>NC_091284.1:730237135-740237135 GCF_032444005.1 Ranitomeya imitator | reverse complement strand
AGGATAAATGGGCAGACCACGGCTCACGGTATAAAAGGCAGTATAATGTGTCCTTTCCCCCCTTTTCATATTTTTCCAGGTTCATCAGTGACCAAGCTCGGAAGAAGAATGATCCCAGCTTCGACTTCACTGAGCCTACTCCACCAGCATCATCATCATCTACAAGGTATGATAACATTGCCAAACGTAGAGATTCAAGGAACACAGTATCTGTGAGAAAGACTGACGTTCCACTTACTACACCTGCCTTCACTAAGACAAATAATGTTGCTCCTAAAGTCATGGACAGTAACCGTATGTGCCCTATCCACAAAAGGCCTCACCCACTTAAAGAATGCCGTGGATTCAGAGCAAGGACTTTGCAGGAGCGTAAAGATACCCTCAAGGAGCTTGGGATATGTTATAAGTGTTGCACCTCCTCAGACCACCTCGCTAAGGAGTGTAAGGCCGCCATTAAGTGCACTGAATGCAGCAGTGATAAACACGTCACAGCCATGCATCCCACGCCAGCTCCATACAACTCACAACCTTCTGCAGCATCTAACCCTGCTCAAAAGCATGGCGGGGAGCCACAGGTCCCTGACCCAACTGCAACCGCTGTTTCCTCCTCATGTACTGAGGTATGTGGAGAAGGGACTGATCCTAAATGCTGTGCCAAGGTATGTCTGATTAAGGTCTATCCAGAAGGACAACCCGACAAGGCCTCCAAAATGTATGCCATAATATATGAGCAAAGTAACCGATCTCTAGCAAGGCCCAAATTCTTTGAGATCTTCAACATAAAGGGACAAATGACTCCATACACCCTCAACACCTGCTCTGGTCGTATTGAGACTTCTGGCAGGAGAGCCTCTGGGTACATAGTCTCTTCAATCAAGGGAAACGTGCATATACCTTTGCCAACCCTAATTGAATGTGACCAGATACCTGATAACAGGGAGGAGATTCCCACTCCGGAAGCCGCACTTTATCATCGCCACTTGAGGCACCTGACTAATGAAATTCCTCCTCTGGACATGAATGCTGATATTCTAATCCTACTCGGAAGGGACATTCTGAAGGTCCACAAGGTACGCCAACAATGCAACGGCCCAGATGATGCTCCATACGCCCAAAGACTCGACCTAGGCTGGGTAATCGTGGGCGATGTATGTCTGGATAGGAGTCACAAGGCATCCGAAGTCAACGCCTGTAAAACGTATGTGCTCCAAAATGGTCGCGCAACTCACTTTAAGCCATGCCTTCATCACTACGAAGTGAAAGAGAGGTTCTCTGATTCCATCCAGGAGCCTGACATCATTCCCACTCCCTACGGTGATGACTTAGGGAGAACAGTGTTTCACACAACAAAAGATGACAACAAAGTTGCCTTATCCATAGAAGACAAGGAGTTTCTTAAAATCATGGACAGTGGATTCTTCAAAAATGAATCTGACCGCTGGGTTGCTCCCTTACCCTTCAAGGCTTCAAGGACCAGGCTTCCTAACAACAGAGAACAGGCCTTATCTAGATTCATCTCACTGCAGAGAACATTAAGGAACAAGCCTGAAATGAAGGAACATTTCATAGCTTTTATGGACAAGATATTTTGATTAATGATCACGCAGAGCCAGCTCCACCATTGCAAGCTGATGAAGAATGCTGGTATCTACCTTCCTTTGGAGTGTATCATATAAGAAAGCCAAAACAAATCAGGGTGGTGTTCGATTGAAGCGCCAAACATGACGGCGTATCTCTGAATGACGTTCTCCTCACTGGTCCGAACCTGACTAATAACCTGGTGGGAGTGCTCATGAGATTCAGAAAGGAACCGGTCGCCATTACCGCCGACATCGAACAAATGTTCCATTGTTTCATTGTGCAACAAGATCACAGAAATTATCTCCGTTTTCTATGGCACCGAGACAACGACACCAACAAGGAAATGATCGAATACCGCATGAAGGTGCACGTTTTCGGAAATAGTCCTTCTCCTGCAGTCGCCACCTACGGCCTACGTAGGACCGCCTCCGATGGTGCAGCAGAGTTCGGGAACGATGCTCAACAGTTCGTTGAAAAGGACTTCTACGTGGACGACGGTCTTAAATCCCTTCCTACAGTGGAGGAAGCCATAGATCTGCTCCAACGGACACAAGGTATGCTTTCTAAAGCTCATTTAAGATTGCATAAAATTGCCTCCAATAGTGCTGTTGTCATGAAGGCCTTTCACCCTAATGATCATGCCGCAGAATTTAGGGGCTTGAACCTAGGCTCAGACAATCCACCAGTACAGAGAAGTCTAGGCCTGAGGTGGAACTTGCTAAATGACTCCTTCAGCTTTCAGGTTAGTGGTGCAGAAAAACCATTTACTAAGCGTGGGGTTCTGTCAGTGGTGAACAGTCTATATGATCCACTTGGGTTTGTCGCACCCCTGACTATACAAGGCAAGCTCCTGCTGAGACAACTCTCAGAGTACATTAAGGACTGGGATATACCACTCCCTGCAGACAAACAACTAAAGTGGAAGTCATGGAGAGAATCTCTTTGCGCCTTGGATAAGATCCACATACCACGTTGTTACACTCCAGCATCCCTAACTACAAGTCAAAGGAAGGAGATTCATGTATTCGCTGATGCCTCCACTGAAGCTATTGCCGCTGTCGCTTACTTGAAGGTTGTAGACTCTAACAATGAAGCCCATGTTGGATTTCTGTTTGGAAAGGCTAAACTGGCTCCTAAACCCGAGCACACCATACCCAGACTCGAGCTCTGTGGGGCTGTACTAGCCATAGAGATTGCAGACTTCATACAGAGCGAACTAGCTATTCACGTGGATGACATAAGATTCTACACAGACAGTAAGGTAGTTCTGGGCTACATATACAACCAGACGAAACGCTTCTACGTCTATGTCAGTAACCGAGTGGAAAGGATCAGGAAATCCTCCAAACCCCAGCAATGGCAGCATGTCCCATCCCATCTTAACCCTGCGGACCTTGCTACTAGACCAGTGTCTATTGGTGCCTTCGCAAGCTCTTCTTGGTTGACAGGACCGGAGTTCCTTCACGAACAGTGCAAAGAGACTGCCGTTGAAGACAGCTTCAGCCTTGAGGATCCAGATGTCGACCCAGAGATCCGTCCTGATGTCAGCACCTTCATCACCAAACTCAAGGAGGAGGTTGGCTTGGACTGTCGGCGTTTTGATTGCTTCTCAAGATGGACGAGGCTGGTTCGTGCCATTGCAAGGTTAGTACACATTGTACAATGCTATCGCAATAAGGACAGTAACACTGATTGTCATGGTTGGCATATCTGCCATAAGCCTCTCTCTGCAGAAGACATTGCTCTGAGTGAACTCATTGTGATACGCAATGTGCAGCAGAATGTTTTTCACAAGGAACTGGAATGTATACGTAAAAAACAAGACGTTCCTAAAAACAGCCCCATTGTCAACTTAAACCCAGTAATAGACGAAAGGTGTTTATTGAGAGTTGGTGGTCGTTTAAACAAAGCTAAATTGGATGAGGCAGAAAAGAATCCTCTAATTATTCCTGGTCATCACCATATCACCACTCTACTTATACAACATTACCATGAAAAAATCAAACATCAAGGCAGACACTTCACTGAAGGTGCCTTAAGAGCTGCAGGCCTCTGGATTGTGGGAGCAAAGAGACCGATTTCCCATTTAATTCATCATTGTGTTCAGTGTCGTAAGACAAGAGGAAAACTGCAACAACAACAGATGTCTGATTTGCCTGCTGATAGGACAAGCACAGAGCCCCCATTTACCTATGTTGGCTTGGACGTTTTTGGCCCATGGGCAGTCGCTGCACGTCGGACCAGAGGCGGGCATGCGGAAAGTAAACGTTGGGCAGTGTTGTTCACGTGCATGAGTGTATGAGCAATACACATAGAAGTGATAGAGTCCATGGACTCCTCCAGTTTCATTAATGCCTTAAGACGATTCTTCTCCATCAGAGGACCAGTAAAACAACTAAGATCTGATTGTGGAACAAACTTTGTAGGTGCCTGTCGAGAACTACAACTGAATTCAACACCAGTCCAGAACTTCTTGACAACCAATGGCTGTTCCTGGGTCTTCAATCCTCCTCATGCTTCCCATATGGGCGGATCATGGGAAAGAATGATAGGCATTACTCGTCGGATACTGGAATCTATGCTGATGGACTCAAATCTTTCAAGACTCACTCACGAGACCTTGACCACTTTCTTAGCAGAAGTCTCTGCTATAGTAAACTCAAGACCTCTTGTACCCATATCTACGGATCCAGAATCTCCTACAATTCTCACTCCGGCAACTCTCCTCACCCAGAAACTTGGAACTGTTCCTAACCCGCCTGAAGACTCTGTGTCCGGTAACAAATATCAGAGACGGTGGAAATATGTGCAACATCTGGCTAATTGTTTCTGGAATAGATGGAAGAAGGAGTACCTGACACTTCTCCAAAAACGAAGAAAATGGCAACACGTAAAGCCAAATTTACAAGTAGGAGATATTATCCTCATGAAAGACCAGAAGGAGGAAAGAAGCACATGGCCTATGGGACTTATCTCTAAAACCTTTCCAAGTGACGATGGCAAGGTACGCAAGGTAGAAGTGACAGTTACTAAGCAAGGTGACCCCAAAACTTTCATTAGGCCTATATCAGAGATTATTTTACTCATACCGCTGGAGGATTGATTATCCATCCAATCAGTAGGAACTCTTTCAAGGAACTTCAACCTTTGGATTACAAATGGGTTGGAGACAGTTTGGCCTAGCGCGGCTTCTCCAATCCGAAGATGGGTTATCCTTTGGATTACTTCAAGAAATCGTTCTAGACTTGTTATTCAATATGTTATTGTTGCATTGCATGCGTTGTTTTTATCTTACAGGTTGAGGTATCCCTCCATGCACTTCTGGTGAACACTCCCAATTCGAGACTTATGGTATAGTGAAATCCAAGGATTTCAGACGGGGAGTGTGCTGCTCAGTTTATTATAATAGACTTTCAGCCATACATGGACCTTTATGTAGTGCTAATAAGCCTGGTTCTATCATTTGTTATACTTTGCTGCCATCTACTGGCCGTTTGCTATATCACTGTAATATTTGTTATGGAATTTTCCCACAACACCTTTCTGTCTTTAGCTCCTCCTATCTTTTTCCTTCTCTTCCTGTTTTTGTACTCCGTGCCATCTTGGATCCCACATGTGCTGCAGAGCTGGAGAAAGGATTCTCTTGTTACCTCTAACCTGAAGCTTCTATTATCTCTATCTGGTGATTCTGTAACAGCTCTAACCTACAGTCCTCACTCTCACCAAGGTACTGTAAATAAACCTGTTGAATGTATCACTGCATCATCCTTCCGGATCACCACGCGCGGCTGATAGAGACTGGTGGCACAGTTAGTGAGTAACGCTACCTGCCATTGTTTATATAGCGATTTGTGATCACATCCCTCAGACACATCTCATCCACGTATATCGGTGGCAGAATACATTGCCTTCTACATCATTACCCCATCATTGCCCTATCCGTCAACCCAATCATTGCCTTCTGCACCATCACCCCCGTCATTGCCCTCTCCGTCAACCCAATCATTGCCTTCTGCCCCATCACCCCCATCACTGCCCTCTGTGCCACCTACACACACACAGACACACACACAGCACCATTCACTTCTCTGGATACACACACACATACACACACCTCACCTCACCTCTGAGCACGGTATCCTGAAGCCGCACCATCACCGGCAGCTTCCTGTCTCGCACAGCCACGGTGCTGAACGATGATGTCATTCAGCTGCTGCTGTGTGGGACAGCAAGCACGGGCAGGAAGCAAGACAGATCCATTCCCTGCAGCTCCGCTCCGCTGCCATTTTCTCTTGCAGGCAACGGAGCTGCAGGGATTGATCCCTGCCTGTCGCACTTGAGGGCAATCTGGCCAGGGGCCCCTCGGGGCCGGGTATACTGGCCAGATTGCCCTCATTATTATCCACCCTGCAAGGGCCCCCCAGAGCTTCTAGGCCCCAGTGCAGCCGCACCGGTTGAACCGGTGGTATGTCCGCCCATGGGTTTAGAGATAATTTAAATATGGTACACTGGAGACAGGATGATACTACCAGTAAGAGGAGATGCTTGAAGCTGGATGTGATGTAGCAATGTGTTGGAACTTCTTTATAGAAGAACACTGATTGGGGGTATTGTGAGAACCCCTGGATCTTGGTATACTGCTTTGGGGTGATTTCTGAGGAAAAGCTTTGGTTATCATTATATCCATAATGGGGACTTTGATTGCCACTACTGTGAGGGAGACAGGAGCTGGATGTGGCTCACGACCCTCTCGGAGAGCTAAAAATGGCTCTGAAGATCAGAAAGGTTGGGGACTACTGCCTTAACACATAATTGTAACAAAAATAACACTTTTTTTTATAGAATACAAAAATATGAAATATAGTTTAATATTTCCAATTTTAGGATATATTATAAGGTTCTGTAATAAAGGAGGCCCTTAAATTGTTAAATGATTGATTTGTTAAATCTATATCTACATTTAAGACCATTTTTATAGCAATATATTTTGTTCTGTTGAACCCACAGGAAAAAAAATAATTTTCATATTTCTTTGAATTTAATTTTACCTGATCTGCTCTTCTCCAATCGTACCCATGTGCTGCATATATAACTGTATATCTATATGTATGAATATCTAATAAATCTACTTAGAAACTAAATATCATCATAAATTTTAAGATAAGGCTTTGCTTAAGCTACAGATAATGTCAAGGTGCCACAATATATCACCAAAGACCGTTAAACCAAGCTTGCACAAGTACCCGCGCACACATGCAAAATAGCAATTAAACAACTAATCCACCTCCGCACACTCCAAGTGCAGAATGAACCGCTATTGTTTTATGAGTGACCACCAAGTTTTCAGGTTATACTGCCCACAGATCCCCATCTAGCTTTTACAAAAAACACAAGCAAATAATTGTGTTCTATGTGCTCTACATATCACACAAGTCAACGTTAGTTTACTTGTAGGCACTTAAGATCTACTACTTGGCGAAAAGATTTGCACTTCTATCTTCACAACCTACAAATGTATTGTTTTCCCAAAATTTCAACAAAAATGTAAGCTGTCTATGATTTTTGGATAAGTCCTCCAGAAAAAAAAAATCAGCTTGATAACTCTGAAACAAGCACAAGTGAGTTCAGTCTAAATGGGCTGATAAACGAGCAGAGACGTCTCTGACATTGGGTTCTGAAATAATTGTGTTTTCTGTTTCTGGGGGGTTTGAGATCTGAAATAATTTAGGGGTTCTGGTCTGGGACTTAAAAAGATTGAAGGAGCCTGGTATAGTCTTATCTGGGAGTCTGATATAATTATTGGATCGGCTCTTGGTTCTCAATTAATTTTGGAGTT
Organism: Ranitomeya imitator; assembly: GCF_032444005.1. Taxonomy (NCBI): domain Eukaryota; kingdom Metazoa; phylum Chordata; class Amphibia; order Anura; family Dendrobatidae; genus Ranitomeya; species Ranitomeya imitator. The sequence goes on along the minus strand of NC_091284.1, from coordinate 740,229,718 downwards.
TAATCTGGTGTCTGGATGAATGATTGGGTTTTGCTTGGGGTTTGAAATAATTAATGTGGTGTAGTCTGCGGTCTGAATTAATTATGCGGTCTGGTATGGGAGTCTGAGTTAATTATGGGGCATGGATTAGGGTGTGAGTTAATTAAGAGGTGCATTCTGGGTTTCTGAATTAAATATGGGTTTTAGTTGGACGTCTGAATATGTTATTAGGTCTAAATAATTTAGAGACTCAACATTCACGTCAGTAATCTGGGGACACTGTATTGGAGTCCTTAAATCCACCTTCTACCTGATTAATATTTTGAATAGCCAGCCTGTCACAATTGTTATTGTTGCAAAATGATGCACATGTGACAGCATACCAGACCAGCTTATAAAATAAAGATTAGATGTGTGGCACTTCAGGAGACCAGTTGCCACAATGACATTGCCTTCCTCACGGGAAGGGGGAATTGTCATGCCTGGTAGTAAGGAGGGATCCCCTTGGCAGGTAACACAAACATACAACACCTTCCTGACTCCAGACCAGAAGGGGGAGCTCTAAACCCGGTTTCAGGGTAGCTTCTCTATAAATTCAGGCCTGGAGGCGGGTTACTCAGTTGGAGTTCTGAGTTTAGTGTGAGACACTGAAGGGAGAGGAAACGTGTGAGGAGAGAGACTGGGAGTAGAGCAGTGACTGAGCTCTTCCCAGGATTAAGTGCACAAGAAACTGGACACCGGAGTCCGTGGTTGCACGGGTAGTGAAGGCCCAGCAGCTAGAACTGGAGGGCAGGAGATTGCAGGACTCCTGGCCCATCTGACACCTGGAAGCACCACAGCAGGTCAGGAGCCTGTGGCTGCCAGTGAGGAGACAGTGCCCATGAAAGGTTCATGCGGTCAACCAAGTTAGGAGAAACAGACTCTAAGAGGAACTTGTGTAAAGCTTCAGGCAGCAAGGGACAGAGAGCACAGCTCAAAAGGAAGGCTTCCGAACCTATCTGGTTACGTGGATCCCAAGATACTCCCAGACTGCCTGGACCTCATCAACACCAGTAACCTGGGCCCCGGACTGCACCTGCAATTTCACCAGTAAAAGGTAAAGGAAACTGCAATACCTGTGTCCTCCAATTATTTCCTGTACCCTCAGTCCTGCACCCCACCATCTATCATCCCATACCAACTGCACCAGTAGCCCTGGGGACTAAGCTCTACCTGTGGGGAGCTATACCAACTTTGCTGCAACACCATCAGCCCCAGTGGTTCCCTTTAAGCAGCGACGGCCATCCCTGGCCGAGTACCCCAGGTGGCGTCACGAACATTTCTTCATAGACTTTATTTGCCACTACGCTTCATTCCCTTTAATTGGATGCTCAGGGTCCTAGCGGGCGCTCCAGATGCTGGCAGGTAGGAGGTGGTTCTCAGGTCTCCAATCTAGTGAAGACACTGCCATGACCATAGGAATGGATCATGTGAATCAGTTCACACCATAACCAACATGCTGGTGTAATTACGTGTATAATAACTCTAGCATAATTTTTGAAAGTTTAAGCAAAAACTGCCGCCCTCCCAACCTGATTGACAACTCCTCATTTTCCCTCCCCCAGATACTGAGATCTCACATTGCTCAGTTTAAGTTGCAGATGTCAGTCAGGATAGGTAGACTGGAGACAGAAGACAGTTGAAATCATGAACTCTCACTCTTTGGCTGGAGTAAATTTTAATATCAGAATTATACAGACAAACAGTTTTCAAAAGTAAGTCCATAACTAGGCTGCAAGTGTGGGACTCTTGAGACAGCTTTTCTATGGTTGCCCGTATGAACTATACTCACACGAAGAATGTCATCATATAGCTTAATTCAACTACAGAGACATTCATAAAGGTTCCAGAGGTTTTATTATCAAGCTGAACTCTTGTATTATGCTAAGTGGTAGTAATGAACTCAAACTCACAAAGAAAAAATGGGTCCCATATAGTAAGAGGTAATACCTAATTGGCTTCATATGTATACCCATAGAGTAACTGGGTAGTAAATGTATACTCCCAATACACGTTTAAACAGAAAAAAATGGAGTTCCATACATAGAATTTTTTTTAAATCTGTACATTTTTATTGAAAATACCAACAATTACATTAGAATAACAAAAAATTAACAAAAAAGACGAAAAACCCTAGTCTAGAGACCAATACAACCCCTGCACAATGAGTATATTTAGATATGCCCAAAACATGGTACTAATACACCACACCATAAATAATGCTAATTCTATGGCACTCAATTGCCTGACATCAGTGTAAGACAGCATTGAATGCCTGTAAAATGGTACACACCCCAAAGGTTGTCACAGTGACAAAAATCCATATAAGGGAAAAAGATGTACAGTGACGGTGTTAGAAATAAAGTTCCTTACCCATGATGGAAGACAGTCAGGTGCCGGGGTGCCAATGTTACCCCCTGATGCGCATTTCGCGTAGGCTTTATCAAAAAGAGGGAATGTGTTGCTGGTGTTACACATTGCAAATCGCTACTACATCACACAAGCGATAAGATGGCGATAGGCACACCCCTAAGACCTATGTAATCACTCTGCCCACGCTCCTTCATTGGCTGAAAAAATGGTGCTAAACGTGTCATACGAAACGCGACTTTGGCGCGAAGATTGCTGACCGCATGGCCGATCCCACACTAGGATCGGGTCGGGTTTTATGAAACCCGACTTTGCCAAAATTCGGCGACTTTTGAATTTGTTCGATTCATTTCGCTCAAGCCTATATCCCAGTCTTAAAGGGACACTGTCACCTGAATTTGGAGGAAACAATCTTCAGCCATGGAGGCGGGGTTTTGGGGTTTTTGATTCACCCTTTCCTTACCCGCTGGCTGCATGCTGGCTGCAATATTGGATTGAAGTTCATTCTCTGTCCTCCGTAGTACATGCCTGCACAAGGTGCAATCTTGCTTTGTGCAGGCATGTACTACGGAGGACAGAGAATGAACTTCAATCCAATATTGCAGCCAGCATGCAGCCAGCGGGTAAGGAAAGGGTGAATCAAAAACCCCAAAACCCCGCCTCCATGGCTGAAGATTGTTCCCTCCAAATTCAGGTGACAGTGTCCCTTTAAGTCTCTCATCTAGCCAAATCAGATCTCATACTTTAAACCGACAAGGGGTCAATATCCCGAAACACTGTGTCTGCAAATTGAGATTCTGGTTTGGTTTTTATCCCACATCATATGGCAAGGCTCGTTAAAGAAACTAATAGAGAACAGCAGGCACGGGAGAAGGCAATACCAGTCTCGACCATCCTTTTCCATGACTTTCTTAAGCATGGGCTTCAAGGTCTTAATGAAACTCTCCACTAGACCGTCAGCCTGCGGATGGTACACCGAAGATCTCAGTTGTGTAATCTGAAGACCCTTACATAACTGTCTCATTACCTTGGACATTAACAACATTCTATCAGGATCTCCTTTGGCAGTTCAGTACCATGTTCTGTAGTCCATGACCACCAGTATATATTGGTGCTCTCTGGTGGACTTAACTACCAGCAGACCCTGAAAACATCAAAGACAGCGTAATCAGAGCAGACCTAGGCAGCACCACACAAGTACCCATGCAGAAATTTTTAAGCAGTAGAAGATTGGGAACGTTCCCCTGCCTTAGTTGTTCAGCCTGCTCAAACATCATCAAGTTGATTGAAGTCCTACACCCCAGGACAGGTCACTCTATCCCAATCAAGGCATACTACACATGCAGGTCTGCAAACCACGACATGGGGGGCAAGTATATCATAATACTCAAACGGAGTGAGGTATACTGGATTCACAAACTCCAGACCCTAGCCTCTTTGGGTCTTAACCGAGAGCTGGATCTTTTGACATAAACTTCATTATTTTTGACCTTACATAATTCTTTATTTTAATTTTTTATTCTTACTTTTTATTAATCATTTTCCTTCTGTTACAGAACCGCTAAATTGGTTAATACAGGAACTCCTTCTCCTTCCTCCCCTACCTAGCCTCCCTTTAATGGCCCATGCATGGTAAGTTCCTTGCCTCTCATATCCATGCCTTTTCTTCCCTTTCCTCATCCTCCCCTGCTTTTACTCTCCCCTCATCTCCTTCCACTTCAGTTCTGTCTCTCCCCTGTCATACACCTGTGTGCTCTCACTATGTATACCACATTACCTCTCCTGAAGCCTCCTCCCTGCTTCCCCCACCTCTCCCCTTTCCCATCACCATTTCTGTGGATAGCACAAGTCACTTAGTACACTTCCCATAAGCATCTGTGGTTCCCATGGCAACAGATCACATGATGCACAACACAACATCACTTGACCCCAACATCACATTAGCTCCACCCACTGGCATACACCATGCTCAGCTGACAACACCACCTTGACACATGTATAATGTGATGCTGCCTCCATCCGCCTCCAGTATACACTCCCATGCTGCTCTACCACCATTGAGCCTCCCTCTCGTGTCTCTATAACAGTGGGTCAAGTGGTGCGCGATGCGACATTATGGGACCCCTACTTTCCCCACCATCATACACTGTTCCCAACCAAATCCGTACATATGATGATCACAACTCATACTGCTGCCCTCACCCCGTCTCTAAAATACCCTCATGCAGCCATAAATGATGCATTCTATGAGCAGCATGTGACACCATCTGTTATCATGTACCCATCCCCATATTTTCACACCTGACTCCCACGAGTTTTCTGGGGATCAACTGGTGGGGGAGTGTGGCCATTATCATGGACACCAAAATTCCAGAGTCCAGACACCAGTACACCATTTATTGTCATGGGACATACCTGTGGCCCCTCACCGGACTGATAGTCCACACTGCATGCTGGATAGGCATAATAGGAACAGTGCCTCCCTAAGCTGCAGCTCATCTGTTTGGTGGATATAGGCCAACGGATGGACCCCGGCTGCAATCACTTCTGTACCAGGTGTAGTAGGTCAAAAATTTTGGGAGTGAGGTAGTTTGTCATCGCAATACGCCCAGTGGTGGATCGTTTAGGCTCTAATAGACATAGTCCTCCTGAGAGTGCCAATATCTCATGATTTAATTTGGCATACTCCTATGCATCCTGTAAGGCCAGGTTATAGTAAGCCTTTTAAATAGGGAGCCTGCACCTCCTCCCACTGTTCTTCTCCCCCTCTGCTACCCTTTCGAACACAGTAAAAAATGGCTCAACATCATCACTTCATACAGCATATCATTATGGAGGGGTCCTTCCTTGAAATTAATAATTTTAGGGTAGAATAGTTCAACAATACTGCAACCAATACATTTTTCTGTTTGATTCTTATTCAGTCTTGGAGAAAAAAAAACTGTCAAGAAGTGTATAGATTTCCAACTATAGAACCATACAGATCGTAATTTGTACAGATCTGTAATATACTCATGTGCATGACTCTTATTATGATTTATTAACTCTGTTGCTCTTGCCAGAATCATGCATATCCCGGGCATGGTTAATGCCAACACATGGCCTATTCCAAGAGAGGAGCATCAGTCATTTTATTACTTCCCCCTCCCACCTGTGTGATCCCGCTCATCTTTCATTCTAAGTACAGGCAGCAGACCTTATATTTTATGTTAAAGGCTATATAACATTGGCTTTTCGTATCATAATTTACATAAATTAAAACACAAAAGTTTGCCAAACTTCCTGCAGTGATGACAAAAACTGTTTCCATGTGTAAAAGGCAGCTGGTTTTATAAATCTATCAGGCAGTGGTGTTACACATACCAGAGAGGAAAGCGCAAATATTCCCAGATCAGTCCAGACTACATATTATGAAGCCACCTGCCTTTCGGCCTAAATTCATCTCAAGTATATAAAAAAACACCTCCTTGATTGCTGGATGCCGGAGTCGCTCTAACAAGACGCTTTCGAGCTTTTGATCTACATATAGATGACGCCGAGGCAGTGGATGTTCATTGTTCCTCTGATGTTGCAAATGGGACCACACAACTTGCACGGCAGGACAAATACATTTTAACATTTTCATAGCTAAAAGAAGTTTTAAAAAGAGGAATCAAAGGAATTGCTGAGTAATTTGAAACTGAGGGTTTCATCAAGCATAATTAGGAGCAATGAAGATCATTAAGGAAACAATTCCTACTAGTCTACTTTAGACTTCTAGTTGTTATGGTCTTCATTATGTAAAATAAAGCTGCGTGATTAATCACCCCATGGACAGAAAAAGCACTGTAGTATTTCTCGATGTGCTTAAACAAGCAGGCAAAGCTTTCAGGATGTGCCTATGGCTTCCTTCTGATCTGGTCCAGCTTCGCTCATTAATATGGACAATATTTTTTAACTATTTAAGATCCAGTAAAATGTCTTATTTTAGCAAATTGTACATACCCATTGTCACCAACCATTACCCTTCCAAAACTATTAACTAGCTCTACTTAAATAGTTTGTCTTGGACTTTTACCTTGACAGCATATCCTTAGGATAGGTCATTAATGTCTGATCAGTTCGGGTGCCAGCCAGAACTGGTCAGTTGCAGAGCTGTACAGCACAGCTCCATCAACTGCATAGTGGCTGCGGCTTGATATTCCATATTTTCACACTATTCAAATCAATAGGGGCTGGATCTGGAGTACCCCACTGTGTTACTATACTTTTGATGGAGGTGTGTAGCTCCATAACTGAGATGTTTCAGTCTCCGACGACACTGGGAGAAGCTAGTCGATAGCGATGCCGGGTGTCAGACCCCAACTGATCAGATATTAATGACCTATTCTAAGGCAAGACCATCAAAATTAAAGTCCTGGATAACCCTCATAAAATCAAGTAGCCTTTGGCCAACATGGGTGGGCTGAGATTAGGCTGCGTGCTTCACCCTCATAGCTCAAGCCCATAAAGGGAGCAAAATTGATGAAAACTTTACATTAGGGTTTTACTGATATCATATTTAGAGATCAGTCATGAAGTATGATGTGGGATGTGGTGAAAAAAAAACCACTGTTAGGATTCCTGTTGTCATTCTACAGTTGGACCACTAGTGGCTGCTGTTTTGTCCTGCAATTGCCCTGTACTAAGATGGCAGATTTTGAACCTGTGGAGTCCATCTTGTTGCCTGTTTAAGCCTACTTAGAGCAATATGAATTCCTTACTCGTGGCTTGAGTAATTGAGTATTGTGTCTAGCTGTTTAGTCTAGTTTAGTCTCCAGCTCCTTGTTCTGAGAACTATCTTAGCCAGATTGTTCCCACTTCCCTTCAGATTGTTGCTACAACTCCTACTGCTACTTGCAAGAACTTCTGCTACTTCTGCTCTTTCTTGCTCGTTCTCCTCAGACCATTGACTGCCAGTATCATAACACCCACAGATTTCAGTTGCCACTGTAGGTGATAATAACAAAATAAAAAAGGGGAGAAGACTATAGTCGGAATTCAATTCTTTGAGCCACCCGCCACGCCAAGGCATTCTCATAATGGAGCAGTCCTACTCTATGTTTTTTATATTCGCTGTGCCATTACGGCCTCCTAAATGTATTAAAAGCAAGACCACATAAAATGCAAACTGTACCTGAAGTGTTGCTGAATCACATTTAGGAGGACGTAATGGCACAGCAAATATAAAAAACGTAGAGTAGGGCTGCCCCATTTGAGATTGCCTTGGCGTGGCGGGGTGGCTCAAAGAATTGATCAATTGTTTGCTAAATGTCTCATTTTGAATTACAGTTAGAAATTAATATGTGCATATGCACTTTATGTATTGCGTTCTGACAATAAGCAGCGCTGGCTTCTCCCCTTTTTTATTTTGACTTTGGTTTGTGGCTGACCACCACTGTTGTCAGGCGCGCTGGGTTATGCATACCATTCTTCCTGTGTTCATTGTGATTGATCTAGGCTGCTGAACACACATACAGCAGCCCTGCCCTGCCCTAGGCTCTGTTTGATTGTGCACCTGTGTCTGGACCTGTCTCACCCTTCATCTGTGGTGCTGGTTAGGCAGTGGGGAGGTTGAACCTGAAATATCTATGTCCGGACCTGGTCAACCTTCATCTGTGCTTGCCCTTGCTAGCGCCATTGGAGTGATTCAGAAATGCTTCAGGTACAATTTGCATTTAATGTGGTCTTGCTTTTAATACATTTAGGAGACCATAATGGCACAGCCAATATAAAAAAAAAGTAGAGCAGGACTGCCCCATTTGAGATTGCCTTGGTGTGGCGGGGTGGCTCAAAGAATTGATCAATTGTTTGCTAAATGTCTCATTTTGAAATACAGTTAGAAATTAATATGTGCATATGCACTTTATGTATTGCGTTCTCACCACAAGCAGCGCCGGCTTCTCCCATTTTTATTAAGGTAATAATAACACATTAAGGTAACATATCATCAAAAAACGACCTATTATTTAAAAATGATTTTTATGTTAAATGTATTTTTTGTTTATTTTGGCAGCATATTTTTACCTATCAGAATCTGACATAAAAAAGTAGAAATCTTGTAATTTTCACACTGGCTACCGTAGCTATTTTTGACTTATATGTTCTTTTTTTTAATAGAAGAATTTTCAGCAATCTCATTGCCATCTGAGGCAGGATTACAACGACAGGTAACATTTCTGCACAGAATTGAGAACAGAGGACCCACCAATCACAATACATGATGTCACAGATTTCCTGCTTCCTCTCCCTTCACAATGATCTTTGTACACGCCCATTGGATGCTTCAATACAGAAAATAGAAACTTATTCTACTGTTGCTAATGTACATTTGAACTTCCTCTTTAATACAGATAGGGATATGAAAAATAAAAAAAAATTGCTAACTTTTTTAAAACTTCAGTTAACATAAAAACCTAATATCAACAATGTCATTTTCTGTTTACACATTTCTTTTAAAGGGAACCTGTCACCCCCCCCAGGTGTTTTTAACTAAAAAAGCCATCTTGTGCAGCACTAATGCTGCATTCTGTCAAGGTGGCTCTTTTATTTGAGGTTCCTTCCAACGCCGCCTCCTCTGCAGTCATTAACATCCCTGGCGCCTGCGCTGTAAATTTCATTTCGGGCATGCGCAATTTGCGCTGCCTTTCGACTCCCATCACATGATGAGAACTTACAGCGCAGGCGCCGTGGACGTTAATGACTGCAGATGAGGCGGCACCCGGTTGGCATGATCTGTGATCTCCTACATCCCATAGATGTCATTTGCCAGGATATCCTCTTTAAAAAAAATTGGAAATCACTAGAAAATAACCTTTTCTTAAAAATAAATGAATCATCATTATTTTAAACTCTAAAATGATTAGTGAAACCATCTCATCATTATTAATGTTAAGGCGTAAATTATTTTTCAATTAGGTTACGGATGATTTTTGATTACACATCAAAAAGAACCTGAAGACCCACCTCTTCCGACAAGCCTACAACCTGCGGTAACCACCGATCAACCAAACCGCTGCACGACCAGCTCTATCCTCACCTACTATATCCTTACCCATCCCTTGTAGATTGTGAGCCTTCGCGGGCAGGGTCCTCTCTCCTCCTGCACCAGTCGTGACTTGTATTGTTTAAGATGATTGTACTTGTTTTTATTACGTATACCCCTCCTCACATGTAAAGCGCCATGGAATAAATGGTGCTATAATAATAAATAATAATAATAGTTAGGCATACAAAGAAACAATATCAGCCATTCAATGTTCAAATGGCTTGTTGTCTTAGCTAAGATCAAATTACCATGTTAAAAAGCAAAGTCATCATAAGAAAATCCTTGTGTGATTATAGCATAGCTGGACATCATTCTGCTATTTAAAGAAACAATAAAACCAGCTAGCTTTTGGCTACTTGAGTATCTGGAGCATCAACATTTATGAGTTGCTTTACGGTCTCAAGATAGCCAGAAAGAAAGAGCTTTCTATAGAATCTTGCCAGTCTATTGTTCTGAGAGATTAAGGATATTCCATGTGACAATTTGCCAAGAAACTGAAGATATCTTAGAAAGGTGTTTACTGCTCCCTTTACAAAACATCACAAACTACCCAGAATAAAAAGAAAAGTGGAAGGCCCCTGAGCACAACTGTGCCGGAGGATAAACACATCAGAGTCAAAAGTTTGTGAAGCAGACGTTTTACAGGTTCTTAGCGTGCAGATTTATTAAATAATACCCATAAAACTACTCATCCTCAGCAGGCAAGCCTGGAATGCTGGCCTCCTAGGGAGAGTTTAAAAGAAAAAGATATATAAAGGCTGGCCTATAAAATGAGCCCATGAGTGCAGACTTTGGATGGAGGATGATTAGAGAAAGATGTGATGGACAAACAAATCTAAACTTTCAGGTCACAGAAAACTATTTCTGAAGAACAGAAAAATTAGAAAAGGTTGGAGAACTGTTTAATGCAATCTGTTAAGCATGATTGAGGAAATGTAATAGATTGTGGTGAATTTTTGCAGTCTTAATGGTTTACTCAATTTTGCAATGCCATCCTATGCTCTCTGTGATTGATTGGAGTCAATTTCATCCTACCAGCCAATGACTCAGTTCAATGCTCAAAATTAGTCTAAATCTATTTAGTGAAGGAATAATCAGCTGATTTTTATTTGATTGCAGTTATCAGATCTCAACCTTAGGGCTCATACTCACCTGCGAGAAACTCGGATGAGTCTCACATGTTAATACCCAGCACTGCACCTGGCACTCAGATCGTACCGTGCGGCCGCATAGGAATACATGCAACCGCATGCTCCGCTCCTGACTGCCGGCAGCAGCACTGGGTATTGACGTGCGAGACTCATTCGAGTTTCTCGCAGGTGAGTATGAGCCCTTATTGTGATGTTGTGGAAGCAATTTTGATGTTTAATACAAAAAGTACCCAAAACGTTCTCAAATTGTGTGTTGGGAGCTTAAAGAAGCATTGAAAAATGTTTACTGAGGCTTTTAACTCAAAAAGGCTACCATGGACAGTCTTGTCACTAGACACTCTGCTAACCAGGCCATCTTTTAGTGGGTCTTGTTGAACCCCTTTTCGTAGGACTGTCCTTCCTGCAGATGGGTCACACTTGGTTCTACAAAAGTTTTATAGATTACTTTTTTTGTTTTTGACAGGGACACATGTATTTAGTAATTTCTAAAAATAATGATGGTGGAACTTGTAAAGCTACCCATTTTAAAAAGTGGATGTAAATAGCTATTTGGAATTTTCTACTGGCCACCTTCAAAAATGGATACAAATTTTTCCATATGGACAATACTGGCGGATCTGAAAAGATTGTACAATGGATACTGATTTTCTGAAAGAGTTACATATTTGGAAATCAAGATTCAGATTGAAGAGTTACCCTAAAGGCATCTGGAGGTATGCTTATATTAGAACTAGGGATTTTGTGGACTCAGAAGAGACCTACTATATATTTGTTGGGACTGCTCAAAGATCCAAAACCTATGGAAAGGTTGTGTCTTCCCTTATCAATTTAATTTCTAAACAAAATATAATTTCCATCCAGATGGCCCTCATATCATTAGAAATGGATCTTATAAATCCTATCTTCAAATCCATTTTAATCCATATTTTCCTAATAGTGATAATAGATACGATCACCTTTCGATTCTCCTATTCACCCTTCTCCCGTCTACCTCCCCTCCCCCTTCTCTCATTAAATGGTTCTTAAAATGTACATCACTGTTCATTTGTTTAAGAATGTTCAAACAATAAAAATTATCGGAACAAGGACTAGGGATTTTCAGCAGATGGATTGTCTGGCTAGAATGGAGGATAAAGACACTCCAATTAAGGGGAGAGAAACTGGGATTGACTACAGGTTTAAATATAGTTTTGCTACTACCTTTAATAATTCCCATAGTTGCATTCAGGGATTGTTGAAGAAGTATTGTTTTTTCTTGGGTAATGACCCTATTTTAGTGGTGAGTTTAGCCCAAACCTCTAGTATTGTTTTTAGGATGAAAAGAAACTTGAAAAATTACATTGCAACGAGTTGCACTAATATAAACAAATGGCTCAATAAGAGACCAGAACCTTTCCCTGCTTCCGTAAATGAGAAGGGTTTATTGTTGTGGGGGCTCCAAGTGTTCATGCTGTACAATGTTAAAACATAACTGTAAGAATTTCCAATTGAGGATCACTGGGGAGGATTTTCATGTTAATTAATTTTTAAATTGTAACACATCATTAATTTTTTATTTACTGGAATGTAGCTGTAATCTACAACATGTTGACCACACTATCCAATCCACTGACAATAGAATGAATAAACACAGACATAATATAAAGAGATGGGTACTAAATCATTGTTTGTCTAGGCATTTTGTAAAAACATCCAGATGGTCTGCGCCTATTTTTGGAGCAATTACCAGATAAAATTAACATCATTTTTCAAAGATTAAGGAAAGCATTGAATATACAAACTGTAAAGGATGACAATGAAATTATCATGCAGAATCCCACCGCTGCCACCACTTGTGAAGGATTGCACCAGAGACATCACGCAGAATCCCACCGCTACCACCACATGTGACGAACCCACACTCTGCTGGAGCGCCCCCACAAGGGCAGTGGGGTACTCGGTACCTGGTCCATCGGTTCTCAAGGGGGATGTCACAGTGGCTGACCCGGTCCATGGCCCTAGGGACATCCGTATTAAAAGGGAAAGGTCTTTCAAGGGGAAATGTTTGTGACGCCACCTGTGGTATTCAGTCAGGGTGACCGACGCTGCTTAGGGGTCCGCTGGGGTGATGTTATGGCAGCTAGATGGTATACCTTCCAACAGGTGAAGTATGTCCCCAGGGCTCCCCAGTGTGTAGGTGGTGAATGGTGTGAGGCGCAGTGAAGAACGAGGACACAAGGGTGCAGTCTCTTTACCTTTTTACTGAAGGCTTCAGCATCCACAGTCCAGAGCACCAGATCAAAGGGCAAGCAGAGTCCGGCCGGTCTGAAGGCAAATCCAGAGTCCCCTTATCCAGGTGGAAATCAGTAGCCTTCCTCTAACACCTGGGTGTTGTAGTATCTTCCTGCTGAGCTTCTCGTAAGGTCCTCACAACTGATGTTGGTGTTCTAGATGTTATGTCTCTCTCTGTCCCCCAGATGGATAGGAACAAACCCATATGACTGATGGCCTGAGGCTTTTTACAGGGACTCTAGCATGCCCCGGCCCCCACAAGTTGCCCCAGCACCTCCTGGGTATCGGGCGGATCAGTAACTTGGAATTAGCTGTCCTACCGGTCTCTGGAGAAAGGCATAGAGACTGTTGCTCCCTCGATGTTCCGGCTACCGGATCCTGCATCTCAGAAGAACTCCTTCTGGTTTCCTCTCCTTTTGGTATGACTTCGTTTCTCACCCTCTACAGTACAGTTCGCTGTTCGTGTCTCTTTCTTAGGATGCTGCCGCACGTGGGGCAGGCGCAGCTCCGTGGCCTTTTGTCTAGGCCTCTGACAGGATCCCACCCCTGTCAGGGACCCTCTCTGTCAGCAGCTACTCGATGTTGCTCCTTCCTCTCTGTCTGCCTGACAGGAACTGCCTAACTTCCTATCCAGGCCACCAGTTTTACCTAATTGCGAAGAGTGCCCTAATAAATAGGAGCATAGCTCCCCCTGGTGGACTGGAGTGTGAAATGTGTTGCATGGTTTGTGATACCTGGTAAAGAGATCTCCTTTATTGCCTTCAAAGCAACATAACTCCCCCCTAGAGGAGAATGATATTACTGCAACGACCAGGACCCTGGGGTGCTGCATTGCCACTCGCCTGATGTCAGGCGGATCATGTAATGCAATCTCCCCATTATCACAAACGTGACTTTCAGCACCCCCCTGGGACATGGGAGGTCAGATTGATACAGTTTTACACAGACATTCTCTGTCCACAAATGCCCAGAGAGGCATGAGGTGTGAGAGAACGTGGCCCATGCAGTCACAGATGTGGCACCACACTCACTCACAACCCTGACAGGCTGAGAGGCCCCTTTCACTAGCACCAGTGAGACAGAGAGCTGCCTGTCCGGTAGGACTGCCACCAGTTTCTCAACAGATATAAGCCTGATCTGTTAACTGGATTATATCGGGTCAGAAATTAGCCCCAGTAGCATGGAAAGTTAAACCGAGAAATGGAAGTAAGGATTCGTGGATTGAGATAAAAGAGCAATGCAAGATTAAATGATATATTTAAATGCTTTAAGAGCACACTAGACAATACACTATATACACAATGGTTATACATACAGTATACAATGGTAAGATATGCAAATACAGATAGTGGTAGGACAAAAGATATAAGCAGAATATATAGGACAGTTATCAGTAGATGAAAGGTCCGGCTTGTAGGGGAGGGGCAGCCACATGGGGGGCTTGTGGACCCCTCTGTTCCTTGACAATATGTCATTGTAACTAGACTAGAAATGAGCAAATATTTCAATGTTCGGTTCGGATTACAATCTCTGAATTTGCCATATTAGACATTTAATTCGTTGAATATTCGCAGAACATAACCGAACACCATTACAGTCCATGGGAGGCAAAAACACACGCATACACAATACCATATAAGGCAAAAACACGCGCATACACAATACCATATAATGCCAAAACACATCAAATGAGGGACAGAAACCAGGAAAGTGGCCTCAATTCACCAACAGTACTAATTGTAGCATGGCACTGCAGCAATCAGGCATGATGTATCAGGGTCTGGGCCAGCATTTACAGCATTTCAATTTAATGTCACAGTAAGACGAGGTGGGTGAGGGATCAGTGTAGGCCTCCTGTGCTGGCAGTCATGATACGACATGCAACAGCTCAACCTGCTTTCATACTCAGCCACACTGAGGTGGCACAAATATCATATATATTTTGTAGACTACTATTGTCACAAAAATTTAAGGATAGTAACACGAGTAGTTGAGTCCAAGGAAGTGGAGGCCTGATGGTATCGGAGGCCTACTGCTACAGGCAACACACATGAAGGAGACCCAACCAGGAGTCTACACATTTACAAAAATTAGTGGCAGACACCAACAAAGTGGCATCAATTACAATAGAGTAGAACTAGTATAGAAGGGAACAACACTTCTTCCACTACAGCCAACCCAGCAGATGGAGAATGTAACGGGCAAGGTGGTGAATCACTGTTCCATATCCATCTGAAAGCCTGGAAGGGGCGTAACTAGGTGACCTATGAAATCCCTACTTGGACAAGTGGCAGCAGATGAAAACTGCAACTCAAGGAGGGACACAGAGGTGGCACCAAGTGCTACAAAGTGGCTGACCTACAGAAGGTGGCAGCTGACCCCCTACAGCGGGTAAGCTGCTATTGCCCGAAGGAAGGCTAAAAAATGCAGGCAGTCATTGTAGGAACTCTGAAGCCATGGGTGCAGATCGGACCGAATGAGGAACTGAAAAGCACTGGCAGGTGTGGGCTGGACCGGCTGATGGACAGAAGAGCACAGACAGGCAAGAACAGACGGGCACATGACAGACAAGCAGACAGGCGGATCTGAAAAAACCTGACAACTAGCAAGCATGCAAGGAAAACTAACAATGTAGCTCTGGTACCTCCATATTGGAGGAGAAACCAGAAATAGAAGGTGTCACCCAGCTATAGGCTGGAAATACCTTAGGCTGATGCGGGTGGTCCCTTTAAGAAGGAGGGAGCATGCACTTGTGCCCTCTAAGCATAGTTCTCGGTCCTACAACTGAACCTTGGTGGACACCAACACATAGGGGGCGATATGAGGAGGTGGCGTGTGAGTAGGAGACACTGAATGTCCTGTCTGTTAGGTACAAGGAGATCCAACCAAAGGCCAAGTCTATAATGTCAACAGATCAGAAAGTCTGTAGTAGGAGGAAATAGTCCACTGTGTCAAAGACAGACGCCAGGTCCAGGTGAAGGAGGACAAACTTGCGTAGCTTTCAATTGGCGGTTATTAAGTCATTGGTGACTTTAGTCAGGTCCATTTCAGTGGAATGGTTTGGTCTGAAGCCAGATTAAAAGCGGTCATAGAGGGAGCAAGAGGAGAGGTGGGAGGACAGTTCAAAAAGGATGTGTAGTTTGGAGGCATAGGGGAGAAATGATATGGGGCGATAGGTAGACACAAAGTATGGGTCAAGGGTGGGCTTTTTGAAGATGGGTGTGATCGAGGTATGTTTCAATCAGGATGGAAGACACCAGTTGACAAGTTGAAGACCTGAGTTAGGCTTGTGATGAAGACTGTGGTAAAGTTTGGAATGAAGCAGGTGTAAGATGCTAGCAGGAAAGCGGGATGCAGTGACGGACGGGAGACAGAGCAAGGGTTAACAGGTTTATTTACAGGGGGAATACTCCACGCAGGGAGGTAAAGAGTTAAATAGTATTAAAGGCACAGGACAATATAATGGTTCAAATATTAGCAAATGTATAAGAAAGTCAATACTGCAGCTCCTGCTGCGAATTCAATGGTGCCGGCAACAGCCGACACAGTGTCCTCATTAATGGAGTCAAGCAGACAACAATACCCCCATCTTCTGGTGACAGTGGTCGGTCTCCGGTACCTTCCACTGCCCCTAGTCAATATACTGTAAATTCTTACAAAGGTAAGGGCCACGACCACTGTCTAAGCTCGACAAGACTCCTGCACAACTGTCCTCATAGTCTAGGTTAAGCGAGCCCAAAGTGGCTGATGGTAAAAGGGGTCATGATCAGGTACGGACCCCACGTGGCTCAGAAGTTGTTTAACGGCATGGTCAGGGTACAAGGGTCTGTCCTGTCCTCAGTCACTCGTATGGGGCACGTGTGTTATTCTTACAGACACAGTATTCTGTGCCTTGCTTTCTGACAGTCACCGGACTCAAGCTGTACATCCCTTTCTTTCTGGTCCCCGCTGTTGGCGACGGGCGATGTCGGGATCTAGCATGCACTCTGACGATGTTCTCAGGGCTTGGCACTTCTCTCTCTGGCTGCTGCATGGCTGGCTCAGCTCTACTTTGTGTGCATGTCTCAGCTCTATGTACACAGCTCGGCTCTGCTTTGCACTGCTCCGTAGTAGTCTCTCTCTGGCATGCTACTGTACATGCTTGGCTCTGCAGGCAACGGGGTCTTTCTATGCGACCCATCGCAGCATCGGTACTCCATGTAGGGGTCAAGGGAAGCAGAGCTTGCCACTCACCGCGCTGCGCGCTGCTCTGCCCTGGCGCCAAACTGCTCTGTTTCATGCTCTTTCTCCTTTTATCTTCCTGGTGCTGTGTGCCCTTTTCTGGCTCTCTGCGCCTCCTCCTGTCACCAGGAAGCCCTGTCTCTCTCATGCTTCCCTCATGCAGCAGGGGAAGGTCTGTCCCACTCAGGCTTCCCCCCGGCAACAGAGGATTCAGCCTTTCCAGTTCTGGACCCAGCAAGCAGGTACCCGAGGTCCGGTCTATCTCCTTACACTCCCCCTCTCTTTAACTCGCCATTCCACTGGCGAGGCTTCGTCGTACTCCAATACAGTCTTCTGTGGGCCAACAGATGCCCACAATTTCTGCATCCACTTCTGTCTCTCCTGCATCACTTTCTTCCAGTACAGCTTGTTAGAGTCACTCCGAACTTCAGGTAGAGTGGAAACAGGGGTCCATCCAGGTCCAAAGGATCAGCAATCTCTTCTGGGTCAACATCTGGCAAGACGAGAGACTCTCCCTCTCCATACTCCAGACCTGCAGGAGGTAGTGTCTCAGGACCTACTTCCTCTTCACAGTCCACTACTTCTGGCAGAGGTACCTCAAGGGCATCTTGCAACTCTTCCACTGGATTAAGGTTCCTTGAGTTGACGGGCGGCAAACGCTCCACTCCAGAGGACGCAATAAGTGGCTCATTCTTCCCACAATTGGGTACCATAGAAGTGGGCATCCCAAAAACACTGGTCACCTTCTCTCTTCTGTCGGAAGCTTGTGATGGGCAAGGTAGCGATTTACTTAGGTGGGTCCTCGAGCAGACATCTCTTCTTCTCCTTTGGATCGAGACTTGCAGACGGGATCTTCGGACACAGGATGGAGTTCCACCAGACTCGCCTCCACGCGCCTTGACAGTGCAGAAATCTCACTGCAGACGGTCGACACCTTCTTAATCTGTTCTCGGTGTTCGACATTGTGACTCTGTTTGGCTCTGGGGGTGGCCCCCCTCTTCTCGCTATAACTTTTCTCCCAGGGCCTGTGTTCTCTCCAAATAGCAGGTCCTTTGGATGGATGAATGGATTTTATCCATCATCTGTCTCGGATAGGACAACTTCTGGAAAGGTACAAGAAGAGAAGAAGGAGCAGCATCCATACCAGGTGAATAGTGTCCAAAACGGTCTTTATTCAGCCATAAGAAAAAATACAACGTTTCGGCTGAGTTGGCCTTTGTCAAGTATACTTGACAAAGGCCAACTCAGCCGAAACGTTGTATTTTTTCTTATGGCTGAATAAAGACCGTTTTGGACACTATTCACCTGGTATGGATGCTGCTCTTTCTTCTCTTCTTGTGACTATGGGTCCGACTGGATCCTTGGACTCCTGAGCGTGCATCCTCTATCCAAGTGCTGGTGGTTGATTTTTTCTATATAACTTCTGGAAAGGTGTCCCATTCCTCCACACATCCAACACCCACTTCTGGGTCTATCTGGTGGGCACCTCAGTCTGGATCGTCTACCTCTCCGAGAGGCATACCTCCTTTCCTTTCACTCTTCATTCCATGAACTGGGAGGAAATCTTGGGATAACTGCTGGGGTGCTTCTGATGCCCTGCACCTCCCCTCTGACCTCTTCTGACTTTAGCCGTGAGTTACCTCGGGGTAGGATGCTGTACTCCAGGATAGCAGCAAGGGTTTCTTTCAGGCCTTCGACTTCTTCCCAAATTCTTCTCATTCCCTGCCGCAATTTGCAGGACCACTTCGGCTCTTCCTCGTTCGGAGTGGGTACTCTGCAACACCGGTCCATCCCTGTCAAGGCTGCAACCCCCTGCTCCTGCTCGCCTATGCACGCCTCTGCCCTGATTTCTGCAAAAGTCATGCGCGGGTTAACTCACAGGCGCTCACACAAAGCCCACCCAAGCAGCGTGTCTTTCAGACCCGTCACCAACTGGTCTCACAGCACTATGTCAGTGGTTCCTAGGCCTTTGCCGTCTTTCTTCAGAATTGTGGTGTGGAGCTCCTATAGCACGTTCATGTACTGCGTCAGTTTCCCCCTCTCTTTGAATACGCCTAGATAAGTGTGTGCGTAACTCCCCTACGTCTGTGGAGTCTGCATGTGTCTCTTCAGGTATTTGCAGTACTTTGCCAAAGGTGTCTCGCTTATGGGGAGGTCATAGCATGATGGAATCCCTGGCCTCTCCATCTAGAGCCATCAGGGCAACCTCCGCCGCTAACGCAGGAGTCATGGGGTACATCCTCATCATCCCTCTGACCTGCTCAGTCCAGCTCCATAACAGTACATTGCTCCCTGTGAACTTGGGGGGATTACTCAAAATTGTCCCCAGCTGTATACTGGCCCTTGGGGCACCCCCGTGTCCTTAGACTACATCCTGCCGACTACACCAAGTGTAAGATATCAAGCAGGAATGCGGGATGTAGTGACAGACGGGAGGCAGAGCAAGGGTTAACAGGTTTATTTACAGGGGGAATACTCCACACAGGGAGTTAAAGAGTTAAACAGTATTAAAAGAAACTGTATTAAAGGCACAGTACAATACAATGGTTCAAATATTAGCATACGTATAAGGAAGTCAATACTGCAGCTCCTGCTGGGAACTTAATGGTGTCGGCAATGGCTGGTGCAGTGTCCTCATTAATGGGGTCAAGCAGACAACAATACCCCCATCTTCTGGTGACAGTGGTCGGTCTCCGGTACCTCCCACTGCCCCTAGTCCATATACTGTAGTTTCCTACAAAGGTAAGGGCCACGACTACTGTCTAAGCTCGACGAGACTCCTGCAAAGCTCTCCTCACAATCTCAGTCAAGCGAGCCCAAAGTGGCTGACGGTAAAAGGGGTCACGATCGGGTATGGGCCCCACGTGGCTCAGAAGTTGTTTAACGGCATGATCAGGGTACAAGGGTACAAGGGTACAAGGGTCTCCCTTGTCCTCGGTCACTCGTATGGGGCACGTGTGTTATACTCACAGACACGGAGCGTTCTGTGCCTTGCTTTCTGACATTCACCGGACTCACATGTACATGTTTGGCTCTGGAGGTAACGGGGCTCTTTCTATGTGACCCATCACAGTGTCGGTATTCCGTGCAGGGGTCAAGGGAAACAGAGCGTGCCACTCACCGCTCTATGCCCACTGCTCTGCCCTGGTGCCAAACTCCTTTAATCTCCCTGCTGCTGTGCACCCTTTTCTAGCTCTCTCCACCCCCTCTGTCACCAGGAAGCCCCATCTCTCTCAGGCTTCCCTCATGCAGCAGGGGAAGGTCTGCCCCACTCAGGCTTCCCTCGGGAACAGAGGATTCAGTCTTTCTAGTTCCGGACCCGGCATGCAGGTACCCGAGGTACGATCTATCTCCTTACACAAGATGTTATTGTATCAAGTTCAAAGGTGGTGAGGTAAAGTATTCAGCTGAGATGAGAGGACAGGGAGGGGGAGCTGGTGGACACAGGAAAGAATTGAAAGTACTTAATAGTTGTTTAGGGTTGTGAGACAGGTATGATATTAGGGATGTGAAGTCCATTTGTTTTTCTGCAGTGAGCAATTGCGCAGCATTTTTACAACTTATGTTACTGGACAGGCAACTCTGCTCAACTATCTTTGGCAGCCATACAATGGTGCGCTTTGTAGATGAGGGCCTCTGCTCCTCTTCCTCCACCTTAACATCTCAGACAGTACAGTCCTCAGTGGTGGCACCGTAATTACCCATTTTTCCCCCACATCACAACTCTCCAAGCATCTAACTGACCGTTGGGATCCACAGATGGCTGAGTCTGCAGATCTCTTGACACATTGTATGCCATGGGCATAGGAAGTGTACTCTAAAGATTCACAGAGTCAAGAGGAGGAAATCATCTGCACCAATGGCCAAATTGTTTCTCACTGTGATCCATGGCCGGACGAAGTTTGGTCTGAGCATAAACCAAACCCTCGTCAACAGACTTTAACCCCATTGGGTGAAGGTGATCCATTTGTGATGAGACTCTGATACTTGTGGTGCCCGTGGACTGTACTGTGCTGTCAAGGCATGAAGAGGGTAACTCTCAGGGTGAGGAGTGGGAGAACAGAGAGGGTGATGATAAGGTAGTAGATCAAAATTGGTGTAAATCCAGAGGCATGAGGCTGAGCAGCTCAGCAGAGGAGGAAGATGAGGATTGTTACTTAGACACCGAGTTATGTAACCACGACAACCAATGCATCCTGAGCCAAATCTCTGGCATTGGACAGCAGCGTGCATGGTTCTGCAGTTGCCTATCTTGGGTCTTTTTTTCAGACAGGCAAAAATCTAAAAAATTACATTAGTTGTCATCTTTAAAAAGAAGACCTAGTAGAGTAAAAAAAATTAAATAATTTCAGTACTACATGCATGAACTGGCACATGCGTGATCAACATGCGTTAATCTGGGAATGTCACTGTGCTAAAATGCAGACTAGTGGGCATCGCCAAACACCATCCACCCCATCAACCGCATCTTCTGATTCTTCCTCCTCCCTCACCGTGGCAAGTGTTGTCGCACAGGTCTCTGGTCAAAGAACCTCCACTTGTTTACCCCCTACATTTGGGGTGACTGAGAGCCTGTCAGTTGATACGGAACTGGACATGCCTGCTGTTTTTGACTGATCTTACATACCAAGCACATTCCATCTTTCTCAATCCACCGTAACATCTCTGCCTGCACCTCTCTCACAGTCCAGCAGCTTGTCGTGTTCACCGTACTCCACCCTGTGTCAGCACAGCAGCAAACCCTCATTTGTGTAGCTGTGCTAACGTAAAAGATTATTTCCTCCTACACATGGCAAAGCTAACAGCTTGAACTTCACCATCTTTAATCTACTAATAATAATAACCTTTATTGATATATTGCAAACACATTCCACATAGCTTTTCAAGTCAGCAGTTCATATAAAACAGTCAAAAGTTACCAAGTTTAAGATAATCAAACAATTAAAGCAAAAATAATGATGACCCTGTTCTTCAGAGCTTACAATCTACAATGAGGTGGGGGTGACACCAATTACAGGTGCTTATTTACAATGATGGCACAACTATATTGAGGAAATGGGGGGTAGATAATGGCTGCATGAGCCTTTTGGGTACGGTTGAGTTTGATGGCGAATTACGTTCAGAGAAGTAGAGAATAAGCTATCTATATATATATACAGTTAGGTCCATATATATTTGGACAGAGACAACATTTTTCTAATTTTGGTTACAGACATTACCACAATGAATTTTAAACAAAACAATTCAGATGCAGTTGAAGTTCAGACTTTCAGCTTTAATTTGAGGGTATCCACTTTAAAATTGGATGAAGGGTTTAGGAGTTTCAGCTCCTTAACATGTGCCACCCCGTTTTTAAAGGGACCAAAAGTAATTGGACAGATTCAATAATTTTAAATAAAATGTTCATTTTTAGTACTTGGTTGAAAACCCTTTGTTGGCAATGACTGCCTGAAGTCTTGAACTCATGGACATCACCAGACGCTGTGTTTCCTCCTTTTTGATACTCTGCCAGGCCTTCACTGTGGTGGTTTTCAGTTGCTGTTTGTTTGTGGGCCTTTCTGTCTGAAGATTAGTCTTTAACAAGTGAAATGCATGCTCAATTGGGTTGAGATCAGGTGACTGACTTGGACATTCAAGAATATTCCACTTCTTTGCTTTAATAAACTCCTGGGTTGCTTTGGCTTTATGTTTTGGGTCATTGTCCATCTGTAGTATGAAACGACGACCAATCACTTTTGCTGCATTTGGCTGGATCTGAGCACACAGTATATCTCTGAATACCTCAGAATTCATTCAGCTGCTTCTGTCCTGTGTCACATCATCAATAAACACTAGTGACCCAGTGCCACTGGCAGCCATGCATGCCCAAGCCATCACACTGCCTCCGCCGTGTTTTACAGATGATGTGGTATGCTTTGGATCATGAGCTGTACCATGCCTTCGCCATACTTTTCTCTTTCCATCATTCTGGTAGAGGTTGATCTTGGTTTCATCTGTCCAAAGAATGTTCTTCCAGAACTATGCTGGCTTTTTTTTATGTTTTTTAGCAAAGTCCAGTCTAGCCTTTTTATTCTTGATGCTTATGAGTGGCTTGCACCGTGCAGTGAACCCTCTGTATTTACTTTCATGCAGTCTTCTCTTTATGGTAGATTTGGATATTGATACGCCGACCTCCTGGAGAGTGTTGTTCACTTGGTTGGCTGTTGTGAAGGGGTTTCTCTTCACCATGGAGATTATTCTGTGATCATCCACCACTGTTGTCTCCCGTGGGCGCCCAGGTCTTTTTGCATTGATGAGTTCACCAGTGCTTTCTTTCTTTCTCAGGATGTACCAAACTGTAGTTTTTGCCACTCCTAATATTGTAGCAATTTCTCGGATTGTTTTTTTCCGTTTTCGCAGCTTAAGGATGGCTTGTTTCACCTGCGTGGAGAGCTCCTTTGACCGCATGTTTACTTCACAGCAAAACCTTCCAAATGCAAGCACCACACCTCAAATCAACTCCAGGCCTTTTATCTGCTTAATTGAGAATGACATAATGAAGGAATTGCCCACACCTGTCCATGAAATAGCATTGGAGTCAATTGTCCAATTACTTTTGGTCCCTTTAAAAACAGGGTGGCACATGTTAAGGAGCTGAAACTCCTAAACCCTTCATCCAATTTTAATGTGGATACCCTCAAATGAAAGCTGAAAGTCTGAACTTCAACTGCATCTGAATTGTTTTGTTTAAAATTCATTGTGGTAATGTCTATAACCAAAATTAGAAAAATGTTGTCTCTGTCCAAATATATATGGACCTAACTGTATATATATATATATATATATATATATATATATGCATATATATATATATATATATATATATAGTACAGACCAAAAGTTTGGACACACCTTCTCATTTAAAGATTTTTCTGTATTTTCATGACTATGAAAATTGTACATTCACACTGAAGGCATCAAAACTATGAATTAACACATGTGGAATTATATACTTAACAGAAAAGTGTGAAACAACTGAAATTATGTCTTATATTCTAGGTTCTTCAAAGTAGCCACCTTTTGCTTTGATGACTGCTTTGCACACTCTTGGCATTCTCTTGATTCGTCGCCCAATTGTGTCATTGGATGATAGGGGCCAGCTGAAAGCTATTCGCTACAAAGATCACAGTGCTTGTTTTTGAATGACTCATGGCCTGTGATCTCTGTGATTATTGCATGTGAGTTGTCCGCCAGGGTCGTGGGGTACTCGGTGCCGGGTCCATTACATTAAGGGGATGTCATGGTGGCGGCGACCCGGTCCATTGCCCTGGGTGCCAAAGTAAAAGGGAGTGTCCTTAAAGGGGTTTAGAATAAAGTTTGTGTTCATGACGCCACCTGTGGTATTTGGTCAGTGGGGACCGATGCTGCTTAAAGGGTTCCTCAGGGTGATGTTATGGCAGCTAAGATGGTATAATTTCCCACAGGTGAAGTAGGTCTCCAGGGCTCCCGGTGTGTAGATGAAGATGGTGGGTGGTGTGGTAAGAAATGGAGGACACAGGTTTGCGGTCTCTTTACCTGGTAGCCCAATCGCAGCAATCCTCACCAGTTGTCACTCTCCTGTGCTTCGCTCTCCTGCATGCTCACTACAAATCTGTTTGTCTTTCTGTATATCACGATCCAGGAGCTGCAGCACCCTCTTGGCTGCACGGCCCCTCACACGTCTCTCTGCCACAGACTGTTCCAGTCTGCTGTCTGGCACTAACTCCCTCACTTTCCCACCAGGCCAGAATATATATAGATATATATAGGAGAGCCACCTACAAGCTGAATCAGAGCTCCCTCTTCTGGCCTGGAGTGTGAACATGTTGTATGCTTGTGTTTACCTGATAAAGAAGATCTTCCCTCACTTCCAAGCCTGACATCACTTTCATCGTGAGGAAAGCAATGCCACTGTAACATCCAGGACCCTGGTGTGTTACACATGGCCACTCCAATTTGTTGGCCACAGGAATGCAGCCGTTACGCTTTTTGGATACAGACGTTTCCGAAAGTTGATGGTCGTCACAGTCCCCCCAGTACCAGTTGCCCAGTCACCATTACTTCTCTATGAAAGATGTGCCTGCGCTACAACAAGTTGCAGACAACATCACACATTCCCTGAAAAATTCCATGTCTGCCAGGGTGCATTTCATTAATGATACCTGGATGAGCAAGCATGGACAGGGGAGTTACATCAAGATTACTGGGCACTGGATGACTTTGGTGGCTATAGGGGCAGTTGGGGAAGGGGCTGCTCCACAAGTCTTGCAATCTCCAAAGCTTACACACCATATGATGGATAACTAAACTTCTAGACAACATGGGTTGGAGAACTAAACTACTAAACAGCTATGGTTGTAGAACTAAACCACTATACACTATTCGATGAATAGCTAAACTAATAGACAACAGGGGTTGGAGAACTAAACTACTAAACAGCTATGATTGTAGAACTAAACAAATTAACAAAAGAACATGGAGAACTAAACTAATAGACCACAAGGGTTGGAGAACTAAACTACTAAACTGCTTGGGTTGGAGAACTAAACTAGTACACACCAGGGGATGGAGAACTAAAGCAGTAGACACCAAGGTGTCACTAGACACCAAGTCTTGGAATCCCCAAGGTTTGCGGAACAAACCTTTGTATGTAACAATTCCTGTAGTGCTTCTGCCTCCTCCACCGCTTCTAGGGCCTCCATCTGCGCCCTCATCCTCTGCCTTAATTAAACACACGTTCCAACACTGCAGAGAGATTCCCTCCCCCACCTCTGTACTGCGCAGCCAGGGCTCACCGTAATCAGGCAGTATTTACATTAATATGCCATGGAGATCGCAGTTATACAACAGTTGTGAACAGCTACCCATGCCAAGTTTGAGCAATGGCTGTCTACACAACCTGGAGCCAGGGAAGGCCATGTGCGATAATGGTGCAAACCTGATGGTGGCCCTACACCGAGCCAACCTTACACATGTGCCTTGGATGGCTCCCATCCTCAACCCGATGGTACAGCAATTCCTCCGCCACTTTCCCAGCCTGGATGTGCTGCTGCAGAAACCACTGTCGTGCTGACTTCCACCATTCCACTTCAGTTGGTATAGAGATTTCTCGGACTACCAGTTAAACGGTTGATACATGATATGAGCATACCATGGAATTAAACTCTGCACATGTTGCAGCGACTCTGGCCGAGACCTGGTGCAGTATGA
This sequence comes from Ranitomeya imitator, assembly GCF_032444005.1. Lineage (NCBI taxonomy): Eukaryota > Metazoa > Chordata > Amphibia > Anura > Dendrobatidae > Ranitomeya > Ranitomeya imitator. The sequence goes on along the minus strand of NC_091284.1, from coordinate 740,203,393 downwards.
CATTTTTCATAGCCTGGCACAGCGCAGTACGGATGTGGTGCAATTCACACTTGCATAATGGATACAGATGAAGGACCTCTTCACCCTTCTCCACATTTTCTTAATAGCCACTAAGATGGCTAGCAGTGATGATGCCTATTACTGTCATTACATGCTGAAGCACTCTTTAAATAGTGTGGGTGAGGAGGTGGTGGTAGTGGTCCTGGGGGAAAAGAAGGAAGCAGAGGAGGATACCTTTAGGGTTAAAAATAGCTATAAGTTCAGGTCTTTCGTCTTACAAGCACTTGCCATAGGAGAAACAATTGGAGAAGGACATGAAAAGGATGAGAAGGAAGAGATGATGGACGTGCAACATGATCATGATGATGAAGATGATAATGATTCCCTCTATGTTGCCTGTGATTTTTAGGATGGGAAGGAGGAAGAAAGCTTGAGTGTTATACCACCACCAATACACGGTGGAGTTGGACCTCATGAAAGAGACCGACCCATGAGCGCCTTCTTGCAGGACTATCAGCAACATGATTGTTACCCTTATAGTTATGATTCCAAATAGTGCTGACTACTGGGTTGCCAGTGTGTTCTATCCACAATACAAAAGTACATTTTGACACTTCCCACCCTGGAAAGGGATGCACCCATGCTACAGTATCAAAACTTGCCAGAAGACAATCTTGACAGTAGTTTTCCTCAACACAGCAGTGGGTCTTACAGTTTACATCACAGTGATAGCCTTCCATCCACAGAAACATTTAGTTGTCAATGCAAAAACATTAGCAACCTTGCTAGTTTGTATGTTCTACCCATGTTTGCGAGGGTTTTCTCCCAGTAATTATTTTTCTACCCACGCTACAAAAACATACACATATTAAATTTAGATTGTGAGTCCCAATGGAGACAGGGCCAGTAATGTTTTTAAATGTCTGTAAGGCGAATGTTGCATTATTGGCATAAGTGGTAAACCCCCCCAAAAATTGAAAGTGATGCTCAGCCAAACTCAGACAGGTTCATACCAACACCACAAAATGACAATGTGGGAAACGGCAGGCTGCATCACATTCAGCAGCAGAAAAAATATGTGTTTTTTAATACGTGTTAGGTCTGCAGACAGGTTCATATGACCGCCACAATATGGCAACGTGGGATACGGCAGGCTGTATCACATTCAGCAACTGAAAAATTATACATTTTTTAGTGTGCCTTAGGTCTGCAGTTAGTTTCATATCACATTCAGCAACAGAAAATATGATATGAACCTGTCTGCAGACAGGTTTTAATTTTCATGTTCGTCTTTTGACTTGTTTTTAATCATTAATGTTTTAGTTCGTATTAGTCTGTTATATCCATACTTTCTAATGTGGTCCTTATATCCAAGTTTGCTGATTAGATCAATGAGAAGTAGTTCTTTTCCTCTTATCGATATAACTACTAGAGTCTGAACAATACTTTTTGACTTGATAAGGCAATCAGTATAAATATCACTATGAATCAAGAAATGGAGCTTTTGCCTTTATTTATCTTGAAGATTATTTTTTGACATTATTACGTCATTTGCACTATGAGTATGCTTTCATGCTATTTTGCACTTTATTTGTAGCAAAAGACACTTTTAGTTTATGTATAGGAAGTCAGTCTTTATTGTAATGGCTTCATTATTATTCATATTATACTTTTTCTTATGGTAATGTCCTTACTCCTGATGGGGCAAAGGTAATGATCCTTATGTATATTTCTTTTTCATATTCACTCACCAATTTTCCTTTATTTCAAAGATTAAGATTTGCTCATCGCTTTATGACAATTTCTCTTAAACTAGATGTATTTAGCTGCGCATGAAAGTGTGTACCGCGTTTTAATTGGGCATTTGCAGCTGTGGTTGTTTTGATTGCGTCTCACTCGTGCATGTGCAATGCATTTGTATTGAATAAGGACACTTTACAATAATCTTTTCTAAATATGCATATATTTGTTTAGATAGCCTTGATAATTGTATTGAGATTGGGTGATACATACATATATGTAATGTGGTATTCTGAGTAATTGATTTTAGGCACCGCAGTAATGGCTACTTGCATTGCACTTTAAAAAAATGGCGATACAATTGCGCATGCACAACGTGCCTTTTGTCGGCGCATAGCATGACGGCCTCTTACAACTACCAGCATGTGTCAATGACGTCAAGGAGGGATTTCCCCCATACAGATGCCGGAGTAGAGAGCTTGAATGCGATGCAGCTGGGATGGGGAGGCGGTGTTGGCATGTGCAGATCATGATTCGTCCTTTAGGAGGTACCTGTGGTATATATGAATGACATTAGGTATGAGTAGACGAATTCCCCTTGAGAAAGCACATCCGCGAAACGTGCATCGGGGCGTTCAGTGATTTCACAGATAAGTGGCTTACAGTAATATGGGTAAGATATACTCTGTAACCTTCTCCCATTAGGTCAGATTTGGTTATGCTTTAACTTTATGCACTAGTCTAGTAATTGTTATATTCCTGGCCTTAGGAATGTTGATTATGGTTATTTAGTACCTGCAGCCTGATTTGTATCTGCTTCACCACTCATATGGATTTGATTTTTTTCCTCTATACCTCATACATGTTTCATGGGTAATCCTGATTCATGTTTTTTTTCTTATTTTAGATGTGTATACTGTTGAATAAAGATTGATTTTTTTATATTATACTTTTTGTAGTGGTGTTATTTGGAGTGGTGTTTTTGCTAGTATATGCTTGATAAGCACCCATTTACATTTTTCATCATGATGGGGAGGGATACTGATTTGCATGATTTAAAGCCCCTTTATAGTTTTAATATGTTTGTGGATTTTTTTGGTTATAATCTATAAGATAGGCTCAAAACAATTTCAAACTGAGACCTTCCCTTCTGTATCACATTATTAACATAAAAAAATATTTTTAGTGTGTATGAGACCTATATAGTCTAGAAAATTGTCCGTGGAATTGGTACGCCCTCTTTCCTACATTTGCTGCTGGTAAGGTGCAGGGTTGCTGCAGAAATATGGCCGATGTGTTATTGCATGAACTGATCAGGAAAAGAGAAAAATTAGAACATGTGATATGGCGAGCTGTATCACATTCAGCAACAGAAAAATATATATATATATATTTTTTATTGCACATTAGGTCTGCAGACAGCTTCATATCACAGCCACAAAATGACAATGTGATATACGTCAAGCTGTATCACCTTCAGCAACAGAAAAATTACATTTTTTTTAAATGCGTGTTAGTCTTCAGACAGGTTCATATCACCGCCAAAAAATGACAACGTGGGATACCGTGGCCTTTATCACATTTAGCAACAGAAAAAATTCTAATAATTTTTTTAACGTGCGTTTGATATGAACCTGTCTGCAGACCTAACGTGCATTAAAAAAAATAATAATTTTTTTTAATGTGCCTTTTGTCTGCAGACAGTTTCATATCACCACAGCACTAAATGACAAGATGGGATACAGCAGGCTGTTTCACATTTAGCTAGTGAAAAAATAAGATTTAGAACACTATACTCAGGCATGGAGCACAATAAAAGCAGTGCACAGTACACTTGTAGGACATGTGCCCTGTTGGCTTTGTCCGTGGACCTCAGTAATGACAAAAAAAATGCTGGAAGGTAAATTTAACAGCCACACTGGACACTAGATAGCTGCAATATCTGACTGATATACCTAACTAACTAAGGCTACTTTCACACTAGCATCGTGCACTGCACGTCGCAATGCGTCCTTTAGGAGGAAAAAACGCATCGTGCAAAATTGCTTGCAGGATGCGTTTTTTCTCCTTTGACTAACATTAGCGATGCATTGCGATGCTTTGCCACACGTCACAACCGTCGTGCGACGGTTGCATCGTGTTGTGGCGGACCGTCGCCACCAAAAACGTTGCATGTAACGTTTTTTGGTGCATTGTTACCGTCTTTTCCGACCGCGCATGTGCGGCCGGAACTCCGCCCCTGCCTCCCCGCACCTCACAATGGGGCAGCGGATGCGTTGAAAAACAGCATCCGCTGCCCCCGTTGTGCGGCGCTTCCACAGTATGCGTCAGTGCGCCGCAACATTGCATTGCGAAGTGCAGTGCACGACGCTAGTGTGAAAGTAGCCTAACTAGCTAAAATCTTGCTCTCAACAGTGCTAGAGTCTGGAGCAGCCTCTCTGCACTGTTACAATGTCAAAATGGTGCTAAAACAAGATGTCTACTCTTTATATGGAGAGGGATATGTGATTTCAGCAGCCAATGACACAAGCTGTTGTGTCCGGACATTTCTGGAGTTTATTGCGCCCTGAATGGCTAGCCGCAATGTGCACACTTAAAGTTAGGAAAAAAAAATACTGCTTACAAGAACTCCTCTGAGCTCTGCAAATCCCCTCCAGTCATCAATCACATACCCCATGCTCATGATACACCACCATTATCATTGCTAAAGTGCTGAAAATACTTTTGTGGCAACGCTAATATATTCCCGCACTTTTTAAATGTTGCCGATTTTTCCGGTTTTATAAAAATGTGGTTGTGTTTCCAATCACAAATCCAAATGTGTCATATTTGTGCCGAATGTATGTTTGGCGATCTTTTTCTGAACAAATTTGCTCATAATTAGTCTGCAGTCTTTTCCATGATTGTGGAGCCTACTGAAACAGACTAAGGGACCTTTCTAAACGCTTAGGAAGCCTTTGCAGGTGTTTATGTTAATTATTCTAATTTACTGAGATGATGACTTTTGGATTTCATTGGCTGTAAGCCATAATCATCAACAGTAACAGAAATAAATACTTGATATAGATCACTCTTTTTGTAATGATTCTAAGTAATATATGAGATTCACTTTTTGCATTGAAGAACTGAAATAAATTAACTTTTTGATGATATTCTAATTTTGTGAGACGCACCTGTGAGTGTTTCAGAGTCAAACTGTTTAATCATACCCCATAAACAGGATATACACCCAGTAGTGTTGAGTGATACCTTCCGATACCAAGAAGTATCTGAATCGGATTGTATCGGCCGATATCCCAAAAATATCGGATATCTTCGATATCGATACCAATGCAAATCAATGGGACACAAATATCGGAATGTAAATAAGCCCTTTCTGTCCTTCTACATCCTGTTCCAGAGGGGGGAAGAGTGTGGGCTGTGCGTGGGCGGACACTGTGCGTGTCTGTGTGTGGGAGGGGTCTGTGCGGGCCTGCCGGGGATCTGTATGGGCATCTCAGGGCTCTGTGCGGCCTGCCTGGGCTCTGTGCGGGCTTGCCGGGGCTCTGTGCGGGCTTGCCAGGGCTCTGTGCGGCTTGCGGGGGCTCTGTGCGGGCTTGCCGGGGCTCTGTGCGGCTTGTGGCGTCTCCGTGCGGGCTTGCCGGGGCTCTGTGCGGGTTTGCCGGGGCTCTGTGCGGCTTGCGGGGGCTCTGTGCGGCCTTGCCAGGGTTCTATGCAGCTTTCAGGGGCTCTGTGCGGACTTGCCAGGGCTCTGTGCGGCTTGCGCGGGCTCTGTGCGGGCTTGCCGGGGCTCTGTATGGGCATCTCGGGGCTCTGTGTGGCCTGCCTGGGCTCTGTGCGGGCTTGCCAGGGCTCTGTGCGGGCTTGCTGGGGCTCTGTGTGGCTTGCGGGGGCTCTGTGCGGGCTTGCCGGGGCTCTGTGCGGGCTTGCCGGGGCTCTGTGCAGCTTGCGGGGGCTCTGTGCGGGCTTGCCGGCGCTCTGTGCGGGCTTGCCATGGCTCTGTGCGGCTTGCAGGGGCTCTGTGCGGGCTTGCCGGGGATCTCTGCAGGCTGCCTGGGGTCTGTGCAGGCATGGTTCGATGGGACTACAAGTCCCATCGGACGATGCCTGGAACAGTGACAGTGATTGACACATTAGCCAATGATGGGAGAGTAGTAGTTCTATCATCCGACTAATGTGTTGTATGTAAAAAAATAAAATAAAATACTACATGCATACTACATACATACTACATGCATACTACATACAGTACATTCATACATTACATACAATACATACATACAGACATACAGTACATTAAACATAGAGTTCATACTCACCATTACTTGTCACTTTGATCCCCGAAGCCAGTGTCATCTGTAAAAAAGATTAAAATAACAAACAACCAATATACTCCCTGTCCGCAGAAATCCACGAGTGTTCCATGACGATCTCCTGTGGAGAACGGCAGCATCAACTGTTGCGACCGCTCTCTAGGGGCTCCAGGAACACAATGACGGGAGCAAGGTATCCTTTCGCACTGTATTCCTCTACCGCTGTAAAAAAAATAGTCCCTAGTCTCACTTTTGACATTGCTGTATGAGAAATTTTCCCAAGCAGCAATTGCCATAAAGTGACGCTTTGAACTTTAGTAACCTCAGTGATGCACCGCAGGAGACATTGTCTCCTGTCAGTGTGTCACTGAGGGTCCTATAGAGCAGTGACATCACCCGATGTCACTGTTTTGTAGGGGAGATCGGCGTGGGACACTCATTATTAATTGGACTATGGCGGACAGGTAGTATACGGTTTATTATTTTACGTTTTTGCAGGCGCTAAAGTATGGTAAGTATGGTTAAATGAAGAGTATTAAAATGCTTTTTTCCTAATGTGTGTGTTTTATTAACCCTTTATTACTATTGGATTAATAATGGATAGGCGTCTTATTGACGCCTCTCTGGCTGCGGACTGATTTTTGTAGCCGGGGGGGGGGGGGGAGGCAATATCCATGGCCCCTCTCTAGGCTATGAATATCAGCCCGCAGCTGTCTGTGTAGCCTTTCTGGCTATAAAATATAGGGGGACCCCAGACCTTTTTTTGAGGGGGTCCCCCTATTTTAATAGCCAGCAAAGGCTACACAAGGGAAAAAGAAAAAAGAATGGACTAAACGAGGCCTGCACAACCGTATAATGTAGAAAATAAACAACACATTTTATTAAACACCACAAAAAAGCACATAAAAACACTTAAAAATACAAAATGTATATGACACCCTAATACATCCTGATAGAACTGCAGCAAATATACATATATGTAGACAGGCCTATATAATCATATAATGTCACATAATAACAGTGATATAAACACCACAAAACACTGGGAGATCAAAGTAATGCTCAAAACAGGGGGAGGTATATATGAAAACCCCAAATCCCCTATAAGCGATCAAATACCCCGGAGTGTGGTGTAGAGAAAAAAAAAAAAACCCTATCTCTCAGCTGGTAACATATAGAATGTCAAAGAAAAGGCCTAGAGAGACCCTATCAAAGCTCCCCAGCAGAAGGTGAAAATGGCGTGTGCCAAAAGTATACTCAGCTGAATCTGAGATATAATCCCTGGGAGCCAAGAGGCCACAAAGGCTGGAGTAATGCTGCAGATCCGTATCACATAAATGGACAGCAAATGGCAGGGAAAGGGTGTGGGAAGAAGGCCCCACGCGTATCGCCGCCGCTGCGGCTTCGTCAGGGGAAGTATGGTAATGTGGTGAATATAGCGCATATATATAGGAACCATAATCATGTAAATAACCTACCGGTGTGTCGCATGGACCAGGGAGAAGGAGGACGGAAGTGGCGTGCAGCCGCACCGAAGGGAAAGCAAGGCAAAAGTAACGGAGGCCTCCGCAGTACAAGTATGGCGCCTGCGCAGACGCGGCTCAGAAAATGAGCCGCACTGCGCATGCGGCGAGCACCAATAGCCCATAGAGACCCACAGAGACAGAGCGGAAGGACGGAATCAATCGCCGTGAGGTGGACATAGGGGGAGAATACAATAGAACCGCACAGAGCTGGTAATGTGCCATGTCAAAGACACCTATATAATGGAAAGTACAAGAATGTTAAACATGTGGAAACAACATAATTCAAAATACATTATGATGAAACTGCACATGACTGACCACACGCAATATCTAAGAACCTATATAATAAAGAAGTAAAAAGATGTTGAACATGTAAAAGTAACACAATCCAAATGTACCATGGAGCATATATACAATGGAAAATGGCCATTGTAGGGGGACACAAGAAAAGGGGGGGAGGGGGGAAAAAGGGGAGGGGAAAGGGAGAAAAAAAGGGGAAATAGGCTCAATGGTACGGTAGCCATGTGTGCCCGAGACCAGGGCTATGAAGAAGAAATATATATGTACACACATATATATATCAGCGCATATACAAACACACATATGCATGACCATATGACAGTAAGTAATGGAAATATAAATATATGAGGACAAAAAGTCCCCCCCGCCCCCATGGGCCATAAAGTGTCAAAAAATGATAATAAGAAACCACAACACCACGAAGTAGAGAAAAGTCCAGAATGATGCCAGGTCATGTACAGGAGAAGTCCGACGATCCATATTTTGGTCCTGGTAGACAGAGTCCATTCAAAAAGGGGGTCCAATCCAAATATGGCCCTCCACCTGTGGTGTATCCAATAGACGTATCACTTCCTATAGAACAGTCGGATGTGAAAACCATCTTCAACGCGTGATGAAAGTAAGTCCCAGAAGTCCATTGACATAAAGCGGAGAAGTGTGGAATGAACACACATCCCTCTCAAAGCCAGGTCCTGAGATATAGGGCTTGGCAGATCCTGAGGTAAAGGAATAAACGAAGCAAAAAATCTTAATATCATTAAGATAATGCATATCAAAACAAAGAAGCAAAAATACGATGGTAGCAGGGAAGCCCCAAATGGCTGCATTACCCCAGGAAACCTGTGAAAAGGAGCTCCTCATTCAAACCTGAGGGGGCCACTGTTTGTAATTTAAAGATCCATCTAGATTCAATCTGCAAAAGTAGTTTGCGTTTATCGCCCCCTCTCTCATTGGGGGTGAGCTTTTGCAGGCCCACTACCTGAAGGTTGGCCGAGGAGCCCCCATGTTTGACTAGAAAATGCTCGGCCACCGGGGTAAGAACCCTATTCTTCCTTAAACCTGATGCTGCTAAATGCACAGTGGAGAGATGTTTCTGTGCCCGTTTCCTAAGTTCCTGGGTGGTCTGCCCAACATACACCATCCTACAAGGACAAATGAGGGCATAAATTACATCCCTAGACCTACAATTGATATATGCCCTAAGGGGATGCCTGCTGAGAAGTGTAGGGTGCGTAAAAAAGTCACGAGTCGGAGTCATATGAGGGCAAATATTACAATCCCCACACGGAAAAGACCCCCTCAGGGTAATGCCTCTGTTTAGTTTCACAGTTGGTCTCTTGAAGTGACTCCTAGTGAGGAGATCCCTGAGGTTAGGTGCCCGTCTTGCTGTCAGCAGGGGTCTATTGCTTGTGACCTCCGACGTTTGTGCATCTACCCTGAGGATCTGCCAATGTCTGGACAGAATGTCACTGACCTGTCTCCAATTATCATTGAAATCAGTGATAAATCTTGTCTGCGTCTCCTGGCCTTGCCGCTTGGATGATAAGAGTGACTTCTGGTCCTGCCCCCTCGCTCTTTGATAAGATGTGGAGATGACACGTTTAGGATAGCCTCTGTGTCTAAAACGTTCCGAAAGTTCACGTGCCTGGATTGAAAAATCACAATCACGGGTACAGTTGCGCCTAACGCGCAAAAACTGGCCCGTGGGTACACCCACCTTTGTATGCCATGGGTGAAAGCTGGAAAATTCCAAAAGCGAGTTGGTTGCTGTGGGCATGCGGAAAAGATTCGTCGCCAGATGCTGTTCGTGTGGAAATACCCGTAGATCCAAGAAGGTGACATCCCTGGCAGAGCAGGAGTATGTAAGAAAAATATTGTGCAGATTGGAATTCAAATCATCAAAAAATGCAACACACTCCTCCTTTGTCCCCCTCCAGATAATGAAAACATCATCTATGAAGCGGTACCAGGCGTGTACGTGGGCAGCGAAGAGTGGGGAGGAATAAACAATTTTATCCTCCCACCAGCCTAAAAAGATATTAGCATAGGCTGGTGCACACCTTGCGCCCATCGCCACGCCTGATCGCTGTAAATAGTGGACCCTGTCAAACAGAAAAAAGTTATGATGGAGCACGAATGATATCAAATCAAGGAGAAACGAATCGTGAGCCCTGTCCATGGAGGTCTTTTTATCCAAAAAATAGGTCAACGCCTCTATCCCATCCTTGTGGTCGATGTTTGAATATAGCGATTCCACATCACAGGTAATTAATAAAAAATCGGTAGGAAGTATAACCTGACTACAAATATCAATGAAATGTGAGGAATCGCGAACAAATGACGGAAGAGATGAGGCAATGGGCTGAAGGAAGAAATCCAGGTACTCACCTGCCCTCTCACACATACTGCCGACGCTGGACACAATGGGTCTACCGGGAGGATTGAGGCTGTCCTTGTGAATTTTCGGCAGCATATAAAATGTTGCCGTTACCGGGTTGGCCACCCACAAATATTGTTTCTCTTGCGGTGAGATAATGGCAAGTTGTAAAGCTCTGTGGAGTAGTTGTTCATACTTGGAGAGAAAAATAGAGGTGGGGTCAGATGGAAGTTTTTGGTAATACTGTACATTGTTCAGTTGGCGTTTAGCCTCAGCTTCATAAAGTTGGGTAGACCATAGTACCACATTGCCCCCTTTGTCCGCCTCTTTGATAGTAAAGTCTCTGTTGTTCTGTAGGGCCATAAGGGCACGTTTTTCCCCTATACTCAAGTTGGAAGGCCCACTTACCCGAATAGGCATGGCCATGATATCCCGTTTGACCATCTCAAAGAATATTTTTATGGCCGGTACCAAGGAGAACGAGGGGGCTTTGAGGGATTTGTTCCTATATGGAAACTTCCTTCTATTGGGGTCTATTTCATTCTCCTCCAATAGCTCCAATAGATCCTGGAAAGTCTGACGATCATCTGTAGGAATTGTTTGTAGGATGTCGGGTCTCCTGTACATGACCTGGAATGTTAACTTCCTGCAAAACAAATAGAGATCTTTAACAAGGGTAAATTTGTCAGCAGTATGCGTAGGCACAAACGATAAACCCTTTTGGAGTACGGAAAATTCCACAGGTGTAAGGACATGATCTGAAAGATTAATAACCTGCAATGTTGTCAAGCTGGATGCAGACTCAGACATATTTTGATGGCCAACTTCCATCTCCTTTACTTCCGCCTGGTGGGATACTTGTGGCGGTAGGGAGAGGTATGGCCCCTGTGCCGCACGAATCGTTTTATTGCGTGGCTTGTGTTTGCCCCCGCGTCTGGTCCGTGATCGACCTCGCTGCCGGCGGAGGACAAAAAATCACTTGAGCTTTCTTCCCTATATGAGGATGTCGGGGCCAGTGGAAGAGGATCACTCCTATAGTTCTTAGGCCGACGGGTATTGCCCATGTGTTTCCATTTATAGACCAATCCCTGCTCAAAGTCAGCTTTATCCCTCTGGAATTTTTTACCCTTACGCTGTGTTATTTCAACCTCATATTTGTCCAGAGTGTCCTTCAGTTTATTCTTAAAGGGCGTAACCAAACCGTCATCATGGTTAGCTAACTTAGACTCCAGTTCCTTGATCGTATCTTTAGTCTGTGAAAACAATGTTCTATCATGCTCAAGTAATAGATTGATCAAAATGCCTGAGCATCGAGTAAGTCCCTGTTCCCAGAGTAATTTAAAAGACGCAGAGGGCTCCCAAGCCGGAAAAATAGGTATGCGAAGACCCCTTGGGAACAAGCCCGACTTAATATATTCCTCCAAACTCCTCATATTCCACCATAATCTTACACCTGTCTTGTGGGCCCTGGTCAAATCAGAGCAAAGTGCGGAGAAATCATTATCAAAATGTGGTACAGCAATCCCTGCCGTCTCAAATATCTTAGAAGATTTGGCCAACCAGGCCGCCTCCCTAGCCTCCCAATCCATGTCAACCACAACCGGTATATTAAAAACAAGAAAGTACAAAAATATATACAGTCACAGCACCATCCAGATAGATGTGTGCCACCCTTAGGAAAAAATGCCCTGGGACACAGGGCTAGACCACTAATATAAATAATAAATTAAGGGTGCACCCTTGCTGTATATCTTAAGATAAATCGGGTGCAGTACCAAGCCCAATAATGTATATAACCAAGGAAAAAGAAAAAAGAATGGACTAAACGAGGCCTGCACAACCGTATAATGTAGAAAATAAACAACACATTTTATTAAACACCACAAAAAAGCACATAAAAACACTTAAAAATACAAAATGTATATGACACCCTAATACATCCTGATAAAACTGCAGCAAATATACATATATGTAGACAGGCCTATATAATCATATAATGTCACATAATAACAGTGATATAAACACCACAAAACACTGGGAGATCAAAGTAATGCTCAAAACAGGGGGAGGTATATATGAAAACCCCAAATCCCCTATAAGCGATCAAATACCCCGGAGTGTGGTGTAGAGAAAAAAACAAAAAAAACCTATCTCTCAGCTGGTAACATATAGAATGTCAAAGAAAAGGCCTAGAGAGACCCTATCAAAGCTCCCCAGCAGAAGGTGAAAATGGCGTGTGCCAAAAGTATACTCAGCTGAATCTGAGATATAATCCCTGGGAGCCAAGAGGCCACAAAGGCTGGAGTAATGCTGCAGATCCGTATCACATAAATGGACAGCAAATGGCAGGGAAAGGGTGTGGGAAGAAGGCCCCACGCGTATCGCCGCCGCTGCGGCTTCGTCAGGGGAAGTATGGTAATGTGGTGAATACAGCGCATATATATAGGAACCATAATCATGTAAATAACCTACCGGTGTGTCGCATGGACCAGGGAGAAGGAGGACGGAAGTGGCGTGCAGCCGCACCGAAGGGAAAGCAAGGCAAAAGTAACGGAGGCCTCCGCAGTACAAGTATGGCGCCTGCGCAGACGCGGCTCAGAAAATGAGCCACACTGCGCATGCGCCGAACACCAATAGCCCATAGAGACCCACAGAGACAGAGCGGAAGGACGGAATCAATCGCCGTGAGGTGGACATAGGGGGAGAATACAATAGAACCGCACAGAGCTGGTAATGTGCCATGTCAAAGACACCTATATAATGGAAAGTACAAGAATGTTAAACATGTGGAAACAACATAATTCAAAATACATTATGATGAAACTGCACATGACTGACCACACGCAATATCTAAGAACCTATATAATAAAGAAGTAAAAAGATGTTGAACATGTAAAAGTAACACAATCCAAATGTACCATGGAGCATATATACAATGGAAAATGGCCATTGTAGGGGGACACAAGAAAAGGGGGGGGGAGGGGGGAAAAAGGGGAGGGGAAAGGGAGAAAAAAGGGGAAATAGGCTCAATGGTACGGTAGCCATGTGTGCCCGAGACCAGGGCTATGAAGAAGAAATATATATGTACACACATATATATATCAGCGCATATACAAACACACATATGCATGACCATATGACAGTAAGTAATGGAAATATAAATATATGAGGACAAAAAGTCCCCCCCGCCCCCATGTAGCAAAGGCTACACAGACAGCTGCAGGCTGATAGTCATAGGAGGCTACAAATATTGGCCCCCGGCCATTGGCTTTCCCCCTCTGGCGCAGAAAATTGCGCGGGAGCCCACGCCGTTTTTTTCCTTTTTTTAAAAAAATTCAATGCTCATTAAGGCTTCTTTCACACTTGCGTCGGTACGGGTCCGTCACTAAATTTGTGCACGACGTTGTTAGGGCTAGCGGAATGCACCAAATAATTAAATAGATATAATAAGGTGCGTTCGCAGCCCGGGGTCAACCGTGCAGAGATGGAACCTGCTGCTAGGTAATGACGGACTATATGGTGGTACAATGAGGATACACTTCACCCTGTATGAAGAAAGCGATCCCTGTTAAGTCACAGGGTCGCGGTACCGCACAGAGAGCGCAAGCAAGGAACCACAGAACTCTATCCCAGGACACAGGATTAGAGATAGTGTAGACCTCTTGCGATTGACACCACAATTGGGGTATCAGAGGTAACTAATATGCACAGAAGTGCATGCTGTGCCACACTAGCGGACGCCACTAACCACCCAGACTTGGGTAAGGTAAGCGCTCTAATAGCGCACGGCGCTGCACTGGCAGTCACAGCAGTTAGACGCTGTTTCGTGTGTTAAAGCTGTGAGTTCAGCCGGGCGCTAGATTGCATCCATACACCTTACGCGAACAGTCATACACAAGGGATGGGTTTTTTAAGGAACGACTTGCACTCAACACACACACGATAACAATTGTATACTAGCGCATGGCCGTGCGGCCATGCAAACCTTTTATAGCTGCAGCAAGTACAAGACCTTCCGAGAAGGACCAATGGGAGTCTGCCACAGAAGAAGAACACCTTTAGGACCTTCCTAGAGGACCAATGGGATTAGCTGCAGTATCTAAGCATGTGACCCCCGACCTCCATTGGGAGGTCATCCCGTGGGCATGCTCAGAAAGGTAAAATCTGGACTTAGTCCCAGAAAGACCTGCTCGCTGCTGAACATTGCTGGCTACAAGAACAGAGCCTGGAAGGGCAGTAGTAACCAGCCATCCAGTATTAGCCTGAGCTAGACGCTGGGACCGACATCTCCGCTGAGCAGACTCCGCTGGGGAAGAATGGGAGACCGCAGCAGAGATGGTTCAAGATTCCACCTGTGCAGAGGCGGGAACTCGACACCTAACAGACGTGGGCAGTGGATGCAGTTTTTCAACGCATCCGCTGCCCATTCTGAAGTCCGGGGAGGAGGGGGCGGAGTTTCAGTGGCGCATGCGTGGTAGAAGATGGTGGACGACGATCTCCTATAGAACAGTGACATCGGGTGATGTCATTGCTCTATAGAACCTCCAGTGAGACACTGACAGGGACAATGGCTCCTGCAGTGCATCACTGAGAGGTTACCTTAGGACAAAGTCTCACTTTATGGCAATTGCTGCGTGGGAAAATTTCTCATACAGCAATGCCAAAAGTGAGACTAGGGACTATTTTTTTACAGTGCGGAAGGATACCTTATTCCCGTCATTGTGTTCCTGGAGCCCCTAAAGAGCAGTCGCAACAGTTGATGCTGCCGTTCTCCACGGGAGATTGTCGTGGGACACTCGTGGATTTCTGCGGATAGGGAGCATATTGGTTGTTTGTTATTTTAATCTTTTTTTTACAGACGACACTGACTTTGGGGATCAAAGTGACAAGTAATGGCAAGTATGAACTCTATGTTTAATGTATTGTATGTCTGCATGTATATATTGTATGTAATGTATGAATGTATTGTATGTAGTATGTATGTAGTATGTTGTATGTATGTATGTTGTATGTATGTTGTATGTATATAGTATGTAAGTATGTAGTATGTATGTAGTATGTATGTAGTATTTTATTTTTTTACATTCAACACATTAGCCGGATAATGGGACTACTACTCTGCCATCATTGGCTAATGTGTCAATCACTGTCACTGTTGCAGGCAGACTACAAGTCCCATCGGACGATGCCTGCACAGACCCCTGGCAGCAAGCAGAGAGCCCTGGCAAGCCTGCACAGAGCCCCCAAAAGCCGCACAGAGCCCTGGCAAGCCCACACAGAGCCCTGGCAAACCCGCACAGAGCCCCCGCAAGCCGCACAGAGCCCCGGCAAGCCCGCACAGAGCCCTGGCAAGCCCACACAAAGCCCCGGCAAGCCCGCACAGAGCTCCTGCAAGACCCACAGAGCCCCGGCAAGCCCACACAGAGCCCCGGCAAGCCCGCACAAAGCCCCTGCAAGCCGCACAGAGCCCCTGCAAGCCGCACAGAGCACCCACAAGCCACACAGAGCCCCGGCAAGCCCGCAGAAAGCCCCCGCAAGCCACACAGAACCCCGGCAAGCCCACACAGAGCACCCACAAGCCGCACAGAGCCCCGGCAAGCCTGCACAGAGCCCCGGCAAGCCCGCACAGAGCCCCAGCAGGCCGCACAGAGCCCCGGCAAGCCCGCACAGAGCACCCACAAGCCGCACAGAGCCCCGCCAAGCCTGCACAGAGCCCCAACAAGCCCGCACAGAGCCCCGGCAAACCCGCACAGAGCCCCCGCAAGCCGCACAGAGCCCCTGCAAGCCGCACAGAGCCCCGACAAGCCCGCACAGAGCCCCGCAAGCTGCACAGAGCCCCGGCAAGCCCGCACAGAGCCCCGGCAAGCCCGTTCAGAGCCCCCGCAAGCCGCACAGAGCCCCGTCAAGCCAGCAGAGAGCCCCGGCAAGCTCACACAGAGCCCCCGCAAGCTGCACAGATCCCCAGCAAGACTACACAGAGCCCCGGCAAGCCCACACAGAGCCCCCGCAAGCCCGCACAGAGTCCCCGCAAGCCACACAGAGCCCCCACGGTCATGCACAGACCCCGCCCACACACACCTGCAGTCTCCGCCCACGCACCGCTCACACTCCATTATAGTGCATCATTGCACTATGGGAACTTCCGATTCCAGTATCCGATATCGCAAAAATATCGGAACTCAGTATCGGAATTCTGATACAGCGAATATCGGCCGATACACGATATTTGCAGTATCGGAATGCTCAACACTAACACCCAGTTGATTAACATAGCCCACTGAATTTGGTCCAGACAGTACAGTCCTGCAATAATGATACATCTCCTCAATGTTTAAATGTAGAGGATTAAAAACATTAAAGATAGGATTAAAGGTCTACACAGCAGCAGAAATACTTTATGTGTTAGTGGTCAATCCATTTGACTCATCGACCACAGACAGAATTGAAAGCACCTACCTCCCGGCTCAACAAAATTATTAAAATACATAGATCAGTCCTATGTGATTCTAACAAAACCTACAAGATGCCCTGTTTGACTACACAAAGTTTCCATTGTTCTCACAGCTATATACTCGTATAGTATTTTCATTGATTTTGTGGACAGTCTTTTCTGCATTAGTTTTGTGTAGTTTTTTTCAGTTTTTTCTTGAGATGTTTATATCACCCCCTCAACATTTTATTTCTGCCCACAGGATTCTCAGTTTGACGTAAGGTTCTTACATGTTGATTTTCAGTTGACAAGTTTTGTCTGATCTTTCTCTAGCAGACATAATAAGTTCTGGACAGGAGAGTTTTCTTCATTTAGGCATACACTTATCTCCCAGACTGTGGTTAAAAATACATAATCCATTTGGGAAATTTGTTCGACACATGGAGCCATGCCCTTAAGCTACGGGCTAAGGAATGTCATACTTTTAAGAAATCTCACCACATTAATAGAGCAAGGGTGAATCTGCACAAATATTGTCTTGGGGAAATGTTCTGTTTTCCGTGAATTTGTAGAATTTTGTATCTGTTAAATAAAGAAGCTTTCCTGTTTTATTACGGAGTTAAATAGGAAACTAAGGTCTAAACATTAAAGTCTAACATGTTAAATCTGTATGTAGTTGGATTAAATACATTTTAATGCAGAAAGTGATGAAGTTACTAGGATATGCCATCAGTTTCTGGTTGGTGTGAATTTGACTGCAAGGACCACCATCGATCTTGAGATTAATGCGCTATCTCCCCTCCATGCTTTTACCCCTATAGCATTACTCCAGTTCATTCCTTCTGCATGACAGCTACATTTTCCACTTGTTTGCAGTTCTTTTATTTAACCATTGACATTATATATATATATATATATATATATATATATATATATATATATATATATATATATATATATATATATATATATATATAGCTCTGGCAAATATTCAAGAGGATGATGGATAGTCACAAGCCATCAAACAAAGAAGAACTGCTTAAATTTTTGCGCCAGAAGCAGTGTGAAACACTGGTGGAAAGCATGCCAAAACGCATGAAAGCTGTGTTTAAAATCATGGTTATTCCACAAAATATTGATTTATGAACTCTTCCTGGGTTAAAACATTAGTATTGTTGTTTCTAAATGATTATGAACTTGTTTTCTTTGCATTATTTGAGGTCTGAAAGCACTGTTTTTTCTTTTTAATTTTGACCATTACGCCTTTTCAGGAAAAAAAAATATTGCTTGGAAATTCAGAGACATGTTGTCAGAAGTTTATAGAATAAATGAACAATTTACATTTTACTCAAAAATATACCTATAAAGAGAAAAATCAGACAAACTGAACATTTTGCAGTGCTCTCTTAATTTTTGCCAGAGCCGTGTGTATATTTATATATACAGTGGGGTAAATAAGTATTTGATACACTATCGATTTTGCAAGTTTTCCCACCTACAAAAAATGGAGAGATATGTAATTTTTTATCATAATTACACTTAAACTGTGAGAGACAGAATCTAAAAATAAAAAATAAAAAATCACATTGTTTGATTTTTAAATAATTAAATTGCATTTTATTGCATGAAAAAAGTATTTGATCACCTACCAACCAGCAAGAATTCTGGATCTCACAGACCGGTTTATTTTTCTTTAAGAAGCCCTCCTACTCTACACTCATTACCTGTATTAATTACACCTGTTTTAACTCGTTACCTATATAAAAGTCACCTGTCCTCACACTCCAATCTCTCCACCATGACCAACACCAAAGAACTGTCTAAGGACACCAGGGACAAAATTGTAGACCTGCACAAGTCTGGGATGGATACAGGACAATAGGCAAGCAGCTTGGTGATAAGGCAACAACTGTTGGCACAAGTATTAGAAAATAGAAGAAACACAAGATGACTGTCTATCTTCCTCGGTCTGGGGCTTCATGCAAGATCTCGCCTCGTGGGGTAAGGATGATTCTGAGAAAGGTCAGGAATCAGCCCAGAACTACATGGGAGGACCTGGTCAATAACCTGCAGAGAGCTGGCACCACAGTCTCAAACATTATCATTAGTAACACACAATGCCATCATGGATAAAAATCCTGCAGGGCATGCAAGGTCCCACTGGTCACACCAGCAAATGTCCAGGTCCATTTGAAGTTCACCAATGAGCACCTGATTGATCCAGTGGAGGCATGGAAGAAGGTCATGTGGTCAAATAAGGTCAAAATAGAACTTTTTTCTGGTATTAACTCCACTCGCCGTGTTTGCAGGAAAAAGAAGGATGAGTACAACCCTAAGAACACCATCCCAACCGTAAAGCATGGTGGGGGAAACATCATACTTTGGGGGTTCTTTTCTGCAAAGGGGACATGATGACTGCACCGTATTGAAGGGAGGATGGATGAGGTCATGTATTGTGATATTATTTGGCCAACAACCCCCTTCCCTCAGTAAGAGCATTGAAGATTAGTTGTGGCTGGGTCTTCCAGCATGATCCAAAACACACAGCCAGGGCAAGTAAACAGTGCCTCCTTGAGAGGGATTTCAAGGTCCTGGAATGGCCTAACCAGTCTCCAGACCTGAACCCAATAGAAAATCTTTGCAGGGAGCTAAAACCAAATGTTGCCCAGTGACAGCCTTGAAACCTGAAAGATCTGTAAAAGATCTTTATGGAGGATTGGGCCAAAACCCCTTTTACAATGTGTGAGTTTTCTTAACTAAATATTAAGTTCTGTTTTTCTATTGTATCAAATACTTATTTCATGCAATAAAATGCAAATTAATTATATAAAAATCATACAATGTGATTTGCTGGATTTAATTTAAGATTCTCTCTCTCACAGTTGAAGTGTACTTACGATAAAAATTACAGACTTCTCCATATTTTGTAGGTGGGAAAACTTGAAAAGTTGGCAGAGTATCAAATACTTATTTTCCCCACTGTATATATCTACATATTATATAATATTGGGAAGTTTAAGATGGAAGCTATTGATCATAAGCAAAAGGCACTCGGCGTATTATTACGTTCATGTGCATGAGCCCTTCAAATTACCTTTGAACCTGATTTCAGATTTTGTAATATTTAGCAACAGTTATTGGCTCAACTGATGATTTTGATTTTCAGATGCTGTAATAATATGCAACAATCACATTTATGTATATCTACTGAAATATATGTATGCTTGTCTTTCCCCTATTTGTATATGGGTCTTTCCCCTTTTCCCTCCTTTCCTCTTCTTTCTTCTCCTCCTGTTTACTCCCTCCATTCCCTTCTGGCTATCATTTATCCTTGCTCCTTTTACTCCCTTCCCTCCCTAAGTTAATTTCAAAATTTCAATAAAAATCTATTGGAAAAAAAAAATTACCTTTGAACCAGTGTTGTAGTTGCGATGCAGCCTGTTAAAATGCCTCCACCTTCTTTGCCCCCTTTCTTTAACCCTTTCACAACATTTAATGTGCCAATATGTCATGGTCAGATAGGGATTCCCAACCGTTGATGCGTATGCAAGTCATTGAGACCGTGCGCATAGGAGCTGCACCAGTGCGATTGCCACCAATAGCTCGGCTTACATGATAACTGAAACCCAGCTTTAACAGTCTGGAGCCGTGCCTGCACCGCCCCTGGCTGGTTAACCCCCTAAGTGCTGTAATTGATATTGATCGGAACATTTAGGAGGCCTGGAGAGGGAGGAGCTCCTCTCATGTCCGATCACAAGGGCCTGATCGTCATCATGATGACAACTGGATCTGCCAGCTATGACAAGCCTGTTAGACCATGCTTAGAACATGGTTGAAAAGACGTCTGTCGGTGCAGGACCTACAGTTGTAAAGCATTGCAAAGCTGGTGTTTTGCAATGGGTTATATAGTGGCTTGCAAACGTATTCACCCCCTTGGCATTTTTCATGTTTTTCTACTTCACAACCTGGAATTTCACTTAAAGAGTTTGCATCAGTTAATGTAAAGAACATGCCTACAACTGTGAGCATTTAGTTTTGTATTATTGTTAAGCAAACAAATAGGACAAAATTACTGAAAACTTCAGTGTGCAAAACTATTCACCGCCATAAAAGTCAGTACTTTGAAGAGCTTCCTTTTGCGGAAATTACAGCACACCTATTTGATATTGCCACCAAATTGGTCTATAAAATTGTCACAATATTTAACTCCTTCAGTGAACACCATAAAAAGTAAATAATTAACATAGCAAACAATATGCTTTTTCATCTTACCACTGAAGAAAAAGTGGAATAAAATGCAATCAAAAAGACAAATGTAAATGAAAATGGTATCTCTGAAAACAGCATATTTCCTGCAAAAAACAAGCCGCCATACAGCTCCATCAGCGAAAAAATGAAAAGCTGTAGCTGTCAGAATATTGCGATGGAAAAAAATACTTTTTCCTATAAATAGTTTTTATCAAAGGTAAGTATTAAAGTAAGTATTAAAAGTGTAAAATTGCCAAAACATAAAAAATTATATAAATGTGGTATCGCTGTAATTGTACTAACCTAAAGAATAAAGCTGTCTTATCACTTTTAACCCCCCCAAAAAATTTCCGAAATTGCTGTTTTTTGTTCATTATGCCAACCAAAAATCAGAATAAAAGGCAATCAAAAAATGCGAAGTTGCCCTCCTGCTTCTTCATTGCTCCCTGGCATCGGCGCTCCTGCGCTGGCGTACTTATCTGCAAAGTACTGCAGTGTGGAGGCGCTGGGAAAGGTCAGAGAGGCCCGGCACCTGCGCACTGCAGTACTTGGCTCTGTACGCCTGTGCAGGAGCGCCGATGCTGGGGATCAATGAAGAAGCAGAGGGCGGCATCGCAAGAATTGCTACATTTTCAAAATTTTCCCCCAAATTCTGATATTTTCACAAATAAACGCAAAAGATATTGGCCTAAATTTACCCTTGAGAAGGAGTACAATGTGTCTGATAGGCTGCATTGATAGGAGAGATACGATGCATGATCTTTCACCTGTCCCCGTGTAACACTTGCTTTTCTGTACTATGCCTACAAAGTAATAAGAAAGTAATGTGAAAAAAACTGAAAATATAAACAATAAAATGGCCCTTTTTAAACTATTTCTAAAAAAAAAAAAAAACATAGAAAAACTTCATGTACAGTATTTGGCATAGTTGTGTCTTTAATGACCTGAACTATAAAACTAATTTTGTCACTTAGCTGTAAAAAAAAATCCCAAAATCCAAAAGTTATTTCAAATAACTTCCAATTTGGCCCACAAAAAACAATCACTTATACACCATCATCACCAAAAAGCTAAAAAAGTTATAACTGTGAATCTGGCAAGAAAAAAAGAAACCATTTTTTTCTTAAATGGGCTTTTATTGTGAGAAAATAATAAAGTGCAAATAAATTATGCACATTCGGTATCACATTGTACAGAATAGCCCAAGCTATAAAATATATTTGTGCCACCCAACATGCACCATAAAATAAAACAAAAACAAAGGCAAACTTGCTGTTTCAGGATGATTTTGCTTAAAAAATTGGATAAAAAGGGATC
This sequence comes from Ranitomeya imitator, assembly GCF_032444005.1. Lineage (NCBI taxonomy): Eukaryota > Metazoa > Chordata > Amphibia > Anura > Dendrobatidae > Ranitomeya > Ranitomeya imitator. The sequence goes on along the minus strand of NC_091284.1, from coordinate 740,181,142 downwards.
ATAAAAGTCTCACCAGTTCACCATGCAAACAATAAATCCTTATATGGCTCCGTCAATGTGAAAATATTAAAATTATAGCTTTTACAATATGGAAACACATAAAAACATTATTTTTTATTGGATTTTACTTATAATAGTGCTAAATATAAATAAAATATTAATGTGTATGTTACAGATGATCCAGGAGGTCCTTTTCAAAGCTACCATTCTATGATTCTATGTGGTAATGAGTACAGAGTAGGAGGGCTTCTTAAAGAAAAATTAACAGGTCTGTGAGACACAGAATTCTTGGTGGTTGGTAGGTGATCAAATACTTATTTAATGCAATAAAATGCAATATAATTATTTAAAAATCATACAATGTGATTTTCAGTTTTTTCTCTCTAGATTCGGCAGTATATCTAATACTTATTTTCCCCCCCTGGATTTATTGCTGAGTGGCGCTATCGCTGCTCACTCAGTCCCGATCACGTGACCCGTGGCTGCAGTTATCTGGTGATGTCACGTTAACTTCCGGACCCTGGAAGTTGATCTTGCATCACCAAGGCATGACCCAGTCTCACGCACTCCCTCTGATTGACTGGCCTGTGGGCGATGTTTCAAAGCATGCTAGAGCCTAGTATCCAACAAGCTGTTGTGGGGCTCTGCCAATGAAAGCATTCTATAGCGCGCGCTGGACACTGGGCTATGATGTGCGTTGAAACACCACCCACAGTTCAGTTAATCAGGGAGATTGCATGAGACTGGGTCTCACCTCAGTAAAGAAAAAGGTCAACTTCCAGAGTTTAAAAGTTGACATGACATCACCTTTTTGTAAGCAGTGACTGCAGCAGGCAGTGTCGTGATAGGGACTGAGAAAGCAGCGCTAACGCCGCTCAGAGGCAAATATGTCAGCATAAGGTATTTGTAAAAAGACTTATTTGAAAGGTTTAAATCGATGTGCACAATATACATTGCAGTGGACCACCTCTTTAATTCTTGTAAAGTATCTGGCAATAATCTAATTTTACTATTAACATAAAAAAGTGTCACAAAAAATAACAGTCTTAGGATCACAGAGATATAAAAAGCTATTCCTAAGATTTGTTGCTTAACTCATTCACAACCAAATACATACATTTACGTCATTGGCCATGCCCAGCCTTTGATCCCGTCTCTTTCCCCACACTTGATTGCCCATCGGCTCCCCTGCCACGTAATCGCAGGGCGCTGATGGGTTGTCATGACAAACAGGGTCTGCAGAACTCCCCCCTGCCTGTCATCACGATCTTCCTCCTGTGAATTCTGACTTCAAGTCTCCTAAGGTAACTATTGAACAGAGTAATAAGTAAAAAGTTTTAAAAAATAAAAAATCCACACAGGTTCAAATCACTCCCCTTTTCCCCCATTAAAAATAAACCAATAAAATAAAATACACATATTTGGTATCGCCTCTTTCAGAAATGCTCAATCTTTCAAAATATAAAGTAAATTAATCTGATTGGTAAACAGTGTAACTAGAAAAAAAATCAAAATGCTGGAATTAATTTTTTTTGGTCACTGCAATATTGCAATATAATGCAATATTGCATATAAATGTAATACGCACCCCAAAATATTATCAATAAAAATGTCACATCAAGCCTCAAAAAACAGGCCATCACCAAACCTTTGATCCCGAAAAATGGGAACGCTATGGGTCTTGGAAAATGGCGACAAACACAATAACTTTTTTTCATACAAATTTAACTTTTTTTTTTCACTACTGAAATATAAAAGAATCTATACATGTTTAGTATCTGCATACTTGTACAGACATGAATAATCATATTGCCAAGTCAGTTTTACCACATAATGAACATGGTAAATAAAAAATCCCCAAAACAATTGTGGAATTACACTATGTGGTGAAATCAATTGTGTCATTCAAAAATACAACTTGTCCCTCAAAAAACAAGCTCTCATAAGGCCACATTGACTGAAAAATTAAAAAAAAGTTATGGCTCTTGGAAGAAGGGGGGAGAAAGAAAAAGAAAAATGGAAAATCGTTCGTGAGTGAAGGAGTTGAAGTGACACGTGCCAGATTTGAAATTTTCAGTATAAAACCATTTAGAATTGAGAGTCCTCAGTGTGTTGATTCCTTGAGATCTACTGGCTAACACGGTACCAAGATATTTATCTTTTCTGTATCAGCATAAAGCCAGACTCTTGGTCTCTCTCATTCTGATGATTTTATAAAAATGTATAAAATTTAGACAATGATCTAAGTCTTATATATGGGCTCTTCATATGTTAAACTCTCAAGGGGACCTTTAAACGAAATGTATAACTAATTTTTCTGTTTGGGTCACACTTTTAGCCACTAATGTAAAATACGCATTTTTTATAATAAAAAATCACTAATTGCATTAGGGTGCTTAGTGGCTTTTTGACAACATGTAAGGTGTCCAGGTTTCTACTTTCAGAAACTATTTAGGTTTGGGGGGGATTTTGTACTCCAAACAAATGACATGTCTGTAAAAGTGCTGAATAAACAGATATGTTGCTTGTTGAATTCCTTTTTCGCTATTTTAGAAAAATCCATAGTTGAAATCTTATGCAAATGATTCACAAGTGCAGCAGGGTGGGACAACTTTGAGTATTAGCTTTTCTGTTTTAATTAACATTGTTCATCGATCTCTCTCGTGACGGCCAGTGTTCTCTCCCAGCATCAGTGTGTCAAGAGTTGGAGAAGAGGGTTGCATTGTCAATCCAACACAATGGGCAGCACTTTGAACACATTTTTTAAGTGGTCATAAACTTGTGAATAACTCATGAAAGAATAAAGCTGTGTTAAAACCAAGCACATCATTGTTTTTCTTGTGAAATTCTCAATAAGTTTGATGTGTCACATGGCCCTCTTCCCATTGGAAAAAATAAAGTTGGATCCAAAATGGCCGACTTCTAAATGGCCACCATTGTCACCATCCTTCTTGAAAACTTTCCCCCTCCCATATACTAATGTGCCACAAACAGGAAGTTGATATCACCAACCATTCCCATTTTATTTAGGTGTATCCATATAAATGGCCCACCCTGTATTTGTGTCTTTACAATGTGAATACAATTGAGGATGTGAGTGCTGGGACAGGAGTGGAGGAACTCTAATAAGCTCTCTGCACTGTCAGTTATTCTGTCAGGCCACTGACATGTTCATTTATCAGCATTGCACCAGCCATGCCCTCTGTTACACAAGATAGAAGAGGATGCCGAAGTGAAGGAGGAACATGGGTTAACTAAGTATAAGATTTTTTATTTTTTTATGCTGTTTGCCCATTGGGGCCCTCAAACTATGTATGGGGACATCTTAATGTATGGGTAGCTGTGATGACCATCATACAGTGTGTATATATGGGAGACATCATACTGCATGAGGGCCTGTGGGGTCATCATATTGTGAGCGGAACTGTGGGGAATATTATACTGTATGGAATATGTGAAGGACATCATACTTTATGGATGCAAATTTGAGAAACATCATACAGTAAGAGGGCCTGAGAGAGACAACATAATGTATGGGGGCTGTAAGGGACCATATACCGTATGAGAGGTTGTGGGGGGTATCATATTATGTAGAGGGGCTGAGGTGGATATTATATTGTAAAAGGGGGCTGTGGTGGACATTATACTAAATATGGGGGCTGTGAGGTACATTGCACTATAATGGGGCATGGGAACATTATATTGTATATTGGGGTTATGGGTGACAATCTGTGTATAGGTGACTGAGGGTGACATCATACTGTCAGGGTTTATGGAGGCCATCTTACGATATGGGGGCTGTGCGGATTATAATTTTGTATGGGGAGCTTTGGGGGGTTACTATACTGTGTATTAGGGGCTGTAATGACCATTATACAGTATGTGGGGTCATAATATTGTATAGGGGGCTGTGATGTACATAATACTATATGAATTGGACTGTGAAGGACATAATGATATATGGATGGAGCTGTGAAGGATATCATACTGTAGGGGGGGCTCTGGGAACATTATACTGTATGAGGACTAAAAGGGACATTACACTGTGTATAAGAAGCTGTGAGGAACATTATACTGTATTAGGTGCTACTGTGACTATAGTGTATGAGGGGCTATAGGGGACATTATACTGTGTATAACTGGTTATGTTGCATATCATACTGTACAGGGGGCTGTGGGGACATTATGCTGTATGGTGGGCTGTGAGGCCATAATACTGTATAAGGTGCTGTGGATGCCAAAATACTGTATAGGCTGCTGTCAGGGCCATCATACTGTATGGGTTGTGTGGGGGACCTTATACTACATATATGCAGCTGTGGAGGACATCATACTGAATGGAGGCTGTGTTGACCATATTGTATGGGGTAGTGTCTAGTGCCATATTCATGTATGGATGATGGTTCTGGTGAAGCTTTTATCACCAGAACCATCAACACTAACTGAATACATTACTTGAACCATCATCACTACCTTAATACATCGCCTTATCCAACATCACAACATGAATATGTCACCAGAACCTCGATCAGTACATAAATGTATCACCAGATACATCATCACTAGGGTTGAGCGACTTTTAGTTTTTTAGGGTCGAGTCGGGTTTCGCAAAACCCGACTATCTCAAAAGTTGAGTCGAGTGGAATCGGCCGATTATCACGAAAAGTCGGGGATCGACCGAAACACGAAACCCAATGCAAGTCAATGGGGAAGCATAGTCGGCAATGAGTGGAGGCCAGGAAAACACCTACAGTGCCCATTTTAATGGCAAAAACATCCATTCTTGTTACTGAAGCTTGTCAATCTTAATTTAGCTTATAATAATAGTTAGGCATTGGAAATTGGGGGTAATTTGGCTAAAGTTGTTGGGGGTAGGGCTGGTTCAAGTATTTAGCGGGCCCAGGTAATCTGGACCACCTCAGGGCAGTGGAGCAGGGAGAGGTAAGTATTTAAACTTTGCAAGTGCTGTGATCCTGAGCAAGCAGGGGGGGCCCACTCGTTGGCATTGGCACTGGCACAGGGCCTCTCAAAGTACGGCGGTGTGTTTGCACGGCGGGGGCGCCTCCCACCGGTACAACACTTTTTGCATACTATGAGGGGCCCTGTGCCAGTGACGTCGCCAACGAGTATTCCCCCCCCACCTGATGAAGGAACCTGCACTTTCATCTGCACCTTCCTCTTTGTCCCCGTGTAAGGTGTTATGGTATGCGGGAAGGGGAACCTGACTTTCAGCAGGGTCACATTCTTGCTGTGTAGCGTGCACGGGGAATGTAGTGTTCTGGGTCAATGTACCAGCAGACTCATCTATCACTGGCTGGGCAATGGGCAGGATGAGGAGGAAACAAAGATATAGGCCCAAAGAATAAAGTGGGCTAAATGCAGTTCAAAATTGGTAACAGGACTAACCAGGGGGCATTGCTTTGTTCAATGGAGTACAACTGTAATGAGAGGCTGACACAGTGAGTAGGCCCAAATCAGTAAGTAGGCTAAATGCAGTTCAAAATTGGTAACAGTAGTAAACAGGTGGCACTGGTTTGTTCAGTGTAGGAGAACATCAAGGAGCGGCAGACACCGTTGGTAGGGCCAACAAAACAAGTAGGCCAAATGCAGTGTTATATTAAAAACAATTTAACGAGAGCCTGAAGATAGAAGCTAGGGAAAGGCAACCTGGAGAACACCTTGCAGCGGAAGACACCATTTGTAGAACCCAGACCCAACTTGTAGGCCTAATGCAGTGTTGTTTCAACAACTATTTAACGAGAGCTTGAAGATTGAAGCTCAGGAAAGGCAACCAGGAGAACACCTTGGAGCGGCAGACACTGGTAGTAGGCCCCAACCCAACTAGTAGCCCCACTGCAGTTGTTCCATTAAAAAACTATTTAACAAGAGCCTGAAGATTGAAGCTCAGGAAAGGCAACCAGGAGAACACCTTGGAGCGGCATACACCGTTAGTAGGCCCCAACCCCACTAGTAGGCCAAATGCAGTTGTTCCATTTAACAACTATTTAACAAGAGCCTGATGATTGAAGCTCAGGAAAGGCAACCTGGAGAACACCTTGGAGCAGCAGACACTGGTAGTAGGCCCCAACGCAACTAGTAGCCCCACTGCAGTTGTTCTATTAAAAAAACTATTTAACAAGAGCCTGAAGATTGAAGCTCAGGAAAGGCAACCTGGAGAACACCTTGGAGCGGCAGACACCGTTAGTAGGCCCCAACCAAACTAGTAGCCCCACTGCAGTTGTTCGATTAAAAAACTATTTAACAAGAGCCTGAAGATTGAAGCTCAGGAAAGGCAACCTGGAGAACACCTTGGAGCGGCATACACCGTTAGTAGGCCCCAACCCAACTAGTAGCCCCACTGCATTTTGTTCGATTAAAACACTATTTAACAAGAGCCTGAAGATTGAAGCTCAGGAAAGGCAACCTGGAGAACACCTTGGAGCGGCATACACCGTTAGTAGGCCCCAACCCAACTAGTAGCCCCACTGCAGTTGTTCGATTAAAAAACTATTTACCAAGAGCCTGAAGATTGAAGCTCAGGAAAGGCAACCTGGAGAACACCTTGTAGCGGCATACACCGTTAGTAGGCCCCAACGCAACTAGTAGCCCCACTGCAGTTGTTCTATTTAAAAAACAATTTAACGAGAGCCTGAAGATAGAAGCTAGGGAAAGGCAACCTGGAGAACACCTTGCAGCGGAAGACACCATTTGTAGAACCCGGACCCAACTTGTAGGCCTAATGCAGTGTTGTTTCAACAACTATTTAACGAGAGCTTGAAGATTGAAGCTCAGGAAAGGCAACCAGGAGAACACCTTGGAGCGGCAGACACTGGTAGTAGGCCCCAACGCAACTAGTAGCCCCACTGCAGTTGTTCTATTAAAAAAACTATTTAACAAGAGCCTGAAGATTGAAGCTCAGGAAAGGCAACCTGGAGAACACCTTGGAGCGGCAGACACCGTTAGTAGGCCCCAACCAAACTAGTAGCCCCACTGCAGTTGTTCGATTAAAAAACTATTTAACAAGAGCCTGAAGATTGAAGCTCAGGAAAGGCAACCTGGAGAACACCTTGGAGCGGCATACACCGTTAGTAGGCCCCAACCCAACTAGTAGCCCCACTGCAGTTGTTCGATTAAAACACTATTTAACAAGAGCCTGAAGATTGAAGCTCAGGAAAGGCAACCTGGAGAACACCTTGGAGCGGCAGACACCGTTAGTAGGCCCCAACCCAACTAGTAGCCCCACTGCAGTTGTTCGATTAAAAAACTATTTACCAAGAGCCTGAAGATTGAAGCTCAGGAAAGGCAACCTGGAGAACACCTTGTAGCGGCATACACCGTTAGTAGGCCCAAACGCAACTAGTAGCCCCACTGCAGTTGTTCGATTAAAAAACTATTTAAGAAGAGCCTGAAGATTGAAGCTCAGGAAAGGCAACCTGGAGAACACCTTGGAGCGGCATACACCGTTAGTAGGCCCCAACCCAACTAGTAGCCCCACTGCAGTTGTTCGATTAAAAAACTATTTAACAAGAGCCTGAAGATTGAAGCTCAGGAAAGGCAACCTGGAGAACACCTTGGAACGGCATACACCGTTAGTAGGCCCCAACCCAACTAGTAGCCCCACTGCAGTTGTTCGATTAAAAAACTATTTAACAAGAGCCTGAAGATTGAAGCTCAGGAAAGGCAACCTGGAGAACACCTTGGAGCGGCATACACCGTTAGTAGGCCCCAACCCAACTAGTAGGCCAAATGCAGTTGTTCCATTTAACAACTATTTAACAAGAGCCTGAAGATTGAAGCTCAGGAAAGGCAACCTGGAGAACACCTTGGAGTGGCAGACACTGGTAGTAGGCCCCAACCCAACTAGTAGCCCCACTGCAGTTGTTCGATTAAAAAACTATTTAACGAGAGCCTGAAGATTGAAGCTCAGGAAAGGCAACCTGGAGAACACCTTGGAGTGGCAGACACCGTTAGTAGGCCCCAACCCAACTAGTAGCCCCACTGCAGTTGTTCGATTAACAAACTATTTAACAAGAGCCTGAAGATTGAAGCTCAGGAAAGGCATCCTGGAGAACACCTTGGAGCGGCATACACCGTTAGCAGGCCCCAACCCAACTAGTAGGCCCACTGCAGTTGTTCGCTTAAAAAACTATTTAACAAGAGCCTGAAAATTGAAGCTCAGGAAAGGCAACCAGGAGAACACCTTGGTGCGGCAGACACTGGTAATAGGCCCCAACCCAACTAATAGCACCACTGCAGTTGTTCCATTAAAAAACTATTTAATGAGAGCCTGAAGATTGAAGCTCAGGAAAGGCAACCAGGAGAACACCTTGGAGCAGAAGAATCAGTTTGTAGACCACAACGAAACTTGTGGCCCCAAGGCAGTTTTATAATTCTGACAGGCCGAAAACCAGCCTTTTTTTTTTTTTTTTTTTTTTTTTTTTTTTTAGAGGAGAACAGCTGTATTAAGTAGCGCAGACAGACACTGCTAGTAGGCCTTACACCACAAAGTTGTCTCACTGCAGGTTGAAAAAAAGGTACATGGGTACACAGTCGGCATTGGTGTGCTCAGCGGAGGACAAATGGAAGGATGGACTGCAGACAGACTTAGTAAGCCTACAATAAAGAAAGTAGGCTCTATGCACTTTTAAATAGGTTCCAGGGGTACACAGGCAGCATTGGTGTGGTCAGCGGAGGACTATTGGAAGGAGGGACCGCAGACAGACTTGGTAGTCCTAAAATAAAAAAAATTAGGCTCAATGCAGTTCGAATTATCTTGCAGAGGTACACAGGCAGCATTGGTTTGTTCAGCGGAGGACGATTGGAAGGAGTGTCTGACACAGTTAGTACTCCCCAAAAATAAATAGATGTTAATGTCTCTCAAAACAACTAAACCAAAAAAAAAAAAAGGGTGGCATACTTAGGTACAGGGGTGGGTTCCTCTGCTGAGTTTCAGACATAGTAATTTGGCGCCGCTAAGTATTTACTGGTGTCAATATAGGACACTGACCCTGACTATTTTAACTAGCATCATACATGTCAACAAATTGGTATTGTCAGTGCCAGGCATTGAAGGATGTCAGCGCATAGACTAAATATTGGTGGAGCTGTGAGAGATAATTTTGCAAGTGTTAGAGCACTGTTTGAGCTGGGGGGGAAACTCTCTTGTGGCCGGCGGTACAGGCCCAGGGCCCCTCATGTTACAACGGTGTGTCTGACGTTGGTTGCACGCCACCACCGCCAGAGACACTTTATTGTACTATGAGGGACCCAGTGGCAGTGCCGTCGGCCAAAAGTGGGCACACCCACCTCTTCAGACAAACGGCACTCTCACGGGTGCTTGCGCCAAGTGGCGAAACCACGGCCCCGTGGGGGGGAGTTAGCGCATTTAGGGAGGTGTAAACATGTCGTATGCTGGACAAACAGCTGCTGCAGATTAAGATTGGAACAGTCAGTAAGACCAGTCCACAAGCAAGACCTTTTTATAGGAAAGCTAGGTGTCAGCCGGGAAAGGTGGGGCAAAATAATTCGAAATCCATGAGTGGTTCATTTTAATCAAGGTTAGATCATCAACATTTTGGGTAGCCAGACGAGTCCTTTTTTCAGTCAATATTGAACAAGCAGCACTGAATACTCTTTCTGATAGCACACTAGCTGCTGAACAAGCAAGCTCCTGCAATGCATATTCTGCCAATTCAGGCCAGGTGTCTATTTTGGATGCCGAGTAATCAAATGGGAAAGACGGTTGAGGGAGAACATCGATAAGGGATGAAAAATAGTTAGTAACCATACTGGACAAATGTTGTCTCCTGTCACTTTGAATTGATGCTGCAGTACCTGTCCTGTCTGCGGTCATTGCGAAATCACTCCACAACCTGGTCAGAAAACCCCTCTGTCCAACGCCACTTCTGATTTGTGCACATTTAACACCTCTGCCCTGTTGCCCCCTGCACCTCGTGTGAGAACCATCACCGGAGCTGTGTGCTGGGAATGCCTGAATCAAACGGTCTACAAGAGTTGCTTGTTTGGTTGCTAATATTTGTTCGAGGTTCTCATGTGGCATGATATTTTGCAATTTGCCTTTATAGCGAGGATCAAGGAGGCAGGCCAACCAGTAATCGTCATCGGTCATCATTTTAAAAATGCGTGGGTCCCTTTTGAGGATACGTAAGGCATAATCCGCCATGTGGGCCAAAGTTCCAGTTGTGAAATCTGCGGTTGTGCTGGGTTGAGTGGCAGTTTCAGGCAAATCTACGTCACTTGTCTCCCTCAAAAAACCTGAACCCGGCCTTGCAACGCCACCAGTTTCTATTGGCCCCGGAAAAGCTTCCTCATTCAAAAAATACTCATCCCCATCATCCTCCTTTTCTTCGCCCGGTACCTCGTCCTGTAGATTGCCCTGACCAGACAATGGCTGACTGTCATCAAGGCTATCCTCTTCCTCGGCTGCAGACGCCTGCTCCTTTATGTGCGTCAAACTTTGCATCAGCAGACGCATTAGGGGGATGCTCATGCTTATTATGGCATTGTCTGCACTAACCAGCCGTGTGCATTCCTCAAAACACTGAAGGACTTGACACAGGTCTTGTACCTTCGACCACTGCACACCTGACAACTCCATGTCTGCCATCCAACTGCCTGCCCGTGTATGTGTATCCTCCCACAAATACATAACAGCACGCCTCGGTTTGCACAGTCTCTGAAGCATGTGCAGTGTGGAGTTCCACCTTGTTGCAACATCGATGATTAGGCGATACTGGGGAAGGTTCAAAGACCGCTGATGGTTCTGCATACGGCTGGAGTGTACGGGCGAACGGCGGATATGCGTGCAAAGTCTGCGCACTTTGAGGAGCAGGTCGGGTAACCCCGGATAACTTTTCAAGAAGCACTGCACCATCAGGTTTAAGGTGTGAGCCAGGCAAGGAATGTGTTTCAGTTGGGAAAGGGCTATGGCAGCCATAAAATTCCTTCCGTTATCACTCACTAGCCTGCCTCAAGATGTACAGTGCCCTGCCATGACTGAGTTTCTTGCTGCAAGAATTTGGACAGAACTTCCGCGGTGTGTCTGTTGTCGCCCAAACCCTTCATTGCCAATACAGCCTGCTGACGCTTGCCTCTAGCTGTCCCATAATGGGACACCTCGTATGCAACAGTGGCAGCTGCGGATGGAGTGCTCGTGCGACTGCGGTCTGTGGACAAGCTCTCGGTTCTGCAGGGGACGAGGAGGAGGAGGGGGGGCGAACGCCTACAGCCAACTGTTTCCTAGACCATGGGCTAGGCAGAACTGTCCCAATATTGCTGTCCCCTGTGGACCCTGCTTCCACCACATTAACCCAGTGTGCTGTGATGGACACGTAACGTCCCTGGCCATGCCTACTGGTCCATGCATCTGTTGTCAGGTGCACCTTTGTACTCACAGATTGCCGGAGTGCATGGACGGTGCGGTCTTTTACATGCTGGTGGAGGGCTGGAATGGCTTTTCTCGAAAAGAAGTGTCGACTGGGTAGCTCATAGCGTGGTTCAGCATAGTCCATCAGGGCTTTGAAAGCTTTGCTTTCAACTAACCGGTAGGGCATCATCTCTAATGAGATTAGTCTAGCAATGTGGGCGTTCAAACCCTGTGTACGCGGATGCGAGGATGAGTACTTCCTTTTCCTAACGAGAGTCTCATGTAGGGTGAGCTGGACTGGAGAGCTGCAGATCGTGGAACTAGCGGGGGTGCCGGTGGACATGGCTGACTGAGAGAGGGTTGGAGATGGTATTCTTGCTGGTGCCCTACATGCAGTGTTTCCTACTACGAAACTGGTGATTCCCTGACTGCTTTGGCCTGGCGACGAAACCTGCACATTTACTGCAGGTGGTGCGGGAAATGGTGGGCTTACAGTGAGGGAAGGTATGTAGCGTTGCTGACTAGCTTCATTGGCCGAGGGTGCTACAACCTTAAGGGACGTTTGGTAGTTAGTCCAGGCTTGCAAATGCATGGTGGTTAAATGTCTACGCATGCAACTTGTATTTAGACTTTTAAGATTCTGACCTCTGCTAAAGAACATTTTTGACAGATGACTTTGCGCTGATCATTTGGATGTTGTTGAAAAAAATGCCAGACTGCACTCTTTCTACTATCGGATACCTTTTCAGGCATTGCAGACTGAGCTTCTTTAACCGGATGTCCATGCTGTCCTACAACTGGTTTTGGTTTTGCCACGCGTTTTTGGCCAGATACGGGCCTGGCAGATGGAACCTGTTGCGATGTTGATGCCTTCTGCGGCTCCTCCTCCTCCGCTTCAGAGCTACTGCCGCCTGCACCCTGTTCCCCCAATGGCTGCCAATCGGGGTCAACAACTGGGTCATCTATGACCTCCTCTTCTATCTCGTGTGCAACTTCGTCTGTGTCACCGTGTAAGCCGGTGGTATAGCGTTCGTGACGGGGCACCATGTGTAAAGAGCTCCATGGAGTAACCCGTTGTGTCGCCTGACACATCCTTCTCTGTTCTTCTTGGTGAAGAAGACAAGGAAGCGACTTGTCCCTGACCGTGAACATCCACTAACGATGCGCTGCTTTTACATTTAGCAGTTTCAGAAGAGGAGGCGAAAGAGCTAGAGGCTGAGTCAGCAAGGAAAGCCAAAACTTGTTCTTGCTGCTCCGGCTTTAAAAGCGGTTTTCCTACTCCCAGAATAGGGAGCGTTCGAGGCCTTGTGTAGCCAGATGACGAACCTGGCTCAACAACTCAAGACTTAGGTGCTATATTGATTTTCCCACGACCACCTGATGCTCCACCACCACTACCATCATTACCAGCTGGCAATGACCACCCACGGCCACGACCTGTTCCACCAGACTTCCTCATTGTTTGAAAAACGTAACCAAACTAACGGTATTTGTTACTGTAAAACCAGTTACAAGGTGAACTCAAACTTCTGTTGGATTTATATATCCCTTTATAGGTGGGTGAGACTGCAGGGAAAATCAGGCCCAATGTATAACAGTACACAGCTTCAGTGGCAGACAGATATGCCACTAACAGGACTGACGCTGATACAGACACTACCAACAATAATCTCCCCCTTTTTATTTTTTCTGGGAGAATATTGAAGAAATGTGGCCCACTCTTATACAGTATATGTTCTGTGGCACAAAATTAGAGACAGTTGCCACACACAGCACTGGCAATGAGGCAGAATTGCCAATCTTAATCTCCCACTATTTTTTTTTTCATGGAGAATTTAAAAGAAATCTGGCCCAGTGTTACACACTAGGTTTAATGTGGCACAAAATTAGAGACAGGTGGCACACACAGGAATGGCACCGAAGCAGTAATGGCAATCTTAATCTCCCACTATTTTTTTTTCCAGGGAGAATTTGAAAAAAATCTGGCCCAGTATTACACACTAGGGTTTCTGTGGCACAAAATTAGAGACAGATGCCGCACACAGCACTGGCACTGAAGCAGAAATGCCAATCTTAATCTCCCACTATTTTTTTTTTTTCAGGGAGAATTTAAAAGAAATCTTGCCCAGTGTTACACACTAGGTTTAATGTGGCACAAAATTAGACACAGGTGGCACACACAGGACTGGCACCGAAGCAGAAATGCCAATCTTAATCTCCCACTATTTTTTTTCCAGTGAAAATGTAAAAGAAACCTGGCCCAGTGTTACACACTAGGTTTAATGTGGCACAAAATTAGAGACAGGTGGCACACACAGGAATGGCACCGAAGCAGTAATGCCAATCTTAATCTCCAACTATTTTTTTTTCCAGGGAAAATTTGAAAAAAATCTGGCCCAGTGTTACACACTAGATTTAATGTGGCACAAAATTAGAGACAGGTGGCACACACAGGACTGGCACCGAAGCAGAAATACCAATCTTAATCTCCTACAATTTTTTTTTTCAGGGATAATTTAAAAGAAATCTGGCACAGTGTTACACACTAGGTTTAATGTGGCACAAAATTAGAGACAGGTGGCACACACAGGACTGGCACCGAAGCAGAAATACCAATCTTAATCTCCCACTAATTTTTTTTTATTTATGTGAGAATTGGCAAGATATCAGGCCCACTGTTAGACTGTATGTTTTCTGTGCCAGAAAATGAGACACAGATGCCACACACAGGACTGCCACTGATGCAGATTTGTCAATTTTAATCTGCACCCTTTATTTTTTTTTTTTCTTCAGGGAGACTAGTGAATAAATCTGGGCCACTGTATTAGAGTATATTTTCTGTGGCAGAAAGTGGCTTGAAGAGATATAACGAAAAAAAAAAAAAAAGAAAAAAAAGGGACTGTCCTACAATTACTATCTCCCTGCAGTAATCTCAGCAAAGTATGGCAGGCAGCAATAACAAGGAGTGGACTGCTGCACAAAAAAGTCAAAAGTGTGGACAAACAAACAAGAGAGCTGTGCAGAAAGGAAGGAGCAACAGGATTTTTGCTTTGAAAAAAGCAGTTGGTTTGCACAGCGGCGTACAAACAGCAATGCAGCTATCAGGGAGCCTTCTAGGGCAGCCTAAAGAGCTACAGCGCTGAGGAAAAAAAAAATAGCCTCCACTGTCCCTGCAAACAAAAGGTGGTGTTGGACAGTGGAAATCGCTACAGCACAAGCGGTTTGGGGGTTAATGTACCCTGCCTAACGCTATCCCTGCTTCTGAAGAAGCGGCAGCAACCTCTCCCTATTCTCAGATCAGCAGCAGTGAGATGGTGGTCGGCGGGAATGCCCCTTTATAGCTCCTGTGACGTCGCAGAAAGCAAGCCAATCACTGCAATGCCCTTCTCTAAGATGGTGGGGACTGAGACCTATGTCATCACGCTGCCCACACTCTGCGTCCACCTTCATTGGCTGAGAAATGGCGCTTTTCGCGTTATTGAAACGCGACTTTGGCGTGAAAGTCGCGTACCGCATGGCCGACCCCACACAGTCAAAAGTCGGCGACTTATGAAAATGAACGATCCGTTTTGCTTAACCCTAATCATCACTATGTGAATACATCATCTAAAGCATCATCAGTACATAAATACATCACCAAAACCACCATCACCACATAAATACTACAAAAGAACCACCATCAGTTTTGCACAAGTGGTATTTGTCCCATGAAAGACGCTAACACCATCAGACATATCCCTTTAGCTACAATGAGGTCTGTTTGCTGTCCATAAGGATATCCTTCAAAGCTGGACACCTTAATTGCAACCAAACGCCCCCCATTATAGCTAAGTTTTATTAGGTTCCATGGGTTTGACATTTAAAATATACTGTAAGCTGTCAGGGAGGAATAACACCATGTGCCCCTGATACCGTGAAAACAGTCTGCAAACAATGCATTTTTCTTATATCTAACTGTGAAATTGCACCCACTATTAATGCACACCCCCCTCCAGTTGTTGTTTAGATTTTCAACTATACACCAACAATTAATATCAATTCTGAATCAGAAGCAAATCTTTTACCATACAGGCTTTTTACCATTTTTGGGAATAACTGAGCATCATTTGGGACAAAACCTGCAAATAGGGTGGATGTTCTAGAAGTTCAAACTACTCCCAATGTGTGCTTCTCCCTCCATTGATACTCTTTACAATACAGTATATTACAAGACTCCCGGCTTAGTATTATATTGCACATTGCTTACTTCTCCCAATATACAGTTTTGTGAAAAAGTGTTCGCCCCTTCCTGATTTCTTATTCTTTTGCATGTTTGTCACACTTAAATGTTTGAGATCAAATGTTTGAGATCATCAAACAAATTTAAATATTAGACAATGATAACACAAATAAACACAAAATGCAGACCAAAAGTTTCTCTAAAGCTAGATATCATGCCGCAATCCAAAGAAATTCTGGAACAAATGAGAAACCAATTAATTGAGATCTTTCAGTCTTGAAAAGGAAAAGGTTATAATGCCATTTCTGAAGCTTTGGTACACCAGCAAACCACAGTGAGAGCCATTATCCATAAATGGTAAAAACATGGAACAGTGGTGAACTTCCCAAGAGTGTCCAGCCTACCAAAATTACCCCAAGAGCGAAGGAGTGACTCATCCAAGAGGTCACAAAAGACCCCAAAATAACATCCAAAGAACTGCAGGCCTCACTTGCCACAGATAAAGTCAGTATTCCTGACTCCACCATAAGAAAGACACTGGGCAAAAATGGCCTTATTAACAGAGTTCCAAGACAAAACCACTGCTGAGCAATAAGAATATAAAGGCTCATCTCAGTTTTGCCAGAAAGCATCTTGATGATTCTCAAAACTTTTGGGAGAATACTCTGTGCACTGACAAGACAAAAGTTGAACATTTTGCAAGGTAAATGTCCCATTGTATCTGGTGTACAAATAACACAGTGTTTCAGATCAGGAACATCATACCAACAATGGTGGTGGTAGCGTGAATGTCTGGGGCTGTTTAGCTGCTTCAGGACCTGGAAGTCTTCCTGTGGTAAATGGAACAATGAATTCAAAAACGAATAAAAGAGAGAAAATAGCATATGGACGGCATTGCCCCAACTAAATCCATAATCTTCAGGAAAGCCGGTACTAGAAAGCTATATCATGTCAGCAACAGCCATGGCAAAAAAGATATCGGGTGCAAAACCATGAAATAACATATGTGTCCCAGGTAGCAAAAGAAAAAAGCAGGATGCACTCACCAATCTTCAAAGTAGCAAATTTTATTGAGTCTTCACAATTAAAACTTCATGGCCGGGGGAGAAGAAAAGGAGCTCGTGCGAGCAGGGGAGACGATGGCCATTTCG
Source organism: Ranitomeya imitator (assembly GCF_032444005.1). Classification (NCBI taxonomy): domain Eukaryota; kingdom Metazoa; phylum Chordata; class Amphibia; order Anura; family Dendrobatidae; genus Ranitomeya; species Ranitomeya imitator. The sequence continues at coordinate 740,164,386 of NC_091284.1, read as the reverse complement.
CGCGGTCCTTGCGCTTCAACGGGTCTGCAAAATTTGCTACTTTGAAGATTGGTGAGTGCATCCTGCTTTTTTCTTTTGCTACCTGGGAACAATGAATTCTGCTGCCTACCAAAAAATCTTGAAGGAGAATGCCCGGCCACCTGTTCATGACCTCTAGCAGTAGCTGTGGTTATGCAGCAGGACATTTATCCAAAACTGAATCTGTCACCTACTTTTTTGTAGCTTCGGCCACCGCCATTAGGGGCTTATCTACCACATTCTGTAATGCTGTAGATAAGCCCCCGATGTAACCTGAAAGATAAGAAAAACAATGTTATATTATACTCACCTGGGGGAGCGATCAGGTGCCGTCCGGTCCAATGGGCATCGCGGTCCGGGTCCGGCACCTCCCATCTTCATGTGATGACATCCTCTTCCTTGCTTCATGTCACAGCTCCTGTGCAGGCATACTTTATCTGCCCGGTTGAAGACAGAGCAAAGTACTGCAGTGCGCAGGTGCAGGGAAAGGTCCAAGAAGCCAAGCGCCTGCGCACTGCAGTACTTTGCGCTGCCCTCAACAGGGCAGATAAAGTATGCCTTGCAGGAGCTGCAACAGGAAGCAAGGAAGAGGATGTCATTGCATTAAGATGGGAGGCACTGGACCGCTACACCAACTGGACCAGACCGCACCAGACCACCCCCCAGGTGAGTATAATCTAACTTTTTTTTCTTATCTTTCAGGCTACATCGGGTGCTTATCTACAGCATTGTAGAATGCTGTAGATAAACCCCTGATGGCGTTGGCTGACACTAAAAAGTAGGTGACAGATTCCCTTTAAGAAATGCAAAATTTAGACTTTGGAGAGGCCTAGTCAAAGCCCTAACCTTATTCCCTTTGAGATGCTGTGTCATGACCCTAAAAAGGTGGTTCATGCTCGGAAACCCTCCAATGTGGCTGAATTAGAACAATTCTGCAAAGACGAGTCAGCCAAAATTCCTCCAGAACATTGTAAAAGACTCATTGCGGTTATCACAATTCCTTGATTGCAGTTATTGCTGCTAATTGTGGCCCAGTCAGTTATTAGGTTCTGGGGGCATTCACTTTTTCACACAGGGCCCTGTAGGTATGGATTTCTTTTTCCCTTAATAATAAAGACCTCCATTTATAAACTGCATTTTGCATTTACTTGTTATCTTTGTCTAATATTTAAATTGGTTTGTTGATCTGGAACATTTAAGTGTGACAAACATTCAAAAGAATAGGAAGTCAGGAGGGAGCAAACACTCTTCACACAACTGTATATTACTTAACCATGTGCAACCTGCTTTTGAACACAGCATTAATTCCAGCATCTTGTGTATCTGTGTTCAGTGTATCTGGTTTTTAGCAAATGGTATTGCACACTGTTTATTAAGATTAAAACAGAATTAAGCTATTTTTTTCCAGGTCTTCGTAGATCATATTAGACTAATGAACCACAAACAAAAAGCATCCAACACAAAGAAAAAACATTATCAAAGATTTTGAGTTGCATAAAATGTTGAAGAACTAACCAGATATCCACTCTAAATGCTTTCTTTGATCAATAACAATATTTGAAAATGTTCTATCTAGTAGTGATCTGGAGGATTTGCTGGCTGATAATATTAGTAGTCTGCTAAAGTTCTACAGTATATGTTCAACTTATGTCAACATTATTTATGCTACATTTTACAAAAAAAAAGAAAAAGAAAGTGTGACTACTTAAACTTTGAAAGATATGCTATACAAGAAAAATGTTTCATTCTTCCCATTTTTTTTGCAGATCTTCCTCCTGCCTACAGTTTATTTATAAGTTTCCTCAGCCATTAAAAAAATGGTCATCTGTAACCCAACTGGAGACAAGTAGGAGTGAGGAGGGAGATGAAGTTGCAGTCTTTCTACTTCGGCTTGTGCCTAGACTCATGATTTGAAAGCTGAAGCAGCTGAAAACATAGCTTACGGCAAACAAAGAACAACACAGGTCTTTCTCACACTAAAATTATGCTTACAAAATATGTTTGCAACTTTTATAAACTTTAGCAACAAATACAACAAGACCTTGGCTGGAATTCAGTAGGATACAATGGGCACACTCCTTTATCCCTGAGAATGCTATTTCCTCTACACAAACACTTTCTGATCCAAAATCGATGAAGCCTTACAATCATACTATTTGGCCTTAATCAACAGTAATCTTCACCATGCATGTTAATCCTTCCCAATTCACATCAGATCCAAATTTATGTTCTCACTCTGCAGTTTCGGGTTCTAGCCAGATGGCAAGCCATGTTGGTCACTATTTCTTTACAATGCATTGCAAAATTATATAGATGCCAACTTTCCCTTCAGGGAGAAAACAGAGAATGAACTTTATAGACAATTACATTATATCTTCACACAAGACTATTTTTCATCGTTACCAAAAGTGAAATTTCTATGAAGTCCAACAGGACATGTTTTAAGGCATTTGGTTAATTCTGTGTAGGCCTGCAATGTGACTACCCAAAAAAACTTTTCTTTATAACAAAATGTCTCAGTAAATTTGCTTTTCTGTAATGATGTACTGTATGTTTTTCTATGTGTCAAAGTATTTTATTTGGCAAATATAAATTGTTACCATTGCTGTCTATCTTACATGATTCATACAACTCCTAAATTGTGTTATTGCTGTTTTGCAATGTACATACTAAGTAATGTCAGAAGGATGTGAGTGAATACACATATTTTATCTTGGCCCATACCTCCATGCTGAATCTGCCTTTTATAAAAGACCCCAAAATGCCTATAATTTAATTGCCAAGAGAACACAATAGGATATTAGACAGAAACCCTCAAAGAAGCTATTAAATCATTTATAAAACCACAAAATGACATTAAATCATTTAAAGATTTGGCAAAGTCAAAGAAAATGTTTAGCCTGTCAAGCTACCACTCCTTGAAGGGAAAATAAAAGCTATTTACAATTCTGACATTTTTGTGCTAGCTTTAGACATTCAGAAAGAAAAATAAAAAAAATAAAAAATTACACACACACACACACACACACACATATATATATATATATATATATATATATATATATAGATAGATAGATAGATAGATAGATAGATACACCTAAATACAATGGGAATGGTTGGTGATATCAACTTCCTGTTTGTGGCACATTAGTATATGGGAGGGGGAAAACTTTTCAAAATGGGTAGTGACCATGGCGGCCATTTTGAAGTCAGACATTTTGGATCCAACTTTATTTTTTTCAATGGGAAAAGGGTCATGTGACACATCAAACTTATTGAGAATTTCACAAGAAAAACAATAGTGCGCTTGGTTTTAACGCAAATTTATTCTTTCCTGAGTTACTAAAAAGTCTCTCTTTTTTTACAGCCATTGACATATCGCAGAGGTTAACACGTGAGGAGCGGATATAAACTGTGTTAATGTCTGGTGAAAGCAGTAACCGGGTCATTGCAGCAGATTTCAATCCAAGACACCTTACGAGACCACCCATCTCCCATGCTACAGTTAGCAAACTGCTTGACAAATTTTGTGTAAAAGGTTCAGTGTTGGATTTGCCAAAATGTGGATGCAAGAAAACTGTCACTAATGAAGAAACATCAGTGGCTGTCCTAGCTTCAGTCAGCAAGTGCCCACTGCATAGCATTCGCCGCATGTCACTGGATAGTGGCATCGGTCGAACATTTCTTCGGAATATATTAGCTACTCACAAATGGCACCTTTACAAAATCCAGCTGCTGCAGCATCTCAAAGAGGATAACCCAGATCGGCGTGCTGAATTTGCTGAATGGGCAAAACAAAAATTGGAACAGAATCCTCAATTTACACAATTGGCAATTGTCTAGGCTGTGAAGATACGAGATGGGCAGCATCTGAAACAACGGATACTGGAAGCCTGTGTTAGCATTTCTTCTGAAGTTTTGCTATCAGTGTGTCAAGAGTGGGAGAAGAGGGCTGCATTGACAATCCAACACAATGGGCAGCACTTTGACCACATTTTATAAGTGGTAATAAACTTGTAAATAACTCATGAAAGAATAAAGCTATGTTAAAACCAAGCACACCATTGTTTTTCTTGTGAAATTCTCAATAAGTTTGATGTCACATGACCCTCTTCCCATTGGAAAAAATAAAGTTGAATCCAAAATGGCCGACTTCAAAATGGCCACCATGGAAACCACCTGTTAGGGTTGGCGGAACGCACCGAGTATATATATATATGTATAAATAGGTGTGTTCGCAACCCGGGGTCCACCGTGCAGGAGAGGAACCTGCTGCTGGCAAATGGTGGCGCTATATGGCGGTACAATCAAACTCTGTTAACTCCACAGAGTCGCTGGAAATAAAATTCTGTGCCCTGTTAGCGTCACATGGGAACACAGCTAACTGCTGAGCAGGAGGCAGTCAGTGGTCACACATCCAGAAAAGCAAACAAACAGTCCTCACCGGAGGTGCCGGTATTCTAGGGGCTTATTTCAGCTGGGTCCCTAAACACACACATACAGGCGCAACCACAATTAACAAGCTCATGACATGAGGTACAGGGCCTTCCTGGAGGACCAATGGAAGTTGCTGCAGTACCTGAGCATGTGACCCTAGACCTCCACTGAGAGATATTACCCTGGGCATAGTCAGTGTGTGCAAAGCAGGATTTAGTCCCAGAAAAGCCTGCTCGCGGCAGACCAGTGCAGGGTACAATAGCAGAGCCTGAAAAGGCAGCAGTAACCCTTTGCACAGTATCAGGCTGAGTGAGATGCTGGGACCGACATCTCCGCTGAGCAGGCTCCACTGCGGCTGATGCAGAATGGGAGACCGCAGCAGACACGGCTCGAGATTCCCCCTGTGCAGCGGTGGGAACTCGACTCCTAACACCACCCATCTTGAAAAGTTTTTCCCCTCCCTTATACTAATGTGCCACAAACAGGAAGTTGATATCACCAACCAGTCCCATTTTATTTAGGTGTATCCATATAAACGGCCCACCCTGTATATATATCTTATATATAATTGTCTAGGGTTCACTTCCATCTGTCTGTCCTTCTGTCACGGTTATTCATTCACTGATTGGTCTCGCCAGCTGCCTGTCATGGCTGCCAAGACGAATCAGCGACGGGCACAGTCCGGAAGAAAATGGCCGCTCCTTACTCCCCGTAGTCAGTGCCTGTCGCCCGCATACTCCCCTCCGATCACCGCTAACACAGGGTTAATACCGGTGGTAACGGACCGAGTTATGCCGTGGGTAACGCACTCTGTTACCACCGCTATTAACCCTGTGTGTCCCCAACTTTTTACTATTGATGCTGCCTATGCGGCATCAATAGTAAAAAATGTAATGTTAAAAATAATTAAAAAAAAAAACCTGCTATACTCACCCTCCGTAGTCGCTCGCGCCGGCCGCCATCTTCCATTGCAAGTTCCGGTGGCAAAGATGGTATGGGAGAAGGACCTGCCATGATGACACGGTCATGTGACCGCGACGTCATCACAGGCCCTGCGCGCCTGCGCGAGAAGGACCTGCCATGACGTAACGGTCATGTAACCGCGACGTCATCACAGGCCATGCGCTCATACCAACCCTGGGACCGGAAGCTGCCGTGGACTACAAGGGGCCCTCGGAAAGGTGAGTATATGTTTATTTTTTATATTTTAACCTGTGACAAACCTGGCTGGGCAATATACTACGTAGCTGGGCAATATACTACGTGACTGGCCAATATACTACGTGGCTCTGTGCTGTATACTACTTCGCTGTGCAATATACTACATGGCTCTCTGCTGTATACTACGTCACTGGGCAATATACTACGTGACTGGCCAATATACTACGTGGCTCTGTGCTGTATACTACGTTGCTGTGCAATATACTACGTTACTGGGCAATACACTACATAACTGTGCAATATACTACGTGGCTCTGTGCTGTATACTACGTCACTGGGCAATATACTAAGTTACTGGGCAATACACTACATAACTGGGCAATATACTACGTGGCTCTGTGCTGTATACTACGTCACTGGGCAATATACTACGTCACTGGGCAATATACTACGTGGCTGCGCAATATAATACGTCACTAGGCAATATACTACGTAACTGGGCAATATACTGCATTGCTGCGCAACATACTATGTCACTAGGCAATATACTACGTCACTGGGCAATATACTACGTGGCTGGCCAATAAACTACGTCACTGGGCAATATACTACGTGGTTGGGCAATATACTACGTGACTGGGCAATATACTACGTCACTGGGCAATATACTACGTGGTTGGGCAATATACTATGTCACTGGGCAATATACTACGTCACTGGGCAATATACTACGTAGCTGAGCAATATATTACGTGTCTGGGCAATATACTATGTGGCTGGACAATCTACTACGTGACTGTGCAATATACTACGTGGCTGGGCAATATACTACGTGGGCTGTGCAATATACTACGTGGACATGCATATTCTAGAATACCCGATGCGTTAGAATCGGGCCACCATCTAGTATATATATATATATATATATCTATATATATATATATATATACAGTCATGGTCGAAAGTATTGACACCCCTGCAATTCAGAAAATTTCTTCCTGAAAATGATTGCAAACACAAATTATTTGGTGTTATTATCTTCATTTCATTTGTCTTAAATGAAAAAACACAAAAGAGAATGAAGCAAAAAGCAAAACATTGATCATTTCACACAAAACTCCAAAAAATGGGCCAGACAAAAATATTGGCACCCTCAGCCTATTACTTGGTTGCATAACCTTTAGCCAAAAAACTGCAACCAACCGCTTCCGGTAACCATCAATGAGTTTGTTACAATGCTCTGTTGGAATTTTAGACCATTCTTCTTTGGCAAACTGCTTCAGGTCCCTGATATTTGAAGGGGGCCTTCTCCAAACTGCCATTTTTAGATCTTTCCACAGGTGTTCTATGGGATTCAGGTCTGGACTCATTGCTGGCCACCTTAGAAGTCTCCAGTACTTTCTCTCAAACCATTTTCTTGTGCTTTTTGAAGTGTGTTTTGGGTCATTGTCCTGCTAGAAGACCAATGATCTCTGGGGGAGACCCAGCTTTCTCACACTGGGCCCTACATTATGCTGCAAAATTTGTTTGGTAGTCTTCAGACTTCATAATGCCATGCACACGGTCAAGCAGTCCAGTGCCAGAGGCAGCAAAGCAACCCCAAAACATCAGGGAACCTCCGCCATGTTTGACTGTAGGGACCGTGTTCTTTTCTTTGAATGCCTTTTTTTCTCCTGTAAACTCTATGTTGATGCCTTTGCCCAAAAAGCTCTACTTTTGTCTCATCTGACCAGAGAACATTCTTCCAAAACGTTTTAGGCTTTTTAAGGTAAGTTTTGGCAAACTCCAGCCTGGCTTTTTATGTCTTGGGGTAAGAAGTGGGGTCTTCCTGGGTCTCCTACCATACAGTCCCTTTTCATTCAGACGCCGACGGATAGTACGGATTGACACTGTTGTACCCTCGGACTGCAGGGCAGCTTGAACTTGTTTGGATGTTAGTCGAGGTTCTTTATCCAACATCCGCACAATCGTGCGTTGAAATCTCTTGCCAATTTTTCTTTTCCGTCCACATCTAGGGAGGTTAGCCACAGTGCCATGGGCTTTAAACTTCTTGATGACACTACGCATGGTAGACACAGGAATATTCAGGTCTTTGGAGGTGGACTTGTAGCCTTGAGATTGCTCATGCTTCCTCACAATTTGGTTTCTCAAGTCATCAGACAGTTCTTTGGTCTTCTTTCCTTTCTCCATGCTCAATGTGGTACACACAAGGACACAGGACAGAGGTTGGGTCAACTTTATTCCATGTCAACTGGCTGCAAGTGTGATTTAGTTATTGCCAACACCTGTTAGGTACCACAGGTAAATTACAGGTGCTGTTAATTACACAAATTAGAGAAGCATCACATGATTTTTCGAACAGTGCCAATACTTTTGTCCACCCCTTTTTATGTTTGGTGTGGAATTATATCCAATTTGGCTTTAGTACAATTATTTTTGTGTTTTTTCATTTAAGACAAATTAAATGAAGATAATAATACCAAATAATTTGTGTTTGCAATCATTTTCAGGAAAAAAATGAGTATTATCTGACAGAATTGCAGGGGTGTCAATACTTTTGGCCATGACTGTATATAGGTGTTTCTTACTAAATTAGAATATAATAAAAAAGTTAATTTATTTCAGTTCTTCAATACAAAACAATTATTAGGTTCTGTAGAAGGACATAGATCTGGGGATTTATTATGATGGAATATAGGCTGAACTGGATGGACAAATGTCTTTTTTCGGCCTTACTAACTATGTTACTATGTTACTATGTAAAAAGTGAAACTCCTATATTATATAGAGTCATTACAAACAGAGTGATCTATTTCAAAACTTGTTTTAAACATATATATTTACACAACATCCCTCAGTAGTGAAACATTATTTCGTTTCTTTTGTTGAACCCATCAGGATGACGAGTCCGTAGATTGTATATCCAAAATGCCTCCCTATTATGTAGACGTCTTTTCACATTACCTCCTCTTCAGAATCCTCTGACCTGTTCAATTCCTGTAAATCTTAATGAGGACATGTTACCATTATGGCAATTAAGGAATGTTGTGTAAATATATATGTTTAAAACAAGTTTTGTATTTGTGTGTTTTAAAATGTGCGGAGCTAAGTAATATATGTAAAAAAAGAAATGTAACATACAAGGACCTAGCGATAGATAATCATGTGACTAGAATACAAAATGTGATTGGTTTATAGAGAGTATAAGACTATTGCATGAGTCTAATGAAATCAGCTGTGATAAAGATCTTATCAGATCGAAACGCGTTGCTGGACTGTCGGCACACTAGTGCACCTTCACAAAATGAGGATTTAGCTGCTGTTTGCAATTTTAATATGACTTCAATAAAATAATTTGTTTAAGGAGCTGGGACAACACTATTTTTTTCTTCATTGATTCAACACGTCGGGTTCGGACAAGGCCCCGTGCACCTGCGGCTGAAAGTGGTAAGCTGGCTAGGGCTCTCATGCCCGAATCTTTTTTTCCGTTCGTATTGACCCCGGAATGTCCGACTTCGCTGACTCACAGCCTGTCCATGGGTTGTGACTAGCATCACAATATCTATTTGGCTATCTATCTAAACTATATCTATCTATGAATAATAAGTCAACAGAACCACCATTAGTACATGAATGCATAACTAGGTCAACCATCAGTCCATGAATACATCAGCAGACCCACTATCAGTATATAACTATGTCACCAAAACCACCACCAGTAAATTAATAGGCCACCAGAACCTCCATCAGTACAGGAATATGTCAGTAGAACCACCATAAGTACATGAATACATAACCAGAACCAAGAGTACTTAAATACAAGAACCAAACTTAGTAAAACAATCAATTCTAATATCAAGTCAGCCCAATAAACATTTGTATCGCATGAACCTTCAACCCTACAGCTCCCCGTATTTCCTTAAAAATGGTAAGGAGATACTGGGAGTTGTTATGAACATATGAACAGCCATCATCTGACTTCGAACTATACAGGAACCACAGTACAGATGAAACGTAGTCAGTATCACAAATAAACATTTACATCAAGGTATCTCATAGATTACATCTTCTCTGGAGTCGTCTCATTCATTTCATCTCCATCTTGTCTAGGGTGACCAGAAAAATGCCCACAGGAAAATTGCCCACAGGAAAAATGCCCACAGGAAAATTCCCCACACGGAAAATTCCCCACACGGAAAATTCACCATACGGAAAATTGCCAATTGCATCATCACAAAGTTTCAGATCTATGACATTTCAGGTGTAAGGTCTTCACATGATATGTGAAAAGTGCCCACAGTCATGAATACCCACAGGAAAACAGTAGAGAGTTATAAGTGAGATGCTCTGCAGAACAGAGAATAGCATAGAGCTATAGGCTAAATGATCTGCAGGACAGAGGGATAGTATGCAGGTATATGTGAGATGCTCTGCAGATCAGGAGAATAATATAGAATAATATAGAATTATAGGTGAGATACTCTGCAGGGCAGGAGAATAATATAGAATTATAGGTGAGATGCTCTGCAGGGCAGGAGAATAGTATATAATTATAGGTGAGATGCTCTGCAGATCAGGAGGAGAATAATATGGAATTATAGGTGTAATGACTGTGGATGCAGGCATCAAGTCCACAACCAGGCAAGGGGGTACAGGTGCCTGCTTCTGCTGGATCTGCATCTTCACTGAAGATGCAGATCCAGATGACATGCATCATGTTGCAGAGACCCGTGGGGTCCCAGCACTGCGATCCATGCTGCCGGCGCGTTGGCTGTGAGCTGACATCAGAGGTGCAGCCACAGGGAGCGGTGCGTGAAGTGGTGCACACTCCGATGTCAGCTGCCGGGCTGTGCGGTGGCTACAAAAGACACTGGGCGACGTGGGAGCAGAGGAAAGGTGAGTAGAATGTTATTGTTTTTAATTATGCATTAGGGTCAGAACGGGGACACATACACTGTAAACCAGGATAGGGACATATATACCAGAAAGGGGGCATAAATACAAGGATGGAGATCATGTGGACCATACATACTAGGATGGGGACCATATATACCAGCATTAGGACATATATACCAGGATGCAGACATATTCATCAGGATGATGGGCATATATACCAGTATGGGGGACATTACTACATAATGAAGGGGGAGGGGGCAATTCATACGTCTTTATAGAATTTAGAACAATACAGGGGCCCATACATCTGACCAACGTGTGTGTGGGGGGGGAAGGGCCAAATTTCGCACTGGGGCCCAACGGACTCCACTGCAAAAGCATATCATATATTCTTAGCAAGAACACAAAGTGGTACAAGTGACAGAATCTCACCTTTCTGCTGTGCCTTCTGGGTGCCATGATTACTTTTTACATCCACAGCTCATCTGTGCAGACCTTCTTATCCGGTCGTTTGCAGCACATCCCGACTCAGTGTCCTTAAAAATATCTCCATACTGTTTCCCCCGCCATGCTAACCCCTCTCCATATTGTGCTTCCTTCCCCTCTCCATAACATTCCCCTTTTCACACTATGCTCTCATACTGCCCACCATGTTGACCTATTCAAATTTTAACCACTCCTCACACTGTTCCACTACACAGTCTGTTGGTCACTACAGCCACTCATACGGTATGATTTCCACAACAACCACCAATATATAGTTTGGTCACCACCACAGCCGCCCAAATATAGTATGATGTCTGCCACAGACCTCCATAAATAGTATAATTCCCTAAACAGCCCCCATGTATAATATGATGGTCGCCACAACATCTCTTACAGTGTTATGGCCCACAAACAACACACACAAGCAGTAAAACAGTATGATATTTGCCACATCCTCCTATCCAGTATGGTCACTGCAGCCCACAGTATCATGACCTCCACAGCCCCATATACAGTATGGTTACCACAGCTCCTCATATACTTTGCTGTTCTCCCTTCACAGTCCCTCATTTCATGGCTCAAATGCACATCTCCTCATTTCATGGCCCCTGCACAGCCTCTGCCTTTCATGCCCCTTTCATGCACAGTCCTTCATTTTATGCACCCTGCACAGCCCCTCATTTTATTCCACCCATCTGTAAAGTCACTCAGTAAATTCCGCCCATCAGCACAGCCTTTCACCTCACTTTATCCCCCATCAATGCTGTGCCTCACCTCACATTTTTCCCCATCTGAACAGCCCCTTGCTTCATTTTATTCCCCTCCATTAGCACAGCCCCTCTCCTCATTTTATTCTCCCACCAGAACAGCCCCTCACCTCATTGTATTCCCCCATCCACACAGCCTCTCCTTCCATTTATGCCCCACTGCACAGTAATATACGAATTAAAAAAAAAAAGTTTAAAAAAAGCTCAATTTCCCGTTCACTGTCTCCTTTTCTGTGAAATCCAACAGTGGATGCTGGAAGGCGCATTGATTTCTCCAGCAAAGTGCTGGAGAGCCCGGTGGAAAAGTAGAGATGACAGCTCCTCGGCTTTTGACCCTGACAGCACACACAGCAGACGCGAATACAATTGTGTGCGGGGAGGGACCGCAGGAGGAGAGATGGGTGAATGGTGTCACACCTGGTCATCAGTGTGCTGACTGTTTACGGCTGTAGAAAGATGTCGGGCAACCACACACAATCAGCAATTTTTTTTTCAAAGTATGCCCCTCTCAGATAGGTAGGAGGTGGCGCCCTAGGCAGGTGCCTACCCTGCCTACCTCTCGTCTGACACGTACGTTATTTTTAAGCGGACATGTCAAGGGAGCATAAAGCTGTAACCGGGAGACTGGCCTCTAAAACCCTCATAAATCAGGTATTATCACTTGGGAAAGTTGCTGTCAGATGTATATTTTCTCTGCTGCAGGCCTTATAATGAATTCCTTTGCTGATAGTTTACACCCATATGATACTTAGCAGCTCTACACTCTGTTCCATAAAGGGGGATACTGAACAGGAGGCTCACTTAATGATGTTTAGATAAATTTACTAAATAAGAAATATTTTACAAGTGAAAGATGTTGATACACAGGGGCCTCTGCTTTCAGTTATCCACCTGTTACCCTTTTGCACACTGTAGAGCCATGTGTGCGGAGGAACAGTCATAAGTTTCTTAACCATAATGCAAAATCTTTAGTAGACCCACTAATAATTCTGGTTTCTTTTTATATTTACTGCATCTTCAAGGTAAATTGAGAGCTCAGCTCCAACTTCGAAATCCATTCCACACATCTGCACCTGACATAAGTTTTACATGGACTGCTGATGTTGGAAAGGGGTTACTGTTGCTGAATTTTTGGCAAAACCTGAAAGATTAAGTTTTGAGCCATGTCACTAATGGGTTTTTTGAGCAGTAACGTGGGTAACTATCCATATTTTGTATGCTGTGCAGCGTCACTGCTGGGAGGATGAAGTAAAGTTTGAAAGCTCCTCGTAAGATTTCATATTATGCCTGAAGAAAAGGGGGGCCAATTTGTGGTATGTACGACTTTTTAATCCATTTTATCACACTTTTTGGGAGGTGGGATGAACCAAAAACAGTGATTCTGGAAATGTTTTGGTATTTTTTATACTGTGATGCACAGTGTATATGTATTATTTCCTTTGTGTGTATTGGAACAAAGAAAAGGAAAATAGGACATAATTTCACACAAACCCCAAAAATGATCCAGACAAAATTGTTGGCACCTTTTCGAAATTGTGGGTAAAAAACTTTTTTCAAGCATGTGATGCTTGTTCAAACTCACCTTTGGCAAGTAACAGGTGTGAGCAATATGAAAATCGCATCTGAAACCAGATAATAAGTGGTAAAGTTCACTCCATCTTTGCATTGTGTGTCTGTATGTGCCACACGAAGCATGGAGATTAGAAAGAAGAAAAGAGAAATGTCTGATGACTTGAGAACCAAAATTGTTGAAAAAAATCAACAATCTCAAGGTTACAAGTCCATCTCCAGAAATCTTGCTGTTCCCTTGTCTAGTGTGTGCAACATTGTCAGAAGTTCACAGCCCATGGTACAGTAGCTAATCTCCATGGATGTGGATGGCAGAGAAAATTGATGGAAGGTTGCAATGCAGGAAAGTCCCAATGAAGTTCCAAAGAAATTCAAGCTGTCCTGCAGGCTCAGGGGGCATCACTGTCAGCGCAAACTATCCATCGACATTTGAATGAAATTAAAAGCTATGGCAGGAAACCCATGAGGACCACACTGCTGACACAGACATAAAAAAAGCTTTTGGTTTGCTAAAATGTATGTGTGTAAGCCAAATTCCTTCTGGGAAAATGTCTTGTGGACAGGTGAGACTAAGATAGAGCTTTTTGTTAAAGCAAATAATTTCACTGTTCGCTGAACAGAATGAGGCATAAAAAAAAAGAACACAGTACCTACAGTCAAATATGGTGAAGGTTCAAAGATGTTTTGGGGTTGTTTTGCTGTCTCTGGCACTAGGTGCCTTGACTGTGTTTAAAAAAGATGTCCAAAGGGAAGATTACCAAAGAATTTTTGGTTGCAATGTAGTGCCCAGTGTCAGAAAGCTGGGTTTGTGCCCTAGGTCATGGGTTTTTCAGCAGTACAATGACCCCAAGCATACTTCAAGAAGCTCCTAGAAATGGATGGAAGCAAGGCACTGGATAGTTCGGAAGTGGTCAACAAAGAGTCTGGACCTAAATTCCATTGAACAGCTGTGGAGAGATCTTAAAAATGCTGTTGGGAGAAGGCACTCTTCAAATATGAGAGACCTGGTAAAGTTTTTTTTTCTTCAAAAGAATGGTCCAAAATTCCAATTGATATTTGTAAGAAACTTGTTAATGGTTACAAGGAAATCATTGATAGCATTTATTTATTACAAAAGGTGTGCAATCAAATATTAAGTTGAGGGTGCCAACAACACTTTTGGGGACTTGGCGTGAAATTATGTCCAATTTGCCTTTTCTTCTCTGTTTTTTTCTTTGTGTTGTTCCAATACACACAAAGGAAATATACATGTGCATTACAAGTGTAATTGCAAAAAAATTCTGGAAGAAATGCTTCATTTTCTGGAACAACTTAAGGGATGCCAACACTTCCGGCCATGAATGTATATAAAATGCAATAAGTAAAATCTACATTAGAAGTATGAATTTATAAAGGAATAGCCCCAAATATCAATGTATAAATGTTTTAATTGGATTTTGGGAGTGACAGAATCAAAAAAAGAACTTGGCTCTTTAGGAAACTACATTTCTTTCCCACCATTGCACTCCAGGAGCTATATTTTTCTTTCTTCCCATCAGTATAGTTATATGATGGCTTGGTTTATTAGAGGATGTGTTGTATCTTGCCAGTGGCATCACTTTGGAGTACATATAACTTATTACCAAAGTTTTATTAACCCTTTATGAGGAAAAAAAAGAAGAAAAAAAGGGCATTCAGCTGTTGTTTTTTTTTTCACAGTATAAATGTTACACTATTCCATTACTGCACTACTAAATTGTTAATTGTATTCTGTGTGTTACATTGATTTTGGTGATGCCAAGTTTATGTAATTTTGTTTGAGGTTATGACTTTTGAACAATACATAAACTATTTAAAAAAAATGTTTTCCCATATTTTGAAGACCATACATATTATATTTTTTTCCTTCAAAGGGGCTGTGCGAGGACTACTTACAATTTTTGATCAGTTTTCATTATACTTTCCAGGAAGTGGGATGAATAAAGTTCTGGAAATGTTGTTTTTTTTTTCAAAGAAA
The DNA here is from genome assembly GCF_032444005.1 of Ranitomeya imitator. Taxonomy (NCBI): domain Eukaryota; kingdom Metazoa; phylum Chordata; class Amphibia; order Anura; family Dendrobatidae; genus Ranitomeya; species Ranitomeya imitator. Next base: position 740,149,056 of record NC_091284.1, on the reverse strand, counting down.
GGTTAACTATTCAATTTAATTGACTTGTTATTTTTATTTAACAGGTCGATATGATAGCTATGATAACCAATGTAATAATAAAAATGAAAAAAAAAAAAGTAAAGCTACAAATTGTGTTTGAGAACGCCCACACTGCTGCGTTTAGTTACTTCTCCCCCAGAAAAAAATCCCTTGCAACCTTAATCTTTGTATCTAACTCCGGGGTTCAGTCAACAGAAACCAAAACGCTCCCACTTCAAATATATCAGAACTTAACAACCTGCACACAAAATGTCATGTGGTAACAAGATCTTTAACAATGTTTACACCAATGCTTACCAAGATGAGTCACATTTTCCTGTAATGTATATACACACACTTTTTACTCTTTTTTATTACTAGTTTTACTATGGTTTGGATCATCCCGAGCTGAAAACAGAAGTGATCTGCAAAATAAATAAATTCTGAGATAAATGATATGAACAGACTTTAAATGAAGGACTTAGTTTAGACAATTAAAGCTAAAGACTAAAATCTTTTCACCAAAATTATCAAAGATTTTCTTTCATGAAAATAAATTTAAACTTTATTTGATTCTTTTTCAGTGTGACTTCTTCATCTACATCTTTTTTTTTTCCAAACCCTTTATCATCCTTTTCTATGGCAATCCATATGCCCAATCAATGCCTGTTTTGCAGATCTGTATCTGTACTTTTAAAAGTGTAGTAAGCTTTTTGGAAGAAATGGGTTTTCAGAGTGGATATGAAGGTTTGGAAGGTGAGGGAGAATCTGTCCAGTTGGGTTAGTGAGTTCCAAAGCATAAATGATGCACAGGAGAAATCCTGCAGATGGTATGTAAGGAGCAGATAAGAAGAGCGCGAACTAGAAAGTATTGTTAGAGATTCGATGAAAAATGCATGGAAAGATAGCATGAGACAAGGTCAGAGACGTATGGAGTTGCAAGGTTATGGGCAGCTTTGTAAGTCTTTGATCATAAAGATGCCGAAAACAAAAATAAAACAATCCAAAATTAAACAAAATTCATGATGAAGAAAAACCTTAAAGGGAATCTGTCAGTAGAAACAACATTCCTTATCTGTCTAAATGGGCATGCAGCTCATAGAAAGTTGAATTAAATGATATATTGATATCCGTGATACGATGTCTTATTCCAGAGAATTCCACAATTTGCTTAATATGTAAATGAGCTGTTGACATCTATGAGCTGGACGCAGACATGCATGAGAATCAGCCCTAGAACTTTTTTTTAATTAAAAAGAGTTTTACCGGTGTGAGACATGTAATGAATGACAGACTGCTCTCATAATCAGGCTATAAAGGCACAGATGATTGGCCTCGGGGAGACCAAAACATCCAACACCGCGGAGACACCATCACATGTTTCTCAACGCAGTGATTCCAGAACACTGCCCCCATCCCTTATGGGAAATATGCAAATGCATGTAAAGAAGCTGCGGAGACACCATCACGTGTTTCTCGATGCAAGCAGTGAATAGCCAGGCCTTTCCCCGGGAAGGAACAACCACGGGAAGGGCAGCATCCTATGAAGGAAAGCCACCTATGCCAAGCATGGTATCCATCCACAGACAGCTGTTTCGGGGTTTTTTGCCCCTCATCAGTGTGGAGTAGGAATCTGGCTATTAGGAGCAGTGCCTAGTAAAAAGGCTATAACGGCACAGATGATTGGCCTCGGGGAGACCAAAACATCCAACACCGCAGAGACACCATCACGTGTTTCTCAACACAGTGATTCCAGAACACTGCCCCCATCCCTTATGGCAGATATGCAAATGCATGTAAAGAAGCTGCGGAGACACCATCACGTGTTTCTCGACACAAGCAGTGAATAGCCAGGCTTTTCCCCGGGAAGGAACAACCACGGGTAGGGCAGCATCCTATGAAGGAAAGCCACCTATGCCAAGCATGGTATCCATCCACAGACAGCTGTTTCTTTTTTTTTTTTCCCTCAGATGGGAAAATCCACGGTCCAGAAATCCAAGACCAAAGAAAAATCCCAAACAGCTGCGTTAAATCCAAAACACAAAAGCTGTTCCCATCATCATCGGAAAATTTCAGTTTACTACAACATCAGAAAAAACAAGTCAAGACATATTTACAAGATATCTCCACTTCTTTACCTTCCAAATCCCTTCGGCATCCCCCTCCCCCCTTCTTCTTTTATTCCATAGAAAACACACATACATCTTCCCCAAAATCACTTTTAGACTATTCTTTACTACTAGTGTTGAGCGATACCGTCCGATACTTGAAAGTATCGGTATCGGATAGTATCGGCCGATACCCGAAAAATATCGGATATCGCCGATACCGATATCCGATACCAATACAAGTCAATGGGACATCAAGTATCGGAATGTATCCTCATGGATCCCAGGGTCTGAAGGAGAGGAAACTCTCCTTCAGGCCCTGGGATCCATATTAAAGTGTAAAATAAAGAATTAAAATAAAAAATATTGTTATATTCACCTCTCCGGCGGCCCCTGGACATCAGCGGGAGGATCCGGCGTCCGGCACGGCTTCTTTCTTCAAAATGCGCGCCTTCAGGACCTGTGGAATGACGTCCCGGCTTCTGATTGGTCGCGTGCCGCCCATGTGACCGCCACGCGACCAATCAGAAGCCGCGACGTCATTCCTCAGCTAAAGTCCTAGAATGAGCGCCTTCTAGGACCTGAGGAATGACGTCGCGGCTTCTGATTGGTCGCGTGGCGGTCACATGGGCGGCACGCGACCAATCAGAAGCCGGGACGTCATTCCACAGGTCCTGAAGGCGCGCATTTTGAAGAAAGAAGCCGTGCCGGACGCCGGATCCTCCCGCTGATGTCCAGGGGCCGCCGGAGAGGTGAATATAACAATATTTTTTATTTTAATTCTTTATTTTACACTTCCAATACCGATACCCGATATCACAAAAATATCGGATCTCGGTATCGGAATTCCGATACCGCAAGTATCGGCCGATACCCGATACTTGCGGTATCGGAATGCTCAACACTATTTACTACAATTTCCTTTCTCTTAAAAACATACACATTCCTCACATCCCATAATACTTCCTTTATACATGCAACTATTAACCACAACACTCTCTCCTTCACTCCATCACACATTCCCAAGCCAAACATGAACAACTCGAATGATAACAAGCTCACACGACACAGTTCTTTACACAACGGTCCCATTCTTCCAATCACCTCCCTAGCATAATGACAATTCCAAAACACATGTATTACACTTTCCCTTCCACCACACCCACCTCTCGGACACATATCACTTCTCCCCAACCCACGATTCTTCTGAAATTCTCTAACTGGTAACACTCCATGCAAAGACTGCCACACAATCTCACTCTGCCTATTCGTCATACCGTCCAACCGCACTTTCTTCCATACCTTTTCTATATCATTCCCTCTAACCATGTTTATTCCACACTCTGTCTCTCTACATTCAATCATCCTATATACAGCCTTCTTATTACTCAACAACCTAACATCCACATCACACAACTCATACTTCACCAAAAATTTATAAACCCACACATACCATCTAGGCACGTCAAAAGCAACCGGATACCTCAGATCCCTCTCTCACCACCTCAAACGAAATAAATACGCCCCAAACAAAAACCTACACAGACAAGAAAACTTTCCATCCATCCTAATCACCCTCAACACAAAAATCACAATATTTACACCAAAAAACACCTCAAGGTTTGGAAAACCCAACCCACCTTTTTCTAAACGTTTCACCAAAACCTCTCTCCTAGCCCTCTCCATTCTAGAATTCCACAAAAACACAAACAGAATCCCATTTAACCCTCTCATACACATATACCCCGGCGGAAAGACCACTGCAATATATAAGAAAATAGGCAAAATCACACTTTTAATAACTAAGGTTTTTCCAAAAAACGAAAGACTTCTCATCTCCCAATCTCTTCATACCATGCACTGTCCTCCCTCCCCCACTGCATCTAGTTCACTCTCTGACTTTGAAGCAGTTACAGAAGAAGAAGTAAGCAGGCTCCTTGCATCTTCTCGCCCGACCACTTGCACCAGTGACCCCATTCCGTCACATCTCCTCCAGTCCCTTTCCCCGGCTATCACCTCTCACCTAACAAAAATATTCAACCTTTCCCTCACTTCCGGTATTTTTCCCTCCTCATTTAAGCATGCCATCATACATCCATTACTTAAAAAACCATCCCTCGATCAAAACTGTGCCGCTAATTATAGACCTGTCTCTAATCTTCCCTTCATCTCTAAACTCCTCGAACGCCTGGTCCACTCCCGTCTTACCCGCTATCTCTCAGATAACTCTCTTCTCGACCCTCTTCAATCTGGCTTCCGCTCTTTACACTCTACTGAAACTGCCCTCATTAAAGTCTCTAATGACCTACTAACAGCTAAATCTAATGGTCACTACTCCATGCTAATTCTCTTGGATCTCTCTGCAGCATTCGACACTGTGGATCATCAGCTCCTCCTCACTATGCTCCGCTCCATTGGCCTCAAGGACACCGTTCTCTCCTGGTTCTCCTCCTATCTCTCTGACCGATCCTTCACTGTATGTTTTGCTGGTTCCTCCTCCTCTCACCTTCCCCTTACTGTTGGGGTTCCTCAAGGATCAGTCCTAGGCCCCCTACTCTTCTCGTTGTATACTGCCCCTATTGGACAAACAATCAGTAGATTTGGTTTCCAGTACCATCTCTATGCTGACGACACCCAATTATACACTTCTGCTCCCGATATCACACCGACCTTTTTAGAAAACACCAGTGATTGTCTTACCGCTGTCTCTAACATCATGTCCTCCCTCTATCTGAAACTAAACCTGTCAAAAACTGAACTCCTCGTGTTCTCTCCCTCTACTAACCTACCTTTGCCTGACATTGCCATCTCCGTGTGCGGTTCCACCATTACTCCAAAGCAACATGCCCGCTGCCTTGGGGTCATCCTTGATTCTGACCTTTCATTCACCCCCTACATCCGATCACTGGCTCGCTCTTCTTACCTGCATCTCAAAAACATTTCTAGAATTCGCCCTTTTCTTAATTTCGACTCTGCAAAAACTCTGACTGTTTCACTTATTCATTCTCGTCTGGACTATTGTAACTCTCTACTAATCGGTCTCCCTCTTGCAAAACTCTCCCCGCTCCAATCTGTCCTGAATGCTGCAGCCAGGATCATATTCCTCACCAACCGTTACACCGATGCCTCTACCCTGTGCCAGTCATTACACTGGCTACCCATCCACTCCAGAATCCAGTACAAAACTACTACCCTCATCCACAAAGCACTCCATGGCTCAGCACCACCCTACATCTCCTCCCTGGTATCAGTCTACCACCCTACCCGTGCCCTCCGCTCCGCTAATGACCTCAGGTTAGCATCCTCAATAATCAGAACCTCCCACTCCCGTCTCCAAGACTTTACACGTGCTGCGCCGATTCTTTGGAATGCACTACCTAGGTTAATACGATTAATCCCCAATCCCCACAGTTTTAAGCGTGCCCTAAAAACTCATTTGTTCAGACTGGCCTACCGCCTCAATGCATTAACCTAACGATCCCTGTGTGGCCTATTTATAATAAAAAAAAAAAAAGGTTCCTCGCATCATGTTCTCATACACTTTATGCAGTATTAGCCCTCTGTGTCTGTACTGCTACATACTTAGGCAGGTAACTGGTTCATGCAGCTTTACATGAACACCTGAGCCTTACACTATAGCTGGTCCGAATAACTAAAGCAATTGTTACCATCCACCTCTCGTGTCTCCCCTTTTCCTCATAGTTTGTAAGCTTGCGAGCAGGGCCCTCACTCCTCCTGGTATCTGTTTTGAACTGTATTTCTGTTATGCTGTAATGTCTATTGTCTGTACAAGTCCCCTCTATAATTTGTAAAGCGCTGCGGAATATGTTGGCGCTATATAAATAAAATTATTATTATCTTCCAAAAACATAACTTCCGCTCAACCTTTCCTTTCGCATCATCCCAACTTTCTTTCCCATCCAAACTCTCTGAAAATTTCACACCCAAAACCTTAATAGACCCAGTCACCTCATTCACTCCTACATCCTTGCTTAACCCCTTACCGGCATCGGACGTACTATACCGTTCGATGCTGGCTCCCCTGCTTTGATGCAGGGCTCCGCGGTGAGCCCGCATCAAAGCCGGGATATGTCAGCTGTTTTGAACAGCTGACATGTGCCCGTAATAGGCGCGGGCAGAATCGCGATCTGCCCGCACCTATTAACTAGTTAAATGCCGCTGTCAAACGCAGACAGCGGCATTTAACTACCGCTTCCGGCCGGGCGGCCGGAAATGACGTCATCGCCGACCCCCGTCACATGATCGGGGGTCGGCGATGCTTGTATATTGTAACCATAGAGGTCCTAGAGACCTCTATGGTTACTGATCGCCGGTGGCTGTGAGCGCCACCCTGTGGTCGGCGCTCACAGCACACCTGATTTTCTGCTACATAGCAGCGAACAGCAGATCGCTGCTATGTAGCAGAGGCGATCATGCTGTGCTTGCTTCTAGCCTCCCATGGAGGCTATTGAAGCATGGCAAAAGTTAAAAAAAAGTTTAAAAAAATGTGAAAAAAATAAAAAAAACATAAAAGTTTAAATCACCCCCCTTTCGCCCCAATCAAAATAAATCAATAAAAAAAATATCAAATCTACGCATATTTGGTATCGCCGTGCTCCGAATCGCCCGATCTATCAATTAAAAAAAAGTAATAACCTGATCGCTAAACAGCGTAGCGGGAAAAAAATTCAAAACGCCAGAATTACGTTTTTTTGGTCGCCGCGACATTGCATTAAAATGCAATAACGGGCGATCAAAAGAACGTATCTGCACCAAAATGCTATCATTAAAAACGTCATCTCGGCACGCAAAAAATAAGCCCTCAACCGACCCCAGATCATGAAAAATGGAGACGCTACGAGTATCGGAAAATGGCGATAAAAAATTTTTATTTTTTTTTTAGCAAAGTTTGGAATTTTTTTTCACCACTTAGATAAAAAATAACCTAGTCATATTAGGTGTCTATGAACTCGTACTGACCTGGAGAATCATAATGGCAGGTCATTTTTAGCATTTAGTGAACCTAGCAAAAAAGCCAAACAAAAAACCAGTGTGGGATTGCACTTTTTTTGCAATTTCACCGCACTTGGAATTTTTTTCCCGTTTTCTAGTACACAACATGCTAAAACCAATGATGTCGTTCAAAAGTACAACTCGTCCCGCAAAAAATAAGCCCTCACATGGCCAAATTGACAGAAAAATAAAAAAGTTATGGCTCTGGGAAGGAGGGGAGCGAAAAACGAACACGGAAAAACGAAAAATCCCCCGGTCATGAAGGGGTTAAAACCCCTCCCCCAAAAACCTTACACTCACTCTTCTCCCAATTCACCTTAAATGCTGACGCACCACAAAAAATAGACGCTAATAACTTCACCCGCCTCACAGAATACTCTGAATCACACAACACACACACGTCATCCATATAAGCACTAACCTTCCATTCCCTCCGTCCACCTCCTGGCACTTGTACACCTCTAATCACTTTATCTTTCCTCAACATACAAAGCAACGGTTCAATCGCACAAATAAAAACCACAGGAGACAAAGGACAACCTTGTCGCACACCTGAAAAAACATTCACTCTTCTACCCACAGAACCATTCATCAAAACACAACTATAAATGTCTTTATATAAGCTCCTGACCCTCCGAACAAAATCAGGGGGAAACCCCATTCTCAATAATACCCGGAACAAAAAACTATGTGATAACCGATCATACGCCTTTTCAAAGTCCAAACTCAAAACAAATACACTCTTCTTCCGACTCATACAGTCCCACAAACAATCTCTCAACATACACACACACTCATGTATACGTCTCCCAGGCACTGCACAACACTGTTCATCCCCAATCACACTCTCTATCACATCACGCATCCTATTCGCCATTACTTTCGCATAGATCTTATAATCGCAATTCAACAACGTTATCGGTCTCCAATTTTTTAAACTCTTCAAATCTCCTTTTTTAGGTATTAACACAACCATCCCTGCACGCATACTCTCAGCCACCTCCATACTAGACCACATATACTTACACACATCCACAAAATCCTTACCAATCACATGCCACATCACCCTATAAAACTCTATAGGAAGACCATCCTCTCCTGGAGTCTTATTTAACGCCATGCTATTCAATACCTTCCATACCTCATCACCTGTCACCTCACCCATCACTCTCTCTCTCTCCATCTCACTCAATTTATTTTCTAATACACTTAGTACATCCTCCTCCAAAGCCTCATCCCTCCACTTCACTGCATACAGCTCCTCATAAAACTTAGCCACATGTTCACACATATCCTCCCCACTTACCTCTCTTCCATCCACTGCATTCAAAACACCCATACTCTGCTTTTTCCCAAAAACCTTTTTAAAGAAAAACCTCGAACACCTTTCATCTTGCTCCATTCTATCAATATTTGCCCTAAAAATAATACTCTTCCCTTTCTCTTCCAAAAACTCCTTAATTTCTTTTTTAACCTTTTTCATCCCCTCCTCCACCTCCATTCCTCCTTCCCTCAATTTATACAATAAACATAAACGGGCATTCAACTTAACAAACTTTCCCCTCTTAATTGCCGCAAATTCATACCCCACACTTTTAAAAAACTTTTTTGTCTGCCTCTTAACCCAATCCCACCACTCACAAACATTCCCAAAACTTTCCTTACTTTTACACCACTGTTCATACTTTCTCACATACTCCTTCCTCACAGCTTCATTTTCCAACAATTTCACATTTAATTTCCACAAACCCTTTCCAAACACACCACTAACATTAATATCTAACTCGCACAACACACAAACATGGTCCGAAAAAACGACCCTATCCTGCTTATATCCAACAGGAATAATATTTTTAGAAATAAAACAATAATCCAACCTGGACTGTGCTCTTACACTATCAGAAAAAAAGGGAACTAACAAAGGGTTAACCTTACACACACGCTGCATATCACTCAAATCAAAGTCAGTAACTAACTCCAGCAAAACTTTTCCAGACACATCCACATTCACTCCCCCCACATCACAATTCATATCACCCACAATCACCACAGGCACTCTTCCTGGAACAAAAAGCTTCACTTTTTCAAATAATAACTTACGCTCATTTTTTTCTACTGGCGCATAAATATTGATAACACAAAACTTAACATTTTTATATTCAAAATTTGCTAAGATACACCTCCCCACCTCCACCACCAAATAATTATTCAAAACAACCTCCTGCCCCTTAACTAAAATACCCACACCATCATTTCTATTATTTGCACTACCAGACCATACAGACGCACCATAAGACCACTCATCCCCTTTCACACCATCCACAATCCCACATTCTTGCAAACAAAAAATAGATGCACTCTGCATAGCTAAAAAATCCAAAATTGCTGCTCTCCTCCTCGCTTTCTTAAAAACTCTCACATTTTGAGAAACTATAGAAAAACCCATACTGCAAAAACAAAAAAACGCAATGCAAACATTACCACAAAATTACACACATTACACAAAAAGCCCTTGACAAAGGTCAAGACTCACAGAAAGGAGAGAAAAAAAAACAACAGATCCACTGAGCTTTCATTCTACCCAGTATCACCATTGTCCTCCTCTGCCATTCGGACTGAACAGCAAGTCTCTGAACCACTAACCCCTTCGTGCTCACTCCATTTTTTTTTAGCTGGCCCAATTTTCCTCTTAGGCATACTACTGCATGCCTCATCACTTTCCCCATCCTCCTCCCTCTGACACTTATTCCCACCCCTGTCCTCATCTGAAGAAAGCCCTCCAATATTCTGAGGATCTGAGGGGTGCACAGGGCTCTCAGCTTCAGAAATGCGCATGTTTTCCTCCGTTGCATCCATTGCTTCCTCAAGAGAAAACATTTCAGGCACAGTAGAGTCATCATCTTCTTCCTCATCTTCTTCCTGATCTTCTTCCTTATTAAACCCCTTCTCTACTTTTTTTGCCTCCAACCAAAACTCCTTATCTTCCTTCTGTGCATCACTCATAGCACCACGGGGTGCTAGCACAATGTCATCTGGAGTCACAGAGCGTCTTTCCCTCTCCCTCTCCCTCTCCCTCCTTTCCTCTCTCTCCATTCTTTCAGATTCCTTTCTGATAATCGCCAACCTCCTCCTTCTCTCCTCCTCCTCTCTCCATTCACTCTCTGAGCGTCTAGGCGCCCTCCGCGGACAATCCTTATACATGTGGTCACTACTACCACACACGTCACAGGTCTTAGCCATCGGGCAATCACCAGCCATATGCCCCTCCTTCTTGCAGTTTCGGCAACACTGCCCCTTCTGGCAGTCTGCCTGGACATGTCCAAAAGAGAAACATCTCCTGCAAAACAGAGGCTGCCCAGGGTACGTGAGGAAACCCCTATGCCCTGCCACAGAGAAGTTCGCCGGAGGGTGTCTGAACCCACCCACACTCACAGGATCTCTTCTGAACCTTACACGATACTTGTATCGACAATTGAAGATTCCTAAGCAGTCCACTTGCTTCTCTCCCTTTGAAACAAAGTCACAGTACTGTGAGAGGAAGCTCTCCAACAATGCAGGTTCAGTAAAGGGGTTATAGACAGTGATAGTCACCTGCCTTTCCTGAAGACCAAACAGTGGTTCACATTTGACTCCCTTCAAACAGGGATCTCCGGCATGATTCCGAAACCACTCAAAGACATTCAGGCAATAATGCTCCGACATAAAAGTAACATCGTAGTTACCTTGATTAGGGAACTCATTGATACTATAGATGTTCTCCCGTTTTCCTCCAGCCTTTTCCTCAATAAGGTCACGAACGATAAAGACCACGCTGTTCCCGGCCCGGATAGATGGCTCCAACGTCACTCGGATGGTGTTCTTCACATAACTCATCTTCAAAGCTGTCGGTATAAACTACCACAGAAAAAAAACAGAATTCTCTGCAAAAGAGTCTGGATTCCTCCAGAAAACCTCACTCCTGACAGCTGTTTCAGGGTTTTTGCCCCTCATCAGTGTGGAGTAGGAATCTGGCTATTAGGAGCAGTGCCTAGTAAAAAGGCTATAAAGGCACAGATGATTGGCCTCGGGGAGACCAAAACATCCAACACCGCGGAGACACCATCACGTGTTTCTCAACGCAGCGATTCCAGAACACTGCCCCCATCCCTTATGGGAAATATGCAAATGCATGTAAAGAAGCTGCGGAGACACCATCACGTGTTTCTCGACGCAAGCAGTGAATAGCCAGGCCTTTCCCCGGGAAGGAACAACCACGGGAAGGGCAGCATCCTATGAAGGAAAGCCACCTATGCCAAGCATGGTATCCATCCACAGACAGCTGTTTCGGGGTTTTTGCCCCTCATCAGTGTGGAGTAGGAATCTGGCTATTAGGAGCAGTGCCTAGTAAAAGGACTATAAAGGCACAGATGATTGGCCTCGGGGAGACCAAAACATCCAGTGGGATCAAAAAGACAGATATAAACAACCATCGCAACGCTGAAAACGTCATCTTGTCCCGCAAAAAACGAGCCACCATACAGCATCATCAGCAAAAAAATAAAAAAGTTATAGTCCTCAGAATAAAGCGATGCAAAAATAATTATTTTTGATATAAAATAGTTTTTATTGTATAAAAGCGCCAAAACATAAAAAATATAAATAGATATCGCTGTAATCATACTAACCCAAAGAATAAAACTGCTGTATCAATTTTACCAAACGTAGAACTGTATAATCGCCCCCCCCCAAATGAAATTCATGAATAGCTGTTTTTTGGTCATTCTGCCTCACAAAAATTGGAATAAAAAGTAATCAAAAAATGTCACGTGCCAGAAAATGGTACCAATAGAAACATCAACTTGTCCCGCAAAAAACAAGACCTCACATGACTCTGTGGACCAAAATATGGAAAAATTATAGCTCTCAAAATGTGGAGATGCAAAAACTATTTTTTGCAATAAAAAACGTCTTTTTGTGTGTGACAGCTGCCAATCATAAAAATCCGCTAAAAAAACCCGCTATAAAATTAAATCAAACCCCCCTTCATCACCCCCTTAGTTAGGGAAAAATAATCACTTAAAAAAATGTATTTATTTCTATTTTCCCATTAGGTTTAGGGTTTGGTTTGGCTAAAGTTAGGGTTAGGGCTACAGTTAGGGTTGGGGCTAAAGTTAGGGTTAGGTTAGGGTTGGGGCTAAAGTTAGGGTTAGGGTTGGGGCTAAAGTTAGGGTTGGGGCTACAGTTAGGGTTAGGGTTGGAGATAAAGTTAGGGTTAGGGTTGGGGCTAGAGTTAGGGTTAGGGCTACAGTTAGGGTTGGGGCTACAGTTAGGGTTGGGACTAAACTTAGGGTTAGGGTTGGGGCTAAAGTTAGGGTTGGGGCTAAAGTTAGAGTTAGGTTTGGGGCTAAAATTAGGGTTTGGATTACATTTACAGTTGGGATTATGGTTGGGATTAGGGTTATGGGTGTGGTTAGGGTTATGGTTGGAATTAGGTTTAGGGGTGTATTGGAGTTAGGGATCTGGTTAGGGTTGGGATTAGGGTTAGGGGTGTGTTGGGGTTAGGGGTGTGCTTAGGGTTACGGTTAGGGTTGGGATTAGGGTTAGGGATGTGTTTGGGTTAGGGTTTCAGTTAGAATTGGGGGTTTCCAATGTTTAGGCACATCAGGGGCTCTCCAAATGCGACATGGCGTCCGATCTCAATTCCAGCCAATTCTGCATTGAAAAAGTAAAACAGTGCTCCTTCCCTTCTGAGCTCTCCCGTGCGCCCAAACAGGGGTGTACCCCAACATATGGGGTATCAGCGTACTCAGGACAAATTGGATAACAACTTGTGGGGTCCAATTTCTCCTATTACCCTTGGGAAAATACAAAACAGAGTGCTAAAAATAATTTTTGTGGAAAAAAAGTTTTCTTTATTTTCACGGCTCTGCGTTATAAACTGTAGTGAAACACTTGGGGGTTCAAAGTTCTCACAATACATCTGGATAAGCTCCTTGGGGGGTCTAGTTTCCAATATGGGGTCACTTGTCAGGGGTTTCTACTTTTTAGGTACATCAGGGGCTCTGAAAACGCAATGTGACGCCTGCAGACCATTCCATCTAAGTCTGCCTTCCAAATTGCGCTCCTTCCCTTCCGAGCTCTGCCATGCGCCCAAACGGTGGTTACCCCCACATATGGGGTATCAGCGTACTCAGGACAAATTGGACAACAAATGTTGGGGTCCAATTTCTCCTGTTACCCTTGGGAAAATACAAAACCGGGGGCTAAAATATAATTTTTGTGGAAAAAAAAGATTTTTTTTATTTTCACAGCTCTGCGTTATAAACAGTAGTGAAACACTTGGGGGTTCAAAGCTCTCACAACACATCTAAATAAGTTCCTTGGGGGGTATAGTTTCCAATATGAGGTCACTTGTGGGGGGTTTCTGCTGTTTAGGTGCATCAGGGGCTCTGCAAATGCAACGTGACGCCTGCAGACCAATCCATCTAAGTCTGCATTCCAAACGGCGCTTCTTCCCTTCTGAGCTCTGCCATGCACCCAAACGGTGGTTCCCCCCACATATGGGGTATCAGCGTACTCAGGACAAATTGGATAACAACCTTTGGGGTCCAATTTCTCCTATTACCCTTGGGAAAAGACAAAACAGAGTGCTAAAAATAATTTTTGTGGAAAAAAAAGTTTTCTTTATTTTCACGGCTCTGCGTTATAAACTGTAGTGAAACACTTGGGGGTTCAAAGTTCTCACAATACATCTGGATAAGTTCCTTGGGGGGTCTAGTTTCCAATATGGGGTCACTTGTCAGGGGTTTCTACTTTTTAGGTACATCAGGGGCTCTGAAAACGCAATGTGAAGCCTGCAGACCATTCCATCTAAGTCTGCCTTCCAAATTGCGCTCCTTCCCTTCCGAGCTCTGCCATGCGCCCAAACGGTGGTTACCCCCACATATGGGGTATCAGCGTACTCAGGACAAATTGGACAACAAATTTTGGGGTCCAATTTCTCCTGTTACCCTTGGGAAAATACAAAACCGGGGGCTAAAATATAATTTTTGTGGAAAAAAAAGATTTTTTTTATTTTCACAGCTCTGCGTTATAAACAGTAGTGAAACACTTGGGGGTTCAAAGCTCTCACAACACATCTAAATAAGTTCCTTGGGGGGTATAGTTTCCAATATGAGGTCACTTGTGGGGGGTATCTGCTGTTTAGGTGCATCAGGGGCTCTGCAAATGCAACGTGACGCCTGCAGACCAATCCATCTAAGTCTGCATTCCAAACGGCGCTCCTTCCCTTCTGAGCTCTGCCATGCACCCAAACGGTGGTTCCCCCCACATATGGGGTATCAGAGTACTCAGGACAAATTGGACAACAACTTTTGGGGTCCAATTTTTTCTGCTACCCTTGGGAAAATACAAAACTGGGGGTTAAAAAATAATTTTTGTGGAAAAAAATGATTTTTTATTTTCACGGCTCTGCGTTATAAACTGTAGTGAAACAATTGGGAGTTCAAAGTTCTCACAACACATCTAGATAAGTTCCTTGGGGGGTCTAGTTTCCAATATAGGGTCACTTATGGGAGGTTTTCACTTTTTAGGTGCATCAGGGACTCTGCAAATGCAACTTGACGCTTGCAGACTAATCCATCTAAGTCTGCATTCCATATGGTGCTCCTTCCCTCCCGAGCTCTGCCATGCACCCAAACAGGTGGTGTCCCCCAATATGGGGTATCAGCGTACTCAGGACAAGTTTTACAACAACTTTTTGCATCCAATTTTTTCTGTTATCCTTGGGAAAATAAAAAATTGGGGGCAAAAAGATAATTTTTGTGAAAAGATATGATTTTTTATTCTTACGGCTCTACATTATAAAATTCTATGAAGCATTTGGTGGGTCAAAGTGCTCACAAAACATCTAGATAAGTTCCTTAGGGTGTCTACTTTCCAAAATGGTTTCACTTGTGGGGCGTTTCAATGTTTAGGCACATCAGGGGCTCTCCAAACGCAACATGGTGTCTTATCTCAATTCCAGTCAATTTTGCATTGAAAAGTCAAACGGCGCTCCTTCCTTTCCGAGTTCAGCCATGCGCCCAAACAGTGGTTTACCCCCACATATAGGGTATCAGCGTACACAGGACAAATTGCACAACAACTTTTGGGGTCCAATTTCTTCTGTTACCCTTGGGAAAATAAAAAATTGGGGGCCAAATATAATTTTTGTGAAAAAATATGATTTTTTTATTTTTATGGCTCTGCATTATAAACTTCTGTGAAGCACTCGGTGGGTCAAAGTGCTCACAATACATCTAGATAAGTTCCTTAGGGGGTCTACTTTCCAAAATGGTGTCACTTGTGGGGGCTTTCAATGTTTAGGCACATCAGGGGCTCTCCAAACGCGACATGTCGTCCTATCTCAATTCCAGTCAATTTTGCATTGAAGAGTCAAACGGCGCTCCTTCCTTTCCGAGCTCTGCCATGCGCCCAAACAGTGGTTTACCTCCACATATGGAGTATCAGAGTACTCAGGACAAACTGTACAACAACGTTTGTGGTCCAATTTCTCCTGTTACCCTTGGTAAAATAAAACAAATTGGAGCTGAAGTTAAATTTTGTGAAAAGAAGTTAAATGTTCATTTTTCTTTAAACATTCCATAAATTCTTGTGAAACACCTTAAGGGTTAATAAACTTCTTGAATATGGTTTTGAGCACCTTGAGGGGTGCAGTTTTTAGAATGGTGTTACACTTTGGTATTTTCTATCATATAAACTCCTCAAAGTAACTTCAAATGAGATGTGGTCCCTAAAAAAATGGTGTTGTAAAAATGAGAAATTGCTGGTCAACTTTTAACCCTTATAACTCCCTAAAAAAATTGTGCTGATGTAAAGTAGACATGTGGGAAATGTTACTTATTAAGTATTTTGTGTGACATATCTCTGTGATTTAAAGGCATATAAATTCAAATTTGGAAAATTTTGAAAATTATCGCCAAATTTCCTTTTTTTTCACAAATAAATGCAGGTAAAATCAAAGAAATTTTACCACTATCATGAAGTACAGTATGTCGCGAGAAAACATTGTCAGAATCATCAGGATCACTTGAAGCGTTCCAGAGTTATAACCTCATAAATGTACAGTGGTCAGAATTGTAAAATTTGGCCCGGTCATTAACGTGCAAACCACCCTTGCCGGTTAAGGGGTTAATATTGTGATTCAAGGTGAATTTATTTAATAGGAAAATTTAGTGAAACGGTGGTGAACTTGAATTTCAAATGACCTGATTATCTCCAGTGTACAATAAGTATAGTTTATGATC
Organism: Ranitomeya imitator; assembly: GCF_032444005.1. Lineage (NCBI taxonomy): Eukaryota > Metazoa > Chordata > Amphibia > Anura > Dendrobatidae > Ranitomeya > Ranitomeya imitator. The sequence goes on along the minus strand of NC_091284.1, from coordinate 740,132,648 downwards.
AGTGAATTGAATTCATGATTAATAATAATCCATTATCAATAGCAAAACGCTAGTAATTGATATAATAACCAAAGTGGAACAGGGGATGTAGAAACTGCTGAAAAGTTTATATGGACATATGTGAGATGAATAAAGCTAAATAAACAACACAAGGTCAATGGTCATATTCTTCATCTGCCACACACTCCAACATGAGTTTTGCATGTCACTTCTTCAGGAAGTTACTTCACAAGGATGGTATGAGAATTGTGTGTTTAAAAGAAGGAGGCATGTCAGAAGTAGTGTTGAACATTTCGATACTGCAAATATCGGGTATCGGCCAATATTCGCTGTATCGGAATTCCGATACCGAGTTCCGATACTTTTGCTATACCGGATACCTGAATCGGAAGTTCCTATAGGGCAATGATGCGCTATAATGGAGTGTGGGCGGTGCGTGGGCGGAGACTGCATGTGTGTGTGTGGGCGGGGTCTGTGCGTGACCGTGGGGGGTCTGTGCGGGCCTGCAGGGGCTCTGTGCAGCGTGCTGGGGCTCTTTGCAGCCTGCCGGGGCTCTGTGCGGGCTGCCGGGGCTCTGTGCGTGTGTGCCGGGACTCTGTGCGGGCTGCCGGGGCTCTGTGCGTGTGTGCAGGCATCGTCCAATGCCTACTACAGTGACAGTGATTGACACATTAGCCAATGATGGGACAGTAGTAGTCCCATCATCCGGCTAATGTGTTGAATGAAAAAAAAAAACATACATACTACATACATACATACTACATACATACTACATACATACTACACACATACATACTACATACATACATACATACTACATGCATACTACATACAGTACATTCATACATTACATACAATACATTCATACATTACATACAGTACATACATACAGACATACAGTACATTAAACATAGAGTTCATACTCACCATTACTTGTCACTTTGTTCCCCGAAGCCAGTGTCATCTGTAAAAAAAATATGAAAATAACAAACAACCAATACACTCCCTGTCCGCAGAAATCCACAAGTGTCCCACGATGATTTCCCGTGGAGAATGGCAGCATCAGCTGATGTGACCCCTCTCCAGGGGCTACAGGAACACAATGACCGGAGGAAGGTATCCTTCCACACTGTATTACTCTGCTGCTGTAAAAAAAATAGTCCCTAGTCTCACTTTTGGCATTGCTGTGTGAGAAAGTTTCACACGCAGCAATTGCCATAAAGTGAGACTTTGAACTATAATGACCTCCGTGATGCACTGTAGGAGCCATTGTCTGCCATTTTAGCAAGAATAGGCAGTGTTTATAAAAGATATATAAAGATTTTACAATATGAGACAATTTAAAGTATGTACAGCAATTCTAAAAAAATGGATTAAAGAAAGATAAAACTCACATTTGCTTAGATCATGTCAGCTAACCATGCTGGTAGGCGGAGCCAAATATCCCAGTGCATCAGGAGGTCTTTCTGTAGTGAAATCCCAGGCAAGAATGAAGGCTGGGTTGAGCGCAGTAACTTATACCTGCAGGCTTGTGACATCACTAAAGGTGCTGGTTTGCCTGCCCCCATCCCCTCTCCTCAAAGTGACAGATTGAACCAGTAATACTTATATTTCTCATATTTTGGCTTCAGAACATGGCAGAGTCACAGCACACCCATCATTCATCTTATATTAAAATTTGCTTTCTAATGATACCGCACTCGGACTAGTTGTTTCACACGGTTCAGGAGAAATCCGCACTTTGTACTCATTGTGTTTAGCTGCTAGCGCTTACAGTGATTGACAGATCTACCGATGGGAATTTGCAATATGTACTCCTTATTTTCCTAGCCCAAATCGGTGGCCCAATATCTTACTATAATAGAACATAGAACCTCATGTCTTTTGAGAGAGACTAGACCAGTTTCAGCTGGTACTAGATGGGGGAATTGTCTATTGCAGCTAGAGGTCGTAAACATTCTTGTCGTGGGAGTGAATGAGAGGTTTAGGATTCACACACACAGCAGAAGCAAAGAGTGAATGGGGGTCAGAGCTCACAGCATGCATGATAGCAGGGAAAATGAAAAATCCTACTCCATTTTATACATTATCGTGACAATCATTAGGCCATTGTAGAGAGTTGCCAGCATCCTGTGCAAAGTAAGTATTTTGCACCTCTTAACTTGTGAACTGTTTGCACTCCTTGAGTCCCTCTCACAACTCCAATATCGAACCCTCTTTTCCCATAGCACATGTATTGTGTTTTGAGAAAAATACTAAAGTATTTATAGTTTGCCCTTTGACCCTGTACATTTTCTGATTTTTTATGAAGCCAGACATAAAATGTAAGTAACAAAGTTAGACATTATATTTTTTACCTTTATACATTTCATTTTATTACATAACAATTTTTTTTACCATAGCCCTATTATTATTATTTTTATAGCGCCATTTATTCCATGGCGCTTTACATGTGAAAAGGGGGCAAATATAGACAAATACAATAAACATGAGCAAAAACATGGCACTAACAGGTACAGAAGGAGAGAGGACCCTGCCCGCGAGGGCTCACAGCCTACAAGGGTACAGGATGGGTGAGGATACACTAGGAGAGGGTAGAGCTGGTTGTGCAGCGGTTCAGTAGACTGAGGATCACTGCAAGTTGTAGACTTGACCATATCCATGTCTCTAATCCTATCCCTAGCACTAATCCTAGCTCAACCGCCAATAAAAGATGAGCTAACTGCTTTGATTTGAATACAATTTGAATTTCATTTTAAGGAATTGAATTTTCCCAGAGAATTAGAACAAGTTGTGATTCACTTTGTGCAGGTCACCTATAATGGCCGCCCCATTTTACACATTGTAGAAGATTGCATTGGCTGGAAAAGGGACATATGACTGTTATGTTTGCTAATGACAGGTGTTATGAAGGCAATCCAGAAACACAGTGTGCTTAGCGATCAGAGCGCACACAGTGATCTGACAAATACCCAAAAATACAAGAACGAGCTCTGAGATGTGGAAACTCTGTAGACTGCACACCTGATCCTATCCTAAACACAACTAAAAGCGGCTGTGGATTGCGCCTAACAACTACCTAGGCAACTCGGCACAGCCTAAGAAACTAGCTAGCCTGAAGATAGAAAAATAGGCCTGACTTGCCCCAGAGAAATTCCCCAAAGGAAAAGGCAGCCCCCCACATATAATGACTGTGAGTAAGATGAAAAGACAAAACGTAGGGATGAAATAGATTCAGCAAAGTGGGGCCCGATATTCTAGGACAGAGCGAGGACAGTAAAGCAAACTTTGCAGTCTACAAAAAACCCTAAAGCAAAACCACGCAAAGGGGGCAAAAAAAAACCACCGTGCCGAACTAACGGCACGGCGGTACACCCTTTGCGTCTCAGAGCTTCCAGCAAAACAAAAGACAAGCTGGACAGAAAAAAAGCAACAAAAAAGCAAAAGGCACTTAGCTATACAGAGCAGCAGGTCACAGGAACAATCAGGAGAAGCTCAGATCCAACACTGAAACATTGACAAGGAGCAAGGATAGCAGCATCAGGCGGAGTTAAGTAATGAAGCAGTTAACGAGCTCACCAGAACACCTGAGGGAGGAAGCTCAGAAGCTGCAGTACCACTTGTGACCACAGGAGTGAATTCAGCCACAGAATTCACAACAGTACCCCCCCCCCTTGAGGAGGGGTCACCGAACCCTCACCAGAGCCCCCAGGCCGACCAGGATGAGCCGCATGAAAGGCACGAACAAGATCGGAAGCATGAACATCAGAGGCAAAAACCCAGGAATTATCTTCCTGAGCATAACCCTTCCATTTAACCAGATACTGGAGTTTCCGTCTAGAAACACGAGAATCCAAAATCTTCTCCACAATATACTCCAATTCCCCCTCCACCAAAACCGGGGCAGGAGGCTCAACAGATGGAACCATAGGTGCCACGTATCTCCGCAACAACGACCTATGGAATACATTATGTATGGAAAAGGAGTCTTGGAGGGTCAAACGAAAAGACACAGGATTGAGAACCTCAGAAATCCTATACGGACCAATAAAACGAGGTTTAAATTTAGGAGAGGAAACCTTCATAGGAATATGACGAGAAGATAACCAAACCAGATCCCCAACACGAAGTCGGGGACCCACACGGCGTCTGCGATTAGCGAAAAGTTGAGCTTTCTCCTGGGACAAGATCAAATTGTCCACTACCTGAGTCCAGATCTGCTGCAACCTATCCACCACAGAATCCACACCAGGACAGTCCGAAGACTCAACCTGTCCTGAAGAGAAACGAGGATGGAACCCAGAATTGCAAAAAAATGGAGAAACCAAGGTAGCCGAGCTGGCCCGATTATTAAGGGCGAACTCAGCCAACGGCAAAAAGGACACCCAATCATCCTGGTCTGCAGAAACAAAACATCTCAGATATGTTTCCAAGGTCTGATTGGTTCGTTCGGTCTGGCCATTAGTCTGAGGATGGAAAGCCGAGGAAAAGGATAGGTCAATGCCCATCCTACCACAAAAGGCTCGCCAAAACCTTGAAACAAACTGGGAACCTCTGTCAGAAACAATATTCTCAGGAATGCCATGCAACCGAACCACATGCTGAAAGAACAAAGGTACCAAATCAGAGGAGGAAGGCAATTTAGCCAAGGGCACCAGATGGACCATTTTAGAAAAGCGATCACAGACCACCCAAATGACTGACATCTTTTGAGAAACGGGAAGGTCAGAAATGAAATCCATCGAAATATGTGTCCAAGGCCTCTTTGGGACCGGCAAGGGCAAAAGCAACCCACTGGCATGAGAACAGCAGGGCTTAGCCCTAGCACAAATCCCACAGGACTGCACAAAAGTACGTACATACCGTGACAGAGATGGCCACCAGAAGGATCTAGCCACTAACTCTCTGGTACCAAAGATTCCAGGATGACCAGCCAACACCGAACAATGAAGTTCAGAGATAAGTTTATTAGTCCACCTATCAGGGACGAACAGTTTCTCTGCTGGACAACGATCAGGTTTATTCGCTTGAAATTTTTGCAGCACCCGCCGCAAATCAGGGGAGATGGCAGACACAATGACTCCTTCCTTGAGGATACCCGCTGGCTCAGATAAACCCGGAGAGTCGGGCACAAAACTCCTAGACAGAGCATCCGCCTTCACATTTTTAGAGCCCGGAAGGTACGAAATCACAAAGTCGAAGCTGGCAAAAAATAACGACCAACGGGCCTGTCTAGGATTCAAGCGCTTGGCAGACTCGAGATAAGTCAAGTTCTTATGATCAGTCAATACCACCACGCGATGCTTAGCTCCTTCAAGCCAATGACGCCACTCCTCGAATGCCCACTTCATGGCCAACAACTCTCGATTGCCCACATCATAATTACGCTCAGCGGGCGAAAACTTCCTGGAAAAGAAAGCACATGGTTTCATCACTGAGCAATCAGAACCTCTCTGTGACAAAACCGCCCCTGCTCCAATCTCAGAAGCATCAACCTCGACCTGGAACGGAAGAGAAACATCTGGCTGACACAACACAGGGGCAGAACAAAAACGACGCTTCAACTCCTGAAAAGCTTCCACAGCAGCAGAAGACCAATTAACCAAATCAGCACCCTTCTTGGTCAAATCGGTCAATGGTTTGGCAATGCTAGAAAAATTACAGATGAAGCGACGATAAAAATTAGCAAAGCCCAGGAACTTTTGCAGACTTTTCAGAGATGTCGGCTGAATCCAATCCTGGATGGCTTGGACCTTAACTGGATCCATCTCGATAGTAGAAGGGGTAAAGATGAACCCCAAAAATGAAACTTTCTGCACACCGAAGAGACACTTTGATCCCTTCACAAACAAAGAGTTAGCACGCAGGACCTGAAAAACCATTCTGACCTGCTTCACATGAGACTCCCAATCATCTGAGAAGATCAAAATGTCATCCAAGTAAACAATCAGGAATTTATCCAGATACTCACGGAAGATGTCATGCATAAAAGACTGAAACACAGATGGAGCATTGGCAAGTCCGAACGGTATCACTAGATACTCAAAATGACCCTCGGGCGTATTGAATGCAGTTTTCCATTCATCTCCTTGCCTGATTCTCACCAGATTATACGCACCACGAAGATCTATCTTAGTGAACCAACTAGCCCCCTTAATCCGAGCAAACAAGTCAGATAACAATGGCAAGGGATACTGAAATTTAACAGTGATCTTATTAAGAAGGCGGTAATCAATACACGGTCTCAGCGAACCATCCTTCTTGGCTACAAAGAAGAACCCTGCTCCCAGTGGTGATGACGATGGGCGAATATGTCCCTTCTCCAGGGATTCCTTCACATAACTGCGCATAGCGGCGTGTTCGGGCACGGATAAATTAAATAATCGACCTTTAGGGAATTTACTACCAGGAATCAAATTGATAGCACAATCACAATCCCTATGCGGAGGTAGAGCATCGGACTTGGGCTCTTCAAATACATCCTGATAATCAGACAAGAACTCTGGGACCTCAGAAGGGGTGGATGACGAAATCGACAAAAATGGAACATCACCATGTACCCCCTGACAACCCCAGCTGGATACCGACATGGAATTCCAATCCAATACTGGATTATGGGTTTGTAGCCATGGCAACCCCAACACGACCACATCATGCAGATTATGCAACACCAGAAAGCGAATAACTTCCTGATGTGCAGGAGCCATGCACATGGTCAGCTGGGCCCAGTATTGAGGTTTATTCTTGGCCAAAGGTGTAGCATCAATTCCTCTCAATGGAATAGGACACCGCAAAGGCTCCAAGAAAAACCCACAACGTTTAGCATAATCCAAATCCATCAGATTCAGGGCAGCGCCCGAATCCACAAACGCCATGACAGAAAGCGACGACAAAGAGCATATCAAGGTAATGGACAGAAGGAATCTGGACTGTACAGTACCAATGACGGCAGACCTAGCGGACCGCCTAGTGCGCTTAGGACAATCAGAAATAGCATGAGTGGAATCACCACAGTAGAAACACAGACCATTCAGACGTCTGTATTCCTGCCGTTCAACTCTAGTCATAGTCCTATTGCACTGCATAGGCTCAGGTTTAACCTCAGGCAGTACCGCCAAAAGGTGCACAGATTTACGCTCGCGCAAGCGTCGACCGATCTGAATGGCCAAAGACAAAGACTCATTCAAACCAGCAGGCATAGGAAATCCCACCATGACATCCTTAAGAGCCTCAGAGAGACCCTTTCTGAACAAAGCTGCCAGCGCAGATTCATTCCACTGAGTGAGTACTGACCATTTCCTAAATTTCTGACAATATACTTCTATATCATCCTGACCCTGGCACAAAGCCAGCAAATTTTTCTCAGCCTGATCCACTGAATTAGGCTCATCGTACAGCAATCCGAGCACCAGGAAAAACGCATCGACACTACTCAATGCAGGGTCTCCTGGCGCAAGAGAAAATGCCCAGTCCTGAGGGTCGCCGCGCAAAAAAGAAACAACAATCAAAACCTGTTGAATAGGATCACCAGAAGAATGAGGTTTCAAGGCCAGAAATAGCTTACAATTATTTTTGAAACTTAGAAACTTAGTTCTATCTCCAAAAAACAAATCAGGAATAGGAATTCTTGGTTCCAACATAGATTTCTGATCAATAGTATCTTGAATTTTTTGTACATTTATAACGAGATTATCCATTGAAGAGCACAGACCCTGAATATCCATGTCCACACCTGTGTCCTGAATCACCCAAATGTCTAGGGGGAAAAAAAAAGTGAACACAGAGCAGGAAAAAAAAAAATAAAAATGATGTCAGAACTTTTTCTTTCCCTCTATTGAGAATCATTAGTATGGCTCCTTGTACTGTTATGTTTGCTAATGACAGGTGTTATGAAGGCAATCCAGAAACACAGTGTGCTTAGCGATCAGAGCGCACACAGTGATCTGACAAATACCCAAAAATACAAGAACGAGCTCTGAGATGTGGAAACTCTGTAGACTGCACACCTGATCCTATCCTAAACACAACTAAAAGCGGCTGTGGATTGCGCCTAACAACTACCTAGGCAACTCGGCACAGCCTAAGAAACTAGCTAGCCTGAAGATAGAAAAATAGGCCTGACTTGCCCCAGAGAAATTCCCCAAAGGAAAAGGCAGCCCCCCACATATAATGACTGTGAGTAAGATGAAAAGACAAAACGTAGGGATGAAATAGATTCAGCAAAGTGGGGCCCGATATTCTAGGACAGAGCGAGGACAGTAAAGCAAACTTTGCAGTCTACAAAAAACCCTAAAGCAAAACCACGCAAAGGGGGCAAAAAAAAACCACCGTGCCGAACTAACGGCACGGCGGTACACCCTTTGCGTCTCAGAGCTTCCAGCAAAACAAAAGACAAGCTGGACAGAAAAAAAGCAACAAAAAAGCAAAAGGCACTTAGCTATACAGAGCAGCAGGTCACAGGAACAATCAGGAGAAGCTCAGATCCAACACTGAAACATTGACAAGGAGCAAGGATAGCAGCATCAGGCGGAGTTAAGTAATGAAGCAGTTAACGAGCTCACCAGAACACCTGAGGGAGGAAGCTCAGAAGCTGCAGTACCACTTGTGACCACAGGAGTGAATTCAGCCACAGAATTCACAACATATGACCTTTGGTGCCGTTGGGCTTTCCCATAATGCCTTGGAGTTATCACATTACATGGTATAACACAGTCAACTAGCTGGGATAATCATTTACCTGTAGAATAAGCCATAGCAGGAAATGCAGCAGCCATTTTATAGTCAATCTGGACAGTGAGTGCTCAAGTGCACTGCACCATCAACACATAAATTAAAAATTATGGATAGAGACGATACATGTCTTTCGTCTTTCATGACCCACTGGTCAAAGTTTTGAGTGGCACAGATGCAGCCCAATATCCAAAATAGGGGATGAAGCCTCCATAGCTTAACACTAGTTCTGGTTTCAACACCATATGGCATTTATCCACCTTCTACATCTCATCTACATCCTTCTTAATGGACATCTCCCCATCCCCAGCAACATGAGGCCATAATTTTGCATCCACTTCTCATCCTTTTTGTTCTTGTAAGATTAAGCACTGCTAAATTGATTTACAGCATTTGAGCATGGATAGCAAAAGCCATACAGTGAGAAAGTTGCTTCTCTGCATCAAGCAACAAATTTGATGCTGGATGACTCCCTGTCAACTACAACTAAACTCTGTATTAAGAAACATTGTCCAAAGCATTGTGGCTGCACTAGAGTTGGGTATGGTGCACGTCCTAAATTTGATTGTACATTTTTGTTTTGGCATTAAAAAGTTCAGGCTTTGCAAATGCAAAAAGGTATGCTTGTGTACTGACTTTTTTGTGACATTGAAATGTGATGGAATTTGATGCTGCATATGTTGGAGCATCTGTATGAGCAGTGTAAAGTGGTGACAGATTATATCATTCAGAAGACAAACTGGAGCTTGGGTTATATTCTGCCTTTGGCAGCTGATGGGGGACGTGTGTTGTATATTAATTAGGGAGATTTGTGTCATCTATTATGTTATCCACATGTTTATATTGGAAAAAAACAAAAAAAATCAACAGAAAATGGAGGAGAAACTACAACTTCTTCCTGATCATTGTCGCCTTGTATATGTTGGAGAGCCTAAAGGACAATGTTACATACAGCAGGATGTAAAAGAGGAAGGAAGAAGCAAGTGGACGTGAGCAGGGATATTCAGTTTCCCTGGTATGACACTGATAAACAGTGTGAAATTCTTGAGGACGGTGACAATTCTGGCTATAATGACTATTTATTGCAGCAAAGTGTGTGTTAGGGGTCGAGTTCCGAACTCTGCACAGGGGGATTCTCGAACCATCTCCACTATGGTCTCCCATTCTTCTCCAGCCACAGTGGAGCCTGCTCAGTGGAGACTTCGATCCCAGCATCTGGCTCACCCTGATACTGTGTGGATAGTTACTGCTGCCTTTCCAGGCTTAGCCATTGTAGCCAGTACTGGTCAGTGGCGAGCAGACGTCTCCGGGACTAAGTCCTGCTTTTCCCCTTCTGAGCATGCCCGGGGTAAGACCTTTCATTGGAAGTCAGGGGTCACATGCTCAGGTACTGTGGCAGCTCTCATTGATCCTCAAGGAAGGTTCTGAAGTTGTTCATGTACTGTAGCAGCTCCCATTTGTCCTCTAGGAAGGTCCTGAAGTTGCTGCAGCTATAAAAGGTTCGCATGGCCGCACGGCAATGTGCTAGTATCAGCTTATGTTATGAGCTTTAGCTACTCAGTGGTCTTGTCTGCTTGTGGTCAGGGTCTGGCTGATATAAGCCACTAGAATACCGGCACCTCCGGTGAGGAGTTTGTATAATGAATTCAGGGCTGGCGTAAAGCCATTAGAATTCCAGCCCCACCAGAGAGGAGGTGTTTGTATGCTTGCTCCTCCCTGACCACTGATTGCTTTTGCTCTGTTAGGCAGCTATGTTCCCCTGTGACACTAACAGGGCACAGCATTTACCCTTCTGTTCGATTCTGTAAAGTAACAGAGTTCACTTCTACTGCCATATTGTGCCACCATTTGCTAGCAGCAGGTTGGTCTCCTGCACAGTGGACCCCAGGCTGCGAATGCACCAATAACAATATCTAAATATACTCGGTGCATTCTGCCAGCCCTAACACAATACTAGCGCCAGGGTCTGGCTAGCAATGGCGGACACACAGCAATCCATGCGGTACATCCAGCAGCTGGAGGGTAGGTTGGCGGCTCTCGAGCACACAACCTCAGCTGTGGATGTAACCGCAGTTGCTGTTCAGACTGCTAGCGTGGCTGCAGTAACCTTGTCCACCGCCACCCCTGTTCCAATTCTATCACACCTCCCGCACTTGTATATTAACCTCAGAGGAGGCGTACTACATTCACTACCCCTGATGAAGCTGTGCTTGCAGCGATACGCGTGGGGCTCTTGCCTCATCCCTGAGCCTGTCTCCTGTCTTTTCCAGGCATCCTGCTTCATGGTATACCATTACTTAGCATAGGTGCTGCATTTTTTGGCACATTCTTTCTCCTTTTACCTCTCTCTCATTCAATTCTATTGAGGTTATTGTGCCAGACTTGCGATTTCTCTCTGCTTATGTTAAGTGTGACAAAACACTCTGGGATCGCCTTTGCTGGGGTCAAAGGACACGTGGTTTGTGCATTGAATCTGAGGCGTACAGCAGGTTTCTGAGCAGGCTGACCTCAGGTCAGATTTATTAACGTGAAAGCAATACAAAAAACAAAACATAAAAATAAATCTTAGCCTGTCCGGCACTAACTAAACAAATACGTTGCTATCTCAACAACTGGGGGGGCTTCTCCCACCCAGCTAACATCACACAGATCTTGAGCAGAGCTCTTCACTCACGTTTGTCTCACACAGGCAGGCAATCTGTGTGCCCCAGGCAGACACTGGAAACACCCAGCTGGTCATCTTTTATTCCTGCAACCATTAACCCATTAGCACCCTGAAGATACTGAGTGGCCTAATTCACATAGGACAAACACCTGGGCGAGATATATCTGCCTCCAACTACCACACCAGCATGAATCTTACATATCCCCCTGTAAGACTCATGCTGGTGTGGTAGATGGAGGCAGGTATATCTCGCCCAGGTGTTTGTCCTATGTGAATTAGGCCACTCAGTATCTTCAGGGTGCTAATGGGTTAATGATTGCAGGAATAAAAGATGACCAGCTGGGTGTTTCCAGTGTCTGCCTGGGGCACACAGATTGCCTGCCTGTGTGAGACAAACGTGAGTGAAGAGCTCTGCTCAAGATCTGTATGATGTTAGCTGGGTGGGAGAAGCCCCCCCAGTTGTTGAGATAGCAACGTATTTGTTTAGTTAGTGCCGGACAGGCTAGGGTTTATTTTTATGTTTTGTTTTTTGTGTTGCTTTCACGTTAATAAATCTGACCTGAGGTCAGCCTGCTCAGAAACCTGCTGTACGCCTCAGATTCAATGCACAAACCACGTGTCCTTTGACCCCAGCAAAGGCGATCCCAGAGTGTTTTGTCACATTGTGGTGGAGAACGCGGGCATACCGTGGCACAGGCGACAGCATGGAAGACGTGGTGAAAGCCTTAGTACAGTCCACTGCCGTACAGCAGCAGGCCACTGCCGCACAGCACGAAGCTAATCGCTTGATGGCCGCACAGCTGAAGGAGTTACTGGACATGACGGTTGCAGACCGCCAACTTCTCCAACAGGTGGCGCAGCGCCTGGTGAGCATGCCTGACGCTGACCCGGAAGCAGAGTCCAGAAGGATCCATGTGAGTCGATACTGGCAAAAGCTGACTGCAGAAGATGACGTCGAGGCATATCTGACAACTTTTGAGCGGACGGCATTGAGAGAGAAGTGGCCGAAGGCACGATGGGCCGATTTGATTGCCCCGTTTCTCTCCGGCGAGGCCCAAAAAGCTTACCATGATTTGGACCCGGAGGTCGCTCAGGACTTTGAGAAGCTGAAAGCTGAGATCCTGGCCCGGCTGGGTGTGACGACGGCTGTCCGTGCACAGAGGGTACATCAGTGGACATACCAGCAAGATAAACCAGCGCGGTCTCAGATGTTCGACCTGATCTACTTGACAAAGAAATGGCTGCAACCCGAGGTACTGACAATACCCGAAATAATCCAGCGGATTGTCCTGGACAAGTACCTGAGAGTACTACCCCCAGCGCTGAAAAGGTGGGTAAGCCAAGGAAATCCCACGACAGCGGATCAACTTGTGGAGTTGGTCGAGCGTTATTCCGTGGCAGAAGGACTTCCCGACGACACCGCCAAACCCCGGACTGTGCCTCCTCCTCGTGGAACCGGTAAGACTGTTCCAGGGACCACGGGTGAAGGAAAATCGCTTAAAACTGTGGGGGAGGAGTCCGGGACTGCTCGCACTCCGAGACCAAGAGTATTGGACGGTGGTCTCAGTAGGGGACCTGTTAGGTGTTTCCGCTGCCATGAGAAGGGTCATGTTTCTGCGAACTGTCCTGTTACCGCTGAACCCATGCAGTGCGACGTTATAGACTCTAGAAAACGCATGTCTTTGGTTACACAGCTAGTGAGTGTGAATGCGGGTCAAAATGATACAGTGAAACACCTGTGTGAATTATCTGTTGATGGGAAAAATGTTGTGGCATTACTAGACTCTGGAAGTGTGGTGACTCTGGTGAAAGCTAGTCTGGTGGCACTTCCGTCTGGTCCGTCTGACAAGTTTTCTGTGACGTGTGTGCATGGTGACACCCGCTCGTACTTAACAGCGGTCATATGGATTTCTACTCCCTATGGGTCAGTGCAGCACAAAGTGGGACTCGTTCCCGCATTGTTACATGATGTAATCCTGGGCAGGGATTTTCCCTATTTCTGGCAGTTGTGGGAGAATCAGTTACTCCTTCACGGTAGCTGTACCCGTGAATCTTCTCCCATGCCATCTGGAGGTCCCGAGTCCCTAGAGGAGACCCCACAGGAAGATGTTGCTGGGGAGGTTAGTGAATCTAACCTTCAGTACCCCTTCTCCGTCATGGCGGGGGAAACAGAGGAAACTGAGGAACCTCAGCGAGAGGCGGAGGCAGACAGCCATCCGGCACCCTGCCTGCCAGATTTGGGAGTCCAGGTGGATGACTTCCACAGCGAGCAAATGAAAGATCCTACCCTGACTCCGGTTAGGAAAAATGTAAAAATGATAGATGGGGTACCCGTAGAACCTGACACTAGGCTAGTGTACCCGTATATGGTTCTTGAAAATGATTTGCTCTACCAGGTAGAAAAAAAAGGGGAAGACACAGTGCAACGGTTAGTGGTACCCAAACCTTATCGGCGAAAGGTACTGGATTTGGCCCACGGACATATAATGGGGGGACATCTGGGGGTACAGAAAACCACAGAAAGGATATTGCATTGTTTTGTGTGGCCTGGAATACATTGTGATGTGCGTAACTATTGTGAGTCCTGTCCAGAGTGCCAAATTGCGGCCCCTAAATCTCAGTTCCGTAGCCCTTTGGTACCCCTTCCTATCATCGGGGTCCCTTTTGAGAGAATTGGGATGGATTTGGTTGGGCCCCTTCCCCGATCCGCACGTGGGCACCAACATATCCTCGTCATCGTGGACTATGCCACTCGTTACCCGGAAGCCGTCCCTTTGCGTAACACAGCTACCAAGACGATCGCCAAGGAATTGGTACAAGTGTTTAGTCGGGTGGGAATTCCAAAACAGATACTCACCGACCAGGGGACTCCCTTTATGTCGAGGGTAATGAAGGAGCTCTGCAGGCTCTTACAAATAGACCCGTTGCGTACGTCTGTCTATCACCCTCAAACAGATGGCCTGGTTGAGCGCTTCAACAAAACCTTAAAACAGATGCTCCGGAAGGCGATAGACAAAGATGGGAAGAACTGGGATTACTTGTTACCCTATTTGCTGTTTGCCATTAGGGAAGTTCCCCAGTCTTCCACAGGGTTTTCGCCTTTCGAACTGTTGTACGCCCGTCGTCCCCGGGGACTGCTGGACGTCGCAAAAGAAACCTGGGAAGGTCAAGTCACTCCCTTTAAAACGGTGATCGACCATGTAACACAAATGCAGGATCGTATTGCCGCTGTCATGCCCATTGTTAGGGACCATATGTTACAGGCCCAGGGAGCCCAGAGGCAAAGTTATGATAGAGGCGCTAAGGTCCGTACATTTGCACCCGGCGATAGGGTGTTGGTCCTAATCCCTACGGTGGATAGTAAATTCCTGGCGAAATGGCAGGGCCCATTTGAGGTCCGAGAAAGAGTTGGTGAAGTGAACTATAAAGTGTACCAGCCGGGTAAGAGAAAACCGGAACAGATTTATCATGTGAATCTGATAAAATCCTGGAAAGACCGCTCTGCCCTAACGGCGGATCTGCCCCGTCCGGTTTGTTCACCTACTGTACCAGAGGTGCAGGTTGCTGAGACTCTCTCAGAACGACAAAAATCTGAGGTTAAGCAATTTTTGTTACAGAACCGACAGTTTTTCTCCGAAAAACCTGGCCGGACGAAGTTGGTGAAACATGAGATTGTCACAGAGCCTGGCGTCACTGTTCATGTGAAGCCCTACCGGATTCCGGAAGCCCGCCGTGAAGCCGTCTCCCGGGAAGTGATGGCAATGTTGGACTTAGGAGTCATTGAGGAGTCACACAGCGCCTGGTCCAGTCCAATTGTGTTGATACCTAAACCGGATGGCTCCATCCGGTTTTGTAATGACTTTAGGAAACTGAATGCAGTTTCTAAATTTGATGCGTACCCTATGCCCCGGGTCGATGAGTTGATCGACCGGCTTGGTAAAGCCCGATACATTACGACCCTGGATTTAACAAAGGGGTACTGGCAGATTCCTCTGGCCGAGGCGGCCAGAGAGAAGACGGCATTTGCTACACCGGAAGGTCTGTTCCAGTATGTCTATATGCCGTTTGGACTTCACGGAGCTCCCGCAACGTTCCAGAGATTGATGGATCGAGTCTTGAGGCCTCACAGACAGTACGCTTCTGCCTACCTGGATGACATCGTAATTTACAGCATGGACTGGGAAACTCATCTCCAGAAGGTACAAGCGGTGATTGATGACCTGCGAGATGCAGGTTTAACGGCAAACCCCAAGAAATGCCACATCGGGCTTGAAGAAGCCCGATACTTGGGCTACGTGATTGGCCGAGGAGTGGTTAAACCCCAGATCGACAAAATACAGGCAATTCAGGGCTGGCCACAACCAGTGAACAAGAAACAAGTGCAGGCTTTCCTGGGGATTGCCGGCTATTATCGCCGGTTCATACCCAATTTTGCAGCCATGGCTACTCCCTTGACGGATCTTACCAAGGGGAAGGGTTCCGTCATGGTAAAATGGACCTCAGCTGCTGAAGAGGCCTTCCACAGCCTGAAGCGGGCTTTGTGCTCTCAGCCCGTACTAGTGACTCCTGATTTCAGCAGCGAGTTTGTGGTACAAACTGATGCCTCTGATACTGGTGTCGGAGCTGTACTTTCCCAGGTGAGGGACGGAGTCGAACACCCGGTCCTCTATCTCAGTCGGAAACTGAATGTACATGAGCAGAGGTATGCCGTGGTTGAAAAAGAGTAAAAAAGAGGGAAGAAGCCAGCACTGCTTATGGTCAGAACGCAATAACTGAAGTGCAATTGCACATAAATTCTAACTGTATTTCAAATATGAGACATTTAGCAAACAATTGATCAATTCTTTGAGCTACCCCGCCACTTCACGGCAATCTCATAATGGGGCAGTCCTAATCTTCGTATTTTATTTACGTTGTGCCATTATGGCCTCCTGAATGTATAAAGAGTATAAAAAAAAAAAAAAAGGACCACATTAAATGCTAACTGTACCTGGAGCATTTTCAGAATCACTCCCTTGGTGCCAGGAAAGGCAAGCGCAGGTACAGTTCGCATTTAATGTGGTCCTTTTTTTTTTTTATACATTCAGGAAGCCATAATGGCACAACGTAAATAAAATACGAAGATTAGGACTGCCCCATTATGAGATTGCCGTGAAGTGGCGGGGTAGCTCAAAGAATTGATCAATTGTTTGCTAAATGTCTCATATTTGAAATACAGTTAGAATTAGTGTTGAGCATTCCGATACCGCAAGTATCGGGTATCGGCCGATATTTGCGGTATCGGAATTCCGATACTGAATTCCGATACTTCCCGCGTATCGGATACCGGAATCGGAAGTTCCCAGAATTCAAATTGAACGCAGCAGCCAATGAGGAATGAATGAAAGTGTGGGCACATCCTGTTTAGCATGGTGGGCATGTAAGTACTGGCAAGGCTTGGATTGGCTGCTGAAATGATGTCACTCTGCACTATAAAAAAGCGCTGCCGCCATTTTGCGCTCACTCTGCTGTGATTTCAGTTAGGGACAGGACGCTGTGTTCTAACTGAGGGCCAGTTGAGCTAGCTAATTGCTTTATTTTCCTTTCCAAAGGCTAATTTAGCAAAACGCTGTGTGTTCTTCACTGTTCACCTTGCTCTTGCCTTGCAGCGCTGTTTTAACAGCGTTCTGCAAGGTCTCTGTGTGTGTGTGTGTGTGTGCAGCTCACTCTGTAGTCTGTGTGCAGCCATATACCCGGTTGTATTCAGCTCAGGGGGGGTTCACACTGCCTCACACAGTTGTTCTTTTTTGCTCTTAGTGCAGCCTGCTGCACATTTTTTCTCAAATTTCCTATTAGTGTTTTTCCACCAGTCTCCAGCTCTATTGTGGAAAAACACTACATAGGATAACCTAGAGGGGGGTTTTTGGGCCTTGCAGCGCCGTTTACGGCTGTCTGCACGGTCTCCGTGTGAGCCCAGCTCGCCCTGTAGTCTGTGTGCAGCCATAGCCGGTTGGATTCAGCTCAGGGTTCGTTACTGGCTCATACCTTGAGAAAAATTTTCCTTTTTTTCAAATAGTGCAGCCTGTTTAAAATTTGAAAAAAAAAATTCCTATTAGTGTCTTTCCACTCGTATCCAGCTAAATAGTGGAAAAACACTATATAGGATAACCTAGAGGAGGGTTTTTTGGCCTTGCAGCGCCGTTTACGGCTGTCTGCACGGTCTCCGTGTGAGCCCAGCTCGCCCTGTAGTCTGTGTGCAGCCATAGCCGGTTGGATTCAGCTCAGGGTTCGTTACTGGCTCATACCTTGAGAAAAATTTTCCTTTTTTTCAAATAGTGCAGCCTGTTTAAAATTTGAAAAAAAAAAAAATTCCTATTAGTGTCTTTCCACCAGTCTCCAGCTCAATTGTGGAAAAACACTACATAGGATAACCTAGAGGTTTTTTTGGGGGCCTTGCAGCGCCGTTTACGGCTGTCTGCACGGTCTCTGTGTGAGCGCAGCTCGCCCTGTAGTCTGTGTGCAGCCATAGCCGGTTGGATTCAGCTCAGGGTGCGTTACTGCCTCATACCTTGAAAAACAATTTCCTTTTTTTCAAATAGTGCAGCCAGTTTAAAATTTGAAAAAAAAAATTCCTATTAGTGTCTTTCCACTTGTATCCAGCTAAATAGTGGAAAAACACTATATAGGATAACCTAGAGGAGGGTTTCTTGGCCTTGCAGCGCCGTTTACGGCTGTCTGCACGGTCTCCGTGTGATTTAAACTAGCTCTGTAGCCCGATCTGCACCAAAAAAAAGGTTAAGTTCACCAAACACAACTTACACTTGTGTAGGCCACATTTGAAAAATAATAAAGTTTAGTCCACAATTTACAACATTAGTGTTTCTTACACCTGTTAGGAGGAGCATTACAGGAATAAGCACACTAAGGCCTTAGTACTTTTCTGCTTATCTTTATCTGTCAACCAAGATGAAGAGGGCAGGGAGTAAGGCACGTGGGCATGGGCGCGGAGCAGGGAGAGGAGCAGGGAGAGGACGTGGTGATTCTGTGCCTGCTGCGGGCGCCGGTGACTCGTCGTCACTCAGTTTCAGCAGGGAACAGTCCTTCATGCGCAGCTTTGTCGGAGAGCGCCGTGCACCGCTGCTGCGTGAAGACCAAATTGAAGCCGTTGTCGGGTGGATGGCAGCTAACGCCTCGGCATCGACTTCAGTTAGTGCCACATCCTCTCAGGCACAGAGCACTGGAGAGCAGCCATCTGTCTCTTCACCACCTGCCAAATTGGCCAGGCAGTCAGAGAGCCCAGGACAGGAGCCGTCTCTACTTCTGTTCTCTGAATCTCTTGGCTTGGAAACAGGGGGCCAGCCAAGCAGCATTGGAGAAATGGAAGAAGAGGCAGTGTGCAGTGATGCCCAACACCTTTTTCTCTCTGACTCTGAAGAGGCAGGTGGGCCAGTGCCTCCGGTGACCACAGCGCAGTACGCATCTGATGATGAAACTCAGGTGCCGCTTTCTCGTGCGTACTGTGCTGCTGAGACTACCCAGGAGGAGCAGTTGGTGGCAGAGGGTAGTGGAGATGATGAGGTCCTTGACCCATCGTGGCGTGAGGAACAGGAAGGTGGTGGGAGCAGCTCAGAGGAAGAGCTTCCTCTTACGGGCCAAAGAGGGAGAGGGAGGGGGAAGACTGCGGAGCCTGTAGCCTCCACTTTGGCACCCGTTAGGAGCCTGTCTCTTTCCAAAGCCAAAAAGGGCGCTCCCAAGACTTGCAGTGCCTGGTCCTTTTTTGACACAGTTGCAGATGACATTTGTTTTGTCAAATGCAAGCTGTGTCATCATAAAGTAAAAAGAGGGAAAAATGTCAGCAACCTCAATACCACAAATATGTGGAAACATGTGCGGACCAGGCACGCGGTGGAGTTACAGAAACACACTGAAGATGTAGGCCAACCAACAGCGGCAGCTACCACCTCTTCAGCTCGTGTTGCCTCTTCCTCCAGCTCACGCACAGCTGGTTTGGCTTCCTCCCAGAGACCTTGTGTAATTCCACCCACAGCACCACCTTCCCAGTCATCCTCACACTCCCAGTCTACTCTACAGCCATCGGTAGTACAGGCATGGGAGAAAAGGCGGGCATTCTCGGCCAACCACCCCCGAGCACAGGCTCTGAATGCAGGCATTGCCAAACTGTTGTCCCTGGAAATGCTCTCGTTCAGGCTGGTGGAGACTGACAGCTTCCGTGACTTGATGGCATTGGCAGTCCCACAGTACAAGGTGCCCAGCCGCTTTTACTTCAGCAGGCAGGCTGTCCCTGCCCTGCACAGGCATGTTGAGGCAAACATAAAACATGCGCTACTGAACGCCGTCAGTAGCAAGGTCCACCTCACCACCGATGCGTGGACCAGTCAGCATGGACAGGGGCGATATGTTTCCCTCACTGCCCATTGGGTTAATGTTGTTGAGCCAGGTACAGATCGTGCGAGTGGCGCAGGACGTGTCCTGCCCACTCCAAGGATTGCAGGAATCCAGTCTGTACGCATCGACTCCTCCTCTTACACCAGTTCCTCTGATTCCTCTCTGCAGGATCCGTCACAGTCCACCCCCACATGGACCCGTGAACGTTTACCTCTGACCGACATGAGCACAGCCGTGGCCAAACGTCAGCAGGCCGTCTTGAAACTAGTTTCATTGGGGCATCGAAGCCACACAGCGCAGGAGCTCTGGAATGCCATAAAGCAGGAGAGCGATGTGTGGTTACTGCCAGCGAATCTCCAGCCAGGCATGGTAGTGTGTGACAATGGCCGAAATCTGGTGGCAGCTTTGGCCCTTGGCAACCTCACTCACATCCCATGTCTGGCACATGTGCTCAATTTGGTTGTGCAGAGTTTTCTGAGGGACTATCCGGATCTTGATGCCCTGCTGCACAAGGTCCGCCTAGAGTGTGCTCACTTGCGGCGTTCCAGCTTGGCCAGATCCCGCATTGCTGCTCTGCAGCGCCGATTCCGCCTTCCGGAACACCGCATCATATGTGACCTACCTACCCGGTGGAATTCCACGTTACATATGTTGGAGCGGTTGTGTGAGCAGCAGCAAGCAGTTATGGAGTACCAGCTGCATCAGGCGCAAAGAAGTCGCAGTCAGCGCCGATCAGACTTCACAACCACAGAGTGGGCCACTATGAAGGACGTCTGCCAGGTTTTGCGTCCTTTTGATTATTCCACGCGGATGGCAAGTGCAGATGATGCACTAGTCAGCATGACTGTCCCCCTTATCTGCCTGCTTCAGCAAACTTTGCAAGGGTTAAGGGATGATGTGGTGGAAGAGGTGGAGGATGAGGAGTCACCTTTTCCATCAGCTTCTGGAGAGTCAGCGCCACGTGGTTCCTCACAAAGGGGTACGCAGGGGCCAATTTGTGAGGAGGATGAGGAGGAGTCAATGGAGGAGGAAGAGCTCCGTCCAGAGGAGGGAGCGACACAATTGTCCAGTGGTCAGTGTGTACAGCGAGGGTGGGGTGATGACGAGCGGGCAGAGATCATGTCTCAAGCAGGGGACAGCGTTTCTGGGCCGGTTGGCACTCTGCAGCACATGGTGGATTTCATGCTGCAGTGCCTGAGAAACGACCGCCGCATCGACCACATTCTCAACATGCCTGATTATTGGGTGTTCACCCTCCTCGATCCTCGCTACCGGGACAACGTCCAAAACCTCATCCCTGCGTTGACCCGGGAGCGTAAATTGCGGGAGTACCACGACACACTGGTGAATTCCATCATCTTCTCCTGTCCAACTGAGAGGAGTGCTGCTAGTGCTTTACAAAGCAGCTCAGTGCGTCGAGGCAGTGGGGGAGGCTCTGCCCAAAGAGGGAGCAGAAGCAGTGCCTCTGCCCAAGGCAAGCCCAGTATGGCACAACTCTGGCACACTTTTGTGTGCCCGCCCCAAATGTCTACACCATCACCGGCGGCTCCAGTCAGCAGGAGGCAACGGTTCCGTCAGATGGTGACAGACTACATGGCTTGCCCTCTTACTGTACTCCCAGACGGCTCTTCCCCGTTCAAGTTTTGGGTCTCTAAGCTGGATACATGGCCAGAGCTAAGCCAGTATGCATTGGAGGTGCTGGCTTGCCCTGCGGCTAGTGTCTTATCGGAACGTGTCTTTAGTGCCGCAGGTGGTGTACTAACAGACCGTCGCATGCGACTATCCTCCGATAACGTTGACCGGCTTACTTTCCTGAAAATGAACCAGGCCTGGATCTCGCAGGAATTTGCCACTCCTCTGCCTGATTAAGTAATTGGGTGTCATCCAGGTCTCCTGCTGTGTTCATCTTTCTACCACCTGAACTGCTATTCCTGGGCTCCAACACCGCCAGTTGCGGCTCAGAAGTGCAGGCTGCACAGTAAAAACATACGACCCAGTGTTATTGGGTTTCAGTAACGTCAGCTGATCCCCAGCTGTGTAGCCGGCAATGTGTCCTGCGACCGCCACGCTGGCACAACAACCTAAATGTAAGGGAACCTCTCCCCCCCCCCCCCCCCGTCGTTTGTTACTGAAAGAGCCATCTTGTGCAGCAGTAATGCTGCGCAAGGAAAAGGTAGCTCTTTTTTTTTAGCTCTTTGCACACGCAGAACTTAACACTTATAAAATGTGTTCACTGATACCGTTATACCGTCCCGGAGCTGGGACTTTCCTTCGTAATGTGACGCAGCACAGCCGTCATTCCTACCCCCTTGGTGCCATGCGCTGCCTCCTCAGCGTTGTTTTAAGCTGTCACGGAGCCTGCGCTGTTCTGTTATCCCTTGGGCATGCCCTATTTGCGCTGCCTGTCTTCTGACATAATTTGGTGTCAGGCTGGCTGCGCCTGTGCGGCCGCGGTGCCCGAGATCCCGCCTCGCAGTGTCTTCTGATTGAGTCACACTGCGGGCCTGGGATCCATGGGCATGCGCAGTGCATATCTTCCCCTCGGGCTCTCGCTCATTTCCCTCCGCCTTCTTTAGACTGTGCGCCGTCAGCTGATCCCTAGCATGCCACGGCCGTGACACCGCACAGTCTGAAGAAGAGGGAAGGAGGGGAGTGAGAGTCGAGGTTATGCACTGTGCATGCCCATGGTTCCAAGGCCCGTAGTGGGATTACGTTAGATGAGACTGCGAGGTGGGATCTGGAGCAGCGTGGACGCACAGGCACTGACAGCCTGACACCAAATTATGTCAGAAGACAGGCAGCGCTAATTGGGCATGGCCAAGGGCTAACAGAACAGCGGAGGCTCCGTGGCAGCTTAAAACAACGCTGAGGAGGCAGCGCACGGCATCAAGGGGATAGGAATGACAGCTGTGCTGTGTCCCATTACGAAGGAAATTCGCACCTCCGGAACGGTTTAACGGTATAAAGGGACACATTTTTAGTGTTTACTTCGGTGTTTGCAAGGAGCATAATTAAAAGAGCAACCTTTTCCTTTTGCATCCTTAGTGCTGCACAACATGGCTCTTTCAGCTACAAATGTCTTGGGGGGGGGGGGTTAAAGGTTTCCTTTCAACTTGCTCCAATCAGGCTTCGGCCTACACTCTGTTCCTCTGCTCCTCCTGCTGTCCCTGGGCTCTAACACCGCCAGTTGGTGCCTGGAAGTGCTGTGTGCACAGTCAACAGTCGCTCCTCTGTTATTGGGGTTCAGTAACGTCAGCTGATCCCCAGCTGTGTGTGCGGCAATACCTCCAATCTGCTCCTCCTGCTGTCCCTGGGCTCTAACACCGCCAGTTGGTGCCTGGAAGTGCTGTGTGCACAGTCAACAGTCGCTCCTCTGTTATTGGGGTTCAGTAACGTCAGCTGATCCCCAGCTGTGTGTGCGGCAATACCTCCAATCTGCTCCTCCTGCTGTCCCTGGGCTCTAACACCGCCAGTTGGTGCCTGGAAGTGCTGTGTGCACAGTCAACAGTCGCTCCTCTGTTATTGGGGTTCAGTAACGTCAGCTGATCCCCAGCTGTGTGTGCGGCAATACCTCCAATCTGCTCCTCCTGCTGTCCCTGGGCTCTAACACCGCCAGTTGGTGCCTGGAAGTGCTGTGTGCACAGTCAACAGTCGCTCCTCTGTTATTGGGGTTCAGTAACGTCAGCTGATCCCCAGCTGTGTATCCGGCAACGTGTCATGCGACCGCCACGCTGGCACAACTAAAATGTAAGGGGACCTGTCCCCCCCCCCCCTAGGCGTTTGTTACTGAAAGAGCCACCATGTGCAGCACTAATACTGCACAAGGGAAAGGTCGCTCTTGAAATTATGCTCCTTGCAAACGCTGAACTACACACTCATGTAATGTGTCCCCTCACACCGTCCAACCGTCCCGGAGGTGGGACTTTCCTTTGTAATGTGACGCAGCACAGCCGTCATTGCTACCCCCTTGGCACCGTGCGCTGCCTCCTTAGCGTTGTTTGATTCCGTCATGGACCCTGCGCTGTTATGTTATCCCTTGGCCATGCACAGTTTGCGCTGCCCGTCCTCTGACATCATTTGTTGTCGTCCTGGCTGCGCCTGTGCGTCCACGCTGCCCGAAATCACACCTCGCAGTGTCGTCTAATGTGATCCCACAGTGGGCCTGGTATAAATGGCCATGCGCAGTGCATATACTAGCCTCTCACTCCCCTTCTTCACGCTTCTTCAGACTAGGCGGCGTCAGCTGATCCCTAATAGCATGCCACGGCCGTGACGCCGCACAGTCTGAAGAAGCAGGAAGGAGGTGAGTGAGAGGCGATGATATGCACTGCGCATGCCCATGGATCCCTGGCCCGCAGTGGGACTACATTAGATGACACTGCAAGGTTGGATCTCGGGCAGCTTGGACGCACAGGCACTGCCAGCCTGACACCTACATGATGTCAGAAGACGGGCACCGCTAACTGTGCATGGCCAAGGGATAACATTACAGTGCGGGCTCCGTGACAGAACCAAACAACGTTGAGGAGGTGGTGCCCGGCACCAAGGGGGTTGGAATGACGGCTGTGCTGTGTCACATTACAAAGGAAAGTCCCACTTCCGGGATGGTTTGACGGTGTGAGGGGACACATTATATGAGTGTGTACTTCAGCGTTTGCAAGGAGCATAATTTTCGGAGCCACCATTTTCCATGTGCAGTATTACTGCTGTACAAGATGGCTCTTTCAGCAACAAATGCCTGGGGGGGGGGTTAAAGGTTCCCTTTCAACTTGCTCCACTGCAGGCTTCGGCCTACACTCTGCTCCTCTTTGATTCCCTGGGTTTCAACACTGTCAGTTGCCACCTGGAAGTGTTGTCTACACAGAAAAAAACACTAGGTGATGTGTCAGTGGGGTTCAGCACCGCCAGCTGTTCCCCTGCTGTGTAGTCGGCAACGTGTCCAGCACAAGCCACGCTGGCACAACAGAACAAAAGCTGCCACCAGTGCAGGCTTCGGCCTACACTCTGCTCCTCTCCTCCTCCTGCTGACCCTGGGCTCAAACACCGCTAGTTTTTGCCCGGAAGTGCTAGCTGCACAGAGAAAAACACCAGCCAATGTGTTAGTGGGGTTCAGCAACGCCAGCTGTTCCCCTGCTGTGTAGCCGGCAACGTGACCTGCAAACGCCATGCAGGCACAGGAACTGAAATTAAAAGGGAACCTGGCCCCACCCCCCCAGGTGTTTCTATGTATAACAGCCACCTAGTACAGCAGTACTGCTGCATTTGTACAAGGTGGCTGACTTTTTCTCCTTGCCCACGTGGAACTCAACACGTACAAAATGTGTCTCATTGAGACCATTCCACTGTCCCTGAGGTGTGACTTTCCTTTGTAATGATACGCAGCACCCCCCTTGGTAGCGTTTCCCGTCTTTTGTCATCATGGTTAGCTGGCTGCGCCTGTGCATCCGCCCTGCTAGAAACAACGCCCCTCGTTGTCATATTTATTTTGTCAGCGAGGGTGTGGTTTATGGGCACGAGCAGTGCATATGTTCGCCTGTCTTAACTCATCTCCTTCCGCCTTCTTCAGACTGTGCGGCCTCCTGGCCGTGGTAGGCGATAAGGGATCAGCTGAGGCCGCCCAGTCTGGAGCAGGTGTAAGGACATGTGTAAGCGGCAAACCTATTTACTGCACAAGGCCACGAATCCCAGCCACGCAGTGTGATTTTTTGAAAACACACTGTGGGTCTGGGATTCATGTCCATCGCTAACCGCAACGGCCGACATGAAATGAGGTCAGAAGACAGGAAGCGCTCACAGCGCATGGCCAAGGGATCACAATAGCGCAGACTCCTGTACAGCAAATAACAACGCTCAGGAATCTGCGCCCAGTACCTAGGTGCAAATTTTGACACCTGTGCTGCGTCTCGTTAAAAAGACAAGTCACGCCTCCACAACTGTTTGACAGTATAATGGGCTAAATAGTGTACGTGTTTTAGTCAGCGTGTGCAAGGAGCAAAACAAATAGAGCAACCTTTTACTTGTGCAGCATTAATGCTGCACAAGGTGTGGCTCTTGTACCTTGCAACACCTGAGGGGGGGGTTAAAGGTAACCTTTGAAATTGGTTCAACTAGGCTTCGGCCTACACTCTGCTCCTCTACTCCTCCTGCTGACCCTGGGCTCAAACACCGCTAGTTTTTGCCCGGAAATGCTAGCTGCACAGAGAAAAACACCAGCCAATGTGTTAGTGGGGTTCAGCACCGCCAGCTGTTCCCCTGCTGTGTAGTCGGCAACGTGTCCAGCACAAGCCACGCTGGCACAACAGAACAAAAGCTGCCACCAGTGCAGGCTTCGGCCTACACTTTGCTCCTCTCCTCCTCCTGCTGACCCTGGGCTCAAACAACGCCAGTTTCTGCCCGGACATGCTAGCTGCACAGAGAAAAACACCAGCCAATGTGTTAGTGGGGTTCAGCACCGCCAGCTGTTCCCCCGCTGTGTAGCCGGCATCGTGTCCAGCACAAGCCACGCTGGCACAACCGACCAAAAGCTGCCACCAGTGCAGGCTTCGGCCTACACTTTGCTCCTCTCCTCCTCCTCCTGCTGACCCTGGGCTCTAACACCGCTAGTTTTTGCCCGGACATGCAATCTGCACAGAGAAAAACACCAGTCAATGTGTCAGTGGGGTTCAGCAACGCCAGCTGTTCCCCTGCTGTGTAGCTTGCAACGTGACCTGCAAACGCCACGCAGGCACATGAACTGAAATTGAAGGGAGCCTGCCCCCCACCCACAGGTGTTTCTATGTATATCAGCCACCTTGTACAGCAGTACTGCTGCATTTGTACGAGGTGGCTGACTTTTTCTCCTTGCCCACGTGGAACTCAACACGTACAAAATGTGTCTCATTAGAGACCATTACAATGTCCCTGAGGTGTGACTTTCCTTTTTAATGACACGCAGCACCCCCATTGTTAGCGCTGCCCGTCTCCTGACATCATTGGTTGGCTGGCTGTGCCTGTGCGTCCCCCCTGCCCGACACAACGCCCCCCGTTGTCTCATATATTTTGACTGCGAGGGTGTGATTGATGGGCACGAGCAGTGCATATGTTCCCCTGTTTTCACTCCCCTCCTTCCGCCTTCTTCTGACTGTGCGGCCTCATGGCCGCGGCATGCGATAAGGGATCAGCTGAGGCCGCCCAGTCTGAAGCAGGTGTAAGGACATGTGTGAGCGGCGAACATATTTACTGCACAAGGCCACGAATCCCAGCACCGCAGTGTGACTTTAGGAAAAGCCACTGTGGGTCTGGGATTTATGGCCATCGTTAACCGCACCGGCCAACATGAAATGAGGTCATGAGACGGCCTGCACTAACAGGGTATTGCCAAGGGATAACACAAGAGCGCAGTTTCCTGTACTGCAAATAACAACGGTAAGGAATCTGCGCACAGCACCTAGGTGTAAATTTGTACACCTGTGCTGCGTCTCCTTAAAAAGACTAGTAGTCACGCCTCCACTACTGTTTGACAGTATAATGGGCTAAATAGTGTACGTGTTTAATTCAGCGTGTGCAAGGAGCAAAATTAAATAGAGCAACCTTTGACTTGTGCATCAATAATGCTGTTCAAGGTGTGGCTCTTGTACCTTGCAACACCTGAGGGGGGGGTTAAAGGTAACCTTTGAAATTGGTTCAACTAGGCTTTGGCCAACACTCTGCTCCTCTACTCCTCCTGCTGACCCTGGGCTCAAACACCGCTAGTTTTTGCCCGGAAATGCTAGCTGCACAGAGAAAAACACCAGCCAATGTGTTAGTGGGGTTCAGCACCGCCAGCTGTTCCCCTGCTGTGTAGTCGGCAACGTGTCCAGCACAAGCCACGCTGGCACAACAGAACAAAAGCTGCCACCAGTGCAGGCTTCGGCCTACACTTTGCTCCTCTCCTCCTCCTGCTGACCCTGGGCTCAAACAACGCCAGTTTCTGCCCGGACATGCTAGCTGCACAGAGAAAAACACCAGCCAATGTGTTAGTGGGGTTCAGCACCGCCAGCTGTTCCCCTGCTGTGCAGCTTGCAACGTGACCTGCAAACGCCACGCAGGCACATGAACTGAAATTGAAGGGAGCCTGGCCACCACCCCCAGGTGTTTCTATGTATAACAGCCACCTTGTACAGCAGTACTGCTGCATTTGTACAAGGTGGCTGACGTTTTCTCCTTGCCCACGTGGAACTCAACACGTACAAAATGTGTCTCTTTGAGACCATTCCACTGTCCCTGAGGTGTGACTTTCCTTTCTAATGATACGCAGCACCCCCCTTGGTAGCGCTTCCCGTCTTCTGACATCATTGGTTGGCTACTTGCGCCTGTTCGTCCGCCCTGCCTGAATAAAATGCTCCTCGTTGTCTTAATTATTTTGACTGCGAGGGTGTGATTGATGGGCACGAGCAGTGCATATCTTCGCCTGTCTTAACTCATCTCCTTCCGCCTTCTTCAGACTGTGCAGCCTCATGGCCGCGGCATGCGAGAAGGGATCAGCAGAGGCCGCCCAGTCTGAAGCAGGTGTAAGGACGTGTGTGAGCGGCCAAAATATTTACTGCTCAAGGCCACGAATCCCAGCACCGCAGTGTGGCTTTATGAAAAGACACTGTGGGTCTGGGATTTATGGCCATCGTTAACCGCACCGGCCAACATGAAATGAGGTCATAAGATGGGCAGCGCTAACAGGGCATTGCCAAGGGATAACACAAGAGCGCAGACTCCTGTACAGCAAATAACAACGCTCAGGAAGCTGCGCCAAGCACCAAGGCGTTATTTTGGACACCTGTGCTGCGTCTCATCAAAAAACCAAGTCACGCATCCACTACAGTTTGACTGTAGAATGGGGTAAATTGTGTATGTCTTTCATTCAGCGTGTGCAAGTAGACAAATTAATAGAGCAACCTTTCACTTGTGCAGCATTAATACTGCACAAGGTGTGTCTCTTGTACTTTGTAACACCTGAGGGGGGGGTTAAAGGTTTCCTTTGAAATTGGTTCAACTAGGCTTCGGCCTACACTCTGCTCCTCTCCTCCTCCTCCTGCTTCAACACGGGCTCTAACATCGCAAGTTTTTGCCCGCAAGTGCTAGCTGCACAGATAAAAACACACGCCATTGTGTTAGTGGGGTTCAGCAACGCCAGCTGTTCCCCCAGTGTGTAGCCGGCAAAGTGTCCTGCAAACGCAACGCAGACACAAAGCTGCCTCCAGTGCAGGCTTCGGCCTACACTCATCTCCCCCTGCTTACCCTTTGCTCCAACACCGCTAGTTGGGGCTCTAGGAAGACAATCTTTAATAGGCAAGGCAACGCATCCGGGTTCCAGCACCGCCAGCTGGTTCTCGGCAGTGTTCTTGTCACAGGTACTCCCTCGTGCCAAGCCTGGTTTCAGCACCGTCAGCTGTTTCCGGGTTGTGTCAACTTCACTGAGACGCCTATGCTTGCCCCGTCGTGGGGCGGTCGAGTTAGCCAACTCCAGGGTGCCTCCAGTTTAGGAGCTTCCTATGTGGGCTGCGTGAACTGGTAGTCAAGGCTGGTTCTGTAGTGCCAGTAGGCCCAGCTCCCCCTGTAGGACTGTTGGGGTTCGGTAACTGCGGCTGCCTCGCGGCCTAGCTGTTCTCTCCTCTCCTGTGGGCCTTGGGGTCCACCACCTGGTTCCAGCACCGTCAGCTGGTTCCGGGCCGAGCCTTTGGCTTAGGTGCCTCCTCCTGGGTATCCGAGTTCCGCCAACGCCAGGCGGTCCTTGGTAGTGCTTTTAAGCGCGGGCACCTACAGCTTAGTAACCGGGTTCCAGCACCGTCAGCTGGTCCTCGGTCGTGCCATTGGCTCTTGCACACTGGGGCAACGCATCCGGGTTCCAGCACCGCCAGCTGGTTCTCGGCAGTGTTCTTGTCACAGGTACTCCCTCGTGCCAAGCCTGGTTTCAGCACCGTCAGCTGTTTCCGGGTTGTGTCAACTTCACTGAGACGCCTATGCTTGCCCCGTCGTGGGGCGGTCGAGTTAGCCAACTCCAGGGTGCCTCCAGTTTAGGAGCTTCCTATGTGGGCTGCGTGAACTGGTAGTCAAGGCTGGTTCTGTAGTGCCAGTAGGCCCAGCTCCCCCTGTAGGACTGTTGGGGTTCGGTAACTGCGGCTGCCTCGCGGCCTAGCTGTTCTCTCCTCTCCTGTGGGCCTTGGGGTCCACCACCTGGTTCCAGCACCGTCAGCTGGTTCCGGGCCGAGCCTTTGGCTTAGGTGCCTCCTCCTGGGTATCCGAGTTCCGCCAACGCCAGGCGGTCCTTGGTAGTGCTTTTAAGCGCGGGCACCTACAGCTTAGTAACCGGGTTCCAGCACCGTCAGCTGGTCCTCGGTCGTGCCATTGGCTCTTGCACACTGGGGCAACGCATCCGGGTTCCAGCACCGCCAGCTGGTTCTCGGCAGTGTTCTTGTCACAGGTACTCCCTCGTGCCAAGCCTGGTTTCAGCACCGTCAGCTGTTTCCGGGTTGTGTCAACTTCACTGAGACGCCTATGCTTGCCCCGTCGTGGGGCGGTCGAGTTAGCCAACTCCAGGGTGCCTCCAGTTTAGGAGCTTCCTATGTGGGCTGCGTGAACTGGTAGTCAAGGCTGGTTCTGTAGTGCCAGTAGGCCCAGCTCCCCCTGTAGGACTGTTGGGGTTCGGTAACTGCGGCTGCCTCGCGGCCTAGCTGTTCTCTCCTCTCCTGTGGGCCTTGGGGTCCACCACCTGGTTCCAGCACCGTCAGCTGGTTCCGGGCCGAGCCTTTGGCTTAGGTGCCTCCTCCTGGGTATCCGAGTTCCGCCAACGCCAGGCGGTCCTTGGTAGTGCTTTTAAGCGCGGGCACCTACAGCTTAGTAACCGGGTTCCAGCACCGTCAGCTGGTCCTCGGTCGTGCCATTGGCTCTTGCACACTGGGGCAACGCATCCGGGTTCCAGCACCGCCAGCTGGTTCTCGGCAGTGTTCTTGTCACAGGTACTCCCTCGTGCCAAGCCTGGTTTCAGCACCGTCAGCTGTTTCCGGGTTGTGTCAACTTCACTGAGACGCCTATGCTTGCCCCGTCGTGGGGCGGTCGAGTTAGCCAACTCCAGGGTGCCTCCAGTTTAGGAGCTTCCTATGTGGGCTGCGTGAACTGGTAGTCAAGGCTGGTTCTGTAGTGCCAGTAGGCCCAGCTCCCCCTGTAGGACTGTTGGGGTTCGGTAAATGCGGCTGCCTCGCGGCCTAGCTGTTCTCTCCTCTCCTGTGGGCCTTGGGGTCCACCACCTGGTTCCAGCACCGTCAGCTGGTTCCGGGCCGAGCCTTTGGCTTAGGTGCCTCCTCCTGGGTATCCGAGTTCCGCCAACGCCAGGCGGTCCTTGGTAGTGCTTTTAAGCGCGGGCACCTACAGCTTAGTAACCGGGTTCCAGCACCGTCAGCTGGTCCTCGGTCGTGCCATTGGCTCTTGCACACTGGGGCAACGCATCCGGGTTCCAGCACCGCCAGCTGGTTCTCGGCAGTGTTCTTGTCACAGGTACTCCCTCGTGCCAAGCCTGGTTTCAGCACCGTCAGCTGTTTCCGGGTTGTGTCAACTTCACTGAGACGCCTATGCTTGCCCCGTCGTGGGGCGGTCGAGTTAGCCAACTCCAGGGTGCCTCCAGTTTAGGAGCTTCCTATGTGGGCTGCGTGAACTGGTAGTCAAGGCTGGTTCTGTAGTGCCAGTAGGCCCAGCTCCCCCTGTAGGACTGTTGGGGTTCGGTAACTGCGGCTGCCTCGCGGCCTAGCTGTTCTCTCCTCTCCTGTGGGCCTTCGGGTCCACCACCTGGTTCCAGCACCGTCAGCTGGTTCTCGGCAGTGTCTTTTGCTCTTGTACCTTCTGCTCCCCATCCTGGTTCCAGTACCGTCAGCTGGTTCCGGGCAGAGCCTTTGGCTTAGGTGCCTCCTTCTGGGTATCCAAGTTCCACCAATGTCAGGTGGTCCTTGGTAGTGCTTTCAGGCACGGGTACCTCCTGCTTAGTAACCGGGTTCCAGTAACGTCAGCTGGTCCTTGGTAGTTCCATTGGCTCTTGGACATTCGGCTACCCATCCGGGTTCCAGTACCGTCAGCTGGTTCTCGGCAGTGTCTTTTGCTCTTGTACCTTCTGCTCCCCATCCTGGTTCCAGTAACGTCATCTGGTTCCGGGCAGAGCCTTTGGCTTAGGTGCCTCCTTCTGGGTATCCGAGTTCCGCCAACGTCAGGCGGTCCTTGGTAGTGCTTTTTAGCACGGGTACCTCCTGCTTAGTAACCGGGTTCCAGTAACGTCAGCTGGTCCTCGGTAGTTCCATAGGCTCTTGAACCTTCGGGTAGCCATCCGAGTTCCAGTTCCATCAGCTGGTTCTTGGCATTTTCTCAGCCTTCTTGTACCTTCTGCTACATTTCCAAGTTGAAGACCCTAACGTCGACAACCCGGAAGACCACCCCGATGACGACGACCCGGAAGACCACCCCGATGACGACGACGACGACGACGGCGGAGACGACGACGGCTGAGACGACGACGGCGGAGATGACGACACTGGAGACGAAGACCCTGGAGACGACAACATGGAAGACCGAGAAGCAGAAGAACAAGAGGCTGCAGAACAAAGAGCAGAAGAACATTAAGCATAAGACTTAATATCAGAGCAAAAGATATTATCTAAATTATATGCAGAAGAAGACTAAGCAGTGTATGGGGGTGAGTCCGTTCCTCCTCGTGGTGCCCCTGGATAAAGCCTGATGCTGCAGGCCAAACTGAACGCGGACAAATGTAACTTTTGTGACTGGCAGAACGGAAGGTGTAATCTTCCAACTTTTATAGATAACAACTACGGGAATGCCTGTCACAAATGAGAATATGATGAAGAAGTAGAATAGGAAGAATAATAACAGTGGAATAAAAAGAATATGTAGAATAGGAAGAATAATAATAGTTGAAGAAAATGAATATGAAGAATGTAATAAAAAAAAAAATAGGTAGAAGATGAAGAAGAAGATGAATAAGGTGAAGAAGTTGATGTCAAGGATGCTGATGATGATGAAGATGAAAGTGTGGGAAAAGAAAAAAAAAAAAAAGAAAAAAAAGAAGGGGAAGGGCGTGGAATAGTGAAACATCAATATCTGACAAAATAAAAAAAATTTACATACTCAATATCTTTTTCAATCCGAACTTCTTTAAAAAAAAAAAAAAAAAACATGCTATTCTATTTGATTGGACTAATCCTCATTGCCTTTAATGTCTCCGCCACCTCCCCCATACATCCTACATTATTCTTAGTTGTTTTCCTTCAGGTAGAATGAACCTACAAGGAAAGAAAGGGTTTATTTTAATTCCGATATTTTGGTCCCATTGACTTGCATTGGGATCGGGTATCGGTATCGGCGATATCCGATATTTTTTGAATATCGGCCGATCCAAACCGATACCGATACTTTCCGATATCGGAAGGTATCGCTCAACACTAGTTAGAATTTATGTGCAATTGCACTTCAGTTATTGCGTTCTGACCATAAGCAGTGCTGGCTTCTTCCCTTTTTTTTTGCTTTGCATTGGTATGTGGCTGACCACCACTGTTGCCGCGCACGCTGGGTTATGTGCGCCATTCTTTCTGTGTTCACTGTGATTGATAGGCTGCTGTGCACACACACAGCAGCCCTGCCCCGCCTCAGGCTCAAGTTAATTGTGCACCTGTGTCTCAGCCTGTCTCACCCTTCATCTTTGGTGCGGGTTTGGCAGTGTGGAAGCCAGATCTGAAATGTCCGCACTGGACCTGATCGGCCTTTACCTGCGCTTGCCTTTCCTGGCACCAAGGGAGTGATTCTGAAAATGCTCCAGGTACAGTTCGCATTTAATGTGGTCCTTTTTTTTTTTTTTTTTTTTTTTATACATTCAGGAAGCCATAATGGCACAACGTAAATAAAATACGAAGATTAGGACTGCCCCATTATGAGATTGCCGTGAAGTGGCGGGGTAGCTCAAAGAATTGATCAATTGTTTGCTAAATGTCTCATATTTGAAATACAGTTAGAATTTATGTGCAATTGCACTTCAGTTATTGCGTTCTGACCATAAGCAGTGCTGGCTTCTTCCCTTTTTTTTTGCTTTGCATTGGTATGTGGCTGACCACCACTGTTGCCGCGCACGCTGGGTTATGTGCGCCATTCTTTCTGTGTTCACTGTGATTGATAGGCTGCTGTGCACACACACAGCAGCCCTGCCCCGCCTCAGGCTCAAGTTAATTGTGCACCTGTGTCTCAGCCTGTCTCACCCTTCATCTTTGGTGCGGGTTTGGCAGTGTGGAAGCCAGATCTGAAATGTCCGCACTGGACCTGATCGGCCTTTACCTGCGCTTGCCTTTCCTGGCACCAAGGGAGTGATTCTGAAAATGCTCCAGGTACAGTTCGCATTTAATGTGGTCCTTTTTTTTTTTATACATTCAGGAAGCCATAATGGCACAACGTAAATAAAATACGAAGATTAGGACTGCCCCATTATGAGATTGCCGTGAAGTGGCGGGGTAGCTCAAAGAATTGATCAATTGTTTGCTAAATGTCTCATATTTGAAATACAGTTAGAATTTATGTGCAATTGCACTTCAGTTATTGCGTTCTGACCATAAGCATTGCTGGCTTCTTCCCTTTTTTTTTGCGTTGAAAAAGAGTGCCTAGCCATTAAATGGGCTCTCGACTCCCTCAAGTATTACCTGGCTGGTAGGAAGTTTAGGCTGGTCACAGACCATGCCCCTCTCAAGTGGATGCACCTCCACAAGGACCGTAATAGTCGGGTAACCCGGTGGTTCCTTGCCCTGCAGGCTTACTCTTTTACGGTGGAGCACCGACCTGGGGTGCAGATGGGGAACGCCGATGTCCTATCCCGAGTGCACTGTTTCAAAAGTGTTCTTGCTCGACCGGAGTGGTCTGAGCAAGGGGGGGGGATATGTAAGACTCATGCTGGTGTGGTAGATGGAGGCAGGTATATCTCGCCCAGGTGTTTGTCCTATGTGAATTAGGCCACTCAGTATCTTCAGGGTGCTAATGGGTTAATGATTGCAGGAATAAAAGATGACCAGCTGGGTGTTTCCAGTGTCTGCCTGGGGCACACAGATTGCCTGCCTGTGTGAGACAAACGTGAGTGAAGAGCTCTGCTCAAGA
Organism: Ranitomeya imitator; assembly: GCF_032444005.1. Classification (NCBI taxonomy): domain Eukaryota; kingdom Metazoa; phylum Chordata; class Amphibia; order Anura; family Dendrobatidae; genus Ranitomeya; species Ranitomeya imitator. The sequence continues at coordinate 740,097,730 of NC_091284.1, read as the reverse complement.
TCTGTATGATGTTAGCTGGGTGGGAGAAGCCCCCCCAGTTGTTGAGATAGCAACGTATTTGTTTAGTTAGTGCCGGACAGGCTAGGGTTTATTTTTATCTTTTGTTTTTTGTGTTGCTTTCACGTTAATAAATCTGACCTGAGGTCAGCCTGCTCAGAAACCTGCTGTACGCCTCAGATTCAATGCACAAACCACGTGTCCTTTGACCCCAGCAAAGGCGATCCCAGAGTGTTTTGTCACACCCCCCCCTTGCTCAGACCACTCCGGTCGAGCAAGAACACTTTTGAAACAGTGCACTCGGGATAGGGCATCGGCGTTCCCCATCTGCACCCCAGGTCGGTGCTCCACCGTAAAAGAATAAGCCTGCAGGGCAAGGAACCACCGGGTTACCCGACTATTACGGTCCTTGTGGAGGTGCATCCACTTGAGAGGGGCATGGTCTGTGACCAGCCTAAACTTCCTACCAGCCAGGTAATACTTGAGGGAGTCGAGAGCCCATATAATGGCTAGGCACTCTTTTTCAACCACCGCATACCTCTGCTCATGTACATTCAGTTTCTGACTGAGATAGAGGACCGGGTGTTCGACTCCGTCCCTCACCTGGGAAAGTACAGCTCCGACACCAGTATCAGAGGCATCAGTTTGTACCACAAACTCGCTGCTGAAATCAGGAGTCACTAGTACGGGCTGAGAGCAAAAAGCCCGTTTCAGGCTGTGGAAGGCCTCTTCAGCAGCTGAGGTCCATTTTACCATGACGGAACCCTTCCCCTTGGTAAGATCCGTCAAGGGAGTAGCCATGGCTGCAAAATTGGGTATGAACCGGCGATAATAGCCGGCAATCCCCAGGAAAGCCTCCACTTGTTTCTTGTTCACTGGTTGTGGCCAGCCCTGAATTGCCTGTATTTTGTCGATCTGGGGTTTAACCACTCCTCGGCCAATCACGTAGCCCAAGTATCGGGCTTCTTCAAGCCCGATGTGGCATTTCTTGGGGTTTGCCGTTAAACCTGCATCTCGCAGGTCATCAATCACCGCTTGTACCTTCTGGAGATGAGTTTCCCAGTCCATGCTGTAAATTACGATGTCATCCAGGTAGGCAGAAGCGTACTGTCTGTGAGGCCTCAAGACTCGATCCATCAATCTCTGGAACGTTGCGGGAGCTCCGTGAAGTCCAAACGGCATATAGACATACTGGAACAGACCTTCCGGTGTAGCAAATGCCGTCTTCTCTCTGGCCGCCTCGGCCAGAGGAATCTGCCAGTACCCCTTTGTTAAATCCAGGGTCGTAATGTATCGGGCTTTACCAAGCCGGTCGATCAACTCATCGACCCGGGGCATAGGGTACGCATCAAATTTAGAAACTGCATTCAGTTTCCTAAAGTCATTACAAAACCGGATGGAGCCATCCGGTTTAGGTATCAACACAATTGGACTGGACCAGGCGCTGTGTGACTCCTCAATGACTCCGAAGTCGAACATTGCCATCACTTCCCGGGAGACGCCTTCACGGCGGGCTTCCGGAATCCGGTAGGGCTTCACATGAACAGTGACGCCAGGCTCTGTGACAATCTCATGTTTCACCAACTTAGTCCGGCCAGGTTTTTTGGAGAAAAACTGTCAGTTCTGTAACAAAAATTGTATTAACCTCAGATTTTTGTCGTTCTGAGAGAGTCTCAGCAACCTGCACCTCTGGTACAGTAGGTGAACAAACCGGACGGGGCAGATCCGCCGTTAGGGCAGAGCGGTCTTTCCAGGATTTTATCAGATTCACATGATAAATCTGTTCCGGTTTTCTCTTACCCGGCTGGTACACTTTATAGTTCACTTCACCAACTCTTTCTCGGACCTCAAATGGGCCCTGCCATTTCGCCAGGAATTTACTATCCACCGTAGGGATTAGGACCAACACCCTATCGCCGGGTGCAAATGTACGGACCTTAGCGCCTCTATCATAACTTTGCCTCTGGGCTCCCTGGACCTGTAACATATGGTCCCTAACAATGGGCATGACAGCGGCAATACGATCCTGCATTTGTGTTACATGGTCGATCACCGTTTTAAAGGGAGTGACTTGACCTTCCCAGGTTTCTTTTGCGACGTCCAGCAGTCCCCGGGGACGACGGGCGTACAACAGTTCGGAAGGCGAAAACCCTGTGGAAGACTGGGGAACTTCCCTAATGGCAAACAGCAAATAGGGTAACAAGTGATCCCAGTTCTTCCCATCTTTGTTTATCGCCTTCCGGAGCATCTGTTTTAAGGTTTTGTTGAAGCGCTCAACCAGGCCATCTGTTTGAGGGTGATAGACAGACGTACGCAACGGGTCTATTTGTAAGAGCCTGCAGAGCTCCTTCATTACCCTCGACATAAAGGGAGTCCCCTGGTCGGTGAGTATCTGTTTTGGAATTCCCACCCGACTAAACACTTGTACCAATTCCTTGGCGATCGTCTTGGTAGCTGTGTTACGCAAAGGGACGGCTTCCGGGTAACGAGTGGCATAGTCCATGATGACGAGGATATGTTGGTGCCCACGTGCGGATCGGCAAAGGGGCCCAACCAAATCCATCCCAATTCTCTCAAAAGGGACCCCGATGATAGGAAGGGGTACCAAAGGGCTACGGAACTGAGATTTAGGGGCCGCGATTTGGCACTCTGGACAGGACTCACAATAGTTACGCACATCACAATGCATTCCAGGCCACACAAAACAATGCAATATCCTTTCTGTAGTTTTCTGTACCCCCAGATGTCCCCCCATTATATGTCCGTGGGCCAAATCCAGTACCTTCCGCCGATAAGGTTTGGGTACCACTAACCGTTGCACTGTGTCTTCCCCTTTTTTCTCTACCTGGTAGAGCAAATCATTTTCAAGAACCATATACGGGTACGCTAGCCTAGTGTCAGGTTCTACGGGTACCCCATCTATCATTTTTACATTTTTCCTAGCCGGAGTTAGGGTAGGATCTTTCATTTGCTCGCTGTGGAAGTCATCCACCTGGACTCCCAAATCTGGCAGGCAGGGTGCCGGATGGCTGTCTGCCTCCGCCTCTCGCTGAGGTTCCTCAGTTTCCTCTGTTTCCCCCGCCATGACGGAGAAGGGGTACTGAAGGTTAGATTCACCAACCTCCCAAGCAACATCTTCCTGTGGGGTCTCCTCTAGGGACTCGGGACCTCCAGATGGCATGGGAGAAGATTCACGGGTACAGCTACCGTGAAGGAGCAACTGATTCTCCCACAACTGCCAGAAATAGGGAAAATCCCTGCCCAGGATTACATCCTGTAACAATGCGGGGACGAGTCCCACTTTGTGCTGCACTGACCCATAGGCAGTAGAAATCCATATGACCGCTGTTAAGTACGAGCGGGTGTCACCATGCACACACGTCACAGAAAACTTGTCAGACGGACCAGATGGAAGTGCCACCAGACTAGCTTTCACCAGAGTCACCACACTTCCAGAGTCTAGTAATGCCACAACATTTTTCCCATCAACAGATAATTCACACAGGTGTTTCACTGTATCATTTTGACCCGCATTCACACTCACTAGCTGTGTAACCAAAGACATGCGTTTTCTAGAGTCTATAACGTCGCACTGCATGGGTTCAGCGGTAACAGGACAGTTTGCAGAAACATGACCCTTCTCATGGCAGCGGAAACACCTAACAGGTCCCCTACTGAGACCACCGTCCAATACTCTTGGTCTCGGAGTGCGAGCAGTCCCGGACTCCTCCCCCACAGTTTTAAGCGATTTTCCTTCACCCGTGGTCCCTGGAACAGTCTTACCGGTTCCACGAGGAGGAGGCACAGACCGGGGGCTGGCGGTGTCGTCGGGAAGTCCTTCTGCCACGGAATAACGCTCGACCAACTCCACAAGTTGATCCGCTGTCGTGGGATTTCCTTGGCTTACCCACCTTTTCAGCGCTGGGGGTAGTACTCTCAGGTACTTGTCCAGGACAACCCGCTGGGTTATTTCGGGTATTGTCAGTACCTCGGGTTGCAGCCATTTCTTTGTCAAGTAGATCAGGTCGAACATCTGAGACCGCGCCGGTTTATCTTGCTGGTATGTCCACTGATGTACCCTCTGTGCACGGACAGCCGTCGTCACACCCAGCCGGGCCAGGATCTCAGCTTTCAGCTTCTCAAAGTCCTGAGCGACCTCCGGGTCCAAATCATGGTAAGCTTTTTGGGCCTCGCCGGAGAGAAACGGGGCAATCAAATCGGCCCATCGTGCCTTCGGCCACTTCTCTCTCAATGCCGTCCGCTCAAACGTTGTCAGGTATGCCTCGACGTCATCTTCTGCAGTCAGCTTTTGCCAGTATCGACTCACATGGATCCTTCTGGACTCTGCTTCCGGGTCAGCGTCAGGCATGCTCACCAGGCGCTGCGCCACCTGTTGGAGAAGTTGGCGGTCTGCAACCGTCATGTCCACTAACTCCTTCAGCTGTGCGGCCATCAAGCGATTAGTTTCGTGCTGTGCGGCAGTGGCCTGCTGCTGTACGGCAGTGGACTGTACTAAGGCTTTCACCACGTCTTCCATGCTGTCGCCTGTGCCACGGTATGCCCGCGTTCTCCACCACAATGTGACAAAACACTCTGGGATCGCCTTTGCTGGGGTCAAAGGACACGTGGTTTGTGCATTGAATCTGAGGCGTACAGCAGGTTTCTGAGCAGGCTGACCTCAGGTCAGATTTATTAACGTGAAAGCAACACAAAAAACAAAACATAAAAATAAATCCTAGCCTGTCCGGCACTAACTAAACAAATACGTTGCTATCTCAACAACTGGGGGGTCTTCTCCCACCCAGCTAACATCACACAGATCTTGAGCAGAGCTCTTCACTCACGTTTGTCTCACACAGGCAGGCAATCTGTGTGCCCCAGGCAGACACTGGAAACACCCAGCTGGTCATCTTTTATTCCTGCAACCATTAACCCATTAGCACCCTGAAGATACTGAGTGGCCTAATTCACATAGGACAAACACCTGGGCGAGATATATCTGCCTCCAACTACCACACCAGCATGAGTCTTACATAAGTTATATAGGGGGTAACTAGTATATGCCTGGTTAAGGTCTCGGGCACACAGCCTAAGCCCATGCTCAGATAGTTTTATCTTACGCTATCACTATCTTGGGTAATGAGCATGCCCATTTAATACTTTATGCCTTTATGTTTTCTATATAGAACAGGATAGTGAGCATGCTCATCTAACACTTAATACTTCCATGGTTTGTATAGAGAATCTCAGCAAATTGATTATCGGTCAGTGTATAATCATTGATTGTTGCATGTACTATTTTGTGGCTTGAGATATTATCTGTACAAACAGGAGACATTGTATAGTCAACAACGAATAAAAGAGAGAAAATAGCATATGGACGGCACTGCCCCAACTAAATCCATAATCTTCAGGAAAGCCGGTACTAGAAAGCTATATCATGTCAGCAACAGCCATGGCAAAAAAGATATCGGGTGCAAAACCATGAAATAACATATGTGTCATGTTGGGGGTGGGCTTATTGGCCACCATATCCCATCCACCACTCTGCCTTCACTCATGCAGACCCGTTGAAGCGCAAGGACCGCGCGAAACGGCCGTCGTCTCCCCTGCTCGCACGAGCTCCTTTTCTTCTCCCCCGGACATGAAGTTTTAATTGTGAAAACTCAATAAAATTTGCTACTTTGAAGATTGGTGAGTGCATCCTGCTTTTTTCTTTTGCTACCTGGGACACATTGTATAGTCAACGTTAAGCACTTTATTCATGTGTGTTGTTATTTCATGTAACATGTATTCAGAGGTGGCAGTCTATGCTTCTGTATCCAGACCTTTTTAAATGGTTTTATTATGTACTTGTCCTTTTGAGGTGTAATAAAAGTTTTTGATATCTTGTATATTTCATGGGTGTGCATACCGTTATTGGTCTAGTCTTTTTCTTCTTTTTTGTTTATGTACTTCATTCTACTGGCTAGGTTTTGCACCCCATTTTCATGATTTGCGCAGGAGTGCACCGCTTAACTATATCTATACACCCATGATACGGCGCTCCAACTGTTGGCATTGACTCAGGGCTCGTTTTTGGTCAGCCATTTTGCCGCCCACTTTTGCACGCTATCATCTGAGCTGGAGTGGTCAGATAAAGTCCTTATTCCGATATTTTGGAGGGGGACTGGCTGACCACGTGAAGGACGCTCTGGCCATTAGAGAGATTCCCACCACACTGGAGGAGTTAATAGCTGTGTCCACTCGTATTGACCTCTGTTTTCACGAGCAGAGGTTAGGACGAGCCCAATGTAGGCAGAGGTTTCGGCTGACTCCCACCTTCACCAAACCTTAGGAATCTCCAGTCCAGGCCCCTGAGTCACATGAGGCCATGATAGAGTCACGAGCGGGATCTAAGTCCCGTACTGCTCGTGCACTCCAGGTTTGTCATGTTTGCGAGCCGTCAGGAGTCTCAGGACATCTTGCCACCAGATGTCCCCAGCGGTTGAGGAAACGTCAGCGTCTAGTGGTAGTAGGTGGAGGTACACTAGACATGGCGACGTTTGCCTCCAAATTGTCCTTTAAGGGCAATAGACAATTACTATAGGCTCATTTACCCTTTCCAGTAGAGCTCTGCATGGATTCTGGGGCGGAGGGCAATTTTGTCTTCTGCCTTCGCCCAACGTCATGCAATTCACCTGGTAATGTTAGCTCAACCAGTAACCGTACTAGTGGCAAATGGGTCGACACTGCCCTCACAAATAACACACCAGACCATCCCGTTTTCTCTGTCCATGTCGCCATCTCATCAGGAAATTATATCTCTGCTCGTTATTCCTGAGGGAATTGATGAGGTCCTGTTAGGGATACCTTGGCTACAGTAACACTCTCCTCATATTGAGTGGTCCACAGGCAGAATTTTGGGATGCGGTGAATCTTGTGGGGGTAGATGTCAGAGGGAATGTGTTCAAGTTGCTACTACTGAGGTACCCGCAGATCTATCCTATCCCCAAGCAATATTGGCCCTATGCGGATGTGTTCTCCAAAAAGGGCTACGGAGACCCTTCCGCCTCACTGCCCCTATGACTGTCCTATTGACCTCTTGCCTGGTGCTGAGCCTCCCCGGGGTCGAGTCTATACGTTATCTCTCCCGGAGACGGAGGCAATGTCACAGTATATCCAAGAGAATCTGGCAAGAGGATTCATTAGGAAGTCAGTGTCACCTGCAGGGGCTGGGTTCTTCTTCGGGCAGAAGAAGAACAGGGAACTATGTCCATGCATAGATTACAGGGGTCTTAGCGCCATCACCACTAAGAATAAGTGTCCACTGCCCCTGATATCTGAGCTCTTTGAAAGGCTTTGGGGAGCAAGGGTATTTACAAAATTAGATATGCAGGTTCCTTACAACCTGATTCGCATCCGTGAGGGGGACGAATGGAAGACTGCTTTTAACACCAGGGATGGGCACTATGAATATCTGGTGATGCCCTTCAGGCTCTGTAATGCCTCAGCCGTTTTCCAAGCCTTTGTGAACGACATCTTCATGGATATGCTCTCCACATCGGTCGTTGTCTATCTGGATGATATTCTCATCTACTCTTCAGATATTGACTCCCGCCGTAGAGATGTTTGCAGAGTCTTAGACCCCTTACGGACAAATTACCTCTACGCAAAGTTGGAGAAATGTGTGTTTGAGCAGGAGTCGTTACCTTTCCTGAGCTATATCATCTCCGCCCAGGGATTTGCTATGGATCCTGCCAAACTACAGGCTGTGATGGACTGGCAGGAACCCCATTCTCTTAAAGCGGTGCAGTGCTTTATGGGGTTCATTAATTACTATCGCCAGGTCATTCCCCACTTCTCAACTTTGGTAGCTCCCTTGGTTGCCCTCACCAAGAAGGGAGCAAATCCCAAATTGTGGTCTGAGGAGGTCTCCAAGGCCTTTCACTCCATTAAGTCACACTTCGCTAGCGTTCCCATCCTACATCACCCCGATGTAGATAAGCCATTTATAATGGAGGTGGATGCCTCATCCGTTGGTGCTGGAGCAGTCCTTTTCCAAAAGGATGCTCAAGGTCGGAAGCATCCTTGCTTCTCCTTTTCCAAGACCTTCTCACCAGCGGGGAGGAATTATTCCATTGGGGACAGGGAGTTGCTAGCCATGAAGTTGGCCTTCTCAGAGTGGAGACATCTCTTGGAGGGGGCTAGTTTTCCCTTTTAAGTCTTCACAGACCACACGAATTTGGTGTACTTGCAGACAGCCCAGCGGTTAAATTCTTGCCAGGCCAGATGGTCCTTGTTCTTCTCCCGGTTTCATTTCACCCTCCATTTTCTTTCCGGGGAGAAGAACATTCATGCTGACGCTCTCTCTCGCTCCATTGTATCATCTGAGGAGGAGGAAGAGGAGCCTCGCTTATTGTCCCCACCGAGAGCCTGAGAACTGTGGCCCCGGTTTCGCTAGTCTGTGCCTCCGGGCAAGACTTTTGTACCATCCTGTCTACGTCCGGAGGTTCTCTCTTGGGCTCACTCGTCCAGGGTGGGTGGACATTTTAGGTCCAAAAAGACATCTGAGCAACTGGCGAGGATATACTGGTGGCCGCATATGGCTCGTAACGTCACAGACTATGTTCGGGCGTGTGTCTCTTGCACCAAGAACAAGTCTCCTCGGCAATGGCCAGCTGGGTTGCTTTACCCCCTGTCAATGGCAGACAGGCCCTGGGGGATGCTCTGGATGGATTTTGTGGTGGGCTTATCCAAGTCTCGTAGCTGCACCATTATCTGGGTGATCACCGACCATTTTTCCAAAACGGTGCACTTGGTGCCTTTTCCACGGCTACCTTCTGCACGGGCTCTGGCAGCATTGTTCATCATGCATATCTTTCGCCTACATGGTATGCCTGACAAAATTGTCAGTGACCGGGGTCCCTAGTTTGCGTCTCGATTCCGGAGAGAGCTTTGTCGTCTACTCAGTATTGAGTTAAATCTCTCTTCGGCATATCATCCCGAGACGAATGGGTTGGTAGAAAGGGCCAACCAGACCCTGGTCACATATTTATGACATTTTGCTTCTGCCAGGCAGGATGGCTGGGCATCCTTGCTACCGTGGGCGGAGTTTGCACTTAACGCCGTAGCCGACACCACTGGTCAGACTCCATTCCTCCTAAATTACGGCCAGCATCCATGTGTTGCTGTGCCCATGCCCGTGTCTTCCACTGACTCCAGGGTGGCAGACTGGGCTGCGGCGGTATTGGACATTTGGGACCGCGCTCAGGATGCCATTCGGGCCTCCAAGGAGAGAATGAGGTCCTCTGCCGATGCACATCAGAGCAACGCTCCGACCTTTGCTCCTGGCGACTTGGTGTGGCTCTCCGCCCGTAACATCAGGCTGCGAGTTGAGTCCACTAAGTTTGCACCTCACTACTTGGGTCCCTTCAAGGTTCTCGAACAGGTAAACCCTGTGGTCTACCGTCTTGCCCTTCCTCCATGCCTAGGTATCACCGACACCTTTCATGTGTCCCTCTTGAAGCCCGTATACATGTCCCAGTTTTCCGAGTCATCTGCCGGGACATTGGGTTCGTCTACAGATGATTACGAGGTGAATGCTATTTTGGGGTGCAAGGTTGTATGTGGCAAAAAATTCTATTTGGTGGACTGGAAGGGTTATGGCCCAGGGAGTCTGCTGAGCACATTCGAGCTCCGCAGCTCATTGCTGCTTTCGAGCATAGCGAGGCCCAAGGGGGGGCCATGTTCCCACCTCTGCACGGGGGGAGTCTCGAACCATCTCCGCTGTGGTCTCCCATTCTTCTCCAGCCGCAGTGGAACCTGCTCAGCAGAGACGTTGGTCCCAGCGTGTGGCTCAGCCTGATACTGTGCGGATGGTTATGCAGCGGCCAAGAGACCTGGTCGCTGCAGTATGATGCTCTGCCACTAAGGGGAGTGATGGTACGTCTGATGGCACTAAAGGAGTTCTCCTGACCAGGTATCACCAGAACACATTACACTTCACACTCCGGCCACTAGGGGGAGAAAAAGGCTTTATTTATTGGGCCACTCCTCACACTGGTAAAACTAGGGGTTGGGGAGGAAGTTAGTCAGAAGCTGACTGGGTTGGATTCAGGCAACATCCCGTGGCAGGGGGTGTTGCAGGGAGAAGACACAGGGGGGTCCCTGTCAGGCGTGGGAACCTGGCAGGTGCCTAGCGAACAGAGCAGAACGTAATGGAACCGCGCCTGCACTACCTTGCGGTGGTATCCTAAGGAAGAGACACGAAGGGAAGGATATTGTGGAACAGTGTAAACGAGATCAAGCACAAAGGAGTACCAGTAGGAGTCGTGCCGTGAGACCGAGGCAACATCCTACTGAGGCGCGTAGCCGGTGGCCGGAACACCGCGGGAGTAACTGACTCTAGGCCTTACTTCGAACTCCGCAGGACAGTTAATTATAGGTTGGCTGTCTACCTTAAATTTCCTATGAAGACATAGGGGGCAACAGTGGGAGAGGGGCGTCTCTAGGGTCCTGGAAGACCTCCAAGCCTTCCCGTCATACGGGTGCGTCCTAGCCATAACATACCTGGGGGACGAGAAACTAGTAACATCTGGAACTAAAGAGAGAGAGAGAGCTGTAGAGAACGAACGAACGAGAACAGCAGTTGTGAGGACTATTCCAAATGCTCAGCAGGGTAGGACTACAATACACAGGCGCTAGTGGTAGGCAACGATTTCCATCTGCGAAGGAAACTCTGGAAGTGCCCATCGGACCGGACGGTCTCTGATAGCCCTGTTAAACGTGCTCTGGATTGAGGATCCTGAAGTCTTCAGTAAAGAGGAAAAGATACTGCAACCTTGTGTCCTCGTTATTGACTGCATCTCACACCATCACCATCCACCTTACTGGGAAGTCCTGGGGATATACTTCACCTGTGGGAAGGTATACCATCCAGCTGCCATTCCATCACCCCAGCGGACCCCACAGCAGCGTCGGTCACCCTGACCGATCACCACAGGTGGCGTCACGAACCCCTGACAGACTGCATCACCTTTATTGGACGCCCCTTAGCAGGGTCGCGGACCGGGTCTAGCCACCGTGACAGCCTCAGAACCGAACCAGAGAGGCCCGGTACCGAGAACTCGTGGCCCTGTGTCTGGGGGCGCTCCAGTTACAGCTACCTTTCCAGGCTCAGCCATTGTAGCCAGTACTGGTCAGCAGCAAGCAACAAAGTCCTGCTTTTCCCCTTCTGAGCATGCCCGGGGTAAGACCTCTCATTGGAGGTCGGGGGTCACATGCTCAGGTACTGTGGCAGCTCCCATTTGTCCTCTAGGAAGGTCCTGAAGTTGCTTAGGTACTGTAGCAGCTCCCATTGGTCCTCTAGGAAGGTCCTGAAGTTGCTGCAGCTATAAAAGGTTCTCATGGCGGCACGGCCATGCGCTAGTATCAGCTTATGTCATGAGCTTTAGCTACTCAGTGGTCTTGTCTGCTTGTGGTCAGGGTCCGGCTGAAATAAACCACTAGGCCTATCATTAGCATCAAGCAAAGGGATGATTATTGAATAGCCATGATTTTAGATCATTACCATAAAAACAAAATGGGGATGTACTCTGCAACCTTGCTTGTGGGAGTACTGTGCCTTTAAGCCACTATGTGTAATCTGCACCCCTGCCTGTGGGAGTACTTTGCCTTTAATCCTCTTCGTGTTCTCTACACCCCAGCATGTAGGAGTACTGTTCCAAAAATCCTGTGTGTACTCTGCAGCCATGTCTGTATGAATAGTGTGCCTAAAAACAATTTTACTCTGCACCCGACTCTTTGCTAGTAGTGTGCTTAAAAAATAATTCTACTCAGCAGCTGTGCCTGTGCCATTTGTGGGCCTAAAAAAATAATTTTACTCTACTGCTGTGTCTGTATTAGTAGTGTGCCTACAAAATAATTTTAGTCTGCATCTGTATCTTTGCTAGTAGTGTGCCTAAAAATAATTCTACTCTGCCGCTATGTCTGTGCCATTTGTGGGCCTAAAAAACAATTTTACTCTACCACTGCGTCTCTATAAGTTGTAGTCAGGCCTAAATAATATCAGTAACAAAAGATTATTTGATGGTAAAAATAATTATGCTCTGAAGTTGTGTGTATATGAGTAGTGTGCCTAAAAATAAATATACTCCATCGCTGTGTCTGTTCCGGGTGTGGACCTAAAAGAAATTATACTGTCCCACAACATTTTTCTACTTAATGCACCTATATTTGATAGTACTGTGCATGAAAACTAATTTTTCTACTCTTATGCACCAATATCTGTGATATTACTATGCATAAAACATATTTTTATACTGTTATGCACCCATATCTGTGATAGTAGTGTGTGTAAAACTAATTTTTCTACTCTCATGCACCCATTTCTGTGATATTACTGTGCATAAAAACACATTTTTCTACTCTTATGCACCTATGTCTGATAGTGTTATGGATTGATCTGGGCTGGGGTAGAGGAATTGCAACCACTAGGGGCAGCACCAGCAGGCAGCATAGTCACGAGAAGCAAGAAGTCGGCACACAGGAGCCACAATATAGTTAAAGGATCAGCAGGGTACATAGTCAGGAATGGCAAGTGGTCGGCACACAGAAGTAGCAATATAGTTAAAGAATCAGCAGATTGTCAGGTTTAAGTTGGGTGTTCAATCAGGAGATTACAGGGTGGTGCTAATCAGGAACTCAGGGTGGAGACAATCAGAAACAACAGAGGCACCGGTACTCCATCTCCAAATTCAAACCCTGATTCACTGTACTCCAAGGACACCAGCATGTAACGCAGCCTGTATGGCACAGGTCAGAAGGTAGAGCGTCTCGCTGTGCAGGCAGGTCCAGAAGTGGCAGGTGTAGAGAAAACACCCCTTGCATGGCAACGATGAGGTGAATGACCTCCAGACAACACCATGGCCGCTTGCCTCATCAACCAATGTACCCAAGGCAATGCACATAGTCGCTTGGGAGAGGTGCAAGGCGGTGGGAGCCTATGTGCCTCTGTCATGCTTAGACCTGTTTCCGCAGTGGGGGTGTTTTTCTGTTTTTTTTCTATATTATCTTAAAGGGAACCTGTCACCTGAATTTGGCGGGACTGGTTTTGGGTCATATGGGCGGAGTTTTCGGGTGTTTGATTCACCCTTTCCTTACCCGCTGGCTGCATGCTGGCTGCAATATTGGTTTGAAGTTCATTATCTGTCCTCCATAGTACACGCCTGCATAAGGCAAGATTGCCTTGCGCAGGCATGTACTATGGAGGAAAGAGAATGAACTTCAATCCAATATTGCAGCCAGCATGCAGCCAGCGGGTAAGGAAAGGGTGAATCAAACACCCGAAAACTCCGCCCATATGACCCAAAACCAGTCCCGCCAAATTCAGGTGACAGAGTCCCTTTAAGTAATTTTCCTTTCTAGCCCTTACTATGACCATTTTACAGTCATTTTAAAGAACCGAAGTCGGCCTAAGCCGATGAACCCAAACATTCACGGGTTTGCTCTCCCTACTTAGAAAGTAGAACAAAAGTCTTTTAAAGATTGAAGGGTTAAAATTTGCTTTCCAGGCATATAAAGATCTCAATAAACATATAGAGAGGGCACTGGAGTAAAAAGCTCCGCCATAATACAAATATAGAAACCCAAAAGAGGAATGGACACTAAGAGCTAAAATGTAACAATTTTATTGAAAAACCATATAAAAATACAGACAAAATGAATAGAAACCAAATAATGGGATGCAAAGAAAAGATAAAAAAGGCGACACTAGTGCCACACACGGGACGAGTGATACATTTTATAGAGCAAAAAACTTGGTCAGTAACACTGATACCAAAAGTGCAAAATACCATACATCAATTGAGTATATATTGCATAGTGCAAATAATAAAATCATACTGATTTTTTTATAAGGGTGACTGAGCACATGGTAATCAGGGATAAGTTTTAGTCTAGTGTTTAGTGGTTATAACACGTTGCTTATTTCTTTGTTACTTACTGTCTTTTTCTTTATTGTTAACAGATTGTCTTCATTTCATATTACTTTAATCCCCCATGATCTCAGGAGGTGCTTACTGACTCTTCTTTCTGTCAACTATGAAGCTGAGGATAAACCCCATCGGTTACAACAGCGTTCCTGTGTCTAATCGTATTTCACTGTGTCTAAATGACTTAGGTTGTTCCGTGTTACATTGTTCTATAGGGTAGTATATCAATATTCTTGCTCCCTTTCTTTTGTCTACATATATAATTGTCACCTATTATTCATATGTAATGTCCTGTGCATCCATCTTTATGGTTTTCCTTTGTTGTATATTCATATTCTTGCTCCCTTACTCTCATTCACATATATAACTGTCACCTAGTACTCACATGCAGTTATTTACATCCATCTATATGGTTCTACCTCTGCTGTATAGCAGGATGATTTTAGTGGCCCTTTTGTTCACTCATTCTCATGCCCCTGCACTTTATTAATTGTCTGCATAGTATATTTTGCAACTATCTGACTGTATTTGCATTCAATTGTGCACTCTATTCACTGGCACTTTATTTGCCTTCTCTTGCAAGCTATGTCTTGATATTTGCTCATTAGCACTCTACTGTGCTTTTTGCTTCTTATTTACTGGTTCACCTTTTACAGGCTATGTCCTGGCATGATGCACTTTAAACCCCTTTTACCCCCACTTGCACTGATCTAGTACGTGCACTCGCTCAGCTTCTATTTGACTCCCCTCTTACTTTCGGCCGCCTCCTGCCTTCCACTCCGCCCCTAGCAGTGTGCGCTTCTCCCGGCCGGCTTGTCCTGGTTGCCGTGGATACGCGTCCTGTCTGCGTCGCGCGTCTGGCCCCTCCCACTGACGCGTCAGTGCGGGGCGCAGATGCGTGACGTCGGACGCCGACTCCACCGCCGCCGGCCATTGCAGTGCTGGGGTAAGCGCCATCATTACCGCTCAGGGTGCTTCTGCCGGGGATATAAAGAGACCTCCATTCCTCTTCACACTAGCGCCCCCCGAGGAAGCAGCATATGCGAAACGCGCGTCGGGGCTCGCTTTCCCGCACACGGCTGCAGGTTGGTACCCTCTGTATGTACTTTCTTATCAGGATTATGCAGGCAGACTCTAGGCCTCATTTACTCTATTATATGGGACTTTCCCTTTATCATTGATCCATGCCTTTGGTCTTGGCAAGCTTGTGCCACATAGTATACTTTGCCACATTTAGCCTACATTAAGCACTTTTATTGATACTACTTAGTATACATTTCTTTGCACTAGGCACTTTACTTTACATTGTCCTGCATACTGTGTATCTTCCTGCATCAGCACTTTATCTTAGAGCATTCATTATACGTGTATTATCCCTGATTACCATGTGCTCAGTCACCCTTATAAAAAAATCAGTATGATTTTATTATTTGCACTATGCAATATATACTCAATTGATGTATGGTATTTTGCACTTTTGGTATCAGTGTTACTGACCAAGTTTTTTGCTCTATAAAATGTATCACTCGTCCCGTGTGTGGCACTAGTGTCGCCTTTTTTATCTTTTTATCTTTTCTTTGCATCCCATTATTTGGTTTCTATTCATTTTGTCTGTATTTTTATATGGTTTTTCAATAAAATTGTTACATTTTAGCTCTTAGTGTCCATTTCTCTTTTGGGTTTTTATATAAAGATCTCAATAGAAAATGTAAATATTAAATCAAGCTGGAAAAATTTGCTACAGAGAAAGAAATCGCCAATTACGGTACATTAAAATAATTAAAAACTAATTTTATAAATAATTTAATGCCAAAAATGAATAATAAAGAAATAATACGTTGGTATTGTTCCCTAAGTGATGGGAATATCATTGTAAATAACCAAGAGAAGTGGAAAATATTGAACAAGTACTTTTCATCAGTGTTCACCAATTAACTCCCTGTGCCAAATAACATTCAGTTAGGCAAAAATCAAAGATCACCAACCAATATAATAATCAAAGCATAAGAAGTCTGACTGCATTTGAGAAAATTAAATATGGGATGAAGACAATGTGACGGAGGTGCCACTCATGAGCTGCCAATGATGAATCCACAGTATATCCAACAGGATATACTGAGTGATTTCTTGAATAGGTTTACAGAGCCAATGTGTTTCGAGGCCACACAGGACCTCTTCATCAGGACATAAACCTATTATTATTATTATTTATTTATATAGCACCATTAATTCCATGGTGCTGTACATAAGAAGGGGTTACATCAAAATACAAATATCACTTACAGTAAACAAAACTAACAATGACAGACTGGTACAGAGGGAAGAGGACCCTGCCCTTGCGGGCTTACATTCAGATGACCTGACCTCCACAGTCACCAGACCTGAACCCAATCGAGATGGATTGGGGTGAGCTGGACCGCAGAGTGAAGGCAAAAGAGCCAACAAGTGCTAAGCATCTCTGGGAACTCCTTCAAGATTGTTGGAAGACCAATTCCGTTGACTACCTCTTGAAGCTCATCAAGAGAATGCCAGGAGTGTGCAAAGCAGTCATCAAAGCAAAAGGTGGCTACTTTGAAGAACCTAGAATATAAGACATATTTTCAGTTGTTTCACACTTTTTTGTTAAGCATATAATTCCACATGTGTCAATTCATAGTTTTGATGCCTTCAATATGAATTTACAATTCTTATAGTCATGAAAATACAGAAAAGTCTTTAAATGAGAAGGTGTGTCCAAACTTTTGATCTGCACTGTATATATATATCATCCATCCCGGTATATTTGTCCCTTATCCTGGGCCGCATCCTGGTATATACATCCTCCATTCCGGTATATATGTCCCTTATCCTGGACCCCATCCTGGTATATATCTATATATATAATTGTCTAAGGGTTTTTCCGTCTGTCTGTCTGTCTTTCTGTCTGTCTGTCTGTCTATCTGTCTTTCTGTCTGTCTGTCTGTCTGTCCTGGAAATCCCGGCTCTCTGATTGGTCGAGGCCGCCAGGCCTCGACCAATCAGAGACCGGCACAGCATCGACGTAGAAATCCCGCGTCTCTGATTGGTCGAGGCCACCAGGCCTCGACCAATCAGCAACGGGCACAGCGACGATGATGTCATAAAGGACGTAGAAATCCCGCGTCTGATTGGTCGAGGCCTGGCGGCCTCGACCAATCAGCAACGGGCACAGCGACGATGATGTCATAAAGGACGTAGACATCTCACGTTTCTGATTCAGCGACGGGCACAGTATCGACGTAGATGTCGTAATGGTTGCCATGGCGACGATGATGTCATAAAGGTTGCCTCGACCAATCAGCGACGGGCACAGTCTACCGCAAATTCTGGAATCATTATTGTCCATATAGTACGGGGACATGCATATTCTAGAATACCCGATGCGTTAGAATCGGGCCACAATCTAGTATATATATATATATATCCCTCATCCTGGTATGGTTTATATAGCCACCATCCTGGTATATGTCCCTTATCCTGGGCCCCATACTGACATCTAATCACTGCTGATGTACTATATTTATCCTTTGCAAATACATTCGATACTATAAAGTAATTTGATGAGATTTTGCGCACCCATAGACTTTTGTGCTTGAATGTCCCTAGTTCCCCCCCCATACTACAATTGGGCACTATAGGTTATACTATTTCCTTATTTGATCAATCTTGTGTTTGGCTTATGAGGCAGCTGAGATGAGGGACAGAGAGGGGGCACCTATAATCATAATCGATAGTTCAAAGTGAAAAATTGATATTTATATTCTTTTAACATTCACCCCCATACTACTTTATTTCTTTCTATCTCCTGTAGTCCCTCCACCCAGTAAGGAACTAGTCATTTCTTCCTCAATCCTCCCCAGCCACCTGACCTCCTCCACAGAACTATTCCTCCACATACAATCCTTTCTCTCCAGGCACATACGGCCACATCATGACCTATCCAGCTCACACCTTCTAACGCTCAGTCTGCTGCTCCTCATTGCTGGCGACATATCCCCAAATCCTGGCCCTCCTCATCACATTCCCACACTCATTTCTAATCCCCTGCCACGATCCTCTACATGTCCTCGCAACCACAGTAACCTCATACCCATTCATCCAGCCCCCACTCCCCCAATTTCCCTATCTGGAGCACTATGGAACGCACGCTCTGTCTGCAATAAACTTTCATTTATCCATGACCTCTTTATCAATAACAAACTCTCCTTCCTCGGCATCACTGAAACCTGGCTCACCCCTACTGACACAGCCTCCCCTGCTGCACTCTCTTACGGTGGCTTCCACCTTTCTCACACACCCCGCCCCAGCAGCAAGCATGGCGGAGGAGTTGGTTTTCTCCTGTCAGATAACTGCTCCTTCACCCCAATCCCACTGCCACCCTCTGTTACCCTCCCTTCCTTTGAGGTGCACTCTGTGCGCATCTACTCCCCCTCCAACCTCCAACTGGCTGTCATCTACCGTCCCCCAGGGCCAGCCACCACCTTCTTTGACCACTTCACCACCTGGCTACTCCATTTCCTCGCCGCTGACATCCCCACTATCATCATGGGCGACTTCAACATCCCCATTGACACTTCCCTCTCAACTGCCACTAAACTTCTATCCCTCACTTCCTCCTTTGGCCTCACTCAATGGTCTTCTACAGCCACCCACAAAGATGGTCACACACTGGACCTCATCTTCACCCGCCTCTGCTCCCTATCTAACCTCTCAAACTCACCTCTTCCTCTTTCTGACCACAACCTACTCACATTCTCTTCCCTTTCCACTCCTTGTCTACAACCCCCACCCCACAAACTCTCACACCCTCGCAGAAATCTTAAACATCTTGATCTTCACTCACTCTCTGAATCCCTCCTCCCTCTCACAGACATAAGCTCCCTACACAATGTGGATGGTGCTGCCGCTCTATATAACACCACAATAGCTGCAGCTTTGGAATCTCTTGCCCCTCTCACACATACCAAAGCTCACAAAATCAACAGACAACCCTGGCACACCAGCATGACCAAAGAACTGAGGCGAGCTTCCAGGGCTGCTGAGCACAGATGGAAAAGATCCCACTCCAACGAGCACTTCATCACATTCAAACAGTCCCTCACTACTTTCAAAACCACGCTCGCCACAGCAAAACAAACCTACTTCACATCTCTCATATCCTCCCTGTCTCACAACCCCAAACACTTATTCAACACCTTCAACTCTCTCCTCCGTCCCCCAGCACCTCCTCCCTCCCCACTCATCTCAGCTGAAGACTTAAGACTTTGCCTCATTTTTCAAGCAGAAAATTGAGAACATCAGAGACAGTTTTAGTAAACAACCCCCAGAACCCTTCCTCCCTATTACCCAGCCCTCCACCTCCAAAACCAACTTCTCCACCATTACAGAAGACGGACTCTCCACTCTACTCTCAAGATCGCATCTCACCACCTGTGCACTTGACCCACTCCCATCCCACTTCATCCCAAACCTCACCACAGTCTTCATCCCAACCCTAACCCATCTCTTCAACCTATCACTAACAACTGGCATTTTCCCCTCAAGCTTTAAACATGCCTCAATCACACCTATCATCAAAAAGCCCTCTCTTGACCCATCCTCTCTATCTAGCTATTGCCCTATATCACTTCTCCCCTTTGCCTCAAAACTACTGGAACAACATGTCCATCTTGAACTGTCCTACCATCTATCTTCCTGCTCCTTCTTCGACCGCTTTCAATCAGGCTTCCGGTCACACCACTCCACTGAAACTGCCCTAACTAAGGTCACCAATGACCTATTAACCGCCAAGAGCAAGCGACACTACTCTATCCTCCTCCTCCTGGACCTGTCCTCTGCCTTTGACACGGTGGACCATTCCTTGCTGCTGCAGACCCTCTCATCCCTTGGAATCACAGACTTGGCCCTATCCTGGATCTCGTCATACCTAACTGACCGTACATTCAGCGTCTCCCACTCACACACCACCTCCTCCCCTCGCCCCCTATCTGTCGGAGTCCCTCAAGGTTCAGTTCTAGGACCCCTGCTCTTCTCCATTTACACCTTTGGCCTGGGACAGCTCATAGAATCTCACGGCTTTCAGTATCATCTCTATGCTGACGACACACAGATCTACATCTCTGGAACAGATATTACCACCCCACTAACCAGAATCCCTCAATGTCTATCCGCTATTTAATCCTTCTTCTCCGCTAGATTTCTAAAACTTAACATGGACAAAACAGAATTCATCATCTTTCCCCCATGTTACATGACCTCCCCAACGAACCTATCCATTACAGTAAACGGCTGCCCTCTCTCCCCAGTCCCACAAGCCCGCTGTCTTGGGGTAATCCTTGACGCTGATCTCTCTTTTAAACCACATATCCAAACCCTTTCCACTTCCTGCTGCCTCCAACTCAAAAATATTTCACGGATCCGCTCATTCCTAAACCAAGAATCTGCAAAGACCCTAGTCCATGCCCTCATCATCTCCCGCCTTGACTACTGTAACCTCCTGCTCTGTGGCCTCCCCTCTAACACTCTTACACCCCTCCAATCTATTCTAAACTCTGCTGCCCGACTAATCCACCTGTCCCCCCGCTATTCCCAGGCCTCTCCCCTCTGTCAATCCCTGCACTGGCTCTCCATCACCCAGAGACTCCAGTACAAAAGCCTAACCATGACATACAAAGCCATCCACAACCTGTCTCCTCCATACATCTGCGACCTCGTCTCCCGGTACTCTCCTGCACGCAACCTCCGATCCTCACAAGATCTCCTTCTCTACGCCCCTATTATCTCCTCTTCCCACAATCGCATACAAGATTTCTCTCGTGCATCCCCCCTACTCTGGAATTCTCTACCACAACATATCAGACTCTCGCCTACCATCGAAACCTTCAAAAAGAACCTGAAGACCCACCTCTTCCGACTAGCCTACAACCTGCAGTAACCACCGATTGACCAAACCGCTGCTTGGCCAGCTCTACCCTACCTACTGTATCGTCACCCATCCCCTGTAGATTGTGAGGCCTCGCGGGCAGGGTCCTCCCTCCTCCTGTACCAGTTGTGACTTGTATTGTTCAAGATTATTGTACTTGTTTTATTATGTATACCCCTCCTCACATGTAAAGCGCCATGGAATAAATGGCGCTATAACAATAAATAATAATAATAATGATAATAATAATAATAATAATATTTAAGGTTGTGGAATAGAGAACAAAAAAGAGCAACAACAAAGTCCTGAAAAGTCAAGTTTCAAAAAAGTTAAGTTACAATTAATTTACTTAATTTTGCAAAGCTTATTTTTGTTGCAGCAAAAGCAAAATGATTATAAAAGTACAGGCAATTAATCCACAGATAAGAAAAGGAACATTCTCAGTTGATTGGTATTCATGTACTGAGGCAAAAGAGTCTCAGTAATGGGGGACTGTAAATCAGCTAAGAACCAAGGAACAGCATGTTGTTGACCTTAACGTTTCTTAGGGTAAACTGTCTATGACCTATGAAATCCATTCTTGTGAATTTGCAGGATACATCTGTCAGGTATTTGAATATATGTCGCTTTTTAGGCTTGTGGAACTTCATACCAAAGCAAGATTTCAGAAATATTTGAGAATTACATTCCTCTCTTATAAATCACCAAGTCTAAAAATCCAATTGTCTGCAGACACTGACTAAGCAGATGGTCATATGGTGAGCTAAGAAAAACCAACATATGAGCCTATTAGACTACTCAAAACATTTACCGTACGTTACTTGGATGACAAGTGAGTCCAGAATCTGCCTTAACTCTGTTCAACACACTAAAAAGGGAGATATTTATTCCCAGTCTAGAAACAGAAATAAGATGAAAATACAAGCTTCACTATCTCAATCTACATTTTGTAAATGATTGATTTACTAACACTATAAGTCCAGTGTAGTTCCCCGGCATGGTGCCTGTCTATAAAGCTCGGACTCAGTCGCACAACATATTTCTATTCAAGTCTTTTGGTTTCACATGTATTTTTCGCAATAAGAAAACTTACAACTGTGCCAATGTGATGAAACACTGCAAAACACTGCAAAAATATTACAATGTGTTAATAGGTATTGTTTATATAATGTACAATATTAATATATAAGGAGGTGGAGATGCTGTGTACACCCATTAAAGAATCTGTGCTTAGATAATGCATTTTGTTGTTTTGCCCATTTACTGTATGACATTATTAGTAATCTGCATTGTTCTGTGAAGAAGTAATATTCTACTCAGCAACAGGTAGTTAGTAGAGATAGACAGAGTTAATAGTTGGGACTAGCCCAGAATGGGAGGAGCCCCATGGTGATACCGGAAAAGACTTCCTGGTAGTGGGTCCACTTTCCAGCAGTACCA
Organism: Ranitomeya imitator; assembly: GCF_032444005.1. Taxonomy (NCBI): domain Eukaryota; kingdom Metazoa; phylum Chordata; class Amphibia; order Anura; family Dendrobatidae; genus Ranitomeya; species Ranitomeya imitator. The sequence goes on along the minus strand of NC_091284.1, from coordinate 740,075,380 downwards.
GACCTAAGGTCTGATAGCTGGCAGATTCGTATGTTAAAGGGTGTTTGTGTGGCAAGAGGGAGACTAAGGACTCAGATAGTAAGATTCTGAGGAGAGGAAAGAAGCAGAGGGAAGCCGAAATGCAGACAGGAGTCCTAAAAGAAGTGAAAGCAAAGAAAAATGACTGAGGTCTGGACCAGAAAGCCCATCAGGACAGTGTGGAGTTTTAACTGAGTTATCAGAAGGCAGAAATAAAGGGAAGCAAGAGGAAGAGAATACATGTGGCATTGTAGCTACTAAGAATCTATAGTAAACAAAGCCAAGTAACCATACTGTTACACATCTTCTCCAATGGAGAAATGATAGAAAGCATGGACTTGGCTTTGGAAGTGCTTTTGAGGAGTCATGCTGATGAACCCCATTCTGTGGGGCCCTCATTAGTCAGCTGGGAACTGAGAGTAGCATTACACCTTGACTCGTGCAGTCCCCACAGGGAAGATGGAAGCTCCCAACATAGCTTGCTGACGGTAGTGGGAACAGAGAGCAGAACCGAGAGAGGCAGCATAATATCACATGTGAAGGAACAGTATACAATTTGGCTTATTAATAAAGAAATGTCCATGAAGCTTTCTACATACTATCTGATGTACATACTGTAGTTCATGCTACTTTAATGTTTAGTGAAAAGAAGGTTATTTTGGACTGCGGTCTCCTTCACTAATTTCCATAGCATCTGGTCCTGGCCAGCCGATTACAACAACACCATGTGGTTTGTGGAGGCATATCACCAAAATAATACAAGGCAACACACCCAGCCAGGACCCCAATTTTCATGTAGCATGCCAGGACTTGAAAGACAAGTACATCGCCCACTGTTACCGCCCTACGCCATGTTACAAATGCACAATTATTATTTTTCTCTCTCCAATTATTACAATGAAAACATTACAGGATTTAGGCTTTAAAAATGATAACTAAACAAATGATAACACAAGTGGATTTGTGAAGAAACTGCAGGCGATGGTGAAATGCGTGTCGAGTTGTGCAGCAGCCCATTTTTTTGTTTCCACCATGGCCACAGGTAATTTATACTAATAGGGTTTTGAGCATATTGCAGCTACCTTTTATTTATGTGGTCATATGCTGGTGTTACACACTATATGAGAATATATAACTATCTATTGCAGATATATACTATATATCTGTTTACATGGTTATATATGAGTAAATATAGAAATAGTATAGGTGTGTTCGCAGCCCAGGGTCCACCGTGCAGGAATGGAACCTGCTGCTAGTAAATGGCGGCACTATGTGGCGGTACTACGCCTGAATTGACACGGGTTCCGTCACCCGGTCAGTATAGAAGTGAACTCTGTTGCTTCACAGAGTCGCCGGAATAAAAGAAAATGCTGTGCGCTGTTAATCTCACAGGGGAGCAAAGCTCACTAATGGAGCTGGTAGCGTACAGTGGTCATACAGTAAGCAACAGGACTCAAACAACTCCTCTTCAGAGGTGCCAGAATTCTAGTGGCTATATGCCAGCCCTAAATTCATGCAAACAAACTCCTCTCCGGAGGTGCTGGGATTCTAGTGGCTATACACCAGCCCTAAATTCACACAGACCAACCCCTTTGGGAGGTGCCGGAATTCTAGTGGCTATACAGCTGACCCTGAGCACATGCTGACACAGACCACAAAGTAGCAAAGCTCATGATCATAAGTTAATATTAGCGCATGGCTGTGCGGTCATGCGACCCTTTTATAGAGGAAGCTCTCCAGGACCTTCCTAGTGGTCCAATAGGAATGGCTTCAGGACCTGAGCATGTGACCCCTGACCTCCAATGAGAGGACATCCCTTGCGCATGCTCAGTAGAGGAAAAGCAGGACTTAGTCCCAGGAGCATCTGCTCGCAGCAGAACAGTGCTGGTTACAAAGGCTGAGCCTGGAAGACCAGCAGTAACCAAGCGCACAGAATCTGCCTGAGCCAGATGCTGGGACCGACGTCTCCACTGAGCAGGTTCCACTGCAGCTGGAGAATGGGAGACCGCAGCAGAGGTGGCTTGAGATTCCCCTTGTGCAGCGGTGGGAACTCGACGCCTAACAATATGCAATACAGATATGGTTGACCATAAAATTATCATATTTCTTCTCTTTCTTTCTACAGGAGCTTCTCACAAAATTAGAATATAATCAAAAAGTTAAGTTATTTCAGTTCTTAAATACAAATAGTGAAACTCATTTATTACTGTATATAGAGTCATTGCAAACACAGTGATCTATTTCAAGTGTTTATTTCTGTTAACGTTGATGATTATGGCTTGCAGCCAATGAAAACTCAAAAGTCATTGTCTCAGTAAATTATAACAATTAACAAAAAAAATGAGCAAAGGCTTCCTAAGTATTTAAAAAGGTCCCTTAATCTGTTTTAGTAGCTCCACAATAATGGGAAGACTGCTGACTTGACAGATGTCAAGAAGGCAGTCATTTATACACTCCACAAGGAGAGTAAGCCACAAAAGGTCATTGCTAAAGAAGCTGGCTGTTCACAGAGTGCTGTATCCAAGCATATTAATGGAAAGTTGATTGGAAGGAAAAAGTGTGGTAGAAAAAGGTGCACAAGCAACCGGGATAACAGCAGCCTTGAAAGGATTGTTAAGAAAAAGCCATTCAAAAATTTGGGAAAGACTCACAAGGAGGGGACTGCTGGTGGAATCATTGCTTTAAGAGCCACCACACACAGACGTATCCAGGACATGGGCTACAAGTGTAGCATTCCTTGTGTCAAGCCACTCATGATCAATAGACAATGGCTGAAGCGTCTTATCTGGGCCAAGGAGAAAAAGAACTGGACTGTTGCTCAGTGGTCCAATGTGTTGTTTTCGGATGAAAGTAAATTTTGCATTTCATTTGTAAATCAAGGTCCCAGAGTCTGGAGGAAGACTGGAGAGACCACAATCCAAACTGCTTGAGGTCTAGTGTGAAGTTTCCACAATCAGTGATGGTTTGGAAAGCCATATCATCTAATGGTGTATGTCCACTGTGTTTTACCAAGACCAAAGTCAGCACAGCCGTCTACCATCAAATTTTAGAGCACTTCATGCTGCCCTCTGCTGACAAGCGTTTTGAAGATGTACTGTAAATTTCATTCTCCAGCAGGAATTGGCACCTGTCCACACTGCCAAAATTACCAATACCTGGTTTAAAAACAACAGTATCACTGTGCTTGATTGGCCAGTAAACTCGCCTGACCTTAACCCCATAGGGTATAGTCAAGAGGAAGATGAGAGGCACCAGACCCAACAATGCAGATGAGCTGAAGGCTGCTATCAAAGCACCCTGGGCTTCCATAACACCTCAGCAATGCCACAGTCTGATTGCCTCCATGCCACTCCCCATTGATGCAATAATTGTTGCGAAAGGAGCTCCAACCAAGTATTGAGTGCATTTACTGAACATACATTTCAGTAGGCCAACATTTTGTTATTTAAAATCATTTTTCAAGCTGGTGTTATAAAGTTTTCTAATTTACTGAGATAATGACTTTTGGGTTTTCATTTTCTGTAAGCCATAATCATCAACATTAACAGAAATAAACAATTGAAATATATCACTCTGTAATGACTCCATGTAATATATGAGTTTCACTTTTTTGTATTTAAGAACTGAAAAAACTTAACTTTTTGATGATTTCCTATTTTTATGAGAAGCACCTGTGTGTCCCTTAGCATGTACTGATTTTATTATATTAATAGGTTTTCTATTGTGTTCTTATTATAATCTTTACATCAAGTAATAAAAAAGTGTTATAATTTTATATTTTGTATTGTATTGTTCCTTCTTGGTTACTGAAGTTTGAGTTCTTTGATATGAGGGGATCTTTATACAAGATTTAGAGGAATACATTTGGTGCTATGTTATATAGGGTATAGTCTTTATGCAATGTGTGTCATTAAGACATGAAATCAGCTATGTGTAGAAAAATATCACATTTTGCAGTCAAGACTTTAGTTACTGTTTAAAGCACCACTCCATCATCTTTTTTTATAGAAACGCTGGAATGATGCTTCTAAGCTAAGGTCCCTGCCCCTAGTCATATATTTACCATCATCCATCTTCTGCTGTTATCCGTGCTGCTTTGGTCAGCCTGAGAAGCTGGTGTGATCCAATCTACATTCTTCCTACCCTAAGGGAGCAGAAAGCAACTACCAGTTAGAAAATTGTTATGAAAGGTAATTCAGTACCACAATGGACATAGAGGTCAGCGCACATACAGTGACCTGGCAATAACCCAAAAAACAAGAACGAGCTCTGAGACGTGGGAACTCTGTTGACCGCAATCCCTAATCCTCTCCAACCACACTAAAGGCAGCCGTGGATTGCGCCTAACGCTCCCTATGCAACTTGGCACGGCCTGAGAAACTAGCTAGCCTGAAGATAGAAAATAAGCCTACCTTGCCTCAGAGAAATACCCCAAAGGAAAAGGCAGCCCCCACATATAATGACTGTGAGTTAAGATGAAAAGACAAACGTAGAGATGAAATAGACTTAGCAAAGTGAGGCCCAACTTTCTGAACAGAGCGAGGATAGGAAAGGTAACTTTGCGGTCAACACAAAATCCTACAAAAACCACGCAAAGGGGGCAAAAAGACCCTCCGTACCGAACTAACGGCACGGAGGTACACCCTCTGCGTCCCAGAGCTTCCAGCAAGCAGTAAAAAACAAATTGACAAGCTTGACAGAAAAAAACAGCAAACAAATAGCAAAGAGGAACTTAGCTATGCAGAGCAGCAGGCCACAGGAACGATCCAGGAGGAAACAGGTCCAATACTAGAACATCGACTGGAGGCCAGGATCAAAGCACTAGGTGGAGTTAAATAGAGCAGCACCTAACGACTTCCCCACAACACCTGAGGAAGGAAACTCAGAAGCCGCAGTACCACTTTCCTCCACCAACGGAAGCTCACAGAGAGAACCAGCCGAAGTACCACTTGTGACCACAGGAGGGAGCTCTGCCACAGAATTCACAACAGTACCCCCCCCTTGAGGAGGGGTCACTGAACCCTCACCAGAGCTCCCAGGACGACCGGGATGAGCCATATGAAAGGCACGAACAAGATCGGGAGCATGGACATCAGAGGCAAAGACCCAGGAATTATCTTCCTGAGCATAACCCTTCCACTTAACCAGATACTGGAGTTTCCGCCTTGAAACACGAGAATCCAAAATCTTCTCCACAATATACTCCAACTCCCCCTCCACCAAAACCGGGGCAGGAGGATCAACAGATGGAACCATAGGTGCCACGTATCTCCGCAACAATGACCTATGGAATACGTTATGTATGGAAAAAGAATCTGGAAGGGTCAGACGAAAAGACACAGGATTAAGAACCTCAGAAATCCTATGCGGACCAATAAAACGAGGTTTAAATTTAGGAGAGGAAACCTTCATAGGAATATGACGAGAAGATAACCAAACCAAGTCCCCAACCCGAAGTCGGGGACCCACACAGCGTCTGCGATTAGCGAAACGTTGAGCCTTCTCCTGGGACAAAGTCAAATTGTCCACTACATGAGTCCAAATTTGCTGCAACCTGTCCACCACAGTATCCACACCAGGACAGTCCGAAGACTCAACCTGCCCTGAAGAGAAACGAGGATGGAACCCAGAGTTGCAGAAAAACGGTGAAACCAAGGTAGCCGAGCTGGCCCGATTATTAAGGGCGAACTCAGCCAAAGGCAGAAAGGACACCCAGTCATCCTGATCAGCAGAAACAAAGCATCTCAGATATGTTACCAAGGTCTGATTGGTTCGTTCGGTCTGACCATTAGTCTGAGGATGGAAAGCCGAGGAAAAAGACAAGTCAATGCCCATCCTACCACAAAAGGCTCGCCAAAACCTCGAAACAAACTGGGAACCTCTGTCAGAAACTATATTCTCTGGAATGCCATGTAAACGAACCACATGCTGGAAAAACAATGGCACCAAATCAGAGGAGGAAGGCAATTTAGACAAGGGTACCAAATGGACCATCTTAGAGAAGCGATCACAGACCACCCAAATGACTGACATCTTTTGAGAGACGAGAAGATCTGAAATAAAATCCATAGAGATATGTGTCCAAGGCCCCTTTGGGACCGGCAAGGGCAAAAGCAACCCACTGGCACGAGAACAGCAGGGCTTAGCCCGAGCACAAATCCCACAGGACTGCACAAAAGTACGCACATCCCGCGACAGAGATGGCCACCAAAAGGATCTAGCCACTAACTCTCTGGTACCAAAGATTCCAGGATGACCAGCCAACACCGAACAATGAACCTCAGAGATAACTTTATTCGTCCACCTATCAGGGACAAACAGTTTCTCCGCTGGGCAACGATCAGGTTTATTAGCCTGAAATTTTTGCAGCACCCGCCGCAAATCAGGGGAGATGGCAGACACAATTACTCCCTCTTTGAGGATACCCGCCGGCTCAGATACACCCGGAGAGTCGGGCACAAAACTCCTAGACAGAGCATCCGCCTTCACATTTTTAGAGCCCGGAAGGTATGAAATCACAAAGTCAAAACGGGCAAAAAACAACGACCAACGAGCTTGTCTAGGATTCAACCGCTTGGTGGACTCGAGATAAGTCAAGTTCTTATGATCAGTCAAGACCACCACACGATGCTTAGCTCCTTCAAGCCAATGACGCCACTCCTCGAATGCCCACTTCATGGCCAGCAACTCTCGATTGCCCACATCATAATTTCGCTCAGCAGGCGAAAACTTCCTGGAAAAGAAGGCGCATGGTTTCATCACCGAGCAATCAGAACTTCTCTGCGACAAAACAGCCCCTGCTCCAATCTCAGAAGCATCAACCTCGACCTGGAACGGAAGCGAAACATCTGGTTGACACAACACGGGCAGAAGAAAAACGACGCTTCAACTCTTGAAAAGCTTCCACCGCAGCAGAAGACCAATTGATCAAATCAGCACCTTTCTTGGTCAAATCGGTCAATGGTTTAGCAATACTAGAAAAATTGCAGATGAAGCGACGATAAAAATTAGCAAAGCCCAGGAACTTTTGCAGACTTTTCAGAGATGTCGGCTGAGTTCAATTATGAATGGCTTGGACCTTAACAGGGTCCATCTCGATAGTAGAAGGGGAAAAGATGAACCCCAAAAATGAAACCTTCTGAACACCAAAGAGACACTTTGATCCCTTCACAAACAAAGAATTAGCACGCAGGACCTGAAACACCGTTCTGACCTGCTTCACATGAGACTCCCAATCATCCGAGAAGATCAAAATGTCATCTAAGTACACAATCAGGAATTTATCCAGGTACTCTCGGAAGATGTCATGCATAAAGGACTGAAACACTGATGGAGCATTGGCAAGTCCGAATGGCATTACTAGATACTCAAAATGGCCCTCGGGCGTATTAAATGCAGTTTTCCACTCATCGCCTCGCTTAATACGCACAAGATTATACGCACCACGAAGATCTATCTTGGTGAACCAACTAGCCCCCTTAATCCGAGCAAACAAATCAGATAACAATGGCAAGGGGTACTGAAATTTAACCGTGATCTTAATTAGAAGGCGGTAATCTATACAAGGTCTCAGTGAACCATCCTTCTTGGCTGCAAAAAAGAACCCTGCTCCTAATGGCGACGATGACGGGCGAATATGCCCCTTCTCCAAAGACTCCTTCACATAACTCCGCATAGCGGCATGCTCAGGCACAGATAAATTAAACAGTCGACCTTTTGGGAATTTACTACCAGGAATCAAATCGATAGCACAATCACAATCCCTATGCGGAGGTAGGGTATCGGACTTAGGCTCATCAAATAAATCCCGGTAATCAGACAAGAACTCAGGAACCTCAGAAGAGGTGGATGACGAAATAGTCAGAAATGGGACATCACCATGTACCCCCTGACAACCCCAGCTGGACACAGACATGGATTTCCAATCTAATACTGGATTATGAACTTTTAGCCATGGCAACCCCAACACGACCACATCATGCAGATTATGCAACACCAGAAAGCGAATAACCTCCTGATGTGCAGGAGCCATGCACATGGTCAGCTGGGTCCAGTACTGAGGCTTATTCTTGGCCAAAGGCGTAGCATCAATTCCTCTCAATGGAATAGGACACTGCAAGGGCTCCAAGAAAAACCCACAACGCCTAGCATACTCCAAGTCCATCAAATTCAGAGCAGCGCCTGAGTCCACAAATGCCATGACAGAATACGATGACAAAGAGCAGATCAAGGTAACAGACAGAAGAAATTTTGACTGTACCGTACCAATGGTGGCAGACCTAGCGAACCGCTTAGTGCGCTTAGGACAATCAGAGATAGCATGAGTGGAATCACCACAGTAGAAACACAGCCCATTCAGACGTCTGTGTTCTTGCCGTTCAACTCTGGTCAAAGTCCTATCGCACTGCATAGGCTCAGGTTTAAGCTCAGGTAATACCGCCAAATGGTGCACAGATTTACGCTCGCGCAAGCGTCGACCGATCTGAATGGCCAAAGACATAGACTCATTCAGACCAGCAGGCATAGGAAATCCCACCATGACATCCTTAAGGGTTTCAGAGAGACCTTTTCTGAAAATAGCTGCGAGCGCACCTTCATTCCACTGAGTGAGTATGGACCACTTTCTAAATTTCTGACAATATACCTCTATTTCATCCTGACCCTGACACAGAGCCAGCAAATTCTTCTCTGCCTGATCCACAGAATTAGGCTCATCGTACAGCAATCCGAGCGCCAGGAAAAATGCATCGATATTACTTAATGCAGGATCTCCTGACGCAAGAGAAAATGCCCAGTCCTGAGGGTCGCCACGCAAAAAAGAAATAACGATCCTAACTTGTTGAACTGGGTCACCAGAGGAGCGAGGTTTCAAAGCCAGAAATAGTTTGCAATTATTTTTGAAACTCAGAAATTTAGTTCTATCTCCAAAAACCAAATCAGGAATAGGAATTCTCGGTTCTAACATAGAATTCTGAACCACAAAGTCTTGAATAGTTTGTACTCTTGCCGTGAGCTGATCCACACATGAAGACAGACCTTTAATGTCCATTGCTACACCTGTGTCCTGAACCACCCAAATGTCTAGGGGAAAAAAAAGGCAAAACACAGTGCAAAGAAAAAAAAATGGTCTCAGAACTTCTTTTTTCCCTCTATTGAGAATCATTAGTACTTTTGGCCTCCAGTACTGTCATGATTTGGTAATTCAGTATCACAATGGACATAGGAGTCAGAGCACATACAGTGACCTGACAGTAACCCAAAAAACAAGAACGAGCTCTGAGACGTGGGAACTCTGTTGACCGCAATCCCTAATCCTCTCCAACCACACTAAAGGCAGCCGTGGATTGCGCCTAACGCTCCCTATGCAACTCGGCACGGCCTGAGAAACTAGCTAGCCTGAAGATAGAAAATAAGCCTACCTTGCCTCAGAGAAATACCCCAAAGGAAAAGGCAGCCCCCACATATAATGACTGTGAGTTAAGATGAAAAGACAAACGTAGAGATGAAATAGACTTAGCAAAGTGAGGCCCAACTTTCTGAACAGAGCGAGGATAGGAAAGGTAACTTTGCGGTCAACACAAAATCCTACAAAAACCACGCAAAGGGGGCAAAAAGACCCTCCGTACCGAACTAACGGCACGGAGGTACACCCTCTGCGTCCCAGAGCTTCCAGCAAGCAGTAAAAAACAAATTGACAAGCTGGACAGAAAAAAAACAGCAAACAAATAGCAAAGAGGAACTTAGCTATGCAGAGCAGCAGGCCACAGGAACGATCCAGGAGGAAACAGGTCCAATACTAGAGCATCGACTGGAGGCCAGGATCAAAGCACTAGGTGGAGTTAAATAGAGCAGCACCTAACGACTTCACCACATCACCTGAGGAAGGAAACTCAGAAGCCGCAGTACCACTTTCCTCCACCAACGGAAGCTCACAGAGAGAACCAGCCGAAGTACCACTTGTGACCACAGGAGGGAGCTCTGCCACAGAATTCACAACAGAAAATTTCTGTAAGTTTCCCCTGTTTATTTTGATACTGTTTTGCATAAGTTGTATGTCTTTTTATCATATTTTTATACCTTTTTCTTATTGTAAGCATTGAACCTTTTGTTATTAATGTATAAAACTTTAACAAGTTGAACCTTGAATGTTCCAAAAAATCCATAGCCTAAGGTGTGTGAGCCTTATGAGTGATAGACATTATTAGTATTATTAGTTCCGGGACTCATCGCCCATGTATTCGGTGAGTGGTGGCAGCGTGTATGAGTGGGTGTGTGGCCTGGGTCAGTGTGTGATTTATGCTCCCATTACAGCATAGGACAGAGGTTGAATGTTGGACTGAGAGTGGGGAGATAGATTAACCCTTGCAGGCACAACCCCAAGTCACGTGTGAGAGCAGGCACGTGACGAATAAGTGACACCACGGAAAAGGGATTCGTGACAATGGGCCTCTTGGCTGCATCTCTGATCAGTCTTGTCGTTGTTTGAGATTAAAGTTTAGAGGGACGGCCGGGTCTTGGTAGATTTGCAATGGTATGATACTTCCATTTCAATATGATCGCTTGCACAGTGCTCCTTGTGATATTTAAAGTTTTGGAAATCATTTTGTATCCAAATTCAGCTTTAAACTTCTCCACAACAGTATCACGGACCTGCCTGTTGTTTTCCTTGGTCTTCATGTGCTTAAAACAGAACCCTGAGACTATCACAGAGCAGGTGTATTTATACGGAGACTCGATTACACAAAGGTGTATTATATTTATCATCATTAGGCATTTAGGACAACATTGTATCATTCAGAGATCCACAATGAACTTCTGGAGTGAGTTTGCTGCACTGAAAGTAAAGGGGCCAAATAAATTGCACGCCCCACTTTTCAGTTTTTGAATTTCCACAAAAATTTAAAATAACCAATAAATTTCGTTCAACTTCACAATTGTGTTACACTTATTGTTGATTCTTCACCAAAAATTTACATTTGGTATCTTTATGCTTGAAGCATGATACGTGGGAAAAGGTTGAAAAGTTTCAGGGGGCCGAATACTTTCGCAAGGCACTGTATATTATCCCCCAAACAGCACTGAAAAAAACAATAGCAATTCTCCCACATAAAACAAGGCCTCATTTAGCTACGCCACAAAGGTGCTCTGATAACTACAGGGTTAAATCAGAAATAGCACTTCCAGTTTTAACCCTGCCTGTTTTGTATGCCCTCCTCAGGTTTTTGCCTATACAGTACTTTTACATTATTTTACTTCATCAGATATACTCTCTAGTGGAGTGATTATTATTTCAGCACACTTTCTTCTTTGAACATACGGTCTCCAGGTGCTTTACCCAGGTGCTTTAAATAAACCAAGAAAAAGGAAGGAAGTTAGATGACTAAGATATAACTTTGTAATCCACCATTTAGATAATGAACGTACCAAATCAAATACTTTTCATTAGTTATTTGCCTCTAGATTACTTATGCTCTGAAAAAAAATTCTATGAAAATATTATTTTAGTAGCATAAATGGCCCTTAATTTCATTTTGATGACATCTATTACAAATACTTGAAAGTTTCAATTTTAAACTAAAATGTAAAGAACAAATGAACTGTTATGATGCATTCTATACAAGTTATTTGTTTTCCGCATGTTAAAGGGAATTTGTCATCATGTTTTTGTTACCTTATAGGAGAGCACTATAATAATAATAATCCTTATTTATTTAGCGCCAACACATTCTGTAGCACTTTACAATTCAGAGGATCATATACAACAGTCATAAGTAACAAAGGTAAACATAATACAATAATTAAAGCAAAGATAACGACGACCCTGCTCGTAAGAGCTTACAATCTGCATTGAGGTGGGGTTGACAAAAAGTACAGGTACTTATTTACAATGATGGTCCAGCCATCTTTAGGGAATGGGGGATAGATAAAGGCTACATGAGCTAGTCACTAGCCAATATTTGTAGTGCTTTTTGGTGCAGGGAGTTTGATGGAGAATTATGTTCAGAAAAATAATGAATGGGCTATTTATAAAAGGACTTCAATAAGGGAATGTGATAGGCACTCTAAACAGATGTGTTTTTAGGGAGCGCCTAAAATCGTGTTGTGCTAGTCCTGATTTCTTGAGGTTGAGCATTCCAGAGAATTGGTGCAACTCGGAAGAAGTCATGGAGCCAGGAGTGGGCGGTACGGATAAGTACGCATGTTAGTCGAAAGTCAGTTGCTGAGGGTAGGGTGCATGTGGGCCAATAAACAGAAATTATGGAAGAGATGTAGAGGGGTGCCGCACTGTGGAGAGCTTTGTGGGTTAGAACAGGTAACATGTAAAACACGAAACACACAACAAATAGGGATGACCCTGGACTATCGCTATAACATTCTCACCTGCATTCCTGTCTACCAGCAGAGGTTGGCATCCTTGATGCAATATTGGCACCCCTGCTTCTCAACGGTTGTCCCTCATTGTCCTAATGTGCACTATTATAGAATGGGGGACACACTAACAATGGAATGATCTGTCAATCAAATTCTCAAATAAATATTAAAAACCCTATTGACAAGGTTTTGCACAAGATCAATCACTGAAAATGAACTCCATGGACAAGGCCCAAACACAAAAGCAAACAAAGCAGACAAAAAGAAGATCCTTATATATTGCACAAGATCAATCACTGAAAATGAACCATAGACAAGGTCCAAATATAAAAGCAAACAAAGGAGGTAAAAAGGAGGTGATTATATACTGCATAACATAAATCACTGAAGATTAACTCCATAAACATTGCCCACACATTGGAGCAAACAGGAAAGGCCAAAAGGACGTGATTAGTCCAGGTACAACTCCAATGATAAAAATTCAATGACAAAAAACAGATATTCAGATAAACAGACAACAGTACCCATCAACTGTACCTAATCTGTATTCTAATATCTGAATCCCTACCTAGACAGTGGAGGTTGTCACAATATATTGTTGTGAATATGGCGCCCTGCTCCACGGTGGCGCTTCCTAGGAAACCCTCATATATTCCTGTAGTGCTATAGGGTAGCCAATGATTACCCAGATCCTTTTGATAATATCTAGGTACTCATAACTTACATGGTATTAGATGAATAGGCACAATGTTCAAAAAGTAACAAATGGCACTTATCAGATAGATAAAGCTTTAACCTCTACGCATTTCACCTATTCGGATCATCAGGAGATAAAATGAATTGATGCAGCATTTTTTTACAAAAAGTTTTTTGCATCACCATATTTTGAGAGTTATGTTTATCTATATTTCTGCCTACAGAGTCATGTGAAGGCTTGTTTTTTTGCGAAACAAGTTGACATTTTTATTGGTTTAGTTTTCAGCACATATTTTTTGGGAGACAGAATGAACAAAAACTGTTGTGAATTCTGTGGCAGAGCTCCCTCCTGTGGTCACAAGTGGTACTTCGGCTGATTCTCTCTGTGAGCTTCCGTTCGTGGAGGAAAGTGGTACTGCGGCTTCTGAGTTTCCTTCCTCAGGTGATGTGGTGAAGTCGTTAGGTGCTGCTCTATTTAACTCCACCTAGTGCTTTGATCCTGGCCTCCAGTCAATGTTCTAGTATTGGACCTGTTTCCTCCTGGATCGTTCCTGTGGCCTGCTGCTCTGCATAGCTAAGTTCCGCTTTTGCTTTTTGTTTGCTGTTTTTTTCTGTCCAGCTTGCTTATTTGTTTTCTTGTGCTTGCTGGAAGCTCTGGGACGCAGAGGGTGTACCTCCGTGCCGTTAGTTCGGTACGGAGGGTCTTTTTGCCCCCTTTGCGTGGTTGTTTGTAGGGTTTTGTGTTGACCGCAAAGTTACCTTTCCTATCCTCGCTCTGTTCAGAAAGTCGGGCCTCACTTTGCTAAATCTATTTCATCTCTACGTTTGTCTTTTCATCTTAACTCACAGTCATTATATGTGGGGGCTGCCTTTTCCTTTGGGGTATTTCTCTGAGGCAAGGTAGGCTTATTTTCTATCTTCAGGTTAGCTTGTTTCTCAGGCTGTGCCGAGTTGCATAGGGAGCGTTAGGCGCAATCCACGGCTGCCTTTAGTGTGGTTGGAGAGGATTAGGGATTGCGGTCAGCAGAGTTTCCACATCTCAGAGCTCGTTCTATGTTTTTGGGTTACTGTCAGGTCACTGTATGTGCTCTGACTCCTATGTCCATTGTGGTACTGAATTACCAAATCATGACAAAAAACCAGCAATTCAGGAATAGTTTTTTTGTGTTTTTTTCTTATGACATTCACAGTGTGGTTATAGTGATAAGGAAGCTTTATTCTTCAGGTCAGTATGATTACAGTGATACCACATTTACAGTACAGACCAAAAGTTTGGACACACCTTCTCATTTAAAGATTTTTCTATATTTTCATGACTATGAAAATTGTACATTCACACTGAAAGCATCAAAACTATGAATTAAATGGCTGCACATCCAATTGGAAGAGTGTTTCAAGTGGAGTACCACAATGTTCTGTCCTGGTCTCAGTGTTGTTTAACATTTTTATAAATGATCTAGATAGGGGAACTGAGGGCAAACTAATCAAGTTTGCACACACTGCAAAGCTAGGTGGGACAGCTAACGCTAGAGAATACAGAGAAAGGATTCAGAAGGATCAAGATAAGCTTGAACAATGGGCAGCAACTATTACAATGGTATTCAACAGGGAGAAATGCAAGATTTTACATCTAGGCAAGAAAAACAAAAACTTCATTTACAGAATGGGAGGAATAGAACTAAACAACAGCATGTGTGAAAAAGACTTGCGTATACTAATAGATCACAGACTGCATATGAGTCAACATCTTGATGCAGCAGTAAAAAAGGCAAACACAGTTCTGGGATGTATTAAGAGAAGCATAAAGTCTAGATCACGTGAAGTAATTATTCCCCTCTACTCCTCCTTGGTCAGGCCTCATCTAGAATACTGTGTCCAGTTCTGGGCACCATATTTTAATACATTGAAAAACTGGAGCAAGTTCAGAGAAGATCTACCTGAACTGCAAAGTATGTCCTACGAGGAATGGTTAAAGGATCTGGAAATGTTTTGCTGGCAGAAAAGAAGGATAAGAGGAGAATTAATAGCTGTGTAAAAAATACACATGATACAGTGTGGAGGGATCATCCTTATTCTCATTTGCACATGGAAACACAAGAAGCAATAGAATGAAGCTGAAAGAGAGAAGACACAGATTAGATATTAGAAAAAAACATTTTGACAGTGAGGGTGATCAATGAGTGGATCAGGCTGCCATGAAAGGTGGTGAGGTCTCCTTCAATGTAAGTCTTCAACTGAAGGCTTTTTTGTGGGAGATGGGGGTACATCTTAATGTAGGAATATACTTACAAATCCTGAGGCGGCGGCGGTCCTGATGCAGCCTCCCATCCCAGGCTGGCGCGACTGTGGTGCCGCGGTGGCAGACTCTGCTCCGCCAGCAGTTCGTCAAAGCCCAGAAGCCCCTGCACCTCCATTGCTGTGATGCGGTGCAGTGGTCTCTGGCAAAATGGCTTCTGGGGGCAGTGCATGCTCAGATTCTGATCTCGGCAACGAGATCTCGGGACAAAATCTCGTTGCCGAGATCAGAATCTGAGCATGCGCCACCCCCGGCAGCCATTTTGCTGGAGACCACCGCACCGCATCGCAACAATGGAGCTGCGGGGGCTTCCGGGCTTTGACAAAATGTCGGCAGAGCAGAGCCTCGTCACCACCACAGAGCCCCGCCACCACACCACCACAGAGCGCTGCCACCCCACAGAGCGCTGCCGCCCAGCCACACCAAAGAGCCCCGCCAACCCTCCAGAGCCCAGCCACACCACAGAGCCCAGCCACCCCTCAGAGCACATCTATCGCATAGCGCACCACCACCGCAGAGAGCACGATGGCAACAAAGAGCACCGCCACTGCACCAGCCTGGGGTGGGATTTTCTGGATGCCACCGCACCAGCCTGGACCACCGAATGACCCCTTGACCACTCCTCCACCTGTGCCAATCCCTTCCCTGGTAAGCTGAATTCAGACTGTAAGATGGACCCCCATTTGACACATTATTTTTTTCCCCTATTTTCCTTCTGAAAATTTGGGGTGTGTCTTATAGTCCAAAAAATATGGTACTTTAATTGTTTATTTTAGTTTTTACATAAATATATATATTTATTGGTATAATGTTGAATTCATTTTTTTATTTTTTATTTTGTGTTTTTTTATATTTTTGAAAAAAATTTTACTTTTTAATTTTTTTACCTAGTCCTTTCACGGGACTTTAACTTTCAATACTTGATCGTTGTTATAATGAATATTAATGCAACAGCACTGCAATACATTATACTTGTCAGTGCTGCTCTGACAGAAGCAAAAAGCATAGTCTAAGAGGCTTGACATAGCTGGTAGACTTGGAGGTCCTCATGACATCCTTGGGTTGCCATGGCAATGATAGGACCTATGCAATGATGTCGCAGATTGGAAGGAAGAGTCCATTTTATCTTGTTACTTTTGTAGAAATAAAAATGTTTGGGTCTAAAGTTAATGTTTTGTGAAAAAAGTTAAATTTTAGTTTTCTTCCTTCCAAATTGCTACAGTTCTCGTGAAGCACCTGAAGGGTTAATAAACTTCTTGAATGTGGTGTTGAGCACCTTGAGGGGTGCAGTTTTTAGAATGGTTACACTTTTCGGTATTTTCTGTATTATAGGCTCCTCAAAGTCACTTCAAATGTGATGTGGTCCCTAAAATAATGGTTTTGAAAATGTTGGAAAAATTAGAAATTAACCCTTCTACTGTAACTTCCTAACAAAAAATGATGTTTCCAAAATTCTGTTGATGTAAAGTAGACATGTGGTAAATGTTATTTATTAACTATTTTGTGTGACATAACTCTGATTTAAGCGCACAAAAATTAAAAGTTTGAAAATGGCAAAATTTTCAAAATATTTGTCAAGTTTCAGTTTTTTTCATATTCATATCTACTATATAATTGTCTAAGGGTCACTTCCATCTGTCTGTCTGTCTGTCTTTCTGCCTGTCTGTCTTTCTGTCAGGGATATTCATTGGTCGCGGCCTCTGTCTGTCATGGAAAATGGAAATCCAAGTAGCTGATTGCTCGCGGCAAAACAGCCACGACCAATCAGCGACGGGCACAGTCTGGAAGAAAATGGCCGCTCCTTACTCCCCGCAGTCAGTGCCCGGCGTCTGCATACTCCTCTCCGGTCACCGCTCACACAGGGTTAATGCCGGCGGTAACGGACCACGTTATGCAGTCCATAACCGCCGCTATTAACCATGTGTGTCCCCAACTTTTTACTATTGATGCTGCCTATGCGGCATCAATAGTAAAAAAATGTAATGTTAACAATAATAAAAAAACAAAAAACCTGCTATAAGGTTTGATGTCAGTATATATAATCACTCACAGTAGGTTTGTAGATCTCTGGCTCCTGGATGGCGTCCTCCCCAACTCGTGTTTCGGCCTTTGCCTTCGTCTGACATCAAACTTTCACTATTCCACTGCGATCAGCTGTTTCTCCTTCATTATCATACCTACCTTTGGTGTTACCTTGTGATTGTGTATTTCACTTGTTATTTTTAATGATAATGGTTGACTTTTTTTTACTTTGGCACAATGCTTGTTGTACACATTACATGTTTTTACTGACGGTTTTGTCATCACTTTTTATGTTCTATACTCACTGGTTGCCCCAGGGCAACAATTGTTAGACCCACTTACATTTTCTATCTATCTAATTTGACATTTATGGACTTGTGATCCCTATTTAGTCCTTACTACTTCATACACTTTTGTGTTTCACCTAGCTACATTCACAGCATATTTTCCATGGATATGCGTCCCTGTTCTTCTTTTTATACAATTTTCCTATACCATATAGATTGAGGCACTGTGGCCTATAACTTTTATCTGTATTGTTTTTTTCCCTTTTGTTACTTTTTCTTGGTACCAGAATTTTATACTAATAAAACTATATTGGATTGGACTTATGGTCGGTTTTGTGGTGCTCTTTTCTGTCCTTGCTGGTAGGCAATGAAGATCCAAATGTAAGTATAATAATAAACGTTTTTTTATTTTCGTTTTTTTAGTCAACGCGATTCAAAGTGAATTCATTCTTTTTTTTAAAGGACTCAAACCGTATTAGACGGTTATACAGTTTGTGTCCTGAGGAAGAAGTCTGGAATGACTTTGAAACGCGTTGACTGAAAAAACTGAAATAAAAAATCCTTTATTATTATACTTCCATTTGGATCTTCATTGCCTACCAGCAGTGTGCATAAACCACATTTGTCTCCTTTTTTTCCCTCTTTCTTGGTTGGAAGACCTGGTGGATCTGCAGCAGCTGTCTTCATGTGTATTCATGGTTGTGTGTCACACAACCTTATCAGGTTAGCATAATTTTAATTGACATAATTCTTATTCTCATATGAGACTCTATTTGCATTTTTTTTTGCTCCTAGCTTCTTCTTTACCATAATTCATGTAGTGGCATTGAAAACAAAGGGTCAGGAAATTTTTTCTATAAAAGCCATACGCAGATATGGAACATGGCTAGCAGTCCTAGGCTAAATTGAGGGCATGCATGCTTGGACAAGGGTGTAGACTTTATTCAGTCTTTCAATAGTCTTGCATACATTTGTCTGGGATTCTTTTTATTATGTGTTCTTTTGGTTAAACAAATGGTGTAAGTCATCAATGTACCTTCACCAATGATGGATGCTTTTTAGAGTGCTAGTTCTTCTGAAAGGATATGAGGATGAGCAGTAAAGCAAAACATTTCATACAAGTAGGATATAGGACATGTACCTCAGTCAACATTAATCATCAAAACTTTCATGCAGGAAGATAAATGGGAACACGCTGAAAACTTCTCCTTTTGCTTTCTTTTGATGTAGGCCATAAAGAAATTACATGTTCTGATAATTTTAGTACAGCGCCTTACACATGCATTAAATCAGCCTAGGAAGCAATTAATTGCAATGACTAAAATAAATGTATATAAAGATTAGAACACTTATGATGTTAAGTCATTTCCACATGAAAGAACCTAAACTTTATATCCTGTGATTTTATAAATTTATAATTTTTTTTCTAGTTGTTTAAAATCAGTGAACCTTCAAAAACAATTTGCACAAGAGAACATTGGCTTCCAATAATTTGGTAACAATGACCAATTGTAAGAAAGTATTGAAAACATTTATCTAAAACACCTTGTTTACCAAGACTTTTTTCCTTCTTATACAGTGGCATGTAAACTTTGGGCAACCTTAGTCAAAATCTTAGTCAAAATTACTGTTACTGTGAACAGTTAAGCAAGTTGAAGATTAAATGATCACTACAAGGGCTGAAGTTAAAGATGACACAGTTCCTTTTTATTTTAGGCCAAAACAAAATTTCCCAGCCTTTTAAAAACCCAGACTCTTTTAACCTTGTGGCAAAAAACAGGGTTCTCCTAAGCAGCTGCCTAGCACTCTAAAAATGAAAATGATCGAGGCCTGCAAAGCAAGAGAAGGCTATAAGTAGAAAGCAAAGCATTTTCAAGTTGCCTTTTCCTCAGTTCGAAATGGATTTGAGAAATGACAGTCAACGGGAACAGTGAAGGCCAAGATAAGTTCTAGATGACCAAGCAAAATTTCAGGAGAGCTGCTTGTACGGTTGCTAGACAGGCAAATCAAAACCCCCGCTTGACTGCAAAAGACCTTCAGAAAGATTTACCTGACTTTTGAGTTGTGGTACATTGTTCTACTGTTCAGAGACACCTGCACAAATATGGCCTTCACGGAAGAGTCATTAGAAGAAAACCTTTCCTGAGTCCACACCATAAAGTTCAGAGTCAGAAGTATGTAAAAGAACATCTAAACAAGCCTTATGCATTTTGGAAACAAGTCCTGTGGACCGATGAGATTAAAATAGAACTCTTTGGCCACAATGATTTAAGGCAGACCTGGGCAATGGCGGCCCACGGGCCACATCCGGGCCTCTGGCTGTCTCATTCCAGCCCACAGACCGAGACAGTCGAGCACCGCACTGTGCCCGCCCGCTCGCTGACTCTGCTGTCTATAACCATTCTGACTGCATTGATGGAGGAGGGCCTCCAGCCTCTTCCTCCGCCATCCATCATGTGAAACAACTGACATGATGATGTAATTTCATCGTGTCTGCTGTGTACTGTGCTGAGTCAGCGCATTAGAGACTCAGGGACAAGAACAGAAGCAGCGAGCCAGGGAATGAGACCAAGGTAAGTATGTGGTGTTCTTTTTTAAGTTATTTAGGTATATGGGATGTTTGGCTGCACATTGGGAGGCTATTGGGGTCATATCATGGACATGGGGAGGCTATAGGGATCTTACTATGGACATGGAGAGGCTATTGGGGTCTTACTGTGGACATAGGGAGGTTATGGGGGTTTTATCGAGGACATGGGGAGGCTATGGGGCTTATCATGGACATGGAGAGGCTATCGGGCTCTCATTCTTAACATTGGGAGGTGTTGTGGGGCTCATGTGCTTGCCATGGGGAGGTTGTGTGGGGCTTATGTGCTTGCCATAGGGAAGCTGTGTGGGGCTCATGTTCTGGCCATGGGGAGGCTGTGCGAGGCTCATGAGCTTGCCATGGAGAGGCTTTGTGGGCCTCATGTTTTGTCCATTGGGATGCTATGCGGGGCTCATGTTCTGGCCATGGGTGTTGTGAATTCCGCTCTTGGGCTCCCTCCGGTGGTTGTAAGTGGCACTTTTGTGAGTTCTGCTCTTGGGCTCCCTCTTGTGGTTTCAAGTGGTATGGCTGCTCCTTGGAGTTAGCTGTCATCAGCTGCCTCCACTTATCGTCTCTTCTGCTCGACTATTTAGGCCTGGCTGTTCCTTCAGCCAGTGCCACTTGTAAATGGTTTCTGGTTGGATTCACATCTCTTTGGATTTCCCTGTTTTCCTGACCAGTTCATCAAAGCTAAGTTTTTGCTTGCTCTATTCTGTTCACAGATTGTGGACTTATCCGTTCAGTGCTTTCTATGTTTATCCAGCTTATCAGTATGAATTAATTCTGTCTTGCTGCAAGCTCTGGGAAGCAGATTTACCCTCCATACCTTTAGTCAGGTGTGGAGATTTTTTGTAAACTCTGCGTGGATTTTTGTAGTGTTTTATACTGACCGCACAGTATTCCATCCTGTCCTATCTATCAAGCTAGACTGGCCTCCTGTGCTCATCCTAGTTTCATTCTGTGTATGTCTTTTCCCTCTCCACTCACAGTCATTATTTGTGGGGGGCTAATCTATCCTTTGGGGATTTTCTCTGAGGCAAGATAGTTTTCCTGCTTCTATCTTTAGGGGTAGTTAGCTCTTAGGCTGTGACGAGATGCCTAGGGAGAGTTAGGAGCATTCCACGGCTACTTCTAGTGTTGTGTTGAGCTTAGGGACTGCGGTCAGTACAGTTACCACTTCCTTCAGAGCTCATTCCATGTTGCTCCTAAACCACCGCATCATAACAGTACAAGTGGCCAAAAATGAATTAAATGCAGCTCAAAAGAAGGAAAAGAAAGTTCTGAACCATTTTTTTTTCTGTGCTCTAGTTTGTCTCTATTTTCCTCTTGATATCTGGGTGGTTCAGGATATATGCTCTGGCATGGATGTTCAGGGTTTGTTTTCTCGTGTGGATCAACTTGCTGCAAGAGTACAGAATATCCAAGATTATGTTGTCCAGACTCCGGCTTTAGAGCCTAGAATTCCTACTCCTGATTTGTTTTTTGGGGACAGATCCAAGTTTTTGAACTTTAAAAATAACTGCAAATTGTTTTTTGCTTTGAAACCCCGTTCTTCTGGTGATCCCATTCAGCAAGTAAAAATCATCATATCCTTGCTGCGTGGTGACCCTCAAGACTGGGCTTTTTCTCTTGAAACAGGGGATCCGGCATTATTGAATGTAGACGCATTTTTTCAAGCGCTCGGATTATTGTATGACGAACCTAATTCTGTGGATCATGCAGAAAAAACCCTGTTGGCCTTGTGTTAAGGTCAGGAAGCGGCAGAATTATACTGCCAGAAATTTAGAAAATGGTCTGTGCTCACTAAATGGAATGAGGAGGCTCTGGCTGCTATTTTCAGAAAAGGTCTTTCTGAAGCCCTTAAAGATGTTATGGTGGGCTTTCCTACGCCTGCCGGTTTGAGCGAATCTATGTCTCTAGCCATTCAGATTGATCGGCGTCTGCACGAGCGCAAAGCTGTGCACCATATGGCAGTGTCCTCTGAGCAAAGTCCTGAACCTATGCAATGTGATAGGATTTTGACTAGAACAGAACGGCAGGAATTCAGATGTCAGAATAGGCTGTGTTTTTACTGTGGTGATTCGGCTCATGTTATCTCTGATTGCCCTAAGCGTACTAAGAGAGTCGCTAGGTCTGTTACCATTAGTACTATACAGCCTAAATTTCTCTTATCTGTGACCCTGATTTGCTCATTGTCGTCCTTTTCTGTCATGGCATTTGTGGATTCAGGCGCTGCCCTGAACTTAATGGACTTAGAATTCGCCAGGCGCTGTGGTTTTTCCTTGCAGCCTTTGCAGAGCCCTATTCCTTTGAGGGGTATTGATGCTACACCCTTGGCCAAGGATAAACCTCAGTACTGGATGCAGATGACTATGTACATGGCTCCAGCACATCAGGAAGATTGCCGTTTTCTGCTGTTGCATAACCTGCATGATGTTGTTGTACTGGGTTTTCCATGGTTACAGGAACATAATCCGGTGCTGGATTGGAAAACTATGTCTGTGACTAGTTGGGGTTGTCAAGGGGTACATAGTGACTTTCCTCTGATGTCAATTTCCTCTTCCCCCTCTTCTGAGGTCCCTGAGTTTTTGTCGGATTTCCAGGATGTATTTGATGAGCCCAAGTCCAGTTCCCTTCCACCACACCGGGACTGTGATTGTGCTATTAACTTGATTCCTGGTTGCAAGTTCCCTAAGGGCCGACTTTTCAATCTGTCTGTACCAGAGCATGCCGCCATGCGGAGTTATGTTAAGGAGTCTTTGGAGAAGGGGCATATTCAGCCCTCTTTGTCACCATTGGGAGCGGGTTTCTTTTTTGTTGCTAAGAAGGATGGCTCCTTGAGACCCTGTATTGATTATCGTCTTCTTAATAAGATCACGGTCAAATTCCAATACCCCTTGCCTTTGCTTACTGATTTGTTTGCTCAGATTAAGGGGGCTAGTTGGTTTACTAAGATTGACCTCCGAGGGGCATATAATCTTGTTCGTATTAAACAGGGTGACGAATGGAAAACTGCATTTAATATGCCCGAAGGCCATTTTGAATACCTTGTGATGCCATTTGGGCTCTCTAATGCTCCATCTGTGTTCCAGTCTTTCATGCATGATATTTTCCGCAATTATCTTGATAAATTCATGGTCGTATATTTGGATGATATTTTGATTTTTTCCGATGATTGGGAGTCTCATGTGAAGCAGGTCAGGATGGTGTTCCAGATCCTTCGTGATAATGCTTTGTTTGTGAAGGGGTCTAAGTGCCTATTCGGAGTTCAGAAGGTCTCTTTTTTGGGTTTTATTTTTTCTCCCTCGTCTATAGAAATGGATCCTGTTAAGGTCCAAGCTATTCATGACTGGATTCAGCCCACATCTGTGAAAGGCCTTCAAAAATTTTTGGGCTTTGCTAATTTCTAT
Source organism: Ranitomeya imitator (assembly GCF_032444005.1). NCBI lineage: Eukaryota > Metazoa > Chordata > Amphibia > Anura > Dendrobatidae > Ranitomeya > Ranitomeya imitator. The sequence goes on along the minus strand of NC_091284.1, from coordinate 740,051,692 downwards.
CGCCGTTTCATTGCCAACTTTTCCAGTGTGGTTAAGCCCCTTACTGATTTGACGAAGAAAGGCGCTGATGTGACGAATTGGTCCTCTGCGGCTGTTGAGGCCTTTCAGGAGCTTAAACGCCGATTTACTTCTGCCCCTGTGTTGCATCAGCCGGATGTTTCTCTTCCTTTTCAGGTTGAGGTCGACGCTTCTGAGATTGGGGCAGGGGCCGTTTTGTCTCAGAGGGAGTCTGATGGTTCTTTGATGAAACCGTGTGCTTTTTTTTTCCAGAAAGTTTTCGCCTGTGGAACGCAATTATGATGTCAGCAATCGGGAGTTGTTGGCTATGAAGTGGGCGTTTGAGGAGTGGCGACATTGGCTTGAGGGAGCTAAGCACCGCGTTGTGGTCCTGACCGATCATAAGAATCTGATTTACCTTGAGTCGGCCAAGCGGCTTAATCCTAGACAGGCTCGATGGTCCCTGTTTTTCTCCCGTTTTGATTTTGTGGTCTCGTATCTTCCGGGATCTAAGAATGTTAAGGCTGATGCCCTCTCTAGGAGTTTTTCGCCTGATTCTCCTGGAGTCCTTGAGCCGATTGGCATTCTTAAGGAAGGGGTGATTCTTTCTGCCATCTCTCCTGATTTGCGGCGGGTGCTTCAGGAATTTCAGGCTGATAGGCCTGACCGCTGTCCTGTGGGGAAGCTGTTTGTTCCTGATAGATGGACAAGTAAGGTGATTTCTGAGGTTCATTGTTCAGTGTTGGCTGGTCATCCTGGGATTTTTGGTACCAGAGATTTGGTTGCTAGGTCCTTTTGGTGGCCGTCCTTGTCGCGCGATGTCCGTGCTATTGTGCAATCCTGTGGGACTTGCGCCCGAGCCAAGCCTTGCTGTTCCCGCGCTAGTGGGTTGCTTTTGCCTTTGCCAGTCCCTGAGAGGCCCTGGACACATATTTCCATGGATTTTATTTCGGATCTTCCTGTTTCCCAGAAGATGTCTGTTATCTGGGTTGTTTGTGACCGGTTCTCTAAAATGGTCCATCTGGTACCTTTGCCCAAGTTGCCTTCCTCCTCAGATCTGGTTCCATTGTTTTTTCAGCATGTGGTTCGTTTGCATGGCATTCCGGAGAATATTGTGTCTGACAGAGGTTCTCAGTTTGTCTCTAGATTTTGGCGGGCCTTTTGTGCTAAGATGGGCATTGATTTGTCTTTTTCTTCGGCGTTTCATCCTCAGACTAATGGCCAAACTGAGCGAACTAATCGGACCTTGGAGACCTATTTGAGATGCTTTGCGTCTGCTGATCAGGATGATTGGGTGTCTTTCTTGCCGTTGGCCGAGTTTGCCCTTAATAATCGGGCTAGTTCGGCTGCTTTGGTTTCTCCTTTCTTTTGTAATTTTGGTTTTCATCCTCGCTTTTCTTCTGCGCAGGTTGAGCCTTCTGATTGTCCTGGTGTTGATTCTGTGGTGGACAGGCTGCAGCAGATTTGGACTCATGTGGTGGACAATTTGACGTTGTCTCAGGAAAGGGCTCAACGTTTTGCTAACCGAGGTCGGTGTGTTGGTCCCCGGCTTCGTGTGGGGGATTTGGTTTGGTTGTCTTCTCGTCATGTTCCTATGAAGGTTTCGTCCCCTAAGTTTAAGCCTCGGTTTATTGGTCCTTATAAAATTTCTGAAATTATTAATCCCGTGTCGTTTCGTTTGGCTCTTCCAGACTCTTTTGCCATTCATAATGTTTTCCATAGATCTTTGTTGCGGAGATATGTGGTGCCCGTTGTTCCCTCGGTTGACCCTCCTGCCCCGGTGTTGGCTGAGGGAGAGTTGGAATATGAGGTTGAGAAGATTTTGGATTCTCGTTTTTCGAGGCGGAGGCTTCAGTATCTTGTCAAGTGGAAGGGTTATGGCCAGGAGGATAATTCTTGGGTTGTTGCCTCCAATGTCCATGCCACCGATTTGGTTCGTTCTTTTCATTTGGCTCGTCCTGATCGGCCTGGGGGCTCTGGTGAGGGTTCGGTGACCCCTCCTCAAGGGGGGGGGGGGTACTGTTGTGAATTCCGCTCTTGGGCTCCCTCCGGTGGTTGTAAGTGGCACTTTTGTGAGTTCTGCTCTTGGGCTCCCTCTTGTGGTTTCAAGTGGTATGGCTGCTCCTTGGAGTTAGCTGTCATCAGCTGCCTCCACTTATCGTCTCTTCTGCTCGACTATTTAGGCCTGGCTGTTCCTTCAGCCAGTGCCACTTGTAAATGGTTTCTGGTTGGATTCACATCTCTTTGGATTTCCCTGTTTTCCTGACCAGTTCATCAAAGCTAAGTTCTTGCTTGCTCTGTTCTGTTCACAGATTGTGGACTTATCCTTTCAGTGCTTTCTATGTTTGTCCAGCTTATCAGTATGAATTAATTCTGTCTTGCTGGAAGCTCTGGGAAGCAGATTTACCCTCCACACCTTTAGTCAGGTGTGGAGATTTTTTGTAAACTCTGCGTGGATTTTTGTAGTGTTTTATACTGACCGCACAGTATTCCATCCTGTCCTATCTATCAAGCTAGACTGCCCTCCTGTGCTCATCCTGGTTTCATTCTGTGTATGTCTTTTCCCTCTCCACTCACAGTCATTATTTGTGGGGGGCTAATCTATCCTTTGGGGATTTTCTCAGAGTCAAAATAGTTTTCCTGCTTCTATCTTTAGGGGTAGTTAGCTCTTAGGCTGTGACGAGATGCCTAGCGTGAGTTAGGAGCATTCCACGGCTACTTCTAGTGTTGTGTTGAGCTTAGGGACTGCGGTCAGTACAGTTACCACTTCCTTCAGAGCTTGTTCCATGTTGCTCCTAAACCACTGCATCATAACACATGGGGAGGCGGTGGGAGGCTCATGTTCTGGCTATGGCGAGGCTGTGCGGTGCTCATGAGCTTGCCATGGAGAGGCTATCGGGCTCCCATGTTTGCCATTGGGAGGTGTTGTAGGGCTCATGTTCTGGCCATGGGGAGGCTGTGTGGGGCTCATGTTCTGGCCATGGGGAGGCTGTGTGGGGCTCATGAGCTTGCCATGGAGAGGCTATCGGGCTCTCATGTTTGCCATTGGGAGGTCATGTGGGGCTCATGTTCTGGCCATGGGGAGGCTGTGTGGAGCTCATGCTCTGGCCATGGGGAGGCTGTGCGGGGCTCATGAGCTATCCATGGAGAGGCTATGTGGGGCACATGTTCTGGCCATTAGGATGCTGCGTGAGGCTCATGTTCTGGCCATGAGAAGGCTGTGTTTACTTGTGTTATCATTGTCTAATAATTACATTTGTTTGGTGATTTGAAACATTTAAATGTGACAACCATGCAAAAGAATAGGAAATCAGGAAGGGGTCAAACAATTTTTCAAAAAACTGTATATATTTTTTAATCTAAAATACAAAGGAAATGAGTCATTTTTAACTTCAGGCCCTTTAGAGCAGGTTTAATCTTCAACTTGCTTATTTGTTCTCAATAACAGTAATTTTGACTAGGGATGCCCAAACTTTTAAATGCCACTGTAGATAAAAACTATTTGTATAATGCAGACGAGCAGTAAAAATTTGGGCACTACATAGTCAGGAAATGGGTAGAGATGCATGTTATCCTTTGTCAATTACTGGAGCAAGTGATATTTACTGTAATTTTACAACTAAGCAGTATATAAGCAGGCTGAATGATAAATCATATGTATTGATGCATGAGTGTTATGATCCGGTGACCTTGGAGCAGCATGAAAACTTTCACTGGAGTAGGTGGTAACTATACTGACCGCAAACCCTGATCTTAACATCGCAACTAGAAGTAGCCTTGGGGTGTACCTAACAAGCCCTAGACACCTCGTCACAGCCGGAGGACTAAATACCCCTAAAGATGGAAATAGGAATACTACCTTGCCTCAGAGCAGAACCCCAAAGGATAGGCAGCCCCCCACAAATATTGGCTGTGAGTAGGAGAGGAAAGACACACACAGTCAGAAAACAGGATTTAGCACAAGAGGCCACTCTAGCTAAAATAGGAAAGAATAAGACAGAGTTCTGTGCGGTCAGTATTAAAACCCTTCCAAAAATATCCACAGCAGATTATACAAAAAATTCCTCCATCTAACTAAAGACGTGGAACGTATATCTGCAACTCCAGAGACTACTAAACTCAGAGCAGGAATACAATCAAAAACAAGCACACAGCTTGTGTGCCATAGAAAAAGAAACAGACACTTATCTTTGCTGAATTGGCAGCTAAGCAGGAGAAGCCAGACAGAGATCCAACACTTCCCAAGAAACATTGACAACTGGCAAGGACTAATGAGTCCAGCAAACCTAAATACCCCAGTCAGAACTGCAATCAGCAGATACACCTGTCCAGGACTGCAGCCCAGAGACAACTGCATTACCACCCACAACCACTGGAGGGAGCCCAAAAGCAGAATTCACAACACATGAGGCCCTTAAGACTATTGCTATTAAATTGGCCACTTTAAAGCTCCCCTCAACTAGACAAATCCAGCGCATAACCCATTCCCACTGATCCTGTTGGCTAAAGCGGAGACCAACTGGAAAGAGTGTCTCCTTTTCTACTGGACACACCTTAATGCTATTCTACTGTAATCTTGACCACATCACATGATTGAAAGGGATTTTCAACAGACAGATCTGAGGTGTAAAGTTTGAATGTTAGAATGTAATTTGGGTATTTAATAACATTTAAATTATCGGTAAAGTTTATATTGACAATGGGGATGTTCATTTGTTTTGGTTATGATAAATAATGTGTCACTATTCATTTTTGGATTCGTGGCAGCTCTGGTTTCACTATAATTTAAGTGTAGCGTTTATTCTTTTTGGGCCAGCAAGGGTTAATGCCAGTTTTCTTGCTGGCATCTACTTTGTTGCTAGTCACTGATGTGGGTGGTGGCCAGTCCCACCATCCTTTAAATAGTCACATGACCCATCAGCTGACTGTTGGTGATAGAGTAATCTATGATAACCAGCCAGGAATAAAGAACTCTTTGGTTTCCGTGGTGAATCTGCTGTTTTCAGGGAGTTCGTGCCCAGTTGACTGTCGGTGATAGAGTAATCTATGATAACTAGCCAGGAGTAAAGAACTCTTTGGTTTCCGTGGTGAATCTGCTGTTTTCATGGAGTTCGTGGTCCTAGTGCCTTATACTCTGTTGTGTGGCGCTTTACAGCAGGGACAGTGTTAAGTACTATTTCCCCTTTTTCTGTTTGACTTGTTGTTGTCCCTCTCCCTGTGTTGTTCACCATCTGCAGTGGTGAAGCTAGCATCCTTGCCAGCCAGTGCAATATCAAAGTGCTAAGCATCCCTGGGAACTCCTTCAAGATTGTTGGAAGACCATTCCCAGTGACAACCTCTTGAAGCTCATCAAGATAATGCCAAGAGTGAGCAAAGCAGTCATCAAAGCAAAAGGTGGCTACTTTGAAGAACCTAGAATATAAGACATAATTTCAGTTGTTTCACACTTTTTTGTTAAGTATATAATTCCACATGTGTTAATTCATAGTTTTGATGCCTTCAGTGTCAATGTACGATTTTCATAGTCATGAAAATACAGAAAAATCTTTAAATGAGAAGGTGTGTCCAAACTTTTGGTCTGTACTGTACAATAAATTTGGACTTCACGTTTAGAATAGAGGCATTCCCTTGCACCCTCAAACCACATAACTATCTCCCCCTCTCGCTTACCCCCCACCTCGCTTCATCTGCAGACCTGCTCTCTAACCTCAGACCTCTACCACCAAAATATAATATAAGCCAAACACTCTCCTTCAACCACCTGCTTCTTTCTCTGCTTATTCTCACTGCTGGCGACACATCCCCCGGTCCTCCCCCACCCACCCCCCTGCCTCATTCATCACTAATCCCCACCCCTACCCTTCTCACACTATGAGAAACTATCACAACCCCTCACACTTAAAATCTGTGCCACTGACCCCCACCCCCCTGCTTCCTCTCTCTGGGGCACTTTGGAATGCCCGCTCTATATGCAACAAGCTCCATGTGATCCACGATCTCTTTACTTCCCAAAACGTTTCCTTCCTGGCCCTCACTGAGACCTGGCTGACGCCCTCTGACACGGCCTCGCCTGCAGCACTGAGCTACGGTGGCCTCCAATTTACCTACACTCCTCGCTCTGGCAAAAGACATGGTGGAGGAGTGGGTATCCTTCTTTCTAAAAACTTCCTTCAACCCTATCCAACCCCCACCCACCCTTATCCTCCCTTCTTTCGAAGTTCACTCTGTCCGTATCTACTCTCCCTCCAATCTCCAAATGGCTGTCATATACCAACCACCGGGCTCAGCCACTGCCTTCATTGACCAATTCTCCACCTGGCTCCTTCACTTTCTCTCTGCTGACATCCCCACCATCATCATGGGTGACTTTAATATCCCTACTGACACCAGCCAGCCAGCAGCCTCCAAGCTACTGGCCCTTGCTTCATCCTTTGGACTCACTCAGTGGTCCTCCACAGCCACCCACACAGATGGACATACACTAGATCTCATCTTCACCCACCACTGTTCCTTATCTAATCTCACAACCTCTCCCTTCCCCTTATCTGACCACCATCTACTCACCTTCTCATCCTTGTCCTCCTCACCTTCCCCCCAGTCCAGCCATTACCACATCCTCGCAGAAACCTCCCACATCTAGACATGCACAGACTCTCAGACTCTCTCCTACCCCTGTCCTCCATATCTTCACTCCACGACATGGACAGCGCCACCGCTTTCTATAACTCCACCCTCACATCAGCCATAGACTCAGTCACCCCTCTCATGCATAGCACAGTGCGACGAACCAATAGGCAACCTTGGCATAACAATCTCACAAAAAAACTTCGACAAGCATCCAGGGTTGCGGAGCGGCGTTGGAAGAAAACATGCCTGCCAGACGACTTCACTGCTTTCAAACAAGCTACATTTGACTTTAAATTAGCCCTCACCTCCGCTAAACAGACCTATTTTACTAACCTTGTATCTTCACTATTCTACAACCCAAAACAACTATTCAGCACATTTACCTCCCTCCTCCGCCCACCACTGCCACCTCCAACTCCCCTCATCTCCTCCGAGGACTTTGCCACCTACTTCAAAAACAAGATCAACCAAACAAGGCAAACCTTTACTGTTCCATCAACCCAACCACTCCATATACCAGACCTCTGCCCTTCCCTAATAACCTCCCTCTCCAACATCAATGAAGGAGAGCTTACTCACCTCTTTTCCAAATTGCACCTCAAAACCTGTGCACTTGACCCCATCCTATCTCACCTGCTCCCCAACCTCACTAACATGCTCATTCCAGCCCTAACCCATCTCTTCAACCTATCGCTATCTTCTGGTACCTTCCCCTCTGCCTTCAAACATGCCACCATCACACCCATCCTCAAAAAAAACTAATCTTGACCCAACTGCTATGCCCAGCTACCACCCCATACCACTGCTCCCGTTTGCTTCAAAACTCCTTGAGCAACATGTCCATGCTCAAATTTCCTCCCACCTCTCATCTAACTCTCTCCTTGACAACCTCCAATCTGGCTTCCGCCCCCACTACTCCACCGAAACTGCCCTGACAAAAATTACTAATGACTTACAGCCAAAGCTAACAGACAGTTGTCCATCCTCCTCCTTCTTGACCTGTCCTCTGCTTTCGACACAGTCGATCACTGCCTACTGCTACAGATTCTTTCTTCCCTTGGCATCAAAGACCTTACCCTGTCCTGGATTGCTTCATACCTTTCTGACTGCACATTTAGCGTTTCCCACTCCCACACCACCTCCTCATCCCACCCTCTCTCTGTTGGAGTCCCTCAAGGCTCTGTCCTAGGGCCCTTACTTTTTTCCATCTATACTCTTGACCTAGGACAACTCATAAAGTCCCACGGCTTCCAGTACCACATGTATGCGGACGACACTCAGATCTTCCTCTCTGTCCCAGATGTCTGGCCCTCTCTGCTGTCCAGAATCCTGAAGTGTCTGTCAGCCATATCCTCCTTCTACACCTCTCGCTTCCTAAAACTCAATGTAGACAAAACCGAACTCATCATCTTTCCCCATCTCACGTATCCCCCCTACCTGACCTATCTATTATGGTAAATGGCATCACGCTCTCTCCCGCACCTGAAATCCGATGCCTTGGGGTAACTCTTGACTCTGCCCTGTCCTTCAAACCGCACGTACAAACTCTTGCCACCTCCTGTCGCCTCCAACTCAAAAATATTGCCAGAATCTGTTCCTTCCTCAGCCCACAATCTACTAAAACTCTTGTGCATGCTCTCATCATCTCCCACCTCGACTACTGCAACACCCTCCTCTGTGGCCTCCCCGCTAACTCTCTTGCACCACTCCAGTCTGTCCTCAACTCTGCTGCCAGGCTAATCGACCTCTCTCGTCGCTACTCCCCTGCTTCTCCCCTCTGCAAATCCCTCCACTGGCTCCCAATTCCCCAACAAATCCAGTTCAAACTACTAACACTGATCTACAAAGCCATCCACAACCTGTCCCCTCCCTATATCTCTGAACTAATCTCCCAATATCTTCCCTCACGTAATCTCCGATCCTCCCAAGACCTCCTACTCTCCTCCACACTTATTCGTTTCTCACACAACCGCCTCCAAGATTTCTCCCGAATGTCCCCCATCCTCTGGAATTCCATGCCTCAACACGTCTGACTATCGACCACCCTCGGCTCCTTCAGACGGAACCTGAAAACCCATCTCTTCAAGAAAGCCTACAGCCTGCAATAACCATTCTGCCGCCTCGCCATCGCCAGAGCCGCTGCCTTGCCATCTCCAGAGCCGCCACCTCGCCATCGCCAGAGCCGCTGCCTCGCCCCTACCTTCTGCCTCTTCCCCACTATCCCATTGAATGTAAGTCCGCAAGGACAGGGTCCTCTCCCCTCTGTACCAGTGTGTCACTGTAATTTTTTTTTTACTGTAAACGATATCTATAACAATGTATGTAACCCCTTTCTCACGTACAGCACCATGGAATTAATGGTGCTATATAAATAAATAATAGGAAGAATAAGAATAGAAATCATGCCAGGTTTGGGTCCAGATGGAGTAGGCCTACTGAAATCTCTTCTGGGCCCACAGTCAACTTTTGACCCCCCTAATTTATCATGAACCCTAGTGCTTTAGACAATTCAAGTCTCCGCTTTTCTACCTTTCTCCCCTTATCTTCTTATGCACATCCCAGCAAAAGGAGTGTACTTCATATTTAGCTAGAAAGTGGGAGTATGTAACATGACATAAATATGGAGCCCAACCCGTAGGACTTATATGGACTACAGAAAAGCAAGTGTAAAGATCAAATCCTGTACGGTTAGAGGTGTAATTTTTCCAGGTTAAGAAGAGCAGCCCACTTGCATAAGCTTGCCATACTAAAGAGGCATATTTTTGTAGGTATGGAGCACAGCCACAAGCATGGGAAAGTCTGTCTGTCCAAAAGGCCTGAAGGAATACCCAAACTAAGAGGAGATTGTATGTTGACGTCTTTGGGAAGAAGTGTGCTACTGCTTATTCATCCACAAGAGGCGAGTAGAAAGCCATTGAGCAGGGAACTACCGTATATGCTGATGCCTGTGTGCAGGTAATAGAGCATTTACCAATAATGCACCGTTAAGCTGCCATCAATAGGTGAGGAGAAAGCCAAACTAAAGGCCCCTTCACATTAAGCGACGCTGCAGCGATACCGACAACGATCCGGATCGCTGCAGCGTCGCTGTTTGGTCGCTGGAGAGCTGTCATACAGACAGCTCTCCAGCGACCAACGATGCCGGTAACCAGGGTAAACATCGGGTAACTAAGCGCAGGGCCGCGCTTAGTAACCCGATGTTTACCCTGGTTACCTTCCTAAAAGTAAAAAAAAATCAAACACTACATACTTACCTACAGCCGTCTGTCCTCCAGCGTTGTGCTCTGCACTCCTCCTGCACTGACTGTGAGCACAGCGGCCAGAAAGCAGAGCAGTGAGGTCACCGCTCTGCTTTCCGGCTGACCGATGCTCACAGCCAGTACAGGAGGAGTGCAGAGCACAGCGCTGGAGGACAGACGGCTGTAGGTAAGTATGTACTGTTTGTTTTTTTTTACTTTTAGGATGGTAACCAGGGTAAACATCGGGTTACTAAGCGCGGCCCTGCGCTTAGTTACCCGATGTTTACCCTGGTTACCAGTGAAGACATCGCTGGATCGGTGTCACACACGCCGATCCAGCGATGTCAGCAGGAGTCCAGCGACGAAATAAAGTTCTGGACTTTATTCAGCGACCAACGATCTCCCAGCAGGGGCCTGATCGTTGGTCGCTGTCACACATAACGATTTCATTAACGATATCTTTGCTACGTCACAAAAAGCAACGATATCGTTAACAATATCGTTATGTGTGAAGGTATCTTAATAGAATGCCTGAGTGTGAAAAAGGTTGCCACTACATAGACTTTAAGGAGATTGGTTCAAAGCACTGATATGCAGGAACTAGAGTATAGGCCTTAAGTAGTAAGGAAAATTGGACAACAAGCCAGAGCTGGGTATTGTTTCCAGAATAAGAAGCTGCTGAAGAAACTGCTGAAGAAACTGCCAGCAGGCTAAATAAAACATTGAAAGTGCAAGAGTTGTACAGTAGTAATAATAATAATTTTATTTCTATAGCGCCAACGTATTCCACAGCACTTTACATTTTACAGGGGACTTGTACAGACAATAGACATTACAGCATAACAATAAACACATAGATTAACCGATACCAAGAAGAGTGAGGGCCCTGCTCGCAAGCTTACAATCTATGAGGAAATAGGGGAGACACGAAAGGTGGATGGTAACAATTGCTTTCATTGTTCGGACCAGCCATAGTGTAAGAAATCGACTGTTTATGTAATGCTGCATGAACCGGTTATCAGCCAGAATATGCAAAAGTACAGATACAGAGGGCTATTAAATGCATAAATTGTATGAGAAATGATACCAGGAACCTGGTTATAGCAAAAATTTTGAATGGGCAACACAGGGATAGTTAGATTAATGTGCTGAGGCGCTAGGCTAGCCTTTTTAGGGCACGCTTAAAACTGTGGGATTGGGGATCAATCAAATTAGCCTGGGTAGTGCATTCCAAAAAATTGGTGCAGAACATGAAAAGTATTGGAGACGGGAGTGGGAGGTTCTGATTATTGAGGATGTTAACTTCAGGTCATTAGCAGAATGGAGGGCACAGGTAGGGTGGTAGGCTGAGATGAGGGAGGAGATGTAGGCTGGTGCTGAGCCATGGAGTGCTTTGTGGGTGAGGGTAATAAGTTTATACTGAATTCTGGAGTGGATGGGTAACCAGTGTAATGACTGGCACAAGGTAGAGGCATCAATGTAACGGTTGGTGAGGAATATGATCCTGGCTGGGGCATTCAAGACAGACTGGAGCGGGGAGAGTTTGGTAAGAGGGAGGCCGATTAGTAGAGAGTTACAATAGTCCAGATGTACAGTAAATACTAAATGTCTTTTTATGGAGTTATCAAGTGGCTTCCTTTTCTGAGATTGTTGAACCATCAAGATAGTTGCCTTTTGTGACCAAAAAGTTTTTTTTGCTTTTTTTTGCGGGTAAAGCTGTCTCTTCTTAGGGTAGGCTTTAATTCCTTCTCCCTCACACACAACATGAACCATTGTATCCTATATATTTAAAGGGGCACCTTTCCACTGTAGCATTGGCATCCCTGCATGCTGTCTCTTCCCCAGCAGAGATGCCAGCTTACTCACCACCTCAACTGCCGTCCTGCACTTCCTTCTTCCTCTGTGTCTGCTATCACCCGGGGTGCAAGCACAGCACAAATATCCCCAGGTACTGTGCTTATGTCGCACCCTGCCTCTTTCTTAAAGGGACTTTGTGCACCATCCTAAAGAGTTCTCAGCAAATAGCTAGGTGACACCTTCTGATTAAGGTACCTCCTCCAGCAAGTAGGTGCCTGAGCAATGTGTTTAGTTAGCCCTTAGCACACTTGCTAGTTGTCAGGTCCCCAGTACCTGTCAGTCACTCTACCTGTCCCGTTACTGTCTGCTTGTACTTGTTTGTCTGTCTCAGTTTAATGCGGTCCAGTCCGCACCTGTCAGCGCTCATCTGTACATCAGCCAGTCCAGACTGCACCTGCCAGTGCTCATCTGTACATCAGCCGGTCCAGTTCGCATCTGCCAGAGCTCATCTGTACATCAGCCGGTCCAGTCTGCATCTGCCAGTGCTCATCTGTATATCTGCGGGTCCCATCTGTATCTATGGTCCCTGTGTTGCTTCATTGCCTGTCTGCATCTGCTGTCCCTCCTTTCGGGCTGTTCCTGCTACCTGTCCCTAGGAGGTCAGCTGCCGTGCGTCTGTAAGGAGGTGTCAGAGGACCTCATTGCCTCTCCTCTCCCCCGTCTGCTGGTCCCATGCACTTCATGCGGTATCCAGATGGTGTACCTGTATGCTATTGTATTAATGTTCCGCTATTGTCCTGTCTAATGTTCCTGTATTTCCCCTATGTGCTGTTATAGAGTTATGGATATCAGGGGTTAACTTTGTGGGCTGAGCCAGCAGCCTCTTGGGAGCAGGAAGCTCCTGCTTCCAGTCAGACCCCAGGCATGGCTGCCTGAGCCAGGACGTGTGTCCCCATCTATTATGGCACATGTCCATGTGGCCTTATTTATGTGGGCTTGACATCGCGCCAATTAAAAGTTTGCATATGTGAACATGTACTGGGCATTGAGGCGGCGGCAGCCAGCATGGATGCATCCACACTGAAAACACTCCCATGTCATTATAAATTATTCCATGAGTGTAATAGTAAATTGATAAGGTTCCTATGAATTGATTCATTAGATGTTGGTATACGAGGTGGTAAACTCTCTACTAAATTGGCGTGTCTGGAATCTAGATGGATTTGGACCCTTGGAATTGTTCATCCCCACGAACTAAATGAAAATCTCAGCTTTGCCCTGTTTTTGTGATTGCCCGCTTTTGTGATTGTCAGACTGCCGGGTTCTTTGCGACTGTTGATTTGCCATCCAATTTGTTTTAATACTTTTTTAATTCTTTCTAGATAAATATGTTGTACTATATCCTCGCCATGGCTGGATAACCGGACTTTCTACTTATTGGCAGAGGAAGATGAAGAATGTCAAGTCCTGTATCATCTTAATGTACCTTACCCATGGTTGTCTTTGTGTCTGCACATTTATATAGTATGAAATAATGGATATATCCATTGCAGGAAAGCCTACAGCCTGCACTGGAAAGCCTACAGCCTGCACTGACACCGCTGCTGCCTCATCACCAACGAAGCTACCGCCTCACCAACACCGGAGCTACCGCCTCACCAACACCGGAGCTACCGCCTCACCAACACCGGAGCTCCTGCAACCCTCAACCTACTGTCTCCTTCCCCATAATCCTGTAGAATGTAAGCCCGCAAGGGCAGGGTCCTCACCCCTCTGTATCAGTCCGTCATTGTTAGTTTGTTTACTGTATGTGATATTTGTAACTTGTATGTAACCCCTTCTCATGTACAGCACCATGGAATCAATGGTGCTATATAAATAAATAATAATAATAATAATAATATCCGAGTGATCTATCTTATTGATATGGGACATACATAGTCCGTTATACTTGTAGATATTATATCTTCTGTGATGTTATCTATAGCATACATTGTGTTCTCTTTTACATAGTAATGTTCTTTACTGGATAATCTATGGGTGCTATGTATAAGTTTAGCTACTTTTCATCTCTTCTTCCCTTCAATAATATATGCCTCTTCCTTCATTTTTTGTATTTTTGTTATCTTTTCGGCGGAAATATGATAATTCCTACGATGCAACTTGCTATGTTGATATACCTAATATCATTCTAATTTTATTAAGGGTTGCAGCTAAAATTCTTTTGTACTAATTATGACCACTCTTGGTGGTATCTAAGTCATTTTCGGTGTAAAATCGCTTTGATAAGTATTGCCCATAGTTATTATTCCGCCCGCAGTTACCATTTGGATCTGTGCATGTCCCTTGCCCTTGCTTGGATCTGCGCACGCACTATGCCTCCACCCTCCATTGGCGTTGGTGATCACTGGGCGGAGAATGTCGGATCACATGGACCCCACGTGTTTCTGTCCTTGCAGCCCGAATCCCACCGCCTCTGTTGGAGTGTTTTTGAGTTACCTTGGCAGCGTGTGATCACTTCTGGAGCCATCGCAAGATATTCTTCCGGTCCCTGGACTTTTAAACTCCTGCTGTTTGTTATTTCTCGTGCCCCCTGATGAAGGTGTTTCGAAACGTGCATTGGGGCGGACACACTGACCCCCAGTTTACCTGCACTTGTTCATACCCTAGGTGATGTATTCATGTTTCTTATTTTGTATGGTTTAACATATATATTTTTGATATTTGGTATCAGCTATAGCATTGTCTATTATGTAATTTTACTTTATTTCTGTACTTTCATTCTCTGATACATTTGTCTGAATGCATCTATCTTTGCTAGAACTGGTGATTAATGTTTTAAGCACCTGATATTAATTTCGGCTCCCGGGGCTCACTGTGTCCCTTTTTATTTATTTGGATGACTTGTTTGCAGTTGTTATTGCCTTTTGCCTTGCACAATAAAGCAATTTTACTTATTATAGACCTCAGGTTGTTGTTTTGGATTCGTCCTTCCCCCCGTTTAGTTATGCACTATTGACAACCGGTCTATTCACAGTCCACCTCACTTATTACTTCTGGGTATTTAATATTTATTGTTGTGAGTAAATACATATGATACATCACATCCACCCAGATGATTTGGTTGCTTCTGTTCACTCCCCAATTTCTTTATCTGGGGGATGTGTGTAGCCTCTTCTGGGATGGAACCGACCCCCCAGCTGGGGAGAATATTGGCTGCCAGGCCTGTTGGGCATCGGGACTGAACATGTGCCCCACCAGAGACTTTTAGCTCCAGAGAGCTTACTGAGAGCCATGGACTTTGCTGCTGCAGCCGCTGCTGCGTCTAGGGACAGAATAGGAATCATTCATCTCTTGTTCATTTCTACACCTTTATTATTAAAATACAAGTTGCCACTGTTGGGCCCTATACAGTGTGAAGCGTGGTTCATCCGGAGGATGTCATTCCATTGTGGAGAACAGCTGCAGGACCGAGGTAACCCACTGTGACTCAGAGCTGGGATCAGAACTGACATTTAATGTGCAAGGGGCCGGGGTGTAGACTGACTCTGCTGTAGTAGACTAACACGCGACAACCACCCTATGCCACCTTGTTACACATCTGTGGTCTGTCCTGGAGTAGCACCTGGTGTTCTTTGGGAGCAAATCCTAAAACCACCATCAGGGCTATAGTGAAGATTCAGGTGCCCACCTAGTTACCCCCCCCCCCCCTCCTCTAGGCTCTCTAGGCTCTCCTCAGACCAAAACACCACCATCTTTGCCAGCCCTTTTAGAGTGGACCTTAAACTACTGATATAGGATTTAATAAAAAACATAGGAAAAAATCTTGCACATATTGAACTAGTAGCATTTGGTTGTAGTGAACCTGCCATGGCCTATGCCAGAAAGAATTCCAGGCCACAGTATTTAGATATAAATTGTATAAAATCATATAATCTCTTAGACAAAATACTTTTTAAATTTTTGCTAACTCTTGACATAAATATTTGTCGTAATAAAAGCCTAATGAAAAAGTCTATCTTGGCTGATGAGACCACAGTAGAAACTTTCAGGAACATGTTTTCATTTGTACATCTGAAGGTAATTGTTTAACAAATCACTTGGAGAAATGGTATAATTAAAAAAAAATGTTTTTGTCCATTTGCTTATCCCTTATTTTTCCTGTGTGAAAATTTTGTCTGAATGAGGCCCTCGGTCTCCCAGTACAATGACTCACTTACCACAACTATGTGAAGAGATTCTCCTACAAGGGTTTCTGCGTAATGCAATGTTGCTCTAGTTTAAGGTTGATCAGCTATGTTTTCCAATCTATGCACTTAAGGAAAAAATGTAAGGCAGCATTGCTACAATGTAAGAAGTTTTTGTGATGATGGCATTACTCTTTTGTCTGCTTACTCGGGTGTCTACACTTTGCTATGGGAAAATATTCATTTGAATGAAAAATCCCAGAAAAATGTACGTGGGAGTTATGAGATCCACATGCATTGTGTAGTTCTAACATAGTATGAACAGTGAAGTAATAATTATACAAATAATAAAAATGGCCTAGTCACTGTTTAAAGCTGCGTGGAAAAAGCTTCAGACATGTAATACTGCCAAATCAAAAAACAGTAATAGATTTTGTTTCAAAAGTATAATGTTGTTTAAAACTTTTAACCTTCATATATGGGATTTAACACTACGACTACTGGTATAGTCATTTTGACTACTTACTTGCAGTAGTTCTAGTCAGGGTTCACGAGTCCAGTAGTCCTAGTGTTAAACTGTAGGGGAATGCCGTTCTGCCCTGCGCCCGCAATGAGAGCCCAGCTGCTGCGTGAAAATGATCTGTATTCCTTCAGACTTTCAGTCATAGTTGGACTGCTGGGGGGCCTTTGGTGAGGCAGCGCAGCTTCAGTCACCGCTCAGTGCATGGTGAGCGGTGACTGTAACCCCTGGCACGGACTGAGAGCCGGATCTGCATTAGAGCTCACTATAATAATTTAGTGTAATTATGAATTATTAAATAATATTTTTATTACTATACAGATGTTACCCATGCACTAGACTGGTTATGCCATACAAAAATGTTGTCTTTGAAACGGGCAACCCGGCACGGCCTAATAAACAGTAGAAAAGTGTACAAGGCCAGCCCAGTTTTTCAAAGTTGACTTGTTGCTTTATGTGGTAATAACTCTAAACTGTTTCAACATATCCCAGTGATTCTGAAATTTTATTTTTTGAGGCACATTATTTATTATTTTAGTTAAAAATTTAGGTAATTATGGTTTGCTTTTATTTGTGAAAATATAAGAAATGTTATATTTTCCAAAAATTAACAATTTTTAAACTTTGAGCATTTACACCCTTAAAATAGATAGCCAATAGTCATATTACAAAAAAAGTCATTAAGTAACATTTACCCTATGTCTACTTTACCTCACCATTATTTTTCAAATGTCCCTTTATTTTGTAAGGTTATTGCAAGGGTTCAAACTTTAACAAGTTTTCATATTTTAAAAAAAAAAGCTTACATATAGTTGTGAATTGACTTTAACCCCTTTCCGACATCAGGTGTACATTTACACTGATGTCGGGGTCCCTCCCTTTGATGTGGGCTCCGGCAGTGAGCCCACATCTTTCCGGGGATATGTCAGCTGTTTTGAACTGCTGACATGTGCCCGCAATAGCTGCAGGTGGAATCACGATCCACCCGCACCTATTAGCCAGTTAAATGCCTCTGTCAAACTCTGAGAGCGGCTTCCTGCAATCGCGCCAGAAATACACACACCGGCGACCTCCATAACTTGATTGCAGATCACCGATGTGTTGGCATGACAACCTGAGGACTCCTGGAGACCTCTATGGTTGTCAGTGTCGGCTTGCTTGCTGTGAGCCCGGCACAGTGGTCGGCGCTCATAGAAAGTGAGTAAATCTGTTATATAGAGGCGATCTGATCATCACCTCTATGTAGCAGAGCTGATCGGGTTGTGACAGCATATAGTCTCCGATGAAGACTATTGAAGCATGCCAAAAGTTTAAACATTTTTTTTTTTAAATATTAAAAAATAAAAAAATATAAAAGTTCAAATCACCCCCCTTTCGCCCCATTCAAAATAAAACAATAAAAATAAAATCAAATATACACATGTGTGATATCGCCGCATTCAGAATCACCCGATCTATCAATTAAAAAAAGGAGTAACCTGATCGCTAAATGGCGTAGCAAGAAAAAAGTCAAAACGCCAGAATTATGTTTTTTTGGTCGCCGTGACATTGCATTAAAGTGCAATAATGGGTGATCAAAAGATCAAATCTGCACCAAAATGGTATAATTAAAAACGTCAGCTCGGCACGCAAAAAATAAACCCTCACCCAACCCGAGATCATGAAAATGAAGACGCTACGGGTATTGGAAAATGGCACAATTTTTTTAACCAAAGTTTGGAATTTTTTTTCACCACTTAGATTAAAAATAACCTAGACATGTTTGGTGTCTATGAACTCGTAATGACCTGGAAAATCATAATGGCAGGTCAGTTTTAGCATTTAGTGAACCTAATAAAAAAGCCAAACAAAAAACAACTGTGGGATTGTACTTTTTTTGCAGGTTCACCGCACTTGGAATTTGTTTCTCATTTTCTTGTACTTGACATGGTAAAAACAATGGGCTGTTCAAAATTACAACTTGTCCTGCAAACAACAAGCCCTCACATGGCTATATTAATGGAAAAATAAAAAGTTATAGCTCTGGGAAAAAGGGGAGTGAAAAACGAAAACGCAAAACTGAAAAAAGCTTCGGGGGTTAAGGGGTCTATGTTTTGGAAAGTCCTCAAAGTGACACTAATTTAAAAACAGCACCCCTCAAAACATGTCAACCTCTTCTCAGGATTTAAAACAAAGTGGAGTGAATGGAATGAAGAATTACATTATTCAACTAAAATGTTAGCCGCTACAGCTGCCAGTCTGTAAATATAAATCTGTAAAAATAATAGATTTTATAGATAGATAATAAATAGATAGCTAGATTGATAGATAGATAGATAGATGATAGATAGATAGATATGAGACAGTGCGAAACTGACACACACAAAGTGACTGAAATAATTTTGAATGAAAAAAAAAATTAAGAACTAAAATAATGTGGTTGCATAAACACCCTTAAACTAATACTTAGTTGAGGTGCCCTTTGAATTTATGACAGCATTCAATCTTTTTGGTAAGAGTCAGAGCTTTATATATGTGTCCTGGGGGCAGGCACATAGTTTCTGAGCATGCTCAGTGTAAAAAGCCGGATCAGGCCGCCGGATCCACCTTTTTCCGGATCCGGTGCAATCCGGCGTCCATAGACATGCATTGTTGCGAAAAGTCGGAAAGGCCGCATCCGGCCCTTCCGGCTTTTTCGCCGCAGACAAAAAACGTTACAGTAGACGTTTTTTCCAGACGCCGGAATTGAGTGTACGCCGGATCCGGAATCAAACCGGAAGGAACGCTGGGCCATCTTGCGCAATCCAGCGCTAATACAAGTCAATAGGGGAAAAACGGTTCCGGTTTTTATTTTTTCCGGTTCCGGTTTTTCTCCCAAGAGCTGGATTTAGCCTGAAACAAAAAACCTGATGTGTGAAAGTAGCCTAAAAGATTACAGTACAATTATAGATGGTTTCTTACAGCTGACATTCTTTCTGATAGAGTTGTTCACTTTTACCGTCTTTTCCATCTGGATCAGATCAACATGACAACTTCTTCCAGCCACTCATCTGCAGAGATTGCAACAAAGACAAATTTCACTTCTCACATTTCCTGCACTGCTCCATCTAACCCAAACCTGCACAAACTCCTTATCCAGCTTATACCCCAATGCTGAGCTGATGTGTCCCCATTATCACTAGCCCTCCACACAGTATGATGAACCCCACACAAACCTTCACACAAGCCTTGATTTCTTGCATACAGTATAAAGGCCCAAAATATTATGGTAGTCTCCACATGGCCTTCCATATTGTATAATGCACCCCATAGTCCTTCATATAGTATAATGCACTCGTCATAGTTCTCCATATAGTATAGTGCTCCCCAAAGTCCTCCATAGAGTATAATTCACCCCATAGATCTCCATATAGCTTAATGCACTCCTCAAAGTCCTCCATACAGTATAATACACTCCTCAAAGTTCTCCATATAGTATAATGCACTCCCCATAGTCCTCCATACAGTATAATACACTCCTCAAAGTTCTCCATATAGTATAATGCACTCCCCATAGTCCTCCATACAGTATACTGCTCTCCCCTTAGCCCTCCATACAATATACAGGCCACTACAACGAAGTCACTGAATAAAAAAAAATACAATACTCACGCACAGTGGAGGTAGTGATGTCATCGTGCCCACTAAGCTGAAACATTAGATGCCAAGGAAGAATGATGGGGGAGGAAGCATCAGCTGATGATCCCCTCTCCATCATTGCTTTATTGCTTTCAACTGTATTGGCATCCAGGATGCAGATACAGTTGAACTTGATAGCGGGTGGGGGGCCTGATGCTGGCACTGACACTTGACCCCCGGCTAACGGGATCCATAGGGGCTGCATAGCCTGGCGCCAATGGTGGCAGTACAGGGAGAATGTGTCTCCCTGCTCTGCCACAGAGTTTAACTGTATCAGATACTGGTAAGAGTCTATCAGCATGGCAAATCCAGAATTGGCAATCATTGTCCACTTTTACTTACAGTATCTCCAAATCATCAATATCATCATATAATAACATCAGAGAGGCATCTGATTGGTTCCGAATTTATTCTGTAGTAGGACAACCATAAACATACCGTCAATGACATTAAGAATTATTGTCAGTATCAAGAAGAACAAGTCACGATGACACGGCCCCTTCAGAGTCCTGATCTCAACAAGGTTGTCTGGGATTACATGAAGTTTCAGAAGGATTTGTACAAGCGTCATCCACAAAGGATCTGTGGTCAGTTTTCCAACTTGTTTGGAATAACCTCCATGCTGAGTTTCTACTCAAACTGTGTGCAAGTGCACCTAGAAGAATTGTTACTGTTTTGAGCATTATTGGTTTACTTTGTGTTTTGTTAATTGTTAAAAATAAACTATTGACACTTTTCTTTTGAAAGCAGTCTTACACATCTGAGTAAAACTTTTGCACAGTATTGTATATATTATTAAAATTTACAAGTAGATTTAAATAACTTATAGATGTCGATAGATATTGAGCAACAGAAGTTTAAGACAGGTAGACATATAATAATGGCATACTGTAGACAGATGACACGATAGATAGATAGATAGATAGATAGATAGATAGATAGAGAGAGAGAGCATAGATAGATAGATAGATAGAGAGACCATAGATAGATAGATAGATAGATAGATAGATAGATCGATAGATAGACTTAATAGATAGATAGAGATGATAGATAAATAGATAGATAGATGATAAATAGATAATAGATATGAGATAGATAGAGAGAAATAGATAGATATATAGACAGATATGAGAGATAGATAGATCGATAGATATTAACCCCTTCATGACCCAGCCTATTTTGACCTTAAAGACCTTGCCGTTTTTTGCAATTCTGACCAGTGTCCCTTTATGAGGTAATAACTCAGGAACGCTTCAATGGATCCTAGCGGTTCTGAGATTGTTTTTTCGTGACATATTGGGCTTCATGTTAGTGGTAAATTTAGGTCAATAAATTCTGTGTTTATTTGTCATAAAAACGGAAATTTGGCAAAAAATTTTGAAAATTTCGCAATTTTCACATTTTGAATTTTTATTCTGTTAAACCAGAGAGTTATGTGACACAAAATAGTTAATAAATAACATTTCCCACACGTCTACTTTACATCAGCACAATTTT
This sequence comes from Ranitomeya imitator, assembly GCF_032444005.1. NCBI lineage: Eukaryota > Metazoa > Chordata > Amphibia > Anura > Dendrobatidae > Ranitomeya > Ranitomeya imitator. The sequence goes on along the minus strand of NC_091284.1, from coordinate 740,030,171 downwards.
GGAAACAAAAATATTTTTTGCTAGGAAGTTATAAGGGTTAAAATTTGACCAGGGATTTCTCATTTTTACAACGAAATTTACAAAACCATTTTTTTTAGGGACCACCTCACATTTGAAGTCTAGTTTGAGGGGTCTATATGGTTGAAAATACCCAAAAGTGACACCATTCTAAAAACTGCACCCCTCAAGGTGCACAAAACCACATTCAAGAAGTTTATTAACCCTTCAGGTGCTTCACAGCAGCAGAAGCAACATGGAAGGAAAAAATGAACATTTAACTTTTTAGTCACAAAAATGATTTTTTAGCAACAATTATTTTATTTTCCCAATGATAAAAGGAGAAACTGAACCACGAAAGTTGTTGTCCAATTTGTCCTGAGTACGCTGATACCTCATGTGTGGGGGTAAACCACTGTTTGGGCGCACGGCAGGGCTTGGAAGGGAAGGAGCGCCATTTGACTTTTTGAATGAAAAATTGGCTCCACTCTTTAGCGGACACCATGTCACGTTTGGAGAGCCCCCGTGTGCCTAAAAATTGGAGCTCCCCCACAAGTGACCCCATTTTGGAAACTAGACGCCCCAAGGAACTTATCTAGATGCATAGTGAGCACTTTAAACCCCCAGGTGCTTCACAAATTGATCCGTAAAAATGAAAAAGTACTTTTTTTTCACAAAAAAATTCTTTTAGCCTCAATTTTTTCATTTTCACATGGGCAACAGGATAAAATGGATCCTAAAATTTGTTGGTCAATTTCTTCTGAGTACACCGATACCTCACATGTGGGGGTAAACCACTGTTTGGGCACACGGCAGGGCTCGGAAGGGAAGGCGCGCCTTTTGACTTTTTGAATGGAAAATTAGCTCCAATTGTTAGCGGACACCATGTCGCATTTGGAGAGCCCCTGTGTGCCTAAGCATTGGAGCTCCCCCACAAGTGACCCCATTTTGGAAACTAGACCCCCCAAGGAACTTATCTAGATGCATACTGAGCACTTTAAACCCCCAGGTGCTTCACAGAAGTTTATAACGCAGAGCCATGAAAATAAAAAATAATTTTTCTTTCCTCAAAAATGATTTTTTAACCTAGAATTTCCTATTTTGCCAACAGTAATAGGAGAAATTAGACCACAAATGTTGTTGTCCAGTTTGTCCTGAGTATGCAGATACCCCATATGTGGGGGTAAACCACTGTTTGGGCGCACGGCAGGGCTCGGAAGGGAAGGCACGCCATTTGGCTTTTTAAATGGAAAATTAGCTCCAATCATTAGCGGACACCATGTCTCGTTTGGAGAGCCCCTGTGTTCCTAAACATTGGAGATCCCCCACAAATGACTCCAGTTTTGAAACTAGACCCCCAAAGGAACTAATCTAGATGTGTGGTGAGCACATTGAACCCTGAAGTGCTTCACAGAAGTTTATAACGCAGAGCCATGAAAATAAAAAAAAAAAAATATTTTCTCAAAAATGATTTTTAGCCCGCAATTTTTTATTTTTCCAAGGGTAACAGGAGAAATTTGACCCCAAAAGTTGTTGTCCAGGTTCTCCCGAGTACGGTGATACCCCATATGTGGGGGTAAACTACTGTTTGGGCAAATGCCGGGGCTCGGAAGTGAAGTAGTGACGTTTTGAAATGCAGACTTTGATGGAATGCTCTACGGGCGTCACGTTGCGTTTGCAGAGCCCCTGATGTGGCTAAACAGTAGAAACCCCCCACAAGTGACCCCATATTGGAAACTAGACCCTGAAAGGAACTTATCTAGATATGTGGTGAGCACTTTCAACCCCCAAGTGCTTCACAGAAGTTTATAACGCAGAGCCGTGAAAATAATAAATACGTTTTCTTTCCTCAAAAATAAGTTTTTAGCCCAGAATTTTTTATTTTCCCAAGGGTTACAGGAGAAATTGGACCACAAAAGTTGTTGTCCAGTTTCTCCTGAGTACGCTGATACCCCATTTGTGGGGTAAACCACTGTTTGGGCACACATCGGGGCTCAGAAGGGAAGTAGTGACTTTTGAAATGCAGACTTTGATGGAATGGTCTGCGGGCGTCACGTTGCGTTTGCAGAGCCCCTGGTGTGCCTAAACAGTAGAAACCCCCCACAAGTGACCCCATTTTGGAAACTAGACCCCCCAAGGAACTTATCTAGATATGTGGTGAGCACTTTGAACCCCCAAGTGCTTCACAGACGTTTACAACGCAGAGCCGTGAAAATAAAAAATCATTTTTCTTTCCTCAAAAATGATGTTTTAGCAAGCAATCTTTTTATTTTCTCAAGGGTAACAGGAGAAATTGGACCCCAATAATTATTGCACAGTTTGTCCTGAGTATGCTGGTACCCCATATGTGGGGGTAAACCACTGTTTGGGCACACGTCGGGGCTCGGAAGTGAGGGAGCACCATTTGACTTTTTGAATACAAGATTGGCTGGAATCAATGGTGGTGCCATGTTGCGTTTGGAGACCCCCTGATGTGCCTAAACAGTGGAAACCCCTCAATTCTAACTCCAACACACCTCTAACCCTTATCCCAACTGTAGCCGTAACCCTAATCACAACCCTAACCCCAACACACTCCTAACCACAACCGTAACCCCAACACACCCCTAACCCTAACCACAACCCTAATTCCAACCCAACCCTAACCCTAAGGCTAAGTGCCCACGTTGCGGATTCGTGTGAGATTTTTCAGCACCATTTTTGAAAAATCCACGGGTAAAAGGCACTGCGTATTACCTGCGGATTTACCGCGGATTGCCAGTGTTTTTTGTGCGGATTTCACCTGTGGATTCCTATTGAGGAACAGGTGTAAAACGCTGCGGAATCCGCACAAAGAATTCACATGCTGCGGAAAATACAACGCAGCGTTTCCTCGTGGTATTTTCCGCACCATGGGCACAGCGGATTTGGTTTTCCATATGTTTACATGGTACTGTAAACCTGATGGAACACTGCTGCGGAAAACGCACACCGTGTGCACATAGCCTAATTCTAAAGGTATGTGCACACGCTGTGGAAAACGCTGCGGATCCGCAGCAGTTTCCCATGAGTTTACAGTTCAATGTAAACCTATGGGAAACAAAAATTGCTGTACACATGCTGCAGAAAAACTGGACAAAAACGCAGTGGTTTACATTCCGCAGCATGTCACTTCTTTCTGCGGATTCCGCAGCGGTTTTACAACTGCTCCAATAGAAAATCGCAGTTGTAAAACCGCAGTGAAATGCACAGAAAAACCGCGGTAAATCCGCGATAAATCCACAGCGGTTTAGCACTGTGGATTTATCAAATGCACATACCGTACCCTAACCCTAACCCTAACCCTAACCCTAGTTCTAACTCCAACCTTAGTGGAAAAAAAAAATCTTTATTTTATTATTGTCCCTACCTATGGGGGTGACAAAGGGGGGGGGGTCATTTACTCTTTTTTTCTATTTTGATCACTGTGATAGGTTTGGAAGATGGCGGCGCCCAGGAAAGAAGACGGACGGACCCCGTGAGGCTAGGTAAGTATAAGGAGGGGGAAGATCAGGGCACGGGGGGGGGGCGTCGGAGCACTGGGTGGTGGATTGGAGCGCGGGGGGGTGGATCGCAGTGCAGGGGGGTTGGATTGGAGCACGGGGGGAGCGGATAGGAGGACGGGGGAGCGGAACACAGGACGGAGGGGAGCGGACCACAGATCGGAGGGCTGGGGGGGCGATCGGTGGGGTGGGGTGGGGGCACATCAGTGTTTCCAGCCATGGCCGATGATATTGCAGCATCGGCCATGGCTGGATTGTAATATTTCACCAGTTTTTTAGGTGAAATATTACAAATCGCTCTGATTGTCAGTTTCACTTTCAACAGCCAATCAGAGCGATCGTAGCCATGGGGGGGAAGAGGGGGTGAAGCCACCCATCCTGGGCTAAAGTCCAACTCCTCCTGTCCCTGCAGGCCGGATGAAATTATAGTTAACCCTTTCACCCGGCCTGCAGGAACGCGATTCCGCCATGACGCATACGCTGCGTCACAGGTCGGATTGGCACCGACTTTCATGAAGCAGCGTATGCGTCATAGGTCGGGAAGGGGTTAAGCAACAGAAGTATAAACAGAGGTAGACATATTAATGGCATATTGTAGACAGATAGATGACACGACAGACAGATAGATAGATATATAGATAGAGATAATAGATAGATAATAGATGATAGATAATAGATATGAGATAGATAGAGATAAATAGATAGATATGAGAGATGGATAGATAGATCTATGATAGATCTATAGATATATACAGTATGATAAAAAGATAGTGATAGATAGATAGATAGATAGATAGATAGATAGATAGATAGATAGATAGATAGATAGATAGATATGAGAGACAGATAGATTAAAAATAGGTAGATAAATAATGAGATAAATATTGAAAGACGAATATAAACAGATGTACATATTTTTTAATAAGATACCTAGATAGATAAATTAAAAATAGGTATATAAATAATGGGATAAACATTGAGAGACAAATGTGAACAGATGTAAACATTTTTTGAATAACAAAGATAGATAGATAGATAGATAGATAGATAGATAGATAGATAGATAGATAGATAGATAGATACTGGATAGATAGAGTAGAACAATAAACTGCGCACAACGGAGCCTCCATGTCTTACCCAGTGTTAATATAACAAATCGCTGTAGGATTCTGCCTCTATGAAGAGTTAAGATCACTGCCAATTACTTCGCTCTTTGACATCTCATTAGCCTAAAACATTGAGGATGACTTCATCCACAAAGTGACATCATGTTCTAATCTGGAAAGGTGCATTCATTTGGGATTGCTTCAAAACAATTATTCTGTGAATCGCCAGCAGTTTCTATTGACTTACCAAGACAGAATTCACTTTCATAGAGTCTAACCCCTGGTATGTAAATGCACTTAAAATAGCAGATTAGATCATCGCTCCTGTCGCTTACTGGCATGCTGCTGGGGATCAGAAACACTACCTGATGTCTGCAGTTATCACTGAACTTCTGCAGTTTTATTTCACATTTGAAATGTATTCTCTTCAGCTTGTGAGTTATCTGGTGGTGTGGTGTAAACAGCAAAGTTTTATCTTAACTCTTTAGTGACTGAGACAATTTTGATCTTAACCACCAAGCCAAATTTTTGAATTCTGACCACTGTCACTTTATGAGGTTATAACTCTGGAACGCTTCAACGGATCCCACTGATTCCGAGACTGTGTTTTCATGACTTATTGTACTTCATGACAGTAGTAACATTTATTCTATAGGACTTGCTTTTTTCTGTGAAAATACTTTGAAAAATTTGGTGAAAAATTAGAAAATTTTGCAATTTTTAAACTATTAATTCTTATGCCCTTTAGGGTATGTGCGCACGTTGCAGATTTGCCTGCGGATTTTTCCGCACTGAATCCACATCTCTTGGCAGAAAACGCAGGTGCGTTTTTTTTATACATTTTTATGTGTTTTTTTATGTGGATTTGTATGTGTTTTTGAAAGCTAAATAAAGATCTATTATTGAACAAAAAAAAAAAATTTGTAATGTCATTTCTTGTCCAACCTCCTATTTTACATTTGCCCAACCCACACTCCATTACACACAGATAGGTAGATAGATGATAGATAATAGATATATAGATAGATAGATAGATAGATAGATAGAAGGAATGAGATAGATAGATGATAGATAGATCTATAGATAGAAGGAATGAGATGATAGATAGATCTATACATAGATCGATAGATTTTATCTATCTATAGATCTATCTATCCTCTATCCATACATCTATCTACATCTATCCATAGATATATAGTAGCAAGGCCGATGTTTATTAATGAAAATGTTTAATTTAAAAAAAAAAAGGCAAAAAAAATGGCATGGGCTCCTGCACAATTTTCTGTGCCAGAGGAGGAAAGCCGACAGCCGGGGGCCTTATATTTGTAGCCTCGGAAGGTGGTGATACCCATGGCCTCTTCCCAGGCTATGAATATCAGCCCGCAGCTGTCTGCGTAGCCTTTACTGGCTATTAAAATAGGGGGACTCCCCAAAAATGATGTGCGGGTCCCCCTATATTTTATAGCCAGAAAGGCTACGCAGACAGCTGCGGGCTGATATTCATAGCCTAGAGAGGGGCCATGGATATTTGCCCACCCCAGCTGCAAATACCGGCCCCCAACCGCCCCAGAAATGGCGCATCTGTAAGATGCACCAATATCGGCACTTAGGCCCTCTCTTCCTACTCCCGTGTAGCGGTGGGATATGGGGTAATAAGGGGTTGGTGTCACCTTTGTATTGTAAGAAAACATTAAGCCCGGTTAATAATGGAGAAGCGTCAGTAAGACGCCTATCCATTATTAATCCTATATTAGTGAAAGAGTTAAAAAAAAAGACACAGCCAAAAAAAGTATTTTAATATTCTTAATTTGATCTTTTGCAGTTGAACCATCCTCTGTTGTATTCCCGTCTGTATGAGGGTCTTCCTAGGAAGGGAATCGTTTTTTTATTATCGCCAGCTTTTTCTAACAGTTCATCAAGTACTGGCCCAAACAAGTGTGCCCCTTCACAGGGAATGCCACATAATTTTGATCTTGCCTGCAAATCTCCTGGCCAACACTTTATCCATAATGCCCTGCGGGCCGCATTAGAAGGGGCTGAAGATCTAGAAGCCAATTTTACAGAATCTGCCGAAGCATCTGAAAGATAAGCTGCTGCCTCTTGAATTATAGGAAGGGAGGATAAGATCTCATTTCTAGGGACTTTGTTTTTGAGCTGATCTTCCAGGCGATCAAGCAACACCATTAGCGACTGTGCTGTACAAGTGGCCGCAATTACTGGTCTCAGAGATCCTGCCTCCGTTTCCCAAGCACCCTTAAGAAAAACGTCAGCCTTTCTGTCTAATGGGTTTTTTAGATTGCCTAAATCCTGAAAAGGTAGCGAGGTCTTCTTACACGCTTTGGCAACTGCTGTGTCTAGTTTCGGGGGCTTTATCCCATGAGGATGATGCTTCTTCCTTGAATGGATACCTCCTCTTAAACGCTGGTAGGAGTGATCCTTTCCTCTCAGGTTTCTTCCACTCCCTTGTGATTAAAGAGTTTATTTTATCAAACACGGGGAAAGATCTACGGGATTTTTTATCTAACCCCTTAAACATTATATCCTGCATGGACCACTCTGACTGGGGCTCCTCGATCCCCATGGTATTGTTTACCGCTTTAACCAGCCGATTAATTTTATCTAGTGGTAAACAGGAGTGACCCGACTCAGCGTCCATAGTTGAAGAGGAAGATGGAGAGGAATCTGAGCTTAGTTCAGCCGAGTCTGGATCAATATCTGAAACTGGGGATCTAATTTTTTTCCCCTTTTTAAAATCTGTCTTTTGGGATAAGGACTTAATCAAACCCCTGATTTCTCGTCTAACCATATCTCTTAAGGTAGACGGAAGATCGGGAGCCTCTTCCTCTATTAAGCGCTGTATGCAAGTGCAGCGCCCCAGAGATCTGGTCATTGCAGTATGATACTCTGCCACTAAGGGGAGTGATGGTACGTCTGATGGCACTGAAGGAATTCTACTGACCAGGTATCACCAGAACACATTACACTTCACACTCCGGCCACTAGGGGGAGCAAAAGGCTTTATTTATTGGGCCACTCCTCACACTGGTAAAACTAGGGGTTGGATAGGAAGTTAGTCAGAAGCTGACTGGGTTGAATTCAGGCAACATCCCGTGGCAGGGGGTGTTGCAGGGAGAAGACACAGGGGGGTCCCTGTCAGGCGTGGGAACCTGGCAGGTGCCTAGCGAACAGAGCAGAACGTTACGGAACCACGCCTGCATACCCCGTGGCGGTATCCTAAGAGAGAGACACGAAGGGAAGGATATTGTGGAACAGTGAGAAACGAGATCAAGCACAAAGGAGAACCAGTAGGAGTCGTGCCGTGAGACCAAGGCAACATCCTACTGAGGCACGTAGCCGGTGGCCGGAACACCGCGGGAGTAACTGACTCTAGGCCTTACTTCGAACTCCGCAGGACAGTTAATTATAGGTTGGCTGTCTACCTTAAATTTCCTACGAAGACATAGGGGGCAACGTGTGGAGAGGGGCGTCTCTAGGGTCCCGGAAGAGCTCCAAGCCTTCCCGTCATACGGGTGCGTCCTAGCCATAACATACCTGGGGGACGAGAAACTAGTAACATCTGGAACAAGCGAGAGAGAATTAGCAAGAACGAACGAACGAGAACAGCAGTTGTGAGGACTATTCCGAATGCTCAGCAGGGTAGCACTACAACACACAGGCGCTAGTGGTAGGCACTGATTTCCACCTGCAAAGGGAACTCTGGATGTGCCCATCGGACCGGCCGGTCTCAGATAGCCCTGTTAAGCGTGCTCTGGATTGAGGACCCTGAAGTCTTCAGTAAAGAGGTAAAGAGACTGCAACCCTGTGTCCTCGTTATTGACTGCACCTCACACCATCACCATCCACCTTACTGGGAAGCCCTGGGGACATACTTCACCTGTGGGAAGGTATACCATCCAGCTGCCATTCCATCACCCCAGTGGACCCCACAGCAGCGTCGGTCATCCTGACCGAACACCACAGGTGGCATCACGAATCCCTGATAGACTCTACCACCTTTATTGGACGCCCCTTAGCAGGGTCGCGGACCGGGTCTAGCCACCGTGACAGCCTAAGAACCGAACCGGAGAGGCCCAGTACCGAGAACTCGTGGCCCTGTGTCTGGGGGCGCTCCACAAGGTTTGCACAACCTTTTCTCATAAGCATCCGGGAGTGGTTCTCCACACTCGCCACATTCCCTGTTTTTGGCCTTGGCGGAACATTTTCTCCCCTAATAAGGAGAGAGGGAACATAAATAGGGACAAGGGATCACTAAGTGAACTTTCACGTTGATCACTTACCCAGATGCGTAGTGCATGATACCGTAGGTAGTGGGGGGATCCTTCCTGGCCGGTGAAATTTTTTGGCCTGAGGACTTGCTCGACTTTTGAATACTCTTGGCACCACCAGCATGACTACTGCCACTAGATCGGCGCTGGGGGATGGCATGGGTCTCTTCTATGGGCTGAGGCTGCTGCCACTTCTCAAGCTGCGGTGCTTCCTGCTCCGGCGACTCCATTGAAAAATGGGTCAGAGACATCCAGCAGCTGCCATATGGCTCTTAAATATGCCCCCAACGGTACCTCCCCCGGACAGGGCTCAGCAGGATCTCCGCGTGACCTGCCCGGCACTATCCTGAGGATTGGCCTCTTACTCCCAAGGCTGCGCCCCCAGCTGACAATAGGGACCCCCCAGGCCCCGCCGCATGCTGCTCTCACCGCCAATCCGAAGGGACGTGCCCCCAGCCGGCGCAACTCCACCGCGCATGCCCAGCCGCATCAGACTGCGCCGCCGGCCGTGTCATCAGGGTGCGCCGCTGGTCACCTCACCAGGGAACGCCCCTTCCGGTCACGACCACGGCGAGTCCACACACAAATGGACATGTCGGCCACTGCCTGGATCAAAGCGCCCCCCCAAGCAGGACGCGGCTAGACCCGGAAGGCCACGCCAGACACGGCCCCAGGAGCAGGTACCATATACTTACTCAGTACCTGCGGCGAAGGGTCACTTTGAAGCAAGCCGTTCTGAAGGCTGCTTTTCTCTGCTGCCTCCTGACACAACGCAGTCCCCCTGCTGTGTGGTGCTTCCATCGTCCTGGCCAGTCCGAGGTAGGGAACCCCCACTACCTGAATCGGACCGCCAGGACTGGGTAGTCTTCTTTTCTTCGACCTTCTTCATACAGTCTGTCTGAAGAGGTTCGCCTGTCAGGGACAGGAAACCAACTGATGCGGGAGAGAGGTGCCGCCCTTTTTATGTCTGTAGGTTTCCTGTCCCTGAAGGGCAGATCCCCTCTCTCGTGGTGCTGTCATGGCGACTGAATAAATATGAGATTTTAGTGGTTAAAATGTAATTTTTGAATTTTCTGCAAATTTGTCAGGAATGCAAGGGTTAATAGGTGAAACTAGACTCCACAATTTCTTATATAATTTCTCCCGAACGCGGTACTGCCCCATATGTTGTCAGAAATTACTGTTGGGCCACACGTCATGGCTGAGAAGGAAGGAGCGCTATTTGGCTTTTGGAGCACAGATTTTGGTAGAATAGTTTGCAGGCGATATTTGCGGAGCCCGGAAGGTGACAGAACTGCAGAAAACCCCAAAAAGTGAACCCATTGTAGAAACTGCACCTCTCAATGAATTAATCTATGGCTGCAATGACCATTTTGTAACATCCACGCCTTGCTTTATTTTGGAGAATTGCAAATCTGTTAGTTTACTACCCATACATTGTACCCCCATAAAGGGTAGCGCCACATTGTGCCCCAACTTGTGCTTCTGGAGATACGCACCTATAAATTAAGTGCCTTCTCTCCATTATATTTCCAAACATGTGGTCTCTTACTGTGGTTTAAGCACAGTGGGGCTCAGGAGAGGGGCATTTGAATTTGGGAGAGCAGAATTCACTGGATTTTATTTGAGGGGGTGAGATCCATATTGCTTCTCTAGAGTCTTTGTTCTACCATTAACATGGGAACCTCCTATAGTTGCAGTGACAGATGACAGACCTGAGTGGGGGCTGGTTTTGTGCAGGATAAATTAGGGTTTTTTATTTGTAACATTTTGGGGTACATAATATTATTCAATGGCTTCCAGAATGAGGCTGAGATCACATTCTTGTGTTCTATGCTGAACACTTACGTGGGGGTTTTCGTGCAAATCCCACAAAAATGAAATTCAGATGAAACCCCCAAGGGAACCACCCACCATGAGGAAGATGGGGACACTTTGTACTCCATTTGGCATCTGATCCGGTGGTCTCAATCTTTTTAGGCATGCACAGATCTGTGGTCACCCACAGTTGTGCGCTAAAAAGACACCTTAAATGATGGGACACCTCTGGAACACAGACTAAGGCTAGGGTCACATTGCGTTAGGGCAATCCGTTTAGCGCTAGCGCTAGCGGATTGCGCTAACGCAATGTTTTTAAGGGGCCGCATTTCGGGGTCGCGTTAACGTCTCCGCTCTCGCAGATCCCCGATCTGCGAGAGCGGGAAACGGACCTCGGGCGCGCCACGGACGCTGAAAGCAGCGTCCGAGGCGCGCTGCAAAAGACCGGCACATCGCTAGCGCGTGCCGAAAAGGACACGCGCTAGCAATGCGCTGGTTACATTGCGGGCTATGGGAGCGCTAACGGGCGCGTTGAATGGCGTTAATTTCGCCGTGCAACGCTGTCCATTAGCGCTCACACTAAAACGCAATGTGACCCTAGCCTTATCCAATGTGACTACATCTGCCTCATAAGTGAGTGGTTCCATCAGGGTTTGGTCTGAATCGTGGTTTTGTGGAATTTACACAGGAACCCTGAAGTAAGTGATCAGCAGAGCACACAGGTTAAATGTGAGCCAAGCTTTATTTCAATTTTTGGGAGATAGAATGAACAAATACACAGCAGCACAAGGATATTCTTATTTTTATTTTTAATGCCGATTCTCATCCGGTATAAGTGATTAGGATTTTTTTTCCGCTTGCTGCGATTACAGTGATACCAGATTCATAGTTTTTTGGGGTATTGCTGCTTTCACATAAATAAAAATGTTCTTTTTATAAAAAGTGGGTTTTTTTGTAACGATATTCTAAGAGCTGTAATTCTTAAATCTTTTGGCGAACAGAGCTGTACAAGGGCATATTTTTTGCGGGACAAGTTTCCGATTTTTTTGGTACCAGTTTGGGGCCCATAATATTTTTTATCACTTTTTTTTCAAATTTTTCAGACACAGAATGAATGAAAACCAGCAATTCAATTATTGTTTTCATTTAATTTCTTTTCTCTCTGTTCACCGTGCAGTAGAAGTGATAAGACCAATTTGTTCATTGGGATGGTACATTTACAGCGGTACCAGATTTACATAGTTTTTTTATGATTTGCTGTTTTTGCACACTAAAAGCAATATTTTAGCAAAATGATTTTTTTTTTTTGCTGAATGAGCCATATTAGTGCATGTTTTTTTGCTGGACGGTTTGGCGATTTCATTTGAATCATCTTCTTTTACATATGACTTTTTGATTGTTTTTATTCACTATGATGAAAAAGTGACATTTTTTAAGTGTTTTTCTTTTTTTTTTTATGACGTTCAGCAAACTGAATAAATAGCGTGCCAGTTTTATAGAGCACGTCGTTACTGTCGCGGCGATATCAATTATGTGCACTTTTTTTTGTTTATTATCGTTCTATCAGAAACGCTGCGTTTTAAGCGGCGAAACAGATTTTCGTGATTTGTGTGAGCATTTTTGTGTTTTTTTTACTCTTTTACATATTTAATTTTACTTTTTTTTCACTTTTATACACTTTTTCACTGTGGGACATGTATAAGTTTTACTTTGATCAATGATCTCATACACTGCTGTACTCATGTCTAGAATTGTATGAGAGCAGTCAGTGTCTCACTGTGAGTAGAGCCGGAGTTTGGGGCAGGCAGACCAGGCAGATGCCTGGGGCTCCACCTACAAAGGGGGCTCCCTGCGTCTGCAGCACCTTTTATGAAGTGCCCAGAGGGTGTACAGCAGTGAATAATGCTGTGCAATGCTATGTTCCGGAATGTCTCTCCCAAACCCCCCTTGAGACCCTCTCAGTGCAGTGATTTAACTCACTGTGGTGCCAGAGCTCTGTGCTGATTGCTGTAGGATCAGGTTTCACAGTCACAAATAGCAGTGATCAGCATAGGCTCTGACCACAGTCACTAAATCACTGCTTTTAATCTGACAGGGTGACCTCCTGTCACTACTGTCTGGATGACACAATGCAGGAATATTGTCTGCTGAGTCAGTGTATTCATTATCTATATATATATATATATATATAAATATATATATATATATATAATTGTCTAAGGGGTAGTCCCATCTTTCTGTCCTCAACTTCCGTACAGCAGGACTTCAACGGGCCTTCGGAAGGTGAGTATATGTTTATTTTTTATTTTAAGTCTCTATACTATGTGGTTCTGTGCTGTATACTCCTTCACTGTGCAAAATACTATGTGGCTGGGCAATATACTACGTGGCTGGGTAATATACTACGTGGCTGGGCAATATACTACGTGACTGGGCAATATACTACATGGCTGGGCTATATACTACGTGACAGGGCAATATATACTACATGACTGGGCAATATACTATGTGGGCTGTGCAATATACTATGTGAATAGGCAATATACTACGTGACTGGGCAATATACTATGTGGGCTGTGCAATATACTACGTGACTGGGCAATATACTACGTGGCTGGGCCATATACTATGTGGCTTGGCAATATACTACGTGACTGGGCTATATACTACGTGACTGGGCAATATACTACGTGACTGGGCAATATACTACGTGACTGGGCAATATACTACGTGGCTGGGCAATATACTACGTGGCTGGGCAATATACTACGTGGCTGGCCAATATACTACGTGGGCTGTGCAATATACTACGTGGCTGGGCAATATACTACGTGGCTGGGCAATATACTACGTGGCTGGGCAATATACTACGTGGCTGGGCAATATACTACGTGACTGGGCAATATACTACGTGACTGGGCAATATACTACGTGACTGGGCAATATACTACCTGGCTGGCCAATATACTACGTGGCTGGCCAATATACTACGTGGGCTGTGCAATATACTACGTGACTGGGCAATATACTACGTGGCTGGCCAATATACTACGTGACTGGGCAATATACTACGTGACGGGGCAATATACTACGTGGACATGCATATTCTAGAATACCTGATGCGTTAGAATCGGGCCACCATCTAGTATAGAAATAATTGAATTCCAACGTGAAATAATAAAAGTAAACCATACACATATATAGTACAGCTGTGCATATGAATCAGTGTTTTTGGTGCATTTTTTTTGCAGCCAAAGCCTGCTCTCTTGGCAGTAAAAACACTGCTTTCAAAACACCCATTTTTTAGGGTATGTGCAGACGATCCGTAAATGGCAGCACCTTGGACACAGCGGACGTGTGCTGCGTCAAATGTGCTGCCATCTTTTGAACACAGGTGATTCCGCATGTGTTCATTGAACCGTGCGGAATCACCGCATCCTATACATTGCACGGGTGAGATTTCTCTTGCGGAGACTCACGTCTACGCAAGGTAAATTGGCATGCTGCGGTCTGGAGAGATGTGCCGCATGTCCGTCTCTGCGGGTGATCAGCAGGTGTCAGTGCACGCATAGTAAAGATGGAATTTCTTGAAATCCTAACCACTATACTGCGAGATCTGGCCGCTTACTGATTGTGGGCACAAACCCTTAGAGCTTTTGCTGTTTGTTTGTTTTTTACAGTATGCATTTTGTCTACATGTTTAATAAAGTTAGTTTTACTCACCAAAAACGCAGTGAAAAACAACGTTGCGACATTTGCAGCATTTTTTAAACTTTTTCATTGCTTTCTACAGGTGAAAGAAATTGATGAAAGAAGTGATATGCTGCAGATTTAACCCCTTAATTCCATTTGACATACTATCCCGTCAAGGTGACCTGGGACTTAATTCCCAGGGATGGGATAGTACGTCATTGCGATCAGCCGCGCTGACGGGGGGAGCGCGGCTGATCGCGGCCGGGTGTCAGCAAACTATCGCAGCTGACATCCGACACTATGTGCCAGGAGTGGTCACGGACCGCCCCCAGCACATTAACCCCCGGCACACTGCGATCAAACATGATCGCAGTGTACCGGCGGTATAGGGAAGCATCGCGCCAGGAGGGGGCTCCCTGCGTGATTCCCTGAGACCCTTGGAGCAACGCGATGTGATTGCGTTGCTCCAAGGGTCTCCTACCTTCTTCTCCCTGCAGTCCCCGGATCCAAAATGGCCACAGGGCTGCATCCGGCAGCTGGTAAGCCTCCCTGCTGTGCATCGCTGACTTTGCACACCAAAGTGTCAGATCAGCGATCTGTCAGTTTACTGTGATGTCCCCCACTAGGGCAAACTAAAAAAAATAAATATTCAGATGTGTAAAAAAACAAAACAAAAATTTCTAAATAAATAAATGCAAAAAAAATATTGTTCTAATAAATACATTCCTTTATCTAAATAAAAAAATAAAATAAAAGTACACATATTTAGTATCGCTGCGTCCGTAACGACCCGACCTATAAAAATGTCCCACTAGTTAACCCCTTCAGTGAACACCGTAAAAAATTTTTAAAATGAGGCAAAAAACAACCCTTTATTATCATACCGCCGAACAAAAAGTGGAATAGCACGCGATCAAAAAGACAGATATAAATAACCATGGTACCGCTGAAAACGTCATCTTGTCCTGCAAAAAACGAGCCACTATACAGCATCATCAGTGAAAAAATAAAAAAGTTATAGTCCTCAGAATAAAGCGATGCAAAAATAATTATTTTTTCTATAAAATTGTTTTTATCGCATAAAAGCGCCAAAACATAAAAAAAGATATAAATGAGGTATTGCTGTAATCGTACTGACCCGAAGTATAAAACTGCTTTATCAATTTTACCAAACGCGGGACGGTATAAACGCCCCCTGCCCCAAAAGAAATTCATGAATAGCTGGTTTTTGGTCATTTTGCCTCACAAAAATCGGAATAAAAAGCGATCAAAAAATGTCACGTGCCCGAAAATGTTACCAATAAAAATGTCAACTCGTCCCACAAAAAACAAGACCTCACATGACTCTGTGGACCAAAATATGGAAAAATTATAGCTCTCAAAATGTGGTAACGCAAAAAAATATTTTTTGCAATGAAAAGCGTCTTTTAGTGTGTGACAGCTGCCAATCATAAAAATCTGCTAAAAAAACAGCTATAAAAGTAAATCAAACCCCCTTCATCACCCCCTTAGTTAGGGAAAAAATAAAAAAATTTAAAACATTTATTTATTTTCATTTTCCCATTAGGGTTAGGGCTAGGGTTAGGCTGCTGTTACACTAGCAGTATTTGGTCAGTATTTTACATCAGTATATGTAAGCCAAAACCAGGAGTGGTGCATATGTTTCGGTTATACTTTTCCTCTATTTGTTCCACTCCTGGTTTTGGCTTACATATACTGATGTAAAATACTGACCAAATACTGCTAGTGTGATGGCAGCCTTAGGGTTAGGGTTAGGGCTAGGGTTAGGGCTGGGGTTAGGGCTAGGGTTGGGGCTAGGGTTAGAGGTGTGTTGGAGTTAGGGGTGTCGTTGGAATTAGGGGTGTGTTTGAGTTAGGGTTACAGTTAGAATTGGGGGTTTCCATTGTTCAGGCACATCAGAGCTCTCCAAACGTGACATGGCGTCCGAACTCAATTCCAGCCAATTCTGCATTGAAAAAGTATAACAGTGCTTCTTCCCTTCCGAGCTCTCCCGTGCACCCAAACAGGGGTTTACCCCAACATATAGGGTATCAGCGTACTCAGGACAAATTGGACAACAACTTCTGGGTTCCAATTTCTCTTGTAACCCTTGGGAAAATAAAAATTTTGGAGGCTAAAACATTTTTGTGGAAAAAAAAAGATTTTTTATTTTCACGGCTCTGCGTTATTAACTGTACTGAAACACTTGGGGGTTCAAAGTTCTCACAACATATCTAGATAAGTTCCTTGGGGGTGTAGTTTCCAATATGGGGTCACTTGTTGGGGGTTTCTATTGTTTGGGTACATCAGGGGCTCTGCAAATGCAATGTGATGCCTGCAGACCATTCCATCTAAGTCTGCATTCCAAATGGAGCTCCTTCCCTTCCGAGCTCTGCTATGCGCCCAAACCGTGGTTGCCCCCCACATATGAGGTATCAGCGTACTCAGGACAAATTGGACAACAACTTTTGAGGACCAATTTCTCCTGATACCCTTGGGAAGATACAAAACAGGGTGTTAAAGATCATTTTTGCGGAAAAAAAATGATTTTTTATTTTCACAGCTCTGCGTTATTAACTGTAGTGAAACACTTGGGGGTTCAAAGCTCTCACAACACATCTAGATAAGATCCTTAGGGGGTCTACTTTCCAAAATGGTGTCACTTGTGGAGGGTTTCAATGTTTAGGCACATTAGGGGCTCCCCAACACAACATGGCGTCCCATCTCAATTCCAGCCAATTTTGCATTGAAAAGTCAAATGGCGCTCCTTCCCTTCCGAGCTCTGCCATGCACCCAAACAGTGGTTTACCCCCACATATGGGGTATCAGCGTACTCAGGACAAATTGCACAACAACGTTTGGGGTCCAATTTCTTCTCTTACCCTTGGGAAAATAAAAAATTGGGGGCAAAAATTCATTTTTGTGAAAAAATATTATTTTTTATTTTATGGCTCCGCATTATAAGCTTCTGTGAAGCACTTGGTAGGTCAAAGTGCTCACCACACATCTAGATAAGTTCCTTAGGGGGTCTACTTTCCAAAATGGTGTCACTTGTGGGGGGTTTCAATGTTTAAGCACATTAGTGGCTCTCCAAACACAACATGGCGTCCCATCTCAATTCCAGCTAATTTTGCATTGAAAAGTCAAATGGCGCTCCTTCCCTTCCGAGCTCTGCCATGCGCCCAAACAGTGGTTTACCCCCCATATGGGGTATCTGGGTACTAAGGACAAATTCTACAACAACTTTTGGGGTCCATTTTCTCCTGTTACCCTTGGTAAAATAAAACAAATTGGAGCTGAAGTAAATTTTTTGTGAAAAAAAATTAAATGTTCATTTAATGTTCAAACATTCCAAAAATTCCTGTGAAACACCTGAAGGGTTAATTAACTTCTTGAATGTTTTTTTGAGCACCTTGAGGGGTGTAGTTTTTAGAATGGTGTCACACTTGGGTATTTTCTATCATATAGACCACTCAAAATGACTTCAAATGTGACGTGGTCCCTAAAAAAAAATGGTGTTGTAAAATTTAGAAATTGCTGGTCAACTTTTAACCCTTATAGCTGCCTAACAAAAAAAAAATTGTTTCCAAAATTGTGCTGATGTAAAGTAGACATGTGGGAAATGTTACTTATTAAGTATTTTGTGTGACATATCTCTGTGATTTAAGGGCATAAAAATTCAAAGTTGGAAAATTGCGAAATTTTTGAAATTTTCGCCAAATTTCCATTTTTTTTCACAAATAAACGCAGGTAATATCAAAGAAATTTTACCACTATCATGAAGTACAATATGTCACGAAAAAACAATGTCAGAATCACTGGGATCCGTTCCAGAGTTTTAACCTCATAAAGGGACAGTGGTCAGAATTGTAAAAATTGGCCCGGTCATTAACGTGAAAACTACCCTCAGGGCTTAAGGGGTTAAAAAATGCTGCAATTGTGAAATTCAGTCAGGAGAAAGTAAAAGGGTGTGCAGGTACTGATACTGATACTGAAAATCACAGTTTTTACCTGTTGTGTAAACTTCTTATTTGCTGAAGAAAAAGTTGCAAAAATTCTGCATATGAAAATGGCGAAAGCTGCTCTCCTGCATGCGCTTGCTTTTTTCTGACTGGATTTCAGAACTGTAGCACTTTTGAAATCTGTAACGTGTCACTTCTTTCAGTGTGTTTTCACCCGTAGAAAGCAATGAAAGAATAAAAAAGCTGCAGATATTGCAACGGCATTTTTCACTGCAATTTTTTAAGTGGTTATGGTGAATTAAACTATCAGGCTGCCGTCACACTATCAGTATTTGGTCAGTATTTTACATCAGTATTTGTAAGCCAAAACCAGGAGTGGAACAAGTAGAGGAAAAGTATAATAGACACATATGCACCACTTCTGCATTTATCACCCACTCCTGGTTTTGGCTACAAATACTGATGTAAAATACTGACCAAATACTGATAGTGTGACGGCAGCTGTAGGTCTCGTTCACATGTTCAGTATTTCACATCAGTATTTGTAATGCAGAAACAGCAGTGGAACAAGGAGAAACCCGTCACCACTTCTGTATTTCTCACCCCCCCCTGGTTTTGGCTTACACATACTGATGCGAAATACTGACCAAATACTCAATGTGTGAACTTGGCCTTAAACATACTGTAGACAAAGCAAACGTCCTCACTCCAAAAAAAAGCTGAAAAAGTGTGAAGAACACCACAAAACAAGCTGAAAACAGGTTTTTTTTTACTGCCAATAGAAAAGGTTTTGGCTACTGAAAAAATGCTGCATGTGAACATAGTCTTACTCTGAAATGCTTTGGCTATCTGTGGTGTTACATAGGACTGCAGGTGACATCTACTACATTATCTGTACTCAGAGAGTTATCACTTCTATCTCTGGTGTTACATAGGTCTGCAGGTGACATCTACTACATTATCTGTATGTTATCACTGCTATCTCTGGTGTTACATAGGACTGCAGGTGACATCTTCTACATTATCTGTACTCAGAGTTATCACTGTGTTATCTGTGGTGTTACATAGGTCTGCAGGTGACATCTACTACATTATCTGTTCTCAGAGAGTTATCACTGTGTTATCTCTGGTGTTACATAGGACTGCAGGTGACATCTACTACATTATCTGTACTCCGAGTTATCACTGTGTTATCTGTGGTGTTACATAGGTCTGCAGGTGACATCTACTACATTATCTGTTCTCAGAGAGTTATCACTGTGTTATCTCTGGTGTTACATAGGTCTGCAGGTGACATCTACTACATTATCTGTACTCAGTGTTATCACTGCTATCTCTGGTGTTACATAGGACTGCAGGTGACATCTACTATATTATCTGTTCTCAGAGAGTTATCACTGTGTTATCTGTAGTGTTACATAGGTCTGCAGGTGACATCTACTACATTATCTGTTCTCAGAGAGTTATCACTGTGTTATCTCTGGTGTTACATAGGACTGCAGGTGACATCTACTATATTATCTGTACTCAGAGTTATCACTGCTATCTCTGGTGTTACATAGGACTGCAGGTGACATCTACTATATTATCTGTTCTCAGAGAGTTATCACTGTGTTATCTGTAGTGTTACATAGGTCTGCAGGTGACATCTACTACATTATCTGTACTCCGAGTTATCACTGTGTTATCTCTGGTGTTACATAGGTCTGCAGGTGACATCTACTACATTATCTTTTCTCAGAGAGTTATCACTGTGTTATCTCTGGTGTTACATAGGACTGCAGGTGACATCTACTACATTATCTGTACTCCGAGTTATCACTGTGTTATCTCTGGTGTTACATAGGTCTGCAGGAGACATCTACTACATTATCTGTTCTCAGAGAGTTATCACTGCTATCTCTGGTGTTACATAGGACTGCAGGTGACATCTACTACATTATCTGTACTCCGAGTTATCACTGTGTTATCTGTGGTGTTACATAGGACTGCAGGTGACATCTACTATATTATCTGTACTCAGAGAGTTATCACTGTGTTATCTGCAGTGTTAAAGAGAAAATGAAGAGGGGGTTGGGGGGCAACTCTTTGTCTTGGGGCTTGGGCCCCCAATCTTTTCCTACCCTAGCAACGCCCCTGCGTACAGCTAATAGTGGCAGACCCATTGGCCGATATAAGGCCCCTAAATATGGGGGCCACAATGCGAGCACTGGCTCCAGGCCCCTCCACCAACTGTATCCGCATCCTGCTCATGTAATGTCACCTAAATGTCTGCGTGATTTTACAATGTTATCATATGGGGCCCCACTTTAACCCCTTCATGACCCAGCCTATTTTGACCTTAAAGACCTTGCCGTTTTTTGCAATTCTGACCAGTGTCCCTTCATGAGGTAATAACTCAGGAACGCTTCAATGGATCCTAGCGGTTCTGAGACTGTTTTTTCGTGACATATTGGGCTTCATGTTAGTGGTAAATTTAGGTCAATAAATTCTGTGTTTATTTGTGATAAAAACGGAAATTTGGCGAAAATTTTGAAAATTTCGCAATTTTCACATTTTGAATTTTTATTCTGTTAAACCAGAGCGTTTTGTGACACAAAATAGTTAATAAATAACATTTCCCACACGTCTACTTTACATCAGCACAATTTTGGAAACAAAATTTTTTTTTGCTAGGAAGTTATAAGGGTTAAAATTTGACCAGCGATTTATCATTTTTACAACGAAATTTACAAAACCATTTTTTTTAGGGACCACCTCACATTTGAAGTCAGTTTGAGGGGTCTATATGGCTGAAAATACCCAAAAGTGACACCATTCTAAAAACTGCACCCCTCAAGGTGCACAAAACCACATTCAAGAAGTTTATTAACCCTTCAGGTGCTTTACAGCAGCAGAAGCAACATGGAAGGAAAAAATGAACATTTAACTTTTTAGTCACAAAAATGATTTTTCAGCAACAATTTTTTTATTTTCCCAAGGGTAAAAGGAGAAACTGAACCACGTAAGTTGTTGTCCAATTTGTCCTGAGTACGCTGATACCTCATATGTGGGGGTAAACCACTGTTTGGGCGCACGGCAGGGCTTGGAAGGGAAGGAGCGCCATTTGACTTTTTGAATGAAAAATTGGCTGCACTCTTTAGCGGACACCATGTCACATTTGGAGAGCCCCCGTGTGCCTAAAAATTGGAGCTCCCCCACAAGTGACCCCATTTTGGAAACTAGACGCCCCAAGGAACTTATCTAGATGCATAGTGAGCCCTTTAAACCCCCAGGTGCTTCACAAATTGATCCGTAAAAATGAAAAAGTACTTTTTTTTCACAAAAAAAGTTTTTTAGCCTCAATTTTTTCATTTTCACATGGACAACAGGATAAAATGGATCCTAAAATTTGTTTGGCAATTTCTCCTGAGCACACCGATACTTCACATGTGGGGGTAAACCACTGTTTGGGCACATGGTAAGGCTCGGAAGGGAAGGAGCGCCATTTGACTTTTTGAATGAAAAATTATCTCCATCGTTAGCGGACACCATGTCGTGTTTGGAGAGCCCCCGTGTGCTTAAACATTGGAGCTCCCCCACAAGTTACCCCATTTTGAAAACTGGACCCCCCAAGGAACTTATCTAGATGCCTAGTGAGCACTTTAAACCCTCAGGTGCTTCACAAATTGATCCGTAAAAATGAAAAAGTACATTTTTTTCACAAAAAATTTATTTTCGCCTCAATTTTTTCATTTTCACATGGGCAACAGGATAAAATGGATCCTAAAATTTGTTGAGCAATTTCTCCCGAGTACGCCGATACCTCATATGTGGGGGTAAACCACTGTTTGGGCACACGGCAGGGCTCGGAAGGGAAGGCGCGCCTTTTAACTTTTTGAATGGAAAATTAGCTCCAATTGTTAGCGGACACCATGTCGCATTTGGAGAGCCCCTGTGTGCCTATGCAATGGAGCTCCCCCACAAGTGACCCCATTTTGGAAACTAGACCCCCCAAGGAACTTATCTAGATGCATACTGAGCACTTTAAACCCCCAGGTGCTTCACAGAAGTTTATAATGCAGAGCCATGAAAATAAAAAATAATTTTTCTTTTCTCAAAAATGATTTTTTAGCCTGGAATTTCCTATTTTGCCAATGGTAATAGGAGAAATTGGACCACAAATGTTGTTGTCCAGTTTGTCCTGAGTATGCAGATACCCCATATGTGGGGGTAAACCACTGTTTGGGCGCACGGCAGGGCTCAGAAGGGAAGGCACGCCATTTGGCTTTTTAAATGGAAAATTATCTCCAATCATTAGCGGACACCATGTCGCGTTTGGAGAGCCCCTGTGTGCCTAAACATTGGAGATCCCCCACAAATTACCCCATTTTGGAAACTAGACCCCCAAAGGAACTAATCTAGATGTGTAGTGAGCACTTTGAACCCTCAAGTGCTTCACAGAAGTTTATAACGCAGAGCCATGAAAATAAAAAAAAAAAATTATTTTCTCAAAAATGAATTTTAGCCCGCAATTTTTTATTTTCCCAAGGGTAACAGGAGAAATTTGACCCCAAAAGTTGTTGTCCAGTTTCTCCTGAGTACGCTGATACCCCATATGTGGGGGTAAACCACTGTTTAGGCACATGCTGGGGCTCGGAAGTGAAGTAGTGACGTTTTGAAATGCAGACTTTGATGGAATGCTCTGTGGGCGTCACATTGCGTTTGCAGAGCCCCTGGTGTGCCTAAACAGTAGAAACCCCCCACAAGTGTCCCCATTTTGGAAACTAGACCCCGAAAGGAACTTATCTAGATGTGAGGTGAGCACTTTGAACCCCCAAGTGCTTCACAGAAGTTCATAACACAGAGCAGTGAAATTAATAAATACGTTTTCTTTCCTCAAAATAATTTTTTAGCCCAGAATTTTTTATTTTCCCAAGGGTTACAGGAGAAATTGGACCACAAAAGTTGTTGTCCAGTTTCTCTTGAGTACGCTGATACCCCATGTGTGGGGGTAAACCACTGTTTGGGCACACGTGGGGGCTCAGAAGGGAAGTAGTGACTTTTGAAATGCAGACTTTGATGGAATGGTCTGCGGGCGTCACGTTGCGTTTGCAGAGCCCCTGGTGTGCCTAAACAGTAGAAACCCCCCACAAGTGACCCCATTTTGGAAACTAGACCCCCAAAGGAACTTATCTAGATGTGTGGTGAGCACTTTCAACCCCCAAGTGCTTTACAGAAGTTTATAACGCAGAGCCGTGAAAATAATAAATACGTTTTCTATCCTCAAAAATAATTTTTTAGCCCAGAATTTTTTATTTTCCCAAGGGTTACAGGAGAAATTGGACCATAAAAGTTGTTGTCCAGTTTCTCCTGAGTACGCTGATGCCCCATGTGTGGGGGTAAACCACTGTTTGGGTACACGTGGGGGCTCAGAAGGGAAGTAGTGACTTTTGAAATGCAGACTTTGATGGAATGGTCTGCGGGCGTCACGTTGCGTTTGCAGAGCCCCTGGTGTGCCTAAACAGTAGAAACCCCCCACAAGTGACCCCATTTTGGAAACTAGACCCCCCAAGGAACTTATCTAGATATGTGGTGAGCACTTTGAACCCCCAAGTGCTTCACAGACGTTTACAACGCAGAGCCGTGAAAATAAAAAATCATTTTTCTTTCCTCAAAAATGATGTTTTAGCAAGCAATTTTTTATTTTCCCAAGGGTAACAGGAGAAATTGGACCCCAGCAATTGTTGCGCAGTTTGTCCTGAGTATGCTGGTACCCCATATGTGGGGGTAAACCACTGTTTGGGCACACGTCGGGGTTCGGAAGTGAGGGAGCACCATTTGAATTTTTGAATACAAGATTGGCTGGAATCAATGGTGGCGCCATGTTGCGTTTGGAGACACCCTGAAGTGCCTAAACAGTGGAAACCCCTCAATTCTACCTCCAACACTGACCCCAACACACCCCTAACCCTAATCCCAACTGTAGCCATAACCCTAATCACAACCCTAACCCCAACACACCCCTAACCACAACCCTAACCCCAACACACCCCTAACCCTAACCACAACCCTAATTCCAACCCAACCCTAAGGCTATGTGCCAACGTTGCGGATTCGTATGAGATTTTTCAGCACCATTTTTGAAAAATCCGCGGGTAAAAGGCACTACGTTTTACCTGTGGATTTTCCGCGGATTTCCAGTGTTTTTTGTGCGGATTTCACCTGCGGATTCCTATTGAGGAACAGGTGTAAAACGCTGCGGAATCCGCACAAAGAATTGGCATGCTGCGGAAAATACAACACAGCGTTCCCGCGTGGTATTTTCCGCACCATGGGCACAGCGGATTTGGTTTTCCATATGTTTACATGGTACTGTAAACCTGATGGAACACTGCTGCGGATCCTCAGCCAAATCCGCACCGTGTGCACATAGCCTAATTCTAAAGGTATGTGCACACGCTGCAGAAAATGCTGCGGATCCGCAGCAGTTTCCCATGAGTTTACAGTTCAATGTGAACCTATGGGAACCAAAAATCGCTGTACACATGCTGCGGAAAAACTGCACGGAAACGCAGCGGTTTACATTCCGCAGCATGTCACTTCTTTCTGCGGATTCCGCAGCGGTTTTACAACTGCTCCAATAGAAAATCGCAGTTGTAAAACCGCAGTGAAATGCGCAGAAAAACCGCGGTAAATCCACGATAAATCGGCAGCGATTTAGCACTGTGGATTTTTCAAATCCGCTGCGGAAAAATCCGCATAGGACCAGAATATGTGTGCACATACCGAAACCCTAACCCTACCCCTAACCCTACCCCTACCCCTACCCCTACCCCTAACCCTAACCCTACCCCTAACCCTAACCCTACCCTTAACCCTAACCCTACCCCTAACCCTACCCCTAACCCTACCCCTAACCCTAACCCTAGTTCTTACCCCAACCTTAGTGAAAAAAAAAAAATTCTTTATTTTTTTTATTGTCCCTATCTATGGGGGTGACAAAGGGGGGGGGGGGTCATTTACTATTTTTTTTATTTTGATCACTGAGATAGGTTATATCTCAGTGATCAAAATTCACTCTGGAACGAATCTGCCGGCCGGCAGATTCGGCGGGCGCACTGCACATGCGCCCGCCATTTTGGAAGATGGCGGCGCCCAGGAAAGAAGACGGACGGACCTTGGGCGGCCAGGTAAGTATAAGGGGGGGGAGATCAGGGCACGGGTGGGGGGCGTCGGAGCACGGGGGGGTGGATCGGAGCATGGGGGGGTGGATCGGAGCATGGGGGGTGGATCGGAACACGGGAGGGAGGATTGGAGCACGGGGGAGGATTGGAGCACGGGGTGAGGGATCGCTGTGCGGGGGGGGTGGATCGGAGCACGGGAGGGGTCGCTGTGTGCGGGGGGGGATCGGAGTGCGGGGGGGTTTGATTGGAGCGCGGGGGGTGTGATTGGTGCACGGGGGGAGCGGACAGGAGGACGGGGGAGCGGAGCACAGGACGGAGGGGAGCGGAGCACAGATCGGGGGGCTGGGGGGGCGATCGGAGGGGTGGGGTGGGTGCACATAAGTGTTTCCAGCCATGGCCGATGATATTGCAGCATCGGCCATGGCTGGATTGTAATATTTCACCAGTTTTTTAGGTGAAATATTACAAATCGCTCTGATTGGCAGTTTCACTTTCAACAGCCAATCAGAGCGATCGTAGCCACGAGGGGGTGAAGCCACCCCCCCTGGGCTAAACTACCACTCCCCCTGTCCCTGCAGATTGGGTGAAATGGAGTTAACCCTTTCACCCGGCCTGCAGGGACGCGATCTTTCCATGACGCATATGCTGCGTCATGGGTCGGAATGGCACCGACTTTCATGACGCAGCGTATGCGTGAAAGGTCGGGAAGGGGTTAAACATTTCCCTAGGGCCCCAGTTTTGTCTAAAACCGGCCCTGCCTGTGAGACCCAGCTTATTCCAGGATCTCACAGGCTACCTTACCCTAGGGTCATCACACGACCTCAGTGTACCATGGTAACCATCAAAACCCACGATTTTCATTGTAACAACTTAAATATCGCTGTTAATCAGCCTCGATTGGACACAAAATCGATTGGCTGGGATAATGGAGGGTGTCAGCTGTCATGTACATGTCATATTAAAAAGCGGCTCTGAGGAATAAGTACCCTTAATGACCACCGTTAAAAGGCGTATCAGAAGTCGCTAATGGGTAGAAAGGCTTGTCCCACAAAAAATGTTGTTAAATATGTTAAATCATAACTTGCCTACAATTGAAATCAGATTTTGTAAAAAAAAATACTGTGTCTAGATCTCTCTCTATTATACTTGATATGGCTCCCCCTGTTCTTACCTCTCAGAATATCCTTCTACTGTGTTAAAGGGAAGGTGCCATAAAAAAAAAAAATTCCAGCGATTGAAAAAATGTAAAGAATTAATGTTTAAATTTTCTTAAAAAACATTATCATTTGTTTATAATTTAGTAAAATATGAAAAACAATTTTAAAAGGTTTGGCATTTCCACTTTTAAACACTAGGGGGAGCAGCTAATGAAATTTGACAAAAACCTAGTGTACAACTAGCTCACATTCCTGCACTGCAGTAATTATGGGCGGAGTCTGCTGACATGGCTGTGAACACAGTGAGCAGCCATTTTGTTGGTGACTGCAGAGTTATACTGACAAGTAGACAGTCACCGAGGATGGCAGGCAGCAAGGCTTCTGGGAGATATATGGTGGAGGGAGCAGGGTGACAGCAGCGCAGAGTATTTCAGGAGAGCAGTGTGCTGGTCTATAGGGGCCCCCTGTTTGGTGCGTGGAGCAGCCAGGGATTGTACATAGAGCGCTGTCTTTTATACACATGGATGGACCGTCTGCTCCACAGAAATCTAGGAAACATTGCTGCGGATTGATGGCCTGTTCTGATCCAGACTTTGCACGCAGACCCCATTCCCCTCCTCAGATCCTGTCTTCCCCATCCTGTCCTGGCGATGTGTGAAAGCGAGGCGACAGGCGCAGTCCGGGGCGACGCTGGGAAGGAAATGTAGCCATATAGTAACGATAAAAATGAGACGCCTCTTCAGCTGCCTCACCAGCCTTCCCCTGACTGCACCTAACTGGAGGTCATGCTGCCCCCTCTATTACCCCAGACTAGGGTTGAGCGAAACGGGTCGAACATTTTCAAAAGTCGCCGACTTTTGGCTAAGTCGGGGTTTCATGAAACCCGATCCGACCCCTGTGCGGGGTCGGCCATGCGGTACGCGACTTTCGCGCCAAAGTCACGTTTCAATGACGCGAAAAGCGCCATTTCTCAGCCAATGAAGGTAAACGCAGAGTGTGGGCAGCGTGATGACATAGGTCCTGGTCCCCACCATCTTAAAGAAGGGCATTGCAGTGATTGGCTTGCTGTCTGCGACGTCACAGGGGCTATAAAGAGGCGTTCCCGCCGACCGCCATCTTACTGCTGCTGATCTGAGCTTAGGGAGAGGTTGCTGCCGCTTTGTCAGAAGCAGGGATAGCGTTAGGCAGGGTCCATTAACCACAAAACCGCTTGTGCTGCAGCGATTTGCACTGTCCAACACCACCCTCGGTGTGCAGGGACAGTGGAAGTTTTTTTTTTTTTTTTTTCCCCTCAGCGCTGTAGCTCATTGGGCTGCCCTAGAAGGCTCCCTGATAGCTGCATTGCTGTGTGTACGCCGCTGTGCAAACCAACTGCTTTTTTCAAAGCACAAATCCTCTTGTTCCTTCCTTTCTGCACAGCTATCTTTTTTGTTTGTCCACACTTTTTATTTCATTTGTGCATCAGTCCACTCCTTATTGCTGCCTGCCATACCTGGCTGAGATTACTGCAGGCAGGGAGATAGTAGCTGCCTGCCATACCTGGCTGAGATTACTGCAGGCAGGGAGATAGTAATTGTAGGACATTCCCTGTTTTTTTTTTTTTTTTTTTTTTTGGTGGGAGATTAAGATTGGCAATTTGGCATTTCTGCTAGAGTGCCATCCCTGTGTGTGCCATCTCTCTCACATAGTGGGCCATAGAAAGCCTTTTCATTTTTCTGTATTTTTTTTTGTGGGGTGTATAAATTCTCCCTGATAAAAATACAGTGGGAGATTAATATTGGCCTTTGGGCTTGTGTGCCAGTCCTGAGTGTGCCATCTCTCTCACAAATAGTGGGCCATAGAAAGCCTATTTTATTTTTTTTGGGGTTTTATAAATTCTCCCTGAAAAAAAGGGAGATTAATATTGGCCTCTGGGCTTGTGTGCCAGTCCTGAGCGTGCCATCTGTGCCAGCCCTGAGCGTGCCATCTCTCTCACAAATAGTGGGCCATAGAAAGCCTATTTATTTTTTTTTTTGGTTTTATAAATTCTCCCTGAAAAAAAGGGAGATTAATATTGGCCTCTGGGCTTGTGTGCCAGTCCTGAGCGTGCCATCTGTGCCAGCCCTGAGCGTGCCATCTCTCTCACAAATAGTGGGCCATAGAAAGCCTATTTAATTTTTTTTTTTGTTTTATAAATTTTCCCTGAAAAAAGGGAGATTAATATTGGCCTCTGGGCTTGTGTGCCAGTTGTGAGCGTGCCATCTGTGCCAGTCCTGAGCGTGCCATCTCTCTCACAAATAGTGGGCCATAGAAAGCCTATTTAATTTTTTTTTTGGTTTTATAAATTTTCCCTGAAAAAAGGGAGATTAATATTGGCCTCTGGGCTTGTGTGCCAGTTGTGAGCGTGCCATCTGTGCCAGTCCTGAGCGTGCCATCTCTCTCACAAATAGTGGGCCATAGAAAGCCTATTTAAATATTTTTTTGGTTTTATAAATTCTCCCAGAAAAAAAGGGAGATTAATATTGGCCTCTGGGCTTCTGTGCCAGTCCTGAGCGTGCCATCTGTGCCAGTCCTGAGCGTCCCATCTCTCTCACAAATAGTGGGCCATAGAAAGCCTATTTTTTTTTTTTTTTGGGTTTTAGAAATTCTCCCTGGAAAAAAAAAGGGAGATTAATATTGCCCTTTGGGCTTGTGTGCCAGTACTAAGCGTTCCATCTCTCTCTCTCTCTCAGTCAGTGGGCCATAGAACGCCTATTTTTGGTTTTATTTGTTTTCTAAATTCTCCCTGAAAAAATCATTTTATTTTATTTGGTTTCTAAATTCTTCCTGATAAAATCATATTTTTTTTATTATTTTTTTTTCTAAAGTCTCCCTGAAAAAAAAAAAAAAAAAACAGTGGGAGATTAATATTGGCCTTTCTGCTTGTGTGCCAGTCTTGACTCCTGGGTGCGTCATCTCTCAGTCAGTGGGCCATAGAACGCCTATTTTTGGTTTTATTTGTTTTCTAAATTCTCCCTGAAAAAATCATTTTATTTTATTTGGTTTCTAAATTCTTCCTGATAAAATCATATTTTTTTTATTATTTTTTTTTCTAAAGTCTCCCTGAAAAAAAAAAAAAAAAAACAACCAAAAAAAACAGTGGGAGATTAATATTGGCCTTTCTGCTTGTGTGCCAGTCTTGACTCCTGGGTGTGCCATCTCTCTCTCTCTCTCTCTCTCTCTCTCTCTCCAATTGTGGTCCATAGAAAGCCTATATTTTTTTTCCTTGATTTGGGTTCTAAAATCTACCAGAGAAAATAACTACATCAATCATTGGTAGAAAAATATTGGCCTCTGGGTTTGTGTGCCACTCCTGACTCCTGTGTGCGTCATCTCTCAGTCAGTGGGCCATAGAACGCCTATTTTTGTTTTTATTTGTTTTATAAATTCTCCCTGAAAAAATCATTTTATTTTATTTGGTTTCTAAATTCTTCCTGATAAAATCATATTTTTTTTATTATTTTTTTTTCTAAAGTCTCCCTGAAAAAAAAAAAAAAAAACAAACAAAAAAAACAGTGGGAGATTAATATTGGCCTTTCTGCTTGTGTGCCAGTCTTGACTCCTGGGTGTGCCATCTCTCTCTCTCTCTCTCTCCAATTGTGGTCCATAGAAAGCCTATATTTTTTTTCCTTGATTTGGGTTCCAAAATCTACCAGAGAAAATAACTACATCAATCATTGGTAGAAAAATATTGGCCTCTGGGCTTGTGTGCCACTCCTGACTCCTGTGTGCGTCATCTCTCAGTCAGTGGGCCATAGAACGCCTATTTTTGTTTTTATTTGTTTTATAAATTCTCCCTGAAAAAATCATTTTATTTTATTTGGTTTCTAAATTCTTCCTGATAAAATCATATTTTTTTTATTATTTTTTTTTCTAAAGTCTCCCTGAAAAAAAAAAAAAACAAAAAAAAAAAACAAAACCCCCCAAAAAATGGGAGATTAATATTGGCCTTTCTGCTTGTGTGCCAGTCTTGACTCCTGGGTGTGCCATCTCTCTCTCTCTCTCTCTCTCTCTCTCCAATTGTGGTCCATAGAAAGCCTACATTTTTTTTCCTTGATTTGGGTTCCAAAATCTACCAGAGAAAATAACTCCATCAATCATTGGTAGAAAAATATTGGCCTCTGGGCTTGTGTGCCACTCCTGATTCCTGTGTGCGTCATCTCTCACTCAGTGGCCCATAGAAAGCATATAGTTTGTTACATTTGTTTTCTAAATTCTCCCTGCAAAAATCTATTTTTTTTTTTGGGGGGGGTTTCTAAAGTGTTCCTGAAAAAAATAAAAATAAAAAAAAAATAATAGTGTGACATTAATATTAACATTTGTGCTTCAGTGACAGTCCTGCGTGTGGGGCATCTCTCTAATTTGCAGCCACCAAAAAAAGAGTGTGTAACATTGGGCCTGATTTTCGCTGTGGTCTCACCAACCTGTAAAGGGGTAGCTAAATAATACTGAAGTTATAGCTCACCGTGTAAGTTGTGTGACTGCAACAAATAACGTTAGTTTGGTTACGTTTTTAAAACAATGAGGAAGTCTAGTGGAAGAGGTCGTGGCCGGGGGCGTTCATTGTCAGCTGGTAATGAGGGTAGTGGTAGTGGTGGAGCATCAGGTGGTCGTGGGGAAAAAAATATTGCACCTAAGTCTGGAGCTGTGGAGCCAGGTTCGTCGTCCGGCTACACAAGGCCTCGAACGCTCCCTTTTCTGGGATTAGGAAAACCGCTTTTAAAGCCGGAGCAGCAAGAGCAAGTTTTGGCTTATCTTGCTGACTCAGCCTCTAGCTCTTTTGCCTCATCTCGTGAAACTGGTAAAAGTAAAAGCAGCGCGTCGTTACTGGATGTTCACGGTCAGGGACAAGTCACTTCCTTGTCCTCTTCAGCAAAAACAACAACAGAGAAGAATGCAGCAGGCGACACAACGGGTTACTCCATGGAGCTCTTTACACATACCGTCCCTGGCTTAGAAAGTGAAGCAGTTAACAGTCCATGCCCATTACAAATTGAATCTGACATGGAGTGCACTGACGCACAGCCACAGCCAGACTACTATGCTGGTCCTTTGACTCAGACCACAACATTGCCCTCGCAGGGTGCTGATCAAGAATCAGACCCTGATGAGACTATGTTGCCCCATCACGAACGCTATACCACCGAACGACACGGTGACACAGACGAAGTTGCGCAGGAGGTACAAGAAGAGTTATTAGATGACCCAGTTCTTGACCCCGATTGGCAGCCATTGGGGGAACAGGGTGCAGGCGGCAGCAGTTCTGAAGCAGAGGAGGAGGAGGGGCCGCAGCAGGCATCAACATCGCCACAGGTTCCATCTGCCGGGCCCGTATCTTGCCCAAAACGCGTGGCAAAGCCAAAACCTGGTGGAGGACAGCGTGGCCATCCGGTTAAAGCTCAGTCTGCAATGCCTGAAAAGGTATCCGATGCTAGAAAGAGTGCAGTCTGGCATTTTTTTAAACAACATCCAATTGATCAGCGCAAAGTCATCTGTCAAAAATGTTCTACTTCCTTAAGCAGAGGTCAGAATCTGAAAAGTCTCAATACTAGTTGCATGCATAGACATTTAACCACCATGCATTTGAAAGCTTGGACTAACTACCAAACGTCCCTTAAGGTTGTTGCACCCTCGGCCAATGAAGCTAGTCATCAACGCAACATCCCTTCCGGCAGTGTAGGACCACCATTTAGCGCACCACCTGCTGTATCTGTGCAGGTATCTTTGCCAGGCCAAAGCAGTCAGGGTCAGGGAATCACCAGTTTCGTAGTAGGAAACACTGCATCTAGGGCACCGGCGGCAACAATACCATCTCCCACCGTCTCTCAGTCTGCCATGTCCACCGGCACCCCCGCTAGTTCCACGATCTCCAGCTCTCCAGTCCAGCTCACCCTACATGAGACTATGGTTAGAAAAAGGAAATACTTAGCCTCGCATCCGCGTACACAGGGTTTGAACGCCCACATAGCTAGACTAATCTCGTTAGAGATGATGCCCTACCGGTTAGTTGAAAGCGAAGCTTTCAAAGACCTGATGGACTACGCTGTACCACGCTACGAGCTGCCCAGTCGACACTTTTTTTCCAGAAAAGCCATCCCAGCCCTCCACCAGCATGTTAAAGAGCGCATCGTCCATGCACTCAGGCAATCTGTGAGCACAAAGGTGCACCTGACAACAGATGCATGGACCAGTAGGCATGGCCAGGGACGTTACGTGTCCATCACGGCACACTGGGTAAATGTGGTGGATTCAGGGTCCACAGGGGACAGCAAGTTTGGGACAGTTCTGCCTAGCCCACGGTCTAGTAAACAGTTGTCTGTAGCCGTTCGCACCCCCTCCTCCTCCTCCTCCTCCTCGTCCTCCTGCAGAAGCAAGAGCTCGTCCACAGACCGCAGTCGCACAAACACTCCATCCGCACCTGCCACTGTTGCACACCAGGTCTCCCATTATGGGGCAGCTACTGGCATACGTCAGCAGGCTGTATTGGCTATGAAGTGTTTGGGCGACAATAGACACACCGCGGAAGTTCTGTCCGAGTTCTTGCAGCAAGAAACGCAGTCGTGGCTGGGCACTGTAGATCTTGAGGCAGGCAAGGTAGTGAGTGATAACGGAAGGAATTTCATGGCTGCCATCTCCCTTTCCCAACTGAAACACATTCCTTGCCTGGCTCACACCTTAAACCTGGTGGTGCAGTGCTTCCTGAAAAGTTATCCGGGGTTATCCGACCTGCTCCTCAAAGTGCGTGGACTTTGCGCACATATCCGCCGTTCGCCTGTACACTCCAGCCATATGCAGACCTATCAGCGTTCTTTGAACCTTCCCCAGCATCGCCTAATCATAGACGTTGCAACAAGGTGGAACTCAACACTGCACATGCTTCAGAGACTGTGCGAACAGAGGCGGGCTGTTATGTTTTTGTGGGAGGATACACATACACGGGCAGGCAGTAGGATGGCAGACATGGAGTTGTCAGGTGTGCAGTGGTCGAAGATTCAAGACATGTGTCAAGTCCTTCAGTGTTTTGAGGAATGCACACGGCTGGTTAGTGCAGTCAACGCCATAATAAGCATGAGCATCCCCCTAATGCGTCTGCTGATGCAAAGTTTGACGCACATAAAGGATCAGGCGTCTGCACCAGAGGAAGAGGAAAGCCTTGATGACAGTCAGCGATTGTCTGGTCAGGGCAGTGTACATGACGAGGTACCGGGCGAAGAGGAGGTGGAGGATGAGGAGGATGATGGGGATGAGTATATTTTTAATGAGGAAGCTTTCCCGGGGGCACGGGAAATTGGTGGCGTGGCAAGGCCGGGTTCTGGTTTTTTGAGGGACACAAGTGACGTAGATTTGCCTGCAACTGCCCCTCAACCAAGCACAACCGCAGATTTGACAACGGGAACTTTGGCCCACATGGCGGATTATGCCTTGCGTATCCTCAAAAGGGACACACGCATTACAAAAATGATGAACGATGACGATTACTGGTTGGCCTGCCTCCTTGATCCTCGCTATAAAGGCAAATTGCAAAATATTATGCCACATGAGAACTTGGAACTAATATTAGCAACAAAACAATCAACTCTTGTTGACCGTTTGCTTCTGGCATTCCCTGCACACAGCGCCCGTGATCGTTCTCACACGAGCTCCAGGGGCCAGCAGACCAGAGGTGTTAGAGGGGCAGAAATCAGAAGTGGCGTTGGCCAGAGGGGTTTTCTGACCAGGTTGTGGAGTGATTTTTCTATGACCGCAGACAGGACAGGTACTGCAGCATCAATTCAAAGTAACATAGTAACATAGTAACATAGTTAGTAAGGCCGAAAAAAGACATTTGTCCATCCAGTTCAGCCTATATTCCATCATAATAAATCCCCAGATCTACGTCCTTCTACAGAACCTAATAATTGTATGATACAATATTGTTCTGCTCCAGGAAGACATCCAGGCCTCTCTTGAACCCCTCGACTGAGTTCGCCATCACCACCTCCTCAGGCAAGCAATTCCAGATTCTCACTGCCCTAACAGTAAAGAATCCTCTTCTATGTTGGTGGAAAAACCTTCTCTCCTCCAGACGCAAAGAATGCCCCCTTGTGCCCGTCACCTTCCTTGGTATAAACAGATCCTCAGCGAGATATTTGTATTGTCCCCTTATATACTTATACATGGTTATTAGATCGCCCCTCAGTCGTCTTTTTTCTAGACTAAATAATCCTAATTTCGCTAATCTATCTGGGTATTGTAGTTCTCCCATCCCCTTTATTAATTTTGTTGCCCTCCTTTGTACTCTCTCTAGTTCCATTATATCCTTCCTGAGCACCGGTGCCCAAAACTGGACACAGTACTCCATGTGCGGTCTAACTAGGGATTTGTACAGAGGCAGTATAATGCTCTCATCATGTGTATCCAGACCTCTTTTAATGCACCCCATGATCCTGTTTGCCTTGGCAGCTGCTGCCTGGCACTGGCTGCTCCAGGTAAGTTTATCATTAACTAGGATCCCCAAGTCCTTCTCCCTGTCAGATTTACCCAGTGGTTTCCCGTTCAGTGTGTAATGGTGATATTGATTCCTTCTTCCCATGTGTACAACCTTACATTTATCATTGTTAAACCTCATCTGCCACCTTTCAGCCCAAGTTTCCAACTTATCCAGATCCATCTGTAGCAGAATACTATCTTCTCTTGTATTAACTGCTTTACATAGTTTTGTATCATCTGCAAATATCGATATTTTACTGTGTAAACCTTCTACCAGATCATTAATGAATATGTTGAAGAGAACAGGTCCCAATACTGACCCCTGCGGTACCCCACTGGTCACAGCGACCCAGTTAGAGACTATACCATTTATAACCACCCTCTGCTTTCTATCACTAAGCCAGTTACTAACCCATTTACACACATTTTCCCCCAGACCAAGCATTCTCATTTTGTGTACCAACCTCTTGTGCGGCACGGTATCAAACGCTTTGGAAAAATCGAGATATACCACGTCCAATGACTCACCGTGGTCCAGTCTATAGCTTACCTCTTCATAAAAACTGATTAGATTGGTTTGACAGGAGCGATTTCTCATAAACCCATGCTGATATGGAGTTAAACAGTTATTCTCATTGAGATAATCCAGAATAACATCCCTCAGAAACCCTTCAAATATTTTACCAACAATAGAGGTTAGACTTACTGGCCTATAATTTCCAGGTTCACTTTTAGAGCCCTTTTTGAATATTGGCACCACATTTGCTATGCGCCAGTCCTGCGGAACAGACCCTGTCGCTATAGAGTCACTAAAAATAAGAAATAATGGTTTATCTATTACATTACTTAGTTCTCTTAGTACTCGTGGGTGTATGCCATCCGGACCCGGAGATTTATCTATTTTAATCTTATTTAGCCGGTTTCGCACCTCTTCTTGGGTTAGATTGGTGACTCTTAATATAGGGTTTTCATTGTTTCTTGGGATTTCACCTAGCATTTCATTTTCCACCGTGAATACCGTGGAGAAGAAGGTGTTTAATATGTTAGCTTTTTCCTCGTCATCTACAACCATTCTTTCCTCACTATTTTTTAAGGGGCCTACATTTTCAGTTTTTATTCTTTTACTATTGATATAGTTGAAGAACAGTTTGGGATTAGTTTTACTCTCCTTAGCAATGTGCTTCTCTGTTTCCTTTTTGGCAGCTTTAATTAGTTTTTTAGATAAAGTATTTTTCTCCCTATAGTTTTTTAGAGCTTCAATGGTGCCATCCTGCTTTAGTAGTGCAAATGCTTTCTTTTTATTGTTAATTGCCTGTCTTACTTCTTTGTTTAGCCACATTGGGTTTTTCCTATTTCTAGTCCTTTTATTCCCACAAGGTATAAACCGCTTACACTGCCTATTTAGGATGTTCTTAAACATTTCCCATTTATTATCTGTATTCTCATTTCTGAGGATATTGTCCCAGTCTACCAGATTAAGGGCATCTCTAAGCTGTTCAAACTTTGCCTTCCTAAAGTTCAATGTTTTTGTGACTCCCTGACAAGTCCCCCTAGTGAAAGACAGGTGAAACTGCACAATATTGTGGTCGCTATTTCCTAAATGCCCAACCACCTGCAGATTTGTTATTCTGTCAGGTCTATTAGATAGTATTAGGTCTAAAAGTGCTGCTCCTCTGGTTGGATTCTGCACCAATTGTGAAAGATAATTTTTCTTGGTTATTAGCAGAAACCTGTTGCCTTTATGGGTTTCACAGGTTTCTGTTTCCCAGTTAATATCCGGGTAGTTAAAGTCCCCCATAACCAGGACCTCATTATGGGTTGCAGCTTCATCTATCTGCTTTAGAAGTAGACTTTCCATGCTTTCTGTTATATTTGGGGGTTTGTAACAGACCCCAATGAGAATTTTGTTACCATTTTTCCCTCCATGAATTTCAACCCATATGGACTCGACATCCTCATTCCCTTCGCTAATATCCTCCCTTAAAGTGGACTTTAGACAAGACTTTACATAGAGACAAACCCCTCCTCCTCTCCGATTTTTACGATCCTTTCTAAACAGACTGTAACCCTGTAAGTTAACTGCCCAGTCATAGCTTTCATCTAACCATGTCTCGGTTATTCCCACTATGTCAAAGTTACCTGTAGATATTTCTGCTTCTAGTTCTTCCATCTTGTTTGTCAGGCTTCTGGCGTTTGCGAGCATGCAGTTTAGAGGATTTTGTTTTGTTCCAATCTCCTCACTGTGGATTGTTTTAGAAATGTTCTTACCTCCCTTCTGAGTATGTTTTCCTGGGTCGTCTTTGTTCGAGTCTAATGTTTTTCTTCCCGTCCCCTCTTCTTCTAGTTTAACAGGAGACAACATTTGTCCAGTATGGTTACAAACTATTTTTCATCCCTTATCGACGTTCTCCCTCAACCGTCATTCCCATTTGATTACTGGGCATCCAAATTAGACACCTGGCCAGAATTGGCAGAATATGCATTGCAGGAGCTTGCTTGCCCGGCAGCTAGTGTCCTATCAGAAAGAGTATTCAGTGCTGCAGGTTCAATACTAACAGAAAAAAGGACTCGTCTGGCTACCCAAAATGTAGATGATCTAACCTTCATTAAAATGAACCACAACTGGATTTCAAAATCTTTTGCCCCACCCTGCCCGGCTGACACCTAGCTTTCCTATGAAAAGGTCTTGCCTGTGGACTATTCTGAATGACTTTTCCAATCTCGTAATTTTCTTCACCTGATTGTCCAGCATACGACATGTTTCCACCTCACGAAATGGCCAAACTCCCCACACGGGGCCGTGCTATCGCCACTTTGCGCTTGGACCCTTGAGAGTGCTGTTTGTCTGAAGAGGTGGGTGTGGCCGCTTTTGGTCGACGGCACTGCCACTGGGTCCCTCATAGTACAATAAAGTGTCTCTGGCGGTGGTGGTGCGCACCCAACGTCAGACACACCGTTGTAATATGAGGGGCCCTGTGCCTGTACCGCCGGCCACAAGACAGTTCCCCCCCCCAGCTCAAACAGTGCTCTACCACTAGCAAAATTATCTCTCACAGCTTCACCAATGTGTAGTCTAGGCGCTGACATCCTTCAATGCCTGGCACTGACAATACCATTGTTTTGACATTTTTGTTATGTTAGGCCTTCGAAGCCTGTCTGCGGTCCCTTCTTTCTACAACTACTACACTGACCAGGCCACTGCTGGCCGTGTTACCCTGGAACCAATTTAAAAGTGCCTACAGTCAGCCCAATTTTGTTATGTTAGGCCTTCGAAGACTGTCTGCCGTCACTCCT
Source organism: Ranitomeya imitator (assembly GCF_032444005.1). NCBI lineage: Eukaryota > Metazoa > Chordata > Amphibia > Anura > Dendrobatidae > Ranitomeya > Ranitomeya imitator. Next base: position 739,991,684 of record NC_091284.1, on the reverse strand, counting down.
TCCACTAGACTTCCACTGACCATACACTGCTGCCCATGTACCCCTGGAACCAATTTAAAGTGCCTACAGCCAGCCCAATTTTGTTATGTTAGGCCTTCGAAGCCTGTCTGCGGTCACTCCTTCCACTAGACTTGCACTGACCAGACCACTGCTGCCCGTGTACCCCTGCAACCAATTTAAAAGTGCCTACAGCCAGCCCAAGTTTGTTATGTTAGGCCTTGGAAGCCTGTCTGCGGTCACTCCTTCCACTAGACTTCCACTGACCAGACCACTGCTGCCCGTGTACCCCTGGAACCAATTTAAAAGTGCCTACAGCCAGCCCAAGTTTGTTATGTTAGGCCTTGGAAGCCTGTCTGCGGTCACTCCTTCCACTAGACTTCCACTGACCAGACCACTGCTGCCCGTGTACCCCTGGAACCAATTTAAAAGTGCCTACAGCCAGCCCAAGTTTGTTATGTTAGGCCTTCGAAGCCTGTCTGCGGTCACTCCTTCCACTAGACTTCCACAGACCAGACCACTGCTGCCCGTGTACCCCTGGAACCAATTTAAAAGTGCCTACAGCCAGCCCAAGTTTGTTATGTTAGGCCTTGGAAGCCTGTCTGCGGTCACTCCTTCCACTAGACTTCCACTGACCAGACCACTGCTGCCCGTGTACCCCTGGAACCAATTTAAAAGTGCCTACAGCCAGCCCAAGTTTGTTATGTTAGGCCTTCGAAGCCTGTCTGCGTCCCGTTCTTTCAACTACAACTACACTGACCAGGCCACTGATGGCCGTGTTCCCCTGGAACCAATTTTAACTTGCCTACAGCCAGCCCAATGTTAGGCCTTTGATGCCTGTCTGCCGTCACTCCTTCCACTAGGCCTCCACTGACCTGTCTATTGCTGCCCGTGTACCCCTTGAACCAACATCATTAAATATAAAAAAAATTAATTTGATTATAAAAAATAAGATCGTGTTGAGATCTCAAATGCAGACATTTTAACAATCAAAACAAACACACAACAAATATCTGGAACTGTACTACAAAGGTCCAACAGCTACAATTTCTTTCTCCTGCAAGAAGTTAACTGAAAGTTTTTTGGAGTTGTTAACACAGATATGGCATCCACCGAGTGTTGTCCTGTCGCGTCTCCTTTAAATTATTTCCAATAAGATGTTAAACTATTAATTTAATAAAATCAATAATTAAAAAAATAATTGAGTAAGTCAAAAGCACATTGCAAATAAACATTAATTACAAATCAAGAAGCATGGCGCGTCCGAGGGTGAGTAGATACCGAATAAGAATATAATCACCCTCGGACGCGCAATGCTTATTTACAACAGCCTTCCTTCCTAAGAATCAGCCCTTCCGTGGTGTAGAGAGAGGTTGTGTTACACTCCAAGGTGTTCCCCAGGTTGCCTTTCCTGAGCTTCGATCATCCGGCTCTCGTTTAGTAGCTGTTGGAAACTACGCTGCATTAGGCCTACTAATTGTGTATGGGTGAAACAGTGGCGCATCTGCGGTCCCTCCTTCCACTAGGCCTCCACTGACCTGTCTACTGCGGCCCGTGTACCCCTTGAACCAACCTAATAAAATATTTAAAAAATTAATTTGATTATAAAAAATAAGATCGTGTTGAGATCTCAAATGCAGACATTTTAACAATCAAAACAAACACACAACAAATATCTGGAACTGTACTACAAAGGTCCAACAGCTACAATTTCTTTCTCCTGCAAGAAGTTAACTGAAAGTTTTTTGGAGTTGTTAACACAGATATGGCATCCACCGAGTGTTGTCCTGTCGCGTCTCCTTTAAATTATTTCCAATAAGATGTTAAACTATTAATTTAATAAAATCAATAATTAAAAAAATAATTGAGTAAGTCAAAAGCACATTGCAAATAAACATTAATTACAAATCAAGAAGCATGGCGCGTCCGAGGGTGAGTAGATACCGAATAAGAATATAATCACCCTCGGATGCGCAATGCTTATTTACAACAGCCTTCCTTCCTAAGAATCAGCCCTTTCGTGGTGTAGAGAGAGGTTGTGTTACACTCCAAGGTGTTCCCCGGGTTGCCTTTCATGAGCTTCGATCTTCCGGCTCTCGTTTAGTAGTTGGTGGAAAAGTACACAGCATTAGGCCTACAAAATGGGTATGGGGTGGAGAGAGATGGTGTGTTACACTCCAAGGTGTTCCCCAGGTTGCCTTTCCTGAGCTTCGATCTTCATGCTCTCGTTTAGTAGGTGTCGGAAAGTAGGCTGCATTAGGCCTACAAATTGGGTATGGGGTGGAGAGAGATGGTGTGTTACACTCCAAGGTGTTCCCCAGGTTTCCTTGCCATTGCTTCGGTCTTCCGACTCTCGTTTAGTAGTTGTAGAAAAGTACACAGCATTAGGCCTACAAAATGGGTATGGGGTGGAGAGAGATGGTGTGTTACACTCCAAGGTGTTCCCCAGGTTGCCTTTCCTGAGCTTCGATCTTCATGCTCTCGTTTAGTAGGTGTCGGAAAGTAGGCTGCATTAGGCCTACAAATTGGGTATGGGGTGGAGAGAGATGGTGTGTTACACTCCAAGGTGTTCCCCAGGTTTCCTTGCCATTGCTTCGGTCTTCCGACTCTCGTTTAGTAGTTGTAGAAAAGTACACAGCATTAGGCCTACAAAATGGGTATGGGGTGGAGAGAGATGGTGTGTTACACTCCAAGGTGTTCCCCAGGTTGCCTTTCCTGAGCTTCTATCTTCAGGCTCTCATTAAATTGTGGTTAAATGGAACAACTGCATTTGGCGTACTAGTTGGTTTGGGGCCTACTATCGGTGTCTGCCACTCCTTGCTGTTCTCCTGGTTTCCTGTCCTGAAATACCATTTTCAGCCTCTCGTTAAGTAGTTGTTAATGTTAGACTGCATTTGGCCTACTAGTTGGGTTGGGGCCTACTATCGGTGTCTGCCACTCCTTGCTGTTCTCCTCCACTGAACAAAGCTGTGCCGCCTGTTTACTACGGTTGCCAATTTTGAACTGCATTTCGACTACTTACTGATTTGGCCCTACTCTCTGTGTCAGCCTCTCATTCCAGTTGTCCTCCACTGCAATGCCCCCTGGTTATTCCTGTGTTACCAATTTTGAACTGCATTTAGCCCACTTTCTTCTTTGGGCCTATATCTGTGTTTCCACTTCATCGTGCCCATTGCCCAGCCAGTGATAGATGAGTCTGCTGGTACATTGACCCATAACGCAACATTCCCCGTGCACGCTACACAACAACATTGTGACCCTGCTGAAAGTCAGGTTGCTCTTCCCGCATACCATACCACCTTACACGGGGACAAAGAGGAAGGTGCAGATGAAAGTGCAGGTTCCTTCATCAGGTGGGGGGAGGAATACTAGTTGGCGACGTCACTGGCACAGGGCCTCTCATAGTACGCAAAAGTGTTGCTGCCGGTGGGAGGCGCCCCCGCCGTGCAAACACACCGCTGTACTTTGAGGGGCCCTGTGCCAGTGCCAATGCCAACGAGTGGGCCCCCCCTGCTTGCTCAGGTTCACAGCACTTGCAAAGTTGAAATACTTACCTCTCCCTGCTCCACTGCCGTGACGTGGTCCAGATTTCCTGGGCCCACTAATTACTTGAACCAGCCCTACCCCCCACAACTTTAGCCAAATGACCCCCAATTTCAAATGCCTTCCAATTATTATAAGGTAAATTACGCTTGACAAGCTTCATTAAGAAGAATGGATGGTTTTGACATTAAAATGGGCACTCTAGGTGTTTTCCTGGCCCCCACTCACTGCCGACTATGCTGCCCCATTGACTTGCATTGGGTTTCGTGTTTCGGTCGATCCCGACTTTACGTCATAATCGGCCGATTTCACTCGACCCGACTTTGGACATAGTCGGGTTTCGCAAAACCCGGCTCGACTCTAAAAAGGTCAAGGTCGCTCAACTCTACCCCAGACCCGTGTGCAGGTGCTCAGCCAAAACCACCCTAGAATGGGTCCGCTTTCTGAAGATAATACTGCCATAGTGTTCTCACATAATACCGCCATATAGATCAAACATAATACCGCCATATACTTCACACATAACGATGCCATATAGATCTTACATACCACCAGTTTTCTCACAATACCGCCACATAGATAACAAATAATACTGCCACATAGATCACACATAACGGGGGAGAGGAGTGCATAGGAGAGGATTAGATACACGGCCCAGCAGTTAGTATCACACATAGGAGGATTAGATACACAGCTCAGCAGTCAGTTTCACACCGGATAGTAATAAAAACACAGCTCATTCAGTATCACACCGGATAGGATTAGGTACACGGCTCAGCACAGTATCACACAGGATAGGATTAGGTACACTGCTCAGCACAGTATCACACAGGATAGGATTAGGTACACGGCTCAGCACAGTATCACACAGGGTAGGATTAGATACACAGCTCAGTCAGTATCACACAGGGTAGGATTAGATACACGGCTCAGCATACAGTAACACACAGAATAGGATTAGATGCACGGCTCAGCACACAGTATCCCACAGGAGAGGATTAGATACACGTCTCAGCACAGGGTAGGATTAGATACATGGCTCAGCAGACAGCATCACACAGGAGAGGATTAGATACACAGCCCTTTCAGTATCACACAGGATAGGATTAGATACACAGTCAGCAGAGTAACACACATGGGAGGAGATACACTGCTCAGAGTCAGCATCACAAAGGATAGGATTAGATTGCCTCTCCCCCTCCCCCGCCGATATTACTTCACTGCTGCCGATGCTGCTCCTTTCTTCCTCCTGTGCCATCCTTGGTCTCCTCTACCTATAACAGCAGGGCTCTCAAGTGGAGCTCACAGACACACTGTGAGCTCCAGAAAGATGTCGCCAATCTCCTGCCTCTGCTGTGATGTGGATGGCTCAGGGGGCGTGGCCAGATCACAGCAGGGAGCAGCTCAATGTAAAGTATAGGGTCGGACACCGACCGCAGATCTCTATGCCCAGGGCAGCCGTATTTGCAGAGTGTAAGTGTCGTGCAGCTACACTTACATTCCTGCAAAGCAAAATGGTGGCGCCCAGTGGCTGAAAAAATAATTAATAATTTAAAAAAATGTTAAAGTTAAAAAATGTAAATTTGTATTAAAAATAATTGCTTATATAAACAATCATTTTTAATACAAAAAATAAAATGTGGCACCTTCCCTTTAAGTGCTAGTTAGGAAAAAAGCCTCTTTATAGAAGAAGAGAACTCTAGTGCCACCTATTGGTAGCAATCCTAAGAGTCAATATCGATCCTTTAATGAACCTTGCCACATGACTAAACCAGACACTCCATTTGCAGACACATGTTTCAGGGTGTTTGCTCCTCATCAGTGTAAAGCAGGAGGTCTGATTTGGCTAGATGATTGGGGAAATGTGTTTTCTGGCGTATGGCAATGCAATGATCCTCTGGGAATTTAACTTGTCGGTTGTCACTAGAGATGAGTGGATTTGCTTGGGTTCCCTCTTATAGCGCTTGCCGAGTAAGATGCAGAGGGAACCCGGATTACTGGATCGCACTGGCCAATCAGCTGATCGGCACCACAGCTGCATGTGTCGCGGCTGTGTCACGACACATGCATGGAGAGTAAGAGGGACCCCAAGCAAATTCGCTCATCTCTGGTTGTCACACACGCTGAGTTGCTTGCACCACATGGATCCTCTTGTACATAGGTGGTGGTGTAATTCCTGCTATTGTGCAGGTCGCATGAAGCACCTTCTTTTCACCAACTCTAGAAGTTCTAGATAAAAACAATAACTAGATATGGATTTGTTTTTTAATTACAATTAAAAGCATGTTTTGCTTGATCTAATATATTAATGTAAAATGTAATTATTGAAAATACAAATGCAGATTTTACAGAATTGCTGAATGTGAGCAATGTATGTCTGCATTAAATATGCATTTCCAATGATGCATTGCCATCTAGTGGCCTACTTTAATATGGATTGTATTGCAGTGCAGTCAGAGGGGCTTACAGTCACATGACCTTTTGCAGTTCCTTAAAGGGGTTTTTACCACCGCAATAATGATGACACATACTTACCACAGATTATTAATATCCAGGTCGTTGGTGCCCGACATGCAGCACCCCCACTGAAAAGCTGTATGCAGCACCAGCAGAAACCAAAAGTAAACAGTGTACAGAGTGGAACCCAATCACCATTACAGCAGATCAGTGCCTATTCTTTCTCAGAATGGTGGAAAACCACATTAAACAGATATACAGTAAACTGTAGAGTTGGAATAATCAGGAGGGGTTTAAGCATGTGCCCATAAGTAGTAGCATGTGTAGGATCTGTGTGTGTGTGTGCCTAAAGTCAGCTTCACCTGGCAAGACTGGGGGAACTGGAGGGAACAGTAGAGCTGCATAAGAGTCCAGCTGCAGTAGATGAACTGAGTGCATCCCTGTTGACCAATGAGTTGTGGAAGAGTTAAAGGGTTTGTTCATTACTCGGACAACCCCTTCTCAATCTGAATGTTTGCCCCTGTTAAAATGAAAACACTTATACTCACCTTCTAGTGCCGGCGCTGTTCCAGCCGTGTCAACGCTCGCATTCCTTGGGCTCACATCACATTTTTATGTCACGCGAGCCCTGTGCCCAATCAGCCCTGGTGTCACTGTTCCCACCTTAGGACAAATCGAACATCAAGAGGAAGTCAGAGAGCAGAGGCATCCCTGACTTCCTGTTGATGTTCGATACGTCTGAAGATGGGGCCAGTGAAGCCGGCACTGATTGGGCACAGGGCTTGTGTGACAAAGCAGCCTGACGTGAGCCTCGGGAACGTGAGTTCCGATACCGATGAAAAGGAACCAGCACCGGAGGTGACTATAAGTGTTTTTACTTCATCGGGGTCAAACATTCAGATTGTGAAGGGGTTGTCCTAGTAGTGGACAACCTCTTTAAGTACCAGACACAAGTGTGCAGGAGAAAGAGTATTGCTCCAGTGAAGGTGTCATGTTGATGAGTACTTGGAGTGCCCACTAGGGCCTTGAGGTACTCAGAACAAGGCCGGTTCCTAAAGGGATGTGTCACGGTGGAAGTGACCCGGTCTGTGGCCCTGGGCGTCCAATAAAAGGGGCATGTATATGGAAGTAAAGTCTATGGTAGTAGTGTTCGTGATGCCACCTGTGGTATTTGGTCAGGGATGACCGACACTGCTTAAAGGGGTCAACTGGGAATGATGGTACAGCAGCAGGGATGGTAAGGCTTCCCACAGGTGAAGCTGGATCCCCAGGGCTCCCGATGTAGTAGGCAAAGATGGTGTGGGCCGGAAAGAATCAGAGGTCAAAAAGTTGCAGTCTCTGTACCTTTTACTGTAGTAATCAGCCATAGTCCAGGGTACGGATCACAGGTGATGGTGAGGTCCGGCTAACTTGGAAGCGATTCGTAAATCCCCCTAGCCAGGTGGGGTTGGAAGCCTTCCTGACTGCGCTGTGTTGTAGTTCCTTGCTGCCTAAGGATTCACACAAGGTCCTCACTTTCTCTCTCTCCCCTTTTGGTAGGACACTACCCAAATGGCAGGCAACTCGAGCCTTTTAACAGGTGTCCCTGGTTATCACTCTGGGCTCTATGTGCTGATGTGTCTTCAGGTGTTAATGGTGGACAGGCGACTTGAAATCTCCTGTCCGCTGGTTTCTGCTGTTACCCCCACAACCTCAGAATTCCAGCCTCCGCTTTCTGCGCTTCAGCATGGAGGAAGCTCAGTCGCAGCTCCCCTCCAACTCTTTCCTCTCCTTTGCTTCTCCTCCCCTATCAGTCTCATACAGACTGCTCTGTTTCTCTCTTCTCCTTCCAGGAGCTGCAGAACCACTTGTCTGCGTGGCCCCAGCTTTCCACTCCTCACTCTCCTCTCACAGACTGACTAACTCCTCTTCCAGCCAGAATATATCTAGGGAAGTTCCCCTGAATCCGGATCTCGAGCTCCCCCATCTGGCCTGGAGTCAGATTAGTGCATGTACTTATTACCTGTTAAAGGGAACCTCCTCTCTTCCAAGCATGGCATCACCCTCCCGGAGAGGATGGCAATACCACTGTAACAACTGGTTACCTGGGGTGCTACATACTGGCAAGTACTTCTAATGCACATGTTTTCACTGCTTGATGGTGCAGGTTGCATTCTCTCATCAGAGAAATGTCCAGAAAACTAGGATATTTCAAGGTGGGACAGTTAGGCTTCCCATATGCTGCCAAGGGACAGACAGTAAGCAATAGGATGGCTGTAGAGAGACACGCATGTGGAATGGTGTAGGGGTGGGAATGACTGGAAAATGGATGTTACTGGAAAGATGTTACTAAATGTGGCTTAGAGGAGGTAATTTAACAGCCGAATGGCAGCAGCATCTGAAGTGTTGAAGAGAGGGAAGATCCCTCCTGGGGATAGTTATGGTGACTGATCACAGTGAACCTGCCATACGGGTGGGCTGCATAGTTATTTCTTTTAAACCATGGTTAAGATAAAAGTGACATTCAAGATTTTAATTAAAATCAGAAAATGGAAGAAAATTAAATAATAACCATTGCTCACCAAATAATCCTCACACTAGTTCTGCTGTGATGACATTATACACATTATTTATGTGACCACTGCAGTCAATCACTGGTCACTTGTCATATACTGTACATATAAGGATCACTGCTGAGGCCAGAGATAGTGTGCCGTGATCACATACAGTGGGGAAAATAAGTATTTGATACACTGCCGATTTTGCATGTTTTCCCACCTACAAAGAATGGAGAGATCTGTAATTTTTATCGCAAGTACACTTCAACTGTAAGAGATAGAATCTAAATAAAAGTCCACAAAAGTAATATTTTAGGATTTTTACATAATTAATTTGCAATTGATTGCATGATATAAGTATTTAATACAATAGAAAACAGTTATATTCATAATTACAGAGTTCAAACGTTTCCTGCAGTTTTTTTTCTGCCAAGTTTGCACACACTGCAGCAGGGATTTTGGCCCACTCATCCATACAGATGTTCTCCAGAACTTTCAGGCTTTGGGGCTGTCGCCTGGCAACATTTAGTTTTAGCTACATCGAAAGATTTTAAAATTGGGTCTGGAGACTGTTTAGGCCAATCCAGGACCTTGAAATGCTTCTTTCGGAGCCACTCCTTAGTTGCATTGGCTGTGTATTTTGGGTCATTGTCATGCTGGAAGACCCAGCCATGACCTATTTTCAATGCTCTTACTGAGGGAAGAATATTGTTGGTCAAAATATTGACATGATCCCATCCATCCTCCCTTCAATATGGTGCAGTCGTCCTGTCCCCTTTGCAGAAAAGCATCCCTAAAGTATGATGTTTCCGCCACCTTGCTTCATGGTTGGGACGGTGTTCTTGGGGTGGTACTCATCATTTTTCTTACTCCAAGCATGGCGAGTGGAGTTGATACCAAAAAGTTCCATTTTGGTCTCATCTGACTACATGACCTTCTCCTATGCCTCCTCTGGATCATCCAGATGGTCATTGGCGAACATCAAATGGGCCTTGACATGTGTTGGTGTGAGCAGGGGAACCTTGCATGTCCTACCGGATTTTAATCCATGACAGTGTAGTGTATTACTAATGGTAATGTGTTTGACTGTGGTATCTGCTCTCTTCAAGTCATTGACTGGGTCTGCCTGTGTAGATCTTGGCTGATTCCTGACCTTTCTCAGAATCATCCTTATCCCACTAGGCAAGATCCTTGTCATGATTTCCACTCCGTTTCTGTCTTTTTGTTACTTTGTGTCGGGGCTATCAGTCTGTGCTGCAATCACCTGTGTTCATTTCTCTGCCAACTTGACCCTGTCAGGTTTGTCATAGATCTGTCCTAAAGCAGCAAAAAAGGCGTCCACAGAAAGACGTTTAGGAGCTAGAGAGGGTAGGGAAAATGCCCAGGTATGAGGACCCCCCTCCTCCTCCAACGCAAAAGTGATATTATAATCCTGCAGGGAGCCACACACTGAGGAAGATTGAAAGTCATCTTGTGTTTCTTCCATTTTCATAAAAATTGTTCCAACAGTTCTCACCAAATTGTTTGCCTATTGTACTGTAGCCCAGGGGTGTCAAACTGCATTCCTCGAGGGCTCATGTTTTCAGGATTTCCTTGTACTGCACAGGTGATAATTTAATCACCTACACACATAATGATTGCAGCACCTTGTGCAATGCTAAGGAAATATTGAAAACACGCATGGTTTGCGGCCCTCGAGGAATGCAGTTTGACACCCCTGCTGTAGCCCATCCCAGCTTTGTGCAGGTCTACAATTTTGTCCCTGATGTCCTTAGACCGCTCTTTGGTCTTGGCCATGGTGGAGAGGGTGAAGTGTGATTGAGTGTGTGGACAGGTGTCTTTAACAAGGGTAATGAGTTCAAAGAGATGCAATTAATACAAGTAATGAGTGCAGTGTAGGAGGGTTTCTTAAAGAAAAACTAACCTGCCTATGAGAGCTAGAATTCTTGTTGGTTGGTAGGTGATCAAATACTTATTTCATGCAATAAAATGCAATTTAATTATTTAAAAATCATGAAATGTTATTATCTTTTTTTTTATTTTTAGATTCTGTCTCTCACAGTTGAAATGTACCTACACTACCGTTCAAAAATTTAGGGTCACCCAGACAATTTTGTGTTTTCCATGAAAAATCATACTTTTATAAATCAAATGAGTTGCTACATGAATTTAAAATATAGTCCAGAAAGGTAATCTGGAGAAATTTCACCCCATGCTTCCAGAAGCCCCTCCCACAAGTAGGTTTGGCTCGATGGGCACTTTTTGCGCACCACACGTCAAGCTGCTCCCACAACAGCTCAACGGGGTTGAGATCTGGTGACTGCGCTGGCCACTCCATTACAGATGGAATACCAGCTGCCTGCTTCTTCCCTAAATACATAAAAAAAAGAACGTGGAAGCAGATAACCATAAAATTACAAGATTTTATTGGAACATTTATAAACAAACAACAATAATATAGTAAGAGATGTAAAAATGTGGGGATAGAATTATGCAAAAAGAGGAGACCACCACAGAGGCAAAAAATTGCAATGCTATCAAATATGCAAAAATTAAGCAATAAATACCTATAGTACAGTCATGGCCAAAAGTATTGACACCCCTGCAATTCTGTCAGATAATACTCAGTTTCTTCGGGAAAATGGTTGCAATCACAAATTCTTTGGTATTATTATATTCATTTAATTTGTCTTAAATGACTAAACACAAAAGAGAATGAAGCAAAAAGCAAAACATTGATTATTTCACACAAAACTCCAAAAATGGGCCAGACAAAAGTATTGGCACCCTCAGCCTAATACTTGGTTGCACAACCTTTAGCCAAAATAACTGCGACCAACCGCTTCCGGTAACCATCAATGAGTTTCTTACAATGCTCTGCTGGAATTTTAGACCATTCTTCTTTGGCAAACTGCTCCAGGTCCCTGATATTTGAAGGGTGCCTTCTCCAAACTGCCATTTTTAGATCTCTCCACTAGGGTTGAGCGAAACGGGTCGAAATTTTTCAAAAGTCGCCGACTTTTGGCAAGGTCGGGTTTCATGAAACCCGACCCGACCCCAGTGTGGGGTCGGCCATGAAGTCGGCGATCTTTTGAATCTAGAATCGGAATTCCGATACCGATTCCCGATATGTTTAAGATATCGGGAATTGGTATCGGAATTCAGATTTAAGTGTAAAATAAAGAATTAAAATAAAAAATATCGCAATACTTACCCTCTGACGCGCCCTGGTACTAACCGGGAACCTTCCTTCCTTAGAATCAGCCTTAGTACCAGGGCGCGTCAGAGGGTAAGTATTGCGATATTTTTTATTTTAATTCTTTATTTTACACTAAAATATGGATCGCAGGGCCTGAAGGAGAGTTTCCGCTCCTTCAGACCCTGGGAACCATGGAAACCCAATGCACTGCATTGGGTTTCGGGTTTCGTCCGACCCCGACTTTTTTATAGGATCGGCCGATTTCACTCGACCCGACTTTTTCAAAAGTCGGGTTTCGTGAAACCCGACCCGATCCTATAAAAGTAAAGGTCGCTCAACCCTACTCTCCACAGGTGTTCTATGGGATTCTGGTCTGGACTCATTGCTGGCCACCTTAGAAGTCGCCAGTGCTTTGTTTAAAAACAACAGTATCACTGTGCATTATTGGCCAGCAAAACTCGCCTGACCTTAACCCCATAGAGAATCTATGGGGTATTGTCAATTGGAAGATGAGAGACATCAGACCAACAATGCAGACGAGCTGAAGGCTGCAATCAAAGCAACCTGGGCTTCCATAACACCTCAGCAGTGCCACAGGCTGATCACCTCCATGCCACACCGCATTGCTGCACTAATTGATTGCAAAAGGAGCCTCAACCAAGTATTGAGTGCATTTACTGAACATACATTTCAGTAGGCCAACATTTCGGATTTTAAAATCATTTTTCAAGCTTGTGTTATAAAGTATTCTAATTTACTGAGATATCGACTTTTGGGTTTTCAATGGCTGTAAGTCATAATCATCAACATTAACAGAAATAAACACTTGAAATAGATCACTCTGTTTGTAATGACTCTATATAATATAGTAGTCATCTCATTATTATCAAACTTAGAATGACATTATTGACAAAAGATGATGGTCATAGCTTTCCTCCTCTCACTCCCTGCACAGTGACCTCTTCTATGAAAGTCAATGAGTCATCACCAGAGAATGTTTCACTATCATCCCCATTGATAGGGATTTTTTTTACAGTAGAGGTGGTGAGATTATGGAGCCATACCATGTTGTGATGATTAATTCATTGAACAAGTTTACCAGGAACAAGATGTCTGTCTTGGAAGTAATTATGTTATTTTTTTGTGTGCTAGATTTCTTTAGAACAGCATTTCCCAAACTCCAGTCCACACAGACAGCCCTTCACAGGTAATGCTTTCAGGAATGGAATCCCATAGTGTTGCACAGGTAAGAGAATTCCTGATGCTCTGATGATACTTCCATCACCTATGCAATACTAAGGAAATACTGAAAACATGACCTTTGGAGAGCCGTGAGGACTGGAGTTTGGGAAACACTGCTTTAGGCCCCCTTCACACGTTCTGGTGATTTTGGTACTGGATAAAACAATACTGGTGAGATCCATGTCCATGTTCGTGTGCCATCCGTATGTGTACCTATGTGACATCCATGTGTCCCTATGCTGTCTGTGTCCATGTGTCATTGTGCTGTCAGTGTGACACATATGGAATGAAATGCAGCATAGAAATTAAAGAGTGTTATATATTAAAGATGTTCAAAGATAGAGATAGTGATGAGGAACATGACAGATAGATAGAAATATATCAGTGTGCTATGCAGTCAGTGCTTATGTAGGGTCCCCCCTACAAATTCTATACAGCAAAGGCTAAACAGACAGCTGTGGGCTGCTATTAATAGCCAAGGAAGGGGCCATGGATATTGGCACCCTCCCAGGATACCATCATTAGGCCTCAGCTGCCCCAGAAATGGCACATCCATAAAATGCACCAAATCTGGCGCTTAGCCTCCCTCTTCCTACTTGACCTGGTGCAGTGGCAAGTGGAGTAATGGAGTTGGGGTTGATGTCAGCTGTTTTATGGATGCTGACATCAAGCCCAGGAGTTATTAATGCAGAGGAGTCTATAACACACCCTCATTACTTACCCCATAGTTATATTGTACAAAATACACAGCCAGAAGTAAGTCCTTTAATTAGAAGAAAGAAACAGACTCCTTTATTTGAAATAAACACTCCCCACCCTCTTTGACCTATTTATTAGTATAAAATTAAAAACAAAAAACACCATATTCCTCACCCATCTGACAATAATCCATTTTTTCCACCCCATAATCCATCTATGTTTCATGTGGATGCCATGCTGAATGGTGGCATGATGCGACCATTCAGCCTGGCATCAAGAAGATACTGATCTGATCATCAGAGCGCAGCTTCAGTGACCTGCGGTGATGTCATTGAGGTTACTGCAGGTCTCTGAAGCTGCGGTTCCCACAGACAGCTCATTGTGAGTGGCCCGATGAACTGCAGTGACCTCATTGAGAAATTTCTCACAGTTCTAGCAGTTACGTAATGAAAGTTGCCACAATTCAACGATCGGTTCACAGTGATCTGAGCATGGGAACATCTGGCAGTGACTGACGGTAACCTCTACGATGTTACGGCTTGACTCTGAAGCTGTGCGCTGATGCTCAGCGCAGTGTCTCCCGGATACCAACCTGAACGGTTACATTATGCCACTATTCAGCAAGGTAATCAGATGAAGCAGAGATGGATTACAGCGTGTGACAAATGGATGGACAGGTGAGGAATATGTTTTTTTTATTATTTTTTATTTTTACAGTAATAAATGGGAAAATGAGGTTTGGGTCTGTTTATTTCACTTTATTGTTGCTGTAACTTTTTTACAATGTAACTAAGGGGTTAGTAATGGGGGCGTCCAATAGACGCCTCTCCATTACAAACCCCTGGGCTTGATGTCAGTTGACAATACAAAGCTGACATCAACTCCAACCCCTATGGTAGCCTGAAGGGGCACCAGTATCCATGGCCCATTCCCTGGCTATTAATATCATCTCAAAGCTGACTGTTTAGCCTTTGATTGTTAGAATTTATAGGGGCGCCCTATGTAATTTTTTTTCTGTGGTCCCCGGAAACTAACCAGTTAAGGCTAAGCCAACATCTGTGAGCTGTTATTAACCCCTTAGTGACAGAGCCAATTTGGTACTTAATGACCGAGCCAATTTTTACAATTCTGACCACTGTCACTTTATGAGGTTATAACTCTGGAACGCTTCAACGGATCCCGCTGATTCTGAGACTGTTTTTTCGTGACATATTGTACTTCATGTTAGTGGTAACATTTCTTCGATATTACTTGCGATTATTTATGAAAAAAATGGAAATATGGCAAAAAATTTTAAAATTTTGCAATTTTCAAACTTTGTATTTTTATGCCCTTAAATCAGAGAGATATGTCACGAAAAATAGTTAATAAATAACATTTCCCACATGTCTACTTTACATCAGCACAATTTTGGAAACAAAATTTTTTTTTGTTAGGGAGTTATAAGGGTTAAAATTTGACCAGCAATTTCTCATTTTTACAACACCATTTTTTTTTAGGGACCACATCACATTTGAAGTCATTTTGAGGGGTCTATATGATAGAAAATAATGAAGTGTGACACCATTCTAAAAACTACACCCCTCAAGGTTCTCAAAACCACATTCAAGAAGTTTATTAACCCTTTATGTGCTTCACAGGAACTGAAAAAATGTGGAAGGAAAAAATGAACATTTAACTTTTTTTTGCAAACATCTTAATTCAGAACCATTTTTTTATTTTCACATGTGTAAAAACAGAAATGTAACCATAAATTTTGTTATGCAATTTCTCCTGAATACGCCAATACCCCATATGTGGGGGTAAACCACTTTTTCGGCGCACCGCAGAACTTGGAAGTGAAGGAGCGCTGTTTGACTTTTTCAATGCAGAATTGGCTGGAATTGAGATCGGACGCCATGTCACGTTTAGAGAGCCCCTGATGTACCTAAACAGTGGAAACCCCCGACAATTGACACCATTTTGGAAAATAGACCCCTTAAGGAACTTATCTAGATGTGTGGTGAGCACTTTGAACCCCCAAGTGCTTCACGGAAGTTTATAACGTAGAGCCGTGAAAATAAAATATTGCTTTTGTTTACACAAAAATGATCTTTTCGCCCACAAATTCTTATTTTCACAAGGGTACAGGATAAATTAGACCACAAAAGTTGATGTGCGATTTCTCCTGAATACGTTGATACCCCATATGTGAGGGTAAACCACTGTTTGGGCGCACCGCAGAGCTTGGAAGGGAATGAGTGCTGTTTTACTTTTTCAATGTAGAATTGTCTGTAATTGAGATCGAACGCCATGTTGCGTTTGCAGAGCCCCTGGTGTGCCTAAACAGTGAAAAACCCCCACAAGTGACACCATTTTGGAAACTAGACCCCTTAAGGAACTTATCTAGATGTGTGGTGAGCACTTTGAACCCCCGTGTGCTTCACAGACGTTTATAACGTAGA
The DNA here is from genome assembly GCF_032444005.1 of Ranitomeya imitator. Taxonomy (NCBI): domain Eukaryota; kingdom Metazoa; phylum Chordata; class Amphibia; order Anura; family Dendrobatidae; genus Ranitomeya; species Ranitomeya imitator. The sequence continues at coordinate 739,975,566 of NC_091284.1, read as the reverse complement.
GCCGTGAAAAAAAAAATCGCATTTTTTCTACAAAAATGATCTTTTTGCCCCCAAATTTTTATTTTCACAAGGGTAACAGGAGAAATTAGACCAAAAAAGTTGTTGTGCGATTTCTCCTGAGTACGTCGATACCAAATATGTGGGGGTAAACCACTGTTTGGGCGCACCGCAGAGCTTGGAAGAGAAGGAGTGCCGTTTTACTTTTTCAATGTAGAATTGTCTGGAATTGAGATCGGACGCCATGTCGCGTTTGGAGAGCCCCGATGTGCCTAAACAGTAGAAATTCCCCACAAGTGACCCCATTTTGGAATCTGGACCCCCCATGGAACTTATCTAGATGTGTGGTGAGAACTTTGAATGCCCAAGTGCTTCACAGAAGTTTAGAATGCAGAGTCGTGAAAATAAAAAAAAAATTTTTTTTCCACAAAAAAGATAATTTAGCCCCCAAGTTTTTATTTTCACAGGGGTAACAAGAGAAATTGGACCCCAAAGGTTGTTGTCCAATTTGTCCTGAGTATGCTGGTACCCCATATGTGGGGGTAAACCACTGTTTGGGCGCACGGCAGAGCTCGGAAGGAAGGAGCGCCGTTTTGGAATGCAGACTTTGATAGAATGGTCTGCGGGTGTTATGTTGCGTTTGCAGAGTCCCTGATGTACCTAACCAGTATAAACCCTCCACAAATGACCCCATTTTGGAAACTAGACCCCCCAAGGAACTTATCTAGATGTGTGGTGAGAACTTTGAATGCCCAAGTGCTTCACAGAAGTTTAGAATGCAGAGTCGTGAAAATAAAAAATATTTTTTTTTCCACAAAAAAGATATTGTAGCCCCCAAGTTTTTATTTTCACAAGGGTAACAGGAGAAATTGGACCCCAGAAGTTGTTGTCCAATTTATCCCGAGTACGCTGATGCCCAATATGTGGGGGTAACCCACTGTTTGGGCGCACGGCAGAGCTCAGAAGGGAGGGAGCACCATTTGACTTTTTGAGCGCAAAATTGGCTGTCGTGTTTGGAGACCCCCTGATGTACCTAAACAGTGGAAACCCCCCAATTCTAGCTCCAACCCTAACCCCAACACACCCCTAACCCTAATCCCAACCTGATCCATAATCCTAATCACTAACCCTAACGATAATCACAACCCTTACCCCAAAACAACCCTAATGTCAACCCTAACCATAACCCTAATCAAAACCCTAAATCCAACACACCCCTAATCCTAATCTCAACCCTAACCTCAAACCTAACCCTAATCCCAATACACCCCTAATCACAACCCTAACCTTAACCCTAATCCCAAACCTAACCCTAATCCCAAGCGTAACCCTAATGCCAACCCTAACCCTAATACCAACCCTAATTCCAACTCTAACCCTAACTTTAGCCCCAACCCTAGCCCTAACTTTAGCCCCAACCCTAACCCTAGCCCTAAGGCTACTTTCACACTTGCGTCGTTTGGCATCCGTCGCAATCCGTCGTTTTGGACAATAAACGGATCCTGCAAATGTGCCCGCAGGATGCGTTTTTTGCCCATAGACTTGCATTGCCGACGGATCGTGACGGATGGCCACACGTCGCGTCCGTCGTGCACTGGATCAGTGTTTTGGCGGACCGTCAGCACAAAAAAACGTTCAATGTAACGTTTTTTTGTACGTCGCATCCGCCATTTCTGACCGCGCATGCGTGGCCGTAACTCCGCCCCCTTCTCCCCAGGACATAGATTGGGCAGCGGATGCGTTGAAAAACTACATCCGCTGCCCACGTTGTGCACAATTTTCACAACGTGCGTCGGTATGTCGGGCCGATGCATTGCGACGGCCCCGTACCGACGTACGTGTGAAAGAAGCCTAACCCTAAATTTAGCGCCAACCCTAACCCTAAGTTTAGCCCCAACCCTAACCCTAAATTTAGCCCCAACCCTAACCCTAAATTTAGCCCTAACCCTAGCCCTAACCCTAGCCCTAACCCTAACCCTAACCCTAGCCCTAGCCCTAACCCTAACCCTAACCCTAGCCCTAACCCTAACCCTAGCTCTAACCCTAGCCCTAACCCTAGCTCTAACCCTAGCCCTAGCCCTAACCCTAGCTCTAACCCTAACCCTAACCCTAATTTTAGCCCCAACTGCTCTTCTCCTGCCGGCCGGCAGATGGAGACAGATGGCGGGCGCACTGCGCATGCGCCCGCCATTTTCTTTTCCCCAGAAGACGCCAGCGGCCAGGAGGAGCAGTAGGATGACCCAGGGACACCGGTAAGTATAATAGGGTCCCCGAATCCCTCTATTTCTCTGTCCTCTGATGTGCGATCACATCAGAGGACAGAGAATTACACTTTGCTTTTTTTTTTTTTTTTGCGGTCGCCGGTAAACAGTTAATTACCGGCGATCGCAAAACAGGGGTCAGTAAAACCGACCCCGATCATGCTCTTTGGGGTCTCGGCTACCCCTGGTAGCCGAGACCCCAAAGATTCTCCCGGGGCTGGCTGGCGGGCGCACTGCGCATGCGCCCGCCATTTTGAAGATGGCGGCGCCCATCGGGAGCCATGAGGAGCACCGGGGGAGACAGGTGAGTATCGGGGGGCGATCGGGGACCCCTTTTCTCTGTCCTCTGATGTGCGATCACATCGGAGGACAGAGAAATTAAAAAGAAATCGCGTTTTTTTTTTTTGCGATCGCCGGTAAACGGTTAATTACCGGCGATCGCAAAAGCAGAGTCGGTAAAAAAAAACCCGAATCATGTTCTCTGGGGTCTCGGCTACCCCCGGCAGCCGAGACCCCGGAGAAAATCCGACTCTGGGGGGCGCTATTTACTTTTTCCACAGCGCCGTTAATTAACAGCGCTGTGGTTTAAGTACCCTTAGCGGCCTCCGTTAAAAGGCGTATCGGCGGTCGCTAAGGGGTTAATAGCCTGGGAATCTTTTATGATATCGTTCCCTTTCCCAGATAAGTACATCAGGACCCAGCTATGGGCTTTCCTTCTGCTAGTTATCAAAATTACACTGGAGCCCAAACTATTTTTTTAAATTTAATTCTTAATTAGTGATGAGTGAGCACTAAAATGCTCGAGTGCTCGTTGCTCTGGTCGAGCAAATGGTAACACTCGGGTACTCGACCCGAGTAACGAGCCCAATTTGAGTCTATGGGAGACCCGAGTATTTTTACCGCGATCCCCCGGGGGGTCCTTTAAAGGTCTAAAAAGGTCTCAAAATGATGGAAACACTGCTCAAATGACACAGGAACATCACGGGGATCGCCCCTGGAAGCATTCCTGACTCCTAGTTCACAGCTTTAAACATTTTTTTCCGAGATTCATGCCATTTTTCCTGGTGCCACAAAAAACACACTAAAACGAAACCAAAACAGATTTTGCTGGGAAATATGTTAAGGCACGTTCTTTGTAGGTTAATGACTTTAAATAATTAACCCCAGACCTAAAATTTCCTCCCCCACTTGGGCTTAGTTCAGACGCTGTGTTTTCGAAGAGTTTTTCAACTTTAACATTGCTTTCAACCACTACAAATGCATTCACTGGGAAATGTTATTGTAACATTTAACAACCCTAGCTGGCCATGTGGTGTGTGACACATAAGCAGGCCCATCTTGTTTCATTTATGAAGGAGGGACTCTTAAAGTCACAGAGCCAATTTTTACTGGTGCATCAGGTGGCATTAATCTTCTTAAAGGGCCATTATTAAACAGTGGATCTCCTAAACTGTTGTAGCCTACACTGTGAGTGGATGGGCTGCCAAGAATTACAACGCATCACAATACCCCTTTCATAAGATGTCCAGGGGGGACTCCTGAAAAAATGTTGCATTGAATGCAAGGCCTGCCCTGCTACCAATTCATATGCACCCCAACCCCCTTTGAACCCACACACTGGATGGGCCCATGCAAATCCACTTCACAATATGCATTTTGTACTCGTGTACTCCTTTGTTTTACACATTGGCAGCAAGGCCAGCCCTGCTGCATAGTCAGTCATATGCACCCCATTACGCCTTGGAACCCACATACTGGATGGGCCCATGAAAATCCAATTCACAATATTTATTTTGAACTCCCGTGCTCCTTTGTTTTACACATTGGCAGGAAGACCAGCCCGGCTGCATAGTCATATTTACCCCATTACGCCTTGGAACCCACATACTGGATGGGCCCTTGAAAATCCACTTCACAATATTCATTTTGTTCACCCGTACTCCTTTGTTTTACACATTGGCAGGAAGGCCAGCCCTGCTGCATAGTCAGTCATATGCACCCCATTACACCTTGGAACCCACGTACTGGATGGGCCCATGAAAATCCACTTCAAAATATTCATTTTGTACTCCCGTACTCCTTTGTTTTACACATTGGCAGCAAGGCCAACCCTAATCATTTTTACCCCATTACGCCTTTAAACCCACATACTAGAAAATACACTTGTTTTTTTTAATGGTGTGATGGTTCATACCATTAAAATAGCCAGACTCGGGAAGATGTAACAGTTGGAATGGCAACTTCACTCATGTTGGTGTTACGGGGAATGGATGCATGCCTTCTGTCTATGGCCACCACACTGCTTCTTCCTGCCTGTTGGGGAGATATGCCTCCTTCCCCATTTGTGCTGTTGTCCTCGCTATGCATGTCCTGCCAGGTTGGGTCAGTCACTATGTCATCCACCACCTTGCCTTCCACATTCACACCATGCTCCTCCTCCTGACTTTCTTGCAATTGTGTCTCATCATCGTCCACCTCTTGTGACACTTTTCCACCATCGCCTTCAATGACTGGGGCTGGTAAAAGCTTTGGGCAGCTCTACATGCGATCTCATCTGGCCCACTTCAAGTTGACCGGCCGAGAGTCCGGAATCTTGGAATTGAAAACTGAACAGCTCTTCAGAGTGTCCAAGTGTGGGATCAGTTGTCTCAGGGCACTCGGCATGGTTGAAGGAGGGAGGATCAGGGTGAGGACACACCCACACTCATGTCTACTCAGACTTGACCGTGTGAAAGACATAGTGGTGGTGGTGGTGGCTAAGTGACTGGAAGCATTATCCGCTATCCAACCAACAACCATTTCACACTGCTCTGGCTTCAATAGTGGTGTGCTGCGGTCCCCTAGAAACTGGGACAGGAAGGTTGAGTGAGAAGATGTGGGTCTTTGTTGTGGCTTACTTTCAACTTGGCCACGGCCTCTTCTTCTGCATGCACCATCAGCATCACGTCCACTTCCCCATCCAATGCCTTGCCCATTTTAAATGGACTACTGCACTATTTCAAAAGCTCAACACAAATGTATTTATTTGGAGCTAAATGATATCTGATCAATATGCCTGTAAAGCTACGATTTTTTTTCACACACAAACACTGACACTGACATAACAAACTGTATTAAATTTTTTTTAAGGTTTTGTATAATTAAAAAAAAAAAAAAAGAACAAGGCTAGCAGACAGAACTATGGAACTTATGCTTGTCAAGCTACGATTTTTCAACCACACATACCACAGGCCTCAGCCCTCAGTCTGAGATAACAGACTGTCTTAAATTATTTGGGGGTTTTGTAGAATTTTTTTGAATGCAAAATAGTGCCGTATATAAGTAGAGTAACAGACACCAAAACAGTGGAAAATCGACCTAAAATGCCCAAACTTGGAGCACTGAGATATGTGAGGCCTGTCACAGAAATACCACACTGCCAAACATATGGCCTGTATTTTTTTAATGCAAAATAGTGCTGTATATAAGAGTAAAAGACTGGAAAAAACTGGACTAATGGCCTAAAATGCCCAAACTTGGAGCACGCAGATATATGAGGCCTGTCACGGAAATACAACACTGCCAAATATGTGGCCTGTATATTTTTATGCAAAATTGTACTGTATATAAGTAGAGTAACAGACTGGAAAAACTGGACTAATGGCCTAAAATGCCCAAACTTGGAGCACGCAGATATATGAGGCCTGTCACAGAAATACCACGCTGCCAAATATGTGGCCCGTATTTTTTATGCAAAATTGTGCTGTATATAAGTAGAGTAACAGACTGGAAAAAAATGGACTAATGGCCTAAAATGCCCAAACTTGGAGCACGCATATATATGAGGTCTGTCACGGGAATACAACACTGCCAAATATGTGGCCTGTATTTTTTTATGCAAAATTGTGCTGTATATAAATAGAGTAACAGAGTGGAAAAAACTGGACTAATAGCCTAAAATGCCAAAACTTGGAGCACGCAGATATATGAGGCCTATCACGGAAATACAACACTGCCAAATATGTGGCCTGTATTTTTTTAATAACAGTGGAAAACCAGCCTAAAATGTCCAAACTTGGAGCAGGCAGATATATGAGGCCTTTTTTGTTTTTTAGTGAATTTAAAACAAAAAAAAGAGTGGCACAAGGCTACCACACAGAACTATGCTACTGGGGAATTTAGATTTTTCAAAAACAGATACACCAGGACTCAGTCTGACTTAACAGACTGTATTAATGTGTTTTTTGCTTTTTTGGTGAATGTAATCAAAAAAATGTCACCAAGGCTAGCACACAGAACTATGCTACGTATGCCTGCGGAATACAGTTTTTCAAAAACCAGAAACACCAGGACTCAGCCTGACATAACAGACTGTATTCATTTTTGGGGGGCTTTTGGATTAATTGAAGAAAAACAAACAGTGGCACAAGACTAGCACACACAACTATGCTACGTATGCCTAACAAGCTATGATTTTTAAACAGGCATCAGTCTGACAGAACAGATTGTATATTTTTTTAGGGGGGTGAATTTTTAGACAAAAGAAAAAAAAATGAAAACTGCAACTAGGTATATAGTAAATAAGCATCAGCAGCAGACAGTTATTGAGCTTTGGGAGGGATGCAGTGGGAGCTATGTACGCACAAACAGTGCCTGCAGGCCTTGCACTGATGTGGATATGCCGTGCCCTGCCTACCTAGCGCTGCAATCTCGGGACCCACGAATTAGCCCTCAAAAGGACTGTTGGTTTCTGAGGAGTTATGGGATTAACAGTTGCAGACCTACACTAACTATTAACCCTTTAATAACCGCCGATACGTCTTTTAACTGACCTGAGATATAAGAGAATAGCCTCCCCATATAGGTGACAATCCAGCAGCTGTCGGCAGTACACTATAGCTGACAACTTTCTGTATCAGCCACGATCAGTGTTTGCACCATTAAATCTGTTTAACCCCTTAGATGCTGCTGTCAATAGTGACTACAGAGTGTAGGGGCTTCCTCTTTATCCCCATTGGTGCACTCAGATCATCATTGTGTGGTCCTGATTAGTGTTGAGCCACCTCCCTAGTGTTCGGGTTCGGTTCGTCGAACAGGGAGGTGTTCGCCGAACTGTTCGTCGAATTGAAACCAATGGCAGGCAAACACAAACACATACAAACACATGGAAAACACATAGAGCTGACAAACTGCTCAGAAGACACAACAAACATGGAAAAGTCACAACTACATATAGTCATTCGAAAGGAAAAGAGGTGGAGGAGTAAAAGGAGGAGGAGACACAGATATAGGCATGTCATGCCCTTCTAAAATCAAGAAAGGCTGGATTAAAAATGTAAACTCACTCTACCAACACCCAGATGTCTTGACAAAAAAAAGAAAAAAAGAAATATCTTTAGGTAGAATGGCAGCGGGTCCATTCAGAACACTTTCCTTAGAAGACGTTGTGTTACCCCCGTTGGGAGTTGTGCCAAAAAATGAACCCATTACATTCAGACTAATCCACCATTTGTCATATCCAAGGTGCAGGTCAGTAAACGACAACATCGACGCAGAACCAAGTACAGTGCTATGTACTGTACCTCCTTTGATGAGGCAATCAGGCGGGTCAAGAAGTTGGTAAGGGGCACCCTAATGGCCAATACAGACATTGAGGGGGCGTTCCGGTTACTACCCGTGCCTCCGAATAGTGTCCTTTCATTGGGCTGCTTCTGTGAAGGAGCATACTACATAGATCGCTGTTTGCCCATGGGGTGCTCCATATCCTGCTCACTATTTGAGGCGTTTAGTTTCTTCCTCGAATGTGTCGCCATGGACATTTGTAAGGTGGCATATTATCCATTACCTCGATGACTTTTTATGCCTGGGCCCAAAAGATTCACCACAGTGTGAAAACACGCAGTAGTCCACCTGTGAGAAGGAGAGAGATGGAGGGAGAGTGGACACCCCAGAGCCGAGGGGTTAGACTGAGAAAGAAAGAAGGCAGTGTAGCTTGCTTCATGGGTGGAGTACTCTGCTGAGTAGCAGAAATTGCTACTAGGCCCAAAAGCATTTCCTGGGCCAGATGCCGTTAAAAAATAGTACTTAGGTAAACAGGCGGTGTAGCTTGCTTCATGGGTGGGGTACACTGCTGAGTAGCACTAAATTCTACTCGGCCCAAAAGGATTTCCTGGGCTAGATGCCATTACAAAATATTAGTTAGGTAAACAGGCGGTGTAGCTTCCTTCATGGGTGGGGTACTCTGCTGAGTTGCACAAAATGCTATTAGGTACAAAACAATTTCCTGGGCTAGATGCAGTTAAAAATTTGTAATTAGATCAACAGGCGGTGTTGGTTGCTTCATGGGTGGGGTACTCTGCTGAGTAGCACAAAATGCTATTAGGTACAAAACAATTTCCTGGGCTAGATGCAGTTAAAAATTAGTAATTAGATCAACAGGCGGTGTAGCTTGCTTCATGGGTGGGGTAAGCTGCTGAGTATCACTAAATTCTGCTAGGCCCAAAAGGATTTCCTGGGCTAGATGCCGTTACAAAATAGTAGTTAGGTAAACAGGTGGTGTAGCTTGCTTCATGGGTGGGGTACGCTGCTGAGTATCACTAAATTCTACTAGGCCCAAACGGATTTCCTGGGCTAGATGCCGTTACAAAATAGTAGTTAGGTAAACAGGCGGTGTAGCATGCTTCATGGGTAGAGTACGCTGCTGAGTATCACTAAATTCTACTAGGCCCAAAAGGATTTCCTGGGCTAGATGCCGTTACAAAAATAGTAGTTAGGTGAACAGGCGGTGTAGCTTGCGTCATGGGTGGGGTACGCTGCTGAGTATCACTAAATTCTACTAGGCCCAAAAGGATTTCCTGGGCTAGATGCCGTTAAAAAATAGTACTTAGGTAAACAGGCGGTGTAGCATGCTTCATGGGTGGGGTACGCTGCTGAGTAGCACTAAATTCTACTAGGCCCAAAAGTATTTCCTGGGCTAGATGTCGTTAAAAAATAGTACTTAGGTAAACAGGCGGTGTAGCTTGCTTCATAGGTGGGGTACGCTGCTCAATATCACTAAATTCTACTTGGCCCAAAAGGATTTCCTGGGCTAGATGCCGTTACAAAATAGTAGTTAGGTAAACAGGCGGTGTAGCTTGCTTCATGGGTGGGGTACGCTGCTGAGTATCACTAAATTCTACTAGGCCCAAATGGATTTCCTGGGCTAGATGCCGTTACAAAATAGTAGTTAGGTAAACAGGCGGTGTAGCATACTTCATGGGTGGGGTATGCTGCTGAGTATCACTAAATTCTACCAGGCCCAAAAGGATTTCCTGAGCTAGATGCCATTACAAAATAGTAGTTAGGTAAACAGGCGGTGTAGCTTGCTTCATGGGTGGGGTACGCTGCTGAGTAGCACTAATTCTACTAGGCCCAAAAGGATTTCCTGGGCTAGATGCCATTAAAAAATAGTACTTAGGTAAACAGGCGGTGTAGCTTGCTTCATGGGTGGGGTACTCTGCTGAGTAGCACAAAATGCTATTAGGTACAAAACAATTTCCTGGGCTAGATGCAGTTAAAAATTTGTAATTAGATCAACAGGCGGTGTTGGTTGCTTCATGGGTGGGGTACTCTGCTGAGTAGCACAAAATGCTATTAGGTACAAAACAATTTCCTGGGCTAGATGCAGTTAAAAATTAGTAATTAGATCAACAGGCGGTGTAGCTTGCTTCATGGGTGGGGTACGCTGCTGAGTATCAATAAATTCTACTAGGCCCAAAAGGATTTCCTGGGCTGGATGCCGTTACAAAATAGTAGTTAGGTAAACAGGCGGTGTAGCTTGCTTCATGGGTGGGGTACACTGCTGAGTATCACTAAATTCTACTAGGCCCAAAAGGATTTCCTGGGCTAGATGTCGTTACAAAATAGTAGTTAGGTAAACAGGCGGTGTAGCTTGCTTCATGGGTGGGGTACGCTGCTGAGTATCACTAAATTCTACTAGGCCGAAACGGATTTCCTGGGCTAGATGCTGTTCCAAAATAGTAGTTAGGTAAACAGGTGGTGTAGCTTGCTTCATGGGTGGGGTACTCTGCTGAGTAGCACAAAATGCTATTAGGTTCAAAATGATTTCCTGGGCTAGATGCAGTTAAAAAATATTACTTAGGTAAACAGGCGGTGTAGCTTGCTTCATGGGTGGGGTACACTTCTGAGTATCACTAAATTCTACTAGGCCCAAAAGGATTTCCTGGGCTAGATGCCGTTACAAAATAGTAGTTAGGTAAACAGGCGGTGTAGCTTGTTTCAAGGTTGGGGTACGCTGCTGAGTTTCACTCAATTCTACTAGGTCCAAAAGGATTTCCTGGGCTAGATGCCATTACAAAATAGTACTTAGGTAAACAGGCGGTGGGTGGCTGGCTACTCTCCTGACTAGCAGACACTGAAGCTTTGGAGCAGACCTCTGAATCCCAGGCCATAGCATGAGGAAACAACTCTGCGGACGACCCCACCCACCTGGAATTGACGATGGCAACGTCATGTAAAACTTAGCAAGGGGACTAAATAAAAGAGTCTCCATTTTTTCCAAAAATTCGGCCACAGACACCACTTAAGTGGCATCAATTTCGCCAGAGTTTTTTTAAAACGGTTGGTGAGGTGATTTTCAAAAATCATCAAGCTTTTAGTCTCTCCAAGATGACACAGTGGTAGAAATGTCCTTGCGGATCCAGGATTTGTTCATCTTGATGAACGTTAGTCTGTCTACATTGTCACTGGACAGCCGCGTGCGCTTATCTATCAGCACAACACCAGCAGCACTGAACACACGTTCAGAGAGAACGCTGGCTGCGGGGCACAACAAGATCTCCAAGTTGTGAGTGGCAAGCTCAGGCCATTTTTCAAGATTGGAAGCCCAAAATGAGCAAGGGTCCAGTTCCACAGTCATGGCATCGATGTTAACTTGGAGATACTCTTGTACCATCCTCTCTAGGCGTTGGCTGTGCATCAGACTTCTTGTCTCCTGTGGCCTTGCAAAGGATGGTCTAAAAAAATCTTGAAACGATTGGAAATAATTGCTGTTACCACCAGATACACTGTTACTGTTACGGTTTGAGTGATGACACGATAGTCCCATGGTTGGCAAGTTAGAACTCAGAGATTGACTACGTGCACCACTGGTGTTTTGTGGAAAAGCAGATGTTAGATTCTGTAACAGTCTCTGCTGATACTCCTGCATGCGTGAATCCCTTTCTATGGCAGGAATTATTTTGCCAAATTGCTTTTGTACCAGGGATCTAAGAGTGTGGCAACCCAGTAGTCGGCATTACTTCGGATTCTGACAATCCGAGGGTCATGTTGCAGGTAGTGCAGCAAGAAGGCACTCATGTGTCTTGCACATCCAGGAGGACCAAGTCCTTGTTGTCTTGGTGGTGGTAAGATGAGAATCATTCTTCCTTCGTCTGCCCTCTCTCCCCAACCTCGTACAACAGAAATTTGATCAAGGTCTCCCTCATCTGATGAGTCTTCCATGCCCAGCGCCAGTTCATCCTCCACTTCTTCCTCGCCTCCTGCACCTTCCTCAACAGTTTGGCTGCTACTAGGGTTGAGCGACCTTGACCTTTTTAGAGTCGAGACGTGTTTCGCGAAACCCGACTATCTTAAAAGTCGAGTCGAGTGGAATAGGCCGATTATCGTGAAAAGTCGGGGATCGACCGAAACACGAAACCCAATGCAAGTAAATGGGGGAGCATAGTCGGTAGTGAGTGGAGGCCAGGAAAACACCTACACTGCCCATTTTAATGGCAAAAACATCCATTCTTGTTACAGAAGCTTGTCAATCGTAATTTAGCTTATAATAATAATAATAATAATAATTTTTATTTATATAGCGCCAACATATTCCGCAGCGCTTTACAAATTCTAGAGGGGACTTGTACAGACAATAGACATTACAGCATAACAGAAATCACAGTTCAAAATAGATACCAAGAGGAGTGAGGGCCCTGCTCGCAAGCTTACAAACTATGGGGAAAAGGGGAGACACGAGAGGTGGATGGTTATAATAATTGGAAGGCATTTGAAATTGGGGGTCATTTGGCTAAAGTTGTGGGGGGTAGGGCTGGTTCAAGTAATTAGTGGGCCCAGTAAATCTGGACCACGTCACGGCAGTGGAGCAGGGAGAGGTAAGTATTTCAACTTTGCAAGTGCTGTGATCCTGAGCAAGCAGGGGGGGGCCCACTCGTTGGCATTGGCACTGGCACAGGGCCCCTCAAAGTACAGCGGTGTGTTTGCACGGCGGGGGCGCCTCCCACCGGCAGCAACACTTTTGCGTACTATGAGAGGCCCTGTGCCAGTGACGTCGCCAACTAGTATTCCTCCCCCCACCTGATGAAGGAACCTGCACTTTCATCTGCACCTTCCTCTTTGTCCCCGTGTAAGGTGGTATGGTATGCGGGAAGAGGAACCTGACTTTCAGCAGGGTCACAATCTTGCTGTGTAGCGTGCACGGGGAATGTTGCGTTATGGGTCAATGTACCAGCAGACTCATCTATCACTGGCTGGGCAATGGACAGGATGAGGAGGAAACACAGATATAGGCCCAAAGAATAAAGTGGGCTAAATGCAGTTCAAAATTGGTAACACAGGACTAACCAGGGGGCATTGCAGTGGAGGACAACTGGAATGAGAGGCTGACACAGAGAGTAGGCCCAAATCAGTAAGTAGTCGAAATGCAGTTCAAAATTGGCAACAGTAGTAAACAGGCGGCACAGCTTTGTTCAGTGGAGGAGAACAGCAAGGAGTGGCAGACACCGATAGTAGGCCCCAACCCAACTAGTAGGCCAAATGCAGTCTAACATTAACAACTACTTAACGAGAGCCTGAAAATGGAATTTCAGGACAGGAAACCAGGACAACAGCAAGGAGCGGCAGACACCGTTAGTAGGCCCTACCAAAGTAGTAGCCCCAATGCAGTTTTAAAATTCCTAGAGGCTGAAAACAAGACTATTGACACTCTGCTTTTTTCAAAGGAGGACAGCTGTATTGATTGGCGCAGAGAGACACAGGTAGTAGGCCTTAAACCAAAAATGTGGCTCACTGCAGTTTAAAAAAGGTTACAGGGGTACACAGGCAGCATTGCTCTGGGCAGTGGAGGACAATTTCAATAGTGCACCGCAGACAGACTTTGTACGCCTACTATTAAAAAAAGGATGCTCTATGCAATTAAAAATAGGTTCCAGGGGTCCACGGGCAGCAGTGGTGTGGTCAGTGGAGGAGTAGTAGAAAGAAGGGACCGCAGACAGGCTTTGAAGGCCTAACATAATAAAATTGGGCTGTAGGCACTTTATAATTGGTTCCAGGGGTACACGGGCAGCAGTAGACAGGTCAGTGGAGGCCTAGTGGAAGGAGGGACTGCAGACAGGCTTCGAAGGCCTAACATAAAAAAATTAGACTGTAGGCACTTTTAAATAGGTTCCAGGGGTACACGGGCAGCAGTGGTCTGGTCAGTGGAGGAGTAGTAGAAAGAAGGGACTGCAGACAGGCTTCGAAGGCCTAACATAAAAAAATTGGGCTGTAGGCACTTTTAAATAGGTTCCAAGGGTACACAGGCAGCAGTGGTCTGGTCAGTGCAGGAGTAGTAGAAAGAACGGACCGCAGACAGGCTTCGAAGGCCTAGCATAATAAAATATGGCTGTAGGCACTTTTAAATAGGTTCCAGGGGTACACGGGCAGCAGTGGTCTGGTCAGTGGAGGAGTAGTAGAAAGAAAGGACCGCAGACAGGCTTCGAAGGCCTAACATAAAAAAATTGGGCTGTAGGCACTTTTAAATAGGTTCCAGGGGTACACGGGCAGCAGTGGTCTGGTCAGTGGAGGAGTAGTAGAAAGAAGGGACCGCAGACAGGTTTCAAAGGCCTAACATAAAAAAATTGGGCTGTAGGCACTTTATAATTGGTTCCAGGGGTACACGGGCAGCAGTAGACAGGTCAGTGGAGGCCTAGTGGAAGGAGGGACCGCAGACAGGCTTCGAAGGCCTAACATAAAAAAATTGGGCTGTAGGCACTTTTTAATAGGTTCCAGGGGTACACGGGCAGCAGTAGACAGGTCAGTGGAGGCCTAGTGGAAGGAGGGACCGCAGACAGGCTTCAAAGGCCTAACATAAAAAAATTGGGCTGTAGGCACTTTTAAATAGGTTCCAGGGGTACACGGGCAGCAGTGGTCTGGTCAGTGGAGGAGTAGTAGAAAGAAGGGACCGCAGACAGGCTTCGAAGGCCTAACATAATAAAATTGGGCTGTAGGCACTTTATAATTGGTTCCAGGGGTACACGGGCAGCAGTAGACAGGTCAGTGGAGGCCTAGTGGAAGGAGGGACCGCAGACAGGCTTCGAAGGCCTAAAATAATAAAATTGGGCTGTAGGCACTTTTTAATAGGTTCCAGGGGTACACGGGCAGCAGTGGTCTGGTCAGTGGAGGAGTAGTAGAAAGAAGGGACCGCAGACAGGCTTCGAAGGCCTAACATAATAAAATTGGGCTGTAGGCACTTTATAATTGGTTCCAGGGGTACACGGGCAGCAGTAGACAGGTCAGTGGAGGCCTAGTGGAAGGAGGGACCGCAGACAGGCTTCGAAGGCCTAACATAATAAAATTGGGCTGTAGGCACTTTTTAATAGGTTCCAGGGGTACACGGGCAGCAGTGGTCTGGTCAGTGGAGGAGTAGTAGAAAGAAGGGACCGCAGACAGGCTTCGAAGGCCTAACATAAAAAAATTGGGCTGTAGGCACTTTTAAATAGGTTCCAGGGGTACACGTGCAGCAGTGGTCTGGTCAGTGGAGAAGTAGTAGAAAGAACGGACCGCAGACAGGCTTCGAAGGCATAACATAAAAAAAATTGTGCTGTAGGCACTTTTAAATAGGTTCCAGGGGTACACGGGCTGCAGTGGTCTGGTCAGTGGAGGAGTAGTAGAAAGAACGGACCGCAGACAGGCTTCGAAGGCCTAACATACTAAAATATGGCTGTAGGCACTTTAGAATTGGTTCAGGGGTACACGGGCAGCAGTAGACTGGTCAGTGGAGGCCTAGTGGAAGGAGGGACCGCAGACAGGCTTCGAAGGCCTAACATAAAAAAATTGGGCTGTAGGCACTTTTAAATAGGTTCCAGGGGTACACGGGCAGCAGTGGTCTGGTCAGTGGAGGAGTAGTAGAAAGAACGGACCGCAGACAGGCTTCGAAGGCCCAACATAATAAAATATGGCTGTATGCACTTTTAAATAGGTTCCAGGGGTACACGGGCAGCAGTGGTCGGGTCAGTGGAGGAGTAGTAGAAAGAAGGGACCGCAGACAGGCTTCGAAGGCCTAACATAAAAAAATTGTGCTGTAGGCACTTTTAAATAGGTTCCAGGGGTACACGGGCAGCAGTGGTCTGGTCAGTGGAGGAGTAGTAGAAAGAACGGACCGCAGACAGGCTTCGAAGGCCTAACATACTAAAATATGGCTGTAGGCACTTTAGAATTGGTTCAGGGGTGCACGGGCAGCAGTAGACTGGTCAGTTGAGGCCTAGTGGAAGGAGGGACCGCAGACAGGCTTCGAAGGCCTAACATAATAAATTAGGGCTGTGTGCACTTTAACATTGGTTCCAGGGGTACACGGGCAGCAGTAGACTGGTCAGTGGAGGCCTAGTGGAAGGAGGGACCGCAGACAGGCTTAGAAGGCCTAACATAATAAATTAGGGCTGTAGGCACTTTAACATTGGTTCCAGGGGAACACGGGCAGCAGTAGACAGGTCAGTGGAGGCCTAGTGGAAGGAGGGACCGCAGACAGGCTTCGAAGGCCTAACCTAATAAAATTGGGCTGTAGGCACTTTGAATTCTCTTGCAGGGGTACACAGGCAGTGGGCACCATTGGTGTTGTCAGCGGCGGCCGATTGTAATGAGTGTCTGCCAGTTAGTAGTCCCAAAAAATCAATACATGTTAATGTCTCGCATTACAACAAAAAGAAAAACCAAAAGGGTGCAATCATTAGGTACAGGGTTGGGCTCCTCTGCGTAGTTTCCGACCTAGTAATTTTGCACAAAGTATTTACTTGGGTAAATATAGGACACTGCCCCTGACTATGTTAAGTACCATCATACATGTCAACACAATGGTATTGTCAGTGGCAGTAATTTACGGATGTCAGCGCATAGACTAAACATAGGTGTAACTGTGAGAGATAATTGTGCAAGTGGTAGAGCAATGTTTGAGCTGGGGTTGGGAGAACTCTCTTGTGGCCGGCGGTACATGCCCAGGGCCCCTCATGTTACAACAGTGTGTCTGACGTTGGGTGCGCACCACCACCGCCAGAGACACTTTATTGTACTATGAGGGACCCAGTGGCAGTGCCGTAGACCAAAAGCGGGCACACCCACCTCTTCAGACAAACAGCACTCTCACGGGTGCTTGCGCCAAGTGGCGATACCACGGCCCCGTGTGGGGAGTTTGGCCATTTAGGGAGGTGTAAACATGTCGTATGCTGGACAATCAGCTGCTGCAAATTACGAGATTGGTTAAGTCATTCAGAGTAGTCCACAGGCAATACCTTTTCAATGGAAAGCTAGGTGTCGGCCGGGCAAGGTGGGGCAAAAGAATTAGAAATCCAGTTGTGGTTCATTTTAATGAAGGTTAGATCATCAACATTTTGGGTGGCCAGACGAGTCCTTTTTTCGGTTAATATTGAACCTGCAGCACTGAATACTCTTTCTAATAGGACACTAGCTGCCGGGCAAGCAAGCTCCTGCAATGCATATTCTGCCAATTCTGGCCAGGTGTCTAATTTGGATGCCCAGTAATCAAATGGGAATGACGGTTGAGGTAGAACATCGATAAGTGATGAAAAATAGTTAGTAACCATACTGGACAAATGTTGTCTCCTGTCACTTTGAATTGATGCAGCAGTACCTGTCCTGTCTGCGGTCATAGCAAAATCACTCCACAACCTGGTCAGAAAACCCCTCTGTCCAACGCCACTTCTGATTTCTGCACCTCTAACACTTCTGGTCTGCTGCCCCCTGCAGCTCGTGTGAGAACGATCACGGGCGCTGTGTGCTGGGAATGCCTGAAGCAAACGGTCAACAAGAGTTGATTGTTTGGTTGCTAATATTAGTTCCAAGTTCTCATGTGGCATAATATTTTGCAATTTGCCTTTATAGCGAGGATCAAGGAGGCAGGCCAACCAGTAATCGTCATCGTTCATCATTTTAGTAATGCGTGTGTCCCTTTTGAGGATACGTAAGGCATAATCCGCCATGTGGGCCAAAGTTCCAGTTGTCAAATCTGCGGTTGGGCTGGGTTGAGGGGCAGTTTCAGGCAAATCTACGTCACTTATGTCCCTCAAAAAACCAGAACCCGGCCTTGCCACGCCACCAATTTCCAGTGGCCCCGGAAAAGCTTCCTCATTAAAAATATACTCATCCCCATCATCCTCCTCGTCCTCCTCCTCTTCGCCCGCTACCTTGTCCTGTGCACTGCCCTGACCAGACAATAAATCATCCCAAAGAAAACGTGCAATACAAAGACTTATATAAAAATAATTAATTTTATTGATAATACAAAATATAGACAAATAGTATCATACATAATTAAAGCTGATAAAAATAAGAGCACACTATAATGGTATGATAAGATACCTCAAAAAATAGACCCTATATGGTATACAAAAAGTGCACAAAATAATAGATACCCAGATATAAAATATATTATACACTACAAGTACTGAAATAGAAGAAATATATACCAAATTGATAGATACCACTATATATAAAAATATATGATATGTGTATATTGCACTACCCAACTATGATATGTGTAAAAAGTGCCACAAAATTCAAGAATATATATAAAATATTATATATATATATATATATATATATATATATATATATATATAGTGTAAATTATGTAAAAAAATGTGTAAAAAGATGTAAAAAAATTAAACAGAAAAAAAAACATATAATAAAGAAAAATAATAATTATATATGTGCAAATATAAAGTGAAACAGTGCCAATATAATATTAAACCTGGGTCAAAATTTATGCAACCACATACAAATATAATACACTCAGTACCACTAATAGAATACAGGTATATAGAAGGGTAACACTAGGAATTTATATTGCACAAAGCCACACTGCAGATCTCTGCATAAGGTATAGGGTGTGCCAATATAAAGTGCAACAGTGCTAATTGGAAGTAGAAAAAAACCTAGGTCCCTAAAAAAAGTAATACCAGACGTTCTTGTAAGATGCAAAAACATATAATATAAAATATACTAGGAACTGCCAATGAGTTGCGGATATACTAAGAAATATCACTACAGAAAAAAGCAACGATGGTAAAAAAACTCTAAAGTGCAGACAGTGCCCTGTTACATCCGCCGCTATTAGTATAGCACACTACCACACTGGGACTAGTAAACTTCATATAGCAGAAAAAAACAGCGATGGTAAAAAAACCACTAAAGTGCAAACAGTGCCCTGTTATAACCGCCGCTATTAGTATTTGCACACTACCACACTGGGACTAGTAAACTTCATATAGCAGAAAAAAGCAGCGATGGTAGAAAAACCACTAAAGTGCAGACAGTGCCCTGTTATAACCGCCGCTATTTCAACACCAGTGGCGCCATAGATGACATAAATAAGGTCTAGATAATTATAAGAGGTTCCACATACCTATAAGTGCTCAGTCCCTACGTACGTTTCGGCTGAATGCCTTCTTCCGGCATTCACTTTTTCTGTAGTGATATTTCTTAGTATATCCGCAACTCATTGGCAGTTCCTAGTATATTTTATATTATATGTTTTTGCATCTTACAAGAACGTCTGGTATTACTTTTTTTAGGGACCTAGGTTTTTTTCTACTTCCAATTAGCACTGTTGCACTTTATATTGGCACACCCTATACCTTATGCAGAGATCTGCAGTGTGGCTTTGTGCAATATAAATTCCTAGTGTTACCCTTCTATATACCTGTATTCTATTAGTGGTACTGAGTGTATTATATTTGTATGTGGTTGCATAAATTTTGACCCAGGTTTAATATTATATTGGCACTGTTTCACTTTATATTTGCACATATATAATTATTATTTTTCTTTATTATATGTTTTTTTTTCTGTTTAATTTTTTTACATCTTTTTACACATTTTTTTACATAATTTACACTATATATATATATATATATATATATATATATATATATATATATATATATATATATATATATATTTTATATATATTCTTGAATTTTGTGGCACTTTTTACACATATCATAGTTGGGTAGTGCAATATACACATATCATATATTTTTATATATAGTGGTATCTATCAATTTGGTATATATTTCTTCTGTTTCAGTACTTGTAGTGTATAATATATTTTATATCTGGGTATCTATTATTTTGTGCACTTTTTGTATACCATATAGGGTCTATTTTTTGAGGTATCTTATCATACCATTATAGTGTGCTCTTATTTTTATCAGCTTTAATTATGTATGATACTATTTGTCTATATTTTGTATTATCAATAAAATTAATTATTTTTATATAAGTCTTTGTATTGCACGTTTTCTTTGGGATGATTTATGTCTAGTAGTGCATGACATTTATGTTGCATACAAGTCGTTATATATTGGATTAACCTGACCAGACAATGGCTGACTGTCATCAAGGCTTTCTTGTTCCTCTGCTGCTGACGCCTGATTTTTTATGTGCGTCAAACTTTGCATCAGAAGACGCATTAGGGGGATGCTCATGCTTATTATGGCATTGTCTGCACTAACCAGCTGTGTGCATTCCTCAAAACACTGAAGGACTTGACACATGTCTTGTATCTTCGACCACTGCACACCTGACAACTCCATGTCTGCCATCCTACTGCCTGCCCGTGTATGCGTATCCTCCCACAAAAACATTACAGCCCGCCTCTGTTCGCACAGTCTCTGAAGCATGTGCAGTGTTGAGTTCCACCTTGTTGCAACGTCTATGATTAGGCGTTGCTGGGGAAGGTTCAAAGACCGCTGATAGGTCTGCATACGGCTGGAGTGTACGGGCGAACGGCGGATATGTGAGCAAAGTCCGCGCACTTTGAGGAGCAGGTCGGATAACCCCGGATAAGTTTTCAGGAAGCACTGCACCACCAGGTTTAAGGTGTGAGCCAGGCAAGGAATGTGTTTCAGTTGGGAAAGGGAGATGGCAGCCATGAAATTCCTTCCGTTATCACTCACTACCTTGCCTGCCTCAAGATCTACTGTGCCCAGCCACGACTGCGTTTCTTTCTGCAAGAACTCGGACAGAACTTCCGCGGTGTGTCTGTTGTCGCCCAAACACTTCATAGCCAATACAGCCTGCTGACGCTTGCCAGTAGCTGCCCCATAATGGGACAACTGGTGTGCAACAGTGGCAGCTGCGGATGGAGTGATTGGGCGACTGCGATCTGTGGACGAGCTCTCGCTTCTGCAGGAGGACGAGGAGGAGGAGGAGGGGGTGCGAACGCCTACAGCCAACTGTTTCCTAGACCGTGGGCTAGGCAGAACTGTCCCGAAATTGCTGTCCCCTGTGGACCCTGCATCCACCACATTCACCCAGTGGGCCGTGATGGACACGTAACGTCCCTGGCCATGCCTACTGGTCCATGCATCTGTTGTCAGTTGCACCTTTGTACTCACAGATTGCCTGAGTGCATGGACGATGCGCTCTTTAACATGCTGGTGGAGGGCTGGGATGGCTTTTCTCGAAAAGAAGTGTCGACTGGGTAGCTCGTAGCGTGGTACAGCGTAGTCCATCAGGGCTTTGAAAGCTTCACATTCAACTAACCGGTAGGGCATCATCTCTAACGAGATTAGTCTAGCTATGTGGGCGATCAAACCCTGTGTACGCGGATGCGAGGATAAGTACTTCCTTTTTCTAACCAGAGTCTCATGTAGGGTGAGCTGGACTGGAGAGCTGGAGATCGTGGAACTAGCGGGTGTGCCGGTGGACATGGCAGACTGAGAGACGGTTGGAGACGGTATTGTTTCCGCCTGTACCCTAGATGCAGTGTTTCCTACTACAAAACTGGTGATTCCCTGACCCTGACTGCTTTGGCCTGGCAAAGAAACCTGCACAGATACTGCAGGTGGTGCGGAAAATGGTGGCCTTACAGTGACGGCAGGGATGTAGCGTTGGTGAGTAGCTTCATTGGCCGAGGGTGCTACAACCTTAAGGGACGTTTGGTAGTTAGTCCAGGCTTGCAAATGCATGGTGGTTAAATGTCTATGCATGCAACTTGTATTCAGACTTTTCAGATTCTGACCTCTGCTTAAGGTAGTTGAACATTTTTGACAGATGACTTTGTGCGGATCAATTGGATGTTGTTTAAAAAAATGCCAGACTGCACTCTTTTGAGCCTCGGATCCCTTTTCAGGCATTGCAGACCGAGCTTTAACCGGATGGACACGCTGTCCTCCAACAGTTTTTGGCTTTGCCACGCGTTTTGTCCCATCTACGGGTCCGGCAGATGGAACCTGTTGCGATGTTGATGCCTGCTGCGGCCCCTCCTCCTCCGCTTCAGAACTACTGCCGCCTGCACCCTGTTCCCCCAATGGCTGCCAATCGGTGTCAACAACTGGGTCATCTATAACCTCCTCTTCTAGCTCGTGCGCAACCTCGTCTGTGTCACCATGTAAGTCGGTGGTAGAGCGTTCGTGACGGGGCAACATAGTCTCATCAGGGTCTGATTCTGGATCAGTACCCTGCGAGGGCAATGTTGTGGTCTGAGTCAAAGGACCAGCATAGTAGTCTGGCTGTGGCTGTGCATCAGTGCACTCCATGTCAGATTCAACTTGTAATGGGCATGGCCTGTTAACTGCTTCACTTTCTTAGCCAGGGACGGTATGTGTAAAGAGCTCCATGGAGTAACCCGTTGTGTCGCCTGCTGCATCCTTCTCTGTTGTTGTTTTTGCTGAAGAGGACAAGGAAGCGACTTGTCCCTGACCGTGAACATCCACTAACGACGCGCTGCTTTTACTTTTACCAGTTTCAAAAGAGGAGGCAAAAGAGCTAGAGGCTGAGTCAGCAAGATAAGCCAAAACTTGCTCTTGCTGCTCCGGCTTTAAAAGCGGTTTTCCTACTCCCAGAAAAGGGAGCGTTCGAGGCCTTCTGTAGCCAGACGACGAACCTGGCTCCACAGCTCCAGGCTTAGGTGCAATATTTTTTTCCCCACGACCACCTGATGCTCCACTACCACTACCATCATTACCAGCTGACAATGAACGCCCACGGCCACGACCTCTTCCACCAGACTTCCTCATTGTTTTAAAAACGTAACCAAAGTAACGGTATTTGTTGCTGTCAAACAACTTACACGGTGAGCTATAACTTCAGTATGATTTAGATATCCCTTTACAGGTGGGTGAGACCGCAAGGAAAATCAGGCACAATGTTACACACTCTGTTTTCGGTGGCACCAAATGAGAGAGATGCCACACACTCAGGACTGTCACTCAAGCAGAAATGTCAATATTGATCTCCCACTTTTTTTTTGATTTGTTCAGGGAGAATTTAGAAACCAAATAAAAAAAAATAGGCTTTCAATGGCCCACTATTTGAGAGAGAGAGATGGCACACCCAGGAGTCAAGACTGGCACACAAGCAGAAAGGGCAATATTAATCTCCCACTGATTTTTTTTTTTTCAGGGAGACTTTAGAAACAAAATAAAATAAAATGATTTTTTCAGGAAGAATTTAGAAACCAAATAAAATAAAATTATTTTTTAAGGGAGAATTTAGAAACTAAATAAAAAAATAGCCTTTCTATGGCCCAGTGCCCACTATTTGAGAGAGAGAGATGGCACACCCAGATCTCCCACTGATTTTTTTTTTCAGGGAGACTTTAGAAACAATATAAAATAAAATGATTTTTTCAGGAAGAATTTAGAAACCAAATAAAATAAAATGATTTTTTTAAGGGAGAATTTAGAAACCAAATACAAAAAAAAAATAGCCTTTCTATGGCCCAGTGCCCACTATTTGAGAGAGAGAGAGAGATGGCACACCCAGGAGTCAAGACTGGCACACAAGCAGAAAGGGCAATATTAATCTCCCACTGATTTCTTTTTGATTTTTTCAGGGAGAATTTAGAAACACAATAAAAAAAAATAGGCTTTCTATGGCCCACTATTTGAGAGAGAGAGAGATGGCACACCCAGGAGTCAAGACTGGCACACAAGCAGAAAGGGCAATATTAATCTCCCACTGATTTTTTTTTTTTTTCAGGGAGACTTTAGAAACAAAATAAAATAAAATGATTTTTTCAGGAAGAATTTAGAAACCAAATAAAATAAAATGATTTTTTAAGGGAGAATTTAGAAACCAAATTAAAAAAAATATCCTTTCTATGGCCCAGTGCCCACTATTTGAGAGAGAGAGATGGCACACCCAGGAGTCAAGACTGGCACACAAGCAGAAAGGGCAATATTAATCTCCCACTGATTTCTTTTTGATTTTTTCAGGGAGAATTTAGAAACACAATAAAAAAAAATAGGCTTTCTATGGCCCACTAGTTGAGAGAGAGAGATGGCACACCCAGGAGTCAGGAGTGGCACACAAGCAGAAAGGGCAATATTAATCTCCCACTGATTTCTTTTTGATTTTTTCAGGGAGAATTTAGAAACACAATAAAAAAATAAAAATAAATAGGCTTTCTATGGCCCAGTGCCCACTATTTGAGAGAGAGATGGCACACCCAGTAGTCAGGAGTGGCACACAAGCAGAAAGGGCAATATTAATCTCCCACTGATTTCCTTTTGATTTTTTCAGGGAGAATTTAGAAACACAATAAAAAAATAGGCTTTCTATGGCCCACTAGTTGAGAGAGAGAGATGGCACACCCAGGAGTCAGGAGTGGCACACAAGCAGAAAGGGCAATATTAATCTCCCACTGATTTTTTTTTTATTTTTTCTGGGAGTATTTAGAAACCCAATAAAAAAAAAATTAATAGGCTTTCTATGGCCCACTATTTGAGAGAGAGATGGCACACTCAGGACTGGCACAGAAGCCCAAAGGCCAATATTAATCTCCCATTGTATTTTTTTTATCAGGGAGAATTTATAAACCCCACAAAAAAAAACAGAAAAATGAAAAGGCTTTCTATGGCCCACTATGTGAGAGAGATGGCACACACAGGGATGGCACTCTAGCAGAAATGCCAATCTTAATCTCCCACAAAAAAACAAAAAAAAACAGGGACTGTCCTACAATTACTATCTCCCTGCAGTAATCTCAGCCAGGTATGGCAGGCAGCAATAAGGAGTGGACTGATGCACAAATTAAATAAAAAGTGTGGACAAACAAACAAGATAGCTGTGCAGAAAGGATAGAACAACAGGATTTGTGCTTTGAAAAAAGCAGTTGGTTTGCACAGCGGCGTACACACAGCAATGCAGCTATCAGGGAGCCTTCTAGGGCAGCCCAATGAGCTACAGCGCTGAGGAAAAAAAATGTAGCTTCCACTGTCCCTGCAAACAAAAGGTGGTGTTGGACAGTGGAAATCGCTACAGCACAAGCGGTTTGGTGGTTAATGGACCCTGCCTAACGCTATCCCTGCTTCTGACGAAGCGGCAGCAACCTCTCCCTATGCTCAGATCAGCAGCAGTAAGATGGCGGTCGGTGGGAACGCCCCTTTATAGCCCCTGTGACGCCGCAGACAGCAAACCAATCACTGCAATGCCCTTCTCTAAGATGGTGGGGACCAGGACCTATGTCATCACGCTGCCCACACTCTGCGTCCACCTTCATTAGCTGAGAAATGGCGCTTTTCGCGTCATTGAAATGCGACTTTGGCGCGAAAGTCGCGTACCGCATGGCCGACCCCACACAAGGGTCGGATCGGGTTTCATGAAACTCGACTTTGCCAAAAGTCGGCGACTTTTAAAAATGAATGATCCATTTCGCTCAACCCTAGCTGCTACCATGCGCCCTCGGTAATCCCTCTCCCCCAGCCTCCAATGCCAGCCGCCTTGGTGCTGCCAACCTTCTTGACCTTGGAGATATGATCCCTTCCGCATAGGACTCCTCCTGTTCCTCCTCCTCCTCCTCCTCCTCCTCCTCTTGTTCCACCACTTGACTCCAAGCACTGTGAAAGGTGTGCTCCAGCATGTAAATCACCAGAATGGTCATGCTGATAATGACATCGTCAGCACTAAACATCTTTGTTGCTATTTCAAAACTGTGCAGAAGGGTGCATAGGTCCCCGATCTGAGGCCACTCCTGCAGCGTGATTTGCCCCACCTCTTGATCTCATTGGCCCAGGCTATACATCATAACATAATGTACCAGGGCTCGTTGGTGCTGCCACAGTCGCTGCAACGTGTGCAGAGTTCAATTCCACCGTGTGGGCACATCGCATTTCAGTCGGTGAACTGGCAGGCCCAACGACTTCTGTAGAGATGCAAGTCGTCGAGCTGCGAGATGCGAACAACGGAAGTGAGCACACAGCGACCGTGCCCTCTGCAGAAGCCCATCTAGTCTGGGATAGTGGGATAAAAATTTCTGGACAACCCTGTTCAAAAACGTGAGCCATACAAGGAACGTGTGTGTCATTGCCCCGGCGAAGGGCTGCACCCAGGTTTGCAGCATTGTTGCACACGGCCTTCCCTGGCTGCAGGTTGAGTGGAGACAACCATTGATGGAACTCGGTCTCCAGAGCTGACCACAACTCCTCAGCTGTGTGACTCACATTTCCCAGACATTTCAATGTAAACACTGCCTGATACCGTTGAGCCCTGGTGACAGCATAGTGAGGAGGTGTGCAGGATTCCTTCTGGGCAGTTACAACGCAGGTGGCATTACCAGACAGGCTTTTGTGTGTAGTTGGAGGACCGGAGGAGGTTGAGGAGGCAGAAGCAGTGGAGGAACTTCTAGATACAGAGGATCAACGAGCAACTTGTGGCGACGGCAAGACTTGGACAGCAGCCCCTTCTCCTGATGTCGCTATAGTTACCCAGTGCCCAGTCACCGACATGTAACGCCCCTGTCCATGTCTACTCGTTCAAGTGTCTGTGGTGAAATGCACCCTGTCACCCACAGAGTTTCTCATGGAAGCAGTGATGTTGTGTGCGACATGCTGGTGTAGTGCAGGCACAGCTTTTTTGAGAAGTAGTGGCGACTGGGCATTTGGTACTGGGGCACTGCGATGGACATAAGGTCTCGAAAATCCTCTGTGTCAACCAGGTGGAAAGGCAGCATTTCTGTAGCCAACAGCTTGCTGATGGAGAAATTCAACCTCTTAGCTTTGTCATGGCTAGGAGGAAATGGTCTTTTACTTTTCCACATCTGAGGGACTGAGGGCTGGCTGCCGTGCTTAGACGGAGTTGAGTAGGGTGTCCCCGGCAAACTGCTGGTCTATGAGGAAGGTGCAGGCGGAGATGTTATGTTGCCTTGATCAAAATGTGGTGTCGATGTCGGAGAGCGCTCAACACCAGAAGATGTTTCCACTAGCAAATGTCCTGACGACCTGCCAATCACACTGGCTGTTGCGGGTAAAGAGGTGGAAGGTCTGCATCCAAAACCATGTGCGACTGCTGTCCACACAGTCACAGAGGATGAAGAGGACGCGGATGCACTTGATGGGGCAGACAGTGATTGACCTGGCCCACTAGGCCGCATTGTAGCACAGTGAGCTTCCCACTGCAACTTATGTGACAATTCGTGCATGAAGTACTTAAGCTAGTGATTTTTTGGCCTCTGCTGAGATTTTATTGACAAATCTTACAGACAACATGTGGTCAATGTCAAAAAATGCCCAAGCTTTGCAAGGCTTAGAGCCCGTGCGACCTGAAGAGCCACCACGACTTCTGGTCTGAGGCACAGTTGGGGTTGAGGATGCAGTTGTTGACATGCTTCCAGTACTCCATCTCTGTCCAGGAAGGTGCACCGTTGCCTCATCGTCAGACTCATCACTAGCATCCTCCTCCACCTCCACTGCTGACCTCATGGACTGACAGACTGGGGGTTGACATTAAGTGGGGTCTACAACCTCATCATCATCATCCTGTGTGTTCTCACACCCGTCATCCTCAGAGCCAACCTCTTCCTGCCCCGACAGAAAAGTCAAGTTTTCGTTCCAATCAGGTATCTCAGTCTCATCATCATCTTCCTCATTGTCTCCACCAACAGGAGTTACAGTTTGGGAACGAGGGTCTACATTATGCTCAGAACCTTCTTCATCTGGGCCTTGATCCAACTCACAAAGATTCTGGGCATCAGTGCAGATCATTTCCTCGTCTGGATTCAAAGAAGATCTGGAGCAGACCTCTGATTCCCAGGCTATGGTATGCATAAACAGCTCTACAGACTCAACCATGTGTGTTACCCCATGCTCAGATGGGCGGCTGGAGAACTGGGAGCTGTGAGGAAACAAGTGCGATTGGGGTGACAACTCTGAGGACTGTAGTAGTTGTGATGTTGAAGTTGACATGGAGGAGAGCCCACTTGAACGAGCACTTGATATCCGTTCAAGCACCTGCTGTTTTTGTGCTTCATCTGGAATTTTTGGCGATGCTTGTAGTGATGGTCGTAAGAAAGGGATCATATCAGATTGTCCACGAAAA
Source organism: Ranitomeya imitator (assembly GCF_032444005.1). Taxonomy (NCBI): domain Eukaryota; kingdom Metazoa; phylum Chordata; class Amphibia; order Anura; family Dendrobatidae; genus Ranitomeya; species Ranitomeya imitator. Next base: position 739,947,739 of record NC_091284.1, on the reverse strand, counting down.
GAAGTAGACATCTTACTTTGGCTGGAAGATGGTCTTTCTTCTGCAGATGTTACTGTTGCTTTACCACCTACCCCACGGACACAACCTTTTTTTCCCTTTCCAACATGCCTATTCCCCTTTCCACCAGAAGCAGGCTTTTTGCCACTCATTTTAGTGCTTAACTAATTGGCAACTCTGTATCTGTAGTTGTTGGCACAACAACCGATGGATGAAAACCGAGCAGAACTGAGTGGCCAAACTGTGGTACCTAGGCCCAAAACTAATAACTGGATTAGATGCCGTGAAAATTGAGATACACAGGCGATATAGTTTGTTTCACAGGCGGGCTACTCTGCTGACGTGCAGACACTGCTCCTAGGCCCTACACTAATAACTGAACTGGATTAAATGCAGTGAAAATAGAGATACACAGGCGGTATAATTTGTTTCACAGGCGGGCTACTCTGCTGATGTGCAGACACTGCTCCTAGGCCCTAAACTAATAACTGGATTAGATGCAGTGAAAATAGAGATACACAGGCGGTATAGTTTGTTTCACAGGTGGGCTACTCTGCTGACGTGCAGACACTGCTCCTAGGCCCTAAACTAATAACTGGATTAGATGCAGTGAAAATAGAGATACACAGGCGGTATAGTTTGTTTCACAGGCGGGCTACTCTGCTGACGTGCAGACACTGCTCCTAGGCCCTAAACTAATAACTGGATTAGATGCAGTGAAAATAGAGATACACAGGCGGTATAGTTTGTTTCACAGGCGGGCTACTCTGCTGACGTGCAGACACTGCTCCTAGGCCCTAAACTAATAACTGGATTAGATGCAGTGAAAATAGAGATACACAGACGGTATAGTTTGTTTCACAGGTGGACTACTCTGCTGATGTGGAGATACTGCTCCTAGGTCCTAAACTTGGCTGAGCTAGATTACACCAAATGCTGTGAGAAACATTTGCACAGCACTGGCACAGACCTGCCTGGCAAACAGTGCTATGAACTGCTGTAACCTACCCTGAAAAGGGCTGATATTACAACTAGTCCTGACTCCTCCCGACTCCCTAAACCTATTTCTCTGACAATTCGCTCCAAAAAAAACACTCTTTGTCTGTATAGCGGCCACAGCAGCAGCGATGCTGTCTAACACTAAGCTGCAGCAGTGAGGAAATGGTGGCGACAGGGCAAATTGCTGTTTTTTTAGGGCAAGGACATGTGACATACACAGCAAATGACACATGCCCTTGCTTGTGTGCATCACATGCACATTGCTGGGTGTGTGCGCACTGCTGATAGGCTGAGAGACTGCACCGCCCCACTGTAAATGCGGGAAAAAAAAAATGGAGATCGGCATTATTTCAGCACAGATCTATCCCCCACCCCCGCCTACTATACACTGAAACAGTCTATTAACAATAATAAACAGTTTTAATGTGCAAATCAAGCAAGGCTTTTGCTGAACGAACAGTTATCGAACAGAAACTCGAACAGCCGAATTTTAAACAAATTGTTCAGGTTCGTCGAACGACTCGAACAAAACAGCTCGAATTTGAGATTGGCGAACAGTTAGACTCGAACACCGCTCATCTTTAGTTCTGATGTTTGCGATGGCAGTTCATGACCAAATAGTGGCCTTATAGTCTGACGGCTGTAGTAATCTGTTCAGAAGTTAAGGTCATCTAGGTGGTAAAAATACACATTTTCATTTCTGTCATGCCACTTTGCATTAATTCCTGAAAATCACCCGAAGGGTTAATAAACTACCTGACAGCAGTTTTCAATTTGGGACCAATAAAGTCACTTGAAACACGGATAAGTCCCTAAAAAAAATAATTTTTAAACTTTCCTTGAAAAAATGAAAAATTGCTGCTACAATTTTAAACCTCCCAAAATGCTAACAAAATAAAAGATCATTTTACAAATGGTGCTGATGTAAAGCAGACATGAGGGACAAGCTATTTATTAATGTTTTGCAATGGTATGATTATCTGGATTAAAGGGATACTCATTCAAAGTTTGAAAATTGCTAATTTTTTTTAAATTTTTCTCAAATTTCTGATATTTTTTTTATAAATAAACACAAAACATATTGACCTAAATTTACCATTATCCTAAAGTATAATGTGTCACGAAAAAACAGTCTCAAAATCACTGGGATTTGTTGAAGCGTTCCAGAGTTATTACCGCATAAAGTGACACTGGTCAGATTTCAAAAATTTGGCTCCGTCACTAAAACCACGATTTTGACCCTATCTCTGCAGCAGCTCTCCCTACTCTTGTGAATTCGGAGATAAATGCGGCGAGCAGGGTGGCACCAGGTGTCTTATACTTTGGATGATGCTGTGCGGCCGAAGCCAATCACTGCACAACCACAACAAAGATGGCTGCGGCATTTCATGGCCTGGCAGACAATCCTTGTAGCGTGATTGGGTCTCTAAAGTCCACCAAAAATGCTCGGTGGAGACACCAGTTACCGCCGAATAATCCTGGAAATGCTTGGTGCTCGCCGAGTGCACTGATACTCGGGTGAGTAACAACTAGTGGCGTGCACGTTCACTCATCACTATTCTTAATTTTACACACAATGTATACATTGGGTGCTGAATACAACATTGTCGCCTGGTTGCACTGAGCTAAGGGTGACTAGGTGACAATGACCAGAGTGGTCTTCAGCACCCGGCACCTGGGAGCAGTGTGAAATGTACTGCTTTTTCCCAGGTGCTGGTATGTGTTACACTGATGACACATGGATGTCATCCGTGTGTCATCAGTGTGTACGTGTGCACGTGTGCGGGATGTTTTGCAGTCAGTGCAGCTGATAAAAATGGACATGTCTGCAGGTTTTTCACAAGGACACTAGATGGTCTGTGTGAAAAATCTAACATGTGAGCACCACTATTGAATACAATGGGTGTGCATGTGTCCGTATTTGAAGTCCTTAAAAAACGGACCACATACGGATATAAAAAGGGAAGTGTGAAGTGAGCCTAAAAGGGAATGCAAGGATTTATTCTAGTTGCCATAACCTGGGTCAAGATGGAATGTTTACCCTTTTCATGCTGCCTCAAAGTGGTTTTGTAACTGAGATATGAATGCTTTTTACAATATTGTTTTCTATGTCTCAGACTTCTATAGAGTTAAATAAAAACTAATAATGATAAAAAAAAATTCCATCAGTTTATCCGTTTCTTGGTATAGTCAACCAAATAACCGCCAGAATGGATTAGAAATCCAGTAAATACAATTTACGAATGGAGAATAAAATATTTACATAATCTAATCTAATAACAAACACAATTTAATTCCTGGAATACAAAACACTTCATTTTCTTTTATCCTGGTTTCTCTGTTTGATTTGTAGTTATTATTAAGATGCTGTATGACATTATTAGTGCTCAAGCAGTAGACAGGATTAACCTTCAATGTCAAAATGTTTACTACCACTGACTCACAGACTCAAAATGAATGAGTATACTTTACTGACTGATTCTTAATGGGTTTATTAACAAAGGATTAAACTTTGGATAAGGTAATTTTTAGGAAAAATAAACGACATGAAAATAAATTAAGAGAAAACATGCCCATTTATGGATCAAATATATAAAGTTGTTATACAGTAAATAACTAAATATGATATAAATGATAAAAAAAGAATACAGCAGCCTCTGTAAGCTCTAAGATGTATGCGACCATTGAATACATGACACTTATAAAAATGAAGGTAGTTAGCGCACAAACTGGCCAATTCATGAGTGCCCTTCATGAGAAGCCTACAAACTTAAAGGGCAAGTAGAATCCAGCACTAATTAAAACAGCCTTTGGGCCCCTGCAGACCAGCCTTTGAGAAATCGTTTGAGTTTCATCCAGAAAACTCAGGTAATTTTTTTCAAATTTTCGTCTTATTTTCATCCATTTGCCATTTGTGTGTCCATTTTTTTAACCTCTGTGTGACATCTGTGTGATATCCGTGTGCAATCCATTTTCATACATGTACACTAAAAATTGTACATAATCAAATAAAGTTGACACAAGTATGTTCTGAGTGGGACCTATTCTTTTTTACGAATTTAAAAAACTGACCGTCACATCCAAACATGAACTGTGTGTGTGAACAGGTGCTAACCTAGAGTCACCAACTCATATGCACTCAAACAAAAAAAATGCAGCACTCTGTGGCGTCATAGCATGCAAATATGAAAATTGAATTGCATTACTGCACTAGAAGTATGAAAAATTAAGAAAGCTTAGCGCATGTACCTGGAAGCCACGGTAAGGTGTTTCTCATTTCCAGGACCTAACAATGCCATTCCTCTCTTAGAATAAAGTCTTCATCTGTATGGGAACCTAATATGAGTCGTCTCTTAGACCATTCTTTTTTACAGAAAAAAAGTAAGATGAATCCACTTCCTGCTGGATTCATCTTACTTTTTTTCTATGGACTGTGTGCTGTACCTTCCGTGCAGGAACAGATGAGAGGTAGCTGATTTACAGGTGAGCTGACCATTTGGGTGTTTTCATTCTTTTTTACACACCCATAGACTTGAATGGGTGAGTCTCATATGAGACTCGGAAGAAAGTAATACATGCAAAAATCCTTAATCTAAATAGAAATATTGCATAACATCAGTGTCCCTAAGATCCAGAAACCAAAGCCCCAATGCACTCTCCTCTGGTTGAACAATTTGTTGGTAACATCATACACAGAAAAAATTCCATGCAACTTTTCAGCCACAAGAGGTTTACACTTATCACTTATAGCATCAAAAAGGCCCAAAATGTTTCATGGAATATTATCTGTGTACGCTGATACCAATAAATTGTTCACCTGGAGGCGAGCGTCCGTCTATATAGCAGTAATGCAATCCAAATTTCACATATTCCATGTTTGAATACGCACTAATCGCTATGTACAAATGCGTTGGGATACTAGATATGAATGTTGTGCTATATGAGATATGGTTATTCATTTAGATAAGATAAGTATCATCCAGATAAGAGATATCACGTGCCCACTGGGCAGTGGGGTACTCAGTACAGGGTCCAGTCGCAATGAGGGATGTCACGGTGGCTGCGACCCGGTCCATGGCCCTGGGTATCAACGTTAAAGGGGATTAAATATTCAAAGCTTCTTGTGATGCCACCTGTGGAGTTCGGTCAATAGGGGGACCGACGCTGCATTAGAGGGGTTCCCTGGGGGATGTTGCGGCAGCACAGATGTTACACTTCCCACAGGTGAAGCGGGGTCCCCAGGGGTCCTATATTGCGTGGCAGAGATGATGGTATGTCGATGAATAAATGGAGGAGACTGGTTGTAAGTCTTTACCTAGTTTACTTGAGGGTGACAGGCCACAGTCCAGGGCACCGGCAACAGGTGAATTAGAGGCCCGGGTAGTCCAGAGACAAGTGGAATCCCCTTGGCAGGTCTGGTAGGAGCCTTCCACTATGCGCTTACTGTCTCTGAGCTCTCTGCTGCCACTAAGTGTCCTAAGCAAAGTCCTTATTCGTTCTTCTGTCCAGGGACAGGTACCTGCAAGGCAGGCAGCTTGAGCCGTGCCTATTGGGGTCCATTCACGCTGACTCCAGGCTCCAGGGTGCTGCTGTGCCACAGGTAAATATGGGAAAAGTCCATGTAATTCTCTGTCATCCGGTTATGCTCTGTGTCTTATAGTCCACAAAAGCCTCGGGCTCCTGGTTCCCGGATACTGCGCTCGGACTCTCTGGAGGCCTTCCTAGTCCCCTCCTGGAGTCCTGCATCTCCACTCTGCTCCGTCCCTGTCTGCCCTTGCACACAGACTGTCTGTACTCACTGAACTGACTCCGCCCTCAAATTAGGATCTTTATCCAGGGATGCTGCCCTAAAACATGGTTTTGAGCTCCCCCTCCTGGCCTGGATTTGGAAGGTGTTGTGTGATATCCTGCCAAAGGGAATCTCACTTGTCTCCAGGCATAGCACTACCCTCCCCGAGAGGAAGGCAGCACTACTGTGGTACCCGAACTCCTGGGGTGCCACAGATATATTAGCAATATGTATCCTGTGTGTTATTTGGATTTTGTAAATATTCTGTCAGACCATTTTTCATGATCATCCCCTATTATAGGGGTACGTGAATAATAGGGTCAGGGACTTTATATTGTTTCTTTGATATACAGCATATGCACTTTTGGATTAATGTAATTCAGCAGACATATGGTTAATATGGGCAGGTAAAAAGGTTAATTGGTCATTCTTTGATTAACTACCTGTGCTGCACTTTAGGGTAGGTGTGTAATAGGGAATTGAGAGACATCCAACAAGGAGTTGGGGCACCATATTGTACATATTAAGGTGCCAACCTCCGCTGTTAGGTAGGGGTGATCTAGGGAATTCTAGGGTATAATAGGTCCCCTACTCTTATATCCTACTTTGACAAATACTGTGCGGACGGACCCTCACATTTTTTTAAGATTTTTGAGTGCCAACTTCTTGTTTTTTGATGAGAGTTTTTAACTATATTAAATTAAAAGTTATATTTTAGGAATCTATTTTTTCCTGGTTTGCTTTAAAACTTTATGGAGTTTTATGAGGGCTTGTTTTGTTCTAGTCTATAATTTGGGTACCTCTGTGTCAGGACTAGTGTTGAGCGATACCTTCCCGATATCGGGAAATATCGGATCGGATTGGATTGGACCGATACCCAAAACATATCAGGTATCACCGATACCGATACCGGAAACCAATATCGGAATGAAAATAAGCCCTTTCTTTCCTTTGCACATCCAGTTCCGTAGGGGGGAAGAGTGTGCGCGGTGCGTGGGCGGAGACTGCATGTCTGTGTGTGCGGGCGGGGTCTGTGCGGGACCTTAGGGGGTCTGTGCGGGCCTGCCAGGGGTCTGTATCGGCCTCTCGGGGGTCTGTGCAGGCTGCCGGGGGTCTGTGTAGGCCTGCTGGGGGTCTGTATGGGCCTCTTGGTGTCTGTGCGGGCTGCTGGGGGTCTGTGTGGGCCTGCTGGGGGTCTGTACGGGCATGCCAGGGGTCTGTGCGGGCTGCCGGGGGTCTGTGCGGGCCTGCCGGGGGTCTGTGCGGGCTGCCGGGGGGGGTCTGTGCGGGCCTCTCGGGGTTGTGTGTGTGTGCAGACATCGTCCGATGGGACTACAAGTCCCATCGGGCTATGTCTGTTACAATGAGAGTGATTGACACATTAGCCAGTGATAGGACAGTAGTAGTCCCATCATCCGGCTAATGTGTTGAATGTAAAAAAAAAACACAAACATACATACTACATACAACATATGATATACATACAACATACAACATACATACTACATACATACTACATGCATACATACAGCATACTACATACATGCAACATACATACAACATACATACTACATACATGCTACATACATACATACATACTGCATACATACTGCATACATACTGTATACATACTACATACATACATACATACATACAACATACATTCATATAACATACATACATACTACATACATCCAACATACATACAACATACTACATACTACATACATACTACATATATACTACATACATACAACATACTACATACATACATACAACATACATACTACATACATACATGCAACATACATACTACATACATACACAATACATACATACAACATACATACTACACACATACTACATATATACAACATGCATGCAACATACTACATATATTCTACATACAAACAACATACTATATACATACTAAAAACATACTACATACATACTGCATACATTCATATGTTACATGCAATACATACATATAGACATACAGTACATATAACATAGATTACATACTCACCATCACTTGTCACTTTGTTCCCCAAAGCCAGTGTCATCTGTAAAAAATATGAAAATAACAAACAAACAATATACTCCCTGATCTGCAGAAATCCACGAGTGTCCCACGACGATCTCCCGTGGAGAACAGCAGCATCAGCTGATGCGACCGCTCTCTAGGGGCTCCAGGAATACAATGACGGGAGGAAGGTATCCTTCCGCACTGTATTCCTCCGCCGCTGTAAAAAAATAGTCCCTAGTCTCACTTTTGGCATTGCTGTGTGAGAAATTTCCGACACAGCAAATGCCATAAAGTGAGACTCTGAACTAAGGTAACCTCTCAGTGATGCACTGCAAGGAGCCATTGTCTCCTGTCAGTGTGTCACTGGAGGTCCTATAGAGCAGTGACATCACCTGATGTCACTGTTCTATAGGGAAGATCGTCATGGGACACTCATTATTAATTGGACTGCATCAGACAGGTAGTATACGGTTTATTATTTTACGTTTTTTGCAGGCGCTGAAGTATGGAAAGTATGCTTAATTGAAGAATATTAAAATACTTATTTTTGGCTGTGTCTTGATTTTTTTAAAAACTCTTTTACTACACTAGGATTAATAATGGATAGGCGTCTTATTGACGCCTCTCCATTATTAACCCGGCTTAATGTCACCTTACAATAGCAAGGTGACATTAACCCCTTATTACCCCATATCCCAGCGCTACACGGGAGTGGGAAGAGAGGGGCTAAGTGCCGGAATTGGCACATCTTACAGATGCACCATTTCTGGGGCGGCTGCGGACTGGTATTTGTAGCCGGGGGGGGGGGGGGGGGGCAATATCCATGGCCCCTCTCTAGGCTATGAATATCAGCCCACAGCTGTCTGCGTAGCCTTTCTGGCTATAAAATATAGGGGGACCCCACATCATTTTTTTGGGGGGTCCCCCTATTTTAATAGCTGGTAAAGGCTACGCAGACAGCTGCGGGCTGATATTCATAGCCTGGGACGGGCCATGGGTATTACCCCCTTCCCAGGCTACAAATATTGGCCCCCGGCCTTCGGCTTTCCCCCTCTGGCGCAGAAAATAGCGCGGGAGCCCACGCCATTTTTTTAAAATTAAAAGCTAATTAAGGCCTCTTTCACAGTTGCGTCGGTACGGGTCCGTCGCTATGCGTCGGGCCATCGTACCGACGCACGTTGTGAAATTTGTACACGACGTAGGCAGCAGATGCAGTTTTTCAATGCATCCCCTGCCCATTCTGATGTCCGTGGGAGGAGTGGGCGGAGTTTTGGCTGCGCATGTGTGGTAGAAAACGGCAGACGCGACGGACAAAAAAACGTTGAAAGTAAAAATGTGTGAAAGTAGCCTTATAAACATCGGCCTTTCTATTATATATCTATGGATATATCTATATATAGATATATTTATAGATAGATATATCTATAGATACATAGATGTATCTATCCATATATCTGGCTGCTTTCACACATCAGGTTTATACCATCAGGCACAATCCGGCGAGTTTTGAAAAAAACAGATCCGTTTTTTTTTGCCGCATCCTTTTTTTTCTCATAGAGTTGTATTAGCGCCGGATTGCGCCTGATGGCCACACGTTTCATCCATTTTTTGCCGGATCCGTCAAAAAAGCTGTTTCCGCCGACAGAAAACACATACAGAGGAACGGTTTTTCTGTCCGGTGAAAAAACGCACAGTGATGGACCGGCGAAAAACGTATGAAACTGAGATGTGAAATGATGAATCCAGCCTCTGAATCCATTTTTTCATGTATGTTTCCATTCAAATCATGCACATTTTCCGTTTTTTCCGTTTATTTATTTCCAAAAACTGCATCAAAACCGCACAAAAACCGCACCAAAAACTGCATAAAAATTGCGCAAAAAACCGCACCAAAAACTGCATCAAAACTGCATCAAAACCTGCCTCAAAAACTGATGTAGTTTTGATTCAGTTTTTGGTGCGGTTTTGGTGGAGTTTTGGCACGGTTTTATATGCAGTTTTGGTGCAGTTTTTGGTGCAGTTATGATGCAGTTTTTGATGTGTTCCACGACGATCTCCCCTATAGAACAGTGACATCGGGTGATGTCACTGCTCTAAAGGACCTCCAGTGACACACTGACAGGAGACAATGGCTCCTGCAGTGCATCACTGAGAGGTTACCTTAGTTCAGAGTCTCACTTTATGGCATTTGCTGTATGGGAAATTTCTCACACAGCAATGCCAAAAGTGAGACTAGGGACTATTTTTTTACAGCAGCGGAGGAATACAGTGCGGAATGATATCTTCCTCCGTCATTGTATTCCTGGAGCCTTGTAGTCCCATCGGACGATGCCTGCACACACAACCAACCCCCGAGAGGCCCGCACAGACCCCCGGCAGCCTGCACAGACCCCCCGGCATGCCCGCACAGACCCCCGGCAGCCCGCACAGACCCACGACAGGCCCGCACAGACCCCCTCACAGTCACGCACAGACCCCTGGCAGGCTCGTACAGACCCCCGGCAGGCCCGCACAGACCCCCCTCGGTCACGCACAGACCCCGCCGCACACACAGACATGCAGTCTCTGCCCACGCACTGCCCACGCACTGCCCACACTCCATTATAGTGCATCATTGCACTATGGGAACTTCCGATTCCGGTATTCGATATCGAAAAAGTATCGGAACTCAGTATCGAAACTTTGATACAGCGAATATCGGCCGATACCCGATATTTGCATTATCGGAATGCTCAACATTAGTCAGGACCCTTTCCTTTGAATCTTCTGTAATGAAGAATAAATGGTTAGGCTGATACAGAAACGGGAAATAAAAAAACGTTTTGTACTTTTTTAGAAGCTAAATATATGGTCAGAGTGAAATCACATTGTATAAATGCAGATTAATAGTGGACTTATCCTTTAACGCCATAATTAGAAGAATCTTGGACCGGTATAGTGTAACTGGCCTTTTTTTGTGCTGATGACAGATTTTCTAAGAACAGTAATTTTTTAGCTGTGCAGAATTTCAGTAGTGAAATAATACTGATGAAGAGCAATATGACACAGTATAACACACAGATTACTCTTATGTTTATCTTTAAAGCTGTACGTCACCTCATAATTCATTATCGGTTGAAGAGAGATCCCATTGGAAAACATTGCATGCACAAGGGCACGTAAGGACGTCTTGGCAGAGGTGAAATCAATTGCTAAGTTAGACAAATTGTATTATAAAAGATAGTAGTCGTATTAGTGCTTTTTATGATTCATTTAAAACGTACTGATTTATTAAACGTACATATATAATTTACACTCAGTGCTTAATCTAGTATTGTCTGCTCAAGATACAAATAGGAAAGAAAATATTTTAGAGAATTAAATATATATTTGAAGAATTGTGTAAATAACAATATACAAATTGAGATCATTAACACCCACAGCATATTTTTTCTTAATATACATAGTTTTAGCCACAATAATCAGCTCACCTCTGGGCAGAAACAATCCTTGCAGCTGTTCTATTGTCTCTAAATGGGGGATGCCAGCCCAGGTCATCATATTTTATCAGGTGGTGCTGTCTGGATCACCTTCTACAATAGCAAACAAGGGTACAGACAAATAAAGAATCATAGAGAAGCCATAGAGGCAAATACCAGCATCAAGAGCTCTTGTTCTAAATGGCTAGGGATGTGATGCTATTAACCCTTCAGATTAGAAAACAAGCAACTTTACAATCTATTTCTTGACCAAATTATTATTGTATAAGAATTATTATTTTCAAGAATAGAGAGATTTTTAATTCTGTAGTGTATAGCTCGTTGCCAAGATTACTGGCCACCTCAGAGGTGGCAGGTCTCCTAGGCAAGGGGCTCTTTGCTGATACAGCCTCTAAACGATCCTCTGAAACTGGCTGGATCCCTCCAGCCTCAATGTCCCTGCACTACACCCATAATGCAGAAAGGACCTGTTCATTGACAACAGTATGCTGAAAATAAAATTCATCACAGCAGTAATAAAATCCATTATTATCCCCTAAGTAATAATGTCCCACATCCTGGTCCCTTCCGGTAATAATGTCCCACATCCTAGCCCATGTGTCTCATTCCTGAGCCCCATGTGTCTCATTCCAAGCCCACGTGTCTCATTTCTGGCCCTCACATGTCTCACTTGTAGGCCCCATGTGTCTCATTCCTGTCCCCCAATGAGTCTCATTTCTGGCCCCCATGTGTCTCAATCCTCCTGACCCCACATACATCATGTCTCTATCCTCCTTGCTTCACATCCATCATGTCCCCATCCTCCTGGTCCCACATCCATCATGTCTTTATCCTCCTGGCCCCACATCCATATATCCCTGTCCTTAAAACTGGAAACAGAGAAGCACATTGCTAAGGAGAGTAAAACTAATCCCAAACTATTCTTCAACTATATCAATAGTAAAAGAATAAAAACTGAAAATGTAGACCCCTTAAAAAATAGTGAGGAAAGAATGGTTGTAGATGACGAGGAAAAAGCTAACATATTAAACACCTTCTTCTCCACGGTATTCATGGTGGAAAATGAACTGCTAGGTGAAATCCCAAGAAACAATGAAAACCCAATATTAAGGGTCACCAATCTAACCCAAGAAGAGGTGCGAAACCGGCTAAATAAGATTAAAATAGATAAATCTCCGGGTCCGGATGGCATACACCCACGAGTACTAAGAGAACTAAGTAATGTAATAGATAAACCATTAGTTCTTATTTTTAGGGACTCTATAGCGACGGGGTCTGTTCCGCAGGACTGGCGCATAGCAAATGTGGTGCCAATATTCAAAAAGGGCTCTAAAAGTGACCCTGGAAATTATAGGCCAGTAAGTCTAACCTCTATTGTTGGTAAAATATTTGAAGGGTTTCTGAGGGATGTTATTCTGGATTATCTCAATGAGAATAACTGTTTAACTCCATATCAGCATGGGTTTATCAGAAATCGCTCTTGTCAAACCAATCTAATCAGTTTTTATGAAGAGGTAAGCTATAGGCTGGACCACGGTGAGTCATTGGACGTGGTATATCTCGATTTTTCCAAAGCGCTTGATACCGTGCCGCACAAGAGGTTGGTACACAAAATGAGAATGCTTGGTCTGGGGGAAAATGTGTGTAAATGGGTTAGTAACTGGCTTAGTGATAGAAAGCAGAGGGTGGTTATAAATGGTATAGTCTCTAACTGGGTCGCTGTGACCAGTGGGGTACCGCAGGGGTCGGTATTTGGACCTGTTCTCTTCAACATATTCATTAATGATCTGGTAGAAGGTTTACACAGTAAAATATCGATATTTGCAGATGATACAAAACTATGTAAAGCAGATAATACAAGAGAAGATAGTATTCTGCTACAGATGGATCTGGATAAGTTGGAAACTTGGGCTGAAAGGTGGCAGATGAGGTTTAACAATGATAAATGTAAGGTTATACACATGGGAAAAAGGAATCAATATCACCATTACACACTGAACGGGAAACCACTGGGTAAATCTGACAGGGAGAAGGACTTGGGGATCCTAGTTAATGATAAACTTACCTGGAGCAGCCAGTGCCAGGCAGCAGCTGCCAAGGCAAACAGGATCATGGGGTGCATTAAAAGAGGTCTGGATACACATGATGAGAGCATTATACTGCCTCTGTACAAATCCCTAGTTAAACCGCACATGGAGTACTGTGTCCAGTTTTGGGCACCGGTGCTCAGGAAGGATATAATGGAACTAGAGAGAGTACAAAGGAGGGCAACAAAATTAATAAAGGGGATGAGAGAACTACAATACCCAGATAGATTAGCGAAATTAGGATTATTTAGTCTAGAAAAAAGACGACTGAGGGGCGATCTAATAACCATGTATAAGTATATAAGGGGACAGTACAAATATCTCGCTGAGGATCTGTTTATACCAAGGAAGGTGATGGGCACAGGGGGGCATTCTTTGCGTCTGGAGGAGAGAAGGTTTTTCCACCAACATAGAAGAGGATTCTTTACTGTTAGGGCAGTGAGAATCTGGAATTGCTTGCCTGAGGAGGTGGTGATGGCGAACTCAGTCGAGGGGTTCAAGAGAGGCCTGGATGTCTTCCTGGAGCAGAACAATATTGTATCATACAATTATTAGGTTCTGTAGAAGGACGTAGATCTGGGGATTTATTATGATGGAATATAGGCTGAACTGGATGGACAAATGTCTTTTTTCGGCCTTACTAACTATGTTACTATGTTACTATGTTTTGAATAATAAAAAGTTTCTTCTTACCAGAATGCGCTCCAGCTGCGTTCTTTCCCGTATTCATATAAGGCGTGGTAATGTCATATGCTAGTGAAGTGTGGCCCGATGTCAGCTGCCGGCCTCTGACAGGGTGGCGGCTGTTATTTATTGCCATGCACAGCAATGTATTTTAACTGAATGTGTGTCTGATGACGCATGTTTAGTTGAATACTGAACTGGCCCAGCTCACCCCTGCATCTGGTGCTCGGTAAACATTAGAAAAAGAGGGGAGCCCTAGACTGAGTAAGACACGATGCCAGCATGCAAGGAACAAATACTGAGACAGCATGACCAGAAAACATATTATCACCACATAGTGACTGAATAATATCACATACAAGGAACAAATACTGCTACATCATGACAAGACTATATATTACCACCACATAGTGACCGAATACTACAATACTGATCATTAATAAAAAAAATCACAATACTAATATATTACCATGAGTGTCATTATACACAGGAGCTTAGTGCATAGTATGCAGTGTATAGTGTGATTTTACAGGTAACACACTGAATTACCAGTGACGTATCTAGTTGAAGTCCTTCATCATTGCTTTTCTTCATCCGGCACAGACTGCCATCAATTCATCCATTTAGGACACGACTCTGCATAACATACAGTTATCTCCAGCAACACCTCCAGAGCACAGTCTTAATTTTTTCCCCAACTTTTATGCTACACCAGTCAAGAAAAAAGCAGCATTATGCCACCATGCACAATAACAGGCCCGCAATGAAAACAGTACCCTCAAAAATAAAATACATCACAGTAATATTCTTTAATTATCCCCTATCCTCTAAAGCAGGGGAGGAGAATCTTTTCTTTTTTCTTTGCGCCTGATGCAGCTGGTACTCCATTACTGCTGGCTGCTGCTTACACAACCGCTTCAACATATGTAACGTGGAATTCCACCTGGTGGGGAGGTCACATATGATGCGATGTTCCGGAAGACGGAATCGGCGCTGCAGAGTTGCAATGCACGATCTGGCCATGCTGGAGCGCCGCAAGTGAGCACACTCAAGGCGGACCTTGTGTAGCAGTGCATCAAGATCCGGATAGTCCCTCAGAAAACTCTGCACAACCAAATTGAGCACATGTGCCAGACATGGGATGACACTTGAGGCTGGGAAAATATTCTGAAAAGTTCCCACGCTCGAGATCATATGAGGACATCCAGCAGAGGGAGCATCACCGTGAATGAAGGTAACTACAGGTCATTGACCTACTTTCCATTCATTCGGGGTTTTAAAGGCAGGAGCACAGCTGCATTATAGCAGAGCTCCTGCCTGTAAAATAATTTAACCCCTTCAGATGGATTTACATCGTGGGACGTGACAGATCATCGGAAGGTATGAGATATTGTTTTATTTTTATTTTTCCTTTGTTACAGAGCGAGGGTCTTCAGGTGGATTAAGAGTCTAATAAAATATTACAACAACCTGTGTCTTTATTTCATTAAAAGACTTTGTAATAATGTGTGTGTGTGTTTTTTTAACCATTTCATGCTATTGGATTAATAATGGATAGGTGTCATAATTGACGCCTCTCCATTATTAATCTGGCTTAATGTCACCTTACAATAGCAAGGTGACATTAACCCTTCATTACCCCATATCCCACCACTACACGGGAATGGGAAGAGAGTGGCCAAGTGCCTGTGTAAGGCTACTTTCACACTTGCGTCGTTTTGAATCCATCACAATGCGTCGTTTGGGGGAAAAAACGGATCCTGCAAATGTGCCAGCAGGATGCATTTTTTTCCCATAGACTTGTATTGCCTATGGATCGCGACGTATGGCCATACGTCATGTCCGTCGTGCACTGGATGCGTCGTGTTTTGGCAGACCGTCGGCACGAAAAAATGTTCAAGGGAACATTTTTTCGTATGTTGCGTCCGCCATTTCCTACCGCGCATGCACGGCCGGACCTCTGCTCCCTCCTCCCTGGACTTTAGAATGGGCAGCGGATGCGCTGAAAAACTGCATCTGCTGCCCACGTCATGCGAAATTTTCACAACGTGCATCGGTACATCATGCCGACGCTTAGCGATGGACCCGTACCGACACAAGTGTGAAAGAAGCCTTAATCTTCTGCTAGTTTATTAACCCCTTCCCGATATGCACCTCGCTAGCACTGCTCTGCGGGAACTGTGTTTCCGCAAACAGCAGTACTAGTATGGTGCACCAATCATGCGGCCTCGCGCTGAGTGCCGCAGCGATCGGATGCTGGAGTCAGCTGTATGTGACAGCTGACACCCCGCAGCAACGCCTACGATCAGTGCCAGCACCGATCGTGGGCATTTAACCACTCTGATGTCGCTGTCAGTAGTGACAGTGACATAGAGGGGCATCACGCAGATAGGGGGCTCCCTGCATGCTTCCATCAGGACAACGCGATGAGATCGCATTGTCGTGATGGTCTCCATGGAGACCCCCAGCCCCAAGATGGCCGCACGGTCCTTCCAGGTCTGGTTCCAATGCCTTCTTCCCTGCCTGTCAGATGCTGCTCCAATTTTCTGCAGTGCAGATGCATTGCAGAACATCAGATCAGCGATTTTATGTAGTACAGTGATATCCCAATGTAAAAAAGTAAAAGAAAATTAAAAAGTAGTAAAATATTTTTTACAAAATCCCCACATAAAGCAAAAAAAATCAAATATTTTTCCAATAAATACATTTATTTATATAATTAAAAGAATAAACAATAAAAGTATGCATATTTGGTATTGCCGAGTCCATAACGACCAGCTCCATAAAGCTGTCCCACTAGTTAATCCCTTCAGTAAACACGGTTAAAAAAAACAAAAAATGAGGCTAAAAACAATGCTGATCAAAAATTGCAATAAAAAGTGATAAAAAAACTAATGTAAATAAAAATGGTACCACTGAAATGTCATCTTGTCCCGCAAAAAACAAGCCATCATACAGCTCCATCAGCAAAAATAAATAAATAACAGTTGTAGCTCACAGAATAAAGCAATGCAAAAATAATTATTTTTCTATCAAATAGTTTTAACTGTGTAAAAGCACCAAAACATAAAAAAATATAAGTTGGGTATCGATGAAATCGTACTGACCCGAAGAATAAAGCTGCCTTACCAGTTTTACCACATGCAGAACAGTATGCAAAAAACAAAAGCAATTCCTGAATTGCTGGTCTTTTGGTCTCCCAAAACTCGGAATAGAAAGCGATCCAAAAATGTTATGTGCCCGAAAATGGTACCAGTAAAAACGTCAGCTCGCCCCGCAAAAAACAAGCCATTACATAATTCTGTTGGCTGAAATATGGAAAAATTATAGCTTTCAAACCGTGGTAATGCAAAAAGCGTTTATCAGTGTGTGACAGCAGCAAACATAAATTCACAATATAAATCTGGTATCACTGTAATCGCACTGACCCGAAGAATAAAGTTGCCTAATCACTTAAACTGCATGAGGAATTACGTAAAAAAAATAAACCCAATTCTTCACATGCTGTTGATTTTTTCATTATGCCTCCCAAAGATCACAGTAAGGCTCGGCAAACATTTATCCTGCACTCCGCGCTCAGCGCTTACACGGGGGTTTCCGTGTAAATCTCTGAAATAAGTGATTCAGGTGGAACCTCTGGAAGATTACCTATAATGAGGCAGATGGAGGCACTGTGGACTCCATGGGACCTGTGATCCAGCAGTGTCCGTTTTTTTAGGATTGTTTAAAAGTGCCATTGGCCACAGTTTTGTGCACTTCTGAAAATGACACCACTGAACAGAGGCCAGACAGAGTCCAGAGTAACTCTGCTGCTTCATTATAGAGAATGGATCCATCTGTCATGTCACTCGTAGATTTAGATGGAAACCATGATTTCCAAGGACTGTACTGAGGACTAGGGAGCACTTATTACGTGTGGAAGAAAAACGATTCCGACAACTAAACAGGCACTATAACAGCCTTTAAAAAAGGGATGGACAATTTCCTTAATACACATAACATTGCGGGTTATAGCTAGATTAGTGATGAAATGTATAAAGAGTTGGGAAAGGCTGAACTTGATGGACCTAGGTCTTTATTCAACTTTCGCAACTATGTAACTACTATATAACTATATTACTATGATGTAAGTGCTCAGCATAAAGCGCAGGATAAATGTGATACATTTTATGTAAAATGTTCCCAATAAAAGTAACTCAATCCACAAAAAAACTAGCCCTCGCTCTGGTCCATCATCTGTTAATGGAAATATAGGGGGCTTCCACGTTACTTATAGCATAAAGGCTCTGGAAAAGCAAAATGGCTTCTCACCACGCAAAATAAATTCAGCAAATTCTCCGCTCACAAGTCCAAATGCCCCCCTCCCTTCTGAGCCCCAGTGTGCCTAAATCACATTTAGCGCCCACATGTTCGGCATTTCTGTAGTGATAAGAGCCCATCTATAATTTCCAAAATGGGGTCACTTGAGGGGGGATTCTGCTTTTCTAGCGCTCAGGTGTCCTGTATATGGAGTCTGCAAACTATTCTATGAAAATCTGCGCTCCAGGAGGCAAATAGCGCTCCTTCCCTCCCGAGTCTCTCCGTATGGCTGAGCAGTAGTGTACAGCCACATATGGCTAAATTCAGCAGAAATTGTGGGACAAATTTTGGTGCCATTTTTACCGTTTTCTCAGTATGAAAATGTAAAACTTGGGGCTAACACGATTTTGGTGGTAAAAATTTAAATAATTTTTTCTTCACCGCCCAATGGTATAAAATTCCATGACACACCTGTCGTGTGAATATAATCGCTGCACCCCTAGATTAATTCAATAAGAGGTTTAGTTTGTAAAAAGTAGTTTTCTACCACATATGGGGTATCGGTGAACTCAAGAGAAATTGAAAAACAATGTTTGAGGTCCATTTTCTCATGTTACCCTTGTAAAAATACAAAATTTGGAGCTAAAAAAGATTTTTGCGGGAAAATTTTGATTTTTTTTATTCTCATGGCTCTATATTATAAACTTTTGTGAATCACCTGGGGGTTCAACGTGTTCAATACACATCTAGATAAGTTCCTTAAGGGGTCTAGTTTCCAAAATGGTGTTATTTGTTGGAGGTTTCCACTATTTAGGCACATCAGGGGCTCTCCAAATACAACATGTCATCTGCTAATTATTCCATCAAATTTTACATTCAGAAAGTCAAATGTCGCTCCTTCCCCTCCAAGCCCTGCCGTGCACCCAAACAGTTGTTTTCCTCCACATATTGAGTACCTGTGCACTCAGGAGAAATTGCACAACAAATTTTATGGAGCAACTTCACCTGTTACCCTTATGAGAATGCAAAATTTGAAGCTAGAAAAGAATTATCTGGGGAAAAAAAACAGTTGATTTACCCCACATTTGGGGTATCTGAATGCTCAGGAGAAATTGCATGACAAACTGTATGGCCCTGCAAAAGTAAAGAAAATTAGTTCTAAAGGAAATGCTTTGTGAAAGAGAAATAAATGTTTATTTTTTCCTTCCAAATTCCTGTGAAGCACCTGAAGGGTTAATAAACTTCTTGAATGTGGTTTTGAGTCCTTTAGGGATGCAGTTTTTAGAATGGTGTCACTTTGGGGTATTTTCTGTCATATAGGCCCCTCAAAGTCACTTCAAATGTGAGGTTTTGCAAATTTTGTTGTGAAAATGAGAAATCGCTGGTCAACTTTTAACCCTTATAACTTCCTAAAAAAATGATGTTTCAAAAATTGTGCTGATGTAATTTAGACATGTGGCAAATGTTATTTATTAACTATTTTGTGCAATAAGTTTGAAAATTGCTAAATTTTCAAAATTTTCGCCAAATTTCCATTTTTTTCACAAATAATTGCAAGTCATATCAAAGAAATTTTATGACTATCATGAAGTACAATATGTCACAAGAAAACTTTCTCAGAATTACCAGGATCCGTTGAAGCATTCCAGAGTTATGACCTCATAAAATGACAATGGTCAGAATTGTAAAAATTGGTGAAAATAGGCTTCGGGGTGAAGGGGTTAAACCTGATATAAACTATTGCAGCATTTAACAAAAAAATGGCTTTTCAAGCATAATGGTGCAGCGCCCCAGGGTCCTGGTCATTGAAGTAATATCATTCTCCTCTGGGGGGAGTGATGTTACGTCTGGAGACAATGAATCCAGGTATCACAAACATACAACAGATTTTGCACTCTAGGCAACCAGGGGGAGCTATGCTCCTATTTATTAGGGCACTCTTCACACTTAGGTAAAACTAGTTGCCTGGGGAGGAAGTTAGTTAGTTGCTGGCTGAGCTTTGCTCAGGTAGTTGGTCCCTGACAGGGGTGGGATCCTGTCAGAGGCTGGGACAGAAGGACACAGAGCTGCGCCTGCCCTGAGTGCGGCAGCTTCCAGAAAGAGACATTGAAAGAGAACTGTATTGTAGAGAGGATGAAGAAGTTGTAGCAAAGGAGTGGATATCAGAGGAGTTCTGTTCTGCACATGCTGCCTCCTTCTGAGGTGCAAGATCCCGGTAGCCGGAACACCGAGGGAGCAACAGTCCTTTATGCCTTACTCCAGAGACCATCATGACAGCTAATTTCACGTTACCTGCCCGCCCTATACCCAGGAGGCAAGGTGGCACCTTTCCGCCAAAACCGCCACCATTACAGCGCCACGAGGAGCGCAGGAGAAGAAGAAGGGCGTGCCGTCGTGGGTATGAACTGATTGAGAGTGCAAAAAATAATGGCCGCCCAGTCCAAATATTTCTGTACTTTGAGGACGTGTCCAGCAGCAGCCGAGATCCGCCTCCTGATCCTAAATGGAGGGCAGAGACAAGGAAAAAGAAACCGACCCCGGCGAAGAGAGCGGGAAAAAGACCAGGAAGCAGCCAACCACAAGGACGACGCCATGGCCAGATGCCTGGAACCAGAGCATGGGGTGGAAGCAGAGGACTCCCCAGCCACCTGGAGAGACACCGTGGCCAGGCATCACCCATTGGCCCCGACTTCCTGCAGACCGGCGTGGAGGAGTTAATAGACCAGCTCCTGCAGCTGTAGCTGAGCGCTAAGGCCACATGTTGGACAGCGCCTGCGGAGGATCCACCAGCACCGCTTCCAGCACCGCTTCCAGACCCACTGCCAGCAACGCTGCAGACTCTGCCACCAACAGAACCGACCGGCACCGAAGACCCCAAAAGCGGCAGGTAAGGACGCCGACCCTGCCCCGGTGACTGAGGGACTGCTGATAGGCCCCGTAGCAGCACCACCTCCCCGCTGTACCAGCCGACTCCAACATCTTGAGCCTTGGGACCAGGCCATGGGAATGGAGCGGTTTATGAATTCCCCAATTGCCCCCACCACTTTGCCGGGTGAGCTATATGCAGAGTGAACTGTGTACCGATGGGTCAACCCAGGCCCTGACCTCATGGGGTTCCCCAGGACCATGGAGCGCAAAGGAGAAACTGTAGAGGTCCTAAGTAGGGAGGACTACCAGTCCCAGCTCACCTGCAAGTGGGAGGAGAAAGAGGAAAGACACCAGGCCCAGCGCAGAGCCTTTGACAAGCGGGATCTACAGGTTAAAGCCCAGTCCCGCAAGAACCATACTGCTAACCAGGCCCCGCGTAAGCAGGGTACAGTTGTCACCTTCAAATTGCAAGGAGGTTGGGGTTTCATAAAGGACCAGTGTTGTGAATTCTGTGGCAGAGTTCACTCCTGTGGTCACAAGTGGTACTTCGGCTGGTTCTCTCTGGGAGCTTCCGTTTGAGGAGGAAAGTGGTACTGCAGCTTCTGAGTTTCCTCCCTCAGGTGATCTAGTGAGCTCGTTAGCTGCTTCTCTACTTAACTCCACCTAATGCTTTGATCCATGCTTCCTGTCAATGTTCCAGTGTTGGACTTGTGTATCTCTGGATCATTCCTGTGGCCTGCTGCTCTGCATAGCTAAGTGCTTCTTTGCTATTTGTTGCTATTTTTTCTGTCCAGCTTGTTTATTTGTTTTGCTGGAAGCTCTGGGACGCAAGGGGTGTACCTCCGTGTCGTTAGTTCGGTACGGAGGGTCTTTTTGCCCCCTTTGCGTGGTTTTCTTTAGGGTTTTGTGTAGACCGCAAAGTTATCTTTCCTATCCTCGTTCTGTCTAGAATATCGGGCCTCACTTTGCTGAATCTATTTCATCCCTACGTTTGTCTCTTCATCTTACTCACAGTCATTATATGTGGGGGGCTGCCTTTTCCTTTGGGGTATTTCTCTGAGGCAAGGTAGGCTTATTTTTCTATCTTCAGGCTAGTTAGTTTCTCAGGCTGTGCCGAGTTGCATAGGTAGCGTTAGGCGCAATCCACGGCTGCCTCTAGTTGTGTTTGGAGAGGATCAGGGATTGCGGTCTGCAGAGTTCCCACGTCTCAGAGCTCGTTCTATTATTTTGGGTTATTGTCAGATCACTGTATGTGCTCTGATCGCTATGTACATTGTGTTACTGAATTGCCTATCACAACAGTACAGGAAGCCAAAAGTACTAATGATTCTCAATAGAGGGAAAAAAGAAGTTCTGAGACCATTTTTTTTCCTTTGCACTGTGATTTGTCTTTTTTTTCCCCTAGACATTTGGGTGCTTCAGGACACAGGTGTTACAATGGACATTAAAGGTCTGTCTTCATGTGTAGATCAGCTCACGGCAAGAGTTCAAGATATTCAAAATTTTGTGGTTCAGAATTCTTTGTTAGAACCGAGAATTCCTATTCCAGATTTGTTTTTTGGAGATAGAACTAAATTTCTGAGTTTCAAGAATAATTGTAAACTGTTTCTGGCTTTGAAACCTCGCTCTTCTGGTGACCCAGCGCAACAGGTTAGGATCGTCATTTCTTTTTTGCGTGGCGACCCTCAGGACTGGGCATTTTCTCTTGCGTCAGGAGATCCTGCATTAAGTAATATCGATGCGTTTTTCCTGGCGCTTGGATTGCTGTACGATGAGCCTAATTCAGTAGATCAGGCAGAAAAGAATTTGCTGGCTCTTTGTCAGGCTCAGGATGAGATAGAGCTATATTGCCAGAAATTTAGAAAATGGTCCGTGCTCACTCAATGGAATGAATCTGCGCTTGCAGCCATTTTCAGAAAGGGTCTCTCTGAAGCCATTAAGGATGTCATGGTGGGATTCCCTATGCCCGCTGGTTTGAATGAGTCTATGTCTTTGGCCATTCAGATCGGTCGACGCTTGCGTGAGCGTAAATCTGTGCACCATTTGGCGGTATTACCTGAGATTAAACCTGAGCCTATGCAGTGCGATAGGACTATGACCAGAGTTGAACGGCAAGAACACAGACGTCTGAATGGGCTGTGTTTCTACTGTGGTGATTCCACTCATGCTATCTCTGATTGTCCTAAGCGCACTAAGCGGTTCGCTAGGTCTGCCGCCATTGGTACTGTACAGTCAAAATTTCTTCTGTCCGTTACCTTGATATGCTCCTTGTCGTCGTATTCTGTCATGGCGTTTGTGGATTCAGGCGCTGCCCTGAATTTGATGGACTTGGATTATGCTAAAGTCTACAATGGAAGTCTACAAACACAGAGGGTACCAGTGTTAAGGAAAACTTCCTGTCTGGTGCCGGTACCCAAGACCGAGGGTCAATGCTTTTATTGATCCCCTTCAGTTTGCTTACCGACATAGATTGGGGGTGGATGATGCTATCCTTTCTCTGTTACATAGGGTACATTCATTTCTGGAGACTGACGGAACCACGGTGCGAGCGATGTTCTTCGATTTCTCGAGTGCATTTAACTCCCTGCAGCCACTTTTACTACACAAAAAGATGACTGATATGAAGGTTGAGGAGGGGATGAGAAATTGGATAACTGACTACCTATCTGATCGGCCACAGTTTGTACAGATGGGAGCAGTGGTGTCAAGCAGATTATTGAGCAGTGTAGGTGCCCCCCAGGGAACGGTGCTTGCGCCCTTTCTATTCACACTGTACACTTCAGACTTTCAGTATAAATCTGAACTTTGCCACCTTCAAAAATTTTCGGATGACTCTGTGGTTGTGGGATGCATTAGGGGAGATCAGGGGGATGAGGAATATAGAAGGGTGGTGTCGAATTTCGTGGATTGGTGCAATGGTAACTATCTGCAACTAAATGTTAAGAAAACTAAGGAGTTGGTGGCCAACTATAGCAGGATAAAGATGGAATTCTTACCGATCACTATTGCTGGTCAGGAGGTAGAGCAGGTGGAGAGTTACAAATATTTGGGGGTCCATCTGGATAGCAAACTGGACTGGAGATGCCACTCAGAGTTTGTCTACAAGAAGGGGATGAGCAGACTGTATTTCCTAAGGAAACTGAGGTCTTTTAATGTGTGTAGCAAAATGTTAGAAATGTTCTACCAATCTGTGGTGGCAAGTGCCATCTTTTTTGCAATCACGTGCTGGGGTAGTAGTGTGCGGGCCTCTGATGCTAATAAGCTGAATAAGATTATTAAGAAGGCAAGTTCTGCTGTGGGCTGCAATCTGGACTCTTTTGGGGAGGTAGTGGAGAAAAGAACTCTGAAAAAGTGTATGACAATTATGAACAATAATGCACATCCACTATATGAGCTATTCATGAGACAGAAGAGCACCTTCAGTAACCGGCTTATACTCCTGAGGTGTAAGAAGGAAAAATATAGGAAATCGTTTGTGCCAACTGCCATGGGGATGTACAACAATAACATTAGGGTTAAACCACCAAGGTGAATGTCTACTTATTTCTCTACATTTCAGTTCACTCGTTGGGTATGTCCTATTCTAATGTATAATGTTCTTCTGTCAACAAACTGTCATGTCAACTATGTAATTCCTTTATGATTTTTATGTTTTAAGTCGTGCTGCTGTGATACCATAATTTCCCACGGGATCAATAAAGTGTATCGTATCGTATCGTATCGTAAACGTTGTGGGTTTTTCTTGGAGCCCTTGCAGTGTCCTATTCCATTGAGAGGAATTGATGCTACACCTTTGGCCAAGAATAAGCCTCAATACTGGACCCAGCTGACCATGTGCATGGCTCCTGCACATCAGGAGGTTATTCGCTTTCTGGTGTTGCATAATCTGCATGATGTGGTCGTGTTGGAGTTGCCATGGCTACAAGCCCATAATCCAGTATTGGATTGGAATTCCATGTTGGTGTCCAGCTGGGGTTGTCAGGGGGTACATGGTGATGTTCCATTTCTGTCAATTTCGTCATCCACCCCTTTGGGGGTTCCAGAGTTCTTGTCTGATTACCGGGATGTATTTGATGAGCCCAAGTCCGATGCCCTACCTCCGCATAGGGATTGTGATTGTGCTATCAATTTGATTCCTGGTAGTAAATTCCCAAAAGGTCGACTGTTTAATTTATCCGTGCCTGAGCACACCGCTATGCGCAGTTATGTGAAGGAATCCCTGGAGAAGGGGCATATTCGCCCGTCATCGTCGCCATTAGGAGCAGGGTTCTTTTTTGTAGCCAAGAAGGATGGTTCGCTGAGACCGTGTATAGATTATCGCCTTCTTAATAAGATCACTGTTAAATTTCAGTACCCCTTGTCATTGTTATCTGATTTGTTTGCTCGGATTAAGGGGGCTAGTTGGTTCACTAAGATAGATCTTCGTGGTGCGTATAATCTGGTGAGAATCAGGCAAGGCGATGAATGGAAAACTGCATTTAATACGCCCGAGGGTCATTTTGAGTATCTAGTGATGCCGTTCGGACTTGCCAATGCTCCATCAATGTTTCAATCCTTTATGCATGACATCTTCCGTGAGTGCCTGGATAAATTCCTGATTGTGTACTTGGATGAGATTTTGATCTTCTCGGATGATTGGGAGTCTCATGTGAAGCAGGTCAGAACGGTTTTTCAGGTCCTGCGTGCTAATTCTTTGTTTGTGAAGGGATCAAAGTGTCTCTTTGGTGTGCAGAAGGTTTCATTTTTGGGGTTCATCTTTTCCCCTTCTACTATCGAGATGGATCCGGTTAAGGTCCAAGCCATCCATGATTGGACTCAGCCGACATCTCTGAAAAGTCTGCAAAAGTTCCTGAGCTTTGCTAATTTTTATCGTCGCTTCATCTGCAATTTTTCTAGTGTTGCCAAACCATTGACCGATTTGACCAAGAAGGGTGCTGATTTGGTCAATTGGTCTTCTGCTGCTGTGGAAGCTTTTCAAGCGTTGAAGCGTCGTTTTTCTTCTGCCCCTGTGTTGTGTCAACCAGATGTTTCTCTTCCGTTCCAGGTCGAGGTTGATGCTTCTGAGATTGGAGCAGGGGCTGTTTTGTCACAGAGAGGTTCTGGTTGCTCGGTGATGAAACCATGCGCTTTCTTTTCCAGGAAATTTTCGCCTGCTGAGCGAAATTATGATGTGGGCAACCGAGAGTTGCTGGCCATGAAGTGGGCATTCGAGGAGTGGCGTCATTGGCTTGAAAGAGCTAAGCATCGCGTGGTGGTATTGACTGATCATAAGAACTTGACTTATCTCGAGTCTGCCAAGCGCTTGAATCCTAGACAAGCTCGTTGGTCGTTGTTTTTTGCCCGTTTTGACTTTGTGATTTCGTACCTTCCGGGCTCTAAAAATGTGAAGGCGGATGCTCTGTCTAGGAGTTTTGTGCCCGACTCTCCGGGTTTATCTGAGCCGGCGGGTATCCTCAAGGAAGGAGTAATTGTGTCTGCCATCTCCCCTGATTTGCGGCGGGTGCTGCAAAAATTTCAGGCTAATAAACCTGATCGTTGCCCAGCGGAGAAACTGTTTGTCCCTGATAGGTGGACGAATAGAGTTATCTCTGAACTTCATTGTTCGGTGTTGGCTGGTCATCCTGGAATCTTTGGTACCAGAGAGTTAGTGGCTAGATCCTTTTGGTGGCCGTCTCTGTCGCGGGATGTGCGTACTTTTGTGCAGTCCTGTGGGATTTGTGCTCGGGCTAAGCCCTGCTGTTCTCGTGCCAGTGGGTTGCTTTTGCCCTTGCCGGTCCCGAAGAGGCCTTGGACACATATCTCTATGGATTTTATTTCTGACCTTCCCGTTTCTCAAAAGATGTCAGTCATTTGGGTGGTCTGTGATCGCTTTTCTAAGATGGTCCATCTGGTACCCTTGTCTAAATTGCCTTCCTCCTCTGATTTGGTGCCTTTGTTCTTCCAGCATGTGGTTCGTTTGCATGGCATTCCAGAGAATATTGTTTCTGACAGAGGTTCCCAGTTTGTTTCGAGGTTTTGGCGAGCCTTTTGTGGTAGGATGGGCATTGACTTGTCTTTTTCCTCGGCTTTCCATCCTCAGACTAATGGCCAGACCGAACGAACCAATCAGACCTTGGAAACATATCTGAGATGCTTTGTTTCTGCTGATCAGGATGACTGGGTGTCCTTTTTGCCTTTGGCTGAGTTCGCCCTTAATAATCGGGCCAGCTCGGCTACCTTGGCTTCGCCGTTTTTCTGCAATTCTGGGTTCCATCCTCGTTTCTCTTCGGGACAGGTTGAGTCTTCGGACTGTCCTGGTGTGGATACTGTGGTGGACAGGTTGCAGCAGATTTGGACTCAGGTAGTGGACAATTTGACCTTGTCCCAGGAGAAGGCTCAACTTTTCGCTAATCGCAGACGTCGTGTGGGTCCCCGACTTCGTGTTGGGGATCTGGTTTGGTTATCTTCTCGTCATATTCCTATGAAGGTTTCCTCTCCTAAGTTTAAACCTCGTTTTATTGGTCCGTATAGGATTTCTGAGGTTCTTAATCCTGTGTCTTTTCGTCTGACCCTCCCAGATTCTTTTTCCATACATAACGTATTCCATAGGTCATTGTTGCGGAGATACGTGGCACCTATGGTTCCATCTGTTGAGCCTCCTGCCCCGGTTTTGGTGGAGGGGGAATTGGAGTATATTGTGGAGAAGATTTTGGATTCTCGTGTTTCAAGACGGAAACTCCAGTATCTGGTTAAATGGAAGGGTTATGCTCAGGAAGATAATTCCTGGGTTTTTGCTTCTGATGTCCATGCTCCCGATCTTGTTCGTGCCTTTCATGTGGCTCATCCTGGTCGGCCTGGGGGCTCTGGTGAGGGTTCGGTGACCCCTCCTCAAGGGGGGGGTACTGTTGTGAATTCTGTGGCAGAGTTCACTCCTGTGGTCACAAGTGGTACTTCGGCTGATTCTCTCTGGGAGCTTCCGTTTGAGGAGGAAAGTGGTACTGCAGCTTCTGAGTTTCCTCCCTCAGGTGATCTGGTGAGCTCGTTAGCTGCTTCTCTACTTAACTCCACCTAATGCTTTGATCCATGCTTCCTGTCAATGTTCCAGTGTTGGACTTGTGTATCTCTGGATGATTCCTGTGGCCTGCTGCTCTGCATAGCTAAGTGCTTCTTTGCTATTTGTTGCTATTTTTTCTGTCCAGCTTGTTTATTTGTTTTGCTGGAAGCTCTGGGACGCAAGGGGTGTACCTCCGTGCCGTTAGTTCGGTACGGAGGGTCTTTTTGCCCCTTTTGCGTGGTTTTCTTTAGGGTTTTGTGTAGACCGCAAAGTTATCTTTCCTATCCTCGTTCTGTCTAGAATATCGGGCCTCACTTTGCTGAATCTATTTCATCCCTACGTTTGTCTCTTCATCTTACTCACAGTCATTATATGTGGGGGGCTGCCTTTTCCTTTGGGGTATTTCTCTGAGGCAAGGTAGGCTTATTTTTCTATCTTCAGGCTAGTTAGTTTCTCAGGCTGTGCCGAGTTGCATAGGTAGCGTTAGGCGCAATCCACGGCTGCCTCTAGTTGTGTTTGGAGAGGATCAGGGATTGCGGTCTGCAGAGTTCCCACGTCTCAGAGCTCGTTCTATTATTTTGGGTTATTGTCAGATCACTGTATGTGCTCTGATCGCTATGTACATTGTGTTACTGAATTGCCTATCCCAACAGACCAGGGGTTGTACGCAGAAATATTTGTCAACCGGAGGGACGTGGAGTCTCACTTGTGGGAAGGACACCCGGATAGGGACCTGTATCCAGGAGATAGTGTCACATATACCAGGCACCTTGGTGAAAAGGGGTGGTTTACCCTGAATGTCCACAAGCGCAGAGGCTCTATGACACACAGCTCTAAAGCATCAGCTATGCCTCCTCCTGTGGCAACAGCCCCACCTTGTGCCAAAACTGCAGCCACTCTCACTACACCTACAGTTACCCCTACCTGCACCTTTAGAAGGACCACCGTGTGTACTGTCACCACAACGGAAACTGCGGTAACTACAGAACCAACACCAACTGTAACCTGTGTCAAGGAACTGCCAGAACAGAACTCAGTGGGCACACAGACTCCCATCTGGAGTGAAGGAGCCCCATATGTAGCACCTGGTAGCCGCCAGTACCCAAAAGGGCTACCTCCACCAGTGCTACCTCCAGAGTTGCAATAAGTGGAATCTGACAAGATTGTACGTAGTTCTTTAACTCTTTTGCTGCTGTTTTCCAAACTCTAAACCCGTCCAGGGTTATTTCTTAAAGGGGTTCCATGTTAAAGGGATTCTTATTTTTGCACAAGTTGCCTCATTCTAAGGAACACTTGAATCATGGACGGTGAATGATTCACAAACTGTCTTGTAAATAGTTTGCACCTTCTTAAAGGTTCTTCCTACTGGTTTTACAATGGAGGCTTTTACAGAGACTGCCTCCAACAGAGACCGCAACTAATCTTGTTGTGAGAATTGCTTTGTTTTTCAGACCTGAAAAAAAACCCGTTGATGTGGCAGAATTCCGGGTCAGGATATACGCCTTGAAGCCCGCCCAAACCAACGTTGGGGGTTCGTCACGGGTCCCTCACATCACGTCATTTATGTTGCTAAACTGACTTGAATCTTGATGTGATTGATTTTCACTTGAATATTGATATTGCACTACCTCATTGAGTTATTTGAACCCATAAAGGGTTCAATGTTTAATTGTTGCACTTTGCCAGAAGGTTAATATATTACAGGGTTAATATAGCAGATAAAGTTAAAAATTTGAATCCAGATAGGATTATGTTCACATAGTTGATAGTATGTAGCCAGAAACCTAGAGAATGCTAATAAAATTGAGATTGAGATAGATGATAGGAAATGTTTAATGATGCACTTTTGAATAAATTGAAGAAAATGCAGTGAGCCCGTGGGGGTAGATAGACAGTCCTGCATGTGAAGAAGAGTTAAAGTCTACTTGAATAAAGAAAAATGTTGATCTGCACTTAATAGATAGTATACCTGTAAGGTTCATTGTGTTTCATAGTTAGTTCAAGTTATGCTGTTGTCTTAATGATACCGTATTGCCTAGAAGTGGATCCACAATGTATATATGTTATTGTCATGCAACGTTCAAGTGTCCTCACCTCCCATAAAGAGAAGCTTAGTACCTATAAACTTGTTTTATAGCATTTCAAAAATGTGTATGTCTTTTACTAATCTATTGTTGTTTTCTTTTCCCAGTCCGGGAGTACTGGATTTAATGGGGAAAGGGGAGTGCAGTGCCCCGGGGTCCTGATCGTTGCAGTAATATCATTCTCCTCTAGGGGGGTGTGATGTTACGTTTGAAGACAATGAAAGACAACTGAATCCAGGTATCACAAACATACAACACATTTTGCACTCCAGGCAACCAGGGGGAGCTTTGCTCCTATTTATTAGGGCACTCTTCACACTTAGGTAAAACTGGTTGCCTGGGGAGGAAGTTAGTTAGTTGCTGGCTGAGCTTTGCTCAGGTGGTTGGTCCCTGACAGGGGTGGGATCCTGTCAGAGGCCGGGACAGAAGGACACGGAGCTGCGCCTGCCCTGAGTGCGGCAGCTTCCAAAAAGAGACATTGAAAGAGAACTTTATTGTAGAGAGGGTGAAGAAGTTGTAGCAAAGGAGTGGATATCAGAGGAGTTCTGTTCTGCACATGCTGCCTCCTTCTGAAGTGCAAGATCCCGGTAGCCGGAACACCGAGGGAGCAACAGTCCTTTATGCCTTGCTCCAGAGACTGGCAGGACAGCTAATTTCATGTTACCTGCCCGCCCTATACCCAGGAGGCAAGGTGGCACCCACGAGAGGCTGGGGCATGATAGAGTCCCTGTAAAAAGCCTCAAGCCACCGGTCATATGGGTTTGTCCTATCCAGCTGGGGGACAGAGAGAGAGACATAACATCTGAACATCTTCAACAGTTGTGAGGACCTTATGAGAAGCTTAGCAGTAAGGTACTACAACACACGGAGCTAGAGGAAGGCTACTGCTTTCTACCTGGATAAGTTGACTCTGGATTTGCCTCCAAAAAGGCCAGACTCTGCCTTCCCTATGGTCTGTACCCTGGACTGTGGATGCTGAAACCTTCAGTAAAAAGGTAAAGAGACTGCAACCTTGTGTCCTCGTTCTTCACTGCGCCTCACACCATCCACCATCTACACACTGGGAAGCCCTGGGGATACACTTCACCTGTGGGAAGGTATACCATCTAGCTGCCATAACATCACCCCAGCAAACCCCCTAAAGCAGCGTCAGTCACCCTGACCGAATACCACAGGTGGCGTTACGAACATTATCCCTTTATAGACCTTTTGCCTTTTTCACGGACGTCCCAAGGGCCACAGACCGGGTCAGCCACCGTAAAATCCCCCTTGAAAACCGAAGGACCCGGTACCGAGTACCCCTTGCCCATGGGGGTGCTCCAATGGCAAAACAAAAGATAATGTATAGCAGGGTCTATATGCCTGCAGGATTTGCCCACTCAGGATACAATAAATCTTCAGCTCCATCTGGAGCTACCACCTAGAGACTTTCCTGTCCCCAAACACACAACAGAGAAAAAAAAGTAGGTGTCCTGTCCATCTCTTACACCTACTCACAAAACACCCATACCCTTATAATACCTGATTAACCCCTCAGTACATAACATGCTGGATAAACTTCTGGGTTTCACATTAAGGAAGATAGCAACCTTCATTACACATATTTCCTCTCGCATACAGCGCCAGTGACTCTGTCACATGTTAAATACCACCAAAAATATGACAGAAAGCACTTAATAATCTATGGATGAATAATCTAATCCAGAAATATTTTTCTATGGTTTTTGTAAGTTTTACATACTACCAAAATGCAACAATAGCTGTGTTAAACTGTATGGATGAGTCATTGAATGTATAAAAAAAATTGACTAAGTATTTTGAAAGTGTAGTTGTGGCGCCCTAGGGTCCTGGTCATCACAGTGGTATTGCTTTCCTCCCAGGGAGAGTGATGCTACATTTGGAGGCAAGGAAGGATAACTACATCCAGTTACCACAAACGTGCAACATTTCAGACTCCAGGCCACCAGGGGGAGCTTCTGATCTTATTTACAAGGTGACTCCCCATATATATAACTGTTAGTCTGTAGGGAAAGTCAGTCCTTCAGGGAAGCTGTTCCTGGCAGGAGCGAATTCCTGTCAAAGGACAGAGGAGAGGGTTCACGGAGCTGTGCATGCCCTCAGAGCTGCAGCTCCCAGAAAGAGACATTTGAAGGCCGAATTGATTACAGCAAGCGTGCAGGAGAGGAAGCACAGGAGAGGATATCAGAAGGGGACCAGCCCCAAGCAGAGACCGATAGCCGGAATGTTGTAAGGACCTTTATGACTTACATCAGAGACCGGCAGGACAGCTGAACTCTACGTTACCTGTCCGACCTAACACCCAGGAGGCACGGTGACATCCTTAGAGGCTGGGGCGTGCTAGAGTCCCTATAAACCGCCTCAAGTCACCAGTCATACGGGTATGTCCTATCCAATCCGGGGGACAGAGAGAGATAACATCTGTGAAGACCTTATGAGAAGCTTAGCAGTAAGGGACTACACTACCATGGCACTAGAGGAAAGGCTTTTATTCTCCACTTGGACAAGGGGACTCTGGACTTGCCTCCAAATTAGCCAGACTCTGCCTGCCCTGAGGTCTGGTGCTCTGGACTGTGAATACTGAATTCTTCAGTAACGGTAAAGAGACTGCAACCCTGTGTCCTTATTCTTCTCTGCACCACTCACCATTCACCATCTATACACCGGAAAGCCCTGGGGATACACTTCACCTTTGAGAAGTTATACCATCTAGCTGCCATAACATCACCCCAGCGGACCCCACAGGTTGCATCACGAACATAAACCTTATCTCTTTAAAGATCTTTCCCTTTTATACGGATGTCCCAGGGCCACAGATCGGGTCAGCCACCGTGACATCCCCCTGTGAACACCGGACCCAGTACTGAGTACCCCACTGCCCTGCCGGGGCGCTCCATACTTTATGTACTTATTCTCACTAGATGGGGGCCCGATGCTATCTCATCGGGAGGGCAGTAATATCATGATGGGGGCAGGCTTTGCAGCATTGAGAATCTCTCCCCCATGTGCTCACCCACCCATCCACTCTCTCTTTCCCCATGTGCTGACTTCTCCCGTCTGTGCTCTCTTCTTTGACCTGTCTACCCCATGTGCTATTTCCCTTGTCTGCTGTCTCTCTCCTTCCTGTGCTGTGTTCTCCCCTCATGTGCTGTCCCATTTGAGCTGTCTCCACCCTGTGCTCTGCCTCTTTCACCCCTCACCCCTCCTCACATGTCATCTCTTCTTTGACATGTTTACCCCATGTGCTCTCCCCCTTGTCTGCTCTCTTTCTCCACCACTGTGCTAGCCCAATGTTGTCTTTGACGTTGTGCCTTTGCTGCTTTCCTTTCATTGTCATTGGCGTCCTTTTTAGGAGGAGCCATGTAGGCGTTGATATTCACTTTTTAAAGGGGTTTTCCCACGAATGAAAGTTCATTTTAAAAATTGTCTGTGTCTGACTGTGTACAGAACATATCACAGCTCCTGGGCAGGGGAGGAAGCAAAAGACAATACTGACATTACAGTAGGAGATCGCAGAGGATACATTTTGCGAGGTAAAATATTGTTTAAAAACAGTCAGTGAAATATTTTACCTTACAAAAGAAATCCTCTGTGATCCCCTGCTGTAATGTCAGTATTGTCTTTTGCTTCCTCCCCTGCCCAAGAGATGTGGTATGCTCTGTACACAGTCAGACACAGACAATTTTTAAAATTAACTTTCGTTTGTGGGAAAACCCCTTTAATGTTACCAGCTTCCTATGCCTGTACACAAATCGGGCATCTGCCGCCGGAATCATCCGAATGATTCACTGCACCTGCGCGGAATTTACGCAGGCACAGTAAATCAGACCACTGTCATCTTTGTGCAGGCAGATACCGGCGGTCACATTAAATCTGCACATGCGCTCCTCCTGTACAAAGATGTCGGCGGTTAGTGAATCATTCGGCTGATCTCGGCGGTGGCGTGTTCGCAATGGTGTTCCGCTGATGGTACCGTGCAAGAGGCTACGTACGGCGTATACAGTGTGTGTGTGTGTGGTGCGTACAGCGTATACAGTGTGTGTTTGTGTGGTACGTATGGGGTATACAGTGTGTGTGTGTGTATGTTTGTGTGTGGTGCGTACAACGAATACAGTGTGTGTGCATGTGTGTGTGGTGTGACAGTGTTCCATTGGTGGTACCGAGCAACCAGCAGTTTCTATATTGAGACACCCATCACTTGGGTGTCCCAATATGGAGGTCGGTGAACTTCCGTCGCTTGGAATTCTGGGATCCGGACACATCTGGACGGAACAGGATGTGAGGACATTACAAAGTAAGTATATTGTTATGAAGGCAATCCAGTAACACAGTGTGCCAGCAATCAGAGCACATACAGTGATCTGACAATAACCCAAAAACAATAGAACGAGCTCTGAGACGTGGAATCTCTGTAGACCGCAATACCTGAACCTATCCTAAACACAACTAAAGGCAGCTGTGGATTGCGCCTGACACTACCTATGCAACTCAGCACAGCCTGAGGAACTGACTAGCCTGAAGATAGAAATACAAGCCTGACTTGCCTCAGAGAAATACCCCAAAGGAAAAGGCAGCCCCCCACATATAATGACTGTTAGCAAGATGAAAAGACAAAACGTAGGGATGAAATAGATTCAGCAAAGTGAGGCCCGATATTCTAGATAGAGCGAGGATAGCAAAGAGAACTTTGCAGTCTACAAAAAACCCTAAAGCAAAAAACCACGCAAAGGGGGCAAAAAGACCCACCGTGCCGAACTAACGGCACGGCGGTACACCCTTTGCGTCTCAGAGCTTCCAGCAAAAACGAATAGACAAGCTGGACAGAAAAAACAGCAACAAAAGCAAAGAAGCACTTATCTAAGCAGAGCAGCAGGCCACAGGAAAGATCCAAAGCTCAGATCCAACACTGGAACATTGACAAGGAGCAAGGAAGACAGAATCAGGTGGAGTTAAATAACAAGGCAGCCAACGAGCTCACCAGAACACCTGAGGGAGGAAGCCCAGAAGCTGCAGTACCACTTGTGACCACAGGAGTGAATTCATCCACAGAATTCATAACAGTATATATTAAGATAAAGGCTTTGCAGAAAGTGTAAAACGAGGCAAAAATTATGAGGAGAGTTATCCATAGACCCTTGAAAGGCAACTACTGGTGGGCATCATTAAAATATTGAATATTAAAAACACTTTATGTGCTGCTGTCCTCTGGTGGTCTGGAAAAGTGAGGGCTAATCCAGGCTCTGTTTATTTTTATGAGAGCAAGCTGGTCTGCATTCTCTGTTGTTATGGTAAGAAACAGAGAATTGTCTCACCCTCCGTCAGCTTCAGTCTGACCCAGAGTCTGTGATTAGTGCTGTTGCAAACGCTCAGTTGTGCAGAAGAAGGAGCAGCGCTGATCATAGTATCCGAGGCGGCCTGAAACTGCAGGAGAGTGAACTGGTTCTCTGTTTCTTACTGTACCATATATTGGTCCTGTGAGCTTGATCAAATCTTCTTCTCTGCATTTCCTATTGACAGGTAAAAGCACCTGTCTGTTATGACCTCCCTGTGGCACTAAAAATCCACTCAAATAAGATGCTAGTGGCAGGGCAGTACAACACCTCCAAGGCATAGGGGAACAGCTCATGCCAGGTGTCCAGCTTTGAAACCCAATAGCTGAAGTTTGCAGAAGAATTAGGGAGTATGCTGGATTAGTTGGCCAGATATTGCTTGACCATCTTGAAAAATGTTTCCCTCCTTGTCAAAAAAACCTGGCCATGAGGGCATGGATGCTGGGAGGGTGTCATTAAATTGGCCCAAGCCTTTGACAGTGTACCCCTGCCTCTGCTGTACCTGGTGTGTGTCTTACCTATCCTCCTTGGTTGGGCAAGGAGGCTTTCCCCCTGCTGCTAGCATTGTCTGATGTGAATTTTTTCAACATATTTTCCACAATGGCCTATTGGTATAGCAACAATTTATAAGATCTATCCACCTCAGGAAGAAGAGATACAAAGTTCTCCTTGCAGCGTGGGTCTAGCAGAGTGAGCAACCAGTACTCTTTTTTAGACAAGATGAATGTAACTTGAGGGTAACGCAAAGGAAAGGCAGCGGTGCAAAAAGTTGGCCATATGTGCCACCTCCCTACAGAAAATTCTATAATGAATGGGCAGCCAGTGTAACGACTGGCAAAGAGCGGACTCGTCTGAATACCGATTAGCTAGATGGACGACCCTGGCTGCTGCATTAAGGATAGACTGGAGAGGGGAAAGTCGAGTTAGGGAGAGGCCAATTAATAGAGCGTTACAGTTAACCAGGTGGGATTGGATCAAGGTGACAGTGAGGGTTTTTTGTTTTTTCCATGGTGAGAAAAGGGCAGATTCTAGAGATGTTCTTTAGGTGTAAGCGGCAGGAGCAGGCAAGAGATTGTATATGGGATGTGAAGGAGAGATTGGAGTCAAACATAACACCCAGACAGTGCGCCTGCTGCCGGGGTGTTATTATGGTGCCACCCACAGAGAGGGAAATGTCAGATTTAGGGAGGTTAGTAGATGGCGGGAGCAGAAGAAGTTAAGTTTTGGAGAGGTTGGGTACTCACAGTACTCATGCGGCTCAAAAATGTCTGCTCCAGTAGTGTATCTAGATATATAATTGTCTATGGTCCACTTCCGTCTGTCTGTTTATCTGTCACGGAAATTCCGAGTCTCTGATTAATCGCAACAGGCACAGGCCAGACGCGAATTGGCCCATCCAGTCAGTGCCCCTCCATACTTCCCTCCAGTTATCGCCCACATAGCATTTTAGCAGTCCGTAAGGCTACGTTCACATTAGCGTTTCCCGTTTTGCGTCGTGTTTGCGTCGGGCGACGCAGCGGCGACGCATGCGTCATGCGCCTCTATATTTAACATGGGGGACGCATGCGTCTTTTTGTGCTGCGTTGTGCGACGCATGCGTTTTTTTGCCGCAAGCGTCGGACCAAGAAAACGCAACAAGTTGCATTTTTCTTGCGTCCAAATTTCGGCAAAATACGACGCATGCGTCGCAAAACGCAGCGTTTTTGCGTGCGTTTTGCTGCGTTTTTGCGTGCGTTGTGCATTGCGTCGCCGATGCAGCGGCGCACAACGCTAGTGTGAACGTAGCCTTAAACGGACTGTGTTAAACCACGGCATAACGCGGTGTAACGCAGTCCATTAACGCTGCCATTAACCCTGTAAGTGTGACCAACTTTTTACTATAGTAAAGTATAGTGCTTTTTTCAATAGTAAAAACATATAATATTAAAAATGATAATAAAAAAAATCATTATATTCTCACCTTCCATCGTCCGCGGCAGCCTTTCCGCTCCTCGCAGCGCTCCGGTGCCAAGAATGCATTGCCGCAAAGACACCAGATGATGTAGTGGTCTCTCGAGACCGCTACATCATCACGGGTTATTGTCGCAAGGCATTACTGGGAATGGAGCGTCGTGAGGAGCATTGCTAAAGGCCTGGGCTGGATCCGGGGGCTACCGGAAGGTGAGAATATTTTTTATTTTAATTATTTTTTAACAGGGATATGAAGCCCACATTGCTATATACTACGTGGGCTGTGTTATATACTACGTGGGCTGTGTTATATACTACGTGGGCTGTGTTATATACTGCGTGGGCTGTGTTATGTACTACGTTGCTGTCCTATATACTACGTGGGCTGTGCTATATTCTACGTGGCTGTGCAATATACTACGTGGCTGTGCTATATACTACGTGGCTGTGTTATATACTACGTGGGCTGTGTTATATAATGCGTGGGCTGTGTTATATACAGCGTGGGCTGTGCTATATACGGCGTGGGCTGTGCTATATACTACGTGGCTGTGCTATATACTACGTGGGCTTTGCTATATGCTATGTGGACTGTGAGACTCTTTCGCCCAGGGCCCTCAAAAATCTGGAGCTCGCCCTGGCTTCACTGATTGGTCGCGCCTGGCCGTGAATTGGCGCGGGATTTGAAGCACGTTTAGCTAATTGGTCGCGCCCGGCCAGCCGAATCCTTTGTATTCATTGCATTATTCTGAAATCTTCATAAATAAACTACATATATATTTTAGAATACCTAAACCACAGTGTAATAATAATGGCCCACAGTACCCCAACAGGCAGGGTTGCAGAGTACACACAGCGGCTTAAAGGCACATTGCTCCAACAGATAAGGGTTCAAGAATACACAGTTTGCAAGAAATGAAACATCTTTTAATGAAAAGATTGTTCCAAAGGCAAACTGTGTGACAAAAAAATCTTTGTTGTAAGGAAAATAAAAAAAACAAACCTTGATGATAATGGTCAATTTTTGAACAACGAAATTTCTACACCTGTACCAGCTCAGTTTTTCTTTTTTTTTTTCCAAAAACCAACAAACTTTCACAGCAAGTTTTAGAGTATATGTCTATAGTCAATTTGTGACCAACCAAATTTCTACACCTCTACCAGCCCAATTTTGTTTTGTTTTTCTATTTTTTTTTAAATCAACAAAATTTCATGCCAACCAAGTTTTAGAATATGGCCAGGGTCACACTTGTGAGTTCAATGCGAGAAACTTGTATCAAGTCCCAACACTGCCGCCGGCATTTTGGACTAGAGTGTGCAGCTGCATGTATTTCTATGGGTTGTCATTATGATTCAAATAGAGAAAACACAGTAGTTTGACAATAAATGGTTTCACCCAAACACTAACCATGAGGGGAGGCAAAGTTTTGGTGTTATCATTCATATTTTCTGAAAAAAAGGCCAAGAAAGCAAATATTCTGCCAGGGTATGTAAACTTTTGAGCACAACTGTACAATTGTAAGGGGATGGGAGAACTACAATACCCAGATAGATTAGCGAAATTAGGATTATTTAGTCTAGAAAAAAGACGACTGAGGGGCGATCTAATAACCATGTATAAGTATATAAGGGGACAATACAAATATCTCGCTGAGGATCTGTTTATACCAAAGAAGGTGACGGGCACAAGGGGGCATTCTTTGCGTCTGGAGGAGAGAAGGTTTTTCCACCAATATAGAAGAGGATTCTTTACTGTTAGGGCAGTGAGAATCTGGAATTGCTTGCCTGAGGAGGTGGTGATGGCGAACTCAGTCGAGGGGTTCAAGAGAGGCCTGGATGTCTTCCTGGAGCAGAACAATTTTGTATCATACAATTATTAGGTTCTGTAGAAGGACGTAGATCTGGGGATTTATTATGATGGAATATAGGCTGAACTGGATGGACAAATGTCTTTTTTCGGCCTTACTAACTATGTTACTATGTTACTATGTGTTCCAAATTACACTGACAAGCAAAAGGGTTACAATGTTTTAAACTTTTTACTTTCAGGCTCCATATCTCACCATTCTTTATAGCTTCGAACATCAGACTACCATCATTTTATAGACAATGGGATCATCCTGAGGATTTGAAAGCCTTACAAAGGTTTTTGGATTTTGCCAATTACTACCGTAAGTTCATAAAAAACTTTTATGAATTAGCCAAACCGCTCACTGATATTACTAAAAAGGGGACGGACTTCTCTAAGTGGTCCAGTCCTGCCAGGGAGGCATTTGACACATTGAAAAGGTGTTTTGTTTCTGTGCCAATTCTTATTCAGCCTGATGTCACTCTGCTTTTCACTGTGGAGGTGGATGCATCCGAGGTGGGAGTGGGGGCTGTATTGTCGCAGGGTGCGTCTCCTGGTAAATGGCAACCATGTTCATACTTTTCTAAAAAACTTTCGCCAGCTGAGAGAAACTATGATATTGGTAATAGGGAACTCTTAGATATCAAATGGGCATTTGAGGAGTGGCGTCATTTTTTGGAGGGAGCGGTTCACCCTGTAATGGTGATCACTGACCATGAGAATCTGGTTTACTTGGAGTCAGCAAAATGTCTTACACCTCATCAGGCAAGAAGGGTGTTAATCTTTACCAGGTTTAACTTCTTTGTTACTTTTAGGCCAGGGAGTAAAAATGTTAAGGCAGATGCTTTGTCCGGTTGCTTTCCTGGGGGAGGCGATAAGTGCAAACCGGTACCTAATTTACAAAAAGGGGTAGTGATGGTGTCTATATGCTCCAATCTTGAAAGAGAGGTTGCTGACGCTCAGGGGGATGCCCCTGCTACCTGTCCACTTGGTAAATTTTGTACAGGTCAATCTCTGTCTTAGAATCCTCAGTGAACATCATGATACAGTGCTGGCTGGACATCCAGGGATTAAGGCCACCGCGGATCTACTTACTCAGCGTTTTTGGTGGCCAGGTGCTTATAAGGATGTTCAAGAGTATGTGGTCGCCTGCAATATCTGTGCGCATTCTAAGACCTCACATACTCGTCCATCAGAGGCTCTCCTACCATTGGAGATTCCCAGCAGACCTTGGACTCATTTGTCGGTCGATTTTATTACGAATCTACCTGTGTCTGTAGGGAACTCTGTAATCCTGGTGTTGGTGGACAGGTTCAGTAAAATGTCTCATTTTATTGCTTTGCCTAACGCCAAAACTCTGGTGCAAATCTTCATCTGGAAAATAATAAGACTGCATGGGATTCCTACGGATATTGTTTCTGATCGGGGGTTGCAGTTTATCTCCAAATTCTGAAGTGTATTTTGCACCCGTCTGGGGATCCATTTGTCTTTTTCTTCGTCTTTTCACCCACAGTCTAATGGGTAGACTGAAAGGGTTAATCAGAATTTAGAGACTTATCTTAGATGTTTTGTGTCTGAGAATCAGGAGGACTGGGTGACTTACTTACCATTGGCTCAATTTGCAGTTAATAGTCACTGACAGGAATCAACTGGTAAGTCCCCGTTTTTCGGGGCATATGGGTTCCATCCGCAGTTTAGTTCGTTTAATGGTGATCGTCCTTCTGATTTACCGGTGGAGGAACGTTTCTCTTCTTCTATTTCTACAATATGGCAGGGGTGATTAATAATTTGCAAAAGATGGGTCCCAAATATAAGAGTGCGGCTGATTGGAGACGTTTGGTGGGTCCGGACCTGTGTGTTGGTGACTTGGTGTGGGTGTCCTCAAGGGAAATTAGGCTAAAGGTTCCATCTTGGAAAATGGGTCCCAGGTTTATTGGTCCTTATAAGATCCTATCCGTCGTCAATCCGGTAGCATTCCAGCTTGCTCTGCCACCTACTTTTAAAATCCACAATGTTTTTCACCATTCACTTCCAAGAAGTACGTGGCATCTGCAGGACCTTCACCTCTGCCACCTTCTCCTGTCGTTGTCGATGGTAATCTGGAGTTCCAGATAGCAAAGGTCTTAGACTCTCCTCTTGTTTGTCGGTCACTTCAATGCATAATACATTGGAAGGGGTATGGTCCTGATTAGAGGATGTGGGTTCCAGCTTCTGACGTCCATGCGACCAGACTGGTTCGGGCCTTTCATGTGGCCCACCCAGACAAACCAGGCTCTGACGTTCCGTTGGTCCCTCATAGAAGGGGGGAACTGTCACGGAGTTACCGCGACAGAGTAGTACCAGAAGACAGCAGCATCTTATGGCTTCTGCTCCACCGCTGAGAAGAAGCACTTCTCCAGAATATTGAATGTGTGTGTTTTCTTTCAGCAGGAAAGGGATTAATCGGCCATGTGGTTATCCCTGCATTCAGCTGTGTTTGGTTAGCCACTCCCCTCTGGTATAAAAGCTAGGCCTTCAGGCCAGATCCTTGTCTGAGATAGCACTTGCTAGATTGACCTGGAGTAGTGAGGAGCTGGTGTCTGGAGAGCTGGAGGAGTTTATTGTGTGACAGTTGTTTGGTATGTACACTTGGAAATTCCTCATCCTTACCTGCCTTATTTTCTTCCCCCTTCCTTCACACCCTGGTGAATACCTCTGCTATTTGTGAGAGTATATTTTGTGTGAGTGGAGTTTTCTTTTACCCTTGTCTTGGTGCTCCTGTTTGTCGAGTTGGTGTACTGCGGTACACAGTAGCGCCTCTCTTCCCCGAGTGGGGAAAAGGACAGACACAGGGCTGCAGTTAGGAGACAGGACAAGGGCGGAGGCCCCGGCATCCTCACCATCTGAGGTATCCCGGGGAACAGGGCAAGTTATGGCGCCCACTAGTGCTAGGGCCAGGAAAGGGGCCCCTGGTCCCAGTTTACTTGCCAGTCCAATCATGACAAATGGAGCAACGAAAGATGTTTAGAAAAGACCCTGCTAAATTGTTGTCTTATGGGAATAAAAAGATTTACTAAAACACACACCAGGAGACCGGGTAGGTCATCTTTAACCCCTTTCTACCACTGGATGTACTATTCCGTCCATGTGGGGTGGGTCCTACTTCCCAAGGATGGAATAGTACGTCCAGCACGATCAGCCGCGCTCACGGTGGAGCGCGGCTGATCGCGACTGGGTGTCAGCTGACTATCGCAGCTGACATCCGGCACTATGTGCCAGGAGTGGTCACGGATCAAAGATGATCGCAGAGTTCCGGCGGCATAGGGAAGCATCGGGCAGGGAGGGGGCTACCTCCGTGCTTCCCGGAGACCATCGGAGCAACGCGTTGTGATCACGTTGCTTCGAGGGTCTCCTACATCCTTATCTCTGCAAGCTCTGGATCCAAAATGGCCACGGGGCTGCATCCGGGTCCTGCAGGGAGGTGGCTTACCAGCGCCTGCTCAGAGCAGGCACTGGTAAGCCTGCAGCCCTGCCTGTCAGCTCGCTGATCTGAAACAGTGCTGTGCAAAGTGTCAGATCAGTGATCTGACCCTATAGTATCATGTCCCCCCCTGGGACAATGCAAAAAAGTAAAAAAATAAATAAATTCACATGTGTAGAAAAAAATAATAAATTCCTAAATATAGAAAAAAAATGTTCCAATAAATACATTTCTTTATCTACATTAAAAAAAATAAAAGTACACATATTTAGTATCGCTGCGTCTGTAACGACCCCACCTATAAAACAGTCCAACTAGTTAACCCCTTCAGTGAACACCGTCACAAAAAAAAACCGAGGCAAAAAACAATGCTTCATTATCATACCGCCGAACAAAAAGTGGAATAACACGCAATCAAAATAAGGATATAAATATCCATGGTACTGCTGAAAACGTCATCTTGTCCTGCAAAAAACGAGCTGCCATACAGCATCATCAGCAAAAAAATAAAAAAAAGTTATAGTCCTCAGAATAAAGTGATGCAAAAATAATTATTTTTTATATAAAATAGTTTTTATCATATAAAAGCGCCAAAACATAAAAAAAATATAAATGA
This sequence comes from Ranitomeya imitator, assembly GCF_032444005.1. Taxonomy (NCBI): domain Eukaryota; kingdom Metazoa; phylum Chordata; class Amphibia; order Anura; family Dendrobatidae; genus Ranitomeya; species Ranitomeya imitator. The sequence continues at coordinate 739,904,171 of NC_091284.1, read as the reverse complement.
GGTATCGCTGTAATCGTACTGACCAGTAGAATAAAAATGCTTTATCAATTTTACCAAACGCGGAACGGTATGAACGTCCCCCCAAAAGAAATTCATGAAAAGCTGGTTTTTGGTAATTCTGCCTCACAAAAATCTGAATAAAAAGCGATCAAAAACTGTCATGTGCCCAAAAATGGTTCCAATAAAAACGTAAACTCATCCCGCAAAAAACAAGACCTCACTTCACTTTTCCAGTGTATTGAATGTGTGTGTTTTCTTTCAGCAGGAAAGGGATTAATCGGCCATGTGGTTATCCCTGCATTCAGCTGTGTTTGGTTAGCCACTCCCCTCTGGTATAAAAGCTAGGCCTTCAGGCCAGATCCTTGTCTGAGATAGCACTTGCTAGATTGACCTGGAGTAGTGAGGAGCTGGTGTCTGGAGAGCTGGAGGAGTTTATTGTGTGACAGTTGTTTGGTATGTACACTTGGAAATTCCTCATCCTTACCTGCCTTATTTTCTTCCCCCTTCCTTCACACCCTGGTGAATACCTCTGCTATTTGTGAGAGTATATTTTGTGTGAGTGGAGTTTTCTTTTACCCTTGTCTTGGTGCTCCTGTTTGTCGAGTTGGTGTACTGCGGTACACAGTAGCGCCTCTCTTCCCTGAGTGGGGAAAAGGACAGACACAGGGCTGCAGTTAGGAGACAGGACAAGGGCGGAGGCCCCGGCATCCTCACCATCTGAGGTATCCCGGGGAACAGGGCAAGTTATGGCGTCCACTAGTGCTAGGGCCAGGAAAGGGGCCCCTGGTCCCAGTTTACTTGCCAGTCCAATCATGACAAATGGAGCAACGAAAGATGTTTAGAAAAGACCCTGCTAAATTGTTGTCTTATGGGAATAAAAAGATTTACTAAAACACACACCAGGAGACCGGGTAGGTCATCTTTAACCCCTTTCTACCACTGGATGTACTATTCCGTCCATGTGGAGTGGGTCCTACTTCCCAAGGATGGAATAGTACGTCCAGCACGATCAGCCGCGCTCACGGTGGAGCGCGGCTGATCGCGACTGGGTGTCAGCTGACTATCGCAGCTGACATCCGGCACTATGTGCCAGGAGTGGTCACGGATCAAAGATGATCGCAGAGTTCCGGCGGCATAGGGAAGCATCGGGCAGGGAGGGGGCTACCTCCGTGCTTCCCGGAGACCATCGGAGCAACGCGTTGTGATCACGTTGCTCCGAGGGTCTCCTACATCCTTATCTCTGCAAGCTCTGGATCCAAAATGGCCACGGGGCTGCATCCGGGTCCTGCAGGGAGGTGGCTTACCAGCGCCTGCTCAGAGCAGGCACTGGTAAGCCTGCAGCCCTGCCTGTCAGCTCGCTGATCTGAAACAGTGCTGTGCAAAGTGTCAGATCAGTGATCTGACCCTATAGTATCATGTCCCCCCCTGGGACAATGCAAAAAAGTAAAAAAATAAATAAATTCACATGTGTAGAAAAAAATAATAAATTCCTAAATATAGAAAAAAAATGTTCCAATAAATACATTTCTTTATCTACATTAAAAAAAATAAAAGTACACATATTTAGTATCGCTGCGTCTGTAACGACCCCACCTATAAAACAGTCCAACTAGTAAACCCCTTCAGTGAACACCGTCACAAAAAAAAAACCGAGGCAAAAAACAATGCTTCATTATCATACCGCCGAACAAAAAGTGGAATAACACGCAATCAAAATAAGGATATAAATATCCATGGTACTGCTGAAAACGTCATCTTGTCCTGCAAAAAACGAGCTGCCATACAGCATCATCAGCAAAAAAGTAAAAAAAGTTATAGTCCTCAGAATAAAGTGATGCAAAAATAATTATTTTTTATATAAAATAGTTTTTATCATATAAAAGCGCCAAAACATAAAAAAAATATAAATGAGGTATCGCTGTAATCGTACTGACCAGTAGAATAAAAATGCTTTATCAATTTTACCAAACGCGGAACGGTATGAACGTCCCCCCAAAAGAAATTCATGAAAATCTGGTTTTTGGTAATTCTGCCTCACAAAAATCTGAATAAAAAGCGATCAAAAACTGTCATGTGCCCAAAAATGGTTCCAATAAAAACGTAAACTCATCCCGCAAAAAACAAGACCTCACATGACTCTGTGGACCAAAATATGGCAAAAATATAGCTCTCAAAATGTGGAGACGCAAAAACTATTTTTTGCAATAAAAAGCGTCTTTTAGTGTGTGACAGCTGCCAGTCATAAAAATCCGCTAAAATACCCGCTATAAATAGTAAATCAAACCCCCTTTCATCACCCCCTTAGTTACGGAAATATAATACAATTAAAAAAATGTATTTAGTTCCGTTTTCCCATTAGGGTTAGGGTTAGGCTTGGGGCTAAAGTCAGGGTTAGGGTTGGGGCTAGGGTTAGGGTAAGGGTTGGGGCTAGGGTTAAGGTTGGGGCTAGGGTTAGGGTTGGAGCTAGGGTTAGGGTTGGGGCTAGGGTTAGGGCTAGGGTTGGGGCTAAAGTTATGGATAGGGTTTGGATTACATTTACAGTTGGGATTAGGGTTGGGATTAGGGTTAGGGGTAAGCCAGGGTTAGGGGTGTGGTTAGGGTTACTGTTGGGATTAGGGTTAGGGGTGTGTTTGGATTAGGATTTCAGTTATACTTGGGGGGTTTCCACTGTTTAGGCACATCAGGGGCTCTCTAAATGCGACATGGCGTCCGATCTCAATTCCAGCCAATTCTGCGTTGAAAAAGTAAAACAGTGCTCCTTCCATTCCGAGCTCTCCCGTGCGCCCAAACAGGGGTTTACCCCAACATATGGGGTATCAGCGTACTCAGGACACATTGGGCAACAACGTTTGGGGTCTAATTTCTCCTGTTACCCTTGGAAAAATACAAAACTGGGGGCTAAAAAATAATGTTTGCGAAAAAAAAGAATTTTTATTTTCACGGCTCTGCGTTATAAACTGTAGTGAAACAATTAGGGGGTTCAAAGTTCTCACAACACATCTAGCTAAGTTCCTTGTGGGGTCTAGTTTCCAATATGGGGTCACTTGAGGAGGGGTTTCTACTGTTTAGGTACATTAGGGGATCTGCAAACGCAATGTGATGCCTGCAGACTATTCCATCTAAGTTTGCATTCCAAATGGCACTCCTTCCCTTCCAAGCTCTCCCATGCACCCAAACGGTGGTTCCTGCACATATGGGGTATCAGCGTACTCAGGACAAATTGGACAACAACTTTTGGGGTCCAATTTCTCCTGTTACCCTTGGGAAAACTGGGGGCTAAAAAATAATTTTTATGGGAAAAAAAAAGAATTTTTATTTTCACGGCTCTGCGTTATGAACTGTAGTGAAACACTTGGGGGTTCAAAGCTCTCACAGCACATCTAGATGAGTTCCTTAGGGGGTCCACTTTCCAAAATGGTGTCACTTGTGAGGGGTTTCAATGTTTAGGCACATCAGTTGCTCTCCAAACGCAACATGGCATCCCATCTCAATTCCAGTCAATTTTGCATTGAAAAGTCAAATGGCGCTCCTTCCCTTCCGAGCTTTGCCATGTGCCCAAACAGTGGTTTACCCCCACATATGGAATATCAGCGTACTCAGGACAAATTGTACAACAACTTTTGTGGTCCAATTCCTTCTCTTACCCTTGGGAAAATAAAAAAATGGAGGCAAAAAGATAATTTTTGTGAAAAAATATGACTTTTTATTTTTACGGCTCTGCATTATAAATGTCTGTGAAGCACTTGGTGGGTCAAAGTGCTCACCACACATCTAGATAAGTTCCTTAGGGGGTCTACTTCCAAAATGGTGTCACTCGTGGGGGTTTTAATGTTTAGGCACATCAGTGGCTCTGCAAACGCAACATGGCCTTCCATCTCAATTCCTGTCAATTTTGCATTGAAAAGACAAACGGCGCTCCTTCCCTTCCGAGCTCTCCCATGCGCCCAAACAGTCGTTTACCCCACACATGGGGTATCAGCGTGCTCAGGACAAATTGTACAACAACTTTTGGGGTCCAATTTCTTCTCTTACCCTTGGGAAAATAAAAAAATAGAGGCAAAAATATCATTTTTTTGATAAAATATGATTTTTTATTTTTACGGCTCTGTATTATAAACTTCTGTGAATCACCTAATGGGTCAAAGTTCTCATCACACATCTAGATAAGTTCCGTAGGGGGTCTACTTTCCAAAATGGTGTCACTTGTGGGGGATTCAATGTTTAGGCACATCAGGGGCTCTCCAAACGCAACATGGCGTCCCATCTCAATTCCAGTCAATTTTGCATTGAAAAGTCAAATGGCACTCCTTCGCTTCCGAGCTCTGCCATGCGCCCAAACAGTGGTTTACCCCACATATGGGGTATCAGCGTACTAATGACAAATTCTACAACAACTTTTGTGGTCCATTTCTTCTGTTACCCTTGGTAAAATAAATCAAATTGGAGCTGAAGTAAATTTTTTGTGAAAAAAAGTTAAATGTTCATTTTTCTTTAAACATTCCAAGAATTCCTGTGAAACACCTGAAGGGTTAATAAACTTCTTGAATGTGGTTGTGAGCACCTTGAAGGGTGCAGTTTTTAGAATGGTGTCACACTTGGTTATTTTCTGTCATATAGACCCCTCAAAATGACTTCAAATATGATGTGGTAAATGGTGTTGTAAAAATGAGAAATTGCTGGTCAACTTTTAACCCTTATAACTCCCTAACAAAAAAAATGTTGGTTCCAAAATTGTGCTGATGTAAAGTAGACATGTGGGAAATGTTACTTATTAAGTATTTTGTGTGACATATCTCTGTGATTTGAGGGCATAAAAATTCAAAGTTGGAAAATTGCGAAATTTTCTAAATTTTTGCCAAATTTCAGTTTTTTCACAAATTTACAAATAAGCGCAGGTAATATCAAAGAAATGTTACCACTATCATGAAGTACAATATGTCACGAGAAATCAGTGTCAGAATCACCGAGACCCATGAAGCGTTACAGAGTTATAACCTCATAAAGGGACAGTGGTCAGAATTGTAAAAATTGGCTCGGTCATTAACGTGCAAACCACCCTTTGGGGTAAAGGGGTTAATGCCTGTGACAGTGATGGATATTTGTGACATTTTACTTCATCACACTACTTTTTCATTACTTTTAGTTATCTACTTTTTAAAATAAATGTGGTACTTTTTAAATGCATGGGGATTTTTTTTTTTTGCTTTTTAGTAACTTTGAGCTCATGGCTTGAAATAGTTTAGGGAGGTGCTGGCAGCAAAATCTGTTCTGTAAAGATGACTTAGATTAGAATGTTGAAGAAATTGCAACGTTTGCAGCCTACCTCTGAAGCAGAAGATCAGGTTTCCTTGACGAATGGCTGCATTGTTACTACTTGACGTGGTCTTCCTTCACAACTGTAAAAAGAAGCAGACATGAAAAGGGGAGGGAAAATCACATCACTCGCTTTGTTCTAGCGGATAAACTGGTAATTACCAAATTAAAGTGTCATGTTCCAAGTTAGCCTACATTTACAGAAGAGCTGTAAACCTGTATTCTTACACTTTACAATACATTTCTTCTACTATCTATATTTGTCCTGTGTTTTGTGGAGAATGCTGTTGAGTTAATGCGCTTCGAAACCAGTCAAATACTATGGCTTGGATATTTCTACTTGTTTTACTGGTTGATGTGCTACAAATAAAGACTTGTTCCACCAGTTTGCAAGCTCGTACTCACCTGTATTGTAGATCCTGAATGTGCAGCTACTTCCAGTCTCAAGGCTTGTGTATTTTTACAGGGTGATATTTTCAGTTAAATTTGCCACATTACTCACTTTCCTATACAGGAGTCAGGCTAAGGCCTAAAACTGCTTGAACACTTTAGATAGCATTTTTTTTACAGTGTTGGTCAACTACTTTTATATTGATGACTTATCCAAAAGATAGGTCATCAATATTAAATACATAGTAACATAGTAACATAGTTAGTAAGGCCGAAAAAAGACATTTGTCCATCCAGTTCAGCCTATATTCCATCATAAAAAATCCCCAGATCTCTGTCCTTCTACAGAACCTAATAATTGTATGACACAATATTGTTCTGCTCCAGGAAGACATCCAGGCCTCTCTTGAACCCCTCGACTGAGTTCGCCATCACCACCTCCTCAGGCAAGCAATTCCAGATTCTCACTGCCCTAACAGTAAAGAATCCTCTTCTTCTTCTTGTTGTTGGTGGAAAAACCTTCTCTCCTCCAGACGCAAAGAATGCCCCCTTGTGCCCGTCACCTTCCTTGGTATAAACAGATCCTCAGCGAGATATTTGTATTCTCCCCTTATATACTTATACATGGTTATTAGATCGCCCCTCAGTCGTCTTTTTTCTAGACTAAATAATCCTAATTTCGCTAATCTATCTGGGTATTGTAGATGTCCCATCCCCTTTATTAATTGTGTTGCCCTCCTTTGTACTCTCTCTAGTTCCATTATATCCTTCCTGAGCACCGGTGCCCAAAACTGGACACAGTACTCCATGTGCGGTCTAACTAGGGATTTGTACAGAGGCAGTATAATGCTCTCATCATGTGTATCCAGACCTCTTTCAATGCACCCCATGATCCTGTTTGCCTTGGCAGCTGCTGCCTGGCACTGGCTGCTCCACGTAAGTTTATCATTAACTAGGATCCCCAAGTCCTTCTCCCTGTCAGATTTACCCAGTGGTTTCCCGTTCAGTGTGTAATGGTGATATTGATTCCTTCTTCCCATGTGTATAACCTTACATTTATCATTGTTAAACCTCATCTGCCACCTTTCAGCCCAAGTTTCCAACTTATCCAGATCCATCTGTAGCAGAATACTATCTTCCCTTGTATTAACTGCTTTACATAGTTTTGTATCATCTGCAAATATCGATATTTTACTGTGTAAACCTTCTACCAGATCATTAATGAATATGTTGAAGAGAACAGGTCCCAATACCGACCCCTGCGGTACCCCACTGGTAACAGCGACCCAGTTAGAGACTATACCATTTATAACCACCAAATAGTTGGGTTCCAAAATCAGTAACCACACGATTAGCTGTTTTCAGTGCTGCTGGCGGCATGATGTTATCAGGTGTAGTGATACATGTAGCGGCTGCTGCCAGGTACTGCAGATCTACCTGTATTGGAGTGATCTTACAGCCACAGCCTGCACTAAGAACATGTGATCGGTGTCTTGTTGGAACCAACCAATCTGATATTGATATATAACATCAATATAAAAATAGTGGAGTAACCCTTTAAGCAGACTGAAAAGTAAAGCGCCAATTAAAATGAACCACAATGTTGTTTATAGGATATTCATTCTGAAGAAGACGCATAGTTTAGATTTGTAAGGTAAAGCTTAGGATAATTAGTATTTTATTAATTTAAATCTGATCCCGGCATCCGCTGTGCATAAAAGATGGATGTCAGGTAGTCCATACACTGCTGGTGTGACTGTGTTATACAGCCAAGATTAATCTAATAAGAATAATAATATTTTTTAATTTGTATATTGTCAATATATTCCGCAGCACTTTACAAGAACATGTACAAACTAAACACATAATGAAAGAGGAGAAGGACCCTGCTAGCAAGTTTACAATCTATATCAATATAATATACCGTACATCAATATAATACATAGTGTATTTGAATAATGCTGCATGAATCGGTCACCAGCCAGTATGTGTATAGTACAGATACAGAGTACTATTAAGTGTATGGAGGGTATGTAAAGTGATGATAAGAAAGCCCAGATTTTGAGAAAAATTTAGGAAGAGCAAAGAGGGAATAGTTAGATGAATGAAGTGATAAACCGTTCTAAAGAAATGTGTTTTTAGGGTAAGCATAAAATTGTGGATACTGGGAATTGATTGCATTGTCCGGGGTAGAGCACTCCTGAAAACCAGTGGTGTAACTAGAATCTGATTAGTAGAGATGAGCAAATTTGTACGAGTCCCTCCTTATTCGGCAAGCTATAGCGGTACAAGGGTATTACAGTTAGTTATGCTGGAAAATGCCCTTGTTTTTTCATGTGCAATCAGCAGCAGGTACGGCACCTACTGCTTTCAAATTTCAGCAATGGAGCCATCTATGCTACCAGCGTGTACAGCTCTAACCTTCCACCCTACTTCCTTCAAGAGAATGTCCAGTCATAAAAAATAGTTGGCAATCAGGTTCAAACTGGCCCACCAGGGAGCCTGAGATCCAGTAAATCCCCCAAAAGGTCTTCAGATCTGTGAGCAGGTCCCTATCTATCTCAATTTTTCAACAGGAGCAATTGGCACAGATTAAAGAATTGTGGGGGAAATTTGACCTATATCACTGGTGGGATATAATATTGGCAGTCTGACCCTGGACATGATGCCTTGATTATAACCCACCTTCCCTGGGCAGGAAGCATTCCTGTCGTATTGCTGCCTGCAGCAGAGTAGCATGGTGCTCTCTCCTTTTCCCAGGCAGCACAATGATGGCATCATCTAACTGATCCCCAGACAGAAGAGGCCAATTTTGTTTAGGGAAATGTCATTGCAGGAGATCATCTTGAGAGGTAAGTGATTTTTTTTTACACCATTGGTGAGAGAAAGTAATTAATCACACACACTCTAGTTTCAGAGATGCAAGGGATTTATTCCATTTGTAGACATATAGCAGACATGTGAAGACATGTGAAGACATCAAGGTGCAGGGAGAAACGCAACAAATATATATAACGTTTAGACCCTTCCTGGGTCTTTGTCACAACGTCGACATGTGCAGGGTTGAGAAAGCGCACTCCCACGCCTAAGTCTAGCATGTTTTGAAACAGTGGTTTGCACAGTGGCTAACTGTATATTAATGGTGTGGTGCGTATCTATTATTAACAGGCGCAATATGGACGACTTTGTATTCAGATAGCACATACTGTATATATGTGACCTTGTTATGTTAAGGGGTGTGGTTTTCTATGCAACAATTGGAAAAATTCATAATATAGTTGAGACTCGACGATTGGTCCACGATCTGTGAGGACAGCTTCTGGACATCCATAGTGTTTCACATACTCATGGTAAAACCTGATGGCAGTCGTACGTGTGGCGAGATTGTGGACAGGTATAACAGCAACCCATTTGGAATAGTGATCCACCATAGTAAGGACATAATTGTAGCCTGAACGAGAAGGAGCAAGTGTCACATGGTCCAGCGCTACTAGCTCATTTGGTTTGTGAGAACAGATAGGATGTAGAGGTGCTCTTGCATCTTTCTTTCCTGCTTTAGTCAGATTGCAAGCTGGACATTCACTACACCAATTTTCGATATCTCCTCGCATTCCAATCCAGTAGAAGCGTCGACGAATGGTAGCTTCTGTTTTGTGCACACCAGAGTGTCCAGATTGATTATGGTAGGCATCAAGGATTATTTTAGCATCTTGAAATGAGAATTTGATGCAGTCTCTCACCTGAGACAGGGTCCAGGGTACTTCACAGGACTAACCCTTTTAGGAGGAAGAGACTTTTGTGTTGTCTCCACAGATGTTTTAGCTCAATGTCAGGAGGTTCTTCTTCAACTTGCAGTCGTGATAATGCGTCTGCATTGACATTGGTTTTTCCACTTCTATATTTGATGGTAAAGCAGTAATTTGCAAGTCTGGAAGCCAATCTTTGTTCTAAGGCGCCTAGTCGGGCAGGACTCAAATGTGCAAAAGGATTATTGTCTGTAAACACGGTAAATGGTGTGGCCGCTAAGTAATTCTCACATTTCTCTGTCACAGCTCACACCAGAGTTAAGAGCTCCAACTTGAATGAGCTATAGTTGTTATCATTCTTTTCGGCACCTTGTAGGCTTTGTCTGGCATATGCTATCACACGCTCTTTGCCGTTTTGAGCTTGAGATAATACTGCGCCAAGAACTTGGAAGCTGGCATCCGTATAAAGTTGGAATAGTTGGCTGTAATTAGGATACGCCAGGATTGGTTGTTGAGTTATCAATGACTTCAGCATCTGTAATGCTGTCTCTTGTGTTTCAGACCAGTCAATAGGAACTCTTAGATTATAGTTCTCCTTGGGCCTTCCACATAAGAGTTCTATCAATGGTTTACCCACTTGCGCAAAGTGGGGCATGAAGAGGCGATAATATCCAGCAAAACCCAGAAAACTTCTGACTTCTTTGACAGTTGTTGGAGTTGGCCAATTTTTTACAGCAGCAAGGTATTCAGAATCAGTCTGTATTCCTTCAGCACTGACTGTGTGGCCCAGGTAGCCGACTCATGGCTTTAAAAGGTGACATTTGGAGGGCTTGATTTTTATACCATGCTGGATGAGTACCTTAAATCCACCAGGTGACATAAATGATCTTGATAGGTGCAGATTACACTATGACATCATCAAGGCAGAGTAATACACTTTGAAAGTTCATATGACAGACATCTTTCTATAAGTCGCTGGAACATAGCAGGAGCATTACAAAGTCCAAATGGCATACTGTTAAATTCATAGAGTCCCATTGGGGTGGTAAAAGCAGTTTTCTCTCTGTCCTCGGGTGCCAAGGACACTTGCCAGTATCCACTGGTCAAGTCCAGAGTGGAAAAGTAGGCAGCCGAACCAAGAGCTGTGAGAGACTCTTCGATGCGTGGTAGAGGATATGCATCTTTGTGTGTGATGTTGTTCAATTTTCTATAATCCACACAGAATCTTATAGAGCCATCTTTCTTCTTCACTAGGACTAATGCTGCAGCCCAGGGACTTTGGCTTTCCCTGATATCTTTAGCATCCTTCATCTCCTTTATGAGCTTTTTCACAGGCTGTTACATTGTTGCTAAAGGACGATGTCTTTCCTTGCTAATAGGGTGATCATCACCTCTGTTGATATGATGCTGGAGTAAAGTTGTCTTTTCAAAATCTAATGGATGCTTGCTAAATGCTTGATTGTGATGCTTGTCAACATTAAGAACTCCATTGATTCTGTCTATAGGGGTGATAGCATCTACCATATTCAATTCAGATCACCAAGGTGTAGAAACAGGTTTGTTAGAATCTTGGGTACTTACTGACTTTAGTTTACTGTTGGTAGATAATGACTCCTTCAGACAGGACATCTTCTGGATCAAGGCGGGATATCTGTGCAACAGGGTGGAACTTGTGCAATTCTGAGGTTTACAAGAAGTACTGGAACCTGACCATTGGAGACTATAACAATACTCCTTGCTGCTTTAACCAATGGCTGACCATCAATTTGGATGGAGTCAAGGAAGGCTTCAAAGTCTTTGTTTTCAATGCCTAGACGGGCACGGTACCAGACAAGAGTCTCACTGTTCGGCGACAGATTCTTTATTACATAGTGTCCTTACTTATTTTGAAAGCCCCTCACTTTATTACATAGTGATCTATCCTTGTTATGCGTAGTGCTGTCCCTTAGCATGTAATGCCCTTGTTATGTATACACCTTCCGTTACTGAATAGTGTCCTCTCTTTGTTATATATACATCCTTTATTACACAGTGCTGTCTCTTTGCTATGTATAGTGCTGTCCCTTATTATATATTGTCCTCTCTTTGTTATGTGTAGCACTGTACCTTATTTCATGGTGTTTTCCCTTATTCTTTATAGCCACCTCCCTTATTACACAATGTCCTCTCTTATTATGTATAACCAACACCCCTTACTACATAGTGTCTTCTCTTATTATATATAGCCATATTCCTTATAACAAAGGCACATGCAGTCTGTGATTCATACAAGCACTGCTGTGGATTCTAATTGCTGCTAATTCTGTGACTATCTCCCTCTTCAGTTTTGGAAACTGCAAGTACAAGCATTTACGGACATATGTCTACCTTCAGGACTTGTTGAGAGTTGTAGCTTACCTCGCTGTAAATTACCGCTGTATGCAGACGTGATTTAACATTGATGTGCGCATGTTTATTATTTTTACTGTTTTTGGGGTGCTTTTTCTGGCGGGTTGATGCACATATTAAACTTGAGGAGACTGGTTTAATTACTTTGAAAATTTAAGTCAGAATGACTGCATAATCCTTTTAGAAATCTTCCCTGTTTAATATGAAAATAAGATCTAACCATATTTTGGATTTCAGAATTATACAGCCATTCTGACATGAATATTTAAAACACCAGCCACATTAGGTCTAAAATCTATTTAATAATTAACGCAGTTTGCCTTGTAAAATCTGGTGATAAATCTGCTTTAAGCTTACTGCAGACAGTTTTAGAATTTTGTCCAATCTATAAATGTATGTAGTAAACTTTCTAGCTCCCCCTAGTGGTGACAGTAGACAAAGTGTATCAAGAACCATTGTTATAAAAAAAATTATTACTTCGCGTTATGGCTGTTAATTATGATTACATTTTTTTTTAAGTTGGACATTCACATTAAGGTCATTCAAAACTAATAATCAAAGCTGTGCAATTAACTGATAATGAATTTGTGATTATTCCATCTATTCTTCCTTCACTTTTTGTAATTTTTGTACATCGCTTAATGTAAAAGTCAGAAGTAACACGACAAATATCAAGGATACCAATAAAGCCGCTGCAGCTGTGCAATAGTATATCTAACTATATAAAGCTGGAAAGAAAGTGTAACTATATTAACATTTCCCTTAGATTATGACACTGGTCAATAAAAAAAGTGAGCCCATTAACTTTCCAGAAGTGAAAAAATTGGTAGCCCACATCCAAAGCTGACAAAAATTGATATGACTATCATGTGACTTGTATCAAACACTATTATGCTGTGTGTAAGTATATTATTATTTGAGATTAGTCTGATAGCGGGTGTAGCATAGTTGTTAAATTAATTGGCCTCATTAGATAATTTGATAACTGCATTTTGAAAGTTGCTTTAAAAGGATAGGAAAGTAAATCTTAATGAGCTTTATAAAAAAAAACCAAGGAAAGTGGTGAGAAAAGAAAGTTGGGAGCCAGACACTTAAGCAGAACATCTGGACAGGCAATTCTCCAAATTTTACTAATATACACTGCCCTGAACCTAAAGCTGTCTAATAACATTACAGTACGTAACAGGTTTCCATTGAGTTTTCTCTCTTCAAGGTTAGGTTAGGATCGCTTTCCAATGCATTGAATGAAAAGAAGTCTTCTTCACCAGTGAAATCAAAGTTGGACCTTTATCACATTTCCTTCTTGTAGTTGGCACGAGCGGTCGAAATGTATCCAACAGGAGGTTAGGATTGGCAAAAAAAGTGCCAAGATGACAGAATAGAAAAACAAAATAAAGCGGCTTCATGTTAAGATTTGGAAGCCGTTCTTATAACTGGTTTAAAGATTTATGAAAAAAAAAGTCACAAAAAAAGTGATTCATATATTGAAAGATCCAGCTGAGAAAACGGCAGAGAGCAGTATCGCTTTCCTGTGTAGTGTTTTGGGGAGATAGCCAGGTTCACTTAAATTTGAGTTACTGTACTGTTGGCTTCGCTATCTCGCCTGTACTTAGTGCTGGATAGTAATTCAATCTCCTATGCCCTTGGAATATAGGAAAGCTAGATGCAAAATCTTGACTACAGTTCTCTTGTATGGAATAGAATACAGTGAAAAGTGCTGTTTTACTATATTAAATCATGTCTAATAAAACGGCACATTTATATATGTTATTTATTGCATGTAAAGCCTCTACAAGAATGTACAGCATAATTATATCGCTGTAAAAGTCCTCCTTGGTGAGACAAAGGTTGATGCATGAAGTTGTAGCTTGGCATCGTCTGCAGACATACATAAGGTATATATGGTGTTGTAGACAAAGTGAAAAAAATATTACAATAACCATTCATATTCAAATGTATATTGAAGAAATTTAAAGGAAATGCAGGGTTCTCATATTTCATTACGTGGGTCTGTGCATATAGATCTTGTCAGAACAAACAACTTACTAAACATCTTTTATTTAAAATTTTGCCCCATTCTTTGACTTTTCCCCTCATTGTTTACAGCTGTTCGCAAGGGTGAAGTTGCTACTGACCTTACTCGGTCCCTGTGATATGATCTGTCACTTACATCGATGTGTATTGTGGCCATAACATGTGGAAGTAGAGGCCACATCAGCTGGAGGAGACTAGAACAAGCAAGATGAAACAAACCCTGTAAAATCTATAGACATTTCTGCAAATGCAGTTATGTGAAAAAGTGTTTGCCCCTTCCTGATTTCCTATTCTTTGGCATGTTTGTTACACTTAAATGTTTCAGAACACCAAACAAATTTAAATATTAGACAAAGATAACACAAGTAAACACAAAATGCAGTTTTTAAATGAAGGTTTTTATTAACAATCGAAAAAGAAATCCAAACCTACAGGGCCCTGTATGAAAAATTGATTGCCCCCCTTAAAACATAAATTAACTGTGGTATATCACATATTTGGGAGGCTATGTTCAAATGCCCTAACCACACTCAGGTCTGATTACTAGAAACACCTGATCTCAATCAAGAAATCAGTTAAATAGGACCTGCCTGACAAAGTGACGTAGGCAAAAAGATCCTCAAAAGTTAGACATCATGCCACGATCTATAGAAATTCTGGAACAAATGAGAAACAAAGTAATTGAAATCTATCAGTCTGGAAAAGGTTATAAAGTAATTTCTAAAAGTTTGGGACTCCGGCAAACCACAATAAGATCCTTTTTTTACAAATGGACAAATGGTAAAAATATCAAATAGTGGAGAACCTTCTCAGGAGTGGCTGGCAGACCAAAATTACCCCAAGAGCATAGAGACAACTCATCCAAGAGGTCACAAAAACCCAACAACATTCAAAGAGCTGCAAGCCTCACTTGCCAAAGTTAAGGTCAGTGTTCATGACTCCACCGTAAGACAGATACTGGGCAAATATAGCCTGCATGGCAGAGTTCCAAGATGGAAACCACTGCTGAGCAATAAGAATATAAATGCTAGTCTAAGTTTTGCGAGAAAACATCTTGATGATTCCCAATACTTTTGGGAGAATACTCTGTGGACTGACGAGACAAAAGTTGAACTTTTTAGCAGGTGTATGCTCCATTACATCTGGTGTAGAAGTACACTGCATTTCAGAAAATTAACAACATACCAACAGTAAAATATGGTGGTGGTAGTGTGATGGCCTGGTGCTGTTTTGCTGCTTCAAGAACTGGAAGACTTGCTGTGGTAAAGGGAACCATGAATTCTGCTGTTTGCCAAAAAATTCTGAAGGAGAATGTCTGGCCATCTGTTCATGACCTGAAGCCAAACCACACTTGGATTGTGCAGCAGGACAATGACCCAAAGCACACCAGTAAGTCCACCTCTGAATAGATTAAGAAAAACAAAATAAAGGCTTTTTAATGACTTTCTCAAAGTACTCACCTTAATCCAATTGTGATGCTTTGGCATGACCTTAAAAAGGTAGTTCAGGCTCGGAAACCCTGCAATGTGGCTGAATTGCCAGTTATCGCAAATGCTTGATTGCAGTTGTTGCTGCTTAGGGTGGCCCAACCAGTTATTAGGTTTAGAGGGCAATCATTTTTCATACAGAACCTTGCAGGTTTGGAATTCTTTTTCCCTTAAGAATAAAGAACTTCATTTAAAAACTGCATTTTGTGTTTACTTGTGTTATCTTTGTCTAATATTTGCATTTGTTTGGTGATCTGAAACATTTAAGTGTGACAAACATGCAAAAGAATAGGAAATCGGGAAGGGACAAACACTTTTTCACACAACTGTATGTTTTTAATTGCATTATGTGTATATTGAAATAATATGTTTGCTAATGGTGTTAACTAAAAATGTTTGAGGCCATGTGCACACGTTGCGGATTCATGTGCGGAGTTTTCCGCACCGTTTTAGCAAAATCCGCAGGTACAAAGCACTGTGGATTACCTGCGGATTTACCGCGGATTTACCGTGGATTTCCTGTGTTTTTTGTGCGGATTCCACCTGCGGTTTTACACCTGCAGATTCCTATTGAGGAGCAGGTGTAAACCGCTGCGGAATCCGCACAAAGAATTGACATGCTGAGGAAAATACCATGCAGTGTTTCCGTGCGGTATTTTCTGCAGAATGTGCACTGCGGATTTTGTTTTCCCTACGTTTACATGGTACTGTACCACGCATGGAAAACTGCTGTGTATCCGCAGCAGATCCGCAGCAAAATCCGCAACGTGTGCACATAGCCTGACTCTTTGTATTCTGCAGCTTGCATGTATTCCCAAACAATGCAAGCAACACAATGCTGTTCAGTCTCAATCTTGATAGCTGGCTTCCTGATAGGTAAAGATACCATCACACTAAGCGACGCTGCAGCGATACCGACAACGATCCGGATCGCTGCAGCGTCGCTGTTTGGTCGCTGGAGAGCTGTCACACAGACAGCTCTCCAGCGACCAACGATGCCGGTAACCAGGGTAAACATCGGGTAACTAAGCGCAGGGCCACGCTTAGTAACCCGATGTTTACCCTGGTTACCATCCTAAAAGTAAAAAAAAACAAACAGTACATACTTACCTACAGCCGTCTGTCCTCCAGCGCTGTGCTCTGCACTCCTCCTGTACTGGCTGTGAGCGCAGCGGCCGGAAAGCAGAGCGGTGACGTCACCGCTCTGCTTTCCGGCTGACCGACGCTCACAGCCAGTACAGGAGGAGTGCAGAGCACAGCGCTGGAGGACAGACGGCTGTAGGTAAGTATGTACTGTTTGTTTTTTTTTTACTTTTAGGATGGTAACCAGGGTAAACATCGGGTTACTAAGCGCGGCCCTGCGCTTAGTTACCCGATGTTTACCCTGGTTACCAGTGAAGACATCGCTGAATCGGTGTCACACACGCCGATTCAGCGATGTCTGCGGGGAGTCCAGCGACCAAATAAAGTTCTGGACTTTCTTCCCCGACCAGCGACAGCACAGCAGGGGCCTGATCGCTGCTGCCTGTCACACTGGACGATATTGCTAGCGAGGACGCTGCAACGTCACGGATTGCTAGCGATATCGTCTAGTGTGACGGTACCTTAAGTCTCCAATACCTTCTGTCCTGAACACTAATCCAAGCTCAAACATGATTTTATTTGTTTAGATAGCTGTTGGACATTACCTGATCCCTGGACTTTCAAACTTGATGTAATTTGATAAATAATGTGACAAATAGACAATTTCAAAAAATTATCCTGTCCTAACACAGAAAATATTACTTCAAATTGCCTGCCACTATGTGCCTCTCTTCTGATTAACTTCCTTTCCACCCTCTGTTATGAAGTGTAATCCATCTCTATTTGCAAAGATGCAAATATGGACTACAGGAAGTGGCTGTCGGTTTTTGTATTGCTAGTCCTTCTATCTACTATATGAGGACTGCATTGTCTGTGTCACAATGTGACTGACCCGATATGAAACGACCCAACCGTAGGTCTGTCACATACAGCACAACACACAAGGGAACACCGGGGACACAATTACAACGGTGGGCCCTGTTGGTAGGGACTGGGGGACAGGGCACCTCCTGCACTGGCCTGCAGATGCGCCCTGATCTTGCTATTGTCCCTATATGGCTTCTTTCACCCCTTCGCTGACCAGGATACCTAGTCCCTCACTTGCCCTGCACCTGTCCCTACATAGGAAACTGGCAGGTGAGAGCACTGGTCCCATTACTGCACTAGTACAACAAGGGGTAAGGAAAGGCAGACAAGGTATAGAAAAACAACACTTAGCTAATTGCTGCAAACCACAGCACAGCGGGAAGAAACACAAGATTCACTGGTCTCAGCAGAAGAACAACTGGTCCCAGCAAGCTCCTTCTCCCAGCTTGGTCGCTGCAGAATGACCTAACACCAACAGTCAGCTAATGCATCAGGTGACTGCTTAAATTATGGTGGGAGTGGTCACCACCAGCATCAGCTGGCCCAGCAGCAGCAATGCAATGACTCCAGCGGCCACCGGGGGGGGGGGAACTGCATTAACCCATGATGACCAGAAAGGAAAAAAAGGTCTTAAACTGAAGGAAACCAGATCTGCCACAAATCCAAAAATGGATTGTGACAGTCTGATTTTTCCTACTCCTGTACTGTTTAGAAGCACTTCACCTTCATATTGAATAGTGCAGGTTACTTTTAACAGTTCAGGGGTTCATCTGCTTAGTTGAGAGCTGTTGGAAGTTTTCCTGCATTAAGGCTTTCAGTGGTTCACTGTTGGCCACTCCCCTCTCATATATTCTGGCGTCTGGCTAGCACTCATTGCCAGAGCTAGCTTATGCTGCATGGTTAGGAGATAGTGGTTTGTGCTTGTTGTTGGATAAGGCATTTGGTGGATTTATCTGAGACCTTTGGGTGTGCGCTAATTCCCCTCCTTCCCTTAAGGTACCGTCACACTAAGCGACGCTGCAGCGATACCGACAACGATCCGGATCGCTGCAGCGTCGCTGTTTGGTCGCTGGAGAGCTGTCACACAGACCGCTCTCCAGCGACCAACGATCCCGAGGTCCCCGGTAACCAGGGTAAACATCGGGTAACTAAGCGCAGGGCCGCGCTTAGTAACCCGATGTTTACCCTGGTTACCATCGTAAAAAAACAAACAGTACATACTTACATTCAGCTGTCTGTCCCTTGCCGTCTGTTTGCTGCACTGACTGCTGGCCGCAAAGTGAAAGCAGAGCACAGCCACAGCGGTGAGTCACCGCTGTGTGACTCACCGCTGTGCTGTGCTTTCACTTTCACTTTGCGGCCAGCAGTCAGTGCAGCAAACAGACGGCAAGGGACAGACAGCTGAATGTAAGTATGTACTGTTTGTTTTTTTACGATGGTAACCAGGGTAAACATCGGGTTACTAAGCGCGGCCCTGCGCTTAGTTACCCGATGTTTACCCTGGTTACCAGTGAAGACATCGCTGAATCGGTGTCACACACGCCGATTCAGCGATGTCTGCGGGGAGTCCAGCGACGAAATAAAGTTCTGGACTTTCTTCCCCGACCAGCGATCTCCCAGCAGGGGCCTGATCGCTGCTGCCTGTCACACTGGACGATATCGCTAGCGAGGACGCTGCAACGTCACGGATCGCTAGCGATATCGTCTAGTGTGACAGTACCTTTACTTTGTTTTTTTAACCCCATCCTCCACTCCCCGGTGTTTACCTCTGCTGTTTGTGTGAGTATATTTGTATGATTGGTATTTTCCTTTATCCCTGTTTGTATTAGCTTGTTAGTGTTTTGCTATACAGTACTACTCTTCCCTCGGTGGGGAAACGGTACAGATTGAGGGCGGATTCAGGAGCTAAGTCAAGGTATGTGGCCCTGGCGTCTTCACCATCAGAAGTAATCAGGGGATCAGGGTGAGCTAGGGCACCCCTAGCGTTAGTGACAGGGAAGGAGCCCCTGGTCCCGGGACACCCGACAGCAGAGTTGTGACACCTACTATGCTGTCAAATTACAAGCAGGCATAAAAGAGAGATGGGCTTTCAAATCTGAGCATGCAAGTCATTACATTTAACAATGGCAGGTGTGATGGATCCTGGGAAATGAGAAAAGAGGACGTTCCATCTCCTATAGTGCTGACAGAACGCTGGAGTTTAAAGAGGAACCACCCACGATAAAATTTGATGCCAAGTTACAGATAATGAGAATCAATAGTTCCTAAACATAGACTGGTATGTGCAACTTAAGCAGTTTTATCCTGTTGTGAGAGGATAGAAGCTATACTGCTTTTCTACAGTTTTCATGTAAATGGATAGGTGCACTTTAATGGTTGGTTCATCAATTTTTTTTGTCAAATAATTGATTGACTTAATAAGCAACCAAATAAAAATAGGCATAACAGAAAAGAAGTGATAAACTAGAAAAATTAAGCTTAACGTGATTATATTAGTGTAGTATAATAATAGTATAATAATAGATGGACTGCATCCTATAATTTATGATATAACACCGTCAAGTTTTTGAAGAAAAAAATTAGCTGTTGTATTAATGAAATTACTGATATTATTTACAGAAATTGTAACTGTCTGCAGAGTTCGGATGGAGCTGAGTAAAGCTAGGCCAAGTATATAAATGGATCTTGACAATTAAAAAAAGGCTTGTCAATACTGTTATAACACCCAACAGGTGTAAACAATGAGCCGACTCCCCCCTGATTGTTTTCCTAAGAAATACAGGGACTCTGGTCTGCAGCAGAAGTCTGTCCATACATAGCAGATGTCCAATGCTAGGATTTGCCAGGCTCTCCACAATGTATGAGCTGCTAATAAATAATAAAATAACAAATGGCAGGTTTCTTTCCATGCCGCCGCATCCAATAACATGTGCTTGAGATCTATTTTGCACATGTATTAGAGATCTCTTAATGCTCCCATAAATGCATTAATAGGAAACGTACCCGCACTGTGTAACTAATTGGACTCCCTGGTCAACGACCTTTGGCACCAAGTGACATTACCAATATAATGATGTAACGTGAATCCAGTTTTATGTGTTGTGCTCAGGTTGACGTGAGGAGCGTTCTGCCAATCTCATAATTAGAATCCCAGATTTGAGGATTTAATATGTTGCTTGTGGCGAGAGTTTGGCAAACGGTCTGTCAGGCCAGATGGAAATTGGTGTTTATTTATATCTGAAGATATATTTAATCTGAGGAGAAGTAAAATGGTAAACCATTTACAATAAACTCGGCTCTGTTCATATACTTGTTGGACTCTAACTTGTAAAAGAAAAATTTCTGCTCCACAGGAGGGGATTTAAGTGTTTGATATGTGGTGAACTTTTATATCCTTTATGTACTAAAAGTGTAAAAACTCATTTTGTGGAGCTGTGAAGAGGTATGAATGACGGGCTTCCATGAGGAGAGGAGTTGTCACAGTTTGTAGTTCCACTATTGCTTCTTATGCCTAGGGTAGCCCCTAGGGTTAGTACATGGCATCCCTTCCCTCATGGCGTAGTACAGTGTATTATATTTGCCCATAGCTTTCAGCATTGATTCATACTTCTATTGGTGATCTATGATGCTAGTCATTACTCATGGACAGACTGTGAGGCAGAGAAGTCAGACGTTCTGGGGTCAGTACCAAGAGAGTACATAGATAACCAAGGGTAAAAACAAAGGCATAAGTCACGTCATGGTCCAAGGGACAAAATAACTGGAGATAGCAGATAAAAGCAAAAAGACAAGACAAAGGAATAGTTAGGACACGGTCCAATGGGTCAGACAGCAGAAGATCAGATCTCAGAACAACAGAATCATGCAAGCACTCACCAGGAAGCATAATGTACGCCTGGCAGGGATCAGGAGCTGACAGCTCAGATAAATAGCTTGGAGAATCTCCAGAACACAGAACACCTGGAGAAAGTCCCGCACCTCCCAGTCACAGATTGGACAGCCGAAATGTCAATCAAAGCACTGACAGCTCAGCATGCCCGTCACAATATTGGACAGCCGAGCTGTCAATGAAACAGAAGTCTGCAAAGGAATACGTGGATTTCGTCCGAGCTACCCAAATGATGAGATTCCAGAAAGTTGTTAAAATTTGACAGTGGTTTATTCTACGTGTTTCAAGGTTTTTTGCAGCCTCTTCTTCAGGATACCACATGGAACATACATAGGTGGAGCATTAAATACACACAGATTTCAAAATCATGAGCGCCAAGCAGTCAGATGACAGTCAGATAACACATGTCAAAGTTCATGGTTGGCAGCACATCATGCTGCCAGCATTTGACAGCTGATTGCCCAAAGGGAGACTTCGTTAGTCTGGGACATAGGGTTAGGTGAGCAAAAATTAATATATTTTTTACAAGGGCATTATTGCTTTTAAAGGGCACTCAGGGGGGCATCATTACTCAATTAAGATGCACTCTGGACATTATTGTTATTATCGTTCGTTAAGGGAGCACGGTGTATTAATATGCATTAAAGGGATGCTGAGCATTTTTACTCAATTCTTAGTCATTAAAGTGGCCCCTTTGACATCATTGTGCATTATATGGGGAACACTGATCATTCTTATTGGTTATTAGGGCACTCTGTGCATTTCTGTTTTTTAAGGGACCCCTCAAAAGGGCATTATTACTTTATAATGGGTACATTGGGGGCATTATTATTTTCAAAGGGGTCCACTATTATTTTCTAGGGTGCACACAGAGGAATCACTATTTTCTAGGGAGGTATTAATACTATCTAGCTGAGCAACAACAGAATCGAAATTGCAGGTGGTTGGAGAGTTTATGTAGGTTGGGAATAGTTAGAAATAGTGCTGGAAATGTGAGAACCCAAACACTTCTTTGTTGCACACTCTGTAGATACCTTGTGCCATGGAGGTCTGGGCCACATGCAAAAGATGGGCAAGTGAGCAACAGATAGGACAATTAGTTTGTCTGTGCTGTTGCCTCTTTAATAGTCTGTGGAACTTGTATAAGAATGTGGTCACTGTATGGGAAAAATATTTGTTTTAGTCTTTATCCCATACAGTGTCCACACTGTCATCCACTGATGTGTCCCTATACACTATATGATTGGGGGAGTTGTAAAAATACATTACAGGAGATAGGGTCCCACTTGGAAAAGTTTCACTCCATTAGTGTTCCAACTTCAGCTACCTCAGAAGTGAACTAACATGTACCTGCTTCGATTGGAAGGGAGAAAAGGGATCAAACTTGTGATCAATAGAACAGCTTTCCAATTGATGGCTAATGGCCATGCAGATCAGCTGCTAATCTGCAGTCTCACCATCAAAACCATGATGTCCAACAAACCAGCTCACCATACATGTGTCGTGCCTGTCACACAGCCGCGACACATGTAGCTGTGGCGCTGATCAGCCAGCGCGATCCAGGAAGCCGAGTTCCCTCTGCAGCTTATTCAGCATGTGCTATAGCTTGCCGAATAAGATGGAACCCGAGCAAATTAGCTCATCTCTACCTGTAACCCCTTTCAAGAGACATACTTTTTTTTTTTTCTTCAATACATCTGTGTGAGAGCTTGTGTTTTTTTCTTTTGTGAGATTAGTTGTATTTTTCATTGGCACTATTCTACAGTACATACATTAATTTACTCGTATTATTTTTTTTTTCTTTCTGTTTGCAATGAATATGAGGATACCAAATATGCCAGGGGGAATTCAAACAAATCAGCAATTTTGTAATTGTTTTGAAGTTGTAAATTTTGTGATATATGCCAATTGCCTCTTCAGAGAGGAGGAGCCACCTGTTGGAAGCAGCAATCCTACTAATCAACTCTGTTGCTTCCAACAGGTGGCGCTATAGAGTTCAAGTCCTCTTCCCCTCTGAAGAGGCAATTTGTGTATTATATTTCCTAGAGGCTCATTACACGGCGAATAAGCCTCCTTACCTTGGCATGCCAGAGCCAGTATGTAACTCTCTGCAAGGAGAATCGTTACCCCTTAGGCCATGTTCACACTATGCGGTTTTTACTGCGGAACCGCGGCGATTTTGCCGCTGCGGGTCCGCAGCTGTTTTCCATGCAGGGTACAGTACAATGTTACCCTATGGAAAACAAAAACCGCAGTGCACATGATGCGGAAAAACCCAAAAAAAAAACGCGCTGAATTGCTGCGGGAAAAAAAAGAAGGACCATGTCACTTCTTTGTGCAGAATCGCAGCGATTCTGCACCCATAGAAATGCATTGATCCGCTTACTTCCCGCATGGGGCTGTGCACACCATGCGGGAAGTAAGCGGATAATGTGCGGGTTATACCCGGGGTGGAGGAGAGGAGACTCTCCTCCAGGCCCCGGGAACCATATTTGAGTAAAAAAAAAAAGAATTAAAATAAAAAATCATGTTATACTCACCTCTGAAGTCTCAGCGCTGCACGCGGCCGTCGGGTCTCAGGTTTGCTATGCGACCAGGACCTTCGGTGACGTCGCGGTCACATGACCGTGACGTCACCAAAGGTCCTGGTCGCACAGCATCTTTGGAACTGGACCGCCGCCTGCAGCGCCGAGGAGATCGGGACGTCAGAGGGTGAGTATATCATCATGATTTTATTATTTTTAACATTACTATTGATGCTGCATATTGCTGCATATGCAGCATCAATAGTAGGGGTAAAATCCCGCAGCGGAACCCGCAGGACAAACCGCGATAAATCTGCAGGGATAACCGCAGCGGGTTTGCCCTGCAGATTTATCAAATCCGCTGCGGGAAAACCCGCGGGACAAAGCGCAACGTGTGAATGTGGCCTTAGATATGATATATCTGGCATAAGTCGTGTTGAAAAAATGATTGTAACAGTAGCAAAGACGACCTTTCTTGTAAACTGTTGCAAAGTAATACAGTCTGTTAATGTTACAAATAAAGGAAATCTTTTAGGTCATGCCTCTAATGCTTTTGAAGCGATGGTCACCATTGACTTTGGGGTTAAAAAGGGACTTTGTCGGCACAGAATGACTGTTCAAACCAAATGCAGGCACTCGATGCTCTACGGCGTGGCCAAACAATTAAGTGCATCTTCACAGCTGATTGTTCTGCCTCTACAGTATTTCTGCCTTCACTATTCGTTGATTGACATAGAAGGGCAAATATAGATGGAAAACAAACAGGTAGGAAGGTGCACTTAAATTATTGGTCACGCCATGAAGCACCGAGCACCAGTACTTGGTTTCAACAGCCATTCTGTGCTGACAGGGTCCATTTAAAGGGAACCTGTCACCTGAATTTGGCGGGACTGGTTTTGGGTCATATGGGCGGAGTTTTCGGGTGTTTGATTCACCCTTTCCTTACCTGCTGGCTGCATGCTGGCTGCAATATTGGATTGAAGTTCATTCTCTGTCCTCCGTAGTACACACCTGCGCAAAGTAATCTTACCTTGCACAGGCGTGTACTATGGAGGACAGAGAATGAACTTCAATCCAATATTTCGGCCAGCATGCAGCCAGCTGGTAAGGAAAGGGTGAATCAAACACCCGAAAACTCCGCCCATATGACCCAAAACTGGTCCCGCCAAATTCAGGTGACAGGTTCCCTTTAAGCTTGACAGGATTGGAGTTGACTCCATCAATTTAACCCCAGCTGTATATTACATCCATGGTGCTGCTGCTGGTCACAGTGACAGTGCCCATGTGATCAGAGAGCCATAACAGTATGGCGTTCATCTTTTGAGCACTCCTGCCTGCCCCATATGTGATTAGTATTGGATTCTACCACAATAAGAAATGGATATTTAATGTATTATTATTACAATAACAGAGGTCACTTAGATTTAACATTTTATTTTCTTCAGATGTTCTGGTGCTCCACAGTGTTTTTTAATACTTGCTTGTTTGAGAACTTCGTAGTGTGACTTGCCTTCCGCCAGACAACCTTATTTTTTTTAATTTCACCTTTGATTCTGAGAAAATTAAACCCTTTCGTCATTTGCACACAAGTTCCTGTGTAAATCCCCAATGAGACCTATAAGCGCAGCCTTTGAGGGCACAGATGGAAATTTTCCCACGCTAGAAGCATTCTGTAAGGTTTGTGCACAGAATCTGGGATCTCTGTATTATCTATAGATTTCTGTTTGCTCGTCTTAGCATAAACATATGAAGACATGACAGCATAGACAGTCAACTTCTGAATCATGGAACTTAGGAAAAAAAATAGTTTTAAAGCAGAACTAGGTAAGCTTATGCTATGAAAAACGAAGGCAACACTGCAACAGTTAATGTGCAAAAAAGACTTTATTTGCCTTTAAAGTGCAATGCAACATTTCGGCTCATACACATTGATCTCAATGTGTATGACCCAAAAGGCTTAGCACTTTATGGGCTTTTAAAGAGTCCATCTTTTTGCAAATTATCTATTGGAGTGCTGCCTTTTTTAATTAGTTATTTATGGAGGTTTTAGCAATTCTCTGTAGACGTGCACCTGGCAGCATACTACTAGGGCTGCTTCAATGTTTCATTTTTTTAATCTATTTATTGATCTATCAATCTCTCTATTTCACTGTAACTACATAGATAGATGAAAATTGCAATTTATCTTCATAAAATTAACTATGTGTCTATTTAAAAGGGCAGCACAGTGTCTCAGTGTTTAGTATAGCAGCCTTGCAGTGTTTGGTCCTGGGTAGGGTGTCAAGAGGGTGTCACGTCCTCCCCCTATGCCAGATGAAAGATTTGTCTTCCTGTGCTGTGTGCTAAAGCTAATTAGTGGTCGGAGTGGAGTTGTTGTAATAGTGTTCTGTGGTTTGCTGTAGTATGTGTGTGTTTATCTCCTGGTCCCTCTTCCCAATTAGTTTATTCCTCCCTGTCTCTATGCTCCTGCCTATTGTTCGTTTGTGCTTGTGTATGAAAGAGGTTTTCTGTTATACCTGTTCTGTCTTTGTGTCTTGTTTACCTTTCATTTCTGTCCCATGCCTCATGGGGTGGGAGAGGGGACAGATCAGAGCTTAACAGGAGCATAATAAGATCAGAAACTCATGCCTCTCTACCTTCAGGAGTACCTCTGGGACAGGGATAGTTAGGGTCCCAGTTTCAGGGACAGTCTGAGGCCCCCCTTCCTTACCAAAGACCGTTACAGTGTGACATTTTCACCGACCCCATATTTTGAATCTTGGAATGGATCCCGTTGCAGAGTCAATATGATGGATGCTTGATTTGCACGGGACCTGGGTCTATAGTACTCTGGTGAAGCCCATCCCAATATTTGCAATTGACTCTGCACCTCACTGACTTGGAAATTTTGCACAAGTAGTGTCACGCAGGGGCAATAAAGGACCCCCAGCATGCAGCGCAACAGCAAAGAGAAGATGTACGGGGAGACCCTAAACATAAGACATAAACCTGAGTTTGATCCCTGCACTCCCTATCATCCCTAGACAGGTCCTTCCCCCGTGTGCGATCACGTG
Organism: Ranitomeya imitator; assembly: GCF_032444005.1. Taxonomy (NCBI): domain Eukaryota; kingdom Metazoa; phylum Chordata; class Amphibia; order Anura; family Dendrobatidae; genus Ranitomeya; species Ranitomeya imitator. Next base: position 739,877,396 of record NC_091284.1, on the reverse strand, counting down.
CCTAAGCCCTCGCTGGCCCTGAATTTACCCTGTCTAGTACGTAGGCCACCAAGACACTAGTCCCACTACTACAAAAAGACAACACGAGGAAGGCACAAACAGTGGGAAAACACACAACAAATAACACAACTTAGCTTCTCTAACAGGAAACTTCACTCCTGCAACTGTAATGAACACCTCAGCTTATCCAGAGACAGACTCCTCCAAAGAGGTCAGCATAGAATGAACTATAACTGACAAGGAAGGAAGCTAGCAGTGGGTTAATATAGTGAAAGGGAGTGGTCACAAGGTGATGCAGCTGAGCACTCAAGATCCAAGTTCACAGCCAGAAGAGAAAGGGTCCTTAAAGGGAACCTGTCAGCAGGATTGTGCACAGTAACATACACACAGTGTCTGGTCAGCGCTGCTATGCTGATTAACCCCTTCATGACCCAGCCTATTTTGACCTTAAAGACCTTGCCGTTTTTTGCAATTCTGACCAGTGTCCCTTTATGAGGTAATAACTCAGGAACGCTTCAACGGATCGTAGCGGTTCTGAGATTGTTTTTTCGTGACATATTGGGCTTCATGTTAGTGGTAAATTTAGGTCAATAAATTATGCGTTTAATTGTGATAAAAACGGAAATTTGGCGAAAATTTTGAAAATTTCGCAATTTTCACATTTTGAATTTTTATTCTGTTAAACCAGAGAGTTATGTGAAACAAAATAGTTAATAAATAACATTTCCCACATGTATACTTTACATCAGCACAATTTTGGAAACAAAATTTTTTTTTGCTAGGAAGTTATAAGGGTTAAAATTTGACCAGCAATTTCTCATTTTTACAATGAAATTTACAAAACCATTTTTTTTTAGGGACCACCTCACATTTGAAGTCAGTTTACGGGGTCTATATGGCTGAAAATGCCCAAAAGCGACACCATTCTAAAAACTGCACCCCTCAAGGTGCACAAAACCACATTCAAGAAGTTTATTAACCCTTCAGGTGCTTCACAGCAGCAGAAGCAACATGGAAGGAAAAAATGAACATTTAACTTTTTAGTCACAAAAATTATCTTTTAGCAACAATTTCTTTGATTTCACAATGGTAAAAGGAGAAACTGAACCACGAAAGTTGTTGTCCAATTTGTCCTGAGTACGCTGATACCTCATATGTAGGGGTAAACCACTGTTTGGGCGCACGGCAGGGCTTGGAAGGGAAGGAGCGCCATTTGACTTTTTGAATGAAAAATTGGCTCCACTCTTTAGCGGACACCATGTCACGTTTGGAGAGCCCCCGTGTGCCTAAAAATTGGAGCTCCCCCACAAGTGACCCCATTTTGGAAACTAGACACCCCAAGGAACTTATCTAGATGCATAGTGAGCACTTTGAACCCCAAGTGCTTCACAAATTGATCCGTAAAAATGAAAAAGTACTTTTTTTTCACAAAAAAATTCTTTTAGCCTCATTATTTTCATTTTTACATGGGTAACAGGATAAAATGGATCCTAACATTTGTTGGGCAATTTCTCCTGAGTACACCGATACCTCACATGTGGGGGTAAACCACTGTTTGGGCACATGGTAAGGCTCGGAAGGGAAGGAGCGCCATTTGACTTTTTGAATGAAAAATTATCTCCATCGTTAGCGGACACCATGTCTCGTTTGGAGAGCCCCTGTGTGCCTAAACATTGGAGCTCCCCCACAAGTGACCCCATTTTGGACACTAGACCCCCCAAGGAACTTATCTAGATGCATATTGAGCACTTTAAACCCCCAGCTGCTTCACAGAAGTTTATAACGCAGAGCCAAGAAAATAAAAAATAACTTTTCTTTCCTCAAAAATGATTTTTTAGCCTGGAATTTCCTATTTTGCCAAGGGTATTAGGAGAAATTGGACCCGAAATGTTATTGTCCAGTTTGTCCTGAGTACGCTGATACCCCATATGTGGGGGTAAACCACTGTTTGGGCGCACGGCAGGGCTCGGAAGGGAAGGCACGCCATTTGGCTTTTTAAATGGAAAATTAGCTCCAATCATTAGCGGACACCATGTCACGTTTGGAGAGCCCTTGTGTGCCTAAACATTGGAGATCCCCCACAAGTGACCCCATTTTGGAAACTAGACCCCCAAAGGAACTAATCTAGATGTGTGGTGAGGACTTTGAACCCCCAAGTGCTTCACAGAAGTTTATAACGCAGAGCCATGAAAATAAAATAAAAAATTATTTTCTCAAAAATGATCTTTTAGCCTGCAATTTTTTATTTTCCCAAGTGTAACAGGAGAAATTTGACCCCAAAAGTTGTTGTCCAGTTTCTCCTGAGTACGGTGATACCCCATATGTGGGGGTAAACCACTGTTTGGGCACACGTTGGGGCTCAGAAGTGAAGTAGTGACGTTTTGAAATGCAGACTTTGATGGAATGCTCTGCGGGCGTCACGTTGCGTTTGCAGAGCCCTTGATGTGGCTAAACAGTAGAAACCCCCCACAAGTGACCCCATTTTGGAAACTAGACCCCGAAAGGAACTTATCTAGATGTGTGGTGAGCACTTTGAACCCCCAAGTGCTTCACAGAAGTTTATAACGCAGAGCCGTGAAAATAATAAATATGTTTTCTTTCCTCAAAAATAATTATTTAGCCCAGAATTTTTTAATTTTCCCAAGGGTAACAGGAGAAATTTGACCCCAATATATGTTGTCCAGTTTCTCCTGAGTACGGTGATACCCCATATGTGGGGGTAAACCACTGTTTGGGCACACGTTGGGGCTCGGAAGTGAAGTAGTGACGTTTTGAAATGCAGACTTTGATGGAATGCTCTGCGGGTGTCACGTTGCGTTTGCAGAGCCCCTGATGTGGCTAAACAGTAGAAACCCCCCACAAGTGACCCCATTTAGGAAACTAGACCCCGAAAGGAACTTATCTAGCTTCGTGGTGAGCACTTTGAACCCCCAAGTGCTTCACAGAAGTTTATAACGCAGAGCCGTGAAAATAATAAATACGTTTTCTTTCCTCAAAAATAATTATTTAGCCCAGAATTTTTTATTTTCCCAAGGGTTACAGGAGAAATTGGACCCCAATATTTGTTGTCCAGTTTCTCCTGAGTACGCTGATACCCCATGTGTGGGGGTAAACCACTGTTTGGGCACACGTCGGGGCTCGGAAGTGAGGGAGCACCATTTGACTTTTTGAATACAAGATTGGCTGGAATCAATGGTGACGCCATGTTGCGTTTGGAGACCCCCTGATGTGCCTAAACAGTGGAAACCCCTCAATTCTACCTCCAACACTAACCCCAACACACCCCTAACCCTAATCCCAACTGTAGCCATAACCCTAATCACAACCCTAACCCCAACACACCCCTAACCACAACCCTAACCCCAACACACCCCTAACCCTAACCACAACCCTAATTCCAACCCTAACCCTAAGGCTATGTGCCCACGTTGCGGATTCGTGTGAGATTTTTCAGCATCATTTTTGAAAAATCCGCGGGTAAAAGGCACTGCTTTTTACCTGCGGATTTACTGTAGATTTCCAGTGTTTTTTGTGCGGATTTCACCTGTGGATTCCTATTGAGGAACAGGTGTAAAACGCCGCGGAATCCACGCAAAGAATTGACATGCTGCGGAAAGTACAACGCAGCGTTTCCGCGTGGTATTTTCCGCACCATGGGCACAGCGGATTTGGTTTTCCATAGGTATACTTGGTACTGTAAACCTGATGGAACACTGCTGCGGATCCGCAGCCAAATCCGCACCGTGTGCACATAGCCTAATTCTAAAGGTATGTGCACACGCTGCGGAAAACGCTGCGGATCCGCAGCAGCTTCCCATGAGTTTACAGTTCAATGTAAACCTATGGAAAACAAAAATCGCTGTACACATGCTGCGGAAAAACTGCACGGAAACGCAGCGGTTTACATTCTGCAGCATGTCGCTTCTTTCTGCGGATTCCGCAGCGGTTTTACAACTGCTCCAATAGAAAATCGCAGTTGTAAATCCGCAGTGAAATGCGCAGAAAAACCGTGGTAAATCTGCCATAAATCCGCAGTGGTTTAGCACTGCGGATTTATCAAATCCGCAGCGGAAAAATCCGCAGAGGACCAGAATACGTGTGCACATACCGAAACCCTAACCCTACCCCTAACCCTACCCCTAACCCTACCCCTAACCCTACCCCTACCCCTACCCCTACCCCTAACCCTACCCCTAACCCTAACCCTAGCCCTAACCCTACCCCTAACCCTACCCCTACCCCTAACCCTACCCCTAACCCTACCCCTACCCCTAACCCTAACCCTAATTTTTACCCCAATCTTAGTGGAAGAAAAAAAAAATCTTTATTTTATTATTGTCCCTACCTATGGGGGTGACAAAGGGGGGGGGGTCATTCAGTATTTTTTTTATTTTGATCACTGCGATAGGTTTTATCGCAGTGATCAAAATGCACTTGAAACGAATCTGCCCAGATTGGAAGATGGCGGCGCCCAGGAAAGAAGACCACGGACCACGGGAGGCCCGGTAAGTATGAAGGGGTGGGGGGGGAGCACGGGGGGGTGGATCGGAGCATGGGGGGGTAAATCGGGGCACGGGGGGTGGATCGGAGCACGGGGGGGTGCATTGGAGCATCGGGGGGTGGATCGGACTGCAGGGGGGGGTGGATCGGACTGCAGGGGGGGTGGATCGGAGTGCAGGGGGGGTGGTTGGAGCACGGGGCGGTGATTGGAGCACGGGGGTGAGCGGACAAGAGCACGGGGGGAGCGGACAGGAGGACGGAGGGGAGCGGAGCCGTGTAAAGGAGAGATCGGGGGGCTGGGGGGGCGATCGGTGGGGTGGGGTGGGGGCACATCAATATTTCCAGCCATGGCCGATGATATTGCAGCATCGGCCATGGCTGGATTGTAATATTTCACCAGTTATAATAGGTGAAATATTACAAATCGCTCTGATTGGCAGTTTCACTTTCAACAGCCAATCAGAGCAATCGTAGCCACGGGGGGGTGAAGCCACCCCCCAGGGCTAAACTACCACTCCCCCTGTCCCTGCAGATCGGGCGAAATGGGAGTTAACCCTTTCACCCGATCTGCAGGGACGCGATCATTCTGTGACACAGCATATGCGTCACAGGTCGGATTGGCACCGACTTTCATGACGCATACGCTGTGTCACAGGTCGGGAAGGGGTTAAAATGATAAATTGGTTGATGGAATCCATCTTGTGGTTGTTGTTTAATGTTTATTTTCAGTTTTGAGTTAATGATATGCTCATGTTTCGGGACGGGCCTGGAGGGGGGTCTTTATGTGGTTCTTTGCATAGGTATTCACAAAGCAGACTGCTGACAGGTCACTGATCCCTCAGTGGCCTGCCCCCCAGTTTGCATAATGAATGTCTGTACATACTGAAGAAAAAAAAAACCTTCTGCAGGCAGGTGTCAGCCATTTTACCTGCACTGTAACATAATCACATGTTTAACCCCTTTCTGACATCAGACGTACCAGCCCGTCGAGGTGGGGTGGGCCCCTATGACCACCGATGGGATAGTACGTCATATGCGATCGGCAGCGCTCACGGGGGGAGCGCCGTCGATCGCGGCCGGGTGTCAGCTGCTTATCGCAGCTGACATCCGGCACTATGTGCCAGGAGCGGTCACGGACCGCCCCCGGCACATTAACCCCCGGCACACCGCGATCAAAGATGATCGCGATGTGCCGGCGGTACAGGGAAGCTTCCCGCAGGGAGGGGGCTCCCTGTGGGCTTCCCTGAGCTCCCCCGCAGCAACGCGATGTGATCGTGTTGCTGCGAGGGTCTTACCTCCCTCCTTGCCTGCTCCAGCCCCGGATCCAAGATGGCCGCGGATCCGGGTCCTGCAGGGAGGGAGGTGGCTTCACAGAGCCTGCTCAGAGCAGGCACTGTGAAGCCTGCAGCGCTGCAAGTCAGATCAGTGATCTGACAGAGTGCTATGCAAACTGTCAGATCATTGATCTGTGATGTCCCCCCTGGGACAAAATAAGAAAGTAAAAAAAAATTTTTCCAAATGTGTAAAAAAAATATATATTCCTAAATAATGAAAAAAAAAAAATATTATTCCGATAAATACATTTCTTCATCTAAATAATAAAAAAAAACAATAAAAGTACACATATTTAGCATCGCCACGTCCGTAACGACCCGACCTATAAAACTGGCTCATTAGTTAACCCCTTCAGTAAACACCGTAAGAAAAAAAAAAAAAAAACGATGCAAAAAACAACGCTTTATTATCATGCCACTGAACTAAAAGTGTAATAACACGCGATCAAAAAGACAGATATAAATAACCGTGGTACCACTGAAAACGGCATCTTGTCCTGCAAAAAACGATCTGCCGTACAGCATCATCAGCAAAAAAATAAAAAAGTTATAGTCCTGAGAATAAAGCGATGCAAAAATAATTATTTTTTCTGTAAAATAGTTTTTAGCGTATAAAAGCGCCAAAACATAAAAAAAATGATATAAATGAGGTGTCGCTGTAATCGTACTGACCCGAAGAATAAAACTGCTTTATCAATTTTACCAAACGTGGAACGGTATAAACGCCTCCTTCAAAAGAAATTCATGAATAGCTGGTTTTTGGTCATTCTTCCTCACAAAAATCGGAATAAAAAGCGATCAAAAAATGTCACGTGCCCGAAAATGTTACCAATAAAAACGTCAACTCGTCCCGCAAAAAACAAGACCTCACATGACTAAGTAGACCAAAATATGGAAAAATTATAGCTCTCAGAATGTGGTAACGCAAAAAATATTTTTTGCAATAAAAAGCGTCTTTCAGTGTGTGACGGCTGCCAATCATAAAAATCCGCTAAGAAACTCGCTATAAAAGTAAATCAAACCCCCCTTCATCACCCCCTTAGTTAGGGAAAAATTAAAAAAATGTATTTATTTCCATTTTCCCATTAGGGCTAGGGTTAGGGCTAGGGTTAGGGTTAGGGCTAGGGTTAGGGCTAGGGTTAGGGTTAGGGCTAGGGCTAGGGTTAGGGCTAGGGTTAGGGCTAGGGTTAGGGTTAGGACTAGGGTTAGGGCTAGGGTTAGGGTTAGGGCTAGGGTTAGGGTTAGGGCTAGGGTTAGGGTTAGGGCTAGGGCTAGGGCTAGGGTTAGGGCTAGGGTTAGGGTTAGGGTTGGGGCTACAGTTAGGGTTGGGGCTAAAGTTAGGGTTAGGGTTTAGATTACATTTACAGTTGGGAATAGGGTTGGGATTAGGGTTAGGGGTGTGTCAGGGTTAGAGGTGTGGTTAGGGTTACCGTTGGAATTAGGGTTAGGGGTGTGTTTGGATTAGGGTTTCAGTTATAATTGGGGGGTTTCCACTGTTTAGGCACATCAGGGGCTCTCCAAACACGACATGGCGTCCGATCTCAATTCCAGCCAATTCTGTGTTGAAAAAGTAAAACCTTCCCTTCCGAGCTCTCCCGTGTGCCCAAACAGGGGTTTACCCCAACATATGGGGTATCAGCGTACTCAGGACAAATAGGACAACAACTTTTGGGGTCCAAATTTTCCTGTTACCCTTGGGAAAATACAAAACTGGGGGCTAAAAAATTATTTTTGTGGGGAAAAAAAATATTTTTTATTTTCACGGCTCTGCGTTATGAACTGTAGTGAAACACTTGGGGGTTCAAAGTTCTCACAACACACCTAGATGAGTTCCCTGGGGGGTCTAGTTTCCAATATGGGGTCACTTGTGGGGGGTTTCTACTGTTTAGGTACATTAGGGGCTCTGCAAACGCAATGTGACGCCTGTTGTGAATTCTGTGGCAGAGCTCCCTCCTGTGGTCACAAGTGGTACTTCGGCTGATTCTCTCTGTGAGCTTCCGTTGGTGGAAGAAAGTGGTACTGTGGCTTCTGAGTTTCCTTCCTCAGGTGATGTGGTGAAGTCGTTAGGTGCTGCTCTATTTAACTCCACCTAGTGCTTTGATCCTGGCCTCCAGTCAATGTTCTAGTATTGGACTTGCTTCCTCCTGGATCGTTCCTGTGGCCTGCTGCTCTGCATAGCTAAGTTCCGTTTTTGTTATTTTTGTTTTCTCCTTTTTCTGTCCAGCTTGCTTATTTGGTTTTTCTTGCTTGCTGGAAGCTCTGGGACGCAGAGGGTGTACCTCCATGCTGTTAGTCGGTACGGAGGGTCTTTTTGCCCCCTTTGCGTGTTTGTTTGTAGGGTTTTGTGTTGACCGCAAAGTTACCTTTCCTATCCTCGCTCTGTTCAGAAAGTTGGGCCTCACTTTGCTAAATCTATTTCATCTCTACGTTTGTCTTTTCATCTTAACTCACAGTCATTATATGTGGGGGGCTGCCTTTTCCTTTGGGGTATTTCTCTGAGGCAAGGTAGGCTTATTTTCTATCTTCAGGCTAGCTAGTTTCTCAGGCTGTGCCGAGTTGCATAGGGAGCGTTAGGCGCAATCCACGGCTGCCTTTAGTGTGGTTGGAGAGGATTAGGGATTGCGGTCAGCAGAGTTCCCACGTCTCAGAGCTCGTTCTATGTTTTTGGGTTATTGTCAGGTCACTGTATGTGCTCTGACTTCTTTGTCCATTGTGGTACTGAATTACCAAATCATAACAGTACTGGAGGCCCAAAGTACTAATGATTCTCAATAGAGGGAAAAAAGAAGTTCTGAGACCATTTTTTTTCTCTGCACTGTGTTTTGCCTTTTTTTTCCCCTAGACATTTGGGTGGTTCAGGACACAGGTGTAGCGATGGACATTAAAGGTCTGTCTTCATGTGTGGATCAGCTCACGGCAAGAGTACAAAATATTCAAGACTTTGTGGTTCAGAATTCTATGTTGGAACCAAGAATTCCTATTCCTGATTTGTTTTTTGGAGATAGAACTAAATTTCTGAGTTTCAAAAATAATTGTAAACTATTTCTGGCTTTGAAACCTCGCTCCTCTGGTGACCCAGTTCAACAAGTTAGGATCATTATTTCTTTTTTACGTGGCGACCGTCAGGACTGGGCATTTTCTCTTGCGCCAGGGGATCCTGCATTATGTAATATTGATGCGTTTTTCCTGGCGCTCGGGTTGCTGTACGATGAACCTAATTCAGTGGATCAGGCAGAGAAAAATTTGCTGGCTCTGTGTCAGGGTCAGGATGAGATAGAGGTATATTGTCAGAAATTTAGAAAGTGGTCCGTACTCACTCAATGGAATGAAGTTGCGCTCGCAGCTATTTTCAGAAAGGGTCTATCTGAAGCCCTTAAGGATGTCATGGTGGGATTTCCTATGCCTGCTGGTCTGAATGAGTCTATGTCTTTGGCCATTCAGATCGGTCGACGCTTGCGTGAGCGTAAATCTGTGCACCATTTGGCAGTATTATCTGAGCATAAACCTGAGCCTATGCAGTGCGATAGGACTTTGACCAGAGTGGAACGGCAAGCACACAGACGTCAGAATGGGCTGTGTTTCTACTGTGGTGATTCCACTCATGCTATCTCTGATTGTCCTAAGCGCACTAAGCGGTTCGCTAGGTCTGCCACCATTGGTATGGTACAGTCAAAATTTCTTTTGTCCATTACCTTGATCTGCTCTTTGTCATCTTATTCTGTCATGGCATTTGTGGATTCAGGCGCTGCCCTGAATTTGATGGACTTGGAGTATGCTAGGCGATGTGGGTTTTTCTTGGAGCCCTTGCAGTGTCCTATTCCATTGAGAGGAATTGATGCTACGCCTTTGGCCAAGAATAAGCCTCAGTACTGGACCCAGCTGACCATGTGTTTGGCTCCTGCACATCAGGAGATTATTCGCTTTCTGGTGTTGCATAATCTGCATGATGTGGTCGTGTTGGGGTTGCCATGGCTACAAGTCCATAATCCAGTATTAGATTGGAAATCCATGTCTGTGTCCAGCTGGGATTGTCAGGGGGTACATGGTGATGTCCCATTTCTGTCTATTTCGTCATCCACCCCTTCTGAGGTCCCAGAGTTCTTGTCTGATTACCGGGATGTATTTGATGAGCCCAAGTCCGATACCCTACCTCCGCATAGGGATTGTGATTGTGCTATCGATTTGATTCCTGGTAGTAAATTCCCAAAAGGTCGACTGTTTTTAATTTATCTGTGCCTGAGCACGCCGCTATGCGGAGTTACGTGAAGGAGTCCTTGGAGAAGGGGCACATTCGCCCGTCATCGTCGCCATTAGGAGCGGGGTTCTTTTTTGTGGCCAAGAAGGATGGTTCGCTGAGACCTTGTATAGATTACCGCCTTCTAAATAAGATCACGGTTAAATTTCAGTACCCCTTGCCGCTGTTATCTGATTTGTTTGCTCGGATTAAGGGGGCTAGTTGGTTCACCAAGATAGATCTTCGTGGTGCGTATAATCTTGTGCGTATTAAGCGAGGCGATGAATGGAAAACTGCATTTAATACGCCCGAGGGCCATTTTGAGTACCTAGTAATGCCATTCGGACTTGCCAATGCTCCATCAGTGTTTCAGTCCTTAATGCATGATATCTTCCGAGAGTACCTGGATAAATTCCTGATTGTATACTTGGATGATATTTTGGTCTTCTCGGATGATTGGGAGTCTCATGTGAAGCAGGTCAGAACGGTGTTTCAGGTCCTGCGTGCTAATTCTTTGTTTGTGAAGGGATCAAAGTGTCTCTTTGGTGTTCAGAAGATTTCATTTTTGGGGTTCATTTTTTCCCCTTCTACTATCGAGATGGACCCTGTTAAGGTCCAAGCCATCCATGATTGGACTCAGCCGACATCTCTGAAAAGTCTGCAAAAGTTCCTGGGCTTTGCTAATTTTTATCGTCGCTTCATCTGCAATTTTTCTAGTATTGCTAAACCATTGACCGATTTCACCAAGAAGGGTGCTGATGTGGTCAATTGGTCTTCTGCTGCTGTGGAAGCTTTTCAAGAGTTGAAGCGTCATTTTTCTTCTGCCCCTGTGTTGTGTCAACCAGATGTTTCGCTTCCGTTCCAGGTCGAGGTTGATGCTTCTGAGATTGGAGCGGGGGCTGTTTTGTCGCAGAGAAGTTCTGATTGCTCGGTGATGAAACCATGCGCCTTCTTTTCCAGGAAGTTTTCGCCTGCTGAGCGAAATTATAATGTTGGCAATCGAGAGTTGCTGGCCATGAAGTGGGCATTCGAGGAGTGGCGTCATTGGCTTGAGGGAGCTAAGCATTGCGTGGTGGTCTTGACTGATCATAAGAACTTGACTTATCTCGAGTCTGCCAAGCGGTTGAATCCTAGACAGGCTCGTTGGTTGCTGTTTTTTGCCCGTTTTGACTTTGTGGTTTCGTACCTTCCGGGCTCTAAAAATGTGAAGGCAGATGCCCTGTCTAGGAGTTTTGTGCCCGACTCTCTGGGTTTATCTGAGCCGGCGGGTATTCTCAAAGAGGGAGTAATTGTGTCTGCCATCTCCCCTGATTTGCGGCGGGTGCTGCAAAAATTTCAGGCTAATAAACCTGATCGTTGCCCAGCGGAGAAACTGTTTGTCCCTGATAGGTGGACGAATAAAGTTATCTCTGAGGTTCATTGTTCGGTGTTGGCTGGTCATCCTGGAATCTTTACTACCAGAGAGTTAGTGGCTAGATCCTTTTGGTGGCCATCTCTGTCGCGGGATGTGCGTTCTTTTGTGCAGTCCTGTGGGATTTGTGCTCGGGCTAAGCCCTGCTGTTCTCGTGCCAGTGGGTTGCTTTTGCCCTTGCCGGTCCCGAAGAGGCCTTGGACACATATCTCTATGGATTTTATTTCAGATCTTCCCGTCTCTCAAAAAATGTCAGTCATTTGGGTGGTTTGTGATCGCTTCTCTAAGATGGTCCATTTGGTACCCTTGTCTAAATTACCTTCCTCCTCTGATTTGGTGCCATTGTTCTTCCAGCATGTGGTTCGTTTACATGGCATTCCAGAGAATATCGTTTCTGACAGAGGTTCCCAGTTTGTTTCGAGGTTTTGGCGAGCTTTTTGTGCTAGGATGGGCATTGACTTGTCTTTTTCCTCGGCTTTCCATCCTCAGACCAATGGCCAGACCGAACAAACCAATCAGACCTTGGAGACATATCTGAGATGCTTTGTTTCTGCTGATCAGGATGACTGGGTGTCCTTTTTGCCTTTGGCTGAGTTCGCCCTTAATAATCGGGCCAGCTCGGCTACCTTGGTTTCGCCGTTTTTCTGCAACTCTGGGTTCCATCCTCGTTTCTCTTCAGGGCAGGTTGAGTCTTCGGACTGTCCTGGTGTGGATACTGTGGTGGACAGGTTGCAGCAGATTTGGACTCATGTAGTGGACAATTTGACCTTGTCCCAGGAGAAGGCTCAACGTTTCGCTAATCGCAGACGCTGTGTGGGTCCCCGACTTCGTGTTGGGGATTTGGTTTGGTTGTCTTCTCGTCATATTCCTATGAAGGTTTCCTCTCCTAAGTTTAAACCTCGTTTCATTGGTCCGTATAGGATTTCTGAGCTTCTTAATCCTGTGTCTTTTCGTTTGACCCTTCCAGATTCTTTTTCCATCCATAACGTATTGCATAGGTCATTGTTGCGGAGATACGTGGCACCTATGGTTCCATCTGTTGATCCTCCTGTTCTGGTTTTGGTGGAGGGGGAGTTGGAGTATATTGTGGAGAAGATTTTGGATTCTCGTGTTTCAAGACGGAAACTCCAGTATCTGGTTAAGTGGAAGGGTTATGCTCAGGAAGATAATTCCTGGGTCTTTGCCTCTGATGTCCATGCTTCCGATCTTGTTCGTGCCTTTCATATGGCTCATCCTGGTCGTCCTGGGGGCTCTGGTGAGGGTTCGGTGACCCCTCCTCAAGGGGGGGTACTGTTGTGAATTCTGTGGCAGAGCTCCCTCCTGTGGTCACAAGTGGTACTTCGGCTGATTCTCTCTGTGAGCTTCCGTTGGTGGAGGAAAGTGGTACTGCGGCTTCTGAGTTTCCTTCCTCAGGTGATGTGGTGAAGTCGTTAGGTGCTGCTCTATTTAACTCCACCTAGTGCTTTGATCCTGGCCTCCAGTCAATGTTCTAGTATTGCACTTGCTTCCTCCTGGATCGTTCCTGTGGCCTGCTGCTCTGCATAGCTAAGTTCCGCTTTTGTTATTTTTGTTTTCTGTTTTTTCTGTCCAGCTTGCTTATTTGGTTTTTCTTGCTTGCTGGAAGCTCTGGGACGCAGAGGGTGTACCTCCGTGCCGTTAGTCGGTACGGAGGGTCTTTTTGCCCCCTTTGCGTGGTTGTTTGTAGGGTTTTGTGTTGACCGCAAAGTTACCTTTCCTATCCTCGCTCTGTTCAGAAAGTCGGGCCTCACTTTGCTAAATCTATTTCATCTCTACGTTTGTCTTTTCATCTTAACTCACAGTCATTATATGTGGGGGGCTGCCTTTTCCTTTGGCGTATTTCTCTGAGGCAAGGTAGGCTTATTTTCTATCTTCAGGCTAGCTAGTTTCTCAGGCTGTGCCGAGTTGCATAGGGAGCGTTAGGCGCAATCCAAGGCTGCCTTTAGTGTGGTTGGAGAGGATTAGGGATTGCGGTCAGCAGAGTTCCCACGTCTCAGAACTCGTTCTATGTTTTTGGGTTATTGTCAGGTCACTGTTTGTGCTCTGACTTCTTTGTCCATTGTGGTACTGAATTACCAAATCATAACAGACGCCTGCAGACCATTCCATCTAAGTCTGCATTCCAAATGGCACTCCTTCCCTTCCGAGCCCTCCCATGCGCCCAAACGGTGTTTCCCCCCACATATGGTGTATCAGCGTACTCAAGACAAATTGGACAACAAATTTTGGTGTCCAATTTCTCCTGTTACCCTTGGGAAAATACATAACTGGGGGCTAAAAAATAATTTTTGCGGGAAAAAATTTTTGTTTTATTTTTATGGCTCTGCATTATAAACTTCTGTGAAGCCCTTGGTGGGTCAAAGCGCTCGCCACACATCTAGATAAGTTCCTTAGGGGGTCTACTTTCCAAAATGGTGTCATTTGTGGGGGGTTTCTACTGTTTAGGTACATTAGGGGCTCTGCAAACGCAATGTGACACCTGCAGACCATTCCATCTAAGTCTGCATTCCAAATGGCGCTCCTTCCCTTCCAAGCCCTCCCATGCGCCCAAATAGTGGATCCCCCCCACTTATGGGGTATCAGCGCACTCAGGACAAATTGGACAACAAATTTTGGGGTCCAATTACTCCTGTTACCCTCGGGAAAATACAAAACTGGGGGCTAAAAAATAATTTTTGTGGGAAAAACTTTTTGTTTTATTTTTATGGCTCTGCATTATAAACTTCTGCAAAGCCCTTGGTGGGTCAAAGCGCTCACCACACATCTAGATAAGTTCCCTAGGGGGTCTACTTTCCAAAATGGTGTCACCTGTGGGGGGTTTCAATGTTTAGGCACATCAGTGGCTCTCCAAACGCAACATGGCATCACATCTCAATTCCTGTCAATTTTGCATTGAAAAGTCAAACGGCGCTCCTTCCCTTCCAAGCTCTCCCATGCGCCCAAACAGTGGTTTATCCCCACATATGGGGTATCAACGTACTCAGGACAAATTGTGCAACAACTTTTGGGGTCCAATTTCTTCTCTTACCCGTGGGAAAATAAAACATTGGGGGCGAAAAGATAATTTTTGTGAAAAAATATGATTTTTTATTTTTATGGTTCTACATTATAAATTTCTGTGAAGCACTTGGTGGGTCAAAGTGCTCACCACACCTCTAGATAAGTTCCTTAGGGGGTCTACTTTCCAAAATGATGTCACTTGTGGGGGGTTTCAATGTTTAGGCACATCAGGGGCTCTCCAAACGCAACATGGTGTCCCATCTCAATTCCAGTCAATTTTGCATTGAAAAGTCAAATGGCGCTCCTTCGCTTCCGATCTCTGTCATGCGCCCAAACAGTGGTTTACCCCCACATATGGGGTATCGGTGTACTCAGGACAAATTGTACAACATCTTTTGGGGTCCATTTTCTCCTGTTAATCTTGGTAAAATAAAACAAATTGGAGATGAAGTAAATTTTTTGTGAAAAAAAGTTAAATGTTCATTTTTATTTAAACATTCCAAAAATTCCTGTGAAGCACCAGAAGGGTTAATAAACTTCTTGAATATGGTTTTGAGCACCATGAGGGGTGCAGTTTTTAGAATTGTGTCACACTTGGGTATTTTCTATCATACAGACCCCTCAAAATGACTTCAAATGAGATGTGGTCCCTAAAAAAAATGGTGTTGTAAAAATGAGAAATTGCTGGTCAACTTTTAACCCTTATAACTCCCTAACAAAAAAAAAATTTGGTTCCAAAATTGTGCTGATGTAAAGTAGACATGTGGGAAATGTTACTTATTAAGTATTTTGTGTGACATATCTCTGTGATTTAATTGCATAAAAATTCAAAGTTGGAAAATTGCGAAATTTTCATAATTTTCGCCAAATTTCCGTTTTTTTCACAAATAAACGCAGGTAATATCAAAGAAATGTTACCACTGTCATGAAGTACAATATGTCACGAGAAAACAATGTCAGAATCACTGGGATCCGTTGAAGCGTTCCAGAGTTATAACCTCATAAAGGGACAGTGGTCAGAATTGTAAAAATTGGCCCGGTCATTAACGTGCAAACCACCCTTGGGGGTAAAGGGGTTAATATCCCAACAATAGATATGGTTGATGCTATTCAGAAAGAAAAAAAAATTAATCTGGTGCCTGTCGCGCCTGCGCAGTAGGAGCTATCAGTGTAGATAGGTGATCTGATAGCAGCTACTGTGCATGTGTCTACGGCGCCATCTTGCTGGAGAATAAAAAATAATTCTTCCTCCAAGATGGCGCTGCTTGCGCTTCCGCAGCAGCAGCTATAACTGAGAGCTGTTACTGTGCTGGGATGGGTAGCGCCATCTTGAAGAAGGAATGTTTTTTTTCTTCTCCAGCAAGATGTTGCCCTTAGGCTGGCACGAAGGCTGCGCCCGTAGCCGTCTTCTTAACCTGCACTGGTTATCAAAAATAGAGAGAACCCCAATTCTTTATTATTTATTATTTTTTACATGGTTCACCAGCTAATCACTGCCATGTGAACACTTGATATGGTTGTGATAAGTGCCAACACAAGAAAAGCTTGTTGATTGGCTGTGCTGCAGCCTTTCAACAAGCTTCGTTCAGGCTGCCGAACCCGAACAGTAATGCAGACTTCCAGGAGAGGTACGTGTTTGGGGTCCATGCACGGACACTTGGTGTCCGGTACTGACCCCAAACTTTACTATTCAGGGCCGCCCATCTCTAGTCCTGGGTTTAAACCCCACCAAGGACTACATCTTCAAGGAGTTTTCAATGTTCTCTCTGTGTTTGTTAGGGTTTTCTCCAGGTACTCCGGTTTCCTTCCACACTCCAAAGACATACTGATAGGGAATTTAGATTGTGAGCCCCAATGGGGACAGAGATGATAATGTATATAAACACTGCGGTATATGGTAATGTTGTATAAACAATGCAAAATAATACGGACTCATCAGCTGCCATTCAGTAGACAGTAAACGTCTGTTTTAGTGTTATTTTTAGCTGTTATCTGATTGAGTTTTTAAATTTTTTTACCATTTTTCTAGTATTTTTGTGGCTTTTTTTCACTATAGTTTTACAGTTGTATTCAACAAAGAAGAAAGCACTAGCAGTTTTTCAGCCAAAAGTGCTGATAAAATGCTAAAATATAAGAATGGTCAGGTCACTACTTTTAACTACTTGGCATTTTTGAAAACCTGAAAGACGCTCAAAAGACTGAATATATAAAGAACAAGTAATTTTTGCACGTAAATGGTCATTCTTTTGAACATTTAGATAATGCTTTTTCAAATGGATTTCAGAGTGAAATCTGCCTGAAAAAGGTATTTTGTGTGCATATGCCTAGCAGGTTTTTGTGCAGTTTTTCAGTCAAAACAGAGAATGGTTTCAAAAGCAAATGGAAATAAAAAGGTAGGACTTCTAAATCTTTTTGCTAGATACTGTATATTTCAAGCTTTGGCAAAAAACTTCATCATAAACTGTAGCGGCACTTAAAAAAAAAAAAGACGTGGGGTTTCCCCTATTCTTGATAACCAGCACAGGTAAAGCTGACAGCTACGGGCTGCAGCTCTCAGAAGTTCACTTTATCTTGGCTGCTTATCAAAAATATAAGGGTCCCCATGCCTTTTTTTTCAATTATTTATTTCAATAATTTCAAAAATACAGCTTAGGGACGACTCTATTTTTGATCAAGCTGACAGCTGAGGGCTGCAGCTCTACCTGTGCTGGTCATCAAGAATAGAGTGGACCCCACACCATATTTTTATTTATTTAGTTATTGATTAGCTAAATACATGTACAGTAAAATATACACTAACTGCACTAATTATCTCACCGTTATATTTATACTGTAGACAGGCATTGACTGGTGAATACTCTCATTAGCGTTGTCTGCTCTTGCTGCTATCAGCAATACCAGACATATGCTGATGAGATGAGTACTCATCAGCTGAAGCTTGACTAGCGGTAACCTTTTCACTGCCAATCACAGCTGCTGGCTCATATCCTGTCATCTGTGTCACAGCGTGTGAACTGCCGCGCTGTGACCGATGGTAACGTGTAAGGTCACCGCCGATCAGAGCCTGTGTTTCTCGCACTGTCACACAGATAAAAGACAACATGGGAAATGCCAGATGTTCATGCTCCCCATGTTGGGGCCCGGGTTTGGGATCGAGTTCGGGTACTCCTCTTTTTTTGAAAGTGCTGAACCCGACGGACGTGAACATCAATGGGTACTATTACAGCATGCAAAAAATGCAGCTCAGAAGTTGAACTTGTGAAATTGCAGAACATAACAGTTAGAGAATTAAGTGTTTAAGGCCCATAGTGGGCTAAAAAATAAAAATAAAACTGAAAAAAAATAAGATAAAAAAGTAAAAGGTAAATCACACTTTTCCCTTTTCAAATCCTTTATTATTTTTTACTTCATAAACATGTTTGGAAATGTCGCATGCATAGTAACACCAACTAAAAAAACAAAAACAAAATTTTGGTGTTTTAGTCACCCTAGCTAAAAAAAATTTGAACAAAAAGCAATCCGAAAGTTACATGGACCCCAAAATTATAACAACATATGGATCATACTGCAGAAAACAAGCGCTCACATCCATATACAGGTCAATTGATGAAAAAAAGTGAAATCCCTTGAAAAATGGTAATTTATTGTAAATAGGGATGGGCAAACCCGAAATGTAAAGTTCAGGACCGTACCGAACACATAGTGTTCGGTCACAAGGTCCCGAACACGGGTTTTCATGGGAAACCCATGTTACAGTTGAGGTCCAGTTTGGATCCAGGGCGGCTGTAAAAGGAAACATAAAATTAATAATAAAAATTATAAATATTATACTTACCTGTCCAGCGATGCATCCTCCCATCCCGCACTCTCCCAGCCGCATCTGCTTCCTGGGCCGCTCATTACCTTCTGGCGGTATTCACTGTACTCGGCAGTCTTCGCCTTTTTCTTGCAGTGTTCATGCTGTGACGTCAAAATGCAGTGAATACCGCCGGAGGTAATGAGCAGCCCCAGAAGCAGATGCGACTGGGAGACAGTGGGTGGGAGGACGCTTCGCTGGACAGGTAAGTTTAATTAAAATGTTTATTATTAATTTTCTGTTTTCTTTTACAGTCCCCCCGCCCCATCCCATATCTGTAAAGTCCAAGTTTGGGGTTCGGACGCAAGTTTGCGTCATCTCCGGCCCCGAACTTGAACATTACAGAAAAACTCAGGTGAACTTGACGATCCTGGTCATCGTGGGAGTTCGCCCATCACTAATTTTAAAATAAAAGTAATAAGATATAAAAAATATGCATATGTGATATTGCTGTCTAAAAACAACACGAAATATAACTTTTTATAAGGTTGCCTGTCAAGTCAGTACTTCCGGCCGGGGTGGTCTTGTCAGCATCGTCAGCTGAGTCAGCAGTCTCTTAAAGGTTCGCAATGTAAACGGGACAGCGGTGTTAGCAAAGACAACGTTATCTGTGGTGTCTCAGAGGGACCCTGTCGGTCGTTTCCTGTCAGTGCGTCCTCTCGTCCCCAGCTCCAGTCAGCACCGCCCCGTCACCTCACAGCTGATCTACTCTGACAGGACTCTCGCATGCGTGCCTTTTCCATCTGAACTGTTGAATTTCTGCAGATGCATTAACTGTCTGCTTTGCCACCCCCCCTTCTCTCGAGCACAGGAACACCCCAAGCTCTCCCGCCTGTATCCTAGGTGACAGACCCGACGGTTCTGGACCCGTTACGGATGAGGCAAACCTGGTTAGTCTCTCCCCCTTACATTCGTGCCCAAACATTCGGTGTTCGGTATGGATGCCAAACTTTACTGTTCGGGTTCACCTATCCCTAATGAAAAGTACAAATTTCTGGAAAAAAGTCCTCATACAGTTCAGTAAGTAGAAAAAAGTTAATATTTAGCTTTTACCATATAATGTAAAGTAGTTTCTAGTTTACACTGTTATGATGTCAAAATGCTAACTACCCAGATAGTTATGGTGAATTCACTAAGCCATAAATTACATGGACCAGAAGCCATGATGTAGCATTAATGGACTTACCAGACAGCACATAAATCAGCAAGGACCAGGACAGCATGGTAAGTGTAATGGCAGACAGGCAAGTGGGAGCCCCAGATTCAGCGGAGCCAGATGTGTGGATTGCATAAGGGGGCGGCAATGTTTAGGATTTAGGTAGGGGTGTAGCTAGGCTTTTGGTTCAGGGGAGACAAAACTGCTGAGCGGGCCCCTAATCAGGTAACCTTGATTACCACTCGGTGACGCACCCTAATAGTGGATGTAGGAGAACCTCAGCGCTGTTGCTGAAAATAATCTCTATACAAAGACCAACACTGATATTACCGCCATATTGTCAGTGGTAGATACCAGTCCTACAGAACATACTGTATAAGTGATTACAGTACAGTTATAGATGGTGACTTACAGAGGACGTTCTTTCTGATGGAATCATTCACTTTTCACGTCTTTTCCATTTGGCCCAGACAGACATGACAACTTCTTGAGGCCAGGACTCAGCTGCAGAGAACACATTGCACGTCTCATATTTTCAGCACTGTTTCCAATAGGACTATTCCCAACCTGCACAAACTCCTTATCCTGCTGATACCCCAATGCTAAGCTGCTGCCATATGTGTCCCTATTACTGCACCTGCTCTGTGAGGTTAAAACAAACCTCTAGAATATATCAATGCCATGGCTATTGCCCTAGAAAACAGTGCCCATATTTTGCTCCAAGAAACTTATAACGCACTCTGCATGCCCCTTTGACAGTCACAGTTACCTGAGTCCCTGTATAACAATAAGTGCCCACTTTACATTTAATAATGTCCAGAGTCTCCCCTGTACAGCTCCTCTATATATAGTATAATGACCCCTCACTGTATAGTAAAACCCACACAGTATACTGACCACTTAGTAGCCCCAAAACTGTTTAATGGCTCCAACACTGTATGATGGCCCCCTCACTGTAACCTCCACACTGTATTATGGCCCCCTAGATAACCTCCATATAGTATAATGCACCAGATAGTCCTCAATATAGTATAAAGCACTCCCCACAGGCTTCCATATAGTATAATGTAATCCCCAATGGCCTCCATGTAGTATAATGAACTCCTCATAGGCCTCTATATTATAATGCATTCCTCAAAGGCAGATGCTATAGAACATAATGCAACCCCATAGGAATACTCTGTAGTATAAAGCACTCCCCATAGGCAGACTCTATAGTATAATGCACCTCTACATAGGCAGACTCTATTATATAATGTACCCCCCATAGGCAGACTCTATTATATAGTGCATCCCCCATAGGCAGACTCTATATAGTATAATGCACCCCCATAGGTAGACTCTATGTAACGCTCTCACCCTAATTGGGTGATGCGAGCATGGGATTGAGGCCCCACTGTGCCACAAACCAGACTACCTGGGAAGGGACTTGACTAAGCAGCTAACGTGGTGTTTGCTGGAGCCTCTGATGGTGAGGTCAGGCTTGTGTGGCAGGTAGCTGCCAGGTACCACACCAGGGCAGTATCTGGCTGTAGCAGCTGATCCCACTGGGGAACAGAAGTCTATTAACAGGTGTGAGAAAGTACAGGTGAGCATGACTGGTACTCAGGCGGACACCGCTGACACTCTGGCAGACAGGCGGGCACAGCTGGCACTCTGGCAGGCAGGCAGGACTGTTGTGAATTCTGTTGTTAAGCTCCCTCCTGTGGTCATGAATGGTACTTCGGCTGGTTCTGTCCATGGGCTTCCTCTGGTGGTTGTGAGTGGGGCTGCGGCTTCTGAGGTTCCTTCCACAGGTGACGAGGTTAATTCGTTAGCTGGCTGCTCTATTTAACTCCACCTAGATCATTGCTCCATGCCACCTGTCAATGTTCCAGTATTGGTCTAGTTCGCTCCTGGATCGTTCTTGTGACCTGTCTTCCCAGCAGAAGCTAAGTTCCTGCTTGTTTTTCTCTGTTTGCTTTTTTTTCTGTCCAGCTTGCTATTTTCATTTTTGTCTTGCTTGCTGGAAGCTCTGGGACGCAGAGGGAGCGCCTCCGCACCGTGAGTCGGTGCGGAGGGTCTTTTTGCGCCCTCTGCGTGGTCTTTTTGTAGTTTTTTGTGCTGACCGCAAAGTTACCTTTCCTATCCTCTGTCTGTTCAGTAAGTCGGGCCTCACTTTGCTAAATCTATTTCATCTCTGTGTTTGTAATTTTCATTTTAACTCACAGTCATTATATGTTGGGGGCTGCCTGTTCCTTTGGGACATTTCTCTGAGGCAAGGTAGGCTTTATTTTTCTATCTGTAGGGCTAGCTAGTTTCTTAGGCTGTGCCGAGTTGCATAGGGAGCGTTAGGCGCAATCCACGGCTATTTCTAGTGTGTTTGATAGGTTTAGGGATTGCAGTCAGCAGAGTTCCCACGTCCCAGAGCTCGTCTTTATTATCAGTAACTATCAGGTCATTCCGTGTGCTCTTAACCACCAGGTCCATTATTGTCCTGACCACCAGGTCATAACAGTATCCTATTCCATTGAGAGGAATTGATGCTACGCCTTTGGCCAAGAATAAGCCCCAGTACTGGACCCAATTGACCATGTGCATGGCTCCTGCACATCAGGAGGATATTCGCTTTTTGGTGTTGCATAATCTGCATGATGTGGTCGTTTTGGGGTTGCCATGGCTACAGGTCCATAATCCAATATTGGATTGGAAATCTATGCCTGTGTCCAGCTGGGGTTGTCAGGGGGTACATGGTGATGTTCCATTTTTGTCTATTTCATCATCCACCCCTTCTGAAGTCCCGGAGTTTTTGTCGGATTACCGGGATGTATTTGATGAGCCCAAATCCAGTGCCCTACCTCCTCATAGGGATTGCGATTGTGCTATCAATTTGATTCCTGGTAGTAAGTTTCCTAAGGGCCGACTGTTCAATTTATCTGTGCCAGAACACGCCGCTATGCGGAGTTATATAAAGGAATCCTTGGAGAAGGGTCATATTCGCCCGTCGTCGTCACCATTGGGAGCAGGGTTCTTTTTTGTGGCCAAGAAGGATGGTTCTTTGAGACCTTGTATTGATTACCGCCTTCTTAATAAGATCACAGTCAAATTTCAGTACCCTTTGCCGCTGCTGTCTGATTTATTTGCTCTGATTAAGGGGGCTAGTTGGTTCACCAAGATAGATCTTCGTGGTGCGTATAATCTTGTGCGTATTAAACAGGGCGATGAATGGAAAACAGCATTTAATACGCCCGAGGGCCATTTTGAGTACCTGGTTATGCCATTCGGGCTTTCCAATGCTCCATCAGTATTTCAGTCCTTTATGCATGACATTTTCCGAGAGTACCTGGATAAATTCCTGATTGTATATTTGGATGATATTTTGGTCTTTTCGGATGATTGGGAGTCTCACGTGAAGCAGGTCAGAATGGTGTTCCAGGTCCTTCGTGCTAATTCTTTGTTTGTGAAGGGGTCTAAGTGTCTCTTTGAAGTTCAGAAGGTTTCATTTTTGGGTTTCATTTTTTCCCCTTCTACTATCGAGATGGACCCTGTTAAAGTCCAGGCCATTTATGATTGGACTCAGCCGACATCTGTGAAGAGTCTGCAAAAGTTCCTGGGCTTTGCTAATTTTTATCGTCGCTTCATCAGTAATTTTTCTAGTGTTGCTAAACCGTTGACTGATTTGACCAAGAAGGGTGCTGATGTGGTCAATTGGTCTTCTGCGGCTGTGGAAGCTTTTCAGGAGTTGAAGCGTCGTTTTTCTTCTGCCCCTGTGTTGTGCCAGCCAGATGTTTCGCTCCCGTTTCAGGTCGAGGTTGATGCTTCTGAGATTGGAGCAGGAGCTGTTTTGTCGCAAAGAAGTTCTGATGGCTCGGTGATGAAACCATGTGCCTTCTTTTCTAGAAAGTTTTCGCCTGCTGAGCGCAATTATGATGTTGGCAATCGAGAGTTGTTGGCCATGAAGTGGGCATTCGAGGAGTGGCGTCATTGGCTTGAAGGAGCCAGACATCGCGTGGTGGTCTTGACGGATCACAAGAATTTGACTTATCTCGAGTCTGCCAAACGGTTGAATCCTAGACAGGCTCGTTGGTCGCTATTTTTCTCCCGTTTTGATTTTGTGGTTTCGTACCTTCCGGGCTCTAAGAATGTGAAGGCTGATGCCCTGTCAAGGAGTTTTGTGCCCGACTCTCCGGGTGTTCCTGAGCCGGCGGGTATTCTCAAAGAGGGGGTAATTTTGTCTGCCATCTCCCCTGATTTGCGGCGGGTGCTGCAAAAATTTCAGGCTGATAGACCTGACCGTTGCCCAGCAGAGAAACTGATAAATGGACTAGTAGAGTTAACTCTGAGGTTCATTGTTCGGTGTTGGCTGGTCATCCTGGAATCTTTGGTACCAGAGATTTGGTGGCTAGATCCTTTTGGTGGCCGTCTGTCGCGGGATGTGCGTTCTTTTGTGCAGTCCTGTGGGACTTGTGCTCGGGCTAAGCCCTGCTGTTCTCGTGCCAGTGGGTTGCTTTTGCCCTTGCCGGTCCCGAAGAGGCCCTGGACGCATATTTCTATGGATTTTATTTCGGATCTCCCTGTCTCTCAAAAGATGTCGGTCATTTGGGTGGTTTGTGATCGCTTTTCTAAGATGGTCCATTTGGTACCTTTGTCTAAATTGCCTTCCTCCTCTGATTTGGTGCCGTTGTTTTTCCAGCATGTGGTTCGTTTACATGGCATTCCGGAGAACATCGTTTCGGACAGAGGTTCCCAGTTTGTTTCGAGGTTTTGGCGATCCTTTTGTGCTAGGATGGGCATTGATTTGTCTTTTTCCTCGGCTTTCCATCCTCAGACAAATGGCCAAACCGAACGTACTAATCAGACTTTGGAAACATATCTGAGATGCTTTGTTTTTGCCGATCAGGATGATTGGGTGTCCTTTTTGCCTTTGGCTGAGTTCGCCCTTAATAATCGGGCCAGCTCGGCTACTTTGGTTTTGCCGTTTTTCTGCAATTCTGGTTTCCATCCTCGTTTCTCTTCAGGGCAGGTTGAGTCTTCGGACTGTCCTGGTGTAGATACTGAGGTGGATAGGTTGCAGCAGATTTGGACTCATGTGGTGGACAATTTGACATTGTCCCAGGAGAAGGCTCAACGTTTCGCTAACCGCCGGCGCTGTGTGGGTCCTCGACTTCGTGTTGGAGATTTGGTTTGGTTATCGTCTCCTTATGTTCCTATGAAAGTTTCCTCTTCTAAGTTTAAGCCTCGTTTCATTGGTCCGTATAAGATTTCTGAGGTTCTCAATCCTGTGTCATTTCGTTTGACCCTTCCAGCTTCTTTTGCCATCCATAATGTATTCCATAGGTCGTTGTTGCGGAGATACGTGGCGCCTGTGGTTCCATCCGTTGATCCTCCTGCCCCGGTGTTGGTTGAGGGGGAGTTGGAGTATGTGGTGGAGAAGTTTTTGGATTCTCGTATTTCGAGACGGAAACTCCAGTACCTGGTCAAGTGGAAGGGTTATGGTCAGGAAGATAATTCCTGGGTCTTTGCCTCTGATGTTCATGCTGCCGATCTGGTTCGTGCCTTTCATTTGGCTCGTCCTGGTCGGCCTGGGGGCTCTGGTGAGGGTTCGGTGACCCCTCCTCAAGGGGGGGTACTGTTGTGAATTCTGTTGTTAAGCTCACTCCTGTGATCATGAATGGTACTTCGGCTGGTTCTGTCCATGGGCTTCCTCTGGTGGTTGTGAGTGGGGCTGCGGCTTCTGAGGTTCCTTCCACAGGTGACGAGGTTAATTCGTTAGCTGGCTGCTCTTTTTAACTCCACCTAGATCATTGCTCCATGCCACCTGTCAATGTTCCA
The DNA here is from genome assembly GCF_032444005.1 of Ranitomeya imitator. Taxonomy (NCBI): domain Eukaryota; kingdom Metazoa; phylum Chordata; class Amphibia; order Anura; family Dendrobatidae; genus Ranitomeya; species Ranitomeya imitator. The sequence continues at coordinate 739,852,076 of NC_091284.1, read as the reverse complement.
GTATTGGTCTAGTTCGCTCCTGGATCGTTCTTGTGACCTGTCTTCCCAGCAGAAGCTAAGTTCCTGCTTGTTTTTCTCTGTTTGCTATTTTTTCTGTCCAGCTTGCTATTTTGATTTTTGTCTTGCTTGCTGGAAGCTCTGGGACGCAGAGGGAGCGCCTCCGCACCGTGAGTCGGTGCGGAGGGTCTTTTTGTGCCCTCTGCGTGGTCTTTTTGTAGTTTTTTGTGCTGACCGCAAAGTTACCTTTCCTATCCTCTGTCTGTTCAGTAAGTCGGGCCTCACTTTGCTAAATCTATTTCATCTCTGTGTTTGTAATTTTCATCTTAACTCACAGTCATTGTATGTGGGGGTCTGCCTGTTCCTTTGGGACATTTCTCTGAGGCAAGGTAGGCTTTATTTTTCTATCTGTAGGGCTAGCTAGTTCCTTAGGCTGTGACGAGTTGCATAGGGAGCATTAGGAGCAATCCACGGCTATTTCTAGTGTGTGTGATAGGATTAGGGATTGCGGTCAGCAGAGTTCCCACGTCTCAGAGCTTGTCCTGTATTATTAGTAACTAATCATTCCGTGTGCTCTTAACCACCAGGTCCATTATTGTCCTCACCACCAGGTCATAACACAGGACACACTGAATGAATCGGAATGGTAACGGGTAGGGCAGGAACACAAGCAGGTATGAGTAGGGAAAGATAGGAACCAGTAAAGACTGGAGGGACAGGGACACGGGGCGTGGAGCAGGAGCAAAGCCGAGCTGCACGAAGTGGAGAGCAGGACAGAGCCACAAGAGGCAGAGCAAAAAGCAGAACCACAAGAGGTAGAGCAAAGACCAGAACCACAAGAGGCAGAGCAAAGACCAAAACCGCAAGAGGCAGAGTAAAAACCAGAACCACAAGAGGCAGGGCAAAGACAAGAACTGCAAGGGGTGGAGCTAAGAGCAGAACCGCAGGAGGCGAAGCTAAGAGCAGAACCGCAGGAGGCAGAGCTAAGAGCAGAGCTGAAGGGGACAGAGTAGGGAGCAGAATCACAGGAGGTGGAGCCAAGAGCAGAAATGCTGGAGGTGGAGCCAAGATGAACAGAACCACAGGTTGCGGTTACCAGAGCAGAGAGGCGGAGAGCCACAGGTTGCGGCAAGCAGAGCAGCAGAGCAGAATAGAGCAGAGCCGCAGGTTTGCGGGGAGCTGAGCAGGAAGGTGTGGACACAAAGGTATGCATATCTGAGTGGGAAAGGCAAACTGACAAGGAAACAACAGGAACAGAAACAAACCAGAGTGCAGACAGGGACAGACATGGGAACAAGAACAGGACAAGGATTCAGGCCTGGGCTTGCAGCCCCCAGAATGGCAGACACAGGACAGGACCTGGCAGCTCAGTAGCAAGACACTAACTGAGGGAGAAAGTTGCTCAGGCATCCTCCAATGGGTGGAGATGCCTTAAGTATCTGAGGCCTCTTGGCAATTGGCAGGGGACACCTTAGGAAGGCGCACACAGTCTCAATGAGAATTAGGAGTTGCCAGCGCCGCCCCCCTATGCACACAGCCAGGAACCATGCACAGAGCAGGCAGGAGACATGAGGCACACAGCATGGAGCCGGCAGAAGACAGAACTCACAGCATGGCCCTGAGTAGTGAGTAAGTTGATGTGTAAGGCAGGTGGGGAATCGGCCATGCAGTGATGATGGCAGGATTGTTACACTCTATATAGTATAATGCAACTCCATAGGCAGACTCTATAGTGTAATGCACTCCCCATAGGCAGACTCATATAGTATAATACAGCCCCATAGGCAGACTATATAGTTTAATGCACCCCCATTGGTAGACTCTATAGTATAATGCAGGCCCCATAGGCAGACTCTATAGTATAATGCACCCCACATAGGCATACTCTGTATAGTATAATGCATCAACATAGGCAGACCCTATGTAGCATAATGCACACCCCCATAAGCACACTCTATAGTATAATCTACCCCCCTTATTCAGACTCTATAGGTAATGCTCTCCATTAAATCAATAAATAAATAAATACTCATCTGAGTCACCTCTCCTCCTGGTTTCTCTGGTGCTCCGAGCGCCCACACGTCTCCGGTCTGCGTCAGGGACGTCAGACGCTGACATGGGCATGATGGGAGAGGGAGCAAAATGCTCCTTCTCTAATCAATGCAGCCAACTGTATCTGCATCTAGTCAATAAAGCCAACTGCTGCCACCAGCCCCCCTGCCTGCTCAGGGGCCCCATAGTGGCCGGTGGCAGAGCAGGGAGATCGATTCTCCCTGCTCTGCCACAGAATGTAAGTGTATCAGTGTGCTGTGTAGTTATAGTAGCTCCGGGTGGGCCCCCTCAGATCACAGGGCCTGGGACGACTGCCCCCTCTGACTCCCCGGTAGATACACTACTGGGTTTATGGTGACAGATATCTTGTGGCAGAGATGTGGTTATACCACATTTAGTAGAACCAGATGTGCACATTGCAGTGATATATAACTTAATCAGATATCTTTTAGCAGAGCTGTGTCTTCTTACAGGAACAGCAGAACAGCAGAATTTTGAGACGGAGCATCATATGCATAGCATAGGAATAGCAGAGACAAATATAATCAGGTCCCTGATGCAGAGATAAAGGTGTAACTTGTAATGTGACAGAACTTAACTGTTGCATTCAGCTTGGAAGTAGCAGAAATGTATATGCAAACAGAAATTTGCTGCAGAGATGCTGCACCTTGATAGCAGAATTGCATGTTTGGACAACACTTACAGATGCTGGACTGAGCTTGATTATAGACTCTGGAAGTTGAAAGTATGGAGTAGGAAAGGAGATAATTTGACTCCTGATTAGAACTGAGCCAATTGTAAAGGTAACGTTACACTAAACGACTTACCAATGATCACGACCACCGATACGACCTGGCCGTGATCGTTGGTAAGTCGTTGTGTGGTCGCTGGGGAGCTGTCACACAGACAGCTCTCTCCAGCGACCAACGATCAGGGGAACGACTTCGGCATAGTTGAAACTGTCTCCAACGATGCCGAAGTCCCCGGTTAACCAGGGTAAACGTCGTGTTACTAAACGCAGGGCCGCGCTTAGTAACCCGATGTTTACCCTGGTTACCGTTGTAAATGTAAAAAAACAAACACTACATACTTACATTCCCGGTGTCTGGTCATGTCCCTCGTCTTCAGCTTCCCGCACTGACTGAGCGCCGGCCGTAAAGTACAGCGGTGACGTCACCGCTGTGCTGTGCTTTACGGCTGGCCGGCGCTCACCAGTCAGTGCGGGAAGCTGAAGGCGAGGGACATGACCAGACACCGGGAATGTAAGTATGTAGTGTTTGTTTTTTTACATTTACAATGGTAACCAGGGTAAACATCGGGTTACTAAGCGCGGCCCTGCGCTTAGTAATCCGATATTTACCCTGGTTACCAGCGAAGACATCGCTGAATCAGCGACAAAATAAAGTGCTGGACTTTCCCCAGCGACCAACGATCTCCCAGCAGGGGCCTGATCGTTGGTCGCTGTCACACATAACGATTTCGTTAACGATATCGTTGCTACGTCACAAAAAGCAATGATATCGTTAACGATATCGTTATGTGTGATGGTACCTTAAGGTAAAGTTAGCTCCTAACAAATGTGGTAGCTGAGAACTATGCTTGCTCAATAATCAGACAGTGGTCAGCGGTCTAAAGCCAGACTTAAAGGGTTTAACCACTACTAGGTTAACCCATTCTTAAATACAATTTTATCCCTTGTAAAATAAAAATACTCTATACTCACCTCCTCCATCAGAGAAGTAAGTGTTGGGTCTCCCGTGGCTTGCATGATATTATTATTCTAAGTGAGCCCTGCAGCCAATCAGTGGTCTCTAATGAGCTACTTTGCTCTCATTTCTTTCAGACATTTAAAACTCAACCAAAACAACTGAGAGCTAAGATATTCAATGTTGCCCATTTCTTGGTGCTTTTCAAAAGAGATTTAACAGCAAATCTTGAAACTCCTGTCTGCTTTGAAATTTTTGTTTGGGAGATGCCTTGCTGATGCAGTATAACTACCTTGTGTTTTCTTGCTGTGGTCAGTTTTGCGTTGGTGTGTGACCTGGGACATAAAACTGTCTTCAACAGCCTTACCTTTGTGTAGTAAAAGGACATGACCACCAGAAACATCCAACTACTCAATATACTTGAAGATGAAAATTTTGTTCAATCCGTTTTTTTTTTCACCTATTAGGCTGATTTCATGTCCGTGTTTTTATATCGACCGTGTGTCTGTGTAAACAACACGGAGACATGTTCATTTTTTACCAGCAGCACTGATGACAAGGGCCAATACAAGTTAATGGGAGGTCCGTGTAAAACACGTACAGCACACAGATGCCATCTGTGTGTCATCCTTGTGTCGTACGTGTTTAACATTGCAAAGTATAGGAGAAGCTTTGTAATTTCTTATTCTTTAGCCATACAAGAAAAACACTGATGGCCACACTGATGATACACTGAAGACAGCACTGATTCAAAACACTGATGACACTGGTACTGTTTTTTTTCCGGTACCTGTTTTTAAACGCACCGGTGAAAGGAGCCTTAAACAGTCTCATGGTTGAGTATATTTCTGTGTATAATTTCTAAGGATCTATCCTTTAAGGCCAATTTATGTAGAAACTGTGATTCTAGAGTAAATATCAAATTTGAATATCCTGATGCACAATCCCACTAAGCAGAGGACAAATTAAAAATCAAATATTAAAAATGCGGAGAATACACCACACATTTCATTCTACTAGTTGGAATTTAGAAGGAATTTTTATGACTTGGATGATGAACTGTACACATATGGTATTAACTGGAATCAATGTAACAGAAAACAAGACAAAAATTAGTGCATTGCATGTGTTGAAAATGAACTGGTTTCCAATGACCTCAGGAAAGGTTTATTCATGTATAAGCAAGCAGCGAATGCAGATGTCCTGTCCTGTCCCCAACAGAAAACAGATCTTGTCCAGAACTTAGATTAACCCTCATGTGTATTGTGAAAGATGTTTGGAACTGATATGGTGAGCAAGACGAATATGAAAAAGCCTGGGGAGAGAGCAGTTCTTTGGAGGGAGGGAGGGAGTTATTGCATGTATGAGATATGTGGGTCATCTGTTATGGAAAGCACTACACAAATTGCTGAGCATTTACACATAAGGGTATATTCACATAGCAGGTTGGTTGTGAAGATTTTATGCAACGGAAAATTTATCATACATCTGCAGGAGTTTGTTAATACATCAAATATGCAACCAATGAACTGTAACACGTTAAAAGCACATTTACACATTCAACATTTTCTTATCTATGAGATCTATTTAAAAAAAAGTCATCAGATGGACCCATGAATGCCAATGCGACCATTCACACATCATGGTCCAATTTCTCATGGACCTACAAAATTAGAATATCATCAAAAAGTTAATTTATTTCAATTCTTCAATACAAAAAGTGAAACTCACATGTTATATATAGTAATTACAAACAGATTGATCTATTTCAAGTGTTTATTTCTATTTATGTTTATGTTGATGATTATGGCTTACAACTAGTGTTGAGCATTCCGATACCGCAAGTATCGGGTATCGGCCGATATTTGCGGTATCGGAATTCCGATACCGAATTCCGATACTTCCCGCGTATCGGATACCGGAATCGGAAGTTCCCAGAATTCAAACTGAACACAGCAGCCAATGAGGAATGATTGGAAGTGTGGGCACATCCTGTTTAGCATGGTGGGCATGTAAGTACTGGCAAGGCTTGGATTGGCTGCTGAAATGATGTCACTCTGCACTATAAAAAACGCTGCCGCCATTTTGCGCTCACTCTGCTGTGATTTCAGTTAGGGACAGGACGCTGTGTTCTAACTGAGGGCCAGTCGAGCTAGCTAATTGCTTTATTTTCCTTTCCAAAGGCTAATTTAGCAAAACGCTGTGTGTTCTTCACTGTTCACCTTGCTCTTGCCTTGCAGCGCTGTTTTAACAGCGTTCTGCAAGGTCTCTGTGTGTGTGTGTGCAGCTCACTCTGTAGTCTGTGTGCAGCCATATACCCGGTTGTATTCAGCTCACGGGGGGTTCACACTGCCTCACACAGTTGTCCTTTTTTGCTCTTAGTGCAGCCTGCTGCACATTTTTTCTCAAATTTCCTATTAGTGTTTTTCCACCAGTCTCCAGCTCTATTGTGGAAAAACACTACATAGGATAACCTAGAGGGGGGTTTTTGGGCCTTGCAGCGCCGTTTACGGCTGTCTGCACGGTCTCCGTGTGAGCCCAGCTCGCCCTGTAGTCTGTGTGCAGCCATAGCCGGTTGGATTCAGCTCAGGGTTCGTTACTGGCTCATACCTTGAGAAAAATTTTACTTTTTTTCAAATAGTGCAGCCTGTTTAAAATTTGAAAAAAAAAATTCCTATTAGTGTCTTTCCACTCGTATCCAGCTAAATAGTGGAAAAACACTATATAGGATAACCTAGAGGAGGGTTTTTTGGCCTTGCAGCGCCGTTTACGGCTGTCTGCACGGTCTCCGTGTGAGCCCAGCTCGCCCTGTAGTCTGTGTGCAGCCATAGCCGGTTGGATTCAGCTCAGGGTTCGTTACTGGCTCATACCTAGAGAAAAATTTTACTTTTTTTCAAATAGTGCAGCCTGTTTAAAATTTGAAAAACAAAAATTCCTATTAGTGTCTTTCCACTCGTATCCAGCTAAATAGTGGAAAAACACTATATAGGATAACCTAGAGGTGGGTTTTTTGGCCTTGCAGCGCCGTTTACGGCTGTCTGCACGGTCTCTGTGTGAGCGCAGCTCGCCCTGTAGTCTGTGTGCAGCCATAGCCGGTTGGATTCAGCTCAGGGTGCGTTACTGCCTCATACCTTGAAAAACAATTTCCTTTTTTTCAAATAGTGCAGCCAGTTTAAAATTTGAAAAAAAAAATTCCTATTAGTGTCTTTCCACTCGTATCCAGCTAAATAGTGGAAAAACACTATATAGGATAACCTAGAGGAGGTTTTTTTGGCCTTGCAGCGCCGTTTACGGCTGTCTGCACGGTCTCCGTGTGAGCCCAGCTCGCCCTGTAGTCTGTGTGCAGCCATAGCCGGTTGGATTCAGCTCAGGGTTCGTTGCTGCCTCATACCTTGAGAAAAATTTTACTTTTTTTCAAATAGTGCAGCCTGTTTAAAATTTGAAAAAAAAAATTCCTATTAGTGTCTTTCCACTCGTATCCAGCTAAATAGTGGAAAAACACTATATAGGATAACCTAGAGGAGGGTTTGTTGGCCTTGCAGCGCCGTTTACGGCTGTCTGCACGGTCTCTGTGTGAGCGCAGCTCGCCCTGTAGTCTGTGTGCAGCCATAGCCGGTTGGATTCAGCTCAGGGTGCGTTACTGCCTCATACCTTGAAAAACAATTTCCTTTTTTTCAAATAGTGCAGCCAGTTTAAAATTTGAAAAAAAAAATTCCTATTAGTGTCTTTCCACTCGTATCCAGCTAAATAGTGAAAAAACACTATATAGGATAACCGAGAGGAGGGTTTTTTGGCCTTGCAGCGCCGTTTACGGCTGTCTACACGGTCTCCATGTGATTTAAACTAGCTCTGTAGCCCGATCTGCACCAAAAAAAAAGTTAAGTTCACCAAACACAACTTAACACTTGTGTAGGCCACATTTGAAAAATAATAAAGTTTAGTCCACAATTTACAACATTAGTGTTTCTTACACCTGTTAGGAGGAGCATTTCAGGAATAAGCACACTAAGGCCTTAGTACTTTTCTGCTTATCTTTATCTGTCAACCAAGATGAAGAGGGCAGGGAGTAAGGCACGTGGGCGTGGGCGCGGAGCAGGGAGAGGAGCAGGGAGAGGACGTGGTGATTCTGTGCCTGCTGCGGGCGCCGGTGACTCGTCGTCACTCAGTTTCAGCAGGGAACAGTCCTTCATGCGCAGCTTTGTCGGAGAGCGCCGTGCACCGCTGCTACGTGAAGACCAAATTGAAGCCGTTGTCGGGTGGATGGCAGCTAACGCCTCGGCATCGACTTCAGTTAGTGCCACATCCTCTCAGGCACAGAGCACTGGAGAGCAGCCATCTGTCTCTTCACCACCTGCCAAATTGGCCAGGCAGTCAGAGAGCCCAGGACAGGAGCCGTCTCTACTTCTGTTCTCTGAATCTCTTGGCTTGGAAACAGGGGGCCAGCCAAGCAGCATTGGAGAAATGGAAGAAGAGGCAGTATGCAGTGATGCCCAAAAGCTTTATCTCTCTGACTCTGAAGAGGCAGGTGGGCCAGTGCCTCCGGTGACCACAGCGCAGTACGCATCTGATGATGAAACTCAGGTGCCGCTTTCTGATGCGTACTGTGCTGCCGAGACTACCCAGGAGGAGCAGTTGGTGGCAGAGGGTAGTGGAGATGATGAGGTCCTTGACCCATCGTGGCGTGAGGAACTGGAAGGTGGTGGGAGCAGCTCTGAGGAAGAGCTTCCCCTTACGGGCCAAAGAGGGAGAGGGAGGGGGAAGACTGCGGAGCCTGTAGCCTCCACTTTGGCACCCGTTAGGAGCCTGTCTCTTTCCAAAGCCAAAAAGGGCGCTCCCAAGACTTGCAGTGCCTGGTCCTTTTTTGACACAGTTGCAGATGACATTTGTTTTGTCAAATGCAAGCTGTGTCATCAGAAAGTAAAAAGAGCTAAAAGTGTCAGCAACCTCAATACCACAAATATATGGAAACATGTGCGGAACAGGCACGCGGTGGAGTTACAGAAACACAGTGAAGACGTAGGCCAACCAACAGCGGCAGCTACCACCTCTTCATCTCGTGTTGCCTCTTCCTCCACTGTTGTCCAGAGACCTAGTGTAATTCCACCCACAGCACCACCTTCCCAGTCATCCTCACACTCCCAGTCTACTCTACAGCCATCGGTAGTCCAGGCATGGGAGAAAAGGCGGGCATTCTCGGCCAACCACCCCCGAGCACAGGCTCTGAATGCAGGCATTGCCAAACTGTTGTCCCTGGAAATGCTCTCATTCAGGCTGGTGGAGACTGACAGCTTCCGTGACTTGATGGCATTGGCAGTCCCACAGTACAAGGTGCCCAGCCGCTTTTACTTCAGCAGGCAGGCTCTCCCTGCCCTGCACAGGCATGTTGAGGCAAACATAAAACATGCGCTACTGAACGCCGTCAGTAGCAAGGTCCACCTCACCACCGATGCGTGGACCAGTCAGCATGGACAGGGGCGATATGTTTCCCTCACTGCCCATTGGGTTAATGTTGTTGACCCAGGTACAGATCGTGCGAGTGGCGCAGGACGTGTCCTGCCCACTCCAAGGATTGCAGGAATCCAGTCTGTACGCATCGACTCCTCCTCTTACACCAGTTCCTCTGATTCCTCTCTGCAGGATCCGTCGCAGTCCACCTCCACATGGACCCGTGAACGTTTACCTATGACCGACATGAGCACAGCCGTGGCCAAACGTCAGCAGGCCGTCTTGAAACTAGTTTCATTGGGGCATCGAAGCCACACAGCGCAGGAGCTCTGGAATGCCATCAAGCAGGAGAGCGATGTGTGGTTACTGCCAGCGAATCTCCAGCCAGGCATGGTAGTGTGTGACAATGGCCGAAATCTGGTGGCAGCTTTGGCCCTTGGCAACCTCACTCACATCCCATGTCTGGCACATGTGCTCAATTTGGTTGTGCAGAGTTTTCTGAGGGACTATCCGGATCTTGATGCCCTGCTGCACAAGGTCCGCCTAGAGTGTGCTCACTTGCGGCGTTCCAGCTTGGCCAGATCCCGCATTGCTGCTCTGCAGCGCCGATTCCGCCTTCCGGAACACCGCATCATATGTGACCTACCTACCCGGTGGAATTCCACGTTACATATGTTGGAGCGGTTGTGTGAGCAGCAGCAAGCAGTTATGGAGTACCAGCTGCATCAGGCGCAAAGAAGTCGCAGTCAGCGCCGATCAGACTTCACAACCACAGAGTGGGCCACTATGAAGGACGTCTGCCAGGTTTTGCGTCCTTTTGATTATTCCACGCGGATGGCAAGTGCAGATGATGCACTAGTCAGCATGACTGTCCCCCTTATCTGCCTGCTTCAGCAAACTTTGCAAGGGTTAAGGGATGATGTGGTGGAAGAGGTGGAGGATGAGGAGTCACCTTTTCCATCAGCTTCTGGAGAGTCAGCGCCACGTGGTTCCTCACAAAGGGGTACGCAGGGGCCAATTTGTGAGGAGGATGAGGAGGAGTCAATGGAGGAGGAAGAGCTCCGTCCAGAGGAGGGAGCGACACAATTGTCCAGTGGTCAGTGTGTACAGCGAGGGTGGGGTGATGACGAGCGGGCAGAGATCATGTCTCAAGCAGGGGACAGCGTTTCTGGGCCAGTTGGCACTCTGCAGCACATGGTGGATTTCATGCTGCAGTGCCTGAGAAACGACCGCCGCATCGACCACATTCTCAACATGCCTGATTATTGGGTGTTCACCCTCCTCGATCCTTGCTACCGGGACAACGTCCAAAACTTCATCCCTGCGTTGACCCGGGAGCGTAAATTGCGGGAGTACCACGACACACTGGTGAATTCCATCATCTTCTCCTGTCCAACTGAGAGGAGTGCTGCTAGTGCTTTACAAAGCAGCTCAGTGCGTCGAGGCAGTGGGGGAGGCTCTGCCCAAAGAGGGAGCAGAAGCAGTGCCTCTGCCCAAGGCAAGCCCAGTATGGCACAACTCTGGCACACTTTTGTGTGCCCGCCCCAAATGTCTACACAATCACCGGCGGCTCCAGTCAGCAGGAGGCAACGGTTCCGTCAGATGGTGACAGACTACATGGCTTGCCCTCTTACTGTACTCCCAGACGGCTCTTCCCCGTTCAAGTTTTGGGTCTCTAAGCTGGATACATGGCCAGAGCTAAGCCAGTATGCATTGGAGGTGCTGGCTTGCCCTGCGGCTAGCGTCTTATCGGAACGTGTCTTTAGTGCCGCAGGTGGTGTACTAACAGACCGTCGCATGCGACTATCCTCCGATAACGTTGACCGGCTTACTTTCCTGAAAATGAACCAGGCCTGGATCTCGCAGGAATTTGCCACTCCTCTGCCTGATTAAGTAATTGGGTGTCATCCAGGTCTCCTGCTGTGTTCATCTTTCTACCACCTGAACTGCTATTCCTGGGCTCCAACACCGCCAGTTGCGGCTCAGAAGTGCAGGCTGCACAGTAAAAACATACGACCCAGTGTTATTGGGTTTCAGTAACGTCAGCTGATCCCCAGCTGTGTAGCCGGCAATGTGTCCTGCGACCGCCACGCTGGCACAACAACCTAAATGTAAGGGAACCTGTCCCCCCCGTCGTTTGTTACTGAAAGAGCCATCTTGTGCAGCAGTAATGCTGCACAAGGAAAAGGTAGCTCTTTTTTTTTAGCTCTTTGCACATGCAGAACTTAACACTTATAAAATGTGTTCCCTGATACCGTTATACCGTCCCGGAGCTGGGACTTTCCTTCATAATGTGACGCAGCACAGCCGTCATTCCTACCCCCTTGGTGCCATGCGCTGCCTCCTCAGCGTTGTTTTAAGCTGTCACGGAGCCTGCGCTGTTCTGTTATCCCTTGGGCATGCCCTATTTGCGCTGCCTGTCTTCTGACATAATTTGGTGTCAGGCTGGCTGCGCCTGTGCGGCCGCGCTGCCCGAGATCCTGCCTCGCAGTGTCTTCTGATTGAGTCACACTGCGGGCCTGGGATCCATGGGCATGCGCAGTGCATATCTTCCCCTCGGGCTCTTGCTCATTTCCCTCCGCCTTCTTTAGACTGTGCGCCGTCAGCTGATCCCTAGCATGCCACGGCCGTGACACCGCACAGTCTGAAGAAGAGGGAAGGAGGGGAGTGAGAGTCGAGGTTATGCACTGTGCATGCCCATGGTTCCAAGGCCCGCAGTGGGATTACGTTAGACGAGACTGCGAGGTGGGATCTGGAGCAGCGTGGACGCACAGGCACTGACAGCCTGACACCAAATTATGTCAGAAGACAGGCAGCGCTAATTGGGCATGGCCAAGGGCTAACAGAACAGCGCAGGCTCCGTGACAGCTTAAAACAACGCTGAGGAGGCAGCGCACGGCATCAAGGGGATAGGAATGACAGCTGTGCTGTGTCCCATTACGAAGGAAATTCGCACCTCCGGAACGGTTTAACGGTATAAAGGGACACATTTTTAGTGTTTACTTCGGTGTTTGCAAGGAGCATAATTAAAAGAGCAACCTTTTCCTTTTGCATCCTTAGTGCTGCACAAGATGGCTCTTTCAGCTACAAACGTCTTGGGGGGAGGGGGTTAAAGGTTTCCTTTCAACTTGCTCCAATCAGGCTTCGGCCTACACTCTGTTCCTCTGCTCCTCCTGCTGTCCCTGGGCTCTAACACCGCCAGTTGGTGCCTGGAAGTGCTGTGTGCACAGTCAACAGTCGCTCCTCTGTTATTGGGGTTCAGTAACGTCAGCTGATCCCCAGCTGTGTGTGCGGCAATACCTCCAATCTGCTCCTCCTGCTGTCCCTGGGCTCTAACACCGCCAGTTGGTGCCTGGAAGTGCTGTGTGCACAGTCAACAGTCGCTCCTCTGTTATTGGGGTTCAGTAACGTCAGCTGATCCCCAGCTGTGTGTGCGGCAATACCTCCAATCTGCTCCTCATGCTGTCCCTGGGCTCTAACACTGCCAGTTGGTGCCTGGAAGTGCTGTGTGCACAGTCAACAGTCGCTCCTCTGTTATTGGGGTTCAGTAACGTCAGCTGATCCCCAGCTGTGTGTGCGGCAATACCTCCAATCTGCTCCGCCTGCTGTCCCTGCGCTCTAACACCGCCCGTTGGTGCCTGGAAGTGCTGTGTGCACAGTCAACAGTCGCTCCTCTGTTATTGGGGTTCAGTAACGTCAGCTGATCCCCAGCTGTGTATCCGGCAACGTGTCATGCGACCGCCACGCTGGCACAACTAAAATGTAAGGGGACCTGTCCCCCCCCCCCCCCCTAGGCGTTTGTTACTGAAAGAGCCACCATGTGCAGCACTAATACTGCACAAGGGAAAGGTCGCTCTTGAAATTATGCTCCTTGCAAACGCTGAACTACACACTCATGTAATGTGTCCCCTCACACCGTCCAACCGTCCCGGAGGTGGGACTTTCCTTTGTTATGTGACGCAGCACAGCCGTCATTGCTACCCCCTTGGCACCGTGCGCTGCCTCCTTAGCGTTGTTTGATTCCGTCATGGACCCTGCGCTGTTATGTTATCCCTTGGCCATGCACAGTTTGCGCTGCCCGTCCTCTGACATCATTTGTTGTCGTCCTGGCTGCGCCTGTGCGTCCACGCTGCCCGAAATCACACCTCGCAGTGTTGTCTAATGTGATCCCACAGTGGGCCTGGTATCCATGGCCATGCGCAGTGCATATACTAGCCTCTCACTCCCCTTCTTCACGCTTCTTCAGACTAGGCGGCGTCAGCTGATCCCTAATAGCATGCCACGGCCGTGACGCCGCACAGTCTGAAGAAGCAGGAAGGAGGTGAGTGAGAGGCGATGATATGCACTGCGCATGCCCATGGATCCCTGGCCCGCAGTGGGACTACATTAGATGACACTGCAAGGTTGGATCTCGGGCAGCTTGGACGCACAGGCACTGCCAGCCTGACACCTACATGATGTCAGAAGACGGGCACCGCTAACTGTGCATGGCCAAGGGATAACATTACAGCGCGGGCTCCGTGACAGAACCAAACAACGTTGAGGAGGTGGCGCCCGGCACCAAGGGGGTTGGAATGACGGCTGTGCTGTGTCACATTACAAAGGAAAGTCCCACTTCCGGGATGGTTTGACGGTGTGAGGGGACACATTATATGAGTGTGTACTTCAGCGTTTGCAAGGAGCATAATTTTTGGAGCCACCATTTTCCATGTGCAGTATTACTGCTGTACAAGATGGCTCTTTCAGCAACAAATGCCTGGGGGGGGGGGGGGGTTAAAGGTTCCCTTTCAACTTGCTCCACTGCAGGCTTCGGCCTACACTCTGCTCCTCTTTGATTCCCTGGGTTTCAACACTGTCAGTTGCCACCTGGAAGTGTTGTCTACACAGAAAAAACACTAGGTGATGTGTCAGTGGGGTTCAGCACCGCCAGCTGTTCCCCTGCTGTGTAGTCGGCAACGTGTCCAGCACAAGCCACGCTGCCACAACAGAACAAAAGCTGCCACCAGTGCAGGCTTCGGCCTACACTCTGCTCCTCTCCTCCTCCTGCTGACCCTGGGCTCAAACACCGCTAGTTTTTGCCCGGAAGTGCTAGCTGCACAGAGAAAAACACCAGCCAATGTGTTAGTGGGGTTCAGCAACGCCAGCTGTTCCCCTGCTGTGTAGCCGGCAACGTGACCTGCAAACGCCACGCAGGCACATGAACTGAAATTAAAGGGAACCTGGCCCCACCCCCCCAGGTGTTTCTATGTATAACAGCCACCTAGTACAGCAGTACTGCTGCATTTGTACAAGGTGGCTGACTTTTTCTCCTTGCCCACGTGGAACTCAACACATACAAAATGTGTCTCATTGAGACCATTCCACTGTCCCTGAGGTGTGACTTTCCTTTCTAATGATACGCAGCACCCCCTTGGTAGCGTTTCCCGTCTTTTGTCATCATGGTTAGCTGGCTGCGCCTGTGCATCCGCCCTGCTAGAAACAACGCCCCTCGTTGTCATATTTATTTTGTCAGCGAGGGTGTGGTTTATGGGCACGAGCAGTGCATATGTTCGCCTGTCTTAACTCATCTCCTTCCGCCTTCTTCAGACTGTGCGGCCTCCTGGCCGTGGTAGGCGATAAGGGATCAGCTGAGGCCGCCCAGTCTGGAGCAGGTGTAAGGACATGTGTAAGCGGCAAACCTATTTACTGCACAAGGCCACGAATCCCAGCCACGCAGTGTGATTTTTTGAAAACACACTGTGGGTCTGGGATTCATGTCCATCGCTAACCACAACGGCCGAAATGAAATGAGGTCAGAAGACAGGAAGCGCTCACAGCGCATGGCCAAGGGATCACAATAGCGCAGACTCCTGTACAGCAAATAACAACGCTCAGGAATCTGCGCCCAGTACCTAGGTGCAAATTTTGACACCTGTGCTGCGTCTCCTTAAAAAGACAAGTCACGCCTCCACAACTGTTTGACAGTATAATGGGCTAAATAGTGTACGTGTTTTAGTCAGCGTGTGCAAGGAGCAAAACAAATAGAGCAACCTTTTACTTGTGCAGCATTAATGCTGCACAAGGTGTGGCTATTGTACCTTGCAACACCTGAGGGGGGTTAAAGGTAACCTTTGAAATTGGTTCAACTAGGCTTCGGCCTACACTCTGCTCCTCTCCTGCTGACCCTGGGCTCAAACACCGCTAGTTTTGCCCGGAACTGCTAGCTGCACAGAGAAAAACACCAGTCAATGTGTTAGTGAGGTTCAGCACCGCCAGCTGTTCCCCTGCTGTGTAGTCGGCATCGTGTCCAGCACAAGCCACGCTGGCACAACTGACCAAAAGCTGCCACCAGTGCAGGCTTCGGCCTACACTCTGCTCCTCTCCTCCTCCTGCTGACCCTGGGCTCAAACAACGCCAGTTTCTGCCCGGACATGCTAGCTGCACAGAGAAAAACACCAGCCAATGTGTTAGTGGGGTTCAGCACCGCCAGCTGTTCACCTGCTGTGTAGCTGGCAACGTGTCCTGCAAACGCCACGCAGGCACATGAACTGAAATTGAAGGGAGCCTGCCCCCCAACCCCCCAGGTGTTTCTATGTATAACAGCCACCTTGTACAGCAGTACTGCTGCATTTGTACAAGGTGGCTGACTTTTTCTCCTTGCACACGTGGAACTCAACAAGTACAAAATGTGTCTCATTACAGACCATTACAATGTCCCTGAGGTGTGACTTTCCTTTTTAATGACACGCAGCACCCCCATTGTTAGCGCTGCCCGTCTCCTGACATCATTGGTTGGCTGGCTGTGCCTGTGCGTCCCCCCTGCCCGACACAACGCCCCCCGTTGTCTCATATATTTTGACTGCGAGGGTGTGATTGATGGGCACGAGCAGTGCATATATTCCCCTGTCTTCACTCCCCTCCTTCCGCATTCTTCTGACTGTGCGGCCTCATGGCCGCGGCATGCGATAAGGGATCAGCTGAGGCCGCCCAGTCTGAAGCAGGTGTAAGGACATGTGTGAGCGGCGAACATATTTACTGCACAAGGCCACGAATCCCAGCACCGCAGTGTGACTTTAGGAAAAGCCACTGTGGGTCTGGGATTTATGGCCATCGTTAACCGCACCGGCCAACATGAAATGAGGTCATGAGACGGCCTGCACTAACAGGGTATTGCAAGGGATAACACAAGAGCGCAGTTTCCTGTACTGCAAATAACAACGGTAAGGAATCTGCGCACAGCACCTAGGTGTAAATTTGTACACCTGTGCTGCGTCTCCTTAAAAAGACTAGTAGACTAGTCACGCCTCCACTACTGTTTGACAGTATAATGGGCTAAATAGTGTACGTGTTTAATTCAGCGTGTGCAAGGAGCAAAATTAAATAGAGCAACCTTTGACTTGTGCATCATTAATGCTGTTCAAGGTGTGGCTCTTGTACCTTGCAACACCTGAGGGGGGGGTTAAAGGTAACCTTTGAAATTGGTTCAACTAGGCTTCGGCCTACACTCTGCTCCTCTACTCCTCCTGGTGACCCTGGGCTCAAACACCGCTAGTTTTTGCCCGGAACTGCTAGCTGCACAGAGAAAAACACCAGTCAATGTGTTAGTGGGGTTCAGCAACGCCAGCTGTTCCCCTGCTGTGTAGTCGGCAACGTGTCCAGCACAAGCCACGCTGGCACAACAGAACAAAAGCTGCCACCAGTGCAGGCTTCGGCCTACACTTTGCTCCTCTCCTCCTCCTGCTGACCCTGGGCTCAAACAACGCCAGTTTCTGCCCGGACATGCTAGCTGCACAGAGAAAAACACCAGCCAATGTGTTAGTGGGGTTCAGCACCGCCAGCTGTTCCCCTGCTGTGTAGTCGGCATCGTGTCCAGCACAAGCCACGCTGGCACAACTGAACAAAAGCTGCCACCAGTGCAGGCTTCGGCCTACACTTTGCTCCTCTCCTCCTCCTGCTGACCCTGGGCTCAAACAACGCCAGTTTCTGCCCGGACATGCTAGCTGCACAGAGAAAAACACCAGCCAATGTGTTAGTGGGGTTCAGCACCGCCAGCTGTTCCCCTGCTGTGTAGCTGGCAACATGTCCTGCAAACGCCACGCAGGCACATGAACTGAAATTGAAGGGAGCCTGCCCCCCACCCCCAGGTGTTTCTATGTATAACAGCCACCTTGTACAGCAGTACTGCTGCATTTGTACAAGGTGGCTGACTTTTTGTCCTTGCCCACGTGGAACTCAAAACGTACAAAATGTGTCTCATTTAGACCATTCCACTGTCCCTGAGGTGTGACTTTCCTTTCTAATGATACGCAGCACCCCCCTTGGTAGCGCTTCCCGTCTTCTGACATCATTGGTTGGCTTGTTGCGCCTGTGCGTCCGCCCTGCCTGAAACAATGCTCCTCGTTGTCTTATTTTGACTGCGAGGGTGTGATTGATGGGCACGAGCAGTGCATATCTTCACCTGTCTTAACTCATCTCCTTCCGCCTTCTTCAGACTGTGCAGCCTCATGGCCGCGGCATGCGAGAAGGGATCAGCAGAGGCCGCCCAGTCTGAAGCAGGTGTAAGGACGTGTGTGAGCGGCCAAAATATTTACTGCTCAAGGCCACGAATCACAGCACCGCAGTGTGACTTTATGAAAAGGCACTGTGGGTCTGGGATTTATGGCCATCGTTAACCGCACCGGCCAACATGAAATGAGGTCATAAGACGGGCAGCTCTAACAGGGCATTGCCAAGGGATAACACAAGAGCGCAGACTCCTGTACAGCAAATAACAACGCTCAGGAAGCTGCGCCAAGCACCAAGGCGTTATTTGGGACACCTGTGCTGCGTCTCCTTAAAAAGCCAAGTCACGCATCCACTACAGTTTGACTGTAGAATGGGCTAAATTGTGTACGTCTTTCATTCAGCGTGTGCAAGTAGACAAATTAATAGAGCAACCTTTCACTTGTGCAGCATTAATACTGCACAAGGTGTGTCTCTTGTACTTTGTAACACCTGAGGGGGGGTTAAAGGTTTCCTTTGAAATTGGTTCAAATAGGCTTCGGCCTACACTCTGCTCCTCTCCTCCTCCTCCTGCTTCAACACGGGCTCTAACATCGCTAGTTTTTGACCGCAAGTGCTAGCTGCACAGAGAAAAACACACGCCATTGTGTTAGTGGGGTTCAGCAACGCCAGCTGTTCCCCCACTGTGTAGCCGGCAAAGTGTCCTGCAAACGCAACGCAGACACAAAGCTGCCTCCAGTGCAGGCTTCGGCCTACACTCTGCTCCCCCTGCTTACCCTTAGCTCCAACACCGCTAGTTGGGGCTCTAGGAAGACAATCTTTAATAGGCAACGCATCTGGGTTCCAGCACCGCCAGCTGGTTCTCGGCAGTGTTCTTGTCACAGGTACTCCCTCGTGCCAAGCCTGGTTTCAGCACCGTCAGCTGTTTCCGGGTTGTGTCAAGCTCACTGAGACGCCTATGCTTGCCCCGTCGTGGTGCGGTCGGGTTAGCCAACTCCAGGGTGCATCCAGTTTAGGAGCTTCCTATGTGGGCTGCGTGAACTGGTAGTCAAGGCTGGTTCTGTAGTGCCAGTAGGCCCAGCTCCCCCTGTAGGACTGTTGGGGTTCGGTAACTGTGGCTGCCTCGCGGCCTAGCTGTTCTCTCCTCTCCTGTGGGCCTTGGGGTCCACCACCTGGTTCCAGCACCGTCAGCTGGTTCCGGGCCGAGCCTTTGGCTTAGGTGCCTCCTCCTGGGTATCCGAGTTCCGCCAACATCAGGCGGTCCTTGGTAGTGCTTTTAAGCGCGGGCACCTACAGCTTAGTAACCGGGTTCCAGCACCGCCAGCTGGTCCTCGGTCGTGCCATTGGCTCTTGCACACTGGGGCAACGCATCTGGGTTCCAGCACCGCCAGCTGGTTCTCGGCAGTGTTCTTGTCACAGGTACTCCCTCGTGCCAAGCCTGGTTTCAGCACCGTCAGCTGTTTCCGGGTTGTGTCAAGCTCGCTGAGACGCCTATGCTTGCCCCGTCGTGGTGCGGTCGGGTTAGCCAACTCCAGGGTGCCTCCAGTTTAGGAGCTTCCTATGTGGGCTGCGTGAACTGGTAGTCAAGGCTGGTTCTGTAGTGCCAGTAGGCCCAGCTCCCCCTGTAGGACTGTTGGGGTTCGGTAACTGCAGCTGCCTCGCGGCCTAGCTGTTCTCTCCTCTCCTGTGGGCCTTGGGGTCCACCACCTGGTTCCAGCACCGTCAGCTGGTTCCGGGCCGAGCCTTTGGCTTAGGTGCCTCCTCCTGGGTATCCGAGTTCCGCCAACGTCAGGCGGTCCTTGGTAGTGCTTTTAAGCGCGGGCACCTACAGCTTAGTAACTGGGTTCCAGCACCACCAGCTGGTCCTCGGTCGTGCCATTGGCTCTTGCACACTGGGGCAACGCATCTGGGTTCCAGCACCGCCAGCTGGTTCTCGGCAGTGTTCTTGACACAGGTACTCCCTCGTGCCAAGCCTGGTTTCAGCACCGCCAGCTGTTTCCGGGTTGTGTCAAGCTCACTGAGACGCCTATGCTTGCCCCGTCGTGGTGCGGTCGGGTTAGCCAACTCCCGGGTGCCTCCAGTTTAGGAGCTTCCTATGTGGGCTGCGTGAACTGGTAGTCAAGGCTGGTTCTGTAGTGCCAGTAGGCCCAGCTCCCCCTGTAGGACTGTTGGGGTTCGGTAACTGCGGCTGCCTCGCGGCCTAGCTGTTCTCTCCTCTCCTGTGGACCTTCAGGTCCACCACCTGGTTCCAGCACCGTCAGCTGGTTCTCGGCAGTGTCTTTTGCTCTTGTACCTTCTGCTCCCCATCCTGGTTCCAGTACCGTCAGCTGGTTCCGGGCAGAGCCTTTGGCTTAGGTGCCTCCTTCTGGGTATCCAAGTTCCACCAACGTCAGGTGGTCCTTGGTAGTGCTTTCGGGCACGGGTACCTCCTGCTTAGTAACCGGGTTCCAGTAACGTCAGCTGGTCCTCGGTAGTTCCATTGGCTCTTGGACCTTCGGCTACCCATTCGGGTTCCAGTACCGTCAGCTGGTTCTCGGCAGTGTCTTTTGCTCTTGTACCTTCTGCTCCCCATCCTGGTTCCAGTACCGTCAGCTGGTTCCGGGCAGAGCCTTTGGCTTAGGTGCCTCCTTCTGGGTATCCGAGTTCCGCCAACGTCAGGCGGTCCTTGGTAGTGCTTTTTAGCACGGGTACCTACAGCTTAGTAACCGGGTTCCAGCACCGCCAGCTGGTCCTCGGTCGTGCCATTGGCTCTTGCACACTGGGGCAACGCATCTGGGTTCCAGCACCGCCAGCTGGTTCTCGGCAGTGTTCTTGTCACAGGTACTCCCTCGTGCCAAGCCTGGTTTCAGCACCGTCAGCTGTTTCCAGGTTGTGTCAAGCTCGCTGAGACGCCTATGCTTGCCCCGTCGTGGTGCGGTCGGGTTAGCCAACTCCAGGGTGCCTCCAGTTTAGGAGCTTCCTATGTGGGCTGCGTGAACTGGTAGTCAAGGCTGGTTCTGTAGTGCCAGTAGGCCGAGCTCCCCCTGTAGGACTGTTGGGGTTCGGTAACTGCGGCTGCCTCGCGGCCTAGCTGTTCTCTCCTCTCCTGTGGGCCTTGGGGTCCACCACCTGGTTCCAGCACCGTCAGCTGGTTCCGGGCCGAGCCTTTGGCTTAGGTGCCTCCTCCTGGGTATCCGAGTTCCGCCAACGTCAGGCGGACCTTGGTAGTGCTTTTAAGCGCGGGCACCTACAGCTTAGTAACCGTGTTCCAGCACCGCCAGCTGGTCCTCGGTCGTGCCATTGGCTCTTGCACACTGGGGCAACGCATCTGGGTTCCAGCACCGCCAGCTGGTTCTCGGCAGTGTTTTTGTCACAGGTACTCCCTCGTGCCAAACCTGGTTTCAGCACCGTCAGCTGTTTCCGGGGTGTGTCAAACTCTCTGAGACGCCTATGTTTGCCCCGTCGTGTTGCAGTCGGGTTAGCCAACTCCAGGGTGCCTCCAGTTTAGGAGCTTCCTATGTGGGCTGCGTGAACTGGTAGTCAAGGCTGGTTCTGTAGTGCCAGTAGGCCCAGCTCCCCCTGTAGGACTGTTGGGGTTCGGTAACTGCGGCTGCCTCGCGGCCTAGCTGTTCTCTCCTCTCCTGTGGACCTTCAGGTCCACCACCTGGTTCCAGCACCGTCAGCTGGTTCCAGGCCGAGCCTTTGGCTTAGGTGCCTCCTCCTGGGTATCCGAGTTCCGCCAACGTCAGGCGGTCCTTGGTAGTGCTTTTAAGCGCGGGCACCTACAGCTTAGTAACCGGGTTCCAGCACCGCCAGCTGGTCCTCGGTCGTGCCATTGGCTCTTGCACACTGGGGCAACGCATCTGGGTTCCAGCACCGCCAGCTGGTTCTCGGCAGTGTTCTTGACACAGGTACTCCCTCGTGCCAAGCCTGGTTTCAGCACCGCCAGCTGTTTCCGGGTTGTGTCAAGCTCACTGAGACGCCTATGCTTGCCCCGTCGTGGTGCGGTCGGGTTAGCCAACTCCAGGGTGCCTCAAGTTTAGGAGCTTCCTATGTGGGCTGCGTGAACTGGTAGTCAAGGCTGGTTCTGTAGTGCCAGTAGGCCCAGCTCCCCCTGTAGGACTGTTGGGGTTCGGTAACTGCGGCTGCCTCGCGGCCTAGCTGTTCTCTCCTCTCCTGTGGACCTTCAGGTCCACCACCTGGTTCCAGCACCGTCAGCTGGTTCTCGGCAGTGTCTTTTGCTCTTGTACCTTCTGCTCCCCATCCTGGTTCCAGTACCGTCAGCTGGTTCCGGGCAGAGCCTTTGGCTTAGGTGCCTCCTTCTGGGTATCCAAGTTCCACCAACGTCAGGTGGTCCTTGGTAGTGCTTTCGGGCACGGGTACCTCCTGCTTAGTAACCGGGTTCCAGTAACGTCAGCTGGTCCTCGGTAGTTCCATTGGCTCTTGGACCTTCGGCTACCCATCCGGGTTCCAGTACCGTCAGCTGGTTCTCGGCAGTGTCTTTTGCTCTTGTACCTTCTGCTCCCCATCCTGGTTCCAGTACCGTCAGCTGGTTCCGGGCAGAGCCTTTGGCTTAGGTGCCTCCTTCTGGGTATCCGAGTTCCGCCAACGTCAGGCGGTCCTTGGTAGTGCTTTTTAGCACGGGTACCTCCTGCTTAGTAACCGGGTTCCAGTAACGTCAGCTGGTCCTCGGTAGTTCCATAGGCTCTTGAACCTTCGGGTAGCCATCCGAGTTCCAGTTCCATCAGCTGGTTCTTGGCATTTTCTCAGCCTTCTTGTACCTTCTGCTACATTTCCAAGTTGAAGACCCTAAAGTCGACGACCCGGAAGACCACCCCGATGACGACGACGACGACCCGGAAGACCACCCCGATGACGACGACGACGACGGCGGAGACGACGACGGCTGAGACGACGACGGCGGAGATGACGACACTGGAGACGACGACCCTGGAGACGACGACATGGAAGACCGAGAAGCAGAAGAACAAGAGGCTGCAGAACAAAGAGCAGAAGAACATTAAGCATAAGACTTAATATCAGAGCAAAAGATATTATCTAAATTATATGCAGAAGAAGACTAAGCAGTGTATGGGGGTGAGTCCGTTCCTCCTCGTGGTGCCCCTGGATAAAGCCTGATGCTGCAGGCCAAACTGAACGCGGACAAATGTAACTTTTGTGACTGGCAGAACGGAAGGTGTAATCTTCCAACTTTTATAGATAACAACTACGGGAATGCCTGTCACAAATGAGAATATGATGAAGAAGTAGAATAGGAATAATAATAACAGTGGAATAATAAGAATATGTAGAATAGGAAGAATAATAATAGTTGAATAAAATGAATATGAAGAATGTAATAAAAAAAAAAATAGGTAGAAGATGAAGAAGAAGATGAATAAGGTGAAGAAGAAGTTGATGTCAAAGATGCTGATGATGATGAAGATGAAAGTGTGGGAAAAGTAAAAAAAAAAAAGAAAAAAAAAGAAGGGGAAGGGCGTGGAATAGTGAAACATCAATATCTGACAAAATAAAAAAAAATTTACATACTCAATATCTTTTTCACTCCGAACGTCTTAAAAAAAAAAAAAACATGCTATTCTATTTGATTGGGCTAAACCTCATTGCCTTTAATGTCTCCGCCACCTCCCACAATACATCCTACATTATTCTTAGTTGTTTTCCTTGATGTAGAATGAACCTACAAGGAAAGAAAGGGTTTATTTTAATTCCGATATTTTGGTCCCATTGACTTGCATTGGGATCGGGTATCGGTATCGGCGATATCCGATATTTTTTGAATATCGGCCGATCCCAACCGATACCGATACTTTCCGATATCGGAAGGTATCGCTCAACACTACTTACAACCAATAAAAACCCAAAAGTCATAATCTCAGTAAATTAGGATAATTAACAAAAAAGACCTGCAAAGGTTTCCTAAGTGGTTAAAACAGTCCCTTAGTCTGTTTCAGTAGGCTACACAATCCTGGGAAGACAGATAACTTGACAGATGTCCAGAAGGCAGTCATTCCTAAACTCCACAAGGGGGGTAAGCCACAAAAGGTCATTGCTAAAGAAGCTGGCTGTTCACAGAGTGCTGTATCCAAGAATATTAATGAAAGTTTGAGTGTAAGTAAAAAGTAAGGTAGACAAAGGTGCACAAGCAATCGGGATAACCGCAGCAGCCTTGAAAGGATTGTTAAGAAAAGTCCATTCAAAAATTGGGGGGACATTCACAAGGAGTGGACTGCTGCTGGAGTCATTGCTTCAAAAGCCACCACACATAGAAGTATCCAGGACATGGGCTAGAAGTGTCGGATTCCTTGTGTCAAGCCATTCATGACCAATAGACAACACCAGAAGCGTCTTACCTGGGCCAAGGAGAAAAGGAACTGGACTGTTGCTCAGTGGTCCAATGTGTTGTTTTCAGATGAAAGTAAATTTTGCATTTCATTTGGAAATCAAGGTCCCAGAGTCTGGAGGAAGAATGGAGAGACCACAGTCCAAGCTGCCTAAGGTCCAGTGTGGTTTCCACAGTCAGTGGTGGTTTGGAGAGCCATGTCATCTGCTGGTGTAGGTCCACTGTGTTTTATCAAGACCAAAGTCAGAACAGCCGTCTACCAGGAAGTTTTAGAGCACTTCATGCTTCCCTCTGCCGACAAGCTTTTTGGAGATGGGAATTTCATTCTCTGGTATGACTTGGCACCTGTCCACACAGTCAAAAGTACTAATTCTTGGTTTAAAAACAACAGTATCACTGTGCTTGATTGGCCAGCAAACTTGCCTGTCCTTAACCCCATAGAGAATCTACAGGGTATTGTCAAGAGGAAGATGAGAGTCACCAGACCCAACAATGCAGACGAGCTGGAGGCTGCTATCAAAGCAACCTGGGCTTCCATAACACCTCAGCACTGCCACAGGCTTTTCGCCGCATTGATGTAGGCAGTGATGCAAAAGGAGCCCCGACCAAGTATTAAGTGCATTTACTGAACATATATTTCAGTAGGCCAACATTTCGGATTTTAGAATAATTTTTCAAGCTGGTGTTATAAGGTATTCTAATTTACTGAGATAATGACTTTTGGATTTTCATTGGCTTTAAGCCATAATCATCAATGTTAACAGAAATAAACACTTGAAATACATCACTCTGTGTGTAATGACTCTATATAATATATGAGTTTCACTTTTTGTATTGAAGAGCAGAAATAAATTAACTTTTTGATGATAATCTAATTTACTGAGAAGCACTTGTATGTGCCCAGTCTGAGAAAAACTACTTATTTTTGCAGGTCAGAATCGTCCATTAAAGAGGTTCTCCTGTGCCACTAGCTTCTACATTGGTAGGTAAGCACTGCTGATTTTGTTATATTTTAGCAGATATTTGCCAGGATCCGTGCAATTTTGGTAGGTTTTGTGCATGTGTCCTGGCAGGAACTTGTCATGCTTATGAGGGTGGGAAAGATAGAATGCACGTGGAAGTGAATGATGTGTTATCCCTTTTTCACATATCTGTTTAGTGCATGATGAGTTTTTCACGTATTTTCGCTGCTTAAAAAACACAACATCTTACAGTTCCAGCAGAGTCGAAGGGATTTATAGAAACTTCATCCCACCGTAATACTTTTTAAAGCAATGTAAATTGCGGTGTGTTCCAAATCTGCAACATGTCAATTTCTCTAGCAGATATGCTGAGTTTTATGTGTAGATTTTTCCAATAGACTTGTATTAGATGTGGAAAATTTGCAAGTAAAAGTCTCACATGTGGTTTCAGGCTACATTCCCACGATGAGCTTTTAGTCAGTTTTTGATGTTGCAGATTTTCTGATCCATTTCTGCACATATTAAGTAAATTATGCTACTTGTATTTTTCATTGCATTTTTTATCATGTTTTGACGCCGCAGTTTTTGTCTCTTGTTAGTATGTCATGTTTTAAACAAAGCTGCTTCGTTTTTAATAGTTCCTGGTATTTGGCTTTAACAGAACTTTATGGATACAGTCATATATGGATTACATGCGGTTTTTATGCCTTTGCACCACGGAAAAACACTAAAAATGCATTTGCATCTAATGCAAGACTAGTGGGAAAATCCTTGCATAAAACTTAGTGTATCCACTAGAGAAATTGACGTGCTGCAGATTTCAAACACATATGAAATGTCTAGAAATCCCATCCACTTTTCTGGAACTGTAAGAAGCTCTGTGTTTTGACAAAGCAAAAATACACTGAGTTCTTTTTATTTTTCTTCAATTTGGTAAATCTACTTTAACCCCTTAACAACCGCCGATACGCCTTTTAATGGCGGTAGTTAAGAGTCCTTAACAGCGCTGTGGAAAAAGTGTGTAGCACCCCCAGAGTCGGATTTTCTCCGGGGTCTCGGCTGGAGACCCCAGAGAACATGATTCGGGTCGGTTTCTACCGACCCCCGGGTTGCGATCGCCAGTATTAACCATTTACCGGCGACCACAAAAAAAGCAAATCCGCTGTGCCATTTAAGTTCTCTGTCCTCTGATGTGATCGCACATCGGAGGACAGAGAAATGGGGTCCACGATCCCCCCCCCCAGTACCTCCCGATGCTCCTCGTGCCCTCCCCCCATGGGCGCCGCCATCTTTTTCTGGGACAAAAATGGCATGCGCATGCGCAGTGTGCCTGCCGAGATCTGCCGGCACAAAGCAGATATCGGGGTCTCGGCTGCTGGGGGTAGCCAAGTCCCCAAAGAACATGATCTGTGTTGATTTTTACCGACTCCCGGGCTGCGATCGCCGGTATTAACCGTATACCAGTGATCGCAAAACAAAAAGTCCACTGTACCATTTAATTTCTCTCCTCTGTTGTGATCACACATCAGAGGACAGAGAAATAGGGTCCCCGATCGCCCCCGATACTTACCAGTTTCTCCCGATGCTCCTTGGCCCTCCTGCTTCCCCCTATGGCCGCCACCATCTTTTTCCGGGAAGAAAATGGCGGGCGCATGCGCACTGCGCCCACCGAGATCTGCCAGCCGGCACTCGACAACAATAGGAAAATTTTTCCTATTGGTTCATTTTGGTCACTGTGATAGACCCTTTGACAGTGGTCAAAATTTAAAAAAATAGTAATTAAACCCTCCCTTTATCAACCACTTAGTTATGAAGAAATAATAAAATAAAGCAAATATATTTATTTCCTTTTTCCAATTAGGTTTAGAGTTGGGCTAAAGTTAGGGTTAGTGTTGGGGCTAAAGTTAGGGTTGGGGCTAAAGCTAGGGTTAGGGTTGGGCTAAAGTTAGGGTTGGGGTTAAAGTTAGGGTTAGAGTTGGGATTAGGGTTTTGATTAGGGTTAGGGTTGAGATTAGTGTTAGGGTTGGGATAAGGGATAGGTTTGGGATTAGAGTTAGGTTTGGATTAGGGTTGATATTAGGGTTATGGTTGGGATTAGAGTTAGGTTTGAGATTAGAGTTAGGTTTGGGACTAGAGATAGGTTTGGGATTAGGGTTAGGTTTGGGATTAGGGTTATAGTTAGAGTTGGGATTAGGGTTAGGGGTGTGTTGGGGTTAGGGTTGTGATTAGGATTATGGATCGGGTTGAGATTAGGGTTAGAGGTGTGTTAGGGTTAGAATTGGGGGGGTTTCCACTATTTAGGTACATCAGGGGGTCTCCAAGCATGGCACCACCATTGATTCCAACCAATTTTGGGTTCAAAAAGTCAAATGGGTAACCCTCATTCTGAGCTCTGCTGTGCACCCAAACAGTGGTTTACCCCCACATATGGGGCATCAGGGTACACAAGGCAAATTGGACAAAAATTTTTGGGGTCCAGTTTCTCCTGTTACCCTTGGAAAAATTAAAAAATTGGGAGCTAAAAAATAATTGTTGTGGAAAAAATTTGTTTTTTTGTTTTCACGGCTCTGCATTATAAACTTCTGTGAAGCACTTGGGGGTTCAAAGTGCTCACCACAAATCCAGATAAGCTCATTGGGGATCTAGTTTCCAAAATGGGGTCACTTGTGGGGGATTTCTACTGTTTAGGTACATCAAAGGCTCTGCAAACGCAACATGATGCCCTCAGACCATTCCATCAAAGTCTGCATTCCTAAACATCACTACTTCCCTTCCAAGCCCCGACATGTGCCCAAACAGTAGTTTTCTCCCAAATATGGGTGTAAGATTGCACTTACTAAGTGTATTGGGGAACACTCGCTTGGCACGGGATTCAAGCACTTAGGCATGGTTTTTCTACTTACACAGTCCACACGGTTTATTATGGCATCATAAACCTGATTATGCACAGTTCATCATATACACTTCATAGAACACAATAGGCACCAACCGGTGACCTTAAGTTGCACCTTTATCTTTAGACACTTCATATTCAGCTTTATCTCACGGACACTAAACATGCTGGACCTCTCACTTCGTCCAGTTACCATGGGTGTCGAACAGTTCATCAATGTCCCTAGTCATATAGCGCACATGACATTGGGTCGTGGTCTCTAAACACGCTAATCCTTATCTGACCAGTTGCCGTTGGTGACCGCACAGCACCCCATACGCTCTCTCTCTCTCAGGGAAGCTGCCAAACTGGGATCACCATACCAGGCAATGCTTCGCTCACCAGGCCACCTGACAGTCCTGATCCTCAGACGAGCTGTCGCTTCCCCAAATGCAGTGCCATTATGGACTCTGCACACGCGTCCTCTCTGTGCGCTATTCAGGACATCCATCCCCATCTGGGACCGTCCAACACACAGACCCCCTGGTCCAAGGCCTCCCCCATGTGCTTTTCAGGGATCTAGTCCTACTCCCAGGACCACCCAACACAGAGGCCCTCCAGAACCTGGCACACACACCACTCAGGTCTATCCATTTTTTTCCCATGTGACCACATGGTCACATTATATACTTGTAACCACTCCCATAGGTGTGAGGTGGCTAGTTCAACCATTATAACCACAAATATGCCTCCACGCATATCCTGAGGAGCACATGCAGCGCCCCCTAGCTGTAACAGGGGTCACTGCATCACATAGGGTATCAGCGTACTCAGGACAAATTGGAGAACAACTTTTGGGGTCCAATTTCTCCAGTTTCCCTTGGGAAATTAAAAAATTGGGGGCTAAAAAATCATTTTTGTGGAAAAAAAAAGATTTTTTATTTTCACGGCTTTGCATTATAAATTTCTGTGAAGCATTTGGGCATTGAAAATGCTCACCACACATCTAGATAAGTTCCTTGGGGATCTAGTTTCCAAAATGGGGTCACTTGTGGGGGTTTCTGCTATTTAGGCACAACAAGGGCTCTGCAAACGCAACATGATTTCCGCAGACCATTCTATCAAAGTCTGCATTCCAAAAGGGCACTCCTTCCCTTCTGAGCTCTGCCATGCACCCAAACAGTGGTCCCCACATATATAGGGTATCAGCGTACTCAGGAGAAATTGCACAACAACTTTCATGGTCCAATGTCTCCTGTTACCCTTGTGAAAGTAAAAGTTTGGGGGTGAGAAAATCATTTTTGTGAAGCACTTGGGGTTCATAGTGCTCACCACAAATCTAGATAAGCTCCTTTAGGGGTCTAGTTTCCAAAATGGGGTCACTTGTGGGGGGTTTCTACTGTTTAGGTACATCAAGGGCTCTGCAAATGCAACATGACGCCCGCAGACGATTCCATCAAAGTCTGCATTTTATAACGTCACTACTTCCCTTCCGAGCCCCGATGTGTGCCCAAACAGTGGTCCCCCACACATGTTCAGGACAAAATAGAAAAAAACTTTTTGGGTCCAATTTCTTCTCTTACCCTTGGGAAAATAAAAAATTGGGGGCGAAAAGATCATTTTTGTGAAAAAATATGATTTTTTATTTTCATGGCTCTGCGTTATAAACTTCTGTGAAGCATTTTGGGGTTCAACGTGCTCACCACCCATGTAGATAGGTTCCTTAAGGGGTATAGTTTCCTAAATGGTGTCACTTGTTGGGGATTTCCACTGTTTAGGCACATCAGCGGCTCTCCAAACACAACATCGAATCCGATCTTAATTCCAGCCAATTCTGCATTTAAAAAGTCAAACGTCACTCCTTCCCTTCCGAGCTCTGCCGTGCGCCCAAACAGTGGTTTATCCCCACATATGGGGTATCGGCATACTCAGGACAAATTGCACAACAACTTTTGTCATCTAATTTCTCCTGATATCCTTGTGAAAATAAAAATTTGGGGGCAAAAAGATAATTTTTGTGGAAAAAATATGATTTTTTATTTTCACGGCTCTACGTTATAAACTTCTGTGAAGTACTTGGGGGTTCAAAGTGCTCACCACACATCTAGATAAGTTCCATAAGGGGTTTAGTTTCCAAAATGGTGTCACTTGTCGGGAGTTTCCACTGTTTAGGCACATTAGGGGCTCCCCAAAAGCAACATGGCATCCGATCTCAATTCCAGCCAATTCTGCATTGGAAAATTCAAACGGCACTCCTTCTCTGCTAAGCTCTTCCACGCGCTCAAACAGTGGTTTACTCCCACATATGGGTTATCGACATATTCAGGAGAAATTGTACAACAAAGTTTGTGGTTCATTTTCTCTTTTTACACTTGTGAAAAT
This sequence comes from Ranitomeya imitator, assembly GCF_032444005.1. NCBI lineage: Eukaryota > Metazoa > Chordata > Amphibia > Anura > Dendrobatidae > Ranitomeya > Ranitomeya imitator. Next base: position 739,821,836 of record NC_091284.1, on the reverse strand, counting down.
AAAAAAAAATTGGTTCTGAAGTAAAATGTTCGTAAAAAAAGTTAAATGTTAATTTTTTCCTTCCACATTGCTTCAGTTCCAGTGAAGCATGTAAAGGGTTAATAAACTTCTTGAGGGTATGTGCACACGTCAGGTTTTTTTCCTGACAAAATCCGGAGAATTCTGGCAGAAAATCGCGTTTTTTTCCGCGCGGATTTTTTGCGGAATTTTTGCGTTTTTTTTTTTTTTTTTCTGAAAGTCATTTTGGCTTAGAAATCCGCAAAAAATCCGCAAAAAGAATGAGCATGTCCATTTTTTTCCGGAATGCATTTTTTTTGCGGTAAAAAACGCATCCATCTGAACAAAAAATCCGGAATGCATTCTAAATGATAGGATGCATATTTTTAGCGTTTTTGATGCGGAATTATAGCGTTTTTATAGCGAAATTCCGCAAAAAAAACGCTAAAAATCCGGACGTGTGCACATACCCTGAATGTGGTTTTAAACACCTTGAGGGGTATCGTTTTTAGAATGGCGTCACTTTTGGGTATTTTTTGTCTTGTACACCCCTCAAAGTGACTTTAAATGTGAGATGGTACCTAAAAAAATGGTTTTGTAAATTTTGTAAAAATGGTCAACTTTTAACCCTTATAACTTCCTAACAACAATAAAAATGGTTTCAAAAATTGTGCTGGTGTAAAGTAGACATGTGGGAAATGTTATTTATTAACTATTTTGTGTGACACCAGCCTCTGATTTAAGGGTATAAAAATTCAAAGTTTGAAAAATGCAAAATTTTAAAAATTTTCACCATATTTCCGTTTTTTTCATAAATAAACACAAGTTATTTAGAAGAAATTTTACCACTAACATGAAGTACGATATGTCAAGGAAAAACTTTTTCAGAATCAGCAGGATACGTTAAAGCGTTCCAGAGCTAAAACCTCACAAAATGACAGTGGTCAGAATTGTAAAAATTGGCCTTGTCATTAAGCTGCAAATTGGCTCCGTCACTAAGCGGTTAATATCTGCATATATTAGTTGTAATTTCTAAGCTGCATTTTTTAAATTCTATATCATGTGGTTCATGGATCATGTGATTCTTCAACATACCGCAAGAAATATTTTCCAAAGAAAAATAAAATTACATTAACTCATTTTTTTTTTGATAAGGTGAATGAAAAGAAGACTCCTGGGAGAAAGAAGTCAATGAAATGGTACAACGTGCTGCAATTTTGAGAACCACAATCATAAAAAAAACTAAAAACAAAATTAAAGTAATCAACAACATTTAAAAAGTTAAAATTAGTCAAAAGTCAAAATTAGTTAAAAGTAAAAAGAAATAAATTAAAGTGACCCACAACACTTAAAAAGTCGATGTACTGTATGTTTCCCATTTACTGTTCCCTACTGACTTCCACAAAATATCTGGCTTTAAACTGAGATTAAAAAAAAGGAGAAATAGAGAAATAAATAAATATAAGTATAAGTAACAAATATAAAGCTCAAATAAAGCTGCAGACCTTTTAATAAAAAAAAATGTGTGTGACTGAAGCTTTGGGGTGGTTTTTATAAAAACACCAGTCTCTGATGGGGATTTTTTATTCCACAAAATCTGCGTTAAAAGGGAATGGCAAATATTATGTTTCCTCAAAAATAAGACCTACCATTGAGTAAGGCCCAGTTACAGTCAGGGACCAGGGCCAGTGTTATGGGTTGGTATGGCGGACTGGGCAACTGCCCAGTGCAATCATTCTCATAGTGACCCCCCCAGAATTTCTACCCCAAGGTTAAAACCATGATGTCACCAGAGGTCCTTAACTGCAGGAGTCCAGAGGAACTGAAGAGTTAAAACCACAAGAATCAAGTACGAAGCTTAAGGACACAAATAGGCATCCATACCTATTATAGTCTACGGGGCTGTTCAAATGTCTAAATTTGTTTTCCAAACTCTGTGCCCACAAAAAAATCACAGAGACCATTTTTCAACTGAGACACAGATGAAAATCATCCATCCAAGTCACGGATCTGTGAAAATCTCAGACAGCACACAGACACGATCCCGTGCTGTCCATCTTTATCCCTTCACCCCTCAAAGCTGTTTGCACCTTCATGACCAGGTCAATTTTTACCATCGATTTCTAATTTTTTCAACAAAATTTACAAACCATTTTTTAAGGACCACATTACATTTGAAGTCTTTGAGGGATCTATATGTCAGAAATTACCCAAAAGTGACACCATTATAAAAACTGCACCCCTCAAGGTACTTAACCACATTCAAGAAGGTTCTTCACAGGAATTTTTTCAGCGTGGGATGAAAAAATGAATATGTCACTTTGTTAATTTTACTTTACACAAATGTTTTTATTTTCACAAAGGTAACAAGAAAAAATAGACCACAAAATTCATTGTGAAATTTATGTGATACTCCATATGTAGAGCAAAAACACAGTTTTGGAGCATGGCAGGGCTCGGAAGGGAAGGAGCGCCTTGTGACTTTTTGAATGCAAAATTTGCTGGAATATACTATGTCGCATTTGGAGAGCCTCTGATGTGCCTAAACAGTGGAAACCCCTCACAAATAACACCATTTTGGAAACTAGACCCCTCAGGAAACTTATCTAGATGTATCATGAGCACTTTGAACTCTCAGTTGCTTCACAAAATTTATTAACATTGAGCTGTGAAAATAAAAAAAATCTGATTTTTCCACAAAAATGTTTTTTAGCCCCAAATTTTGCATTTTACAAGGGTAACAGGAGAAAATAGAAACCCAAATTTGTCATGCAGTTTTTGCTGAGTGCACAGATACCCCATATGTGGTAAAAAAAACAACAACTTTGAGGCACAGTGAAAAGCTCAGATGGGAAGAAGCCCTATATTGGGTTTCAGATTTTCCTCGACTGTTTTGAGGGTGCCATGTCACATTGACGGAGCCCCAGAGGTGCCAGAACAGCAGATCCCACCCAAAAGAGACACTGTTTTACAAACTACACTTCTCAATGAATTCATCTAGGGGTGCAGTAATCATATGACACCACAAGTGGGTCACAGAATTTTATACCTTTGGTCAATGAAGAAAAAAGCATTTTTACCACCGAAATGTAGTTTTAGGCCCAGATTTTACATTTTCACATTGGGGAATGAGTAAAAATGGCACTAAAATATGGCCCACTATTTCTGCTGAATGTAGAAATACCCTACATATGGCCTTACAGTACTGGTTAGCCAAACGGCGAGACTCGAGAAGGATGTAGCACTATTTTCCTCCTGCCGATCTTCCTACAATAGTTTGCGGAGTCCATATGCAGAGCCCCTAAGTGCTAGAGGAGCAGAATCCTTCCTCAAGTGACTCCATTTTGGAAACTATACCCAGTATGTTATAGTGACCAGTATGTTACGCCAGCTCATGCTTCTGGAGACAGGCACCTGCAAATTAGGTGGGCTCTCCTCGCTACAGAAATGCCAAACATGTGGATGCTTAATGTGGTTTATGCACACTGTGGGGCTCAGAAGGGAAGCACAGAATTTACTGAATTTATTTTTGTGGGGGCAAGGAACCATTTTGCTTTTCCAGAGCCTTTGTGCTACCAGTAATGTGGAATATTTCCATTGACAGATGATGGACCTAAATGGGGACTTTTTTGTGGATTGAGCTAAAGCTTTTATTAGGAACATTTTATAAAACGTTTGCGATCACATTTATTTTGTGCTCTACGCTGAGCACTTACTTTAAATCTCCAAGTGACGTGATTCATATGAAACCCCCAAAGGATCCATTCACTATAATAAGGCATCAGAGTTACCTCTTTTCAGTGATGTCCTTTTTTCAGAAGTGCACAAAATTATGGAGGACCTAGTTTTCATGCACAGCTAAAAATACGGACACCGCTGGATCATACGCCAGACGGTGTCTCCATCTGCCTCATTAGAAGGAATCTTCTGCAGGGGGTTCAATCTGGATCGTGTATTTCAAAGATTTACACTGAAACCTCAGTGTAAGTGCTCAGAGCAGAGCGCAGAATAAATGTGAGCCGAGCCATAATGCGATCTCTGGGAGGCAGAGTGAAAAAATCAACAGCAGGAGAAAAATTGGTTTTATATATTTTTTTATGCCATTCCTTGTGCGGTATAAGTAATTAGGCGACTTTATTCTTACGATTAGGTTACAGCTCTACCAGATTTATATTGGGTTTTTATGTTTGGCTGCTGTTACACACTAAAAGACTCTTTTTTTGCAAAAACTAGTTTTTGCATCACCATATTTTGAGAGATATAATTTTTTTATTGCTTTCTATTTCAATTTTTGGGAGGCACAAGCAATTTAGGATTTTTTTCATTCCATTCCATGTGTGGTAAAATTGGTAAAGTAGCTTTACTTTTCGGGTCTATATGATTACAGAGATACCTCATTTATATAATTTTTAGTGATGAGCGAATACATTCGGCACTATTAGTTACTCGCACAAATAGTACAGTATTCGGGCTATTCATAAATTGGCGAGTAATTAGGTATTCATCTCGGTATATTCGAGAGACCTACCCAGCATGTTTCGCGCTTTATTTGCAGCCAATGAACATGCTGGGCTGGCTTGCCAATTACAGTAATGCCATCTTTGGTGTGGCATTACTGTGATCGGCTGGCCTTCCAGTGTCAGAGACAATTTTAAGGCTGAAGGCACCATGTTGTGGACATTTCAGCCAGAAACAGCATAGGGAGAGCATAGTTTCAACGTAGGGAGAGTGAAGGGAATGTAGGGAGAGAAATAGGAGGTTATAGTGAGCTCTATTTATTCCTAAGGCCAGCGTCACACTAGCAAGTTATACGGACGTATGAGCCCAGAAAATACATCCAGAAAATATGCATTGCAAACGGCCCAATGATTCTCTATGGTGCAGCTCCTATCTGCCATATATTACGCATCCGTAATATACGGTATGTTACTGGCGTAGAAAATCGCTGCATGCTGCGCTTGTCAACGTATTGCGCAAAAAATACGCCAATGAAAGTCTATGGGGGCGAGAAAATTACGGATTACACACGGACCATGCATGTGACTTGCGAGAAATATGCAGCGGTGTTCTATAGAAAAGCCGGCAATTCAGCGCGGTGTACAGTAAAATCACACTGACAGAATAGAATAGAATAGGTAGAATAAATGTGTACACATAGTATAGGTATATATATATATATATATATATACAGTGGGGCAAAAAAGTATTTAGTCAGTCAGCAATAGTGCAAGTTCCACCACTTAAAAAGATGAGAGGCGTCTGTAATTTACATCATAGGTAGACCTCAACTATGGGAGAAAAACTGAGAAAAAAAAATCCTGAAAATCACATTGTCTGTTTTTTTAACATTTTATTTGCATATTATGGTGGAAAATAAGTATTTGGTCAGAAACAAAATTTCATCTCAATACTTTGTAATATATCCTTTGTTGGCAATGACAGAGGTCAAACGTTTTCTGTAAGTCTTCACAAGGTTGCCACACACTGTTGTTGGTATGTTGGCCCATTCCTCCATGCAGATCTCCTCTAGAGCAGTGATGTTTTTGGCTTTTCGCTTGGCAACACGGACTTTCAACTCCCTCCAAAGGTTTTCTATAGGGTTGAGATCTGGAGACTGGGTAGGCCACTCCAGGACCTTGAAATGCTTCTTACGAAGCCACTCCTTCGTTGCCCTGGCGGTGTGCTTTGGATCATTGTCATGTTGAAAGACCCAGCCACGTTTCATCTTCAATGCCCTTGCTGATGGAAGGAGGTTTGCACTCAAAATCTCACGATACATGGCCCCATTCATTCTTTCATGTACCCGGATCAGTTGTCCTGGCCCCTTTGCAGAGAAACAGCCCCAAAGCATGATGTTTCCACCACCATGCTTTACAGTAGGTATGGTGTTTGATGGATGCAACTCAGTATTCTTTTTCCTCCAAACACGACAAGTTGTGTTTCTACCAAACAGTTCCAGTTTGGTTTCATCAGACCATAGGACATTCTCCCAAAACTCCTCTGGATCATCCAAATGCTCTCTAGCAAACTTCAGACGGGCCCGGACATGTACTGGCTTAAGCAGTGGGACACGTCTGGCACTGCAGGATCTGAGTCCATGGTGGCGTAGTGTGTTACTTATGGTAGGCCTTGTTACATTGGTCCCAGCTCTCTGCAGTTCATTCACTAGGTCCCCCCGCGTGGTTCTGGGATTTTTGCTCACCGTTCTTGTGATCATTCTGACCCCACGGGGTGGGATTTTGCGTGGAGCCCCAGATCGAGGGAGATTATCAGTGGTCTTGTATGTCTTCCATTTTCTAATTATTGCTCCCACTGTTGATTTCTTCACTCCAAGCTGGTTGGCTATTGCAGATTCAGTCTTCCCAGCCTGGTGCAGGGCTACAATTTTGTTTCTGGTGTCCTTTGACAGCTCTTTGGTCTTCACCATAGTGGAGTTTGGAGTCAGACTGTTTGAGGGTGTGCACAGGTGTCTTTTTATACTGATAACAAGTTTAAACAGGTGCCATTACTACAGGTAATGAGTGGAGGAAAGAGGAGACTCTTAAAGAAGAAGTTACAGATCTGTGAGAGCCAGAAATCTTGACTGTTTGTTTCTGACCAAATACTTATTTTCCACCATAATATGCAAAAAAAAATGATAAAAAAACAGACAATGTGATTTTCTGGATTTTTTTTTCTCAGCTTGTCTCCCATAGTTGAGGTCTAACTATGATGTAAATTACAGACGCCTCTCATCTTTTTAAGTGGTAGAACTTGCACTATTGCTGACTGACTAAATACTTTTTTACCCCACTGTATATATATATACATATGTCAGTGAGGCACACATATATATATATTTATATTTAATTCAGCGCTAGATAGCAGAAAAGCCGGTAATTCAATTGCCGGCTTTTCCTATCTCCTTCACAAACCCGACAGGATATGAAACATGGTTTACATACAGTAAACCATCTCATATCCCTTCTTTTATTACATATTCCTCTTTAGTAATGTAAGAAGTGTCTTTGTGTCAAATTTGGGTTCTCTAGCTATTAAATTAAAGGGTTAAATCCCGGGAAAAATTGGCGTGGGCTCCCACCAGATTTTCTCCGCCAGAGTGGGAAAGCCAGTGACTGAGGGCAGATATTAATAGCCTAGAGAGGGACCATGGTTACTGCCCCCCCCCCCCCCCTGGATAAAACATCTGTCCCGAGCCACCCCAGAAAAGGCACATCTGTAAGATGCGCCTATTCTGGCACTAAGCCTCTCTCTTCCCACTCCCATGTAGAGGTGGGATATGGGGTAATGAAGGGTTAATGTCACCTGTTCTGAATTCCGTTCTTGGGCTCCCTCCGGTGGTTGTAAATGGCACTTTTGTGAATTCTGCCCTTGGGCTCCCTCTGGTGGTTTTGAGTGGAACTGCTGCTCCTTGGATTTAGCTTTAGCAGCTGCTTTCACTAATCGTCTCTCCTGGCTCTGCTATTTAACCTGGCTCTAGTCTTCTGCCTATGCCACCTGTCAATGTTTTCTGGCTGGATTCACATCTCTGCTTGGATTCTCCTGGTTTCCTGACCAGTTCTGCTAAGATAAGTTCTGGCTTTGCTCATTTCAGTCCATATGTTGTGGATTTATTGTTCTGTGCATTCTATTTTTGTCCAGCTTGTCATTATGGATTTTTTCTGTTAGCTGGAAGCTCTGGGAAGCAGATTTACCCTCCACACCTTTAGTCAGGTGTGGAGATTTTGTAAACTCTGTGTGGATTGTTTTGTAGTTTTTATACTGACCGCACAGTATCCTTTCCTGTCCTATCTATCAAGCTAGACTGGCCTCCTATGCTAAAATCTGATTTCATCTCTGCGTATGTTATTTTCCCCTTCTCTCACCGTCAATATTTGTGGGGGGCTATCTTTCCTTTGGGGATTTTCTCTGAGGCAAGATAGGCTTCCTGTTTCCATCTTTAGGGGAAGTTAGATCTTAGGCTGTGCCGAGGGGTCTAGGGAGCATCAGGTACCCCCCACGGCTATTTCTAGTTGCGCTGCTAGGTTCAGGGTCTGCGGTCAGTACAGATACCACCTCCTTCAGAGCTTGTCTCATGTTGTTCCTAAACCACCAGATCATAACAGTCACCTTGCTATTGTAAGGTGACATTAAGCCAGGTTAATAATGGAGAGGCGTCAATTATGACACCTTATCCATTATTAATCCAATAGTACGAAATGGTTAATAAAGCACACATATTATTAAAAAGTATTTTAATGAAATAAAGACACATGGTGTTTTAATATTTTATTATACTCTTAATCCACCTGAAGACCCTTGTCACCTGAAGCAAAATTAAAAAAACAAACAACAATATTCCATACCTTCCGTATTTACAGTCTTGTCCCATGCTGTAAATCCATCTGAAGGGGTTAAATCATTTTACACCCAGTAGCTCTGCTAATGCAGCTGTGCTCCTGACTGTAAAACTTGGTGAATGAATGGAATGCAGGGGAATGTACTGTAGTTACCTCGAGTCGCGGTGATGCGCCCTCTGCTGGATGAACTCATATGAACTCGAGCCTGGGAACTTTTCAGAATATTTTCCCACGCTCGAGTTCATATGAGTTCATCCAGAAAATCCTGGCCATTGAAGGAAAAATGAATGCGGCCAAGTACAGAGATATCCTGGATGAAAACCTCTTCCAGAGTGCTTTGGACCTCAGACTTAGACGAAGGTTCACCTTCCAACAAGACAATGACCCTAAGCACACAGCTAAAATAAGAAAGGAGTGGCTTCAGAACAACTCTGTGACCATTCTTGTCTGGCCCAGCCAGTGCCCTGACCTAAGCCCAATTGAGCATCTTTGGAGAGACCTGAAAATGCATGTCCACCAACGTTCACCATCTAACCTGATGGAACTGGAGAGGATCTGCAAGGAACAATGGCAGAGGATCCCCAAATCCAGGTGTGAAAAACTTGTTGCATCATTGCCAAGAAGACTCATAGCTGTACTAGCTCAAAAGGATGCTTCTACTCAATACTGAGCAAAGGGTCTGAATACTTATGACCAAGTGATATTTCAGTTTTGTTAATACATTTGCAAAAATTATTACATTTCTGTTTATTTTTCAGTTAAGATGGGGTGCCGAGTGTACATTAAAGTAAAAAAATGAACTTTTTTGATTTTACCAAATGGCTGCAATGAAACAAAGAGTGAAAAATTTAAAGGGGTCTGAATACTTTCTGTACCCACAGTAACAACTGCTGAGTGGGTATAGATCACTAACCTATGTGAGGTTCTTCAAAACTTTGAGTACTGCACCAAGATGGTGAGCACTGATGCTATTATGAGCATAACCATCTGACTGCTCTGTCTATTAAAACGTTTGCTGCAGAATCTTAAGGAGGAAGCTTTGAATGTCAAGCAGATGGCTATGGAGCAAGATTGTACAAGGGCTGACACCACACATCCCAGCCTCACTCAGTATTCTCAGGCCACATTGGGTGATGACAAGGAACAGGAGGTGGAACAAAATTTTTTTCTCTGCACTACAGAGGGGACTCCTAATACCATCTTTATGCTTGTCCAGCATGGTTGGTCTGAAGAGGAGATGGAAGAGGAGGAGGCTATGCATCGTGAGGAGAGGATAGTTGGTGTTCTTCCTGGTGAGGACACTGACCGATTGACTGTTTGTAGTGTGACACACATGGCAGAGTTCATGTCCAGATGACTTTCCCAAGACCCTGCCGTGAAAGACATTTTGTCCACCATGAAATACTGGCTATGCACCTTTCTTGATCCATGGTACAAGGAGAAATTTGCTTCTCTAATGTCGGAGCCAGGCATTGCATTCTCAGTGCATTCATGCCAGAGGGCTGTAGTGGAAGACTTGCTCAAAAGATTACCCTCAGACAGCACTGGTAGCAGAGGTACTATCTCTTTTCAACCACAAGGATTACTGGGGAGGGCCACAAACACCAGGTGCAACTTGGGAGGGGAAGAATGTCTAGCAACTGGGCCATTTTAATGAGACCGTCCCATCAGCAAGGGATAGCTCTGGGTGTAACTATGACGAGGAGGGAGAAGTTGACCAAGATGGTGAAGGACTATTTAAGGTGACCTTCCTGATTCTTCAGTGCCTTTTAACTATTGCTTGTCTAAGCTGCACACTTGTCCCATCCTCTCCTTGTATGCCTTGGAGGTGGTGCAATGCCCTGCCGCGAGTGTGTTGTCTGAGCTGGTTTTTAGTTCTGCAAGTGCAATCATAGCGCACACAGTTGTCAACAGAAAATGCAGACAGGCTGACTCTTCTAAAATTGAACAAGGGCTGGATATCCTCCTACTTTGTAAGCCCTATGGATGACAGCAGCGTTAAGTAAATGCAGGCCAAATGGTTTATTTTGGAAGTTGTCTTAGTGTCCATCCCTTACCATCCAAAACTATTTTATTCAGGAAATCAACTCCTCCTCCTCCTGCTTCTGCATCTACCTCTTGTAATAACTGCTGAGTGTATTGTGATATCCCCATCACGGCGTCGTTTAGTGTGTATGATACAGACACCTGGGGTAATTTTTGGGAAACTTTGCACATTGTGCAATGGTGAAACTTGTAGTCCCTATCTCTAACTCTTGTAACAATTACTAAATGTATTCTGAGGTCCTCATCATGGCCTCTTTCAGCATGTGTCATACAGACCCCTTGGGGAAATTTTGGGAAACCTTTGTACATTGTGCAATATTCACATGTCTACTCCCTATTTATACCTCTTGTAATAACTGCAAAGTGTATTGTGATGTCCCCATCATGGCATCTTTCAGCTGGACTGTGAGAGACTCCTTGGCTAGTTTTTTTTAAACCTTTGCACATTGTGCAGTGGTGAACCTTGTACTCTATATCTTTACCTCTTGTAATAACTGCTAAGTGTATTGTGATGTCCCCATCTTGGCATCTTTCAGCTGGCCTGAGAGAGACCCCTTGGTAATTTTTTTAAACTTTGCACATTGTGTAATGGCGAAACTTGTACTATCTTTCTCTACCGCTTGTAATAATTGCTAAAGGTATTGTGAGGTCCCCATCATGGTCTCTTTCAGCATATATGACACAGACTCCTTGGGGTAACTTTTGGAAACCTTTGTACATTGTGCAAAGGTCACATTCCCTATCTCTACCTCTTGTAATAACTAAAGAGATTGGGTCACAGGGGCCCAAAGAAAACGACCAAACGTCCATATAGAATGATATATAAAAACATGTATCTTTATTGATTCAAACAATTAAATACACCAAAAATAGAAAATATATCACATTACAAAAAACAGGTGAGGTACAGCGCTGCATGGTGTGCACGGACACCACACAGACGTGCAAGCATATTAAGAGCGCAGGGGTCCCAGGACAAATGCACCCGTCATGATAAATGAATATATCAAAACAACAAGAGGTTAATGCTCGTCAAATACAATTGTTTGCAATATATGCATCATGAAAAGAGCCATAATGACAAGGTACTAATCTATACAAAGATAAATAAATTACCTCTTAGTAATGAGACGGGTGATATGTCACCGGGGTCCGTGCGCCCTCCCCGATGCACGTTTCGGTAATAACACCTTCTTCAGGGAGCATGCTGCAAAAATGTTGATTTTGGCCCCATAAGATGCTCCATACAGACATTTGCCCCATATAATGCTGCACAAATGCTGATTATGGCCCCATAAGATGCTCCATAGAGATGTTTGCCCCATATAATGCTGCACATGGCCCCAAAAGGTGTTCCATACAGACATTTGCCCCATATAATGTTGCACATGGCCCCATTAGATGCTCCATACAGACATTTGCTCAATATAATGCTCCACAAATGCTGATTATGGCCCCATAAGATGCTCCAGAGACACATTTGCCCCATATAATGCTGCACAAATGCTGATTATGGCCCCATAAGATGCTCCATACAGACATTTGACCCATATAATGTTGCACATGGCTCCATAAGATGCTCCATACAGACATTTGCCCAATATAATGCTCCACAAATGCTGATTATGGCCCCATAAGATGCTCCATAGACACATTTGCCCCATATAATGCTGCACAAATGCTGATTATGGCCCCATAAGATGCTCCATAGACATATTTGCCCCATATAATGCTCCACAAATGCTGATTATGGCCTCATAAGATGCTCCATACAGACATTTGCCCCATATAATGCTGCACAAATGCTGATTATGGCCCCATAAGATGCTCCATAGAGATGTTTGCCCCATATAATGCTGCACATGGCCCCATTAGATGCTCCATACAGACATTTGCTCAATATAATGCTCCACAAATGCTGATTATGGCCCCATAAGATGCTCCATAGACACATTTGCCCCATATAATGCTGCACAAATGCTGATTATGGCCCCATAAGATGCTCCATACAGACATTTGCCCCATATAATGTTGCACATGGCTCCATAAGATGCTCCATACAGACATTTGCCCAATATAATGCTCCACAAATGCTGATTATGGCCCCATAAGATGCTCCATAGACACATTTGCCCCATATAATGCTGCACAAATGCTGATTATGGCCCCATAAGATGCTCCATAGACATATTTGCCCCATATAATGCTCCACAAATGCTGATTATGGCCTCATAAGATGCTCCATACAGACATTTGCCCCATATAATGCTCCACAAATGCTGATTATGGCCCCATAAGATGCTCCATACAGACATTTGCCCCATATAGTGCTGCACAAATGTTGATTATGGCCCCATAAGATGCTCCATACAGACATTTGCCCCATATAATGCTCCACAAATGCTGATTATGGCCCCATAAGATGCTCCATAGACACATTTGCCCTATATAATGTTACACAAATGCTGATTATGGCCCCATAAGATGCTCCATAGAGATGTTTGCCCCATATAATGCTGCACATGGCCCCATTAGATGCTCCATACAGACATTTGCCCCATATAATGCTGCACAAATGCTGATTATGGCCCCATAAGATGCTCCATAGACATATTTGCCCCATATAATGCTCCACAAATGCTGATTATGGCCTCATAAGATGCTCCATACAGACATTTGCCCCATATAATGCTCCACAAATGCTGATTATGGCCCCATAAGATGCTCCATACAGACATTTGCCCCATATAGTGCTGCACAAATGTTGATTATGGCCCCATAAGATGCTCCATACAGACATTTGCCCCATATAATGCTCCACAAATGCTGATTATGGCCCCATAAGATGCTCCATAGACACATTTGCCCTATATAATGTTACACAAATGCTGATTATGGCCCCATAAGATGCTCCATAGAGATGTTTGCCCCATATAATGCTGCACATGGCCCCAAAAGGTGTTCCATACAGACATTTGCCCCATATAATGTTGCACATGGCCCCATTAGATGCTCCATACAGACATTTGCTCAATATAATGCTCCACAAATGCTGATTATGGCCCCATAAGATGCTCCATAGACACATTTGCCCCATATAATGCTGCACAAATGCTGATTATGGCCCCATAAGATGCTCCATACAGACATTTGCCCCATATAATGTTGCACATGGCCCCATAAGATGCTCCATACAGACATTTGCCCAATATAATGCTCCACAAATGCTGATTATGGCCCCATAAGATGCTCCATAGACACATTTGCCCCATATAATGCTGCACAAATGCTGATTATGGCCCCATAAGATGCTCCATAGACATATTTGCCCCATATAATGCTCCACAAATGCTGATTATGGCCTCATAAGATGCTCCATACAGACATTTGCCCCATATAACGCTGCACAAATGTTGATTATGGCCCCATAAGATGCTCCATACAGACATTTGCCCCATATAATACTCCACAAATGCTGATTATGGCCCCATAAGATGCTCCATACAGACATTTGCCCCATATAGTGCTGCACAAATGTTGATTATGGCCCCATAAGATGCTCCATACAGACATTTGCCCCATATAATGCTCCACAAATGCTGATTATGGCCCCATAAGATGCTCCATAGACACATTTGCCCTATATAATGTTGCACAAATGCTGATTATGGCCCCATAAGATGCTCCATAGACACATTTGCCCAATATAATGCTGCACAAATGCTGATTATGGCTCCATAAGATGCTCCATAGAGATGTTTGCCGCATATAATCCTGCACATAGCCCCATAAGATGCTCCATACAGATATTTGCCCCATGTAATGCTGCACATGGCCCCATACAGATATTTGCCCTATATAATGCTGCATATGGCCCATAAGATGCTCCATACAGATATTTGCCCCCATATAATGCTGCACATGGCCCCGTACAGATATTTGCCCCCATATAATGCTGCACATGGCCACATAAGATGCCCCATACAGATATTTGCCCCCATATAATGCTGCACATGGCCCCATAAGATGCTCCATACAGACATTTGCCCCATATGCTGTTGCTGCAATAAAAAAAAAAAAAATTACATACTCACCTCTCAGGCCCCCAGCACTTGCTATATTCACCAGTCCGCGTTCCCCCGATGGCCGCCGCTGTGTCTTCAGTGTCCTCCGCACTGAAGTTCAGGCAAAGGGCGGCACGCACACTAATCGCATCACCACGCCCTCTGACCTGAGCCTCACTGCAGAGGACGGGGAAGACGCAGCGGCGACTGTCGGTGGAACAGGGAACAGGTGAATATCACGCACTGCGTTATACTCACTTGCTCCTGGCGCGGTGCAGTCCCTGGTTCTTCGGCGCCGGCAGCTTCTTCCTGTAGTGAGCGGTCACATGGTACCGCTCATTACAGTAATGAATATGTGGCTCCACCCCTATGGGAGTGGAGCCGGGTCCATATTCATTACTGTAATGAGCGGTACCATGTGACCGCTCACTACAGGAAGAAACTGCCGACACCGGAGAACCAGGGACTGCACCGTGCCAGGAGCAGGTGAGTATTATTAGTCAGCTGCCGCTCCCCCTCCCCTGCCGACCCCTGTGTATGACTCGAGTATAAGCCGAGAGGGGCAATTTCAGCCTAAAAAAATGGGCTACAATTCTTGGCTTATACTCGAGTATATACAGTAATTATTTTTGCATCACTTTATTCTGAGAGCTATAACTTTTTTATTTTTCCGCTGATAGAGTTGTATGGCAGCTTCTGTTTTGCAGGACAAGATGACGTTTTCAGCTGTAACATTTCTATTTACATTCTTTTTATTATTGCCTTTTATTCCACTTCTTGTTCAGCGGTATGATGATAAAGCATAGTTTTGTTTTTAGTGCGGTGTTCACCAAAGGAGTTAACTAGTGGGACAATTTTATAAGTTGTGGCTTTTCGGACGTGGGGATACCAAATATCTGTTCTTTTGTTGTTGTTTTTTTTTTTTTCATAAAAATATTTATTGGTACAATATACTGTTAAGTTTTTTAAATTATTTTGTGAAATTTAAAAAGAAATATTTTTCCTCTTTTTTTAAACTTTTTTACTTTGTCCCACTATGGGACTTTCACTTTCTGCAGTCTGATCGCTTTTAAAGCATAGCAAAGCAGAAGGTTTCGAATGAAAGATCGATTTTTGTGATATCTTTACTATTTTTCTTCTTTATAATCCACTGATATAATAAATCAATGCAAGGAATGAGTAATCTGTTGTCTGTCTTATGGGCTAGTGATTTTTTTCTGTGAAAAGCATCATGTGCCCACATTGATTGTGAAACGCACGCTGGCCCTGCCTGCTAAGCAGAATCCTGACATTAAATGAAAGCAGCATGTTCTGCTCCTCAATAAAAACAAACCCTAGGAATCTTTATTGCACCGTTGTCCCCAAATCATTTTCTCATGTTAATGATAAAATACCACAATGCTTTCTGCGGTGCTATTAATTTTCAATAAGGATCTGAATTCAACGCGGAACACATTGAGCCAGGTCAGCTGCAGCCAAAACTTCAGGCATCAACTATAGAGCGCTACAACAGATGTTCTATGTATATAGAGAGCAATAACTTCAGAAAAAAAAACCATGGGACTGGATGACAGTGTTTAAAGGGTCTAATGTAATTTTACATATTGCACAAACATTTCATGCTGTGGCAGAATCCAGAATTAAATGGGTTTTCTGCCACAGTTCTGGACTACAGACCAGTTTGTGCATCAGCTTATGTTTCAGTAATGGCTTCCATTTACCCCATACTGGGGGCATGTATTGATGAAAAGCATAAATTACAGCTACCGAATCCTATCCCGCAATAATGTTTATATTCATACAAGTCCGACCTAATAAATAGCAAGCATAGCACAAGACTGAATGCAAAGCTTTGTGTCTGGTATCTGCAAAAAGACACCGATGGAAACAACTGATATCAATTGGTAAAAACTACTGCCATTGCTATAAAATTTGTGCACATTTTTGTACTTTTGTTTTTTACTCCTCTTCTCCAAGAGCCATAAGTTGTTTTGTTTTTTTTTTGTCCATCAACATAACCATAAAAGGCCTTCATTTTTAGGCCGGTTTCACATGTCCTGATATTTCCGGTACCACCCTCTGACTGAACAGTCACAGCCAGAGGAGCCGGAAGATGGCGGCGCGCAGCGCTGGAACGGGACAGACAGGTGAGTATAGCAAGTGCTGGGGGCCTGAGCTAGCGGTGACTCCGGCACCTGACCCCTACAGCGCGCCGATGTCCCCGCCGGCTCAGGCCCCCAGCACTCGGCACTCAGCGGCCATAGGTGAGTATGGTATTTTTTTTTTTATATATGGCAGCAGCATACGGGGCATATATAATGGAGCATCTTATGGGGGGCATATAATACAATGGTGGCGCAGGATGGCAGTAGCACATGACAGAACGGGCGCAGGATGGCAGCAGCACATGACAGAACGGGCGCAGGATGGCAGCAGCACATGACAGAACGGGTGCAGGATGGCAGCAGCACATGACAGAACGGGTGCAGGATGGCAGCAGCACATGACAGAACGGGCGCAGGATGGCAGCAGCACATGACACAACGGGCGCAGGATGGCAGCAGCACATGACAGAATGGGCGCAGGATGGCAGCAGCACATGACAGAACGGTCGCAGGATGGGAGCAGCACATGACAGAACGGGCGCAGGATGGCAGCAGCACATGACAGAACGGGCGCAGGATGGTAGCAGCACATGACAGAACGGGCGCAGGATGGTAGCAGCACATGACAGAATGGGGGCGCAGGATGGCAGCAGCACATGACAGAACGGGGGCGCAGGATGGGAGCAGCACATGACAGAACAGGGGCGCAGGATGGGAGCAGCACATGACAGAACGGGGGCGCAGGATGGGAGCAGCACATGACAGAACAGGGGCGCAGGATGGGAGCAGCACATGACAGAACAGGGGCGCAGGATGGCAGCAGCACATGACAGAACGGGGGCGCAGGATGGGAGCAGTACATGACAGAACGGGGGCGCAGGATGGCAGCAGCACATGACAGAACGGGCGCAGGATGGAAGCAGCACATGACAGAACAGGGGTGCAGGATGGGAGCAGCACATGACAGAACAGGGGCGCAAGATGGGAGCATCACATGACAGAACGGGGGCAGGATGGCAGCAGCACATGACAGAACGGGCGCAGGATGGGAGCAGCACATGACAGAACGGGGGCACAGGATGGGAGCAGCACATGAAAACGGGGGCACAGGATGGGAGCTGCACATGACAGAACGGGGGCGCAGGATGGGAACAGCACATGACAGAACGGGGGCACAGGATGGCAGCAGCACATGACAGAACGGGCGCAGGATGGGAGCAGCACATGACAGAACAGGGGCGTAGGATGGGAGCAGCACATGACAGAACGGGCGCAGGATGAGAGCAGCACATGAAAGAACGGGGGCACAGGATGGGAGCAGCACATGACAGAACGGGGGCGCAGGATGGGAACAGCACATGAAAGAACGGGGGCGCAGGATGGCAGCAGCACATGACAGAACAGGGGCGCAGGATGGGAGCAGCACATGACAGAACGGGCGCAGGATGGGAGCAGCACATGACAGAACGGGGGTGCAGGATGGGAGCAGCACATGAAAACGGGGGCACAGGATGGGAGCTGCACATGACAGAACGGGGGCGCAGGATGGGAACAGCACATGACAGAACGGGCGCACGATGGCAGCAGCACATGACAAAACGGGCGCAGGATGGGAGCTGTTGTGAATTCTGTTATCGAACTCCCTCCTGTGGTCATGAATGGTACTTCGGCGAGTTCTGTCCATGGACTCCCTCTGGTGGCTGTGAGTGGAGCTGCTGCTTCTGAGGTTCCTTCCACAGGTGACTTAGTTTATTCTTTGGCTGGCTGCTCTATTTAACTCCACTCAGATCGTTACTCCATGCCAGCTGTCAATGTTCTTGTACTGGTTCAGTTTGCTCTTGGATCTTTCTGGTGACCTGTCTACTCCAGCAGAAGCTAAGTCCCTGCTAGTTAATTATTTGTTCATTGTTTTCTTGTCCAGCTTGCTATCATGATTTTGCCTTGCTAGCTGGAAACTCTGGGATGCAGAGTGGCACCTCCGCACCGTGAGTCGGTGCGGAGGTCTTTTTGCACACTCTGCGTGGTCTTTTTGTAGTTTTTTGTGCTGACCGCATAGATACCTTTCCTATCCTCAGTCTGTTTAGTAAGTCTGGCCTCCTTTGCTGAAACCTGTTTCATTTCTGTGTTTGTGACTTTCATCTTAACTCACAGTCAATATATGTGGGGGGCTGCCTTTTCCTTTGGGGAATTTCTCTGAGGCAAGGTAGGCTTTATTTTCTATCTCTAGGGCTAGTTAGCTCTTAGGCTGTGAAGAGGCGTCTAGGCAGAGTTAGGTACGCTCCACGGCTATTTCTAGTGTGTGTGATAGGATTAGGGGTTGCGGTCAGCAGAGCTCCCACTTCCCAGAGCTTGTCCTGTGTTAGTTTAACCATCAGGTCGTTCCGGGTGCTCCTAACCACCAGGTCCATAACAGTACAGCTGGCCAAAAGTGTTAATGCATCTCAATAGAGGGATAAGAGAAGTTCTGAGACCATTTTTTTTTTCTCTGCAGTGTGTTTTGTCTTTCTTTTCCCCTTAACCTCTGGGTGATTCAGGACACTGGTGTAGATATGGACATTCAAGGTCTGTCCTCTTGTGCGGATCATCTCACTGCAAGGGTACAAAACATTCAAGATTTTGTGTTAGATGTTAGAGCCTAGAATTCCAATTCCTGATTTGTTTTCTGGGGATAGATCTGTTAGGGTTGGCAGAACGCACCAAATATATTGTTTATTAAAAGGAATTAGTGCGTTCGCAACCCGGGATCCACCGTGCAGGAAAGTACCTGCTGCTAAATAATGGCGGCTCTATATTGCGGTATATACCAACTCTGTTAGCTTCACAGAGTAACCACGAGAGATGAGCTCTGTGCCCTGTTAGACTTTCACAGAGGCACAGGCCAACTACCCAGATGTGAGCAGTGAGTGGTCATGCATGCATACACAATCTCCTCGCCGGAGAAGCCAGCATTCTAGGGGCTTATTTCAGCCGGGTCCCTGAACACTCTTATACACAATCTCCTCGCCGGAGGTGCCAGCATTCTAGGGGCTTATTTCAGCCGGGTCCCTGAACACATACAAACACATGACCACATTGGCGCAAAGCATATAGCAAAAGACGATACTAGCGCATGGCCGTGCGGTCATGCGCAGTTTATATAGTTGCAGCACAGGAAGCTGCTACTGAAGTTTTTGCCCTTTCAGGACCTTCCAGAAGGACCAATGGAAAGTGCTGCAGTACCTGAGCATGTTTTGCCCTTTCAGGACCTTCCAGAAGGACCAATGGAATGTACTGCAGCACCTGAGCATGTGACCGAACATGTGGCCCTCGACCTCCAATGGGAGACCCTGCCCTGGGCATGCTCAGTGTGAGTAAACAAGGACTTAGTCCCAGAGAGGCTCGCTCGCCGCAGATCAGTGCAGGGTACCATAGGAAAGCCAGAAAAGGCAGTAGTGACCCTATGCACCGAATCAGCCCCAGCGAGACGCTGGGAGCGACGTCTCCGCTGAGCAGAGCCCACTGCGGCCGATACCGAATGGGAGACCGCAGCAGACACGGATCGAGATTCCCCCTGTGCAGCAGAGGAAACTCGACTCCTAACATTACCCCCCTCCTAGGACCCCCCCCTCCTTGAGCCTCACTACGCTCAAAAGCTGCGATAAGCAGCGGAGCCCGAATGTGCTCCACAGGCTCCCAGGTTCTATCCTCTGGGCCGTGACCCTTCCAGTCTACCAGATAAAATTTCTTGCCACGTACCACCTTGCACCCCACAATAGCATTCACCTCAAACTCATCCGTGGATGAACCCGATGTCCCAGCAGATGACTCGGAAAACCGGGACAAATGAACGGGCTTTAAGAGGGAAACGTGGAAAGTATCGGTGATACCAAGGCGTGGAGGAATAGCCAAACAGTAGACCACAGGGTTGACCTGTTCCAGAACCTTAAACGGGCCAATGTAGCGAGGAGCAAACTTAGTGGACTCAACTCGCAGCCTGATGTTACGGGCGGAGAGCCACACTAAGTTGCCAGGAGCAAAGACCGGAGCGGGGCGCCGGTGTGTATCAGCCAAAACCCTCATTCTCTCCTTGGAGGCCCGGATGGCATCCTGTGTGCGGTCCCAGATGTCACGTGCCTCCACCGCCCAGTCTGCCACCCTAGAATCGGTGGATGACACGGGCATGGGCACAGGGACACGCGGATGCTGGCCGTAATTAAGGAGAAAAGGAGTTTGACCAGTGGAATCGGCTACGGCGTTGTTCAGGGCAAATTCCGCCCAAGGTAGCAAAGATGCCCAGTCATCCTGCCTAGCAGAGACGAAATGTCGCAAATATGTCACCAGAGTCTGGTTGGTTCTCTCCACCAACCCATTTGTCTCGGGATGGTATGCAGAGGAGAGGTTTAACTCTATGCTGAGTAAACGGCAGAGCTCTCTCCAAAACCGAGATGCGAACTGGGGACCCCGATCGCTGACAATCTTATCAGGCATACCATGCAAACGGAAAACATGTTTAATGAACAACACCGCCAAGGCCCGTGCTGAGGGTAACCGAGGAAGCGGCACCAAATGCACCATCTTGGAGAAATGGTCGGTGACAACCCAAATAATGGAGCAGCCACGCGACTTGGGTAGACCCACCACAAAGTCCATCCCGACCATCTCCCAGGGCCTGTCTGCCACCGGTAGAGGGTAAAGCAACCCAGCAGGCCGTTGCCGAGGAGACCGATTCTGGGCGCAAGAAACGCACGCCTGAATATAGTCCTTGACATCTCGGGCCATATGCGGCCACCAGTATGTTCTCGCCAGAAGCTCAGATGTCCTCTTGGTCCCAAAATGCCCACCCACTCTGGAGGAGTGAGCCCAAGAGAGAACCTCCGGTCGCAAGTTAGCTGGTACGAAAGTCTTGCCCGGGGGCACAGACTCTAGCGAAACCAGAGCTACAGTTCTCAGGCTCTCAGAAGGGACAATAAGCCGAGGCTCCTCCTCCTCCTCCGATGACACTACGGAGCGGGAGAGAGCGTCAGCACGAACGTTCTTCTCCCCGGAGAGGAAATGGAGAGTAAAATGGAACCGGGAGAAGAACAGGGACCATCTAGCCTGGCGAGAATTCAGCCGCTGGGCCGTTTGCAGATACACCAAGTTCTTGTGGTCAGTGAAGACTTGGAAGGGAAAACGAGCTCCCTCCAAGAGATGTCTCCACTCTGAAAAAGCCAACTTCATGGCCAGCAACTCCCTGTCCCTGATGGAATAATTCCTCTCCGCTGGTGTGAAGGTCTTGGAGAAGAAGAAGCAAGGATGCTTCCGACCTTGAGCATCATTTTGGAAAAGGACTGCTCCAGCACCAACGGATGAGGCATCCACCTCCAAGATAAATGGTTTATCAACATCGGGGCAATGTAGGATGGGAGCGCTAGCGAAGTGTGACTTGATCGAGAGAAAGGCTTTGGAGACCTCCTCTGACCACAACTTGGGATTTGCTCCCTTCTTGGTGAGGGCAACCAAGGGAGCTACCAAAGTTGAGAAGTGTGGAATGAACTGGCGATAGTAATTAATGAACCCCATAAAGCGCTGCACCGCTTTAAGAGAATGGGGTTCCTGCCAGTCCATTACAGCCTGTAGCTTGGCAGGATCCATAGCCAAACCCTGGGCAGAGATGATATAACCAAGGAAAGGCAAGGACTCCTGCTCAAACACACACTTCTCCAACTTGGCGTAGAGGGAGTTTGCCCGTAAGAGGTCAAAGACTTTGCGAACATCTCTCCGATGGGAGTCAATATCTGGAGAGAAGATGAGAATATCATCCAGATAGACTACGACCGAGGTGGTGAGCATATCCCGGAAGATGTCGTTCACGAAGTCTTGGAAAACGGCTGGGGCATTACAGAGCCCGAAGGGCATCACCAGATATTCATAGTGCCCATCCCTGGTGTTAAAAGCCGTCTTCCATTCATCCCCCTCACGGATGCGAATCAGGTTGCAAGCACCCCGCAGATCTAACTTTGTAAATACCCTCGCTCCCCGTAGCCTATCAAACAGCTCAGATATCAGGGGTAGTGGGTACTTGTTCTTAACGGTGATGGCGTTAAGACCCCTGTAGTCTATGCACGGACGTAAGTCTCCAGTCTTCTTCTGTACGAAGAAGAACCTTGCCCCTGCCGGTGACACTGACTTCCTAATGAATCCTCTTGCCAGATTCTCCTGGATGTACTGGGACATTGCCTCCGTCTCCGGGAGAGATAACGGATAGACTCAACCCCGGGGAGGCTCAGCACCAGGCAAGAGGTCAATAGGACAGTCATAGGGGCGGTGAGGCGGAAGGGTCTCCGCAGCTCTTTTGGAGAACACGTCTGCATAGGGCCAATAGTGCTTGGGGAGAGAGGAAAGATCTGCGGGTACCTGTGTAGTAGCATCCTGAACGCACTCCCTCAGACATCTACCCTCGCAAGATTTACTCCAACCCAAAATTCTCCCAGAGGACCACTCAATATGAGGAGAATGATAGCGAAGCCATGGTATCCCCAACAGGACCTCATCAATTCCCTCAGTTATGACTAATAGGGAGATTATCTCCTGATGTGATGGAGACACAGATAGCGTGAAAGGAATGGTTTGGTGGGTAATCTGTGTAGGTAGTGTTGACCCATTTACCACTCGAATGGTTACCGGCTTGGCGAGCATCACCAAGGGTATTGCGTGACGCTGGGCAAAAGCGGAAGACATAAAGTTACCCTCTGCCCCAGAATCCACGCATAGCTCGACCATAAGAGTGGATGGGCCTATGGTAATTGTCCCCTTGAAGGACAACTTTGAGGCAAACGTCGCCGTGTCTAGTGTACCTCCTCCAACTGCCACTAGACGCTGACGTTTCCCCGACCGCTGACGACCCTTGGAGGCAAGGTGTCCTGACTGCTGGCAAACATGACGGACCTTATGTGCACGGGCAGACTGAGACTTGGATCCCGCTCGTGTCACCTCTAAGGCCTCATGTGACTCGGATGCCAGGACTGGAGATTCCAAAGGTTTGGCAAAGGTGGGAGCCAGCCGAAACCTCTGCCTACACTGGGCTCGCTCCAACCTCCGCTCGTTAAAACGGAGGTCAATACGAGTAGATACGGCTATGAGCTTCTCCAGTGTGGCGGGAATCTCCCTAGTGGCCAAAGCGTCCTTCACATGGTCAGCCAGCCCCCTCCAAAATACGGGAATGAGGGTTTTATCTGGCCATTCCAACTCAGACGCTAATGTCCGGAAGTGAACAGCAAAATGGCTGACCATGGTTGAACCCTGAGTCAAAGCCAGCAGTTGGAGCGCTGTATCATGGGTGACTTGAGGTCCTAAAAAGACCTGCTTCAGAGTGTCCAGAAACCTAGGAACACTCCGCACCACATGATCGTTGCGCTCCCACAGCGGCGTAGCCCACTCCAACGCTCTGTCCGACAGGAGAGAGATTATGAATCCCACCTTTGCCCGCTCAGTAGGGAAACGTGCGGCCAGAAGCTCGAGGTGTATACCACATTGGCTCACGAAACCCCTACAGGACTTACTGTCCCCAGAGTATCTCTCAGGCAAAGGAAGGTGAGATAGGGTCGGAACAGAGGTGGCAGTGGGTAAAGCTGCTGCAGCCACGCTAGCAGCCTGAACAGCTATTGCGGTAACATCCACCGCCGAGGTTGCACGCTCAAGAGACGCCAACCGGCCCTCCAGCAGCTGGATATACCCCTGCAATCGCTGTTCATCCGCCATTACTTAGCCAGATCCTGGCGCTAGTATACTGTTAGGGTTGGCGGAACGCACCAAATATATTGTTTATTAAAAGGGATCCACCGTGCAGGAAAGTACCTGCTGCTAAATAATGGCGGCTCTATATGGCGGTATATACCAACTCTGTTAGCTTCACAGAGTAACCGCGAGAGATGAGCTCTGTGCCCTGTTAGACTTTCACAGAGGCACAGGCCAACTACCCAGATGTGAGCAGTGAGTGGTCATGCATGCATACACAATCTCCTCGCCGGAGGAGCCAGCATTCTAGGGGCTTATTTCAGCCGGGTCCCTGAACACTCTTATACACAATCTCCTCGCCGGAGGTGCCAGCATTCTAGGGGCTTATTTCAGCCGGGTCCCTGAACACATACAAACACATGACCACATTGGCGCAAAGCATATAGCAAAAGACGATACTAGCGCATGGCCGTGCGGTCATGCGCAGTTTATATAGTTGCAGCACAGGAAGCTGCTACTGAAGTTTTTGCCCTTTCAGGACCTTCCAGAAGGACCAATGGAAAGTGCTGCAGTACCTGAGCATGTTTTGCCCTTTCAGGACCTTCCAGAAGGACCAATGGAATGTACTGCAGCACCTGAGCATGTGACCGAACATGTGGCCCTCGACCTCCAATGGGAGACCCTGCCCTGGGCATGCTCAGTGTGAGTAAACAAGGACTTAGTCCCAGAGAGGCTCGCTCGCCGCAGATCAGTGCAGGGTACCATAGGAAAGCCAGAAAAGGCAGTAGTGACCCTATGCACCGAATCAGCCCCAGCGAGACGCTGGGAGCGACATCTCCGCTGAGCAGAGCCCACTGCGGCCGATACCGAATGGGAGACCGCAGCAGACACGGATCAAGATTCCCCCTGTGCAGCAGAGGAAACTCGACTCCTAACAAGATCTAAGTTCCTGAATTTCAAAAATAATTGTAAACTGTTTCTTGCTTTGAAACCCCGCTCCTCTGGTGACCCCGTTCAACAAGTAAAAATCATTATTTCTTTGTTGCGTGGCGACCCTCAAGACTGGGCATTTTCCCTTGCACCAGGAGATCCTGCATTGCGTGATGTAGATGCGTTTTTTCTGGCACTTGGATTGCTTTATGATGAACCAAATTCAGTGGATCAGGCAGAGAAAATCTTGCTGGCTTTGTGTCAGGGTCAGGATGAAGCGGAGGTATATTGTCAGAAGTTTAGAAAGTGGTCTTTGCTTACTCAGTGGAATGAGTGTGCCCTGGCGGCAATTTTCAGAAAGGGTCTTTCTGAAGCCCTTAAGGATGTCATGGTGGGATTTCCCACGCCTGCTGGTCTGAATGAGTCTATGTCCTTGGCCATTCAGATCGATCGGCGCTTGCGTGAGCGCAAAGCTGTGCACCATTTGGCTGTATTCTCTGAGCATAGGCCTGAGCCTATGCAATGTGATAGGACTTTGACCAGAGCTGAACGGCAAGAACACAGACGTCAGAATGGGCTGTGTTTTTACTGTGGTGATTCCACTCATGCTATCTCCGATTGTCCTAAGCGCACTAAGCGGTTCACTAGGTCTGCCACCATTGGTACGGTACAGTCTAAATTTCTTTTGTCCGTTACTCTGATTTGCTCTTTGTCGTCCTATTCTGTTATGGCATTTGTGGATTCAGGCGCTGCCCTGAATTTGATGGACTTGGAGTTTGCCAGGCGCTGTGGTTTTTTCTTGGAGCCTTTGTAGTATCCTATTCCATTGAGAGGAATTGATGCTATGCCTCTGGCCAAGAATAAGCCTCAGTACTGGACTCAATTGACCATGTGCATGGCTCCTGCACATCAGGAGGATATTCGCTTTTTGGTGTTGCATAATCTGCATGATGTGGTAGTTTTGGGGTTGCCATGGCTACAGGTCCATAATCCAGTATTGGATTGGAAATCTATGTCTGTGTCCAGCTGGGGTTGTCAAGGGGTACATGGTGATGTTCCATTGCTGCCAATTTCGCCTTCCACTCCTTCTGAAGTCCCTGAGTTTTTGTCGGATTACCGGGATGTATTTGATGAGCCCAAATCCAGTGCCCTACCTCCTCATAGGGATTGCGATTGTGCTATTAATTTGATTCCTGGTAGTAAGTTTCCTAAGGGCCGACTGTTCAATTAATCTGTGCCAGAGCATGCCGCTATGCGGAGTTATATTAAGGAATCCTTGGAGAAAGGTCATATTCGCCCGTCGTCATCACCGTTGGGAGCAGGGTTCTTTTTTGTGGCCAAGAAGGATGGTTCTTTGAGACCTTGTATTGATTACCGCCTTCTTAATAAGATCACAGTCAAATTTCAGTACCCTTTGCCGCTGCTGTCTGATTTGTTTGCTCAGATTAAGAGATTAAGGGGGCTAGTTGGTTCACCAAGATAGATCTTCGAGGGGCGTATAATCTTGTGCGTATTAAACAGGGCGATGAATGGAAAACAGCATTTAATACGCCAGAGGGCCATTTTGAGTACCTGGTTATGCCATTCGGGCTTTCTAATGCTTCATCTGTATTTCAGTCCTTTATGCATGACATCTTCCGAAAGTACCTGGATAGATTCATGATTGTATATTTGGATGATATTTTGGTCTTTTCGGATGATTGGGAGTCTCATGTAAAGCAGGTCAGAATGGTGTTCCAGGTCCTTCGTGCAAATTCCTTGTTTGTGAAGGGGTCAAAATGTCTCTTTGGAGTTCAGAAGGTTTCATTTTTGGGTTTCATTTTTTCCCCTTCTACTATCGAGATGGACCCTGTTAAAGTTAA
This sequence comes from Ranitomeya imitator, assembly GCF_032444005.1. Taxonomy (NCBI): domain Eukaryota; kingdom Metazoa; phylum Chordata; class Amphibia; order Anura; family Dendrobatidae; genus Ranitomeya; species Ranitomeya imitator. The sequence goes on along the minus strand of NC_091284.1, from coordinate 739,794,798 downwards.
GGCCATTTATGATTGGACTCAGCCGACATCTGTGAAGAGCCTGCAGAAGTTCCTGGGCTTTGCTAATTTTTACCGTCGCTTCTTCGCTAATTTTTCTAGTGTTGCTAAACCGTTGACTGATTTGACCAAGAAAGGTGCTGATGTGGTCAACTGGTCCTCTGCAGCTGTAGAGGCTTTTCAGGAGTTGAAGCGTCGTTTTTCTTCTGCCCCTGTGTTGTGCCAGACAGATGTTTCGCTCCCGTTTCAGGTCGAGGTTGATGCTTCTGAGATTGGAACAGGGGCTGTTTTGTCGCAAAGAAGTTCTGATGGCTCAGTGATGAAACCATGTGCCTTCTTTTCTAGAAAGTTCTCGCCTGCTGAGCGCAATTATGATGTTGGCAATTGAGAGTTGTTGGCCATGAAGTGGGCATTCGAGGAGTGGCGACATTGGCTTGAAGGAGCCAAGCATCGCGTGGTGGTCTTGACGGATCACAAGAATTTGACTTATCTCGAGTCTGCCAAACGGTTAAATCCTAGACAGGCTCGATGGTCACCGTTTTTCTCCCGTTTTGATTTTGTGGTTTCATACCTTCCGGGCTCTAAAAATGTGAAGGCTGATGCCCTGTCAAGGAGTTTTGTGCCTGACTCTCCGGGTGTTCCTGAGCCGGCGGGTATTCTCAAAGAGGGGGTAATTTTGTCTGCCATCTCCCCTGATTTGCGGCGGGTGCTGCAGAAGTTTCAGGCTGATAGACCTGACCATTGTCCAGCGGAGAAACTGTTTGTCCCTGATAGATGGACTAGTAGAGTTATCTCTGAGGTTCATTGTTCGGTGTTGGCTGGTCATCCTGGAATCTTTGGTACCAGAGATTTGGTGGCTAGATCCTTTTGGTGGCCTTCTTTGTCACGGGATGTGCGTTCTTTTGTGCAGTCCTGTGGGACTTGTGCTCGGGCTAAGCCCTGCTGTTCTCGTGCCAGTGGGTTGCTTTTGTCCTTGCCGGTCCCGAAGAGGCCCTGGACGCATATTTCCATGGATTTTATTTCAGATCTCCCTGTCTCTCAAAGGATGTCGGTCATTTGGGTGGTTTGTGATCGCTTCTCTAAGATGGTCCATTTGGTACCCTTGTCTAAATTGCCTTCCTCCTCTGATTTGGTGCCATTGTTTTTCCAGCATGTGGTTCGTTTGCATAGCATTCCGGAGAACATCGTCTCGGACAGAGGTTCCCAGTTTGTTTCGAGGTTTTGGCGGTCCTTTTGTGCTAAGATGGGCATTGATTTGTCTTTTTCTTTGGCTTTCCATCCTCAGACAAATGGCCAAACCGAACGAACTAATCAGATTTTGGAAACTTATCTGAGATGCTTTGTTTCTGCTGATCAGGATGATTGGGTGTCCTTCTTGCCTTTGGCTGAGTTCGCCCTTAATAATCGGGCCAGCTCGGCTACTTTGGTTTCGCCTTTTTTCTGTAATTCTGGTTTCCATCCTCGTTTCTCTTCAGGGCAGGTTGAGCCTTCGGACTGTCCTGGTGTGGTGGACAGGTTGCAGCAGATTTGGACTCATGTGGTGGACAATTTGACATTGTCCCAGGAGAAGGCTCAACATTTCGCTAACCACCGGCGCTGTGTTGGTCCCCAACTTCATGTTGGGGATTTGGTTTGGTTGTCGTCTTGTTATGTTCCTATGAAGGTTTCCTCTCCTAAGTTTAAGCCTCGTTTCATTGGTCCGTATAAGATTTCTGAAGTTCTCAATCCTGTGTCATTTCGTTTGGCCCTTCCAGCTTCTTTTGCCATCCATAATGTGTTCCATAGGTCGTTATTGCGGAGATATGTGGCGCCTATGGTTCCCTCCATTGATCCTCCTGCCCCGGTGTTGGTCGAGGGGGAGTTGGAGTATGTGGTGGAGAAGATTTTGGATTCTCGTATTTCGAGACGGAAACTCCAGTACCTGGTCAAGTGGAAGGGTTATGGTCAGGAAGATAATTCCTGGGTTTTGGCCTCTGATGTTCATGCTGCCGATCTAGTTCGTGCCTTTCATTTGGCTCGTCCTGATCGGCCTGGGGGCTCTGGTGAGGGTTCGGTGACCCCTCCTTAAGGGGGGGTACTGTTGTGAATTCTGTTATCGAACTCCCTCCTGTGGTCATGAATGGTACTTCGGCGAGTTCTGTCCATGGACTCCCTCTGGTGGCTGTGAGTGGAGCTGCTGCTTCTGAGGTTCCTTCCACAGGTGACTTAGTTTATTCTTTGGCTGGCTGCTCTATTTTACTCCACTCAGATCGTTACTCCATGCCAGCTGTCAATGTTCTTGTACTGGTTCAGTTCGCTCTTGGATCTTTCTGGTGACCTGTCTACTCCAGCAGAAGCTAAGTCCCTGCTAGTTAATTATTTGTTCATTGTTTTCTTGTCCAGCTTGCTATCATGATTTTGCCTTGCTAGCTGGAAGCTCTGGGATGCAGAGTGGCACCTCCGCACCGTGAGTCGGTGCGGAGGTCTTTTTGCACACTCTGCGTGGTCTTTTTGTAGTTTTTTGTGCTGACCGCATAGATACCTTTCCTATCCTCAGTCTGTTTAGTAAGTCGGGCCTCCTTTGCTGAAACCTGTTTCATTTCTGTGTTTGTGACTTTCATCTTAACTCACAGTCAATATACAGTGGGGCAAAAAAGTATTTAGTCAGTCAGCAATAGTGCAAGTTCCACCACTTAAAAAGATGAGAGGCGTCTGTAATTTACATCATAGGTAGACCTCAACTATGGGAGACAAACTGAGAAAAAAAAATCCGGAAAATCACATTGTCTGTTTTTTTATCATTTTATTTGCATATTATAGTGGAAAATAAGTATTTGGTCAGAAACAAACAATCAAGATTTCTGGCTCTCACAGACCTGTAACTTCTTCTTTAAGAGTCTCCTCTTTCCTCCACTCATTACCTGTAGTAATGGCACCTGTTTAAACTTGTTATCAGTATAAAAAGACACCCGTGCACACCCTCAAACAGTCTGACTCCAAACTCCACTATGGTAAAGACCGAAGAGCTGTCAAAGGACACCAGAAACAAAATTGTAGCACTGCACCAGGCTGGGAAGACTGAATCTGCAATAGCCAACCTGCTTGGAGTGAAGAAATCAACAGTGGGAGCAATAATTAGAAAATGGAAGACATACAAGACCACTGATAATCTCCCTCGATCTGGGGCTCCACGCAAAATCCCACCCCGTGGGGTCAGAATGATCACAAGAACGGTGAGCAAAAATCCCAGAACCACGCGGGGGGACCTAGTGAATGAACTGCAGAGAGCTGGGACCAATGTAACAAGGCCTACCATAAGTAACACACTACGCCACCATGGACTCAGATCCTGCAGTACCAGACGTGTCCCACTGCTTAAGCCAGTACATGTCCGGGCCCGTCTGAAGTTTGCTAGAGAGCATTTGGATGATCCAGAGGAGTTTTGGGAGAATGTCCTATGGTCTGATGAAACCAAACTGGAACTGTTTGGTAGAAACACAACTTGTCGTGTTTGGAGGAAAAAGAATACTGAGTTGCATCCATCAAACACCATACCTACTGTAAAGCATGGTGGTGGAAACATCATGCTTTGGGGCTGTTTCTCTGCAAAGGGGCCAGGACGACTGATCCGGGTACATGAAAGAATGAATGGGGCCATGTATCGTGAGATTTTGAGTGCAAACCTCCTTCCATCAGCAAGGGCATTGAAGATGAAACGTGGCTGGGTCTTTCAACATGACAATGATCCAAAGCACACCGCCAGGGCAACGAAGGAGTGGCTTCGTAAGAAGCATTTCAAGGTCCTGGAGTGGCCTAGCCAGTCTCCAGATCTCAGCCCTATAGAAAACCTTTGGAGGGAGTTGAAAGTCCGTGTTGCCAAGCGAAAAGCCAAAAACATCACTGCTCTAGAGGAGATCTGCATGGAGGAATGGGCCAACATACCAACAACAGTGTGTGGCAACCTTGTGAAGACTTACAGAAAACGTTTGACCTCTGTCATTGCCAACAAAGGATATATTACAAAGTATTGAGATGAAATTTTGGTTCTGACCAAATACTTATTTTCCACCATAATATGCAAATAAAATGTTAAAAAAACAGACAATGTGATTTTCTGGATTTTTTTTTCTCAGTTTGTCTCCCATAGTTGAGGTCTATCTATGATGTAAATTACAGACGCCTCTCATCTTTTTAAGTGGTGGAACTTGCACTATTGCTGACTGACTAAATACATTTTTGCCCCACTGTATGTGGGGGACTGCCTTTTCCTTTGGGGAATTTCTCTGAGGCAAGGTAGGCTTTATTTTATATCTCTAGGGCTAGTTAGCTCTTAGGCTGTGAAGAGGCGTCTAGGCAGAGTTAGGTACGCTCCACGGCTATTTCTAGTGTGTGTGATAGGATTAGGGGTTGCGGTCAGCAGAGCTCCCACTTCCCAGAGCTTGTCCTGTGTTAGTTTAACCATTAGGTCGTTCCGGGTGCTCCTAACCACCAGGTCCATAACAGGGAGCAGCACATGACAGAACAGGGGCGCAGGATGGCAGCAGCACATGACAGAACGGGCACAGGATGGGAGCAGCACATGACAGAACGGGGGCGCAGGATGGGAGCAGCACATGACAGAACGGGGGCGCAGGATGGCAGCAGCACATGACAGAACGGGCGCAGGATGCGAGCAGCACATGACAGAACAGGGGCGCAGGATGGGAGCAGCACATGAAAGAACGGGGGCACAGGATGGGAGCAGCACATGACAGAACGGGGGCACAGGATGAGAGCAGCACATGACAGGATGGGAGCAGCAAATGACAGAATGGAGGCGCAGGATGGGTGCAGAACATGTCAGAATGGAGGCGCAGGATGGGTGCAGCACATGTCACAATGGGGGCGCAGGATGGGAGCAGCACATGACAGAATGGGGGCGCAGGATGGGTGCAACACATGACAGAATGGGGGCGCAAGATGGGTGCAGAACATGTCAGAATGGAGGCGCAGGATGGGTGCAGAACATGTCAGAATGGGGGCGCAGGATGGGAGTAGCACATGTCACAATGGGGGCGCAGGATGGAAGCAGCACATGACAGAATGGGGGCGCAGGATGGGTGCAACACATGGCAGGATGGGGGCGCAGGATGGGTGCAGCACATGACAGGATGGGGACGCAGGATGGAGCAGCACATGTCAGAATGGGGGTGCAGGATGGGTGCAGCACATGTCAGGATGGGGACGCAGGATGGAGCAGCACATACCAGGATGGAGACCATATACCAATATAGATGCTAGCCACCCGGGCGTAGAACGGGTTCAATAGCTAGTATATATATATGTCATAGAGACACACATATATATATATACATTTATACTAGCTGAAGAGCCCGGTGTTGCCTGGGCATAGTAAATATCTGTGGTTAGTTATAGCACCTCACATCTCTTATTTTCCCATCATGCCTCTCATTTTCTCCCTTACACCTCTCATTTTCTCCCTTACACCTCATTTTCCCCCTCACTCCTCTTATTTTCCCCCTACTCTTCTCATTCCCCCCTAACACTTGTCATTTCGACCTCACATCTGTCATTTTCCGATCACTCCAATATTCTCCCTCACTCCTCTCATTTTGCACTCACACCTTTTCATTTTCACCTCACACTTTTTCATTTTCACCTCACACCCCTCATTTTCACCTCAGTATATACATGTTTGTCATCTCCCTTATAGATAGCATACACCTATATGTCTTCTCTTGTATATAGTATATACCTGTATGCCATCTCCCCTGTAAATAGTATATAGCTGCTCTATGTCATCTCCTCCTGTATATTGTATATACCCATGTGTCATCTCCTCCTGTATATATTATATACCTGTATGTCATCTCTTCTGTATATACTATATACCTGTATGTCATCTCCTCCTATATATAGTATATACCTGTATGTCATCTCCTGTATATAGCATATACCTGTATATCATCTCCCCTGTATATAGCATATACCTGCTGTATGTCCTCTCCTCCGCTATACCTATGTGTCATCTCCTCTTTTATATAGTATATACCTGTATGTCATCTCCTCCTGTATATAGTATATACATGTCATCTCCTCCTGTATATAGTATGTACCTGTAAGTAATTTCCTCCAGTATATAGTATATACCTGTGTATCATCTGCTCCTGTATATAGTATATACCTGTGTGTCATCTCGACTGTATATAGTATATACCTGTGTGTCATCGCCCCTGTATATAGTATGTACCTGTATGTCATCTCCCCTGTATATAGTATATACCTGTATGTCATCTCCTCCTGTATATAGTATATACCCGTGTGTCATCTCCTCCTGTATATAGTATATACCTGTGTGTCATCTCCTCCTGTATATAGTATATATGTGTGTCATCTCCTCCTGTATATAGTATATACCTGTAAGTCATCTCCTCCTGTATATAGTATATACCTGTGTGTCATCTCCACTGTATATAGTATATACCTGTGTCATCGCCCCTGTATATAGTATGTACCTGTATGTCATCTCCCCTGTATATAGTATATACCTGTATGTCATCTCCTCCTGTATATTGTATATACCCATGTGTCATCTCCTCCTGTATATAGTATATACCTGTGTGTCATCTCTTCTGTATATACTATATAGCTGTATGTCATCTCCTCCTATATATAGTATATACCTGTATGTCATCTCCTCTATATAGTATATACCTGTATGTCATCTCCCCTGTATATAGCATATACCTGCTGTATGTCCTGTCCTCCTCTATACCTATGTGTCATCTCCTCTTTTATATAGTATATACCTGTATGTCATCTCCTCCTGTATATAGTATATACGTGTCATCTCCTCCTGTATATAGTATGTACCTGTAAGTCATCTCCTCCTGTATATAGTATATGCCTGTGTATCATCTGCTCCTGTATATAGTATATACCTGTGTGTCATCTCCACTGTATATAGTATATACCTGTGTGTCATCGCCCCTGTATATAGTATGTGCCTGTATGTCATCTCCCCTGTATATAGTATATACCTGTATGTCATCTCCTCCTGTATATAGTATATACCCGTGTGTTTTCTCCTCCTGTATATAGTATATACCTGTGTGTCATCTCCTCCTGTATTATTATTATTATTATTATTTATTATTATAGCGCCATTTATTCCATGGCGCTTTACATGTGAGGAGGGGTATACATAATAAAACAAGTACAATAATCTTGAACAATACAAGTCACAACTGGTACAGGAGGAGAGAGGACCCTGCCCGCGAGGGCTCACAATCTACAAGGGATGGGTGAGGATACAGTAGGTAGGGTAGAGCTGGCCGTGCAGCGGTTTGTCTATAGTATATATGTTTGTCATCTCCTGTATATAGTATATACCTGTAAGTCATCTCCTCCTGTACATAGTATATACCTGTGTGTCATCTCCACTGTATATAGTATATACCTGTGTGTCATCGCCCCTGTATATAGTATGTACCTGTATGTCATCGCCCCTGTATATAGTATATACCTGTATGTCATCTCCTCCTGTATATAGTATATACCCGTGTGTCATCTCCTCCTGTATATAGTATATACCTGTGTGTCATCTCCTCCTGTATATAGTATATATGTGTGTCATCTCCTGTATATAGTATATACCTGCAAGTCATCTCCTCCTGTATATAGTATATACCTGTGTGTCATCTGCTCCTGTATATAGTATATACCTGTAAGTCATCTCCTCCTGTATATAGTATATACCTGTGTGTCATCTGCTCCTGTATATAGTATATACCTGTGTGTCATCTCCTCCTGTATATAGTATATACCTGTGTGTCATCTCTCCTGAATATAGTACTAAATTGGCAGCCTGATAAATCCCCAGCCAACAGGAAGCCCTCCCCCCTGGCAGTATATATTAGCTCACACATACATATAATAGACAGGTCATGTGACTGACAGCTGCCGTATTTCCTATATGGTACATTTGTTGCTTTTGTAGTTTGTCTGCTTATTAATCAGATTTTTATTTTTGAAGGATAATACCAGACTTGTGTGTGTTTTAGGGCGAGTTTCATGTGTCAAGTTGTGTGTGTTGAGTTGCATGTGGCGACATGCATGCAGCTACTTTTGTGAGATGAGTTTCGTGTGGCGACATGCATGTAGCAAGTTTTTGTGTGTCGAGTTGCATGTGACAGGTTGGTGTAGCAAGTTGTGTGCAGCAAGTTTTGTGCATGGTGAGTTTTGCACGTGGCGAGTTTTATGTGTGGTGCGTTTTGAGTATGTGCAAGTTTTGAGTGAGGCAACTTTTGCATGTGTTGCAATTTTTCCGCGTGTGCAAGTTTTGCGTGTGGCGAGTTTTCCATGAGGTGAGTTTTGCACGTGTGGCGAGTTTTGCGTGAGCCTAGTTTTGCATGTGGTGAGTTTTGTGCGGCAACTTTTTGTTTCAACTTTTATGTGGCGAGGTTGGTGTATGTGTGGTAAAATGTGTGCTAAGGGTGGTATATGCGTTCAAGCACATGGTAGTTTGTGGCGCCTTTTGTGTGTGTGTTCATATCCCCGTGTGTGGTGAGTATCCCATGTCGGGGCCCCACCTTAGCATCTGTACGGTATATACTCTTTGGTGCCATCGCTCTCACTCTTTAAGTCCCCCTTGTTCACATCTGGCAGCTGTCAATTTGCCTCCAACCCTTTTCCTCTCACTTTTTCCCCATTATGTTGATAGGGGGCAAAATTGTTTGGTGAATTAGAAAGCGCGGAGTTGAAATTTCACCTCACAACATAGCATATGACGCTCTCAGGGTCCAGACGTGTGAGTGTGCAAAATTTTGCGGCTGTAGCTGCGACGCCTCCAACACTTTTCCTTTCACTTTTTCCCCATTATATAGATAGGGGCAAAATTGTTTGGTGAATTGGAAAGCGCGGGGTTAAAATTTCACCTCACAACATAGCCTATGATGCTCTCAGGGTCCAGACGTGTGAGTGTGCAAAATTTTGTGGCTGTAGCTGCGACGGTGCAGATGCCAATCCCGGACATACACACATACACACATTCAGCTTTATATATTAGATTTACTTCAGCGCGATAATGTTGAAAAGCCAGTAATTCAATTGTTGGCTTTTCATTTCTCCTGCCTAAACCCGACATGATATGAGACATGGTTTACAGTAAACCTACATTACCTTCATTCGCTGGGGTTTACAGCCACGAGCACAGCTGCATTAGCAGAGCTCCTGGCTGTAAAATATTTTAACCCCTTCAGATGGATTTACAACGTGGGACGTTACAGATCCACGGAAGGTATGTATATTGTTGGTTTATTATTTTTTACTTGTTACAGAGCGAGGGTCTTCAGCCAGTGGATTGAGCGCACAATAAAATATTAAAACAACCTGTGTTTTTATTTCATTAAAATGCTTTTTAATAATGTGTGTGTTTTTTTAACCATTTAATGCAAATGGATTAATAATGGATAGGTGTCAGAATTGACGCCTCTCCATTATTAATCCGGCCTAATGTCACCTTACAATAGCAAGGTGGCATTAACCCTTCATTACCCTATATCTCACCGCTACACGGGAATGGGAAGAGAGTGGCCAAGTGCCAAAATAGGCGCATCTTACAGATGTGCCTTTTCTGGGGTGGCTGGGGGCAGATGTTTTTAGCCAGGGGGGGGGGCAATAACCTTGGACCCTCTCCAGGCTATTAATATCTTCTCTCAGTCACTGGCTTTACTACTCTGGCGGAGAAAATTGCGCGGGAGCCCACGCCAATTTTTTCCGCGATTTAACCCTTAAATTTAAGAGCTAGAGCGCTGAAATTTTGCATATACACACTACTAACATTAGTAGTGTGGAATATGCAAAAAAATGGGGATATGACATTACTGTATGTAAACCATGTCTCATATTATGTCGGGTTTTGGTAGGAGAAATGAAAAGCCGGTAATTGAATTACCGGCATTTCTGCTATGTCGCCCTGAAGGAAATATAAAAAAAAAAAAAAAAAACCCATAGACTTTCATTGGGTTTCGAGTTTCGGCCGATCTCCGACCCCGACTTTTCAATAGGATCGGCCAATTTCACTCGACCCGACTTTTGAGAAAGTCGAGTTTCGTGAAACCCGCATCGACCCTAAAAAACTAAAAGTCGCTCAACCCTAATGTGTAATATGCAAAAAAAAGGGGGATATGACATGGTTTACTGTATGTAAACCATGTCTCATATCATGTCGGGTTTAGGCAGGAGAAATGAAAAGCCGGCAATTGAATTACCGGCTTTTCTGCTATATCGCGCTGAAGCAAATATAAAAAAAGAAAATTTCCCATTGACTTTGCATTGGGTTTCGTGTTTCAGCCGATCCCCGACCCCTACTTTTCAATAAGATCGGCCGATTTCACTCGACCAGACTTTTGAGAAAGTCTGGTTTCGTGAAACCCGACTTGACCTCAAAAAATGAAAAGTCGCTCAACCCTACTGGCTAGTAAAGAAACAATTTGTTCCAATGTTAACCCTATAACTTTAAAAACGCACATGGATGGCACACGAACAGCACACGGACGGCATCTGTGTGCAGTATGTGTTTACACGGACCCATTGACTTGTATGGGTCCATGTGGTCCATGCAGCTGCACAAAAACAGACATGTGGACGTGTGGGGCACACGGACACACGGTCCGTGGAAACACACTGACATGTGTATAGACCCGTTCATTTGAAGGGGTCGACGTGTGTCAGTGACTCCGGTACCTGTGAAAACTGTCACCACACGTACTGGAGACACTGATGTGTGAAACCGGCCTTATGGGATGAGATGTAGCTTTGAATAACACCACTCCGTTTACCATGTAATTTACTGAAGAACGGGGAAAAAAATTCCAAGTGTGGTAAAATGGTGAAAAATAAAGAATACAAAATAGTTCAGCCAATGCTTTTGGTGTTTTGATGTTACATAGTTCATTAAGTGGTAAAAATGACCCGGAAACATTATTCTTTAGGTCAGTACGAGTACGGCTATGCCAAATTTACCAAATTTATAAGGTTTACTTTCTATGTTTTTTTAAGGTGATTTAATTTTAGTGATCCAAAAAAATGTGGTCTTTGCAGCCAATATCTGAGACACATAACTTTTTTACTTTTCATCAATAAAGCTATGTAAGAGCTTGTTTTTTTATCTGCCAAGCTTGTTTTTGTTACCATATTGGAGTACATATTGATAGCTTTTTATTGCATTTTTTTCCATATGAAGCATCTCTCTTGCACATGGGTTGGGTTTAGTATTGCAGAAACTTTACCGCTTACCTCTTAAACATTAAATACCCAACTATACAAAGACATAACACTTGAGAAAAACTAAAAGATATCCCAGGGAAACACCAACATTTTATTAAATGGAACCTTTCATTAGTTATACCCCAAACTAATGCTAACTATGTAAAGGAGCTGTAATGCTGATTACACCCATACTTTTTTACTCTATTACTGACTTGTTATGTGTACAATTTAGTGAGTAGAGCTGATTTCATTTTATTTACAGCACTCCAATGGGGATTAAAAGTTATTCATGGAAAACCCCTTTAACAGTCCATAATCTTGCAAAGCTTATGGACTGTTAAAGGGCTTTTCCATGAATAACTTTTTATCCCCATTGGAGTGCTGTATGTATAATGAAATCTGGAGTGCTGTAGATAAAATGTGAAAAGGAATTTAACCACTCAGCAAAAGCTGAGCATTTGCCCTCTCATTAAACTCTCTCAGGTGTGAATGGAATGGTGGTCAATCATGCTCATTGTCACTCCATTAACTCCATTTCCCTCTCTAGCAATCTTATGAGCAGCTCTCCAGAAATTTAGCTTTGTCTTCCAGACCTTATCTTGACCTCCACTATTCCTGTTAACTGTCATTACTTAATTACATTTCGAACTGAGAAAATACCAAATTGAAAACATATTGCTAGCTTCTTATAGCCTTTTGCATTTTCAGAGGGCAGGCTAATGTCATTAAGCAGCTGCTTAGAAGAACCTATGGCTGCTGGTTTTTGGCACAAGGTTAGAGGATTGAGCTGGATTTTTTATAAAGCTGGGAGATTTGATCACCTGGCCTTTCCCAACAATGATAGTGAACAAGCCATAGCCATAAAATAAAGAGCTCAATATAATGCTCCATACAGTATAATGAGCCCCATATATTGCTCCATACATAATGGGCCCCATATAATGCTCTATACAGAATGGGCTCCAATTAATGCTCCATTATATGATGGGCCCCATACTGTATATTACTCCATATATAATGGGCCCCAAATAATGCTCCATACAATATAGGATGGGCCCCATACAGTCTAATGAGCCCAATATATTGCTCCATACCGTATAATGAGTCCCATATATTGCTCCATACAGTATATGATGAACCCCATATATTGCTCAGTACAGAATGGGCCCCATATAATGCTCCATACAAAATAGGTCCCATATAATGCCCCATACAGTATATGATGGGCCCCATAAAATGATCCAGTATATGATAAGCCCCATATATTGCTCCAAACAGAATGGGCCCTAAATAATGCTCTATATTTAATGCACCCCATAAGATGCTCCATATATAACGGGCACCATATGATGCTCCATACAAAATAGACCCCATATAATACTCCATACAGTATATGATGGGCCACATACAGTATATGATGCTTCAGTGTATGATGGGCCCCATATAATGCTCCTTATATAATGGGCCCCATACATGATGCTCCAGTGTATGATGGTCCCCATATTATGCTCCATATATAATGGGTCCCATATATGATGCTTCAGTATATCATGAGCCTCAAACAATGCTCCAAACATAAAAAAAAATACTCATCTCTCCTTGCTGGGCTCTGCTCCGCACTCCTCAGTGTCAGCATCTTCCAGCTCTCTGCACTGACTGTTCAGTCAGAGGGCGCACACTAGGCATGTCATCACGCACTATGACCTGAAAAATCACGGTCAGAGGACGAGGAAGATGCAGCAGCGGAGGAACGGGGAGAGGTAAGTATTTTATGTACTGTGGCCCTGAGCAAGAGGCAGGGGGGCCCACATATGGGCCCTGGCACTGGCACAGGGCCCCCATAATGCGCCGGTGTCTCTGAAAGCGAGTGGGCTCCTACACCTGCCCGGGTGCGCCGGGTGCTGATGCCGGCCCTGGCTCTAAGCATTGTAGTGATTCACTCTCTCTGGCAGGCATTAGGCCTCAGGTAGCGTTCACAAAGGCAAGACAGTTTTAGTCCAAACAAGTGCAGTTTTTATTGTTTTCCCCAGGTTGCACAAAAAACTGATAAACATAAATATTTAGTCATTTCCAGGTGCTAACTAAACAGAGCAGACCCCGGCTACTCACACAGGGGTGAGCTAGCCTCAGCTCTGTCAAACAATACAGCTATTGTCCATAGCAACCACTGAAACTTGCAGTTCTCTGCACACATTTTGTGCAAAATCTTCTCACAGAGGGATTTTGTCTTGTCTCTCTCTTCAGCCCCAATGCAAATCCAGTCTGGTCAGCTTCACTTTGTTAACTGACTGACTAAGAAGAAAGCTAGCCTGGTTATATGCAGGGCTAGCCAACTGATCTAACCGGATTTTGTAGAGCTAGGATTTAGCCCTAGCCTACCTGGCATTGCTCCAGAAATCATAATATGGATTAATACCTGGTTCACAGGCATTAAAGTTTGTGGGCTCTTTAGCAACCAAGATTGTTATTAACGCTTGCCCAATTAATTAGATTACTTTCATATGGGCATAATAATGGAGATTGTAGCATTTGTATTACAGTTGTAGCACATAAGGGGTCAAGCTTGCACACCTTCTCTCTATTTATTGTTTTTGGGACTGCCAAGGGTGGCCAAGTACAGCGCTCAGCTATTTCCACCAGTCCCACAAAGAATGAATAGACAGAGCTCTTCAGAGCTTCTTCTCAGGATCGTCTAGACTCCCAGAAATCAATGTTTTGTCCTATCCTATCTATAGCTGATAACTGATTTACTTGGAACAACACCTTGAACCCAACTCAGATACCCATAGGTGTCACGGGGATACCATGACACAGATGGGTGTTATGTTTGCTAATGACAGGTGTTATGAAGGCAATCCAGAAACACAGTGTGCTTAGCGATCAGAGCGCACACAGTGATCTGACAAATACCCAAAAATACAAGAACGAGCTCTGAGATGTGGAAACTCTGTAGACTGCACACCTGATCCTATCCTAAACACAACTAAAAGCGGCTGTGGATTGCGCCTAACAACTACCTAGGCAACTCGGCACAGCCTAAGAAACTAGCTAGCCTGAAGATAGAAAAATAGGCCTGACTTGCCCCAGAGAAATTCCCCAAAGGAAAAGGCAGCCCCCCACATATAATGACTGTGAGTAAGATGAAAAGACAAAACGTAGGGATGAAATAGATTCAGCAAAGTGGGGCCCGATATTCTAGGACAGAGCGAGGACAGTAAAGCGAACTTTGCAGTCTACAAAAAACCCTAAAGCAAACCACGCAAAGGGGGCAAAAAAAAACCACCATGCCGAACTAACGGCACGGCGGTACACCCTTTGCGTCTCAGAGCTTCCAGCAAAAACAAAAGACAGGCTGGACAGAAAAAAAGCAACCAAAAAGCAAAAAGCACTTAGCTATACAGAGCATCAGGTCACAGGAACAATCAGGAGAAGCTCAGATCCAACACTGAAACATTGACAAGGAGCAAGGATAGCAGCATCAGGCGGAGTTAAGTAATGAAGCAGTTAACGAGCTCACCAGAACACCTGAGGGAGGAAGCTCAGAAGCTGCAGTACCACTTGTGACCACAGGAGTGAATTCAGCCACAGAATTCACAACAGTACCCCCCCCCCTTGAGGAGGGGTCACCGAACCCTCACCAGAGCCCCCAGGCCGACCAGGATGAGCCGCATGAAAGGCACGAACAAGATCGGAAGCATGAACATCAGAGGCAAAAACCCAGGAATTATCTTCCTGAGCATAACCCTTCCATTTAACCAGATACTGGAGTTTCCGTCTAGAAACACGAGAATCCAAAATCTTCTCCACAATATACTCCAATTCCCCCTCCACCAAAACCGGGGCAGGAGGCTCAACAGATGGAACCATAGGTGCCACGTATCTCCGCAACAACGACCTATGGAATACATTATGTATGGAAAAGGAGTCTGGGAGGGTCAAACGAAAAGACACAGGATTGAGAACCTCAGAAATCCTATACGGACCAATAAAACGAGGTTTAAATTTAGGAGAGGAAACCTTCATAGGAATATGACGAGAAGATAACCAAACCAGATCCCCAACACGAAGTCGGGGACCCACACGGCGTCTGCGATTAGCGAAAAGTTGAGCTTTCTCCTGGGACAAGATCAAATTGTCCACTACCTGAGTCCAGATCTGCTGCAACCTATCCACCACAGAATCCACACCAGGACAGTCCGAAGACTCAACCTGTCCTGAAGAGAAACGAGGATGGAACCCAGAATTGCAAAAAAATGGAGAAACCAAGGTAGCCGAGCTGGCCCGATTATTAAGGGCGAACTCAGCCAACGGCAAAAAGGACACCCAATCATCCTGGTCTGCAGAAACAAAACATCTCAGATATGTTTCCAAGGTCTGATTGGTTCGTTCGGTCTGGCCATTAGTCTGAGGATGGAAAGCCGAGGAAAAGTATAGGTCAATGCCCATCCTACCACAAAAGGCTCGCCAAAACCTTGAAACAAACTGGGAACCTCTGTCAGAAACAATATTCTCAGGAATGCCATGCAACCGAACCACATGCTGAAAGAACAAAGGTACCAAATCAGAGGAGGAAGGCAATTTAGCCAAGGGCACCAGATGGACCATTTTAGAAAAGCGATCACAGACCACCCAAATGACTGACATCTTTTGAGAAACGGGAAGGTCAGAAATGAAATCCATCGAAATATGTGTCCAAGGCCTCTTTGGGACCGGCAAGGGCAAAAGCAACCCACTGGCACGAGAACAGCAGGGCTTAGCCCTAGCACAAATCCCACAGGACTGCACAAAAGTACGTACATCCCGTGACAGAGATGGCCACCAGAAGGATCTAGCCACTAACTCTCTGGTACCAAAGATTCCAGGATGACCAGCCAACACCGAACAATGAAGTTCAGAGATAAGTTTATTAGTCCACCTATCAGGGACGAACAGTTTCTCTGCTGGACAACGATCAGGTTTATTCGCCTGAAATTTTTGCAGCACCCGCCGCAAATCAGGGGAGATGGCAGACACAATGACTCCTTCCTTGAGGATACCCGCTGGTTCAGATAAACCCGGAGAGTCGGGCACAAAACTCCTAGACAGAGCATCCGCCTTCACATTTTTAGAGCCCGGAAGGTACGAAATCACAAAGTCGAAGCGGGCAAAAAATAACGACCAACGGGCCTGTCTAGGATTCAAGCGCTTGGCAGACTCGAGATAAGTCAAGTTCTTATGATCAGTCAATACCACCACGCGATGCTTAGCTCCTTCAAGCCAATGACGCCACTCCTCGAATGCCCACTTCATGGCCAGCAACTCTCGATTGCCCACATCATAATTACGCTCAGCGGGCGAAAACTTCCTGGAAAAGAAAGCACATGGTTTCATCACTGAGCAATCAGAACCTCTCTGTGACAAAACCGCCCCTGCTCCAATCTCAGAAGCATCAACCTCGACCTGGAACGGAAGAGAAACATCTGGCTGACACAACACAGGGGCAGAACAAAAACGACGCTTCAACTCCTGAAAAGCTTCCACAGCAGCAGAAGACCAATTAACCAAATCAGCACCCTTCTTGGTCAAATCGGTCAATGGTTTGGCAATGCTAGAAAAATTACAGATGAAGCGACGATAAAAATTAGCAAAGCCCAGGAACTTTTGCAGACCTTTCAGAGATGTCGGCTGAATCCAATCCTGGATGGCTTGGACCTTAACTGGATCCATCTCGATAGTAGAAGGGGTAAAGATGAACCCCAAAAATGAAACTTTCTGCACACCGAAGAGACACTTTGATCCCTTCACAAACAAAGAGTTAGCACGCAGGACCTGAAAAACCATTCTGACCTGCTTCACATGAGACTCCCAATCATCTGAGAAGATCAAAATGTCATCCAAGTAAACAATCAGGAATTTATCCAGATACTCATGGAAGATGTCATGCATAAAAGACTGAAACACAGATGGAGCATTGGCAAGTCCGAACGGCATCACTAGATACTCAAAATGACCCTCGGGCGTATTGAATGCAGTTTTCCATTCATCTCCTTGCCTGATTCTCACCAGATTATACGCACCACGAAGATCTATCTTAGTGAACCAACTAGCCCCCTTAATCCGAGCAAACAAGTCAGATAACAATGGCAAGGGATACTGAAATTTAACAGTGATCTTATTAAGAAGACGGTAATCAATACACGGTCTCAGCGAACCATCCTTCTTGGCTACAAAGAAGAACCCTGCTCCCAGTGGTGATGATGATGGGCGAATATGTCCCTTCTCCAGGGATTCCTTCACATAACTGCGCATAGCGGCGTGTTCGGGCATGGATAAATTAAATAATCGACCTTTAGGGAATTTACTACCAGGAATCAAATTGATAGCACAATCACAATCCCTATGCGGAGGTAGAGCATCGGACTTGGGCTCTTCAAATACATCCTGATAATCAGACAAGAACTCTGGGACCTCAGAAGGGGTGGATGACGAAATCGACAAAAATAGAACATCACCATGTACCCCCTGACAACCCCAGCTGGATACCGACATGGAATTCCAATCCAATACTGGATTATGGGTTTGTAGCCATGGCAACCCCAACACGACCACATCATGCAGATTATGCAACACCAGAAAGCGAATAACTTCCTGATGTGCAGGAGCCATGCACATGGTCAGCTGGGCCCAGTATTGAGGTTTATTCTTGGCCAAAGGTGTAGCATCAATTCCTCTCAATGGAATAGGACACCGCAAAGGCTCCCAGAAAAACCCACAACGTTTAGCATAATCCAAATCCATCAGATTCAGGGCAGCGCCCGAATCCACAAACGCCATGACAGAAAACGACGACAAAGAGCATATCAAGGTAATGGACAGAAGGAATTTGGACTGTACAGTACCAATGACGGCAGACCTAGCGGACCGCTTAGTGCGCTTAGGACAATCAGAAATAGCATGAGTGGAATCACCACAGTAGAAACACAGACCATTCAGACGTCTGTATTCCTGCCGTTCAACTCTAGTCATAGTCCTATCGCACTGCATAGGCTCAGGTTTAACCTCAGGCAGTACCGCCAAATGGTGCACAGATTTACGCTCGCGCAAGCGTCGACCGATCTGAATGGCCAAAGACAAAGACTCATTCAAACCAGCAGGCATAGGAAATCCCACCATGACATCCTTAAGAGCCTCAGAGAGACCCTTTCTGAACAAAGCTGCCAGCGCAGATTCATTCCACTGAGTGAGTACTGACCATTTCCTAAATTTCTGACAATATACTTCTATATCATCCTGACCCTGGCACAAAGCCAGCAAATTTTTCTCAGCCTGATCCACTGAATTAGACTCATCGTACAGCAATCCGAGCGCCAGGAAAAACGCATCGACACTACTCAATGCAGGGTCTCCTGGCGCAAGAGAAAATGCCCAGTCTTGAGGGTCGCCGCGCAAAAAAGAAATAATAATCAAAACCTGTTGAATAGGATTACCAGAAGAATGAGGTTTCAAGGCCAGAAATAGCTTACAATTATTTTTGAAACTTAGAAACTTAGTTCTATCTCCAAAAAACAAATCAGGAATAGGAATTCTTGGTTCTAACATAGATTTCTGATCAATAGTATCTTGAATTTTTTGTACATTTATAACGAGATTATCCATTGAAGAGCACAGACCCTGAATATCCATGTCCACACCTGTGTCCAGAATCACCCAAATGTCTATGGGAAAAAAAAAAAAGTGAACACAGAGCAGAAAAAAAAAAAAAAAGTGATGTCAGAACTTTTTCTATCCTTCTATTGAGAATCATTAGTTAGGCTCCTTGTACTGTTATGTTTGCTAATGACAGGTGTTATGAAGGCAATCCAGAAACACAGTGTGCTTAGCGATCAGAGCGCACACAGTGATCTGACAAATACCCAAAAATACAAGAACGAGCTCTGAGATGTGGAAACTCTGTAGACTGCACACCTGATCCTATCCTAAACACAACTAAAAGCGGCTGTGGATTGCGCCTAACAACTACCTAGGCAACTCGGCACAGCCTAAGAAACTAGCTAGCCTGAAGATAGAAAAATAGGCCTGACTTGCCCCAGAGAAATTCCCCAAAGGAAAAGGCAGCCCCCCACATATAATGACTGTGAGTAAGATGAAAAGACAAAACGTAGGGATGAAATAGATTCAGCAAAGTGGGGCCCGATATTCTAGGACAGAGCGAGGACAGTAAAGCGAACTTTGCAGTCTACAAAAAACCCTAAAGCAAACCACGCAAAGGGGGCAAAAAAAAACCACCGTGCCGAACTAACGGCACGGCGGTACACCCTTTGCGTCTCAGAGCTTCCAGCAAAAACAAAAGACAGGCTGGACAGAAAAAAAAGCAACCAAAAAGCAAAAAGCACTTAGCTATACAGAGCAGCAGGTCACAGGAACAATCAGGAGAAGCTCAGATCCAACACTGAAACATTGACAAGGAGCAAGGATAGCAGCATCAGGCGGAGTTAAGTAATGAAGCAGTTAACGAGCTCACCAGAACACCTGAGGGAGGAAGCTCAGAAGCTGCAGTACCACTTGTGACCACAGGAGTGAATTCAGCCACAGAATTCACAACAGATGGGGTCAGATGATTGTGGCTTCTGTCTACATGTGCACCTGCTCTGTTGTTGCAAGGGTTAAACAGATCTGTTTGTCTAATAGAGCTCTCCGTCTTGAGTTATCACAGCTATACTGATTTTTCCGGTCCTCACTGGTATAAATACTCAATTCTTAGCTTGAGTAGTTGCCAGTGATAGCTTGCTATAACCTGGTTTGGAGCTGGAGCTGTGAGCTGTGTGAAGACAGGTCGTCTAGGAGTCGTGTCTGGAGATATGTGTTTGGAAATTTGTTTGACAGTCTTCCTTTACCTTATCTCCTATTTTGTTTTCCTCAACTTGTCCTTCCCCTTTCCCCTTGTAGTATTAGAGCACATTGGCTGATTGCTGTTTCTTTTCTCCTTTCCTGTTTCCTTTTGTGTCTTTATGTTAGAGAAGGACTAGCATTCCTGCTGCACTATGCAGTAGCCAGGGCCATTTTCAAGGTACAACAGGGATAGGAACGTGATCACCGCACTGGGTGAAAGAACCTGTGTAGGTTCGCTAGGGAGCATGGGATTGCGCAGAGCAAGTGTCAGGGTTGCCCCCTTTAATCTTACCGTAGTGTCAGAGCTCCCCTTGCCTTCCGTCTCATTGTGTGCCATCTTGCTACTGGCAGAAGCGTGACAATAAATCTAGTTTAGGTCCCAGTATTACATCTGTAATATAACATTAAAATGCTCCTGTTTTAAGGCCATCTGAAATGCACTCATATTACATCTCCTTTTAAATTACTGAGCAAATAAATATTCATATGTTTTGCAGCTTGAAAAACAGCATCCCAGAAAATGAGCAGCTTGGATGGCCCTATAATGACTTTCAGTATCCTGAAGCTAGACTCCAAAGGGCTGGCGATGGTTATATATGCTTACGCTAAAAGATAATACATTATTATTTGTGTTTTCCATAAGTTTTCCTATTTTGACACTTGAAAACACATCAGAAAACATCAGTAATCCAGTAAAGTATCATGTCCTCACTAAGTGTGTTTTCAATATCTCTGGACGAATGTGAAAAAATGCAAGATGTTTGCTGTTAATCCCTTGCAGTCTTCAAAATGTTCTGAATACTTAAAGTGCGCCAGAGAAACACAATCGTAAAAAGCTGGAGATTTTCTAGTGGTAATTCGCATGCAGCAGAATGAGCAAGATGCTTTACAAAATAAGCTAATCCCAAAGAACTAGTGATGTCATCAATATAATGTCACCATCTCTTCAATATGTGACTGCTAATTTGTTTATGGATGTCACAATTATTTCCACATTTACATACTATTATTTGGGAACTGACCACAAAGTAGTGGAAGGATCAGTTTTGACCAGAAAGGCTGACTCAGTATTGATATAGTAACTAATTAAATATTTTTTTATGGTGGAAATAGGTAAATAGAGATAATTTACATTTAGGAATTGGTTGTCATTAGAGTTGAGCGACCTTGACCTTTTTAGAGTCGAGCCGGGTTTCGCGAAACCCGACTATCTCAAAAGTCGGGTCGAGTGGAATCGGCCGATTATGACGTAAAGTCGGGATTGACCGAAACACGAAACCCAATGCAAGTCAATGGGGCAGCATAGTCGGCAGTGAGTGGGGGCCAGGAAAACACCTGGAGTGCCCATTTTAATGTCAAAACCATCCATTCTTCTTATTGAAGCTTGTTAAGCGTAATTTACCTTATAATAATTGGAAGGCATTTGAAATTGGGGGTCATTTGGCTAAAGTTGTGGTGGGTAGGGCTGGTTCAAGTAATTAGTGGGCCCAGGAAATCTGGACCACGTCACGGCAGTGGAGCAGGGAGAGGTAAGTATTTCAACTTTGCAAGTGCTGTGAACCTGAGCAAGCAGGGGGGGCCCACTCGTTGGCATTGGCACTGGCACAGGGCCCCTCAAAGTACAGCGGTGTGTTTGCACGGCGGGGGCGCCTCCCACCGGCAGCAACACTTTTGCGTACTATGAGAGGCCCTGTGCCAGTGACGTCGCCAACTAGTATTCCTCCCCCCACCTGATGAAGGAACCTGCACTTTCATGTGCACCTTCCTCTTTGTCCCCGTATAAGGTGGTATGGTATGCGGGAAGAGCAACCTGACTTTCAGCAGGGTCACAATGTTGTTGTGTAGCGTGCACGGGGAATGTTGCGTTATGGGTCAATGTACCAGCAGACTTATCTATCACTGGCTGGGCAATGGGCAGGATGAGGAGGAAACACAGATATAGGCCCAAATAATAAAGTGGGCTAAATGCAGTTCAAAATTGGTAACACAGGAATAACCAGGGGGCATTGCAGTGGAGGACAACTGGAATGAGAGGCTGACACAGAGAGTAGGCCCAAATCAGTAAGTAGTCGAAATGCAGTTCAAAATTGGCAACCGTAGTAAACAGGCGGCACAGCTTTGTTCAGTGGAGGAGAACAGCAAGGAGTGGCAGACACCGATAGTAGGCCCCAACCCAACTAGTAGGCCAAATGCAGTCTAACATTAACAACTACTTAACGAGCGCCTGAAAACGGAATTTCAGGACAGGAAACCAGGAGAACAGCAAGGAGCGGCAGACACTGTTAGTAGGCCCCAAACCAACTAGTACGCCAAATGCAGTTGTTCCATTTAACCACAATTTAACGAGAGCCTGAAGATAGAAGCTCAGGAAAGGCAACCTGGAGAACACCTTGGAGTGGAACACACCATCTCTCTCCACCCGATACCCATTTTGTAGGCCTAATGCAGTGTAGTTTTCTACAACTACTAAACGAGAGTCGGAAGATCGAAGCAATGGCGAGGAAACCTGGAGAACACCTTGGAGTGTAACACACCATCTCTCTCCACCCGATACCCATTTTGTAGGCCTAATGCAGTGTAGTTTTCTACAACTACTAAACGAGAGTCTGAAGACCGAAGCAATGGCAAGGAAACCTGGGGAACACCTTGGAGTGTAACACACCATCTCTCTCCACCCGATACCCATTTTGTAGGCCTAATGCAGTGTAGTTTTCTACAACTACTAAACGAGAGTCGGAAGATCGAAGCAATGGCGAGGAAACCTGGAGAACACCTTGGAGTGTAACACACCATCTCTCTCCACCCCATAGCCAATTTGGAGGCCTAATGCAGTGTAGTTTCCAACAACTACTAAACGAGAGCATTAAGATCGAAGCTCTGGAAAGGCAACCTGGAGAACACCTTGGAGTGGAACACACCATCTCTCTCCACCTTATACCCATTTTGTAGGCCTAATGCAGTGTAGTTTTCTACAACTACTAAACGAGAGTCTGAAGACCGAAGCAATGGCAAGGAAACCTGGGGAACACCTTGGAGTGTAACACACCATCTCTCTCCACCCCATAGCCAATTTGGAGGCCTAATGCAGTGTAGTTTCCAACAACTACTAAACGAGAGCATTAAGATCGAAGCTCTGGAAAGGCAACCTGGAGAACACCTTGGAGTGGAACACACCATCTCTCTCCACCCGATACCCATTTTGTAGGCCTAATGCAGTGTAGTTTTCTACAACTACTAAACGAGAGTCTGAAGACCGAAGCAATGGCAAGGAAACCTGGGGAACACCTTGGAGTGTAACACACCATCTCTCTCCACCCGATACCCATTTTGTAGGCCTAATGCAGTGTAGTTTTCTACAACTACTAAACGAGAGTCGGAAGACCGAAGCAATGGCAAGGAAACCTGGGGAACACCTTGGAGTGTAACACACCATCTCTCTCCACCCCATACCCAATTTGTAGGCCTAATGCAGCCTACTTTCCGACAACTACTAAACGAGAGCATGAAGATCGAAGCTCAGGAAAGGCAACCTGGGGAACACCTTGGAGTGTAACACACCCTCTCTCTACACCACGGAAGGGCTGATTCTTAGGAAGGAAGGCTGTCGGAAAGAAGCAGGGCGCGTCCGAGGGTGATTATATTCTTATTAGGTATATACTCACCCTCGGACGCGCCCTGCTTCTTTATTTGTAATGAATGTTTATTTGCAATGTGGTTTTGACTTACTCTATTTTTTTGGTAAATAATGATTTTATTATTTTCATTGTTTTGCATCTTCTTGGCAATAATATAAAGAAGACGCGACAGGACAACACTCGGTGGATGCCATATCTGTGTTTTAAATTGAAAAAAACTTTCAGTTAACTACTTGCAGGAGAAAGTTATTGTAGCTGGTGGCCATTTTTAGTACTGTAACAGATTTTTGTTGTATGTGTTTGTTTTTAATGTTAAAATGTCTGCATTTGATATCTCTCCAATATTTTCTTTTTTATAAGCAAAATACTTATTTTTATATTTTCTGATGTTGGTTCAAGGGGTACACGGGCAGCAGTAGACAGGTCAGTGGAGGCCTAGTGGAAGGAGGGACCGCAGACAGGCTTCGAAGGCCTAACATAATAAATTGGGCTGGCTGTAGGCAATTTAAAATTGGTTCCAGGGGAACACGGGCGGCAGTAGACAGGTCAGTGGAGGCCTAGTGGAAGGAGGGACCGCAGACAGGCTTCGAAGCCCTAACATAATAAATTGGGCTGGCTGTAGGCAATTTAAAATTGGTTCCAGGGGAACACGGGCAGCAGTGGCCTGGTCAGTGTAGTAGTAGTGGAAAGAACGGGCTGCAGACAGGCTTCGAAGGCCTAACATAACAAAAATTGGGCTGTAGGCAATTTAAAATTGGTTCCAGGGGAACACGGGCAGCAGTAGACAGGTCAGTGGAGGCCTAGTGGAAGGAGGGACCGCAGACAGGCTTCGAAGCCCTAACATAATAAATTGGGCTGGCTGTAGGCAATTTAAAATTGGTTCCAGGGGAACACGGGCGGCAGTAGACAGGTCAGTGGAGGCCTAGTGGAAGGAGGGACCGCAGACAGGCTTCGAAGCCCTAACATAATAAATTGGGCTGGCTGTAGGCAATTTAAAATTGGTTCCAGGGGAACACGGGCAGCAGTGGCCTGGTCAGTGTAGTAGTAGTGGAAAGAACGGGCCGCAGACAGGCTTCGAAGGCCTAACATAACAAAAATTGGGATGTAGGCAATTTACAATTGGTTCCAGGGGAACACGGACAGCAGTAGACAGGTCAGTGGAGGCCTAGTGGAAGGAGGGACCGCAGACAGGCTTCGAAGCCCTAACATAACAAATTGGGCTGTCTGTAGGCAATTTAAAATTGGTTCCAGGGGAACACGGGCAGCAGTGGCCTGGTCAGTGTAGTAGTAGTGGAAAGAACGGGCCGCAGACAGGCTTCGAAGGCCTAACATAACAAAAATGGGGCTGTAGGCAATTTAAAATTGGTTCCAGGGGAACACGGGCAGCAGTAGACAGGTCAGTGGAGGCCTAGTGGAAGGAGGGACCGCAGACAGGCTTCGAAGCCCTAACATAATAAATTGGGCTGGCTGTAGGCAATCTAAAATTGGTTCCAGGGGAACACGGGCGGCAGTAGACAGGTCAGTGGAGGCCTAGTGGAAGGAGGGACCGCAGACAGGCTTCGAAGCCCTAACATAATAAATTGGGCTGGCTGTAGGCAATTTAAAATTGGTTCCAGGGGAACACGGGCAGCAGTGGCCTGGTCAGTGTAGTAGTAGTGGAAAGAACGGGCCGCAGACAGGCTTCGAAGGCCTAACATAACAAAAATTGGGATGTAGGCAATTTACAATTGGTTCCAGGGGAACACGGACAGCAGTAGACAGGTCAGTGGAGGCCTAGTGGAAGGAGGGACCGCAGACAGGCTTCGAAGCCCTAACATAATAAATTGGGCTGTCTGTAGGCAATTTAAAATTGGTTCCAGGGGAACACGGGCAGCAGTGGCCTGGTCAGTGTAGTAGTAGTGGAAAGAACGGGCCGCAGACAGGCTTCGAAGGCCTAACATAACAAAAATGGGGCTGTAGGCAATTTAAAATTGGTTCCAGGGGAACACGGGCAGCAGTAGACAGGTCAGTGGAGGCCTAGTGGAAGGAGGGACCGCAGACAGGCTTCGAAGCCCTAACATAATAAATTGGGCTGGCTGTAGGCAATCTAAAATTGGTTCCAGGGGAACACGGGCGGCAGTAGACAGGTCAGTGGAGGCCTAGTGGAAGGAGGGACCGCAGACAGGCTTCGAAGCCCTAACATAATAAATTGGGCTGGCTGTAGGCAATTTAAAATTGGTTCCAGGGGAACACGGGCAGCAGTAGACAGGTCAGTGGAGGCCTAGTGGAAGGAGGGACCGCAGACAGGCTTCGAAGGCCTAACATAAGAAAAATGTCAATACAATGGTATTGACAGTGCCAGGCATTGAAGGATGTCAGCGCATAGACTAAACATTGGTGGAGCTGTGAGAGAAAATTTTGCAAGTGGTAGAGCACTGTTTGAGCTGGGGGGGGGGACTGTCTTGTGGCCGGCGGTACAGGCCCAGGGCCCCTCATATTACAACGGTGTGTCTGACGTTGGGTGCGCACCACCACCGCCAGACACTTTATTGTACTATGAGGGACCTAGTGGCAGTGCCGTCAACCAAAAGCGGGCACAGCCACCTCTTCAGACAAACAGTACTCTCACGGGTGCTGGCGCCAAGTGGCGATACCACGGCCCCGTGTGGGGACTTTGGCCATTTAGGGAGGTGTTAACATGTCGGATGCTGGACAATCAGGTGCTGCAAATTACGAGATTGGAAAAGTCGTTCAGAATAGTCCACAGGCAAGACCTTTACATAGGAAAGCTAGGTGTCAGCCGGGCAAGGTGGGGCAAAAGATTTCGAAATCCAGTTGTTGTTCATTTTAATGAAGGTTAGATCATCTACATTTTGGGTAGCCAGACGAGTCCTTTTTTCTGTTAGTATTGAACCTGCAGCACTGAATACTCTTTCTGATAGGACACTAGCTGCCGGGCAAGCAAGCTCCTGCAATGCATATTCTGCCAATTCTGGCCAGGTGTTTAATTTTGATGCCCAGTAATCAAATGGGAATGACGGTTGAGGGAGAACGTCGATAAGGGATGAAAAATAGTTAGTAACCATACTGGACAAATGTTGTCTCCTGTCACTTTGAATTGATGCTGCAGTACCTGTCCTGTCTGCGGTCATAGCAAAATCACTCCACAACCTGGTCAGAAAACCCCTCTGGCCAACGCCACTTCTGATTTCTGCCCCTCTAACACCTCTGGTCTGCTGGCCCCTGCAGCTCGTGTTAGAACGATCACGGGCGCTGTGTGCAGGGAATGCCAGAAGCAAACGGTCAACAAGAGTTGATTGTTTGGTTGCTAATATTAGTTCCAAGTTCTCATGTGGCATTATATTTTGCAATTTGCCTTTATAGCGAGGATCAAGGAGGCAGGCCAACCAGTAATCGTCATCGTTCATCATTTTTGTTATGTGTGTGTCCCTTTTGAGGATACGTAAGGCATAATCAACCATGTGGGCCAAAGTTCCAGTTCTCAAATCTGTGGTTGTGCTTGGTTGAGGGGCAGTTTCAGGCAAATCCACGTCACTTGTGTCCCTCCAAAAACCAGAACCCGGCCTTGCCGCGCCAACAATTTCCACTGGCCCCGGAAAAGCTTCCTCATTAAAAACATAATCATCCCCATCATCCTCCTCGTCCTCCTCCTCCTCTTCGCCCGCTACCTCGTCCTGTACACTGCCCTGGCCAGACAATGGCTGACTGTCATCAAGGCTTTCCTCTTCCTCAGCTGCAGACGCCTGATCCTTTATGTGCGTCAAACTTTGCATCAGCAGACGCATTAGGGGGATGCTCATGCTTATTATGGCGTTGTCTGCACTAACCAGCCGTGTGCATTCCTCAAAACACTGAAGGACTTGACACATGTCTTGAATCTTCGACCACTACACACCTGACAACTCCATGTCTGCCATCCTACTGCCTGCCCGTGTATGTGTATCCTCCTACAAAAACATAACAGCCCGCCTCTGTTCGCACAGTCTCTGAAGCATGTGCAGTGTTGAGTTCCACCTTGTTGCAACGTCTATGATTAGGCGATGCTGGGGAAGGTTCAAAGAACGCTGATAGGTCTGCATACGGCTGGAGTGTACGGGCGAACGGCGGATATGTGAGCAAAGTCCACGCACTTTGAGGAGCAGGTCGGATAACCCCGGATAACTTTTCAGGAAGCACTGCACCACCAGGTTTAAGGTGTGAGCCAGGCAAGGAATGTGTTTCAGTTGGGAAAGGGAGATGGCAGCCATGAAATTCCTTCCGTTATCACTCACTACCTTGCCTGCCTCAAGATCTACAGTGCCCAGCCACGACTGTGTTTCTTTCTGCAAGAACTCGGACAGAACTTCAGCGGTGTGTCTGTTGTCGCCCAAACACTTCATAGCCAATACAGCCTGCTGACGTTTGCCAGTAGCTGCCCCATAATGGGAGACCTGGTGTGCAACAGTGGCAGCTGCGGATGGAGTGGTTGTGCGACTGCGGTCTGTGGACGAGGTCTCGCTTCTGCAGGAGGACGAGGAGGAGGGGGTGCGAACGGCTACAGCCAACTGTTTCCTAGACCGTGGGCTAGGCAGAACTGTCCCAAACTTGCTGTCCCCTGTGGACCCTGCATCCACCACATTTACCCAGTGTGCCGTGATGGACACGTAACGTCCCTGGCCATGCCTACTGGTCCATGCATCTGTTGTCAGGTGCACCTTTGTGCTCACAGATTGCCTGAGTGCATGGATGATGCGCTCTTTAACATGCTGGTGGAGGGCTGGGATGGCTTTTCTGGAAAAAAAGTGTCGACTGGGTAGCTCGTAGCGTGGTACAGCGTAGTCCATCAGGGCTTTGAAAGCTTCGCTTTCAACTAACCGGTAGGGCATCATCTCTAACGAGATTAGTCTAGCTATGTGGGCGTTTAAACCCTGTGTACGCGGATGCGAGGCTAAGTACTTCCTTTTTCTAACCATAGTCTCATGTAGGGTGAGCTGGACTGGAGAGCTGGAGATCGTGGAACTAGCGGGGGTGCCGGTGGACATGGCAGACTGAGAGACGGTGGGAGATGGTATTGTTGCCGCCGGTGCCCTAGATGCAGTGTTTCCTACTACGAAACTGGTGATTCCCTGACCCTGACTTCTTTGGCCTGGCAAAGAAACCTGCACAGATACTGCAGGTGGTGCAGAAAATGGTGGCCCTACACTGCCGGAAAGGATGTTGCGTTGATGACTAGCTTCATTGGCCGAGGGTGCTACAACCTTAAGGGACGTTTGGTAGTTAGTCCAAGCTTGCAAATGCATGGTGGTTAAATGTCTATGCATGCAACTTGTATTGAGACTTTTCAGATTCTGCCCTCTGCTTAAGGTAGTTGAACATTTTTGACAGATGACTTTGCGCTGATCAATTGGATGTTGTTTAAAAAAATGCCAGACTGCACTCTTTCTAGCATCGGATACCTTTTCAGGCATTGCAGACTGAGCTTTAACCGGATGGCCACGCTGTCCTCCAACAGGTTTTGACTTTGCCACGCGTTTTGGGCAAGATACGGGCCCGGCAGATGGAACCTGTTGCGATGTTGATGCCTGCTGCGGCCCCTCCTCCTCCGCTTCAGAACTGCTGCCGCCTGCACCCTGTTCCCCCAATGGCTGCCAATCGGGGTCAAGAACTGGGTCATCTATTACCTCTTCTTGTAGCTCGTGTGCAACTTCGTCTGTGTCACCGTGTCGGTCGGTGGTATAGCGTTCGTGATGGGGCAACATAGTCTCATCAGGGTCTGATTCTTGATCAGCACCCTGCGAGGGCAATGTTGTGGTCTGAGTCAAAGGACCAGCATAGTAGTCTGGCTGTGGCTGTGCATCAGTGCACTCCATGTCAGATTCAACTTGTAATGGGCAAGAACTGTTAACTGCTTCACTTTCTAAGCCAGGGACGGTATGTGTAAAGAGCTCCATGGAGTAACCCGTTGTGTCGCCTGCTGCATTCTTCTCTGTTGTTGTTTTTGCTGAAGAGGACAAGGAAGCGACTTGTCCCTGACCGTGAACATCCACTAACGACGCGCTGCTTTTACTTTTACCAGTTTCACGAGAAGAGGCAAAAGAGCTAGAGGCTGAGTCAGCAAGATAAGCCAAAACTTGCTCTTGCTGCTCCGGCTTTAAAAGCGGTTTTCCTACTCCCAGAAAAGGGAGCGTTCGAGGCCTTGTGTAGCCAGACGACGAACCTGGCTCCACAGCTCCAGACTTAGGTGCAATATTTTTTTTCCCACGACCACCTGATGCTCCACCACTACCACTACCATCATTACCAGCTGACAATGAACGCCCCCGGCCACGACCTCTTCCACCAGACTTCCTCATTGTTTTAAAAACATTACCAAACTAACGGTATTTGTTGCTGTCACACAACTTACACGGTGAGCTATAACTTCAGTATGATTTAGCTACCCCTTTACAGGTGGGTGAGACCACAACGAAAATCAGGCACAATGTTACACACTCTGTTGTTGGTGGCAACAAATGAGAGAGATGCCACACACGCAGGACTGTCACTGAAGCGCAAATGTAAATATTAATCTCCCACTGATTTGTGTGTTTTTTTTTAAAAGGGAGACTTTAGAAAAAAAAAAATAATAAAAAAAAATGATTTTTTAAGGAAGAATTTAGAAACCAAATAAAATGAAATGATTGTTTCAGGGAGAATTTAGAAAACAAATAAAAAAAAAATAGGCTTTCTATGGCCCACTGAGTGAGAGAGGACGCACACAGGAGTCAGGAGTGGCACACAAGCCCAGAGGCCAATATTTATCTCCCACTGATTGATTTAGTGATTTTTTCAGGTAGATTTTGGAACCCAAATCAAGCAAAAAAATTAATAGGCTTTCTATGGCCCACAATTGGAGAGAGAGAGATGGCACACCCAGGAGTCAAGACTGGCACACAAGCAGAAAGGGCAATATTAATCTCCCACTGATTTGATTTTTTTTTTTTTTTCAGGGAGACTTTAGAAAAAAAAAATACAAAAAAAAAATGATTTTTTCAGGAATAATTTAGAAACCAAATAAAATAAAATGATTTTTTCAGGGAGAATTTAGAAAACAAATAAATCAAAAAATAGGCTTTCTAGGGCCCACTGAGTGAGAGATGACGCACACAGGAGTCAGGAGTGGCACACAAGCCCAGAGGCCAATATTTATCTCCCACTGATTTAGTGATTTTTTTCAGGTAGATTTTGGAACCCAAATCAAGCAAAAAAATAAATAGGCTTTCTATGGCCCACAATTGGAGAGAGAGAGAGAGATGGCACACCCAGGAGTCAAGACTGGCACACAAGCAGAAAGGGTAATATTAATCTCCCACTGATTTGATTTTTTTTTTTTTTTCAGGGAGACATTAGAAAAAAAAAATACAAAAAAAAGAATTTTTCAGGAAGAATTTAGAAACAAAATAAAATAAAATGATTGTTTCAGGGAGAATTTAGAAAACAAATAAAAAAAAAATAGGCTTTGTAGGGCCCACTGAGTGAGAGATGGCACACACAGGAGTCAGGAGTGGCACACAAGCCCTGAGGCCAATATTTTTCTCCCACTGATTGATGTTGTGATTTTTTCAGGTAGATTTTGGAACCCAAATCAAGCAAAAAAATAAATAGGCTTTCTATGGCCCACTGAGTGAGAGATGGCACACACAGGAGTAAGGAGTGGCACACAAGCCCTGAGGCCAATATTTTTCTCCCACTGATTGATGTAGTGATTTTTTCAGGTAGATTTTAGAACCCAAATCAAGCAAAAAAATAAATAGGCTTTCTATGGCCCACTGAGTGAGAGATGACACAGACAGGGATGGCACTCTAGCAGAAATGCCAATCTTAATCTCCCACAAAAAAAAAAAAAAAAAAAAAAGGAACTGTCCTTCAATTACTATCTCCCTGCAGTAATCTCAGCCAGGTATGGCAGGCAGCAATAAGGAGTGGACTGATGCACAAATTAAATAAAAAGTGTGGACAAACAAACAAGATAGCTGTGCAGAAAGGAAGGAACAAGAGGATTTGTGCTTTGAAAAAAGAAGTTGGTTTGCACAGCGGCGTACACACAGCAATGCAGCTATCAGGGAGCCTTCTAGGGCAGCCCAATGAGCTACAGCGCTGAGGAAAAAAAAAAAAATGTAGCTTCCACTGTCCCTGCACACCGAAGGTGGTGTTGGGCAGTGGAAATCGCTACAGCACAAGCGGTTTGGTGGTTAATGGACCCTGCCTAACGCTATCCCTGCTTCTGACGAAGCGGCAGCAACCTCTCCCTAAGCTCAGATCAGCAGCAGTAAGATGGCGGTCGGCGGGAACGCCCCTTTATAGCCCCTGTGACGCCGCGGACAGCAAGCCAATCACTGCAATGCCCTTCTCTAAGATGGTGGGGACCAGGACCTATGTCATCACGCTGCCCACACTCTGCGTTTACCTTCATTGGCTGAGAAATGGCGCTTTTCGCGTCATTGAAACGCGACTTTGGCGTGAAAGTCGCGTACCGCATGGCCGACCCCGCACAGGGGTCGGATCGGGTTTCATGAAACCCGACTTTGTCAAAAGTCGGCGACTTTTGAAAATGTTCGACCCGTTTCGCTCAACCCTAGTTGTCATGTTAAGCTTTGTCAATCTAATTCCCTTTATTTGCTTTCATATACAGTCACTAATTTTAGTAGTCTCATCTTCAACCTGTGGCTCCTATTTTGCTGAGAAAATAGATCTCCTGGTATGGCTTGATAGTTGAATTATAGTAGTATTAAAGTCAATACTTGAGTATTTCGGTTTAATGTAACTCTTGTATTCATTAAACTCTGAGTCAGTTAAAGCTACGCCATTTGATGTTCAATGTTATAACTAGAATTGCTTTCACTCGCGATAAAAGTTCTCTCTACCTGTATCTAAAAACCCTGACCAAAACAAAGCGGCTTGTTAGCGTCATCCACCTCCTGGTTCCTAGTACCTAGGACAAATGCTGCAGTTGCCTCCACATAACAATTTCCATAAATTGTTTTTTTATTTCAACGATGGCTGAGGCTCTTCCCAGGGGTGTGCTTGAGTTGTAGCGCATTTTCCCTGACCTTTAGGTGATTCCTAGTGCTCAACCGTGCTCAAATTTATTGATTGTGTTACCACTTACCAGTCCATCAAAGACCATACTTCAGCTTCCTATATCTTCACCAAATGGTTGAATTACTTAAGGGTATGCTTCAGAACTTTGTACTGGTGATCATCAAGTATGACATGATGAGACATATAGTGGTCATTAAAAATAAGCCGATCTTTTAAAATTCTAACTCACCAACTTCACTGAATTTTCCCAAAAAATCTCAATACTTGAAAAAAACACTCGGAAAATACATTAGAAGGAGAGGAAAAAGCAAGAGAGAACCTTACTAACTTTAAGAGCTAGACTTTACAGGTGTGATAGGACCCAGCTGATCATAAAAGTTTACACTCTACAGGACATAGAGAGAGAGAGAACCCTGCTGATCATGAGCTTACACTCAGTAGTAGAGAGAGAGAGAGAGGATCCTGACCATACAAGCTTACATTCTACAGAAGAGAGATGAAGGACTCAGCTGATCATAACAGCTTAAGGTACCTTCACACTAAACGACGCTGCAACGATCAAGACAACGATCCGGATCGCTGCAGCGTCGCTGTTTGGTCGCTGGAGAGCTGTCACACAGACCGCTCTCCAGCGACCAACGATGCCAGTAACCAGGGTAAATATCGGGTTACTAAGCGCAGGGCCGCACTTAGTAACCCGATGTTTACCCTGGTTACCATCCTAAAAGTTAAAAAAACAAACGCTTCATACTTACCTTCCGCTGTCTGTCCCCGGCGCTGTGCTTCTCTGCACTGGCTGTGAGCACAGCGGCCGGAAAGCAGAGCGGTGACATCACCGCTCTGCTTTCCGGCCGCTGTGCTCACAGTGAGTGACGGAAA
This sequence comes from Ranitomeya imitator, assembly GCF_032444005.1. NCBI lineage: Eukaryota > Metazoa > Chordata > Amphibia > Anura > Dendrobatidae > Ranitomeya > Ranitomeya imitator. The sequence goes on along the minus strand of NC_091284.1, from coordinate 739,761,109 downwards.
TCACAGCGCCGAGGACAGACAGCGGAAGGTAAGTATGAAGCGTTTGTTTTTTTAACTTTTAGGATGGTAACCAGGGTAAACATCGGGTTACTAAGCGCGGCCCTGCGCTTAGTAACCCGATGTTTACCCTGGTTACCAGCGAAGACATCGCTGAATTGGCGTCACACACGCCGATTCAGCGATGTCAGCGGGAGAGCCAGTGACCAAATAAAGTTCTGGCCTTCTAGCCCCGACCAACGACATCACAGCAGGATTCTGATCGCTGCTGCGTGTCAAACTTAACGATATCGCTAGCCAGGACGCTGCAACATCACGGATCGCTAGCGATATCATTTAGTGTGAAGGTACCTTTACACTCTACAGGAGAGAAACTTATCCAGTGACTCTGGAGATGGAAAACGACTCCGCTGAACAAACTGTGCTCTGCTGGGATTTGCTGACCTGTGATGGCCCAGGTACCACTGTACAAGGTATGATAATGCGTGAAGTCGCGCGCTGCCATACATAATGACATTAGCCTGCTCTCTGATGCTTCACCAGTATTGGAAATGGTACACAGTTTCGTTTTTTCTTGCAAACCATAAATTGAATCTCAAAATATTCAAATTTGCATATAACCACAAATTTTAGGAAATTTGATCAAAACACGATCCTCCACGGAACGAACCAGTACTCATGCTTCATTTACATTAAACAGTGGGTTCGGAAAGTATTCAGACCCCCTTACATTTTTAATTCTTCATTTCATTGCAGACATTTGGTAAATTCAAAAAAGTTCATTTTTTCCTCATTAATGTACACTCTGCATCCCATCTTGACTTAAAAAAAACCTAAATGTAGTAATTTTTGCAAATTTAATAAAAAAGAAAGACTGAACCATCACATGGTCATACATATTCAGACCCTTTGCTCAGTATTGAGTAGAAACACCCTTTTGAGCTAGTCTTCTTGGGAATGATGAACCTGGATTTGGGTATCCTCTGCCATTCTTTCTTGCAGATCCTTTCCAGTTCAGTCAGTAGGATATTTCTCCATCTTTGTCTGCAAAAAATGGACATGTAAATATCCTCACAAAATATACAAGTGCTTCTCACAAACAGAGAATATCATCAAAAAGTTAATTTATTTCAGTTCTTCAATACAGAAAGTGAAACTCATATATTACAAAGAATCATTCCAAACAGAGTGATATACAGTATTTCAAGTGTTTATTTCTGTTTATGTTGATAATTATGGCTTACAGCCAATGAAAACCCAAAAGTCATTAACTCAGTAAATTAGAATACTTTATAACACCAGCTTGAAAAAATTATTTTAAAATCAGAAATGTTGGCCTACTCAAATTTATGTTCAGTAAATGCATCAATACTTGTTTGGGGCTCCTTTGGCATCAATTACTGCATCAATGCAGCATGGCATGGAGGCGATCATCCTGTGGCACTGCTGAGGTGTTATGGAAGCCCAGGTTGCTTTGATAGCAGCCTTCAGCTCATCTGCATTGTTGGGTCTGGTGTCTTTCGTCTTCCTCTTGACAATTCCCCATAGATTCTCTATGGGGTTAAGGTCAGGCAAGTTTGCTGGCCAATCAAGCACCGTGATACTGTTGTTTTTAAATCAGGTGTTGGTACTCTTGGCAGTGTGGACAGGTGCCAAATCCTACTGGAGAATCAAATTTTCATCTCCAGAAAGCTTGTTTGCAGAGGGAAGCATGAAGTGCTCTAAAATTTCCTGGTAGACGGCTACGCTGACTTTGGTCTTGATAAAACACAGTGGACCTACACAGCAGATGACATGGCTCCCCAAACCATCACTGATTGTGGAAACTTCCCATTAGACCTCAAACAGCTTGGATTGTGGCCTCTCCACTCTTCCTCCACACTCTGGGACCTTGATTTCCAAATGAAATGCAAAAAAAACTTTCATCTGAAAACATCACCTTGGATCACTGAGGAACAGTCCAGATCTTTTTCTCCTTGTCCCAGGTAAGACGCTTCTGACGTTGTCTATTGATCATGAGTGGCTTGACACAATGAATGCGACACTTGTAGCCCATGTCCTGGAAATGTCTGTGGTAGCTCTTGAAGCAATGACTCCAGCAGCAGTCCACTCTTTGTGAATGTCTCCAAATTTTTGCATGGTCTTTTCTTAACAATCCTTTCAAGGTTAGGCTGCGGTTATGCAGGGTCCTTTTTCTGCCACACTTTTTCCTTCAACTCAAACTTCCATTAATATGCTTGGATACAGCACTCTGTGAACAGCAAGCTTCTTTAGAAATTACATTTTATTATTAATAATAATAATAATAATAATAATAATCTTTATTTATATAGCGCCAACATATTCCGCAGCGCTTTACAGTTTAACAGCTTCAAACACAACAGTCATTTTGTGGCTTACCCTCCTTGTGTGACATCTGTCCAGTCAGCAGTCTTCCCCATGATTGTGGAGCCTACTGAAACAGATGTGTTTTTTTGTAAATTATTCTAATTTACTGAGATAATGACTTTTGGATTTTCATTGGTTGTAAGCCATAATCATCAAGATTAACAGAAATAAACACTTGAAATAGATCACTCAGTTTGTAATGACTGTATACAATATAGGAGTTTCACTTTTTTGCATTGAAGAACTGAAATAAATTAACTTTTTGATGATATTCTAATTTTGTGAGAAGCACCTGTATTGCGTCCACGGGCAGTGAAAATTTAGGACAATGGAGTTCTGGCTCCCGAACATGGGACTTTGCAGTCATGTAAAAAAAGAGAATTGTTCCAAGTTTTTGCTGTTTTATATACAAATTTAGGGTTTTCCTTCAAATTAATAGTGGCTTCATAAAAAAAGTGAAAATAATAATTAAAAAAAAAATAGAAATTTCTTAGTGATTTCAAACTTTGTTATATTTTTATATAATTGCAATATCGTAGTATATGTGGATATATTCCCTGTACGTGAGCTGGTAAAGGGTGTATTAAGGAAAATGTCAGATGATAATAGTTATGGAGATGGGACACTGGAATTATCTTGAAACGCTATGATAATTAGAAGAGCACAGGTTACACAAAAGGACAGGGAGAAATTATGATATTTTCTGCTTAGTGAGGCAAAACAGCTCTAAGTTATAAATAAAAAGAAAGTCCAGCTGCAACACATTATCCCATAAATTCCTGAGCCAGCTACTCCCTCGTGCTGTAAATAAGAGTGTAAAACTTCTGCTTGACCTGTGTAAATAGGTGAATGGCAGGAAAATATAGCAAGCATCATTTCTTCATAAATATCACAGAGCAACATGTGAGTAGTGAAAATATCAGTGGAACCATCAGTACATGTCCATATAGTGCAGTCATATTTGGGCACAATTGAATAGAGATACCAAAAATAGTTTGGCCCCAAAGGGCCAGAAATTTACATTATCATTATAGATTAAACTGGACAAACTGAATTTATTCCTTAGACTTTTTCAAGTACAATATTAGTATTTTTATCATAAAAAAGTATAAAAATGTCCTATCACACGTTTTATATTGGGTGCCCCATAACAAACAACCCCGTAAATATGGGATTAGGCTTCCAACTGGCAAACAATTCATTGAGCTCCCATTTAGATGCTGACCATCCATGTAATAAATACAGGGTTTGATTGAGAGCAAAAACCTCATTTTGCCAAAGATAAGGAATCCTGTTGTGAATTCTGTGGCTGAGTTCACTTCTGTGGTCACAAGTGGTATTGCAGTCTCTGGGCTTCCTCCCTCAGGTGTTTTGGTGAGCTCGTTGGCTGCCTTGCTATTTAGCTCCACCTGAGTCTGTCTTCCTTGCTCCTTGTCAATGTTCCAGTGTTGGATCTGAGCTACTGCATCTTTCCTTGGGCCTGGTGCTCTGCTAGATAAGTGCTTCTAGTTTGTTTTCTGTTTTTTCTGTCCAGCTTGTTATTATCTTTTGCTGGAAGCTCTGAGAAGCAAAGGGGTGCACCGCCGTGCTGTTAGTTCGGCACGGTGGGTCTTTTTGCCCCTTTGCGTGGTTTTCGTTTTAGGGTTTTTTGTAGACTGCATAGTTCTCTTTGCTATCCTCGCTCTGTCTAGAATATCGGGCCTCACTTTGCTGAATCTATTTCATTCCTACGTTTGTCTTTTCATCTTGCTAACAGTCATTATATGTGGGGGCTGCCTATTCCTTTGGGGTATTTCTCTGAGGTAAGTCAGGCTTGTATTTCTATCTTCAGGCTAGTCAGCTCCTCAGGCAGTGCCGAGTTGCATAGGTAGTGTTAGGCGCAATCCACTGCTGCTTCCAGTTGTGTGAGGATAGATCAGGTACTGCAGTCTACAGAGATTCCACGTCTCAGAGCTCGTCCTATTGTTTTGGGTTATTGCCAGATCTCTGTATGTGCGCTGATTACTGCACGCTGTGTTGCCTGATTGCCAGCCATAACAGTACAAGGAGCCCTTCAATGATTTCCAATAGAGGGAAAAAAGAAATCCTGACAGCATTTTTTTTTCTTAGCTCTGTCTTCAGTCTTTTTTTTCCCCTAGACATTAGAGTGCTTCAGGACACAGCTGTGGACATGGATATTCAGGCTCTGTGCTCCTCAATGGATAATCTCGTTGTAAATGTACAAAAGATTCAAGATACTATTGATCAGAAATCGATGCTAGAACCAAGAATTCCGATTCCTGATTTGTTTTTTGGTGACAGAACTAAGTTCCTGAGCTTCAGAAATAATTGTAAGCTATTTTTGGCCTTGAAACCTCATTCTTCTGGTAATCCTATTCAACAGGTTTTGATTATTATTTCTTTTTTGCGCGGCGACCCACAGGACTGGGCGTTTTCTCTTGCACCAGGAGATTCTGCATTGAGTAATGTTGATGCATTTTTCCAGGCGCTGGGATTGCTTTACGATGAGCCTAATTCAGTGGATCAAGCTGAGAAAAATCTGCTGGCTTTATGCCAGGGTCAGGATGATGTAGAAGTATATTGTCAGAAATTTAGAAAATGGTCAGTACTCACTCTGTGGAATGAATCTGCACTAGCGGCTTTGTTCAGAAAGGGTCTCTCTGAAGCTCTTAAGGATGTAATGGTGGGATTTCCTATGCCTGCTGGTTTGAATGAGTCTATGTCCTTGGCCATTCAGATCGGTCGTCGCTTGCGCGAGCGTAAATCTGTGCACCATCTGGCGGTATTGTCTGAGAGTAAGCCTGAGCCTATGCAGTGCGACAGGACTATGACTAAAGTAGAACGGCACGAACACAGACGTCTGAACAGACTGTGTTTCTATTGTGGTGATTCTACTCATGCTATTTCTAATTGTCCTAAACGCACTAGGCGGTTCGATAGCTCTGCCGTTATTGGTACTGTACAGTCCAAATTCCTTTTGTCCATTACCTTAATGTGCTCTTTGTCATCATATTCTGTCATGGCGTTTGTGGATTCAGGCGCTGCCCTGAATCTGATGGATTTGGATTATGCTAAACGTTGTGGATTTTTCTTGGAGCCTTTGCGGTGTCCTATTCCGTTGAGAGGAATTGATGCTACACCTCTGGCCAAGAATAAGCCTCAGTACTGGGCCCAGCTGACCATGTGCATGGCTCCTGCACATCAGGAAGTTATTCGCTTTTTGGTACTGCATAGTTTGCATGATGTGGTCGTGTTGGGGTTGCCATGGCTACAAACCCATAATCCAGTATTGGATTGGAACTCTATGTCGGTAACCAGCTGGGGTTGTCAGGGAGTACATGGTGATGTTCCATTTTTGTCTATTTCGTCATCCATTCCTTCTGACATCCCAGAGTTCTTGTCGGACTTTCAGGATGTATTTGAAGAGTCCAAGTCTGATGCCCTTCCTCCGCATAGGAATTGTGATTGTGCTATCGATTTGATTCCTGGTAGTAAATTCCCTAAGGGTCGTTTATTTAATTTGTCCGTACCTGAACACACCGCTATGCGCAGTTATGTGAAGGAGTCCCTGGAGAAGGGACATATTCGCCCATCGTCGTCACCATTGGGAGCAGGGTTCTTTTTTGTAGCCAAGAAGGATGGTTCGCTAAGACCGTGTATTGATTACCGCCTTCTTAATAAGATCACTGTTAAGTTTCAGTATCCCTTGCCATTGATTTCTGACTTGTTTGCTCGGATTAAGGGGGCTAGTTGGTTTACTAAGATTGATCTTCGTGGTGCGTATAATCTGGTGAGAATCAGGCAGGGAGATGAATGGAAAACGGCATTTAATACGCCCGAGGGTCATTTTGAGTATCTGGTGATGCCGTTCGGACTTGCCAATGCTCCATCTGTTTTTCAGTCTTTTATGCATGACATTTTCCGTGAGTATCTGGATAAATTCTTGATTGTTTACTTGGATGACATTTTGATCTTCTCAGATGATTGGGAGTCTCATGTGAAGCAAGTCAGAATGGTTTTCCAGGTACTGCGTGCTAATTCCTTGTTCGTGAAGGGATCAAAGTGTCTCTTCGGTGTGCAGAAAGTTTCATTTTTGGGGTTCATCTTTTCCCCTTCTACTATCGAGATGGATCCGGTTAAGGTTCAGGCCATCCAGGATTGGACTCAGCCGACATCTCTAAAAAGTTTGCAGAAATTCCTGGGCTTTGCTAATTTTTATCGTCGCTTCATCTGTAATTTTTCTAGCATTGCCAGACCATTGACCGATTTGACCAAGAAGGGTGCTGATTTGGTTAATTGGTCTTCTGCTGCCGTGGAAGCTTTTCAGGAGTTGAAGCGTCGTTTTTGCTGTGCCCCTGTGTTGTGTCAACCTGATGTTTCTCTTCCGTTCCAGGTCGAGGTTGATGCTTCTGAGATTGGTGCAGGGGCGGTTTTGTCACAGAGAGGTTCTGGTTGCTCAGTGTTCAAACCATGTGCTTTCTTTTCCAGGAAATTTTCTGCTGCTGAGCGTAATTATGATGTGGGCAACCGAGAGTTGCTGGCCATGAAGTGGGCATTCGAGGAGTGGCGTCATTGGCTTGAGGGTGCTAAGCATCGCGTGGTGGTTTTGACTGATCATAAGAACCTTACTTATCTTGAGTCTGCCAAGCGCTTGAATCCTAGACAGGCCCGTTGGTCGTTATTTTTTGCTCGTTTTGATTTTGTGATTTCATACCTTCCGGGCTCTAAAAATGTGAAGGCGGATGCTCTGTCTAGGAGTTTTGTGCCCGACTCTCCGGGGTTATCTGAGCCGGCGAGTATCCTCAAGGAAGGAGTCATTGTGTCTGCCATCTCCCCTGATTTGCGGAGAGTGTTGCAGAAATTTCAGGCTAATAAACCTGATCGTTGTCCGGCCGAGAAACTGTTCGTCCCTGATAGGTGGACTAGTAAAGTTATCTCTGAACTTCATTGTTCGGTGCTGGCCGGTCATCCAGGAATCTTTGGTACCAGGGAGTTGGTTGCTAGATCCTTCTGGTGGCCATCTCTGTCACGGGATGTGCGTGCTTTTGTGCAGTCCTGTGGAATTTGTGCTAGGGCTAAGCCCTGCTGTTCACGTGCCAGTGGGTTGCTTTTGCCCTTGCCGGTCCCGAAGAGGCCTTGGACACATATTTCGATGGATTTCATTTCTGACCTTCCCGTTTCTCAAAAGATGTCTGTCATTTGGGTGGTCTGTGATCGCTTTTCTAAAATGGTCCATCTGGTGCCCTTGGTTAAATTGCCTTCCTCCTCTGATTTGGTGCCTTTGTTCTTCCAGCATGTGGTTCGTTTACATGGCATTCCTGAGAATATTGTTTCTGACAGAGGTTCCCAGTTTGTCTCGAGGTTCTGGCGAGCCTTTTGTGGTAGGATGGGCATTGACCTATCTTTTTCCTCGGCCTTCCATCCTCAGACTAATGGCCAGACCGAACGAACCAATCAGACCTTGGAAACATATCTGAGATGTTTTGTTTCCGCTGACCAGGATGATTGGGTGTCATTTTTGCCGTTGGCTGAGTTCGCCCTTAATAATCGGGCCAGCTCGGCTACCTTGGTCTCTCCATTTTTCTGCAATTCTGGGTTCCATCCTCGTTTCTCTTCAGGACAGGTTGAGTCTTCGGACTGTCCTGGTGTGGATTATGTGGTGGACAGGTTGCAGCAGATCTGGACTCAGGTAGTGGACAATTTGACCTTGTCCCAGGAGAAGGCTCAGCTTTTTGCTAATCGCAGACGCCGTGTGGGACCCCGACTTCGTGTTGGGGATCTGGTTTGGTTATCTTCTCGTCATATACCTATGAAGGTTTCCTCTCCTAAATTTAAACCTCGTTTTATTGGTCCGTATAGGATTTCTGAGATTCTCAATCCGGTGTCTTTTCGTCTGACCCTCCCAGACTCCTTTTCCATACATAATGTATTCCATAGGTCGTTGTTGAGGAGATACGTGGCACCTATGGTTCCATCTGTGGAGCCTCCTGCCCCTGTTTTGGTGGAGGGGGAATTGGAGTATATTGTGGAGAAGATTTTGGATTCTCGTGTCTCTAGACGGAAACTCCAGTATCTGGTCAAATGGAAGGGTTATGCTCAGGAAGATAATTCCTGGGTTTTTGCCTCTGATGTCCATGCCCCAGATCTTGTTCGTGCCTTTCATGTGGCTCATCCTGGTCGGCCTGGGGGTTCTGGTGAGGGTTCGGTGACCCCTCCTCAAGGGGGGGGTACTGTTGTGAATTCTGTGGCTGAGTTCACTTCTGTGGTCACAAGTGGTATTGCAGTCTCTGGGCTTCCTCCCTCAGGTGTTTTGGTGAGCTCGTTGGCTGCCTTGCTATTTAGCTCCACCTGAGTCTGTCTTCCTTGCTCCTTGTCAATGTTCCAGTGTTGGATCTGAGCTACTGCATCTTTCCTTGGGCCTGCTGCTCTGCTAGATAAGTGCTTCTAGTTTGTTTTCTGTTTTTTCTGTCCAGCTTGTTATTATCTTTTGCTGGAAGCTCTGAGAAGCAAAGGGGTGCACCGCCGTGCTGTTCGGCACGGTGGGTCTTTTTGCCCCTTTGCGTGGTTTTCGTTTTAGGGTTTTTTGTAGACTGCATAGTTCTCTTTGCTATCCTCGCTCTGTCTAGAATATCGGGCCTCACTTTGCTGAATCTATTTCATTCCTACGTTTGTCTTTTCATCTTGCTAACAGTCATTATATGTGGGGGCTGCCTATTCCTTTGGGGTATTTCTCTGAGGTAAGTCAGGCTTGTATTTCTATCTTCAGGCTAGTCAGCTCCTCAGGCAGTGCCGAGTTGCATAGGTAGTTGATAGGCGCAATCCACTGCTGCTTCCAGTTGTTTGAGGATAGATCAGGTACTGCAGTCTACAGAGATTCCACGTCTCAGAGCTCGTCCTATTGTTTTGGGTTATTGCCAGATCTCTGTATGTGCGCTGATTACTGCACGCTGTGTTGCCTGATTGCCAGCCATAACAGAATCCACCTAGAAATCGCCTCTAACATGTACAATTGCCCAGGATTTGTTGAGATTAAGCTATGTCTTTATTTGGATCTCCTAATAGCTTGTTGGTCATCTTGAAATGATGTACTGTATAGTCCCAATCCAACATGGACACTTTTGAATCTCTATATTTGTTATTGTTGTGACGAAGGTCCAGGAGCACTGAAAAGTAATTATCTATACCTTGTAGATTGTGAGCCTTCGCGGGCAGGGTCCTCTCTCCTCCTGTACCAGTTATGACTTGTAATGTTTAAGATTGTGCTTAAAAAAAAGACTAAATAGACACAGCCAGCTCACCGATCCACGCAGGTGCACGGTACTTCATCTCGGACCAGGATGAGTGAATAGCAGAAGGAATAGAAGAAAGGCGTTCCAGCTCCTTTAAAAATTTCAAAAACTTTATTTCTCCATAAAATGCGAAACAGCAATCCTTGCCTTAGTGCGAAAATGTGAGTGCAGAGTACATGCAACGCGTTTCGATCTAAATGATCTTACTCAATGCATGTTTAAGATTATTGTACTTGTTTTTATTATGTATACCATGTAAAGCACCATGGAATAAATGGCGCTATAACAATAAATAATAATAATAATAATAATATGTGTGGATTAACCATTTTTAACTTTACGTGTTAGCACACCAATAAAGTTACAATTTACACTGCAATTATCTGAATACCTTGACTATCTCTCTCTTACTATTGGGATTATTATTCTACCACTAGATGGTGGCCCGATTCTAACGCATCGTGTATTCTAGAATATGTATGTAGTTTATTTATGAAGTTTTCAGAATAATGCAATTTATACACAGAATTCAGCCGGCCGGGCGCGACCAATTAGCGAAGCGTGGTTCAAATTCCGCACCAATTCACGGCCGGACTGCGCCTGTCGCTGATTGGTCATGCCCGGCCGTGAACAATCAGTGAAGCTAGGGCCGGCTCCAGGTTTTTGAGGGCCCCGGGCGAAAGAGTCGCAATGGGCCCCCCTCTTTAACACATACCACGATTCATGATGCACAGATACAGCAGAGAAATATAGCACAGCCAAGTAGCATATAACACAGCCCACATAGTATATAACACATCCCACATAGTATATAATACAGCCCACGTAGTATATAGCACAGCCCACATAGTATATTGCCCAGCCACGTAGTATATAGCACAGCCCCCGTAGTATATAGCACAGACATGTAGTATATTGCCCAGCCACGTAATATATTGCACAGCCACGTAGTATATAGCACGGAGACCCAGTATATAACACAGCTCACGCAGTATATAACACAGTCCATGTAGTATAGAGCACAGAGATGTAGTATATTGCCCAGCCACGTAATATATACCACAGCCACATAGTATATAGCACAGAGACGTAGTATATAACACAACCCACGTAGTATATAACACAGCCCATGCAGTATATAACACAACCCACGTAGTATATAACACAGCCCACGCAGCATATAACACAGCCCACGCAGTATATAACACAGCCCGCGTAGTATATAGCACAGAGACGCAGTATATAACAGCTCACGCAGTATATAACACAGTCCACGTAGTATATAGCACAGTGATGTAGTATATAGCACAGCCCATGTAGTATATAGCACAGAGACGTAGTATATAACACAGACCACACAGTATATAACAGCCCACGTAGTATCTAACACAGCCCATGTAGTATATAGCAATGTGGGCACCATATTCCTGTTAAAAAAAGAATTTAAATAAAAAATAGTTACATACTCACCTTCCGTCGGCCCTCGGATCTAGCCCAGGCTTTACTGATGTTCCTTGCGACGCTCCGGTCCAAGAATGCATTGCGGTCTCGCGAAATGATGATGTAGCGGTCAGTATATAATGATTTTTTATTTTGCTTATTATTTTTAACATTAGATCTTTTTACTATTGATGCTGCATAGGCAGCATCAATAGTAAAAAGTTGGTCACACAGGGTTAATAGCAGTATTAACGGACTGCGTTACACCACAGCATAACGCGGTGTAATGCAGCCATTAACCCTGTGAGCGCTGACTGGAGGGGGCACTGACAGAAAGTAGGAAGGGGCGAATTCGTGGCTGGACTGTGCCTGTCGCTGATTGGTCGCGTCCTGCTGGCCCGCAACCAATCAGCGACAAAGGATTTCAGTGACAGACAGACAGACAGAAGTGTCCCTTAGACGATTATATAGTAGATAAGTCCAAAGTGCCGGCCAAAGTTTCTGAAATCTAACAGGTGATGATCAGCCTCCTAGTATTTTAAGCAAAAAAAAAAGTAGTTTTAAAAAGATTATATTAGTCTGACTCATTTCAAGTTGTCCTGGGAATGAAAATGATAAAACTATCTTTGAAAGGACTCATTCTGGCAGGAAAGAATGTAAGCAGTATTACTCACTCTTACCAATCCCCCATACTCCGATTCCAATCCTTACCTGGTCCTGTCTCAACACACCAGAAATACCTGAGAATTCCCTTAAAACCAATCATTGGCAACACGAGTGACCACCTCAGCCAGTGAATGGGCTGATTTCGGACATTTTTCAAATGTATTGAGGCAGAACCAGGTAAAAGAGACGTGTGGTGATCAAACAGTCATCAGAATAAGAGCCGTAATGGATCAGTGGGATGTATTATTTTTTTCTCTCACATCCATTGCCCTTTTATCTACCGGACAACCTTCTTGAAATGCTAGTACGCTGGCTTTGACCTTTTCCAAAATTCAGTTTTGCTTTGAAAACCCTACTGTCACTTGGGCACAATAGCATTTATAGATTTCACCAGCTAGAGAACGACATGAAGAGAGCATGAGAGCCATTGGTTAGGAAACAACTCGCGAGCCACCAAACCCCAAAGCCACTGGTTACGAAATGTTATATACCAATATTTATAGGTATAATATAAAAGATATAATTAATAAGAAGGAGCACAAAAATCACTTAAAGACTGTCAAGACTCCCTACCTGTTATGAAGGCTCTGTGCAAGGTAGCCAGGCAATCTGAAAAGGACTTCATTTTCTAAGCTTTTACCCACAACAGTCAGGAAAATAATGGCTATTGAGGCACATCAATACTGGGAGGTCACAAACAGAGGCAGAATCACTCAAAATATGAGTCATATGTGCCGAGATCAATGAACAGGAATCAGATAAAAAGAATGAACAACATTATCAACCAGGAAGAAAATGTTTTAACTGGCAACCAGTGGTGAAAACTAGGCGATTAAATAAATAGAACCCCACATAGGCTAACAGAAGGGAGCAACATGGTAACAAGCTAGGAGTCAATCCCCAAGAAGACCTCTATGGTTGAAACGTTGCATTTGGCACAATAAAGGATTTTTTATGCTTCACCTGGATTGGATGCTGTCCTTCACTTTGCTGTGGTCCCCAAGAACACAGTCTGGCTGGAGCAACTAAGTATCCAACAAATATGTTAGACCGCACCCAATACTGACACCGTCTCCATGGGCATCAGGGTGCTCGTCCACACCAGGGGGTCCGTCTCAGCAAAAGAGTCCACAATTGAAATATAGAAAGGACAGCGCCACACCAGGAAGTGACAGACAGTAACTTTCTTTATTCTGCCTCCTGCGGTGACGTTTCGGTCCGTGGACCTTTTACAAGCCACGGACCGAAACGTCGCCGCAGGAGGCAGAATAAAGAAAGTTACTGTCTGTCTCTTCCTGGTGTGGCGCTGTCCTTTCTATATTTCGATTGTGGCTGGAGCAACCAGTCCAGGGATAATCCAAACAACTGCACTGTCATCAAGAGGCTCCCGCAACGAAGGCACAGCAACACAGCGATTTCCACGCATTGAAACAGTGGAGAAGATGGAGAATTTTCTTTCTCCATCTTCTCCTGATCTGAGAGAATCAGATCACACTATGATCAAATGCTGATCAGTTTGATTAGAGTGGTACTAGCGTAATCGGCAGTAATTGTGTGTAACCCTAGCCTCACACATCATTTTAACTGGAGAAATTTCACTATTTTAGGTTTGACCATGAAATTCCAGTCTCCTTTTTGAACACAGAAACTAAAAATTACTGAAATTAACTGAATTAAACTTGTGTATTTTCTATTTGTAATGTAGAATTTCTAGTAAGACAATTTAGTCTCCATATTGGGGTCAGTGGGTCAATCCTCCATATAGTACAATATTTGCAAAGCAGATTATCAGACTAGTAAACCAGAAAGAGCAGTTTGGTGAAAGAATGAAACTGCTGCATCAGCAACTTGTCCTTTTTGTCTCAGCCACAAACCAAGCTGGAGAGGAATGTAGTTTTAAGGGACAGAAGAAACCCTGTTGAGGTAAAATAACAGACTGCAATCAGGGAAACTTCCACGACAAACACAACTTTGCTTTGTTCCTATTCCATCTAAATTTACAGGGATATTAATAAATTACATTTATGAGCAAGATTTTCCATCAGTAAAGTGCTCTGTCGTTCTGTGTTTTCCTTTTTAATGACTGTATTCTGTAGATGGATTCTGTGAAAAAACATTCCAGTGAACCTTCAGGAACCAGAAAAAAGTGAGTATATGAGAAAAATGGCACCCCTACAATTTCTTTTTTATCTGGTTTTTGACGTGGAAAACATGATTTTACATATGTTAGTGATTATCTCTAGTTTAATGAAATGACATTAAGTTTAGGGCACTAATCTTCATTCTGAATACCCCCTGATAAGCGTTTCAGATTTTTCTTGTGGAGTGTCTCTCCCAGTAATATAGGCTGGCTGTGAGTTCTGTGTGAATCCATGCTGCTGCTGCTTGTAGTAGTACATCATACACTACAATTGCTTTCATATATCAGCACAGCATGCCTGTAATGTCCTCTCCATGTGCTTTCTGCCATATCTATTGCCTGTTTTCTGTGCCCTCCAAGAAACTCTCCTTTTTTATCTCTACTAGAGTTCAGTCTAAAACACCCTCCTCTTTCCTGCTGCTATCTCTACACCTGAGATGATGAAAGGGGAGAGTACAGTCAGCTCAGCTAGTTAATGGTCATCTGCAGTCATAAAATGGTAAAACATATTTATTAGAAAGTTGTTTAAAGGGGTTATCCAGGATGAGAAAAACATGGCTGCTTTCTGTCAGAAAGGGCACCATCAAGGACCATGGGTTCTACATGGTAATCCAGTTCAGATCCATTCATTTAAATTGAGCTGTAACAGTAACAGATACAACCAATGCGCAGGAGTGATGATCTTTCTGAAATAAATCAGCCATTTTTTTTCTAATCCTGGACATTGCCTTTAGCTTTATGTAGCCCTGATGGAACTTAAACCTGTGAATCCCATATAGAAGTAGTTATTCCACCATTTTGATTCCTATGAACATGGGAAACATTGCGGATTAGTGATGAGTGAGTGTGTTCGTTACTCAAGTATTCCGAGCATGCTCAGGTGTTCTCCGAGTATCTTGGGTGCGCTCGAATATTAAGTTTGTGTCCCCGCAGCTGCATGATTTGTGGCTGTTAGACAACCTGAACACATGCAGGGATTGCCTGTTTGTTAGGGAATCCCCACATGTATTCAGGCTGTCTAGCAGCCACAAATCATGCAGCTGCGGGGACTCAAACATAATCTGAGAGCACGCCCAAGATACTCCGAGAACACCCGAGCATGCTCAGAAAACTCGATTAACGAACTTACTCGCTCATCACTATTGCTGATCATTTTCTACATGTCACATTGATGGGCAGAAAGGGGGTCTTCTAGTGAAGGACTGGGGTAAGCAATAGGCACAATAACATGATATAGTAGTAAAATTGACTGTGAAGTGACCACCACTTTCAGAGGGGTTATTTCATCACACTTGCCAAAGTGACATATGACTTGGGAAGCACACATTTTGCCAAGGTCACACAGAACTTCCTGGGATGCGACAATGTTGTCCACTAGTGATGAGCGCATGTACTCGTTGCTCGGGTTTTCCCGAGCATGCTCAGGTGGTCTCACGAGTATTTGTGAGTGCTTGGAGATTTAGTTTTTGTTGATGCAGCTGCATGATTTACAGCTGCTAGCCAGCCTGAGTACATGTGGGGGTTGCCTGGTTGCTAGAGAATCCCCACATGTATTCAAGCTGTCTAGCAGCCGCAAATCATGCAGCTGCATCAACAAAAACTAAATCCCTGAGCATGCAGAAATACTCGGAGACCACTCGAGTATGGTCGGGAAAACCCGAGCAACGAGTATACTCGCTCATCACTATTGTCCACTACTTTATCATTGATGACAGCTGATCAGTGGTGGTGCCAGTTGTCGGACTCCAACCAATCAACGATAAAGTAGCGGGCAACCTCTTTAATATCGGATAATGCTTTTACTTTGTGTGAAAACTTTGAGCCCCTTTGTTTTTACTTTTGTCTGAGAAGAGCTTTAGTCATAAGATTCATGTGACTACATTTATGGTAAAAGAAAATTGCTAAAAAAGAGAAAAAAAAATGAAGATATTTACCACTGCTGGCATTTCCAATCCTTCAGCACTCTTCTTTTGACAGTCTGGAAAAATATGAATTCCCACAGACAGACTCTTATGAGTCATCTTTGCTGATATTCAGGACCTCTAGTTTTTAGTTATGGATATTTCAAGTTTATTAAAAGAAATATATAAAATAATTACATAGTAAGGAAAAAAAGCACAAACCCATGACGTTTAATCTGTTCTTTTATTACTATTTTGATCCAGAGAAAGGCAAAAACTACATCTTTGTGAGGCAATTGTAAAGTAATTTTATGTAAAAGTGCTTTATTACAGGCCATATTTCTCATGACATAAATTGCATAATGGACATATATTGGTAAAATGACAGTTGAGACACATCAGAAAGGGGCTTTCTCATATTTATAGCCTCACCTAAGCATTTACAAACCAGAGGAGCATTGTGTGGCCTATATGTCTCCTTATGCCGATTTGGCACTCTCCACAATTCCCTTTAAGATCCTCTTATCAGATGACTCTGACTTATCTGAATCAGACATCCTGCTTTGTACTGATCAGGGGAAAACATAAACATCCTGAAATATGTTTTCATAAATGAAGTTACTGGTTTGGCTTCCAATCCCAAGTCAAGTGGCAAGGCTCTTTAAATGGTCAATATCAGCTTTTAAGATTGTTACATCCAATAAGTAGTTCTAGTTTTCCCTTCCTTTCTGAAGAGGATATTTGCATATTTACTTTTCGCATGTCCTAGAAGTGTCCTTATGCTGGTCTGGTACTCTCCACAAAGAGAAATGTTCCCCCATAGACTCACCTACTGGTAGAACATACTTTGTGCCAGAAACGCATCAGTTTTTTCTACAGTATGGGAATACTTTTTAATGTATCCATACAGATTTATTATTTTATCAGTGGAAGCGCCAATTTTTCTCACGTTTCTTCAAGATTGCTGATCTTCACCAGCGGGATACAGCAACTATGGTATAAGACTGATCCAAGCATCATACTATTGAAACACGGTAAGTTCACAATTTTTTTCATTTTGTAGAACGGGGGTTCTTTCAGTTTAGCCACATACAACATGCACACTCAAAGTAGTATTCTGGTACTTATAAGTTATCACTTATCCACAGGGCACTGTTAGGCCCCTTTCACACATCAGTTTTTTGCTATCAGTCGCAATCCGTTGAATTTTGAAAAATACGAATCCGGCGACAAATGCCGCTGGATCCGTTTTTTTCTCATAGACTTGTATTAGCGACGGATTGTGACTGATGGCCTCACATTTCATTGGTTCTTCTCCAGTTCAGTCGAAAATTGTTTGTCCGGTGGCCGGAGACAATGGACAAAGTAAAGTTTTTTGTGTACGTCGAAAAAACGGACAGCGACAGATCCGTCGCCGTCCATCATTTGCACGAATGGAAGCCTATGAGCGCCGGATCTGTCAAATGATGGAATCCTGCGACGGATTTCATTTTTTTAACTGAGCATGCTCCGATTTATTTAGCCAGATCCGCTAGTCGGATTCGTCAAAAAAACGAATCCGTCACATCAGTTTTTCACAATCTGCGACAGATCTGTCGATCCGTCGAGCTAACGGATTGTGACTGATGGCAAAAAAGTGATGTGTGAAAAGGGCTTTACCGCAGGTAGAACGGAGCTAACGTGCACATACTCAATAACTGCTACATTCATTTCCTATAGAACTGCTGGGGAGAAATTGAGTATAGCACTTTGGAAGTTCCATAAAGGAAATGTCATGGCAGTGAAAAATCTCCCGCTTTATTCTAATGGGAATTAAAGTGCTTCATTCTGGTGATAATTAGAAATCCTAGCGGTTGGACACCTACTGATCCAGAACTTATCACCTTGCAAGTCCCCATCCAGATGCGGCAGCCACCTGATCTAACTGATCGACTTTCTCTTGAGTGTACCAGCGGTTCTGTAGACTGAATTTAACAGTCATTCATTTTATGACTTCCCAGTTGTTTTCCAACATTGTTATAAGATTCCAGTGGTAAAATTAATGCCATAAAAATCCAAAATCCAAAGTTTGATGCAAAACAGTTTTTACCAGTTCAAATATTTTGTAAACAAGACTTTCAGTGATAATTTCTTTTAAATGGCTGCAAGATGGAGCATCATTTTAGCTCCATTTCATGAGAGTTCCAGGTCAGGCTGTATTGAGAATATAATGTTGAACCCTAAAAATTATTGATTTTCAGTAGAGAGAATCTAAAGGCCCTGAGACATGGACTGGTAATCAGAAAAAAAACATGCATTAGAATTGTTCCCCATCATCGGCTCATGTCAACATGCTGCCAAATTCTTGTATGCTTGCTGATTTTATTTTACATATGAATGGTTAAATCAGCATTGTTAATACTATATCGCTCCATATAAATTGAAGGGAGGGGGAGTGCTGTCGACAACTTACATGCTGTAAATGCACAGAACAATCATTTTAACAATTGTTCTGACCCCATTCAGCTTTGCCAGCCTTGTCAATGGTGACAGACTGTGACGCTAGTCACTTCTCACGGCCAAGCCATGAGTTAAGGTACCTTCACACATAACGATATCGTTAACGATATCGTTGCTTTTTGTGACGTAGCAACGATATCGTTATGGAAATCGTTATGTGTGACAGCGACCAACGATTAGGCCCCTGCTGGGAGATCGTTGGTCGCTGAACAAAGTCCAGAACTTTATTTCGTCGCTGGATCTCCCGTGGACATCGCTGGATCGGCGTGTGTGACACCGATCCAGCAATGTCTTCACTGGTAACCAGGGTAAACATCGGGTAACTAAGCGCAGGGCCGCGCTTAGTAACCCGATGTTTACCCTGGTTACCAGCGTAAAAGTAAAAAAAAACAAACAGTACATACTTACCTACCGCTGTCTGTCCCCGGCGCTGTGCTCTGCACTCCTCCTGTACTGGCTGTGAGCGTCGGTCAGCCGGAAAGCAGAGCGGTGACATCACCGCTCTGCTTTCCGGCCGCTGTGCTCACAGACAGTACAGGAGGAGTGCAGAGAAGCAGAGCGCCGGGGACAGACAGCGGTAGGTAAGTATGTACTGTTTTTTTTTTTTTACTTTTACGCTGGTAACCAGGGTAAACATCGGGTTACTAAGCGCGGCCCTGCGCTTAATAACCCGATGTTTACCCTGGTTACCCGGGGACTTCGGGATCGTTGGTCGCTGGAGAGCTGTCTGTGTGACAGCTCTCCAGCGACCAAACAGCGACGCTTGTTATGAAGGCAATCCAGTAACACAGTGTGCCAGTAATCAGAGCACATACAGTGATCTGACAATAACCCAAAAACAATAGAACGAGCTCTGAGACGTGGAATCTCTGTAGACCGCAATACCTGAACCTATCCTAAACACAACTAAAGGCAGCTGTGGATTGCGCCTGACACTACCTATGCAACTCGGCACAGCCTGAGGAACTGACTAGCCTGAAGATAGAAATACAAGCCTGACTTGCCTCAGAGAAATACCCCAAAGGAAAAGGCAAAGTGAGGCCCGATATTCTAGATAGAGCGAGGATAGCAAAGAGAACTTTGCAGTCTACAAAAAACCCTAAAGCAAAAAACCACGCAAAGGGGGCAAAAAGACCCACCGTGCCGAACTAACGGCACGGCGGTACACCCTTTGCGTCTCAGAGCTTCCAGCAAAAACAAATAGACAAGCTGGACAGAAAAAACAGCAACAAAAGCAAAGGAGCACTTATCTAAGCAGAGCAGCAGGCCACAGGAAAGATCCAGAAGCTCAGATCCAACACTGGAACATTGACAAGGAGCAAGGAAGACAGAATCAGGTGGAGTTAAATAACAAGGCAGCCAACGAGCTCACCAGAACACCTGAGAAAGGAAGCCCAGAAGCTACAGTACCACTTGTGACCACAGGAGTGAATTCAGCCACAGAATTCACAACAGTACCCCCCCTTGAGGAGGGGTCACCGAACCCTCACCAGAGCCCCCAGGCCGACCAGGATGAGCCACATGAAAGGCACGAACAAGATCTGGAGCATGGACATCAGAGGCAAAAACCCAGGAATTATCTTCCTGAGCATCACCCTTCCATTTAACCAGATACTGGAGTTTCCGTCTAGAGACACGAGAATCCAAAATTTTCTCCACAATATACTCCAATTCCCCCTCCACCAAAACAGGGGCAGGAGGCTCAACAGATGGAACCATAGGTGCCACGTATCTCCGCAACAACGACCTATGGAATACATTATGTATGGAAAAGGAGTCCGGGAGGGTCAGACGAAAAGACACAGGATTGAGAATCTCAGAAATCCTATACGGACCAATAAAACAAGGTTTAAATTTAGGAGAGGAAACCTTCATAGGAATATGACGAGAAGATAACCAAACCAGATCCCCAACACGAAGTCGGGGACCCACACGGCGTCTGCGATTAGCGAAAAGTTGAGTCTTCTCCTGGGACAAGGTCAAATTGTCCACTACCTGAGTCCAGATCTGCTGCAACCTGTCCACCACAGAATCCACACCAGGACAGTCCGAAGATTCAACCTGTCCTGAAGAGAAACGAGGATGGAACCCAGAATTGCAGAAAAATGGAGAGACCAAGGTAGCCGAGCTGGCCCGATTATTAAGGGCGAACTCAGCCAACGGCAAAAAGGACACCCAATCATCCTGGTCTGCAGAAACAAAACATCTCAGATATGTTTCCAAGGTCTGATTGGTTCGTTCGGTCTGGCCATTAGTCTGAGGATGGAAAGCCGAGGAAAAAGATAGGTCAATGCCCATCCTACCACAAAAGGCTTGCCAGAACCTTGAAACAAACTGGGAACCTCTGTCAGAAACAATTTTCTCAGGAATGCCATGCAAACGAACCACATGCTGGAAGAACAAAGGCACCAAATCAGAGGAGGAAGGCAATTTAACCAAGGGCACCAGATGGACCATTTTAGAAAAGCGATCACAGACCACCCAAATGACTGACATCTTTTGAGAAACGGGAAGGTCAGAAATGAAATCCATCGAAATATGTGTCCAAGGCCTCTTCGGGACCGGCAAGGGCAAAAGCAACCCACTGGCACGTGAACAGCAGGGCTTAGCCCTAGCACAAATCCCACAGGACTGCACAAAAGTACGTACATCCCGTGACAGAGATGGCCACCAGAAGGATCTAGCCACTAACTCTCTGGTACCAAAGATTCCTGGATGACCAGCCAACACCGAACAATGAAGTTCAGAGATAACTTTACTAGTCCACCTATCAGGGACGAACAGTTTCTCGGCCGGACAACGATCAGGTTTATTAGCCTGAAATTTTTGCAACACTCGCCGCAAATCAGGGGAGATGGCAGACACAATGACTCCTTCCTTGAGGATACTCGCCGGCTCAGATAAACCCGGAGAGTCGGGCACAAAACTCCTAGACAGAGCATCCGCCTTCACATTTTTAGAGCCCGGAAGGTACGAAATCACAAAATCGAAGCGAGCAAAAAATAATGACCAACGGGCCTGTCTAGGATTCAAGCGCTTGGCAGACTCGAGATAAGTAAGGTTCTTATGATCAGTCAATACCACCACGCGATGCTTAGCTCCTTCAAGCCAATGACGCCACTCCTCGAATGCCCACTTCATGGCCAGCAACTCTCGGTTGCCCACATCATAATTACGCTCAGCAGCAGAAAACTTCCTGGAAAAGAAAGCACATGGTTTCAACACTGAGCAACCAGAACCTTTCGGTGACAAAACCGCCCCTGCTCCAATCTCAGAAGCATCAACCTCGACCTGGAACGGAAGAGAAACATCTGGTTGACACAACACAGGGGCAGAACAAAAACGACGCTTCAACTCCTGAAAAGCTTCCACGGCAGCAGAAGACCAATTAACCAAATCAGCACCCTTCTTGGTCAAATCGGTCAATGGTTTGGCAATGCTAGAAAAATTACAGATGAAGCGACGATAAAAATTAGCAAAGCCCAGGAACTTTTGCAGACTTTTCAGAGATGTCGGCTGAGTCCAATCCTGGATGGTTTGGACCTTAACCGGATCCATCTCGATAGTAGAAGGGGAAAAGATGAACCCCAAAAATGAAACTTTCTGCACACCGAAGAGACACTTTGATCCCTTCACGAACAAAGAATTAGCACGCAGGACCTGGAAAACCATTCTGACCTGCTTCACATGAGACTCCCAATCATCTGAGAAGATCAAAATGTCATCCAAGTAAACAATCAGGAATTTATCCAGATACTCACGGAAGATGTCATGCATAAAAGACTGAAAAACAGATGGAGCATTGGCAAGTCCGAACGGCATCACTAGATACTCAAAATGACCCTCGGGCGTATTAAATGCCGTTTTCCATTCATCTCCTTGCCTGATTCTCACCAGATTATACGCACCACAAAGATCTATCTTAGTGAACCAACTAGCCCCCTTAATCCGAGCAAACAAGTCAGATAACAATGGCAAGGGATACTGAAACTTAACAGTGATCTTATTAAGAAGGCGGTAATCAATACACGGTCTCAGCGAACCATCCTTCTTGGCTACAAAAAAGAACCCTGCTCCCAGTGGTGATGACGATGGGCGAATATGTCCCTTCTCCAGTGATTCCTTCACATAACTGCGCATAGCGGTGTGTTCAGGCACGGATAAATTAAATAAACGACCTTTAGGGAATTTACTACCAGGAATCAAATTGATAGCACAATCACAATCCCTATGCGGAGGTAGGGCATCGGACTTGGGCTCTTCAAATACATCCTGATAATCAGACAAGAACTCTGGGACCTCAGAAGGAGTGGATGACGAAATAGACAAAAATGGAACATCACCATGTACCCCCTGACAACCCCAGCTGGATACCGACATAGAGTTCCAATCCAATACTGGATTATGGGTTTGTAGCCATGGCAACCCCAACACGACCACATCATGCAGATTATGTAGCACCAGAAAGCGAATAACTTCCTGATGTGCAGGAGCCATGCACATGGTCAGCTGGGCCCAGTACTGAGGTTTATTCTTGGCCAAAGGTGTAGCATCAATTCCTCTCAACGGAATAGGACACCGCAAAGGCTCCAAGAAAAACCCACAACGTTTAGCATAATCCAAATCCATCAGATTCAGGGCAGCGCCTGAATCCACAAACGCCATGACAGAATACGATGACAAAGAGCATATCAAGGTAATGGACAGAAGGAATTTGGACTGTACAGTACCAATGACGGCAGACCTATCGAACCGCTTAGTGCGCTTAGGACAATCAGAAATAGCATAAGTGGAATCACCACAGTTGAAACACAGACCATTCAGACGTCTGTGTTCTTGCCGTTCAACTCTGGTCATAGTCCTATCGCACTGCATAGGCTCAGGTTTAATCTCAGACAATACCGCCAGATGGTGCACAGATTTACGCTCGCGCAAGCGACGACCGATCTGAATGGCCAAAGACATAGACTCATTCAAACCAGCAGTCATAGGAAAACCCACCATGACATCCTTAAGAGCCTCAGAGAGACCCTTTCTGAACAAAGCTGCCAGCGCAGATTCATTCCACAGAGTGAGTACTGACCACTTCCTAAATTTATGACAATATACTTCTATATCATCCTGACCCTGGCACAAAGCCAGCAAATTTTTCTCAGCCTGATCCACTGAATTAGGCTCATCGTACAGCAATCCGAGCGCCAGGAAAAACGCATCGACACCACTCAATGCAGGGTCTCCTGGCGCAAGAGAAAATGCCCAGTCCTGAGGGTCGCCGCGCAAAAAAGAAATAATAATCAAAACCTGTTGAACTGAATTACCAGAAGAATGAGGTTTCAAGGCCAGAAATAGCTTACAATTATTTTTGAAGCTCAGAAACTTAGTTCTATCACCAAAAAACAAATCAGGAATAGGAATTCTTGGTTCTAGCATAGATTTCTGATCAATTGTATCTTGAATCTTTTGTACATTTATAACGAGATTATCCATTGAAGAGCACAGAGCCTGAATATCCATGTCCACAGCTGTGTCCTGAAGCACCCTAATGTCTAGGGGAAAAAAAAGACTGAACACAGAGAACTGAGAAAAAAAAATGATGTCAAAACTTCTTTTTTCCCTCTATTGAGAATCATTAGTAGGGCTCCTTGTACTGTTATGAAGGCAATCCAGTAACACAGTGTGCCAGTAATCAGAGCACATACAGTGATCTGACAATAACCCAAAAACAATAGAACGAGCTCTGAGATGTATAATCTCTGTAGACCGCAATACCTGAACCTATCCTAAACACAACTAAAGGCAGCTGTGGATTGCGCCTGACACTACCTATGCAACTCGGCACAGCCTGAGGAACTGACTAGCCTGAAGATAGAAATACAAGCCTGACTTGCCTCAGAGAAATACCCCAAAGGAAAAGGCAGCCCCCCACATATAATGACTGTTAGCAAGATGAAAAGACAAAACGTAGGGATGAAATAGATTCAGCAAAGTGAGGCCCGATATTCTAGATAGAGCGAGGATAGCAAAGAGAACTTTGCAGTCTACAAAATACCCTAAAGCAAAAAACCACGCAAAGGGGGCAAAAAGACCCACCGTGCCGAACTAACGGCACGGCGGTACACCCTTTGCGTCTCAGAGCTTCCAGCAAAAACAAATAGACAAGCTGGACAGAAAAAACAGCAACAAAAGCAAAGGAGCACTTATCTAAGCAGAGCAGCAGGCCACAGGAAAGATCCAGAAGCTCAGATCCAACACTGGAACATTGACAAGGAGCAAGGAAGACAGAATCAGGTGGAGTTAAATAACAAGGCAGCCAACGAGCTCACCAGAACACCTGAGGGAGGAAGCCCAGAAGCTGCAGTACCACTTGTGACCACAGGAGTGAATTCAGCCACAGAATTCACAACAGACGCTGCAGCGATCCGGATCGTTGTCGGTATCGCTGCAGCGTCGCTTAATGTGAAGGAGCCTTTAGAGTGACCAAGGAGTCCAAGGTCAGAAGCAAGGAGGGTACGCCATAAACAGAAGGAAGAGACAAAAGTTTAGTCAGAAAACATTCCGAGGCCAAAGTAACAGGAGGATAATGGATCAGAGCTAGAGGGGTTAAACAGGCAGATGGTCAGAACGAAGTACAAGGTCAGGCAACAGATCAAGCATACAGAACCCAAGGCACAGGAGCACAAAGCACAAACCTCACAAGCTGAATGTACGTCTGGCAGAGTTCTTGGAGACACAGCTCAGTTAAGAAGAATGGCAATTACCTGCAATAGTGAACACGTGGAGACAGCAGACACCTTACCGTCTTAGATTGCATAGTCAAGCTTTCAATCAACACACTGACAGCTCAGCACGCCCCTGCACCAGATTGGATGGCCAAGCTGTCAATCAAAGTACTGACAGCCTAAGCACATCCCTATACCAGATTGGACGGCCGAGCTGTCAGTAACTGCATCCCAGACACCCTGAGGGGTGGAACCGTGACACAGACTTATACATAGTCCATTGGCAGTCATATTTGTGCAAAAATTGGACCGTGTATAGGCCTCGAGGCTGTGTTCATACTTGCATTGTGTGTTCCATTCATAAAGGTCACATAACACCGTGGCATATTGGCTATTGATTGCATTGGATTATTTTGGAGTTTCTATCATTTTGAAAAATGGTACAATAATTTTGAATGCAGTGTCATTTTCTTGCCAAATTTGATAAAGTTCTGGCTTCCAGGGATTTTGCAAAAATTTAATGGCGAAGGTGCAAAAATATATACAAAAGCCAATAAAAGAACGGCATAGCAGTAACGCGTTTCAAACGCGCATAGTGTTCTTTGTCAAAATAAACTTGAACAGATGATAAGATATTGAGTAATAAAAGTAATAGGAAAATGCCACCCTGTAGCCATAAAAAGCTGAAATGCATCACTACATGTCACGACCTTTCCCTACATTAGAATCGATCTTTTCTGGTTGCAGTGGAGACTTTAAACAGTAAAAGAGTAATTTCCATGTCTTCTAAAGTAGAACTTATGCTTGTTCACATAGAATATCATTTGGATTGGACACTCTCCAATGCTGATACAATTATTCATGCAAAAATCTGATGAGATTTTCTTCTTGACTCATTTTTCTTAAAAGTTTTTTTGGTCATGACATCAATAGATGAATAACATGTTAATGATTCATAAACTGCTGCCAAAGTCATGATTAAAAGATTTTTAATGGATGGAGTTGTCATTTATACATGTAGTCTCCCACAATAGTATTTTATAAAATTAGATCTGTTGTTGGAATCACATTTGTAATGTTAGAAAAAAAGTGAGATTTACCTAAAATAACACTGTAATAACTATGATGTAGTCACTAAGTATCATTAGGACACATTGCTGCACATCTGTGAACGGTCACTGTAGCAGGAAAATGGACAAGAGAATACCGTAATTAATTTGCTTTTCATACAAAATCTTGTGCTATATGGTGACTTGCGTGTACGTGTGCAGAAATGTCCCAGGCTTCATCAGAGGCAAAAGTGTGAGAGGCCCAATGATTTCTGTGTGAGTGTTAGAGACCTGAAGATGCAGCAAGGACAGGACGAGTGACAGTAAAGAGCGCAGGGGCCGGAAAGGTGAGCTGTAGGGAGATTAAAAGGATTTTTTTTATTCTTTACATCTTGCATTATTAATTATCTAGAATCATCAAACAGCATAATAAGGGATATTAAATGAATTTTCTGAGAAAAAAGTGCTTGCCTGACCTGCTCATAAATATTTGTTGTCACAGATGTCTTTCCCTTACCATATTAAGTTGTGTTTCAGATTATCATATTTAGTGCACTAATCCTGCATCATGTTGTGTATAAATATGTGACTCTTCAGATTAATACTGTCACGATCTATTTTTGGATTCGTGGCAGCTGTGGTTCCACTATTATGAAGCTTTTTTCCTTTCAGGACCAGCGGGGGTTAAGATCAGTTTCCCTCACTGGCAATCTGTTGTATCTGCAGAGTTGTTAGGTCAGCTGATGTGGGTGGTAACCACTCCCACCATCTTTTAACCTCTTAAAGGGAACCTGTCACCCCCCTCAGGCGTTTGTAACTAAAAGAGCCACCTTGTGGAGCACAAATGCTGCATTCTGACAAGGCTGCTTCATTATCGTCCCTGGCACCTGCGCATTAAATTTTTTTCCGGGCATGCGCCCTTCGTACTTACAGCGCATGCGCCGGGAAGATAATGCAGCAAGAGGAGGCGGCGCCCAGCACGCACAGGTCCAGAGTGAGGGCTGTGTTGCATTTGATTAGGAGGGAAAGACCCACCTCCGGGAACATTTCAGGGTATGAGGGGGCACATTTTATAAACGTTTATTTCAGCGTGTGCAGGCATCATAACTAAAAGAGCCACCTTGTCAGAATGCAGCATTTGTGCTGCACAAGGTGGCTCTTTTAGTTACAAATGCCTGAGGGGGGTGACAGGTTCCCTTTAAGCCACAAGAGTGGTTTGCACGTCAATCACTGGGCCAATTTTTACAATTCTGACCACTGTCCCTTTATGAGGTTATAACTCTGGAACGCTTCAACGGATCCTGATGATTCTGACATTGTTTTCTCATGACATATTGTACTTCATGATAGTGGTAAAATTTCATTGATATTATCTGCATTTGTTTGTGAAAAAATGGAAATTTGGCAAACATATTGAAAATTTCGCAATTTTCCAACTTTTAATTTTTATGCCCTTAAATCACAGAGATATGTCACGCAAAATACTTAAAAATACTTAATAAGTAACATTTCTCACATGTTTACTTTACATCAGCACAGTTTCGGAACCAAAAATTTTTTTGTAAGGGAGCTATGAGATTTAAAATTGACCAGAAATTTCTCATTTTTACAACACCATTTTTTTGGGGGGGACCAAATCACATTTGAAGTCATTTTGAGGGGTCTATATGATAGAAAATAACCAAGTGTGACACCATTCTAAAAACTGCACCCCTCACGGTGCTCAAAACCACATTCAAGAAGTTTATTAACCCTTAAGGTGTTTCACAGGAATTTTTGGAATGTTTAACCCCTTTCTGACATATGACGTACTATCCCGTCGAGGTGGAGTGGGCCCGTATGACCACCGACGGGATAGTACGTCATAGCAATCGGCCGTGCTCACGGGGGGAGCGCGGCCGATCGCGGCCGGGTGTCAGCTGACTATCGCAGCTGACATCCGGCACAATGTGCCAGGAGCGGTCACGGACCGCTCCCGGCACATTAACCCCCGGCACACCGCGATCAAACATGATCGCAGTGTGCCGGCGGTATAGGGAAGCATCGCGCAGGGAGGGGGCTCCTTGCGGGCTTCCCTGAGACCCCCACAGTAACGCGATGTGATCGCGTTGCTGCGAGGGTCTCTTACCTCCTCTTTCTCCTTGCAGGCCCGGATCCAAGATGGCTGTGGCATCCAGGTCCTGCAGGGAGGGAGGTGGCTTCACAGCGCCTGCTCAGAGCAGGCACTGTGAAGCCTGCAGCTGTGCATGTCAGATCGCTGATCTGACACACTGCACAGCAAAGTGTCAGATCAGCGATCTTACACTATAACATGATGCCCCCCCCCTGGGGCAATGTTATAGTTTAAAAAAAAAATATTCACATGTGTAAAAAAAAAAAAAAAAAAAATTCCCCCAAAAATTCCCCCCCCAAAAAATATTGTTCCTATAAATACATTTCTTTAAATAAAAAAACAATAAAAGTACACATATTTAGTATCACCACGTCCGTAACGAAAAAAAAACGAGGCAAAAAACAACTCTTTATTATCATACCGCCAAACAAAAAGTGGAATAACACGCGATCAAAAAGACCGAAATAAATAACCATGGTACCGCTGAAAACGTCATCTTGTCCCGCAAAAATGAGCCACCATACAGCATCATCAGCGAAAAAATAAAAAAGTTCTAGTTATAGTTTTTATTGTATAAAAGCGCCAAAACATAAAAAAATGATATAAATGAGGTATCACTGTAATCGTACTGACCCGAAGAATAAAACTGCTTTATCCATTTTACCAAACGCAGAACGGTATAAACGCCTCCCCCAAAAGAAATTCATAGAAATAGCTGGATTTTGGTAATTCTTCCTCACAAAAATCGGAATAAAAAGTGATCAAAAACTGTCACTTTCCTGAAAATGTTACCAATAAAAACGTCAACTCGTCCCCCAAAAAACAAGACCTCACAAGACTCTGTGGACCAAAATATGGAAAAATTATAGCTCTCAAAATGTGGTAACGCAATTACTGCAATTTTTTGCAGTAAAAAGCGTCTTTCAGTGTGTGACGGCTGCCAGTCATAAAAATCCGCTAAATAACCCGCTATAAAAGTAAATCAAACCCCCCTTCATCACCCCCTTAGTTGGGGAAAAATTTAAAAATGTTAAAATATGTATTTATTTCCATTTTCCCATTAGGGATAGGGTTAGGGCTAGAGTTAGGGTTAGGGCTAGGGTTAGGGTTAGGGCTAGGGTTAGGGCTAGGGTTAGGGTTAGGGCTAGGGCTAGGGTTAGGGCTAGGGTTAGGGCTAGGGTTAGGGTTGGGGCTAGTGTTAAGGCTACAGTTAGGGTTGGGGCTAAAGTTAGGGTTAGGGTTGGGGCTAACGTTAGGGTTGGGGCTAAAGTTAGGGTTAGGGTTTGGATTACATTTACGGTTGGGAATAGGGTTGGGATTAGGGTTAGAGGTGTGTCTGGGTTAGAGGTGTGGTTAGGGTTACCGTTGATATTAGGGTTAGGGGTGTGTTTGGATTAGGGTTTCAGTTATAATTGGGTGGTTTCCACTGTTTAGGCACATCAGGGGCTCTCCAAACGCGACATGGCGTCCGATCTCAATTCCAGCTAATTCCAGCTCCTTCCCTTCCGAGCTCTCCCTTGTGCCCACACTGGGGTTTACCCCAAGATATGGGGTATCAGCATACTCAGGACAACAACTTTTGGGGTCCAATGTTATGATCCGGTGACCTAGGAGCTGCATGAGAACTTTCACTGGAGAAAGTGGCCACTGTACTGACCGCAATCCTGAACTCAACACCGCAACCAGAAGTAGCCGTGGAGTGCACCCAACACACCCAGACACCCCGCCACAGCCGGAGAACCAAACACCCCCAAAGATGGAAATAGGAACACTATCCTGCCCCAGAGAAAATCCCAAAGGATAGACAGCCCCTTCACAAATATTGGCGGTGAGTCGGAGAGGAAAAAACATACACAGGCAGAAAAACAGGATTAGCACAGGAGGCCACTCTAGCTAGATTGGACAGGATAGGACAGAGTTCTGTGCGGTCAGTACAAAAACCCTTCAAAACATCCACAGCAGAATATACAAAAACCTCCCACATCTCACCGAAAGATGCAGGAGGGTAAATCTGCAACTCCAGTGAATCCAACAATCAGAGCAGGAATAAAACTGAAACAAGCACACCGGCAGTGTGCCACAGAAACAAAAACCAAACACTTATCTTTGCTGAAATTGGCAGCGAGCAGAAGCCAGAAAGTGATCCAACACTTCACAAGGAACATTGGCTACTGGCAAGGGCCAAAGGATCCTGCCCACCCAAACATCCCAGTCAGAATTGTAATCATCCGATACACACGGCCAGGTCTGTGACTCAAAGACAACTGCATTCCCACCTACAACCATTGGAGGGAACCCAAGAGCAGAATTCACAACAGTCCAATTTCCAGACCATTCCATCTAAGTCTGCATTCCAAATGGCGCTCCTTCCCTTCCCAGCTCTCCCATGTGCCCAAACGGTGGTTCCCCCCCACATATGGGGTATCAGTGTACTCAGGACAAATTGGACAACAACTTTTGGGGTCCTATTTCTCCTGTTACCCTTGGGAAAATACAAAACTGTGGGCTAAAAATAATTTTTGTGGGATAAAAAAAGATTTTTTATTTTCATGGCTCTACGTTATAAACTGTAGTGAAACACTTGGGGGTTCAAAGCTCTCACAACACACCTAGATGAGTTCCTTTGGGGGTCTACTTTCCAAAATGGTGTCACTTGTGTGTGGTTTCAATGTTTAGGCACATCAGTGGCTCTCTAAACGCAAAATGGCGTCCCATCTCAATTCCAGTCAATTTTGCATTGAAAAGTCAAATGGCACTCCTTCCCTTCCAAGCTCTGCCATGCGCCCAAACAGTGGTTTACCCCCACATATAGGGTATCAGCATACTTAGGAAAAATTGTACAACATCTTTTGGGGTCCAATTTCTTCTCTTACCTTTGGGAAAATAAAAGATTGGGGGCGAAAAGATCATTTTTGTAAAAAAATATGATTTTTTATTTTTACGGCTCTGCATTATAAACTTCTGTGAAGCACTTGGTGGGTCAAAGTGCTCACCACACATCTAGATAAGTTCCTTAGGGGGTCTACTTTCCAAAATGGTGTCACTTGTGGGTGGTTTCAATGTTTAGGCACATCAGTGGCTCTCCAAACGCAACATGGCGTTCCATCTCAATTCCAGTCAATTTTGCATTGAAAAGTCAAATGGCACTCCTTCGCTTCCGAGCTCTGCCATGCACCCAAGCAGTGGTTTACCCCCACATGTGGGGTGTCAGCGTACTCAGGACAAATTGTACAACAACCTTTGGGGTCCAAAGCAATCTGACTGCTGGAGGCTTGCAGGTGCCTGCTCTGAGCTTGCAAGTCATCTCCATGCAGGACCCGGAAGCAGCCCTGCGGCCATATTGTATCTGAGGCCTGCAGGGAGGAGGAGGTAGGAGACCCTCAGAGCAACGCGATCACATCGAGGGAGCCCCCTCCCTCCGCAATGCTTCCCTGTACCACCGGAACATGATGTTTTATCGCAGTGTTTTGGGGGTTAATGTGCCAGGAGCGGTCCATGACAAAGTGTTGGATGTCAGCTGCGATAGTCCGCTGACACCCTGGCCGCAATCGGCCGCGCTCCCCCCGTGAGCACGGCCGATCCACTATGACAAACTATTCCATCACTGGGAATTAAGTCCCAGGTCACCTCGACGGGATAGTGCGTCATATGGGATTAAGGGGTTAAATAGTCACCTGATGCATCAGCTGTCTGTTGGTGATAGAGCAATCTACAGTGACCAAGCTTGGAGTAAGGAGCGCTTGCTGGCTGCTGTGGTTTATCACCTGGTTTCTTGAGTTCGTGCCTTTATTCTCCTGTGTAGTGCTATGCAGCAGAGGAAGTTGTAAAGCTAAGTTGTGTTATTACCCAGTCTATCCCGTGTTTGTCACTGTCCCCTGTGTTGTACTATCTGCAGTGGTGACGCTGGCACCTTTTCCAGCCAGTGCACTAGCCAGGGCGGTGTGAGGTGACAATGAGGGACGAGGTTCCTGACGGTTGTGGGAGGAAGGACCGAAGAACCCACTTAGGCCGTTAGGGAAGTGCAGGGTCAGGCTCAGGTTTTAGCAGGAGGTGACCATTGCTCAATTCCCTATTGGTAGGGCCTTCCTCACTCCTTTACCATCCCGTTGTGTGTCGTTCCGTCCGCTGACCAACCTCCCTCCCGTGGGGTCGCTATATATATCGTGACATATACGATTCCTAATGAAGAGACCTGAGTAGTTTCGAAAGTTACTATTAGTTATCATCTCTTCAGTTAGCCATTAAGGGTATGTGCACACGTCAGGATTTTCTAGCAGAAATTTCCTGACAAAAAATGGACATTTCTGCCAGAAATCCGCATGCGTTTTTTTCGCGTTTTTTCCCAAATGCATAGAATAGCGGGAAAAATGTGAAAAATCCACAAAATTAATGAACATGCTGCTTTTTTTTACCGCAATGCGTTTTTTTGCGGAAAAATGTGCACAAAAATTGCAGAATGCATTCTAAATGATAGGATGCATATGTCTGCAGTTTGTAATGCGTTTTTATCGTGAAAAAACGTGAAAAAAACACGAAAAAACCTGAACGTGTGCACATACCCTAAAAGGTATCAACCCCTGAGGACTCTCAATTTTGAACATTTTTATATATACTGGCTATCACGGTACAAATATATATTTTTCCTATGTAAAAACAAGGGCACTTGCTGAGTGGCGCCCTAGACTGGAAAGCAGGACATTAGGTGCTGCATAGGAGATGGAGTATACCAAACTATAGTCTTGAATCACAATCTAAAAACACAGCTCTTTGTCCTAATGAGCCTTAAAAGGTCTAGGGAGATGATGGCATGCCAGGCAACCTGCAAAACCAGACGTGGAGCACAACAGAAGGCAGCAGACAGAGGTGAAGGGAGAAGAGCCTGGGATGTCCGGGACAGGTGTGTAACAGATACATAGCTGGACATCAGCTTCTGGCAGCATTCCGAAACAATTTCAGCTCAGCAATGGCTTTCTGTTCACAAGAGAGTGACCCAAAAAATTAAGAGAAGAGATCATATCTTGCACAAGCATGGAAAAAGGATACAGAAAGACACAAAGGCATTGAGTGCTCCTAGAGAAATACTTTGAAGCTTAGCTCAAAAGTTCACAGTTATAGGAACACTTGCTACTCTACCAGGAGTGACAGAAAGAGGGAGCTGTCACTGGCAGCCACCAGATTCTGAGTAGGCAGATGTTCAACACCCCTCAAATAACTGCAAAAGACCTGCAGCTAGATTTAGAATTGAAGTATTACAAAACTCCCTTTATGTGAGATGGTATCAAGAGCACCCACACATTTTGGAGAACTCATGCCCAGTGGCACACTTACAGTATGGGGCATCATATCTAAAAAGAGCGTTGGGCTGGTCCTTTCAGACTCTGACGCTACAAAAAATAGATATTTTCATTTTTGTCCAATATGCAAACTTATTTTAAGCCCTATGAGAGTACCTTTCTTTTCTCAATCTCACATCCATAAACCTCACTTTCTAAAATAATCTTCATAAACTCTCCATAAACCACACATGCAATGTGCTGATTCAGTGAGCCGTTTCTGATATGGTGACTAATGTCTTGGCAGGGTACTTCTATTACATTGTGCAGTGCATCCAAATGTTTGTGCAGTTTACACATTTGGATGGTATCGTTCCTAATAAGCATGTGTTGTTTCAGTCTGCTGTGGATGTTAAATTACATATGGCATCTAAGATGAATCCATCCTTAAAGATGGACAGAATAGAGAATTGGTAAGTAATAAGACTTTGTCCCTTATGAGAAACAGCATCTTGTTCTTTACTTGATTGCTCCAACCATTTCCTGGGTCATAACAGGCAAACTATGTTTCAGTTGTGTATTTTTCAATTGAATCAGTCATGTCTATTGTATATGGCTCTGAAAAGATTGACATTTTTTAGATTAACATCACACAATAAAGTGTAGGGGAAATGCTTGAGTTATAGTATAATCTTATAAGGCCTTGTTAACACCGACACCATGGATAAATCCTTCCTGACAAATTCTACTGTCAGTTTGCAAGTGATTGGGGGATTTTATAGCCAACTCATATGTCCCGAAAAAAGAAGGATGAAATAATGATCAAAATGAAGATCTTCAAGTCTACAGCATGCTTATTATTTGTGCAGATTTAGCAGAAAAGTCACAGTGTAGCAGTGAGGCTCATTCATAAGTGGATATGCTGCCCCATCCACGGCAGAAATCAGTTTCAACCTGATCACTGAACAATCTACTACCTGTGTAAATATGACCGTAGGCATTGGAGCATAGCTTGTTGGTATCATGTCCCCTGCATGCTATTGTTTTCGTATCCAACATTGCATTTCTAGCATAATATAATTATTCGCCATAATAAAAGATAATCCCAGTCACTGTAGGGATGTGGACTGTCTTACCTTGTTCCTGCCTCAGAAGACAACAGATGCGTCATGTAACACGGTCGTGTTGTCCTATATGCAAAAGTGATGTCTGTCTTATGTAATGTATTATGGTAATGTTCAGAATGTGAAGTGTTAATGCATGATGTGAGAAGAGTGTAGTATAGGATAAGCTTTGGATAGCATAAGTATGGCTTAGGCTACGTGCACATTTGCGGTGCATCGGGCGCAACCGCGGCGACGCATGCATCATGCGCCCCTATATTTAACCCCTCTGTGACCTTAGACGTACTATCCCGTCGAGGTGCCCTGGGCTTATCTGACCCTGGACGGGATAGTACGTCATAGCCGATCGGCCGCGCTCACGGGGGGAGCGCGGCCGATCGCGGCCGGGTGTCAGCTGCTTATCGCAGCTAACATCCGGCACTATGTGCCAGGAGCGGTCACGGACCGCCCCCGGCACATTAACCCCTGGCACACCGCGATCAAAGATGATCGCGATGTGCCGGCGGTGCAGGGAAGCACCGCGCAGGGAGGGGGCTCCCTGCGGGCTTCCCTGAGACCCCCGGAGCAACGCGATGTGATCGCGTTGCTGCGAGGGTCTCACCTCCCTCCCTGCTCCCTCCAGCCCCGGATCCAAGATGGCCGCGGATCCGGGTCCTGCAGGGAGGGAGGTGGCTTCACAGAGCCTGCTCAGAGCAGGCACTGTGAAGCCTGCAGCGCTGCATGTCAGATCAGTGATCTGACAGAGTGCTGTGCAAACTGTCAGATCACTGATCTGTGATGTCCCCCCCTGGGACAAAATAAAAAAGTAAAAAAAAATTTTTCCAAATGTGTAAAAAAATAAAAAAAAATATTCCAAAATAATGAAAAAAAAAAAAAAATATTATTCCCATAAATACATTTCTTCATCTAAATAAAAAAAAAAAACAATAAAAGTACACATATTTAGTATCGCCGCGTCCGTAATGACCCGACCTATAAAACTGTCCCACTAGTTAACCCCTTCAGTAAACACCGTAAGAAAAAAAAAAAAAAAACGAGGCAAAAAACAACGCTTTATTATCATACCGCCGAACAAAAAGTGGAATAACACGCGATCAAAAGGACAGATATAAATAACCATGGTACCGCTGAAAGCGTCATATTGTCCCGCAAAAAAAGAGCCGCCATACAGCATCATCAGCAAAAAAATAAAAAAGTTATAGTCCTGAGAATAAAGCGATGCAAAAATAATTATTTTTTCTGTAAAATAGTTTTTATCGTATAAAAGCGCCAAACCATAAAAAATGATATAAATGAGGTATCGCTGTAATCGTACTGACCCGAAGAATAAAACTGATTTATCAATTTTACCAAACGCGGAACGGTATAAACGCCTCCCCCAATAGAAATTCATGAATAGCTGGCTTTTGGTCATTCTTCCTCACAAAAATCGGAATAAAAAGCGATCAAAAAATGTCACGTGCCCAAAAATGTTTTCAATAAAAACGTCAACTCGTCCCGCAAAAAACAAGACCTCACATGACTCTGTGGACCAAAATATGGAAAAATTATAGCTCTCAAAATGTGGTATTGCAAAAAATATTTTTTGCAATAAAAAGGGTCTTTCAGTGTGTGACGGCTGTCAATCATAAAAATCCGCTAAAAAACTCGCTATAAAAGTAAATCAAACACCCCTTCATCACCCCCTTAGTTAGGGAAAAATAAAAAAAAATGTATTTATTTCCATTTTCCCATTAGGGCTAGGGTTAGGGCTAGGGTTAGGGCTAGGGCTAGGGCTAGGGCTAGGGTTAGGGCTAGGGCTAGGGTTAGGGCTAGGGTTAGGGCTAGGGCTAGGGTTAGGGTTAGGGCTAGGGTTAGGGCTAGGGTTAGGGCTAGGGCTAGGGTTAGGGCTAGGGTTAGGGCTAGGGTTAGGGTTAGGGTTAGGGCTAAGGTTAGGGCTAGGGTTAGGGCTAGGGTTAGGGCTAGGGTTAGGGTTAGGGCTAGGGTTAGGGCTAGGGTTAGGGCTAGGGTTAGGGTTAGGGTTGGGGCTACAGTTAGGGTTGGGGCTAAAGTTAGGGTTAGGGTTTAGATTACATTTACAGATGGGAATAGGGTTGGGATTAGGGTTAGGGGTGTGTCAGGGTTAGAGGTGTGGTTAGGGTTACCGTTGGAATTAGGGTTTATGGGTGTGTTTAGATTAGGGTTTCAGTTATAATTGGGGGGTTTCCACTGTTTCGGCACATCAGGGGCTCTCCAAACACGACATGGCGTCCGATCTCAATTCCAGCCAATTCTGCGTTGAAAAAGTAAAACAGTGCTCCTTCCCTTCCGAGCTCTCCTGTGTGCCCAAACAGGGGTTTACCCCAACATATGGGGTATCAGCGTACTCAGGACAAATTGGACAACAACTTTTGTGGACCAATTTCTCCTGTTACCCTTGGGAAAATACAAAACTGGGGGCTAAAAAATAATTTTTGTGGGAAAACAAAAAGATTTTTTATTTTCACGGCTCTGCGTTATAAACTGTAGTGAAACACTTGGGGGTTCAAAGTTCTCACAACACATCTAGATAAGTTCATTGAGGGGTCTAGTTTCCAATATGGGGTCACTTGTGGGGGGTTTCTACTGTTTAGGTACATTAGGGGCTCTGCAAACGCAATGTGATGCCTGCAGACCAATCCATCTAAGTCTGCATTCCAAATGATGCTCCTTCCCTTCCGAGCCCTCCCATGCGCCCAAACGGTGGTTCCCCCCCACATATCGGGTATCAGCGTACTCAGGACAAATTGGACAACAACATTTAGGGTCCAATTTCTCCTGCTAACCTTGGAAAAATACAAAACTGGGGGCTAAAATATAATTTTTGTGGAAAAAAAATATTTTTTATTTGCATGGCTCTGCGTTATAAACTGTAGTGAAATACTTGGGGGTTCAAAGCTCTCACAACACATCAAGATGAGTTCCTTAGGGGGTCTACTTTCCAAAATGGTGTCACTTGTGGGGGGTTTCTACTGTTTAGGTACATTAGGGGCTCTGCAAACGCAATGTGACGCCTGCAGACCATTCCATCTAAGTCTGCATTCCAAATGGCGCTCCTTCCCTTCCGAGCCCTCCCATGCGCCCAAACGGTGGTTCCCCCCCACATATGGGGTATCAGCGTACTCAGGACAAATTGGACAACAACTTTTGGGGTCCAATTTCTCCTGTTACCCTAGGGAAAATACAAAACTGGGGGCTAAAAAATAATTTTTGTGGGAAAAAAATTTTGTTTTATTTTTATGGCTCTGCATTATAAACTTCTGTGAAGCCCTTGGTGGGTCAAAGTGCTCACCACACATCCAGATAAGTTCCTTAGGGGGTCTACTTTCCAAAATGGTGTCACTTGTGGGGGGTTTCAATGTTTAGGCACATCAGTGGCTCTCCAAACGCAACATGGCGTCCCATCTCAATTCCTGTCAATTTTGCATTGAAAAGTCAAACGGCGCTCCTTCCCTTCTGAGCTCTCCCATGCGCCCAAACAGTGGTTTACTGCCACATATGGGGTATCAGCGTACTCGGGACAAATTGGACAACAACTTTTGAATTCCAATTTCTTCTCTTACCCTTGGAAAAATAAAAAATTGGGGGCAAAAATATAATTTTTGTGAAAAAATATGATTTTTTATTTTTACGGTTCTGCATTATAAACTTCTGTGAAGCACTTGGTGGGTCAAAGTGCTCACCACACCTCTAGATAAGTTCCTTCGGGGGTCTACTTTCCAAAATGGTGTCACTTGTGGGGGGTTTCAATGTTTAGGCACATCAGTGGCTCTCCAAACGCAACATGGCGTCCCATCTCAATTTCTGTCAATTTTGCATTGAAAAGTCAAACTGCGCTCCTTCCTTTCCGAGCTCTCCCATGCGCCCAAACAGTGGTTTACTGAAACATATAGGGTATCAGCGTACTCAGGACAAATTGGACAACAACTTTTGAGGTCCAATTTCTTCTCTTACCCTTGGAAAAATAAAAAATTGGGGGCAAAAATATAATTTTTGTGAAAAAATATGATTTTTTATTTTTACGGTTCTGCATTATAAACTTCTGTGAAGCACTTGGTGGGTCAAAGTGCTCACCACACATCCAGATAAGTTCCTTAGGGGGTCTACTTTCCAAAATGGTGTCACTTGTGGGGGGTTTCAATGTTTAGGCACATCAGTGGCTCTCCAAACGCAACATGGCGTCCCATCTCAATTCCTGTCAATTTTGCATTGAAAAGTCAAATAGCGCTCCTTCCCTGCCGAGCTCTCCCATGCGCCCAAACAGTGGTTTACTGCCACATATGGGGTATCAGCGTACTCAGGACAAATTGGACAACAACTTTTTGGGTCCAATTTCTCCTGTTACCCTTGGTAAAATAAAACAAATTGGAGCTGAAGTAAATTTTTTGTGTAAAAAAGTTAAATGTTCATTTTTATTTAAACATTCCAAAAATTCCTATTAAACACCTGAAGGGTTAATAAACTTCTTGAATGTGGTTTTGAGCACCTTGAGGGGTGCAGTTTTTAGAATGGTGTCACACTTGGGCATTTTCTATCATATAGACCCCTCAAAATGACTTCAAATGAGACATGGTCCCTAAAAAAAATGGTGTTGTAAAAATGAGAAATTGCTGGTCAACTTTTAACCCTTATAACTCCCTAACAAAAAAAAAAATTGGTTCCAAAATTATGCTGATGTAAAGGAGACATGTGGGAAATGTTACTTATTAAGTATTTTGTGTGACATATCTCTGTGATTTAATTGCATAAAAATTCAAAGTTTGAAAATTGCGAAATTTTCAAAATTTTCGCAAATTTCCGTTTTTTTTCACAAATAAACGCAGGTACTATCAAAGAAATTTTACCACTATCATGAAGTACAATATGTCACGAGAAAACAATGTCAGAATCACCAGGATCCGTTGAAGCGTTTCGGAGTTATAACCTCATAAAGGGACAGTGGTCAGAATTGTAAAAATTGGCCTGGTCATTGACGTGCAAACCACCCTTGGGGGTAAAGGGGTTAACATGGGGGCGCATGGACATGCGTTTTCTTGTGTTTTGTGACGCATGCGTCTTTTTTGGCGCAAGCGTCAGGGCGCAGAGGACGCAGCAAGTTGCATTTTTTTTGCGTCTAAAATCGACCAAAAATAGACGCATGCGTCACAAAATGCGTTTTTGCATGCGTTTTGCATGCGTTGTGCGTTGCGTTGCCGTTGCGTCACCGACGCAACACACAACAACGCAAATGTGAACTTAGCCTTATACAGTAATACATGGTTTAGCAATAGAATAAGACATGTGATAAGGATAATAGGTTTAGCATGTGAGATAGGAAATAGTTTTATTGATAGAACTAGCCCAGTGGGTGGGCACTAGTGCTGATAAAAAAGGGAAGGTCACTTCCTGATAGGATGTGTTCAGGGAGAGTTAGTGAAGTGCATAGTAAAGGTCAAGTTCAGTTGTGGGCGATGGGTCGCTAGGGGCAGCATGTGTCAATTGTTCCAGACAGTAGGAGGCATTACTGGGATCCAGAGCGGTCGCTCCTGTCATGTCCGGAGCCTAAAGTCTGGGGCTGCTGGACACATCATGTCCTCTGGCGTACAGTGGAAGATGGATAGGGACCCGCATAGATGGAAGGTGATGGCCTGTCCCAGCTACATTGCCGAGGTGGGAAATCTCTGAGACTGACAGAATCAGTGGGCTTGAGGGTAGTCCAGGACTAGCTAGTAACAGAACTGAAGAGGAGTTGTACTAAGGATGAAGAAAACATGAATTGTTGTGCCCAACCCCACCTATCACCACTAGTGATGAGCGAATATACTCGTTACACGAGATTTCTCGAGCATGCTCGGGTGACCTCCGAGTATTTTTTAGTGCTCGGAGATTTAGTTTTTTTTGCCGCAGCTGAATGATTTACACCTGTTAGCCAACATAAGGACATGTGGGGGTTGCCTGGTTGCTAGGGAATCCCCACATGTATTTATGCTGGCTAACAGATGTAAATCATTCAGCTGCGGCAAGAAAAACGAAATCTCCGAGCACTAAAAAATACTCGGAGGACACCCGAGCGTGCTCCAGAGATCTCGTGTAAAGAGTATATTCGCTCATCACTAATCACCACCTGATGAACTTGGATTGTAAGTAAATGAGTGCCTGTCAAAAAAAACTTGGTGTCCCATGAATTGTGTACCGCAGTTCCTGAGGATGGAAGCCTTGATGCAGAGAAGGCCTGCAGCCTATAGGTGAGTGTGATGCATCCCACACCCTACAGCACACTGGGAATGGTACACCCCTTGTCTGTAAAATGCCAGAGTGAAATCAGACAGCAGCTCGGTCACGACTACTGCTCGGTGCCACTTTATATCACCTTCCCACAACTGTAGACTTTAGGAAAATGTAGTCCAGCTAGAGATATTGTGGTCAGTTTGATTAAAAATCTGAGATAATGCATCTGCATCCCCTCCTCCCCCTCTTTCTCGTATTCAATTTTCTGCCAAAAGTGTGCAAAGCAGTAATCAAAACAAAAGGTGGCTACTTTGAAGAACATAGAATAAGTTAAGACATAATTTCAGTTGTTTCACACTTTTTTGTTAAGTATATAATTCCACATGTGTTAATTCATAGTTTTGATGCCTTCAGTGTGAATGTACAATTTTCATAGTCATTAACCCCTTCACGCCATGCGCCGTACTAGTACTGCGCTGCCGGCACTGCATTTGTGCCAGCAGCAGTACTAGTACGGCGCACCGATCACCGCGGTCTTGCGCTGAGCGCCGCGGTGATCGGGTGCGGGTGTCAGCTGTATATGACAGCTGACACCCCGCAGCAATGCCCACGATCGGCGCTATCGCCTATCGCGGGCATTTAACCCCTCTGATGCCGCTGTCAGTAGTGACAGCGGCATAGAGGGGGATCGCGCAGGGACGGGGGCTCCCTGCGCTCTCCCACCGGAGCAACGCAATGAGATCGCGTTGCTCCGGTGACCCGGAAGGAGTCCCCGGATCCAAGATGGCCGCCGGACTCCTTCCGGGTCATGAAGTGACCTGGCTAGCCGGCGCCTGCTGAGAGCAGGCGCCAGAAAGCCACCTAAACTGCCTGTCAGATCGTTGATCTGACAGTGTGCTATGCACAGTGTCAGATCAACGATCTGATCTAATACAGAGATGTCCCACCCTGGGACAATGTTAGAAAGTAAAAAAAAAAAAAATCCCCAAATTAAAAAAAAAAAAACATTTTCCAATAAATCCATTTATGTATGTAAATTAAAAAAAAACAATAAATGTACACATATTTGGTATCGCCGCGTCCGTAACGACCCGCTCTATAAAACTATCCCACTAGTTAACCCCTTCAGTGAACACCGCAAAAAAAAAAAAAAAAAAAAACAAGTCAAAAAACATTGCTTTATTATCATACAGGCGAACAAAAAGTGGAATAACACGCGATCAAAACGACGGATATAAATAACCATGGTACCGCTGAAAACGTCATCTTGTCCCGCAAAAAAAAAACGGCCAGACAGCATCATCAGCAGAAAAATAAAAAAGTTATAGCTCTCAGAATAATGCGATGCAAAAACAATTATTTTTTTATATAAAATAGTTTTTATTGTGTAAAAGCGCCAAAACATAAAAAAAATTACATAAATGAGGTATCGCTGTAATCGTACTGACCTGAAGAATAAAACTGCTTTATCATTTTACTACACGTGGAACGGTATAAACGCCCCTCCTAAAAGAAATTCAGGAATTGCTGGTTTTTGTTCATTCCGCCTCCCAAAAATCGGAATAAAAAGCGATCAAAAAATGTCATCCGCCCGAATATGTTACCAATAAAAACGTCAACTCGTCCCGCAAAAAACAAGATCTCACATGACTCTGTGGGCCAAAATATGGATAAATTATAGCTCTCAAAATGTGGTGATGCAAAAACTATTTTTTGCAATAAAAAGCGTCTTTTAGTGTGTGACAGCTGCCAATCATAAAAATCCGCCAAAAAACGCTATAAAAGTAAATCAAAGCCCCCTTTATCACCCCCTTAGTTAGGGAAAAATAAT
The DNA here is from genome assembly GCF_032444005.1 of Ranitomeya imitator. Classification (NCBI taxonomy): domain Eukaryota; kingdom Metazoa; phylum Chordata; class Amphibia; order Anura; family Dendrobatidae; genus Ranitomeya; species Ranitomeya imitator. The sequence continues at coordinate 739,718,455 of NC_091284.1, read as the reverse complement.
AAAATGTAAAAAAATGTATTTATTTCCATTTTCCCATTAGGGCTAGGGTTAGGGCTAGGGTTAGGGCTAGGGTTAGGGCTAGGGTTAGGGTTGGGATTAGGGTTAGGGGTGTGTTTGGATTAGGGTTTCAGTTATAATTGGGGGTTTCCACTGTTTAGGCACATCAGGGGCTCTCCAAACGTGACATGGCGTCCGATCTCAATTCCAGCCAATTCTGCTTTGAAAAAGTAAAACAGTGCTACTTCCCTTCCGAGTTCTCCTGTGTGCCCAAACAGTGGTTCCCCCCAACATATGGGGTATCAGCATTCTCAGGACAAGTTGGACAACAACTTTTGGGGTCTAATTTGTCCTGTTACCCTTGGGAAAATAAAAACGTGGGGGCTAAAATATCATTTTCGTGGAAAAAAAAAAAATTTATTTTCACGGCTCTGCGTTACAAACTGTAGTGAAACACTTGTTGGTTCAAAGCTCTCACAACACATCTAGATAAGTTCCTTGGGGGGTCTAGTTTCCAATATGGGGTCACTTATGGGGGGTTTCTACTGTTTAGGTACATCAGGGGCTCTGCAAATGCAACATGACGCCTGCAGACCAATCCATCTAATTCTGCATTTCAAATGGCGCTCCTTCCCTTCCGAGCTCTGCCGTGCACCCAAACAGTGGTTCTCCCCAACATATGGGGTATCAGCGTTCTCAGGACAAGTTGGACAACAACTTTTGGGGTCCAATTTGTCCTGTTACACTTGGGAAAATAAAAACATAGGGGATAAAATATCATTTTCGTGGAAAAAAAAATATTTTTTATTTTCACGGCTCTGCGTTATAAACTGTAGTGAAACACTTGTTGGTTCAAAGCTCTCACAACACATCTAGATAAGTTCCTTGGGGGGGTCTAGTTTCCAATATGGGGTCACTTGTGGGGGGTTTCTACTGTTTAGGTACATCAGGGGCTCTGCAAATGCAACATGACGCCTGCAGACCAATCCATCTAATTCTGCATTTCAAATGGCGCTTTTTCCCTTCCGAGCTCTGCCGTGCACCCAAACAGTGGTTCTCCCCAACATATGGGGTATCAGCATTCTCAAGACAAGTTGGACAACAACTTTTGGGGTCCAATTTGTCCTGTTACCCTTGGGAAAATAAAAACATAGGGGATAAAATATCATTTTCGTGGAAAAAAAAATATTTTTTATTTTCACGGCTCTGCGTTATAAACTGTAGTGAAACACTTGTTGGCTCAAAGCTCTCACAACACATCTAGATAAGTTCCTTGGGGGGTCTAGTTTCCAATATGGGGTCACTTGTGGGGGGTTTCTACTGTTTAGGTACATCAGGGGCTCTGCAAATGCAACATGACACCTGCAGTCCATTCCATCTAAGTCTGCATTTCAAACGGTGCTCCTTCCCTTCCGAGCTCTGCCATGCACTCAAACGGTGGTTCCCCCCCACATGTGGGGTATCAGCGTACTCAGGACAAATTGGACAATAACATTTGTGGTCCAATTTCTCCTGTTACCCTTGGGAAAAAAAAATTGCGGGCTAAAACCTCATTTTGTGGAAAGAAAAAATTATTTTTTAATTTTCACAATGCTACATTCTAAACTTTAGTGAAACAATTGGGGGTTAAAAGTGCTCACCACACATCTAGATAAGTTCCTTAGGGGGTCTTCTTTCCAAAATGGGGTCACTTGTGGGGGGTTTCTACTGTTTAGGTACATCAGGGGCTCTGCAAATGCAACATGCCACCTGCAGTCCATTCCATCTAAGTCTGCATTTCAAACGGTGCTCCTTCCCTTCCGAGCTCTGCCATGCACTCAAACGGTGGTTCCCCCCCACATGTGGGGTATCAGCGTACTCAGGACAAATTGGACAATAACATTTGTTGTCCAATTTCTCCTGTTACCCTTGGGAAAAAAAAAATTGCGGGCTAAAACATCATTTTGTGGAAAGAAAAAATTATTTTTTAATTTTCACAATGCTACATTCTAAACTTTAGTGAAACATTTGGGGGTTAAAAGTGCTCAGTGCTCACCACACATCTAGATAAGTTCCTTAGGGGGTCTTCTTTCCAAAATGGGGTCACTTGTGGGGGGTTTCCACTGTTAAGGCACGTCAGGGGCTCTCCAAATGCGACATGGCGTCCGATCTCAATTCCTGCCAATTTTGCATTGAAAAGTCAAATGGCACTCCTTCCCTTCCGAGCTCTGCCATGCGCTCAAACAGTGGTTTATCCCCATATATGAAGTATCGGCGTACTCAGGACAAATTGCACAACTTTTGGGGTCCAATTTATCCTGTTACCCTTGGGAAAATAAAAAATTTGGGGCAAAAAGTTCATTTTTTGTGAAAATTAATATAAATTTTTTTTTACGGCTCTACATTATAAACTTCTGTGAAGCACTTGGAGGTTCAAAGTGCTCACCACACATCTAGATTAGTTCCTTAGGGGGTCTACTTTCCAAAATGGTGTCACTTGTGGGGGTTTCCACTGTTTAGGCACATCAGGGGCTCTCCAATCGTGACATGGGCTCCGATCTCAATTCCAGCAAATCTTGCATTGAAACGTCAAATGGCGCTCCTTCCCTTCCAAGCTCTGCCATGTGCCCAAACAGTGGTTTACCCCCACATATGGGGTATCGGCGTACTCAGGACAAATTGTACAACGACTTTTGTGGTCCAATTTCTCCTGTTACCCTGGGTAAAATGAAACAAATTGGACCTGAAGTAAAAATTTTGTGAAAAAAAAGTTAAATGTTCAATTTTTTTAAACATTCAAAAAATTCCTGTGAAGCACCTGAAGGGTTAATAAACTTTTTGAATGTGGTTTTGAGTACCTTGAGGGGTGCAGTTTTTAGAATGGTGTCACTTTTGGGCATTTTCTGTCATATAGACCCCTCAAAATCACTTCAAGTGTGAGGTGGTCCGTAAAAAAATGGTTTTGCAAATTTTGTTGCAAAAATGAGAAATCGCTGGTCAACTTTTAACCCTTATAACGTCCTAACAAAAAAAATTATGTTTCCAAAATTGTGCTGATGTAAAGCAGACATGTGGGAAGTGTTGTTTATTAACTATATTATGTGATATAACTCTCTAATTTAAGGGCATAAAAACTAAGAGTTTGAAAATTGCTAAATTTTCATAATTTCCAACAAATTTTAGTTTTTTTCACAAATAAATACAAGTCATATCGAAGAAGTTTTACCACTATCATGAAGTACAATATGTCACGAGAAAACAATGTCAGAATCACCATGATCCGTTGAAGCGTTTCAGAGTTATGACCTCATAAAGTGACAGTGGTCAGAATTGTAAAAATTGGCCCTGTCACTTAGGTGAAAACAGGCTTTGGGGTGAAGGGGTTAAAATACAGAAAAATCTTTAAATGAGAAGGTGTGTCCAAACTTTTGGTCTGTACTGTACATCTTGTCTTAGACCACACTTATGGGCTATAATCATTAAACTGATTATATACAGCTCTGGCAAAAATTAAGAGACCACCACATGAAAATCCTGTCATGGCAAGACCAATCTCCAGACCTGAACCCCATTGAAAACCTGTGGAATGAAATCAAGAGGATGATGGATAGTCACAAGCCATCAACAAAGAAGAACTGCTTAAATTCTTGAGCCTGGAGCAGTGTGAAAGACTGGTGGAAAGCATGCCAAGACTCATGAAAGCTGTGATTAAAAATCATGGTTATTCCACAAAATATTGATTTCTGAACTCTTCCTGAGTTAAAACATTAGTATTGTTGTTTCCAAATGATTATGAACTTGTTTTCTTTGCATTATTTGATGTCTGAAAGCACTGGGTTTTGTTAAAAATTTTTACCATTTCTCCTTTTCAGAAAAAAAAAAATACAAAATTTATTGCTTGGAAATTCGGAGACATGTTGTCAGAAGTTTATTGAATAAATGAGCAATTTTCATTTCACTCAAAAATATATATATAAAGAGAAAAATCTGACAAACTGAACATTTTGCAGTGGTCTCTTAATTATTATTAATTATTAGTGATATATTATGAATTAATTCTCTGCGCAAGCACTTTATATTTATATTGCCCCACAGCATCTATCTATATGTTTGTATGTATTACTTTCAATCTCTTATATGATTGATTACCTTTTTTACAAGCCCCTTTGATGGTTTGTTTGCCCTCCTTGGTTACCATTTTTGTATAGATACAGTTAGGTCTATATATATTTGGACAGAGACAACATTTTTCTAATTTTGGTTATAGACATTACCACAATGAATTTTAAACAAAGCAATTCAGATGCAGTTGAAGTTCATATTTTCAGCTTTCATTTGAGGGTATCCACATTAAAATTGGATGAAGGGTTTAGGAGTTTCAGCTCCTTAACATGTGCCACCCTGTTTTTAAAGGGACCAAAAGTAATTGGACAGATTAAATAATTTTAAATAAAATGTTCATTTCTACTACTTGGCTGAAATCCCTTTGTTGGCAATGACTGCCTGAAGTCTTGAACGAATGGACATCACCAGACGCTGTGTTTCCTCCTTTTTGATGCTCTGCCAGGCCTTCACTGCGGTGGTTTTCAGTTGCTGTTTGTTTTGGGCCTTTCTGTCTGAAGTTTAGTCTTTAACAAGTGAAATGCATGCTCAATTGGGTTGAGATCAGGTGACTGACTTGGCCATTCTAGAATATTCCACTTCTTTGCTTTAATAAACTCCTGGTTTGCTTTGGCTTTATGTTTTGGGTCATTGTCCATCTGTAGTATGAAACGACGACCAATCAGTTTGGCTGCATTTGGCTGGATCTGAGCGCACAGTATGGCTCTGAATACCTCAGAATTCATTCGGCTGCTTCTGTCCTGTGTCACATCATCAATCAACACTAGTGACCCAGTGCCACTGCAGCCATGCATGCCCAAGCCATCACACTGCCTCCGCCGGGTTTTACAGATGAAGTGGTATGCTTTGGATGATAAGCTGTACCACGCCTTCGCCATACTTTTCTCTTTCCATCATTCTGGTAGAGGTTGATCTTGGTTTCATCTGTCCAAAGAATGTTCTTCCAGAACTGTGGAAGATGTCTATTGTCTGTACAAGTCCCCTCTATAATTTGTAAAGCGCTGCGGAATATGTTGGCGCTATATAAATAAAATTATTATTATTATTATTATAACTGTGCTGGCTTTTTAGATGTTTTTTAGCAAAGTCCAGTCTAGCCTTTTTATTCTTGATGCTTATGAGTGGCTTGCAGTGAACCCTCTGTATTTACTTTCATTTACTTTCTTCTCTTTATGGTAGATTTGGATATTGATACGCCTACCTCCTGGAGAGTGTTGTTCACTTGGTTGGCTGTTGTGAAGGGGTTTCTCTTCACCATGGAGATTATTCTGCGATCATCCACCACTGTTGTCTTCCGTGGGCGCCCAGGTCTTTTTGCATTGATGAGTTCAACAGTGCTTTCTTTCTTTCTCAGGATGCACCAAACAGTAGATTTTGCCACGCCTAATATTGTAGCAATTTCTCAATGGGCTTTTTCTGTTTTCGCAGCTTAAGGATGGCTTGTGTCACCTGCATGGAGAGCTCCTTTGACAGCATGTTTACTTCACAGCAAAACCTTCCAAATGCAAGCACCACACCTCAAATCAACTCCAGGCCTTTTATCTGCTTAATTAAGAATGACATAACGAAGGGATTGCCCACACCTGTCCATGAAATAGCCTTAGAGTCAATTGTCCAACTACTTTTGGTCCCTTTAAAAACAGGGTGGCACATGTTAAGGAGCTGAAACTCCTAAACCCTTCATCCAATTTTAATGTGGATACCCTCAAATGAAAGCTGAAAGTCTGAACTTCAACTGCATCTGAATTGTTTGGTTTAAAATTCATTGTGGTAATTTCTATAACCAAAATTAGAAAAATGTCTCTGTCCAAATATATTTGGACCTCACTGTATATCCACTTATTTTATAGATCATGACTTCTGTTTAGACATGGCATTTTGGTGTCGCTGCTCTCCTTCATTATTACTATTTATAGTCTTATATTTGTTTTTATGAATTTATAATAAAGATTATTTCTTAATTTTGAACACTCGAGTATCCATTTTTTCTTTCTCTTCGTTTTACATTATGAATATGCATGAGCTATTTATTTGACCGGATTCTCTTTTTGGTTCTCTAAATAACTGTTTACCCTAGTACAGCTTTGTGTGCATGCATATAAGTAATGTTTTGCTTATTTTATCAGTTAAGAGGAGCAGCATAAGTAATTAAAAGATTTCAGAGAAAGTATCGGTTGTAATTCTTATAGGAAAGCTAAAGCTCATTACAGGTCATATGAATTTCATGTTCTACCTGTGTAATATCAAGTCATAAATCGTAAAAGTATCTGCTAATTCTACATCTCATGCTCCTGTTTATTGACGACCTACAGGTCAGGTTATTCGAATGTGAATTTTGTGGAATATTAGGCAAGTAACTCTAGAATTTCCAAATTGGCTGCCATGAAATGTATGCACACCCAAAAAAGACTTGCCAAGATCTGATTATTTACTATCAAATGTCAGAGATAAAATAAAATCTTACTATAATTTTGATAATATTTGCTCCATAAGAACACACCAAATTTAGGGAATAAAAACATGTTTCTCTGCCAAATCTTGATATCCAATTTCTTTCTTTTCTTAGTATCTAAAATTAGTTACTAGGATCATGTATTGATTTGTAAAATATTCACTTAGGCTCCAGATAGTTAAAAATCAGGTTTCTGGGTTATGAGAAAGACATGTAATCAAACCATAGTGGTGGCTTCGAGAAAAAAAAAGATAATTATTAATTAACAGTGATGTCACCTGATAATTTTCGTTGGAGCTCTGCACTGTAATACAGTACTTTGCTCTGCAAGTAAAAGAATGCAAACGAGCCAACATTAATTGTCCCGCACTAGAAATAATTACTCACATGTTTTATACACTTTTGATTGATGTTACCATGTCAGGAAGTTAAACAAACCTATTGGTGCATTTGTTTTTTCTTTTAAGATGCATCATGATTATTTATTTCCATTTCCTATTGGTGTCATGTGATTCTCAAACCAAAAAAGTTATGGCTCAGATATACATTCGACCCTGTTTTTCTGCAATGGACTTTTTGTGTACATTTCTTACATTCTTTCAGAAATTTTTCAAATGGCCTCCAAGAACTAATGGCAATGTCGAAATGCAAGGAGGAACAAGGACTATCCGTTTTCCATGATGTTGAAAGTGTACTCCAATATGTTCAAAATTATTCAGGGACTGAGGAGTCCGACTTTTTAGGAAGTTCTGCAAGAAAATATAGCAAGATAACCTTATCTAACTGTACCCCAGGAAACGGAAGCAGTAATAAAAAAAAGAGCTATGTGGAAATGTTTCTGCAATCCTTCATGTAAAAATGGTGGCACCTAAAGAGTAACAACTAAAATGCAGAATGTATATCTTGGGGAGGAGGAAGGTGCCAAACCTTATCATCATACTAGAAAAGATACGGTCATGCTATAAAAATGAGATATTGGCCTAGAAAATTGAATTTTTAAGGCATCCACTAGCTGAGAGATGTTTTAAAAGGAGAAATCACCCCCCAAAAAAGAAGTATCCTGAAGTTCCGGGCAAATAAGTCTGTACACCTAAGGCATGCTGCAGACGATAATATGAAAACTTGGGCCAGTCACCTACGCAAATCGCAGACATGACTGACTATGAGTGAAGCTCTGTGTGCTCTTGCGAATATTGGACAAGTGCAGAAGCTGCCAGCCATTTACATGCAGTATTCTGTTCAGAAAATTGGACCAAAGTAGTCCATTCTGCCTTCTTTTTTCTCTTGGACTGTCGGACCGAGAGAGAGAAAAATCATTCATCTGAACTGCCCTATTGTCAAGGCTTAGTGCACTATCTGTGTGTTATTCGATCAAAAATCGGACAGCACTTGTTCGATTTATATGCTCCACAGTTACAAATTGGAAGGACCTGAATTGAGCGCACATTTGGTTGAGGGGCAAACCAGGAGGGAGAATTCAAGCCTTGTGGATACTAAGTTAAGGTACCGTCACACTAGACGATATCGCTAGCGATCCGTGACGTTGCAGCGTCCTACAGCCGTCTGTCCTCCAGCGCTGTGCTCTGCACTCCTCCTGCACTGGCTGTGAGCGTCGGTCAGCCGGAAAGCAGAGCGGTGACGTCACCGCTCTGCTTTCCGGCCGCTGTGCTCACACAGACAGTACAGGAGGAGTGCAGAGCACAGCGCTGGAGGACAGACGGCTGTAGGTAAGTATGTAGTGTTTGTTTTTTTTTACTTTTAGGATGGTAACCAGGGTAAACATCGGGTTACTAAGCGCGGCCCTGCGCTTAGTTACCCGATGTTTACCCTAGTTACCGGCATCGTTGGTCGCTGGAGAGCGGTCTGTGTGACAGCTCTCCAGCGACCAAACAGCGACGCTGCAGCGATCCGGATCGTTGTCGGTATCGCTGCAGCGTCGCTAAGTGTGACGGTACCTTTACCTGTCACTATTATTTACAAGCATTTTTGGAAAATAATTTCACAACCCTCTTGTACAAAAGCAGTACCTTGCAGCAAAGACTTACTGCTAGTTGGGTATCGAGAACATTGCAGTATGGAGCACCAAGAACTTCAGAAAAAAAGGAGTTGTTGTAACAGAGAAGGCCATAAAATCTGGTTTTACAGCAATTTTGGATATAAACATATTAACAATTTAATGACCCAGACTGGGAAAGAATTACCTGTCTTTCCACAATTCAGCAGCCGTAAGTTTTTATTTTTCCACCCAGGATACATAATTTTAAAGAAAATTTTAGATTTTTTTTTGTTTCTTTTCTTTACTGTTCACATTTTAAACCAAATAAATAAATCAATAAATTCTTAAATATACTATTGTCATGTTGATTCCTAATTGTACTTTTTTTTATACAAATGTAATAAAATGTATTTAGCAAAAACATTTTTGAGAGTGGGAGAGGAGAGTTTTAATTTTTTTCTTAAATGTTTCAAAATTCGGTCTTTAAGAAGCAATAAAGAAAATATTAGAGAGAGCTTATTTTTTTGTGACCAAATATGGGTCTGCGAAGACTCAGATGCTCTGCTATGCCAGGCAAATACTATACAGGTCAGGTCCAGAAGAAACTTAAGATCAAAATATTCAGACGCCGGGAGCTGCAAGCAAGAGGGGTGAGTATGGCTATTTTTATTTTTTATTGCAGCAGCAGCAGCAATGGCACAGCTTTCTATGGTACATCAATGGGGCAATAATGAACGGCGCACAGCACTATATGGCAGCTTTGGGGCAATAATGAATGGTGCAGAGTACTATATGGCACAGCTATGGGGCAATAATGAATGGTGCAGAGCACTATATGACACAGCTATGGGGCAATAATGAACGGTGCAGAGCACTATATGGCACAGCTTTGGGGCAATAATGAACGGCGCAGAGCACTATATGGCACAGCTATGGGGCAATAATGAACGGTGCAGAGCACTATATGGCACAGCTATGGGGCAATAATGGACGGTGCAGAGCACTATATGGCACAGCTATGGGGCAATAATGAACGGTGCAGAGCACTATATGGCACAGCTATGGGGCAATAATGAACGGTGCAGAGCACTATATGGCACAACTATGGGGCAATAATGAACGGTGCAGAGCACTATATGGCACAGCTATGGGGCAATAATGAACGGTGCAGAGCACTATATGGCACAGCTATGGGGCAAGAATTAACGGTGCAGAGCACAATATGGCACAGCTATGGGGCAATAATGAACGGTGCAGAGCACTATATGGCACAGCTTTGGGGCAATAATGAACGGTGCAGAGCACTATATGGCACAGCTATGGGGCAATAATGAACGGTGCAGAGCACTATATGGCACAGCTTTGGGGCAATAATGAACGGTGCAGAGCACTATATGGCACAGCTATGGGACAATAATGAATGGTGCAGAGCACTATATGGCACAGCTATGGGGCAATATTGAACGGTGCAGAGCACTATATGGCACAGCTATGGGGCAATAATGAACGGTGCAGGGCACTATATGGCGCAGCTATGGGGCAATAATGAACGGTGCAGAGCACAATATGGCACAGCTATGGGGCAATAATGAACGGTGCAGAGCACTATATGGCACAGCTATGGGACAATAATGAACGGTGCAGAGCACTATATGGCACAGCTATGGGGCAATAATGAACGGTGCAGAGCACTATATGGCACAGCTATGGGGCAAGAATGAACGGTGCAGAGCACTATATGGCACAGCTATGGGGCAATAATGAACGGTGCAGAGCACTATATGGCACAGCTATGGGACAATAATGAACAGTGCAGAGCACTATATGGCACAGCTATGGGGCAATAATGAACGGTGCAGAGCACAATATGGCACAGCTATGGGGCAATAATGAACGGTGCAGAGCACTATATGGCACAGCTATGGGACAATAATGAACGGTGCAGAGCACTATATGGCACAGCTATGGGGCAAGAATGAACGGTGCAGAGCACTATATGGCAGAGCTATGGGACAATAATGAACGGTGCAGAGCACTATATGGCACAGCTATGGGACAATAATGAACGGTGCAGAGCACTATATGGCACAGCTATGGGGCAATAATAAACGGTGCAGAGCACTATATGGCACAGCTATGGGGCAAGAATGAACGGTGCAGAGCACTATATGGTACATCTATGGGGCAATAATGAACGGTGCAGAGCACTATATGGCACAGCTATGGGGCAATAATGAAAGGTGCAGAGCACTATATGGCACAGCTATGGGGCAATAATGAACGGTGCAGAGCATTGTATATGGGGCACAGCTTTTTATGGAGCATCTATGGGGCAATAATGAACTGTATGGAGCATTTTATGGGGCTCCTGATTCAATATGGATATTCAAAAACACTTAACCTACTGATGTCTCAATTAATTTTACTTTTATTGGTATCTATTTTTATTTTTGACATTAACCGGTAGCTGCTCCATTTTCCACCTTATGCTTATTCTCGAGTCAATAAGTTTTCCCAGCTTTTTGTGGCAAAATTAGGGGGGTCGGCTTATACTCGGGTCGGCTTATACTCGAGTATATACGGTATATCACATATTTTTTATTTTTATTCTTTTTTTTGCATGAATATGGATCCCAGGGCCTGAAGGAGAGTCTCCTCTCCTCCAGACCCTGGGAACCATCCGCACCGCACACGCCGTCTTATACGGCGAGTATATCCCAAACTCCATGTTTTTATGGAAAAGTTGGGGGTCTTATACACCCAGTCATCTTATACACCAGAAAATATGGTACATTTTTTGTGAAAAAAAAGTTAAATGTTATTTTTTTTAACCCCTTTCTGCCATTAGACGTACTATTCCGTCAATGTGAGGTGGGCCCTACTTCCCAAGGATGGAATAGTACGTCCAGAGCGATCAGGGGAGTGCAGCCGATCGCAGCCGGGTCTCAGCTGAGTATGGCAGCTGACATCTGGCACTATGTGCCAGGAGCGATCACGGACTGCCCCCCGTTTTTACATCAACTAAGGAACTTGCCCCTCAGACTATGAGGGATCATCACAACAGAACCAGACCCCAATAAAACAATCCTTATCTAAGAACTGGCCCAATATTTATGGACATAACTGTTTATCACTCATGGTAATTCTGCTTCATGTCACCTGTCCTATCCATGGTCTGTCTTATCCATGGTTTTTCCCTTTTTTTTCTGTGCTATGTTGTGCATAAATATGTGATTCTTTAGAATTTGTTTTAGTCTTTGCCTGATGAAGAGACCTGTGTAGTCTCGAAAGCTTGCAATTTGTTACCATCTTTTCAGTTAGCCATTAAAAGGTATCAACCACTGAGGACTCTCAATTCCAAATATTTTTCTATCTACTGGCTAACACGGTACCAAGATATATTTCTTTCCTGTATCATTTTTATTTAAACATTCCAAAAATTCCTGTGAAACACCTGAAGGGTTAATAAACATCTTGAATGTGGTTTTGAGCACCTTAAGGGGTGCAGTTTTTAGAATGGTGTCACACTTGGTTATTTTCTATCATATAGACCCCTAAAAATGACTTCAAATGAGCTGACCGGCGCTGACAGTGCAGAGGAAAGCAGAGCGCCGGAGGACAGACAGCTGAAGGTAAGTATGTAGTGTTTGTTTTTTTAACGTTTACGCTGGTAACCATGGTAAACATCGGGTTACTAAGCGCGGCCCTGTGCTTAGTAACCCGATGTTTACCCTGGTTACTGGGGACCTCGAGATCGTTGGTCACTGAAGAGCTGTCTGTGTGACAGCTCTCCAGCGACCAAACAGCGATGCTGCAGCGATCGACATCGTTGTCGGTATCGCTGCAGCGTCGCTTAGTGTGACGGTACCCTTAGTGTGACGGTACCCTTAGGCTTCCGCACCTGGGAGAGAGTGTAATGTCACACGCCAGCCACTTCGATGCTCTCCATTCATGATCTGGTCTATCTCCGTCCGGGAAGCCCTGAGCATCATAGCACAGCTTTACATCTAGTGTCTCTTCCGAGAGAAAAGTTAGGACACTGCATCAATGGACTGGTCAGACTACCAACAGGAAGTCAGTCTGCGAACAATTATTTGGAGCCTAAATTTAACTCTTTAAGGGATGCATGTTGCACAGCAATAGGTTGTTTATATTTTATTTTTGCTAATATAGTCTTACGTGCTGATTATATCGACGTGTTTCTCCTCCCAAAGGAGGTTCATCAGGAGTATATTTTACAGTAATATCAGAGACCGCTACTTAGCTTTGTGTTGTCCATGATGATACCGGACACACACACCAGGCATGTACCTTTCAGATTAAGTGAGGTACTCCTGATGAACCTCCTTTGGGAGGAGAAACGCGTCGAGCTATGAGACTGTTAATTTGTTTATGCCTATCTATTTTAATGTGAGTTTAAAGTATTTGTTAAATTGAGGGATCTGCCTCTTTTTGCAGAGTGTGGGTCTTAGTATCCTGAAGCTAGAGGAACAAGTATGTTTGCTTCATGACCCCACTGTTTAAAAAGTGTGTGAACCAGGACATCACCTTGGGGAGTAGCTTTTTTGATTTAAGCATTTATATGGGACTTGTGTTTTATCTCATTATGTATGTGGGCATTGTGCAATATATGGCTGAATATAAGGCTGAATAGCCTGATTAAGACTCACAGGCAATACATGTTTGTTTGATTCATGGCAGCCTAAGATTGTGTTATCTAGCACACAAGTGAGTAAACCTTTTGGATTATTATATCCTTAAAAAATCCCCTGGTGAGGTTTTTTTTTTTTTTTTTCTTTTCAAGTTTGGAGGACTGGTGGATTGCATAATTATTGTGGCTAAACACTCTGAATAAGGTTTTCAGGCAATATCTATATATTGGGAGTCAGGACAGCCAAATATTGTATGTTGTCATAGCACACAATGAATTAAATCATCTGGATTATTATATCCTTTGAACATATATATTCTTTTTTTTTTTTTCTGGTTCACTACACTCTCAAATTTTTCAGTACCCTACGACAACAAGGGTCTGGAATTTTTCTGCCAGGGCTAGTAAGTAATGCTGGGACAACCGTCGAGGAGTGGGGGCGCCATTGTGCAGCTCTAGGGTGCCAACCCCCGCTGACAGGTAGGGTGAGTGTAAGGGACAGCATCTACCCACATACCAAAACCCTCCTCACAAAACTACACATATACATTTTTCTTTTCCCTTCCTCAATAGGGTCTGATAGATCAGGAGGGACAGTCGACGGTGAGCGGGGGCGCCACTGCGCAGGAATAGGGTGTCAACCTCCGCTGACAGGTAGGGTACTGACAAGTGTTAGGCTACTAGGGATAGGCACCCCCCTAGGTTCGTTTTCTATTTTCAAGTGTTTATTTGGTGACGGTTTTGTATGCACTATGTTTTTTAAGAAATTGGCAATACAGACATTTTTAGTACTTTTGGGGTGCTTTCTGTGAAATTGGTAAATTTACAACTCCTTTATTATTGGTTTTTTTCTGTGAGATTCAATATAAACCAGCCAGAATTTTTGTCTGTGCAATCTGACTACATATGCAAGAGATTTGTCTAAATTATTAGACAGGGTTTAATCAATTATTTATGCAATGGTGTCCTACTACTGCAGCTGTTCTCCCCTTCTGTGTCCTATGGTTTGAGGCACCCCTTTTTAATATCATGTGTTTTTGTTTGTCAAATTTTATATTTGTTGTAATAAAGCGTTTTGTATTTTGCCTTGTGACGGTTTGACACTCTTGATCTACAGTGCCTTGCAAAAGTATTCGGCTCCCTGGAACTTTTCAAACTTTTCCCACATATCATGCTTCAGATATAAAGATACCAAATGTAAATTTTTGGTGAAGAATCAACAACAAGTGGAACACAAGTGTGAGGTTGAACAAAATATATTGGTTATTTTACATTTTTGTGGAAATTCAAAAACTGAAAAGTGGGGCGTGCAATATTATTCGGCCCCTTTACTTTCAGTGCAGCAATCTCACTCCAGATGTTCATTGTGGATCTCTGAATGATCCAATGTTGTCCTAAATGCCTAATGACGATAAATATAATCCACCTGTGTGTAATCAAGTCTCTGTATAAATTCACCTGCTCTGTGATAGTCTCAAGGTTCTGTTTAAAGCACAGAGAGCATCATAAAGACCAAGGAACACAACAGGCAGGTCTGTGCTACTGTTGTGGAGAAGTTTAAAGCCGGACTTGGATGCAAAATGATTTCCAAAACTTTAAACATCCCAAGGAGCACTGTGCAAGCTATCATATTGAAATGGAATGAGTATCATACCACTGCAAATCTACCAAGACCCGGCCGTCCCTCTAAACTTTCATCTCAAACAAGGAGAAGACTAATCAGAGATGCAGCCAAGAGGCCCATGATCACTCTGGATGAACTGTAGAGATCTACAGCTGAGGTCGGACAGTCTGTCCATAGGACATCAGTCAGTCATACACTGCACAAATCTGGCCTTTATGGAGGAGTGGCAAGAAGAAAGCCATTTCTCCAAGATATCCATAAAAAGTGTTGTTTAAAGTTTGCAACAAGCCGCCTGGGAGATGCACCAAACATGTGGAAGAAGGTGCTGTGGTCAGATGAAACCAAAATCGGAATTTTTGGCAAACGTTATATTTGGCGTAAAGGCAACACAGCTCATCACTCTGAACACACCATCCACACTGTCAAACATGGTGGTGGCAGCATCATGGTTTGGGCCTGCTTTTCTTCAGCAGGGACAGGGAAGATGGTTAAAATTGATGGGAAGATAAATGGAGCCAAATACAGGACCATTCTTGAAGAACCTGTTGGAGTCTGCAAAAGACCTGAGACTGGGACAGAGATTTGTCTTCCAACAAGACAATGATCCCAAACATAAAGCAAAATCTACAATGGAATGTTTCACAAATAAACGTATCCAGGTGTTAGAATGTCAAAGTCCAGACCTCAATCCAATTGAGAATCTGTGGAAAGAGCTGAGAACTGCTGATCACAAACGATCTCCATCAAACCTCACTGAGCTCGAGCTGTTTGCCAAGGAAGAATGGGCAAGAATGTCAGTCTCTTGATGTACAAAACTGATAGAGACATACCCCAAGCGACTTGCAGCTGTAATCGCAGCAAAAGGTGGCGCAACAAAGTATTAAGTTTAAGGGACCGAATAATGTTGCACCACCCACTTTTTAGTTTTTGAATTTCCACAAAAATTTAAAATAACCAATACATTTCGTTCAGCTTCACAATTGTGTTCCATTTTATTGTTATTATTCATTTTTATGGCGCCATTCATTCCATGGCGCTTTACATGTGAACGGGGCAAATATAGACAAGTACAATAAACATGAGTAAAACAAGCACACACACAAGTACAGGAGGAGAGAGGTCCACTTGTGGTTCACTTTTATCTGACAGCCTGTCCTTGAATAGAGATGTTAATTACTGAAAACCACTGCTCCGACAAGTGGACAGCCTGGCGATTTGTGAAAGCGCACTGCAGCACTGAGTACAATTTAGACCAGAGTGCCTGTTTTGCAGTTAATATTTGGGACTGGAGTAGAATTTTGAATACAATACTTTACAAAATGTTCTAAAACTGTTGATATGAGTATTGTTGTGACGGGAAAGCTAAATTAATATTGTACAATGGGTACGGAAAGTATTCAGCCCCTATTAGGGCTAGCGGAACGCACTAAATTATAAGAGAGATGGTATAAGGTGTGTTCGCAGCCCAGGGTCCACCGTGCAGAGATGGAACCTGCTGCTAAGTAATGACGGACTATATGGCGGTACAATGTTGATACACACACGGGTTAACTTCATCCTTTGTGAAGGAACCAAACCCTGTTGCGTCACAGGGCCGCGGTACCGCACCAAGAGAGAAAGCAAGGAGTCTCAGGACTCTATCCCAAGACACAGGATTAGAGTACGTTCAGACCACTTTTAATAATAATAATAATCTTTACCACTTGCACTGGGGTGTCAAGAGTAACAGAAAATTTAACTTAAATGCACAAGTGTGAGTGCTGTGCCACTTTGACTGATGCCACTAACCACCCAGACTTGGGATAGGAAAGCGCTGTAATAGTGCACAGCGCCGCACTGGCGGTCACAGCAATTAGACGCTCTTTCGTGTGTTAATTGCTGATAGCTCAGCTGGGCGCTAGATAGCAGACATCCACCTTACGCGAGCAGTCATACACTTAGGGAGGGGATGATTAAAGAACGACTTGCACTCATCAACACACACACACGTTTTCAAATGTATGTGTGCGCATGGCCGTGAGGCCATGCAAAACTTTTATAGCTGCAGCAAGTTCAGGACCTTCCTAGAGGACCAATGAGAACTGCTACAGTAACTGAGCAACTTCAGGACCTTCCTAGAGGACCAATAGGAGGTACTGCAGTACCTGAGCATGTGACCCCAGACCTCCAATGAGAGGTCTTCCTTTGGGCATGCTCAGAAGGGGAAAAGCAGGACTTAGTCCCAGAAAGACCTGCTCGCTGCTGAACATTGCTAGCTACAAGGACAGAGCCTGGAAGGGCAGTAGTAACCAGTCATCCAGTATCAGCCTGAGCTAGATGTTGAGACCGACGTCTCCGCTGAGCAGACTCCACTGTGGCTGGAGAAGAATGGGAGACTGCAGCAGAGATGGTTCAAGATTCCCCCTGTGCAGAGGCGGGAACTCGACATCTAACAGACCCCTTTAAATTTTTCACTCTTTTGGTAAATTCATAAAAGTTATTTTTTTTCTCACTAATGTACACTCTGCACCCCATCTTGACTGAAAAAAACAGAAATGTAGAAATTTTTGCAAATTTAATAAAAAAGAAAAACTGAAATATTACATGGTCATAAGTATTCAGACCCTTTGCTCAGACATTCATAATTATGACACATGCTGTCCATTTCCTTGTGATCTTCCTTGAGATGGTTCTAATCTTTCATTGGAGTCCAGCTGCATTTAATTAAACTGATAGGACTTGATTTGGTCTATATAAGGTCTATATAAGACCTCACAGTTCACAGTGCATGTCAGACCAAATGAGAATCATGAGGTCGAAGGAACTGGCCAAGGAGTTCAGAGACAGAATTGTGGCAAGGCACAGATCTGGCCAAGGTTACAAAAGAATTTCTGCAGTACTAAAGGTTCCTAAGAGTACAGTGGCCTCCATAATCCTTAAACGGAAGAAGTTAGGGACCTGGCCATCCAGCCAAACTGAGCAATTTTGGGAGAAGAGCCTTGGTGAGAGAGGTAAAGAAGAACCCCAAGATCACTGTGGCTAAGCTCCAGAGATGCAGTAGAGAGATGGGAGAAAGTTCCACAAAGTCAACTATCACTGCATCCCTCCACCAGTCGGGCCTTTATGGCAGAGTAGCCCGATGGAAGCCTCTCCTCAGTGCAAGACATATGAAAGCCAGCACAGAGTTTGCTAAAAAACACATGAAGGACTCCCATACTATGAGAAATATGATTCTCTGGTCTGATGAAATGAAGATAGAACTATTTGGTGATAATTCTAAGCAGTATGTGTGGAGAAAACCAGGCACTGCTCATCACCTGCCCAACACAATCCCAACAGTGAAACATGGTGGTGGAAGCATCATGCTATGGGGGGTGTTTTTCAGCTGCAGGGACAGGACAACTGGTTGCCATTGAAGGCAACATGAATGCTGCCAAGTACAGAGATATCCTGGATGAAAGTGCTCTGGACCTCAGACTTGACCGAATATTCATCTTCCAACAAGACAATGACCCTAAGCACACAGCTAAAATAACAAAGGAGTGGCTTCAGAACAACTTTGTGACCATTCTTGACTGGCTCAGCCAGAGCCCTGACCTGAACCCAATTGAGCATCTCTGGAGAGACCTGAAAATGGCTGTCCACCAACGTTCACCATCCAACATCACGGAAATGGAGAGAATCTGCAAGGAAGAATGGCAGAGGATCCCCAAATCCAGGTGTGAAAAACTTGTTGCATCATTCCCAGGAAGACTCATGGCTGGGACTCATGGCAAAAGGCTGCTTCTACTCAATACTGAGCAAAGGGTCTGAATACTTATGACGATGTGATATTTCAGTTTTTCTTTAATAAATTTGCAAAATTGTCTACATTTCAGATTTTTTTCAGCAAAGATTGGGTGCAGAGTGTTCATTAATGAGAAAGAAACAAACTTTTATAAATTTACCAAATCGCTGCAATGAAACAAAGACTGAAAAATTTAAAAGGGTCTGAATACTTTCCGTTCCCACTGTCTATATTCAATATAGACACGGCTTATTCTACTATATGCCTTAGCTATACCCCACTGTCTATATTCAAAATGAAATTTTGGGCTAGATTTTAAAGGATTTTGAACCTTTCTAGTAAAGATTAATTTTGACAATATCCATTTTTTCTATTAAGATTTGGACAAAATTAGTATATTTTTCTTCATAAATCTGTGTGGGGTCCTGTGAGTTCCCTGTTCTTCTCCCAAACTCTTTAACAAGTTAAATGGTTTGTCTCAACATTCCTTTTAAGGAGCAGACCACTCTTCAGCCTCTTGTTTTCAGGGACAGTTCTCTCTTCTTCGATTGACAGTTTGGATCAGTGTCATCATGATGTTGCTGGCCTGAACTGTAAGCTCTCTAATACTGCAAACAGATGCAGCTTTTCTTCTGCAGCATCAGAGGAATGTAGAGGCACTGAAGTTGGCCAGATCCAATGATTCGGCCAGCTTCAAAGCAGTACTTGCAAGTTTTATAGCAAAGAGCTTGGAAGCGCTGTGCTACTTGCCTAGGACACCTGTAACATGATGTGGAATGGTAGCCATGGGCAAGGCACTCGTCTGTGGTGCCCCGGAACATTACAAAAAAGAGGAAATTCTAGCTGGGTGGGTGGACTTGTGTTGTGAAGACCTTACTCCCGTGCAGGCTACATGTAAACAATGGAGAATAGCAATTGGACATGACTATAAAGCTTAACCTTTACTAGGTATGTATAAAAACCAAATCACGTACAATACATATATTAAACAAGGAAAAGAAACCTTATCAGATTGTCTGTTATCAAACTAGAGCAATTCTTACTCTCTAGGATTATATGTATGTTTTTCAGCACAGTGAGAGGCCAAATTTTTGGTTACAAGTAGGGTTGAGCGACCTTGACCTTTTTGGAGTCGAGCCGTGTTTCGCGAAACCCGACTATCTTAGAAGTCGAGTCGAGTGGAATCGGCCGATTATCGCGAAAAGTTGGGTATCGCCCGAAACACGAAACCCAATGCAAGTCAATGGGGGAGCATAGTCGGCAGTGAGTGGAGGCCAGGAAAACATCTACACTGCCCATTTTAATGGCAAAAACATCCATTCTTGTTACTGAAGCTTGTCAATCGTAATTTACCTTATAATAATTGGAAGGCATTTGAAATTGGGGGTCATTTGGCTAAAGTTGTGGGGGGTAGGGCTGGTTCAAGTAATTAGTGGGCCCAGGAAATCTGGAACACGTCACGGCAGTGGAGCAGGGAGAGGTAAGTATTTAAACTTTGCAAGTGCTGTGATCCTGAGCAAGCAGGGGGGGGCCCACTAGTTGGCATTGGCACTGGCACAGGGCCCCTCAAAGTACAGCGGTGTGTTTGCACGGCGGGGGCGCCTCCCACCGGCAGCAACACTTTTGCGTACTATGAGAGGCCCTGTGCCAGTGACATCGCCAACTAGTATTCCTCCCCCCACCTGATGAAGGAACCTGCACTTTCATCTGCACCTTCCTCTTTGTCCCCGTGTAAGGTGGTATGGTATGCGGGAAGAGGAACCTGACATTCAGCAGGGTCACAATCTTGCTGTGTAGCGTGCACGGGGAATGTTGCGTTATGGGTCAATGTACCAGCAGACTCATCTATCACTGGCTGGGCAATGGGCAGGATGAGGAGGAAACACAGATATAGGCCCAAAGAATAAAGTGGGCTAAATGGAGTTCAAAATTGGTAACACAGGACTAACCAGGGGGCATTGCAGTGGAGGACAACTGGAATGAGAGGCTGACACAGAGAGTAGGCCCAAATCAGTAAGTAGTCGAAATGCAGTTCAAAATTGGCAACCGTAGTAAACAGGCGGCACAGCTTTGTTCAGTGGAGGAGAACAGCAAGGAGTGGCAGACACCGATAGTAAGCCCCAACCCAACTAGTAGGCCAAATGCAGTCTAACATTAACAACTACTTAACGAGAGCCTGAAAATGGAATTTCAGGACAGGAAACCAGGAGAACAGCAAGGAGCGGCAGACACTGTTAGTAGGCCCCAAACCAACTAGTACGCCAAATGCAGTTGTTCCATTTAACCACTATTTAACAAGAGCCTGAAGACAGAAGCTCAGGAAAGGCAACCTGGAGAACACCTTGGAGTGGAACACACCGTCTCTACACCCCATACCCAATTTGTAGGCCTAATGCAGTGTAGTTTCCAACAACTACTAAACGAGAGCATTAAGATCGAAGCAATGGCGAGGAAACCTGGGGAACACCTTGGAGTGGAACACACCATCTCTCTACACCCCATACCCATTTTGTAGGCCTAATGTAGTGTAGTTTCCAACAACTACTAAACGAGAGCCTGAAGATAGAAGCTCAGGAAAGGCAACCTGGAGAACACCTTGGAGTGGAACACACCGTCTCTACACCCCATACCCAATTTGTAGGCCTAATGCAGTGTAGTTTCCAACAACTACTAAACGAGAGCATTAAGATCGAAGTAATGGCGAGGAAACCTGGGGAACACCTTGGAGTGGAACACACCATCTCTCTACACCCCATACCCAATTTGTAGGCCTAATGCAGTGTAGTTTTCTACAACTACTAAACGAGAGTCGGAAGACCGAAGCAATGTGGACGAAACCTGGGGAAAACCTTGGAGTGCAACACACCATCTCTCTACACCCCATACCCAATTTGTAGGCCTAATGCAGCGTAGTTTCCAACAACTACTAAACGAGAGCATGAAGATCGAAGCAATGGAGAGGAAACCTGGGGAACACCTTGGAGTGCAACACACCATCTCTCTACACCCCATACCCAATTTTTAGGCCTAATGCAGTGTAGTTTCCAACAACTACTAAACGAGAGCATGAAGATCGAAGCAATGGAGAGGAAACCTGGGGAACACCTTGGAGTGGAACACACCATCTCTCTACACCTCATACCCATTTTGTAGGCCTAATGCAGTGTAGTTTCCAACAACTACTAAACGAGAGCATGAAGATCGAAGCAATGGAGAGGAAACCTTGGGAACACCTTGGAGTGGAACACACCATCTCTCTACACCCCATACCCATTTTGTAGGCCTAATGCAGTGTAGTTTCCAACAACTACTAAACGAGAGCATTAAGATGGAAGCAATGGCGAGGAAACCTGGGGAACACCTTGGAGTGGAACACACCATCTCTCTACACCCCATACCCAATTTGTAGGCCTAATGCAGTGTAGTTTTCTACAACTACTAAACGAGAGTCGGAAGACCGAAGCAATGTGGACGAAACCTGGGGAACACCTTGGAGTGGAACACACCATCTCTCTACACCCCATACCCATTTTGTAGGCCTAATGCAGTGTAGTTTCCAACAACTACTAAACGAGAGCATGAAGATCGAAGCAATGGAGAGGAAACCTGGGGAACACCTTGGAGTGCAACACACCATCTCTCTACACCCCATACCCAATTTGTAGGCCTAATGCAGCTTAGTTTCCAACAACTACTAAACGAGAGCATGAAGATCGAAGCAATGGAGAGGAAACCTGGGGAACACCTTGGAGTGCAACACACCATCTCTCTACACCCCATACCCAATTTGTAGGCCTAATGCAGCGTAGTTTCCAACAACTACTAAACGAGAGCATGAAGATCGAAGCAATGGAGAGGAAACCTGGGGAACACCTTGGAGTGGAACACACCATCTCTCTACACCCCATACCCATTTTGTAGGCCTAATGCAGTGTAGTTTCCAACAACTACTAAACGAGAGCATGAAGATCGAAGCAATGGAGAGGAAACCTTGGGAACACCTTGGAGTGGAACACACCATCTCTCTACACCCCATACCCATTTTGTAGGCCTAATGCAGTGTAGTTTACAACAACTACTAAACCAGAGCATGAAGATCGAAGCAATGGAGAGGAAACCTGGGGAACACCTTGGAGTGCAACACACCATCTCTCTACACCCCATACCCAATTTGTAGGCCTAATGCAGCGTAGTTTCCAACAACTACTAAACGAGAGCATGAAGATCGAAGCAATGGAGAGGAAACCTGGGGAACACCTTGGAGTGCAACACACCATCTCTCTACACCCCATACCCAATTTGTAGGCCTAATGCAGCGTAGTTTCCAACAACTACTAAACGAGAGCATGAAGATCGAAGCAATGAAGGGGAAACCTGGGGAACACCTTGGAGTGGAACAGAACATCTCTCTACACCCCATACCCATTTTGTAGGCCTAATGCAGTGTAGTTTCCAACAACTACTAAACGAGAGCATGAAGATCGAAGCAATGGAGAGGAAACCTGGGGAACACCTTGGAGTGCAACACACCATCTCTCTACACCCCATACCCAATTTGTAGGCCTAATGCAGCGTAGTTTCCAACAACTACTAAACGAGAGCTATGAAGATCAAAGCAATGGAGAGGAAACCTGGGGAACACCTTGGAGTGCAACACACCATCTCTCTACACCCCATACCCAATTTGTAGGCCTAATGCAGCGTAGTTTCCAACAACTACTAAACGAGAGCATGAAGATCGAAGCAATGGAGAGGAAACCTGGGGAACACCTTGGAGTGGAACACACCATCTCTCTACACCCCATACCCATTTTGTAAGCCTAATGCAGCGTAGTTTCCAACAACTACTAAACGAGAGCATGAAGATCGAAGCAATGGAGAGGAAACCTGGGGAACACATTGGAGTGGAACACACCATCTCTCTACACCCCATACCCATTTTGTAGGCCTAATGCAGTGTAGTTTCCAACAACTACTAAACGAGAGCATGAAGATCGAAGCAATGGAGAGGAAACCTTGGGAACACCTTGGAGTGGAACACACCATCTCTCTACACCCCATACCCATTATGTAGGCCTAATGCAGTGTAGTTTCCAACAACTACTAAACGAGAGCATGAAGATCGAAGCAATGGAGAGGAAACCTGGGGAACACCTTGGAGTGCAACACACCATCTCTCTACACCCCATACCCAATTTGTAGGCCTAATGCAGTGTAGTTTCCAACAACTACTAAACGAGAGCATGAAGATCGAAGCAATGGAGAGGAAACCTGGGGAACACCTTGGAGTGCAACACACCATCTCTCTACACCCCATACCCAATTTGTAGGCCTAATGCAGCGTAGTTTCCAACAACTACTAAACGAGAGCATGAAGATCGAAGCAATGGAGAGGAAACCTTGGGAACACCTTGGAGTGCAACACACCATCTCTCTACACCCCATACCCAATTTGTAAGCCTAATGCAGCGTAGTTTCCAACAACTACTAAACGAGAGCATGAAGATCAAAGCAATGGAGAGGAAACCTGGGGAACACCTTGGAGTGGAACACACCATCTCTCTACACCCCATACCCATTTTGTAGGCCTAATGCAGTGTAGTTTCCAACAACTACTAAACGAGAGCATGAAGATCGAAACAATGGAGAGGAAACCTTGGGAACACCTTGGAGTATAACACACCATCTCTCTACACCCCATACCCATTTTGTAGGCCTAATGCAGTGTAGTTTCCAACAACTACTAAACGAGAGCATGAAGATCGAAGCAATGGAGAGGAAACCTGGGGAACACCTTGGAGTGCAACACACCATGTCTCTACACCCCATACCCAATTTGTAGGCCTAATGCAGCGTAGTTTCCAACAACTACTAAACAAGAGCATGAAGATCGAAGCAATGGAGAGGAAACCTGGGGAACACCTTGGAGTGCAACACACCATCTCTCTACACCCCATACCCAATTTGTAGGCCTAATGCAGCGTAGTTTCCAACAACTACTAAACAAGAGCATGAAGATCGAAGCAATGGAGAGGAAACCTTGGGAACACCTTGGAGTGGAACACACCATCTCTCTACACCCCATACCCATTTTGTAGGCCTAATGCAGTGTAGTTTTCTACAACTACTAAACGAGAGTCGGAAGACCGAAGCAATGTGGACGAAACCTGGGGCACACCTTGGGGCGGCAGACACCGTTAGTAGGCCCTACCAAAGTTGTACCCCCAATGCAGTTTTAAAATTCCTAGAGGCTGAAAACAAGACTATTGACGCTCAGCTTTTTTCAAAGGAACACAGCTGAATTGAGTGGCGCAGACAGACACAGGTAGTAGGCCATAAACCAAAAATGTGGCTCACTGCAGCTTAAAAAAGTTACAGGGGTACACAGGCAGCATTGCTCTGGGCAGTGGAGGACAATTTCAATAGTGGACCGCAGACAGACTTTGTATGCCTACTATTAAAATAAGGATGCTCTATGCAATTAAAAATAGGTTCCAGGGGTCCACGGGCAGCAGTGGTCTGGTCAGTGGACGAGTATTGGAAGGAGGGACCGCAGACAGGTGAAGTAGGCCTAACATAACAAAATTAGGCTGTAGACACTTTTAAATTGGTTCCAGGGGTACACGGGCAGCAGTGGTGTGGTCAGCGGAGGAAAATTTGAATTAGGGACTGCAGACAGACTTTGTAGGCTGTCCCCTGTGGACCATGCATCCAACACATTAACCCAGTGCGCCGTAATGGACACGTAACTTTTTGTGGACATGCCTACTGGTCCATGCGTCTCTTTTCAGGTGCACCTTTCTACTGTTTGATTGCCTGAGTGCTATGACAATGCAGACTTTTTCATGCCGCTGGAGGGCTGGGATGGCTTTTCTCGCAAAAGAAATGTCGACTGGGTAGCTTGAACCGTGGTACAGCGTAGTTCATCTGGGCTTTCTAAATATAAAACAAAGAAAAAAAGGAGGCTCCATGCACTTTCAGCTGGGTTCCAGGGGTACACGGCCAGCATTGGTCTGGTCAGTGGAGAACTATTGGAAGGAAGGACCGCAGACAGGCTTCGAAGGCCTAACATAAAAAAATTGGGCTGTAGGCACTTTATAATTGGTTCCAGGGGAACACGGGCAGCAGTGGCCTGGTCAGTGTAGTAGTAGTAGAAAGAACGGACCGCAGACAGGCTTCGAAGGCCTAACATAAAAAAATTGGGTTGGCTGTAGGCAATTTTAAATTGGTTCCAGGGGTACACGGGCAGCAGTGGTGTGGTCAGTGGAGGCCTAGTGGAAGGAGTGACCGCAGACAGGCATCGAAGGCCTAACATAATAACAGATGGCTGTAGGCAATTTTAAATTGGTTCCAGGGGAACACGGGCAGCAGTGGCCTGGTCAGTGTAGTAGTAGTTGAAAGAACGGACCGCAGACAGGCTTCGAAGGCCTAACATAAAAAAATTGGGCTGGCTGTAGGCAATTTTAAATTGGTTCCAGGGGAACACGGGCAGCAGTGGTCTGGTCAGTGGAGGCCTAGTGGAAGGAGTGACCGCAGACAGGCATCGAAGGCCTAACATAATAACAGATGGCTGTAGGCAATTTTAAATTGGTTCCAGGGGAACACGGGCAGCAGTGGCCTGGTCAGTGTAGTAGTAGTAGAAAGAACGGACCGCAGACAGGCTTCGAAGGCCTAACATAAAAAAATTGGGCTGGCTGTAGGCAATTTTAAATTGGTTCCAGGGGAACACGGGCAGCAGTGGTCTGGTCAGTGGAGGCCTAGTGGAAGGAGTGACCGCAGACAGGCATCGAAGGCCTAACATAATAACAGATGGCTGTAGGCAATTTTAAATTGGTTCCAGGGGAACACGGGCAGCAGTGGCCTGGTCAGTGTAGTAGTAGTAGAAAGAACGGACCGCAGACAGGCTTCGAAGGCCTAACATAAAAAAATTGGGCTGGCTGTAGGCAATTTTAAATTGGTTCCAGGGGAACACGGGCAGCAGTGGTCTGGTCAGTGGAGGCCTAGTGGAAGGAGTGACCGCAGACAGGCATCGAAGGCCTAACATAATAACAGATGGCTGTAGGCAATTTTAAATTGGTTCCAGGGGAACACGGGCAGCAGTGGCCTGGTCAGTGTAGTAGTAGTAGAAAGAACGGACCGCAGACAGGCTTCGAAGGCCTAATGTAAAAAAATTGGGCTGGCTGTAGGCAATTTTAAATTGGTTCCAGGGGTACACGGGCAGCAGTGGTGTGGTCAGTGGAGGCCTAGTGGAAGGAGTGACCGCAGACAAGCATCAAAGGCCTAACATAATAACATATGGCTGTAGGCAATTTTAAATTGGTTCCAGGTGAACACGGCCAGCAGTGGCCTGGTCAGCGGAGGATGATTGTAATGAGTGTCTGCCAGTTAGTAGTCCAAAACAATACATAAATGTGAATGTCTCACATTAAAATCCAGCGAAAACACTAAAGGGTGCAATCTTTAGGTACAAGGGTGGGATCCTCTGCGTTGTTTTTGACCTACTAATTTGGCGCAAAGTTTTTACTTTGGTAAATAGAGGACACTGCCCCTGACTATGTTAAGTACCATTATACATGTCAACACAATGGTATTGTCAGTGGCAGGAATGGAAGGATGTCAGCGCATAGTCTAAACATTGGTGGAAGTGTGAGAGATAATTGTGGAAGTGGCAGAGCAATGTTT
The DNA here is from genome assembly GCF_032444005.1 of Ranitomeya imitator. NCBI lineage: Eukaryota > Metazoa > Chordata > Amphibia > Anura > Dendrobatidae > Ranitomeya > Ranitomeya imitator. Next base: position 739,691,186 of record NC_091284.1, on the reverse strand, counting down.
GACCTGGGGGTGGGTGAACTCTCTTGTGGACGGCGGTACAGGCCCAGGGCCCCTCATGTTACAACAGTGTGTCTGACGTTGGGTGCGCACCACCACCGCCAGAGACAGTTTATTGTACTATGAGGGACCCAGTGGCAGTGCTGTCGACCAAAAGCGGGCACACCCAACTCTTCAGACAAACAGCACTCTCACGGGTGCTTGCGCCAAGTCGCGATACCACGGCCCCGTGTGGGGAGTTTGGCCATTTAGGGAGGTGTAAACATGTCGTATGCTGGACAATCAGCTGCTGCAAATTAAGACATTTGAAAAGTCATTCACAGTAGTCCACAGGCAAGAGCTTTTCATAGGAAAGCTAGGTGTCGCCCGGGCAAGGTGGGGCAAAAGAATTCGAAATACAGTTGTGGTTCATTTTAATGAATGTTAGATCATCAACATTTTGTGTAGCCAGACGAGTCCTTTTTTCGGTTAATATTGAACCTGCAGCACTGAATACTCTTTCTGATAGGACACTAGCTGCCGGGCAAGCAAGCTCCTGCAATGCATATTCAGCCAATTCTGGCCAGGTGTCTAATTTTGATGCCCAGTAATCAAATGGGAATGACGGTTGAGGGAGAACATCGATAAGGGATGAAAAATAGTTTGTAACCATACTGGACAAATGTTGTCTCCTGTAACTTTCAATTGATGCAGCAGTACCTGTCCTGTCTGCGGTCATAGCAAAATCACTCCACAACCTGGTCAGAAAACCCCTCTGTTCAACGCCACTTCTGATGTGTGCACCCCTAACACTCCTGGTCTCCTGCCCCCTGGAGCTCGTGTGAGAACGATCACGGGCGCTGTGTGCTGGGAATGCCTGAAGCAAACGGTCAACAAGAGTTGATTGTTTTGTTGCTAATATTAGTTCCAAGTTCTCATGTGGCATAATATTTTGCAATTTGCCTTTATAGCGAGGATCAAGGAGGCAGGCCAACCAGTAATCGTCATCGTTCATCATTTTAGTAATGCGTGTGTCCCTTTTGAGGATACGCAAGGCATAATCCGCCATGTGGGCCAAAGTTCCAGTTGTCAAATCTGCTGTTGTGCTTGGTTGAGGTGCAGTTGCAGGCAAATCTACGTCACTTGTGTCCCTCAAAAAACCAGAACCCGGCCTTGCCACGCCACCAATTTCCAGTGCCCCCGGGAAAGCTTCATCATTAAAAATATACTCATCCCCATCATCCTCCTCGTCCTCCACCTCCTCTTCGCCCGCTACCTCGTCCTGTACACTGCCCTGACCAGACAATGGCTGACTGTCATCAAGGCTTGCCTCTTCCTCTGGTGCAGACGCCTGATCCTTTATGTGCATCAAACTTTGCATCAGCAGACGCATTAGGGGGATGCTCATGCTTATTATGGCGTTGTCTGCACTAACCAGCCGTGTGCATTCCTCAAAACACTGAAGGACTTGACACATGTCTTGTATCTTCGACCACTGCACACCCGACAACTCCATGTCTGCCATCCTACTGCCTGCCCGTGTATGTGTATCCTCCCACAAAAACATAACAGCCCGCCTCTGTTCGCACAGTCTCTGAAGCATGTGCAGTGTTGAGTTCCACCTTGTTGCAACGTCTATGATTAGGCGATGCTGGGGAAGGTTCAAAGACCGCTTATAGGTCTGCATACGGCTGGAGTGTACAGGCGAACGTCGGATATGTGAGCAAAGTCCACGCACTTTGAGGAGCAGGTCGGAGAAACCAGGATAAGTTTTCAATAAGCACTGCACCACTAGGTTTAAGGTGTGAGCCAGGCAAGGAATGTGTTTCAGTTGGGAAAGGGAGATGGCAGCCATGAAATTCGTTCCATTATCACTCACTACCTTGCCTGCCTCAAGATCTACTGTGCCCAGCCACGACTGCGTTTCTTCCTGCAAGAACTCGGACAGAACTTCCGCGGTGTGTCTGTTGTCGCCCAAACACTTCATAGCCAATACAGCCTGCTGACTCTTGCCAGTAGCTGCCCCATAATGGGACAACTGGTGTGCAACAGTGACAGCTGACGATGTAGTGGTTTGGCGACTGCGGTCTGTGGAAGAGCTCTCGCTTCTGCAGGAGGACGAGGAGGAGGAGGAGGGGGTGCGAACGCCTACAGCCAACTGTTTCCTAGACCGTGGGCTAGGCACAACTATCCCGAAATTGATGTCCCCTGTGGACCCTGCATCCACCACATTCACCCAGTGTGCCGTGATGGACACGTAACGTCCATGGCCATGCCTACTGGTCCATGCATCTGTGGTCAGGTGCACCTTTGTACTCACAGATTGCCTGAGTGCATGGACGATGCGCTGTTTAACATGCTGGTGCAGGGCTGGGATGGCTTTTCTGGAAAAAAAGTGTCGACTGGGTAGCTCGTAGCGTGGTTCAGCGTACTCCATCAGGGCTTTGAAAGCTTTGCTTTCAACTAACCGGTAGGGCATCATCTCTAACGAGATTAGTCTAGCTATGTGGGCGTTCAAACCCTGTGTACGCGGATGCGAGGATAAGTACTTCCTTTTTCTAACCAGAGTCTCATGTAGGGTGAGCTGGACTGGAAAGCTGGAGATCGTGGAACTAGCGGGTGTGCCGGTGGCCATGGCAGACTGAGAGACTGTTGGAGACGGTATTGTTTCCGCCGGTGCCCTAGATGCAGTATTTCCTCCTACAAAACTGGTGGTTCCCTGACCCTGACTGCTTTGGGCTGGCAAAGAAACCTGCACAGATACTGCCGGTGGTGCGGAAAATGGTGGCCTTAGGGTATGTTCACACGTTCAGGATTTCCATCCTTTTTTTTTCCTGACTGTTTTTTAAAAAACTGCAGCTCTTGGCAGAAAACGCAGGTCCTTTTTTTGGTCCTTTTTTGGTCCGTTTTTGATGCGTTTTTTGATGCGTTTTTTGATGCGTTTTTTTATGCAGTTTTCTAGCCAGAGTCTGTGTGTTTTCTAGGAATTTTTTTAGGGTTAAAATGGCTGAAAATACCCTAACCCTACCCCTACCCCTAACCCTACCCCTAACCCTAACCCTACCCCTAACCCTACCCCTACCCCTAACCCTAACCCTACCCCTAACCCTACCCCTACCCCTAACCCTACCCCTAACCCTAACCCTACCCCTAACCCTACCCCTACCCCTAACCCTACCCCTACCCCTAACCCTACCCCTAACCCTACCCCTAACCCTAACCCTACCCCTAACCCTAACCCTACCCCTAACCCTACCCCTACCCCTATTCTAACCTTAGTGAAAAAAAAAAAAAAATTCTTTATTTTTTTTATTGTCCCTACCTATGGGGGTGACAAAGGGGGGGGGGTGTCATTTACTATTTTTTTATTTTGATCACTGAGATAGGTTATATCTCAGTGATCAAAATGCACTTTGGAACGAATCTGCCGGCCGGCAGATTCGGCGGGCGCACTGCGCATGCGCCCGCCATTTTGCAAGATGGCGGCGCCCAGGGAGAAGACGGCCGGACGGACACCGGGACGCCGGGTAAGTATAAGGGGGGGAGATTAGGGCACGGGGGGGGCATCGGAGCACTGGGGGGGGGCATCGGAGCACTGGGGGGGGGCATCGGAGCACGGGGGGGCGGGATCGGAACACGGGGGGGGCAGCCACACTCCGCCCACGCACTTCCGCCCGCTCCCCGCACTTCCTGCTGCAGCGGTTCTGCACATCAAACCGCAGTAAAACCCGCAGATATATTTTTGATCTGCGGGTTTTACTGCGGTTTGGACCTCACAATGGAGGTCTATGGGTGCAGAACCGCTGCGGCTCCGGAAAAAGAATTGACATGCTCCTTCTTTTTTCCGGGAGCTATTCAGCGCGTCTTTTTTTTTACAATTTCCGGACCATGTGCACAGTGTGTCCTGTTTTCCATAGGGTACAGTGTACTGTACCCTGCATGGAAAACAGCTGCGGAACCGCAGCGGCAAAACCGCCGCGGTTCCGCGGTAAAAAACGCACTGTGTGAACATGGCCTTACAGTGACGGAAGGGATGTTGCTTTGCTGACTAGCTTCATTGGCCGAGGGTGCTACAACCTTAAGGGATGTTTGGTAGTTAGTCCAGGCTTGCAAATGCATGGTGGTTAAATGTCTATGCATGCAACTTGTATTGAGACTTTTCAGGTTCTGACCTCTGCTTAAGCTAGTTGAACATTTTTGACAGATGACTTTGCGCTGATCAATTGGATGTTGTTTAAAAAAATGCCAGACTGCACTCTTCCTAGCATCGGATCCCTTTTCTGGAATTGCAGACTGAGCTTTAACCGGATGGACACGCTGTCCTCCAACAGTTTTTTGCTCTGCCACGCGTTTTGGGCCAGATACGGGCCCGGCAGATGGAACCTGTTGCGATGTTGATGCCTGCTGCGGCCCCTTCTCCTCCGCTTCAGAACTACTGCTGCCTGCACCCTGTTCCCCCAATGGCTGCCAATCGTGGTCAACAACAGGGTCATCTATTACCTCCTCTTCTACCTCGTGTGCAACTTCGTCTGTGTCACCGTGTCGGTCGGTGGTATAGCGTTCGTGATGGGGCAACATAGTCTCATCAGGGTCTGATTGTGGATCAGTACCCTGAGAGGGCAATGTTGTGGTCTGAGTCAAAGGACCAGCATAGTAGTCTGGCTGTGGCTGTGCATCAGTGCACTCCATGTCAGAATCTACTTGTAATGGGCATGGCCTGTTAACTGTTTCACTTTCTAAGCCAGGGACGGTATGTGTAAAGAGCTCCATGGAGTAACCCGTTGTGTCGCCTGCTGCATCCTTCTCTCTTGTTGTTGTTTTTGCTGAAGAGGACAAGGGAGCGACTTGTCCCTGACCGTGAACATCCACAGCTCCAGACTTAGATGGAATATTTTTTTTCCCACGACCACCTGATGCTCCACTACCACTACCATCATTACCAGCTGACAATGAACGCCCACGGCCACGACCTCTTGCACCAGACTTCCTCATTGTTTTAAAAACTTAACCAAAGTAACTTTATTTGTTGCTGTCAAACAACTTACACGGTGAGCTATAACTTCAGTTTGATTTCAATATCCCTTTACAGGTTGGTGAGACCACAAGGAAAATCAGGCACAATGTTACACACTCTGTTTTCTGTGATACCAAATCACAGAGATGCCACACACGCAGGACTGTCACTCAAGCACAAATGTCAATATAAATCTCCCACTGTTTTTTTTTTTTTTTTCAGGGAGACTTTATAAACAAAATAAAATAAAATGATTTTTCAGGGACAATTTAGAAACCAAATTAAAAAAAAAAAGGCTTTCTATGGCCCACTGAGTGAGAGATGGCACACACAGGAGTCAGGAGTGGCACACAAGCCCAGAGGCCAATATTTTTCTCCCACTGATTTATGTAGTGATTTTTTCAGGTAGATTTTAGAACCCAAATCAAGCAAAAAAATTAATAGGCTTTCTATGGCCCACTGAGTGAGAGATGGCACACACAGGAGTCAGGAGTGGCACACAAGCCCAGAGGCCAATATTTTTCTCCCACTGATTGATGTAGTGATTTTTTCAGGTAGATTTTAGAACCCAAATCAAGCAAAAAAATTAATAGGCTTTCTATGGCCCACTGAGTGAGAGATGGCACACACAGGAGTCAGGAGTGGCACACAAGCCCAGAGGCCAATATTTTTCTCCCACTGATTGATGTAGTGATTTTTTCAGGTAGATTTTAGAATCCTAATCAAGCAAAAAAATTAATAGGCTTTCTATGGCCAGCAATTTGAGAGAGAGAGAGAGAGATGGCACACCCAGGAGTCAAGACTGGCACACAAGCAGAAAGGGCAATATTAATCTCCCACCTATTTTTTTTTTTCAGGGAGACTTTATAAACAAAATAAAATAAAAAGATTTTTTCAGGAATAATTTAGAAACCAAATAAAATAAAATGATTTTTTCAATGACAATTTAGAAACAAAAAAAAGGCTTTCTATGCCCCACTGAGTGAGAGATGGCACACACAGGAGTCAGGAGTGGCCCACAAGCCCAGAGGCCAATATTTTTCTCCCACTGATTGATGTTGTGATTTTTTCAGGTAGATTTTGGAACCCAAATCAAGCCAAAAAATTAATAGGTTTTCTATGGCCCACAATTTGAGAGAGAGAGAGAGAGAGATGGCACTCCCAGGAGTCAAGACTGGCACACAAGCAGAAAGGGCAATATTAATCTCCCACCTATTTTTTATTTTTTTTTCAGGGAGACTTTATAAACAAAATAAAATAAAATGATTTTTTCAGGAATAATTTAGAAACCAAATAAAATAAAATAATTTTTTCAATGACAATTTAGAAACCAAATAAAAAAAAAAAGGCTTTCTATGCCCCACTGAGTGAGAGATGGCACACACAGGAGTCAGGAGTGGCCCACAAGCCCAGAGGCCAATATTTTTCTCCCACTGATTGATGTTGTGATTTTTTCAGGTAGATTTTAGAACCCAAATCAAGCAAAAAAATAAATAGGCTTTCTATGGCCCACTGACTGAGAGATGGCACACACAGGAGTCAGGAGTGGCCCACAAGCCCAGAGGCCAATATTTTTCTCCCACTGATTGATGTTGTGATTTTTTCAGGTAGATTTTGGAACCCAAATCAAGCCAAAAAATTAATAGGCTTTCTATGGCCCACAATTTGAGAGAGAGAGAGAGAGAGAGATGGCACACCCAGGAGTCAAGACTGGCACACAAGCAGAAAGGGCAATATTAACCCCTCTGTGACCTTAGACGTACTATCCCGTCGAGGTGCCCTGGGCTTATCTGACCCTGGACGGGATAGTACGTCATAGCCGATCGGCCGCGCTCACGGGGGGAGCGCGGCCGATCGCGGCCGGGTGTCAGCTGCTTATCGCAGCTGACATCCGGCACTATGTGCCAGGAGCGGTCACGGACCGCCCCCGGCACATTAACCCCTGGCACACCGCGATCAAAGATGATCGCGATGTGCCGGCGGTGCAGGGAAGCACCGCGCAGGGAGGGGGCTCCCTGCGGGCTTCCCTGAGCCCCCCGCAGCAACGCGATGTGATCGCGTTGCTGCGAGGGTCTCCTCACCTCCCTCCCTGCTCGAGCCCCGGATCCAAGATGGTCGCGGATCCGGGTCCTGCAGGGAGGGAGTTGGCTTCACAGAGCCTGCTCAGAGCAGGCACTGTGAAGGCTGCAGCGCTGCATGTCAGATCAGTGATCTGACAGAGTGCTGTGCAAACTGTCAGATCACTGATCTGTGATGTCCCCCCCTGGGACAAAGTAAAAAAGTAAAAAAAAAATTTTCCAAATGTGTAAAAAAAATAAAAAAAAATATTCCAAAATAATGAAAAAAAAAAAAAATATTATTCCCATAAATACATTTCTTCATCTAAATAAAAAAAAAAAACCAATAAAAGTACACATATTTAGTATCGCCGCGTCCGTAACGACCCGACCTATAAAACTGTCCCACTAGTTAACCCCTTCAGTAAACACCGTAAGAAAAAAAAAAAAAAACGAGGCAAAAAACAACGCTTTATTATCATACCGCCGAACAAAAAGTGGAATAACACGCGATCAAAAAGACAGATATAAATAACCATGGCACCGCTGAAAGCGTCATATTGTCCCGCAAAAAAAGAGCTGCCATACAGCATCATCAGCAAAAAAATAAAAAAGTTATAGTCCTGAGAATAAAGCGATGCAAAAATAATTATTTTTTCTGTAAAATAGTTTTTATCGTATAAAAGCACCAAACCATAAAAAAATGATATAAATGAGGTATCGCTGTAATCGTACTGACCCGAAGAATAAAACTGATTTATCAATTTTACCAAACGCGGAACGGTATAAACGCCTCCCCCAATAGAAATTCATGAATAGCTGGCTTTTGGTCATTCTTCCTCACAAAAATCGGAATAAAAAGCGATAAAAAAAGTCACGTGCCCAAAAATGTTTTCAATAAAAACGTCAACTCGTCCCGCAAAAAACAAGACCTCACATGACTCTGTGGACCAAAATATGGAAAAATTATAGCTCTCAAAATGTGGTATTGCAAAAAATATTTTTTGCAATAAAAAGGGTCTTTCAGTGTGTGACGGCTGCCAATCATAAAAATCCGCTAAAAAACTCGCTATAAAAGTAAATCAAACCCCCCTTCATCACCCCCTTAGTTAGGGAAAAATAAAAAAAAATGTATTTATTTCCATTTTCCCATTAGGGCTAGGGTTAGAGCTAGGGTTAGGGCTAGGGTTAGGGCTAGGGTTAGGGCTAGGGCTAGGGTTAGGGCTAGGGTTAGGGCTAGGGTTAGGGTTAGGGTTAGGGCTAGGGTTAGGGCTAGGGTTAGGGTTAGGGTTAGGGCTAGGGTTAGGGCTAGGGTTAGGGCTAGGGTTAGGGTTAGGGCTAGGGTTAGGGCTAGGGTTAGGGCTAGGGTTAGGGTTGGGGCTACAGTTAGGGTTGGGGCTAAAGTTAGGGTTTAGATTACATTTACAGTTGGGAATAGGGTTGGGATTAGGGTTAGGGGTGTGTCAGGGTTAGAGGTGTGGTTAGGGTTGCCGTTGGAATTAGGGTTAGGGGTGTGTTTAGATTAGGGTTTCAGTTATAATTGGGGGGTTTCCACTGTTTCGGCACATCAGGGGCTCTCCAAACACGACATGGCGTCCAATCTCAATTCCAGCCAATTCTGCGTTGAAAAAGTAAAACAGTGCTCCTTCCCTTCCGAGCTCTCCTGTGTGCCCAAACAGGGGTTTACCCGAACATATGGGGTATCAGCGTACTCAGGACAAATTGGACAACAACTTTTGTGGACCAATTTCTCCTGTTACCCTTGGGAAAATACAAAACTGGGGGCTAAAAAATATTTTTTGTGGGAAAACAAAAAGATTTTTTATTTTCACGGCTCTGCGTTATAAACTGTAGTGAAATACTTGGGGGTTCAAAGCTCTCACAACACATCAAGATGAGTTCCTTAGGGGGTCTACTTTCCAAAATGGTGTCACTTGTGGGGGGTTTCTACTGTTTAGGTACATTAGGGGCTCTGCAAACGCAATGTGACGCCTGCAGACCATTCCATCTAAGTCTGCATTCCAAATGGCGCTCCTTCCCTTCCGAGCCCTCCCATGCGCCCAAACGGTGGTTCCCCCCCCACATATGGGGTATCAGCGTACTCAGGACAAATTGGACAACAACTTTTGGGGTCCAATTTCTCCTGTTACCCTAGGGAAAATACAAAACTGGGGGCTAAAAAATAATTTTTGTGGGAAAAAAATTTTGTTTTATTTTTATGGCTCTGCATTATAAACTTCTGTGAAGCCCTTGGTGGGTCAAAGTGCTCACCACACATCCAGATAAGTTCCTTAGGGGGTCTACTTTCCAAAATGGTGTCACTTGTGGGGGGTTTCAATGTTTAGGCACATCAGTGGCTCTCCAAACGCAACATGGCGTCCCATCTCAATTCCTGTCAATTTTGCATTGAAAAGTCAAACGGCGCTCCTTCCCTTCCGAGCTCTCCCATGCGCCCAAACAGTGGTTTACTGCCACATATGGGGTATCAGCGTACTCAGGACAAATTGGACAACAACATTTGAGGTCCAATTTCTTCTCTTACCCTTGGAAAAATAAAAAATTGGGGGCAAAAATATAATTTTTGTGAAAAAATATGATTTTTTATTTATACGGCTCTGCATTATAAACTTCTGTGAAGCACTTGGTGGGTCAAAGTGCTCACCACACCTCTAGATAAGTTCCTTAGGGGGTCTACTTTCCAAAATGGTGTCACTTGTGGGGGGTTTCAATGTTTAGGCACATCAGTGGCTCTCCAAACGCAACATGGCGTCCCATCTCAATTCCTGTCAATTTTGCATTGAAAAGTCAAATAGCGCTCCTTCCCTTCCGAGCTCTCCCATGCGCCCAAACAGTGGTTTACTGCCACATATGGGGTATCAGCGTACTCAGGACAAATTGGACAACAACTTTTTGGGTCCAATTTCTCCTGTTACCCTTGGTAAAATAAAACAAATTGGAGCTGAAGTAAATTTTTTGTGTAAAAAAGTTAAATGTTCATTTTTATTTAAACATTCCAAAAATTCCTATTAAACACCTGAAGGGTTAATAAACTTCTTGAATGTGGTTTTGAGCACCTTGAGGGGTGCAGTTTTTAGAATGGTGTCACACTTGGGCATTTTCTATCATATAGACCCCTCAAAATGACTTCAAATGAGACGTGGTCCCTAAAAAAAAATGGTGTTGTAAAAATGAGAAATTGCTGGTCAACTTTTAACCCTTATAACTCCCTAACAAAAAAAAAAATTGGTTCCAAAATTATGCTGATGTAAAGGAGACATGTGGGAAATGTTACTTATTAAGTATTTTGTGTGACATATCTCTGTGATTTAATTGCATAAAAATTCAAAGTTTGAAAATTGCGAAATTTTCAAAATTTTCGCCAAATTTCCGTTTTTTTCACAAATAAACGCAGGTACTATCAAAGAAATTTTATCACTATCATGAAGTACAATATGTCACGAGAAAACAATGTCAGAATCACCAGGATCCGTTGAAGCGTTTCGGAGTTATAACCTCATAAAGGGACAGTGGTCAGAATTGTAAAAATTGGCCCGGTCATTAACGTGCAAACCACCCTTGGGGGTAAAGGGGTTAATCTCCCACCTATCTTTTTTTTTTTTTCAGGGAGACTTTATAAACAAAATAAAATAAAATGATTTTTTCAGGAATAATTTAGAAACCAAATAAAATAAAATGATTTTTTCAATGACAATTTAGAAACCAAATAATAAAAAAAAAAAGGCTTTCTATGCCCCACTGAGTGAGAGATGGCACACACAGGAGTCAGGAGTGGCCCACAAGCCCAGAGGCCAATATTTTTCTCCCACTGATTGATGTTGTGATTTTTTCAGGTAGATTTTGGAACCCAAATCAAGCAAAAAAATTAATAGGCTTTCTATGGCCCACAATTTGAGAGAGAGAGAGAGAGAGATGGCACACCCAGGAGTCAAGACTGGCACACAAGCAGAAAGGGCAATATTAATCTCCCACCTATTTTTTTTTTTCAGGGAGACTTTATAAACAAAATAAAATAAAATGATTTTTTTAGGAATAATTTAGAAACCAAATAAAATAAAATGATTTTTTCAATGACAATTTAGAAACCAAATAAAAAAAAAATAAAAAAAGGCTTTCTATGCCCCACTGAGTGAGAGATGGCACACACAGGAGTCAGGAGTGGCACACAAGCCCTGAGGCCAATATTTTTCTCCCACTGATTGATGTAGTGATTTTTTCAGGTAGATTTTAGAACCCAAATCAAGCAAAAAAAATAAATAGGCTTTCTATGGCCCACTGACTGAGAGATAGCACACACAGAAGTCAGGAGTGGCACACAAGCCCTGAGGCCAATATTTTTCTCCCACTGATTGATGTAGTGATTTTTTCAGGCAGATTTTAGAACCCAAATCAAGCAAAAAAATAAATAGGCTTTCTATGGCCCACTGACTGAGAGATGGCACACACAGGAGTCAGGAGTGGCACACAAGCCCTGAGGCCAATATTTTTCTCCCACTGATTGATGTAGTGATTTTTTCAGGTAGATTTTAGAACCCAAATCAAGCAAAAAAATAAATAGGCTTTCTATGGCCCACTGACTGACAGATGGCACACACAGGAGTCAGGAGTGGCACACAAGCCCTGAGGCCAATATTTTTCTCCCACTGATTGATGTAGTGATTTTTTCAGGTAGATTTTAGAACCCAAATCATGCAAAAAAATAAATAGGCTTTCTATGGCCCACTGAGTGAGAGATGGCACACACAGGGATGGCACTCTAGCAGAAATGCCAATCTTAATCTCCCACAAAAAAAAAAAAACAAAACAGGGACTGTCCTGCAATTACTATCTCCCTGCAGTAATCTCAGCCAGGTATGTCAGGCAGCAATAAGGAGTGGACTGATGCACAAATTAAATAAAAAGTGTGGACAAACAAAAAAGATAGCTGTGCAGAAAGGAAGGAACAAGAGGATTTGTGCTTTGAAAAAAGCAGTTGGTTTGCACAGCGGCGTACACACAGCAATGCAGCTATCAGGGAGCCTTCTAGGGCAGCCCAATGAGCTACAGCGCTGAGAAAAAAAAAAAAATGTAGCTTCCACTGTCCCTGCACACCGAAGGTGGTGTTGGACAGTGGAAATCATAGTAACATAGTAACATAGTAACATAGTTAGTAAGGCCGAAAAAAGACATTTGTCCATCCAGTTCAGCCTATATTCCATCATAATAAATACCCAGATCTACGTCCTTCTACAGAACCTAATAATTGTATGATACAATATTGTTCTGCTCCAGGAAGACATCCAGGCCTCTCTTGAACCCCTCGACTGAGTTCGCCATCACCACCTCCTCAGGCAAGCAATTCCAGATTCTCACTGCCCTAACAGTAAAGAATCCTCTTCTATGTTGGTGGAAAAACCTTCTCTCCTCCAGACGCAAAGAATGCCCCCTTGTGCCCGTCACCTTCCTTGGTATAAACAGATCCTCAGCGAGATATTTGTATTGTCCCCTTATATACTTATACATGGTTATTAGATCGCCCCTCAGTCGTCTTTTTTCTAGACTAAATAATCCTAATTTCGCTAATCTATCTGGGTATTGTAGTTCTCCCATCCCCTTTATTAATTTTGTTGCCCTCCTTTGTACTCTCTCTAGTTCCATTATATCCTTCCTGAGCACCGGTGCCCAAAACTGGACACAGTACTCCATGTGCGGTCTAACTAGGGATTTGTACAGAGGCAGTATAATGCTCTCATCATGTGTATCCAGACCTCTTTTAATGCACCCCATGATCCTGTTTGCCTTGGCAGCTGCTGCCTGGCACTGGCTGCTCCAGGTAAGTTTATCATTAACTAGGATCCCCAAGTCCTTCTCCCTGTCAGATTTACCCAGTGGTTTCCCATTCAGTGTGTAATGGTGACATTGATTCCTTCTTCCCATGTGTATAACCTTACATTTATCATTGTTAAACCTCATCTGCCACCTTTCAGCCCAAGTTTCCAACTTATCCAGATCCATCTGTAGCAGAATACTATCTTCTCTTGTATTAACTGCTTTACATAGTTTTGTATCATCTGCAAATATCGATATTTTACTGTGTAAACCTTCTACCAGATCATTAATGAATATGTTGAAGAGAACAGGTCCCAATACTGACCCCTGCGGTACCCCACTGGTCACAGCGACCCAGTTAGAGACTATACCATTTATAACCACCCTCTGCTTTCTATCACTAAGCCAGTTACTAACCCATTTACACACATTTTCCCCCAGACCAAGCATTCTCATTTTGTGTACCAACCTCTTGTGCGGCACGGTATCAAACGCTTTGGAAAAATCGAGATATACCACGTCCAATGACTCACCGTGGTCCAGTCTATAGCTTACCTCTTCATAAAAACTGATTAGATTGGTTTGACAGGAGCGATTTCTCATAAACCCATGCTGATATGGAGTTAAACAGTTATTCTCATTGAGATAATCCAGAATAACATCCCTCAGAAACCCTTCAAATATTTTACCAACAATAGAGGTTAGACTTACTGGCCTATAATTTCCAGGTTCACTTTTAGAGCCCTTTTTGAATATTGGCACCACATTTGCTATGCGCCAGTCCTGCGGAACAGACCCTGTCGCTATAGAGTCACTAAAAATAAGAAATAATGGTTTATCTATTACATTACTTAGTTCTCTTAGTACTCGTGGGTGTATGCCATCCGGACCCGGAGATTTATCTATTTTAATCTTATTTAGCCGGTTTCGCACCTCTTCTTGGGTTAGATTGGTGACCCTTAATATAGGGTTTTCATTGTTTCTTGGGATTTCACCTAGCATTTCATTTTCCACCGTGAATACCGTGGAGAAGAAGGTGTTTAATATGTTAGCTTTTTCCTCGTCATCTACAACCATTCTTTCCTCATTATTTTTTAAGGGGCCTACATTTTCAGTTTTTATTCTTTTACTATTGATATAGTTGAAGAACAGTTTGGGATTAGTTTTACTCTCCTTAGCAATGTGCTTCTCTGTTTCCTTTTTGGCAGCTTTAATTAGTTTTTTAGATAAAGTATTTTTCTCCCTATAGTTTTTTAGAGCTTCAATGGTGCCATCCTGCTTTAGTAGTGCAAATGCTTTCTTTTTACTGTTAATTGCCTGTCTTACTTCTTTGTTTAGCCACATTGGGTTTTTCCTATTTCTAGTCCTTTTATTCCCACAAGGTATAAACCGCTTACACTGCCTATTTAGGATGTTCTTAAACATTTCCCATTTATTATCTGTGTTCTCATTTCTGAGGATATTGTCCCAGTCTACCAGATTAAGGGCATCTCTAAGCTGTTCAAACTTTGCCTTCCTAAAGTTCAATGTTTTTGTGACTCCCTGACAAGTCCCCCTAGTGAAAGACAGGTGAAACTGCACAATATTGTGGTCGCTATTTCCTAAATGCCCAACCACCTGCAGATTTGTTATTCTGTCAGGTCTATTAGATAGTATTAGGTCTAAAAGTGCTGCTCCTCTGGTTGGATTCTGCACCAATTGTGAAAGATAATTTTTCTTGGTTATTAGCAGAAACCTGTTGCCTTTATGGGTTTCACAGGTTTCTGTTTCCCAGTTAATATCCGGGTAGTTAAAGTCCCCCATAACCAGGACCTCATTATGGGTTGCAGCTTCATCTATCTGCTTTAGAAGTAGACTTTCCATGCTTTCTGTTATATTTGGGGGTTTGTAACAGACCCCAATGAGAATTTTGTTACCATTTTTCCCTCCATGAATTTCAACCCATATGGACTCGACATCCTCATTCCCTTCGCTAATATCCTCCCTTAAAGTGGACTTTAGACAAGACTTTACATAGAGACAAACCCCTCCTCCTCTCCGATTTTTACGATCCTTTCTAAACAGACTGTAACCCTGTAAGTTAACTGCCCAGTCATAGCTTTTATCTAACCATGTCTCGGTTATTCCCACTATGTCAAAGTTACCTGTAGATATTTCTGCTTCTAGTTCTTCCATCTTGTTTGTCAGGCTTCTGGCGTTTGCGAGCATGCAGTTTAGAGGATTTTGTTTTGTTCCAATCTCCTCACTGTGGATTGTTTTAGAAATGTTCTTACCTCCCTTCTGAGTATGTTTTCCTTGGTCGTCTTTGTTCGAGTCTAATGTTTTTCTTCCCGTCCCCTCTTCTTCTAGTTTAACGCCCTCCTGATGAGTGTTGCGAGTCTTCTGGCGAATGTGTGTTTCCCAGGTTTGTTGAGGTGTAGTCCGTCTCTGGCGAGGAGTCCATCATACCAGTAATTCACACCGTGGTCCAGGAATCCAAATCCTTGTTGTCTGCACCATCGTCTTAGCCAGTTGTTTGCATCAAGGATCCTGTTCCATCTCCTGGTGCCATGCCCGTCTACTGGAAGGATAGAAGAAAAAACTACCTGTGCATCCAGTTCCTTTACTTTCTTCCCCAACTCTTCAAAGTCCTTGCAGATTGTCGGTAGGTCCTTCCTTGCCGTGTCATTGGTGCCAACATGTATCAGAAGAAATGGGTGGACGTCCTTGGAGCTGAAGAGCTTTGGTATCCTATCGGTCACATCCTTGATCATCGCACCTGGAAGGCAGCATACTTCTCTTGCAGTTATGTCCGGTCTGCAGATGGCTGCTTCTGTGCCTCTCAGTAGTGAGTCTCCCACCACCACCACTCTTCGTTGCTTCTTGGCTGTACTTTTTGCTGTCACTTGTTGCTGTGTGCCCTTTTCTTTTTTGCTTGCTGGTATTGCTTCATTCTTAGGTGTGCCATCTTCATCCTCTACAAAGATTTGATATCGGTTCTTCAGTTGTGTGGTTGGTGATTTCTCCATGGTCTTCTTGCTTCTTTTGGTCACATGCTTCCACTCATCTGCTTTTGGAGGTTCTCTGACACTTTTTGCACCTTCTGTGACCAGTAGAGATGCTTCTGTTCTGTCTAGAAAGTCTTCATTCTCTTTGATGAGTTTCAAAGTTGCTATTCTTTCTTCCAGACCCCGCACCTTTTCTTCTAAAAGGGCCACTAGTCTACACTTCTGACAGGTGAAATTGGATTCTTCTTCTGGTCGATCTGTGAACATGTAGCACATGCTGCAGCTCACCATGTAGGTTGTCACATCTGCCATGTTGCTCCTAGATCCTGCTGACTTGCTGTGTGTTTTCCTTCTTGTGTAATCTACTCAGCCAAGCTCTCTTGCAATAATGTCCTACAGGCAAAAATTCGCGCGCCGTAAGGCGCGCGGTTTGGTGATGATGCTTTCGAAGCAGCTGGTCCCGGCTGTACCCAACGATCTTCTAGCTTAGGGAGACTTCGCTTCTCCCAGAAGGCACCTGGAATATGCAAATTAGCCTCCTGAAGCTTGAATCCCTGGTTTGGTGATGCTTTCGAAGCAGCTGGTCCCGGCTGTACCCAACGATCTTCTAGCTTAGGGAGACTTCGCTTCTCCCAGAAGGCACCTGGAATATGCAAATTAGCCTCCTGAAGCTTGAATCCCTGGTTTGGTGATGCTTTCGAAGCAGCTGGTCCCGGCTGTACCCAACGATCTTCTAGCTTAGGGAGACTTCGCTTCTCCCAGAAGGCACCTGGAATATGCAAATTAGCCTCCTGAAGCTTGAATCCCTGGTTTGGTGATGCTTTCGAAGCAGCTGGTCCCGGCTGTACCCAACGATCTTCTAGCTTAGGGAGACTTCGCTTCTCCCAGAAGGCACCTGGAATATGCAAATTAGCCTCCTGAAGCTTGAATCCCTGGTTTGGTGATGCTTTCGAAGCAGCTGGTCCCGGCTGTACCCAACGATCTTCTAGCTTAGGGAGACTTCGCTTCTCCCAGAAGGCACCTGGAATATGCAAATTAGCCTCCTGAAGCTTGAATCCCTGGTTTGGTGATGCTTTCGAAGCAGCTGGTCCCGGCTGTACCCAACGATCTTCTAGCTTAGGGAGACTTCGCTTCTCCCAGAAGGCACCTGGAATATGCAAATTAGCCTCCTGAAGCTTGAATCCCTGGTTTGGTGATGCTTTCGAAGCAGCTGGTCCCGGCTGTACCCAACGATCTTCTAGCTTAGGGAGACTTCGCTTCTCCCAGAAGGCACCTGGAATATGCAAATTAGCCTCCTGAAGCTTGAATCCCTGGTTTGGTGATGCTTTCGAAGCAGCTGGTCCCGGCTGTACCCAACGATCTTCTAGCTTAGGGAGACTTCGCTTCTCCCAGAAGGCACCTGGAATATGCAAATTAGCCTCCTGAAGCTTGAATCCCTGGTTTGGTGATGCTTTCGAAGCAGCTGGTCCCGGCTGTACCCAACGATCTTCTAGCTTAGGGAGACTTCGCTTCTCCCAGAAGGCACCTGGAATATGCAAATTAGCCTCCTGAAGCTTGAATCCCTGGTTTGGTGATGCTTTCGAAGCAGCTGGTCCCGGCTGTACCCAACGATCTTCTAGCTTAGGGAGACTTCGCTTCTCCCAGAAGGCACCTGGAATATGCAAATTAGCCTCCTGAAGCTTGAATCCCTGGTTTGGTGATGCTTTCGAAGCAGCTGGTCCCGGCTGTACCCAACGATCTTCTAGCTTAGGGAGACTTCGCTTCTCCCAGAAGGCACCTGGAATATGCAAATTAGCCTCCTGAAGCTTGAATCCCTGGTTTGGTGATGCTTTCGAAGCAGCTGGTCCCGGCTGTACCCAACGATCTTCTAGCTTAGGGAGACTTCGCTTCTCCCAGAAGGCACCTGGAATATGCAAATTAGCCTCCTGAAGCTTGAATCCCTGGTTTGGTGATGCTTTCGAAGCAGCTGGTCCCGGCTGTACCCAACGATCTTCTAGCTTAGGGAGACTTCGCTTCTCCCAGAAGGCACCTGGAATATGCAAATTAGCCTCCTGAAGCTTGAATCCCTGGTTTGGTGATGCTTTCGAAGCAGCTGGTCCCGGCTGTACCCAACGATCTTCTAGCTTAGGGAGACTTCGCTTCTCCCAGAAGGCACCTGGAATATGCAAATTAGCCTCCTGAAGCTTGAATCCCTGGTTTGGTGATGCTTTCGAAGCAGCTGGTCCCGGCTGTACCCAACGATCTTCTAGCTTAGGGAGACTTCGCTTCTCCCAGAAGGCACCTGGAATATGCAAATTAGCCTCCTGAAGCTTGAATCCCTGGTTTGGTGATGCTTTCGAAGCAGCTGGTCCCGGCTGTACCCAACGATCTTCTAGCTTAGGGAGACTTCGCTTCTCCCAGAAGGCACCTGGAATATGCAAATTAGCCTCCTGAAGCTTGAATCCCTGGTTTAGGGGACAGCACAAGCGGTTTGGTGGTTAATGGACCCTGCCTAACGCTATCCCTGCTTCTGACGAAGCGGTAGCAACCTCTCCCTAAGCTCAGATCAGCAGCAGTAAGATGGCGGTCGGCGGGAACGCCTCTTTATAGCCCCTGTGACGCCGCAGACAGCAAGCCAATCACTGCAATGCCCTTCTCTAAGATGGTGGGGACCAGGACCTATGTCATCACGCTGCCCACACTCTGCGTTCACCTTCATTGGCAGAGAAATGGCGCTTTTCGCGTCATTGAAACGCGACTTTGGCGCGAAAGTCGCGTACCGCATGGCCGACAACGCACAGGGGTCGGATCGGGTTTCATGAAACTCGACTTCGCCAAAAGTCGGCGACTTTTGAAAATGTTCGACCCGTTTCGCTCAACCCTAGTTACAAGCAACCTTTATAGTCAAAAACCTCATAAATGTGACAAATGTCAAAGGTTACTTGTTAACCATACATGTGTGTGTATCTCGCTACTGTCAGTACATGTGATAGTGTGCTAGAGAGGCTTATTTAAATGAAATTGAACCATCAATATGCATCCATATAAATATGGGGTCATGCTACCTCATCAATAAATGTCATGAGCATCCCTTATGGTCATTATTGTGTGGTAATTGTATATTTTACACCATACACTTTTTCTAAGACGCCGGCATATACAAATTTGCATCATATTTGAAACCCATTATTATGGGAAGATCTCACCCCGAGGTTGGAGAGCCTCCATTTGTGACTAGGTCTCTCAAGAAAGGTGAAGTGACGATCAAGCCTCTGTTTAGATAAGGGCGGCTAATAGATAAAAGCGGCTAATACCGGTTGTAATACTCCCCTAATGATTCTATCAGGATGAAACGTGTCGGGAGACACAGTTTCCTTCCTTAGTAGTATACTGCAAGCAGGGCCGGTTTTAGGCAAAGTGGGGCCCTAGGCAAAAGTTTAAAGTGGGGCCCCAAATGCTAATAAATTGCACCATCACACAGAAACATTTCGGTTGCAGTTACATGCGCCGATTTCAGGCCACTAAACGAGTGTGATCAACAATATTGAAGTCACTCACCGCTTGTTTCCGGCCACTTTACACCGGCTGAGGAATAATGATGGGGACAGAATAATCACTAATAGATCAATCTTTCCACATACAGTACCATCTTACCAGCATATCTGCAGTTTTCCCCAAGCAATGTGCTGCTGAGAACAATGATTTTTGGTGCGGGATAACCAATGCAATCACTCGATGAATATCTTGCATTTTGCACTCCCCCTAGTTCTCCATATAGTAAAATACACTTCCATACTAGTCCTCCATATAGTATAATGTACTCCCCAAGTCCTCCATATAGTATAATGTACTCCCCCAGTCCTCCATATAGTATAATGTACTCCCCAAGTCCTCCATATAGTATAATGTACTCCCTCTAGCCCTCCATATAGTATAACACACTCCCCATAATCCTCCATATAGTATAATAGACTCCCCATAGTCCTCCATATAGTATAATACACCCCCATAGTCCTCCATAGAGTAAAATGCAGTCCCCATATAGAATAAAATTCTGACATCATATAGTATAACGCAACCCCCCATAGCATATAATGCAGCCCCCCATAGAATATAATGCAGTCCACAACAGAATATAATACTGTGTGTTTGTAATAAACATAATATATATATATATATATATATATGCGTTACACCGTACATACATAGATACACATACATATACTGTACATGCAAACACACACATACTGTACATACATACACACAGATACACATACATATACTGTACATGCAAACACACACATACTGTACATACATACACACAGATACACATGCATATACTGTACATGCAAACACACACATACTGTACATACACACAGATACACATACATATACCTTACATACATACACACAGATACATATACCGTACATGCAAACACACACATATACCATACATACACACAGATACACATACCGTCATACTTACACATACTGTACATACACACATACATATACTGAACATACACACACATATACCGTATATACAAACACACACATATACTATGCATACACACAGATACACATACATATACCGTCACACATACATGCACTACATACATACACACACGCATATACTGTACATGCACAGACATACCATACATACATATACTGTATATACAAACACACACATATACTATACATACACACAGATAGACATACATATACCGTCATACATACATATACTGTACATACACACATATACCGTACATACACATAGATACACATACATATACCGTACATGCATACACACATAGACCGTACAAACATAAAGATACACATACTCGTACCGTACATACATATACACACATACCATACATACACACACATATACCGTATATACATACACATACACTGTGCATACACACACAGTTATATACACATATAGTATACACATACTGTACACACATATACATACATATATACTGTACATACATGCACATAAACATACATATATACCATATATACATACAAATATATCACATATACACAGATACACACATATTATACACACACACATACACATACTGTACATGCATACACACATAGATACACACACTGTACATACACAGATGCACATACATACATCTACAAGCACATACATACACACATACATACTAATTTTGTATGGCAGGTGATCAGATGAGTCTTGGAGGAGGTCAGTTCAGCTGGAGTGGGCTGCAGAACTCACTGTGGGGGATGGGGCACATAGCAGACAGGACTGATACCAGCCCCCTGGTGCTGCTGTGCTGTCCCGTGCAGTGAGCCTCCTCCCCATCTCTTCTCTGTGAGGAGATGCCACAGCCTGCTGGGAACAGAACAGTGGAGGGAGCAGATATGAGTCCTGCTCTTCCTCCACTGCTGTCCCTGACTCCCTGTGTGCTGTGCGGTGGGGCCCCTGACTGTAGGTGACACTCACTAGTCTCCACTGGGACGCGCCATGCAGGAGAATAGAGAGACAGCAGCCAATGAGCGCTCTCCTCAGTCTGGTGAGGAAAGCATTCATTGGCTAGCGTTTCTTCCTGCATGACACGCCCCCATTTTGAACTCCTGCACTCCGCACGCCACTTTCTCCCTGGCACTGGGTGTTAGCATGATTACAGGAGGGAGTGAAAGGGGCCCAATGCTTCATGATACGGGGCCTGCCTGCAGAGACCACCCTCCACCTCTCAGCCCCAGAGCAGTGGCACCAGCGGTATGGTCGCCTCTTACTGGGGGCCCCAGGGTAGCGGGGGCCCTATGCAGCTGCCTTGTCTGCCTGTCCCTAACGCCGGCCCTGACTGCAGGGATCTCTATGTCCTCTTTCTCCCTACCTGAAGAATGTAAGTCTGCAAGGACAGGGTCCTCTTCCCTCTGTACCAGTCTATCACTGTAAATTTGTTTACTATTAACGATATCTATAACCCTGTATGTAACCCCTTTTCACATGTACAGCACCTTGGAATTAATGGTGCTATATAAATAAATAATAATAATAATAATACTTCACCACAACCCGTCTTTAACACTGCAGTCGTGATCAACAAGGGTCATCTACTGATTCTGCGGTTCCGCACCCTATTTCCACTACTGGCGACCTGAAACTCCCGCATGGGACCCTCAGTATTCCGACATACTCAGTCCTGTTTAGGCCCATTACCTTCCAGTGTTACATGATTGGGGTCGCATGGCTAGGTGTTCTATCCTAGTAGCCATCTCTGTAAGGACACTCTGTCTCTTTGTCACATGTCATTTGAATCTCGCTATCCCTTCTCTTTGGTCTCCTCTCATTTAGGGTCATGTTGGAATGTAGCACTGTTCACCCTGGACATTTTGGTCCACTTACTCAACACTTCAGGTCCTAACTGTCTTCCTAGCAGGAAGCAGTCACTTCCTCTTACTATAGCCCCTCCCACTGTGGTCTAGTCTCAAATTTTAACTCTAACTAGCACACACCATAATTCACAACACACGACACAGTTCACATTACATATCATCAACATTTATTACATTTTACATGACATTTCACAACTTTCAAACTTGTTTCTTAAAGGGGGAAGCGGCAGTATGTCCATATCCTTACATACCGAGCACAACTTATAGACTACAGAATTGGGTGATAACCTTGGCAATGAGAATTTAATTATAACATTGAAATTCTCTCCATTTTTGAGAACGAAGATGATTTTTAAATCAGATGCAAAGTTGCTTGTTTTTACAACCCTTTCACCCATTTAGGAAATTGAGAATGACCCTTTTACCACATTCCTATTGAACCTGCCATAGAACATATGTGTACGCATGCCTAATGTATAGAAAAGCAATTCCTCAAAATACTATGAAAATCATCTTCTGGAGCAAATTATTAACTTATGTAATTATCAGAATATATTGCTTTTATAAGCTGAAAAAGATCATTTTAAATAATTCTTTAAATATATAAAATATGTATTTTGTATTAAACCTGACCTGGGAAAAACCATGTATGAATATTTATATATAGATAGAAAATGGATCACATTTCTTGCAGTTTAAGATTTGGATTCTGTGAAATGAGTCTGTTTGTTCTCATGCCCAAAATATGTCCTACACTGTCCTGTTGTCTGCAGCATAATGGAATATAATGTTAGCCCCGGACAGTGGTTATTGAGACAGTGCCAACTTCACTAATGAACATGTGGTTCCAATAATTATATGACTACTTGTAAGTTGGTTGGCCAGGGGCCAAACACTTCATGTTACGGGGGCAACAGATGGAGAAGAACAAAAACAAACAAAACTCATTAAGTACCATCCTCCATAATTTTGACATTTTTGGGAAATCTTAAAAAATGACAATAGCTCCACTGTCGCATTGAACTGTAAATGAGAAATGCATTAACACAACACAATATTACTTTGGAGGAGTGCAGTACAAAAATTAAGAAAAATGTGTAATTGTTTAGGGGCTTGTGATTTTTTTTCTGCCTGTTGAACAGTTGAGATCACAAAGGGTCACGCTAAATGTGCAATACATTTCAGCTCCGTGATATTCCCACTGCACAGACAGAATATATTTAGTTACATAATGGTAGCATTAAATGTCATTATAAAGTGAATCCAATGTCTTGAGGCTAGAATTTAAGAAAATCACGATAAGCTTCTTAAAACATTTGAAACAGCTTAATGCATCTAAAATGCAACATTTGCCAGCCACAGGTTTTGATGAGTTGAAAAGAGTTATTGGGTTCTGTTGACATACACTTCTAAGCTAATCCACTGTTGATACTATTGCCTATGTACACACTGACGTGAATTTTCCAATTTGGTACGACAATCCTATCCTAAGAAGGTCGAGGCTTTTCTTACGTTTATTAGAATAATAAAAGAGAAATATCACTGTACTACTTCCATCGTATAATGCTAGTTTGGGATGAAATGAAAATACCATCTGAAGGTTTTAGTATAGGCTCTAAAGTTTTAATAGTTACTGTATCTTTTTCCAAACTGGGGGAAGGGATGCTCTAAAACGAAAGAAATGGAGAAAAAGTCATACAAAATGTTGTTTTAATTCTAGCACCATAGCTTTCATTCAGTGGGGATGACAGGTCTTGAGATAAAAGTCTGGACACAGAGTGACTGCAGACTTCGGAATCCTTATAGCATGTGGTGTGCAAGCTGCAAAGATTCACTGGTATGGCCGCCAGTGTGCGAGTGGGCATTCATATTGCCACAAGAGCATAACGTGCATACTTCTTGCCACATTCCAATTACACTTGCTCTGTCTCTTTCAATACAAGTGAATTGAGTGAGGTCAAGAACATCTAGTCGACATGTGACCACATACACAGTGGGTACGGAAAGTATTCAGACCCCTTTAAATTTTTCACTCTTTGTTTCATTGCAGCCATTTGGTAAATTCAAAAAAGTTATTTTTTTATCTCATTAATGTACACTCTGCACCCCATCTTGACTGAAAAAAAACAGAAATGTAGAAATTTTTGCAAATTTATTAAAAAAAGAAAAACTGAAATATCACTTGGTCATGAGTATTCAGACCCTTTGCTCAGTATTGAGTAAAAGCACCCCTTTGAGCTAGTACAGCCATGAGTCTTCTTGGGAATGATGCAACAATTTTTCTTATACACTGGAGCCAAGAATTGTAATTAGTCTTCATAAGTGGAGCTGCTTTTATAGAGCTAAAAATATCTTCTTGTCATGAGCATCTATGCTTCTTGGCACTGGTCACTAAAGTTGGGATTGCCATGGACCCATACATCCAAGTCTTTTCAGTTACAGTGTTACCTAGTGTTTTACAATTTAGCACAACATTATACATTTTATTTCCTGAGACGAAGTGCATTTATCTACGTTAAACTCCAATTGCCATTTCTCATCCCAAGCCTCCAGCTTACATAAATCCTTCTGTTATATTAAATAAGCCTCACCTGTGTTATCTGGCAGAGTTTAGTATAATCTGCAAATACTGAAATTCTACATTGTATTCCCTATTCAAGGTCATTAAAAAATATGTTCAAAAGAGAATGTCCCAATGCTGACTCCTCTGGTATCTTATTGTTAACTGTGACCCAGTTTGATTGTATTACATTAAAGCCACCCTTAATTTTCTAATATTTTGTAACCCCATTCGTCTACTTTAGTGTTTTTGTTGGGGTGCATACTTCCACGCTGATGTCGGACTCCCTCCCTTTGATGTGGGCTCCGACATTGAGCCCGCATCTTTCCAGCACATGTCAGCTGTTTTGAACAGCTGACAATTACCTCTAACAGCCGCGGGTGGAATCGCGATCCACCCTTTGCTGTTAACTAGTTAAATGTCGCTGTCAATTTCTGACATTTAACTCACGTTTCTGGCAAGCACGACAGAAATTTCTCCCAACATGATCGTGGGTCACCGATGGGTTGGCATGACAACCAGAGGTCTGCTGCAGACCTCTATGGTTGTCACTGCCACATTCCTATGAGCACCGCCCGGTGGTTGGCACTCATAACAAGTGAGCAATTCTGCTACATACATGTTTTCTGATCATCGCCTGTATATAGCAGAGCTGATCGGATTATGGCAGCTTAAAAATATTAAAAAAAAAAAATATATAAAAGTTTAAATCACCCCCCTTTCACCCCATAAAAATCAAACATACTCATATTTGGTATCGCCGCATACAGAATCGCCCGATCTATCAATAAAAAAAAGAATTCACCCAATCGTTAAACGGCGTAACAATTAAAAAGTCATACCGCCAGAATTATATTTTTTTGATAGCCACAACATTGCATTAAAATGCAATAACGGGCGATCAAAAGATTGTATCTGCACTAGCATGGTATCATTAACCCCTTACCGGCATCGGACGTACTATACCGTCCGATGCCGGCTCCCCTGCTTTGATGCAGGGCTCCGCGGTGAGCCCGCACCAAAGCCGGGACATGTCAGCTGTTTTGAACAGCTGACATGTGCCCGTAATAGGCGCGGGCAGAATCGCGATCTGCCCGCACCTATTAACTAGTTAAATGCCGCTGTCAAACGCAGACAGCGGCATTTAACTACCGCTTCCGGCCGGGCGGCCGGAAATGACGTCATCGCCGACCCCCGTCACATGTCCGGGGGTCGGCGATGCGTCTCCATTATAGCCATAGAGGTCCTTGAGACCTCTATGGTTACTGATTGCCCGTCGCTGTGAGTGCCACCCTGTGGTCGGCGCTCACAGCACACGTGCAATTCTGCTACATAGCAGCGATCAGCAGAGCCGATCGGCAGAGCCGATCGGCTTGTGCCTGCTTCTAGCCTCTCATGGAGGCTATTGAAGCATGGCAAAAGTTAAAAAAAAAAGTTTAAAAAAATGTGAAAAAAATAAAAAAAACATAAAAGTTTAAATCACCCCCCTTTCGCCCCAATCAAAATAAATCAATAAAAAAAATATCAAATCTACGCATATTTGGTATCGCCGCGCTCAGAATTGCCCGATCTATCAAATAAAAAAAAGTATTAACCTGATCGCTAAACAGCGTAGCGGGAAAAAAACTCGAAACGCCAGAATTACGTTTTTTTGGTCGCCGCGACATTGCATTAAAATGCAATAACGGGCGATCAAAAGAACGTATCTGCACCTAAATGCTATCATTAAAAACGTCATCTCGGCACGCAAAAAATAAGCCCTCAACCGACCCCAGATCACGAAAAATGGAGACGCTACGAGTATCGGAAAATGGCGCAATTTTTTTTTTTTTTTTTTTAGCAAAGTTTGGAATTTTTTTTCACCACTTAGATAAAAAATAACCTAGTCATGTTTGGTGTCTATGAACTCGTAATGACCTGGAGAATCATAATGGCAGGTCATTTTTAGCATTTAGTGAACCTAGCAAAAAAGCCAAACAAAAACCAATGTGGGATTGCACTTTTTTTGCAATTTCACCGCACTTGGAATTTTTTTCCCGTTTTCTAGTACACGACATGCTAAAACCAATGATGTCGTTCAAAAGTACAACTCGTCCCGCAAAAAATAAGCCCTCACATGGCCAAATTGACGGAAAAATAAAAAAGTTATGGCTCTGGGAAGGAGGGGAGCGAAAAACGAACACGGAAAAACGAAAAATCCCCTGGTCATGAAGGGGTTAAAAACATCAGCTCTGCAAGCAAAAAATAAGCCCTCAACGAACCCGAGATCACGAAAAATGGAGACATTACGGATATTGGAAAATGGCACAAATTTTTTTTTTTACAAACTTTTCAATTTTTTTCACCACTTAAATAAAAAAAAGAGCTTAGACATGTTTGGTGTCTATGAACTCGTAATGACCTGGAGAATCATAATGGCAAGTCAGTTTTAGCATTTAGTGAATGTGGTAAAAAAAACAACTGTGGGATTGCACTTTTTTTGCAATTTCACAGCTCTTGGATTTTTTTTCCCCATTTTCAATTACATGACATGGTAAAACCAATAGCGCCATTCAAAAGTACAACTCGTCCTACAAAAAACAAGCCCTCACATGGCCATTTTAACCAAAAACTAAACAAGTTATGGCTCTGGGAAGAAGGGGAGTAAAAAATGAAAATGCAAAATCAAAAATACCTCTTTTGAGGGTCCAGCACTATCATTTTTTAGTTTCTTATTGTTTATAATCAGTCATGTCCGAAAGTGTTTGTACCCCTGAAATTAATGCAATTACACATGTTCTGTTATACACATGTTTATTTCCTTTATGAGCATTGGAACAACACAAAAAAAAGAGAGAAAAAGGCAAATTGGACATAATCTCACACACAACCCCAAAAATGAAACTAACAAAATTGCTGGCACATTTCCAAAATTGTGGGAAAACAACTTTGCTTCAGCCATGTGATGCTCATGTTCAAACTCATCTGTGAAAAGTACCAGGTGTGGGCAATTTGAAAATCATACCTGAAACCATATAAAAAGGGCAGAAGTTAACTCAATATTTGCATTGTGTGTATGTGTGTGCCACACTAAGTGTGATAGAAATATTTATATCATGTAGATCTCACTTGCATGTATACTCCTCTATAATCATATATACTCATATAAACGCAAATATATCTATATACACTATAATCAATTGCTTAAAATGGCTGACATAAACTGATATAAGCCAGACAGACTGTTCGGTGATTTCCACCCAAAAAAGCGGAAGAACTCCAGATGTCTTAAGTGCTGATGAGATGTCTCAACTTTGTCCTAGATGCAGAGATACATTTTAGTTGCTTAATCAGCAATCATATGTGTATTAATCACAATATTCCATATATATTCAGATAACCAATAACAGAGGAGCTAGACAATATGGTAATTAACTAACCACCCCTAACCACTCCTTTCTATATGCAATTATAAAACTATGTATCAGGAAATAAAGGATCAGTATTGATGGAATGCTTTCCTGTCACAATCGTGTACAGACTCATTCTTGATGAGCGCTCAAAATACTCAGTCTTATTGAGAACGGCCTCAGCACACATGGGATAGATTTATCCAACCCAAATTTCCACATCAAATGGCGCCCAACTGCGAGGCATGGACGAAACACACGGGACCCTGCTGACCGGAGAGACGGAGGTGTTGGCCACGGCCTTGGTTCACGGGACAGAGACTGCGCAGCTCCATAATTAAGGTAAGAAAATGTTATCATCTTACCTGAAAGTCCCCTGTGCCCAGTCCGGGTCTATAGCTCTTGCCGGTCAGATGTGGTCACCACCGCATTCCCAGGTAGTGTAAAAAGTCCGAGCCTGAACCTAAACCCTGGGATATAAGTCAAGGTGTCTGCTGTGTGCCGTGTATCTGTTCTGTGTTTGTGTAAGATCCGGGAGAAGCAAGGAACAGTGACTGCTTGTGGTTGCTGGGTAACAGACCGCAGGAGGTCAAATCGCTCGATAAGTTATTGCAGAATTCCCGTGCATAGGAGGAAAAGCTCAGTTCCGGGGCAGGTGGCTCCATATCCAGGCACACGGGTAGTGATAACTTTGAGCAGGGGTGTCAAACTGCATTCCTCGAGGGCTTCAAACAAGTCATCTTTTCAGGATTTCCTTGTACTGCACAGGTGATAATTTAATCACCTACACACATCATGATTACAGCACCTTGTGCAATGCTAAGGAAATCTTGAAAACCCGCATGGTTTGCAGCCCTCGAGGAATGCAGTTTGACACCCCTGACTTAGAGGGCTACTGCAGATTCCCATAGTGCCGGCTATCCAGTTAGGTAAACCGGACCGGGGTGGTAGATATCCCGCTTGTGTTTCTCACTCAGGCGGCCCGGGCACAGGTGTGCTCAGTGCGATTGGCAGTAGTCTGTTCCCAGCGCATCCTGCACGTGTCACAAAATAATAAAGAGGGCATCGAGTCTCCCGGACGTCGATATTTTGTTTGTTAATGTCACGTATTGTTGCTTAACTGCATAGAATTGAAAAAGTAAGTTTTTTTTTTTCTCTCTCCCCTTCTATTCTCTGCTCTGAACTTCCCCTCCTCCATGCAGCTAGGAGAGATATATGCATTGTAAATCACACTGTCGCAACCGTTTTTTGTTTTTGTTTTTCTTCTTTTTGTTGCTAAGTTTCCTGTTTTCGCATATATCTGGCTATGGTATAACATTTATTTGAAGAGGTGAAACTAAATGATATCTATCATTTTTGATGTGACATACGTGATTTTTGGTAAAACAGCAGCTGCTTATTAAAAGGGTAAGTGTGTCTCTGACTGCATTTGAGCGCAGAATTCAGGAAAAAAAAAGGGGGAGAAGAGAAGCCATTTTAATTTATTTTTTTTATTACTCTTTTGAAGGTTTTTTTTCCTTCTGTCCTTCTGTCTTTGTTGCATTTTGAAGATTTTAGACTTTTTTTTAAAGGTTTTCAAAGTTTCTTTTCTTTTCCGCCTCTTCACTTTTTTGTTTAAAAGGTGTTTTTTTTCCTTTTCTGTAAAGATCCTGAGTTTTGGATCGTGTACCGAGTTTTTGATGGTTTTTTTATGTCTTGATTTCAACATCTTGCACCAATTTTTGGAAGTGTTCCTTTCTTTTTTTATTTTATTATTTTTTGTGTTTTTATATACCCATTTGTTTGAAGTTTTTTTGTTGTGTTTTTTTATTTTTATTTTTGTAATGGGAAATAAGGTGGCCAAGCAACAGGAGGGTTTTTTACTTCCTGATGAGAAAACGGCCCCCCAGATAGTGGCAGAATACGAAGGTGCTAAGTACGTGAAGAATTTTAGAAGGTATAAAGTATGTGAAATTCATCAGAACGGCAGAATTCAAGCTGCAGAATGGCATGACGTAGAAAGAAAATAAGGGAAGTTAGCTGATGTTACATTGCTGAATGCTGATACATGGTATACAATAGCAGCAGAGCTTACATCGTTTAGGTGGTACAGAGAGATATGTGAGCAAACCAGGAAGTGATTTTTATGTATATAAAATGGGGAAAGGTATTAAGCCATCAGCGCCTCCTGTTGTGAGTTCTGTTTTTGGGCTCCCTCTGGTGGTTACTGATGGTACTGGGTGACTTGTCTTTCCTGGGTTTCTGGGTTCCACCTGTTCCATCAGCATATGGGAGTTTCCTATTTAACCTGGCTTTGCTGGCATTTCCTCGCCGGTTATCAATGTATCCAGTGTGTCTTGTTACCTCTGCTCCCTGCTCCTAGAACCTTCTGGACAAGCTAAGTTTGGATTTTCCTGTTTTGTGTTTTGCTTAATTTGGTTTTTAGTCCAGCCTGCAGATATGTGATTCTCTGCTGCTGGTTGCTCTAGTGGGCTGAAATTGCTTTTCATGTACCATGAGTTGGCACATGAGTTCAAGTAATTTCAGGATGGTTTTTTGAAGGGTTTTTCGCTGACCGCGCAGTTCACTTTTGTATCCTCTGCTATCTAGCTTTAGCGGGCCTCATTTTGCTGAAACTGTTTTCATACTACGTATGTGCTTTCCTCTCATTTCACCGTCATTATATGTGGGGGGCTGCTATTTGCTGTGGGGTATTTCTCTGGAGGCAAGAGAGGTCTGTGTTTCTTCTGATAGGGGAAGTTAGATCTTCGGCTGGAGCGAGACGTCTAGGATCATCGTAGGCACGTTCCCCGGCTACTTTTATTTGTGTGTTAGGTTCAGGGTCGCGGTCAGCTCAGGTTCCATCGCCCTAGAGCTTGTTTGTATCTGTGCTTGTCCTTTTTGTGATCCCCTGCCATTGGGATCATGACAGTATAACCGGCCCACAAAGTGTTAATTGTATTGGCTGAAGTAGGAGGATAAGCAGTCTAAGGAAGTTTTTTTTTTTTTTTTTTTTTCCCCCTCAGAGTTTGCTGCCTAGCCTTATTGCAGCCTGGCTACTTCCTCCTCCTCTTAATCTTTGAATGGCTCTGATCTCAGCTGTTTATCATGGACGTCCAGAGTTTGGCTTCCAGCCTGAATAATCTTGCCACTAAGGTTCAAAATATACAGGATTTTGTTGTACATGCTCCTATGTCTGAACCTAGAATTCCTGTCCCAGAGTTTTTTTCTGGAGATAGATCTCGTTTTCTGAATTTTAGGAACAATTGCAAGTTGTTTCTTTCTTTGAAATCTCGCTCCTCTGGAGACCCTGCTCAGCAAGTCAAGATAATTATATCTTTCCTGCGGGGTGACCCTCAGGATTGGGCATTTGCATTGGCACCAGGGGACCCTGCGTTGCTTAATGCAGATGCGTTTTTTCTGGCATTGGGTTTGCTCTATGAGGAACCTAACCAAGAGATTCAGGCTGAAAAAGCTTTGTTGGCCCTCTCTCAGGGGCAAGATGAAGCAGAAATTTATTGTCAAAAATTTCGGAAGTGGTCGGTACTTACTCAGTGGAATGAGTGCGCTCTGGCTGCAAAGTTTAGAGATGGCCTTTCTGAGGCCATTAAAGATGTTATGGTGGGGTTCCCTGCGCCTGCTGGTCTGAATGAGTCTATGACTATGGCTGTTCAGATTGATCGGCGTTTACGGGAGCGCAAACCTGTGCATCATTTGGCGGTGTCGTCTGAACCGTCACCTGAGATAATGCAATGTGATAGAATTCAGTCCAGAAGTGAACGGCAAAAGTATAGGCGGAAAAAAGGGTTGTGCTTTTATTGTGGTGATTCAGCTCATGTTATATCAGCATGCTCTAAACGCACAAAAAAGGTTGATAAGTCTGTTGCCATTAGTACTTTACAGTCTAAGTTCATTCTGTCTGTGACTCTGATTTGTTCATTATCATCCATTTCCGTCGATGCCTATGTGGATTCAGGCGCTGCCCTGAGTCTTATGGATTGGTCATTTGCCAATCGCTGTGGGATTAGTCTGGAGCCTCTGGAAGTCCCTATTCCTTTGAAGGGAATTGACTCTACACCTTTGGCTATGAATAAACCTCAGTACTGGACACAAGTGACCATGCGTATGACTCCCGTTCATCAGGAGGTGATTCGCTTCCTGGTACTGTATAATTTGCATGATGTTCTAGTACTTGGTCTGCCATGGTTACAAACTCATAATCCAGTCCTTGACTGGAAATCAGTGTCTGTGTTAAGCTGGGGTTGTCAGGGGGTTCATGATGATGCACCTCCGATTTCTATCGCTTCATCTACTCCTTCTGAGATTCCTGTGTTTTTGTCGGACTATCGGGATGTTTTTGAGGAGCCTAAGCTCAGTTCGCTTCCTCCTCACAGGGATTGCGACTGTGCTATAAATTTAATTCCGGGCAGTAAATTTCCTAAAGGTCGTTTGTTCAATCTGTCAGTGCCAGAGCATACTGCTATGCGGGATTATGTTAAGGAGTCCTTGGAAAAGGGACATATCCGTCCATCTTTGTCCCCTTTGGGAGCAGGTTTTTTTTTCGTGGCCAAGAAAGATGGTTCCTTGAGGCCTTGTATAGATTATCGTCTTTTGAATAAGATTACCGTAAAATATCAGTATCCTTTGCCATTGTTGACTGATTTGTTTGCTCGCATTAAGGGGGCTAAATGGTTCACTAAGATTGATCTTCGGGGTGC
This sequence comes from Ranitomeya imitator, assembly GCF_032444005.1. Classification (NCBI taxonomy): domain Eukaryota; kingdom Metazoa; phylum Chordata; class Amphibia; order Anura; family Dendrobatidae; genus Ranitomeya; species Ranitomeya imitator. Next base: position 739,658,329 of record NC_091284.1, on the reverse strand, counting down.
GTATAATCTTATACGAATAAAGCAAGGTGATGAGTGGAAAACCGCATTTAATACGCCTGAGGGGCATTTTGAGTATTTGGTAATGCCTTTTGGACTTTCTAATGGTCCTTCAGTCTTCCAGTCCTTTATGCACGATATTTTCCGTGAATATCTGGATAAATTTATGATTGTGTATTTGGATGATATTTTGGTTTTTTCTGATGACTGGGAGTCTCATGTTCAGCAGGTCAGGAAGGTGTTTCAGGTCCTGCGGGCCAATTCCTTGTTTGTAAAAGGCTCAAAGTGTCTCTTTGGAGTCCAGAAGATTTCTTTCTTGGGGTATATTTTTTCCCCTTCTACTATTGAGATGGATCCCGTCAAGGTTCAGGCTATTTGTGACTGGACGCAGCCTACATCTCTTAAGAGTCTACAGAAGTTCTTGGGCTTTGCTAATTTCTATCGTCGTTTTATAACTAATTTTTCTAGTGTTGTTAAGCCTTTGACGGATTTGACTAAGAAGGGTGCTGATGTTGCTAATTGGTCTCCTGCGGCTGTGGAGGCCTTTCAGGAACTTAAGCGCCGGTTTTCTTCTGCTCCTGTGTTGCATCAGCCAGATGTTTCGCTCCCTTTTCAGGTTGAGGTTGATGCTTCCGAGATTGGAGCGGGGGCGGTTTTGTCACAGAGAAGCTCCGATGGCTCAGTGATGAAGCCATGCGCGTTTTTTTCTAGAAAGTTTTCGCCGGCTGAGCGGAATTATGATGTTGGTAATCGGGAACTTTTGGCCATGAAGTGGGCATTTGAGGAGTGGCGTCATTGGCTAGAGGGTGCTAGACATCGTGTGGTGGTCTTGACTGATCACAAAAATTTGATTTACCTTGAGTCTGCCAGGCGTCTGAATCCTAGACAGGCTCGTTGGTCACTGTTTTTCTCTCGTTTCAATTTTGTGGTTTCATACCTGCCAGGTTCAAAGAATGTGAAGGCGGATGCTCTTTCTAGGAGTTTTGTGCCTGACTCCCTTGGAAATTCTGAGCCCTCTGGTATCCTTAGGGATGGGGTGATTTTGTCTGCTGTCTCCCCAGACTTGCGACGTGCTTTGCAGGAGTTTCAGGTGGCTAAACCTGATCGTTGTCCGCCTGAGAGACTGTTTGTTCCGGATAATTGGACCAGTAGAGTCATCTCCGAGGTCCATTCTTCTGCGTTGGCAGGTCATCCTGGAATATTTGGTACTAGAGACTTGGTGGCCAGGTCTTTTTGGTGGCCTTCCTTGTCGAGGGATGTGCGTTCTTTTGTGCAGTCTTGTGAGGTTTGTGCTCGGGCTAAGCCTTGCTGTTCTCGGGCCAGTGGATTGTTGTCACCTTTGCCTATCCCGAAGAGGCCTTGGACGCACATTTCCATGGACTTTATTTCGGATCTCCCTGTCTCTCAAAAAATGTCCGTCATCTGGGTTGTGTGTGATCGCTTTTCTAAAATGGTTCATCTGGTACCCTTGCCTAAGTTGCCTTCCTCCTCTGAGTTGGTCCCTCTGTTTTTTCAGAATGTGGTTCGTTTGCATGGGATTCCTGAGAACATCGTTTCTGACAGGGGATCCCAGTTTGTGTCTAGATTTTGGCGGACTTTCTGTGCTAAGATGGGCATTGATTTGTCCTTTTCGTCTGCATTCCATCCTCAGATGAATGGCCAGACTGAACGAACTAATCAGACCTTGGAAACTTATTTAAGGTGTTTTGTTTCTGCTGATCAGGATGACTGGGTTACCTTTTTGCCGCTGGCCGAGTTTGCGCTTAATAATCGGGCTAGTTCTGCTACCTTGGTTTCTCCTTTCTTTTGTAATTCGGGGTTTCATCCTCGTTTTTCCTCTGGTCAGGTGGAACCTTCTGATTGTCCTGGAGTGGACATGGTGGTGGATAGGTTGCATCGGATTTGGAGTCATGTGGTGGACAATTTGAAGTTGTCCCAGGAGAAGGCTCAGCAGTTTGCTAATCGCCGTCGCCGCGTGGGTCCTCGACTTCTTGTTGGTGACTTGGTGTGGTTGTCTTCTCGTTTTGTTCCTATGAAGGTCTCTTCTCCTAAGTTCAAGCCTCGGTTCATCGGTCCCTATAGGATCTTGGAAATTCTTAACCCTGTGTCGTTTCGTTTGGATCTCCCGGCATCGTTTGCTATTCATAATGTGTTTCATTGGTCGTTGTTGCGGAAGTATGAGGTACCTGTTGTTCCTTCTCTTGAGCCTCCTGCTCCAGTGCTGGTGGAGGGAGAATTGGAGTATGTTGTGGAGAAGATCTTGGATTCTCGTGTTTCCAGACGGAAACTCCAGTATTTGGTCAAGTGGAAGGGTTATGGTCAGGAGGATAATTCTTGGGTGGTTGCCTCGGATGTTCATGCTGATGATTTGGTTCGCGCTTTTCATAGGGCTCATCCTGGTCGCCCTGGTGGTTCTCGTGAGGGTTCGGTGACCCCTCCTCAAGGGGGGGGTACTGTTGTGAGTTCTGTTTTTGGGCTCCCTCTGGTGGTTACTGATGGTACTGGGTGACTTGTCTTTCCTGGGTTTCTGGGTTCCACCTGTTCCATCAGCATATGGGAGTTTCCTATTTAACCTGGCTTTGCTGGCATTTCCTCGCCGGTTATCAATGTATCCAGTGTGTCTTGTTACCTCTGCTCCCTGCTCCTAGAACCTTCTGGACAAGCTAAGTTTGGATTTTCCTGTTTTGTGTTTTGCTTAATTTGGTTTTTAGTCCAGCCTGCAGATATGTGATTCTCTGCTGCTGGTTGCTCTAGTGGGCTGAAATTGCTTTTCATGTACCATGAGTTGGCACATGAGTTCAAGTAATTTCAGGATGGTTTTTTGAAGGGTTTTTCGCTGACCGCGCAGTTCACTTTTGTATCCTCTGCTATCTAGCTTTAGCGGGCCTCATTTTGCTGAAACTGTTTTCATACTACGTATGTGCTTTCCTCTCATTTCACCGTCATTATATGTGGGGGGCTGCTATTTGCTGTGGGGTATTTCTCTGGAGGCAAGAGAGGTCTGTGTTTCTTCTGATAGGGGAAGTTAGATCTTCGGCTGGAGCGAGACGTCTAGGATCATCGTAGGCACGTTCCCCGGCTACTTTTATTTGTGTGTTAGGTTCAGGGTCGCGGTCAGCTCAGGTTCCATCGCCCTAGAGCTTGTTTGTATCTGTGCTTGTCCTTTTTGTGATCCCCTGCCATTGGGATCATGACAGCCTCCCCATGCTCTCAATAGATTCCATGGTATAGGGAGTTTTTGCACAGTATGTGGTGCGCCCCCCCTCCAACCTTTGTACATGGAGATGACGCTGTTGCTCTGACCATGCAGTCTCAGGCTGCATCTGCCATCAAAGAAGAAGGAATTTTCTTCTTGTCTTTCTCCTCAATCTTTCTTCTCTCTATCCTCCTTTTTCTTTGTCACTCTTTCTCTCCTTCTCCTCTCTCCTCCTTCTCCTCTCTCACTCTCTTTTCCTCTCCCTCTCTATCTCCTCTACACATCTACTCCTCCTTCTCCACACCTCTTTCCTCCTTCACTCACCCTCCTTCTCTCCTCCTTCTTCACTCCCCCACCACACCTATCTCCTCCTGCTCTTCCTTCTCCACACCCATCTCCACGCCTCTCTTCTCCTCCTCCTCTCCTCCACACATCCCACCTTCTCCTCCCTCTGTTCTCCTCCCTCCTTCTACATCACACTCCACACCTCCTCCTTCTCTTTCGCCACACCCTTTGTCTCCTTCTCTATCTCTCCCCCTTCTCTAAACCACCCGTCTTTTGCTCTATCAGCTCCCCTCCCTCACTCTTCACTTCCGCAGGTCCTGCCTTCTGCGCACCTTACATCTCTACCTCCTTCTTTTCCTCTGCACCATGTATCGCTTCCTGTTTCACACTCTCCTTCTCCTGCTTTGTTGCCTGTTGGGCAGTTGCCAGATTCAAGCAGTGAAGTGTCTCTGTATCCGGTGCTCACAGCACAAGGCACATTCTATGTTCCCAATACAGCCCAGCCTCTGACAGTCATGGTATCGGGGGAGGAAGGTGGAGATCCCCCGGTAGAAGGCACCCCCAAGCTGCAGTAGACGGCAGACAGCTCAGCCCTGGATGCAGAGGGGGGAGGACTGACATCATCATCATCATCTGTTGATAATGTGCAACTTCAGCACCGGTCAGAGCTGCCTACATTCACATCAACATAGAGCTATAAGCCTAGTCCACCACAGCTTCAGCAAGGGGGAGACATCCTCACACAAAAAGGCAGCTTCTAAGTCCAAAAATCAGCCAGTGTATGACCCCAGCACATGCTATCACAAGTATTCCTCTGATGAAGATGTGGAGGGAACATCATACATGCTGCCCAGTACTAGGAAAAGAAACCCACAGGCACCAAGAATGCAGGGGCAGATAGAGGCACCACTAGGGTTGAGCGACCTTGACCTTTTTAGAGTCGAGCCGTGTTTCGCGAAATCCGACTATCTTAGAAGTCGAGTCGAGTGGAATCGGCCGATTATCGCGAAAAGTCGGGTATCGCCCGAAACACGAAACCCAATGCAAGTCAATGGGGGAGCATAGTCGGCAGTGAGTGGAGGCCAGGAAAACACCTACACTGCCCATTTTAATGGCAAAAACATCCATTCTTGTTACAGAAGCTTGTCAATCGTAATTTACCTTATAATAATTGGAAGGCATTTGAAATTGGGGGTCATTTGGCTAAAGTTGTGGGGGGTAGGGCTGGTTCAAGTAATTAGTGGGCCCAGGAAATCTGGAACACGTCACGGCAGTGGAGCAGGGAGAGGTAAGTATTTAAACTTTGCAAGTGCTGTGATCCTGAGCAAGCAGGGGGGGGGCCCACTAGTTGGCATTGGCACTGGCACAGGGCCCCTCAAAGTACAGCGGTGTGTTTGCACGGCGGGGGCGCCTCCCACCGGCAGCAACACTTTTGCGTACTATGAGAGGCCCTGTGCCAGTGACGTCGCCAACTAGTATTCCTCCCCCCACCTGATGAAGGAACCTGCACTTTCATCTGCACCTTCCTCTTTGTCCCCGTGTAAGGTGGTATGGTATGCGGGAAGAGGAACCTGACTTTCAGCAGGATCACAATCTTGCTGTGTAGCATGCACGGGGAATTTTGCGTTATGGGTCAATGTACCAGCAGACTCATCTATCACTGGCTGGGCAATGGGCAGGATGAGGAGGAAACACAGATATAGGCCAAAAGAATAAAGTTGGCTAAATGCAGTTCAAAATTGGTAACACAGGACTAACCAGGGGGCATTGCAGTGGAGGACAACTGGAATGAGAGGCTGACACAGAGAGTAGGCCCAAATCAGTAAGTAGTCGAAATGCAGTTCAAAATTGGCAACCGTAGTAAACAGGCGGCACAGCTTTGTTCAGTGGAGGAGAACAGCAAGGAGCGGCAGACACTGTTAGTAGGCCCCAAACCAACTAGTACGCCAAATGCAGTTGTTCCATTTAACCACTATTTAACAAGAGCCTGAAGATAGAAGCTCAGGAAAGGCAACCTGGAGAACACCTTGGAGTGGAACACACCGTCTCTACACCCCATAGCCAATTTGTAGGCCTAATGCAGTGTAGTTTCCAACAACTACTAAACGAGAGCATTAAGATCGAAGCAATGGCGAGGAAACCTGGGGAACACCTTGGAGTGGAACACACCATCTCTCTACACCCCATACCCAATTTGTAGGCCTAATGCAGTGTAGTTTTCTACAACTACTAAACGAGAGTCGGAAGACCGAAGCAATGTGGACGAAACCTGGGGAACACCTTGGAGTGTAACACACCATCTCTCTACACCCCATACCCAATTTGTAGGCCTAATGCAGTGTAGTTTCCAACAACTACTAAACGAGAGCCAGAAGATCGAAGCAATGTGGACGAAACCTGGGGAACACCTTGGAGTGTAACACACCATCTCTCTACACCCCATACCCAATTTGTAGGCCTAAAGCAGTGTAGTTTCCAACAACTACTAAACGAGAGCATTAAAATCGAAGCAATGGCGAGGAAACCTGGGGAACACCTTGGAGTGGAACACACCGTCTCTACACCTCATACCCAATTTGTAGGCCTAATGCAGTGTAGTTTTCTACAACTACTAAACGAGAGTCGGAAGACCGAAGCAATGTGGACGAAACCTGGGGAACACCTTGGAGTGTAACACACCATCTCTCTACACCCCATACCCAATTTGTAGGCCTAATGCAGTGTAGTTTCCAACAACTACTAAACGAGAGCCTGAAGATAGAAGCTCAGGAAAGGCAACCTGGAGAACACCTTGGAGTGGAACACACCGTCTCTACACCCCATACCCAATTTGTAGGCCTAATGCAGTGTAGTTTCCAACAACTACTAAACGAGAGCATTAAGATTGAAGCAATGGTGAGGAAACCTGGGGAACACCTTGGAGTGGAAGACACCGTCTCTACACCCCATACCCAAGTTGTAGGCCTAATGCAGTGTAGTTTCCAACAACTACTAAACGAGAGCATTAAGATCGAAGCAAAGGCGAGGAAACCTGGGGAACACCTTGGAGTGGAACACACCGTCTCTACACCCCATACCCAATTTGTAGGCCTAATGCAGTGTAGTTTTCAACAACTACTAAACGAGAGTCGGAAGACCGAAGCAATGTGGACGAAACCTGGGGAACACCTTGGAGTGTAACACACCATCTCTCTACACCCCACACCCAATTTGTAGGCCTAATGCAGTGTAGTTTCCAACAACTACTAAACGAGAGCATTAAGATCGAAGCAATGGCGAGGAAACCTGGGGAACACCTTGGAGTGGAACACACCATCTCTCTACACCCCATACCCAATTTGTAGGTCTAATGCAGTGTAGTTTTCTACAACTACTAAACGAGAGTCGGAAGACCGAAGCAATGTGGACGAAACCTGGGGAACACCTTGGAGTGTAACACACCATCTCTCTACACCCCATACCCAATTTGTAGGCCTAATGCAGCGTAGTTTCCAACAACTACTAAACGAGAGCATGAAGATTGAAGCAATGGCGAGGAAACCTGGGGAACACCTTGGAGTGGAAGACACCGTCTCTACACCCCATACCCAAGTTGTAGGCCTAATGCAGTGTAGTTTCCAACAACTACTAAACGAGAGCATTAAGATCGAAGCAATGGCGAGGAAACCTGGGGAACACCTTGGAGTGGAACACACCGTCTCTACACCCCATACCCAATTTGTAGGCCTAATGCAGTGTAGTTTTCAACAACTACTAAACGAGAGTCGGAAGACCGAAGCAATGTGGACGAAACCTGGGGAACACCTTGGAGTGTAACACACCATCTCTCTACACCCCATACCCAATTTGTAGGCCTAATGCAGTGTAGTTTCCAACAACTACTATACGAGAGCCTGAAGATAGAAGCTCAGGAAAGGCAACCTGGAGAACACCTTGGAGTGGAACACACCGTCTCTACACCCCATACCCAATTTGTAGGCCTAATGCAGTGTAGTTTTCAACAACTACTAAACGAGAGTCGGAAGACCGAAGCAATGTGGACGAAACCTGGGGAACACCTTGGAGTGTAACACACCATCTTTCTACACCCCATACCCAATTTGTAGGCCTAATGCAGTGTAGTTTCCAACAACTACTAAACGAGTGCATTAAGATTGAAGCAATGGCGACTGGCGAGGAAATCTGGGGAACACCTTGGAGTGGAACACACCGTCTCTACACCCCATACCCAATTTGTAGGCCTAATGCAGTGTAGTTTTCAACAACTACTAAACGAGAGTCGGAAGACCGAAGCAATGTGGACGAAACCTGGGGCACACCTTGGGGCGGCAGACACCGTTAGTAGGCCCTACCAAAGTTGTACCCCCAATGCAGTTTTAAAATTCCTAGAGGCTGAAAACAAGACTATTGACGCTCAGCTTTTTTAAAAGGAACACAGCTGAATTGAGTGGCGCAGACAGACACAGGTAGTAGGCCTTAAACCAAAAATGTGGCTCACTGCAGCTTAAAAAAGGTTACAGGGGCACACAGGCAACATTGCTCTGGGTAGTGGAGGACAATTTCAATAGTGGACCACAGACAGACTTTTTACACCTACTATTAAAAAAAGGATGCTCTATGCAATAAAAAATAGGTTCCAGGGGTACACGGGCAGCAGTGGTCTGGTCAGTGTAGGAGTAGTAGAAAGAACGGGCCGCAGACAGGCTTCGAAGGCCTAACATAAAAAAATATTGGACTGTAGGCACTTTAACATTGGTTCCAGGGGTACACGGGCAGCAGTAGACTGGTCAGTGTAGTAGTAGTAGAAAGAACGGGCCGCAGACAGGCTTCGAAGGCCTAACATAAAAAAATATTGGACTGTAGGCACTATTAAATAGGTTCCAGGGGTACACAGGCAGCAGTAGACTGGTCAGTGTAGTAGTAGTAGAAAGAACGGGCCGCAGACAGGCTTCGAAGGCCTAACATAATAAAATGGGCTGGCTGTAGGCAATTTAAAATTGGTTCCAGGGGTACACGGGCAGCAGTGGTCTGGTCAGTGGAGGCCTAGTGGAAGGAGGGACCGCAGACAGGCTTCGAAGGCCTAACATAATAAAATGGGCTGGCTGTAGGCAATTTAAAATTGGTTCTAGGGGTACACGGGCAGCAGTAGACAGGTCAGTGGAGGCCTAGTGGAAGGAGGGACCGCAGACAGGCTTCGAAGGCCTAACATAATAAAATGGGCTGGCTGTAGGCAATTTAAAATTGGTTCTAGGGGTACACGGGCAGCAGTAGACAGGTCAGTGGAGGCCTAGTGGAAGGAGGGACCGCAGACAGGCTTCGAAGGCCTAACATAATAAAATTGGACAGGCTGTAGGCACTTTATAATTGGTTCCAGGGGTACACGGGCAGCAGTAGACAGGTCAGTGGAGGCCTAGTGGAAGGAAGGACCGCAGACAGGCTTCGAAGGCCTAACATAATAAAATTGGACAGGCTGTAGGCACTTTATAATTGGTTCCAGGGGTACACGGGCAGCAGGAGACAGGTCAGTGGAGGCCTAGTGGAAGGAGGGACCGCAGACAGGCTTCGAAAGCCTAACATAATAAAATTGGACAGGCTGTAGGCACTTTATAATTGGTTCCAGGGGTACACGGGCTGCAGGAGACAGGTCAGTGGAGGCCTAGTGGAAGGAGGGACCGCAGACAGGCTTCGAAGGCCTAACATAATAAAATTGGACAGGCTGTAGGCACTTTATAATTGGTTCCAGGAGTACACGGGCAGCAGTAGACAGGTCAGTGGAGGCCTAGTGGAAGGAGGGACCACAGACAGGCTTCGAAGGCCTATCATAATAAAATGGGCTGGCTGTAGGCAATTTAAAATTGGTTCCAGGGGTAGACGGGCAGCAGTGGTCTGGTCAGCGGAGGCCGATTGTAATGAGTGTCTGCCAGTTAGTAGTCCAAAACAATAAATAAATGTGAATGTCTCGCATTAAAACAAAACGAAAACACTAAAGGGTGCAATCATTAGGTTTAGGGGTGGGATCCTCTGCGTAGTTTCAGACCTACTAATTTAGCGCAAAGTATTTACTGTGGTAAATAGAGGACACTGCCCCTGACTATGTTAAGTACCATCATACATGTCAACACAATGGTATTGTCAGTGGCAGGAATGGAAGGATGTCAGCGCATAGACTAAACATTGGTGGAAGTGTGAGAGATAACTGTGGAAGTGGTAGAGCAATGTTTGACCTGGGGTTCGGTGAACTCTCTTGTGGCCGGCGGTACAGGCCCAGGGCCCCTCATGTTACAACAGTGTGTCTGACGTTGGGTGCGCACCACCACCACCAGAGACACTTTATTGTACTATGAGGGACCCAGTGGCAGTGCCATCGACCAAAAGCGGGCACACCCACCTCTTCAGACAAACAGCACTCTCACGGGTGCTTGCGCCAAGTCGCGATACCACGGCCCCGTGTGGGGAGTTTGGCCATTTAGGGAGGTGTAAACATGTCGTATGCTGGACAATCAGCTGCAGCAAATTAGACATTCGAAAAGTAATTCACAGTAGTCCACAGGCAAGAGCTTTTCATAGGAAAGCTAGGTGTCTGCCGGGCAAGGTGGGGCAAAAGAATTCGAAATCCAGTTGTGGTTAATTTTAATGAATGTTAGATCATCAACATTTTGGGTAGCCAGACGAGTCCTTTTTTCGGTTAATATTGAACCTGCAGCACTGAATACTCTTTCTGATAGGACACTAGCTGCCGGGCAAGCAAGCTCCTGCAATGCATATTCTGCCAATTCTGGCCAGGTGTCTAATTTTGATGCCCAGTAATCAAATGGGAATGACGGTTGAGGGAGAACATCGATAAGGGATGAAAAATAGTTAGTAACCATACTCGACAAATGTTGTCTCCTGTCACTTTCAATTGATGCAGCAGTACCTGTCCTGTCTGCGGTCATAGCAAAATCACTCCACAACCTGGTCAGAAAACCCCTCTGTCCAACGCCACTTCTGATGTGTGCACCCCTAACACTCCTGGTCTGCTGCACCCTGGAGCTCGTGTGAGAACGATCACGTGCGCTGTGTGCTGGGAATGCCTGAAGCAAACGGTCAACAAGAGTTGATTGTTTGGCTGCTAATATTAGTTCCAAGTTCTCATGTGGCATAATATTTTGCAATTTGCCTTTATAGCGTGGATCAAGGAGGCAGGCCAACCAGTAATCGTCATCGTTCATCATTTTAGTAATGCGTGTGTCCCTTTTGAAAATACGTAAGGCATAATCCGCCATGTGGGCCAAAGTTCCAGTTGTCAAATCTGCAGTTGTGATTGGTTGAGGGGCAGTTTCAGGCAAATCTATGTCACTTGTGTCCCTCAAAAAACCAGAACCCGGCCTTGCCACGCAACCAATTTCCAGTGCCCCCGGGAAAGCTTCATCATTAAAAATATACTCATACCCATCATCCTCCTCGTCCTCCACCTCCTCTTCGCCCGCTACCTCGTCCTGTACACTGCCCTGACCAGACAATGGCTGACTGTCATCAAGGCTTTCCTCTTCCTCTGGTGCAGACGCCTGATCCTTTATGTGCGTCAAACTTTGCATCAGCAGACACATTAGGGGGATGCTCATGCTTATTATGGCGTTGTCTGCACTAACCAGCCGTGTGCATTCCTCAAAACACTGAAGGACTTGACACATGTCTTGTATCTTCGACCACTGCACACCCGACAACTCCATGTCTGCCATCCTACTGCCTGCCCGTGTATGTGTATCCTCCCACAAAAACATAACAGCCCACCTCTGTTGGCACAGTCTCTGAAGCCTGTGCAGTGTTGAGTTCCACCTTGTTGCAACGTCTATGATTAGGCGATGCCGGGGAAGGTTCAAAGACCGCTGATAGGTCTGCATACGGCTGGAGTGTACAGGCGAACGTCGGATATGTGAGCAAAGTCCACGCACTTTGAGGAGCAGGTCGGAGAACCCAGGATAAGTTTTCAATAAGCACTGCACCACCAGGTTTAAGGTGTGAGCCAGGCAAGGAATGTGTTTCAGTTGGGAAAGGGAGATGGCAGCCATGAAATTCCTTCCGTTATCACTCACTACCTTGCCTGCCTCAAGATCTACTGTGCCCAGCCACGACTACGTTTCTTGTTGCAAGAACTCGGACAGAACTTCCGCGGTGTGTCTGTTGTCGCCCAAACACTTCATAGCCAATACAGCCTGCTGACGCTTGCCAGTAGCTGGCCCATAATGGGACAACTGGTGTGCAACAGTGTCAGCTGCCGATGGAGTGGTTGGTCGACTGCGGTCTGTGGAAGAGCTGTCGCTTCTGCAGGAGGACGAGGAGGAGGAGGAGGGGGTGCGAACGCCTACAGCCAACTGTTTCCTAGACCGTGGGCTAGGCACAACTGTCCCGAAATTGATGTCCCCTGTGGACCCTGCATCCACCACATTCACCCAGTGTGCCGTGATGGACACGTAACGTCCCTGGCCATGCCTACTGGTCCATGCATCTGTAGTCAGGTGCACCTTTGTACTCACAGATTGCCTGAGTGCATGGACGATGCGCTGTTTAACATGCTGGTGCAGGGCTGGGATGGCTTTTCTGGAAAAAAAGTGTCGACTGGGTAGCTCGTAGCGTGGTTCAGCGTACTCCATCAGGGCTTTGAAAGCTTCGCTTTCAACTAACCGGTAGGGCATCATCTCTAACGAGATTAGTCTAGCTATGTGGGCGTTAAAACCCTGTGTATGCGGATGCGAGGATAAGTACTTCCTTTTTCTAACCAGAGTCTCATGTAGGGTGAGCTGGACTGGAGAGCTGGAGATCGTGGAACTTGCGGGTGTGCCGGTGGACATGGCAGACTGAGAGACGGTTGGAGACGGTATTGTTTCTGCCGGTGCCCTAGATGCAATATTTCCTCCTACAAAACTGGTGATTCCCTGACCCTGACTGCTTTTGGCTGGTAAAGAAACCTGCACAGATACTGCCGGTGGTGCGGAAAATGGTGGCCTTACAGTGATGGAAGGGATGTTGCGTGTTGTGAATTCTGTGGCGAGCTCCCTCCTGTGGTCACAAGTGGTACTTCGGCTGATTCTGTCTATGGGCTTCCGTTAGTGGATGTGAGTGGTATTGGGGCTTCTGAGTTTCCTTCCTCAGGTGATGAGGTTAAGTCATTAGGTGCTGCTCTATTTAACTCCACCTAGTGCTTTGATCCTGGCCTCCAGTCAATGTTCTAGTATTGGTCTTGCTTCCTCCTGGATCGTTCCTGTGGCCTGTCTGCTCAGCATAAGCTAAGTTCTGCTTGTGTTACTTTTGTTTGCTATATTTTCTGTCCAGCTTGCTATATTGGTTTTTCTTGCTTGCTGGAAGCTCTGAGATGCAGAGGGAGCACCTCCGTACCGTTAGTCGGTGCGGAGGGTCTTTTTGCCCCTCTGCGTGGTTGTTTGTAGGTTTTTGTGTTGACCGCAAAGCTATCTTTCCTATCCTCGGTCTATTCAGTAAGTCGGGCCTCACTTTGCTAAATCTATTTCATCTCTGTGTTTGTATTTTCATCTTACTCACAGTCATTATATGTGGGGGGCTGCCTTTTCCTTTGGGGAATTTCTCTGAGGCAAGGTAGGCTTATTTTTCTGTCTTCAGGCCTAGCTAGTTTCTCAGGCTGTGCCGAGTTGCATAGGGAGCGTTAGGCGCAATCCACGGCTACCTCTAGTGTGGTGTGATAGGATTAGGGATTGCGGTCAGCAGAGTTCCCACATCTCAGAGCTCGTCCTATGTTTTTTGGTTATTGTCAGGTCACTTTGTGTGCTCTGAACTTCAAGGTCCATTGTGGTTCTGAATTACCTATTCATAACAGTACTGGAGTCCCAAATAGAGGGCCTATTGCTTCTCAATAGAGGAAAAAAAGAAGTTCTGAGACCATTTTTTTTTCTTTGCACTGTGTTTTGCCTTTTTTTTCCCCTAGACATTTGGGTGGTTCAGGACACAGGTGTAGTGATGGACATTAAAGGTCTGTCTTCATGTGTGGATCATCTCACTGCAAGAGTGCAAACTATTCAAGACTTTGTGGCTCAGAATTCTATGTTAGAACCAAAAATTCCTATTCCTGATTTGATTTCTGGAGATAGAGCTAAATTTCTGAGTTTCAAAAATAATTGCAAACTGTTTCTGGCGTTGAAACCTCGTTCCTCTGGTGACCCAGTTCAACAAGTTAAGATCATTATTTCTTTATTACGTGGCGACCCTCAAGACTGGGCATTTTCCCTTGCGCCAGGAGATCCTGCATTATGTAATATTGATGCGTTTTTTCTGGGGCTCGGATTACTGTACGATGAACCTAATTCAGTGGATCAGGCAGAGAAAAATTTGCTGGCTCTGTGTCAGGGTCAGGATGAGATAGAGATTTATTGTCAGAAGTTTAGAAAGTGGTCCGTGCTCACTCAATGGAATGAATGTGCGCTGGCAGCTATTTTCAGAAAGGGTCTCTCTGAAGTCCTTAAGGATGTCATGGTGGGATTTCCTATGCCTGTTGGTCTGAATGAGTCTATGTCTTTGGCCATTCAGATCGGTCGACGCTTGCGTGAGCGTAAATCTGTGCACCATTTGGCGGTATTATCTGAGCATAAACCTGAGCCTATGCAGTGCGATAGGACTTTGACCAGAGCTGAAAGGCAGGAACACAGACGTCAGAATGGGCTGTGTTTCTACTGTGGTGATTCCACTCATGCTATCTCCGATTGTCCTAAGCGCACTAAGCGGTTCGCTAAGTCTGCCACCATTGGTATGGTATAGTCGAAATTTCTTTTGTCCGTTACTTTGATCTGCTCTTTGTCTTCCTATTCTGTCATGGCATTTGTGGATTCAGGCGCTGCCCTGAATTTGATGGACTTGGAGTTTGCTAGGCGCTGTGGGTTTGTCTTGGAGCCCTTGCAGTGTCTTATTCCATTGAGAGGAATTGATGCTACGCCTTTGGCCAAGAATAAGCCTCAGTATTGGACCCAGCTGACCATGTGCATGGCTCCTGCGCACCAGGAGGTTATTCGCTTTCTGGTGTTGCATAATCTGCATGATGTGGTCGTGTTTGGTGTTGCCATGGCTACAAGTCCATAACCCAGTATTAGATTGTAAATCAATGTCTGTGTCCAGCTGGGGTTGTCAGGGGGTACATGGTGATGTTCCATTTCTGTCTATCTCATCAACCACCCCTTCTGAGGTCCCAGAGTTCTTGTCTGATTACCGGGATGTATTCGATGAGCCCAAGTCCAATGCCCTACCTCCGCATAGGAATTGTGATTGTGCTATCGAGTTGATTCCTGGTAGTAAGTTTCCTAAGGGTCGACTGTTTAATTTATCTGTACCTGAGCACGCCGCTATGCGGAGTTATGTAAAAGAATCTTTGGAGAAGGGTCATATTCGCCCGTCGTCATCGCCATTGGGAGCAGGGTTCTTTTTTGTGGCCAAGAAGGATGGTTCGCTGAGACCTTGTATTGATTACCGCCTTCTAAATAAAATCACGGTCAAATTTCAGTACCCCTTGCCGCTGTTATCTGATTTGTTTGCTCGGATTAAGGGGGCTAGTTGGTTCACCAAGATAGATCTTCGTGGTGCATATAATCTTGTGCGTATTAAACGGGGCGATGAATGGAAAACTGCATTAATACGCCCGAGGGCTATTTTGAGTACCTAGTTATGCCATTCGGACTTGCCAATGCTCCATCAGTATTTCAGTCCTTTATGCATGACATCTTCCGAGAGTACCTGGATAAATTCCTGATTGTATACTTGGATGATATTTTGGTCTTCTCGGATGATTGGGAGTCTCATGTGAAGCAGGTCAGAATGGTGTTCCAGGTCCTGCGTGCTAATTCTTTGTTTGTGAAGGGATCAAAGTGTCTCTTTGGTGTTCAGAAGGTTTCATTTTTGGGGTTCATTTTTTCCCCTTCTACTATCGAGATGGACCCTGTTAAGGTCCAGGCCATTTATGATTGGACTCAGCCGACATCTCTGAAGAGTCTGCAAAAGTTCCTTGGCTTTGCTAATTTTTATCGTCTCTTCATCTGTAATTTCTCTAGTATTGCTAAACCATTGACCGATTTGACCAAGAAGGGTGCTGATGTGGTCAATTGGTCTTCTGCTGCTGTGGAAGCTTTTCAAGAGTTAAAGCGTCGTTTTTCTTCTGCCCCTGTGTTGTGTCAACCAGATGTTTCGCTTCCGTTCCAGGTCGAGGTTGATGCTTCTGAAATTGGAGCGGGGGCTGTTTTGTCGCAAAGAGGTTCTGATTGCTCGGTGATGAAGCCATGCGTCTTCTCTTCCAGGAAGTTTTCGCCTGCTGAGCGAAATTATGATGTTGGCAATCGAGAGTTGCTGGCCATGAAGTGGGCATTCGAGGAGTGGCGTCATTGGCTTGAAGGAGCTAAGCATCGCGTGGTGGTCTTGACTGATCACAAGAACTTGACTTATCTCGAGTCTGCCAAACGGTTAAATCCTAGACAGGCTCGTTGGTCGCTGTTTTTCTCCCGTTTTGACTTTGTGGTTTCGTACCTTCCGGGCTCTAAAAATGTGAAGGCGGATGCCCTGTCTAGGAGTTTTGTGCCCGACTCTCCGGGTTTGCCTGAGCCGGCGGGTATTCTCAAAGAGGGAGTAATTGTGTCTGCCATCTCCCCTGATTTGCGGCGGGTGCTGCAAAAATTTCAGGCTAATAAACCTGATCGTTGCCCAGCGGAGAAACTGTTTGTCCCTGATAGGTGGACGAATAAAGTTATCTCTGAGGTTCATTGTTCGGTGTTGGCTGGTCATCCTGGAATCTTTGGTACCAGAGATTTAGTGGCTAGATCCTTTTGGTGGCCGTCTCTGTCATGGGATGTGCGTTCTTTTGTGCAGTCCTGTAGGATTTGTGCTCGGGCTAAGCCCTGCTGTTCTCGTGCCAGTGGGTTGCTTTTGCCCTTGCCGGTCCCGAAGAGGCCTTGGACACATATCTCTATGGATTTTATTTCGGATCTCCCCGTCTCTCAAAAAATGTCGGTCATTTGGGTAGTTTGTGATCGCTTCTCTAAGATGGTCCATTTGGTACCCTTGTCTAAATTACCTTCCTCCTCTGATTTGGTGCCATTGTTCTTCCAGCATGTGGTTCGTTTACATGGCATTCCAGAGAACATCGTTTCTGACAGAGGTTCCCAGTTTGTTTCGAGGTTTTGGCGAGCCTTTTGTGCTAGGATGGGCATTGATTTGTCTTTTTCCTCGGCTTTCCATCCTCAGACAAATGGCCAAACTGAACGAACCAATCAGACCTTGGAAACATATCTGAGATATTTTGTTTCTGCTGATCAGGATGATAGGGTGTCCTTTTTGCCGTTGGCTGAGTTCGCCCTTAATAATCGGGCCAGCTCGGCTACCTTGGTTTCGCCGTTTTTCTGCAATTCTGGGTTCCATCCTCGTTTCTCTTCAGGGCAGGTTGAGTCTTCGGACTGTCCTGGTGTGGATACTGTGGTGGACAGGTTGCAGCGGATTTGGACTCATGTAGTGGACAATTTGACCTTGTCCCAGGAGAAGGCTCAACGTTTCGCTAATTGCAGACGCTGTGTGGGTTCCCGACTTCGTGTTGGGGATTTGGTGTGGTTGTCATCTCGTTATATTCCTATGAAGGTTTCCTCTCCTAAGTTTAAGCCTCGTTTCATTGGTCCGTATAGGATTTCTGAGGTTCTTAATCCTGTGTCTTTTCGTTTGACCCTTCCAGATTCTTTTTCCATCCATAACGTGTTCCATAGGTCATTGTTGCGGAGATACGTGGCACCTATGGTTCCATCTGTTGATCCTCCTGCCCCGGTTTTGGTGGAGGGGGAGTTGGAGTATATAGTGGAGAAGATTTTGGATTCTCGTGTTTCGAGACGGAAACTCCAGTATCTGGTTAAGTGGAAGGGTTATGGTCAGGAAGATAATTCCTGGGTCTTTGCCTCTGATGTCCATGCTTCCGATCTTGTTCGTGCCTTTCATATGGCTCATCCTGGTCGGCCTGGGGGCTCTGGTGAGGGTTCGGTGACCCCTCCTCAAGGGGGGGTACTGTTGTGAATTCTGTGGTCGAGCTCCCTCCTGTGGTCACAAGTGGTACTTCGGCTGATTCTGTCTATGGGCTTCCGTTAGTGGATGTGAGTGGTACTGCGGCTTCTGAGTTTCCTTCCTCAGGTGATGAGGTTAAGTCGTTAGGTGCTGCTCTATTGAACTCCACCTAGTGCTTTGATCCTGGCCTCCAGTCAATGTTCTAGTATTGGTCTTGCTTCCTCCTGGATCGTTCCTGTGGCCTGTCTGCTCAGCATAAGCTAAGTTCTGCTTGTGTTACTTTTGTTTGCTATATTTTCTGTCCAGCTTGCTATATTGGTTTTTCTTGCTTGCTGGAAGCTCTGAGACGCAGAGGTAGCACCTCCGTACCGTTAGTCGGTGCGGAGGGTCTTTTTTGTGTTGACCGCAAAGCTATCTTTCCTATCCTCGGTCTATTCAGTAAGTCGGGCCTCACTTTGCTAAATCTATTTCATCTCTGTGTTTGTATTTTCATCTTACTCACAGTCATTATATGTGGGGGGCTGCCTTTTCCTTTGGGGAATTTCTCTGAGGCAAGGTAGGCTTATTTTTCTGTCTTCAGGCCTAGCTAGTTTCTCAGGCTGTGCCGAGTTGCATAGGGAGCATTAGGCGCAATCCACTGCTACCTCTAGTGTGGTGTGATAGGATTAGGGATTGCGGTCAGCAGAGTTCCCACGTCTCAGAGCTCGTCCTATGTTTTTTGGTTATTGTCAGGTCACTTTGTGTGCTCTGAACTTCAAGGTCCATTGTGGTTCTGAATTACCTATTCATAACAGTTGCGTAGCTGACTAGCTTCATTGGCCGAGGGTGCTACAACCTTAAGGGACGTTTGGTAGTTAGTCCAGGCTTGAAAATGCATGGTGGTTAAATGTCTATGCATGCAACTTGTATTGAGACTTTTCAGATTCTGACCTCTGCTTAAGCTAGTTGAACATTTTTGACAGATGACTTTGCGCTGATCAATTGGATGTTGTTTAAAAAAATGCCAGACTGCACTCTTCCTAGCATCGGATCCCTTTTCAGGGATTGCAGACTGAGCTTTAACCGGATGGCCACGCTGTCCTCCAACAGGTTTTGGCTTTGACACGCGTTTTGGGCCAGATACGGGCCCGGCAGATGGAACCTGTTGCGATGTTGATGCCTGGTGCGGCCCCTCCTCCACCTCCGCTTCTGAAATACTGCCGCCTGCACCCTGTTCCCCCAATGGCTGCCAATCGGGGTCAACAACTGGGTCATCTATTACCTCCTCTTCTAGCTCGTGTGCAACTTCGTCTGTGTCACCGTGTCGGTCGGTGGTATAGCGTTCGTGACGGGGCAACATAGTCTCATCAGGGTCTGATTGTGGATCAGTACCCTGAGAGGGCAATGTTGTGGTCTGAGTCAAAGGACCAGCATAGTAGTCTGGCTGTGGCTGTGCATCAGTGCACTCCATGTCAGAATCTACTTGTAATGGGCATGGCCTGTTAAGTGTTTCACTTTCTAAGCCAGGGACGGTATGTGTAAAGAGCTCCATGGAGTAACCCGTTGTGTCGCCTGCTGCATCCTTCTCTCTTGTTGTTGTTTTTGCTGAAGAGGACAAGGAAGCGACTTGTCCCTCACCGTGAACATCCACAAGCTTTTACATTTACCAGTTTCAGAAGAGGAGGCAAAAGAGCTAGAGGCTCAGTCTGCAAGGTAAGCCAAAACTTGCTGTTGCTGCTCCGGCTTTAAAAGCGGTGTTCCTACTCCCAGAAAAGAGAGCGTTCGAGGCCTTGTGTAGCCAGACGACGAACCTGGCTCCACAGCTCCAGACTTAGGTGGAATATTTTTTTTCCCACGACCACCTGATGCTCCACTACCACTACCATCATTACCAGCTGACAATGAACGCCCACGGCCACGACCTCTTGTACCAGACTTCCTCATTGTTTTAAAAACTTAACCAAAGTAACTTTATTTGTTGCTGTCAAACAACTTACACGGTGACCTATAACTTCAGTATGATTTCAATATCCCTTTACAGGTTGGTGAGACCACAAGGAAAATCAGGCACAATGTTACACACTCTGTTTTCTGTGGCACCAAATCACAGAGATGCCACACACGCAGGACTGTCACTCAAGCACAAATGTCAATATTAATCTCCCACCTATTTTTTTTTTTCAGGGAGACTTTAGAAACAAAATAAAATAAAATGATTTTTTCAGGAAGAATTTAGAAACCAAATAAAAAAAAAAGGCTTTCTATGGCCCACTGAGTGAGAGATGGCACACACAGGAGTCAGGAGTGGCACACAAGCCCAGAGGCCAATATTTTTCTCCCACTGATTGATGTAGTGATTTTTTCAGGTAGATTTTAGAACCCAAATCAAGCAAAAAAATAAATAGGCTTTCTATGGCCCACTGAGTGAGAGATGGCACACACAGGAGTCAGGAGTGGCACACAAGCCCAGAGGACAATAATTTTCTCCCACTGATTGATGTAGTGATTTTTTCAGGTAGATTTTAGAACCCAAATCAAGCAAAAAAATAAATAGGCTTTCTATGGCCCACTGAGTGAGAGATGGCACACACAGGAGTCAGGAGTGGCATACAAGCCCAGAGGCCAATATTTTTCTCCCACTGATTGATTTATTGATTTTTTTCAGGTAGGATTTAGAACCCAAATCAAGCAAATAAATAAATAGGCTTTCTACGGCCCACTGAGTGAGAGATGGCACACACAGGAGTCAGGAGTGGCACACAAGCCCAGAGGCCAATATTATTCTCCCACTGATTGATGTAGTGATTTTTTCAGGTAGATTTTAGAACCCAAATCAAGCAAAAAAATAAATAGGCTTTCTATGGCCCACTGAGTGAGAGATGGCACACACAGGAGTCAGGAGTGGCACACAAGCCCAGAGGCCAATATTTTTCTCCCACTGATTGATTTATTGATTTTTTCAGGTAGGATTTAGAACCCAAATCAAGCAAAAAAATAAATAGGCTTTCTATGGCCCACTGAGTGAGAGATGGCACACACAGGAGTCAGGAGTGGCACACAAGCCCAGAGGCCAATAATTTTCTCCCACTGATTGATGTAGTGATTTTTTCAGGTAGATTTTAGAACCCAAATCAAGCAAAAAAATAAATAGGCTTTCTATGGCCCACTGAGTGAGAGATGGCACACACAGGAGTCAGGAGTGGCACACAAGCCCAGAGGCCAATAATTTTCTCCCACTGATTGATGTAGTGATTTTTTCAGGTAGATTTTAGAACCCAAATCAAGCAAAAAAATAAATAGGCTTTCTATGGCCCACTGAGTGAGAGATGGCACACACAGGAGTCAGGAGTGGCACACAAGCCCAGAGGCCAATATTTTTCTCCCACTGATTGATTTATTGATTTTTTCAGGTAGGATTTAGAACCCAAATCAAGCAAATAAATAAATAGGCTTTGTATGGCCCACTGAGTGAGAGATGGCACACACAGGAGTCAGGAGTGGCACACAAGCCCAGAGGCCAATATTTTTCTCCCACTGATTGATGTAGTGATTTTTTCAGGTAGATTTTAGAACCCAAATCAAGCAAAAAAATAAATAGGCTTTCTATGGCCCACTGAGTGAGAGATGGCACACACAGGAGTCAGGAGTGGCACACAAGCCCAGAGGCCAATATTTTTCTCCCACTGATTGATGTAGTGATTTTTTCAGGTAGATTTTAGAACCCAAATCAAGCAAAAAAATAAATAGGCTTTCTATGGCCCACTGAGTGAGAGATGGCACACACAGGAGTCAGGAGTGGCACACAAGCCCAGAGGCCAATATTTTTCTCCCACTGATTGATTTATTGATTTTTTTCAGGTAGGATTTAGAACCCAAATCAAGCAAAAAAATAAATAGG
Organism: Ranitomeya imitator; assembly: GCF_032444005.1. Classification (NCBI taxonomy): domain Eukaryota; kingdom Metazoa; phylum Chordata; class Amphibia; order Anura; family Dendrobatidae; genus Ranitomeya; species Ranitomeya imitator. The sequence continues at coordinate 739,636,949 of NC_091284.1, read as the reverse complement.
CTTTCTATGGCCCACTGAGTGAGAGATGGCACACATAGGAGTCAGGAGTGGCACACAAGCCCTGAGGCCAATATTTTTCTCCCACTGATTGATGTAGTGATTTTTTCAGGTAGATTTTAGAACCCAAATCAAGCAAAAAAATAAATAGGCTTTCTATGGCCCACTGAGTGAGAGATGACACACACAGGAGTCAGGAGTGGCACACAAGCCCAGAGGCCAATATTTTTCTCCCACTGATTGATTTATTGATTTTTTCAGGTAGGATTTAGAACCCAAATCAAGCAAAAAAATAAATAGGCTTTCTATGGCCCACTGAGTGAGAGATGGCACACACAGGAGTCAGGAGTGGCACACAAGCCCTGAGGCCAATATTTTTCTCCCACTGATTGATGTAGTGATTTTTTCTGGTAGATTTTAGAACCCAAATCAAGCACAAAAATAAATAGGCTTTCTATGGCCCACTGAGAGAGATGGCACACACAGGAGTCAGGAGTGGCACACAAGCCCAGAGGCCAATATTTTTCTCCCACTGATTGATTTATTGATTTTTTCAAGTAGGATTTAGAACCCAAATCAAGCAAAAAAATAAATAGGCTTTCTATGGCCCACTGAGTGAGAGATGGCACACACAGGAGTCAGGAGTGGCACACAAGCCCTGAGGCCAATATTTTTCTCCCACTGATTGATGTAGTGATTTTTTCAGGTAGATTTTAGAACCCATATCAAGCAAAAAAATAAATAGGCTTTCTATGGCCCACTGAGTGAGAGATGGCACACACAGGAGTCAGGAGTGGCACACAAGCCCAGAGGCCAATATTTTTCTCCCACTGATTGATTTATTGATTTTTTCAGGTAGGATTTAGAACCCAAATCAAGCAAAAAAATAAATAGGCTTTCTATGGCCCACTGAGTGAGAGATGGCACACACAGGAGTCAGGAGTGGCACACAAGCCCTGAGGCCAATATTTTTCTCCCACTGATTGATGTAGTGATTTTTTCAGGTAGATTTTAGAACCCAAATCAAGCAAAAAAATAAATAGGCTTTCTATGGCCCACTGAGTGAGAGATGGCACACACAGGGATGGCACTCTAGCAGAAATGCCAATCTTAATCTCCCACAAAAAAAAAAAAAAAAACAGGGACTGTCCTACAATTACTATCTCCCTGCACTAATCTCAGCCAGGTATGGCAGGCAGCAATAAGGAGTGGACTGATGCACAAATTAAATAAAAAGTGTGGACAAACAAAAAAGATAGCTGTGCAGAACGGAAGGTGTTGTGATAGGCAATTCAGTATCACAATGGACATAGCGGTCAGAGCACATACAGTGATCTGACAATAACCCAAAATAATAGAACGAGCTCTGAGACGTGGGAACTCTGCAGACCGCAATCCCTAATCCTCTCCAAACAACACTAGAGGCAGCCGTGGATTGCGCCTAACTCTGCCTATGCAACTCGGCACAGCCTGAGAAACTAACTAGCCTGAAGATAGAAAATAAGCCTACCTTGCCTCAGAGAAATACCCCAAAGGAAAAGGCAGCCCCCCACATATAATGACTGTGAGTTAAGATGAAAAGACAAACGTAGGGATGAAATAGATTCAGCAAAGTGAGGCCCGACTTTCTTAACAGAGCGAGGATAGGAAAGATGACTTTGCGGTCTACACAAAACCCTAAAGAAAACCACGCAAAGGGGGCAAAAAGACCCTCCGTACCGAACTAACGGCACGGAGGTACACCCTTTGCGTCCCAGAGCTTCCAGCAAAACAATTAGACAAGCTGGACAGAAAAAATAGCAAACAAAAAGCAAAGAAGAACTTAGCTATGCAGAGCAGCAGGCCACAGGAATGATCCAGGGAAAAACAAGTCCAACACTGGAACATTGACAGGAAGCATGGATCAAAGCATTAGGTGGAGTTAAGTAGAGAAGCACCTAACGACCTCACCAGATCACCTAAGGGAGGAAACACAGAAGCCGCAGTACCACTTTCCTCCACAAACGGAAGCTCCCAGAGAGAATCAGCCGAAGTACCACTTGTGACCACAGGAGGGAGCTCTGCCACAGAATTCACAACAGTACCCCCCCTTGAGGAGGGGTCACCGAACCCTCACCAGAGCCCCCAGGCCGACCAGGATGAGCCACATGAAAGGCACGAACAAGATCGGGAGCATGGACATCAGAGGCAAAAACCCAGGAATTATCTTCCTGAGCATAACCCTTCCATTTAACCAGATACTGGAGTTTCCGTCTTGAAACACGAGAATCCAAAATCTTCTCCACAATATACTCCAATTCCCCCTCCACCAAAACCGGGGCAGGAGGGTCAACAGATGGAACCATAGGTGCCACGTATCTCCGCAACAATGACCTATGGAATACGTTATGTATGGAAAAAGAATCTGGGAGGGTCAGACGAAAAGAGACAGGATTCAGAAACTCAGAAATCCTATACGGACCAATGAAACGAGGTTTAAACTTAGGAGAGGAAACCTTCATAGGAATATGACGAGAAGATAACCAAACCAGATCCCCAACACGAAGTCGGGGACCCACACGGCGTCTGCGATTAGCGAAACGTTGAGCCTTCTCCTGGGACAAGGTCAAATTGTCCACTACATGAGTCCAAATCTGCTGCAACCTGTCCACCACAGTATCCACACCAGGACAGTCCGAAGACTCAACCTGTCCTGAAGAGAAACGAGGATGGAACCCAGAATTGCAGAAAAATGGCGAAACCAAGGTAGCCGAGCTGGCCCGATTATTAAGGGCGAACTCAGCCAAAGGCAAAAAGGACACCCAGTCATCCTGATCGGCAGAAACAAAGCATCTCAGATAGGTCGTTCGGTCTGGCCATTAGTCTGAGGATGGAAAGCCGAGGAAAAAGACAAGTCAATGCCCATCCTACCACAAAAGGCTCGCCAAAACCTCGAAACAAACTGGGAACCTCTGTCAGAAACGATATTCTCTGGAATGCCATGCAAACGAACCACATGCTGGAAGAACAACGGCACCAAATCAGAGGAGGAAGGCAATTTAGACAAGGGTACCAGATGGACCATCTTAGAAAAGCGATCACAGACCACCCAAATGACTGACATCTTTTGAGAAACGGGAAGATCTGAAATAAAATCCATAGAGATATGTGTCCAAGGCCTCTTCGGGACCGGCAAGGGCAAAAGCAACCCACTGGCACGAGAACAGCAGGGCTTAGCCCGAGCACAAATCCCACAGGACTGCACAAAAGTACGCACATCCCGCAACAGAGATGGCCACCAAAAGGATCTAGACACTAACTCTCTGGTACCAAAGATTCCAGGATGACCAGCCAACACCGAACAATGAACCTCAGAGATAACTTTATTCGTCCACCTATCAGGGACAAACAGTTTCTCCGCTGGACAACGATCAGGTTTATTAGCCTGAAATTTTTGCAGCACCCGCCGCAAATCAGGGGAGATGGCAGACACAATTACTCCTTCCTTGAGGATACCCGCCGGCTCAGATAAACCCGGAGAGTCGGGCACAAATCTCCTAGACAGAGCATCCGCCTTCACATTTTTAGAGCCCGAAAGGTACGAAATCACAAAGTCAAAACGGGCAAAAAACAGCGACCAACGAGCCTGTCTAGGATTCAAACGCTTAGCAGACTCGAGATAAGTCAAGTTCTTATGATCAGTCAATACCACCACGCGATGCTTAGCTCCTTCAAGCCAATGACGCCACTCCTCGAATGCCCACTTCATGGCCAGCAACTCTCGGTTGCCCACATCATAATTTCACTCAGCAGGCGAAAACTTCCTGGAAAAAAAAGCGCATGGTTTCATCACTGAGCAATCAGAACCTCTCTGCGACAAAACAGCCCCTGCTCCAATCTCAGAAGCATCAACCTCGACCTGGAACGGAAGAGAAACATCTGGTTGACACAACACAGGGGCAGAAGAAAAACGACGCTTCAACTCTTGAAAAGCTTCCACAGCAGCAGAAGACCAATTGACCAAATCAGCACCCTTCTTGGTTAAATCGGTCAATGGTTTGGCAATACTAGAAAAATTGCAGATGAAGCGACGATAAAAATTAGCAAAGCCCAGGAACTTTTGCAGACTTTTAAGAGATGTCGGCTGAGTCCAATCATGGATGGCTTGGACCTTAACAGGATCCATCTCGATAGTAGAAGGGGAAAAGATGAACCCCAAAAATGAAACCTTCTGCACACCAAAGAGACACTTTGATCCCTTCACAAACAAAGAATTAGCACGCAGGACCTGAAAAACCGTTCTGACCTGCTTCACATGAGACTCCCAATCATCCGAGAAGATCAAAATGTCATCCAAGTACACAATCAGGAATTTATCCAGGTACTCTCGGAAGATGTCATGCATAAAGGACTGAAACACTGATGGAGCATTGGCAAGTCCGAATGGCATCACTAGATACTCAAAATGACCCTCGGGCGTATTAAATGCAGTTTTCCATTCATTGCCTCGCCTGATTCGCACCAAATTATACGCACCACGAAGATCTATCTTGGTGAACCAACTAGCCCCCTTAATCCGAGCAAACAAATCAAATAACAATGGCAAGGGGTACTGAAATTTAGCAGTGATCTTATTAAGAAGGCGGTAATCGATACAAGGTCTCAGCGAACCATCCTTCTTGGTTACAATAAAGAACCCTGCTCCTAATGGCGACGATGACGGGCGAATATGCCCCTTCTCCAGGGATTCCTTCACATAACTGCGCATAGCGGTGTGCTCAGGCACGGATAAATTAAACAGTCGACCTTTTGGGAATTTACTACCAGGAATCAAATTGATAGCACAATCACAATCCCTATGCGGAGGTAGGGCATCGGACTTGGGCTCATCAAATACATCCCGGTAATCAGACAAGAACTCTGGAACCTCAGAAGGGGTGGATGACGAAATTGACAGAAATGGAACATCACCATGTACCCCCTGACAACCCCAGCTGGACACCGACATGGATCTCCAATCCAATACTGGATTATGGGCTTGTAGCCATGGCAACCCCAACACGACCACATCATGCAGATTATGCAACACCAGAAAGCGAATAACCTCCTGATGTGCAGGAGCCATGCACATGGTCAGCTGGGTCCAGTATTGAGGCTTATTCTTGGCCAGAGGCGTAGCATCAATTCCTCTCAATGGAATAGGACACTGCAAGGGCTCCAAGAAAAACCCACAACGCTTAGCATATTCCAAGTCCATCAAATTCAGGGCAGCGCCTGAATCCACAAACGCCATGACAGAATACGATGACAAAGAGCAGATCAAGGTAACGGACAGAATAAATTTTGACTGTACTGTACCAATGGTGGCAGACCTAGCGAACCGCTTAGTGCGCTTAGGACAATCAGAGATAGCATGAGTGGAATCACCACAGTAGAAACACAGCCCATTCAGACGTCTGTGTTCTTGCCGTTCAACTCTGGTCATAGTCCTATCGCACTGCATAGACTTAGGTTTAATCTCAGGTAATACCGCCAAATGGTGCACAGATTTACGCTCACGCAAGCGTCGACCGATCTGAATGGCCAAAGACATAGACTCATTCAAACCAGCAGGCATAGGAAATCCCACCATGACATCCTTAAGGGCTTCAGAGAGACCCTTTCTGAATATAGCTGCCAGCGCAGATTCATTCCATTGAGTGAGAACGGACCACTTTCTAAATTTCTGACAATACACCTCTATCTCATCCTGAGCCTGACAAAGAGCCAGCAAATTTTTTTCTGCCTGATCCACTGAATTAGGCTCATCGTACAGCAATCCAAGCGCCAGGAAAAATGCATCGATATTACTTAATGCAGGATCTCCTGACGCAAGAGAAAATGCCCAGTCCTGAGGGTCGCCACGCAAAAAAGAAATGACGATCCTAACCTGTTGAACTGGGTCACCAGAGGAGCGAGGTTTCAAAGCCAAAAATAGTTTACAATTATTTTTGAAACTCAGAAATTTAGTTCTATCTCCAAAAAAAAAATCTGGAATAGGAATTCTCGGTTCTAACAAAGAATTCTGAACCACAAAATCTTGAATATTTTGAACTCTTGCCGTGAGCTGATCCACACATGAAGACAGACCTTTAATGTCCATTGCTACACCTGTGTCCTGAACCATCCAAATGTCTAGGGGAAAAAAAAGGCAAAACACAGTGCAAAGAAAAAAAAATGGTCTCAGAACTTCTTTTTTCCCCTCTATTGAGAATCATTAGCACTTTTGGCTTCCTGTACTGTTGTGATAGGCAATTCAGTATCACAATGGACATAGCGGTCAGAGCACATACAGTGATCTGACAATAACCCAAAATAATAGAACGAGCTCTGAGACGTGGGAACTCTGCAGACCGCAATCCCTAATCCTCTCCAAACAACACTAGAGGCAGCTGTGGATTGCGCCTAACTCTGCCTATGCAACTTGGCACAGCCTGAGAAACTAACTAGCCTGAAGATAGAAAATAAGCCTACCTTGCCTCAGAGAAATACCCCAAAGGAAAAGGCAGCCCCCCACATATAATGACTGTGAGTTAAGATGAAAAGACAAACGTAGGGATGAAATAGATTCAGCAAAGTGAGGCCCGACTTTCTTAACAGAGCGAGGATAGGAAAGATGACTTTGCGGTCTACACAAAACCCTAAAGAAAACCACACAAAGGGGGCAAAAAGACCCTCCGTACCGAACTAACGGCACGGAGGTACACCCTTTGCGTCCCAGAGCTTCCAGCAAAACAATTAGACAAGCTGGACAGAAAAAATAGCAAACAAAAAGCAAAGAAGAACTTAGCTATGCAGAGCAGCAGGCCACAGGAATGATCCAGGGAAAAACAAGTCCAACACTGGAACATTGACAGGAAGCATGGATCAAAGCATTAGGTGGAGTTAAGTAGAGAAGCACCTAACGACCTCACCAGATCACCTGAGGTAGGAAACTCAGAAGCCGCAGTACCACTTTCCTCCACAAACGGAAGCTCCCAGAGAGAATCAGCCGAAGTACCACTTGTGACCACAGGAGGGAGCTCTGCCACAGAATTCACAACAGGAAGGAACAACAGGATTTGTGCTTTGAAAAAAGCAGTTGGTTTGCACAGCGGCGTACACACAGCAATGCAGCTATCAGGGAGCCTTCTAGGGCAGCCCAATGAGCTACAGCGCTGAAAAAAAAAAAAAAAGTAGCTTCCACTGTCCCTGCACACCGAAGGTGGTGTTGGACAGTGGAAATCGCTAATGCACAAGCGGTTTGGTGGTTAATGGACCCTGCCTAACGCTATCCCTGCTTCTGACGAAGCGGCAGCAACCTCTCCCTAAGCTCAGATCAGCGACAGTAAGATGGCGGTCGGCGGGAACGCCCCTTTATAGCCCCTGTGACGCCGCAGACAGCAAGCCAATCACTGCAATGCCCTTCTCTAAGATGGTGGGGACCAGGACCTATGTCATCACGCTGCCCACACTCTGCGTTCACCTTCATTGGCTGAGAAATGGCGCTTTTTGCGTCATTGAAACGCGACTTTGGCGCGAAAGTCGCGTACCGCATGGCCGACCCCGCACAGGGGTCGGATCGCGTTTCATGAAACCCGACTTTGCCAAAAGTCGGCAACTTTTGAAAATGAACGACCCATTTCGCTCAACTCTAGGCACCACCATTACACTATGTGCACTGCACTTCAAGTCAGGTGACAGTCTTTCAGACCCAGGGATGCATCCCATGCCATTTTACTGAAGAATGTAGCAGAACCAGCTAACATATATAGCCACCTGGAATGATCTCTGGGCCATAAATGGAAATAAAAGCAGGTGATGCACTCTGGCCAATCATGAAGGAACAATTCAAACTTTCAGCAGAATTAGATGTACACGCTTGGGAGTCAGGGCCACAGCTAATTGAACAGCTCAGAGAGTGGGCCAAAGGCAGATTGTCAGGACAAGCCCTCAGCTTACATGACATGAGCCAAGACAAGACAGAGTCTGTAAAGAGGTTTCATAGCAGAGTAATGCAAGTATTCCAAGACTTGGGCTTCACCATTCATGACCAGATACACACGCAAATGTTGGCACAGGCCTTTGTGCATGGACTGAGACAGCCAATCAGGAAACCACTGATAGTGGCTAGGCCCGAGAACAGGTCAATAGCAGTGGACTGACCCAGCAAAACGGGTTATGTGCGCCTGGGAGACTGTTTATTGCCAATTGTCGCCAAAACTGCTGCCATTATAGCGCCACAAAGAGCGCGAAGAAGGAAACGGGTGCTGTGCTGCTGAGAACGCCGGAAGGGGAGCCAGAGGTGAAGACGCTGCAAAGTGTCGAGCGACACGCCGGAAGAACCGCTGCAGACTCCAGAGAGGAGACACCGACCTCAATAAGGTTAGCAAAGGGGAGAAGTTATGTCAAACCAGGGGGAAGAAGTGGTGGCAGATGCAGCCGCAGCCCTTGTAATGCCGCAAGACCTTGGTTTGGATGCAGCCGCCGGTTTCATGGCACCCCCGGGCCTCAACACGGACGCACCTGCAGGCCCCATCTTACCACCAGGCCCCGCAGCTTCAATCAGCAGGCCGGACCCCGCTGCCGCTACAGTGCCCATAATGCCGTTGTCCACAGTAGCCAAAGGGATTGAGTCCCAACCAGGAGTGCAGAAGACAGCCCCTCTCATGGTGACCACTGACCTGGAAGCGCAACCACCCTACAAAGACAGAAGAAGTGTCAAGTGTTGCAACTGTGGCAAGTTTGGCCATTTCTGGAACCAGTGCAGAGCACCCATGCAACCCAAGAGTTGGTCCAGAGAAACAGGTCAAGGAAGAAGTACAGAAAACAGTGAAGTACCCCGTCCATGGGACAGGGGTAAGCAAGCCAGGTCTGCAAGACACTACGCTCCTGACATGTAAAACCCCGTCTGCAGGACCAATACCTCAAATTGCCCTGAAAGTGGATGGCGTTGTCAGATCTTTTCTTCTGCACACTGGTACAGCCAGAAGTGTGATGAGACCTGTGGAACTCGCTGATCCCACCTGCCTATCATAATCCTCTGTGTCTCGCATGGGCATTGATGGTCAAGTCAGACATTCTCAGTTTACAAAGCCTCTGAGCATGTGCACTCAGCCAGGACACTCTATCCTGTCCCAGTTTGTGGTGTCAAGAACCTGCCACTCAACCTGCTGGGAGCGGACCTACTGCAGAAGCTGAAGGCAACCACAGTGTTCCAGGAAGATGGGACCGTGACACTTTCTTCATCCCTGACCCAAGAAGAATCATGCTGGCGGCCCTACAAGAACCTCAAACAACCGATGAGGCCTACCCAAGGAGGTACTGGACGTAGTACCAGAGAGTCCATGGTCTAAGGGACCCCGGGACGTGGGAAAACCTCAAGTTGCCCCAGTACGAGTGTCACTCAAGCCAGGTACCCCGTACCCTCGTAAGGCCAAGGCCAGGCCTAGAGTCAAGCTGCCTCTGACCAACTGAAGGTCTACTTCGAAATAGGAATCATTGTTCCTTGCACATCGCCTTGTAATACCCCGCTTTTCCCGGTCAAGAAAAAAAAAGACTGTAAAAGGAGAGCCAGCCAAGTTCAAAATGGTACATGACCTGAGAGACGTGAATGACGCCACGGTGTTTGAAACTCCAATTGTGCCGAATCCGCACACTCTGCTCTCAAATGTGCCTTCCACAGCAAAAGTGTTCACTTCATCCAGAAGACCAGTAGCTGTTTGCCTTAACGCACCAGGGGGGACAGCACACATGGACAGTGATGCCACAGCGGGCCCAGAACATCCCTTCACAGTTCAGCAAAGCAATGTCCACAGTCCTCACCAAATGGGTCACAGAACATGCAGAAGTAACCCTGCTACAATATGTGGACAATCTACTCCTTTGTGCACGTGTAAAGCCCGTTCCCTGTCTCTCCTATTCTACCTGGTGGAGCAGCACTGCAAGGTCTCAAAGAACAATGTTAAATCGTGTCTGAAGCGAGTTACGTTGCAAGGACACTGTATTGCTTACCAGACGAAACACCTGACAGATGACCGGAAGACCACAGTGGAGAAGATGGTTCCTCCAACAACTCCAAAGGCGCTACAGGCCTTCCTTGGTCCAGTTTCGTATTGCAGAGCCTGGATCCCTGATGCTTCAGTCCTAATGCAGCCTCTGTATGACTGTGCCAACATAACCCCATTCCTCCTGACAGATACAGCCTTCAGCTCGTTCAAGAAGTTAAAAGACTCTGTAGTCTCAGCGCCAGCACTAGGCTTACCTGACTACGAGATGCCATTCCGTCTCTACCTGATGGAAAAAGAAGGCCTTGCTACTGGAGTCCTGACGCAGCTTCAGGGGGGAAAGCAGAGACCTTTGGGCTACATTTCAGCTTGCTTGGATCCAGTTGCAAGGGAAGCCCCCTCCTGCATGAGAGCAGCATTTGCAGCACCGGCCCTCCTGGACAAGACTGCTGACATCATTCTTGGATTGCAGATTGGAAATCCTGGCTCCGCATGACATCTCAGAAATCCTCAACCAAACCCAGCCAAAACATCTCTCCACCGCCAGGCATCTTCGTCTCCAGATGCACAGTCCTCAACCCGTCCACTCTACGCCCACTCCCAAGGGGGGATACAGATATGGACCCTCAGATCAAAAGTCTGATCAAAAATCTGCATGATATCTTCCGCAGGGATCTGGATTTGCTCTGGATGGATGACCATGATTGCTTCAGCATCAGGCAACAGGAAACAGCAGGACTACCCAAGGTGGCAGAAGAGCCACTGACCAACCCAGAGTTGATCCCCTACATGGATGGTTCCAGATTTGCAGATGATGAAGGAAGATTCCAGACAGGATGTGCAGAGACCAGCAATCAAGAGATCCTGTGGTCCAGAAGTCTGCCGCCTACTCTGCAGCTCAGGAAGCAGAATGGATAGCGCTGACGAAGGCCTGCCAGATTGCAGAAGGAAAAACTGCGGACATATACACCGATTCAAGGTACTCGCATGGCATAGCACACGACTCTGGACCCGTTTGGGCTGCAAGAGACTTCACAGCAAGCGGAACAACCGTGAAGCATCATGGAGCCATCAAGGACCTGCTGGATGCACTCCAACTTCCAAAAAATGGTGGCAGTACTAAAAGTTAAAGCATATGGAAAATTGAACACAGTAGAGGCACGGGGTAACAACATGGCGGATATAGCGGCCAAAGAAGCAGCCAAAGGAAGGTAATATGGAGAAGTGGGAGAAGTCGTAAAGCCGGACGGCTACTACATGATGACTGAAGACAAGAAACCTGACCAGATGATGTCCTGGGATCTGCTCAAAAAGCTGCAAGAGCAAGCCCCAAAAAAGGACAAGAAGGAATGCTGTATGCGGAAGGGAGCAACACATGAAGAAGGAAGGGTATATGCAATGGACTACGAACCCTGTTTACCCCGAAGCATGTACCCTATGGTGGTCCAGTGGGCACATGGGCCCACACACAGATCAAAGACACAGATGAATGAACTGATTGGTGCTTACTGGTTCGCTCCAGGGATCTCCACCCTAACAGCCAAGTTCACTAGCAGCTGTCTGACCTGCAGCAAATGCAACGCTGGAAGAATGGAGAAAGTTCCCACACATCATCTTGCCAGCCCGCTGTACCCCTTCCAGAGGATCCAGATAGACCACATCCAGATGCCGCCAAGTGGAGGTTTTGAATATGCCCTTGTGGTCGTGGACGTGTTCTCAGGATGGCCAGAAGTTTTTCCCAGTGAGGAACCAGTCAGCAAAGACTACTGCAAAGAGACTACCCTCAGAGATGAGATACGCAGATATGGGGTCCCAGAAGTGATAGGCAGTGACCAGGGACCCGCATTCACAGCAAATCTCACACGGGAGATCTGGTCAGCAGTAGGGTCAGACTTAGGCCTACGCACTCCCTACAATCCCCAGAGTAGCGAGAAAGTGGATAGACTGAATGGGACACTTAAGAACAGAATGTTGAAAGTTGCCCAAGAGACATGCAAACCATGGCATGAGACACTCCCAATCACACTACTTAGTTTAAGGCACACTTCCAGAGGCCCAGAAAAGCTGTCACCATATGAAATTTTGTTTGGGTCTAGTCCCAGGTTAGGGGTATTCTTTCCCTCAGCAGCTGACTATGTAATATGATACTTTGTCTGCTTATGTAATTGAACTCACCAAGAAACTTGCTAACATCCATTCTCGAGTTTTTTCTTCATTGCCAGATCCAGATTCAGTGTCCGGTACGCACTCCTTGAAGCCAAGAGACTGGGTGTTGGTGAAAAAAAAGTTTGTAAGGACAACACCACCCGATCCCAGATCTGATGGTCCTGTCCAAGTGCCGCTGATGACACCAACCTCTGTGAAGCTGGAGGGAAGACCCACTTGGATCCACGCATCGTATGAACGCTCCCCTACCAGAAGTCGACACCCAAGCCAGAACGATGTTCTGGATGCCCTGCCTGACCGAATAGATGACCTACCTGATAAAGAATACACTATACATGCTATTGACTAAGAGACTGATTGCAACTAACCCCCGTTAGGGACAGATCTCCTGACCGCCCATTTGCGAAAAGTCTGTACGGAGTGGGGCATGGGCATTAGGCTTGCGTCAGTTCACCGACAGCACAAAAGAGTTGCAGCGCTTTGGGACAGGAGGCTAGGTTTAGGGCAAGTGATATCTAAGGGGGGCTTGTGATAGAAATATTTATATCATGTAGATCTCACTTGCATGTATACTCCTCTATAATCATATATACTCATATAAACGCAAATATATCTATATACACTATAATCAATTTGTGGTGGAATATGTGTATATATATATTATATATATCTATATGTGTGTAGTGACCTCTGACATCTGTCTAGTGATAATGTAGCATCTGTCCTGAAGGCCAGTGGCACCTAGGTGTTAATATGTACTTCCTTGGGAAGAGTAGGAATTCTGTCTCCATATCTCACCAGGGGGTCTAGCTAGAGCCAAGAACAAAGGAACACTTGACACCTCTTAGGTCTTGGAGGGGAGATGCTAAATGCTGCTTGAGGGAAGGTATCCCTGGGAACCATTTCACACATGTCTCCAGAGGAAAATAATATATATTCATTAGTAGCGCGGCCATGGCCCAATCAGACAGGCAGCAGTTATGATATTGGCCTGAGGGGCCGGTCTAGAAACCTGACCTCAGACCAAAGTTATAAATTTAGGCTGCAGACAGAGAATGGTGTTCACATGATGAGGGCAGCCTGAAAAGCTGATGCGTTCCACAACTACATTCACCCCTCCCCCCTCAGGGAGCAGAAAGCAGACTACAAGTTAGATGATTTCTGTAAGTTTTCTCCTCTTTATTTTATACTGTTTTGCATAAGTTGTATGTCTTTTTATTATCATATTTTTATACCTTTTTCTTGTAAACATTTAACCTTTTTCTATTAAAGTATAAACTTTAATAAGTTGAACCTTGAATGTTCTAAAGAATCCATAGACTAGAGGTGTGTGAGCCTTATGGGTGATAAACATATTTTGATTAGTTATTTCTGGGACTCATCGCCCGTGTATTCGATGAGTGGTGGCAGCGCGTATGAGCGGGTGTGTGGCCTGGGTCGGTGTGTGATTTATGCTCCCATTACAGCATAGGACAGAGGTTGAATGCTGGATGGAGAGTGGGGAGATAGATTAACCCTTGCAGGCACAACCCCAAGTCACGTGTGAGAGCAGGCACGTGACGAATAAGTGACACCACGGAGCAGTGATCCGTGACACAATAGCTTAAAATGGCTGACATAAACTGATATAAGCCAGACAGACTGTTCGGTGATTTCCACCCCAAAAAGCGGAAGAACTCCAGATGTCTTAAGTGCTGATGAGATGTCTCAACTTTGGCCTAGATGCAGAGATACATTTTAGTTGCTTAATCAGCAATCATATGTGCATTAATCACAATATTCCATATATATTCAGATAACCAATAACAGAGGAGCTAGACAATATGGTAATTAATTAACCACCCCTAACCACTCCTTTCTATATGCAATTATAAAACTATGTATCAGGAAATAAAGGATCAGTATTGATGGAATGCTTTCCTGTCACAATTGTGTACAGACTCATTCTTGATGAGCGCTCAAAATACTCAGTCTTATTGGGAACAGCCGCAGCACACACGGGATAGATTTATCCAACCCAAACTTCCATATCATAAGTATGGAGAGCAGAAAAAGAAGAGAAATGTCTGATGACTTGTGAACCAAAGTTGTTGAACAATATCAACAATTTCAAGGTTACAACTGCCAAGTGTACATGAGTAAGCAAAAATCCTTCTGGGAAAGCGCCTTGTGGACAGATGAGACCAAGATAGAGCTTTTTAGCAAAGCACATCATTCTACTGTTTACCGAAAACAGAATGAGGCCTACAAAGAAAAAAACAAAGTATCTACAGTTAAATATGAGGGAAGTTCAAAGATGTTCTGGAGTTTTTTGCTGCCTCTGGCACTGGGTTCCTTTATTGTGTGCAAGGCGTCATGAAATCTGAAGATTAAAAAAGGATTTTGGGTCACAATGTAGTGCCCAGTGTCAGAAAGCTGAGTTTGCATCCTAGATCATGGGTCTTCCAGCAGGTCAATGACCACAAACATTCTTCAAGAAGCCCCCAGAAATGGATGTAAACAAAGCGCTTGAGAATTCTGAAATGACCAGCAATGAGTCTGGATCTAAATTTCACTGAACACCTGTAGAGAGATCTTAAAATTGCTGTTGGAAGAAGGCACATTTCAAATATGAGAGACCTGGAGCAGTTTACAAAAGAAAGTGGTTCAAAATTCCAGTTGCGAAGTATAATAAACTTGTTGATGGTTATAGGAATAGATCGATTGCAGATATTTATTCCAAAGGGTGTGCATTCAAGTATTAACTCGAGGGTGCCATCAATTTTATCCAACCTATGTTTGGGGTTTTGTGTGAAATTATGTCCAATTTGCCTTTTTTTTCTCTGTTTTTCTAATGTTGTTCCAATATGCACAAAGGAAATAAACATGTGTATTACAAAACGTGTATTTCAGTAATTTTTTGGAAGAAATACTTTTTTTTCTGGAATAATTTCAAGGATACCAACACTTTCAGCCATGACTGTAGTTATAAATATTTTTGGATTATGTTTACTTTATTTGGCAATGAGTCTCAATCTTTGCTGTCTTGATTTGTTTTTTTTACACATATTATTTTTTCTTTAACTCCCTCATGACAAGCACTTTAATAGTT
The DNA here is from genome assembly GCF_032444005.1 of Ranitomeya imitator. Taxonomy (NCBI): domain Eukaryota; kingdom Metazoa; phylum Chordata; class Amphibia; order Anura; family Dendrobatidae; genus Ranitomeya; species Ranitomeya imitator. Next base: position 739,621,691 of record NC_091284.1, on the reverse strand, counting down.
CTGCAGTACTTGTGCGGCGCACCGATTGTGCAGCCTCACAATGAGCATTGTCCTGATGGTCTCTATGGAGACCCCCTGCCCCAAGATGACCTCAGGGTCCTTCCGGGTCCTGCAGGGTAAGTGGCTTGTGAGTGCCTGCTGAGAGCAGGTGCTGGCATGCCTCCTTCCTTGCCTGTCAGATCCTAATCTAATGATGGTCTGCAGTACAGAGTCAGATTATTATCATTATTATTATTTATTGTTATAGCGCCATTTATTCCATGGCGCTTTACATGGGAGGAGGGGTATACATAATAAAAGAAGTACAATAATCTTAAACAATACAAGTCATAACTGGTACAGGAGGAGAGAGGACCCTGTCCGCAAAGGCTCACAATCTACAAGGGATGGGTGAGAATACAGTAGGCAAGGATACAGCTGGTCATGCAGCGGTTTGGTCGATCAGTGGTTACTGCAGGTTGTAGGCTTGTCGGAAGAGGTGGGTCTTCAGGCTCTTTTTGAAGGTTTCGATGGTAGGCGAGAGTCTGATGTGTTGTGGTAGAGGGTTCCAGAGTAGGGGTGATGCGCAAGAGAAATCTTGTATACAATTGTGGGAAGAGGAGATAAGAAGGGAGTAGAGAAGGAGATCTTGTGAGGATCAGAGGTTGCGTGTTGGAAAGTACAGGGAGACGAGGTCACAGATGTATGGAGGAGACAGGTTGTGGATGGCTTTGTACGTCATGGTTAGGGTTTTGTACTGGAGTCTCTGGGCAATGGGGAGCCAGTGAAGGTATTGACAGAGGGGAGAGGCCGGGGAATAGCGGGGGGACAGGTGGATTAGTTGGGCAGCAGAGTTTAGAATAGATTGGAGGGGTGCGAGAGTGTTAGAAGGGAGGCCACAGAGCACGAGGTTGCAGTAGTCAAGGCGAGAGATGATGAGGGCATGCACTAGGGTTTTTGCAGATTCTTGGTTGAGGAATGTACGGATTCATGAAATATTTTTGGGTTGAAGTCGGCAGGAAGTGGAAAGGGCTTGGATATGTGGTTTGAAGGAGAGATCAGCATCAAGGATTACCCCGAGGCAGCGAGCTTGTGGGACTGGGGAGAGTGGGCAGCCATTTACTGTAATGGATAGGTTCGTTGGAGGGGTTGCGTGAGATGGGGAAAAGATGATGAATTCTGTTTAGTCCATGTTAAGTTTCAGAAATCTAGCAGAGAAGAAGGATGAAATAGTGGACAGACATTGAGGGATTCTTGTTAGTAGGGAGGCGATATCTGGTCCAGAGATGTAGATCTGTGTGTCATCAGACAATTTGACCAGGGCGGAACGAGATAGGTTAGAGGTCCTGCGGGGGCTTCAGATGTAGTGCTGAAGCCTGCTGATAAGGGGGGCAACATTGTAATTTGGCCAAAGTCCCTTTATGAAAAAGAGGCATATAGACAGCTGAATAGTAAAATATGCTATAAACGCCTCACCTTTAATCCATTATCATCATTCACGGGCCAACTACTTAAGATCTTAAATGTTGCTGTTCAAAATGAGGTAATCACTAAAGAATTGGCTTCAGCACTACAAGTACAGGAACCCACCATCTCCACTATGTATCTTTTACCAAAGATACACAAGAATATTGAGGCCCCCCCGGGACGTCCAATCATCTCCGGCTCGGGTAACTACCTTGAAAAAGTCAACTGTTGGATTGACTCTAAGTTACAGCCCCTGGTTGAAAGCCTTCCTTCATTTCATTTGGATACGGGGGAGTTCCTTAAAAGGGTGGATAGTCTTTGCATTGGACCTGAGACTATGTTGGTGACAGGTGATGTTGAATCCCTGTACACCAACATTAAACATGCAGATGGTCTAGCAGTCACCAAGTATTTTCTAGACATGTCAAATCTATCAGTGGAGATCAGTAGTCTAATTCTTGAACTCCTCGAATTTTCCCTCACGCACAATTTTTTCACAGCTCCAGGACACAGCCATGGGGGCTTCTTTTGCCCCGGCATATGCCAACTTGTTCCTTGGGCTGTGGGAGAGGGACCTCCACCTGTCACATCTGGGTGCATCGATGGACCACATCCCCTTTTGGGTGCGGTACATCAATGACGTGTTCCTGATCTGGCAGGGGAACTCTGGACAATTGATGGACTTCATTGAAGGGATCAATCGCAATGATAAGAATATCCATATTACGTATCAATTTGATACAAATAATATTGATTTTCTTAATGTGAAAGTGTGGAGGGATTCAGAGGATATCTTACAGACATCAATTTTTAGGAAGGAAACATCTACCAACAGGTTGCTACACGCCTCCTCCGCCCAGCCTAGACCTTTAATTAATTCCATTCCCATGGGACAGTTTCTGCGTCTTCGCAGAATCTGTTCAAATGATGATGAATTCAAGCGGAATGCATGGGATGACCACCCGACAATTGAAAGTGCGTGTCCGTGAGCATATATTAGGGATTCAGGCAGCGGCCGACCATGACGACATAACCACGCTTAGGACACTACCGCGGCACTTTAAGCAATTCCAAGGGTGTGACAGTTCCCTACTTATGATAAGAGGGATTGACATGATTGACCCTGGCATCCGCGGTGGCAATCTGGGACAGAAATTGGCACGCTGTGAGACAAGGTGGATCTGGGCGTTGGATACCGTCCATCCCAATGGGCTAAATGAAACAATGAGCTTTGTTCCATTCTTATAGTAATACTAGACTTCCATCTATTACTGGCTTTTTGCACACGTTTGTGTTTTATGATCTTAACTGTATATATTTTTTATTTAGTTATCAATCATCCACCTCTCATTTTCCCCTCTTTTTTGGAGTCCTGCACTACGGCGATGGTAGAGATTGACGTGTGAAGCCATGTGGATTGAGGAATGACCCTATACTTCAACATTATACCATCTTTATGAATAATCCAGACGTGTTGTGATGCCTGTATATATGTATAATATTAATATAAATGTAACAGGATATTGGCACTCTATACTTTGAACAGGTCGGGATATTCATGAAATATGTAAGTGATATATTTGTGAAGTGTCGTTCCCCATTGTAAACATGGTTTCATAACCTTTGGCTGGTTACTAGTGGTGGTGCTTCACTCTCAACAATAATCACAATATATCATGTATTTAGTATCTGCATCAATTGTAGGCATGATTGTGCCTGACGTTTCATGTATGATGTATTGTATATTTCCTTATTGTTGTCAACACTTTTCATCTATATATGCCCGTATATGGTAGATGTATACTTGTATGATACCTGGGCCGTCCTTTGTAGTGAGTCATATACTTTGCTATGAGCAGGATATCTAACTCCTTACATGTCTGCCATCCGCTGGCACGCATGTGCATTGCGGACCTCGGCTCGCTGGGCGGCTTCCGGCGTCTGCGTCGCCATGGTGACCTCCTCGCCTGGCGCTTGACGCCGGGTGCCGTCTCGCATCCTGTGTTGCCGTGGTGACACATGTGTCATAGGAGGCGGACTTGGCACTATGTAATGATGTGTCTAAGAACATCATGTGACTGTGTCACATGCACAGGACGTATCCAGGAAGTGACTCTAGCAATACTTACTGACGGCTCTTTGGTGTAACTCCACTGGTGCGAAAATCACATGTTCGCATTGTGGTTAATGATTGGTGGCTGGTTTCTTTTTATATCCCCATGCTTCCCCTTTCCCATTACCCCTTGAAAAAGGCCATCACGCCGAAACGCGCGTCGAGGCGGGTGCACTCGGTGGGTGTGTGGACGTCCTTACCTGCTCAGGTAGTCACCTTTTTGTAAGTACGATTTGGACATGTATATTATTATGTTTACCTGAGGCTGGTATACACATAAGGTTTGGACCGAAAATGCAATTGTTTGTACGGTTGTATTCACACTGCCAAATACTGTTGGGCTGTGATATCCATTTATTGCAGGCATATATTTTCACCCATTGATGTGCACCCTTGCGTTTCTGACATGTGCATTATGGCATGAACCTTGTTTTCCCATGCTCCTAATCTTGGTAAATACTTAATAAAGTTATTTATAGTTTTATAAATTATGGGTGTTGTCTGATCGTTTTCTTGCTGCGGTTTTTTCTATTTGTAAACCACAATTACCCCAATATTGTCCATGATATGACCCATACTATAATATAGAATGTTCCCCTTATAGTGATAACTAGTTGATATGGGTATGCGTTTCAAGAAGCTGTTGTGATAACATATAGACGGAGCAAGACAAGAGGAAACCGTTTGGTGCATAGTCATTTTGTTTCACCTGTGGCAAATAATACATGGTTGCCCACTAAAAACCAAAGGATGCTATAGATGCGGGGACTGTGAGTACATCTTAACAGGCTGAAGACCCCGATGAAATTTATGGGATCAGAGATTTCATCAATTGCAAAACAAAAGGGGTGATCTATAGAATCACATGTGACTGTGGAAAGTCCTATGTTGGGAAAACAATTAGAAATTTTAGGAGGAGAATAGGGGAACATCTAGGAGACGTACGGAACAAGAGTGCGACACCATTGGCGAGACATGTCAATGGTTCACATGGTGGAAACTTGAAAACCATACGATTCATAGGTATTGAAAAGGTAAAATCGTTAAAAAGCGGGGGAGATTTTGATAAAGTAATGTTACAGAGAGAATCCAGATGGATATTTCGCCTGAACACCTGCCACCCTCATGGTTTGAATGAACAGCTTAATTATAGCTGCTTTTTATGAAAAAAAGAATTGATTATAATAATAATAATAACGGTTGTTCACCTGCCTCTATTTGATTATTACATGGTTATATTGATCTGTCACTCTCAGGACCCGAATGAGCAGCTCAATTATAGCTGAATCTAATGAAATGAAAGAAATTACTACAATTACAGTGGTTGTTCACTTGTTGTATGGGTGCATTGGTCTGTGTCCTCAGTCCTATCCACTTTTAAGTCTTGTCATATTAAAATAGTACGCTTCATAATCTAATATGATTTGAATTTATTGATACAAGTAGTGGCCACTGCCACATTTGAACCTCATTGACCTATTCTAAAATTATTATGGTCTTACTGACTAAGATTAGGTCATATTATGGATAATTCTAATTGGGCTCAGTCCCTGTTCCCCTCCTCCCTCTTTGAATAGTTTCTACTTCCCTCCTCCTCCATGAAATGGATAACATCCCCCTCCCTTCCCTCCCTCATACTGTATATCTGTTTCCCTTTCTCCTATTGTGAGCATCCTTATCTACAGGGATGGAACCTGGAGATATATTTATACCTTTATTAAATCACATAAATAAACATCCAAGTGCTAAATATGAACTTGTTCCTGGCCTGATATCAAATAGAAAAGCAGCTTAATTGTCACACTTATTTTTGGGCCGACATTGATGGATATTGTTTTGTGGCTCAGCTGGGTTAAGTGGCCAGTTGCGCACTTTACATTATCTCCGGTGGACCTGCTTTGTATTACGCGTTCCAAGGACCGGAGATGAGCGCGTAGCCTGGGAAACATATGTGCGCGTCACTTCCGGTGAACCTGCGTTCCACCATGCGGCTCATGGACCGGAGGTCACTATGGATATCGGAAGGTGGAAGGTGTGTGATTTGCATTCCGGTGCATGTGTGAGAACCGGAAATGATGAAACACGCTGAGTAATTAAGGGGTTGTAGGAAACTACTTAATGAGGGTATTTCCAATGGGGATCTCATCCTTACCAGACATAATAAAAAAACAGTCCAAACCTGACCTGGCTGACTGGACATGTGAGCTACCTGCCAATGCAGGAGCTTTAGAATTCCCACATTTTTCATATATCTCTCCCCTGATGAATCCCCGAATGGGGGAGGAAACATGTAGGGAGATCCTACATGGTTTGGTGGGTACAATTTATTAGCCTTACTTGGGGACCGTCCTTGTAAAGGCGGAAGCACTGCAGGGGCATGACTGGGGTACATTACAAAATCTTCCCTTCTCCCAGATTCATATAATCGTCATATATGCTTCTGCATACCTGCAACCAGCAGAAAAAGACTACAGATTTGGTGAGATGAAACCATTTTTATTGAGCACTGGTAACATTGAGCACTTTGGCACTTTATCACAGGTTTGTTTTGTTTTGAATTATCCATTGTTTTTATATGAAATCTGCAAACTAGTCTAGGAAAATCTGCGCTCCAAGAGGTAAATAGCGCTCTGTCCCTCCATATACTGAAGTACGGTAGTACTGTACACTCACATATGAGGTATTTCTACATTCAGCCGAAATTGTGGGACAAATTCTGGTGCCATTTATACTCATTTCCCAGTGTGAAAATGTAAAATTTGGGGCAAACACACAATCTTGGTGATAAAAATGTAAATAATTTTTTCTTCACTGCCCAATGGTATAAAAGTTCGTGACATACCTGTGGTGTCAATGTAATCACTGCACCCCTAGATGAATTCATTGAGAGGTTTGATTGGAAAATGGGGTCACTTATGGGGGGTTCTGCTGTTCTGGCACCTCAGGGGCTCTGCCATTGTAACATTGCACTCTCAAACAAGTGCAGCAAAACCTGCACTGTAATATGGCGCTACTTCCCTTCTGAGATTTGCGCTGTACTCAAAAGTAGTTTTTGACCACATATGGGGTGTCGGGGAACTCAGGAGAAATTGCACAACAAACTTTGGGGTCCATTTTCTCTATTTGCCCTTGTGAAAATACAAAATTTGTTGCTAAATAAGATTTTTGTGGGAAAAATGTGATTTTTTTATTTTCACGGCTTAACGTTATAAATGTCTGTGAAGCACCTGGGGGCTCAAGGTGCTCAATACACATTTTGATGAGGTCCAAAAGGGGTCTAGTTTCCAAAATGGTGTCACTTGTGGGGAGTTTCCACTGTTTAGTCACATCAAACATAACATGGCGTCCGCTAAATATGCCAGCAAATTTTACATTCAAAAAGTATTGTAAAAGAATGGGGAGACAAAGAGCGCAATAGGGTCTTATCCACGTTACACAGAGGAGAATATATACCAAAATATGCTCACCTGGTTAGGATGAGATTAGAGCATATAGATAGCGGCTGCTGCAGATCCACAGGTCTTCACCGACCAGAGAAAATAATGTCTTCAAAAGGAGATTTGTTGTTAAAATTCTGCGCTGCCGCTAAGATGAATTTCCTGATGAAGGGGGCATGAGACCCCTGAAACGCGTTGAATAAAACCACTGTGAATCAACTTTACTCTCCTGAAATTCATCTTAGCGGCAGCGCAGAATTTTAACTACAAATCTCCTTTTGAAGACATTCAAAAAGTGAAATTGCACTCCTGCCTAAACAGTTAATTTCCCCCACATATGGTTTATCGGCACGCTCAGGAGAAATTGTACAACAAAATGTTTCTTCCATTTTCTCCTTTTAGCCTTGCGACAGTAAGAAAAAAAATAGGTCTAAAGGAAAATTTTTGTGAAAGAAAAGTAGATTTTCATTTATATATATATATATATACGCGTATATACACTAGATGGTGGATCGATTCTAACGTATCAGGTATTCTAGAATATGTAGGTAGTATACAGCACAGGTTACATACTATATTGCACAGTGACGTAGTATATAACACAACTGTCGTAGTATCTAACAGAGCTACGTAGTATGTAACAGAGCGTACGTAGTATATAGCAGAGCTACGTAGTATATAACACAGCCATGTAGTATATAACATAGCCACGTAGTGTACTGCACAGCTACATAGTGTATTGCACAGGCACATAGTATATTGATCAGCCACGTAGTATATAGCAGAGCCACGTAGTATATAACATAGCCACATCGTATATCGTAGTATATTGCACTGCCACGTAGTATATAACAGAGCAACGTAGTATATTGCACAGTCGACGTAGTATATAACAGAACCGACACAGCCACGTAGTATATTGCACAGCTACGTAGTATATAGCACAGAGCACGTAGTATATTGCACAGCCACGTAGTATATTGGACAGTCACGTTGTATATTGCACAGTCACGTTGTATATTGCCCAGCTACATAGTATATAGCACAGAGATTTAGTCTATAACAGAGCCCACGCAGTATGTAACACAGCCCACGTAGTATATAGCAATGTGGGCACTATATGCATGGTTAAAAAAGACTTAAAATAATAAATAAACATATACTCGCCTTCCGAAGGCCCCTTGTAGTCCTGGCACCTGTGTGTGGTGCACGCAGCAGCTTCCGGTCCCAGGGTTGGTATGAGCACAGGACCTGTGATGACGTCGCTGTCACATGACCGTGACATCATGGCAGGTCCTTCTCGCATAACATCCTTGGCACCAGAACCTGCCGCTTGCACTGCCGAGGACAGCAGGCGACGTCGGAGGGTGAGAATAACCTTTTTTTATTATTATTATTATTTTTAACATTAGATCGTTTTACTATTGATGCTGCATACGCAGCATCAATAGTAAAAAGTTGGTCACACAGGGTTAATAGCTGCGTTAACGGGGTGCATTACACCGCGGTCCGTTAACTCTGGCATTAACCCTGTGTGAGCGCTCAGTGCTGACTGCAGGGCAGTAAAGCAGCGGCCCTTTCGCTGCCAGACTATGGCCATCACTGATTGGTCGTGGCAATGGTCGTGGGCATTTTGCCACGACCAATCAGCGACTTGGATTTCCATGACAGACAGAGGCCGCGACCAATGAATATCCGTGACAGACAGACAGAAAGACAGACAGAAAGATAGACAGATGGAAGTGACCCTTAGACAATTATATAGTAGACTAGCTGAAGAGCCCGGCGTTGCCTGGGCATAGTAAATATCTGTGGTTAGTTATAGCACCTCACTTGTCTTATTTTCCCATCATGCCTCTCATTTTCCCAATCACATCTTTCATTTTCCCCCTCACACCTCTCATTTTCTCCCTCACTCCTCTCATTCCCCCCTAACACTTGTCATTTCAACCTGACACCTGTCATTTTCTGATCACTCCACTATTTTTCCTCACTCCTCTCATTTTGCACTCACACCTTTTCATTTTCACCTCACACCTCTCATTTTCACCTCATCACCTCAGTATATACATGTTTGTCATCTCCCTTATATATAGTATACATCTGAATGTCATCTCCTGTAATATAGTATATACCTGTATGTCATCTCCCCTGTATATAGTATATACCTGCTGTGTCTCATCTCCCCTATATATAGTATATACCTGAATGTCATCTCCTTCTATATATAGTATATACCTGTATGTCATCCCCTCCTGTTTATAGTATATACCTGTGTGTCATCTCCCCTGTATATAGTATATACCTGCATGTCATCTTCTATATATAGCATATACCTGTATGTCATCTCCTCCTGTATATAGTATATACCTGTAGGTCATCTGCTCCTGTATATAGTATATACCTGTGTGTCATCTCCTCCTGTATATAGTATATACCTGCATGTCATCTTCTATATATAGCATATACCTGTATGTCATCTCCTCCTGTATATAGTATATACCTGTAGGTCATCTGCTCCTGTATATAGTATATACCTGTGTGTCATCTCCTCCTGTATATAGTATATACCTGTATGTCATCTCCTCCTGTATATATATGTACCTGTATGTCATCTCCTCCTCTATATAGTATATACCTGTGTCATCTCTCCTGTATATAGTATATATCTGTGTGTCATCTCCCCTGTATATAGTATATACCTGTGTGTCATCTCCTCCTGTATTAGACCTCGTTCACACGTTATTTGCTCAGTATTTTTACCTCAGTATTTGTAAGCTAAATTGGCAGCCTGATAAATCCCCAGCCAACAGGAAGCCCTCCCCCTGGCAGTATATATTAGCTCACACATACACATAATAGACAGGTCATGTGACTGACAGCTGCCGTATTTCCTATATGGTACATTTGTTGCTCTTGTAGTTTGTCTGCTTATTAATCAGATTTTTATTTTTGAAGGATACTACCAGACTTGTGTGTGTTTTAGGGCGAGTTTCGTTTGTCAAGTTGTGTGTGTTGAGTTGCGTGTGGCGACATGCATGTAGCGACTTTTGTGAGATGAGTTTTGTGTGGCAACATGCGTGTAGCAACTTTTTGTGTGTCGAGTTGCATGTGACAGGTTAGTGTAGCAAGTTGTGTGCAGCAAGTTTTGCGCATGGCGAGTTTTGCGCGTGGCGAGTTTTATGTGTGGTGCCTTTTGAGTATGTGAAAGTTTTGTGTGAGGCAACTTTTGCATTTGTTGCAACTTTTGTGCATGTGGCAATTTTTCCGCGTGTGCAAGTTTTGCGTGTGGCGAGTTTTCCATGAGGTGAGTTTTGCACTTGTGGCGAGTTTTGCAAGAGCCTAGTTTTTGCATGTGGCAAGTTCTGCGCGTGGCGAGTTTTGAGTGGCGACTTTTGTGTTTCGACTTTTATGTAGCGAGGTTGGTGTATTTGTGGTGAAATGTGTGCTGAGGGTAATATGTGTTCAAGCATGTGGTGGTGTGTGGCGCATTTTGTGTGTGTGTTTATATCCCCGTGTGTGGTGAGTATCCCATGTCGGGGCCCCACCTTAGCAACTGTACGGTATATACTCTTTGGCGCCATCGCTCTCATTCTTTAAGTCCCCCTTGTTCACATCTGGCCGCTGTCAATTTGCCTCCTACACTTTTCCTTTCAATTTTTCGCATTGTGTAGATAGGAGCAAAATTGTTTGGTGAATTGGAAAGCATGGGGTTAAAATTTCACCTCACAACATAGCCTATGACGCTCTCGGGGTCCAGACGTGTGACTGTGCAAAATTTTGTGGCTGTAGCTGCGACGCCTCCAACACTTTTCCTTTCACTTTTTCCCCATTATGTAGTTAGGGGCAAAATTGTTTGGTGAATTGGAAAGCACGGGGTTAAAATTTCACCTCACAACATAGCCTATGACGCTCTCGGGGTCCAGACGTGTGACTGTGCAAAATTTTGTGGCTGTAGCTGCGACGGTGCAGATGCCAATCCTGGACATACACACACACATACACACATTCAGCTTTATATATTAGATATATATATATATATATATATATATATACAGTTAGGGCCAGAAATATTTGGACAGTGACACAATTTTCGCGAGTTGGGCTCTGCATGCCACCACATTGGATTTGAAATGAAACCTCTACAACAGAATTCAAGTGCAGATTGTAACGTTTAATTTGAAGGGTTGAACAAAAATATCTGATAGAAAATGTAGGAATTGTACACATTTCTTTACAAACACTCCACATTTTAGGAGGTCAAAAGTAATTGGACAAATAAACATAACCCAAACAAAATATTTTTATTTGCAATATTTTGTTGCAAATCCTTTGGAGGCAATCACTGCCTTAAGTCTGGAACCCATGGACATCACCAAACGCTGGGTTTCCTCCTTCTTAATGCTTTGCCAGGCCTTTACAGGCGCAGCCTTCAGGTCTTGCTTGTTTGTGGGTCTTTCCGTCTTAAGTCTGGATTTGAGCAAGTGAAATGCATGCTCAATTGGGTTTAGATCTGGAGATTGACTTGGCCATTGCAGAATGTTCCACTTTTTGGCACTCATGAACTCCTGGGTAGCTTTGGATGTATGCTTGGGGTCATTGTCCATCTGTACTATGAAGCGCCGTCCAATCAACTTTGCAGCATTTGGCTGAATCTGGGCTGAAAGTATATCCCGGTACACTTCAGAATTCATCCGGCTACTCTTGTCTGCTCTTATGTCATCAATAAACACAAGTGACCCAGTGCCATTGAAAGCCATGCATGCCCATGCCATCACGTTGCCTCCACCATGTTTTACAGAGGATGTGGTGTGCCTTGGATCATGTGCCGTTCCCTTTCTTCTCCAAACTTTTTTCTTCCCATCATTCTGGTACAGGTTGATCTTTGTCTCATCTGTCCATAGAATACTTTTCCAGAACTGAGCTGGCTTCTTGAGGTGTTTTTCTGCAAATTTAACTCTGGCCTGTCTATTTTTGGTATTGATGAATGGTTTGCATCTAGATGTGAACCCTTTGTATTTACTGTCATGGAGTCTTCTCTTTACTGTTGACTTAGAGACAGATACACCTACTTCACTGAGAGTGTTCTGGACTTCAGTTGATGTTGTGAACGGGTTCTTCTTCACCAAATTAAGTATGCGGCGATCATCCACCACTGTTGTCATCCGTGGACGCCCAGGCCTTTTTGAGTTCCCAAGCTCACCAGTCAATTCCTTTTTTCTCAGAATGTACCCAACTGTTGATTTTGCTACTCCAAGCATGTCTGCTATCTCTCTGATGGATTTTTTCTTTTTTTTTAGCCTCAGGATGTTCTGCTTCACCTCAATTGAGAGTTCCTTTGACCGCATGTTGTCTGCTCACAGCAACAGCTTCCAAATGCAAAACCACACACCTGGAATCCACCCCTGACCTTTTAACTACTTCATTGATTACAGGTTAACGAGGGAGACGCCTTCAGAGTTAATTGCAGCCCTTAGAGTCCATTGTCCAATTATTTTTGGTCCCTTGAAAAAGAGGACGCTATGTATTACAGAGCTATGATTCCTAAACCCTTTCTCCGATTTGGATGTGGAAACTATCATATTGCAGCTGGGAGTGTGCACTTTCAGCCCATATTATATATATAATTGTATTTCTGAACATGTTTTTGTAAACAGATAAAATAACAAAACTTGTGTCATTGTCCAAATATTTCTGGCCCTAACTGTATATACACATACACACATATATATATATATATTTATTAGTTTATTTTTTCCTTCCTCTTTCCAAAAATTCCTGTGGAGCACCTGAAGGGTTAATAAACTTCTTGAATGTGGTTTTGAATACCTTTACTGGTGTGCAGTTTTTAGAATGGTGTCATTTTTGGGTATTATCTGTCATGTAGGCCCTTTAACCCCTTTCTGACCTCGGACGGGATAGTACACCTGAGGTCAGATCCCCTGCTTTGATGCGGGCTCCGGCGGAAAGCCCACATCAAAGCCATGACATGTCAGCTTTTTTGAACAGCTCACATGTGCGTGCAATAGTGGCGAGTGGAATCGCGATCCACCCACCGCTATTAACTAGTTAAATGCCGCTGTCAAACGCTGACAGCGGCATTTGACTACCGCTTCCGGCTGTGCGGCCGGAAATGAGCGCATCGCCGACCCCGTCACATGATTGGGGGTCAGCGATGCATCAGGATAGCAACCAAAGAGGTCCTTGAGACCTCTATGGTTACTGATGCCGGTTTGCTGTGAGCGCCACCCTGTGGTCGGCGCTCATAGCAAGCCTGTAATTAAGCTACATCTGATGATCGCTGCTATGTAGCAGAGCCGATTAGGCTATGCCAGCTTCTAGCCTCCCATGGAGGCTATTGAAGCATGGCAAAAGTAAAAATAATGTTTTTAAAAAAATAAGAAATAAATTAAAAAAATATAAAAGTTTAAATCACCCCCCTTTCGCTCCATTAAAAAAAAAAAAACAATAAAAAAAAATCAAACCTACACATATCGGGTATCGCTGCGTTCAGAATCGCCCAATCTATCAATAAAAAAAAGGATTAACCTGATCGCTAAACAGCGTAGTGAGAAAAAATTCGAAACGCCAAAATTACGTTTTTTGGTCGCTGCGACAATTGCATTAAAATGCAATAATGGGTGATCAAAAGAACGTATCTGCACCAAAATGGTATGACTAAAAATGTCAGCTCGGCACGCAAAAAATAAGCCCTCACCCGACCCCAGATCACGAAAAATGGAGACGCTATGGGTATCGGAAAATGGCACAATTTTTTTTTTTTTTTAGCAAAGTTTGGAATTTTTTTTCACCACTTAGATAAAAAATAACCTAGACATGTTTGGAGTCTATGAACTTGTACTGACCTGGAGAATCCTGATGGCAGGTCATTTTTAGCATTTAGTGAACCTAGCAAAAAAGCCAAACAAAAAGCACGCATGGGATTGCACTTTTTTTTGCAATTTCACAGCACTTGGAATTTTTTTTCCATTTTATAGTACACATCATGGTAAAACCAATGATGCCGTTCAAAAGTACAACTCATCCTGCAAAAAAATAAGCCCTCACATAGCCATATTGACAGAAAAATAAAAAACGTTATGGCTCTGGGAAGGCGGGGAGTGAAAAACGAACACAGAAAAATGGAAAATCCCAAGGTCCTGAAGGGTTTAAAGTCACTTCAAATGTGAGGTAGTCCCTAAAAAAATGGTTTTTCAAATTTTGTTGTAAAAATGAGAAATTGCTCATTATCTTTTATCCCTATAACTTGCTAACAAAGAAAATTTTGTTTAAAAAATTGTGCTGATGTAAAGTAGACATGTGGGAAATGTTCTTTATTAACTATTTTGTGCGATATCACGCTCTGATTTAAGGGCATAAAAATTAAAAGTTTGAAAATTGCTAAATTTTCACCAGATTTCAATTTTTTCACAAATAAACGCAAGTCATATCAAACAAATTTTACCACTGTCATAAAGTACAATATGTCACGATAAAAAAATCTCAGAATCACCGGGATCCATTGAAACATTCCAGAGTTATGACCTCATAAAGTGACAGTGGTAAGAATTGTAAAAATTGGACTGGTCAGGAAAACAGGCTTCGGGGTGAAGGGGTTAAAATTATTTAGTGCCTCATCACTACCCTCTGGCTTTAATTCCCTAAACTTTTTTTGTCATTTATTGTGCCCTTTACAGTTCTATATAGCCATAATTGTTTTCTATTATTTCTAGGTAATTTATTCCCATTGGGTGTATATTGTCCACAGTTCTTATTCAGGATGCTTATAAAAGTGTTCCATTTGCTTTGTATATTTTTAATTTCAAACAATTGCCCTAGTTTATTTCACTAAGAAATCTCTCAGCCATTGGAAATTCATCTTCCTGAAGTTTAGTTTCCTAGCAGCCTCTGTGCAATACAATTTATTAAAAGATATGTGAAAACATATTTTGTGATCAATATTACCCAAGTGACCCTAGCCCATTTTTGTGATATAATGCCTTGTCTATTGGCTAAATTAGATCTAGATATGCTTCCCCCACCAACCACTGGCTGGGCCCCCCACCAGTTGTGAAAAATAATTGTCTTTCATTATTGTTAAAAACCTGTTTTGCTGGACCTGCAGGTTTCTACTCCCCAATTTTTGTTAGTGTAGGTGAAGAAGTCCCCTATAATAATGACTTCTCCCTAAGTTGCTGTCTCATCTATTTGCTTTATGAGGATATTTTTTGACACGTCGATTACACGTGAAGACTTATAACAAACTCTGATCAGTATTTTTTATTCGTTCTCAGTCCTCGTATTTGCTACCACAAGGACTCTTCGTTTTAATTGGCCTAACATATATTATCACATATGATGGGTTTTAGGCATCTCTTCTATTTTTGATAACTAGTGCAGTCAAAACTGATAGCTTTGGGCTGCAACCCTCAGCTGTCAGCTTTATCACAGCTTGTTATCAATAATAGAGGGGTCCCACGCCATTTCTTTTAAATTATTTAAATAAATAATTTTTAAAAAATGGCTTGGGGTGCCCCTATTTTTGTGAACCAGCCAAGTTAAAGCAAACAGCTGGGGGCTTGTTTTCTCAGACTGGTAAGAGACCATGGATATTTCCCTCCCCAGCATAAAAGTAGCAGTCCGCAGCTTCCCCATAAAAAGGGCATCTATTAAATGCGCCAATTCTGGTGCTTTGCCCGGCTCTTCCTACTTGCCTTGGTGTGGTGTCAAGGGGCTTAATATTTATGGGGTTGATGTCAGCTGTTTTATGGATGCTGACATCAGGCCCAGGGATTAGTAAGAGAGATGCATCCATAATACGCTTCCATTACTAACCCCATAGCTAGATTGTAAAAAAAACCACACAAGCAGAATAAAATCCTTTAATTGAAATAATGACACAGACTCCTTCATTTGAAATATAAAAAAGCACAGTTAGGCTGGGATCATACATGTGTGACGCCCAGGAGACCAGGGTACCCAGCACCGGACCAATGGGGTCTGTCTCTTGAGGGGGATGTCACAGGTGGCTTGACCCGGTGCTGTGGTTTCAGGCAATGCACAGTGTAAGGGGTATCATGAGGGAACAGGCACTTACTTGATCAACAGCAGGTTCTCTCAGCGGTGATGATCCTGATCCTGGATAGATAGCTATTGTCCAAATGAAAGTCTGAGGCACTGAAACGTTTAACCAGTTTACTTCAACATAAAGGGATTTACAACCAGTCCTGTCACCGGAGTCTGTATGGGAACTCTGAGTTACTTTGACCCTGCCGGGGTCTTCGCCTCTTATTGTACGCAATTTCTGTGTGGCCCTGCTGCTGTATGTGAACTGGCTGCCGGCCCAATCTGTCCCCTCCGGGTCCTGGTTCGACGGGCAACCCGAGTCCTTTTATCGGCTTACCCCCTCCGGGAGTACCGCTGAACTCTGTGTCTGTTGCTGCGTCCGGCCCTAGTGAAGCTGATATCACCTCACGTTTTTCCGGTTGCTGTATTATATATAATGAATACAGCCACGGATCCGGTATCCGTCTTTGCGCCTGTTTTGGGTAGTGATTAATGCTACCCGGTTCTCACAATGTCCTTTTTCTCTGTCCCTCTTCTCCTCAGGCCGGTGATTTAGGCCTGGAAACAGTCACAGGACTGTTAGAAATTCAGCTGTATGACCTCTCACTTTCAGCTCCTTAGCCCAACTGCCATTTCTTCTCTCAGACCAGAATGGATCAAGGGGAGTCTCTGGAGCTCCCCCTTCTGGCCGGAGGTGGTAGTGCAGTCTTGCTATTTTAGTATTTGTATTTACTGTCAGTAACTATTTTTGTGGCAAATACCCCTAGGGGTGCCACATTCCCCCTTAGTTAAGAACAGTACTCCGGGACTGTGGGACGATAACATTTTGAAATAACAATTAATATGTACAGAGTCTTAAAAATGAAAAGTTACAAAAACCACTCAAGGAAACAAAAATAGAGTTCTGTAAAAAGTCACTTCAAATAGCGTCCATTAATACAGTCCTATCCTTGAAGATACTAGGAAAGGCACTGCACTTTGTGTCCAGGAATTTAGTTCCATTTTTCCAACGAAGTTGTCAATATAAAGTCTAAAGAAAGTTCAAAAAGAGCAAAAAGCAAAGTTCAAAAAGCAGTCTTTCCGGAGCTTTGATTTAGTGCCTCCGGGCTGATAACAAGTTCAAGAATATGCAAGAAGTTCATACAGACAAGTCTCTGTAGGTACTGGGCTTAAATGTTGCAGAATGATAACAATGACTATAGTTTTATAGTTGGTAATCCGCATACCTGGCCGGTAATTGACCCTGGGTACTACGCTGTGATCTACGTAATAGCGGTATCTCTTCATGTGGTGTACTACTGTCTACTGCGGATGTAGTATCTGCCCGCTCTGCTAAAGATAATTCCATGAATATGGAGTTGGCAAGTCCACCGTGAATGGGATTACTCTGATCAGGAATCTGTTCTTCCTGGCCTGGAACCTCCCGTAGTACGGGGTCAGCCTCTTCCTGTCTTGGGACTTCTGGTATTGGGTTCGGTGTTGGGTAAAAGGCCACCATGGGAACCACTACTGCACCATGGTATGTTAGTAGGGTTTTGGGAAAGTCTCCTATACAGGTGTGATACATTTCCTCTTCTTTTTCCTTTACTGGTTGGACCTGCATGGGTTGAATAACTTCTGGTTCTGGCTGGACAACTTCTGGCTCTTTCAATGCTTCCGGACATAATTTAAGATTGTCTCTTGACACTAGTACAGATGTTAAGCCTCCGTTTTTGCTAATGAGACACATTTTAGGATTATCCATTCTTGTTGGTAAAACTGTGTAGGGTACGGATTCCCACTGATTGTCTAGTTTATTGGTTCGACGGTTTCTCTTGAGCACTTGGTCACCCGGTCTTAATGGGGTCGCTAGAGCATTCTGGTTGAAAGTTCGCTCTTGTCTTTCTCTAGTTTGCTGAAGGCTTCTTTCCACACTCTCTTGCACTTGGCGATACTGCTTTTTCCGTATGATATCCCAATTGGAGTCTTGAACTTCTGCGTCTGGTTTCAGAATTCCCATTTCTAGATCGATTGGTAATTGGCCGGGTCTTGCACGCATAAGGTAAGCTGGGGTGCAGTTGGTGGAGCTCACCGGGACATGATTATACAGATCCACCAAGTCAGGCAATTTCTCTGGCCATTGATTCCTTTCTGTCTCAGGTAAAGTCTTTAACCCCTTCATGACCAGGGGATTTTTCGTTTTTCCGTGTTCGTTTTTCGCTCCCCTCCTTCCCAGAGCCATAACTTTTTTATTTTTCCGTCAATTTGGCCATGTGAGGGCTTATTTTTTGCGGGACGAGTTGTAATTTTGAACGACATCATTGGTTTTAGCATGTCGTGTACTAGAAAACGGGAAAAAAATTCCAAGTGCGGTGAAATTGCAAAAAAAGTGCAATCCCACATTGGTTTTTTGTTTGGCTTTTTTGCTAGGTTCACTAAATGCTAAAAATGACCTGCCATTATGATTCTCCAGGTCATTACGAGTTCATAGACACCAAACATGACAAGGTTATTTTTTATCTAAGTGGTGAAAAAAAATTCCAAACTTTGCTAAAAAAAAAAAAAAAAAAAATTGCGCCATTTTCCGATACTCGTAGCGTCTCCATTTTTCGTGATCTGGGGTCGGTTGAGGGCTTATTTTTTGCGTGCCGAGATGACGTTTTTAATGATAGCATTTAGGTGCAGATACGTTCTTTTGATCGCCCGTTATTGCATTTTAATGCAATGTCGCGGCGACCAAAAAAACGTAATTCTGGCGTTTCGAGTTTTTTTCCCGCTACGCTGTTTAGCGATCAGGTTAATACTTTTTTTTATTTGATAGATCGGGCAATTCTGAGCGCGGCGATACCAAATATGCGTAGATTTGATATTTTTTTTATTGATTTATTTTGATTGGGGCGAAAGGGGGGTGATTTAAACTTTTATGTTTTTTTTATTTTTTTCACATTTTTTTAAACTTTTTTTTTTAACTTTTGCCATGCTTCAATAGCCTCCATGGGAGGCTAGAAGCAGGGACAGCACGATCGGCTCTGCTACATAGCAGCGATCTGCTGATCGCTGCTATGTAGCAGAATTGCACGTGTGCTGTGAGCGCCGACCACAGGGTGGCGCTCACAGCGACGGGCAATCAGTAACCATAGAGGTCTCAAGGACCTCTATGGCTACAATGGAGACGCATCGCCGACCCCCGGACATGTGACGGGGGTCGGCGATGACGTCATTTCCGGCCGCCCGGCCGGAAGCGGTAGTTAAATGCCGCTGTCTGCGTTTGACAGCGGCATTTAACTAGTTAATAGGTGCGGGCAGATCGCGATTCTGCCCGCGCCTATTACGGGCACATGTCAGCTGTTCAAAACAGCTGACATGTCCCGGCTTTGGTGCGGGCTCACCGCGGAGCCCTGCATCAAAGCAGGGGAGCCGGCATCGGACGGTATAGTACGTCCGATGCCGGTAAGGGGTTAATAGGTCTATTACAATATGGTTCATCTTCTCGCATAAGCCGTTTGTTTGTGGATGATAGGCCGTCGTCCGGATCTTTTTGCAACCATACATATTACAGAATTCTCTGAAGATCTCTGATTCAAAGGCTGTAACTTGGTCGGTGAGAACCTGTTCCGGATATCCATGGGGTCTACAAAAGTACGTTTGGAACGCTTTGGCTGCTGTTTTTGCTGTCAGATCTTTTACAGGTACTACTACCAAGAAGCGTGAATAATGGTCCACGATGGTCAAGGCATAGACGTAGCCGGACCGGCTTGGTATTAACTTCACGTGGTCTATGGCTACAAGTTCAAGTGGTTGTTTGGTGATTATGGGCTGCAGGCCCATCTTGTTTAGGCACGATAATCTGCCAAACCAATTCATGTGTTTTCGGATTGGTGTACCTTCTACAGAGCTTCCCTTGATACAGGAACATTTTGCCTCTCTCTTTCCAGAGTTGATGCGTCTCTTCTGGGGCATCCTCATCGGGATATGCACTTTGCTCAGTTAACAGTTCCTTCACCAACTTCACAGCCGGATTGCTGTCTTGGGTGTCAGCCCATCTATGGTGTGCTAACGGATTAAAATTCACCTCTTGTTGTTTCTGATAGGTACTTGACTGATGATGTTTCGCCTTGGGATGATGGAAGGCTGGTAGTTCAATTTCTTCAAGCTCCCCCGTTTCTTCTTCTACATCTCTCAAGTGTGGCATCCGGGATAGGGCATCGGCATTTCCATTCTTGTGACCTGCTCGATACTTGATCTTGAAGTTGTAATTAGATAACCGGGCTATCCATCGCTGTTCTAACGCACCTAATTTGGCTGTGTCCAGGTGGGTCAACGGATTGTTGTCAGTATAGACAATAAATTCTGCAGCGGCCAGATAGTGTTTGAAACGTTCAGTCACAGCCCAAACTACTGCCAGTAGTTCCAATTTGAAGGAGCTATAATTTTCTGGATTTCTTTCAGTAGGCCGGAGCTTTCTACTTGCAAAGGCGATGACTTTCTCCCGACCTTCTTGCTTTTGTGACAGCACCGCTCCTAGTCCCACATTGCTGGCATCGGTGTAGAGGATGAAAGGCTGATGGTAATCTGGGTATGCCAGAACCTCCTCTCCGGTTAGTGCCTTCTTTAGTTGTTCAAAGGAGTCTTCCCTTTCGTCGTTCCACTGAAAAGGAGGGTTTCGGTTTGAAGGTTTCTTCGTCTGCCCTACCATGGTGTCTTGCAAAGGTGCTGCCAACTTGGTAAATCCTTTTATAAATCTGCGATAGTAACCCACCAATCCCAGGAATTGTCTCACTTCTTTTGCGCTGGTAGGTCTTGGCCAATCCCTTATGGCGCTTATTTTCTCGGGATCTGGTGCTACTCCATCCGAACTCACGATGTGTCCCAGGTACTGTACCTTTGGCTTGAGAAGGTGACATTTGGATGGCTTGACTTTCATGCCATACCTGGATAAGGCTTCGAACACTTCTGCCAGGTCTATTAAGTGTTGTTCGTAAGTCTTTGAGTAGACGATCACATCATCTAGGTACAGGAGGACGGTCTCGAAGTTCTTGTGTCCGAGGCAGCATTCCATCAGCCGCTGGAAGGTACCGGATGCGTTGCAGAGTCCGAACGGCATGCGATTAAATTCACTTAGACCCATTGGTGTGGTGAATGCCGTCTTTTCCTTCTCTCTCTCAGCCACAGGGACTTGCCAATACCCGCTTGTTAAGTCTAAGGTGGAAAAATAATTAGCAGATTTCAAAGCGGTCAAGGACTCTTCTATCCTAGGCAAGGGGTAGGCGTCTTTATGGGTGATGTTATTAATCTGCCGGTAGTCTACGCACATTCTCATGGTTCCGTCTTTTTTTTTGACAATCACTAGAGGGGCTGCCCAGGGGCTACAGCTGTCTCTTATTACCCCGGCCTGTTTCATCTCCCTCAGCATATCTTTTGCACATTGATAGTGAGCGGGCGGTATGGGTCTATATCTTTCTTTTATTGGGGGATGGTCACTGGTGGGGATTGTGTGTTCTACCCCTTCTATCCGTCCGAAGTCCAATGGGTGTTTACTGAAGACTTGTTCATATTCCGTCACTAGCCTATACACCCCTTGTTTTTGATGGGTAGGTGTTGAATTTATGCCCACGTGTAGCTGTTGACACCAATCCTCCAATTCTCCGTCTGAGCCGTTGCCTTCCACCTGACAGGTTGGTTCTAAGGGCTCAATGGTTGTGAGGGCATTGTTGTCAACAGTAAACAGTAAATAGCTTTGCCACTGTAGCATACCTTGGCAAAGTGACCTCTTCCTCTCCACAGTTCAAAAGTCGTACCGGCACTCGTCCCCGGTGTACCTCGACTACCCCTCGTGCTGTGAGTATAGTGGGCCTGCTGTCGGTGTACACTGGTTCTATTAAGGCTTGATAATCTCGTCCCTTAGTACAAATGGCTGCTCTACACCATACCAGCATTTCTGTTTTTGGTGGGATTACAATAGACGTTGGATCACTTACCCTCACACTGCCGATTTCTCCACCTGCAACTTCTACCTGTTGCCTTAACATCAATACTTTTATTTCCCTCCGGAGAACTCTCTGCTGGTAGGATTGGGCAGTTTCAGCAATTTGCTGTAAGACAGAAATAACTTCGGAAAAGCACTTCTCTAACACATTCATTCCTATCAATACAGTGGGTTCACAGTTACGCCGGCCAATATCAACAACAATTATACCCTGTTTCTTCAATTCTACTTTACCAATCTTTATGGTCATCTCCCTGAATCCTAGTTTCGGTACCAACTTACCATTACTGGCCCATATATCTAGTTCAACATCAGAGGGCCCTTTATCAATATCTGCATCAGCCCAGTACCTCTTATAAAGGATATACGGTATAGATGAAATCTGGGAACCTGTGTCCAGCAAAGCGTTGAGGGGAATTCCGTCCAGCACGATAGGGATAATGGGTCGTCCTCCGATGTACCTGTCGTGCCAGGGTGTTGGGCCTTGAAAGTTCATTCCTGCGAAGCGGCCCGCATTCCCAGGGGATTAAATCACAATCTCGTGCAAAGTGGCCTGGCTGCTGGCAACGGCGGCAAATGGGCTGTCCATCCGGTTGGTAGCGGTCGCGGGGTCGTCCTCTCCATGTCGGGTATCTCCGGGGTCTCATCCATGGAACATCCTCTCTACAGTTTGCCAACTCCATCTTGTGTCCTCTCATCTCCTGCATGGTTTTAACCATTGAAGCAACAACATCAGCTAAAGAGTCAAGCTTTTGTTGAAGAGCCTCATTAGTACTGGGCCCCAGGGGCTTAGCAATGGCCCCGGACATAGCTGATGTCACTGGTACTCCCTGTTGTTCAGGTGCCTCTGCCATGGGTTGCGCAGGATCCTGATCCCGAGGTGCCTCTGCCAGCTGGAGACGTATAGCGCTCTCCTTTAATTGGGCAAATGTCAATTCAGGGTTCTTAAAAACAAGCATGCTCACATGCCCCCGGTGAGAAGGGGTGTAGAGTCCCTCAATAAATTGATCTCTTAGCAGTTTATCCACTCCGGTGTTAAAAATGGGTTCAGCCAGTGTAAGTGATTTAAGGGCTTCTTGCAGGTTTAAGGCAAAGTCTCTCACGCCCTCATTAGCTTTTTGTTTGCAATTAAAGAATCGTATTTTAGCTTTGCTGCTGGCCGTGGTTTCAAATGTAGCTTTTAATCCAGCAAATAGGCGTTCAACAGTGCCTTTCAGATCAGCTGCCCATGCTGTGACTTCTCGCTTAGCATGGCCACTTAACTGCATCATCAGGAGACTAACACGCTGAACTTCACCCATGGGGAACATGTCAAAATGGGCCAGCATCTTTTCTCTGAAATCGTCATGGGTATTAGGCTCACCTTCATACATTGGAAGCCATGGGCTACCCGGGGTATGTGGCATCAGCACCGGCATGATGGGTGCCACTCCTTGCACCGCTGCGCTACCGGACTCTCTATCAACACTCTGTCTTTCAGCTGCATTAGCGTCGCCGGGTGCTGCGGCGTCTCCGTGCTGCGACATACTGTGCCCCCTTAGTTAATCTGGACCCTTCCGGTCCTTCGCTTCCGTTGGGATAGTGTAGATTCGTTCCGCTGCGCAGCAGGATTGGTTTTCCCCTTGCTCTGACGTCAGAGCGCTCAGCTTGGTGCCGCCCACAATGACACGCCCCCTGCTGCTCCCGCCCGCCGCGCGCTCTGTAATGGCGGATTCTGAAGTTTTTCAGTCAGACTGGGGCTCAGGTGATGGCGTAGCTCAATTAACAGTCTCGTGCCTAACGGTTATGAGGTGATGGCGGCCATCTTTACTCCATTATAACCAATGGGGAAAAGTCACTTTCAATAGTTTTTAATGGGAAATGGAATTTTCTTTAACCCCTTCATGACCGGGGGATTTTTCGTTTTTCCGTGTTCGTTTTTCGCTCCCCTCCTTCCCAGAGCCATAACTTTTTTATTTTTCCGTCAATTTGGCCATGTGAGGGCTTATTTTTTGCGGGACGAGTTGTACTTTTGAACGACATCATTGGTTTTAGCATGTCGTGTACTAGAAAACGGGAAAAAAATTCCAAGTGCGGTGAAATTGCAAAAAAAGTGCAATCCCACATTGGTTTTTTGTTTGGCTTTTTTGCTAGGTTCACTAAATGCTAAAAATGACCTGCCATTATGATTCTCCAGGTCCTTACGAGTTCATAGACACCAAACATGACTAGGTTATTTTTTATCTAAGTGGTGAAAAAAAATTCCAAACTTTGCTAAAAAAAAAAAAAAAAAAATGCGCCATTTTCCGATACTCGTAGCGTCTCCATTTTTCGTGATCTGGGGTCGGTTGAGGGCTTATTTTTTGCGTGCCGAGATGACGTTTTTAATGATAGCATTTCGGTGCAGATACGTTTTTTTGATCGCCCGTTATTGCATTTTAATGCAATGTCGCGGCGACCAAAAAAACGTAATTCTGGCGTTTCGAGTTTTTTTCCCACTACGCTGTTTAGCGATCAGGTTAATACTTTTTTTATTTGATAGATCGGGCAATTCTGAGCGCGGCAATACCAAATATGCGTAGATTTGATATTTTTTTTATTGATTTATTTTGATTGGGGCGAAAGGGGGTGATTTAAACTTTTATGTTTTTTTTATTTTTTTCACATTTTTTTAAACTTTTTTTTTTAACTTTTGCCATGCTTCAATAGCCTCCATGGGAGGCTAGAAGCAGGCACAGCACGATCGGCTCTGCTACATAGCAGCGATCTTCTGATCGCTGCTATGTAGCAGAATTGCACGTGTGCTGTGAGCGCCGACCACAGGGTGGCGCTCACAGCGACGGGCAATCAGTAACCATAGAGGTCTCAAGGACCTCTATGGCTACAATGGAGACGCATCGCCGACCCCCGGACATGTGACGGGGGTCGGCGATGACGTCATTTCCGGCCGCCCGGCCAGAAGCGGTAGTTAAATGCCGCTGTCTGCGTTTGACAGCGGCATTTAACTAGTTAATAGGTGCGGGCAGATCGCGATTCTGCCCGCGCCTATTACGGGCACATGTCAGCTGTTCAAAACAGCTGACATGTCCCGGCTTTGGTGCGGGCTCACCGCGGAGCCCTGCATCAAAGCAGGGGAGCCGGCATCGGACGATATAGTACGTCCAATGCCGGTAAGGGGTTAATAAAGTAAATTTTCAAGATTTTTCATCCAAGTTTTCACAGTTTTGGGCTCCAATCATGGCACACAATACCCGGTATACGGGCTGGCTAGATCCTGTTCGTGACGCCAATTGTGACGCCCAGGAGACCAGGGTACCCAGCACCGGACCAATGGGGTCTGTCTCTTGAGGGGGATGTCACGGGTGGCTTGACCCGGTGCTGTGGTCTCAGGCAATGCACAGTGTAAGGGGTATCATGAGGGAACAGGCACTTACTTGATCAACAGCAGGTTCTCTCAGCGGTGATGATCCTGATCCTGGATAGATAGCTATTGTCCAAATGAAAGTCTGAGGCACTGAAACGTGTAACCAGTTTACTTCAACATAAAGGGATTTACAACCAGTCCTGTCACCGGAGTCTGTATGGGAACTCTGAGTTACTTTGACCCTGCCGGGGTCTTCGCCTCTTATTGTACGCAATTTCTGTGTGGCCCTGCTGCTGTATGTGAACTGGCTGCCGGCCCAATCTGTCCCCTCCGGGTCCTGGTTCGACGGGCAACCCGAGTCCTTTTATCGGCTTACCCCCTCCGGGAGTACCGCTGAACTCTGTGTCTGTTGCTGCGTCCGGCCCTAGTGAAGCTGATATCACCTCACGTTTTTCCGGTTGCTGTATTATATATAATGAATACAGCCACGGATCCGGTATCCGTCTTTGCGCCTGTTCTGGGTAGTGATTAATGCTACCCGGTTCTCACAATGTCCTTTTTCTCTGTCCCTCTTCTCCTCAGGCCGGTGATTTAGGCCTGGAAACAGTCACAGGACTGTTAGAAATTCAGCTGTATGACCTCTCACTTTCAGCTCCTTAGCCCAACTGCCATTTCTTCTCTCAGACCAGAATGGATCAAGGGGAGTCTCTGGAGCTCCCCCTTCTGGCCGGAGGTGGCAGTGCAGTCTTGCTATTTTAGTATTTGTATTTACTATCAGTAACTATTTTTGTGGCAAATACCCCTAGGGGTGCCACACATGCGAGAAATACATCCAATTCTCGCATGGTAATACTGGGCATTCCCGCCGTCACTCAGGAGCGGAGCGACGGCTGCATGTATTGCTATGTGGCCGACGCTCCACTCCTGAGTGACGGCGGGAATGCCGGGTATTACCATGCGAGACTCGGACGTATTTCTCGCATGTGTGATCCCGGCCTTATACTCACCTTTACGCCTATTCCACTGATGCTCATGTCACCTGTAAAAGATAGAAAATAATAAGAAACCTTAATATTCACCTTTATGCCTAATCCACCGATGCCCATGTCCCCTGGAAAAGAAAAAAATAAACAACCATATCCCTCACCTGTGCGACGTGAAGATAATCCATACGATACCATGACAATCCGAATGATTTGGAGAGCAGTCACATCACTGACCTCTCTCCCTGTCAGCCGGCTCACACTGACACAGGAATGTAGACGCTTCTACGGTGAGAAATTTCACTGGTGTTCAAAGCTGATGAACCCCAGTGACCTCACTAATGGCACCACTCGCTGCTCGAGAACTTTGTCATGTAGCGACTAGTGCCGTAAGTGAGGTCACCGGGGGTTCATAAACTTTGAACTCTAGTGAACTTTCTCACTGCAGCTCAGCGCTAGACACTACAGAAGCCATTATTCTCCTGTCAGTCTGTTCTGGCCGGCGGGGATAGTGGTCGCAGATTGCAGGTCACAGCACAGGTGTCGCTATCCAAATCATCCAGATTGTCTTGGGACAGCATGGATTGTCTTCACATCTGACTGGTGAGGGATATGGTTGTTTATTATTTTTCTTCTTTTCCAGGGATCATGGGCATCAGTGGATTAGGCAAGATAAGTATTATAGTCATTTATTATTTTCTGTTTTTACCGGTGACATGTTCTTCTGTGGAAAAGGCATAAAAGTGAATATAGCTGTGCCTTTTTAAAATTTCAAATAAAGGAGTTTTTTTTTACAATCTAACTATGGAGTTTCAAATGGAGGTGTCTTATAGACTCTTCTCCATTACTAACCCCAGGGCTTAGACTCTTTTCCATTACTAACCCCAGGGCTTGTTGTCAGTGGCCATAAAACAGCTGACATCAACCCCACAAATATTACCCCACTTTCCACCGCATCGGGGAAAGTGAGATGAGCCAGGCAAAGTACCAGAATTGGAGCGTCCAATAGATGCGGCTTTTCTGGGACAGCTGTGGCCTACTATTTTATGCTGGTGGCCAATATGCATAGCCCCTTACCAATCTTAAAATGCCAGCCTCTAGCTGTTTGCATTTTGGTTGTCAAAAATCGGGGAGGGGACCCAACACTGTTTTTTAAAATTATTTAATCGAATAATTAAAAAACGTCGTGGAACTCCTCTATTCTTGATAACCAGCTGTGAAAGAGCTGACAGCTGAGGGTTGCAGCCCACAGCAGTCAGTTTTGACTTTACTAGTTATCAAAAATAGAAGAGGCCCAAAATCAATTTTTTCAAAATGTATTTATTTATTTACATCACAAGTGCCAGCAGATGAATACAACAGGCATAGGCTGATGGGAGTAGTACTCTCCCATCAACTGACATCTGTCACCGGAGGAAACCTTTTAAATGCCAGTCACAATGGGAACTGTAGCTCTCTGATCTATGGTAATTATCTTACCGCTGATCACAGCCACCAGTGTCTATCATGCTGTCATGCACAAGACAGTGTGGGAAACAGCCGATGTTCGGGGTGCTGAACCTGAACAGTAGGACTTCCTGGAGAAGTCCTGTTTGGGGTCCATGCTTAAACACTAGGTGTTCGGTACAGACCTCGAACTTTACTGTTCGGGTTCGCCCATCTCTACTTCCTAGTAATCTGTCAACCTGATCCAAAATGTGTTGAATCTTAGATCCAGGACAACACACATTTCAACCATCCCTGTCTTTGTGACAGATTGCCTTATCTGTTCCCCTAATAATGGAGTCCCCCACTAACAGCACCTTTTCAGGCCTGTCCACATTTCCCCTTGGAGACACACGTATTGTTACAAATATATTTTTATGAGCAATGTGTTTAGTGATGTACGTTATTAGTGATGGAGTTGTGTTCTTACCAACACTAGGTAGCTGACGGGAAGGGACATAGTTAATTGTTGGGACTATCCCAGAGTGGAAGGGTGCTTAGATGAAGGGACAGAGCGAGTTTCCTGTCAGGAGTAAGATGGGGTTTATCGTGCAGCAGAAGCAGACCTATGGTCTGACCAGCGAGTAGAGCCACATGAAGTGGGTGTCCCTGAACTGAGAGGAGACACATTCTATATATAGCATGATCCAAAGTAGAAAAGAGGAAAAGTGACAGAAGGGGTGAATGATACTTCGGAGATGAGATCTGGGGCAGGAGGCCTTGCTGAAGGGTACCGATTTCGCAAGCCAAAGAGGCAAAGGGAGGAATCAGAGCATGGAATGCTAGATGAAGAGAGTGCCCCATGTGGTAGTTCTGAGGCATTATCAAGCAGAGAAGCTAACTAATGGCCATAGTGGCATATGTAGCTCCCCTAAGAGGAAAAGGATACGGAGCCGCGAGTTGAGAAATAGGACTCTCGCTTTCTGCACTGAAATGCCGTTATTGGTGTCAATGAAGATGTCACGAAATGACTGTCCTAGCATTTCAAGACCCGACGAGGGGACGGTCACAAAAGAGCGAAACATACAAGAGTACACCGGGGACACTTTAACAATGGTGGGCCCTGTTGGTAGGGAACGGGGAATTGGACACCTCCTGCACTCTCCTGAGGATGTGCCCTGCTCTTACTATCATCCCTATACGGGTTCTTTCACCCCATCGCTGAGCAGGATACCTAATCCCTCATTTGCCCTGCTCTTATCCCTAAGTAGGGAACTGGCAGGTGAGAGCACTGGTCCCACCACTAATACAACAGAGGGGAAAGTTACAGACAACAAAGGGACAAAGCAACAATAAACACCACACTTTGCTTTCTCTGCTACAATGCACCACACATATCAGTATTCAGCTGAAGAACCACAGCACTCAGCAAGCTCCTTCTTCAGCTTGGTTGATCTCCAGAAGGACCTGTATAACCAACAGTCAGCTCATGCATCGGGTGACCTTTTGAAGGATGGTGGGAGTGGTCACCAACCACATCAGCAGACTAGGCAGCAATGTAATTACACCAGTGGCCACCGGGGGAGGAAAACTGCATTAACCCCTGAAGACCTGAAAGGAAAAAAGTTTAAATCAGAGAGGCCAGATCTGCCACAGATCCAAGCATGGATAGTGACTAGGAGAACTCCTGATGCATTGTGCTGGGTTGTGGTGAAGGCCGATGAAGCAACTCAAACCGGACCAAGTGAGTTTAGGAAGGAAAGAAAGAATGTGTATGAAGATGTTCCATGTGCTAAGACAAATGTCCAGGAAGATTTGCACCCACTATCCATTGGACATACTTGTCCCTACATTGTTCAGTAAAAGACAGTTTACTTTTCAATTCTGGTCTGCCTCATTGAATGTTATAACATCCGGTCCAGGCCAGCTAAAGTCACCTGCATCATGCGGTGTGCAAGGGTGTAGCACGCCTATAGCTTAAGTACACACATTCAGCCAGGACCCCCATTTTACTGTAGCATGTCGGGGCATAGAACACGAGTATCTTGCCTATGACTACTGCCCAGTACCACGTTAGTTACACCTTCTTGATACTGTTCCCTTTACCCCAACTTCTGACACCCAGCTAGTTGCCTAATGTCTTGCAGCACCATAGTATGATACTCCAATTTCTTGGCAAGCTTCTACAGAGCTGGCACATTTCAATTTCAAAATATTCAATCAGCTCCATTGCCAATAAACGTCACAGGGGTCCTATTTTACCACTGTCCTCTACAATCTAAAAGAAAAACATTATTGCTATGCTCCATCATATGTAGCATTGCACAAGAAAGATATAAAATAATTCCAGGGCAATACTAAGGTGCCATTATGTGCAGACTGCCTGTAGGCAAATGGACTCTACATTACTCTGCAGAGGCACAGATCTGCCATGTCCACAAGGCATTTGTCCATTACAGAACATGAGTTATTACTTTCAGATGTCTTCGGCTTCTGATGGCTATTGTTATCTGGAGTCATTACACTGAACTTTTATTGGACCTATATCTTATGTAGTATTGGTACTTGTAGTTCTAATCTGTTTTTCCACTGTGGAAAGCAAATTTCAGGATACTCTGGAACAGCCAAAAGTTGGCTTCTTTTCTTCTCTGACCTTAAGCCATTTGGCAAATCATTCAAAGATCTATTAAAAGACTTCATGTTCCCATTTACAAAGGCTGATTTCTTTTTTTTTCTACGACTTATTGAGTTGGAGGTATCAGACTCTGATTTCTTGATAGGTTACTCTTGAGAAAGGCCTTGCGAATAAAAAAACTGTTCACAAGTTGTAATGTATCATGTGTTTGGAGCTGTCCTTATCCAATTCTGTCTTACTTATTTTTATAGAGCTTTTAAGTTTTGCCATAGTATAGTTCATTTACTGCACTGATTAGCACTCACTAATTTTAAAAGGGTTGGACACTTTATCTTTACTTTAACAGATGTGTTGGGGACATGATTTTGTGTACACTTACTGTTATATAAGATGGTATAGAAAACACACAAAAAAACTGCAGCGCTTCTGATCAGATTATGGAAATCAATTATAACAAATATTACAAATAGGCACAAGTGGCAACAAATGGTTGATAACACTTACGGTATATGCTGCGAGTGGCATTAAAACCACTCAGATACGTAATAAAGCCTTCAATACTTTGAGGTCAACCTGCAGCTTCCACACCAGTTTCTCTGAAACTTGGATGCTGTGATCAGAAATCTAGAGGCTACAAGAAAAAAAGAGGAGGTCCAGCAAACACCACCAAACTGGAGATAACCTAGATCCCAAACTGTAGGGGACCAGGAGTGGTGAAACTTATCCCCCTTCTCCTGATGAACCTTATTCTCTTTGTGTCAAGCTCCTCACAACCATGATTTTTTTTCTCCACTGTGTGGGCCACAAACTTCTCCACACGCCCTCCAGGACAAGGTACACCAGGAGGAGGGAGGGTGATACAGGCAGTCCGCCCCCTCCCACCCTTGGTGTAAGTCAAGAATTCAATACCGTTTCAGATCTAGGTTATCTCCAGTTTGGTGGTATCAACTGGCGCTCCTCTTTTTTCTTTGTAGCTGAATTTGCTATATAGGTATGACCTTTTCTATTTTTGCACTTGTTAATACAGCTTTCCTAACAGACTGCACAGCTACCCAATCCATAATATGGTGGAGCATTTGACCAGACTAATTCATCAGCTTCCTTCAATAAAAAAGCAGCTTTAAATGGGAGGTGTTTTACAATTGGCTGATGGACTGATTATTATGTGATAGCAAGTGTACACAAAATTATGTCACCTACACATCTGTTAAAATAGAGATAATATACCCTGTTAAAGGGAATCTGTTAGTAGACTCTCAACCCTCCTTAGCTGTCTATATGGGCATGTAGGTCACAGGAAGGTGAATGAAATGACACCTTGATATCTGTGATCTGATGTCTTATTCTAGAAAAATACATGTTTTTCTTAATATGTAAATGATCTGTTAAGATCTGTGGGCAGGACATAGATCTCCCTGAGAATCTGTCTCTGGGGCTTATCTTACATGAAAGGGGAGTTACCAGTGTGAGACATGTTGTTAGACGCTGGGATTCTCCCAATGCACGGGGTAGAACACAAGCCTTGCCTGCATCTGCAGTCTCCCATCCAGCTTCGGCCGTTGAAGGTGCTGCTGATCATAGACATCAGTCCCAGTGTCTTGCTTGTGCTATTCGTCTGGTTGCTGCTGGCTCTTTAGCCAAGCCTATGGTAACCAGCGGTAGGCAGCGACGAGCGAACGCTCTGGAGACTAAGTCCAGAAATCACCCTAGTGAGCATGATCGTGATGTGGTGATATCTCATTCTTGGTCAGTAGTCAGCTGCTCTGGTGATGTGGCAGTCCACAGGCAAGGTCCTCTCCAACTTGACTTGAGCTTCCATATAAAAGGCTCTCAGAGGCACACGCCGGTGCACTAGTATCAATCATTTTCCATGTGTGTGAGACATTGCTACAGTGTGGTATATGTCAGCATTTGCTCAGGGTCAGTGGTAAGCCATTAGAATTCCGGCACCTCCGGAGAGGAGTTTGTCTGAGTGAATTCAGGGCTGGCGTTTAATCATTAGAATTCCGGCACCTCCGGGGAGGAATTGGCTGAGTGTTTTTGCTGGCTGTGCGACCACTGTTTGCTATTTTACCCCATGTGCGAGTTTCGATCGCCTGTGAGGTTAACAGGGATCGTATCTGGCGTAATTTCTATTCCATTACTGTGTGCAAGTGACACAGCTCTATAGCAGAGTATCTATTCCGTTACTGTGTGCGAGTGACACAGCTCAATTGCAGAGCATCTATTCCATTTCTGTGTGCAAGTGACACAGCTTTGTGTGTAGTTCACTGAGTGATGTTCAACTCAGTGCGTGCTAGCAATTGCTCGCTGTGTGTTCCGTCATTATTCACACTAGCTGCATTTTAACAGCTCTGCACGGTGGACCCCGGGTTGCGGTTGCACTTCTTTATTAAATTTATTTAGTGCAATCCGCCAACCCTAACACATGTAGATCAGGAGAGCAGAGTGTCAGTTATTACATGTCTCACACTGGTAATGTCCCCTTTCATTTAAAATAAGCTCTGGAGGTAGATTTATCCACACAGTCGTTTCTTTAAATTTAATCTGTAATATCATTGCTACCCTAAAGCCAGTTTACAAACATCACTAAGACTGCTATGATGTTAGACTCTTTACTCAAGTAATAAATATTTCAGGTAATCGTCACATGCTCATGAGGCAGTCAGAACTAGGAATGAGTGGACCTCTACAAGTACAGGTTTGTTGGGTTCGACCAAAAGAGTTAGAGGATTTTTTGTGTGTTTTTCCATTGTTTTTGTGTCTTCTTTTTCATTGGCATTTTCCAGATATATTTATAATCTTCCCATTGACTTGTACTGTAAACTAAGGAGTATCTTGAATGGTCATCCATCTCACATCTTTTAGCCACTTTACGTGATTTTTGAAAACTGACTTTGTCACTGTAGGATGAGATGCCTGTTCCTAAATCATCACTAAACTCCATCAGCATTTTGAATTGATGCCACAATAAAGCCTTTACTTAGCTGTATTATCTAACTCAGACATTTGGGCTATCTCTGTAAACCTAAAACCAGTGGGATCACTCAACAAAAATCTTATATCTAAGATTAAATATACTGAAACCGATAAATCTTAACTATAAACCTTATATCTTAAAGTGAATCTCCGCCTTTTATCACCACATCATTTTCTGGGTCAAAAATCTGCGGTGATTAATGTTTTAATATATTTTATATTGATGATTTCTTTGTAATACCTGTGGAGATCAGACTGAACTAAAGGAATCCATCTTCTTCCTGAGAAATCTCGCTTACAACAAGATACATTTCTGCTGACTTGACATTTCCTTTTATGGAAGTAATCATGTGTGCATTCCTTCTTTCAATAGCAGCCTTTCATTCACCTTCCAGATGATGTAACTTTCTACTGATAAAGACTGGTATAGATTGTTTATGTAAGAGATAGTGAAATATGAGCGCTTGTGCGCATGTCTGTAAAAGAATAATTCTTTTCTATATAAAGGGAGGGCAAAGCCCAGAGAGAGAGATGTGCTCCTGGGCTTCCCCTGTACATGATCACACAATACCTTGTTTGCGTGTCATTTACTTAGGATCCCTACCTCTAGTAAGCCAGGGACTGAGAAGGACTTAACATTTCTTTGGCGCACCGAACAGGGACCCGAGATGAGAGTATTTGCTCGAGATTCACCTGCAGATACGGACAATGGAGATCTGGGATAATGGACGGCAAATGAACTGAAAAACCTGGCCAGGTAAGAGACATTATTAGTTCTCTTTTATCTGCCTTGTATTATCCGAAAGATCTCTATGAGCCGTGTCACGCTGGGTTAGTCTAGTAGTGAGTAGATACCTATAAAACTCGGGTTACTATATTGTATAGATTTATGAGTCCTGTCCCTGGCAGTGTGTGAACAGTGTGAAGGTTGTGGTATGTTGTGAAAGAAGAGCAAAAGTGCGTAGAAAAATAAGCCGAAATAGTTGGGGTATAAGCCTTATACACGGAAGTCAGCCTAACTGGGTCATGTGGTTGCGTCCTTTCGGGGAGACCTCCGCCCATGCTTGACTCTCATTTAAGTGCTTAACCTCCTTCATTTCTGGATAAGGTTTGATAGAATGAGCCCAGGACGCGGGTCCATGAGCCTGGGACAAGTATGCTAACTGACACAGAAAGTTTTGTGATCTGTATGGTGTTGCTGGGTCTGTTTGCGTGCATAATAGCACTTAAGTACATTCTGCACATTAGAAAGAATGGAGCAGATCAGCCCTTCAATATTTTAGCTCCCTAGGAGAGAAGGCAACGAGACATCACCTAGGATAAGTGATTGTCCAAACGTCACCTGGGGTAGAAATAGCTAATATTGAAAAAAAATAAAAAAGAAAAATGGGAAATAAACAGACAAAAACCGTCTTAGGACAAGTGGAAGCAGCAGATATCATACAGGAAAGATGTGGGAAGACAGTCAGAAGTCAGATTAGAAGGGTAAGAGAAAAATTGGGAATTTCAGAAGCACTTATGTTCAGTACAGAATGGGAAAAACTGAGTAAAGAACGAGGTGGAATTATCAAAGACAATGGGTGGGAAGAAATCATACACTGTATGATAGAGGTCTCAAAAACAGCTAAAGAGGAGAATTGGAAGTATGATCCAGACACTTCCAAATGGATTATGGGGAAGGGAAAAAGTTGTGACATAATCCCACCACCTTACCTAGATCCAAAAGCCCAATCATTTGTACCATCTGGAGGAGCAGAAGGAGGAAAACAACCTTGTATCCCAATCTTGGTGGGATAGGAGGATGGGTATGTTCACACTGTGGACAACAAAATCCAGATTGGAGAAATGATTGCCTAGTCTGTGGTACACCTAGACATGGCGCTGTACTTGCCCCTGTTAGGGTAGTACCAAGACCCTTTAGGGAACCTGGTGCTGACGGGGTAATGGGAACTAGATATCACCAGACCCGACAGTATTTTCCTTGGTCCCCTGCTGAAGGTATGTCCCTCCTGCTTAATGCGCCTGATCCCACTCAATATCCCATCCGATTTGCACAATACATACAACAAATCATGCAGACTCATGCTGGGGTCTGGGCGGACGGGGAAGAATTATGTAGAATGAAAATGTCCCCCGGACTTTTTCAGGAATTATTGACACACCTACAGCCCAATAGACCAGTGGCAGAAGGGGGTGCCTTACAGACAGAAGCATCAGGTACCCAGTTCACAGAGGCATTAATAATTTTCATGAGAGAAAAACAGAGGGAAAGGGGATCTACGGGTGTGATTATGCAGAAATTTGGGCAAAGTATTGAAGAATATAGTCAAGAATTAGAAAATAGCTTTAGGGATGAAGGATTGGATTTGACTGATGCTTCAGTAAGGAGACTTTTTACAAAACAATTAATAGAGGGGCTAGATCCGAAAATCAGAGAAAAATTTAAATCCTCTACTCCAGATTAGAGAACAATTGAACAACCAAATATTGTGAAACAACGATGTTTAGGAATAGTCATGGATATGAGAGAGAATCGTAAGCCTGTTAGAATAGCACAAGCTAATACAGGAGGAAGAGTGAGACACAACTTTCCTTGCCACTACTGTAAAAAGCCAGGTCATTTCCAAAGAGAGTGCAGGAAGAAGTTGGCAGATATAAAGTCAGGCAAATTTGTTCCCAGAAATAACCCTCCCCAAACGGACAACCAGCAGAAATCTACCATCATAGATGGTCCCATACCAGATTCAGATTGACTCGATGTGTTACAAACTTCCCTACCAGCTAGAAGACCTATGATACAGGTGAATGTGGGGGGGAGAGAGATTCCATTTTTGATAGATACAGGTGCAACTTCCTCAATTTTGAATCAAGATTTTCTTCCGAATCCGGAAGATATTTCAGAACAAACAACTTTTGCTGAGGGTTATGATGGGGTAATTCGAACACTGCCATATACTGTGCCCCTAGAGGTCTCATTAGGACCTAAATGTTTTGCATCCAGATTTTTGTATGCCAGAGGTGCCCCAACATGTTTGTTAGGAACTGATGTCCTAAAGAAATTAGAAGCTAACATCAATTTTAGGGAAGATGGCACAGTTATACTAACTATCCCTGATGATGCAGAAACATTAGAACAATATGTTAGAATTCAGGCTTTTGAGGATTATGCTGAAGAAAAAGAGTACACCACAGATCTAGACCTCTCAATGGTCCCAGAAACACTGTGGGCACAGGGTGACACCGATGTGGGATTATTGCATATCTCTCCTGTAAAACTATCTGTGCAACCAGGAACTGTTCTCCCACAGCTCAGACAATACCCTGTGAGTGCCCAGCAGGAACTAGCGATTACAAAACAGATAGAGGGATATAAAGAGAAAGGAGTTTTGGTAGAGATACAATCACCTGCTAACACTCCTCTGTATCCAGTCAAAAAGAGAACTCTTGATAAGAGTTCTATGCCCAAATATCGTATGGTACATGATTTAAGAGAAATAAACAAAGTTCTAGATCCAATCACCCCAGTTGTACCCAATCCTCATACGTTACTATCACAGATACCAGCCAGTTCTCAAGTATTTACTGTAATAGATCTTTCAAATGCATTTTTCTCGGTTCCTTTACACCAAGATAGTTGGCATTTGTTTGCATTTACATTTAAGGGCAAACAGTTGGCGTGGACATGCCTTCCACAGGGAATGATACACTCCCCTACTCTTTATTCAAATGCCCTACAAACAGTCCTTCAGAGGTTTGAACCCGAACCACAGGTAGTAATTTTGCAGTATGTGGATGACCTACTACTTTGCTGCCCAGATCTAGAAACTGCAGAAAGGTCCACTGTGAGTTTACTATGTTTTTTAGAAAAAGAAGGGTGTAAAGTGAATAGACAAAAGCTACAAGTTTGTCAGACCAAAGTGGTCTTTCTAGGTCATTGCATTTCTCAAGGTAAAAAGCATCTTACACCACAAAGAACTGAAGCAATAAGACAGATGAATGAGCCTAGAAATCATAAACAGCTACGAGCATTTTTAGGAATAGTGTCTCATTGTAGACAATGGATTATACATGCCAGTCAACTAATGCAACCACTGTATGACTGTGTAAAAAGTGAACCTTATTTGTTGACAAAAGAAGGTCAGATTTCGTTCCAACAATTAAAAGATGCCCTTGTTTCAGCTCCAGCGTTAGGGCTACCAGACTACACCAAACCGTTTCAGCTTATGGCTGCAGAAGTTGATTCCCATGCTACAGGAGTTCTTACCCAGAAGCATGCAGGGAAACAAAGACCAATTGCATATCTTTCAGCAAGGTTAGATCCCGTAGCTAGAGCAGCGCCAACCTGTGTACGTGTAGTTGTTGCTGTCTCACTATTGTTGGACAAAGCATCAGAAATTGTCCTAGAGTATCCACTCACAGTTCAAACTACACATGATGTTTATGGGATATTAAACCAGGTCCAACCAAAACACATTTCCATGGCCAGACATTTGCGGCTGCAGTGTTCTTTGCTGCTCCCCTCTACTATCACATTTGCTAGGCTTCAGACTCTCAATATAGCAACACTGCTACCTCTCGAGTCTGAAGGGGGGAATAAGGACACTGATCCACACGCAAATTTTTTCCCTACAGACACACATGATTGTACAGAGCTCATTTTACAAGAAACGGTAGGCTTACCCAATGTATCCGAAACACCACTTCAAAATCCAGATTTAGAGCTGTTTATAGATGGTAGTAGGTTTGCAGATGACACAGGTAACTTCCATACAGGGTATGCAGTTGTGTCAGAATCTGAAACTCTCAAAGCAGAACCACTTCCACCGAAACAGTCTGCACAAGAAGCAGAACTAACAGCATTGATTGAAGCTCTTAAAATAGCTGAGAACCAGACAGCTAATATATACACTGATTCTAGGTATGCACATGGTATTGTGTTTGATTTTGGAGTAATCTGGAGAGCTAGAGGTTACATGACAGCGTCAGGACAACCTGTAAAACATGCTTCTCTGATCAAACAGATCTTAGAGGCTGCACAAGAAACAAAAGAAGTAGCAGTAATCAAGGTAGCTGCACATGTGAGACTCGACACTAGGGAATCTAGGGGAAATGATAGGGCTGATAAAGCAGCCAAAGCAGCAGCTGTCAAACCCTTACAACAGGTTCATACTGTAAACCCCACAGAAAATACTGAAGATAGACTGAGACAAGCACAGGAAGATGCAGGAGAAGAGGAGAGGGACAGGTGGAAAAAGGAAGGGGCAGAAGAACAAGCGGGAATTTGGAAGAAAGATGGACTAATATGTCTACCTAGAGCCTGGTATCCGATTGTAGTTGGTGGACTGCACCACCCTACTCATGTGTCTGCAAATGCAATGACACTACTGGCAAAGCAAGTCTGGTTGGCTCCAGGTTTTGGCAACTATGCAAGAGACTATTGTGCTGCATGCGCTATATGCCTGACACATAATCCCGGACAGACAGCAAAGACCCCTATGAAGCACCACGTCCGACCTCTCTACCCGTTTCAGCGATTACAAATAGACTTTATCCAGCTGCCAAAAAGTAATGGGTATGAGTATGTGTTGGTATGTGTGGACATGTTCTCGGGGTGGCCAGAGGCCTATCCAGTTCGGAAGGCTTCAGCTAAAAACACTGCTGTAAAGCTAGTTGCCGAACTGATACCCCGTTACGGTCTCCCTGAAGTGATCGAGTCAGATAGGGGTACTCATTTCACTGGAGAAATATTTCAAAATGTACTGAAAATGTTGGGTGTTGAAAGTCAGTTACACACTCCGTACCATCCTCAAAGTTCTGGTAAGGTAGAACGCATGAATGGAACTTTAAAATTAAAAATACAGAAAGCCATGGCTGAAACAGGAAAGCCTTGGACAGAATGCCTTCCACTGGCCCTTTACTCAATACGCAATACCCCAAGGGGTAAGACTAAACTGTCTCCATATGAAATTTTGTTTGGCAGGACTGCCAATTTAGGATGTTATTTTCCACAGCAACTTGTGTTAAATATTGAGTCATTGACTTGTTATGTGCAAAATCTTCAGAAACAATTAACTAAGGTGCATGCACAAGTTTTTGCTTCCCTTCCAGATCCTGACAACACAGAAGGAAGTCACAAGTTGGAACCAGGTGATCAAGTCTATGTAAAAAGACACACCAGAAAGGCTCTAGAACCAAGGTTTGACGGACCCTTCCAAGTCCTGTTGACAACACCTACATCAGTCAAGCTTGAAGGAAAGGCATCATGGATACATGCAAGCCATTGCAAGAAAAGCAGTATAAACTCATGATATTGATGTTAATAATGATAACCTCAACGGAGGCGTGGGATAGACTGAATTCTCTAGCCCCTTTGAACAATAGATTCGTACAACATCATAGAAAATTAGTGCATGACTTGTTAAACAATACACAAACCCTGACAGATTGTTGGATCTGTACCCATTCGCCGGTATCAGCCACAAGTATACCTTTTCTTGCAGTTCCCGTATTAGCAGAAGAAATATTCGCTTGGCCTAATTGTTCAGACAACCTGGCCAACAACCAAATTGGTAATGCTAGGCTGTGGAATACTACAATCGCCATACCAATTGTGGGATGGGTAGAATTTCCTTGGTGGCAGGGTAATCTCTCAGGGAGTAACACACATCTACAATATTTAGCATTTAGGGGAGGAAAATGGGTACCTAGAAATAAGACTGGATTAACTAATTTAGGACAGGTCCCCACAGAAAATCTACAGCTTAGTTTCAGTACAACCGTCCCCCCCTCTGATGCTTTCAAACCTGTAGTATTGGAAAGATACATACATAATAGAAAATGGGAACATTCTGAGTTGTTCCCCCAAGGTGATGCAGACAGTTGTACAAGTAAGCCGGGGAACCTGGTTTGTAATGAATCCAATGAGTATGTCAACGGAATGCATGTATGTGGGAATCCCGCAGCCGGGTACTGTAGCCCCTTGGGACAAAAACCCTCTTGGTGTATGCTTCAGAATGTATCTAGTTTTGTGGATT
Organism: Ranitomeya imitator; assembly: GCF_032444005.1. NCBI lineage: Eukaryota > Metazoa > Chordata > Amphibia > Anura > Dendrobatidae > Ranitomeya > Ranitomeya imitator. Next base: position 739,581,265 of record NC_091284.1, on the reverse strand, counting down.
TGGCTCACAGATTGGTATTGCAGCACTCAGCTTTGTGGGATCTGCCTGAGGGTACATTTTGGATATGCGGAGAAGGAGCATATAAATGGCTTCCCGTAGGTATAAAGGGTACTTGTACATTAGGACGCCTAACCCCGGCTACATTCATAATTTCAAATAAACAAGTGAATATGCAAGCCGTGCCCAAGCACACACTGTATAAAAGAGCTGCAGATAACTCACCACGTCCCTCGGGGAGGCCACATATAGTACAAATGGGAATTCCTAACAAAATTGCTAGTACCATTTTTTATTTATCCTATGTTAACACAGATGTGGGATAAATTAGTTAGAGCCACGGATTATCTAGATGATCAGATCTGGGATATATTGGATATACTAAACACTAGTATAGCTGTACAGAATCAGCTTATAATAGTCACTAACCAACATACTCTGGTATTGGATTACCTAACTGCCTCACAAGGGGGTATGTGTCAAATCATCGGACCCACCTGCTGTCATTATATAGACCCGAATAGTACTATGAGTATGACATTTAAATTAAAGGACGTACAACGACTCAGAGATCAGTATGACAAAGACAATGACCAGAATAAGGATAGCTGGTGGTCAGATACCTTTTCTTTTCTTAACCCAGCCAACTGGTTCAGAGGAATCGGTGGGTGGGTTGCTGGGATTATGCAGAGCATAATACATATAGTTATGATTATTGTAGTCATATACGTACTATTCCAGATTGTGCTCAAGAGTATCTCAGTATGCACAGATAAACTTTGTGTAATAGATGCAAGAGTATAAAGTTTTTTTTCCTTCTTCTCTTATGTTATCCTTTGCTAATACTGATTATTGCGCTTATTTTGCTATCCCTTTGTAATATCTGTACTTATTGCAAAACAAAGAAAAGGTTGCGAGAGTTAAACGGAAGAATTAATACTAGATTTGATTCTCTTATTGAATACAAGCATGTACATGTGTAATACCAAATAAAGGCTTTGTCTTTGGCCCTGTGGTAATAAAATAAATAAAAGAAAATGTCAAAGGGGGGAATTGTGGAGATCAGACTGAACTAAAGGAATCCATCTTCTTCCTGAGAAATCTCGCTTACAACAAGATACATTTCTGCTGACTTGACATTTCCTTTTATGGAAGTAATCATGTGTGCATTCCTTCTTTCAATAGCAGCCTTTCATTCACCTTCCAGATGATGTAACTTTCTACTGATAAAGACTGGTATAGATTGTTTATGTAAGAGATAGTGAAATATGAGCGCTTGTGCGCATGTCTGTAAAAGAATAATTCTTTTCTATATAAAGGGAGGGCAAAGCCCAGAGAGAGAGATGTGCTCCTGGGCTTCCCCTGTACATGATCACACAATACCTTGTTTGCGTGTCATTTACTTAGGATCCCTACCTCTAGTAAGCCAGGGACTGAGAAGGACTTAACATACCGAATTACAAATTCCCTACATAAACATAAATTTAAAGAGGACTTGTCACCACTTCTGACATTTCTATTTTAGTAAATACTTCTAACCCCCAGGAGATAACAGTCCTGGAACATATTTTCCTTGAACTTCCTTGTTGTGATTTTTCTCTGTTATTTCCTTTGAAAATGTAAGAATAAACTAACAATTAGGTGCTATCATTCCCCTTGTAAAAGTGAGGTGTCTATTTACAGTATGGCATTTTTAGTCCCCCTTGTCAATTTCTGGGCTTCCATAGTCAGTGGGCTACAGGTCGTTTCCAAGATTCACCTTTTAGATTGTAGTATTACCATTTGATTAAGTGTTATCTATATGTACTTCCCTTTGATTATAATCATGATTACGTTATGTATTTTTGTATTTACTGCATTGTATTATGTCAGAATTTAATTTAGAATTAACTGTTTCTATCCACATGTCATTTTTTTCTCTCCCTAATTAACTTACAAAGACTAACTTTTTACCTGATGATATCATTTATATCAGGCAAAATTTTAATGTACCTCTTCACCAGGAAATTCGATTTGCAGGAAAGTTATTTTCCACAAATTTAGTACCCTTTATTATGTTCTGGCCCTTTTTCCAGACCACATAGTATAAAACATGTAAAATGTAAATGATTAAAAAAAAAAGATAAAATAATGATGATAAAAAAAATAATAAAACATACCTCACTGCTTACTTCCCTGGCTATCCCTGTTTCTGTCTGCTTTCCAGTACTCCGCCTTTGCAGACTCTCAACTCTGGCCTAGTTTTCACTCTAGCTTGGGGCTTTGTCTTGTGCGTAGGCCGCAGAGCATACACAGTGAACTCCAGGGCCTGCTCGTGGATGGAAGCCTTGGCCTAAAGTGAACTCTAAGTTCAGAAACAGAATGGAGGTGCAGAGGACCAGAAAGCAGAGAGCAGCAGCCGGAGTGATGAGGTGAGTATGTTTGTTTTATTTCCTTTAACCTTTTGCCAACTCTCAACTGTTCAGCAAGATGCGTCCGAAACTTCCCATCGAATAAATTCGCCTATGTCTATTGACATCTGAATTGTTTTTTCCCTCAACGTTTTGGCCTATTTAATGTTTATCTGTTAACCTTATCACTTGTACATTAGCCTACGGAAGACATTAGATTAATGTTGAAATGCGTTGGCCTGTACATTTGTATATAAAATAAACTACTGATTGAACTTCTGAACCACTTTCTTCATTCAGCAGCTCTTTACCATTCCCTATATATTTTTATTTTTATAATTACTACTTTCCAGTATTCACCAAAACTATACAATTCATAAGAAACTTAAATGTGCCGCAGCATTGTTATGAAACACGGAAAAAGTTGGCAACTCTGCATATACTTATATTGTTCAATTGGAGAAGCCTGAAACACGAGAATTTACTGCTGTCATCATTGTCATCACATGTGTTAAATAACGAAAATAAAATATTCCCAATCTTAAGAGAGTATTAATGAGCATGGATTTCTTTCCTCACTTCATAGCAGGAAACAGGTGGGACTGCAGATCCTTGTGGAATTTTTAATTCATATTTTGGTCATAATTATGGGGTGGAGTGAGAACACTGTGACTGTATCGTCTTTCCTAAGTCACTAATGTAATATAAGCAGCTGGCTGTGTCTTTGGGAAATTTAGGCCAGCTACTGCATGACTTAAAGGGAAAATGTCAAAAATTTCTACTCCTAAAATCATTTATATGACTGTGCAGCTCTTTAAAAGATGAACAAGTTGATCCCATTATGACCCCCAAAACACTGCTCCATCAGCGAGAAATCACATTTTGAAGTTCAGAATATACGTATCTAGAAGTGCACTGGGGTGACAATGCACTTACAGCTCCTCAGACTCACGCTGTGATCCCTGCAAGGTATCAACCTGTCATTCACCCATCCTTATTCAATAAGGATGCTCAGATAAATTACTTTTCTCTCGGTCTGACTGTAAGAAAAAAACCGCAGCATTCACCACTTTTTTGCAAATTTCAGATGAGACTCACCCATTCAAGTCTATTTGTGAGTAAAAAAAAATCATCTGAGTGACATCTGATTTTCCGGATACATTTCTACTATATACCTAGAAAATTGTAAGTGATCATGTACATTTTTTATTGTAGATGTATAAAACGGATTGCATATTGATATCAAATGGATATCATCATTTTAAGGGCTACATAGACATTTAAATGGTTTTGGTGAAGAAGAAGTTTCTGACAAGTTCCTTTTAAAGGCAGTTAGGAAAACGGTCAAAGAAATAATATAGACATTTAGAGATAATAAAATGCTATAATTTATATGCAAACATAACAACATATGTATTGTACTAAATTATGAGGGAAAGCGATAAAACACCCAAAATTGCCTTTATTGTCAGGAATGTCGTAGCTGTTTTCGTTCTGACCCAATGTCAGACATAGCAGATCACCAGTGAGGCCAAATCAGGAGGTTACGCCCACCATTTTACAAACGTGCTTGGAGACAAAAAGACACCTCACACATATTCTGTGAGCAAGTCACTTTTATCTGATATAATGCAGCAAGAGGCAATATTTTATACCATATACAACAAATGTAACTCTCAATGTAATTCATGTAGCCCCCACAATCACCCAGGGTCATACTGACCTTTATTCTCTCACGTACTCAGAGCATGTTGTGGCTGACTATTGAGAACATACATGATAAGAAATGTAGTCTCCTTGAAGGGGAGACCATCAGACTACTGCATCAACAGATTCTAGTAATTCTAGCAATTAAAGGCAAAAGGCACTTAAAGGCAAACTATTAACCCTACTATATCAGGAACTAGTTCACGCACCTACATGGGTCATGGATTCAGATTCTCATTTTAAAAGAGTCACCACTATTATATGTTGTTTGTTTTTCCATAAGTCAATAGTACAGGTATAAAAATGAAACTTTGTAATATACCTTATTACAGAAATCAGCTTTTTTCTCATCCGGGACTGATCTTTCTTTACAAAATTTCTCAATTACCAGATAAAATCTATCTTCAGTAAGCAGATTTTGCCATTACTGAGATAGATGATGACAGTTGGTGGTCATAAAATTCTACGTAGGACTGTAATTGTAATTTCAGAACTTGCAGGAGAAGGATTAGGTCTTGGTGGGATGATACACATGATTGGAATACAAACCTTGAGTGCTACATTGTTATTCAAAACAGGATTAACAAGTGGAGAGGAGGTGTTTCATTATATGTTAGGAAAACGAATATTTCCACAAAGATCCAAGCTTCAGAGATTGGTAGCTCTGTAGAAACTTTTTGGGTAAGACTATAAGGAGAGAAGAACACAAAGGACACTATAGTAGGTGTTTACAATAGACCACATGGATACAATGAAGATATGGATGAAGTCTTTTTACATCACATGTCACTGTTCTCAAAAAAAGTATGACAGTGATCATGGGAAATGTTTTCTATCCAAATAATTGTTGGGAATCTCTCTCAGGCAAAAGTAAGGGCTCCAAAAAAATGATTATCTTCTTTTGCTGACAACTTTATCTTTCAAAAGTTAGAAGAGTGAACAAGAGGATTTGCAGTCTTGGACCTAATCCTTACCAACAGGGAGAAATTTTGGATTACAAGAGGAGGAAGACCTATGAGTAGAGTTGAGCGACCTTGACCTTTTTAGAGTCGAGCCGGGTTTTGCGAAACCCGACTATCTCAAAAGTCGAGTCGAGTGGAATCGGCCGATTATCGCGAAAAGTCGGGGATCGACCGAAACACCAAACCCAATGCAAGTCAATGGGGGAGCATAGTCGGCAGTGAGTAGAGGCCAGGAAAACATGTACAGAGCCCATTGTATTGGCAAAAACATCCATTCTTGCTACTGAAGCTTGTCAATCTTAATTTAGCTTATAATAATTGTAAGGCATTTGAAATTGGGGGTCATTTGGCTAAAGTTGTGGGGGGTACGGCTGGTTCAAGCAATTAGTGGGCCAAGGACATCTGGACCACGTCACGGCAGTGGAGCAGGGAGAGGTAAGTATTTCAACTTTGCAAGTGCTATGATACTGAGCAAGCAGGGGGGGCCCACTCGTTGGCATTGGCACTGGCACAGGGCCCCTCAAAGTACAGCGGTGTGTTTGCACGGCGGGGGCGCCTCCCACCGGCAGCAACACTTTTGCGTACTATGAGAGGCCCTGTGCCAGTGATAGTATTCCTCCCCCCACCTGATGAAGGAACCTGCACCTTCATCTGCACCTTCCTCTTTGTCCCCGTGTAATGTGGTATGGTATGCGGGAAAGGGGACCTGACTTTCAGCAGGGTCACAATCTTGCAGTGTAGCGTGCACGGGGAATGTTGCGTTATGGGTCAATGTACCAGCAGACTAATCTATCACTGGCTGGGCAATGGGCAGGATGAGGGGGAAACAGATATGGGCCCAAAGAATAAAGTGGGCTAAATGCAGTTCAAAATTGGTAACAGGACTAACCAGGGGGCATTGCTTTGTTCAGTGGAGGACAACTGGAATGAGAGGCTGACACAGAGAGTAGGCCCAAATCAGTAAGTATTCTAAATGCAGTTCAAAATTGGCAACAGTAGTAAACCGGCGGCACAGCTTTGTTCACTGGAGGAGAACAGCAAGGAGCGGCAGACACAGATAGAAGGCCCCAACCCAACTAGTAGGCCTAATGCAGTGTTGTTTTCAACAACTACTAAACGAGAGTCGGAAGACCGAAGCAATGGAGAGGAAACCTGGGGAACACCTTGGAGTGGAACACACCGTCTTTACACCCCATACCCAATTTGCAGGCCTAATGCAGTGTAGTTTTCAACAACTACTAAACGAGAGTCGGAAGACCGAAGCAATGGAGAGGAAACCTGGGGAACACCTTGGAGTGGAACACACTGTCTCTACACCCCATACCCAATTTGTAGGCCTAATGCAGTGTTGTTTTCAACAACTACTAAACGAGAGTCGGAAGACCGAAGCAATGGAGAGGAAACCTGGGGAACACATTGGAGTGGAACACACCGTCTCTACACCCCATACCCAATTTGTAGGCCTAATGCAGTGTAGTTTTCAACAACTACTAAACGAGAGTCGGAAGACCGAAGCAATGGAGAGGAAACCTGGGGAACCCCTTGGAGTGGAACACACCGTCTCTACACCCCATACCCAATTTGTAGGCCTAATGCAGTGTAGTTTTCAACAACTACTAAACGAGAGTCGGAAGACCGAAGCAATGTAGACGAAACCCGGGGAACACCTTGGAGTGGAACACACCGTCTCTACACCCCATACCCAATTTGTAGGCCTAATGCAGTGTAGTTTTCAACAACTACTAAACGAGAGTCGGAAGACCGAAGCAATGGAGAGGAAACCTGGGGAACACCTTGGAGTGGAACACACCGTCTCTACACCCCATACCCAATTTGTAGGCCTAATGCAGTGTTGTTTTCAACAACTACTAAACGAGAGTTGGAAGACCGAAGCAATGGTGAGGAAACCTGGGGAACACCTTGGAGTGGAACACACCGTCTCTACACCCCATACCCAATTTGTAGGCCTAATGCAGTGTAGTTTTCAACAACTACTAAACGAGAGTCGGAAGACCGAAGCAATGTAGACGAAACCTGGGGAACACCTTGGAGTGGAACACACCGTCTCTACACCCCATACCCAATTTGTAGGCCTAATGCAGTGTAGTTTTCAACAACTACTAAACGAGAGTCGGAAGACCGAAGCAATGGAGAGGAAACCTGGGGAACACCTTGGAGTGGAACACACCGTCTCTACACCCCATACCCAATTTGTAGGCCTAATGCAGTGTTGTTTTCAACAACTACTAAACGAGAGTTGGAAGACCGAAGCAATGGTGAGGAAACCTGGGGAACAACTTGGAGTGGAACACACCGTCTCTACACCCCATACCCAATTTGTAGGCCTAATGCAGTGTAGTTTTCAACAACTACTAAACGAGAGTCGGAAGACCGAAGCAATGGAGAGGAAACCTGGGGAACACATTGGAGTGGAACACACCGTCTCTACACCCCATACCCAATTTGTAGGCCTAATGCAGTGTAGTTTTCAACAACTACTAAACGAGAGTCGGAAGACCGAAGCAATGGAAAGGAAACCTGGGGAACACCTTGGAGTGGAACACACCGTCTCTACACCCCATACCCAATTTGTAGGCCTAATGCAGTGTAGTTTTCAACAACTACTAAACGAGAGTCGGAAGACCGAAGCAATGGAGAGGAAACCTGGGGAACACCTTGGAGTGGAACACACCGTCATTACACCCCATACCCAATTTGTAGGCCTAATGCAGTGTTGTTTTCAACAACTACTAAACGAGAGTCGGAAGACCAAAGCCATGGTGAGGAAACCTGGGGAACACCTTGGAGTGGAACACACCATCTCTACACCCCATACCCAATTTGTAGGCCTAATGCAGTGTAGTTTTCAACAACTACTAAACGAGAGTCGGAAGACCGAAGCAATGTAGACGAAACCTGGTGAACACATTGGAGTGGAACACACCGTCTCTACACCCCATACCCAATTTGTAAGCCTAATGCAGTGTTGTTTTCAACAACTACTAAACGAGAGTCGGAAGACCGAAGCAATGTAGACGAAACCTGGGGAACACCTTGGAATGGAACACACCGTCTCTACATCCCATACCCAATTTGTAGGCCTAATGCAGTGTTGTTTTCAACAGCTACTAAACGAGAGTCGGAAGACCTGGGTTCCAGGGGTACACGGCCAGCATTGGTCTGGTCAGTGGAGAACTATTGGAAGGAGGGACCGCAGACAGGCTTCGAAGGCCTAACATAATAAAATTGGGCTGTAGGCACTGTATAATTGGTTCCAGGGGTACACGGGCAGCAGTAGACAGGTCAGTGGAGGACTAGTGGAAGGAGGGACCGCAGACAGGCTTCGAAGGCCTAACATAATAAAATTGGGCTGTAGGCACTTTAAAATTGGTTCCAGGGGTACACGGGCAGCAGTAGACAGGTCACTGGAGGCCTAGTGGAAGGAGGGACCGCAGACAGGCTTCGAAGGCCTAACATAATAAAATTGGGCTGTAGGCACTTTATAATTGGTTCCAGGGGTACACGGGCAGCAGTAGACAGGTCAATGGAGGCCTAGTGGAAGGAGGGACCGCAGACAGGCTTCGAAGGCCTAACATAATAAAATTGGGCTGTAGGCACTTTATAATTGGTTCCAGGGGTACACGGGCAGCAGTAGACAGGTCACTGGAGGCCTAGTGGAAGGAGGGACCGCAGACAGGCTTCGAAGGCCTAACATAATAAAATTGGGCTGTAGGCACTTTATAATTGTTTCCAGGGGTACACGGGCAGCAGTAGACAGGTCACTGGAGGCCTAGTGGAAGGAGGGACCGCAGACACGCTTCAAAGGCCTAACATAATAAAATTGGGCTGTAGGCACTTTATAATTGTTTCCAGGGGTACACGGGCAGCAGTAGACAGGTCAGTGGAGGCCTAGTGGAAGGAGGGACGGCAGACAGGCTTCGAAGGCCTAACATAATAAAATTGGGCTGTAGGCACTTTAAAATTGGTTCCAGGGGTACACGGGCAGCAGTAGACAGGTCACTGGAGGCCTAGTGGAAGGAGGGACCGCAGACAGGCTTCGAAGGCCTAACATAATAAAATTGGGCTGTAGGCACTTTATAATTGGTTCCAGGGGTACACGGGCAGCAGTAGACAGTTCACTGGAGGCCTAGTGGAAGGAGGGACCGCAGACAGGCTTCGAAGGCCTAACATAATAAAATTGGGCTGTAGGCACTTTAAAATTGGTTCCAGGGGTACACGGGCAGCAGTAGACAGGTCACTGGAGGCCTAGTGGAAGGAGGGACCGCAGACAGGCTTCGAAGGCCTAACATAATAAAATTGGGCTGTATGCACTTTATAATTGGTTCCAGGGATACACGGGCAGCAGTAGACAGGTCAATGGAGGCCTAGTGGAAGGAGGGACCGCAGACAGGCTTCGAAGGCCTAACATAATAATATTGGGCTGTAGGCACTTTAAAATTGGTTCCAGGGGTACACGGGCAGCAGTAGACAGGTCACTGGAGGCCTAGTGGAAGGAGGGACCGCAGACAGGCTTCGAAGGCCTAACATAATAAAATTGGGCTGTAGGCACTTTATAATTGGCTCCAGGGGTACACGGGTAGCAGTAGACAGGTCAATGGAGGCCTAGTGGAAGGAGGGACCGCAGACAGGCTTCGAAGGCCTAACATAATAAATTTGGGCTGTAGGCACTTTAAAATTGGTTCCAGGGGTACACGGGTAGCAGTAGACAGGTCAGTGGAGGCCTAGTGGAAGGAGGGACCGCAGACAGGCTTCGAAGGCCTAACATAATAAATTTGGGCTGTAGGCACTTTAAAATTGGTTCCAGGGGTACACGGGTAGCAGTAGACAGGTCAATGGAGGCCTAGTGGAAGGAGGGACCGCAGACAGGCTTCGAAGGCCTAACATAATAAATTTGGGCTGTAGGCACTTTAAAATTGGTTCCAGGGGTACACGGGCAGCAGTAGACAGGTCACTGGAGGCCTAGTGGAAGGAGGGACCGCAGACACGCTTCAAAGGCCTAACAAAATAAAATTGGTTTGTAGGCACTTTATAATTGTTTCCAGGGGTACACGGGCAGCAGTAGACAGGTCAGTGGAGGCCTAGTGGAAGGAGGGACCGCAGACAGGCTTCGAAGGCCTAACATAATAAAATTGGGCTGTAGGCACTTTAAAATTGGTTCCAGGGGTACACGGGCAGCAGTAGACAGTTCACTGGAGGCCTAGTGGAAGGAGGGACCGCAGACAGGCTTCAAAGGCCTAACATAATAAAATTGGGCTGTAGGCACTTTATAATTGGTTCCAGGGCTACACGGGCAGCAGTAGACAGGTCAGTGGAGGCCTAGTGGAAGGAGGGACCGCAGACAGGCGTAGTAGGCCTAACATAATAAAATTGGGCTGTAAGCACTTTAAAATTGGTTCCAGGGGTACACAGGCAGCAGTAGACAGGTCACTGGAGGCCTAGTGGAAGGAGGGACCGCAGACAGGCTTCGAAGGCCTAACATAATAAAATTGGGCTGTAGGCACTTTATAATTGGTTCCAGGGGTACACGGGCAGCAGTAGACAGGTCACTGGAGGCCTAATGGAAGGAGGGACCGCAGACAGGCTTCGAAGGCCTAACATAATAAAATTGGGCTGTAGGCATTTTAAAATTGGTTCCAGGGGTACACAGGCAGCAGTAGACAGGTCAGTGGAGGCCTAGTGGAAGGAGGGACCGCAGACAGGCTTCGAAGGCCTAACATAATAAAATTGGGCTCTAGGCACTTTAAAATTGGTTCCAGGGGTACACGGGCAGCAGTAGACAGGTCACTGGAGGCCTAATGGAAGGAGGGACCGCAGACAGGCTTCGAAGGCCTAACATAATAAAATTGGGCTGTAGGCATTTTAAAATTGGTTCCAGGGGTACACAGGCAGCAGTAGACAGGTCACTGGAGGCCTAGTGGAAGGAGGGACCGCAGACAGGCTTCGAAGGCCTAACATAATAAAATTGGGCTGTAGGCACTTTAAAATTGGTTCCAGGGGTACACGGGCAGCAGTAGACAGGTCACTGGAGGCCTAGTGGAAGGAGGGACCGCAGACAAGCGTAGTAGGCCTAACATAATAAAATTTGGCTGTAGACACTTTGAATTCTCTTGCAGGGGTACACAGGCAGCATTGGTGTTGTCAGCGGAGGCCGATTGTAAACTGTAAAGCGCTGCGGAATATGTTAGCGCTATATAAAAATAAAGATTATTATTATATTATTATTATGAGTGTCTACCAGTTAGTAGTCCCAAACAATAAATACATGTTAATGTCTCGCATTACAACAAAACGAAAACACAAAAGGGTGCAATCATTAGGTACAGGGGTGGGCTCCTCTGCGTAGTTTCAGACCTAGTAATTTGGCACAAAGTATTTACTTGCTGTAAATATAGGACACAATGGTATTGTCAGTGTCAGGAATTTACGGATGTCAGCGCATAGACTAAACATTGGTGGAACTGTGAGAGATAATTGTGCAAGTGGTAGAGCAATGTTTGAGCTGGGGGTGGGGGAACTCTCTTGTGGCCGGCGGTACAGGCCCAGGGCCCCTCATGTTACAACAGTGTGTCTGACGTTGGGTGCGCACCACCACCGCCAGAGACACTTTATTGTACTATGAGGGACCCAGTGGCAGTGCCGTTGACCAAAAGCGGGCACACCCACCTCTTCAGACAAACAGCACTCTCACGGGTGCTTGCGCCAAGTGGCGATACCACGGCCCCGTGTGGGGAGTTTGGCCATTTAGGGAGGTGTAAACATGTCGTATGCTGGACAATCAGCTGCTGCAAATTACGAGATTGGTAAAGTCATTCAGAGTAGTCCACAGGCAATACCTTTTCATAGGAAAGCTAGGTGTCGGCCGGGCAAGGTGGGGCAAAAGAATTCGAAATCCAGTTGTGGTTCATTTTAATGAAGGTTAGATCATCAACATTTTGGGTAGCCAGACGAGTCCTTTTTTCAGTTAATATTGAACCTGCAGCACTGAATACTCTTTCTGATAGGACACTAGCTGCCGGGCAAGCAAGCTCCTGCAATGCATATTCTGCCAATTCTGGCCAGGTGTCTAATTTGGATGCCCAGTAATCAAAAGGGAATGACAGTTGAGGTAGAACATCGATAAGGGATGAAAAATAGTTAGTAACCATACTGGACAAATGTTGTCTCCTGTCACTTTGAATTGATGCAGCAGTACCTGTCCTGTCTGCGGTCATAGCAAAATCACTCCACAACCTGGTCAGAAAACCCCTCTGTCCAACGCCACTTCTGATTTCTGCACCTCTAACACTTCTGGTCTGCTGCTCCCTGCAGCTCGTGTGAGAACGATCATGGGCGCTGTGTGCTGGGAATGCCTGAAGCAAACGGTCAACAAGAGTTGATTGTTTGGTTGCTAACATTAGTTCCAAGTTCTCATGTGGCATAATATTTTGCAATTTGCCTTTATAGCGAGGATCAAGGAGGCAGGCCAACCAGTAATCGTCATCGTTCATCATTTTCGTAATGCGTGTGTCCCTTTTGAGGATACGTAAGGCATAATCCGCCATGTGTGCCAAAGTTCCAGTTGTCAAATCTGCGGTTGTGCTTGGTTGAGGGGCAGTTTCAGGCAAATCTATGTCAATTGTGTCCCTCAAAAAACCAGAACCCAGCCTTGCCACGCCACCAATTTCCAGTGGCCCCGGACAAGCTTCCTCATTAAAAAAATACTCATCCCCATCATCCTCCTTGTCCTCCTCCTCCTGTTCGCCCGCTACCTCATCCTGTACACTGCCCTGACCAGACAATAGCCACAAAAACCTCTTAGACATATTTTATCTACCATGCAGGCTAAATTTAGCCTATCCAGCAAGAAAAACTACCCACTCGAGGCAACATATTAGAACAGGAGAACATACGAGCTATAGTAGGTAGATGTAGGTACAACAACTAATTTTTATTCAAAATTGCACATAAATAATGTTACACATATATATTACAGCACTATACATATAAAATGATACAAGTACAAAGACTGAAAACTTCAGGGTAACCCCAGACCACCAAACTAACCCTATCATATGCCTGTATAGGACCCTCTAAAGTGCATGTGCAAAGTATTCCGGCATAGACCGGGTTACCCACCAACTGAGCCTATATACTGGCATCCTATTATTGTCCCACATAAACATAACCTATGTGCTGAACCAGCACAGGCTTACCAATGGTGGGAGTTGGAAAGTACCGGGGTGGGGTGAGTGAAAAAGCCCCCCAATGGTGGGAGTTGGAAAGTACCGGGGTGGGGTGAGTGAAAAAGCCCCCCAATGGTGGGAGTTGGAAAGTACCGGGGTGGGGTGAGTGAAAAAGCCCCCCAATGGTGGGAGTTGGAAAGTACCGGGGTGGGGTGAGTGAAAAAGCCCCCCCGGCTTTTTCACTCACCCCACCCCGGTACTTTCCAACTCCCACCATTGGTAAGCCTGTGCTGGTTCAGTACATAGGTTATGTTTATGTGGGACAATAATAGGATGCCAGTATATAGGCTCAGTTGGTGGGTAACCCGGTCTATGCCGGAATACTTTGCACATGCACTTTAGAGGGTCCTATACAGGCATATGATAGGGTTAGTTTGGCGGTCTGGGGTTACCCTGAAGTTTTCAGTCTTTGTACTTGTATCATTTTATATGTATAGTGCTGTAATATATATGTGTAACATTATTTATGTGCAATTTTGAATAAAAATTAGTTGTTGTACCTACATCTACCTACTATAGCTCGTATGTTCTCCTGTTCTAATACCTGACCAGACAATGGCTGACTGTCATCAAGGCTTTCCTCTTCCTCGGCTGCAGATGCCTGCTCCATTATGTGCGTCAAACTTTGCATCAGCAGACGCATTAGGGGGATGCTCATGCTTATTATGGCATTGTCTGCACTAACCAGCTGTGTGCATTCCTCAAAACACTGAAGGACTTGACACATGTCTTGTATCTTCGACCACTGCACACCTGACAACTCCATGTCTGCCATCCTACTGCCAGCCCGTGTATGTGTATCCTCCCACAAAAACATAACAGCCCGCCTCTGTTCGCACAGTCTCTGAAGCATGTGCAGTGTTGAGTTCCACCTTGTTGCAACGTCTATGATTAGGCGATGCTGGGGAAAGTTCAAAGACCGCTGATAGGTCTGCATACGGCTGGAGTGTACGGACGAACGGCAGATATGTGAGCAAAGTCCGCGCACTTTGAGGAGCAGGTCGGATAACCCCGGATAACTTTTCAGGAAGCACTGCACCACCAGGTTTAAGGTGTGAGCCAGGCAAGGAATGTGTTTCAGTTGGGAAAGGGAGATGGCAGCCATGAAATTCCTTCCGTTATCACCCACTACCTTGCCTGCCTCAAGATCTACTGTGCCCAGCCACGACTGCATTTCTCTCTGCAAGAACTCGGAGAGAATTTCCGCGGTGTGTCTGTTGTCGCCCAAACACTTCATAGCCAATACAGCCTGCTGACACTTGCCAGTAGCTGGCCCATAATGGGACAACTGGTGTGCCACAGTGGCAGCTGCGGATGGAGTGGTTGGGCGACTGCGGTCTGTGGATGAGCTCTCGCTTCTGCAGAAGGACGAGGAGGAGGAGGAGGGGGTGCGAACACCTACAGCCTACTGTTTCCTAGACCGTGGGCTAGGCAGAACTGTCCCGAAATTGATGTCCCCTGTGGACCCTGCATCCACCACATTCACCCAGTGTGCCGTGATGGACACGTAGCATTCCTGGCCATGCCTACTGGTCCATGCATCTGTTGTCAGGTGCACCTTTGTACTCACAGATTGCCTGAGTGCATGGACGATGCGCTCTTTAACATGCTGGTGGAGGGCTGGGATGGCTTTCTCGAAAAGAAGTGTCGACTGGGTAGCTCGTAGCGTGGTTCAGCGTAGTCCATCAGGGCTTTGAAAGCTTCGCTTTCAACTAACCGGTAGGGCATCATCTCTAACGAGATTAGTCTAGCTATGTGGGCGTTCAAACCCTGTGTACGCGGATGCGAGGATAAGTACTTCCTTTTTCTAACCATAGTCTCATGTAGGGTGAGCTGGACTGGAGAGCTGGCGATCGTGGAACTAGCGGGTGTGCCGGTGGACATGGCAAAATGAGAGATGGTTGGAGACGGTATTGTTTCCGCCGGTGCCCTAGATGCAGTGTTTCCTACTACGAAACTGGTGATTCCCTGACCCTGACTGCTTTGGCCTGGCAAAGAAACCTGCACAGATACTGCAGGTGGTGCGGAGAATGGTGGCCTTACAGTGACGGCAGGGATGTAGCGTTGCTGACTAGCTTCATTGGCCGAGGGTGCTACAACCTTAAGGGACGTTTGGTAGTTAGTCCAGGCTTGCAAATGCATGGTGGTTAAATGTCTATGCATGCAACTTGTATTGAGACTTTTCAGATTCTGACCTCTGCTTAAGGTAGTTGAACATTTTTGACAGATGACTTTGCGCTGATCAATTGGATGTTGTTTAAAAAAATGCCAGACTGCACTCTTTCGAGCCTCGGATCCCTTTTCAGGCATTGCAGACTGAGCTTTAACCGGATGGCCACGCTGTCCTCCAACAGGTTTTGGCTTTGCCACGCGTTTTCTCCCATCTATGGGCCCGGCAGATGGAACCTGTTGCGATGTTGATGCCTGCTGCGGCCCCTCCTCCTCCGCTTCAGAACTACTGCCGCCTGCACCCTGTTCCCCCAATGGCTGCCAATCAGGGTCAACAACTGGGTCATCTATAACCTCCTCTTCTAGCTCGTGCGCAACTCCATCTGTGTCACCGTGTAAGTCGGTGGTAGAGCGTTCGTGACGGGGCAACATAGTCTCATCAGGGTCTGATTCTGGATCAGTACCCTGCGAGGGCAATGTTGTGGTCTGAGTCAAAGGACCAGCATAGTAGTCTGGCTGTGGCTGTGCATCAGTGCACTCCATGTCAGATTCAACTTGTAATGGGCATGGCATGTTAACTGTTTCACTTTCTAAGCCAGGGACAGTATGTGTAAAGAGCTCCATGGAGTAACCCATTGTGTCGCCTGCTGCATCCTTCTCTGTTGTTGTTTTTGCTGAAGAGGACAAGGAAGCGACTTGTCCCTGACTGTGAACATCCACTAACGACGCGCTGCTTTTACATTTACCAGTTCCAAAAGAGGAGGCAAAAGAGCTAGAGGCTGAGTCAGCAAGGTAAGCCAAAACTTGCTCTTGCTGCTCCGGGTTTAAAAGCGGTTTTCCTACTCCCAGAAAAGGGAGCGTTCGAGGCCTTCTGTAGCCAGACGACGAACCTGGCTCCATAGCTCCAGACTTAGGTGCAATATTTTTTTTCCCACGACCACGTGATGCTCCACTACCACTACCATCATTACCAGCTGACAATGAACGCCCCCGGCCACGACCTCTTCCACCAGACTTCCTCATTGTTTTAAAAACGTAACCAAAGTAACGGTATTTGTTGCTGTCAAACAACTTACACGGTGAGCTATAACTTCAGTATGATTTAGATATCCCTTTACAGGTGGGTGAGACCGCAAGGAAAATCAGGCACAATGTTACACACTCTGTTTTCGGTGGCACCAAATGAGAGAGATGCCACACACGCAGGACTGTCACTCAAGCACAAATGTCAATATTAATCTCCCACTTTTTTTTTTTATTTTTTCTGGGAGAATTTAGAAACAAAAAAAAAAAATAGGCTTTCTATGGCCCACTATTTGAGAGAGAGAGATGGCACACCCAGGAGTCAAGACTGGCACACAAGCAGAAAGGCCAATATTAATCTCCCACTTATTTTTTTTTATTTTTTCAGGGAGAATTTAGAAACCAAATAAAAAAAATGATTTTTTCAGGGAGAATTTAGAAACCAAATAAAAAAAATTGATTTTTTCAGGGAGAATTTAGAAACCAAATAAAAAAAAAAATAGGCTTTCTATGGCCCACTATTTGAGAGAGAGAGATGGCACACCCAGGAGTCAAGACTGGCACACAAGCAGAAAGGCCAATATTAATCTCCCACTGATTTTTTTTTATTTTTTCAGGGAGAATTTAGAAACCAAATTAAAAAAATTGATTTTTTCAGGGAGAATTTAAGAAACCAAATAAAAAAAATAAAAAAAAAGGCTTTCTATGGCCCACTATTTGAGAGACAGAGATGGCACACCCAGGAGTCAGGACTGGCACACAAGCTGAAAGGCCAATATTAATCTCCCACTGATTTTTTTTTATTTTTTCAGGGAGAATTTAGAAACCAAATAAAAAAAATGATTTTTTCAGGGAGAATTTAGAAACCAAATAAAAAAAATAGATTTTTTCAGGGAGAATTTAGAAACCAAATAAAAAAAAAATAGGCTTTCTATGGCCCACTATTTGAGAGAGAGAGATGGCACACCCAGGAGTCAAGACTGGCACACAAGCAGAAAGGCCAATATTAATCTCCCACTGATTTTTTTTTATTTTTTCAGGGAGAATTTAGAAACCAAATTAAAAAAATTGATTTTTTCAGGGAGAATTTAAGAAACCAAATAAAAAAAATAAAAAAAAGGCTTTCTATGGCCCACTATTTGAGAGACAGAGATGGCACACCCAGGAGTCAGGACTGGCACACAAGCTGAAAGGCCAATATTAATCTCCCACTGATTTTTTTTTATTTTTTCAGGGAGAATTTAGAAAACAAATAATAAAAAAAGGCTTTCTATGGCCCACTATTTGAGAGAGAGAGATGGCACACCCAGGAGTCAGGAGTGGCACACAAGCAGAAAGGCCAATATTAATCTCCCACTGATTTTTTTTTATTTTTTCAGGGAGAATTTAGAAACCAAATAAAAAAAAATAGGCTTTCTATGGCCCACTATTTGAGAGAGAGAGATGGCACACCCAGGAGTCAAGACTGGCACACAAGCAGAAAGGCCAATATTAATCTCCCACTGATTTTTTTTTATTTTTTCAGGGAGAATTTAGAAACCAAATAAAAAAAAATAGGCTTTCTATGGCCCACTATTTGAGAGAGAGAGATGGCACACCCAGGAGTCAGGACTGGCACACAAGCAGAAAGGCCAATATTAATCTCCCACGGTTTTTTGTTATTTTTTCAGGGAGAATTTAGAAACCAAATTTAAAAAAATAAAAAATAAATATGCTTTCTATGGCCCACTATTTGAGAGAGAGATGGCACACTCAGGACTGGCACACAAGCCCAAAGGCCAATATTAATCTCCCACTGTTTTTTTTTCAGGGAGAATTTATAACCCCCCCCCCCAAAAAAAAACAGAAAAATAAAAAGGCTTTCTATGGCCCACTATGTGAGAGAGATGGCACACACAGGGATGGCACTCTAGCAGAAATGCCAATCTTAATCTCCTACAACTTATTTTTTTAGGGAGAATTAAGAAAAAAAAACAGGGACTGTCCTACAAATACTATCTCCCTGCAGTAATCTCAGCCACGTATGGCAGGCAGCAATAAGGAGTGGACTGCTGCACAAATTAAATAAAAAGTGTGGACAAACAAACAAGATAGCTGTGCAGAAAGGAAGGAACAACAGGATTTGTGCTTTGAAAAAAGCAGTTGGTTTGCACAGCGGCGTACACACAGCAATGCAGCTATCAGGGAGCCTTCTAGGGCAGCCCAATGAGCTACAGCGCTGAGGAAAAAAAATGTAGCTTCTACTGTCCCTGCAAACAAAAGGTGGTGTTGGACAGTGGAAATCGCTACAGCTCAAGCGGTTTGGTGGTTAATGGACCCTGCCTAACGCTATCCCTGCTTCTGACGAAGCGGCAGCAACCTCTCCCTAGGCTCAGATCAGCAGCAGTAAGATGGCGGTCGGCGGGAACGCCTCTTTATAGCCCCTGTGACGCCGCAGACAGCAAGCCAATCACTGCAATGCCCTTCTCTAAGATGGTGGGGACCAGGACCTATGTCATCACGCTGCCCACACTCTGCGTCCACCTTCATTGGCTGAGAAATGGCGCTTTTCGCGTCATTGAAACGCGACTTTGGTGCGAAAGTCGTGTACCGCATGGCCGACCCCACACAGGGATCGGGTCGGGTTTCATGAAACCTGACTTTGCCAAAAGTCGGCGACTTTTGAAAATGAACGATCTGTTTCGCTTAACCCTACCTACGAGGACTCAGACTTTAATGGACTCAGAAAGAGGGTTAGAAAGATCTAATGGCTGGATGTCCTAAATGACAGAAATGTCCAAGAAGTATGAGAGATTTTGCTAAATGCAATTCTCACTGCACAATCAATAACTATTCCAAAAAGATGGAATAATGGAAAGCATTTAATAAGACCAGGATGGACGAACTCAGAACCTAGTCACTTGTTAAAAAGGAAAATATATCAAATGGAAACAGTGGGGCACATCTAAAGAAGAATATAATGCTGTCTGCAGGAAATACAGGTCAAGCATTAGAAGAGCTAAAGCCAGTACTGAAGTGAGGTTTACAAGGGAGACCAAAAGCAGTAAAAAAGGATTTTGGTAGTATGTCAAAAGCAAAAGAAAAGTCAAAGATACTATAGAATTTTTACAGGCTGAAAAGGGTGAAGTGGTCAAAAATGATGTTGAGAAGCCAGATCTTTTATATTCCTATTTTGCATCTGTGTTCTCTATGAAAGCAATTGTAACATCAACAAATCTTCACGGTGGCATACCAGGAAAGATCTTTGAACAAATTATTAAACTGCAAGTATTAAATCCTTGGTTAAGAATACAATAATTAACCAGAGCCAGCATGGGTTTATAGTAAACGTGCCATGCCAGACTAAGACTAATCTAATTTTCTTCTATGATGGAATGACTGACTGGGTTGATCAGGGAAATGTGGTAAATATAGTATATTTTGACTCCAGCATAGCATTTAATAAAGTATATTATACTATCCTTATTGAAAAATTACCAAGTATGGGATAGACAAGGCTATGGTTAGGTGGGATTATAACTAGCTCAGGGATAGTACTCAAAAAGTGGTATTAAATGGTTGTGCATCCACTTAGAAGAGCATTTCAAGTGGGGGTACCATAAGGCTCTGTCCTGGCCCCAGTGTTGTTGAACATTTTTGTAAATGATCTAGAAAATGGAACTGAAGGTAAACTATTCGAATTTGCAGATGATACAAAGCTTGGAAGGATAACTTAGGGTACCGTCACACTGAAACGATGCTGCAGCGATACGACAACGATGTCGATCGCTGCAGCGTCGCTGTTTGGTCGCTGGAGAGCTGTCACACAGACAGCTCTCCAGCGACCAACGATCCCGAAGTCCCCTGGTAACCAGGGTAAACATCGGGTTACTAAGCGCAGGGCTGCGCTTAGTAACCCGATGTTTACCCTGGTTACCAGCGTAAACGTAAAAAAACAAACACTGCATACTTACCTTCCGTGTCTGTCCTCTGCACTGTGCTTTCCTCTGCACTGTCAGCGCCGGTCAGCCGTAAAGCAGAGCGGTGACGTCACCGCTGTGCTTTCCAGCTGGCCGGCGCTCACAGCCAGTGCAGAGAAGCACAGCGCCGGAAGACAGACACGGAAGGTAAGTATGTAGTGTTTGTTTTTTTTCGTTTACGCTGGTAACCAGGGTAAACATCGGGTTACTAAGCGCGGCCCTGCGCTTAGTAACCCGATGTTTACCCTGGTTACCAGTGAAGACATAGCTGAATCGGCGTCACACACGCCGATACAGCGATGTCAGCGGGAGATCCAGCAACGAAAGAAAGTTTCAAACGATCTGCTACGACGTACGATTCTCAGCGGGGTCCCTGATCGCAGTAGCGTGTCAGACACAGCGAGATCGTAAGGATATCGCTGGAACGTCACGGATTGTGCCATCCTAGCGATCAAAGTGCCACTGTGTGACGGTACCCTAACACTAGAGAAGACAGAGAAAGGATTCAGAAAGATCTAGATAAGCTTGAGCAATGAGCAGTGTGCCGGATAGAATGGTATTTAACAGGGAGAAATGCAAGAGTCTACATCTGGGCAAGAGCAACGAAAATTACATCTACAGAATGGAAGGAATAGAACTAAGCAACAACACATGTGAAAAAGACCTGGGTATACTAACAGATCACAGACTGTACATGGGTCAACAGTGTAATGCAGCAGCAAAAAAGGCAAACACAGTTCTAGGATATATTAAGAGAAGCATAGAGTTTAGATCATGCCATGCCTCATCTGGAATCTTGATTGACCTAGGTATTTTTTCAACCTATGTAACTATGTAACTGTCATGTCCTATGTCAGCAATGGGAAAATCTGCACTAAATACAGATTTTAAAAGTGAATTGAAAGGGAAAGATCAATTCAGGCTGAGAAAGAAGCAGATTTATCTGATAAGATATATTACAAAGTTGCTTACTTTTATGTGTACTATTGATTTATGAAAAGAAAATTAACACGACAGTTACTGTTTAATAAGACTGACTAAGGCTGGGTTCACACTGCGTTGTGTGAACCCGTTTAACGGACTACGTTACAACGCGGCATAACGCGGTGTAACGTAGTCCGTTAACGCCGCCATTACAAGCAATGGCGAGCGCATCGCTAGCGCACGCCCACAATGGGCCTGCAGCGTTTCCGGGTCCGTCACTGCTAGCTCGCCGCTAGCGCAGATGGAGCTAGCAGAAGCTCCATCTGCGCTAGCGCTGTGCAAGTGCCGGCACTTGCGTTAGTGCAGTCCGTTTAACGGATATGTTGAACGGACTGCACTAACGTAGTGTGAACCTAGCCTAAGGAGACATAGTTTACTGAATGATAAGTGCCATGGGATTTTACTATTGAGCGACACTGAAAAACCAGGTAAAACTTTATATTTAGTAAAATGGAGCTACAAGTGTCATGTAGGCCAGAGCTGTTAATATTGTCTCTCTGTAGTCCCTTGTGTACAAGTTTCCAATGCTCTCCATATACTATGGGACATGAAATAACAATATAGCTTTGTGATTCTTATCTCATGATACTTAATTGTACAGGAGTTTCCAAAGGATGCCCCATTCTCCAACATCACTTCCTGTTTTGAAGCTATTGACTAAGGCTATGTGCATACGGCAGGATTTCTGGCAGAAATTTTCCTGACAAAAACCTGACATTTCTGCCAGAAATCCGCATACGTTTTTTTTGCGTTTTTTTTCATGCATTTTTGACGCGTTTTTGGTGCGTTTTTGGTGCGTTTTTCCCAAATGCATAGAATCGCGGGAAAAACGCAGAAAATCCGCAAAATTAATGAACATGATGCTTTTTTTTAACAACGATACTTTTTTTTGGCGGAAAAAAAACGCATCATGTGCACAAAAATTGCAGAATGCTTTCTAAATGATAGGATGCATATGTCTGCAGTTTCTAATGCGTTTTTATATCGCGAAAAAACCTGAGCGTGTGCACATACCCTGACAGTTCAACTCACTGACTTCCTGTTGTGCCCATCTTCTGTAAGCATTATGAGAGCTTCCAGTATTGCCAAAATTATGGGCAAAGTAAATACAGAGGCAATCAGAGCAGAGGAGCATTGGGTGATATCAGAGAAAGGGGTATATATTTTGGCAACTTCTCCTGTACAGCCCAGCAGCAGTAAACACTGACATTGAAGGACCCCTGTACAGGTCTTGTATCTGGACATCCTATGTTATGCTCCATTTATGTAATCACAAACAGATTTACATGTACAATTATATTCATATTATGAACAATAAAATAAAATATGCACATGCTAATAAGTCTCATATACACATTTACACTTTACACACGCTTAAACATAGTACAAACATGCACACAAGCATATAAAAAAAATGTGCTGATATTAATGTATATACACAATAACATTTTTGTGATTCACATGTTCACACTACTAGATATTTTTTCCTTGCCATGCCACTGGTTGTGAGCTTGAAAGCCAAAATAATAATAATTTTATTTATATAGTGCCAACATATTTCGCAGCACTTTACAAAAGATAATAACTATATATGAAAACATCTACTGATCAAAGTGTCACAGTGGCCCTTCCCATAACTAGAAGTATAATCTATACACAGGAAGAAAGTGGAATAATAACAGCAACCTTTGAAAAACCTGCAATGTGACTGGATCTCTGTCCCCTATGGTGTACTGTGGAGTTGATCAGGCTGCACATGCCGTGCCTCTGCTCCTGCTGGCCAGACACTGTACATGGTGCCATTTTGTTATATCTGTGGTATAGAAACTGCTTTGAGGGTCGTAAATGAAAGTACAAGGAATTGGACAAGGATGAATATAATTTATATATCCACAGATGCAAGCTGTTATGCATACATATAAAGATTGTATAAAAAATCCTGTAGCTCGGCCTCTAAGAAAAAACGGAGAAATTAATGTAAAATAAAAAGTACAAAAGTTAAGTGTCATCCCAGAAAAAGACTTTTGGAAATCATCATGGTGCTGCAGATATTTCTGTTAACTCCTTATCTTCTATTAGTGCACAAGCTGATGCTGTGATAAAATGATCATCTTGGGTTCTGCTTCTTTTTAATCTGGCAATACGCTATGATATTAAGGGGAAGCCACTACATGACATACATTACTGCTGCCACTGGAGAGGAAATGTGGCATTACATGGTTGTTATGCACAGGTGGATGTTCTATATAAGGAACACATATACTGTATATCAAATTCATATGCTTCAGTAGGGGTATATAGACAGGGTTTGGCATAGTATGAGAACCACTTTAAGCGCCTATCTCTTAATGGTATATCAACAGCATTGGCAATTTTGTTGCATACCCTACCAGACTATGTTTAAATGGATGTACTGGTTGACTGTTTGGTAAGCCTTGCAATTTGACAAATCTGAATGGAGTGTAAAATACACACTGCTACACATCAGCTCCGCTTGGTGGTTCCAGTGGTTGTCAAATGACTGCAAGTATTTGATTTGTATACATGTGGCCACATGCTGACTGGAGTCTCAGCAATAATCGCGCAATAGATTCTCATGTGAACTGGTTTAGACTCTAATCGGCATGAGACCACAAATATGCAAATCAAACATATCAGTCTCTGTCTATTACTGGAATCGGCAAGCGGAGCCAAATCATTGTGATGTGTACACTACACACCCATAGGATTCAGCAAGAAGCAAGACTTATATTTCCTCATTAGTGAACATCACCTTTCATTTTTGAATTAAGACCATTGGTTGAAAAAATGCTTTTTTGTTGGTAGAAAATGCATTCAATTATTGTTGTTGATATCTTAGGACTAGCGATGAGCGAATGTGCTGGGAGATACTGGGACATCACTCAATTATGTGGGTGCTTGGATGTTCTCACCACTCACCGAGCATTAGCTGGTGCCCAAATTTGAAACTCGTATCCCGCCCCAGGATACACAGCCAATAAGCATGCGGGGATTGTCTGCGAGTCACTGTAATGCCATAACCGTCTTGGTAGTGGCATTACTGTGATTGTCTGGCTTAATTACCTCATCAGAGGTTATAAAAGGATCAGCACAGCCGTGCTCAGCTCACTGACACTGTTGCATAGCTCAGGGCTAGTTGGTATTAGAGGGAGAGAGTTCTTGTCCAGGCCTGGGTGTGCACAGTTTAAAGAATCAGAGCCCTCTAGTGTTGATATTGGTTCTGATACTGAACCATCATACTAATAGTCCTTCAAAGGGATAATTTTGTGCTTTGCTGTTTGTATCAGATACATTCTGCATTTAGCCTAGGAAGGGACAGTTGCAGGAGCAGGGAGAATGGCTGAATACAGTCTCTAGGCAAGGCTTCAGGCTTTGCAGTTTGTTGCAAAATATATAGCTGCAGCAATTGACCACATTCTTTATTAACATAGTAACATAGTAACATAGTTAGTAAGGCCGAAAAAAGACATTTGTCCATCCAGTTCAGCCTATATTCCATTATAATAAATACCCAGATCTACGTCCTTCTACAGAACCTAATAATTGTATGATACAATATTGTTCTGCTCCAGGAAGACATCCAGGCCTCTCTTGAACCCCTCGACTGAGTTCGCCATCACCACCTCCTCAGGCAAGCAATTCCAGATTCTCACTGCCCTAACAGTAAAGAATCCTCTTCTATGTTGGTGGAAAAACCTTCTCTCCTCCAGACGCAAAGAATGCCCCCTTGTGCCCGTCACCTTCCTTGGTATAAACAGATCCTCAGCTAGATATTTGTATTGTCCCCTTATATACTTATACATGGTTATTAGATCGCCCCTCAGTCGTCTTTTTTCTAGACTAAATAATCCTAATTTCGCTAATCTATCTGGGTATTGTAGTTCTCCCATCCCCTTTATTAATTTTGTTGCCCTCCTTTGTACTCTCTCTAGTTCCATTATATCCTTCCTGAGCACCGGTGCCCAAAACTGGACACAGTACTCCATATGCGGTTTAACTAGGGATTTGTACAGAGGCAGTATAATGCTCTCATCATGTGTATCCAGACCGCTTTTAATGCACCCCATGATCCTGTTTGCCTTGGCAGCTGCTGCCTGGCACTGGCTGCTCCAGTGTGAAAAAATGACTATATTGTCATCCGTAGACTATAATGTGCTATGTAGTATGTTTTGGTGTAATATACTGCTTCCAAAAAGCATTGAATAGTTTTTACGTATTCAATTACTCATCCATATACTATTATGTGCTTTTTGGTACATTTTATGCTATAGAACACTCCAAAAAGCATTCAAAAATTTTTCTTGATTTAATTACTCCCCCATACAGTCTTGCGTGCATTGCAGTACATTTGAGGGTTTTTTACCACTCAAAAAAGCATTGAAAACTATTTCTGGATTCAATTATTCATCCATCCATAGAATATTACATGCTTTGCGGTACATTTCTGTGTTATATAACACTCCATAAAAGTGTTGACAAATTGTTCTGGATTCAATTACTCACCCATAGAGTTTACATGTTTTGCTGTACATTTTGGTGTCATAATACTCCAAAAAAGTTACAAAATGTTTCTGGATTCAATCTATGAAGTCTTAGGTTGTTTATGCTACATTTTGGTGATATAAAACACTCCAAAAAACATTGAAAGATATTTCTGGATTCAGTTACTCATCTATAGAGTATTATGTGCTTTCTATTACATTTTGGTGGTCCATAACACTAGAAAAAAGCATTGAAATTTTTTCTGGATTCAATTACTCACCCAACGAGTATTACATGCTTTCTGCTACATTTTTAGGGTATGCAATACTTCAAAAAAGTGTTGAAAAATATTTCAGGATTCAGGTACTCACCCATAGAGTATAACATGCTTTCAGTTACATTTTGGTGGTATATTACACTACTAAAAAGCATTGACAATTTTTTTCTGTATTCAATTAGTTATCCTTAGTGTATTAGGAGCTTTCTGTTACATTTTGGAGGTATATTACACTTAAAAAAGCAATGAAAAATACACTGCTCAAAAAAATAAAGGGAACACTAAAATCCCACATTCTAGATATCACTGAATGAAATATTCCAGTTATAAAACTATATTCATTGCATAGTGGAATGTGTTGAGAACAATAAAACCTAAGAATTATCGATGTAATTCACAAATAATATCCCACAGAGGTCTGGAGTTGGAATGATGCTCAAAATTAAAGAGGAAAATGAAGTTACAGGCTGATCCAACTTCAGTGGAAATGCCTCAAGACAAGGAAATGATGCTCAGTACTGTGTGTGGCCTCCACGTGCCTGTATGACCTCCCTACAATGCCTGGGCATGCCTCTGAAGAGGCGGCGGATGGTCTCCCAGACCAGGACTAAAGCATCCGCCAACTCCTGGACAGTCTGTGGTGCAACGTGATTTTGGTGGATGGTGTGAGACATGATGTCCCAGATGTGTTCAATCGGATTCACGTCTGAAGAATGGGCTGGCCTGTCCATAGCTTCAACGCCTTCATCTTGCAGGAACTGCTGACACACTCCAGCCACATGAGGTCTGGCATTGTCCTGCAATAGGAGGAACCCAGGGCCAACAGCACCAGCATATGGTCTCATAAGGGGTCTGAGGATCTCATCTCAGTACCTAATGGCAGTCAGGCTACCTCCGGCTACCATATGGAGGGCTGTGCGGCCCTCCAAAGAAATGCCACCCGATACCATTACTGACCCACTGCCAAACTGGTCATGCTGAAGGATGTTACAGGCAGCAGATAGCTCTCCACAGCGTCTCCAGACTCTGTCACGTCTGTCACATGTGCTCAGTGTGAACCTGCTTTCAACTGGGAAGAGCACAGGGAGCCAGTGGCGAATTTGCCAATCCTGGTGTTCTACCTTTGCCAAGTGTCCTGCATGGTGTTGGGCTGTGCGCACAACCCCCATCTGTGGATGTCAGGCAGTCAGACCATCCTCATGGAGTCGGTTTCTAACCGTTTGTGCAGACACATGCACATTTGTGGCCTGCTGGAGGTCATTTTGCAGTGCTATGTCAGTGCTCCTCATGCTCCTCCTTGCACAAAGGCTGAGGTGGCGGTCCTGCTGCTGGGTTGTTGCCCTCCTATGGCCCCCTCCATGTCTCCTGGTGTACTGGTCTGTCTCCTTGTGGTGCCTCCAGCCTCTGGACACTACGATGACAGACACAGCAAACCTTGCCACAGCTCGCATTGATGTGCCATCCTGGATGAGCTGCTCTATCTGAGCCACTTGTGTGGGTTGTAGAGTCCGTCTCATGCTACCACGAGTGTGAAAGCACAACCAACATTCAAAAGGAGTGTGTCTTGATAATTGCCAATAATTTTCAGCTGTTGTCTATTCCATTTGCACAACAGCTAGTGTTGAGCGATACCTTCCGATATCGGGAAATATCGGATCGGATTGGATCGGACCGATACCGGAAACCAATGCAAGTCAATGGGACACAAATATCGGAATGAAAATAAACCCTTTCTTTCCTTGTAGGTTAATTCTACATGAAGGAAAACAACTAAGAATAATGTAGAATGTATTGGGCGAGGTGGAGGATACATGAAAGGCATAGAGGTTTAGCCCAATTAAATGGAATAGCAGGAATTAAAAAATTTTTAAGACGCTCAGAGTTACAAAGATATTGACTACTAGATGGTGGCCCGATTCTAACACATCGGGTATTCTAGAATATGCATGTCCACGTAGTATATTGCCCAGCCACGTAGTATATTGCCCAGCCACGTAGTATATTGCCCAGCCACGTAGTATATTGCCCGGCCACGTAGTATATTGCCCAGCCATGTAGTATATTGCCTAGTGACGTAGTATATTGGCCAGTCACGTAGTATATTGCCCAGACACGTAGTATATTGCCCAGCGACATAGTATATTGCCCAGTGACGTAGTATATTGCACAGCCCACATAGTATATTGGCCAGTCACGGAGTATATTGTCCAGCCACGTAGTATATTGCCCAGGCCACGTAGTATATTGCCCGGCCACGTAGTCTATTGCCCGGCCACGTAGTATATTGCCCTGTCACGTAGTATATTGCCCAGCCACGTAGTACATTGCACAGCCCACATAGTATATTGCCCGGGCCACGTAGTATATTGCCCAGCGACGTAGTATATTGCCCAGTGACGTAGTATATTGCACAGCCACATAGTATATAGCAGAGCCACAAAGTATATTGCCCAGTCACGTAGCATATTGCCCAGCCACATAGTATATAGCAGAGCCACATAGTATATTACCCAGCACAGAGCCACGTAGTATAGAGACTTGAAAAAAATAAAAATAAACATATACTCACCTATAGCCCGTTGAAGTCGTGCCATACTGTTGTGAATTCTGTGGCAGAGCTCCCTCCTGTGGTCACAAGTGGTACTTCGGCTGATTCTCTCTGTGAGCTTCCGTTGGTGGAGGAAAGTGGTACTGCGGCTTCTGAGTTTCCTTCCTCAGGTGATGTGGTGAAGTCGTTAGGTGCTGCTCTATTTAACTCCACCTAGTGCTTTGATCCTGGCCTCCAGTCAATGTTCTAGTATTGGACCTGTTTCCTCCTGGATCGTTCCTGTGGCCTGCTGCTCTGCATAGCTAAGTTCTGCTTTGCTATTTTGTTTGCTGTTTTTTCTGTCTAGCTTGTCTATTTGTTTTTTTTCTGCTTGCTGTAAGCTTTGGGGCGCAGAGGGTGTACCTCCATGCCGTTAATTCGGTACGGAGAGTCTTTTTGCCCCCTTTGCGTGGTTTTTGTAGGGTTTTGTGTTGACCGCAAAGTTACCTTTCCTATCCTCGCTCTGTTAAGAAAGTCGGGCCTCACTTTGCTAAACCTATTTCATCTCTACGTTTGTCTTTTCATCTTAACTCACAGTCATTGTATGTGGGGGCTGCCTTTTCCTTTGGGGTATTTCTCTGAGGCAAGGTAGGCTTATTTTCTATCTTCAGGCTAGCTAGTTTTTCAGGCTGTGCCGAGTTGCATAGGGAGCGTTAGGCGCGATCCACGGCTGCCTCTAGTGTTGTTGGAGAGGATTAGGGATTGCGGTCAGCAGAGTTCCCACGTCTCAGAGCTCTGTTATGGCTGGCAATCAGGCAACACAGCGTGCAGTAATCAGCGCACATACAGAGATCTGGCAATAACCAAAAACAATAGGACGAGCTCTGAGACGTGGAATCTCTGTAGACTGCAGTACCTGATCTATCCTCACACAACTATAAGCAGCAGTGGATTGCGCCTATCACTACCTATGCAACTCGGCACTGCCTGAGGAGCTGACTGGCCTGAAGATAGAAATACAAGCCTGACTTACCTCAGAGAAATACCCCAAAGGAATAGGCAGCCCCCCACATATAATGACTGTTAGCAAGATGAAAAGACAAACGTAGGAATGAAATAGATTCAGCAAAGTGAGGCCCGATATTCTAGACAGAGCGAGGATAGCAAAGAGAACTATGCAGTCTACAAAAAACCCTAAAACGAAAACCACGCAAAGGGGCAAAAAGACCCACCGTGCCGAACTAACAGCACGGCGGTGCACCCCTTGCTTCTCAGAGCTTCCAGCAAAAGTAAATAGCAAGCTGGACAGAAAAAACAGAAAACAAACTAGAAGCACTTATCTAGCAGAGCAGCAGGCCCAAGGAAAGATGCAGTAGCTCAGATCCAACACTGGAACATTGACAAGGAGCAAGGAAGACAGACTCAGGTGGAGCTAAATAGCAAGGCAGCCAACGAGCTCACCAAAACACCTGAGGGAGGAAGCCCAGAGACTGCAATACCACTTGTGACCACAGAAGTGAACTCAGCCACAGAATTCACAACAGTACCCCCCCCTTGAGGAGGGGTCACCGAACCCTCACCAGAACCCCCAGGCCGACCAGGATGAGCCACATGAAAGGCACGAACAAGATCTGGGGCATGGACATCAGAGGCAAAAACCCAGGAATTATCTTCCTGAGCATAACCCTTCCATTTGACCAGATACTGGAGTTTCCGTCTAGAGACACGAGAATCCAAAATCTTCTCCACAATATACTCCAATTCCCACCCCCACCAAAACAGGGGCAGGAGGCTCCACAGATGGAACCATAGGTGCCACGTATCTCCTCAACAACGACCTATGGAATACATTATGTATGGAAAAGGAGTCTGGGAGGATCAGACGAAAAGACACCGGATTGAGAATCTCAGAAATCCTATACGGACCAATAAAACGAGGTTTAAATTTAGGAGAGGAAACCTTCATAGGAATATGACGAGAAGATAACCAAACCAGATCCCCAACACGAAGTCGGGGTCCCACACGGCGTCTGCGATTAGCGAAAAGCTGAGCCTTCTCCTGGGACAAGGTCAAATTGTCCACTACCTGAGTCCAGATCTGCTGCAACCTGTCCACCACAGAATCCACACCAGGACAGTCCGAAGACTCAACCTGTCCTGAAGAGAAACGAGGATGGAACCCAGAATTGCAGAAAAATGGAGAGACCAAGGTAGCCGAGCTGGCCCGATTATTAAGGGCGAACTCAGCCAACGGCAAAAATGACACCCAATCATCCTGGTCAGCGGAAACAAAACATCGCCAGAACCTCGAGACAAACTGGGAACCTCTGTCAGAAACAATATTCTCAGGAATGCCATGTAAACGAACCACATGCTGGAAGAACAAAGGCACCAAATCAGAGGAGGAAGGCAATTTAACCAAGGGCACCAGATGGACCATTTTAGAAAAGCGATCACAGACCACCCAAATGACCGACATTTTTTGAGAAACGGGAAGGTCAGAAATGAAATCCATCGAAATATGTGTCCAAGGCCTCTTCGGGACCGGCAAGGGCAAAAGCAACCCACTGGCACGTGAACAGCAGGGCTTAGCCCTAGCACAAATTCCACAGGACTGCACAAAAGCACGCACATCCCGTGACAGAGATGGCCACCAGAAGGATCTAGCAACCAACTCCCTGGTACCAAAGATTCCTGGATGACCGGCCAGCACCGAACAATGAAGTTCAGAGATAACTTTACTAGTCCACCTATCAGGGACGAACAGTTTCTCGGCAGGACAACGATCAGGTTTATTAGCCTGAAATTTCTGCAACACTCTCCGCAAATCAGGGGAGATGGCAGACACAATGACTCCTTCCTTGAGGATACTCGCCGGCTCAGATAACCCCGGAGAGTCGGGCACAAAACTCCTAGACAGAGCATCCGCCTTCACATTTTTAGAGCCCGGAAGGTATGAAATCACAAAATCAAAACGAGCAAAAAATAACGACCAACGGGCCTGTCTAGGATTCAAGCGCTTGGCAGACTCAAGATAAGTAAGGTTCTTATGATCAGTCAAAACCACCACGCGATGCTTAGCACCCTCAAGCCAATGACGCCACTCCTCGAATGCCCACTTCATGGCCAGCAACTCTCGGTTGCCCACATCATAATTACGCTCAGCAGCAGAAAATTTCCTGGAAAAGAAAGCACATGGTTTGAACACTGAGCAACCAGAACCTCTCTGTGACAAAACCGCCCCTGCACCAATCTCAGAAGCATCAACCTCGACCTGGAACGGAAGAGAAACATCAGGTTGACACAACACAGGGGCACAGCAAAAACGACGCTTCAACTCCTGAAAAGCTTCCACTGCAGCAAAAGACCAATTAACCAAATCAGCACCCTTCTTGGTCAAATCGGTCAATGGTCTGGCAATGCTAGAAAAATTACAGATGAAGCGACGATAAAAATTAGCAAAGCCCAGGAATTTCTGCAGACTTTTTAGAGATGTCGGCTGAGTCCAATCCTGGATGGCCTGAACCTTAACCGGATCCATCTCGATAGTAGAAGGGGAAAAGATGAACCCCAAAAATGAAACTTTCTGCACACCGAAGAGACACTTTGATCCCTTCACGAACAAGGAATTAGCACGCAGTACCTGGAAAACCATTCTGACTTGCTTCACATGAGACTCCCAATCATCTGAGAAGATCAAAATGTCATCCAAGTAAACAATCAAGAATTTATCCAGATACTCACGGAAAATGTCATGCATAAAAGACTGAAAAACAGATGGAGCATTGGCAAGTCCAAACGGCATCACCAGATACTCAAAATGACCCTCGGGCGTATTAAATGCCGTTTTCCATTCATCTCCCTGCCTGATTCTCACCAGATTATACGCACCACGAAGATCAATCTTAGTAAACCAACTAGCCCCCTTAATCCGAGCAAACAAGTCAGAAATCAATGGCAAG
Source organism: Ranitomeya imitator (assembly GCF_032444005.1). Taxonomy (NCBI): domain Eukaryota; kingdom Metazoa; phylum Chordata; class Amphibia; order Anura; family Dendrobatidae; genus Ranitomeya; species Ranitomeya imitator. Next base: position 739,548,562 of record NC_091284.1, on the reverse strand, counting down.
GGATACTGAAACTTAACAGTGATCTTATTAAGAAGGCGGTAATCAATACACGGTCTTAGCGAACCATCCTTCTTGGCTACAAAAAAGAACCCTGCTCCCAGTGGTGATGACGATGGGCGAATATGTCCCTTCTCCAGGGACTCCTTCAAATACATCCTGAAAGTCCGACAAGAACTCTGGGATGTCAGAAGGAATGGATGACGAAATAGACAAAAATGGAACATCACCATGTACTCCCTGACAACCCCAGCTGGTTACCGACATAGAGTTCCAATCCAATACTGGATTATGGATTTGTAGCCATGGCAACCCCAACACGACCACATCATGCAAATTATGCAGTACCAGAAAGCGAATAACTTCCTGATGTGCAGGAGCCATGCACATGGTCAGCTGGGCCCAGTACTGAGGCTTATTCTTGGCCAAAGGTGTAGCATCAATTCCTCTCAACGGAATAGGACACCGCAAAGGCTCCAAGAAAAATCCACAACGTTTAGCATAATCCAAATCCATCAGATTCAGGGCAGCGCCTGAATCCACAAACGCCATGACAGAATACGATGACAAAGAGCACATTAAGGTAATGGACAAAAGGAATTTGGACTGTACAGTACCAATAACGGCAGAGCTATCAAACCGCCTAGTGCGTTTAGGACAATTAGAAATAGCATGAGTGGAATCACCACAGTAGAAACACAGCCTGTTCAGACGTCTGTGTTCTTGCCGTTCTACTTTAGTCATAGTCCTGTCGCACCGCATAGGCTCAGGTTTACTCTCAGACAATACCGCCAGATGGTGCACAGATTTACGCTCGCGCAAGCGACGACCGATCTGAATGGCCAAGGACATAGACTCATTCAAACCAGCAGGCATAGGAAATCCCACCATTACATCCTTAAGAGCTTCAGAGAGACCCTTTCTGAACAAAGCCGCTAGTGCAGATTCATTCCACAGAGTGAGTACTGACCACTTCCTAAATTTCTGACAATATACTTCTACATCATCCTGACCCTGGCATAAAGCCAGCAGATTTTTCTCAGCCTGATCCACTGAATTAGGCTCATCGTAAAGCAATCCCAGCACCTGGAAAAATGCATCAACATTACTCAATGCAGAATCTCCTGGCGCAAGAGAAAATGCCCAGTCCTGAGGGTCGCCGCGCAAAAAAGAAATAATAATCAAAACCTGTTGAATAGGATTACCAGAAGAATGAGGTTTCAAGGCCAAAAATAGCTTACAATTATTTCTGAAGCTCAGGAACTTAGTTCTGTCACCAAAAAACAAATCAGGAATCGGAATTCTTGGTTCTAGCATCGATTTCTGATCAATAGTATCTTGAATCTTTTGTACATTTACAACGAGATTATCCATTGAGGAGCACAGAGCCTGAATATCCATGTCCACAGCTGTGTCCTGAAGCACTCTAATGTCTAGGGGAAAAAAAAGACTGAAGACAGAGCTAAGAAAAAAAAATGATGTCAGGATTTCTTTTTTCCCTCTATTGGGAATCATTGGTGTGGCTCCTTGTACTGTTATGGCTGGCAATCAGGCAACACAGCGTGCAGTAATCAGCGCACATACAGAGATCTGGCAATAACCAAAAACAATAGGACGAGCTCTGAGACGTGGAATCTCTGTAGACTGCAGTACCTGATCTATCCTCACACAACTATAAGCAGCAGTGGATTGCGCCTATCACTACCTATGCAACTCGGCACTGCCTGAGGAGCTGACTGGCCTGAAGATAGAAATACAAGCCTGACTTACCTCAGAGAAATACCCCAAAGGAATAGGCAGCCCCCCACATATAATGACTGTTAGCAAGATGAAAAGACAAACGTAGGAATGAAATAGATTCAGCAAAGTGAGGCCCGATATTCTAGACAGAGCGAGGATAGCAAAGAGAACTATGCAGTCTACAAAAAACCCTAAAACGAAAACCACGCAAAGGGGCAAAAAGACCCACCGTGCCGAACTAACAGCACGGCGGTGCACCCCTCGCTTCTCAGAGCTTCCAGCAAAAGTAAATAGCAAGCTGGACAGAAAAAACAGAAAACAAACTAGAAGCACTTATCTAGCAGAGCAGCAGGCCCAAGGAAAGATGCAGTAGCTCAGATCCAACACTGGAACATTGACAAGGAGCAAGGAAGACAGACTCAGGTGGAGCTAAATAGCAAGGCAGCCAACGAGCTCACCAAAACACCTGAGGGAGGAAGCCCAGAGACTGCAATACCACTTGTGACCACAGAAGTGAACTCAGCCACAGAATTCACAACAGAGCTCGTTCTATGTTTTTGGGTTATTGTCAGGTCACTGTATGTGCTCTGACCTCTATGTCCATTGTGGTACTGAATTATCTTATCATAACAGTACTGGAGGCCGAAAGTACTAATGATTCTCAATAGAGGGAAAAAAGAAGTTCTGAGACCATTTAACTCTGCACTGTGTTTTGCCTTTTTTTTCCCCTAGACATTTGGGTGGTTCAGGACACAGGTGTAGCGATGGACATTAAAGGTCTGTCTGCATGATGTGGTCGTGTTGGGGTTGCCATGGCTACAAGTCCATAATCCAGTATTAGATTGGAAATCCATGTCTGTGTCCAGCTGGGGTTGTCAGGGCGTACATGGTGATGTCCCATTTCTGACTATTTCGTCATCCACCCCTATTGAGGTTCCAGAGTTCTTGTCTGATTACCGGGATGTATTTGATGAGCCCAAGTCCGATACCCTACCTCCGCATAAGGATTGTGATTGTGCTATCGATTTGATTCCTGGTAGTAAATTCCCAAAAGGTCAACTGTTTAATTTATCTGTGCCTGAGCACGCCGCTATGCGGAGTTATGTGAAGGAGTCCTTGGAGAAGGGGCATATTCGCCCGTCATCGTCGCCATTAGGAGCAGGGTTCTTTTTTGTAGCCAAGAAGGATGGTTCACTGAGACCTTGTATAGATTACCGCCTTCTAAATAAGATCACGGTTAAATTTCAGTACCCCTTGCCGTTGTTATCTGATTTGTTTGCTCGGATTAAGGGGGCTAGTTGGTTCACCAAGATAGATCTTCGTGGTGCGTATAATCTTGTGCGTATTAATCGAGGCGATGAATGGAAAACTGCATTTAATACGCCTGAGGGCCATTTTGAGTATCTAGTAATGCCATTTGGACTTGCCAATGCTCCATCAGTGTTTCAGTCCTTTATGCATGACATCTTCCGAGAGTACCTGGATAAATTCCTGATTGTGTACTTGGATGACATTTTGATCTTCTCGGATGATTGGGAGTCTCATGTGAAGCAGGTCAGAACGGTGTTTCAGGTCCTGCGTGCTAATTCTTTGTTTGTGAAGGGATCAAAGTGTCTCTTTGGTGTTCAGAAGGTTTCATTTTTGGGGTTCATCTTTTCCCCTTCTACTATCAAGATGGACCCTGTTAAGGTCCAAGCCATCCATGATTGGACTCAGCCGACATCTCTGAAAAGTCTGCAAAAGTTCCTGGGCTTTGCTAATTTTTATCGTCGCTTCATCTGCAATTTTTCTAGTATTGCTAAACCATTGACCGATTTGACCAAGAAGGGTGCTGATGTGGTCAATTGGTCTTCTGCTGCTGTGGAAGCTTTTCAAGAGTTGAAGCGTCGTTTTTCTTCTGCCCCTGTGTTGTGTCAACCAGATGTTTCGCTTCCGTTCCAGGTCGAGGTTGATGCTTCTGAGATTGGAGCAGGGGCTGTTTTGTCGCAGAGAAGTTATGATTGCTCGGTGATGAAACCATGCGCCTTCTTTTCCAGGAAGTTTTCACCTGCTGAGCGAAATTATGATGTGGGCAATCGAGAGTTGCTGGCCATGAAGTGGGCATTCGAGGAGTGGTGTCATTGGCTTGAAGGAGCTAAGCATCGCGTGGTGGTCTTGACTGATCATAAGAACTTGACTTATCTCGAGTCTGCCAAGCGGTTGAATCCTAGACAGGCTCGTTGGTCGCTGTTTTTTGCCCGTTTTGACTTTGTGATTTCGTACCTCCCGGGCTCTAAAAATGTGAAGGGGGATGCTCTGTCTAGGAGTTTTGTGCCCGACTCTCCAAGTTTATCTGAGCCGGCGGGTATCCTCAAAGAGGGAGTAATTGTGTCTGCCATCTCCCCTGATTTGCGGCGGGTGCTGCAAAAATTTCAGGCTAATAAACCTGATCGTTGCCCAGCGGAGAAACTGTTTGTCCCTGATAGGTGGACGAATAAAGTTATCTCTGAGGTTCATTGTTCGGTGTTGGCTGGTCATCCTGGAATCTTTGGTACCAGAGAGTTAGTGGCTAGATCCTTTTGGTGGCCATCTCTGTCGCGGGATGTGCGTACTTTTGTGCAGTCCTGTGGGATTTGTGCTCGGGCTAAGCCCTGCTGTTCTCGTGCCAGTGGGTTGCATTTGCCATTGCCGGTCCCGAAGAGGCCTTGGACACATATCTCTATGGATTTTATTTCAGATCTTCCCGTCTCTCAAAAGATGTCAGTCATTTGGGTGGTCTGTGATCGCTTCTCTAAGATGGTCCATTTGGTACCCTTGTCTAAATTACCTTCCTCCTCTGATTTGGTGCCATTGTTCTTCCAGCATGTGGGTCGTTTACATGGCATTCCAGAGAATATTGTGTCTGACAGAGGTTCCCAGTTTGTTTCAAGGTTTTGGCGAGCCTTTTGTGGTAGGATGGGCATTGACTTGTCTTTTTCCTCGGCTTTCCATCCTCAGACTAATGGCCAGACCGAACGAACCAATCAGACCTTGGAAACATATCTGAGATGCTTTGTTTCCGCTGATCAGGATGACTGGGTGTCCTTTTTGCCTTTGGCTGAGTTCGCCCTTAATAATCGGGCCAGCTCGGCTACCTTGGTTTCTCCGTTTTTCTGCAAATCTGGGTTCCATCCTCGTTTCTCTTCGGGGCAGGTTGAGTCTTCGGACTGTCCTGGTGTGGATACTGTGGTGGACAGGTTGCAGCAGATTTGGACTCATGTAGTGGACAATTTAACCTTGTCCCAGGAGAAGGCTCAACGTTTCGCTAATCGCAGATGCTGTGTGGGTCCCCGACTTCGTGTTGGGGATTTGGTTTGGTTATCTTCTCGTCATATTCCTATGAAGGTTTCCTCTCCTAAGTTTAAACCTCGTTTCATTGGTCCGTATAGGATTTCTGAGGTTCTTAATCCTGTGTCTTTTCGTCTGACCCTTCCAGATTCTTTTTCCATACATAACGGATTCCATAGGTCATTGTTGCGGAGATACGTGGCACCTATGTTTCCATCTGTTGATCCTCCTGCCCCGGTTTTGGTGGAGGGGGAGTTGGAGTATATTGTGGAGAAGATTTTGGATTCTCGTGTTTCAAGACGGAAACTCCAGTATCTGGTTAAGTGGAAGGGTTATGCTCAGGAAGATAATTCCTGGGTCTTTGCCTCTGATGTCCATGCTCCCGATCTTGTTCGTGCCTTTCATATGGCTCATCCTGGTCGTCCTGGGGGCTCTGGTGAGGGTTCAGTGACCCCTCCTCAAGGGGGGGTACTGTTGTGAATTCTGTGGCAGAGCTCCCTCCTGTGGTCACAAGTGGTACTTCGGCTGATTCTCTCTGTGAGCTTCCGTTGGTGGAGGAAAGTGGTACTGCGGCTTCTGAGTTTCCTTCCTCAGGTGATGTGGTGAAGTCGTTAGGTGCTGCTCTATTTAACTCCACCTAGTGCTTTGATCCTGGCCTCCAGTCAATGTTCTAGTATTGGACCTGTTTCCTCCTGGATCGTTCCTGTGGCCTGCTGCTCTGCATAGCTAAGTTCTGCTTTGCTATTTTGTTTGCTGTTTTTTCTGTCTAGCTTGTCTATTTGTTTTTTTTCTGCTTGCTGGAAGCTCTGGGGCGCAGAGGGTGTACCTTCGTGCCGTTAGTTCGGTACGGAGGGTCTTTTTGCCCCCTTTGCGTGGTTTTTGTAGGGTTTTGTGTTGACCGCAAAGTTACCTTTCCTATCCTTGCTCTGTTCAGAAAGTCGGGCCTCACTTTGCTAAACCTATTTCATCTCTACGTTTGTCTTTTCATCTTAACTCACAGTCATTGTATGTGGGGGTTGCCTTTTCCTTTGGGGTATTTCTCTGAGGCAAGGTAGGCTTATTTTCTATCTTCAGGCTAGCTAGTTTCTCAGGCTGTGCCGAGTTGCATAGGGAGCGTTAGGCGCGATCCACGGCTGCCTCTAGTGTTGTTGGAGAGGATTAAGGATTGCGGTCAGCAGAGTTCCCATGTCTCAGAGCTCGTTCTATGTTTTTGGGTTATTGTCAGGTCACTGTATGTGCTCTGACCTCTATGTCCTTTGTGGTACTGAATTATCTTATCATAACACCATACTTACCATCCGCCGCCTTTCCCGCTCCTCGCCACCCTCCCTGGATCGCTCCATTGCAAGCGGCAGCTTGTGGTCCCAGGGCTGGTGTGAGCAGGACCTATGACCGTGACGTCACGGCAGGTCCTTGTCGCACACCAGCCCTGGGATGGGCCCGGAAGCTGCCGCTTGCAATGGAGCGGTCCCGGGAGCGTGGCGAGGAGCGGCAAAGGCGGCGAAGGGTGAGTATAGCAGGTTTTTTTTTTTTTTTTAACAAGACATATTTTTACTATTGTTGCTGCCTATGCAGCATCAATAGTAAATAGTTGGGGACACACAGGGTTAATAGCAGCGGTAATGGAGTGCATTACACTGCGGCCCGTTACCGCTGCCATTAACCCTGTGTGAGCGGTGAGTGGAGGGGATTACGGAGCGGGCGCCGGGCAGTGAGTGCAGGGGAGTAGGGGAGGGACTAATCGGACTGTGGCCATCACTGATTGGTCGTGGCAGCCATGACAGGCAGCTGCCGAGACCAATCAGCGAACGAATAAACGTGACAGAATGACAGACAGACAGATGGAAGTGACCCTTAGACAATCATGTATATAGATGTTAAGCTTTTTTATATTTTGTCAGATATTTATGTTTCTCTACTTCCATGTTCATCACCTTCTTTTTTACTTCTCCCACACTTTCTCCTTCATCATCCTCTGCAGCAGCATCTTTTTCATGAACTTCTTCACCTTATTCATCTTCTTCTTCTTCTTCTTCACCTTCTTCCTATTATTCTTTTTTTTACATTCTTCATATTCTTCTTATTCAACTATTATTCTTCTTCATATTCTACTTCTTCATCTTCTTCATATTCTTCTTCTTCATCATATTCTTATTTGTGACAGGCATTCCTGTAGTTGTTATCTATAAAAGTTTGAAAATTACACCTTCCGTTCTGCCTGTCATAAAAGATTTACAACAGGATTTGTCCGTGTTCAGTTTGGCCTGCAGCATCAAGTATTATCCAGGGGCACCACGAGGAGGAACAGACTCACCCCCATACACTGCTTAGTCTTCTTCTGCTTGTAATTTAGATAATATCTTTTGCTCTGTTTTTTAGTCTTATGCTTAATGTTCTTCTGCTTTTTGTTCTGCAGTTTCTTGTTCTTCTGCTTCTTGGTCTTCTGTCTCTTGTTCTTCTGTATCTTGGTTGTTGTCTTCTTGTTCTTTGTCCTTTTAGTCATCTTCTTCAGGGCCATCTTCTTGGTCTTCTTCGGGATGTCGTCTTCTTCGGGGTGGTCTTCAGGGTCGTCATCTTCGGGGTAATCGTCTTCTTCGGGGTGGTCATCAGGGTTATCGTTTTCAGGGTCGTCGTCTTCGGGGTCGTCTTCAGGTTCATTGTCTTCAGGGTCTTCGTCATCGGGGTCGTTGTCTTCTTCAGGGTGGTCTTCAGTGTCATCGTCTTCAGGGTCTTCGTCTTCAGGGTCGTCTTCGGGGTCATCGTCTTCGTCGGGGTGGTCTTCAGGGTCATCATCTTCAGGGTCGTCTTCGGGGTCATTGTCTTCTTCAGGGTGGTCTTCAGGGTCGTCGTCATCTTCGGGGTGGTCTTCAGGGTCGTCGTCTTTAGGGTCATTGTAAGGGAGATCCAGAGTGATTACCAAAAACCATTTAAAAAAGTTTGAACTTGGAAATGTAGCAGAAGGAACCAGAAGGCTGAGGTACTGCGAGAACCAGCTGACGTACTGGAACCCGAATGGGTAGCAGAAGGTATAAGAGCCAATGGAACTACTGAGGACCAGCTGATGGTACTGGAACCCGGTTACTAAGCAGGAAGTACCTGTGCCAGAAAGCACTACCAAGGACCAGCAGACATTGGTGGAACTCAGATACCGAGAAGGAGGCACCTAATGCAAAGGCACTGCCTGGAACCAGCTGATGTTACTGGAACCCAGGGGGACATATTCAAGATTGACTTCCAAAGAACCAGCTAATAGTACTGGAACTCAGATAGGCCGCAGAAGGTACACATGAAAAAAAAACAGTTGCAAAGCCGCGAGCCGGCCGGAGTTACCGAAACCCACAGTCCTACAGGGGGTGCTTGTCCTATAGGCACTATGGAACCAGCCTTCATTGCCAGATCCCGCAGCCCACATAGGAAGCACCTAAACTTCAGGCACCATAGAGTCGACTAACCCGACCGCAACACGACAGGACAACGTATTGGAGGCAAAGTGACGTTGACACTACCTGGAATCAGCTGCCGTGCTGGAACCAGGCTGGGCAGGAGGGAGTAACCGTGCCAAAGACACTGCCGGGAAACAGCTGGCGGTGCTGGATCCTAGGGTAAATACTATAAACAGAGTGGAGGCAGAGACCTAATTGGAGCAAGTTTAAAATCGGTAGTAGTGTGAATGTGGACAGAGCAGGAGAAATTGCCGGACACACAGCAGGAGTCAGCTGACGTTACTGAACCTGTTATGAACTGGTGAATCAGAATCACAATGGACCTGGTGAATACGAGCACAGAAAATGACCTGATAGTTGCTAATCACATAGTACGAGCTCTGAGACGTGGGAACTCTGCTGACCGCAATCCCTAATCCTATCACACCACACTAGAGGTAGCCGTGGAGCGCTCCTGACCAGACCTAGGCGCCTCGGGCACAGCCTGAGAAACTAGCTAGCCCTGAAGATAGAAAAATAAGCCTACCTTGCCTCAGAGAAATTCCCCAAAGGAAAAGGCAGCCCCCCACATATAATGACTGTGAGTAAAGATGAAAATACAAACACAGAGATGAAATAGATTTTAGCAAAGTGAGGCCCGACTTACTGAATAGACCGAGGATAGGAAAGATAGCTTTGCGGTCAGCACAAAAACCTATAAACAACCACGCAGAGGGCGCAAAAAGACCCTCCGCACCGACTAACGGTACGGAGGTGCTTCCTCTGCGTCCCAGAGCTTCCAGCAAGCAAGACAAACCAATATAGCAAGCTGGACAGAAAAAATAGCAAACAAAAGTACCACAAGCAGAACTTAGCTCATGCAGGGCAGACAGGCCACAAGAACGATCCAGGAGAGAGCAAGACCAATACTGGAACATTGACTGGAGGCCAGGAACAAAGAACTAGGTGAAGTTAAATAGAGCAGCACCTAACGACTTAACCTCGTCACCTGAGGAAGGAAACTCAGAAGCCGCAGCCCCACTCACATCCACCAAAGGAAGCTCATGGACAGAACCAGCCGAAGTACCACTCATGACCACAGGAGGGAGCTTGACCACAGAATTCACAACAGTACCCCCCCTTGAGGAGGGGTCACCGAACCCTCACCAGAGCCCCCAGGCCGACCAGGATGAGCCAAATGAAAGGCACGAACCAGATCGGCAGCATGAACATCAGAGGCAAAGACCCAGGAATTATCTTCCTGACCATAACCCTTACACTTAACCAGGTACTGGAGTTTCCGTCTCGAAATACGAGAATCCAAAATCTTCTCCACTATATACTCCAACTCCCCTTCAACCAAGACCGGGGCAGGAGGATCAACGGATGGAACCACAGGTGCCACGTATCTCCGCAACAATGACCTATGGAATACATTATGGATGGAAAAAGAAGCTGGAAGGGTCAAACGAAAAGACACAGGATTAAGAACCTCAGAAATCCTATACGGACCAATGAAACGAGGCTTAAACTTAGGAGAGGAAACTTTCATAGGAATATAACGAGACGACAACCAAACTAAATCCCCAACACGAAGTCGGGGACCCACACAGCGCCTGCGGTTAGTGAAACGTTGAGCCTTCTCCTGGGACAATGTCAAATTGTCCACTACATGAGTCCAAATCTGCTGCAACCTATCCACCACAGTATCCACACCAGGACAGTCCGAAGACTCAACCTGCCCTGAAGAGAAACCAGGATGGAAACCAGAATTGCAGAAAAACGGCGAAACCAAAGTAGCCGAGCTGGCCCGATTATTAAGGGCGAACTCAGCCAAAGGCAAAAAGGACACCCAATCATCCTGATCAGCAGAAACAAAACATCTCAGATATGTTTCCAAGGTCTGATTGGTTCGTTCAGTTTGGCCATTTGTCTGAGGATGGAAAGCCGAGGAAAAAGACAAATCAATGCCCATCCTAGCACAAAAGGCTCGCCAAAACCTCGAAACAAACTGGGAACCTCTGTCAGAAACGATGTTCTCTGGAATGCCATGTAAACGAACCACATGCTGGAAAAACAATGGCACCAAATCAGAGGAGGAGGGCAATTTAGACAAGGGTACCAAATGGACCATCTTAGAGAAGCGATCACAAACCACCCAAATGACCGACATCTTTTGAGAGATGGGGAGATCCGAAATAAAATCCATAGAGATATGTGTCCAGGGCCTCTTCGGGACTGGCAAGGGCAAAAGCAACCCACTGGCACGAGAACAGCAGGGCTTAGCCCGAGCACAAATCCCACAGGACTGCACAAACGAACGCACATCCCATGACAGAGACGGCCACCAAAAGGATCTAGCCACCAAATCTCTGGTACCAAAGATTCCAGGATGACCAGCCAACACCGAACAATGAACCTCAGAGATAACTCTACTCGTCCATTTATCAGGGACAAACAGTTTCTCTGTTGGGCAACGGTCAGGTCTATTAGCCTGAAATTTTTGCAGCACCCACCGCAAAACAGGGGAGATGGCAGACAAAATTACCCCCTCTTTGAGAATACCCGCCGGCTCAGGCAAACCCGGAGAGTCGGGCACAAAACTCCTAGACAGGGCATCAGCCTTCACATTTTTAGAGCCCGGAAGGTACGAAACCACAAAGTCAAAACGGGAGAAAAACAGCGACCAACGAGCCTGTCTAGGATTCAACCATTTGGCAGACTCGAGATAAGTCAAGTTCTTGTGATCAGTCAAGACCACCACGCGATGCTTAGCTCCTTCAAGCCAATGACGCCACTCCTCGAATGCCCACTTCATGGCCAGCAACTCTCGATTGCCAACATCATAATTACGCTCAGCAGGCGAAAACTTCCTGGAAAAGAAGGCACATGGTTTCATCACCGAGCCATCAGAACTTCTTTGCGACAAAACAGCCCCTGCTCCAATTTCAGAAGCATCCACCTCGACCTGGAATGGGAGCGAAACATCTGGCTGGCACAACACAGGGGCAGAAGAAAAACGACGCTTCAACTCCTGAAAAGCTTCCACAGCAGCAGAAGACCAATTGACCACATGAGCACCCTTCTTGGTTAAATCAGTCAACGGTTTAGCAATACTAGAAAAATTATTGATGAAGCGACGATAAAAATTAGCAAAGCCCAGGAACTTTTGCAGACTCTTCAGAGATGTCGGCTGAGTCCAATCATAAATGGCCTGAACTTTAACAGGGTCCATCTCGATAGTAGAAGGGAAAAAAAATGAAACCCAAAAATGAAACCTTCTGAACACCAAAGAGACACTTTGACCCCTTCACAAACAAAGAATTCGCACGCAGGACCTGGAACACCATTCTAACCTACTTCACGTGCGACTCCCAATCATCCGAGAAGACCAAAATATCATCCAAGTATACAATCAGGAATTTATCCAGGTACTCTCGGAAGATGTCATGCATAAAGGACTGAAACACTGATGGAGCATTGGAAAGCCCGAATGGCATAACCAGGTACTCAAAATGGCCCTCGGGCGTATTAAATGCTGTTTTCCATTTATCGCCCTCTTTAATACGCACAAGATTATACGCACCACGAAGATCTATCTTGGTGAACCAACTAGCCCCCTTAATCCGAGCAAACAAATCAGACAGCAGCAGCAAGGGATACTGAAATTTGACTGTGATTTTATTTAGAAGGCGGTAATCAATACAAGGTCTCAACGAACGATCCTTCTTGGCCACAAAAAAGAACCCTGCCCCCAATGGCGACGACGACGGGCGAATATGACCCTTCTCCAAGGATTCCTTTACGTAACTCCGCATAGCGGCGTGCTCAGGTATAGACAAATTAAACAGTCGACCTTTAGGAAACTTACTACCAGGAATCAAATCGATAGCACAATCACAATCCCTATGCGGAGGTAGGGCATTGGACTTGGGCTCATCAAATACATCCCAGTAATCTGACAAGAACTCTGGGACCTCAGAAGGGGTGGATGATGAAATAGACAGAAATGGAACATCACCATGTACCCCCTGACAACCCCAGCTGGACACAGACATAGATTTCCAATTCAATACTGGGTTATGGACTTGTAGCCATGGCAACCCCAACACGACCACATCATGCAGATTCTGCAACACCAAAAAGCGAATATCCTCCTGATGCGCAGGAGCCATGCACATGGTCAGTTGGGTCCAATACTGAGGCTTATTCTTGGCCAAAGGCGTAGCATCAATTCCTCTCAATGGAATAGAATGCTGCAAGGGCTCCAAGAAAAACCCACAGCGCCTAGCAAACTCCAAGTCCATCAAATTCAGGGCAGCGCCTGAATCCACAAATGCCATAACAGAATAGGATGACAAAGAGCAGATCAAAGTAACGGACAAAAGAAATTTCGACTGTACCGTACCAATGGTGGCAGACCTAGTGAACCGCTTAGTGCGCTTAGGACAATCGGAGATAGCATGAGTGGAATCACCACAGTAAAAACACAGCCCATCCCGACGTCTGTGTTCTTGCCGTTCAGCTCTGGTCAAAGTCCTATTACACTGCATAGGCTCAGGTTTATGCTCAGATAATACCACCAAATGGTGCACAGTTTTACGCTCACGCAAGCGTCGATCGATCTGAATGGCCAAAGACATAGACTCATTCAGACCAGCAGGCATAGGAAACCCCACCATGACATCCTTAAGGGCTTCAGAGAGACCCTTTCTGAAAATTGCTGCCAGAGCACATTCATTCCATTGAGTGAGCACAGACCACTTCCTAAACTTCTGACAATATATCTCTACCTCATCCTGACCCTGACACAGAGCCAGCAAGATCTTCTCTGCCTGATCCACTGAATTAGGTTCATCATAAAGTAACCCGAGCGCCAGAAAAAACGCATCAGTATCACATAATGTAGGATCTCCTGGCGCAAGGGAAAATGCCCAGTCTTGAGGGTCGCCACATAATAAAGAAATAATGATCTTTACTTGTTGAACTGGGTCACCAGAGGAGCGGGGTTTCAAAGCCAGAAATAGTTTACAATTATTTTTGAAATTCAGAAACTTAGCTCTATCTCCAGAAAATAACTCAGGAATAGGAATTTTAGGTTCTAACATAGGATTCTGAACCACTAAATCTTGAATGTTCTGTACACTTATAGCGAGATTATCCATCAAAGAGGACAGACCCTGAATGTCCATGTCTACACCTGTGTTCTGAACCACCCTGATGTAAAGGGGAAAAGAAAGACAAAACACAGTGCAAAGAAAAAAAAATGGTCTCAGAACTTCTCTTTTTCCTCTATTGAGAAGCATTAGTACTTTGGGCCTCCAGTACTGTTATGAACTGGTGATTCAGAATCCCAATGGACCTGGTGAATACGAGCACAGAAAATGACCTGATAGTTGCTAATCACATAGTACAAGCTCTGAGACATGGGAACTCTGCTGACTGCAATCCCTAATCCTATCACACCACACTAGAGGTAGCCGTGGAGCGCTCCTGACCAGACCTAGGCGCCTCGGGCACAGCCTGAGAAACTAGCTAGCCCTGAAGATAGAAAAATAAGCCTACCTTGCCTCAGAGAAATTCCCCAAAGGAAAAGGCAGCCCCCCACATATAATGACTGTGAGTAAAGATGAAAATACAAACACAGAGATGAAATAGATTTTAGCAAAGTGAGGCCCGACTTACTGAATAGACCGAGGATAGGAAAGATAGCTTTGCGGTCAGCACAAAAACCTACAAACAACCACACAGAGGGCGCAAAAAGACCCTCCGCACCGACTAACGGTACGGAGGTGCTTCCTCTGCGTCCCAGAGCTTCCAGCAAGCAAGACAAACCAATATAGCAAGCTGGACAGAAAAAATAGCAAACAAAAGTAACACAAGCAGAACTTAGCTCATGCAGGGCAGACAGGCCACAAGAACGATCCAGGAGAGAGCAAGACCAATACTGGAACATTGACTGGAGGCCAGGAACAAAGAACTAGGTGGAGTTAAATAGAGCAGCACCTAACGACTTAACCTTGTCACCTGAGGAAGGAAACTCAGAAGCCGCAGCCCCACTCACATCCACCAAAGGAAGCTCATGGACAGAACCAGCCGAAGTACCACTCATGACCACAGGAGGGAGCTTGACCACAGAATTCACAACATGAACCCCAATAACAAAGGAGAAAGTGTTGACTGTGCAGATGGCACTTCTGAGCAGCAACTGGGGGTGTTGGAGCCCAGGGTAAATACTAGAAACAGAGTGTAGCCAGAGGCCTAATTGGAGCAAGTTTAAAATCAGTAGTAGTGTGAATATGGACAGAGCAGGAGAAATTGCCGGACACGCAGCAGGGGATCAGCTGACATTACTCAACCCCAATAACACAGGAGCAAGTGTTGACTGCAGATGGCACTTCTGAGCAGCAACTGGCGGTGTTGGAGCCCAGGGATTACAGTTCAGGTGGTAGAAACATGAACACAACAGGAGACCTGGATACTGTTGCCAACCAATTATTTAATCTGGAAGTGGACTGGCAAATTCCTGCGAAATCAAGGCCTTGTTCATTTTCAGAAAAGTAAGCTGGTCAATGTCATCGAAGGATAGTCGCATGTGACGGTCTGTTAGTACACCACCTGCGGCACTAAAGACACATTCCGATAATGCACTAGCAGCAGGGCAAGCCAGCGCCTCCAATGCATACTGGCTAAGCTCTGGCCCTGTATCCAGCTTAGAGACCCAAAACTTGAAGGGGGAAAAGCCGTCTGGGAGTACACTGAGATTGCAAGACATGTAGTCTGTCACCATCTGACAGAAATGTTGCCTCCAGCTGACTGGAGCTGTTTGTGATGGTGTAGACATTTGTGGTGGGGACTCAAAACTTTGCCACATTTGGGCCATACTGGTCTTGCCTTGTGCTTAGGCGCTGGTACTGCTCCCTCTTTGTGCAGAGCTTCCTCCACTGCCTCGATGCACTGAGCTGCTTTGTAAAGCACTAGCAGCACTGCTCTCGGGTGGAATGGAGAACATGATGGAATGCACCAGTGCATCTTGGTACTCGCACATTTTACGCTCCCGGTTCAACGGTGTTATGAGGCTTTGTAAGTTGTCCCGGTAGCGAGGATCTAGGAGGGTGGACACCCAATAATCAGCCGTGTTGAGAATATGGGCGATGCGGCGGTAGTTTCTCAGGCATTGCAGCATGAACTCAACCATGTGCTGCAGACTACCAACTGGCCAAGAAATGCTGTCCCCTGCTTGAGGCGTGATCTCTGCCTGCCCTGCATCACCCCACCCTCACTCTACATACTGACTACTAGAGCATTGTGTACCTCCCTCCTCTGGACAGATGTCTTCCTCCTCCATTGACTCCTCCTCATCCTCCTCATCCTCCTCACAAAGTGTCTCCTGCCTAGGCCTTTGTGAGGAACCATGTTGTGCAGACTGTCCAGAAGCAGATGGCATTTGTGACTCCTCATCCTCCATCTCTTCCAAAACCTCCTCCCTTAGTGCTTGCAGTGTTTTTTCAAGCAGGCAGATATGGGGGATAGTCATGCTGACCAGTGCATCATTTCCACTCGCCATCCGCGTGGAATCATTGAAGGCACGCAAAACGTGTCAGATGTCCTTCATAGAGGTCCACTCAGTGGTGGTGAAGTGTGAATGGCGAGCAGTGCGACTTGTTTGCGCCTGATGCAGCTGGTACTCCATTACTGCTGCCTGCTGCTCACACAACCTCTCCAACATATGTAACGTTGAATTCCACCTGGTGGGTAGGTCACTTATGATGCAATGTTCCGGAAGGCGAAATCGGGGCTGCAGAGCTGTAATGCGCGATCTTGCCATGCTGGAACGCTGCAAGTGAGCGCACTCTATGCGGACCTTGTGCAGCAGTGCATCAAGATTCGGATAGTCCCTCAAGAAACTCTGCGCAACCAAGTTGAGCACATGTACCAGACATGGGATGTGTGTGAGGTTGCCTAGGCCCAGAGCTACCACCAGATTTTGGCCATTGTCAAACACTACCATGCCTGGCAGGAGATTCGTTGGCAAAAACCACACGTTGCTCTCCTGCTTGATGGCATTCCAGAGCTCCTGCGCTGTGTGTCTTTGATACCCAAAGAAATTAATTTCAATACGGCCTGTTGACGTTTGGCCACGGCTGTGCTCATATCGGTCGTAACAGGTAAGTGTTCACGGGTGCTTGTGGAGGTAGACCGTGACGGCTCCTGCAGCGCTGATTCAGAGGAACTGGAGTATGAGGAGGAGTCAATGTGTACAGACTGGATTCCTGCAATCTTTGGAGTTGGCAGAACACGTAAAGCGCCACTCTCAATATCTGTACCTGGCTCCACAACATTTACCCAATCGGCAGTGAAAGAAAGGTATCATCCCTGTCCATGCTTACTGGTCCACGCATCGGTGGTGAGGTGGACCTTGCTACTGACGGCGTTTAGTAGCTCATGTTTAATTTTTCCCTCCACATGCTTTTGCAGGGCAGGGACGGCTTGCCTGCTGAAATAAAAGCGGCTGTGCACGTTGTATTGTGGGACTGCCAATGCCATGAAGTTATGGAAGGTGTCAGTCTCCACCAACCTGAATGATAGCATTTCAAGGGACAGTAGTTTTGCAATGCCAGCATTCAGAGCCTGTGCTCGGGGGTGGTTTGCCGAGTATGGTCACCTTTTCTCCCATGCCTGTACTACCGATGGCTGTAGACTGGCCTGGAAGTGTGAGGATGACAGGAAACATGGTGCTGTGGGTGGAATGACACTGTGTCTTTGTACAACAGTGCCAGAGGTTCTTCCATGGCTATCCTGTGAGAAAGCCGAACCAGCTGTGTGTGAGCTGGAGGAAGAGGCTACAACACGAGCTGAAGAGGTGGTAGGTGGCGCTGTAGGTTGGCTTAGGTCTTCAGTGTGTCTTTGTAACTCCACCACGTGCTTGGTCCACACATGTTTCCACATACTTGTGGTATTGAGGTTGCTGACACTTTTCCCTCTTTTCACTTTCTGATTACACAGCTTGCATTTGACAAAGCAAATGTCATCTGCAACTGTGTCAAAAAAGGACCAGGCACTGCAAGTCTTGGGAGCGCCTGTTTTGGGTTTTGGAAGAGGCATGCTCCTAATGGGTGCCGAAGTGGAGGCTACAGGCAACCGAGTCTGCCCCCTCCGTCTCCCTCCTTTTTTGGCCGTTCGGGGAATCTCTTCCTCAGAGCTGCTCCCACCACCTTCCTGTACATCACGCCATGATAGTTCAAAGACCTCATCATCTACACTACCCTCTTCAAACAACTGCTTCTCCTGGGTAGTCTCAACAGCACATTACGCACCAGAAAGTGGCTCCTGCGTCTCATCATCAGATGCGTTCTGAGGTGTGCTGACCATAGGCACTGGCCCACCCGCATCTTCAGATTCAGAGAGACAAAGCTGTTGCACATCACTGCATACTACCTCTTCTTCAGATTCTAGAATGCTGTTTGGCTGGCCCCCTCTTTCCAAGCCTAGAGATTCAGAGAACAGAAATAGAGATGGCTCCTGTCCAGGGCTCTCTGACTGCCTGGGCAATTTGGCAGGTGGTGAAGAGACAGATAGGTGCTCTTCAGTGCTCAGGACCTGAGAGGATCTGGAACTAATTGAAGTCGATGTGTTAGCTGCCATCCGTCCGACAACAGATTCAATTTGGTTCTCCCACAGCAGTGGGCTACGACGAGCTCCTACAAAGATGCGCATAAAGGACTGTTCCTTGGTAAAACTGGGGGATGCTGAGTCACTGGTGCCTGCAGCAGGCACAGAATCCCTATGTCCTCTCCCTGCAGAAACTCCACGCCCACAACCACGTGCCTTACTCCCTGCCTTCTTCATCTTGGTAGACTGATAAAGATAGGCAGAAAAGTACTAAGGGCTTAGTGTGCTTATTCCTGAACAGCTGCTAACAGGTATAAGAAACACTAATTTTATAAAGTGTGGACTAGACTTTAATATGAGCTAACGTGGCCTACACAACTGTAAAGTGGAGTGTTTGGTGAACTTTATTTCCTTTTTTTTCACAAAAGACACTGGATGTACCCAAAGATGTCAAACCGATAGTATCACAAACTTTTTGTAGCTATTATAATGCAGGAAAGTAACCTACAATGCAATAGATGAGGCTCCAAAAATAGGCTAATACTAATCTGGCTGGGGTTGCAGTCCACAAGCCAGCAGAAAGGCTCCTCTATCTACTCCTATATAGTGTTTGCAAGCAATTTAGCTGGATACGGATGGAACTACACTAATAGGAGAAATCAGGGAAAATGAGCAGCACTAATGCAAAAAAGGACAATGTATGAGGTAGTGACGCACGCTGAGCAGACTACCACCGGAGGTGGCTGCAGAACACACTACAGCGTGAGCTGCACTCACACACACAGACCTCGCAGACAGCCATGAACAGCGCTGCAAGGCAAAAGAAAGCTTCTCACACAGCGGTTGCTAAAGTAGCCTGTGTAAAGCACAATAAAGCAAATCGCTAGCTCAAACTGTCCCTCAGAGTCAGAACAGCAGCATCCTGTCCCTAAGTAAATTCACAGCAGAGTGAACACAAAATGGCAGCGGTGGCTTTTATAGTGCATCATGACATAATTTCAGCAGCCAATCAGAGTCATGCCATTAGTTAACATGCCAAACAGGATGTGCCCACACTTCTTACCTGGCTCATTGCATTATGGGAACTTCTGATTCCGGTATTCGATATTCTAAAAATATTGGAACTCAGTATCGGAACTCCGATTCAGCGAATATCGGTTGAAACCCGATATTTCAGTATCGGAATGCTCAACACTAACAACAGCCTGTGAAATTGATTGTCAACAGTGTTGCTTCTTAAGTGGACAATTTGATTTCACAGAAATTTGATTCACTTGGAGTTGTATTCTGTTGTTCAAGTGTTCCCTTCATTTTTTTGATCAGTGTATATCTGGATTCAATTGTTCCCCCCAAAAGTATTATGTGCTTTCTGTTACATTTCAGTGGTATATAACACTCCAAAAATGTGATAAATTTTTTTTCTGGATTTATTTACTCATCCATGGAGTATTACATGCTTAGGGGTTTATAGAGATGGCAAAATCCCGCGAGAATCCAGAGGGAGAGAGTGGTAGAATATCAGAGCCAGTCTAAGCTGGGGTTCTTGTGTACTACAAATGGGAGTACTAGGATCCAGCAACTAATGAGTGGACTGCAGGGCCTAGGCTGGTCAGAAGAGTGAAGGAGGAGAACCAGGATTAGGGCTGGAGATACGTATGATCAGCAGCGGAGATGGGGATCCATCAAAGCATTTGAGATCCATCATCACATCTCATTCAACCAGCAGGCAGTAAAGAGGGAACACTTGCCTCAAAGTCTACAATAGCTGATAGCTGGCCAACATCAACCAGTCTGGGTGCGAGCATTACAGTTAACATTGCTGGTATTTGGTGTGTGTGATCTGAGAAGAAAGGGAGCAGGATGAACACTTCTTGAGGAATAAAAGGGCCTGGGAGAGGCTCCTCGAGGGGGGGGGGGGTTACCACCCCCTAGAAATCGCACTGTCCTTGGGTTTATCCACCTTCAATGCAGGAGCAGGCAATGGTAGCTGTCACCCATTTCTACATGTCGGGGGGTCTGGCACTACCCGAACCTGGGTCACTTACAGCCCAGGTACCTGGAAATAGGAAGCAGGTGGGGGCAGTCCCTCCAGCCTCACTAGAAGCAGAAGGAGAAGCGGACACTGTAAGAGGATTACTGTATTACCCTCTTTTAATTTTTCCTGGCTTTGCGCATTGTGCAAAGCCTCTATGAGTGTAGGAGACTGGAGTGCATCAATTTTCAAAATATTTGAATGAGGCCCTCCAGTTGTTGCCTTTCAATGGTCTTTGGATTACTGGATGACCCTCCTTATAATTATTTCCTGTCTTTGCACTTGCAAAGCCTTTTTTGTGAGGGTAGAAATGCCACAAATACACTTTCCTACATTTTTTATGAGACACTCCAGTTGAACGTTGAATGGATGATCCTGCTTGTACTTTTTGGCAGGCTTTGCACTATATGCTTTTATGAGTGTAGAAGTACCACAACTATACTTTGTTCACAATATTTGAATGAGGTACTTCAATTGGTGCCTTCATGGGTCTGTAGATGACCCTCCTTATTATTTTTTTTCTGCCTTTGCACTTTGTGCAAAGTCTTTGAGTGTAGGGATACATCAACTACACTTTCAAAATATTTACATCCAATAAATTTTCTGAATTCAATTAGTCATCCACAGGGTATTACATGCTTTGTATTACATTACAGTGGTATCTAAAACTCAAAAAAAAGTTCAAAACATTTTTTGGATATAGTTAGTCATCCATAGAGTATTATGTGCTTTCTGTTAAATTATGGTGGTATATAACACTACAAAAAAAAATAATTAATGTATTTTTTTTATTGAATTTGTCATCCATACATATTACAAATAACAACTGAAGAGTAGCCATAGATGTCTGACATTTGTGCAGTTTTCCAAGACTTTAAAGACTCCACAAAGATGGAGAGCAGCGATGACACCATAACCAGCGCAATAATCCAGCTTCTGTGCTTACTTAAACAGTCATTGCTGACAACTAAACATAAAGCTTTACATGTGAACCAGGTGAGAATGGAGATGCTACCCAGCCCAGCCTCATTTCATCTGCTCAGCGTGGATTGGGTAACAATAAGGAGGTGGAGGCTGAGGAGGAACATGGCTGATAGCACAAAAGAGGCTAGTACCAACACAACCTTTGTCCCATCTATGATTATGGGCTGTGAGGAGGGGAACAAGAAGGAAGAGATGGAGAAGGAGGAGGAGATGGAGAGTATTCATCATGGTGGAGACAGAGAAGTGTTGTTATAGGGACCTTGGCACATATGGCCGACTTTATGTACCGCTGACTTTAACGTAACCCCAGCGTTCCATTCATCTTGCACAAAAAAGAGCACTGTTTGTTCACCCTGCTAGACCCATGCTACAAGGACAACCTTGCATCTCTCCTTCCTGGGGTGGAGAGGTCTACTAATATGTTGAAAAAATTCCCATCAGACAGCGATAGCAGCAAAGGGCAAGCTTCCTTGCCCAACTAAGGAGGAGAGGTGAGGGAGACACACACCAGGTACAGCAGAATCAAAGGCCTGGGTCAATTTCATGACACAATCCCAGCGTCCAGTCCCTGATTACCGGGTATTTTTGACAAGGAGGAAAAGAATTTAAAGGTGGTCAAGCAATATCTGTCCTACAAAACCAGCATACTCCTTAATAGAGTTGAGCGACCTTGACCTTTTTAGAGTCGAGCCGGGTTTCGCGAAACCCGACTATCTCAAAAGTCGGGTCGAGTGAAATTGGCCGATTATGACGTAAAGTCGGGATCGACCGAAACACGAAACCCAATGCAAGTCAATGGGGCAGCATAGTCGGCAGTGAGTGGGGGCCAGGAAAACACCTAGAGTGCCCATTTTAATGTCAAAACCATCCATTCTTCTTAATGAAGCTTGTCAAGCGTAATTTACCTTATAATAATTGGAAGGCATTTGAAATTGGGGGTCATTTGGCTAAAGTTGTGGTGGGTAGGGCTGGTTCAAGTAATTAAATGGTTGCCCAGGAAATCTGGACCACGTCACTGCAGTGGAGCAGGGAGAGGTAAGTATTTCAACTTTGCAAGTGCTGTGAACCTGAGCAAGCAGGGGGGGCCCACTCGTTGGCATTGGCACTGGCACAGGGCCCCTCAAAGTACAGCGGTGTGTTTGCACGGCGGGGGCGCCTCCCACCGGCAGCAACACTTTTGCGTACCATGAGAGGCCCTGTGCCAGTGACGTCGCCAACTAGTATTCCTCCCCCCACCTGATGAAGGAACCTGCACTTTCATCTGCACCTTCCTGTTTGTCCCCGTGTAAGGTGGTATGGTATGCGGGAAGGGGGACCTGACTTTCAGCAGGGTCACAATCTTGCAGTGTAGCGTGCACGGGAAATGTTGCGTTATGGGTCAATGTACCAGCAGACTCATCTATCACTGGCTGGGCAATGGGCAGGATGAGGAGGAAACACAGATATAGGCCCAAAGAATAAAGTGGGCTAAATGCAGTTCAAAATTGGTAACACAGGACTAATCAGGGGGCATTGCAGTGGAGGACAACTGGAATGAGAGGCTGACACAGAGAGTAGGCCCAAATCAGTAAGTAGTCGAAATGCTGTTCAAAATTGGCAACAGTAGTAAACAGGCGTCACAGCTTTGTTCAGTGGAGGAGAACAGCAAGGAGTGGCAGACACCGATAGTAGGCCCCAACCCAACTAGTAGGCCAAATGCAGTCTAACATTAACAACTACTTAACCAGCGCCTGAAAACGGAATTTCAGGACAGGAAACCAGGAGAACAGCAAGGAGCGGCAGACACCGATAGTAGGCCCCAAACCAACTAGTACGCCAAATGCAGTTGTTCCGTTTAACCACAATTTAATGAGAGCCTGAAGATAGAAGTTCAGGAAAGGCAACCTGGAGAACACCTTGGAGTGGAACACACCATCTCTCTACACCCCATACCCAATTTGTAGGTCTAATGCAGCGTAGTTTCCAACAACTACTAAACGAGAGCATGATGATCGAAGCATTGGCGAGGAAACCTGGGGAACACCTTGGAGTGGAACACACCATCTCTCTACACCCCATACCCAATTTGTAGGCCTAATGCAGCGTAGTTTCCAACAACTACTAAACGAGAGCATGATGATCGAAGCATTGGCGAGGAAACCTGGGGAACACCTTGGAGTGGAACACACCATCTCTCTACAGTGGAACACACCATCTCTCTACACCCCATACCCAATTTGTAGGCCTAATGCAGCGTAGTTTCCAACAACTACTAAACGAGAGCCGGAAGATCGAAGCAATGGAGAGGAAACCTGGGGAACACCTTGGAGTGTAACACACCATCTCTCTACACCCCATACCCAATTTGTAGGCCTAATGCAGCGTAGTTTCCAACAACTACTAAACGAGAGCCGGAAGATCGAAGCAATGGAGAGGAAACCTGGGGAACACCTTGGAGTGTAACACACCATCGCTCTACACCCCATACCCAATTTGTAGGCCTAATGCAGCGTAGTTTCCAACAACTACTAAACGAGAGCCGGAAGATCGAAGCAATGGAGAGGAAACCTGGGGAACACCTTGGAGTGTAACACACCATCTCTCTACACCCCATACCCAATTTGTAGGCCTAATGCAGCGTAGTTTCCAACAACTACTAAACGAGAGCCGGAAGATCAAAGCAATGGAGAGGAAACCTTGGGAACACCTTGGAGTGTAACACACCATCTCTCTACACCCCATACCCAATTTGTAGGCCTAATGCAGCGTAGTTTCCAACAACTACTAAACGAGAGCATGAAGATCGAAGCAATGGAGAGAAAACCTGGGGAACACCTTGGAGTGTAACACATCATCTCTCTACACCCCATACCCAATTTGTAGGCCTAATGCAGCGTAGTTTCCAACAACTACTAAACGAGAGCCGGAAGATCGAAGCAATGGAGAGGAAACCTGGGGAACACCTTGGAGTGTAACACACCATCTCTCTACACCCCATACCCAATTTGTAGGCCTAATGCAGCGTAGTTTCCAACAACTACTAAACGAGAGCCGGAAGATCAAAGCAATGGAGAGGAAACCTGGGGAACACCTTGGAGTGGAACACACCATCTCTCTACAGTGGAACACACCATCTCTCTACACCCCATACCCAATTTGTAGGCCTAATGCAGCGTAGTTTCCAACAACTACTAAACGAGAGCATGATGATCGAAGCATTGGCGAGGAAACCTGGGGAACACCTTGGAGTGGAACACACCATCTCTCTACAGTGGAACACACCATCTCTCTACACCCCATACCCAATTTGTAGGCCTAATGCAGCGTAGTTTCCAACAACTACTAAACGAGAGCCGGAAGATCGAAGCAATGGAGAGGAAACCTGGGGAACACCTTGGAGTGTAACACACCATCTCTCTACACCCCATACCCAATTTGTAGGCCTAATGCAGCGTAGTTTCCAACAACTACTAAACGAGAGCATGAAGATCGAAGCAATGGAGAGGAAACCTGGGGAACACCTTGGAGTGGAACACACCATCTCTCTACACCCCATACCCAATTTGTAGGCCTAATGCAGCGTAGTTTCCAACAACTACTAAATGAGAGCATGATGATCGAAGCATTGGCGAGGAAACCTGGGGAACACCTTGGAGTGGAACACACCATCTCTCTACAGTGGAACACACCATCTCTCTACACCCCATACCCAATTTGTAGGCCTAATGCAGCGTAGTTTCCAACAACTACTAAACGAGAGCCGGAAGATCGAAGCTCAGGAAAGGCAACCTGGAGAACACCTTGGAGTGGAACACACCATCTCTCTACACCCCATACCCAATTTGTAGGCCTAATGCAGTGTAGTTTCCAACAACTACTAAACGAGAGCCGGAAGATCGAAGCTCAGGAAAGGCAACCTGGAGAACACCTTGGAGTGGAACACACCATCTCTCTACACCCCATACCCAATTTGTAGGCCTAATGCAGTGTAGTTTCCAAGAACTACTAAACGAGAGCCGGAAGATCGAAGCTCAGGAAAGGCAACCTGGAGAACACCTTGGAGTGGAACACACCATCTCTCTACACCCCATACCCAATTTGTAGGCCTAATGCAGTGTAGTTTCCAAGAACTACTAAACGAGAGCCGGAAGATCGAAGCTCAGGAAAGGCAACCTGGAGAACACCTTGGAGTGGAACACACCATCTCTCTACACCCCATACCCAATTTGTAGGCCTACTGCAGTGTAGTTTCCAAGAACTACTAAACGAGAGCCGGAAGATCGAAGTTCAGGAAAGGCAACCTGGAGAACACCTTGGAGTGGAACACACCATCTCTCTACACCCCATACCCAATTTGTAGGCCTAATGCAGTGTAGTTTCCAAGAACTACTAAACGAGAGCCGGAAGATCGGAGCTCAGGAAAGGTAACCTGGAGAACACTTTGGAGTGGAACACACCATCTCTCTACACCCCATACCCAATTTGTAGGCCTAATGCAGCGTAGTTTCCAACAACTACTAAACGAGAGCATGATGATCGAAGCATTGGCGAGGAAACCTGGGGAACACCTTGGAGTGGAACACACCATCTCTCTACAGTGGAACACACCATCTCTCTACACCCCATACCCAATTTGTAGGCCTAATGCAGCGTAGTTTCCAACAACTACTAAACGAGAGCCGGAAGATCGAAGCAATGGAGAGGAAACCTGGGGAACACCTTGGAGTGTAACACACCATCTCTCTACACCCCATACCCAATTTGTAGGCCTAATGCAGCGTAGTTTCCAACAACTACTAAACGAGAGCATGAAGATCGAAGCAATGGAGAGGAAACCTGGGGAACACCTTGGAGTGGAACACACCATCTCTCTACACCCCATACCCAATTTGTAGGTCTAATGCAGCGTAGTTTCCAACAACTACTAAACGAGAGCATGATGATCGAAGCATTGGCGAGGAAACCTGGGGAACACCTTGGAGTGGAACACACCATCTCTCTACAGTGGAACACACCATCTCTCTACACCCCATACCCAATTTGTAGGCCTAATGCAGCGTAGTTTCCAACAACTACTAAACGAGAGCCGGAAGATCGAAGCTCAGGAAAGGCAACCTGGGGAACAGCTTGGAGTGGAACACACCATCTCTCTACACCCCATACCCAATTTGTAGGCCCAATGCAGCGTAGTTTCCAACAACTACTAAACGAGAGCCGGAAGATCGAAGCTCAGGAAAGGCAACCTGGGGAACACCTTGGAGTGTAACAAACCCTCTCTCTACACCACGGAAGGGCTGATTCTTAGGAAGGAAGGCTGTCGGAAAGAAGCAGGGCGCGTCCGAGGGTGATTATATTCTTATTAGGTATATACTCACCCTCGGACGCGCCATGCTTCTTTATTTGTAATGAATGTTTATTTGCAATGTGGTTTTGACTTACTCTATTTTTTTGGTAAATAATGATTTTATTATTTTCATTGTTTTGCATCTTCTTGGCAATAATATAAAGAAGACGCGACAGGACAACACTCGGTGGATGCCATATCTGTGTTTAAAATTGAAAAAACCTTTCAGTTAACTACTTGCAGGAGAAAGTTATTGTAGCTGGTGGCCATTTTTAGTACTGTACCAGATTTTTGTTGTATGTGTTTGTTTTTAATGTTAAAATGTCTGCATTTGATATCTCTCCAGTATTTTCTTTTTTATAAGCAACATACTTATTTTTATATTTTCTGATGTTGGTTCCAGGGGTACACGGGCAGCAGTGGTGTGGTCAGTGGAGGCCTAGTGGAAGGAGTGACCGCAGACAGGCATCGAAGGCCTAAAATAATAACACATGGCTGAAGGCAATTTTAAATTGGTTCCAGGGGTACACGGGCAGCAGTGGTGTGGTCAGTGGAGGCCTACTGGAAGGAGTCACCGCAGACAGGCATCGAAGGCCTAAAATAATAACACATGGCTGTAGGCAATTTTAAATTGGTTCCAGGGGTACACGGGCAGCAGTGGTGTGGTCAGTGGAGGCCTAGTGGAAGGAGTGACCGCAGA
The DNA here is from genome assembly GCF_032444005.1 of Ranitomeya imitator. Lineage (NCBI taxonomy): Eukaryota > Metazoa > Chordata > Amphibia > Anura > Dendrobatidae > Ranitomeya > Ranitomeya imitator. The sequence goes on along the minus strand of NC_091284.1, from coordinate 739,521,446 downwards.
CAGGCATCGAAGGCCTAAAATAATAACACATGGCTGTAGGCAATTTTAAATTGGTTCCAGGGGTACACGGACAGGAGTGGTGTGGTCAGTGGAGGCCTAGTGGAAGGAGTGACCGCAGACAGGCATCGAAGGCCTAAAATAATAACACATGGCTGTAGGCAATTTTAAATTGGTTCCAGGGGTACACGGGCAGCAGTGGTGTGGTCAGTGGAGGCCTACTGGAAGGAGTCACCGCAGACAGGCATCGAAGGCCTAAAATAATAACACATGGCTGTAGGCAATTTTAAATTGGTTCCAGGGGTACACGGGCAGCAGTGGTGTGGTCAGTGGAGGCCTAGTGGAAGGAGTGACCGCAGACAGGCATCGAAGGCCTAAAATAATAACACATGGCTGTAGGCAATTTTAAATTGGTTCCAGGGGTACACGGGCAGCAGTGGTGTGGTCAGTGGAGGCCTACTGGAAGGAGTCACCGCAGACAGGCATCGAAGGCCTAAAATAATAACACATGGCTGTAGGCAATTTTAAATTGGTTACAGGGGTACACGGGCAGCAGTGGTGTGGTCAGTGGAGGCCTAGTGGAAGGAGTGACCGCAGACAGGCATCGAAGGCCTAAAATAATAACACATTGCTGTAGGCAATTTTAAATTGGTTCCAGGGGTACACGGGCAGCAGTGGTGTGGTCAGTGGAGGCCTGGTGGAAGGAGTGACCGCAGACAGGCATCGAAGGCCTAAAATAATAACACATGGCTGTAGGCAATTTTAAATTGGTTCCAGGGGTACACGGGCAGCAGTGGTGTGGTCAGTGGAGGCCTAGTGGAAGGAGTCTCCGCAGACAGGCATCGAAGGCCTAAAATAATAACACATGGCTGTAGGCAATTTTAAATTGGTTCCAGGGGTACACGGGCAGCAGTGGTGTGGTCAGTGGAGGCCTAGTGGAAGGAGTCACCGCAGACAGGCATCGAAGGCCTAAAATAATAACACATGGCTGTAGGCAATTTTAAATTGGTTACAGGGGTACACGGGCAGCAGTGGTGTGGTCAGTGGAGGCCTAGTGGAAGGAGTGACCACAGACAGGCATCGAAGGCCTAACATAACAAAAATGTCAATACAATGGTATTGTCAGTGGCAGGCATTGAAGGATGTCAGCGCATAGACTAAACATTGGTGGAGCTGTGAGATAATTTTGCAAGTGGTAGAGCACTGTTTGAGCTGGGGTGGGGGGAAACTGTCTTGTGGCCGGCGGTACAGGCCCAGGGCCCCTCATATTACAACGGTGTGTCTGACGTTGGGTGCGCACCACCACCGCCAGAGACACTTTATTGTACTAGGAGGGACCCAGTGGCAGTGCCGTCGACCAAAAGCGGGCTCACCCACCTCTTCAGACAAACTGCACTCTCACGGGTGCTGTCGCCAAGTGTCGATACCACGGCCCCGTGTGGGGAGTTTGGCCATTTAGTGAGGTGTAAACATGTCGTATGCTGGACAATCAGGTGCAGAAAATTACGAGATTGGAAAAGGCATTCAGAATAGTCCACAGGCAAGACCTTTTCATAGGAAAGCTAGGTGTCAGCCGGGCAAGGTGGGGCAAAAGATTTCGAAATCCAGTTGTGGTTCATTTTAATGAAGGTTAGATCAACTACATTTTGGGTAGCCAGACGAGTCCTTTTTTCTGTTAGTATTGAACCTGCAGCACTGAATACTCTTTCTGATAGGACACTAGCTGCCGGGCAAGCAAGCTCCTGCAATGCATATTCTGCCAATTCTGGCCAGGTGTCTAATTTTGATGCCCAGTAATCAAATGGGAATGACGGTTGAGGGAGAACATCGAAAAGGGATGAAAAATAGTTTGTAACCATACTGGACAAATGTTGTCTCCTGTCACTTTGAATTGATGCTGCAGTACCTGTCCTGTCTGCGGTCATAGCAAAATCACTCCACAACCTGGTCAGAAAACCCCTCTGGCCAACGCCACTTCTGATTTCTGCCCCTCTAACTCCTCTGGTCTGCTGGCCCCTGCAGCTCGTGTGAGAACGATCACGGGCGCTGTGTGCAGGGAATGCCAGAAGCAAACGGTCAACAAGAGTTGATTGTTTGGTTGCTAATATTAGTTCCAAGTTCTCATGTGGCATTATATTTTGCAATTTGCCTTTATAGCGAGGATCAAGGAGGCAGGCCAACCAGTAATCGTCATCATTCATCATTTTAGTTATGCGTGTGTCCCTTTTGAGGATACGTAAGGCATAATCCGCCATGTGGGCCAAAGTTCCAGTTCTCAAATCTGCGGTTGTGCTTGGTTGAGGGGCAGTTTCAGGCAAATCCACGTCACTTGTGTCCCTCAAAAAACCAGAACCCGGCCTTGCCGCGCCACCAATTTCCAGTGGCCCCGGAAAAGCTTCCTCATTAAAAATATAATCATCCCCATCATCCTCCTCGTCCTCCTCCTCCTCTTCGCCCGCTACCTCGTCCTGTACACTGCCCTGGCCAGACAATGGCTGACTGTCATCAAGGCTTTCCTCTTCCTCAGCTGCAGACGCCTGATCCTTTATGTGCGTCAAACTTTGCATCAGCAGACGCATTAGGGGGATGCTCATGCTTATTATGGCGTTGTCTGCACTAACCAGCCGTGTGCATTCCTCAAAACACTGAAGGACTTGACACATGTCTTGAATCTTCGACCACTGCACACCTGACAACTCCATGTCTGCCATCCTACTGCCTGCCCGTGTATGTGTATCCTCCCACAAAAACATAACAGCCCGCCTCTGTCCACACAGTCTCTGAAGCATGTGCAGTGCTGAGTTCCACCTTGTTGCAACGTCTATGATTAGGCGATGCTGGGGAAGGTTCAAAGAACGCTGATAGGTCTGCATACGGCTGGAGTGTACGGGCGAACGGCGGATATGTGAGCAAAGTCCACGCACTTTGAGGAGCAGGTCGGATAACCCCGGATAACTTTTCAGGAAGCACTGCACCACCAGGTTTAAGGTGTGAGCCAGGCAAGGAATGTGTTTCAGTTGGGAAAGGGAGATGGCAGCCATGAAATTCCTTCCGTTATCACTCACTACCTTGCCTGCCTCAAGATCTACAGTGCCCAGCCACGACTGCGTTTCTTTCTGCAAGAACTCGGACAGAACTTCCGCGGTGTGTCTGTTGTCGCCCAAACACTTCATAGCCAATACAGCCTGCTGACGTTTGCCAGTAGCTGCCCCATAATGGGAGACCTGGTGTGCAACAGTGGCAGTTGCGGATGGAGTGGTTGTGCGACTGCGGTCTGTGGACGAGCTCTCGCTTCTGCAGGAGGACGAGGAGGAGGAGGAGGGGGTGCGAACGGCTACAGCCAATTGTTTCCTAGACCGTGGGCTAGGCAGAACTGTCCCAAACTTGCTGTCCCCTGTGGACCCTGCATCCACCACATTTACCCAGTGTGCCGTGATGGACACGTAACGTCCCTGGCCATGCCTACTGGTCCATGCATCTGTTGTCAGGTGCACCTTTGTGCTCACAGATTGCCTGAGTGCATGGACGATGCGCTCTTTAACATGCTGGTGGAGGGCTGGGATGGCTTTTCTGGAAAAAAAGTGTCGACTGGGTATCTCGTAGCATGGTACAGCGTAGTCCATCAGGGCTTTGAAAGCTTCGCTTTCAACTAACCGGTAGGGCATCATCTCTACCGAGATTAGTCTAGCTATGTGTGCGTTCAAACCCTGTGTACGCGGATGCGAGGCTAAGTACTTCCTTTTTCTAACCATAGTCTCATGTAGGGTGAGCTGGACTGGAGAGCTGGAGATCGTGGAACTAGCGGGGGTGCCGGTGGACATGGCAGACTGAGAGATGGTGGGAGATGGTATTGTTGCCACCGGTGCCCTAGATGCAGTGTTTCCTACTACGAAACTGGTGATTCCCTGACCCTGACTGCTTTGGCCTGGCAAAGAAACCTGCACAGATACTGCAGGTGGTGCGGAAAATGGTGGCCCTACACTGCCGGAAGGGATGTTGCGTTGCTGACTAGCTTCATTGGCCGAGGGTGCTACAACCTTAAGGGACGTTTGGTAGTTAGTCCAGGCTTGCAAATGCATGGTGGTTAAATGTCTATGCATGCAACTTGTATTGAGACTTTTCAGATTCTGTCCTCTGCTTAAGGTAGTTGAACATTTTTGACAGATGACTTTGCGCTGATCAATTGGATGTTGTTTAAAAAAATGCCAGACTGCACTCTTTCTAGCATCGGATACCTTTTCAGGCATTGCAGACTGAGCTTTAACCGGATGGCCACGCTGTCCTCCAACAGGTTTTGGCTTTGCCACGCGTTTTGGGCAAGATACGGGCCCGGCAGATGGAACCTGTTGCGATGTTGATGCCTGCTGCGGCCCCTCCTCCTCCGCTTCAGAACTGCTGCCGCCTGCACCCTGTTCCCCCAATGGCTGCCAATCGGGGTCAAGAACTGGGTCATCTATTACCTCTTCTTGTAGCTCGTGTGCAACTTCGTCTGTGTCACCGTGTCGGTCGGTGGTATAGCGTTCGTGATGGGGCAACATAGTCTCATCAGGGTCTGATTCTAGATCAGCACCCTGCGAGGGCAATGTTGTGGTCTGAGTCAAAGGACCAGCATAGTAGTCTGGCTGTGGCTGTGCATCAGTGCACTCCATGTCAGATTCAACTTGTAATGGGCATGGACTGTTAACTGCTTCACTTTCTAAGCCAGGGACGGTATGTGTAAAGAGCTCCATGGAGTAACCCGTTGTGTCGCCTGCTGCATTCTTCTCTGTTGTTGTTTTTGCTGAAGAGGACAAGGAAGCGACTTGTCCCTGACCGTGAACATCCACTAACGACGCGCTGCTTTGACATTTACCAGTTTCACGAGAGGAGGCAAAAGAGCTAGAGGCTGAGTCAGCAAGATAAGCCAAAACTTGCTCTTGCTGCTCCGGCTTTAATAGCGGTTTTCCTACTCCCAGAAAAGGGAGCGTTCGAGGCCTTGTGTAGCCAGACGACGAACCTGGCTCCAAAGCTCCAGACTTAGGTGCAATATTTTTTTTCCCACGACCAGCTGATGCTCCACCACTACCCTCATTACCAGCTGACAATGAACGCCCCCGCCCACGACCTCTTCCACCATACTTCCTCATTGTTTTAAAAACGTAAACAAACTAACGGTATTTGTTGCTGTCACACAAATTACACGGTGAGCTATAACTTCAGTATGATTTAGCTACCCCTTTACAGGTGAGTGAGACCACAACGAAAATCAGGCACAATGTTACACACTCTGTTGTTGGTGGCAACAAATGAGAGAGATGCCACACACGCAGGACTGTCACTGAAGCACAAATGTAAATATTAATCTCCCACTGATTTGATTTTTTTTTTTTTTTAAGGGAGACTTTAGGAAAAAAAATAATAGAATAAAATGATTTTTTCAGGAAGAATTTAGAAACCAAATAAAATAAAATGATTTTTTCAGGGAGAATTTAGAAAACAAATAAAACAAAAAAAGGCTTTCTATGGCCCACTGAGTGAGAGATGACGCACACAGGAGTCAGGAGTGGCACACAAGCCCAGATGCCAATATTTATCTCCCACTGATTGATGTAGTGATTTTTTCAGGTAGATTTTGGAACCCAAATCAAGCTAAAAAAAATAATAGGCTTTCTATGGCCCACAATTGGAGAGAGAGAGAGAGATGGCACACCCAGGAGTCAAGACTGGCACACAAGCAGAAAGGGCAATATTAATCTCCCACTGATTTGTTTTTTTTTGTTTTTTTTCAGGGAGACTTTAGGAAAAAAAAAATAGAATAAAATGATTTTTTCAGGAAGAATTTAGAAACCAAATAAAATAAAATGATTTTTTCAGGGAGAATTTAGAAAACAAATAAAACAAAAAAAGGCTTTCTATGGCCCACTGAGTGAGAGATGACGCACACAGGAGTCAGGAGTGGCACACAAGCCCAGAGGCCAATATTTATCTCCCACTGATTGATGTAGTGATTTTTTCAGGTAGATTTTGGAACCCAAATCAAGCTAAAAAAAATAATAGGCTTTCTATGGCCCACAATTGGAGAGAGAGAGAGAGAGATGGCACACCCAGGAGTCAAGACTGGCACACAAGCAGAAAGGGCAATATTAATCTCCCACTGATTTGTTTTTTTTTTTTTTTTCAGGGAGACTTTAGGAAAAAAAAATAGAATAAAATGATTTTTTCAGGAAGAATTTAGAAACCAAATAAAATAAAATGATTTTTTCAGGGAGAATTTAGAAAACAAATAAAACAAAAAAAGGCTTTCTATGGCCCACTGAGTGAGAGATGACGCACACAGGAGTCAGGAGTGGCACACAAGCCCAGAGGCCAATATTTATCTCCCACTGATTGATGTAGTGATTTTTTCAGGTAGATTTTGGAACCCAAATCAAGCTAAAAAAATAATAGGCTTTCTATGGCCCACAATTGGAGAGAGAGAGAGAGATGGCACACCCAGGAGTCAAGACTGGCACACAAGCAGAAAGGGCAATATTAATCTCCCACTGATTTGTTTTTTTTTGTTTTTATTTTCAGGGAGACTTTAGGAAAAAAAAAATAGAATAAAATGATTTTTTCAGGAAGAATTTAGAAACCAAAGAAAATAAAATGATTTTTTCAGGGAGAATTTAGAAAACAAATAAAACAAAAAAAGGCTTTCTATGGCCCACTGAGTGAGAGATGACGCACACAGGAGTCAGGAGTGGCACACAAGCCCAGAGGCCAATATTTATCTCCCACTGATTGATGTAGTGATTTTTTCAGGTAGATTTTGGAACCCAAATCAAGCTAAAAAAAATAATAGGCTTTCTATGGCCCACAATTGGAGAGAGAGAGAGAGAGAGATGGCACACCCAGGAGTCAAGACTGGCACACAAGCAGAAAGGGCAATATTAATCTCCCACTGATTTGTTTTTTTTTTTTTTTTTTCAGGGAGATTTTAGGAAAAAAAAAATAGAATAAAATGATTTTTTCAGGAAGAATTTAGAAACCAAATAAAATAAAATGATTTTTTCAGGGAGAATTTAGAAAACAAATAAAACAAAAAAAGGCTTTCTATGGCCCACTGAGTGAGAGATGACGCACACAGGAGTCAGGAGTGGCACACAAGCCCAGAGGCCAATATTTATCTCCCACTTTTTTTTTTTTGTTCCAGGGAAAATTTATAAACCCAATAAAAAAAATAATAAATAGGCTTTCTATGGCCCACTATATGAGAGACAGAGAGAGATGGCACGCTTAGGACTGGCACACAAGCCCAAAGGCCAATATTAATCTCAATTTTTTTTTTAAGGGAGAATTTATAAAACCAAAAAAAAAATAAATAAATAGGCTTTCTATGGGCCACTATTTGTGAGAGAGATGGCACGCTCAGGACTGGCACACAAGCCCAGAGGCCAATATTAATCTCCCACTTTTTTTTTTTTTTCCAGGGAAAATTTATAAACCCAATAAAAAAAAATAAAAATAAATAGGCTTTCTATGGCCCACTATCTTAAAGAGAGAGATGGCACGCTTAGGACTGGCACACAAGCCCAAAGGCCAATATTAATCTCCCACTGATTGATTTATTGATTTTTTCAGGTAGAATTTAGAACCCAAATAAAGCAAAAAAAAAAAAAAAATTGGCTTTCTATGGCCCACTGAGTGAGTGATGATGCACACAGGAGTCAGGAGTGGCACACAAGCCCTGAGGCCAATATTTTTCTCCCACTGATTGATGTAGTGATTTTTTCAGGTAGATTTTAGAACCAAAATCAAGCAAAAAAATAAATAGGCTTTCTATGGCCCACTGAGTGAGAGATGGCACACACAGGAGTAAGGAGTGGCACACAAGCCCTGAGGCCAATATTTTTCTCCCACTGATTGATGTAGTGATTTTTTCAGTTAGATTTTATAACCCAAATCAAGCAAAAAAATAAATAGGCTTTCTATGGCCCACTGAGTGAGAGATGGCACACACAGGAGTCAGGAGTGGCACACAAGCCCAGAGGCCAATATTTATCTCCCACTGATTGATGTAGTGATTTTTTCAGGTAGATTTTAGAACCAAAATCAAGCAAAAAAATAAATAGGCTTTCTATGGCCCACTGAGTGAGAGATGGCACACACAGGAGTAAGGAGTGGCACACAAGCCCTGAGGCCAATATTTTTCTCCCACTGATTGATGTAGTGATTTTTTCAGGTAGATTTTATAACCCAAATCAAGCAAAAAAATAAATAGGCTTTCTATGGCCCACTGAGTGAGAGATGACGCACACAGGAGTCAGGAGTGGCACACAAGCCCAGAGGCCAATATTTATCTCCCACTGATTGATGTAGTGATTTTTTCAGGTAGATTTTGGAACCCAAATCAAGCTAAAAAAAATAATAGGCTTTCTATGGCCCACAATTGGAGAGAGAGAGAGAGATGGCACACCCAGGAGTCAAGACTGGCACACAAGCAGAAAGGGCAATATTAATCTCCCACTGATTTGTTTTTTTTTTTTTTTTTTTCAGGGAGATTTTAGGAAAAAAAAAATAGAATAAAATGATTTTTTCAGGAAGAATTTAGAAACCAAATAAAATAAAATGATTTTTTCAGGGAGAATTTAGAAAACAAATAAAACAAAAAAAGGCTTTCTATGGCCCACTGAGTGAGAGATGACGCACACAGGAGTCAGGAGTGGCACACAAGCCCAGAGGCCAATATTTATCTCCCACTTTTTTTTTTTTGTTCCAGGGAAAATTTATAAACCCAATAAAAAAAATAATAAATAGGCTTTCTATGGCCCACTATCTGAGAGACAGAGAGAGATGGCACGCTTAGGACTGGCACACAAGCCCAAAGGCCAATATTAATCTCCCTTTTTTTTTTAAGGGAGAATTTATAAAACCAAAAAAAAAATAAATAAATAGGCTTTCTATGGCCCACTATTTGTGAGAGAGATGGCACGCTCAGGACTGGCACACAAGCCCAGAGGCCAATATTAATCTCCCACTTTTTTTTTTTTTTTCCAGGGAAAATTTATAAACCCAATAAAAAAAAATAAAAATAAATAGGCTTTCTATGGCCCACTATCTGAAAGAGAGAGATGGCACGCTTAGGACTGGCACACAAGCCCAAAGGCCAATATTAATCTCCCACTGATTGATTTATTGATTTTTTCAGGTAGAATTTAGAACCCAAATAAAGCAAAAAAAAAAAAAAAATTGGCTTTCTATGGCCCACTGAGTGAGTGATGATGCACACAGGAGTCAGGAGTGGCACACAAGCCCTGAGGCCAATATTTTTCTCCCACTGATTGATGTAGTGATTTTTTCAGGTAGATTTTAGAACCAAAATCAAGCAAAAAAATAAATAGGCTTTCTATGGCCCACTGAGTGAGAGATGGCACACACAGGAGTAAGGAGTGGCACACAAGCCCTGAGGCCAATATTTTTCTCCCACTGATTGATGTAGTGATTTTTTCAGTTAGATTTTATAACCCAAATCAAGCAAAAAAATAAATAGGCTTTCTATGGCCCACTGAGTGAGAGATGGCACACACAGGGATGGCACTCTAGCAGAAATGTCAATCTTAATCTCCCACAAAAAAAAAAAAAAAAACAGGGAGTGTCCTTCAATTACTATCTCCCTGCAGTAATCTCAGCCAGGTATGGCAGGCAGCAATAAGGAGTGGACTGATGCACAAATTAAATAAAAAGTGTGTACAAACCAAAAAGATAGCTGTGCAGAAAGGAAGGAACAAGAGGATTTGTGCTTTGAAAAAAGCAGTTGGTTTGCACAGCGGCGTACACACAGCAATGCAGCTATCAGGGAGCCTTCTAGGGCAGCCCAATGAGCTACAGCGCTGAGGGGGAAAAAAAAAAAATGTAGCTTCCACTGTCCCTGCACACCGAAGGTGGTGTTGGGCAGTGGAAATCGCTACAGCACAAGCGGTTTGGTGGTTAATGGACCCTGCCTAACGCTATCCCTGCTTCTGACGAAGCGGCAGCAACCTCTCCCTAAGCTCAGATCAGCAGCAGTAACATGGCGGTCGGCGGGAACGCCCCTTTATAGCCCCTGTGACGCCGCAGACAGCAAGCCAATCACTGCAATGCCCTTCTCTAAGATGGTGGGGACCAGGACCTATGTCATCACGCTGCCCACACTCTGCGTTTACCTTCATTGGCTGAGAAATGGCGCTTTTCGCGTCATTGAAACGCGACTTTGGCGCGAAAGTCGCGTACCGCATGTCGGCGACTTTTGAAAATGAACGACCCGTTTCGCTCAACCCTACTCCTTAATGCTTTTGTGAGCTTCAGCTATTGGGTCTCAAAGCTGGACACCTGGTATGAGCTGTCTCTCTATGCCTTTAAGGTGCAGTACTGCGCTGCCGCTAGCTCCTGCATGGATTTTTAGTGCCACTGAGGGAGTCAAAACAGACAGGCACTTTCACCTGTCAGCAGAAAGTGCTACCAGTCTCACTGATAAATATGAACAAAGATTTGATTATCCCCAATTTTTCCACACCACCAGACAGCAGCACATAAAGTGTTTTTAATCTTCAATATTTGAATAAGACCCGACAGTTGTTGCCTTCCAGGGTCTGTGGATGACTGGATGACCCGGCTTACAATTTTTTTTTGGCTTTGAAAAGTCTTTATAGAATAAAAGTACATCAACTACACTTTCAAACTTCAAAATATTTTAATGAGGTCCACAAGTTGCTGCCATCAAGGGTCTATGGATGACTGTATTACCCTCCTTATAATTTTATCATGGCTTTTAACTGTGTACAGAGCCTGTGTACTGAGTGTAGAAATGCCAAAACTTTCTTAATTTTTTATGAGGCATTCCAGTTAGTGCCTTCAAGGGTGTATGGATGACCCTGCTTGTAATTTTTGGCAGTGCATAGCCTTTATGAGTCTAGGAGTACCACTACACGACAATTTGAACAGAATATGTATGTGGCCGTCTTTATCTCTAACACAGGGTGTATCTGAGTCTCTCTTTCATCATATTTTTGGCAGTTCTTGCTTCCTTCATAAATTAAACTGAAATTTCCAATGTATTAATACAAATTTCAATTTTGGTTTGCTTAAATTTTTTTTTTTTTTAAATCCTTTTTCAAATTTGCCTTATATACAAGTCATTATACAGAAAGAATGTGTTAGGAGTCGAGTTTCCTCTGCTGCACAGGGGGAATCTCGATCCGTGTCTGCTGCGGTCTCCCATGCGGTATCGGCCGCAGTGGGTTCTGCTCAGCGGAGACGTCGCTCCCAGCATTTCGCTGGGGCTGATTTGGTGCATAGGGTCACTACTGCCTTTTCTGGCTTTCCTATGGTACCCTGCACTGATCTGCGGCGAGCGAGCCTCTCTGGGACTAAGTCCTTGTTTACTCACACTGAGCATGCCCAGGACAGGGTCTCCCATTGGAGGTCGAGGGCCACATGTTCGGTCACATGCTCAGGTGCTGCAGTACATTCCATTGGTCCTTCTGGAAGGTCCTGAAAGGGCAAAACATGCTCAGGTACTGCAGCACTTTCCATTGGTCCTTCTGGAAGGTCCTGAAAGGGCAAAAACTTCAGTAGCAGCTTCCTGTGCTGCAACTATATAAACTGCGCATGACCGCACGGCCATGCGCTAGTATCGTCTTTTGCTATATGCTTTGCGCCAATGTGGTCATGTGTTTGTATGTGTTCAGGGACCCGGCTGAAATAAGCCCCTAGAATGCTGGCACCTCCGGCGAGGAGATTGTGTATAAGTGTGTTCAGGGACCCGGCTGAAATAAGCCCCTAGAATGCTGGCTCCTCCCGCGAGGAGATTGAGTATGCATGCATGACCACTCACTGCTCACATCTGGGTAGTTGGCCTGTGCCTCTGTGAAAGTCTAACAGGGCACAGAGCTCACCTCTCGCGGTTACTCTGTGAAGCTAACAGAGTTAGTATATACCGCCATATAGAGCCACTATTATTTAGCAGCAGGTACTTTCCTGCACGGTGGATCCCGGGTTGCGAACGCACCAATTCCTTTTATTAAACAATATATTTGGTGCGTTCCGCCAACCCTAACAGTATACTAGCGCCAGGATCTGGCTAAGTAATGGTGGATGAACAGCGATTGCAGGGGTACATCCAGCTGCTGGAGGGCCGGTTGGCGTCTCTTGAGCGTGCAACCTCGGCGGTGGATGTTACCGCAATAGCTGTTCAGGCTGCTAGCGTGGCTGCAGCAGCTTTACCCACTGCCACCTCTGTTCCGACCCTATCTCACCTTCCTTTGCCTGAGAGATACTCTGGGGACAGTAAGTCCTGTAGGGGTTTCGTGAGCCAATGTGGTATACACCTTGAGCTTCTGGCTGCACGTTTCCCTACTGAGCGGGCAAACGTGGGATTCATAATCTCTCTCCTGTCGGACAGAGCGTTGGAGTGGGCTACGCCGCTGTGGGAGCGCAACGATCATGTGGTGCGGAGTGTTCCTAGGTTTCTGGACACTCTCAAACAGGTCTTTTTAGGACCTCAAGTCACCCATGATACAGCGCTCCAACTGCTGGCTTTGACTCAGGGTTCAACCATGGTCAGCCATTTTGCTGTTCACTTCCGGACATTAGCGTCTGAGTTGGAATGGCCAGATAAAACCCTCATTCCCGTGTTTTGGAGGGGGCTGGCTGACCATGTGAAGGACGCTTTGGCCACTAGGGAGATTCCCGCCACACTGGAGGAGCTCATAGCCGTATCTACTCGTATTGACCTCCGTTTTAACGAGCGGAGGTTGGAGCGAGCCCAGTGTAGGCAGAGGTTTCGGCTGGCTCCCACCTTCGCCAAACCTTTGGAATCTCCAGTCCAGGCATCCGAGTCACATGAGGCCTTAGAGGTGACACGAGCGGGATCCAAGTCTCAGTCTGCCCGTGCACATAAGGTCCGTCATGTTTGCCAGCAGTCAGGACACCTTGCCTCCAAGGGTCCTCAGCGCTCAGGGAAACGTCAGCGTCTAGTGGCAGTTGGAGGAGGTACACTAGACACGGCGACGTTTGCCTCAAAGTTGTCCTTCAAGGGGACAATTACCATAGGCCCATCCACTCTTATGGTCGAGCTATGCGTGGATTCTGGGGCAGAGGGTAACTTTATGTCTTCCGCTTTTGCCCAGCGTCACGCAATACCCTTGGTGATGCTCGCCAAGCCGGTAACCGTTCGAGTGGTAAATGGGTCAACACTACCTTCACAGATTACCCACCAAACCATTCCTTTCATGCTATCTGTGTCTCCATCACATCAGGAGATAATCTCCCTATTAGTCATTCCTGAGGGAATTGATGAGGTCCTGTTGGGGATACCATGGCTTCGCTACAATTCTCCTCATATTGAGTGGTCCTCTGGGAGAATTTTGGGTTGGAGTAAATCTTGCGAGGGTAGATGTCTGAGGGAGTGCGTTCAGGTTGCTACTACACAGGTAACCGCAGATCTTTCCTCTCTCCCCAAGCACTATTGGCCCTATGCAGACGTGTTCTCCAAAAGAGCTGCAGAGATCCTTCCGCCTCACCACCCCTATGACTGTCCTATTGACCTCTTGCCTGGTGCTGAGCCTCCCCGGGGTCGAGTCTATCCGTTATCTCTCCCGGAGACGGAGGCAATGTCCCAGTACATCCAGGAGAATCTGGCAAGAGGATTCATTAGGAAGTCAGTGTCACCGGCAGGGGCAGGGTTCTTCTTCGTACAGAAGAAGACTGGAGACTTACGTCCATGCATAGACTACAGGGGTCTTAACGCCATCACCGTTAAGAACAAGTACCCACTACCCCTGATATCTGAGCTGTTTGATAGGCTACGGGGAGCGAGGGTATTTACAAAGTTAGATCTGCGGGGTGCTTACAACTGGATTCGCATCCGTGAGGGGGATGAATGGAAGACGGCTTTTAACACCAGGGATGGGCACTATGAATATCTGGTGATGCCCTTCGGGCTCTGTAATGCCCCAGCAGTTTTCCAAGACTTTGTGAACGACATCTTCCGGGATATGCTCACCACCTCGGTCGTAGTCTATCTGGATGATATTCTCATCTTCTCTCCAGATATTGACTCCCATCGGAGAGATGTTCGCAAAGTCTTCGACCTCTTACGGGCAAACTCCCTCTACGCCAAGTTGGAGAAGTGTGTGTTTGAGCAGGAGTCCTTGCCTTTCCTTGATTATATCATCTCTGCCCAGGGTTTGACTATGGATCCTGCCAAGCTACAGGCTGTAATGGACTGGCAGGAACCCCATTCTCTTAAAGCGGTGCAGCGCTTTATGGGGTTCATTAATTACTATCGCCAGTTCATTCCACACTTCTCAACTTTGGTAGCTCCCTTGGTTGCCCTCACCAAGAAGGGAGCAAATCCCAAGTTGTGGTCAGAGGAGGTCTCCAAAGCCTTTCTCTCGATCAAGTCACACTTCGCTAGCGCTCCCATCCTACATTGCCCCGATGTTGATAAGCCATTTATCTTGGAGGTGGATGCCTCATCCGTTGGTGCTGGAGCAGTCCTTTTCCAAAAGGATGCTCAAGGTCGGAAGCATCCTTGCTTCTTCTTCTCCAAGACCTTCACACCAGCGGAGAGGAATTATTCCATCGAGGACAGGGAGTTGCTGGCCATGAAGTTGGCTTTTTCGGAGTGGAGACATCTCTTGGAGGGAGCTCGCTTTCCCTTCCAAGTCTTCACTGACCACAAGAACTTGGTGTATCTGCAAACGGCCCAGCGGCTGAATTCTCGCCAGGCTAGATGGTCCCTATTCTTCTCCCGGTTCCATTTTACTCTCCATTTCCTCTCCGGGGAGAAGAACGTTCGTGCTGACTCTCTCTCCCGCTCCGTGGTGTCATCGGAGGAGGAGGAGGAGCCTCGGCTTATTGTCCCTTCTGAGAGCCTGAGAACGGTAGCTCCGGTTTCGCTAGAGTCTGTGCCCCCGGGCAAGACTTTCGTACCAGCTAACTTGCGACCGGAGGTTCTCTCTTGGGCTCACTCCTCCAGAGTGGGTGGGCATTTTGGGACCAAGAGGACATCTGAGCTTCTGGCGAGAACATACTGGTGGCCCCATATGGCCCGAGATGTCAAGGACTATATTCAGGCGTGCGTTTCTTGCACCCAGAATCGGTCTCCTCGGCAACGGCCTGCTGGGTTGCTTTACCCTCTACCGGTGGCAGACAGGCCCTGGGAGATGGTCGGGATGGACTTTGTGGTGGGTCTACCCAAGTCGCGTGGCTGCTCCATTATTTGGGTTGTCACCGACCATTTCTCCAAGATGGTGCATTTGGTGCCGCTTCCTCGGTTACCCTCAGCACGGGCCTTGGCGGTGTTGTTCATTAAACATGTTTTCCGTTTGCATGGTATGCCTGATAAGATTGTCAGCGATCGGGGTCCCCAGTTCGCATCTCGGTTTTGGAGAGAGCTCTGCCGTTTACTCAGCATAGAGTTAAACCTCTCCTCTGCATACCATCCCGAGACGAATGGGTTGGTGGAGAGAACCAACCAGACTCTGGTGACATATTTGCGACATTTCGTCTCTGCTAGGCAGGATGACTGGGCATCTTTGCTACCTTGGGCGGAATTTGCCCTGAACAACGCCGTAGCCGATTCCACTGGTCAAACTCCTTTTCTCCTTAATTACGGCCAGCATCCGCGTGTCCCTGTGCCCATGCCTGTGTCATCCACGGATTCTAGGGTGGCAGACTGGGCGGTGGAGGCACGTGACATCTGGGACCGCACACAGGATGCCATCCGGGCCTCCAAGGAGAGAATGAGGGTTTCGGCTGATACACACCGGCGCCCCGCTCCGGTCTTTGCTCCTGGCGACTTAGTGTGGCTCTCCGCCCGTAACATCAGGCTGCGAGTTGAGTCCACTAAGTTTGCTCCTCGCTACATTGGCCCGTTTAAGGTTCTGGAACAGGTCAACCCTGTGGTCTACCGTTTGGCTATTCCTCCACGCCTTGGTATCACCGATACTTTCCACGTTTCCCTCTTAAAGCCCGTTCATTTGTCCCGGTTTTCCGAGTCATCTGCTGGGACATCGGGTTCATCCACGGATGAGTTTGAGGTGAATGCTATTGTGGGGTGCAAGGTGGTAGGTGGCAAGAAATTTTATCTGGTGGACTGGAAGGGTCACGGCCCAGAGGATAGAACCTGGGAGCCTGTGGAGCACATTCGGGCTCCGCTGCTTATCGCAGCTTTTGAGCGTAGTGAGGCTCAAGGAGGGGGGGGCCCTAGGAGGGGGGGTAATGTTAGGAGTCGAGTTTCCTCTGCTGCACAGGGGGAATCTCGATCCGTGTCTGCTGCGGTCTCCCATTCGGTATCGGCTGCAGAGGGTTCTGCTCAGCGGAGACGTCGCTCCCAGCGTCTCGCTGGGGCTGATTCGGTGCATAGGGTCACTACTGCCTTTTCTGGCTTTCCTATGGTACCCTGCACTGATCTGCGGCGAGCGAGCCTCTCTGGGACTAAGTCCTTGTTTACTCACACTGAGCATGCCCAGGACAGGGTCTCCCATTGGAGGTCGAGGGCCACATGTTCGGTCACATGCTCAGGTGCTGCAGTACATTCCATTGGTCCTTCTGGAAGGTCCTGAAAGGGTAAAAACTTCAGTAGCAGCTTCCTGTGCTGCAACTATATAAACTGCGCATGACCGCACGGCCATGCGCTAGTATCGTCTTTTGCTATATGCTTTGCGCCAATGTGGTCATGTGTTTGTATGTGTTCAGGGACCCGGCTGAAATAAGCCCCTAGAATGCTGGCACCTCCGGCGAGGAGATTGTGTATAAGTGTGTTCAGGGACCCGGCTGAAATAAGCCCCTAGAATGCTGGCTCCTCCGGCGAGGAGATTGAGTATGCATGCATGACCACTCACTGCTCACATCTGGGTAGTTGGCCTGTGCCTCTGTGAAAGTCTAACAGGGCACAGAGCTCACCTCTCGCGGTTACTCTGTGAAGCTAACAGAGTTAGTATATACCGCCATATAGAGCCGCCATTATTTAGCAGCAGGTACTTTCCTGCACGGTGGATCCCGGGTTGCGAACGCACCAATTCCTTTTATTAAACAATATATTTGGTGCGTTCCGCCAACCCTAACAAAATGTTTCTTAACTTTTTTTTCCTGTAAACTCCAATTTCTCGTTGATTTTGAATGAGTTTTATTGTCAGTGCTTAAAGTGAAGTAAAAGTGTGACATTATTCTTCTCAGCAGTAATCTAGGAGTCATAGATGGGCAGCATAGTTGCTCAGTGGTTAGCACTGCAGCCTTGCAGAGCTGGGCTCCTGGGTTCAAATCCCACCAAGGACAACATGTGTAAGGAGTTTGTAATGTTCTCATGTTTGCTTGGGTTTCCTCCCACATTCCAAAAACATGCTGATAGGGATTCTAGATTGTGAGCCCTAATGGGGACAGTGTCCAATAATGTTTGTAAAGTGCTGTGGAATTAATGGCACCATATAAGTGAGTAAAATAAATGAATAAATAGATACTTCCAGGAGTCTTTCCCATGCTGTTCTTCCATTCAGCACTATTTTTAATTCAGTTCAACATTTTCACTGTCACCCAGACCTCCTTGTAGGCAGGGCCGGTTTTAGACAAAGTGGGGCCCTGGGCAAAAGTTTCACACAGAAACATTTTGGTTGTATTTACTTGCGCTGAGTTCAGGCGCTAAACGAGCGTGACTGACAATATTGAAGTCATTTGATACTTGTTTCCTGGCCTCTTTAGGGTATGTTCAGGCGTTCAGTAATTGGGAGCGCTTTGGAGGCAACACATGTCCGCTGCGTCCAAAGCGCTGCCGGCTATTGAATGCATGTGAATCCACATGTGTTCATTGAACCGTGTGGACTTACCACGTCCAATACATTGAACAGGTGAAATTTATCTTGTGGAGGCTCCGCAAGATAAATAGACATGCTGTGGTCTGGAGAGATGCACCGCATGTCCATCTCCGCAGGTGATCCACGGGGGTCTGTGCAGCATAGTGGACATGGGATTTCTTGAAATCCCATCCACTATGCTGTAACATCTGGACACTGCACAAGTGCACAGCGTCCAACCTACATTGTTTACTGACCATGTGCACCTACCCTTACTCTGGCTGAGGAAGAATGATTGGTACTGATAGTCCTCGATACAGTATAATACAGGTCCCATATAGTACATATAGTAAAATGCACTCCCCATGGTCCTTGATAGAGTATAATGCAGCCCTATATACTGCAGCTCCCTCAGAGTATAATGCAGCCCCCTCATAGAACATAATGCAACCCCCATCAGAGTAGAATCTAGTTCCTTCAGAGTATAATACAGAAATATTCAGAAAAGTTCCCAGGCTCGAGTTCATATGAGGACTTCCAGCAGAGGGCGCCTCACCGCAACTGAAGATAACTACAGGTCATTGACCTACTTTCCATTCATTCGCTGGGGTTTTACAGCCACGAGCACAGCTGCATTAGCAGAGCTCCTGGGTAGTGTTGAGCATTCCGATACCGCAAGTATCGGGTATCGGCCGATACTTGCGGTATCGGAATTCCGATACCGAGATCCGATACTTTTGTGGTATCGGGGATCGGTATCGGATACATAGAGATGTGTAAAATAAAGAATTAAAATAAAAAATATTGATATATTTACCTCTCCGGCGGCCCCTGGACTCAGCGTGGGTAACTGGCAGGCTTCGTTGTTCAAAATCAGCGCTTTTAGGACCTGAGAATCACGTCCCTGCTTCTGATTGGTCGCGGGCCGCCCATGTGACCGCCACGCGACCAATCACAAGCCGCGACGTCACCGCAAGCTATTAACGCGCTCATTTTTGAAAAATGAGCGCGTTAATGACTTTCAAAGACGTAGCGGCTTGTGATTGGTCGCGGCCATGCGACCAATCACAAGCCGCGACGTCACCGCAAGCTATTAACGCGCTCATTTTTAAAAATGAGCGCGTTAATGGCTTTCAAAGACGTAGCGGCTTGTGATTGGTCGCGTGGCCGCGACCAATCACAAGCCGCGACGTCACCGCAAGCTATTAACGCGCTCATTTTATAAAAATGAGCGCGTTAATGGCTTTCAAAGACGTAGCGGCTTGTGATTGGTCGCGTGGCCGCGACCAATCACAAGCCGCGACGTCACCGCAAGCTATTAACGCGCTCATTTTTAAAAATGAGCGCGTTAATGACTTTCAAAGACGTAGCGGCTTGTGATTGGTCGCGGCCACGCGACCAATCACAAGCCGCTACGTCTTTGAAAGTCATTAACGCGCTCATTTTTAAAAATGAGCGCGTTAATAGCTTGCGGTGACGTCGCGGCTTGTGATTGGTCGCGTGGCGGTCACATGGGCGGCCCGCGACCAATCAGAAGCCGGGACGTGATTCTCAGGTCCTAAAAGCGCTGATTTTGAACAAAGAAGCCTGCCGGTTACCCGCGCTGAGTTCAGGGGCCGCCGGAGAGGTAAATATATAAATATTTTTTATTTTAATTCTTTATTTTACACATCCCTATGGATCCCAGGGCCTGAAGGAGAGTTTCCTCTCCTTCAGACCCTGGGAACCATGAGAATACCTTCCGATACTTGATGTCCCATTGACTTGTATTGGTATCGGATATCGGTATCGGCGATATCCGATATTTTTCGGGTATCGGCCGATACTATCCGATACCGATACTTTCAAGTATCGGACGGTATCGCTCAACACTACTCCTGGGTGTAAAACTTCTTCAGATGGATTTACAGCTTGGGACGTGACAGATGATCGGAAAGTATGGGATATTGTTGTTTTTTTATTTTTCCTTTGTTTCCTTTGTTGCAGAGCGAGGGTCTTCAGGTGGATTAAGAGTCTAATAAAATATTACAACAACCTGTGTCTTTATTTCATTAAAAGACTTTGTAATATTGTGTGTGTGTTTTTTAACCATTTCATACAATTTGATTAATAATGGATAGGTGTCATAATTGACGCCTCTCCATTATTAATCTGGCTTAATGTCACCTTACAATAGCAAGGTGACATTAACCCTTCATTACCCCATATCCCACCGCTACACGGGAATGAGAAGAGAGTGGCCAAGTGCCAGAATAGGCGCATCTTACAGATGTGCCTTTTCTGGGGTGGCTGGGGGCAGATGTTTTTAGCCAGGGGGGGGGGGGCAATAACCATGGACCCTCTCCAGGCTATTAATATCTGCCCTCAGTCACTGGCTTTACCACTCTGGTGGAGAAAATTGCGCGGGAGCCCACGCCAATTTTTTCCGCGATTTAACCCTTAAATATAATAGAGCACCCAAATTTTGCACATACACACTACTAACATTAGTAGTGTGGAATATGCAAAAAAAAAGGGGATATGAGATGGTTTACTGTATGTAAACCATGTCTCATATCATGTCGGGTTTGTGAAGGAGATAGGAAAAGCCGGCAATTGAATTACCGGCTTTAAAGCTATCTAGAGCTGCATTAAATATAAATATATATATATATATATGTCTCCCTGACATATACATATATGTATATATACACCTATTCTATGTGTATATATCTACTCTAATCTAACCTGTCAGTGTGATTTTACTTTACACTGCGCTGAATTACCGGCTTTTCAAAGGACACCGGTGCGTAAAAATCAGACAGCAATACGGATGTCATACGGATGTTGCGATAAAAAAAAAAAAATCGCATGACACTCGCATGACACTCACATGACACTCGCATGACACTCGCATGACGATCGCATACGTTACATCCGTTTTTTCGGTCCGTAAATCAGACCTTTTTTTTCTCACAAGTGGAAAAGAGGCCTAAGGCAACATATTCTCTTTTACAATTCTTGTGATTGATATATTGCAAACCCATAATACCAACATGTACACGAGTTTCTGTACTGTATAACCAATTTTATGGAGCAGTGACTGCTGCAGTAATAGGATTTATAAACACATAAAGAGATGTAAAAGTATGTCATGACCTCAGCAGTGATAACAATAATGCCTTCCTGACGGCCGCGGAATGTCACTGCTCTACTTTCTAAGCATTTTGCTTCCTGTTTTATAGAAGAGCAACAAATTACTAATGCAAGAACTGACCTTTTATAAAGTCCAAAATGTCTTCAGATTCTCACAGACATCTCAATACTTTGCTCAGTACAAGTTGACATTGGTAATTAAATGGTATATAAATGTGAGATTTGACTTCAATTTAAAGAGTAATCGTTGTTTTCATTTTTATTACATAAATCAATCGTACATGTAAAAATAAGCAACTTTGTAACATATCTCATCACAGAAATGTACTTCTTTCTCTGTCAGGACTGATAATTAACATTTTAAATTATTACTTTACAGGTAAAAATCATTATTCAGTGAAGAAAACACATTTCTCTTTACTGAGATAGGAGATGGCAGTTAGGAGTAGGACTGATAAAATCCTATGTATAGAGGAGGGAGTAGTTCTACCTATAGCTCCTATCTTCTCCTCCCCACTCCTTCTACATAGAATCTTATCACCAGCAGCTGTCATTTCCTGTCTATATAATGGGAGAATCTGTCTTCACTGAAGACAGATTTTACCCCTAAAAGTTACTACTACTATTACAACTACTATTACTACAACTATTACTTTTATAAAATTGAGATAAATTAACTTAAGTTGGTATACATGCAACGTCTAGAAGCATGTTCACACTGTCCATTAAATAGGCAAAACCTAAGATAGAAACAAAATGAACATTTACCCTGCTATAAGTTAGTAAAAAGCAACAGTACATATAAATAACAAAGAGTATTTAGT
Source organism: Ranitomeya imitator (assembly GCF_032444005.1). Classification (NCBI taxonomy): domain Eukaryota; kingdom Metazoa; phylum Chordata; class Amphibia; order Anura; family Dendrobatidae; genus Ranitomeya; species Ranitomeya imitator. Next base: position 739,499,701 of record NC_091284.1, on the reverse strand, counting down.
AAACACTGTTTTTGATTTAACCACTTAGTGACAGAGCCAATTTGGTACTTAATGACCGAGCCAATTTTTACAAATCTGACCACTGTCACTTTATGAGGTTTTAACTCTGGAACACTTCAATGGATCATGATGATTCTGAGAATGTTTTTTGTGACATATTGTACTTCATGTTAGTGGTAACATTTCTTCGATATTACTTGCGATTATTTACAACCAAAAAAACGTAAATATGGCGAAAATTTTAAAAGTTTTGCAATTTTTAAACTTTGAATTTTTATGCCCTTCAATCAGAGAGATATGTGGCACAAAATAGTTCATAAATTACATTTCCCACATGTCTACTTTACATCAGCGCAATTTTGGAAACAAAATTTTTTTGTTAGGAAGTTATAAGGGTTAAAAGTTGACCAGCGATTTCACATTTTTACAACAAAATTTACAAAACCATTTTTTTTTAGGGACCATCTCGCATTTAAAGCCACTTTGATGGGTGTACATGGCAGGAAATACCAAAACTTGACACCATTCTAATAACTACACCCCTCAAGGTGCTCAAAACCACATTCAAGAAGTTTATTAACCCTTTACGTGCTTCACAGGAACTAACAATGTGGAAGGAAAAAATGAACATTTACCGTATATACTCGAGTATTAGCCGAGATTTTCAGCCCAAATTTTTGGGCTGAAAGTGCCCCTCTTGGCTTTAACTCGAGTCACGGTCGGCGGCAGGGTCGGCGGGTGAAGGGGAGAGAGGTCTGAGGCATACTTACCTGTTTCCGGGGCTCCTGGCGCTGTCCCTGCAGTCCCACGGTCTTCGGGTGCCGTGTTGTGAATTCTGTTGTCAAGCTCCCTCCTGTGGTCATGAATGGTACTTCGGCTGGTTCTGTCCATGGACTTTCTCTGGTGGCTGTGGGTGTTTCTGAGTTTCCTTCCACAGGTGATGAGGTTAATTCGTTAGCTGGCTGCTCTATTTAACTCCACTTAGATCTTTGCTCCATGCCACCTGTCAATGTTCCAGTATTGGTCTAGTTCACTCCTGGATCGTTCTTGTGACCTGTCTTCCCAGCAGAAGCTAAGTGACTGCTTGTTTTTCTCTGGTTTGCTATTTTTCTGTCCAGCTTGCTATTTTGATTGTTGTCTTGCTTGCTGGAAGCTCTGGGACGCAGAGGGAGCGCCTCCGCACCGTGAGTCGGTGCGGAGGGTCTTTTTGCGCCCTCTGCGTGGTCTTTTTGTAGGTTTTTGTGCTGACCGCAAAGCTACCTTTCCTATCCTCAGTCTGTTCAGTAAGTCGGGCCTCACTTTGCTTAATCTATTTCATCTCTGTGTTTGTATTTTCATCTTTACTCACAGTCATTATATGTGGGGGGCTGCCTTTTCCTTTGATGAATTTCTCTGAGGCAAGATAGGCTTTATTTTTCTATCTTTAGGGCTAGCTAGTTCCTTAGGCTGTGCCGAGTTGCATAGGGAGCGTTAGGAGCAATCCACGGCTATTTCTAGTGTGGTTGATAGGATTAGGGATTGCGGTCAGCAGAGTTCCCACGTCCCAGAGCTCGTCCTATATTATCAGCAACTATCAGGTCATTTTGTGTGCTCTTAACCACCAGGTCCATTATTGTCCTGACCACCAGGTCATGACAGTACAGGTGGCCCAAAGTACTAATGCATCTCAATAGAGGGATAAGAGAAGTTCTGAGACCATTTTTTTTTTCTTTGCAGTGTGTTTTGCCTCTCTTTTCCCCTAGACCTCTTAGTGGTTCAGGATACAGGTGTAGATATGGACATTCAAGATCTGTCCTCTTTGATGGATAATCTCACTATAAGTGTACAAAACATTCAAGATTTTGTGGCTCAGAATCCAATGTCAGAGCCTAGGATTCCAATTCCTGATTTGTTTTTTGGTGATAGATCTAAGTTCTTGAATTTCAAAAATAATTGTAAATTGTTTCTTGCCTTGATACCTCGCTCCTCAGGTGACCCTGTTCAACAAGTAAAGATCATTATTTCTTTGTTACATGGTGACCCTCAAGACTGGGCATTTTCCCTTGCGCCAGGAGATCCGGCATTGCGTGATGTTGATGCGTTTTTCCTGGCGCTTGGATTGCTTTATGACGAACCTAATTCAGTGGATCAGACAGAGAAAATCTTGCTGGCTCTGTGTCAGGGTCAGGATGAAGCGGAGATATATTGTCAGAAGTTTAGAAAGTGGTCTGTGCTCACTCAGTGGAATGAATGTGCCCTGGCAGCAATCTTCAGAAAGGGTCTCTCTGAAGATCTTAAGGATGTCATGGTGGGATTTCCCATGCCTGCTGGTCTGAATGAGTCTATGTCTTTGGCCATTCAGATCGATCGACGCTTGCGTGAGCGTAAAGCTGTGCACCATTTGGCGGTACTATCTGAGCATGGGCCTGAGCCTATGCAATGTGATAGGACTTTGACCAGAGCTGAACGGCAAGAACACAGACGTCGGAATGGGCTATGTTTTTACTGTGGTGATTCCACTCATGCTATCTCCGATTGTCCTAAGCGCACTAAGCGGTTCACTAGGTCTGACACCATTGGTACGGTACAGTCTAAATTTCTATTGTCCGTTACTCTGATTTGCTCTCTGTCATCCTATTCTGTTATGGCATTTGTGGATTCAGGCGCTGCCCTGAATTTGATGGACTTGGAGTATGCTAGGCGCTGTGGTTTTTTCTTGGAGCCTTTGCAGTATCCTATTCCATTGAGAGGAATTGATGCTACGCCTTTGGCCAAGAATAAGCCTCAGTACTGGACCCAATTGACCATGTGCATGGCTCCTGCACATCAGGAGGATATCCGCTTTCTGGTGTTGCATAATCTGCATGATGTGGTCGTTTTGGGGTTGCCATGGCTACAGGTTCATAATCCAGTATTGGACTGGAAATCTATGTCTGTGTCCAGCTGGGGTTGCCAGGGGGTACATGGTGATGTTCCATTTTTGTCTATTTCGTCTTCCACTCCTTCTGAAGTTCCAGAGTTTTTGTCGGATTATCGGGATGTATTTGATGAGCCCAAAGCCAGTGCCCTACCTCCTCATAGGGATTGCGATTGTGCAATTAATTTGATTCCTGGTAGTAAGTTTCCTAAGGGCCGATTGTTCAATTTATCTGTGCCAGAACACGCCGCTATGCGGAGTTATATAAAGGAATCCTTGGAGAAAGGCCATATTCGCCCGTCGTCATCACCGTTAGGAGCAGGGTTCTTTTTTGTGGCCAAGAAGGATGGTTCTTTGAGACCTTGTATTGATTACCGCCTTCTCAATAAAATTACAGTCAAATTTGAGTATCCTTTGCTGTCTGATTTGTTTGCTCGTATTAAAGGGGCTAGTTGGTTCACCAAGATAGATCTTCGAGGGTTGTATAATCTTGTGCGTATTAAACAAGGCGATGAATGGAAAACAGCATTTAATACGCCCGAGGGCCATTTTGAGTACCTGGTTATGCCATTCGGGCTTTCCAATGCTCCATCAGTATTTCAGTCCTTTATGCATGACATCTTCTGAGAGTACCTGGATAAATTCCTGATTGTGTATTTGGATGATATTTTGGTCTTTTCGGATGATTGGGAGTCTCATGTGAAGCAGGTCAGAATGGTGTTCCAGGTCCTTCGTGCGAATTCCTTGTTTGTGAAGGGGTCAAAGTGTCTCTTTGGAGTTCAGAAGGTTTCATTTTTGGGGTTCATTTTTTCCCCTTCTACTATCGAGATGGACCCTGTTAAAGTCCAGGCCATTTACGATTGGACTCAGCCGACATCTGTGAAGAGCCTGCAAAAGTTCCTGGGCTTTGCTAGTTTTTATCGGCGTTCATCGTTAATTTTTCTAGTGTTGCTAAACCGTTGACTGATTTGACCAAGAAGGGTGCTGATGTGGTCAATTGGTCTTCTGCAGCTGTAGAGGCTTTTCAGGAGTTGAAGCGTCGTTTTTCTTCTGCCCCTGTGTTGTGCCAGCCAGATGTTTCGCTCCCGTTTCAGGTTGAGGTTGATGCTTCTGAGATTGGAGCTGGGGCTGTTTTGTCGCAAAGAAGTTCTGATGGCTCGGTGATGAAGCCATGTGCTTTCTTTTCTAGAAAGTTTTCGCCTGCTGAGCGCAATTATGATGTTGGTAATCGAAAGTTGTTGGCCATGAAGTGGGCATTCGAGGAGTGGCGTCATTGGCTTGAAGAAGCCAAGCATCGCGTGGTGGTCTTGACAGATCACAAGAATTTGACTTATCTTGAGTCTGCCAAACGGTTGAATCCGAGACAGGCTCGATGTTCGTTATTTTTCTCCCATTTTGATTTTGTGGTTTCGTACCTTCCGGGCTCTAAGAATGTGAAGGCTGATGCCCTGTCAAGGAGTTTTGTGCCTGACTCTCCGGGTGTTCCTGAGCCGGCGGGTATTCTCAAAGAGGGGGTAATTTTGTCTGCCATCTCCCCTGATTTGCGGCGGGTGCTGCAAAAATTTCAGGCTGATAGACCTGACCGTTGCCCAGCAGAGAAACTGTTTGTCCCTGATAGATGGACTAGTAGAGTTATCTCTGAGATTCATTGTTCAGTGTTGGCTGGGCATCCTGGAATCTTTGGTACCAGAGATTTGGTGGCTAGATACTTTTGGTGGCCGTCTTTGTCACGGGATGTGCGTTCTTTTGTGCAGTCCTGTGGGACTTGTGCTCGGGCTAAGCCCTGCTGTTCTCGTGCCAGTGGGTTGCTTTTGCCCTTGCCGGTCCCGAAGAGGCCATGGACGCATATTTCTATGGATTTTATTTCGGATCTCCCCGTCTCTCAAAAGATGTCGGTCATTTGGGTGGTTTGTGATCGCTTTTCTAAGATGGTCCATTTGGTACCTTTGTCTAAATTGCCTTCCTCCTCTGATTTGGTGCCATTATTTTTCCAGCATGTGGTTCGTTAACATGGTATCCCGGAGAACATCGTTTCTGACAGAGGTTCCCAGTTTGTTTCGAGGTTTTGGCGATCTTTTTGTGCTAGGATGGGCATTGATTTGTCTTTTTCCTCGGCTTTCCATCCTCAGACAAATGGCCAAACCGAACGAACTAATCAGACTTTGGAAACATATCTGAGATGCTTTGTTTCTGCTGATCAGGATGATTGGGTGTCCTTTTTGCCGTTGGCTGAGTTCGCCCTTAATAATCGGGCCAGCTCGGCTACTTTGGTTTTGCCGTTTTTCTGCAATTCTGGTTTCCATCCGCGTTTCTCTTCAGGGCAGGTTGAGTCTTCGGATTGTCCTGGTATAGATACTGTGGTGGATAGGTTGCAGCAGATTTGGACTCATGTGGTGGACAATTTGACATTGTCCCAGGAGAAGGCTCAACGTTTCGCTAATCGACGGCGTTGTGTGGGTCCCCGACTTCGTGTTGGGGATTTGGTTTGGTTGTCGTCTCGTTATGTTCCTATGAAGGTTTCCTCTCCTAAGTTTAAGCCTCGTTTCATTGGTCCGTATAAGATTTCTGAGGTTATCAATCCTGTGTCATTTCGTTTGGCCCTTCCTGCTTCTTTTGCCATCCATAATGTGTTCCATAGGTCGTTGTTGCGGAGATACGTGGCGCCTGTGGTTCCATCCGTTGATCCTCCTGCCCCGGTGTTGGTTGAGGGGGAGTTGGAGTATGTGGTGGAGAAGATTTTGGATTCTCGTATTTCGAGATGGAAACTCCAGTACCTGGTCAAGTGGAAGGGTTATGGTCAGGAAGATAATTCCTGGGTTTTTGCCTCTGATGTTCATGCTGCCGATCTGGTTTGTGCCTTTCATTTGGCTCGTCCTGGTCGGCCTGGGGGCTCTGGTGAGGGTTCGGTGACCCCTCCTCAAGGGGGGGTACTGTTGTGAATTCTGTTGTCGGGCTCCCTCCTGTGGTCATGAATGGTACTTTGGCTGGTTCTGTCCATGGACTTTCTCTGGTGGCTGTGGGTGTTTCTGAGTTTCCTTCCACAGGTGACGAGGTTAATTCGTTAGCTGGCTGCTCTATTTAACTCCACTTAGATCTTTGCTCCATGCCACCTGTCAATGTTCCAGTATTGGTCTAGTTCACTCCTGGATCGTTCTTGTGACCTGTCTTCCCAGCAGAAGCTAAGTGACTGCTTGTTTTTCTCTGGTTTGCTATTTTTCTGTCCAGCTTGCTATTTTGATTGTTGTCTTGCTTGCTGGAAGCTCTGGGACGCAGAGGGAGCGCCTCCGCACCGTGAGTCGGTGCGGAGGGTCTTTTTGCGCCCTCTGCGTGGTCTTTTTGTAGGTTTTTGTGCTGACCGCAAAGCTACCTTTCCTATCCTCAGTCTGTTCAGTAAGTCGGGCCTCACTTTGCTTAATCTATTTCATCTCTGTGTTTGTATTTTCATCTTTACTCACAGTCGTTATATGTGGGGGGCTGCCTTTTCCTTTGGGGAATTTCTCTGAGGCAAGGTAGGCTTTATTTTTCTATCTTTAGGGCTAGCTAGTTCCTTAGGCTGTGCCGAGTTGCATAGGGAGCGTTAGGAGCAATCCACGGCTATTTCTAGTGTGGTTGATAGGATTAGGGATTGCGGTCAGCAGAGCTCCCACGTCCCAGAGCTCGTCCTATATTATCAGTAACTATCAGGTCATTCCGTGTGCTCTTAACCACCAGGTCCATTATTGTCCTGACCACCAGGTCATAACAGTACAGGTGGCCCAAAGTACTAATGCATCTCAATAGAGGGATAAGAGAAGTTCTGAGACCATTTTTTTTTCTTTGCAGTGTGTTTTGCCTCTCTTTTCCCCTAGACCTCTGGGTGGTTCAGGATACAGGTGTAGATATGGACATTCAAGGTCTGTCCTCTTTGATGGATAATCTCACTATAAGTGTATAAAACATTCAAGATTTTGTGGTTCAGAATCCGATGTCAGAGCATAGGATTCCAATTCCTGATTTGTTTTTTGATGATAGATCTAAGCTCTTGAATTTCAAAAATAATTGTAAATTGTTTCTTGCCTTGAAACCTCACTTCTCAGGTGACCCTGTTCAACAAATAAAGATCATTATTTCTTTGTTACGTGGTGACCCTCAAGACTGGGCATTTTCCCTTGCGCCAGGAGATCCGGCATTGCGTGATGTTGATGCGTTTTTCCTGGCGCTTGGATTGCTTTATGACGAACCTAATTCAGTGGATCAGGCAGAGAAAATCTTGCTGGCTCTGTGTCAGGGTCAGGATGAAGCGGAGATATATTGTCAGAAGTTTAGAAAGTGGTCTGTGCTCACTCAGTGGAATGAATGTGCCCTGGCAGCAATCTTCAGAAAGGCTCTCTCTGAAGATCTTAAGGATGTCATGGTGGGATTTCCCATGCCTGCTGGTCTAAATGAGTCTATGTCTTTGGCCATTCAGATCGATCGACGCTTGCGTGAGCGTAAAGCTGTGCACCATTTGGCGGTACTATCTGAGCATGGGCCTGAGCCTATGCAATGTGATAGGACTTTGACCAGAGCTGAACGGCAAGAACACAGACGTCGGAATGGGCTATGTTTTTACTGTGGTGATTCCACTCATGCTATCTCCGATTGTCCTAAGCGCACTAAGCGGTTCGCTAGGTCTGACACCATTGGTACGGTACAGTCTAAATTTCTATTGTCCGTTACTCTGATTTGCTCTCTGTCGTCCTATTCTGTTATGGCATTTGTGGATTCAGGCGCTGCCCTGAATTTGATGGACTTGGAGTATGCTAGGCGCTGTGGTTTTTTCTTGGAGCCTTTGCAGTATCCTATTCCATTGAGAGGAATAAGCCTCAGTACTGGACCCAATTGACCATGTGCATGGCTCCTGCACATCAGGAGGATATCCGCTTTCTGGTGTTGCATAATCTGCATGATGTGGTCGTTTTGGGGTTGCCATGGCTACAGGTTCATAATCCAGTATTGGACTGGAAATCTATGTCTGTGTCCAGCTGGGGTTGCCAGGGGGTACATGGTGATGTTCCATTTTTGTCTATTTCGTCTTCCACTCCTTCTGAAGTTCCAGAGTTTTTGTCGGATTATCGGGATGTATTTGATGAGCCCAAAGCCAGTGCCCTACCTCCTCATAGGGATTGCGATTGTGCAATTAATTTGATTCCTGGTAGTAAGTTTCCTAAGGGACGATTGTTCAATTTATCTGTGCCAGAACACGCCGCTATGCGGAGTTATATAAAGGAATCCTTGGAGAAAGGCCATATTCGCCCGTCGTCATCACCGTTAGGAGCAGGGTTCTTTTTTGTGGCCAAGAAGGATGGTTCTTTGAGACATTGTATTGATTACCGCCTTCTCAATAAAATTACAGTCAAATTTCAGTATCCTTTGCCGTTGCTGTCTGATTTGTTTGCTCGTATTAAAGGGGCTAGTTGGTTCACCAAGATAGATCTTCGAGGGGCGTATAATCTTGTGCGTATTAAACAAGGCGATGAATGGAAAACAGCATTTAATACGCCCGAGGGCCATTTTGAGTACTTGGTTATGCCATTCGGGCTTTCCAATGCTCCATCAGTATTTCAGTCCTTTATGCATGACATCTTCTGAGAGTACCTGGATAAATTCCTGATTGTGTATTTGGATGATATTTTGGTCTTTTTGGATGATTGGGAGTCTCATGTGAAGCAGGTCAGAATGGTGTTCCAGGTCCTTCGTGCGAATTCCTTGTTTGTGAAGGGGTCAAAGTGTCTCTTTGGAGTTCAGAAGGTTTCATTTTTGGGGTTCATTTTTTCCCCTTCTACTATCGAGATGGACCCTGTTAAAGTCCAGGCCATTTACGATTGGACTCAGATGACATCTGTGAAGAGCCTGCAAAAGTTCCTGGGCTTTGCTAATTTTTATCGTCGCTTCATCGCTAATTTTTCTAGTGTTGCTAAACCGTTGACTGATTTGACCAAGAAGGGTGCTGATGTGGTCAATTCGTCTTCTGCAGCTGTAGAGGCTTTTCAGGAGTTGAAGCGTCGTTTTTCTTCTGCCCCTGTGTTGTGCCAGCCAGATGTTTCGCTCCCGTTTCAGGTTGAGGTTGATGCTTCTGAGATTGGAGCTGGGGCTGTTTTGTCGCAAAGAAGTTCTGATGGCTCGGTGATAAAGCCATGTGCTTTCTTTTTTAGAAAGTTTTCGCCTGCTGAGCGCAATTATGATGTTGGTAATCGAGAGTTGTTGGCCATGAAGTGGGCATTCGAGGAGTGGCGTCATTGGCTTGAAGGAGCCAAGCATCACGTGGTGGTCTTGACAGATCACAAGAATTTGACTTATCTTGAGTCTGCCAAACGGTTGAATCCGAGACAGGCTCGATGGTCGTTATTTTTCTCCCGTTTTGATTTTGTGGTTTCGTACCTTCCGGGCTCTAAGAATGTGAAGGCTGATGCCCTGTCAAGGAGTTTTGTGCCTGACTCTCCGGGTGTTCCTGAGCCGGCGGGTATTCTCAAAGAGGGGGTAATTTTGTCTGCCATCTCCCCTGATTTGCGGCAGGTGCTGCAAAAATTTCAGGCTGATAGACCTGACCGTTGCCCAGCAGAGAAACTGTTTGTCCCTGATAGATGGACTAGTAGAGTTATCTCTGAGATTCATTGTTCAGTGTTGGCTGGGCATCCTGGAATCTTTGGTACCAGAGATTTGGTGGCTAGATCCTTTTGGTGGCCGTCTTTGTCACGGGATGTGCGTTCTTTTGTGCAGTCCTGTGGGACTTGTGCTCGGGCTAAGCCCTGCTGTTCTCGTGCCAGTGGGTTGCTTTTGTCCTTGCCGGTCCCGAAGAGGCCCTGGACGCATATTTCTATGGATTTTATTTCGGATCTCCCCGTCTCTCAAAAGATGTCGGTCATTTGGGTGGTTTGTGATCGCTTTTCTAAGATGGTCCATTTGGTACCTTTGTCTAAATTGCCTTCCTCCTCTGATTTGGTGCCATTATTTTTCCAGCATGTGGTTCGTTAACATGGTATCCCGGAGAACATCGTTTCTGACAGAGGTTCCCAGTTGGTTTCGAGGTTTTGGCGATCTTTTTGTGCTAGGATGGGCATTGATTTGTCTTTTTCCTCGGCTTTCCATCCTCAGACAAATGGCCAAACCGAACGAACTAATCAGACTTTGGAAACATATCTGAGATGCTTTGTTTCTGCTGATCAGGATGATTGGGTGTCCTTTTTGCCGTTGGCTGAGTTCGCCCTTAATAATCGGGCCAGCTCGACTACTTTGGTTTCGACGTTTTTCTGCAATTCTGGTTTCCATCCGCGTTTCTCTTCAGGGCAGGTTGAGTCTTCGGACTGTCCTGGTGTAGATACTGTGGTGGATAGGTTGCAGCAGATTTGGACTCATGTGGTGGACAATTTGACATTGTCCCAGGAGAAGGCTCAACGTTTCGCTAACCGCCGGCGTTGTGTGGGTCCCCGACTTCGTGTTGGGGATTTGGTTTGGTTGTCGTCTCGTTATGTTCCTATGAAGGTTTCCTCTCCTAAGTTTAAGCCTCGTTTCATTGGTCCGTATAAGATTTCTGAGGTTATCAATCCTGTGTCATTTCGTTTGGCCCTTCCTGCTTCTTTTGCCATCCATAATGTGTTCCATAGGTCGTTGTTGCGGAGATACGTGGCGCCTGTGGTTCCATCCGTTGATCCTCCTGCCCCGGTGTTGGTTGAGGGGGAGTTGGAGTATGTGGTGGAGAAGATTTTGGATTCTCGTATTTCGAGATGGAAACTCCAGTACCTGGTCAAGTGGAAGGGTTATGGTCAGGAAGATAATTCCTGGGTTTTTGCCTCTGATGTTCATGCTGCTGATCTGGTTCATGCCTTTCATTTGGCTCGTCCTGGTCGGCCTGGGGGCTCTGGTGAGGGTTCGGTGACCCCTCCTCAAGGGGGGGTACTGTTGTGAATTCTGTTGTCGGGCTCCCTCCTGTGGTCATGAATGGTACTTCGGCTGGTTCTGTCCATGGACTTTCTCTGGTGGCTGTGGGTGTTTCTGAGTTTCCTTCCACAGGTGACGAGGTTAATTCGTTAGCTGGCTGCTCTATTTAACTCCACTTAGATCTTTGCTCCATGCCACCTGTCAATGTTCCAGTATTGGTCTAGTTCACTCCTGGATCGTTCTTGTGACCTGTCTTCCCAGCAGAAGCTAAGTGACTGCTTGTTTTTCTCTGGTTTGCTATTTTTCTGTCCAGCTTGCTATTTTGATTGTTGTCTTGCTTGCTGGAAGCTCTGGGACGCAGAGGGAGCGCCTCCGCACCGTGAGTCGGTGCGGAGGGTCTTTTTGCGCCCTCTGCGTGGTCTTTTTGTAGGTTTTTGTGCTGACCGCAAAGCTACCTTTCCTATCCTCAGTCTGTTCAGTAAGTCGGGCCTCACTTTGCTTAATCTATTTCATCTCTGTGTTTGTATTTTCATCTTTACTCACAGTCATTATATGTGCGGGGCTGCCTTTTCCTTTGGGGAATTTCTCTGAGGCAAGGTAGGCTTTATTTTTCTATCTTTAGGGCTAGCTAGTTCCTTAGGCTGTGCCGAGTTGCATAGGGAGCGTTAGGAGCAATCCACGGCTATTTCTAGTGTGGTTGATAGGATTAGGGATTGCGGTCAGCAGAGTTCCCACGTCCCAGAGCTCGTCCTATATTATCAGTAACTATCAGGTCATTCCGTGTGCTCTTAACCACCAGGTCCATTATTGTCCTGACCACCAGGTCATAACAGTGCCGCAGCTCTTCCCCTGTTCAGCGGTCACGTGGGACCGCTCATTAAAGTCATGAATATGAACTCCACTCCCATAGGGGTGGAGCCGCATATTCATTCCTCTAATGAGCGGTAACGGTGACCGCTGATAGAGGAAGAGGCTGCGGCACCCGGAGACCAGCTCTCCGGGGGAAGGAGCCAGGGACGCCGGGAGCAGGAAAGTATGTCATGGTTACCTGTCCGCGTTCTACACGCTGGGCGCCGCTCCATCTCCGCGTCCTCTTGCAGTGACTGTTCAGGTCAGAGGGTGCGGTGACGTACTAGTGTGCGCACCGCCCTCTGCCTGATCAGTCAGTGCGGAGAGACGCCGAGACGGGACGGGACGCTGAGGAGCTGCAAGCAAGAGAGGTGAGTATGGCATTTTTTTTTTATTGCAGCAGCAGCGCAGCAGCATTCTATATAGCACAGCTTTCTATAGCACATCTATGGGGCAATAATGAACAATGCAGAGCAATCTATATGGCTATAAGAAGTACCAGCGCACTACCAATATACAAGATAAATAATGAACGGGGTGCAACAGAGGTGGTATTAGAGCACAGAAAAAATCATAAAGAAGAAAAAAGAACCACTCTATATAATTGCACACCACTAGAAAATAATAGATAAAGATTGCCTTGTGCAGGCATGTACTACGGAGGACAGACAATGAACTTCAATCCAATATTGCAGCCAGCATGCAGCCAGCGGGTAAGGAAAGGGTGAATCAAACACCTGAAAACTCCACCCATATGACCCAAAACCAGTCCCGCCAAATTCAGGTGACAGGTTCCCTTTAACCATTTCAGGTCATGGTGTGCACATTATGCTCTGTTTTTCCTTTGAAGGCTTTGGATCTCACTGATCCTACCACACTGCTTCAATAATTAAAATTACATTTTTTTCCTTATATTCTTAGCCTTCACATGAAAAACGCACAGATTTGATATGCAATTAGATACTTGATTGATTTATCCCGTTCTATATATTTCATTGAAAATTGTCCGCACTATGCACTTTACCTAATCTTCACACCATATTCTTGAACAGCCATATTATTTCTATGACTAGTATTGATGATATTATACTCACCTTTACTCCATTTATATTGTCAAATTTTTCTATTTCTCTTTAAACGGTCGGATAATTACTTGATGTTCGCTATTCTGCATAATTTGTATTGTTGCACTTTATGTACCATATCATTATCATGTACAGTGTTTGTGCTTTTTCTCATCATTTTTGTGGTTGAGTTGCATTTCCAATTTTTAATTCAAATTATGTACTTTAATAAAATTATTTTCTATGAGAATCCACTCTGGAGAATTGTGTTTGTCCCTACATTTTCTTTGGTTACCTTACGGTCCTCCTATTTTGGTATTTTTTGAGCAGGCCATTTTGTATCCCTTAAGGAACTTATCTAGATGTGTGGTGAGCACTTTGAACCCCCAAGTGCTTCACAGAAGTTTATAACGTAGAGCCGTGAAAATAAAAAAAATCGCATTTTTTTCACAAAAATGATTCTTTTGCCCACAAATTCTTATTTTCACAACGGTAACAAAAGAAATTAGACCACGAAAGTTGTTGTGCAATTTGTCCTGATTACGTCGATACTCCATATGTGGGGGTAAACCGCTGTTTGGGCGCATGGCAGAGCTTGGAAGAGAAGGAGCGCCATTTGACTTTTTCAAGGCAGAATTGGCTGGAATTGAGATCGGATCCCATGTCGCGTTTGGAGAGCCCTTGATGTGCCCAACCAGTAGAAACCCACCACAAGTGACACCATTTTGGAAACTAGACCCTTTAAGGAACTTGTCTAGATTTGTGGTGAGCACTTTAAACCCCCAGGTGTTTCACAGAAGTTTATAACGTAGAGCCGTGAAAATAAAAAATCTTTTTTTTCTTCAAAAATTATTTTTTAGCTAGCAATTTTTTATTTTCTCAAGGGGAACAGGAGAAATCACAGTGACCAAAATGAAATGAGGAAGAATCTTCCTCTGTTGGCTGGCAGATCACGGCAGGCGCACTGCGCATGCGCCAGCCATTTTCTTACCGGAGGAAAAGCCGGCGGCCAGGAGGGGATGCAGGAGGACCCAGGGACATTGGTAAGTATTACCCCCAAGGGTGTATTGCACGTTAATGACCGGGCCAATTTTTACAATCCAGACCACTGTCCTTTTATAAGGTAATAACTCTGGAATGCTTCAACGGATCCTGGTGATTCTGAGACTGTTTTTTCGGGACATATTGTACTTCACATTAGTGGTAAAATTTCTTCAATTTAAATTACGTTTATTTGTGGGAAAAAAAGGAAATTTGGGTGAAAATTTAGCAATTTTCACACTTTGAATTTTTATTCCCTTAAATCAGAGAAATATGTCACATCAAATAGTTAACAAATACCATTTCCCACATGTATACTTCACATCAGCGCAATTTTTGAAACATTTTTTTTCCGTTAGGAAGTTATAAGGGTTAAAAGTTGACCAGCGATTTCTCATTTTTACAACAAAATTAACAAAAACCATTTTTTAGGGACCACCTCAAATTTGAAGTCACTTTGAGGGTCTATATGGCAGAAAATACCCAAAAGTGACACCAGGAATTAATGGAATGTGAAAGGAAAAAAATGAAAATTTAACTTTTGTTCACTAAAATGGAAATTTAGACTATTTTTTTTATTTTCACAAAAGAAACCGGAAAAAAATGAGCCACAAAATTTGTAAAGCAATTTCTCCTGAACATGCCGATACCAAATATATGGAGGAAAAACACTGTTTAGGTGTATGGCAGAGCTTGTAAGAGGAGGAGCGACGTTTGACTTTTTCAACACAAAATTGGCTGGAATTCACATCGGACGCCATGTCACGTTTGGAAAGCCTCTAATGTGCCTAAACAGTGGAAACCCCCTACAAGTGACCTCATTTTGGAAACTAGATCCCCAAGGAACTTATCTAGATGTGTGGTGAGCACTTTGAACCCCAAAGTGTTTCACTAAAGTTTATAACATAAAGCCGTGAAAATTTAAAAAAAATCATATTTTTTCCACAAAAATGATATTTTTGCCCTCAATTTTTTATTTTCCCAAGGGTAACCGGAGAAATTGGACTCCAAAAGTTGTTGTGCAATTTGTACTGAGTACGCTAATACTACATATGTGGGAGAAAACTACTGTTTGGGCACACGTTGGGGCTCAGAAGGGAAGTAATGATGTTCTGGAATGCAGACTTTCATGGAATGGTCTGCAAGCATCATGTCGCATTTGCAGAGCCCCTGATGTACGTAAACAGTAGAAACCTCCCACAAGTGACCCCATTTTGTAAACTAGACCCCCCAAGGAACTTATCTAGATGTGCGGTAAGCACTTTGAACACCCAAGTGTTTCACTAAAGTTTATAACGCAGAGCCGTGAAAATAAAAATTAAATTTGAGTGTTGTTTCCATCCATTTCAATGATTTTCTTGACTCCTGTTAGGGTATGTCAGAAAAATTCTCGAGTTTCCCATTGACCAATACACTCAGTACTTGGGCCGAGCTTGTCTGACCTGCTTGATTCGAGTACCAAGTACTTGAGTATTTCAGTGCTCGATCATCACTAGTTGCAGCGTAAGAATGTTTTATATATTAAAAGTGTTAATAGTTTACTCCTATCAATTAAAAAAATGCAAAGCAACTGAACAAAACTAGCAATTTATATGATTTCAATATTTGGTGTGACCGCCCTTTCGTTTCAAGGCATCAATTCTTCTAGGTAGACTTGCACACATTTTTTCCAGACACTTGGCAGAGAGGTTGTTCAAAACATCATGAAGAATAAACCACAGATATGTGGATGTAGGCTTGAGCAGATCCTTGTCTCTTCTCTACATGTGACTCAAGAGAGACTCAATGTCGAGATGAAGAGACCACCAAATATTGATTTATCGTATATACTCGAGTATAAGCCGACCCGAGTATATGCCGACTCCCCTAATTTTGCCACAAAAACTGGGAAAACTTAATGACTCGAGTATAAGCCTAGGGTGGAAAATGCAGCAGCTACCGGTAAATGTCAAAAGTAAAAATAGATACCAATAAAAGTAAAATTAATTGAGATATCAGTAGGTTAAGTGTTTTTGAATATCCATATTGAATCAGGAGCCCCATATAATGCTCCATAAAGTTTATGATGGCCCCATAAGATGCACCATATTAAAATATGCCCCATATAATCCTGCATAAAGGTTAGTAATGGCCCCATAAGATGCTCCATAGACACATTTGCCCAAAATAATGCTGCACAAATGTTGATTATGGCCCCATAAGCTGCTCCATAAAGTTTATGATGGGCCCCATAAGATGCTCCATACAGACACTTGCCCCATATAGTGCTGCACAAACCTTAATTATGGTCCCATAAGATGCTCCATACAGACATTTGCCCCATATAATGCTGCACAAACATTGATTATGGCCCCATAGATGCTCCATACAGACACTTGCCCCATTTGCTGTTGTTGCGATAAAAAAAAAAAATCACAAACTCACCTCTCGTCGCTCAGGCCCCTGGCACTTTCAATGTTCACCTCTCCTGGTTCCAGGCGCCGCTCCATCTTCAGCATCTTCTACACTGACGTTCAGGCAGAGGGCGCGCACTAACCACGTCATCGCGCCCTCTGACTTGAGCGTCACTGCAGAAGACGCTGAAGACGGAGCGGCAAGGAGCAGGTGAATATTGCGCAGCGCTCCACTCCCCATTATACTCACCTGCTCCTGGCGCAGTGCCTGCAGGTCCCTGTTTCACCGGTGCCACAACTTCTTCCTGCATTGAGCGGTCACCTTTGATTGGTACCATGTGACTGCTCAGTAAAGGAAGAAGCTGCGGCGCCAGGGAAGCAGGGACCTGCAGGGACCGCGCCAGGAGCAGGTGAGTATAATTAGACAGCCCCCGCTCCCACTCCCCTGCCAACCCCTGGGTATGACTCAAATATAAGCCGAGAGGGGGACTTTCAACCCCAAAAAATGGGCTGAAAATCTCGGCTTATACTCTAGTATATATGGTAGATATATTTTGTTCATTCACTTTGAATTTTGTTATTTAATATAAAAAAAACTGTAACTTCTTTTTTTAAAAGCATTCTTACTTTTTGGCAGTTTTTCCACAGTTGCCTAAAATATTTGCACAATTCTGTGTGTGCATGCATAAAGTGCAAATATGCAGGCAATGAATTAGCACCAGCTCAATTTATACAGTACAATATATGTTCATGATGTGAATATGTATATGCAGGTGGGTTTTATGGAGAAAGAGTAGCCACAAGTCCTGCATAGGGACCTTTTACAGTCAGTGTCTGCCCTGTTCTCAGTTCAATATAAATTCCCAAAACCCATATATTCACTTTTATCAAGCTAGATATCCCAAGTGGCAGCCATAAGCAAATCATTCTGTTTTCACCATCTTACTCCCCATGGGAACTTCAGGCATCAATCACGATGATCCATAGAGAAGATAGCCCATTCTGCTTTATATTCCAATGCTCCACATTTCATTTTAAGATCTCGCTTTCATTCTTGCAGCCGCTGTATGATTTTGCAGTGCAATGATTTTTGTAAGAAACGTGTGTGATAAGGATATTTTATCAATTATTTTCATGATGTGGTACCTTATTTGCACATTAAGCAAAATTAATATTGACTCTAAGGTTTCTATATAATTGTTAAAATTTGAAATAGGACACCAGGTGAGTGTAAGTATCACAAGCATGATCTGGCAGCCATTTTGCTCTATGGCTCTGATCCCGAGTAAGAAAGCATGAAGGCCATTCCTGGCAAGAGTTAGATATCATGGCTCTGAGGGGAATGGAGAGCACGAACATGCTCTGGCAGAGGTACTCATCCGTGGACTACCGCCCAGAAAATTATAGGGAAAGTAACATTTGTTTGCCAGCATATCTCGTTAGATTCTTATCCTTGCAAGAATAAAATAGGAATATATACAGTAAAGCATACCTGTGATTTGTGAGTACATTTCAAAAGTTTTTAATATTAAAGTTGAGAACAAAAAAAGCCCGTAAAGTAGATTGCATTCAGATTGTATCCAGACCCAGATCTTTAGACACCTGTAAAAAAAAAGGCCAAATGCATAGCATAGAAAGTGCACCTATAACGTTTTATTAGTTTTAACTTATATCATAGGTTGTTTCTAAACATTTGCAACTTAAAAAAATAAGCAAATAAAGCCAATCATTTACGAAAGCTATCTATAGTTCATAGAAGAATTGTAAACATATCATAAGCTTGCAGTGGTATAATGGAAACAGGAACACATGGGCTACTTGCACAGTGAACAAGTCTGTATGATCATATTCACACACCACCAAGAAACCTGAAGACACAAAAGAGAATAGTAAAACCAAAAACACTCAGTTTGAAAAAATGTTGCAGTAATCCGCAAGTGCTAGTAAAAGATGTAAAAAACAGGGTATTTGGTTGATACGTTTTTTGCAAAAAATGTATACTAAGCTGCTCTACCAATCTTCACGGTATACCCATATCAGAGCAGTCCTAACTAATGTATGCAATCCCTATCTGATGTATTTAAAAACCTGATCATCTGTATATAACCTGTGTGAACAGGGTTCAGAGAGGAAAAATCCATGTGTGCATACAGGGTAGAACAGCTTTTGTGCAGATAGCCCAAGAGGAGTGGTGGAACTCCCCAGTCTTGTAGACACAAGAGAACAATTATGGAAACAGGAACACATGGGCTACTTGCACAGTGAACAAGTCTGTATGATCATGTTCACACACCACCAAGAAACCTGAAGACACAAAAGAGAATAGTAAAACCAAAAACACTCAGTTTGAAAAAATGTTGCAGTAATCCGCAAGTGCTAGTAAAAGATGTAAAAAACAGGGTATTTGGTTGATACGTTTTTTGCAAAAAATGTATACTAAGCTGCTCTACCAATCTTCACGGTATACCCTTATCAGAGCAGTCCTAACTAATGTATGCAATCCCTATCTGATGTATTTAAAAACCTGATCATCTGTATATAACCTGTGTGAACAGGGTCCAGAGAGGAAAAATCCATGTGTGCATACAGGGTAGAACAGCTTTTGTGCAGATAGCCCAAGAGGAGTGGTGGAACTCCCCAGTCTTGTAGACACAAGAGAACAATTATGGAAACAGGAACACATGGGCTACTTGCACAGTGAACAAGTCTGTATGATCATGTTCACACACCACCAAGAAACCTGAAGACACAAAAGAGAATAGTAAAACCAAAAACACTCAGTTTGAAAAAATGTTGCAGTAATCCGCAAGTGCTAGTAAAAGATGTAAAAAACAGGGTATTTGGTTGATACGTTTTTTGCTAAAAATGTATACTAAGCTGCTCTACCAATCTTCACGGTATACCCTTATCAGAGCAGTCCTAACTAATGTATGCAATCCCTATCTGATGTATTTAAAAACCTGATCATCTGTATATAACCTGTGTGAACAGGGTTCAGAGAGGAAAAATCCATGTGTGCATACAGGGTAGAACAGCTTTTGTGCAGATAGCCCAAGAGGAGTGGTGGAACTCCCCAGTCTTGTAGACACAAGAGAACAATTATGGAAACAGGAACACATGGGCTACTTGCACAGTGAACAAGTCTGTATGATCATGTTCACACACCACCAAGAAACCTGAAGACACAAAAGAGAATAGTAAAACCAAAAACACTCAGTTTGAAAAAATGTTGCAGTAATCCGCAAGTGCTAGTAAAAGATGTAAAAAACAGGGTATATGGTTGATACGTTTTTTGCTAAAAATGTATACTAAGCTGCTCTACCAATCTTCACGGTATACCCTTATCAGAGCAGTCCTAACTAATGTATGCAATCCCTATCTGATGTATTTAAAAACCTGATCATCTGTATATAACCTGTGTGAACAGGGTTCAGAGAGGAAAAATCCATGTGTGCATACAGGGTAGAACAGCTTTTGTGCAGATAGCCCAAGAGGAGTGGTGGAACTCCCCAGTCTTGTAGACACAAGAGAACAATTATGGAAACAGGAACACATGGGCTACTTGCACAGTGAACAAGTCTGTATGATCATGTTCACACACCACCAAGAAACCTGAAGACACAAAAGAGAATAGTAAAACCAAAAAAGAAAGCTGTTCTACCCTGTATGCACACATGGATTTTTCCTCTCTGAACCCTGTTCACACAGGTTATATACAGATGATCAGGTTTTTAAATACATCAGATAGGGATTGCATACATTAGTTAGGACTGCTCTGATAAGGGTATACCGTGAAGATTGGTAGAGCAGCTTAGTATACATTTTTTGCAAAAAACGTATCAACCAAATACCCTGTTTTTTACATCTTTTACTAGCACTTGCAGATTACTGCAACATTTTTTCAAACTGAGTGTTTTTGGTTTTACTATTCTCTTTTGTGTCTTCAGGTTTCTTGGTGGTGTGTGAACATGATCATACAGACTTGTTCACTGTGCAAGTAGCCCATGTGTTCCTGTTTCCATAATTGTTCTCTTGTGTCTACAAGACTGGGGAGTTCCACCACTCCTCTTGGGCTATCTGCACAAAAGCTGTTCTACCCTGTATGCACACATGGATTTTTCCTCTCTGAACCCTGTTCACACAGGTTATATACAGATGATCAGGTTTTTAAATACATCAGATAGGGATTGCATACATTAGTTAGGACTGCTCTGATAAGGGTATACCGTGAAGATTGGTAGAGCAGCTTAGTATACATTTTTTGCAAAAAACATATCAACCAAATACCCTGTTTTTTACATCTTTTACTAGCACTTGCGGATTACTGCAACATTTTTTCAAACTGAGTGTTTTTGGTTTTACTATTCTCTTTTGTGTCTTCAGGTTTCTTGGTGGTGTGTGAACATGATCATACAGACTTGTTCACTGTGCAAGTAGCCCATGTGTTCCTGTTTCCATAATTGTTCTCTTGTGTCTACAAGACTGGGGAGTTCCACCACTCCTCTTGGGCTATCTGCACAAAAGCTGTTCTACCCTGTATGCACACATGGATTTTTCCTCTCTGAACCCTGTTCACACAGGTTATATACAGATGATCAGGTTTTTAAATACATCAGATAGGGATTGCATACATTAGTTAGGACTGCTCTGATAAGGGTATACCGTGAAGATTGGTAGAGCAGCTTAGTATACATTTTTAGCAAAAAACGTATCAACCAAATACCCTGTTTTTTACATCTTTTACTAGCACTTGCGGATTACTGCAACATTTTTTCAAACTGAGTGTTTTTGGTTTTACTATTCTCTTTTGTGTCTTCAGGTTTCTTGGTGGTGTGTGAACATGATCATACAGACTTGTTCACTGTGCAAGTAGCCCATGTGTTCCTGTTTCCATAATTGTTCTCTTGTGTCTACAAGACTGGGGAGTTCCACCACTCCTCTTGGGCTATCTGCACAAAAGCTGTTCTACCCTGTATGCACACATGGATTTTTCCTCTCTGAACCCTGTTCACACAGGTTATATACAGATGATCAGGTTTTTAAATACATCAGATAGGGATTGCATACATTAGTTAGGACTGCTCTGATAAGGGTATACCGTGAAGATTGGTAGAGCAGCTTAGTATACATTTTTTGCAAAAAACGTATCAACCAAATACCCTGTTTTTTACATCTTTTACTAGCACTTGCGGATTACTGCAACATTTTTTCAAACTGAGTGTTTTTGGTTTTACTATTCTCTTTTGTGTCTTCAGGTTTCTTGGTGGTGTGTGAACATGATCATACAGACTTGTTCACTGTGCAAGTAGCCCATGTGTTCCTGTTTCCATAATTGTTCTCTTGTGTCTTCAAGACTGGGGAGTTCCACCACTCCTCTTGGGCTATCTGCACAAAAGCTGTTCTACCCTGTATGCACACATGGATTTTTCCTCTCTGAACCCTGTTCACACAGGTTATATACAGATGATCAGGTTTTTAAATACATCAGATAGGGATTGCATACATTAGTTAGGACTGCTCTGATAAGGGTATACCGTGAAGATTGGTAGAGCAGCTTAGTATACATTTTTTGCAAAAAACGTATCAACCAAATACCCTGTTTTTTACATCTTTTACTAGCACTTGCGGATTACTGCAACATTTTTTCAAACTGAGTGTTTTTGGTTTTACTATTCTCTTTTGTGTCTTCAGGTTTCTTGGTGGTGTGTGAACATGATCATACAGACTTGTTCACTGTGCAAGTAGCCCATGTGTTCCTGTTTCCATAATTGTTCTCTTGTGTCTACAAGACTGGGGAGTTCCACCACTCCTCTTGGGCTATCTGCACAAAAGCTGTTCTACCCTGTATGCACACATGGATTTTTCCTCTCTGAACCCTGTTCACACAGGTTATATACAGATGATCAGGTTTTTAAATACATCAGATAGGGATTGCATACATTAGTTAGGACTGCTCTGATAAGGGTATACCGTGAAGATTGGTAGAGCAGCTTAGTATACATTTTTTGCAAAAAACGTATCAACCAAATAACCTGTTTTTTACATCTTTTACTAGCACTTGCGGATTACTGCAACATTTTTTCAAACTGAGTGTTTTTGGATTTACTATTCTCTTTTGTGTCTTCAGGTTTCTTGGTGGTGTGTGAACATGATCATACAGACTTGTTCACTGTGCAAGTAGCCCATGTGTTCCTGTTTCCATAATTGTTCTCTTGTGTCTACAAGACTGGGGAGTTCCACCACTCCTCTTGGGCTATCTGCACAAAAGCTGTTCTACCCTGTATGCACACATGGATTTTTCCTCTCTGAACCCTGTTCACACAGGTTATATACAGATGATCAGGTTTTTAAATACATCAGATAGGGATTGCATACATTAGTTAGGACTGCTCTGATAAGGGTATACCGTGAAGATTGGTAGAGCAGCTTAGTATACATTTTTTGCAAAAAACGTATCAACCAAATACCCTGTTTTTTACATCTTTTACTAGCACTTGCGGATTACTGCAACATTTTTTCAAACTGAGTGTTTTTGGTTTTACTATTCTCTTTTGTGTCTTCAGGTTTCTTGGTGGTGTGTGAACATGATCATACAGACTTGTTCACTGTGCAAGTAGCCCATGTGTTCCTGTTTCCATAATTGTTCTCTTGTGTCTACAAGACTGGGGAGTTCCACCACTCCTCTTGGGCTATCTGCACAAAAGCTGTTCTACCCTGTATGCACACATGGATTTTTCCTCTCTGAACCCTGTTCACACAGGTTATATACAGATGATCAGGTTTTTAAATACATCAGATAGGGATTGCATACATTAGTTAGGACTGCTCTGATAAGGGTATACCGTGAAGATTGGTAGAGCAGCTTAGTATACATTTTTTTGCAAAAAACGTATCAACCAAATACCCTGTTTTTTACATCTTTTACTAGCACTTGCGGATTACTGCAACATTTTTTCAAACTGAGTGTTTTTGGTTTTACTATTCTCTTTTGTGTCTTCAGGTTTCTTGGTGGTGTGTGAACATGATCATACAGACTTGTTCACTGTGCAAGTAGCCCATGTGTTCCTGTTTCCATAATTGTTCTCTTGTGTCTACAAGACTGGGGAGTTCCACCACTCCTCTTGGGCTATCTGCACAAAAGCTGTTCTACCCTGTATGCACACATGGATTTTTCCTCTCTGAACCCTGTTCACACAGGTTATATACAGATGATCAGGTTTTTAAATACATCAGATAGGGATTGCATACATTAGTTAGGACTGCTCTGATAAGGGTATACCGTGAAGATTGGTAGAGCAGCTTAGTATACATTTTTTGCAAAAAACGTATCAACCAAATACCCTGTTTTTTACATCTTTTACTAGCACTTGCAGATTACTGCAACATTTTTTCAAACTGAGTGTTTTTGGTTTTACTAGTACTTGCAAACAGCATAATACAAAGAATAGCAGGTTTACCCAGAATCCTTTGCAGTAGGCGGAGCTATGCAAATCATCTCTTTCCACCCCTGTCTAATCCACAGCGCTTGGAATCGCCAAGCGTGCAATGCTGCGGATTAGTTTCTAAATTTACACAGCCAACCAATTCCTACCTGTGGACACGTGTTTCGGGCTTTAGGCCCTCATCAGCACAGGGCTGGAATTGGTTGGCTGTATGGAGTGGGGCTCGGTGAGCAAGCGATACATACATGCTAGCCAACTTAGGGAGAGACCCAAGTTGGGCTAAATGTAGCGGGACGAAAGAGACCGAAAAGCCCTCTACTTAAAGGAAATACATAGTGGATGCTTTCCTGAAACGGAAAGTACTTGCAAACAGCATAATACAAAGAATAGCAGGTTTACCCAGAATCCTTTGCAGTAGGCGGAGCTATGCAAATCATCTCTTTCCACCCCTGTCTAATCCACAGCGCTTGGAATCGCCAAGCGTGCAATGCTGCGGATTAGTTTCTAAATTTACACAGCCAACCAATTCCTACCTGTGGACACGTGTTTCGGGCTTTAGGCCCTCATCAGCACAGGGCTGGAATTGGTTGGCTGTATGGAGTGGGGCTCGGTGAGCAAGCGATACATACATGCTAGCCACCTTAGGGAGAGACCCAAGTTGGGCTAAATGTAGCGGGACGAAAGAGACCGAAAAGCCCTCTACTTAAAGGAAATACATAGTGGATGCTTTCCTGAAACGGAAAGTACTTGCAAACAGCATAATACAAAGAATAGCCGGTTTACCCAGAATCCTTGTATCTTTGTATTATGCTGTTTGCAAGTACTTTCCGTTTCAGGAAAGCATCCACTATGTATTTCCTTTAAGTAGAGGGCTTTTCGGTCTCTTTCGTCCCGCTACATTTAGCCCAACTTGGGTCTCTCCCTAAGGTGGCTAGCATGTATGTTTGGTTTTACTATTCTCTTTTGTGTCTTGCAGTGGTATAATGTACAGCTGAGTCCATACTATCTAAAAGTATTCACTATATATAAAATCAGAATAAACCTTTCCCGTTTTGGGTCAATTACCATAATTATTAATATTTGAAAATGCCAGAATAATGAGAGAGAATGTTTTAAGGCATTTTTATTACTTACTGCAAAGTCAACAGTTCACATATATTTCATTAGTATTTGGTACCATTGCTCTTAAACTGAATAACTTGGGTCAAACGTTTGGGATATAATTCCACAAGCTTCTCACAATTTTTAGTCTGAACTTGGGCTCATTCCTCCTGACACAACTGGTATAACTGATGCAGGTTTGTAGGTCGCCTTGCTAGCACCGGCCATTTCCGCTTTGCCCATAAATTTTCAATAGGATTGAAATCAGGGCTTTGTGATGGCCACTCCAAAAGATTGACTTTGTTATCCTTAAGCCACTTTGCTGCCATTTTGGCAGTATGCTTCGGATCATTGTCCATTTAGAAGACCCAGTTCCGAACAAACTTTAACTTCCTGGCTGATGTTTTGAGATGTTGCTTCAGTATTGCCACGTAATCTTCTTTTCTCATGATGCCATCTATTTTGTGAAGCAAAAGTAGTCCCTTCTACAGCAAAACAACCCCACAAGCCGTGTTTCATAGCTGGGATGGTGTTCTTAGGCTTCCAAGATTCTCCCTTTTTCCTCCAAACATAACGATAGTCATTATGCCCAAAATGTTCAATTTTAGTTTCATCAGACCACAGGGCGTATCTCCCAAAATTAAGGTCTTTGTTCCTGTGAGCATTTGCAAACATTAATCTGGCTTTTTTATGTTTCTTTTGGAGTAATGGCTTCTTCCTGGCAGAGTGGCTTTTCAGCCTATGTTGATACAGTAATCGTTTCACTGTGGATATTGACACAATCTTACCAGCTTCCGCCATCATTTTCACAAGGTCTTTTGCTTTTGTTCTTGGGTTGATATGCACATGTCAGACCAAAGCACGTTCATCTCTGGGACGCAGAACCCATCTCCTTCCTGAGCGGTATGATGGCTGGACGTTCACATCTTGTTTGTACTTGCATATCATTGTTTGTACAGATGAACGAGGCATGTTCAGGTATCTTAAAGTTGTACCCAAGGATGACCAGACTTGTGCAAGTCCACAATTCTCTTCCTGATATCTTTGCTGATTTCTTGTGACTTTCCCATGATGCTACACAAAGAAGAAAACCAAAACAAATGCAAGGGTCCCTAAAATATAACTTGTAATATATAAAGTTTAAAAGCATTCAAAAATAAACTTAGGGTGCCTACCTCCACTGTCAGGCAGGGGTCAATTTAGTATATCTGCAGGGCCCAGCAGGACACACTATTGATACTTACCTTATTCCCTATAGTATTTTTGTATCTTTATATATTTAAATTTGTCGCTTGTCTCCAATTTTGGAATGCTTTTAAACTCTCAATAGATTTGTTTTTTGTTTAGATATGCTACTGTAATGGGGGAGCTGGTGAGGAAGAGAGGTTAAACACAGAGCTCAGGTACAGGTGTCACAGGCAATGAGAGAAGTCAGACATGCCAAAGTAATATACAGACATATCAGCACTGTACACAGGGGCAGTCAGAAGAATAGTCAGGGACATGCAAGGAATCAGAGCCTACCGGGAGCGTGGTAACCAAATCGTGAGACATAAGACAAAGTTGGGGTACAAGCAAAGTCAGAACCAGGAGGGTAACGTGATATCAGAGACAGAAAACAAGAGCCGAAGTCCTGGGAACAGATCGAGTCATACACGGGTACGGGCAGACAGAGACACAAGGATCACCAATATCAGGATACAGGTCAGGCGCTCAAGCTGGGAAGCATGAACTATCACTAACAGTGGTAGGCAGGCTGTGAGGGACTGAAGTAGCCCAGCTAGCTCAAGAATGAGGCTGATGAGATTAACCCCCGCATGACCAGTCTCAAAAGAGTAAAGATGAAAATAATCTCCGGACTGGACCATGACAGCTACACAAAGAAGCAGTGTGTTTCAGGTATATATTAAAATACATCCACAGGTTTGTCTCTAATTAAGTCAGATGTTGCCAAAAATTAAATATCAGAAGCTTCTAAACACATGACATCATCATATGGGCAGTCCAGAATTGTTTAAAGGCATAGTAATCTTAGTGTATGTCAAATTTTGACTTTGCAGTAAGTAATCACAATGTCATAAAACCTTCGCTCTCATTATTCTGGAATTTTGCAAATATTAATAATTATGATAATCCTAATTGACCTAAAACAAGAAAGGTTTATTCTGATTTCATGTCAGATATTGAGAAAAACATGCATATATGTCTTTTTACGTAGTATATGTAAACTTCTGAACTTTCAGAAAGTAGTATGCCCAGAATGGGGGATACCAGCCATCCATAGAAGAGATGGAATTGCAATGCTTCAAAACATTCTTTCCCTTGTTTCAATTGGTCAAATGTTTGACAGTGATGTCTTATTCACGCAACAATTTTCTCACAAACACAAACTAATTAGCTATTTCCCACCAGTGCACTGGATCCATTTTTCATCCTTTTTGCTAGATGAGTCCTTTTTTTTAACCATCTGTGTTTTCTCATATGCAAAAAAAGGAGCTTAGAGGGTTCTTAAACATTTCCCTGCAACAAGTAAGTGAAAAATGGACAATATCCAGATGCCATCCTTAAATTCTTTTTTATTAAATTGACCCATTTAATGGGAACTTTCTATCTGTATAATGGTTCAGAGTAGGACATGACTGCGATTTTCTTTTTTCTGGGGGACCATTTGTGAAAATATAAAAGTTGTCAATGTGCTGTCAGTGAAAATAAATGACAGCACATAGATGACAAGCACTGACATGTCAATAAAGCCTGGCATGATGTAGTCAAAGGAATTGAAAATGACGTAGAAGCAGTCACAAAATTTCAGTCTGTGTGGAAGATTTATAATCATAAATAATCATGGACACGACTGTATTTTCAGTCAGAATGTGATGTGACAAGACATTGAATCTCTCTCGGACCAATGTTATTCTATGGGGCTAAGCACATGTATGATTTTTTACTCAGTCAGTCTTTCCAAGGAAAAAATAACAGCAGGCATGATTTTCATCCGATATTCAGATCGAACTCACCCATGCAAGTCAATGAGTGTATAGAAAAAAAATTGTCCTGGATATGGAAGACATCTGAGTGCAGTCCAATTTTCAGGTAGAATGGACAAGATGGAGAATATTTTTTTCCCCACTTTCTCCTCATCCGAGGGAATCGGATCACACTATGATCACATTCTGATCAAACTCTTATCAGAGTACGATTACCATCATAATCAGTCTAATTCTCTCAGGTAATGGAAAATAATGTTGTGTGACACTAGCCTAAGGCCTGGGCTACAATAGCGGATTGGTAGATTTGGTCACTACATTGTCGCTTGACCAAATTTCACTAAATGTCGCTGTTCCAGCACTGTAAGTCGTGTACCGGGGTGTGTTCCTCCATATACAGCGAAGTCACGGGTGAGAAAAATGATGCCTACACAATTCACTCACTGTAATTATTTTACTAAGTTATGTGGATGACTTATCCAGATAATAGAAAACATTCAAAATGTTATACAGGCTGTACAGCATAGGGTTCTAACAATCTGTACCTACTTTACTTTCTATAAATCTGCCTACTGGCATGACTGTATAGACTAGCCACCTGTTGCCTGTTAACCCCCAGGGAACTGTGACTAGTGTTGAGCATTTCGATAGTGCATATCGGGTATCGGCCGATATTCGCTGTATCGGAATTCCGATACCGAGTTCCGATACATTTGCGATATCGGATACCGGAATCGGAAGTTCCTATAGTGCAATGATGCACTATAAGGAGTGTGGGCGGAGACTGTGTGTGTGTGTGCGGGCAGGGTCTGTGCGTGACCGTGAGAGGGTCAGTGCGTGCCTGACGGGGGTCTGTGCGGCGTGCCGGGGCTCTGTGCGTGTGTGCGGGGATCTGTGCGTGCGTGCCGGGGCTCTGCGGCATGCTAGGGCTCTGTGCGGCATGCGGGGCTCTGTGCGTGCGTACCGGGGCTCTGTGCGGCGTGCGGGGCTCTGTGCGTGCGTGCCGGGGCTCTGTGCAGCGTGCGAGGCTCTGTGTGTGCATGCCGGGGCTCTGTGCAGCGTGCCGGGGCTCTGTGCAGCGTGCCGGGGCTCTGTGCAGCGTGCAGGCTCTGTGCGGTGTGCCGGGGCTCTGTGTGGCGTGGCGGGGCTCTGTGCGGCGTGCCGGGGCTCTGTGCATGTGTGTCGAGGCTCCGTGCAGCGTGCCGGGGCTCTGTGCGGCGTGCAGGGCTCTGTGCGGCGTGTGGGGGCTCTGTGCGGGCCTGCCGGGGCTCTGTGCAGCGTGACGGGGCTCTTTGCGGCGTGTGGGGCTCTTGTGCCTGTGTGCAGGAATGCCTACATACTACAGTGACAGTGAAGTTCCTATAGTGCAATGATGCACTATAATGGAGTGTGGGCGGAGACTGTGTGTGTGTGTGTGTGTGTGCGGGCAGGGTCTGTGCATGACCGTGGGAGGGTCAGTGCGTGCCTGACGGGGGTCTGTGCGGCGTGCCGGGGCTCTGTGCGTGTGTGCGGGGCTCTGTGCGTGCGTGCCGGGGCTCTGCGGCATGCTAGGGCTCTGTGCGGCATGCGGGGCTCTGTGCGTGCATGCCGGGGCTCTGTGCGGCGTGCGGGGCTCTGTGCGTGTGTGCCGGGGCTCTGTGCGGCGTGCCGGGGCTCTGTGCGGCGTGCGGGGCTCTGTGTGTGCATGCCGGGGCTCTGTGCAGCGTGCCGGGGCTCTGTGCAGCGTGCCGGGGCTCTGTGCAGCGTGCAGGCTCTGTGCGGTGTGACGGGGCTCTGTGTGGCGTGCCGGGGCTCTGTGTGGCGTGGCGGGGCTCTGTGTGGCGTGCCGGGGCTCTGTGCATGTGTGTCGAGGCTCCGTGCAGCGTGCCAGGGCTCTGTGCGGCGTGCAGGGCTCTGTGCGGCGTGTGGGGGCTCTGTGCGGGCCTGCCGGGGCTCTGTGCGGCGTGACGGGGCTCTTTGCGGCGTGTGGGGCTCTTGTGCCTGTGTGCAGGAATGCCTACATACTACAGTGACAGTGAAGTTCCTATAGTGCAATGATGCACTATAATGGAGTGTGGGCGGAGACTGTGTGTGTGTGTGTGTGTGCGGGCAGGGTCTGTGCGTGACCGTGGGAGGGTCAGTGCGTGCCTGCCGGGGGTCTGTGCGGCGTGCCGGGGCTCTGTGCGTGTGTGCCAGGGCTCACTGCGGGCCTGCCGGGGCTCTGTGTGGGCCTGCCGGGGCTCTGTGCGGCGTGCCGGGGCTCTGTGCAGCGTGCCGGGGCTCTGTGCGGCATGCGGGTCTCTGTGTGGCATGCGGGTCTCTGTGCGTGTGTGTCGGGGCTCTGTGCAGCGTGCCGGGGCTCTGTGCGGCGTACCGGGGCTCTGTGCGGCGTGTCGGGGCTCTGTGTGGCGTGCGGGGCTCTGTGCGTGCTTGCCGGGGCTCTGTGCAGCGTTCCGAGGCTCTGTGCGGCATGCCAGGGCTCTGTGCAGCGTGCGGGGCTCTGTGTGTGCGTGCCGGGGCTCTGTGCAGCGTGCCGGGGCTCTGTGCAGCGTGTTGGGGCTCTGTGCAGCGTGCGGGCTCTGTGCGGTGTGCCGGGGCTCTGTGCGGCGTGCCGGGGCTCTGTGCGTGTGTGCCGAGGCTCTGTGCAGTGTGCCGGAGCTCTGTGCGGCGTGCGGGGCTCTGTGCAGCGTATGGGGGTTCTGTGCGGGCCTGCTGGGGCTCTGTGCGGCATGCCGGGGCTCTGTGCGGCGTGCGGGGCTCTGCGTGGCATGTGGGGCCCTGCGAGTGTCCCATGACGATCTTCAGTAGAGAACGGCGGCATCAGCTGATGCGACCACTTTCTAGGGGCTCCAGGAACATAATGACGAGAGGAAGGTATCCTTCCGCACTGTATTCCTCCGCCGCTGTAAAAAAAAATAGTCCCTAGTCTCACTTTTGGCATTGCTGTATGAGAAATTTTCCCACGCAGCGATTGCCATAAAGTGAGACTTTGTCCTAAGGTAACCTCAGTGATGCACTGCAGGAGCCATTGTCTCCTGTCAGTGTGTCACTGAGGGTCCTATAGAGCAGTGACATCACCCAATGTCACTGTTCTATAGGGGAGATCGTCATGGGACACTCGTTATTAATTGGACAGGTAGTATACGGTTTATTACTTTATGTTTTTTGTAGGCGCTGAAGTATGGTAAGTATGGTTAAATGGAGAATATTAAAATACTTTTTTCCTAATGTGTGTGTGTTTTATTAACCCTTTATTACTATTGGATTAATAATGGATAGGCGTCTTACTGACGCCTCTCCGTTATTAACCCGGCTTAATGTCACCTTACAATAGCAAGGTGACATTAACCCCTTATTACCCCATATCGCACCGCTACACGAGAGTGGGTAGAGAGGTGCTAAGTTCCGGAATTGGTGCATCTTACAGATGCGCCATTACTGGGGTGGCGGCGGACTGGTATTTGTAGCCGGGGGGGGGGGGGGGGAATAATATCCATGTCACCTCTCTAGGCTATGAATATCAGCCCGCAGCTGTCTGCGTATTCTTTCTGGCTATAAAATATAGGGGGACCCCTATTTTAATAGCCAGTAAAGGCTACGCAGACAGCTGCGGGCTGATATTCATAGCAGGCTACAAATATTGGCCCCCGGCTTTCCCCCTCTGGCGCAGAAAATTGCGCGGGAGCCCATGCCGTTTTTTTCCGCTTTTTTTTTTTTTAATTCAACGCTCATTAAGGCCTCTTTCACACTTGCATTGGTATGGGTCCGTCGCTATGCGTCGGGCCGACGTACGGATGCACGTTGTGAAATTTGTGCATGACGTGGGAAGCGGGTGCAGTTTTTCAACGCATCCGCTGCACATTCTAAAGTCCGGGAGGAGGGGCCAGAATTTCGGCCGCGCATGCGCGGTAGAAAATGACGGACGTGATGGACAAAAAAACCTTCACTTGAACGTTTTTTCGTGCCGAATAGCCGCCAAAACATCCATCGCTAACACAAGTCTATGGGTAAAAAACGCATCCTGTGAGCACATTTGCAGGATCCGATTTTTTCCCAAACGACGGATTGCGATGGATTTCTAAAAACGTAAGTGTGAAAGTAGCCTTAGAAACATCGGCCTTTCTATTATATAGAACATCCAAAGAAAAAGAAAAGGTGACACTCACCAAGCGATGTATTAAAAATCCTTTATTCTTCCAAATATCAGAGTAAGGACATGACTTTCGGGCTGCAGGTAAAACGAGAGGGTGCAGGGAGTGAACCGGATGACGGCCGTTTCGCGCACGATGCGCTTCAACGGGTCCAGGTATGTGATTGGGAAACAAAACCATTCCTTTATAGTGAATACAAAAACAGCTGTGTGACATCACTAATTAGGCTATGCCCGGATAAATATGTGCCTTCTTAAAAACACAGTCACAATCACATAAATTTGCAGAGCGACAAAAAAGAAACACTTATTACTATAAAAAACCTTATTTCTATAAAAAGACAGACATGTCTAACTTATCATTTAGACCCATTGGACCTTGAGCATTAGCTCTCAGAATCCATTTTGCTTTTTGTTGTAGAAGAAGCTTGTTGTAATTTCCTCCCCTCGAGGGGTGTTTAACTACTTCCAATCCTGCAAAGTTCAGTAATCTGGGATTAGCATTATGTTTTTCCCTCATGTGATTAATCAACCGTAAGGAACCTTTCCCTGAACTAATGGAACTAAAATGTTCCCTAATCTTGTGCACATTGGACGAATAGTAATAAAAATGGCAAGGACAGAAAAGAATATATACAACATTTTTACTCCTACAGGAAATGAAATCTTTAGTGATGTGTTCTATAGGACCTATTTTAATGGACTATGTGTTAAATGGAGCTGGCAATTATTGCAATTTCCGCATCTATAATTACCTGAACTGGAGGTGGTTTCTAACCAATTTTTTTCCTCCGGTATTATGCGATTCTGCAGTAATATGTCTCCCAGATTATTTGTGCGTTTATACGCAAATTGTGGATTGCCAATATTCATTTTGGCTAAATCCCGATCTGAGTGCAAAATGTGCCAGTTCTTTCTAATAGCTGTGTGAACAGCTCTGTCCATTGGACTATGTTTAAAATTAATAATCACCTTCTATTCAGTTTTAGCCCGCTGGACGTCTCTAGATTTATCTTTATTTCTTTGTTTTTTAAGGAGATCAGTCTGTGACTTTTTCTGCATGTTTTTCTGCTTCGTCAAGTAATAATTTTGGGTAACCCCTCTCTAAAAAACTTGACTTTAGGTTTTTTAATTGTCCTTTATATACCTCGTCCATATTAATGATCTTACGATATCGGAGCATTTGGCTGTAGGGCAAACCACGTTTTGTGTGAAAGGGATGTGCACTCTCAAACCTCAACATGTTGTTTGACGCTGTTGATTTTTTATGTACACAGGTATTAATGTGTCCATCCATAACATCAATCTTCACGTCCAGAAAAACTAAACTATTGCCTCCAAAACAGGATGTGAACTGCATGTTTTCCACATTTGTAATATTTAAATAATTTACAAATTCCTCAAATTGTTCTTTTCTCCCGTCACATATAATAAATGTCATCGACATATCTTGTAGTCCCATCGGATGATGCCTGCACACAGGCACAGAGCCCTGGCACGCCGCACAGAGCTCTGACACGCCGCCCAGAGCCCCGGCACGCCGCATGGAGCCCCGCACGCCGCACAGAGCCCCGCATGACGCACCGAGTCCCGGCACGCCACACAGAGCCCCGGAACACACGCACAGAGCCCGGCACGCTGCACAGAGCCCTGGCCCTGGCACGGAGCCCCGCACAGAGCCCCGGCATGCCGCACAGAGCCCCGCACGCCGCACAGAGCCCCGGCACGCCACACAGAGCCCCGGCACACACGCACAAAGCCCCGCACAGAGCCCCGGCATGCCTCACAGAGCCCCGGCACACACGCACAGAGCCCCGAACGCCGCACAGAGCCCCGGCACGCCGCACAGAGCGCCGGCAGGTCGCATAGAGCCCTGACACGCTGCACAGAGCCCGGCACACACGCACAGAGCTCCGCACGCTGCACAGAGCCCCGGCACGTGGCACAGAACCCCGGCACGCCGCACAGAGCCCCGGCACACACGCAGAGCCCCGCATGCCACACAGAGCCCCGCACGCCACACAGAGCCCTGGCACGCCACACAGACCCCCGAGAGGCCCGTACAGATCCCGGGCAGGCCTGCACAGACCCCGCTCGCACACACAGACCCGCACAGTGTCCGCTGTTGTGAATTCTGTGGCAGAGCTCCCTCTTGTGGTCACAAGTGGTACTTCGGCTGATTCTCTCTGTGAGCTTCCGTTGGTGGAGGAAAGTGGTACTGTGGCTTCTGAGTTTCCTTCCTCAGGTGATATGGTGAAGTCGTTAGGTGCTACCTTATTTAACTCCACCTATTGCTTTGATCCTGGCTTCCAGTCAATGTTCTAGTATTGGACCTGTTTCCTCCTGGATCGTTCCTGTGGCCTGCTGCTCTGCATAGCTAAGTTCCTCTTTGCTATTTGTTTGCTGTTTTTTTTTTGTCCAGCTTGTCTATTTGTTTTTTCTGCTTGCTGGAAGCTCTGGGACGCAGAGGGTGTACCTCCGTGCCGTTAGTTCGGTACGGAGGGTCTTTTTGCCCCCTTTGCGTGGTTTTTGTAGGGTTTTGTGTTGACCGCAAAGTTACCTTTCCTATCCTCGCTCTGTTCAGAAAGTTGGGCCTCACTTTGCTAAGTCTATTTCATCTCTACGTTTGTCTTTTCATCTTTACTCACAGTCATTATATGTGGGGGCTGCCTTTTCCTTTGGGGTATTTCTCTGAGGCAAGGTAGGCTTATTTTCTATCTTCAGGCTAGCCAGTTTCTCAGGCCGTGCCGAGTTGCATAGGTAGCGTTAGGCGCAATCCACGGCTGCCTCTAGTGTGGTTGGTTAGGATTAGGGATTGCGGTCAACAGAGTTCCCACGTCTCAGAGCTCGTTCTTGTTTTTTGGGTTATTGCCAGGTCACTGTATGTGCACTGACCTCTATGTCCATTGTGGTACTGAATTACCTTTCATAACAGTACTGGAAGCCCAAAGTACTAATGATTCTCAATAGAGGGAAAAAAGAAGTTCTGAGACCATTTTTTTTTCTTTGCACTGTGTTTTGCCTTTTTTTTTCCCTAGACATTTGGGTAGTTCAGGACACAGGTGTGGACATGGATATTCAGGGTCTGTGCTCTTCATTGGATAATCTCGTTATAAATGTACAAAAGATTCAAGATTTGGTGGTTCAGAAGCCTATGTTAGAACCAAGAATTCCTATTCCTGATTTGTTTTATGGTGATAGAGCGAAGTTTGTGAATTTCAAAAATAATTGCAAACTGTTTCTGGCCTTGAAACCTCGCTCCTCTGGTGATCCAGTTCAACAAGTGAGAATTGTTATTTCTTTTTTGCATGGCGATCCTCAGGACTGGGCATTTTCCCTTGCGCCAGGGGATCCTGCATTGAGTAATGTTGATGCGTTTTTTCTGGCGCTCGGATTGCTGTACGATGAGCCTAATTCAGTGGATCAGGCAGAGAAGAATTTGCTGGCTCTGTGTCAGGGTCAGGATGAGATAGAGGTATATTGTCAGAAATTTAGAAAGTGGTCTGTACTCACTCAGTGGAATGAAGGTGCGCTCGCAGCTATTTTCAGAAGAGGTCTCTCTGAAGCCCTTAAGGATGTCATGGTGGGATTTCCTATGCCTGCTGGTCTGAATGAGTCTATGTCTTTGGCCATTCAGATCGGTCGACGCTTGCGCGAGCGTAAATCTGTGCACCATTTGGCGGTATTACCAGAGCTTAAATTTGAGCCTATGCAGTGCGATAGGACTTGGACCAGAGTTGCACGGCAAGAACATAGACGTCTGAATGGGCTGTGTTTCTACTGTGGTGATTCCACTCATGCTATCTCTAATTGTCCTAAGCGCACTAAGCGGTTCGCTAGGTCTGCCACCATTGGTATGGTACAGTCAAAATTTCTTCTGTCCATTACCTTGATCTGCTCTTTGTCATCGTATTCTGTCATGGCATTTGTGGACTCAGGCGCTGCTCTGAATTTGATGGACTTGGAGCATGCTAGGCGTTGTGGGTTTTTCTTGGAGCCCTTGCAGTGTCCTATTCCATTGAGAGGAATTAATGCTACGCCTTTGGCCAAGAATAAGCCTCAGTACTGGACCCAGCTGACCATGTGCATGGCTCCTGCACATCAGGAGGTTATTCGCTTTCTGGTGTTGCATAATTTGCATGATGTGGTCGTTTTGGGGTTGCCATGGCTACAAGTCCATAATCGAGTAATAGATTGAAAATCCATCCCAGTCCAGCTGGGGTTGTCAGGGGGTACATGGTGATGTCCCATTTCTGACTATTTCGTCATCCACCCCTTCTGAGGTTCCTGAGTTCTTGTCTGATTACCGGGATATATTTGATGAGCCCAAGTCCGATACCCTACCTCCGCATAGGGATTGTGATTGTGCTATCGATTTGATTTCTGGTAGTAAATTCCCAAAAGGTCGACTGTTTAATTTATCTGTGCCTGAGCACGCCGCTATGCGGAGTTATGTGAAGGAGTCTTTGGAGAAGGGGCATATTCGCCCGTCATCGTCGCCATTAGGAGCAGGGTTCTTTTTTGTAGCCAAGAAGGATGGTTCACTGAGACCTTGTATAGATTACTGCCTTCTAAATAAGATTACGGTTAAATTTCAGTACCCTTTGCCATTATTATCTGATTTGTTTGCTCGCATTAAGGGGGCTAGTTGGTTCACCAAGATAGATCTTCGTGGTGCGTATAATCTTGTGCGTATTAAGCGAGGCGATGAGTGGAAAACTGCATTTAATATGCCCGAGGGCCATTTTGAGTATCTTGTAATGCCATTCGGACTTGCCAATGCTCCATCAGTGTTTCAGTCCTTTATGCATGACATCTTCCGAGAGTACCTGGATAAATTCCTGATTGTGTACTTAGATGACATTTTGATCTTCTCGGATGATTGGGAGTCTCATGTGAAGCAGGTCAGAACGGTGTTTCAGGTCCTGCGTGCTAATTCTTTGTTTGTGAAGGGATCAAAGTGTCTCTTTGGTGTCCAGAAGGTTTCATTTTTGGGGTTCATCTTTTCCTCTTCTACTATCGAGATGGACCCTGTTAAGGTCCAAGCCATCCATAATTGGACTCAGCCGACATATCTGAAAAGTCTGCAAAAGTTCCTGGGCTTTGCTAATTTTTATCGTCGCTTCATCTGTAATTTTTCTAGTATTGCTAAACCATTGACCGATTTGACCAAGAAAGGTGCTGATGTGGTCAATTGGTCTTCTGCTGCTGTGGAAGCTTTTCAAGAGTTGAAGCGTCGTTTTTCTTCTGCCCCTGTGTTGTGTCAACCAGATGTTTCGCTTCCGTTCCAGGTCGAGGTTGATGCTTCTGAGATTGGAGCAGGGGCCGTTTTGTCGCAGAGAAGTTCTGATTGCTCGGTGATGAAACCATGCGCCTTCTTTTCCAGGAAGTTTTCGCCTGCTGAGCGAAATTATGATGTGGGCAATCGAGAGTTGCTGGCCATGAAGTGGGCATTCGAGGAGTGGCGTCATTGGCTTGAAGGAGCTAAGCATCGCGTGGTGGTCTTGACTGATCATAAGAACTTGACTTATCTCGAATCCGCCAAGCGCTTGAATCCTAGACAAGCTCGTTGGTCGTTGTTTTCTGCCCGTTTTGACTTTGTGATTTCATATCTTCCGGGCTCTAAAAATGTGAAGGCGGATGCCCTGTCTAGGAGTTTTGTGCCCGACTCTCCGGGTGTATCTGAGCCGGTGGGTATCCTCAAGGAGGGAGTAATAGTGTCTGCTATCTCCCCTGATTTGCGGCGGGTGCTGCAAAAATTTCAGGCTGATAAACCTGATCGTTGCCCAGTGGAGAAACTTTTTGTCCCTGATAGGTGGACGAATAAAGTTATCTCTGAGGTTCATTGTTCGGTGTTGGCTGGTCATCCTGGAATCTTTGGTACCAGAGAGTTAGTGGCTAGATCCTTTTGGTGACCATCTCTGTCGCGGGATGTGCGTACTTTTGTGCAGTCCTGTGGGATTTGTGCTCGGGCTAAGCCCTGCTGTTCTCGTGCCAGTGGGTTGCTTTTGCCCTTGCCGGTCCCGAAGAGACCTTGGACACATATCTCTATGGATTTTATTTCAGATCTTCCCGTCTCTCAAAAGATGTCAGTCATTTGGGTGGTCTGTGATCACTTCTCTAAGATGGTCCATTTGGTACCCTTGTCTAAATTGCCTTCCTCCTCTGATTTGGTGCCATTGTTTTTCCAGCATGTGGTTCGTTTACATGGCATTCCAGAGAATATCGTTTCTGACAGAGATTCCCAGTTTGTTTCGAGGTTTTGGCGAGCCTTTTGTGGTAGGATGGGCATTGACTTGTCTTTTTCCTCGGCTTTCCATCCTCAGACTAATGGCCAGACCGAACGAACCAATCAGACCTTGGAAACATATCTGAGATGCTTTGTTTCTGCTGATCAGGATGACTGGGTGTCCTTTTTGCCTTTGGCTGAGTTCGCCCTTAATAATCGGGCCAGCTCGGCTACCTTGGTTTCACCATTTTTCTGCAACTCTGGGTTCCATCCTCGTTTCTCTTCAGGGCAGGTTGAGTCTTCGGACTGTCCTGGTGTGGATACTGTGGTGGACAGGTTGCAGCAGATTTGGACTCATGTAGTGGACAATTTGACCTTGTCCCAGGAGAAGGCTCAACGTTTCGCTAATCGCAGACGCTGTGTGGGTCCCCGACTTCGGGTTGGGGACTTGGTTTGGTTATCTTCTCGTCATATTACTATGAAGGTTTCCTCTCCTAAGTTTAAACCTCGTTTTATTGGTCCGTATAGGATTTCTGAGGTTCTTAATCCTGTGTCTTTTCGTCTGACCCTTCCAGATTCTTTTTCCATACATAACGTATTCCATAGGTCATTGTTGCGGAGATACGTGGCACCCGTGATTCCATCTGTTGATCCTCCTGCCCCGGTTTTTGGTGGAGGGGGAGTTGGAGTATATTGTGGAGAAGATTTTGGATTCTCGTGTTTCTAGACGGAAACTCCAGTGTTATGTTTGCTAATGACAGGTGTTATGAAGGCAATCCAGAAACACTGTGCTTAGCGATCAGAGCGCACACAGTGATCTGACAAATACCCAAAAATACAAGAACGAGCTCTGAGACGTGGAAACTCTGTAGACTGCACACCTGATCCTATCCTAAACACAACTAAAAGCGGCTGTGGATTGCGCCTAACAACTACCTAGGCAACTCGGCACAGCCTAAGAAACTAGCTAGCCTGAAGATAGAAAAATAGGCCTGACTTGCCCCAGAGAAATTCCCCAAAGGAAAAGGCAGCCCCCCACATATAATGACTGTGAGTAAGATGAAAAGACAAAACGTAGGGATGAAATAGATTCAGCAAAGTGGGGCCCGATATTCTAGGACAGAGCGAGG
Source organism: Ranitomeya imitator (assembly GCF_032444005.1). NCBI lineage: Eukaryota > Metazoa > Chordata > Amphibia > Anura > Dendrobatidae > Ranitomeya > Ranitomeya imitator. The sequence goes on along the minus strand of NC_091284.1, from coordinate 739,460,544 downwards.
ACAGTAAAGCGAACTTTGCAGTCTACAAAAAACCCTAAAGCAAAACCACGCAAAGGGGGCAAAAAAAACCCACCGTGCCGAACTAACGGCACGGCGGTACACCCTTTGCGTCTCAGAGCTTCCAGCAAAACAAAAGACAAGCTGGACAGAAAAAAAGCAACAAAAAAGCAAAAAGCACTTAGCTATACAGAGCAGCAGGTCACAGGAACAATCAGGAGAAGCTCAGATCCAACACTGAAACATTGACAAGGAGCAAGGATAGCAGCATCAGGCAGAGTTAAGTAATGAAGCAGTTAACGAGCTCACCAGAACACCTGAGGGAGGAAGCTCAGAAGCTGCAGTAAAACTTGTGACCACAGGAGTGAATTCAGCCACAGAATTCACAACAGTACCCCCCCCTTGAGGAGGGGTCACCGAACCCTCACCAGAGCCCCCAGGCCGACCAGGATGAGCCGCATGAAAGGCACGAACAAGATCGGAAGCATGAACATCAGAGGCAAAAACCCAGGAATTATCTTCCTGAGCATAACCCTTCCATTTAACCAGATACTGGAGTTTCCGTCTAGAAACACGAGAATCCAAAATCTTCTCCACAATATACTCCAATTCCCCCTCCACCAAAACCGGGGCAGGAGGCTCAACAGATGGAACCATAGGTGCCACGTATCTCCGCAACAACGACCTATGGAATACATTATGTATGGAAAAGGAGTCTGGGAGGGTCAAACGAAAAGACACAGGATTGAGAACCTCAGAAATCCTATATGGACCAATAAAACGAGGTTTAAATTTAGGAGAGGAAACCTTCATAGGAATATGACGAGAAGATAACCAAACCAGATCCCCAACACGAAGTCGGGGACCCACACGGCGTCTGCGATTAGCGAAAAGTTGAGCTTTCTCCTGGGACAAGATCAAATTGTCCACTACCTGAGTCCAGATCTGCTGCAACCTATCCACCACAGAATCCACACCAGGACAGTCCGAAGACTCAACCTGTCCTGAAGAGAAACGAGGATGGAACCCAGAATTGCAAAAAAATGGAGAAACCAAGGTAGCCGAGCTGGCCCGATTATTAAGGGCGAACTCAGCCAACGGCAAAAAGGACACCCAATCATCCTGGTCTGCAGAAACAAAACATCTCAGATATGTTTCCAAGGTCTGATTGGTTCGTTCGGTCTGGCCATTAGTCTGAGGATGGAAAGCCGAGGAAAAGGATAGGTCAATGCCCATCCTACCACAAAAGGCTCGCCAGAACCTTGAAACAAACTGGGAACCTCTGTCAGAAACAATATTCTCAGGAATGCCATGCAACCGAACCACATGCTGAAAGAACAAAGGTACCAAATCAGAGGAGGAAGGCAATTTAGCCAAGGGCACCAGATGGACCATTTTAGAAAAGCGATCACAGACCACCCAAATGACTGACATCTTTTGAGAAACGGGAAGGTCAGAAATGAAATCCATCGAAATATGTGTCCAAGGCCTCTTTGGGACCGGCAAGGGCAAAAGCAACCCACTGGCACGAGAACAGCAGGGCTTAGCCCTAGCACAAATCCCACAGGACTGCACAAAAGTACGTACATCCCGTGACAGAGATGGCCACCAGAAGGATCTAGCCACTAACTCTCTGGTACCAAAGATTCCAGGATGACCAGCCAACACCGAACAATGAAGTTCAGAGATAAGTTTATTAGTCCACCTATCAGGGACGAACAGTTTCTCTGCTGGACAACGATCAGGTTTATTTGCCTGAAATTTTTGCAGCACCCGCCGCAAATCAGGGGAGATGGCAGACACAATGACTCCTTCCTTGAGGATACCCGCTGGCTCAGATAAACCCGGAGAGTCGGGCACAAAACTCCTAGACAGAGCATCCGCCTTCACATTTTTAGAGCCCGGAAGGTACGAAATCACAAAGTCGAAGCGGGCAAAAAATAACGACCAACGGGCCTGTCTAGGATTCAAGCGCTTGGCAGACTCGAGATAAGTCAAGTTCTTATGATCAGTCAATACCACCACGCGATGCTTAGCTCCTTCAAGCCAATGACGCCACTCCTCGAATGCCCACTTCATGGCCAGCAACTCTCGATTGCCCACATCATAATTACGCTCAGCGGGCGAAAACTTCCTGGAAAAGAAAGCACATGGTTTCATCACTGAGCAATCAGAACCTCTCTGTGACAAAACCGCCCCTGCTCCAATCTCAGAAGCATCAACCTCGACCTGAACGGAAGAGAAACATCTGGCTGACACAACACAGGGGCAGAACAAAAACGACGCTTCAACTCCTGAAAAGCTTCCACAGCAGCAGAAGACCAATTAACCAAATCAGCACCCTTCTTGGTCAAATCGGTCAATGGTTTGGCAATGCTAGAAAAATTACAGATGAAGCGACGATAAAAATTAGCAAAGCCCAGGAACTTTTGCAGACTTTTCAGAGATGTCGGCTGAATCCAATCCTGGATGGCTTGGACCTTAACTGGATCCATTTCGATAGTAGAAGGGGTAAAGATGAACCCCAAAAATGAAACTTTCTGCACACCGAAGAGACACTTTGATCCGTTCACAAACAAAGAGTTAGCACGCAGGACCTGAAAAACCATTCTGACCTGCTTCACATGAGACTCCCAATCATCTGAGAAGATCAAAATGTCATCCAAGTAAACAATCAGGAATTTATCCAGATACTCACGGAAGATGTCATGCATAAAAGACTGAAACACAGATGGAGCATTGGCAAGTCCGAACGGCATCACTAGATACTCAAAATGACCCTCGGGCGTATTGAATGCAGTTTTCCATTCATCTCCTTGCCTGATTCTCACCAGATTATACGCACCACGAAGATCTATCTTAGTGAACCAACTAGCCCCCTTAATCCGAGCAAACAAGTCAGATAACAATGGCAAGGGATACTGAAATTTAACAGTGATCTTATTAAGAAGGCGGTAATCAATACACGGTCTCAGCGAACCATCCTTCTTGGCTACAAAGAAGAACCCTGCTCCCAGTGGTGATGACGATGGGCGAATATGTCCCTTCTCCAGGGATTCCTTCACATAACTGCGCATAGCGGCGTGTTCGGGCACGGATAAATTAAATAATCGACCTTTAGGGAATTTACTACCAGGAATCAAATTGATAGCACAATCACAATCCCTATGCGGAGGTAGAGCATCGGACTTGGGCTCTTCAAATACATCCTGATAATCAGACAAGAACTCTGGGACCTCAGAAGGGGTGGATGACGAAATCGACAAAAATGGAACATCACCATGTACCCTCTGACAACCCCAGCTGGATACCGACATGGAATTCCAATCCAATACTGGATTATGGGTTTGTAGCCATGGCAACCCCAACACGACCACATCATGCAGATTATGCAACACCAGAAAGCGAATAACTTCCTGATGTGCAGGAGCCATGCACATGGTCAGCTGGGCCCAGTATTGAGGTTTATTCTTGGCCAAAGGTGTAGCATCAATTCCTCTCAATGGAATAGGACACCGCAAAGGCTCCAAGAAAAACCCACAACGTTTAGCATAATCCAAATCCATCAGATTCAGGGCAGCGCCCGAATCCACAAACGCCATGACAGAAAACGACGACAAAGAGCATATCAAGGTAATGGACAGAAGGAATTTGGACTGTACAGTACCAATGACGGCAGACCTAGCGGACCGCTTAGTGCGCTTAGGACAATCAGAAATAGCATGAGTGAAATCACCACAGTAGAAACACAGACCATTCAGATGTCTGTATTCCTGCCGTTCAACTCTAGTCATAGTCCTATCGCACTGCATAGGCTCAGGTTTAACCTCAGGCAGTACCGCCAAATGGTGCACAGATTTACGCTCGCGCAAGCGTCGACCGATCTGAATGGCCAAAGACAAAGACTCATTCAAACCAGCAGGCATAGGAAATCCCACCATGACATCCTTAAGAGCCTCAGAGAGACCCTTCCTGAACAAAGCTGCCAGCGCAGATTCATTCCACTGAGTGAGTACTGACCATTTCCTAAATTTCTGACAATATACTTCTATATCATCCTGACCCTGGCACAAAGCCAGCAAATTTTTCTCAGCCTGATCCACTGAATTAGGCTCATCGTACAGCAATCCGAGCGCCAGGAAAAACGCATCGACACTACTCAATGCAGGGTCTCCTGGCGCAAGAGAAAATGCCCAGTCTTGAGGGTCGCCGCGCAAAAAAGAAATAATAATCAAAACCTGTTGAATAGGATTACCAGAAGAATGAGGTTTCAAGGCCAGAAATAGCTTACAATTATTTTTGAAACTTAGAAACTTAGTTCTATCTCCAAAAAACAAATCAGGAATAGGAATTCTTGGTTCTAACATAGATTTCTGATCAATAGTATCTTGAATTTTTTGTACATTTATAACGAGATTATCCATTGTAGAGCACAGACCCTGAATATCCATGTCCACACCTGTGTCCAGAATCACCCAAATGTCTAGGGGAAAAAAAAAAGTGAACAGAGAGCAGAAAAAAAAAAAAAATGATGTCAGAACTTTTTCTTTCCCTCTATTGAGAATCATTAGTTTGGCTCCTTGTACTGTTATGTTTGCTAATGACAGGTGTTATGAAGGCAATCCAGAAACACAGTGTGCTTAGCGATCAGAGCGCACACAGTGATCTGACAAATACCCAAAAATACAAGAACGAGCTCTGAGACGTGGAAACTCTGTAGACTGCACACCTGATCCTATCCTAAACACAACTAAAAGCGGCTGTGGATTGCGCCTAACAACTACCTAGGCAACTCGGCACAGCCTAAGAAACTAGCTAGCCTGAAGATAGAAAAATAGGCCTGACTTGCCCCAGAGAAATTCCCCAAAGGAAAAGGCAGCCCCCCACATATAATGACTGTGAGTAAGATGAAAAGACAAAACGTAGGGATGAAATAGATTCAGCAAAGTGGGACCCGATATTCTAGGACAGAGCGAGGACAGTAAAGCGAACTTTGCAGTCTACAAAAAACCCTAAAGCAAAACCACGCAAAGGGGGCAAAAAAAACCCACCGTGCCGAACTAACGGCACGGCGGTACACCCTTTGCGTCTCAGAGCTTCCAGCAAAACAAAAGACAAGCTGGACAGAAAAAAAGCAACAAAAAAGCAAAAAGCACTTAGCTATACAGAGCAGCAGGTCACAGGAACAATCAGGAGAAGCTCAGATCCAACACTGAAACATTGACAAGGAGCAAGGATAGCAGCATCAGGCGGAGTTAAGTAATGAAGCAGTTAACGAGCTCACCAGAACACCTGAGGGAGGAAGCTCAGAAGCTGCAGTACCACTTGTGACCACAGGAGTGAATTCAGCCACAGAATTCACAACACTCCAGTATCTGGTTAAGTGGAAGGGTTATGCTCAGGAAGATAATTCCTGGGTCTTTGCCTCTGATGTCCATGCTCCCGATCTTGTTCGTGCCTTTCATATGGCTCATCCTGGTCATCCTGGGAGCTCTGGTGAGGGTTCGGTGACCCCTCCTCAAGGGGGGGTACTGTTGTGAATTCTGTGGCAGAGCTCCCTCTTGTGGTCACAAGTGGTACTTCGGCTGATTCTCTCTGTGAGCTTCCGTTGGTGGAGGAAAGTGGTACTGCGGCTTCTGAGTTTCCTTCCTCAGGTGATATGGTGAAGTCGTTAGGTGCTACCTTATTTAACTCCACCTAGTGCTTTGATCCTGGCTTCCAGTCAATGTTCTAGTATTGGACCTGTTTCCTCCTGGATCGTTCCTGTGGTCTGCTGCTCTGCATAGCTAAGTTCCTCTTTGCTATTTGTTTGCTGTTTTATTTCTGTCCAGCTTGTCTATTTGTTTTTTCTGCTTGCTGGAAGCTCTGGGACGCAGAGGGTGTACCACCGTGCCGTTAGTCCGGTACGGAGGGTCTTTTTGCCCCCTTTGCGTGGTTTTTGTATGGTTTTGTGTTGACCGCAAAGTTACCTTTCCTATCCTCGCTCTGTTCAGAAAGTTGGGCCTCACTTTGCTAAGTCTATTTCATCTCTACGTTTGTCTTTTCATCTTTACTCACAGTCATTATATGTGGGGGCTGCCTTTTCCTTTGGGGTATTTCTCTGAGGCAAGGTAGGCTTATTTTCTATCTTCAGGCTAGCCAGTTTCTCAGGCCGTGCCGAGTTGCATAGGTAGCGTTAGGCGCAATCCACGGCTGCCTCTAGTGTGGTTGGTTAGGATTAGGGATTGCAGTCAACAGAGTTCCCACGTCTCAGAGCTCGTTCTTGTTTTTTGGGATATTGCCAGGTCACTGTATGTGCCCTGACCTCTATGTCCATTGTGGTACTGAATTACCTTTCATAACAGTCCGCCCACGCACCGCCCACACTCTTCCCCCCTCCGAAACAGGATGTAGAAGGACAGAAAGGGCTTATTTACATTCCGATATTTGTGTCCCATTGACTTGCATTGGTATTGGGTATAGGTATCGGCGATATCCGATATTTTTTGGATATCAGCCGATCCAATCCGATACCGATACTTCTGGATATCGGAAGGTATCGCTCAACACTAACTGTGACAATTATATGAGTGTAACGTAAGGGCTCGCCTGCGGTACTGCACAACAGTGTATAATCTTACAATTACCTCTATCTACCTACCAAATATCCCTTCGCCATCCTGATGTGACTTCATAAAACTCAGAGGAATAGTCCATCCTCAACTATACTGAAAATATCCCAACAGGTAACCAACTGCAGCTCCTATTTAGCCGTAAACAAAGTCTATAAAAGTTAAACAATTATCCCATATTATAATGTTCCATTGCATGCCTTGTCGGCATCTAAACATGGATTAGGATTCTTAATTACTAAACAGGAAACATGGCAGCAAATCCGGAAGTTGCATATGCTGATTTTGGCAATAAACATGGTCTGAAACAGTCAATATGCCTATCAATCTAAGTGCAGGCTCTATCTCAGCCTTGAGCATTTTGGTACCAAAATGTAGTGAGGTGCATTCACAGTTCCCAACTACTGCAGTGGGCCTTAGTTTTCTTACCGACCCAGTTCTGCTCTGGACAAACAATTGGTGTATACGGACGGATGCTGGGTCCCTACAGCAGGTGAACAGTACCATTGATGACTATGACTTAACTCCTCAGCGGCATCCAACATCTCTCACACTTGATCCCAGACTTTTCCATCTCTCTGCAGCGTCTGTCAGAAATCTCTTCACATCTGAATGAGTTCTGGTCGTGGGCACTATCAGCTCCACTGTACCGATGCTGGTCTTGGTGGGATGCTTACAACAGAGGATGGAGGATGTTGTTGGATTCCCCTTCAGCACGTCCTTTCCCTGATGTCAATAACTTCAGACTGCCCTTAAGATGGCCGCACTTCCTCTTCCTGTATTTCCTATCATTTCAGATTGTAGCTCCACCTCTGACTTTCAGTTTTGCATCGTTTCACAGTCTTTCGGTAATGCTTAGGCAACAGCAACATCTTGTAACCGAATAACAACATTACTGCAAAGAATCAAATCTATTTACAACAGGTGTAGTATTATACTGATGTGGACACAGGAAAAAACATTTAAACCAATCTGGTGAGCTGACACACATCTCACAGCACAATACATGTGATTGAGGTCACAATGCAAACTCAATGGTACTATGACCCCAACAAGAAAGTCACAAAACTGTGACTTGTTTCTTACAACCCTTTAGGTCGCAATGTGGCTCCATTCATTTGTATTGCGTTGAGATGCAGCAGTAACACCTAGCGAACTTTGGTTGCATGACCTGAATCGCGGGCAAAAGTCACTATGTGGCCCCAGCCTTATGATTACTAATTAAATAATTTGTTAATTGTGGTAGACATTCTTTCTAAGAAATAAATGACTCCAAACTACTTCATTGAATTAAGTGCTTACCTGTTTTGCTGCCAACACCTCTCTTTGGCATGTGAGCCGACATACAGTAGCATTACCTTAATGCACCATTGGAGCCACAATGTCTAGTCCCTTCATAAAGTAACAGACTGTAACAATAACCCGATTAACACCGTGGCATGAGCCATTTGTTTTCTTAAACTAGTAGACAATTTCTGTACATTAAGCAATTTCATTTAAAAGCTACTGCTATTAAACACATTTTTATAATATTCTTAGGAAGTCGGATAGATTAACCATAGTGCATGAAGTCCATTATTTTAAGCAATATGTGTTAAAGAGAAAAGAGAGTAACTTTCACTTTTAAAATGATCTTGCTTACAGAAAAAAAAAAATAACCATCTTATTCGTCATTGGCACTGATAAAGCCCTTCTTTATTCTCTTCAGTGTCATAGACTTGAAAGGAGCAGCAGGATTCATGTAACTCTCCAAATCCACACTCTTGCAGCAAAGGGGAAAGAGGTAAAAAACACGAGACACAAATCCACCATTGTCACAATATATGTAATATATGTAATTTCAGACAACTAAACACATAGTGTAATACAGGTTCAGTATCCTCCGTAGTACATGCCTGCACAAGGCAATCTTGCCTTGCGCAGGCGTGTACTATGGAGGACAGAGAATGAACTTCAATTCAATATTGCAGCCAGCATGCAGCCAGCGGGTAAGGAAAGGGTGAATCAAAAACCCAAAAACCCCGTCTCCATGGCTGAAGATTGTTCCCTCCAAATTCAGGTGACAGTGTCCCTTTAAGGGTGAAACCCTGGGTCAAGCAATATTCTCTAATGTTTTACACTATGGTTGGATGTCTATTCGTCCAATAGTAGCACTGGGGAATTATTCCCTGGATCAGAATACCTGCCTTTAAATGGATACTGAATCTCTATTACCTTATGTCCAATATCATATTTATTGTGACTTTTCTTCGAAGTCTTGTAAAGGCTTTCTGTCTCATTGTTTTGAATGTGCTCACCTGCTCCATAAGAGACTATTTTTATCCTCTTCCCGACGTACCCATCATATCTCAGGTCCCCTTCTTTAATGTGGGCTTCAGAACTGAACCCGCCTCTTTCTGGCAGATGATGGCTGTGTTATTCCGCAATCATCAGGCTTTAAAAGCTATGGGTGTAACAGGGCTCTGCCCACAGCTGTTCACATGTTAAATATTGCTGTCAATTTTTAACAGCGGCATTTACAGTGTGCAGCCCGGTGGCGCACTGTTCTATTCGTTTATCACCCCTGCCCCTTGCAACACGATAACAGAATGCCAATGGGTCTCTATGAAAGTTGGGACGGATGAAGACCATCATGACTGGCATTCATAGGACACCATGATTTTTAAAGCAATTGGACAATCCCAGGTTCAAGATCCCTAAAGGGACTACAAAATACAATAAAAAGAAAAAAAGAAAATTAAAACACATAATAAAAAAATAAATTTTTAATATATATATATATATATAAGTTTAAATTAACTTTCTTCACCTTCCACCATTAAAAATAAAGCTAAAAAATACACATATGTAGTATCTCCATATCAATAAAAATCCAATCTTTCAAATGATAAAATTGATGAATCTTGATAAGCGCCGTAATGAGGAAATAAATCAACATGCCAGAGTTTTATTTTTTCATTTGCTGCAACACAGTAAAAAATGTAATAATAAGTGATTAAAACATCGTATCTACCCCAAAAAGTCGTTTAAAACATATAATGTTCTCAGTGGGAAAAGCAAAATGATCCTTTAGTTATGATACTTTTTAATAGCTAACAAAAAATAAAACCAAAAACAAGCCTTTACACGGGCCCATTCACCAAAAAATGAAAACGGAAAATGGCGACAAGCAAAATTTTGTTTCACCACTTAAAAAATAAAAAACTTTGCATGTTTGATATCATTGTAATCATTCTGACCAGGTGACTCATATGGTCAAGTCATTTTTACCATATAATAAATGACGTTCAAATAAAACCCCAAAAACATTTGTGGAATTGCACTTTTTTTTGCAATCTCGACATGCTATGAATTTCTTCTCATTTTCCAATGCATAACATGGTAAATTGGATTTCAATCAACAGTTCAACTTGTCTCACAAAAACAAGCCCTGATTATTATTATTATTATTATTTATTGTTATAGCGCCATTTATTCCATGGCGCTTTACATGTGAGGAGGGGTATACATAATAAAAACAAGTACAATAATCTTAAACAATACAAGTCTCATAACTGGTACAGGAGGAGTGAGGACCCTGCCCGCGAAGGCTCACAATCTACAAGGGATGGGTGAGGATACAGTAGGCGAGGATAGAGCTGGTCATGCAGCGGTTTGGTCGATACAACCATATTGATGAAAAAAAAATCCCTTTTTTCTCCTTTTTGTGCTGTTCCAATACACACAAAGGAAATAAACACGTGTATAACAAAACATGTGTAAATGTAATAATTTTCCGGGAGAAATATTTTACTTTTTGGAACAATTTCAAGGATGCCAACATTTTCGGCCATGAATGTATAGATAAAGTTCTAGAAGACACACACTTTCCGGATTGTCCGTAAAGTGCTCTTTCATTATTGTAGCTATAATGAATATGGGTCATTGATAGAGCAATGTCAATTACAGTCTTCAGGAATTGGTGGAAGATAGCCGCCTCAAGTACAGACAAGGCAGGGACATGGGAGTTGGATAAAGGGCCTTATCTCTGAGTATACTATATAGAGTTAATATTCTTTCTTATAAAGGCCTTCATCAGTAAAACTGAGCTATTAAAATGATACAAGATTCACTTTGTCATCACACCCCAGTCTATTCGGCAAATCAGACAAGAAAATAAAAAGCATTTGCCTATTGGGTCAGTTTTATGGCATGTATGAAAACTGAGTGTGAAAAAAGACATTAGTCTATCAACTGTAGCCTAAAAACTAACATGTTCATTCAGGGGAAGGCAATAACCCATGAGGGAGATGTTATTTTTCCTATGAGTGGAAAAATTCCTTCCTAACCCCAGATATGGCAATAGGACAGGTCAATGTCTCATCTCCAGAATCTAATATTAATACCTTGTAATATTTAATGTCTTAAGAAATGAATTTAGGCCCTTGCATTGTGACAAATATATTTTTATTAGAAATTATGAAGTAATGGCATATGTTAGGCACCAGGATTCTCTCACTGCACAGGGTAGATTCCAAGCCTTGTCTGCCTCTGTGGTGTCCCATTCTGCTTCAGCCGCAGTGGGAGCTGCTCAACAAAGATGTCAGGCTCAGGGTCTTGCTCAGACTCATGCTGTTCGCTTGGTTACTGCTGGTTCTCCATCCAAAGCTATAGTAACTAGCAATAGGCAGCGCCGATCAGGATGCTAAGTACAGAAATCACCTTACTGAGCATACTCATGAGGTGGCGACCTCTCACTGGTGGTTGGTCGTCAACTGCTGGTGTGACGTGGCAGTTCCGGATTGGTCCACAAGCAAGGTCCTGTCTGACTGAACTTGAACAGAAACGTATAAAAGGTTCCCTGGAGTGCCCATCGGTGCGCTAATATCATATGTTTTTGGCGTGTTGGTGGACATGTTACCACCCTGTGTGTATGTTTGCCGCTACTACCACTGCAAGTGTGTGTTTAGGCAGGCAGTGTAGGGTGGGAACTCCCGCTTGGCTTAGCATCTGACTCCAGTTGTGTGTGCTCTTAGCACAGCTGAGTTTCAGTGCAAGCACAGTCACCAGTCTAGACATCTCTGGGAGGTTACTATAGGGCTCCCAACTAACGTTATTTTTGCACTACTCCTGTGTCATCTGACAGGGTATAGCTCTAAGTTCTCTTTTGTACAGTACCGCTCTGTGGAGTAACAGAGCTCAGCTTTAAGAGCCCTTTGGTACTGTACCACTCTGTGGAGAAACAGGGCTAGTTACTTTGCGCTCTGTTGACATTGAGTAACGTTTAACTCAGTGTGTTTAACCCCTTTCTGACATCGGACGTACTATCCCGTCGAGGTGGGGTGGGCCCCTATGACCACAGACGGGATAGTATGTCCAGCGCGATCGGCGGCGTTCACGGGGGGAGCGCGGCCGATCGCGGCCGGGTGTCAGCTGCCTATCGCAGCTGACATCCGGCACTATGTGCCAGGAGCGGTCACGGACCGCCCCCGGCACATTAACCCCTGGCACACCGCGATCAAAGATGATCGCGATGTGCCGGCGGTGCAGAGAAGCATCGCGCAGGGAGGGGGCTCCCTGCGGGCTTCCCTGAGCCCCCCGCAGCAACGCGATGTGATCGCGTTGCTGCGAGGGTCTTACCTCCCTCCCTGCCTGCTCCAGACCCGGATCCAAGATGGCCGCGGATAAGGGTCCTGCAGGGAGGGAGGTGGCTTCACAGAGCCTGCTCAGAGCAGGCACTGTAAAGCAGCCTGCACTGCTATCAGATCGGTGATCTGACAGAGTGCTGTGCAAACTGTCAGATCATCGATCTGTGATGTCCCCCCCTGGGACAAAGTAAAAAAGTAAAAAAAAATTTATCCAAATGTGTAAAAAAAATAAAAAAAATATTCCTAAATAATTAAAAAAATATATATATTATTCCCATAAATACATTTCTTTATCTAAATAAATAAAAAAAAACAATAAAAGTACATATATTTAGTATCGCCGCGTCCGTAATGGCCCAACCTATAAAACTGGCCCACTAGTTAACCCCTTCAGTAAACACCGTAAGAAAAGAAAAAAAATGAGGCAAAAAACAACGCTTTATTATCATACCGCCGAACAAAAAGTGGAATAACACGCGATCAAAAGGACAGATATAAATAACCATGGTACCGCTGAAAGCGTCATCTTGTCCCGCAAAAAAAGAGCTGCCACACAACATCATCAGCAAAAAAATAAAAAAGTTATAGTCCTCAGAATAAAGCGATGCAAAAATAATTATTTTTTCTATAAAATAGTTTTTATCGTATAAAAGCGCCAAAACATAAAAAAATGATATAAATGAGGTGTCGCTGTAATCGTACTGACCCGAAGAATAAAACTGCTTTATCAATTTTACCAAACGCAGAACGGTATAAACGCCTCCCCCAAAAGAAATTAATGAATAGCTGTTTTTTGGTCATTCTGCCTCACAAAAATCGGAATAAAAAGCGATCAAAAAATGTCACGTGCCCGAAAATGTTACCAATAAAAATGTCAACTCGTCCCGCAAAAAACAAGACCTCACATGACTCTGTGGACCAAAATATGGAAAAATTATAGCTCTCAAAATGTGGTAACGCAAAAAATATTTTTTGCAATAAAAAGCGTCTTTCAGTGTGTGACGGCTGCCAATCATAAAAATCCGCTAAAAAACCCACTATAAAAGTAAATAAAACCCCCCTTCATCACCCCCTTAGTTAGGGAAAAATTAAAAAAAGTATTTATTTCCATTTTTCCATTAGGGCTAGGGCTAGGGTTAGGGCTAGGGTTAGGGCTAGGGTTAGGGCTAGGGTTAGGGTTAGAGCTAGGGTTAGGGATAGGGTTAGGGCTAGGGCTAGGGTTAGGGCTAGGGTTAGGGCTAGGGTTAGGGTTAGGGTTAGGGCTAGGGTTAGGGCTAGGGCTACAGTTTGGGTTGGGGCTAAAGTTACAGTTAGGGTTTAGATTACATTTACAGTTGGGAATAGGGTTGGGATTAGGGTAAGGGGTGTGTCAGGGTTAGAGGTGTGGTTAGGGTTACCGTTGGAATTAGGGTTAGGGGAGTGTTTGGATTAGGGTTTCAGTTATAATTGGGGGGTTTCCACTGTTTAGGCACATCAGGGGCTCTCCAAAAGCGACATGGCATTCGATCTCAATTCCAGCCAATTCTGCGTTGAAAAAGTAAAACAGTGCTTCTTCCCTTCCGAGCTCTCCCGTGTGTCCAAACAGGGGTTTACCCCAACATATGGGGTATCACCGTACTCAGGACAAATAGGACAACAACTGTTGGGGTTCAATTTCTCCTGTTACCCTTGGGAAAATACAAAACTGGGGGCTAAAAAATAATTTTTGTGGGAAAAAAAAGATTTTTTATTTTTACGGCTCTGCGTTATAAACTGTAGTGAAACACTTGGGGGTTCAAAGTTCTCACAACACATCTAGATAAGTTCCCTGGGGGGTCTAGTTTCCAATTTGGGGTCACTTGTTGGGGGGGTTTCTACTGTTTAGGTACATTAGGGGTTCTGTAAACGCAATGTGACGCCTGCAGACCATTCCATCTAAGTCTGCATTCCAAATGGCACTCCTTCCCTTCCGAGCCCTCCCATGCGCCCAAACGGTGGTTCCCCCCAACATATGGGGTATCATCGTACTCAGGACAAATTGGACAATAACTTTTGGGGTCGAATTTCTCCTCTTACCCTCGGGAAAATACAAAACTGGGGGCTAAAAAATAATTTTTGTGGGAAAAATTTTTTGTTTTATTTTTACGGCTCTCCATTATAAACTTCTGTGAAGCTCTTGGTGGGTCAAAGCGCTCACCACACATCTAGATAAGTTCCTTAGGGGGTCTACTTTCCAAAATGGTGTCACTTGTGGGGGGTTTCTACTGTTTAGGTACATTAGGGGCTCTGCAAACGCAATGTGACACCTGCAGACCATTCCATCTAAGTCTGCATTCAAATGGCACTCCTTCCCTTCCAAGCCCTCCCATGCGCCCAAACAGTGGTTTCCCCCCACATATGGGGTATCAGCGCACTCAGGACAAATTGGACAACAAATTTTGTGGTCCAATTTCTCCTGTTACCCTCGGGAAAATACAAAACTGGGGGCTAAAAAATAATTTTTGTGGGAAAAAATTTTTGTTTTATTTTTACGGCTCTCCATTATAAACTTCTGTGAAGCCCTTGGTGGGTCAAAGCGCTCACCACACATCTAGATAAGTTCCTTAGGGGGTCTACTTTCCAAAATGGTGTCACTTGTGGGGGGTTTCTACTGTTTAGGTACATTAGGGGCTCTGCAAACGCAATGTGACACCTGCAGACCATTCCATCTAAGTCTGCATTCAAATGGCACTCCTTCCCTTCCGAGCCCTCCCATGCGCCCAAACAGTGGTTTCCCCCCACATATGGGGTATCAGCGCACTCAGGACAAATTGGACAACAAATTTTGGGGTCCAATTTCTCCTGTTACCCTCGAGAAAATACAAAACTGGGGGCTAAAAAATAATTTTTGTGGGAAAAAATTTTTGTTTTATTTTTACGGCTCTCCATTATAAACTTCTGTGAAGCCCTTGGTGGGTCAAAGCGCTCACCACACATCTAGATAAGTTCCTTAGGGGGTCTACTTTCCAAAATGGTGTCACTTGTGAGGGGTTTCTACTATTTAGGTACATTAGGGGCTCTGCAAACGCAACATGGCGTCTCATCTCAATTCCTGTCAATTTTGCATTGAAAAGTGAAACGGCGCTCCTTCCCTTCCGAGCTCTCCCATCCGCCCAAACAGTGGTTTACCCCCACATATGGGGTATCAGCGTACTCAGGACAAATTGTACAACAATTTTTGGGGTCCAATTTCTTCTCTTACCTTTGGAAAAATAAAAAATTGGGGGCGAAAAGATAATTTTTGTGAAAAAATATGATTTTTTATTTTTACGGTTCTACATTATAAACTGCTGTGAAGCACTTGGTGGGTCAAAGTGCTCACCACACCTCTAGATAAGTTCCTTAGGGGGTCTACTTTCCAAAATGGTGTCACTTGTGGGGGCTTTCAATGTTTAGGCACATCAGGGGCTCTCCAAACGAAACATGGCGTCCCATCTCAATTCCAGTAAATTTTGCATTGAAAAGTCAAATGGCGCTCCTTCGCTTCCGAGCTGTGCCATGCCCCCAAACAATGGTTTACCCCCACATGTGGATTATTTGCGTACTCAAGACAAATTGTACAACAATGTTTGGGGTCCATTTTCTCCTGTTACCCTTGGTAAGATAAAACAAATTGGAGCTGAATTAAATTTTTTATGAAAAAAAGTTAAATGTTCATTTTTATTTAAACATTCAAAAAATTCCTGTGAAGCACCAGAAGGGTTAATAAACTTCTTGAATGTGGTTTTGAGCACCTTGAGGGGTGTAGTTTTTAGAATGGTGTCACACTTGGGTATTTTCTATCATATAGACCCCTCAAAATGACTTCAAATGAGATGTGGTCCCTAAAATAAAAATGGTGTTGTAGAAATGAGAAATATCTGGTCAACTTTTCACCCTTATAACTCCCTAACAAAAAAAAATTTTGGTTCCAAAATTGTGCTGATGTAAAGTAGACATGTGGGAAATGTTACTTATTAAGTATTTTGTGTGACATATCTCTGTGATTTAATTGCATAAAAATTCAAAGTTGGAAAATTGCAAAATTTTCATAATTTTCGCCAAATTTCCGTTTTTTTCACAAAAAACGCAGGTACTATCAAAGAATTTTTACCATTGTCATGAAGTACAATATGTCACGAGAAAACAATGTCAGATTCACTGGGATCCGTTGAAGCGTTTTAGAGTTATAACCTCATGAAGGGACAGTGGTCAGAATTGTAAAAATTGGCCCGGTCATTAACGTGCAAACCACCCTTGGGGGTAAAGGGGTTAAGGTGCTTGCTCACATTCTTGCTTTGCCATTGTTCACTAGCTGTGGTTTACCATCTCTGCATGGTGGACCCCGGGTTGCGATTGCACTTAATCATAATTTATATTTAGTGCGATCCACCAGCCCTAACAGCATATTGTCATGATCCAGTTCAGGGTTTGTTTTCTGCTATCATCTCTCTGGACTGATCATGTGGGGTTTAATTCCCTTGGCCTTGTTTTGGAGCTGGCTGGGCTTATTAAGTCCTCTGCAGTCTGCTGGCCAGCATCAGTGATAGTTCATTCTTGCAGGCTATAGAGCAGTTGACCCATATACCCTGGTGATCCTTCTGCATCTGACTTCCTGTTTTTGTATTAGACCCGTTCCCTATCCCTGATTTAGTGTTCGTCTGGTTGTTTCCCTACAGTGTATGACTTGGCCTGATCTCTGAACCCCACCTCTTGATTTACGTCTCTGATAACATGTTCCCCGACCTTCTTTGACTCTCTGGCTTGTACCCCAACTTTGTCTTACGTCTCACGTTTTGGATACCGCGTTCCCATTTGGCTCTGACTTCAGGCTTGTCTCTGACTACGTGCATTGCTGTAACTTCTGGTTCTTCTGCTCCTGACAGGTTCTGACTCAGCTCGTCTGACCACTGTAGTATTAGTAGAGCTATAAAGCTAAGCAGAAGTTCTGCTGTAACACAGTCAGTTGTCAGTGGTTTGCACTGAGTTTAAACATCCACAGTGCCTTGCGAAAGTATTTGGCTCCCTGAAACTTTTCACCTTTTTCCACATATCATGTTTCAAACATAAAGATACCAAATGTAAATTTTTGGTGAAGAATCAACAACAAGTGGAACACAATTGTGAAGTTGAATGCAATTTATTGGTTATTTTTAATTTTTGTGGAAATTCAAAAACTGAAAAGTGGGGCGTGCAATATTATTTGGCCCCTTTAACTTAATACTTTGTTGCGCCACCTTTTGCTGCGATTACAGCTACAAGTTACTTGGGTAATGTCTCTATCAGTTTTGTACATCGAGAGACTGAAATTCTTGCCCATTCTTGCTTGGCAAACAGCAAGAGCTCAGTGAGGTTTGATGGAGATCGTTTGTGAATAGCAGTTTTCACCTCTTTCCACAGATTCTCGATTGGATTGAGGTCTGGACTTTGACTTGGCCATTCTAACACCTGGATACGTTTATTTGTGAACCATTCTGTTGTAGATTTTGCATTATGTTTGGAATCATTGTCTTGTTGGAAGACAAATCTCCGTCCCAGTCTCAGGTCTTTTGCAGACTCCAACAGGTTTTCTTCAAGAATAGTCCTGTATTTGCCTCCATCCATCTTCCCATCAATTTTAACTATCTTCCCTGTCCCTGCTGAAGAAAAGCAGGCCCAAACCATGATGCTGCCACCACCATGTTTGACAGTGGGGATGGTGTGTTCAGGGTGATGAGCTGTGTTGCCTTTACGCCTAACATATTGTTTGGCATTGTTGCCAAAAAGTTCGATTTTGGTTTCATCTGAACAGAGCTCCTTCTTCCAAAAGTTTGATGTGTCTCCCAGGTGGCTTGTTGCAAACTTTAAACAACACATTTTCTGGATATCTTTGAGAAATGGCTTTCTTCTTGCCACTCTTCCATAACAGCCAGCTTTGTGCAATGTAAGACTAATTGTTGTCCTATGGACAGACTGTCCCACCTGAGCAGTAGATCTCTGCAGTTCATCCAGGGTGATCATGGGCCTCTTGGCTTCATCTCTGATCAGTCTTCTCCTTGTTTGAGATGAAAGTTTAGAGGGACGGCTGGGTCTGGGTAGATTTGCAGTGGTATGATACTCCTTGCTTTTCAATATGATCGCTTGCAGAGTGCTCCTTGGGATGTTTAAAGTTTTGGAAATCATTTTGTATCCAAATCCGGCTTTAAACTTCTCCACAACAGTATCACGGACCTGCCAGTTGTATTCCTTGGTCTTCATGATGCACTCTGTGCTTCAAACAGAACCCTGAGACTATCACAGAGCAGGTGCATTTATACGGAGACTTGATTACACAGAGGTGGGTTATACCGTATTTTCCGCTTTGTAAGACGCACTTTATTTCCACCAAATTTGGGGGGGAAATGGGGGTGCGTCTTACAAAGCGGATATACCGCTTACCGTTACAGGCTGGGATGAGGGGGTGTCCGCCGCCGCCGCTGCTGCCCGCCACTGCTGTCGCCCGCCACCGCTGCCACGGTTGTCCACTGCTGCCCGCTGCTGCCCGCTGCTGCCCGGGAGATCCTGGAAACTCCGGTGCTGCGGGGGGCTCTGGCGACATTTTGTGAAAGACCAGAGCCCCCCGGCAGTTCGTCCATGCGTTCCTGTATGACTGACTTCGGGAAAATGGCCGCCGGAATCTCGGGAGATGAGATTTCAGTGCTGAGATCTCATCTCTCGAGATTCCGGTGGCCATTTTCCCGGAGTCAGTCATACAGGAACGCATGGACGAACTGCCGGGGGGCTCTGGTCTTTCACAAAATGTCGCCAGAGCCCCCCGCAGCCCCAGAGACAGCCCTGCAGCCCCCAAGACAGCCCTGCAGCCCCCGAGACAGCCCTGCAGCCCCCAAGACAGCCCTGCAGCACAGGAGCCCCCATGCAGCACAGGAGCCCCCATGCAGCACAGGAGCCCCCCTGCACACCCCCTCATCCCAGCCTGCAGCACAGGAGCCCCCCTGCAGCACAGGAGCCCCCCTGCAGACCCCCTCATCCCAGCCTGCAGCAATGCTCCACTCTTGCCTCCAGCAACAACCCTGGGACCCTGATCCACTGCAGCCACAACCCCTGGTGAGTAATAAGACGCATGGATTATAAGACGCCCCACCAATTTATTAAAAAAAGTTTTTTTCCTATTTTTCTCCTCAAAATTTGGGGTGCATCTTATAATCCGGAGCGTCTTACAAAGCGAAAAATACGGGTATTTATCATAATTAGGCATTTAGGACAACATTGGATCATTCAGAGATCCACAATAAACTTCTGGAGTGAGTGTGCTACACTGAAAATAAAGGGGCTGAATAATATTGCATGCCCCACTTTCAGTTTTTGAATTTCCACAAAAATTTAAAATAACCAATAAATTTCATTTAATTTCACAATTGTGTTCCACTTGTTGTTGATTCTTCACCAAAAATTAACATTTGGTATCTTTATGTTTGAAGCATGATATGTGGGAAAAGGTTTAAAAGTTCCAGGGAGCCGAATACTTTCGCAAGGCACTGTATAATTATATTAACACATAAAGGGATATTTGAACTGGCACACAGCTCAGTGAGAACTATGATTAGTAGACTGACAGTAAATGGAACAAAAGGATTTTGGACTGGAGCTTAGTCCACCAGCTGCCTAGTTTGATTCACAACTGCCATCTGAAAATGATTGCAAACACAAATTCTTTGGTATTATTATCTTCAATTAATTTGTCTTAAATGAAAAAACACAAAAGAAAATGAAGCAAAAAGCAAAACATTGATCATTTCACACAAAACTCCAAAAATGGGCCAGATAAAAGTATTGGCACCCTCAGCCTAATACTTGGTTGCACAACCTTTAGCCAAAATAACTGCGACCAACCACTTCCGGTAACCATCAATGAGTTTCTTACAATGCTCTGCTGGAATTTTAGACCATTCTACTTTGGCAAACTGCTCCAGGTCCCTGATATTTGAAGGGTGCCTTCTCCAAACTGCCATTTTCAGATCTCTCCACAGGTGTTCTATGGGATTCAGGTCTGGACTCATTGCTGGCCACCTTAGAAGTCTCCAGTGCTTTCTCTCAAACCATTTTCTAGTGCTTTTTGAAGTGTGTTTTGGGTCATTGTCCTGCTGGAAGACCCATGACCTCTGAGGGAGACCCAGCTTTCTCACACTGGGCCCTACATTATGCTGCAAAATTTGTTGGTAGTCTTCAGACTTCATAATGCCATGCACACGGTCAAGCAGTCCAGTGCCAGAGGCAGCAAAGCAACCCCAAAACATCAGGGAACCTCCGCCATGTTTGACTGTAGTGACCATGTTCTTTTCTTTGAATGCCTCTTTTTTTCTTCTGTAAACTGTATGTTGATGCCTTTGCCCAAAAAGCTCTACTTTTGTCTCATCTGACCAGAGAACATTCTTCCAAAACGTTTAAGGCTTTTTCAGGTAAGTTTTGGCAAACTCCAGCCTGGCTTTTTTATGTCTCGGGGTAAGAAGTGGGGTCTTCCTGGGTCTCCTACCATACAGTCCCTTTTTATTCAGATGCCGACAGATTACGGGTTGACACTGTTGTACCCTCGGACTGCAGGGCAGCTTGAACTTGTTTGGATGTTAGTCTAGGTTCTTTATCCAACATCCGCACAATCTTGCGTTGAAATCTCTTGTAAATTTTTCTTTTCCGTCCACATCTAGGGAGGTTAGCCACAGTGCCATGGGCTTTAAACTTCTTGATGACACTGCGCATGGTAGACACAGGAACATTCATGTCTTTGGAGATGGACTTGTAGCCTTGAGATTGCTCATGCTTCCTCACAATTTGGTTTCTCAAGTCCTCAGACAGTTCTTTGGTGTTAGGGCTAGCGGAACGCACCAAATACAAAGACAGATAGAGTATGGTGCGTTCGCAGCCCGGGGTCCACCGTGCAGAGATGGAACCTGCTGCCAAGTAATGACGGACTATATGGCGGTACTCATAAGTATACACACGTGGGTTAAACTTCACCCAGCGTGAAGGAAGCGATCCTGTTGCATCACAGGATCGCGGTACCGCACATAGAGCGCGAGCAAGTAGTCAGCGAACTCAACCCCAACTAGGATTGAAGTCCGATTAGACCCTTGCTGGCACAACACCGCAACTGGGTGTGTAAGGAAGCTGAAACAATATTAGGGCACAAGAGTGCATGCGGTGCCGCACTGACGAACGCCACTAACCACCCAGGCTTGGGTAAGGAAAGCACAGAGGAAGTGCACGGCGCCGTACTGGCGGTCACAGCAACTGGACGCTGTAATGTGTGATTCGTGCTGTAGGATAAGTCGGGCGCTAGATAGCAACCATACACCTTCCGCGAACAGACATTCAATAGGGAAGGGGTATCCAAGGACGACTTGCACTGACAACAAACACACATATGCAAATGTACACTAGCGCATGGCCGTGCGGTCATGCGCAGTTTATATAGTTGCAGCACAGGAAGTGGCCACAGAAACTTTGCCCTTCCAAGACCTGCCAAGAGGACCAATGGAATGTGCTGCAGGGCCTGAGCACATGACCCTCGATCTCCAACGGGAGATCTTGCCCTGGGCATGCTCAGTGTGTGCAGACAAGGACTTAGTCCCAGAGAAGTCCGCTCGCTGCTGACCAGCACTGGCTTTAATGGCCGAAGCTGAAGAAGCAGCAGTAACTCTCTGTACAGAGTGAGACTGAGCAAGACGCTGGGACCGATGTCCCTGCTGAGCAGACTCCACTGCGGCTGGATAAGAATGGGAGACCGCAGCGGAGATGGCTCGAGATTCCCCCTGTGCAGAAGCGGGAACTCGAGACCTAACATTACCCCCCCTCCTTGGGCCTCGCTACGCTCGAAGGCAGCAATGAGCTGTGGGGCCCGAATGTTTTCAGCAGGCTCCCATGACCTGTCCTCTGGGCCATAACCCTTCCAATCCACCAGATAGAACTTTTTGCCGCGTACCACCTTGCACCCCAAAATAGCGTTCACCTCGTAATCGTCCGTAGACGAACCCGATGTCCCGGCAGATGACTCGGAAAACCGGGACATGTATACGGGTTTCAAGAGGGACACATGAAAGGTGTCGGTGATACCCAAGCGTGGAGGAAGAGCCAAACGGTAGACCACAGGATTAACCTGTTCGAGAACCTTGAAGGGACCCAAGTAGCGAGGAGCAAACTTAGTGGACTCAACTCGCAGCCTGATGTTACGGGCGGAGAGCCACACCAAGTCGCCAGGAGCAAAGGTCGGAGCGGGGCGCCGATGAACATCGGCGGAGGACCTCATTCTCTCCTTGGAGGCCCGAATGGCATCTTGCGTGCGGTCCCAAATGTCCCGTGCCTCCACAGCCCAGTCTGCCACCCTGGAGTCAGCAGAAGACACAGGCATGGGCACAGGAACACGCGGATGCTGACCGTAATTTAGGAGGAATGGAGTCTGACCGGTGGAGTCGGCTACGGCATTGTTAAGTGCAAGCTCTGCCCACGGTAGCAAGGATGCCCAGTCATCCTGCCTGGCAGAAACAAAATGTCGTAAATATGTGACCAAGGTCTGGTTGGCCCTCTCTACCAACCCATTCGTCTCGGGATGATATGCCGAAGAGAGATTCAACTCAATACTGAGTAGACGACAAAGCTCTCTCCAGAATCGAGACGCAAACTGGGGACCCCAGTCACTAACAATTTTGTCTGGCATACCGTGTAGGCAAAAGATATGCTTGACGAACAAGACAGCCAACGCCCGTGCAGAAGGTAGCCGTGGAAGAGGCACCAAGTGCACCATTTTGGAAAAATGGTCGGTGATCACCCAGATAATGGTGCAGTTACGAGACTTGGGTAAGCCCACTACAAAGTCCATCCCGACCATCTCCCAGGGCCTGTCCGCCACCGGCAGAGGATAAAGCAAACCAGCTGGCCGTTGCCGAGGAGTCTTGTTCTTGGCGCAAGAGACACACGCCCGAACATACTCTGTGACATCACGAGCCATAT
The DNA here is from genome assembly GCF_032444005.1 of Ranitomeya imitator. NCBI lineage: Eukaryota > Metazoa > Chordata > Amphibia > Anura > Dendrobatidae > Ranitomeya > Ranitomeya imitator. Next base: position 739,437,332 of record NC_091284.1, on the reverse strand, counting down.
GCGGCCACCAGTATGTCCTCGCCAGTAACTCAGATGTCCTTTTGGTACCAAAATGTCCACCCACCCTGGACGAGTGTGCCGAAGACAGAACCTCCGGTCGCAAACTGGATGGTACAAAAGTCTTGCCCGGAGGCACAGACTCTAGCGAAACCGGGGCCACAGTTCTCAAGCTCTCGGTGGGGACATTAAGCCGAGGCTCCTCCTCCTCCTCCGCAGATGACACAACGGAGCGAGAGAGAGCGTCGGCCCGAATGTTCTTCTCCCCAGAAAGAAAATGGAGCGTGAAATGAAACCGGGAGAAGAATAAGGACCATCTGGCCTGGCGAGAATTCAACCGCTGGGCTGTCTGCAGGTACACCAAATTTTTATGGTCTGTGAAGACTTGGAAGGGAAAACGTGCTCCCTCCAAGAGATGTCTCCACTCCGAGAAAGCCAACTTCATGGCTAGCAACTCCCTGTCCCCGATGGAATAATTCCTCTCTGCTGGTGAGAAGGTCTTGGAGAAAAAGAAGCAAGGATGCTTCCGACCTTGAGCATCCTTTTGGAAGAGGACTGCTCCAGCACCAACAGAAGAGGCATCCACCTCCATGATAAATGGCTTATCAACATCGGGGCGATGTAGGATGGGAGCGCTAGCGAAGTGTAACTTTATAGAGTTAAAGGCCTTGGAGACCTCCTCAGACCACAATTTGGGATTCGCCCCCTTCTTGGTGAGGGCAACCAAGGGAGCTACCAAAGTTGAGAAGTGCGGAATGAACTGGCGATAATAATTAATGAACCCCATAAAGCGCTGCACCGCTTTAAGAGAATGGGGTTCCTGCCAGTCCATCACAGCCTGTAGTTTGGCAGGATCCATAGCCAATCCCTGGGCAGAGATGATGTAGCCTAGGAAAGGTAAGGACTCCTGCTCAAACATACACTTCTCCAACTTGGCATAGAGGGAGTTTGCCCATAGGAGGTCGAAGACTTTGCAAACATCTCTCCGGTGGGAGTCAATATCTGGAGAGTAGATGAGAATATCATCCAGATAGACTACGACCGAGGTGGAAAGCATATCCCGGAAGATATAGTTCACAAAGTCTTGGAAAACGGCTGGGGCATTACAGAGCCTGAAGGGCATCACCAGATATTCATAGTGCCCATCCCTGGTGTTAAAAGCCGTCTTCCATTCGTCCCCCTCACGGATGCGAATCAGGTTGTAAGCACCCCGCAGATCTAGTTTAGTAAATACCCTTGCTCCCCGAAGCCTATCGAAGAGCTCAGATATCAAGGGCAAAGGATACTTATTTTTAACGGTGATGGCATTAAGACCCCTGTAGTCTATGCATGGACGCAATTCCCCATTCTTCTTCTGCACGAAGAAGAACCCTGCCCCAGCAGGTGACACTGACTTCCTAATGAATCCTCTTGCCAGATTTTCCTGGATGTACTGTGACATTGCCTCTGTCTCCGGGAGAGATAGCGGATAGACCCGACCCCGGGGAGGCTCAGCACCAGGCAAGAGATCAATAGGACAGTCATAGGGGCGATGGGGCGGAAGGATCTCCGCCGCCTTTTTGGAGAACACATCTGCATAAGACCAATACTGCTTGGGGAGAGAGGAAAGATCTGCGGGTACCTCTGTAGTAGCAACCTGAACGCACTCCCTCTGACACCTACCCCCACAAGATTCGCCCCATCCCAGGATTCTGCCAGAGGACCACTCGATATGAGGAGAGTGGTACCGTAGCCAAGGTATTCCCAACAGGACCTCATCAATTCCCTCAGGAATGACGAGCAGAGATATAATCTCCTGATGAGATGGCGACATGGACAGAGTAAAAGGGATGGTCTGGTGTGTAATCTGTGAGGGCAGTGTCGACCCATTCACCACTCGTACTGTTACTGGTTGAGCTAGCATAACCAGGGGTATTGCGTGACGCTGGGCGAAGGCAGAAGACATAAAATTGCCCTCCGCCCCAGAATCCACGCAGAGCTCTACCGAGTGGGAGAATGAGCCTATAGTAATTGTCCCCTTAAAGGACAATTTAGAGGCAAACATCGCCGTGTCTAGTGTACCTCCACCTACTACCACTAGACGCTGACGTTTCCTCGACCGCTGAGGACATCTGGTGGCTAGATGTCCTGACTGCTGGCAAACATGACAGACCTTGAGTGCACAAGCGGTCCGGGACTTAGATCCCGCTTGTGACACTTCCCTGGCCTCATGTGACTCAGGAAACAGGACCGGAGATTCCAGAGGTTTGGCGAAGGTAGGAGCCAGCCGAAACCTCTGCCTACACTGGGCTCGCTCTAACCTCCGCTCGTTAAAACGGAGGTCAATTCGAGTGGAGACAGTTATTAACTCCTCCAGTGTGGCAGGAATCTCCCTAGTGGCCAGAGCGTCCTTAACGTGGTCAGCCAGGCCCCTCCAAAATATGGGGATAAGAGCTTTATCCGACCAATTCAGCTCAGAAGCTAAAGTGCGGAATTGGATGGCAAACTGACTGACCAAGGACTCACCCTGAGTTAATGCCAACAGTTGGAGCGCAGTATCATGGGTGACTTGAGGTCCTAAAAGGACCTGTTTCAGAGTGCTCAGAAACAGCGGAGCACTCTGCGCCACATGATCGCCACGCTCCCACAGCGGCGTAGCCCATTCCAACGCCCTGTCCGACAAGAGAGACACTATAAATCCCACCTTAGCCCACTCTGTGGGAAAACGTGCAGCCAGGAGCTCGAGGTGAATAGAGCACTGACTCACAAATCCCCTACAAAATTTGCTATCACCAGAAAATTTTTCTGGCAGCGGGAGGTGAGATAATGTCGGAGCAGGGGTGGCAATGGACAGGGTTGCTGCAGCCACACTAGCAGCCTGTACAGCAACTGCGGTAACATCCACAGCTGAAGTTGCGCTCTCAAGAGCCGCCAACCTACCCTCCAGCTGCTGGATATACCGCAAGGATTGCTGTTTGTCCGTCATTACTAGCCAGACCCTGGCGCTAGTGTAATGTTAGGGCTAGCGGAACGCACCAAATACAAAGACAGATAGAGTATGGTGCATTCGCAGCCCGGGGTCCACCGTGCAGAGATGGAACCTGCTGCCAAGTAATGACGGACTATATGGTGGTACTCATTAGTATACACACGTGGGTTAAACTTCACCCAGCGTGAAGGAAGCGATCCTGTTGCGTCACAGGATCGCGGTACCGCACATAGAGCACGAGCAAGTAGTCAGCGAACTCAACCCCAACTAGGATTGAAGTCCGATTAGACCCTTGCTGGCACAACACCGCAACTGGGTGTGTAAGGAAGCTGAAACAATATTAGGGCACAAGAGTGCATGCGGTGCCGCACTGACGAACGCCACTAACCACCCAGGCTTGGGTAAGGAAAGCACAGAGGAAGTGCACGGCGCCGTACTGGCGGTCACAGCAACTGGACGCTGTAATGTGTGATTCGTGCTGTAGGATAAGTCGGGCGCTAGATAGCAACCATACACCTTCCGCGAACAGACATTCAATAGGGAAGGGGTATCCAAGGACGACTTGCACTGACAACAAACACACATATGCAAATGTACACTAGCGCATGGCCGTGCGGTCATGCGCAGTTTATATAGTTGCAGCACAGGAAGTGGCCACAGAAACTTTGCCCTTCCAAGACCTGCCAAGAGGACCAATGGAATGTGCTGCAGGGCCTGAGCACATGACCCTCGATTTCCAATGGGAGATCTTGCCCTGGGCATGCTCAGTGTGTGCAGACAAGGACTTAGTCCCAGAGAAGTCCGCTCGCTGCTGACCAGCACTGGCTTTAATGGCAGAAGCTGAAGAAGCAGCAGTAACTCTCTGTACAGAGTGAGATTGAGCAAGATGCTGGGACCGATGTCCCTGCTGAGCAGACTCCACTGCGGCTGGATAAGAATGGGAGACCGCAGCAGAGATGGCTCGAGATTCCCCCTGTGCAGAAGCGGGAACTCGAGACCTAACATTTGGTCTTCTTTCTTTTCTCCATGCTCAATATGGTACACACAAGGACACAGGACAGAGGTTGAGTCAACTTTAATCCATGTCAACTGGCTGCAAGTGTGATTTATTTATTGCCAACACCTGTTAGGTGCCACAGGTAAGTTACAGGTGCTGTTAATTACACAAATTAGAGAAGCATCACATAATTTTTCGAACAGTTCCAATACTTTTGTCCACCCCCTTTTCTATGTTTGGATGGTTGGTGTGGAATTATATCCAATTTGGCTTTAGGACAATTCTTTTTGTGTTTTTTCATTTAAGACAAATTAAATGAAGATAATAATACCAAAGAATTTGTGTTTGCAATCATTTTCAGGAAGAAACTGAGTATTATCTGACAGAATTGCAGGGGTGTCAATACTTTTGGCCACAACTGTATATACAAGATACAGGATGGTTTAAACTGCGCTATGGAAGATAGTTCACATGCAAAGGTAATACACACAGAGACACAATGTAAGTTGTATATGTAAGTTGTATATACAACTAACATTGTTTCTCTGTATGTGTTACCTTTACATATGAACTGTCCTCCATAGCGCCATTTGAAATCATTCTGTATCTTGCTCTGAAAGTAGTTGATGCTGAAGGCTGTTGATTTTGCAAGATGTATAACAGCAGCTTATCAGGAGGTGAGAGAGGGGAGAGGGATGTGAGCAGCTAACTGCTGTTTAGAAATCAATGAGCTGGAGAGATGTGACTGGCATGTGTGAAGCAACACGGAGCCAAGCAGAGCCAAAAGGCCTCGTACCTCTCCACGTACCTCTCCACGTACATGGCGGTGCAGTCACCCATGGCAAGCAGTCTCAGATACGGACTGTCTTGTTTCCCGGCTGCGATCTGGAGGATACCATGTGCTGTTTATATTGTGAGTTTGGACATTAAATTACATTTACTTTGCACTTTTCCTCATCACTGCACAGTGTGGACACCGCTGCACTACACAGGAAATTGAAAAAGCAGGTCAATTGCAAACTTGCTTATTTTCATTCTAACTAACTAAAGCAATTTAATAACTAAACTAAGTTTTTCTTGAAGGCTAGGTTCACATTGCGTCAAGTACATGGCGTTAAACGGATGCGTTAAACGCATGTACAGAAACGGAGCAAAAATATGTGAAATTCGTCGTCACGGTAACGCTAGCGTTAACGCATGTGATCGCGTTTTTTCATTTTGATGTCCGTTTACGAAGTATCCGTTTGTCTGCGTTTGTCACTGTCAATAAAGTTGTTCTTTTTTTTTTTTTTTCCCTTTTGTCATTGTCGGGTGTGGGCACAGACTCATTCTCCATTTTGAAAGCATTGAGTGAACTTCTGCTAGCAAGATGTTTGTGTCTGAGCTCGTCAGATTTCACTTGATGCGGTTGCGACTTCGGCAGAGAAAGCGTAGTTCGCAAAGGAGATATTGGATCCACGAAGTGAATTTCTTGCGGAGTACATATGGTGCCTTTCACACCCTGTATGTGCAGCTTCGGGATCATCCCTTCAAATTCCAACGCTATCTACGGATGTCCATTGAGACCTTTGATGTTCTGCTCTCACATGTGAAGGATGAGATACATCATCATCGCAGCACTTTTCGTGAAAGCATCAGTGCGGAGCAACGTTTAGTAGTGACTGTGAGGTAATTATACATTTTTTTTTATCATTCTATTGACAAAGACTAGATCTCGGTATCGTGTGGCCTAATGTTCATTTAGCAATTGTATATTCTATTGTAACTAGCCTTTAGATGATCATTAAAATCCTAATTTTTTTTTTTTTGTTTTTGAATGTCAACAGATATCTGGCTACCGGAGAAACTTTTGCGTCACTGCATTACCAGTTTCGACTTGGGAAGTCAACAATTTGTCAACTGGTTCGGGAAACTTGTGATGCCATTTGGAACAACTTGCAACCACTTGTGCTACCAACACCAACATCAGAAATGTGGCTAGCAATTTCCCAACAGTTCGAGGATGTGGCTAATTTCCCCAATTGTATTGGTGCCGTGGACGGAAAGCACATTCGGATTCAGAAACCTGCACATAGTGGTTCCCTCTACTATAACTATAAGAAATACTTTTCTATAGTATTGATGGCGATTGCGGATGCCAGGTACCGTTTTGTTGCTGTGGATATTGGAGCTTATGGCCGGACTAACGATTCCAGAGTATTCAGAGACTCCAACATGGGCCAATGTTTGTACAACCAAAGTTTAAACATACCGTCATCACGACCTCTTCCGGGGACCGAAGGCCCAAGTTTGCCCTATGTTTTAGTTGGTGATGAGTAGTGTTGAGCATTCCGATACCGCAAGTATCGGGTATCGGCCGATATTTGCGGTATCGGAATTCCGATACTGAATTCCGATACTTCCCGCGTATCGGATACCGGAATCGGAAGTTCCCAGAATTCAAATTGAACGCAGCAGCCAATGAGGAATGAATGAAAGTGTGGGCACATCCTGTTTAGCATGGTGGGCATGTAAGTACTGGCAAGGCTGGGATTGGCTGCTGAAATGATGTCACTCTGCACTATAAAAAAGCGCTGCCGCCATTTTGCGCTCACTCTGCTGTGATTTCAGTTAGGGACAGGACGCTGTGTTCTAACTGAGGGCCAGTCGAGCTAGCTAATTGCTTTATTTTCCTTTCCAAAGGCTAATTTAGCAAAACGCTGTGTGTTCTTCACTGTTCACCTTGCTCTTGCCTTGCAGCGCTGTTTTAACAGCGTTCTGCAAGGTCTCTGTGTGTGTGTGTGTGTGCAGCTCACTCTGTAGTCTGTGTGCAGCCATATACCCGGTTGTATTCAGCTCAGGGGGGGTTCACACTGCCTCACACAGTTGTTCTTTTTTGCTCTTAGTGCAGCCTGCTGCACATTTTTTCTCAAATTTCCTATTAGTGTTTTTCCACCAGTCTCCAGCTCTATTGTGGAAAAACACTACATAGGATAACCTAGAGGGGGGTTTTTGGGCCTTGCAGCGCCGTTTACGGCTGTCTGCACGGTCTCCGTGTGAGCCCAGCTCGCCCTGTAGTCTGTGTGCAGCCATAGCCGGTTGGATTCAGCTCAGGGTTCATTACTGGCTCATACCTTGAGAAAAATTTTACTTTTTTTCAAATAGTGCAGCCTGTTTAAAATTTGAAAAAAAAAATTCCTATTAGTGTCTTTCCACTCGTATCCAGCTAAATAGTGGAAAAACACTATATAGGATAACCTAGAGGAGGGTTTTTTGGCCTTGCAGCGCCGTTTACGGCTGTCTGCACGGTCTCCGTGTGAGCCCAGCTCGCCCTGTAGTCTGTGTGCAGCCATAGCCGGTTGGATTCAGCTCAGGGTTCGTTACTGGCTCATACCTTGAGAAAAATTTTCCTTTTTTTCAAATAGTGCAGCCTGTTTAAAATTTGAAAAAAAAAATTCCTATTAGTGTCTTTCCACTCGTATCCAGCTAAATAGTGGAAAAACACTATATAGGATAACCTAGAGGAGGGTTTTTTGGCCTTGCAGCGCCGTTTACGGCTGTCTGCACGGTCTCCGTGTGAGCCCAGCTCGCCCTGTAGTCTGTGTGCAGCCATAGCCGGTTGGATTCAGCTCAGGGTTCGTTACTGGCTCATACCTTGAGAAAAATTTTACTTTTTTTCAAATAGTGCAGCCTGTTTAAAATTTGAAAAAAAAAATTCCTATTAGTGTCTTTCCACTCGTATCCAGCTAAATAGTGGAAAAACACTATATAGGATAACCTAGAGGAGGGTTTTTTGGCCTTGCAGCGCCGTTTACGGCTGTCTGCACGGTCTCCGTGTGAGCCCAGCTCGCCCTGTAGTCTGTGTGCAGCCATAGCCGGTTGGATTCAGCTCAGGGTTCGTTACTGGCTCATACCTTGAGAAAAATTTTCCTTTTTTTCAAATAGTGCAGCCTGTTTAAAATTTGAAAAAAAAAAAAATTCCTATTAGTGTCTTTCCACCAGTCTCCAGCTCAATTGTGGAAAAACACTACATAGGATAACCTAGAGGTTTTTTTGGGGGCCTTGCAGCGCCGTTTACGGCTGTCTGCACGGTCTCTGTGTGAGCGCAGCTCGCCCTGTAGTCTGTGTGCAGCCATAGCCGGTTGGATTCAGCTCAGGGTGCGTTACTGCCTCATACCTTGAAAAACAATTTCCTTTTTTTCAAATAGTGCAGCCAGTTTAAAATTTGAAAAAAAAAATTCCTATTAGTGTCTTTCCACTTGTATCCAGCTAAATAGTGGAAAAACACTATATAGGATAACCTAGAGGAGGGTTTCTTGGCCTTGCAGCGCCGTTTACGGCTGTCTGCACGGTCTCCGTGTGATTTAAACTAGCTCTGTAGCCCGATCTGCACCAAAAAAAAGGTTAAGTTCACCAAACACAACTTACACTTGTGTAGGCCACATTTGAAAAATAATAAAGTTTAGTCCACAATTTACAACATTAGTGTTTCTTACACCTGTTAGGAGGAGCATTACAGGAATAAGCACACTAAGGCCTTAGTACTTTTCTGCTTATCTTTATCTGTCAACCAAGATGAAGAGGGCAGGGAGTAAGGCACGTGGGCGTGGGCGCGGAGCAGGGAGAGGAGCAGGGAGAGGACGTGGTGATTCTGTGCCTGCTGCGGGCGCCGGTGACTCGTCGTCACTCAGTTTCAGCAGGGAACAGTCCTTCATGCGCAGCTTTGTCGGAGAGCGCCGTGCACCGCTGCTGCGTGAAGACCAAATTGAAGCCGTTGTCGGGTGGATGGCAGCTAACGCCTCGGCATCGACTTCAGTTAGTGCCACATCCTCTCAGGCACAGAGCACTGGAGAGCAGCCATCTGTCTCTTCACCACCTGCCAAATTGGCCAGGCAGTCAGAGAGCCCAGGACAGGAGCCGTCTCTACTTCTGTTCTCTGAATCTCTTGGCTTGGAAACAGGGGGCCAGCCAAGCAGCATTGGAGAAATGGAAGAAGAGGCAGTGTGCAGTGATGCCCAACACCTTTTTCTCTCTGACTCTGAAGAGGCAGGTGGGCCAGTGCCTCCGGTGACCACAGCGCAGTACGCATCTGATGATGAAACTCAGGTGCCGCTTTCTCGTGCGTACTGTGCTGCTGAGACTACCCAGGAGGAGCAGTTGGTGGCAGAGGGTAGTGGAGATGATGAGGTCCTTGACCCATCGTGGCGTGAGGAACAGGAAGGTGGTGGGAGCAGCTCAGAGGAAGAGCTTCCTCTTACGGGCCAAAGAGGGAGAGGGAGGGGGAAGACTGCGGAGCCTGTAGCCTCCACTTTGGCACCCGTTAGGAGCCTGTCTCTTTCCAAAGCCAAAAAGGGCGCTCCCAAGACTTGCAGTGCCTGGTCCTTTTTTGACACAGTTGCAGATGACATTTGTTTTGTCAAATGCAAGCTGTGTCATCATAAAGTAAAAAGAGGGAAAAATGTCAGCAACCTCAATACCACAAATATGTGGAAACATGTGCGGACCAGGCACGCGGTGGAGTTACAGAAACACACTGAAGATGTAGGCCAACCAACAGCGGCAGCTACCACCTCTTCAGCTCGTGTTGCCTCTTCCTCCAGCTCACGCACAGCTGGTTTGGCTTCCTCCCAGAGACCTTGTGTAATTCCACCCACAGCACCACCTTCCCAGTCATCCTCACACTCCCAGTCTACTCTACAGCCATCGGTAGTACAGGCATGGGAGAAAAGGCGGGCATTCTCGGCCAACCACCCCCGAGCACAGGCTCTGAATGCAGGCATTGCCAAACTGTTGTCCCTGGAAATGCTCTCGTTCAGGCTGGTGGAGACTGACAGCTTCCGTGACTTGATGGCATTGGCAGTCCCACAGTACAAGGTGCCCAGCCGCTTTTACTTCAGCAGGCAGGCTGTCCCTGCCCTGCACAGGCATGTTGAGGCAAACATAAAACATGCGCTACTGAACGCCGTCAGTAGCAAGGTCCACCTCACCACCGATGCGTGGACCAGTCAGCATGGACAGGGGCGATATGTTTCCCTCACTGCCCATTGGGTTAATGTTGTTGAGCCAGGTACAGATCGTGCGAGTGGCGCAGGACGTGTCCTGCCCACTCCAAGGATTGCAGGAATCCAGTCTGTACGCATCGACTCCTCCTCTTACACCAGTTCCTCTGATTCCTCTCTGCAGGATCCGTCACAGTCCACCCCCACATGGACCCGTGAACGTTTACCTATGACCGACATGAGCACAGCCGTGGCCAAACGTCAGCAGGCCGTCTTGAAACTAGTTTCATTGGGGCATCGAAGCCACACAGCGCAGGAGCTCTGGAATGCCATAAAGCAGGAGAGCGATGTGTGGTTACTGCCAGCGAATCTCCAGCCAGGCATGGTAGTGTGTGACAATGGCCGAAATCTGGTGGCAGCTTTGGCCCTTGGCAACCTCACTCACATCCCATGTCTGGCACATGTGCTCAATTTGGTTGTGCAGAGTTTTCTGAGGGACTATCCGGATCTTGATGCCCTGCTGCACAAGGTCCGCCTAGAGTGTGCTCACTTGCGGCGTTCCAGCTTGGCCAGATCCCGCATTGCTGCTCTGCAGCGCCGATTCCGCCTTCCGGAACACCGCATCATATGTGACCTACCTACCCGGTGGAATTCCACGTTACATATGTTGGAGCGGTTGTGTGAGCAGCAGCAAGCAGTTATGGAGTACCAGCTGCATCAGGCGCAAAGAAGTCGCAGTCAGCGCCGATCAGACTTCACAACCACAGAGTGGGCCACTATGAAGGACGTCTGCCAGGTTTTGCGTCCTTTTGATTATTCCACGCGGATGGCAAGTGCAGATGATGCACTAGTCAGCATGACTGTCCCCCTTATCTGCCTGCTTCAGCAAACTTTGCAAGGGTTAAGGGATGATGTGGTGGAAGAGGTGGAGGATGAGGAGTCACCTTTTCCATCAGCTTCTGGAGAGTCAGCGCCACGTGGTTCCTCACAAAGGGGTACGCAGGGGCCAATTTGTGAGGAGGATGAGGAGGAGTCAATGGAGGAGGAAGAGCTCCGTCCAGAGGAGGGAGCGACACAATTGTCCAGTGGTCAGTGTGTACAGCGAGGGTGGGGTGATGACGAGCGGGCAGAGATCATGTCTCAAGCAGGGGACAGCGTTTCTGGGCCGGTTGGCACTCTGCAGCACATGGTGGATTTCATGCTGCAGTGCCTGAGAAACGACCGCCGCATCGACCACATTCTCAACATGCCTGATTATTGGGTGTTCACCCTCCTCGATCCTCGCTACCGGGACAACGTCCAAAACCTCATCCCTGCGTTGACCCGGGAGCGTAAATTGCGGGAGTACCACGACACACTGGTGAATTCCATCATCTTCTCCTGTCCAACTGAGAGGAGTGCTGCTAGTGCTTTACAAAGCAGCTCAGTGCGTCGAGGCAGTGGGGGAGGCTCTGCCCAAAGAGGGAGCAGAAGCAGTGCCTCTGCCCAAGGCAAGCCCAGTATGGCACAACTCTGGCACACTTTTGTGTGCCCGCCCCAAATGTCTACACCATCACCGGCGGCTCCAGTCAGCAGGAGGCAACGGTTCCGTCAGATGGTGACAGACTACATGGCTTGCCCTCTTACTGTACTCCCAGACGGCTCTTCCCCGTTCAAGTTTTGGGTCTCTAAGCTGGATACATGGCCAGAGCTAAGCCAGTATGCATTGGAGGTGCTGGCTTGCCCTGCGGCTAGTGTCTTATCGGAACGTGTCTTTAGTGCCGCAGGTGGTGTACTAACAGACCGTCGCATGCGACTATCCTCCGATAACGTTGACCGGCTTACTTTCCTGAAAATGAACCAGGCCTGGATCTCGCAGGAATTTGCCACTCCTCTGCCTGATTAAGTAATTGGGTGTCATCCAGGTCTCCTGCTGTGTTCATCTTTCTACCACCTGAACTGCTATTCCTGGGCTCCAACACCGCCAGTTGCGGCTCAGAAGTGCAGGCTGCACAGTAAAAACATACGACCCAGTGTTATTGGGTTTCAGTAACGTCAGCTGATCCCCAGCTGTGTAGCCGGCAATGTGTCCTGCGACCGCCACGCTGGCACAACAACCTAAATGTAAGGGAACCTGTCCCCCCCCCCCCCCCCCCGTCGTTTGTTACTGAAAGAGCCATCTTGTGCAGCAGTAATGCTGCACAAGGAAAAGGTAGCTCTTTTTTTTTAGCTCTTTGCACACGCAGAACTTAACACTTATAAAATGTGTTCACTGATACCGTTATACCGTCCCGGAGCTGGGACTTTCCTTCGTAATGTGACGCAGCACAGCCGTCATTCCTACCCCCTTGGTGCCATGCGCTGCCTCCTCAGCGTTGTTTTAAGCTGTCACGGAGCCTGCGCTGTTCTGTTATCCCTTGGGCATGCCCTATTTGCGCTGCCTGTCTTCTGACATAATTTGGTGTCAGGCTGGCTGCGCCTGTGCGGCCGCGGTGCCCGAGATCCCGCCTCGCAGTGTCTTCTGATTGAGTCACACTGCGGGCCTGGGATCCATGGGCATGCGCAGTGCATATCTTCCCCTCGGGCTCTCGCTCATTTCCCTCCGCCTTCTTTAGACTGTGCGCCGTCAGCTGATCCCTAGCATGCCACGGCCGTGACACCGCACAGTCTGAAGAAGAGGGAAGGAGGGGAGTGAGAGTCGAGGTTATGCACTGTGCATGCCCATGGTTCCAAGGCCCGCAGTGGGATTACGTTAGATGAGACTGCGAGGTGGGATCTGGAGCAGCGTGGACGCACAGGCACTGACAGCCTGACACCAAATTATGTCAGAAGACAGGCAGCGCTAATTGGGCATGGCCAAGGGCTAACAGAACAGCGCAGGCTCCGTGGCAGCTTAAAACAACGCTGAGGAGGCAGCGCACGGCATCAAGGGGATAGGAATGACAGCTGTGCTGTGTCCCATTACGAAGGAAATTCGCACCTCCGGAACGGTTTAACGGTATAAAGGGACACATTTTTAGTGTTTACTTCGGTGTTTGCAAGGAGCATAATTAAAAGAGCAACCTTTTCCTTTTGCATCCTTAGTGCTGCACAACATGGCTCTTTCAGCTACAAACGTCTTGGGGGGGGGGGTTAAAGGTTTCCTTTCAACTTGCTCCAATCAGGCTTCGGCCTACACTCTGTTCCTCTGCTCCTCCTGCTGTCCCTGGGCTCTAACACCGCCAGTTGGTGCCTGGAAGTGCTGTGTGCACAGTCAACAGTCGCTCCTCTGTTATTGGGGTTCAGTAACGTCAGCTGATCCCCAGCTGTGTGTGCGGCAATACCTCCAATCTGCTCCTCCTGCTGTCCCTGGGCTCTAACACCGCCAGTTGGTGCCTGGAAGTGCTGTGTGCACAGTCAACAGTCGCTCCTCTGTTATTGGGGTTCAGTAACGTCAGCTGATCCCCAGCTGTGTGTGCGGCAATACCTCCAATCTGCTCCTCCTGCTGTCCCTGGGCTCTAACACCGCCAGTTGGTGCCTGGAAGTGCTGTGTGCACAGTCAACAGTCGCTCCTCTGTTATTGGGGTTCAGTAACATCAGCTGATCCCCAGCTGTGTATCCGGCAACGTGTCATGCGACCGCCACGCTGGCACAACTAAAATGTAAGGGGACCTGTCCCCCCCCCCCCCTAGGCGTTTGTTACTGAAAGAGCCACCATGTGCAGCACTAATACTGCACAAGGGAAAGGTCGCTCTTGAAATTATGCTCCTTGCAAACGCTGAACTACACACTCATGTAATGTGTCCCCTCACACCGTCCAACCGTCCCGGAGGTGGGACTTTCCTTTGTAATGTGACGCAGCACAGCCGTCATTGCTACCCCCTTGGCACCGTGCGCTGCCTCCTTAGCGTTGTTTGATTCCGTCATGGACCCTGCGCTGTTATGTTATCCCTTGGCCATGCACAGTTTGCGCTGCCCGTCCTCTGACATCATTTGTTGTCGTCCTGGCTGCGCCTGTGCGTCCACGCTGCCCGAAATCACACCTCGCAGTGTCGTCTAATGTGATCCCACAGTGGGCCTGGTATCCATGGCCATGCGCAGTGCATATACTAGCCTCTCACTCCCCTTCTTCACGCTTCTTCAGACTAGGCGGCGTCAGCTGATCCCTAATAGCATGCCACGGCCGTGACGCCGCACAGTCTGAAGAAGCAGGAAGGAGGTGAGTGAGAGGCGATGATATGCACTGCGCATGCCCATGGATCCCTGGCCCGCAGTGGGACTACATTAGATGACACTGCAAGGTTGGATCTCGGGCAGCTTGGACGCACAGGCACTGCCAGCCTGACACCTACATGATGTCAGAAGACGGGCACCGCTAACTGTGCATGGCCAAGGGATAACATTACAGTGCGGGCTCCGTGACAGAACCAAACAACGTTGAGGAGGTGGTGCCCGGCACCAAGGGGGTTGGAATGACGGCTGTGCTGTGTCACATTACAAAGGAAAGTCCCACTTCCGGGATGGTTTGACGGTGTGAGGGGACACATTATATGAGTGTGTACTTCAGCGTTTGCAAGGAGCATAATTTTCGGAGCCACCATTTTCCATGTGCAGTATTACTGCTGTACAAGATGGCTCTTTCAGCAACAAATGCCTGGGGGGGGGGGTTAAAGGTTCCCTTTCAACTTGCTCCACTGCAGGCTTCGGCCTACACTCTGCTCCTCTTTGATTCCCTGGGTTTCAACACTGTCAGTTGCCACCTGGAAGTGTTGTCTACACAGAAAAAAACACTAGGTGATGTGTCAGTGGGGTTCAGCACCGCCAGCTGTTCCCCTGCTGTGTAGTCGGCAACGTGTCCAGCACAAGCCACGCTGGCACAACAGAACAAAAGCTGCCACCAGTGCAGGCTTCGGCCTACACTCTGCTCCTCTCCTCCTCCTGCTGACCCTGGGCTCAAACACCGCTAGTTTTTGCCCGGAAGTGCTAGCTGCACAGAGAAAAACACCAGCCAATGTGTTAGTGGGGTTCAGCAACGCCAGCTGTTCCCCTGCTGTGTAGCCGGCAACGTGACCTGCAAACGCCATGCAGGCACAGGAACTGAAATTAAAAGGGAACCTGGCCCCACCCCCCCAGGTGTTTCTATGTATAACAGCCACCTAGTACAGCAGTACTGCTGCATTTGTACAAGGTGGCTGACTTTTTCTCCTTGCCCACGTGGAACTCAACACGTACAAAATGTGTCTCATTGAGACCATTCCACTGTCCCTGAGGTGTGACTTTCCTTTGTAATGATACGCAGCACCCCCCTTGGTAGCGTTTCCCGTCTTTTGTCATCATGGTTAGCTGGCTGCGCCTGTGCATCCGCCCTGCTAGAAACAACGCCCCTCGTTGTCATATTTATTTTGTCAGCGAGGGTGTGGTTTATGGGCACGAGCAGTGCATATGTTCGCCTGTCTTAACTCATCTCCTTCCGCCTTCTTCAGACTGTGCGGCCTCCTGGCCGTGGTAGGCGATAAGGGATCAGCTGAGGCCGCCCAGTCTGGAGCAGGTGTAAGGACATGTGTAAGCGGCAAACCTATTTACTGCACAAGGCCACGAATCCCAGCCACGCAGTGTGATTTTTTGAAAACACACTGTGGGTCTGGGATTCATGTCCATCGCTAACCGCAACGGCCGACATGAAATGAGGTCAGAAGACAGGAAGCGCTCACAGCGCATGGCCAAGGGATCACAATAGCGCAGACTCCTGTACAGCAAATAACAACGCTCAGGAATCTGCGCCCAGTACCTAGGTGCAAATTTTGACACCTGTGCTGCGTCTCGTTAAAAAGACAAGTCACGCCTCCACAACTGTTTGACAGTATAATGGGCTAAATAGTGTACGTGTTTTAGTCAGCGTGTGCAAGGAGCAAAACAAATAGAGCAACCTTTTACTTGTGCAGCATTAATGCTGCACAAGGTGTGGCTCTTGTACCTTGCAACACCTGAGGGGGGGGTTAAAGGTAACCTTTGAAATTGGTTCAACTAGGCTTCGGCCTACACTCTGCTCCTCTACTCCTCCTGCTGACCCTGGGCTCAAACACCGCTAGTTTTTGCCCGGAAATGCTAGCTGCACAGAGAAAAACACCAGCCAATGTGTTAGTGGGGTTCAGCACCGCCAGCTGTTCCCCTGCTGTGTAGTCGGCAACGTGTCCAGCACAAGCCACGCTGGCACAACCGACCAAAAGCTGCCACCAGTGCAGGCTTCGGCCTACACTTTGCTCCTCTCCTCCTCCTGCTGACCCTGGGCTCAAACAACGCCAGTTTCTGCCCGGACATGCTAGCTGCACAGAGAAAAACACCAGCCAATGTGTTAGTGGGGTTCAGCACCGCCTGCTGTTCCCCCGCTGTGTAGCCGGCATCGTGTCCAGCACAAGCCACGCTGGCACAACCGACCAAAAGCTGCCACCAGTGCAGGCTTCGGCCTACACTTTGCTCCTCTCCTCCTCCTCCTGCTGACCCTGGGCTCTAACACCGCTAGTTTTTGCCCGGACATGCAATCTGCACAGAGAAAAACACCAGTCAATGTGTCAGTGGGGTTCAGCAACGCCAGCTGTTCCCCTGCTGTGTAGCTTGCAACGTGACCTGCAAACGCCACGCAGGCACATGAACTGAAATTGAAGGGAGCCTGCCCCCCACCCCCCCAGGTGTTTCTATGTATAACAGCCACCTTGTACAGCAGTACTGCTGCATTTGTACAAGGTGGCTGACTTTTTCTCCTTGCCCACGTGGAACTCAACACGTACAAAATGTGTCTCATTAGAGACCATTACAATGTCCCTGAGGTGTGACTTTCCTTTGTAATGACACGCAGCACCACCCTTGTTAGCGCTGCCCGTCTTTTGACATCATTGGTTAGCTGGCTGCGCCTGTGCATCTCCCCTGCTCGAAACAACGGCCCTCGGTGTCTTATTTTTTTGGACAGCGAGGGTGTGATTGATGGGCATGTGCAGTGCATATGTTTGCCTGTGTTCACTCATCTCCTTCCGCCTTCTTCAGACTGGGTGTCCTCATGGCCGCGGCAGGCGATAAGGGATCAGATGAGGCCGCCCAGTCTGAAGCAGGTGTAAGGACATGTGTGAGCGGCAAACATATTTAGTGCACCAGGGCACGAATCCCAGCACCGCAGTGTGATTTTTTAAAAACACACTGTGGGTCTGGGATTCATGTCCATCGCTAACCGCAACGGCCGACATGAAATGAGGTCAGAAGACAGGAAGCGCTCACAGCGCATGGCCAAGGGATCACAATAGCGCAGACTCCTGTACAGCAAATAACAACGCTCAGGAATCTGCGCCCAGTACCTAGGTGCAAATTTTGACACCTGTGCTGTGTCTCGTTAAAAAGACAAGTCACGCCTCCACAACTGTTTGACAGTATAATGGGCTAAATAGTGTACGTGTTTTAGTCAGCGTGTGCAAGGAGCAAAACAAATAGAGCAACCTTTTACTTGTGCAGCATTAATGCTGCACAAGGTGTGGCTCTTGTACCTTGCAACACCTGAGGGGGGGGTTAAAGGTAACCTTTGAAATTGGTTCAACTAGGCTTCGGCCTACACTCTGCTCCTCTACTCCTCCTGCTGACCCTGGGCTCAAACACCGCAAGTTTTTGCCCGGAAATGCTAGCTGCACAGAGAAAAACACCAGCCAATGTGTTAGTGGGGTTCAGCACCGCCAGCTGTTCCCCTGCTGTGTAGTCGGCAACGTGTCCAGCACAAGCCACGCTGGCACAACCGACCAAAAGCTGCCACCAGTGCAGGCTTCGGCCTACACTTTGCTCCTCTCCTCCTCCTGCTGACCCTGGGCTCAAACAACGCCAGTTTCTGCCCGGACATGCTAGCTGCACAGAGAAAAACACCAGCCAATGTGTTAGTGGGGTTCAGCACCGCCTGCTGTTCCCCCGCTGTGTAGCCGGCATCGTGTCCAGCACAAGCCACGCTGGCACAACCGACCAAAAGCTGCCACCAGTGCAGGCTTCGGCCTACACTTTGCTCCTCTCCTCCTCCTCCTGCTGACCCTGGGCTCTAACACCGCTAGTTTTTGCCCGGACATGCAATCTGCACAGAGAAAAACACCAGTCAATGTGTCAGTGGGGTTCAGCAACGCCAGCTGTTCCCCTGCTGTGTAGCTTGCAACGTGACCTGCAAACGCCACGCAGGCACATGAACTGAAATTGAAGGGAGCCTGCCCCCCACCCCCCCAGGTGTTTCTATGTATAACAGCCACCTTGTACAGCAGTACTGCTGCATTTGTACAAGGTGGCTGACTTTTTCTCCTTGCCCACGTGGAACTCAACACGTACAAAATGTGTCTCATTAGAGACCATTACAATGTCCCTGAGGTGTGACTTTCCTTTGTAATGACACGCAGCACCACCCTTGTTAGCGCTGCCCGTCTTTTGACATCATTGGTTAGCTGGCTGCGCCTGTGCATCTCCCCTGCTCGAAACAACGGCCCTCGGTGTCTTATTTTTTTGGACAGCGAGGGTGTGATTGATGGGCATGTGCAGTGCATATGTTTGCCTGTGTTCACTCATCTCCTTCCGCCTTCTTCAGACTGGGTGTCCTCATGGCCGCGGCAGGCGATAAGGGATCAGATGAGGCCGCCCAGTCTGAAGCAGGTGTAAGGACATGTGTGAGCGGCAAACATATTTAGTGCACCAGGGCACGAATCCCAGCACCGCAGTGTGATTTTTTAAAAACACACTGTGGGTCTGGGATTCATGTCCATCGCTAACCGCAACGGCCGACATGAAATGAGGTCAGAAGACAGGAAGCGCTCACAGCGCATGGCCAAGGGATCACAATAGCGCAGACTCCTGTACAGCAAATAACAACGCTCAGGAATCTGCGCCCAGTACCTAGGTGCAAATTTTGACACCTGTGCTGCGTCTCGTTAAAAAGACAAGTCACGCCTCCACAACTGTTTGACAGTATAATGGGCTAAATAGTGTACGTGTTTTAGTCAGCGTGTGCAAGGAGCAAAACAAATAGAGCAACCTTTTACTTGTGCAGCATTAATGCTGCACAAGGTGTGGCTCTTGTACCTTGCAACACCTGAGGGGGGGGGTTAAAGGTAACCTTTGAAATTGGTTCAACTAGGCTTCGGCCTACACTCTGCTCCTCTACTCCTCCTGCTGACCCTGGGCTCAAACACCGCTAGTTTTTGCCCGGAAATGCTAGCTGCACAGAGAAAAACACCAGCCAATGTGTTAGTGGGGTTCAGCACCGCCAGCTGTTCCCCTGCTGTGTAGTCGGCAACGTGTCCAGCACAAGCCACGCTGGCACAACCGACCAAAAGCTGCCACCAGTGCAGGCTTCGGCCTACACTTTGCTCCTCTCCTCCTCCTGCTGACCCTGGGCTCAAACAACGCCAGTTTCTGCCCGGACATGCTAGCTGCACAGAGAAAAACACCAGCCAATGTGTTAGTGGGGTTCAGCACTGCCTGCTGTTCCCCCGCTGTGTAGCCGGCATCGTGTCCAGCACAAGCCACGCTGGCACAACCGACCAAAAGCTGCCACCAGTGCAGGCTTCGGCCTACACTTTGCTCCTCTCCTCCTCCTCCTGCTGACCCTGGGCTCTAACACCGCTAGTTTTTGCCCGGACATGCAATCTGCACAGAGAAAAACACCAGTCAATGTGTCAGTGGGGTTCAGCAACGCCAGCTGTTCCCCTGCTGTGTAGCTTGCAACGTGACCTGCAAACGCCACGCAGGCACATGAACTGAAATTGAAGGGAGCCTGCCCCCCACCCCCCCAGGTGTTTCTATGTATAACAGCCACCTTGTACAGCAGTACTGCTGCATTTGTACAAGGTGGCTGACTTTTTCTCCTTGCCCACGTGGAACTCAACACGTACAAAATGTGTCTCATTAGAGACCATTACAATGTCCCTGAGGTGTGACTTTCCTTTGTAATGACACGCAGCACCACCCTTGTTAGCGCTGCCCGTCTTTTGACATCATTGGTTAGCTGGCTGCGCCTGTGCATCTCCCCTGCTCGAAACAACGGCCCTCGGTGTCTTATTTTTTTGGACAGCGAGGGTGTGATTGATGGGCATGTGCAGTGCATATGTTTGCCTGTGTTCACTCATCTCCTTCCGCCTTCTTCAGACTGGGTGTCCTCATGGCCGCGGCAGGCGATAAGGGATCAGATGAGGCCGCCCAGTCTGAAGCAGGTGTAAGGACATGTGTGAGCGGCAAACATATTTAGTGCACCAGGGAACGAATCCCAGCACCGCAGTGTGATTTTTTAAAAACACACTGTGGGTCTGGGATTCATGTCCATCGCTAACCGCAACGGCCGACATGAAATGAGGTCAGAAGACAGGAAGCCCTCACAGCGCATGGCCAAGGGATCACAATAGCGCAGACTCCTGTACAGCAAATAACAACGCTCAGGAATCTGCGCCCAGTACCTAGGTGCAAATTTTGACACCTGTGCTGCGTCTCGTTAAAAAGACAAGTCACGCCTCCACAACTGTTTGACAGTATAATGGGCTAAATAGTGTACGTGTTTTAGTCAGCGTGTGCAAGGAGCAAAACAAATAGAGCAACCTTTTACTTGTGCAGCATTAATGCTGCACAAGGTGTGGCTCTTGTACCTTGCAACACCTGAGGGGGGGGTTAAAGGTAACCTTTGAAATTGGTTCAACTAGGCTTCGGCCTACACTCTGCTCCTCTACTCCTCCTGCTGACCCTGGGCTCAAACACCGCTAGTTTTTGCCCGGAAATGCTAGCTGCACAGAGAAAAACACCAGCCAATGTGTTAGTGGGGTTCAGCACCGCCAGCTGTTCCCCTGCTGTGTAGTCGGCAACGTGTCCAGCACAAGCCACGCTGGCACAACAGAACAAAAGCTGCCACCAGTGCAGGCTTCGGCCTACACTTTGCTCCTCTCCTCCTCCTGCTGACCCTGGGCTCAAACAACGCCAGTTTCTGCCCGGACATGCTAGCTGCACAGAGAAAAACACCAGCCAATGTGTTAGTGGGGTTCAGCACCGCCAGCTGTTCCCCCGCTGTGTAGCCGGCATCGTGTCCAGCACAAGCCACGCTGGCACAACCGACCAAAAGCTGCCACCAGTGCAGGCTTCGGCCTACACTTTGCTCCTCTCCTCCTCCTCCTGCTGACCCTGGGCTCTAACACCGCTAGTTTTTGCCCGGACATGCAATCTGCACAGAGAAAAACACCAGTCAATGTGTCAGTGGGGTTCAGCAACGCCAGCTGTTCCCCTGCTGTGTAGCTTGCAACGTGACCTGCAAACGCCACGCAGGCACATGAACTGAAATTGAAGGGAGCCTGCCCCCCACCCCCCCAGGTGTTTCTATGTATAACAGCCACCTTGTACAGCAGTACTGCTGCATTTGTACAAGGTGGCTGACTTTTTCTCCTTGCACACGTGGAACTCAACAAGTACAAAATGTGTCTCATTACAGACCATTACAATGTCCCTGAGGTGTGACTTTCCTTTTTAATGACACGCAGCACCCCCATTGTTAGCGCTGCCCGTCTCCTGACATCATTGGTTGGCTGGCTGTGCCTGTGCGTCCCCCCTGCCCGACACAACGCCCCCCGTTGTCTCATATATTTTGACTGCGAGGGTGTGATTGATGGGCACGAGCAGTGCATATGTTCCCCTGTTTTCACTCCCCTCCTTCCGCCTTCTTCTGACTGTGCGGCCTCATGGCCGCGGCATGCGATAAGGGATCAGCTGAGGCCGCCCAGTCTGAAGCAGGTGTAAGGACATGTGTGAGCGGCGAACATATTTACTGCACAAGGCCACGAATCCCAGCACCGCAGTGTGACTTTAGGAAAAGCCACTGTGGGTCTGGGATTTATGGCCATCGTTAACCGCACCGGCCAACATGAAATGAGGTCATGAGACGGCCTGCACTAACAGGGTATTGCCAAGGGATAACACAAGAGCGCAGTTTCCTGTACTGCAAATAACAACGGTAAGGAATCTGCGCACAGCACCTAGGTGTAAATTTGTACACCTGTGCTGCGTCTCCTTAAAAAGACTAGTAGTCACGCCTCCACTACTGTTTGACAGTATAATGGGCTAAATAGTGTACGTGTTTAATTCAGCGTGTGCAAGGAGCAAAATTAAATAGAGCAACCTTTGACTTGTGCATCAATAATGCTGTTCAAGGTGTGGCTCTTGTACCTTGCAACACCTGAGGGGGGGGTTAAAGGTAACCTTTGAAATTGGTTCAACTAGGCTTTGGCCAACACTCTGCTCCTCTACTCCTCCTGCTGACCCTGGGCTCAAACACCGCTAGTTTTTGCCCGGAAATGCTAGCTGCACAGAGAAAAACACCAGCCAATGTGTTAGTGGGGTTCAGCACCGCCAGCTGTTCCCCTGCTGTGTAGTCGGCAACGTGTCCAGCACAAGCCACGCTGGCACAACAGAACAAAAGCTGCCACCAGTGCAGGCTTCGGCCTACACTTTGCTCCTCTCCTCCTCCTGCTGACCCTGGGCTCAAACAACGCCAGTTTCTGCCCGGACATGCTAGCTGCACAGAGAAAAACACCAGCCAATGTGTTAGTGGGGTTCAGCACCGCCAGCTGTTCCCCTGCTGTGCAGCTTGCAACGTGACCTGCAAACGCCACGCAGGCACATGAACTGAAATTGAAGGGAGCCTGGCCACCACCCCCAGGTGTTTCTATGTATAACAGCCACCTTGTACAGCAGTACTGCTGCATTTGTACAAGGTGGCTGACGTTTTCTCCTTGCCCACGTGGAACTCAACACGTACAAAATGTGTCTCTTTGAGACCATTCCACTGTCCCTGAGGTGTGACTTTCCTTTCTAATGATACGCAGCACCCCCCTTGGTAGCGCTTCCCGTCTTCTGACATCATTGGTTGGCTACTTGCGCCTGTTCGTCCGCCCTGCCTGAATAAAATGCTCCTCGTTGTCTTAATTATTTTGACTGCGAGGGTGTGATTGATGGGCACGAGCAGTGCATATCTTCGCCTGTCTTAACTCATCTCCTTCCGCCTTCTTCAGACTGTGCAGCCTCATGGCCGCGGCATGCGAGAAGGGATCAGCAGAGGCCGCCCAGTCTGAAGCAGGTGTAAGGACGTGTGTGAGCGGCCAAAATATTTACTGCTCAAGGCCACGAATCCCAGCACCGCAGTGTGGCTTTATGAAAAGACACTGTGGGTCTGGGATTTATGGCCATCGTTAACCGCACCGGCCAACATGAAATGAGGTCATAAGATGGGCAGCGCTAACAGGGCATTGCCAAGGGATAACACAAGAGCGCAGACTCCTGTACAGCAAATAACAACGCTCAGGAAGCTGCGCCAAGCACCAAGGCGTTATTTTGGACACCTGTGCTGCGTCTCATCAAAAAACCAAGTCACGCATCCACTACAGTTTGACTGTAGAATGGGGTAAATTGTGTATGTCTTTCATTCAGCGTGTGCAAGTAGACAAATTAATAGAGCTACCTTTCACTTGTGCAGCATTAATACTGCACAAGGTGTGTCTCTTGTACTTTGTAACACCTGAGGGGGGGGTTAAAGGTTTCCTTTGAAATTGGTTCAACTAGGCTTCGGCCTACACTCTGCTCCTCTCCTCCTCCTCCTGCTTCAACACGGGCTCTAACATCGCAAGTTTTTGCCCGCAAGTGCTAGCTGCACAGATAAAAACACACGCCATTGTGTTAGTGGGGTTCAGCAACGCCAGCTGTTCCCCCAGTGTGTAGCCGGCAAAGTGTCCTGCAAACGCAACGCAGACACAAAGCTGCCTCCAGTGCAGGCTTCGGCCTACACTCATCTCCCCCTGCTTACCCTTTGCTCCAACACCGCTAGTTGGGGCTCTAGGAAGACAATCTTTAATAGGCAAGGCAACGCATCCGGGTTCCAGCACCGCCAGCTGGTTCTCGGCAGTGTTCTTGTCACAGGTACTCCCTCGTGCCAAGCCTGGTTTCAGCACCGTCAGCTGTTTCCGGGTTGTGTCAACTTCACTGAGACGCCTATGCTTGCCCCGTCGTGGGGCGGTCGAGTTAGCCAACTCCAGGGTGCCTCCAGTTTAGGAGCTTCCTATGTGGGCTGCGTGAACTGGTAGTCAAGGCTGGTTCTGTAGTGCCAGTAGGCCCAGCTCCCCCTGTAGGACTGTTGGGGTTCGGTAACTGCGGCTGCCTCGCGGCCTAGCTGTTCTCTCCTCTCCTGTGGGCCTTGGGGTCCACCACCTGGTTCCAGCACCGTCAGCTGTTTCCGGGCCGAGCCTTTGGCTAAGGTGCCTCCTCCTGGGTATCCGAGTTCCGCCAACGCCAGGCGGTCCTTGGTAGTGCTTTTAAGCGCGGGCACCTACAGCTTAGTAACCGGGTTCCAGCACCGTCAGCTGGTCCTCGGTCGTGCCATTGGCTCTTGCACACTGGGGCAACGCATCCGGGTTCCAGCACCGCCAGCTGGTTCTCGGCAGTGTTCTTGTCACAGGTACTCCCTCGTGCCAAGCCTGGTTTCAGCACCGTCAGCTGTTTCCGGGTTGTGTCAACTTCACTGAGACGCCTATGCTTGCCCCGTCGTGGGGCGGTCGAGTTAGCCAACTCCAGGGTGCCTCCAGTTTAGGAGCTTCCTATGTGGGCTGCGTGAACTGGTAGTCAAGGCTGGTTCTGTAGTGCCAGTAGGCCCAGCTCCCCCTGTAGGACTGTTGGGGTTCGGTAACTGCGGCTGCCTCGCGGCCTAGCTGTTCTCTCCTCTCCTGTGGGCCTTGGGGTCCACCACCTGGTTCCAGCACCGTCAGCTGGTTCCGGGCCGAGCCTTTGGCTTAGGTGCCTCCTCCTGGGTATCCGAGTTCCGCCAACGCCAGGCGGTCCTTGGTAGTGCTTTTAAGCGCGGGCACCTACAGCTTAGTAACCGGGTTCCAGCACCGTCAGCTGGTCCTCGGTCGTGCCATTGGCTCTTGCACACTGGGGCAACGCATCCGGGTTCCAGCACCGCCAGCTGGTTCTCGGCAGTGTTCTTGTCACAGGTACTCCCTCGTGCCAAGCCTGGTTTCAGCACCGTCAGCTGTTTCCGGGTTGTGTCAACTTCACTGAGACGCCTATGCTTGCCCCGTCGTGGGGCGGTCGAGTTAGCCAACTCCAGGGTGCCTCCAGTTTAGGAGCTTCCTATGTGGGCTGCGTGAACTGGTAGTCAAGGCTGGTTCTGTAGTGCCAGTAGGCCCAGCTCCCCCTGTAGGACTGTTGGGGTTCGGTAACTGCGGCTGCCTCGCGGCCTAGCTGTTCTCTCCTCTCCTGTGGGCCTTCGGGTCCACCACCTGGTTCCAGCACCGTCAGCTGGTTCCGGGCCGAGCCTTTGGCTAAGGTGCCTCCTCCTGGGTATCCGAGTTCCGCCAACGCCAGGCGGTCCTTGGTAGTGCTTTTAAGCGCGGGCACCTACAGCTTAGTAACCGGGTTCCAGCACCGTCAGCTGGTCCTCGGTCGTGCCATTGGCTCTTGCACACTGGGGCAACGCATCCGGGTTCCAGCACCGCCAGCTGGTTCTCGGCAGTGTTCTTGTCACAGGTACTCCCTCGTGCCAAGCCTGGTTTCAGCACCGTCAGCTGTTTCCGGGTTGTGTCAACTTCACTGAGACGCCTATGCTTGCCCCGTCGTGGGGCGGTCGAGTTAGCCAACTCCAGGGTGCCTCCAGTTTAGGAGCTTCCTATGTGGGCTGCGTGAACTGGTAGTCAAGGCTGGTTCTGTAGTGCCAGTAGGCCCAGCTCCCCCTGTAGGACTGTTGGGGTTCGGTAACTGCGGCTGCCTCGCGGCCTAGCTGTTCTCTCCTCTCCTGTGGGCCTTCGGGTCCACCACCTGGTTCCAGCACCGTCAGCTGTTTCCGGGCCGAGCCTTTGGCTAAGGTGCCTCCTCCTGGGTATCCGAGTTCCGCCAACGCCAGGCGGTCCTTGGTAGTGCTTTTAAGCGCGGGCACCTACAGCTTAGTAACCGGGTTCCAGCACCGTCAGCTGGTCCTCGGTCGTGCCATTGGCTCTTGCACACTGGGGCAACGCATCCGGGTTCCAGCACCGCCAGCTGGTTCTCGGCAGTGTTCTTGTCACAGGTACTCCCTCGTGCCAAGCCTGGTTTCAGCACCGTCAGCTGTTTCCGGGTTGTGTCAACTTCACTGAGACGCCTATGCTTGCCCCGTCGTGGGGCGGTCGAGTTAGCCAACTCCAGGGTGCCTCCAGTTTAGGAGCTTCCTATGTGGGCTGCGTGAACTGGTAGTCAAGGCTGGTTCTGTAGTGCCAGTAGGCCCAGCTCCCCCTGTAGGACTGTTGGGGTTCGGTAACTGCGGCTGCCTCGCGGCCTAGCTGTTCTCTCCTCTCCTGTGGGCCTTGGGGTCCACCACCTGGTTCCAGCACCGTCAGCTGTTTCCGGGCCGAGCCTTTGGCTAAGGTGCCTCCTCCTGGGTATCCGAGTTCCGCCAACGCCAGGCGGTCCTTGGTAGTGCTTTTAAGCGCGGGCACCTACAGCTTAGTAACCGGGTTCCAGCACCGTCAGCTGGTCCTCGGTCGTGCCATTGGCTCTTGCACACTGGGGCAACGCATCCGGGTTCCAGCACCGCCAGCTGGTTCTCGGCAGTGTTCTTGTCACAGGTACTCCCTCGTGCCAAGCCTGGTTTCAGCACCGTCAGCTGTTTCCGGGTTGTGTCAACTTCACTGAGACGCCTATGCTTGCCCCGTCGTGGGGCGGTCGAGTTAGCCAACTCCAGGGTGCCTCCAGTTTAGGAGCTTCCTATGTGGGCTGCGTGAACTGGTAGTCAAGGCTGGTTCTGTAGTGCCAGTAGGCCCAGCTCCCCCTGTAGGACTGTTGGGGTTCGGTAACTGCGGCTGCCTCGCGGCCTAGCTGTTCTCTCCTCTCCTGTGGGCCTTGGGGTCCACCACCTGGTTCCAGCACCGTCAGCTGGTTCCGGGCCGAGCCTTTGGCTTAGGTGCCTCCTCCTGGGTATCCGAGTTCCGCCAACGCCAGGCGGTCCTTGGTAGTGCTTTTAAGCGCGGGCACCTACAGCTTAGTAACCGGGTTCCAGCACCGTCAGCTGGTCCTCGGTCGTGCCATTGGCTCTTGCACACTGGGGCAACGCATCCGGGTTCCAGCACCGCCAGCTGGTTCTCGGCAGTGTTCTTGTCACAGGTACTCCCTCGTGCCAAGCCTGGTTTCAGCACCGTCAGCTGTTTCCGGGTTGTGTCAACTTCACTGAGACGCCTATGCTTGCCCCGTCGTGGGGCGGTCGAGTTAGCCAACTCCAGGGTGCCTCCAGTTTAGGAGCTTCCTATGTGGGCTGCGTGAACTGGTAGTCAAGGCTGGTTCTGTAGTGCCAGTAGGCCCAGCTCCCCCTGTAGGACTGTTGGGGTTCGGTAACTGCGGCTGCCTCGCGGCCTAGCTGTTCTCTCCTCTCCTGTGGGCCTTCGGGTCCACCACCTGGTTCCAGCACCGTCAGCTGGTTCCGGGCCGAGCCTTTGGCTAAGGTGCCTCCTCCTGGGTATCCGAGTTCCGCCAACGCCAGGCGGTCCTTGGTAGTGCTTTTAAGCGCGGGCACCTACAGCTTAGTAACCGGGTTCCAGCACCGTCAGCTGGTCCTCGGTCGTGCCATTGGCTCTTGCACACTGGGGCAACGCATCCGGGTTCCAGCACCGCCAGCTGGTTCTCGGCAGTGTTCTTGTCACAGGTACTCCCTCGTGCCAAGCCTGGTTTCAGCACCGTCAGCTGTTTCCGGGTTGTGTCAACTTCACTGAGACGCCTATGCTTGCCCCGTCGTGGGGCGGTCGAGTTAGCCAACTCCAGGGTGCCTCCAGTTTAGGAGCTTCCTATGTGGGCTGCGTGAACTGGTAGTCAAGGCTGGTTCTGTAGTGCCAGTAGGCCCAGCTCCCCCTGTAGGACTGTTGGGGTTCGGTAACTGCGGCTGCCTCGCGGCCTAGCTGTTCTCTCCTCTCCTGTGGGCCTTCGGGTCCACCACCTGGTTCCAGCACCGTCAGCTGTTTCCGGGCCGAGCCTTTGGCTAAGGTGCCTCCTCCTGGGTATCCGAGTTCCGCCAACGCCAGGCGGTCCTTGGTAGTGCTTTTAAGCGCGGGCACCTACAGCTTAGTAACCGGGTTCCAGCACCGTCAGCTGGTCCTCGGTCGTGCCATTGGCTCTTGCACACTGGGGCAACGCATCCGGGTTCCAGCACCGCCAGCTGGTTCTCGGCAGTGTTCTTGTCACAGGTACTCCCTCGTGCCAAGCCTGGTTTCAGCACCGTCAGCTGTTTCCGGGTTGTGTCAACTTCACTGAGACGCCTATGCTTGCCCCGTCGTGGGGCGGTCGAGTTAGCCAACTCCAGGGTGCCTCCAGTTTAGGAGCTTCCTATGTGGGCTGCGTGAACTGGTAGTCAAGGCTGGTTCTGTAGTGCCAGTAGGCCCAGCTCCCCCTGTAGGACTGTTGGGGTTCGGTAACTGCGGCTGCCTCGCGGCCTAGCTGTTCTCTCCTCTCCTGTGGGCCTTGGGGTCCACCACCTGGTTCCAGCACCGTCAGCTGTTTCCGGGCCGAGCCTTTGGCTAAGGTGCCTCCTCCTGGGTATCCGAGTTCCGCCAACGCCAGGCGGTCCTTGGTAGTGCTTTTAAGCGCGGGCACCTACAGCTTAGTAACCGGGTTCCAGCACCGTCAGCTGGTCCTCGGTCGTGCCATTGGCTCTTGCACACTGGGGCAACGCATCCGGGTTCCAGCACCGCCAGCTGGTTCTCGGCAGTGTTCTTGTCACAGGTACTCCCTCGTGCCAAGCCTGGTTTCAGCACCGTCAGCTGTTTCCGGGTTGTGTCAACTTCACTGAGACGCCTATGCTTGCCCCGTCGTGGGGCGGTCGAGTTAGCCAACTCCAGGGTGCCTCCAGTTTAGGAGCTTCCTATGTGGGCTGCGTGAACTGGTAGTCAAGGCTGGTTCTGTAGTGCCAGTAGGCCCAGCTCCCCCTGTAGGACTGTTGGGGTTCGGTAACTGCGGCTGCCTCGCGGCCTAGCTGTTCTCTCCTCTCCTGTGGGCCTTCGGGTCCACCACCTGGTTCCAGCACCGTCAGCTGTTTCCGGGCCGAGCCTTTGGCTAAGGTGCCTCCTCCTGGGTATCCGAGTTCCGCCAACGCCAGGCGGTCCTTGGTAGTGCTTTTAAGCGCGGGCACCTACAGCTTAGTAACCGGGTTCCAGCACCGTCAGCTGGTCCTCGGTCGTGCCATTGGCTCTTGCACACTGGGGCAACGCATCCGGGTTCCAGCACCGCCAGCTGGTTCTCGGCAGTGTTCTTGTCACAGGTACTCCCTCGTGCCAAGCCTGGTTTCAGCACCGTCAGCTGTTTCCGGGTTGTGTCAACTTCACTGAGACGCCTATGCTTGCCCCGTCGTGGGGCGGTCGAGTTAGCCAACTCCAGGGTGCCTCCAGTTTAGGAGCTTCCTATGTGGGCTGCGTGAACTGGTAGTCAAGGCTGGTTCTGTAGTGCCAGTAGGCCCAGCTCCCCCTGTAGGACTGTTGGGGTTCGGTAACTGCGGCTGCCTCGCGGCCTAGCTGTTCTCTCCTCTCCTGTGGGCCTTCGGGTCCACCACCTGGTTCCAGCACCGTCAGCTGGTTCCGGGCCGAGCCTTTGGCTAAGGTGCCTCCTCCTGGGTATCCGAGTTCCGCCAACGCCAGGCGGTCCTTGGTAGTGCTTTTAAGCGCGGGCACCTACAGCTTAGTAACCGGGTTCCAGCACCGTCAGCTGGTCCTCGGTCGTGCCATTGGCTCTTGCACACTGGGGCAACGCATCCGGGTTCCAGCACCGCCAGCTGGTTCTCGGCAGTGTTCTTGTCACAGGTACTCCCTCGTGCCAAGCCTGGTTTCAGCACCGTCAGCTGTTTCCGGGTTGTGTCAACTTCACTGAGACGCCTATGCTTGCCCCGTCGTGGGGCGGTCGAGTTAGCCAACTCCAGGGTGCCTCCAGTTTAGGAGCTTCCTATGTGGGCTGCGTGAACTGGTAGTCAAGGCTGGTTCTGTAGTGCCAGTAGGCCCAGCTCCCCCTGTAGGACTGTTGGGGTTCGGTAACTGCGGCTGCCTCGCGGCCTAGCTGTTCTCTCCTCTCCTGTGGGCCTTGGGGTCCACCACCTGGTTCCAGCACCGTCAGCTGGTTCCGGGCCGAGCCTTTGGCTAAGGTGCCTCCTCCTGGGTATCCGAGTTCCGCCAACGCCAGGCGGTCCTTGGTAGTGCTTTTAAGCGCGGGCACCTACAGCTTAGTAACCGGGTTCCAGCACCGTCAGCTGGTCCTCGGTCGTGCCATTGGCTCTTGCACACTGGGGCAACGCATCCGGGTTCCAGCACCGCCAGCTGGTTCTCGGCAGTGTTCTTGTCACAGGTACTCCCTCGTGCCAAGCCTGGTTTCAGCACCGTCAGCTGTTTCCGGGTTGTGTCAACTTCACTGAGACGCCTATGCTTGCCCCGTCGTGGGGCGGTCGAGTTAGCCAACTCCAGGGTGCCTCCAGTTTAGGAGCTTCCTATGTGGGCTGCGTGAACTGGTAGTCAAGGCTGGTTCTGTAGTGCCAGTAGGCCCAGCTCCCCCTGTAGGACTGTTGGGGTTCGGTAACTGCGGCTGCCTCGCGGCCTAGCTGTTCTCTCCTCTCCTGTGGGCCTTGGGGTCCACCACCTGGTTCCAGCACCGTCAGCTGGTTCTCGGCAGTGTCTTTTGCTCTTGTACCTTCTGCTCCCCATCCTGGTTCCAGTAACGTCATCTGGTTCCGGGCAGAGCCTTTGGCTTAGGTGCCTCCTTCTGGGTATCCGAGTTCCGCCAACGTCAGGCGGTCCTTGGTAGTGCTTTTTAGCACGGGTACCTCCTGCTTAGTAACCGGGTTCCAGTAACGTCAGCTGGTCCTCGGTAGTTCCATAGGCTCTTGAACCTTCGGGTAGCCATCCGAGTTCCAGTTCCATCAGCTGGTTCTTGGCATTTTCTCAGCCTTCTTGTACCTTCTGCTACATTTCCAAGTTGAAGACCCTAACGTCGACAACCCGGAAGACCACCCCGATGACGACGACCCGGAAGACCACCCCGATGACGACGACGACGACGACGGCGGAGACGACGACGGCTGAGACGACGACGGCGGAGATGACGACACTGGAGACGAAGACCCTGGAGACGACAACATGGAAGACCGAGAAGCAGAAGAACAAGAGGCTGCAGAACAAAGAGCAGAAGAACATTAAGCATAAGACTTAATATCAGAGCAAAAGATATTATCTAAATTATATGCAGAAGAAGACTAAGCAGTGTATGGGGGTGAGTCCGTTCCTCCTCGTGGTGCCCCTGGATAAAGCCTGATGCTGCAGGCCAAACTGAACGCGGACAAATGTAACTTTTGTGACTGGCAGAACGGAAGGTGTAATCTTCCAACTTTTATAGATAACAACTACGGGAATGCCTGTCACAAATGAGAATATGATGAAGAAGTAGAATAGGAAGAATAATAACAGTGGAATAAAAAGAATATGTAGAATAGGAAGAATAATAATAGTTGAAGAAAATGAATATGAAGAATGTAATAAAAAAAAAAATAGGTAGAAGATGAAGAAGAAGATGAATAAGGTGAAGAAGTTGATGTCAAGGATGCTGATGATGATGAAGATGAAAGTGTGGGAAAAGAAAAAAAAAAAAAGAAAAAAAAGAAGGGGAAGGGCGTGGAATAGTGAAACATCAATATCTGACAAAATAAAAAAAATTTACATACTCAATATCTTTTTCAATCCGAACTTCTTTAAAAAAAAAAAAAAAAACATGCTATTCTATTTGATTGGACTAATCCTCATTGCCTTTAATGTCTCCGCCACCTCCCCCATACATCCTACATTATTCTTAGTTGTTTTCCTTCAGGTAGAATGAACCTACAAGGAAAGAAAGGGTTTATTTTAATTCCGATATTTTGGTCCCATTGACTTGCATTGGGATCGGGTATCGGTATCGGCGATATCCGATATTTTTTGAATATCGGCCGATCCAAACCGATACCGATACTTTCCGATATCGGAAGGTATCGCTCAACACTAGTGATGAGGCCTTCCAACTAGGACAAAATCTCCTCAAGCCCTACTCAAGCCGTAGTCTAGACTCCAGCAGGCGCATTTTTAATTATCGCTTGAGCCGGGCTAGACGTTATGTGGAGTGTGCCTTTGGGATTTTGACATTAAAATGGCGGATTTTACTAACCTGCATGCAACTGCAACCAGACAATGTGGACCGTGTTGTGAAGGCATGCATCTGTCTGCACAATTTTGTGGCGAGACATGAACCCCAGTTGGTAGACCCCAATGATTGTGAGTCGAACCTCAGTAGCATTGAATAGACTACAGTTCGTTCTGCATCACAAATAATGAGGATTCGTGATCAATTTGCACACTACTTCACACATGAAGGCCAGGTTCCATGGCAAGACAGACACATGTGAAAATAATTTAAAGTCTTCCTGATGTCGTGTAAAAAGTTACGTAGTGTAAAAAGTTATGTTGTTTAACCTGATGTCGTGTAAAAAGTTACGTAGTGTAAAAAGTTATGTTGTTTAACCTGATGTCGTGTAAAAAGTTACGTAGTGTAAAAAGTTATGTTGTTTAACTTGATGTCGTGTAAAAAGTTACGTAGTGTAAAAAGTTATGTTGTTTAACCTGATGTCGTGTAAAAAGTTACCTTATGTCGTGTAAAAAGTTAAAGTTAAAGTCATACAAGAATCTGAAATTTGAAACAGTTTACTAAATGTTTTTGTATTTTCCCAACAAACTGTTGGTACACAGGTGTAACATATGATATCCCATAGGGATGAAAAAAAAAGGAAAATAGAAATTAACAACAAAACCCCCCCCCCCCAAAAAAAAAAATTCCAACGCGGTAATTGCACCTGGCTGTGGACAGTGAACTGTACTAAAGACTTTGGTACTGCACGGGAGTATTGTCTGCCCAACTATATGATGGACTGCTACATTGTCTTTGAGGTTCCACGCTCGTTTCACCCCGGCCTCTATATTGAGGGTTGTAGGGCGGCATGTCCAGTCTTCTTCTTCCCGATGGAGCGGGTTCCTCGGTGCCCACAAATTCCTCTACAAGCTCGTTAAGTCTTTGTCGAAACATAAGGTTTCTATGTGCCGGGATATTTTGTACTACAGGCACATAGGATAATAAAAGTAGCTTCCACTCATTAGCAGAGTAGACAGACTCGCGTGCTTGCAGCTCGGTAATTTCTCGTCTCAGGTCTTTGAGCTCACTGCGACACATGTCCTCTACCCGTTGGAGTCCATCCACGATAATTGCATCTGCTTCATCTTTTTGAGATGCTCGCTTGCGTCCACGCTGTGATTGCAACCGGGCACTCACACCTGCAGCAACAGTGCTTCTATCCGCAGATCATGGCTCGCTGATGCCAGACACATCTTCAGGTTGCGTTGGTTCCACTGAAGAAGGCTCAAGTTCCTCTGCTGGTCTAGGAGCAGCGGTACTGCATATCGTGCTGTAACCCAAAAACAAAAATTACTTATTTTCCTTTAAACAATTTAGTCTCGCACACAGACCTTCTTGTACTTACGAGCGCTGAGACACTGTTTTCTGAAGAAAGAGCAGTTGGTCATAATGCACATACGGTGTCACCCGTTTGCCACTTGATCCGCTTGGTGCATTCTGACTGTTCCGGTAGTCACGGACAAAGCGATCGCGGATGGACTTCCAACGGGTATGGACAGCATCGGCTTTAAATTTAAAAAAAAAAAAAAATATATAAAAATAGTAGATTGTGTTAAGATATAGGAAAAATTGTTCATAGTTTGCTACGATAGTTGATATATAAATAGTAGATAGATAGTTGTTAGATAAGAAATAGTGTAGAAATAGTGTATAGATAGATAGATATATAGTGTACAGATAGTTGATAATTGAGAGATAGATAGCAGACAACAAGTGGATAGGTTGATAGGATAGAAATTTTTTTTTTTTTAAACATTTTCCGATGTTACGTCACCAATATTTACCAATTTTTTTCTTTGAGGTTGTCGACTTCTCCATGTATCGGGGATCAAAGTGACAGATTATTTGATCCCACAACTTCCGGTTCTTCACGATGTCATGGTGGGAGCTGTCGCTCTGGTCCCATATGGAGGGGTTGGCTTCCACAAGGTTAATAAGTGTCTCATTGTGGATAGTCAATGGCTCTTCGTCAACGACAATCCTTTTTTTTTTGTCGCTGACTTGGACTATGTAAACACAAAACGTTATGTTGATAGTGTCAATTTCACTGGATGGCCATATTCATATATACAGAGATAGATAGATACATAGATATAGCAATATATAGATATATAGATAGATAGATAGATAGATAGATAGATGTAGATAGATAGATATACATTGATAGATAGATAGATAGATACATAGATATTGATAGATAGATATATAGATAGATACATAGATACATAGATATTGATAGATAGATATATAGATAGATAGATAGATACATAGATAGATAGATCTAGATTGATAGATAGATATTGATAGATAGATATAGATAGATAGATAGATACATAGATATTGATAGATAGATATATAGATAGATACATAGATATAGATAGATAGATATAGATAGATAGATATAGATAGATAGATAGATACATAGCTATTGATAGATAGATATATAGATAGATACATAGATATAGATAGATAGATATAGATAGATAGATAGATAGATACATAGATATTGATAGATAGATACATAGATATACAGTGGGGCAAAAAAGTATTTAGTCAGTCAGCAATAGTGCAAGTTCCACCACTTAAAAAGATGAGAGGCGTCTGTAATTTACATCATAGGTAGACCTCAACTATGGGAGACAAACTGAGAAAAAAAAATCCAGAAAATCACATTGTCTGTTTTTTTATCATTTTTTTTGCATATTATGGTGGAAAATAAGTATTTGGTCAGAAACAAACAATCAAGATTTCTGGCTCTCACAGACCTGTAACTTCTTCTTTTAGAGTCTCCTCTTTCCTCCACTCATTACCTGTAGTAATGGCACCTGTTTAAACTTGTTATCAGTATAAAAAGACACCTGTGCACACCCTCAAACAGTCTGACTCCAAACTCCACTATGGTGAAGACCAAAGAGCTGTCAAAGGACACCAGAAACAAAATTGTAGCCCTGCACCAGGCTGGGAAGACTGAATCTGCAATAGCCAACTAGCTTGGAGTGAAGAAATCAACAGTGGGAGCAATAATTAGAAAATGGAAGACATACAAGACCACTGATAATCTCCCGCGATCTGGGGCTCCACGCAAAATCCCACCCCGTGGGGTCAGAATGATCACAAGAACGGTGAGCAAAAATCCCAGAACCATGCGGGGGACCTAGTGAATGAACTGCAGAGAGCTGGGACCAATGTAACAAGGCCTACCATAAGTAACACACTGCGCCACCATGGACTCAGATCCTGCAGTGCCAGACGTGTCCCACTGCTTAAGCCAGTACATGTCCGGGCCCGTCTGAAGTTTGCTAGAGAGCATTTGGATGATCCAGAGGAGTTTTGGGAGAATGTCCTATGGTCTGATGAAACCAAACTGGAACTGTTTGGTAGAAACACAACTTGTCGTGTTTGGAGGAAAAAGAATACTGAGTTGCATCCATCAAACACCATACCTACTGTAAAGCATGGTGGTGGAAACATCATGCTTTGGGGCTGTTTCTCTGCAAAGGGGCCAGGACGACTGATCCGGGTACATGAAAGAATAAATGGGGCCATGTATCGTGAGATTTTGAGTGCAAGCCTCCTTCCATCAGCAGGGGCATTGAAGATGAAACGTGGCTGGGTCTTTCAACATGACAATGATCCAAAGCACACCGCCAGGGCAACGAAGGAGTGGCTTCGTAAGAAGCATTTCAAGGTCCTGGAGTGGCCTAGCCGGTCTCCAGATCTCAACCCTATAGAAAACCTTTGGAGGGAGTTGAAAGTCCGTGTTGCCAAGCGAAAAGCCAAAAACATCACTGCTCTAGAAGGGATCTGCATGGAGGAATGGGCCAACATACCAACAACAGTGTGTGGCAACCTTGTGAAGACTTACAGAAAACGTTTGACCTCTGTCATTGCCAACAAAGAATATATTACAAAGTATTGAGATGAAATTTTGTTTCTGACCAAATACTTATTTTCCACCATAATATGCAAATAAAATGTTAAAAAAACAGACAATGTGATTTTCTGGATTTTTTTTTCTCAGTTTGTCTCCCATAGTTGAGGTCTACCTATGATGTAAATTACAGACGCCTCTCATCTTTTTAAGTGGTGGAACTTGCACTATTGCTGACTGACTAAATACTTTTTTGCCCCACTGTAGATAGACAAATAGATGGAGCGATAGATAGTTGATAGATAGTTTATAGATATAGTAGATAGAAAGTGAATAGATAGATTGTTGGTAAATATTGGATAGAATATTTCTAGTTTTATATTTACCACTGGCAGTTGTGGCGACGACAGACGGCTAGGGACCTTTTTTCTTTTTTGTCCTCCTTGTGCCACAACCTATTGTGTATGTAAAATGTAAAAAAAAATATTTTAACATTAAATAATGTTAACATTCATTGGATCAATAAATTTATGCCTGAAAAATTCAACATGTGTGCTATGTACCTTTGTTGTTTTTGCGTGTTTTTTGGGGGGAGGTCTAACAGCCTCGGGCTCAGAAGACTCCTATTCACAATAAAACAATAAACAGGATTGTTATGCCTAGCTCAATACAATGGAGTTTCACACAACATGGTTTTTTAAAGTGCAAGCCTACCGACTCAGAAGAAAAAATCGCAGACACGCTGCTGCTGCTGACATCTGTATCCGACATCTGTGTGCAACAAAACAATACATTTTTAGTACACACACATCCGACGGACATTACAGACTCCCATGATGTATACAGAGATATATAATATATAGAAATGTACTTACAATTTATAAGAGCTACGGCAAAACACTCTGTCACGTGCAGGAGACTTTGTGTGAGTGGGATATTTTAATGGCCGAAGTCACATTTCCTGTCACATGACCACATGTGACCACCCTCAAACGCTATTAAAACGTGTGGTTCTATTTGGAAATTTTTCATGATTTGCGTCTGACTGCGTTTGCCATAGCCTTCTATGGCAGAATGAACGCTTCCTTTAGTAGTGCG
This sequence comes from Ranitomeya imitator, assembly GCF_032444005.1. Classification (NCBI taxonomy): domain Eukaryota; kingdom Metazoa; phylum Chordata; class Amphibia; order Anura; family Dendrobatidae; genus Ranitomeya; species Ranitomeya imitator. The sequence continues at coordinate 739,400,237 of NC_091284.1, read as the reverse complement.
TTAGCTTGGCCGGACCCGAAAACGCTGCAAGCCGCGTTGAAGGTCCGTCAGAAAAAAAACGTTATGTGACAAACGCATACCAATTTAGGGATGCGTCACGATGCGTCAGACAATGCAAGTCTATGGGCGCGTTAGTATGTGCGTTACATTGCGTTTTTACTACTTAAAAACGAGTCCGTTAGACGGACACACCTAGCGCAATGTGAACCCAGCCGAACAAAGCAGCTTCCGGTCACTTGTAACAATGTCTCATTCACTTGCATGGGCAAAAATCAGTAAAGAGGCCATGATGGTAGACCAGGGAAGCTACCCTTCAATTTTCAGAATTAATGGGGGTTTCAAAGATCGGACCACATTGATCATAAAGTGATGATCTACTTTGGCAATATTCAATTACTTTATCAGATGGGAGAATTCTCTTAAATAATATGTAATTTTCTGATGAAATACTTTCTCTTATGAGATATATTGGTGGATAATTGATTTAGTTAGAAGGGTCCTAACCGGGAGACTCCCCTCTATTACTTCATGATTTCTTTGCAGATTGTGTAAACCAAATGCCCGGTACTAGCATTACTAAGAGCAACGTTTCTTTAATAATATAATTTTTCAACTTATTTTTTGTACCAAGAAGTACATCTCATGGCCAAAATTTCAGTTACTCCTTTATGGTGTTTCCGAGTCCCTAACAATACATTCTTGTCGTAGGTAAAATAATGGTGCTATTATATTTCCCTGGCTGATAATATAGTTACTGGATTTTCCCCAGTTGAAATTAAAGTTAAATCTAATCAGGGAAAACATGTAGCAACAGCCTTCATACTGTTTTATTAACTTACAAGACAGAAAAATATATTATTAATAAAATAAATAATATTTTACATATTGTGCTAGGATGTCTCTGTTACAATGAGTCTTTCTACACAGTATCCCACAGCAAAATCTATAAGTGCCAGGAGATGTAAAGTTATACTTCATCATAATGGTCGGAACATTTATGCACTTGGGGCTACGCAATTTATGCTACTTGCCATCTCCAATACAAATGGAGAAATAAATGCTTATTTTAAGTACACCAAGGTAAATTATTACCATAACAGATTTTCTCATGTGTTTGCTAAGTTATAATTCATTGCAAGTCTCATGCTGTGCTATGGAAAAAACTGTTGGCTGCCAGGTCCATCGAGTGACTTGTGCAGCTTGCTTGAAATTGGACCCACTTTTTTTTCAGAATGAAAATCTGTGTATGTTTACATCCTTTCCTTACAACCATAACTTAACTCTTTCTTGTTAAAAGAAACTCAAACAGCTCCTGCATAACAAACTTTGCTGAAATCGCAGCCAGGGACAAGGTGACTGCTCCAAGAGGCAAGTCCCTGCCGGCTTTGACATAGCCAAATTTGTTTTTTTGTTTTGTTTTTTTGTGGGATGAGTTTCAGTTTTGAATTACACATATCGCTTTACCATATAATGGATTAAAATGCAGGGAAAACGTGGTGAAATGGGGGGAAAAAAATCACAATTTTGGTATTGCTTTTTGGCTTTTGTTTTTACAGCATTCATAGTGCTGTAAAAGTGACCTGGCAACATGATTTCGCAAGTCAGTAGTACCATTATAGTGATACCAAACATGTATAGTTTTTTATTTTCTTTTAGTAATGAAAAATACATTTGCAAAAAACTTACCGTAAATACAATTTGAGTTGTGTACTTATTTTGGTTGAGTTGTGGCTACAGAAATAACAATCCCAGCATTTTCACATATTTTACTAGTTCAGCATTTACTATATACATACAGTAAATATGGTAGTTTTTATAGTTTATTAGTTTACACAATTATGCATGCAGCAATTTTAAAAATATTTTTAATGTTTGCTTTTTTTATTTTTAAATAGAAAGGGAACCTGAGCATTAATTTTTCACATTTATTTTACAATTTAGTGTTTCCCATTAACTTATAATCACTGCTATGTAATATTTGTTCTCATCTTGCACTAATAGAAGTATGTGTGGTTTTGACATATTATATAATCAACAAGTGCCATGGGGTACCCGATACCGTGTCCGGTGTTCACAGGGAGATGTCAAGGGTGGCGACCCAGCCCGTGGCCCTGGGCGCTCATGTAAAAGGGGAAAGTCTTTAAAGGGATTTGGTGAATAGAGTTTATGTTTGTGATGTCACCTGTCAGGGCCGGCGTCAGCACCAGGCGTACCCGGGCAAATGCCGGGGCCCTGGCGAGACAGGGGGGCCCATTCAGGGCTGGCGTTAGAGGCAGGCTGCCCGCATGCAGCCCCTGAAGCAGGCATCTGCGGTCCGAGGTGCACGATTGAAGAGAGGAGGCAGCACGGAGCTCTGGGACTTTTGCAGCTGCTGGAGGGCCGCCCACAATCCATCGCCATGGATACGCAGAGCAGAGCAGAGTGACTTCCGACCGTCCAGTGCCCGGAGAATGAGCTGAGCGTCCCCAAGCAGGAAGTGTGCAGCACCTGCCACCTGGCTGGAACAAAGGATTGCGGGGGGATGCAGAGCCTGGCTGGGAGGACAAGGTATGGGCTCTTATATACTGGCTGGGCTGTGTTATATACTACGTGGGCTGCTATATACTACGTTGGCTGCTATATACTACATGGGCAGCTGGGCTGCTATATACTACGTGGGCTGGGCTGCTATATACTACGTGGGCTGGGCTGCTATACACTATGGGGGCTGGGCTGCTATATACTACGTGGGCTTGGCTGCTATATACTACGTGGGCTGGGCTGCTATATACTACGTGGGCTGCGCTGCTATATACTACGTGGGCTGCTATATACTACATGGGCTGTGCTGCTATATACTACATGGGCTGGGCTGCTATATACTACATGGACTGCTAAATACTACATGGGCTGCGCTGCTATATACTACATGGGCTGGGCTGCTATATACTACGTGGGCTGCTATATGCTACGTGGGCTGCTATATACTACGTTGGCTGCTATATACTACATGGGCTGCTATATACTACGTGGGTTGGGCTGCTATATACTACGTGGGCTGCTATATACTACGTGGGCTGTGTTATATACTACGTGGGCAGTGTTATATACTACGGTGGCAATGTTATATACTACGGTGGCAGTGTTATATACTACGTGGGCTGCTATATACTACGTGGGCAGTGCTGTATACTACTATGTGGGCAGTGCTGTATACTACTGTGTGGCTATGCTATATACTACTATGTGGGCAGTGCTGTATACTACTATGTGGGCAGTGCTGTATACTACTGTGTGGGCTCTGCTATATACTACTGTGTGGGCTGTGCTATATACTATTGTGTGGGCTGTGCTATATACTATTGTGTGGGCTGTGCTATATACTACTGTGTGGGCTGTGCTATATACTACGTGGGCAGTGTTATATACTACGGTGGCAATGTTATATACTACGGTGGCAGTGTTATATACTACGTGGGCTGCTATATACTACGTGGGCAGTGCTGTATACTACTATGTGGGCAGTGCTGTATACTACTGTGTGGCTATGCTATATACTACTATGTGGGCAGTGCTGTATACTACTATGTGGGCAGTGCTGTATACTACTGTGTGGGCTCTGCTATATACTACTGTGTGGGCTGTGCTATATACTATTGTGTGGGCTGTGCTATATACTATTGTGTGGGCTGTGCTATATACTACTGTGTGGGCTGTGCTATATACTACTGTGTGGGCTGTGCTATATACTACTGTGTGGGTAGTGCTGTATACTACTATGTGAGCTGTGCTGTATACTACATGGCTGTCCTATAAACTACGTGGGCCGTGTTATATACTATGTGGCTGTGCTATATACTATATGGGCTGCTATATGATACGTGGGCTGTGCTATATACTAAGTGGCTGTGTTATATGCTACCTGGGCTGTTATATACTACATGGCTGTGTTATATGCTACGTGGCTGTGCTATATACTACGTGGGCTGTGTTATATACTACATGGCTGTGTTTATATGCGATCATGAATCGTGGTATATGTTAAAGGGGGGGCCCACTGAGACTCTTTCGCCCGGGGCCCACAAAAACCTAGAGCCGGCCCTGCCACCTGTGGTATTTGGTCAGTGGGGACCGATGCTTCTTTAAGGGGTCCTTTGGGGTGATGTTATGGCAGCTTGATGGTACAACTTCCCACAGGTGAAGCATATCCCAAGGTCTCCCGGTGTGTAGATGGAAGATGGTGAATAGCGCAGTAAAGAACGAGGACACAGGTTTGCAGTCTCTTTACCTGGTTTACTGAAGACTTCAGACAGCCACAGTCCATGGTACCAGATAACAGGGCAGGCAGGGTCCGGTCAGTTTGGAAGCGAATCCAGAGTCCCCTTTACCAGGTGGAGTTAAAAGCGTTCCTTTAGCGCGATGGTGTTGTAGTCCCTTACTGCCTATGGCTTCAGATAAGGTCCCCACAGTACTTCTCTCTGTCCCCATGTAGGATAGAACATAAACCTGTATGACTGGTGACGTGAGGCTTTTTACAGGGACTCTAGCATGCCCCGGGCTCTATATGTGTCTCCGTGCCTCCTGGATATAAAGGCGGACAGGTAACTTGCAGTTCAGATGTCCTGCTGGTTTCTGATGTAAGTCTTAGAGTCCCTACAACCTCGGTGGTCCGGCTACCGGTTATCTGCGCCTCAGAGGGAGGCAGCCTGCTCTTAGCTGGTCTCCCCTGATGTTACTCTCCTGTGCTTCGCTCTCCTTCACGCTCACTGAACAATGTTCGGCATTCTGCATGTCTCTTTCCAGGAGCTGTACTTCAGACTACACGGCCTTTTCAGACCTTCTGACACTCTATGTCGGTCTGCTCCCTTCTGTCTGTCTGACAATCTGCCTGAAAACTCCCTTTCCCTCCAAACCACAATATATATAGGGAAGTCACCTAGTAAATAGGATCAAAAGCTCCCCCTTGTGGCCTGGAGTGTGAACATGTTCTATGCATTGTGATTACCTGATAAAAGATATCCTTCATCGCTTCCAAACGTAACATCACTCTCCCCATGAGGAAAGCAATGTTACTATGATGACCAGGACCCTGGGGCGCCACACTTTCATAAATTGTATTACATTTTTTATAGTGCATACAACAGTCAAATATATGTATACTTTTTATGTGTAATAAGTCAATGAAGGATCACCTTTATGAGCTCAAAAGCATAGGTCTGGGTGAGCAGCAAGGAACAGAGACAATGATGAAGCAAAGCGAATCAAACGCATAACAAGTGGATTACCGAGTACCAGGACAGCAGGTTATTCAGGATTGCAGACAGACAAGCAGAGCTGGTAGCACAGATGAAGTAGAGCCAGGTGTGTGGATAGACATGGGGCAGTAGCGGGAAAGGAACTGGTATCTTCTGAGAGAGAAGCAGTTAATCACAAGAATAAGTCTGGTATCTTTTGGCAGGACAGTGGCTCAATTCAGGGGTAGGGCTAGTCTCTGCTTTGTCTACCAGCACTGTGCACTGTGCGATGTGTACAATCACAGTGCGCTTTGTTGTCGGCCCTGCTCAGTAGTAATGAGCCGGCAACAGAGCAGTCTCATGACACTTGGCCCACTTGAGACCAATGACATCACTTGCGGGGGCGGCGCTGGTCTCTTGCAGGCCGGGTATCATCATGACACCGCTCTGTTTCTGGTTTATTACTGCTGAGCTGAGCCAACCAAAAAGAGTGCGCTGTAATTGTACACATCACACAGTTAACAGGGACTAGCAACGTCCCTAAAAGCAAACGTCACTGATGTAGCTTCATTTTAAAAAGGTGGCAATGGCTGCCTCAGTGACCGCAAACTCTGCCCCTTGATAACACTTCGTTTGACCCTAGATAAGGAAACGATATGTCATCACACAGGAAGTAGGCAAACAAATAGAATAGCAGTTAGTGTAGTTAGGGAGAAGTTGGGAATTTTTAATGCAAGTAAGGGTATGTGCACACGTCAGGATTTTCTAGCAGAAATTTCCTGACAAAAACCAGACATTTCTGCCAGAAATCTGCATGTGTTTTTTTTCGCATTTTTGATGCATTTTTTGTGCGTTTTTTGTGCGTTTTTTCCCAATGCATAGAATACCGGGAAAAGAGCAAAAAAAAAAAACGCAAAATTAATGAACATGCTGCTTTTTTTTACCGCGATGCATTTTTTTTGCGGAAAAAAATGCACCATGTGCACAAAAATTGCAGAATGCATTCTAAATTATAGGATGCATATGTCTGCGGTTTCTGATGCTGTTTTATCACGTTTTTATCACGAAAAAACACAAAAAAAGCAAAAAAACCTGAACGTGTGCACATACCCTAAGTGTGTATCAATATTCAGTGTTAATTTTCTTTAGTACTAAAATATTTCGGTATCATTTTCAACATCTGAGCATGAACTAAAAACATTTGTGGGTCTAGGTATTGAATGGTCACTGATGTTTCAACAATCTTTAGAGAAATAAAGTTGTACAAGCAAATCTAAGAAAATTTATAAAATACAGTTGCATCAAAATTGTTTGACCCCCACTGCAAATTTTAATGATTAGTAAAAACTACAAATTTTCAACTGTTCACAGCAAATCAATAAAAGTACCATTTAATTTTATTGATTTACTGTGAACAGCTTGGGGTTATCGACCATTACAGAAAAAGGACAGTGGGGATCCATGAAGAGAGCACTGCATGAGTGCTAACAATTCTGCCTCACCATGTGAAATGACAGTGAGCCCAGGAGCTGCACCACATCTACAGACCAGCCAGGTTTCCCAGAGTTGCCCACCTCCATCTGGCTTCCGACATAGAAAAATTTTGCATTCAGTTCCCTGTGTGCCAAGACCCAGGAATCTGCAGCCCCAAAATGGAACTCTGTGTGACTACAGACCAGCTACATTTAGATTGTGAGCCCCATCGGAGACAGTGATGATAATGTGTGCAAAAAATGTAAAGCGCTGCGGAATATGTTAGCGCTATATAAAAATAAAGATTATTATTATTAAGAGTGAGTAGCTATAGCTGGGACTTGTGGTTTCATCCGTGAGGGTTAGAGATGAGCAAACTTGTTCGGAAAACTTTAGCCAATCTCCAAGTCAGCACAAACGTAACACATTCAGATTCATGTTTGGTTTCCCAAGAATTTTTCCTCGGAGTCGGAAAAATTTGGTCAAAGATCAGTAAATGAGAGCGTTTTCACTAATGCTCATTTTGACTTTGCTGTATGATGAGCGGGGGAGATGTTTTATTAGGGGAGGGGGTTTGTCTAGGTTGAAGGAACAGTGAAGTGTATTTTTTTCAAATTATTTAATGTGTGTACATTCTGGCAGCCAATCTGGGGGCAGAAACCATTCACAATGTCATGACACAAGGACTTCTGTGATTGGCTGCCGAAGTCACCATACAATAAGAGGACATATTGTTTTGCTAGGGCCATTTTCTCAGTGTAACTAACTAGTTCATAGCAATAGTGTTGTGCAGGCAGGAGGCTCTATTTGCTAATCAAAATTGTTAGTCCTAATATTGGGGTTCAGCCAGGAGGACCCATTTATTAATCCAAATAGTTTGAGCTGAAAGTGTGTTGCAGTCAGGAATCAGGAGGCCCCATTTGCTAATCAAAATCATTATGCCTAATATTGGGGTTAAGCCAAGAGGGGCTATTCGCTAATCCAAATCGTTTGGGCTAAAACTGTGTTGCAGTCGTAAGAATCTAGCAGTGCGTCGGATGCAGTGACACACAAGAGGCAGAACAAGGGATAACAGGTTTCTTTATAGCAAACAATGGGAAAAGTGAAGGGGGGTAAAAATATAGATTCACGGGTAAAAGGGAAGAACAATAAAGGGGAGCAATGGTTCAACTTATCAGTCTCTGGGTCCTGGAGGAAGGTGGTTGGAAGATCCCTCGGTGGCGCTGCAGGCAGCAAGTGATGTCTCCCATCCGGTCTCGTAAGAAAGAGATGCACTGTCTCTGCACGGTGACAAATCCTCTAGGTCCTTTGCCACGTGATCTCCTGATCCGGGTGCAAGATGCTGTGCGGGAGCAACCACACGGCACAGCGGGTGAAGCAAGCAGTCCACCAGTAAAGGCCGCAGGTGAGGCACACAGTTCAGTGACTGCAGCCGCAAGCGCAGTCCAGCACTCAGCGTGCACCGCAGGAATATTACTGAGCGGGGCCTCTACAGGGGGTCAGCGGCCCTGTGTCATGTACTCCATCTCAGCCACAATGTGGTGCAGGAGTCTCTCTGAGCTGTGCAAGGTTAGTCTGGAAAGGATTGCTCACCGGGTAAAGCAGCCTGGATAGTTGGCGTGAGTCAGTTGAGAGGGAGTCAACCGTCTCTGTCCTCACACGCCGATTTCCCACCAAAAGTCCCGTCTTTTCGCACTCAGCTCTATTTAAGTCGGACCCGCCCCCCTCTGTCAGGTGTTCTGGCCTGCTCCGGAAAGAAATCTCTTCTCCCAGTAATAATGGTGACAGCCCCGGCAGTTCCAGCCCAGACACACAAAAAAGGGACCGTTAACCCGGTCCACCACCTTACACAGTCAGAAATCAAGAGGGCCCATTTCCTAATTAAAATTGTTTGGTCTAATATTGGGGTTCAGCCAGGAGGCCCAATTTGCTAATCCAAATCATTTGGGCTAAAACTGTATTGCAGTAAGGAATCAGGATGCCCCATTTACTAATCAAAATTGTTTGGTCTAATATTGGGGTTTAGCCAGGAGGCCCCATTTCTTAATCCAAATCATTTGGGCTAATATTGGGGTTCAGCCAGGAGGCCCCACTTGCTAAGCAAAATCTTTAGGGCTAATAGTGTTGTTCAGGCACACAATCTAGGAAAATAAATACTGATTGTTTATTTAGTGACAGTTGACTGAATCCAGAGCCTCATCACCAGATGTTAAGCCCCAGGGTTGGATGTGATCCTGAAGAGATTTAGATACCTGAGGCACACGCGGATTGTACTGTGCTGCCAGGGCAGGAAGAGAAGGAGAGTCACACTAAGGATGTTAGTAGTCCCGGCCGCGATACTCACATTGCTCCCTCCACGTCCTGGGTCCCTCGCCGTGTCTCTCCTGCACTTTTGGGTCCTCAGCCACACTGGGGATCCCGTTCTTCGTGCATGCATGCTAGACTGCTTAGGTTGCGGTTGTGTGCACTCCCGTATTCTTAATACTGCCGGGCTGTACTGACCTGGAAGCACTGTCCTGCTTGGGCAGCGGCCTCCAGGTATATCAGGGTGCTTCACACAAGAAGAAGTGCCTGATTATTATGGTCCTCATCTCAGTGCCCTCTCATGGTCCCACTTAGGTGCCTACTCTGCTCTGTCCCTGTTACTGAGCATTCCCTGTTCATACTCTGATCTGTCCCTGTTACTGAGCGTTCCCTTTTCATACTCTGCTCTGTCCCTGTTACTGTGCGTTCCCTGTGTATACTCTGCTCTGTCCCTGTTACCGTGCATTCCCTGTATGTGCTCTGCTCCATCCCTATCTCAGTGCGCTTTGCAGTGTGTGCTCTGCCCTGTCCTGGATTCCATATCTTCTCTGTGAACTCTGCCTTGTCCTGGATTCTACATCTCTCTGTGGACTTGCTGCTCCATCCTGCTCTTGGTGAGCACCCTAGTTTCCCCGTTTCCTTTGACCCGTCTCCCTGGTACTAGCAATTGCAGTATACCTTCCCCCTGGGCCTGTCCCTAACATTCCATATATAGTTGTCGGTTCCACCTGGCCAGCTCGCCCAGAGTCAGTCAGCTCCGCGATCCAGTGGGTTTACTCCATGTGCCGTAATCCAGGGTAAGGAGTGGGAGAACAGAGATTATGACGAGGAGGTTGTGAACCCCACTTGGGGTGAACACAGAGGCATGCAGCTGAGTAGCTCAGCAGAGGAGGTGGAGGAGTAGGAAGAGAAGGAAGTTACGTTGTGGCTTGCCCACAGACAAGGAGTAATGCAACCACAACAGGCACTGCATCCTCAGCCACAATTGTGGCTTTGGCCAGCATCTATCATGAGTCTGCAGTTCGCAGAGGTCCCAAGGGTTGCCTAGCCTGGGCATTTTTTGAGGCCAGAAAGGATGACACAACTCACGTTATCTTCCAACATTGTGAAAAATGACTCAATAGAGGCAAAAATTGACTACTACATGCATGAACTGGAACATGCACGATTAGCATGCCTAGTCACACTGCGCTAAAATGCCAACCCTTGGTTGTTCCATCAACCGCATGTGCTGCTTCTTCCTCCTCCATCACCATGCCAAGTGTTCTCACAGAGGTCTCTGGCCACAGAACCTCCACTTGTTTACTTCCTTCTTGTGAATTCTGCTTTTGGGCTCCCTCCGGTGGTTGTAGGTGGTAATGCAGTTGTCTCTGGGCTGCAGTCCTGGACAGGTGTATCTGCTGATTGCAGTTCTGACTGGAGTATTTAGGTTTGCAGGACTCATTAGTCCTTGCCAGTTGTCAATGTTTCTTGGGAAGTATTGGATCTCTGTCTGGCTTCTCCTGCTTAGCTGCCAATTCAGCAAAGATAAGTGTCTGTTTCTTTTTCTATGGCACACAAGCTGTGTGCTTGTTTTTTATTGTATTCCTGCTCTGAGTTTAGTAGTCTATGGAGTTGCAGATATACGTTCCACGTCTTTAGTTAGATGGAGGAATTTTTGTATAATCTGCTGTGGATATTTTTGGAAGGGTTTTAATACTGACCGCACAGAACTCTGTCCTATCCTTTCCTATTTTAGCTAGAGCGGCCTCTTGTGCTAAATCCTGTTTTCTGACTGTGTGTGTCTTTCCTCTCCTACTCACAGCCAATATTTGTGGGGGGCTGCCTAACCTTTGGGGTTCTGCTCTGAGGCAAGATAGTATTCCTATTTGCATCTTTAGGGGTATTTAGTCCTCCGTCTGTGACGAGGTGTCTAGGGCTTGTTAGGTACATCCCATGGCTACTTCAAGTTGCTGTGTTAAGATCAGGATTTGAGGTCAGTATAGTTACCACCTACTCCAGTGAAAGTTTTCATGCTGCTCCAAGGTCACCGGATCATAACAGTACAACTGGCCAATAATGAGTTAAATGCATCTCAGAAGAAGGGAAGAAAGGTGTTGAGCCATTTTTTTTCTTCAGTCTGCTTTATCTTCTCTGCCCTCTTTATCTCTGGGTGGCTGAGGAGCCTTGTGCAAGCATGGATGTTCAGGAATTAGTTTCTAGTGTAGACCAGCTTGCTGCTAGGGTACAGGGTATTTCTGATTATATTGTTCAAACTCCTGTTTTAGAGCCGAAGATTCCTACTCCTGATTTGTTTTTTGGAGACAGGTCCAAATTTTTGAGTTTTAAAAATAACTGTAAACTATTTTTTGCTCTGAGACCTCGATCCTCTGGTGATTCCATTCAGCAGGTTAAAATCGTCATCTCCCTGCTGCGTGGCGACCCGCAGGATTGGGCGTTTTCCCTGGAATCTGGGAATCCGGCTTTGCTTAATGTAGACACCTTTTTCAGGCTTTAGGATTATTATATGATGAGCCTAATTCTGTGGATCAAGCTGAGAAGACCTTGTTGGCCCTGTCTCAGGGTCAAGAGGCGGCAGAATTGTATTGTCAGAAATTCAGAAAATGGTCTGTGTTGACTAAATGGAATAATGATGCTTTGGCGGCAATTTTCAGAAAGGGTCTTTCTGAATCCGTTAAAGATGTTATGGTGGGTGTTATGACCTGGTGGTCAGGACAACAACGGACCTGGTGGTTAAGAGCACACGGAATGACCTGATAGCTACAGATAATAAAGGACGAGCTCTGGGACGTGGGAACTCTGCTAACCGCAATCCCTAATCCTATCAAACACACTAGAAATAGCCGTGGATTGCGCCTAACGCTCCCTATGCAACTCGGCACAGCCTAAAGAACTAGCTAGCCCTGAAGATAGAAAAATAAAGCCTACCTTGCCTCAGAGAAATTCCCCAAAGGAAAAGGCAGCCCCCCACATATAATGACTGTGAGTAAAGATGAAAATACAAACACTGAGATGAAATAGATTTAGCAAAGTGAGGCCCGACTTACTGAACAGACCGAGGATAGGAAAGGTTACTTTGCGGTCAGCACAAAAACCTACAAAAAGACCAAGCAGAGGGCGCAAAAAGACCCTCCGCACCGACTCACGGTGCGGAGGCGCTCCCTCTGCATCCCAGAGCTTCCAGCAAGCAAGACAACAATAAAAATAGCAAGCTGGACAGAAAAATAGCAAACCAAAGAAATACAAGCTGGAACTTAGCTTCTGCTGGGAAGACAGGTCACAAGAACGATCCAGGAGAGAACTAGACCAATACTGGAACATTGACAGGTGGCATGGAGCAAAGATCTAAGTGGAGTTAAATAGAGCAGCAAGCTAACGAATTAACCTCGTCACCTGTGGAAGGAAACTCAGAAACACCCACCAGAGGAAGTCCATGGACAGAACCAGCCGAAGTACCATTCATGACCACAGGAGGGAGCCCGACAACAGAATTCACAACAGTACCCCCCCCTTGAGGAGGGGTCACCGAACCCTCACCAGAGCCCCTAGGCCGACCAGGATGAGCCAAATGAAAGGCACGAACCAGATCGGCAGCATGAACATCAGAGGCAAAAACCCAGGAATTATCTTCCTGACCATAACCCTTCCACTTGACCAGGTACTGGAGTTTCCGTCTCGAAACACGAGAATCCAAAATCTTCTCCTCCACACACTCCAACTCCCCCTCAACCAACACCGGGTGCAGGAGGATCAACGGATGGAACCACAGGTGCCACGTATCTCCGCAACAACGACCTATGGAATACATTATGGATGGCAAAAGAAGCAGGAAGGGCCAAACGAAATGACACAGGATTGATAACCTCAGAAATCTTATACGGACCAATGAAACGAGGCTTAAACTTAGGAGAGGAAACCTTCATAGGAACATAACGAGACGACAACCAAACCAAATCCCCAACACGAAGTCGGGGACCCACACAGCGCCGGCGATTAACGAAACGTTGAGCCTTCTCCTGGGACAATTTCAAATTGTCCACCACATGAGTCCAAATCTGCTGCAACCTATCCACCACAGTATCTACACCAGGACAGTCCGAAGACTCAACCTGCCCTGAAGAGAAACGAGGATGGAAACCAGAATTGCAGAAAAACGGCGAAACCAAAGTAGCCGAGCTGGCCCGATTATTAAGAGCGAACTCAGCCAACGGCAAAAAGGACACCCAATCATCCTGATCAGCAGAAACATAGCATCTCAGATATGTTTCCAAAGTTTCATTAGTTCGTTCGGTTTGGCCATTAGTCTGAGGATGGAAAGCCGAGGAAAAAGACAAATCAATGCCCATCCTAGCACAAAAGGATCGCCAAAACCTCGAAACAAACTGGGAACCTCTGTCAGAAACGATGTTCTCCGGGATACCATGTAAACGAACCACATGCTGGAAAAATAATGGCACCAAATCAGAGGAGGAAGGCAATTTAGACAAAGGTACCAAATGAACCATCTTAGTAAAGCGATCACAAACCACCCAAATGACCGACATCTTTTGAGAGACGGGGAGATCCGAAATAAAATCCATAGAAATATGCGTCCAGGGCCTCTTCGGGACCGGCAAGGGCAAAAGCAACCCACTGTCACGAGAACAGCAGGGCTTAGCCCGAGCACAAGTCCCACAGGACTGCACAAAAGAACGCACATCCCGTGACAAAGACGGCCACCAAAAGGATCTAGCCACCAAATCTCTGGTACCAAAGATTCCAGGATGCCCAGCCAACACTGAACAATGAATCTCAGAGATAACTCTACTAGTCCATCTATCAGGGACAAACAGTTTCTCCGCTGGGCAACGGTCAGGTCTATCAGCCTGAAATTTTTGCAGCACCCGCCGCAAATCAGGGGAGATGGCAGACAAAATTACCCCCTCTTTGAGAATACCCGCCGGCTCAGGAACACCCGGAGAGTCAGGCACAAAACTCCTTGACAGGGCATCAGCCTTCACATTCTTAGAGCCCGGAAGGTACGAAACCACAATATCAAAACGGGAGAAAAATAACGACCATCGAGCCTGTCTCGGATTCAACCGTTTGGCAGACTCAAGATAAGTCAAATTCTTGTGATCTGTCAAGACCACCACGCGATGCTTGGCTCCTTTAAGCCAATGACGCCACTCCTCGAATGCCCACTTCATGGCCAACAACTCACGATTACCAACATCATAATTATGCTCAGCAGGCGAAAACTTTCTAGAAAAGAAAGCACATGGCTTCATCACCGAGCCATCAGAACTTCTTTGCGACAAAACAGCCCCTGCTCCAATCTCAGAAGCATCAACCTCAACCTGAAACGGGAGCGAAACATCTGGCTGGCACAACACAGGGGCAGAAGAAAAACGACGCTTCAACTCCTGAAAAGCCTCTACAGCTGCAGAAGACCAATTGACCACATCAGCACCCTTCTTGGTCAAAATCAGTCAATGGTTTAGCAACAGTAGAAGAATTAGCGCCGATAAAAATTAGCAAAGCCCAGGAACTTTTGCAGGCTCTTCACAGATGTCGGCTGAGTCCAATCGTAAATGGCCTGGACTTTAACAGGGTCCATCTCGATAGTAGAAGGGGAAAAAATGAACCCCAAAAATGAAACCTTCTGAACTCCAAAGAGACACTTTGACCCCTTTAGAAACAAGGAATTCGCACGAAGGACCTGGAACACCATTCTGACCTGCTTCACATGAGACTTCCAATCATCCGAAAAGACCAAAATATCATCCAAATACACAATCAGGAATTTATCCAGGTACTCTCGGAAGATGTCATGCATAAAGGACTGAAATACTGATGGAGCATTGGAAAGCCCGAATGGCATAACCAGGTACTCAAAATTGCCCTCGGGCGTATTAAATGCTGTTTTCCATTCATCGCCTTGTTTAATACGCACAAGATTATACGCCCCTCGAAGATCTATCTTGGTGAACCAACTAGCCCCTTTAATACGAGCAAACAAATCAGACAGCAACGGCGAAAGATACTGAAATTTGACTGTAATTTTATTAAGAAGGCGGTAATCAATACAAGGTCTCAAAGAACCATCCTTCTTGGCCACAAAAAAGAACCCTGCTCCTAACGGTGATGACGACGGGCGAATATGGCCTTTCTCCAAGGATTCCTTTATATAACTCCGCATAGCGGCGTGTTCTGGCACAGATAAATTGAACAATCGGCCCTTAGGAAACTTACTACCAGGAATCAAATTAATTGCACAATCGCAATCCCTATGAGGAGGTAGGGCACTGGCTTTGGGCTCATCAAATACATCCCGATAATCCGACAAAAACTCTGGAACTTCAGAAGGAGTGGAAGACGAAATAGACAAAAATGGAACATCACCATGTACCCCCTGGCAACCCCAGCTGGACACAGACATAGATTTCCAGTCCAATACTGGATTATGAACCTGCAGCCATGGCAACCCCAAAACGACCACATCATGCAGATTATGCAACACCAGAAAGCGGATATCCTCCTGATGTGCAGGAGCCATGCACATGGTCAATTGGGTCCAGTACTGAGGCTTATTCTTGGCCAAAGGCGTAGCATCAATTCCTCTCAATGGAATAGGATACTGCAAGGGCTCCAAGAAAAAACCACAGCGCCTAGCATACTCCAAGTCCATCAAATTTAGGGCAGCGCCTGAATCCACAAATGCCATAACAGAATAGGATGACAAAGAGCAAATCAGAGTAACGGACAATAGAAATTTAGACTGTACCGTACTGTACTAATGGTGGCAGACCTTGCGAACCGCTTAGTGCGCTTAGGACAATCGGAGATAGCATGAGTGGAATCACCACAGTAAAAACATAGCCCATTCCGACGTCTGTGTTCTTGCCGTTCAGCTCTGGTCAAAGTCCTATCACATTGCATAGGCTCAGGCCCATGCTCAGATAGTACCGCCAAATGGTGCACAGCTTTACGCTCACGCAAGCGTCGATCGATCTGAATGGCCAAGGAGATAGACTCATTCAGACCAACAGGCATGGGAAATCCCACAATGACATCCTTAAGGGCTTCAGAGAGACCCTTTCTGAAGATTGCTGCCAGGGCACATTCATTCCACTGAGTGAGCACAGACCACCTTCTAAACTTCTGACAATATATCTCCGCTTCATCCTGACCCTGACACAGAGCCAGCAAGATTTTCTCTGCCTGATCCACTGAATTAGGTTCGTCATAAAGCAATCCAAGCGCCAGGAAAAACGCATCAACATCACGCAATGCCGGATCTCCTGGCGCAAGGGAAAATGCCCAGTCTTGAGGGTCACCACGTAACAAAGAAATAATGATCTTTACTTGTTGAACAGGGTCACCTGAGGAGCCAGGATTCAAGGCAAGAAACAATTTACAATTATTTTTGAAATTCAAGAACTTAGATCTATCACCAAAAAACAAATCAGGAATTGGAATCCTAGGCTCCGACATCGGATTCTGAACCACAAAATCTTGAATGTTTTGTACCCTTGTAGTGAGATTATCCATCCAAGAGGACAGACCTTGAATGTCCATGTTTACACCTGTGTCCTGAACCACCCAGAGGTAAAGGGGAAAAGAGAGACAAAACACACTGCAAAGAAAAAAAAATGGTCTCAGAACTTCTCTTATCCCTCTATTGAGATGCATTAGTACTTTGGGCCACCTGTACTGTTATGACCTGGTGGTCAGGACCACAATGGACCTGGTGGTTAAGAGCACACGGAATGACCTGATAGTTACAGATAATAAAGGACGAGCTCTGGGACGTGGGAACTCTGCTGACCGCAATCCCTAATCCTATCAAACACACTAGAAATAGCCGTGGATTGCGCCTAACGCTCCCTATGCAACTCGGCACAGCCTAAGGAACTAGCTAGCACTGAAGATAGAAAAATAAAGCCTACCTTGCCTCAGAGAAATTCCCCAAAGGAAAAGCCCCCCACATATAATGACTGTGAGTAAAGATGAAAATACAAACACAGAGATTAAATAGATTTAGCAAAGTGAGGCCCGACTTACTGAACAGACCGAGGATAGGAAAGGTTACTTTGTGGTCACCACAAAAACCTACAAAAAGACCACACAGAGGGAGCAAAAAGACCCTCCGCACCGACTCACGGTGCGGAGGCGCTCCCTCTGCGTCCCAGAGCTTCCAGCAAGCAAGACAACAATAAAAATAGCAAGCTGGACAGAAAAATAGCAAACCAAAGAAATACAAGCTGGAACTTGGCTTCTGCTGAGAAGACAGGTCACAAGAACGATCCAGGAGAGAACTAGACCAATACTGGAACATTGACAAGTGGCAAGGGGCAAAGATCTAAGTGGAGTTAAATAGAGCAGCCAGCTAACGAATTAACCTCGTCACCTGTGGAAGGAAACTCAGAAACACCCACCAGAGGAAGTCCATGGACAGAACCAGCCGAAGTACCATTCATGACCACAGGAGGGAGCCCGACAACAGAATTCACAACAGGTGGGGTTTCCCATGCCTTCCGGTCTGAGTGATTCTATGTCTCTGGCCATTCAGATTGACTGGCGCTTACGGGAGCGCTGAACTGTGCGCGCTGTGGCGTTGTTCTCAGAGCAGACTCCTGAGCCAATGCAGTGTGATAGCATTCTGTCTAAAACGGAACGACAAGGATTCAGATGTCAGAATAGGTTGTGTTATTATTGTGGCGATGCTTCTCATGTCATTTCAGTCTGCCCTAAGCGGACAAAGAGGATCGCTAGTTCATTTACCATCAGTACAACCTAAATTTCTGTTATCTGTGTCCTTGATCTGCTCATTGTCATCATTTTCTGTCATGGCGTTTGTGGATTCAGGCGCTGCCTTGAACTTAATGGACTTTGCCAGGCGTTGTGGTTTTCCCTTGCAGCCTTTGCAGAACCTTATTCCTTTAAGGGGCATTGATGCTACACCCTTGGCTAAAAATAAGCCCCAGTTTTGGGCACAGGTGACCATGCACATGGCGCCAGCCCATCAGGAAGATTGTCGATTTCTGGTGTTGCATAATTTGCATGATGCCATCGTGCTGGGTTTTCCGTGGTTGCAGGTACATAATCCTGTATTGGATTGGAAGTCCATGTCTGTGACTAGTTGGGGTTGTCAGGGGGTTCATAATGGTGTTCCTTTGATGTCAATCTCCTCTTCTTCCTCTTCTGAAATTCCAGAGTTTTTGTCTGATTTTCAGGATGCATTCGATGAGCCCAAGTCCAGTTTCCTTCCACCGCACAGGGACTGCAATTGTGCTATTGACTTGATTCCAGGCTGTAAGTTTCCTAAGGGTCGACTTTTCAACCTGTCTGTGCCTGAACATACCGCCATGCGGAGCTATATTAAGGAGTCTTTGGAGAAAGGGCATATTCGGCCATCTTCTTCACCGTTGGGAGCGGGGTTCTTTTTTGTTGCTAAAAAAGATGGTTCCTTGAGACCCTGTATTGATTATCGCCTCTTGAATAAAACCACAGTCAAGTTTCAATACCTTTTACCTTTGCTTACCGATTTGTTTGCTAGGATTAAGGGAGCTAGTTGGTTTACGAAGATTGACCTTCGGGGGGGCATATAATCTTGTTCGTATTAAGCAGGGTGATGAATGGAAAACTGCGTTTAACACGCCCGAAGGCCATTTTGAATACCTTGTGATGCCATTCGGGCTCACTAATGCTCCATATGTTTTTCAGTCCTTCATGCATGATACCTTCCGGACTTATATTGATAAGTTCTTGATTGTATATTTCGACGATATTTTGATTTTTTCCGATGATTGGGAGTCTCATGTGGAACAGGTCAGGATGGTATTTCAGATCCTTCGTGACAATGCCCTGTTTGTGAAAGGGTCTAAGTGTCTCTTTGGGGTGCAGAAGGTTTCTTTTTTGGGCTTTATTTTTTCTCCCTCGTCTATAGAGATGGATCCGGTTAAGGTTCAGGCCATTCATGATTGGATTCAGCCCACATCCGTGAAGAGCCTTCAGAAATTTTTTGGTTTTGCAAATTTTTATCGCCGTTTCATTGCTAATTTTTCCAGCGTGGTTAAACCCTTGACCGATTTGAGGAAGAAAGGCGCTGACGTGGCAAATTGGTCCTCTGCGGCTGTCTCTGCCTTTCAGGAGCTTAAACGTCGATTTACTTCTGCTCCGGTGTTGCGCCAACCGGATGTTTCTCTTCCGTTTCAGGTTGAGGTTGACGCTTCTGAGATTGGGGCAGGGGCTGTTTTGTCTCAGAGGGATCCTGTTGGTTCCTTAATGAAACCGTGTGCCTTCTTTTCCTGTAAGTTTTCGCCTGCTGAACGCAATTATGATGTCGGCAATCGGGAGTTGTTGGCTATGAAGTAGGCGTTTGAGGAGTGGCGACATTGGCTTGAGGGAGCTAAGCACTGTATTGTGGTCTTGACCGATCATAAGAATTTGATTTACCTCGAGTCTGCCAAACGGCTGAATCCTAGACAGGCTCGATGGTCCTTGTTTTTTTCCCGTTTTGATTTCGTGGTCTCGTACCTTCCGGGTTCTAAGAACATTAAGGCTGATGCCCTCTCTAGGAGTTTTTCGCCTGATTCTCCTGAGGTTTTAGAACCGGTCGGTATTCTGAAAGAAGGGGTGGTCCTTTCTGCCATTTCCCCTGATTTACGACGCGTTCTTCAGGAATTTCAGGCTGACAAACCTGACCTCTGTCCTGTGGGGAAACTGTTCCTGACAGATGGACTAGTAGAGTGATTTCTGAGGTTCACTGTTCCGTGTAGGCTTGTCATCCTGGCATTTTTGGTACCAGAGACTTGGTTGGTAGGTCCTTTTGGTGGCCTTCTTTGTCGCGTAATGTGCGTTCTTTTGTGCAGTCCTGTGGGACTTGTGCGCGGGCCAAGCCTTGTTGTTCCCGTGCTAGTGGGTTGCTTTTGCCATTGCCGGTCCCTGAGAGGCCCTGGACGCATATTTCTATGGATTTTATTTCCGATCTTCCGGTTTCCCAGAGGATGTTGTTTATCTGGGTTGTTTGTGACCGGTTCTCTAAGATGGTTCATTTGGTGCCTTTGCCTAAATTGCTTTCCTCTTCAGATTTGGTTCCGTTGTTTTTTCAGCATGTGGTCCGTTTGCATGGTATTCCGGAGAATATTGTGTCCGACAGAGGTTCCCAGTTTGTTTCTAGATTTTGGCGGGCCTTTTGTGCTAGGCTGGGCATTGATTTGTCTTTTTCTTCTGCGTTTCATCCTCAGACAAATGGTCAGACCGAGCGAACTAATCAGACTTTGGAGACTTATTTGAGATGCTTTGAGTCTGCTGATCAGGATGATTGGGTGGCTTTCTTGCCATTGGCGAAGTTTGCCCTTAATAATCGGGCTAGTTCGGCTACTTTGGTTTCGCCTTTCTTTTGTAATTTTGGTTTTCATCCTCGTTTTTCTTCTGGGCAGGTTGAGCCTTCTGACTGTCCTGGTGTGGATTCTGTGGTTGACAGGTTGCAGCAGATTTGGGCTCATATGGTGGACAATTTGGCGTTGTCTCAGGAGGAGGCTCAACGTTTTGCTAACCGTCGTCGGTGTGTTGGTTCCTGGCTTCGGGTTGGGGATCTGGTCTGGTTGTCTTCCCGCCATGTTCCTATGAAGGTTTCTTCTCCTAAGTTTATGCCTCGGTTTATTGGTCCTTATAGGATTTCTGAGATTATTAATCTGGTGTCTTTTCGACTGGCACTTCCGGCCTCTTTTGCTATCCATAATGTCTTCCGTAGATCTTTATTGCGGAATTATGTGGAGCCCGTTGTTCCCTCTGTTGATCCTCCGGCCCCTGTGTTGGTTGATGGGGAGTTGGAATATGTTGTTGAGAAGATTTTGGATTCCCGTTTTTCGAGGCGGAAGCTTCAGTACCTTGTCAAATGGAAGGGCTATGGCCAGGAGGATAATTATTGGGTTTTTGCCTCTGATGTCCATGCCGCTGATTTGGTTTGTGCCTTTCATCTGGCTCATCCTGATCGGCCTGGTGGCTCTGGTGAGGGTTCGGTGACCCCTCCTCAAGGGGGGGTACTGTTGTGAATTCTGCTTTTGGGCTCCCTCCGGTGTTTGTAGGTGGTAATGCAGTTGTCTCTGGGCTGCAGTCTTGGACAGGTGTATCTGCTGATGATTGCAGTTCTGACTGGGGTATTTAGGTTTGCAGGACTCATTAGTCCTTGCCAGTTGTCAATGTTTCTTGGGAAGTATTGGATCTCTGTCTGGCTTCTCCTGCTTAGCTGCCAATTCAGCAAAGATAAGTGTCTGTTTCTTTTCCTATGGCACACAGCGCTTGTTTTTGATTGTATTCCTGCTCTGAGTTTAGTAGTCTCTGGAGTTGCAGATATACGTTCCACGTCTTTAGTTAGATGGAGGAATTTTTGTATAATCTGCTGTGGATATTTTTGGAAGGGTTTTAATACTGACCGCACAGAACTCTGTCCTATCCTTTCCTATTTTAGTTAGAGCGGCCTCTTGTGCTAAATCCTGTTTTCTGACTGTGTGTGTCTTTCCTCTCCTACTCACAGCCAATATTTGTGGGGGGCTGCCTATCCTTTGGGGTTCTGCTCTGAGGCAAGATAGTATTCCTATTTCCATCTTTAGGGGTATTTAGTCCTCCGGCTGTGACGAGGTGTCTAGGGCTTGTTAGGTAGACCCTACGGCTACTTCTAGTTGCGGTGTTGAGATCAGGATTTGCTGTCAGTATATTTACCACCTACTCCAGTGAAAGTTTTCATGCTGCTCCAAGGTCACCGGATCATAACACTTCCTTAAGTAGGGGTGAGTGAGAACCCGTCAGCTGTTATGAAAGTGGACATGCCAGCTGCTTCTGATTCACTAAGCACAACACATATTTCTCACTCCACCATAACATCTCCACCTGCACCTCACTGACAGTCCAGAAGTTTGTCCTGTTCACCCTAATCCACCCTCTTTCAGCACAGCAGCCAGCCCTCAGTCCCATAGTTGTGGTCACGTAAAAGAATGTTTCCTGCTACACATTCCAAAACTAAGAGCTTGAACTCTATCATCTCCAATACGTTGTCCATGGAAATGCTAAATTTCTGAATGCTGGATACAAATGGTTTCTGAAAGTTAATGGCCATCGCAGTCCCCTAGTAGCAGTTGCCCAATTGCCATTACTCCTCTAAGAAAGCTGTGCCTGCATTACACCAGCATGTCAAAGACACCATCACCCATTCCCTGCAAAAATCTATGCCTGCCAGGTTGCATTGCATCATTGACACATGGACTTGCAAATATGGGCAGGAGCATTACATGTCACTGACTGGGCACTGGGTGACTCTGGTGGTAGTGGGGGCAGGCAGTCAAAGGGCTGCTCTACATATCTTGGAATCCCCTATGCCTGCATGACAAATCTCTGTATCTAACACTTCCTATACTGCTTCTGGCTCCTCCACCTCCTCTAGGACCTCCACAAGCACCCTCAATCTCTACCTCTCTTCAGTGAACTTGGAGGCAGGAAAGGGTGTGTGCCATAATAGTGCAAACCTGGTGGTGGCCCTATGATGTGGCAACCTCATGCATGTGCCTTGCATAGCTCACATTCTCATCTGGTGGTACAGCAATTTCTCTGCCTCTATCTCAGCCTGGATGTGCTGCTGAAGAAAGCATGGTCACTGCGTGCTCACCTCTGCAGATCGCACCCAGCAGGTCATCGACTTTCATCGCTACAGAGGTCTTTTGGCCTATCGGTTAACCATTTGATTTGTGATATGCCAACATGTTGGAATGGTGGTCTACTCTGAACATGTTGCAGTGATTGGCTGCAGCAATGAGCCCTGGTTCATTATGTCCATTTGCATAACCTGGGCCAATGCAGTATGGACGTGGTGCAAATCACACTTGCAGTGTGGGCACAGATGCAGGACCTCTGCACCCTTCTGCATAGTTTCAAATTGGCTGCTTAGATGTTTAGCACTGATGATGCTGTCATCAGCATCATTATTCAGGTCATCTACATGCTGGAGCACACTTTGAATAGTTTGTGGGAGGAGATGGTGATCCCAGAGGAAAAGATGGAAGCAGAGAAGGATGCTGAAGGGATAACAATATGTCTAAGTTCCAAACGGTCGTCGCACAGGCAGGTGCCATGGGAGGGTGGATTACAGCAATCAAGGGGGGCTCATAGCACCAGACAAACTTAGTGAAGGTGCAGGAGTTGAGGTCCAAATGGAGGAGGACACGGAGGAAGAGGTGAAGGTTGCACAACAGTCAGGAAAAGAAGAGCTTAATTATCCCCTCTCTGCTGTTTGTGGTTGGCAAGAGGGGATGGAGGAAGCAAACTTAAGTGTTTCCCGCCAGAAGCACACCATGGACTTGGACCTCATGGAAGCGCATGACACATGAGGGCCTTTTTGCTGAACTATCTTCAACATGATGCCCTTATTCGTAGCATTAGAACTAGTTTTGACTACTGGGTTGCCACTCTGTTAGATCCATGGTACACGATTAAATTTTGCCAGATACTTCTTCCCCTGGAAAGAGTCCCGTGCATGCTGGAGTATCGAAACATGCTTGTAGACAATCTTAAGAGTTGTTTTCCCCAAGACAGCAGTGAGGCACACAGTGTGCATCGCAGTTCTAGACTTCCAACCCTTGAAAGCCTGGAAGGTTTGTCATGCCTGGCAGGCAGCGTTCTGTCAGAACATGTATTCAGCACTGCTGGTGGTGTCCAGACAGATAAGCACATACGGCTGTCTCCTGAAAGTATGGAATGCCTAACTTTCATCAAATTGAACAAGTCATGGATCTCCAATGAGTTTTGCACCCCAGTCACAGACTGGGCAGACTAGGTGATGTATCGTTTTTAGTGTCCTGCTTTGATCTTGTGTTATTGCAATCTGTGACACCTTTGTCATGGCTTCTGTGCCTACTGTTGCTATTGCTGCTGATGTTACAAACAGTTTTTTGAAATGTGGAGACTCTTAATTGGGTCTCCATTTGTTGGGTTGCCTGTAGTGGAAAGTGTGTCAGAGGCCCATCATACTGTTTGTATACTGTGCAAAATTATGTAATTTTAGTGGTGTGTGACAATAATTTTTTGAAATGTGAAAATGTTACTATCCTTACATTTTTTTACCAAAAGTAGTCTACAAAACTGATATTTGTGCCGTGTGGCTGAAAAAAAAAACGGTTTCAGCTATTGCATGAGGTGTGAGGACTTCCAGCAAAGAAGGCTTACAACGCTCCCTGTTATGGCTGGCAATCAGGCAACACAGCGTGCAGTAATCAGCGCACATACAGAGATCTGGCAATAACCCAAAACAATAGGACGAGCTCTGAGACGTGGAATCTCTGTAGACTGCAGTACCTGATCTATCCTCACACAACTGGAAGCAGCAGTGGATTGCGCCTATCCACTATCTATGCAACTCGGCACTGCCTGAGGAGCTGACTAGCCTGAAGATAGAAATACAAGCCTGACTTACCTCAGAGAAATACCCCAAAGGAATAGGCAGCCCCCACATATAATGACTGTTAGCAAGATGAAAAGACAAACGCAGGAATGAAATAGATTCAGCAAAGTGAGGCCCGATATTCTAGACAGAGCGAGGATAGCAAAGAGAACTATGCAGTCTACAAAAAACCCTAAAACGAAAACCACGCAAAGGGGCAAAAAGACCCACCGTGCCGAACTAACAGCACGGCGGTGCACCCCTTTGCTTCTCAGAGCTTCCAGCAAAAGATAATAACAAGCTGGACAGAAAAAACAGAAAACAAACTAGAAGCACTTATCTAGCAGAGCAGCAGGCCCAAGGAAAGATGCAGTAGCTCAGATCCAACACTGGAACATTGACAAGGAGCAAGGAAGACAGACTCAGGTGGAGCTAAATAGCAAGGCAGCCAACGAGCTCACCAAAACACCTGAGGGAGGAAGCCCAGAGACTGCAATACCACTTGTGACCACAGAAGTGAACTCAGCCACAGAATTCACAACAGTACCCCCCCCTTGAGGAGGGGTCACCGAACCCTCACCAGAACCCCCAGGCCGACCAGGATGAGCCACATGAAAGGCACGAACAAGATCTGGGGCATGGACATCAGAGGCAAAAACCCAGGAATTATCTTCCTGAGCATAACCCTTCCATTTGACCAGATACTGGAGTTTCCGTCTAGAGACACGAGAATCCAAAATCTTCTCCACAATATACTCCAATTCCCCCTCCACCAAAACAGGGGCAGGAGGCTCCACAGATGGAACCATAGGTGCCACGTATCTCCTCAACAACGACCTATGGAATACATTATGTATGGAAAAGGAGTCTGGGAGGGTCAGACGAAAAGACACCGGATTGAGAATCTCAGAAATCCTATACGGACCAATAAAACGAGGTTTAAATTTAGGAGAGGAAACCTTCATAGGTATATGACGAGAAGATAACCAAACCAGATCCCCAACACGAAGTCGGGGTCCCACACGGCGTCTGCGATTAGCGAAAAGCTGAGCCTTCTCCTGGGACAAGGTCAAATTGTCCACTACCTGAGTCCAGATCTGCTGCAACCTGTCCACCACATTATCCACACCAGGACAGTCCGAAGACTCAACCTGTCCTGAAGAGAAACGAGGATGGAACCCAGAATTGCAGAAAAATGGAGAGACCAAGGTAGCCGAGCTGGCCCGATTATTAAGGGCGAACTCAGCCAACGGCAAAAATGACACCCAATCATCCTGGTCAGCGGAAACAAAACATCTCAGATATGTTTCCAAGGTCTGATTGGTTTGTTCGGTCTGGCCATTAGTCTGAGGATGGAAGGCCGAGGAAAAAGATAGGTCAATGCCCATCCTACCACAAAAGGCTCGCCAGAACCTCGAGACAAACTGGGAACCTCTGTCAGAAACAATATTCTCAGGAATGCCATGTAAACGAACCACATGCTGGAAGAACAAAGGCACCAAATCAGAGGAGGAAGGCAATTTAACCAAGGGCACCAGATGGACCATTTTAGAAAAGCGATCACAGACCACCCAAATGACAGACATCTTTTGAGAAACGGGAAGGTCAGAAATGAAATCCATCGAAATATGTGTCCAAGGCCTCTTCGGGACCGGCAAGGGCAAAAGCAACCCACTGGCACGTGAACAGCAGGGCTTAGCCCTAGCACAAATTCCACAGGACTGCACAAAAGCACGCACATCCCGTGACAGAGATGGCCACCAGAAGGATCTAGCAACCAACTCCCTGGTACCAAAGATTCCTGGATGACCGGCCAGCACCGAACAATGAAGTTCAGAGATAACTTTACTAGTCCACCTATCAGGGACGAACAGTTTCTCGGCCGGACAACGATCAGGTTTATTAGCCTGAAATTTCTGCAACACTCTCCGCAAATCAGGGGAGATGGCAGACACAACGACTCCTTCCTTGAGGATACTCGCCGGCTCAGATAACCCCGGAGAGTCGGGCACAAAACTCCTAGACAGAGCATCCGCCTTCACATTTTTAGAGCCCGGAAGGTATGAAATCACAAAATCAAAACGAGCAAAAAACAACGACCAACGGGCCTGTCTAGGATTCAAGCGCTTGGCAGACTCAAGATAAGTAAGGTTCTTATGATCAGTCAAAACCACCACGCGATGCTTAGCACCCTCAAGCCAATGACGCCACTCCTCGAATGCCCACTTCATGGCCAGCAACTCTCGGTTGCCCACATCATAATTACGCTCAGCAGCAGAAAATTTCCTGGAAAAGAAAGCACATGGTTTGAACACTGAGCAACCAGAACCTCTCTGTGACAAAACCGCCCCTGCACCAATCTCAGAAGCATCAACCTCGACCTGGAACGGAAGAGAAACATCAGGTTGACACAACACAGGGGCACAGCAAAAACAACGCTTCAACTCCTGAAAAGCTTCCACGGCAGCAGAAGACCAATTAACCAAATCAGCACCCTTCTTGGTCAAATCGGTCAATGGTCTGGCAATGCTAGAAAAATTACAGATGAAGCGACGATAAAAATTAGCAAAGCCCAGGAATTTCTGCAAACTTTTTAGAGATGTCGGCTGAGTCCAATCCTGGATGGCCTGAACCTTAACCGGATCCATCTCGATAGTAGAAGGGGAAAAGATGAACCCCAAAAATGAAACTCTCTGCACACCGAAGAGACACTTTGATCCCTTCACGAACAAGGAATTAGCACGCAGTACCTGGAAAACCATTCTGACCTGCTTCACATGAGACTCCCAATCATCTGAGAAGATCAAAATGTCATCCAAGTAAACAATCAAGAATTTATCCAGATACTCACGGAAAATGTCATGCATAAAAGACTGAAAAACAGATGGAGCATTGGCAAGTCCGAACGGCATCACCAGATACTCAAAATGACCCTCGGGCGTATTAAATGCCGTTTTCCATTCATCTCCCTGCCTGATTCTCACCAGATTATACGCACCACGAAGATCAATCTTAGTAAACCAACTAGCCCCCTTAATCCGAGCAAACAAGTCAGAAATCAATGGCAAGGGATACTGAAACTTAACAGTGATCTTATTAAGAAGGCGGTAATCAATACACGGTCTTAGCGAACCATCCTTTTTGGCTACAAAAAAGAACCCTGCTCCCAATGGTGACGACGATGGGCGAATATGTCCCTTCTCCAGGGACTCCTTCACATAACTGCGCATAGCGGTGTGTTCAGGTACGGACAAATTAAATAAACGACCCTTAGGGAATTTACTACCAGGAATCAAATCGATAGCACAATCACAATTCCTATGCGGAGGTAGGGCATCAGACTTGGACTCTTCAAATACATCCTGAAAGTCCGACAAGAACTCTGGGATGTCAGAAGGAATGGATGACGAAATAGACAAAAATGGAACATCACCATGTACTCCCTGACAACCCCAGCTGGTTACCGACATAGAGTTCCAATCCAATACTGGATTATGGGTTTGTAGCCATGGCAACCCCAACACGACCACATCATGCAAATTATGCAGTACCAAAAAGCGAATAACTTCCTGATGTGCAGGAGCCATGCACATGGTCAGCTGGGCCCAGTACTGAGGCTTATTCCTGGCCAGAGGTGTAGCATCAATTCCTCTCAACGGAATAGGACACCGCAAAGGCTCCAAGAAAAATCCACAACGTTTAGCATAATCCAAATCCATCAGATTCAGGGCAGCGCCTGAATCCACAAATGCCATGACAGAATATGATGACAAAGAGCACATTAAGGTAATGGACAAAAGGAATTTGGACTGTACAGTACCAATAACGGCAGAGCTATCGAACCGCCTAGTGCGTTTAGGACAATTAGAAATAGCATGAGTAGAATCACCACAATAGAAACACAGTCTGTTCAGACGTCTGTGTTCGTGCCGTTCTACTTTAGTCATAGTCCTGTCGCACTGCATAGGCTCAGGTTTACTCTCAGACAATACCGCCAGATGGTGCACAGATTTACGCTCGCGCAAGCGACGACCGATCTGAATGGCCAAGGACATAGACTCATTCAAACCAGCAGGCATAGGAAATCCCACCATTACATCCTTAAGAGCTTCAGAGAGACCCTTTCTGAACAAAGCCGCTAGTGCAGATTCATTCCACAGAGTGAGTACTGACCATTTTCTAAATTTCTGACAATATACTTCTACATCATCCTGACCCTGGCATAAAGCCAGCAGATTTTTCTCAGCTTGATCCACTGAATTAGGCTCATCGTAAAGCAATCCCAGCGCCTGGAAAAATGCATCAACATTACTCAATGCAGAATCTCCTGGTGCAAGAGAAAACGCCCAGTCCTGTGGGTCGCCGCGCAAAAAAGAAATAATAATCAAAACCTGTTGAATAGGATTACCAGAAGAATGAGGTTTCAAGGCCAAAAATAGCTTACAATTATTTCTGAAGCTCAGAAACTTAGTTCTGTCACCAAAAAACAAATCAGGAATCGGAATTCTTGGTTCTAGCATCGATTTCTGATCAATAGTATCTTGAATCTTTTGTACATTTACAACGAGATTATCCATTGAGGAGCACAGAGCCTGAATATCCATGTCCACAGCTGTGTCCTGAAGCACTCTAATGTCTAGGGGAAAAAAAAGACTGAAGACAGAGCTAAGAAAAAAAAATGATGTCAGGATTTCTTTTTTCCCTCTATTGGAAATCATTGAATGGCTCCTTGTACTGTTATGGCTGGCAATCAGGCAACACAGCGTGCAGTAATCAGCGCACATACAGAGATCTGGCAATAACCCAAAACAATAGGACGAGCTCTGAGACGTGGAATCTCTGTAGACTGCAGTACCTGATCTATCCTCACACAACTGGAAGCAGCAGTGGATTGCGCCTATCCACTATCTATGCAACTCGGCACTGCCTGAGGAGCTGACTAGCCTGAAGATAGAAATACAAGCCTGACTTACCTCAGAGAAATACCCCAAAGGAATAGGCAGCCCCCACATATAATGACTGTTAGCAAGATGAAAAGACAAACGCAGGAATGAAATAGATTCAGCAAAGTGAGGCCCGATATTCTAGACAGAGCGAGGATAGCAAAGAGAACTATGCAGTCTACAAAAAACCCTAAAACGAAAACCACGCAAAGGGGCAAAAAGACCCACCGTGCCGAACTAACAGCACGGCGGTGCACCCCTTTGCTTCTCAGAGCTTCCAGCAAAAGATAATAACAAGCTGGACAGAAAAAACAGAAAACAAACTAGAAGCACTTATCTAGCAGAGCAGCAGGCCCAAGGAAAGATGCAGTAGCTCAGATCCAACACTGGAACATTGACAAGGAGCAAGGAAGACAGACTCAGGTGGAGCTAAATAGCAAGGCAGCCAACGAGCTCACCAAAACACCTGAGGGAGGAAGCCCAGAGACTGCAATACCACTTGTGACCACAGAAGTGAACTCAGCCACAGAATTCACAACAGCTCCCTTACCCACCTTGTCTTAATTGAAACTTCAATTCAAAGCTGTAAATGCTGGGCCAGACCCTGATACCTCATGCATGGCCTTTAGCTGACTGCTTATGTGCCATTATAAAATGTTCCACTGTAGTTCACTTGATTAGTCAACTGCCTGTCTTACATTTTTCTACCAATAATAGTCCACGAAACTGATGTATACGCCACCTGAGTGTGGCTGTGAAAAATAAATTGAGCTGTTGGCTGAGGTATCAGGGCTCCCAGCTTAAACTGCTCCATCACCCACCTTGTCTTAATTGAAACTTCAATTCAAGGCTGTAAATGCTGGCCCAGACCCTGATGCCTCATGCATAGCCCATGGCTGACTGCTTCTGTGCTATTATAAAATGTTCTACCATGGGTCAAGTGATCAGTCAACTGCCTGTGTTACATTAGTGTTTTTCCAAGCTGATATTGGGCCACCTGAGTGGGGCTGAAATGGAGGCCAGGGAGGTAGTCGTGGCTGAGGGTGGCAGCAATAGCACACCCTGGCCCTCCGTCACATAAACACAATGTCCCCTCTTTTGTGCACTTGTGGTTCACTTACTTGCACATCAGAGTCCTCTCCTGGCTGCTGGAGGTTTTCTCCTTTAGTTACCATGCAAAGACAGGCAGAGTCCAGTTTCAACCAAATAACTTTACTCAGTACTTTACACAGCTCGTCCAGATTAGCCACAGGTACAGAACAAGATTATTCACAAAGTACAGTCTTTCCTTTCCTTGTGCTGTCCCTCACTCCTCCAGGAATACCTCAGGGCCGTACCACAGCCTTCGGTGCCGCAGCGCTCTCTCTGGCCAGCCTAACTAGCTTAAGGAGTTCCCTGTCCGTTTTGGGGTTGATCCCACGTAATTAGCTGTCACCATGTTGAAGCTGCCCTGTATTCCTTCGCCTCCCGGGTGACCGTTAGCATCTAGACCCTGGATGAGCTGGGTGTCAGTATTAGTCTGTTGACTTTGGAACTTAACTCTTGGTTCACTCCTCCTGGTAAGAACTCTGTTTCTGAACTGTGTTTTTGAACTGTGTTGCTGGACTATGTTTTCCTACTTAATCCTTCATTTACTCCCACCGGTGGTTGCTGCTGGAATCTACACCAGTATAATACTTTAATGTGAACTTGTTTCTGGACTTAATCAAGGAAATGCCACAACTGAGATCAACTTGAGAACTAGTTTCTGGACTTACCCATGTTCATGCCACACCTGGGATTAACCTGTGGACTTCTTCTGGACTTCCCTGTGTTTACTACATACCTGGATTTGACTCTTTCTGCACCGACAGTGTTTTTGGATCTACACCACGTCACCTGTCACACTCACCTTTTGATCACCTTGCCGATGACTCTGCCTTAAGAACTCTGCCGATTTGCTGTATATGTTTCAAGGACTTTTTTCATTGCAGGTTACAGCGGGTAATCAGTGTATTGTTTTGGGTGTTATTGCTGTGGTACAAATAGACTATTTGCACTAAAGAAACCCATCTCTGTCTGTTCATTGCCCCAAGCTACCAGAATCCTCGAGTTCCTACAATAGTATTACACTGGGCTCTTCAGCTTTAACATTGCGGGGCACAACTGCCCTGTCCGGTCTCCCAGGCCCTACTGACTGAATTCAGGAAGCTCTCTCACTTACGCCCAGTTGACCCCTCCAGCTAACTAAATCCTATCTTATTCCTATTGTCCCCCCCAGTGGGCTAATCTAAATACTACACTTTCCCTACATTTACTCAATGCGAAGAATATATATACATTTGCGACACATTACATATACCACATATCGGATATCCACAACATAGCAGCATTATAGGACATATTACAAGTACCAGCTTCCCAGGGATGTAGAAACACTGGCAAGGGGAGTGGGGCACAAAACAGTTCTTGTACACCCCTTACATGGCTGAGCAAGAAAGCAGTTTCAGATGTTGCATGAGGTATCATGATGTATCAGGACTCCCAGGAAAGAAGGCTTACACTGGTCCCTCACCCACCGTGTCTTAATTGAAACTTCAATCCAAAGCTGTACATGATAGCTCAGACCATTTATAGTTTAACTCATATTACTTAGGTGTGTGCCTGTTGAA
The DNA here is from genome assembly GCF_032444005.1 of Ranitomeya imitator. Classification (NCBI taxonomy): domain Eukaryota; kingdom Metazoa; phylum Chordata; class Amphibia; order Anura; family Dendrobatidae; genus Ranitomeya; species Ranitomeya imitator. Next base: position 739,368,238 of record NC_091284.1, on the reverse strand, counting down.
ATTTAAAGGGAGGCATCATCCTTAGCATTCACGTTTACTGCAAAGCACATCTTGCAGCTTTATTTGTAGATTCTTTAATACTATTTGTTTTGCTGTTACTTGCTATTCTCCTTACAATTTCCACCATTTAGCCACCTCTATAAATAAACCTGTTTAGTGTTTCAACCTCATCTCTTGTGAGTGTGTACGGAGTGTGAACAGTGGTTTCCCGAGTCGACCCCTGGCAGAAGAGAAGGACCCTAATGAATCCATCTAAAGCTCCCAGCAAGATTTGAGTGGATGCACTGCCCCATATTGAGGTGAGAAATACCAGACAACTTGCGCACAGAGGCAGCTTAGGCCTCTTTCACACTTCCGTCTTTCAGCTCCCGTCACAATCCGTCGATTTTTGAGAATGCAGGATCCTGCAAAAAAATGTGCAGGATCCTGCATTTTCTCATAGACTTGTATTAGCGACGGATTGTGACGGATGGCCATCTGTTTCATCCATCGTGCACTGGATCCTGCGTAAAAAAACAGGTCCGAAAATCGGTCAGCGATGCATCCTGCGCTGCCCGTCACTGGCTACAATGGAAGCCTATGGGCGCAGGATGTGTCGTTGACTGTGAAAAGCAGGAATCCAGCAACGGGTCCCGTCTTTTCAAACTGAGCATGCGTGGAAGAATTTCCCATCAGGGAAATTTTCTCTCGCTCGCTCTCTTTCTCTTTTTACTATTGATGCTGCCTATGCAAGATATAATGTTAAAAATAATTTTTTAAAAAAATCACAATTTTCACAGTTTTCCGCTGCAAAAACGCATACACAATACAAAAAAATCGCAATATTCTCACCTACCGACGTCCCGCGCAGCATCACCGATGCTCCCGGAAATCTCGCGAGAAGTCGCAAAGTATTACTAGGAACGCTAGCTGCCGGGAGCATCGGTGACACTACGCGGGACATCGGTAGGTGAGAATATTGCGATTTTTTTGTATTGTGTATGCGTTTTTGCAGCGGAAAACCGCTGCGAAGATGCATACACAACAGGTGCACATAGCCTCGATGAGTCCGTCAGAAAGACTGGCCCAGTGCACACGTTTTCCACAATCTGCACAGGATCTGTCATTTCAACGTATTGACGGATCCTGTGCAGATTTGGAAGACGGAAGTGTGAAAGAAGCCTTAAAGAGGTGTTATACTTTCAAATACTGTATTTATTGAACCCAGCGTGAAGCTACAGTCTGCACTATTAAGTATAAGGGAATAAGGGAATTTTCTCTGCCAAAATATTTAAATGATAATCTTTTTAAATGGCAGAAGCTACTGGTACAGCACTATAAATTAGTATATTAGAGGTTAAAAAAAATTGAACATAAAAGTCAGAGGTCTTTTTTACCTATACAGATACTAAAAAAAGAAAAATAATTAAAATGATCACATTTTTGTAACTTGCTTTTCTTAAAAATAAGTATAACAAACTATTAAATAACACCAACATTCTGTAATTGTAAGAACCAGTACAATACATTAAATATACTATTTGCGGAGATTGGTAAATAGCGTGTATAAAAATTGAGTAATTTTTTAAATCTAAACTACAATATAAGTTAATGTAAATATAATGCTTGCATATTCTAATCGTAATAATAATAATAATAATTTCAATTAATCTAACAAGAAACTAGACTTGATGTAATAAAGTTTGGTGGGTGCTGTGGTACTATTTAGTAGAAACTACAGCAAAATATTCCACATGTGCAATGTTTATATACTATAGATTTTGGCAAATGCGGATTTTTTGTAAATTGTTTCTGCGCAGTTTCAGTAAAATGGTGGCTGCTGGCTGAAAGATGAAACAATTATTATAATTACCTTACTGCTCACATCTTCAGTCTTTCTATTACTCAACATTATCTGTCTTCTTATCATCGCTATTCACCCTGAAATCACAGGATGCTTTCGCAAACAAACATAGTGATGACATGGCATTACGCACAGATGTGCAAAAGTGAACTCAGCCTCACGAGACCAAGACTCGGTCTAGCAACAATAGGCCTAAGGAATTTAGCACACAAGGAGGTGAAAAGTTGATGCAACAAAGATTGGGTGACTTAGGTTATGTTTCTACATTGAGCTTTGGTGAGTCTTTGATGTTGCATATTTTTAGCAGCATTTCTGGACCTATTTTGTAAATTAGGTTAATTGCATTTTTTAATTGCGTTTTTGACACCATGGCTTTTATCTTTTGCTGATGTGTCATGTTTTAACCCCTTAGAGGCAGAGACGACTTTGTGCTTAAAGGGACTCTGTCACCTGAATTTGGCGGGACTGGTTTTGGGTCATATGGGCGGAGTTTTGGGGTGTTTGATTCGCCCTTTCCTTACCCGCTGGCTGCATGCTGGCTGCAATATTAGATTGAAGTTCATTCTCTGTCCTCCATAGTACACGCCTGCGCAAGGCAATCTTGCCTTGTGCAGGCGTGTACTATGGAGGACAGAGAATGAACTTCAATCCAATATTGCAGCCAGCATGCAGCCAGCGGGTAAGGAAAGGGCGAATCAAACACCCCAAAACTCCGCCCATATGACCCAAAACCAGTCCCGCCAAATTTAGGTGACAGGTTCCCTTTAATGACCAAGCCAATTTTTACAATTCTGACCACTGTCACTTTATGTGCTTATAACTCTGGAACGCTTTAACGGATCCCACTTATTCTGAGAGAGATTTTAATGACATATTGTACTTCATGTTAGTGGTAAAATTTATTTGATATGACTTGCATTTATTTCTGAAAAAACGGAAATATGGCAAAAAATTTGAACATTTTGCAAATTTTAAACCTTTGAATTTTTATGCCCTTAAATCAGAGAGTAGTGTCACACAAAATACTTAATAAATAACATTTCTCACATGTCTACTTGTACATGTACTCTAAGTACATGTCCCCTGATGTACCTAAACAGTGGAAACCCCCCAATTCTAACTCCCACAACCCTAACCCCAACACACCCCTATCCCTAATTCCAACCCTAACCATAACCCTAACCACAAACCTAACCCCAACACACCCCTAACCCTAATCCCAACCGTAACCATAACCACAAACCTAACCCCAACACACCCCTATCCCTAATTCCAACCCTAACCATAACCCTAACCACAAACCTAACCCCAACACACCCCTAACCCTAATCCCAACCGTAACCATAACCACAAACCTAACCCCAACACACTCCTAACCCTAATTCCAACACTAACCGTAATCCCACCCCTAACCCTTGCCCTAACCTTAACACTAGCCCTAACACTAACTTTAGTCCAACTCACTTTTGCCCAACTCACTTTAGCCTATCTCTAATGGAAAAATGGAAATAAAAAATTTGAAAAAGGGGAGAGAGCGCAGATTCTAAGTGCAGCAGTTAGATTTGACTGTATGTTAAACAAGGGCTATTTTCCACTCACCTTTTTTGATGACTTTATAAACTTGTCTATAATTCCACTAGTTGGATTAGTTGTTGTTCCCCCTGCTCACGCTCACGATTTGCAGCACGATCCTGGGCACTTGCAAAAACACTTTTTTAAATTTTAGTTTTTTGTTTGTTTTTAAAATACTTTTTTAATGTTTATATAGTTTCTTAATGTGTTTATTATTATTATTATTTATTTATATATTATTATTATTATTATTTATTTATATAGCACCATTAATTCCATGGTGCTGTACATGAGAAAGGGGTTACATACAGGGTTATAGATATCGTTTACAGTAAACAGGTTTACAGTGACAGACTGGTACAGAGGGGAGAGGACCATGTTCTTGGGGACTTATATTCTATGCATGTACAGCTCTGGATAAAGTTGGAGAAATATGGGTGTGTCTAGAAAGGGTTAAACCCTGGTATGGCACCAGCCCAAAAATGATAAGCACTGACTTCCTTTATATATAAAATTCACAAAGCAGTAATAGCTTATATATAATACCTGAAGAAGACTCATAAGAGTTGAAACGCGTTGTATGCTATACTAATAAAACTTGTTTTTGGAATATATCTTCGTATCTCACCCACTGTGTTCCGGGAGTGCACACCACTTGAAGAATAACTACACATGCAGAAAAATGGAAATAAATACATTTTTTTATTTTATTATTTTTAGCTAAGGGGGAGTTGATTTACTCCAGAGGTACTGAGTGGTGATTGGCAGTGGCGCCGCTACCATGAGCCGAGTTGAGCTTTTTGGCTCAGGCAGCACTGCCGTCCCTGAAGAGAGGGGGCGGCAGAATCTGTCGGTGTAGTAACTGAATTTGCGTCAGAGACGCAGGTTCAGTTACTACACTATTGAGTCTGCTCCGTCCTGGATCTCCTCATCCAGCCCTCCCCAACTGCCCTCCCCAACTCACGTGACATCACAGGTCCTGACGCTGAAGTCGCTGTTATCCATGCATTTCCTGGGGTTGCTCATGGATGGCTTCTCTGTGCACACAGGACCTGTGATGAGGTCACAGGAGGGGAGGAGTCAGCGGTCACATGATCAGGGTCCTCGTGTATGCAGGACTCTGCTGTGGTGAGGTGATTATCATGATGCTGGATGAGGGGAAGTTGATGTGTGCAGTCAGGAGGGCTTTGCAGGGTGGATGTAGCAGAGCCGTGTGTGTACAAGGTATACGGAGCGGAGCCGTGTGTGTACGAGGTGTGCGGAGCAGAGCCGTGTGTCTACGAGGTGTGTGAAGCGGAGCCATGTGTGTACAATTTGTGCAGAGCAGAGACGCGTGTGAACAAGGTGCATGGAGCGGAGCCATGTGTGTACTTGGTGTATGGAGCGGAGCCATGTGTGTACTTGGTGTATGGAGCGGAGCCATGTGTGTACGAGGTGTACGGAGTAGAGCCATGTGTGTACGAGGTGTACGGAGCAGAGCCATGTGTGTACGAGGTGTACGGAGCAGAGCCATGTGTGTACGAGGTGTATGGAGCGGAGCTGTGTGTGTACGAGGTGTACGGAGTGGAGCCGTGTGTGTACGAGGTGTACGGAGTGGAGCCATGTGTGTACGATTTGTGCAGAGCAGAGACGCGTGTGTACAAGGTGTATGGAGCGGAGCCATGTGTGTACTTGGTGTATGGAGCGGAGCCATGTGTGTACTTGGTGTATGAAGCGGAGTCGTGTGTGTACGAGGTGTACAGAGCGGAGCCATGTGTGTACGAGGTGTACGGAGCGGAGCTGTGTGTGTGCGAGGTGTACGGAGCGGAGCCGTGTGTGTACGAGGTGTACGGAGCGGAGCCGTGTGTATACGAGGTGTACGGAGCGGAGCCGTGTGTATACGAGGTGTACAGAGCGGAGCCATGTGTGTACGATTTGTGCAGAGCAGAGACGCGTGTGTACAAGGTGTATGGAGCGGAGCGTGTGTGTACTTGGTGTATGGATATAGTAATGGCGTGCACTCAGTCAAAGTTACGAGGTGCTGGTGTAGTGGATCAGATGATCCTAGATACTAGTAAATATATTTACACCGCACACTCTAATGACAACGTGTGGTTTTTACTGAAATATTTATTAATCAAAATAAATTTAGATAAGGGAGCGAAACAGAAGTATAATGCTGGAAGCGATATATAAAGCAAACGTTTCGGCTCACCCAGAGCCTTATTCATTGAATCGCTGAAAGGACAAAAAAATAATGTATCACCAAAAGACAAAGTAACAGACTAATAAATAATAAATAAAATAATAACAGTGTACTGTAGAAAAGTTCCGTGAACCTGGAGATAAAGAACAATATAACCTGAACAAGCAATATATACAGTATATACAATGATAGGCTGACAGATAGTCTAGTTCCAATGAATGTAAATATACATATAAGAAACATATGATTACCTTATCCACAATAAGGAGTGATGTGTAGCGGAAAGGATAGAGATCCCTCAGTGCCAAGAAACGGCTGTAAAGAATGGCATTATAATTAGAAAGTAGATCTAACTTGCTATACAAAGAAGATAAGGCAGAATGGGATACCTATGGCTGAGATAATGATCCTATGTCCTTGAGGGTGATAACCCAGGAATAATATGGTAACCTATGGGGGAAGGAGAGGAGACGCCCAAATGTAGCAAAATGTATGGAACCAGGTGGATGTAAGTTTATAGCGCTAGTAATTCTAAGGTAGTGTGTAGGCGCACGTTACCTGCAGAGTGGTTGATGTGAGCGGCGCTCCCGCGCCTTGCTAAAGTCAGCAGCGTGCCTGTAGCCCCTCTGTCACAGCGTTATATGCGGCGAGGAGTGCCGAAACCGGAAGTACCGGACCGGAAGTGATGTAGCGCTGTCTGTGAGGGACGCACTGCGCAGGTGTGGGAGCCTCTGTGTATCCTGGAGTCATGGTAACTGTGAGAGGAGTGTTAGCGCTGAAGGTGCGCTATGTAGTGACTCCAGAGAGCTAAAATATGTGAGAGAAACTACCTATATGGACTATAGAATAAAGATGAGAGCTAATAAAAGGGCTAGGTAACATCTACCATGGAAATTATAAAAGGACAATTATTAGGAGGAGGAGCTATAGGTACTAGAATCCCTAGTGGATATAAATGGTGGCCAAAATGATGGGGATATGAAATGTTGTATATAGAATACGGGAATATATTTAACAGGAACAGGGAAGACAGAGAGACAGAAACCAGAGGGTGGAGGGGGAAGGGGAGGGGATGGGTTTGGAAGGGGAGGGGGGGGAAGGGGGGGGAAAGGTGGGGGGGGAAAGAGGGTACAATGATACATATGGGAAACTCACCTACATAGACAGTGGTCTAGCGGGTCTGTAAAAGCAACGGGAAAAAGATTAATTATAGGAGCCAATCTATGTCTCTATTAAGCCCTTTTTGGGGCTAACGTGTCTAATTTATGGATCCATTATGTTTCTCTCAACTTGAGTAGTCTTATATGATTTCCACCCCTACGGGGGCGGGGGACATGTTCTATAACCTGAAAGCGCAATTGAGCCACAGAATGTCCGGATTTAGAGAAATGTTCAGGTATGGGGAGCCAATTCTTATTACAACGGATAGTCGATTTATGGCTCGCAATCCGATCCCTCACATGTTGGGTGGTCTCCCCCACATAGAGGAGACCACAAGGACATTTTATCAGATACACCACAAAGTTAGAATTGCACGTATGGAAACCTTTGATTGGGAAAGATTTGCCTGTCCTGGGATGGGTTATGCTATCAGATTTAATGATATTTGAGCAAGCTGCACAATTAAGACAGGGGAATGTCCCCTGTCGGCGGGTTGTCAGAGTCTTTTGTATTGAGGCAGGTCTAGAACTTCCCACATCAGCTCTAACTAACTTGTCGCGGATATTGGAGGGTCGTTTGGTACAGATCAGGGTAGGTGACTTAAATGAGTCTATTTCAGGGTATGCTTTAGATAGTAGCGGCCAGTGTTTCTTAATGATAGAGTATACCCTGGGCATTGTCGGATGAAATGTATGTACAAAGGGAATACGTTCCCTAGGGTACATAGGTGGTTGAGGAGAAGGCGGAGTTAGAGCCCGGGTCTTTTCAAGATCCAGTAATTTGGGTGGGTAATGCCTTAGTTCAAATTTATGGGCCGTGGAATCCACTCTTTCTTGGCGAATTTCTGGATTGGAGACAATACGTGACACTCTGTCAAATTGTGAGCGTGGCAGGCTGTTTTTAGTGGTCCTAGGGTGGCAACTTGAGTAGTGTAAAAGACTATTGCTGTCGGTGGGCTTACAGTAAAGATCTGTAGAGAGGTTGCCTTCAATGTCCTAAATAACTAGTGTATCCAGGAAAGGGACAGATTCAGTACTGTGATGTAGTGTGAATTGTAATTCCGGGTGGATGGAGTTCAGTTGCGAAACAAATTCAAGCATGGAGTTAGATGTACCTGTCCAAATAAAGAAGATGTCATCGATATATCGATGGTAGCCCAAGGCAAATTGTGAGAAGAGGACATTGGGAAAAACATGGTTAATTTCAAAGAAATTCATATAAGCATTGGCGTAGGCTGGCGCTACGTTCGCGCCCATCGCAGTGCCGCATCTCTGGACATAGAATGTGTCTTCAAATAGAAAATAATTTTCCCGTAACACTATGTCAAGTAGGTCTAGGCAGAATTGTATAGAATCAATAGACATATCTGATGATTCTAGGAGAGATTTTGTAGCTTCAATCCCTTTATCGTGTGTAATCGAGGTATACAGACTGTTGACGTCTAGGGTCACTAAGATACTCTCTGTGGGTACTGTACCTAGATGTTGTATGATCCTTAAAAAATGTCCTGTGTCTAGGAGGTAAGATTTGGTTTTTTTCACAAGAGGTGTCAGTATTTTTTCAAGGAAGACTGAGAGTGGGGATAAAACTGAGTCGGTGGAAGCGACTATCGGTCTTCCTGGTGGATTACGGAGGGACTTGTGGATTTTGGGTAAAACATAAAAAACCGGTGTGATGGGGTGGGGATTAATGAGAAAGGAAGCAGTTTTCTGGTCTATTGTGTGGCGATCAAGATAACCATTGAGGAGGCTCTTGATTTTAGTGGTGATGTCTCTAACTGGGTCCCTTTGAATAACACCATAGGTGTTAGAGTCTGACAGTTGTCTGATAACTTCCTTATTGTAGTCTGAGTGATTCATCACCACTATAGCACCGCCTTTGTCTGCTGGCTTAATAGTAATACTTTTATTGTTTTGAAGAGATGAAAGAGCTTGTTTCTCCACCAAGGAAAGATTAGAGTGGACAGGATAGAGGCCTAGTTGTTGTTCATGAGAAAATTGTTTGACCTCACGGTCCACCAGTGAAATAAAGGTTTCTGTTGCATGGTAGGTGTGAGGAGGATTATACTTACTAGGAGTACGGAGGCCAAGAGACGTGATAGAAAGTTTAGAAGTCACAGTATTAGCAGGACCAAGTGCCATTTCTCCCCTTCTGTTATCTGATAACCCAAAATGTGTTTTACTAGGGATTCTAGTACCTATAGCTCCTCCTCCTAATATTTGTCCTTTTATAATTTCCATGGTAGATGTTACCTAGCCCTTTTATTAGCTCTCATCTTTATTCTATAGTCCATATAGGTAGTTTCTCTCACATATTTTAGCTCTCTGGAGTCACTACATAGCGCACCTTCAGCACTAACACTCCTCTCACAGTTACCATGACTCCAGGATACACAGAGGCTCCCACACCTGCGCAGTGCGTCCCTCACAGACAGCGCTACGTCACTTCCGGTCCGGTACTTCCAGTTTCGGCGCTCCTCGCCGCATATAACGCTGTGACAGGGGGGCTACAGGCACGCTGCTGACTTTAGCAAGGCGCGGGAGCGCCGCTCACATCAACCACTCTGCAGGTAACGTGCGCCTACACACTACCTTAGAATTACTAGCGCTATAAACTTACATCCACCTGGTTCCATACATTTTGCTACATTTGGGCGTCTCCTCTCCTTCCCCCATAGGTTACCATATTATTCCTGGGTTATCACCCTCAAGGACATAGGATCATTATCTCAGCCATAGGTATCCCATTCTGCCTTATCTTCTTTGTATAGCAAGTTAGATCTACTTTCTAATTATAATGCCATTCTTTACAGCCGTTTCTTGGCACTGAGGGATCTCTATCCTTTCCGCTACATATCACTCCTTATTGTGGATAAGGTAATCATATGTTTCTTATATGTATATTTACATTCATTGGAACTAGACTATCTGTCAGCCTATCATTGTATATACTGTATATATTGCTTGTTCAGGTTATATTGTTCTTTATCTCCAGGTTCACGGAACTTTTCTACAGTACACTGTTATTATTTTATTTATTATTTATTAGTCTGTTACTTTGTCTTTTGGTGATACATTATTTTTTTGTCCTTTCAGCGATTCAATGAATAAGGCTCTGGGTGAGCCGAAACGTTTGCTTTATATATCGCTTCCAGCATTATACTTCTGTTTCGCTCCCTTATCTAAATTTATTTTGATTAATAAATATTTCAGTAAAATCCACACGTTGTCATTAGAGTGTGCGGTGTAAATATATTTACTTGGTGTATGGAGCAGAGCCGTGTGTGTACGAGGTGTGTGAAGTGGAGCCATGTGTGTACGATTCGTGCGGAGCAGAGACGCGTGTGTACAAGGTGTATGGAGCGGAGCGTGTGTGTACTTGGTGTATGGAGCAGAGCCATGTGTGTACGAGGTGTGTGAAGCGGAGCCATGTGTGTACGATTTGTGTGGAGCAGAGACGCCTGTGTACAAGGTGCATGGAGCAGAGCCATGTGTGCACTTGGTGTATGGAGCGGAGCCGTGTGTGTACGAGGTGTATGGAGCGGAGCCGTGTGTGTACTTGGTGTACGGAGCGGAGCCGTGTGTGTACTTAGTGTATGGAGCGGAGCCGTGTGTGTACTTGGTGTATGGAGCGGAGCTGTGTGTGTACGAGGTGTACGGAGCAGAGGTATGTGTGTACTTGGTGTATGGAGCGGAGTCATGTGTTTACGAGGTGTACGGAGCCGAGCCATATGTGTACGATTTGTGCGGAGCAGAGACGCGTGTGTACAAGGTGCATGGAGCAGAGCCATGTGTGTACTTGGTGTGCAGAGTGGAGCTGTGTGTGTACGAGGTGTACAGAGCGGAGCCGTGTGTGTACGAGGTGTATGGAGCGGAGCCATGTGTGTATGGGGTGTACGGAGTGGAGCAGCATGAGTACGAGGTGTATGGATCAAAGCCATGTGTACAAGGTTTACGGAGTGGAGCCATGTGTGTAGGAGGTGTATCTAGCGTGGCCGCGTGTGTACAAGGTGTACAGAGCAGGGCCGCATGTGTACAAGGCTTAATGAGTGGAGCCATGTGTGTACTGTGTGTGCGCGATGTGTACGGATTGGAGCCGTGTGTGTAAGAGGCATACAAAGCGGAACCGTGTGTGTATGAGGTGTGTGGAGCCGTGCGTGTACGAGGTCGGTGTATGGTGGGGAGCAAATTTCATACCTCCCAACCGTCCCGGATCCAGCGGGATAGTCCCGATTTTGAGAGGCTGTCCCGGCCGGGAGCTTACTTTTGCTGTGGACACAGGAGTACACGGCGGAGCCCCGAGGAGCACTTTAAAACTCGCACGTGACATTCCACCGGAAGTGACGTGCTGGGAGCTGACCGGAAATTATGTCATTTCGGGAGGAGATTGTGACGGAAGCATGGTGGCACTTCAGGGAATGCTTCAGATCCATCACTGTGTCCTCCGACAGCGAGGACAGCCTTGGAATCGGGGATGCCGGCTATGTGAGCAGGTCATGATATGTCTTGCAGCGGGATGCTCAGGTGGGCATTACAATGGGAGGCGGGCCGCTATAGTATCTTTATAGAATCTATCTTTTTTTCTTTCTCTCTCTGTTCTTTCTTTCCCTCTCTAATCTTCTTTTTCTTTCTCTCTGTTCTTTCTTTCCCTCTCTGTTCTCTTTTTCTGTGTTCTTTATTTCCCTCTCTATTCTTTTTTTCTCTCTCCTTTCTTTTTTCTCTGTTCTTTTTCTCTCTCTTCTTTCTTTCTCTCTCTGTTCTTTCTTTCCTTTCTTTCTCTCTGTTCTTTCTTTACCTTCTTTCTTTTTCTTTCTCTTTCTCTCTTTCTTTCTTTCTTTCTCTGTTCTCTTTCCCCTCTTTCTTTCTTTCTTTCTTTCTTTCTTTCTTTCCCCTCCTTCTTTCTTTCTCTGTTCTTTCTTTCTTTCTCCTCTTTCTTTCTTTCCTTCTTTCTTTCTTTCTTTCTTTCTTTCTTTCTTTCTCTCTCTGTTCTTCCTTTCCCTATAACCAATGAACAGAAAAAGGGGGCGGGGGTGTTAAAAGGTACTACTGGCCTCTCAGATCCTCAATGTTAATCTGACCTGATAGCAAAATGATTATAGTTGCCCATAGGATGAATAGTATATACATAATCTCATTTATATGGTACAAATAAGTGGTGCTTATAAGATAACGTACATGTTATTGTGACTTACTTGGGCAAGTGGAGGACATATCCTATGGGCAACTATAGTCATTTTGCTATCAGGTCAGATTAATATTGAGGATCTAAGAGGCCAGTAGTGTACGAGGTCGGTGTATGGTGGGGAGCAAATTTCATACCTCCCAACCGTCCCGGATCCAGCGGGATAGTCCCGATTTTGAGAGGCTGTCCCGGCCGGGAGCTTACTTTTGCTGTGGACACAGGAGTACACGGCGGAGCCCCGAGGAGCACTTTAAAACTCGCACGTGACATTCCACCGGAAGTGACGTGCTGGGAGCTGACCGGAAATTATGTCATTTCGGGAGGAGATTGTGACGGAAGCATGGTGGCACTTCAGGGAATGCTTCAGATCCATCACTGTGTCCTCCGACAGCGAGGACAGCCTTGGAATCGGGGATGCCGGCTATGTGAGCAGGTCATGATATGTCCTGCAGCGGGATGCTCAGGTGGGCATTACAATGGGAGGCGGGCCGCTATAGTATCTTTATAGAATCTATCTTTTTTTCTTTCTCTCTCTGTTCTTTCTTTCCCTCTCTAATCTTCTTTTTCTTTCTCTCTGTTCTTTCTTTCCCTCTCTGTTCTCTTTTTCTGTGTTCTTTATTTCCCTCTCTATTCTTTTTTTCTCTCTCCTTTCTTTTTTCTCTGTTCTTTTTCTCTCTCTTCTTTCTTTCTCTCTCTGTTCTTTCTTTCCTTTCTTTCTCTCTGTTCTTTACCTTCTTTCTTTTTCTTTCTCTTTCTCTCTTTCTTTCTTTCTTTCTCTGTTCTCTTTCCCCTCTTTCTTTCTTTCTTTCCCCTCCTTCTTTCTTTCTCTGTTCTTTCTTTCTTTCTCCTCTTTCTTTCTTTCCTTCTTTCTTTCTTTCTTTCTTTCTTTCTTTCTTTCTTTCTTTCTTTCTCTCTCTGTTCTTCCTTTCCCTATAACCAATGAACAGAAAAAGGGGGCGGGGGTGTTAAAAGGTACTACTGGCCTCTCAGATCCTCAATGTTAATCTGACCTGATAGCAAAATGATTATAGTTGCCCATAGGATGAATAGTATATACATGATCTCATTTATATGGTACAAATAAGTGGTGCTTATAAGATAACGTACATGTTATTGTGACTTACTTGGGCAAGTGGAGGACATATCCTATGGGCAACTATAGTCATTTTGCTATCAGGTCAGATTAATATTGAGGATCTAAGAGGCCAGTAGTCAGGGGCGTAGCTAGAGCTTTTGCCGCCCGGGGCTGCTCCCGAGTTTGGCGCCCCCCCCCCCCCCCCCCCTCGGCTCAATACACACAAAGGTTACCAAAAATAGGGCAACACACATGATAGGGTCTGCAAAAAAAAAAAACAAGTTCTGCTTACCTGACCGCGCTCCTGCTCTCTCCACGCAGCTGAAGCGTGCACTCGCCGGCGACTGACAATGACGTCAGAAGCCGTCGACGTGTGCGCTGCGGCCGACTTCAGCTGCCAGCCTCCAAATGGCTGGTGGCTGTTGTTAACTATTGAAGTACGGGCGCGGGCCCGCACGTCAATAGCGTTAAACAGCTGCAGCGCCGGCCGCGGTTTTAGAGGGCCCCGGGCGAAAGAGTCTCAGTGGGCCCCCCCTTTAACACATAGCATGATTCATGATGCAGATACAGCAGAGAAATATAGCATAGCCACATAGCATATAACACAGCCCACGTAGCATATAGCACAGCCACGTAGTGTATAACACAGCCCACGCAGTATATAGCACAGCCCACATAGTGTATAGCACAGCCACGTAGTGTATAACACAGCCCACGCAGTATATAGCACAGCCCACATAGTGTATAGCACAGCCACGTAGTATATAACACAGCCACGTAGTATATAACACAGCCATGTAGTATATTGCACAGCCCACGTAGCATATTGCCCAGCCACGTAGTATATTGCCCAGCCACGTAGTATATTGCCCAGCCACGTAGTATATTGCCCAGCCACGTAGTATATTGCCCAGTCACGTAGTATATTGCCCAGCCACGTAGTATATTGCCCAGTCACGTAGTATATTGCCCAGCCACGTAGTATATTGCCCAGTGATGGAGTATACAGCACAGAGCCACGTAGTATACAGACTTAAAATAAAAAATAAACATATACTCACCCTCCGATGAATTCTGGCCCTGTATCGCACGAGGCAGCTTCCAGTCCCAGGGTTGGTATGAGCGCAGGACCTGTGATGACGTTGCGGTCACATGACCGTGACGTCATGGCAGGTCCTTCTCACATACCATCCTTGGCACCGGAAGCTGCCGCTTGCATGGAGCGGGCACTGGAGCGTTGCGAGGAGCGGGAAAGGCGATGGAGGGTGAGTATAGCAGGTTTTTTCATTTTTTTATTATTTTTAACATGCCATATTTTTACTATTGATGCTGCATAGGCAGCATCAATAGTAAATAGTTGGGGACACACAGGGTTAATAGCAGCGGTAACGGAGTGCGTTACACCGCGGCCCGTTACCGCTGCCATTAACCCTGTGTGAGTGGTGACTGGAGGGGATTATGGAGCGGGCGCTGATTGTGGGGAGTATAGAGCAGGCGCCGGGCACTGACTGCAGCGGAGGGACTAATCGGACTGTGCCCGTCGCTGATTGGTCGCGGCAGCCATGACAGGCAGCTGCCGAGACCAATCAGCGACGACAGACAGAGGCCGCGACCAATGAATATCCGTGAAAGAAAGAAAGACAGACAGACAGAAAGACGGAAATGTGACCCTTAGACAATGATGTAATATATATATATATATATATATATATATACATACATATATACTTCTCACCTGTGTTTTGCCTCTCTGTTGTTTTCTGTCTCTGTTCTCATCTTTTCTGTCTCCCGCTCTGATTTTCATATTTCCTTCTGCCTCTTCTTCCTGCTTGTCCGTGGCTCCGCCCCCGACATTTAGCCCCGCCCCTCCATGGCTCTTCACATTGTGAGAGCTGTGACGCTGCTGGAGGAGCGGGATCGGAGCTTCTGCTGCTGACTGCAGGTGCGGGGGTGAGTCACAGCGTGTGTGACTGTGTGCCCCTGCTACACTGCAGCCAGCAACTCTGCACGGCCGCGTGCACTGCCAGCGCTCTGCTCCAGTCCTCATAATGCTGGGAGGAAGGAGCAGAGAATGAGTGCGCGCAGCCGCGCTGATACCCGCCCCCTGCAGTGTGCCGCCCGGGGCGGCCCGCCCCCCCCACGCCCCCCTTCCTACGCCACTGCCAGTAGTACCTTTTTAAAGGGCGTCTGTCACCCCAAAAATCGTATATGAGCTGTGGCCACCAGCATCAGGGGCTTATCTACAGCATTCTGTAATGCTGTAGATAAGCCCCCAATGTAACCTGAAAGATGAGAAGTAAAGGTTATATTATACTCACCCAGGGGCTGTCCCGGTCTGTTACGGGTCAGATGGGTGTCGCGGTCTGCTCCAGCTGTTTGTGGGAAGTCAGAAGTAACAGACACACGCTATCAGGCCACGTTCACATGTTCAGTATGTTACCTCAGCATTTGTAAGCCAAAACCAGGAGAGTAACAATCAGAGGAAAAGTATAAAGAAACACGTCACCACTTCTGGATCTCTCACCCACTGCCGATTTGGCTTACAAATACTGAGGTAAAATTCTGACCAAATACTGAACGTGTGAATATGGCTTTAGGCTGGTTTCACACATCCTGATATTTCCAGTACCGGAAAAAACGGTACTGGAGATATTCGTGTCCGTGTGTGTAATACGTGTGGCAACTGTGTGCCGCATCTGTACGACACGGACGCCTGCCGGGGAAGAAGCGCTACAGTAAGTACTGTTCCCCGGCCAAGGGCACACTTAAAATGAAGCAAGTTGATCAGGCGCCATTTAGTCCCTGAAGAAGTGTAAAGATCGATGTTTCAAATATATTCCTATTTAAAAGTATGTTATTTCCATGTGCGTCAGGTTAAGCTAGTATAGAGTAAACCAGATTTATTTGTACTGATTTTACTATGGGGGGGGCGCCATTTTTCCATTCGCCTCAGGCAGCAGAGAGGCTAGGTTCACCCCTGGTGATTGGGGGATATGGGGACCCTTTTTCTCTCTCCTCTGATGTGCAATCACATCAGAGGAGAGAGAAATTAAGTGGGAAATGTGACTTTTTTTGGCAGTCATAAGTAAAATCCACCCGAATCATGTTCTCTGGGGTCTCAGCTACCCCCCGGTAGCAGATATTTTTAATTGATATTCACATCCATTAAATTTCAACCAATTCTTGATGCAAACATAACACCATCTATAAAAAAAAAAAGCTGAAATTGAAAAGAGGATGGCTTCTACAAATGAAAAGTGATACGAAATGCATGTCAAAATTCACAATAGACTACCTCAAAAGGTGCAAGGAGAAGGTTTTACAATGACCCTCACAGTCCCCTGATCTGAACATCAGTGCATGCAAGACGACCCAGGAATCTCATAGAACTGGAAGAATTTTCAAAGGAAGAATGGATGAAAATCCCTCGAACAATAAGTGAGAGACTAATGTCTGACTACGAAAAGAGTTTACAAGCTGGGTGCTACTAGGTACTAACCATGAAGGGCGCTCAAAGAAAACAAGGCACTTTTTAATTTAGGCTTTTTCGAGATCATTTCATTTTCTATTTGCTTAACTCTTCACAATACCAGTAATTTTGACCAGGGGTGCCCAAACTTTTACATGCCACTGTACATGGCTGTATTGTTTCCTTCATGCTGCTGCTTCTAAATATGTAATACAGATAAAAGCTGTTATGTTAATGCATAGAATACTTAGTATTTCCACCATGCACTTCCATTTCTATTTTCTATTCTCCTACAGTCCAAAAACATACATTGGAACTTCACGGTGCTTTGACCCAGTGCCCATGGACTACAGACTTGGACCAGGATCTAGTCCATGTTTTTCTAAACTGTAATTAATGTCTTCAAAGGGAGATTTGTAGTTAAAATTCTGCACTGCCGCTAAGATGAATTTCAGGAGAGTATAGTTGATTCACAGTGGTATTATTCAACACGTTTCAGGGGTCTCATGCCCCCTTGAATAAAACCACTGTGAATCAACTATACTCTCCTGAAATTCATCTTAGCGGCAGCACAGAATTTTAACTACAAATCTCCCTTTGAAGACATTATTTTCTCTGGTCGGTGAAGACCTGTGGATCTGCAGCAGCCGCTATCTACAGTGGGGCAAAAAAGTATTTAGTCAGTCAGCAATAGTGCAAGTTCCACCACTTAAAAAGATGAGAGGCGTCTGTAATTTACATCATAGGTAGACCTCAACTATGGGAGACAAACTGAGAAAAAAAAAATCCAGAAAATCACATTGTCTGTTTTTTTAACATTTTATTTGCATATTATGGTGGAAAATAAGTATTTGGTCAGAAACAAAATTTCATCTCAATACATTGTAATATATCCTTTGTTGGCAATGACAGAGGTCAAACGTTTTCTGTAAGTCTTCACAAGGTAGCCACACACTGTTGTTGGTATGTTGGCCCATTCCTCCATGCAGATCTCCTCTAGAGCAGTGATGTTTTTGGATTTTCGCTTGGCAACATGGACTTTCAACTCCCTCCAAAGGTTTTCTATAGGGTTGAGATCTGGAGACTGGCTAGGCCACTCCAGGACCTTGAAATGCTTCTTACGAAGCCACTCCTTCATTGCCCTGGCGGTGTGCTTTGGATCATTGTCATGTTGAAAGACCCAGCCATGTTTCATCTTCAATGCCCTTGATGATGGAAAGAGGTTTGCACTCAAAATCTCACGATACATGGCCCCATTCATTCTTTCATGTACCCGGATCAGTCGTCCTGGCCCCTTTGCAGAGAAACAGCCCCAAAGCATGATGTTTCCACCACCATGCTTTACAGTAGGTATGGTGTTTGATGGATGCAACTCAGTATTCTTTTTCCTCCAAACACGACAAGTTGTGTTTCTACCAAACAGTTCCAGTTTGGTTTCATCAGACCATAGGACATTCTCCCAAAACTCCTCTGGATCATCTAAATGCTCTCTCGCAAACTTCAGACGGGCCCGGACATGTACTGGCTTAAGCAGTGGGACACGTCTGGCACTGCAGGATCCGAGTCCATGGTGGCGTAGTGTGTTACTTATGGTAGGCCTTGTTACATTGGTCCCAGCTCTCTGCAGTTCATTCACTAGGTCCCCCCGCGTGGTTCTGGGATTTTTGCTCACTGTTCTTGTGATCATTCTGACCCCATGGGGTGGGATTTTGCGTGGAGCCCCAGATCGATGGAGATTATCAGTGGTCTTGTATGTCTTCCATTTTCTAATTATTGCTCCCAATGTTGATTTCTTCACTCCAAGCTGGTTGGCTATTGCAGATTCAGTCTTCCCAGCCTGGTGCAGGGCTACAATTTTGTTTCTGGTGTCCTTTGACAGCTCTTTGGTCTTCACCATAGTGGAGTTTGGAGTCAGACTGTTTGAGGGTGTGCACAGGTGTCTTTTTATACTGATAACAAGTTTAAACAGGTGCCATTACTACAGGTAATGAGTGGAGGAAAGAGGAGACTCTTAAAGAAGAAGTTACAGGTCTGTGAGAGCCAGAAATCTTGATTGTTTGTTTCTGACCAAATACTTATTTTCCACCATAATATGCAAATAAAATGTTAAAAAAACAGACAATGTGATTTTCTGGATTTTTTTTTCTCAGTTTGTCTCCCATAGTTGAGGTCTACCTATGATGTAAATTACAGGCGCCTCTCATCTTTTTAAGTGGTGGAACTTGCACTATTGCTGACTGACTAAATACTTTTTTGCCCCACTGTATATGCTTTACTCTCATTCTAACCAGGTGAGCAAATTTGGTGTATATTCTCCTCTGCGTAACGTGGATAAGACCCTATTGCGCTCTTTGCCTCCCCATTGTTTTGCAATACTAAACTGTAATTAAGACAGACAGAGTGATAAAATGATAATTTCACAATAAGTAAAAAATTACAATAAGTCAATTGCAATTGTCAAGTTTACAGGAGAAAAACAAAAAGAAGCAGATAATTATCTCCCACCACCAATAATATGCTCTGGGTTGCAACAATTATATTTCTATAAAAAAAAAAGTTAAAAAATAATAATAATTATTCAAAAAATTCAAATTAGAATTTGTCAGGTCCTTGAAATAATTTATTTGCCATGATTCTCTGATCATCACTCCAATCACCTCTCACAACGATTGTGCCATCTAAAGATAAGCTCTTCCTGAACATGCTTTTGCCTTCATTCCAAAGATTTTTTGCCATTTAAATGATACTGTAGGAGAAACAGAGCATCTGCAATTGCAATAATTCTTTAAAAGAACAGCTTTACAGACTTGTGAGATTTTTCAAAAACTAATTGACACTAGATCTCAGAAGACACCTATTATTTAAAAAAGATTGTTCTTCCAGATCTCAAAAACCTGTTTTTGACGGCCTAGAATTTGACAGGCTAAGCCTGCTGTCTCACCCTCAAGGTCCTTCTACTAAAGTAATTAACACATCAAAGCTTGCCAGGAGAACGTCTACAAACAAAATTGACTCTAGAGTTTGGCAGATCCTTTTCTCCTGGTGTAACGTTAATTCAATTTATCCTTACAGTCCTTCTGTTCCTGAAATTCTACAGTTTCCTCAGGAAGGTTTTGCTCTTGAACTCAAGCCTAGCACATTCAGAGTACCAGAGTCAGTTTTGAGTCTATTTGAATTGTGTTTTATGGATTCTAAAATCAATATTAACCTTTCTATATTTACGAGTTTTATTTGAATTGCTGTCAGCATACAGGAAAATGAATGCCAGTCCTTAACTGACAATTTTTGAAGCTTTCTCAATATTTTTTCCAAACAGTAGATTAATGGATAATATGAAATTCATAAGCAGATTTCAAGTAACTAGAGAAAAGTAAACTAGTTCAATCTTAACCAGTTTTAAAATAAAGTTTAGGCCTCGTTCTCCTTGTTAAAATATTCTAAAAATGTGAAGAATTAGTGGGACCTGAGCTGGTGACTTACCTCAACTTATTTGACTTCCTGCTACAGAAGAGGAATAAAACTAATACATTCACCATCTTGTCCCAGAGCTTTTTAGGTGTTTGATTGAAAGAGCATGAGCTTAAAGTAGTTCCTATATCTATCAACTAATTTGTTATTGCCTTTTTGTTATTTTTTGGGGATTGGAAGTAAGTAGTGTTTTATAATCCAATCTTTTTTTATAACTTACCCCATTGTAAATTTTATAGAATGCTAGGGGTTCACAGTGACTCAGTGGTTAGCACTGTTGTTTTGAAGTGCTTGGGTCATAGATTCAAATCCAACCAAGGACAACATCTACAAGGAGTTTGTATGTTCTCCCGTTTGCGTGGGTTTCCACCTGGTTCTCCGGATTCATAGTCATTCATAGTGTATGTAAATGGCTGCAGAATATGATGGTGCTAAATAAAATATGCAAAATAGTAAGATGCTTTCCTACTATGATTGTGATGAAAATGTAAAAAACATTATAGGGTAATTGCTAAACTATTTAATGTCAACTTTTGGTCAAGGTCACATGAATGTGTGATTTCGTGGACTAGACATGTCTGCAAATATATGGACGTGACTGTGTCTTTATGCATATCCATGCGCTTGTATGCATCGAAGACGGATGCAGCAGCTATCTGCCGTTTAAACTGGAACAGTCTTGTTCACAAGACAGATGAGACAAGCGCATGCTCTATGTGAAAAGTCGATCATGCTTACTTATACACTGACAAACATTAGTCAATGTGTTGGCGACGTGCAGCACACAATCCGAAAAAAAAAGTCCTTATGAGCAGAGGCATAGCTAGGGTTTTGGTCCAGGGGGGTCGAAGCTTCTGAGCGGGCCCCTAACCAGGTAACCTTGATTACAACTGGGTGATGCGCCCTAATGCTGAAGGAGAACCTCAGCAGATGACCGCTCTGTTACTGAAGATAATCTCTATATAAAGACCAATATGGATACTACCGCCATATGATCAGTGGTAGATACCAGTCCTACAGAACATATAACAGATCACTGCACAGTTACAGATAATGTCTTACCGCTGACGTTCTTTCTGATAGAATCGTTCACTTTTCCCATCTTTTCCATCTGGCCCAGACCGACAAGACAACTTCTTCGAGCAATGACTCACCTGCAGAGAATACAACAAAGATATTTCACTTCTCATATTCCAGCCCCATTACCATCTATTCCCAACCTGCACAAACTCCTCATCCTGCTGATACCCCAATGCTGAGCCTCTGCTGCCGTATGTGTCCCTATTACTGCCCCTGATACCCCAATACTGAGCCGCTGCTGCCGTATGTGTCCCTATTACTGCACCTGATACCCCAATACTGAGCCGCTGCTGCCGTATGTGTCCCTATTACTGCACTTGATACCCCAATACTGAGCCGCTGCTGCCGTATGTGTCCCTATTACTGCCACTGATACCACAATACTGAGCTGCTGCTGCATTATGTGTCCCTATTACTGCCCCTGATACCCCAATACTGAGCCTCTGCTGCTGTATGTGTCCCTATTACTGCACCTGATACCCCAATACTGAGCTGCTGCTGCATTATGTGTCCCTATTACTGCCACTGATACCCCAATACTGAGCCGCTGCTGCCGTATGTGTCCCTATTACTGCTCCTGATACCCCAATACTGAGCCGCCTGTGCCGTATGTGTCCCTATTACTGCACTTGATACCCCAATACTGAGCCGCTGCTGCCGTATGTGTCCCTATTACTGCCACTGAGACCACAATACTGAGCTGCTGCTGCATTATGTGTCCCTATTACTGCCCCTGATACCCCAATACTGAGCCTCTGCTGCTGTATGTGTCCCTATTACTGCACCTGATACCCCAATACTGAGCTGCTGCTGCATTATGTGTCCCTATTACTGCCACTGATACCCCAATACTGAGCTGCTGCTGCTGTATGTGTCCCTATTACTGCACCTGATACCCCA
This sequence comes from Ranitomeya imitator, assembly GCF_032444005.1. Classification (NCBI taxonomy): domain Eukaryota; kingdom Metazoa; phylum Chordata; class Amphibia; order Anura; family Dendrobatidae; genus Ranitomeya; species Ranitomeya imitator. Next base: position 739,346,304 of record NC_091284.1, on the reverse strand, counting down.
ATACTGAGCTGCTGCTGCATTATGTGTCCCTATTACTGCCACTGATACCCCAATACTGAGCCGCTGCTGCCGTATGTGTCCCTATTACTGCTCCTGATACCCCAATACTGAGCCTCTGCTGCTGTATGTGTCCCTATTACTGCACCTGATACCCCAATACTGAGCCGCTGCTGCCGTATGTGTCCCTATTACTGCCACTGATACCCCAATACTGAGCCGCTTGCTGCCATATGTGTCCCTATTACTGCACCTGATACCCCAATACCGAGCCTCTGCTGCCGTATGTGTCCCTATTACTGCCCCTCATACCCAAATACTGAGCCGCTGCTGCCGTATGTGTCCCTATTACTGCACTTGCTGTGTGATTCTCTGTGCCCTCTAAATTCTAAAGCAACTCTCTACAATATAGTAATGCCAGGTGCAAGTGCCCTAGAAAACAGTGCCCATATTTTGCCCCTAGAAAGTAATAATGCCCTGTGTGCCCCTTTGATAGCCACAGTTACCTGAGTTCCCCTATAACAATAAGTGCCCACTTTACATTTAATAATGTCCCGACTCTCCCCCTGGACAGCTCCCCTTTACACAGCATGATGCTCTATTATACACAGTATAATGCACCCACAGAGTATACTGACTCCTTAGTAGCCCCCAAACTGTTTGATGGCTCCAACAATGTATAATGACCCCCACAATGTAATCTCCATAATGTATGATGGCCCCCTAGATAGCCTCCATATACAGTAGCATAATGCACCAAATAGTCCACAATATAGTATAATGCACTTCCCATAGGCAGACTCTATAGCATACGGCAGCCCCCATAGGCAGACACTGTAATAAGGCAGCACCCCCATATGAGCAGACCCTGTAATAAGGCAGTACCCCCATAGGCAGACTCTGTAGTATAACGCAGCACCCTCATAGGCAGACCCTGTAATAAGGCGGCAGACCCTGTAATAAGGCAGCACCCCCATAGTCAGACCTTCTAATGAGGCAGCACCCCTATAGTCAGACCCTGTAATGAGGCAGCACCCCTATAGTCAGACCCTGTAATAAGGCAGCCCCCCATAGTCAGACCCTGTAATAAGGCAGCTCCCATAGTCAGACCCTGTAATAAGGCAGCCCCCCATAGTCAGACCCTGTAATAAGGCAGTCCCCATAGTCAGACCCTGTAATAAGGCAGCCCCCATAGTCAGACCCTGTAATAAGGCAGCCCCCATAGTCAGGCAGTGCGCCGATACAGTTGTAGTAGCGTGGCTCCGGGTGGGCCCCCTCAGAGCACTGGGCCCGGGGTGCCCGCACCCTCTGCCCCCCGGTAGCTAGGCTACTGCTTATGAGGTATTGTAAGGAAACTTTTCATCAGGATTTTATATGAAGCTAATGTATGTAAGGCTGTTTTAATGCTGAGTAAATCCTTACCTTTCTTTTAGAAATACAAACATTGACCTACAAAACCGTCCATAGTATGTCTCCTCCATATATCTCTGAAAAAATATCCCTATATCTTTGCACACGTAATCTCCATTCCTCTCAAGACCTCTTTCTCTATTCCACACTTGTTCCTCCCTCAATCGCCTCCAACACTTAGTTACATAGATTGAATAAAGACCTAGGTCCATCAAGTTCAACCTTTCTCCACCAATTGTACATTTCATCACTAATTTAACTATAACCCGCAATATTATGTGTATCAATGAAATCATCCAGCCCTTTTTTAAAAGCTGTTATAGTGTCTGCCATTACTGCCTCTTGTGGTAGAGTATTCCACAGTCTGACTGTTCTAACTGTAAAGAACCCTTTCCTATTTAGCTGTCAGAATCAATTTTCTTCCACCCGTAATGAGTGTCCCCGGTCCTCAGTATGGTCTTTGAAAGGAATAAGTCGCATGCCAGTGCTTTGTACTCGCCACAAATATATTTATACATGTAAATGAGATCTCCAATGAGGCATCTTTTTTTCTAAGCTAAACTAACTTTTCCAACCTCTCCCCATATGAAAAGCCTTCCATCCCTTATAATAATCTAGCTGCCCATCTTTGACCTGATTTTAAGTTCTGAATATCTTTTTTAAAATGTGGAGCCCAAAATTGGATCCCATATTCTAGGTGTAGCCTCACCAGTGATTTATAAAGTGGTAATAATACGTTGGGATCATGGGATTTTATCTCTGGCCAAACAATCCTGCTTCACCACCCTCATCACCTCACTATCCAAAAACCCAAAACGACTTTTTGAAACCTTAAACTCCCTCCTGAAACCAAAAGTACAGGCCCCTATCACCAACCTCAGCGGTGAGGATCTGGCCACTTATTTCCTAGAAAAAAATCAACCACATCCATCAGGATATCTCAGCCCCATCTCCTCACTGCCTGGACCCCCTTCCCTGCCGCACCTCAAGCTCACTAGACATCTTTGAGCCTGTTTCAGAAGAAGAAGTTCGACACCGAACTTTCCTTTACTCCCTATATCCGATCACTCACTCGCTCTTGTCACCTGCATCTTAAAAACATCTCCAGAATCCGACCTTTTCTCACCTTTGAAACTGCTAAGACTCTTACTGTCGCTCTTATTCATTCTCGTCTGGACTACTGCAACTCTCTTCTGATCGGTCTCCCTCTTACCAAACTTTCTCCTCTCCAATCCATCTTGAATGCGGCAGCCAGGGTCATATTTCTGTCCAGCCGCTTCACCGATGCCTCCATCTTGTGCCAGTCATTACACTGGCTACCCATTCGCTACAGGGTCCAGTATAACCTCATCTGTCTCACCCACAAAGCTCTCCACAGTTCTGCACCGCCTTATACCTCCTCTCTCATCTCTGTCTATTGCCCTACACGTGCCCTCCGTTCTACAAATGACCTAAGACTAACATCTCCCGTAATCTGAACTTCGCACCTCCGTCTCCAAGACTTCCTCATTTAAACATGCAATCATAACCCCTTTACTTAAAAAGCCATCCCTGGACCAGAACTGCACGGCTAACTACAGACCTGTGTCTAACTTTTCCTTCATCTCTAAACTCCTGGAACGCTTGGTCCACTCCCGTCTAATCCGCTATCTCTCGGATAACTCTGTTCTCGACCCCTTACAATCTGGTTTTCGCTCTTTACACTCCACTGAAACTGCCCTCACTAACGTCTCTAATGATCTATTAACAGCTAAATCCAAAGGTCATTGCTCCCTGCTGATTCTCCTGGATCTCTCTGCTGCATTTGGCAATGTGGATCACCAGCTCCTCCTCACTATGCTCAATAGGCCTCAAGGACACAACCCTCTCCTGGTTCTCCTCCTAACTCCCTGACCGCTCCTTCACTGTATCGTTTGCTGGCTCCTCTTTCTCTCCTCGTCCCCTTACTATCAGGGTTCCGCAGGGCTCAGTCCTAGGCCCCCTCCTCTTCTCTCTATACACTGCCCCTATTGGACAAACAATCAGCAGATTTGCTTTCCAGTATCATCTCTATGCTGACGACACCCAATTATACACATCTTCCCCTGACATCACCCCTACCCTAGTTCAAAATACCAAGGATTGTCTGTCTGCTGTCTCTAACATCATGTCCTCCCTCTATCTGAAACTAAATCTCTCCAAAACAGAACTTCTTGGGTTTCTCCCTTCTACTAACCTCACTCTACCCAACATCGAAATTACCCTGGAGGGTTCAACCATAACTCCCAAGCAGCATGCCCGCTGTCTTGGGGTCATATTCAACACCAAACTTTCCTTTACTCCCTATATCCGATCACTCACTCGCTCTTGTCACCTGCATCTTAAAAACATCTCCAGAATCCAACCTTTTCTCACTTTTGAAACTGCTAAGACTCTTACTGTTGCTCTTATTCATTCTCGTCTGGACTACTGCAACTCTCTTCTGATCGGTCTCCCTCTTACCAAACTTTCTCCTCTCCAATCCATCTTGAATGCGGCAGCCAGGGTCATATTTCTGTCCAGCTGCTTCACCAATGCCTTCTTCTGTTGACAGTCAATACACTGGGTACCCATTCGCTACAGGGTCCAGTATAAGCTCATCTGTCTCACCCACAAAGCTCTCTACAGTTCTGCACCGCCTTATATCTCTTCTCTCATCTCTGTCTATCGCCTTACACGTGCCCTCCGTTCTACAAATGACCTAAGACTAAGATCCCCCGTAATCCGAACCTCGCACCTCGGTCTCCAAGACTTCTCTCGTGCTGCGCCAGCTCTCTGGAATGCAATTCTGAATCTGCACCCTACTTTTCATCTGTCTCCACAGCCTCCATGCACACGATAACTGCATTTGATACTTTACTATTGCACTTAAACACACGGGCTGATGACCGGATCATGCAGCTTTATATGAAAATCCAAATTTATTATAATTGCCAGACCTGAAATAACAAGCACTTTTCACCTATTGTTTCCCCTCATTTCCTTGTAGACTGTAAGCTTGCACAGATCCCTGCGGTCCCCCCTGCTGACTATATCCCATTTAGAGAAAGTAACATTTATGACAACTCTTTGTTCCCTGTCATTTAGCCAATTCCTTAACCATCTGCATATAGTTTCCCCCAGTCCTTGCTTCTGGAGCTTCAGTACAAGGCTGTTATGCGGAACAGTATCAAATGACTTTGCAAATCACATCAGCCGCATTATCTACATCCAGATCTGCACTCACCTCCTCTTAGAAACCCAAAATGTTAGTTAGACACGACTTATTCTTCATGAATCTGTGCTGGTTGTCAGTTATTATAATAATATCTGCAATATATTTCTGCAGGTCATCTCTTATAATGCCCTCAAAAATTTGACACACTACTGATGTCAGGCTTACTGGACCATAGTTGCCTGGATCCACCTTCTTACCTTTCTTAAATATTGGTACCACGTGAGCCATTCTCCAATCCTGTGGCACCACCCCTGTTACTAGAGAGTCTAGGAATATGAGATACAGTGGTCTGTCAATTATTGCGCTCAATTCCCTCAGTATCTGTGGATGAATGCCATCTGGGCCAGGGGATCTATCAATGTTTAAATTGCTCAGACATACAGTAAATGTACTTCTTTTTGTGTTAAACTAGTTACATCAGGTTGTGAATTTTGCCTTGTTGAATGAACCCTGACAGTTCATTGGTGAACACAGATAAAAAGTTTCTGTTTAATATCTCAGCCTTTTCTTTATCTTCTGTAATTGTCTTGTTACTGTCATCTTTTAAGGGGCCGATACTATTTATTTTTTTCTTTTTGGCATTGATGTATTTATAAAACTTTTTGGGATTTATTGTAATGTCGTTGGCAATTTGTTTCTCTGTAGATAACTTTGATAGCTTGGTTTCTTTTTTACAGTTCTTACTAAGATCTTTATACTCCTGAAATGCTATTTTAGTATTCTCGGCTTTCAAGATTTTTAATGCCCTTTTTTTGTCTTATTAAACATTGTACTGTTTTATTTACCCATAATTGTTTCTTTTTATTCCTTGACATTTTATTACCAGAGGGTATACGTTTTCTGCAGGATTCTAGTAGTACCTTGTCACGGTACTGTTGCAGAATTTCTGGGGGAAAGGGGCTCCTTCCTTATCCCTCACGCTAGGGGGCACCCTAGTCTATCCTTGTTCCCCCCGACTACCCTGGAATGTGGAGACGCCGGGGTCATGTACCTTGCTATGCTTCTGACTTGCCCTCATCTGTTCCTCCCGCCTCCCAAGATGGATGTATAGGATTACATTAACCAGACAGACAAGGGAAGACAAACAGGTATAAATGAAAGCTGCAATCATACAAAATACACTCACCAATGAACAAAGTGGAACACAGGGCAGGGTAAGGTAGGTGAAACCAAATAGGAGAGGATAAGAATGAACAGGCAATCAAACTCCACTCACAAATCACTAGAACAAGTCTCCAACCGACAACTTCAAACACCGAGCAACTCCAAACCAGGCAGAATAAACTATCGCTGGCAATTCTCAATGCCAGTGGCAAGCATAAGAGGAGAGTGTGCAACACAGAACAGCTGAGGCAATGCATGATAGCTCCAGGAGATAAACTGAACTGATTATCCCTAGCAATGTCAGAAGAAAGGAAATCTGCACTGCTTAGTACAGTGTTCCCCAACTCTGGCCCTCAAGAGCCACCAACAGGTCATGTTTTCAGGATGATTTCCTTAGTATTGCACAGGTGATGGAATTCTTGCTTGTTCAGGTGATGCAATTATCACCTGTGCAATACTAAGGAAATCCTGAAAACATGATCTGTTGGTGGCCCTTGAGGACCGGAGTTGGGGAACACTGGTTTAGTATGATGGTGAAAGATTTCCAACCAGTGCAAGAGTTCGGGTATGCAGATGCCATGATCTCCAGGCCTCTCTGTGTCCCTGTATTCCTTTGACACTCCTTTTCACATGTATAGCACCATAGAATCAATGCTGCTCTAAAAATAAATAATAATAATAATTAAAGCAACAACAAAACAGGCTTTCAGTATGGAGCAAAAGAGCAATTAGACAATAGAAAGACTAATGCATGCTGTGAAGTAAGGGGACAGAAGTTCCTTCACTCATAGTGCTGGCAGAATGCAAATTAAAAGTAACTATCCACTGAAAAGCATTAAGCTACTTACCGGTAGCAGCATTTTTCGGAGGCCCATGACAGCACCACGAGAGAGTGGAACTGCCCTTCAGGAACAGAAAACCTACAGATACAAAAGGGCAGCACCTCTCCCACATATCAGTTGTATTTCAGAGCCTGAGAGGATTACCGCAGGTAGTAGCATACATATATATATATATATATATATATGTATATATATATATATATATATATATACAATTAAATATAAAATCTTATATAATCTGCAAGCCAGATAACACGTGAAAAAACTATATATTTTTTATTTTATTTATTTTTTTTTTTACTTAAGGAAGTGCAATCCCCACGTGAAAAGGGAGGGAACTAAGGGTGCTGTCATGGGCCTCTGAAAAATGCTGCTACCGGTAAGTAGCTTAATTCTTTATTCGGAACTCCCATGACAGCATCACGGGAGATTTACAGAGATCTAACCTACCTTAGGGAGGGACTATAGCCTGCAGCACCCTTAACCCGAAGGTGAGATCTGAGGAGCAGCCCAAGTCCAACCGATAGTGTTTATAAAAGGTGGAAGGGGATGACCATGTGGCCGCCTTACATATTTGTTCTATTGATACTTCAGATCTTTCCGCCTAGGATGATGCCATGGCCCAGTGGAATGCACCCTCAGATTCTGCGGAGCTGGACTCCCACCTGCTGTGTAAGCCAGAGAGATAGACTCCCTAATCCATCTAGCTGAGTGCATCTTGATACTCTATACCCTTTCCTAGGACCTTGAAAGGATAAGAATAGTGCATTATCTCTCTTCCAGGTATCAGTGACTGAGATATATTGCAGAAGACATCTTCTGACATCTAATGTATGGAGTTCTTCTTCTTTAGAGTTAGAAGGATTAGGGAGAAATGATGGAAAAGTTTAATTCCAATCCCTTCTGCAGAAATTCTAAGATCTGGCATATCAGCACGCCCTTTTTTATGTCGAAGTCTGATATGGCCAGGAACTTCTTCCAAGTTCTAGAGTAGATCTTAGTTGTGATGTTTCCTACTCTTAAGAAGAGTATCTACTAAATTTGGGGAGAAGCCTCTGTCTTTTAACAATGACCGCTCAAACTCTATGCCATTAAATGGAGTCCCTTCACTTGTGGATGGCTGATCGGACCTTGGTAGAGCAAGTCTGGGATGTCTGGAAGTACACAGGGATCGTCTACCGACATTGTCCTGAGCCATACGAACCAGGTCCTCCTGGGCCAGAACGGGGCAATCAGTATAACTATTGCCCCATCCTCCCTGATTTTCCTCACCACTAGAGGCAGCAGGTTCAATGGTGGGAAAGCGTAGGCCAAATGAATATCCCATTTTATCAGGAAGGTGTCCACAGCCAGAGGATTCTCCCTGGGATTCAAGAAACAGAATTTTCTTACTTTTCTGTTGCATTTGGTGGCAAAGAGGTCTACCTCTGGTTGACCCCATTTGGGGACAAATGAGATTGAAGATGTCCCTGTTTAAAGACCATTTGCCTTGCCTTAGGTTATTGCGGATGAGAAAGTCTGCCTTTACAAGTTCTTTTCCTCTGATGTGAAGCGCAGTTAAAGATTGAAAATGTGTCTCTGCTGTCTGGAAAAAGCGATCTGCCACCTACATCAGAGCCTCGAAACGTGTTCCACCTTGATGATTTATATAGGCCACCGCCACCTGGTTGTCTGAAAGGATCCTGAAGTGGTGACCCTGTAGCTATATAAGGAGTTTTTATCCGATAACTCATCGGCCATTAACTCCCTCTGGTTGGATGAAGCCATTGTGAGTGAGTTCCACTGTCCCTGAACCACAATGTCACCCATGTGTGCCCCCCACCCCGAGGGGCTAGCATCTGTGGTTATCACGCGAGTTATATCTGTTACCCAAGGAACACCTGCAGCTAATTTATCCCTGTCTAGCCACCATCTAAGCGACATAAGGGTTAATGGGCTCAATGTTATCTTTTCATGTAAGGACCCTCCCAAGGCCCTATCATTAAGCAAAACATCTTTTTGAAGGGGTCTAGTGTGAAGCTGAGCCCACTTGACAGCCGGAATACATGATGTCAGGGACCCTAACAGGGACATGGCCTGTCTAAGGGTCATGGTGGGTTTATTAATTGCTTTTAACACCTGATGCTGAATCTGAATTGACTTATCCGGGGGAAGACAGCACTGCTGGGTAGCTGAATCCAACAGCAGACCCAGGAACCTCTGAACTTTTAGGGGCTGTAGCCGAGATTTCTCATAATTTATTATCCAGCCTAAATGTTCTAGCTTCCTCCTAGCCACCTCCAATTGTGAAAGGCAATGATCCGCTGAATTCCCCACTATGAGAAAATCATCTAAGTATGGGACAATGAGAATATTGGATTCCCGTAAATGTGCCATAACTTCCGCAACTATTTTTGTAAATACTCTGGGGGTGGCGAACTATTCCCCCCGTGAAAACTGCAACCCTTAAGAATTGTTGGGAATCCGCATGGATGGGTACATGATAATATGCATCTTTTAAATCCACTACTACCATGAAACAGTTTTTAAACAGCATTTTTATTGTTGAACTAATAGATTCCATTTTAAAGATATGTATGACCAGCAAACTATTAAGTGACCTAAGGTTTTTGAGGGTCCTAAATGTTTTATCGGGTTTCTGGATGAGAAACAGGGGAAAGTAAAATACTCTCTCTGTTTCAGAATCTGGAATTTTTATCAGAACATTCATTAGACATAGAGCCGTGACTTCCAATTCTAACGCCGACTGTTCAAGGGGAGGAGAGCGCAAGGGAGTAAGTTTAAAGTTAACTTCTGGAATATGATTAAACTCAAATTTGAGTCCCTGAGATATAACGCACTGCATCCAGTCACTATTTGTAATCTCTGACCGTGCTGCGGAAAAGGCCAACAACCTCCCCCCTACCGGCATTGCTAGTCATTGGTCTGGTTTCTTCCTTTCTCTCGAGGAATGATGGAACATAAATCCCGTACCTCTTCTACGCCTTTCTTCCCTTCTAAATCGGTCTCTGGCAGGTGAAAATGCACATTTCCTTCCCTGACCAAATCTTTTCTTGTTGAAAGGATGACGGTAGGATATGGATAAATTAGGGAACTTCCTCTTATCGTCGCCAGCATTCTCTAGCAACTCATCCAATGCCGGACCGAATAAATACTCTCCTTTGCATGGAATAGCGCAGAGTTTTGATCTTGCGTGAATGTCCCCAGACCAGCATTTCAACCATATGGCTCTCCTAGCAGCATTAGAGAAACCCGCCGCTCTAGCAGCGATCTTAACTGAGTCGATAGAAGCATCTGATAAGAAGGCAGCGGCCTCCTGGATCACCGGCAGAGCACTTAACATAGCGTCTCTAGAAGCCCCTTTCTTTAACTGGGTTTCTAATTGGTCCAGCCAGACCATCATTGATCTGGCCTACAAGTTGATGCTATTGCTGGCCTGAAGGAACCAGCCGCTATTTCCCAGGCTCCCTTAAGGAAGGAGTCTGCCTTTCTGTCAAGTGGATCCTTAAGACATCCCATATCCTCAAAAGACAGCAAGGCTCATTTTGAGACTTTGGCCACCGCCGCATCTAGCTTAGGGGCCTTGCCCCAAGTGCTGACTGCTGAGTCGTCAAAGGGATATCTACACTTTAAAGCTGGTGGCAGGGAACCTTTCTTCTCAGGTTTCTTCCATTCCCTATAAATAAGTTCCTGAATCTTTTCATTCAATAGAAAAGACCTACGTTTCTTCTGATCCAGTCCACTGAACATGATCTCTTCCTTGGATAACTGCGGCTTGGGATCTGCTATGCCCGTCGTCCCCCTGACTGACTTGACTAACTTGTCAATCCTATCAAGGGGTAAACAAAAGCGGCCAGAATCTTCTCCCGACGAGGAGGATAAGGGACCCGAATCATAGGAGCCTTCATCCCTGTCTTCATCCCCCGAAGAATCAGAGCTCAGGGGAGCTTTGAATTTTGAGGGTCCTGCTTGAGACAGGGACTTAAGAGACTGCTTAACTTCTGCCCTGATCATCTCCTTCAGGCTTGCCGCCATATTAATGTTAACAAGAATCCCAGAGTCATAGCGATAGTCTGGACCAAGGCACACACATATTAGGTGCTCCCAGACAAATCAAATAAGCTCCATAGAATACATGTATAAACAAGAGGAATAAGGAGCATATAGTGCTATTTTATATATAAACAATTATCTTTATTAGTACAAAATGTTAAAACAAGCAGTAATACATTTCAGTAATAGGCTTTCCTAGTCAAGCACAGAAAGGGAATAACCCCCCCCAAAATTACCCCCATATGGAAATGCATAAGTAGCCATAAAAAAGGGGCAAAAAAAGCCCCATATAGAAGGTACAGTTAGGCAAACCTAGATGTGTACAGAGTGGTGCGGTAGCCAACAGAAGGCTACAGTCATAATGGTAAGTAGTGCATAATAGCGCAGTAAATATCACAACATAGGCTTACCGATAAGGTGGCAGAGGGGGGTTTCCACCGGAAAAAAGAGCGCCCCGATGCGCGTTTCGCGGCACTGCCACGCCGCTTTCTCAAGGGGATAAAGTGTAAGGCAGTGCAGGACCTTCTAATAACCCCCCTGACCCTGGTCACATGTGCCGTACCGACCAATCCGAGCGGCGCCGGCGGCGCATGCGCACTGCGATGGACGGGTCCGGCATGGGAGCTGGGCGTCGGGCTGAGTGCGCAAGCGCCAGGTAAGAAACCTGGGAATCACGCACAGGGCACTGGGACGCCCGCCCACAAGCAGGGGCCAACCCGTACACAGCACGATGCGCACGGCCACAAGGGTGAACACATAAACAAGGAGGTAATACAGCAGCCAAAGGATGTATATAGGAGGTATATGATTAGTGACGGAATCCTGTATGATGGAAAATGCACTAAGGCACTGTACCGTAACACAGAGGTGCCGCAATACATACATTCAAATACCTTAACTTCCCACATGTACCCATATATTCTAATATGCTAAAGTCCAGCAGACAAGTAAAAAGAAGGGAGAAAAGAGGAGACAATATACCATAACTTATAACATTAGCAGCACCAATAGAGCTACATACAGTCCTGTGTATTAAAGGAATATGGCACAAAATGACAACATATACGTATGTATCCATCACATGTATGTACAGTCCATTAATATCATATAAATAGAGGCAACTGATTCAAATCCATGAACAATCCATAATTTCGGACAGCAAGATGTGGAAGAGTCTATTTTCCTCACATGACACAAGGATCAAGGGAGGGTCCATAAGTGGAAAAGTGTTACTGATGATAAAAAAAAGGAAAAATTAAAACCATAAACGAGAAAAATGCCGCCATATTAGTAGATTCTTCCGCTACCTGAGGGAGTATAGTAAGGCAATGTAGTCTTTCTAGACTTAGAGCTACTCCACCCCTTCCCCTCCCTGAGACCTCACCGTCTGCTGGATACAGGGGGCACATAGTTTTTTTGAGCATGAATCTGGTAAGGGGACTCCACAGATGGCGCATTCCTTGTGTTTAGCCTTACTGATGCACTTCTTCCCCTAAAATAAATAATATGAGGGGGATTGCATCACTGAGTGAACTTTCTCATAGATCACTTACCAGTGGCTGCAGAAAAAAGATACCGGAATACGAGGGGGGTCTTTTCTGGATGATGCATCCGATCCTTGTTTGGAGGAGCTTTTACGACCGGAATCGTCACTTCTCCTGAAGAATTTCCTCCGGCAGCAGGGTCTGTTGCTCATGGTCACTCTCCATCCTCACACCTTGAGGCCAGAAGCAAGAGTCTGGAGCCTGCTTAAATCCTCTCCTCTGGTTCAGCATAACCGCAGATGACAGGCAGGAAGCCCGTGCTTTGCTCGGCGTACAATTACTGGTGGGCGCCACCATCTTGGAGTCACCATGCATGCACGGCAACCCCTGACCTGGAAAAACCCGCCAGCTCTGCCCCTAGACGTCACCGTGGCCCCCAGCGCTCCTGTTGGCGACGAGAGCAGCGAGGGATGCTCAGACAGCCAGCGGTGTCCCGGACGGCTTCCCCCCGGAACCAATAGCCTCCAGCACTACCATATACCCCGGGGACACAACGAGGGGCACATACTCACCTGGCACCGGCTGGAGACGGAAAGACCGCTGGCCCACCGCTCCCTGCTGCAAGCATCACCGATGTGCAGCCCTGCCAGGACCACCATGATGCCTCCAGGAACTCCACACTGGCCGAGGTAGGAGACCCCCTCACTACCTGAGTCAGCCGGTCGGCCTGGGATCCATCTTCTGTAGGATACAGTCCCTATAGGAACAGGAAACCAACTGATACGTGGGAGAGGTACTGCCCTTTTGTATCTGTATGTTTCCTGTTCCTGAAGGGTGGATCCCCTCTCTTGTGGTGCTGTCATGGGAGTCCAAATATATAGTGGATAGCAAGTCACTTAGCATGAGTATCACATTTGTGAATTCCATGCGAGAAACTCGTATGAGTCTCTAGCATGAAGTCCCGGCACTGCCGCCTGCATGCAGGAACGGAGCGTTCAGCTTCATAGAAATACATGCAGCCACACTCTCCTGTCCTGAGTGCAGCGGCAGTGCTGGAACTTGATGCGAGAGACTCACGTGAGTTTCTCACTTTGAACCCGCAAGTGTAACCCCGGACTTAACCTTGCTTTGTCGATTTCATGTGAAAGGGCAGGTACAATTTAACTGCAATTGCATCCAAATTTTCAGTTGCAATTTCAAGGGTGATTATTAAGTGTTTATGGTTAAACATTGTAAAATTGCACTCTCGTAATATGCTTTAACCCCTTTCCAACATTGGGTGTAATAGTACGCTGATCCCAGACTCTCCCCTGTTTGGTGCATTGAGTCTGCACCTTTCCAGGCACATGAAAGCTGATCTATACAGTGATCCACCCGCGGCTATTAACTAGTTAAATGCTGTTGTTAATCTCTGACAGCAGCATTTAACTCGCACTTACCAGATACGTGGTCACTAAACCCGCCCATCGGTGACCCAGTTACATGATCACGGGATACCGATGGGTCAACATGACAACCAGAGGTCTCCAGCAGACCTCTATGGTTGGCATTGTCAGATTGCTATGAGGGCCACCCCGTGGTCATTGCACATAGCAAGTGAGCATTTTTGCTACACACAAGTGATCTGATCATGCCTGTGTTTAGCAGAGGAGAGCAAAGTACTGCATCTTCTAGTTTCCCATGGATACCATTGAAGCATGCTAACAGTAAAAAAAAATGTTTTTAAAAATATTACAAGAGTAAAAAATATATAAAAATTCAAATCACCCCCCTTTCGCCCCATTCAAAATAAAACAATTAAAAAAATCAAATATACACATATTTCGTATCGCTGCATTCAGAATCACTCGATCTATCAGTATAAAAAAAAAATTACCAGCTCACTAAATGGCATAACGAGAAAAAAAATTAAAAGCGTCAGGATTATGTTTTTTTGTTCGCCACTACATTACAATAAAATGCAATAACGGGCGATTAAAAGATCGTATCTACACCAAAATGGTATCAAGAAAAACGTCAGCTTGGAGCACAAAAAAATAAGCCCTCGCCTAGCCCAAGATAATGAAAAATGGAGATGCTGCAAGTCTTGGAATATGGCACCATTGTTTTTTAACCACATTTTGGATTTTTTTTCATCACTTAAATTATAAAGTGCGGTTAGCCAGATATATAGAAATTCACCTTTAAAAAAAAAAAGTGTAATTTTTTGGGAGGGCAGGGGGTGGCAGTATTTTTTTTCCATAATCCAATATTTTATGAGCCTACCTACTAAATAACTATATTTTGCAAAAAACTATCTAACATGCTTTTACGGACTTGATCAAAATGTAAAATACATTCAAGGATAATTGCCCAACTCTTGAAATGAATGTCAGCTTTAAAAGATATTAAACGTTAACTTTATATAGTTCATTCCAGTATCTGAGCTGGTAAATATAGCTGTGGCAGCAGGGAGGGCTGGAGGTGACAGTGGAAATTTATTTTGGCTATTTAGATTTTACATGAATTGATTTTGCTCTCCACTAAAGGTGACTTTCTTACCATTCTATGTGACAAAACGGCAATTATATTGAATCACCTCTCAGTTGTCCCTGTCACAACACTTGTATAACCCAAAGGAGCCACAAAAACTTTCTCCTTTTAGTTAATTTTGTGATGTGATAGGTTGCTGAAGTTGGTATGATTAGGTGTTGGTCTTGGCAAACTGTCCCCAAGCAGCTAGTTAAAATGAATTCTGGCTGTTGTAACTTTACATCACAATATAAAAATACATTGTTTCCAAAATACCTGTTCCTGTGCACTCAATAAGATATTTATGAGGGTATAAATACATTTTCCATTTAGAAAGAAGAATAATTAATGGATTGAGTAACAATTCAAAAGGGAATACTTTAAATGAGCCCTTTGGATAAATAAAAACTATGGTGGGCAGAGAAAAACAGACATCACCGTTTTTGTCATTTAACAAACATGTAAAAGTAAATGAAAAATAAAAATGACCACCTGGAAATCTGATGCAGAGGACAGTGATACGTCTATTGGTCTTACAATAACGGCACTATTAATCTATCAGCACAGGATGCCAGATTGAAAGCTAGCCTTTTAAAAGAGCTCTGAATAGGAACAAATTTAGGAAACCCCAGGTTGTCTTGAGATGCCTACAGCCAACTTGGCATGCAGTTGCTTACTTAGTAAGGCTGGATTTACATTATTGGAGTCTATCAACACAGATACATTGTTTGTTAAACCATTCCCCTTCAGTTTTACACACAGCAAAGCAAAAACACAGTCTATTATCCATCTAGGGCAGACCAAAGCAAATTACAAACCACGGACCATATCCGGCCATTTCATTGTCCCTGTCTGGCCCATTGACCATGACAAAGGGCTGGAAGTCAAATATAACTAAGTGGCAGTGCTTTAATGATGTGTGTCTTAGGTGCGGGGATTCTCCCACTGCACAGAGTAGATCCCAAGCCTTGTCTGCCTCTGTGGTCTCCCATTCTGCTTTGGGCGCAGTGGGAGCTGCTCAGCAAAGATGTCGGTCTCAGCATCTTGCCCAGACTCGTGCGGTTCGCTTGGTTACTGCTGGCTCTCCAACCAAAGCTATAGTAACTAGCAATAGGCAGCGGCGAGCAGGTGTTCCTGAGGCTAAGTCCAGAAATCACCCTACTGCGCATGCTCGTGAGGTGGCGACCTCTCATTGGTGGTCGATCATCAGCTGCTTGGGTTATGTGGCAGCTCCGGATTGGTCCATAAGCAAGGTCTGGTCTGACTGGACTTGAACTGGAACATATAAAAGGTTTCCTGGAGCATGCGTTGGCGCTAAGATCATTTATGTTTTATGAGTGTGTGGACCTTAACGGTAGTGTGGACTTGTCTGCTTGTGCTCAGGGCAGGCGTTTATCCTTTACAATTCGGGTACCTCTGGAGAGGAGTTTGAGTGAATTCAGGGCAGGTATAAAGCCTTTAGTATTCTGGCACCTCCGGAGAGGAGTTCTTGTGCGTGCACATGCTGTGTTTGTATTCACTACCTGTTCCCTTGCCGCAGTGAGGGTAGCGTTCTCCTGTGAAGTTAACAGGGTCCATGTTTAGCGCCATACCTGCTCTGTTACTGTGTGCAAGTGACACAGCTCTACTGCAGAGCATCTTTTCTGTTGCTGTGTGCAATTGACACAGCCTCGTGTGCTATACACTGAGCAGCATTCAACTCAGTGTGAGCTAACTATCGCTTGCTGTGCTGTTCCGCCATGGTTCATATTAGCTGCAGTTTTCCATCTCTGCATGGTGGACCCCGGGTTGCGATCGCACTTCATAATTTATATTTAGTGCGATCTGCCAACCCTAACAGTGTGAATCTTTGTCTGCTTTGATGTGTGCATCTTTTGTGTCTGCTTTGTTCAGGCAGCTAGGATTTCATAAGGAAAATATAGGCTTATCGTATGCCCTATCCACACACAGATCGGGATCTGTGGAAGCGCATGTAGCGCGAAACAGCTGTCATCCTTCAGACATCATGTTCTCCCTGTCCATGTCAAAATAAAGACTTTTTATAGCATTGGGTTTGGTGAGTGCTAACCACTTTTTTTCTTTTGCTTTTGAATAACATGATCCATCTGCTTATAATCTTTTGTACTCTACCCTGTATTTGCATAGCTGACCATTGTATATGTACAACCACTGGATAAATATAGTATAATGTCTAGTGTGCCCTTGAGGCAATTAAATATATAATTTAACCTAGGATTGTTCTTATCTTGATCCACAAATCCACAGATCAATTTCTTGGCTTAATTTTCAATGCCTCTGGGGTTGATTTCTGGCCCGATATTACCCTGTTGAAGGACCAGCCATATACATTGAACAAAGAACTAGTGGTAGTCCTACTGTGCTGACCAAGCTGTGTTTCACTGGTGCTAGTGAAAGGGGCCTGTTAGGGTTGTGGGTGAGCATGGGCCACATTCTCTCACTCCTTGTGCCTTCCTGAGCCAGTGTGCATAGGAGGGTGTCCGTGGAAAACTGTACCAATCTGACCTTTTGTGTCCCCAGAGGGTGCAAAACGTCACATTAGTACAAGTGGAGAAATCTTATAACGTTACACTGCTGACGTAATATTAACATCAGGTGGGGTGGCGAGGTGCGGATCCTATACCCATGGCAACATTAAGCAGCTCAAGTACCAAATGCCCCCAGAGTTTATTCCAACTTCACTGTTACGTCAATAAACCTCCCAAAATCTCATTATGGCTTCTCTGGAAAAATGCAACAAACCACTAATATCAAGATATTTTATTTTCCCTGATTGTCCTCTATTCCATTGTACATTGTGTAGGTACATTGTGAGGTGCTGTTGGTTTATAGTGGCAATGTTCCATTGAGATCTACCAGATTCAGGCTGTGTAAAAAGACAGGGCTCCCTGGTGAGAACAGTGAATGTGTGGCACAAGGGGTTGATTAACACAGACATTTTTTATTTTTAGTCTTTATTAAAGGACAAGTCATACTATAACTGCTTCTAGAGGTCTGGAGGGCTTAAAGATCTAAAACCACAAGAATGCAGTGAACACAACTATCCCCTTTAATGTCTTCAATATTCTTTTGAACTATAATTAACTTTATATATCTAGAAGATGATGAGTTCACCAGGCCTGGAAATTTATCTGCCTGCTCCCTGTCTTGCATAAACCATCTATTTTTGTAGTCTCTTTTGTAAGATTAAAGCAGAAACTGTAATTTTACATTTGTAGAAGCGGGATATTTTCTTTGTTCTGATTCACATAGTAGCTTGATTAAGTCTAGTCAATGATTACCAAACATTTCACCCTTGTTTTATCTACTTTGGAGATGATTTACACTCTTATTGCTAAAACTGAAGAACTGAAAAATAAAAAAATAAAAAATATTTTAATTAGGATTCTAATATGTAGAATTTCTACAGTTCAGCCAATATTGATTATTCCTAATTACTATGAATATTTTTATGCAACATAAATGATATTTCTGATCTGCCCTTTTACATTAGAGCAATGTTTCGTCTTTTTTAGAAGTCCGATTTTCGTATTTTTGCACATGCAAAAGTCTTACCCCAATACCCCTTTGAAGAGGGCCTCCTGAAAACAATGTTCCCATTATTAGGAAGGGGTTCTCCCATATTGTTTACCCATGCAGTGAAAGCAAGGCCTGCCCAAAATTTAGACGCACCCCAATACCTCTTTAAAGAGACGTACAGGAGGGCCTCCTGAAAACAATGTTCCCATTATTAGGAAGTGGGTCTTCCATACTGTTTGCCTATGCTGTAAATTCAAGAGCTGCCAGAAATTTGGACTCACCCCAATACCCCATGGAAGAGATGTGGAGGAGGGCCTCATAAAGCAATTTTCACATTATTAGAAAGTGTGTTTCCCATACTGTTTGCCTTTACAATGAATGCAAGGGCTGCCAAAAATTGGGACACATCCCAATACCCCTAGGAAGAGATGTGGAGGAGGGCCTAATAAAGCAATGTTCTGTAGTGTGGCTAAGGGTCGCATAGTCGATGGGAGGTAAGTGTCACAGAGTCTCTGTGATGTAGCCCAGAGTGTTTCTCTAGTGCATGAAAGCACTAGAGGTTCGTTTATTGCACCTGGATCCAGGCTGCGGATAGGCTACGTTCACACTAGCGTTGTGCGCCGCTGCGTCGGCGACGCGACGCACAACGCACCGAAAAACGCGTGCAAACGCACGCAAAAACGCTGCGTTTTTCGACGCGTGCGTCGTTTTTTGACGAAAATCGGACGCAAGAAAAATGCAACTTGTTGCGTTTTCTTGGTCCGACGCTAGCGTAAAAAAAGACGCACGTGTCGGAAAACGCAACAATCAAAAACGCATGCGTCCCCCATGTTAAACATAGGGGCGCATGACGCGTGCGTCGCCGCTGCGTCGCCCGACGCTAGCGCGACGCACACTAGCCGAACGCTAGTGTGAACGTAGCCATAGCTATGAGAGATGGTCGGGTTTGGCTACCCACATACCTCCCCTCTGGGTGTGGTTGCAGCTTATATAATGGAGACTGTTGTTTGGTACATGGTCTGTGTGTTGGGAGGGAGAAGGCCTCCTGTGTGTATGAGGCTCCAGACCGAGTCTGAAGTACTGGACATTAACACAGATTGTGTGCCCACAGGCCTGGAGAAGAGCATTGTTATGGACATTTATACTTTGTTTTGCCTGAGCTAAAGGCTATTTATTTTCTGTTTGTGTTTCTGGGGTTTATGAAGAAATAAACCCACATGAATTTATAATTCCACTAGCGGCACTAAAAAGCTGCTCTGACAAAATGCTAGCAGCAGGGCAGGCCTGGACCTCCAAGGTGTAGAGAGCCAGTTCATGCCATGTGTCCAGCTTGCAAACCCAATAATTATAAAGCACAGAGGAATCATGGAGGACTTTGGTACAGTCACCAAGGTACTCCCTCAGCATCTTCCAAAACTTTGCACTCCTTGTGAGAGGACCCCTTGCCTCAGGGCCTGTGTGATGGGAGGGTCTGACAAAACTCTCCCAGAACTTTGCCAGTGTTCCCCTGCCTCTGCTGGATTGGAGTTGTGTCTCTCTCACCTGTACTCCTTAGTTGTCCAATGAACTGTGACCTCTGCCTCCAGCATTTTCAGATGGGAGTTTTTTACATAATTTTGTAACAAGGGCACTAGGGTACTGCCACATTTTAGCAGACCTGAGATATAAGAGATAGAATGTTCCGCTTGTAGTGTGGGTCTAGAAGCGTCGCCAACCAGTAATGACTGTCACCAAGTGAATGCGAGGGTCACGGGAAAGGCAGTGGCAACCAGGCAATCCCCACAAGTACTCAGCCTGTCTAATAGCTGTAAATCATTTAGCTGCCGCGATGAAAACTTACTCTCCGAACACTAACAAATACTTGGAGGTCACCTGAGCGTGCTCGGGAAAACCCGAGCAGTGACTATACTGGCTCATCACTACTTTTAAACTCTGTCCATCACCTTTAAGATCTTTTATATGGGGTTCCTACACCCTGTGCAGTGGAATCAGAGGGCTACGATGGCAATAGTGCTGGCACTAGCCCTTAGTCTGCCCTATTGAACAGCCAGGGAGCTCGTAACTTGACTTCTCGATGCCGGTCTGATTCCACTGCGCAGGCAAGAGACTTCAAGCACTGTGTGGATGATGTAGAGACCTAGTGAAGTCTCTTTTCCATGCATGAGTCAGCACTAAAACTACAATCCTACAATGCTGAAAAGTCCCTGTAATCCAGCTCCACCCCTCTTCAATTCCTGACCAAGCTGCTCCTGCCCCTCTTGCTTTTAACTCTCTTCCTTGTTTCCTTTTGTCAGTGACATAAAATTGTAGCTCTAATGATGACTTATGGAGGGAAAAGAGACTTCCTGTTTCTCCATAGAGCTTAGAAGAAATTCAGCTAGTCAGCTTTTAATTACATCATGTCATAAATCTAATGAAAAACAGAAGAATTAACTGGGTAGAAGAAAGAATTAGCAATTGTAAGAACACAGTGCTATATAATATGAGGTCTGCAATATCTTAATAGTGCTTCTTTAAGGAATATATAGGGTACAGTTGCATGGTTTAGTAGTTTTTATTGTTAGAGTAAATGTAAAACATGCATACAAAAATCAACGTTTAACCAATTGTTTCTGACAGATTTCAACTATACTGGAGCATAATATCAAGGGAAAGTTGGTTTTAAAGGCTGAAAGTATTAACCACTGTCCTTAAATCTTCCATTAAAAGCAGCTCGGATCATTTATTTTAAAATAAATCTCCTATGAGTAACAGTGATAATAAAAGTAACGTGGTTTAAAGAAAAATACATTTCTGTGTGGCTTTATTTCCACATAGTATTTCATACAGATTTTTCTTTTTTACCTCCAGCCGCACAGTAGTTTCATCTAAACAGATGTCCTAGAAAGAGCAGAGTCAGCAGATACTACTACATCACAGTGCTCCCTTGTGACTCAATAATGAGAAGTGTGTAATGTGTTCCATAACAATGAATATGTCTATTATTACTGCTTAACCTCGCTATGACCAGAGCAATCTTCACACTTCTTCACCTGGCTTGACAGTTTTTAAAAAGGTTAAATTATTATTGTTTCAACAGTTTTTACAAAAAGTAAATACAAATTTTTTTTGTAAGATATCTTATCGGAGGTATAATCTTTAAAAAAAAAAAAAATCTAAAGATAGTGAAATGGAAGGATGGAGGGGCAGAGTTCTAGTGACAGAGAGACAATGCTGTTACTTTCCAGTAAATGTTTTATCTCATCCCAGCACTGGATTCACAGCTACATTGCTGGGTACAGCTGTATAATGTCATCATTTTGGCTGCTTCTGAACATGTGCTACATAGACACAGGAAAATAAGACACCTCCATGTCTTGGTGTACTGTGTATGAAATACATAGCAGCTAGTTTTGAAAATCTCATATATAGAAATGGCGCCTGTAGAAGTTAAATTTCAAGTAAAATGTAGGATACAATGCAACCAATTGTCATGCCCTCAGCCGCAGGTTCGGTCTCCGCTGCGCAGGGAGACCGGCGCCTATTACACAGCCTTACTCACCCTGTCCGTGGCTCCAGACGATCAGCGGCTCCTTTCTCTGCTAAGAACCTGCATCCTATTGGCAGTTCTCCTGGAAATGCTCTTAGGAGCCGCGCCTTGCTTCTTGCACATACTTGAAACAGCAGGGCACCTGTTTGCTATTAGGGCTGTCTGCGCTATGATGCTCTGTGCATAAAAAGCATCCTCCCCTTAAGGGAGGTGCCTGGGCAACGTGTTTATTCTCTGGATTGTTGCCTCTGCTTCAGGCCACACTCTGCTGTGCTCTGCACTTTACTTTCAAGTCTATTTTCACAGAGTCCTCTTCTGGCATTTCCCATCCTGGACTCGTCTGGTCTCTTCAGTTCCCACTACAAGTTGTTTTGCATCTTTTCACAGAACCCTCCAGACCCTCCTACCAGTGGGATTAACCTTTCTGGATTTCATGGAGGTTCTGGGATTCTCTCCACCAGCAAGTCCAACTATTCTACAGTATTGCTAGTTTGTCAATATGGGTCATCCTCTGGTCCTGGCTTTGCAGCATTCAGGCCACCTGGTGTTGTGACGGGGGAATCCCTGTATAGGGGTACACCTTGCCCGGTGCTCCACCACATGGTACAGTGTCGAGATTCAGAGGTTCTTCCCTCTGACACCTTTTCCCTTTTTGTTTTACCTGGTTAATAAATAACTTTTGGTTTATGAGATCCACTCTCCTGTCTTTTGAGTATCGGGTATACAGCCGCCACTGCATCATCAGTGGTCTAGTGAGTCCACTATACCTTGTCACACCCTGTGGGCGTTACACCAATAGTTTGTATGTGGCTTTCTTCCTTTGTTTTTGTATTATAAATGTCTTCCATGTATTTGTTTAACACTCCATGGCAGTTGGATCAACTATCCTAAGCTGTCTATATAGGCATGCACAGTCATGGCCAAAAGTATTGACACCCCTGCAATTCTGTCAGATAATACTCATTTTCTTCCTGAAAATGATTGCAAACACAAATTATTTGGTATTATTATCTTCATTTAATTTGTCTTAAATGAAAAAACACAAAAGAGAATGAAGCAAAAAGCAAAACATTGATCATTTCACACAAAACTCCAAAAATGGGCCAGACAAAAGTATTGGCACCCTCAGCCTAATACTTGGTTGCACAACCTTTAGCCAAAATAACTGCGACCAACCGCTTCCGGTAACCATCAATGAGTTTCTTACAATGCTCTGCTGGAATTTTAGACCATTCTTCTTTGGCAAACTGCTCCAGGAGTCCAGGTCCCTGATATTTGAAGGGTGCCTTCTCCAAACTGCCATTTTTAGATCTCTCCACAGGTGTTCTATGAGATTCAGGTCTGGACTCATTGCTGGCCACCTTAGAAGTATCCAGTGCTTTCTCTCAAACCATTTTCTAGTGCTTTTTGAAGTGTGTTTTGGGTCATTGTCCTGCTGGAAGACCCATGACCTCTAAGGGAGACCCAACATTCTTACACTGGGCCCTACATTATGTTGCAAAATTTGTTGGTAGTCTTCAGAATTCATAATGCCTTGCACACGGTCAAGCAGTCCAGTGCCAGAGGCAGCAAAGCAACCCCAAAACATCAGGGAACCTCCACCATGTTTGACTGTAGGGACCGTGTTCTTTTCTTTGAATGCCTCTTTTTTTCTCCTGTAAACTCTATGTTGATGCATTTGCCCAAAAAGCTCTACTTTTGTCTCATCAGACCAGAGAACATTCTTCCAAAATGTTTTAGGCTTTTTCAGGTAAGTTTTGGCAAACTCCAGCCTGGCTTTTCTATGTCTCGGGGTAAGAAGTGGGGTCTTCCTGGGTCTCCTACCATACAGTCCCTTTTCATTCAGACGCTGACGGATAGTACGGGTTGACACTGTTGTACCCTCGGACTGCAGGGCAGCTTGAACTTGTTTGGATGTTAGTCGAGGTTCTTTATCCAACATCTGCACAATCTTGCGTTGAAATCTCTTGTCAATTTTTCTTTTCCGTCCACATCTAGGGAAGTTAGCCATAGTGCCATGGGCTTTCAACTTCTTGATGACACTGCGCACGGTAGACAGAGGAACATTCAGGTCTTTGGAGATGGACTTGTAGCCTTGAGATTGCTCATGCTTCCTCACAATTTGGTTTCTCAAGTCCTCAGACAGTTCTTTGGTCTTCTTTCTTTTCTCCATGCTCCATGTTGTACACACAAGGACACAGGACAGAGGTTGAATCAACTTTAATCCATGTCAACTGGCTGCAAGTGTGATTTAGTTATTTCCAACACCTGTTAGGTGCCACAGGTAAGTTACAGGTGCTGTTAATTACACAAATTAGAGAAGCATCACATGATTTTTCGAACAGTGCCAATACTTTTGTCCACCCCCTTTTTATGTTTGGTGTGGAATTATATCCAATTTGGCTTTAGGAATTCTCTTTGTGTTTTTTCATTTAAGACAAATTAAATGAAGATAATAATACCAAATAATTTGTGTTTGCATTCATTTTCAGGAATAAAATGAGTATTATCTGACAGAATTGCAGGGGTGTCAATACTTTTGGCCATGACTGCAGTTACGTTGGTTGAATAAAAACCTAGGTCCATCAATTTCAACCTTTCTCCAATTGTACATTTCGTCACTAGTCTACTCATAACCCGCAATGTTATATCAAGGAAATCATCCAGCCCTTTTTTGAAAGCTGTTATAGTGTCTGCCATTACTACCTCTTATGGTAGGGCATTCCATAGTCTGACTGCTCTAACTGTAAAGAAACCTTTCCTGTTTAGCTGTCGGAAGCGCCTTTCTTCCACCCGTAATAAGTGCCCCCTAGTCCTCAGGATAGTCGTTGGAAGGAACAAGCCATGTGCCCAGCGTCGGACTGGAGTACCTTGGGCCCACCAGAGAAAAATCATTCTTGGGGCCCACCATGCCGTTTAAAAATACCACACAGGATAGATCCTATATACCACCCCACACACGAGAGCTGACAGATCCTCTATATACTACACCACACAGGACAGATCCTCTATATACTACACCACACAAGAGAGCTGACAGATCCTCTATATACTACACCACACACGAGAGCTGACAGATCCTCTATATACTACACCACACAGGAGAGCTGACGGATCCTCTATATTCTACACCACACACGAGAGCTGACAGATCCTCTATATACTACACCACACAGGAGAGCTGACAGATCCTCTATATACTACACCACACAGGAGAGCTGACAGATCCTCTATATACTACACCACACAGGAGAGCTGACAGATCCTCTATATACTACGCCACACGGGAGAGCTGACTGATCCTCTATATACTACACCACTCAGGAGAGCTGACAGATCCTCTATATACTACACCACTCAGGAGAGCTGACAGATCCTCTATATTCTACACCACACAGGAGAGCTGACAGATCCTCTATATACTACACCACACAGGAGAGCTGACAGACCCTCTATATACTACACCACACAGGAGAGCTGACAGATCCTCTATATACTGCACCACACAGGAGAGCTGACAGATCCTCTATATTCAACACCACACAGGAGAGCTGACTGATCCTCTATATACTACACCACTCAGGAGAGCTGACAAATCTTCTATATACTACACCACACAGGAGAGCTGACAGATCCTCTATATACTACACCACACAGGAGAGCTGACAGATCCTCTATATACTACACCACACAGGAGAGCTGACAGATCCTCTATATACTGCACCACACAGGAGAGCTGACAGATCCTCTATATTCTACACCACACAGGAGAGCTGACAGATCCTCTATATACTACACCACATAAAAGAGCTTACAGATCCTCTATATACTACACCACACAGGAGAGCTGACAGATCCTCTATATACTGCACCACACAGGAGAGCTGACAGATCCTCTATATACTACACCACACAGGAGAGCTGACAGATCCTCTATATACTACGCCACACGGGAGAGCTGACTGATCCTCTATATTCTACACCACACAGGAGAGCTGACAGATCCTCTATATACTACACCACTCAGGAGAGCTGACAGATCCTCTATATACTACACCACATAAAAGAGCTTACAGATCCTCTATATATTACACCACACAGGAGAGCTGACAGATCCTCTATATACTACACCACACAGGAGAGCTGACAGAACCTCTATATACTGCACCACACAGGAGAGCTGACAGATCCTCTATATTCTACACCACACAGGAGAGCTGACAGATCCTCTATATACTGCACCACACAGGAGAGCTGACAGATCCTCTATATACTACACCACATAAAAGAGCTTACAGATCCTCTATATACTACACCACACAGGAGAGCTGACGGATCCTCTATATACTACACCACATAAAAGAGCTGACAGATCCTCTATATACTACACCACACACGAGAGCTGACAGATCCTCTATATACTACACCACACAAGAGAGCTGACAGATCCTCTATATACTGCACCACACAGGAGAGCTGACAGATCCTCTATATACTACACCACACAGGAGAGCTGACGGATCCTCTATATACTACACCACATAAAAGAGCTGACAGATCCTCTATATACTACACCACACACGAGAGCTGACAGATCCTCTATATACTACACCACACACGAGAGCTGACAGATCCTCTATATACTACACCACACGGGAGAGCTGACAGATCCTCTATACACTACACCACACAGGAGAGCTGACAGATCCTCTATATACTACACCACACAGGAGAGCTGACAGATCCTCTATATACTACACCACACACGAGAGCTGACAGATCCTCTATATACTACACCACACACGAGAGCTGACAGATCATCTATACACTACACCACACAGGAGAGCTGACAGATCCTCTATATACTACACCACACAGGAGAGCTGACAGATCCTCTATATACTACACCACACAAGAGAGCTGGCAGATCCTCTATATACTACACCACACGGGAGAGCTGACGGATCCTCTATATACTACACCACACAGGAGAGCTGACAGATCCTCTATATACTGCACCACACAGGAGAGTTGACAGATCCTCTATATACTACACCACACAGGAGAGCTGACAGATCCTCTATATACTACACCACACGAGAGAGCTGACAGATGTAGTATATAGAGATGTATATATATACCACACATGAGAACAGTAATGTAGGTCCAGTGTGTGTAGTAAAATACTTACCGGTGGCCATATTCCACTGCAATGAAGAAGACAGTAGCAACGACACAGCGGCAGAAGACGGCGACTGCTGCGTATTTTATTACACACAGGGAAGCTTTCTGTTGGGGGCGAGACATTGTTTTTATTAGTATGATTTTGGTATAGATGTGATTTTTTTCATCACTTGTAATAGCTTTTTTTGTGGAATTGTGGCGACCCGAAAAAAGGACATTTGGAATTCTTGAGTTGTTTCTGTTTACGGTGTTTACTGATCGAGTTAATTGTTTTTATATTTTGATAGATCGGACGTTTCTGAACCCAGCAATGCCAAATATGTGTTGTTTTTTTTATTTTTTAAATATATTTATTTTCAATTGACTAAAAAGGGGTGATTTGAACTTTTAGGAATTTTTTAAATTTTGTTTTTACCTTTCACTGGTACAGATAGCCCCCTTAGAGGACATGAGGATGCGATCATCCGATCGCATGTGCCATTAAATACAGTGATGCCACAGCATCACTGCATATAGCAGAAATCACAGTCTCCTTTAAAGCCTGGCCACAGGAAGAAGACCCCTGGCTGTCATTACAACCCATCGGTGACCCACGATCACATCATGGGTGCCAATGGGTGAGAGAATGATACGCACGCATGTTGGCATGTGTTATATGCTGCTGTCAGAGATTGACACTGGCATTTAACACGCGCCATACATGTAAGGCTGATGTCGTAAAGATGTTACCTGAGGACCCCCTTCACCACTGTGTCACCCAATATCCTGTGGGCCCCCTCCCCCACTGTGTCACCCAATATCCTGTGGGCCCCCTCCCCCACTGTGCTACCTCTATTTTCCTGTGGGCCCCCTCCCCCACTGTGTCACCCAATATCCTGTGGGCCCCCTCCCCCACTGTGCTACCTCTATTTTCCTGTGGGCCCCTTCCCCCACTGTGTCACCTTTATTTTCCTGTGTGTCCCCTCCCCCACTGTCACCTCTATTTTCCTGTGGGCCCCCTCCCCCACTGTCACCTCTATTTTCCTGTGGGCCCCCTCCCCCACTGTCACCTCTATTTTCCTGTGGGCCCCCTCCCCCACTGTCACCTCTATTTTCCTGTGGGCCCCCTCCCCCACTGTCACCTCTATTTTCCTGTGGGCCCCCTCCCCCACTGTCACCTCTATTTTCCTGTGGGCCCCCTCCCCCACTGTCACCTCTATTTTCCTGTGGGCCCCCTCCCCCACTGTCACCTCTATTTTCCTGTGGGCCCCCTCCCCCACTATGTCACCTCTGATTTCCTATGGGCCTAGTAAGAGAGGGAAAGGGGAGCCACAGTAAAATAGAGGTGGATAACACAATAGGGGAGAGGGTCCACAAGAAAATTAGAATATCACTGTGGGCCCCCTCCCCCACTGTGTCACCCAATATCCTGTGGGCCCCCTCCCCCACTGTGCTACCTCTATTTTCCTGTGGGCCCCTTCCCCCACTGTGTCACCTTTATTTTCCTGTGTGTCCCCTCCCCCACTGTCACCTCTATTTTCCTGTGGGCCCCCTCCCCCACTGTCACCTCTATTTTCCTGTGGGCCCCCTCCCCCACTGTCACCTCTATTTTCCTGTGGGCCCCCTCCCCCACTGTCACCTCTATTTTCCTGTGGGCCCCCTCCCCCACTGTCACCTCTATTTTCCTGTGGGCCCCCTCCCCCACTGTCACCTCTATTTTCCTGTGGGCCCCCTCCCCCACTGTCACCTCTATTTTCCTGTGGGCCCCCTCCCCCACTGTCACCTCTATTTTCCTGTGGGCCCCCTCCCCCACTGTCACCTCTATTTTCCTGTGGGCCCCCTCCCCCACTGTCACCTCTATTTTCCTGTGGGCCCCCTCCCCCACTATGTCACCTCTGATTTCCTATGGGCCTAGTAAGAGAGGGAAAGGGGAGCCACAGTAAAATAGAGGTGGATAACACAATAGGGGAGGGGGCCCACAAGAAAATTAGAATATCACTGTGGGCCCCCTCCCCTAACTGCCTCAGTGCAGGCATCATAGAGTTATTTACTTACAGTCACAGTGACTCTGACTGCAGCCATCAGACTCCCTCTGCTCCACTGCTGCTTGGGTAGGACTGCTGACCAATCACAGCACAGCTCCTTGCCTGAGCTGTGCTGTGAGCTCACACAAAGAAAACTAACGCTGATTGGCTGAATTGCAGCCAATCAGCGTTTACACTGCTGCCCAGGGCTTTGTGGATTGTGGAAGAGGAGCAGAGATCATACCCAGCACAGGAAACAGGTGACTGCGGGTCAGCTGTGTGTGCTGTCTGCTCTCAGCCTCACAGTCAGCTGTTCCGCTGACTGCTGGCTGAAGAGAGGGTCGGCACACACACACAGCTCTCCTGGCAGAGGAATGGCAGCGGCAGCAGGTGATGTGAAGGAGCTGCTCCTGCACTTCCCATCACCTGTGCAGTCTGCCAGCTGTGCCGTCTATACAATAAAGTGCACACTGCTGTGCGCAAGCTATGAGCATGCAGGGCAGGCACAAATGAAGGAGGCAGGAGATCGGGGGCGGGGCCCACCAGAGGATTCTCCGGTGTCCCGGTGCCCCAGTCCGACCCTGCATGTGCCAGTGTTTTGTACTGGTCACACATATATTTATACATGTAAATAAGATTTCCTCCAAGGCATCTTTTTTCTAAGCTAAAAAACCCAACTTTTCCAACCTCTCCTCATAGAGGCCATCCCTTGTAATAATCTAGTTGCCCTTTTTGATCTAATTCTAATTTCTGAATATCCTTTTTAAAATGTGGTGCCCAACAATGGATCCCATATTCTAGCTGTGGCCTCACCAGTGATTTATAAAGGGGTAATAATACGTTGGGATCTCGGGATTTTATCTCTCTTTTTATACATCCTAAAATCTTGTTTGCTTTTGCAACTGCTGCTTGACATTGAGTACTGCTGCTCAGCTTACTTGTAACCAGAATACCCAGGGGCGGATTATAGTAGGGTCAATCTGGGCGGTAGCCCAGGGCCCAGTGGTTTGGGGGGGCCCTGGGCTACCGCTCAGATTGCCCCCTGCCCTCAGGGCATTACTGCCCTGACTGGCGTATGGGCCGGGTGGGCAGAGGGGGCCCGCATCGGGCCCCATCTCATCTGCTCACCGGGCCCCTACCGGCGCTGCGGCAGTTTAACCTATTGACAAGCGGGCGGGTGCGCGCCCGCATGTCAATAGTTACCAACAGCCACCAGCCAGTTGGAGGCTGGCAACTGAAGTTGGCTGCAGGCGCAGCGCACACGTCGCCGGCGTTTGACGTCATTGTCAGTCGCTGGTGAGTGCACGCTGCTGGAGGGAGCTTGCCGCTGGAGCGCAGGTCAGGTGAGGAGAACTCGTTTTTTTTTGTTTGTTTTTTGCGAACGGCAATCTGGGGGGCCCAGGCGGGCTGGAATGCTGGACACTGTCTGTGGGCAATATGCTGAACACACTGGGGCAGATTGCTGGACACACTGGGGCAATATGCTGGACATACTGGGGCAGATTGCTGGAGTCGGACACACTGGGGGCAATGCTGGAGACACTGGGGCAGATTGCTGGACACACTGTCTGGGGGCAATGCTGGACACACTGGGGCAGATTGCTGGACACACTGGGGCAATATGCTGGACATACTGGGGCAGATTGCTGGACACACTGGTGGAAATATTCTGGACTGGACACACTGGGGCAGATTGCTGGACACACTGGGGGCGATATGCTGGACACGCTGGGGCAGAATGCTGGACACACTGGGGGCAATAAGCTGGAGACACTGGGGGCAACATGCTGGACACACTGGGGCAGAGATGCTGGACACACTGGGGCAGGATGCTGGACACACTGGGGGCAAGATGCTGGACACACTGGGGGCAGGAGACAGGAGAATGTGTCGCTGGACAGGTAAGTATAATTATAATGTTTATCATTAATGTTATGCTTTTACAGGCCTTGGACCCAAACTGGACCCGAACTATAACACGGGATTCCCATGAAAACCAGTGTTCGGGACCTTGTGACCGAACACTATGTGTTCGGTACGGGTTCAGAACTTTACAGTTCTGATTCGCTCATCCCTAGTCCTTAACTGTTGAAATTAGTCATGTAGTATTTATTTAACTCTCAGATTATAAGTCAATTAATTAACAACATGTCATTTCAGTGAACTGCACAATATTAATGAAGTTTACACATATGATAAACCTCCACTGTGTGCAGAAGTATTTTGCAATTTTTATTTTTGATGATTAACCCCTTCACCCCAAAGCCTGTTTTCACCTAAGTGACAGGGCCAATTTTTACAATTCTGACCATTGTCACTTTATGAGGTTATAACTCTGAAACGCTTCAACGGATCCTGGTGATTCTGACACTGTTTTCTCGTGACATATTGTACTTCATGATAGTGGTAAAACTTCTTCGATATGACTTGCATTTATTTGTGAAAAAAACAAAAATTTGTCGGAAATTATGAAAATTTAGCAATTTTCAAACTCTTAGTTTTTATGCCCTTAAATTAGAGAGTTATATCACATAATATAGTTAATAAACAACATTTCCCACATGTCTGCTTTACATCAGCACAATTTTGGAAACATAATTTTTTTTTGTTAGGACGTTATAAGGGTTAAAAGTTGACCAGCGATTTCTCATTTTTGCAACAAAATTTGCAAAACCATTTTTTTACGGACCACCTCACACTTGAAGTGACTTTGAGGGGTCTATATGACAGAAAATGCCCAAAAGTGACACCATTCTAAAAACTGCACCCCTCAAGGTACTCAAAACCACATTCAAAAAGTTTATTAACCCTTCAGGTGCTTCACAGGAATTTTTTGAATGTTTAAAAAAATTGAACATTTAACTTTTTTTTCACAAAATTTTTAATTCAGGTCCAATTTGTTTCATTTTACCAAGGGTAACAGGAGAAATTGGACCACAAAAGTCGTTGTACAATTTGTCCTGAGTACGCCGATACCCCATATGTGGGGGTAAACCACTGTTTGGGCACATGGCAGAGCTCGGAAGGGAAGGAGCGCTATTTGACTTTTCAATGCAAGATTTGCTGGAATTGAGATCGGAGCCCATGTCACGATTGGAGAGCCCCTGATGTGCCTAAACAGTGGAAACCCCCACAGGTGACACCATTTTGGAAAGTAGACCCCCTAAGGAACTAATCTAGATGTGTGGTGAGCACTTTGAACCTCCAAGTGCTTCACAGAAGTTTATAATGTAGAGCCGTAAAAAAAATTTTTTTATTAATTTTCACAAAAGATGATCTTTTTGCCCCAAATTTTTTATTTTCCCAAGGGTAAAAGGATAAATTGGACCCCAAAAGTTGTTGTGCAATTTGTCCTGAGTACGTCGATACTTCATATATGGGGATAAACCACTGTTTGAGCGCATGGCAGAGCTCGGAAGGGAAGGAGTGCCATTTGACTTTTCAATGCAAAATTGGCTGGAATTGAGATCGGACGCCATGTCGCATTTGGAGAGCCCCTGACGTGCCTTAACAGTGGAAACCCCTCACAAGTGACCCCATTTTGGAAAGAAGACCCCCTAAGGAACTTATCTAGATGTGTGGTGAGCACTTTTAACCCCCAATTGTTTCACTAAAGTTTAGAATGTAGCATTGTGAAAATTAAAAAATCATTTTTTCTTTCCACAAAATGATGTTTTAGCCCGCAATTTTTTTTCCCCAAGGGTAACAGGAGAAATTGGACCACAAATGTTATTGTCCAATTTGTCCTGAGTACGCTGATACCCCACATGTTGGGGGGAACCACCGTTTGAGTGCATTGCAGA
This sequence comes from Ranitomeya imitator, assembly GCF_032444005.1. Lineage (NCBI taxonomy): Eukaryota > Metazoa > Chordata > Amphibia > Anura > Dendrobatidae > Ranitomeya > Ranitomeya imitator. Next base: position 739,313,612 of record NC_091284.1, on the reverse strand, counting down.
GCTCGGAAGGGAAGGAGCACCGTTTGAAATGCAGACTTAGATGGAATGGACTGCAGGTGTCATGTTGCATTTGCAGAGCCCCTGATGTACCTAAACAGTAGAAACCCCCCACAAGTGACCCCATATTGGAAACTAGACCCCCCAAGGAACTTATCTAGATGTGTTGTGAGAGCTTTGAACCAACAAGTGTTTCACTACAGTTTATAACGCAGAGCCGTGAAAATAAAAAATATTTTTTTTTCCACGAAAATGATATTTTATCCCCTATGTTTTTATTTTCCCAAGGGTAACAGGACAAATTGGACCCCAAAAGTTGTTGTCCAACTTGTCCTGAGAACGCTGATACCCCATATGTTGGGGGGAACCACTGTTTGGGTGCACGGCAGAGCTCGAAAGGGAAGGAGCGCCATTTGAAATGCAGACTTAGATGGATTGGTCTGCAGGCGTCATGTTGCATTTGCAGAGCCCCTGATGTACCTAAACAGTAGAAACCCCCCACAAGTGACCCCATATTGGAAACTAGACCCCCAAAGGAACTTACCTAGATGTGTTGTGAGAGCTTTGAACCAACAAGTGTTTCACTACAGTTTATAACGCAGAGCCGTGAAAATAAAAAAAATTTTTTTTTTCCACGAAAATGATATTTTATCCCCTATGTTTTTATTTTCCCAAGGGTAACAGGACAAATTGGACCCTAAAAGTTGTTGTCCAACTTGTCCTGAGAACGCTGATACCCCATATGTTGGGGGGAACCACTGTTTGGGCACACAGGAGAACTCGGAAGGGAAGGAGCCCTGTTTTACTTTTTCAAAGCAGAATTGGCTGGAATTGAGATCGGACGCCATGTCGCGTTTGGAGAGCCCCTGATGTGCCTAAACAGTGGAAACCCCCAATTATAACTGAAACCCTAACCCCAACCCTAACCCTAACCCTAGCCATAACCCTAGCCCTAACCCTAGCCCTAGCCCTAACCCTAGCCCTAACCCTAGCCCTAACCCTAACCCTAGCCCTAACCCTAGCACTAATGGGAAAATGGAAATAAATACATTTTTTTACATTTTATTATTTTTCCCTAACTAAGGGGGTGATGAAGGGGGGTTTGATTTACTTTTATAGCGTTTTTTTGGCGGATTTTTATGATTGGCAGCTGTCACACACTAAAAGACGCTTTTTATTGCAAAAAATAGTTTTTGCATCACCACATTTTGAGAGCTATAATTTACCCATATTTTGGCCCACAGAGTCATATGAGGTCTTGTTTTTTGCGGGACGAGTTGACGTTTTTATTGGTAACATTTTCGGGCAGATGACATTTTTTGATCGCTTTTTATTCCGATTTTTGGGAGGCGGAATGAACAAAAACCAGCTATTCATGAATTTCTTTTGGGGGAGGCGTTTATACCGTTCCACGTGTGGTAAAATGGATAAAGCAGTTTTATTCTTCGGGTCAGTACGATTACAGCGATACCTCATTTATGTAATTTTTTTATGTTTTGGCGCTTTTACACAATAAAAACTATTTTATATAAAAAATAATTGTTTTTGCATCGCATTATTCTGAGAGCTATAACTTTATTATTTTTCTGCTGATGATGCTGTATGGTGGCTTTTTTTTTGCGAGACAAGATGACGTTTTCAGCGGTACCATGGTTATTTATATCCGTCGTATTGATCGCGTGTTATTCCACTTTTTGTTCGCCTGTATGATAATAAAGCGTTGTTTTTTGCCTTGTTTTTTTTTTTTTTTTTTTTTGCGGTGTTCACTGAAGGGGTTAACTAGTGGGATAGTTTTATAGAGCGGGTCGTTACGGACGCGGCGATACCAAATATGTGTACATTTATTGTTTTTTTTTTTTTTTACATAAATAAATGGATTTATTGGGAAATGTTTTTTTTTTTTTTATTTGGGGATTTTTTTTTATTTTTTTTTACACATTCTATTTTTTTTTTTTTTACTTTCTAACATTGTCCCAGGGTGGGACATCGCTGTATTAGATCAGATCGTTGATCTGACACTGTGCATAGCACACTGTCAGATCAACGATCTGACAGGCAGCTTACCTGGCTTTCCAGCGCCTGCTCTCAGCAGGCGCCGGCTAGCCAGGTCACTTCATGACCCGGAAGGAGTCCGGCGGCCATCTTGGATCCGGGGACTCCTTCCGGGTCACCGGAGCAACGCGATCTCATTGCGTTGCTCCGGTGGGAGAGCGCAGGGAGCCCCCGTCCCTGCGCGATCCCCCTCTATGCCGCTGTCACTACTGACAGCGGCATCAGAGGGGTTAAATGCCCGCGATCGGCGATAGCGCCGATCGTGGGCATTGCTGCGGGGTGTCAGCTGTCATATACAGCCGACACCCGCACCCGATCACCGCGGCGCTCAGCGCGAGACCGCGGTGATCGGTGCGCCGTACTAGTACTGCTGCTGGCACTAATGCAGTGCCGGCAGCGCTGTACTAGTACGGCGCGTGTCGCGAAGGGGTTAATAATTTTATTATTGTACAACTACAGTGCTGTCAGTCAATCTAAAAGGTTAATAAACATTTCTCAAAGTAAAACATGTTTTGTCTTTCTTAGGCAAATATCTATGTGCAGAATTATTATGCAACTAAATAAAAAATGTAAATTTTCTCATCTCACTTGTGAATGTCAGGTCACATCCAGCACGGGTACACAACTCTTTTAATCATTTATCCTTACTATGCTGCTATGGGAAGTTCTAATTGATTGATATAATACCTCTTGTGCCCCTTGGCTTTACATATTTATTATTATTACTTTGTCTCAATGGGCCACTTGATTGTTAATTATTAGTACCAGTCTTGCATACTATATATCCCTTGTTGGTGTGTGATGCCTTCCATTTTGGCTTAACTGTTGATCCTATTTTTAATAATTTCAATAAATATTTTTTCTGAATTTTCCCCCTTTTATGCCTCCTTTATAATTGATGGTGCATTACCATATATATTATTCCCACTGTTAAAGTACTTATGGGTTAAATTACTGAGTTCATTTCATACAGTGATTTTTGTATACTTTAACAAACTACCTATATTTGTTCCATTAGGATCCAGCTACAAGCCCATCCATTAGGTCCATCAACAGTCACTCTCATCTTATCAGTCCATAAAAAAAAATCTGTCTTCAGATTCTTCTTGGCCCAGTCTCGACATCTCAACTTGTGTGTTTTGTTCAGTGGTGGTAAGTTTCAGCCTTCCTGACCTTTGCGATGTCTGAGCGCTGAACACCTTGTACTTCTGTGTCTTGTTCAGTAGTGGTCAGTTTCAGCCTCCTTACCTCAGCCATGTCTCTGAGCACTCATCACCTTGTACTTCTATGTCTTGTTCAGTGGTGGTCAGGTTTCAGCCTTCCTCACCTTGGCCATGTCTCTGAGTACTGATCACCTTGCACCTTTTGGGCACTCAAGGGACATTGTAGTTCTGAAATATGACAGTTCTAGTGGATAATGGCTTCCTGGTTGCTTTTTGTTTGATACTTCTCAAATCTTTGACAGTTTTGAAACCCAATTGACTACTACAATATTACAGTAATGATGGTTCTGTGATCACACCCCAATATCGTAACAATTTCAAGAATACTGCATCCCTCTGTAAGAATTATAATAATTTTTGACTTTTCAAAGTCAGTTAAATCTCTTTTTTGGTACATTTTGCCTGAAGAAAAGAAGCTATCTAATAATTCTGTACACATTGATAAAGGAAGCCGATATCCTTATGTCACATCCTCCCTCATTACACAAATACTGATCACCTGATCTGCTTCATCCAATAAGCATTCAAGTTTATACAGCTCTGAGTTAGAAGATATGTATAAAAATGATCATACGGTCAAAATACTCCTTTACCTAATAATTCTGCACATGGTATATAAATTACAAGCAACACTTATCTTCAAAAACAGAATTTGAGCTTAGATACTGTTAGTAATATTTTGGTTATACCTTTCTGTATCCAGTCAATAATCCAATCTCCATAACCTCCCTGTCCAACATCACTGAAGGGTAGCTTAATTGTCTTCTCTCCAAATTACACCTCACCACTTGTGCTCTAGACCCCATGGCACCCCCTCCCCAACCTCACCACCACACTTATCCCATCCCTAAATCATCTCTTCAACCTATCACTAACTTCTGGTACCTTCCCTTCTGCTTTCAAACATCCTTAGAAAGACAATCCAAACCGCTGATCCCTTTCGCTTCCAAACTCCTGGAGCAGCATGTCCACACTGAACTTTCCCACCACCTCTCATCTAACTTGCCCTTTGACAATCTACAATCTGGTTTCTGTCCCCATCATCCCACTGAGACAGCCCTGACCAAAATTACTAACGACCTACTTGCAGCCAAACCTAACGGACAATACTCTATACTCATCCTTCTAGACCTGTCCTCTGCTTTTGACACAGTTGACCACTTCCTCCTACTACAGATCCTCTCCTCCTTTGGCATCAAAGACCTCGCCCTATCCTGTATCTCCTCATACCTTTCCAACAGCACATTCAGCGTCTCCCACTCCCACCCTCTGTCAGTTGGAGTCCCCCAAGGCTCTGTTCTAGGACCCTTACTCTTCTCAATCTATTCACTTGGCCTGGGACAACTTATAAAGTCCCATGGATTCCAGTACCACCTGTATGCTGAAGACACTCTGATCTACCTCTCTGGCTCAGACGTCACCTCTCTGCTGTCCAGAATCCCAGAGTGTCTATCAGCCATATCCTGCTTCTTCTCCTCTCGCTTCCTCAAACTCAATGTGGACAAATCTGAACTCATCATCTCACAGATCTTCATTGCCTGATCTATCTATCTATCTATCTATCTATCTATCTATCTATCACAATTATTGACATCACGCTTTCCCCCTACCGGAAGTCCTCTGCCTCGGAGTAACCCTTGACTCTGCCCTGTCCCCCAAACCGCATATTCAAGCTCTTTCCACCTCCTGTTGCCTACAGCTCAAAAATATCTCCAGAATCCATCCTTTCCCTCAATCTACTAAAATGCTTGTGCATGACCTCATCATCTCCCGATTCGACTACTTCAACATCCTTTTCTGTGGCCTGCCTTCTAACACTCTCGCAGCTTTCCAGTCCATCCTTAACTCTGCTGCCCGACTAATTCATCTCTCTCCTCGCTATTCCTCCACTTCTCCCCTCTGCAAATCTCTTCACTTGCTCCCATACCCTCAGCGTATGCAGTTCAAATTACTAATCCTGACCTACAAAGCCATCCATAACCTGTCTCCTCCATATATCTCTGAACTAATCTCCCGATATCTTCCCTCACATAATCTCCGGTCTTCCCTAGACTTCCTTCTCTCCTCCACAGTTATTCGCTCCTCACCTAATCGCCTCCAAGACTTCTCCCGAATATCCCCCATCCTCTGGAATTCTGTGCCCCATCACATCCGACAATCAACCACATTCGGATCTTTTAGACAGAACCTGAAAACCCACTTCAAGAAAGTCTACAGCCTGCAATGAGCCCGCTGCCTCCTCACCACTACCGGAGCTACCCCCTTACCAACAGCGGAGCTGCTGCAACCCCCCAACCTACAGTCTCCTTCCCCACCATCCTGTACAATTTAAGATTGCAAGGGCAGGGTCCTCTCCCCTTTGTATCAGTCTGTTATTGTTAGTTTGTTTACTGTAATTTGTATCTAACCCCTTCTCATGTACAGCACCATGGAATGAATGGTGCTATATAAGTAAATAATAATAATAATAATAGTTATCCACAATGCTTTTTGCACAAAAATTGGCAGGAATATAAAGTCCATCATTAGTGTGAGACATAAAAAAAAACGAAACAACATGTAAGGATGATTGCCACAATTGATATATTAAAGTCCAATTCAACCAAAGTACCTGTGCAATATTGAATAACTCAAAAATTAATTGCATCCTTACCCATTATGGATCAAATAGCAACCACAAAGGGGATAAGAAAGACCCCAACACACACGTTTTACTCACGTGTATTGCAGCAATGATGGACTTTATATTCCTGCCAGTTTTTGCTAGATATTTACTATCTGCCACTGGGGATTGTGCTTCTCTCATCCTTTATGTCCATGTCTTATTTGTGTTTTTAACTATCCCCCGAGGAAGCGGAAAAACTTATCCCCCTATGGCTGCTACTTGATCCATCATGGGTAAGGATGGAATTGATTTTTGAGTTATTTAATACTACACAGGCACTTTAGTTGGCTTGGGTTTTAATATGGGCATTACTGCTCTGGAAAATAGGACAAATTTAGAATACTTAGCTCATAAATTGGCAAATTTATGTATGCCAAGCAGCCACAATAAGGCAATTCTCTCTGCTGGGACCTAGCCTAATGTATTTCCACTCCTGGGCTAATAGCCTATAGGATCCTGCTGTAATGAAAACTGCCAGAGGCTGATGAGTGGTGTTCTCAGTCAGAGAGCCTATACATACAACTAACAAAAGACTGACCGTCACTTCCAAACAGAAAACAGGTGTGTATACGTGCTTACTACACCATGCTCCAAATTATTATGCAAATTATATTTTTCTCAGATTTTCCTAAATGGTCGGTGCAAATGATAGTCAGTCTAATAAAAGTCATCACCCGTTAGAGTATACATTGAATTTTGCTGAAGAAACCTCCCAATGATAACAGTATAATCTCCAAAATGAATAAAAACTCAAAATGCACTGTTCCAAATTGTTATGCACAGTAGAATTTCTAAAGATTTGAAATGTTTCAAAGAGCTGAAAATGCTCAATTGTTGAATTTGCAGCATTAGGAGGTCACATTCACTGAACAAAAAAGCTATTTAACTCCAAAACATCCTAACAGGCCAAGTTACATGTTAACATAGGACCCTTCTTTGATATCACCTTCACAATTCGTGCATCCAATGAACTTGTGAGTTTTTGGAGAGCTTCTGCTTGTATTTCTTTTTATGAAGTCAGAATAGCCTCCCAGAGCTGCTGTTTTGATGTGAACTGCCTCCCACCCTTATAGATCTTTTGCTTGATGATACTCCAAAGGTTCTCTATAGGGATGAGGTTAGGGGAAGATGGTGGCCACACCATGAGTTTATCTCCTTTTATGCCCATAGCAGCCAATGACTCGGATTTATTCTTTGCAGCATGTTATGGTGCATTGTCATGCATGAAGATGATTTTGCTCCTGAAGGCATGTTTCTGCTTTCTATACCATGGAAGAAAGTTGTCAGTCAGAAACTCTATATACTTTGCAGAGGTCATTTTCACACCTTCAGGAACCTTAAAGGACTCTACCAGCTGTTTCTCCATGATTCTGGCCCAAAACATGACTCCTCCTCCTCCCTGCTGACATCGCAGCCTTGTTGGGACATTGTGGCCATACACTACTCCATCCATCTGGACCATCCATGGTTGCTCGACACTCATCAGTAAACAAGACTGCTTGAAAATTAGTCTTCATGTACAGTACAGACCAAAAGATTGAACACACCTTTTCATTTAAAGATTTTTATGTATTTTCAGGTCTATTAAAATTGTACATTCACACTGAAGGCATCAAAACTATGAATTAACACATGTGGAATTTTATACTTCACAAAAAAGTGTGAAACAACTGAAATTATGTCTTGTATTCTAGGTTCTTCAAAGTAGCCACCTTTTGCTTTGATGACTGCTTTGCACACTCTTGGCATTCTCTTGATGAGCTTCAAGAGGTAGTCACCGGGAATGGTTTTCACTTCACAGATGTGCCCTGTTAGGTTTAATAAGTGGGATTTCTTTCCTTATAAATGGGGTTGGGACCATCAGTTGTGTTGTGCAGAAGTCTGGTGGATACACAGCTGATTGTCTTACTGAATAGACCGTTAGAATTTGTATTATGGCAGGAAAAAAGCAGCTAAGTAAAGAAAAACGAGTGGCCATCATTACTTTAAGAAATGAAGGTCAGTCAGCCCAAAAAATTGGGAAATTTTGAAAGTGTCCCCAAGTGCAGTGGCAAAAACTATCCAGTGCCACAAAGAAACTGGCTCACATGAGGACCGCCCCAGGAAAGGAAGACAAAGAGTCACCTCTGCTTCTGAGGATAAGTTTATCCGAGTCACCAGCCTCAGAAATCGCAGGTTAACAGCAGCTCAGATTAGAGACCAGGTCAATGCCACATATAATTCTAGCAGCAGACACATCTCTACAACAACTGTTAAGAGGAGACTTTGTGCAGCAGGCCTTCATGGTAAAATAGCTGCTAGGAAACCACTAAGGACAGGCAACAATCAGAAGAGACTTGTTTTGGCTAAAGAACACAAGGAATGAACATTAGACCAGTGGAAATCTGTGCTTTGGTCTGATGAGTCCAAATTTGAGATCTTTGGTTCCAGCCACCATGTCTTTGTGCGAAGCAGAAAAGGTGAATGGATGGACTCTACATGCCTGGTTCCCACCGTGAAGCATGGAGGAGGAGGTGTGATGGTGTGGGGGTGCTTTGCTGGTGACACTGTTGGGGATTTATTCAAAATTGAAGGCATACTGAACCAGCATGGCTACCACAGCATCTTCCAGCGGCATGCTATTCCATCCGGTTTGCGTTTAGTTGGACCATCATTTATTTTTCAACAGGACAATGATCCCAAACACACCTCCAGGCTGTGTAAGGGCTATTTGACCAAGAAGGGGAGTGATGGGGTGCTACGCCAAATGACCTGGCTTCCACAGTCACCACACCTGAAGCCAATCGAGATGGTTTGAGGTGAGCTGGACCGCAGAGTGAAGGCAAAAGGGCCAACAAGTGCTAAGCATCTCTGGGAACTCCTTCAAGTTTGTTGGAAGACCATTCCCGGTGACTACCTCTTGAAGCTCATCAAGAGAATGCCAAGAGTGTGCAAAGCAGTCATCAAAGCAAAAGGTGGCTACTTTGAAGAACCTAGAATATAAGACATAATTTCAGTTGTTCCACACTTTTTTGTTAAGTATATAATTCCACATGTGTTAATTAATAGTTTTGATGCCTTCAGTGTGAATGTACAATTTTCATAGCCATGAAAATACAGAAAAATATTTAAATGAGAAGGTGTGTCCAAACTTTTGGTCTGTACTGTATGTCTGGGACAACTGCAACCATTTCTGCTTATGAACACTGTTTAGGGGTGGCCGAAAAGTAGGTTTATGAACCAAATCAAGCCTTTGAAAGATCTTACACCTTGAGGTTTGAGGGACTCCAGAGGCACCAGCAGCTTCAAATATCTGTTTGCTGGTTTGTAATGGCTTTTTAGCAGCTGCTCTCCTAATCCGATGAACTTGCCTGGCAGAAACCTTCCTCATTATGCCTTTATCAGCACAAACACATCTGTGCTCAGATTCAGCCACAAATCTCTTAACAAACAGTACGATGATCATGCTTACGTTTTCGGGAAATATCTAATATTTTCATCCCTTGACTAAGGCATTGCACTATTTGATGCTTTTCGGCAGCAGAGAGATCCTTTTTCTTTCCCATGTTACTTGAAAACTGTGGCCTGCTTTATAATGTGGAACATCATTTTTAAGTAGATTTAAGTAGTAATTAGAATCACCTGGAAAATTGATGTTTTTAAGATTGATTTCAGTGATCCATTGAGCCCCGAGACGCAATACCATCCATGAGTTTATTTGAAAAACAAAACAAATCTTTATGACACTTAAATCCAATTTGCATAATAATTTGGAACACGGTGTAAGAGCAGCCATCATCATGTATAACTAACAAATAAAGTTGCACTGTGTAGCGCTATAGCATGCAAACATGAAATATGTGAAATATGAATTGCATTACTGCTCTAGAAAACAGGAACAATTGAGAATATTTAGCGCATAAATTGGCTAATTCATGTGTACCAGGCAGCCAGGATAAGGCGATTCTCTTTGCTGGGACCTATCCTAATGTGTAATGCAATTCGTATTTCCTATATTTTGTGTTTGCATGCTATAGCACTACAGAGTACTACTTTATTTCTTAGTTATATATGGAGATGACTACTTTTAGTAAGCCCCTGTACACACCTGTTCTTCTGTTTGGAAGTGAAGGTCAGTCTTTTGATATTTGTGACCATGGATGGTTGAGGCAGTCACAAAATGGTGCATGACACAGCACATACAATGACCTCAGGCACCAAAAAAATAATTTCCTGCCTGAAATATGGTGCAGCCTTCATAACACAGTAGCGAAAAGACTAAAATGACAATTTTTTTTCTTTAATTTTAATTATTTTGCTATGATTTAAATATTTCTCTCACTTTACAATTTTAAATGTCTAAGATTCATTGTATTTTTTTTATTTTCCAGCTTTATGCAGATAGCAATTCAAGCAGGGTAGTAGAATCAAACAATGACCATTTCCTTGACTACAGTGTGATGCCTTACTGGAAAGTTTTACTTCCAATATGCCACATTTCAATCATTTTAAAATACCTACTAAATACTTGAACTTAAAAGGGTTACCCGGTCTTCTGCTAAAAGTCTGCAGTCATTCTAATTAATTCTTACAGCTTACATACCGCATGCTATCAGGATTCTCCGGGGTTGCCAAAGATTTGCATATTTCCTGCCACATTCCAACTAGATGTGTTCGACCTTACTCAATTTAATTGTATTGAGTGAGGCTGAGCACGTCTAGTTGGCAAGTGACCGCATGTATGCAAATCACCAGCTCTCACTCGCAGCACCGAAGAATCCTGACAATGTATGATGCACGCTCTGTAATAATTCAGATTTGTTTTTTCAGAATGATTCCGAAAATTTGTATCTAGAGACCAGAAAGCCCCTTTAATCAACTTATGACTTATGATAAAATTTAATTTTTGCCATGACTTTACAGCAGCTTCATTGTGGATTTGCTTAGGATTCCGCTGATTTCACTCTTTGTATTGATATTTTTTCTGCAGCGAAAAATCTCACACACAGCAAAACATACTATAATAAGCAGCAGTTATGTACTGTGAGGGTGTACCCTAACAGAGGATTCTACTATTACTAATAACATTTACTTTAACCCCTTCACCCCCGGAGCTTTTTCCGTTTTTTCATTTTTGTTCTTCGCTCCCCTCCTTCCCAGAGCCATAACTTTTTAATTTTTCCATGAATATGGCCATGTGAGGGCTTATTTTTTGCGGGACGAGATGTACTTTTGAACGATACCATTGGTTTTACCATGCCATGTAACAGAAAACGGGAAAAAAATTCCAAGTGTGATGAAATTGCAAAAAAAGTGCAATCTCACACTTGTTTTTTGTTTAGCTTTTTTGCTAGGTTCACCAAATGCTAAAACTATTTTTTATCTAGGTGGTGAAAAAATATTCCAAAGTTTGCTAAAAAAAACAAAAACTTAGCTTTGCTGAACTGGTCAGGATAACAGGGAACTCCAAAGAGATGAGAATCCAACCAGGAACCATTTACAAGTGGCACTGGCTGAAGAAAGAGCCAGGCCTAAATAGCCGAGCAGAAGAGACGATAAGTGGAGGCAGCTGATGACAGCTAACTCCAAGGAGCAGCCATACCACTAGAAACCACAAGAGGGAGCCCAAGAGCAGAACTCACAAAAGTGCCACTTACAACCACCGGAGGGAGCCCACGAGCGGAATTCACAACAGTACCCCCCCCTTGAGGAAGGGTCACCGAACCCTCACCAGAGCCCCCAGGCCGATCAGGACGAGCCAAGTGAAAAGCACGAACCAAATCGGTGGCATGGACATCGGAGGCAACAACACAAGAATTATCCTCCTGGCCATAACCCTTCCACTTGACAAGATACTGAAGCCTCCGCCTCGAAAAACAAGAATCCAAAATCTTCTCAACCTCATATTCCAACTCTCCCTCAACCAACACCGGGGCAGGAGGATCAACTGAGGGAACAACGGGCACCACATATCTCCGCAACAAAGATCTATGGAAAACATTATGAATGGCAAAAGTGGCTGGAAGAGCCAAACGAAAAGACACCGGATTAATAATTTCAGAAATTTTATAAGGACCAATAAACCGAGGCTTAAACTTAGGAGAAGAAACTTTCATAGGAACATGACGAGAAGACAACCAAACCAAATCCCCCACACGAAGCCGGGGACCAACACGCCGACGGCGGTTAGCAAAACATTGAGCCCTTTCCTGAGACAACGTCAAATTGTCCACCACATGAGTCCAAATCTGCTGCAGCCTGTCCACCAGAGAATCAACACCAGGACAATCAGAAGGCTCAACCTGCCCAGAAGAAAAACGAGGATGAAAACCAAAATTACAAAAGAAAGGTGAAACCAAAGTAGCCAAACTAGCCCGATTATTAAGGGCAAAATCGGCCAACGGCAAGAAAGACACCCAATCATCCTAATCAGCAGACACAAAGCATCTCAAATAGGTCTCCAAGGTCTGATTAGTTTGCTCAGTTTGGCCATTAGTCTGAAGATGAAACGCCGAAGAAAAAGACAAATCAATGCCCATCCTAGCACAAAAGGCCCGCCAAAATCTAGAGACAAACTGAGAACCTCTGTCAGACACAATATTCTCCGGAATGCCATGCAAACGAACCACATGCTGAAAAAATAATGGAACCAGATCTGAGGAGGAAGGCAACTTAGACAAAGGTACCAGATGGACCATTTTAGAGAACCGGTCACAAACAACCCAGATAACAGACATCTTCTGGGAAACAGGAAGATCCGAAATAAAATCCATGGAAATATGCGTCCAGGGCCTCTCAGGGACCGGCAAAGGCAAAAGCAACCCACTAGCGCGGGAACAGCAAGGCTTGGCCAGGGCGCAAGTCCCACAGGACTGCACAAAAGCACGCACATCGCGCGACAAGGAAGGCCACCAAAAGGATTTAGCAACCAAATCTCTGGTACCAAAAATCCCAGGATGACCAGCCAACACTGAACAATGAACCTCAGAAATTACCTTACTTGTCCATCTATCAGGAACAAACAGCTTCCCCACTGGACAGCGGTCAGGCCTATCAGCCTGAAATTCCTGAAGCAACCGCCGCAAATCAGGGGAGATAGCAGAAAGAATCACCCCCTCCATAAGAATGCCAACCGGCTCAAGGACTCTAGGAGAATCAGGCGAAAAACTCCTAGAGAGGGCATCAGCCTTAACATTCTTAGATCCCGGAAGATACGAGACCACAAAATCAAAACGGGAGAAAAACAGTGACCATCGAGCCTGTCTAGGATTCAGCCGCTTGGCCGACTCGAGGTAAATCAGATTCTTATGATCGGTCAGGACCACAACACGGTGTTTAGCTCCATCAAGCCAATGTCGCCACTCCTCAAATGCCCACTTCACAGCCAACAACTCCTGATTGCCGACATCATAATTGCGTTCTGCAGGCGAAAACTTTGGAAAAAAAAGCACACGGTTTCATCAAAGAGCCATCAGACTCCCTCTGAGACAAAACGGCCCCTGCCCCAATCTCAGAAGCGTCGACCTCAACCTGAAAAGGAAGAGAAACATCCGGCTGACGCAACACAGGGGCAGAAGTAAATCGGCGTTTAAGCTCCTGAAAGGCCTCAACAGCCTCAGAGGACCAATTTGTCACATCAGCGCCTTTCTTCGTCAAATCAGTAAGGGGCTTAACCACACTGGAAAAGTTGGCAATGAAACGGCGATAGAAATTAGCAAAGCCCAAAAATTTTTGAAGACCCTTCACAGATGTGGGTTGGATCCAGTCATGAATAGCCTGGACCTTAACAGGATCCATTTCTATAGACGAGGGAGAAAAAATAAAACCCAAAAAAGAGACCTTCTGAACTCCAAATAGGCACTTAGACCCCTTCACAAATAAAGCATTATCACGAAGGATCTGGAACACCATCCTGACCTGCTTCACATGAGACTCCCAATCATCAAAAAAAAAAAATCAAAATATCATCCAAATATACGACCATGAATTTATCAAGATAATTGCGGAAAATATCATGCATGAAAGACTGGAACACAGATGGAGCATGAGAGAGCCCAAATGGCATCACAAGGTATTCAAATTGGCCTTCGGGCGTATTAGATGCAGTTTTCCATTCGTCACCCTGTTTAATACGAACAAGATTATATGCCCCTCGGAGGTCAATCTTAGTAAACCAACTAGCCCCCTTAATCTGAGCAAACAAATCAGTAAGCAAAGGCAAGGGGTATTGGAATTTGACCGTGATCTTATTAAGAAGATGATAATCAATACAGGGTCTCAAGGAGCCATCCTTCTTAGCAACAAAAAAGAAACCCGCTCCCAATGGTGATGAAGAGGGCCGAATATGCCCCTTCTCCAAAGACTCCTTATTAACATAACTCCGCATGGCGACATGCTCTGGCACAGACAGATTGAAAAGTCAGCCCTTAGGGAACTTGCAACCAGGAATCAAGTTAATAGCACAATCACAGTCCCTGTACAGAGGAAGGTAACTGGACTTGGGCTCATCAAATACATCCTGGAAATCCGACAAAAACTCAGGGACCTCAGAAGAGGGGGAAGAGGAAATTGACATCAAAGGAACGTCACTATGTACTCCTCGACAACCCCAACTAGTCACCGACATAGTTTTCCAATCCAGCACCGGATTATGTTCCTGTAACCATGGAAATCCCAGTACAACAACATCATGCAGGTTATGCAACACCAGAAAACGGCAATCTTCCTGATGTGCAGGAGCCATGTACATAGTCATCTGTGTCCAGTACTGAGGTTTATCCTTGGCCAAGGGTGTAGCATCAATTCCCCTCAAAGGAATAGGGCTCTGCAAAGGCTGCAAGGAAAAACCACAGCACCTGGCGAATTCTAAGTCCATTAAGTTCAGGGCAGCGCCTGAATCCACAAATGCCATGACAGAAAAGGACGACAATGAGCAAATCAGGGTCACAGATAAGAGAAATTTAGGCTGTATAGTACTAATGGTAACAGACCTAGCGACTCTCTTAGTACGCTTAGGGCAATCAGAGATAACATGAGCCGAATCACCACAGTAAAAACACAGCCTATTCTGACGTCTGAATTCCTGCCGTTCTATTCTAGTCAAAATCCTATCACATTGTATAGGTTCAGGACTTTGCTCAGAGGATACTGCCATATGGTGCACAGCTTTGCGCTCGCGCAGACGCCGATCAATCTGAATGGCTAGAGACATTGATTCGCTCAAACCAGCAGGCGTAGGAAAGCCCACCATAACATCTTTAAGGGTTTCAGAAAGACCTTTTCTGAAAATAGCAGCCAGAGCCTCTTCATTCCATTTAGTGAGCACAGACCATTTTCTAAATTTTTGGCAGTATAACTCTGCCGCTTCCTGACCTTGACACAAGGCCAACAGGGTTTTTTCTGCATGATCCACAGAATTAGGATCGTCATACAATAATCCGAGCACTTGAAAAAATGCATCTACATTCAATAATGCCGGATCCCCTGTTTCAAGAGAAAAAGCCCAGTCTTGAGGGTCACCACGCAGCAAGGATATGATGATTTTTACTTGCTGAATGGGATCACCAGAAGAACGGGGTTTCAAAGCAAAAAACAATTTGCAGTTATTTTTAAAGTTCAAAAACTTGGATCTGTCCCCAAAAAACAAATCAGGAGTAGGAATTCTAGGCTCTAAAGCCGGAGTCTGGACAACATAGTCCTGGATACTCTGTACTCTTGCAGCAAGTTGATCCACACGAGAAAACAAACCCTGAACATCCATGCCAAAGCATATATCCTGAACCACCCAGATATCAAGAGGAAAAAAAAGACAAACCAGAGCACAGAAAAAAAATGGTTCAGAACTTTCTTTTCCTTCTTTTGAGATGCATTTAATTCATTTTTGGCCACTTGTACTGTTATGATACGGTGGTCTAGGAGCAACATGGAACGAGCTCTGAAGGAAGTGGTAACCGTACTGACCGCAGTCCCTAAGCTCAACACAACACTAGAAGTAGCCGTGGAATGCTCCTAACTCTCCCTAGGCATCTCATCACAGCCTAAGAGCTAACTACCCCTAAAGAAAGAAGCAGGAAAGCTATCTTGCCTCAGAGAAAATCCCCAAAGGATAGGTTAGCCCCCCCACAAATAATGACTGTGAGTGGAGGGGGAAAAGACATACACAGAATGAAACCAGGATGAGCACAGGAGGCCAGTCTAGCTAAATAGATAGGACAGGATGGAATACTGTGCGGTCAGTATAAAACACTACAAAAATCCACGCAGAGTTTACAAAAAATCTCCACACCTGACTAAAGGTGTGGAGGGCAAATCTGCCTCCCAGAGCTTCCAGCAAGACAGAATTAATTCACACTGATAAGCTGGACAAACATAGAAAGCACAGAATGGATAAGTCCACAAACTATGGACAGAAAAGAGCAAGCAAAAACTTAGCTTTGCTGATCTGGTCAGGATAACAGGGAACTCCAAAGAGATGAGAATCCAACCAGGAACCATTTACAAGTGGCACTGGCTGAAGAAAGAGCCAGGCCTAAATAGCCGAGCAGAAGAGACGATAAGTGGAGGCAGCTGATGACAGCTAACTCCAAGGAGCAGCCATACCACTAGAAACCACAAGAGGGAGCCCAAGAGCAGAACTCACAAAAGTGCCACTTACATCCACCGGGGGGAGCCCAAGAGCGGAATTCACAACAGATCTGCCAGCTGACGTACTATTCCTGTCTCATTTAAAATAGAAACAGAAAAAACTGACTGGCACATCCAAACTAGTGTGAACAGGTGCAATCTAGGACAACCAAGTCAACAAATATGGAAATATGACATACAGAAAAATGGGATTGCAATATTGCCCCTATTTTGAGGAAGCCACAGAGGCGAAACGGCGCTGTCGGGGTGACTGATGTGCATGCAGGACAGGAAGCATATCCATGTAAGTTACATAGGACCAGAGTTACTGATGTTATAGCTGACGTAGCCGATATTGGCTAGTGTGCTTGCGATTTATGCAGGTTGCACTAGGTGGCACCTTCATTCCATTTCTTTTGCACAGGACACTTGTTCAGATATAATTATACTGGTTAGGGGAGTGTAAGACTGTGATAGTCTAGGTCCCTATAGGATATGTATGGGTTTCCTTAGAAAGGGATATATAGATTCTTCCCTGAATTTATTGTGCTATTAAAGTAAAGTATTTATTCATTTATCTATCCTGCGTATGTTGACTAAACATATGGGTCATTATGCAGCTTTTGCAATTTTTTGTACTATTGGAATGGGATGCGTTCCGTTGGCTATAAATGGTTCATGAGCTTATTTTTCTGCCCTGCTTGCCATCAGTGTTTTATGAATATCCTTGTCTTGTTTTTTATTCATTTTTGTCTAAATAATATTTTTTATATTTGCTCATGCCTCTTTTTCACCTGCAATTTGTATGGTGGTGGTGTACAAATATTATCTTTGGAGGTGGCAAGCCCACTAGTGGATTTTGGCTATGCAGAAAAAAAAGAAGGCATTCAGCCCACTAATTGTCCAATTCATGAGGGCCCAACACCCATCGACATGGCATATTGGAGACCTAAATTCATTGTTTTTAGCATTTCAGAGAATAGCTTTTTTTATGATTTAAAAAACAGATGAATAAACCCAGCTATACATTATGAAAAGCCAAATAATAAACTTGGACATTTTAAATACAGCACCAAAAATTATTCATCCAGCTACATCAAGTGTATAAAACATCCACTGTATAAAATATTTTAGGATATATTAAAACTGAATTTTATCTCCACCTTCAATGCTTGTGTCAATTGCATCTTGTGGGATATGTGCCAGACATAATGCTACACCATATGCAACTTCCATGCAGGATATACAGTGGGGCAAAAAAGTATTTAGTCAGTCAGCAATAGTGCAAGTTCCACCACTTAAAAAGATGAGAGGCGTCTGTAATTTACATCATAGGTAGACCTCAACTATGGGAGACAAACTGAGAAAAAAAAATCCAGAAAATCACATTGTCTGTTTTTTTAACATTTTATTTGCATATTATGGTGGAAAACAAGTATTTGGTCAGAAACAAACAATCAAGATTTCTGGCTCTCACAGACCTGTAACTTCTTCTTTAAGAGTCTCCTCTTTCCTCCACTCATTACCTGTAGTAATGGCACCTGTTTAAACTTGTTATCAGTATAAAAAGACACCTGTGCACACCCTCAAACAGTCTGACTCCAAACTCCACTATGGTGAAGACCAAAGAGCTGTCAAAGGACACCAGAAACAAAATTGTAGCCCTGCACCAGGCTGGGAAGACTGAATCTGCAATAGCCAACCAGCTTGGAGTGAAGAAATCAACAGTGGGACCAATAATTAGAAAATGTAAGACATACAAGACCACTGATAATCTCCCTCGATCTGGGGCTCCACGCAAAATCCCACCCCGTGGGGTCAGAATGATCACAAGAACGGTGAGCAAAAATCCCAGAACCACACGGGGGGACCTAGTGAATGAACTGCAGAGAGCTGGGACCAATGTAACAAGGCCTACCATAAGTAACACACTACGCGACCATGGACTCAGATCCTGCAGTGCCAGACGTGCCCCACTGCTTAAGCCAGTACATGTCCGGGCCCATCTGAAGTTTGCTAGAGAGCATTTGGATGATCCAGAGGAGTTTTGGGAGAATGTCCTATGGTCTGATGAAACCAAACTGGAACTGTTTGGTAGAAACACAACTTGTCGTGTTTGGAGGAAAAAGAATACTGAGTTGCATCCATCAAACACCATACCTACTGTAAAGCATGGTGGTGGAAACATCATGCTTTGGGGCTGTTTCTCTGCAAAGGGGCCAGGACGACTGATCCGGGTACATGAAAGAATGAATGGGGCCATGTATCGTGAGATTTTGAGTGCAAACCTCCTTCCATTAGCAAGGGCATTGAAGATGAAACGTGGCTGGGTCTTTCAACATGACAATGATCCAAAGCACACCGCCAGGGCAACGAAGGAGTGGCTTCGTAAGAAGCATTTCAAGGTCCTGGAGTGGCCTAGCCAGTCTCCAGATCTCAACCCTATAGAAAACCTTTGGAGGGAGTTGAAAGTCCGTGTTGCCAAGCGAAAAGCCAAAAACATCACTGCTCTAGAGGAGATCTGCATGGAGGAACGGGCCAACATACCAACAACAGTGTGTGGCAACCTTGTGAAGACTTACAGAAAACGTTTGACCTCTGTCATTGCCAACAAAGGATATATTACAAAGTATTGAGATGAAATTTTGTTTCTGACCAAATACTTATTTTCCACCATAATATGCAAATAAAATGTTAAAAAAACAGACAATGTGATTTTCTGGATTTTTTTTTCTCAGTTTGTCTCCCATAGTTGAGGTCTACCTATGATGTAAATTACAGACGCCTCTCATCTTTTTAAGTGGTGGAACTTGCACTATTGCTGACTGACTAAATACTTTTTTGCCCCACTGTATACTGTATGTCTATTTTTTGTTAGATGCTTTCAAATACAATCGCCTGTATGAATAGTTCTACTACAATTAATAGAATATTCAACCCTCTGTATGTAGAAACTATGTGATCACAGGTAAGAGGCAGTGCCAGTGCTGGATGGTGCTCAAATGTGTAATGATAGACTCTAATAATGAGCACATTGGAAATATAGACCCCAATTAATTAAGACTGGCACCTCGAAACCAGTCTTAAAGAAGCACTCCTCCTCCTCCCATCAAAGTTTTTATCCTCTTAATATATTGCAGTCATCATATTATTTGGCACTGTGTGCCTACAATTGCTCATTTTGCCTTTCTACCCAAATAATTATTCTCTTTTCCTTGTAGAAACAGGAAGTCTCTTGTCCTTGCATTACTCATTTCTCTCCTCAACTCCTGACCCAGCTGTTCTGCACCTCCCCCGTCATAGACATTTGCAGCGACTCATGACTTGTGCAGAGAAAATTGACCTCCTGTTTCTACATAGTGCATAGAAGGATTCAGCTAATCAGTTTTTAATCTTGTGATGTCATCGACCTAATGGAAAACAGAAGAATTAACTGGTTAAAAAGGTAACATAAGCAATTGCAACTGCACAGTTCTATATAATATGATAGCAATATATTAACAGGACAAACATTTTGATGGGAGTCCATTAACGAAAACCGTTCAGGAATAAGACGTGGTGAATTCATTATCAGCATCACTCAACTTAAAGCAATCAGTGCATCTTATGTGCGTTGCCAGAATTGTTACTAAAATTACATTTCTGGAGTAAAACATGGGCCACTATTGATAAACTTGAAGGTTGGCATAGCCACGCACCATCCTGTACTGGCTCCTCCCTGGCTCTGCCCATTTTGGCGGATCTGCTTGAAACTGACATGAAAACAGTCAAAGTCACAACATTTTTGCACACATCTCCATTCCATAAAAATTTAATTACTTTTCAAAGTGTTTTACAACAATTTTCTGGTGAAATTTTTTTTGATTAATTGCCCCCACAGTGTATGAACCACTAAGTGATCCAAGATGGCATTGCATTAAGTAGGAGTGAATAACTGATAGGAGTAATGTGGCACACAAAAGAATTGTGAAAAGTGAAATCCACACACAGGATAGTGGCGATGAAGGCATTTTTCAAGCAAGAAAAAAACTCATCTGTAACACAGAATATAGGTCAGGTTGAAGTGATTTAAGACAGTGTTTTTCAGGAGTTCTAAACCAAGTACTCTCTACTCATATTACATTATTTTAGCCCCTGGGGAGAGTCAATGGGTTAGAACTTGCAGTACCATTCACAGCCACTACACAATGTGCGGAACTGTACCACTTCAATCAGAAGATCATGGGGAGTCAGACCCCACCAATCTGCTAATGATGATCCTATGGATAGGCTGTCAAAATTAAAGTTCTAGAAAATCCCTATGAAAGCATAAGCACGTTGCAGGTACCCTTTGGAGACATGCCATATGTCCCCTTGGGTATAAGAACCATTAGCTGACAATCTAGGACAGTGGTCCCCAACTCCGGTCCTCAAGAGCCACCAACAGGTCATGTTTTCAGGATTTCCTTAGTATTGCACAGGTAATAATTACATCACCTGTGCAATACTAAGGGTACCGTCACACTATACGATTTACTTACGATCACGACCAGCGATATGACCTGGCCGTGATCGTAGGTAAATCGTAGTGTGGTCGCTGGGGAGCTGTCACACAGACAGCTCTCCAGCAACCAACGATGACGAGGTCCCTGGGTAACCAGGGTAAACATCGGGTAACTAAGCGCAGGACCGCGCTTAGTAACCCGATGTTTACCCTGGTTACAAGCGTAAAACTAAAAAAAAACAAACAGCACATACTTACATTCTGGTGTCTGTCAGGTCCCTTGCCGTCTGCTTCCCGCACTCACTGACTGCCGGCCGTAAAGTGAAAGTGAAAGCACAGCCGCTGTGCTCTGCTTTCACTTTACGGCCGGCAGTCAGAGTGCGGGAAGCAGACGGCAAGGGACCTGACGGACACCAGAATGTAAGTATGTGCTGTTTGTTTTTTTTTAGTTTTACGCTTGTAACCAGGGTAAACATCGGGTTACTAAGCGCGGTCCTGCGCTTAGTTACCCGATGTTTACCCTGGTTACAAGCGAACGCATCGCTGGATCGCATCGCTAGATCGCTAGATCGGTGTCACACACACCGATCTAGCGATGACAGCGGGAGATCCAGCGACGAAAGAAAGTTCCAAACGATCTGCTACGACGTACGATTCTCAGCAGGATCCCTGATCGCTGCTGCGTGTCAGACACAGCGATATCGTAACGATATCGCTGGAACGTCACGAATCGTACCGTCGTAGCGATCGAAATGGTATAGTGTGACGGTACCCTATGGAAATGCTGAAAACATGACCTGTTGGTGGCTCTTGAGGACCGGAGTTGGGGAACACTGATCTAGGATTTAAGTGCAGAAAAATGCTATGCTTATGGTATCCGATTTTTTGGCGCACTCAGACATGAATGGGTGTCCCCCCGATAAACAGAAAAAAATAGTGCATACTGCAAATTTTTTTTTCACAATCAGATTTGGTGAGTGAAAAAAAAATCACTCATCTGCGCGGTTTCATTAAATAATATTGGTCCGTGTTCAGTCCATTTTTCATGCACAGCACTGTGTGAACGAGCTCTAATGGTAGATTTTTTCTGATGCACACCTGATTATCACGAGTGGCTGCGTGCTCTCAAATCTAGCAAGTCTTCTCAAACATTATAGATCATGTTAGTAAAACACAAAAATAGATTTACGTCCATGTGAAATGTCTTTTAGGACCCTTGCGGGGTTCACTCACTGCCTTGCTTGTTTCATACAAGCAGTGTAAATTCGTCAGTAAGGTTCATTTATGGACATTTATGGTTTCTTGGAAGTGTGGGACTGTTTAAAGCTTTGGTTTTATCAGTAATCAGCTGGAATAACCTTTACGTTGGTCATTGCTCTGAAGCGCTCTATACCTGTGGCAGTGGAAATGCTGAGCTGGCTCTGGTTGGGCTTTGTGGTAAGCTTTTAGCTCTTTTTTAGACCAGTCAAATGCAGATTCAGCACTTTAATAAACATAGTGGGAACAGGAAGAACAAATATATGCTTCATGCTGGCATCATAGTGGTAAAACAGAGCACATGTGAGCAGAAAGAGCCATAAATCAAAGAAATTATGCTATGGTTTTATATGGACTGAAAAGTGATAAAAAATTATACATACTGTATATGTGTATATAATACATTTAATTTATCTTCTTTTATTTTTACTTAAAATGGAACAGTCTGAACATTAAATGTGGTTCTGTTTCTATTATTATTTATATTAATTTGATAATTGTTTTCATTTTACTTTAAGTATTTTTATATAGAAATAGCTTATTCCCTTTGGGTAAATGCCAGGAATACCCCGTTTGTCTCGAAGGAAGGCAAAGACCCAACCCCAAAAATTGTATTTAGCCTATGATCCCAACATGAGCTTTTTTTATTGCGTTTTTAACTATGCGTTTTTTTGTCTCTTGTTTGTGTGTCATGCTTTAAATAAAGCTGCTTTGTTTTTGGTACTTCCTGGTATTTGTCTTTGACAAAACTTTATTGACATGCCTAGGCAGGGCCGTATTTAGAGTTTCTGCTGCCCTAGGCACTCTTAGTGCTGCCTCCCCCTTTGGTGAGTATGACACTATCTACAGTGACTTTGGCAAGAATCGCTGTTGTGAAAGTCGCCTTTTGCAGCAGATCGGGGGGGCAGTTTTTCTGCATCTGCCACGTAACGGATCACTTATGGCAACATTGTGTTTGGTTTCATTCATACCCTATGGGATTTGCGGTACTTGCTGTGATCTTGGAAATGTGGTACCATACCTCCCAACCTTTGAAGAAGGGAAAAAGGTGAAAGTTTGCGGCGCACGTAGTGCGCCGCGGCAAATTTTAGGCCACGCCTCTGACCACACCCATTTCACAACTAATCACACCCATATCCACGTCCCAACCACACCCATTTAGCACTGCTGATCACACTGTTTCATATACAATATTTAAAACCAAAAAAATATGGCCACGCAGTGCTCCATACTGTATAATGGCTACGCAGTGCTCCACATACTGTATAATGGCCCTACATGATGCTCAATACTGTATAACGGCCACACATGATGCTCAATACTGTATAATGGCCACATATGATGCTCAATACTGTATAATGGCCACACAGTGCTCCATACTGTATAATGGCCACACATAATGCTCAATACTGTATAATGGCCACATATGATGCTCAATACTGTATAATGGCCACACAGTGCTCCATACTGTATAATGACCACACATGATGCTCCATACTGTATGATGGCCACACAGTGCTCCATACTGTATAAAGGCCACACATGATGCTTCATACTGTATAATGGCCACACATGATGCTCCATGCTGTATAATGGCCACACAGTGCTCCATACTGTATAAAGGCCACACATGATGCTTCATACTGTATAATGGCCACACATGATGCTCAATACTGTATAATGGCCACATATGATGCTCAATACTGTATAATGGCCACATATGCTCCATGCATACTGTATAATGGCCACACATGATGTTCCATACTGTATGATGGCCACACATGATGCTCCATACTGTATGATGGCCACACATGATGCTCCATACTGTATGATGGCCACACATGATGCTCCATACTGTATAAAGGCCACACATGATGCTCCATACTGTATAAAGGCCACACATGATGCTCAATACTGTATAATGACCACATATGATGCTCCATGCATACTGTATAATGGCCAACCCCCCCCTCCAATCATGTATGCATGGCTCATCTCCCCCTCCCTGTATGCATAGGTGGCTCATCTTCCCCTCCCCTGTATGCGTGGCTCATCTCCCCCTCCCTGTATGCATGGGTGGCTCAGGCACTGGCTCATCTCCCATCCCCCCCCCTGTATGCGTGGCTAATCTCCCCCTCCCTGTATGCATGGGTGGTTCAGGCACTGGCTCATCCCCCCCCCCAAAGGCGTGGCTCATCTCCCCCTCCCTGTATGCATAGGTGGCTGAGGCTCAGGCACTGGCTTATCCCCCCCCTCTGTATGCATGGCTCATCTCCCCCTCCCTGTATGCATGGGTGGCTCAGCACTGGCTCATCCCCCCCATGCGTGGCTCATCTCCCCTTCCCTGTATGTATGCATGGGCGGCTCAGCACTGGCTCATCCCCCCCCCCTATGCGTGGCTCATCTCCCCCTCCCTGTATGTATGCATGGGTGGCTCAGCACTGGCTCATCCCCCCCCCATGCGTGGCTCATCTCCCCCTCCCTGCTGTATGTATGCATGGGTGGCTCAGCACTGGCTCATCCCCCCCCTATGCGTGGCTCATCTCCCCCTCCCTGCAGTATGTATGCATGGGTGGTTCAGCACTGGCTCATTCCCCCCCCCCCTATGCGTGGCTCATCTCCCCCTCCCTGCTGTATATATGCAGCATGGGTGGCTCTGCACTGGCTCATCCCCCCCCCCTATGCGTGGCTCATCTCCCCCTCCCTGCAGTATGTATGCATGGGTGGCTCAGCACTGGCTCATCCCCCCCCCATGCGTGGCTCATCTCCCCCTCCCTGCTGTATGTATGCAGCATGGGTGGCTCTGCACTGGCTCATCCCCCCCCCCTATGCGTGGCTCATCTCCCCCTCCCTGCTGTATGTATGCAGCATGGGTGGCTCTGCACTGGCTCATCCCCCCCCCCCCATGCCTGGCTCATCTCCCCCTCCCTGCTGTATGTATGCAGCATGGGTGGCTCTGCACTGGCTCATCCCCCCCCTATGCGTGGCTCATCTCCCCCTCCCTGCTGTATGTATGCATGGGTGGCACAGCACTGGCTCATCCCCCCCCCATGCGTGGCTCATCTCCCCCTCCCTGCAGTATGTATGCATGGGTGGCTCAGCACTGGCTCATCCCCCCCCCCCCTATGCGTGGCTCATCTCCCCCTCCCTGCTGTATGTATGCGGCATTGGTGTCTCTGCACTGGCTCATCCCCCCCCTATGCGTGGCTCATCTCCCCCTCCCTGCAGTATGTATGCATGGGTGGCTCAGCACTGGCTCATCCCCCCCCTATGCGTGGCTCATCTCCCCCTCCCTGCTGTATGTATGCAGCATGGGTGGCTCTGCACTGGCTCATCCCCCCCCTATGCGTGGCTCATCTCCCCCTCCCTGCTGTATGTATGCAGCATGGGTGGCTCTGCACTGGCTCATCCCCCCCCCATGCGTGGCTCATCTCCCCCTCCCTGCTGTATGTATGCATGGGTGGCTCAGCACTGGCTCATCCCCCCCCCCCATGCGTGGCTCATCTCCCCCTCCCTGCTGTATGTATGCAGCATGGGTGGCTCTGCACTGGCTCACCACCCCCCCCCTATGCGTGCACTGGCTCTGGCTCATCTCCCATCCCATCCCCAACCCCCCCCCCCCGGGCCCCGCCGTATGCTTGGCTGGCTCGTTATCTCCCCCCTGCCCTGGGCCTGGCTGTATGCGTAGGCGGCTCCATCATCGGCTCCTCGACGCGACGCTCCCATCTTGTATGGCTCGTCACCGTCGTCGGCTCCCCTTCCACCACGGTCCTCCTTCATCCTCCCCGGCTCCCCCCGTCCTCCCTGGCTGGCTGTCATCAGTAAAGTTACCTCACACACGCACCGCGGACCGCGCAGAGGAACGGAATCCTCCACCTCTGTGCTCTGTCCCACTCCCTGCGCAGCACTGTCCCTCGTCCTGTGTGAGCGCCGCGGTCAGGTGGTACCGCCTGATTAAGGTGATGAATATGCATGCATATTCATCACCTTAATCAGGCGGTACCACCTGACCGCGGCTCACTCAGGGCGAGTTGCAGTCGCTGAGAGCAGACCAGCCGGCACCGCTGTCTGCATGTCTTCAAGGGGGGGCTGACTGAGCCAGCAAGG
Organism: Ranitomeya imitator; assembly: GCF_032444005.1. Classification (NCBI taxonomy): domain Eukaryota; kingdom Metazoa; phylum Chordata; class Amphibia; order Anura; family Dendrobatidae; genus Ranitomeya; species Ranitomeya imitator. The sequence goes on along the minus strand of NC_091284.1, from coordinate 739,287,226 downwards.
AGGCGCCGGGGGGAGGGTGTTGATGGGGGCGGGGTCTTCTTAACCCCTTCAAGACCCAGCCTATTTTGACCTTAAAGACCTTGCCGTTTTTTGCAATTCTGACCAGTGTCCCTTTATGAGGTAATAACTCAGGAACGCTTCAACGGATCCTAGCGGTTCTGAGATTGTTTTTTCGTGACATATTGGGCTTCATGTTAGTGGTAAATTTAGGTCAATAAATTCTGCATTTATTTGTGATAAACACGGAAATTTGGCGAAAATTTTGAAAATTTCGCAATTTTCACATTTTGAATTTTTATTCTGTTAAACCAGAGAGATATGTGACACAAAATAGTTAATAAATAACATTTCCCACATGTTTACTTTACATCAGCACAATTTTGGAAACAAAATTTTTTTTTGTTAGGAAGTTATAAGGGTTAAAATTCGACCAGCGATTTGTCATTTTTACAACGAAATTTACAAAACCATTTTTTTTAGGGACCACCTCACATTTGAAGTCAGTTTGAGGGGTCTATTTGGCTGAAAATACCCAAAAGTGACACCATTCTAAAAACTGCACCCCTCAAGGTACTCAAAACCACATTCAAGAAGTTTATTAACCCTTCAGGTGCTTCACAGCAGCAGAAGCAACATGGAAGGAAAAAATGAACATTTAACTTTTTAGTCACAAAAATTATCTTTTAGCAACAATTTTTTTATTTTCCCAATGGTAAAAGGAGAAACTGAACCACGAAAGTTGTTGTCCAATTTGTCCTGAGTACGCTGATACCTCATATGTGGGGGTAAACCACTGTTTTGGCGCACGGCAGGGCTTGGAAGGGAAGGAGCGCCATTTGACTTTTTGAATCAAAAATTGGCTCCACTCTTTAGCGGACACCATGTCACGTTTGGAGAGCCCCCGTGTGCCTAAAAATTGGAGCTCCCCCACAAGTGACCCCATTTTGGAAACTAGACGCCCCAAGGAACTTATCTAGATGCATAGTGAGCACTTTGAACCCCCAGGTGCTTCACAAATTGATCCGTAAAAATGAAAAAGTACTTTTTTTTCACAAAAAAATTCTTTTAGCCTCAATTTTTTCATTTTCTCATGGGCAACAGGATAAAATGGATCCTAAAATGTGTTGGGCAATTTCTCCTGAGTACACCAATACCTCACATGTGGAGGTAAACCACTGTTTGGGCACATGGTAAGGCTCGGAAGGGAAGGAGCGCCATTTGACTTTTTGAATGAAAAATTATTTCCATCGTTAGCGGACACCATGTCGCGTTTGGATAGCTCCTGTGTGCCTAAACATTGGCGCTCCCCCACAAGTGACCCCATTTTGGAAACTAGACCCCCCAAGGAACTAATTTAGATGCCTAGTGAGCACTTTAAACCCTCAGGTGCTTCACAAATTGATCTGTAAAAATGAAAAAGTAATTTTTTTTCACAAAAAAATTCTTTTCGCCTCAATTTTTTCATTTTCACATGGGCAGTAGGATAAAATGGATCATAAAATTTGTTGGGCAATTTCTCCCGAGTACGCCGATACCTCATATGTGGGGGTAAACCACTGTTTGGGCACTCGGCAGGGCTCGGAAGAGAAGGCGCGCCATTTGACTTTTTGAATGGAAAATTAGCTCCAATTGTTAGCGGACACCATGTCGCGTTTGGAGAGCCCCTGTGTGCCTAAACATTGGAGCTCCCGCACAAGTGACCCCATTTTGGAAACTAGACCCCCCAGGGAACTTATCTAGATGCATATTGAGCACTTTAAACCCCCAGGTGCTTCACAGAAGTTTATAACGCAGAGCCATGAAAATAAAAAATAATTTTTCTTTCCTCAAAAATGATTTTTTAGCCTGGAATTTCCTATTTTGCCAAGGATAATAGGAGAAATTGGACCCCAAATATTGTTGTCCAGTTTGTCCTGAGTACGCTGATACCCCATATGTGGGGGTAAACCACTGTTTGGGCGCACGGCAGGGCTCGGAAGGGATGGCACGCCATTTGGCTTTTTAAATGGAAAATTAGCTCCAATCATTAGCGGACACCATGTCACGTTTGGAGAGCCCCTGTGTGCCTAAACATTGGAGATCCCCCAGAAATGACACCATTTTAGAAACTAGACCCCCAAAGGAACTAATCTAGATGTGTGGTGAGGACTTTGAACCCCCAAGTGCTTCACAGAAGTTTATAACGCAGAGCCATGAAAATAAAAAAAAAAATTATTTTCTCAAAAATGATCTTTTAGCCTGCAATTTTTTATTTTCCCAAGGGTAACAGGAGAAATTTGACCCCAAAAGTTGTTGTCCAGTTTCTCCTGAGTACGTTGATACCCCATATGTGGGGGTAAATCACTGTTTGGGCACATGCCGGGGCTCGGAAGTGAAGTAGTGACGTTTTGAAATGCAGACTTTGATGGAATGCTCTGTGGGCGTCACGTTGCGTTTGCAGAGCCCCTGATGTGGCTTAACAGTAGAAACCCCCCACAAGTGACCCCATTTTGGAAACTAGACCCCCAAAGGAACTTATCTAGATGTGTGGTGAGCACTTTGAACCCCCAAGTGCTTCATAGAAGTTTATAATGCAGAGCCGTGAAAATAATAAATACGTTTTCTTTCCTCAAAAATAATTATTTAGCCCAGAATTTTTTAATTTTCCCAAGGGTAACAGGAGAAATTTGACCCCAATATTTGTTGTCCAGTTTCTCCTGAGTACGGTGATACCCCATATGTGGGGGTAAACTACTGTTTGGGCACATGCCGGGGCTTGGAATTGAAGTAGTGACGTTTTGAAATGCAGACTTTGATGGAATGCTCTGCGGGCGTCACGTTGCGTTTGCAGAGCCCCTGATGTGCCTAAACAGTAGAAACCCCCCACAAGTGACCCCATTTTGGAAACTAGACCCTGAAAGGAACTTATCTAGATGTGTGGTGAGCACTTTGAACCCCCAAGTGCTTCATAGAAGTTTATAATGCAGAGCCGTGAAAATAATAAATACGTTTTCTTTCCTCAAAAATAATTATTTAGCCCAGAATTTTTTATTTTCCCAAGGGTTACAGGAGAAATTGGACCCCAAAAGTTGTTGTCCAGTTTCTCCTGAGTACGCTGATACCCCATATCTGGGGGTAAACCACTGTTTGGGCACACGTCGGGGTTCAGAAGGGAAGTAGTGACTTTTGAAATGCAGACTTTGATGGAATGGTCTGCGGGTGTCACGTTGCGTTTGCAGAGCCCCTGGTGTGCCTAAACAGTAGAAATCCCCCACAAGTGACCCCATTTTAGAAACTAGACCCCCCAAGGAACTTATCTAGATATGTGGTGAGCACTTTGAACCCCCAAGTGCTTCACAGACGTTTACAACGCAGAGCCGTGAAAATAAAAAATCATTTTTCTTTCCTCAAAAATTATGTTTTAGCAAGCATTTTTTTAGATTCACAAGGGTAACAGGAGAAATTGGACCCCAGTAATTGTTGCGCAGTTTGTCCTGAGTATGCTGGTACCCCATATGTGGGGGTAAACCACTGTTTGGGCACACGTCAGGGCTCGGAAGTGAGGGAGCACCATTTGACTTTTTGAATACGAGATTGGCTGGAATCAATGGTGGCGCCATGTTGCGTTTGGAGACCCCTGATGTGCCTAAACAGTGGTAACCCCTCAATTCTAACTCCAACACTAACCCCAACACACCCCTAACCCTAATCCCAACTGTAGCCATAATCCTAATCACAACCCTAACCCCAACACACCCCTAACCACAACACTAACCCCAACACACTCCTAACCCTAACCACAACCCTAATTCCAACCCTAACCCTAACCCTAACCCTAAGGCTATGTGCCCACGTTGCGGATTCGTGTGAGATATTTCCGCACCATTTTTGAAAAATCTGCGGGTAAAAGGCACTGTGTTTTACCTGCGGATTTTCCGCGGATTTCCAGTGTTTTTTGTGCGGATTTCACCTGCGGATTCCTATTGAGGAACAGGTGTAAAACGCCGCGGAATCCGCACAAAGAATTGACATGCTGCGGAAAATACAACGCAGCGTTCCCGCGCGGTATTTTCCGCACCATGGGCACAGCGGATTTGGTTTTTCATATGTTTACATGGTACTGTAAACCTGATGGAACACTGCTGCGAATCCGCAGCCAAATCCGCACCGTGTGCACATAGCCTAATTCTAAAGGTATGTGCACACGCTGCGGAAAACGCTGCGGATCCGCAGCAGTTTCCCATGAGTGTACAGTTCAATGTAAACCTATGGGAAACAAAAATCGCTGTACACATGCTGCGGAAAAACTGCACGGAAACGCAGCGGTTTACATTCCGCAGCATGTCACTTCTTTGTGCGGATTCCGCAGCGGTTTTACAACTGCTCCAATAGAAAATCGCAATTGTAAAACCGCAGTGAAATGCGCAGAAAAAAACGCGGTAAATCCGCCATAAATCCGCAGCGGTTTAGCACTGCGGATTTATCAAATCCGCAGCGGAAAAATCCGCAGAGGACCAGAATACGTGTGCACATTCCTAACCCTAACCCTAACCCTAGCCCTAACCCTACCCCTAACCCTACCCCTAACCCTACCCCAAACCCTAGCCCTACCCCTAACCCTACCCCTAACCCTACCCCTAACCCTACCCCTAACCCTAACCCTATTCTAACATTAGTGGAAAAAAAAAAATTTCTTTATTTTTTTATTGTCCCTACCTATGGGGGTGACAAAAGGGGGGGGTCATTTATTATTTTTTTTATTTTGATCACTGAGATAGATTATATCTCAGTGATCAAAATGCACTTTGGAACGAATCTGCCGGCCGGCAGATTCGGCGGGCGCACTGCGCATGCGCCCGCCATTTTGGAAGATGGCGGCGCCCGGGAGAAGACGGACGGGACCACGGCTGGATCGGTAAGTATGATAGGGTGGGGGGGGACCACGGGGGGGGGGGGATCGGAGCACGGGGGGGGGAATCGGAGCGCGGGAGGGGTGGAACGGAGCGCGGGGGGCGTGGAACGGAGCACGGGGGGGCTGGAATGGAGCACGGGGGGTGGAACGGAGCACGGGGGGGTGGATCGGAGTGCAGGGGGGGTGATTGGAGCACGGGGGGGTGATTGGAGCACGGGGGGAGCGGACACGAGCACGGGGGGGAGCGGAGCACTGGACGGAGGGGAGCCGGAGCAGTGTACCGGCCAGATCGGGGGGGTGGGGGGGCGATCGGAGGGGTGGGGTGGGGGCACACTAGTATTTCCAGCCATGGCCGATGATATTGCAGCATCGGCCATGGCTGGATTGTAATATTTCACCCGTTATAATGGGTGAAATATTGCAAATCGCTCTGATTGGCAGTTTCACTTTCAACAGCCAATCAGAGCGATCGTAGCCACGAGGGGGTGAAGCCACCCCCCCTGGGCTAAACTACCACTCCCTCTGTCCCTGCAGATCGGGTGAAATGGGAGTTAACCCTTTCACCCGGCCTGCAGGGACGCGATCTTTCTATGACGCCGCATAGGCGTCATGGGTCGGATTGGCACCGACTTTCATGACGCCTACGTGGCGTCAAAGGTCGGGAAGGGGTTAAGGTAACCACAGCCAAAGCCCAAACCGGACTTTATAATAATTAAAAAAAAAAAAAAAAACCCTGCTCAGGTGCCGCCCCCCCTGCATTGCCCCGCCCTAGGCACGTGCCCTCGAGTGCCTAGTGGCAAATACGGCCCTGTGCCTAGGTGCAAATCACATGCATTTTTGATACTTTTCCAACGTGGAAACGCACTTAAAATGCATGTGTGTTTTTTAACTGCAGAATTTCCGCCCCTAACGCAAATCTATGGGGAAAAATCTGCACAGAAAATTCAGCTTACCAAGAAGAGAAATTGGCATGCTGCAGATTTGAAACACACACACCGAAGGTCAGTTTACACTGCGTTAAAAAGAAGCACAGGGGGCATGAGTTTTCCATAAATCATATCCACTTATCTTGAACTATAAGACGCTGCATTTTTGAAGCAGTAAAACTACGCAGCATGAAACATGCACAAAAAGCTCATCATGGGAACGTAGCCTTGCTTAGTCCTCTCAATTCCAGAGAAACACTGAGGCCTTCATACAAAGGACTCATTCCCACTTGCGATGCAATCAAAGGAGTCCAATCAGATAAAAAATTGGATTGCACTTAGCCCAATGTTACTTTATGGTGCAGCTTCTGCGATTATTTTCTCATGCCGATTCTGCATGCAAAAACAATAACAGCATGCTGCGATTGCACCTGAGAGTCAGCTCGCATGCACCTATACAAGTCTATGGGTGTGTGTGAAATATTGCACTGCAGTCGGATATCACCCGAGTGCAATGCGATTCCCGCCGAAGCCGGCAGCAGAGAAGATGGAGAAATTACTTTCTCCATCTCCTCCACAGCTGTGCTCTGATCCTCTCCTGCGAGAGGATCGGAGCACAGAGCACTGACACTCAGCTCACGATCACAGCAGAGCTGGAGTCGAGGGTCATTAACATATCGCATCCGATGCTCTCGCATATCACATCCGATGACACCGGCCAAACAGCTACTTTGGCACAACAGCAGATCAAAGCCTCAAACAGCACTTGTTAAAAGCCTGGGAATCTGTGTAGGAAATAAGTCTATGTACACTCCTGATCACATCCTGATAGGAGTAAAAACAAGTAACTTAATTATTACCGTATATAATATTGCTCCCTAGCATTTAACGTATTCATTTTTGCCAAAAAGCAGAAATTGAAAGAATCAAGTGAAAAAAAATCTGAGAACAAGAAAATTGTAAGATGAAAGGCAAATGAGGAAAAATTGTTCTGATTTGAGGAATACATGGGGAAGTAAATCGTAAGATCAACCATCTAAAGCTGACGCAATATGGGGGGAGGAAGGGATGGCAAAAACCATGCAAGAGGAATACATGTCCATTCATGATTTCTTTAATGGGAACTTACAATATTTTAAAAAAATGGGTCTGCATTTTTTCACTCTTGACTGTAGGTTGTGTATAGTATTGCAGCTTAGCCCCATTCACTTGATACACTTGATGTGGGATGAGTTTCCATACCAGTCACATCATATAAAATCCACACATCAACCTCAAGCAAATAGAAAAAAATTATCTAGATTGTTTCCAATGCAATACTTATTCCATATGAGTATTTATAGGCTCCTTGTAATGATAGGATGATAAGGTAGTGATTATGAGAAGTACCACATATGACCGATACAAGAGATTGCAATTTGTGTCAAAAATTATTAGTAGTAAGTGCTAATTATGTGTCTATAGTCAACTTTAAAGACCCTATACACTACAGATTAAATGTGGCCACATTTGCAGATTATGGTAGAACCTAACTGTCATCAGTTTACCGCAACGGAGAGGAGCCAGAAGACCACAGCATCTTCACCTTCATTTTAAATGGTGTACATTTCTTTCAGCAGTGCAGGGGTTAATCTGCTCAGTTTAGAGCTCCTCAAAGCTTTTCTGTGTTCTCAGCTGTGCGCTATTAGACACTCCTATCTCCTATATTATCTGGGCCCTGTCTAGCACTCATTGTCAGAGTTAGCTTATGCTGCATGGCTGGAGGTTGTTGGTGGTTATTGTTGGAGAAGGCGTTTGGTGCATTTATGTGTGACTGTTGCTAGGTTTTGATTGTGTGATAATTCTTTCTTCTCCTACTTTGGTTTAACCTCATCCTCCACTCCCCGGTGTTTACTTCTGTTGTTTATATGTGTATATTTGTATGATTGGTATTTTCCTTTATCCCTGTTCGTATTACCTTGTTACTCTGGTTGATTTATTACGGTACACTACTACTCCCTTCTTTCCTGGCTGCAGGGAGATTACAGACTGATGGCGGATTCAGGAGATAAGGCAAGGTAAATGGCCCCATCGTCTTCACCATCAGATGTAATCCGGGGAACAAGGTGAGCTAGGGTGCCCCTAGTGTTAGGGACAGGGAAGGAGCCTCTGGTCCTGGGACATCTGACAACAGAGTCATGACACTAGCAAACATCTAATGTGTCTTTTTTTGGCCTCTTAACTTTGACTCAGCAGGTGAGGATCAGGCACAATGAATTACAACTGATACTTTGTTGTTTTTTCTCCTGGGACATAGTGGCTTATTCCACTTTATTATTATTTATTTTACTGACTTATATTGCGCCAATTATTCCAATTTACAGACATCAGCATCACTGCCCTCATTGGGGCTCATAATCTAAATTCCTTATCAGTATTTTTATTTCCAGTGTGGGAGGAAACCAGAGAACTAGGAGGAAACCCTCGCAAACAAAGACAGCACATATAGTAACATAGTAACATAGTTAGTAAGGCCGAAAAAAGACATTTGTCCATCCAGTTCAGCCTATATTCCATCATGATAAATCTCCAGATCTACGTCCTTCTACAGAACCTAATAATTGCATGATACAATATTGTTCTGCTCCAGGAAGACATCCAGGCCTCTCTTGAACCCCTCGACTGAGTTCGCCATCACCAACTCCTCAGGCAAGCAATTCCAGATTCTCACTGCCCTAACAGTAAAGAATCCTCTTCTATGTTGGTGGAAAAACCTTCTCTCCTCCAGACGCAAAGAATGCCCCCTTGTGCCCGTCACCTTCCTTGGTATAAACAGATCCTCAGCGAGATATTTGTATTGTCCCCTTATATACTTATACATGGTTATTAGATCGCCCCTCAGTCGTCTTTTTCTAGACTAAATAATCCTAATTTCGCTAATCTATCTGGGTATTGTAGTTCTCCCATCCCCTTTATTAATTTTGTTGCCCTCCTTTGTACTCTCTCTAGTTCCATTATATCCTTCCTGAGCACCGGTGCCCAAAACTGGACACAGTACTCCATGTGCGGTCTAACTAGGGATTTGTACAGAGGCAGTATAATGCTCTCATCATGTGTATCCAGACCTCTTTTAATGCACCCCATGATCCTGTTTGCCTTGGCAGCTGCTGCCTGGCACTGGCTGCTCCAGGTAAGTTTATCATTAAGACACAAAAGAGAATAGTAAAACCAAAAACACTCAGTTTGAAAAAATGTTGCAGTAATCCGCAAGTGCTAGTAAAAGATGTAAAAAACAGGGTATTTGGTTGATACGTTTTTTGCAAAAAATGTATACTAAGCTGCTCTACCAATCTTCACGGTATACCCTTATCAGAGTAGTCCTAACTAATGTATGCAATCCCTATCTGATGTATTTAAAAACCTGATCATCTGTATATAACCTGTGTGAACAGGGTTCAGAGAGGAAAAATCCATGTGTGCATACAGGGTAGAACAGCTTTTGTGCAGATAGCCCAAGAGGAGTGGTGGAACTCCCCAGTCTTGTAGACACAAGAGAACAATTATGGAAACAGGAACACATGGGCTACTTGCACAGTGAACAAGTCTGTATGATCATGTTCACACACCACCAAGAAACCTGAAGACACAAAAGAGAATAGTAAAACCAAAAGCACTCAGTTTGAAAAAATGTTGCAGTAATCCGCAAGTGCTAGTAAAAGATGTAAAAAACAGGGTATTTGGTTGATACGTTTTTTGCAAAAAATGTATACTAAGCTGCTCTACCAATCTTCACGGTATACCCTTATCAGAGCAGTCCTAACTAATGTATGCAATCCCTATCTGATGTATTTAAAAACCTGATCATCTGTATATAACCTGTGTGAACAGGGTTCAGAGAGGAAAAATCCATGTGTGCATACAGGGTAGAACAGCTTTTGTGCAGATAGCCCAAGAGGAGTGGTGGAACTCCCCAGTCTTGTAGACACAAGAGAACAATTATGGAAACAGGAACACATGGGCTACTTGCACAGTGAACAAGTCTGTATGATCATGTTCACACACCACCAAGAAACCTGAAGACACAAAAGAGAATAGTAAAACCAAAAACACTCAGTTTGAAAAAATGTTGCAGTAATCCGCAAGTGCTAGTAAAAGATGTAAAAAACAGGGTATTTGGTTGATACGTTTATCATTAACTAGGATCCCCAAGTCCTTCTCCCTGTCAGATTTACCCAGTGGTTTCCCGTTCAGTGTGTAATGGTGATATTGATTCCTTCTTCCCATGTGTATAACCTTACATTTATCATTGTTAAACCTCATCTGCCACCTTTCAGCCCAAGTTTCCAACTTATCCAGATCCATCTGTAGCAGAATACTATCTTCTCTTGTATTAACTGCTTTACATAGTTTTGTATCATCTGCAAATATCGATATAAACTTCTTGCAGATGTTGACCCAGAACCCCAGTGCTGTAAAGCAAAAGGGTTAGAACTTAGCTACCATGCTCCCAGAAACTGCTTCCATCCTGTAGGTTTTTCTAAAGCTAAAAACAATAATTTTGGACAGGGAAGCGTGGATCCTAACTCCTATACCCCAAATTTTCATCATAAATATTTTTCTTTATTTTTCACTGTGGTATACAATGCAGAATTTTATATCAATTCCTAATAAATTAGCCAGCTTGAGTAAGAAAACTGCCCCTTTTTCTGGAAGAATCATCCAGTGTTAACGCACCTGCAAGCACTCAGCTCTATAAATAAGGATAAAACATTTGCATAAACATTGGATGGATTGTCATTACTTGGCAGAAAACTTGAAGCACAAAAGCTATAGTTGTGTCTGACCTCTTGGGGCTGAAGTATAAATGGATGAATGGTGAGCTTGCCTGGAACAGTGGGATCTATTTACAGACTATGAACTCCATCATGCTCACAAGGCAATATGTTCCACTTAATTGCAGACAAAGGAGAGAATTTGCATTTTTCACATTAATATTAGTTCCATCCATTACAGTCCCCCACAGGCACACTCAGCTCCTCCTGAGATTGTTACACTAGTCGCTAAACTAGTAAAAGGCCAAAAACTAGTCAGCGGTGACAACAATGTCTTGTTGAATGTCATACAAATATAACCTTGTGAACTTTTCATCACTTTTCTCTACAGTGACAACTAATATTTTAAAGCTTGGTTTTGACTGACTCTGAATAGAAATAACTCACTTTCTGAACTTCCTGCACTCTGCCCTCTGAACCTTTGTGTATACATCCAGCTGTGCAAATAGTGTCACCTGGAAAGCTAAAGTGATGAGTTGAAGCTTTTTATTTTTGCTAATTATATTTTCTTTTTCTTTTTTATTCTCTCTTTTTTGTATTTTGTATTTCAGCTATGTTCTGAATAATAGGAAATTCAATATTCCACCACTGGATAGCATTAAGTTTATCGACAGAGATCAAACAATATTCTAGCTCTTTAAATTAATGCATTGTATATGTGACTACTTATAATAGGTGCAAATACTCTAGGAAGTGTTCTGCCAGTTTAAGTCCATACAGAAACTTCCATAGGACCCAAACTCCACACAATAGTCAGCCATAAAGCTCTCGCAAAAGACAACCACATTTGGGTCTCATCTGACATTGCCACTAGCATCTACAGGTCCTTCTCAAAAAATTAGCATATAGTGTTAAATTTCATTATTTACCATAATGTAATGATTACAATTAAACTTTCATATATTATAGATTCATTATCCACCAACTGAAATTTGTCACGTCTTTTATTGTTTTAATACTGATGATTTTGGCATACAACTCCTGATAACCCAAAAAACCTGTCTCAATAAATTAGCATATCAAGAAAAGGTTCTCTAAACGACCTATTACCCTAATCTTCTGAATCAACTAATTAACTCTAAACACATGCAAAAGATACCTGAGGCTTTTATAAACTCCCTGCCTGGTTCATTACTCAAAACCCCCATCATGGGTAAGACTAGCAACCTGACAGATGTCAAGAAGGCCATCATTGACACCCTCAAGCATGAGGGTAAGACCCAGAAAGAAATTTCTCAACAAATAGGCTGTTCCCAGAGTGCTGTATCAAGGCACCTCAATGGTAAGTCTGTTGGAAGGAAACAATGTGGCAGAAAACGCTGTACAACGAGAAGAGGAGACCGGACCCTGAGGAAGATTGTGGAGAAGGACCGATTCCAGACCTTGGGGAACCTGAGGAAGCAGTGGACTGAGTCTGGTGTGGAAACATCCAGAGCCACCGTGCACAGGCGTGTGCAGGAAATGGGCTACAGGTGCCGCATTCCCCAGGTAAAGCCACTTTTGAACCATAAACAGCGGCAGAGGCGCCTGACCTGGGCTACAGAGAAGCAGCACTGGACTGTTGCTAAGTGGTCCCAAGTACTTTTTTCTGATGAAAGCAAATTTTGCATGTCATTCAGAAATCAAGGTGCCAGAGTCTGGAGGAAGACTGGGGAGAAGGAAATGCCAAAATGCCTGAAGTCCAGTGTCAAGTACCCACAGTCAGTGATGGTGTGGGGTGCCATGTCAGCTGCTGGTGTTGGTCCACTGTGTTTCATCAAGGGCAGGGTCAATGCAGCTAGCTATCAGGAGATTTTGGAGCACTTCATGCTTCCATCGGCTGAAATGCTTTATGGAGATGAAGATTTCATTTTTCAGCACGACCTGGCACCTGCTCACAGTGCCAAAACCACTGGTAAATGGTTTACTGACCATGGTATTACTGTGCTCAATTGGCCTGCCAACTCTCCTGACCTGAACCCCATAGAGAATCTGTGGGATATTGTGAAGAGAAAGTTGAGAGACGCAAGACCCAACACTCTGGATGAGCTTAAGGCCGCTTTTGAAGCATCCTGGGCCTCCATAACATCTCAGCAGTGTCACAGGCTGATTGCCTCCATGCCACGCCGCATTGAAGCAGTCATTTCTGCCAAAGGATTCCCGACCAAGTATTGAGTGCATAACTGAACATTATTATTTGATGGTTTTTTTGTTTGTTATTAAAAAACACTTTTATTTGATTGGATGGGTGAAATATGCTAATTTATTGAGACAGGTTTTTTGGGTTATCAGGAGTTGTATGCCAAAATCATCAGTATTAAAACAATAAAAGACCTGACAAATTTCAGTTGGTGGATAATGAATCTATAATATATGAAAGTTTAATTGTAATCATTACATTATGGTAAATAATGAAATTTAACACTATATGCTAATTTTTTGAGAAGGACCTGTATATCTCATGTTATTTCACAAATAACAAATGAATGGTGGGGTTGCTCATTCTTTCCAACTTTTACTAGAGACTAATTATTTAGTGCAGAAAAAAGCTACTGAAAAAACGCAACATTTACGGTGTCAGTGTTACATTTTTATTACATTTTTTAATGGAGAGAAAAAAATCAATCACACCATTTTTATACCATTTAATGATTGTGACAAACCCACACCTCGCCACTCGACCTGATGTCATTATGTCACTTGGTATGGTGTCATCACTTGCACCAACGTGATGTTCTGCACCTCCTGGAGACATGCAAGGTCAGCTTGGCACCGTTTTACACAGACACTCCCCTGTCCACAGGAGCCCAGGAAGGCAGGAGAATGAGAGGATGTGGCCCACGCAGTTGCTGACTTGGCACCACACCCCCTCACAACCCTGACAGACTGAGAGGCCTCTATCACTAGCACCAGTGAAACAGAACCTTATCAGCCCACTAGGACTGTCACCAGTTCTTAGCTAGATGTAAGCCTGGTCTGTTAACGGGATTATATCAGGCCAGAAACCAGCCACAGTAGCATGAAAAGTTAAAGCCGAGAACATGGACATGTGGATTCGTGGATCGAGATAATAGAGCAGTCCAAGAATATATTATATATTTAATTGCCTTAAGGGCATACTAGACAATACACAATTGTCATACATATTCAAGGGTCAGATATGCATATACGGGTGATAGTACAAAATTTATAAGTAGATGAAGCATGTCAATTACCGGTTTGATGTTTGACTATGTGCGCTGGATTGTATGGGGGCATGGGCTGTCAGCTGACTCCATTCCTTCCATCATGTTACATGATGCAGCCCCCACTTTATAAGTGAACAGCAATCAAGACAACAAGAAAGAGCATATGGCTTTACACAAGCCTTTTAAACTCTTGGTCAGTCCCTCACTTCCACCCCCAGGATGGGCCTTATCCTTCTTCTCTGGGTGATTGAAGCTAAAACTCATAAAAACCTATGAAGGATCATAACTTCACAACGGAAGGTTATGGGGCAGCTGTTCTGGAGCCATTGGATCCGGCTGGGAATTTGTTATGCTTGGAGGCTAAACATGGCTTTGCTACCTGGCTTCTACTAGACGTTCTGCGTACTTACCACCTCGGGGTGCTAGAGCAGGTTGAGACCCTGGAAGGCATTCGGTCCATTCCAGAGTTAAAAATGTACCAGTATGTGGTTAGGATGTATGATAACTCCATATTCATACTCTGACTGGATGAAGCAGTCCCCTCTGACTGCATAAAGGAGCCCACGCTGTGTATGAGCTTGGATACTAGCTGGTGTTGCTGGACCACATGCTAATACAGGTGTCCAGTAAGAGCTACACACGCTGAAGGAAGATTGTAAGCTGCCATTAAATCCCCCCATTCTTTACATCTCCCCTTTAGAGGGCGCTAGTGGGTAGCACTTTCCGGTGTTTCCCTGAGCACCCATCTGCAACCGCCTCTCATTGTGATAACCCATCCGTGTTACCGTGGTCATGGCCCTTCTTGTGGCTAATGGCAAAGTGGTACTGCTGGAGTGCAAGGCTCCAGCGTAGCCACCTCCCATTCATTCTGGATATGGTGTGTAACCAGATAAAGGGGTTGTAGTCCGTTACCATTGTGAATTGGAGTCAGTACAAGTATGGCTGCAGATGCTGCAAGGCCCACACAATTGCCAGGCATTCTTTATCCATTTTGGAGTAGACCACCTCCCTCAGCAGGAGCTCCTGGCTCAGATACAAAATGCAATGTTCTTGGCCCATAGAGTCGAACTGACTGAGCATCATCTGTACTACAAACGGCTGTCTGAAGTTGGTTGCTTGTAGTACCATGAAACTAGAAAGGGCGGTCTTCAGTGCCCAGAAGACCGTCTCACAGTCACTTGTCCAATTGTTTGTGAGGGCAGCTTCTTCTTGGTGACATCCATTAGGGGCTTAGCAAGGTTACTGTAGTGGGGGACAAACCTCCTATAGTACCTGGCAGTGCCCAGCAAGGACAGCTCCTGTTTCTTGGTCTTGGGCAAGGATACGATTGCATCCACCTTCCCAGGCTCCAGCTTCAGAGCCTGCCTGCCCACCTGGTATCCCAGGTAGTGAACCACACTCATTTTCAGCTTTCACTTTTACGGCTTAAAGGGAATCTGTCACCCCAAAATTCGCCAATAAGCTAAGGCCACCGGCATCAGGGGCTTATCTACAGCATTCTGTAATGCTATAGATAAGCCCAGGGCGGGACTGCCAATTTGGCAATTCTGGCAAATGCCAGAAGGGCCTGTCTGGTCATGGGCTGCCTTGTCTGCAATGTTGTTAACAGAATCAGTGTTTTCAAGACACCCATAGTGTTAAGAATTGTGATGGAGCACAAAGTCGCTTACTCCATCATTTACCCTAGCAGGTCATGGGTATCACTAGAAATATTGGTCTTGTAGAAAATCTTACTTTCCTCCATCCAGGGAAATATTAGTAATATTTCCCATCTGGTGCTTGAGGACGGGGACAACATGGGCCTGTGTGATTTCAAATGCCAGGGCTGAATTTCAGCCCCAGTCCGTACCTGGATAAGCCCCATATGTAACCTGAAATATAAGAAACCAACACCTATCAAATATCCTAGAGTGGTTGGCCAGACATGAAATAAACACCTATATATAGAGGCACCAAGCAATCGTAATATATTCAATATTTTATTAGAGACATAAACAAAGACCACAACATGGTCATAAAACCGCCCAAACGGGCACAGATGAGAACACAACAAGACACAGGAAAAGAAGGTGGACCTCCTGGAAATGATTACAATGTTAACAATACCAGTGTATTTAGTGCAGCTCACATTCCATAGTAAAGGGACATAGTAATATTATAGGACCAGACGGTGTTTGTTCAACTTGCTCGCATATACTACTATGGTCATTCTACACGTTTATAAACTGAATAATTATATAATAAAAGATTTTTCAAATGAAAAAAACAAGTAAATATTGCCCTCTTAGTAAAGAGAGGCCATGTATGCCAATATGTACTCATACGGGTAACGAACAAGAACCGTCAGACAATATATACATGTCCTATATAGAAAACAAATAACAGTTCATAATTACCATGGAGACAGACCAGGAGACCACCACACCCGACGCGCGTTTCGCAATGAAATGAAATATAAGAAAAACAAGTTAGATTATACTCACCCAGGGGAGGTCCCGGTGCGGTCTGGTCTGATGGGCGTCTCGGTCCGGTTCCAGCGCC
The DNA here is from genome assembly GCF_032444005.1 of Ranitomeya imitator. NCBI lineage: Eukaryota > Metazoa > Chordata > Amphibia > Anura > Dendrobatidae > Ranitomeya > Ranitomeya imitator. Next base: position 739,270,890 of record NC_091284.1, on the reverse strand, counting down.
TCCTATCTTCATGCGATGACGTCCTCTTCTTTTCTTCCTGCCGCGGCTCCTGCGCAGGCGCCGGGAAAGGTCAGAGAGGTATTTTATTTTTTTTAATTAATGATCAGTATTGTAGTAATCAGTTACTATGTGGTGGTAATATGTGGTCCGGTCATGGTGTGACGGTATTTGTCCCTTGTATATGGTATTATTGTCACTATATGGTAGGAATATGTGGTCTGGTCATGATGTGGTGGTATTTGTTCCTTGTATATGGTATTATGCTTTCACTATGTGGTGTTAATATGTGGTCTGGCCATAGTGAGGCAGTATTTGTTCCTTGTATGTGGCACTATTCGGTAGCTATGTGGTGGTAATGCGCGGTCCGGCCATGGTGTGGCGGTATTTTCGCCTGTTTGTGGTATTATTCGGTCACCATGTGGTTGTAATATGTGGTCTGGCTATGGTATGATGGTATTTGTCCCTTGTATGTGGTATTATTGTTCATTTTTTTTAAATGTGTGTGACGCTTTCCGTTAACAAAACATAACTAAAAATATACAAAGGTACAGAATATTTTAACAAATGTTTAATAGTTTAGAGTAGAGTAGGACCCGGCCAAAAGAGTCTACCTTGTAGTGGTGGTGGTGGCTTAAAAAAAACTTTTGGCCATAACAAAAGCTGCTGGCTATGTACAGCTCTGTCAAAAACTAAGAGACCACTGCAAAATTTTCAGTTTGGCTGATTTTTCTCTTTATAGGTACGGTATATTTTTGAGTAAAATGTAAATTGCTCTTTTATTCTATAAACTACTGACAACATGTCTCCAAGTTCCAAGCAATAAATGTTGTATTTTTTCTGAAATGAGAAATGGTAAAAATAACAAAAAATGCATTGCAGACCTCAAATAACGCAAAAAAAATACAAGTTCATAATCATTTAGAAACAACAATACTAATGTTTTAACTCCGAAAGAGTTCAGAAATCAATATTTTGTGGAATAACCATGATTTTTTTAATCACAGCTTTCATTTGTCTTGGCATGCTTTCCACCAGTCTTTCACACTGCTTTTGGGTGACCTTATGCCACTCCTGGTACAAAAATTTAAGCTGTTCTTCTTTGTTTGATGGCCTGTGACTATCCATCTTCCTCTTGATTACATTCCAGAGGTTTTCAATGGTGTTCAGGTCTGGAGATTGGGCTGGCCATGACAGGGATTTGATGTGGTGGTCCTTCATCCACACCTTGATTGACCTAGCTGTGTGGTATGGCGCATTGTCCTGCTGGAAAAAAACAGTCCTCAGAGTTGGGGAACATTGCCTGAGCAGAAGGAATCAACTGTTTTTCCAGGATAACCTTGTATACGGCTTGATTCATACGTCCTTCGCAAAGAACAACCTGTCAAATTCCAGTCTTACTGAAACATCCCAAGATCATCATCGATGCTCCACCAAATTTCACAGTGGGTGTAAGACACTGTGGCTTGTACGCCTCTCCAGGTCTCCGTCTAACCATTAGACGACCAGGTGTTGATCTGGGGATGCTTCAGCAAGGCTGGAATTGGGCAGGTTAATCTTTGTGAAGGACGTATAGATAGATAGCTATAGATAGAGAATAGATAGATCTATAGATAGATAGAGCACAGATAGTATAGGGTGCAAAGCCTCACAGGTAAATACCAGTCCTTAAAAATAAATCAAAAAAGATTGAGACAGCACACCATATTAAAGTTGAAAAAAGGTCCTCTTTAATGGCCTATATAGAGACGTTTTGATTCTAGGTGTGGATCTTTCTCAAGCAGTTACAAAAGTGCATGTGCAGAATATTTATGGCAACCAAATTACATAGTAACATAGTAACATAGTAACATAGTTAGTAAGGCCGAAAAAAGACATTTGTCCATCCAGTTCAGCCTATATTCCGTCATAATAAATCCCCAGATCTACGTCCTTTTACAGAACCTAATAATTGTATGATACAATATTGTTCTGCTCCAGGAAGACATCCAGGCCTCTCTTGAACCCCTCGACTGAGTTCGCCATCACCACCTCCTCAGGCAAGCAATTCCAGATTCTCACTGCCCTAACAGTAAAGAATCCTCTTCTATGTTGGTGGAAAAACCTTCTCTCCTCCAGACGCAAAGAATGCCCCCTTGTGCCCGTCACCTTCCTTGGTATAAACAGATCCTCAGCGAGATATTTGTATTGTCCCCTTATATACTTATACATGGTTATTAGATCGCCCCTCAGTCGTCTTTTTTCTAGACTAAATAATCCTAATTTCGCTAATCTATCTGGGTATTGTAGTTCTCCCATCCCCTTTATTAATTTTGTTGCCCTCCTTTGTACTCTCTCTAGTTCCATTATATCCTTCCTGAGCACCGGTGCCCAAAACTGGACACAGTACTCCATGTGCGGTCTAACTAGGGATTTGTACAGAGGCAGTATAATGCTCTCATCATGTGTATCCAGACCTCTTTTAATGCACCCCATGATCCTGTTTGCCTTGGCAGCTGCTGCCTGGCACTGGCTGCTCCAGGTAAGTTTATCATTAACTAGGATCCCCAAGTCCTTCTCCCTGTCAGATTTACCCAGTGGTAAATTAGCAAGTATTTAGCAGCAATATACAAAATATACAGAATTGTGATCATACAATTTATAAGAATACATTAAAGTATATTTATAAAGTGATCCAGTGCAAAAAATTGTGCAAAAGTGTACTTAAAAATTTAATAAATCCATAAGGAAATATAATTATTCATTCCCATCAGCTGTACATACTTTGTCATAACGCATCACTCACCCCATCATTTCATGTTACAATGCACCGAAAACCGGCATCCTACAGATGACACTGTGCATGTCAAAAAGTAGAATTCATTCCAAAAAAAAATCCGGTCATGCGCAGTCATAACCAGAACTACTAAAAACACCATCTTGGTTAAGGTAAACGGTAAATGGATGCTATGCACATGGGTCAAATCCCGGCTCAAAGCCCGGAATTACAGCAAAATGAACGCATGCTCAGTGATACAATAGATATACTAAACGCCATTTTTGTTCAGAGAGAATAATACTGCATTTAATACTTCTAGAAGGACATTGGTGCAGGAACACCCCCATATGCTGGGGCTGGCAACCCGTCGAACCAAAGGAGACAGATGGATTGAAATACCCCTAACGGAGCAAAACCTTCAAACGTCATCCAAATGTCCATAACTAGTTAATATATAACCAGAATTTCCAACACTCTAATTCCCTATAAACAAAAGTAATACATAAAACATAATAAATAAATAATAAATACAATAAACATAAAAATAAAAAAATTATAAAAATGAAAAAAAAAAGAAATACAAAATAATGAAATAAAAATATTAATTTTTATTCCTCAGTAGGGTTGAGCGAAACGGATCGGACAAATTCAAAAATCACCGACTTTCGGCAGAGTTGGGTTTCGTGAAACCCCACCCGATCTTAGTGTGGGATCAGCCATGAGGTCGGCGATCAGCGCGCCAAAGTCGTGTTTCGTATGACGTTTTCAGCGCCATTTCTCATCCAATGAAGGAGCACGCAGAGTGTGGGCAGCGTGATGACATAGGTCTCAGTCCCCACCATCTTAGAGAAGGGCATTGCAGTGATTGGCTTGCTTTCTGCGGCGTCACAGGGGCTATAAAGGGGCGTGCACGCCGACCACCTCTTACTTCTGCCGATCGTAGCATAGGGAGAGGTTGCTGCAGCTGCATCAGAAGAAGGGATATAGTTAGGGAGGGAAGATTAACCCCGAAACTGCTTGTGCTGTAGCGATTTCCACTGTCCAACACCACCTTTTCTTTGCAGGGACAGTGAAGTTTATATTTTTGTGCATCAGTGCTGTAGCTTATTAGGCTGCCTTATAAGGCTCCCTGAAAGCTGCATTGCTACGACGCTGTGCAATCCAACTGCTTTTTTAAAAGCAAAAATCCTGTTGCTCCTTTCTGCACAGTTCTCTTGTTTATTTGTCCACACTCTTGTGTGCAGCAGTCCTTTTTATTGCTGCCATACTTGTCATGAGATCATTGTAGGGAGATTGAAATTGTACTACAGCCCTTGTATTTTTTGATATATCTTCCAGCCACGTTCTGCCACTTACATTGTGTAGTGCAATACACTGGGCCTGAGTTTTGTTGCAGTCTCCCCCCCAAAAAAAGGGAGATTGAAATTGGCACTAAGGCTACTTTCACACTAGCGTCGTTCGACGCACGTCACAATGCGTCGTTTTGAAGAAAAATGCATCCTGCAAAGTTGCCTGCAGGATGCGGTTTTTCTCCATAGACTTTAATTAGCGACGCATTGCGATGGATTGCCACACGTTGCATCCATCGTGCGACGGATGCGACGTGTTTTTTGTCCGACGTTGCTTGCAACGTTTTTTTGTCCCTCGGGTCCGCTTTTTCCGACCGCGCATGCGCGGCCGGAACTCCGTCCCCTCCTCCCCGGACCTTATAATGGGGCAGCGGATGCGTTGTAAAACTGCATCCGCTGCCCCGTTGTGATTTTACTTCACAGCAGGGTGGATTTGATTTAAATCTAACTGATTTAAATCACGATTTAAATCACGATTTAAATCACTAGTCAGTAAGGCTTGATTTAAATCAGTGATTTAAATCGAAGATTCTACCTAACTGAATTTGACTCCGCAGAGGTCCCAGCCTCTTCTTCACGGCAAAAATGTTACAACATGAACAGAGTTGAGAAAAAGACCTTAATACTATTGTTCTACAAACCTATGAATACAGAATCAACCCCTTCAGTACCAAGTCCAAGAAGTTAGACAATATGTTTCTGATTGTTTGGAGTGGAATAGATCAGCACAACACAAGAAGAATGTGAATCTAAGTGTGAGGAGGAGGAAGGGCAAGCAGACAAGAAAATGAAAGTGAAACTTTGAGCACAATACTGCAGCATAGCCACAGACAGACAAGTCTGGATCTGTTTGTGTGTACGATCTGAGGTTTATTACATTCTTTCCATATAATGGCAGCAGGCCGTAAAAGAGACCCAGTTTGGGAATATTTTAATGAAGCTCCTTTGCCTATCGGTAAGGCAGGCATGCGTGCAAAATGCAAACGATGCAACAAAGAGATGCAAGGCCTGGTGGCGCGAATGAGGCAACATCATGAGAAGTGCGGTGATGAAGATGACTCATCTTCATCACCGCACTTCTCATGATGTTGCCTCATTCGCGCCACCAGGCCTTTGCTCTCTTTGTTGCATCGTTTGGCATGGTAAGGCAGGCATGCGTGCAAAATGCAAACGATGCAACAAAGAGATGCAAGGCCTGGTGGCGCGAATGAGGCAGCATCATGAGAAGTGCAGTGATGAAGATGACTCATCTTCATCACCGCACTTCTCATGATGTTGCCTCATTCGCGCCACCAGGCCTTTGCTCTCTTTGTTGCATCGTTTGCATTTTGCACGCATGCCTGCCTTACCGATAGGCGAAGGAGCTTCATTAAAATATTCCCAAACTGGGTCTCTTTTACGGCCTGCTGCCATTATAAGGAAAGAATGTAATAAACCTCAGATCGTACACACAAACAGATCCAGAGTTGTCTGTCTGTGGCTATGCTGCAGTATTGTGCTCAAAGTTTCACTTTCATTTTCTTGTCTGCTTGCCCTTCCTCCTCCTCACACTTAGATTCACATTCTTCTTGTGTTGTGCAGATCTATTCCACTCCAAACAATCAGAAACATATTGTCTAACTTCTTGGACTCATCTTCATCACCGCACTTCTCATGATGTTGCCTCATTCGTGCCACCAGGCCTTTGCACTCTTTGTTGCATCGTTTAAATTTGGAACGCATGCCTGCCTTACCGATAGGCAAAGGAGCTTCATTAAAATATTCCCAAACTGGGTCTCTTTTACGGCCTGCTGCCATTATAAGGAAAGAATGTAATAAACCTCAGATCGTACACACAAACAGATCCAGACTTGACTGTCTGTGGCTATGCTGCAGTATTGTGCTCAAAATTTCACTTTCATTTTCTTGTCTGCTTGCCCTTCCTCCTCCTCACGCTTAGATTCACATTCTTCTTGTGTTGTGCAGATCTATTCCACTCCAAACAATCAGAAACATATTGTCTAACTTCTTGCACTTGGCACTGAAGGGGTTGATTCTGTATTCATAGGTTTGTAGAACAATAGGATTAAGGTCTTTTTCTCAACTCTGTTCATGTTGTAACATTGTTGCCATGAAGAAGAGGCTGGGACCTCTGCGGAGTCAAATTCAGTTTTGAGAACTGCGTAAGTAAAGCGAGCGTCTGTGATAATATAGGAGAGAAACTGCCCACTAATCCTACAGAAACCTCTGGAAGAGCATGGCATTGTGAATGTTACACATATACAGCCTTTATTCTACTGAGTTAAACAACTCAGCTTTATCTCATGATGGAAGAACCTTTGGATGGTAAAATATTTTCCTCAAAAAGCAGTTTATTGAAAAAAATCCGATTTAAATCAAAAAAATCCGATTTAAATAAAAAAATCCGATTTTTTTTGATTTTTAAAAAAAAAAAACATTGATTTTTATCCACCCTGCTTCACAGCATGCGTCGGTACGTTGACCTGACGCACTGCGACGGGCCCGTACCGACGCTAGTGTGAAAGTAGCCTAAGTGGATCTATGTCAGTTCTGTTAGTTTGTCGTGCATCTTCCAGCCACTTTCTGCCACTTACGTTGTGTAGTGTAATACACTGGGCCTGAGTTTTGTTGCAGTCTCCCCCCAAAAAAGGGAGATTTAAATTGGCACTAAGTGGATCTACGTCACAGTTCTGTTAGTTTGTCGTACATCTTCCAGCCACGTTCTGCCACTTACATTGTGTAGTGTAATACACTGGGCCTGAGTTTTGTTGCAGTCTCCCCCCAAAAAAAGGGAGATTTAAATTGGCACTAAGTGGATCTACGTCACAGTTCTGTTAGTTTGTCGTACATCTTCCAGCCATGTTCTGCCACTTACATTGTGTAGTGTAATACACTGGGCCTGAATTTTGTTGCAGTCTCCCCCCCAAAAAAAAGGAGATTTAAATTGGCACTAAGTGGATCTACGTCACAGTTCTGTTAGTTTGTCGACTTGTCGTACATCTTCCAGCCATGTTCTGCCACTTACTGTACATTGTGTAGTGTAATACACTGGGTGTTCTGTCCTCACTAGCTGAGGCAGGCTCATACGTAGCTATACAGTCAGCTAAACCGCTATACCGGGGTCCAATAAGGAGACTGTGGTTGAGTCTGTGCTTTATTAAACGTAGTGGTATATTGATGCGGTGAAACTGTGAACAATGATATACATAGAATCAGTGCATGGCATAGAACAGATACATAATACACATGATATACATTATGCATAACATTTAGAAAGCTAGTGACTAAACTGGGAGTACAACTGGTTAAACTAAGCTAATATAGAGCAGGAATATCTATAGGAAGCATAAAGACATACCGGCAATGCAATCGCTAGGGGGATGAAGTGAAGCGTCTTTCCTTGAAGGCAAACTGAAGAAAGTGAAAGGAAAAATGGAGGGAAATGGAGGCTGAGCTACCATAATGCATTGCAAAGGAGGAGGAGAATCAGACATGGATAATACAAAAACAAGATTGAACTGCCAACATAACTCTGACCGCTAGAGGGAGCCAAAGCATCACAGATGAATAAAGGCATGAATATATCAATACTGTATACTGAGGAAACTGCAATTATGCAAGCAAATAATCAGGGTAACAATATTAGATGGCGGAGACAGAACACTCCCCGTCTGGCATCAACGGATGTCACTACTCCTTTCTTCCGAAGGCAACAATAGGACCAGTTCAGATACCGGTCTGGAAAATGTCTTAGGTTCATTCCCTTTGGTCATCCTTAGCTCAACTTTGCGGACGTTGCCGTCCTTGCTCGGGAACGTTGCGGTAACTAGACCAAGTGGCCACTGGTTCCGGTGAATCTGACAGTCTTTCACAAGAACAAGGTCACCTATGTTCAGATTAGGTTTAGTAGATTGCCACTTCGTCCGTGGCTGCAGGGTAGACAAATATTGTTTGCGCCACCTGTCCCAGAAAGTATTTGCAAGACTTTGTACCTGTCTCCATTGGCGCTTGTAGAGGTCCTTCGCGTCGAATCCTCCTGGAGGGGCACTGGACAGTCCAGTTTTCTGGGTAAGTAAAGTAGCTGGAGTCAATAACAAGGGTTCCTCAGGGTCGTTAGGAACTGGAACCAGGGGTCTTGCATTGATTATAGCTGCAGCTTCAGCCATGAAGGTGATTAGGCTTTCGTGGGTAAGCCTCGCTGCTCCTTTACATTTTTCCATGTCACGAGTTCTGGTGGTCCTGAATGAGCGAGCTATATGAGTCAGGCAGGTAATGGCTGGAGTAAGTGACTTCCAATTTGAGAATCTGTCGAACCTGCAAGATCAAAGCTGGATAACAGAGGTCATTGTATGTAGTGTAGACACCTGAGGGCGGATTTCAGCATCTGAGTCCTCTCCTACAAGTTCGAAGGTGTCTGGAAAACATTCCTCAATGTACAATAGTTTTGGTCCAGAGAGCCACGTTGTGCTTCCTAGTCGACTTGCGTCAACTGCTCTAGTTGCATGATCTGCGGGATTCTGGTCTGTGGGTATGTAATGCCACTGCTGTGGGTGAACTGATCTCCTGATTCGTAGCACTCTGTTATTGACATAAACGTAGAATCGCCTGGTTTCGTTGTGGATATATCCCAGGACTACTTTGCTGTCTGAGTAGAACTTGGCTTGTGTCAGGTCGATATCCATTTCGGATGCGATGAACTCCGCTAACTCAACGGCTAAGACTGCGGCACAAAGCTCTAACCTGGGTATAGTGTGCTCTGGTTGTGGTGCGAGTTTGGCCTTTCCCATGACGAAACCAATGTGGCACTGACATTTGGAGTCTACAGTTTTGAGGTAGGCAACAGCGGCAATTGCTTTGACAGAAGCATCTGCAAATACGTACAGTCTTTGGCTCTGTATCTCAGTAGATGGCACAGGGGTGTATGGTCTTGGCATATGCAAGTTGGAGAGTGCCGCTAACGAGTTCTTCCACTCTTCCCACTGGATCCTCTTATCAGGTGGCAGAGGTGCATCCCAGTCAGATGTTTCCCTAGTTAAGTCTCTTAGTAGGGCCTTGCCTTGTATAGTAACAGGAGCTGCGAAACCCAAGGGGTCGTACAGACTGTTGATGGTAGACAGGACGCCTCTACGTGTGAAAGGCCTTTCTTCCTGGCTGACCTGAAAGGTGAAAGTGTCTGATTGTAGATTCCAGAGAAGCCCGAGGCTGCGTTGCATTGGTGCGGGGTCTGACCCCAGGTCCAGGTCTCTGAGACCATTACATAGGTCTTGAGAAGGGAACGCTTCCATGAGTTCTTGGCTGTTTGAGGCTATTTTATGAAGCCTAAGGTTCGAGCAGGCAAGCATGTCCTGAGCTCTCCTGAGAAGACTGATGGCAGTCTCATTTGAAGGCATGGCTTTTAGACAGTCGTCGACATAAAAGTCCTTTTCTATGAATTGTCTGACATCTGCTCCGTATTCTGCTTCTCCTTCCTGAGCCGACCTTTTGAGTCCGTAAATGGCGACTGCAGGTGAAGGACTGTTGCCAAAGATGTGCACTCTCATGCGATACTCTGTGACTTCTTTAGTAGGATCATTGTCTCTGTACCAGAAGAATCTTAGGAAGTTCCTGTCTCTCTCTCTCACAAGGAAACAATGGAACATTTGCTGGATGTCAGCGATGAAGGCAATGGAATCCTTACGGAAGCGCATAAGTACACCCAGTAGTTTGTTATTGAGGTCTGGTCCTGTCAGCAGAACGTCATTCAGGGAGACATCATTAAATTTAGCACTGGAATCAAACACGGCTCTGATCTGGCCTGGTTTCTTAGGGTGGTATACTCCGAACATGGGTAGGAACCAGCATTCTTCAGAGTCTTTGAGAGTGGGAGCTAGTTCTGCGTGACGGTTTTCAAAAATCTTTGACATGAAGGAGAAAAAGTGATCTTTCATCTCTGGTTTCTTTTGCAGATTACGAATGAGAGAGGAGAAACGTTGTAATGCCTGATTTCTGTTGTTCGGTAGACGTGGTCTGTGGGTTTTGAAGGGAAGAGGTGCGACCCAGCTGTTGGTCTCATCTTTAACGAGTCCCTTGTCCATTACCTCTAAGAACAACTTGTCCTCTACCGACATTGCCACTTAGTTGTCCTGCTTAGTTCTCTGGAAGACTGTGCACCCTAACTGCTCCTCATAGCTTCCCGACACTATATTGCTGTCGTGAGTAAAGTCTATTAGATGGTTGGGCAGTTGGATGCTGTGTGGCAGTTCCCTGACATGGAACTCATTGTTACAAGGTTGAAACAGAGATGGACGTCCTTTCTCCAATGTATTTGTCAGCATGCTTGTCACAGAAGATGGGGCGTGCATGCGTCCCAAGCATACGTTGCCAATTATGACCCATCCTAGGTCTAGCCTTTGGGCATAGGGAGCATTGTGAAGTCCATTGATATGTCGTCTCACTTTATGAACCTGCAGGATATCTCTCCCCAACAGCAGAATTATCTGGGCCTGATGGTCGAGTTCCGGTATGAGGTGTGCTATTTGTTTTAAGTAAGCGTGATGGATTGCTACATCTGGTGTAGGGATTTCAGATCTATTGTCTGGGATCTAGTTACATTCGATGATCGTAGGTAGTGGTAGGCAGAATTGTCCGTCTAAAGACTCGATCTGGTAGTCAGTAGCTTTCCTGCCTGCTGTTGTCACAGTACCTGCACACGTCTTTAAGGAGTAGGGAGTGCTTGGCCCTTTGATGTTGAATAGGTCAAAGAACGTTGACCTAGCCAAGGATCGATTACTTTGATCATCCAAGATAACATACAGTCTTACAGCTTGGTCTCTATGGCCCTTCGGGTATACTTTGACGAGGCATATTTTTGAACAGGACCTACTGTCCCTTTGCAGACCTCGGTACATTGTGAAGTGATCTCTGGCGTAGCTGTATCAGTGTTCCTTTCCTCCCCGCCATGCTCACTGTCAGCTGGCGTGTTTTGTGTACTCCATGGAGCTGGGCCAGGGTGTAGAGCGGTGTTATGGTCTGTGGTGCCACATTCTGTGCATTTTACACTGACCTTGCAATCCTTGGCGAGATGAGCTGTGGACGAGCAGCACTTGTAGCAGATAACGTTTTCTTTCAGGAAGCTTCTGCGATCTGGCATAGATTTTCCTCTGAAGGCTCTGCATTTCAGGAGAGGATGAGGCTTCTGATGAAGTGGGCACTGCTTGTCAGGGTCCTGCACCTTTGTCTCTGATTGGGAGCAGCCAGCAGACCTGTAATTAGAACCTGGAGAAGAAACATAAGTCTTGTGTACTTCCACAGATGTTCTGCGTGGATTTGCAGGTGGTGATGGTGTGGCAAAGTCAAAGCTGGGATCGTTTCTAATTCTTGCTTGTTGGTGTATGAAGTCTACAAAAACGGAGAAGGGAGGGAATGGAACGCTGTGTTTGTATTTGTACGTGGAACCATGTGTGAGCCACCTCTCCTGTAGATTGTAGGGCAACTTCTGGACTATAGGGTTAACACCTCTGGCTGTGTCGAGAAATGCAAGTCCCTGTAGGTCGTCCTCGTATTTGGCAACTTGGACTTCCTTTAGCAAGTCGCTTAGCTCTCTAAGTTTCTGGAGACCTTTGTTAGATATTTTAGGAAAGTCATCGATTCTTTTGAACAAGGCTCTTTCTATTACTTCTGCTGAGCCGTAACACTCATCCAGCCTTTTCCAGATCTCTTTGAGGCCAGTCTCAGGGCAGTTTATATTAATGTCTCTGATCCTTACTGCGTGTTTGACTGACTCTTCTCCCAGGTATTTGACTAACAGGTCTATCTCTTCCCTGTGTTGTAGCCCCAAGTCTCTAATGACATTTTGGAAGGAAGCTTTCCAAGCTCTGTAACCTTCAGCTCGGTCAGTGAATTTCATGAGTCCGTTGGCAACCAGTTCACATCGTGTGAAGAACTTGGCAAATTCTGTCGTGAACCGGTTGTCAGCAGAGTATACTGGTGATGTGTCGCCCTGATAGTGATGTGAGGTGCGTTCGTACCTGTTAGTGTCCTCATGGTGGCGCCAGCCGGTGTCGTATTGCTTCGGCCTGATGTACGGTGCGTCAGCAGGGTGATCCACGTTGGTTACCTGATGAGGGGCAAGGTAGTCATTAGCAGAGTTGTTTTGCCTCACATTTTCGAGTTTGTTTCTGTCCTGAGCCTCGTGACGACTCTCGCTCACTTCGCTGGAGGTGTCGTATTCTGGTTTTGGTACTGGTTCAGGGTTATAGTTTGGATCAGGAAGGTCATTAACATACTGAGATGTGCGTTGTGGTGAGTCTTGCAGTGGAAACTCCAGACTCGACGTACTGCTTTGGCTATGCAGCTTGGGATTTTGCGCGGCTTCTAGCGATTCTGCTTCGGCGAGGGCTGCGGCAGCTTCCCTTTTTGCTGCTAGGCTTTCTAAGGCGGCATCCACACGTGCCTTCTCTAACTGCGACCTTCTCTTTTGATCGGCTCTCTCTAAGCGCGACCTTCTCTCTTGATCGGCTCTCTCTTCATCTATGCGTGCTTTTTCTAATTTAAGTTGCATCTCTTGGTCAGCAAAGCTCGCTCGTACTTTGGCAGCTTCAGCATTTGCGCGGGCAATGGCGACAGCGCTGCTGATGGATGTTGTCTTTGAGGAGACGGAAGTAACAGATCTTGTCCTATGCGATTTGTGAGACATGGTGTCTTGGGAAAGTGCTTGGCTGTGCAGAGATTGCTGTAGCTGTATTTAGTCTCTGAGTAGCCGGTGACTTGAATCCCACTAGTTGGATGGCTGCCGTTTCACTGATGAATCCCACTAGTTGGATGATTGCTGTTTCACTGTCCTGTCCTCACTAGCTGAGGCAGGCTCATACGTAGCTATACAGTCAGCTAAAAGGCTATACCGGGGTCCAATAAGGAGACTGTGGTTGAATCTGTGCTTTATTAAACGTAGTGGTATATTGATGCGGTGAAACTGTGAACAATGATATACATAGAATCAGTGCATGGCATAGAACAGATACATAATACACATGATATACATTATGCATAACATTTAGAAAGCTAGTGACTAAACTGGGAGTACAACTGGTTAAACTAAGCTAATATAGAGCAGGAATATCTATAGGAAGCATAAAGACATACCGGCAATGCAATCGCAAGGGGGATGAAGTGAAGCGTCTTTCCTTGAAGGCAAACTGAAGAAAGTGAAAGGAAAAATGGAGGGAAATGGAGGCTGAGCTACCATAATGCATTGCAAAGGAGGAGGAGAATCAGACATGGATAATACAAAAACAAGATTGAACTGCCAACATAACTCTGACCGCTAGAGGGAGCCAAAGCATCACAGATGAATAAAGGCATGAATATATCAATACTGTATACTGAGGAAACTGCAATTATGCAAGCAAATAATCAGGGTAACAATATTAGATGGCGGAGACAGAACACTGGGCCTGAGTTTTGTTGCAGTCTCCCCCCCCCCCCAAAAAAAAGGGAGATTTAAATTCTCCACAAGTTTATGTACACCTTCTACCTTGTTTCACAGTACCATATAATGGTTGTTATGTTGGTTGGATTTTTCCAAAAATGAGGAAGTCTGGTGGAAGAGGCCGTGGGCGGTCATTGCCAGCTGGTACTGATGGTGGTGGTGGAGCATCTGGTGGTAGTGGGAAAAGCAAAATAGCACCAAAGGCTCGAGGTGTTGAGCCAGCGTCATCGTCTGGCTACACAAGGCCTCGAAGGCTCCCTTATCTGGGAGTAGGAAAACAGCTTTTAAAGCCGGAGCAGCAGGAAAAAGTTTTGCCTTTCCTTGCTGACTCAGTCTCTAGCTCTTTCGCCTCCTCTTCAGAAGATTCGAAATCTAAAAGCAGCGAGCCGTCAGTGGATACTCCCGGTCAGGAACAAGTCGCTTTCTTGTGTCCTTCACCCAAACCAAAAGTGAAGGATGCGGCAGGCGAAACTACAGTATACTCAATGGAGCTCTTTACACATACCGTGTCTGGGTTAGAGAGGGAAATTGTTAAAAGCCCATTACAAGATGAATCAGACATGGAGTGCACAGATGCAAAGCCACAGCTAGATTATTATGCTGTTCCATTGACTAAGATCACTACATTGCCTTCGCAATGTACTGAGCCAGAATCTGTACTCCTCTTACCAATTTTGAACTGCATTTAGCCTACTTTTTTATTTTAGGCCTACTAAGTCTGTGTAAGCCTCTCATAACAGTTGTCCTCCTCCGCTGAACAAAGCTATGCCGCCTGTGTACTCCTCTTACCAATTTTGAACTGCATTTAGCCTACTTTTTAATTTTAGGCCTACTAAGTCTCTGTGAGCCTCTCATAACAGTTGAACTCCTCCGCTGGACAAAGCTATGCCGCCTGTGTACTCCTCTTACCAATTTTGAACTGCATTTAGCCTACTTACTTACTTGGGCCTAGTAACTGTGTGAGCCCCTCATTACAGTTGTCCTCCTCCGCTGAACAAAGCTATGCCGCCTGTGTACTCCTGTTACCAATTTTGAACTGCATTTAGCTTACTTTTTTATTTTAGGCCTACTAAGTCTGTGTGAGCCTCTCATAACAGTTGTCCTCCTCTGCTGAACAAAGCTATGCCACCTGTGTACTCCTCTTACCTTTTTTGAACTGCATTTAGCCTACTTACTTACTTGGGCCTAGTAACTGTGTGAGCCTCTCATAACAGTTGTCCTCCCCTGCTGAACAAAGCTATGCCGCCTGTGTACTCCTCTTACCAATTTTGAACTGCATTTAGCCTACTTTTTTATTTTAGGCCTACTAAGTCTCTGTGAGCCTCTCATAACAGTTTTCCTCCTCCGGTGAACAAAGTTATGCCGCCTGTGTACTCCTCTTACCAATTTTCAACTGCATTTAGCCTACTTTTTTATTTTAGGCCTACTAAGTCTGTGTGAGCTACTCATAACAGTTGTCCTCCTCCGCTGGACAAAGCTATGCCGCCTGTGTACTCTTCTTACCAATTTTGAACAGCATTTAGCCTATTTACTTACTTGGGCCTAGTAACTGTGTGAGCCTCTCATAACAGTTGTCCTCCTCTGCTGAACAAAGCTATGTCGCCTGTGTACTCCTCTTACCAATTTTTGAACTGCATTTAGCCTACTTTTTTATTTTAGGCCTACTAAGTCTGTGTGAGCTTCTCATAACAGTTGTCCTCCTCCGCTGAACAAAGCTATGCTGCCTGTGTACTCCTTTTACCAATTTTGAACTGCATTTAGCCTACTTTTTTATTTTAGGCCTACTAAGTCTCTGTGAGCCTCTCATAACAGTTGTCCTCCTCCGCTGGACAAAGCTATGCCGCCTGTGTACTCCTCTTACCAATTTTGAACTGCATTTAGCCTACTTACTTACTTGGGCCTAGTAACTGTGTGAGCTGTTATGATCCGGTGACCTTGGAGCCGCATGGAGCTTTCTCTGGAGTTGGTGTAAACTGTACTGACCGCAAACCCTGATCTTAACACCGCAACTAGAAGTAGCCGTGGGGTGTGCCTAACAAAACCTAGACACCTCGACAGAGACGGAGGACTAAATACCCCTATAGATGGAAATAGGAATTCTACCTTGCCTCAGAGCAAAACCCCAAAGGATAGACAGCCCCCCACAAATATTGGCTGGGAGTAGTAGAGGAAAAGACACACGTAGGCATTAAACAGGATTTAGCAAATGAGGCACACACTAGCTAAATAGGAAAGGATAGGACAGGATACTAAGCGGTCAGTATTAAAATCCTTCCAAAAATATCCACAGCAGAAAATACAAAAACTCCACCATCTAACTAAAGATGTGGAGCGTATATCTGCAACTCCAGAGAATCCAACAAGACTGAGAAAACACTGACACAGTCTAAGCTGGACAAGATAAAAACAAATGAATAGCACAGAATATAAGCACACTGCATGTGTGCCACAGAAACAAAAACCAGACACTTATCTTTGCTGAATTGGCAGCTAAGCAGGAAAAGCCAGAAAGTGATCCAACACTTCACAAGAAACATTGACAACTGGCCAGGGCTAAAGAATCCTGCACACCTAAATATCCCAGTCAGAACTGCAATCAGCAGATACACCTGGCCAGGACTGCGACTCAGAGACAACTGCATTCCCACCTACAACCACTGGAGGGAAACCAAGAGCAGAATTCACAACAGTGAGCCTCTCATAACAGTTGTCCTCCTCCGCTGAACAAAGCTATGCTGCCTGTGTACTCCTCTTACCAATTTTGAACTGCATTTAGCCTACTTACTTACTTGGGCCTAGTAACTGTGTGAGCCTCTCATTACAGTTGTCCTCCTCCGCTGAACAAAGCTATGCCGCCTGTGCACTCCTCTTACCTATTTTGAACTGCATTTAGCCTACTTTTTTATTTTAGGCCTACTAAGTCTGTGTGAGCAACTCATAACAGTTGTCCTCCTCTGCTGGACAAAGCTATGCCGCCTGTGTACTCCTCTTACCAATTTTGAACTGCATTTAGCCTACTTACTTACTTGGGCCTAGTAACTGTGTGAGCCTCTCATAACAGTTGTCCTCCTCCGCTGAACAAAGCTATGTCGCCTGTGTACTCCTCTTACCTATTTTGAACTGCATTTAGCCTACTTTTTTATTTTAGGCCTACTAAGTATGTGTGAGCCACTCATAACAGTTGTCCTCCTCTGCTGGACAAAGCTATGCCACCTGTGTACTACTCTTACCAATTTTGAACTGCAATTAGCCTACATTTTTATTTTAGGTCTACTAAGTCTGTGTGACCAACTCATAACAGTTGTCCTCCTCCGCTGGACAAAGCTATGCCACCTGTGTACTCTTCTTACCAATTTTGAACTGCATTTAGCCTACTTACTTACATGGGCCTAGTAACTGTGTGAGCCTCTCATAACAGTTGTCCTCCTCCGCTGAACAAAGCTATGCCGCCTGTGTACTCCTCTTACTTATTTTGAACTGCATTTAGCCTACTTTTTTTATTTTAGGCCTACTAAGTCTGTGTGAGCCTCTCATAACAGTTGTCCTCCTCTGCTGAACAAAGCTATGCCGCCTGTGTACTCCTCTTACCAATTTTGAACTGCATTTAGCCTACTTACTTACTTGGGCCTAGTAACTGTGTGAGCCTCTCATTACAGTTGTCCTCCTCCGCTGATCAAAGCGATGCCGCCTGTGTACTCCTCTTACCAATTTTGAACTGCATTTAGCCTACTTTTTTATTTTAGGCCTACTAAGTCTGTGTGAGCCACTCATAACAGTTGTCCTCCTCCACTGGACAAAGCTATGCCACCTGTGTACTCCTCTTACCAATTTTGAACTGCATTTAGCCTACTTACTTACTTGGGCCTAGTAACTGTGTGAGCCTCTCATTACAGTTGTTCTCCTCTGCAGAACAAATCTATGCCGCCTGTGTACTCCTCTTACCTATTTTGAACTGCAATTAGCCTACTTTTTTATTTTAGGCCTACTAAGTCTTTGTGAGCCTCTCATAACAGTTGTCCTCGTCCGCTGAGAAAAGCTATGCCGCCTGTGTACTCCTGTTACCAATTTTGAACTGCATTTAGTCTACTTACTTACTTGGGCCTAGTAACTGTGTGAGCCTCTCATTACAGTTGTCCTCCTCCGCTGAACAAAGCTATGCCGCCTGTGTACTCCTCTTACCAATTTTGAACTGCATTTAGCCTACTTTTTGATTTTAGGCCTACTAAGTCTGTGTGAGCCTCTCATAACAGTTGTCCTCCTCTGCTGAACAAAGCTATGCCGCCTGTGTACTCCTCTTACCAATTTTGAACTGCATTTAGCCTACTTACTTACTTGGGCCTAGTAACTGTGTGAGCCTCTCATTACAGTTGTCCTCCTCCGCTGAACAAAGCTATGCCGCCTGTGTACTCCTCTTAACAATTTTGAACTGCATTTAGCCTACTTTTTATTTTAGGACTACTAAGTCTGTGTGAGCTACTCATAACAGTTGTCCTCCTCCGCTGAACAAAGCTATGCCGCCTGTGTACTCCTGTTACCAATTTTGAACTGCATTTAGCCTACCGTATATACTCGAGTATAAGCCGAGATTTTCAGCCCATTTTGGGGGGCAGAAAGTCCCCCTCTCAGCTTATACTCGAGTCATACCCGGGGGTCAGCAGGTGAGTGGGGGCAGGGGCTGTGTAATTATACTTACCTGCTCCCGGCGTGGTCCCTGTACGTCCCTGCTTCTTCCAGCGCTGCAGCTTCTTCCTGTACTGAGCGGTCACATGGTACCGCTCATTACAGAAATGAATATGCGGCTCCACCTCCCATAGGGGTGGAGCCACATATTCATTACTATATGAGCGGTAAAGGTGACCGCTCAATACAGGAAGAAGATGCAGCGGTGGAAGAAGCAGGGACACAGCGCCAGGAGCAGGTAAGTATACGGGGAGGGGGAGCGCAGCGCTGCATGATTTTTACCTGCTCCTCGTTCCAGTGCGGCTCCGTCTTCAGCGTCCTCTGGCAGTGACGCTCAGGTCAGAGGGCGCGGTAACATAGTCAGTGCGCGCCCTCTGCTAGATTTCAGTGCCGAAGACAGAGCTGCACGAGGAGCAGGTAAAAGTGCCGAGGTCCTGAGCGACGGAGAGGTGAGTATGTGATTTTTTTTTTTTTATGGCAGCAAAAGCACATGGGGCAAGTGGCTGCGTGGAGCATCTTATGGGGCCATAACGCTTGTGCAGCACTATAAGGGGCAGTGACTGTACGGAGCACTATATGGGGCCATAACACTTGTGCAGCACTATATGGGGCAAGTGACTGTGCGGAGCATCTGTATGGGGCCATAACACTTATGCAGCATTATAAGGGGCAAGTGGCTGTGCGGAGCATCTTATGGGGCCATAACACTTGTGCAGCACTATAAGGGGCAAGTGGCTGTGCGGAGCATCTTATGGGGCCATAACACTTGTGCAGCACTATAAGGGGCAAGTGGCTGTGCGGAGCATCTGTATGGGGCCATAACACTTGTGCAGCACTATATGGGGCAAGTGACTGTACAGAGCATCTTATGGGGCCATAACGCTTGTGCAGCACTATATAGGGCAAATATCTCTATGGAGCATCTTATGGGGCCCTTATTACCCTTTATGCAGGGTTATATGGAGCATATTTTAATATGGAGCATCTAATGGGGCCCATCAAACTTTATGGAGCATTATATGAGGCTCCTGATTCAATATGGATATTCAAAAACACTTAAACTACTGATGTCTCAATTAATTTTACTTTTATTGGTATCTATTTTTACTTTTGAAATTTACCGGTAGCTGCTGCATTTTCCACCCTAGGCTTATACTCGAGTCATTAAGTTTTCCCAGTTTTTTGTGGCAAAATTAGGGGGGTCGGCTTATACTCGAGTATATACGGTACTTACTTACTTGGGCCTAGTAACTGTGTGAGCCTCTCATTACAGTTGTCCTCCTTCGCTGGACAAAGCTATGCCGCCTGTTTAGTCCTCTTACCAATTTTGAACTGCATTTAGCCTACTTTATTATTCGGGCCTACATCTGTGTTTCCTCCTCATCCTGCCCATTGCCCAGCCACTGCTAGATGAGTCTGCTGGTACATTGACCCAGACCACTACATTACCCTTGCACTCTACACAGCCAGAATCTGACCCTGCTGAAAGTCAGGTTCCCCTTCCCACATACTATACCACCTTACAGGAGGACAAAGAGGAAGGTGCAGATGAAAGTGCAGGTTCCTTCACCAGGTGGGGGGGTATACTCGTTGGCACTTGCACAGGGCCCCTCATAGTACGCAAAAGTATCTCTGGCAGTGGGAGGAGCCGCCCGCCATCAAACACACTGCTGTACTATGAGGGGCCCTGTGCCAGTGCCAACTAGAGGGCCCCCCTGCTTGCTCAGGATCACAGCACTTGCAAAGTTGAAATACTTACCTCTCCCTGCTCCACCGCCGTGACGTATTCCGCATTTCCTGGGCCCACGAAAATCTTGAGCCAGCCCTACCCCCCCACAACTTTAGCCAAATGAGCCCCTATTTTCAATGCCTAACTATTATTATAAAGTAAATTAAGATTGACAAGCTTAAGAAATAAGAATTGATGTTTTTGGCATTAAAATGGACACTGTAGGTATTTTCCTGGCCTCCACTCACTGCCGACTTTGATTCCCCATTGACTTGCATTGGGTTTCGTGTTTCGGTCGGCCCCCGACTTTTCGCAGTAATTGGCCGATTTCACCCGACCCGACTTTTGAGAAAGTCAGGTTTTGCGAAACCCGATTCGATCCTAAAAAAGTAAAAGTCGCTCAACTCTATTCCTCAGTCTCTAAAACACATTATGACGTCCAATGGGATGAGTCATGTTCACAAGATGACTTCTGGCACAACATAATCTACATAAAGAAGAAAAAGAAAAAACAACTGGTTACCAAAACAACACATTCTGTGAACATGACTCATCCCATTCATATATAAATTAGAATTTATAAATATAATATCTCTTGGACATAGGAAAGGAACATAGGAAGGTGAGGAGGAGTAATGAATGTGCTAATAGTATTAAATGTCTGCTGGCAAATGCAAAAAGTTTTGCAAACAAAATAAATGAATTGGAGACTCTTATGTCAGCCACAGAATACGATGTGGTTGGTATTACGTAAACCTGGCTGGACGATAGCCATGACTGGGGGACAAATGTAGAGGGTTAAACTACATTTAGAAAAGACAGGACATTTAGAAAAGGTGGAGGGGTGTGTATTTTATTAACTCCAGCTTAAGACCTGTGCTCAATGATAATATTGGGGGACCTGAGATAATGTACAGTCAGTGTGGGTAAAAGTACATGGGGATGGTAATAATGGAAAGCTGCTAACTGGAGTTTGCTACAAGCCTCCTAGTATAGCAGAACAGGTAGAGGATGAAATGCTGAAAGAAATTAAAAGGGCAGAAAATAATAATATTATGGTGGCTGTTAACTATCCAGTCAATCAATGGGACATAGAATCTTCTGATTGTGCTAAAAGCTGCACGTTCTTATCCACAAATAAAGACAATTACCTCTCTCTGCTGGTAGATGAACCAACCAGGGGAGATAGTCTGCTGGATCAGGTCCTGTCAAATAGACCAGATACAATTTCAGATCTACAGGTTAGGGAGCATTTGTGAAGCAGTGACCATAAGGGTATGTGTCCACGGGCCGTTTTACATTCGGACTAGCTGCGGAATGAACGCTGCGTGGAGCCGCAGCGTTCAATTCGCAGCATCCAGATGTTACAGCATAATGGAGGGAATTTTATGAAATGGTGCGATGATTCCAGATGTGTGCAATGAACACATCCAGCATCATCGCGTCTCCAGAAGGGAGCGGGGCTTTTGGCTGAGCGAGATTTCCGCTCCGTCCAAAGCACCGGCCATCCTGAAGGTGGACACATACCCAAATATGGAAAGTTTTAATGTAATTTTCAATGAAACATTCATAAGGGGAAATGCAAAAACCTGGAACTTTAGGAAAGATAATTTCAACAAATTAAAAAAGAGCTGGGACAATCTCATGGTAACTTGGGATACTGAACATAAATGTGACATGTTTAAAGATATATTACTAGACTCCTGGAGTATGCAAATTGCCTCTTCTGAGAAAAAGAGGACTTAAACTCTACCCCGTAGACCCCAGTCCAGAGCCTCTCACCTAGCCAAATTAGTTCTCATGCTTCGCACTGACAAGGGCCAACAGCCCGAAACACCGTGTCTGCGAATTGAGATACTGATTTGGCTTTTATCCTAAGTCATATTGCACGACTTGTTAAAGGGTTGATTGTGACTTGTAGGATCGCTACTTCCAACAGGTGGCGCTATAGAGTTTAAGTCCTCTTTTTCTCAGAAGAGGCAATTTGTATATTATATTTCCCAGAGTAGCATTGCACGGTGAATAAGCCTCCTTACCTTGACAAGCCAGAGATGGTATTTTACTCTTCATAAGGAGAAACGATACCCCTTAGACTCCTGGAGAAAACTTATACCATATGGAAATAAAATGTCCAGGAATAAAAAGAAACCATTATGGATAAATAATACAATATAAAGTTTAAGACAAATACAAAGGGCATAAAAAATCTTGAAGGCCAATAATACAGAAATTGCATTTCAGGAGTATAAAGATCTCAATAAGAAATGTAAAAAGAAATCAAGCTAGCAAAGTTAGCTACAGAGAAACAAATTGCCAGCGACATTAAAAAAAATTCCACAGAATATAATAAATACACCAGTGCCAAAAAGAAAATAACAGATCGTATCGGCTTCTAATAGACGATAAGTATAGAGGACAAAGAAAAAGCTGAGATATAAAACAGGCACTTTTCATCCATGTTCATCAATGAACTGACTGTTCCAGGGATCAGTCAACAAGGCAAAAATCAAAGTTCACCACCTGATATAACTAGCTTAACAAATCCCTCGGCCCAGATGGCATTCATCCTTGGATATTGAGGGAATGGAGCTCAGTTATTGACAGACCACTGTATCTCATATTCTTAAACTCTCTTGTAACAGGGTTGGTGACACCGGATTGGTGGATGGCTCACATGGTACTGATATTTAAGAAAGGTAAGAAGGTGGATCCAGGCAACTATAGTCTGGTAAGCCTGACATCAGTAGTGTGCAAAGTTTTTGAGGGCATTATAAGAGATGGACAAACAACTTAGCAAAGCCAGCCACTAAATTCTAAAACTTAACATTTAATATATGTATCTCTAAAAAAATATACATTTTAAAATCACACTTTGGTGGCCATGTTTACCAGTGCACTAGACAAAAGATTTGATTTGATCTCACCCAACTCCTTTGTCTCTCCTTGCCGTAAGCTTCCTTGCTTGTTGAAGGCACGATATAGGGAGAGACGGATGAAGTCCTTTTTCTTTTTCGTGTGGGGAATGAAGAGGGGGGGGGAAAAAGAACACTATCTTCCCTGTCGTGCCCCGTGTATAAGACTCCCGCCCTGACAAGGGCAGTCCCCAAGTTTGGACCTATTTGGGTGAAACCCTTTGAAATATATAGCCACCCTGGATAGTGTATCCTCTTTTTCTTCTTCTTCCCAACGCGTTTCCCTCCCCGTTATGGGGGTTCATCAGGGGAAATTTGTCCAGGCTAAAGGAGGTATTCTGCAGTGGCAGACATAACCTCATTCAACAGCATCCTCCATGTGAAGGTAAAGCAGTCTATCTTTTGTCCGTTTCAGTTACCATTAAATAGGGGAGGGGGAGGTGCTTTGATTCAGCGTCTGTCATCACTTCCCTTTTACCTATATGTTAAATCACTCTTTTTATTCATATCAAAAAGTATCTCATATTATCCCGGGCTAGTTATTTAAACCTTAAAACTCCTTAAACACGTGGCTTCTACTTATTATTCTGTTCTAAACTCTTGCGCCATTGAGCGTGCCTCATTAACACCTCTGCGTAGTGGAGCATTTGCGCATGCTCCCTTGAGCCATTGGCTCCTTCATCACCATCTGCGGTCTCAATCAGTGAACTCTTATTACAAAAAATGAACCAGGCGCCCCTTAGATGATCTGATACATAATCCTTCTTATATTGTATCAACAGCGGGGCCCCTGTGTACCTGTACGCGTCTCGGCGTATGCGCCTGCGCACTTCAGCCCTGTCGGCTTTTCACATCACCTGACCCAAGGTCCTGGTCGGTGTTTTCTCAGTGCGTCTCTCTGCGCACGCGCTCCTGGGTCAGTCAGCTGTATGAGCGCATAACCGCAGGTCCTGCTTCATCTGCTTCCTTTTACTTGTCAGTGAGAATCGCGCCGGGCATATATTGTCCTGTGATGTCAGATTACTTAGTCACCTGATTAAGACAGTATTTCTCTTATAACCACAGTATACAGGTGTACATTTTTAGAGATTTCTTAACTTTATAGGTACACTCAAATAGTTATTGCCGCGCTCCCGATACTATTTGACTAGATAACCGTCACCATTATATTTAACCTCCTCAGTGAACTTAAAATTGAACCAATCAGGATTACCATAGATCTCAATTTTATAGCAACATATATGTATTTTCTATGAATACGGTGGAGATCTTATTATTTATTTCACTTAGGAGGGATTTCCCTTCTTCAACGTATAATATCTCTTACATCATAGTTATATTGTTCAGAGTTAAATTAGATGTTTACTTATTTCTTTTTAATATATATATATAGATATATCCCCCTCCTTCCAAATATACATATATACATTCTTCTTTCACTTGTATAATATAGCTGTTTATGCACTGCCCATTAGTGCCCAGCATTGATATATCACAGTAATACAGTGAAAGAAACCCTTATGAAATTACATATTGCAACCAGGGTTCAGATTTGGTGGTTGCATATTCAACCCATTAAAGATTATTTTTTCTGGTTCGGTAAGCATCATCCCGCACCATTACCCCTTTTATTATAAGAGATGGCCAGCAGAAATATATTGCAGACAATAATATACAGTTAGGGCCAGAAATATTTGGACAGTGACACAAGTTTTGTTATTTTAGCTGTTTACAAAAACATGTTCAGAAATAAAATTATATATGTAATATGGGCTGAAAGTGCACACTCCCAGCTGCAATATGATAGTTTCCACATCCAAATCGGAGAAAGGGTTTAGGAATCATAGCTCTGTAATGCATAGCGTCCCCTTTTTCAAGGGACCAAAAGTAATTGGACAATGGACTTTAAGGGCTGCAATTAACTCTGAAGGCATCTCCCTCGTTAACCTGTAATCAATGAAGTAGTTAAAAGGTCAGGGGTGGATTCCAGGTGTGTGGTTTGCATTTGGAAGCTGTTGCTGTGAGCAGACAACATGCGGTCAAAGGAACTCTCAATTGAGGTGAAGCAGAACATCCTGAGGCTGAAAAAAAAGAAAAAATCCATCAGAGAGATAGCAGACATGCTTGGAGTAGCAAAATCAACAGTTGGGTACATTCTGAGAAAAAAGGAATTGACTGGTGAGCTTGGGAACTCAAAAAGGCCTGGGCGTCCACGGATGACAACAGTGGTGGATGATCGCCGCATACTTAATTTGGTGAAGAAGAACCCGTTCACAACATCAACTGAAGTCCAGAACACTCTCAGTGAAGTAGGTGTATCTGTCTCTAAGTCAACAGTAAAGAGAAGACTCCATGACAGTAAATACAAAGGGTTCACATCTAGATGCAAACCATTCATCAATACCAAAAATAGACAGGCCAGAGTTAAATTTGCAGAAAAACACCTCAAGAAGCCAGCTCAGTTCTGGAAAAGTATTCTATAGACAGATGAGACAAAGATCAACCTGTACCAGAATGATGGGAAGAAAAAAGTTTGGAGAAGAAAGGGAACGGCACATGATCCAAGGCACACCACATCCTCTGTAAAACATGGTGGAGGCAACGTGATGGCATGGGCATGCATGGCTTTCAATGGCACTGGGTCACTTGTGTTTATTGATGACATAAGAGCAGACAAGAGTAGCCGGATGAATTCTGAAGTGTACCGGGATATACTTTCAGCCCAGATTCAGCCAAATGCTGCAAAGTTGATTGGACGGCGCTTCATAGTACAGATGGACAATGACCCCAAGCATACAGCCAAAGCTACCCAGGAGTTCATGAGTGCCAAAAAGTGGAACATTCTGCAATGGCCAAGTCAATCTCCAGATCTAAATCCAATTGACCATGCATTTCACTTGCTCAAATCCAGACTTAAGACGGAGAGACCCACAAACAAGCAAGACCTGAAGGCTGCGGCTGTAAAGGCCTGGCAAAGCATTAAGAAGGAGGAAACCCAGCGTTTGGTGATGTGCATGGGTTCCAGACTAAGGCAGTGATTGCCTCCAAAAGATTTGCAACAAAATATTGAAAATAAAAATATTTTGTTTGGGTTATGTTTATTTGTCCAATTACTTTTGACCTCCTAAAATGTGGAGTGTTTGTAAAGAAATGTGTACAATTCCTACATTTTCTATCAGATATTTTTGTTCAACCCTTCAAATTAAACGTTACAATCTGCACTTGAATTCTGTTGTAGAGGTTTCATTTCAAATCCAATGTGGTGGCATGCAGAGCCCAACTCGCGAAAATTGTGTCACTGTCCAAATATTTCTGGCCCTAACTGTAATACCTGATAACTAGCATGGATTCATAACGAATAAGTCATGTCTAAATAACATTTTAGGTTTTGATGATGAGGTAAGTGCAAATCTGGATGTTGGCAATGCAGCTGGTGTGATTTATCTGGATTTTGTAAAGACATTTGATACTGTACCACATAACAGCCTTATACTGAAGCTCCAGAAGCAGGGACTAGGGGAAACTATATGCAGATAAGTAAGCAATTTGCTAAATGACAGGAAACTGAGTTATCGTAAATGTATGTTATCTAAATGGGATTTAGTAAGCAGTGGGGTACCGCAGAGATCTGAACTAGGACCAATTCTTTTTAACCTCTTTATTAATGACCATGTGGATGGGACTGAGAGTAAAGTGTCAATTTTTGTTGGCAATACAAAACTATGTAGGATATTAAAATCTGACCTTGACAGTACAATATTGCAAAATGATCTGGGTAAGATGTTTGAATGGGCAAACACTTGGCAAATTAGATTTAACCCCTTCCCGACCTATGACGCAGCGTATGCGTCATGAAAGTCGGTGCCAATCCGACCTGTGACGCAGCGTATGCGTCATGGTGGGATCACGTTCCTGTGGGTCGGGTGAAAGCGTTAACTGAAATTTCACCCGACCCGTAGGAACAGGGGGACTTGTACTTGTTGCTTTGCCCCCTCGTGGCTATGATCGCTCTGTTGACCACTTTGTCACCACCACCCTGATCACCCCCTGCCCCCCGATCGCCCCCCTGTCTCCTGATCACCCCTGCCCCCCTGATCGCCCCCCTGCCCTGCTGATCTGCTGATCTGCCCCCTGCCCCACAGATCTGCCCCCTGCCCCACTGATATGCCCCCTGCCCCGCTGATCTACCCCCTGTCTGATCTGCCTCCTGCCCTGCTGATCACCCCGCTGATCTGCGCCCACCCCACTGATATACCCCCTGCTTTGCTGATCTGCCCCCTGCCCTGCTGATTGCCCCCTATCCCGCTGATCTGCCCTCTGCCCCGGTGATCACCCCCCCTGCCCCGGTCATCGCCCCCTGCCCCGGTAATCACCCCCCTGCCTCAGTGATCACCCCCTTCCACCCCAGTTTTGCCATTAGGGTTAGGGTTGGGCTAAAGTGAGTAGGGCTAAAGTTAGGGTTAGGGTTGGAGCTAAAATTAGGGTAAGGTTTGGGGTTAAAGTTAGGGTTAGGGTTGAGGCTAAAGTTAGGTTTGGGATTAGGGGTAGGGTTTAGGGGTAGGGTTAGGGTTGGGATTAGGGTTATGGGTGTGTTAGGGTTAGGTTTGTAGTAAGGGTTGAGATTAGGGTTAGGGGTGTGTTGAGGTTAGGGTTGGAGTTAGAATTGGGGGGTTTCCACTCTTTAGGCACATCAGGGGCTCTCCAAAATCGACATGACGCCCGCGGACATTCCATCAAAGTCTGCATTCCAAAATGTCACTACTTCCCTTCCGAGCCCCGACGTGTGCCCAAACAGTGGTTCCCCCCACATATGGGGCAGCCAGGCAACCCCCACATGTACTCAGCCTGGCTAGTAGCTGTAAATCATTCAGCTGCCGCGATGAAAACTAAATCTCTGAGCAGTCATAAATACTCAGAGGTCACCCGAGTGTGCTCGGGAAAACCTGAGCAACGAGTACACTCTTTCATCACCAATAGCGACTCAACACTTTGGACAGCACCTCTTATGATAAGTATCTACAGATGCCTAAGCAGCACTCATGTCTTTTAATTTGCAAAGAGATAAAGACCCTAAATAATTAATCAGGTGGAGGAGTTTTTTACGTGGTGCCCACAGAAAGATAATAGGAGTTCACAGAGAGACACTGAGTACACGGTGTCTACTGGATGACAGGCTGCATGGTCGCATCGTGCAACCATGCAGCCTGCCAACTAGATGTAGCAGAGCTAGAATCATCATGGGACAAATGGATTAGCAGCATCTCTGCAGAAAGGTGAGGAACATTGTTTTGTTTTTTAACTCTTTTGCAGATGACGAGGGCATCGGGGAATGGGTGAGGTCATAAGTATGGTTTAATTAAGACTATTAAAGGAGTGTGTGTCATTCTTTCCTTTAAAGGACTTTTTTCTGAGTGTCTGTGTTTTCTTACAATGTGACTATGGGGTTAGAAATGGGGGCGTCTTATTGATGCCTCTCCGTTATTAACCTTGGGGCTTGATGTCCGTTGACAATACAAAGGTGACATCAACCCCCCCAACTATCATCCCACTTGCCACCGCTACAGCGCAAGTGGAAAGAGTGAGGCTAAGTGGCAGAATATAAAATATAGATGAAATATATGTGATATTGGATATAGTTCCTTTAATATACACCCCATGTCTCGTAAGTTGAATGCTGCATTGGCGTGTTTGTCAATAGGTAAGGCTATTTGTTAGGTATAATATACCTCAAACTAATCCTATATTGCCACAAAAACGCACATGCACGCTGCATCAATGTTGTTACACTGTTGAATTGATTGGCATGTAAATTGCACAATGTGCCTGATGTTGGCCATGTGGAAATGCCTGCCGTCCTTCTATATATCTATGTATTCTGTGTGTATATGTGACACCCCAGGAGTTCGGTTGTCACAGTGGTGTTACCTATTTAAATGCATATTTTAAAAATCTTGTATGTCTTTAACCTGTTATAGTTTGTTTTTTTACCAGTCCGGGAGTACTGGATTTAACGGGGGGGAATGAGTTTGGTTGTCACAGTGGTATTGACTTCCTCATGGGGAGGGTGAAGCCATGCTTTGAAGCGACGAGGATCCCTTTAACAGGAAATGAGTACATACAACACTGTTCTGACTCCAGGCCAGAAGGGGGAGCTCGAGACCCAGATTCAGGGGAACCTCCCTACATATATTCTGGCTTGAGGAGGAGTTAGGTCAGTCTAGAGGAGAGCTGGAGCCGTGCAGACACGTGGTTTTGCAGCTCTTGACAGGGCAGTCTGTGAGAGACTGTGAGGGGTGGGGGTTTAGCCCAAAGGCACTAAGCTTCAAGCTAGTTGCTTAAATGATCATAGCTGACAATAACCGCTTTCAGCGACATACAGTCTTGACAAATACGGATAAATGATTCCAAGGAAAGCAAAGGAGGTTGTTAGCCCAGAACCACTTAGCTACCAACCAGTTGGGGCGACTGGTTGGAAGCTAAGTGGTTCTGGGCTAATACCCTCCTTTGCTTTCCTTGGAATCATTTATCCGTGTTTGTCAAGACTGTCTATCGCTGAAAGCGGTTATTGTCAGCTATGATCATTTAAGCAACTAGCTTGAAGCTTAGTGCCTTTGGGCTAAACCCCCTCCCTTCTTTCGCTTATTTATCAGTATCTACAGTACTATATATCGCTGAGGGCTGTGG
This sequence comes from Ranitomeya imitator, assembly GCF_032444005.1. Classification (NCBI taxonomy): domain Eukaryota; kingdom Metazoa; phylum Chordata; class Amphibia; order Anura; family Dendrobatidae; genus Ranitomeya; species Ranitomeya imitator. The sequence continues at coordinate 739,241,315 of NC_091284.1, read as the reverse complement.
ATGTCAGTTTTGATGGACTGCTTGTTATTATTGATAATCCATCAATATGTATGAATACTGCATATTGCTGAAAGCTATTCAATGTTAGTTGCTATGCACAGTCTACTATTGTTTGAACCAGGGTTTTAATTGTTAGGTAACTTTACCTTCCCCTGCTACCATTTTCCCAATATTTATATCTGTTTGTAACCCTATTCAGTACTGGCTGTGTTTATGTATCTAGTGGCCATCATAGCCAGTATGTTATGGGTTGTGTAGCTATATGCAAATGTACTGCTGAGCTGCAGTGTATTTTTTGATGCGGGATACCGCAAGGGGGAAGTTATATTGTTTGTGCACTTTAGTCTTTTTTTCTTTTACCCTATGCTTTTCTTTCATCTCTTTTATATGCTCATTGTTTTCCCACCTACAGCGTGTCAGGAACTAAACACGGTGAGCTGGGGATAGCCGCCGCTGAGTGGGGGCGCCAAAAAAATCGTTTCTATCAGGGTGCCAACCTCCACTGCTAGGAAGGGACAGCAGTTAAGCGTAGGGTCATGTGTTAGGTTAGGTGCACAATTAGGTCTATTGTGTTTCATTGGGATTAGGTATTTTTATGTTTATCTCCAATAAAATTATTTTTTAAGGGATTACATGTTACACAGTTTATTATTTTCCCTACTTTATATATAATTTTCTTTGCGTTCAGACTGTGAGGGGAGCAGAGGCAAAGGAGAGGGAAGATACTGAGAGTGGAGCTGCGAGAGAGCTCATTCCAGAATCAGCGCAAGACAACCGGAGGCTGGAATTCCAAGGTTGTGGGGGTAACTGTATGCCCCACAGCTGAAACCGGCGGGCAGGAGATTAAAGCCGCAGAAGGGAAACCTGTAAAACAGCTCGAGTTGCCTGCCATGCGGGTAGTGTCCACCAAAGAAGGGACAGAGAGAAATAGAGGACCTTGTGTGAAGTCTTAGGCAGCAAGGAACTTAATACACAGTGCAGTAAGGAAGGCTTCCAACCCTACCTGGTTAGGGGGATCCCGAATAATTTCCAGGCTGGCTGGACCTCACCATCACCTGCGATCCGTACTGTGGACTGCGGCTGTATACCACCAGTAAAAGGTAAAGAGACTGCAACCTTATGTCCTCCAATTCTTTCTGGCACTACACTGTCTGTCATCTTTACCCACTACAGCTTCACCTGTGGGAAGCCATACCATCCCTGCTGCAGTACCATCATCCCTAGTGGACCCCTTTAAAGGGACACTGTCACCTGAATTTGGAGGGAACAATCTTCAGCCATGGAGGCGGGGTTTTTGGGTGTTTGATTCACCCTTTCCTTACCCGCTGGCTGCATGCTGGCTGCAATATTGGATTGAAGTTCATTCTCTGTCCTCCGTAGTACATGCCTGCACACCGCAATCTTGCACAGTGCAGGCGTGTACTATGGAGGACAGAGAATGAACTTCAATCCAATATTATTATTATTATTATTATTATTTATTGTTATAGCGCCATTTATTCCATGGCGCTTTACATGTGAGGAGGGGTATACATAATGAAAACAAGTACAATAATCTTAAACAATACAAGTCATAACTGGTACAGGAGGAATGAGGACCCTGCCCGCGAGGGCTCACAATCTACAAGTTGCAGCCAGCATGCAGCCAGCGGGTAAGGAAAGGGTGAATCAAACACCCAAAAACCCCGCCTCCATGGCTGAACATTGTTCCCTCCAAATTCAGGTGACAGTGTCCCTTTAAGTAGCATTGGTCATCCCTGACCGAATACCACAGATGGCGTCACGAACATTCTTTATTCAAAACAACCACTTTAACCCCTTAATGACCGCCAATACGTCTTTTAACTGACCTGAGATATAAGAGAATAGCCTCCCCATACAGATGACAATCCAGCATCTGTTGGTTGTACACTATAGCTGACAACTTGCTGTATCAGCCACGATCAGTATTTGCACCTTCTAAATCTGTTTAACCCCTTAAATGCTGCTGTCAATAGTGACTACATCATTATAAATGGTTAACAGAGTGTGGGGGCTTCTTCGTTGTCACAATTGGTGCCCTCAGATCATGATTTTGTTGTCCTGATGTTTGCGATGGCAATTCATGACCAAATAGCGGCCTTAGAGTCTGACGGCTATAGTAATCTGTTTAGAAGTTAGCAACATTTAGGTGGTAAAAATACACATTTTCATTTCTGTCATACCACTTTGCATTAATTCCTGTAAAGCACCTGAAGGGTTAATAAACTACCTGACAGCAGTTTTCAATATGTTTAGGGGTGCTGTTTCTAAAATGGTATCACGTTTGGGGGTTTCCCAATATATGGGACCCCTAAAGTCACTTCAAACATGGATAAGTCCCTAAAAAAATAAATGTGGTAAATTTCTTTGAAAAAATGAAAAATTGCTGCTACATTTTTAAACCTCCTAAAATGCTAACAAAATAAAATAACATTTTACAAATGGTGCTGATGTAAAGCAGACATGTGGGAAATGTTATTTATTAATGGTTTGCTGTTGTATGACTATCTGGATTAAAGGGATAATCATTCAAATTTAGAAAATTGCTAATTTTTTAACATTTTTCTCAAATTTTTAATATTTTTTATAAATAAACACAAAAAATGTTGAACTAAATTTACCATTATCATAAAGTATAATGTGTCACGAAAAAACAATCTCAAAATCACTGGGATTTGTTGAAGCGTTGCAAAGTTATTACCACATAAAGTGACACTGGTCAGATTTCAAAAATTTGGCTCGGTCACTAAGGGGTTAAAGATCTTCCCTTTAACTTGAACGCCCAGGGCCACGGACTGGGTCACTGCACCATGGCCACCCCTTTAATGACCGCCAGATCGTGCTGAGTACCCCAAGGCCCTGGCGGGCGTTCCATATATGTCTATTCTATCCTGCCACACTGTGATTATACTGTACACAGCACATGAATTGCTGGCTTTTCAAAGGACACCGGTGCATAAAAATCGGACAGCACTCACATGGTCCGAGTGCTGTGCGATTTTTTTTCTCGTACCCACAGGCTTGCATTGGCGAGTCTCAGATGATATACGAGTACAATTGCAGCATACTGCGATTTTAAACGCACGTCGGATATGCCTGAGAAAATAAATGCTGATGTGAACTTCCCCATAGATTAACACTGGGCCAAGTGTTATGCGATGTTTTTTCGCATAGCACTCTTCCATATTCTACGCTAGTGTGATGCCAGCCTAAGGCTAAGAATATATTGCATTTGTAAAAATTGGAATAATAACTCGGTCCCCTTAAGATGCATCACTCAGGATGTGTATTTGGGAAAGGAAATAAATGCAGTCTTATGAAGGTGGCTCAGTGGTTAGCACAGTTAGCTTCACATCTTGCCAAGGGAAACATCCTCATGGCGTTTGAATGTTCATCCTATGTTTGTGTTGGCTTACTATTAAAATTAGTTTGTTGGCCCTTTTGGACTGGAAAATACTGATGTGATTATAACTGGAATATCATATGTAACACCCCAGGGTCCTGGTTGTTACAGTGGCATTTTCTTCTTCATGGTGAGAGTGATGTCACGCTTGAAAGCGAAGGAAGATCTCTTTCACCAGGTAAACACAAGTATACAACATGTTCACACTCCAGACCAGAAGGGGGAGCTCTAAACCCGGTTTAAGGGGAGCTTCCCTAGATATACATTCTGGTCTGGAGGGAAGGTCAGTTGGTGAGAGGACAGTGAAGCAGGAAGATGTGCTAAGTGGGAGCTCCCTGTCAGAGAGGGCTAGAGAGAGATTGCCAGAAGGGAGCTTGTCGAGGAACATCAGCTAAGTGGAGCTGTTAAGAAAGGAGTATAGCTGAGCAGACGTGGGAGTCTGCAGCTCCTGGCAGAAAGAGAGATAAAGGACAGAGGGGCCGTGCAGCCATGAGAAAGAGCTGCATCTCCTGGACAGAGACAACACAGAAAGACGGACAGATTTGTAGAGAGCGTGCAGGAGAGCGAAGCACAGGCGAATGACAGTTGGGGGGATAACTGCAATTGGGCTACCTCCGTGCAAAGTATCTACACCTCCCCAAAAAACAATTAGTCAGGGAAAAAGAGGATCCATTCAAATTAAATAATTTTAAATAACCAGTATTTATTCCCAATGTTTAAAACAGTAATAAAAATTCAAGCAGGACTAATGAAAAGTGACAAGTGCAAGTCAAAACATCTAATGAAATAAATCCAAATGGATATAAGCTCATAGATACAGTAATGTTTGAATATATGTCACTAATAATCCATTTTTTAATGTATGTAGGTACAGCCAATGATCCCCATATAAAGTGCATGTGCCAGACAATACCAGGGCTTTTGTGCCTAAAAGTATACTAAAGCAGAGAGATTGCGCTCACTTAATAGGATAAAAGTGAAAATAAATGCCTTTGCAAATACTTACATAAAGTGCCTAGGAGCTTAGATAGAGTGGACTTGCTCACATATGTCACCTAATACCCAGGAGACACAGTGGCGCATAGAGTCTGGGTCGTGATAGAGACCCTGTAAAAAGGCTCGAGTCACCTGTCATACAGGTTAGTGTCCTTCCTTTAAAGAGGGCAGAAAGAACAGTGAGGACCCTGACCGTAGCCACAGGCAGCAAGGCTCTACATCAAAACGCTAGTAGGAAGGCTTCAATCTCCACCTGGTAAGAGGGACTCTGAACTTGCTTCCAAGCCGGCCGGACCCTGCCTGTACCTGTCATCTGGTGCCCTGGACTGCGGTTGCCTAAAGCCTACAGTAAACCAGGTAAAGAGACTGCAAACCTGTGTCCTCTGTTCTTTACTGCACCATCCACCATCTTCATCTACACACTGGAAGCCCTGGGGACTTACTTCACCTGTGGGAAGTTATACCATCTTAGCTGCAATCACACCAGAGGACCCCTTAGAGCAGCTTCAGTCCTCACTGGTGGCGGCACGAACACAAACTTTATTCCACAAACCCCTTTAAAGACATTCTCTTTAACATGGGCGCCCAGGGCCACGGACCAGGTCGCCACCACCTTGACATCCCCCTTTAAACAAACCGGACCTGGTACTAAGTACCCCACGACCCTGACGGGAGACTCACATACCATGCTGCAGATTATGTTAGTGCTTTGTAAGCATGGGTACATTAGAAGGCTACATGGTTTGGAAACAAACACTACCCACTAAACACATAGTCTTGGCCAAAAAGTCTGAGACTGACACAAATTTTGGGTTTCACCAAAGTCTGCTGCTTCAGTGCTTTAGTTCCTATTTGTCCAGTGTTTCTAAAGTTTCTGAGCTACAGTTATAATTATTTCATACGTTTTAATACTTCTGTTGAGAAATACATCAAGTTTATGCAAAGATCCAATATTTACTGTGTTCACCCTGACATGCTGGATATCAGCTTCTTGTCCACATTCTAACTGATAGGGGCACAAATGGCTGCAGCTCAGAGGTGGAGCCGCATATTCATCACTGTAATGGGCGGCACCACGTGACCGTTCATACAGGAGAAGCTGCGGCGAGGACAGGAAGCAGCGCCAGCGAGGGAGCCGGGTAAGTATTTTATTAACAGCGGTGGGGCGCACAGGGGGTGGGAGGGGGTTGGGGACAGGGATCTTTATTTTAAACACCCCCCAAAAAAAATGTTCATATCTTCTCTCCAGCGAACGATGCTGGAGAGAAGAAATGAATGGTGGCTTCAGCACCAGATGCAGGGGACAGCGCTTAACTGTAGCGCTGTCTCCTGCATGGTGCGTGTGGTACCCAGTCGGCACAAGGATGCCGCACGTGTGCCACACTGATGTACCACGTGAGCACACGGACACGGAAAATTCCGGTACAGATTTTTCCGGTACCGGAATTATCTGGACGTGTGAGACTGGCCTAAAAGAGGATCTGGGAGTGCATCTTACAATTAACCCCTTCACCCTGAAGCCTGTTTTCAACTTCTGACCAGGCCATTTTTTTCAATTCTGACCACTGACACTTTATGAGGTCATAACTCTGCAACGCTTCAACGGATCCAGGTTATTCTGACATTGTTTTCTCGTGACATATTGTACTTTATGATAGTGGTAAAATTTCTTCGATTTGGCTTGCGTTTATTTGTGAAAATTTTGCAATTTTTAATCTTTTAGTTTTTATGCCCTTAGAGAGTCATATTATACAAAATAGTTAATAAATAACATTGCCCACATGTCTACTTTACATAAGCACAATTTTGGAAACATAATTTTTTTTTGTTAGGAAGTTATAAGGGTTAAAATTTGATCATTTTTGCAACAATATTTGCAAAACTATTTTTTTTAGGGACCACCTCACACTTGAAGTGACTTTGAGGGGCCTATATGACAGAAAATGCCCGAAAGTTACACCAATCTAAAAACGGCACCCCTCAAGGTACGCAAAATCACATTCAAAAAGTTTATTAACCTTTCAGGTGCTACACAGGAATTTTTGGAATGTTTAAAAAAAATGGAACATTTAACTTTTTTTCACAAAATTTTTACTTCAGATCCAATTTGTTTCATTTTACCAAGGGTAACAGGAGAAATTGGACCACAAAAGTCATTGTACAATTTGTCCTGAGTACACCAATACCTCATATGTGGGGGTAAACCTCTGTTTGGGCACATGGCAGAACTCTGAAGGGAAGGAGCGCCATTTGACTTTTCAATGCAAAATTTGCAGGAATTGAGATCAGACACCATGTTGTGTTTGGAGAGCCTCTGATGTGCCTAAACAGTGAGAACCCCCCACAAGTGACACCATTTTGGAAAGTAGACCCCCTAAGGAACTAATCTAGATGTGTGGTGAGCACTTTGAACCTCCAAGTGCTTCACAGAAGTTTATAATGTAGAGGCGGAAAAAACAAAATCATATTTTTTTTTAACAAAAATGATTTTTAGCCCGCAATTTCTTTCCCAAGGGTAACAGGAGAAATTGGACCCCAAAAGTTGTTGTCTAATTTGTCCCGTGTACGCTGATACCCAATATGTGGGAGGAATCACCGTTTGTGCGCATGGCAGAGCTCGGAAGGGAAGGAGCGCTGTTTTGGAATGCAGACTTTGATGGAATGGTCTGCGGGCGTCACGTTGCGTTTGCAGAGCCCCTGATGTACCTAAACAGTAGAAACTCCCACAAGTGACCCCATATTGGAAACTAGACCCCCCAAGGAACTTATCTAGATGTGTTGTGAGAACTTTGAACCCCCAAGTGCTTCGCTAAAGTTTATAACGCAGAGCCGTGAAAATAAAAAATATATTTTTGTCCCCGAATTTTTATTTTCCCAAAGGTAACAGGAGAAATTGAACCCCAAAAGCTGTTGTCCAATGTGTCCTGACTGAGTACGCTGATACCCCATATGTTGGGGTAAACCCCTGTTTGAGCACACGGGACAGCACGGAAGGGAATGAGCACTGTTTTACTTTATCAACGCAGAAATGGCTGGAATTGAGATCGGATGCCATGTCGCGTCTGGAGAGCCCCTTATGTGCCTAATCAGTGGAAACCTCCCCAATTCTAACTCCAACCCTAACCCCAACGCACCTCTAAGCCTAATCCCAACCCTAACCATAACCCTGACCACACACCTAACCCCAACACACCCCTAACCTTAATACCAGCTCTAACCCCGACCGTAAACATAATCCAAACCCTAACTTTAGCCCCAACCCTAACCCTAACTTTAGCCCCAACCCTAACGATAGCCCCAACCCTAACCCTGACCCTAACCCTATTGGGAAAATGGAAATAAATACATGTTTTTAATTTTATTATTTTTCCCTAACTTAGCAGCTGTCACACGCTAAGAGACGCTTTTTATTGCAAAAAAATAGTTTTTTGCATCACCACATTTTGAGAGCTATAATTTTTCTATGTTTTGGCACACAGAGTCATGTGAGGTCTTGTTTTTTGTGGGACGAGTTGACGTTTTTATTGGTGCCATTTTCAGGCACATGACATTTTTTAACCGCTTTTTATTCTGATTTTTGGGAGGCAGAATGAACAAAAAACAGCAATTCCTGAATGTCTTTTAGGGGGGCGTTTATACCATTCCACGTGTGGCAGAGGCGTAGCTAGGGTTTTGGTCCAGGGGGGGCGAAGCTTCTGAGTGGGCCCCTAACCAGGTAACCTTGATTACAACTCGATGATGCCCCCTAATAGTGGAGGAGACCCTCAGCAGATGACCGCACTGTTACTGAAGATAATCTCTATGTAGCAACCAACATGGATATTACCGGCATATGGTCAGTGGTAAATACCAGCCCTACAGAGCATATAACAGATCACTGCACAGCTATTGATAATGACTTACCATTGACGTTCCTTATGATGGAATCATCACTTTTCCCGTCTTTTCCATCTGGCCCAGACCGACATGACAGCTTCTTCCAGCTACAACTCGTCTGCAGAGAATACAACAAAGACACATTTCACTTCTCACATTCCAGCCATCACCATCTATTCCCAACCTGCACAAACCCCTCATCCTGCTGATACCCCAATACTGAGCCCCTGCTGCCATATGTGTCCCTATTACTACACCTGATACCACAATACTGAGCCGCTGCTGCCGTATGTGTCCCTATTACTGCACGTGATACCCCAATACTGAGCCGCTGCTGCCGTATGTCCCTATTACTGCACCTGATACCCCGATACTGAGCCGCTGCTGCCGTATGTGTCCCTATTACTGCCCGATACCCCAATACTGAGCCACTGCTGCCATATGTGTCCTTATTACTGCACCTGATACCCCAATACTGAGCCGCTGCTGCCATATGTGTCCTTATTACTGCACCTGATACCCCAATACTGAGCCGCTGCTGCTGTATGTGTCCTTATTACTCCACCTGATACCCCGATACTGAGCCTCTGCTGCCGTATGTGACCCTATTACTGCACCTACTCTGTGGTTCTCTGTACCCTCTAAATTCTAAAGCACCCCTCTATAATATAGTAATGCCGGGTGCAAGTGCCCTAGAAAACAGAGCCCACATTTTGCCCCCTAGAAAGTAATAATGCCCTCTGTGTGCCCCTTTGATAGTCACAGTAACCTGAGTTCCCCTATTACAGTAAGTGCCCACTTTACATTTAATAATTTCACAAGTCTCCCCCGTACAGCTCCCCTATACACAGTATAATGCCCCCTAAATGAATAGTACCACCCACACAGTATACTGACCCCTTAGTAGCCTTCAAACTGTTTGATGGCTCCAACACTGTAATCCCCACATGGTATGATGGCCCCATAGATAACCGCCATATAGTATAATGTGCCAGATAGTCCTCAATATAGCAAAAGGCAGCCCCTGTAGTTTAAAGCAGCACCCCCCATAGGCAGACCCTGTAGAATAAGGCAGCACTTCCCCCCCATAGGCAGATCCTGTAGAATAAGGCAGCACTTCCCCCCATAGGCAGATCCTGTAGAATAAGGCACCACTCCCCCCTATAAGCAGATCCTGTAGAATAAAGCAGCACTCCCCCCTATAGGCAGATCCTGTAGAATAAGGCAGCACTCCCCCCTATAGGCAGATCCTGTAGAATAAGGCAGCAACACCCCCCCCCCCTATAGGCAGATCCTGTAGAATAAGGCAGCACTCCCCCTATAGACAGATCCTGTATATAAGGCAGCACTCCCTCCCCTATAGGCAGATCCTGTATATAAGGCAGCACTCCCTCCCCTATAGTCAGATCCTGTATATAAGGCAGCACTCCTTCCCCTATAGGCAGATCCTGTATATAAGGCAGCACTCCTGATAGCCAGTTTCCTACTCCACACTGATGAGGGGCAAAAACCCCGAAACAGCTGTCTGTGGATGGATACCATGCTTGGCATAGGTGGTTTTCCTTTATTGGATGTTTTCCTTTATTGGATGCTGCCCTTCCCTTGGTTGTTCCTTCCCGGGGAAAGGCCTGGCTATTCACTGCCTGCGTTGAGAAACATGTGATGGTGTCTCCGCAGCTCCTCTACTTGCATTTGCATATTTGGGGGCAGTGTTCTGGATCACTGCGTTGAGAAACACGTGATGGTGTCTCCGCGGTGTTGGATGTTTTGGTCTCCATGAGGTCAATCATCCGTGCCTTTATAGACTTTCTACTAGGCACTGCTCCTGATAGCCAGTTTCCTACTCCACACTGATGAGGGGCAAAAACCCCGAAACAGCTGTCTGTGGATGGATACCATGCTTGGCATAGGTGGTTTTCCTTTATTGGATGTTTTCCTTTATTGGATGCTGCCCTTCCCTTGGTTGTTCCTTCCCGGGGAAAGGCCTGGCTATTCACTGCCTGCGTTGAGAAACATGTGATGGTGTCTCCGCAGCTCCTCTACTTGCATTTGCATATTTGGGGGCAGTGTTCTGGATCACTGCGTTGAGAAACACGTGATGGTGTCTCCGCGGTGTTGGATGTTTTGGTCTCCATGAGGTCAATCATCCGTGCCTTTATAGACTTTCTACTAGGCACTGCTCCTGATAGCCAGTTTCCTACTCCACACTGATGAGGGGCAAAAACCCCGAAACAGCTGTCTGTGGATGGATACCATGCTTGGCATAGGTGGTTTTCCTTTATTGGATGCTTTCCTTTATTGGATGCTGCCCTTCCCTTGGTTGTTCCTTCCCGGGGAAAGGCCTGGCTATTCACTGCCTGCGTTGAGAAACATGTGATGGTGTCTCCGCAGCTCCTTTACTTGCATTTGCATATTTGGGGGCAGTGTTCTGGATCACTGCGTTGAGAAACACGTGATAGTGTCTCCGCGGTGTTGGATGTTTTGGTCTCCATGAGGTCAATCATCCGTGCCTTTATAGACTTTCTACTAGGCACTGCTCCTGATAGCCAGTTTCCTACTCCACACTGATGAGGGGCAAAAACCCCGAAACAGCTGTCTGTGGATGGATACCATGCTTGGCATAGGTGGTTTTCCTTTATTGGATGTTTTCCTTTATTGGATGCTGCCCTTCCCTTGGTTGTTCCTTCCCGGGGAAAGGCCTGGCTATTCACTGCCTGCGTTGAGAAACATGTGATGGTGTCTCCGCAGCTCCTCTACTTGCATTTGCATATTTGGGGGCAGTGTTCTGGATCACTGCGTTGAGAAACACGTGATGGTGTCTCCGCGGTGTTGGATGTTTTGGTCTCCATGAGGTCAATCATCCGTGCCTTTATAGACTTTCTACTAGGCACTGCTCCTGATAGCCAGTTTCCTACTCCACACTGATGAGGGGCAAAAACCCCGAAACAGCTGTCTGTGGATGGATACCATGCTTGGCATAGGTGGTTTTCCTTTATTGGATGTTTTCCTTTATTGGATGCTGCCCTTCCCTTGGTTGTTCCTTCCCGGGGAAAGGCCTGGCTATTCACTGCCTGCGTTGAGAAACATGTGATGGTGTCTCCGCAGCTCCTCTACTTGCATTTGCATATTTGGGGGCAGTGTTCTGGATCACTGCGTTGAGAAACACGTGATGGTGTCTCCGCGGTGTTGGATGTTTTGGTCTCCATGAGGTCAATCATCCGTGCCTTTATAGACTTTCTACTAGGCACTGCTCCTGATAGCCAGTTTCCTACTCCACACTGATGAGGGGCAAAAACCCCGAAACAGCTGTCTGTGGATGGATACCATGCTTGGCATAGGTGGTTTTCCTTTATTGGATGTTTTCCTTTATTGGATGCTGCCCTTCCCTTGGTTGTTCCTTCCCGGGGAAAGGCCTGGCTATTCACTGCCTGCGTTGAGAAACATGTGATGGTGTCTCCGCAGCTCCTTTACTTGCATTTGCATATTTGGGGGCAGTGTTCTGGATCACTGCGTTGAGAAACACGTGATAGTGTCTCCGCGGTGTTGGATGTTTTGGTCTCCATGAGGTCAATCATCCGTGCCTTTATAGACTTTCTACTAGGCACTGCTCCTGATAGCCAGTTTCCTACTCCACACTGATGAGGGGCAAAAACCCCGAAACAGCTGTCTGTGGATGGATACCATGCTTGGCATAGGTGGTTTTCCTTTATTGGATGTTTTCCTTTATTGGATGCTGCCCTTCCCTTGGTTGTTCCTTCCCGGGGAAAGGCCGGGCTATTCACTGCCTGCGTTGAGAAACATGTGATGGTGTCTCCGCAGCTCCTCTACTTGCATTTGCATATTTGGGGGCAGTGTTCTGGATCACTGCGTTGAGAAACACGTGATGGTGTCTCCGCGGTGTTGGATGTTTTGGTCTCCATGAGGTCAATCATCCGTGCCTTTATAGACTTTCTACTAGGCACTGCTCCTGATAGCCAGTTTCCTACTCCACACTGATGAGGGGCAAAAACCCCGAAACAGCTGTCTGTGGATGGATACCATGCTTGGCATAGGTGGTTTTCCTTTATTGGATGTTTTCCTTTATTGGATGCTGCCCTTCCCTTGGTTGTTCCTTCCCGGGGAAAGGCCTGGCTATTCACTGCCTGCGTTGAGAAACATGTGATGGTGTCTCCGCAGCTCCTCTACTTGCACTCCCCCTCTATAGGCAGATCCTGTATATAAGGCAGCAATCCCCCCAATTGGCAGATCCTGTATATAAGGCAGCACTCCCTCCCCTATAGGCAGATGCTGTAGAATAAGGCAGCCCCCATAAAAACACAGTAAATAAATACTCACCTCTCTAACTCCTTGTACCAGCGGTGCTTCCTGCTCCTGCTCATCTGACAGCGGGCACTGGGCGGTGACATCATCGCACCCGCTGTCAGACAGTGTTTTGGATGATGGGGGAAGCAGCGCAGCGCTCCTTCCCTCATCACTGCGGTTAGCTGTATCGGCTAGATGCCGATACAGCTCACCATGCGATGAAGGGCGGGGGGCCCACTGCTGGTACCGGGTCCCTCTGCCTGCTCAGGGGCTCCATAGCAGTAGAGCAGGGAGATCGATTCTCCCTGCTCTGCTGCAGAATGTAACTGCATTGGCGCGCTGCGCGCGCCGATGCTGTTACAGTAGCGTAGCTCCCAGTGGGCCCCTTCAGAGCGCGGGGCCTGGGGCGATGGCCCCCTCTGCCCCCCGGTAGCTACGCTACTGACGTGTGGTAAAATTGATAAAGCAGCTTTATTCTTCGGGTTGGTACGATTACCGTGATACCTCAATTATATCTTTTTTTATGTTTTGGCGCTTTTACACAATAAAAACTATTTTATATAAAAAAAATAATTGTTTTTGCATCGCTTTATTCTGAGAGCTATAACTTTTTTATTTTTCTGCTGATTATGCTGTATGGTGGCTTTTTTTGTTGTGGGACAAGATGACATTTTCAGCGGTACCATCGTTATTTATATCCGTCTTTTTGATCACATTTTATTGCACTTTTTGATCGGCAGTATGATGATAAAGCATTGTTTTTTGCCTCGTTTTTAATTTCTTTTGTGGTGTTCACTGAAGCAGTTAACTAGTGAGAGCGTTTTATAGAGCGGGTCGTTACGGGCGTGGCGATACCAAATATGTGTACTTTTATTGTTTTTTTTATTTACATAAATACATGGATTTATTGGAGAATATTTATTTATTATTTTCTTTATTTGGGGATTTATTTTTTTTTATACATTCTATTTATTTTAATTTTTTTACTTTATAACATTGTCCCAGGGTGGGACATCACTATATTTCATCAGATTGCTAATCTGACACTTTGCATAGCACTGTGTCAGATCAGCGATCTGACCGGCAGTGCAGGAGGCTTTCCACTTCAGTGAAGGACCCGTAAAGAGCCCTGCTGCCATTTTGGATCTGGTGACTCCTTCCAGAACACCGGAACAATGCGATCGCATCATGTTGTTCCGGTGGGAGAGCGCAGGGAGCCCCTGTCCCAGCGCGATGCCCCTCTGTCGCTGTCACTGCTGACAGCAGCATCAGAGATGTTAAATGCCCACGATCGGCACATTTAGAATTGGTGTATCTAATGGATGTGATATTTCTGGGTGAGTGCTGGCGTTATTAGTCTGGGGTCCAATATCCATGGCCATTTGCAGTCTATTAATATCAGCTTACAGCTGTCTGCTTAGCCTTTACTGGTTACTAAAAATAGGGTGACACCATGTCATTTTTTGGGGGTCCACCCTTTTTAATAACTAGTAAAGGCTAAGCAGGCAGCTGTGAGATGATATTAATAGCCTGGGAAGCTTTATGGACATTGGCCTCTTACCAGAATAATAACACCAGCTACGAGCTGTCTGCTTTACCTCAGCTGGATATTAAAAATAAGGGGGACCCTATGGCATTTTTTTCATTAAATTTTATATTTATTAGCTATATACATGTACAGTAACCTACACATGCAAAGCACTGAATATGTAACTCACTGACATCCTTCTATCGGGCTGTGAATTTAATGTATTTGGCTTATGAAATGTCGTATTTCCCATGAGATGTGTTTGTAAAAATCGGATGGCATACACATGATCTGTGTGCTGTGCAATTTTTTTTTTTTTCTTGCACCCATTGACTTATATTCGTGAGTCTCGGCCATTCTATGAGACCATACGCAGCAATTTTTTTAATCACGACAATTCCAGATGAGGAAATACTCGCAGATGAACACTGCCTGATTTAATAACATTGGTGTGAGTGCAATGTGATTGTTTCTCACATAGCATTTGCCAACTTAATACACAGGTGTGAGCAAACCCTTATTGAGGGTCTGTGTATCATGTTATTTGTCGGTCACATTTCTTAGGGGTCTATGACTGTCATCACCCACTGCCTTCACTAGCAAGATGTCTTGATCAGCGGCGACATATGTCTTCTCTTCGGTGCGTGACACTGTGTGTAGAGGACCAGAGCGTAACATGCCGAATACTCAGTTTCTATTCTGTGCCCACTCACCAGGAGCGGACAGTATACCAAGGAGGGGGGGTCTGATGAGAGAGTACAGTTTAAATACTGGGCCCTATAGAGGGGGACACAGTGTGAGAGGACAGTGTGAAGAGGGGGCCGGTATGGAAAGGAGAAGTCAGTGTGAAGAGCATGTACCATAAGAGGGACAGTGTGGGGGTCATATTTTGGGCAGACAATATAGTGAGGGGCAATTTTTTATTCAGGAGCATTATAATGACACTTGTATCTTTAAGGGCGTCATGTGGAGACTTTCTGCAAAAGAGCGGAGAAGATGGAAATCTGCAGAGATGGCTGTGGATGAGAAAACTCATCATGGGGTCTGGACAAGATGAAGAAAAGAAGGAGAACGGCTCCAGAGATGACGTCATCTATAAGGTACCTGGATGTAAATGTTATTTGTGATACTGACTAACTCTCATGTTTTTATTTATGTTAGGAGCATTAAAGGGGATGTCCAGGTTTGTAATGAGTCTGCAGTCATTCTTTGTGACTGCAGACTTCTGAATTCTCACAGTGCGCACTGCACATTGTCAGGATTCTCTCAAGCTGGTGATTTACATACATGCAGTCACATGCTGACTAGATATGTGTGACCTCAGTCAATGAAAATGAACTGAGCGAGGCCGGGCACGTCTAGTCGGAATGTGGTCAGAAGTATACAAATCACATACTTGTGCTGACATGACTGTCCACCAGCCAGGGAGAATATTAAAAGCGTGCAGTTGTGAGAATTCAGAAGCTGCGATGTCAGGATTCAGCTCTGCAGGTTCCAGTAGTCATCACATGGACACTTCACTCATATGCGACTTTCATACTTATGGTCTGGTGACAACGAGCTTCTCTTCTGCTTCTCTCAGTTTTTCACTGAATATTGAGAGCACTAGGGAGAGAGGCTCTTGGGTACATGACTAAGTGTGCAAATCCCATATGTCCTAGGGGGGGCGCCGAAATGAATTCTTGCCCCGGGTGCCAGAAACCCTAGAAATGCCTCTGCTGGGGATCAGTCTTTTAGCAGACTCAATATACTCAATGTACGCCAAATTTTTATGATCAGTAATCACAGTGATCGGACGAATAGCCCATTAGAAAAAGTGCCTCCATTCTTGAAATGCTAATTTGACCACAAGAAGTTCTCTATTGCCCACTTTGTAATTTCTTTCAGCTGCAGAGATCTTCCTGGAAAAGAAGGCATATGGCTTGAGATTGGTCAAAATGGCAGGTAAAAAAACACCAGTACACAGGCAGAGATGCTTACCTGTCCAGGACCTCTAAACAATTGCACTAACCAAGGTGCAGCGGACTGCTGCACCTTGGTTAGTGCAATTGTTTGGAGGCCCTGGACAGGTAAGCATCTATGCCTGTGTACTGGTGTTTTTTGTCTAGAATAGTGAAGGTTTTTCCTCTTATGATGTTTTTTTTTGTCAAAATGGCAGGTCCCTGGGACAACACTGCTCCCACCCCCACCTCAGAAGCATCCACCTCTACAATAAAAGGTTTGGACCGGTCTGCCTGGACCAAAATCGGAGCGGGCATAAAACATTTTTTTCATCGTCAAAAAGGAATCCTTGGCAGATACAGACCATTTTTTTAACATCTGCGCCCTTGTGTGTGAGATCAGTAAGCGGCTTGACCACCTGTGAAAATCCCTTAATAAATTTTAAGTAATAATTGGCGAATCCCAAGAAGTGCTGAAGACCCTTAAGATCCTGGGGTTGGACTCAGTCAACAATAGACTGCACCTTCTTGGGATCCATGCGAAACCCCTCACACAACACAATCAGTCCCAAAAAAGACAGCTCCTGTACAAAAAACAAACATTTCTCCTTTTTGGCAAACAATTGATTTTCCCCGAGTCTTTGGAGAACAGTTCATACATGTAACAGATGGAAATGACTATCAGGGGAGTACACCAAAATATCATGAAGGTAGATAACTACAAAATGGCCTGTAAGGTCAGCAAACACCACATTAATCAAATTTTGAAATATAGCGGGACCATTTGTAAGACCAAATGGCATAACCAGATTTTCAAAGAGTCCCTCAGATGTGAGAAATGCAGTTTTCCACTCGTTCCCCTCCCAAACCCTTATCAGATTATAGGCTTCCCGAAGGTCTAGTTTGGAGAACCATTTAGCCCCTGACAACTGGTTACACAAATCTGGAATAAGGGGAAGAGGGTACGTTTTTCTCATGGCAATTTTGTTCAGTTCTTGAAAGTCGAGGCAGGGGCGTAAACCGCCATCTTTTTTCTTTACGATACAAAACCCTGCAGCCACAGAAGGACGTACAGTATATGCTCCTTGCAGAGACTCTCCGCAATATACTCCTTCATGGCTCAACGTTCAGGGCCAGACTGTTAGGTGTCGAGTTCCCGCCGCTGCACAGGGAGAATCTCGAACCATGTCCGCTGCGGTCTCCCATTCTCCTCCAGTTGCAGAGGAACCTACTCAGCGTCTGGCTCAAGCTTTCCAGGATCAACCTTTGTAGCCAACACAGTTCAGCGGCGAGCAGACATTCTAGGGACTGCTTTTCTCCTACTGAGCATGCCCACGGGTTGACCTCTCATTGGAGGTCGGGGGTCACATGCTCAGGTCCTGTAGCAGCTCCTATTGGACCACTAGGAAGGTCCTGGAGAGCTACAGCTTTAAAAGGTTTGCATGGCCGCTCGGCCATGCGCTACTATGAAACCTAAATTGTGTGTGTAAGCTTGAATGATTGTATCTGGTGAATGCACCTAAATGATCCCTTTCCCTCCAGTTCTTGCTTGGGCATTAGAGTGAGTGGAGCTAAGATACAGTGCCAGTCAGTGGCTAAGCCTCCGCCACACACTAGGGTAGCGGCGTGCGCTATTGCTTTCCGTTAGCGGTTCGCAGTCATGTCTGCATTAATAATCTTAGCACAATACATTTGTCAGAGTAGTGTGTGAATTCCTGCTTTAACCCAGTATCTGTCTCCGGGCATCCTCAGGCGTGTGCTCAAAAGCCACTGAGTGACAGAGCGGGTTTAAAGGGACACTGTCACCTGAATTTGGAGGGAACAATCTTCAGCCATGGAGGCGGGGTTTTGGGGTTTTTGATTCACCCTTTCCTTACCCGCTGGCGGCATGCTGGCTGCAATATTGGATTGAAGTTCATTCTCTGTTCTCCGTAGTACATGCCTGCACAAGGCAATCTTGTTCTGTCTGCCAGCAGTTCGGACATTATGCCAAGAAATGTCCCCAGCGGTAGGGGAAAACATCAGCGCCGAGGGAATAGATCCCTGTTGGGGATAACCAGGTTACGTTACCACTCCCCACATATAGAGTGGTCTTCAGGGAGAATTTTGGGATGGAGTGAATCTTGTGAGGGCAGATGTCTGAGGGAGTGCGTTCAGGTTGCCACTGCAGAGGTACCCGCAGGTCTTTCCTCTCTCCCCAAACACAATTTTTTCCTATGCAAATGTGTTTTCCAAGAAGGTTGCGGAGACCCTTCCGCCTCACCACCCCTATGACTGTCCTATTGATCTCTTGCCTGGGTCAGAGCCTCCCCGGGGCCGGGTCCATCCCCTGTCTCTCCCGGAGATGGAGGCAATGACTCAATACATCCAGGAGAATTTGGCAAGAGGATTCATTAGGAAGTCAGTGTCACCTGCAGGGGCGGGGTTCTTCTTCGTGCATAACGCGATCATGGGGTGTAAGGTGGTACGTGGCAAAAAATTCTATTTGGTGGATTGGAAGGGTTATAGCCCAGAGGACAGGTCCTGGGAGCCTGTTGAGCACATTTGGGCTCCGCAGCTCATTGCTGCCTTCCAGCGTAGCGTGGCCCAAGGAGGGGGGTATTGTTAGGTGTCGAGTTCCCTCCAGACCGACAGATGACACAGAGACAGATTTAACAGGTTTAGACAATAATGCAGATTTTCAGCATAGATTGGCACAGTTAGTACCCCATTAAATAATTTCCCCAGTCTCCCAATTGATGACTGGGTTGTGGCGTTGCATCCAGGGCATCACCAACCCCAACCCAGCAGGCATATTTTCCAAAACGAAACAACTTCTTTTTTCAGCATGAACTGAACCCACCTTGAGTGAAAAGACCTCTGAAACATAGAGAATCCCTTCATTGGTGAGAGGAGTCAATGGCCACCACTTTAACAGTAGTCTCTAGCCTAACTGTCCCTATCGTGTATTGAGATATCAAACGGGAGTCAATCAAGTTGATGGACGAACCGCAGTCAATAAAAGCTGCAGAAAAATAAGGACAACCATCCACTAACAATTCTACTTGCAACAAAACCTTTGAAAATGAGGAAGAATGTACCTGAGGGTCTGGGTGTTCTCCTCGATCAGCACCCAGACCTAGTCATTTCCCGACACCTTGGCTGATGAGGGATGGGAGGGACAGTCCTGCTTCCAATGCTCAGATTCTCCACAATAGAAGCACAGCTGCTTCTCGCAATGGCATCTCCTTTCTTTCTCCTTAAAGGTGATGGCGCCCACCTCCATAGCCTCAGAAGCGGGAACGGCTTCACTTCCACTGGGGAACAACGGGGTTTCCAATTGCATAACACCCCTCGCCCGCAGCCTACAGACTATATGGACCGCCTGGGTCATGGCATCCTCCAGAGAATCAGGTGGGGGATGTAGGGGCAAGGCATCTTTTAAATGCTCCGACAGACCTCTGTGGAATAAGGCCCCGAGGGTGGCGTCATCCCAAGAAACTTCAGAAGCCCAGCATCTGAACTCTGAGCAAAACCACTCAGCTGAATGCCTCAGCCAGATGCACACAATCTGGTTCATCATAGATGTGCCCATGGGCCTCAAAAAATGCATCCACCGACATTCTCTCAGGGGCTGTGGAAGGGAGAGAAAAAGCCCAAGCCTGAGGGGATCCTCTTAACAGAGATATAATGACCCCCACCCTCTGACTTTCATCCCCTGAAGAGTGGGGTGTTAATGAGAAAAAAAAGTTAACATTCTTCCCTGAAGACTCTAAATTTCTCTTTGTCTCCAGAGAAGGTGTCTGGAAACCTCACCGGAGGTTCAGGAGGAATCAGAGTAACATCTTTCACCAACCCCCTGGGTTACTGATGACAAAGCCCCTTGCACTGTATCAGTCACATGCTGCTGAGACTGAACAAGGGCTTGCTGCTCAACATTCAGTTTATGCAGCGTCTGAGTCAGATGCTTCACCTGCTCAGAAAGGGTGCGCACAGGATCCATAATATCCCCACACACCAGGAAAATTGGGTTACCTGATTCTTTGTGCACGGAGGGTTTGCCGGGACGGGTATGACCACCAATGTGCAGGGCCTGCGACACATGACCGTTGAGGCAGGGTCAGGGGCAGAGCCTACCAGCGAGCTCCCGGAGGAGATATCAGAGAGCGACGGGGATCGGCATGGCCGAGAGGAGGCCATACAAACTGAGGTCAGTGACGGGAGGTAAGCAGGAAATCAGAATGAGAGACAAGAGAATGGTTAGGTCAAAGCCGAGAGTAACCGAGAGAGCGACAGAGGTACCAGGCGAGCAGGCAAAGCGGACAGTCAAATGACTAAGCAAGAGTCAATACCAGGTAAACAACAAATGGTACAGAATCAGCAGACAAGAGCAAAATGGGAACAGACCAGGTCAGAAACAGGGGGATCACACTAAAGCATGCACAAGGCACAAGCACTCAAGGGTCAACTAACTTAGCCGAGGGCAGGAGTATTACTGACACACTGACAGGGCATGAGAAGCTATTTAAAGCCCTCCCAAAGCCAGAGGGAGGCCACCAGGATTAACCCCAGAAGCACTAGACAAAACATACAGACCATGACACCTAGTGGTTAGATACTTGTCCATTCTTCAGGTGGCTTCCACTTGGAAGCCCCTCACTAATTTGATCAATACAAGTTGAATTAAAAAAAATCCATCTTTTCTAGAGCGGAAACTGTGTATGTTCGCATGATGCCCTTTTCAAGTTGATTCTGACACTGAATCTGTCAGAAAAACCTATCAAAAATATTCAAATTAATAAACATATGCAATTCTGTATAAAATCAAAATGCTTTTCATGTGTTCAGGATTTGAAAGTCTTTTCAGCACTTTTGTTTTCCACTCAGAGGTTTCCATGACCTCACCTAATTCCTCAAAGCCCTCAATCTCCTGTAATAAAGTTAACAAATATTAACCCCACTTCCCACCACTACAGGGCAAGTGGGAAGAGACGGGCAAAGTGCCAGAATTGGTGCATCTAATAGATACGTCTTTTCTGGGTAGCTGCAGGCTGCTGTTTTTAGGCTGGGGGGGTGATATCCATGGCCCCTTACAAGCCTGAGAATACCAGCTCCCAGCTGTGAGCTTTAGCAAGGCTGGTTGTCAAAAATGGGAAGGACCCAGACATCATTTTTTTTATTATTTATTTAAATAATTAAAAAAACAGAGTGGGGACCCCTCTATTCTTGATAACCAACCTTGCTGAAGCTGACAGCTGAGGGTTGCAGCCCCCAGCTGTGAGTTTTGCCTGGTTGGTTGAAGAAAATAGGGGGGTACCCACGTCGGGTCTTTCATTAATTTATTTAGTTAGATCACAGGCGGCTGAGGGACACCCCGATCATACGCTCCTGCTGTCACTGTTATTAGGGGCAGCAGGTGTCAGATGATGGGAGAAAGAGTCCCAATAGCCTCCACCTGCTGTTATTGTTCGGACTTTATTATAACTCTCATCATTCTCCTCTGCTCATGCCGATCGTCGGCAGAGCAGGGGAGAATGATGAAAGCCGTCTTCAGCACCTGCCGGAACAGTGCTTAATGTAGCGCTTCTTCCCCGGCGGTTGTCCGTGTGGTACTGATGTGGCAGATGGGCGGCACACGGTTGCCAAACATGTGCCGCAAGTATTACATTCACAACACACGGACACACAGACACAGATATCTCCGGTACCTGTTTTTCCGGTACCGGAAATAAACAGACGTGTGAAACCGGCCTTAGAAATTACTTGGGTGAGTTCTCCAAGAGTTTTTGCAACTATTTTTAAGACTATGTGCTGATGGTGTATTTTAGTCCTCAGGCAAAGCCACTTCAGGATCATGTGAGTGCTCATATTCCAGAAGTGACTTCACTGGTGATCATGGATCATGTGCACAGCAATGTCATTTTGATTTTTCTGTGCATTCAGCTTTTTATGGGGCGCTTTTTCAGGAACATTCTGGGCGAAATCCACCTGAAAAAGACATTGTGTGCACAGTGCCTAAGGAGAATTTTGGGGATGATCCACTCAAAAAAGACTGTTCAAATACATACCATCACTCAAAAAAGACTGTTCAAATACATACCATTTGGCCTCTTGTACTTGTCCCTATTGATCTGCAATACAGAACTGTAGTTAAACTGGATGCATCAGTATTTCATCAGTACTTGACCAAATTTTTTGCAGCCACATTTGCATTCATTTAAAATCATTTTCAGCTGCGCAAAAATGGGATCCCTGTTTGTCCAATTTAAAAAAAAGCAATGAATATAAATATGGATGCAAAAACTGATGAAATAATTATGGAATACTGATGCAACCACATTTTATGCACTGTTCATACAGTTTGGGTGTATATACATAAAAGAGGATTTTAAAAAATGAACTTAAAATCAAGTCCATGTGAGTAGCCATAATGATTTACATTTAAATCTCTGCCCATGAAAAATGGCTAACAAATATACTCTTGTGAATGAGGCCTTAGAGGCGCAATCAGCACAGTAAAGCAAGTGTATAAAAGCTATATAAATGTAAAACCTAATATTCATATTTATTTACCAAATGGGTTTTTTTGATAATCATGCCGTCTAGAACAAGCTCAGAATTTATCATGTGAGACAAAATAAAACAAGATTGTCGTTTTCAGTTTTCTCATAAGCTCAGTTTTCTATCAAGGTTTCTGAAGGTGACTTTCCTAACAGATCATCCATTGCATGACATCATCCTGATTTGTGTGACAATTTCTGGACTTGCACGTCAGATGAATGAGATTCACTATTAACTCGTAATTTGATTCTGATGACTGAACTGGCTTAACAATCTAAAAACACTGCGGCATGTGAAACGGCATTACCTCATATGTCATAGACGACGCTTGGAGTATAATTTTGATTAAAAAACTAAAAACCTTTCTAACCCATCATTGTGACAGACAGGAAAATCAATGGATTTTTAGTGAATTTGTAGTTGTCAATCCATTTAAGCTACAGTTAATTCTTTTATGAGAACGTACAATTCTACACTTGGCAGGTAAATGGACAGTTCTGCTAGCTGATGCATACAGCTCTAAGCAAGTATTAGCTGCATTTACTAGTCATACAGAGTAACCAAGGCTTAATGCTCCTTCACATTCACTTTTCTTTTTAAGAATTTTTAAACTCTTGCTAAAAAAACAAAAAAAACAAACAAACATGAATTTCAAGTTGAATGCAGAAAAAAATCCGGCTTCAATGATCCCATAAAATTGTAAAAAATATCCCATAAAATTGTAAAAAAAATAGCAAAAAATTGTAAACAATAGCATAAATGTCACAACCACATAGAGGGGGGAGAATAGTATAGTCATTGCAATGACTAAGGACATTTTGGTCAGAAACGCGTCAGATACACTATTCTCCCCCTCACCCTGGGGTTGTGACTTTTATGATATAGTTTCCTGTTTTTTAATATTTTTTACATTAAACTTCAGTTTTTATGGGACCCTTGAAGCCTGATTTTTTTTCTGTATTCGATTCATATTCTTGCTGCATTGCTGGTTTTCTGGGCTTTGGATTATTCTAAGGCCGGCATCACACTAGAGAGTTTTACGGACGTATGAGGCTATGTGCACAAAATGTGGATTAGGCTTAGGAATTTCTGGTGCGGATTCTGCCTCTCCTGGCAGAAAACGCACCTGCGGATTTGTCGCATTTTTTGTGCGGTTCCGCAGCGTTTTTTGTGCGTTTTTGCTGCGGTTTTCTTGCGGATTTGCTGCGTTTTTTACCCCTGCGGTCTTCTTTAATGGAATGGGTACAAAAACGCTCCAGATTTGCAAAAAAGAAGTGACATGCTACTTCTTTTAAACCGCAGCGTTTCCCGCAGCGGATTTTCCGCAAAGCGTGCACAGCTCTGTACTCTGTACTCTGGTCATCTGGCGTAGCACCCCATCACTTTCCTTCTTGGTCAAATAGCCCTTACACAGCCTGGAGGTGTGTTTGGGGTCATTGTCCTGTTGAAAAATAAATGATGGTCCAACTAAACGCAAACCGGATGGAATAGCATGCCGCTGCAAGATCCTGTGGTAGCCATGCTGGTTCAGTATGCCTTCAATTTTGAATAAATCCCCAACAGTGTCACCAGCAAAGCACCCCCACACCATCACACCTCCTCCTCCATGCTTCATGGTGGGAACCCGGCATGTAGAGTCCATCCGTTCACCTTTTCTGCGTCGCACAAACACACGGTGGTTGGAACTAAAGATCTCAAATTTGGACTCATCAGACCAAAGCACAGATTTCCACTGGTCTAATGTCCATTCCTTGTGTTCTTTAGCCCAAACAAGTCTCTTCTGCTTGTTGCCTGTCCTTAGCAGTGGTTTCCTAGCAGCTATTTTACCCTGAAGGCCTGCTGCACAAAGTCTCCTCTTAACAGTTGTTGTAGAGATGTGTCTGCCGCTAGAACTCTGTGTGGCATTGACATGGTCTCTAATCTGAGCTGCTGTTAACCTGCGATATCTGAGGCTGGCGACTCGGATAAACTAGCGCTTGATGGTGTTTGCCACTGCACTTGGGGACACTTTCAAAGTTTTCCCAATTTTTCGGACTGACTGACCTTCATTTCTTAAAGTAATGATGGCCACTCGTTTTTCTTTACTTAGCTGCTTTTTTCTTGCCATAATACAAATTCTAACAGTCTATTCAGTAGGACTATCAGCTGTGTATCCACCAGACTTCTACACAACACAACTGATGGTCCCAACCCCATTTATAAGGCAAGAAATCCCACTTATTAAACCTGACAGGGCACACCTGTGAAGTGAAAACCATTCCCGGTGACTACCTCTTGAAGCTCATCAAGAGAATGCCAAGAGTGTGCAAAGCAGTCATCAAAGCAAAAGGTGGCTACTTTGAAGAACCTAGAATATAAGACATAATTTCAGTTGTTTCACACTTTTTTATTAGGTATATAATTCCACATGTGTTAATTCATAGTTTTGATGCCTTCAGTGTGAATGTACAGTTTTCATAGTCATGAAAATACAGACAAATCTTTAAATGAGAAGGTGTGTCCAAACTTTTGGTCTGTACTGTATATATATGTGTGGGTGTTTTGAAGAATGCTTTGTTTTAAAACTATGTGTAAATGACAGAGAACTACTGTATGTAAAAGCTCATGTTAAAATCGCATCGCATACGGATTGCATATGGATGTCAAATGGATACATAGATGCGAGGAAATTGTATCATCGCATTGCAAACGGATTACACACGGATGACCATATGGAGGACACTCTCTCTGCCGAGAGAATGGGACCGATTTTTAATACGTTAAGTGTGGCGCCGGCCTTGTAATCCGCCTATGGATATAATTATACCTGAGGGCCTGGCTGCAGACAATGGACTTTTTAATGAGTGTGTGGTGGAAGCTATCCCGTCCAAGGTATGTAGGCTTGTCAATAGGTTTACTATACAAGAATATCTGTATTGATCTGTTTGGGATTTTTATGCTGACCAGAAATGTATCCTCTGTATATGAGTGCTCCAGTGACAAGTTTAGTAGGATGAAATGCGTTAAATCTTTCATGGAATTTTTTCACCACAAGTTGTAAGAGCTGGAAATATGTGCAAGCGCACAACTACTTAAATGCACTTTTTACATTTTTTTTTTTAAAGCTCTATAGACTTTATCCCTTTAAAGTTATTACATAGAAGAACTGTTTCCAAGAGTCTAATAAAAGCCATGCATGTGCCTCTGCGTATCTGGCATATAATGCATGGTTCCCATTCTGTCACGCTTCAGCATGCCACTTGGCACAATAGTAGCCCTTCATCTGAGAACAAAACTTCTGTTGTAGCCATAAGGTATCAAGAAGAAGCAACTCGCTCTTCTCTAAATACAGTATGGGAATCAATACTTTCTGCAGAGCCGACTACACAAACACTCGCATTCTACGCTCTAAAGGTCACAATGTGACTCCAACTGTAACTCATTGTAAGAGAGATTTCCCAATCATAGCATTACTGAAATACATATATTATACATTAACTCCAAATCGTTACTCCGTATCGAAGGGATTTACAGCAATAAATTAGTGATAGAAAAAAAAGCATGCCAATATTTCATAGCAAAAGCAATCATGTTTTATGAGAGGCAGTGCATTGCTGGCCATACATTTTATATCTGTATTAAGCAGTGATTTCAGAAATAGAGATGACTTCATACAATACCGTCCTGATTATGCTGTGGGAGCGAAGAAGCTTTTTAAAGTGAAATGGCTCATTGTCTGGTCTAACTAATACAGAAACGAAGGCATCTCGGAAAGGCTAAAACACTCTCAAATTAATGTCGCCCCGCTGAAATATCAATTTTTACTACATTAATCTGAGCCGAAACCAATCTGATTCCTTAACTGCAATGTTGTAAGGTATGTCTAGGGAGTTTTACAGGCATATGTTACTTTTAATGGGAATTTCAGGATGTTAAATGATTGCAAGCGATGGAACATCTTTCAATGATTTGATCAGATGTTTCTATTGTTATAACCTTACAATGATGAATCCTAACGTCCTCCGCAAATATATTTCACAAATACATCTGGAAATGTATAGGCCTTTGTAGGTATATGGACAACATAGTTTTCTCTGCATATTTGCACATGGGTATGGCTACGTTCAGACTAGCGTTGTGCTACTGTGCGTCGGGTTAGCGTCGGGCGACACAGCGGCGACGCACGCGTCATGCGCCCCTATGTTTAACATGGGGGACGCATGCGTTTTTGTTTGTTGCGTTTTGCGACGCATGCGTCTTTTTTGCCGCAAGCGTCGGACCAAGAAAACGCAACAAGTTGCATTTTTCTTGCGTCCGATTTTCGGCAAAAAACGACGCACGCGTCGCAAAACGCAGCATTTTTGCGTGCGTTTTGCCGCGTTTTTGCGTGCGTTGTGCGTTGCGTCGCCGACGCAGCGGCGCACAACGCTAGTCTGAACGTAGCCTATAGTAATCATGTAAAAAAAAAGCAAGTATACAAACAAACATGTAACAATTATCCAAAAAATATTTATGCCTATTATAATCTAAAACAGTGTCTTTCCACCTGTTACCAAAACAACTGCCCCAGACAAGTTCTTACAACTGAAGCTGCCGGTGCACTTTACACCTAGACAGACCATACAGTGCCTTAAAAAAAGTGTGCATACCCCATGAACTTTTCCATATTTTTTCCATGTGACCCCCACAAATTTAGGCTATGTGGACACGTTCAGGATTTCTTGCAGAAAATTCCTGAGAAAAACCTGAAATTTTCTGCAAGAAATCTGCATGCGTTTTTTGTGCGTTTTTGCAGCGTTTTTGATGCGATTTTTTTTCCGGACATTTCCCAATGCATTTTATAGTGGGAAATCCGCAAAAAAATGCAAAATTAATGAACATGCTGCGTTTTTTACTGCAATGCGTTTTTTCCGCAGAAAAAAACGCATCATGTACACAAAACATGCGGAATTCATTCTAAATAATGGGATGCATATTGTATGCTTTTTTGTGGTTTTATAGCATTTTTATCGCTAAAATTGTGAAAAATCAGCAACATGTGCACACAGCCTTAAACGTATTTTATTGGGATTTCATTTGATATAACAACACAAGGTAGCACGTCTTTTTTAAATAAAAAGGAAATTATACATTGTTTTCTAGTTATTTTAAAAATATAAATCTGAAAATTGTGACATGCATTTGTTTTCAGCCCCTATGAGTTAATGCTTTGTAGGACCACCTTTAGCTGCAATTACTGCCGCAATTACTTTGGGGTATGTCTTTGGCATGTCCCACACGTCCAGATAATTCCGGTACTGGAAAAATCGGTACCGGAATTATCCGTGTCCGTGTGCTTACGGAGCACATCAGTGTGGCACACGTGCCGCAGCCGTGTGCTGCCCGTGTGCCGACTGAGGACCACACGGACCGTGCAGGAGACAGCGCTACAGTTAAGCGCTGTCCCCTGCATGTGGTGCTGAAGCCAGTATTCGTCCCTTCTTCCCAGCAGCGTTCGCTGGAAAGAAGGAATGAATAATCTTTTTTTTTGTTTGTTTTTAAAATAAACTTGCCGGTAATCTGCCCCCTCCCACCCCCTGTGCGCCCGCCCGCTGGCATTAAAATACTTACCCAGCTCCCTCGGCGCCTCCATCCTCTAAGCGTCCCTGCTTGTCCTGTATGAGCGGTCACGTGGTGCAGCTTATTACAGTAATGAATATGCGGCTCCACCTCTATGGGAGGTGGAGCCGCATATTCATCACTGTAATGTGTGGCACCACGTGACATACAGGACAAGCAGCGACGCTGTGAGGATGGAGGCGCCGAGGGAGCTGGGTAAGTATTTTAATGCCAGCGGGCGGGCGCACAGGGGGTGGGAGTGGGCAGATTAATGGCAACTTTATTTTAAAAAAAAAAAAAAAAGATTATTCATTTCTTCTTTCCAGCGAACGCTGCTGGAGAGAAGAAATGAATGGGGCTTAGGAACCACACACTGGGAGGACAGTGCTTACAGTAGCGCTGTCTCCTGCACGGCACACAGACTGCACACGGACAACATCCGTGTGCGGTACGTGTTTTACATGGACCCATTGACTTTAATGGGTCCGTGTGATCCGTGCGCTCCCACGAACACTGACATGTCTCCGTGTTTTCCAAACGGACACACGGTCCGTGAAAACACGCTGACATGTGACATTGATTTTAATGTGTCTACGTGACTCAGTGTCTCCGGTACATGAGGAAACTGTCACCTCACGTACCGGAGCCACTGACGTGTGAAACCGGCCTTTACCAGTTTTTCAGATCTAGAGGCTGAAATTTTTGCCCATTTTTTTTTTTTTTGCACGCTCGCTCCCGCTCAGTAAGATTGGATGGAGGCATGTGTGAGCAGCAATTTTCAGGTCTTGTTACAGGTTTTCAATGAGATTTAGGTCTGGACTGTGACTGCGCCATTCACACACATAAATATGCTTGGATATAAACCATCTATTGCAGCTCTGGCAGTATGTGTAGGATTGTTGGAAGATGAACCTATGTCAAAGTCTCAAGTCTTTTGTCACCTGTAACAGATTTTCCTCTTAGATTGCCCTGTATTTAACTTCCCATCAACTCTGACCAGCTTCTCTGCTCCTGCTGAAGAAAAGCATCCCCACAGCATGATGTGAGGATGATGTTTTCAGGCTGATGTGCAGTGATAGTTTTCTGCCACACATACTGTGGGTACAGAAAGTATTCAGACCCCTTTAAATTTTTCACTCTTTGTTTCATTGCAGAAATTTTGTAAATTCAAAAAAGTTCACTTTTTTTCTCATTAATGTACACTTTGCACCCCATGTTGATTGAAAAAAAACAAATGTACAAATTTTTGCTAATTTATTAAAAAAGAAAAAACTGAAATATCACATGGTCATGAGTATTCAGACCCTTTGCTCAGTATTGAGTAGAAGCACCTATTGAGCTAGTACAGCCATGAGTCTTCCTGGGAATGATGCAACAAGTTTTTTACTCCTGGATTTGGGGATCCTCTGCCATTCTTCCGTGCAGATCCTCTCCAGTTCCGTCAGGTTGGATGGTGAACGTTGGTGAACAGCCATTTTCAGGTCTCTCCAGACATGTTCAATTGGGTTTAGGTCAGGGCTCTGGCTGGGCCAGTCAAGAATGGTCACAGAGTTGTTCTGAAGCCGCTTCTTTGATATTTTAGCTGTGTGCTTAGGGTCATTTTCTTCTTGGAAGGTGAACCTTCAGCCACGTCTGAGGTCCAGAGCACTCTCGAAGAGGTTTTCATCCAGGATATCTCTGTACTTGGCAGCATTCATGGTTCATTCAATGACAACCAGTCATCCTGTCCCTGCAGCCGAAAAACACCCCCATAGCATGATGCTGCCACCACCTTGTTTCACTGTTGGGATTGTATTGGGTCGGTCATGAGCAGTGCCTGGTTTTCTCCACACATACTGCTTAGAATTATCACCAAAAAGGTCTATCTTCATCTCATCAGACCAGAATATGTTATTTCTCATAGTCTGGGAGTCCTTCATGTGTTTTTTAGCAAACTATGCAGGCATTCATATGTCTTACACTGAGGAGAGGCTTCCGTCAGGCTACTCTGCCATAACGCCGGCGTCACACACAGCGTAAAACAATACGGTCCGTATATTACGGCCATAATACGCTGAAAAGTCCCGAAAATAGTGGTCCGTAGCTCCTCCGTAGGCAGGGTGTGTCAGCATTTTTGCGCATAGCATCCTCCGTATGTAATCCGTATGGCATCCGTACTGCGTGGTTTTCTCGCAGGCTTGCAAAACCAACATACCGCTATAGAAATGATCCATGTGTCCCAAAAAGAAAAAAATATATATATATATACTGTCTATATATATATATGTCATTAGACACATATATGTATATATATTAATATTTTTTCCAGCGCTATACAGCTTGAAAGCCGGTAATTCAATTACCGGCTTTTTCTTTCTCCTTCCTAAAACCCGACATGATTTGAGACATGGTTTACATACAGTAAACCATGTCTTCTCTCCATTTTTTTTGCAGATTCCACACTACTAATGTCAGTAGAGTGTATCTGCAAAATTTGGCCGTTCTAGCTCTTAAAATAAAGGGTTAAATGGCGGAAAAAATTGGCGTGGGCTCCCGCGCAATTTTCTCCGCCAGAGTAGTAAAGCCAGTGACTGAGGGCAGATATTAATAGCCTGGAGAGGGTCCATGGTTATTGGCCCCCCCCTGGCTAAAAATATCTGCCCCCAGCCACCCCAGAAAAGGCACATCTGGAAGATGCGCCTATTCTGGCACTTGGCCACTCTCTTCCCATTCCCGTGTAGCGGTGGGATATGGGGTAATGAAGGGTTAATGCCACCTTGCTATTGTAAGGTGACATTAAGCCTAATTAATAATGGAGAGGCGTCAATTATGACACCTATCCATTATTAATCCAATTGTAGTAAAGGGTTAAATAAAACACAAACACATTATTTAAAATTATTTTAATGAAATAAAAACATTGGTTGTTGGAGTATTTTATTCTACGCCCAATCCAGTCACTGAAGACCCTCGTTCTGTGAAAGAAAAAACATAATAAACCAACAATATACTTACCCTCCGCAGATCTGTAACGTCCAACGATGTAAATCCTTCTGAAGGGGTTAAAACATTTTGCAGCAAGGAGCTTTGCTAATGCAGGCTGCTCCTCGCTGCAAAACCCCGGGGAATGAGGCTAAATATAGATCAATGAGCTATATTTAGCTTCATTTGCGGTGAGGCGCCCTCTGCTGGATGTTCATAGATCGTGGGAACTTTCCTAGAAAGCCTGGGAGCTTAATATAGATCAATGAGCTATATTTAGCTTCATTTGCGGTGAGGCGCCCTCTGCTGGATGTTCATAGATCGTGGGAACTTTCCTAGAAAGCCTGGGAGCTTTCTAGGAAAGTTCCCACGATCTATGAACATCCAGCAGAGGGCGCCTCACCGCAAATGAAGCTAAATATAGCTCATTGATCTATATTTAGCCTCATTCCCCGGGGTTTTGCAGCGAGGAGCAGCCTGCATTAGCAAAGCTCCTTGCTGCAAAATGTTTTAACCCCTTCAGAAGGATTTACATCGTTGGACGTTACAGATCTGTGGAGGGTAAGTATATTGTTGGTTTATTATGTTTTTTCTTTCACAGAACGAGGGTCTTCAGTGACTGGATTGGGCGTAGAATAAAATACTCCAACAACCATTGTTTTTATTTCATTAAAATAATTTTAAATAATGTGTTTGTGTTTTATTTAACCCTTTACTACAATTGGATTAATAATGGATAGGTGTCATAATTGACGCCTCTCCATTATTAATTAGGCTTAATGTCACCTTACAATAGCAAGGTGGCATTAACCCTTCATTACCCCATATCCCACCGCTACACGGGAATGGGAAGAGAGTGGCCAAGTGCCAGAATAGGCGCATCTTCCAGATGTGCCTTTTCTGGGGTGGCTGGGGGCAGATATTTTTAGCCAGGGGGGGGCCAATAACCATGGACCCTCTCCAGGCTATTAATATCTGCCCTCAGTCACTGGCTTTACTACTCTGGCGGAGAAAATTGCGCGGGAGCCCACGCCAATTTTTTCCGCCATTTAACCCTTTATTTTAAGAGCTAGAACGGCCAAATTTTGCAGATACACACTACTGACATTAGTAGTGTGGAATCTGCAAAAAAAATGGAGAGAAGACATGGTTTACTGTATGTAAACCATGTCTCAAATCATGTCGGGTTTTAGGAAGGAGAAAGAAAAAGCCGGTAATTGAATTACCGGCTTTCAAGCTGTATAGCGCTGGAATAAATATTAATATATATACATATATGTGTCTCACTGACATATATATATATATATATATATATATATATATACCTATTCTATGTGTACACATTTATTCTACCTATTCTACTGTAAGCTGTCAGTGTGATTTTACTGTACACCGCACTGCATTACCGGCTTTTCTCTCTAACAGCGCTGCGTATTTCTCGCAAGTCACACTGCTTGTCCGTGTGTAATCCGTATTTTTCACGCTTCCATAGACTTTCATTGGCGTATTTCTTGCGCAGTACGGTGACAAACGCAGCATGCTGCGATTTTGTACGGCCGTAGAAAGCCGTATAATACTGATTAGTAAAATACGGCAGATAGGAGCAGGGGCATAGAGAATAATTGTGCCGTATTTTTTGCGAGTTTTACGGACGTAGTTTCTGCGCTCTTACGTCCGTAAAACTCGCAAGTGTGACGCCGGCCTAAAGGTCTGACTGGTGGAGGGCTAGAGTGATAGTTATTATTATAATTATTTATTATTATAGCGCCATTTATTCCATGGCGCTTTACATGTGAGGAGGGGTATACATAATACAAAGAGGTACAATAATCTTGAACAATACAAGTCACAACTGGTACAGGAGGAGAGAGGACCCTGCCCGCGAGGGCTCACAATCTACAAGTTGACTTTGTGGAATTTTCTCCCATCTCCCTACTGCATCTCTGGAGCTCAGACACAGCCAAATCAAGTCCTATCAGTTTAATTAAACGCAACTGGACTCCAATGAAGGAGTAGAGGCATCTCAAGGAGGATCACAAGAAAATGGACAGCATGAGACTTAAATATAACTGTCTGAGCAAAAGGTCTGAATACTTATGACCATACTGTTTGATATTTCAGTTATTGTTTTTTTATTAAATTTGCAAAAATTTCTGCATTTATTTTTTTACAGTCTATATGGGGTGCAGAGTGTACATTAACCCCTTCCCGACCTCCGCTGTACTATCACTGCTCTGCGGGAGGAGCATTTCTGACCAGCGCAGTATTAGTACGGCGCCGCAATTTTCCGGTCACCACGCGGCATAGCGCGGTGACTGGGTTCCGATGGCTGCTGTCCATGACAGCAGACCATCTCCACACGTAGCCCCGGGGGGCTGCACCGCCCCCCCACATCGGCAATTGCTCTGATTGGCTAGTCAATTCTGACCAGCCAATCACAGCAATAAAACAATAAAGTTATTTTCAAAAAAAGCATGTGGCCAGCTGTGATCTGTGCTGAGTGACGTTGCACCAATCACAGCCGTCACAGTGGGTTGGGTGATCACCACGTCACCTCACCTGATTAACCCCTAGGGCGCTGATTGGCTGAACAAATAGCTTCTAGCCAATCAGCGCCAAAGGGGTTAATCTAAAATACCGATCACCACCCTGCACGCCATCTTTCTCTCAGATTTGGCATGCAGAGCAGTTGTCCAAGCCCCTCTGAGTATCTGACTCAAAGAATCCTTTGGTGGCCAGTGTGATCAACCCGGCGACCTCCTGCCTCCTTCTGCAGCGTCCTGCTCCATCTTGTGCTCTGTGCTGTGTGCTCTCTGCTGCCATCTGTCTGCTGTGTGAGGCCTGTGATCACAGCAGAGCAGCAGCATCTCCCCCACCCCTTTCCCATCCCCCATCCCTGTTCCAGTACCCCCTCCCCCACCCTCCAATTGATTTTTTTAGCGCACTTTTTTGCGCTTTTTTCCTGTGCACGGCGTCCTGCGCAGTGCATTCATGCTCTTCCTGTGTCCGCAGAGCTATGACCAGTATCGCTGCTGATCAGAGACTGCGCCACGGGAATTTTTCTTTTTTTAGATAGTTAGCATAGCGGACTTCGCAGTCTAAGCGACGTCTGATTTTTTTTTTTTAGAAAATAATAACAGTAGTTAGTACAGTGTAGTTTTAGACGTAGAGTAGCCGACGTCAGTGTTTGGTGACGCCCCCTTTCCAATCCCACCTCCCTGTTCCAGTACCCCCTCCCCCACCTCCAATTAAATTTTTAGCGCACTTTTTTTGCGCTTTTTTTGTGTGCGCTGCATCCTGCTCAGAGCATTTGTGCTCTTCCTGTGTCCGCAGCGCTCTGATCAGTATCGCTTCTGATCAAAGGCTGCGCCACAGGGATTTTTCTCTTTTTAGCTAGTTAGCGTAGCGGACATCACAGTCTAAGTGACGTCCGATTTTTTTTATTTTTAGAAAACATTAATTATAGTAGTTAGTACAGTGTAGATTTAGACGTAGCAAGGTAGCGTGGCCGGCGTCACAGCGTTAGTGACGACTGATCTTTTATAGAAAAAAAAATCATATAGAGTAGTTTAATAGGTAGTGTATTAGGTATAGCCAGCGTCTGTGTTTGGTGACGTCCGTTCTTGTTGTAGGGGAAAAAATCGTACAGAGTAGTTTTATAGGTAGTGTGTTAGGTTTCAGTCAGTCGGCGTCAGTGTTTCAGTTTCAGTCAGTCGGCGTCAGTGTTTCAGTTTCAGTCAGTCGGCGTCAGTGTTAGTTGCTATCGCGGGTAATTTCTATGCATTAGGGGAGCGTATGTCACATTGTTGCTGACATCCGTTTTTCTTTTGTAAAAAATAATTATTTGCGGCGGGTAAATTTATAGGGAGGGCATTAGTGTAGTGAACATCTAATTTTTTTTTACAAACTTTTTTTTTTTACATCTGATTTTTCTTTTCATTTTTTTCTTTTCTACATTTCATCTCTCTACTTTTTTCTCTCCGTTTTGTTTTAATAAAGAGTACCCTATTACACAAGCCCAAAACATTACACGTGTAAAAGCACCACTTACACACACATCCCCAGGGTTTGGGGAAAAAAAAAAATGGCCCATTCGTCAACAAGGTGCTATTCACCAGAGGAGGCTTACGCCATCCTTGCGTCCGACATGGATTCAGCCAGTGAGGAAGACCCCACATTCCTCTATTCGTCATAATCCTCCTCCTCATCTGGTGAGGAAGGACCCCAGCAAGGCAACTCCTGCAGCAATCGATCCCGTATGGATTGCACCCCCTGAAAATTCAGCCCGTCATTCCGGATTTCAGCAGCAGCTCAGGAATCCAGTTTGACACCACTGGCCTCACTGAAATTGACTTCTTCAAATTCTTTTTAAGTGATGAAATAATAAATCTTATGGTGGCCCAGACGAACCTGTATGCCCAACAATTTTTCACCCAAAATCCCACGTCATCATACGCCAGATGGACTCACGTAAATGCAGCAGAGATGATGACATTTTGGGGAATTGTGCTGCATATGGGCATAATAAAAAACCAGAGATTCGTCAGTACTGGAGTACTGATATTCTCTACAGTACACCAGTATTCCGCATGGCCATGACAAGGAAACGTTTTGAAGGGATCCATAAATTTTTGCATTATAATGATAATGCTCAGTGTCCTCCCCGAGACGATCCTAACTTTGATCGTCTATATAAAATTCGGCCAGTGGTTGAACACTTCAGCAGAAAATTTGCTGAGGCGTACACACCCCAGAGGGACATCGCTATTGATGAATCTCTCATTCACTTCAAAGGGAGGCTAAAATTCCGACAATACCTGCCCAGTAAGAGGTCCAGGTACAGAATAAAGCTGTACAAACTGTGCGAGAGTACCTCAGGGTACACCCACAGATTTAGGGTCTACAAGGGGAAGGAACCCAAATTAACCCCCCTGAATGCTCCTCCGTCCTGGGAGTGAGTGGGAAAATTGTGTGGAAATTGCTGCACCCACTGCTGGATAAGGCTTATCACCTCTACATTGATAACTTTTACACCAGTCTCCCACTCTTTAAGGCCCTCTCTGCCAGAGGTACAGCTGCATGTGGCACCGTGCATAAAAATCAGTGAGGCCTCCCTAAGCCGCTAATTGGGCAAATGCTGAGAAAAGGGGAAAGCAGAGCCCAATGCAGCGACAACATGCTGGTGGTCAAGTATAAGGACAAAAGGGATGTCCTTATCCTGACCACCATACACCATGACAACAGCACCCTTGTCACTGTTCGTGCGACCACAACACAAGTCCCAAAGCCAGATTGTATCTTGGATTACAATCGGTACATGGGGGTGTGGATCTTTCAGATCAGGTCCTCCAACCATACAGTGCCATGCGAAAAGCCAAAGTATGGTACAAACAATTGGCCCTCCACATTGTACAGATGGCAATGTACAATGCTTTTGTGCTGTTCCGATCTGCAGGCAATACGGGGACCTTCCTTCAGTTTGAGGAGGTAATCATCAAGGCCCTAATGTTTGCCACTCAGGGAGGTGAGGGTCCCAGTATTTCTGAATCTGATAGTGCCCCTATTGTCCCAGGTCAACATTTCCCAGGACTGGTTCCCCAAACAGCGAGGACAGGACGATCACAAAAACGGTGCAAAGTATGCTTCAAGAGGAGAATCCGAAAGGACACAATTTACCATTGTGAAACCTGCCCTGAGAAACCTGGCCTTTGCATTAAGGATTGCTTCAAAGCATACCACATGTCTGAAAAAGCTGTGACCACCAATCAATAATATAGTATAAAAAGCAGGGTGTGATTCTAGATTAAAAATTAACTTTTAATAAACTCGTTAAAAAATGGTAGACCCAAATAATCAAAACACATAAAGGACTCACAGTACGTCACATTTCAAAAGAAGAAATGCCAATATCACAAATAAATCGAACTGCCTCAAACCTCAATATCCCAAAATCCCTATGAATAAATCTATCATGGGAACATATCACCTACCATCTCTCCAATGTCCTCATCCATGTGTATTATGGGCCAATGTTTTTGTAAAATTGCCCGAATTTTTTGTGCCCCATTATTGTATGTAGTGACATATCTACAGCGGACGCACAGGAAGCGATGCTTAATCAGCGTGATATGAAGAGAGCGGGCAGCCTATTTAATAACAGCCGGTAAGAGGCGCGTTAGACCGTCACAGCACCCCGTCTTGCTCCTCCTATCTCAATGGAGAATTACAGAAATCTTCCCCTGATGAGTAGAGAAAAACGAAACGCGTAGGGAAGTATACCTTTTCGTTACTTTGCATTGGGGGTCACTATATAAAAACTGGTGATATTCTATGATGGGGTATTTGTATGGATAATGATGTGCCATCTCCCCAGTCTTTACACCAGATAAAAACGGTCATTAATTCGCTATAGGGTGAAACTGTTCACTTTTTTTTTTTTTTCCTTTCACACACCATTTTGAGCGGTCATTGCCAATAATAGATGCATATATAAAGAGCATATGTGGTCTGATCTGCCAAATGACCAGGTGATGTGAAATTTGATATTTTTCCGCACTGCCAGCTGATATCGGACCTTTATGTTCCCATGATAGATTTATTCATAGGGATTTTGGGATATTGAGGTCTGAGGCAGTTCGATTTATTTGTGATATTGGCATTTCTTCTTTTGAAATGTGACGTACTGTGAGTCCTTTATGTGTTTTGATTATTTGGGTCTACCATTTTTTAACGAGTTTATTAAAAGTTAATTTTTAATCACACCCTGCTTTTTATACTAAAGCATACCACATGTCCACAAATTAATCAAATTTGTTTATACCCTGTTGACACAACACACTTTTATAAATCTGATGTACCCCGCACATCTTACATATAACACCACATTATAAATGAATACACCAGTAAGACAAAAAGCATTATAATTAATACTATAAAACTATGCTACTAGATAAATTCATTCAAGGGTGTAGATTCCAAAATGGGGTCACTTGTGAGGGTTTTCCACTGTTTAGGCACATCAGGAGCTCTGCAAAGGCAACATGTCGCCTGCAGACCATTCCAACAAAATCTGCAATCCAAAACGTCGCTCCTTCCATTCCGAGCCCTGCCGTGCGCCCAAACAGTGGTTTTCCCTCACATATGGGGTATTGGCGTACTCATGAGAAATTGAACAACAACTTTTGTGGTCCATTTTCTCCTTTTACACTTGTGAAAATAAAAAAAAATCATTGCTGAAAAATAATTTTTGTGGAAAAAATACGATTTTTTTTTTATTTTCATGGCTCTACGTTCTAAACTTCTGTGAAGCACCTGGCAGTTCAAAGTGCTCACCACATAGCTAGATAAGTTCCTTGCAGGGTCTAGTTTCAAAAATTGGGTCACTTGTGGGGGTTTTCCAATGTTTAGGCACATCAGGGGCTCTGCAAACGCAACATGACTCCTGCAGACCATTCCATCAAAATCTGCAATACAAAACGTCACTCCTTCAATTCCGAGCCCTGCTGTGCGCCCAAACAGTGGTTTTCCCCCACATGTGGGGTATCGGCGTACTCATGAGAAATTGCACAACAACTTTTGTTGTCCACTTTCTTCTTTTTTACTTGTAAAAATGAAAAAAATTGTTGCTGAAAAATCATTTTTGTGAAAAAAATTAGATTTTTGTTTTTCACGGCTCTATGTCCTAAACTACTGTGTAGCACCTGGGAGTTCAAAGTGCTCACCACATAGCTAGATAAGTTCCTTGAAGGGTCTAGTTTTTAAAATGTGGTCACTTGTGGGGGTTTTCCAATGTCTAGGCACATCAGAGGCTCTTCAAACGCGACATGGCGTCCGCTATCAATTCCAACCAAATTTGCGTTCAAAAAGTCAAAAGGTGCTCCTTCCCTTCCGAGCCCTGCATTGCCAAACAGTGGTTTTCCCCCACATATGGGGTTTTGGCATACTCAGGAGAAATTGCACAACAACTTTTTGTGGTCCATTTTCTCCTTTTACACTTGTGAAAATAAAAAAATTGTTGCTGAAAAATCTTTTTTGTGGAAAAAATGTGATTTTTTTTTCATGGCTCTACGTTCTAAACTACTGTGAAGCACCTGGGAGTTCAGAGTGCTCACCACATGGCTAAAAATTTCCTTGAAGGGTCTAGTTTTCAAAATGGGGTCACTTGTGGGGGTTTTCCAATGTTTAGGCACATCAGGGGCTCTTCAAACGCGACATCACGTCCGCTATCAATTCCAACCAAATTTGTGTTCAAAAAGTCAAAAGGTGCTCCTTCCCTTCCGAGCCTGGCGTGCGCCCAAATAGTGGTTTTCTCCCATATATGGGATATCGGCGTACTCAGGAGAAATTGCACAACAACAGTTGCTGTCCATTTTCTCCTTTTACAATTGTGAAAATAAAAAAATTGTTGCTGAAAGATCATTTTTGTGACTAAAAAGTTAAATGTTCATTTTTTCCTTCCAGGTTCCTTTAGCTGCTGTGAAGCACCTAAAGGGTTAAAAACTTCTTGAATGTGGTTTTGATCAGGTTGTGTGGTGTAGTTTTTAGAATGGTGTCACTTTTGGGTATTTTCTTTCATACTGACCCCTCAAAGTGACTTCAAATGTGATGTGATCCCTAAAAAATGGTTTTGTAAAATTTGTTGAAAAAATTAGAAATTGCTGGTCAAATTTAACCCTTACAACTTTCTAACGAAAAAAATTTTGGTTCCAAAATTGTGCTGATGTAAAGTAGACATGTGGGAAATATTATTTATTAACTATTTTGTGTGATATGACTCTCTGATTTAAGGGCACAAAAATTAAAATTTGAAAATTGCAAAATTTCCTAAATTTTTGCCAAATTTCCATTTTTTTCACAAATAACCGCAAATCATATCAAAGAAATTTTACCACTAACATGAAGTACAATATGTCACGAGAAAACAATGTCAGAATCATCAGGATCCGTTAAAGCATTAAAGAGTTATTACCTCATAAAGTGACAGTGGTCAGAAGTGTAAAAATTGGCTGGGTCAGAAAGGTGAAAACAGGCTGGGTCTTGAAGGGGTTAATGTGAAAAAAATGAACTGTTTTTGAGTTTACCAAATGGCTGCAATGAAACAAAGAGTGAAAAATGTAAAGGGGTCTGAATACTTTCCGTACCCACTGTAGCATTTTGCATTTAGCCCAATATGTTCTGCTTTGGTCTCATCTGTCCAGAGAACCTTCTTCCACATGCTCACTGTGTCCCTTTCATGGATTTTTGCAAACTGGACTTCTTATGGCTTGCTTTCAAAATAGCTTTTTTTTGCCACTCTTCATAAACGCCAGATTTGTGAAGTACAGTCATGGCCAAAAAATTGACACCCCTGCAATTTTGTCAGATAATACTCATTTTCTTCCTGAAAATGATTGCAAACACAAATTATTTGGTATTATTATCTTCATTTAATTTGTCTTAAATGAAAAAACACAAAAAGAATTGTCCTAAAGCCAAATTGGATATAATTCCACACCAAAAATAAAAAAGGGGGTGCACAAAAGTATTGGCACTGTTTGAAAAATCATGTGATGCTTCTCTAATTTGTGTAATTAACAGCACCTGTAACTTACCTGTGGCACCTAACAGGTGTTGGCAATAACTAAATCACACTTGCAGCCAGTTGACATGGATTAAAGTTGATTCAACCTCTGTCCTTTGTCCTTGTGTATACAACATGGAGCATGGAGAAAAGAAAGAAGACCAAAGAACTGTCTGAGGACTTGAGAAACCAAATTGTGAGGAAGCATGAGCAATCTCAAGGCTACAGGTCCATCTCCAAAGACCTGAATGTTCCTGTGTCTACCGTGCGCAGTGTCATCAAGAAGTTTAAAGCCCATGGCACTGTGGCCAACCTCCCTAGATGTGGACGGAAAAGAAAAATTGACAACAGATTTCAACACAAGATTGTGCGGATGTTGGATAAAGAACCTCGACTAACATCCAAACAAGTTCAAGCTGCCCTGCAGTCCAAGGGTACAACAGTGTCAACCCGTACTATCCGTCGGCGTCTGAATGAAAATGGACTGTATGGTAGGAGACCCAGTAAGACCCCACTTCTTACCCCAAGACATAAAAAGCCAGGCTGGAGTTTGCCAAAACTTACCTGAAAAAGCCTAAAAAGTTTTGGAAGAATATTCTCTGGTCAGATGAGACAAAAGTAGAGCTTTTTGGGCAAAGGCATCAACATAGAGTTTACAGGAGAAAAAAAAGAGGCATTCAAAGAAAAGAACACGGTCCTTACAGCCAAATATGGCAGAGGTTCCCTGATGTTTTGGGGTTGCTTTGCTGCCTTTGGCATTGGACTGCTTGACCGTGTGCATGGCATTATGAAGTCTGAAGACTAACAACAAAATTTGCAGCATAATGTAGGGCCCAGTGTGAAAAAGCTGGGTCTCCCTCAGAGGTCATGGGTCTTTCAGCAGGACAATGACCCAAAACACTCTTCAAAAAGCACTAGAAAATGGTTTGAGAGAAAGCACTGGAGACTTCTAAGGTGGCCAGCAATGAGTCCAGACCTGAATCCCATAGAACACCTGTGGAGAGATCTAAAAATGGCAGTTTGGAGAAGGCACCCTTCAAATTTCAGGGACCTGGAACAGTTTGCCAAAGAAGAATGGTCTAAAATTCCAGCTGAGCATTGTAAGAAACTCATTGATAGTTACCGGAAGCGGTTGGTCGCAGTTATTTTGGCTAAAGTTTGTGCAACCAAGTATTAGGCTGAGGGTGCCAATACTTTTGTCTGGCCCATTTTTGGAGTTTTGTGTGAAATGATCAATGTTTTGCTTTTTGCTACATTCTCTTTTGTTTTTTTCATTTAAGACAAATTAAATGAAGATAATAATACCAAATAATTTGTGTTTGCAATCATTTTCAGGAAGAAAATGGGTATTATCTGACAGAATTGCAGGGGTGTCAATACTTTTGGCCATGACTGTATATGACTAATAATTGTCCTGTGGATTTATTCTCCCACCTGAGTTGTGGATCTCTGCATCTTTTGCAAAATGACCATGGGCCTCTTGGCTGCTTCTCTAATAACTGCTCTCCTTGCTTGGAATATCAGTTTTGATGTTTT
Organism: Ranitomeya imitator; assembly: GCF_032444005.1. NCBI lineage: Eukaryota > Metazoa > Chordata > Amphibia > Anura > Dendrobatidae > Ranitomeya > Ranitomeya imitator. Next base: position 739,199,076 of record NC_091284.1, on the reverse strand, counting down.
GGTTGGTTTGCAGTTGTGACACACTTCTTCCATTTTTGGATTATGGATTGAACATGAACATGAACAGTACTCCATGAGTTGTTCAGCTCTTGGGCTATTTTTTGTATAACCTAACCCTGCTTTACTGTTCTTCACAACTTTATCCCTGACCTGTATGTGGTGTTCTTCTGTTTTCATGATGCTGTTTAATCCCTAATGTTCTCAAACTTCTGAGGCCTTCATATAATGGCTGTAGTTATACTGAGAATAAATTACACACAGGTGGACTCAATTTACTACTTATGTAACTTCTGGAGGCAATTGATCACTCAGGATCTTATTTAGGTGTACAGGGGGCTGAATACTAATGCTTGTCGCAAGTTTCAGATTTATATTTTTAAAAAAAAAATTTTAAATAAATAAAAGTGTATAATTTTATTTACACGTCACAAAACCTGCTACTTTGTGCTGATATATCACATAAAATCCCAAGAAAATACATAATGTGAAAAGTGTAGAAAAGTTCATGGAATACAAATACTTTTTCAAGGCACTGCACAACTGTTATGGACTCTCAGTTGGTTTAGTTATTTCTTTTGAGTGGGAAAACTTAAGTGGGACCTTTCACCTTTAGTACATTGCAAGCAAAGAAAAAAGTAACATAGTAACATAATAACATAGTTAGTAAGGCCGAAAAAATACATTTGTCCATCCAGTTCAGCCTATATTCCATCATAATAAATCCCCAGATCTACGTCCTTCTACAGAACCTAATTGTATGATACAATATTGTTCTGCTCCAGGAAGACATCCAGGCCTCTCTTGAACCCCTCGACTGAGTTCGCCATCACCACCTCCTCAGGCAAGCAATTCCAGATTCTCACTGCCCTAACAGTAAAGAATCCTCTTCTATGTTGGTGGAAAAACCTTCTCTCCTCCAGACGCAAAGAATGCCCCCTTGTGCCCGTCACCTTCCTTGGTATAAACAGATCCTCAGCGAGATATTTGTATTGTCCCCTTATATACTTATACATGGTTATTAGATCGCCCCTCAGTCGTCTTTTTTCTAGACTAAATAATCCTAATTTCGCTAATCTATCTGGGTATTGTAGTTCTCCCATCCCCTTTATTAATTTTGTTGCCCTCCTTTGTACTCTCTCTAGTTCCATTATATCCTTCCTGAGCACCAGTGCCCAAAACTGGACACAGTACTCCATGTGCGGTCTAACTAGGGATTTGTACAGAGGCAGTATAATGCTCTCATCATGTGTATCCACACCTCTTTTAATGCACACCATGATCCTGTTTGCCTTGGCAGCTGCTGCCTGGCACTGGCTGCTCCAGGTAAGTTTATCATTAACTAGGATCCCCAAGTCCTTCTCCCTGTCAGATTTACCCAGTGGTTTCCCATTCAGTGTGTAATGGTGACATTGATTCCTTCTTCCCATGTGTATAACCTTACATTTATCATTGTTAAACCTCATCTGCCACCTTTCAGCCCAAGTTTCCAACTTATCCAGATCCATCTGTAGCAGAATACTATCTTCTCTTGTATTAACTGCTTTACATAGTTTTGTATCATCTGCAAATATCGATATTTTACTGTGTAAACCTTCTACCAGATCATTAATGAATATGTTGAAGAGAACAGGTCCCAATACTGACCCCTGTGGTACCCCACTGGTCACAGCGACCCAGTTAGAGACTATACCATTTATAACCACCCTCTGCTTTCTATCACTAAGCCAGTTACTAACCCATTTACACACAATTTCCCCCAGACCAAGCATTCTCATTTTGTGTACCAACCTCTTGTGCGGCACGGTATCAAACGCTTTGGAAAAGTCACGCTCACATGTTCAGTATTTCGTCAGTATTGTATTTGTAAGACAAAACCAGCAGTGGGTGACAAATTCAGAAGCAGTGACGTGTCTCTATGATACTTTTCCTCGGATTGTTCCACTCTTGATTATGGCTTACAAATGTTGTAAAATATTGACCAAACACCCAATGTGTGAATGTGGCCTTAGCCTGAGACCGTTGAACCTTTGATAGGAAAAACTTGTATGCAAAAATCAAAGCAATTTTTGTAACATGCACTTATTGTTAGTAGACACTCGCATGTAAATGTCTGGATTGTTGGGAATTTTCTTTCCTCTTTAAAAAAACAATTATTCACCTCTTCCAAAAAAAGATTCTGCAAGAAATGTAAAATCTTACAACAGTCACTTATTGCTTCTCATAAGCAAACAAGCACATTTTCTTTGACTAGCACTGATTTCATTTTTTTTTCTTCAGCAGAATGTCATGAGGACCTTGAACTGGATTCCTGGCTTCTAGTGCTAAAAGAATGGAGAAAGAAATGTTCACAGGTAGCAAGATAAGGTCCAATTTTTCCTTGCCAATATCACTGATCAATCTCAGTGAGTCTGTTACTGTTGACACCCCTCCTGTTTCTCTCCTACTATCAATGGAGTCTATGTATTATTCAAAGACTCCTATATTCTACCTTTAGAGCTGCAGTTGTACATCACACTCTACCTAGAGTAGCTTTCATATATTTTAACCCGTTCTCTCCTATATCTCATGTTTAGCTGGGCGCTCTGAGGTCCTCTCTATTGGATACAAAAATGGGTACTGCATTCCCTTCCCCAGCTTTTATAGTGGCTCTGATAGACACTTCAGATTGACTGCATTATGCCATGTGATGTGATAACCACGAGGCTTTATAGAGAAACATTAAACCAAAAAAGGGGCATACAATAGAAAAAACACATCGATAAAAAACCATAGAAAACCAAAGAGAAATGGACACCAGAGTTATATAAAATACTCAATATTTTTTATTACAGAATTAAATAACATGATAAATAATAAATGCAGTAGAGACGAAGAAAAAATTAAAACAGAAAACGACACTTACAGTAAGTGCCACGTCAGAGCAGGGGAGTGGTAGGAAGTCTATCTATTAGCCTGAGCAAAATCAATCAAAGCAGATATTTTTGGTAGTGGTTTAAATACAAAAAAATATAATAAAATCAAAGTTAGAAGTGAATACTCGGTGTAAAGAAAATTATATACTAACTTGTTATACAAAAGTTTACTGTCCTAGTGACATAATTATGAGCAATATATATAACTACACCCCAGTAATACAATATTGCCGATATAAAGAAACCACTACAATGGCCAAAGATATGCATCATAATAAGATCAAATTTCAAAGTGAATCAATACTGCAAATAAATTCAGTAAAGTGCATAGTGCCACAGTACCATAAGATATAAGGTATAAACTTTCCCGCAATCAAATAATAAACAATAATATGGGCATAAAGAAAGTGTAGGCGGAAACCTAACCATAGGCTATACACTTATAAAGTCAAGTGAAGACAAAATACAGATGGCAAAAGATGCACAGATAGAGAGACCTGCAAGAGATGTGGAAGATGGGAAACCCCAACTCGCGTTTCGCTTTCTTTATGCCCATATTATTGTTTATTATTTGATTGCGAGCATGTTTATTCCTTATATCTTATGGTACTGTGGCACTATGCACTTTACTGAATTTGTTTGCACTATTGAACTCTATTATTATTATTTATCATGATAGCACCATTTATTCCATGGCGCTTTACATGTGAGGAGGGGTATACATAATGAAAACAAGTACAGGACTGGTACAGGAGGAGAGAGGACCCTGCCCGCGAGGGCTCACAATCTACAAGGAATGGGTGAGGATACAGTTGGCAAGGGTAGAGCTGGTCGTACAGTGGTTTGGTCGATCGGTGGTTACTGCAGGTTGTAGGCTTGTCGGAAGAGGTAGGTCTTCAGGTTCTTTTTGAAGGTTTCCATGGTAGGCCAGAGTCTAATATGTTGTGGTAGAGAGTTTCAGAGTAGGGGGGATGAGCGGGAGACATCTTGTATGCGATTGTGGGAAGAGGAGATAAAAGGGGAGTAGAGAAAGAGATCTTGTGGGAATTGGAGGTTGCGTGCAGGCAAGTACCGGGAGACAAGGTCACAGATGTATGGAGGAGACAGGTTGTGAATGGCTTTGTATGCCATGGTTAGGGTTTTCAACTGGAGTCTTTGGGTAATGGGGAGCCAGTGAATGGATTGACAGAGGAGAAAGGACGGGGAATAGCGGGGGGGCAGGTGGATTAGCAGAGTTTAGAATAGATTGGAGGGGGGTGAGAGTGTTAGAGTGGAGGCCACAGAGCAGGAGGTTGCCGTAGTCAAGGCAGGAGATGATGGACAGATAGAGTGAGTGACCGATGTGGCTGATCCATTCTATTTGTTTGCTGAGCACATGCTTTGGCTTTCTTGATGCACCTTTTACTATATCCACATTCCTTAAATCTTTTCGTCAATTCTTGTTCTTGTTGGTGGTAGGATAGTTCTTCTGAATCAATTCTTTGAGCGCGCAGAAATTGTCCAGTGGGTATGTTTCTTGGAAGATGCAATGGATGACAGGATGATAAATTTAACAGAGTGCTGGCAGTGGCCACTATCTTTTTCCTACATATAACTGTTTGTATAAAGCCAAGATAGTGCACTGTGATAGAGATATCCATGAAGTTGACGGATGTCCAGCTTGCCACATGAGTAAGTTTGATGATGTATTGATTCCTATCCTATGAGAAATTAATGTTTCAAGATCACTTCTGGGGCCCTGCCATATCATCAAGATATCATCAGTATATCTACCGCAGAAGTGAACCTGTTGGATTTTTTGGGCAGGCTCAGTAAAGAAAATTTCCCTTTCCCACAATCCTAAACACAGGTTTGCGCATGAGGGCTCTGGATAATTCTTATTTCTACACCTTTTTGGACACTTGGATTTGTGGACTTTTTACCCTAATCTATTACTGTTCTGCAATCTATTGAAGCATCAATATTTATTGTGCATATTTGCACAAGACTAACCTTTGGTGCCTCTTTTCCTTAATAAAATTACAAATATATTCTGGTCACTTTATCTACTTTGATTATATTCTGCACCTTGCACTTTTAGTACAAATTGACATGTGTCAGGATCATGTACATATACTTGTGCACTTTACACATATATGTTCTCTTAGCGCAGTATGTGGTATATTAATATACCTAAAGTATAGTATGCTTTCACATTTTCCTGCACTTTGCTGCTTCAGGTTGTGTCTATAAGCATATATACAAGTGCTTCTCACAATATTAGAATATCATCAAAAAGTTAATTTATTTCAGTCCTTCAATATAAAAAGTGAAACTCATATATTATATAGAGTCATTAACCCCATAGTGACAGAGCCAATTTGGTACTTAATGACCGAGCCAATTTTTGCAATTCTGACCACTGTCACTTTATGAGGTTATAACTCTGGAACGCTTCAACGGATCCAAGTGATTCTGAGATTGTTTTTTCGAGACATATTGTACTTCATGTTAGTGGTAACATTTCTTCGATATTACTTGCGATTATTTATGAAAAAAATGGAAATATGGCAAAAAATTTTAAAATTTTGCAATTTTCAAACTTTGTATTTTTATGCCCTTAAATCAAAGAGATATGTCACAAAAAATAGTTAATAAAAAACATTTCCCACATGTCTACTTTACATCAGCACAATTTTGGAAACAAAATGTTTTTTTGTTAGGGAGTTATAAGGGTTAAAAGTTGACCAGCAATTTCTCATTTTTACAACACCTTTTTTTTTTAGGGACCACATCACATTTGAAGTCATTTTGAGGGGTCTATATGATAGAAAAAAAATGAAGTGTGACACCATTCTAAAAACTACACCCCTCAAGGTTTTCAAAACCACATTCAAGAAGTTTATTAACCCTTTACGTGCTTCACAGGAACTGAAACAATGTGGAAGGAAAAAATGAGCATTTAACTTTTTTTTGCAAACATTTTAATTCAGAACCATTTTTTTTATTTTCACAAGTGTAAAAACAGAAATGTAACCATAAATTTGGTTATGCAATTTCTCCTGAATACGCCAATACCCCATATGTGGGGGTAAACCACTGTTTGGGCGCACCGCAGAACTTGGAAGTGAAGGAGCGCCGTTTGACTTTTTCAATGCAGAATTGGCTGGAATTGAGATCAGACGCCATGTCACGTTTAGAGAGCCCCTGATGTGCCTAAACAGTGGAAACCCCACACAAGTGACAATATTTTGTAAACTAGACCCCTTAAGGAACTTATCTAGATGTGTGGTGAGCACTTTGATCCCGCATTTGCTTCACAGAAGTTTATAACGTTGAGCCGTGAAAATAAAAAAATCGCATTTTTTCTACAAAAATGATCTTTTTGCCCCCAAATTTTTATTTTCACAAGCGTAACAGGAGAAATTAGACCACAAAAGTTGTAGTGCAATTTCTTCTGAGTACGTCTATACCCAATATGTGGGGGTAAACCACTGTTTGGGCGCACTGCAGAGCTTGGAAGAGAAGGAGTGCCGTTTTACTTTTTCAATGTAGAATTGTCTGGAATTGAGATTGGACGCCATGTCGCGTTTGGAGAGCCCCTGATGTACCTAAACAGTAGTAACCCCCCACAAGTGACCCCATTTTGGAAACTAGACCCCCCAAGGAACTTATCTAGATGTGTGGTGAGAACTTTGAATGCCCAAGTGCTTCACAGAAGTTAGAATGCAGAGTCGTGAAAATAAAAAAATATTTTTTTTTCCACAAAAATGATTTTGTAGCCCCCAAGTTTTTATTTTCACAAGGGTAACAGGAGAAATTGGACCCCAAAAGTTGTTGTCCAATTTATCCTGAGTGCGCTGATGCCCCATATGTGGGGGTAACCCACTGTTTGGGCGCACGGCAGAGCTCAGAAGGGAGGGAGCACCATTTGACTTTTTGAGCGCAAAATTGGCTGTCGTGTTTGGAGACCCCCTGATGTAACTAAACAGTGGAAACCCCCCAATTCTAGCTCCAACCCTAACCCCAACACACCCCTAACCCTAATCCCAACCCGATCCATAATCCTAATCACTAACCCTAACGATAATCACAACCCTTACCCCAAAACAACCCTAATGTCAACCCTAACCATAACCCTAATCAAAACCCTAAATCCAACACACCCCTTATCCTAATCTCAACCCTAACCTCAAACCTAACCCTAATCCCAATACACCCCTAATCACAACCCTAACCTTAACCCTAATCCCAAACCTAACCCTAATCCCAAGCGTAACCCTAATGCCAACCCTAACCCTAATACCAACTCTAATCCAAATCCTAACCCCAAATCTAACCCTAACTTTAGCCCCAACCCTAGCCCTAACTTTAGCCCCAACCCTAACCCTAAGGCTACTTTCACACTTGCGTCGTTTGGCATCCATCACAATCTATCGTTTTGGACAAAAAACGGATCCTCCAAATGTGCCCGCAGGATGCGTTTTTTGCCCATAGACTTGTATTGCCAACGGATCATGACGGATGGCTACACGTCGCGTCCGTCGTGCACTGGATCAGTTGTGTTTTGGCGGACCGTCGGCACAAAAAAGTTCAATGTAACTTTTTTTGTACGTTGCGTCCGCCATTTCTGACCGCGCATGCGTGGCCGTAACTCCGCACCCTCCTCCCCAGGACATAGATTGGGCAGCGGATGCGTTGAAAAACTACATCCGCTGCCCACGTTGTGCACAATTTTCACAACATGCGTCGGTATGTCGGGCCGACGCATTGCGACGGCCCCATACCGACGTAAGTGTGAAAGAACCCTAATCCTGAATTTAGCCCCAACCCTAACCCTAAATTTAGCCCCAACCCTAACCCCAGCCCTAACCCTAGCCCTAACCCTAACTCTAGCCCTAACCCTAACCCTAGCCCTAACCCTAGCCCTAACCCTAACCCTAGCCCTAACCCTAACCCTAGCCCTAACCCTAGCTCTAACCCTAGCTCTAACCATAACCCTAACCCTAGCCCTAACCCTAACCCTAATTTTAGCCCCAACTGCTCTTCTTCTGTCGGCCGGCAGATGGCGATAGATGGCGGGCGCACTGCGCATGCGCCCGCCATTTTCTTTTCCCCGGCAGCCAGGAGGAGCAGCAGGAGGATTCAGGGACACCGGTAAGTATAATAGGGTCCCCGAATCCCCCTATTTCTCTGTCCTCTGATGTCCGATCACATCAGAGGACAGAGAATTACACTTTGATTATTTTTTTTTTTTGCGGTCGCCGGTAAACAGTTAATTACCGGCGATCGCAAAACAGGGGTCGGTAAAACCGACCCCAAAGATTCTCCTGGTGCTGGCTGGCGGGCGCACTGCGCATGCGCCCGCCATTTTGAAGATGGCAGCGCCCACCGGGAGCTACGAGGAGCACCGGGGGAGATAGGTGAGTATAGGGGGGCTACCTGGGACCCCTTTTCTCTGTCCTCTGATGTGCGATCACATCGGAGGACAGAGAAATTAAAAAGAGATCGCGTTTTTGTTTTTTTTTGCGATTGCCGGTAAACGGTTAATTACCGGCGATCGCAAATGCGGGGTCGGTTAGAAAAAACCCCCGAATCATGTTCTCTGGGGTCTCGGCTACCCCCAGCAACCGAGACCCCGGAGAAAATCCAACTCTGGGGGGTGCTATGTACTTTTTCCACAGCGCCGTTAATTAACGGCGCTGTGGTTTAAGTACCCTTAGCGGCCACCGTTAAAAGGCGTATCGGCGGTCGCTAAGGGGTTAAAAACAGAGTGATCTATTTCATGTGTTTAATTCTGTTAATGTTGATGATTATGGCTTACAGCCAATGAAAACCCAAAAGTCATTATCTCAGTAAATTAGAATAATTAACAAAAAACACCTACAAAGGCATCCTCAGCGTTTAAAAAGGTCCCATAGACTGTTTCAGTAGGCTCCACAATCATGGGGAAGACTACTAACTTGACAGATGTCCAGAAGGCAGTCATTGACACACTCCATAAGGAGAGTAAGACACAAAATCTCATTCCTAAAGAAGCTGGCTGTTCACAGAGTGCTGTATCCAAGCAAATTAATAGAAAGTTAACTGGAAGGAAAAAGTGTGGTAAAAAAAGGTACACAAGCAACCGGGATAATCGCAGCCTTGAAAGGATTGTTAAGAAAAGGCCATTCAAAAATTTAGGGGAGATTCACAAAGAGTGGACTGCTCCTAGAGTCATTGCTTCAAGAGCCACCACACACAGACGTATCCAGGACATGGGCTACAAGTGTCACATTCATTGTGTTATGACCAATAGACAACAAAGCATCTTACCTGAGCCATGGTATTCGGCTATATTAATCCTTCCCAGCACTTGCATTTCATACACCTCATTGTCTTGACGCTAATGAAACATCACTCACGACCTGCCATCTAGTCAAAATGTTTATGTTGTGGCAGGTCCTATTCGTTTTTTCCCATGCGAGATGTCAGGTCCTGCAATGCGCAATGAGCACATGCTCATTTCATTGAGACGCGACGGTCTCACGGCCAACTCTTCTTCTTTGGTCATGTAACCCTTGTAGGTCATTGCATCTGTGCATACGCCGGCATCGTCTTTCAGTTGGATCTCTCCTTGGCATCTAGAGAGGTGGCGTACCTTTTCTTTTTCATTCTGATTGGCCAGCAATCATATTTATACCCTTCTGACCCCCTTAATAACTACTCCTGATGAAGCTGAGGTAAAACACGTGTTGGGTCTGTTGGTGAGTGAGCTGATCGTATCCATGTATTATTGGTTTTGTTGTCCATATACCATATGCAATGCCCTATTCATGCCTTTCTACACATTATTATACTATTATATTACTGATGTGGTCTCTTGATAGGAGATTCATAAACAACTTTGTTATATCAGAACAATTTGGTGTTATCATTCTTTTATCTTGTGCTTATAGGCAATTGCAAACTAGCTACTTGATATGTGATACTACCTTATTTTCTTCTGTATCTGATATATTCCTATGTGTATTTATGTGCCTACAAATCCTATTGATATACTATTGATATACTTCTTTGACTAGCTCACCCAACAATTTCTGTTGTCATTTGGGCCTGCTCTCTGATATTTGCTTGCACTGTACTATTTATTGTTATTGCTACCGTATATATTTTTTTAATCTACTGAATAAAATTTAAGTTTTACCAAGATATTGTTGTACTTTGTTCAAGGCACATTTTCTTTGTCTTTTTGGTTGAATATCTACTTTTTGTCAGTTCTTCCTTCCTTCAAAAATTACACTGAAATTTCCATTGTTTCAATAAAATTTAATAAAAATGTCGGTTTTGGTTTACTTAAATTATTATTCTTTTACATTCTTTTTAAATTGTTCCTTATTTATAAGTAATTATACAGGAATTAATATTTATTACCTTTTTTTCTTGTAGTCTCCAATTTATTGACGATTTTGAGTGCTTCATTGTCAGTCCTTAAAATGGAGTAAAAGTGTGACATCATTGTTTCCAGCTGCTATCTGGGAGTCAGATATATTCAAGGGGTCTTCTCCATGCTGTTCGCCTACCACTCAGAAATTTTTCCATCCATTTCGATACAGGAAAGATATATATCTTTGTACCGTGTTAGCCAGTAGATAGAAAAATATTTAGAATTGAGAGTCCTCAGTGGTTGATACCTTTTAATGGCTATCTGAAAAGATGGTAACAAATTGCAAGCTTTCGAGACTACACGGGTCTCTTCATCAGGCAAAGACTAAAAGAAATTCTGAAGAATCACATATTTATGCACAACATAGCACAGAAAAAAAAAGACAAACCATGGATAAGACAGGTGACATGAAGCAGAATTACCATGAGTGATAAACAGTTATGTCCATAAATATTGGGCCAGTTCTTAGATAAGGATTGTTTTATTGTCCTCTGATTAGGGTCTCTGTTGTGATGACCCCTCATAGTCTGAGGGGCAAGTTTCTTAGTTGATGTAAAAAGACATAAATCCGTGCGACACATTCATTCCTGCATTAAGACTATCAAAGGTCGTCATCAGTTTATATTCCCAGACTCTTCTGTCTCTCTGAGATTTGAAGCTACCTTTTAACACAAGTAATTTCATGTTCATAATGTTATGATCAGGGAGACAAAAATCTATTGCCACAGGTAGATCCATTCTTTTTTCTCTTATTGTGTGGCGGTGAGAATTCATTCTTGTTCTAAGCTTTTACCCTGTCTCCCCACATACAGACCCCCAGTTGGACATTTACTACAAATAATTAGGTACATCACAATAGAAGTGATGCAGCTGAAAGTACCTGGTATCTTGTAGTCCTGATGTGAATTGGGGATCTTTATCTTGTCCGTGGTCATAATAAATGGACAGGTTTTACATTTTTTCTGATTGCAAGGAAAGGTACCTGCAGCGGTTGGAGAGAACAGGGAGCTCTTAACAATGATGCTTCTTAGATTTGGGGGCTGCCTAAAACACAGTAGTGGGGCGTCTGGAAAAATGGATTGTAAGCGGGCATCTTTTTGTAGTAAAGGTTGTAATTTCCGTGCAGCTCCCCTTAGCACCTCCAGATTTGGATTGTAGGCAGTGACGCTGCTACCATGAGGTGATTTGAGCTCTTTGGCTCAGGCGGCAGAAGAGAGGGGGCGGCAGATTCTGCAGTAACTGGATTTGCGCTGCTAGGTTTTGCGCTCCCTCCATCCTTCCCGCCCCCCTCCCTGAAGACGTAATACTCACCTTCCTCTAGCAGTGGCTGCAACTGCGTCTCAGCTAGTGATGTGTCATTCCTGAATGAGCCAACACAAAGAGTCGGCTCCCTGCTGTGAACGAAAGGAGTCGGCTCTGCAGCGTGAGTGAGCCGAGTCTGATGAGGGAGGAGCAGTGAGGAGAGAAGTAGCTGTGGACTGTAGTAAATGTATGTGAGTACTGGAGAAATTTCGGTGCAGACAAGCACAGGACAGGGTGGGTGGGAAAAGAAAAAAAAGGTTTCCTAGTGTTAACCCTTAAGTGCCCCCAGACTGCAAGCATTAGGGTATGTGCACACGTATTCTGGGTCCACTGCGGATTTTTCTGCAGCGGATTCCAGCAGATTTGATAAATCCGCAGTGGAAAACCGCTGTGGATTTATTGCGGATTTACCGCAGTTTTCACTGCAGTTTTACAACTGCAGTTTTCCATAAGGGCAGTTGTAAAACCGCTGCGGAAAACACAGAAAGAAGTGACATGCTGCGGAAGGTAAACCGCTGTGTTTCCGCGCGTTTTTTTCCGCAGCATGTGCACAGCGTTTTTGGTTTCCCATAGGTTTACATTGTACTGTAAACACGGGAAACTGCTGCGGATCCGCAGCAAAATCTGCATCGTGTGCACATAGCCTAAGTGTTACACCGTCCTTCAGTGCTGGAGTCAGGATCTGAGTTACCGTAGTCCCAAATAAAGCTATAGTTTACAGGCCTCATCCATGGCATTATATACTGTATATAGTATGTATATGAGGAGGGACTCAGCACATTGTGGACTGAGGAGGATGGATTAGTTGTTGCTGCTGCGGGTAATATAAAGTGATTTTAGGCAGAACCTGTGGTGAGATCTAGCACAGCTCCAATCATACAGAGTTACGCTGGGTTCACACTTGTATATTTTGCAATCTGTGTGACAATGGCTGCACACGGATCTGTTTTCGTCTCCATTGCCTTTCAGTGGTGACAGATGGGACCTGCATGTGCATCCAGTTGTCACTGTTTTCCCATGGATCCGTGTGTCTGCATATTTTACCAGACGCACAAAAACGCAGCTTGCTCCAGTTTTGTGTTGTCTGAAAAACACGCAGGCAGAGGTACCCGCATGGATCCATGGCTGCACGTCTGGAATTAACATGGAGCACGGATCCAGGACACACACGGATCCATATGATTCCGTGTGCAGGGATCCGTTATGCGGGACTGAGCATGCTGGGAAGCAAGGGATGTGCTGTATGGGAAAGTGATGAAACTGTACGGGAGCAGGATGCAGACATAATATAAACTCTGCCTGCTGTGCCCTATGTTATAGTGTGCTAATGGTAATAAAATGCATTGGGAGCCTGTATATAACATGGGGGCTCCTGGTTAGGGGCCGCACGGGTGGCTCTGCCTTCACACTAGCGCTTTGGTGCGTTGTGATGTGTAGCAATCCTGATGCATCCCGATCCAGATTACATCCCTACACTTAACATAGGGACGCATGGACCTGCATTTGCATCAGGATTTTTCATGTGCTCCCAAAACGCAGCTTGTTGCGAATTTTGGGTGTTAAAAAAATCTGCAGACATCCTCGTCAGGATGCAGTTCCTGCGTTTGCAGAAAAAATATGGATGCAGATAAATTGTGTCCAAGAGGGAATGACTACAGCAATGTACAAAACTGCCACATATCAGAGAGTAACACGTTAAGACTACAAGGAAGTAGCAGGGCCCTGTTAACAAGAGCTGACAATCTGAGGAAACAGCAATGCAAAAAAACAGTCTGTACTGCTTCAATAGATACTTGTACAGGTGTATAATGAGGGCCTCACTGTGCAGGCAAACACCTGGAATGATGACAGTGTAAAACGCATTTTTATTTAAAAAAAAGAGCCGGTTCGTGAGCCGAAAGAGCCGGCTCTTTATGGTGAGCAGAGCTGAATGAGCCGGATCACCAAAAAAGAGCCGGACTGCCCATCACTAGTCTCAGCGCCGGCAGCGCGTCCTGTCTGCAGCGTTCACATGGTACCGCTCATTAAGGACATGAATATGCGCATATTCATCCCCTTAATGAGCGCTACCACATGACCGCTCATACAGGAAGGAAGATGCTGCCGAGATGCCAGGAAGTTCTGCGCCGCGGTGAGAGGTGAGTATGACAGGGAAAAAGGATGGGAAGCCATGCACGCAGGGGAGAAGGATGGGGGAGCCATGCACGCAGGGTGGGAGAATGGAGTATAAATATGGAGTATAAATACTAGGCCCTATAGGGGGGACACAGTGTGAGAGGACAGTGTGAAGAGGGGGCCGGTATAGAAAGGAGAGGTCAGTGTGAAGAGCATGAACCATAAGAGGGACAGTGTGGGGGCCATATTTTGTGCAGACAATATAGTCAGGGCAATTTTTTATTCAGGAGCATTATAATGACACTTGTATCTTTAAGGGCGTCTTGTGGAGACTTTCTGCAAAAGAGCGGAGAAGATGGAAGTCTGCAGAGACGGCTGTGGCTGAGAAAACTCATCATGGGGTCTGGACAAGATGAAGAAAAGAACAGTGGCTCCAGAGACGACATCATCTATAAGGTACCTGGATGTAAATGTTATTTGTGATACTAACTAACTCTCATGTTTTTATTTATGTTAGGAGCATTAAAGGGGATGTCCAGGTTTGTAATGAGTCTGTAGTCATTCTATGTGACTGCAGACTTCTGAGTTCTCACAGTGCGCACTGCACGCTGTCAGGATTCTCTCATGCTGGGGATTTACATTATTGTGGTCACATGCTGAATAGATATGTGTGGCCTCACTCTATGAAAATGAACTGAGCGAGGCCGGGCACATCTAGTTGGAATGTGGTGAGAAGTATACAGATCACATGCTTGTGCTGACATGACCGTCCATCGGCAAGGGAGAATCCTAAAAGTGTGCAGTGCATTAGTTGTGAGAATTCAGAAGCTGCGATGTCAGGATTCAGCTCTGCAGGTTCCAGTAGTCGTCACATGGACACTTCACTCATATGCGACTTTCACACTTATGGTCCTGTGACAACGAGCTTCTCTTCTGCTTCTCTCAGTTTTTCACTGAACATTGAGAGCATAAGGGAGAGGAGCTTTTCGGTACATGACTGAGTGTGCAAATCACATATGTCCTTGTCCGGTGGAGGGATGTGTGTGCACATGCAGTGAGGCAAGGACTGTGGGGGGGGCGCCATTTTTCCGTTCGCCTCAGGCAGCAGAGAGGCTAGGTTCACCCCTGATTGTAGGTAACTACTAGAGGTACCCGGTTATTATCTTCTTTAGCTTTGTAATGTAGCAGGTGATTCCTTGATATTCTGGTGGCTCTTGTAATCTGCTTTCAATTGTTCTTGGATGGTAGCCCTGATTCAAAAAGGTCTTTTTGAGGCGACCAAGGTGTTCATCCATATCCATTGGGTTGGAACATATACGATTGTATCTGATGGCTTGGCTGTAGACAATAGAGTTTTTTATGTGTTTTGGAAGGAAACTGTCCCATTTAAGGTATGTTGGACGGTCAATTGGCTTCTGATACATGGATGTCTCTATTTTATTGTTCTGCAGCTTAATGATGGTGTCCTAAAAGTTAATTTCAGTGCAGGAGTAGTTGAGTGTCAAGTTGATGGTAGGATGAAATTGATTAAACTGTTCATGGAACGTCTTTAGCTGTGGCGCAGACTCCGTCCAGATGATTAAAATGTCATCAATGTAGCGGTAGTACGCCAGAGGCCTGATGGGAAATGAGGACAAAAAGTCGCTTTCAAGCTTGGCCATGAAAAGATTTGCATACTGTGGGGCCATTTTACTTCCCATTGCTGTGCCAGTCTCCTCTAGATAGATCTTCTTGTCAAATTCAAAGTAATTGTGGGTGAGGATGAATTTTATAAGTTTCACCACAGAATATACATCAGTCCCTGTGTTTTCAAGGAAGAATTTGCAGGCATTTAATCCATCCTGGTGTGGGATATTGGAGTATAAAGATTCCACATCCATGGTGGCCAGGATGGTTCCTTCTGGTAGAGGACCTATTGCTGATAGTTTATTCAATAGGTCAGTTGTGTCCTGAATGAAGCTGGGTGTATCCTTTACCAGGGGTTTAAGAATACCCTCTACCCATCCAGATACCTTCTCAGTAAGGGTGCCCAGACATGAAATAATTGGTCTTCCGGGGTTTCCAGATTTGTGGTTTTGGGAAGCATGTAGAAAGTCCCTGTTCTTGGACTTTCTGGTATCAGGTCATTGGCTCTTATGAATTCGTCGGGCAAACAAGATACCAACTTGTTTAGTTCCTTGTAATAGTCCTGTGTAGGATCCGACTCCAATTTTTTGTAGTAGAGTGTGTCCATAAGTTGTCTGTTTGCTTCCCTCATATAGTCTGATGTGTTCATCATGACTATTGCACCTCCCTTGTCAGCAGGTTTGATGATGATTTCTTTGTTGGTTTTCAGAGACTGCATGGCCTTTCTCTCCTGGGCACTGATGTTGGATGCTTGTCTCCAGTTAGTATCTATGATGGTGGATTTTATCAAATGTCTGAAGGAGTCTATATAGTTATCCAAATGAGGGTTGCGTCCAGGTGGAGGTGTCCAGTCTGACCTCTTCTTTGTTGTTAGGATCCATTTTCCTTCAGTCCAGGTGGGTTCTGAATCTTCTGTATCATTGAAATATTCCCTCAGGGGCAGTCTCCTGAAAAAATGTTCAATATCACTGCAGAGTTGGTAGATTTATGTCTTTTTACATCAAATAAGGAACTTGCTCCTCAGAGTATGAGGGGTCATCACAACAGAGACCCTGTGCTATGTTGTGCATAAATATGTGATTCTTCAGAATTTCTTTTAGTTTTTGCCTGATGAAGAGACCTGTGTAGTCTCGAAAGCTTGCAATTTGTTACCATCTTTTCAGTTAGCCATTAAAAGGTATCAACCACTGAGGACTCTCAATTCTAAATATTTTTCCATCCATTTCAACATTTTCACTGTCCCTCAGACCAGTTTGTAGGGTCTACTGGAAAAATGCCCAGATTTTCCATTGACTCCCAATATACGAATTACTCAAAATGAGCACCTGAGCATTAGGATTTGCTTGGTTTGAGTAACGAGCATCTGAGCATTTTAGTGCTCGGTCATCTCTAATTATCACGTGTAATACAATAATAATGTTTTATTTTTAATGCTGACCCCTATTCCGTTCATCCAAATGATTGATATATGATATCTAGCAATGATATTGTTTGTCATGCAAAGGGTGTACGATGAAGTGGGAGATGGATGGTGCGAAAGATTATACTGCAGTTCTTAAGGCCACACCCGTCAGACTATCCTCGCTGCTTAAGAAACTTTATTATTTTCTGAAAAGTTGTAATGATATCGTTAATGGGTTAGCAGATGACATAATCCATTTCAAAATTTATATTCTAAGTAGAGCCAAGTGTATTACATCAAAGAAAGATCAAATTACTACACAGCAGAATGCACTGGTAGATTCAGGAGTAATGAGAAATAATTAAAAATGCAAATTAAAAATGGAATCATCTATACAAATGGAAAACTAGAACCTGGAACAATAGAGTAACTGGTCACTATAAAGCTATATTTACATTGTTACATTTCACAATTATAGCAAAAGCTATGAAATTTCAGAAATCTCATGCACACAATTGTTTTTTTCCTGCCTGAATTAGAATACTGCAGTGTTTTTCAAATCTGCTGCATGTCAATTCTTTCAGCATTTTTGCAGTGTTTTTCACTCATAGAAAGTAAAAAAACTGCAAAACTGCAATTAAGCATTTTTGCAGTATTTTTCCTGAATAAAAATAATTTTTGTTAAAAGGAACCTGTCAAATAAAATAATGTTATTTATTAACCTGCAGATATGAGGTTAATCTGCAAGTATATATATGGCACCATGATCGTGCGGGCTCTTGCTGAGTGCAGGTGTCAGCTCTATGCGAGAGGCTCTATGTGAGAGCTGACACCCTACAGCAGTGGTGGCGAACCTATGGCATGCATACCAGACGGTGCACACAGAACCCTCCCGATGGTCACGCGTGCCATTTCCTCAAAACTAGCATCACCATCACTCTCCTCAGCCAGCTTGCCACCTCCCTCATCACTAGCGCCGCGGTCTCTCTCCTCTGCACATGCGCCGTCCCATCATGCTGCATGCACGCCATCACATCAGACCGTACTATCTCATCAGTCTGCGTGTGTGCTGAGTAGGGGGGATGGTGAGTGGGCTGAAGAGAGTGGCGGCGCTATTGCTGAGGAGATGGTGCGTGTGCCCACATGTAGGATTGTGATATATGAAGAGACCAGATCAGCATTGGAACAGGCAAAGGTGAGTAGCAATTTTTTTGTGAGAACATTATACAGTGTGGAGCATCATGTGGGGCCATTATACAATATAGAGCATCATGTGGGGTCATTATACAATATTGAGCATTATGTGAGGCCATTATACAGTATGGAGCATCATGTGAGGTGTTATGAAAGGCAATTCAGTACCACAATGGACATAGCGGTCAGAGCAGATACAGTGATCTGACAATAACCCAAAATCATAGAACGAGCTCTGAGACGTGGGAACTCTGCAGACCGCAATCCCTAATCCTCTCCAAACAACACTAGAGGCAGCCGTGGATTGCGCCTAACTCTGCCTATGCAACTCGGCACAGCCTGAGAAACTGACTAGCCTGAAGATAGAAAATAAGCCTACCTTGCCTCAGAGAAATACCCCAAAGGAAAAGGCAGCCCCCCACATATAATGACTGTGAGTTAAGATGAAAAGACAAACGTAGAGATGAAATAGATTCAGCAAAGTGAGGCCCGACTTTCTTAACAGAGCGAGGACAGAAAAGGTAACTTTGCGGTCTACACAAAACCCTAAAGAAAACCACGCAAAGGGGGCAAAAAGACCCTCCGTACAGAACTAACGGCACGGAGGTACACCCTTTGCGTCCCAGAGCTTCCAGCAAAAAATTAGACAAGCTGGACAGGAAAAATAGCAAACAAATAGCAAAGAAGAACTTAGCTATGCAGAGCAGCAGGCCACAGAAATGATCCAGGGAAAAGCAAGTCCAACACTGGAACATTGACAGGAAGCCAGGATCAAAGCATTAGGTGGAGTTAAGTAGAGAAGCACCTAACGACCTCACCAGATCACCTGAGGGAGGAAACTCAGAAGCCGCAGTACCACTTCCCTCCACCAACAGAAGCTCACAGAGAGAATCAGCCGAAGTACCACTTGTGACCACAGGAGGGAGCTCTGCCACAGAATTCACAACAGTACCCCCCCCTTGAGGAGGGGTCACCGAACCCTCACCAGAGCCCCCAGGCCGACCAGGATGAGCCACATGAAAGGCACGAACAAGATCGGGAGCATGGACATCAGAGGCAAAAACCCAGGAATTATCTTCCTGAGCATAACCCTTCCATTTAACCAGATACTGGAGTTTCCGTCTAGAAACACGAGAATCCAAAATCTTCTCCACAATATACTCCAATTCCCCCTCCACCAAAACCGGGGCAGGAGGATCAACAGATGGAACCATAGGTGCCACGTATCTCCGCAACAATGACCTATGGAATACATTATGTATGGAAAAAGAATCTGGAAGGGTCAGACGAAAAGACACAGGATTAAGAACCTCAGAAATCCTATACGGACCAATGAAACGAGGTTTAAACCTAGGAGAGGAAACCTTCATAGGAATATGACGAGAAGATAACCAAACCAGATCCCCAACACGAAGTCGGGGACCCACACGGCGTCTGCGATTAGCGAAACGTTGAGCCTTCTCCTGGGACAAGGTCAAATTGTCCACTACATGAGTCCAAATCTGCTGCAACCTGTCCACCACAGTATCCACACCAGGACAGTCTGAAGACTCAACCTGTCCTGAAGAGAAACGAGGATGGAACCCAGAATTGCAGAAAAATGGCGAAACCAAGGTAGCCGAGCTGGCCTGATTATTAAGGGCGAACTCAGCCAAAGGCAAAAAGGACACCCAGTCATCCTGATCGGCAGAAACAAAGCATCTCAGATATGTTTCCAAGGTCTGATTGGTTCGTTCGGTCTGGCCATTAGTCTGAGGATGGAAAGCCGAGGAAAAAGACAAGTCAATGCCCATCCTACCACAAAAGGCTCGCCAAAACCTTGAAACAAACTGGGAACCTCTGTCAGAAACGATATTCTCTGGAATGCTATGTAAACGAACCACATGCTGGAAGAACAATGGCACCAAATCAGAGGAGGAAGGCAATTTAGACAAGGGTACCAAATGGACCATCTTAGAAAAGCGATCACAGACCACCCAAATGACTGACATCTTTTGAGAAACGGGAAGATCAGAAATAAAATCCATAGAGATATGTGTCCAAGGCCTCTTCGGGACCGGCAAGGGCAAAAGCAACCCACTGGCATGAGAACAGCAGGGCTTAGCCCGAGCACAAATCCCACAGGACTGCACAAAAGTACGCACATCCCGCAACAGAGACGGCCACCAAAAGGATCTAGCCACTAACTCTCTGGTACCAAAGATTCCAGGATGACCAGCCAACACCGAACAATGAACCTCAGAGATAACTTTATTGGTCCACTTATCAGGGACAAACAGTCTCTCCGCTGGACAACGATCAGGTTTATTAGCCTGAAATTTTTGCAGCACCCGCCGCAAATCAGGGGAGATGGCAGACACAATTACTCCTTCCTTGAGGATACCCGCCGGCTCAGACAAACCCGGAGAGTCGGGCACAAAACTCCTAGACAGAGCATCCGCCTTCACATTTTTAGAGCCCGGAAGGTACGAAATCACAAAGTCAAAACGGGCAAAAAACAGCGACCAACGAGCCTGTCTAGGATTCAACCGCTTAGCAGACTCAAGATAAGTCAAGTTCTTATGATTAGTGTTGAGCGATATCGTCCGATACTTGAAAGTATCGGTATCGGATAGTATCGGCCGATACCCGAAAAATATCGGATATCGCCGATACCGATATCCGATACCAATACAAGTCAATGGGACATCAAGTATCGGAAGGTATTCTCATGGTTCCCAGGGTCTGAAGGAGAGGAAACTCTCCTTCAGGCCCTGGGATCCATAGGGATGTGTAAAATAAAGAATTAAAATAAAAAATATTTATATATTTACCTCTCCGGCGGCCCCTGAACTCAGCGCGGGTAACCGGCAGGCTTCTTTGTTCAAAATCAGCGCTTTTAGGACCTGAGAATCACGTCCCGGCTTCTGATTGGTCGCGGGCCGCCCATGTGACCGCCACGCGACCAATCACAAGCCGCGACGTCACCGCAAGCTATTAACGCACTCATTTTTAAAAATGAGCGCGTTAATGACTTTCAAAGACGTAGCGGCTTGTGATTGGTCGCGTGGCCGCGACCAATCACAAGCCGCTACGTCTTTGAAAGTCATTAACGCGCTCATTTTTAAAAATGAGCGCGTTAATAGCTTGCGGTGACGTCGCGGCTTGTGATTGGTCGCGGCCACGCGACCAATCACAAGCCGCTACGTCTTTGAAAGCCATTAACGCGCTCATTTTTAAAAATGAGCGCGTTAATAGCTTGCGGTGACGTCGCGGCTTGTGATTGGTCGCGTGGCGGTCACATGGGCGGCCCGCGACCAATCAGAAGCCGGGACGTGATTCTCAGGTCCTAAAAGCGCTGATTTTGAACAACGAAGCCTGCCGGTTACCCGCGCTGAGTCCAGGGGCCGCCGAAGAGGTAAATATATCAATATTTTTTATTTTAATTCTTTATTTTACACATCTCTATGTATCCGATACCGATACCCGATACCACAAAAGTATCGGATCTCGGTATCGGAATTCCGATACCGCAAGTATCGGCCGATACCCGATACTTGCGGTATCGGAATGCTCAACA
Source organism: Ranitomeya imitator (assembly GCF_032444005.1). Classification (NCBI taxonomy): domain Eukaryota; kingdom Metazoa; phylum Chordata; class Amphibia; order Anura; family Dendrobatidae; genus Ranitomeya; species Ranitomeya imitator. Next base: position 739,177,561 of record NC_091284.1, on the reverse strand, counting down.
CTACTTATGATCAGTCAATACCACCACGCGATGCTTAGCTCCTTCAAGCCAATGACGCCACTCCTCGAATGCCCACTTCATGGCCAGCAACTCTCGGTTGCCCACATCATAATTTCGCTCAGCAGGCGAAAACTTCCTGGAAAAAAAAGCGCATGGTTTCATCACTGAGCAATCAGAACCTCTCTGCGACAAAACAGCCCCTGCTCCAATCTCAGAAGCATCAACCTCGACCTGGAACGGAAGAGAAACATCTGGTTGACACAACACAGGGGCAGAAGAAAAACGACGCTTCAACTCTTGAAAAGCTTCCACAGCAGCAGAAGACCAATTGACCAAATCAGCACCCTTCTTGGTCAAATCGGTCAATGGTTTGGCAATACTAGAAAAATTGCAGATGAAGCGACGATAAAAATTAGCAAAGCCCAGGAACTTTTGCAGACTTTTCAGAGATGTCGGCTGAGTCCAATCATGGATGGCTTGGACCTTAACAGGATCCATCTCGATAGTAGAAGGGGAAAAGATGAACCCCAAAAATGAAACCTTCTGCACACCAAAGAGACACTTTGATCCCTTCACAAACAAAGAATTAGCACGCAGGACCTGAAAAACTGTTCTGACCTGCTTCACATGAGACTCCCAATCATCCGAGAAGATCAAAATGTCATCCAAGTACACAATCAGGAATTTATCCAGGTACTCTCGGAAGATGTCATGCATAAAGGACTGAAACACTGATGGAGCATTGGCAAGTCCGAATGGCATCACTAGATACTCAAAATGACCCTCGGGCGTATTAAATGCAGTTTTCCATTCATCTCCTCGCCTGATTCGCACCAGATTATACGCACCACGAAGATCTATCTTGGTGAACCAACTAGCCCCCTTAATCCGAGCAAACAAATCAGATAACAATGGCAAGGGGTACTGAAATTTAACCGTGATCTTATTTAGAAGGCGGTAATCTATACAAGGTCTCAGCGAACCATCCTTCTTGGCTACAAAAAAGAACCCTGCTCCTAATGGTGACGATGACGGGCGAATATGCCCCTTCTCCAGGGATTCCTTCACATAACTGCGCATAGCGGCGTGCTCAGGCACGGATAAATTAAACAGTCGACCTTTTGGGAATTTACTACCAGGAATCAAATTGATAGCACAATCACAATCCCTATGCGGAGGTAGGGCATCGGACTTGGGCTCATCAAATACATCCCGGTAATCAGACAAGAACTCTGGAACCTCAGAAGGGGTGGATGACGAAATTGACAGAAATGGAACATCACCATGTACCCCCTGACAACCCCAGCTGGACACCGACATGGATTTCCAATCTAATACTGGATTATGGGCTTGTAGCCATGGCAACCCCAACACGACCACATCATGCAGATTATGCAACACCAGAAAGCGAATAACCTCCTGATGTGCAGGAGCCATGCACATGGTCAGCTGGGTCCAGTATTGAGGCTTATTCTTGGCCAAAGGCGTGGCATCAATTCCTCTCAATGGAATAGGACACTGCAAGGGCTCTAAGAGAAACCCACAACGCTTAGCATACTCCAAGTCCATCAAATTCAGGGCAGCGCCTGAATCCACAAATGCCATGACAGAATACGATGACAAAGAGCAGATCAAGGTAACAGACAGAAGAAATTTTGACTGTACCGTACCAATGGTGGCAGACCTAGCGAACCGCTTAGTGCGCTTAGGACAATCAGAGATAGCATGAGTGGAATCACCACAGTAGAAACACAGCCCATTCAGACGTCTGTGTTCTTGCCGTTCAACTCTGGTCAAAGTCCTGTCGCACTGCATAGGCTCAGGTTTAAGCTCATGTAATACCGCCAAATGGTGCACAGATTTACGCTCACGCAAGCGTCGACCGATCTGAATGGCCAAAGACATAGACTCATTCAAACCAGCAGGCATAGGAAATCCCACCATGACATCCTTAAGGGCTTCAGAGAGACCCTTTCTGAACATAGCTGCCAGCGCAGATTCATTCCATTGAGTGAGCACGGACCACTTTCTAAATTTCTGACAATATACCTCTATCTCATCCTGACCCTGAGAGCCAGCAAATTTTTCTCTGCCTGATCCACTGAATTAGGTTCATCGTACAGCAATCCGAGCGCCAGGAAAAACGCATCGATATTACTCAATGCAGGATCTCCTGGCGCAAGAGAAAATGCCCAGTCCTGAGGGTCGCCGCGCAAAAAAGAAATAACAATCAAAACCTGTTGAACTGGATCACCAGAGGAGCGAGGTTTCAAGGCCAGAAATAATTTACAATTATTTTTGAAACTCAGAAACTTAGTTCTATCTCCAAAAAACAAATCAGGAATAGGAATTCTTGGTTCTAACATAGATTTCTGATCAATAGTGTCTTGAATCTTTTGTACTCTTGCCGAGAGCTGATCCACAGATGAAGACAGACTTCTAATGTCCATCGCTACACCTGTGTACTGAACCACCCAAATGTCTAGGAGAAAAAAAAGGCAAAACACAGTGCAAAGAAAAAAAAATGGTCTCAGAACTTCTTTTTTCCCTCTATTGAGAATCATTAGTACTTTTGGCTTCCTGTACTGTTATGAAAGGCAATTCAGTACCACAATGGACATAGCGGTCAGAGCACATACAGTGATCTGACAATAACCCAAAATCATAGAACGAGCTCTGAGACGTGGGAACTCTGCAGACCGCAATCCCTAATCCTCTCCAAACAACACTAGAGGCAGCCGTGGATTGCGCCTAACTCTGCCTATGCAACTCGGCACAGCCTGAGAAACTAACTAGCCTGAAGATAGAAAATAAGCCTACCTTGCCTCAGAGAAATACCCCAAAGGAAAAGGCAGCCCGCCACATATAATGACTGTGAGTTAAGATGAAAAGACAAACGTAGAGATGAAATAGATTCAGCAAAGTGAGGCCCGACTTTCTTAACAGAGCGAGGACAGAAAAGGTAACTTTGCGGTCTACACAAAACCCTAAAGAAAACCACGCAAAGGGGGCAAAAAGACCCTCCGTACCGAACTAACGGCACGGAGGTACACCCTTTGCGTCCCAGAGCTTCCAGCAAAAAATTAGACAAGCTGGACAGGAAAAATAGCAAACAAATAGCAAAGAAGAACTTAGCTATGCAGAGCAGCAGGCCACAGAAATGATCCAGGGAAAAGCAAGTCCAACACTGGAACATTGACAGGAAGCCAGGATCAAAGCATTAGGTGGAGTTAAGTAGAGAAGCACCTAACGACCTCACCAGATCACCTGAAGGAGGAAACTCAGAAGCCGCAGTACCACTTCCCTCCACCAACAGAAGCTCACAGAGAGAATCAACCGAAGTACCACTTGTGACCACAGGAGGGAGCTCTGCCACAGAATTCACAACAGTGAGGCCATTATACAATATGGAGCATCATGTGTGGCCATTATACAGTATGGAGCATCATGTGTGGCCATTATACAGTATGGAGCATCATGTGAGGCCATTATACAGTATGGAGCCACTATACAGTGTGGAGCATCATGTTGGGCCACTATACAGTATGGAGCACTATTTGAGCACATTATACAGTATGGAGAACTATGTGGCGCCATTATACAATATGGAGCACTATGTGGAGCCATTATACAATATTGAGCACTATGTGAGGCCATTATACAGTGTGGAGCATCATGTTGGGCCACTATACAGCCCGGAGCACTATGTGGGTACATTACACAGTATGGAGAATTATGTGGCACCATTATACAGTATGGAGCATCATATGGGTGCGGGTTCATTATACAATATGGGTGTTAGGCATCGGGATTCTCCCACTGCACAGGAGGAATCCCAAACCTTGTCTTTTGCAGTTTCCCATTTAATCTCGGCTCAGCAGAGACGTCGGTCCCAGCATCTTGCTCAGACTCGAGCTGTGCGTCTGGTTGCTGCTGCCTCTACAGGTACAGCTATAGCAACCAGCATTAGACACCGGCAAGCAGACATTGCTGGGACTAAAGGTACCTTCACACTCAGCGACGCTGCAGCGATACCGACAACGATGTCGATCGCTGCAGCGTCGCTGTTTGGTCGCTGGAGAGCTGTCACACAGACAACTCTCCAGCGACCAACGATCCCGAGGTCCCCGGGTAACCAGGGTAAACATCGGGTTACTAAGCGCAGGGCCGCGCTTAGTAACCCGATGTTTACCCTGGTTACCAGCGTAAAAGTAAAAAAAACAAACACTACATACCTACCGCTGTCTGTCCCCGGCGCTCTGCTTCTCTGCACTCCTCCTGCACTGGCTGTGAGCACAGCGGCCGGAAAGCAGAGCGGTGACGTCACCGCTCTGCTTTCCGGCTGACCGACGCTCACAGCCCGTGCAGGAGGAGTGCAGAGAAGCAGAGCGCCGGGGACAGACAGCGGTAGGTAAGTATGTAGTGTTTTTTTTTTTTTACTTTTACGCTGGTAACCAGGGTAAACACCTGGCCCTGCGCTTAGTAACCCGATGTTTACCCTGGTTACCAGTGAAGACATCGCTGGATCGGTGTCACACACGCCGATCCAGCGATATCTGCAGGGAGTCCAGCGACGAAATAAAGTTCTGGACTTTCCTCAGCGACCAACGATCTCCCAGCAGGGGCCTGATCGTTGGTCGCTGTCACACAGAACGATTTCCTTAACGAAATCGTTGCTACGTCACAAAAAGCAACGATATCGTTAACGATATCGTTATGTGTGAAGGTACCTTAAGTCCAGCTTTTTCCCTTTTGAGCATGCCCGTGGGACGACCATTCATTGGTGGTCGAAGGTCACATGCCTGGGTCCTCAAGCGAGTCCAGATCAGGCTCTCTAGCAAGGTCCTTGCAGTCTGGCATCTATAAAAGGATCTCATGGCCACATGGCCGTGTGCTAGTATAGTCCAAACATGTGAAGTGTGTGCATGTGTGCATGTTTCTGGTGCAAGCTCCTATTGATCCCCTACCCTCTGGTTGTGTATGTATATAGGGTGATTGGAATTAGAAACAGCGCAGTAGAGGCATTGCCAGCGCACAGTGGGTCCAGTCAGACTCTATTCCCCGCATTCTAGGGGCTGAGTTTAGAGACCGCACTCGCGCCTAATCTGTAGAGGCTGTGTCGAATAGTAGCATCGCCAGTGCAACGCCGTGCGCAGAGTGGGTCCAGTCTGACTCTAACCCCCACTTCCTAGGGGCTGAGTTTTGTGACTTCTCTCGTGCTACATCTGCTGTGCCCTGTGACAGCTAACAGGGAACAGCATTATAGTATTTTGTTAGCTGCTACTCTGTGGAGTAACAGAGCTTGCTGCTGTTCACACCAGGTGACGTTTAACCCGCTTTTATGTGGTGTTCTACCGCCATATAGTGTCTGCCTTTGCTTAGCGGCAATTTCCATCTCTGCATGGAGGATCATAGGTTGCGAATGCACGTAATTATTATATTTTATTTGGTGCGTTCCGCCAACCCTAACAATGGGGCATCAAGTGGGGCCATTATACAGTATGCAGTATCATGTGGGGCCATTTTACTGTATGGAGCACCATGTGGGGCCATTAACCCCTTCATGACCCAGCCTATTTTGACCTTAAAGACCTTGCCGTTTTTTGCAATTCTGACCAGTGTCCCTTTATGAGGTAATAACTCAGGAATGCTTCAACGGATCCTAGCGGTTCTGAGATTGTTTTTTCGAGACATATTGGGCTTCATGTTAGTGGTAAATTTAGGTCAATAAATTCTGCGTTTATTTGTGATAAAAACGGAAATTTGGCGAAAATTTAGAAAATTTCGCAATTTTCACATTTTGAATTTTTATTCTGTTAAACTAGAGAGTTATGTGACACAACATAGTTAATAAATAACATTTCCCACATGTATACTTTACATCAGCACAATTTTGGAAACAAAATTTTTTTTTGCTAGGAAGTTATAAGGGTTAAAATTTGACCAGCGATTTCTCATTTTTACAACGAAATTTACAAAACCATTTTTTTTAGGGACCACCTCACATTTGAAGTCAGTTTGAGGGGTCTATATGGCTGAAAATACCCAAAAGTGACACCATTCTAAAAATTGCACCCCTCAAGGTCCTCAAAACCACATTCAAGAAGTTTATTAACCCTTCAGGTACTTCACAGCAGCAGAAGCAACATGGAAGGAAAAAATGAACATTTAACTTTTTAGTCACAAAAATTATCTTTTAGCAACAATTTTTTTATTTTCCCAATGGTAAAAGGAGAAACTGAACCACGAAAGTTGTTGTCCAATTTGTCCTGAGTACACTGATACCTCATATGTTGGGGTAAACCACTGTTTGGGCGCACGGCAGGGCTTGGAAGGGAAGGAGCGTCATTTGACTTTTTGAATGAAAAATTGGCTCCACTCTTTAGCGGACACCATGTCACGTTTGGAGAGCCCCCATGTGCCTAAAAATTGAAGCTCCCCCACAAGTGACCCCATTTTGGAAACTAGACCCCCCAAGGAACTTATCTAGATGCCTAGTGAGCACTTTAAACCCTCAGGTGCTTCACAAATTGATCTGTAAAAATGAAAAAGTACTTTTTTTCACAAAAAAATTCTTTTCGCCTCAATTTTTTCATTTTTACATGGGCAATAGGATAAAGTGGATCCTAAAATTTGTTGGGCAATTTCTCCCGAGTACGCCGATACCTCATATGTGGGGGGTAAACCACTGTTTGGGCACACGGCAGGGCTCGGAAGGGAAGGCGCGCCATTTGGCTTTTTAAATGGAAAATTAGCTCCAATTGTTAGCGGACACCATGTCACGTTTGGAGAGCCCCTGTATGCCTAAACATTGGAGCTCCCGCACAAGTGACCCCATTTGGGAAACTAGACCCCCAAAGGAACTAATCTAGATGTGTGGTGAGGACTTTGAACCCCCAAGTGCTTCACAGAAGTTTATAATGCAGAGCCATGAAAAAAAAAAAAAATTATTTTCTCAAAAATGATCTTTTAGCCTGCAATTTTTTATTTTCCCAAGGGTAACAGGAGAAATTTGACCCCAAAAGTTGTTGTCCAGTTTCTGCTGAGTACGCTGATACCCCATATGTGGGGGTAAACCACTGTTTGGGCACATGCCGGGGCTCGGAAGTGAAGTAGTGATGTTTTGAAATGCAGACTTTGATGGAATGCTCTGTGGGTGTCACGTTGCGTTTGCAGAACCCCTGATGTGGCTAAACAGTAGAAACCCCCCACAAGTGACCCCATTTTGGAAACTAGACCCCAAAAGGAACTTATCTAGATGTGTGGTGAGCACTTTGAACCCCCAAGTGCTTCACAGAAGTTTATAATGCAGAGCCGTGAAAATAATAAATACGTTTTCTTTCCTCAAAAATAATTATTTAGCCCAGAATTTTTTATTTTCCCAAGGGTTACAGGAGAAATTGGACCCCAAAAGTTATTGTCCAGTTTCTCCTGAGTACGCTGATACCCCATGTGTGGGGGTAAACCACTGTTTGGGCACACGTCGGGGCTCAGAAGTGAAGTAGTGACTTTTGAAATGCAGACTTTAATGGCATGGTCTGCGGGCGTCACGTTGCGTTTGCAGAGCCCCTGGTGTGCCTAAACAGTAGAAACCCCCCTCAAGTGACCCCATTTTTGAAACTAGACCCCCCAAGGAACTTATCTAGATATGTGGTGAGCACTTTGAACCCCCAAGTGCTTCACAGACGTTTACAACGCAGAGCCGTGAAAATAAAAAATCATTTTTCTTTCCTCAAAAATGATGTTTTAGCAAGCAATTTTTTATTTTCCCAAGGGTAACAGGAGAAATTGGACCCCAGTAATTGTTGCGCAGTTTATCCTGAGTATGCTGGTACCCCATATGTGGGGGTAAACCGCTGTTTGGGCACACGTCGGGGCTCTGAAGTGAGGGAGCACCATTTGACTTTTTGGATACAAGATTGGCTGGAATCAATGGTGGCGCCATGTTGCGTTTGGAGACCCCTGATGTGCCTAAACAGTGGAAACCCCTCAATTCTACCTCCAACACTAACCCCAACACTAACCCCCCCACACCCCTAACCCTAATCCCAACTGTAGCCATAAACCTAATCACAACCCTAACTACAACCCTAATTCCAACCCTAACCCTAAGGCTATGTGCCCACGTTGCGGATTCGTGTGAGATTTTTCAGCATCATTTTTGAAAAATCCGCGGGTAAAAGGCACTGCGTTTTACCTGCGGATTTTCCGCTGATTTCCAGTGTTTTTTGTGCGGATTTCACCTGCGGATCCCTATTGAGGAACAGGTGTAAAACGCTGCGGAATCCGCACAAAGAATTGACATGCTGCGGAAAATACAACGCAGCGTTTCCGCGCGGTATTTTCCGCACCATGGGCACAGCGGATTTGGTTTTCCATAGGTTTACATGGTACTGTAAACCTGATGGAACACTGCTACGAATCCGCAGCGGCCAATCCGTACCGTGTGCACATAGCCTAATTCTAAAGGTATGTGCACACGCTGCGGAAAACGGTGCGGATCCGCAGCAGTTTCCCATGAGTTTACAGTTCAATGTAAACCTATGGGAAACAAAAATCGCTGTACACATGCTGCAGAAAAACTGCACGGAAACGCAGCGGTTTACATTCCGCAGCATGTCGCTTCTTTCTGCGGATTCCGCAGCGGTTTTACAACTGCTCCAATAGAAAATCGCAGTTATAAAACCGCAGTGAAAGGCGCAGAAAAAACGCGGTAAATCCGCGATAAATCCGCAGCGGTTTAGCACTGCGATTTATCAAATCCGCAGCGGAAAAATCCGCAGAGGACCAGAATACGTGTGCACATACCGAAACCCTAACCCTAGCCCTAACCCTACCCCTACCCCTACCCCTAACCCTACCCCTAACACTAACCCTAACCCTAACCCTACCCCTAACCCTATTCTAACATTAGTGGAAAAAAAAAATTCTTTATTTTTTTATTGTTCCCTACCTATGGGGGTGACAAAGAGGGGGGGTCATTTATTATTTTTTTATTTTGATCACTGAGATATAATCTATCTCAGTGATCAAAATGCACTTTGAACGAATCTGCCGGCCGGCAGATTCGGCGGGCGCACTGCGAATGCGCCCGCCATTTTGGAAGATGGCGGCGCCCAGGGAGAAGACGAACGGACCCCGGCAGGATCGGTAAGTATGATGGGGTGGGGGGGAGCACGGGGGGGGATCGGAGCACGGGGGGGTGGATCGGAACGCGGGAGGGGTGGAACGGAGCACGGGGGGGTGGAACGGAGCACGGGGGGGTGGAACGGAGCACGGGGGGGGGGGTGGATCAGAGTGCAGGGGGGGTGATTGGAGCACGGGGGGGTGACTGGAGCATGGGGGTGAGCGGACAAGAGCACGGGGGGGAGCGGAGCACAGGACGGAGGGGAGCGGGGCAGTATACCGGGCAGATCGGAGGGCTGGGGGGGCGATCGGTGGGGTGGGGTGGGGGCACATTAGTATTTCCAGCCATGGCCGATGATATTGCAGCATCGGCCATGGCTGGATTGTAATATTTCACCCGTTATAATAGGTGAAATATTACAAATCGCTCTGATTGGCAGTTTCACTTTCAACAGCCAATCAGAGCGATCGTAGCCATGGGGGGGTGAAGCCACCCCCCCTGGGCTAAACTACCACTCCCCCTGTCCCTGCAGATCGGGTGAAATGGGAGTTAACCCTTTCACCCGATCTGCAGGGACGCGATCTTTCCATGACGCCACATAGGCATCATGGGTCGGATTGGCACCGACTTTCATGATGCCTACGTGGCGTCATGGGTCGGGAAGGGGTTAAGCAAATATGGAGCACTATGTGGGCACATTATGCAGTTTGGAGCATGTGAGGCCTTTATACAGAATCCTTTATATATTTAAATTATGCTATTGGGCTATATGATTTTTACATGACATATTGTACTGTATTATTTCACTATAATTCCAAAAGTTCATCATTTTGTTTGATAAGGAAAAACTTCCTCAATTGTAGATATTGTTTTTGACAAATATCAAGGTTGGCCAGTGATTTTGTGCAAGCTTTTAACTTTGGCCCTCTGTATTTGAGTTTGACATCCGTGGCTTAAATGGTTATTTTCAACATGATACAATTGCAAAGAGGTTGTAACAACAAACAACTTTGCAATTTTACTTTTGATTCAAAATCCTCTCCATTCTCAAGAACAGACCTCCACTGCAATCCGTGGCTAGTATCTTAAGCTTGGAGTGCAGTGCTTATAACCTGATGATATAGACCAGTGTTTCTCAACTCCAGTCCTCAAGACCCACCAACAGGTCATGTTTTCAGGATTTCCTTAGTATTGCACAGGTGATAATTTCATCACCTGCTCAAGCATTAATTCCATCGCCTATGCAATACTAAGGAGATCCTGAAAACATGACCTGTTGTGGGGTCTTGAGGACTGGAGTTGAGAAACACTGATATAGACTGTATAGTGCGCTAATGTACAAGTTGTTTTTCTAATCTAAAACTTCAGTATTCAGGTTAAATTGCGTGTTGGCACTTTGCAATAAATAAGTGGGTTTTGTATTGCAGTTTGGGCAGTCGGTCTCTAAAAGGTTCGCCATCACTGCCCTACAGCAATGTCAATGATCAGTGCTAGCATTTGACCCCTTAGATTCAGCTGTCAATAGTGATAGCGACATCGAGGAGCATTACAGAGGCAGTTAACTCCCTGTCTGCTCCCATCGGCACAATGCGATGCGATCACGTTGTGCCAATTGCCTCTAAAGTGACCCTTGACCTCAAGATGGCGGTGGGGTCCTTCAGGGTCCTGCAGGGAAGGTGGCCTGTGAGTGCCTGCTAAGAACAGAAGCATTGCAGAGTATCAGATTAGAGATATGTGCATATAAGAATGATGTCCCATTGTAAGAAAATGTAAAAAAGTTTTTTTTAAAGTTATTAAAAATTGTAAAAAAAATCCCCAAATAAAGAACAAAAAAATGAAAAATATTAATCAAATAAATACATTTATTTATGCCCAAAAAGTACACATATTTGATATTGTCATGTCCAGAACGACCCGACCTATAAAACTGTTACACTAGTTAACCCCAGTTCAGTGGACATCACAAAAAACAAGGCAAAAAAGATGCTTTAAAATCATAATGCCGAACAAAAAGTGCAATTAAACGTGATCAAAAAGACGAATGTAAGTAAAAATTGTACCGCTGAAAACGTCATCTTATCCCGCAAAACACAAGCCACCATACAGCTCTGTCAGCACAAAATTAAGAGTTATAGCTCCCAGAATAAAGCGATGCAAAAATAGTTATTGTATCTATAAATTAGTTTTTAATGTGTAAAAGCGCCAAAACATTAAAAAAATGATTTAAATGTGGTACTGCTGTAATCGTACTGAACTGAAAAATAAAGCTGCCTTATCAATTTTACCACATGTGGAATGGTATAAAAAAAACACTGTTTTTTGTTCATTGGTATACAGGTCCTTCTCAAAAAATTAGCATATAGTGTTAAATTTCATTATTTACCATAATGTAATGATTACAATTAAACTTTCATATATTATAGATTCATTATCCACCAACTGAAATTTGTCAGGTCTTTTATTGTTTTAATACTGATGATTTTGGCATACAACTCCTGATAACCAAAAAAACCTGTCTCAATAAATTAGCATATCAAGAAAAGGTTCTCTAAACGACCTATTACCCTAATCTTCTGAATCAATTAATTAACTCTAAACACATGCAAAAGATACCTGAGGCTTTTATAAACTCCCTGCCTGGTTCATTACTCAAAACCCCCATCATGGGTAAGACTAGCGACCTGACAGATGTCAAGAAGGCCATCACTGACACCCTCAAGCAAGAGGGTAAGACCCAGAAAGAAATTTCTCAACAAATAGGCTGTTCCCAGAGTGCTGTATCAAGGCACCTCAATGGTAAGTCTGTTGGAAGGAAACAATGTGGCAGAAAACGCTGTACAACGAGAAGAGGAGACCGGACCCTGAGGAAGATTGTGGAGAAGGACCGATTCCAGACCTTGGGGAACCTGAGGAAGCAGTGGACTGAGTCTGGTGTGGAAACATCCAGAGCCACCGTGCACAGGCGTGTGCAGGAAATGGGCTACAGGTGCCGCATTCCCCAAGTAAAGCCACTTTTGAACCATAAACAGCGGCAGAGGCGCCTGACCTGGGCTACAGAGAAGCAGCACTGGACTGTTGCTAAGTGGTCCCAAGTACTTTTTTCTGATGAAAGCAAATTTTGCATGTCATTCGGAAATCAAGGTGCCAGAGTCTGGAGGAAGACTGGGGAGAAGGAAATGCCAAAATGCCTGAAGTCCAGTGTCAAGTACCCACAGTCAGTGATGGTGTGGGGTGCCATGTCAGCTGCTGGTGTTGGTCCACTGTGTTTCATCAAGGGCAGGGTCAATGCAGCTAGCTATCAGGAGATTTTGGAGCACTTCATGCTTCCATCGGCTGAAATGCTTTATGGAGATGAAGATTTCATTTTTCAGCACGACCTGGCACCTGCTCACAGTGCCAAAACCACTGGTAAATGGTTTACTGACCATGGTATTACTGTGCTCAATTGGCCTGCCAACTCTCCTGACCTGAACCCCATAGAGAATCTGTGGGATATTGTGAAGAGAAAGTTGAGAGACGCAAGACCCAACACTCTGGATGAGCTTAAGGTCGCTATTGAAGCATCCTGGGCCTCCATAACATCTCAGCAGTGTCACAGGCTGATTGCCTCCATGCCACGCCGCATTGAAGCAGTCATTTCTGCCAAAGGATTCCCGACCAAGTATTGAGTGCATAACTGAACATTATTATTTGTTGGTTTTTTTGTTTGTTATTAAAAAACACTTTTATTTGATTGGATGGGTGAAATATGCTAATTTATTGAGACAGGTTTTTTGGGTTATCAGGAGTTGTATGCCAAAATCATCAGTATTAAAACAATAAAAGACCTGACAAATTTCAGTTGGTGGATAATGAATCTATAATATATGAAAGTTTAATTGTAATCATTACATTATGGTAAATAATGAAATTTAACACTATATGCTAATTTTTTGAGAAGGACCTGTAGAAAGTGTCATGTGCCGAAAATTATACCAATAAATACGTCAACTAGTCCTGCAAAATAGAAGCTGTCACATGACTCTGAGAGTCGAAATATGGAAAAATTATAGCTGTCTAAATATCGGGATGTGAAGACTACTTTTTGCCATAAAAAGCGTCTTCTAATGTGTGACAGCAGCCAAACATAAAAACCCGATATACTGTAAATCTGGTAATAATAATTATAATCTTTATTTATATAGCGCCAACATATTCCTCAGAGCTTTACAGTTTAACAGTTCTTACACAACACTCATAACAACGTTAAAGATAATACAATATTTAAAGCAAAATAAGACGACCCTGCTTGTGAGCGCTTACAATCTACAAGGCACAAAGTCCAGGTGAGTATTTACGCATATACAATGATGGTCCAGCCATCTTGAGAGAATGGGGGAAAAATGAAGGCTGCATGAGCTGGTCACCAGCCATTATTTGTGGTGCTGTTGGGTGCGGTGGAGTTTGATGGAGTGTTATTCTCAGATAGTGAATGAGCTACACACATGAACTTTTATTAGGGAACATGATAAGCCGCTCTGAACAGATGTGTTTTGAGCAAGCGCCTAAAAGTGTCCAAATTGTGGATAGTCCTAATTTCTTGGTGTAGAGCATTCCAGAGGATTGTTGCAATGCGGGAGAAGTCTTGGAGATGGGAATGGGAGGTGTGGATTAGTGTAGAGGTTAGTCGAAAGTCATTTGCAGAGCGTAACGAGCCGGTAGGCTGATAAACAGAAATGAGGGAGGAGATGTATGGGGGTGCCGCACTGTGGAGAGCTTTGTGGGTGAGAACAAGCAGTTTGAATTGTATCCTGTAATGAATGGGCAGCCAGTGCAATGACTGGTGAAGAGTGGATGCGTCTGAGTACCGATTAGCCAGATGGATGACTCTGGCTGCTGCATTAAGGATGGACTGAAGAGAGGAAAGTCAAGTGAGGGGGAGGCCAATTAATAGAGCATTACAATAGTCCAGGCAGGAGTAGATCAGGGCGACAGTGAGGGTTTTTGTTGTCTCCATGGTGAGAAATGGGCAGATTCTAGAGATGTTCTTTAGGTGTAAGCGGCAAGAGCGGGCAAGAGATGTATATGGGAGGTGAAGGAAAGATTGGTGTCAAACATAACACCCAGACAGCAGGCCTGCTACCGGGGCGTTATTATGGTGCCACCCACGAAGAGGAAGATGTCAGATTTAAGGAGGTTAGTAGACGGCGGGAGCAGAATAAGTTCAGTTTTGGAAACATTGAGTTTCAGATAGAGAGAGGACAAGATGTTGGAGACTGCGGACAGACAGTCACTGGCAGGGGTAAAGTCAGGGGATGACGTGTATAGTTGTGTGTCATTGGCATAAAGATGGTACTGAAAACCAAATCTGATGATGGTCTGTCCAATTGGGGCCGTGTAGAGAGAGAAGAGAAAGGGGCCAAGGACTGACCCCTGAGGGCCCCCAACAGTGAGAGGAAGAGATGAAATAGAGCCAGCAAACGATACTGTTATACCGGCCTTCTCTGACGCTGCGGCCGCTTCTCCTGTCGGCTCCTCTCGCTGCGTCTCCATTCGCCGCTCTCAGCATCGCACCGGTTCCTCTTCCTGCTGCTCGGGGATTCCGGAGTGGTGTCCGTGCTTCCTCCTTCCTCTGTCCTGTGCCTGCTCCGCACATGCGCCTTAGGGGCGGGCGCGCGCTCCTTCTTCCTCTTAACCCCTTCCGCGTCCTCTCTGTTCCTGGGTCCTCCAATCAGGTAGTTCTTTGGGTTATATCAGGTGTCTCCTCCATAATGAAGGTGCCTGATTATTGTGTGCAGTTTGTACTCAGTTTGGGCCTTGTCTGGTTCTGTTTCTTGTCTGCTCCAGTCTGGTCTGCCCTCGCAGGCTACTTCCCCGTATTATCCTCTTGCCTACCTCTGTTTTCTAGCCCTGCCTCCTGTAGTCCGTTCTTTGTTTCCCGCTTCCTTTTCCATATAGTCCTGTTAGTTTTCCCTCTTCACTCCCGTCCACCCTCTCCTGTCTTTCAGAGCCGTCCCTCTTGGTACCGGCTGTTGTGGTATTTGTCCCCCTCGGGCCTGCTCCCAACTATCCCTGTATAGGGGTTTGCATCCCGGGTTCGCTCGCCCTTGGGAGCGTCAGTACCATGACCCAGAGGGTCCACTCTCTTTTCGTCATTCTCAGACGTCACAGATACACTGAAGGAGCGGTAGGAAAGATAGGAAGAGAACCAGGAGTGCAGTGTTCTTTATGCCTATTGACTGGAACATAAAGAGTAGGAGATGGTGGTCAACAGTGTCGAAAGTTGTAGAGAGGTTGAGAAGAATGAGCAGAGAGTGGTCACCATTACATTTTGCTTTTAGAAGGTCATAGGTCACTTTGATGAGTGCAGTCTCTGTAGAATGTATGGGCCAGAAGCTGGACTGTGAAGGATCTAGGAGGGAGTGAGTGTAGAGGTAATGGGTAAGGTGGGAGTAGACCAGACGCTCCAAGAGTTCAGAGGTAAAGGGGAGGTTGGAGACTAGTCTGTAGTTATTTGTGCAGGATGGATTGAGAGATGGGTTTTTTTTAGTAATGGAGTAATGATAGTGTGTTTGAAGGAGGAGGGGAAAATGCCAAAAAAGAGGAAGAGATTAAAGATTGTAGTTAGGTGAGTAGTGACGTCGGTAGTGCATGTAGTCAGACAAGAAGAAGAGAGGAGCCTGGAGACTTCTTCTGTGATGGGATCAAATGTGGAGAGTGAGCTAGGGGAGATGTAGGGGGGAATGGGAGTCACAGCACTTGGTGGCTGGGAGCGGATTTCCTGACAGATATTCTCTATAAAGTGGGAGGCCAGTTCATCAGCACAAATGTCCGTGATAGGGTCCTGTGCTTTCAGACTGAGGAAGGAGTAAGGTGTCAAGAAGTTTTTTTAGGTTGTAAGATAGTGAGGAGATCAGGGTGGTGAAGTAGATCTTTTTGGAAAGAAGGGCAGTGTCACGCTGCACCAATGCAGGTATGTGCAGACTCTAAGAGGGAGAATGGGTGAGAGAAAAAGAGGTCACACTTGCCGCACCGCAGCCCAGTGCACGCTGATTTGCGCCACCAGGTGGCGACAGAGAGTGGTCAAAATGAGCCAAGTCAGTAAGGGTCGATAAGCGTACAGTTTAAAGGGAAAATCAGAACTCATGGTCAAAATGCAAGCCGAGGGTCAGAATCAGCCAGGAGCAAAGGTACTAGAGACGTGAGACAGAGAACGGAGTCAGAGTAAGCCAAAAGGTCAAAAAGCCATACAGACATGTGGTAACAAAGACGGAAAACAGGAGACAAAGTCAGAGTTTTAGCCTAGTCACAAATGGAGGGGATACACACCAGAGTCACACTAGGTCAGGTACAGGAGACAAGTCAGAAACAGGTAAGGGAGGTCAGAGGCAAAAGGAACACTGGGGTTTCACAGGTTAGCAGTCCCAGCAAGCCCAAAACTATCACTGACAAGCTGCCAGCAAGAGAACCAAGAAATAGCCACTCCCAAATCAAAGAGAGGCAGAAATAGTTAACCCCACCATGACCAGGCCGGAGTAGGAGAAACAAAGCAAACTCCGATCCAGATCATGACAGGCAGTTATAAGTCCTTAACATAAATTTGTGGTGGACGAAGTTTTCTGATGTGCGAGTTTTCTACGTTCAGCACTCCTAGAGCATCGCCGGACAAATCGAGTTTGTGTTGTGAGCCAGGGCTGTTTTACTCTGTGTTTGGAGGTTCTGAGGTTGAGGTGGCGCTACTTGGTCCAGGGTGCTTCTGAGAGTATCACTGTAGTGGTGTACACCTGAATCAGAACAGGAAAAGGAGAAGATTGGGGACAGTGATGAGTGTAGAGAGTCTGTAAGTAAATGAGTGTTAACGGCTTGTAAATTTCTGCAAGTGCAGTAGGTAGGCATGTGATGGGGTGGGTGAGGATTTCTGAGCGTGAAGGAGAGAATGTTGTGGTTAGAGAGGGGAAGCAGTGAGTTAACTACATAGGAGATTGAACAGAGCCGCACAAAGACCAGATCAAGGGTGTTGCCGTCTGTGTGTCTCAGAGATTGGGAGCTGTCAGAGGCTGAGAGAAGTGGTTAGTGATAGAAACTGGTATGCAGATGTGGAGGTGGGGCTGTTGATGGGGATGTTGAAGTCTCCCAAGAAAGGGTTGGTAGTTCTGAGGACATGAAGTGTGGCAGCCAGGCACAGAAATGTCAAGGAAGTAGGTGGGTGAGCCTGGGGGCCAGTATATGACTGCTACACTGAGGGAGAAGGGACGGAAATGCCTGATGCTGTGGACCTCAAAAGAAGGGAATGAGAGTGATGTAACTGGGGGAGATTACATGGAAAGTGCATTGTGGGGACCGGAGTATGCCTACTCCAACACCAAGTCTGTTTGTGGATCTCAGGGAATGGGAGAATTGTAATCCACCATGGAAAATGGCAGCAGGGGAGACCATGTCAGAATCCTGAATCCAAGTGAGGGCCAACAGATTAAGAGAGCTCTTCAGAAAGTAGTTGTGCAGGAAAGTAAGCTTATTGTATAAAGACAGTGGATTCCAGAGGGCACAATTAAAAGAGGGAGATGAAGGAGTACAACTAATGTTAATCGGGTTAGTAAGGTTTCGATGTGAGGTGGGGAAAGGGGTTAAGGTTGGAGGATGTTGGACCAGGATTGGGGGAGATATCCCCTGAAATCAGTAGAAGTAGAAAGAGAAAGAGCAAGTAGTTGTGACATGGATTTTGTGCGATATCTTTGGACAAGATGGGTTGATATTTTTCAGGAAGGTGAGAATTGCATGGGAGCTGAATGTGGGAGGGGTAAGTATAGAGGGGCTGATGTGTATGAGGGGTGATGGAGAGTGGATGGAGCGGTGGATTGCAAGGACATGTGGCACACTAAGAGTCCAATTGCCAGAGTGGTTTTGCCTGCCTCTCGGGGAGGGTGATGCCATGCCTGGAGGCAAGAAGGGATCCCCTTGGCAGGTAACACTTGCATACAACATTTTCTGTACTCCAGGCCAGAAGGGGGAACTCTAAACCTGGTTTTAGGGTAGCTTCCCTATAAGTTCTGGCTTGGAGGAGGAGTTGTAGTCAGTCTGTGTGAGACAGTGAAGGGAGAAGAAGCACATGAGGTGAGAATCACTGGGAGTGGAACTGCGATTGAGCTCACCCCCGGGATTGAGCACAAGAAACCGAACACCAGGGTCTGAGGTTGTGTGGGAACTGTATGCCCCAAAGCTGAAACCAGAGGGCGGGAGATTGCAGGTATCCTTGCCACAACTACACCCGAAGGCACAGCAGCAGATTAGAGCCCGGAGTCACCACGAGAGAGGGACACCTGTAAAAAGGCTCGAGCTGCCTGCCATGCGGGTAATGTTCCATCTGAGGAACAGATTGAGAGAGGGACTGGAACAAAGCTAATGCATCAAGAACCTAGAAATCAGCGCAGAAAGGAAGGCTTTTAACCCCACCTAGCTAGGGGGATTCCGAACCGCTTCCAGGCTGCCCAGATTTCAAAGATCATCTGTAACCTGTGCCCCGGACTACACTGGCAATTAAAAGGTAAAGAGACTGCACACCCTGTGTCCTCCAATTCTTTCCTGCACCTCAACATCTACAACCCCTCTTAGACTGTTCTGGTAGCCCTGGGGCCTCTGCTCAGCGTGGTTAGGGTTGGGATTAGGGGTGTGTTGGGGTTAGGGGTGTAGTTGGGATTAGGGTTAGGGGCATGTTCGGGTAAGGCGTGTGGTTAGGGTTATGGTTAGGGTTGGGATTAGAGTTAGTGGTGTGTTTGGGTTAGGGTTTCAGTTAGAATCCAAACGCACATCAAGGGCTCTCCAAACGCTACATGGCATCTGATACTCAATTCCAGCCAACTCTGCGTTGAAAATTTAAAACAGTGCTCCTTCCCTTCCGAGCTCTCCCGTGCACCAAAACGGGTTTACCCCCACATATGGGGTATCAGCGTACTCAGAACAAATTGGACAACAACTTTTGGGGTCCAATTTGTTTTGTCACTCTTGGCAAAATAAACATTTGGGGGGCTAAAAAAAGATGGGAAAAAAATTATTTTTTATTTTCTGCGTTAAATTGTAGTGAAACACTTGGGGGTTCAAAGTTCTCACAACACATCTAGATAAGTTCCTTGGGGGGTCTAGTTTCCAATATGGGGTCACTTGTGGGGGGTTTCTACTGTTTAGGTACATCAGGGGCTCTGTAAATGCAATGTGACGCCTGCAGACCAATCCATCTAAGTCTGTATTCCAAATGGCGCTCCTTCACTTCCGAGCTCTGCCATACGCCCAAACGGTGGTTACCCCCCACATATGGGGTATCAGCGTACTCAGGACAAATTGGACAACAACTTTTGGGGTCCATTTTCTCTTGTTACCCTGGGGAAAATACAAAACTGAGGGCTAAAATTTAATTTTGGGGGAAAAAAATGATTTTTTATTTTCAGTGCTCTGCGTTATAAACTGTAGTGAAACACTTGGTTACTGGAAGTTCTCATAAAACATCTAGATAAGTTCCTTGGGGGGTGTAGTTTCCAATATGGGGTCACTTGTGGGGGGTTTCTACTGTTTCTGTACATCAGGGGCTCTGCAAATGCAATGTGACGCCTGCAGACCAATCCATCTAAGTCTGCATTCCAAAAGGCGCTCCTTCCCTTCCAAGCTCTGTCATGCGCCCAAACGGTGGTTCCCCCCCCCCCCACATATGGGGTATCAGTGTACTCAGGACAAATTGTACAACAACTTTTGGGTCCAATTTCTCCTGTTACCCTTGGGAAGATACAAAACTGCGGGCTAAAAAATAATTTTTGTGAAAAAAAAATAATTTTTATTTTTACGGCTCTGCGTTGTAAACTGTAGTGAAACATTTGGGGGTTCAAAGCTCTCACAACACATCTAGATAAGTTCCTTAGGGGGTCTACTTTCCAAAATGGTGTCACTTGTGGGGGGTTTCAATGTTTAGGCATATCAGGGGCTCTCCAAACGCGACATGGTGTCCCATCTCAATTCCAGTCAATTTTGCATTGAAAAGTCAAACGGCGCTCCTTTCCTTCCGAGCTCTCCCATGCGCCCAAACAGTGGTTTACCCCCACATATGGGGTTTAGGTGTACTCAGGACAAATTTTACAACTTTTGGGGTCCATTTTCTCCTGATATCCTTGGTAAAATAAAACAAATTGGAGCTGAAGTAAATTTTTTGTGAAAAAAAGTTAAACATTTTTTTAAACATTCAAAAAATCCCTGTGAAACACCTGAAAGGTTAATAAACATCTTGAATGTGGTTCTGAGCACCTTGAGGGGTGCAGTTTTTAGAATGGTGTCACACTTGGTTATTTTCTATCATGTAGACCCCTCAAAATGACTTCAAATGTGATGTGGTCCCTTAAAAAAATTATGTTGTAAAAATGAGAAATTGCTGGTCAATTTTGAACCCTTATAACTCCCTAAAAAAAAAAATTTGGTTCTAAAACTGTGCTGTTGTAGACATGTGGGAAATGTTACTTATTAAGTATTTTGTGTGACAAATCTCTGTGATTTAAAGGCATAAAAATTCAAAGTTGGAAAATTGCAAAATTTTCAAAATTTTAGCCAAATTT
Source organism: Ranitomeya imitator (assembly GCF_032444005.1). Classification (NCBI taxonomy): domain Eukaryota; kingdom Metazoa; phylum Chordata; class Amphibia; order Anura; family Dendrobatidae; genus Ranitomeya; species Ranitomeya imitator. The sequence continues at coordinate 739,156,867 of NC_091284.1, read as the reverse complement.
AATTTTTTTTCAAAAATAAACTCAGGTAATATCAAATAAATTTTACCATTATCATGAAGTACAATATGTCACGAGAAAACAATGTCAGAATCATCAGGATCCGTTGAAGCGTTCCAGAGTTATAAACTTATAAAGGGACAGTGGTCAGAATTGTAAAAATTGGCCCGGTCATTAACGTGCAAACCACCCTTTGGGGTAAAGGGGTTAAACCAAATTTAGCGTCCACATGTTTGGCATTTCTGTAGTGATGAGAGCCTGCCTAATTTATAGGTGCATATCTCCAGAAACATGAGGGGGGCATAATGTACTTGTGACCATAACATACTAGGCACTACAATAGCAGATTAGAAATTTTCACTCCGCAACATCCATTGCTTCATGTTTGTGGAAAGCACCCATGGAATCAAAATTGTCACTACACCTGTAGATAAATTCCCAAAAGGGGAATAATTTCCAAAATGGGATCACTTGAAGGGGGATTCTGCTTTTCTAGGCTTTTTTTGGTGCCATTTTTATCCATTTCCCAGTACGAAAATATAAAATCTGGTGCTAACACATAATCTTGGTGGTAAAAATTTAATTAATTTTTCTTCACTGCCCAATGGTATAAAATTATGTGACACATCAGTGGTGTCAATATGATCACTGCACCCCTAGATGAATTCATTGAGAGGTGTAGTTGGTAAAATGGGGTCACTTATGGGGAGTTCTGCTTGTCTGACACCTCAGGGGCTCTACCAATGTGACATGGCACCATCAAATCAGTCCAGCAAAATCTGAACTCCAATATGGCGCTTCTTCCCTTCTGAGTTTTAGACCACATATCGGTGTACTCAGGAGAAATTGCCTAACAAATTTTGGTGTTCATGTTTTCTTGTTACCCTTGTGAAAATGTAACATTTGGGGTCTAAAAAACATTTTTGTGGGAAAAGCATCTAGATAAGATCCCCTGAGGGGGTCTAGTTTCTAAAATGATGTCACTTGTGGGGGATATCCACTGTTTAGGCACATCTGGGGCTCTCCAAACCTGGACATGGCATCCGCTAATTATTCCAGCAAATTTTGCATTCAAAAATTCAAATGGCGCTCCTTCTCTTCCGAGCCCTGTCGTGCATCCAAATAGTAGTTTTCCTCCACACATTCAGCATCGGCATACTCAGGAGAAATTGTATGGAGCAATTTCTCATGTTGCCCTTATGAAAATGCAAAATTTATTGCTAAAAAACATTTTTGTGTGAAAAATGTGATTTTTTTTATTTTCACAACTCAACATTATAAACTTCTGTGAAGCACCTGGGGGTTCACGGTACTCACCACACATCTAGATAAGGTCCCCGGGAGGTATAGTTTCCAAAATGGTGTCACTTGTGGGGGGTTTCCACTGTTTAGGCACATCAGGGGCTCTCCAAACACAACATAACATCTGCTATTTATGTCAGCAAATTTTACATTCAAAAAGTCAAATATCGCTCCTTTGTTACCGAGCCCTTCTATGCCACCATACAGTGTTATTTTCCCCACATATGGGGTATAGGTGCTCAGGAGAAATTGCACAACAAATTTTATGGTCCATTGTCTCCTGTTACTCTTGTGAAAATAAAACAAATTGGGTTTAATAGAAAAGTTAAATATTTATTTTTTCTTTACGCATTCCATTAATTCCTGTTGAAACACCTGAAGGGTTAAAAAAATTATGAATGTGGTTTTGAGCACCTTGTGGGGTGCAGCTTTTAGAATGGGGTCACTTTGGGGTATTTTCTGCCATATAGACCCCTCAAAGTCACTTCAAATGTGAGGTTGTCTCTAAAAAAATGGTGTTGTAAATTTTGTTGGAAAAATGAAAAATCGCTGATCAACTTAACCCTTCTAACTTCCTAACAAAACAAAATTATGTTTCAAAAATTGTGCTGATGTAAAGTAGACACGTGGGTAATGCTACTTATGAACTAATTTGTGTGACATAACTCTGATTTAAGGGCACAAAAATTAAAAAAGTTTGAAAAGTGCAAAATGTTCACCAAATTTCCTATTTTTTCACAAATAAACATAAGTCATATTAAATAAATATGACCACTATCATGAAGTGCAATATGTCGCAAAAAAAAAAAGTCTCAGATCAGTGGAATTCATTGAAGCGTTCCAGAGTTATTACCTTATAAAGTAGCAGTGGTCAGAATTGTAAAAATTGACCTGGTCAGGAAGGTGAAAACAGGCTTCGGGATGAAGGGGTTAATAGCGTTCTGACATTGTGCGATGCCGACATTGAGAGCCCTGCTGCTTGGAGGAAATAAACTTTATTTTCCCAGGCAGCATTTGCCTTCCAGTCATAGGGTCGGGGCTGGCATGGTTTCAGTCACCACTGAAACTGTGCCAGCATCGCCCCTATGACTAAAGTGTATTACCCCCAGGCAGCAGGGCTCTCAGTGCCAGCACTTCATGGTGTCAGAACGCTATTAACCCCATATCTGCAGGTTAATAACGTTATTTTAAATGACAGGTTCCCTTTAAACATGTATTGTAGACAAATGACACAAGTAATCCGCACCAAAAATGCAGCAAAAAAGTCCCATAAATGCAGCGATGTTTTCAACCGAGCATTTTTACTGCCAAGAGTGCAGGTTTTGGCTGCCATAAAAACATAACGTGTGAACATAACCTACTAATTCATTTGTGGACAGGCTGGACAACTTCAAGTGTTGACAGATATGCAGCAGCCACTTTCTTGCTAATTTGTATGACATTGTTTTATGTTCTATTGTTTTTTACTTTATATGGCTCTATATGGTTTATATTCTAACTCTTACCTCAGTTATTACTTATGCTTCATATTATTTGTTTTTGAGTACTGGATACGTAAAGAGCTATAGATAATTGTGTTTTTAGACTCAGAATAAAAAGTTAAAATACAAGGGCAAAAGAGTTAGAGACAGACATTCCCATTCAAGTTGGAACCTACTTTGTTCTGTGTTGTTATCAAGAAGTCACATTACCATTAGCATTTGCTTCATTAATGTAAAATTGTCTGAATTGTAGAAGCAACAGTGCCACCTAGAGTTTACAAGACCATACACAATCTTATAAGAAATAAAATATTTTAAGAACTTTTTATTTTTCAAAATGTCAATAGATTATGCCATCATTTCAGGATTCTGAGGGGATTTGTTGCCACTATTGTTATTTTCAGAATATGTTTTATTCATTCTATGGGTCATTATGATTGGGATGATGCCATATATGTGCATATTTGTGAAACTAGCGAGATATATATATATATATGTTTGTGTGTGTGTGTTTGTATATATGTATATATACACATGTATGTATATGTGTGTGTATGTATATATATATATATATATATATATATATATGTAAGGGCTAGCGGAACGCACCAAATAACGGATAGACTCGACCCCGGGGAGGCTCAGCACCAGGCAAGAGATCAATAGGACAGTCATAGGGGCGATGGGGCAGAAGGGTCTCCGCCGCCTTTTTGGAGAACACGTCCGCATAGGACCAATATTGCTTCGGAAGAGAGGATAGATCTGCGGGTACCTCTGTAGTAGCAACCTGAACGCACTCCCTCTGACACCTACCCTCACAAGATTCACCCCATCCCAGAATTCTGCCTGAGGACCACTCGATATGAGGAGAGTGGTACCGCAGCCAAGGTATTCCCAACAGGACCTCATCAATTCCCTCTGGAATGACGAGCAGAGATATAATCTCCTGATGAGATGGCGACATGGACAGAGTAAAAGGGATGGTCTGATGTGTTATCTGTGAGGGCAGTGTCCACCCATTCACCACTCGTACCGTTACTGGTTGAGCTAGCATAACCAGGGGTATTGCGTGACGTTGGGCGAAGGCAGAAGACATAAAATTGCCCTCCGCCCCAGAATCCACGCAGAGCTCTACCGAACGAGTGAATGAGCCTATTGTTATTGTCCCCTTAAAGGACAATTTGGAGGCAAACGTCGCCGTGTCTAGTGTACCTCCACCTACTACCACTAGACACTGACGTTTCCTTGACTGCTGGGGATATCTGGTGGCAAGATGTCCTGACTGCTGGCAAACATGACAAACCTGGAGTGCACGAGCGGTCCGGGACTTAGATCCCGCTCGTGACACTTCCATGGCCTCATGTGACTCAGGAGCCTGGACTGGAGATTCCAAAGGTTTGGCGAAGGTGGGAGCCAGCCGAAACCTCTGCCTACACTGGGCTCGCTCTAACCTCCGCTCGTGAAAACGGAGGTCAATACGAGTGGACACTGCTATTAACTCCTCCAGAGTGGCAGGAATCTCCATAGTGGCCAGGGCGTCCTTCACGTGGTCAGCCAGCCCCCTCCAAAATATCGGAATTAGGGCTTTATCCGACCACTCCAGCTCAGATGCTAGGGTGCGGAAGTGGACGGCAAAATGGCTGACCAAGGACGAGCCCTGAGTCAATGCCAACAGTTGGAGCGCCGTATCATGGGTGACACGAGGTCCTAAAAAGACCTGTTTCAGAGTGCTCAGGAACAACGAAGCATTCTGAACCACATGATCGCCACACTCCCACAGCGGCGTAGCCCACTCTAACGCCCTGTCCGACAGAAGAGACACTATAAACCCCACCTTTGCCCGCTCTGTAGGGAAACGAGAGGCCAGAAGCTCGAGATGTATAGAGCACTGACTCACGAAACCCCTACAAGACTTACTATCACCAGAAAATTTTTCTGACAGCGGGAGGCGAGATAGAGTCGGTACAGGGGTGGCAGTGGACAAGGTGGCTGCAGCCATGCTAGCAGCCTGAACAGCAACTGCGGTTACATCCACGGCTGAGGTTGTGCGCTCGAGAGCCGCCAACCTACCCTCCAGCTGCTGGATGTACCGCAAGGATTGCTGTTTGTCCGTCGTTACTAGCCAGACCCTGGTGCTAGTGTAATGTTAGGGCTACCGGAACGCACCAAATAATTAGAAAGATAGAATAAGGTGCGTTCGCAGCCCGGGGTCCACCGTGCAGAGATGGAACCTGCTGCCAAGTAATGACGGACTATATGGCGGTACAATGTGAATACACACACGGGTTAACTTCACCCTGTGTGAAGGAAGCGAACCCTGTTAAGTGTCAGGGCCACGGTACCACACACCAGAGCGCAAGCAAGAAATCACCGAGCTCAGTCCCAAGACTTGGGATCCGAGTCCGTCTAGACTTCTTGCGCTCGACACCGCTAATGGGGTGTCAGCGTAACCAAAATAATAATTAAAGCTGCACGAGAGTGCGTGTGGTGCCGCACTGGCGGACGCCACTAACCACCCAAGCTTGGGTCAGGAAAGCGTTGTGAAAGCGCACGGCGCCACACTGGCGGTCACAGCAATTAGACGCTGTATGGTGTGTTATGTGCTGATGGCTTAGTCGGGCACTAGATAGCAATCATCCACCTTCCGCGAGCAGTCATCCAATAGGGAGGGGATTTTAAAGAACGACTTTCACTCACAACACACACACGTTTACAAATGTACACTAGCACATGGCCGTGCGGTCATGCCAACCTTATATAGCTGCAGCATGTACATGACCTTCCCAGAAGGACCAATGGGAGGCTGCCACAGAAGTTGAGCACCTTCTGGACCTTCCTGGAGGACCAATGGGATCTGCTGCAGTATCTGAGCATGTGACCCTCGATCTCCAACGGGAGATCTTGCCCTGGGCATGCTCAGAAGGGGAAAAGCAGGACTTAGTACTGAAAGCGTCTGCTCGCCGCTGCCCAGCACTGGCTTCAATGGCAGAAGCTGGAAAAGCAGCAGTAACCCTATGCACAGAGTGAGACTGAGCAAGACGCTGGGACCGATGTCTCCGCTGAGCAGACTCCACTGCGGCTGGAGAAGAATGGGAGAATGCAGCAGAGATGGTTCGAGATTCCCCCTGTGCAGAGGCGGGAACTCGACACCTAACATATATATATGTATACAGTAGAGACCAAAAGGTTTGGACACGCCTCCTCATTTAAAGATTTTTCTGTATTTTCATGACACAAAGGCAGAGGTAGCGGTCCTGCTGCTGGGTTGTTGCCCTCCTATGGCCCCCTTGTCTCCTGGTGTACTGGCCTGTCCCCTGGTAGCGCCTCCAGCCTCTGGACACTATGCTGACAGACACAGCAAACCTTCTTGCCACAGCTCACATTGATGTGCCATTCTGGATGAGCTGCACTACCTGAGCCACTTGTGTGTGTTGTAGAGTCCGTCTCATGCTACAACGAGTGTGAAAGCACAACCAACATTCAAAAGTGACCTAAACATCAGCCAGAAAGCATTGGTACTGAGATGTAGTCTGTGGTCCCCACCTGCAGAACCACTCCTTTATTGAGGGTGTCTTGATAATTGCCAATAATTTGCATCTGTTGCCTATTCCATTTGCACAACAGCATGTGAAATTGATTGTCAAACAGTGTTGCTTCCTAAGTGGACAATTTGATTTCACAGAAATTTGATTTACATGGAGTTATATTCTGTTGTTCAAGTATTCCCTTTAATTTTTGGGCAGTGTATACAGTATATATACAGTATATATATATATATATATATATATATATTGTGATGCAGTGACCCCTGTAACAGTGACCCCTGAGCTGCATGGTCTCCCCAGTATGCGCACGGAGGCGTATTGAGGCCGTGCGTGGCAAATGTGTGCATGGATGTGATGGTGAGACAGTGTCTGGAATTGTGGTTAATGGGAGGTATGTGTCACAGGGATGGATGCTCCCTGCGATGCAACCCAGAGTATCTTGTCTTTAGAGCGCATGAGCACTGAAGATGTCATTTAGTGCACCTGGGTCCGGGTTGCGGGTAGCTATGAGAGATGGGAGGGTCTGGCTACCCACATACCTCACTCTGAGTGGGGGTGCTCACTGTATCTTTTTCCCTGCAGGTGTTTGAGGACCTGCAGTGATGTCATGATCATGTGACCAGTGCATGTGATGTTACCTCACCTGTGGGTGTGGTTAGAGGCTACCTAAAGGAGGTGTGTTAGCACATGGTAGTGAGTGTTTGGGAGTCTGCAAGTCTGGGCAGACTTCCATGTGTCCTGGCTGGACACTGCAGAGGGGCCCTGTGTATGAGTGACCTGTGGAAGCCTGTGTTGCTTCCTGGAAAGCACATGCTAGCGTGGGAGGTCCTGGGAGTAGGACTGGATCCCTGAGCAGCGCAGTGGAACTTGGGGAAGCTACAGTCCTCGGTGGGTCTGGACTGACTGAGATATGCCGCAAAGGCAAGTTGGTGATCCCCGTTTGGCAGCTTCTCCAGAAGAGAGGACTGACAAGGAGTCAGCTGGTGGAGCAGGAGCTCCCGTAAAGTACCTTCATAGACTGTTGGTCCTTATTGTGTTATGAACTGTGTGGTAACCCACGGCAACTGGTCAGGAGGACCATCGTGTTTAGTTGCTGCAACCTGTGTTCTATGAACTGTGTGGTAACCCACGGCAACAGGTCAGAGAGGGACCAGCGTGATTAGTTGCTGCAACCTGTGTGATATGAACTGTGTGGTAACCCACGGCAACTGGTCAGGAGGACCAGCGTGTTTAGTTACCACAGACTAAGGTTCTGAGACTTAATGTGAAGGTAATGTGTTAACGAATGGACTACATGTAAGACAGTGAAATACAACTTGGCTTACGATGCGGTTTATGCTGTACAAAATAAACCGTATGGACTGTTTTGTTTGAAAAAAATCGTGCCCGAGTACGTCAATCCCGTGCCAAGCGAGTAATCCCCTACCCGTTAGTAAGAGCAATCTTACAATATATATATTTTTCTGGTACAAGTTAGATAGAATGTGAGCAACCCATGTTTCACGCATCATGACATTTCATTAAGACCCTGCATATATATTGCTTTGGTATAGTGAGAACGGTATATATAAAAGCATTATTTTCTGTCTTTAATAAACCAGCAGTCAACAGTCCGTCAGCAATGAACATAGGGCGACTCAAAACAAGTTTAAGCGTATTGCATGAAGCTGGAATAATGAAGAGATCCATAATATAACATCAAATAACTTTATTGGAAAATTATACTAAAAAATTATAATAAAAAAAGCAGAATGCCTAATAGGTGACACTGGTGAATCCTGACAAAAATAAATAGATAAATGGTATCTCAAGAGGAAAACACATAATCAAATAAGGGTAATATATGTAAATAGAGCCCAGTGAGCCCCCATATGGACATTTAATACCATCAAATCTAAGATATCACATCCTAAGATAAACAGCACCTATACACAATGGAAATAATATAATGACAGTGTAGATTGACACCAAGATATATACTATATATAGCCCACACCTGGCTAGGATCAATGGAATCAAATAATCAAAATATAACATCAAAATAGTTGGAAAGTGAAATAATATCTAGCAATCCTAAACGTTTAAGGGCCACAATATGAGAGCTATCTAAGATGGTTTATAAGGGTTGCTTATCTTAGGATGTGATATCTCACATTTGATGGTATTAAATCTCTATATAGGGAGTCACTGGACTCTTTTTACATATGTTATCCATATTTGATTATATATTTTCCTCTTAAGAAACCATTTATCTATTTTTTGGTCAGGATTCTGCAGCGTCACCTGTCATTCAGTTTTTTTATGGTTGATTTTAAGAATAATTTTCTAATTATGGATCGCCTCATTATTCAGGCTTTATACTATAAGCTTGAACTTATTTTCAGTTAATCTTTGGGATGTGCCGTTTAGCTTATTATGTGGACATTGTGATTAAAGGGAACCTGTCACCCCGAATATCGCGGGTGAGGTAAGCCCACCGGCATCAGGGGCTTATCTACAGCATTCTATAATGCTGTAGATAAGCCCCCGATGTATCCTGAAAAAGGAGAAAAAGAGGTTAGATTATACTCACCCAGGGGCGGTCCCGCTGCTGGTCCAGTCGGATGGGTGTCTCTGGTCCGCTGCGGCGCCTCCCATCTTCATTCCAAGACGTCCTCTTCTGATCTTCAGCCACGACTCCGGCGCTTGCGTATTTTCGGGGTGACAGGTTCCCTTTAATGAACAAGGGCAGCATGGTGGCTCAGTGATTAGCATGCAGTGTGGCGCTATTTTATTGTATGGTATAGAATCAAATACTTATTTCATGCAATAAAATGCAATATAATTATTTAGAAAGCATACAATGTGATTTTCTGTTTTTTTTATTTTTAGATTCTGTCTCTCATAGCTGAAGTGTTCCTACGATAAAAAATTACAGACCTCTCCATTCTTTGTAGCTGGGAAAAGTTGCACAATTGGTGGTGTACAGGGCCGGCGTTTGGGGCAGGCAGACCAGGCAGTTGCCTGGTGCCCCCACCTACAAAGCGGGCCCCCTGTGACTGCAGCCCCTTTATGAAGTGCCCAGAGGGTGTACAGCAGTGAATAATGCTGGGCATTGCTCTGTTTCGGAATGTCTCACCCAAACCCCCCTTGAGACCCCCTCAGTGCAGTGATTTACTCACTGTGGTCCCAGAGCTCTATGCTGATTGCTGTAGGATCAGATTTCACAGTCACACACAGCAGGAATAAGCATAGGTTCTGAATCACATATTTATGTACAACATATGCATAATATGCATATGTTGCATAATATGCATAATTATGCTATGTTGTGCATAAATATGTGATTCTTCAGAATTTCTTTTAGTCTTTGCCTGATGAAGAGACCTGAGTAGTCTTGAAAGCTTGCAATTTGTTACCATCTTTTCAGTTGGCCATTAAAAGGTATCAACCACTGAGGACTCTCAAGTCTAAATATCTTTTTAATCTGACAGGGTGACCTCCTTGTCACTGCTGTCTGGATGACACAAGACAGGAATATTGTCTGCTGAGTCAGGGTATTTATTATATAGAAATAAATGAATTCCCACGTGAAATAATAAGGGTAAACTATACACATATAGTACAGGTGTAAATCTGCTGGATGTCCTCATATGACCTCGAGCGTGGGAACTTTTCTGAATATTTTCCCAGCCTCGAGGTCATATGAGGACATCCAGCAGAGGGCGCATCACCGCGAATGAAGGTAACTACCGAATGAAGGTAACTACAGGTCATTGACCTACATTCCATTAATTCCCCGGGGTTTTACAGGCACAAGCACAGCTGCATTATAGCAGAGCTCCTGCCTGTAAAATAATTTAACCCCTTCAGATGGATTTACATCGTGGGACATATCGATGGAAGGTATGAGATATTGTTGGTTTATTATTTTTAATTTGTTACAGGTCGAGGGTCTTCAGGTGGATTGAGAGTAGAATAAAATATTACAACAACCTGTGTGTTTATTTCATTAAAATACTTTGCAATATTGTGTGTGTGTTTTTTTTTTTTTTTAACCATTTCATGCTATTGGATTAATAATGGATAGGTGTCATAATTGACGCCTCTCCATTATTAATCTGGCTTAATGTCACCTTACAATAGCAAGGTGACATTAACCCTTCATTACCCCATATCCCACCACTACACGGGAGTGGGAAGAGAGTGGCCAAGTGCCAGAATAGGCGCATCTTCCAGATGTGCCTTTTCTGGGGTGGCTGGGGGCAGATGTTTTTAGCCGGGGGGGCAATAACCGTGGACCCTCTCTAGGCTATTAATATCTGCCCTCAGTCACTGGCTTTACTACTCTGGCGGATAAAATTGTGCGGGAGCCCACGCCAATTTTTTCCGCCATTTAACCCTTTAATTTAATAGCTAGACAGCCCAAATTTTGCACATACACACTACTAACAGTAGTGTGGAACATGCAAAAAAAAGGATATGACATGGTTTACTGTATGTAAACCATGTCTCATATCATGTTGGGTTTAGGAAGGAGATAGCAAAGCCGGCAATTGAATTACCGTCTTTCAAGCTATCTCGCGCTGGATGAAATATATATATATATATATATATATATATATGTCATTGAGACATATATATAAATAAATAATATATATATATATATATATATATAAATATATATATGTCATTGAGACATATATATATAAATATATATATATATATATATATGTCATTGAGACATATATATAAATAAATATTATATATATATGTCATTGAGACATATATATAAATAAATATTATATATATATGTCATTGAGACATATATATACAGTGGGGCAAAAAAGTATTTAGTCAGTCAGCAATAGTGCAAGTTCCACCACTTAAAACGATGAGAGGCGTCTGTAATTTACATCATAGGTAGACCTCAACTATGGGAGACAAACTGAGAAAAAAAAATCCAGAAAATCACATTGTCTGTTTTTTTAACATTTTATTTGCATATTATGGTGGAAAATAAGTATTTGGTCAGAAACAAACAATCAAGATTTTTGGCTCTCACAGACCTGTAACTTCTTCTTTAAGAGTCTCCTCTTTCCTCCACTCATTACCTGTAGTAATGGCGCCTGTTTAAACTTGTTATCAGTATAAAAAGACACCTGTGCACACCCTCAAACAGTCTGACTCCAAACTCCACTATGGTGAAGACCAAAGAGCTGTCAAAGGACACCAGAAACAAAATTGTAGCCCTGCACCAGGCTGGGAAGACTGAATCTGCAATAGCCAACCAGCTTGGAGTGAAGAAATCAACAGTGGGAGCAATAATTAGAAAATGGAAGACATACAAGACCACTGATAATCTCCCTCGATCTGGGGCTCCACGCAAAATCCCACCCCGTGGGGTCAGAATGATCACAAGAACGGTGAGCAAAAATCCCAGAACCACGCGGGGGGACCTAGTGAATGAACTGCAGAGAGCTGGGACCAATGTAACAAGGCCTACCATAAGTAACACACTACGCCACCATGGACCCAGATCCTGCAGTGCCAGACGTGTCCCACTGCTTAAGCCAGTACATGCCCGGGCCCGTCTGAAGTTTGCTAAAGAGAATTTGGATGATCCAGAGGAGTTTTGCGAGAATGTCCTATGGTCTGATGAAACCAAACTGGAACTGTTTGGTAGAAACACAACTTGTCGTGTTTGGAGGAAAAAGAATACTGAGTTGCATCCATCAAACACCATACCTACTGTAAAGCATGGTGGTGGAAACATCATGCTTTGGGGCTGTTTCTCTGCAAAGGGGCCAGGACGACTGATCTGGGTACTTGAAAGAATGAATGGGGCCATGTATCGTGAGATTTTGAGTGCAAACCTCCTTCCATCAGCAAGGGCATTGAAGATGAAACGTGGCTGGGTCTTTAAACGTGACAATGATCCAAAGCACACCGCCAGGGCAACGAAGGAGTGGCTTCGTAAGAAGCATTTCAAGGTCCTGGAGTGGCCTAGCCAGTCTCCAGATCTCAACCCTATAGAAAACCTTTGGAGGGAGTTGAAAGTCCGTGTTGCCAAGCGAAAAGCCAAAAACATCACTGCTCTAGAGGAGATCTGCATGGAGGAATGGGCCAACATACCAACAACAGTGTCTGGCAACCTTGTGAAGACTTACAGAAAACGTTTGACCTCTGTCATTGCCAGCAAAGGATATATTACAAAGTATTGAGATGAAATTTTGTTTCTGACCAAATACTTATTTTCCACCATAATATGCAAATAAAATGTTAAAATAACAGACAATGTGATTTTCTGGATTTTTTTTTCTCAGTTTGTCTCCCATAGTTGAGGTCTACCTATGATGTAAATTACAGACGCCTCTCATCTTTTTAAGTGGTGGAACTTGCACTATTGCTGACTGACTAAATACTTTTTTGCCCCACTGTATATATATTTATTTATATATGTCTCAATGACATATATATATAATATTTATTTATATATATGTCTCAATGACATATATATATAATATTTATTTATATATATGTCTCAATGACATATATATATATATATATTTATTTATATATGTCTCAATGACATATATATATATATATATATATATATATATATATATATTTATTTATATATATGTCTCAATGACATATATATATATATATATATGTCATTGAGACATATATATAAATAAATATATATATATATATGTCATTGAGACATATATAAATAAATATATATATATATATATATATATGTCATTGAGACATATACAGTGGGGCAAAAAAGTATTTAGTCAGTCAGCAATAGTGCAAGTTCCACCACTTAAAAAGATGAGAGGCGTCTGTAATTTACATCATAGGTAGACCTCAACTAAGGGAGACAAACTGAGAAAAAAAAATCCAGAAAATCACATTGTCTGTTTTTTTAACAATTTATTTGCATATTATGGTGGAAAATAAGTATTTGATCAGAAACAAAATTTCATCTCAATACTTTGTAATATATCCTTTGTTGGCAATGACAGAGGTCAAACGTTTTCTGTAAGTCTTCACAAGGTTGCCACACACTGTTGTTGGTATGTTGGCCCATTCCTCCATGCAGATCTCCTCTAGAGCAGTGATGTTTTTGGCTTTTCGCTTGGCAACACGGACTTTCAACTCCCTCCAAAGGTTTTCTATAGGGTTGAGATCTGGAGACTGGCTAGGCCACTCCAGGACCTTGAAATGCTTCTTACGAAGCCACTCCTTCGTTGCCCTGGCGGTGTGCTTTGGATCATTGTCATGTTGAAAGACCCAGCCACGTTTCATCTTCAATGCCCTTGCTGATGTTAGGAGGTTTGCACTCAAAATCTCACGATACATGGCCCCATTCATTCTTTCATGTACCCGGATCAGTCGTCCTGGCCCCTTTGCAGAGAAACAGCCCCAAAGCATGATGTTTCCACCACCATGCTTTACAGTAGGTATGGTGTTTGATGGATGCAATTCAGTATTCTTTTTCCTCCAAACACGACAAGTTGTGTTTCTACCAAACAGTTCCAGTTTGGTTTCATCAGACCATAGGACATTCTCCCAAAACTCCTCTGGATCATCCAAATGCTCTCTAGCAAACTTCAGACAGGCCCGGACATGTACTGGCTTAAGCAGTGGGACACGTCTGGCACTGCAGGATCTGAGTCCATGGTGGCGTAGTGTGTTACTTATGGTAGGCCTTGTTACATTGGTCCCAGCTCTCTGCAGTTCATTCACTAGGTCCCCCCGCGTGGTTCTGGGATTTTTGCTCACCGTTCTTGTGATCATTCTGACCCAACGGGGTGGGATTTTGCGTGGAGCCCCAGATCGAGGGAGATTATCAGTGGTCTTGTATGTCTTCCATTTTCTAATTATTGCTCCCACTGTTGATTTCTTCACTCCAAGCTGGTTGGCTATTGCAGATTCAGTCTTCCCAGCCTGGTGCAGGGCTACAATCTTGTTTCTGGTGTCCTTTGACAGCTCTTTGGTCTTCACCATAGTGGAGTTTGGAGTCAGACTGTTTGAGGGTGTGCACAGGTGTCTTTTTATACTGATAACAAGTTTAAACAGGTGCCATTACTACAAGTAATGAGTGGAGGAAAGAGGAGACTCTTAAAGAAGAAGTTACAGGTCTGTGAGAGCCAGAAATCTTGATTGTTTGTTTCTGACCAAATACTTATTTTCCACCATAATATGCAAATAAATTGTTAAAAAAACAGACAATGTGATTTTCTGGATTTTTTTTTCTCAGTTTGTCTCCCATAGTTGAGGTCTACCTATGATGTAAATTATAGACATCTCTCATCTTTTTAAGTGGTGGAATTTGCACTATTGCTGACTGACTAAATACTTTTTTGCCCCACTGTATATATATATATATATATATATATATATATATATATATATATATATATATATATGTCATTGAGACATATATATATATATAATATTTATTTATATATGTCATTGAGACATATATATAAATAAATATATATATATGTCATTGAGACATATATAAATAAATATATATATATATATGTATGTCATTGAGACATATATATAAATAATAATATATATATATATGTCATTGAGACATATATATAAATAAATATTATATGTATATGTCATTGAGACATATATAAATAAATATATATATATATGTCATTGAGACATATATATAAATAAATATATATATATATATATATGTCATTGAGACATATATATAAATAAATATTATATATATATGTCATTGAGACATATATATAAATATATATATATATATATATGTCATTGAGACATATATAAATAAATATATATATATATGTATGTCATTGAGACATATATATAAATAATAATATATATATATATATGTCATTGAGAGATATATATATATATATTTATTTCATCCAGCGCGAGATAGCTTGAAAGCCGGTAATTCAATTGTATATATATATACCCCTATACTATGCATACACATTTTTTTCCATCATACATGACGGCACCACGAGAGAGGGGATCCGCCCATCAAGGACAGGAAACCTTCAAGATAAAAGGGGCGGCTCCTCTCTCCACATCAGTTGGTTTCCTGTCCTTGACGGGGAACCCTCAAGATGGAAGTCGTCTGAAGACAGAAGAGGATGCCGGGGCCTGGGTCGGGTGGATTTGGGCGGACGCTGTCTGCTGCACCCATCACCAGGTACCCGTAGTCGCCTCGGGGGTCAATGTATATCATGCCCCCCCTGAGCGAAGCATGGCCACAGCCCGCGAGGCGAACGCCCGGGTGAAGATACTCCACGGGGGCCGCAGGCGCGTTCCCCCCCTGTCGAGCAGATATCCTGCCTGTCCACGGGGGTCACTTTAGGGTGCCCCCCCTGTTGACCAAAGGTGGCCATGCAGCCCGTGAGGCACATCGGTGCCCGGGTGAGGTAAGCTCCTCGGAGGTTTGGTGGCCCTCCCTGTCGAGTGCAGGTCTCCCCCCTTCCCCCTCCTCCTTGACGGTACCTGAGACAGAGGTTTAAAGTAGAGTCTGGTGAGTGAAGAGGCGCTGCCTGACGTTGTGGCGTGGATACTCCCAGAAGCCTCCCTCCAGCTGACACCAGGTATCCGGGGAGGTATGTGCGCAGCAGGGGGGGGACAGATTCTTCGGCGCGCACCGCAGGCAGAGCCGGGTGCGCGCCTGGAGGTAAAGTGCGCACAGGTGCTGAAGCCGGCGGCAGCGGGAACCCTCGTGCAGGAGCATGGCGCCGGGGGGACCCAAAAAGGCGGCGCGCACCGGAAGTGGTGACCGGATGCGCGCCTGGAGTACGGTACAGCGGCACGCACCGGTAGTGAGGTCCGGGTGCGTGCGCGCTGCTCTGATAGAGGCAGGATCAACCAGGTAAATGGGGGATATGAAAGCGCGCACCGGTAGTGAGGTCCGGGTGCGCGCGCACTGCTCAGACAGAGGCAGGATCAACCAGGTAAATGGTGGATATTAAAGCGCGCACCGGATGTGGTTGCCAGGTGCGCGCTTGGACATGGTTTTACAGCGCAGGCGTTGCGCTAGCGATGGCAGGATCAACCAGGTGATTGATTACATTTTTTAAACATTATAGGCTAGACCTATCTGCTACCTCTGATCTCACTTTTGGGAGAAGAGTGTTACAAGCAGTGATCCCTCCCTAAAGAGAATACAAATCTCTGTAACTCTCTCGTGGTGCCGTCATGTATGATGGAAAAACACGGGTATTACATACCTGGTAATGTGTTTTTTCATGAGACATGACGGCACCCTTATATTCCCACCCTTTTGATCACGTCATTAGTTGGGTGCATTATTTGTATTATACACTCCCTGGGGTATCGGTGAATAGAACCGTATAGGATGTATTATTTATGTGTACACTAACCAGCGGAGTTCCTCTCGTACTCTGTAAAACAACTGATGTGGAGAGAGGAGCCGCCCCTTTTATCTTGAAGGTTTCCTGTCCTTGATGGGCGGATCCCCTCTCTCGTGGTGCCATCATGTCTCATGAAAAAACACATTACCAGGTATGTAATACCCGTGTATTCTACCTATTCTATTGTAAGCTGTCAGTGTGATTTTACTATACACCGCACTGAATTACCGGCTTTTCTATAGAACACCGCTGCGTATTTCTCGCAAGTCACACTGCTGGTCCGTGTGTAATCCGTATTTTTCTCGCCCCCATAGACTTTCATTGGCGTATTTTTTGCGCAATATGGTGACAAACGCAGCATGCTGCGATTTTCTACGGCCGTAGAAGACCGTATAATACGGATCAGTAAAATACGGCTGATAGGAGCTGGGGTATAGAGAAGCATTGTACCGTATGCAATCCGTATTTTCAGCACCTCTCTTACGTCCGTAAAACACGGTAGTGTGACGCCGGCCTAAGGCCTAGAGTTTATAACTCCTAGAGGTAACGGGCCAGGAAAGGACAGAGTTCGTGAGACGAAGACAGTGCCCCGGATGGGAATTCCAGAAAATCAGAGACACAGAAAAAAAGTATCGGCCATACTGCAACATAGTTCCCTAGAGGGGAGAGAAGACACGGAACCACAGGATGAGAGTAGAATGTTACTGTGACTCTCAGTTCTGGTGCTGCCCCCAGTTCTGGTCCCTCACCTGCTCCTGCTCCCAAGGCAGTCCCTGCGCCTCTGCAAGGACCCTGCCTGGATCTTCACTCTCGGTCTGTTCCTCGGCGTCCTCCGGTTGCTTCTCCCTCCCTCACTTCCTGGCACGCTGCCAGCAGGCCTCCAGGAAGAATGCTTAGTACACGCATGCGCGTACCTCTTAAAGGGACAGCGCACATTTAAAAAAAAAATTAATAAGCCAATGGCAGCTTACTGATTACTACTTCTGGCCCTTCTGTCATAGGGAGGGTGCCGGAGCAACGAGTATCTACTCATGTTATTTCCGGTTCTGTTCCTGGTCTGACTGCGCTGTAATAGCATTCCGTTTTGTACTCTGCTTATACTGTTTGTTTCCACAGAATATCAATGTCCAGTTGTTAGGCAATCCTCAGACTGCTCCTGCACCTTTATACTCAAGTGCCATCCCATTTGCCACCCGCCATCCGTACCCTGGACAACGCTAAAGGTGCCAGAGCCAGCTTCCTCCCATCTACCCGGAGTCTGATTACCCTTACCAGAGCCAGCTCCACATCTCATACCCGTGTCCGTCGGTCTGCTCCAACATCTCTATTATATTTGTTTACTCATTTGTCCACGTGTCCAGGGTCTAACTAGAGGTAGCACCTGCATCCCCGAGGTATTCCACTCTGGTCCTGTTCGAGGGATCTTACTATGGATATGTGGGGCTCACTAGTTATGCCCCCTTTGGAGCCCCCCAGACCGAGGTTCCGAGGTTCCACTCTAAAAATAAAAAAACGAATGTTAACTTCATCACCTGTGCCTCCACTTCCATTCTTTTCAGTTACTAACTGGACTGTAGTACTATAATAGATTAAAAGGATCACAGTCCAGAGGTAAACAAAGGTCCTCAGAAAAATAGCTAAATATTATTATAGATCAGTCTGAGGACTCAAAAGGATCAAGTGGCAAAATATAATTTTATTATTTGAAAAATTGACCAGTCATACAAAAAATGCGAACGTTTCGGCCATCTGTATGATGGTGTAAAAGGTAGAACTGGTGAAAAAGGCATGTAGGATACCGGATACAGCCGCATTATCACAGGTCAGGCTGGTCAGCCAGTGCTGTCTGTTGATTGTACGAGTTTTGCTATGCATGAGGGGGGCGGCCGAATTGAGTGTAGCTGTTATTGTGGTGTTATAACAAGTGGCAGCAGCTTCTGTGTTATGAAGGGAAGCTATGTCTGTAAGAGGGAGTAGGGACTCAGACAGTGATTGTAAATTGAGGTGTTTGAGATTTCTGCGAGGGTGAGTGAGTTTGTGGAGTGGGGGTTGCTCACTAGGAGAGGAGAGGTAAGAGAATGTCAGTAGGTTGTGGTCAGACAGGGGGAGGGGTGAGTTAGTGAGATTAGTAAGGGAACAGAATCGGGTAAAGATAAGGTCTAGTGTGTGACCATCTTTGTGAGTGGCCCCAGAAGACCATTGAGTGAGGCCAAAGGAGGCAGTAAGCGATAAAAGTTTAGAGGCAGCTGAGGTGGAAGTGTCAATGGTGATATTGAAGTCACCCATGATGATAGTGGAGATGTCAGCAGAGAGGAAATGAAGTAGCCAGGTGGTGAAGTGGTCAAGAAAGGTTTAGATGGCTAGTTCTTGTGGGCGGTATATGACAGCCAACTGGAGGTTGGAGGAGGAATAGATGTGGACGGAGTGCACCTCAAATGAAGGAAGAGTAGTGGAGGGTGGTAGTGGTATTGGAGTAAAGGAGCAGGTGGTGGACAGGAGCAAGCCAACTCCTCCACCACGTTTGTTGCTGGGGCGAGGGGTGTGAGAGAGGTTGAATCCACCATAGGAAAGTGCAGCTGGAGAGGCTGAGTCAGAGGGGGTGAGCCAGGTTTCAGTGATGCCAAGGAAGGAAAGTTTGTTAGTGATGAAGAGGTCATGGATAAATGGCAGTTTTTTGCAGACGGAGCGTGCGTTCCATAGTGCTCCAGGTAGGGGGACTGAGGGTGTGGGGGCTGGATGAATGGATATGAGGTTGTCATGGTTGGGAAAACGTGTAGAGGACCGTGGCAGGGGGGTAAGAAATGAGTGTGGGGATGTGTTGAGAAGGGCCAGGATTGGGGATACATCACCAGTGATGAGGAGTAGCAGACAGAGCGTTAGAAGGTGGGAGCAGGATAGGACATGATGGGGCTGTGTGCGTCTGGAGAAAGCGGATTGTATGTGGAGGAACAGCTGTGAGGAGGTATATAATCCCTGCCCACACACAAGTCCACACAGCACCAGTCGTCCACACACACCCAGCCAGGACCCCGGCCTTCATGTACCGTGCAGGGGCACAAGAGACAAGTACCTCGCCCACGGCTATCGCCCTGCGCCATGTTACATAAAAAATAGATTGTCATGACTTCATCATGAACAGAAGCTATGATGATATGAGGACTCTGGAGTGAACAGTGTCTCTCACAGAAAAGGACTGTATTATATTATAAAAAGGTTTGAACACGATCGGAAGATGAGAAATGACAAATTAAATTCATGACAAGTTGAACTAGAAGAATTTTTTCTATTTTCTAACCCACAATGTAATGATATATGTAAATGATGACATTAGAGTGTGACTAACGGTGCAGTCTCTGAATAGTAATTGTCGCTTGGTTATTTATAAATTCCTTAATTACATGCAGAAACATTTGCATATAAATATAATACATATTGCCAGATAATTCTCCTAAATAGATAAGGTACTGGACGCTTAGCGACAACAAATCCTAACTGTAATAAAGTTTAAGTTTGCGGGCATGATTAAGGAATGATTTTTTTATTAACCCTCACTTAGGCCGGCTTCACACTCAGCGTATGAAAATACGGTCCGCTTTTTACGGCCGTAATACGCTGAAAAGTCCCCAAAATAGTGGTCCGTAGCTCCTCCGTAGGCAGGGTGTGTCAGCGTTTTTTTGCGCATGGCATCCTTCGTATGTAATCCGTATGGCATCCGTATGGCATCCGTACTGCGTGTTTTTCTTGCAGGCTTGCCAAACCGACATACGCCTATACAAGGGATCCATGTGTCAAAAAAAAACAAAATATATATATATATATATATATATATATAATCAGTAGACACATATATGTATATATATTATTACTTCATACAGCGCTAGTTAGCTTTAAAGCCGGTAATTCAATTACCGGCTTTTACTATCTCCTTCCTAAACCCGACATGATATGAGACATGGTTTAGATACAGTAAACCATCTCATATCCCCATTTTTTTGCATATTCCACACTACTAATGTTAGTAGTTTGTATATGCAAAATTTGGCCGTTCTAGCTATTAAATTAAAGGGTTAAATGGCGGAAAAAATTGGCGTGGGCTCCCGCACAATTTTCTCCGCCAGAGTAGTAAAGTCAGTGACTGAGGGCAGATATTAATAGCCTGGAGAGGGTCCATGGTTATTGCCCCCCCCCTGGCTAAAAACACCTGCCCCCAGCCACCCCAGAAAAGGCACATCTGGAAGATGCGCCTATTCTGGCACTTGGCCACTCTCTTCCCATTCCCGTGTAGCGGTGGGATATGGGGTAATGAAGGGTTAATGTCACCTTGCTATTGTAAGGTGACATTAAGCCAAATTAATAATGGAGAGGCGTCAATTATGACACCTATCCATTATTAATCCAATACTAGTAAAGGGTTAAAAAAACACACACATTATTAAAAATTATTTTAATGAAATAAAAACAAAGGTTGTTGTAGTAATTTATTCTACGCTCAATCCAATCACTGAAGACCCTCGATCTGTACCAAAAAAAAAAAAACAACAATATCCATACCTTCCGAAGATCTGTAAAGTCCAACGATGTAAATCCATCTGAAGGGGTTAAAATATTTTGCAGCAAGGTGTTCTGCTAATGCAGCGCAGCTCCTTGCTGCAAAACCCTGGGGAATGAAGGTAAAGTAGGTCAATGACCTATATTTACCTTCATTTGCGGTGAGGCGCCCTCTGCTGGCTGTTCCTAGATCGTGGGAACTTTCCTAGAAAGCTCCCAGGCTCGAGTTCATAAGAGGCGCCCTCTGCTGGTTGTCCTCATATGAACTCGAGCCTGGGAGCTTTCTAGGAAAGTTCCCACGATCTAGGAACAGCCAGCAGAGGGCGCCTCAGTCTGCCCTCAGTCACTGGCTTTACTACTCTGGCGGAGAAAATTGTGCGGGAGCCCACGCCAATTTTTTCCGCCATTTAACCCTTTAATTTAATAGCTAGAACGGCCAAATTTTGCATATACACACTACTAACATTAGTAGTGTGGAATATGCAAAAAAAAATGGGGATATGAGATGGTTTACTGTATGTAACCATGTCTCATATCATGTCGGGTTTAGGAAGGAGAAAGCAAAAGCCGGTAATTGAATTACCGGCTTTCTGCTATCTAGCGCTGTATGAAGTAATAATATATATACATATATGTGTCTACTGATATATATATATATAATCTCTATTCTATGTGTCCACATTTATTCTACCTATTCTACTGTAAGTTGTCAGTGTGATTTTACTGTACACCGCACTGAATTACCGGCTTTTCTCTCTAACAGCGCTGCGTATTTCTCGCAAGTCACACTGCTGGTCCGTGTGTAATCCGTATTTTTGGGGCTTCCATAGACTTTCATTGACGTTTTTTTTTGCGCAATACGGTGACAAACGCAGCATGCTGAGATTTTCTACGGCCGTAGAAAGCCGTATAATACTCATCAGTAAAATACGGCAGATAGGAGCAGGGGCATAGAGAATAATTGTGCCATATGTTATGCGAGTTTTTCAGACGTAGTTTCTGCGCTCTTACGTCCGTAAAACTCGCTAGTGTGAGGCCGGCCTTAATGTATGTGTAGAAACAGGTTCAGACTTGCCCAGCAGAGTACTCTCAGTTGGGCCAAATTATGAAATAATAATGATTAATAATTATTATACTATTGGGCCTCAAAAATCCATTTGGAGATGATTTTTATGTCAAGCACTTGTTTCCTGGGTCTATTAACCCCTTTCTGATGTTGGGCGTAATAGTGCGCCCATGTCGGACTCCCCCTGTTTGGTGCGGGCTTCTGTACTGAACCCGCACCTTTCTGGGCACATGACAGCTGATCTATACAGCAGACATGTGTCCACAACAGCCATGGGGGAATCGCGATCCACCCTTTTGCTATTAACTAGTTAAATGCCGCTATCAATCTCTGACAGCGGCATTTAGCTCGCACTGACCGGAAGTGCATCCCTAATTCCACCCATCGGTGACCCCGTCACATGATCGACGGGTCACCGATGGGTTGGCATGACAACCAGAGGTCTGCAGCAGACCTCTATGGTTGTCATTGCTAAATTTCAATGAGCGCCGCTCTGTGGTGGGCGCTCATAGCAAGTGAGCATTTCTGCTACACACAGGCGATCTGATCTTCGCCCCTGTGTAGCAAAAGCAATCAAAGTATTGCAGCTTCTAGTCTCCCATGGAGACTATAGAAGCATATAAACAGTTTTTAAAAAAATGTTTTTAACCCCTTCATGACCTTGGGATTTTTCGTTTTTCCGTGTTCGTTTTTCACTCCCCTCCTTCCCAGAGCCATAACTTTTTTATTTTTCCTTCAATTTGGCCATGTGAGGGCTTATTTTTTGCGGGACGAGTTGTACTTTTGAACGACAAAAAACGGGAAAAAAATTCCAAGTGAAATTGCAAAAAAAGTGCAATCCCACACTTGTTTTTTGTTTGGCTTTTTTGCTAGGTTCACTAAATGCTAAAACTGACCTGACATTATAATTCTCCAGGTCAGTACGAGTTCATAGACACCTAACATGACTAGGTTATTTTTTATCTAAGTGGTGAAAAAAAATTCCAAACTTTGCTAAAAAAAAAAAAAAAAAAAGAAATTGCGCCATTTTCCAATACTCATAGCGTCTCCATTTTTCATGATCTGGGGTCAGTTGAGGGCTTATTTTTTGCGTGCCGAGATGGCGTCTTTAATGATAGTATTTTGGTGCACATACGTTCTTTTGATCGCCCGTTATTGCATTTTAATGCAATGTCGCGGCGACCAAAAAAACGTAATTCTGGCGTTTCAAATGTTTTTCTCGCTACACTGTTTAGCGATCAGGTTAATGCTTTTTTTAATTGATAGATCGGGCGATTCTGAGCGCCGCGATACCAAATATGTGTAGATTTGATTTTTTTTTATTATTGATTTATTTTGATTGGGGCGAAAGGGGGGTGATTTAAACTTTTATATTTTTTTTATTTTTTTCACAATTTATTAACTTTTTTTTAACTTTTGCCATGCTTCAATAGCCTCCATGGGAGGCTAGAAGCTGGCACAGCACAATCGCCTATGCTACATAGCAGCGATCTGCTGTTCGCTGCTATGTAGCAGAATTGCAGGTGTGCTGTGAGCGCCGACCACAGGGTGGCGCTCACAGCTACTGGCGATCAGTAATCATAGAGGTCTCAAGGACCTCTATGGTTACAATGGAGAAGCATCGCCGACCTGCGATCATGTGACGGGGGTCGGCGATGATGTCATTTCCGGCCGCCCGGCCGGATGCGGTAGTTAAATGCCGCTGTCTGCATTTGACAGCGGCATTTAACTAGTTAATAGGCGCGGGCAGATCGCTGTTCTGCTCGTGCCTATTACGGGCACATGTCAGCTGTTCAAAACAGCTGACATGTCCCGGCTTTGGTGCGGGCTCACCGCCGGAGCCCGCATCAAAGCGGGGCTTCTGACCTCGGACGTACTATCCCGTCCGAGGTCAGAAAGGGGTTAAAAATATTCAAAAAATAAAAAAATATAAAAGTTCAAATCACCCCCATTTTGCCCCATTCAAAATAAAACAATAAAAAAATCAAATATACATATATTTGGTATCGCCGCATTCAGAATCACCAGATTTATCAACATAAAAAAAATTAACCCGATTGCTAAACGGTATAATGAAAAAAAATCATAAACGCCAGAATTACGTTTTTTTGGTTGCCGCTACAATGCAATAAAACACAATAATGGACAATCAAAAGATCGTGTCTGCACCAAAATGGTATCAATAAAAATGTCAGCTCGGCGCGCAAAAAAATAAGCCCTCACCCAGCCCCAGATCACAAAAATTGAGACGCTACAGGTCTCAGAAAATGGCGCCATTTTTTTCTCAAATTTTGGAATTTTTTTTCACCACTTAAATAAAAAATAACCTACCGTATATACTCAAGGATAAGCCGAGATTTTCAGCCCATTTTTGGGGGGCTGAAAGTCCCTCTCTCGGCTTATACTCGAGTCATACCCGGGGGTCGGCAGGGGAGGGGGAGCGGGGGCTGTCTAGTTATACT
Source organism: Ranitomeya imitator (assembly GCF_032444005.1). Lineage (NCBI taxonomy): Eukaryota > Metazoa > Chordata > Amphibia > Anura > Dendrobatidae > Ranitomeya > Ranitomeya imitator. The sequence continues at coordinate 739,132,087 of NC_091284.1, read as the reverse complement.
TACCTGCTCCCGGCGCGGTCCCTGCAGTCCCGGCTTCTCCCAGCGCTGCATCTTCTTCCTGTATTGAGCGGTCACAGTTACCGCTCATTACAGAAATGAATATGCAGCTCCACCTCCCATAGAGGTGGAGCCGCATATTCATTACTGAAAATGTGCGGTAACTGTGACCGCTCAATACAGCAAGAAGATGCAGCGCCGGGAGAAGCAGGGACCGCGCCGGGAGCAGGTAAGTATACGGGGATATTTACCTGCTCCTCGCTCCGGTGCTGCTCTGTCTCCAGCGTCCTCTGGCAGTGATGCCCAGGTTAGAGGGCGCGGTGACGTAGTCAGTGCGCGCCCTCTGCTGAGCGTCAGTGCTGGAGACGGAGCCGCACGAGGAGCAGGTAAATATTGAAAGCGCCGGCGTCCTGAGCAAGAGAGGTGAGTATGTGATTTTTTTTTTTTTTATTGCAGCAGCATTATATATGGCACAGCTTGATAAGGAGCATCTATGGGGCCATAATGAACGGTGCAGAGCATTCTATATGGCACAGCTTTATAAGGAGCATCTATGGGGCCATAATGAACGGTATGGAGCATCTATTTTTATTTTTGAAATTCACCGGTAGCTGCTGCATTTCCACCCTAGGCTTATACTCGAGTCAATAAGTTTTCCCAGTTTTTTGTGGCAAAATTAGGGGGTCGGCTTATACTCGGGTCGGCTTATACTCGAGTATATACGGTATTTATGTTTGGTGTCTGTCAAATCGTAATGACCTGGAGAATCATTATGGCAGGTCAGTTTTAGCATTTAGTGAACATGGTAAAAATATGAAATAATGCATAATATATATAATTTGTAGACTCTGCAGCTTGGTCACCATAAAAAGAGGGGGGCCCAAACACATTTCTTTCAAAGGGCCCTGAGCTGTAAGGCTGCCGTCACACTAGCAGTATTTGGTCAGTATTTTACATCAGTATTCGTAAGCCAAAACCAGGAGTGCAACAACCAGAGGAAAAGTATAATAGAAACATATGCACCACTTCTGCATTTATCACCCACTCCTGGTTTTGGCTTACAGATACTGATGTAAAATACTGACCAAATACTGCTAGTGTGACGGCAGCCTTATTGTCCGCCACTGGATGGATGGATGGATGGATGGATGGATGGATGGATGGATGGATGGATGGATGGATGGATAGATAGATAGATAGTAGATAGATAAAGTGATCGATTTACATCACTATTAGTTTCATCAGTATTACTAATATACAAAAAAAAAGGCTGATGAAGGCTTCTCAAGCTCCTCCCATCAAATAGTGAAAAACTGACAGCACACAGATGCGACAAGGATGTCATCCCAGAGCTGTCTATTTGTTCCTCAGACCCATAGACTTGCTTTGGCAAGTTCAATCCGTAACTTGGATCAAATTCATACATATCTCCATGTTTTATTGCCGAGTCCGACTCATAAGTGAAAAACTGACATTTGCATGAGCCTTTACAGTCAGTATCTGCAGCTAACAGCAGCTAGAACAAGAACAAGCTCTGGTCACTGCTGTTTCACTTACACTTTACATGCCGCTGTCCATCTCTGGCCCAATTGCAAGGTAAAAAGTTTCCAATGTCCCCAACAATGAGATCTTTAATTTGTTACCATGCCAACTGAGAACCTTTTATAGGCATCAATTCTCACCATTTTGGTGCTCCAAGCATGTAGCTCAGCTTCAAAGGAAATCAGTAATACTGTTGTATCTCAATGTATAGAAAATCACTAGGGGGATTAAAAAATAAAGCAAACGTTAAAAAATAAGTTATAAAAAATAAAATAAAAAAATAAGAAAATATAATATAAAAGTTTTAATCATCCCCTCTTTCCTAGTTAACAAATAATAAATTAAAAAAATCAATATTTGGTATCGTCGTATCCATTAACCCCTTCACCCTGGAGCCTCTTTTCACCTTTCTGACCAAGCCAATTTTTACAATTATGACCACTTTCACTTTGTAAGGTCATAACTTTGGAACTCTTCAATGGATCCCACTCTTTCTGACATTGTTTTTTCATGACATATTGTACTTCATGATAGTGGTAAAATTTCTTTGACATGACGCATTTATTTCTGAAACAAACGGAAATTTGGCAAAAAATTTTACAATTTTGTAATGTTCAAATTGTAATTTTTACACCCTTAAATCAGAGAGTCATATTGCACAAAATAGTTAATAAATAACATTTCCCCCATGTCTACTTTACATCAGCACAATTTGGGAAACATAATTTTTTGCGTTAGGACGTTATAAGGGTTAAACGTTGACCAGTGATTTCTCACTCTTACAACAAGGTGCTTCAGAGAAGCTTATAACTAGTGTTGAGCGATACCTTCCGATATCGGAAAGTATCGGTATCGGATTGGATCGGCCGATATTCAAAAAATATCGGATATCGCCGATACCGATACCCGATCCCAATGCAAGTCAATGGGACCAAAATATCGGAATTAAAATAAACCCTTTCTTTCCTTGTAGGTTCATTCTACATGAAGGAAAACAACAAAGAATAATGCAGGATGTATTTGGGGAGGTGGCGGAGACATTAAAGTCATAGAGGTTTAGCGCAATCAAATAGAATAGCCTTTTTTTTTTTTTTTAAAGACGTTCGTAGTGACAAAGATATTGACTATGTAATTTTTTTTTTATTTTGTCAGATATTGATGTTTCACTATTCCACGCCCTTCCCCCTTTTTTTTTTTTTTACTTTTCCCTCACTTTCATCTTCATCATCATCAGCATCTTTGACATCAACTTCTTCACCTTATTCATCTTCTTCTTCATCTTCTACCTATTTTTTTTTTATTACATTCTTCATATTCATTTTATTCAACTATTATTATTCTTCCTATTCTACATATTCATTTTATTCAACTATTATTATTCTTCCTATTCTACTTCCTCATCATATTCTCATTTGTGACAGGCATTCCCGTAGTTGTTATCTATAAAAGTTTGAAGATTACACATTCCGTTCTGCCAGTCACAAAAGTTACATTTGTCCGCGTTCAGTTTGGCCTGCAGCATCAGGCTTTATCCAGGGGCACCACGAGGAGGAACGGACTCACCCCCATACACTGCTTAGTCTTCTTCTGCATATAATTTAGATAATATCTTTTGCTCTGATATTAAGTGTTATGCTTAATGTTCTTCTGCTCTTTGTTCTGCAGCCTCTTGTTCTTCTGCTTCTCGGTCTTCCATGTCGTCGTCTCCAGGTTCGGCGTCTCCAGGGTCGTCGTCTACGCCGTCGTCGTCTCCGCCGTCGTCGTCGTCATCGGGGTGGTCTTCCGGGTCGTCGACTTTAGGGTCTTCAACTTGGAAATGTAGCAGAAGGTACAAGAAGGCTGAGAAAATGCCAAGAACCAGCTGATGGAACTGGAACTCGGATGGCTACCCGAAGGTTCAAGAGCCTATGGAACTACCGAGGACCAGCTGACGTTACTGGAACCCGGTTACTAAGCAGGAGGTACCCGTGCCTGAAAGCACTACCAAGGACCACCTGACGTTGGTGGAACTTGGATACCCAGAAGGAGGCACCTAAGCCAAAGGCTCTGCCCGGAACCAGCTGACGGTACTGGAACCAGGATGGGGAGCAGAAGGTACAAGAGCAAAAGACACTGCCGAGAACCAGCTGACGGTGCTGGAACCAGGTGGTGGACCCGAAGGTCCACAGGAGAGGAGAGAACAGCTAGGCCGCGAGGCAGCCGCAGTTACCGAACCCCAACAGTCCTACAGGGGGAGCATGGCCTACTGGCACTACAGAACCAGCCTTGACTACCAATTCATGCAGCCCACATAGGAAGCTCCTAAACTGGAGGCACCCTGGAGTTGGCTAACTCGACCGCAACACGACGGGGCAACGCATAGGTGTCTCAGTGAGTTTGACAGTACCCGGAAACAGCTGACGGTGCTGGAACCAGGCTGGGCACGAGGGAGTACCCGTGACAAAAACACTGGCGAGAACCAGCTGGCGGTGCTGGAACCCGGATGTGTTGCCTATTAAAGATTGTCTTCCTAGAGCCCCAACTAGCGGTGTTGGAGCAAAGGGTAAGCAGGGGGAGCAGAGTGTAGGCCGAAGCCTGCACTGGAGGCAGCTTTGTGTCTGCGTTGCGTTTGCAGGACACTTTGCCGGCTACACAGTGGGGGAACAGCTGGCGTTGCTGAACCCCACTGACACAATGGCGGGTGTTTTTCTCTGTGCAGCTAGCACTTCCGGGCAAAAACTAGCGGTGTTAGAGCCCAGGGGCAGCAGGAGGAGGAGAGGAGCAGAGTGTAGGCCGAAGCCTAGTTGAACCAATTTCAAAGGAAACCTTTAACCCCCCCCTCAGGTGTTACAAAGTACAAGAGACACACCTTGTGCAGTATTAATGCTGCACAAGTCAAAGGTTGCTCTATTAATTTGTCTACTTGCACATGCTGAATGAAAGACGTACACAATTTAGCCCATTCTACAGTCAAACTGTAGAAGAGGCGTGACTTGTCTTTTTAAGGAGACGCAGCACAGGTGTCCCAAATAACGCCTTGGTGCTTGGCGCAGCTTCCTGAGCGTTATTTGCTGTACAGGAGTCTGCGCTCTTGTGTTATCCCTTGGCAATGCCCTGTTAGCGCTGCCCGTCTTATGACCTCACTTCATGTTGGCCGGTGCGGTTAACGATGGCCATAAATCCCAGACCCACAGTGCCTTTTCATAAAGTCACACTGCGGTGCTAGGATTCGTGGCCTTGAGCAGTAAATATTTTCGCCGCTCACACACGTCCTTACACCTGCTTCAGACTGGGCGGCCTCTGCTGATCCCTTCTCGCATGCCGCGGCCATGAGGCTGCACAGTTTGAAGAAGGCGGAAGGAGATGAGTGACGACAGGCGAACATATGCACTGCTCGTGCCCATAAACCACACCCTCGCTGACAAAATAAATAAGAAACCGAGGGGCGTTGTTTCGAACAGGGCGGACGAACAGGCGCAGCCAGCTAACCAATGATGCCAAAAGACGGGAAGCGCTACCAAGGGTGGTGCTGCGTATCATTAGAAAGGAAAGTCACACCTCAGGGACAGTGGAATGGTCTCAATGAGACACATTTTGTACGTGTTGAGTTCCACGTGGGCAAGTAGAAAAAGTCAGCCACCTTGTACAAATGCAGCATTACTGCTGTACAAGGTAGCTGTTATACATAGAAACACCTTGGGGTGGGTGGCAGGGTCCCTTTAATTTCAGTTCATGTGCCTGCGTGGCGTTTGCAGGTCACATTGCCGGCTACACAGCAGGGGAACAGCTGGCGGTGCTGAACCCCACTAACACATTGGCTGGTGTTTTTCTCTGTGCAGCTAGCACTTCCGGGCAAAAACTAGTGGTGTTTGAGCCCAGGGGCAGCAGGAGGAGGAGAGGAGCAGAGTGTAGGCCGAAGCCTGCACTGGTGGCAGCTTATGTTCTGTTATGCCAGCGTGGCTTGTGCTGGACACGTTGCCGACTACACAGCAGGGAAACAGCTGGTGGTGCTGAACCCCACTGACACATCAGCTAGTGTTTTTTCTGTGTAGACAACACTTCCAGGTGGCCATCTGACAGTGTTGAAACCCAGGGAATCAAAGAGGAGCAGAGTGTAGGCCGAAGCCTGCAGTGGAGCAAGTTGAAAGGGAACCTTTAACCCCCCCAGGCATTTGTTGCTGAAAGAGCCATCTTGTACAGCAGTAATACTGCACATGGAAAATGGTGGCTCCTAAAATTATACTCCTTGCAAATGCTGAAGTACACACTCATATAATGTGTCCCCTCACACCGTCAAACCGTCCCGGAAGTGGGACTTTCCTTTGTAATGTGACACAGCACAGCCGTCATTCCAACCCCCTTGGTGCCGTGCGCCACCTCCTCAACGTTGTTTGGTTCTGTCACGGAGCCTGCGCTGTAATGTTATCCCTTGGCCATGCACAGTTAGCGGTGCCCGTCTTCTGACATCATTTAGGTGTCAGGCTGGCAGTGCCTGTGCGTCCAAGCTGCCCGAGATCCAACCTCGCAGTGTCATCTAATGTAATCCCACTGCGGGCCAGGGATCCATGGGCATGCGCAGTGCATATCATCGCCTCTCACTCACCTCCTTCCTGCTTCTTCAGACTGTGCGGCGTCACGGCCGTGGCATGCTATTAGGGATCAGCTGACGCCGCCTAGTCTGAAGAAGCGTGAAGAAGGGGAGTGAGAGGCTAGTATATGCACTGCGCATGGCCATGGATACCAGGCCCACTGTGAGACGACACTGCGAGGTGGGATTTCGGGCAGCGTGGACGCACAGGCGCAGCCAGGACGACAACAAATGATGTCAGAGGACGGGCAGCGCAAACTGTGCATGGCCAAGGGATAACATAACAGCGCAGGGTCCATGACGGAATCAAATAACGCTAAGGAGGCAGCGCACGGTGCCAAGGGGGTAGCAATGACGGCTGTGCTGCGTCACATTACAAAGGAAAGTCCCACCTCCGGGACGGTTGGACGGTGTGAGGGGACACATTACATGAGTGTGTAGTTCAGCGTTTGCAAGGAGCATAATTTCAAGAGCAACCTTTTCCTTGTGCAGTATTAGTGCTGCACAAGGTGGCTCTTTCAGTAACAAACGCCTAGGGGGGGGACAGGTCCCCTTACATTTTAGTTGTGCCAGCGTGGCGGTCGCATGACACGTTGCCGGATACACAGCTGGGGATCAGCTGACGTTACTGAACCCCAATAACAGAGGAGCGACTGTTGACTGTGCAGACAGCACTTCCAGGCACCAACTGGTGGTGTAAGAGCCCAGGGACAGCAGGAGGAGCAGATTGGAGGTATTGCCGCACACACAGCTGGGGATCAGCTGACTGTTGTGAATTCTGTGGCAGAGCTCCCTCCTGTGGTCACAAGTGGTACTTCGGCTGATTCTCTCTATGAGCTTCCGTTGGTGGAGGAAAGTGGTACTGCGGCTTCTGAGTTTCCTTCCTCAGGTGATGTGGTGAAGTCGTTAGATGCTGCTCTATTTAACTCCACCTAGTGCTTTGATCCTGGCCTCCAGTCAATGTTCTAGTATTGGACTTGCTTCCTCCTGGATCGTTCCTGTGGCCTGCTGCTCTGCATAGCTAAGTTCCGCTTTTGTTATTTTTGTTTGCTGTTTTTTTCTGTCCAGCTTGCTTATTTGGTTTTCCTTGCTTGCTGGAAGCTCTGGGACGCAGAGGGTGTACCTCCGTGCCGTTAGTCGGTACGGAGGGTCTTTTTGCCCCCTTTGCGTGGTTTTGTAGGGTTTTGTGTTGACCGCAAAGTTACCTTTCCTATCCTCGCTCTGTTCAGTAAGTCGGGCCTCACTTTGCTAAATCTATTTCATCTCTACGTTTGTCTTTTCATCTTAACTCACAGTCATTATATGTGGGGGCTGCCTTTTCCTTTGGGGTATTTCTCTGAGGCAAGGTAGGCTTATTTTCTATCTTCAGGCTAGCTAGTTTCTCAGGCTGTGCCGAGTTGCATAGGGAGCGTTAGGCGCAATCCACGGCTGCCTTTAGTGTGGTTGGAGAGGATTAGGGATTGCGGTCAACAGAGTTCCCACGTCTCAGAGCTCGTTCTATGTTTTTGGGTTATTGTCAGGTCACTTATGTGCTCTGACTTCTATGTCCATTGTGGTACTGAATTACCTAATCATAACAGTTGACGTTACTGAACCCCAATAACAGAGGTGCGACTGTTGACTGTGCAGACAGCACTTCCAGGCACCAACTGGCGGTGTTAGAGCCCAGGGACAGAAGGAGGAGCAGATTGGAGGTATTGCCGCACACACAGCTGGGGATCAGCTGACGTTACTGAACCCCAATAACAGAGGAGCGACTGTTGACTATGCAGACAGCACTTCCAGGCACCAACTGGCGGTGTTAGAGCCCAGGGACAGCAGGAGGAGCAGATTGGAGGTATTGCCGCACACACAGCTGGGGATCAGCTGACGTTACTGAACCCCATTAACAGAGGAGCGACTGTTGACTGTGCAGACAGCACTTCCAGGCACCAACTGGCAGTGTTAGAGCCCAGGGACAGCAGGAGGAGCAGATTGTAGGTATTGCCGCACACACAGCTGGGGATCAGCTGACGTTACTGAACCCCAATAACAGAGGAGCAACTGTTGACTGTGCAGACAGCACTTCCAGGCACCAACTGGCGGTGTTAGAGCCCAGGGACAGCAGGAGGAGCAGAGGAACAGAGTGTAAGCCGAAGCCTGATTGGAGCAAGTTGAAAGGGAACCTTTAAACCCCCCCCAGACGTTTGTAGCTGAAAGAGCCATCTTGTGCAACAAAAGGTTGCTCTTTTAATTATGCTCCTTGCAAACACAGAAGTAAACACTAAATATGTGTCCCCTTATACCGTAAAACCGTCCCGGAGGTGGGAATTTCCTTCGTAATGGGACGCAGCACAGCTGTCATTCCTATCCCCTTGGTGCCGTGCGCTGCCTCCTCAGCGTTGTTTTAAGCTGTCACGGAGCCTGCGCTGTTCTGTTATCCCTTGGCCATGCCCAATTTGCGCTGCCTGTCTTCTGACATAATTTGGTGTCAGGCTGTCAGTGCCTGTGCGTCCACGCGACTCCAGATCTCACCTCGCAGTGTCGTCTATTGTAATCCCACTGCGGGCCTTGGATCCATGGACATGCACAGTGCATATCCTTGACTCTCACTCCCCTCCTTCCCTCTTCTTCAGACTGTGCGGCGTCACGCCCGTGGCATGCTATTAGGGATCAGCTGACGGCGCACAGTCTAAAGAAGGCGGAGGGAGATGGGCGAGAGCCTGAGGTGAAGATATGCACTGCGCATGCCCATGGATCCCAGGCTCGCAGTGTGATTCAATCAGAAGACACTGCGAGGCGGGTTCTCGGGCAGCGCGGGCGCACAGGCGCAGCCATCCTGACACCAAATTATGTCAGAAAACAGGCAGCGCAAACTGGCCATGGCCAAGGGATAACAGAACAGCGCAGGCTCCGTGACAGCTTAAAACAACGCTGAGGAGGCAGCGCATGGCACCAAGGGGGTAGGAATGACGGCTGTGCTGCGTCACATTATGAAGGAAAGTCCCAGCTCCGGGACGGTATAACGGTATCAGTGAACACATTTTATAAGTGTTAAGTTCTGCGTGTGCAAGGAGCTAAACTAAAAGAGCTACCTTTTCCTTGTGCAACATTACTGCTGCACAAGATGGCTCTTTCAGTAACAAACGCCGAGGAAGGGGGGGGGACAGGTTCCCTTACATTTAGGTTGTTGTGCCAGCGTGGCGTTCGCAGGACACATTGCCGGCTACACAGCTGGGGATCAGCTGACGTTACTGAAACCCAATAACACTGGGTCATATGTTTAGACTGTGCAGCCTGCACTTCTGAGCCGCAACTGGCGGTGTTGGAGCCCAGGAATAGCAGTTCAGGTGGTAGAAAGATGAACACATCAGGAGACGTGGATGACACCCAATTACTTAATCAGGCAGAGGAGTGGCAAATTCCTGCGAGATCCAGGCCTGGTTCATTTTCAGGAAAGTAAGCCGGTCAACGTTATCGGAGGATAGTCGCATGCGACGGTCTGTTAGTACACCACCTGCGGCACTAAAGACACGTTCCGATAAGACACTAGCCGCAGGGCAAGCCAGCACCTCCAATGCATACTGGCTTAGCTCTGGCCATGTATCCAGCTTAGAGACCCAAAACTTGAACGGGGAAGAGCCGTCTGGGAGTACACTAAGAGGGCAAGCCATGTAGTCTGTCACCATCTGACGGAACCGTTGCCTCCTGCTGACTGGAGCCGCCGGTGATGGTGTAGACATTTGGGGCGGGCACACAAAAGTTTGCCACAGTTGTGCCATACTTGGCTTGGGCAGAGGCACTGCTTCTGCTCCCTCTTTGTGCAGAGCCTCCTCCTCCACTGCCTCGACGCACTGAGCTGCTTTGTAAAGCACTAGCAGCACTCCTCTCAGTTGGACTGGAGAAGATGATGGAATTCACCAGTGTGTCGTGGTACTCCCGCATTTTACGCTCCCGGGTCAACTCTGGAATGAGGTTTTGAACGTTGTCCCGGTAGCGAGGATCAAGGAGGGTGAACACCCAATAATCAGGCATTCTGAGAATGTGGTCGATGCAGCGGTCGTTTCTCAGGCACTGCAGCATGAAATCAACCATGTGCTGCAGACTGCAAACTGGCCCAGAAACGCTGTCTCCTGCTTGAGACATGATCTCTGCCCGCTCGTCATCACCCCACCCTTGCTGTACACACTGACCACTGGACAATTGTCTAACTCCCTCCTCTGGACAGAGCTCTTCCTCCTCCATTGACTCCTCCTCATCCTCCTCACAAAGTGGCCCCTGCGTACCCCTTTGTGAGGAACCACGTGGCGCTGACTCTCCAGAAGCTGATGGAAAAGGTGACTCCTCATCCTCCACCTCTTCCACAACATCATCCCTTAACGCTTGCAAAGTTTGTTGAAGCAGGCAGATAAGGGGGACAGTCATGCTGACTAGTGCATCATCTGCACTTGCCATCCGCGTGGAATAATCGAAAGGACGCAAAACCTGGCAGACGTCCTTCATAGTGGCCCACTCTGTGGTTGTGAAGTCTGATCGGCGCTGACTGCGATTTTTTTGCGCCTGATGCAGCTGGTACTCCATTACTGCTTGCTGCTGCTCACACAACCGCTCCAACATATGTAACGTGGAATTCCACCTGGTAGGTAGGTCACATATGATGCGGTGTTCCGGAAGGCGGAATCGGCGCTGCAGAGCAGCAATGCGGGATCTTGCCAAGCTGGAACGCCGCAAGTGAGCACACTCTAGGCGGACCTTGTGCAGCAGTGCATCAAGATCCGGATAGTCCCTCAGAAAACTCTGCACAACCAAATTGAGCACATGTGCCAGACATGGGATGTGAGTGAGGTTGCCAATGGCCAAAGCTGCCACCAGATTTCGGCCATTGTCACACACTACCATGCCTGGCTGGAGATTCGCTGGCACAAACCACACATTGCTCTCCTGCTTGATGGCATTCCAGAGCTCCTGCGCTGTGTGGCTTCGATTCCCCAAAGAAACTAATTTCAAGACGGCCTGTTGACGTTTGGCCACGGCTATGCTCATGTCGGTCGTAACAGGTAAACGTTCACGGGTCCATGTGGAGGTGGACTGTGACGGCTCCTGCAGCGATGATTCCGAGGAACTTGTGTATGAGGAGGAGTCAATGTGTACAGACTGGATTCCTGCAATCCTTGGAGTGGGCAGGACACGTCCTGCGCCACTCGCACGATCTGTACCCAGCTCAACAACATTAACCCAATGGGCAGTGAGGGAAAGGTATCGCCCCTGTCCATGTTGACTGGTCCACGCATCGGTGGTGAGGTGGACCTTGCTACTGACGGCGTTCAGTAGCGCGTGTTTTATGTGTCCCTCCACATGCTTGTGCAGGGCAGGGACAGGTTGCCTGCTGAAATAAAAGCGGCTGGGCACATTGTACAGTGGGACTGCCAATGCCATCAAGTCACGGAAGCTGTCAGTCTCCACCAGCCTGAATGAGAGCATTTCCAGTGACAGAAGTTTGGCAATGCCTGCATTCAGAGCCTGTGCTCGGGGGTGGTTTGCTGAGAATGGCCGCCTTTTCTCGCATGCCTGTACTACCGATGGCTGTAGACTGGGCTGGGAGTGTGAGGATGACTGGGAACGTGGTGCTGTGGGTGGAATTACACTAGGTCTCTGGACAACAGTGCCAGAGGTTCTTCCATGGCGATCCAAGGAGGAAGCCGAACCAGCTGTGCGTAAGCTGGAGGAAGAAGCAACACGAGCTGAAGAGGTGGTAGCTGCCGCTGTTGGTTGGCCTAGGTCTTCAGTGTGTTTTTGGAACTCCACCGCGTGCCTGGTCCGCACATGTTTCCACATATTTGTGATATTGAGGTTGCTGACACTTTTACCTCTTTTGACTTTCTGATGACACAGCTTGCATTTGACAAAACAAATGTCATCTGCAACTGTGTCAAAAAGGACCAGGCACTGCAAGTCTTGGGAGCGCCCTTTTTGGCTTTTGAAAGAGACAGGCTCCTAACTGGTGCCAAAGTGGAGGCTACAGGCTCCGCAGTCTTCCCCCTCCCTCTCCCTCTTTGGCCCGTTAGGGGAATCTCTTCCTCTGAGCTGCTCCCACCACCTTCCTGTTCCTCACGCCACGATGGGTCAAGGACCTCATCATCTCCACTACCCTCTGCCACCAACTGCTCCTCCTGGGTAGTCTCGGCAGCACAGTACGCACCAGAAAGCGGCACCTGAGTTTCATCATCAGATGCGTACTGCGCTGTGGTCACCGCAGGCACTGACCCACCCGCCTCTTCAGAGTCAGAGAGACAAAGCTGTTGGGCATCACTGCACACTGCCTCTTCTTCCATTTCTCCAATGCTGCTTGGCTGGCCCCCTGTTTCCAAGCCAAGAGATTCAGAGAACAGAAGTAGAGACGGCTCCTGTCCTGGGCTCTCTGACTGCCTAGCCAATTTGGCAGGTGGTGAAGAGACAGATGGCTGCTCTCCAGTGGTCTGTGCCTGAGAGGATGTGGCACTAATTGAAGTCGATGCGTTAGCTGCCATCCATCCGACAACGGCTTCAATTTGATCTTCACGCAGCAGCGGTGCACGGCGCTCTCCGACAAAGCTGCGCATGAAGGACTGTTCCCTGCTGAAACTGGGTGATGGTGAGTCACCGGTGCCCGCAGCAGGCACAGAATCACCACGTCCTCTCCCTGCTCCTCTCCCTGCTCCACGCCCACGCCCACGACCCTTACTCCCTGCCCTCTTCATCTTGGTTGACAGATAAAGATAAGCAGAAAAGTACTAAGGCCTTAGTGTGCTTATTCCTGAAATGCTCCTCCTAACAGGTGTAAGAAACACTAATGTTGTAAAGTGTGGACTAGACTTTATTATTGATAAAATGTGGCCTACACAAGTGTTAAGTGGTGTTTGGTGAACTTTACTTTTTTTTGGGGGGGCAGATTGGGCTACAGAGCGAGTTTAACTCACACGGAGACCGTGCAGACAGCCGTAAACGGCGCTGCAAGGCCCAAAAACCCTCCTCTAGGTTATCCTATCTAGTGTTTTTCCACTATTTTGCTGGAGACGGGTGGAAAGACACTAATAGGAAATTTTTAAAAAATTTTTCAACAGGCTGCACTATTTGAAAAAAGGACAAGTTATTTTACAGTATGAGGCAGTGACAAAACCCTGAGCTGAATACAACCGGCTGTGGCTGCACACAGACTACAGGGCGAGCTGTGCTCACACGGAGACCGTGCAGACAGCCGTAAACGGCGCTGCAAGGCCCAAAAACCCCCCTCTAGGTTATCCTATGTAGTGTTTTTCCACTATTTGGCTGGAGACGGGTGGAAAGACACTAATAGGAAATTTTAGAAAAAATGTGCAGCAGGCTGCACTATGAGCAAAAAAGGACAATGGATAGAACTGTGTGAGGCAGTGTGAACCCCCCCTGAGCTGAATACAACCTGGTATATGGCTGCACACAGACTACAGAGTGAGCTGCACACACACACACACACTGAGACCTTGCAGAACGCTGTTAAAACAGCGCTGCAAGGCAAGAGCAAGGTGAACTGAACAGTGAACACAGCGTTTGCTAAATTAGCCTTGGAAAAGCAAAATAAAGCAATTAGCTATCTCAACTGGCCCTCAGTTAGAACACAGCGTCCTGTCCCTAACTGAAATCACAGCAGAGTGAGCGCAAAATGGCGGCAGCGTTTTTTATAGTGCAGAGTGACATCATTTCAGCAGCCAATCACAGCCTTGCCAGTAGTTACATGCCCACCATGCTAAACAGGATGTGCCCACACTTCCATTCATTCCTCATTGGCTGCTGTGTTCAGTTTGAATTCTGGGAACTTCCGATTCCGGTATCCGATACGCGGGAAGTATCGGAAGTCGGTATCGGAATTCCGATACCGCAAGTATCGGCCGATACCCGATACTTGCGGTATCGGAATGCTCAACACTACTTATAACGCTAAGCTGTGAAAATAACAATTTAAAGAAATCACATTTTTCTGAGATAAATCTTTTTTAGCTCCAAATTTTGCATTTTCATAAGGGTAACAGGAGAAATTGCCCCATACCATTTGTTGTGCAATTTCTCCTGAGTGCGCAGATTCCCAATATGTGGAATATGTGGAGGAAAACAACTGTTTTGGCGCAGGGCTTGGAAGGGAAGAGGCGCCATTTGACTTTTTTAATGAAAAATTTGCTGGAATAAGCTGAGGCCATGTCAAGTTTGGAGAGCCCCTGATGTGTCTAAACAGTGGAAACCTCTCACAAATGACACCATTTTGGAAACTAGACCCTATTGGTAAGTTATCTAGATGTGTATTGAAAACCCTGAACCCCGAGGTGCTTCACAGAAGATTATATTGTTAAGTCGTGAAAATTAAAAAAAAATCATATTTTTCCTGCAAAAATCGTTTTTTAGCTTCAAATTTAGTATTTTCACAGGAGTAACAGGAGAAAATGGACCCTAAAATTTGTTGTTCAATTTCTCTTGAGTTCACCGATAGCTCATAGGTCACCAAACTAACATCCCCCGTAATCCGAACCTCGCACCTCTGTCTCCAAGACTTCTCTCGTGCTGCACCAGCTCTCTGGAATGCACTTCCCCAGACGATCAGACTGATACCTAGCCCCGACCTATTCAAGCGTGCTTTAAAAACCCATCTCTTCAAACAAGCCTACCACATCAACTACTCAGTAAACTAACTTTGCCCTGTTCCCTCCTTCCAAATATTATCTGCATGTGAATCTGCACCCTACTATTCATCTGTCTCCACACCCTCATGCACATGATAACTGCACTTGAAACTTGACTATTGCACTTAAACACATGGGCTGATGACCGGATCATGCAGCTTTATATGAAAATCCCTATTTATTATAATAATTGTCTAAGGGTCACTTCCATCTGTCTGTCTTTCTGTCTGACTGGCACGGATATTCATTGGTCGCGGCCTCTGTCAGTCATGGAAATCCAAGTCGCTGATTGGTCGTGGCAAAACGCCCACGACCATTGCCACGACCAATCAGCGCCGCTCCTTCCTCCCCACAGTCAATGCCTGCTCCATACTCCCCTCCAGTCAGCTCTCACACAGGGTTAATGGCAGCGTTAATGGACCCAGTTATGCCGCGGTGTAACGCACTCCATTAACACAGCTATTAATCCTGTGTGACCAACTTTTTACTATTGATGTTGTGTATGCAGCATCAATAGTAAAAAGATCTAATGTTACAAATAATAATAATAAAAAAAAGCTTATTCTCACCCTCCGAGGTCGCGCGTGGGCTGCGTTATATACTACATGGCTGCTATGTACTACGTGGGCAGTGTTAAATACTATGTGAGCAATGTTATATACTGCGTGGGCTGCGTTATATACTACATGGCTGCTATATACTATGTGGGCAGTGTTATATACTATGTGGGCAGTGTTATATACTGTATGGGCTGCGTTATATACTACATGGCTGCTATATACTACGTGGGCAGTGTTATATACTATGTGGGCAATGTTATATACTGCGTGGGCTGCGTTATATACTACATGGCTGATATATACTATGTGAGCAGTGTTATATACTATGTGGGCAGTGTTATATACTGTGTGGGCTGCGTTATATACTGCATGGCTGCTATATACTACGTGGCCAGTGTTATATACTATGTGGGCAATGTTATATACTGTTTGGACTGTGTTATATACTGCGTGGCCTGTATTAACGCATCGGGTATTCAAGAATATGTCGTGGCCTGTGCTATATACTATGTGGCAGCTATATACAGTGGGGCAAAAAAGTATTTAGTCAGTCAGCAATAGTGCAAGTTCCACCACTTAAAAAGATGAGAGGTGTCTGTAATTTACATCATAGGTAGACCTCAACTATGGGAGACAAACTGAGAAAAAAAAATCCAGAAAATCACATTGTCTGTTTTTTTTATCATTTTTTTTGCAAATTATGGTGGAAAATAAGTATTTGGTCAGAAACAAACAATCAAGATTTCTGGCTCTCACAGACCTGTAACTTCTTCTTTAAGAGTCTCCTCTTTCCTCCACTCATTACCTGTAGTAATGGCACCTGTTTAAACTTGTTATCAGTATAAAAAGACACCTGTGCACACCCTCAAACAGTCTGACTCCAAACTCCACTATGGTGAAGACCAAAGAGCTGTCAAAGGACACCAGAAACAAAATTGTAGCCCTGCACCAGGCTGGGAAGACTGAATCTGCAATAGCCAACCAGCTTGGAGTGAAGAAATCAACAGTGGGAGCAATAATTAGAAAATGGAAGACATACAAGACCACTGATAATCTCCCTCGATCTGGGGCTCCACGCAAAATCCCACCCCGTGGGGTCAGAATGATCACAAGAACGGTGAGCAAAAATCCCAGAACCACGCGGGGGGACCTAGTGAATGAACTGCAGAGAGCTGGGACCAATGTAACAAGGCCTACCATAAGTAACACACTACGCCACCATGGACTCAGATCCTGCAGTGCCAGACGTGTCCCACTGCTTAAGCCAGTACATGTCCGGGCCCGTCTGAAGTTTGCTAGAGAGCATTTGGATGATCCAGAGGAGTTTTGGGAGAATGTCCTATGGTCTGATGAAACCAAACTGGAACTGTTTGGTAGAAACACAACTTGTCGTGTTTGGAGGAAAAAGAATACTGAGTTGCATCCATCAAACACCATACCTACTGTAAAGCATGGTGGTGGAAACATCATGCTTTGGGGCTGTTTCTCTGCAAAGGGGCCAGGACGACTGATCCGGGTACATGAAAGAATGAATGGGGCCATGTATCGTGAGATTTTGAGTTCAAACCTCCTTCCATCGGCAAGGGCATTGAAGATGAAACGTGGCTGGGTCTTTCAACATGACAATGATCCAAAGCACACCGCCAGGGCAACGAAGGAGTGGCTTCGTAAGAAGCATTTCAAGGTCCTGGAGTGGCCTAGCCAGTCTCCAGATCTCAACCCTATAGAAAACCTTTGGAGGGAGTTGAAAGTCCGTGTTGCCATGCGAAAAGCCAAAAACATCACTGCTCTAGAAGGGATCTGCATTGAGGAATGGGCCAACATACCAACAACAGTGTGTGGCAACCTTGTGAAGACTTACAGAAAACGTTTGACCTCTGTCATTGCCAACAAAGGATATATTACAAAGTATTGAGATTAAATTTTGTTTCTGACCAAATACTTATTTTCCACCATAATATGCAAATAAAATGTTAAAAAAACAGACAATGTGATTTTCTGGATTTTTTTTTCTCAGTTTGTCTCCCATAGTTGAGGTCTACCTATGATGTAAATTACAGACGCCTCTCATCTTTTTAAGTGGTGGAACTTGCACTATTGCTGACTGACTAAATAC
Organism: Ranitomeya imitator; assembly: GCF_032444005.1. NCBI lineage: Eukaryota > Metazoa > Chordata > Amphibia > Anura > Dendrobatidae > Ranitomeya > Ranitomeya imitator. The sequence continues at coordinate 739,114,642 of NC_091284.1, read as the reverse complement.
TTTTTTGCCCCACTGTACATACATATTCTAGAATACCCGATGCGTTAGAATCGGGCCACCATCTAGTTTATTATAATTACCAGACCTGAAATAACAATCACTTTTCACCTATTGTGTCCCCCCATTTCCTTGTAGATTGTAAGCTTGCGAGCAGGGACCTCACCCCTAATGTCACTGTTTAAATTATCTTAACTTGTACTGAATTTATTGTCTGTACATGTCCTCGCTTAATTGTAAAGTGCTGCGGAATATGTTGGCGCTATATAAATAAAAATTATTATTATTATTATCAAAAACTACTTTTCAGGCAGAGTGCAAAGCTCAGAAGGGAAGAAATGCCGATTGCAATGCAGATTTTGCTGCACTTATTTGATCGTACCATGCTACATTGGCAGAGCCACTGAGGTGCCAACACAGCAGGACGCCCCCATAAGTGACACTATTTTACAAACTAAACCTCTCAGTGAATTCATGAACAACTTAACAACGATAACGATAGCGATCCGTGACGTTGCAGCGTCCTGGATAGCGATATCGTTGTGTTTGACACGCAGCAGCGACCAGGATCCTGCTGTGACATCGCTGGTCGGAGCTAGAAGGCCAGCACCTTATTTTGTCGCTGGATCACCCGCTGACATCGTTGAATCGGCGTGTGTGACGCCGATCCAGCGATGTCTTCACTTGTAACCAGGGTAAACATCGGGTTACTAAGCGCAGGGCCGCGCTTAGTAACCCGATGTTTACCCTGGTTACCATTGTAAATGTAAAAAAAAAACAAACACATACTCACATTCCGGTGCCTGTCACGTCCCCGGCGTCCGCTTCTCTGCACTCCTCCTGCATCCTGTGTCAGTGCCGGCTGGCCGTAAAGCAGAGCGGTGACGTCACAGAATGCAGGAGGAGTGCAGGGAAGCGGACGCCGGGGACGTGACAGGCACCGGAATCTGAGTATGTGTTTTTTTTTTTTACATTTACAATGGTAACCAGGGTAAACATTGGGTTACCAAGCGCGGCCCTGCGCTTAGTAACCTGATGTTTACTCTGGTTACCTGGGGACTTCGGCATCGTTGGTCGCTGGAGAGCTGTCTGTGACAGCTCTCCAGCGACCACACAACTACGAAACAGCGACGCTACAGCGATCGGCATCGTTGTCTATATCGCTGCAGCGTCGCTTAATGTGACGGTACCTTTAGGGATGCAGTGATTATATTGACACCACAGGTGTGTCACAGACTTTTATACTATTGAGCATGGAAGATAAAATAATTTACATTTTTACCACCAAGATTGTGTGTTAGCCCCAAGTTTTACATTTTCATACTGGGAAATGGGTAAAAATTGCACCAAAATTTGTCCCACAATTTCTACTGAACGTGGTAATACCCAATATGTGGCTGTACAGTACTACTTAGCCATACGGAGAGACTCCGGAGGGATGGAGTGCCATTTGCCTCCTGGAATGCAGATTTTTCTAGAATAGTTTGCGGATTCCAAAATAAGTGCTAGAATCCCTCCTCAAGTGACCCCATTTTAGAAATGATACCCCTTTGGGAATTTATCTACAGATATAGTGACAATTTTGATTCCATGGGCATTTCGCAAAAACAAGCAGCAGTGTACAGTACAGTGTACAGTGTACAGGCCATCTGGCGTAGCACCCCATCACTCTCCTTCTTCATCAAATAGCCCTTACACAGCCTGGAGGTGTGTTTGGAGTCATTGTCCTGTTGAAAAATAAATTATGGTCCAACTAAACGTAAACCGGATGGAATAGCATGCCACTGCAAGATGCTGTGGTAGCCATGATGATTCAGTATGCCTTCAATTTTGAATAAATCCCCAACAGTGTCACCAGCAAAGCACCCCTACACCATCACACCTCCTCCTCCATGCTTCACGGTGGGAGCCAGGCATGTAGAGTCCATCCGTTCAACTTTTCTGCATCCTCAGAAGCAGAGGTGACTTTTGGTCTTCCTTTCCTGGGGCGGTCCTCATGTGAGACAGTTTATTTGTAGCGCTTGATGGTTTTTGCCACAGCACTTGGGGACACTTTCAAAGATTTCCCAATTTTTCGGACTGACTGACCTTCATTTCTTAAAGTAATGATGGCCACTCGTTTTTCTTTACTTAGAATTTGTATTATGGCAAGAAAAAAGCAGCTAACAGTCTATTCAGTAGGACTATCAGCTGTGAATCCACCAGACTTCTGCACAACACAACTGATGGTCCCAACCCCATTTATAAGGCAAGAAATCCCACTTATTAAACCTGACAGGGCACACCTGTGAAGTGAAAACTATTCCCAGTAACTAGCTCTTGAAGCTCATCAAGAGAATGCCAAGAGTGTGCAAAGCAGTCATCAAAGGAAAAGGTGGCTACTTTGAAGAAGCTAGAATATAAGATATATTTTCAGTTGTTTCACACTTTTTTGTTAAGTATATAATTCCACATGTGTTAATTCATAGTTTTGATGCCTTCAGTGTGAATGCACAATTTTCACAGTCATGAAAATACAGAAAAATCTTTAAATGAGAAGGTGTGTCCAAACTTGTGGTCTGTACTGTATATTGCTGAGTGAAAATTGCAAACTGCTGTTGTAGTGACCAGTACATTGTAAAGACTAGTACCTTATAGTGACCTTATAGTGAACAATATGTTATGCCTGTCACGGCAGCTCCTTCTGCGGCCGTGCCTGTTGCCGGGACCACCGCCGCTCTCTCCGCTCATACTTACCTGCCACGGCGAGCTCCTCCTGTCACTCCTGCTGCCGGGTCCGCTGCCATCCCCGCTCATACTTACCCGCGGCGGAGCGCTTCTCCTGCGAGCGCGCGTCCTCTCCTTCAGTCTTCTCCGCTCCCTGGCTCTCGTTGGGTGCACGTGCGCACCGCCCACTCCAGCGCTCCTCTGCGCACGCGCACTTCCTCTTTTTGATTTACTGGCGCTCTGTATCTCCTCTTTGTGATCCTGGAGGACCGTGACCCGGAAGTTCTTCTGCACGCCATGTATTTAAGGTGATTCCGTCCTCTGCTCCTTGCCTGTCATTTGTTTATGTCAGTCTGTTTCTGCCTGTTTCTGCCATTGGTGCTGGTGCAGTACTTTCCTAAAGATCCTCTTCTGGACAACTGGCTACTTGTGGTTTCTTTTCCAAGATCTTTACCGTCTCAGAGAGGAATTACACCATTGGTGACAAGGAACTATTGGTCATAAAATTGGCGCTGGCGGATGGCGTTATCTATTGGAGGGAGCTATTCATCCTTTCAAGATCTTTACAGATCATAAGAATCTGGAATATTATTATTATTATTATTATTTATTATTATAGCGCCATTTATTCCATGGCGCTTTACATGTGAGGAGGGGTATACATAATAAAACAAGTACAATAATCTTGAAAAATACAAGTCACAACTGGTACAGGAGGAGAGAGGACCCTGCCCGCGAGGGCTCACAATCTACAAGGATATATCCGCTCAGCGCAAAGATTGAATCCTCGACAAGCCAGATGGTCGTTATTCTTTGCCCGCTTTGACTTTGAGTTACATTTTCGTCCTGGAGACAAGAACGTCAAAGCTGATGCTTTGTCCAGGTCATTTCTTGCATCCGATGTAGAAGAGGAACCTGCACATATGGTGGATCCCAGCAAAAATATTCTTGTGGCTCCATTCAGCATGTCTTCCTTACTCCCAGGTAAAACCTTTGTCCAGGTGAACGAGAGGCCATGAGTTCTACGTTGGAGCCATGCCTCGAAACTGGCAGGCCATGTAGGATACAAGAAGACATTCGCTCTCATCGCGCATCACTATTGGTAGCCGTCTCTTCTTCCAGATGTTCAAAGTTTTGTCGCCTCATGTCCTTCCCTGTGCAAGGAACAAGATCCCTAGACATTTGCCCTCCGGTCGCCTACATCCGCTTCCAGTTCCTTCGGCTCCCGGCAGCATATTGCTATGGATTTTATTACCGACCTTCCTCGGTCTTCAGGTCATACGGTCATTTTTGTAGTCGTGGATCGATTCTCCAAGATGGCTCATTTCGTTCCTTTGCCAGGATTACCTTCCGCTCCTGAATTGGCGAGAATCTTCGTTGCTCATATCTTCCGGATTCACGGTTTTCCGTTGCACATAGTCTCTGATAGAGGAGTCTAGTTCACCTCTCATTTTTGGTGAGCTATATGCAAACTGATGAATGTTACCTTGGATTTCTCTACAGCTTATCATCCACAGACCAATAGACAAGGAGAGCGCACAAACCAAATTCTGATGACTTATCTCCATCATTTTTCCAACGGTCGTCAAAATGACTGGTCTGATTTGCTTCCATGGGCTGAGTTCGCGTACAATAACCACATTAATGAGTTTTCTTCCAAATCTCCCTTCTTCGTCGTCTATGGGCAACATCCTGGTATCCCTTTACTGGTACTTCCTGTCTCGGGTGTGCCAGCGGCTGATCTTCTGTCCGAGGAGTTCTCCAGGGTCTGGCAGAGACCAAAATCGCCTTGGAACGGGCACAGGCCAGGATTAAGAGACGATAAGAGACGTTTGAATCCTCCCTTTTACCGGCCAGGTGATAAGGTGTGGTTGTCCTCCAGGTTTATTCGTTTAAAGATTCCATCATATAAATTGGGTCCACGGTACGTAGGTCCTTTCGAGGTTTTGTCTCGTATCAATGATGCTGTTTACAAACTGAAATTGCCCGCTTCTCTTCGCATACCTAACTCTTTTCACATTTCTCTTTTGAAACCAGTCATCTTCAATCAGTTCCATGTTTCTCCTGCTCAAACCCCGTTACCTGTCTCCGACCCGGATGTCTTTGAGGTTAAAGACATTCTTGCCATGAAAAAGTCTCGAGGTAAAACTCTCTTTTTGGTTGATTGGAAGGGTTTTGGTCCCGAGGAGAGGTCTTGGGAGCCTCGTGAGAACATACAAGCTCATCAGATTTTATCCAGGTTTCTGTCTGGTCTTAGAAAGGAGGGGAGTAAGGGGAGGGGTACTGTCACGGCCGCTCCTTCTGCGGCCGTGCCTGCTGCCGGGTCCACCGCCGCTCTCTCTGCTCATACTTACCTACTGTGGCGCGCTCCTCCTGTCACTCCTGCTGCCGAGTCCGCTGCCATCCCCGCTCATACTTACCCGCGGCGGCGCGCTTCTCCTACAGGCGCGCGTCCTCTCCTTCAGCCTTCTCCCTGGTTCTCGTAGGGTGTGTGTGCGCACTGCCCACTCCAGCGCTCCTCTGCGCACGTGCACTTCCTCTTTTTGATTTACTGGCGCTCTGTATCTCCTCTTTGTGATCCTGGAGGACCGTGACCCGGAAGTCCTTCTGCACGCCATGTATTTATGGTGATTCCTTCCTCAGCTCCTTGTCTGTCATTTGTTCTTCTGTGACTCAGGTCCACTTTTGTCTTTGCGCTGTTCTTAGTCTCTGCTCTGTTCAGTCAGTTCAGCTTCTCCGCTTTTCCCAGGCTTCCTTGTCTCCTCGTCCTGTCCAGCCTTCCCAGTGTCCTCTCCGTACCCTGTCAGTCTGGTGTCTCTGTCCTTTTCCGTTTCCTTGTGTCTTCCCATTCCCAGTGCTCCTTTGGTCCCACCGGAACACAGCCCATACCAAAACCGTACTCCATTTTACCCCTTTCTGTCCGTCCTACGCCCAGCTTCTCTATTCAGTACCTCTTGCTACCTATCTCCGGGTTCCAGCTTCTGCTGCAATAGTCTCCCTTGGGCCTGCCCCTAACGCTCCCTGTATAGGGGTGGTCTACCTGGTCAGCTCACCCTTGGGAGGTTCGTTGTTGTGGTTCTGCGGGTCCACTCCTGGAGTTCCGAAAGATCTTACAATGCCCAGCTCATGCTTCTGGAGAAATGGCAAACATGTGGACGCTATATGTGGTTTAGGTACACTGTGGGCCACAGATGGGAGGGAGGGGAGCATTTGGATTTGTAAGCGCAGAATTTGCTGAATTTCTTTTGAGGGGTGAGAAACCAATTTGCTTTCTCAGAGCCTTTGTGCTACCAGTAACCCGGAAACCCCTTCAGTGGGAACTTCCTTTTTTTGTGGATTGAGTTGAAGCTTTTGTTAGAAACATTTTACATAACGTTTGGCATCACATTTATCTGGCGCTCTATGCTGAGCACTTACATCGGGGTTTCCATCTAAATCTCTGAGTGACATGATTCAGATGAATCCCCTGAGAGATCCTTTCACTATAATGAAGTGGGAGAGTTACTCTGGACTCTCTCTGGCCTCTGGCCTCTGTTCAGTGGAGTCCTACTTTTCAGAAGTGCATAAAACTGTTACGGAACTGCAACACAGAACTAAGATAGAAGGGGGAAAACTGACCCTGCACTGAGACTGTTCTGATACCCTACGATGGAGTGGGCGACCCATTCTGTGCAAATAGACCCTAGGTTAATCTCAAGCAAAGACCTATAGATAGGGGGAAGGGCGTCCCTAAAAGATCTAAGAACTGGGTATGAAAACAGGTCACCTCCTAATAGAAAACACAGAGAAAGCTGCAGAAACAAACAGAAAACAGAAACTACGGATAGCAGAACTGGGGGTACCAGAACTGCACAATATCAAATACAGAAAGCTATCAAAGCACCTAGCTGTTGTCCAGCAAGGACTGGGTAAAAAAGGGTGATACAATCACCTGACCTAAGACAACCCAGCACCAGGGGAAAACGACCAGCAGCCAGAAAACCACAACAAGATGGCAGATGATCAAAACCAAAACAGATTCTAACAGTACCTCCCCTTTTACGAGGATCCTCCGGATCCTCTTGGCCGAGCCTTATTTGGAAATCTGTGAAAAGCCTTAATCAGCCTTGAGGTCGAGACGTCCTCAGCTTTCAACCAAGAATTATCCTCGGGACCGAAACCCTTCCAGGATACGAGATACTGCAGACTTCCTCTGTGCCACCTGCAATCTAAAATGCATGAAATCTCAAATTCGCCGTCCTCACCAACTGGAGGAACAGTTGGCATCGCCTCCTTATCTGGTGTGTCAAATATATTCAGTAAAGATACATGAAAAACTGAATTAGTTCTCCAGGACGAGGGGATGTCTAATCTCACCGCTGCCGAATTGACAACCTGAACCACTTTGAGGGGCCCTACAAACTTAGGTCCCAGATTTTTAGAAGGGATCTTCAAACACAGATTCCTAGAGGACAACCAGACCATGTCCCCAACTGCAAACAACGCCTCCGTTATTTTCTTGTCAAAAAATGTCTTTGACCTCCTATTTGCCTCTTTCAGATTATGGTGTACATTGATCCAAACCCTATCCAAATTTCCAGAAAAACTCTCCTCCTCAGACACCGCTGCCCCAATCTTTGAAAATGGATCGAAAGATGGATGCCTCCCTGTACAGCAAAAAAAAAGGAGAACACCCAGCCAAGGAAGACGTATGATTATTAAGAGCAAACTCAGCTAGTGGTAGATATTCCTACCACATCTCCTGATTGTTTGCTACAAAACATCTCAAAAACTGCTCAGCGTCCTGGTTCTTCCTTTCGGTCTGTCCATTGGACTCCGGATGATAACCTGATGAAAATGACAAATGAACCTTTAATCTGTCACAAAATGCATGCCAAAAGCAAGCCACAAACTGTGGTCCTCTATCGGAAACAATGTCCGTGGGAACCCCATGGAGCCTGACAATCTTTCACAAATGCCTTAGCTAGAGTCTTAGCGCAGGGTAATTTATTGAATGGGACCAGATGACACATCTTACTAAATCGGTCCACAACAACCCACATGACAGAAAAACCCTCAGAGATCGGCAGATTGGTGATAAAATCCATAGCAAGATGTGATCATGGCGAACTAGGAACCTCCAAAGGGCACAGCAACCCTGCAGCCGGGGCATGTGAGGCCTTCGACCTAGCGCACACAGTACACTGATGCACCCACTTGATGATTTCTCTTTGCCACCCTGGCCACCTGTTGTGAATTCTGTGGCCAAGCTCCCTCCTGTGGTCGTGAGTGGTACTTCGGCTGGTTCTGTCTATGAGCTTCCTTTGGTGGATGAGAGTGGTACTGCGGCTTCTGAGTTTCCTTCCTCAGGTGATGAGGTTAAGTCGTTAGGTGCTACTCTATTTAACTCCACCTAGTGCTTTGATCCTGGCCTCCAGTCAATGTTCTAGTATTGGTCTTGCTTCCTCCTGGATCGTTCCTGTGGCCTGTCTATCCTGCATAAGCTAAGTTTTGCTTGTGTTATTTTTGTTTGCTATTTTTTCTGTCCAGCTTGCTATATTGGTTTTTCTTGCTTGCTGGAAGCTCTGGGACGCAGAGGGAGCACCTCCGTACCGTTAGTCGGTGCGGAGGGTCTTTTTGCCCCCTCTACGTGGTTGTTTGTAGGGTTTTGTGTTGACCGCAAAGCAATCTTTCCTATCTTCGGTCTGTTCAGTAAGTTGGGCCTCACTTTGCTAAATCTATTTCATCTCTGCGTTTGTATTTTCATCTCAACTCACAGTCATTATATGTGGGGGGCTGCCTTTTCCTTTGGGGTATTTCTCTGAGGCAAGGTAGGCTTATTTTTCTTTCTTAGGGCTAGCTAGTTTCTCAGGCTGTGCTCGAGGCGCATAGGTCTGGTCAGGAGCGTTCCACGGCTACCTTTAGTGTGATTGGATAGGATTAGGGATTGCGGTCAGCAGAGTTCCCACGTCTCAGAGCTCGTCCTATGTTTTTGGTAATTGTCACGTCACTTTGTGTGCTCTGAACTTCAAGGTCCATTGTGGTTCTGAATCGCCTGTTCATGACAGTACTGGAGGCCCAAAGTACTAATGTTTCTCAATAGAGGGAAAAGAGAAGTTCTGAGACCATTTTTTTTTCTTTGCACTGTGTTCTGTCTTTCTTTTCCCCTTTACATCAGGGTGGTTCAGAACACAGGTGTGGACATGGACATTCAGGGTCTGTTCTCTTTGATGGATAATCTCGCTATAAATGTACAGAATATTCAAGATTTAGTGGTTCAGAATCCTGTGTTAGAACCTAAAATTCCTATTCCTGAGTTATTTTCTGGTGATAGATCTAAGTTTTTGAATTTTAAAAATAATTGTAAACTATTTCTGGCTTTGAAACCCCGCTCCTCTGGTGACCCAGTTCAACAAGTTAAGATCATTATTTCTTTATTGCGTGGCGACCCTCAAGACTGGGCATTTTCCCTTGCGCCAGGAGATCCTGCATTATGTAATATTTATGCGTTTTTTCTGGCGCTCGGATTGCTGTACGATGAACCTAATTCAGTGGATCAGGCAGAGAAAAATTTGCTGGCTCTGTGTCAGGGTCAGGATGAGATAGAGATTTATTGTCAGAAGTTTAGAAAGTGGTCCGTGCTCACTCAATGGAATGAATGTGCGCTGGCAGCTATTTTCAGAAAGGGTCTCTCTGAAGCCCTTAAGGATGTCATGGTGGGATTTCCTATGCCTGCTGGTCTGAATGAGTCTGTCTTTGGCCATTCAGATCGGTCGACGCTTGCGTGAGCGTAAATCTGTGCACCATTTGGCGGTATTATCTGAGCATAAACCTGAGCCTATGCAGTGCGATAGGACTTTGACCAGAGCTGAAAGGCAAGAACACAGACGTCAGAATGGGCTGTGTTTCTACTGTGGGGATTCCACTCATGCTATCTCCGATTGTCCTAAGCGCACTAAGCGGTTCGCTAGGTCTGCCACCATTGGTACAGTACAGTCGAAATTTCTTTTGTCCGTTACTTTGATCTGCTCTTTGTCTTCCTATTCTGTCATGGCATTTGTGGATTCAGGCGCTGCCCTGAATTTGATGGACTTGGAGTATGCTAGGCGCTGTGGGTTTGTCTTGGAGCCCTTGCAGTGTCCTATTCCATTGAGAGGAATTGATGCTACACCTTTGGCCAAGAATAAGCCTCAGTATTGGACCAAGCTGACCATGTGCATGGCTCCTGCGCACCAGGATGATATTCACTTTCTGGTGTTGCATAATCTGCATGATGTGGTCGTGTTGGGGTTGCCATGGCTACAAGTCCATAACCCAGTATTAGATTGGAAATCAATGTCTGTGTACAGCTGGGGTTGTCAGGGGGTACATGGTGATGTTCCATTTCTGTCTATCTCATCATCCACCCCTTCTGAGGTCCCAGAGTTCTTGTCTAATTACCGGGATGTATTCGATGAGCCCAAGTCCAATGTCCTACCTCCGCATAGGGATTGTGATTGTGCTATCGATTTGATTCCTGGTAGTAAGTTTCCTAAGGGTCGACTGTTTAATTTATCTGTACCTGAGTACGCCGCTATGCGGAGTTACGTGAAGGAGTCTTTGGAGAAAGGTCATATTCGCCCGTCATCGTCGCCATTGGGAGCGGGGTTTTTTTTTGTGGCCAAGAAGGATGGTTCGCTGAGACCTTGTATTGATTACCGCCTTCTAAATAAAATTACGGTCAAATTTCAGTACCCCTTGCCGCTGCTGTCTGATTTGTTTGCTCGGATAAAGGGGGCTAGTTGGTTCACCAAGATAGATCTTCGTGGTGCATATAATCTTGTGCGTATTAAACGGGGCGATGAATGGAAAACAGCATTTAATACGCCCGAAGGCCATTTTGAGTACCTGGTTATGCCATTCGGGCTTTCTAATGCTCCATCAGTGTTTCAGTCCTTTATGCATGACATCTTCCGAGAGTACCTGGATAAATTCCTGATTGTATACTTGGATGATATTTTCGTCTTCTCGGATGATTGGGAGTCTCATGTGAAGCAGGTCAGAATGGTGTTCCAGGTCCTGCGTGCTAATTCTTTGTTTGTGAAGGGGTCAAAGTGTCTCTTTGGTGTTCAGAAGGTTTCATTTTTGGGGTTCATCTTTTCTCCTTCTACTATCGAGATGGACCCTATTAAAGTTCAGGCCATTTATGATTGGACTCAGCCAACATCTCTGAAGAGTCTGCAGAAGTTCCTGGGCTTTGCTAATTTTTATCGTCGCTTCATCAATAATTTTTCTAGTATTGCTAAACCGTTGACTGAGTAAACCAAGAAGGGTGCTGATGTGGTCAATTGGTCTTCTGCTGCTGTGGAAGCTTTTCAGGAGTTGAAGCGTCGTTTTTCTTCTGCCCCTGTGTTGTGCCAACCAGATGTTTCGCTTCCGTTCCAGGTCGAGGTTGATGCTTCTGAAATTGGAGCAGGGGCTGTTTTGTCGCAGAGAAGTTCTGATTGCTCGGTGATGAAACCATGCGCCTTCTTTTCCAGGAAATTTTCGCCTGCTGAGCGAAATTATGATGTTGGAAATCGAGAGTTGCTAGCCATGAAGTGGGCATTCGAGGAGTGGCGTCATTGGCTTGAAGGAGCTAAGCATCGCGTGGTGGTCTTGACTGATCACAAGAACTTGACTTATCTCGAGTCTGCCAAACGGTTGAATCCTAGACAGGCTCGTTGGTCGCTGTTTTTCTCCCGTTTTGACTTTGTGGTTTCGTACCTTCCGGGCTCTAAAAATGTGAAGGCGGATGCCCTGTCTAGGAGTTTTGTGCCCGATTCTCCGGGTTTGCCTGAGCCGGCGGGTATTCTCAAAGAGGGGGTAATTTTGTCTGCCATCTCCCCTGATTTGCGGCGGGTGCTGCAAAAATTTCAGGCTAATAGACCTGACCGTTGCCCAGCGGAGAAACTGTTTGTCCCTGATAGGTGGACGAATAAAGTTATCTCTGAGGTTCATTGTTCGGTGTTGGCTGGTCATCCTGGAATCTTTGGTACCAGAGATTTGGTGGCTAGATCCTTTTGGTGGCCGTCTGTCGTGGGATGTGCATTCTTTTGTGCAGTCCTGTGGGATTTGTGCTCGGGCTAAGCCCTGCTGTTCTCGTGCCAGTGGGTTGCTTTTGCCCTTGCCGGTCCCGAAGAGGCCTTGGACACATATCTCTATGGATTTTATTTCGGATCTCCCCGTCTCTCAAAGAATGTCGGTCATTTGGGTGGTTTGTGATCGCTTCTCTAAGATGGTCCATTTGGTGCCCTTGTCTAAATTGTCTTCCTCCTCTGATTTGGTGCCATTGTTCTTCCAGCATGTGGTTTGTTTACATGGCATTCCAGAGAACATCGTTTCTGACAGAGGTTCCCAGTTTGTTTCGAGGTTTTGGCGAGCCTTTTGTGCTAGGATGGGCATTGATTTGTCTTTTTCCTCGGCTTTCCATCCTCAGACAAATGGCCAGACTGAACGAACCAATCAGACCTTGGAAACATATCTGAGATGTTTTGTTTCTGCTGATCAGGATGATTGGGTGTCCTTTTTGCCTTTGGCTGAGTTCGCCCTTAATAATCGGGCCAGCTCGGCTACTTTGGTTTCGCCGTTTTTCTGCAATTCTGGGTTCCACCCTCGTTTCTCTTCAGGGCAGGTTAAGTCTTCGGACTGTCCTGGTGTGGATACTGTGGTGGATAGGTTGCAACAGATTTGGACTCATGTAGTGGACAATTTGACTTTGTCCCAGGAGAAGGCTCAACGTTTCGCTATCCGCAGGCGCTGTGTGGGTCCCCGACTTCGTGTTGGGGATTTGGTTTGGTTGTCATCTCGTTATATTCCTATGAAGGTTTCCTCTCCTAAGTTTAAGCCTCGTTTCATTGGTCCATATAGGATTTCTGAGGTTCTTAATCCTGTGTCTTTTCGTTTGACTCTTCCAGCTTCTTTTTCCATCCATAACGTGTTCCATAGGTCATTGTTGCGGAGATACGTGGCACCTGTGGTTCCATCTATTAATCCTCCTGCTCCGGTTTTGGTTGAAGGGGAGTTGGAGTATATAGTGGAGAAGATTTTGGATTCTCGTGTTTCGAGACGGAAACTCCAGTATCTGGTTAAGTGGAAAGGTTATGGTCAGGAAGATAATTCCTGGGTCTTTGCCTCTGATGTCCATGCTGCCGATCTGGTTCGTGCCTTTCATGTGGCTCATCCTGGTCGGCCTGGGGGCTCTGGTGAGGGTTCGGTGACCCCTCCTCAAGGGGGGGTTACTGTTGTGAATTCTGTGGCCAAGCTCCCTCCTGTGGTCGTGAGTGGTACTTCGGCTGGTTCTGTCTATGAGCTTCCTTTGGTGGATGAGAGTGGTACTGCGGCTTCTGAGTTTCCTTCCTCAGGTGATGAGGTTAAGTCGTTAGGTGCTGCTCTATTTAACTCCACCTAGTGCTTTGATCCTGGCCTCCAGTCAATGTTCTAGTATTGGTCTTGCTTCCTCCTGGATCGTTCCTGTGGCCTGTCTATCCTGCATAAGCTAAGTTTTGCTTGTGTTATTTTTGTTTGCTATTTTTTCTGTCCAGCTTGCTATATTGGTTTTTCTTGCTTGCTGGAAGCTCTGGGACGCAGAGGGAGCACCTCCGTACCGTTAGTCGGTGCGGAGGGTCTTTTTGCCCCCTCTGCGTGGTTGTTTGTAGGGTTTTGTGTTGACCGCAAAGCAATCTTTCCTATCTTCGGTCTGTTCAGTAAGTTGGGCCTCACTTTGCTAAATCTATTTCATCTCTGCGTTTGTATTTTCATCTCAACTCACAGTCATTATATGTGGGGGGCTGCCTTTTCCTTTGGGGTATTTCTCTGAGGCAAGGTAGGCTTATTTTTCTTTCTTAGGGCTAGCTAGTTTCTCAGGCTGTGCTCGAGGCGCATAGGTCTGGTCAGGAGCGCTCCACGGCTACCTTTAGTGTGGTTGGATAGGATTAGGGATTGCGGTCAGCAGAGTTCCCACGTCTCAGAGCTCGTCCTATGTTTTTGGTAATTGTCAGGTCACTTTGTGTGCTCTGAACTTCAAGGTCCATTGTGGTTCTGAATCGCCTGTTCATGACAGCCACCAGAAACTTCAACCGATCGACTTTCTAGTTTCTGAAATCTCTGGATGACCAGCCAACCGAGACTCATGACATTCAGCAAACAAAGCTCTCCGCAAGGTTCTAGGCACAAATAATTTACCATATGGAGTGTTAGTTGGTGCAGCTTTCTGGGCCTCTTGGATGCTACTCTCCAACTCAGAACACAATGCTGCTACCACCACCCCTTTCTGCAAAATACATTCCTCCTTCTCAGTATTAACTGCTGGAGAGAAACAACGAGACAAAGCATCCGCTTTAACATTCTTTGTCCCAGGGATATATGTTACGGAGAAATGAAAACGGACAAAAAACAGTGCCAACCTAGCTTGACGGGCATTCAAACATTTAGCAGCATCCAGATATATCAGATTCTTATGATCAGTAAAAACCTGTATCGGATGTATAGCCCCCTCAAAAAATGTTGCCAATGATCAAACGCGAGTATAATAGCCAGCAACTCTCTATTCCCAACATCATAGTTGAGCTCAGTCTCTGAAAAAATTTTAGAAAAGAAAGCACAGGGATGCACCCCATCATCTCTCTCCTTGGCAGAACTGCCCCCACCCCTGCAGAAGAGGCATCAACCTCTACCAGAAGTGGCTGGGTCTCATCTGTCTGGACCAAAACAGGAGCAGAGCAATACCTCTCCTTGAGATGCTCAAAAGCCTTAACAGCCTCAGAGGACCATTGGACAGTATTAGAACCCTTCTTGGTGAGATCAGTTATAGGTTTAGCGATCACAGACAAATTCTTTATGAATTTTCTGTAGTAATTAGCAAACCCTAAAAATCTCTGAACTGACTTCAAAGATTCAGGCCTAGGCCACTCTAGCACTGCCTGAACCTTCACCGGGTCCATCTCAAACCCATCATTGGAGACAAGGTGTTAGGGGTTGAGTTCCCACCTCTGCACAGGGGGAGTCTCGAACCATCTCCGCTGCGGCCTCCCATTCTTCTCCAGCCGCAGTGGAGCCTGCTCAGCAGAGACGTCGGTCTCAGCATCTGGCTCAGCCTGATACTGTGCGGATAGTTACTGCTGCCTTACCAGGCTCAGCCATTGTAGCCAGTACTGGTAAGCGGCGAGTAGACATCTCTGGGACTAAGTCCTGCTTTTCCCCTTCTGAGCATGCCCAAGGTAAGACCTCTCATTGGAGGTCAGGGGTCACATGCTCAGGTACTGCAGCAGCTCTCATTGGTCCTCTAGGAAGGTCCTGAAATTACTCAGGTACTGTGGCAGCTCCCATTGGTCCTCTAGGAAGGTTCTGAAGTTGCTGCAGCTATAAAAGGTTTGCATGTCCACACGGCCATGCGCTAGGATAAGCTTATGTCAAGACCGAGCTTTTGCTCTTCAGTGGTCTTGTCTGCTTGTGGTCAGGGTCCAGCTGAAATAAGCCACTAGAATAGCGGCACCTCCGGTGAGGAGTTTTGTATGGTGAATTCAGGGCTGGCGTAAAGACATTAGAATTCCGGCTCCACCGGAGAGGAGGTGTTTGTGTGCTTGCTACTCCCTGACCACTGATTGCTTTTGCTCTGTTTGGTAGCTGTGTTCCCCTGTGACGTTAACACCTCAGCATAGCGTGGGAGCGCCACTTGTACAGCAAGCCAGCCACCCACACAGGTCCTGCATTTCCGGGAGGATTTACATACATACCCTCATTACGCAGTGTTACAGTGCACCTATAGATTTAAAGGGATCTTCCTGTACACCCTATCAAATTTCTATTAAGCGACCGTATGATTAAGGCTACTTTCACACTTGCGTCGGTACGGGTCCGTTGCTATGCGTCGGGTCGACGTACCAACGCACGTTGTGAAATTTGTGCACGACGTGGGCAGGGGATGCAGTTTTTCAATGCATCCGCTGCCCATTCTGAAGTCCGGGGAGGAGGGGGCGGAGTTTCAGCTTCGCATGTGCGGTAGAAAATGGCGGACGCGCCAGACAAAAAAAACGTTCACGTGAACGTTTTTTCGTGCCGACGGTCCGCCAAAACACGACGGATCCGTTGCACGACAGACGCGACGTGTGGCCATCCATCGCGATCCATCGCTAATACAAATCTATGGGCAAAAAAACGCATCATGTGGGCACATTTGCAGGATCCGTTTTTTGCCCAAAACGACGGATTGCGACGGATTAAAAAAAACGCTAGTGTGAAAGTAGCCTAAGACTCGGGAAGATTCGAAAACATCAGCTTTATTTCTGGTCGTTGTCTGCATTATTGAATTCTATGTTTAATGTAGTATAAATACATTTTCACTAGCATTTTCAGAGTTATAGCCTCAGAGTGTGCGGTGTATCTTACCTCCTAAGGCTACGTTCACACTAGCGTTCGGCTAGTGTGCGTCGCGCTAGCGTCGGGCGACGCAGCGGCGACGCACGTGTCATGCGCGTTTTTGCTTGTTGCGTTTTCCGACACGTGCGTCTTTTTTGACGCTAGCGTCGGACCAAGAAAACGCAACAAGTTGCATTTTTCTTGCGTCCGATTTTCGTCAAAAAACGACGCACGCGTCGAAAAACGCAGCGTTTTTGCACGCGTTTTTCGGTGCGTTGTGCGTCGCGTCGCCGACGCAGCAGCGCACAACGCTAGTGTGAACATAGCCTAATAGAAAATATAGAAAAAATAGATAGAGAGAATATAAATATAGAGAAGGCTGCAGAAACCAACAGAAAATAGAAACTAAGGATAGCAGAACTGGGGGTCCCAGAACTGCACAATATCAAACACAGAAAGCTATCAAAGCACCTAGCCTAGCGGATTAACACTGTTGTCCAGCAAGGACTGTGAGGCAGGTGCTGGGTAATAAAGTGTGATACAATCACCTGACCTAAGACAACCCAGCACCAGGGGAAAAGACCAGCAGCCAGAAAACCACAAGATGGCGGATGGTCAAAAACAACACAGATTCTAACCAAAACTGTGGTCGACAGCACTTTTATTCAATCCTACAAAGACAGATACCGTCGGAAAACATATCCTATGGCGTCCACAGTTCCAAAATCAGCCTCATTATAGGGAATCTTCCCCTGGGGGTTGCGTCTGGATCATGTATTTCAGAGATTTACACAGAAACCCCAAGGTAAGCGCTCAGCGCAGGATAAATGTGTGCCGAGCCTTACTGCAATCTCTGGGAGACAGAATAAACAAATCAACAACAGGTGAAGAATTGGTTTTATTTTTCTTTACGTCGTTACTCGAGCGGTATAATTAATCATTATAGGGAATCTTTCGCCTGGGGTTCTGTCTGAATCACGTATTTCAGAGAATTACACGGAAACCCCGGCGTAAGAGTTAAGGGCAGAGTGTAGGATAAATGTGAGCTGATTATAAACGTTTAGACGACTTTGTTCTTTGGGTTGGTAAGATTACAGTGATAGCAAATTTATATTTTTTTCTATGTTTGGCTGCTGTCACACACTAAAAGACACTTTTTATTGCAAAAACATGCATCCCCATATTTTGAGAGCTACAAGTTTTCAATATTTCAGTCCACGGAGTCATGTAAAGGCTTGTTTTTTGTACAACGAGTTGACTTTTTTTTGGTACCTTTTTCTGAGACATGACTTTTTTTTATCACTTTCTATTCTGATTTTTGGGAGGCAAAATGAACAAAAACCAAGAATTCTGGAATGTTCTTTTTTTCCAATGTCTTTCCATAATTGGTAAAATAGAAGGCAGTTTTATACCATGAGTCAGTATGATTACAGTGATACCACATTTATATTTTTTTTTTATGTTTTGGCGCTTTTACACAATAAATAATATTTTATAGAAAAAATAATTATTTTTGCATCTCTTTATTCTGAGAGCTATAACATTTTTATTTTTCCGTTGATGGAGCTGTATTATTGCTTGTTTTTGGGACAAGATGATGTTTTTAGTGATACCATGTATATTTACATTTCTCATTTTGATCATGTTTTATTCCACTTTTGTTCAGCGGTATGATGATATAGCATTATTTTTTGCCTTGTTTTTTATGGTGTTCACTAAAGGGGTTAACTAGTGGGACAGTTTTATAGGTCAGGTCGTTCCAGATGCATTGATACCAAATATATGTACTTTTATTGTATTTTTTATTTCAGAAAAAATATTTATTTATGGGTGCAATATATTTTGATTTTTTTTTATTATTTGTTTTATTTTTTATCTTTTTCTGTTTTTTTAAAAACTTTTTTTTTTTACTTTTTTCATTTGTTTACTTTGTTACACTATGGGACTTTAATTTTTTGCAGGCTGATCCCTTATATAGAACTAGATGGTGGCCTGATTCTAATGCATCGGGTATTCTAGAATATACATATAGTTTATTTGTGAAGTTTTCAGAATAATGCAATTTATACACAGGATTTGGCCAGCCGGGCACGACCAATTAGAGAAGCATGGTTCAAATTCCATGCCAATTCACGGGCGGACTGCGCTTGTGGCTGATTATTCGCTGCCGGGCATGACCAATCAGTGAAGCCAGGGCCGGCTCCAGGTTTTTGAGTGCCCCGGGCGAAAGAGTCTCTGTGGGCCGCCCTCTTTAACATATACCACGATTCATGATGCACAGATACAGCAAAGAAATATACCACAGCCAAGTAGCATGTAACACAGCCCACGTAGCATATAACACAGGCCACGTAGTATATAGCGCAGCCCACGTAGTATATAACACAACCCATGTAGCATATAGCACAGTCACGTAGCATATAACACAGCCACGTAGTATATAGTACAGCCACGTAGTATATAGCACAGCCACGTAATATATAGCACAGCCCACATAGTATAAAGCACAGCCCACGCAGTATATAGCACAGCCCATGCAGTGTATAACACAGCCCATGTAGCATATAGCACAGTCACGTAGCATATAGCACAGTCACGTAGTATATAGCACAGCCACGTAGTATATAGCACAGCCCACGTAGTATATAGCACAGCCCACGTAGTATATAGCACAGCACACATAGTATATAACACAGCCTACGTAGTATATAACACATCCACGTATTATATAGCACAGCCACGTAGTATAATGCCCAGCCATGTATATTGCACAGCTACGTAGTATATAGCACAGCCCACGTAGTATATAACACAGCTGCGTAGTATATAGCACAGCTCACGCAGTATATAACACAGCCACGTAGTATATAACACAGCCACGTAGCATATAGCACAGCCCACGCAGTGTATAACACAGCCCACGTAGTATATAACACAGGCCACATAGTATACAGTGTAACATAGCCACGTAGTATATAGCACAGCCACGTAGTATATTGCCCAGCCATGTATATTGCACAGCTACGTAGTATATAGAACAGCCCATGTAGTTTATAACACAGCCACGTAGTATATAGCACAGCTCACGCAGTATATAACACAGCCTACGTAGTATATAACACAGCCTCGTAGTATATAACACAGCCACGTAGTATATAGCACAGCCCATGTAGTATATAGCACAGCTCATGCAGTATATAACACAGCCACATAGTATATTGCCCAGCCACGTAATATATTGCACAGCTACATAGTATATAGCACAGCCCACGTAGTATATAGCACAGAGATGCAGTATATAACACAGCCATGTAGTATATAGCACAGCCATGTAGTATATTGCCCAGCCATGTATATTGCACAGCTACGTAGTATATAGCACAGTCCATGTAGTATATAACACAGCTACGTAGTATATAGCACAGCTCACGTAGTATATAGCACAGCTCAAGCAGTATATAACGCAGCCACGTAGTACATTGCCTAGCCACGTAATATATTGCACAGCTATGTAGTATATAGCACAGTTCACTGTTATGATCCGGTGACCTTGGAGCCGCATGGAACTTTCTCTGAGTTGGTGGAACCTGTACTGACCGCAAATCCTGAACTTAACACCACAACTAGAAGTAGCCATGGGGTGTGCCTAACAAATCCTAGACACCTCGACACAGCCGGAGGACTAAATACCCCTATAGATGGAAATAGGAAATCTACCTTGCCTCAGAGCAGAAGCCCAAAGGATAGGCAGCCCCCCACAAATATTGACTGTGAGTAGTAGAGGAAAAGACACACAGGCAGGAAACAGGATTTAGCAAAAGAGGACACTCTAGCTAAAATAGGAAAGGATAGAACAGAATACTAAGCGGTCAGTATTAAAACCCTTCCAAAAATATCCACAGCAGAAAATACAAAAAATTCCACCATCTAACTAAAGATGTGGAGCGTATATCTGCAACTCCAGAGAATCCAACAAGACTGAGAAAACACTGACACAATCTAAGCTGGACAAGAGAAAACAAATGAATAGCACAGAATTATTAAGCACACAGCATGTGTGCCACAGAAACAAAAACCAGACACTTATCTTTGCTGAATTGGCAGCAAGGCAGGAGGAACCAGACAAAGATCCAAAACCTCCCAGAACCATGGACAACTGGCAAGGACTAATGAATCCTGCACACCTAAATATCCCAGTCAGAACTGCAATCAGCAGATACACCTGGCCAGGACTGCAACTCAGGGACAACTGCATTCCCACCTACAACCACTGGAGGGAACCCAAAAGCAGAATTCACAACAGTTCACGTAGTATATAGCACAGCTCACATAGTATATAGCACAGCTCACGCAGTATATAACACAGCCACGTAGTATATTGCCCAGCCACGTAATATATTGCACAGCTCACGTAGTATATAGCACAGAGATGCAGTATGTAACTCAGCTCATGCAGTATATAACATAGCCCACGTAGTATATAGCACAGCGATGTAGTATATAGCACAGCCCACATATTATGTAGCACACAGACGTAGTATATAATACAGCCCACGCAGTATATAACACAGCCCACATAGTATATAGCACAGCCCATGTAGTATATAGCAATGTGGGCACCATATCCCTATTAATAAAATTAATTAAAGTAAAAAATAGTTATATACTCACCTTCCGACGGCGCCGTATCCAGGTGAGGCGTTAAGCGATGCTCCTCATGACGCTCCGGTCCCAAGAATGCATTGCGGTCTCGCGAGATGATGACATAGCGGTCTCGCGAGACCGCTTCGTCATCATCTCGCGAGACTGCAATGCATGGCCCGGAGTGTCGCGAGGAGCGGGAAAGGTGACAGAAGGTGAGTATATAATGATTTTTTTTTATTATTATTTTTAACATTAGATCTTTTTACTATTGATGCTGCCGGCCGCTACCAATCAGCGACGCGGGATTTCCGTGACAGACAGACCGACAGACAGACGGAAGTGCCCCTTAGATGATTAGATAGATAGATAGATAGATAGATAGATAGATGGATAGATAGATAGATAGATAGATAGATAGATAGATAGATAGATAGATAGATAGATAGATAGATAGATAGATAGATAGATATGCAGGAGCATCCCTGTGCTATGCAAACTGTCAGCGCTGCACTGACAGGCAAACTTGCTGATCATCAGTATGAGCATGATCAAGCAACTTTGTTAGCTCTGGCGACCCGGATGTCGTAATGATGACATTGGGTCACCATGGCAACAATCGGGACTTTGCGATGATACTCCACATCTAATGAATGTCCCTTGCCCCCTGGAAGGAATAAGTTGTGTGCCAGTCCTTTGTACTGACTACACATATGTATTTATACATATACACTGAGATGCCTTTTTTCTAACCTAAACAAGACCAACTTTTCCAAATTCTTATCAAACGAGAGGCCTTCTATCTCTTGTTATAATCTAGTTGCTACTTTTGAAATTACTTTAACTTTTCAATATCCTTTTTAAAATGTGGAACCCTATATTGGATCCCATATTCTAAATGTGATTTATAAAGGAATAACATTACATTGGGATAGCGGGATTTTATCTCTCTTTTTATACATCCTAAAATCTTCTCTGCTTTTGCAGCTGCTGCTTGACATTGAGTACTGCTGCTCAGCTTACTTGTAACCAGAATACACAAGTATTTCTCCTGTTCTGTAGTCCCAAGTATACTTCCATTTACTGTATATGCAGCTGTAGGATTACTCCATCCTAGGTGCATTACTTTACATTTATCTACATTAAACCTCATCTACCATGTGTTTACCCATGCAGACATCTTATCCAGATTGTTTTGTAATACTTTACTATCAAGCTCAGTTTATATTATCTTATACATTTTGTGTCATCAGTGACTGACACTTTACTATTAACCCCTTTACCCCCAAGGGTGGTTTGCACGTTAAAGGGAACCTGTCACCCCGCTTTTTCAGATTGAGCTATAAATACTGTTAAATAGGGCCTGCGCTGTGCGTTACTATAGTGTATGTAGTGTACCCTGATTCCCCATGTATGCTGAGAAATACATTACCAAAGTCGCCGTTTTCACCTGTCAATCAGGCTGGTCTGGTCAGGTGGGCGGGTTCACAGCGCTCTTTTCTTCCCCAGCTTTCCGTTGGTGGCGTAGTGGTGTGCGCATGTCCAAGGTCCGAATTCCCTGCGCCCACGTGAAGACACAGCGCGCGATCTGTGCTGTAATCCCTTGCATCGGTGGGGGCGGCCATCTTCCTGGGGCCGCGCGTGCGCAGATGGAGTGCTCTGCTGCACGGGGCTTCAGGAAAATGGCCGCGGGATGCCGTGCGTGCGCACAAGAGATCGCGGCGGCCATTTTCCCAAAGCCGAGATGCAAACTCGGGGAGTTAGGGAGTTATAAGGGTTAAAAGTTGACCAGCAATTTCTCATTTTTACAACACCATTTTTTTTTAGGGACCACATCTCATTTGAAGTCATTTTGAGGGGTCTATATGATAGAAAATACCCAAGTGTGACACCATTCTAAAAACTGCACTCCTCATGGTGCTCAAAACCATATTCAAGAAGTTTATTAACCCTTCTGGTGCTTCACAGGAATTTTTGGAATGTTTAAATAAAAATTAACATTTAACTTTTTTTCACACAAAATTTATTTCAGCTCCAATTTGTTTTATTTTACCAAGGGTAACAGGAGAAAATGGACCACAAAAGTTGTTGTACAATTTGTCCTGAGTACACCGATACCCCATATGTGGGGGTAAACCACTGTTTGTGCGCATGACAGAGCTCGGAAGCGAAGGAGCGCCGTTTGACTTTTCAATGCAAAATTGACTGGAATCGAGATGGGACACCATGTTGCGTTTGGAGAGCCCCTGATGTGCCTAAACATTGAAACCCCCTACAAGTGACACCATTTTGGAAAGTAGACCCCCTAAGGAACTTATCTAGAGGTGTGGTGAGCACTTTGACCCACCAAGTGCTTCACAGAAGTTTATAATGCAGAACCGTAAAAATAAAAAATCATATTTTTTCACAAAAATTATCTTTTCGCCCCCAATTTTTTATTTCCCCAAGGGTAAGAGAAGAAATTGGATCCCAAAACTTGTTGTGCAATTTGTCCTGAGTACGCTGATACCCCATATGTGGAGGTAAACCACTGTTTGGGCGCATGGGAGAGCTCGGAAGGGAAGGAGCGCCGTTTGACTTTTCAATGCAAAATTGACAGGAATTGAGATGGGACGCCATGTTGCGTTTGGAGAGCCACTGATGTGCCTAAACATTGAAACCCCCCACAAGTGACACCATTTTGGAAAGTAGACCCCCTAAGGAACTTATCTAGAGGTGTGGTGAGCACTTTGACCCACCAAGTGCTTCACAGAAGTTTATAATGCTGAACCGTAAAAATAAAAAAATCATATTTTTTCACAAAAATTATATTTTTGCCCCCAATGTTTTATTTTTCCAAGGGTAAGAGAAGAAATTGGACCCCAAAAGTTGTTGTACAATTTGTCCTGAGTACGCTGATACCCCACATGTGGGGGTAAACCACTGTTTGGGCGCATGGGAGAGCTTGGAAGGGAAGGAGCGCCGTTTGACTTTTCAATGCAAAATTGACAGGAATTGAGATGGGACGCCATGTTGTGTTTAGAGAGCCACTGATGTGCCTAAACATTGAAACCCCCAACAAGTGACACTATTTTGGAAAGTAGACCCCCTAAGGAACTTATCTAGATGTGTTTTGAGCGCTTTGACCCACCAAGGGCTTCACAGAAGTTTATAATGCAGAGCCGTAAAAATAAAACAAAAATTTTTTCCCACAAAAATTATTTTTTAGTCCCCAGTTTTGTATTTTCCCGAGGGTAACAGGAGAAATTAGACCCCAAAATTTGTTGTCCAATTTGTCCTGAGTGCGATTATACACAATATGTGGGGGAAACCACTGTTTGGGCGCATGGGAGGGCTCAGAAGGGAAGGAGCGCCATTTGGAATGCAGACTTAGATGGAATGGTCTGCAGGTGTCACATTGCGTTTGCAGAGCCCCTAATGTACCTAAACAGTAGAAACCCCCCACAAGTGACACCATTTTGGAAAGTAGACCCCCTAAGGAACTTATCTAGATGTGTGGTGAGCGCTTTGACCCACCAAGGGCTTCACAGAAATTTATAATGCAGAGCTGTAAAAATAAAACAAAATTTTTTTCCCACAAAAATTATTTTTTAGTCCCCAGTTTTGTAGTTTCCCGAGGGTAACAGGAGAAATTGGACCCCAAAATTTGTTGTCCAATTTGTCCTGAGTGCGCTGATACCCCATAAGTGGGGGGGAACCACTGTTTGGGCGCATGGGAGGGCTCGGAAGGGAAGGAGCTCCATTTGGAATGCAGACTTAGATGGAATGGTCTGCAGGTGTCACATTGCGTTTGCAGAGCCCCTAATGTACCTAAACAGTAGAAACCCCCCACAAGTGACACCATTTTGGAAACTAGACACCCTAAGGAACTCATCTAGATGTGCTGTTAGAGCTTTGAACAACCAAGTGTTTCACTACAGTTTGTAACGCAGAGCCGTGAAGAAAAAAAAAAAAAACTTTCCCCCAAAAATTATTTTTTAGCCCCCAGTTTTGTATTTTCCCGAGGGTAAGAGGAGAAATTCGACCCCAAAAGTTGTTTTCCAATTTGTCCTGAGAACGCTGATACCCCATATGTGGGGGGAACCACCGTTTGGGCGCATGGGAGGGCTCGGAAGGGAAGGAGTGCCATTTGGAATGCAGACTTAGATGGAATAGTCTGCAGGCGTCACATTGCGTTTGCAGAGCCCCTAATGTACCTAAACAGTAGAAACCCCCCACAAGTGACCCCATATTGGAAACCAGACCCCCCAGGGAACTTATCTAGATGTGTTGTGAGAACTTTAAACCCCCAAGTGTTTCACTACAGTTTATAACGCAGAACCGTGAAAATAAAAAATCCTTTTTTTTCCCACAAAAATTATTTTTTAGCCCCCAGTTTTGTATTTTCCCAAAGGTAACAGGAGAAATTGGACCCCCAAAGTTGTTGTCCTATTTGTCCTGAGTATGCTGATACCCCATATGTTGGGGTAAACCCCTGTTTGGGCACACGGGAGAGCTCGGAAGGGAAGGAGCACTGTTTTACTTTTTCAACGCAGAATTGGCTGGAATTGAAATCGGACGCCATGTCGTGTTTGGAGAGCCCTGATGTGCCTAAACAGTGGAAACCCCCCAATTATAACTGAAACCCTAATCCAAACACACCCCTAACCCTAATTCCAACAGTAACCCTAACCACACCTCTAACCCTGACACACCCCTAACCCTAATCCCAACCCTATTACCAACTGTAAATGTAATCTGAACCCTAACCCTAACTTTAGCCCCAACCCTAACTGTAACCCCAGCCCTAACCCTAACCCTATCCCTAACCCTAGCCCTAACCCTAACCCTAACCCTAGCCCTAACCCTAGCCCTAGCCCTAGCCCTAACCCTAACCCTAACCCTAGCCCTAACCCTAGCCCTAGCCCTAGCCCTAACCCTAGCCCTAATGGGAAAATGGAAATAAATAAAAAAAATTTAATATTTCCCTAACTAAGGGGGTGATGAAGGGGGATTTGATTTACTTTTATAGCGAGTTTTTTAGTGGATTTTTATGATTGGCAGCCGTCACACACTGAAAGATGCTTTTTATTGCAAAAAATATTTTTTGCGTTACCACATTATGAGAGCTATAATTTTTCCATACTTTGGTCCACAGAGTCATGTGAGGTCTTGTTTTTTGCGGGACGAGTTGACGTTTTTATTGGTAACATTTTGCGGACACGTGACATTTTTTGATCGCTTTTTATTCCGATTTTTGTGAGGAAGAATGACCAAAAACCAGCTATTCATGAATTTCTTTTGGGGGAGGCGTTTATACCGTTCCGCGTTTGGTAAAAGTGATAAAGCAGTTTTATTCTTCGGGTCAGTACGATTACAGCGACACCTCATTTATATCATTTTTTTATGTTTTGGCGCTTTTATACGATAAAAACAATTTTATAGAAAAAATAATTATTTTGGCATCGCTTTATTCTCAGGACTATAACTTTTTTATTTTTTTGCTGATGATGCTGTATGGCGGCTCTTTTTTGCGGGACAAGATGATGTTTTCAGCGGTACCATGGTTATTTCTATCTGTCTTTTTGATCGCGTGTTATTCCACTTTTTGTTCGGCGATATGATAATAAAGCGTTGTTTTTTGCCTCGTTTTTTTTTTTTCTTACGGTGTTTACTGAAGGGGTTAACTAGTGGGCCAGTTTTATAGGTTGGGTCGTTACGGACGCGGCGATACTAAATATGTGTACTTTTATTGGTTTTTTTTTTATTTAGATGAAGAAATGTAGTTATGGGAATAATATTTTTTTTTTCATTATTCAGGAATATTTTTTTTAATTTTTTTTTTACACATTTGGAATTTTTTTTTAACTTTTTTATTTTGTCCCGGGGGGGACATCACAGATCGGTGATCTGACAGTGTGCACAGCACACTGTCAGATCACCGATCTGACATGCAGCACTGAAGGCTTCACAGTGCCTGCTCTGAGCAGGCTCTGTGAAGCCACCTCCCTCCCTGCAGGACCCGGATCCGCGGCCATCTTGGATCCGGGCCTGGAGCAAGCAGGGAGGGAGGTAAGACCCTCGCAGCAACGCGATCACATCGCGTTGCTGCGGAGGGCTCAGGGAAGCCCGCAGGGAGCCCCCTCCCTGCGGGAAGCTTCCCTATATTGCCGGCACATCGCGATCATATTTGATCGCGGTGTGCCAGGGGTTAATGTGCCAGGGGCGGTCCGTGACCGCTCCTGGCACATAGTGCCGGATGTCAGCTGCGATAGGCAGCTGACACCCGGCCGCGATCGGCGGCGCTCCCCCCGTGAGCGCTGCCGATCGCATATGACGTACTATCCCGTCGGTAGTCATAGGGGCCCACCCCACCTCGATGGGATAGTACGTCTAATGTCAGAAAGGGGTTAATTCCCTCCATAAAGTGATTAATAAAGAGATTAAAAAGAATTGGTCCTAACATAGATCCACTGCTCCTAGTTCAAATCCTTGAGGTACTCATTACTGACTTTATCCCATTTAGAGAATGTAACATTTTTGTTTCCTGCCACTTAACCAGTTTTTTACCATGTGCATATACAGTAGAGTCCCCTTAGTCCCTGCTTCAGGAGCTTTAGTATAAGGCTGTTATGTGGTACACTATGAAGAACCTTTGCAAAGTCCAGATAAATCACATCAACCGCATTACCAAAATCCAGATTTCTACTTATCTCCTCATAGAAACCCAACATGTTGGTGAGACACATCCTTTCTTCATTGAATCCTTGCTGGTTGTTGGTTATCATATCGTTCTCTGCAATATATTTTTACAAGTCATCTCTTAAAACGGCTTTAAGAGTTGTGCACATGACTGATATCAATATTACCGGGTGGTTGTTGCACTTGTCCACTTTCTTACTCTTCATGAATATCAGTACCACCTCAGCCTGCCTCCAATCTTGTGGAACAGACCATGTTGCAAGAGAGTCTATGAAGATAAAATACAGCGGTCTGTCAAATACTAAGCCAAACTCCCTCAATATCCATGGATGAATACTATTCAAACTTTGTCAATATTTAATT
The DNA here is from genome assembly GCF_032444005.1 of Ranitomeya imitator. Taxonomy (NCBI): domain Eukaryota; kingdom Metazoa; phylum Chordata; class Amphibia; order Anura; family Dendrobatidae; genus Ranitomeya; species Ranitomeya imitator. The sequence goes on along the minus strand of NC_091284.1, from coordinate 739,086,901 downwards.
TTTCAAGTTACAACACTACATTTTCTTAACCCCTTAATGACAGCCAATACGTCTTTTAACTGATCTGAGATATAAGAGAATAGCCTCCCCATACAGATGACAATCCAGCAGCTGTCAGCTGTCCACTATAGCTGACAACTTGCTGCATCAGCCACGATCAGTGTTTGCACCGTCCAACTCTGTTTAACCCCTTAGATGCTGCTGTCATTAGTGACTACATCATTATAAATGGTTAACAGAGTGTGGGGACTTCCTATTTAACCAAATTGGTGCCCTCCGATCTTGATTGTGTGGTCCTGATGTTTGCCATGACAATTCATGACCAAATAGCGGCCTTAGAGTCTGACTGCTGTAGTAATCTGTTCAGAAGTTAGAGGCATTTAGGTGGTAAAAATACACATTTTCATTCCTATCATGCCACTTTGCATTAATTCCTGTAAAGCACCTGAAGAGTTAATAAACTACCTAACAGCAGTTTTCAATATGTCTGGGGGTGCTGTTTTTAAAATGGTATCACATTTGGGGGTTTCCCAATATATGAGACCCCTAAAGTCACTTCAAACATGGATAAGTCCCTAAAAAAATAAATTTTGTAAATTTCCTTAAAAAAATGAAAAATTGCTGCTACATTTTTAATCCTCTTAAAATGCTAACAAAATAAAATAACATTTACAAATGGTGCTGATGTAAAGCCGACATGTGGGAAATGTTATTTATTAATGGTTTGCTGTGGTATGGCCATCTGGATTAACCCCTTACCGGCATCGGACGTACTATACCGTCCGATGCCGGCTCCCCTGCTTTGATGCAGGGCTCCGCGGTGAGCCCGCACCAAAGCCGGGACATGTCAGCTGTTTTGAACAGCTGACATGTGCCCGTAATAGGCGCGGGCAGAATCGCGATCTGCCCGCACCTATTAACTAGTTAAATGCCGCTGTCAAACGCAGACAGCGGCATTTAACTACCGCTTCCGGCCGGGCGGCCGGAAATGACGTCATCGCCGACCCCTGTCACATGTCCGGGGGTCGGCGATGCGTCTCCATTGTAGCCATAGAGGTCCTTGAGACCTCTATGGTTACTGATTGCCCGTCGCTGTGAGCGCCACCCTGTGGTCGGCGCTCACAGCACACGTGCAATTCTGCTACATAGCAGCGATCAGCAGATCGCTGCTATGTAGCAGAGCCGATCGGCTTGTGCCTGCTTCTAGCCTCTCATGGAGGCTATTGAAGCATGGCAAAAGTTAAAAAAAAAAGTTTAAAAAAATGTGAAAAAAATAAAAAAAACATAAAAGTTTAAATCACCCCCCTTTCGCCCCAATCAAAATAAATCAATAAAAAAAATATCAAATCTACGCATATTTGGTATCGCCGCGCTCAGAATTGCCCAATCTATCAAATAAAAAAAAGTATTAACCTGATCGCTAAACAGCGTAGCGGGAAAAAAACTCGAAACGCCAGAATTACGTTTTTTTGGTCGCCGCGACATTGCATTAAAATGCAATAACGGGCGATCAAAAGAACGTATCTGCACCGAAATGCTATCATTAAAAACGTCATCTCGGCACGCAAAAAATAAGCCCTCAACCGACCCCAGATCACGAAAAATGGAGACGCTACGAGTATCGGAAAATGGCGCAATTTTTTTTTTTTTTTTTTTAGCAAAGTTTGGAATTTTTTTTCACCACTTAGATAAAAAATAACCTTGTCATGTTTGGTGTCTATGAACTCGTAATGACCTGGAGAATCATAATGGCAGGTCAGTTTTAGCATTTAGTGAACCTAGCAAAAAAGCCAAACAAAAAACCAATGTGGGATTGCACTTTTTTTGCAATTTCACCGCACTTGGAATTTTTTTCCCGTTTTCTAGTACACGACATGTTAAAACCAATGATGTCGTTCAAAAGTACAACTCGTCCCGCAAAAAATAAGCCCTCACATGGCCAAATTGACGGAAAAATAAAAAAGTTATGGCTCTGGGAAGGAGGGGAGCGAAAAACGAACACGGAAAAACGAAAAATCCCCTGGTCATGAAGGGGTTAAAGGGATAATCATTCAAAGTTTGAAAATTGCTAATTTTTTAACATTTTTCTCAAATTTTTTATATTTTTTATAAATAAACACAAAACATATTGACCTAAATTTACCAGTATCATAAAGTATAATGTGTCACGAAAAAAGAATCTCAAAATCACTGGGATTTATTGAAGCATTGCAGAGTTATTACCACATAAAGTGACACTGGTCAGATTTAAAAAATTTGGCTCCGTCACTAAGGGGTTAATTTAATTAGTGATTTTGAGTGGTAAACCTCGATTTCTGCCTTGCTGTGCCAGATATCATTCAGATGTACAGTGGGGCAAAAAAGTATTTAGTCAGTCAGCAATAGTGCAAGTTCCACCACTTAAAAAGATGAGAGGCGTCTGTAATTTACATCATAGGTAGACCTCAACTATGGGAGACAAACTGAGAAAAAAAAATCCAGAAAATCACATTGTCTGTTTTTTTAACATTTTATTTGCATATTATGGTGGAAAATAAGTATTTGGTCAGAAACAAAATTTCATCTCAATACTTTGTAATATATCCTTTGTTGGCAATGACAGAAGTCAAACGTTTTCTGTAAGTCTTCACAAGGTTGCCACACACTGTTGTTGGTATGTTGGCCCATTCCTCCATGCAGATCTCCTCTAGAGCAGTGATGTTTTTGGCTTTTCACTTGGCAACACGGACTTTCAACTCCCTCCAAAGGTTTTCTATAGGGTTGAGATCTGGAGACTGGCTAGGCCACTCCAGGACCTTGAAATGCTTCTTACGAAGCCACTCCTTCGTTGCCCTGGCGGTGTGCTTTGGATCATTGTCATGTTGAAAGACCCAGCCACGTTTCATCTTCAATGCCCTTGCTGATGGAAGGAGGTTTGCACTCAAAATCTCATGATACATGGCCCCATTCATTCTTTCATATACCCGGATCAGTCGTCCTGGCCCCTTTGCAGAGAAACAGCCCCAAAGCATGATGTTTCCACCACCATGCTTTACAGTAGGTATGGTGTTTGATGGATGCAACTCAGTATTCTTTTTCCTCCAAACACGACAAGTTGTGTTTCTACCAAACAGTTCCAGTTTGGTTTCATCAGACCATAGGACATTCTCCCAAAACTCCTCTGGATCATCCAAATGCTCTCTAGCAAACTTCAGATGGGCCTGGACATGTACTGGCTTAAGCAGTGGGACACGTCTGGCACTGCAGGATCTGAGTCCATGGTGGCGTAGTGTGTTACTTATGGTAGGCCTTGTTACATTGGTCCCAGCTCTCTACAGTTCATTCACTAGGTCCCCCCGCGTGGTTCTGGGATTTTTGCTCACCGTTCTTGTGATCATTCTGACCCCACGGGGTGGGATTTTGCGTGGAGCCCCAGATCGAGGGAGATTATCAGTGGTCTTGTATGTCTTCCATTTTCTAATTATTGCTCCCACTGTTGATTTCTTCACTCCAAGCTGGTTGGCTATTGCAGATTCAGTCTTCCCAGCCTGGTGCAGGGCTACAATTTTGTTTCTGGTGTCCTTTGACAGCTCTTTGGTCTTCACCATAGTGGAATTTGGAGTCAGACTGTTTGAGGGTGTGCACAGGTGTCTTTTTATACTGATAACAAGTTTAAACAGGTGCCATTACTACAGGTAATGAGTGGAGGAAAGAGGAGACTCTTAAAGAAGAAGTTACAGGTCTGTGAGAGCCAGAAATCTTGATTGTTTGTTTCTGACCAAATACTTACTTTCCACCATATTATGCAAAACAAATGATAAAAAAACAGACAATGTGATTTTCTGGATTTTTTTTTCTCAGTTTGGTCTCCCATAGTTGATGTCTACCTATGATGTAACTTACAGACGCCTCTCATCTTTTTAAGTGGTGGAACTTGCACTATTGCTGACTGACTAAATACTTTTTTGCCCCACTGTATGTAGCAGCTTACACCCAGTATCATTAGTGTTATTTAAGTTCCTGAGCCTGCACCATATGAACATTGGTAATGTACGATGCTTCGCGTTGATGACCTACTCCCAGCAATGTAAATATACAGTGCAGGGCAGAAAGGGGTTAATTCATCTACAGTGCCACCCCAGTGGCAATGAAGTATCACATGGCCAATAAAATGTCCAGATAATAAAGCTCTTTGCAGACACTGTGCTTTGACTACTTGAAAAAGTATCTTCGAAAGATGAGGCATCTTAAATCTTTGATTGAAGAAATAGTTATATTTATCCACACATATGATGTCGCACATCATTGTTTGCATAGATTATAGTACGTGTGACGGGTATTTACAAGCAGTATAACTAGATCAAATATTAATTTCAGCAATAAATGAAAACTATAAATAATAGTAGAACCCAGATTTGAAGATTCTAATTTTATTTGGATCAAGGCACTAATATTCTATATCTACACCTACTCTCATCTATTTTAGATCCCTGGATGTGCAGTAAAGAGTTCTGTACGTCAATATTACTGTGCAGTTCTATATCTGGAAGCAAGGCAAGCTGCTATTTGGGGATTTAGCTTCCTTCGTCATGATACTGTGGGAGTTTGGCTGTCACAAACAATTTATACAATTTAAGATTACGGTATTTGTGTTTATAATTTAGGAAAAAAACATGCTACAAATACTAGATCCCTTGTTATATCTTGAAGTTCTTGAAACCCAGGAAAATGTAGGGGGTAAGGGGACCACAGTGGGTTAAAACTTAAAGCTATACCTGAAGCTGCTCACTGGAGGAGAAAAGCTCTGATGACTTTGCATACAGTGCCTTGCAAAAGTATTCAGCTCCCTGGTACTTTTCAACCTTTTCCCCCAAATCATACTTCAAACATAAAGATACCAAATGTACATTTTTGGGGAAGAATCAAAAAGTGGAACACAATTGTGAAGTTGAACGAAATTTATTGGTTATTTTAAATTTTTGTGGAAATTCAAAAATTGAAAAGTGGGGCGTGCAATATTATTCGGCCCCTTTACTTTCAGTGCAGCAAGCTCACTCCTGAAGTTCATTGTGGATCTCAGAATGATCCAATGTTGTCCTAAATGCCTAATGATAATGAATATAATCCACCTGTGTGTAATAAAGTCTCCGTATAAATGCACCTGCTCTGTGATAGTCTCAGGGTTCTGTTTGAAGCACAGAGGGAATCATGAAAACCAAGAAACACAACAGGTAGGTCTGTGATACTGTTGTGGAGAAGTTTAAAGATGGATTTGGATGCAAAATGATTTCCAAAACTTTAAACATCCCAAAGAGCACTGTGCAAGTGATCATATTGAAATGGAAGGAGTATCCTATCACTGCAAATCTACCAAGACCCGGCCGTCCCTCTAAACTTTCATCTCAAACAAGGAGAAGACTGATCAGAGAAGCAGCCAAGAGGCCCATGATCACTCTTGATGAACTGCAGAGATCTACAGCTCAGGTGGGACAGTCTGTCCATAGGACAACAATCAGTCATACACTGCACAAATCTGGCCTTTATGGAAGAGTGGCAAGAAGAAAGCCATTTCTCAAAAATATCTATAAAAAGTGTTGTTTAAAGTTTGCAACAAGCCATCTGGGAGACACACCAAACATGTGGAAGAAGGTGCTGTGGTCAGATGAAACCAAAATCAAACATTTTGGCAACAATGCCAAATGATATGTTTGGCGTAAATGCAACACAGCTCATCACCCTGAACACACCATCCCCACTGTCAAACATGGTGGTGGCAGCATCATGGTTTGGGCCTGCTTTTCTTCAGCAGGGACAGGGAAGATGGTTAAAATAGATGGGAAGATGGATGGAGCCAAATACAGGACCATTCTTGAAGAAAACCTGTTGGAGTCTGCAAAAGACCTGAAACAGGGACGGAAATTTGTCTTCCAACAAGATAATGATCCCAAACATAAAGAAAAATCTACAATGGAATGGTTCACAAATAAACATATCCAGGTGTTAGAATGGCCAAGTCAAAGTCCAGACCTCAATCCAATCGAGAAACTGTGGAAAGAGCTGAAAACTGCTGTTCACAAACGATCTCCATCAAACCTCACTGAGCTTGAGCTGTTTTCCAAGGAAGAATGGACAAGAATTTCAGTCTCTCGATGGACAAAACTGATAGTGACATACCCCAAGCGACTTGCAGCTGTAATCGCAGCAAAAGGTGGCGCAACATAGTAACATAGTAACATAGTAACATAGTTAGTAAGGCCGAAAAAAGACATTTGTCCATCCAGTTCAGCCTATATTCCATCATAATAAATCCCCAGATCTACGTCCTTCTACAGAACCTAATAATTGTATGATACAATATTATTCTGCTCCAGGAAGACATCCAGGCCTCTCTTGAACCCCTCGACTGAGTTCGCCATCACCACCTCCTCAGGCAAGCAATTCCAGATTCTCACTGCCCTAACAGTAAAGAATCCTCTTCTATGTTGGTGGAAAAACCTTCTCTCCTCCAGACGCAAAGAATGCCCCCTTGTGCCCGTCACCTTCCTTGGTATAAACAGATCCTCAGCGAGATATTTGTATTGTCCCCTTATATACTTATACATGGTTATTAGATCGCCCCTCAGTCGTCTTTTTTCTAGACTAAATAATCCTAATTTCGCTAATCTATCTGGGTATTGTAGTTCTCCCATCCCCTTTATTAATTTTGTTGCCCTCCTTTGTACTCTCTCTAGTTCCATTATATCCTTCATGAGCACCGGTGCCCAAAACTGGACACAGTACTCCATGTGCGGTCTAACTAGGGATTTGTACAGAGGCAGTATAATGCTCTCATCATGTGTATCCAGACCTCAACAAAGTATTAAGTTAAAGGGGCCGAATAATATTGCACGCCCCACTTTTCAGTTTTTGAATTTCCACAAAAATTTTAAATAACCAATAAATTTCGTTCAACTTCACAATTGTGTTCCACTCGTTGTTGATTCTTCACCAAAAACTTACATTTGGTATCTTTATGTTTGAAGCATATGTGGGAAAAGGTTGAAAAGTTCCAGGGAGCCGAATACTTTCGCAAGGCACTGTATATGTACATGTCCCTGATGTAATGGGGGCTATCCGTTAGGTTAGGACAGGTGCACCATACCTTGCAAATGTGCCAACCTCCCGGCAGTTATATGTGGAGATGTAATGAAATCTCTGCCATTCACCTCCATCAAGGGGCTGGACATTTGAGTTATTCCCAAAATAACATCTAATACAAAGGGGATATGTCACGACACAGCTGTCAGGGGACCAGGGGCTCCTTCCCTGTCCCTAACATTAGGGGTACCCTAGCTCAGCCTTCTCCCTAGGATATTTCAGATGGAGAAGATGCCGGGCCTCTGCCCTTGCCTTATCTCCTGAGTTAGCCCTCCGTCTGTTTTCCGCCCCCACCCAAGGAAGAGGGGGTGCTACTCTGCACCGTAGTGCACCAACCCGACAAACAAGGCAACACAGACAAGGGTTAGCAGAAAACTCCAGGCATACAAAATATTCACTCACATATAACAGAAGAATGCACTGGGGAGTGAAGGTAGGGGAATAAACCAAAACAGAGCAGGATAAGGAATTACCACACATATAAACCAAACAACAGTCACACATAACTCCTTCAACTCTCCTTCTCATATGTACTCCTCTCCCTCCGTTAGCCATGGAGCAAATGCTTGCTCTGACAAGGATTAGCAACAGAGCCCAGATTATAAAGGGAAAGAGTGGCCAACTGAGCTCAACTGTGAACACAAGGATTCCCAACATGGCTGATTAACCCTTTTTCTGCCAGAATAAATGAACACATTTAAAATGAAGGAGCGCCGGAGTAGGAGCAATCAGAAGCTGCGGTCTTCTGGCTTCACTCTGTCAGTGCAACCCCGTGACAGTACCCCCTCTTCTATGAGGGACCTCCAGAACCTCAGGACTAGGCTTATCAGGGTGAGCCACGTGAAAAGCCCGGACCAGTCTGGCCACATGATCATCAGATGCTGGTACCCACATCTCATCATGACCATACCCCCTCCAATGTACCAGATACTGAAGCGAGCGACGACAAACAAGAGGAGAGTCCAAAATCTTCGCAATCTGAAACTCTAAAATACTATCAACAATGACAGGAGATGGTGGTAGAGGTGTTGGTAGAGAAGATGTTACGTATTTTTTGAGGAGACAATGATGATATACATTATGGATAGGCGGTAAAACAAGGCGAAATGCTACGGGATTGACCATGGCTTTGATCTTATAAGGACCAATAAACCTGGGACCCAGTTTCCAAAATGGAACTTTCAACTTAATGTTCCTAGAGGACAACCACACCAAGTCACCAACACAGAGGTACAGACCCATCAATCGTCTCCAATCAGCCACACTCTTATATTTGGAACCCATCTTCCTCAAATTATTAGTAACCTTCTGCCATATGGTAGAAATGGAAGATGAAAACCGTTCTTCCTCTGGTAATCCAGAAGGGCAATTACCATTAAAAGAACTAAACTGAGGATGGAACCCATATGCCCCGAAAAATGGGGACTTACCAGTCGATTCCTGACAACGACTATTCACAACGAATTCGGCTAACAGTAAATAGGTAACCCAGTCCTCCTGATTTTCAGAAACAAAATACCTGGGATATGTCTCTAGATTCGGGTTAACCCATTCAGTCTGCCCATCAGACTGCAGGTGAAAAGCAGAAGAAAATGACAAATGGATCCCCACACGGGTGCAAAATGCCCTCCAAAACTTGGAGACAAACTGCACCCCCCGATCAGAAACAATATAGTTCAGGATCCCATGCAATCTAAATATTTCCCTGACAAAAACTTGCGCCAAGGATTTGGCATTCGGTAAAGCTGAAAAAGCCATAAAATGAGACATTTTACTAAACCTATCTACCACCACCGGAATTACAGTGTTCCCTGATGACACGGGTAGATCCATGATAAAATCGATCGACATGTGAGTCCAAGGTCTGCTGGGAATATCCAATGGTTGGAGAGCCCCTGATGGACGAGTATGAAAGGTCTTTGAATGTGCACAGACACTGCATGCAGCTACATACTCCTGGACATCCTGATGAGCACCTGGCCACCAAAATTACAAGTAAGCAGATCAGCAGTGGCTTTATTACCAGGGTGTCTGGCCAGCACTGAATCGTGATGTTCGCTAAGGACTCTAAGGCAGAGATTTACCAGGACAAACAGTTTACTGAGGGGACAGGCAGCAGGGGCGTCCCCCTGAGCGTCAACTACCTCTCTTTCCAGATCGAAGCATATAGACGCCATAACCACCCCTTTTTGAAGATTAGGTACTGGTTCACACTTATCTCCTCCCCCAGTAAAGCAACGGGATAAGGCATCTGCCTTAATGTTTTTGTTCCCAGCCTATAAGTCACAAAAAAGTGAAACCTGGTAAATAACTATGCGCATCTTGTCTGTTGAGGTGTTAGATGTTTCGCTGATTCCAAATATACCAGATTCCTATGATCCGTGACTATTACTTATAGTATTACTATAACTGGGTAAACCGCTACTTCCAAAAAATGACGCCACTCTTCAAAAGCTCATTTGATTGCTAAGAGTTCCCTGTTACCAATGTCATAATTTTTCTTACAGTTTTTCAGAAAAATAAGCACATGGTTGCCATTTACCAGGAGATGCACCCTGCGACAATACAATCCCTACGCCTGCCTCAAAAGCATCAACTTCAACGATAAAAGGCTGAGAGACATCAGGATGTATAAGGATCTGCGCAGAAGAAAAACACTTCTTCAACATAACACATGTCTCCCTGGCAGGACTGGACCACTTGGATATGTCCGTCCCCTTCCTGGTCATATCTGTAAGAGGTCTGGATACTACCGAAAAGTTCATTATGAATTTACAGTAGTAGTTGGCGAAACCTAAAAATCTTTGTAACGCCTTCAAATCCTCTGGACAATCCCACTCCAATACTGCCCAGACTTTCATTGGATCCATGCGAAAACTGGTGGAAGACAACACATATCCAAGGAAAGGGATCTCCTCAACCGAGAACATACACTTCTTGGGTTTAACATGTAATTTATTGTCTCGGAGAATACGTAAGATCTGCCTGACATGTACCTGGTGTGACTCAAGGTCAAGTGAATAAATTAATATGTCATCCGAATAGATAACCATGAATCTGCCTACCAGGTGACTAAAGATGTCATTTATAAACAGATTCGCATACTGTCCCTCAGGCATTTTGAACATTGTTTTCCACTCATCCTCCTCTTTAATGCGGATGAGATTATATGCCCCCTGAGGTCTGTTGTGAATTCTGTGGCAGAGTTCACTCCTGTGGTCACAAGTGGTACTTCGGCTGATTCTCTCTGGGATCTTCCGTTTGTGGAGGAAAGTGGTACTGCAGCTTCTGAGTTTCCTCCCTCAGGTGATCTGGTGAGCTCGTTAGCTTCTTCTCTACTTAACTCCACCTGATGCTTTGATCTATGCTTCCTGTCAATGTTTCAGTGTGGAACTTGTTTTTTCCCTGGATCATTCCTGTGGCCTGCTGCTCTGCAAAGCTAAGTTTTGCTTATGTTATTTTGTTGCTATTTTTCTGTCCAGCTTGCTTTATTGGTTGTTCTTGCCTGCTGGAAGCTCTGAGACGCAGAGGGACCACCTCCGTACCGTTAGTCGGTGCAGAGGGTCTTTTTGTCCCCTCTGCGTGGTTTTTTATAGGTTTTTGTGCTGACCGCAAAGTTATCTTCCCTATCCTCGTTCTGTTCAGCTAGTCGGGCCTCACTTTGCTAAATCTGTTTCATCTCTATGATTGTGTTTTCATCTTACTCAGTCATTATATGTGGGGGGCTGCCTTTTCCTTTGGGGAATTTCTCTGAGGCAAGGTAGGCTTATTTTTCTATCTTCAGGATTAGCTAGTTTCTCAGGCTGTGACGAGGCGCCTAGGTTCTGGTCAGGAGCGCTCCACGGCTACCTTTGGTGTGGTTTGATAGGCTTAGGGATTGCGGTCTGCAGAGTTCCCACGTCTCAGAGCTCGTTCTATTATTTTGGGTTATTGTCAGTTCACTGTATGTGCTCTGACCTCCATGTCCATTGTGATTCTGAATTGCCTTTCATAACAGTACAGGAAGCCAAAAGTGCTAATGATTCTCAATAGAGGGAAAAAAGAAGTTCTGAGACCATTTTTTTTTCTTTGCACTGTGTTTTGTCTTTTTTTTCCCCTAGACATTTGGGTGGTTCAGGACACAGGTGTAGCAATGGACATTAAAGGTCTGTCTTCATGTGTGGATCAGCTCACGGCATAAGTTCAAAATATTCAAGATTTTGTGGTCCAGAATTCTTTGCTTGAACCGAGAATTCCTATTCCAGATTTGTTTTTTGGAGATAGAACTAAATTTCTGAGTTTCAAAAATAATTGTAAACTATTTCTGGCTTTGAAACCTCGCTCTTCTGGTGACCCAATTCAACAGGTTAGGATCGTCATTTCTTTTTTGCGCGGCGACCCTCAGGACTGGGCGTTTTCTCTTGCGTCAGGAGATCCTGCATTGAGTAATATCGATGCGTTTTTCCTGGCGCTTGGGTTGCTGTACGATGAGCCTAATTCAGTGGATCAGGCAGAAAAAAATTTGCTGGCTCTTTGTCAGGCTCAGGATGAGATAGAGGTATATTGTCAGAAATTTAGAAAGTGGTCAGTGCTCACTCAATGGAATGAATCTGCGCTGGCAGCAATATTCAGAAAGGGTCTCTCTGAAGCCCTTAAGGATGTCATGGTGGGATTTCCTATGCCTGCTGGTTTTAATGAGTCTATGTCTTTGGCCATTCAGATCGGTCGACGCTTGCGTGAGCGTAAACCTGTGCACCATTTGGCGGTATTACCTGAGCTTAAACCTGAGCCTATGCAGTGTGATAGGACCTTGACCAGAGTTGAACGGCAAGAACATAGACGTCTGAATGGTCTGTGTTTCTACTGTGGTGATTCCACTCATGCTATCTCTGATTGTCCTAAGCGCACTAAGCGGTTCGCTAGGTCTGCCACCATTGGTACTGTACAGTCAAAATTTCTTCTGTCCGTTACCTTGATCTGCTCTTTGTCATCATATTCTGTCATGGCATTTGTGGATTCAGGCGCTGCCCTGAATTTGATGGACTTGGAATATGCTAAGCGTTGTGGGTTTTTCTTGGAGCCCTTGCAGTGTCCTATTCCATTGAGAGGAATTGATGCTACGCCTTTGGCCAAGAATAAGCCTCAATACTGGACCCAGCTGACCATGTGCATGGCTCCTGCACATCAGGAGGTTATTCGCTTTCTGGTGTTGCATAATCTGCATGATGTGGTCGTGTTGGGATTGCCATGGCTACAAGCCCATAATCCAGTATTAGATTGGAAATCCATGTCGGTGTCCAGCTGGGGTTGTCAGGGGGTACATGGTGATGTTCCATTTCTGTCAATTTCGTCATCCACTCCTTCTGAGGTCCCAGAGTTCTTGTCTGATTACCGGGATGTATTTGATGAGCCCAAGTCCAATACCCTACCTCCGCATAGGGATTGTGATTGTGCTATCAATTTGATTCCTGGTAGTAAATTCCCAAAAGGTCGATTGTTTAATTTGTCCGTGCCTGAGCACACCGCTATGCGCAGTTATGTGAAGGAATCCCTGGAGAAGGGGCATATTCGCCCGTCATCGTCGCCATTAGGAGCAGGGTTCTTTTTTGTAGCCAAGAAGGATGGTTCGCTGAGACCTTGTATAGATTACCGCCTTCTTATTAAGATCACGGTTAAATTTCAGTACCCCTTGCCATTGTTATCTGATCTGTTTGCTCGGATTAAGGGGGCTAGTTGGTTCACAAAGATAGATCTTCGTGGTGCGTATAATCTGGTGCGAATTAAGCAAGGTGATGAATGGAAAACTGCATTTAATACGCCCGAGGGTCATTTTGAGTATCTCGTGATGCCGTTCGGACTTGCCAATGCTCCATCAGTGTTTCAGTCCTTTATGCATGACATCTTCCGAGAGTACCTGGATAAATTCCTGATTGTGTACTTGGATGACATTTTGATCTTCTCGGATGATTGGGAGTCTCATGTGAAGCAGGTCAGAACAGTTTTTCAGGTCCTGCGTGCTAATTCTTTGTTTGTGAAGGGATTAAAGTGTCTCTTTGGTGTGCAGAAGGTTTCATTTTTGGGGTTCATCTTTTCCCCTTCTACTATCGAGATGGATCCTGTTAAGGTCCAAGCCATCCATGATTGGACTCAGCCGACATCTCTGAAAAGTCTGCAAAAGTTCCTGGGCTTTGCTAATTTTTATCGTCGCTTCATCTGAAATTTTTCTAGTATTGCTAAACCATTGACCGATTTGACCAAGAAGGGTGCTGATGTGGTCAATTGGTCTTCTGCTGCTGTGGAAGCTTTTCAAGAGTTGAAGCGTCGTTTTTCTTCTGCCCCTGTGTTGTGTCAACCAGATGTTTCTCTTCCGTTCCAGGTCAAGGTTGATGCTTCTGAGATTGGAGCAGGGGCTGTTTTGTCGCAGAGAGGTTCTGGTTGCTCAGTGATGAAACCATGCGCTTTCTTTTCCAGGAAGTTTTCGCCTGCTGAGCGTAATTATGATGTGGGCAACCGAGAGTTGCTGGCCATGAAGTGGGCATTCGAGGAGTGGCGTCATTGGCTTGAAGGAGCTAAGCATCGCGTGGTGGTATTGACTGATCATAAGAACTTGACTTATCTCGAGTCTGCCAAGCGCTTGAATCCTAGACAAGCTCGTTGGTCGTTGTTTTTTGCCCGTTTTGACTTTGTGATTTCGTACCTTCCGGGCTCTAAAAATGTGAAGGCGGATGCTCTGTCTAGGAGTTTTGTACCCGACTCTCCGGGTTTATCTGAGCCGGCGGGTATCCTCAAGGAAGGAGTAATTGTGTCTGCCATCTCCCCTGATTTGCGGCGGGTGCTGCAAAAATTTCAGGCTAATAAACCTGATCGTTGCCCAGCGGAGAAACTGTTTGTCCCTGATAGGTGGACGAATTGAGTTATCTCTGAACTTCATTGTTCGGTGTTGGCTGGTCATCCTGGAATCTTTGGTACCAGAGAGTTAGTGGCTAGATCCTTTTGGTGGCCCTCTCTGTCGCGGGATGTGCGTGCTTTTGTGCAGTCCTGTGGGATTTGTGCTCGGGCTAAGCCCTGCTGTTCTCGTGCCAGTGGGTTGCTTTTGCCCTTGCCGGTCCCAAAGAGGCCTTGGACACATATCTCTATGGATTTTATTTCTGACCTTCCCGTTTCTCAAAAGATGTCAGTCATTTGGGTGGTCTGTGATCGCTTTTCTAAGATGGTCCATCTGGTACCCTTGTCTAAATTGCCTTCCTCCTCTGATTTGGTGCCTTTGTTCTTCCAGCATGTGGTTCGTTTGCATGGCATTCCAGAGAATATTGTTTCTGACAGAGGTTCCCAGTTTGTTTCGAGGTTTTGGCGAGCCTTTTGTGGTAGGATTGGCATTGACTTGTCTTTTTCCTCGGCTTTCCATCCTCAGACTAATGGCCAGACCGAGCGAACCAATCAGACCTTGGAAACATATGTGAGGTGCTTTTTTTCTGCTGATCAGGATGACTGGGTGTCCTTTTTGCCTTTGGCTGAGTTCGCCCTTAATAATCAGGCCAGCTCGGCTACCTTGGTTTCACCGTTTTTCTGCAATTCTGGGTTCCATCCTCGTTTCTCTTCTGGACAGGTTGAGTCTTCGGACTGTCCTGGTGTGGATACTGTGGTGGACAGGTTGCAGCAGACTTGGACTCAGGTAGTGGACAATTTGACCTTGTCCCAGGAGAAGGCTCAACTTTTTGCTAATCGCAGACGCCGTGTGGGTCCCCGACTTCGTGTTGGGGATCTGGTTTGGTTATCTTCTCGTCATATTCCTATGAAGGTTTCCTCTCCTAAGTTTAAACCTCGTTTTATTGGTCCGTATAGGATTTCTGAGGTTCTTAATCCTGTGTCTTTTCGTCTGACCCTTCCAGATTCTTTTTCCATACATAACGTATTCCATAGGTCATTGTTGCGGAGATACGTGGCACCTATGGTTCCATCTGTTGAGCCTCCTGCCCCGGTTTTGGTGGAGGAGGAATTGGAGTATATTGTGGAGAAGATTTTGGATTCTCGTGTTTCAAGATGGAAACTCCAGTATCTGGTTAAATGGAAGGGTTATGCTCAGGAGGATAATTCCTGGGTTTTTGCCTCTGATGTCCATGCTCCCGATCTTGTTTGTGCCTTTCATGTGGCTCATCCTGGTCGGCCTGGGGGCTCTGGTGAGGGTTCGGTGACCCCTCCTCAAGGGGGGGGTACTGTTGTGAATTCTGTGGCAGAGTTCACTCCTGTGGTCACAAGTGGTACTTCGGCTGATTCTCTCTGGGATCTTCCGTTTGTGGAGGAAAGTGGTACTGCAGCTTCTGAGTTTCCTCCCTCAGGTGATCTGGTGAGCTCGTTAGCTTCTTCTCTACTTAACTCCACCTGATGCTTTGATCTATGCTTCCTGTCAATGTTTCAGTGTGGGACTTGTTTTTTCCCTGGATCATTCCTGTGGCCTGCTGCTCTGCAAAGCTAAGTTTTGCTTATGTTATTTTGTTGCTATTTTTCTGTCCAGCTTGCTTTATTGGTTGTTCTCGCCTGCTGGAAGCTCTGAGACGCAGAGGGACCACCTCCGTACCGTTAGTCGGTGCGGAGGGTCTTTTTGTCCCCTCTGCGTGGTTTTTTATAGGTTTTTGTGCTGACCGCAAAGTTATCTTCCCTATCCTCGTTCTGTTCAGCTAGTCGGGCCTCACTTTGCTAAATCTGTTTCATCTCTATGTTTGTGTTTTCATCTTACTCACAGTCATTATATGTGGGGGGCTGCCGTTTCCTTTGGGGAATTTCTCTGAGGCAAGGTAGGCTTATTTTTCTATCTTCAGGATTAGCTAGTTTCTCAGGCTGTGACGACGCACCTAGGTTCTGGTCAGGAGCGCTCCACGGCTACCTTTAGTGTGGTTTGATAGGCTTAGGGATTGCGGTCTGCAGAGTTCCCACGTCTCATAGCTCGTTCTATTATTTTGGGTTATTGTCAGTTCACTGTATGTGCTCTGACCTCCATGTCCATTGTGATTCTGAATTGCCTTTCATAACAGAGGTCCATCTTAGGCTGGTTTCACATTTGCGGTTGTGTCCACAGCGTTTCTGATGCATATATCCGCATGCGTCTTGATTTCCTATCTTTAACATTGTAGACGCAGGTGCATGCGTTTGCATGCGTTCGCCCGCTTTTGCTTACGCATGTGTCTTTTCGCGATATGCGGCTGGGCACGTCTAAGGCACCATGTTGCATTTTTTTGTGGTGGCAAATTTCCACCGCCATACGCATGCGTACACTTGCGGAAGGAGTGCGTCAAATAAACCCATTACAGTCTATGAGAACACATGCGTATGCAAGTACATGGTTATGATTGCATTTGCGTATGCATTCTTATGAGTAAACATGTGTAGGAATTTGTTTTAAGCCATCCCCCAAACAAACCTTATAAAAGAAGGCGTGGGCAGCAGACGTCCATTACTCTCAAGACTCTACTTGGATTGCAGCATCTTTTTTTGAAGCATAGGAAGACTCAAACTATAATGTGAGTATACAAGCTATATGTTTGCCTGTCTGTTTTGCTCCCTGCAATCATTTCTGTCTCTCTTGCAGCATTCCTCATCATTTCCTCCACTGAAGACCAGACCTCACAGAATGGACAGGAGACTGAAGTGAGTACATTTGCTAGTGATTGGTAAGTATTCACTGTCACTATTACACATGTGGCAAAATATTTCTTTTTCTTTTTACAGAACCATTCCAGTGCAGATGAGCAGGAGCAGCAGGCTCAGGCCCAAGTTCCGGTGACAAGACGGCGTGTAAGTATCCTTGACTGTTTTTATTTATTCTTGACTGTTTTTGGTTCTCTTGCCTTCTTTTTATTATTTTTGCCTTTTTTTTTAAAAAAAATTTATCTTTCCAACATTAATGTCTTTGTTTCATTTCTAGGTTCCAAAACAGGAGGAGGAAATCATTGACAACGAACTTCTCATCACCCTGGTGCAGGAGCGAGTTGAGTTGTGGGACACCCGGGAGCAGCAGCACTCGGACACTGTGGTGATTCGGCAGCTGTGGAATGAGGTGGCCCAAGTATGACACCCAAGGTAACCGGTTGTTACAGTGATGTTGCCTTCCTTTGGGGAGGGTAATATCATGCTCGGAGGCAATGAGGATTCTTTTTACCAGGTAACGCACCTATGGATTGCCCCCACGTAAGGGCTATAGGATACTTGGTACTGGGTCTTTCAAGGGAACCTGTCACCCCGTTTTTTTAAGATGAGCTACAAATACCGTTAAATAGGGGCAGTGCTGTGCTTTACATTAGTGTATTTTGTGAGCCTTTATTCCCCACCTATGCTGCCGAAATACCTTTGTAAAGTCGCCATTTTGGGCTGTCACTCACGCTGGTCAGGTCATATGGGCGTGGTGACAGCGCTGTTTCTCCCCCAGATCTCCGTTGGTGGCGTAGTGGTGTGCGCATGTCCAACTGGCGAATCCACTGCGCAGCTTGAAGGAAAATAGCGCGATCTGCGCTATTCAGCCGTTTATAGTGGACACGGCCATCTTTGTGAGGCCGCGCGTGCGCAGATGGTTCTTCTCGGCTTCCCAGGGCTTCAGGAAAATGGCCGCGGGATGCCGCGCGTGCGCACATGGAGATCTTGGCGGCCATTTTCCTGAAGCCGACTTTGCATCTCGGCTGCAGGAAAATGGCCGCTGCGATCGCCATCTGCGCACGCGCGGCATCCCGCGGTCATTTTCCTGAAGCCCCGGGAAGCCGAGAAGAACCATCTGTGCACGCGCGGCCTACAAAGATGGCCGCGCCCACCGATAAACGGCTGAATAGCGTAGATCGCGCTATTTTCCTTCAAGCTGCGCAGTGGATTCGCCAGTTGGACATACGCATACCACTACGCGACCAATGGAGATCTGGGGGAGAAACAGCGCTGTCTGTTGTGAGTTCTGTTTTTGGGCTCCCTCTGGTGGTTACTGATGGTACCGGGTGACTTGTCTTTCCTGGGTTTCTGGGTTCCACCTGTTCCATCAGCATATGGGAGTTTCCTATTTAACCTGGCTTTGCTGGCATTTCCTCGCCGGTTAACAATGTATCCAGTGTGTCTTGTTACCTCTGCTCCCTGCTCCTAGAACCTTCTGGACAAGCTAAGTTTGGATTTTCCTGTTTTGTGTTTTGCTTAATTTGGTTTTTAGTCCAGCCTGCAGATATGTGATTCTCTGCTGCTGGTTGCTCTAGTGGGCTGAAATTGCTTTTCATGTACCATGAGTTGGCACATGAGTTCAAGTAATTTCAGGATGGTTTTTTGAAGGGTTTTTCGCTGACCGCGCAGTTCACTTTTGTATCCTCTGCTATCTAGCTTTAGCGGGCCTCATTTTGCTGAAACTGTTTTCATACTACGTATGTGCTTTCCTCTCATTTCACCGTCATTATATGTGGGGGGCTGCTATTTGCTGTGGGGTATTTCTCTGGAGGCAAGAGAGGTCTGTGTTTCTTCTGATAGGGGAAGTTAGATCTTCGGCTGGAGCGAGACGTCTAGGATCATCGTAGGCACGTTCCCCGGCTACTTTTATTTGTGTGTTAGGTTCAGGGTCGCGGTCAGCTCAGGTTCCATCGCCCTAGAGCTTGTTTGTATCTGTGCTTGTCCTTTTTGTGATCCCCTGCCATTGGGATCATGACAGTATAACCGGCCCACAAAGTGTTAATTGTATTGGCTGAAGTAGGAGGATAAGCAGTCTAAGGAAGTTTTTTTTTTTTTTTTTTTTTCCCCCTCAGAGTTTGCTGCCTAGCCTTATTGCAGCCTGGCTACTTCCTCCTCCTCTTAATCTTTGAATGGCTCTGATCTCAGCTGTTTATCATGGACGTCCAGAGTTTGGCTTCCAGCCTGAATAATCTTGCCACTAAGGTTCAAAATATACAGGATTTTGTTGTACATGCTCCTATGTCTGAACCTAGAATTCCTGTCCCAGAGTTTTTTTCTGGAGATAGATCTCGTTTTCTGAATTTTAGGAACAATTGCAAGTTGTTTCTTTCTTTGAAATCTCGCTCCTCTGGAGACCCTGCTCAGCAAGTCAAGATAATTATATCTTTCCTGCGGGGTGACCCTCAGGATTGGGCATTTGCATTGGCACCAGGGGACCCTGCGTTGCTTAATGCAGATGCGTTTTTTCTGGCATTGGGTTTGCTCTATGAGGAACCTAACCAAGAGATTCAGGCTGAAAAAGCTTTGTTGGCCCTCTCTCAGGGGCAAGATGAAGCAGAAATTTATTGTCAAAAATTTCGGAAGTGGTCGGTACTTACTCAGTGGAATGAGTGCGCTCTGGCTGCAAAGTTTAGAGATGGCCTTTCTGAGGCCATTAAAGATGTTATGGTGGGGTTCCCTGCGCCTGCTGGTCTGAATGAGTCTATGACTATGGCTGTTCAGATTGATCGGCGTTTACGGGAGCGCAAACCTGTGCATCATTTGGCGGTGTCGTCTGAACCGTCACCTGAGATAATGCAATGTGATAGAATTCAGTCCAGAAGTGAACGGCAAAAGTATAGGCGGAAAAAAGGGTTGTGCTTTTATTGTGGTGATTCAGCTCATGTTATATCAGCATGCTCTAAACGCACAAAAAAGGTTGATAAGTCTGTTGCCATTAGTACTTTACAGTCTAAGTTCATTCTGTCTGTGACTCTGATTTGTTCATTATCATCCATTTCCGTCGATGCCTATGTGGATTCAGGCGCTGCCCTGAGTCTTATGGATTGGTCATTTGCCAATCGCTGTGGGTTTAGTCTGGAGCCTCTGGAAGTCCCTATTCCTTTGAAGGGAATTGACTCTACACCTTTGGCTATGAATAAACCTCAGTACTGGACACAAGTGACCATGCGTATGACTCCCGTTCATCAGGAGGTGATTCGCTTCCTGGTACTGTATAATTTGCATGATGTTCTAGTACTTGGTCTGCCATGGTTACAAACTCATAATCCAGTCCTTGACTGGAAATCAGTGTCTGTGTTAAGCTGGGGTTGTCAGGGGGTTCATGATGATGCACCTCCGATTTCTATCGCTTCATCTACTCCTTCTGAGATTCCTGTATTTTTGTCTGATTATCGGGATGTTTTTGAGGAGCCTAAGCTCAGTTCGCTTCCTCCTCACAGGGATTGCGATTGTGCTATAAATTTAATTCCGGGCAGTAAATTTCCTAAAGGTCGTTTGTTCAATCTGTCAGTGCCAGAGCATACTGCTATGCGGGATTATGTTAAGGAGTCCTTGGAAAAGGGACATATCCGTCCATCTTTGTCCCCTTTGGGAGCAGGTTTTTTTTTTCGTGGCCAAGAAAGATGGTTCCTTGAGGCCTTGTATAGATTATCGTCTTTTGAATAAGATTACCGTAAAATATCAGTATCCTTTGCCATTGTTGACTGATTTGTTTGCTCGCATTAAGGGGGCTAAATGGTTCACTAAGATTGATCTTCGGGGTGCGTATAATCTTATACGAATAAAGCAAGGTGATGAGTGGAAAACCGCATTTAATACGCCTGAGGGCCATTTTGAGTATTTGGTAATGCCTTTTGGACTTTCTAATGCTCCTTCAGTCTTCCAGTCCTTTATGCACGATATTTTCCGTGAATATCTGGATAAATTTATGATTGTGTATTTGGATGATATTTTGGTTTTTTCTGATGACTGGGAGTCTCATGTTCAGCAGGTCAGGAAGGTGTTTCAGGTCCTGCGGGCCAATTCCTTGTTTGTAAAAGGCTCAAAGTGTCTCTTTGGAGTCCAGAAGATTTCTTTCTTGGGGTATATTTTTTCCCCTTCTACTATTGAGATGGATCCCGTCAAGGTTCAGGCTATTTGTGACTGGACGCAGCCTACATCTCTTAAGAGTCTACAGAAGTTCTTGGGCTTTGCTAATTTCTATCGTCGTTTTATAACTAATTTTTCTAGTGTTGTTAAGCCTTTGACGGATTTGACTAAGAAGAGTGCTGATGTTGCTAATTGGTCTCCTGCGGCTGTGGAGGCCTTTCAGGAACTTAAGCGCCGGTTTTCTTCTGCTCCTGTGTTGCGTCAGCCAGATGTTTCGCTCCCTTTTCAGGTTGAGGTTGATGCTTCTGAGATTGGAGCGGGGGCGGTTTTGTCACAGAGAAGCTCCGATGGCTCAGTGATGAAGCCATGCGCGTTTTTTTCTAGAAAGTTTTCGCCGGCTGAGCGGAATTATGATGTTGGTAATCGGGAACTTTTGGCCATGAAGTGGGCATTTGAGGAGTGGCATCATTGGCTAGAGGGTGCTAGACATCGTGTGGTGGTCTTGACTGATCACAAAAATTTGATTTACCTTGAGTCTGCCAGGCGTCTGAATCCTAGACAGGCTCGTTGGTCACTGTTTTTCTCTCGATTCAATTTTGTGGTTTCATACCTGCCAGGTTCAAAGAATGTGAAGGCGGATGCTCTTTCTAGGAGTTTTGTGCCTGACTCCCTTGGAAATTCTGAGCCCTCTGGTATCCTTAGGGATGGGGTGATTTTGTCTGCTGTCTCCCCAGACTTGCGACGTGCTTTGCAGGAGTTTCAGGTGGCTAAACCTGATCGTTGTCCGCCTGAGAGACTGTTTGTTCCGGATAATTGGACCAGTAGAGTCATCTCCGAGGTCCATTCTTCTGCGTTGGCAGGTCATCCTGGAATATTTGGTACTAGAGACTTGGTGGCCAGGTCTTTTTGGTGGCCTTCCTTGTCGAGGGATGTGCGTTCTTTTGTGCAGTCTTGTGAGGTTTGTGCTCGGGCTAAGCCTTGCTGTTCTCGGGCCAGTGGATTGTTGTCACCTTTGCCTATCCCGAAGAGGCCTTGGACGCACATTTCCATGGACTTTATTTCGGATCTCCCTGTCTCTCAAAAAATGTCCGTCATCTGGGTTGTGTGTGATCGCTTTTCTAAAATGGTTCATCTGGTACCCTTGCCTAAGTTGCCTTCCTCCTCTGAGTTGGTCCCTCTGTTTTTTCAGAATGTGGTTCGTTTGCATGGGATTCCTGAGAACATCGTTTCTGACAGGGGATCCCAGTTTGTGTCTAGATTTTGGCGGACTTTCTGTGCTAAGATGGGCATTGATTTGTCCTTTTCGTCTGCATTCCATCCTCAGACGAATGGCCAGACTGAACGAACTAATCAGACCTTGGAAACTTATTTGTTTCTGCTGATCAGGATGACTGGGTTACCTTTTTGCCGCTGGCCGAGTTTGCGCTTAATAATCGGGCTAGTTCTGCTACCTTGGTTTCTCCTTTCTTTTGTAATTCGGGGTTTCATCCTCGTTTTTCCTCTGGTCAGGTGGAACCTTCTGATTGTCCTGGAGTGGACATGGTGGTGGATAGGTTGCATCGGATTTGGAGTCATGTGGTGGACAATTTGAAGTTGTCCCAGGAGAAGGCTCAGCAGTTTGCTAATCGCCGTCGCCGCGTGGGTCCTCGACTTCTTGTTGGTGACTTGGTGTGGTTGTCTTCTCGTTTTGTTCCTATGAAGGTCTCTTCTCCTAAGTTCAAGCCTCGGTTCATCGGTCCCTATAGGATCTTGGAAATTCTTAACCCTGTGTCGTTTCGTTTGGATCTCCCGGCATCGTTTGCTATTCATAATGTGTTTCATCGGTCGTTGTTGCGGAAGTATGAGGTACCTGTTGTTCCTTCTCTTGAGCCTCCTGCTCCAGTGCTGGTGGAGGGAGAATTGGAGTATGTTGTGGAGAAGATCTTGGATTCTCGTGTTTCCAGACGGAAACTCCAGTATTTGGTCAAGTGGAAGGGTTATGGTCAGGAGGATAATTCTTGGGTGGTTGCCTCGGATGTTCATGCTGATGATTTGGTTCGCGCTTTTCATAGGGCTCATCCTGGTCGCCCTGGTGGTTCTCGTGAGGGTTCGGTGACCCCTCCTCAAGGGGGGGGTACTGTTGTGAGTTCTGTTTTTGGGCTCCCTCTGGTGGTTACTGATGGTACTGGGTGACTTGTCTTTCCTGGGTTTCTGGGTTCCACCTGTTCCATCAGCATATGGGAGTTTCCTATTTAACCTGGCTTTGCTGGCATTTCCTCGCCGGTTAACAATGTATCCAGTGTGTCTTGTTACCTCTGCTCCCTGCTCCTAGAACCTTCTGGACAAGCTAAGTTTGGATTTTCCTGTTTTGTGTTTTGCTTAATTTGGTTTTTAGTCCAGCCTGCAGATATGTGATTCTCTGCTGCTGGTTGCTCTAGTGGGCTGAAATTGCTTTTCATGTACCATGAGTTGGCACATGAGTTCAAGTAATTTCAGGATGGTTTTTTGAAGGGTTTTTCGCTGACCGCGCAGTTCACTTTTGTATCCTCTGCTATCTAGCTTTAGCGGGCCTCATTTTGCTGAAACTGTTTTCATACTACGTATGTGCTTTCCTCTCATTTCACCGTCATTATATGTGGGGGGCTGCTATTTGCTGTGGGGTATTTCTCTGGAGGCAAGAGAGGTCTGTGTTTCTTCTGATAGGGGAAGTTAGATCTTCGGCTGGAGCGAGACGTCTAGGATCATCGTAGGCACGTTCCCCGGCTACTTTTATTTGTGTGTTAGGTTCAGGGTCGCGGTCAGCTCAGGTTCCATCGCCCTAGAGCTTGTTTGTATCTGTGCTTGTCCTTTTTGTGATCCCCTGCCATTGGGATCATGACAGCTGTCACCACGCCCATATGACCTGACCAGCGTGAGTGACAGCCCAAAATGGCAACTTTTCAAAGGTATTTCGGCAGCATAGGTGGGGAATAAAGGCTCACAAAATACACTAATGTAAAGCACAGCTCTGCCCCTATTTAACGCTAGTTTTAGCTCATCTTGAAAAAACGGGGTGACAGGTTCCCTTTAAGTTCCCTCAGCGGGGATGTCACGGTGGCCCGACCCGGACCGTGGCCCTATGAGGGGCGCCCAATAAAAGGCAAAGTTCGTAGATAACGGTAGTGTTCGTGATGCCACCTGTGGTATTCGGTCAGGGTGACCGACGCTGCTTAGGGGTCCGCTGGGGTGATGGAATGGCAGCTAGATGGTATACCTTCCCACAGGTGAAGTATATCCCCAGGGCTTCCCAGAAGTGTAGATGTTGATGGTGGATGGTGCAAGGTGCGGTAAATAACAAGGACATAATGGGTGCAGTCTCTTTACCTTTACTGAAGGCTTCAGCATCCACAGTCCAGAGTGCCGGATGACAGGGTAGGCAGAGTCCGGCCGGTCTGATGGCAATTCCAGAGTCCCCTTATCCAGGTGGAAATCAGTAGCCTTCCCCTTGTGCACAGTAACGTAGTAGGTCCCTACTTGCACTAGCTACCATAAGGTCCTCACTCTTGTTACTTCTTTCTCTCTTTCCCCCAGATGGATAGGACATAACCCGTATGACGGTGGTGGCCTGAGGCTATTTTATAGGGACCCTAGAGACGCCCCTCCTCCGCGTTGCCACCTTGTTTGCTTAGGTGTTTAGGTCGAACAGCCAACTTGGAATCGACTGCCCTGCCGGTCTCTGAAGTAAAGCGTAGAGTCTATTACTCCCTCGGTGTTCCGGCCACCGGATCTGCGCTCAGATGGAGGCAGCCTGCTTCTAGCTGGTCTCCCGCTGTTGTTTCACTTCCATTGCTATGACTTCTGTGCTCACTCACTATGGCACACTTCCTTTCCTGTCCGTTCTTAGGAGGCTGCCGCATGGGTTGCAGGCGCAGCTCCGTGTCGTTCCTACTGAGCCGCTGATGTTCCTTCTTGTTCCTCTGTCTGCCTGACAGGAATTCCCTGGGCCGAGCCCAGTCTGCTTCTCTCCCTCTCCTGCTGGCTCCAACTCCGACTCACTCTGCCTGACTTCCTAACCAACCCACCAGTTTTACCCAAATGTGAGGAGTGGCCTAATAGATAGAACCTTTTGCTCCCCCTGGTGGCCGGCGTGTGAAGTGTGTGTGTGGCTGTGATACCTGGCAGGGTGAACTCCTTTAGTGCCATCAGACGTAACATCGTTCCGCCTGGTGGAAGAACGACATTACTGCAACGACCAGGACTCTGGGGCTCTGCACCTACATACAACACATTATGAATCCAGGCCAGCAGGGGGAGTTAAGAACCCGGATTCAGGGGAGCTTCCTGAGCTTTAAGTCTTCTGGTCTGGAGGAGGAGTTATTCAGTTGGTCCAGGGAGACCAAAGAGATCAGTCTGGAGCAGACAGTGAAGGGAGAGGAGTGGAGCGCAGACAGTGGCGCCGTGCGGCCACGTGTGAGTTGCAGCTCCAGGAAAAGGAAGAGAACCTGAAGGGTTGCATGTCACTGAGCACCAGAGGAAAGAAGCAACAGGTGAAAGAAAGGGGCTCAGAGGGGAACTGTGACTGGGCACCCTCAGAGCCAAAGCGCAGGAACCGGGCACTGGGAGCTCGAGGCTGTGTTATACTTCAGGTCACACGGCAGAACCGGAGGGCATAGGACTTTATGTAATTTACCCGCACCCACACCTGAAGGTGCAGCAGTACACTAGGAGCCCAGGTCATGATAAAGACCCTATTAAAAGGCTCACACTGCCCACCATACCGGTAACTGTCCCTGGACAGGAGAGAGAGGACTTTGTCAACCAGCTACAGGCAGCATGGACCTCACATACTAGCGTGAGTAGGAAGGCTTATGGACCTCACCTGGAAGAAGGATCACTATTGCCTCCAGGCCGGCTGGACCATATCACCACCTGTTCCTGGTACCCTGGACTGCAGCTGCTTACAACCAGTAAACCAGGTAAAGACTTTACAACTCTGAGACCTCCATTTATTTGCCGGCATACACCATCCTTGCCCAGCACACCGGGAGCCCTGGGGACCCCGCTTCACCTGTGGGAAGTGTCACCATCTTGACTCCAGTAACACCGCCCCAGAGAACCCCTTTAAGCAGCTTCGGTCCCTTCTGACCAAGAACCACAAGTGGCATCATGAACACAAACTTTAATGCTAATGCCTTAAAAAGACATTTCCCCTTTTAATTGAGCGCCCAGGGCAACGGAACGGGTCGCAGCCACCATGACATCCCCTTTAAGTGCTGAGTACCCCACGGCCCTGGTGGGTGACTCACAAGCGCTGATGGATGACTGGGACAATGCCACGTCATGAGTCAGAAAGGCTTTTCGTAAGTATTGCAGTGTGGTCTGATGCGGCAGTGAATCTGAAGGCCGGGATCACACAATCGTGTGTGATGCGAGAACCAGATCCACGTTTGCAGTGGTGCCGCAGCAAGGATCGGGAAATGCCGGGTGCTGCTGAAAACCATTCCACTGCCACCATGCCGAGTCCTGCTCCTGCACGGCTGTCCACCGCCACCAGCACAAAGCCACCTCAAAATCCTGCACGGCTTTCCACCACCCCCACTAGGCCTCCTCAAGATCCGTCAGAGTTGTCCACCGCCACCACCACTAGACCACCTCAAGATCCTGGATGGCAGTCCACCTCCACCACTAGGCTCGGTCCACATTCTGAACGACCTGCTGACCCCACCACTCCCACCATCCCAGGGAGACACAAAAAAAGGAAGCTGCTGCATAAAACGGAACAGAAAGCCAAAAAGATTCATGCCAGCAGAAGAGTCATACTACCTCCACCCTATCCTCCCAACGTGTCTGTGTTGTCCAGTTTTTCTCTCCCTTCCCATTTAAATAAATTTGTGTTGTTTTTCCCCAATCACTGCTTGTTCTGTGTCTCTTTTGTCGCCAGCAACACACACCGTGCGCCGTCAACACACATGTCGCCGTGTACACACACACTGTGTTTTTGCCATCTCATAGCTCCATGACACACAATCTACTGCCCCTCTTCTTTATTTGCTTTACACTGCAGCTTTGCTTCTTGTGTCTGTCATGGAGCTATGAGGTGGCAAAAACACAAAGAGAACTGAAAATCCTCCAAAAATATATATTAATACAGCAAAAAAAAGTCAGGGGTCATCAATGCTCACCTGCCCAGGTGTCAGCACTAGTGCGCTCAGGATGCTGTGTTTTCTGCATCCTGAGTGCACTAGTTCTGACACACAGGCAGGTGAGTAAAGATATGAGGTAGATTAGCTCTATCATCTCATCAGTCTGCATTAATATATAGAACTACAGAAATGCAGACTGAAGAAACGATGGAGCTAATCCAACATCACCTACCATAGCACTGACCTTAGAGAGAGAAGAGGTGTAGTGTAAAGCATGGGTTACATAACCCAATTTGGTTATAATCCAATCCCTGTTTCATGCGATCTGCATGATACAGCGAGTGGATTTTATAAAAACTATAGTTGTGAACCGGTGATCACCTTATTAAACTTTAAAATAACTATTCTATTATAGAGGGCATTTGGAACAGGTGTTTAACTACAACAAACATTAAAGGTACATTTTAATAATTACAGGTACATAACATCACACAGCATTACAAGAACACTAAACCATTTCATCTTGCCAGGACATACATCCACTCTCAGAAACAAAGTAGGACACAAATGTATCCCTCATTTAGGCAACTTCAACTGTTGTCCTGAGAGGGTGATGATGGTAATCTGGCAATGGGTTAGAAACAGGTTGATCAAGTTCAACGTTGAGTCGTTCTTTATCCATTATGTAGTTGTGCAGAACCACACACGCCTTGACAACCTCATCGACTGTCTGAATTTTGAGATTAATGGCTGTCCCTAAAATGTGCCACTTTGAGACAAGGATATCAAAGGCACACTCAACTGTTCTTCATGCCCTGGTCAGTCTGTAATTAAAAATCCTTTTTGTGTGTGTCAAGTCCCGACTGGAGTATGGTTTCAGGAGGTTTCCACATATCTGAAAGGCCTCATCCCCAACCACAGCAAATGGCATTGGCGGACCTTGAGTGTTGGGAAGAGGTTGTGGCAGGGGGAAATTGAAATTATTGCCATACAACCGCTGGCCCATGTCCGAGTTTTTAAATGTCTGGGAGTCATTACCACGGCCAAAAGATCCAATGTCCACAGCGACAAACCTACAGTCTGCAGCTGCTATCGCCATGAGCACTATGTGAAAATATTTTTTAGAATTAAAGTACTCGGATGCAGTTCCAGCCGGTTGGGTAATTCTAATATGTTTTCCATCCATCGCTCCCAAACAGTTGGGGAAATTACAAATTTGCCAGTATTTATCGGCATTTTCCTGCCAGATTTCCGCAGTGGGTAGGGGGATACATTCCTCCCAGAGAACATCCCACATCCCAGATAGTGTGGAAATTCCTATCCGAACTGGAAATGGAGCGATTGATAGGCTCTCTCCGGTAGCCAGGAATCTGCTAAACAGAGAAAGAAAAAAATAAATCAGAACAATAATATTTATGACTGGGGTTTTGCAAAACAGAGAAAAAAAAAAAAAGGAAAGGACATGGCTTTTATAACAATAATATTTAGGACAGTATTTTAGCAAAACAAAAAAAGGGAAAAATATTAAGTACATTGCAGAGCAATAAGAATTATGACAGGCGTTGATGTTTAATTATTACATACCTTAGTGTCACCAGCAGACGTTCCTCAGCAGGAATCGCTCTACGGAGGTGGGTGTCCTGCCTGCTGATGGCTCCTTGTACACAGACCAGCAATTCCATAAAGCTGTCTTGAGATATCCTCATGTACTTGAAATATTTATCCGGGTTTTCACGGAGCTCATTGAATAAGGAGTGGTAGGCTCCACGGCTGTGTCAAAGTTCAAGAATCGGGTGCTGCCAAAGGCGCTGACGCCGTATTCTGTTTTCCTCTTTTCCGTTCATGCTCACAAGCAAATGCAAAGGAAAGAAACAAGTTGACATCCAAATCCAGATTCCGATAGAAACTCTCCATGCGAAGATCCATCTTGACGCAGGATACAGGAGCAAAATGTGAGGATTTAATCTGTGGAGTAAAAGTCATCAAT
The DNA here is from genome assembly GCF_032444005.1 of Ranitomeya imitator. Classification (NCBI taxonomy): domain Eukaryota; kingdom Metazoa; phylum Chordata; class Amphibia; order Anura; family Dendrobatidae; genus Ranitomeya; species Ranitomeya imitator. Next base: position 739,057,945 of record NC_091284.1, on the reverse strand, counting down.
TTTATTTCCACATATTTAAAATTCGGAAAAAGCTGCTTGCAAGTAACTGCACAACTATTCCAGAAAATAAGCCATAAGTTAGCTGAACGCGTTTCGAGCAGGCATGGTGCTCTTTGTCCACAGCAAGTGTTGCTGTGGACAAGGAGCACCATGCGTGCTCGAAACGCGTTCAGATAACTTATGGCTTCTTTTCTGGAATAGTTGTGCAGTTACTTGCAAGCAGCTTTTTCCGAATTTTAAATATGTGGAAATAAAATTGATGACTTTTACTCCGGAGCTGGATTTTTTTTTTTTCTTACTTACTCAGCAGAGGACGTTGGGCGGTGGCGCTTTCCTTGCTCGGATGTTCCTGTGGACTCTCATGGATTTGCTGATGGGGGTGAGCTGAAACTCAACTTTTTCACTGTTCAGGATTTAATCTGTACAAAGGTTTATATACAGAAATCCCATGAGCAATGGGCGTGGCTTGTTTCAAGGAAATTCTCCTTGAAACATTTTTTCCTATCAAACGCATGCAAAAACATGAGCGCATGCAAAAACACATGCAAGCAAATGTTGCGTTTTTTCCCATCATGCGTAAGCTGATGCGGATAAAAACGCTGCGTTTGCATGCGTTTTTGCGTGCGTTCACAGTTGCGGACGATACGCTGCGGACTCAACCGCAAATGTGAACCTAGCCTAAGAGAACCATTTTGCCCCTACAAATTGGTTAAAGAGGACTGGATTGAAAGGGAGAAGATAAGGATCACGGACAGTGATCGTGTTGAGTTCATGGAAATCCAGGCAAGGGCGTGACCCCCCCATCTTTTTTCTTTACAAAAAAGAACCCGAGGCAATAGGGGATGACAATGGTCTGATATGACCCTTAGCCAGGCTTTCCAAGATGTAGTCCTTCATGGCCTGTCTCTCTGGACCAGAGATATTATAGAGTCTGCTCTTGGGCAGCTTGGCACCAGGAGCGAGATTACTGGCACAATCATAATAATGAAGGGGAGGGAGTTCTTGGTACCCCTGTACCGAGAACACATCCCCAAAATCCAACAGGTAACTAGGCACAGACGGGCTATCCACCCTAGCAAACCGGGTACCCAAGCAGTGTTCTTGACAATACCCACTCCATTTTACTACTTCCTGAGTCTGCCAATCTACTACAGGATTGTGCAGAATGAGCCAAGGATGTCCCAGTACCACAGGCAAGTGCAGACCCTCTAGCACATAACATTCTAACACCTCAATGTGCATGGCCCCCACCTGAAGCTGTAAGTCTCAGACAACTTTACTAAAATGCCCCTGTCTCAAGGGGGCAGAGTTGATGGCGATTTATGGGTATAGGTCTGGACAGAGTATGTGGGATGAGGCCATGGACCTGGATGAACCTAGCGTCGATCAAATTTAACCCCAGGCACGTCCACCTTAAACCCATCCAGATGGGCTACAGCTGGTAGGAAAAATTGTGTCCTACCCACTTAGGTGATGAGGACACCCAGGTTGCTAACCTCCCCACAGCACAAGCCAAGCCACCTAGTTTTTCTAGCTGTTGTTTACCCTATGATCAGGAGGGACATGTGCCCACAAAATAGCCCCTTTTACCACAATTGAAACACACACGCCCTTACGCCGAACAAAAGGTAGTTTACCCAAGTGAGGTGCAACCCACACCTGCATGGGTTCCACAGTAGGCTCAGTGATGACCTTCATTGACCCTGGACCTCCCTCACACAGTGGTAACTCTCTATGTCTCTTGGCGAAGACAGGGATCAACCTAGATCATTAGAGACATGGCTGCCTCAAGGAAGTCAGAAGTCTCAAACAGAGCTAAAGCATCCTTCTCCCTTACTGTGAGCCCCTCACAAAACTGACTACGGATATTCGTTGCCCACCTCCAGAACTCAGAACAATATTCCTCCTCAGAATGGTCACCTTGCTGAAGTTGGCCCAGTGCCAGAAAAAATCCCTCCACCGTCTGAAGCAACTGAGTCAGGCAGGAGAAAAAATTCCCACACTTGGAGGTCCCCCTGGGAGAGCGAGATTACTATCCCCATTCGTTGCTCCTCTGTACCTGAGGTAACCTGAAGTACTGTGTACAGGCCTCCTGGAACACAGCAAACTTGTCACATCCCCTCAGAGAACCTGTCAAGCAACGCGATCTTGGGCTCCACTATGGTTTGCTGGGGAGATGGGAGTCCCACACCAGATGTATGAGGGTGCTGCAAAACCACCATGTTTAAATCAGCCACCTTCAGACTGAGCGGTCGCAGTTGCCCTGTCAAAGCAGCGATTGGATCCATAATGGATCAGAAAAAATGGTTACGGTCAGAGCAAATGTCACGACACAGCTGTCGGGAGACCCGGGACCAGGGGCTCCTTCACTGTCCCTAACAATAGGGGGGTACCCTAGCTCACCCTGCTCCCCAGGATACTTCAGATGTCAAAGATGCCGGGGCCTCCACCCTTGCCTTATCTCCTGAGTTAGCCCTCCGTCTGTTCTCCCCACCCAGGGAAGAGGAGATGCTACTGTGCACGGTAGTTCACCAACCCGACAAACAAGGCAACACAGACAAAGGTTAACAGAAAACTAAAGGGGAGAAGCCAGCGCTGCTTGTGGTCAGAACGCAATTTGAAAAGTGCAAATGCACATATTAATTTCTGACTGTATATAAAAATGAGATATTTAGCAAACAATTGATCAATTCTTTGAGCCACCCCGCCACGTCACGGCAATCTCTTGGGGCAGTCCTGCTCTACGTTTTTTATATTCGCTGTACCATTACGGCCTCCTTAATATGTTAGGAGAAAGACCACGTTAGTCCCGCTGTACGTTTTTTTATGTTTTACTCACTGTGCCATTACGGCCTCCTAAATGTGTTAAAAGCGGGACCATATTGAATGCAAACCGTACCTGTAGCTTTTCCGAATCACTCCCATGGCGCCAGAAAGGATATGCGACGATAACGGTCGACCAGGTCCAAGCATTTGCACTTTTCAAATTGCGTTCTGACCACAAGCAGCGCTGGCTTCTCCCCTTTTGTTTAACAGAAAACTCCAGTCATACTGGATAGTAGTTTTAGTAAAATTACTGTTTTCTCATCAGGAGATTATCACTAGAGGACTAGTAAATCTGCTGCCATGTAGTTCTCCATATTCATGACCTCTGTATAACCCCACTCTGACCACTGATTGGCAGATTTATGAATGCACTGGGTATAGTCAGAAAGCAGCAAATCAGTGGTGTGTGGGGGTTATACAGAGCTTAGTATTCAGAGAACTGCTAGACCTGTAGCAAATAAAACTGTGATTTTATTAAAACTGCAGCAAGCAACCCAATAAGAGACACACTGCTGGAATCAGGGCCTGTGCCCCTAGATCATGCTGCTCTTAGATGGGGTACCAAAATTCGTATAATTGATTTGTCTAAGCCTTTTCTTTTTAGGAGTTGGCCCCTGCCCAGCTTCTTGCTTGTTGGGAGCAGGCTCTTCTGCTTTATGGACAGCTTGGATCAGGGGCATCATTGTGCTTCTGGCCCCAGGTTTGCACTCTGCAATGTTGCTATAAGAGGTAGCCTTAGGCTATGTGCCGACGTTGCAGATTTCTGTGCGGATTCAGTTTTTGAAAAATCTGCAGGTAAAGCGCACTGCGTTTTACCTGCGGATGTACCGTGGATTTCCTGCGGATTTTGTCCAGATTTCACCTGCGTTTTATACCCCTGCGGATTCCTATTGAGGAGCAGGTGTAATATGCTGCGCAACCCGCACAAAGAATTGACATGCTGCGGAAAATAAACCGCAGCGTTTCCACGCGGTATTTTCCGCAGCATGTGCAGTGCAGATTTTGTTTTCCATAGGTTTACATGATACTGTAAACCAGATGGAAAACTGCGGCGAATCCGCAACGTCCAATCCGCTGCGGATCCGCAGGCAAATCCGCAACGTGTGCACATACCCTTAGAGGAGTGCAGTAGCACTGAAACTTCAATGCGGTCTTTACAAGCTCAATAGAAAAGAGCTGGTAAGTGCTGTGCATGTTTGGCTACTGCTACAAGGCTGCGGCGATGGCCTAGGCAACAAGCAAAACATAAAAAATAAAAACACAATTATTAGATTAATGGTGCATACGGTAATATTTAATAAAAAGTAAATTGGAAATTATTTTAACACTTTCCAATAATATGCAGAATAAACCTTTAAAGGGAACCTGTCACCAAGTATTCCCAATTATAAGTCAGGGCTGTATGTATGTCCCTACATAGTAACATAGTAACATAGTTAGTAAGGCCGAAAAAAGACATTTGTCCATCCAGTTCAGCCTATATTCCATCATAATAAATACCCAGATCTACGTCCTTCTACAGAACCTAATAATTGTATGATACAATATTGTTCTGCTCCAGGAAGACATCCAGGCCTCTCTTGAACCCCTCGACCGAGTTCGCCATCACCACCTCCTCAGGCAAGCAATTCCAGATTCTCACTGCCCTAACAGTAAAGAATCCTCTTCTATGTTGGTGGAAAAACCTTCTCTCCTCCAGACGCAAAGAATGCCCCCTTGTGCCCGTCACCTTCCTTGGTATAAACAGATCCTCAGCGAGATATTTGTATTGTCCCCTTATATACTTATACATGGTTATTAGATCGCCGCTCAGTCGTCTTTTTTCTAGACTAAATAATCCTAATTTCGCTAATCTATCTGGGTATTGTAGTTCTCCCATCCCCTTTATTAATTTTGTTGCCCTCCTTTGTACTCTCTCTAGTTCCATTATATCCTTCCTGAGCACCGGTGCCCAAAACTGGACACAGTACTCCATGTGCGGTCTAACTAGGGATTTGTACAGAGGCAGTATAATGCTCTCATCATGTGTATCCAGACCTCTTTTAATGCACCCCATGATCCTGTTTGCCTTGGCAGCTGCTGCCTGGCACTGGCTGCTCCAGGTAAGTTTATCATTAACTAGGATCCCCAAGTCCTTCTCCCTGTCAGATTTACCCAGTGGTTTCCCGTTCAGTGTGTAATGGTGATATTGATTCCCTCTTCCCATGTGTATAACCTTACATTTATCATTGTTAAACCTCATCTGCCACCTTTCAGCCCAAGTTTCCAACTTATCCAGATCCATCTGTAGCAGAATACTATCTTCTCTTGTATTAACTGCTTTACATAGTTTTGTATCATCTGCAAATATCGATATTTTACTGTGTAAACCTTCTACCAGATCATTAATGAATATGTTGAAGAGAACAGGTCCCAATACTGACCCCTGCGGTACCCCACTGGTCACAGCGACCCAGTTAGAGACTATACCATTTATAACCACCCTCTGCTTTCTATCACTAAGCCAGTTACTAACCCATTTACACACATTTTCCCCCAGACCAAGCATTCTCATTTTGTGTACCAACCTCTTGTGCGGCACGGTATCAAACGCTTTGGAAAAATCGAGATATACCACGTCCAATGACTCACCGTGGTCCAGTCTATAGCTTACCTCTTCATAAAAACTGATTAGATTGGTTTGACAGGAGCGATTTCTCATAAACCCATGCTGATATGGAGTTAAACAGTTATTCTCATTGAGATAATCCAGAATAACATCCCTCAGAAACCCTTCAAATATTTTACCAACAATAGAGGTTAGACTTACTGGCCTATAATTTCCAGGTTCACTTTTAGAGCCCTTTTTGAATATTGGCACCACATTTGCTATGCGCCAGTCCTGCGGAACAGACCCTGTCGCTATAGAGTCACTAAAAATAAGAAATAATGGTTTATCTATTACATTACTTAGTTCTCTTAGTACTCGTGGGTGTATGCCATCCGGACCCGGAGATTTATCTATTTTAATCTTATTTAGCCGGTTTCGCACCTCTTCTTGGGTTAGATTGGTGACCCTTAATATAGGGTTTTCATTGTTTCTTGGGATTTCACCTAGCATTTCATTTTCCACCGTGAATACCGTGGAGAAGAAGGTGTTTAATATGTTAGCTTTTTCCTCGTCATCTACAACCATTCTTTCCTCACTATTTTTTAAGGGGCCTACATTTTCAGTTTTTATTCTTTTACTATTGATATAGTTGAAGAACAGTTTGGGATTAGTTTTACTCTCCTTAGCAATGTGCTTCTCTGTTTCCTTTTTGGCAGCTTTAATTAGTTTTTTAGATAAAGTATTTTTCTCCCTATAGTTTTTTAGAGCTTCAATGGTGCCATCCTGCTTTAGTAGTGCAAATGCTTTCTTTTTACTGTTAATTGCCTGTCTTACTTCTTTGTTTAGCCACATTGGGTTTTTCCTATTTCTAGTCCTTTTATTCCCACAAGGTATAAACCGCTTACACTGCCTATTTAGGATGTTCTTAAACATTTCCCATTTATTATCTGTATTCTCATTTCTGAGGATATTGTCCCAGTCTACCAGATTAAGGGCATCTCTAAGCTGTTCAAACTTTGCCTTCCTAAAGTTCAATGTTTTTGTGACTCCCTGACAAGTCCCCCTAGTGAAAGACAGGTGAAACTGCACAATATTGTGGTCGCTATTTCCTAAATGCCCAACCACCTGCAGATTTGTTATTCTGTCAGGTCTATTAGATAGTATTAGGTCTAAAAGTGCTGCTCCTCTGGTTGGATTCTGCACCAATTGTGAAAGATAATTTTTCTTGGTTATTAGCAGAAACCTGTTGCCTAATTCCTAATGTCCCTAATGTGCCTAATGCCTAATGTCCCTAATTCCCTCTGCAATGCACAAAAAGACCTTTTATTATAGGCACAGACAGCGCAATCCGGTCTGATGGGGGTCTCTGGTCTCCGATGGGCGCCGCCTCTCTTCCTTCAGTCTGCTTCTTGCTTCATGTGCAGCACACGTCCAATGTTATCCACACAGTGACCCCCCAGTCGCACTCCTGCACAGGCGCACTTCTCTATGCCTTGCCGTCTGTGAGTGTAATAGAAGGTCTTTTTATGTCTTGTAGAGGGGATTGGGGACTTACATACAGCTTACTAGAATGCCGTAAAGGAGGCCTTAAAGGTTCTTTATATTGGGCAACCTGGTGACAGGTTCCCTTTAATAACTAAGCCCATAATAAAGCCACTCACTACATCTGCATGTCAGTGCATTCGGCGCCTGCTCTGAATAGTAGACGCCATCTGAAATTGCTATACCAGTACTCTATTTATTTCATTTTTCTTTTTGGCTGGATATCCCTTTTTATTATCATACTCGAAATTTATAAATCTTCGCAACTTTTTATATGTTGAAAATTGAATAATATCAATGTGAAAAGAAAAATCCAAATAGTTTAGAACGTAAACATTAGCATCTGGTATTTTGATTTCACCCAGACTAATATTTGCCATGTTTTATAGAACACTCCATTTAGTTAGGCACACGCCCAGACAATTCATCTGTAGTTTAATTAACATATTTACTACAGCTTTTCTGAGTTTCCATGTGTTTCATTATGGGACAGATATCTACGACAGATATCTATGTTAATGACAGCTTAGTTCATCTTATTGATTGAGTCTGCGTGCATCTCGCCGGGACAGTGCATCTACTGTCAGCTGTACCTTGGCATCCACACACTATCACTAAGGGCTATTCACAGCACCCTGCTTTCTGGATTGCTTTCTGGATTGCACGTAGAACTAAGGCAACATTGTTCTACATGAATACAGTAGAATAGATTGCTTGTTCCAGAAGAGACACTTTGCAATTGAGTTATAACTTTACAGACCATTTTCAGCCACACTAACATTTTGAATATCAGCTTTCTGGATTCCAAAAATATAGAGGACTTTCCACAATGTATTTTTCATTTTAAAATGTATAAAAAGTGTAAAAAGAAGCAGAGGGGCTGAGTAAAACTATTTTTTACATTTTGTTTTAAGTTTTTTCTCCACTTCATTGTGAAGATATGGGCTTTTGAAGTTTATATGCAAATTTCCCCTTCAGCCAAGGGATTCTTCTCATTGGGCGTTTAGTTTTTCCCCTGTATGCCGCTGCTCAATCATAAAAAGGTAGTGTCATAAAGAGAGGAAAAATGCTGACACCAACAGGGAAGGTTAAAATTTTCAGTGTTAGGCTAGTTTCACATTTGCGTTAAAAAACGCAGCGTTTTTAACGCAAACGCATGTGGTGCAAAAAACGCATGTAAACGCGTGCAAAAGCTGCGTTTTTTAGACGCATTCCTTTTTGCATGTGGAAAAAAATGCGGCGTTTTGACGCGTTTACATGCGTTTTTCCTGCGTTTGCGTTTTTGAAACGCATGCTGAGAAGTGTGTGACAGATGCCAATCATCAAAATCAACTAGAAAACCCACTATAAACAGAAATAGCTAGGGTTAGGGTTAGGATCCCTAGGGTTAGGGTTAAGATAGTAACCCTAGGGATCCTAACCCTAACCCTAACCCTAGGGATCCTAACTCTAACCCTAACCCTAACCCTAGGGATCCTAACCCTAACCCTAGGGATCCTAACCCTAACCCTTAGGGTTAGGGTTAGGATCCTAACCCTTAGGGTTGGGGTTAGGATCCCTAGGGTTAGGGTTAGGATCCCTAGGGTTAGGGTTAGGGTTAGGATCCTTAGGGTTAGGGTTGGGGGGTGGCTTATCAGTGTGTATTCTTGTGTTTTTCTATTGAAACGCAATGCGTTTTTTTTCCACAAAAAAACGTTGCTAGAAATTACTACAGGTTGCATTTCCGCAACAAAACGCAAGCATAGAAACGACGCATGCATCATCAAAATGCGGCAAAGCGCATGCAAAAAAACGCATGTGTTTTTAATGTTAAGTAGAGAAAAAAAGCATGCGTTTTTTTGCGCTAAAACGCAGCGGCAAAAAACACAAATGTGAAACCAGCCTTATATGGTGAGATTGTTGCTGATGAAAATTTCTCACTCCCATTGCTTTCTGTCATTGCAATGCCCGGAGAGAAGGAGAGTGACAGCACAGAACAGTGAATTTGATCATGGCAGCAGCATTTGTCAAATACAATGCTCCTTATCCTTTAAGTCTTTATCTTTCAAGGGGTTGACCAGTACTTTATATTGATGACTATCCTTTAATAAATCATCAATATAAGGTCAGTGTATGTGCCAGTGGCAGCTGGAAATAATCACTTTCAGAGTGGAGCTACAAAGCCCTGCAAATGAAATCGGAATATGGCGGGATCTGCAGAACCCCACTGCGGCTATTATACAGTTGACAAAACCGTGTAGTTCTCCTCCAGAACTAAGCACATCTACCCACTGCCAACTTTGAGAAGAGGTGATCAATGAAGGTGCATTAATTACTTATCCTACGGGCCCAGTCAGACAGTCATATAAATCAGACAGAGACCGGAAGGTAGTGCATGGATTGTAGGGCAAGCTCCCAACCCGAGTGCGAGAGCTGAATAAAAATACTTTAAGCTCTCACGCTCAGGTTGGGAAAGAGACCAAACAGTCAAAGCACATGGAAGTCAGAGAGTCCATGGTCAGATGCCAGGAAAGCACTTTAAATGCAAAAGCGTAAGGCACAAGAATGGTCAAAAGGCAAAGTCTGAGGTCAGGCAGCAAAGGTCAGACCATGTCAAAAGCAAAGGGGCAATACAAAAGAATGGTCGAAAAGCAAAGTCCATGGTCAAGCAACAAAAATTAGACTAGATGAACACAGAGTACAAGGCACACACACACACCACCAAGCAAGGCTATGACAGACAATGGTCTGACCATTGGCAGCCAACTAAATAGCCAGGTAATCACCCAGAGCAGGAGACACCTGGAGGAAACCCAGCAAGATTGGGCGGCTGGGTTGTCACTCACAATACTGATAGCCCAGCACAACCATGATTCTATAAGGCGACTGAGTGGCAGAATCGTGGCAGACACCTCCCAACAGATGAAGTTTTTGGGAGTGAAAGATTCAGCAGCAGGAATTTCAACTGATACTTTATAGTTTGGATCCGGATAGATAGCTGTCTGGGAAACAAACAATTGACCAACATCAGCCAGCTTTATTCTTGGCTGTTCAATTACAAGCATTTCAAACCTAGGGGGTTCTTTTCCAGCATGGTATGAACCATTAGACATGGCACCGCGAGACATGTTTCTATCCAAGCTAAGTACAGTGGGTCAGATCCCTGAACTAGTACAGAATTAATCCCATCATTATGTGAAGTTTTGTTTCTTTTTGTTTTCTTGTTTTATTTTGGTTTTATTTTCATGTCTAAGATATCATGTGAAGCACTTTTCTGAAATGTTTTTAATTAGGTTTCCTCATATACATATTAAACTTAGTTGAACTGTAGATAAGTTATATCCTATGGGCAATCCTGTTGATTAAAAAGCTTGAATAACGTTCAGCTGTGCTTGGTGCCTGCATATAGTGATGCTTAATGTACATTTAATGAGGTATTGACAATTCTGAAAACTTTATACACTCATTATGTAGTTCCCAGCACTCTCAGAGATATAATTTAGAGACCAACATTTGTAAATGGTAAAATACATCTTAGTTTATTTACACTAAGTAGAATTTTATAAACCACAGCAATGGAATATTAAGTGGCTCCATGGGTACATCGTACAGGCGCCAGAATATCTGCTTACATACGTAGATATAGTGGGCGCCAATGAATTATTATTGTAAGTTGGGCTTATAGAGCAAAGCATATGATTATAACCATGAAACTAATTCTAAGATTTCCAAACATTAAAAATAAAGAAACATTGTTAGACCAAGGGACCAGCGTGGCCATGTGGCTCCTGCGCAGATCTCTGGGTTGTTCAAGTCCACATTAATTGCCATCATTGTTTCATATTCCAGTAGCCAGAAAGAAAATGTAGTGCTTACTTGTTCATCAAAACAATGAGATAAAGGGGGAGAAGTTTGAATGGGGGGATGGAGTGTTAAAGACAATGACAAAACAAAGTCTGGAATTGCCCTCCAACTGTATTTATCACTTATGTAATGCCAACATGCACATTCGCTTACCTTCTAATCTCTGATTTCAGACACAAAGACTTATACAAACAAGGGTAGTATGTAGAGACAAAGAAAAATTATTCGCAATTAATCAAATTCATTACAAAGTTTCCCCAAAATTCAGATTTTCCCTAATTCAAATTTTTCAGGAATTGATTCACATTAATCCAGCGGGCCACCATTTTTTTGGATTCCATTGGGTTTAAGATTAAAAATCCTTCACCTTTCCTCACCTCTTCTTATTCCACCTATTCCAGTCTTCTGTTCTTCCTTCTCTCTGAAGTCAATATGATGCCTGTGATTGGCTTCCCTGATTCACATGGAGGGCATCGCATATCAAGACATGAAGGGAGCTGTAGCGGAGGACTATAAAGTTATTTTTCATTTTTTTACTTTTTCACTTTTCTCATTGCAATCGGATCATTTACAGTTTGGACTGAAATTAATCTTCCAACCAAATTTCAGCAAATCTGCCCAAATCTATTTTTGACCAATTTGGACAATAACACGATATTAGGCTGAGCTGCTGTAATGAATAATCCGTAGGACAAAAATGAGTTGAACGTTTTTTATTTCCACTTTTCAACACTGGACTAGCTTCTTTTTCAAGTAAAAAAGCATTTGATAGCAAAAAGGCTGAAAGTCTAATTGAAATTGAACAAAGCACCCACAAGAAAATTTGGGAAAAAAAAGAAGCGGAGTGAAGGGAGGGCAAGGTGAGGGTAAGGAGAGGAAATTGAGGAGTAGACTCATAATGGGATTGCAAAGGAAATAAAAAAAGAAATAATGAGGGAAAAAAAGAAAAATAGAAGAAGATGATAGATACAAATAGAATCAGTGGACAAATGAGGTGAAACTAGAAAAAAAAGAGAGAAGTAGATTGGGGAAGTGTTAGGTTGGAATTGAACCCATGAAGTATTGGGAAAAAGAGAGAGGGAAGGGGTCAATAAATTGATTGAGCCTTTAGTGAGGAAGAGGAAGAAGGGACAAACAAAAAGCAGGGAAGAGAGGTGAAAAGACATGCAGCAAAGGCAGGAATAAGGGTACCGTCTCACAGTGGCACTTTGGTCGCTACGACGGCATGATCCGTGACGTTCCAGCGATATACTTACGATCTCGCTGTGTCTGACACGCTACTGTGATCAGGGACCCCGCTGAGAATCGTACGTCGTAGCAGATTGTTTGAAACTTTCTTTCGTCGTCAAGTGTCCCGCTGTGGTGGCATGATCGCATCGTGTAACAAAGGTGTGCACGATATTGTATACGATGTGCGCATAGTAACCAACAGCTTCTACATCGCAAACACGTCATGAAATTATCGCTCCAGCGCCGTGCATTGCGAAGTGTGACCGCAGTCTACGATGCTGGAGCGATAATGGAGCGATGCTGGAGCGCCACGCATCGTGCCATCGTAGCGACCAAAGTGCCACTGTGAGACGGTACCCTAAGGGAAGAGCTAACCAGTGATAATTGTTGAAGAGAAGAATAGCATGGAATGCAAGTAGTCAGTGCATATAACAAGGAAATTGATAAAAGAGACAATGGGAGGCATCTGGTGCCAACCAGGCCATAGCCGATGACCAAAGATGAATGCCCTTGAGCACTTTTTTCACTTGAAAAATACACTAGTCCAAGATTCAAACTTGTTGTGAATATAAAAATAATTCAGCTCATAATGGTTCCAAGGATGCTTCAAAACATTAAAATTTAAAACGACTCACAGAAAAGGAGAAAATTTCAAAAAAATATCACAGAAAAGAAAAAGCCTTAGCAACACTAGGTCAGATTACCATTGCAATGGTAATCCTTTGCAATGGCAAAGGATTCAGCAGACCCCAATGATAAAGGCGGGGGCAGCACAGGTGCAAAATACTAACGCAAACCGCCTATCGTGTACTTTTAGACCATTTGGAAAAGTTTGTTCCTTTCCTGGTCATATCCATAAGCGGTTTGGCCACTACAAAAAAGTCCTTGATGAACTTTATTATTATTATTATTATTTATTATTTTAGCGCCATTTATTCCATGGTGCTTCACATGTGTGGAGGGCTATATGTAATAAAAAACAAGTACAATAATCTTAATCAATACAAGTCACAACTGGTACATGAGGAGCGAGGACCCTGCCCGCGAGGGCCCACAATCTACAAGGGATGGGTGAGAATACAGTAGGCGAGGATAGAGCTGGTCATGCAGCGACTTGGTCGATCGGTGGTTAATGCAGGTTGTAGGCTAGTTGGAGCGCCCCCAGACACAGGGCCATAAGTCACTCGGTACCGGTCCCTTCTCCTTCGGTTCTGCGGTTGTCACGGTGGCTGGACCCGGTCGTGACCCTGCTAAGGGGCATCCAATGAAGGTGGTAGTACAGTCTGTCAGGGGTTCGTGACGCCACCTGTGGTGTTCGGTCAGGGTGACCGACGCTGCTGTGGGGTCCGCTGGGGTGATGGCATGGCAGCTGGATGGTATACCTTCCCACAGGTGAAGTATGTCCCCAGGGCTTCCCAGTAAGGTGGATGGTGATGGTGTGAGGTGCAGGCAATAACGAGGACACAAGGTTGCAGTCTCTTTACCTTTTTACTGAAGGCTTCAATATACTCAGTCCAGACCACGTTCAACCGGGCTATCAGAGACCGGCCGGTCCGATGGGCACATCCAGAGTTTCCCTCGCAGATGGAAATCGTTGACTACCAATAGCGCCTGTGTGTTGTAGTCCTACCCTGCTGAGCATTCGGAATAGTCCTCACAACTGCTGTTCTCGTTCGTTCATTCTCTACAGCTTTCTCTCTCTCTCTCGTTCTTTGGTTCCAGATGTTGCTAGTTTCTAACGTCCCCCAGATATGTTAGGACTAGGACGCCACCCGTATGACGGGAAGGCTTGGAGGTCTTCCGGGACCCTAGAGACACCCCCCTCCCAATGTTGCCCCCTATGTCTTCGTAGGTGTAGAAGGTAGACAGCCAACCTATGATTAACTGTCCAGCGGAATTTGAAGTAAGGCCTGAAGTCAGTTACTCCTACGGTGATCCGGCCACCGACTACGCGCCTCAGTAAGATGTTGCCTTCCTCTCTCGGCACGACTCTTACTGGCTCTCCTTTGTGCTGATCTCGTTTACACTGTTCCTCAATATTCTTCCCTTCTTGTCTCTTTCTTAGGATACCGCCGCAAGGTGTGCAGGCGCGGTTCCGTTATGTTCTGTTCAGTTCGCTAGGCACCTGCCAGGTTCCCACGCCTGACAGGGACCCCCCCCTGTGTCTTCTCCCCGCAACACCCCCTGCCACGGGATGTTGCCTGGTTCCAACCCAGTCAGCTTCTAACTAACTTCCTCCCCAGCCCCTAGTTTTACCAGTGTGAGGAGTGGCCCAATAAATAAAGCCTTTTTCTCCCCCTAATGGCCGGAGTATGAAGTGTAATGTGTTCTGGTGATACCTGGTCAGGAGAACTCTTTAGTGCCATCAGACGTACCGCTGCTCCCCTTAGTGGCAGAGCGCTATACTGCAACGACCAGGTCTCTGGGGCGCTGCACTTGTCGGAAGTGGTAGGTCTTCAGGTTCTTTTTGAAGGTTTCCACGGTAGGCTAAAGTCTTATGTCTCGATGTAGAGAGTTCCAGAGTATGGGGGATGCGCAGGAGAAATCTTGTATGCGATTGTGGAAAGAGGAGGTAAGAAGGGAGCATAGAAGGAGATCTTGTGAGGATTGGAGGTTGAGTGCAGGTAAGTACTGGGAGACGAGGTCACAGATGTATGGAGGACACAGGTTGTGGATGGCTGTCTGAGGCCAAAGGCATAGATGGAGAAGAGCAGAGGCCCTAGGACTGAACCTTATGGGATTGTGACAGATAGGGGGCAAGGTGAGGAGGTGGTGTGCGAGTGGGAGATGCTGAATGTCCGGTTTGTTAGGTACGACGAAATCGAAGATAGAGCCACATCAGTGATGCCAAAAGATGAGAGGGTTTGTAATACTAGGGAATGTCCCACTGTGCCAAAGACAGAGGACAGGTCCAGGAGGAGGAGGACAGAGTAGTGTCACTTGGCTTTGGCAATTAATAGGTCATTGGTGACTTTAGTTAGGGCAGATTCAGTGGAGTGATGCAGCCGGAAGCCAGATTGAAAGTGGTCAAAGAGGGAGCAGGAAGAGAGGTGGGAGGACAGTTCAAGGTGGATGTGTTTTTCCAGTAGCTTTTTGGCATAGTGGAGAAGTGAAATGGGGCAATAGCTAGATGCCGAGGATGAGTCAAGAGAGGGCTTTTTGAGGATAGGTTTGATTGAGGCATATTTAAAGCTTGAGGGGAAAACACCAGTTGTTAGTGATAGTTATTTGTATAGGTATAACTTGTGGTATTAGTTGGCAAAACCCAGAAAACTCTGTAAAGCTTTTACATTTTCAGGACGATCCCAATCCAGTACCGCCAGGACTTTTGCAAGATCCACACAAAAGTAGGTGGAAGAAAATATATACCCCAGAAAAAGAATCTCCAGAACAGTAAACATACATTCTTCTGACTTGACATAAAGTTTATTTTCCTTGAGTATTTGTAGGACCTGACTGACATGTGCCTGATGTGACTGATCATCCAGATAGACTACCATGAATCTACCTGCCAGATGATGGAAATTGTTGTTTACAAAGTGCTGAAACACGGCGGGAGCATTGGTCAACCTAAAGGGCATGACGAGGTTTGTGTAGTGTATCTATGGTGTATTAAAAGCAGTCTTCCACTCATCCCCCTCATGCCTTAAGGGTATCGTCACACTAAGCGACGCTGCAGCGATACCGACAACGATGTCGATCGCTGCAGCGTCGCTGTTTGGTCGCTGGAGAGCTGTCACACAGACAGCTCTCCAGCGACCAACGATCCCGAGGTCCACGGTAACCAGGGTAAACATCGGGTTACTAAGCGCAAAAAAACAAACACTACACATTCCGGTGTCTGTCCTCCGGCGCTCTGCTTTCCTCTGCACTGTCAGCGCCGGTCAGCCGGAAAGCAGAGCGGTGACGTCACCGCTCTGCTTTCCGGCTGGCTGGCGCTGACACAGGATGCAGGAGGAGTGCAAAGAAGCAGAGCGCCGGGGACAGACGGCTGAAGGTAAGTATGTAGTGTTTGTTTTTTTAACATTTACACTGGTAACCAGGGTAAACATCGGGTTACTAAGCGCGGCCCTGCGCTTTTTAACCCGATGTTTACCCTGGTTACCAGTGAAGACATCGCTGGATCGGTGTCACACACGCCGATCCAGCGATGTCAGCGGGAGATCCAGTGACGAAATAAAGTGCTGGACTCTCCTCAGCGACCAACGATCTCCCAGCAGGGGCCTGATCGTTGGTCGCTGGCACACAATATCGTTGCTACGTCACAAAAAGCAACGATATCGTTAACGAAATCGTTATGTGTGAAGGTACCTTAACACGGATGAGATTATAAACAGCCCTAAGGTCCAGTTTGGATAACGAATGAGCCCCGACGATCTAATTAAAGAGATCCAGAATGAGATAGAGATGGATTTCAAACTGTGATCCAATTTGGTTCTCAGATAACCAAGCAGCCCCGATCTTTTTTTCTTAACAAAGAAAAATCTGCCCACCACCAAAGATGAGGAAGGTATGATATGTCCCTTAGAAAGGCTTTCTGTAATATAATCTTTCATGGTCTGCCTCTCAGGACCTGATATATTATACAACTTGTGCTTAAGCAACTTAGCCCCAGAAATTAAATTTACTGAGCAATCATAAGGCGATGAGGTTCTTGACACCTTTGTTCTGAAAACACATCCTCGCATTCTCGTAATCTGACAAATACTCCGGTAGAGACCTGGTAGTTACCATGGCTAAACGAGTCCACATGCAGTTATTTGACAGTAATTGCTCCACCTCACTACCTTACGTGACTGCCAGTCCACTACAGGATTGCATAACATCATCCAAGGTAGTGTGACATGCAGAAGTAGTGCTAAGTGCTGTGCTTCAAAAGCATCCATCAACCATAGTTGTTAACAGTCACAGGAGACAGGGAGTGGTTAGCAGAGCACCATGGGGATTATGGGAAACTTGTTTACTCTTCTGGCAGCAGCCAAAGGGATAAGTGGTGTGTGATCTCTCTCTCACAAAAGTTCAAGCAAGTGAACCATAGGGACACAGGATTCCATTACAGAGTGGAGTTGGGCTAACCCCTGGGCGGCTAGTTAAGAAAGTCTATCAGGAGAAGGAAGATAAGTACTCTTAAGAAATTGTGTCACAGGGACAATCTCCCTCAACAAACCCTCCTCCCCTCCTCCATTACACTGTGCTAGAAGGAATGCTGTGTACTACTGTGCCTTTGTAAAGAGTCTTGATATGTGCTGAACTGTGCTATCAAAAGAGACTGTTAAGGTACTGTCACACTAGACGATATCGCTAGCGATCCGTGATGTTGCAGCGTCCTCGCTAGCGATATCGTCCAGTGTGACAGGCAGCAGCGATCAGGCCCCTGCTGGGAGATCGCTGGTCGGGGAAGAAAGTCCAGAACTTTATTTCGTCGCTGGACTTCCCGTAGACATCGCTGAATCGGCGTGTGTGACACCGATTCAGCGATGTCTTTGCTGGTAACCAGAGTAAACATCGGGTAACTAAGAGCAGGGCCGCGCTTAGTAACCCGATGTTTACCCTGGTTACCATCCTAAAAGTAAAAAAACAAACACTACATACTTACCTACAGCCGTCTGTCCTCCAGCGCTGTGCTCTGCTCTCCTCCTGCTCTGGCTGTGAGCGTCGGTCAGCCGGAAAGCAGAGCGGTGACGTCACCGCTCTGCTTTCTGGCTGCCCGGCGCTCACAGCCAGACCAGAGAAGCAGAGCGCCGAGGACAGACAGCAGAAGGTAAGTATGTAGCGTTTGTTTTTTTACTTTTTAGGATGGTAACCAGGGTAAACATCGGGTTACTAAGCGCGGCCCTGCGCTTAGTTACCCTATGTTTACCCTGGTTACCGGGGACCTCGGGATCGTTGGTCGCTGGAGAGTTGTCTGTGTGACAGCTCTCCAGCGACCAAACAGCGACGCTGCAGCGATCCGGATCGTTGTCGGTATCGCTGCAGCGTCGCTATGTGTGACGGTACCTTTAGTCAATGTGCCTCTAAGAAACAGCTGTACTGTTTATAAAGCCTGTGCTTAAAAGGAATCTGTCACCTTATTTTTCGCGTATAAGCTGCGGTCACTGTCATTAGGAGCTTATCTACCTCATTCTGTAATGCTGTAGATAAGTGCCCCCCCCCATCCCCCTCCCGATGTAACCTGAAAGATAAGAAAAACAAGTTAGATTATACTGACCAAGAGGCGGTCCCGGTTCATTCATTTTGTTTCTATATAATCTTTTTTTCACAAATACATCAAAAATTCTGAATACATGATAACTGTCATGATGGACCATGCACCAGACCACAGAAGCATGCTGGACTATCAAAGCATCAGCCAAGACCTCCATTATCTTTTGGAGAGGAACAGTTATTAGTCATATTTGTTTATAGCTTGAATTCTCACTTTGAAGTTGGAATGTCTTTAATATAGAAGTCTTATTAATTGAACTGAACCGAAAATCGCTTAGGTTGGCTAAATTCACCGAGATGCTGAGTATGATGGGTTTTCCATGGTACACTCTAATATTTTTAGAATCTGATTTCATCTTGTAGAGTGCTGTTTGTTCGTATTATTTACTCTGCATGTTATAGGATAATTATCTTGTAGCTCTGTAAAGTCCTGAACATAATTTCTCTTAACTTGAATGACCTTCTTCCCTTAGTTAATCTGAACATTTAACAGCCTTAATAAATATATGTCTAATTTAGACCATATGGCAGCAAATTGAAACCACGGGCTCAGAGCGATGAATTTTCCTTCTCATGTTAGAATGTCCCCTTGAGACATGTCCCATGATTATGTGAGAGGCAAAATGTGTGTATCTCTTTCATTAAATTTCTTATGATATGTGCTCAGCTGATTGAGTCTTACTTGTGAAGACTTAGTATATGTTGCAGCTCACTTTTAGATACTGTTACTTTTAGGACTATTTTGACTGAAAAGGAAAATACGTAATAAAAGCTGATTTGTTTAGAAAAAATTATAAGTGATTTAAAAGTGTACAGTAATTTTACAGAATAAGCTGTGATGTGTATAAGTAAGGAATAACACTTTTTCTGGCCATTATATGACTTTTTAGTTCTCTATAAGCTAATGGATGGAGATTAGCTGCTGTGGTTATCTTTTATACACAATACACATGAAGAGATAGACTACTGATCTTCTTTCTCATCAGCATGTCACAAACAGATGCAGCAGACGAATGGAGGACATTATACAGCATTTCTGAGCAGTGCGGCTGTGAATCCAGCATTGCAGCTGCGGTTTGATTTGCTCCTGTCAGGTCTCTCACTGTGCTGAGTGCTCCTTATTCCTCCTTCCTTCTCTTTAGACTTTAATAGGATTTATAACCTGACACCCCACGGTTGGCAGTCTGTCTTGCTTTGACCAAGTGGGATTTCAGCATATTTTACGGTTGTTGTTTTATTTATTTTTTTGGGGGGGGGGTGTATCAGAACAAATTGTGAGTTCTGAAAAAAAACAAAACTTCTCAAATCTGACTTGGTGAAACCAATACAGACTGCCAGAACAGTGAGGTATCTGGTTACCTATCCTATTAACCCCTTTGTGACATGCTCCGTGCTAGTACGGTGCATGTCGCATCTCCCCCTTTGATGTGGGCTCCGGCTGTGAGCCCACGTTTCCCGGGATGTCAGCTGTTTTGAACAGCTGACATGTGCCCGCAATAGCCGCTGGTGGAATCGCGATCCACCCGCGGATATTAACCCCTTAAATGTCACTGTCAAACTCTGACAGCAGCATTTAACACCGGGTCGAAACGTTGAGGCAGGGGGCTGACCTGATGGTGATTGGTGCAATGTGTGGCATCCACGCTATTTAAGGCTGCTCCCTTGCATGTTCAGATATGCTTGACAAAGACCTCCGGGTCGAAACGTTGCTGTAACATGGCTCAATAAAGTTTGCTCTTTGGAATATTACACCCGGATGGAGCGCTGGTCCTTTGTTTCTCTTAGCAGCATTTAACACGTGCTTCCGGCCATCGGGTCGGAATCCCGCCAACTAGTGACCCCTGTCACATGATTACGGGTCACTGGTGGGTTGGCATAACGACCAGAGGTCTCCTGAAGACCTCTATCATTGTCACTGCCGGCTTGCTGTGAGCACCACCTGGTGGTCGGCGCTCATAGCAAGTCAGTAATTTAGCTACATAGAGGCGATCTGATCATCGCCTCTATGTAGCTGAGCCGATCGAGCTATGGCAGCTTCCAGTCTCCCATGGAGACTATTGAAGCATGCCAAAAGTTAAAAAAAAAGTTTTTAAAAATATTGAAAAAAATAAAAAAAATACAAAGGTTCAAATCACCCCCCTTTAGCCCCATTAAAAACAAAACAATAAAAAAAAAATCAAACATACACATATTTGGTATCGGTATTCAGAATTGTCCGATCTGTCAATAAAAAAAGGATTAACCCAATTGCTAAATTTAAATGGCGTAGCGAGAAAAAAAAGTCAAAATGCCAGAATTACGTTTTTTTGGGCGCTTGCAACATTGCATTAAAATGCAATAACGGGCGATCGTATCTGCACCAAAATGTTGTAATTAAAAGTGTCAGCTTGACAAGCAAAAAATAAGCCCTCACCCAAAAAATGATCACGAAAAATGGAGACGCTACAGGTATCGGAAAATGGCGCAATATATTTTTTTTTAGCAAAGTTTGGAATTTTTTTCACCACTTAGGAAAAAAATAATCTAGCCATGGTATCTATGAACTCGTAATGACCTGGAGAATCATAATGTCAAGTCATTTTTAAAATTTAGTGAACCTAGCAAAAAAGCCAAATAAAAAACAAGTGTGAGATTGCACTTTTTTTTTTGCAATTTCACCGCACTTGGAATTATTTTTTTCTTGTTTTCTAGTACACGACATGGTAAAACCAATGGTGTCATTCAAAAGTACAACTCATCCCACAAAAAAAAAGCCCTCACATGGCCAAATTGACAGAAAAATAAAAAAAATGATGGCTCTGGGAAGAAGGGGAGTGAAAAATGCAAAACGAAAATGGGCTAAGAGCGAGGAGGAGAGAGGAGCACTCCTCACAGTGAGAGACCGGACAGATGAAACTGCAGCTTCAATGCTGGACTCACAGCCACACTCATTTGTTATATTTTTTAAGAAGTTTGTTGATACATCAGTGACTATTTAAAGATAAAATCAAATGAAATAAAATCATAATGAATTATCCTAATATTTATATTGACATTATACAAAAAAATACCTAGATAGTAAAAGACAAAATGGAGTGGCATAACCATAGTGGGTGTAGGGGGTATAGTCCCAACCCATCCCTGCGGCCTAGGGTCCCAAAGGTTTTCTTTCACCCAGACCAATACTATTAAAAACGAATAATATGTTTGAGTCCCCGCGGCTGCTCGACAGGCACAACACATGTAAGGATTTCCTGTTTGTTAGGCAATCCCTACATGTGTCGCGGCTATCGAACAGCCCCAAGACATGCAACTGCAGGGACTAGAACATATTTTTCAAGCATGTCGAAGACACCCGTTTAGCACATAGGACACATTCACTCATCACTATTTTTGAGTGGTCTTCCTATGTGATTCTTGTTAGCTCAGCTTATCTTTCTCCAAAATCAGACAAGGTAGACTGATTAAAATTAACCAGAAATTTTCTCCAGGTTGTTGCTACCCCATTTGAGATATGCATGCATATTAGTCCTTATAAATCAATTGAACACATTCACTGAACACATAAATACTCAGGACCCCTCCCAGAAATAAAGGAGACCATATGAATGTAGGAAGAAGAATTCCCTCGAAACGCGCGTTGGGCAGTTAGCAGGTCCCGTGTCTGGTGTCAATTGGTAATTATATTTTGATCTCTTTATTTTACTTTACATCTCGGTTATGGGTGTTTACTAGCGGTTGTTTACATCATCGGCACATTCAGTGTCCAGGTTTATGCAGATAGCCGCTTGGATGTGCATTTCACCAGCGGCATGGTTTATTATTAGCCTTTTTGTAATTCCGCCATATCCCCCTGTTAGTATGTGGTTTCAGTGATTACTGGTGCTGGGGTGGCGCAGCTTTGCACAAACTGTTGTTTTATACATTCAGCAGCAGCTAATAGCGAACACGATAAGAAATGTAGGCATGATTGCTTCATATGTAGTTCTTGTATAGATTATCAGTGGTGCATATAGAGCGCTTCCCATGCATAAGAGATTTTCATGATATCATCATATAATTGCCTTCTATTATGAGCATTATGCCAGTTCTTAGGCCTGACGTTATAAAATTGGTCATATAGGCAGCTTTAATATGTGTTTCCACCAGTACATGATACCTGTGTTTTTTAGCTCGGAGGTACTTTTATGTATTAACCTGTTCATATCAAGGTTGAGAATTTTATTCTGTGTTTTTTCAATAAAATTTATGTGTTTTTGGAACTTTACATTCATATGGTCTCCTTTATTTCTGGGAGGGGTCCTGAGTATTTATTTACCCATTTGAGATATGCATGATGTTTTTGACAGAAACCCTGATTCCAGTGAAGGATCACTTTTTGGGCTGCTTGCTGCAGTTTTGAAAAAATTGCTTGTTTCCTTGCTGCAGATCTAGCAGTTCTTTGAATGCTGAAAAATATGTACACTGTGCATAGGCAGAAAGCAGCTAAACAATGGTGGTTATATTGAGCTCATAAATATTGAGGACTACATGGCAGCTGGTTTACTAGTGCTGTAGTGATAAACGCCGGCTTATAAAACACTGATTTGATCAAATCTACAGTAAGCAGCCCAATAAATTACACATAGCTGGAAACAGGGTCTCTGCCCATCATGCTGCTCTCAGATTAGGTCGGAAAAAAAACAGGCGACAATTTGCATTGAGAGGATGATCATGCCTCCACCTAAAAAACGCAGAGTACAGCCAAAGTGCCATCGTCACCGTTTAGGTTTTGGGGCAAATTTATTGAACCAAAGATTTTACATCCATGACCAAGTTATATAATCTATAGACTTATAGAATAAGGGCTTGGTATTGTACTGATCGGATTGTGGAAACTATAGAGGTCTCTGTGGCTCTATTTTACCTCCGCTTGCCTCTGATACGGTAGGGATGAATAGTGGGGTGTTCCTTAGAGAAAATGACCAAAAAATGGATGACATATAACAGGCATATAAAAATGAAAACTCATTTTAGTATAAAAATGAATTCGATTTTGATAAAGATATAAAGGAGATCTTCAGCATTATAGACTATAATGGCCTTCATTGATATTTAGTGCCAAGAGTGGTACCAAGTCCACTGTTAAGACACTTAAGAAAGCGCAGAAGACCAAACAAATGAATCTCGGCTTAGACAAGTCCTGAAGCAGCTCGTTTTTAGTGCATTTTAATGGAGGTTGTTGATGGATGTGTCGCATCATAAGAGCCTCCATCTCTGGGTATTTTCTGGACAGGAGTGCCACGCTGTCAATCAAAAAAAAGACATTGCTAAAGAAAGAACCATGGCTTTCCAGAGTAATAAAACTGTAAAACTTCTAATAAGTGTATACTATTAAGTTGGCTATATTTCCCGTTTTTTTCTGGAGCGTAGCATTACATTCCAATACTTCACGTGCACTAATTTTTATAGATTTCTCCAAACTCCACCTTCATGGTTCCCATCTGACTATATTATTGTTTTGTGGTTTTTAACTAACAAGCAATTACATGTCTTGTACAGAGCTAGCTAGCGTATAAAACACAACAATCTTATAAACCAAACCATTTTCAGCCCATGGTCGCGTTAAATACCCAATGCTCGCTCCCTGCTGCCGGATTTAACGACTGACCATATACAAGTCAATAAATTGAATGACACACTTTAAAAATAATTCATAACTGACTTAAATGAAGTGAAAAAAAAAATTATAAAATCCAAAGAAATGTCCCCAAACAATAAAAATAAAATAACAGTAAGATTATTTATACAGAAATCTTCAAAGCACATACGCCCCTGGACTGTTTTGTTATGTATTTCCCTCAAGCTCCTTTCATGTTTTTCCAAATAAGGTTCACAACCAGTCAGTGGCCCAAGAGACACATCTGGTCCCATCATTTTATCTGCAATTCACAGACGTAAATGCTTTTCCAGACTGTTTTACCACAAAATCTCTTGTATTTAGTCCCCGGGGACAACATTCAGGAGCTTTTTGTGTGGGAATTGTATTACAGACAGACTTGTTTTAGGGCCCCATACTGAGGTCACTGCTTACACCTACAGTATGTGACCCTTGCTGCTGCTCATTTGAGAATATAAATATATATATATATATTGCAGAGACAAAAAGAAAAGGAAAGCCCGCACCATTAAACCTGTGTGTTTTAACTTGTCCTTAACCCTTTAAGGACCAGGGGTGTTTCTGTTTTTGCTTTTCCATTTTTTGCTCCCCCTTCTTCCCATGGCCATAACTTTTTTATTTTTCCGTCAATATGGCCATGTGAAGGCTTTTTTTTTTGTGAGACGAGTTGTACTTTTGATTTTACCATATTAGGTACTGGAGAACGGGGAAAAAATTCCAAATGCGGTGAAATTGCAAAAAAAAAAGTGCAATTCCACAATTGTTTTTTGGATTTTTTTTTACCATGTTCACTAAATGCTAAAACTGACCTGCCATTATGATTCTTCAGGTCATTACGAGTTCATAGACACTAAACATGCCAAGGTTCCTTTTTATTTACCGTATATACTCGAGTATAAGCCGAGATTTTCAGAACGAGTCATACCCAGGGGTCGGCAGGGGAGGGGGGGTGGGGGCTGTCTAGTTATACTTACCTGCTCCCGGCGCGATCCCTGCAGTCCCGGCTTCTCCCGGCGCTGCATCTTTTTCCTGTATTGAGTGGTCACATGGTACCGCTAATTACAGTAATGAATATGCAGCTCCACCTCCCATAGAGGTGGAGCCGCATATTCATGACTGAAAATGTGCGGTAACTGTGACCGCTCAATACAGCAAGAAGATGCAGCGCCGGGACTGCAGGGACCGCGCCAGGAGCATGTAAGTATACGGGGAGCGCTGCGCGATATTTACCTGCTCCTCGCTCCGGTGCTACTCCATCTTTAGCGTCCTCTGGCAGTGACGCTCAGGTTAGAGGGCGGTGTGACGTAGTCAGTGCGCGCCCTCTGCTGAGCGTCAGTGCTGGAGACGAAGCCGCACAAGAAGCGGGTAAATATTGAAAGCGCCGGCGTCCTGAGCGAAAAGAGGTGAGTATGTGATTTTTGTTTTTATTGCAGCAGCAGCAGCAGCATTCTATATGGCACAGCTTTATATGGAGCATCTATGGGGCCATAATGAACGGTGCAGAGCAATATATATGGCACAGCTTGATAAGAAGCATCTATGGGGCCATAATGAACGGTGCAGAGCATTCTATATGGGGCACAGCTTTATAAGGAGCATCTATGGGGCCATAATCAACGGTGCAGAGCATTCTATATGGCACAGCTTTATATAGAGCATCTATGGGGCCATATTGACCTGCATGGAGCATTATATGGGGCACATTGTTATATGGAGCATCTTATGGGGCCATAATGAACTGTATGGAGCATTATATGTGGCACATTGTAATATGGAGCATCTTATGGGGCCATAATGACCTGCATGGAACATTATATGGGGCACATTGTTATATGGAGCATCTTATGGGGCCATGAATGGTGCAGAGCATTATATATGGGGCACAGCTTTATATGGAGCATCTATGGGGCCATAATGAACGGTCGACAATAGAGTTGTAACTTGCATTTTACATACAGGGAAAAATTATAATCTAATATGTGGGAACATAAATAGAAACCAAAAAATAAAGTACCCCATGTATGTATGCCAAGGACCATATAGGGACAGCTGCAAACATAACGGTTATCCTAATCACCACACACAGCGCAGATAAATCCCATAAAAATTACCTTTATTCATATATTCTTGGTGCATATATTCTTGGTGCAGAATCCAACCAGAGGAGCAGCACTTTTAGACCTAATACTATCTAATAGACCTGACAGAATAACAAATCTGCAGGTGGTTGGGCATTTAGGAAATAGCGACCACAATATTGTGCAGTTTCACCTGTCTTTCACTAGGGGGACTTGTCAGGGAGTCACAAAAACACTGAACTTTAGGAAGGCAAAGTTTGACCAGCTTAGAGATGCCCTTAATCTGGTAGACTGGGACAATATCCTCAGAAATGAGAATACAGATAATAAATGGGAAATGTTTAAGAACATCCTAAATAGGCAGTGTAAGCGGTTTATACCTTGTGGGAATAAAAGGACTAGAAATAGGAAAAACCCAATGTGGCTAAACAAAGAAGTAAGACAGGCAATTAACAGTAAAAAGAAAGCATTTGCACTACTAAAGCAGGATGGCACCATTGAAGCTCTAAAAAACTATAGGGAGAAAAATACTTTATCTAAAAAACTAATTAAAGCTGCCAAAAAGGAAACAGAGAAGCACATTGCTAAGGAGAGTAAAACTAATCCCAAACTGTTCTTCAACTATATCAATAGTAAAAGAATAAAAACTGAAAATGTAGGCCCCTTAAAAAATAGTGAGGAAAGAATGGTTGTAGATGACGAGGAAAAAGCTAACATATTAAACACCTTCTTCTCCACGGTATTCACGGTGGAAAATGAAATGCTAGGTGAAATCCCAAGAAACAATGAAAACCCTATATTAAGGGTCACCAATCTAACCCAAGAAGAGGTGCGAAACCGGCTAAATAAGATTAAAATAGATAAATCTCCGGGTCCGGATGGCATACACCCACGAGTACTAAGAGAACTAAGTAATGTAATAGATAAACCATTATTTCTTATTTTTAGTGACTCTATAGCGACAGGGTCTGTTCCGCAGGACTGGCGCATAGCAAATGTGGTGCCAATATTCAAAAAGGGCTCTAAAAGTGAACCTGGAAATTATAGGCCAGTAAGTCTAACCTCTATTGTTGGTAAAATATTTGAAGGGTTTCTGAGGGATGTTATTCTGGATTATCTCAATGAGAATAACTGTTTAACTCCATATCAGCATGGGTTTATGAGAAATCGCTCCTGTCAAACCAATCTAATCAGTTTTTATGAAGAGGTAAGCTATAGGCTGGACCACGGTGAGTCATTGGACGTGGTATATCTCGATTTTTCCAAAGCGTTTGATACCGTGCCGCACAAGAGGTTGGTACACAAAATGAGAATGCTTGGTCTGGGGGAAAATGTGTGTAAATGGGTTAGTAACTGGCTTAGTGATAGAAAGCAGAGGGTGGTTATAAATGGTATAGTCTCTAACTGGGTCGCTGTGACCAGTGGGGTACCGCAGGGGTCAGTATTGGGACCTGTTCTCTTCAACATATTCATTAATGATCTGGTAGAAGGTTTACACAGTAAAATATCAATATTTGCAGATGATACAAAACTATGTAAAGCAGTTAATACAAGAGAAGATAGTATTCTGCTACAGATGGATCTGGATAAGTTGGAAACTTGGGCTGAAAGGTGGCAGATGAGGTTTAACAATGATAAATGTAAGGTTATACACATGGGAAGAGGGAATCAATATCACCATTACACACTGAACGGGAAACCACTGGGTAAATCTGACAGGGAGAAGGACTTGGGGATCCTAGTTAATGATAAACTTACCTGGAGCAGCCAGTGCCAGGCAGCAGCTGCCAAGGCAAACAGGATCATGGGGTGCATTAAAAGAGGTCTGGATACACATGATGAGAGCATTATACTGCCTCTGTACAAATCCCTAGTTAGACCGCACATGGAGTACTGTGTCCAGTTTTGGGCACCGGTGCTCAGGAAGGATATAATGGAACTAGAGAGAGTACAAAGGAGGGCAACAAAATTAATAAAGGGGATGGGAGAACTACAATACCCAGATAGATTAGCGAAATTAGGATTATTTAGTCTAGAAAAAAGACGACTGAGGGGCGATCTAATAACCATGTATAAGTATATAAGGGGACAATACAAATATCTCGCTGAGGATCTGTTTATACCAAGGAAGGTGACGGGCACAAGGGGGCATTCTTTGCGTCTGGAGGAGAGAAGGTTTTTCCACCAACATAGAAGAGGATTCTTTACTGTTAGGGCAGTGAGAATCTGGAATTGCTTGCCTGAGGAGGTGGTGATGGCGAACTCAGTCGAGGGGTTCAAGAGAGGCCTGGATGTCTTCCTGGAGCAGAACAATATTGTATCATACAATTATTAGGTTCTGTAGAAGGACGTAGATCTGGGTATTTATTATGATGGAATATAGGCTGAACTGGATGGACAAATGTCTTTTTTCGGCCTTACTAACTATGTTACTATGTTACTATGTTACTATGTATATGTTAAAAACAGTAAATCGGAACAAGTACAAAAGGACACAGGTATGGAGAATACAACACTAAGTGACAGTACATAGAACAAAGGGACCCCCTGAGGAAGGAGCCGGTGTGTGGCTCCGAAACGCGCGTTGGGGTGGGCTCTGGGTCCCCCACTGCCGAGTATACCAGGTAATGTGTGCTACTTTGCTCTGCTACACTTTTGTTGCCTCTTTTGGATATCGGGTCATAGTACCAGCGTTCTATATATTTTTCTGCCCATATTTATGGATTGATGTCCTATATAATTTGAGTATGGTATGCTCTGGCTGTGGGTGGTATCTTGGGCCCTTTGTTCTATGTACTGTCACTTAGTGTTGTATTCTCCATACCTGTGTCCTTTTGTACTTGTTCCGATTTACTGTTTTTAACATATATGAATAAAGGTAATTTTTATGGGATTTATCTGCGCTGTGTGTGGTGATTAGCATAATGAACGGTGCAGAGCATTATATGTGGGGCACAGCTTTATATGGAGCATCTATTGGGCCATAATGAACGGTGCAGAGCATTATATGTGGCACAGCTTTATATAGAGCATCTATGGGGCAATAATGAACAGTATGAAACATCTATTTTTATTTTTGAAATTCACCGGTAGCTGCTGCATTTCCTACCCTAGGCTTATACTCGAGTCAATAAGTTTTCCCAGTTTTTTTGTGGCAAAATTAGGGGGGTCGGCTTATACTCGAGTCGGCTTATACTCGAGTATATACGGTAAGTGGTGAAAAAAAATTCCAAAGTTTGTAAAAAAAAAGTTTCCATTTTCCGAGACCCGTAGCATCTCCATTTTTTCGTGATCTGGGACCGAGTAAAGGTACCTTCACACTGAGCAACCTTAGAACGATAACGATAGCGATCCGTGACGTTGCAGCGTCCTGGATAGCGATATCATTGTGTTTGACACGCAGCAGTGATCAGGATCCTGCTGTGACATCGCTGGTCGGAGCTAGAAGGCCAGAACTTTATTTCGTCGCTGGATCACCCGCTGACATCGCTGAATCGGCGTGTGACGCCGATCCAGCGATGTCTTCACTTGTAACCAGGGTAAACATTGGGTTACTAAGCGCAGGGCCGCGCTTAGTAACCCGATATTTACCCTGATTACCATTGTAAATGTAAAAAAAAAAACCCACTACATACTCACATTCCGGTGTCTGTCGTGTCCTTCGGCGTCAGCTTCCCTACACTGCGTCAGCGCCGACCGGCCGGCCGTAAAGCAGAGCACAGCGGTGACGTCACCGCTCTGCTTTACGGCCAGAGCTGACACAGTGCAGGGAAGCTGATACCGGGGGACGCGACAGACACCAGAATGTAAGTATGTAGTGTTTTTTTTTTTTTTACATTTACAGTGGTAACCAGGGTAAACATCGGGTTACCAAGCGCGGCCCTGCGCTTAGTAACCTGATGTTTACCCTGGTTACCCAGGGACTTCGGCATCATTGGTCGCTGGAGAGCTGTCTGTGTGACAGCTCTCCAGCGACCACACAACGACTAAACAGCAACGCTGCAGCGATCGGCATCGTTGTCTATATCGCTGCAGCGTCGCTTAATGTGACGGTACCTTTAGGGCTTATTTTTTTGCGTGCCAATCTATACCATTTTGGTGTGTATACGATCTTTTGATTGCCCGTTATTGCATTTTATTGCGTTGTTGCATTGAACAAAAATCGTAATTCTGGTGCTTCAATTTTTTTTCTCGCTACGCCATTTACCGATTGAATTCGTTCTTTATATACAGATAGATCGGGCGATTCTGAATGCGGCTATACCAAATATGTATATATTTGAATTTTTTATTGTTTTATTTTGAATGGGGCGAAAGGGGGATGATTTGAACTTTTAATTTTTTTTTTTTATATATATTTTAAAACAATTTTGTTTACTTTTTACTTGTTTCAATAGTCTCAACGGGAGACTAGAAGCTGTGATCATCCGATCGCTTTTGCTACTTAGAGGAGGGTTGAAGCCCTGCTCTATGTAGCAGAAATGCTCACTTGCTATGAGCACCGACCACAGGGGTCTCCTGCTGACCCTGGGTTGTCATACCAACCCATCGGCAACCCGCGGTCATGTGACACGGGCACCAATAGGAGGAGGTAATGACGCGCTTCCTGAGTGTGCATGTTAAATGCTGCTAATAGAGTTTGACAGCGGCATTTAACATGTTAACAGCTGTGGGTAGATCGCGATTCCACCCACAGGTGTTAGGGGCACATGACAGTTGATCAAATCAGCTGTCATGTGCCGGTAAAGGTGCGGGCTCATCGCCAGAGTCTGCACCAAACAGGGGGAGGTATCCGAAGACAGACACTGCCCATCATTGGATGTTAAGGGGTTAAACCGAACTTTGGACTGAGCAATCAAGCATGCAGGAACTGGGTGCTCACATAATAAGGTGAAAACATGTATATCAGAAGAAAAAACTGTAGCACTCTCTGGTCCTGAAAATCCCAGGACCAGAAGAAGCGCAGGCAAGCACGTAACGATTGTCATCCCACACATGTGCTTCTTCCATCTCTCCAGTTTTAAACATGCTTTTCTGAATAAAGACATTGGATTTTACAGGAACGGTGAGTGCCACAATTTTTTTTCTCATATATACCGCATTTTTTGTACTATAAGATGCACCGGACTATAAGACGCACCCAGGTTTTACAGGTGGAAAATAGGGAAAAAAATATTTGAAGCAAAAAAAGTGGGAAAATATTTAATAACATTTAATAACATAAATAACACACTATTATATGTGGTGTTATTATATATAATAGTATGTTATTATGTTGGAAGCTGCGGGTAGAAGATGGTGCTGTGGGACCAGTGTGGTGTCTGTAAAGTACTATATGAAGACGCTGGAGGGTGAGTATAAGGCTACTTTCACATTTCTGTCGGTAGTCGCCCTGTTGTGAGTTCCGTTCTGGAGCTCCCTCCTGTGGTTGCTAATGGTATTTTTGTGGGTTCTGCCCTTGGGCTCCCTCTGGTGGTTTCGAGTGGAACTGCTGCTCTGTTAGGTGGCTGTAGCAGCTGCCTTCACTAATCGCCTAGCCTGGGTTTGCTATTTAAACCTGCTCTGGGCTTTAGTTCATGCCTGCTGTCAATGTTCTTGGTTGGACTTGATTCTTTCCTTGGATTTCTCATATGGCCAGTCCTTGTCTGCAAAAAATAAGTTTTTGCTAGTATTTGTTTGTCCATTTGTTTGGACTCCATTGCTCTGCATATTTGTCTCTTTTTTGTCCGGCTTGTCACTATGTCTTATTCAGGCTAGCTGGAAGCTCAGGGAAAGCAGATTTGCCCCTCCACACCGTGAGTCGGTGTGGAGTTCATTTTTGTAAACTCTGCGTGGATTTTGTAGTTTTTAATACTGACCGCACAGTTTCCTTTGCTTTCTGTCTATCTAGTTTAGTATTGGCCTCCCTTTGCTGAATTCTGATTTCATTTCTATGTACGTCATTTCCCTCTCCTTTCACAGTCAATATTTGTGGGGGCTGTCTTTCCTTTTGGGGGTTTCTCTGAGGCAAGATAGCTTTCTGTTTCCTTCTTTAGGGGTAGTTATATCTGAGGCTGTGACGAGGTGTCTAAGGAGTGTCAGGAACATCCCACGGCTATTTCTAGTTGTGTTTTTAGGATTAGGGACTGCGGTCAGTAGAGATACCACCTTCTCAGAGCTTGTTCCATGTTGCGTTTTAGCCACCAGGTCATATCAGTGTGGCCTCTTAACCACCAGGTCATAACATCGCCCGTCAAAGCGTCGGTGCAACGTACCGATGGAAGTGTGTCCTTTCATATTTCCGTCTGCAGTCCCGGCCAGGAAAGAGACAGAGAGAGACATTTCCTGCAGAGCATGCGCAGACGGAAAAACTGGATACAACGCACAGAAAAACGTTCCCTTGAACGTTTTTCCCAGAAGACGGGCCGCCAAAACCCAATGCAACCAGTGCACGATGGACGCAACGTGTGGCCATATATTGCGATCCGTCGGCAATACAAGTCTATGGGAAAAAAACGCATCCAGCGGGCAAATTTGCAGGATGCATTTTTTTTACCAAAACGACGCATTGTGACGGGGAGTGCCCGACGGAAATGTGAAAGAATGGGGGCTCAGGGCTTATATTTAAAGCACCACTCCAGCACTAAAAAATAACACTGGAGTGCTGCTTTATGATCTCATGGGAGAACTATAACTCCCAGCATGTCCTGCAGATCATATAGCATGCAGGGAGTTATAGTTCACCACAGGAGTGGCAGAGTGCTTTATTGTGTGTTGTAAAGACTAACCGTTTAATTGTGGCAGCCAGCCACGCTGTGGTGAGGTAAAAAGCTGGAGCATCCCATGACTGCACACACAGAGCCCTCCCTCTTGTTGCCTCTCCACAGCACAGGTCATAAGAGGAAGCCAGCAGATTCTAGTGCGGTGTCTGAAGGACCTGTGATGACATCAAGAAGAGGGAGGGCTCTGTGCTGCCATGTAGTTGGAGCGCCCCCAGACACAGGGCCACATGTCACTCGGTACCGGTCCCTTCTGCTCGGTTACGCAGTTGCCACGGTGGCTGGACCCGGTCGTGACCCTGCTAACACCTGTGGTGTTCGGTCAGGGTGACCGACGCTGCTGTGGGGTCCGCTGGGGTGATGGAATGGCAGCTGGATGGTATACCTTCCCACAGGTGAAGTATGTCCCCAGGGCTTCCCAGTAAGGTGGACAGTGATGGTGTGAGGTGCAGGCAATAATGAGGACACAAGGTTGCAGTCTCTTTACCTCTTTACTGAAGGCTTCAATATCCTCAATCCAGAGCACGTTCAACCAGGCTATCAGAGACCGGCCGGTCCGATGGGCACATCCAGAGTTTCCTTCGCAGATGGAAATCGTTGCCTATCAATAGCGCCTGTGTGTTGTAGTCCAACTCTGCTGAGCATTCGGAATAGTCCTCACAACTGCTGCTCTCGTTCGTTCGTTCTCTACAGCTTTCTCTCTCTCTCTCATTCTTTGGTTCCAGATGTTGCTAGTTTCTAACGTCCCCCAGATATGTTATGGCTAGGACGCCACCAGTTTGACGGGAAGGCTTGGAGGTCTTCCGGGACCCTAGAGACGCCCCTCTCCCAATGTTGCCCCCTATGTCTTTGTAGGTGTAGAAGGTAGACAGCCAACCTATGATTAACTGTCCAGCGGAGTTTGAAGTAAGGCCTGAAGTCAGTTACTCCTACGGTGATCCGGCCACCGACTACGCGCCTCAGTAAGATGTTGCCTTCCTCTCTCGGCACGACTCTTACTGGCTCTCCTTTATGCTGATCTCGTTTCCACAATATCCTTCCCTTCGTGTCTCTTTCTTAGGATACCGCCGCAAGGTAGTGCAGGCGCGGTTCCGTTACGTTCTGTTCGCTAGGCACCTGCCAGGTTCCCACGCCTGACAGGGACCCCCCTGTGCCTTCTCCCTGCAACACCCCCTGCCATGGGATGTTGCCTGGTTCCAACCCAGTCAGCTTCTGACTAACTTCCTCCCCAGCCCCTAGTTTTACTAGTGTGAGGAGTGGCCCAATAAATAAAGCCTTTTTCTCCCCCTAGTGGCCGGAATGTGAAGTGTAATGTGTTCTGGTGATACCTGGTTAGGAGAATTCCTTCAGTGCCATCAGACGTACCATCACTCCCCTTAGTGGCAGAGTGTCATACTGCAACGACCAGATCTCTGGGGCGCTGCATGATGCTGCAGCCCGCCCACTTCATGACATCAAACAGGTCCTTATGCCTCAGCATCCAGCACAGCTTGTCAGGTATGTGGCATCTTGTCTCCTCTGCCACCCTGCTGCTGCCCCCTCCTCCATGGGACACATAGATCTCCCCAGCTGCTGCAGGAATCCAGCAGGAAAACTATGGGTGTCCCTGTTTAAGTGAAGGAGTATTCATTTGCTGCTCACTGCTCAGCTGACAGGCAGGTGGGCGGGGAAGCGGCGAATGAATATTCACTGTACTTTAATCATGGGGATCACATGGTTTTCCCAGCACTGCAGCCAGGCAGTGGGGACATTTTTTTGCCTCCTGTGAGTGGGATCCCAGTGCGATCCCACTTGCTGCTGCCACCCCCTCCCTACATGTTACATCGGGACCATAAGACGCACCCACACTTTCCTCCCAAATATGGAGGGGAAAAAGTGCATCTTATGGTCCGAAAAAAACGGTATATATTTATATACTGCTCAAAAAAATAAAGGGAACACTAAAATCCCACATCCTTAATATCACTGAGTGAAATATTCCAGTTGTAAATCTTTATTCATTACATAGTGGAATGTGTTGAGAACAATAAAACCTAAAAATGATCAACGTAAATTACAACTAATATCCCACGGAGGTCTGGAGTTGGAATGATGCTCAAAATCAAAGTGGAAAATGAAGTTACGGGCTGATCAAACTTCAGTGGAAATGCCTCAAGACAAGGAAATGATGCTCAGTAGTGTGTGGCCTCCACGTGCCTGTATGACCCCCTACAATACCTGGGCATGCTTCTGATGAGGCGGCGGATGGTCTCCTGAGGGATCTCCTCCCAGACCAGGACTAAAGCATCCGCCAACTCCTGGACAGTCTGTGGTGCAACGTGACGTTGGTGGATGGTGCGAGACATGATGTCCCAGATGTGTTCAGTCAGATTCAGGTCTGGGGAATGGGTGGGCCAGTCCATAGCTTCAATGCCTTCATCTTGCAGGAACTGCTGACACACTCCAGCCACATGAGATCTGGCATTGTCCTGCATTAGGAGGAACCCAGAGCCAACCACACCAGCATATGGTCTCACAAGTAGTCTGAGGATCTCAGCTTGGTATCTAATGGCAGTCAGGCTACTTCTGGTGAGCACATGGAGGGCTGTGCGGCCCTCCAAAGAAATGCCACCCCACACCATTACTGACCCACTGCCAAACCGGTCATGCTGAAGGATGTTGCAGGCAGCAGATCGTTCTCCACGGCATCTCCAGACTCTGTCACGTGTGTCACATGTGCTCAGTGTGAACCTGCTTTCATCTGTGAAGAGCATAGGGCACCAGTGGCGAATTTGCCAATCTGGTGTTCTGTGGCAAATGTCAAGTGTTCTGCATGGTGTTGGGCTGTGAGCACAGCCCCAAATTGTGGACGTCGAGCACTCAGACCATCCTCATGGAGATGATTTCTAACCATTTGGGCAGACACATGCACATTTGTGGCCTGTTGGAGGTCATTTTGCAGGGCTCTGGCAGTACTCCTCCTGCTCCTCCTTGCACAAAGGCTGAGGTAGTGGTCTTGCTTTTGTTGCCCTCCTACGGCCCCATCCACGTCTCCTCGTGTAATGGCCTGCCTCCAGCCTCTGGACACTACGTTGACAGACACAGCAAACCTTCTTGCCACAGCTCGCATTGATGTGCCATCCTGGATGAGCTGCACCACCTGAGCCACTTGTGTGGGTTGTAGAGTCCGTCTTATGCTACCACGAGAGTGAAAGCACAACCAACATTCAAAAGTGACCAAAACATCATCCAGAAAGCATTGGTACTAAGATGTGCTTTGTGGTCCCCACCTGGAGAACCACCTTTATTGAGTGTATCTTGATAATTGCCAATAATTTCCATCTGTTGTCTATTCCATTTGCACAACAGCATGTGAAATTGATTGTTAAACAGTGTTGCTCCCTAAGTGGACAGTTTGATTTCACAGAAGTTTGATTTACTTGGAGTTATATTCTGTTGCTCAAGTGTTCCCTTTATTTTTTTGAGCAGTGTATATATACATATATATTGAGTGAAATAATTATTATACACATTACCAGTTTTCTAAAAAACATTTCTAAAGGTGCTATTTACATGGAATTCTCACAAGATGTCAGTAATAATCCATCCAATCCTGACAGGCAAAGAAATCAAATCATAGATGTCCATAAACTAAGTTTTATATAATAATGAGAAATAACAAGGGAAAAGAAATGAACACATGAAGAGAGAGAGGTGCAAAGTTATGACAAAAGCTGAACTCTATCAATCATTGGAAAGCAATCCTGCCACTTAGTGAAACATAATGTCAGCTGGTTCAGCTGACAGCCTATAAAAAAGTGCCTCATTACCAAGGTGCCATACAAGAAATATCTCATGATGGGTAATACCAGTGAGCTGCCTTAAGACCTTTGCAACCTTGTTGTTGCAAAACATACTGATGATATTGGCTACGGAAGAATTTCTAAACTGCTGAAGGTTCCAGTGAGCACTGTTGAGGTCAAAGGCCAGAAGTGGAAAGAACATAATATCACCATAAATCAGCCACGATCAGGTGCTCCCTACAAGATTCCAGACAGAGGAGTAAACAGAATGATCAAAATAGTTGTCCAAGAGCCAATGACCACCTCTGGAGAGCTACAGACAGACCTGCAATCAAAAAGTACAATCGGTTCAAAAAAATTGAATATGAATGGCTACAATTGTGCTCCCGACTAGCCTCCTAACCCAGTTGCAGGTGATCCGACCAATCCACTTGTAACGGGGTCTACTGTGCTGTAGTACCTCTTACAGCACCCCCCGTGTTTCAGGAGGTCCACTCTGCTTTTTCTGGATTCTGAATGAAGGACGCTGACTAGCATTTCTTGACTACATGGGAGCATATAAAAGCTGACTGCTACTCCAGGTATTTCCAGTCTAAAAGAACACACTTTATTTACAACACACAGAATATATAACACAGATACACAGGGTGGGCCATTAGAAAAAGCAGGCCAGACATACATTACAATAGCCGCAGGGGGCCGGAGCCTGCTGGTATTTACTGTGGGAATTACAAAGGTAGGGGAGGTCAGAAAGAGAATATCTTGTCCAGGGGTGCAGCCTGTGGATTGATGCATTTCACATGGAAACTATTATACAGAATATATATATAGCATAACATATTCTTGGTGCTTGGGGTTCTGTAACACGGCTCCCCTTTTCAGTGACGCGATCGGCATACACAGTCTGATCCTTAACGGATCGGTTTGGGGATGACCGAAGTTTATGGGGTTAGTACAAGTTCCGTTTGTCGACTTAGTCCATCGGCATTACCGTTTTGTTTGCTGGGTCTGTAGTGGATGGTGAAGTCCAGAGGTTGTAGGGCTAAACTCCACCGCAGTAATCTGGCGTTGTCTCCGGAGACCCGATTAAGCCAGACTAGGGGATTATGGTCCGTTAAGAGGGAAAACTGTCGTCCATACAAATATGGTTGTAACTTTTTGAGTGCCCATACTATTGCCAGGCACTCCTTCTCGATGGCCGCATAGCTTACTTCACGGGGCAGTAGTTTCCGACTCAGGTAAGCTACCGGGTGTTCTTGGCCGTCTGGCCCGACTTGGCTTAGTACTGCCCCCAATCCAAACATAGAAGCGTCTGTGTGAACCAGGAAACGTTTAGTTGGATCGGGTGCGGCCAGTACAGGGGTATTGGTGAGGGCGTTCTTTAGCTGGCGGAAGGCTTCCTCACACTCTGGGGTCCAGTTTACCTGGCGGGGTTGGTTCTTACGGGTCAGATCAGTGAGGGGTTTGGCCACGCTGCTGTAATTGGGAACGAATTTTCTGTAATACCCCGCTGTCCCTAGAAATGCCATGACATGGGTTTTAGAGCATGGGGTGGGCCATTTGGCTATGGCCTCAATCTTGGCTGGTTCTGGTCTCTGTTTCCCACTTCCCACCCAATGCCCTAAATACTGAACTTCTGCTTTGCCCACGTGACACTTGTTTGGGTTCAGGGTGATTCCGGCCTTGTGGATCCTGTCTAATACTGTCTCTAGGTGATTTAGATGCTCTTCCCATGTCACGCTGTAGATGGCGATGTCATCCAGGTAGGCACACGCATAGTCCTGGAGACCATCCAGAAGTCGGTCAGCCAGCCTCTGGAAGGTCGCCGGGGCAGTCTTCATCCCGAATGGCATAACTCGAAACTGGAATAAGCCAAACGGGGTGACAAATGCCGACTTGGGAATAGCATCAGGACTAAGGGGAATCTGCCAGTAGCCTTTGCATAGATCGATGGTGGTCAAATACTTTTCCCCCGCCAGCCGGTCTAACAACTCATCCACACGTGGCATGGGATATGCATCCGTCACTGTTTTCTCATTGAGCTTACGATAGTCTACACAAAACCGTGTAGTCCCATCCTTCTTGGGCACTAACACTACGGGGGATGCCCAGGGACTATCTGACTCTTCAATGACCCCTAAACGCAACATCTCTTGTATATCTTGTCGCATCCCTTCTCGTACAGACTCAGGGACGCGGAAGGGGGGTTGTCGCAGGGGGGTCTGATCCTGGGTCTCAACCTTGTGTTGTGCCAGGTGAGTGTACCCGGGTTTCCCCAAAAACATCCTCTGTCACTGCCTCAACAACTCCTCCACCTGCTGTCTCTCCCGGGGACCTAAGTCTTCACCCCAGTGTACCTGGTCCCATGTTTTAGAATGAGTCCTCTCCCCTAAGACATCAGGCAAGGGAAGTCCGGCTAAATCCTCTGTTTCAGGTGCACAGATGGCCATTACCTCTTCAGGGCGCTCCCGATAGGGCTTCAGCATATTCACGTGGAACATGCGGATAACCCTGGGGTCGTCACAATCGGCGACATTATAGGTGGTGTCGGCTATTTTCCCCACCACCTGGTAGGGCCCCTGCCATGCAGCTTGGAACTTGTTCTGCCTAGTGGGCTCTAACACCAGGACCTTCTGCCCTATTTCCAAGGTACACTCTCTGGCCCTCCGATCGTACCATACGCGCTGGCGCCGCTGGGCCACCTGCATGTTCCCACGTACAGCCTGGGTCAGCTCCTGTAGGCGGTCCCGGAATTCCAGCACATAGGGTACAATAGGAACCCCTTCTATGATGCCCTCCCTTTCCCAGTGTTCTAGCACTAAGTCTAGTGGTCCCCTTACCCGTCTCCCGTATACCAGTTCAAATGGGGAGAACCCCGTGGATTCTTGGGGCACCTCTCGATAGGCAAACAGGAGGTGAGGCAAGAATTTCTCCCAGTCCCTGTAGGTCCTGGTAAAAGTCCCAATGAGTTGTTTTAACGTCCCGTTAAAGCATTCACACAACCCATTGGTTTGCGGGTGGTACGGGGCGCTTCTAATGGACTTTACGCCGCACAGCTTCCAAAGCTGGTTGGTCACCTCTGCTGGAAACTGGGTACCCTGGTCTGAGATAATCTCTCGGGGAAATCCAACCCGTGAGAAAACCTGGAGCAGGGCAGCCGCCACCATCTCTGCCAGTATGTTAGGTAACGCAACCGCCTCTGGATACCGTGTGGCATAATCTACCACTGTCAATATATACCTTTTCCCTGACGGACTGGGTTTGGCTAACGGCCCTATCAGATCGACCGCTACTTGGCTAAATGGTGCCTCCACAATGGGGAGGGGGCGTAATTTGGCCTTGCATCGATCTCCCCTCTTGCCAATGCACTGGCAACTGTCACAGGTCTGGCAGTATTGACGAACATCATAGGTTACCTCGGCCAAAAGAAGTTTTGTGTCAGACGATGCCTGGTGCGACTGACGCCGAAGTGCCCAGCCAAGGGTATGTCATGAGAGATTCGCAGTAACTCCTGCCTATACTTCTTGGGAACTACCAGCTGTCGTTTTATAGTGGGACTCGTCCCTGTGTGGTGCTGCTCTGTGATCCGGTAGAGGAGTCCCTGCTTCCATATAAACTGTTCCCCTTCCAATACCCCTCTCCCCTCCTGTGCCTTCCCCCGATATCCCTCCAATGAAGGATCCTCAAGTAACTCCCTCTTAAATTCATCTGGGGTGGCCCAAGAAATGTGTCTGGCTATGGGAATACGTGTAGGGCTGGGATGTCTTACCTGGGCCTCCTCTGAGTGTGATTCCGCCTCCGGGTGGTCACAGGATATGTCTCAGCCAGAGGGGCAACCGAGAAGGCAGACAACATGGGCCCCAAGTCATTTCCCAGCAAAACGTCTGCAGGCAAATCCTCCATCAAGCCGACCTCAACAAGGCCATCCCCAACTCCCCAGTTCAGGTGAATCCTGGCAGTGGGCAGTCGATGTATGGCTCCCCCTGCTACACGGACTGCCACTGTCGGGTCCATCTTCTCTTGGTCCCGGACGAGATGAGGCTTCACAAGGGTCAAAGTTGCTCCGGAATCTCTTAGTCCCTGCATGCGTTTCCCATTAACCCACACGACCTGTCGATGCTGTTGTCGAATATCTGCCCAGGCTGCCTGCACGGGGTCTACTTCATGCAGCACTTCCTCCATGTCTTCCACCCCTTGGTTAGTTGTAGCCCCCAATGCCGGGTCAGCTTCGCCTTGGTAGCAGTGTACAGCGGCCCGATGGAAAGTAGCTGTTCCCGCCTTTAGCCACTGGGTATGCTGAATCCGGTTGGGACATTGTCTTTGCAGGTGGCCCAGCTGACGGCAGGTGTGGCATCGCGCCCCAGGGGAACTGTGGTAGGCCGGGTTTCTAGCTGGTCCCCCTACAATCTTTGGTGGTTTGGGGCCCTCCAGGTCCATGGGCGGACACCTAGTGACCATCTTTGATCCGGACAACTGAGGCCTCCTGGCGTCATGATGTTCATCGGCCAGACGAGCGGCTTCCTCAAGAGTCATTGGCCACCTGTCCCGAAGCCATTCCTGTGTCTCGAGGTTTAGTCCATTAAAGAATTGTTCTAACAAGAAGAGCTGGAGGACGTCCTCCTTAGTGGTTGCTTGACTCCCTTGTACCCACTGTAGCAGTGACCGCCGTAATTTACTGGCCCATTCAGCGTGGGTATCGGTTACTCGTTTTATAAGTCCGCGGAACTTTTGGCGGTATGCCTCTGGTGTCAGCGCATACCGGGTCAAGATCACTTCTTTGATCCGCTCATAGTCCATACAGTCCTCATCAGGTACCGTGCGATAGGCGTCCGCTGCCTGGCCTGTCAGCTTGCTGGCCAGAATTTGAACCCGTTCCTCCGGCTTCACTTGATGAAGGGTACACTGCCGCTCAAAGTCCTGCAGAAAGCCATCAATGTCTTCCTCTGCCTCCCCCAACTATCGGAAGGCATTATACTGGATCTTTTTGTGGCTTACTGTTGAAGGTACCTGGGCGGAGGCCAGAGCTCCCCTTGCTCGCTGACTCTCCTCTCTCCGCTCTGCCATCTCCATCTTGGCCAGCTCCACTTTGGTCCGCTCTGCCATCTCCATCTTGGTTAGCTCTATCCTGGTCCGCTCGGCCATCTCTTCCTTCAGATCAGTACGCACAT
Organism: Ranitomeya imitator; assembly: GCF_032444005.1. NCBI lineage: Eukaryota > Metazoa > Chordata > Amphibia > Anura > Dendrobatidae > Ranitomeya > Ranitomeya imitator. The sequence goes on along the minus strand of NC_091284.1, from coordinate 739,016,286 downwards.
CAGCCAACACCTCTCGTATGATCTCTACTGCAGGGTTTGGGCCATAGAATGCCAGTCTGTTCTTTACCTCCCTCTGGAATTCAGTCTCCTCCACGTTCACATTGGGGGGCGCTGCACTGTCGTGTTCCATGATGGCTGCTATCAAATCCGCTTTTGTTTTGTTGCTGGCGATTAACCCTCGGGCTTCCACCAGATCTTTTAGTGTAGTCCTCTTTAACTTCTGGTAGTTCTCTTCCATTCATTCCTTTCCTCCTGTAGAAGGGGTATCACATCCCGCTGTCTGCCACCAGTGTAACGGGGTCTACTGTGCTGTAGTACCTCTTACAGCACCCCCCGTGTTTCAGGAGGTCCACTCTGCTTTTTCTGGATTCTGAATGAAGGACGCTGACTAGCATTTCTTGACTATATGGGAGCATATAAAAGCTGACACACAGAATATATAACACAGATACACAGGGCGGGCCAATAGAAAAAGCAGGCCAGATATACATTACAATAGCCGCAGGGGGCCGGAGCCTGCTGGTATTTACTGTGGGAATTACAAAGGTGGGGGAGGTCAGAAAGATAATATCTTGTCCAGGGGCGCAGCCTGTGGACTGATGCATTTCACATGAAAACTATTATACAGAATATATATATAGTGTGCCGCCCAGGAGACCGGGGTACCCAGCACCGGACCAATGGGGTCTGTCTCTTGAGGGAGATGTCACGGGTGGCTTGACCCAGTGCTGTGGCCTCAGGCAATGCACAGTGTAAGGGATATCATGAGGGAACAGGCACTTGATCAGCAGCAGGTTCTCTCAGCGGTGATGATCCTGATCCTGGATAGATAGCTATTGTCCAAATGAAAGTCTGAGGCACTGAAACGTTTAACCAGTTTACTTCAACATAAAGGGATTTACAACCAGTCCTGTCACCGGAGTCTGTATGGGAACTCTGAGTTACTTTGACCCTGCCGGGGTCTTCCCCTCTTATTGTACGCAGTTTCTGTGTGGCCCTGCTGCTGTATGTGAACTGGCTGCCGGCCCAATCTGTCCCCTCCGGGTCCTGGTTCGACAGGCAACCCGAGTCCTTTTATCTGCTTACCCCCTTCAGGAGTACCGCTGAACTCTGTGTCTGTTGCTGCGTTTTTCCGGTTGCTGTATTATATATAACGAATACAGCCACGGATCCGGTATCCGTCTTTGCGCCTGTTCTGGGTAGTGATTAATGCTACCCGGTTCTCACAATGTCCTTTTCTCTGTCCCTCTTCTCCTCAGGCCGGTGATTTAGGCCTGGTAACAGTCACAGGGCTGTTAGAGATTCAACTGTATGACCTCTCACTTTCAGCTCCTTGGCCCAACTGCCATTTCTTCTCTCAGACCAGAATGGATCAAGGGGAGTCTCTGGAGCTCCCCCTTCTGGCCGGAGGTGGTAGTGCAGTCTTGCTACTTTAGTATTTGTATTTACTGTCAGTAACTATTTTTGTGGCAAATACCCCTAGGGGTGCCACATTCCCCCTTAGTTAAGAACAGTACTCCGGGACTGTGGGACAATAACATTTTGAAATAACAATTAATATGTACAGAGTCTTAAAAAGGAAAAGTTACAAAAACCACTCAAGGAAACAAAAATAGAGTTCTGTAAAAAGTCACTTCAAATAGCGTCCATTAATACAGTTCTATCCTTGAAGGTATTAGGAAAGGCACTGTACTTAGTGTCCAGGAATTTAGTACCATTTTTCCAACGGAGTTATCAATATAAAGTCTAAAGAAAGTTCAAAAAGAGCAAAAAGCAAAGTTCAAAAAGCAGTCTTTCCGGAGCTTTGATTTAGTGCCTCCGGGCTGATAAAAAGTTCCAGAATATGCAAGAAGTTCATACAGACAAGTCTCTGTAGGCACTGGGCTTAAACGTTGCAGACTGATAACAATGACTATACTACATTTTCTGTTTAACTATATACGGCATAACATACAGTGGGGCAAAAAAGTATTTAGTCAGCCAGCAATAGTGCAAGTTCCACCACTTAAAAAGATGAGAGGCGTCTGTAATTTACATCATAGCTAGACCTCAACTATGGGAGACAAACAGAGAAAAAAAAATCCAGAAAATCACATTGTCTGTTTTTTTAACATTTTATTTGCATATTATGGTGGAAAATAAGTATTTGGTCAGAAACAAAATTTCATCTCAATACTTTGTGATATATCCTTTGTTGGCAATGACAGAGGTCAAACGTTTTCTGTAAGTCTTCACAAGGTTGCCACACACTGTTGTTGGTATGTTGGCCCATTCCTCCATGCAGATCTCCTCTAGAGCAGTGATGTTTTTGGCTTTTCGCTTGGCAACACGGACTTTCAACTCCCTCCAAAGGTTTTCTATAGGGTTGAGATCTGGAGACTGGCTAGGCCACTCCAGGACCTTGAAATGCTTCTTACAAAGCCACTCCTTCGTTGCCCTGGCGGTGTGCTTTGGATCATTGTCATGTTGAAAGACCCAGCCACGTTTCATCTTTAATGCCCTTGCTGATGGAAGGAGGTTTGCACTCAAAATCTCACGATACATGGCCCCATTCATTCTTTCATGTACCCGGATCAGTCGTCCTGGCCCCTTTGCAGAGAAACAGCCCCAAAGCATGATGTTTCCACCACCATGCTTTACAGTAGGTATGGTGTTTGATGGATGCAACTCAGTATTCTTTTTCCTCCAAACACGACAAGTTGTGTTTCTACCAAACAGTTCCAGTTTGGTTTCATCAGACCATAGGACATTCTCCCAAAACTCCTCTGGATCATCCAAATGCTCTCTAGCAAACTTCAGACGGGCCCGGACATGTACTGGCTTAAGCAGTGGGACACGTCTGGCACTGCAGGATCTGTGTCCATGGTGGCGTAGTGTGTTACTTATGGTAGGCCTTGTTACATTGGTCCCAGCTCTCTGCAGTTCATTCACTAGGTACCCCCGCGTGGTTCTGGGATTTTTGCTCACCGTTCTTGTGATCATTCTGACCCCACGGGGTGGGATTTTGCGTGGAGCCCCAGATCAAGGGAGATTATCAGTGGTCTTGTATGTCTTCCATTTTCTAATTATTGCTCCCACTGTTGATTTCTTCACTCCAAGCTGGTTGGCTATTGCAGATTCAGTCTTCCCAGCCTGGTGCAGGGCTACAATTTTGTTTCTGGTGTCCTTTGAGAGCTCTTTGGTCTTCACCATAGTGGAGTTTGGAGTCAGACTGTTTGAGGGTGTGCACAGGTGTCTTTTTATACTGATAACAAGTTTAAACAGGTGCCATTACTACAGGTAATGAGTGGAGGAAAGAGGAGACTCTTAAAGAAGAAGTTACAGGTCTGTGAGAGCCAGAAATCTTGATTGTTTGTTTCTGACCAAATACTTATTTTCCACCATAATATGCAAATAAAAAGATAAAAAACAGACAATGTGATTTTCTGGATTTTTTTTTCTCAGTTTGTCTCCCATAGTTGAGGTCTACCTATGATGTAAATTGCAGACGCCTCTCATCTTTTTAAGTGGTGGAACTTGCACTATTGCTGACTGACTAAATACTTTTTTGCCCCACTGTATATACAGTTCACATTATGAGCTTTATAGTTGGTAATCTGCATACCTGGCCGGTAATTGACCCTGGGTACTACGCTGTGATCTACGTAATAGCAGTGTCTCTTCATGTGGTGTACTACTGTCTACTGCGGATGTAGTATCTGCCCGCCCTGCTAAAGATAATTCCACGACTATGGAGTTGGCAAGTCCACCGTGAATGGGATTACTCTTACCAGGAATCTGTTCTTCCTGGCCTGGAACCTCCTGTAGTACGGGGTCAGCCTCTTCCTGTCTTGGGACTTCTGGTATTGGGTTCGGTGTTGGGGGGTAAAAGGCCACCATGGGAACCACTACTGCACCATGATATGTTAGCAGGGTTTTGGGAAAGTCTCCGATACAGGTGTGATACACTTCCTCTTCTTTTTCCTTTACTGGTTGAACTTGTATGGGTTGAATAACTTCTGGTTCTGGCTGGACAACTTCTGGCTCTTTCAATGCTTCCGGACATAATTTAAGATTGTCTCTTGACACTAGTACAGATGTTAAGCCTCCGTTTTTGCTAATGAGACACATTTTAGGATTATCCATTCTTGTTGGTAAAACTCTGTAGGGTACGGCTTCCCACTGATTGTCTAGTTTATTGGTTCGACGATTTCTCTTGAGCACTTGGTCACCCGGTCTTAATGGGGTCGCTAGAGCATTCTGGTTGAAAGTTCGCTCTTGTCTTTCTCTAGTTTGCTGAAGGCTTCTTTCCACACTCTCTTGCACTTGGCGATACTGCTTTTGCCGTATGATATCCCAATTGGAGTTTTGAACTTCTGCGTCTGGTTTCAGAATTCCCATTTCTAGATCGATTGGTAATTGGCCGGGTCTTGCACGCATAAGGTAAGCTGGGGTGCAGTTGGTGGAGCTTACCGGGACATGATTATATAGATCTACCAAGTCAGGCAATTTCTCTGGCCATTGATTCCTTTCTGTCTCAGGTAAAGTCTTTAGTAGGTCTATTACAATATGGTTCATCTTCTCGCATAAGCCGTTTGTTTGTGGATCATAGGCCGTCGTCCGGATCTTTTTGCAACCATACGTATTACAGAATTCTCTGAAGATCTCTGATTCAAAGGCTGTACCTTGGTCGGTGAGAACCTGTTCCGGATATCCATGGGGTCTACAAAAGTACGTTTGGAACGCTTTGGCTGCTGTTTTTGCTGTCAGATCTTTTACGGGTACTACTACCAAGAAGCGTGAATAATGGTCCACGATGGTCAAGGCATAGACATAGCCGGACCGGCTTGGTATTAACTTCACGTGGTCTATGGCTACAAGTTCAAGTGGTTGTTTGGTGATTATGGGCTGCAGTGGTGCTCTTTAGTTCTTTTGATCGTTTCTTCTGAGGTTGCACGGGCCACAATTTCTGCACCACTGTTCGATTGATTTTCTCATCCCGACCCAATAAAATCTTTCTCTTAGAAGTACTTCTAACTTTTTCCAACCGAAGTGACCAGCACCATTATGGTAAGCTTCGAGGACCATCTTCACATCTTGTTTAGGCACGATAATCTGCCAAACCAATTCATGTGTTTTCGGATTGGTGTACCTTCTACAGAGCTTCCCTTGATACAGGAACATTTTGCCTCTCTCTTTCCAGAGTTGATGCGTCTCTTCTGGGGCATCCTCATCGGGATATGCACTTTGCTCAGTTAACAGTTCCTTCACCAACTTCACAGCCGGATTGCTGTCTTGGGTGTCAGCCCATCTATGGTGTGCTAACGGATTAAAATTCACCTCTTGTTGTTTCTGATAGGTACTTGACTGATGATGTTTCGCCTTGGGATGATGGAAGGCTGGTAGTTCAATTTCTTCAAGCTCCCCCGTTTCTTCTTCTACATCTCTCAAGTGTGGCATCCGGGATAGGGCATCGGCATTTCCATTCTTGCGACCTGCTCGATACTTGATTATGAAGTTGTAATTAGATAACCGGGCTATCCATCGCTGTTCTAACGCACCTAATTTGGCTGTGTCCAGATGGGTCAACGGATTGTTGTCAGTATAGACAATAAATTCTGCAGCGGCCAGATAGTGTTTGAAACGTTCAGTCACAGCCCAAACTACTGCCAGTAGTTCCAATTTGAAGGAGCTGTAATTTTCTGAATTTCTTTCAGTTGGCCGGAGCTTTCTACTTGCAAAGGCGATGACTTTCTCCCGACCTTCTTGCTTTTGTGACAGCACCGCTCCTAGTCCCACATTACTGGCATCGGTGTAGAGGATGAAAGGTTGATGGTAATCTGGGTATGCCAGAACCTCTTCTCCGGTTAGTGCCTTCTTTAATTGTTCAAAGGAGTCTTCCCTTTCGTCGTTCCACTGAAAAGGAGGGTTTCGGTTTGAAGGTTTCTTCGTCTGCCCTACCAAGGCGTCTTGCAAGGGTGCTGCCAACTTGGTAAATCCTTTTATAAATCTGCGATAGTAACCCACCAATCCCAGGAATTGCCTCACTTCTTTTGCGTTGGTAGGTCTTGGCCAATCCCTTATGGCGCTTATTTTCTCGGGATCCGGTGCTACTCCCTCCGAACTCACGATGTGTCCCAGGTACTGTACCTTTGGCTTGAGAAGGTGACATTTGGATGGCTTGATTTTCATGCCATACCTGGATAAGGCTTCGAACACTTCTGCCAAGTCTTTTAAGTGTTGTTCGTAAGTCTTTGAGTAGACGATCACATCATCTAGGTACAGGAGGACGGTCTCGAAGTTCTTGTGTCCGAGGCAGCATTCCATCAGCCGCTGGAAGGTACCGGATGCATTGCAGAGTCCGAATGGCATGCGATTAAATTCACATAGACCCATTGGTGTGGTGAATGCCGTCTTTTCCTTATCTCTCTCAGCCACAGGGACTTGCCAATACCAGCTTGTTAAGTCTAAGGTGGAAAAATAATTAGCAGATTTCAAAGCAGTCAAGGACTCTTCTATCCTAGGCAAGGGGTAGGCGTCTTTATGGGTGATGTTATTAATCCGCCGGTAGTCTACGCACATTCTCAAGGTTCCGTCCTTTTTTTTGACAATCACTAGAGGGGCCGCCCAGGGGCTACAGCTGTCTCTTATTACCCCGGCCTGTTTTATCTCCCTCAGCATATCTTTTGCACATTGATAGTGAGCGGGCGGTATGGGTCTATATCTTTCTTTTATTGGGGGATGGTCACCGGTGGGGATTGTGTGTTCTACCCCTTCTATCCGTCCGAAGTCCAATGGGTGTTTACTGAAGACTTGTTCATATTCCATCACTAGCCTATACACCCCTTGTTTTTGATGGGTAGGTGTTGAATTTATGCCCACGTGTAGCTGTTGGCGCCAATCCTCCATTTCTCCATCTGAGCCATTGCCTTCCACCTGACAGGTTGGTTCTAAGGGCTCAATGGTTGTGATGGCATTGTTGCAAACAGTATATAGCTTTGCCACTGTAGCATACCTTGGCAAAGTGACCTCTTCCTCTCCACAGTTCAAAAGTCGTACCGGCACTCGTCCCCGGTGTACCTCGACTATCCCTCATGCTGTGAGTATAGTGGGCCTGCTGTCGGTGTACACTGGTTCTATTAAGGCTTGATAATCTCGTCCCTTAGTACCAATGGCTGCTCTACACCATACCAGCATTTCTGTTTTTGGTGGGATTACAATAAACGTTGGATCACTTACCCTCACACTGCCGATTTCTCCACCTGCAACTTCTACCTGTTGCCTTAACATCAATACTTTTATTTCCCTCAGGAGAACTCTCTGCTGGCAGGATTGGGCAGTTTCAGCAATTTGCTGTAAGACAGAAATAACTTCGGCAAAGCAGTTCTCTAACACATTCATTCCTATCAATACAGTTGGTTCACAGTTCCGCCGGTCAACATCAACAACAATTATACCCTGTTTCTTCAATTCTACTTTACCAATCTTTATGGTCATCTCCCTGAATCCTAGTTTCGGTACCAACTTACCATTACTGGCACATATATCTAGTTCAACATCAGAGGGCCCTTTATCAATATCTGCATCAGCCCAGTACCTCTTATAAAGGATATACGGTATAGATGAAATCTGGGAACCTGTGTCCAGCAAAGCGTTGAGGGGAATTCCGTCCAGCACGATAGGGATAATGGGTCGTCCTCCGATGTACCTGTCGTGCCAGGGTGTTGGGCCTTGAAAGTTCATTCCTGTGAAGCGGCCCGCATTCCCAGGGGATTCCCGTTTAAATCACAATCTCGTGCAAAGTGGCCTGGCTGCTGGCAACGGCGGCAAATGGGCTGTCCATCCGGTTGGTAGCGGTCGCGGGGTCGTCCTCTCCATGTCGGGTATCTCCGGGGTCTCATCCATGGAACATCCTCTCTACGGTTTGCCAACTCCATCTTGGGTCCTCTCATCTCCTGCATGGTTTTAGCCATTGAAGCAACAACATCAGTTAAAGAGTCAAGCTTTTGCTGAAGAGCCTCATTAGTACTGGGCCCCAGGGGCTTAGCAATGGCCCCGGACATAGCTGATGTCACTGGCACTCCCTGTTGTTGAGGTGCCTCTGCCATGGGTTGTGCAGGATCCTGATCCCGAGGTGCCTCTGCCAGCTGGAGACGTATAGCGCTCTCTTTTAATTGGGCAAATGTCAATTCAGGGTTCTTAAAAACAAGCATGCTCACATGCCCCCGGTGAGAAGGGGTGTAGAGTCCCTCAATAAATTGATCTCTTAGCAGTTTATCCACTCCGGTGTTAAAAATGGGTTCAGCCAGTGTAAGTGATTTAAGGGCTTCCTGCAGGTTTAAGGCAAAGTCTCTCACGCCCTCATTAGCTTTTTGTTTGCAATTAAAGAATCGTACTTTAGCTTTGCTGCTGGCAGTGGTTTCAAATGTAGCTTTTAATCCAGCAAATATGCGTTCAACAGTGCCTTTTAGATCAGCTGCCCATGCTGTGACTTCTCGCTTAGCATGGCCACTTAACTGCATCATCAGGAGACTAACACGCTGAACTTCACCCACGGGGAACATGTCAAAATGGGCCAGCATCTTTTCTCTGAAATCGTCAAGGGTATTAGGCTCACCTTCATACATTGGAAGCCACGGACCACCCGGGGTATATGGCATCAGCACCGGCATGATGGGCGCCACTCCTTGCACCGCTGCGCTACCGGACTCTCTATCGACACTCTGTCTTTCAGCTGCATTAGCGTCGCCGGGTGCTGCGGCGTCTCCGTGCTGCGACATACTGTGCCCCCTTAGTTAATCCGGACCCTTCCGGTCCTCCGCTTCCTTCGGGATAGTGTAGATTCGTTCCGCTGTGCAGCAGGATCGATTTTCCCCTTGCTCTGATGTCAGAGCGCTCAGCTTGGTGCCGCCCACAATGACACGCCCCCTGCTGCTCCTGCCGGCCGCGCGCTCTGTATTGGTGGATTCTGAAGTTTTTCAGTTAGACTGGGGCTCAGGTGATGGCGTAGCTCAATTAACAGTCTCGTGCCTAACGGTTATGAGGTGATGGCGGCCATCTTTACTCCATTATAACCAATGGGGAAAAGTCACTTTCAATAGCTTTTAATGGGAAATGGAATTTTCTTTAATAAAGTCAATTTTCAAGATTTTTCATCCAAGTTTTCACAGTTTTGGGCTCCAATCACGGCACACAATACCCGGTATACGGGCTGGCTGAATCCTGTTCGTGACGCCAATTGTGCCGCCCAGGAGACCGGGATACCCAGCACCGGACCAATGGGGTCTGTCTCTTGAGGGAGATGTCACGGGTGGCTTGACCCGGTGCTGTGGCCTCAGGCAATGCACAGTGTAAGGGATATCATGAGGGAACAGGCACTTACTTGATCAGCAGCAGGTTCTCTCAGCGGTGATGATCCTGATCCTGGATAGATAGCTATTGTCCAAATGAAAGTCTGAGGCACTGAAACGTTTAACCAGTTTACTTCAACATAAAGGGATTTACAACCAGTCCTGTCACCGGAGTCTGTATGGGAACTCTGAGTTACTTTGACCCTGCCGGGGTCTTCCCCTCTTATTGTACGCAGTTTCTGTGTGGCCCTGCTGCTGTATGTGAACTGGCTGCCGGCCCAATCTGTCCCCTCCAGGTCCTGGTTCGACGGGCAACCCGAGTCCTTTTATCTGCTTACCCCCTTCAGGAGTACCGCTGAACTCTGTGTCTGTTGCTGCGTCCGGCCCTAGTGAAGCTGATATCACCTCACGTTTTTCCGGTTGCTGTATTATATGTAATGAATACAGCCACGGATCCGGTATCCGTCTTTGCGCCTGTTCTGGGTAGTGATTAATGCTACCCGGTTCTCACAATGTCCTTTTTCTCTGTCCCTCTTCTCCTCAGGCCGGTGATTTAGGCCTGGTAACAGTCACAGGGCTGTTAGAGATTCAACTGTATGACCTCTCACTTTCAGCTCCTTGGCCCAACTGCCATTTCTTCTCTCAGACCAGAATGGATCAAGGGGAGTCTCTGGAGCTCCCCCTTCTGGCCGGAGGTGGTAGTGCAGTCTTGCTACTTTAGTATTTGTATTTACTGTCAGTAACTATTTTTGTGGCAAATACCCCTAGGGGTGCCACATTAGCATAACATATTCTTGGTGCTTGGGGTTCTGTAACACCACTTGTCCCTAAAATTGGAATAAAATCTGAAACTGTGACCCTGCATTTAGGAGGAGGTATTGGCCTATTGGGATTATCTAAGTGCTTCCTCTGACAGGGATTCTTGAGTAATGTGTATAGAAACCACTCAACCTACAGTGATAGTGTGCACAGAATAGGTCAGTCAAAGTGCAATAGTGCCATATAAAGTGGGGGAAATAAGTATTTGATTCCTTGCTGATTTTTCAAGTTTGCCCACTGACAAAGACATGAACAGTCTATAATTTTAAGGGTAGGTTAATTTTAACATTGAGAGATTACATATCTAAAATTAAACCCAGGAAATCACATTGTATAAATTATATAAATTTGTTTGCATTTTGCAGTGAGAAATAATTATTTGATCCCTCTGGCAAACAAGACTTAATACTTGGTGGCAAAACCCTTGTTGGCAAGCACAGCAGTCAGATGTTTTTTTTGTAGTTGATGATTAGGTTTGCCCACATGTCAGGAGGAATTTTGTTCCACTCCTTTTTGCAGATCATCTCTAAATCCTTCAGATTTTGAGGCAGTTGCTTGGCAATTCAGAGCTTTAACTCCCTCCATAAGTTTTCTATGGATTAAGGTCTGGAGACTGACTAGGCCACTCCATGACCTTAATATGCTTCTTTTTGAGCCACTCCCTTGGTGGCTTGACTGAATGTTTTGGGTCATTGTCTTGCTGGAAGACCCAGCCATGACACATTTTTAATGTCCTGGTGGAGGGAAGGAGGTTGTCACTCAGGATTTTAAAGTACATGGCTCTATCTATTCTCCCATTGATGCGGTGAAGTAGTCCTGTGCCATTAGCAGAGAAACACCCCAAAAACATAATGTTTCCACTTTCATTCTTGACAGTGAGGACGGTGTTCTTTGGGTCATAGGCAGCATTTCTCTTCCTCCAAACACGGCAAGTTGAGTTAATGCCAAAGAGCTCAATTTTTGTCTCATCTGACCACAGCACCTTCTCCCAATCACTCACAGAATCATCCAGGTGTTCATTGGCAAACCTCAGAGGGCCTGCATATGTGCCTTCTTGAGCAGGGAGACCTTGCAGGCACTGCAGGATTTTAAATCTTTACGGCGTAATGTGTTACCAATTGTTTTCTTGGTGACTGTGGTCCTAGCTGCCTTAACATCATTAACAAGTTCCCCCTGTGTAGTTTTAGGCTGATCTCTCACCTTCCTCATGATCAAGGATACCACACGAGGTGAGATTTTGCACCATGCCCCAGATCGATGTCGATTGACAGTCATTTTGTATTTCTTCCATTTTCTTACTATTGCACAAACAGTTGTCTCCTTCTCACCCAGCATCTTACTTATGGTTTTTTAGCCCATTCCAGCTTTGTGCAGGTCTATGATCTTGTCCCTGACATCCTTATAAAGGTCTTTGGTCTTGCCCATGTTGTAGAGGTTAGAGTCTGACTGATAATTGAGTCTGTGGACAGGAGTCTTTTATAGAGGTGACTATGTAAGAGAGATATCTTTAATGCAGGTAATGAGTTAATTAGGAGCGTCTAACTGGTCTGTAGGAGCCAGAACTCTTAATGGTTGGTAGGGAATCAAATACTTATTTCTCACTGCAAAATGCAAATAAATTTATATAATTTATACAATGTGATTTTCCTGATTTTATTTTTGATATTCTACCTCTCAATGGAAAAATTAATCTTCCCTGAAAATTATAGACTGTTCATGTCTTTGTCAGTGGGCAAACTTACAAAATCAGCAAGGGCTCAAATACGTATTTCCTCCACTGTATGTCCATTATATTGACCGTGTCTATTCCAACTGACTGCACTGAAAGTAAGTGATTCACTGAAAGCAATATAAATTGGGGTTGGGGTTTAAACTCCTTTCTTCCAGTGAATCACTATTACTTGCAGTGCGGTCAATTAGAATAGACAAGGACAATATAATGGACATACAGTATATGGCTGGTACTCCACATGTATAGTGCTGATGAACTATTGCACTGTGGCTGTCCTGAGATATCCTGCTAGTAGTCTCTTATTTTTTATATCAAAACACCTCCTAGTTATTTGATAATTACATCTGTTCATTACAGGGAAAAAGTGGATTACCACATGTTGACTCCATGCACGGAACACTTTAAAGAGACACCGCCGAGCAAATATACCCCTGCTGTCACTTCAGTGACCTACATATAGTGGACTCCCACGTGTTGATCTGATCCACACAGTATTCCTTAGAGGCAGGGTTGAGCAAATATACCCCTGCTAGTTGTACATCGTCTGATACTAAATATTTTTAGTATAGAATACTACTAAATCTCAAGCATGATTTTGAGACCATATCATATGCAAATTTGCACTTCTTGAATTTACATACAGGAAAATATATCCACCTGCATTGGAATTCTCGTTTTATGTATGTGCTCTAAAGCTCGACATTTCCATATTTTTGTATGGAGGCACTGTAAGGCTACTAACCTATTCTGTGCACACTATCACTGTAGGTTGAGTGGTTTCTATATGTATTACTCTAGAATCCCTGTCAGAGGAGCACTTAGATAATCCCAATACCTCCTCCTAAGCACAGGTTCACAATTTCAAATAGTTTCAAAGAAAATTATAAGTAATGCACTCAACCTCCATGGCCTGTACGTACGCTCACCACACAAGACTCCATTGCCGAACACAAAGCATGTTCAAGTGCATTTAAAGTTAGCTCAACAACATTTGACAAGACAAGCCTGTAAAATACTGTGAGATTATAGTCTGGTCAGATGAGACCAAAATAGAATTTTTTGGATGCCATAATACACACCATGTTTGGAAGCCAAAAGGCACTGCATGTCACCCCAAAAACACCATACCAACAGTGACGTTTGGAGGTGGAAACATCATGCCGTGGGGCTGTATATCGGTATAAGACACTGGAAAATTTCATATAATTGAAGGATGGATGAACGGACAAATGTTACGAGACATTCCTGATAAAAATCTGCTGTCATCTACCAGGATGATAAAGAGGAAATGAGGGTGGACATTTAAGCAAGACAATTATCCCAAACACACGGAAACTCTCAATTGCTTTCAGAGAAAGAAAAAAGCTGCTAGAATGGCCCAGCCAATCACCGGACCTGGCTCCAATGGAAAATTTATGGAAGGAACTAAAGCTCAGAATTTATAGAAGGAGCCAATGCAAACTTCATGATTTGAAGATTATTTGTGTCACTGGTTTACCGCAATAGAGAGGGGCAAGAAGACCAGTTGTCTGATTCCACATACTCCTGCACTGATTAGAAGCACTTCACCATCATATTGAATGGTGCAGGTTTCTGCTAGCAGTGCAGGGGTTAAATTTGTTCAGTTGAGAGTCTCTGAAGCTTTCCTGCTTTGATTATCTCAGCTGTTCGCCACTCCCCTCTGCTATATATACTCGCCTCTGGCAATCATAATTGCCAGGGTTAGTTTTATACTGGCTGGTGTGGAGTTGAATGTGCTTGTTGAAGAGGCACCTGGAGTGTTATTCTAAAGACTATAAATACGAATAGTGGCGCTAGTATAAGAAGTAAGGAATAGCTGGAAAATAAGACAACAACCACAGTAGTCTCTAAAATAGGAGGCATAAAAAAAACCTGTTGCTTAGTGATTTGTATTGGGGCCCAAACTCATCCTCTCCTATTTGGTTTTTCCTTCCTTTACTTTCCAGTGTTTCACTCTGTTGTTTGTGAGTGCATATTTGCATGATTGGTATTTTCATTTATCCCTGTATGTCTTCCCTTGTTAGTCTGGTTTGTGTATTCTTATATATAACTACTCCTCACTTCACTAGGTGGGGGAGGGGACAGAAAAGGGCTGATTGAGGAGCTCAGCAAGGTACATGGACCTGCTATGTTCACTATTATCAGTTATCCAGGGAGCAGGGATAGCTAGGGCGCCCTTAGCATTAAGGATAGGGAAGGAGCCCCTAGCTCCGGGATATCAAACTACAGTCATATGACACTTTATGTGAAAGAATGGGCCAAGATCACACCTAAGCAATCCATGCAACTAGTACAAAGTATTACATTTCAGTGTGTTCAATATTTTTTCCTTGTGTCATTTCATATTATTACACATACCTTAATTTATGGACATCTGTGGTTCTATAATTTTGCCTGTGTGGATTGGATGAGTTGTTACTGATATCTGGTGATAATTTAATGTGAATAGCACCTTTAGAAATATATTTACTTAGAAAAATTGGTGACGTGTTTAATATTTATTTCACCCACTGTGTATATGATTTAATATACAGCCCTTTGGTCTTCACCATAGTGGAGTTTGGATTGTGACTGGCTGAGGTTGTTGACAAGTGTTTTTTATACTGATAACAAGTTTAAACAGGCACCATTACTACAGGTAATGAGTGGAGGACAGAGGAGCCTCTTAAAGAAGAAGTTACAGGTCTGTGAGAAAAAGAAATCTTGCATGTTTTTAGGTGACCAAATACTTATTTTTCACCATAATTTGCAAAATAAATCTTGCCAAATCAGACAAGGTGATTATCTAGATTTGGTTTCTCATTTTGACTCTCATAGTTGTGGTTTACCTATGTCAATTACAGGCCTCTCTCATCTTTTTAAGTGGGAGAACTTGCACAATTGGTGGCTGACTAAATACTTTTTTCCCCACTGTATACACTGTATATATATATAGCTGTATTGTCAACCACAATAAAATGAATCATACTTACCTATTGATATCCCGCCAGTCTTGGTAAGTTAGTGTGCTTCTTATTATTGCCGCATGCTTTAAAAAAAATGGGTGTGAGACTCCTTTATGGTAAAAATGAGAATTTTAAGAGGTTTTTAACTTTAATACATACAACAGAATGTGGTCACGTGACAAGAAAATATAAAATTACAAAATTAATCATTTTTATTTTTATTAAAGGGACTCTGTCACCTGAATTTGGAGGGAACAATCTTCAGCCATAAGGGCGGGGGTTTTGGATTTTTGATTCACCCTTTCCTTACCCGCTGGCTGCATGCTGGCTGCAATATTGGATTGAAGTTCATTCTCTGTCCTCCATAGTACACGCCTGCACAAAAACTTGAGAAAGATCTATTTATATATGCCAAACACTCAGGTAACTGCAGCAGCACTCCCAATAGGCATTCTTGAGTGGATAGAACCCTGAGAAAGCCAACAGAAGTCTTTATGAATAAGGGGACAGACAAACCAGAAAAAAATACTTATCATACTACATGCAGTAAAGAAACCTTCCCCATGCTACATTACACACAAAAAGGAGTCAGAAATACGTTGTCCACGACTTTAACACCCATGACCTACCATGTGCTCTAAGGAAACAGACCATGTAAAGCACCACTCCAATGTTTTTATTGCAGCAATAGAGTGGTGCTACTAATCTAAGTGCCATGCACATAGTCTTATACTTAGCAGTTGCCGTCTTCATCTTTTGTCAGTGCCGCGCCTGTCAGTCTCCAGCAGTTTGTGACCTGCCGGATCACTCTATGTCTCTCATAGACTTACATTGAAAGCTTGTGACCATTATCCCGGACTTCTGAGACAAGATGGTGCTGTGGGACCAGAGAACCACCGGGAAGAGCTGAAGTCGGCAGCTGATAAGTATAATTACAGGGTCAGGGAACTTAGATTAGTAGCACTACGCCAGCACTCCAGTGATGCTTAAAAAAAGTCAAAAGCAGGATTGCTTCTAGTTCTGTACAGATCTGTGTAGTATGCTCTAAGCACCATATTGCTATGTATTTGGAATAATGATCTATTGTAACTACACTACTAGACATTTTCTGTTGGTCACCCATTGCAAATATTGATATATTTTTGTTTTCCTCTTAACAATAGAATGTGGTTTCTCTGTACATATATCCACAGATGTCTATTTTGACCAGTAAGATTGTCTGCAGAGACATGCTCAGGACCTTCTGCACCAATTCCACTCTGGTCTAATTCCTGGACCCATCTTGGCACATCCAACATGGCAAGAAATGCCAGTTCACAAAATCCCTGGCTGAAGTGGTGACCCGACTCAGAGAGTTTTTGCTTAGGGACTATTTTTGTCAATTTCTAGTTAGAGACAGGACCTAGCAATATGATGTTATTATTGCTGATACACTTCTGTAATAGTTTGGGGCTGTTTTCAGACTCTTAGAAACCAAGAATTTTGGCCAATCATATGAGTGTCCTGGAGACATACAGTACAGACCAAAAGTTTGGACACACCTTCTCATTTAAAGATTTGTCTGTATTTTCATGACTATGAAAATTGTACATTCACACTGAAGGCATCAAAACTATGAATTAACACATGTGGAATTATATACTTAACAAAATAGTATGAAACAACTGAAATTATGTCTTATATTCTAGGTTCTTCAAAGTAGCCACCTTTTGCTTTGATGACTGCTTTGCACACTCTTGGTATTCTCTTGATGAGCTTCAAGAGTTAGCCACCGGGAATGGTCTTCCAACAATCTTGAAGGAGTTCCCAGAGATGCTTAGCACTTGTTGGCCCTTTTGGCTTCACTCTGTGGTCCAGCTCACCCCAAACAATCCCGATTTGTTTCAGGTCTGGTGACTGTGGAGGCCAGTTCATCTGGCGTAGCACCTCATCACTCTCCTTCTTGGTCAAATAGCCCTTACACAGCCTGGGGGTGTTTGGGGTCATTGTCCTGTTGAAAAATAAATGATGGTCCAACTAAACGCAAACCGGATGGAAGAACATGCCGCTGCATGATGCTGTAGAAAACATAGAAAGCTAGCACTCGACTAATGTGATTCACACATGGTAGCCATGCTGGTTCAGTATGCCTTCAATTTTGAATAAATCCCCAACAGTGTCACCAGCAAAGCACCCCCACACCATCACACCTCCTCCTCCATGCTTCACGGTGGGAACCAGGCATGTAGAGTAAATCCGTTCACATTTTCTGCGTCGCACAAAGACACGGTGGTTGGAACCAAAGATCTCAAATTTGGACTCATCAGACCAAAGCACAGATTTCCACTGGTCTAATGTCCATTCCTTGTGTTTTTAGCCCAAACAAGTCTCTTCTACTTGTTGCCTGTCCTTAGCAGTGGTTTCCTAGCAGCTATTTTACTTTGAAGGCCTGCTGCACAAAGTTTCCTCTTAAGAGTTGTTGTAGAGATGTGTCTGCTGCTAGAACTCTTTGTGGCATTGACCTGGTCTCTAATCTGAGCGGCTGTTAACCTGCGATTTCTGAGGCTGGTGACTCGGATAAACTTATCCTCAGAAGCAGAGGTGACTCTTGGTCTTCCTTTCCTGGGGCGGTCCCCATGTGAGCCAGTTTCTTTGTAGCGCTTGATGGTTTTTGCTACTGCACTTGGGGACACTTTCAAAGTTTTCCCAATTTTTTGGACTGACTGACCTTCATTTTTTTAAAGTAATGATGGCCACTCGTTTTTCTTTACTTAGCTGCTTTTTTCTTGCCATAATACAAATTCTAACAGTCTATTCAGTAGAACTATCAGCTGTGTATCCACTACACTTCTGCTCAACACAACTGATGGTCCCAACCCCATTTATAAGGCAAGAAATCCCACTTATTAAACCTGACAGGGCACACCTGTGAAGTGAAAACCATTTCCGGTGACTACCGCTTGAAGCTCATCAAGAGAATGCCAAGAGTGTGCAAAGCAGTCATCAAAGCAAAAGGTGGCTACTTTGAAGAACCTAGAATATAAGACATAATTTCAGTTGTTTCACACTTTTTTGTTAAGTATATAATTCCACATGTGTTAATTCATAGTTTTGATGCCTTCAGTGTGAATTTACAATTTTCATAGTCAAGAAAATACAGAAAAATCTTTAAATGAGAAGGTGTGTCCAAACTTTCGATCTGTACTGTATAATACTTAGTGATTTAGAGTGAAAGGGTTAGTCCAAGGGCTAAAGCGCTTTACATTTGGCATTCAGTTTATAAACATTTTTGATGATTACCTTTATCAACTGCATATTTTTGATAACTTAGATGGAAAACTCATAGAAACCTTGAAAATCCTATAAAAAGAAAAAAACATAATCAGCAGAAACCAAAAACATCACAAATACCACTGACCCACTAGAAGTTTTGTAAGAATCACCAAAGGATTGACAGAGATATCTTAAACTGGTTGACTAAGAATAGATAATGAACGAGCACGCATGGCTTCAGAGCCAGCATCGAAAATAGGAAAACTCTGCTTAGGTGGCCAAATCACAAGTATGATTTTTTCAGAGCCTAAAAATTGCTATCTCACGTGTCCCTTTTTCAGCCCCAATTTTTTTCCATTTTGCACAAAAATTTGAAAATGAAACATCTGGGAATTTTCTAGCAAAACTGTTTATTTATAGTTCATCTAAAACACATGTTTAATAAAAGAAACAAAAAGAAATGTCTGAGTAAGTCAATATTTAAATACTCCAGACAACGTAGTAACAAACAAATCACCTGACCCTCCCTACAGAATAAAGAACATTACAAATCACATCCAGCACAGGCAAGCGCATATGGCACTTTGAAAATTAATACAAAATTTTAAAGCGTTAACAAAGCAGAATTACGGCCACAAATAGCTGCTGCTGGCCATTGACCAGATCATTACATTACTGCTTGCTTGTAAATTTACATTATTAGCTATAGACATTTTTACTTTTTCAATTTTTGAAAGACATTTTTAAGTTTTTTTGTTTATTTTACTTTAAAAACATAAACATTTAATACGTTATTTGCACACAAAAAATAGTGCCAAGAACACAGTAAACTCCAAATAAGGGCTCATACTCACTTGTGAGAAAAACGGACGAGTGCAATCCAATAAAAAATCAGATTGCACTCGGACCAATGTTATTCAATAGGTGACATCTCATTTGCGAGTTTTTTCTCAGCCGAAATCAGGCGGGTCTGTGCAGCCTCAGTAACTACCGATCACTGAGGCAGTGCAGGCTCCCTGCCTGACCCGCGGTGAACTGACAGCGTGGGAAAATGTTCAGAAACATTCCCACGCTAATTAGTTCATGTCCGGCCAGGCGGGGAGGCTGCGCAGGCAGCTTTTCATTCATTCCTCAGTGGTTTACAGTCGGGACAGTAGTATTAGCACCGCTCCCGGTTGTGAACTATTTAACTCCTTGAGATGGATTGCAGCATGGGACTTGACTGTACGGCAGACAGGTATGGGATATTGTTGCTTTTATATTTTGGATTTTTTTACAGGAGAACAAGGGCATCGATTGGATTGCGAGTGTAACAAAGATGGAAAACCTGTGTGTTTAATTATTTCAAAAGCTGAAGTGCCAAAAGTAAGAAGCACCTTTGCAGAATTTCAACTAAAACAAGCGTCCCTGGATGCAGAAAACACACGCCAACAAGCATCCCTGGACATGGAAAAAGCACGCCAGCAGGCATCCCTGGACATGGAAAAAGCATGCTAGCAGGCATCCCTGGAGGCGGAAAAAGCGCGCCAACAAGCATGCCTGGATAAAGAGAAAGTACACCTTGAAGCAGCATTACAGAAGCTTGCTATTAAAAAAGAAACAGCAGCTGCCATAGCGGAAGCAGAAGCCTTAGAAGCTGCCATATATTCTGACGACGAACACAGCAGACGCAGCAGTGTACTAGGCCTACAGCAAGTTACTCATGATCCACTGCAGCGTACTACAGAGTACGTCCATCAACATTCCAAATCAAATGATGATCCAGACCCACAGCCGAAGACAGAGCATTTTGTCAACAAGTCAAGCCCACCAGATAAATCGGACCCCCAGAAAGCCAACTATCAGTCTCCCTACCACAAGCAAGGAAATACACATTGGGATGAGACTGACTACAATAATCTATCTCCAGAACAGAAGATCCGGAATCTGTCCCGGCTTAAAGAGACTCCCTTCGTTTCAGAAAGTTACTACAGCTGTTGGACCAAACAAGAGACATCTAACAGGTACTGTCCGCACAGCACACATGTACTCTGACAACATACCATCAGCTGGTATTAGCGCCAACCAAGCCACAGTGGACTTTGCCAAGTTCCTTGCTCAACGTGAGTTGGTCACCAAGGGACTTGTAAGGTTCAGTGACCGCGCTGAAAACTACAGAGCTTGGCGAGCCTCCTTCCAAAATGCCATCAGAGACATAGGTCTATCATGTAGTGAAGAAGTGGATCTCCTCGTAAAATGGCTAGGAAGTGATTCTGCCGAACACGCAAAGAGAATCAGAGACATTAACGTAAACTAAACCAAAAGGAAAAAAAAACCGCACTGAACAGCTGCTGAAACACTGGTATAGGGTATACAAAGCTTGCTATGCGTTAAACAAGCCAGTTCATAGGATTCGGGTGCTCATTGAAAAAAGCCAAAGTCCAACACTATATGCAAAAACAAAAAGCAAAAAAGGAGCACTCACCATCCAAATGAATTTTTAGTCTTTATTGTGGCATTAAAATAACAGCAGGGTCCCACAGGGAGAACAGTAGTGTCAGGAGACGACGGCCATTTTGCGCTGCCGCGCTTCTACGGGTTAGATGGCAGAGCAAAGTACTGCAGTGCGCAGGCGCCGGGAAAGGTCAGAGAGGCCAGGCACCCTCAACAGGGCAGACAAAGTACGCCTGCGTGGGAGCCGCTGCAAGAAGACAAGAAGAGGACGTCATCGAATGAAGATGGGAGGCGCTGGACCCGGATCGCGACGCCCATCGGGATGGACCGCACCGGGACCGCCCCTGTGTGAGTATAATCTAACCATTATTTCTCATCTTTCAGGTTACATCGGGGGTTTATCTACTGCATTACAGAATGCTGTAGATAAGCCCCTGATGCCGGTGGGCTTAGCTCAGGTACGATTTTTGGGGTGACAGAGTAACAGGTCAATAGCCAAGTGTGCCTTCTTTGATAGCTTTAACGTCAGAGGATCCAGTGCCCCCTACTCTTTGAAAACTTGTGCCTGTATAGTAGAGACAGCTGGTAGGAGAGCAACAGGCTATGTAGTAGAGTCTATAGATGGCCAAATGTGTCTGCCCTTACCAACCATATTAGAATGTAATCAGATTCCTGACAATAGGTCTGAAGTGGCATTGCATCATCCTCATCTGAAGCATATAGAACCCCTGATTCCTAGCCTTGACCCAGAGGCCCAAATAGTTTTGCTCCTTGGGAGAAATATTCTACAAGTCCACAAGGTTAGACAGCATATCAATGGCTCTCACAACGCTCCATATGCCCAGAGACTGGACTTTGGGTGGGTCATTGTAGAAGAGTACTGTTTAGGAGGAGCACAGAAACTGACAATGGTTAATAACATGCTTACCAGTATGCTCGAGAATGGACGTCCATCTATCCTTCAACCATGTGAAAATCACTACTTGATAAAGGAGTTGCCACACAGCACTTCAGCACCAAGTATCTTAGCAAGTCATGCCTACGATGATTGCATCCTGAATGACGACCAAGATCACCTTGGGTGTACAGTCTTCCGCAAGACGAAAGAAGATAATCGTACAGCAATGTCATTTGAAGATAGACTGTTCCTAGAGATGATGGAGCAAGGAATGGTGCAGGACAAAAATGAAGAGCCGGATTGCACCTCTAGCCTTCAAGCCTCAAAGCCAATGCTTGCCTAACAACAGAGAACAAGTTTACAAACGATTTGTCTCCCTCAGGCACAGCATCCATAGTAAACTAGAGATGAGTGACCATTTCTTCACCTTCATGGAGAAGATATGTAAGAACGGTCATGCAGAATTAGCACCTACACTTCAAGACTCTAAAGAGCACTGGCACCATGATAAAAACGTCCACAGAGCTCTCAAGCTAGAGCAATCAAAGAATGTAATTATCGGAGCTGTTCAGTGGGAAAACTACAGCAAAGAGATAAACTGTGTAACCAACCAACGACCAATACCAAAAGATAGTGTTCTGAGGGAACTCGGAGCAGCAAGGGAACCGCAACTCTCTTCCAACTTGACCATGACTGACGTAGGAAAATACCTAAGTGTACAAGGGTGTACTTGGACATTCAATCCACCACATTCTCCACACATGGAAGGTGCATGGGAGAGAATGTTATGTGTCGCAAGGAGGATCCTTGATTCAATCTTCTTACAAGAAGGATCTGCAAGACTGACACACGGAAGCTTGACAACTTTCAAGGCCGAAGTGTCAGACATCATAAATGCCAGACCATTGACTGTTCTGACCCCAGCCTTGCTGCTTACGTAGAAGACCGACCCTAATTGCTCTCCACCTGGAGAGTTTAATGTTAAAGACCATAACAGTAGTTGATGGAGACAAGTACAGAGTCTCTCCAAAGCCTTTTAGAACAAGTGGAAAAAACAGTACCTGCCTACTCTGCAACAGAGGAGAAAGTGGCAAACCAGCAAGTCTAACCTCCAGCCTGGCGATGTATTACTAATGAAAGACTGTCAGTCTCGGAGAAATTAATGGCCATTAGGTCCCATTACCCAGACATTCCCAAGTAAGGACGGAATTGTACGTAAGGTAGAAGTAAAAATAGGGAAACAAGGTGAGACCAAATTGTTCCTCAGGCCAGTAGGGGGACTCGTTCTACTGTTTTCGTCCAATAAACACAATAGTGAGTCGGCTGACGTCAAGCGGGGAGTGTTCTGTCCGGCAATATAATTGCTGTCTAGAAAGTTTAGTCATATTTTTTATGTGTCCATTATTACAGACATTGTATTTTTGTGTTTGAATCCTTCCTATATTTCATATTGTAAGGTAACAGCACCATCTGCTGGCGGTTTAATGCATAGATTCTAGTTTAATTTGCAATGTATTATGGGAAGTTCCTAGGGCATTGTGGGATTCTTCCTCTTGCATTGTGGTCTTATTATGACACTGTGAAGGGAACAGCAGCCATTGTTCCTCCATGCGTCTGAGGAGAAACCACACCATCTGTTTTCTTCATGCTTCTTAACCCCTTCATGACCCAGCCTATTTTGACCTTAAAGACCTTGCCGTTTTTTGCAATTCTGACCAGTGTACCTTTATGAGGTAATAACTCACGAACGCTTCAACGGATCCTAGCGGTTCTGAGATTGTTTTTTCGTGACATATTGGGCTTCATATACAAAAAAACCCTGTTTGGGAGAGAAGAACAGACAAATCGCGGCGCCCTAAGTGCGTAAACACAATATTATAGTCTTTAAAGGGTGCACAATTTTATGCACTCACCTGATAAAAGACTAAAATGGCTTTAGATCGTGTATCCTCCAAATTCCCTCTGAGATACTTTTCAATATACAGGGCTTGCAGCTTGCCTCGGGTGGATCCAAGTGAGAGAGCCAGAGTAAGGCTCACACAGGATGAGTAGTTCAAGAAAAGCACATCCAGCCCATGAATGGCAGCGCTTCCCAGGACTCACATTCAAAGATGATATTTCATATTTTTTTATTTCATAACTTAAAATAGAAGAGATACAACGCGTTTCGGATACAGTATATATCCTTCTTCAGGTATCATAAAAACACAGTACAAATCCTACTAGTATAAAATTCAATTACACTTATATATAGTATCACACCTTTTATCCCAGTCTCAGAAACTTGATTTGGGGTGTGGACCAAGTTCAGGAAAACACCCACTGATTGATACAGCCTTGTTAACATTGATGCAAGGAAGAGAGAAAAAAAAATAAAAAAAATAAAAAAATATGTATCAAAGGGAAAAAAAAAAAAAAAAAAAAAACACAAGAAAAAAATAAATACAAAAAAAAAAAAAAAAACTTAAAAAAAAAAAAATCCTTTAAACTCTCTCTATGATATCATTCAATCCATTTGGAAATAATGTTCCCAAACGATATATCCAAAACGTTTCTTTCCTGTTTAAAAGAGCATTCCTGTTTGCAACTCCAGAGGGTATCTGCTCCACTGGAGTTACTTTTATGTTAAAAATTTTATTATGTTTAAGTAGTAGATGCCTTGAGAGACTATGTTTTAAAAAGCCATTTTTTGCTCTATTTCTGTGGCCATTAATGCGGGACCGCAGTGTCTGTACAGTGCATCCCACATACTGCAAACCACAACTGCATGTGATGACATATACAACATGATCACTACTACAGGTGAGTCTTTGTGAGATTTCAAAGACATCACCAGTATTATTGCATTTAATAGTTTTAGCCCCATGATCTAGGATCCCACAGGTGCAACATTTTTTGGAGTTACATTTAAAAACTCCGGTGCCTTGAAGAACTCCACATAAAGTTTGATCCTTATTTTTATAAATGTTTTTTCTTTTTGGATCCAACTGTTTTTTTAATTTACTGGGGGCCACCAAATTTTTCAAAGTTTTCCCCCTTCTATATGTAATCCCTGGTTTATCAGGGAGATGTTTTCCCAAGACAGGGTCACGCTTCAAGATGTACCAATATTTAGAAAGCACAGTTCTTATGATTTTATTGCCCCTATTGAATGTTGTCACAAAATTCAATTTCCAGCGATCATCACTTTTTTCCTTACCAGTAGTCAAAGTGTCCCCCTTCCTGGTTTTTCCTTTTAAACATTCTTCCTGTGTTTTTATTTTGTTGTCCCTATATGCACCATTTATCAAATTTTTCGGGTATCTTTTTTCTTTAAATTTTCTTTTTAGAATTTTAGACTGAGCTACATAATCAGATTCTCTCGTACAATTCTTTCTGATGCGATAAAATTGGCTGTGGGGTATATTAACCTTCCACTTCTTGTAATGTGCACTATTGAAATCTAAAAAGCCATTTGAATCCACTTTTTTGAAGTGGGATTTCGTGATGATTTTTTTACCACTATGGCTGATCTCTAAATCAAGAAATACCATTTTTTCTTTATTAATTTGTGATGTAAAGGTAATCCCCCAGGTGTTATTATTGAGCTCCTTTATGAATTGTGCCGCTTCCTCCTCTGTCCCCTTCCATATGATAATCAGATCATCTATGAAGCGCTTATAAAGCCTTATTTTGTCATAGAAAACAGGCTTAGAAAGTGACGATGAGGACTCGAATCGCCCCATGAATAAGTTTGCGAAACTTGGCGCGACCCGAGTCCCCATCGCGGTGCCGAGCAACTGTAAGTACAGTACACCTTCAAAAATGAACACATTGTGTTCAAGAATGAATTTCAGACCCTTTAACAGAAAATCTCTTTGTTCGGGGAGCATCTCTGTCTTTGCTAAATAAAAACCCACTGCATTTACCCCCATTCCGTGATCTATGTTGGAATATAATGAATTAACATCCAATGAGATAAAGGAATAATTATCTTCCCATTCAATATCCCTCAGCTCCTCGATTAATTGTGTGGAATCTCTCAAATATGAAGGAAGAGACTTTACTAGATCTTGTAGAAACAGGTCAATATAATGAGAAAGATGACAAGTTAAAGACCCTATTCCTGATATAATTGGTCTACCAGGTGGTTTTTCACAGTTCTTATGCACTTTTGGTAGATGATAAAATAACGCCATGGTTGGCGCAGGATTTGATAAAAACCTTTTTTCTGTTTTATTGAGAATGTTCCTCTCATAGGCTTCCTTAATCATATGGTGATAGTCCCGAACAAAGGATTGTGTAGGATCTTCTTTTAGAATTTTGTAATATCTCATATCAGACAATATGTTCAAAGCTTCCTCAATATAGTCAGATCTGTTTTGCACAACTACTCCCCCTCCTTTATCAGCTTGCCTTATTACTATATCTGTATTTTGTCTCAAATCCTCCAATGCCATTTTCTCTCTTTTAGAGATATTGTTCTCCTTTTTTATCTTGTTTTTTCCAGTTCCATGCTTTTGGATTTTATGTTTATTATTATTATTTTCCCATTTCCTAAATTCTTCAGATACTAATGAAAAAAAGGTATCTATATTTGGTCCTCGGTGTTGATGAGGATTAAATAGAGATTTTGGGTGTACCTCCTTATGGATATATTCCCTTTCTTTGTTTGTCTCTATTGGGATCAGTATTTTTGGGGGATCCCCAATGTCCCCATTTTTTTCGTTCAACAAGAAATGCCTTTTAAGAGTGAGTTTACGAGTGTATGCATTTAAATCGAGAAAAAGATCGAATGCATTCATATCTTGAGCAGGGCAGAAATTTAGTCCCCTACTTAAAATTTCCATTTCTGAGGAGGATAAAATATGGGACGACAAATTAAATATTTTAACCAGAGGCGGATTTAGTTGTTTATAAGTTTCAGGGTTTCTTGTTTTTTTACATATTCTCAGATTTCTATTAGATCCCTTTCCTCTTTTTCCTCTTGCTCTACTTTTCTTTTTTTGGATCTTGATATTACAGTTGGTGCGAAGTAATTTGTAATATGATTCTTTTGTATTGGACTGAAAATTTGAGCTGTTTGTGAAGAACTGATTAGTGGTGGTAAAATTATTTCTGAAACACTTGGACGTGTGGGACCTATCTCTAAAAAAGAGATGTTGGATACTACTGAAGATGGTGATGGAGTGGGCGCTTGTAATACTGTGGTGAATGTAGATGGGGATTCTGTATGATCATGGATAGTTAGTTCATTTATATCAAATTCAACATTGGAAATTTCCAACCTGTGGGAAGCAGTAGGAATTTCCAATGGGGGAAGTCCAGGATTAGGGAGAGGTAATGTTGGAGCATTTTTCATTATAATGATCCTGGGCTCTAATGGAATGTTTTTTTCAATGGGTGGAGGTTTTTTCTTTTTTGCATTTTTATTCAATATGGTGTGAATGTTCTCTGGGGTAGATGTATTTAGAGGTAATTTAATTTGAGATATAGTTGTTTCAATATCATGTATATTTTTTATATTTGAATTGATTATAGTCCTTGTTTGTTTTAAACCTAATTCCTGTGGGACCAGGACTTCTGTTCTTAAATTAGTAGGTTTTTTCTTTGTTGGTCTATTGATACCTATCAGGTTTTTATTCCTGATTGGTTCCTTTGACATTGGTTTAGTTTTAACAGTATCCCTACGAAATTTTTTTATTTTTACATCTACTAGATCATTTTCAAATACTTTGAGTTTCCTGGTAATGTCATCATTCACCAAATTAAAAAAATGTAAACTTTTAAACTTTTCAAGTTCAAGTAATTTCTTTTCACAAATCATTGTGGCTTTACTGGCTAGCTCAGAACGCTTTTCCACTAACAAACTCATAAGACTATAAGAACAATCATTTAAAATATTATTCCAATTATTGGTAAAATTACTGTCATCTGAAAAAGTACTATTAAAATGTATCTTCAAACCATTTGGAACAATTTTTTGATGAATACAAATACCTAGAAATTCTGCATCAATCTGATGTCTTATTTCCATCTTCATATGTTTTTCAAAGTCCAAAAAAAGACCAGTGATGGTCCTTTTTGTCTCAATATCAATCACAGGTTCAGTACAAGAATTATCCAACCTTGTATTAGTCATGTTCTTAATGGATGATAACAGCTCCTTTCTCCTCTCAATTCTGTTGTTATAATACTCCATTTTCACTCTAGGCTGCTCGCTCCCCTTTGCTGTCTGGGGTGTCGATCTTCAACCGATTAGGAAGAACTCCTTTCGGTAACAAATGTTAATAAAATTTTTAACATAAAAGTAACTCCAGTGGAGCAGATACCCTCTGGAGTTGCAAACAGGAATGCTCTTTTAAACAGGAAAGAAACGTTTTGGATATATCGTTTGGGAACATTATTTCCAAATGGATTGAATGATATCATAGAGAGAGTTTAAAGGATTTTTTTTTTTTTAAGTTTTTTTTTTTTTTTTTTGTATTTATTTTTTTCTTGTGTTTTTTTTTTTTTTTTTTTTTCCCTTTGATACATATTTTTTTATTTTTTTTATTTTTTTTTCTCTCTTCCTTGCATCAATGTTAACAAGGCTGTATCAATCAGTGGGTGTTTTCCTGAACTTGGTCCACACCCCAAATCAAGTTTCTGAGACTGGGATAAAAGGTGTGATACTATATATAAGTGTAATTGAATTTTATACTAGTAGGATTTGTACTGTGTTTTTATGATACCTGAAGAAGGATATATACTGTATCCGAAACGCGTTGTATCTCTTCTATTTTAAGTTATGAAATAAAAAAATATGAAATATCATCTTTGAATGTGAGTCCTGGGAAGCGCTGCCATTCATGGGCTGGATGTGCTTTTCTTGAACTACTCATCCTGTGTGAGCCTTACTCTGGCTCTCTCACTTGGATCCACCCGAGGCAAGCTGCAAGCCCTGTATATTGAAAAGTATCTCAGAGGGAATTTGGAGGATACACGATCTAAAGCCATTTTAGTCTTTTATCAGGTGAGTGCATAAAATTGTGCACCCTTTAAAGACTATAATATTGTGTTTACGCACTTAGGGCGCCGCGATTTGTCTGTTCTTCTCTCCCAAACAGGGTTTTTTTGTATATTGTTACCGAAAGGAGTTCTTCCTAATCGGTTGAAGATCGACACCCCAGACAGCAAAGGGGAGCGAGCAGCCTAGAGTGAAAATGGAGTATTATAACAACAGAATTGAGAGGAGAAAGGAGCTGTTATCATCCATTAAGAACATGACTAATACAAGGTTGGATAATTCTTGTACTGAACCTGTGATTGATATTGAGACAAAAAGGACCATCACTGGTCTTTTTTTGGACTTTGAAAAACATATGAAGATGGAAATAAGACATCAGATTGATGCAGAATTTCTAGGTATTTGTATTCATCAAAAAATTGTTCCAAATGGTTTGAAGATACATTTTAATAGTACTTTTTCAGATGACAGTAATTTTACCAATAATTGGAATAATATTTTAAATGATTGTTCTTATAGTCTTATGAGTTTGTTAGTGGAAAAGCGTTCTGAGCTAGCCAGTAAAGCCACAATGATTTGTGAAAAGAAATTACTTGAACTTGAAAAGTTTAAAAGTTTACATTTTTTTAATTTGGTGAATGATGACATTACCAGGAAACTCAAAGTATTTGAAAATGATCTAGTAGATGTAAAAATAAAAAAATTTCGTAGGGATACTGTTAAAACTAAACCAATGTCAAAGGAACCAATCAGGAATAAAAACCTGATAGGTATCAATAGACCAACAAAGAAAAAACCTACTAATTTAAGAACAGAAGTCCTGGTCCCACAGGAATTAGGTTTAAAACAAACAAGGACTATAATCAATTCAAATATAAAAAATATACATGATATTGAAACAACTATATCTCAAATTAAATTACCTCTAAATACATCTACCCCAGAGAACATTCACACCATATTGAATAAAAATGCAAAAAAGAAAAAACCTCCACCCATTGAAAAAAACATTCCATTAGAGCCCAGGATCATTATAATGAAAAATGCTCCAACATTACCTCTCCCTAATCCTGGACTTCCCCCATTGGAAATTCCTACTGCTTCCCACAGGTTGGAAATTTCCAATGTTGAATTTGATATAAATGAACTAACTATCCATGATCATACAGAATCCCCATCTACATTCACCACAGTATTACAAGCGCCCACTCCATCACCATCTTCAGTAGTATCCAACATCTCTTTTTTAGAGATAGGTCCCACACGTCCAAGTGTTTCAGAAATAATTTTACCACCACTAATCAGTTCTTCACAAACAGCTCAAATTTTCAGTCCAATACAAAAGAATCATATTACAAATTACTTCGCACCAACTGTAATATCAAGATCCAAAAAAAGAAAAGTAGAGCAAGAGGAAAAAGAGGAAAGGGATCTAATAGAAATCTGAGAATATGTAAAAAAACAAGAAACCCTGAAACTTATAAACAACTAAATCCGCCTCTGGTTAAAATATTTAATTTGTCGTCCCATATTTTATCCTCCTCAGAAATGGAAATTTTAAGTAGGGGACTAAATTTCTGCCCTGCTCAAGATATGAATGCATTCGATCTTTTTCTCGATTTAAATGCATACACTCGTAAACTCACTCTTAAAAGGCATTTCTTGTTGAACGAAAAAAATGGGGACATTGGGGATCCCCCAAAAATACTGATCCCAATAGAGACAAACAAAGAAAGGGAATATATCCATAAGGAGGTACACCCAAAATCTCTATTTAATCCTCATCAACACCGAGGACCAAATATAGATACCTTTTTTTCATTAGTATCTGAAGAATTTAGGAAATGGGAAAATAATAATAATAAACATAAAATCCAAAAGCATGGAACTGGAAAAAACAAGATAAAAAAGGAGAACAATATCTCTAAAAGAGAGAAAATGGCATTGGAGGATTTGAGACAAAATACAGATATAGTAATAAGGCAAGCTGATAAAGGAGGGGGAGTAGTTGTGCAAAACAGATCTGACTATATTGAGGAAGCTTTGAACATATTGTCTGATATGAGATATTACAAAATTCTAAAAGAAGATCCTACACAATCCTTTGTTCGGGACTATCACCATATGATTAAGGAAGCCTATGAGAGGAACATTCTCAATAAAACAGAAAAAAGGTTTTTATCAAATCCTGCGCCAACCATGGCGTTATTTTATCATCTACCAAAAGTGCATAAGAACTGTGAAAAACCACCTGGTAGACCAATTATATCAGGAATAGGGTCTTTAACTTGTCATCTTTCTCATTATATTGACCTGTTTCTACAAGATCTAGTAAAGTCTCTTCCTTCATATTTGAGAGATTCCACACAATTAATCGAGGAGCTGAGGGATATTGAATGGGAAGATAATTATTCCTTTATCTCATTGGATGTTAATTCATTATATTCCAACATAGATCACGGAATGGGGGTAAATGCAGTGGGTTTTTATTTAGCAAAGACAGAGATGCTCCCCGAACAAAGAGATTTTCTGTTAAAGGGTCTGAAATTCATTCTTGAACACAATGTGTTCATTTTTGAAGGTGTACTGTACTTACAGTTGCTCGGCACCGCGATGGGGACTCGGGTCGCGCCAAGTTTCGCAAACTTATTCATGGGGCGATTCGAGTCCTCATCGTCACTTTCTAAGCCTGTTTTCTATGACAAAATAAGGCTTTATAAGCGCTTCATAGATGATCTGATTATCATATGGAAGGGGACAGAGGAGGAAGCGGCACAATTCATAAAGGAGCTCAATAATAACACCTGGGGGATTACCTTTACATCACAAATTAATAAAGAAAAAATGGTATTTCTTGATTTAGAGATCAGCCATAGTGGTAAAAAAATCATCACGAAATCCCACTTCAAAAAAGTGGATTCAAATGGCTTTTTAGATTTCAATAGTGCACATTACAAGAAGTGGAAGGTTAATATACCCCACAGCCAATTTTATCGCATCAGAAAGAATTGTACGAGAGAATCTGATTATGTAGCTCAGTCTAAAATTCTAAAAAGAAAATTTAAAGAAAAAAGATACCCGAAAAATTTGATAAATGGTGCATATAGGGACAACAAAATAAAAACACAGGAAGAATGTTTAAAAGGAAAAACCAGGAAGGGGGACACTTTGACTACTGGTAAGGAAAAAAGTGATGATCGCTGGAAATTGAATTTTGTGACAACATTCAATAGGGGCAATAAAATCATAAGAACTGTGCTTTCTAAATATTGGTACATCTTGAAGCGTGACCCTGTCTTGGGAAAACATCTCCCTGATAAACCAGGGATTACATATAGAAGGGGGAAAACTTTGAAAAATTTGGTGGCCCCCAGTAAATTAAAAAAACAGTTGGATCCAAAAAGAAAAAACATTTATAAAAATAAGGATCAAACTTTATGTGGAGTTCTTCAAGGCACCGGAGTTTTTAAATGTAACTCCAAAAAATGTTGCACCTGTGGGATCCTAGATCATGGGGCTAAAACTATTAAATGCAATAATACTGGTGATGTCTTTGAAATCTCACAAAGACTCACCTGTAGTAGTGATCATGTTGTATATGTCATCACATGCAGTTGTGGCTTGCAGTATGTGGGACGCACTGTACAGACACTGCGGTCCCGCATTAATGGCCACAGAAATAGAGCAAAAAATGGCTTTTTAAAACATAGTCTCTCAAGGCATCTACTACTTAAACATAATAAAATTTTTAACATAAAAGTAACTCCAGTGGAGCAGATACCCTCTGGAGTTGCAAACAGGAATGCTCTTTTAAACAGGAAAGAAACGTTTTGGATATATCGTTTGGGAACATTATTTCCAAATGGATTGAATGATATCATAGAGAGAGTTTAAAGGATTTTTTTTTTTTTTTTTTTTTTTTGTATTTATTTTTTTCTTGTGTTTTTTTTTTTTTTTTTTTTTTTCCCTTTGATACATATTTTTTTATTTTTTTTATTTTTTTTTCTCTCTTCCTTGCATCAATGTTAACAAGGCTGTATCAATCAGTGGGTGTTTTCCTGAACTTGGTCCACACCCCAAATCAAGTTTCTGAGACTGGGATAAAAGGTGTGATACTATATATAAGTGTAATTGAATTTTATACTAGTAGGATTTGTACTGTGTTTTTATGATACCTGAAGAAGGATATATACTGTATCCGAAACGCGTTGTATCTCTTCTATTTTAAGTTATGAAATAAAAAAATATGAAATATCATCTTTGAATGTGAGTCCTGGGAAGCGCTGCCATTCATGGGCTGGATGTGCTTTTCTTGAAATATTGGGCTTCATGTTAGTGGTAAATTTAGGTCAATAAATTCTGCGTTTATTTGTGATAAAAACGGAAATTTGGCGAAAATTTTGAAAATTTCGCAATTTTCACATTTAGAATTTTTATTCTGTTAAACCAGAGAGTTATGTGACACAAAATAGTTAATAAATAACATTTCCCACATGTCTACTTTACATCAGCACAATTTTGGAAACAAAATTTTTTTTTGCTAGGAAGTTATAAGGGTTAAAATTTGACCAGCGATTTCTCATTTTTACAACGAAATTTACAAAACCATTTTTTTTAGGGACCACCTCACATTTGAAGTCAGTTTGAGGAGTCTATATGGCTGAAAATACCCAAAAGTGACACCATTCTAAAAACTGCACCCCTCAAGGTACTCAAAACCACATTCAAGAAGTTTATTAACCCTTCAGGTGCTTCACAGCAGCAGAAGCTACATGGAAGGAAAAAATGAACATTTAACTTTTTAGTCACAAAAATTATCTTTTAGCAACAATTTTTTTATTTTCCCAATGGTAAAAGGAGAAACTGAACCACGAAAGTTGTTGTCCAATTTGTCCTGAGTACGCTGATACCTCATATGTGGGGGTAAACCACTGTTTGGGCGCACGGCAGGGCTTGGAAGGGAAGGAGCGCCATTCGACTTTTTGAATGAAAAATTTGCTCCACTCTTTAGCGGACACCATGTCACGTTTGGAGAGCCCCCGTGTGCCTAAAAATTGGAGCTCCCCCACAAGTGACCCCATTTTGGAAACTAGACACCCCAAGGAACTTATCTAGATGCATAGTGAGCACTTTGAACCCCCAGGTGCTTCACAAATTGATCTGTAAAAATGAAAAAGTACTTTTTTTTCACAAAAAAATTCTTTTAGCCTCAATTTTTTCATTTTCACATGGGCAACAGGATAAAATGGATCCTAAAATTTGTTGGGCAATTTCTCCTGAGTACACCAATACCTCACATGTGGGGGTAAACCACTGTTTGGGCACATGGTAAGGCTCGGAAGGGAAGGAGCGCCATTTGACTTTTTGAATGAAAAATTATCTCCATCGTTAGCGGACACCATGTCGCGTTTGGAGAGCCCCTGTGTGCCTAAACATTGGCGCTCCCCCACAAGTGACCCCATTTTGGAAACTAGACCCCCCAAGGAACTTATCTAGATGCCTAGTGAGCACTTTAAACCCTCAGGTGCTTCACAAATTGATCTGTAAAAATGAAAAAGTACTTTTTTTCACAAAAAAATTCTTTTCGCCTCAATTTTTTCATTTTCACATGGGCAATAGGATAAAATGGATCATAACATTTGTTGGGCAATTTCTCCCGAGTACGCCGATACCTCATATGTGGGGGGTAAACCACTGTTTGGGCACTCGGCAGGGCTCGGAAGGGAAGGCGCGCTGTTGTGAATTCTGTGGTCAAGCTCCCTCCTGTGGTCATGAGTGGTACTTCGGCTGGTTCTGTCCATGAGCTTCCTCTGGTGGATGTGAGTGGGGCTGCGGCTTCTGAGTTTCCTTCCTCAGGTGACGAGGTTAAGTCGTTAGGTGCTGCTCTATTTAACTCCACCTAGTTCTTTGTTCCTGGCCTCCAGTCAATGTTCCAGTATTGGTCTTGCTCTCTCCTGGATCGTTCTTGTGACCTGTCTTCCCTGCATAAGCTAAGTTCTGCTTGTGTTACTTTTGTTTTGCTATTTTTTCTGTCCAGCTTGCTATATTGGTTTGTCTTGCTTGCCTGAAGCTCTGGGACGCAGAGGGAACACCTCCGTACCGTTAGTCGGTGCTGAGGGTCTTTTTGCGCCCTCTGCGTGGTTGTTTGTAGGTTTTTGTGCTGACCGCAAAGCTATCTTTCCTATCCTCGGTCTATTCAGTAAGTCGGGCCTCACTTTGCTAAAATCTATTTCATCTCTGTGTTTGTATTTTCATCTTTACTCACAGTCATTATATGTGGGGGGCTGCCTTTTCCTTTGGGGAATTTCTCTGAGGCAAGGTAGGCTTATTTTTCTATCTTCAGGGCTAGCTAGTTTCTCAGGCTGTGCCCGAGGCGCCTAGGTCTGGTCAGGAGCGCTCCACGGCTACCTCTAGTGTGGTGTGATAGGATTAGGGATTGCGGTCAGCAGAGTTCCCACGTCTCAGAGCTCGTCCTATGTTATTAGTAACTATCAGGTCATTTTCAGTGCTCTTAACCACCAGGTCCATTGTGGTTCTAAATCACCAGTTCATAACAGTACTGGAGGCCCAAAGTACTAATGCTTCTCAATAGAGGGAAAAGAAAAGTTCTGAGACCATTTTTTTTTCTCTGCACTGTGTTTTGTCTTTCTTTTCCTCTAGACATTTGGGTGGTTCAGGACACAGGTGTAGTGATGGACATTAAAGGTCTGTTTTCTTGTGTGGATCATCTCACTGCAAGAGTACAAAAAATTCAAGACATTGTGGTTCAGAAATCTATGTTAGAACCTAGAATTCCTATTCCTGATTTATTTTCTGGAGATAGAGCTAAGTTTCTGAACTTCAAAAATAATTGCAAACTGTTTCTGGCTTTGAAACCCCGCTCCTCTGGTGACCCAGTTCAACAAGTTAAGATCATTATTTCTTTATTACGTGGTGACCCTCAAGACTGGGCATTTTCCCTTGCGCCAGGAGATCCTGCATTATGTGATATTGATGCGTTTTTTCTGGCGCTCGGATTGCTTTATGATGAACCTAATTCAGTGGCTCAGGCAGAGAAAAATTTGCTGGCTCTGTGTCAGGGTCAGGATGAGGTAGAGATATATTGTCAGAAGTTTAGGAAGTGGTCTGTGCTCACTCAATGGAATGAATGTGCGCTGGCAGCAATTTTCAGAAAGGGTCTCTCTGAAGCCCTTAAGGATGTGATGGTGGGATTTCCTATGCCAGCTGGTCTGAATGAGTCTATGTCTTTGGCCATTCAGATCGATCGACGCTTACGTGAGCGTAAAACTGTGCACCATTTGGCGGTATTATCTGAGCATAAACCTGGACCTATGCAATGTGATAGGACTTTGACCAGAGCTGAACGGCAAGAACACAGACGTCGGAATGGGCTGTGTTTTTACTGTGGTGATTCCACTCATGCTATCTCCGATTGTCCTAAGCGCACTAAGCGGTTCGCTAGGTCTGCCACCATTGGTGCGGTACAGTCGAAATTTCTTTTGTCCGTTACTTTGATCTGCTCTTTGTCATCCTATTCTGTCATGGCATTTGTGGATTCAGGCGCTGCCCTGAATTTGATGGACTTGGAGTTTGCTAGGCGCTGTGGGTTTTTCTTGAAGCCCTTGCAGTATCCTATTCCATTGAGAGGAATTGATGCTACGCCTTTGGCCAAGAATAAGCCTCAGTACTGGACCCAACTGACCATGTGCATGGCTCCTGCGCATCAGGAGGATATTCGCTTTTTGGTGTTGCATAATCTGCATGATGTGGTCGTGTTGGGGTTGCCATGGCTACAAGTCCATAACCCAGTATTGGATTGGAAATCTATGTCTGTGTCCAGCTGGGGTCGTCAGGGGGTACATGGTGATGTTCCATTTCTGTCTATTTCATCATCCACCCCTTCTGAGGTCCCAGAGTTCTTGTCGGATTACCGGGATGTATTTGATGAGCCCAAGTCCAGTGCCCTACCTCCGCATAGGGATTGCGATTGTGCTATCGATTTGATTCCTGGTAGTAAGTTTCCTAAAGGTCGACTGTTTAATTTGTCTGTGCCTGAGCACGCCGCTATGCGGAGTTACGTAAAGGAATCCTTGGAGAAGGGTCATATTCGCCCGTCGTCGTCGCCATTGGGAGCAGGGTTCTTTTTTGTGGCCAAGAAGGATGGTTCGATGAGACCTTGTATTGATTACCGCCTTCTAAATAAAATCACAGTCAAATTTCAGTACCCCTTGCCGCTGCTGTCTGGTTT
Organism: Ranitomeya imitator; assembly: GCF_032444005.1. Lineage (NCBI taxonomy): Eukaryota > Metazoa > Chordata > Amphibia > Anura > Dendrobatidae > Ranitomeya > Ranitomeya imitator. Next base: position 738,979,621 of record NC_091284.1, on the reverse strand, counting down.
GTTTGCTCGGATTAAGGGGGCTAGTTGGTTCACCAAGATAGATCTTCGTGGTGCGTATAATCTTGTGCATATTAAACAGGGCGATGAATGGAAAACAGCATTTAATACGCCCGAGGGCCATTTTGAGTACCTGGTTATGCCATTCGGGCTTTCCAATGCTCCATCAGTATTTCAGTCCTTTATGCATGACATCTTCCGAGAGTACCTGGATAAATTCCTGATTACATACTTGGATGATATTTTGGTCTTCTCGGATGATTGGGAGTCTCACGTGAAGCAGGTTAGAATGGTGTTCCAGGTCCTGCGTGCGAATTCTTTGTTTGTGAAAGGGTCAAAGTGTCTCTTCGGTGTTCAGAAGGTTTCATTTTTGGGTTTCATTTTTTCCCCTTCTACTATCGAGATGGACCCTGTTAAAGTTCAGGCCATTTATGATTGGACTCAGCCGACATCTCTGAAGAGTCTGCAAAAGTTCCTGGGCTTTGCTAATTTTTATCGTCGCTTCATCAATAATTTTTCTAGTATTGCTAAACCGTTGACTGATTTGACCAAGAAGGGTGCTGATGTGGTCAATTGGTCTTCTGCTGCTGTGGAAGCTTTTCAGGAGTTGAAGCGTCGTTTTTCTTCTGCCCGTGTTGTGTCAACCAGATGTTTCGCTTCCGTTCCAGGTCGAGGTTGATGCTTCTGAGATTGGAGCAGCGGCTGTTTTGTCGCAAAGAGGTTCTGATGGCTCGGTGATGAAACCATGTGCCTTCTTTTCCAGGAAGTTTTCGCCTGCTGAGCATAATTATGATGTTGGCAATCGAGAGTTGCTGGCCATGAAGTGGGCATTCGAGGAGTGGCGTCATTGGCTTGAAGGAGCTAAGCATCGCGTGGTGGTCTTGACTGATCACAAGAACTTGACTTATCTCGAGTCTGCCAAACAGTTGAGTCCTAGACAGGCTCGTTGGTCGCTGTTTTTCTCCCGTTTTGACTTTGTGGTTTCGTACCTTCTGGGCTCTAAGAATGTGAAGGCGGATGCCCTATCTAGGAGTTTTGTGCCCGACTCTCCAGGTTTGCCTGAGCCGGCGGGTATTCTCAAAGAGGGGGTAATTTTGTCTGCCATCTCCCCTGATTTGCGGCGGGTGCTGCAAAAATTTCAGGCTAATAGACCTGACCGTTGCCCAGTGGAGAAACTGTTTGCCCCTGATAAATGGACGAGTAGAGTTATCTCTGAGGTTCATTGTTCGGTGTTGGCTGGTCATCCTGGAATCTTTGGTACCAGAGATTTGGTGGCTAGATCCTTTTGGTGGCTGTCTCTGTCGTGGGATGTGCGTTCGTTTGTGCAGTCCTGTGGGATTTGTGCTCGGGCTAAGCCCTGCTGTTCTCGTGCCAGTGGGTTGCTTTTGCCCTTGCCGGTCCCGAAGAGGCCATAGACACATATCTCTATGGATTTTATTTTGGATCTCCCCGTCTCTCAAAAGATGTCGGTCATTTGGGTGGTTTGTGATCGCTTCTCTAAGATGGTCCATTTGGTACCCTTGTCTAAATTGCCTTCCTCCTCTGATTTGGTGCCATTGTTTTTCCAGCATGTGGTTCGTTTACATGGCATTCCGGAGAACATCGTTTCTGACAGAGGTTCCCAGTTTGTTTCGAGGTTTTGGCGAGCCTTTTGTGCTAGGATGGGCATTGATTTGTCTTTTTCCTCGGCTTTCCATCCTCAGACAAATGGCCAAACTGAACGAACCAATCAGACCTTGGAAACATATCTGAGATGTTTTGTTTCTGCTGATCAGGATGATTGGGTGTCCTTTTTGCCTTTGGCTGAGTTCGCCCTTAATAATCGGGCCAGCTCGGCTACTTTGGTTTCGCCGTTTTTCTGCAATTCTGGTTTCCATCCTCGTTTCTCTTCAGGGCAGGTTGAGTCTTCGGACTGTCCTGGTGTAGATACTGTGGTGGATAGGTTGCAGCAGATTTGGACTCATGTGGTGGACAATTTGACATTGTCCCAGGAGAAGGCTCAACGTTTCGCTAACCGCAGGCGCTGTGTGGGTCCCCGACTTCGTGTTGGGGATTTGGTTTGGTTGTTGTCTCGTTATATTCCTATGAAGGTTTCCTCTCCTAAGTTTAAGCCTCGTTTCATTTGTCCGTATAGGATTTCTGAGGTTCTTAATCCTGTGTCTTTTCGTTTGACCCTTCCAGCTTCTTTTTCCATCCATAATGTATTCCATAGGTCATTGTTGCGGAGATACGTGGCACCTGTGGTTCCATCCGTTGATCCTCCTGCCCCGGTTTTGGTTGAGGGGGAGTTGGAGTATATAGTGGAGAAGATTTTGGATTCTCGTATTTCGAGACGGAAACTCCAGTACCTGGTTAAGTGGAAGGGTTATGGTCAGGAAGATAATTCCTGGGTCTTTGCCTCTGATGTTCATGCTGCCGATCTGGTTCGTGCCTTTCATTTGGCTCATCCTGGTCGGCCTGGGGGCTCTGGTGAGGGTTCGGTGACCCCTCCTCAAGGGGGGGTACTGTTGTGAATTCTGTGGTCAAGCTCCCTACTGTGGTCATGAGTGGTACTTCGGCTGGTTCTGTCCATGAGCTTCCTCTGGTGGATGTGAGTGGGGCTGCGGCTTCTGAGTTTCCTTCCTCAGGTGACGAGGTTAAGTCGTTAGGTGCTGCTCTATTTAACTCCACCTAGTTCTTTGTTCCTGGCCTCCAGTCAATGTTCCAGTATTGGTCTTGCTCTCTCCTGGATCGTTCTTGTGACCTGTCTTCCCTGCATAAGCTAAGTTCTGCTTGTGTTACTTTTGTTTTGCTATTTTTTCTGTCCAGCTTGCTATATTGGTTTGTCTTGCTTGCTGGAAGCTCTGGGACGCAGAGGGAGCACCTCCGTACCGTTAGTCAGTGCGGAGGGTCTTTTTGCGCCCTCTGCGTGGTTGTTTGTAGGTTTTTGTGCTGACCGCAAAGCTATCTTTCCTATCCTCGGTCTATTCAGTAAGTCGGGCCTCACTTTGCTAAAATCTATTTCATCTCTGTGTTTGTATTTTCATCTTTACTCACAGTCATTATATGTGTGTTAGGTCTCGAGTTCCCGCTTCTGCACAGGGGGAATCTCGAGCCATCTCCGCTGCGGTCTCCCATTCTTATCCAGCCGCAGTGGAGTCTGCTCAGCAGGGACGTCAGTCCCAGCGTCTTGCTCAGTCTCACTCTGTACAGAGAGTTACTGCTGCTTCTTCAGCTTCTGCCATTAAAGCCAGTGCTGATCAGCAGCGAGCGGACTTCTCTGGGACTAAGTCCTTGTCTGCACACACTGAGCATGCCCAGGGCAAGATCTCCCGTTGGAGATCGAGGGTCATGTGCTCAGGCCCTCCAGCACTTTCCATTGGTCCTCTTGGCAGGTCTTGGAAGGGCAAAGTTTCTGTGGCCACTTCCTGTGCTGCAACTATATAAACTGCGCTTGACCGCACGGCCATGCGCTAGTGTACATTTGCATATGTGTGTTTGTTGTGAGTGCAAGTCGTCCTTGGATACCCCTTCCCTATTGAATGTCTGTTCGCGGAAGGTGTATGGTTGCTATCTAGCGCCCGACTTATCCTACAGCACGAATCACACATTACAGCGTCCAGTTGCTGTGACCGCCAGTACGGCGCCGTGCACTTCCTCTGTGCTTTCCTTACCCAAGCCTGGGTGGTTAGTGGCGTTCGTCAGTGCGGCACCGCATGCACTCTTGTGCCCTAATATTGTTATTCAGCTTCCTTACACACCCAGTTGCGGTGTTGTGCCAGCAAGGGTCTAATCGGACTTCAATCCTAGTTGGGGTTGAGTTCGCTGACTACTTGCTCGCGCTCTATGTGCGGTACCGCGATCCTGTGATGCAACAGGATCGCTTCCTTCACGCTGGGTGAAGTTTAACCCACGTGTGTATACTTATGAGTACCGCCATATAGTCCGTCATTACTTGGCAGCAGGTTCTATCTCTGCACGGTGGACCCCGGGCTGCGAACGCACCATACTCTATCTGTCTTTGTATTTGGTGCGTTCCGCTAGCCCTAACAATGTGGGGGGCTGCCTTTTCCTTTGGGGAATTTCTCTGAGGCAAGGTAGGCTTATTTTTCTATCTTCAGGGCTAGCTAGTTTCTCAGGCTGTGCCCGAGGCGCCTAGCTCTGGTCAGGAGCGCTCCACGGCTACCTCTAGTGTGGTGTGATAGGATTAGGGATTGCGGTCAGCAGAGTTCCCACGTCTCAGAGCTCGTCCTATGTTATTAGTAACTATCAGGTCATTTTCAGTGCTCTTAACCACCAGGTCCATTGTGGTTCTAAATCATCAGTTCATAACAGCGCGCCATTTGACTTTTTGAATGGAAAATTAGCTCCAATTGTTAGCGGACACCATGTCGCGTTTGCAGAGCCCCTGTGTGCCTAAACATTGGAGCTCCCCCACAAGTGACCCCATTTTGGAAACTAGACCCCCCAAGGAACTTATCTAGATGCATATTGAGCACTTTAAACCCCCAGGTGCTTCACAGAAGTTTATAACGCAGAGCCATGAAAATAAAAAATAATTTTTCTTTCCTCAAAAATGATTATTTAGCCTGGAATTTCCTATTTTGCCAAGGGTAATAGGAGAAATTGGACCCCAAATGTTGTTGTCCAGTTTGTCCTGAGTACGCTGATACCCCATATGTGGGGGTAAACCACTGTTTGGGCGCACGGCAGGGCTCGGAAGGGAAGGCACGCCATTTGGCTTTTTAAATGGAAAATTAGCTCCAATCATTAGCGGACACCATGTCACGTTTGGAGAGCCCCTGTGTGCCTAAACATTGGAGATCCCCCAGAAATGACCCCATTTTGGAAACTAGACCCCCAAAGGAACTAATCTAGATGTGTGGTGAGGACTTTGAACCCCCAAGTGCTTCACAGAAGTTTATAACGCAGAGCCATGAAAATTAAAAAAAAATTATTTTCTCAAAAATGATCTTTTAGCCTGCAATTTTTTATTTTCCCAAGGGTAACAGGAGAAATTTGACCCCAAAAGTTGTTGTCCAGTTTCTCCTGAGTATGCTGATACCCCATATGTGGGGGTAAACCACTGTTTGGGCACATGCCGGGGCTCGGAAGTGAAGTAGTGACGTTTTGAAATGCAGACTTTGATGGAATGCTCTGTGGGCGTCACGTTGCGTTTGCAGAGCCCCTGATGTGGCTTAACAGTAGACACCCCCCACAAGTGACCCCATTTTGGAAACTAGACCCTGAAAGGAACTTATCTAGATGTGTGGTGAGCACTTTGAACCCCCAAGTGCTTCATAGAAGTTTATAATGCAGAGCCATGAAAATAATAAATACGTTTTCTTTCCTCAAAAATAATTATTTAGCCCAGAATTTTTTATTTTCCCAAGGGTTACAGGAGAAATTGGACCCCAAAAGTTGTTGTCCAGTTTCTCCTGAGTACGCTGATACCCCATGTGTGGAGGTAAACCACTGTTTGGGCACATGTCGGGGCTCAGAAGGGAAGTAGTGACTTTTGAAATGCAGACTTTGATGGAATGGTCTGCGGGCGTCACGTTGCGTTTGCAGAGCCCCTGGTGTGCCTAAACAGTAGAAACCCCCCACAAGTGACCCCATTTTAGAAACTAGACCCCCCAAGGAACTTATCTAGATATGTGGTGAGCACTTTGAACCCCCAAGTGCTTCACAGACGTTTACAACGCAGAGCCATGAAAATAAAAAATCATTTTTCTTTCCTCAAAAATGATGTTTTAGCAAGCATTTTTTTATTTTCACAAGGGTAACAGGAGAAATTGGACCCCAGTAATTGTTGCGCAGTTTATCCTGAGTATGCTGGTACCCCATATGTGGGGGTAAACCACTGTTTGGGCACACGTCGGGGCTCGGAATTGAGGGAGCACCATTTGACTTTTTGAATACGAGATTGGCTGGAATCAATGGTGGCGCCATGTTGTGTTTGGAGACCCCTGATGTGCCTAAACAGTGGTAACCTCTCAATTCTACCTCCAACACTAACCCCCCCACACCCATAACCCTAATCCCAACTGTAGCCATAACCCTAATCACAACCCTAACCCCCCCACACACCTAACCCTAATCACACCCCTAACCACAACCCTAATTCCAACCCAACCCTAAGGCTATGTGCCCACGTTGCGGATTCGTGTGAGATTTTTCAGCATCATTTTTGAAAAATCCGCGGGTAAAAGGCACTGCGTTTTACCTGCGGATTTACCGCGGATTTCCAGTGTTTTTTGTGCGGATTTCACCTGCGGATTCCTATTGAGGAACAGGTGTAAAACGCTGCGGAATCCGCACAAAGAATTGACATGCAGCGGAAAATACAATGCAGCGTTTCCGCGCGGAATTTTCCAGACCATGGGCACAGCGGATTTGGTTTTCCATAGGTTTACATGGTACTGTAAACCTGATGGAACACTGCTGCGAATCCGCAGCGGCCAATCCGCTGCGGATCCGCAGCCAAATCCGCACCGTGTGCACATAGCCTAATTCTAAAGGTATGTGCACACGCTGCGGAAAACGCTGCGGATCCGCAGCAGTTTCCCATGAGTTTACAGTTCAATGTAAACCTATGGGAAACAAAAATCGCTGTACACATGCTGCGGAAAAACTGCACGGAAACGCAGCGGTTTACATTCCGCAGCATGTTGCTTCTTTGTGCGGATTCCGCAGCGGTTTTACAACTGCTCAAATAGAAAATCGCAGTTGTAAAACCGCAGTGAAATGCGCAGAAAAAACGCGGTAAATCCGCCATAAATCCACAGCGGTTTAGCAGAATATGTGTGCACATACCGAAACCCTAGCCCTAACCCTAGCCCTAACCCTAGCCCTAACCCTAACCCTATTCAAAATCTTTATTTTTTTATTGTCCCTACCTATGGGGGTGACAAAGGGGGGGGGGGGTCATTTATTATTTTTTTTATTTTGATCACTGAGATAGATTATATCTCAGTGATCAAAATGCACTTTGGAACGAATCTGCCGGCCGGCAGATTCGGCGGGCGCACTGCGCATGCGCCTGCCATTTTGGAAGATGGCGGCGCCCAGGGAGAAGACGGACGGACCCCGGCAGGATCGGTAAGTATGATGGGGTGGGGGGGAGCACGGGGGGGGATCGGAGCATGGGGGGTGGATCGGAGCGTGGGAGGGGTGGAACGGAGCAAGGGGGGGTGGAACGGAGCACGGGGGGTGGATCGGAGTGCAGGGGGGGTGATTGAAGCAAGGGGAGGGTGATTGGAGCACAGGGGGAGCGGACATGAGCACGGGGGGAGCGGAGCACAGGACGGAGGGGAGCCGGAGCAGTGTACCGGACAGATCGGAGGGCTGGGGGGGGCGATCGGTGGGGTGGGGTGGGGGCACATTAGTGTTTCCAGCCATGGCCGATGATATTGCAGCATCGGCCATGGCTGGATTGTAATATTTCACCAGTTGTAATAGGTGAAATATTACAAATCGCTGTGATTGGCAGTTTCACTTTCAACAGCCAATCAGAGCGATCGTAGCCACGGGGGGGGTGAAGCCACCCCCCCTGGGCTAAACTACCACTCCCCCTGTCCCTGAAGATCGGGTGAAATGGGAGTTAACCCTTTCACCCGATCTGCAGGGACGCGATCTTTCCATGACGCCACATAGGCGTCATGGGTCGGATTGGCACCGACTTTCATGACGCCTACGTGGCGTCATGGGTCGGGAAGGGGTTAAACAGCCTGCTCTAAGCATAGCTGGTAAGCCACTCTCTGTGTGTTACAGTCCTGTGTTTGTCAATATATTTGCTGTACTAAGTAGGTAATCATCAGTTTGTATATTACCTCATGTTACTGTGTATTGCAGACTATTTGTGTTTTATGCTCTGTGCAGTTATATATTTTGAAATGCTCCTGTTGTTGCATCCTAGAGTTTCACCCGTTCCTGTCACATCTTCAAGCAATAAAAGAAGGTTACAACTTTACAGCCTCTTTTTCTTAAAGGGAACCTGTCACCCCCAAAATCGAAGATGCGCTAAGCCCACCAGCATCAGGGGCTTATCTACAGCATTCTGTAATGCTGTAGATAAGCCCCCGATGTATCCTGAAAGATGAGAAAAAGAGGTTAGATTATACTCACCTGGGCGGGCGATCCGGGACCAGCGCCTCCCATCTTCATAGGATGACGTCCTCTTCTTGTCTTCACGCTGCGGCTCCGGCACAGGCGTACTTTGTCTGCCCTGTTGAGGGATGAGCACAAATAGAGGAAAAGTATAATAGAAACATATGGACCACTTCTGCATTTATCTCCCACTCCTGGTTTTGGCTTACGAATACGAATGTGAAATACTGACCAAATACTGCTAGTGTGACGGCAGCCTTACACTGAGCTTTGTATAACCTCGCCCACACCCCTGATTGTCAGCTTTCTGCCTATGCACAGCGGACATAGAAAGCTGTCAATCATTAATGATACAGAGCTCATGAATATAGAGGGCTACATGGCAGCAGGTTCACCAGTCCTATAGTGATGTTCTCCTGCAGGTAAAACAGTGAGTTTATCAAAACTACGGCACACAGTCCAGCAAGTGACACATCGCTGGAATCAGTGTTTCTGTCTGTAAATTATGCTCACAGATTCCCTTTAAGTAAAAAAAAATTGTACCCAAAAAATGCGTTTGGTGCTGCAGTTTTGTCAAGATCAAGGAAATAGTTCTTGGAAGAATGCATCTCCTTTGCCACTGAAATTAATGGAGAAAATTCACATCTGTGAGAAACAAATTCAGAATGTGCAAATTGACTCTTCTGAGAAAGAGAGGACTTAAACTCTATAGCGCCACCTGTTGGAAGTAGCGATCCTGCAAGTCACAATCAACCCTTTAAAGGGACACTGTCACCTGAATTTGGAGGGAACAATCTTCAGCCATGGAGACGGGGTTTTCGGGTGTTTGATTCACCCTTTCCTTACCCGCTGGCTGCATGCTGGCTGCAATACTGGATTGAAGTTCATTCTCTGTCCTCCATAGTACACGCCTGTGCAAGGCAAGATTGCACCTTGTGCAGGCATGTACTACGGAGGACAGAGAATGAACTTCAATGCAATATTGCAGCCAGCATGCAGCCAGTGGGAAAGGAAAGGGTGAATCAAAAACCCCAAAACCCCGCCTCCATGGCTGAAGATTGTTCCCTCCAAATTCAGGTGACAGAGTCCCTTTAACGAGTCGTGTAATATAACTTAGGATAAAAGCCAAATCAGTATCTCAATTCGCAGACACGGTGTTTCATGCTGTTGGCCCATGAGAACTAATTTGGCTAGGTGAGAGGCTCTGGACTGGGGTCTAAGGGGTATCAAAATCCAGAATGAACACTTTCATTTACAAAAAGACAAAAGTTACCATAAAAACTGAGCAGATTTCTTTTTAGATTCAATCCACTACGATGTAACATCTGGCTGTTCTTACTCAACTTATTGACAACTACAACTTTGTATCTTCTGTAGATTACTCCCCATTCATATGGATGAAAACTATAAAACAAGAGCAAGAAAAAGAAAACACAAGAAACTGGCATTTGCCAAGCACATGTTAAATTTAAGCATTGCCAAAAAGGAGTTTTTGTTAATTTTCCTGAGGTCAAGTTCTTGCATCAATTACTACTACATTTGCATTCGCTTCACACTCAAAACACTTGAACACAATTAATATTATAATTTTAAAATGGTATATTATCATAATACAGCCAAAATATTTCAATAAAATGAAATTATAAATAAAAATCCTCAAGGAATACCAGACGGGGAAAAAAAAAAAAAAAAGAGAATCCCTTTGTATATACTGTGCCCCTTTCTGTTCTTTACAAGGCACAAATCTGTAGTAATTAGGAGCTGAGCTGCAGTACCTGAGAGCGGCCACTACACAGTGGATGAAGCTGCAGTACCTGAGAGCGGCCACTACACAGTGGATGAAGCTGCAGTACCTGAGAGCGGCCACTACACAGTGGATGTAGCTGCAGTACCTGAGAGCGGCCACTACAGTGAATGAAGCTGCAGTACCTGAGAGCGGCCACTACACAGTGGATGAAGCTGCAGTACCTGAGAGCGGCCACTACAGTGAATGAAGCTGCAGTACCTGAGAGCGGCCACTACAGTGAATTAAGCTGCAGTACCTGAGAGCGGCCACTACACAGTGGATGAAGCTGCAGTACCTGAGAGCGGCCCCTACACAGTGGATGAAGCTGCAGTACCTGAGAGCGGCCACTACAGTGAATGAAGCTGCAGTACCTGAGAGCGGCCACTACACAGTGGATGAAGCTGCAGTACCTGAGAGCGGCCACTACACAGTGGATGAAGCTGCAGTACCTGAGAGCGACCACTATACAGGGGATGAAGCTGCAGTACCCGAGAGCAGCCACTAAACAGTGGATGAAGCTGCAGTACCTGAGAGCGGCCACTACACAATGGATGAAGCTGCAGTACCCGAGAGCAGCCACTAAACAGTGGATGAAGCTGCAGTACCTGAGAGCGGCAACTGTTGTGAATTCTGTGATCGAACTCCCTCCTGTGGTCATAAATGGTACTTCGGCTGGTTCTGTCCATGGGCTTCCTCTGGTGGTTGTGAGTGGGGCTGCGGCTTCTGAGTTTCCTTCCACAGGTGACGAGGTTAATTCGTTAGCTGGCTGCTCTATTTAACTCCACTTAGATCATTACTCCATGCCACCTGTCAATGTTCTAGCATTGGTCTAGTCTGCTCCTGGATCGTTCTGGTGGCCTGTATTCTCCAGCAGAAGCTAAGTTCCTGCTTGTTTTTCTCTTGTTTGCTATTTTTCTGTCCAGCTTGCTATTTTGATTTTTGTCTTGCTTGCTGGAAGCTCTGGGATGCAGAGGGGTGCCTTCGCACCGTGAGTCGGTGCGGAGGGTCTTTTTGCACCTCTGCGTGGTTTTTTGTAGTTTTGTGCTGACCACAAAGTTACCTTTCCTATCCTCTGTCTGTTCAGTAAGTCTGGCCTCTCTTTGATAAATCTATTTCATCTCTGTGTTTGTGATTTTCATCTTTACTCACAGTCATTATATGTGGGGGGCTGCCTTTTCCTTTGGGGAATTTCTCTGAGGCAAGGTAGGCTTTATTTTTCTAACTTTAGGGCTAGCTAGTTAGTTAGGCTGTGACGAGTTGCATAGGGAGCGTTAGGAGCAATCCATGGCTATTTCTAGTGTGTGTGATAGGATTAGGGATTGCGGTCAGCAGAGTTCCCACGTACCTGAGCTTGTCCTGTATTATTGTAACTATCAGGTCTTTCCGTGGGCTCTTAACCACCAGGTCCATTATTGTCCTAACCACCAGGTCATAACACTGCAGTACCTGAGAGCGGCCACTACACAGTGGATGAAGCTGCAGTACCTGAGAGCGGCCACTACAGTGAATGAAGCTGCAGTACCTGAGAGCGGCCACAACACAGTGAATGAAGCTGCAGTACCTGAGAGCGGCCACTACACAGTGGATGAAGCTGCAGTACCTGAGAGCGGCCACTACACAGTGGATGAAGCTGCAGTACCTGAGAGCGGCCACTATACAGGGGATGAAGCTGCAGTACCTGAGAGCGGCCACTACACAGGGGATGAAATTGCAGTACCAGAGAGCGGCCACTACACAGTGGATGAAGCTGCAGTACCTGAGAGCGGCCACTACACAGTGGATATAGCAGCAGTACCTGAGAGCAGCCACTAGAGTGAATGAAGCTGCAGTACCCAAGAGCGGCCACTAAACAGGGGATGAAGCTGCAGTACCCGAGAGTGGCCACTACACAGTGGAAGAAGCTGCAGTACCTGAGAGCGGCCACTACACAGTGGATGAAGCTGCACTACCTGAGAGCGGCCACTACAGTGAATGAAGCTGCAGTACCTGAGAGCGGCCACTACACAGTGAATGAAGCTGCAGTACCTGAGAGCGGCCACTACACAGTGGATGAAGCTGCAGTACCTGAGAGCGGCCACTACACAGTGGATGAAGCTGCAGTACCTGAGAGCGGCCACTATACAGGGGATGAAGCTGCAGTACCCGAGAGCAGCCACTAAACAGTGGATGAAGCTGCAGTACCTGAGAGCGGCCACTACACAATGGATGAAGCTGCAGTACCTGAGAGCGGCCACTACACAGTGGAAGAAGCTGCAGTACCTGAGAGCGGCCACTACACAGTGGATGAAGCTGCAGTACCTGAGAGCGGCCACTACAGTGAATGAAGCTGCAGTACCTGAGAGCGGCCACAACACAGTGGATGAAGCTGCAGTACCTGAGAGCGGCCACTACACAGTGGATGAAGCTGCAGTACCTGAGAGCGGCCACTACACAGTGGATGAAGCTGCAGTACCTGAGAGCGGCCACTGCAGTGAATGAAGCTGCAGTACCTGAGAGCGGCCACTACACAGTGGATGAAGCTGCAGTACCTGAGAGCGGCCACTACACAGTGGATGAAGCTGCAGTACCTGAGAGCGGCCACTATACAGGGGATGAAGCTGCAGTAACCGAGAGCGGCCACTACACAATGGATGAAGCTGCAGTACCTGAGAGCGGCCACTACACTGGGGATTAAGCTGCAGTACCCAAGAGCAGCCACTAAACAGTGGATGAAGCTGCAGTACCTGAGAGCGGCCACTACACAATGGATGAAGCTGCAGTACCTGAGAGCGGCCACTACACTGGGGATTAAGCTGCAGTACCCAAGAGCAGCCACTAAACAGTGGATGAAGCTGCAGTACCTGAGAGCGGCCACTGTTGTGAATTCTGTGATCGAACTCCCTCCTGTGGTCATGAATGGTACTTCGGCGGATTCTGTCCATGGGCTCCCTCTGGTGGCTGTGAGTGGAGCTGCTGCTTCTGAGGTTCCTTCCACAGGTTACGTAGTTTATTCTTTGGCTGGCTGCTCTATTTAACTCCACTCAGATCGTTACTCCATGCCAGCTGTCAATGTTCTTGTACTGGTTCAGTTGCTCTTGGATCTTTCTGGTGACCTGTCTACTCCAGCAGAAGCTAAGTCCCTGCTAGTTAATTATTTGTTCATTGTTTCCTTGTCCAGCTTGCTATCATAATTTTGCCTTGCTAGCTGGAAGCTCTGGGATGCAGAGTGGCACCTCCGCATCGTGAGTCTGGGGATGAAGCTGCAGTACCCGAAAGCAGCCACTAAACAGTGGATGAAGCTGCAGTACCTAAGAGCGGCCACCACAGTGAATGAAGCTGCAGTACCTGAGAGCGGCCACTACATAGTGGATGAAGCTGCAGTACCTGAGAGCGGCCACTATACAGGGGATGAAGCTGCAGTACCCGAAAGCAGCCACTAAACAGTGGATGAAGCTGCAGTACCTGAGAGCGGCCACTACACAATGCATGAAGCTGCAGTACCTGAGAGCGGCCACTACACAGTGGATGAAGCTGCAGTACCTGAGAGCGGCCACTATACAGGGGATGAAGCTGCAGTACCCGAGAGCAGCCACTAAACAGTGGATGAAGCTGCAGTACCTGAGAGCGGCCAATGCACAATGGATGAAGCTGCAGTACCTGAGAGCGGCCACTACACTGGGGATGAAGCTGCAGTACCCGAGAGCAGCCACTAAACAGTGGATGAAGCTGCAGTAAATGAGAGCGGCCACTACAGTGAATGAAGCTGCAGTACCTGAGAGCGGCCACTACACATTGGATGAAGCTGCAGTACCTGAGAGCGGCCACTACACAGTGGATGAAGCTGCAGTACCTGAGAGCGGCCACTATACAGGGGATGGAGCTGCAGTACCCGAGAGCAGCCACTAAACAGTGGATGAAGCTGCAGTACCTGAGAGCGGCCACTACACAATGGATGAAGCTGCAGTACCTGAGAGCGGCCACTACACAGTGGATGAAGCTGCAGTACCTGAGAGTGGCCACTATACAGGGGATGAAGCTGCAGTACCCGAGAGCAGCCACTAAACAGTGGATGAAGCTGCAGTACCTGAGAGCGGCCACTACACAATGGATGAAGCTGCTGTACCTGAGAGCAGCCACTACAGTGAATGAAGTTGTAGTACCTGAGAGCGGCCACTGCAGTGAATGAAGCTGCAGTACCTGAGAACAGCCACTACACAGTGGATGAAGCTGCAGTACCTGAGAGTGGCCACTACACGGGATGAAACTGCAGTACCTGAGAGCGGCCACTACACAGGGGATGAAATTGCAGTACCAGAGAGCGGCCACTACACAGTGGATGAAGCTGCAGTACCTGGAGGTGGCTGCTACACAGGGGATGAAGCTGCAGTAACTGTGAGCTGCCACTACACAATGGATGTAGCTGCAGTACCTGAGAGCAGGCACTACAGTGAATGAAGCTGCGGTACTTGAGAGCAGCCACTACACAGTGGATGTAGCTGCAGTACCTGAGAGCGGCCTACACAGTGGATGAAGCTGCAGTACCTGAGAGCGGCCACTACACAGTGGATGAAGCTGCAGTACCTGAGAGTGGCCACTACACAGTGGATGAAGCTGCAGTACCTGAGAGCGGCCACTACACAGTGGATGAAATTGCAGTACCTTAGAGCGGCCACTACAGTGAATGAAGCTGTAGTACCTGAGATCGACCACTACAGTGAATGAAGTTGCAGTAACTGTGAGCGGCCACTACACAGTGGATGTAGCTGCAGTACCTGAGAGCAGCCACTAGAGTGAATGAAGCTGCAGTACCCAAGAGCGGCCACTACACAGGGGATGAAGCTGCAGTACCCGAGAGCGGCCACTACACAGTGGATGAAGCTGCAGTACCCGAGAGCGGCCACTGCACAGTGGATGAAGCTGCACTACCCAAGAGCGGCCATTACAGTGATTGAAGCTGCAGTACCTGAGAGCGGCCACTACACAGTGAATGAAGCTGCAGTACCTGAGAGCGGCCACTACACAGTGGATGAAGCTGCAGTACCTGAGAGCGGCCACTACACAGTGGATGAAGCTGCAATACCTGAGAGCGGCCACTATACAGGGGATGAAGCTGCACTACCTGAGAGCGGCCACTACACAGGGGATGAAATTGCAGTACCACAGAGCGGACACTACACAGTGGATGAAGCTGCAGTACCTGAGAGTGGCCACTACACAGTGGATGTAGCTGCAGTACCGGAGAGCAGCCACTAGAGTGAATGAAGCTGCTGCACCCAAGAGCGGCCACTAAACAGGGGATGAAGCTGCAGTACCCGAGAGCGCCCAATACACAGTGGATGAAGCTGCAGTACCCGAGAGCGGCCACTGCACAGTGGATGAAGCTGCACTACCCGAGAGCGGCCACTACACAGTGGATGTTGCTGCAGTACCTGAGAGCGGCCACTACATAGGGGATGAGGCGGCAATACCTGAGAGCGGCCACTACACAGGGGATGAAGCTGCAGTACCTGAGAGCGGCCACTACACAGTGGATGAAGCTGCAGTACCTGAGAGCGGCCACTACACAGTGAATGAAGCTGCAGTACCTGAGAGTGGCCACTACACAGGGGATGAAGCTGCAATACCTGAGAGCGGCCACTACACAGTGGATGAGGCTGCAGTACCTGAGAGCGGCCACTACAGTGAATGAAGCTGCAGTACCTGAGAGCGGCCACTACACAGGGGATGAAGCTGCAGAACATGAGAGCGGCCACTACAGTGAATGAAGCTGCAGTACCTGAGAGCGGCCACTACACAGTGGATGAAGCTGCAGTACCTGAGATCGGCCACTACACAGTGGATGAAGCTGCAGTACCTGAGAGCGGCCACTACACAGTGGATGATGCTGCAGTACCTAAGAGCGGCCACTACAGTGAATGAAGCTGCAGTACCTGAGAGCGGCCACTACACAGTGGATGAAGCTGCAGTACCTGAGAGCGGCCACTACACAGTGGATGAAGCTGCACTACCTGAGAGCGGCCACTATACAGGGGATGAAGCTGCAGTACCCGAGAGCAGCCACTAAACAGTGGATGAAGCTGCAGTACCTGAGAGCGGCCACTACACAATGGATGAAGCTGCAGTACCTGAGAGCGGCCAATACACAATGGATGAAGCTGCAGTACCTGAGAGCGGCCACTACACTGGGGATGAAGCCGCAGTACCCGAGAGCAGCCACTAAACAGTGGATGAAGCTGCAGTACCTGAGAGCGGCCACTACAGTGAATGAAGCTGCAGTACCTGAGAGCGGCCACTACACAGTGGATGAAGCTGCAGTACCTGAGAGCGGCCACTACACAGTGGATGAAGCTGCAGTACCTGAGAGCGGCCACTATACAGGGGATGAAGCTGCAGTACCCGAGAGCAGCCACTAAACAGTGGATGAAGCTGCAGTACCTGAGAGCGGCCACTACACAATGGATGAAGCTGCTGTACCTGAGAGCAGCCACTACAGTGAATGAAGTTGTAGTACCTGAGAGCGGCCACTGCAGTGAATGAAGCTGCAGTACCTGAGAACGGCCACTACACAGTGGATGAAGCTGCAGTACCTGAGAGCGGCAACTACACAGGGGATGAAGTTGCAGTACCAGAGAGCGGCCTCTACACAGTGGATGAAGCTGCAGTACCTAGAGGTGGCCGCTACACGGGGGATGAAGCTGCAGTAACTGTGAGCTGCCACTACACAATGGATGTAGCTGCAGTACCTGAGAGCGGCCACTACAGTGAATGAAGCTGTAGTACCTGAGATCGACCACTACAGTGAATCAAGTTGCAGTAACTGTGAGTGGCCACTACACAGTGGATGTAGCTGCAGTACCTGAGAGCAGCCACTAGAGTGAATGAAGCTGCAGTACCTGAGAGCGGCCACTACACAGTGGATGTAGCTGCAGAACCTGAGAGCGGCCTACACAGTGGATGAAGTTGCAGTACCTGAGAGCGGCCACTACACAGTTAATGAAGCTGCAGTACCTGAGAGTGGCCACTACACAGTGGATGAAGCTGCAGTACCTGAGAGCGGCCACTACACAGTGGATGAAATTGCAGTACCGGAGAGCGGCCACTACAGTGAATGAAGCTGTAGTACCTGAGATCGACCACTACAGTGAATGAAGTTGCAGTAACTGTGAGCGGCCACTACACAGTGGATGTAGCTGCAGTACCTGAGAGCAGCCACTAGAGTGAATGAAGCTGCAGTACCCAAGAGCGGCCACTACACAGGGGATGAAGCTGCAGTACCCGAGAGCGGCCACTACACAGTGGATGAAGCTGCAGTACCCGAGAGCGGCCACTGCACAGTGGATGAAGCTGCACTACCCGAGAGCTGCCACTACAGTGAATGAAGCTGCAATACCTGAAAGTGGCCACTACACAGTGAATGAAGCTGCAGTACCTGAGAGCGGCCACTACACAGTGGATGAAGCTGCAGTACCTGAGAGCGGCCACTACACAGTGGATGAAGCTGCATTACCTGAGAGCGGCCACTATACAGGGGATGAAGCTGCAGTACCTGAGAGCGGCCACTACACAGGGGATGAAATTGCAGTACCAGAGAGCGGCCACTACACAGTGGATGAAGCTGCAGTACCTGAGAGTGCCCACTACACAGTGGATGTAGCTGCAGTACCTGAGAGCAGCCACTAGAGTGAATGAAGCTGCTGCACCCAAGAGCGGCCACTAAACAGGGGATGAAGCTGCAGTACCCGAGAGCGGCCACTACACAGTGGATGGAGCTGCAGTACCCGAGAGTGGCCACTGCACAGTGGATGAAGCTGCACTACCCGAGAGCGGCCACTACACAGTGGAAGTTGCTGCAGTACCTGAGAGCGGCCACTACATAGGGGATGAGGCTGCAATACCTGAGAGCGGCCACTACACAGGGGATGAAGCTGCAGTACCTGAGAGCGGCCACTACACAGTGGATGAAGCTGCAGTACCTGAGAGCGGCCACTACACAGTGGATGAAGCTGCAGTACCTGAGAGTGGCCACTACACAGGGGATGAAGCTGCAATACCTGAGAGCGGCCACTACAGTGAATGAAGCTGCAGTACCTGCGAGCGGCCACTACAGTGAATGAAGCTGCAGTACCTGCGAGCGGCCACTACACAGTGAATGAAGCTGCAGTACCTGAGAGCGGCCAGTACACAGTGGATGAAGCTGCAGTACCTGAGATCGGCCACTACACAGTGGATGAAGCTGCAGTACCTGAGAGCGGGCACTACACAGTGGAAGAAGCTGCAGTACCTGAGAGCGGCCACTACACAGTGGATGATGCTGCAGTACCTGAGAGCGGCCACTACACAGTGAATGAAGCTGCATTACCTGAGAGCGGCCACTACACAGTGGATGAAGCTGCAGTACCTGAGAACGGCCACTACACAGTGGATGAAGCTGCAGTACCTGAGAGCGGCCACTATACAGGGGATGAAGCTGCAGTACCCGAGAGCAGCCACTACTCAATGGATGAAGCTGCAGTACCTGAGAGCGGCCACTACACAGTGGAAGAAGCTGCAGTACCTGAGAGCGGCCACTACAGTGAATGAAGCTGCAGTACCTGAGAGTGGCCACAACACAGTGGATGAAGCTGCAGTACCTGAGAGCGGCCACTACACAGTGGATGAAGCTGCAGTACCTGAGAGCGGCCACTACACAGTGGATGAAGCTGCAGTACCTGAGAGCGGCCACTACAGTGAATGAAGCTGCAGTACCTGAGAGCGGCCACTACACAGTGGATGAAGCTGCAGTACCTGAGAGCGGCCACTACACAGTGGATGAAGCTGCAGTACCTGAGAGCGGCCACTATACAGGGGATGAAGCTGCAGTACCCGAGAGCAGCCACTAAACAGTGGATGAAGCTGCAGTACCTGAGAGCGGCCACTACACAATGGATGAAGCTGCAGTACCTGAGAGCGGCCACTACACTGGGGATTAAGCTGCAGTACCCGAGAGCAGCCACTAAACAGTGGATGAAGCTGCAGTACCTGAGAGCGGCCACTGTTGTGAATTCTGTGATCGAACTCCCTCCTGTGGTCATGAATGGTACTTCGGCGGATTCTGTCCATGGGCTCCCTCTGGTGGCTGTGAGTGGAACTGCTGCTTCTGAGGTTCCTTCCACAGGTTACGTAGTTTATTCTTTGGCTGGCTGCTCTATTTAACTCCACTCAGATCGTTACTCCATGCCAGCTGTCAATGTTCTTGTACTGGTTCAGTTGCTCTTGGATCTTTCTGGTGACCTGTCTACTCCAGCAGAAGCTAAGTCCCTGCTAGTTAATTATTTGTTCATTGTTTCCTTGTCCAGCTTGCTATCATAATTTTGCCTTGCTAGCTGGAAGCTCTGGGATGCAAAGTGGCACCTCCGCACCGTGAGTCGTTGCGGAGGTCTTTTTGCACACTCTGTGTGGTCTTTTTGTAGTTTTTTGTGCTGACCGCAAAGATACCTTTCCTATCCTCAGTCTGTTTAGTAAGTCTGGCCTCCCTTTGCTGAAACCTGTTTCATTTCTGTGTTTGTGACTTTCATCTTAACTCACAGTTAATATATGTGGGGGGCTGCCTTTTCCTTTGGGGAATTTCTCTGAGGCAAGGTAGGCTTTATTTTCTATCTTTAGGGCTAGTTAGCTCTTAGGCTTTGAAGAAGCGTCTAGGCAGTGTTAGGTACGCTCCACGGCTATTTCTAGTTGTGTGATAGGATTAGGGGTTGCGGTCAGCAGAGCTCCCACTTCCCAGAGCTTGTCCTGTGTGAGTTTAACCATCAGGTCGTTCCGGGTGCTCCTAACCACCAGGTCCATAACAGGCCACTACAGTGAATGAAGCTGCAGTACCTGAGAGCGGCCACTACACAGTGGATGAAGCTGCAGTACCTGAGAGCGGAGTGGATGAAGCTGCAGTACCTGAGAGCGGCCACTACACAATGGATGAAGCTGCAGTATCTGAGAGCGGCCACTACACAGTGGATGAAGCTACAGTACCTGAGAGCGGCCACTATACAGGGGATGAAGCTGCAGTACCCGAGAGCAGCCACTAAACAGTGGATGAAGCTGCAGTACCTGAGAGCGGCCACTACACAATGGATGAAGCTGCAGTACCTGAGAGCGGCCACTACACTGGGGATGAAGCTGCAGTACCCGAGAGCAGCCACTAAACAGTGGATGAAGCTGCAGTACCTGAAAGCGGCCACTACAGTGAATGAAGCTGCAGTACCTGAGAGCGGCCACTACACAGTGGATGAAGCTGCAGTACCTGAGAGCGGCCACTACACAGTGGATGAAGCTGCAGTACCTGAGAGCGGCCACTATACAGGGGATGAAGCTGCAGTACCCGAGAGCAGCCACTAAACAGTGGATGAAGCTGCAGTACCTGAGAGCGGCCACTACACAATGGATGAAGCTGCAGTACCTGAGAGCGGCCACTACACAGTGGATGAAGCTACAGTACCTGAGAGCGGCCACTATACAGGGGATGAAGCTGCAGTACCCGAGAGCAGCCACTAAACAGTGGATGAAGCTGCAGTACCTGAGAGCGGCCACTACACAATGGATGAAGCTGCAGTACCTGAGAGCGGCCACTACACTGGGGATGAAGCTGCAGTCCCTGAGAGCAGCCACTAAACAGTGGATGAAGCTGCAGTACCTGAGAGCAGCCACTACAGTGAATGAAGCTGCAGTACCTGAGAGCGGCCACTACACAGTGGATGAAGCTGCAGTACCTGAGAGTGGCCACTACACAGTGGATGAAGCTGCAGTACCTGAGAGCGGCCACTATACAGGGGATGAAGCTGCAGTACCCGAGAGCAGCCACTAAACAGTGGATGAAGCTGCAGTACCTGAGAGCGGCCACTACAAAATGGATGAAGCTGCAGTACCTGAGAGTGGCCACTACACAGTGAATGAAGCTGCAGTACCTGAGAGCGGCCACTACACAGGAGATGAAGCTGCAGTACCTGAGAGTGGCCACTACACAGTGGATGAAGCTGCAGTACCTGAGAGCGGCCACTATACAGGGGATGAAGCTGCAGTACCCGAGAGCAGCCACTAAACAGTGGATGAAGCTGCAGTACCTGAGAGCGGCCACTACAAAATGGATGAAGCTGCAGTACCTGAGAGCGGCCACTACACAGTGGATGAAGCTGCAGTACCTGAAAGTAGCCACTATACAGGGGATGAAGCTGCAGTACCCGAGAGCAGCCACTAAACAGTGGATGAAGCAGCAGTACCTGAGAGCGGCCACTACACAATGGATGAAGCTACTGTACCTGAGAGCAGCCACTCCAGTGAATGAAGTTGTAGTACCTGAGAGTGGCCACTACAGTGAATGAAGCTGCAGTACCTGAGAATGGCCACTACACAGTGGATGAAGCTGCAGTACCTGAGAGCGGCCACTACACGGGATGAAACTGCAGTACCTGAGAGCGGCCACTACACAGGGGATGAAATTGCAGTACCAGAGAGCGGCCACTACACAGTGGATGAAGCTGCAGTACCTGGAGGTGGCCGCTACACAGGGGATGAAGCTGCAGTAACTGTGAGCTGCCACTACACAATGGATGTAGCTGCAGTACCTGAGAGCGGCCAATACAGTGAATGAAGCTGCGGCACCTGAGAGCGGCCACTACACAGTGGATGTAGCTGCAGTACCTGAGAGCGGCCTACACAGTGGATGAAGCTGCAGTACCTGAGAGCGGCCACTACACAGTGGATGAAGCTGCAGTACCTGAGAGTGGCCACTACACAGTGGATGAAGCTGCAGTACCTGAGAGCGGCCACTACACAGTGGATGAAATTGCAGTACCTGAGAGCGGCCACTACAGTGAATGAAGCTGTAGTACCTGAGATCGACCACTACAGTGAATGAAGTTGCAGTAACTGTGAGCGGCCACTACACAGTGGATGTAGCTGCAGTACCTGAGAGCGGCCACTACACAGTGGATGAAGCTGCAGTACCTGAGAGCGGCCACTACACAGGGGATGAAGCTGCAGTACCTGAGAGTGGCCACTACACAGGGGATGAAGCTGCAATACCTGAGAGAGGCCGCTGCAATACCTGAGAGCGGGCACTACACAGTGGATGAGGCTGCAGTACCTGAGATTGGCCACTACACAGTGAATGAAGCTGCAGTACCTGAGAGTGGCCACTACACACTGGATGTAGCTGCAGTACCTGAGAGCGGCCACTACACAGGGGATGAGGCTGCAGTCCCCGAGAGCGGCCACTACACACTGGATGTAGCTGCAGTACCTGAGAGCGGCCACTACACAGTGGATGAAGCTGCAATACCTGAGAGCAGCCACTAAACAGTGGATGAAGCTGCAGTACCTGAGAGCGGCCACTACAGTGAATGAAGCTGCAGTACCTGAGAGCTGCCACTACACAGTGGATGAAGCTGCAGTACCTGAGAGCGGCCACTACACAGTGGATGAAGGTGCAGTACCTGAGAGCGGCCACTATACAGGGGATGAAGCTGCAGTACCCGAGAGCAGCCACTAAACAGTGGATGAAGCTGCAGTACCTGAGAGCGGCCACTACACAATGGATGAAGCTGCAGTACCTGAGAGCGGCCACTACACAGTGGATGAAGCTACAGTACCTGAGAGCGGCCACTATACAGGGGATGAAGCTGCAGTACCCGAGAGCAGCCACTAAACAGTGGATGAAGCTGCAGTACCTGAGAGCGGCCACTACACAATGGATGAAGCTGCAGTACCTGAAAGCGGCCACTACACTGGGGATGAAGCTGCAGTACCCGAGAGCAGCCACTAAACAGTGGATGAAGCTGCAGTACCTGAGAGCGGCCACTACAGTGAATGAAGCTGCAGTACCTGAGAGCGGCCACTACACAGTGGATGAAGCTGCAGTATCTGAGAGCGGCCACTACACAGTGGATGAAGCTGCAGTACCTGAGAGCGGCCACTATACAGGGGATGAAGCTGCAGTACCTGAGAGCAGCCACTAAACAGTGGATGAAGCTGCAGTACCTGAGAGCGGCCACTACACAATGGATGAATCTGCAGTACCTGAGAGCGGCCACTACACAGTGGATGAAGCTGCAGTACCTGAGAGTGGCCACTATACAGGGGATGAAGCTGCAGTACCCGAGAGCAGCCACTAAACAGTGGATGAAGCTGTAGTACCTGAGAGCGGCCACTACACAATGGATGAAGCTACTGTACCTGAGAGCAGCCACTACAGTGAATGAAGTTGTAGTACCTGAGAGCGGCCACTACAGTGAATGAAGCTGCAGTACCTGAGAACGGCCACTACACAGTGGATGAAGCTGCAGTACCTGAGAGCGGCCACTACACGGGATGAAACTGCAGTACCTGAGAGCGGCCACTACACAGGGGATGAAATTGCAGTACCAGAGAGCGGCCACTACACAGTGGATGAAGCTGCAGTACCTGGAGGTGGCCGCTACACAGGGGATGAAGCTGCAGT
Organism: Ranitomeya imitator; assembly: GCF_032444005.1. NCBI lineage: Eukaryota > Metazoa > Chordata > Amphibia > Anura > Dendrobatidae > Ranitomeya > Ranitomeya imitator. Next base: position 738,956,306 of record NC_091284.1, on the reverse strand, counting down.
AACTGTGAGCTGCCACTACACAATGGATGTAGCTGCAGTACCTGAGAGCAGCCACTACAGTGAATGAAGCTGCGGTACCTGAGAGCGGCCACTACACAGTGGATGTAGCTGCAGTACCTGAGAGCGGCCTACACAGTGGATGAAGCTGCAGTACCTGAGAGCGTCCACTACACAGTGGATGAAGCTGCAGTACCTGAGAGTGGCCACTACACAGTGGATGAAATTGCAGTACCTGAGAGCGGCCACTACAGTGAATGAAGCTGTAGTACCTGAGATCGACCACTACAGTGAATGAAGTTGCAGTAACTGTGAGCGGCCACTACACAGTGGATGTAGCTGCAGTACCTGAGAGCAGCCACTAGAGTGAATGAAGCTGCAGTACCCAAGAGCGGCCACTACACAGTGGATGAAGCTGCAGTACCCGAGAGCGGCCGCTACACAGTGGATGAAGGTGCAGTACCTGAGAGCGGCCACTATACAGGGGATGAAGCTGCAGTACCCGAGAGCAGCCACTAAACAGTGGATGAAGCTGCAGTACCTGAGAGCGGCCACTACACAATGGATGAAGCTGCAGTACCTGAGAGCGGCCACTACACAGTGGATGAAGCTGCAGTACCTGAGAGTGGCCACTATACAGGGGATGAAGCTGCAGTACCCGAGAGCAGCCACTAAACAGTGGATGAAGCTGTAGTACCTGAGAACGGCCACTACACAATGGATGAAGCTACTGTACCTGAGAGCAGCCACTACAGTGAATGAAGTTGTAGTACCTGAGAGCGGCCACTACAGTGAATGAAGCTGCAGTACCTGAGAACGGCCACTACACAGTGGATGAAGCTGCAGTACCTGAGAGCGGCCACTACACGGGATGAAACTGCAGTACCTGAGAGCGGCCACTACACAGGGGATGAAATTGCAGTACCAGAGAGCGGCCACTACACAGTGGATGAAGCTGCAGTACCTGGAGGTGGCCGCTACACAGGGGATGAAGCTGCAGTAACTGTGAGCTGCCACTACACAATGGATGTAGCTGCAGTACCTGAGAGCAGCCACTACAGTGAATGAAGCTGCGGTACCTGAGAGCGGCCACTACACAGTGGATGTAGCTGCAGTACCTGAGAGCGGCCTACACAGTGGATGAAGCTGCAGTACCTGAGAGCGTCCACTACACAGTGGATGAAGCTGCAGTACCTGAGAGTGGCCACTACACAGTGGATGAAGCTGCAGTACCTGAGAGTGGCCACTACACAGTGGATGAAATTGCAGTACCTGAGAGCGGCCACTACAGTGAATGAAGCTGTAGTACCTGAGATCGACCACTACAGTGAATGAAGTTGCAGTAACTGTGAGCGGCCACTACACAGTGGATGTAGCTGCAGTACCTGAGAGCAGCCACTAGAGTGAATGAAGCTGCAGTACCCAAGAGCGGCCACTACACAGTGGATGAAGCTGCAGTACCCGAGAGCGGCCACTGCACAGTGGATGAAGCTGCAGTACCTGAGAGCGGCCACTACACAGGGGATGAGGCTGCAGTACCTGAGAGCGGCCACTACACAGGGGATGAGGCTGCAATACCCGAGAGCGGCCACTACACAGTGGATGTTGCTGCAGTACCTGAGAGCGGCCACTACACAGGGGATGAGGCTGCAATACCTGAGAGCGGCCACTACACAGGGGATGAAGCTGCAGTACCTGAGAGCGGCCACTACACAGTGGATGAAGCTGCAGTACCTGAGAGTGGCCACTACACAGGGGATGAGGCTGCAATACCTGAGAGCGGCCACTACACAGTGGATGAGGCTGCAGTACCTGAGAGTGGCCACTACACAGTGAATGAAGCTGCAGTACCTGAGAGTGGCCACTACACACTGGATGTAGCTGCAGTACCTGAGAGCGGCCACTACACAGGGGATGAGGCTGCAGTACCCGAGAGCGGCCACTACACACTGGATGTAGCTGCAGTACCTGAGCGCGGCCACTACACAGTGGATGAAGCTGCAATACCTGAGAGCGGCCACTACACAGGGGATGAGGCTGCAGTACCTGAGAGCGGCCACTACACAGTGGAAGAAGCTGCAGTATCTGAGAGCGGCCACAACACAGTGGATGAAGCTGCAGTACCTGAGAGTGGCCACTACACACTGGATGAAGCTGCAGTACCTGAGAGCGGCCACTATACAGTGGATGAGGCTGCAGTACCTGAGAGCGCCAACTACACAGTGGATGTAGCTGCAGTACCTGAGAGCGGCCACTACACAGGGGACGAGGCTGCAATACCTGAGAGCGGCCACTACACAGGAGATGAAGCTGCAGTACCTGAGAGCGGCGACTACACAGGGGATGAAGCTGCAGTACCTGAGAGCGGTCACTACACAGGGGATGAAGCTGCAGCACCCGAGAGCGGCCACTACACAGGGGATGAGGCTGCAGTACCTGAGAGTGGCCACTACACAGTGGATGAAGCTGCAGTTTTTTTGTGTTTTTACTTCTAACACCAAATGTCCAATGAAACAGCTGATTGATCACAGTACCGATGTAATATTGATTAACTATTTTAAAGATATTTCATCAGTATCCAAGTATTGCTTTTTGTTTCTTTCTTATACACAGGTTGAGAAGTGTTTAAGTTGCTTACAAAAATCAGGTTTTGCTTAGTTTTTGCTTGTGCATGCTGATAAAGTTTAGTGCATAAAAAGTAATATGATTCAACTTCATCAGGTTTGGGGACCAAAAATGCAGCAAATCTTTTGCACTATCCAATAGGTGAAAAATGCTGAAAAAACGCTCTATTTTCAAAAATGCAGCTCTTGGACAAAACAGTCAGGAAAAAACTATACAATGTGTGCATGAGATTTCTGAAATCTCATAGACTTTGCTGGTACTGTGAAACGCAGCTGAAAATTTGCATAAAAAACCACAATAAAAGCTGCAAAAACGCAATGTGTGAACATAGCCTAAGTAATATGTTTTCAACCTCACCTTTCAAACCTCTTGTGAACTCCAAGATGTTTCACCAACTTTTTTCAGTTAATGCCAATTAAGGAAACTCAGAAACTCTTGTGAAATACTTTTAAAAATTGTAATTTTCACCATATTCTAACATAATGTAATACATTTCATATTTTACACTTTGATAAGAAATATGAATGGTCTCTACCGGAGTTTAATTTCAATACAAAACTTTTGAATAATTAATCGCAAAACTAGAGCGACATCTACTGGACACACACCTTCATTACAAGCAGAAAATTACACATCAAATGGAACGGCCAGTAAGTTTGTGATGTGGGGCAGAGTGGGAATGAGAAAGATTTTCACTAATAGAAAATGCAGAACATTTGTTCCTGTATTTACATTATATGACCTAAAATGTCACTTTTATCTACGCACGTCATTGATGAATCATACCATTTTTTTTTATCATTAGCGGTCCAGGTCCTGTAACCAGCTCTGATCATTAGAACAATGCATTACAACTTGTCAGCACATCACAAGCATCCATGATACTTCCCTCTCATTATCTTTTCTTTGCAGAATTTAGCATTTATTATCTAATGTTGGCAAGAAATGGGCTAAATGGAGAATAACGTATGACTGCAGCATCAACTACACAGATCATGGGCCCGATTCATTAAGACTGGCGTTTCGACCAGCCTTAATGAGGGGGGTGCAGAAATAAGATGTGCCTAATTTAATGAGAGGTGCATGCCACTTAATGAGTCATGTGCATCTTATCAATGGCATGTGCGTCCATGCACCTCACCAGAAATAATAAGGAATAAAAGAAAAAAAGAGTCGACTCACCCACGTTGAACTCCGAGGTTCAGAATCAGCAGTGCCGCAGGATTGTAAATGGAAAAAGAAGACAGGATTGATGTTAAAGACATCAAGTTTATTGGGTAAGTATAAAAATATATGATAAACATGTCCCAACCCCGCAGGGAATTTTAAAGTAGCAAACGCGTTTCAGACTGTGCATCTTTCATGATTGCATATTGAAAAGACAAATTGGTCAGCGTTTTAAGTCATATCCCATCGGAAAAACATGGTCAGACCAGGCCAATCAGAATTAGTCATATAATCACATATAAAAATCGAGAAGACATTTAAAAACAAATCGAAATAGAGAAATGCAAGAAATACATGTGGGGAGAAAAAGCAAAAAAATCATTTATAATGATAAATGAGATCATGGCTAATGATCCCGCCTTGTAGCATGCTGGTATTTAGGATGTACATCCACCATGATTCCCCGTCTAGTAACTTTCTACTGTGATCACCCCCACTGTGATCTGTTAACTGGTTCAATGCCCATCACTACATACAGCGTGGTATCACCTCCATGTTCTATAGCAGTTCAACTCAAACTTTCTGACCTTGAGAGCCACATTCAGTTCTGAGTGAGGGATGCAATTCTCATCTAGCTCCTGCCCCCTCATAGTATTGGCAACCAAGCCCCAATTGTGGGTATGATGACAACCAAATCTTTTCCACAGAAATCACATGAGGCAACATACCTAGATCTAGGGGTTCCCACAAAACTCCATTCAGTATTCTCGTAAGGAGCACTCCCATCACACTGTCGCATCCAGCTTTAAGGGCCTCCTCAGACAGGTAGTATCATCCTGTCTCCTGCTTATCATACTTACATTATCACTAAAGCCCTAAGAGCAGTATGTGTGCATCCTGATCTGCTCTTCTGTGCAGGCTACTCACAAGATTCAACATCCGGAGACGTGCTCTTCATGGCTGTTTGATAGACCTGGTGCTAATGCATCAAGCTGGCAGACAGTTGTGAGCCATACATCATGGGTCCGCCAGCCACATGTGGATCCCAAGCCACAGATTGGAGACTCCGTTAAAATTTCAACCCCAGATCATGGGGAACAATACTCCCACAGACGCTGATACATATTTTACCCCAAAAGGCAATGGCTGCCTGAAATTTTGGGCTGTAAAATGGTGATAGCAAGGGGTAGGGTGCTGCAAAATGTGGATAAGAGCAGGATAATTGCCATGAAAACAAATGTGAATAGGAAAATTACTTAAAGAGGTTCTGATGTGAAGGGTGGACGAATGTTCTTGCACCCCTCTACAACAGGGATAGGGCACTGACTTAAAATAAAAAAAATAATCATGAAAAAGGAAGGTCGAGGGCCAAGTGGAAGTTGAGGTGGACACGGTGATCTACGTGTCAGGGCTCATACCCATCACTGTAAAAAAAAAAAAAAAAAAAGGTCCAATATTGGCCCAGAAAAGTGAGATGCGTGTCATTCAAGTGTCATGCGACTTTGTTGTGAGTACAATTCGATTTTTAGCACCTAGCATCCGAATAACATCCGATTTACATGTAAATGCCATCTGATTGCAATGCAATTTTAACATGACCTTTTAGAGTAATTTCCTATGTTATTTGCACAGTTTTCAAAGGAAATATTCTATTTAAAAAATATTAAACGTGCAGAATTATTAAGCAAGTTGTATTTTAGAGGATTATTTTTATTATTGATCAACAACTATGTTCTCAATCAATCCAAAAGACTCGCAAAATGTCAAAGCTTAAAATAATATTTTTGGAAGTTGGAGTGGGGTTATTTTTAGATTTGGCTATCTTAGGAGGATATCTGTTTGTGCAGGTAACTATTACTGTGCAGAATTATTAGGCAACTTAATAAAAACCAAATATATTCCCATCTCACTTGTTTATTTTCACCAGGTAAACCAATATAACTGCACAACATTTAGAAATAAACATTTCTAACATGCAAAAACAAAACCCCAAAAAATTAGTGACCAATATAGCCACCTTTCTTTATGATGACACTCAGCAACCTCCATCCATAGATTCTGTCAGTTGCTTGATCTGTTTACGATCTACATTGCGTGCAGCAGCCACCACAGCCTCCCAGACACTGTTCCGAGAGGTGTACTGCTTTCCCTCCCTGTAGATCTCACATTTTATGAGGGACCAGAGGTTCTCTCTGGGGTTCAGATCAGGTGAACAAGGGGGCCATGTCATTATTTTTTCTTCTTTGAGACCTTTACTGGCCTGCCACACTGTGGAGTAGTTGGAGACATGTGATGGAGCATTGTCCTGCATGAAAATCATGTTTTTATTGAACGATACCAACTTCTTCCTGTACCACTGCTTGAAGAAGTTGTCTTCCAGAAACTGGCAGTAGGTCTGGGAGTTGAGCGTCACTCCATCCTCAACCCGAAAAGGTCCCACAAGTTCATCTTTGATTATATCAGCCCATACCAGTATCCCAGGGCTCTCTGCCCTTTACTGATCCAGCCTCTGGCCCATCAAGAGTCACTCTCATTTCATCAGTCCATAAAACCTTTGAAAAGTCAGTCTTAAGATATTTCTTTGCCCAGTCTTGACATTTTATCTTATGTTTCTTGTTCAAAGGTGGTCGTTTTTCAGCCTTCCTTACCTTGGCCATATCCCTGAGTATCGCATACTTTGTGCTTTTTGTTACTCCAGTAACGTTGCAGCTCTGAAATATGGCACAACTGGTGGCAAATGGCATCTTGGCAGCTTCACGCTTGATTTTCCTCACTTCATGGGCAGTTATTTTGCTCCTTTTTTGCCCAACACGCTTGCAACGCTGTTGGCTATTTGCCATGAAAAGCTTGATTGTTCGTTGATCACGCTTCAAAAGTTTGGCAATTTCAAGACTGCTGCATCTCTCTGCAAGACGTCTCACAATTTTGGACTTTTCAGAACCCGTCAAATCTCTCTTCTGACCCATTTTGCCAAAGGAAAGGAAGTTGCCTAATAATTAAGTGCAGCGCCCCAAGGTCCTGGTTCGTTGCAGTAATGCTGTTCTTCCACCAGGGGGAGTGATGTTACGTCTGAAGGCAATGAAGGAGATCTGCTGTCCAGGTATCACAGCCACACACACACTTCACACGCCAGTCCACCAGGGGGAGCTAAGGGTTCAATCTATTAGGGCACTCCTCACATAGGGTAAAACTGGAGGGTTGGTTAGGAAGTTAGGCAGTATCAGAAGGAGGAGAGGAGAGTTCCTGACTGGGGACCGACTAGGAAAGGTCTCCCGGTTGAGCTGGCTGGGGTAATCCCTGGTCAGATCCAGACTGAAGTCTGAGGAGGAAGGAAAGAAGGGCACGGAGCTGCGCCTGCAACCCATGCGGCAGCATCCTAAGAAAGGACAAGAAAGGAATTGTGCTGTAGTGAGTGAGAAAAGAAGTCATAGCAACAGGAGTGAAACATCAGTGGGAGACCAGCTAGCTAGAAGCACGCTGCCTCCATCTGAAGCGCAGATCCGGTGGCCAGAATACCGAGGGAGTAAAGAGCTCTATGCCGTTACTTCAGAGACTGGCAGGGCAGTTAATTCCAAGTTGGCTGTCCGACCTTTATACCTAAGAAGACACAGTGGCAACTTGTGGGGGTCGGGGCGTCTCTAGGGTCCCTATAAACAAGCCTCAGGCCATCAGTCATACGGGTTTTGTCCTATCCATACCATCTGGGGGACAGAGAGAGAAGTAACAACAGTGAGGACCTTATGGTAGCTTATGCAAGTAGGGACCTACTAGGTTACTGTACACAAGGGGAAGGCTATTGAATTCCTCCTGGACAAGGGGACTCTGGATCTGCCTTCATACCGGCCGGACTCTGCTTACCCTGTGGTCCCTACTCTGGACTGTGGATGCTGAACCTTCAGTAAAAGGTAAAGAAACTGCAACTCTGTGTCCTCATTATTCACTGCGCCTCACACCATCCACCACCTACACTCTGGGAAGCCCTGGGGGCATGCTTCACCTGTGGGAAGGTATACCATCTAGCTGCCATAACATCACCCCAGCAGACCCCTAAGCAGCGTCGGTCACCCTGACCGAATACCGCAGGTGGTGTCACGAACATTATCCCTTTAAAGACCTTTCCCCAATTCCCAACGGACGTTCCCCTAGGGCCACGGACCGGGTCAGGCCACCGTGACATCCCATTCCCCGAACCGAAGGACCCGGCTCTGAGTACCCCACAGCCCTTGGGGGCGATCCAACTTTTTGGCGTCACGAACAGGATCTACTTAAGCATGAAATTCGGGTCATGTGCGCCTAAGAACTGTGCCAGAGCTGTATTAAAACTGTGATTTATTGCAAGGACTGTGTATTGCCATTTACCGCCAAAACTGCCGCCATTACTGCGCCACGAGGAGCGCTGGAGAAGAAGGGCGTGGAGTTGTGGGCGTGAATGAGCTGAGAAGTGCAAAAAACAATGGCCGCCCAGTCTAAATATTTCTGTACCTTGAGGACATGTCCGTCAGCAGCCGAGGTCCGCCTCCTGATCCTGAATGGTGGGCGGAGACAATGAAACAGGAACCGCCCACGGAGGAGATAGCGGGAAAAAGACGAGGAAGTGAGTCACGTGGAGGACGCCATGGCGAGTTGCCCAGAGCCAAAGCGTGGGGTCGGAGCAGAGGACTCCCCCAGCTACCTGGAAGGGCACCGCAGCCAAACCTTCACCGCTGACACTGACTCCCTGCAGCTTGGAATGGAGGAGCTGATAGACCAACTCCTGCAGCTGCAGGTGAAGACCAAGGCCTCATACCAGGTGGCGCCTGCAGTAGATTCACCGGCACTGAGATCACTCCTCGCAGCGTTACCGGAGTCGCAACCGACACCATCGTGGACACCGCCGCCGGGGGAGCCAGTTGAAACCCAGGACACCGTGGTGGTAGGTAAGGATGCTGACCCTGCCCCGGTGACTGAGGACCTGCTAGTGGGCCCTGTCGCCGCACCACCTCCCCGCGGGGCTCACCGCCTCCAGCACCTAGAGCCCCGGGACCAGGCCACGGGTATGGAGCAGTTCCTGAAGGCCCCAATTTCGCCCACCACCCTGCTGGGTGAGATCTACGCAGAGCGAACTGTATACCGCTGGGTGAACCCCGGACCAGATTTCATGGGGTTCCCCGGGGCCGAACAGCAGGAGGGAGAGACGGTGGAAGTCCTCAGTTGGGAGGAATACCAGGCCCAACTTGCCTGAAAGTGGGAGGAGAAAGAGGTGGAATACCAGGCCCACCATCAGGCTTTTGACCAGAAGGACCTAGCGGTCAAGGCCAAGGCCCGTAAGGACCGCAGCACCCACCAGGCCCCACGTAAGCAGGGCAAAGTCGTGACTTTCAGACTCTGTGGAGGTTGGGGCTTCATTAAAGAGCCCGGACTGTATGTGGAGGTGTTTGTTAACCGCCGGGATGTGGAGTCGCACCTCCTGGAGGGACACCCTGAACAGGACCTTTACCCGGGAGACACCGTTACCTATACCAGGTACTTCGGTGAGAAAGGCTGGTTTGCTCTAAACGTGCACAAAAAGAGGGACCCTGTAGTGCACCAGGCCAAAGCCCCAGCCCAATCAACTCCTGTGGCAACAGTGCCCCCTTGTGTCCAGACTTCCGCTGTCACGAAAACCACCATTGTCACCCCGACGTGCACCATCGTCAGGACCACCACCTGTACCGTTGCCACTACTACCACTGTGGTGGCTAAAAAGATGACTTCGATGATGGTCTGTGCTCCAGCTGTTCCTAAACAGAAGACTGTGGGTACGCAAACCCCCATCTGGAGTGAGGGAGCCCCCTAAGTAGCACCTGGTAGCCGCCAGTATCCAGCCGGGCTACCTCGACCATTGCTACTTCCAGAACTGGAATAAACCTCGGAAAACCGCAACCTGTAGATAGTTCTTTTAAAACTTTAACTGTTCTTTTGCTTTAAAACCCATCCAGGGTTAACATTTAAAAGGATTCCTTTGTTTACCCGGGATCCCTATTGTTTCAAGTTTCATCACTGTTACCAGAGTCCTGGTTCGTTGCAGTAATGTTATTCTTCCACCAGGAGTGATGTTACGTCTGAAGGCAATGAAGGAGATCTGCTGTCCAGGTATCACAGCCACACACACACTTCACACGCCAGTCCACCAGGGGGAGCTAAGGGTTCTATCTATTAGGCCACTCCTCACATAGGGTAAAACTGGAGGGTTGGTTAGGAAGTTAGGCAGTATCAGAAGGAGGAGAGGAGAGTTCCTGGCTGGGGACCAACGAGGAAAGATCTCCCGGTTGAGCTGGCTGGGGTAATCCCTGGTCAGATCTAGACTGAAGTCTGAGGAGGAAGGAAAGACGGACACGGAGCTGCGCCTGCAACCCATGCGGCAGCATCCTAAGAAAGGACAAAAAAGGAATTGTGCTGAAGTGAGTGAGAAAAGAAGTCATAGCAACAGGAGTGAAACATCAGTGGGAGACCAGCTAGCTAGAAGCAGGCTGCCTCCATCTGAAGCGCAGATCCGGTGGCCAGAATACCAAGGGAGTAAAGAGCTCTATGCCATTACTTCAGAGGCAGTTAATTCCAAGTTGGCTGTCCGACCTTTATACCTAAGAAGACACAGTGGCAACTTGTGGGGGTCAGGGCGTCTCTAGGGTCCCTATAAACAAGCCTCAGGCCATCAGTCATACGGGTTTTGTCCTATCCATACCATCTGGGGGACAGAGAGAGAAGTAACAACAGTGAGGACCTTATGGTAGCTTATGCAAGTGATGACCTACTATGTTACTGTGCACAAAGGGAAGGCTATTGAATTCCTCCTGGACAATGGGACTCTGGATTTGCCTTCAGACCAGCCGGACTCTGCTTACCCTGTGGTCCCTACTCTGGACTGTGGATGCTGAACCTTCAGTAAAAGGTAAAGAGACTGCAACCCTGTGTCCTCGTTATTCACTGCGCCTCACACCATCCACCACCTACACTCTGGGAATCCCTGGGGACATACTTCACCTGTGGGAAGGTATACCATCTAGCTGCCATAACATCACCCCAGCGGACCCCTAAGCAGCGTCGGTCACCCTGACCGAATACCACAGGTGGCGTCATGAACATTATCCCTTTAGAGACCTTTCCCCAATTCCCAACGGACGTTCCCCTAGGGCCACGGACCGGGTCAGGCCACCGTGACATCCCATTCCCCGAACCGAGGGACCCGGCTCCGAGTATCCCACAGCCCTTGGGGGTGATCCATAAGCACACCTTATATAGGGTTTTGATGTCATTAGACAACACCACTCCTCATTACAGAGATGCACATCACCTGATTTACTTAATTGGTGGTTGGCTCTCAAGCCTGAACAGCCTGGAGTAGGACAACATGTATAAAAAGGATCATGTGATCCAAAAACCAACTTGCCTAATAATTCTGCACGCAGTGTGTATGTATATATATATATATATATATATATATATATATATATATATATAATTTCAGTACAGACCAAAAGTTTGGACACACCTCATTTAAAGATTTTTCTGTATTTTCATGATTATGAAAATTGTACATTCACACTGAAGGCATCAAAACTATGAATTAACACATGTGGAATTATATACTTAACAAAAAAGTGTGAAACAACTGAAATTATGTCTTATATTCTAGGTTCTTCAAAGTAGCCACCTTTTGCTTTGATGACTGCTTTGCACACTCTTGGCATTCTCTTGATGAGCTTCAAGAGGTAGTCACCGGGAATGGTCTTCCAACAATCTTGAAGGGGTTCCCAGAGTGTTTAGCACTTGTTGGCCCTTTTGCCTTCCCTCTGCAGTCCAGGTCACCCCAAACCATCTCAATTGGGTTCAGGTCTGGTGACTGTGGAGGTGAGAGGAAATCTCCGGGGTCACGGCTAATGGCGATCGAATAATGGTGATCGCAAAAAAAAGTCAGATTTCCCATTAATTTCTCCTCTGATATGATCTAGCATACCATAGGAAAAATAAATGGGGTCTACTGTGCCCGCCGAAATTTGCCAGTCATTACCCGGCAACAATAGGTGTTTTTCCTATTGGTTCGTTTTGATCACTGTGATAGACCCTAGTATATCAAACCCCCCCTTTATCACCCCCTTAGTTAGGTAAAAATAATAAAATTTAAAAAAAAATGTCATTCTTTGCAGTTAGGGTTGGAGATAGAGATAGGGTTAGGGTTGGGGCTAGGGATGGGCTGGGGCTTTGGTTAGGGTTGGGGTTGGGGCTAGGGTTATGATTGGAGCTAGGGTTGGGGTAAGGGTTGTGTTGGGGTTAGGGTTATGTTGGGGTTAGGGTTATGGTTGTGACTAAGGTTAGGGGTGTGTTTGGTTTGGAGTTAGAATTGGGGAGTTTCAACAAATTTTATGGTCTATTTTCTCCTGATACCCTTGTGAAAATAAAAAAGTTTGGGTCTAAAGTAAGTTTTTTGCGAAAAAAGTAAAAGGTTCATTTTTCCATCCACATTGCTTTAGTTTTATTATTATACATTTATAAAGCACCATTTATTTCATGGTGCTTTACATGTGACCGGGGCAAATATAGACAAGTACAATAAATATTAGTAAAACAAGGCACACAGAAGTACAGGAGGACAGAGGACTCTCGTGAAGGGTTAATAAACTTCTTGAATGTGGTTTTGAGCACCTTGAGGGGTGCAGTTTTTAGAATGGTGCCAGTTTTGGGAATTTTCTGTTATATTGACCCCCCCAAACTCACTTCAAATGTGAGGTGGTCCCTAAAAAAATGGATTTGTAAATTTTGCTGGAAAAATGAGAAATCGCTGGACAACTTTTAATCCTTATAACGTCCTAAGAAAAAAAATTATGTATCCAAAATTGTGCTCATTTAAATTGACATGTGGGAAATGTTATTTATTAACTATTTTGTGTGACATGACTCTCTGATTTAAGCAAACAGAAGAAAGGGTGTAGTCTCCAGCATGACTAAATGTGCAGTTAAAATGTCAAATTTATTCAGAACATTCTTTAAATAAAATATTGACTTGGTACATGGTTGAAATGGAGTCCCTGGTGATTCTACCGATGCATTTCGACCATACAGGTCTTAGTCATGGTATCTCTGATTTAAGGGCACAAAAATTAAAAGTTGGAAAATTGATAAATTTTCAACATTTTTGCCAAATTTCCATTTTTACATAAATAATTGCAAGTCATATCAGATAAATTTTACCACTAACATGAAGTACAATATGTCACGAAAAAACATTCTCAGAATCGGTGGAATCCGTTGAAGCGTTCCAGAACTATAACCTCATAAAGTGACAGTGGTCAGAATTGTAAAAATTGGCTAGGTCATTAAGGTCAAAATTGGCTCGGTCACTAAGGGGTTAAGGGGAACTAATGAAATTAAATACAAAACCAAAGTATTATCTAGAATTAGGAGGCCGAGGTTCAAGTGGACAATGAAGAAGAGGTGGAGGTGGATGTGGCAGAGTAATCATATAATCATAGAATGGTAGAGCTAGAAGGGACCTCCTGGGTCATCTCGTCCAACACCCTGCTCAAAACAGGATTCACTAAATCATCCTAGACCGATGTCTGTCCAGCCTCTGTTTGAAAACTTCCATTGAATGAGAACTCACCACCTCTCATGGCAGCCTGTTCCACTCATTGATCACCCTGTCAAAAAGTTTTTTCTAATATCTCATCTGTGTCTCCTCCCGTTCAGTTTCATCCCATTGCTTCTAGTCTTTCTTTGTGCAAATGAGAATAAAGATGATCCTTCTACAATGTGACAGCCCTTGAGATATTTGTAGACAGCTATTAAGTCTCCTCTCAGTCTTCTTTTTTGCAAGCTAAACATTCCCAGATCCTGTAACCGTTCCTCATAAAACATGGTTTGCAGACCGGTCACCATTCTGGAGGAGGTAGCCAACACTAAAAAAAAAAAATTTGTGAGGGATGCCCCAAAATTAAACGAATGGCAAATAGAGTCTAACCATGGCTGGGTTCAGCTGGTATAGTTTTCTATTAAGGCAAAGGTATGGACAAGCCCTTTTTGATACATGCCTGGTTCATTTTAATTAGCTTCCCCACGTTGTCTGTGCTGACACCCCCTGCACTGCTAAACACATATTCCAACAGTATACTTGCCGCAGGGCAAGGCTTAAAGGGCAAGCTCAGGCCATTTTTCCCATTTGGAGACCCAACAGTTAAATGGGGCAGACCCATCATCTATAACGTGGAGACATGTGGACAAGCACTCTTCCACCATGTTGTGGAAATGCTGTCTCCGGTTGACATGGACTGTATCAGATGGTGGTGTTGGATGTTATGGCATGTGGAGAAAGTGTTTCCACAGTTCGCCCATGCTAACCCTGCCTTCTGAGGTGGTGGTTGTGCTCCAGCTGTGTTGGTGACTTCCTCTTCCTCTGCCTTGTTCTTCCACCAAGCCCCTGCTGTCAGGTGGGAACGCCATCAGTGTTGCCTCTAACAGCGTGAGCTTGTATTCACGCAATTTGCAATCCCAGTCCAAGGAGCAAAGTAAGGATGGTATGTTATCCTTTTAGCGGGGTTCCAGCAGGGTGGCAACCCAGTAATCAGAACTCTTAATAATACGGGCAACTTGGCGGTCATTGCGCAGGCACAGCCCCAAGTATTGGTTCATGTGTGCCAGGCTGTGCAAAGTCAATGACAAGCTGTTCTCAGTGAGAAGTGTATGGTCTGGGCTTCTGTATACCCCCAACCATGCTCGAATGATGCCCGTAAGCAGCTTGGAGTGCCACCCTGCTGGAAACATGGTTCCTCAATGTCCTCCAAAATAGCCCTTTGGCTGAACCCTTGCTTACTGGGCCACTCTGGGTATAGGAACCCACCCTCCAAGCCATGTGTGGAGGACAGACCTGATAAGGGTGTGAATGCCTTGTCCTCCTGCTCCACCTTCCTCCTGCGCCACCAACTCATCCATCATGGCCTGGCAGGTGTTTTCAAGCAGACAAAGAAAGGCATAGTAACGCTAATGATGGTGTCATCAGCGCTGGCCAAGTTGGTGAAATATTCAAATAAGTGCAACACAGCACACACGTCCCTCATGGAGGTCTATTCATGGTGAAATGGTTTTCCGCTGAGCGACACGTGTGTGCTGAAACTTCACTTTTGCCTGCTGCTTGTTCACACAGTCTACTTAGCATAAGCAAGGTGGAGTTCCATCTTGTTGGTATGTCACATGTGAGGCGGTGAGCTGAAAGGCAGAAGTGACGCTGCTGACAGAACAAGTGGTTGGGCATCAGTGCACTCAGTCTCTTCCATTTCTGGGGCAGGGCCAAGTGGATATGCCATGGAACCCCAGCCAGCGGACTCATCAAACAGCAGAAGAGATTGCTGACTGACTTGGGGCTTAGACTGCTTGGATGAATTGCAAGGGGGGTGAGGTGAAAGAACGATGACTAAGATCCTCAGGTGCCAACTGAATGCTTTCTGAAGTGTACTGGGTGTAAGAAAATGTAAAAGAACTGGAGGCACTCTCAGCCATCCAATCTAACACGGCCTCCACATGTTCTGGCCTCACCATTCGTTCTGTGGTACTGGGGCCTACAGAGAACAATGTTTATATGGCATAGAGCAATGGAATGTCTTGCCAGAGAACAAGGCTTTTATGCAACAGAGGAATGAGATTTTTTTTCAACAGAGAACAAGATTTTTATGCAACAGAGGAATAGAATTTTTTGCAACAGAGAACAAGCTGTTTATGCAGCAGAGTAAGATGACTTTTTTGTCAGAGAATATGATTTTTTGCAACAGAGAACAAGCTTTTTATGCAACAGAGGAAATTATTTTTTGCCTCAGAGTACAAGGTTTATATTACACAGAGCAGTAGGATTTTTTGTCACTGAGATCAAAGTTTATATTGCCCAAGGCGATAGGATTTTTTTGCCACAGAGCAACAGGCTTTTATGGCACAGACCACAAGACTTTTAGGGCAGTCTACACAAGGCTGATGATATGGCACACAGGAACAGGCTTTTAGG
Source organism: Ranitomeya imitator (assembly GCF_032444005.1). Lineage (NCBI taxonomy): Eukaryota > Metazoa > Chordata > Amphibia > Anura > Dendrobatidae > Ranitomeya > Ranitomeya imitator. Next base: position 738,940,516 of record NC_091284.1, on the reverse strand, counting down.
GCAGTCTACACAACGCTGTTATGGCACACAGGAACAGGCATATAGGGCAGTCTACACAACGCTGTTATGGCACACAGGAACAGGCATATAGGGCAGTCTACACAACGCTGTTATGGCACACAGGAACAGGCATTTAAGGCAGTCTACACAAGGCTTATGATATGGCACACAGGAACAGGCATTTAGGGCAGTCTACACAACGCTGTTATGGCACACAGGAACAGGCATATAGGGCAGTCTACACAACGCTGTTATGGCACACAGGAACAGGCATTTAGGGCAGTCTACACAAGGCTTATGATATGGCACACAGGAACAGGCTTTTAAGGCAGTCTACACAAGGCTTATGATATGGCACACAGGAACAGGCTTTTTAGGCACAGAGCATGAGGCTTATATGCCACACAACATAAGGCTGATGGCACAGAGACCCACAATGACAGTGCACAAGGAACAGAATGGCAGCACAACCCATGACTCGGCCTTGATACAAGCAGGGTCACATGGTGCACCAGCCAATCACAGCCATACCAGTACTTGACATGGCTGTGATGGCTCCGGAAGTGCCCACAGCCTAAAGGCCTGTTGATTGGTGCACAGCAGCCTTTTCACAAGCTTTATTCCACTGGTAAACCTGAACATTATGACGGACTTCCATAAAAAAGTCTGTGTTCATAGTCCGTGCATGGACACTAAGAGTCTGGTATGAACTCCGAGATTTACAGTTCGGGTTCGCTCATCACTAAGTATTATGTCTCGCTGCACTGCCGGATGATAAATCAGAAAATTCCTCTGAGGCAGTGGCTTCAGAAAAATACAGAGAGGACTGACTTTTGATTAAAGTGCTTGTAAATGCATTTTTTAATTCCACTAAATTTCAATATGGATTTGTAAAAATTCCTATTTTTATGTTGTTTCCATAAATAAACTTCATCTTTAGCATGATCTGTAAGATCCCTGTCGAACTTTTTTTTCTTGGTAGCCATAATTTGGTTTTCTCAAGCGAGAGATTTCATCTTTGAGGGAACAATTCCAGTCCTCATATTGTTTAGAGGCTGGATAGGAATTAATGGTGGATTTCAATTTTAAAATATATATTTTAGTAACATGTTTTGTATCACGTATGTAACTAGGTATATTTTTTACAAGATGTTAAAGATATAAGTTAACCCATAAGCTGAGTTTCTTTCCCTGACCTCTTTTTCCTGCCACTGTGGGACGTAAGTGATGGGGTGATTAAGTTTTGTGAAGTTTGGGAAGGGAATGATATACAGGAACAATTGGAAATGTAACCATAAGATCTTTTGATAGCTTGTCAATAATTGCCCCCATACTAACACCTTCTTGGAGGAGGGACTCCAATTTGCTTTTAAATTTGGTCGTAGGGTCAAAGCTCAGCTCATGGCATATTTCTCCTCACATGTATTACTTAAAATTCTCTGATTCGATTTTTTTTTTTTTTTTTTTTTATTTATTCACGATTTGTATATGTGTTTATATGACTAATTCTAATTGGACTGGTTTGACCACGTGGTTCTAACAGGATATGATATAAAACGCTGACCAATTTGTCTTTTAAATATGCAATGTATAATAAGCACGTCTGAAACTCGTTTGCTACATTAAAATTTCCTGCAGGGTTGTGACATGTTGTGACAATATATTTTTATACTTACCCATTAAACTTTACATTTTTAAAAAGATCCAGATGCTAGAACAATTATTTTTCATTTTCCATTCACCAGAAATATTACACTAGTCGGGGACTGGAGTAACATTTTTGCTGTTAGAAACACTTCCACCTTTGAAGAATGAAGAATTTGATGGATGGGCATTGCCATGAACTTTCCTATCCTCGTGCATTTTGGCAGGACTGCCCAAACCTGGAGTTGGGCAAAAACGTGTCCAAACCCAGGGAACAGTGATAGAGGATGCAGAGGTAAAAGTTGCGCCTGGACCCTGGTTGCTTTGGTGGTCCAAATCCCCTCTGCCGCATAGGAAGACACTATTAAAGCATAGCTGTTTTTCAAGTGACTATTCAGGATACATTTTCATGTGTGGGTACATGAGGAATAACATTATTTCTGGCCATTATATGACTTGGATTCTGCTTTTTTACCAGCTTTTCTATCTGAAAGCTCCATATCTAATTTTCAGTTGTCTCTGAGCTAGTGAGTTGAGATAAGCTGCTTTGATGTCTCCCAAACACAGCACACAGGGACATGAGGGATTCCTGGTACAATATTAGCCTGTATATACTTTTCCAATGAGGCTACTTCCCACACGTTTCTAATTTCAGCGACTAGGAGTTTCTCCAATGTTCTCAATAAATGCCTGACTTGTTCATCCACAGGGGGAAAGGGGATGTTGAAGGCCAATTGTTCAGTAATCAAAGTCAGACGGAGTTCCCTATCAGATCTAAGTGCTCTAATAGCCATCAGGGCTTTTTTATATAGGTAGGGATGTTTATACATATAGGGACACACACCGTTTTTATATACTGTTGCATATTTCATATCTACATCTATTTATTTATCGATTTATTTATCTCTCTTACTGACCTAATTTTAGACCGGTTCTGTTAGTGGGCGTGGCTTGGAGCATCAGGGGTTATATTAAGAGCAGGAGACAGCCGGGACCCATAGCCCTGACGAAGAAGGTCCGGAGACCTTCGAAACGCGTAGGCACTTTGGTTCCTATCGGCACCCGTCCCCTGCTTTTCCTACTTTCTGTATCTGGTGACGTCACCCAGACTACACGCCCCCTTACTTCACCGCTCTCTCTAGCGGCGTCCTTGCAGCCCACGTGTGCCGGCTCACGGCGCTTCAGGCGAGTGGAGACAGAGCACCAGACAGGGAGGACGCTCCCCACTAGTGAGTGCTTCTGCCGCTCTACACCGCCGCCTGGACCTCTCAGCTCCGGACACACAGGTGGCCGCTGCCCCTGCTCCTATATATACCAGCACAACGCCAGCACCTTCACCTCAGTCACGCTACTAATAGTAAGTGTGTGGTTACTTTTACATATCTATCAGCCCTATATACAGGTCCTTCTCAAAAAATTAGCATATAGTGTTAAATTTCATTATTTACCATAATGTAATGATTACAATTAAACTTTCATATATTATAGATTCATTATCCACCAACTGAAATTTGTCAGGTCTTTTATTGTTTTAATACTGATGATTTTGGCATACAACTCCTGATAACCCCAAAAACCTGTCTCAATAAATTAGCATATTTCACCCATCCAATCAAATAAAAGTGTTTTTTAATAACAAACAAAAAAACCAACAAATAATAATGTTCAGTTATGCACTCAATACTTGGTCGGGAATCCTTTGGCAGAAATGACTGCTTCAATGCGGCGTGGCATGGAGGCAATCAGCCTGTGACACTGCTGAGATGTTATGGAGGCCCAGGATGCTTCAATAGCGGCCTTAAGCTCATCCAGAGTGTTGGGTCTTGCGTCTCTCAACTTTCTCTTCACAATATCCCACAGATTCTCTATGGGGTTCAGGTCAGGAGAGTTGGCAGGCCAATTGAGCACAGTAATACCATGGTCAGTAAACCATTTACCAGTGGTTTTGGCACTGTGAGCAGGTGCCAGGTCGTGCTGAAAAATGAAATCTTCATCTCCATAAAGCATTTCAGCCGATGGAAGCATGAAGTGCTCCAAAATCTCCTGATAGCTAGCTGCATTGACCCTGCCCTTGATGAAACACAGTGGACCAACACCAGCAGCTGACATGGCACCCCACAAAATCACTGACTGTGGGTACTTGACACTGGACTTCAGGCATTTTGGCATTTCCTTCTCCCCAGTCTTCCTCCAGACTCTGGCACCTTGATTTCCGAATGACATGCAAAATTTGCTTTCATCAGAAAAAAGTACTTGGGACCACTTAGCAACAGTCCAGTGCTGCTTCTCTGTAGCTCAAAAGTGGCTTTACCTGGGGAATGCGGCACCTGTAGCCCATTTCCTGCACACGCCTGTGCACGGTGGCTCTGGATGTTTCCACACCAGACTCAGTCCACTGCTTCCTCAGGTTCCCCAAGGTCTGGAATCGGTCCTTCTCCACAATCTTCCTCAGGGTCCGGTCTCCTCTTCTCGTTGTACAGCGTTTTCTGCCACATTGTTTCCTTCCAACAGACTTACCATTGAGGTGCCTTGATACAGCACTCTGGGAACAGCCTATTTGTTGAGAAATTTCTTTCTGGGTCTTACCCTCTTGCTTGAGGGTGTCAATGATGGCCTTCTTGACATCTGTCAGGTCGCTAGTCTTACCCATGATGGGGGTTTTGAGTAATGAACCAGGCAGGGAGTTTATAAAAGCCTCAGGTATCTTTTGCATGTGTTTAGAGTTAATTAGTTGATTCAGAAGATTAGGGTAATAGGTCGTTTAGAGAACCTTTTCTTGATATGCTAATTTATTGAGACAGGTTTTTTGGGTTATCAGGAGTTGTATGCCAAAATCATCAGTATTAAAACAATAAAAGACCTGACAAATTTCAGTTGGTGGATAATGAATCTATAATATATGAAAGTTTAATTGTAATCATTACATTATGGTAAATAATGAAATTTAACACTATATGCTAATTTTTTGAGAAGGACCTGTATGTACCTATTGCGGCACTAATATAGAGTGTTGCTGGTGATTATGACCAACGATTGTCTGGTATTTGTCCATCATTAGTATATCATTACTGCTATTGGTGATTTTAGCTGCCTTTGATCTTACCTGTTATGTATGCTAATGACAGGTGTTATGAAGGCAATCCAGAAACACAGTGTGCTTAGCGATCAGAGCGCACACAGTGATCTGACAAATACCCAAAAATACAAGAACAAGCTCTGAGACGTGGAAACTCTGTAGACTGCACACCTGATCCTATCCTAAACACAACTAAAAGCGGCTGTGGATTGCGCCTAACAACTACCTAGGCAACTCGGCACAGCCTAAGAAACTAGCTAGCCTGAAGATAGAAAAATAGGCCTGACTTGCCCCAGAGAAATTCCCCAAAGGAAAAGGCAGCCCCCCACATATAATGACTGTGAGTAAGATGAAAAGACAAAACGTAGGGATGAAATAGATTCAGCAAAGTGGGGCCCGATATTCTAGGACAGAGCGAGGACAGTAAAGCGAACTTTGCAGTCTACAAAAAACCCTAAAGCAAAACCACGCAAAGGGGGCAAAAAAAAAAACCACCGTGCCGAACTAACGGCACGGCGGTACACCCTTTGCGTCTCAGAGCTTCCAGCAAAACAAAAGACAAGCTGGACAGAAAAAAAGCAACAAAAAAGCAAAAAGCACTTAGCTATACAGAGCAGCAGGTCACAGGAACAATCAGGAGAAGCTCAGATCCAACACTGAAACATTGACAAGGAGCAAGGATAGCAGCATCAGGCGGAGTTAAGTAATGAAGCAGTTAACGAGCTCACCAGAACACCTGAGGGAGGAAGCTCAGAAGCTGCAGTACCACTTGTGACCACAGGAGTGAATTCAGCCACAGAATTCACAACACTTACCGCTAACTCTGTTGACCATTAATTTCCGGCATTTATAGGTTTTTCCACCTATTTTTTGCACTTTCTCGTCAGGTTAGCGCAGGTGTCCTAATCTATATTATATTGTCCTTATTACATGACAGATTCAGCACAGTAGCTGTCTAGGCACCAGCAGCTTTCCATTTGCATCCTCTCTAGGAGCGCCGGTGTGTTCCCATTCTTTTGTTTACATTTATTTGTGAACCATTCCATTGTAGATTTTGCTTTATGTTTGTGATCATTGTCTTGTTGGAAGACAAATCTCCGTCTCAGTCTCAGGTCTTTTGCAGACTCCAACAAGTTTTATTCAAGAATGGTCCTGTATTTGGCTCCATCCATCTTCCCATCAATTTTAACCATCTTCCCTGTCCCTGATGAAGAAAAGCAGGCCCAAACCATGATGCTGCCACCACCATGTTTGAGAGTGGGGATGGTGTGTTCAGGGTGATGAGCTGTGTTGCCTTTACGCCAAACATATTGTTTGGCATTGCTGCCAAAAAGTTCGATTTTGGTGTCATCTGACCAGAGCACCTTCTTCCACATGTTTGGTTTGTCTCCCAGGTGGCTTGTTGCAAACTTTAAACAACAATTTTTATGGATATGTTTGAGAAATGGCTTTCTTCTAGCCACTCTTATAAAGTCCAGATTTGTGCCGTGTACGACTGATTGTTGTCTAATGGACAGACTGTCCCACCTCAGCTGTAGATCTCTGCAGTTCATCCAGAGTGATCATGGGCCTCTTGGCTGCATCTCTGATCAGTCTTCTCCTTGTTTGAGATGAAAGTTTAGAGGGACGGCCGGGTCTTGATAGATTTGCAGTGGTATGATACTCCTTCCATTTCAGCTTGCACAGTGCTCCTTGGGATGTTTAAAGTTTTGGAATCATTTTGTATCCAAATCCGGTTTTAAACTTCTCTACGACAGTATCACGGACCAGCCTGTTGTGTTCCTTGGTCTTCATGATGCTCTCTGTGCTTCAAACAGAACCTTGAGACTATCACAAAGCAGGTGCATTTATACAGAGACTTGATTACACACAGGTGGATTATGTTTATCATCATTAGGCATTTAGGACAACATTGGATCATTCAGAGATCTACAATGATCTTCTGGAGTGAGTTTGCTGCACTGAAAGTAAAGGGGCCTGTCACGATATGGTATGAAATATCATAGAAGTTGAGTTTCTCTTGTTAGCCAGGCTGCAGGCTAAAAAAGCCCCCCTTCCCTTTCACTCAGCCAAGAGCTTTCCTTTCCAAGGTATGGGGGAAGAGAGTTTTATTGCCGAAAGGAATTTTTACGACCAGGCTAGAATCTTCCTCCAGCAGAGTACTGTTTAGAAGTGTCTCGAAGTTTCCAGAAATCCATGAAAGTCCTTTGTTCTGTTATTGTAAGATATTAGGCAAATGATTTAAGCTAGAAATAGGAAAAATATATATTCTTTACGTTCCTCGGCGGATCTATCCGCCACTCTAAACATGAGCTTCTAACTCCATCAGGTAAAAACATAGGGATTTCTCTGTAATGACGCATCACACATATGACATATTTGATCTTATTAGAATGCCCATGTTAATACGAGATGAATGCTGGGTTGGTTATGACTATTACATGTTCTGGAGCGGAGTTATAGAAATTAGACAAATTTAAGGTTGAATTACTAAGACTGAAGAAAGAGGAGGGCGGTCTTAACTCAGCCCTTTCTGTGATGTCACCAAGCTGAGCTATAAGTTTGTTGGCCAGATCCCAGCAGTCAGTCTGCTGCTGGAAGTCTATGTGAGCCTGACGTGAAGAGCTGTTCCTAACCAGTCCTAAATGCACTGGGACAGATGGAAACCCCCCACTAGCCTGGCTGCCTGAACTGATATGAACTGAGAACATGTGAGTTGTACATTTTCTTATTTAATCCCTGTTTATTTTATAATTATCTTGTACATATTTGCAATTGTCTCATATTGTAACATCTTTATATGACCTTTTATAAACACTGCCTGAAACGTTTGACGGAGTATAATATTTAATACTAGAGTCGTTCTCCTGTTCTAAAACGTACCCTGTCTTCTGAAGGCAATTACGCTACTGTTTTTGGGTTAGCTTCGGACCCGTTTAATCAAAGCTGGTGGCAGCTTACCGTGTGCAGGCTTTTGGGTGTTGTTGTAGCGACTGCGGCGTTGATAATTATTGTTCCTGCCTGAGTGGGAGTAGTTTATCGCGTCGCTGCAGCATGCCCAATAGCCAGTACATAGCAGGCAGCCTGTCTGGCGACTAATTACCCAGGGTGCAGTACCTAATCTGACCTGAGAGTAAGGGGGGCGCCAGAGAGCTGCAAGTGTTAAGTGGAACTGTAAGCGGGATATACATAAATCCCTGCAGTTCGTGGTATAGTGAAGAGCAGTGGGATACCTAAAATAAGCCCCTGCTGTAAACTCAGAGGTCAATAGCCTTGTGTGTGTTGTTTCATCACATTGTTAGAAGTGGAGGGATAACTAAGATAAGCCCCCCTGCACATGTGATAGCCGTCTGTTGGCCTAAAGTCACCCCGATCCGTGACGTAGGGGTGACGGTCACAGTGTGAATCGTGACAGGGCCGAACAATATTGCACGCCCCACTTTTCAGTTTTTGAATTTCCACAAAAATTTAAAATAACCAATAAATTTCATTCAACTTCACAATTGTGTTCCACTTGTTATTGATTTTTCATCAAAAATTTACATTTGGTATCTTTATGTTTGAAGCATGATATGTGGGAAAAGGTTGAAAAGTTCCAGGGGCTAAATACTTTCGCAAGGCACTGAACACCCAAAAAAAAGCATAACAGCCATCCCACGCAACAAGGTGTACCTAGTTTGAATGGTCCTATCCTGTAGTTTTACTACTAGAGACAGGACACTTGGGTACCCACCCTGTCGCGGTGGGATGGCTTTTACTTTTTTGATCAAAATAATGTTAAATAAGTACCATATGTTTATTTATTTGTACTATTACTATTTACTTATTTACTTACTACAGGGTTTATGCACATTTAGATTTTTTCCTGTGTCTTTATATGTTCAGAAGAGTCAACAGCAGTAGAGCACAGTAATTTTGGGATGAGATAAAACACTTACTAGCAAGCAGCTACAGGGATCAATGTGTCTATCTGTCTCTCTCACTCAGCTCTCCTTCCCCTTTCTCTTCCGCAGTCTTCAAAAGGAGCAGGCAAACTCGTTTTATTTTGAGCAAGGCAGATTTTTCTTGCTATCCAGAGTTAATGGCCAGAAAATAAATGTCTTATAAGTGGAGAAAGTATCAGATTTCTGTGATATAATGCAAAACTTGTTGGAGTTGCTAACGATTTGTGCATGTTTTGCTAATTTTGTTAAAATGACAGTGACCATTCAATATAAATTGCTCTTGGTTTGTGGGGGCTGCTCAAGATTTTGTAGTGTAGCCCAAATTCACCGAATCCAATGTAAATAAGTGTCATTTTAACGCTGCTTACTTTCCCACCAGTATCACATTCTTGACGGACATGCATTTCTAATACAGAATAATGCGCCGTCTGCACCAGAGACACATAATGGTCTCAAATGTAACTAGACAAACAGAATAAAGCATTGATGTGTCAGGAAGGCAGAAAATATTCCTTCTTTCTTAAGGGTGAATCGGCAGATAAGTCAGTTACTGAGAGCTGATTATGTGGCTACTCCGCTGCCTGCTCTTTGTGCCGCTTCCAGCTGGACTTAAGGAAGATCTGAACTTTTATACAGGCATTATGAAAGAGATATTGTTTCAAGAAGTGAGTGGGTGGTGAATAAAATAAACAGCTGAGTGTCAGCCTAAAAAGACGGCTTGCTTCATATTTCTCTGTGCATTTTAACGGACAATGATTCCAATTTTCCTTTAATGTAAACACAAGCCCCGAGGCCGAGTCTACAGTTTTACTGCAGAAGACAAAGCCAAAATTTGTGCTAAGTTATAACTAACAAACTGGCATTATTCACTTTTTATCAGGAGCTCTATTCTTGTCAAAAATACCCAAACCTCAGACACTTCATGGACCCCTTTATAAGTCAATGAACCTGTTAGGACCAAAAATGGATCCATCATAGGTGTGTCCAGTTCTCATGAAATTACCGTTTTATCTTCTTTATATGAAAGCTATCATCCGAAAATGAACTATTGTTTATCGCAGTTTTCTGTTAAATGTGCTTTAAAGGGAATCTGTCACCCCAAAATTGGCCTATAAACTAAGGCCACCGGCATCAGGGGCTTATCTACAGGATTCTGGAATACTGTAGATAAGCCCCTGATGTATCCTGAAAGATAAGAAAGATAAGAAAGATAAGACAAGTTAGATTATACTCACCCAGGGGCGGACCCGCTTCTGTTCGGGTCCGATGAGCGTCGCGGTCCAGTCCGGGGTCTCCCATCTTCATACGATGACGTCCTCTTCTTTGCTTCCTCTCGTGGCTCCGGCGCAGATGTACTTTGTCCGCCCTATTGAGGGCAGAGCAAAGTACTGCAGTGCGCAGGTGCCGGGAAAGGTCAGAGAGGCCCGGTGCCTATGCACTGCAGTACATTACGCTGCCCTCAACAGGGCAGACAAAGTACGCCTGCACAGGAGCCGCGGCAGGAAGAAAAGAAGAGGACGTCATTGTATGAAGATGGGAGGCCCCGGCCCGGACCGCGACGCCCATCGGACCGGACCGCAGCGGGACCGCCCCTGGGTGAGTATAATATAACCTCTTTTTCTTATCTTTCAGGATACATCGGGGGCTTATCTACAGCATTACAGAATGCTGTAGATAAGCCCCTGATGCCGGTGGCCTTAGTTTATAGGCCAATTTTGGGGTGACAGATTCCCTTTAAATGAAAATGTTTATAAAGAAAGTAGAGGGCACCACTAACTGCACAAAATATCCACAAGAGGGTGCTACATCATGAAAAGACAACTGAATTAAGTGAAAAAGGGAAAGAACTATGCAGTGATGACCACACCTAGGTGTTCATAAAATATGCATAATCATCTATTTATATAATTGCCTTGTAATGTTTTAATTTCCTGCTCTGTCCAGATGTCACCGCATCCCAGAATTCCAAGCAGAGGAAGTTCACCAACTGCCATATTGGGACACCCAAGTGATGGGTGTCTCAATATGGAAACTGGTGCTGGTACCAACCTATTGCTCGGTACCACCAATGGGACACCGTTACACCACATACATTCTATACGCCGTACGCACCACACACACACACTCACACACAAACACACTCATGCAGCCTCTTACGCTGTACCACCAACTAAACACCGTTGCGAACACGCCACCGCCAGGATCAGCCGAATGATTCACTGACTGCCGCCATTTTTGTACAGGAGGAGAGCATGTGCAGTTTTAATGTGACTGCCGCTATCTGTCTGCAGAAAGATGGCGGCGGTCGGATTTACTGTGCCTGTGCGAATTATGCTGGTTGCCATGAATCATTCAGCTGATCCCGGTGGCAAATGCACAACGTTTCTACAGGCAGAGGAAGCCGGTCACATTAAAGGGGTTTTCCCACAAACGAAAGTTCATTTTAAAAATTGACTGTGTCTGACCGTGTATGGAGCATACCACATCTCCTGGGCAGGGGAGGAAGCAAAAGACAAAACTGACATTACAGCAGGGGATCACAGTGGATTCATTTTGTGAGGTAAAATATTTCACTGACTGTTTTAAAAAAAATATTTTACCTCACAAAATGTATCCTCTGCGATCTCCCCTGTAATGTCAGTATTGTGTTTTACATCCTCCCCTGCCCAGGAGCTGAGGTATGTTCGGTACACGGTTAGACACAGACAATTCTTAAAATGAACTTTTGTTCGTGGGAAAACCCCTTTAAAAAGCAAATATCAACGCCAACATGGCTCCTCCTAAAAAGTACGCCAATGACAAAGAAAGGATTGCAGCAAAGGCACAACGTCAAAGACAACAAAGGGCAAATGAGACTCTTGAAGAGCAACAGCATCGCTGGGACAAAAACAATGCATATAAGCGTAGGTGTCAAGCACATGAGTGTCCTGATGCAAAGTCATTAGATTATCACAGGATGCCATTAGGCAACAACAGCGCCGCATGCCTGCCCCCCATTGTGACTTTACCACCCTTCCGATGAGATAGAATACGGCCTCCATCTAGTACTTTGCATATTTCATTAATATCTAGGTGTGCTAAGTGCTCATCACTATTTAGTTCTTTCCCTTTTTCACATAATTAAATTAAAACGTTGGTAATGCTTTTCTTTTATATAGCAATCTGTATTTAAAAAAAAAAAAAAAAAATATATATATATATATATATATATATATATATATATATAAATACAGTACAGACCGAAAGTTTGGACACACCTTCTCATTTAAAGATTTTTCTGGATTTTCATGACTATGAAAATTGTATATTCACACTGAACGCATCAAAACTATAAATTACCATACATACTCAAGTATAAGCCGAGATTTTCAGCCCAATTTTTTGGGCTGAAAGTGCCCCTCTCGGCTTATACTCGAGTCACGATCGGCAGTTGGGTCGGCGGGTGAGGGGGAGAGAGGACTGTTCCATACTCACCTAGTCCCGGCGCTCCTGGCGCTCCCCCTGCCTGTCCCACGGTCTTCGGGTGCCGCAGCTCTTCCCCTGTTCAGCGGTCACGTGGGACCGCTCATTAAAGTTATGAATATGGACTCCACTCCCATAGGGGTGGAGCCGCATATTCATTCCTCTAATGAGCGGTAACAGTGACCACTGACAGAGGAAGAGGCTGCGGCACCCGGAGACCAGCTGTCCGGGATAAGGAGCCAGGGACGCCGGGAGCAGGTAAGTATGTCATATTTACCTGTCCGCGTTCCAACCGCCGGGCGCCGCTCCGTCTTCCGCGTCCTCTTGCTCTGACTGTTCAGGTCAGAGGGCGCGATGACGTACTAGTGTGCGCCGCCCTCTGCCTGAACAGTCAGTGCGGAGAGACGCCGAGATGAGACGCTGAGGAGCTGCAAGCAAGAGAGGTGAGTATGTCATTTTTTTTTTTTATTGCAGCAGCAGCAGCATTCTATATTGCACAGATTTCTATGGAGCATCTATGGGGCCATAATGAACGGTGCAGAGCATTATATATGGCACAGCTTTCTATGGAGCATCTATGGGGCCATAATGAACGGTGCAGAGCATTATATATGGCACAGCTTTATGTGGAGCATCTATGGGGCCATAATGAACGGTGCAGAGCATTTTATATGGGGCAGCTTTATGTGGAGTATCTATGGGGCCATCCATGCTGAACGGTGCAGAGCATTATATATGGTACAGCTTTATGTGGAGCATCTATGGGGCCATATTGAATGGTGCAGAGCATTCTATATGGCACAGCTTTATGTGGAGCATCTATGGGGCCATACTGAATGGTGCAGAGCATTATATATGGGGCAGCTTTATGTGGAGCATCTATGGGGTCATACTGAACGATGCAGAGCATTATATATGGGGCAGCTTTATGTGGAGCATCTATGGGGCCATACTGAATGGTGCAGAGCATTCTATATGGCACAGCTTTATGTGGAGCATCTATGGGGCCATACTGAATGGTGCAAAGCATTCTATATGGCACAGCTTTCTATGGAGCATCTATGGAGCCATAATGAACTGTATGGAGCATCTATTTTTATTTTTTAAATTCACCGGTAGCTGCTGCATTTTCCACCCTAGGCTTATACAAGAGTCAATAAGTTTTCCCAGTTTTTTGTGGCAAAATTAAGGGGGTCGGCTTATATTCGAGTATATACGGTAACACAGAAAAATTTTAAATGAGGATGTGTGTCCAAACTTTTGCTCTGTACTGTATATGTATGTGTGTGTGTGTATATATATATATATATATATATATATATATACTGTGATGCAGTGACCCCTGTAACAGGTAGGGGGTGCTGCATAGTCTCCCCAGTATACGCACGGAGGCGTATTGAGGCTGTGAGAGTGCATGGCAGTTGCATGCATGGATGTGATGATGTGACAAAGTCCGGCATTGTGGTGAATGGCCGATATATGTGTCGCAGAGGAGGGGACTCTGTGCTTCCAGCCTGAAGCGATATGGTGTTCTGGGACCTGTAGTCCTACAAGCATAATATTGTATAATAGTCATGGGAGGTTGACAGGGCTAGTTATGTGAGATGGGCGGGACAAACTAGCCACGCACCCACACTCTCACCCAGGGGAGTCGTTAAAGATATATAATGTGACCAGGGTGTGGGTCACATGTCCCTGTGAGTTTCCTGTTTGAAGCCTGTGTTGGAAGACCTGGGAGGAGGCTTCCTGAAGAGCACATGGTGGGGCTTCAGACCTGGTGGCCTGGGGTGTTGGACTACCGTCCTGAATAGCACCCGGACAGGTCACAAGCCTGGGGTGTTGGACGGAGTCCTGAATAGCACCTAGACAGGTCACATGCTGGTGTGTTGGGAGGTCCTGGGAGTAGGACCGGATCCCTGAAAAGTGCACAGTGAAACTATGGGGGAAGCTACCATCCTTCGGTGGGTCTGGACTGACTAGAATATGCCACACAGGCAAGTTGGTGATTCCCGTGAGGCAACTTTCCCAGAGGACTGACAAAAAGTCAGCAGGTGGAGCAGGAGCTACCGTCAGGTACCGATACGGACTACTGGTGCTTGTGTTATGAACTATGTGGTAACCCACGGCAACTGGTCAGGAGAGGACCAGCGTGTTTAGTTGCTACAACCGTAATGTCGTATGTTGGTGCCTGTTGTGCTCCATGGAAATTAAGGAACTGTATGGCGTGCGGTCCCCACGATAACTGGACACAGAGGTTCGGCGTGTTTAGTGACCGCGTTTCAAAGCCGTATACTGTGATATAAAGACTGTTTGCTGGTTGTTCATATTTCTGTGGTTTATGATGCCATAATAAACCATGTGGACTGTTTGGAGAAACTGTGCCCGTATACGTTAATCCGGTGCCAAGCGAGTGTCCCCCAATACACTCAGTAAGAGCAATCTTACAATACACTGCTGAAAAAATTAAAGGGAACACTAAAATCCCACATCCTAGATGTCACTGAATGAAATATTCCAGTTGTAAACCTTTATTCATTACATAGTGGAATGTGTTGAGAACAATAAAACCTAAAAATATCAACATAAATCACAACTAATATCCCATGGAGGTCTGGAGTTGGAATGATGCTCAAAATCAAAGTAAAAAATGAAGTTACAGGCTGATCCAACTTCAGTTGAAATGCCTCAAGGCAAGGAAATGATGCTCCATAGTGTGTGTGGCCTCCACGTACCTGTATGACCTCCCTACAATGCCTGGGCATGCTCTTGATGAGGTGGCGCATGGTCTCCTGAGGGATCTCCTCCCAGACCTGGACTAAAGCATCCGCCAACTCTTGGACAGTCTGTGGTGCAACATGATGTTGGGGAATGGTGCAAGACATGATGCCCCAGATGTGTTCAATCGGATTCAGGTCTGGGGAAGGGGCGGGCCAGTCCATACCTTCAATGCCTTCATCTTGCATGAACTGCTGACACACTCCAGAGGTCTGGCATTGTCCTGCATTTGGAGGAAACCAGGGCAAACCGCACCAGCATATGGTCTCATAAGAGGTCTGAGGATCTCATCTCAGTACCTAATGGCAGTCAGGCTACCTCTGGCGAGCACATGGAGGGCTGTGCGGCCCTCCAAAGAAATGCCACCCCACACCATTACTGACCCACTGCAAAACCGGTCATGTTGAAGGATGTTGCAGGCAGCAGATCGCTCTCCACGGCATCTCCAGACTCTGTCACATCTGTCACATGTGCTCAGTGTGAACCTGCTTTCACCTGTGAAGAGCACAAGGCGCCAGTGACTAATTTGCCAATCCTGGTGTTCTGTGGCAAATGCCAAGCATCCTGCACAGTGTTGGGCTGGGAGCACAACCCCCTTCTGTGGACATCAGGCACTCAGACCATCCTCATGGTGTTGGTTTCTAACCATTTGTGCAGACACATGCACATTTGTGGCCTGCTGGAGGTCATTTTGCAGGGCTTTGTCCATGCTCCTCCTTGCACAAAGGCTGAGGTAGCGGTCCTGCTGCTGGATTATTGCCCTCCTATGGCCCCCTTAACATCGCCTGGTGTTCTGGCCTGTCTTCTGGTAGTGCCTCCAGCCTCTGGACACTATGCTGACAGACACAGCAAACCTCTTGCCACAGCTCGCATTGATGTGCTATCCTGGATGAGCTGCACTACCTGAGCCACTTGTGGGGGTTGTAGAGTCTGTCTCATGCTACCACGAGTGTGAAAGCACAACCAACATTCAAAAGTCATCAAAACATCAGCCAGAAAGCATTGGTACTGAGATGTGGTCTGTGGTCCCCACCTGCAGAACCACGCCTTTATTGAGTGCTTCTTGATAATTGCCAATAATCTCCATCTGTTATCTATTCCATTTGCACAACAGCATGTGAAATTGATTGTCAAACAGTGTTGCTTCCTAAATGGACAGTTTCGATTTCACAGAAGTTTGATTTACTTGGAGTTATATTCTGTTGTTTAAGCTTTCCCTTTTTTTTGAGCAGTGCATATATATATCTTTATAGGTGTATAGAGGCCCATTTCCAACAACCATCACTCCAGTGTTCTTATGGTAATTTGTGTTTGATAACTGTGTAAGAAGGCTAATGGATGGTCAGAATACCCTTGAAAACCCTTGTGCAAGTATGTTAGCA
This sequence comes from Ranitomeya imitator, assembly GCF_032444005.1. Taxonomy (NCBI): domain Eukaryota; kingdom Metazoa; phylum Chordata; class Amphibia; order Anura; family Dendrobatidae; genus Ranitomeya; species Ranitomeya imitator. The sequence goes on along the minus strand of NC_091284.1, from coordinate 738,924,233 downwards.
CAGCTGAAAACAGTTTGACTGATTAGAGAAGCTATAAACCTGACCTTCCTTTGAGCTAGTTGAGAATCTGGAACATTACATTTGTTGGTTCCATTAAACTCTCAAAATGTCCAGAAAAAAAAGAATTTTCATGTGAAACTCGATAGTCTATTCTTGTTATTAGAAATGAAGGCTATTCCATATGAGAAATTGCCAAGAAACTGAAGATTTCCTACAACTGTGTGTACTTCTCCCTTCAGAGGAGAGCACAAAAAGGCTCTAACCAGAGTAGAAAGAAGAGTGGGAGGCCCTGCTGTACAACTGAGCAACAAGACAAGTACATTAGAGTCTGCAGTTTGAAAAATCGACGCCTCACAGGTCCTCAACCTGGCAGCTTCATTAAATAGTACACTCAAAACACCAGTGTCAACGTCTACAGTGAAGAGGCGACTCTGGGATACTGGCCTTCAGGGCAGAGTGGCAAAGAAAAAGCCATATCTGAGACTGGCTAATAAAAAAGAAATTATTAATATGGGCAAAAGAACAGACATTGGACAGAGGAAGATTGGAAAAAAGAGTTATGGGCAGACGAATCCAAGTTTGAGGTGTTTGGATCACACAGAAGAACATTTATGAGACGCAGAACATATGAAAAGGTGCTGGGAAAGTGCCTGACGCCATCTGTCAAGCATGGTGGAGGTAATGTGATGGCCTGGGGTTGCTTTGGTGCTGGTAAAGTCAGAGATTTGTACAGGGAAAAGGGATATTGAATAAGGAAGGCTATCACTCCATTTTGCAACACCATGCCATACTCTGTGGACAGCGCTTGATTGGAGCCAATTTCATCCTACAACAGGATGATGACCCAAAGCACACCTCCAAATTATGCAAGAACTATTTAGGGAAGAAGCAGGCAGCTGGTATTCTATCTGTAATGGAGTGGCCAGCGCAATCACCAAATCTCAACCCCATTGACCTGTTGTGGGAGCAGCTTGACCATATGGTACGCAAAAAACGCCATCAAGCCAAACCAACTTGTGGGAGGGGCTTCTGGAAGCATGGGGTGAAATTTCTCCAGATTACCTCAGCAAAAAAGAAAGCATTTGCATTACTAAAGCAGGATGGCACCATTGAAGCTCTAAAAAACTATAGGGAGAAAAATACTTTATCTAAAAAACTAATTAAAGCTGCCAAAAAGGAAACAGAGAAGCACATTGCTAAGGAGAGTAAAACTAATCCTAAACTGTTCTTCAACTATATCAATAGTAAAAGAATAAAAACTGAAAATGTAGGCCCCTTAAAAAATAGTGAGGAAAGAATGGTTGTAGATGACGAGGAAAAAGCTAACATATTAAACACCTTCTTCTCCACGGTATTCACGGTGGAAAATGAAATGCTAGGTGAAATCCCAAGAAACAATGAAAACCCTATATTAAGGGTCACCAATCTAACCCAAGAAGAGGTGCGAAACCGGCTAAATAAGATTAAAATAGATAAATCTCCGGGTCCGGATGGCATAGACCCACGAGTACTAAGAGAACTAAGTAATGTAATAGATAAACCATTATTTCTTATTTTTAGGGACTCTATAGCGACGGGGTCTGTTCCGCAGGACTGGCGCATAGCAAATGTGGTGCCAATATTGAAAAAGGGCTCTAAAAGTGAACCTGGAAATTATAGGCCAGTAAGTCTAACCTCTATTGTTGGTAAAATATTTGAAGGGTTTCTGAGGGATGTTATTCTGGACTATCTCAATGAGAATAACTCTTTAACTCCATATCAGCATGGGTTTATGAGAAATCGCTCCTGTCAAACCAATCTAATCAGTTTTTATGAAGAGGTAAGCTATAGGCTGGACCACGGTGAGTCATTGGACGTGGTATATCTCGATTTTTCCAAAGCGTTTGATACCGTGCCGCACAAGAGGTTGGTGCACAAAATGAGAATGCTTGGTCTGGGGGAAAATGTGTGTAAATGAGTTAGTAACTGGCTTAGTGATAGAAAGCAGAGGGTGGTTATAAATGGTATAGTCTCTAACTGGGTCGCTGTGACCAGTGGGGTACCGCAGGGGTCGGTATTGGGACCTGTTCTCTTCAACATATTCATTAATGATCTGGTAGAAGGTTTACACAGTAAAATATCAATATTTGCAGATGATACAAAACTATGTAAAGCAGTTAATACAAGAGAAGATAGTATTCTGCTACAGATGGATCTGGATAAGTTGGAAACTTGGGCTGAAAGGTGGCAGATGAGGTTTAACAATGATAAATGTAAGGTTATACACATGGGAAGAAGGAATCAATATCACCATTACACACTGAACGGGAAACCACTGGGTAAATCTGACAGGGAGAAGGACTTGGGGATCCTAGTTAATGATAAACTTACCTGGAGCAGCCAGTGCCAGGCAGCAGCTGCCAAGGCAAACAGGATCATGGGGTGCATTAAAAGAGGTCTGGATACACATGATGAGAGCATTATACTGCCTCTGTACAAATCCCTAGTTAGACCGTACATGGAGTACTGTGTCCAGTTTTGAGCACCGGTGCTCAGGAAGGATATAATGGAACTAGAGAGAGTACAAAGGAGGGCAACAAAATTAATAAAGGGGATGGGAGAACTACAATACCCAGATAGATTAGCGAAATTAGGATTATTTAGTCTAGAAAAAGACGACTGAGGGGCGATCTAATAACCATGTATAAGTATATAAGGGGACAATACAAATATCTCGCTGAGGATCTGTTTATACCAAGGAAGGTGACGGGCACAAGGGGGCATTCTTTGCGTCTGGAGGAGAGAAGGTTTTTCCACCAACATAGAAGAGGATTCTTTACTGTTAGGGCAGTGAGAATCTGGAATTGCTTGCCTGAGGAGGTGGTGATGGCGAACTCAGTCGAGGGGTTCAAGAGAGGCCTGGATGTCTTCCTGGAGCAGAACAATATTGTATCATACAATTATTAGGTTCTGTAGAAGGACGTAGATCTGGGGATTTATTATGATGGAATATAGGCTGAACTGGATGGACAAATGTCTTTTTTCGGCCTTACTAACTATGTTACTATGTTACTATGCAAATTAACTGCTAGAATGCCAAAGGTCTGCAATGCTGTAATTGCTGCAAAGGGAGCATTCTTTGACTAACGCATAGTTTGAAGGAAATAATTATTTCAAATAAAAATCTTTTTCGAACCTTGTCATTGTCTGGACTAGATTTTCAATTCATTTGGCAACTCATTTGATTAATAAAAGTATGAGTTTTCATGGAAAACACAAAATTGTCTGGGTGACCCTAAACTTTGGAACGATATTGCACAGGAAGCGCTTTTCATTAAAATGTCCAGTCCGGTTTATTAGCACCATAAACCTGCTTAAGTTTAAGCAAAGTGAAAACAAACAGAAAACAAAACAGTCCATATAGCACTGCGGGTCCCTCCGCTCAGGTCAATGTTGCTTCTTAAGTGGACAGTTTGATTTCACAGAAGTTTGATTTACTTGGAGTTATATTCTATTGTTTAAGTGTTCCCTTTATTTTTTTGAGCAGTGTGTGTGTGTGTATACACACACACATACAGTATTTTTCTTGCAATTTTCATATTGGCCATTAGGTCTTTTTTTAGATTGTTAGGGTTCATTTGTATGGTCCAACAGTGGCACTAAAGGACTGACAATCAGTAAACCTTCACTGATCGGCAGTCATTTAACCCCTTAACGACCGCCGATACGCCTTTTAACGGCGGCAGTTAAGGGTACTTAAACCACAGCGCCGTTAATTAACGGCGCTGTGGAAAAAGTAAATAGCGCCCCCCAGAGTCCGATTTTCTCTGGGGTCTCGGCTGCCGTGGGTAGCCGAGACCCCAGAGAACATGATTTGCGGGGGGTTTTTACCGACCCCGCTTTTGTGATCGACGGTAATCGTTTACCGGCAATCGCAAAAAAAACAAAACTCGATTTCCCTTTTAATTTCTCTGTCTTACGATGTGATCGCACATCAGAGGACAGAGAAAAGGGGTCCCCGATAGCCCCCCGATACTCACCTGCCTCCCCCGGTGCTCCTCGTGGCTCCCGATGGGCGCCGCCATCTTTTTCCGGCAAAAAAATGGCGGGCGCATGCGCAGTGCGCCCACCGGCCGGCACTGGGAGGATCTTTGGGGTCTCGGCTGCCGGGGGTAGCCGAGACCCCAAAGAACATGATCGGGGTCGGTTATACCGACCCCTGTTTTGCAATCGCCGGTAATTAACTATTTACCGGCGATCGAAAAAAAAAAAAAAAGCGATCTGTAATTCTCTGTCCTCTGATGTGATCGCACATCAGAGGACAGAGAAATAGGGGGATTCTGGGACCCTATTATACTCACCAATGTCCCTGGGTCCTCCTGCTTCTTCTCCTGGCCGCTGGCGTCTTCTTTGGGAAACAAAATGGCGGGCGCATGCGCAGTGCGCCCGCCATCTGCCGGCTGGCAGGAGAAAGCAGTTGGAGCTAAAATTAGGGTTAGGGTTGGGGCTAAATTTAGGGTTAGGGTTGGGGCTAAATTTAGGGTTAGGGTTGGGGCTAAATTTAGGGTTAGGCTTCTTTCACACTTGCGTCGGTACGGAGCCGTCGCAATGCGTCGGCCCGACATACCGACGCACGTTGTGAAAATTGCACAATGTGGGCAGCGGATGCAGTTTTTCAACGCATCCGCTGCCCAATCTATGTCCTGGGGAGGAGGGGGCGGAGTTACGGCCAAGCATGCGCGGTTGGAAATGGCGGACGCGACGTACAAAAAAAGTTACATTGAACTTTTTTGTGCCGACGGTCCGCCAAAACATAACTGATCCAGTGCACGTCGCGATCCGTCGGCAATACAAGTCTATGGGCAAAAAACGCATCCTGCAGGCACATTTGCAGGATCCGTTTTTTGTCCAAAACGACGGATTGCGACGGATGCCAAACGACGCAAGTGTGAAAGTAGCCTTAGGGCTAGGGTTAGGGTTGGGGCTAAATTTAGGGTTAGGGCTAAGGTTGGGGCTAAAGTTAGGGCTAGGGTTGCGGCTAAAGTTAGGGTTAGAGTTGGGATTAGGGTTAGGGTTTGGATTAGGGTTGGTATTAGGTTTGGCATTAGGGTTACGCTTGGGATTAGGGATAGGTTTGGGATTAGGGTTAAGGTTAGGGTTGGAATTAGGGGTGTATTGGGATTCGAGTTAGGCTTGAGGTTAGGGTTGAGATTAGGATTAGGGGTGTGTTGGATTTAGGGTTTTGATTAGGGTTATGGTTAGGAATGACATTAGGGTTGTTTTGGGGTTAAGGTTGTGATTAGGATTATGGATCGGGTTGGGATTAGGGTTAGGTGTTATGACCTGGTGGTTAGGAGCACCCGGAATGACCTGATAGTTAAACCTCATACAGGATGAGCTCTGGGATGTGGGAGCTCTGCTGACCGCAAGCCCTAATCCTATCACACACACTAGAAATAGCCGTGGAGCGCTCCTGACCAGACCTAGGCGCCTCGTCACAGCCTAAGAACTATCTAGCCCTAGAGATAGAAAATAAAGCCTACCTTGCCTCAGAGAAATTCCCCAAAGGTAAAGGAAGCCCCCCACATATATTGACTGTGAGTAAAGATGAAAGTCACAAACGCAGAAATGAAACAGGTTTCAGCAAAGGGAGGCCAGACTTACTAAATAGACAGAGGATAGGAAAGGTAACTTTGCGATCAGCACAAAAACCTACAAAAGACCACGCAGAGTGTGCAAAAAAGACCTCCGCACCGACTCACGGTGCGGAGGGGCCTCTCTGCATCCCAGAGCTTCCAGCTAGCAAGACAAAATCATGAAAACCAGCTGGACATGAAAACAGAGAACAAATAATGACTATCAGGAACTTAGCTTCTGCAGGAGAAGGCAGGTCACCAGAGAGATCCAGGAGCGAACTGAACCAGTACAAGAACATTGACAGCTGGCATGGAGTAACGATCTGAGAGGAGTTAAATAGAGCAGCCAACCAAAGGATAAACCACGTCACCTGTGTAAGGAACCTCAGAAGCAGCAGCTTCACTCACAGCCACCAGAGGGAGCCCATAGAAAGAACTCGCCGAAGTACCATTCACGACCACAGGAGGGAGTTCGACAACAGAATTCACAACAGTTAGGGGTGTGTTAGGGTTGGGGTTGGAGTTAGAATTGGGGGGTTTCCACTGTTTAGGTACATCAGGGGGTCTCCAAACACGACAGCCAATTTTGTGCTCAAAAAGTCAAATGGTGCTCCCTCCCTTTTGAGCTCTGCCGTGCGCCCAAACAGTGGGTTACCCCCACATATGGGGCATCAGCGTACTCGGGATAAATTGGACAACAACTTTTGGGGTCCAATTTCTCCTGTTACCCTTGTGAAAATAAAAACTTGGGGGCTACAAAATCTTTTTTGTGGAAAAAAAATATTTTTTATTTTCACGACTCTGCATTATAAACTTCTGTGAAGCACTTGGGCATTCAAAGTTCTCACCACACATCTATATAAGTTCCTTGGGGGGTCTAGTTGCCAAAATGGGGTCACTTGTGGGGGGTTACTACTGTTTAGGTAGATCAGGGGCTCTTCAAACGCAACATAACGCCCACAGACCATTCTATCTAAGTCTGCAATCCAAAACGGCGCTCCTTCCCTTCCGAGCTCTGCCGTGCACCCAAACAGTGGTTAACCCCCACATATGGGGCATCAGCGTACTCGGGATAAATTGGACAACAACTTTAGTGGTCCAATTTCTCCTGTTACCCTTGTGAAAATAAAAAACTTGGGGGCTACAATATCTTTTTTGTGGAAAAAAAATATTTTTTATTTTCACGACTCTGCATTCTAAACTTCTGTGAAGCACTTGGGCATTCAAAGTGCTCACCACACATCTAGATAAGTTCCATGGGGGATCTAGTTTCCAAAATGGTGTCACTTGTGGGGGGTTTCTACTGTTTAGGCACATCAGGGGCTCTCCAAACGCGACATGGCGTCCGATCTCAATTCCAGCCAATTCTACATTGAAAAAGTAAAACGGCACTCCTTCTCTTCCAAGCTCTGCGGTGCGCCCAAGCAGTGGTTTACCCCCACATATGGGGTATTGACATACTCAGGAGAAATTGCACAACAACTTCTGTGGTCTAATTTCTCCTGTTACCCTTGTGAAAATAAAAATTTGGGGGCGAAAAGATCATTTTTGTAGAAAAAATGTGATTTTTTATTTTCACGGCTCTGCATTCTAAACTTCTGTGAAGCACCTGGGGGTTTAAAGTGCTCACCACACATCTAAATAAGTTCCTTAAGGGGTCTAGTTTACAAAATGGGGTCACTTGTGGGGGGTTTCCACTGTTTAGGCACATCAGGGGCTCTCCAAACGCGACATGGTGTTCGATCTCAATTCCAGCCAATTCTACATTGAAAAAGTCAAACGGCCCTCCTTCTCTTCCAAGCTCTGCGGTGCGCCCAAAAAGTGGTTTACCCCCACATATGGGGTATTGGCGTGTTCAGGAGAAATTGCATGACAAAATTTATGGTTACATTTCTGTTTTTACCATGTGAAAATAAAAAAAATGGTTCTGAAGTAATATTTTTGCAAAAAAAAGTTAAATGTTCATTTTTTCCTTCCACATTGTTTCAGTTCCTGTGAAGCACGTAAAGGGTTAATAAACTTCTTGAATATGGTTTTGAGCACCTTGAGGGATGTAGATTTTAGAATGGTGTCACACTTCATTATTTTCTATCATATAGACCCCTCAAAATGACTTCAAATGTGATGTGGTCCCTAAAAAAAATGGTGTTGTAAAAATGAGAAATTGCTGGTCAACTTTTAACCCTTATAACTCCCTAACAAAAAAAATTTTGTTTCCAAAATTGTGCTGATGTAAAGTAGACATGTGGGAAATGTTATTTATTAACTATTTTTTGTTACATATCTCTCTGATTTAATGGCATAAAAATACAAAGTTTGAAAATATTTCTGTTTTTTTCATAAATAATTGCAAGTGTTATCGAAGAAATGTTACCACTAACATACAGTACAATACGTCACGAAAAAACAATCTCAGAATCCGCGGGATCCGTTAAAGCGTTCCAGAGTTATAACCTCATAAAGTGACAGTGGTGAGAATTGTAAAAATTGGCTCGGTCATTAAGTACCAAATTGGCTCTGTCACTAAGGGGTTAAATCTCCTGCTTACACAGGCAGACTGCAGTAAACCTTTACGGATCGGCAGTCTTTTCATCGCCTGTTTACACAGGCAGACTGCAGTAAACCTTTAGGCTGGCGTCACACTACCGTGTTTTACGGACGTAAGAGAGGTGCTGAAAATACGGATTGCATACGGTACAATGCTTCTCTATGCCCCTGCTCCTATCAGCCGTATTTTACTGATCCGTATTATACGGTCTTCTACGGCCGTAGAAAATCGCAGCATGCTGCGTTTGTCACCGTATTGCGCAAAAAATACGCCAATGAAAGTCTATGGGGGCCAGAAAAATACGAATTACACACGGACCAGCAGTGTGACTTGCGAGAAATATGCAGCGGTGTTAGAGAGAAAAGCCGGCAATTCAGTGTGGTGTACAGTAAAATCACACTGACAGCTTACAATAGAATAGGTAGAATAAATGTTGACACATAGAATAGGTATCTATATATATATATATATATATATATATATATATATATATATATATGTCAGTGTGACACATATATGTATATATTTTAATATTTCATACAGCGCTAGATAGCAAAAGCCGGTAATTCAATTACTGGCTTTTGCTATCTCCTTCCTAAACCCGACATGATATGAGACCTGGTTTGTTATGAACTGGTGGTTTAGAAACACAATGGACCTGGTGGTTAAGAGCACACAAAGTGACCTGATAGTTACTAATAACATAGGACGAGCTCTGAGACGTGGGAACTCTGCTGACCGCAATCCCTAATCCTATCACACCACACTAGAGGTAGCCGTGGAGCGCTCCTGACCAGACCTAGGCGCCTCGGGCACAGCATGAGAAACTAGCTAGCCCTGAAGATAGAAAAATAAGCCTACCTTGCCTCAGAGAAATTCCCCAAAGGAAAAGGCAGCCCCCCACATATAATGACTGTGAGTAAAGATGAAAATACAAACACAGAGATGAAATAGGTTTTAGCAAAGTGAGGCCCGACTTACTGAATAGACCGAGGAAAGTAAAGATAGCTTTGCGGTCAACACAAAAACCTACAAACAACCACGCAGAGGGCGCAAAAAGACCCTCCGTACCGACTAACGGCACGGAGGTGCTCCCTCTGCGTCCCAGAGCTTCCAGCAAGCAAGAAAAACCAATATAGCAAGCTGGACAGAAAAAATAGCAAACAAAAGTAACACAAGCAGAACTTAGCTTATGCAGGGCAGACAGGCCACAAGAACGATCCAGGAAAGAGCAAGACCAATACTGGAACATTGACTGGAGGCCAGGAACAAAGAACTAGGTGGAGTTAAATAGAGCAGTACCTAACGACTTAACCTCGTCACCTGAGGAAGGGAACTCAGATGCCGCAGCCCCACTCACATCCACCAGATGAAGCTCATAGACAGAACCAGCCGAAGTACCACTCATGACCACAGGAGGGAGCTTGACCACAGAATTCACAACACTGGTTTAGATACAGTAAACCATCTCATATCCCCATTTTTTTGGCATATTCCACACTTCTAATGTTAGTAGTGTGCATGTGCAAAATTTTGGGTGCTCTAGCTATTAAATTAAAGGGTTAAATGGCGGAAGCCAGTGACTGAGGGCAGATATTAATAGCCTGGAGAGGGTCCACGGTTATTGCCCCCCCCCCGGCTAAAAACATCTGCCCCCAGCCACCCCAGAAAAGGCACATCAGGAAGATGCGTCTATTCTGGCACTTGGCCACTCTCTTTCCATTCCCGTGTAGCAGTGGGATATGGGGTAATGAAGGGTTAATGTCACCTTGCTATTGTGAGGTGACATTAAGCCAGATTAATAATGGAGAGGCGTCAGTTATGACACCTATCCATTATTAATCCAATAGTCTGAAATGGTTAAAAAGAACACAAACACATTATTACAAAGTCTTTTAATGAAATAAAAACACAGGTTGTTGGAATATTTTATTATCCTGGTAATCCACCTGAAGAAAAATAAAAAAAACAATATCTCATACCTTCTGATGATCCCTCACGTCCCACAATGTAAATCCATCTGAAGGGGTTAAATTTTTTTACAGGCATGAGCTCTGCTAATGCAGCTGTGCTCGTGGCTGTAAAACCCCAGCAAATTAATGTAAAGTAGGTCAATGACCTGTAGTTACCTTCATTCGCGGTGATGCGCCCTGACGTCACCGCTGTAATTGCTTTACGGCTGGCCGGCGCTGACACAGGATGCAGGAGGAGTGCAGGGAAGCAGAACGCCGGGGGACGCCACAGACACCGGAATGTAAGTATGTAGTGTTTTTTTTTTTTTTTACATTTACACTGGTAACCAGGGTAAACATCGGGTTACTAAGCGCGGCCCTGCGCTTAGTAACCCGATATTTACCCTGGTTACCAGTGAAGACATCGCTGGATTGGCGTCACACACGCCGATTCAGCGATGTCTGCGGGAGATCCAGCGTCGAAATAAAGTTCTGGACTTTCTGCTCCGACCAACGATATCACAGCAGGATCCAGATCGCTGCTGCGTGTCAAACACAACGATATCGCTATCCAGGACGCTGCAACGTCACGGATCGCTAGCGATATCTTTGTGAAGTTGGTCAGTGTGACGGTACCTTAAGAGACTATAAATGCCATAGAGAAAATTGTGAGACTATTAATTTTGTTTTTCTTTATTAGTGTTCATGATATAAAAAATAGAAACAGTCCCAAAAATAAAGAAAAAATGTAACACAAAAAAAACCTGATTTAAACACTGGGTTATTTTCTGATTATATTCCCTTTAAACCTTGAAATGCACTTCTCCTTGGAGTCTCAGAGCTGTTCCATCATATTTGACCACAAGTTTAGAGCAGTATGGACGCGACCACGAAGCCTCAATGGTTCCCAGTATAAGTCAATGGGGTACAACAGTCGCCATTGGGATCACAGCACTCCATTGTAATCAAAAAGAGAAGAGTCCCCATGACCCATATGTATTGTGGATACGTGAATTGGACTTGTTCTATTAATGAGATAGTAATTAGGTGGTAATGAGCTGATGATTCCTCCAGCTCATGCACAGGACACCAATGTGCACTCAAAGTACCAAAGACAGATAATAATAATAGCAGATCCCTCAACAGCAACTTATTGTTTCCAGATTCGAATAGTAATAAAAATGTATTATGGAAAAACAAACTATAAAAGGTAATTAATTTGGATTTAAAGCTGAGGTGTAGGGCTGTTACTAGGCTGAAGTTCCTGTCTTTACTACTTTTTTTGCTGATCTACAATATTGGGGCGCTGCATAAAAAATAACTCTAACTAATCTGAAGATTGAGACTTTAAAGTGACTGTCTCATCATGGTCTTTCAGATGCGCACTGGCCCCCAGGTTTCCTTTCTGGGGGATTGTGTGCTACTGCTTTAGGCTACGTTCACACATCAGTATTTGGTCAGTACGTGTTTCTGTTATATTTCTCCCCTAATTGTTCCACTCCTGGTTTTGGCTTACAGATACTGATGTGAAATACTGACCAAATACTGAATGTGTGAGACCGTAGCCTAAGGGTATGTGCACACGTTCAGGATTTTTCACGTTTTTTCGCTATAAAAACGTATACATATGCATCCTATCATTTAGAATGCATTCCACAATTTTTGTGCACATGATGTGCTTTTTTCCACGAAAAAAACACATCGCGGGAAAAAAAGCAGCATGTGCATTAATTTTGCGGATTTTTTGCGGTTTTAATTTAATGCATTGGGAAAGCTCCGGAAAAAAAGCGAAAGAAATGCACCAAAAACGCGAAAAAAAAACGCATGCGGATTTCTGGCAGAAATGTCCGGTTTTTGTCAGGAAATTTCTGCAAGAAATCCTGAACGTGTGCACATAGCCTTACGGTTTGGATCATCATCGCAAAACTGGCCCAAATTGTGTACCCCAAATGATGCTCTATGAGGCAGCTTTGCCGCTGAACCATTGGAGGAGCGCAGCGGCCCTGAGCTGGCTGGGATCTGTGACTCAAAAACAGACGTTTTCATCATTTATTTGCAACTACACAATTCCCAAAAAATACGGGCATGTGAACAGCTCCATAAACTATAATGGGTACAAGTTCTATATCTGGAAAATACTGAGAGAACACAGACGTGAATTGTCTCTGCAGAGAGGAAGAGGACTAGAAGTCTAGTGCCACCTACAGCAATCCTCACACACGTGATCAGTAAGGCTGCTGTCACATTATCAGTATTTGGTCAGTATTTTACATCAGTATTTGTAAGCCAAAATCAGGAGTGGAACAAATAGAGGAAAAGTACAATAGAAACATATGCACCACTTCTGTATTTATCACCCATTCCTGGTTTTGGCTTATAAATACTGATGTAAAATACTGACCAAATACTGATAGTGTGACGGCAGCCTAAGAGATCTGTCAGTGCGCACAGGCTGACATTGTTCTCTGCAGCGTAACTCCTGTTTAGACAGCTCAATGTGCTACCGAGAATAATAATCTTTAACCTCTTAACTCCCAAGGGTGGTTTACATGTTAATGACCCGGCCAATTTTTACAATTCTGACCACTGTCCCTTTATGAGGTAATAACTCTGTACGGGTATGTGTCCACGTGCAGGAAACGCTGCGTGTCTGACGCTGCATAGAGCCGCAGCGTCAGACACGAAGCGTCCAGATGTTACAGCATAGTGGAGGGGATTTAATGAAATCCCGTCTCCACTATGCGTGGTAACACGCACGCGGCGGCCCTGCGACTCCGGACATGCTGCGCGTCTTTTCAAATCGCAGCATGTCCGTATATCTTGCGGCGACGCTGCGTCGCCGCAAGATATAGCACAGGGCCCTATGGTGGGGAGCGATGATCCCGGATGTGTGCTATGAACACATCCTGCATCATCGCATCCCAGAAAGGAGGCGGGGCTTACCGCAGAGCGGCTAAGCCGCTCCGACGATACCGCCGGCCATCCTGAAAGTGGACACATACCCTAACACTTCCATGGATTCCGGAGATTTTAATGGTATGTGTTGTGAATTCTGTGGCAGAGCTCCCTCCTGTGGTCACAAGTGGTACTTCGGCTGGTTCTCTCTGTGAGCTTCCGTTGGTGGAGGAAAGTGGTACTGTGGCTTCTGAGTTTCCTTCCTCAGGTGATGTGGTGAAGTCGTTAGGTGCTTCTCTATTTAACTCCACCTAGTGCTTTGATCCTGGCTTCCAGTCAATGTTCTAGTATTGGACCTGTTTCCTCCTGGATCATTCCTGTGGCATGCTGCTCTGCATAGCTAAGTTCCTCTTTGCTATTTGTTTGCTGTTTTTTTCTGTCCAGCTTGTCAATTTGTTTTTTACTGCTTGCTGGAAGCTCTGGGACGCAGAGGGTGTACCTCCGTGCCGTTAGTTCGGTACGGAGGGTCTTTTTGCCCCCTTTGCGTGGTTTTTGTAGGGTTTTGTGTTGTCCGCAAAGTTACCTTTCCTATCCTCGCTCTGTTCAGAAAGTTGGGCCTCACTTTGCTAAATCTATTTCATCTCTACGTTTGTCTTTTCATCTTAACTCACAGTCATTATATGTGGGGGCTGCCTTTTCCTTTGGGGTATTTCTCTGAGGCAAGGTAGGCTTATTTTCTATCTTCAGGCTAGCTAGTTTCTCAGGCCGTGCCGAGTTGCATAGGCAGCGTTAGGCGCAATCCACGGCTGCCTTTAGTGTTGTTGGAGAGGATTAGGGATTGCGGTCAACAGAGTTCCCACGTCTCAGAGCTCGTTCTTGTTTTTTGGGTTATTGCCAGGTCACTGTATGTGCGCTGACCTCTATGTCCATTGTGGTACTGAATTACCTTTCATAACAGTACTGGAAGCCCAAAGTACTAATGATTCTCAATAGAGGGAAAAAAGAAGTTCCGAGACCATTTTTTTTTCTTTGCACTGTGTTTTGCCTTTTTTTTCCCCTAGACATTTGGGTGGTTTAGGACACAGGTGTAGCATGTGTGGATCAGCTCACGGCAAGAGTACAAAGTATTCAAGACTTTCTGGTTCAGAATTCTATGTTAGAACTGAGAATCCCTATTCCTGATTTGTTTTTTGGAGATAGAACTAAATTTCTGAGTTTCAAAAATAATTGTAAACTATTTCTGGCTTTGAAACCTCGCTCCTCTGGTGACCCAGTTCAACAAGTTAGGATCGTTATTTCTTTTTTGCGCGGCGATCCTCAGGACTGGGCATTTTCCCTTGCGCCAGGGGATCCTGCATTAAGTAATATCGATGCATTTTTTCTGGCGCTCGGATTGCTGTACGATGAGCCTAATTCTGTGGATCAGGCAGAGAAGAATTTGCTGGCTCTGTGTCACGATGAAATAGAGGTATATTGTCAGAAATTTAGAAAGTGGTCCGTACTCACTCAGTGGAATGAAGGTGCGCTTGCAGCTATTTTCAGAAAAGGTCTCTCTGAAGTCCTTAAGGATGTCATGGTGGGATTTCCTATGCCTGCTGGTCTGAATGAGGCTATGTCTTTGGCCATTCAGATCGGTCGACGCTTGCGCGAGCGTAAATCTGTGCACCATTTGGCGGTATTACCTGAGCTTAAACCTGAGCCTATGCAGTGCGATAGGACTTTGACCAGAGTTGAACGGCAAGAACACAGACGTCTGAATGGGCTGTGTTTCTACTGTGGTGATTCCACTCATGCTATCTCTGATTGTCCTAAGCGCACTAGCGGTTCGCTAGGTCTGCCACCATTGGTACGGTACAGTCAAAATTTCTTCTGTCTTTTACCTTGATCTGCTCTTTGTCATCGAATTCTGTCATGGCATTTGTGGACTCAGGCGCTGCTCTGAATTTGATGGATTTGGAGTATGCTAGGCATTGTGGGTTTTTCTTGGAGCCCTTGCAGTGTCCTATTCCATTGAGAGGAATTGATGCTACGCCTTTGGCCAAGAATAAGCCTCAGTATTGGACCCAGCTGACCATGTGCATGGCTCCTGCACATCAGGAGGTTATTCGCTTTCTGGTGTTGCATAATCTGCATGATGTGGTCGTGTTGGGGTTGCCATGGCTACAAGTCCATAATCCAGTTTTAGATTGGAAATCCATGTCTGTGTCCAGCTGGGGTTGTCAGGGGGTACATGGTGATGTCCCATTTCTGACTATTTCGTCATCCACCCCTTCTGAGGTTCCTCAGTTCTTGTCTGATTACCGGGATGTATTTGATGAGCCCAAGTCCGATACCCTACCTCCGCATAGGGATTGTGATTGTGCTATCGATTTGATTCCTGGTAGTAAATTCCCAAAAGGTCGACTGTTTAATTTATCTGTGCCTGACCACGCCGCTATGCGGAGTTATGTGAAGGAGTCTTTGGAGAAGGGGCATATTCGCCCGTCATCGTCGCCATTGGGAGCAGGGTTCTTTTTTGTAGCCAAGAAGGATGGTTCGCTGAGACCTTGTATAGATTACCGCCTTCTAAATAAGATCACGGTTAAATTTCAGTACCCCTTGCCGCTGTTATCTGATTTGTTTGCTCGGATTAAGGGGGTTAGTTGGTTCACCAAGATAGATCTTCGTGGTGTGTATAATCTTGTGCGTATTAAGCGAGGCGATGAGTGGAAAACTGCATTTAATACGCCCGAGGGCCATTTTGAGTATCTAGTAATGCCATTCGGACTTGCCAATGCTCCATCAGTGTTTCAGTCCTTTATGCATGACATCTTCCGAGAGTACCTGGATAAATTCCTGATTGTGTACTTAGATGACATTTTGATCTTCTCGGATGATTGGGAGTCTCATGTGAAGCAGGTCAGAACGGTGTTTCAGGTCCCGCGTGCTAATTCTTTGTTTGTGAAGGGATCAAAGTGTCTCTTTGGTGTTCAGAAGGTTTCATTTTTGGGGTTCATCTTTTCCCCTTCTACTATCGAGATGGATCCTGTTAAGGTCCAAGCCATCCATAATTGGACTCAGCCGACATCTCTGAAAAGTCTGCAAAAGTTCCTGGGCTTTGCTAATTTTTATCGTCGCTTCATCTGCAATTTTTCTCGTATTGCTAAACCATTGACCGATTTGACCAAGAAAGGTGCTGATTTGGTCAATTGGTCTTCTGCTGCGGTGGAAGCTTTTCAAGAGTTGAAGCGTCATTTTTCTTCTGCCCCTGTGTTGTGTCAACCAGATGTTTCGCTTCCGTTCCAGGTCGAGGTTGATGCTTCTGAGATTGGAGCAGGGGCTGTTTTGTCGCAGAGAAGTTCTGATTGCTCAGTGATGAAACCATGCGCCTTCTTTTCCAGGAAGTTTTCGCCTGCTGAGCGTAATTATGATGTGGGCAATCGAGAGTTGCTGGCCATGAAGTGGGCATTCGAGGAGTGGCGTCATTGGCTTGAAGGAGCTAAGCATTGCGTGGTGGTCTTGACTGATCATAAGAACTTGACTTATCTCGAGTCCGCCAAGCGGTTGAATCCTAGACAAGCTCGTTGGTCATTGTTTTTTGCCCGTTTTGACTTTGTGATTTCATACCTTCCGGGCTCTAAAAATGTGAAGGCGGATGCTCTGTCTAGGAGTTTTGTGCCCGACTCTCCGGGTGTATCTGAGCCGGCGGGTATCCTCAAAGAGGGAGTAATTGTGTCTGCCATCTCCCCTGATTTGCGGCGGGTGCTGCAAAAATTTCAGGCTAATAAACCTGATCGTTGCCCAGCGGAGAAACTGTTTGTCCCTGATAGGTGGACGAATAAAGTTATCTCTGAGGTTCATTGTTCGGTGTTGGCTGGTCATCCTGGAATCTTTGGTACCAGAGAGTTAGTGGCTAGATCCTTTTGGTGGCCATCTCTGTCGCGGGATGTGCGTACTTTTGTGCAGTCCTGTGGGATTTGTGCTCGGGCTAAGCCCTGCTGTTCTCGTGCCAGTGGGTTGCTTTTGCCCTTGCCGGTCCCGAAGAGGCCTTGGACACATATCTCTATGGATTTTATTTCAGATCTTCCCGTCTCTCAAAAGATGTCAGTCATTTGGGTGGTCTGTGATCGCTTCTCTAAGATGGTCCATTTGGTACCCTTGTCTAAATTGCCTTCCTCCTCTGATTTGGTGCCATTGTTTTTCCAGCATGTGGTTCGTTTACATGGCATTCCAGAGAATATCGTTTCTGACAGAGGTTCCCAGTTTGTTTCGAGGTTTTGGCGAGCCTTTTGTGGTAGGATGGGCATTGATTTGTCTTTTTCCTCGGCTTTCCATCCTCAGACTAATGGCCAGACCGAACGAACCAATCAGACCTTGGAAACATATATCTGAGATGTTTTGTTTCTGCTGATCAGGATGACTGGGTGTCCTTTTTGCCTTTGGCTGAGTTCGCCCTTAATAATCGGGCCAGCTCGGCTACCTTGGTTTCACCGTTTTTCTGCAACTCTGGGTTCCAGCCTCGTTTCTCTTCAGGGCAGGTTGAGTCTTCGGACTGTCCTGGTGTGGATACTGTGGTGGACAGGTTGCAGCAGATTTGGACTCATGTAGTGGACAATTTGACTTTGTCCCAGGAGAAGGCTCAACGTTTCACTAATCGCAGACGCTGTGTGGGTCCCCGACTTCGGGTTGGGGACTTGGTTTGGTTATCTTCTCGTCATATTCCTATGAAGGTTTCCTCTCCTAAGTTTAAACCTCGTTTTATTGGTCCGTATAGGATTTCTGAGGTTCTTAATCCTGTGTCTTTTCGTCTGACCCTTCCAGATTCATTTTCCATACATAACGTATTCCATAGGTCATTGTTGCGGAGATACGTGGCACCTATGGTTCCATCTGTTGATCCTCCTGCCCCGGTTTTGGTGGAGGGGGAGTTGGAGTATATTGTGGAGAAGATTTTGGATTCTCGTGTTTCAAGGCGGAAACTCCAGTATCTGGTTAAGTGGAAGGGTTATGCTCAGGAAGATAATTCCTGGGTCTTTGCCTCTGATGTCCATGCTCCCGATCTTGTTCGTGCCTTTCATATGGCTCATCCTGGTCGTCCTGGGAGCTCTGGTGAGGGTTCGGTGACCCCTCCTCAAGGGGGGGGTACTGTTGTGAATTCTGTGGCAGAGCTCCCTCCTGTGGTCACAAGTGGTACTTCGGCTGGTTCTCTCTGTGAGCTTCCGTTGGTGGAGGAAAGTGGTACTGTGGCTTCTGAGTTTCCTTCCTCAGGTGATGTGGTGAAGTCGTTAGGTGCTTCTCTATTTAACTCCACCTAGTGCTTTGATCCTGGCTTCCAGTCAATGTTCTAGTATTGGACCTGTTTCCTCCTGGATCATTCCTGTGGCCTGCTGCTCTGCATAGCTAAGTTCCTCTTTGCTATTTGTTTGCTGTTTTTTTCTGTCCAGCTTGTCAATTTGTTTTTTACTGCTTGCTGGAAGCTCTGGGATGCAGAGGGTGTACCTCCGTGCCGTTAGTTCGGTATGGAGGGTCTTTTTGCCCCCTTTGCGTGGTTTTTGTAGGGTTTTGTGTTGTCCGCAAAGTTACCTTTCCTATCCTCGCTCTGTTCAGAAAGTTGGGCCTCACTTTGCTAAATCTATTTCATCTCTACGTTTGTCTTTTCATCTTAACTCACAGTCATTATATGTGGGGGGCTGCCTTTTCCTTTGGGGTATTTCTCTGAGGTAAGGTAGGCTTATTTTCTATCTTCAGGCTAGCTAGTTTCTCAGGCCGTGCCGAGTTGCATAGGCAGCGTTAGGCGCAATCCACGGCTGCCTTTAGTGTTGTTGGAGAGGATTAGGGATTGCGGTCAACAGAGTTCCCACGTCTCAGAGCTCGTTCTTGTTTTTTGGGTTATTGCCAGGTCACTGTATGTGCGCTGACCTCTATGTCCATTGTGGTACTGAATTACCTTTCATAACAAGTATGTGCACACGTTGAGGATTTGCATCTGGAATTTTCTGTGCAGATTCTGCATCTGTTGGCAGAAAACGCAGGTGCAGATTTGATGCGCTTTTCTTGCGGATTTTGTGTGGTTTTCTTGCGGATTTACTGTGGATTCTGTGCGGATTTCATGCGTTTTTACCCCTGCGGATTTCCATAATGGAATGGGTGCAGATCCACACAAAACATCCGTTGCAGATCCGCACAAAAGAAGTGACATGCTCCTTTTTTGAATCTGCTGCGTTTTCCGTGAAGATTTTCCGCACCATTAGCACAGCATTTATTTTCCCCATTGATTTACATTGTACTGTAAATCACTTGCAGATCCTGCAGCGTTTCTATAATAATAGTCTTTATTTTTATATAGCGCTAACATATTCCACAGCGCTTTACAGACATTATCATCACTGTCCCCAATGGGGCTCACAATCTAAATTCCCTATCAGTATGTCTTTCTGCGCGGAAAAAACCCTGCAGTTCTGCAGAAAATCTGCAACATGTGCACATACCCTAAACACTGTTTTCTCTTAACATATTGTAATTCACGTTAGTGTTAAAAATTTCTTTGATATTAACTTGCGATTATTTGTGAAAAAAATAAGAAAATTGGCAAAAATTTTGAAAATTTCGCAATTTTCCAAATTAGAGTTTTTGTGCCCTTATATCACAGATATAGTTCACACAAAATACTTAATAAATAACATTTCCCACATGTCTACTTTACATCAGCACAATTTTGGAACCAAAACTTTTTTTGTTAGGGAGTTATAAGAGTTAAAAGTTGACCAGCGATTTCTCATTTTTACAACACCATTTCTTTTTAGGGACGGCATCACATTTGAAGTCACTTTGAGGGGTCTATATGATAGAAAATACCCAAGTGGTACACCATTCTAGAAACTGCACCCCTCAAGGTGCTCAAAACCACATTCAAGAAGTTTATTAACCCTTCAGGTGCTTCACAGGAATATTTGGAATGTTTAAAAAAAAAAATTAACATTTAACTTTTTTTCCCATAAAATGTACTTCATATCCAATTTTTTTTTATTTTACCAAGGGTAACAGGAAAAATTGGACCCCAAAAGTTGTGCAATTTGTCCTGAGTACGCAGATACCCCATATGTGAAGGGGGGGAACCACTGTTTGGGCGCATGGCAGAGCTCGGGAGGGAAGGAGCGCCGTTTGACTTTTCAGTGCAAAATTGGCTGGAATTGAGATAGGACGCCATGTCGCTTTTGGAGAGCCCCTGATGTACCTAAACAGTGGAAATCCCCCATAAGTGACACCATTTTGGAAACTAGACCACATAAGGAAGTTATCTAGATGTATGGTGAGCACTTTGAACTCCCAAGTGCTTCACAGAAGTTTATAACGTAGAGCCGCAAAAATAAAAAATCATATTTTATTCACAAAAATTATCTTTTCGCCCACAATTTTTTATTTTCACAAGACTTAACAGGATAAATTGGACTCTAAAAGTTGCTGTCCAATTTTTCCTGAGTATGCCGATACACTATATGTGGGGGTAAATCACTGTTTGGGCGCACAGCAGAGCTTGGAAGGGAAGGAGCAGCGTTTAAATTTTTCAACGCAAAATTGGCTGAAATTGAGATCGGATTCCATGTCGCATTTGGAGATCCCCTGATGTGCCTAAACAGTGGAAACCCCCAATTCTAACTCCAACCCTAACCCCAACACACCTCTAATCCTAATTCCAGCCCTAACCATAACCCTAACCACAAACCTAACTCTAACACACCCCTAACCCTAATCCCAACCCTAGTCCCAACTCTAACCCTAATCCCAACTGTCACGGGGTCCTTCTCCGGTATCACAAAATCAACAGAGCAAGAGAATAGTGAACAATCCCAAGACCTTTATTTAGGCAAAAATACAAAAGGTTCATATACAATCCACCACACAAAGGATAAAATAGTCCAGAACCTGAATGCAGTTAAGAGGAGGAAAGCCTTGGGAGATGAGAGTCCAACAATCCAGCAGACAGAAGATAACAGTCCATATACTCTTCTTTCTCTCTGAGGTGCTGTGTTCACATAATAGTTCCACACATCTGAGATTGTGTCTCACCTCACTGATATTTTAAAAGTCGCCCTCCTCATTAACAGGTCAGGGGGGAAGGTTGCAGGGGCTCATTGTTTCAACAAGTTAGGTCAAGATGTCATTAGCATATTAGCAAACAATACAGTACTGTGGGGGCTGATATCAGATGGCAGCAACAGCCATTCATCAATTAGAAAATAACTCATCCTACAAGAGAACACCATGAAAATAAGTAAAATAGAAATATACACAAAAATGATACCCAAATAACATATCACACCATAACAACCTCTCCCCCCTCATAATAAGTGAGCACGCTATGAGGTCTACATAGACCTCTGGCCTGCTCACTTTAGTCCACATTGCTCAAACGTTTATAGTTCCTTGTATACTGGCAGGGGTAGGTCGGCCTGGGGAGCCTATGGTTCTTCTTGTCAAGACAGTTCATCGGCGTTCTGGTGTTGGCTTCCCTGCTTGTATTGGATGGAGAAGCTGTAGGGTTGTAAGGACAAGCTCCACCGCAGCAATCTTTCATTGTCCCCTGATACGCGGTTCAGCCATGTGAGGGGGTTGTGGTCTGTAACAATTGTAAAGTCTCTGCCATACAAGTATGGCTACAATTTTTTTAGGGCCCATACGATGGCAAGGCACCTCTTTTCAATAGTGGCATAGGCAATTTCTCGATCCAGTAGTTTCCGACTGGCAGAAGCACAAACTGCACAATTATTGGGAAACAAGCTTTCCTAGGACCCCCTGTTCCCGATAATCATTAAAGAGTAACCATAATTTTAATTCTTATTTCATACATCAATAGAACACATGAAAATATGAAACATTGTAATATATCTTATCAGAGAAATCTGCTTCTATCTCCTCCTGGACTGATCAGTCATTCTCAAACTTCTCGATTCACCTGTAAAATGTGTATTCAGTGAAAACAGATTGTTACATTACTGAGATGGATGCTGCTGGTGAGATTCTATGTAGAGCAGGGATGTTAAACTCAAATACAGAGGGGGACAAAATAAAAAAAAACTTGGACAATGTAGAGGGCCAACCTTGATATATTAAATAATGTATAATATGTAATAAAGGATAAAAAACCTTGAATTATTAAATAACACAGATAATAAAGTATGATGCCAACAAAAGTAGTGCCCTAAACACAGTATGATACCCCCAGAGTGAAATCTTCCACAGTACCCGCCACAAGCACGGTATCATGCCCTACTGTACCCCACCAGCAAAGTATGGCAACCTCAACACCATATGTGCCATGACTCTGTTGTTGGGTGTCTCAGGACCAGGGGCTCCTTCCCTGTCCCTAAAGCTAGGGGCACCCTAGCTCACCCTGTTCTCCACATTACTTCTGATGGTGAAGACGCCGGGGCTACGTACCTTGACTTAGCTCATGAATCTGCCCTCAGTTTCTACCCTTTCTCCACCCAAGGAAGAAGAGGGGAGTAGTAGTGTACCGTAATACACCGACCAGACTAACAAGGAAATATGAACAGCGATAACGAAAAATACCAATCATACAAATATTCTCACACAAACAACAGGGGAAGACATCGGGGAGTGGAGGATGGGATAAAAACAAAGTAGGAAAAGGGGAATTAGAACACACCCAAATCCTCGCAACAGTCACATATAAATCCACCAAAAGCCTTCTCAAATATCAGCCACCAATCAACCTACAACCATACAGCAAAAGCTAACTGACAATGATAGGTGCGAGCCAGGGCCCAGAAAATATAGGAGAGGGTAGTGACCAAAAATGAACCGCTGAGCCTTAATGTAGGAAAGCTTCCAAGAGCTGTCAGCTGAGCAGATTAACCCCTGCATTGCTAGAAGAAACATGCACCATTTAATATGAAGATGAAGTGCTTCTAATCAGTGCAGGAGTAGAAGAAATCACACACTACAGTCTTCTAGCTCCTCTCTGTAGCGGTAAATCCGTGACAGTATGATGCCCCAACTGTTATCCCCACACAGTATAATGGGCCCCACATAGTCATCCAAACAGTATAATGAGCTCCACATAGTCCTTAATACAGCATAATGGGCCCCACATAGTCCTCAATACAGTATAATGGGCCCAACATAGTCCTCCATACAGAATAATGGGCCTCACATAGTCCTTAATACAGTATAATGGGACCAACATAGTCCTCCATACAGAATAATGGGCTCCACATAGTCATCCATACAGTATAATGGCCCCACATAGTCCTCCATATAGTATGATGGGGGAGGGGTGGTGCTGACATCGTGGGCCAAATATAATCACCCTGTGGGCCAGATTTGTCCCACGGGTCAGAGTTGGCATGTAAGTGCAGCGCCCCAGGGTCCTCGTCGTCGCAGTGGTATTGCTTTCCTCTCGGGGAGAGTGATGCAACGTTTGGAGGAAAAGGATAACTGCATCCAGGTATCACAAACATGCAACGCATTTCACACTCCAGGCCACCAGGGGGAGCTGCTTCTCCTATTTATTAGGTGGTCACTTCATATATATATAGAGCAAAATTGGAACAGCACAATGCTCACCGATGGGTGCCTGGCCTCCTGGGTCAAGTGGTCCACTCTATCCCCAATTGTATACAAAAAGGCAAAAGAAGGCAGCACTCCAATAATATCCAAAGTGAAAAAAAGTGAGGTTTATTCAGCCCACATCTTTATGCAGCGACGTTTCGGCTCACACTGAGCCTTTCTCAAGCCCTTGAGAAAGGCTCAGTGTGAGCCGAAACGTCGCTGCATAAAGATGTGGGCTGAATAAACCTCACTTTTTTTCACTTTGAATATTATTGGAGTGCTGCCTTCGTTTGCCTGTATATATATATATATATATATATATATATATAACTGGTAGTCTGTAGGGAAAGTTAGAACATTCTAGACAGTAGTCTGAGGTGGACGGCGGGTCCAAGAAGCTGTGCATGCCCTCAGAGCTGCAGCTCCCAGAAAGAGACATTCAGAAGGCAGAACTGTATTGCAGCGAGCGTGAAGGAAGTCGAAGCAAAGGAGAGGATACCAGAAGGAGACCTGGCCTACACAGGCGGCCTTCTACTGAGGCGCAACATCCCGGTAGCCGGAATACCGAGGTAGTAAGGACCTCTACACCTTATTTCAGAGACGGCCAGGACAGCTAATTGCAGGTTACCTGTCCGCACTTACACCCAGGAGGCACGGTGACATCTACAGAGCCGGGTTATCCAAGAGACCCTATAAACAGGCTCAAGTCACCAGTCATACGGGTATTGCCCGATCCTATACGGGGGACAGAGAGAGAGAGAAACACCACATCTGTTAGACCCTTATGTGAAGCCATAGGCGCAAAGGAAGGCTACTGATTTCCACCTGGATAAGGAAACTCTGGCCTTGGCTCCAAACCGGCCAGACCCTGCCTGCCCTGTGAACCCCCTGTGAACCTTGACTTAAATGTCCGTCAAATTCTTCATACGTTATTGAGCACCTGGTGATGACTGTACGCACAAATAAAAGCATAATTTTTTCATAAAATTTGAAGTTTCATGTGTGCGACTGTTTCTCTGTAAACATTGACTATTCTTTCAGCCTGCACCTTTCGCTCTTTGATACAGAGTGCACCACATTTTTTGGACTGCCCTGTGATCTGGTGCTCTGGACTGTGGATGCCGAAGTCTTCAGTAAAGGTAAAGAGACTGCAACCTTATGTCCTCGTTCTTCACTGCGCCATTCATCATCTACACACCGGGAAGCCCTGGGGACATAATTCACCTGTTGGAAGGTATACCATCTAAGCTGATGCTTAACCCCTTAATCCCATATGACGTACTATCCGTCAAGATAACCTGGGACTTAATTCCCAGTGACGGGATAGTACGTCATACGCGTCATACGCTGACTATCGCAGCTGACACCCGGCACTATGTGCCAGGAGCGGTCATGGACCGCTCCCGGCACATTAACACCCGGCACACCGCGATCAAACATGATCGTGGTGTGCCAGCGGTACAGGGAAGCATCGTGCAGGGAGGGGGCTCCCTGCGTGCTTCCCTGAGACCCCCGCAGCAAGGCGATGTGATCGCGTTGCTGCGAGGGTCTCTTACCTTCCTCCCTGCAGCAGCCCCGGATCCAAAATGGCTGCGGCATCCAGGTGCTGCAGGGAGGGAGGTGGCTTACCAAGTGCCTGCTCAGAGCAGGCGCTTGCTAAGCCTGCAGTGCTGTAATCAGATCGCTGATCTGACAGAGTGCTGTGCAAACTGTCACATCAGTGATCTGTGATGTCCCCCCCCCTGGGACAAAGTAAAAAAAGTAAAAAAAAAAATTTCCACTTGTGTAAAAAAAAAAAAAAAAAAATCCTAAATAAAGAAAAAATATATATATATTATTCCCATAAATACATTTCTTTATCTAAATTAAAAAAAACAATAAAAGTACACAAATTTAGTACCGCCGCGTCCGTAACGACCCAACCTGTAAAACTGCCCCACTAGTTAACCCCTTCACTAAACACCATAAGAAAAAAAAAAACGAGGCAAAAAACAACGCTTTATTATCATACCGCCGAACAAAAAGTGGAATAACACGCGATCAAAAAGACAGATATAAATAACCATGGTACCGCTGAAAATGTCATCTTGTCCCGCAAAAAACGAGCCGCCATACAGCATCAGCAAAAAATAAAAAAGTTATAGTCCTGACAATAAAGCGATGCCAAAATAATTATTTTTTCTACAAAATAGTTATCGTATAAAAGCGCCAAAACATAAAAAAATGATATAAATGAGATATCGCTGTAATCGTACTGACCTGAAGAATAAAACTGCTTTATCCATTTTACCAAATGCAGAACGGTATAAACGCCTCCCCAAAAAAGAAATTCATGAATAGCTGGTTTTTGGTCATTCTGCCTCACAAGAATCGGAATAAAAAGCGATCATGACTCTGTGGACCAAAATATGGAAAAATTATAGGTCTAAAAATGTGGAGACGCAAAAAACTTTTTTGCTATAAAAAGCGTCTTTTAGTCTGTGACGGCTGCCAATCATAAAAATCCGCTATAAAAAACGCTATAAAAGTAAATCAAACCCCCCTTCATCACCCCCTTAGTTAGGGAAAAATAATAAAAATTTAAAAAAATGTATTTATTTCCATTTTCCCGTTAGGGTTAGAGTTAGGGCTAGGGTTGGGGTTAGGGTTGGAGCTAAAGTCAGGGTTAGGGTTGGGGCTAAAGTTAGGGTTGGGGTTTAGATTACATTTACAGTTGGGAATAGGGTTGGGATTAGGGTTAGGGGTGTGTCTGGGTTAGAGGTGTGGTTAGGGTTACTGTTGGGATTAGGGTTAGGGGTACGTTTGGATTAGGGTTTCAGTTAGAATTGGGGGTTTCCACTGTTTAGGCACATCAGGGGCTCTCCAAACGCGACATGGCGTCCGATCTCAATTCCAGCCAATTCTGCATTGAAAAAGTAAAACAGTGCTCCTTCCCTTCCGAGCTCTCCTGTGCACCCAAACAGGGGTTTACCCCAACATATGGGGTATCAGCGTACTCGGGACAAATTGGACAACAACTTTTTGGGTCCAAGTTCTCTTGTTACCCTTGGGAAAATAAAAATTTTGGGGGCTAAAAATCATTTTTGTGGGAAAAAAAATATTTTTTATTTTCACGGCTCTGCGTTGTAAACTGTAGTGAAACAGTTGGGGGTTCAAAGTTCTCACAACACATCTAGATATGTTCCTTGGGAGGTCTAGTTTCCAATATGGGGTCACTTGTGGGGTGTTTCTACTGTTTGGGCACATCAGGGGCTCTGCAAATGCAACGTGACGCCTGCAGACCAATCCATCTAAGTCTGCATTTCAAATGGCGCTCCTTCCCTTCCGAGCTCTGCCATGCGCCCAAACAGTGGTTCCCCCCCCCCAACATATGGGGTATCAGCATACTCAGGACAAATTAAATTGGACAACAACTTTTGGGGTCCAATTTATCCTGTTACCCTTGTGAAAATACAAAACTGGGGGCTACTAAATCATTTTTGTGAAAAAAAAAAGAATTTTTATTTTCACGGCTCTGCGTTATAAACTGTAGTGAAACACTTGGGGGTTCAAAGCTCTCAAAACACATCTAGATAAGTTCCTTAAGGGGTCTACTTGCTCTGCTATGCGCCCAAACAGTGGTTTACCCCCACATATGGGGTATCAGCGTACTCAGGACAAATTGTACAACAACTTCTGTGGTCCAATTTCTTCTCTTACCCTTGGGAAAATAAAACAAATTGGAGCTGAAGTAAATTTTTTGTGAAAAAAAGTTAAATGTTCATTTTTAATTAAACATTCTAAAAATTCCTGTGAAGCACCAGAAGGGTTAATAAACTTCTTGAATATGGTTTTGAGCACCTTGAAAGGTGCAGTTTTTAGAATGGTGTCACACTTGGGTATTTTCTATCATATAGACCCCTCAAAATGACTTCAAATGAGATGTGGTCCCTAAAAAAAATGGTGTTGTAAAAATGAGAAATTGCTGGTCAACTTTTAACCCTTATAACTCCCTAACAAAAAAAAATGTTGGTTCCAAAATTGTGCTGATGTAAAGTAGACATGTGGGAAATGTTACTTATTAAGTATTTTCTGTGACATATCTCTGTGATTTAATTGAATAAAAATTCAAAGTTGGAAAATTGCAAAATTTTCGCCAAATTTCCGTTTTTTTCACAAATAAATGCAAGTAATATCAAAGAAATTTTACCACTATCATGAAGTACAATATGTCACGAGAAAACAATGTCAGAATCACCGGGATCCGTTGAAGCGTTCCAGAGTTATAACCTCACAAAGGGACAGTGGTCAGAATTGTAAAAATTGGCCCGGTCATTAACGTGCAAACCTCCCTTGGGGGTAATGTGGCCTCAGGTATTTCTCATGATAATATAGACACCATCATATGGATTTCAATGTTCTGTAGTTTGGGAAATTTGATGAAGCTCAAAACTGAGAAATCTCAAAATAGCGATGATGTAACGTGTATTAATGGCGTGCCAGCAGAGCATCCATAGATCCTATCATCAGATTTATAGATTCTCCCCTATCAAAAGAAAAAGGAATAACATTGATTGCTGGGGGTCCGACTATTGGGACCCACCGATGGCGCTTATTACTTCGCCACTGCCATAGAGAATGAATGGGGCAGATGTGTGCAGGCTCAACCACTGCTCCATTCAGACGAGGCTCTTCAGAGCCCACTTATTGGGATTGCTGAGGGTCCCTATCCATAAATGTGTAATAAACGAGCTTGTTACACCCCTGTAATTTATAGGCCTCCAGTCTGGGGCACTGCTGTCAGGTCACCTATGAATCACACACTGGGGCAGACTCATGCAAACACTCAGCTAAAACTGTCGTTTAGTGACTACAACAACCAATCAGAGCACAGCTTTCACAATGAGAAATTGAAGCTGTGCTGTGATTGGAGAAAACGACAGGTTCTGTCACGTGCGGCTCCAGTCCAGCAGGCGTCGCTGTGGTTTCTCCAGCCCTCCCTGTACACACACATAGCCGGACTGTACACACAGCTGGACTCGGCAGCAGCAGATCTCCTGGCCGCCCGGCAGTTGGGGCTGTAGTCGCTGCTGCTATGTCGTTCCTGTGCTGCTGGTGCTGCGGGGATGGCGGCTCCGGACACATCCCGCTGAAGGAGATGCCGGCCGTGCAGCTGGACACTCAGCACATGGGTGAGTGGCGGGAACACACGGGAGAGGTGTGCGGAGCTGCGTCCACGTCCTCCAGTGTCGGGCGCCGGAGCACTTCCGGTATCGCGAGCGTCCATCATGGCTGCTGTGTGGGGTGTAACCGCCTCCATAGGCGCCCTGCACGGACGGATGTGGGTATAAGGATACACATTATGTAATACACTGCTATGTATCTGACACGCACACCTATGTGTGTATATACTGGCAGTGTATCTAATACATATACACCACTAAAAAATAAAGGGAACACTAAAATCCCACATCCCAGATATCCCTGAATGAATAATTCCAGTTGTAAATCTTTATTCATTACATAGTGGAATGTGTTGTGAACAATAAACAAATATTTAGAATTGATTCCTCAGTGGTTGATACCTTCTATTTTTCTATCTACTGGCTAACACGGTACCAAAATATAGATCTTTCCTGTATCAAAATTGAGAACAATAAAACATAAAAAAGATCAATGTAAATCAAAATATCCCACGGAGGTCTGGAGTTGGAATGATGCTCAAAATCAAAGTGTAAAATCAAATTACAGGCTGATCCAAATTCAGTGGAAATGCCTCAGGACAAGGACACGATGCTCAGTAGTGTGTGTGGCCTCCACGTGCCTGTATGACCTCCCTACAAGGCCTGGGAATGTTGCTGATGAGGCTGCGGATGTTTTCCTGAGGGATCTCCGAGATCTGATTGAAAGCATCTGTCGTGTCGACTCTTGGGGACAGACTGTGGTGGATGGAACCAGACATGATGTCCCAGATGTGCTCAATCGGATTCAGGTCTGGGGAACGGGCGGGCCAATCCATAGCTTCAATGCCTTCATCTTGCAGGAACTGCTGATACACTCCAGCCACATGAGGTCTGGCATTGTCATGCACCAGAAGGAACCCAGGGCCAACTGCACCAGCATATGGTCTCACAATGGGTCTGAGTATCCCATCCCGGTACCTAGTGGCAGTCATGCTACCTCTGGTGAGCACATGGAGGGCTGTGTGGGCTTCAAAAGAAATGCCACCCCTCACCAATACTGACGCACTGCCAAACTGGTCATGCTGGAGCATGTTGCAGGCAGCAGAACATTCTTCACAGCATCTCCAAACTCTCACATGTGCTCAGTGTGAATCTGCTCTCATTCATCTGCTAATCGCCCTGCACGTTGTTAAGTTGTAAGCACAATGCCCACTTGAGGACGTCGGGATCTCATATTGCCCTCATGCAGTCTGTTTCTGACAGTATGAGCAGACACATGGATGTTAGTGGCCCGTTGGAGATCATTTTGCAGGGCTCTCGCACTGCTCCTTTTTGCACAAAGGAAGAGGTAGTGGTCCTGCTCCTGAGTTGTCGCCCTCCTACGGCCCCTTTCTCGTCGCCTAGTATCTGCCCTATGCTCTGGACACTGTGCTGACAGACATTTACTCTTCTTGCCATAGCTTGCATTGATGTTCCATCCTGGATGAGCTGCACTTTCTGAGCAACGTCATGCTACTGTACTTCTAGGGGTGAGAGCAATGACAAAATGCAAAAGTGACCTAAACAGCCAAAAAGGATGAGAACAGATGAATGGTCTGCGATCACCCCCTGCAGAACCAGTCCTTTTACATGGGTTATCTTGCTAATTACCTATCATTTCTACCTGTTGTCTGTTCCATTTGCACAACATCAGTAGAAATTGATTCAGAAATGTTTCTTCATAACAGGACAGGTTGATTTCACAGACGTGTGACTGACTTGGAGTTATGTTGTGTTGTTTTAAGTATTCCCTTTTTATTTATTTTTTTAAGTGTACATACATTAAAGTATATAATACACAGAAGGGAAGACTTAAGTTCTAACATATATTCCAAGTTTTCAGATAGTGTGGGTGGCGCTAGTGATACCGGGGAACATCACTCTAGATTGGGGACAGGTTGACCCAGATATGGGGGAGGGGGCTGCAGCTCAGCTCTTATTGAAGTGAATGGGAGATGAAAGTAATTATCCAGCAGTGGCCATTAAATACACAGAGCTGCCATGTTCCACCCCGCACATTGCTTCCATCCAGGAGAGAGTACACATGAGCTGACTGGTGGGGGTGCCAAGTGTGTGACCCTCTGATCTGTTACTGATGACCTAATCTATGGATAAGTCATCAGTGTCCTGATCCTGCACTTCCTTTTTAACCTCTTACTGACATTGGACATACTAGTACATCCTATGTTGAGTGCGGGTGTATGTAGTAGGCAAACGGCAATGACGAGCTAGCTCCTATTGCTGGTATTTAAAGGGAGCCTGACAGCTGATGCATGCCGCCTGATCAACAGCCAGTATGGATTAGGTACTGGTTGTATGATCTCAGCCAGGTACGTCTGACTATAAAATGCAGCTGAGTTTCAGAGAAAAACACACTTTAAAAGCTGGCGGGGACTGAGCCACATGGGAGATTAGTCACACAGGCGAATCCCGGCGGTTTCTCCCTGCCCCCTTTCCTTAAGTGACAGGTTTCGTGAATGTTTAGGGAGAAACCTGTCAGTCACTGTCAGAAGCCGCTGTGGACTCGCTTGTCCAACTAATCTCTTGTGCATCGCGGTCCCCGACGGCTTTTAAGCTGCTGCGTTTCTGACTCGGACATATCTGGCTGCCATCATACAACCAGTGCCTGCTAAATGTTGCTGGAACCATAGGCCGCATGTATCAGCTGCCAGGTTCCCTTTAACCATTTACATGCCACTGTTAGCTTCTAATAGCGCCATTTAGATGATTGGAATCTGGTGTGATCTGTAATTGCAGGGTCTACTGTGTTACCATGGCACCCACTGGCGTACCGAATACCCCGGCTTCATCATCTTAGTACTACCATGTAAGCCGAGCAGGCCGTCGAGTCCCAGTTTTCTCATTTCAAAATAAATAGAAACGACGAGCACATTTAGTATCCCTGGATCCTGAAAGGTACAATTTGCAAAGATATAAAATTTGTGAACCCTTCTGTATTGTTTTTTCTTATTGCAGGAACTGATGTAGTAATTGTGAAGAATGGCAGAAGGATCTGTGGCACGGGGGCATGTCTTGCTAATGCACCGCTGCATCAAAACAAGAGTTACTTTGAGTTTAAAGTGCAATCTACAGGTAGGTGAGGGCAGCCTCCTGCCACAACACTGTACTGATGTTACTACCACCCAGTGAGCAATGTCATTGTTAGGGGGAAGGAAGCTGGCCATCTTTATACAGGTTAGCCATATGCTATCACTTACTGATTGGCAGAGGGTTTCGCTGCACCTTACCAATTCTAAGACAAAGTGAAGTGCTACAATTCCTTCCTCTTAGACCGCGTTAAAAAAACCAAACATATACTGCAGCGATACCGACAACGATGTCGATCGCTGCAGCGTCGCTGTTTGGTCGCTGGAGAGCTGTCACACAGACAGCTCTCCAGCGACCAACGATGCCGGTAACCAGGGTAAACATTGGGTTACTAAGCGCAGGGCCGCGCTTAGTAACCCAATGTTTACCCTGGTTACCATCGTAAAAGTAAAAAAAACAAACACTACATACTTACCTTCCGTCTGTGCTTTCCTGCACTGACTGTGAGCACAGCGGCCGGAAAGCAGAGCGGTGACGTCACCACTGTGCTTTCCGGCTGGCCGGCGCTCACAGCCAGTGCAGGAAAGCACAGTGCCGGGGACAGACAGCGGAAGGTAAGTATGTAGTGTTTGTTTTTTTTACTTTTACAATGGTAACCAGGGTAAACATCGGGTTACTAAGCGCGGCCCTGCGCTTAGTAACCCGATATTTACCCTGGTTACCAGTGAAGACATCGCTGAATCGGCGTCACACACGCCGATTCAGCGATGTCTGCAGGGAGTCCAGCGACGAAATAAAGTGCTGGACTTTCTGCAGCGACCAACGACATCACAGCAGGATCCTGATCGCTGTTGCGTGTCAAACTGAACGATATCGCTAGCCAGGACGCTGCAACGTCACGGATCGCTAGCGATATCGTTCAGTGTGACGGTACCTTTATTTGAGTGTAAGCTGGGTATGCATTGTTCCCCCTGTCCTTGTATGCATGCCTCCCCCGTCCCTGTCCTTGTATGTATTTCCCCCCCCGTCCTTGTATGCATGCCTTTCCCCATCCTTGTATGCATGTCTTTCTCCGTCCTTGTATGCATGTCTCCCCTGTCCTTGTATGCATGCCTCCCCCGTCTCTGTCCTTGCATGTATGCATGTCTCCCCTGTCCCTGTCCTTGCATGCATGTCTCCCCTGTCCCTGTCCTTGCATGCATGCCTCCCCTGTCCCTGTGCTTGTATGCATGGCTCACCCGTCCCTGTGCTTGTATGCATGGCTCCTATAAAAAAAAAAATCCTACTTACCTTGACTGCGCGCCCTCGCTGCATCTTGTTCCGGTGCCAGCAGCTCTTCCTGTTGAGCGATCACGTGGCCCTGCTCATTAAGGTAATATTCACACCATGTCTATGAGAGTGGAGAGCGTGAATATTCATTGCCTTAATGAGCGTGACCAGAAGATCGCTTGCCCAAAAGCTGCTGGCGCCGGAAAGAACGAGATTCAGCGAGGGCGCACAGGAAGGTAAGTAGGATGTGTGCTGGAAGCCTGCGGCTGTCACTGTGCTATTACAGAGAAATGAATATTCATTTCTCTTTAGCAGCGGCACAGGCTTTAGCACAGCCGCCGGCTCTGGCCTCTATGACCCGCTGCTCTGGGATTCCTGGGCATGCGCACTGCGTGTCTAATCCACTCACCCAGGTCGCAGTGCGCATGCCCAGGAATCCCAGCCCCGCAGTGTGAATAAATCATAAGTTACTGAGGGGCTGGGATTCACAAGTAGGGCGGCCGCACAGGCGCAGTCAGCGAGACTGCATATGAGGACAGACGGGCAGCGCTCACTGCGCCTGCCCCAGGCAAGACAAAAGACCGCAGGCGCCGGCCGATTTCAAAACAAACAGCGGTGAGGAGGCGGCGCCAAGAAGACTTGAGTGACGGCTGTGAGGCGTCTGCAGCAGGGGGGAAAGGCCTGCCTCCAGGACTGAAGACAGGTATTTCGGACAAATTACAAAACGGATTATTTCTGCATTTACAGCACCAATAACTAAAAGAGCCATCTTGTCAGAATGCAGCATTACTGCTGCACAAGGTGGCTCTTTAAGTTTCAAACGCCTGGGGAAGGGGGGGTTAAGGTTCCCTTTAAGCACAAAAACTGTGCTGAAAAACTCGGCTTACACACGAGTATATACGGTAATCTGAGTTTCATTCACACTTGTCATCCATGTGCAATCCATTTTTTTTACAGCAGCTATTATTAATTTAGAACCATTTCCAGTTTCCGATGTTATAGATTTGCAGAGTATCCTTTACAAAAAAAAACCTGGATGCTCTGCATATGGCATCCGTTTTTTTTTTTTTTGCATACTGATAGACTTGATTGAGTGAGTCTCAACCGATTTACGGAAAAAAAACAATGCATGCTCTGATTTTAATTTTTCGTTCCCCCCCCCCCTTCCCAGTCAGTGAAAGAAATCGCTCATCTGCACGGCTCCATTCTCTTATGGACAGTACTCGGACTGAAATCGGGGTCATGTGAGCGAGCACTTGTAGAGGACATTCTCTTTTTTTTTTTTTTTTTACATGTTAAATTGGCCACATCATAAAGTAGCTGAATAAAATGTGGCTTTTATTATTTTACATTCTCCTCTTCATTGTGGCGATTTTAGCTAGTAAATTTTATTATAACTCCTCTATAACCAGAGGAGCATTATCAGAGATTCCTCTCTGGGTGCGATTACGCTTGCCTTGCATGACATTTCACAATTATAAGCTAATGCCATCATATGGGGTCTGAGAACAAACTCCGGAGAAGCTTAGAATCGGCTGTTTCACTGGCATCTGGCAAGGCTCGTGTCTAACCAGATCGTACAGATCTCGCTGCCAGCATGTGCTGACATTATGAGCGCAGAGGGAGGACATTATATACAGCGCCCTGCAGCCGTCCCAGGCAGCGCAGAATAGATGACACTGTTCCACCCCACCCCTCTCCTATGTCACTCATAATGTAAGTGACAGTTCTGTAAGAGCCGCAGCATGTCACCTCCACCGCTCTATCCCGGGTACCAGGCATTATTCCCAGAGCTGTGTATGTACTGACACTCCCCGCGCTTGTAATTTCCATTTACTCAGTGAGACCTGTGTGACCTGGGCAGATAGGAGTCTTACCAGATCACACAGAAAAAGCCAATTCAGATTCAATTCTCCGGGGGTTTTGCCGTCGTCCGCCCACCCCACACGTTTCTACTGCCTTTAATGTTGTGATTTGACATCTTACAGGAGAAATGGTAAACGGCCCCCAGAGTAGAATCTCTTTTAATGCGCCCCTTTGGTTGAGGAGGATGAATTTGCAAATTAGGCACAATAAAATATGCAAGCAAATATCTCCTGAATGGAGAGGAGTCAGTTCTTCTGCTACTTTTATAATGTTTATAGTTTGACCTGTAAAAATGTAGTGACAGGTCCTCTCATTCAATGCCCTTGGTCTGTGCTGCCCCTGGAGAAGGAGCCTTGTGCACGCTCTGCCTTGTGTGTCTCCAGTATACTCAATATAGTGTATAAATGTACAGATCCTCAAACTATTTTTGAGAAAAGAACAGTAGAATGCAAAAATTATTTTCTCTAATTTTTTTTTGATCTTTATTACAATCTTACATAAAGGGATTTATTTAACAAGAAAACAGGTAGGGAGGGAGCATGAAATCACAATTAATAGTAATAAATATTTTTGCACAGCAGATAGACTAATTAGAGATAAATAGTATATGAAAAATTATATGCCTTTCAATAAATTTAAAATAAATCACTTTTATAAAGTGCATAGTGCTCCTGTAAACAATTATACTATGTGAAAAAGGTAATGAAGAAAAAAAATCATATGAAATCGTATATAAAAAATGTATATTATACCATAATAGCAAATATGCAAGAGTACTGTGATCAAAATTATATCTAGATGGTGGATATCATATATATACACAATAGGGAACACTATTCTATATCACTCAATATAAAGAAACAGATGGTGACTAGGATGGGAGGCGGGTGGTGACTCACAAACTTTATTTTTAAGGGAAAAACAAAAAAAAAACCTTGATTTTTCATTCCTTCTCTCCAGCAAACGCTGCTGGGGAGAAGGAATGAATGCCGGCTTCAGCACCACACACAGGGGGGACAGCGTTTACTGTAGCGCTGTCTCTCCTGCGGGCAGTACGTGCAAACGGAGGAGAGTGCACACTGTTCTATGTGTGCGGCACGTATTGCAGTATGTGCTGCCGGAGAAAAGCGGACATGTCTCCGTGTTTTGCACACGGACACACGGTCCGTGAAAACACGGAGACATGTGCATAGACCCATCCATTCATAGACCCGGAGACACTGACGTGTGAAAGAGGCCTTATACTGTTACTACTTTCTTAATACACATGCGAGACTGTAAACGAGGTCCGTAAGGGATTGAAAAGATGGCTGGTCATTATTACCAGAGTTATACATTTATACTGACTTTCGTAAATGTAGCAATTAGTGATCAGCGCTCAGATAAGGCGTTAACCGAGCATGCTTGGGTGCTATCAGAATGTCTTAAACACATTATTCAAGCACGCTGAAGTCACCCGGTTAGCACCTGAGCATGCTCTGATGACGCCTTATCCCAGCACGTTCGCTCATCACTAGTAGCAATTCATTCTGCATGATGCCATAGGTAAAGGAGAAAGCGCTGTAATCGGGGAGGGGTGCGCAGCACGGAGCAGTCACAGCTGCTGTTTAGATTATTGATGCCCCCTCGCCACATTCACAAGCTAAGCGGGACGTCAATCAACTGAATACTGGGCATTATTGGAGAACCCTGCCCAATGTCTGGAGAAGAGCAGGGCGCAGCGCGGTTATCAATTATCTCCATTCACTGATGACTTCCACCTCTGTAAAACCCCCTCTATAGATGATAATTATCACAGCTAAGTTGCTTTTTTATTTTCATAGATAATCTGGACCTGACAGGTGCCCTTTAAGCAGCACATCTTTGAACGATCTACAGTTTTGATCTGTTTTAATATGTTAATAAAATGTATGCTAGAGTGTAAGTTGTGAGATTGCACTGAGTAGTTTACAGTATTACTTACACCCGTGGCGTTGGAGAGAAGAGGGGCTTCAGTAACAATTAGGCGTGGGCTGCACAGTGCCACACAAAAGATGCAAGGTTGTTTAAAGGTGTTGTTCCCTATCCAAAAATCCCTTTGTCAGGAGACACTCTCCTCTTGCTTAAGGTAGGTAGGCATGCTGCCCCTGTGTACATTTAGTTTTCTTTTTCATATACTGTTGTCGGAATACCGTACGTATCACTGACAAAATGGAAACTAATGTGCTGCTACTTGTTTTTTTTGTTTTTTTCCTTGCTATCCAGGCGTGTGGGGCATTGGCGTTGCAACGCAAAAAGCAAATTTAAATCAGATTCCGTTGGGTCGAGACGTTCACAGTCTGGTCATAAGAAACGATGGGGCCATTTATTACAACGATGAGGAGAAGAACAGGCTGCCGGCAAACAGCCTTCCACAGGAGGGTGATGTGGTGGTAAGCCGAATTGTGGATTTCATACAGTGATGTACTTACATATTTTCTGTATAACACAGTGGGGAACCATTGAACACATGAAGATAGATTTCAGCTGGTGTCATTACTTTCCATCACTTTTTCACCCATCAGTAATTAGGAAGCAATCCACGCAAGACTCCATTGCTGAATAGTGATGAGCGAACGTGCTCTGATAACGAGTTATCAGAGTATCTTGGGCGTTCTCGGATAATATATTCAATTCACTGCAGCTGCATGTTTTGCAGCCATAAACTGCTGCAAGACATGAAGGGAACAAAAAGTATATTCACACACGTTTTAAAGTTTGTTCAAAAACATATAGACAAGACTGTGAAATACTGGGAGAATATACTCAGGTTAGATGAGACCAAAATTGAACTTTTTGGATACCATAATACACATCATGTTTGGAGGCCAAAGGGCACTGCATATATTCCCAAAAACACTATACCAACGGTAAAGTTTGGAGGTGGGAACATCATGGTGTGGGGCTGTTTTTCAGCATATTTCACTGGCAAACCTCATATTATTGACGGAAGGCTGAATGGACAAATGTACCGAGACATTCTTGATAAAAAAAAAAAAATCTTCCACTATCTACCAGAATGATGAAGATGATGATGATGAAGATGAAACGAGTGGATACAGCAATACAATTGGCCCAAACACACAGCCAAGAAAACTCTCAAATGGAGATAGACAATAAAGATAGAAGGGCCCAGCCAATCACCTGACCCCAATGGAAAATATATGGAAGGAACTAAACCTCAATGTTCATATGAGCTCATGGGACCTACAGGATATGAAGAGTGTTTGTTTGTGTCGAAGAGTTCTGCATTTGAATGGACCGATGATCAAGACCGCGCATCACCTCTGCATTGCTTGTATAGAGGACTGACAGCCGATGTGCTTGTGTTCTTTTTAGAGGTCCTGCTAATCACCGGGTGCTTGTCTTGTATGACTCTCAAACATTTGTAATCTGAGAGAACCTGATTTGAAGTTACAATTTCTCTGGATTCATTTCTCCTGCAATTGCAATATTACAGAGTTTGCTTAAAGGGAAACGGTCACCAGGATTTTGCTACTGCATCTGAGGACAGCATGATGTAGAGCGGAGACCCTGTTTCCGCCAATGTGTCACTTACTGGGCTGCTTTCTGTCCTTTTCATAAAATCCCTGTTTTCTCTGCTGGAGATCCTACCTGTTCTTTGAATACTGAGCTTTGTATAACCCAGCCCTTACCACTGATTGGCAGTTTTCTGCCTATGCACAGTGTACACAGAAAGTTGCCAATGAGTGGTGAGGGCAGGGTTGTATACAGCTCATGAATATGGAAGACTACATAACAGCAGGTTTACTAGATCTCTAGTGATGATCATCTGCTGATAAAATCCCTGTTTTAAAACTACAGGAAACAGCCCAGTAAATCACAGATCACTGGAACCAGGGTCTCTTCCCCCTACATTATGCTACTGTCAGATTACGTGACAAAAAAACGGTGACAGATTCCCTTTAACCCATTCAGTCCCTGGGCCATTTTCCTTCGTTTTCCTTTTTGCTTTTCTCCTTCCAAGAGTCATAACGTCTTTATTTTTCCTTCACTATGGCGTGTGAGGGCTTGGTTTTTGCGGGTTGTACATTTGAACGACACCATTGATTTTACCATATAATGTGCTGGAAACGGGAAAAATTCCAAGTGCAGTAAAATTGCAAAAAAGTGCAATTCCACGATTGTGTGGTGTGTGTTTTTTTTTTTTGTAAACAAAGCTCCATTTTCAGAGACCAGTAGTGTCTCCATTTTGTCGTGATCTGGGGCAGGGTGAGGGTTAATTTTTGCATGCCGAGCTGATATTTTTATTGGTACCATTTTGGTGTAGATATGATCTTTTGATCGCCCTTTATTGCATTTTATTGCAATGTTGCGGAGGCCAAAGAAATGTAATTCTGGCTTTTTTTTCTTTCTTTTTCTCCTTTACAATGTTTACCGATTGGATTAATTTTTTTATATTTTTATCAGGCATTTCTCAATGCAGTGATACCAAATATCACTGCCACAGAGAAGCACTCATAGCAGATATACATAGCAGATCATGTGACAGGTGCCGATGGACGGGGTTTGTGGCACGCTTCTGGCGCGAGCATGTTAAATGCCAATGTCAGAGATTGACAGCTGCATTTAACATGTTAACAGACGTCAGTGTATCGCGATAACACGCGTGCTGGTATGGGCCCATGTCAGCTGATCAGATCAGCGGTCATGTGCTGGAAAAGTGAGCTCAGTGGAGTGAGAATTGCAGCCATGTTTCACTGAAAATGAACAAATATGCTGAGTTTCTAAGTATCCAGATCGGGTAACACCTCTTGTTTTGTTTTTGTTTTTTTCTTTTTTAAATTCCCCAATAATGTATCTGAAATTGTAAACCAACCCCATGGTGTTTGGGAGACCCAGTCAACACCCTGCGCCCCCACTGATCAGCTGTAATGTGCCCCAGCAGTATGCAGATATGTGATCCGGTGGAGCACAGCAGCCTCATACACTTGGTGTCCGCTTACTAGTACTGCGCCATAGCTCCCATTCACTATCCTACACACAGGTCATCAATCATTTAGTGCCAGGTAACACCTTTTTAACTTTTCTGTTTTTCTTCTTCTCCGCACAAGGACACATGTTCATCTTAGCTACTGCTCTAAACATCAACAAATCAGAAATGTATCTTGCAGTTTTCAAATAAAGTTGCAAAAATGTTTATCTAGGAAATTTGTCAATTGAAGCTTATGTATTTTGTCCGCTTGTTCCTAGGGTATCACCTATGATCACGTAGAATTAAATGTTTACTTGAACGGAAAGAATATGCTTTGTCCTTCATCTGGTATCAGGGGGACCGTGTATCCTGTTGTGTATGGTAAGTCAGCCTTCACTTTTTGTCTGCCCAATCCGCATTCGGTTGCTAGCTATTCCTCCCTGCTCCCCCATAAACTTGGATGTTCAGCTTGTGACAAGACAGCCTTCTGTCTGTGTACGTAGCTGGTTAAGCTGAATGTTGGTGTTCTTAATAACGAAGAGGAGATTGCATCTCTACAAGACCCCGATGATGACCATTTAGCTCCTTTGAGAACGAGGGGTCATGGGGTAGTTGGCACCAGGGCTGTGGAGTCGGTAAACCAAACTTCCAACACCTCAATTTCCATGACACCGACTCCACCAAAATGGGCTCCGACTCCACAGCCCTGGTTGGCACATCCCCTATTTGTTATAAGGTCCGTTGGTGTCAGATTTGTCTTGGATAACTGGGCACATCAGTTTAGAGAACCAGGTAGCGGTCTGATACATAGTATGTTTATATTGCACACGTAGAAGGATTGGCGCTGAAAACCGTTTTTTTTAAAGGGGATATCCAACCATCATTTATCATTTTTCCGAAGGACGGATGATAAATATATGATTAAGTGGGGGTAAGAAATCTGAAAATAGTGGTCCCAAGTTCTGAGATTGGAGCAGTAGTGTGCTTTGCATGACTGCTGTTCACTGTCATTAGGAGCATTGGTCATGTGTGCACTCGACTCCTATAGAAGTGAGAAGAGCAGAGGACATGCATAAGCGTATTGCTCCATTCACATTCTCTGGATCAGTTGGGGTCCTAACAGTCAGATCGCCATCAATCTTAAATTTGTGATCTATCCTGTGAACAGTTAAATGATACGTGAGTTCATACATATCAGTTTCACAACATTTCTGATATGTATCCTGCATGAATCAACAGCTCCTGAGCGTCTTTTGTGCATTAGAATGACAACAGTGTTACCATCCCCCTTCTTAATAGGAGATGTCCTTACAGGCAGCACTAAGTAGAGAGGGTCTTTATGAGACTCCGCATTAATGAGCACAATTTACAGCTGAAATGTACCTGAATGGTTATTTCATAAGGTTTACTACAAGTCAGGATGTCTCTGCTTTATATATGTTCTTTCAATGGGCTGTCCAGGACTATATCACCCATTCTTGGGATGGTTAACCAGCATTGGCTAGGTGAGTGTTTTACACCCTCCACCCCCGTAGATAAGGTGTTAACAGGTCCTGTGGAAGGTAGAAGTAGAGTTTACAGAGCCAGTCCACAAGAACCCTCCTTTCTCTGATCGCCCATGACGGCACCACGGAGAGAGGGGATCCGCCCACCAAGGACAGGAAACCTACGGATAAAAAGGCGGTACCACTCTCCTGCATCAGTTGGTTTCCTGTCCTTGATGGGAGACCTACGGACTTACCAGTTCGACGTTGGAATTCCGGGGCCAACCAGTCCGATTCAGGCAGCTGGGGTCCCTCTGCCTCGGCTAGGGTGGTGACTGGAAGCGCCACCGCTGGGAGCCAGTGGGCCTACAGGGTGTGCGGGGAAGGTGACAAGGAGTTCGCAGTCACCTCCCCAGGTAAGATGCAGCAGCGGCAACATCCAGGGGGGTCCCTCTGTGGTTGCGGGAGGTGCAGCGCAACCCTCCCTAAAACAAGCATCAGTCTGCACGCTGCACTGCCATCGGGCGTGCAGAGTAACGCGCTAAAGGGACTGCATAGGACCGGGGGTGCCGGTCAGCAGCGCCATATCTGCTTTCCGGGCGCCATCTTGAAAGTTCGGCGCATGCCCGGGATCCAGGCTGGTCTCGCGAGGTTGAAGGAAGCTTCCGTGCAGGCGCCGGCGGATTACCGCTTGGCGCGGTCTGCGCCGGCGGGGTTACCGCTCGAGCGCTTGGTGCGGTCTGCGCAGGCGCCGGTGGGGTTGCCGCTCGGGCGCTTGGCGCGGTCTGCGCAGGCGCCGGCAGGGTTGCCGCTCATGCGCAGGCGCCGGTTAAGGCTTGATGCGCAGGCGCCGGCGTTCGGCGCTCCTCGCCGTAGGTAGGCGCTACTGCGCAAGCGCAAGAAAAGAAAAAAAAGCGGCGGGAGGGTTTAAATAGGAGAATCCACATCCTCCCAGTGGCTCTGCAATAATAGGCAGGAGCCTCAAGAGCTAATAGTCGCCGCAGCGCCAGCTCAGCTCGAGTATCAAGGCAGCATCCGCAGACCAGCAGCAGTATGAGCGACCCGGCATCACCTTTGCCCGAATCACCTCCACCTGTAGCGTCGCCGCAGCAGCAGCAAAAAAGGCGACAGCAGAAAGGGCACCAGGACACCAGCAAAGAACGCCAAAGGTCCCAACACAGTAAGGAGTCCAGTACGGCGTCGGGGAAAAAGCCAGAGGCAGAGAATCCCCAATCGGTATTTATGGGTCCTGGAGGTGGTAAGTGGATCTTCGTGAAAGTCAGAGATAGTAAGATTGTTATTTGTCTCTTTTAGGGGAGGAAAAGCGTAGGTAAAACTAAGCACAAAATTTGTGCCATCTGTAGAGAGGATCTTCCACCTACCTGGGAGAAGAGACTATGCAATACTTGCATTCAGCAGACTGTATCTGAAAGCCTTCCTGGGTTTGCAACAGATCTAAAAAGCCTAATTAAGGAGCAAGTGGAGGACACCTTTAGATCACTAAAAAGTGGGGAAAAAAGGAGAAAGACCAGACACAGGTCTCCATCTCCAGTCTCAAAATCCGACAACGATAGTGAGAGTTCAGTGTCCTCCGACTCCTCCTCCGCATCTTCATCATCTACTTCTTCCTCGGGGGGACATAACTGTTTCCCACTAGAGGATACTGATGGCCTCATAAAAGCTGTGAGAAGTACCATGGGTTTGGTAGACTCCCACCCTAAAAAATCGGTACAAGACATCATGTTTGGGGGCCTGGAACAGGAAAAGAGAAGAGCTTTTCCGCTTAACGAAGCAATTGCAGCCTTAATTAAGAAAGAATGGAAGAAACCCATGAGAAAGACTCTTCTAACTCCAAAAAGGAAATACCCCTTCGAGGAGGAATCCTGCTCCTTTTGGGAGAAGGCCCCCAAATTAGACGTAGCAATTGCTAAAGCCTCAAAAAAATTCGCTCTCCCATTTGAGGACATGGGGGTCTTAAAAGACCCTATGGACAAGAAGGCAGACGCCTTTCTCAAAGGCTCCTGGGAGGCAGCGGGAGGAGGACTGAAGCCGGCAGTAGCAGCAGCATGTACTTCACGCTCCCTAATGATTTGGCTGAACCAACTAGAGGGTTAATTAAAGGGGAAAACTTCCCGGGACTCAATGCTGAATACATTACCAGTAATGAGGGGGGCCGCGGCTTTCCTAGCTGACGCCTCGGCCGACTCCATCAGGCTATCCGCCAGAGCAGCAGTGTTTGCTAATGCGGCCAGGCGCGCCCTCTGGCTTAAGAATTGGCCAGGCGACCTGCAAACGAAAACAAAACTGTGTACCATCCCCTGCGCAGGAGAATTTCTGTTCGTCTCTACCTTAGACGACATCTTGGAAAAAGCAGGGGACAAGAAAAAGTCCTTCCCCTCTCTGGGTCTCCCCTCTTATAGGAAGCCCTTTCGGAACAAGAGGTTTTTCCGTAAGAACCCAGGGAGAGGCCAGGGGAAATGGGAAGATAAGAAGAACAAAAATAAGGGGTTTATCTTTAACAAAAACCTCAATGACAACAAAAAACCTTCACAATGAAGGTTCGCCCCAGGTGGGAGAGAGATTATCTATC
The DNA here is from genome assembly GCF_032444005.1 of Ranitomeya imitator. NCBI lineage: Eukaryota > Metazoa > Chordata > Amphibia > Anura > Dendrobatidae > Ranitomeya > Ranitomeya imitator. The sequence goes on along the minus strand of NC_091284.1, from coordinate 738,880,260 downwards.
TTTCTCCCAGCCTGGGAAAAGATTACCTCCAGTCAATGGATACTAAATATCATAGAATCAGGACTGAGGTTAACATTCAAGAGGTACCCTCGTCCCTCTTTCAAGATAACATCCACAAGATCCTCGGCAGAAGAGCAGTTGACGCTAGAAAACGAGGTTGTCGGGTTAGTAAAAAAAGGAGTACTCCTGGAAGTTCCCCCTCAAGAAAGAGGGCAAGGGTACTATTCCCCTCTAATCCTGAGAAAGAAGCCAGACGGTTCCTTCAGGACCATTATCAATTTGAAAAACCTAAACAACTACCTAGAGGTTCAAGCATTCAAGATGGAAACGATAAAGTCATCTATCAAAATGCTGTTTCCTCAATGCTTCATGGTGGTCCTGGACCTGAAGGACACATATTATCACGTCCCAATACACAAGGATCACCAAAGATTCCTCAGAGTAGCGGTCCACATCAAGGGAGTCCTAAGCCACTTCCAGTTCTCAGCTCTACCATTTGGCCTAGCAATAGCCCCGAGGGTTTTTACAAAGCTGGTCGCGGAGGTAATGGCTCACCTCAGGGAAGAAAACACCCTGATCGTACCATATCTGGACGATTTCCTGGTGATAGGTTCCTCCCCGCAACATTGCGAGAATCAACTAGCTTTAGTGATTCATTCTCTAAAGGATCTGGGTTGGCTAATAAACCTAGAAAAATCCAGACTGGTGCCTTCTCAGGTTCAGGAGTACCTAGGTCTCACTCTAGGCTCCAAAAAAATGGAATGTCTGCTCCCAGAGAGCAAAATGCAAAAGCTAAAAAGTTTAGTGTTAAGAGTACAATCTCTCCCCTCCATAACACTCCGTCAGGGCATGTCCCTATTAGGCTCTATGACCTCTTGCATCCCTGCGGTCCAGTGGGCCCAACTACATTCAAGAGATCTCCAATGGCAGCTACTGTCAGAGCAAATCCTGCTAGGAGGGCATTTAGACGGGCGGTTAACATTATCTCCTCGCACCAATCACTCTCTGACTTGGTGGTCGTTGCAGAAAAATCTTTCCCAGGGAGTCCCATGGGTAATCCCGATCTCGAAGGTCCTAACTACGGACGCAAGCCCCTCAGGGTGGGGGGCTCATCTGGGCGACCTAGTAGCCCAGGGCATTTGGTCTCCGTCCCTTGCAAACAATTCCTCCAATATGAAGGAACTCCTGGCGGTAAAATTTGCCCTTCAGGAATTCTTGGGAGTCCTTCAATCTCACCATGTAAGGGTGATGTCGGACAATCGGGTGGTAGTATCTTACCTAAATCACCAGGGGGGTACCCGTTCCAAAAATCTAATGGAAGTGACCAACTCGATCCTTCAAATAGCCGAGAGCAACCTTCTATCCCTGACAAGCCTGCACATAAAGGGAGTAGACAATTACAAGGCAGACTTCCTCAGCCGGTCCAGCCTAAAACAGGGGGAATGGGAACTAAATCCAGCGATATTTACCCAGATCACACAAAAATGGGGTGTTCCCAAAATAGATCTCTTTGCGAGCCATCTAAACAAAAAAGTAGCCTCCTTTTGCTCCCTATCTCCCCTGGGGAACCCAGTAGCTGTGGACGCTTTCCTGATTTCTTGGGGTCACCATCTGGTCTATGCCTTCCCTCCTCTCATTCTGATTCCAGCAGTGCTGAGGAAGATTCGGGAGAACGGGGCGTTGGTCATCTTAATTGCCCCGTTCTGGCCGAAGAGAACTTGGTTCTCATGGATGAGGAAGATGTCAATATCCGACCCTTGGGTATTACCAGACCTCCAGGATCTGTTGTCACAGGGCCCAGTCTGTCATCCACGGGTCAAGAACTTGCACTTGACAGCTTGGCTCTTGAGAGGAAAATATTAGAAAGCAGAGGGTTCTCTCCGGGGTTAATCTCAACTCTGTTAAAAAGTAGGAAGCCGGTTACAAGAAAACAGTATGGCAAAATATGGAAAAAGTTTCTGTCTTCTTCAGGTGCAAAAATAGGGAAAGAGATTCCCCTTAATTCCATATTAGAGTTCCTACAAAACGGGTTGGAGATGGGTTTAGTCACTAGTACCCTAAAAGTTCACGTGGCGGCATTGGGAGCCCTATTCAATTTTGACTTAGCTTCAAATAGGTGGGTCTCTAGATTCATCAGGGCGGCAGGAAGATAGAGGCCTCTTCCAGTAAAAGTGGTTCCTCAATGGGACTTAAACTTGGTCCTTAAAGCCCTGACTAGTCCTCCATTCGAACCATTACACGAATCTACAATAAAAACCCTATCTCTCAAAACAGCTCTATTAGTCGCCCTCACTTCTGCCCGTAGGGTTAGCGACTTACAGGCTCTCTCAGCCAACCCTCCTCACACACAATTTCTAGAGGATAGGGTCGTTTTAAAAACAGACCCAGCATATCTCCCGAAAGTGGCTTCAAAATTTCACAGATCTCAAGAGATATCTCTCCCCTCCTTCTGTCCCAACCCTAAAAACAAGGAGGAACAAACATTACATACACTAGATGTAAGAAGATGTCTCTTACATTACCTAGAAGTCACTAGAGAGAGTAGGGAGGATTCCTCTCTGTTTGTGTGTTTCCAGGGTCCCCGGAAGGGGAAAAAAGCATCTAAAGCCACCATAGCAAGATGGATCACAGATGCCATCAGTCTCTCATACACGGCAAGTGGGATGTCCGTTCCCGGGGAGGTTAAGGCTCACTCAACAAGGGCAGTAGCAACTTCCTGGGCGGAGAAGGCCGGAGCTTCCATTGACCAGATATGTAGAGCTGCTACCTGGTCCTCACCATCCACATTCTATAGGCACTATAGATTGGACCTAATCTCCTCTTCAGACCTTACTTTCGGTAAAAGGGTTCTGGAGGCGGTGGTCCCTCCCTGAATGTACTATCTATGCAATTCTCTCCGTGGTGCCGTCATGGGCGATCAGATAAAAATATAGTTCTTACCGATAACGGTATTTCTCTGAGCCCATGATGGCACCTGTACATTCCCTCCCTTCACTTATGGGTGCACACATTAAAAGAGTGCCATAGCCTATTTATAGTCTATTTATAGTTTAAAGTCACGCGGTATCTTATTATGCTAAACAGTTAAAATTTACAAATATCTTAGTAGTCTCCCATTGTTCTCTATGTAAAACAACTGATGCAGGAGAGTGGTACCGCCTTTTTATCCGTAGGTTTCCTGTCCTTGGTGGGCGGATCCCCTCTCTCCGTGGTGCCGTCATGGGCTCAGAGAAATACCGTTATCGGTAAGAACTATATTTTTCTTGAATACTGCAGCTCATCTTCTATAGAAGCGTGTGGGAGCTGAGCTGTAGTATCCAAGAACAGCTGCCTCTGAGTGTATGGAGCTCTACAGTTCAGTCTCAATATACAAGTTTCCACTTGCCACAGGAACTGCTAATAAGTGACCATTGGAGTGTCAGACAGCCACCAATCTGATATTGATAACCTACACACCCCTGTTGTTTCTTTTCATCGAGTAAAAAAAAAAAATTGTACAAATTTTTATCTTTTTTGAAAAGAAGAATCATTTCAGAACTTTCACCCTTGTTGCCCACAATCTGTTTCTCAACGGTTTTGTGCAATGTCTGGCCTGTGGGATAGGATGGTAAAACAAAGAAAAATAAACTAGCTGCGATAACCTACATCAAGCATGCCAAAAGCATGTGGGAAAATGTGTTATGGTCTTATCAGACCAAGATTGAACGTTTTGGCCTGAACTCCGAAGGTATGTTTGGCTCAAAGCCGATACTGTGCATCACCAAGAAAAACACCATACACACAGTGAAGCATGATGAAGGCAGCATTGTGCTTTGTGGCTGGTTTTTGGCAGCTGAAACTGGGACTTTAGTCAAGGAAGGGAATTGGTTCCAAATATCAGACAATTTTGCAGCAAATCCTTCCAGCCTTTAGGCTATGTGCACATGTCAGGATTTCTTGCAGAAATTTCCTGACAAAATCCGGACATTTCTGCCAAAAATCCGCAGTTGTTTTTTTCGCTTTTTTTCCCAATGCATAAAATAGCAGGAAAAACGTGAAAAATCCGCAAAATTAATGAACATGCTGCTTTTTTTACCGCGATGCGTTTTTTTCACAGAAAAAAACGCATCATGTGCACAAAAATTGCAGAACGCATTCTAAATGATAGGATGCATATGTATGCGTTTTTAATGCGTTTTTATCGTGAGAAAAAGCGGAAAATCCTGAACGTGTACACATACTCTTACTAAAAAAGATGAAAGTGAAGATGAATTTTACCCTTCAGCATGAGAACATCCCTCCAAATCAAGGATGACTTCACCTGAAGATCAAAGTTTTGGAGTGGCCCAGCCAGAGCCCCTCCCTGAATCCAATTTAAAATCTGTGGGTGACCTGAAGAGGGCGCTGTGCACAGGACATGCCCTCGCAATTTGATGAATCTGGATCTATTACAAGGAAGAGAGGGCAAAGATTGCCAATCCTATATGTGACATGCTGGTAGACTTTTACCAAAAAAAACAGACTGAAAACTGTCATGTTGCATAAATATGTACATTTGTGCATATACTCTGAATTACAACAACCACATTATTTTAATTATTTTACCTTTTACACAAAGATTTCAGTTTTTTTCTCAATTGAAATGTGCAGATTATGGGTGACGTTAAGACTACATACCCGCGATGAGTATTTGATGAGTTTTTGATGGTGCAGAGTTTCTGCACCTATTGGGGTATGTGCACATGACCAGAAAACGCTGCGCGTTGGATGTCGTGCGTCCATCCAATCTGCAGTGTCCAGCTTTTACAGCATAGTGGATGGGATTTCAAGAAATCCCAGGTCCAGTATGCGTCCAGAGATGCCCGTGGCGACGGACATGCAGCACGTCTCTCCAGACCGCAGCATGTCTATTTATCTTGTGGAGATGCTAGCCTCTGCAAGATAAATCTCACCCGTACAATGTATAGGGCGCGGGGATTCTGCACGGTTCAGTGAACACATGCGGATTCACCTGCATTTAATAGCTGGCAGCGCTTTGATGCAGCGGACATGTGCTGCCAATTCCTGATCATGTGCTCATACTCTCAGGTGTCTTACGTTTTTTTTTTTGTTTGTTTGTTTGTTTTTTTGCATTGCAGTTTTTGTCATAATTTACATACTTGTTTTTTTCTTTTAACTCTTCCTGGTATTTTTAGCTTGACAAAAACATTGATGGCCATATGCAGATTTCATGCATTTTTAGTGCATTTCTCCAGTGGAAACACACAAGTTTTTTTTGTTTGTTTTTTAACCTGCTTATTTTCTGCATCTAAAGCAATTCTAAGGTGGGGGGAAAAAAGCTGAAATTCTTCTTATTGGTAAGATTTTTATTTTTCAGGGGTTTTATTTTTTATTTGTCATTTTAACATGGGTGTGTAGACTTTTTTTCTATTGATGGACAACCCCTTTAACTGTGAATAGAACATCTCTCCAGTTATATTGTGCACTGTAATGATCATAAAGAACACTATAAATTGCTGTGTGATCACTCCGATATTCACTGACCACTTCTGCCCGTGCTTTCTCCTGCAGTGGACGACAGCGCCATCCTGGATTGTCAGTTCAGCGAGTTCTATCACACCCCTCCTCCCGGCTTTGAAAAGATCTTATTTGAGCAGCAAATTTTCTAAAGACTGACTACAGTTCGTCCAAAGCATCCGCCTCCTCTCTAAAGCTGCACGACGCATACCGAAAATGCGCTTTGTATTTCTAGCACTGGGTGCAGACCTTTTTTGGATCTTGTGTGTGTAAGTATTTTATAACATGTCGCCCACCTGCAGGGGTCCCGGCCTACAGATCCTAATATTTTTGTGATGTATAAAGAAGTTTTGTCTTGGTAAATAGAACGTGCTCACCAGTAACTTAGTGACTCTTTACACTGGTCCAGTATTATGTCGGATCACTATTCCCTCAGTGCGGGCGTTCTCGGAGGTATATATCGCACGCTGATCAGGTTGTAGTTTTCATTGCGGCAGCTGTAATTTACCTGGAGTAAAGTGTGGGGTCCTGCGGGTGACTGTCCTGCGGGTGGCTGTCCTGCGGGTGGCTGTCCTGCGGGTGGCTGTCCTGCGGGTGACTGTCCTGCGGGTGACTGTCCTGCGGGTGACTGTCCTGCGGGTGACTGTCCCGCGGGTGACTGTCCCGCTTTCCAGATCTTCGGTCCCAGAGTGCCTTATTACTTTGTGCTCGTGTCTCAGCACTGACTCCTTGCATGAAGTACGTAACCCATGTCCGGCTACCCCACGTTCATGTCCACCATATCACACGTGCCTGCATGGATACTCGAGCGCCCAGTTGGCCAGATAGTGATTGGTCGGTCGCGCTCCACTGTGATATTGGCAGTCGGGTTATTGCATACGGCACGCTGGGATTGACAGTCCTATGATTTCATTTCTTAATTTTAATGTTAACACTAATGTAAGCCATGCTGTGTTCCACAAGCATGTGAATAGGGAGAGCATGGAGAGAAATGGTTAATTGTTCCTGCAGTCTAGATACACTATAGTGCTCAACTCCAGAAAGCAGGAACTGCAAAATGCAAGACCAGGCACGGCCGGATATTGTTCTAGATGAGTAATGAGCACATTGGAGAATTTGACTGAATGTGGAATAAAAAGATAAATTGATCCTTGTGCTTGCACTTCACAAAATGGTAACGATCCTTTATTTATATTACGTGCTGTGATACCTTTTATGGTCCAGCTTAGGTAATGGGGTTGTCTGGTACCTTTTTTGATGGCCTATCCTTATGGTAGGTCATCAATACCCCCCGCGATCAGCTTGTGCCAGTGGCTGGATGTGCATGGTTGTGGAACAGAACAGCAAAGCTCCAGCAGCTGCATAGTGACTACAGTCAGGTACTACACATCCGCCCTTGTTCAATTGAATGGGCATTGACCTGCAGCACCCTGCTGTGGCTGCTATGCAGGTGACAAAGCGGTGCCATTCCACTCTGCAATCACAGGCATCAGCTGATATAGGGGGTCGGGTGTCGCACCCCCACCAGACTGGTATTGATGACCGATCCTAAGGATAGGCCATCCAAATAAAAGTAGCAGACGACCCCTTTAAACATACTCTGCACCCTCCATCGTTGCATGTGCAGGTCCATTGTCCATGTAGGTGACAACTGACTGTATGGCAAGGCACTAAGACTGTATAGCTCCCTACTATGGAGTTCTGTGATCTCTGTGCACATGGCTCTACTGTTTGCATGGTGCCTAAAACAGGAAGCCAAGCTCACAAGCCCCTTTCATGGCTCCATAATAAATCACTGGAGCAATTTGTTGGAGGTTTCACTGTATAGATTGTAGTTCACTGGTTAGCTGTTCAGATCATGCACACATCCCACATCTGCCCTGCTGCACTACTTTTCCTTTTCACTAGTTTTACTAATTCTCCCAAAGTCTCTTTTATATTAATGTAAACTCTTAGAATTAAAACTGTGCCTCCATGTCCCTCAATAGAAGTTTACAATTGATGGCAGGAGGTTACCCCGTGCAGTGGGTTATGGACACAACCCCGTCTTGCACAGGATCAGCTGCCTTCCCAAAATGTCTGCACATGAAAATGTGTCTGTGCAGGGTTGTTTTGCAGCCAGCACATGGCCTTCTACTCGCCCCTTTATCCCCCTTTTCTTCGTTGTTTGATTCACAGCTCTGCCTTTATGGAGCAACATAAGGGTGGAGATGGAGGGAGAACAAGTAGGTGCAAAGGTGAAATTAAGCGCTGGGCCGATCCGAGGGAGCAACGTGCGCCTGTACTTGCTCTGCACAGTCATTCTGTGACTCTTCCATTTATTTATTTGCACCAAATCTGCCATGTATGAATTAACCCTTTAAAGGGAATCTGACACATGATTGATGGCACCCGGACTACGACCAGCAGGAGTCCGATACTGACTTGCAGCCAAGTAGGTTTTACTCTAAAGCGCAGCAGCATTTCAGGTCTGGTTTTGAAAAGCCAGCCGGGGATCGTATCCCAGCTAATTTGTGCGAGGCAAGTCCAGCTGGGGATTGTCTCCGATAACTAATCCTATGAAGGTCCCCCATCGGTCAGCCATGGTGAGCGGGGCCGGGAGAAGCAGCCGGGAGCATGCCTCGGACTACTCCTCTCGGGGGCATACTTCCCGGCAGTTCTAAGGGTTTTCTATGAAATGCTGCTGCAGTAACAGCCAGTAGCAGATTCATGGCGCCTGCAGTTCTGCAAGTTCCCTTTAGATAGACAGCAGGAGTTGTCGGCATCATTGGATGGCCCCCCTTGTGTCACACATACATAATCTGCATGCACTCACGCTGCACGGCTTTTACTGGGGTGTTATTTTTTTGTTTTCTACCAGCAGAGTGAAGTTAAAAAAATACATTTCTCTATCGCCTTTCATTGGGGGACACAGGAACCATGGGTGTATGCTGCTGCCACTAGGAGGCTGACACTATGCAAATAAAAAGTTAGCTCCTCCTCTGCAGTGTACACCCTACCGACAGGAAGTAGGATCTTCAGTTTAGCTTAGTGTCAGTAGGAGGTGGACACGGGTCTTTCATTAGACCCTTATCTACCTCAATGTGCGTCGTTCCTTTTCAGGTTTTCCGGAGGGATACAGGGTGAGCAGTCACACCTGTACTCCCACAATGCGGACTATGAGTACGGCGTGTACTGCCACCCCGTATCCTCATAGATCCCTCTCCAGGACCAAGATCCTAGCACACAAGCGTGCTGAGAAGTCCGGTCCTGGCTCCGTCCCCCACCCACTCGCCCACCAGAGCCTGTCGGTTGGAGGAGACGAGGACGTCCATCACAGCTCCGTGGACGTCTCAATCCCCTCAGGTTAGTAACTGCGTGGGATGTCTAAGGTGAGTATTTCCCCTAAATCTCCAGATCTTCCCCCCCTTACTCTCTCGCTGTGTGGGGGAGTAGTAGTCCCTAGATGCGCTGCTCTATCCTCTATGGCGGCGCTGATCTCATTTTAAAAGGAATCCCAGGGGCAGCAAGACGTGCAGTAGCTCTGCACTACAGGTTATCCCCTTCTTCGGGGCCGCAGTGTCCTCCCTGCGGTCGCGCTGCGGCTGCAATGTCACTTTTCTGGCGGCGTCGGCACCGCTTCCCCCGGCGGCCACCCTGCAGGCTTCGGCGCCGCAATCCTCTTTCCGGCGGCGCCGGCCTCTAATTTAGGTCCCGGCTTCTGCCGGGGCCTACTTCGGCGCCGCCTTCCGACCTCACTGCGGCCCTGGCAGGCTGCCGCGCTGCTCTGCGGCACATTGTTCCGGGGCCGCAATCTCTTTTTCCGGCGGCGGCGGCCTCTAATTTAGGTCCCGGCTTCAGCCGAGGCCTACTTCGGCGCCGCCTTCCGACTATTCCGTCCTCCCTGCGGCCCTGGCAGGCTACCGCGCTGCTCTGCGGCACATTGTTCCGGGGCCGCGATCTTTTTCCAGCGGCGCCGGCCTCTAATTTAGGTCCCGGCTTCCGCCGGGGCCTACTTCCGGTACCGCGCTCCTCAACTTCCGCTTTCTTTGGGCGGGCTTTCTCCCGCCCGACAAACTGTGCCCTGCAATCTCCGCCCACCGGTGTCATCTGGGCGGACTCCGCCCCTTCCTCCACGTCGCAGCTGAGCACAGGGCAGGAGATTTCACACGCGCATTTTCACTGAGAGCGTTCATTTCTGGGGGCACAGCACATCTTCTGCGCGGATTACAACCAGAGGCCGCAGGGCAGCAGCTCCATCTTTCTGTTCCACTGTTGTTCTTCAGGCCTGCAGCAAGTTCCGAACAAGAGTGCCCCAGATATGTCTACCTGTTCTCCTAGGGGCTATCGTTCCTGAGGAGCATCTTCCAAGCCGTGCAGCCTTCCATCTGGACACCGCAGCGCCTGCCGTGAGTACCTCTGCACCGCAGTTTGACTCAAACCCCAGCCCCCCCCCCCCCCCCCCAATCCTCTGTCTCAGGGGCCGGAGTCACTTTTTCCTGTGTCTTAGTGAAACACTTTCAGGGTTCGCCTTGCAACCGCAAGCCTCTCTCAGGCAGGCCTGCAGCAACCCACTTTATGTTCCCTGCTGTTCCGCCTCAGAGCGAAGTCCCCACCCCAGGCTGGGCCTCCCCTCTGTCTCTATCAGTAGCGGATCTCACACGGGTGTCCCAGACCCTTGTGTCCATGCTCGAGCTGTTGCCCCTGCAGACTTCCGTAGTAGCCAGCGGGTCGCAAGAATCTCTGTCCGAGTCTTCCAATACAGGCCGCGAAAGATCCAGATGGGAACGCCGGTCTGAGTTCTCTTCTCGGTTCATCTCGCCCCACGGTCCTTCTCTGTGGTCGAGTTTCCCCTTATCCTCCCCCTCTCGGAGGGAGAGGCTTTTTATGATGTACCTTCGGAGGATAATTTGGGGCCGGAGTCGGACCATATCATAACATGAGGGATATGGTTCAAAGCCTCATTGGAGCGTCCAATCTGACCTGTGGCATCTAAGATTCCTCTACGGAACCCGCAGATCAGGCGGTTTCGTTTAGACGGTCTAAACTACCTCCCAAGGGATTCGTTCCTCATCCTGAATCGAGGAGCTTCTGGCCAGAGAAAGGGAGAATTCGACCAGACGTTCTCAAAGAGACAAGCGTCTTGGAGTCTCATATCTCTTTCCTCCGGATCTCATCGCCAACCGGTATGAGAGGCGATGGAGAACGACCTCTCCCTCTGTGGATTCGCCGACTGCTAGACTTGCCACTAAGACAGTCCTCACGCTGTCCGGTGGGGCGACTCTGACAGATTCCATCGATAGAATCATGGAATTCTTCGTGAATTTCGGCATCATCCCTATGCCCGGCTTTCGCTTCCACTTTGGTTTCGTAGTCGGTATCCGAAAGGGCTAAAACAACTCCGTTGGGACATTCAAGCCGGAGCTCCACCAGACTGGCTGGCGGAAGCGGCCACCCAGATTACTCACGCAGGGGTATAATTTGTTCCCTGGACGTCGCGTCTTCTGCCGCTCAGACACCCAGTAATGTTGTTGCCAGCTGTCGCTCTGTTTGGCTCAAGAGCCATCAAAGAAGTCCCTTACGAGCCTGCCCTTTTCAAGGATCACGTCCTTTTGGTTCCAAGCTGGACCAAATTATTAAGGACGCCACTGACGGCACCAGTTCTCTTCTTAGGCGGCAACTTCGGTCCTTTCGGCCTCTTTTTTTTTCGTCGTTTCGCGGCATCAGATTCCCTTTCGCAACAGAGGCCACAGGCACGTTAAGAGAAGAAGGTATTCTTCGACTCACTACTTCCTGGCGTTCCCGCTAGTCCTAAGGTGGATTCTCCAGGTCCAGGACTGGAAGTTCCACCTAGGCATGACCCACGACTAGACCCCAGCCCGTTTCTCAGGCTGGGCAGCCGTCTTCTGTTTCTAAGGGACGTCTGGGTCTCCTCAGTAGAGGACGCATGGGCCAGGGCACTTGTATCCTCTAGATACAAAATCTTCATTTCCGGCCCTGGGATCGTGTTCTTCAAATTCCAACCTCCAAGAGACCCCGCTCTAGTCCCGGGTCTCTTTACAGCCATTGTTTCCCTCATTAAATCCGGGGTAATCGTTCCCATCCCAGAACAGGAACAGTTCAACGTTTCACAGGCTTCTCTTCGAATCTTTTTGTACTGACAGAGGACGACAACGTTCGTCCCAGTCTGGATCTCGAATTGCTGAACAGGAAGTTTTGTCGGAAACCTTCAGGATGATATTCCCTCGTTCAGTAATCGCTTCCATGTAGGCTCAGGAATTTCGGTTTCAGGCGCCCGAAAGTCTATCCATCTTTCCCGACACTCTAGCCGTTGCGGGTGGCTCGCCAACAGGAAGAATTTCCGTCTTGTTCAGCGCCTCGTAGCTCCGGGCATATTCTTCGACGCTTGTCGGACCAGTCTCTTCCTTCCCAAAGACAGGATATTCCTCCTTTTGTCAGGAAGTTCGCTTGCTCCCCTCCTTTCCGATGGGCCTTAAAGGTCCTAAGGAGGTTGGTTGCAACATCGGAAGCAATTTTCCCTTCGCCCGTCTCATTCAAGACTTCTTCAGCAGGCTATGCTATCACAGGGGACAGGTCTGTCTTCTCCCTGCATCGTCCGATCCGGCTTTCTCCTGGGTCAGACGGTTCCTCGACTGGTGGCCGAGGTCACTTCTTTTATCCCACAGCAGATCCTTCACAGCATTTCCTTCCTTCCAGTTCCCTGGCAGGTGGTGACGACGGACGCCAGCCCGCTCGGCGGAGGCGCGGGGCTTTGTCACCTGTTCTTTTCAGGGTTGTAGGTCGGCGCAGGAGTCCTCTTTGCCGATCATTGTCCTCGAGTTCATCTTTCTGTCTTCCTTCACTGGGTAAGGATTCTCAGCAGCCTGCCAATTCGAATCCAGACAGACAATGACACAGCTGTGGCATATGTCTACCACCAGGGGTGGACTCGGCGTTCTCTGGCCTCGGCCGAGATTCCAGGATCCTCCTTTGGACAGAGGCAACGGTCCTGGGTAGCTCCGCAGTGCATGTCCCCGGTGTGGACATTTAGGCCGCCGACTTCCTCAGCCGCGAGGGCCTTGCGGCAGGGGAATGGTCCTTACTTCAGGAGGTTTCCTTTCATATTGCTCTTCGATGGGGGACTCCAGAGGTGGTCCTCATGGAGTCCCGATGGAACAGGAAGGTCCCTCGGGTCATCCCAAGGTCCCGCGATCCTCTCGCAGTGGTGTTGACACTCTGGCCATTCCTTGGTCGCAGTTCGTGCTCCCCTATCGGTTCCCTTGCTTTCCAAGCTGTCGAAAAGATCAAGGCGGGATAGGTGCCGGTCATTCTGATCGTCCCGGATTGGCCCAGGAGGTCTTGGTTTGCGGACATCGTCAATCTTCTCACGGACACCCCTGGTGCCTTCCAAACAGACCCGATCTGCTGTCTCAGGGTCCGATCTGCCACCCGAATTATCGGTCGCTCAGTTTAACGGCATGGCTGTGGACTCCACAGTTGTGAGAGCGTCCGGCCTTTCGGACCGGATGGGTCACACTATAATCCAGGCTAGGAAGCCTTCGTCTTCTTCCAGGATCTACTTTTCGTACCTGGAAGGCTTACTTTCGTTGATGCGAGTCCAACCGCTTGTCACTATGTCCTTTTCCCTGCCTTCCATGTGGTTTTCCTTCAGGCAGGACTGGATTCGGGCTTCGCTCTCAGTTCTCTAAAGGGCCAGGTTCCTGCGCTCTTCTTCCCTTTAAGAAGACGTTCTCTTCTCAGCCACAGGCTAAGACCTTCCTTCGAGGAGTAGCCCACGCTGTCCCTCCGTACAGGGCCTCTGTGGATTCATGGGCTTTAAAGGTTGTGCTGGTTGTTCTTAGGGGTTCCCCCTTTGAGCCTCTCAGGGAGTTTTCCCTGTCAGTTCTATCTCGGAAGGTGGCTCTCATCAGGGCCATCTCTTCGATCTGCCACGTTTTTGAGTTGGCGGCCATTTCTTGCCGACCTCCTTTCTCGATTTTTTTCCACCAGGACAAGGTGGTCCCAGGCCTCCGCCTTCCTTCCTTTAACGAGGTGGTTTTCATCTTTCCACCTCAACGAGGACATTGTTTCTACCTTTTGTCCAGCTCCGACTCACCCTCTGGAGCGATCGTTGAACAGTCCGGACCTCGTCAGGGCAGTGAGGATCTCCCTGGCTAGCACGTCCGCTTTCCGAAAGATGGATTCTCTTTTCGCCATCCCTGATGGCGTGCGTAGAGGCCTGCCGGCTTCCAAGGCGACTATTGCCTGCTCGATCAGAATGGCAATTTTAGAAGCTTACCGGGTCAAGAGCAGTGTGCCCCCTCCTGGGATTAAGGCTCACTCTACCCTACCCGGGCGGTCGGCGCTTCCAGTGCGGTACGTCACAAGGCTTTCGCCGACTGCTTTGCAAAGCGGCAACCTGGTCTTCCATCCACACGTTTTGCCGAACTACAAGGTCCGTACCTATGCTTCGGCGGACGCCAGCCTGGGCAGAAGGATCCTGCAGGCGGCAGTGGTGAGTCCTCGGACCTGATGGAAGTCCGTTTTTTCCCACCCCAGGGACTGCTTTGGGACGTCCCATGGTTCCTGTGTCCCCCAATGAAAGGCGATAGAGAAAACAGGATTTTTGGTTGCTTACCGTAAAATCTGTTTCTCGGAGCCTTCATTGGGGGACACAGCACCCTCCCAAGTTGAACATTTCTGTTTACTGTATATGTTTGAGTTCTTTGAACACTCTTTGAGTGTTTGAATCTGTTAATTTGTGGAGCGCCGTGGAATTTGTTGGCGCTCTGTAGATAAAGTTTATTATTATTATATTATTATTCTTTCTCTTTTACACGTTGCTTCTCCTACTGCTTTCTCACTAACTGAAGATCCTACTTCCTGTCGGTAGGGTGTACACTGCAGAGGAGGAGCTAACTTTTTATTTGCATAGTGTCAGCCTCCTAGTGGCAGCAGCATACACCCATGGTTCCTGTGTCCCCCAATGAAGGCTCCGAGAAACAGATTTTACGGTAAGCAACCAAAAATCCTGTTTTTCCCCCATATTATTATTAATTGAACACCCTCCTTACATACAGCCGTATTCCTGACTCCCTAGTGTAAGGCGTATGTTCCAAATGTAAATCCTGTTTCTTACGCTCCGCAATATCCAACACAGAGCGGATATGGCGCCAAACAAACATGAAAGCTGTAAATTTTTCTTGCTATTCTCCAAAGCAGAGGGTGTAATGAAAATGTGTTAACATCGCAAAGCAAGGCTCACTTTGCCGTCTCCCCTCCAAGGATACTTATTTTCTACTGAATAGGAGCTGACCTGCAGTACCCATGAGTGGCCACTAAGGGGCTGTGCTGTTTCACTTTGCGCACGCTTTACATGGGGCTGGCGCTGCTGATCGGTGGTTGTGCTGGGTGGGTGTAGGACCTTCAATGATGTATTAAAGGCCCCCATGCACTTAAATGTTTGACCACCCATGAAGCACCAAGCGCCTATACTTGGTTTGAACAGTCATTCTGTGCTGACAGACTCCCTTTACTAAGTATTAAAAAAAAGAAAAATAATTGGAAGGTCTTCCTAATGTCCCCTTATGTTCCAGCAAAAGTTGGGTCTGAACATTCTGATTTTGGGATCCTGACATAACAGGACCGGATCCCACAACCCTACATGGCTTGTCTTGTGAAAACATGCAAGAGCTTGCACATTGAACTAAACCAGCTCTGCTACATCCTTTACTGTGCCATTAACGAGCGCTAACCGATCTAACGATGTCACTTGGTAGGTGTATGTAGCAGAGCCTGTGCAGTCCAGAATGTGAGCTCTTGCGAGGAGGGTTGTGAGATCTTGCTCCTCATGCTGGGAGTTCGAACCAGCAAAGTATCTATCCATATATATATAATTGTCTAAGTGTTTTTCCGTCTGTCTGTCTGTCCTGGAAATCCCGCATCTCTGATTGGTCGAGGCCGCCAGGCCTCGACCAATCAGCGACGATGATGTCATAAAGGACGTAGACATCCCGCGTCTGATTGGTCGAGGCCGCCAGGCCTCGACCAATCAGCAACGGGCACAGCGACGATGATGTCATAATGGTTGCCATGGCGACGATGATGTCATAAAGGTTGCCTCGACCAATCAGCAATGGGCACAGCGACGATGATGTCATAATGGTTGCCATGGTGACAATTATGTCATAAAGGTTGCCATATTATGTCATAATTATATGTCATAATTATGTCATAAATTGTCATATTATGTCATAAATTATTATGTCATAAATTATGTCATAAAGGTTGTCCATATACTACGGGGACATGCATATTCTAGAATACCCGATGCGTTAGAATCGGGCCACAATCTAGTATAAACTATATAGTGCAAGTGTCCTTTGAGGGGATCATTTTGCACCATTGCCAGTAATTTTTTAAATAGATGCTAATTACTAAAAATCGCCAATCTGCGAATCCCCACTGTTTTCGTTATTAAAAAGGGCAGCCATGGATTGGTTATCCGCATATTATGCCCAGACAACCCCTTTAAGAACTTATAAACTGAGTGTAGGTGTTTAGCACGTATTCCATATTGCAGACGGTGAGGTCAGAAGCCTGACTGTTCACAATAATTCAGGTGGATGAGTGAGGCCTCTACCCTGTGTCCCTTATTTTAGCATTTGGGGAAAAGACTTGATGTTAAACTGAAAACGTATCAATGAAAGTGTAAATTGACTATTATTTGAGTTTTCTTTCTTGCACCTTTTTGACGTTGTGACTAAATGCACTGTGAATATATTCTAGCGACTATATATATATTTGTGGATATGTTCTTCAGAGTTTATTTTAAAAAATTACCAAAGAGTCAATAGATTAAAACACAACTGGATTATTTCTTCGATCGTTTGTCAGATTTTCTATAAAGATGCATTAAAAATTGGATATAGAATCTTAAATCTGTCAATATATTCGTTCACATACTCTGAGAAATATTGCGTAAAAGACTTGATGTATTGTATTTTATCACTTTTTATTTTAAGATTTCTATAAAAGAAGAATATTGTTGCTACCTTGTTCCCTACTAGAATCTGATCCAGGTTTTTAGTGAGGGGTAACAAGAAAAAAAAAAAAAAAAAAAATATATATATATATATATATATATATATATATATATATATATATATATATACATACAGTGGGGCAAAAAAGTATTTAGTCAGTCAGCAATAGTGCAAGTTCCACCACTTAAAAAGATGAGAGGCGTCTGTAATTTACATCATAGGTAGACCTCAACTATGGGAGACAAACTGAGAAAAAAAAATCCAGAAAATCACATTGTCTGTTTTTTTATCATTTTATTTGCATATTATGGTGGAAAATAAGTATTTGGTCAGAAACAAAATTTCATCTCAATACTTTGTAATATATCCTTTGTTGGCAATGACAGAGGTCAAACGTTTTCTGTAAGTCTTCACAAGGTTGCCACACACTGTTGTTGGTATGTTGGCCCATTCCTACATGCAGATCTCCTCTAGAGCAGTGATGTTTTTGGCTTTTCGCTTGGCAACACGGACTTTCAATTCCCTCCAAAGGTTTTCTATAGGGTTGAGATCTGGAGACTGGCTAGGCCACTCCAGGACCTTGAAATGCTTCTTACAAAGCCACTCCTTCGTTGCCCTGGCGGTGTGCTTTGGATCATTGTCATGTTGAAAGACCCATCCACGTTTCATCTTCAATGCCCTTGCTGATGGAAGTAGGTTTGCACTCAAAATCTCATGATACATGGCCCCATTCATTCTTTCATGTACCCGGATCAGTCGTCCTGGCCCCTTTGCAGAGAAACAGCCCCAAAGCATGATGTTTCCACCACCATGCTTTACAGTAGGTATGGTGTTTGATGGATGCAACTCAGTATTCTTTTTCCTCCAAACACGACAAGTTGTGTTTCTACCAAACAGTTCCAGTTTGGTTTCATCAGACCATAGGACATTCTCCCAAAACTCCTCTGGATCATCCAAATGCTCTCTAGCAAACTTCAGACGGGCCCGGACATGTACTGGCTTAAGCAGTGGGACACGTCTGGCACTGCAGGATCTGAGTCCATGGTGGCGTAGTGTGTTACTTATGGTAGGCCTTGTTACATTGGTCCCAGCTCTCTGCAGTTCATTCACTAGGTCCCCCCGCGTGGTTCTGGGATTTTTGCTCACCGTTGTTGTGATCATTCTGACCCCACGGGGTGGGATTTTGCGTGGAGCCCCAGATCGAGGGAGATTATCAGTGGTATTGTATGTCTTCCATTTTCTAATTATTGCTCCCACTGTTGATTTCTTCACTCCAAGCTGGTTGGCTATTGCAGATTCAGTCTTCCCAGCCTGGTGCAGGGCTACAATTTTGTTTCTGGTGTCCTTTGACAGCTCTTTGGTCTTCACCATAGTGGAGTTTGGAGTCAGACTGTTTGAGGGTGTGCACAGGTGTCTTTTTATACTGATAACAAGTTTAAACAGGTGCCATTACTACAGGTATTGAGTGGAGGAAAGAGGAGACTCTTAAAGAAGAAGTTACAGGTCTGTGAGAGCCAAAAAAACTTAATTGTTTGTTTCTGACCAAATACTTATTTTCCACCATAATATGCAAAAAAAATGATAAAAAAACAGACAATGTGATTTTCTGGATTTTTTTTTCTCAGTTTGTCTCCCATAGTTGAGGTCTACCTATGATGTAAATTACAGACGCCTCTCATCTTTTTAAGTGGTGGAACTTGCACTATTGCTGACTGACTAAATACTTTTTTGCCCCACTGTATATATATATATATATATATATATATATATATATATATATATATATATATATATATATATATATATATATATATATTTATATATATATATATTTATCATCTAAGACCATTTTAATACCTGTCGGTCAATAATTTTTGCATCAGTATTTTCAAGACAGGCCGAGAGTGGGCCAAAACATGACAATGTTTCCATCTTAGTTTTTCTGTGTAGACTTCACTGATCTTGGCTTAAAAATACTGGTAAGACCTAAGGTGAAAACAAAGTGAGCAAATGCCCTGAAGTAAATGGTAATAGTGCATGAAAATAATATGGGGTACTTGGTTAACATAATTTTGATCCAAAAATCGTAAAAGCCATCCCACCACGTCAAGGTGACCCTATGGGGGACGGTCCTAACCTCTACCATATGTCAAACTATATATGGTAAATGTGAATAAGGGCCGAGCAGGACTGAGACCCCGACTAATGGACACACAGCCATGGGGAGTTATATCAACGTAATGTCCTGCCCAAACAAAATGAAAATACTGGTACAAAATGTGCAAGTGGGTCTAAAGGAAAAGGCAACAATCTTCATTAAAAATATTGTTTTGTTCACAGTTCCTATGTAGATTAATAGACACAGGCTACCAACAAATCCTGTGTAGTCAGATTCTGCAGTAACATGGTTTGCACCTTTTCTCTGCCGCTTCTGTTGCAAAGCAGGGGGCATTTAAAGATGGAGAACACATGATAGTGGGATTAGGCTACTTTAAAGGTATGTCTGTCATGGAGGCGTCTAGGACTACATGCGAGCTGTGGAAACTTTGTATAATCAAGACTGTTGCAGATTAGCTTCATTATATATTTAGTTTTATTATGTCAAATCATATGTTGATACATTAAAGGCAATGTTCAGCTTGAAAATTTCAGTTTGCATGAAAATATACATTTTGGTCTGAGTAATATGTCCATACAGAGAGAGCTGCAGGATGTAGGCATAGGGACCATGATTCCAGCGATCTGTCACTTTCTGAGGTGCAGTAACATCACTGTTTTCTCTGCAGATCTAGCGGTTCTCTAAATGCTGAGCCCTGTATAACACCGCCCACACCACTCATTCTGCATAGGCAGAAAGCTGCCACTCACTAGTGGGGGCAGGGCTATAGAGAGCTCATGAATATGGAGGACTACATGGCAGCAGGCATACTAGTCCTATAGTGAAACTCCTGATTCAAATAGTGGCAGCCCAGTAAGTGACACATCGCTGGATTCGAGGTCTCTGCTTCTACTTTATGCTGCTCTCAGATTAGGTGGCAGTAACCTTGTGGTATCTTCCCTTTTTAAATCAAAGGTCTTTGTAATGGAGGTATGCGGAGTATTCTGAATGGGGGACCCCTCTTTATTTCAGCAGGATTTCTCCAATTAGGTATTTGCAATTGTAAACCAACCCCTTGGTGTTTTTACTGCCAGTCTGGTGCTTTTTTTTTCCCTGCAGATAATTGCAATTGTTAAAGGAGTGTCAGGGACTTAACAATAGAAGACCTATGTCTAGAATAGATCAATATGAGACCTGTGGGGGTCCAACACCCTGGACCCTCGCTGACGAGGTGTAATCTGCTCCAGCAGTGGCGGTGATGTCTGCGGTGGAGCACAGCAGCCTCATAGATTTAGTGGCTGCTTACTAGTTCTGCACTATATTTCTCATTCACTATCTTACTAATGGATCTTTAATCATTTAGTCCCAGATGACCCCTTTTAATTTTTTTTCTCTCCCCCATAAGGAAACCTATTGGTTTATATATAATCAAATCATAAATGTCTTGCAATTTTCAAATAAAGTTGCAAAATGTATCATTACAGAAATTGTCAATTGAAGCTTGTGAATTTTTTTTGCTATTGTTCCTGTTGCCTATTATCACGTAGAATTGAATGGCAAGAATATGCTTTTTCCTTGACATTGATGACATTGGATACCAAGATTGGCGTCAGGTGTCATGTATGTTTCCTATTCTGATAAACGGGACACATGCAGTATTCCTGCCCATCATGTACGCATCTGCAGATATGATGAGGGGTCGTACTGTCATCCATACTGCTCCCACCGATGTGGATGTCGGCAGTGCC
Organism: Ranitomeya imitator; assembly: GCF_032444005.1. Lineage (NCBI taxonomy): Eukaryota > Metazoa > Chordata > Amphibia > Anura > Dendrobatidae > Ranitomeya > Ranitomeya imitator. The sequence continues at coordinate 738,859,894 of NC_091284.1, read as the reverse complement.
AAACAACCCCTTTAAGTCACAGTAGACAAAGGTATACTGTAATGTGAAGTGGTATTTTCAAGCTGGACAAATCCGTTAAAGCAAAATGGATGTAAAAGGACACACATCCTTTACATCACAACAGATCGGTGACCACCTTTACATTGTACTAAAGGCTTCTTAAACACAATGATTTTCTCTGATGGTTTCACTGCCTCCTTTACATACACATGGAACCTGGCTGGTCTCTGTGTTTGCACATTACTGTCATAAATCTGTTTTTCATTGACTCGATGTATTTTACTGTCCGATTCTGTATTTGTAAGATTGTTTAAATAAACTTTCAGCAGATTAATGTGTCTTTGTATGCCTTAAAGCAGATCTGTCCTTTCTCACACAGCCTACTCTTATCACTCCTAATAAATTGAAATAGCTCGTGGCGCACACACTAATTTTAATGTCCTATAACAGTCCAGATTCGAATGTAGCTTCCATATATTGTTCAGAGAAATGGTGCCTCATCGGCATTCTGCAGCACCAAAGGTACTGGAACTGCCATTCCCTCATTTCCCATGATGCATTGCTTCTTCCATTGTTCAATGGTTTGCCTACTCTAAACTGAAAAATCCACCTCTTATGTAATTTGACAAACAGGAGATCAGGAATAGACACAAAACCCCACCACAAATACTAATTAGTCTTTCCATCTATGGTGCTAGAAAAGGATTACCGTATTCTTAACAGGCTGTTGACGGCAAGTTATACAAGACACCTAGGCCCCGTGTTAGGCTCCGGGATTCTCCCACCGCACAGGGTAGATCCCAGCCTTGTCTGCCTCTGCAGTCTCCCATTCTGCTCCGGCCGCAGTAGGGGCTGCTCAGGAAAGAGGTTGGTCTCAGCGTCTTGCTCAGACTCCGGCTATTCGCTTGGTTACTGCTGGCTTCCAGCCAAAGCTATGGTAATCAGCAATAAGCAGACACTCCAGAGCCCAAGTCCAGAAATCACTTTACTGAGCATGCTCGCAAGGTGGCGTCTTCTCATTGGTGTTCGGTCGTCAGCTGCTCGGGTGATGTGGCAGTTCCGGATTGGTCCGCAAGCAAGGTCCTGTCTGACTGGACTTAAGCGGAACATATAAAAGGTTCTCTGGAGCGCACGCCGGCGCCTTAAGATCATTTATATCGTGTGTGTGTGGAAAATAACAGTAGCGTGGACTTGTCTGCCTGTGCTCAGGGCAGGCGTATAGCCTTTAGAATTCTGGTCTCCGCATTGCAATGCATTATACCTGTAATTTACAGTAAAAAAAAAAAAAAGTGAAAGTCCCATAGAGGGACCAAATTAAAATTTAAAAAAATGATAAAAATATTACATAAATACATACACTTTTTTATGTGTATACTATAAAACTCACACTAGTTAACCAATTCAGTGAATGTCATTAAAAAAATGGCAACTATGCTTTTCATCATACCACTGGACAAAAAAAAAATCGAGTAAAATGAGACAAATTTTTTTGTGTAAATAAATATGATATAGCTGAAAACATCATCTTGTCCCACAAAAAGCAAGCCATCATACAGCTCCATCAGCGCAAATATTAAAAAGTTATAGCTCTCAGAATAAAGCAATGAATTTTTTTTTTTTTTCTATAAAAGTTTTTGTGTAGAAGCGCCAAAACATACAAAAAATATATAAATGTTGTATCACTGTAATCGTACTAACCTGAAGAATAAAGCTGCCTTATCAATTTTACCACACCGTGACCGGCATAAAAAAAATCCTAAAAAACAATTCCAGAATTGCTGGCATTTGTTCTTCCCAAGAATCGGAAGAGAAAATGATCAAAAATTGTCATGTGCCCGAAAATGATACAAAAAAAGATGTCTCGTACTGCAAAAAGAAAAGCCGTCACATGACTGTCAACCGAAATATGAAAATATAATAGCTCTCAAAATATGTTGATGCAAAAAAATGGCATCTTTTAATGTGTGACAGCAGCCAAAAATAAAATAAAACTGATATAAATCTGATATCGCTGTAATCGAACTAACCCAAAAAATAGTCGTCCAATCACGAAGAACGGTGTAAAAAATAAATGAAACCAATTCGTCACCACCTACTGATTTGTTCATTCTGCCTCCCAAAGATCACAGTAAGGCTCGGCGCACATTTATCCTGCTCTCCGCGCTGAGCGCTTGGGGGTATGTGCACACGTAGATGGAACCTCGGCGGATTTTTCCGCACCTGTTTTGAGAAATCCGCAGGTAAAACAATGCGTTTTTACCTGCGAATTTACCGCGGATTTTATGCGTTTTTTGTGTGGATTCCTATAATGGAGCAGGTGTAAACCGCTGCGGAATCCGCACAAGGAATAAACATGCTGTGGAATAAACAACGCAGCGTTTCCGCACTTTTTTTTCTTCTGCAGCATGTGGACTGCGGATTTTGTTTTCCATGGGTTTACATGGTACTGTAAACTCATGGAAAACCGCTGCGAATCTGCAGCGTCAAAACCGCTGCGGATCCGCAGCAAAATCCGCAACGTGTGCACATACCCTTACACACTGGGGGTTCTGTGAAATTTTCTGAAATACATGATTCAGACGTAATCCTCGGTGGAAGTTTCCCTATAATGAGGCAGATGGAGGCACTGTGGAAGTCGTCTGGCCTATGATCCAGCAGTGGCCTTCTTTTTAGGCGAGCATAAAAGCACGGTCCGCCACAGTTGTGTGCATCTCTGAATACATGGACACTGCTGAGCAGAGGCAAGACAGAGTGCAGAGTAACTACTGCCTCATTATAGTAAATGGATCCCTTGGGGGTTTCATCTGAATCACATCACTTGGAGATTTAGATGGGAATCCCGATATAAGTGCTCAGCGTAGAGCGCTGGATAAATGTGATTCAAAATGTTATGTAAAATTTTCCCAATAAAAGCTTCAACTCAATCCACAAAAAAAAGCAAATCCCCACTCAGGTCTGTCTTCTGTTAAAGGGAACCTGTCACCCCCAAAATCGAAGATGAGCTAAGCCCACCGGCATCAGGGGCTTATATACAGCATTCTGTAATGCTGTAGATAAGCCCCCGATGTATCCCGAAAGATGAGAAAAAGGGGTTAGATTATACTCACCCAGGGGCGGTCCCGCTGTGGCCCGGGTACAATGGGCGTCGCGGTCCGGTCCGGGGCCTCCCATCTTCTTAAAATGACGTCCTCTTCTTGTCTTCACACTCTGGCGCAGGCGTACTTTGTATATCCTGTTAAGGGCAGAGCAAAGTACTGCAGTGCGCAGGTGCCTGGGAAAGGTCAGAGAGTATAATCTAACCTCTTTTTCTCATCTCATCTTGCGTGTTTTGCTCATTGTAGCAACATGCTGCGTTATGAAAAAACGGGCCACGCGTTTTTCCTGCATAGTGGAGACGGGATTTCAATAAATCCCCTCCACTATGCTGTAACATCTGGACGCTGCGGAAAAACGCAGCGTCAAAAACGCAGCGTTTCCTGAACGTGGAAACATACCCTTAGTGTCCACATGTTTCTGTAGCGATTAGAGCTCGCCTAATTTACAGGTGCGTGTCTCTAGAAGCACGATCTGGGCACTACAATAGCAGGCTTGAAATTTTCACTCTGCAACATCCACTGCTGATTGTTTCTGGAAAACACTCATGGAGTCAAAATCGTCACTACATCTGTAGATAAATTCCCAAATGGGTACGATTTCCAAAATGGCGTGAGTTGAGGGTGTATTCTGCTCTTTTAGCACATAGGGGTTCTGTATATGGAGTCTACAAACTATTATAGGAAAATCTGCGCACCAGGAGGCAAACAGCGCTCTGTCCCTCCGAGTCTCAAGGTGTGGCTAATCGGTACTGTTCAGCCATAAATAGGGTATTTCCATGTTCAGCAGACATTGAGTGTCAGACTTTGGGGCCATTTTTTCCTCTTCTTGTGAAAATGAAACATCAGGTGTTAAAATAAAATTTTTGTGGTAAAAATCAAATTATTTTTTTCTTCACTTCCCAATGGTGCAACGTTCTGCGAGACACCTGTGGTGGTAATATAATCACTGCACCCGTAGATGAATTCATTGAGAGTTGTAGTTTGTAAAAGGGGTCAATTATGGGGGGTTCTACTGTTCTAACACCTTAGGGACTCTCCCAGTGGGTCATGGCACCCGTAAACCATAAGAAGAAAATCTGCACTATAATATGGCGCTCCAACCCTTCTGAGCTTTGTACTGTGTCTGAAAAGTAGTTCCCGATTACATGTAGGGTATTGGCACAATCAGGAGAAATTGCACAACAAACTGAGAGGTCCATTTTTTTTTCTATTAAGCCTTATAAAAATTTGGGGCTAAATCAACATTTTAGCAGTAACAATGTAATTTATTCTTTCTTCACCACCCAATGGTATAAATTTCTGTGAGGCACATGTGGTGTCAACATGCTCACTGCACCCCAAGATGAATTCATTGAGGAGTGTTTGTAAAATGACATCACTTACGGGTGTTTCATCTGTTCTGGAACCTCAGGGGCTCTGCCAATGTGACATGGCACCCTCAAACAATTACAGCAAAATCTGAACTCCAATATGGTGCTTCTTTGCTTTTGAGCCTTGCACTGTGGGGTCATTTGTGGGGAGTTTCCACTGTTTAGGCACACCAGGGGCTCTTCAAATGTGAAATGGCGTCCACTCTCGATTCCAGCTATTTGTGCGCTCAAAAGGTTAAACAGCGCTCCTTCCCTTTCGAGCTCATCCACGTGCCCAAACAGTAGTTTACCCCAACATATGGGGTTTTGGCATACTCAAGTGCATTCTCTCCTACCCTTGTGAAAATGCAAATTTTGGGGGCTAAAAGAACATTTTTGTGGGAATTTTTTTTTTTTTTAATTTTCACAGCTCTACTGTGAAGCACCTGAGGGTTCAAGTTGCTCACCACATGTCTAGACACATTCCTTGAGGGGTCTAGTTTCCAAAATGGGGTCACTTGGGGGGGTTTCCACTGTTTAGGCACATCAGAGGCTCTCGATACATGACGTGGATTCCGCTAATGATTCCAGCAAATTTTGCGTTGAAAAAGTAAAATGGTGCTCCTTCTTTTCCGAGCCCTGCCGATGTACGTTCAAACAGTAGTTTTCCTCCACCTATTGGGTACTGGCGTACTCAGGGAAAATTGCGCAACAAATTGTAATGTGCATTTTTTTCCTGTTACACTATTGAAAGTAAAAAGTTTGGGGCTAAAGTAAAATTTTTGTGAAAAAAATTAATGTTAACTTTTTCCTTCCACATTCCAATAATTCATGAGAAGCACCTGAAGGTTTAATAAACTTCTTGAATGTGGTTTTGAGAACTTTGAGGGGTGCAGTTTTTAGAATGTGTCACTTCAAATGTGATGAGGTCCCTACAAAAACTAGTTTCTAAATTTTGATGGAAAAATGAGAAATCGCTGGTCAAATTTTAACCCTTCTAACCAAAAATTATATATTTCAAAAATTGTGCTGCTGTAAGGTAGACATGTGGGAAATGTTATTTATTAACTGTTAGGCCATGTTCACACAGTGCGTTTTTTACTGCGGAACCGCAGCGGTTTTGCCTCTGCGGTTCCGCAGCTGTTTTCCATGCAGGGTACATAACAATGTAACCCTATGGAAAACAGTCACTGCTGTGCACATGATCCGTAATTTCGTTTAAAAAGCCGCGCAGAATAGCTGCGGCAAAAAAGAAGGAGCATGTCACTTCTTTTTCCTGAACCGCAGCGGTTCTGCACCCATAGACCTCCATTGTGAGGTCAAAATCGCAGTAAAACCCGCAGATCAAAAATATATCTGCGGGTTTTACTGCGATTTGATGTGCAGAACCGCTGCAGCAGGAAGTGCGGGGGAGCGGGCGGAAGTGCGTGGGCGGAGTGTGGCTGCCCCCCCGTGCTCCGATGGCCCCCCCCCGTGCTCCGATGCCCCCCCCCCCCCCGTGCCCTAATCTCCCCCCCTTATACTTACCCGGCGTCCCGGTGTCCGTCCGGCCGTCTTCTCCCTGGGCGCCGCCATCTTGCAAAATGGCGGGCGCATGCGCAGTGCGCCCGCCGAATCTGCCGGCAGGCAGATTCGCTCCAAAGTGCATTTTGATCACTGAGATATAACCTATCTCAGTGATCAAAATAAAAAAATAGTAAATGACACCCCCCCAACTTTGTCACCCCCATTGGTAGGGACAATAAAAAAATTAAGAATTTTTTTTTTTTTTTTCACTAAGGTTAGAATAGGGGTAGGGTTAGGGTTAGGGGTAGGGTTAGGGTATTTTCAGCCATTTTAGCCCTAAAAAGCTTCCTAGGAAACACACAGTCTCTGCATAGAAAACTGCATAAAAAAAGGATAAAAAAACGCATCAAAAAACGCATCAAAAAAGGACAAAAAAAGGACCAAAAAAAGGACCTGCGTTTTCTGCCAAGAGCTGCAGTTTTTTAAAAAAACTGTCCTGAAAAAAAAAGGATGGAAATCCTGAACGTGTGAACATACCCTTATGTGACATAACTCTCTAGTTTAAGGGAATAAGAATTAAGGCCATGTTCACACAGTGCGTTTTTTACTGCGGAACCGCGGCGGTTTTGCCGCTGCGGTTCCGCAGCTGTTTTCCATGCAGGGTACAGTACACTGTACCCTATGGAAAACAGGACACACTGTGCACATGGTCCGGAAATTGTAAAAAAAAAGACGCGCTGAATAGCTCCCGGAAAAAAGAAGGAGCATGTCAATTCTTTTTCCGGAGCCGCAGCGGTTCTGCACCCATAGACCTCCATTGTGAGGTCCAAACCGCAGTAAAACCCGCAGATCAAAAATATATCTGCGGGTTTTACTGCGGTTTGATGTGCAGAACCGCTGCAGCAGGAAGTGCGGGGAGCGGGCGGAAGTGCGTGGGCGGAGTGTGGCTGCCCCCCCCGTGTTCCGATCCCGCCCCCCCGTGCTCCGATGCCCCCCCCCCAGTGCTCCGATGCCCCCCCCCCCAGTGCTCTGATGCCCCCCCCGTGCCCTAATCTCCCCCCCTTATACTCACCCGGTGTCCGTCCGGCCGTCTTCTCCCTGGGCGCCGCCATCTTGCAAAATGGCGGGCGCATGCGCAGTGCGCCCGCCGAATCTGCCGGCCGGCAGATTCGTTCCAAAGTGCATTTTGATCACTGAGATATAACCTATCTCAGTGATCAAAATAAAAAAATAGTAAATGACACCCCCCCCCCTTTGTCACCCCCATAGGTAGGGACAATAAAAAAAATAAAGAATTTTTTTTTTTTTTTTTCACTAAGGTTAGAATAGGGTTAGGGGTAGGGTTAGGGGTAGGGTTAGGGTTAGGGGTAGGGTTAGGGGTAGGGGTAGGGTTAGGGGGTAGGGTTAGGGGTAGGGGTAGGGTTAGGGTATTTTCAGCCATTTTAACCCTAAAAAAATTCCTAGAAAACACACAGACTCTGGCTAGAAAACTGCATCAAAAAAACGCATCAAAAAACGCATCAAAAACGGACCAAAAAAGGACCAAAAAAAGGACCTGCGTTTTCTGCCAAGAGCTGCAGTTTTTTAAAAAACAGTCAGGAAAAAAAAAGGATGGAAATCCTGAACGTGTGAACATACCCTAAAAGTTTGCAAAATTTTCACAAACTATACAATATTTTCACAAATAATGTATAGGTTTTTTTATTTAAAAAATCCAAAGTTTATAAAAAAAAATAAATAAAATGTTGCCATTTTCCGAGACCAGTAGTGTTTCCATTTTTTGAGATGTGGGGCCAGGTGATGTCTTATTTTGTGCACTCTGAGGTGATATTTTTACTGATACTATTTTGAGGTAGATGCAATCGCCTGTTATTGTAATGTTGTAGAGGCCAAAAAAAGTAATTTTGGCGTTTCGATTGTTTTTCTCACTACGCTGTTTACCGATCGGATTAATGTACTTTATGGTTTGATAGATTGGACATGTCTGAACACAGCGATACCAAATACATGTATTTTTTTTAATTGTTCTGTTTTGAATGGTCTGTAAGATGAAATATAATTTTTAATAAATATTCTTAAAATAAACAACAATCACCGTGCAAGCAACTGTGCTATGTTCACCCTGCACCAAATATCCTAGACTCAATGTCTGTTAGTCTTTCTGTTTTGAATGGGGCAAAAGGGGGGCAATTTGAACTTTTATATTATAATATTTTAAAAACTTTTTTTTTTTTTTTTAACTTTTTACTTGCTTCATTCGTCCCCTTACTAGTCTTGAAGCTGTGAACATCTGATTGGCTGTGCTACACATAGCAGGGCTTCAGCACTACTATGTGTAGCTTAAATCATAATCTACGAGTGCCTGCCTTAGTCCGGCTTTCGTAGGAGATTTACAATAACAAGCATGGGGGTGTTCTGCAGATCCATGGCTGTCATGACAACTCATCGGAACCCCGTGATCATGTTACAGGAGAGCCGATGGGTGGGTCTTGTGACACGCTATCAGAGACTGACAGCCTCATTGAAGTTGTTAACAGCCATGGCTTAATCCAGGCTGTTAGAGGCACATGACAGCTGATCAGATCCACTGTCATGTGCAGGAAAAGATGTGGGCTCAGCGCCAGAGCATGCATCAAATGCAGGGACATGACCTTGGATGTTCCTACATGTCCAAGGTCATGACATTGTTTTAACAGACAAATACAAAGACGTAGAGGACCATTCGCTCATGGATTTACAATCTACAGGATATTGGGGAATAAGATAGTTGGGTGGGGAGGGTAGAACAGCTCTTGTGGTAGTGAGGCAGCAGTGAGGTTATTGCAGGCTGTAGGGTTTCCTGAAGATATGAGTTTTCAGGTTCGGCCAGAAAGTTTCTTGTGGGAGACAATTGGACGTGCTGAGTCACTGAATTTCAGAGGATGGGGGAAGCATCGGGATCTTGGGAGCGATTGGAAGATGAATGTACAAGGACAGAGGAGAGGAGGGTCTTGTGAGAACTGGATATTACGTGTCGGGAGGTATCGGGAGATTAGTTTTGAGATGTATGGAGGAGACAGATTATGAACGGACTTGTAGGTCAGTGTTGGTAATTTACATTGGATGCACTAGAGAATTGGAAGCCAGTGAAGGGATAGGCAGAGGTCGAAGAGTAGCGAGGTGGGTAACTCGGGCAGTGGAATTAAGGATAGACTGGAGGGGTTGTTTGAGGGTGTTTAATAGAAAGCCAGAGAAGATGATGATGTGGGAGATGATGAGGGCATGTAATAATATTTTAGTTAATTCAAGGTTGGGGTAAGGACAGATTCTGGAATTATTCCTGAGTAGGAGGCGGCAGGAGGAGGTAAGGATTTGGATGTGTGGTTTGTGTAGTTTGAAAGACCGCACAGTCGAGGATTAGGGCTCCTTCATGGGTCAGTTTTTCATGTACGAGTGCTATCTGTGATTTTCATGGATAACAGCTGTACCTATAACAATCTATGGGGATGTTCAGATGTCCTTGATTTTTTATGGACCTATTGGTCGCTACAAAATCGCGGAGATCTGTCCGATATTGATCCAAGTGTCAGATTAAACTTTGCAAGGAAAGTCTATGGATCCATGAAAAAATCATACAATACTTGGATGCCATCCATGTGCTGTCTGTTTTTCACTGACTGATAGAAGATTGTGGAGAAACTTTTTTTTTTTCTTATTTGTGAGAAAAACTGATAAAGCGCTGACCAAAACACCAATGAAACTCTGATGAAAAACACTGATGAAACTTGGTCTGTTTTTCTCTACTTAAAAACACTCTTACAAGCACCCTGGACCAAGTAGCGCCCCTCACCCTCAGAACCTCCAAACACAGAGTAAAACAGCCCTGGCTCACACCGCAAACCCAATTTCTCCAGCGATGCTCTAGGTGTGCTGAACGCTTATGGAGCAAAACTCGCACACCAGAAGACTTCATACACTTCAAATTTATGTTAAGGACCTATAACTCTGCCCTTCACCTCGCCAAACAGACCTACTTCACCACCCTGATCTCCTCACTATTAGTGATGAGCGAGTGTACTCGTTGCTCGGGTGACCTCCAAATATTTGTTAGTGTTCGGAGATTAAGTTTTCATCATGGCAGCTGAATGATTTACAGCTATTAGCCAGGCTGAGTACATGTGGGGGTTGCCTGGTTCCTAGGTAAACCCCCACATGTGATTAAGCTGGCTAATAGCTGTAAATCATGCTGCTGAGGCGATGAAAACTTAATCTCCAAGCACTCATAAATACTCGGAGACCACCCGAGCAGCGAGTACACTCGCTTATCACTACTCACTATCCAACAACCCCAAGAAATTATTTGACACCTTTCACTCCCTCCTCAGGCCAAAAGCACAAGCCCCTATCACAGACATTTGTGCTGATGACCTGGCCTCCCACTTTATAGAGAAAAGCGATAACATCCGTCAGGAAATCCGCTCCCAGCCACTAAGTGCAGTGACTCCCATCCCTCCCTGCATTTTCCCTGGCTCACACTCCACATTCGATCCCATCACAGAAGAAGTCTCCAAGCTCCTTTCCTCTTCTTGTCCGACTACATGCACTACTGACCCCATTCCCTCTCATCTCCTCCACTCTCTCCAGTTGTCACAACTCACCTAACTACAACCTTTAATCTCTCCCTCTCCTCAGGCATTTTCCCCTCCTCCTTCAAACACTCTATCATTTCTCCATTACTAAAAAAAACCGCACTCGACCCATCCTGCACAAATAACTACAAACCAGTCTCCAATCTCCCCTTCATCTCTAAACTCTTGGAGCGCCTGATCTACTCCGCCTTACCCGTTACCACTCTACTCATTCCCTGCTAGACCCTTCACAGTCCGGTTTCCCCCCCTACATTCGATAGAATCTACACCCATCAAAGTGACCAATGACCACCTGACAGCAAAATGCAATGGTGACCACCCTCTGCTCATTCTTCTCGACCTTTCTGCAGCTTTCAACACTGTGGACCACCCTCTCCTACTCTCTAGGCTCCAGTCACTAGGCATTAAGGACACTGCTCTCTCCTGGTTCTCTTCCTACCTTTCTGACCGCTCCTTCAGTGTTAGGTTTGCTCCACTTCATCTCCTCATCCTATCGCTGTTGGGGTACCTCAGGGCTCAGTCCTTGGCCCCCTTCTCTTCTCTCTCTACACAGCCCCAATTGGACAGACCATCATCAGATTTGGCTTTCAGTACCATCTTTACGCTGATGACACACAATTATACACATAATCCCCTGACCTTACCCCCGCTGTACTACAGAACGCCAGTGACTGTCTGTCTGCAGTCTCCAACATCATGTCCGCACTCTATCTGAAACGCAACCTCTCCAAAACTGAACTTCTTCTGCTCCCACCGTCTACCAACCTCCCTAAATCTGACATTTCCCTCTCCGTGGGTGGCACCATAATAACACCCCGGCAGCAGGCACGCTGTCTGGGTGTTATGTTTGACACCAATCTTTCCTTCACATCCCATATACAATCTCTTGTCCACTCTTGCCTCTTATACCTAAAGAACAACTCTAGAATCCGCCCTTTTCTCACCATGGAAACAACAAAAACCCTCACTGTCGCCCTGATCCACTCCCGCCTGAACTACTGCAATTCTCTATTAATTGGCCTCCCCCTCACTCGACTTTCCCCTCTCCAGTCTATCCTTAAAGCAGCAGCCTGGGTTGTCCAAATAGCTAATTGGTATTCAGATGTGTCCGCTCTTTGCCAGTCATTACACTGGCTGCCCATTCACTACAGGATACAATTCAAAGTACTTGTTCTCACCCACAAAGCTCTCCACAGTGCGGCACCCCCATACATCTCCTCCCTCATTTCTGTCTATCGTCCTAACCGACCGCTGCACTCTGCAAACGACTTTCAACTAACTTCTGCTCTAATCCGTACCTCCCACTGCCGACTCCAAGACTTCTCCCGTGCTGCGCCAATCCTCTGGAATGCTCTACCCCAAGATATTAGGACCATCCACAATTTGCATAGTTTTAGGCGCTCCCTGAAAAAACACTTTTGTTCAGAGCGGCCTACCATGTTCACTAATCAAAGTCATGTTATGTTTGTGTGCGTGTAGCCCATTCACTCTCTCCATCTATCCCCCACCCCCTGAAGATGGCTGGACCATCATTGTAAATACACACCTGTACTTTGTATCTCCCCCAACTCATTGTAGATTGTAAGCTCTCACGAGCAGGGTCGTCTTATTTTGCTTTAATTATTGTATTCTTAACATTGTTACTTATGACTGTTGTTTGAAATTGTTAAACTGTAAAGCGCTGCGGAATATGTTGGCACTATATAAAGATTATTATTATTTTTTTAAAAACATCTGAATGAGGTCTTACACCCATTCAGTGTACTTGTGATACATGGGAAAGTGTGAAGTAATTTAGTGTTAACAAAATCTGGTCAGGGGTTGAATGAGACGGTGGAAAGAGGAATTCAGTATTCCCACTTTGAGTTTTAGAAAGCGTGTCGAGAAGGAGGGTTTGGCTGATAGACACTCTGGGATTGTGACAGCAGAGAGGTAGATCTGAGTAGCATCAGCATACAGGTCGTACTGGAAGCCATGGGACTTTATGAGCTATCATATGCCAAATATATAAATGGACACAAGTAGGGATCCCAGGGCTTAGCCCCATCATAACTTGGAAGTAGTCATATTCTATATGATTTTATTAGTTTCTCACATTGTTCTGGTGGAATTTTGGCACTCCTCTTTAACCCCTGACATCTGACGTATTATCCCATCCATGTGACCTGGGCCTGCCTGACCATGGATGAGATAGTACGTCATGCCCTTTAATGCGACACTGCGATTTAAGTCGCAGTGATCGCAATAATATTTCGACACATCAGACTGGCTGAAACAGTGAGGTCCCAGACTAGGATCGAGTACCGATGTACTTGATCCTAGGCCGGGGTCTGGCAACGCCAGGCATCAGCCAAAACTGCTCGGATTTGCGCTGTGCCCTGCCGGTACCTGCCTGGATCGGTGCTGTAATAGCACTGATCCTAGGCTGGTGCCTAGGACAGGCCTAGCATGGCTTGCAGCTGATGATTGGTGCGATCGATGTAATCGTCGATCGCACCAATCACAGGGCACAGCCGCGGTGTGACCACGCTGTGCCCTACTGGTGACCTGCCTATGATCGGAGCTATGAGCTCCGATCCTGGGCCGGTGTCTAGCAACACCGGTGTCACCAGGGCCACCTCTGATTGGTGGGATCGATGTGATCATCGATCCTACCAATGGCCGGTCACAGCAGCAGTATGACCACTCTGTGACCTTTCTGTCACCTGCCTGTGACCTGTGTGTGACTGCTCTGCAGGTCCTCCCACTAACTGAGGATTCTTGAAGAGCGGTCACACTGCCAGATCTCCTGTGCTGGGGCTTGTGGTGCCACAGAAGCCTGTGACACCACAATTCCTGCTGAAGACAGAAGAGAGACTACAACTGTAAGGCCGGCGTCACACTGGCGTATTGCATCTGATGCAAGATCATCGGATGCGATATGCTAATGACACTTGGCTCCTCGCAGCAGAGCAGGAGCCGAGTGTCATGCGTCTGTGCTCCGATTCTCTCGCACAGGGAGGATCGGAGCACAGCTGCGGAGGAGGCGGAAAAATTAATTTCTCCATCTCCTCCATTGCTGGGGTCCGCTTATAACGCACATCATCAGTGGTGTGTGCTGTCTCACTCACACCTATTAGCTTATATGGGTGCGAGTGGCCGAGACTTTTCCTCGGCCCGAGAAAATCGCAGCATGCTGCGATTGTCTCGGACTGAGGAAAACGGCCGACAAAAAGTCGGCTGGTGGGAGCTGCCCCATAGCTTAAAATTGGTCCGAGTGCAATGCGATTTTTTTTTATCGCATTGCACTCGGCCGTTTAAAACGCCAGTGTGACGCCGGCCTAAGTGTTGATCCCTGATCTCTGCCCGAACTCTCTTCATCCACCCCAATCCCCCCTCTGCGCACATTTAGCAGCCGCCAAGCGTTGATTGGTGACAAAGTTCACCGATCAACACTCATGCTCTCTTTTCTTTTTCACGACGCCTCTGTGTGCACATCCAGCAGCCGCCGAACTTTGATAAGTGACGCAGTTCACTTATCCGAGCACGTGCCTGCTGTTTTACACTTTTCTTTTCACAGGCATTTTTTTCTCCCCATTTGCTTTTTTTCTCTTAGCTTTTTCTTTTCAGATAAAAGTTTGCACCAAGCACTATCCCCCCCACACACACGGTAATAAATAAAGTATACACAAAGCACCGTATTCACAAAAAAAAATGTCCTGCTTGTCACGTTCATCCCAACAGCCCTATTCATTGGAGGAGGCACATACTTTCCGTGCCTCCGACACTGATAGCGAGGGAGGGGATCCCACATTTCTTTACTTTTCAGATTCTTCATCATCATCCTCTATCTCATCTTCCTCCTTGGGTCCTGCGGAACCGCCATGCAGACGTTCCAGGACAGAAGATGAGGCAGCGCCCACCAGTCCCAGAGATGAAGCTGAACCAGCGGACCCCGTATGGACCTCGCCCCCCTGAAAATTACGAGCCACTGATTCCTTATTTTGTGGCAGAATCAGGAATCAAGTTTGACACCACCGGCCTCACAGAACTAAACTTTTTTAAAGTCTTTTTCTCTGAGGATTTTAATAACTAATGGTGCACCAAGCTAATTTAGATGCTCGTCAATTTTTGGCACAAAATCCCGCTTCATCATTTTCTAACTGGTCTCCTGTAGATGCAGTTGAAATGATGCAGTTTTGGGGCCTGGACCTTCACATGGGGATTCTGAAGATGCCAGAATTTCGGCAATATTGGAGTGTTGATCTTTTATACAATACTCCAGTGTTCCGAATGGTCAGGGCCTGGACACATTTTGAGGCCATCCACAAATTCCTGCATTATACCGATAATGCACAGTGTCCCGCACGAGATGAAACCCAACTTTGACCGTTTGTTCAAAGTTTGGCCGGTCATCGAACACTTCAACAAAACGTTTGCTGAAGTGTATGTGTCCCAAGGGAACATCTGCGTGGATGAGTCCTTAGTTCATTTTAAGGGAAGGCTCAGTTTTTGTCAGTATTTGCCCAGCAAGAGGGCAAGGTATGGAATTAAACTCTATAAGCTGTGTAAGAGTACCTCAGGGTACACCCACAGGTTTAGAGTATACGAAGGAAAGGACACCGAGATTAAACCTCCTGAGTATCCTCCTGTCCTCCTACTTGGGCAGATGCTCAGAAGGGGTGACAGCAGAGCCCAATGTAGCGACCACCTGCTGGTGGTCAAGTACAAGGACAAGAGAGATGTTCTTCTCTTGACCACCATACACGGTGATGGCAGTGCCCTCAGCACTGTACGGGGTACCTCTACACAGGTCAGCAAACCGGACTGTGTACTGGGGTACAACAAAAACATGAGGGACGTTGATCTCTCTGACCAACTCCTCCAACCATACAGTGCTTTGAGAAAGGCCAAGGTATGGTACAAAAAGCTGGCTGTGCACATCGTACAAATGGCAATGATCAATGCTTTCCTGCTGTTGCGATGTGCATGCCACACCAATACGTCGTACCTTCAGTTCCAGGAGGTAGCGGTTAAGACCCTGATATTTGGCACTCGGGAATGAGAGGGCCCCAGTACTTTTGGAACTGAAGGTGCTCGTATCGTACCAGGTCAGCATTTCCCAGGGGTGGTCCCATCAACTGAAAGAAAAGGTAAGCCGCAAAAAAGGTGCCAAGTGTCTTACAAAAGGGGAATACGCAAGGACCCCATTTATCAATGCAACACCTGCCCCGATAAACCTGGCCTGTGTATGAAAGATTTTTTCAAATTGTACCACACCTCCATGCACTACTAATTTACTTAGATTTACAGGAAACAGTAGATTAGTTCCAAAAAGGGGCACATCTAGATAACTTCCTTGGGGGTCTAGTTTCCAAAATGATGTCATTTGTGGTTTTTTTTTTTTAGGCACATCAGGAGCTCTGCAAACGGAACATGATGCCCGCAGACCATTCCATTAAAGTCTGTATTCCAAAATGTTACCACTTCCCTTTCGAGCCCCGACTTGTGCCCAAACTGTTTTTTCCCACATATGGGGTACCAGCGTACTCAGGACAAATTGGACAACAACGTTTTAGGTCCAATTTTGAGCGGTCACAGACTCCTCCCGGACCTCCACACCGGACTCATAAGCGGCGTCTTTCTGCGAAGTGGGAGTTCCACCCTTGCTTTATATACTTATAAACAGCAATCTCTTGAAAAAGGCTTTACAATTATATGCCGAAACGTTGAGACTACATATAAGCTGTTTAAAGTTTCTTTTGCATGTGGAACCCACCAACCTTTTTTCCTTTGGAATAAAATTGATGAACAATTAAATATACGCATACTTAAAGGGGATGTCACCAAAAAATTATGTAAATTCCATTTGTTATTTTTTTTTTTTGCTTTTCAGAAATATGAAAAATTTTAATTTTTCACGTATCCTCCTGTTAAACACTAGAGGGAGCAGCTGATCATATTTACCACGAAAGGCAGTAGAAGTACTATGTAGCAATATGACTGCTGCAAAGGTGGGCTGCACGTGCACCCACAAGCCTAGTGCGACGTTACTCCCCCCTCGCCTTTTGGGTGTTGGTAACTGGAAGTTGAGGATAATGTTTTGAATTTCAGTACCATTTTGTTAGTAATTGCACGGTGATTCCAGTGTCTCATGGTCCTGTGTCCCATGTGGTGCTGCTCAAAAAAGAGCAAGGCTATGAACAGTGTTATAGGGCCACGGTGGTGAGCACATTCAGCGCTATGAGAGTATGGCCAGGGGTCATGGTGGTGAGCACATCCAGCGCTATGAGAGTATGGCCAGGGGTCATGGTGGTGAGCATATCCAGCGCTATGAGAGTATGGCCAGGGGTCATGGTGGTGAGCACATCCAGCGCTAAGAGTGTACGGCCAGGGGTCACGGTGGTGAGTAAATCCAGCGCTATGAGAGTATGGCCAGGGGTCATGGTGGTGAGCACATCCAGTGCTATGAGAGTATGGCCAGGGGTCATGGTGGTGAGTAAATCCAGCGCTATGAGAGTATGTCCAGGGGTCATGGTGGTGAGCACATCCAGCGCTAAGAGTGTACGGCCAGGGGTCACAGTGGTGAGTAAATCCAGCGCTAAGAGAGTATGGCAAGGGGTCATGGTGGATAGCAAATCCAGCGCTAAGAGTGTACGGACAGGGGTCATGGTGGATAGCAAATCCAGCGCTAAGAGTGTATGGCCAGGGGTCATTGTGGTGAGCACGTCCAGGGCTATGAGTGTACGGCCAGGGGTCTTGGTGGTGAGCACATTCAGCTCTATGAGAGTATAGCCAGTGATCATTGTGGTGAACACATTCAGCACAATAAGAGTACGGAGAGGGATCATGGTGGTGAGGACATCCAGTGCTATGAGAGCATGGCCAGTGGCCGCAGCAGTATTTTATAGCTCACCACCATGGCCCACACATAGTAAATGTAAGAGCCAGAAGACTGAGCACATCAAGCGCTCTGACAATAAGGCCAGGAGCTGTGGCTGTGACCATCACAGCCCATGGCTCTACTTCAGAGCACTGGAAATGCTCACTCTTCTATTGACTTGTCCAGGGGTTGAATGGAGCTCATACAGTAGTGTACAGTTGTGGCCAAAAGTATTGACACCCCTGCAATTCTGTCAGATAATACTCAGTTTCTTCCTGAAAATGATTGCAATCACAAATTCTTTGGTATTATTATCTTCATTTAATTTGTCTTAAATGAAAAAACACAAAAGCGAATGAAGCAAAAAGCAAAACATTGATCATTTCACACAAAACTCCAAAAATGGGCCAGACAAAAGTATTGGCACCCTCAGCCTAATACTTGGTTGCACAACCTTTAGCCAAAATAACTGCGACCAACCGCTTCCGGTAACCATCAATGAGTTTCTTACAATGCTCTGCTGGAATTTTAGACCATTCTTCTTTGGCAAACTGCTCCAGGTCCCTGATATTTGAAGGGTGCCTTCTCCAAACTGCCATTTTTAGATCTCTCCACAGGTGTTCTATGGGATTCAGGTCTGGACTCATTGCTGGCCACCTTAGAAGTCTCCAGTGCTTTCTCTCAAACCATTTTCTAGTGTTATTTGAAGTGTGTTTTGGGTCATTGTCCTGCTGGAAGACCCATGACCTCTGAGGGAGACCCAGCTTTCTCACACTGGGCCCTACATTATGCTGAAAAATTTGTTGGTAGTCTTCAGACTTCATAATGCCATGCACACGGTCAAGCAGTCCAGTGCCAGAGGCAGCAAAGCAACCCCAAAACATCAGGGAACCTCCGCCATGTTTGACTGTAGGGACCATGTTCTTTTCTTTGAATGCCTCTTTTTTTTTCTCCTGTAAACTCTATGCTGATGCCTTTGCCCAAAAAGCTCTACTTTTGTCTCATCTGACCAGAGAACATTCTTCCAAAACATTTCAGGCTTTTTCAGATAAGTGTTGGCAAACTCCCGCCTGGCTTTTTTATGTCTCGGGGTAAGAAGTGGGGTCTTCCTGGGTCTCCTACCATACAGTCCCTTTTCATTCAGACGCTGACGGATAGTACGGGTTGACACTGTTGTACCCTCGGACTGCAGGGCAGCTTGAACTTGTTTGGATGTTAGTCGAGGTTCTTTATCCAACATCCGCACAATCTTGCATTGATATCGCTTGTCAATTTTTCTTTTCTGTCCACATCTAGGAAAGTTAGCCACAGTGCCATGGGCTTTAAACTTCTTGATGACACTGCGCTCGGTAGACACAGGAACATTCAGGTCTTTGGAGATGGACTTGTAGCCTTGAGATTGCTCATGTTTCCTCACAATTTGGTTTCTCAAGTCCTCAGACAGTTATTTGGTCTTCTTTCTTTTCTCCATGCTCAATGTGGTACACACAAGGACACAGGACAGAGGTTGAGTCAACTTTAATCCATGTCAACTGGCTGCAAGTGTGATTTAGTTATTGCCAACACCTGTTAGGTGCCACAGGTAAGTTACAGGTGCTGTTAATTACACAAATTAGAGAAGCATCACATGATTTTCCGAACAGTGCCAATACTTTTGTCCACCCCCTTTTTTATGTTTGGTGTGGAATTATATCCAATTTGGCTTTAGGACAATTCTTTTTGTGTTTTTTCATTTAAGATGAAATGAAGATAATAATAACAAAGAATTTGTGTTTGCAATCATTTTCAGGAAGAAACTGTGTGGAGGTTTTAAGAAGGACCCTTATACAGTGTAGGGACTGGGAGGCCTGTTGTGAATTCTGAGGCCAAGCTCCCTCCTGTGGTCGTGAGTGGTACTTCGGCTGGTTCTGTCCATGAGCTTCCTCTGGTGGATGTGAGTGGGGCTGCGGCTTCTGAGTTTCCTTCCTCAGGTGACGAGGTTAAGTCGTTAGGTGCTGCTCTATTTAACTCCACCTAGTTCTTTGTTCCTGGCCTCCAGTCAATGTTCCAGTATTGGTCTTGCTCTCTCCTGGATCGTTCTTGTGACCTGTCTTCCCTGCATAAGCTAAGTTCTGCTTGTGTTACTTTTGTTTGCTATTTTTTCTGTCCAGCTTGCTATATTGGTTTGTCTTGCTTGCTGGAAGCTCTGGGACGCAGAGGGAGCACCTCCGTGCCGTTAGTCGGTACGGAGGGTCTTTTTGCGCCCTCTGTGTGGTTGTTTGTAGGTTTTTGTGCTGACCGCAAAGCTACCTTTCCTATCCTTGGTCTATTCAGTAAGTCGGGCCTCACTTTGCTAAAACCTATTTCATCTCTGTGTTTGTATTTTCATCTTTACTCACAGTCATTATATGTGGGGGGCTGCCTTTTCCTTTGGGGAATTTCTCTGAGGCAAGGTAGGCTTATTTTTCTATCTTCAGGGCTAGCTAGTTTCTCAGGCTGTGCCCGAGGCGCCTAGGTCTGGTCAGGAGCGCTCCACGACTACCTCTAGTGTGGTGTGATAGGATTAGGGATTGCGGTCAGCAGAGTTCCCACGTCTCAGAGCTCGTCCTATGTTAATAGTAACTATCAGGTCACTTTGTGTGCTCTTAACCACCAGGTCCATTGTGTTTCTGAATCACCAGTTCATAACAGAGGCCCTTATACGGTGTGCGGGCCTCAAAGTGTGAGGTCATTATACAACGTGGGGGCCATCATAAGATATGGTGACTGCCGTGAGGGCCATTATACAGTGTGGGAGCAATTATGCGTTTGGAAACTACTGTGGGGTCCCTCATATAGTTTGGGGGCTACTCTGTGGGCCACGATACACTGTGAAAGCTAATATACATTTTGGGGGCTTCTGTGGGGGGGTCATTGTATAGTGTAGGGACTACTATGGGGCCTACAGTCGGGCCATTATACAGTGAGGAAGCTACTCTGAGAGCAATTATACAGTTTGAGGACTACTGTGAATGATCTGCAAGCTGTGGGGACTACTGTGGTGGCCATTATAAAGTGTGAGGTTCATAACACACTGTGGGCAAAACAGTCAAGACATTTCTTTCCTGGCCACCTGAATCTTATACTGGACTACAGGCCAGACTGGTATTTGATTCTCTATCTACTCTTGGTCATATCACCGCTCCTGTCGGCTGTCACAATTCACCCACCCTGAATCATTTCTTGAAGCATTACCCCTTCGTTCTTTCCCGTCTTGTTTACATGAACTTTTTTTATTTTTACATGAACTCTATCTAATTACTAGATGGTGGCCCGATTCTAACACATCGGGTATTCTAGAATATGTATGTATGTATATACTGTAGCAGCCACATAGTATATAGCACAGGCCACGTAGTATATAGGAGTACTACGTGGCCTGTGCTATATACTATGTGGCTGCTATATACATACATATTGTAGAATACCCGATGCATTAATACAGGCCACGCAGTAAATACAGCCCACGTAGTATATAGCAGTATCTAGCAGCCACGCAGTATATAACACAGCCCACGTAGTATGTAACACAGGCCACATAGTATTTAACACTGGCCACGTAATATATAACACAGCCCATGTAATATATAGCACAGCCCACATAGTATCGAACACTGCCCATAGAAGTAAATAGTCCCATACAGCTTCATATGATACACGACTACTCCGCACAGCTGGGGCCACCGTACACATAGATCACTACGCCCGAGCCCGGCCACTCAACATGTAATTAACATAAAAAATAGTTATATACCCACCCGCCGGGGCCAGCGAAGCTGTGCCGATGCTCGCGCGGCTGCCGCCATCTTTCGTTCCCACGATGCATTGCGAAATTACCCAGATGACTTAGCGGTCTCGCGAGACCGCTAAGTCTTCTGGGTAATTTCGCAATGCATCTCTGGGAACGGAAGATGGCGGCAGCCGCGAGCGCATCGTCGGATGACGACAGACAGATGGAAGTACCCCGTAGACAATTATGTATATAGATGGTTCCCTTTTACTAGCACCTCACACCTTCCTTAGTCGAGTGCTAACCATCTGAATTATACAGTTATATGAAAAAGTCAGTTTGAAAAAATGTTGCAGTAATCCGCAAGTGCTAGTAAAAGATGTAAAAAACAGGGTATTTGGTTGATACGTTTTTTGCAAAAAATGTATACTAAGCTGCTCTACCAATCTTCACGGTATACCCTTATCAGAGCAGTCCTAACTAATGTATGCAATCCCTATCTGATGTATTTAAAAACCTGATCATCTGTATATAACCTGTGTGAACAGGGTTCAGAGAGGAAAAATCCATGTGTGCATACAGGGTAGAACAGCTTTTGTGCAGATAGCCCAAGAGGAGTGGTGGAACTCCCCAGTCTTGTAGACACAAGAGAACAATTATGGAAACAGGAACACATGGGCTACTTGCACAGTGAACAAGTCTGTATGATCATGTTCACACACCACCAAGAAACCTGAAGACACAAAAGAGAATAGTAAAACCAAAAACACTCAGTTTGAAAAAATGTTGCAGTAATCCGCAAGTGCTAGTAAAAGATGTAAAAAACAGGGTATTTGGTTGATACGTTTTTTGCAAAAAATGTATACTAAGCTGCTCTACCAATCTTCACGGTATACCCTTATCAGAGCAGTCCTAACTAATGTATGCAATCCCTATCTGATGTATTTAAAAACCTGATCATCTGTATATAACCTGTGTGAACAGGGTTCAGAGAGGAAAAATCCATGTGTGCATACAGGGTAGAACAGCTTTTGTGCAGATAGCCCAAGAGGAGTGGTGGAACTCCCCAGTCTTGTAGACACAAGAGAACAATTATGGAAACAGGAACACATGGGCTACTTGCACAGTGAACAAGTCTGTATGATCATGTTCACACACCACCAAGAAACCTGAAGACACAAAAGAGAATAGTAAAACCAAAAACACTCAGTTTGAAAAAATGTTGCAGTAATCCGCAAGTGCTAGTAAAAGATGTAAAAAACAGGGTATTTGGTTGATACGTTTTTTGCAAAAAATGTATACTAAGCTGCTCTACCAATCTTCACGGTATACCCTTATCAGAGCAGTCCTAACTAATGTATGCAATCCCTATCTGATGTATTTAAAAACCTGATCATCTGTATATAACCTGTGTGAACAGGGTTCAGAGAGGAAAAATCCATGTGTGCATACAGGGTAGAACAGCTTTTGTGCAGATAGCCCAAGAGGAGTGGTGGAACTCCCCAGTCTTGTAGACACAAGAGAACAATTATGGAAACAGGAACACATGGGCTACTTGCACAGTGAACAAGTCTGTATGATCATGTTCACACACCACCAAGAAACCTGAAGACACAAAAGAGAATAGTAAAACCAAAAACACTCAGTTTGAAAAAATGTTGCAGTAATCCGCAAGTGCTAGTAAAAGATGTAAAAAACAGGGTATTTGGTTGATACGTTTTTTGCAAAAAATGTATACTAAGCTGCTCTACCAATCTTCACGGTATACCCTTATCAGAGCAGTCCTAACTAATGTATGCAATCCCTATCTGATGTATTTAAAAACCTGATCATCTGTATATAACCTGTGTGAACAGGGTTCAGAGAGGAAAAATCCATGTGTGCATACAGGGTAGAACAGCTTTTGTGCAGATAGCCCAAGAGGAGTGGTGGAACTCCCCAGTCTTGTAGACACAAGAGAACAATTATGGAAACAGGAACACATGGGCTACTTGCACAGTGAACAAGTCTGTATGATCATGTTCACACACCACCAAGAAACCTGAAGACACAAAAGAGAATAGTAAAACCAAAAACACTCAGTTTGAAAAAATGTTGCAGTAATCCGCAAGTGCTAGTAAAAGATGTAAAAAACAGGGTATTTGGTTGATACGTTTTTTGCAAAAAATGTATACTAAGCTGCTCTACCAATCTTCACGGTATACCCTTATCAGAGCAGTCCTAACTAATGTATGCAATCCCTATCTGATGTATTTAAAAACCTGATCATCTGTATATAACCTGTGTGAACAGGGTTCAGAGAGGAAAAATCCATGTGTGCATACAGGGTAGAACAGCTTTTGTGCAGATAGCCCAAGAGGAGTGGTGGAACTCCCCAGTCTTGTAGACACAAGAGAACAATTATGGAAACAGGAACACATGGGCTACTTGCACAGTGAACAAGTCTGTATGATCATGTTCACACACCACCAAGAAACCTGAAGACACAAAAGAGAATAGTAAAACCAAAAACACTCAGTTTGAAAAAATGTTGCAGTAATCCGCAAGTGCTAGTAAAAGATGTAAAAAACAGGGTATTTGGTTGATACGTTTTTTGCAAAAAATGTATACTAAGCTGCTCTACCAATCTTCACGGTATACCCTTATCAGAGCAGTCCTAACTAATGTATGCAATCCCTATCTGATGTATTTAAAAACCTGATCATCTGTATATAACCTGTGTGAACAGGGTTCAGAGAGGAAAAATCCATGTGTGCATACAGGGTAGAACAGCTTTTGTGCAGATAGCCCAAGAGGAGTGGTGGAACTCCCCAGTCTTGTAGACACAAGAGAACAATTATGGAAACAGGAACACATGGGCTACTTGCACAGTGAACAAGTCTGTATGATCATGTTCACACACCACCAAGAAACCTGAAGACACAAAAGAGAATAGTAAAACCAAAAACACTCAGTTTGAAAAAATGTTGCAGTAATCCGCAAGTGCTAGTAAAAGATGTAAAAAACAGGGTATTTGGTTGATACGTTTTTTGCAAAAAATGTATACTAAGCTGCTCTACCAATCTTCACGGTATACCCTTATCAGAGCAGTCCTAACTAATGTATGCAATCCCTATCTGATGTATTTAAAAACCTGATCATCTGTATATAACCTGTGTGAACAGGGTTCAGAGAGGAAAAATCCATGTGTGCATACAGGGTAGAACAGCTTTTGTGCAGATAGCCCAAGAGGAGTGGTGGAACTCCCCAGTCTTGTAGACACAAGAGAACAATTATGGAAACAGGAACACATGGGCTACTTGCACAGTGAACAAGTCTGTATGATCATGTTCACACACCACCAAGAAACCTGAAGACACAAAAGAGAATAGTAAAACCAAAAACACTCAGTTTGAAAAAATGTTGCAGTAATCCGCAAGTGCTAGTAAAAGATGTAAAAAACAGGGTATTTGGTTGATACGTTTTTTGCAAAAAATGTATACTAAGCTGCTCTACCAATCTTCACGGTATACCCTTATCAGAGCAGTCCTAACTAATGTATGCAATCCCTATCTGATGTATTTAAAAACCTGATCATCTGTATATAACCTGTGTGAACAGGGTTCAGAGAGGAAAAATCCATGTGTGCATACAGGGTAGAACAGCTTTTGTGCAGATAGCCCAAGAGGAGTGGTGGAACTCCCCAGTCTTGTAGACACAAGAGAACAATTATGGAAACAGGAACACATGGGCTACTTGCACAGTGAACAAGTCTGTATGATCATGTTCACACACCACCAAGAAACCTGAAGACACAAAAGAGAATAGTAAAACCAAAAACACTCAGTTTGAAAAAATGTTGCAGTAATCCGCAAGTGCTAGTAAAAGATGTAAAAAACAGGGTATTTGGTTGATACGTTTTTTGCAAAAAATGTATACTAAGCTGCTCTACCAATCTTCACGGTATACCCTTATCAGAGCAGTCCTAACTAATGTATGCAATCCCTATCTGATGTATTTAAAAACCTGATCATCTGTATATAACCTGTGTGAACAGGGTTCAGAGAGGAAAAATCCATGTGTGCATACAGGGTAGAACAGCTTTTGTGCAGATAGCCCAAGAGGAGTGGTGGAACTCCCCAGTCTTGTAGACACAAGAGAACAATTATGGAAACAGGAACACATGGGCTACTTGCACAGTGAACAAGTCTGTATGATCATGTTCACACACCACCAAGAAACCTGAAGACACAAAAGAGAATAGTAAAACCAAAAACACTCAGTTTGAAAAAATGTTGCAGTAATCCGCAAGTGCTAGTAAAAGATGTAAAAAACAGGGTATTTGGTTGATACGTTTTTTGCAAAAAATGTATACTAAGCTGCTCTACCAATCTTCACGGTATACCCTTATCAGAGCAGTCCTAACTAATGTATGCAATCCCTATCTGATGTATTTAAAAACCTGATCATCTGTATATAACCTGTGTGAACAGGGTTCAGAGAGGAAAAATCCATGTGTGCATACAGGGTAGAACAGCTTTTGTGCAGATAGCCCAAGAGGAGTGGTGGAACTCCCCAGTCTTGTAGACACAAGAGAACAATTATGGAAACAGGAACACATGGGCTACTTGCACAGTGAACAAGTCTGTATGATCATGTTCACACACCACCAAGAAACCTGAAGACACAAAAGAGAATAGTAAAACCAAAAACACTCAGTTTGAAAAAATGTTGCAGTAATCCGCAAGTGCTAGTAAAAGATGTAAAAAACAGGGTATTTGGTTGATACGTTTTTTGCAAAAAATGTATACTAAGCTGCTCTACCAATCTTCACGGTATACCCTTATCAGAGCAGTCCTAACTAATGTATGCAATCCCTATCTGATGTATTTAAAAACCTGATCATCTGTATATAACCTGTGTGAACAGGGTTCAGAGAGGAAAAATCCATGTGTGCATACAGGGTAGAACAGCTTTTGTGCAGATAGCCCAAGAGGAGTGGTGGAACTCCCCAGTCTTGTAGACACAAGAGAACAATTATGGAAACAGGAACACATGGGCTACTTGCACAGTGAACAAGTCTGTATGATCATGTTCACACACCACCAAGAAACCTGAAGACACAAAAGAGAATAGTAAAACCAAAAACACTCAGTTTGAAAAAATGTTGCAGTAATCCGCAAGTGCTAGTAAAAGATGTAAAAAACAGGGTATTTGGTTGATACGTTTTTTGCAAAAAATGTATACTAAGCTGCTCTACCAATCTTCACGGTATACCCTTATCAGAGCAGTCCTAACTAATGTATGCAATCCCTATCTGATGTATTTAAAAACCTGATCATCTGTATATAACCTGTGTGAACAGGGTTCAGAGAGGAAAAATCCATGTGTGCATACAGGGTAGAACAGCTTTTGTGCAGATAGCCCAAGAGGAGTGGTGGAACTCCCCAGTCTTGTAGACACAAGAGAACAATTATGGAAACAGGAACACATGGGCTACTTGCACAGTGAACAAGTCTGTATGATCATGTTCACACACCACCAAGAAACCTGAAGACACAAAAGAGAATAGTAAAACCAAAAACACTCAGTTTGAAAAAATGTTGCAGTAATCCGCAAGTGCTAGTAAAAGATGTAAAAAACAGGGTATTTGGTTGATACGTTTTTTGCAAAAAATGTATACTAAGCTGCTCTACCAATCTTCACGGTATACCCTTATCAGAGCAGTCCTAACTAATGTATGCAATCCCTATCTGATGTATTTAAAAACCTGATCATCTGTATATAACCTGTGTGAACAGGGTTCAGAGAGGAAAAATCCATGTGTGCATACAGGGTAGAACAGCTTTTGTGCAGATAGCCCAAGAGGAGTGGTGGAACTCCCCAGTCTTGTAGACACAAGAGAACAATTATGGAAACAGGAACACATGGGCTACTTGCACAGTGAACAAGTCTGTATGATCATGTTCACACACCACCAAGAAACCTGAAGACACAAAAGAGAATAGTAAAACCAAAAACACTCAGTTTGAAAAAATGTTGCAGTAATCCGCAAGTGCTAGTAAAAGATGTAAAAAACAGGGTATTTGGTTGATACGTTTTTTGCAAAAAATGTATACTAAGCTGCTCTACCAATCTTCACGGTATACCCTTATCAGAGCAGTCCTAACTAATGTATGCAATCCCTATCTGATGTATTTAAAAACCTGATCATCTGTATATAACCTGTGTGAACAGGGTTCAGAGAGGAAAAATCCATGTGTGCATACAGGGTAGAACAGCTTTTGTGCAGATAGCCCAAGAGGAGTGGTGGAACTCCCCAGTCTTGTAGACACAAGAGAACAATTATGGAAACAGGAACACATGGGCTACTTGCACAGTGAACAAGTCTGTATGATCATGTTCACACACCACCAAGAAACCTGAAGACACAAAAGAGAATAGTAAAACCAAAAACACTCAGTTTGAAAAAATGTTGCAGTAATCCGCAAGTGCTAGTAAAAGATGTAAAAAACAGGGTATTTGGTTGATACGTTTTTTGCAAAAAATGTATACTAAGCTGCTCTACCAATCTTCACGGTATACCCTTATCAGAGCAGTCCTAACTAATGTATGCAATCCCTATCTGATGTATTTAAAAACCTGATCATCTGTATATAACCTGTGTGAACAGGGTTCAGAGAGGAAAAATCCATGTGTGCATACAGGGTAGAACAGCTTTTGTGCAGATAGCCCAAGAGGAGTGGTGGAACTCCCCAGTCTTGTAGACACAAGAGAACAATTATGGAAACAGGAACACATGGGCTACTTGCACAGTGAACAAGTCTGTATGATCATGTTCACACACCACCAAGAAACCTGAAGACACAAAAGAGAATAGTAAAACCAAAAACACTCAGTTTGAAAAAATGTTGCAGTAATCCGCAAGTGCTAGTAAAAGATGTAAAAAACAGGGTATTTGGTTGATACGTTTTTTGCAAAAAATGTATACTAAGCTGCTCTACCAATCTTCACGGTATACCCTTATCAGAGCAGTCCTAACTAATGTATGCAATCCCTATCTGATGTATTTAAAAACCTGATCATCTGTATATAACCTGTGTGAACAGGGTTCAGAGAGGAAAAATCCATGTGTGCATACAGGGTAGAACAGCTTTTGTGCAGATAGCCCAAGAGGAGTGGTGGAACTCCCCAGTCTTGTAGACACAAGAGAACAATTATGGAAACAGGAACACATGGGCTACTTGCACAGTGAACAAGTCTGTATGATCATGTTCACACACCACCAAGAAACCTGAAGACACAAAAGAGAATAGTAAAACCAAAAACACTCAGTTTGAAAAAATGTTGCAGTAATCCGCAAGTGCTAGTAAAAGATGTAAAAAACAGGGTATTTGGTTGATACGTTTTTTGCAAAAAATGTATACTAAGCTGCTCTACCAATCTTCACGGTATACCCTTATCAGAGCAGTCCTAACTAATGTATGCAATCCCTATCTGATGTATTTAAAAACCTGATCATCTGTATATAACCTGTGTGAACAGGGTTCAGAGAGGAAAAATCCATGTGTGCATACAGGGTAGAACAGCTTTTGTGCAGATAGCCCAAGAGGAGTGGTGGAACTCCCCAGTCTTGTGTTTTTGGTTTTACTATTCTCTTTTGTGTCTTCAGGTTTCTTGGTGGTGTGTGAACATGATCATACAGACTTGTTCACTGTGCAAGTAGCCCATGTGTTCCTGTAGTTATATGAAAAAGTTTGGGCACCCCTATTAATCTTAAGCTTAATGTTTTATAAAAATTGATTTTTTGCAACAGCTATTTCAATTTCATATATCGAATAACTGTTAGACACAGTAAGGTTTCTGCCTTGAAATGAGGTTTGTTGTACTAACAGGAAATGTGCAATCTGCATTCAAACAAAATGTGACAGGTGCATAAGTATGGGCACCCTTATCATTTTCTTGTTTTAAATACTCCTACCTACTTTTTACTGACTTACTAAGGCACTTTTTTGGTTTTCTAACCTCATTGAGCTTTGAACTTCATAGCCAGGTGTATGCAATCATGAGAAAAGCTACTTAAAGTGGCCACTTGCAAGTTGTTCTCCTGTTTGAATCTCCTCTGAAAAGTGGCGTTATGGGCTCCTCAAAACAACTGTCTAATGATCTGAAAACAAAGATTATTCAACATAGTTGTTCAGGGGAAGGATACAAAAAGCTGTCTCAGAGATTTAACCTGTCAATTTCCACTGTGAGGAACATAGTAAGGAAATGGAAGAACACAGGTACAGTTCTTGTTAAGGCCAGAAGTGGCAGGCCAAGAAAAACATCAGAAAGGCAGAGAAGAATAATGGTGAGATCAGTCAAGGACAATCCTCAGACCACCTCCAGAGAGCTGCAGCATCAACTTGCTGCAGATGGTGTCACTGTGCATCGGTCAACTATACAACGCACATTGCACAAGGAGAAGCTGTATGGGAGAGTGATGCGAAAGAAGCCGTTTCTGCAAGCATGCCACAGAGTCGGCTGAGGTATGCAAAAGCACATTTGGAGAAGCCAATTTCTTTTTGTAAGAAGGTCCTGTGGACTGATGAAACCAAGATTGAATTGTTTGGTCATACAAAAAGGCGTTATGCATGGCGGCTAAAAAACACAGCATTCCAAGAAAAACACTTGCTACCCACAGTAAAATTTGGTGGAGGTTCCATCATGCTTTGGGGCTGTGTGCCCAATGCCGGCACCGGGAATCTTGTTAAAGTTGAGTGACGCATGGATTCCTCTCAGTATGAGCAGATTCTTGACAATAATGTTCATGAATCAGTGACAAAGTTGAAGTTACGTAGGGGATGGATCTTTCAGCAAGACAATGATCCAAACACCGCTCCAAATCTACTCAGGCATTCATGCAGAGGAACAATTACACTGTTCTGGAATGGCCATCCCAGTCCCCAGACCTGAATATCATTGAACATCTGTGGGATCATTTGAAGAGGGCTGTCCATGCTCGGCGACCATCAAACTTAACTGAACTGGAATTGTTTTGTAAAGAGGAATGGTCAAAAATACCTTCATCCAGGAACTCATTAAAAGCTACAGGAAGCGACTAGAGGCTGTTATTTTTGCAAAAGGAGGATCTACTAAATATTAATGTCACTTTTCTGGTGGGGTGCCCATACTTATGCACCTGTCAAATTTAGTTTGAATGCAGATTGCACATTTTCTGTTAGTACAATAAACCTCATTTCAAGGCAGAAACATTACTGTGTCCAACAGTTATTAGATATATGAAACTGAAATAGCTGTTGCAAAAAAACAATTTTTATAAAACATTAAGCTTAAGATTAATAGGGGTGCCCAAACTTTTTTATATAGCTGTATATATGAACTTGTAATGACCTGGAGAATCATAATGGCAGGTCAGTTTTAGCATTTAGTGAACCTAGCAAAAAAGCTAAACAAAAAACAAGTGTGGGATTGCACTTTTTTTGCAATTTCATCACACTTGGAATTTTTTTCTTGTTTTCTAGTACACGACATGCTAAAACCAATGATGCCGTTCAAAAGTACAACTCGTCCCGCAAAAAATAAGCCGTATTGATGGAAAAATAAAAAAGTTATGGCTCTGGAAGGAAGGGGAGCGAAAAATGAAAAAGCTCCGGGGTGAAGGGGTTAAGAAGCATTATGGCTATAGGGGCAATCAGAGTATTCTGTCCGTTAAAGGGGCACACGGCAGTATTATTTTCTAGGGGCAATTTTACCACTCAGAGGTCACACAGGAGGCATTTCACTATGTGAGGGGTCAGTGATGGCATTATCATGTGGGGCAGTAAGAGGAGCACACAGCAATCTGCAGGGGCGGTAATGGGGACAGCAGCAGCTCAGCTTGGGGATAGATGGGGACGTGCAGGAAGTGTGAGAAGGTAAATGTGTCTGTGCTGTATTCTGTGCAGAGGAGTCCGGGGAGAAGGTGTCATGTCGGTCTGGGCCAGATGGAAAGGACGGGAAAATGACCGACTCCATCAGCGGTAAGACATTATCTGTACTGCTGTGACCATTAGGGTTGAGCGACCTTGACCTTTTTAGAGTCGAGCCGTGTTTCGCGAAACCCGACTATCTTAGAAGTCGAGTCGAGTGGAATCGGCCGATTATCGCGAAAAGTCGGGTATCGCCCGAAACACGAAACCCAATGCAAGTCAATGGGGGAGCATAGTCGGCAGTGAGTGGAGGCCAGGAAAACACCTACACTGCCCATTTTAATGGCAAAAACATCCATTCTTGTTAAAGAAGCTTGTCAATCGTAATTTACCTTATAATAATTGGAAGGCATTTGAAATTGGGGGTCATTTGGCTAAAGTTGTGGGGGGTAGGGCTGGTTCAAGTAATTAGTGGGCCCAGTAAATCTGGACCACGTCACGGCAGTGGAGCAGGGAGAGGTAAGTATTTCAACTTTGCAAGTGCTGTGATCCTGAGCAAGCAGGGGGGGCCCACTCGTTGGCATTGGCACTGGCACAGGGCCCCTCAAAGTACAGCGGTGTGTTTGCATGGCGGGGGCGCCTCCCACCGGCAGCAACACTTTTGCGTACTATGAGAGGCCCTGTGCCAGTGACGTCGCCAACTAGTATTCCTCCCCCCACCTGATGAAGGAACCTGCACTTTCATCTGCACCTTCCTCTTTGTCCCCGTGTAAGGTGGTATGGTATGCGGGAAGAGGAACCTGACTTTCAGCAGGGTCACAATCTTGCTGTGTAGCGTGCACGGGGAATTTTGCGTTATGGGTCAATGTACCAGCAGACTCATCTATCACTGGCTGGGCAATGGGCAGGATGAGGAGGAAACACAGATATAGGCCCAAAGAATAAAGTGGGCTAAATGCAGTTCAAAATTGGTAACACAGGACTAACCAGGGGGCATTGCAGTGGAGGACAACTGGAATGAGAGGCTGACACAGAGAGTAGGCCCAAATCAGTAAGTAGTCGAAATGCAGTTCAAAATTGGCAACCGTAGTAAACAGGCGGCACAGCTTTGTTCAGTGGAGGAGAACAGCAAGGAGTGGCAGACACCGATAGTAGGCCCCAACCCAACTAGTAGGCCAAATGCAGTCTAACATTAACAACTACTTAACGAGAGCCTGAAAATGGAATGTCAGGACAGGAAACCAGGAGAACAGCAAGGAGTGGCAGACACCGATAGTAGGCCCCAAACCAACTAGTACGCCAAATGCAGTTGTTCCGTTTAACCACAATTTAATGAGAGCCTGAAGATAGAAGTTCAGGAAAGGCAACCTGGAGAACACCTTGGAGTGTAACACACCATCTCTCTACACCCCATACCCAATTTGTAGGCCTAATGCAGCGTAGTTTCCAACAACTACTAAACGAGAGCCGGAAGATCGAAGCTCAGGAAAGGCAACCTGGAGAACACCTTGGAGTGGAACACACCATCTCTCTACACCCCATACCCAATTTGTAGGCCTAATGCAGTGTAGTTTCCAAGAACTACTAAACGAGAGCCGGAAGATCGAAGCTCAGGAAAGGCAACCTGGAGAACACCTTGGAGTGGAACACACCATCTCTCTACACCCCATACCCAATTTGTAGGCCTAATGCAGTGTAGTTTCCAACAACTACTAAACGAGAGCATGAAGATCGAAGCTCAGGAAAGGCAACCTGGAGAACACCTTGGAGTGGAACACACCATCTCTCTACACCCCATACCCAATTTGTAGGCCTAATGCAGTGTAGTTTCCAACAACTACTAAACGAGAGCCGGAAGATCGGAGCTCAGGAAAGGTAACCTGGAGAACACCTTGGAGTGGAACACACACCATCTCTCTACACCCCATACCCAATTTGTAGGCCTAATGCAGTGTAGTTTCCAACAACTACTAAACGAGAGCATGAAGATCGAAGCATTGGCGAGGAAACCTGGGGAACACCTTGGAGTGGAACACACCATCTCTCTACACCCCATACCCAATTTGTAGGCCTAATGCAGCGTAGTTTCCAACAACTACTAAACGAGAGGCGGAAGATCGAAGCTCAGGAAAGGCAACCTGGAGAACACCTTGGAGTGGAACACACCATCTCTCTACACCCCATACCCAATTTGTAGGCCTAATGCAGTGTAGTTTCCAACAACTACTAAACGAGAGCCGGAAGATCGGAGCTCAGGAAAGGTAACCTGGAGAACACCTTGGAGTGGAACACACCATCTCTCTACACCCCATACCCAATTTGTAGGCCTAATGCAGTGTAGTTTCCAACAACTACTAAACGAGAGCCGGAAGATCGGAGCTCAGGAAAGGTAACCTGGAGAACACCTTGGAGTGGAACACACCATCTCTCTACACCCCATACCCAATTTGTAGGCCTAATGCAGTGTAGTTTCCAACAACTACTAAACGAGAGCATGAAGATCGAAGCATTTGCAAGGAAACCTGGGGAACACCTTGGAGTGGAACACACCATCTCTCTACACCCCATATCCAATTTGTAGGCCTAATGCAGCGTAGTTTCCAACAACTACTAAACGAGAGCCGGAAGATCGAAGCTCAGGAAAGGCAACCTGGAGAACACCTTGGAGTGGAACACACCATCTCTCTACACCCCATACCCAATTTGTAGGCCTAATGCAGTGTAGTTTCCAACAACTACTAAACGAGAGCCGGAAGATCGGAGCTCAGGAAAGGTAACCTGGAGAACACCTTGGAGTAGAACACACCATCTCTCTACACCCCATACCCAATTTGTAGGCCTAATGCAGCGTAGTTTCCAACAACTACTAAACGAGAGCCGGAAGATCGAAGCTCAGGAAAGGCAACCTGGAGAACACCTTGGAGTGGAACACACCATCTCTCTACACCCATACCCAATTTGTAGGCCTAATGCAGTGTAGTTTCCAAGAACTACTAAACGAGAGCCGGAAGATCGAAGCTCAGGAAAGGCAACCTGGAGAACACCTTGGAGTGGAACACACCATCTCTCTACACCCCATACCCAATTTGTAGGCCTAATGCAGTGTAGTTTCCAACAACTACTAAACGAGAGCATGAAGATCGAAGCTCAGGAAAGGCAACCTGGAGAACACCTTGGAGTGGAACACACCATCTCTCTACACCCCATACCCAATTTGTAGGCCTAATGCAGTGTAGTTTCCAACAACTACTAAACGAGAGCCGGAAGATCGGAGCTCAGGAAAGGTAACCTGGAGAACACCTTGGAGTGGAACACACCATCTCTCTACACCCCATACCCAATTTGTAGGCCTAATGCAGTGTAGTTTCCAACAACTACTAAACGAGAGCATTAAGATCGAAGCAATGGCGAGGAAACCTGGGGCACACCTTGGGGAGGCAGACACCGTTAGTAGGCCCTACCAAAGTTGTACCCCCAATGCAGTTTTAAAATTCCTAGAGGCTGAAAACAAGACTATTGACGCTCAGCTTTTTTCAAAGGAACACAGCTGAATTGAGTGGCGCAGACAGACACAGGTAGTAGGACTTAACCCAAAAATGTGGCTCACTGCAGCTTACAAAAGTTACAGGGGTACACAAGCAGCAGTGCTCTGGGCAGTGGAGGACAATTTCAATAGTGGACCGCAGACAGACTTTGTACGCCTACTATTAAAAAAGGATGCTCTATGCAATTAAAAATAGGTTCCAGGGGTCCACGGGCAGCAGTGGTGTGGTCAGTGGACGAGTATTGGAAGGAGGGACCGCAGACAGGCGTAGTAGGCCTAACATAACAAAATTAGGCTGTAGACACTGTAAAATTGGTTCCAGGGGTACACGGGCAGCAGTGGTGTGGTCAGCGGAGGAAAATTGGAATTAGGGACTGCAGACAGACTTTGTAGGCTGTCCCCTGTGGACCATGCATCCAACACATTAACCCAGTGCGCCGTAATGGACACGTAACTTTTTGTGGACATGCCTACTGGTCCATGCGTCTCTTGTCAGGTGCACCTTTCTACTGTTTGATTGCCTGAGTGCTATGACAATGCAGACTTTTTCATGCCGGTGGAGGGCTGGGATGGCTTTTCTCGCAAAAGAAATGTCGACTGGGTAGCTTGAACCGTTGCACAGCGTAGTTCATCTGGGCTTTCTAAATATAAAACAAAGAAAAAA
This sequence comes from Ranitomeya imitator, assembly GCF_032444005.1. Lineage (NCBI taxonomy): Eukaryota > Metazoa > Chordata > Amphibia > Anura > Dendrobatidae > Ranitomeya > Ranitomeya imitator. The sequence goes on along the minus strand of NC_091284.1, from coordinate 738,824,605 downwards.
AGGAGGCTACATGCACTTTCAGCTGGGCTCCAGGGGTACACGGCCAGCATTGGTCTGGTCAGTGGAGAACTATTGGAAGGAGTGACCGCAAACAGGCATCGAAGGCCTAACATAATAACACATTGCTGTTGGCAATTTTAAATTGGTTCCAGGGGAACACGGGCAGCAGTGGCCTGGTCAGTGTAGTAGTAGTAGAAAGATCGGACCGCAGACAGGCATCGAAGGCCTAAAATAAAAAAATTGGGCTGGCTGTAGGCAATTTTATATTGGTTCCAGGGGTACACGGGCAGCAGTGGTGTGGTCAGTGGAGGCCTAGTGGAAGGAGTGACCGCAGACAGGCATCGAAGGCCTAAAATAAAAAAATTGAGCTGGCTGTAGGCAATTTTAAATTGGTTCCAGGGGTACACGGGCAGCAGTGGTGTGGTCAGTGGAGGCATATTGTAAGGAGTGACCGCAGACAGGCATCGAAGGTCTAAAATAATAACACATGGCTGTAGGCAATTTTAAATTGGTTCCAGGGGTACACGGGCAGCAGTGGTGTGGTCAGTGGAGGCCTAGTGGAAGGAGTGACCGCAGACAGGCATCGAAGGCCTAAAATAAAAAAATTGGGCTGGCTGTAGGCAATTTTAAATTGGTTCCAGGGGTACACGGGCAGCAGTGGTGTGGTCAGTGGAGGCCTAGTGGAAGGAGTGACCGCAGACAGGCATCGAAGGCCTAAAATAATAACACATGGCTGTAGGCAATTTTAAATTGGTTCCAGGGGTACACGGGCAGCAGTGGTGTGGTCAGTGGAGGCCTAGTGGAAGGAGTGACCGCAGACAGGCATCGAAGGCCTAAAATAAAAAAATTGGGCTGGCTGTAGGCAATTTTAAATTGGTTCCAGGGGTACACGGGCAGCAGTGGTGTGGTCAGTGGAGGCATAGTAGAAGGAGTGACCGCAGACAGGCTTCGAAGGCCTAACATAACAAAAATGTCAATACAATGGTATTGTCAGTGGCAGGCATTGAAGGATGTCAGCGCATAGACTAAACATTGGTGGAGCTGTGAGATAATTTTGCAAGTGGTAGAGCACTGTTTGAGCTGGGGGGGGGGGAACTGTCTTGTGGCCGGTGGTACAGGCCCAGGGCCCCTCATATTACAACGGTGTGTCTGACGTTGGGTGCGCACCACCACCGCCAGAGACACTTTATTGTACTAGGAGGGACCCAGTGGCAGTGCCGTCGACCAAAAGCGGGCTCACCCACCTCTTCAGACAAACTGCACTCTCACGGGTGCTGTCGCCAAGTGTCGATACCACGGCCCCGTGTGGGGAGTTTGGCCATTTAGTGAGGTGTAAACATGTCGTATGCTGGACAATCAGGTGCAGAAAATTACGAGATTGGAAAAGGCATTCAGAATAGTCCACAGGCAAGACCTTTTCATAGGAAAGCTAGGTGTCAGCCGGGCAAGGTGGGGCAAAAGATTTCGAAATCCAGTTGTGGTTCATTTTAATGAAGGTTAGATCATCTACATTTTGGGTAGCCAGACGAGTCCTTTTTTCTGTTAGTATTGAACCTGCAGCACTGAATACTCTTTCTGATAGGACACTAGCTGCCGGGCAAGCAAGCTCCTGCAATGCATATTCTGCCAATTCTGGCCAGGTGTCTAATTTTGATGCCCAGTAATCAAATGGGAATGACGGTTGAGGGAGAACATCGATAAGGGATGAAAAATAGTTTGTAACCATACTGGACAAATGTTGTCTCCTGTCACTTTGAATTGATGCTGCAGTACCTGTCCTGTCTGCGGTCATAGCAAAATCACTCCACAACCTGGTCAGAAAACCCCTCTGGCCAACGCCACTTCTGATTTCTGCCCCTCTAACTCCTCTGGTCTGCTGGCCCCTGCAGCTCGTGTGAGAACGATCACGGGCGCTGTGTGCAGGGAATGCCAGAAGCAAACGGTCAACAAGAGTTGATTGTTTGGTTGCTAATATTAGTTCCAAGTTCTCATGTGGCATTATATTTTGCAATTTGCCTTTATAGCGAGGATCAAGGAGGCAGGCCAACCAGTAATCGTCATCGTTCATCATTTTAGTTATGCGTGTGTCCCTTTTGAGGATACGTAAGGCATAATCCGCTATGTGGGCCAAAGTTCCAGTTCTCAAATCTGCGGTTGTGCTTGGTTGAGGGGCAGTTTCAGGCAAATCCACGTCACTTGTGTCCCTCCAAAAACCAGAACCCGGCCTTGCCGCGCCACCAATTTCCAGTGGCCCCGGAAAAGCTTCCTCATTAAAAATATAATCATCCCCATCATCCTCCTCGTCCTCCTCCTCCTCTTCGCCCGCTAACTCGTCCTGTACACTGCCCTGGCCAGACAATGGCTGACTGTCATCAAGGCTTTCCTCTTCCTCAGCTGCAGACGCCTGATCCTTTATGTGCGTCAAACTTTGCATCAGCAGACGCATTAGGGGGATGCTCATGCTTATTATGGCGTTGTCTGCACTAACCAGCCGTGTGCATTCCTCAAAACACTGAAGGACTTGACACATGTCTTGAATCTTCGACCACTGCACACCTGACAACTCCATGTCTGCCATCCTACTGCCTGCCCGTGTATGTGTATCCTCCCACAAAAACATAACAGCCCGCCTCTGTCCACACAGTCTCTGAAGCATGTGCAGTGTTGAGTTCCACCTTGTTGCAACGTCTATGATTAGGCGATGCTGGGGAAGGTTCAAAGAACGCTGATAGGTCTGCATACGGCTGGAGTGTACGGGCGAACGGCGGATATGTGAGCAAAATCCACGCACTTTGAGGAGCAGGTCGGATAACCCCGGATAACTTTTCAGGAAGCACTGCACCACCAGGTTTAAGGTGTGAGCCAGGCAAGGAATGTGTTTCAGTTGGGAAAGGGAGATGGCAGCCATGAAATTCCTTCCGTTATCACTCACTACCTTGCCTGCCTCAAGATCTACAGTGCCCAGCCACGACTGCGTTTCTTTCTGCAAGAACTCGGACAGAACTTCCGCGGTGTGTCTGTTGTCGCCCAAACACTTCATAGCCAATACAGCCTGCTGACGTTTGCCAGGAGCTGCCCCATAATGGGAGACCTGGTGTGCAACAGTGGCAGCTGCGGATGGAGTGGTTGTGCGACTGCGGTCTGTGGACGAGCTCTCGCTTCTGCAGGAGGACGAAGAGGAGGAGGAGGGGGTGCGAACGGCTACAGCCAACTGTTTCCTAGACCGTGGGCTAGGCAGAACTGTCCCAAACTTGCTGTCCCCTGTGGACCCTGCATCCACAACATTCACCCAGTGTGCCGTGATGGACACGTAACGTCCCTGGCCATGCCTACTGGTCCATGCATCTGTTGTCAGGTGCACCTTTGTGCTCACAGATTGCCTGAGTGCATGGACGATGCGCTCTTTAACATGCTGGTGGAGGGCTGGGATGGCTTTTCTGGAAAAAAAGTGTCGACTGGGTAGCTCGTAGCGTGGTACAGCGTAGTCCATCAGGGCTTTGAAAGCTTCGCTTTCAACTAACCGGTAGGGCATCATCTCTAACGAGATTAGTCTAGCTATGTGGGCGTTCAAACCCTGTGTACGCGGATGCGAGGCTAAGTACTTCCTTTTTCTAACCATAGTCTCATGTAGGGTGAGCTGGACTGGAGAGCTGGAGATCGTGGAACTAGCGGGGGTGCCGGTGGACATGGCAGACTGAGAGACGGTGGGAGATGGTATTGTTGCCGCCGGTGCCCTAGATGCAGTGTTTCCTACTACGAAACTGGTGATTCCCTGACCCTGACTGCTTTGGCCTGGCAAAGAAACCTGCACAGATACTGCAGGTGGTGCGGAAAATGGTGGCCCTACACTGCCGGAAGGGATGTTGCGTTGCTGACTAGCTTCATTGGCCGAGGGTGCTACAACCTTAAGGGACATTTGATAGTTAGTCCAGGCTTGCAAATGCATGGTGGTTAAATGTCTATGCATGCAACTTGTATTGAGACTTTTCAGATTCTGTCCTCTGCTTAAGGTAGTTGAACATTTTTGACAGATGACTTTGCGCTGATCAATTGGATGTTGTTTAAAAAAATGCCAGACTGCACTCTTTCTAGCATCGGATACCTTTTCAGGCATTGCAGACTGAGCTTTAACCGGATGGCCACGCTGTCCTCCAACAGGTTTTGGCTTTGCCACGCGTTTTGGGCAAGATACGGGCCCGGCAGATGGAACCTGTTGCGATGTTGATGCCTGCTGCGGCCCCTCCTCCTCCGCTTCAGAACTGCTGCCGCCTGCACCCTGTTCCCCCAATGGCTGCCAATCGGGGTCAAGAACTGGGTCATCTATTACCTCTTCTTGTAGCTCGTGTGCAACTTCGTCTGTGTCACCGTGTCGGTCGGTGGTATAGCGTTCGTGATGGGGCAACATAGTCTCATCAGGGTCTGATTCTTGATCATTACCCTGCGAGGGCAATGTTGTGGTCTGAGTCAAAGGACCAGCATAGTAGTCTGGCTGTGGCTGTGCATCAGTGCACTCCATGTCAGATTCAACTTGTAATGGGCATGGACTGTTAACTGCTTCACTTTCTAAGCCAGGGACGGTATGTGTAAAGAGCTCCATGGAGTAACCCGTTGTGTCGCCTGCTGCATTCTTCTCTGTTGTTGTTTTTGCTGAAGAGGACAAGGAAGCGACTTGTCCCTGACCGTGAACATCCACTAACGACGCGCTGCTTTGACATTTACCAGTTTCACGAGAGGAGGCAAAAGAGCTAGAGGCTGAGTCAGCAAGATAAGCCAAAACTTGCTCTTGCTGCTCCGGCTTTAAAAGCGGTTTTCCTACTCCCAGAAAAGGGAGCGTTCGAGGCCTTGTGTAGCCAGACGACGAACCTGGCTCCACAGCTCCAGACTTAGGTGCAATATTTTTTTTCCCACGACCAGCTGATGCTCCACCACTACCACTACCCTCATTACCAGCTGACAATGAACGCCCCCGGCCACGACCTCTTCCACCAGACTTCCTCATTGTTTTAAAAACGTAAACAAACTAACGGTATTTGTTGCTGTCACACAACTTACACGGTGAGCTATAACTTCAGTATGATTTAGCTACCCCTTTACAGGTGAGTGAGACCACAACGAAAATCAGGCACAATGTTACACACTCTGTTGTTGGTGGCAACAAATGAGAGAGATGCCACACACGCAGGACTGTCACTGAAGCACAAATGTAAATATTAATCTCCCACTGATTTGATTTTTTTTTTTTTTTCAGGGAGACTTTAGGAAAAAAAAATAGAATAAAATGATTTTTTCAGGAAGAATTTAGAAACCAAATAAAATAAAATGATTTTTTCAGGGAGAATTTAGAAAACAAATAAAACAAAAAAAGGCTTTCTATGGCCCACTGAGTGAGAGATGACGCACACAGAAGTCAGGAGTGGCACACAAGCCCAGAGGCCAATATTTATCTCCCACTGATTGATGTAGTGATTTTTTTCAGGTAGATTTTGGAACCCAAATCAAGCTAAAAAAATAATAGGCTTTCTATGGCCCACAATTGGAGAGAGAGAGAGAGATGGCACACCCAGGAGTCAAGACTGGCACACAAGCAGAAAGGGCAATATTAATCTCCCACTGATTTGTTTTTGGTTTTTTTTTCAGGGAGACTTTAGGAAAAAAAAATAATAGAATAAAATGATTTTTTCAGGAAGAATTTAGAAACCAAATAAAATAAAATGATTTTTTCAGGGAGAATTTAGAAAACAAATAAAACAAAAAAAGGCTTTCTATGGCCCACTGAGTGAGAGATGACGCACACAGGAGTCAGGAGTGGCACACAAGCCCAGAGGCCAATATTTATCTCCCACTGATTGATTTATTGATTTTTTCAGGTAGAATTTAGAACCCAAATCAACCAAAAACATAAATAGGCTTTCTATGGCCCACTATTTGTGAGAGAGATGGCACGCTCAGGACTGGCACACAAGCCCAGAGGCCAATATTAATCTCCCACTTTTTATTTTTTTTCAGGGAAAATTTATAAACCCAATAAAAAAATAAATAAATAGGCTTTCTATGGCCCACTATCTGAGAGAGAGAGATGGCACGCTTAGGACTGGCACACAAGCCCAAAGGCCAATATTAATCTCCCTTTTTTTTTTCAGGGAGAATTTATAAAACCAAAAAAAAAAAAATAAATAGGCTTTCTATGGCCCACTATTTGTGAGAGAGATGGCACGCTCAGGACTGGCACACAAGCCCAGAGGCCAATATTAATCTCCCACTTTTTTTTTTTTTGTTCCAGGGAAAATTTATAAACCCAATAAAAAAAATTATAAATAGGCTTTCTATGGCCCACTATCTGAGAGAGAGAGATGGCACGCTTAGGACTGGCACACAAGCCCAAAGGCCAATATTAATCTCCCACTGATTTTTTTATTGATTTTTTCAGGTAGAATTTAGAACCCAAATCAAGCAAAAAAATAAATAGGCTTTCTATGGCCCACTGAGTGAGGGATGACACACACAGGAGTAAGGAGTGGCACACAAGCCCTGAGGCCAATATTTTTCTCCCACTGATTGATGTAGTGATTTTTTTCAGGTAGATTTTAGAACCCAAATCAAGCAAAAAAATAAATAGGCTTTCTATGGCCCACTGAGTGAGAGATGACACAGACAGGGATTGCACTCTAGCAGAAATGTCAATCTTAATCTCCCACAAAAAAAAAAAAAAAAAAAAGGAACTGTCCTTCAATTACTATCTCCCTGCAGTAATCTCAGCCAGGTATGGCAGGCAGCAATAAGGAGTGGACTGATGCACAAATTAAATAAAAAGTGTGGACAAACAAACAAGATAGCTGTGCAGAAAGGAAGGAACAAGAGGATTTGTGCTTTGAAAAAAGCAGTTGGTTTGCACAGCGGTGTACACACAGCAATGCAGCTATCAGGGAGCCTTCTAGGGCAGCCCAATGAGCTACAGCGCTGAGGGGGAAAAAAAAAATGTAGCTTCCACTGTCCCTGCACACCGAAGGTGGTGTTGGGCAGTGGAAATCGCTACAGCACAAGCGGTTTGGTGGTTAATGGACCCTGCCTAACGCTATCCCTGCTTCTGACGAAGCGGCAGCAACCTCTCCCTAAGCTCAGATCAGCAGCAGTAACATGGCGGTCGGCGGGAACGCCCCTTTATAGCCCCTGTGACACCGCGGACAGCAAGCCAATCACTGCAATGCCCTTCTCTAAGATGGTGGGGACCAGGACCTATGTCATCACGCTGCCCACACTCTGCGTTTACCTTCATTGGCTGAGAAATGGCGCTTTTCGCGTCATTGAAACGCGACTTTGGCGCGAAAGTCGCGTACCGCATGGCCGACCCCGCACAGGGGTCGGATCGGGTTTCATGAAACCCGACTTTGCCAAAAGTCGGCGACTTTTGAAAATGAACGACCCGTTTCGCTCAACCCTAGTGACCATGTGCATGTTCTGCAGCTACTACGGTCAGCATGGGTCTTTGTATAGTGATCTCGGTCAGTCGCCTGCTGAGGTTCCCGGCTATACCCACTATTACACTACTGGTCAGGGGCCACTCCGAGCCACCTCAGCTGAACCCCGAGCTGCGCCTCTCAGCTCAGCACATGAGAAAGGTGCGAGTGCTCTATGCGGTAACGGGAGCCGAGCCACAGAAGTAACGGAATGCGCTTAGGGTCATGTGACCAGGCCTGTCCTCTGCCTCCTCCACTAGGAGACCACTGCACAAGGACATGGGAAAGCTGCTTTCCGATTGGACGACAAGGTTTGGTCACATGACAATATACACGCAGCCAGTGAGGAGGGAGAACCTGTGCAGAAAGTCACGTGTCACCAACACCCGCACTGTGGTGTCCGCCATACACACCGCGCGGAGCGGTCACACAACAGAAGCAGTGACTGAGGACGGGCACATCGGGGCCACAGAAGACGCGAACCATCCCCATTGGCTTATAAAGGGGTGTGCCGGGGCAGTGCGGAGGGAGACACGGAGCGTCCCTGTGATCAGTGCCCCCCGCCGGTCACTCCGCCGCCGCCTCCTGACAGCAGAGCCAGGGCTACCCCCAGGAGGCGGGACAAGGATGCATGCTGAGGGGGTGGAGCTCAAGACCACGCCTCCAATAGGCTCTGGGCGGTCCTCTATGCCACACGATTAGCACGTCACAAAGGCCCGCCACTACAAAAAAACTTTATTAAACGGTTACAGACACCATTACTCAGCACAAGTCTGCAGCAGCATGAGGAAATACCGAGCAAAGCTTTACTAATACTAGAGGAGATTGCTGAGCCTGAGCGACTCCAGCGACGGATCTCTGCACCGCCTTCCCTTCCCTCACGATGACTCCGCCCATCAACACGCCTTACTGTGACTCCGCCTATTAGCATTTCGCATGGTGACTCCGCCTATCACCGCTCCCCGTAATGACTCCGCCCCCTCCTTACCTCGCACTCACAGCCCCGCCCATTGAGTGACGTCCGCGCCCCTCCCCCATTCCCTCCTCCTCCTGGAAGCGAGTGCGCGCAGGGCGGGGGAGTGCGGCTGGCGCGGTCGTTGTGGTGTCGCAGCCGGTAACGGGAAGAAACAGAAGGAGCCGCCATGGCGGAAAGCGCCGGCCTGGAGAACCACCGGATCAAAAGCTTCAAGAACAAGGGCAGAGATGTGGAGGTGAGGGCGCCGAGCCGCCGGCGGGCTCCGGCTAATGGCGGGGGGGCCCCTCTGCCAGTCTCCAACATGGTGGCCTCCGGGATGAGGTGCCGGCCATCCTCGCCCAGCACGGGCCGGATGCGGTGGCTGTGCCGGGCGTTAGCCGCGGGCGGCCTCGCCGGCTCCTGCTGTCATGGTGACGGTCGGGGCGGCTGCTGTCCGGGGCCGCGTCCTCCCGCTCTGCAGTGCAGGCCCCGCGCTCACGATGGAGGCGACTCCCGGAAGTGGCGGGACTGCAGCCCTCACCGTGTGTGCACCCACAGGCCGGGTCCCTCACTGTCAGCCGGGCCTGTCAGATGCTGAGGCCTCGTCCAGGGGTGGCTCTGCTACAGTGTGTCAGTGCAGTGTGCCGGGGTCTGTACATGGCTCCATTCCTCCACAGCACAGGGGGTCTCTGGGGGTGGGGCAATATACAGACCCCTTGCAGAAGTTGTCCCTGCTGACACTGCTCCTATGTTTGTTTTCCACCGGTTCATTCCTTTGTTTCGCCATTGAGGGCGCGTGTTGTAGTTCTCACTTTACCGTATAATGTGCTGGGATATGGGAAGAGGTGACAAGTGGGTACTATCATACTGACGGGCACGGTTCTGGCAATGCCAGGCTGAGTTGTGTATCGTTGGCAGGAATCTAAAATATACAAGATAATAAATGTTACTTTGTGTCTCCTTTTTCCTTTCCCATCAGTACAGCGATGTGACCGGTGTTTGATCTGTAGATTTGATTTCGACGTGAGTTGATGGCGCTTTATTCAGTGTGACGGCCCCGTCATTCATCTATGGCCATTATCTGGCCCGATGCAGCCCCCATATGTGCGCCACTCTGCAATGATGACGTGGTGTAATAGAAAAGCCACTAATGTCGGGAGGGAGGTGGCAGTTCTTGTGGCCCCCGTCTGGCAGTCACAGATTACTAACTTGACCACTGCAAATCGATTCACACCATTTCTAATTGCTACCAGGTTGGGTACATGCAATGCTTTGATTTTTTTATTGTATTTTATATGAATCCAGTCTCAGCTGTAAAGGGAACCTGTCAGCAGTTTTGGCCGATAAGAGATACGGCCATCACCTTTCAGGGCTGATAATACAGCATTGTATAATGCTGTATATCTGCCCCCAACCCGACCTTTAAGAGAAGAAAAATAACTTATTATACTCGCCTGCAGGGCGGTCCTGTCCGATGGGTGTAGCTGGTCTTGGTCGCCCTCCTGCTTGCTTCGTGTGGATGACTCTTCTTGGCACACGCTCCAGCGCAGGCGCACTTATCTGTGAGGGCAAAGTACTGCAGTGCTCAGGTGCTGGGAAAGGTGAGAGCCCCTGCGCACTGCAGTACTTTGCTCTGCCCTCAACAGGACAGAGAAGTACGCCTGCGCTGGACTGCGATGCCGGGGACACTGTGTAGACGATGCAGGGATGCGTCACCCACAAGAAGCAAGCAGAAGGACGGAGATTGTAAGAAGATGGGAGGTGCAGGAACAAGAAGAACGACACTCATTGGATCGGACCGCCCCGCGGGTGAGTATAAGGGGCAGATATACAGCATTATAGAATGCTGTATATAAGCCCTGAAAGTTGATGGCCGTATCTTATATCGGCCAAAACTGGTGGCAGGTTCCCTTTAATTACTCTTCTGCAGCTTCTAGATTTAAACAACAATGGTCCCATTCACCGATGACAAGCAAAAAACCTGAGAATGGTGAAAACTCAAAATATGTAGAAAAGGTGCATGAATCCTGAGAACATGACTAATGAGGTTGTACATAGATCACCAGGATAAGTTGCTGGTCAGTGGTACATGTGGGGCCTCCGGCAATAAGCAGCTTATCATTAATCCTGGAGATCGCTGATTACAACTCTAACTGAATACATACGCTATTTGTACATTGATGGACCCACAAGACTAAGGCTGGGTCACGTTGCATTATGGCAATCCGTTAACGCTGCCATTAACCCCTATTATCGGGCGCATCGCCAACGCATGCCATAATCGTCCGTCATTCTGTGACGGACCCTTGGACGCGGTCTGCAGCGTTTTGGGGTCCCTCACCGCTAGCGCAGATAAAGCATTTGCGTGATCGCATAACACAATCTTTTCCGGCACTTACGTTAACGCTGTCCTTTTAACGCATGCGTTGAATAGACTGCACTAACGCAATGTGAACCTAGCCTAAGATTTACCAAATATTTATCCTTTGCAGTGCCCATTGTGAGGCGCAGATATCCTTACTTGTCATGTTTGTGCCATCTGATACAGGAGCCCTGGTGGCTGCTGTGGGCCTGCTCTGTGGTGGTTGGCTTTATGCAAATATAATCACCTGTACCATGCCTATGCCCTCTTGTTACTGAAAGGGCAGTGATCGGCCTAGACAGGGGCAGCTGCTAAGAACACACAGCAGTCATTCAGCCAAGACCATTCACTGACGTCTGTTGATTTGTCTATGTAAAAGTTGACTGGCTTATGCCAGCCTTCCAGTGGCATCATGTTGGACGTGTTGTGCCTGATACCGCATGGGATCTATTGTTCTGTTATCAGTTTGGGCAGGGAGAGCCTGGCTGTTGTATTCTGCATTCTGCGATCACTCTTTTATACAATTTATCAGACTCCATTGTCTTATTGTTGCAGTAAACATGATGGAAACCAGATCTTGATTATAACACTGTATACTGTGGCGTTCCTCCTGTCTTGGCAGAGTGTGGTGCCAGCGATGTGAACAGAGTGCTTTTCCACCCAGTTCCCATTTGTTGTTCACTGTTCTATAGAGAAATGTAACTGAAGACAGGCTGGACCTATGACATGAACCAGTCCAGTCCTATTGGTAACATACAGCGGTTCCCTGGGATTTAACAAAAAAAATTGCTGTCAGGGCAGGAAATGTTATAAAATAATTCTCCAGAGATTAATCATTCAGAATTACTGAGGCCAGTTATAGGCTGTATGTACACCATGAACTTTTTTTTATTATTATTATTCGGGGAATAACCAAGGCCTTTGATGAGATGGGCTGGAGCCACACTCCTTCCTCTGTGCGCCTCTCCACAAATCCAACTCCCATTAATAAGGTTTGTTTCTTAGCGAACTCTGCCCACATGGTTGGAGCTTGGTGAAAGTGTCGATGAAAGTCAAAACTCACAAAATTTTCGTGTAGCCTTGAATTGCGCCAAAAATTATGCGTCTGGTCGTCTGCGGCAGAGAAATCCGTGTTTGAATTATTATGCAAATGAGGCTGAAGAGCTATGGATGACGTTAAGCATCTGTCGCTCTATTTCCTGCCCAGCAACACCGCCTCCTTGTCTGACTGCTACTTTGCTTCAAGTCACACAGCATAGAGGCTGTTTGTTAAGCAGGAAGTGGCAGCACTAGGCAAGGAATAGAGCTGGAGTGACAGAGGCTTCAGCTCTACCATAGCCCTTCAGCTTCATTTGCATATCAATTCAGACACTTCTTTCATAGTAAGCAACGGGGACTTTTAATGTAAAGGTATTGCTGGACTTCTGTTTGAAAGATGGACATGCACATATAAATAGTTTAGGTGGTGAATCCTGCTGACAGATTCCATATAGTTTGAAATCCACCTTCCTTCTTTACACTAGCTCTCCATGTTTAGGTGAGTTGCTATATAGCCCACCGTAGGCTTGCCAGGGAGTCATGTGCCAGGTCTTAAGATAACTAGACAATATCTGGATGAGAAAGTATCAGTCCTATATTTAAGCCAGTTCATTCAATACGACCTCATTCATTGTCGTCTGCCAACCTAACACCACTGAGGCAGCGATGGTTGTATATGGGGCATCATTGCAGCCTTGTCAGCAAAAGCTGTTGAAGATGGACATCTCCTCTATTCCATAGTCATTTAATCCACCATAAATATATTCTTCTGTATTGGCAGAGCATTGGTGGTTTTCAGTGCCTTACAGCACTATGACTACTGCCACACACTCCCTTTCTGCATCACTGGCGGTTTACACAATACATATATCGGCAGCTAGAATTGCTTCAGATACAGGTGCTTCTCACAAAATTAGAATATCATCAAAAAGATAATTTATTTCAGTTCGTCAATGCAAAAAGTGAAACTCCTATATTGTATAGTCATTACAGAGTGATCTATGTCAAGGGTTTATTTCTGTTGATGATTATGGCTTACAACCAATGAAAACCCAAAAGCCGTTATCTTCATTATATCAGTAAATTATAATAATAAAAAAAAAACACCTGCAAAGGCTTCCGAAGTGTTTAAAAAGGTCCCTTAGTCTGTTTCAGTAGCTCCACAATCATGGGGAAGACTGCTGACCTGACAGAAGGCAGTCATTGACACACTCCACAAGGAGGGTAAGCCACAAAAGGTCATTGCTAAAGAAGCTGGCTGTTCACTGAGTGCTGTATCCAAGCATATTAATGGAAAATTGAGTGGAAGGAAAAAGTGTGGTAGAAACATCCATAATCGATGGCTGATGTGCATCCTGATAATGAAAACAATCAGGGGAAATAGTGTTTTGAACGATTGTTTCCTGAGTTAATAGTAAAAACAAAAGCGTGGGCCGGCACACCTGTTGGTATAAGTGCAATGTGTAGGTGCACATTCACACTCTTGCTAGTAACAGAACAAAACTAGAATAAAAAATAATGTATACCCTAACAATAATAAATGTAAAAACCATAGGGTACTTTAAAGGGAACCAGTCACCTGAAAACACTTTTAACCTGCAAGTATGGTGTTAGTCTGCAAGTTGATAGCGTGAACATGCCCACCCCTCGCGCTTAGACCCCCACAACTTGGAGGAAATTAATTTTATTCCCTCTCGGCAGCATTCGGGTTCTAGTCATAGGGGTGGTGTCGGCATGGGTCCAGTCACCGCTCAGTGTCTAGAGAGCTGCAGCTCTAATTGTACCTTGGCTCTGACTAACAATAGCCCGGCATTAGGGCCGGGGGCACCGATACAGCCGCCACTCTCCATACACAGAGCGGTGAGTGACTAAGACCTGAGCCCTGCCAGGGGGAATAAAGTTAATTTCCTCCCAGCAGTGTGGGTCTAAGTGCGGGTGCCAGGCAGGTTAACAATGCTCTGAACCTGCCGATTAACCCCATATCTGCAGGTCAGATTAATAGTATTATTTTTTCTGGTGACAGGTTCCCTGTGTTGATTAAAGTGTAAGAGCCATCCCACTAACAAGGTGTTCCCAATCAGATGACCCCTAACTCTAGTAACGCACCTCGCAATGTGCGAACAGTCCTCAATATGGATGTGGGCAGGACAAGACTTAGACATAACTGTTCTGCACCTGACTGTGGAAAGTTAAATAAACAAGGTGCACAGCCCAAAGGGGAGCGGACCCTGCCCCAACTGTACAAGGTACAAGAAACTGAGGCGGAACCGAGACCATGGGCCAGCGTCAGTGTAGGTGCACATTCAGTGTATGTGCACACGTCAGGATTTCTTGCAGAAAATTCCTGACGAAAACCGGACATTTTCTGCAAGAAATCCGCATGCGTTTTTTTCGCGTTTTTGATGCGTTTTTTTACACTACATACTTACATTCCGGTGTCTGTCGCGTCCCCCGGCGTCAGCTTCCCTGCACTGTGTAAGCGCCGGCTGTAAAGCAGAGCGGTGACGTCACCGCTGTGCTCTGCTTTACGGCCGGCGCTGACAGTGCAGGGAAGCTGAGGGCGAGGGACGCGACAGACACCGGAATGTAAGTATGTAGTGTTTTTTTTTTTTTTTTGACATTTACAATGGTAACCAGGGTAAATATTGGATTACTAAGCGCGGCCCTGCGCTTAGTAACCCGGAGTTTACCCTGGTTACCAGTGAACACGTCGCTGGATCGGTATCACACACGCCGATTCAGCGATGTCAGCGGGTGATCCAGCGACGAAATAAAGTTCTGGCCTTCTAGCTCCGACCAGCGATGTCACAGCAGAATCCTGATTGCTGCTGCGTGTCAAGCACAACGATATCGCTATCCAGGACGCTGCAACGTCACGGATCGCTATCGTTATCGTTGTTAAGTTGCTCAGTGTGAAGGTACCTTTATACTGTATGTTTACACTTACGGGTTATTTATTTCTCACTAACAGGAAGCTCTTCCTGAAGACTGTCTGTGAGACATGTGATTATTTATCAGCTCATAACCACTGAGGGGGTTATCTGGTAACATAATTGGCTTTGTTACCCAATGTGAATTGGGTCCTTTCCTCAGAACTCCATCATTGTCGTTGGCCACACTGGGGAGCACTACAGGTGGAAGAATACATTTGCCTGAATCGGGTCCCACGGCAATGTCTTTATTCTGTGGTCTTTGGACAGGAGCCCTGCAAACCAGCTCATACCTGGTGGAAGCCTCAGCTCCTCTTCGGATTTGTAGGCCTGATGCGATGCCGCCATTGTCGGCGTGATGTGGCCTCGATCCATCTTATTAAGAGGCACCATGACTAGATGTCAGGAGGAGGCAGTCTGTATTTGGGTAACATAATAATGGGATGGTCACTTGACCAGGGACTTGCGAGTCGATTCGCTCATCTCGGGTGATCTCTACAAATAGTACCTGTAATTTCAAACAGGATCTCATTTTATAATGTACATCTCGTATAAATCACTTTATTTGAAAACATAGGCTTACCTAAACACTCCGGTATCTTTTTGGGAGGGGCATCACCCTTCTGTGCAACTTAAGGTACTGTCACATTTAGCGATGCTGCAGCGATACCGACAACGATGTCGATCGCTGCAGCGTCGCTGTTTGGTCGCTGGAGAGCTGTCACACAGACAGCTCTCCAGCGACCAACGATCCTGAAGTCCCTGGGTAACCAGGGTAAACATCGGGTTACTAAGCGCAGGGCCGCGCTTAGTAACCCGATGTTTACCCTGGTTACCAGCGTAAAAGTTAAAAAAAACAAACACTACATACTTACCTTCCGCTGTCTGTCCTCGGCGCTGTGCTTCTCTGCACTCCTCCTGCACTGACTGTGAGCACAGCGGCCGGAAAGCAGAGCGGTGACGTCACCGCTCTGCTTTCCGGCTGACCGGCGCTCACAGCCAGTGCAGGAGGAGTGCAGAGAAGCACAGCGCCGGGGACAGACAGCGGAAGGTAAGTATGTAGTGGTTTTTTTTTTACTTTTACACTGGTAACCAGGGTAAACATCGGGTTACTAAGCGCGGCCCTGCGCTTAGTTACCCGATGTTTACCCTGGTTACCAGTGAAGACATCGCTGGATCGGTGTCACACACGCCGATCCAGCGATGTCAGCGGGAGATCCAGCGACGAAATAAAGTTCTGGACTTTCCTCAGCGACCAACGATCTCCCAGCAGGGGCCTGATCGTTGGTCGCTGTCACACATAACGATTTCCTTAACGATATCGTTGCTACGTCACAAAAAGCAACGATATCGTTAACGATATCGTTGTGTGAAGGTACCTTTACTGTTAAATTTTCAAAGTAATCCGTCTGGAGCATCAGATACACAGAGATGGATTACAGGAGGTGGAGCAGGGGCCTTGTCTGCTTCAGCATATAGACATAACAGGTGGATTTTGGTTCAGGGCAGACATTACTGGGCAATGGTGGGTGCTGTGCATGCTGGTAAGTGAAGGATATGAAGTTCCTGCACCTCTAGTGCTGGTTGAATGCTGATAAAGTAGTCACCCGTCCAAAAAGAGAGGATGCCAAGTGACAGAAGAGGAGAATCAGACAGTTCTTGAACATATTAGACTATTATGTGCATCAATAGCGATTTAACCTTGTGGGGGATGAGTGCTACAACATCATGGTTTCCGCGCGTTTTTTTCCGCAGCATGGGCACAGCGTTTTCGGTTTCCTATAAGTTTACATTGTACTGTAAACTCATGGGAAACTGCTGCTGATCCGCAGCAAAATCTGCATCGTGTGCACAGAGCCTGTAAGTGGTGGTCTTCATATTTTTTCCAGGATATAGGAATCATAGAGTTCCAAAACAGAATAGACGGGCGTATTTCACTGTCCTTATGCAGACTACAATGCCTGGACTGATCACAAGTCTGACCCAAACATGCAGCTTCATAGCCACAAATAAGGCTGTAAGATTATATCTGAAGACCTGTAATCAGTCTGTATATGTGATCCTGGCCTTAGGAGACTGACTCATTAACGCATTACTTCATCAATCAAAAACTAGAGAGGTTGATCACATCTCTAAAATTATACTCCGGTTATGATATCTATATACCTAATAGGACATGTACATGGGCTGTCATTAATGAGGAAGCTTTGAACAGATTATCACATAAGCCACTTTCACACATCTTTGTTTTGTGGTCGGAGTACAGACGGTGATGCATGGAGCAGCTGTGGGGCTCCTGACCTGAAATCGCCAGCATTTATGAGGCTGTAGAGTCGGGAGACCTGTGGTCGGTCTGCATCAGGATCCATTTTTGGGCTGCAAAACATGGATGTGTGAAATGACCTAAATGAAATTGTTAGCTGGAAAGCAGTCCTTTTCTCCAAATGTGGCACATGACTTTGAAGAGAACCTGTACCAACGAGAATGCACATAAACGATTGCTGCAGATAGAAAATTCACTTTATTCTCCACGGCGGCATTCTGTTTGTCACTGGAGCAGCGTGGGCTCACTCACCAGAGCGGCGGCTGTAAGTGCGCCTCCGGCCCTGACTGACACATGTCCCCATTGCAGTGCCATTGTCTGCAGTGCCAGGGGCATAGATACAGCCGCCACTCTGTATACTCGGAGAAATGACTGAACCCGTGCTGCTGCTGCCGCCCTCGGGACTGAAACGGATGCTGTCAGGGGAATAAAGTTACTTTTCTCCCTGCAGTGTTCTGCTACGTGCGGGCGCCGGGCAAGCTAATGCTATTAACCTGCGTATTAATCCCATATCTGCAGATTAATAACACTTTTGCTGGTTCTTGGGTGACACAAACATCCTCCTTGGGAGGTGAGTGGTACTGGTGGCATTGTGTTGGCAGATAAACATGCATGAAAATCTCATGTCATGCTCTTAATGAATTGTTACTGCCGGCGTAACCTCATCAAAGCCACACGCCTACCTATTCAAAAGTGAGTGGCTCCAAGCAACACTAAAGGTACCTTCACACTTAACGATATCGTTGCTTTTTGTGACGTAGCAACGATATCGTTAAGGAAATCGTTGTGTGTGACAGCGACCAACGATCAGGCCCCTGCTGGGAGATCGTTGGTCGCTGAACAAAGTCCAGAACTTTATTTCGTCGCTGGATCTCCCGCTGACATCGCTGGATCGGCGTGTGTGACACCGATCCAGCGATGTCTTCACTAGTAACCAGGGTAAACATTGGGTTACTAAGCGCAGGGCCGCGCTTAGTAACCCTGGTTACCAGCGTAAAAGTTAAAAAAAACAAACACTACATACTTACCTTCCGCTGTCTGTCCTCGGCGCTGTGCTTCTCTGCACTCCTCCTGCACTGACTGTGAGCACAGCGGCCGGAAAGCAGAGCGGTGACGTCACCGCTCTGCTTTCCGGCCGCTGTGCTCACAGCCAGTGCAGGAGGAGTGCAGAGAAGCAGAGCGCCGGGGACAGACAGCGGTAGGTAAATATGTACTGTTTTTTTTTTTTCACTTTTACGCTGGTAACCAGGGAAAACATCGGGTTACTAAGCGCGGCCCTGCGCTTAGTAACCCGATGTTTACCCTGGTTACCGGCATCGTTGATCGCTGGAGAGCGGTCTGTGTGACAGCTCTGCAGCGATCCGGATCGTTGTCGGTATCGCTGCAGCGTCGCTTAATGTGAAGGGGCCTTAAGACTTCTAGAGATTATTATAACCTTTGATTTCACTCTGTTCCTTTTTTTCTTTTAGCCTAGAGGTCCGTGTGTGAGTGTTTGAGTTCTTTACATCAGTATTTGTAAGCCTAAACCAGGAGTGGGTGATAAATACAGAAGTGGTGACGTTTCTTTTATACTTTTCCTCTGATTGTTCCACTCCTGGTTTTGGCTACAAATACTGATGTCAAATACTGGCCAAATACTCATCGTATGCACATGGCTTTATTCCCTCCTGGCATATGCGAAGGTAGCTGTTGGGAGGCATCAAATGACCACTGAGCAGCTACGTTTGCTATTCGATGGCTTAGTAGCCTGTTCACACAGACAAGACCGCACTCCTGATTCTCACAGCACAATCAGTAATGGCTCGTTCTGTGTGCATAGGCTGCCATTGTTCTGTGTAGCCCAGATCCTCTTTATACAGGCTGATGCACTGCTGAAACGCTGATGTTCTGTGCACCACACAAGATCTTTTCAGCTGATGAACAGGCGATTTTCTCTTTTGTAGGATGATTGTCCGTCAGTTTTAGGCCGGGATCATACATGCGAGAAATACGTCCGAGTCTCGCATGGTAATACCCGGTATTGCGGCCGTCACTCAGGAGCAGAGCATGCGGCTCCATGTATTGCTATGCGGCCGACGCTCCGCTCCGGAGTGACGGCGGCAATGCCGGGTATTACCATGCGAGACTCGGACATATTTTGCGCATGTTTGATCCCGGCCTTATGCTGCATGGTTATCGGGACTATCTTAAGACCACTTGTTCCTGATAAATGTGCCAATTAAATGCACATTTAGTCCGGAATACAGCTTTTTATAATACAGCCGTCTAGTGAACTTCCACCACTCTTTTCTGCTGACATGGGCATATTTCAGAGTTACATAGTCAATTATCTAATGTCCTGGATTACAGTGCTTTCCTTGAAGAGGAGAATCTAATTAGCCTTGTACTCTTAAGAGTTCCCATTTACTAATGTGAACTGAGTCAATATGTTTCGTGAAGATTAATTTGACACCAACCAATAAAAAATGATACACAAAGGTCAGGACAGAGTCAACATGACCGCGTGCTGGCATCACATGTGAGTCACTGCCCGTATCAGGGAGCCGTGGCATTATTTTTAGTATTAGAAATCAGTGGCATTATTTTTAGTATTAGAAATCAGTAGACTATACAGGGATCAATGTAAAAACATCGGAACTCTGTCAACCTGGAGAAGTCAGGCCATTTTTAGCAAAGCAGCGGTAACGAGAAAACCTAAAGTAAAAGAAAAGGTATCACCAATATGTACATTCAGCATCTAAACTCTAAACCAAAAAACAGCAAGGATCTCTAAAGTATAACTTTTAATAATTAAAGCTAAAATCTGTTTGTTCCAATTTCTGAAACATTGGTATTAAGGGAAATATGAACACAGCTCAAAAACCAAATCCGAACTAACTGGCCCTGTCAGGTGCCCTAATACTGGTCCCTACCTGACAGCGGAGGTTGGCACCCTAAGTTTCTGCGGTAGGCGCCCCCGCTCCTCAACGACTAGACCTAGTAGCCCTAGATAAACCCTGTGTTCCCTGAAAGAGACGTAATAAATAGTGATACCCAGAAAAAATGAAAAAAATATGCCACAAAATGAAAGGGTGCACTGGAGGTCCCCTGTTTTTTGTTGGGATGTCTCTGTGCTGTTGTGGGCTACTGTCCTATTGAGAACATTCTATATTTGGTAGTCATTTGACTATTTAAAACTTTGGACATACACAACCACATGCTTATTTAAATCTATAAGTATGAGATGGAGTGGCCCGTTGTTGTTTTTATATTTTGGATAAACGGGACATCGGTATTATGTGTCTACCCAATGAGTTGTGATTTTTCTAGTACTCCCTATTAGGGACTTTCTTGCTTGGGGGCAAATAACAATTTTTGTTTTTTTGCTATGTTTATTTTTTTGATTTTTTTTTTTCTATTGTAATTTTTACATTTTTTTTATTTTTTTGTAAATATTTTTTTCATTTTTTCTGGGTATCACTATTTATTACGTCTCTTTCAGGGAACACAGGGTTTATCTAGGGCTATTAGGGCCAGTCGTCGAGGAGCGGGGGCGCCTACCACAAAAACTTAGGGTGCCAACCTCCGCTGTCAGGTAGGGACCAGTATTAGGGCACCTGACAGGGTCAGTTCGGATTTGGTTTTTGAGCTGTGTTTCCCTTAATACCAATGTTTCAGAAATTGGAACAAACAGATTTTAGCTTTAATTATTAAAAGTTATATTTTGGGGATCCTTGCTGTTTTTTGGTTGTTTCTAGGTTCCCAAATATTATTTGTTTGAGTGGTTCTCTTTTACATTCAGCATCTACACAGAAATGTCCTACACAAATCTTTGTAACTGGAGTACCCCCAAGACTATTCATACGATGTGCAGCACACTAGAAGTCTATTCACATTTTTGTTATGCTTTACATTGGAGGTACAGGTGCTTCTCACAAAACTAGAATATCAAAAAGTTAATTTATTTCAGTTCTTCAATACAAAAAGTGAAGCTCATATTATATAGTCATTACAAACAGTGATCTATTTCAAGTGTTTATTTCTGTTAATGTTGATGATTATGGCTTAGACAATGAAAGCCGAAAAGTCATAGGGCAAGTTCACACCGGGCGTTTTTGTTGCTTTTTTTTTTCTGCAGCAAAACCTGATCTTCTTGGCAGGAAAGAAGCTGCGTCAAAAACGCAGGTTTAGGTGCGTTTTTGGTGCGTTTTTTTCTTTGTCTGTCTTTTTCTCCCCAATGTGGAGCTTACTCTTTGCCACATGGGTTTTTTTTGCCTTCCTCTGAATCAACATGTTAGGGCATGTTAGGTTAGGCTGTGGGTTGAACTAGATGGACTTATAGTCTTCCTTCAACCTTAATAACTATGTAACTATGCTAATGTCCTTGGATTTTCAGCAGCAAAAATGCAGCTAATGATATCTGCGTTTTTGCTGCGTTTTTTTCAACACCCATTCAAGTCAATGGGTGAAAAAATGCTGAAAGAAGTGACATGCTCTATGTCCAAAAAACGCAGCAAAGCACAAAATACTGATCAAACAAAAAACCAATGTGTGTGCATCAGATTTCTGAAATCTCATAGGCTTTGCTGGTATTGTAAAAAGCAGCTGAAAATTGACAAGCAGCTGTGTGAACTTACCCTAAGAAAAGACCATTCAAAAATTTGGGGGAGATTCACAAGGAGTGGACTGCTGCTGGAGTCATTGCTTTAAGACCCACCACACACAGATGTATCCAGGACATGGGCTACAAGTGTCGCATTCATTGTGTCAAGCCACTCATGACCAATAGACAATGCCAGAAGCATCTTAGGCTAGGGTCACATTGCATTAGCAGCAGCCCGTTCAGCACATACGCTAACGGGCTGCTGCTAGCGCAAGTGCCTTCGCTCAATCACGCTAGCGCAGATGGAGCTTCTGCTAGCTCCATCTGTGCTAGCAGTGACGGACCCGGAAACGCTGCAGCCCGCGTCTCGGGTCCGTCACTCAATGACGGCGCATCACTAGCGCACGCCCATTCTGGGCGTGCGCTAGGCGATGCGTCCGACATTGCATTCAATGGCGGCGTTAACGGAGTACGTTACACCGCGTTATGCCGCGGTGTAACGTACTCCGTTTAACGTTGCCCCTGAACGCAATGTGAACCAAGCCTTACCTGGGCCAAGGAGAAAAGGAACTGGACTGTTGCTCAGTGGTCCAAGATGTTGTTTTCAGATGAAAGTAAATTTTGCATTTCATTTGGAAATCAAGGTCTCAGAGTCTGGAGGAAGAGTGGAGAGGCCACAATCCAAGCTGCTTGAGGTCTAGTGTGAAGTTTCCACAATCGGTGATGGTTTGGGGCACAATGTCATCTGCTGGTGTAGGTCCACTGTGTTTTATCAAGACCAAAGTCAGTACAGCCGTCTATCAGGAAGATTTAGAGCACTTCATGCTT
The DNA here is from genome assembly GCF_032444005.1 of Ranitomeya imitator. Taxonomy (NCBI): domain Eukaryota; kingdom Metazoa; phylum Chordata; class Amphibia; order Anura; family Dendrobatidae; genus Ranitomeya; species Ranitomeya imitator. The sequence continues at coordinate 738,802,133 of NC_091284.1, read as the reverse complement.
CCATCTGCCGACAAGCTTTTTGGAGATGAAAATTTTATTCTCCAGCAGGACTTGGCACCTGTCCACACTGCCAAAAGTACCAATACCTGGTTTAAAAACAGTATCACTGTGCTTGATTGGCCAGCAACTCGTCTAAAATCTATGGGGTATTGTCAAGAGGAAGATGAGACACCAGACCAAACAATGCAGACGAGCTGAAGGCTGCTATCAAAGCAACCTGGGCTTCCATAACACCTCAGCAGTGAGATAGGCTGATCGTCTCCATGCCACGCCGCATTGATGCAGTAATTGATGCTTGATGCAAAAGGATCCCTGACCAAAAATTGAGTGCATTTACTGAGCATACATTTCAGTAGGCCAACATTTTGGATTTTAAAATCGTTTTTCAAGCTGGTGTTACAAAGTATTCTAATTTACTGAGATAATGAAGATAATGACTTATGGGTTTTCATAGGCTGTAAGCTGTAATCATCAACAGAAATAAACACTTGAAATAGATCACTCTGTTTGTAATGACTCTATATAATGAGTTTCACTTTTTGTATTGACGAACTGAAATAAATTAACTTTTTGATATACTAATTTTGTGAGAAGCACCTGTATATACCAGGAAGGTACCTGTTGGGAACCTCAGGTTCTCGTGTCACGTTGTTGTTTTGCTGTACAGTGGAGGTATATACCAGGAAGGTTCCTGGTGGGAATGTCAGGTTCTCGTGTCATATTGCTCTAATCTGTACGTCGGAGTAATATACCAGAAAGGTTCCTGGTGAGAACCTCGGGTTCTTGTGTCATATTGCTCTAATGCTGCACATCGGAGGTATATACCAGGAAGGTACCTGTTGGGAACCTCAGGTTCTCTTGTCACATTGCTCTTTTGCTGTACATCGGAGGTATATACCAGGAAGGTTCCTGGTGGGAATGTCAGGTTTTTGTATCCTATTGCTCTAATGCTGCACATCGGAGGTATATACCATGAAGGTTCCTTGTGGGATCCTCAGGTTCTCGTGCCACATTGCTCTTTTGCTGTACATCGGAGGTATATACCATGAAGGTTCCTGGTGGGATCCTCAGGTTCTCGTGCCACATTGCTCTTTTTCTGTACATTGGACGTACTGTATATACCAGGAACGTTCCTGGTGGGAACCTCAGGTTCTTGTCATATTGCTCTGATGCTGTACATTGGAGATATACAGTGGGAAGCTTTCTGGTGGGAACCTCTGGCTCTTTTCGTGTTGTGCTGTACATTGGAGGTGTATACTTGGAAAGTTTCTGGTGGGATTCTCGGGCTCTTTTTACATTGGAGGTATATACTCGGGGGACTTTCTAGTGGAAGCCTCAGGCTCTTGTGTCACATTGCAGTATATTGGAGGTATATAGCGTGACGGTTTCTGGTGGGAGCCTCAGGCTCTTCACATTCCTCTTATGCTATGCATTTGAGGTATATACTTGGGGAGCTTTCTAGTGGAAGCCTCAGGCTCTTGTCACATCGTTCTTACGCTGTACGTTTTAGGTATATACCAGGAAGGTTCCTGGTGGGAGCCTTGGCCTCTTGTGCCTCATTACAATGACTACTTGCAGTGTCACAATTCGACATTCTGATCTTCATGTCACAGCACCTAAGTCAACATATAGCCCTAGCCATCATGCCAGCTGTTTGTAGCGTAGGGGGTCGCTCTCCATATTTGATGCCTTTTGGCATTAGTTATATTTTGGGTGCCCACATACTTGTCGCTGAAGTGCTTCCGGTTTCCACTTATGAAGGTAAATCTAAGCTGTGCACCATGGAGGAAACTATTATTTAGCCCTGATCTCATGTACTCACTCGCCCAATGTCTGTGGAAGTCATTAGTAACATCTCACATTTATGATGTTAGTTCATAAGGGAAACTGATATAGAGTTCTATTTCAAGACTGGATGCCGTTCTGTGCCTCGCTAATTTTGGAATGCATACTACTATTGCTAGGTGTGAACATGACCAAATGCTTCCTCTCTTTAGCTCGACTTGATCTCCATATGTGCTCGCGGGATCTTTTCGGTAATAAGCTTCTAATGCATTTATTAGCATAGTTTGCTGTGTATATAAACAATATTTCAGACTCTAAAAATGATCACTTACTCAAAGAATAGGTGATATATGTTAGATTTGTGTTGCTTTGACTGGACCTCCACCATTCAGCAGAGGGATTTGCCGTATGTCCCTGGTTGTGAAATTGGTCAGAAGAAAAAACTGAGCAGCTGACCAATTGTGCAACCTGTGGCTTCCTTCATTGTCTATGATGATATTGGAGCACATCACTCGCCTCTCTTTGTCTGTGATAGACCTGGAATAAAGTGGTGGAGAACAACAGGCTGCCCTTATTCAACTCCTCCTGGCTGCCATCACGCTGTCAGTGAGAACTTGGGAAATAAAGGTGACAGAACACCTGGTGTTGGCCAGTAACTTTCCTCATTTCCCCATAGGAATGAAGATTGTCCAAATGTTTGTTTTTCATAGTAATAGTGGAGTAGCGTCTATTTTCCATAACAAAAGAATTACTTCATACTGCACTATCCTTCTCGCCCCAACATACTTTACTGAGGGAGGGTGAGGATGCCCCATTGGATAATTATGTGGTCTTCCCTGAAACTGATGCCCACCCAGTGATCTGTTAGTGTTGGGGAATACTTCAAGCCAATGCTCCCTGTGTACTGAGCTGTGACCCTAGCCGCCCTGCACTCACCTTTATGACTGAAAGCCAGAGGCTCCCGGGAGGTATGAAGTTAAAGGGAACCTGTCACCCCGTTTTTTCAGATTGAGATATAAATACTGTTAAATAGGGCCTGCGCTGTGCGTTACAATAGTGTATGTAGTGTACCCTGATTCCCCACCTATGCTGCAAAATACATTACCAAAGTCGCCGTTTTCGCCTGTCAATCAGGCTGGTCAGGTCGGGTGGGCGTGTTCACAGCGCTGTTTCTTCCTCAGCTTTACGTTGGTGGCGTAGTGGTGTGCGCATGTTGAAGTGACTAATCCACTGTGGGCACGTGAACAAGCAGCAGCGCGCGATCTGCGCTATCACCCCCTGTCATCGGTGGGGGCGGCCATCTTCCTGGGGCCGCGCGTGCGCAGATGGAGTGCTCTGCTGCATCGAGTTTGCATCTCGGCTTTGGGAAAATGGCCGCCGCGATCTCTTGTGCGCACGCGCGGCATCCCGCGGCCATTTTCCTGAAGCCCCGTGCAGCAGAGCACTCCATCTGCGCACGCGTGGCCCCAGGAAGATTGCCGCCCCCACCGATGACAGGGGGTGATAGCGCAGATCGCGCGCTGCTTGTTCACGTGCCCACAGTGGATTAGTCACTTCAACATGCGCACACCACTACGCCACCAACGTAAAGCTGAGGAAGAAACAGCGCTGTGAACATGCCCACCCGACCTGACCAGCCTGATTGACAGGCGAAAACGGCGACTTTGGTAATGTATTTTGCATCATAGGTGGGGAATCAGGGTACACTACATACACTATTGTAACGCACAGCGCAGGCCCTATTTAACAGTATTTATATCTCAATCTGAAAAAACGGGGTGACAGGTTCCCTTTAATTTTCTCCAGTAGCCGCACTTTCAGTGAGGCTGCCATACAGCCATGTTCACTTTTAACCTGCATCTGCAGGTTAAGGGCCTTGAGGACATGACAGGTTCCCTTTAACCCCTTCACCCCAAAGCCTGTTTTCACCTAAGTGACAGGGCCAATTTTTACAATTCTGACCACTGTCACTTTATGAGGTCATAACTCTGAAACGCTTCAACGGATCCTGGTGATTCTGACATTGTTTTCTCGTGACATATTGTACTTCATGATAGTGGTAAAACTTCTTCGATACGACTTGCATTTATTTGTGAAAAAAACAAAAATTTGTCGGAAATTATGAAAATTTAGCAATTTTCAAACTCTTAGTTTTTATGCCCTTAAATTAGAGAGTTATATCACATAATATAGTTAATAAACAACATTTCCCACATGTCTGCTTTACATCAGCACAATTTTGGAAACATAATTTTTTTTTGTTAGGACGTTATAAGGGTTAAAAGTTGACCAGCGATTTCTCATTTTTGCAACAAAATTTACAAAACCATTTTTTTACGGACCACCTCACACTTGAAGTGACTTTGAGGGGTCTATATGACAGAAAATGCCCAAAAGTGACACCATTCTAAAAACTGCACCCCTCAAGGTACTCAAAACCACATTCAAAAAGTTTATTAACCCTTCAGGTGCTTCACAGGAATTTTTTGAATGTTTAAAAAAATTGAACATTTAACTTTTTTTTCACAAAATTTTTACTTCAGGTCCAATTTGTTTCATTTTACCAAGGGTAACAGGAGAAATTGGACCACAAAAGACGTTGTACAATTTGTCCTGAGTACGCTGATACCCCATATGTGGGGGTAAACCACTGTTTGGGCACATGGCAGAGCTCGGAAGGGAAGGAGCGCCATTTGACTTTTCAATGCGAGATTTGCTGGAATTGAGATCGGAGCCCATGTCACGATTGGAGAGCCCCTGATGTGCCTAAACAGTGGAAACCCCCACAAGTGACACCATTTTGGAAAGTAGACCCCCTAAGGAACTAATCTAGATGTGTGGTGAGCACTTTGAACCTCCAAGTGCTTCACAGAAGTTTATAATGTAGAGCCGTAAAAAAAAAAATTATATTTAATTTTCACAAAAAATGATCTTTTTGCCCCAAATTTTTTATTTTCCCAAGGGTAAAAGGATAAATTGGACCCCAAAAGTTGTTTTGCAATTTGTCCTGAGTACGTCGATACTTCATATATAGGGATAAACCACTGTTTGAGCGCATGGCAGAGCTCGGAAGGGAAGGAGCGCCATTTGACTTTTCAATGCAAAATTGGCTGGAATTGAGATCGGACGCCATGTCGCATTTGGAGAGCCCCTGACGTGCCTTAACAGTGGAAACCCGCCACAAGTGACCCCATTTTGGAAAGAAGACCCCCTAAGGAACTTATCTAGATGTGTGGTGAGCACTTTTAACCCCCAATTGTTTCACTAAAGTTTAGAATGTAGCATTGTGAAAATTAAAAAATCATTTTTTCTTTCCACAAAATGATGTTTTAGCCCGCAATTTTTTTTCTCCCAAGGGTAACAGGAGATAGTGGACCACAAATGTTATTGTCCAATTTGTCCTGAGTACGCTGATACCCCACATGTGGGGGGGAACCACCGTTTGAGTGCATGGCAGAGCTCGGAAGGGAAGGAGCACCGTTTGAAATGCAGACTTAGATGGAATGGACTGCAGGTGTCATGTTGCATTTGCAGAGCCCCTGATGTACCTAAACAGTAGAAACTACCCACAAGTGACCCCATATTGGAAACTAGACCCCCCAAGGAACTTATCTAGATGTGTTGTGAGAGCTTTGAACCAACAAGTGTTTCACTACAGTTTATAACGCAGAGCCGTGAAAATAAAAAATATATTTTTTTCCACGAAAATGATATTTTATCCCCTATGCTTTCATTTTCCCAAGGGTAACAGGACAAATTGGACCCCAAAAGTTGTTGTCCAACTTGTCCTGAGAACGCTGATACCCCATATGTTGGGGGGAACCACTGTTTGGGTGCACGGCAGAGCTCGGAAGGGAAGGAGCGCCATTTGAAATGCAGACTTAGATGGATTGGTCTGCAGGCGTCATGTTGCATTTGCAGAGCCCCTGATGTACCTAAACAGTAGAAACCCCCCACAAGTGACCCCATATTGGAAACTAGACCCCCCAAGGAACTTATCTAGATGTGTTGTTAGAGCTTTGAACCAACAAGTGTTTCACTACAGTTTATAACGCAGAGCGGTGAAAATAAAAAAAAAAATTTTTCCACGAAAATGATATTTTATCCCCTATGCTTTTATTTTCCCAAGGGTAACAGGACAAATTGGACCCCAAAAGTTGTTGTCCAACTTGTCCTGAGAACGCTGATACCCCATATGTTGGGGGGAACCACTGTTTGGGCACACAGGAAAACTCGGAAGGGAAGGATCCCTGTTTTACTTTTTCAAAGCAGAATTGGCTGGAATTGAGATCGGACGCCATGTCGCGTTTGGAGAGCCCCTGATGTGCCGAAACAGTGGAAACCCCCCAATTATAACTGAAACCCTAACCCCAACCCTAACCCTAGCCCTAGCCCTAACCTTAGCCCTAATGGGAAAATGGAAATAAATACATTTTTTTACATTTTATTATTTTTCCCTAACTAAGGGGGTGATGAAGGGGGGTTTGATTTACTTTTATAGCGTTTTTTTGGCGGATTTTTATGATTGGCAGCTGTCACACACTAAAAGACGCTTTTTATTGCAAAAAATAGTTTTTGCATCACCACATTTTGAGAGCTATAATTTATCCATATTTTGGCCCACAGAGTCATATGAGGTCTTGTTTTTTGTGGGACAAGTTGATGTTTTTATTGGTAACATTTTCGGGCAGATGACATTTTTTGATCGCTTTTTATTCCGATTTTTGGGAGGCGGAATGAACAAAAACCAGCAATTCCTGAATTTCTTTTAGGGGGGGCGTTTATACCGTTCCACGTGTGGTAAAATGGATAAAGCAGTTTTATTCTTCGGGTCAGTACGATTACAGCGATACCTCATTTATGTAATTTTTTTATGTTTTGGCGCTTTTACACAATAAAAACTATTTTATATAAAAAAATAATTGTTTTTGCATCGCATTATTCTGAGAGCTATAACTTTTTTATTTTTCTGCTGATGATGCTGTATGGCGGCTTTTTTTTTGCGGGACAAGATGACGTTTTCAGCGGTACCATGGTTATTTATATCCGTCGTTTTGATCGCGTGTTATTCTACTTTTTGTTCGCCTGTATGATAATAAAGCGTTGTTTTTTGCCTTGTTTTTTGCCTTGTTTTTTTTTTGCGGTGTTCACTGAAGGGGTTAACTAGTGTGATAGTTTTATAGAGCGGGTCGTTACGGACGCGGCGATACCAAATATGTGTACATTTATTTTTTTTTTTTTTTTTTTTCATAAATAAATGTATTTATTGGGAAATGTTTTTTTTTTTTTTAATTTGGGGATTTTTTTAAATTTTTTTTTTTTTACACATTCTATTTTTTTTTTTTTTTACTTTCTAACATTGTCCCAGGGTGGGACATCTCTGTATTAGATCAGATCGTTGATCTGACACTGTGCATAGCACACTGTCAGATCAACGATCTGACAGGCAGCTTAGCTGGCTTTCCAGCGCCTGCTCTTAGCAGGCGCCGGCTAGCCAGGTCACTTCATGACCCGGAAGGAGTCCGGCGGCCATCTTGGATCCGGGGACTCCTTCCGGGTCACCGGAGCAACGCGATCTCATTGCGTTGCTCCGGTGGGAGAGCGCAGGGAGCCCCCGTCCCTGCGCGATGCCCCTCTATGCCGCTGTCACTACTGACAGCGGCATCAGAGGGGTTAAATGCCCGCGATCGGCGATAGCGCCGATCGTGGGCATTGCTGCGGGGTGTCAGCTGTCATATACAGCTGACACCCGCACCCGATCACCGCGGCGCTCAGCGCGAGACCGCGTTGATCGGTGCGCCGTACTAGTACTGCTGCTGGCACATATGCAGTGCCGGCAGCGCAGTACTAGTACGGCGGCTGACGCGAAGGGGTTAATATGTATGTTGCCCTTAAAGGGAATCTGTTACCACATTTTATTTATCTAAACTATTAATATGGGCATACAGGTTACAGCCTGCTGAGAAGAGTGATCCCAGCATGCCTCATATCAGATGCCTTGCGGATGATAAATCATCTTTTATCACTTTATGTAAATGACCTCTTCCAGGCTCTGGGAAGACGCTGCCTGGAAGATAACTCTGCCTCCAGAGCTTGTTTTGCATGAAGGATGAGTTATCAGTGTGATGGTTACCAGTGTTATCAATGATGTGTGATGGCCGCTCTCTGCAGAGCTGTGTGTGATTATAAGGGTATGTGCATACATTGCCAATTTGGTGCGTTTTTGTATTGTTTTTTCACACAGATTTGTGAAGACCTGATGCCAGCAAGGTGAATGAGAAACCTAAAGTGTCCTGCACACCTTGAGTATTTTTGACTTGCAGAACATAATCTGTAGCATGTCAAATCCACCATTTCCACCATTGACTTTATTCAAATCAATCAAAAACGCAGGGCAAAAACGCAGATTTTTTGCAGCTGCATTTTTCCTGCCAAGATAGGCAGAAATTATGCAGAAATTTTACTCAACGTGTGCACATGCCCTAAGTGACACGTCTGCAGATTCCTCTCAGCTTCTATCTCACAGGCAAATAGGGCTACAATATTGTTCTACAACCCCTGGCAAAAATTATGGAATCACTGGTCTTGGCGGATGTTCATTCAGTTGTGTAATTTTGTAGTGAAAAAGCAGATCACCGACATGGCACAAAACTAAAGTCATTTCAAATAGGAAGTTTCTGGCTTTAAGAAACACTGAAAGAAATCAAGAAAAAAAAAATGTGGTAGTCAGTAACGGTTACTTTTTTTTAACCAAACATGGGGGAAACATTATGGAATCACTCAATTATGAGGAAATTAAATGGAATCATGAAAAAAAAAAAAAAAAAAACACTCCAACACATCACTAGTATTTTGTTGCACCACCTCTGGCTTTTATAACAGCGTGCAGTCTCTGAGGCATGGACTTAGGCTACGTTCACATTTGCATTCTGCCGGGCTGCGTCGGGTGCAGCTGCGGCGACGCATGCGTCATGCGCCCCTATATTTAACATGGGGGCGCATGGACATGCGTTGCATTGCGTTTTGTGACACATGCGTCTTTTTTGGCGCACGCGTCAGGGCGCAGAGGACGCAGCAAGTTGCATTTTTTTTGCGTCCAAAATCATGCCAAAAAAGGACGCATGCGTCACAAAACAATGCGTTTTGGTTTGCGTTGTGCGTTGCGTCGCCGACAAATGTGAACATAGCCTTAATGAGTGTCACACAGGACTCTTCATCAATCTGGCTCCAACTTTCTCTGATTGCTGTTGCCAGATCAGCTTTGCAGGTTGGAGCCTTGTCATGGACCATTTCCTTCAACTTCCACCAAAGATTGTCAATTGGACTGAGATCCGGACTATTTGCAGGCCATGACATTGACCTTATGTGTCTTTTTTCAAGGAATGTTTTCACAGTTTTTGCCCTATGGTAGGATGCATTATCATCTTGAAAAATGATTTAATCATACCCAAACATCCTTTCAATTGATGGGATAAGAAAGTGTCCAAAATATCAACATAAACTTGTGCGTTTATTGAAAATGTAATGACAGCTCTCTCCCTAGTGCCTTTACCTGACATGCAGCCCCATATCATCTATGTCTGTGGAAATGTGCATGTTATTGGGGCGTTATTGTCCCCAGACTAGTTGGCCCACTTAGCATGTTATCACGCCCCATGTGGGCGTGATACCATGACATACAAGTACCGGCCTCATTGCCAGCACTATACAAACCTTGCGCATGGCTTCTTTCCCTAAGTTCTTTGAGCCAGCTTCAGAAAAGCTCACTACACGTGATCAGAAATACAAAGTCTTCTGATCATGCACAATGTGCCTCTCTGAAGCCGGGACTCGTACACCCGACTTCAGAGGATAAATGTAGTGAAGGAAAGAAGCCATGCACATGCGCAAGGCTTGTGTAGCGCTGGGGATAACGCCGGCACTTGTAAGTCAAGGTATGACGCCCACAGGGGCATAACATGCTAAGTAGGCCGGCTAGTCACTAACGCCTCATCGACTTGTCAATAGCTTCTTGTTTGTTTTCAATAAAGGCACTTTTGGGGAATTAATTTAGATACAGTGGGAAAATAAGTATTTAAAGGGAACCTGTCACCTGAATTTGGCGGGACTGGTTTTGGGTCATATGGGCGGAGTTTTCGGGTGTTTGATTCACCCTTTCCTTACCCGCTGGCTGCATGCTGGCTGCAATATTGGATTGAAGTTCATTCTCTGTCCTCCATAGTACACGCCTGCGCAAAGCAATCTTGCCTTGTGCAGGCGTGTACTATGGAGGACAGAGAATGAACTTCAATCCAATATTGCAGCCAGCATGCAGCCAGCGGGTAAGGAAAGGGTGAATCAAACACCCGAAAACTCCGCCCATATGACCCAAAACCAGTCCCGCCAAATTCAGGTGACAGAGTCCCTTTAATACACTGCCGATTTTGCAAGTTTTTCCACCTATAAAGAATGGAGAGGTCTATAATTTTTTTTCATAGGCACACTTCCACTGTGATACAAAATAAAAAAAAATCACATTGTATGATTTTTACATAATTAAATTGCATTTGATTGCATGAAATACATATTTGATCACCTACCAACCAGCATCATTTCTGGTTCTCAGACCTGTGTTTTTTTTTTTTTGTTTTTTTTTGTTTGTTTTATTTTTTGTTTTTTAGAAGCGCTCCTACTCTGCACTCAGGTACAATTAATACAGGTAATGTTTGAACTTGTTACCTGTATAAAAGACACTTGTCCATACAATCAATCACACTCTAGCCTCTCCACCATTGCCAAGCCAAAAAAACTAAGGACACCAAGGACAAAATTGTAGACCTGAAAAGGGCTGGTATGGGCTACAGAACAATAGGCAAGCAGCTCGGTGAGAAGGCAACAACTGTTGGCACAATTATCAGAAAATGGAAGAAACCCCAAATGACTTGTCAGTCTTTGGCTTGGGGCTCCATGTAAGGCTAGGTTCCCATTGCATTAATGTGTGCACGCTAACGGACTGCGTTGCACAGCGAAAATGTTGCAATTAACGCCGTGCAACAGGTCCGTTAGTGCACCCATTGACAGCAATGTTATTTTTTGCTGAAGCGCATCGCTAGCGCATGCCATTTTCGGCACGTGCTAGCGATGTGCCGTTCTTTTGTGACGGACCTCGGATGCTGCTTGCAGCGTCCGAAGTGCGTCCGAGGCCCGTTCCTCGCTAGCGCAGATCGGGGATCTGCACTAGCGGGGAGGGAGAACGCCGACCCTATAGAAGCATTGCGTTAGCGCAATCCGCTAGCGCTATGCGCTTAATGGATTGCCCTAATGCAATGGGAACCTAGCCTTATAGAACACTTTACTTAGACATCATCCAATGTCCATCTGGATGAGAGAAGGCGATGTGATTGAGACCAAAATAGAATTTTTTGTTATCAACTGCACTCGCCGTGTTTGGAGAAAGAATGAGTGCAACCTCAAGAACACCATCCCAACCGTGAAGCATGATGGGGAAACATCATACTTTGGGGAGTGCTTTGCTGCAAAGGTAACAGGAAGACTGCACTGTATGCAAGGAAGGATGGATGGGGTCGTGTATCACAAGATTTTGACCACCAACCTTCTTCCCCAATACGTCTTCCAGCATGACAATGACCTGAAACACACAGCCAGGGCAACTAAGGAATGGCTCCATGAGAAGCATTTCAAGATCGCGTAGCGGCCTAGCCAGTCTCCAGATCTGAACCTAGTAGAAAGTCTTTCACGGAAGCTGAAACTCAATGTTGGCCTGTATGGATCTGTATGGAGGAGTGGGCCAAAATCCCTGCTGCCGTGTGCAAACTTGGTGAAGAACTACAGGAAGCATCTGACCTCTGTAACTGCAAACAAAGGTTTCTATACCAAATATGAAGTTGTTTTTCTATTGTATCAAATACTTATTTCATGTAATAATATGCTAGTAATTTATGTAAAAATCAGTGTGATTTTCTGTTCTGTTTTTTTTTTTTATTTTATTCTGTCTCTCACAGTTGAAGTGTATACCTACGATAAAAATTACAGACCTCTCCATTCTTTGTAGGTGGGGAAACTTGCAAAATCGGCAGTGTACCAAATACTCAATTACCTTACTATATGTAGACACAACTGCCGGTGGTTCTGGGGGCACCTGACAAGTTACCGTACCTTTTTAAAAGACAAGTCCAGCAATACCTTTTACATAAGTCCATTTCATCTGTTACTAAGAAATCAGCATTGGAATTGATATGCAAATGAGGCTGAAGAGCTATTTGTAGATCTGAAACTCTGTCTTCCACACTCTTTCTCGTGCAGCGTCGCCACCTCCTGTTTGACAGCTTCTGTGCTGTGTGAACTCGGGCAAATGGGCAGTCAAAAAGGAGACGCACTGGGCGAGAGGTAGAGCTGGTGTGACAGGCTTCCCATCTAGCATAGCTCTCATTTGCATATAAATTCAAATGCTGATTTCTCAGTAACTTAAGGTACCGTCACACTTAGCGACGCTGCAGCGATACCGACAACGATCCGGATCGCTGCAGCGTCGCTGTTTGGTCGTTGGAGAGCTGTCACACAGACAGCTCTCCAGCGACCAACGATCCCGAGGTCCCCGGTAACCAGGGTAAACATCGGGTAACTAAGCGCAGGGCCGCGCTTAGTAACCCGATGTTTACCCTGGTTACCAGCGTAAAAAAAAACAAACAGTACATACATACATTCAGCTGTCTGTCCCTTGCCGTCTGGTTCCTGCACTGACTGCTGGCCGTAAAGTGAAAGTGAAAGCACAGCACAGCGGTGAGTCACACAGCGGTGACTCACCGCTGTGGCTGTGCTCTGCTTTCACTTTACGGCCAGCAGTCAGTGCAGGAACCAGACGGCAAGGGACAGACAGCTGAATGTAAGTATGTACTGTTTGTTTTTTTACGCTGGTAACCAGGGTAAACATCGGGTTACTAAGCGCGGCCCTGCGCTTAGTTACCCGATGTTTACCTTGGTTACCAGTGAAGACATCGCTGAATCGGTGTCACACACGCCGATTCAGCGATGTCTACGGGGAGTCCAGCGACGAAATAAAGTTCTGGACTTTCTTCCCCGACCAGCGATCTCCCAGCAGGGCCTGATCGCTGCTGCCTGTCACACTGGACGATATCGCTAGCGAGGACGCTGCAACGTCACGGATCGCTAGCGATATCGTCTAGTGTGACAGTACCTTTAGGAATGGACCGACCCTGGAAAGGTATTGCTGGACTTGTCTTAGAAAGATTTACATAGACGTATAGTTTGGTGAAATCCTGCTGACAGATTCCCTTCTAAGTCTTCCAGTTGTAGGAATTATCACCAATCTAGTGGATCGGTAATCATTTGTAGACACTGGAGTAGCCCTTTCAGATTAGTTTCTCTTAGGGTACTTTCACACTAGCGTTTTTTTAAATCCGTCACAATGCGTCTTTTTGCAGAAAAAACGCATCCTGCAAAAGTGCTTGCAGGATGCGTTTTTTCCCCATAGACTTCTATTGACGACAGATTGCCACACTTCGCATCCGTCTTGCGACGGATGCGTCGTGCTTTGGCGGACCGTCGGGAGAAAAAAACACTACATGTAACGTTTTTTTCTCCTGACGGACCGCTTTTTCCGACCGCGCATGCGCGGCCGGAGCTCCGCCCCCACCTTCCCCGCACCTTACAATGGGGCAGCGGATGCGCCGGAAAAAATGCATCCGCTGCCTCCATTGTGCAATGCAGCAAACGCTAGCGTCGGAATCTCTCCACGACGCAATGCGTCGGGGAGATTCCGACGCTAGTGTGAAAGAAGCCTAAGGCCTCTTTCACACTTCCGCCGGCAGTGTCCCGTCCTAATGCGTCGCCGAGAGAGAGATTTGTTTCCCCGGGTTGGAAAAAGCTTCCAGGCATGCTCAAATGTAAAAACAGGATCCGTCACTGGATTCCTGCATTTCACAGTGACCGCGGGATCCTGCGTCCATAGGCTCCCATTCTGTGGAACGACGTATGACAGAGGAGGCGTACTGGCACGTTTTTCCACTGCAGACAAAAAACATTTCTTTGAACGTTTTTTCAAAACGATGGGCTGTCAAATTCCGCAGGATCCAGTGCACGACAGATGAAACGTGTGGCCATACGTCGCTAATACAAGTCTATGAGAAAAATTTTTTGCAGGATCCTGTTTTATAAAAAAAAACTATGTATTTCGACGGGAGCTCAAAGACGGAAGTGTGAAAGAGGCCTTATTCTGGGGATTGAAGTTTGTGATGCCTGAACATGAAATGTCTCAGAATTCTTCATGGTAGGACTCACTATCTGTGGGCATGGAAATATCAGGCAAGGAGCTTCCAACGTCTGTTCTTTGCTTCCTAAGGGTACCGTTACACTATACGATTTACCAACGATCACGACCAGCGATACGACCTGGCCGTGATCGTTGGTAAGTCGTAGTGTGGTCGCTGGAGAGCTGTCACACAGACAGCTCTCGGGTGACCAACGATGCCGAGGTCCCCGGGTAACCAGGGTAAACATCGGGTTACTAAGCGCAGGGCCGCGCTTAGTAACCCGATGTTTACCCTGGTTACCAGCGTAAAAAAAAACAAACACTACATACTTACATTCCGGTGTCCGTCAGGTCCCTTGCCGTCTGCTTTCCCGCACTGACTGACTGCCGGCCGTAAAGTGAAAGCACAGCACAGCGGTGACGTCACCGCTGTGCTCTGCTTTCACTTTACGGCCTGCAGTCAGTCAGTGCGGGAAAGCAGACGGCAAGGGACCTGACGGACACCGGAATGTAAGTATGTAGTGTTTGTTTTTGTTTTTTTTTACATTTACGATGGTAACCAGGATAAACATCGGGTTACTAAGCGCGGCCCTGCGCTTAGTAACCCGATGTTTACCCTGGTTAGAAGCGAACGCATTGCTGGATCGGTGTCACACACACCGATCCAGCAACGAAAGAAAGTTCCAAACGATCTGTTACGACGTACGATTCTCAGCAGGGTCCCTGATCGCTGCTGCGTGTCAGACACAGCGATATCGTATGGATATCGCTGGAACGTCACGGATCGTACCGTCGTAGCGACAAAAGTGCCACTGTGTGACGGTACCCTAAGTCAGGATGAATCCAGACTGGAATGTTCTTGCGTCTCTTTGTTGGATTATTCGGTGACAGCGCAGGAGTGTGAATGTCAGACTTCCAGCCTCCAAAATGAGCACATGCTCCATACATTCCTTGCATTCTTCTGGCCTCACACAGGGACCTGAGCGTTCCTGTAAGTGTGCAATGGGATGGTTGTGACATCGGCGTGTGTTATTTGGAGCTGGGACATAAATCAGTAACTATTTAGGTGATTTTTTTTTTTTATTATCTTGAATGAGAGGTCATTGCACTGTGACCTTCATCAAAATTATAAGGAATAATGACCAACACTCTCTGTGGACTTAATGGAGCTGCGAGCTCCTAAAATCCAGCCTATTTTCAGGGCAGAGTTGTACAGTGATCAGCCAATAAATGGTTATAGAGATGGTGCCAGGCGCATGGCAGCAGGAGTACTAGACTACTGGCAAGAAGTCTTTATAGGATTGTCCACTAAATTTATGTTCCTGGTATAATTATATATACAGTGCAGACCAAAAGTTTGGACACACCTTCTCATTTAAATATTTTTCTGTATTTTCATGACTCTGAAAATTGTACATTCACACTGAAGGCATCAAAACTATGAATTAACACGTGTGGAATTATATACTTAACAAAAAAGTGTGAAACAACTGAAATTGTCTTACTAGATGGTGGCCCGATTCTAACGCATCGGGTATTCTAGAATATGCATGTCCACGTGGTATGTTGCCCAGCCACGTGGTATATTGCCCAGCCACGTATGTAACAGGTTAAAAAATAAAAAACATATACTCACCTTCCGAGGGGCCCCTTGTAGTCCTGTCGCCTGTGTGCGGTGCACGCGGCAGCTTCCGGTCCCAGGGTTGGAATGACTGCAGGACCTGTGATGACGTCGCGGGCACATGACCGTGATGTCATGGCAGGTCCTTCTCGCATAGCATCCTTGGCACCGGAACCTGCCGCTTGCACTGCCGAGGAGAGGATGCGACGTCGGAGGGTGAGAATAACGTTTTGTTTATTATTCTTATTTGTAACATTAGATCTTTTTACTATTGATGCTGCATACGCAGCATCAATAGTAAAATGTTGGTCACACAGGGTTAATAGCTGCATAACTGGAGTACGTTACACCGTGCTCTGGTAACGCTGGCATTAACCCTGTGTGAGGGCTGACTGGATGACTGGAGGGGAGTATGGAGCGGGCACTGACTGCGGGGAGGAAAGAGCGGCCATATTGCCTCCGGACTGTGGCCGTCGCTGATTGGTCGTGGCAAAACGCCCACGACCAATCAGCGACTTAGATTCCATGACAGACAGGCCGCGACCAATGAATATCCGTGACAGACAGAAAGACGGAAGGACAGACGGAAGTGACCCCTAGACAATTACATAGTAGATATTCTAGGTTCTTCAAAGTAGCCACCTTCTGCTTTGATGACTGCTTTGCACACTCTTGACATTCTCTTGATGAGCTTCAAGAGGTAATCACCGGGAATGGTCTTCCAACAATCTTGAAGGAGTTCCCAGAGATGCTTAGCACTTGTTGGCCCTTTTGCCTTCACTCTGCGGTCCAGCTCACCCAAACCATCTCGATTGGGTTCAGGTCTGGTGACTGTGGAGGCCAGGTCATCTGGTGTAGCACCCCATCACTCTCCTTCTTGGTCAAATAGCCCTTACACAGCCTGGAGGTGTGTTTGGGGTCATTGTCCTGTTAAAATAAATGATGGTCCAACTAAACGCAAACCGGATGGAATAGCATGCCGCTGCAAGATGCTGTGGTAGCCATGCTGGTTCAGTATGCCTTCAATTTTGAATAAATCCCCAACAGTGTCACCAGCAAAGCACCCCCACACCATCACACCTCCTCCTCCATGCTTTACGGTGGGAACCAGGCATGTAGAGTCCATCCGTTCACCTTTTCTGCGTTGCACAAAGACACGGTGGTTGGAACCAAAAATCTCAAATTTGGACTCGTCAGACCAAAGCACAGTTTTCCACTGGTCTAATGTCCATTCCTTGTGTTCTTTAGCCCAAACAAGTCTCTTCTGCTTGTTGCCTATCCTTAGCAGTGGTTTCCTAGCAGCTATTTTACCATGAAGGCCTGCTGCACAAAGTCTCCTCTTAACAGTTGTTGTAGATGTGATTGCTGCTTGAACTGTGTGGCTTTGACCTGGTCTTTAATCTGAGCTGCTGTTAACCTGCGATTTTCTGTGGCTGGTGACTCTGATAAACTTATCCTCAGAAGCAGAGGTGACTCTTGGTCTTCCTTTCCTTGGGCGGTCCTCACGTGAGCCAGTTTCTTTGTAGTGCCCGATGGTGTTTGCCACTGCACTTGGGGACACTTTCAAAGTTTTCCAAATTTTTCGGACTGACTGACCTTCATTTCTTAAAGTAATGATGGCTACTTGTTTTTCTTTACTTTGCTGCTTTTTTCTTGCCTTAAAACAAATTCTAACAGCCTATTCAGTAGGACTATCAGCTGTGTATCCACCAGACTTCTGCACAACACAACTGATGGTCCCAACCCCATTTATAAGGCAAGGAATCCCACTTATGAAACCTGACAGGGCACACCTGTGAGGTGAAAACCATTCCCGGTGACTACCTCTTGAAGCTCATCAAGAGAATGCCAAGAGTGTGCAAAGCAGTCATCAAAGCAAAAGGTGGCTACTTTGAAGAACCTAGAATATAAGACATAATTTCAGTTGTTTCACACTTTTTTATTAGGTACATAATTCCACATGTGTTAATTCATAGTTTTAATGCCTTCAGTGTGAATGTACAATTTTCATAGTCATGAAAATACAGAAAAATCTTTAAATGAGAAGGTGTGTCCAAATTTTTGGTCTGTACTGTATATATGTCTTACTAATGTACTTGTAGAAGCCAAGCTCCTCTAATGTCCCGGTGTTTCACTGATTCGCTTGGCAAATCCATTTCCTGCCCTGTTCTGAACTTAGGAGTGCCGACACATCATCAAGGCAGTTTGTGAATAGCTAAGCCAGCCCCCTTCTTAGGGAGAACATGTACACTACGGTTCAAAAGTTTAGGGTCGCCCAGACAATTTTGTGTTTTCTATGAAAACTCATACTTTTATTAATCAAATGAGTTGCCAAATAAATTGAAAATCTAGTCCAGACTTCGACAAGGTCCGAAAAAATGATTTTTTATTAGTGATGAGAAAATATACTCGTTTTCTCGAGATTTCTCGAGCATGCTCGGGGGTCCTCCGAGTATTTTATTTTTAGTGCTCGGAGATTTAATTTTTCTTGCCGCAGCTGAATGATTTACATCTGTTAGCCAGCATAAGTACATGTGGGGATTCCCTAGCAACCAGGCAATCCCCACATGTACTTATGCTGGCTAACATATGTAAATCATTCAGCTGCGGCAAGAAAAATTAAATCTCCGAGCACTAAAAAATACTTGAAGGACCCCTGAGCATGCTTGAGTAACGAGCATATTCGCTCATCACTAATTTTTATTTGAAATAATAATTTTCTCCTTCAAACTTTGCTTTCGTCAAAGAATGCTCCTTTTGCAGCAATTACAGCGTTGCAGACGTTTGGCATTCTAGCAGTTAATTTGCTGAGGTAATCTGGAGAAATTTCACCCCATGCTTCCTGTAGCCCCTCCTACAAGTTGGTTTGGCTGGATGGGTACTTTTTGCGTACCATATAGTCAAGCTGCTCCCACAACAGCTCAATGGGGTTGAGATCTGGTGACTGCGCTGGCCACTCCTTTACAGATAGAATACCAGCTGCCTGCTTCTTCCCTAAATAGTTCTTGCATAATTTGGAGGTGTGATTGGGATCATTGTCCTGTTGTAGGATGAAATTGGCTCCAATGCAGCGCTGTCCACAGAGTATGGCATGGCATGGCGCTGCAAAATGGAGTGATAACCTTCCTTATTCAAAATCCCTTTATCTTGTACAAATCTCCCACTTTACCAGCACCAAAGCAACCCCAGATCATCACATTACCTCCACCATGCTTGACAGATGGTCAGACACTCGTCCAGCATCTTTTCAGTTGTTCTGCATCTCACAAATGTTCTTCTGTGTGATCCAATCACCTCAAATTTGGATTCCAAAGTTTCCTCTGTCCAATGAGACTGTGTCCACTCTCAGATATGGCTTTTTCTTTGCCACTCTGCCCTGAAGGCCAGCATCCCGGAGTCGCCTCTTCACTGTAGACGTTGACACTGGCGTTTTGCGTGTAGTATTTAATGAAGATGCCAGTTGAGGACCTGTGAGGCGTCCATTTCTCAAACTACAGACTCTAATGTACTTGTCTTGTTGCTCAGTTGTACAGCAGGGCCTCCCACTTCTCTTTCTACTCTGGTAGAGCCTTTTTGTGCTCTCCTCTGAAGGGAGTAGTACACACTGTTGTAGGAAATCTTCAGCTTCTTAGAAATGAAGGCTATTCCATGCAAGAAATTGCTAAGAACAAGAATAGACTGTCGAGTTTGACATGAAAGTTCTTTTTTTCTGGCCATTTTGAGAGTTTAATGGAACCAACAAATGTAATGCTCCAGATTCTCAACTAGCTCAAAGGAAGGTCTGGTTTATAGGTTCTCTAATCAGCCAAACTGTTTTCAGCTGTGCTAACATACTTGCACAAGGGGTTTCAAGGGTCTTCTAGCCATCCATTAAGGTACCGTCACACTAAACGATATCGCTAGCGATCCGTGACGTTGCAGCGTCCTCGCTAGCGATATCGTCCAGTGTGACAGGCAGCAGCGATCAGGCCCCTGCTGTGCTGTCGCTGGTCGGGGAAGAAAGTCCAGAACTTTATTTGGTCGCTGGACTCCCCGCAGACATCGCTGAATCGGCGTGTGAGACACCGATTCACCGATGTCTTCACTGGTAACCAGGGTAAACATCGGGTAACTAAGCGCAGGGCCGCGCTTAGTAACCCGATGTTTACCCTGGTTACCATCCTAAAAGTAAAAAAAAACAAACAGTACATACTTACCTACAGCTGTCTGTCCTCCAGCGCTGTGCTCTGCTCTCCTCCTGTACTGGCTGTGAGCGTCGGTCAGCCGGAAAGCAGAGCGGTGACGTCACCGCTCTGCTTTCCGGCGGCCGCTGTGCTCACAGCCAGTACAGGAGGAGAGCAGAGCACAGCGCTGGAGGACAGACGGCTGTAGGTAAGTATGTACTGTTTGTTTTTTTTTTACTTTTAGGATGGTAACCAGGGTAAACATCGGGTTACTAAGCGCGGCCCTGCGCTTAGTTACCCGATGTTTACCCTGGTTAGCGGCATCGTTGGTCGCTGGAGAGCGGTCTGTGTGACAGCTCTCCAGCGACCAAACAGCGACGCTGCAGCGATCCGGATCGTTGTCGGTATCGCTGCAGCGTCGCTAAGTGTGACGGTACCTTTAGCCTTCTTACACAGTTAGTAAACACAAATTACCATAAGAACACTGGAGTGATGGTTGTTGGAAATGGGCCTCTATACACCTGAAGATATTGCATTACTAACCAGATATTTGCAGCTAGAATAGTCATTTACCACATTAACAATGTATAGTGTGTATTTCTGAATCATTTAATGTTAGCTTCAGTGGAAAAAAAACTGCGCTTTTGTTTAAAAAATAAGGAAATTTCTAAGTGACCCTAAACTTTTGAACGGTAGTGCAGACTGAGGACTGGCTTAGCTATTGGAATGAGCAGTCTGTCAGCCCCCTTCATACACGGCACTGACTTTCTCCTCTGTTCACAAATATTGTCCTGTAAGGTGGGTAAACATTTTTTTTTTTTTTTTGACAACTTGACTGTTTGACAACCACTTCATGACTTTGGAATAAAAGTCTGAGCTTTCGTCATCCTCTTAACAGTTTAGTCAAGACGTTTGATTAAAGAAATAAGAGACAAGCCTAAATTTCCTATCTTCATGGACCTTGGCTAGCCTCACATATGAGCTCATCCATCGCCATATATCTTCTCTAACCCCTCTATAAGGTCTGGACACTTAGTGAAGCACGCCATCTATTCCAGAGAGCGCTACTCCAAAGAAGGATTGAACATGTAAATTCCCAAAACAATTCATTTTTTTTTTCTTTTTCTTTTTTTCCCCTTGCATCTGGCTCCCATTGTTATTTATTATAGCACCATTTATTCCATGGCACTTTACATGTGAAAAGAGGAATACATAAAAAACAAGTGCAATAATCTTAAAAGGAACCTGTCAGCAGTTTTGGCTGATATAAAATACGGCCACCGCCTTTCAGGTCTTATCTACAGTATGGCCGCATCTTCTATCGGCCCAAACTACTGACAGGTTCCCTTTAAACAATGCAAGTCACGACTGGTCCAGGAGGAGTGAGGACCCTGCCCATGAAGGCTCACAATCTACAAGGGATGGGTGAGGATTCAGTAGAGCTGGTCGTGCAGCGGTTTGGTGGATCGGTGGTTACTGCAAGTTGTAGACTTGTCAGAATATTTAGGTCTTCACGTTCCTTTTGAAGGTTTCCATGGTAGGAGTCTGATATCTTGGGGTAGAGAGTTCCAGAGTAGGGGTGATGCGCAGGATAAATCTTGTATGCGATTGTGGGAAGAAGAGATGAGGGGAGCAGAGAAGGAGATCTTGTGAGGATCGGAGGTTGCGTGCAGGTAAGTACCGGGAGACGAGGTCACAGATGTAAGATGGTGGCTGATCCTGCTGAAAGTGTAGTGTCTTAGTGATGTCTGTCTATAACCATTAGACACAAGCCATACTTACAGCCGTTTGTTTTTGTTTGTTTTTTTTCCGCACGTTCCATCACATATCTAGAAAAATAAATTGCACTGATTTTTAAGATATTGACCAGGTGTGACATCCGTGGGTCATCGGGATTCATCAGGCAGCTAAAAATTGTCCATGGTACAAGGAAGGTTAATAAGGTGGTAAACCCGTTCATTATGTAGCCATGTAATCTTATGTATGTGAGCGGGCAGTCGGCATGAGGGCAGCGATCATTCGGAGAACCACGGCTATTCTTGTTCCTTTAAATGTCAGGCATATCTCAGAGGAAATGTATAGGCCGCACTGTCATCTTAGAGAAGCTCCGCTGCCAGGAGTGACGCGTCCTGCTGAATTATGGAATAGCACGCTTTTCTCAAATCTGAGCTGCATTAGGACTTGGTGACTGATACCTGAGTCACCTTGGTTAGACGATGAGTTAAAATCCAGAGCTGTATGCGTCCAGGGTTTGGCTCGGGCACCTCCCGTACATCTGACTAGTGGCATCGTACCAACTTCAGCCTTTCCTTTGGTGATCTCTTATTTACTATGGAGAGAGGGAACATGTGAGAGTATTGCATCCTGAACATTTGTGACTCCGAATCCTACTTGTACAATACTGCAGTATAATTCCTATACGGTCTTGCAGCTTCTAAAGATAGTGTCGGTGTAAATGTGGAATTACTGGCAGTCGTGGAATCCGGGACATGCAGCAATGAGTGCTGCAATCATCGCCTGGACCACATCTATCGAGTCCTGGACTTCCAGGAGGCCAGGGCCAGTGATACATGGTACAGCAATAATCTAGGAGGGCACGCCGGGCTGTCTGTGTTTGTAAACTTCCTTTTGTTTTCTTTTTAATTTTAACACACACTCTTTGTATTTTTAGACTATGAGAAGACACAGAAATGAAGTGACCATAGAGCTACGAAAGGTAATAAAATTATATAATTGCATGGTGATTTTGCAGTGTAAATTATCCCCAGGAAAAGCTTATGTCCTGTTTAGATGTGCCAATCTGCAAACTGATTGTATGTAAGACTGCTCGTTCCCGACTGTCAGCCCATCTAAACACTTTGATATCACTTTGGTATTAAGATCATCTTTATCAGCAGCACATCGTCCAGTGTATATAGGATATGCTGCCGGTACTGTATGGGGACAGAACGATAGGATTAGTGATCCCGTGTCCTATCGCTGTGCTGTGCTTTCACTTTACGGCCGGCAGTCAGTCAGTGCGGGAAGCAGACGGCAAGGGACAGACACCGGAATGTAAGTACCGTATATACTCGAGTATAAGCCGAGATTTTCAGCCCAAATTTTTGGGCTGAAAGTGCCCCCCTCGGCTTATACTCGAGTCACGGTAGCGGTGGGGTCGGCGGGTGAGGGGCTGAGGGCGCTGGGGTATACTTACCTAGTCCCAGCGATCCTCGCGCTGTCCCTGCCGTCCCACGGGCTTCGGCGCTGCAGTTTCTTCCTCTCTTCAGCGGTCACGTGGGACCGCTCATTACAGAAATGAATAAGCGGCTCCACCTCCCATAGGGGCGGAGCCGCTTATTCATTTCTCTAATCAGCGGTGCCGGTGACCGCTGATAGAGAAAGAAGCTGCGGCACCGAAGACAGGAGGGGACAGCGCGAGGATCGCCAGGACTAGGTAAGTATGTTATATTCACCTGTCCTCGTTCCAGCCGCCGGGCGCCGATCCATCTTCCCGGCCGGCGCCTCCATCTTCCCGGCGTCTCTGCTCTCTGACTGTTCAGGCAGAGGGCGCGATGACGCATATAGTGTGCGCGGCGCCCTCTGCCTGATCAGTCAGAGCAGAGACGCCGGGAAGATGGAGGCGCCGGAACGAGACGCCGGGAGCTGCAATCAAGGGAGGTGAGTATGTGGTTTTTTTTCTTTATTGCGGCAGCGGCGGCACAAATTTATGTGGAACATCTATGGGGCACAGTGAACGGTGCAGAGCACCGTATATGGCACAGCACAGCTATGGGGCACAGTGAACGGTGCAGAGCACCGTATATGGCACAGCACAGCTATGGGGCACAGTGAACGGTGCAGAGCACCGTATATGGCACAGCACAGCTATGGGGCACAGTGAACGGTGCAGAGCACCGTATATGGCACAGCACAGCTATGGGGCACAGTGAACGGTGCAGAGCACCGTATATGGCACAGCACAGCTATGGGGCACAGTGAACGGTGCAGAGCACCGTATATGGCACAGCACAGCTATGGGGCACAGTGAACGGTGCAGAGCACCGTATATGGCACAGCACAGCTATGGGGCACAGTGAACGGTGCAGAGCACCGTATATGGCACAGCACAGCTATGGGGCACAGTGAACGGTGCAGAGCACCGTATATGGCACAGCACAGCTATGGGGCACAGTGAACGGTGCAGAGCACCGTATATGGCACAGCACAGCTATGTATGGGGCACAGTGAACGGTGCAGAGCACCGTATATGGCACATCTATGGGGCACAATGAACGGTGCAGAGCACCGTATATGGCACAGCACAGCTATGTATGGGGCACAGTGAACGGTGCAGAGCACCGTATATGGCACAGCTAGGGGGCACAATGAACGGTGCAGAGCACTATATGGTTCACACCTATGGGGAAATATGAACGGTGCAGAGCACTATATGGCACAGCTATGGGGAAATAATGATCTATTTTTATTTTTGAAATTCACCGGTAAATGCTGCATTTCCACCCTAGGCTTATACTCGAGTCAATAAGTTTTCCCAGTTTTTTGTGGCAAAATTAGGGGGGTCGGCTTATACTCGGGTCGGCTTATACTCGAGTATATACGGTATGTAGTGTTTGTTTTTTTTTATGCTGGTAACCAGGGTAAACATCGGGTTACTAAGCGCGGCCCTGCACTTAGTAACCCGATGTTTACCCTGGTTACCCGGGGACCTCGGCATCGTTGGTCGCTGGAGAGCTGTCTGTGTGACAGCTCTCCAGCGACCACACTACGACTTACCAACGATCACGGCCAGGTCGTATCGCTGGTCGTGATCGTTGGTAAATCTTATAGTGTAACAGTACCCTTACTATGTTAATAAGTCAGTGATTAAACACTGATCACCTTCAGTCAGTTGGACGTTTAATGGCCTAGATCAGCTTGTCTAAATGGACCCATAGGATATATTCATAACCGGTTCATAACCATTGAAGCAGCAAAGCTTTCAATTGTATTGGGAAGCGTAGTGAATTGTATATGGCATCCCTGCAGTATTGTGGGAGATGGGATCTGGGAGTTTTGCATCTAGTCCTGGGGATCTTGACCATTGCGTAATACCCCATGGGAATCGATGTTGTGAAAAAGCCCTTTCTTGCAATCCTGCATCTTACACTTAAGGTACCGTTACACTAAACGACTTACCAACGTTCACGACCAGCGATACGACCTGGCCGTGATCGTTGGTAAGTCGTTGTGTGGGAGCTGTCACACAGACTGCTCTCTCCAGCGACCAACGATCCAGGGAAAGACTTCGGCATTGTTGAAACGGTCTTCAACGATACCGAAGTCCCCGGGTAACCAGGGTAAATATCGGGTTACTAAGCGCAGGGCTGCGCTTAGTAACCCAATATTTACCCTGGTTACCATTGTAAAAGTTAAAAAAAACAAACAGTACATACTCACATTCCGATGTCTGTCACGTGCCCCGGCGTACGCTTCCCGCACTGACTGTGTCAGCGTCGGCCGTAAAGCAGAGCACAGCGGTGACGTCACCGCTGTGCTCTGCTTTACGGCCGGCCGGCACTGACAGTCAGTGCGGGAAGCTGACGCCGGGGGACATGACAGATATCGGAATGTGAGTATGTACTGTTTTTTTTTTTTTTTTAACTTTTACAATGGTAACCAGGGTAAATATCGGGTTAGTAAGCGCGGCCCTGCGCTTAGTAACGCGATATTTACCCTGGTTACCAGTGAACACATCGCTGGATCGGCGTCACACACGCCGATTCAGCGATGACAGCGGGTGATCAGCGACCAAAAAAAGGTCCTGATCATTCCCAGCGACCAACGATCTCCCAGCAGGGGCCTGATCGTTGGTCGCTGTCACGCATAACGATTTCGTTAACGATATCGTTGCTACGTCACAAAAAGCAACGATATCGTTAACGAAATCGTTATGTGTGAAGGTACCTTTAGCGAAGTCCATAATTGTCTTTTGTACACCGAACATGTAAAGTAATAGTGTTTTATCACAACTTGGCGTTCCAGTGTCACAGTCCAAATTCAGGGACCATTACTGATCCTGAGATTGCAGCCACTTCGCCATAGTCCAAATTCAGGGACCACTACTGATCCTGAGATTGCAGCCAGTTCACCATCTTTAACTTGAATTGTGCAAGGACAGTGGAGGGAGGTCCCAGTTGGTCAGACCCCCACTGATCATAAAGTGATCACTTATTCTTAGCAATATGCCATCCCCTTGAGGCTAGAATCCCCCTTTAACATGCATTAAATCTTTAGCATGTGTTTTTTTTTCTCCACTTGTCTTGTGAAAAATGACATGCATGTCACAAGTTGTTAGTACACAGTGCTTAGAGGGAACCTGTCAGCTAAATAGAAACAAACAACTGCAGGTATGATGATGATCTGCAGGTAAACATCATTTAAAACATATTCCAGAGTTCATGGAAGAACAGTGGGGATAAAATGAAGTTACATTCCCCCTTCAGTAAATGTGCTGTGATCAATCTCTTCTCTGATTGTCACACGCACTGCTGCCATTCAGTTTGCAGGGGAGTGATAACAGCGCCCTCGCTGTGTGATTGGTGACTACAACCGTCCCCTGCACCGCCTTGATGACTGGAAGTGTGGCTGCTGGGAGAATATCACTTTAAGTTTCTCCCTGCTGTTTCGGAAGGTTTTTATTTGCAGATTCTGACTGTAGGTAAATACCATTTTTGGGGGTGAGTGTGGAGAGGAGATTTAGCGAAAAGGTTCCCAGAAATGTCTACCTTTAGATCACATCTGTGGCTCTATAGTTCATGACTTAAAGGTGCATTATTATTATTCATTTTTATAGCGCCATTTATTCCATGGCGCTTTACATGTGAACGGGGCAAATATAGACAAGTACAATAAACATGAGTAAAACAAGGTACACGCAAGTACAGGAGGAGAGAGGACCCTGCCCGCGAGGGCTCACAGTCTACAAGGGATGGGTGAGGATACAGTAGGTGAGGGTAGAGCTGGTCATGTGGCGGTTCAGTATACTGGGGATCACTGCAGGTTGTAGGATTGTCGGAAGAGGTGGGTCTTCAGGTTCCTTTTGAACGTTTCCGTGGTAGGTGAGAGCCTGATGTGTTCGGGTAGAGAGTTCCAGAGTATGGGAGGAAGAGATGAGAGAGGAGTAGAGAAGGAGATCATGAGATGATCGAAGGTTGCGTGTAGGCAGGTAACGGGAGACCATGTCACAGATGTATGGAGGAGTCAGATTGTGAATGCCTTTGTAAGTCATTGTTAGTGTTTTGAGCTGTAGCCTCTGGGCAATAGGAAGCCAGTGAAGGGCCTGGCAGAAAGGAGAGGCTGGGGAGTAACGGGGAGACAGGTGGATTAGTCGGGCAGCAGAGTTTAGGATGGATTGGAGTGGTGCCAGAGTGCTAAAGGGGAGGCCAGAGAGTAGGAGGTTGCAGTAGTCGAGGCGGGAGATAAGGGCATGTACTAGTGTTTTTGTGGTTTCATGGTCAAGGAATGCACGGATCTGGGAAATGTTTTTGAGTTGGAATCAGCAAGAGGAGGCAAGGGCTTGGATATGTGTCTTGAAAGAGAGGGTAGAGTCAAGGATCACCCCGAGGCACCGAGCGTGCGGGACCGGGGAAAGTAAGCAGCCATTGACGTTGATGGATAGGTTGGGTGGAGGGGTAGAGTGAGGTGGGGGAAAGATGATGAATTCTGTTTTGTCCATGTTCAGTTTTAGAAAACGAGCAGAAAAGAAGGATACTATTGTAAAACAATGGGGAGACAAAGAGCGCAATAGGGTCTTATCCACGTTACAAAAAGGAGAATATATACCGAAATTTGCTCACCTGGTTAGGATGAGATTAGAGCATATAGATAGCGGCTGCTGCAGATCCACAGGTCTTCACCGACCAGAGAAAATAATGTCTTCAAAAGGAGATTTGTAGTTAAAATTCTGCGCTGCCGCTAAGATGAATTTCAGGAGAGTAAAGTTGATTCACAGTGGTTTTATTCAACGCGTTTCAGGGTTCTCATGCCCCCTTCATCAGGAAATACCACACAGAACATACAGGCATCACAGGTATAAATAGTTTTGCTAGGTTACAAAAAAAAGGGCACCAACAGGTCAGATGACTCAGTGTCAAAGTTCAATGATGAAACACAATTAACAATTCAAACGATTAGGGAGGTATATACAATGAAAAAAATAATGCAATGACTTTTATATTTCTAGACAATATTTCCAAATTTGAAGCATTTAAGAAAAAAAAAAAACGATCTCTACTTAAATGGACAAGAACCTGTAAGAAAAGGAATTACTCCAGTTCAGAAGCAAATGCCTTACAGATTATGCCTTTAGATCACCACAAACTACCACAAATTAATATATATATATATATATATATATATATATATATATATATATATATATATATATATATATATATATATATATATATATATATAGTTATATTTTTTAATGTAAAATAATAAAACATGATTTTATTCCACATTCAATGTAAAGATTCCAATGGATTTTCGATAAGAATAAGCAGCTTGTTGATTCCACACTGTAGTTCATCTGTAAGGCATTTGCTTCTGAACTGGAGTAATTCCTTTTCTTACAGGTTCTTGTCCATTTAAGTAGAGATCGTTTTGTTTTTGTTTTTTTTGTTTGTTTTTTTTTTTGTTTTTCTTAAATGCTTCAAATTTGGAAATATTGTCTAGAAATATAAAAGAAGTCATTGCATTATTTTTTTTCATTGTATATACCTCCCTAATCGTTTGAATTGTTAATTGTGTTTCATCTTTGAACTTTGACACTGAGTCATCTGACCTGTTGGTGCCCTTTTTTGTAACCTAGCAAAACTATTTATACCTGTGATGCCTGTATGTTCTGTGTGGTATTTCCTGATGAAGGGGGCATGAGACCCCTGAAATGCATTGAATAAAACCACTGTGAATCAACTTTACTCTCCTGAAATTCATCTTAGCGGCAGCGCAGAATTTTAACTACAAATCTCCTTTGGAAGACAGAAAAGAAGGATGAAATGGCAGACACATTGTGGGATTTCAGTCAGTAAGGAAGTGAGGTCGGGTCCAGATACGTAGATCTGCGTGACATCAGCGTAGAGATGATATTGTAAACCGTGGGATTCTATGAGCTGTCCCAGGCCGAAGGTGTAGATGGAGAAGAGTAGGGGTCCTAGAACTGAGCCTTGGGGAACACCGACAGATAGGGGCCGAGATGAGGAGGTGGTGTGGGGGAGGGAGACACTGAATATCCAGTCTGTTAGATATGATGAGATCCAGGATAGGACCAAGTCTGTGATGCCAAGAGATGAGAGAATCTGTAACAGGAGGGAGTGGTCCACAGTGTCGAAGGCTGAAGACAGGTCCAGGAGGAGGACGACAGAGTAGTGTCGCTTGCTCTTGGCGGTTAGTAGGTCATTGGTCACTTTAGTTAGGGCAGTTTCAGTTGTGATGTGTTCGGAAGCCAGATTGTAACCGGTCAAAGAGGGAGCTGGAGGAGAGGTGGGAGGACAGTTCAAGATGGACATGCTGTTCCAGTAGTTTTGAGGCATAAGGGAGAAGGGATATCGGGTGATAGCTGGGCACAGAGGATGGGTCAAGGGAGGGTTTTTTGAGGATAGGTGTGATTGATGCGTTTTTGAAGGATGAGGGGAAGACACCGTTTGTAAGTGAGAGGTTGAAGAATTGTGTTAGGGTTGGGATGAAGACTTTTGCGAGGTTAGGGATGAGGTGCGACGGGAGCGGGTCAAGGGTGCAAGTGGTGAGATGTGATCTTGATAGAAGGATGGAGAGCTGATCGTCTGTCATGGTGGAGAAGCTGGCTTTGGAACAGGGCTGAGAAGTCAAGAGGAGGGGCATTGGGGGCTGTGGGCCAAAGCTTTGTCTGATAAGTGCATGATTTAGGCAGTGTCCATAGTCATAGTAACATAGTAACATAGTTAGTAAGGCCGAAAAAAGACATTTGTCCATCCAGTTCAGCCTATATTCCATCATAATAAATCCCCAGATCTACGTCCTTCTACAGAACCTAATTGTATGATACAATATTGTTCTGCTCCAGGAAGACATCCAGGCTTATTGTAATGATGCAGCTCAGGCCTCCTGCTGTAACCTGAGAAGCATTTAACACCAGTTATTTCTTCCATTTTTTGCATCATGGCTAGGTAACTTTTTTCCTATTTCTTGCTTGTGAGTTTGCCGCTTGCCCCTGATGTCCTAACTCTTCACTATACTCACCGCCTGTTCCCACTTCATAACCTCTACTGAACTTTCTTGCTATACTTCCCTTTCAGAACAAAAGAGACGAGCACCTCTTGAAGAAGAGAAATGTTCCACAAGAAGAAAGCTTAGAAGATTCTGATGTAGATGGAGATTTCAAATCGGTATGTATTACATGGTCACGTGTGGTCCAGGGTGGCGGAGGAGAAGCTTGTCCTCAATGTTTAGTTATAAAGCCTCTAAATTGCCACTATAGCCTTCATCCACAGTGATCTTGAAAAGGAAAAGAAGTCTCTCCATGTAAGTCTATAAGACTTAGAGGAGCAGGCTCAGCATTACGTTTACTGTTCTGGGACGTTCGTAGACTCGGACATTTGTGGCCATCTCTCCATTCGTTCCGTATTGAGTCAGTGGCAGCGGCTGCCTCCAGGACCTCCATTCTCTTTGATAAATGGGACGCTGTGTATCTTGTTTAGTGCATGTCCTGAGGATATGATAATAGCCAATTAACCTTACCCTTGTTTTTTACCCATTGAAGCACCCACATTGACCACACCAGTCTTAGAAATGCCAAAATTAATAATACCATACCGATCCTCTGCTACTGCCATGCCAAAGCTCCCCTGGTTCCCTACTGGTTTAGTTTTATGCACTTTCATGCACTTTAGGCCACTATGGCTTTGCCTCTATTGATGGTCCCCTGATGAGCCCCTATATCTGGAAGGGGTGAAACGCGTAGGGACGTGGACTATGAAACAATTTACGTGACTCAGATAAGTAACTTGTTTTAGTTTCTTTAGCTTGCTGGCCATAAACATTTATGGCAATAGGTTTGATACTACATGTGGCACAGCGGTACTAGGAGAACTTGGTGAATGCATATATCTATTGGACTGTACCAGAGCTTGCTATGAAACTATTTCTATTCCTTTGGCTCACAATTTACTAAAGGGTAGATCTGGATGTTTATTTGAAATTAGAGGACAATATATACATAGTCATCTTGGATTTGCTCTTTTTCTTTAGTCATGCTAATGACTGTTACAGCTTGAGCCTTTAATATGAGAGTAATTTGTAGTCCTTTGAATGGACACTGCTTGGCAACTCCCAATAAACTCTAGTGAATACTAGAGGGTTTATTTCTATTTTCTATCTTAGGAGAGGCTATTTGTATATATTTTTATAGCCAAGGGAATTGGCTATTTGTGTGCATCGTGGTGGGTCTTGGGTTGGGTAGCTGACAGGGCCTTCAGGGATAGAAGGGACAGCCGTCGCGGAGTGGGGGTGCCAACCTCCACTGTCAAAAAGGTACAGTGTGTGTAGGACTTTATTAGGGCTACATCAGGTTTGTGTACCATTATCTTTAATCTGGCACCTTCCAGATTAGTACCCTTTACCAATACCCAATTTCAGTTTGGTTATGGTAATTTACGTATCTGTCTAGTGTTGATCATTTGGTCTTTTTAAATATTTATGAATAAAAAATGCTTTTAGGGTTTTGTTTTTTTCTGTGGTTTAGTTTATTCCCCACTGGTTTAGTTTTACCAAGACCTACCACTAATGCGGTGGGTGTCTGAACCACTGAAGTCGTGGATGACCGTGGTCACGTTGTCAACACATCATCCCTGATGCCCATGTAACCAGGCACTGCCAGGGGAGCTGCAATGTAGTAAGAGTAGTTTATACAACCATCATACATAAGATTACCCTCTGGACTGGAATTACAGAAAATTGTACAAGTTTCAAGAGTTTCATGTAGCATTAATGATTGCTGGCTTATTGGTGTGAAATAAGGGAATACCTTATCAGTATAGCCACTAGTCAAAAACCAAAACGCACGCTATATAAAAAACGTACTGGTTTTACTCACCATCCCTTGGTCCAGTGCGGAGTCTCTACTTCTCCTGGTGTCTGTTATTGTCTGCAGCGCTGAGGACACCATGCAATAAAAATAAGTTTCACAACTGAATGTGTTAAAAAAAGTATACCTGTACAGAGATACTATTTTATAAATGTGCCCCTGCTGTGTACTGTGTAATTGCTGTGTCTGACCGTACAGGAACATAGTCTGATCATACCACATCTCCTGGGCAGGGGAGGAAGCAAAATAGAGAATATAGACAGGACAGCACGGGATCACAGCTGATTCTTCCTGTGAGGTAAAACCTGTTCTTACATAGGCAGGGAAATGTTTTACTTCACAAAAAGAATCAGATGTGACCCCATAATATCCTGTCTGTATACTTTCCTCCCCTTCCCAGGAGCTGTGCTATGATCAGACCTCTTCCTCACGGTGAGACACAGCCATTACACAGTACACAGCAGGGCACATTCATGTACTTTATTCATGCAGAAAACCCCTTTAAGCACAACCTATTCCTGTCAGCATGCAGCCTACTAAACTATGTAACTTTGTTTCCATTGCAGCAAAATGTAACACTAGAAGCAATACTACAGGTATGTATCTGCATCTGAGTTCATGTGGAACCTTTGCCTGTCTGTTGGCGAATTTACCTTCACCTTTAACCCCTTTACCCCCAAGGGTGGTTTGCACGTCAATGACCAGGCCAATTTTTACAATTCTGACCACTGTCCCTTTATGAGGTTATAACTCCGAAACGCTTCAACGGATCCTGGTGATTCTGACATTGTTTTCTCGAGACATATTGTACTTCATGATAGTGGTAAAATTTCTTTGATAGTACCTGCGTTTATTTGTGAAAAAAACGGAAATTTGGCGAAAATTTTGAAAATTTCGCAATTTTCAAACTTTGAATTTTTATGCAATTAAATCACAGAGATATGTCACACAAAATACTTAATAAGTAACATTTCCCACATGTCTCCTTTACATCAGCATAATTTTGGAACCAATTTTTTTTTTTGTTAGGGAGTTATAAGGGTTAAAAGTTGACCAGCAATTTCTCATTTTTACAACACCATTTTTTTTTTAGGGACCACGTCTCATTTGAAGTCATTTTGAGGGGTCTATATGATAGAAAATGCCCAAGTGTGACACCATTCTAAAAACTGCACCCCTCAAGGTGCTCAAAACCACATTCAAGAAGTTTATTAACCCTTCAGGTGTTTAATAGGAATTTTTGGAATGTTTAAATAAAAATGAACATTTAACTTTTTTACACAAAAAATTTACTTCAGCTCCAATTTGTTTTATTTTACCAAGGGTAACAGGAGAAATTGGACCCAAAAAGTTGTTGTCCAATTTGTCCTGAGTACGCTGATACCCCATATGTGGCAGTAAACCACTGTTTGGGCGCATGGGAGAGCTCGGAAGGGAAGGAGCGCTATTTGACTTTTCAATGCAAAATTGACAGGAATTGAGATGGGACGCCATGTTGCGTTTGGAGAGCCACTGATGTGCCTAAACATTGAAACCCCCCACAAGTGACACCATTTTGGAAAGTAGACCCCCTAAGGAACTTATCTAGAGGTGTGGTGAGCACTTTGACCCACCAAGTGCTTCACAGAAGTTTATAATGCAGAACCGTAAAAATAAAAAATCATATTTTTTCACAAAAATTATATTTTTGCCCCCAATTTTTTATTTTTCCAAGGGTAAGAGAAGAAATTGGACCTCAAAAGTTGTTGTCCAATTTGTCCCGAGTACGCTGATACCCCATATGTGGCAGTAAACCACTGTTTGGGCGCATGGGAGAGCTCAGAAGGGAAGGAGCGCCGTTTGACTTTTCAATGCAAAATTGACAGGAATTGAGATGGGACGCCATGTTGCGTTTGGAGAGCCACTGATGTGCCTAAACATTGAAACCCCCCACAAGTGACACCATTTTGGAAAGTAGACCCCCTAAGGAACTTATCTGGATGTGTGGTGAGCACTTTGACCCACCAAGGGCTTCACAGAAGTTTATAATGCAGAGCCATAAAAATAAAACAAAATTTTTTTCCCACAAAAATTATTTTTTAGCCCCCAGTTTTGTATTTTTCCAAGGTTAGCAGGAGAAATTGGACCCTAAATGTTGTTGTCCAATTTGTCCTGAGTACGCTGATACCCGATATGTGGGGGGGAACCACCGTTTGGGCGCATGGGAGGGCTCGGAAGGGAAGGAGCATCATTTGGAATGCAGACTTAGATGGATTGGTCTGCAGGCGTCACATTGCGTTTGCAGAGCCCCTAATGTACCTAAACAGTAGAAACCCCCCACAAGTGACCCCATATTGGAAACTAGACCCCTCAATGAACTTATCTAGATGTGTTGTGAGAACTTTGAACCCCCAAGTGTTTCACTACAGTTTATAACGCAGAGCCGTGAAAATAAAAAATCTTTTTGTTTTCCCACAAAAATTATTTTTTAGCCCCCAGTTTTGTATTTTCCCAAGGGTAACAGGAGAAATTGGACCCCAAAAGTTGTTGTCCAATTTGTCCTGAGTACGCTGATACCCCATATGTGGGGGGGAACCACCGTTTGGGCGCATGGGAGGGCTCGGAAGGGAAGGAGCGCCATTTGGAATGCAGACTTAGATGGAATGGTCTGCAGGCGTCACATTGCGTTTGCAGAGCCCCTAATGTACCTAAACAGTAGAAACCCCCCACAAGTGACACCATTTTGGAAAGTAGACCCCCTAAGGAACTCATCTTGATGTGTTGTGAGAGCTTTGAACCCCCAAGTATTTCACTACAGTTTATAACGCAGAGCCATGCAAATAAAAAATATTTTTTTTTCCACAAAAATTATATTTTAGCCCCCAGTTTTGTATTTTTCCAAGGTTAGCAGGAGAAATTGGACCCTAAATGTTGTTGTCCAATTTGTCCTGAGTACGCTGATACCCGATATGTGGGGGGGAACCACCGTTTGGGCGCATGGGAGGGCTCGGAAGGGAAGGAGCATCATTTGGAATGCAGACTTAGATGGATTGGTCTGCAGGCGTCACATTGCGTTTGCAGAGCCCCTAATGTACCTAAACAGTAGAAACCCCCCACAAGTGACCCCATATTGGAAACTAGACCCCTCAATGAACTTATCTAGATGTGTTGTGAGAACTTTGAACCCCCAAGTGTTTCACTACAGTTTATAACGCAGAGCCGTGAAAATAAAAAATCTTTTTGTTTTCCCACAAAAATTATTTTTTAGCCCCCAGTTTTGTATTTTCCCAAGGGTAACAGGAGAAATTGGTCCACAAAAGTTGTTGTCCAATTTGTCCTGAGTACGCTGATACCCCATATGTTGGGGTAAACCCCTGTTTGGGCACACAGGAGAGCTCGGAAGGGAAGGAGCACTGTTTTACTTTTTCAACGCAGAATTGGCTGGAATTGAAATCGGACGCCATGTCGTGTTTGGAGAGCCCCTGATATGCCGAAACAGTGGAAACCCCCCAATTATAACTGAAACCCTAATCTAAACACACCCCTAACCCTAATTCCAACGGTAACCCTAACCACACCTCTAACCCTGACACACCCCTAACCCTAATCCCAACCCTATTCCCAACTGTAAATGTAATCTAAACCCTAACTTTAGCCCCAACCCTAACCCTAGCCCCAACCCTAGCCCTAACCCTAGCCCTAACCCTAGCCCTAACCCTAACCCTAGCCCTAACCCTAGCCCTAATGGGAAAATGGAAATAAATACATTTTTTTTATTTTTCCCTAACTAAGGGGGTGATGAAGGGGGGTTTGATTTACTTTTATAGCGAGTTTTTTAGCGGATTTTTATGATTGGCAGCCGTCACACACTGAAAGACCCTTTTTATTGCAAAAAATATTTTTTGCAATACCACATTTTGAGAGCTATAATTTTTCCATATTTTGGTCCACAGAGTCATGTGAGGTCTTGTTTTTTGCGGGACGAGTTGACGTTTTTATTGAAAACATTTTTGGGCACGTGACATTTTTTGATCGCTTTTTATTCCGATTTTTGTGAGGAAGAATGACCAAAAGCCAGCTATTCATGAATTTCTATTGGGGGAGGCGTTTATACCGTTCCGCGTTTGGTAAAATTGATAAATCAGTTTTATTCTTCGGGTCAGTATGATTACAGCGATACCTCATTTATATCATTTTTTTATGGTTTGGCGCTTTTATACGATAAAAACTATTTTACAGAAAAAATAATTATTTTTGCATCGCTTTATTCTCAGGACTATAACTTTTTTATTTTTTTGCTGATGATGCTGTATGGCGGCTCTTTTTTTGCGGGACAATATGACGCTTTCAGCGGTACCATGGTTATTTATATCTGTCCTTTTGATCGCGTGTTATTCCACTTTTTGTTCGGCGGTATGATAATAAAGCGTTGTTTTTTGCCTCTTTTTTTTTTTTTTTTTTCCTTACGGTGTTTACTGAAGGGGTTAACTAGTGGGACAGTTTTATAGGTCGGGTCGTTACGGACGCGGCGATACTAAATATGTGTACTTTTATTGTTTTTTTTTTTTTAATTTAGATGAAGAAATGTATTTATAGGAATAATATTTTTTTTTTTCATTATTTTGGAATATTTTTTTTTATTTTTTTTACACATTTGGAAATTTTTTTTTTTACTTTGTCCCAGGGGGGGACATCACAGATCAGTGATCTGACAGTTTGCACAGCACTCTGTCAGATCACTGATCTGACATGCAGCGCTGCAGGCTTCACAGTGCCTGCTCTGAGCAGGCTCTGTGAAGCCACCTCCCTCCCTGCAGGACCCGGATCCGCGGCCATCTTGGATCCGGGGCTGGAGGGAGCAGGGAGGGAGGTGAGACCCTCGCAGCAACGCGATCACATCGCGTTGCTCCGGGGGTCTCAGGGAAGCACGCAGGGAGCCCCCTCCCTGCGCGGTGCTTCCCTGCACCGCCGGCACATCGCGATCATCTTTGATCGCGGTGTGCCAGGGGTTAATGTGCCGGGGGCGGTCCGTGACCGCTCCTGGCACATAGTGCCGGATGTCAGCTGCGATAAGCAGCTGACACCCGGCCGCGATCGACCGCGCTCCCCCCGTGAGCGCGGCCGATCGGCTATGACGTACTATCCCGTCCAGGGTCAGATAAGCCCAGGGCACCTCGACGGGATAGTACGTCTAAGGTCACAGAGGGGTTAAGGAATGTTCACACAGGGTGGATTTGTTTTGCGGAAATGTTTGCGAACTTCCCTTGTATCACATGTAGGGACTGAATTTGAAATCTGCCACATGTGAACACGATGCAGGCTGGAATCACACGTGTGGTTTTTATGGAATTTTTTATCAATTTTTTTGGGGGGTCGGAATGCGAGAATAATCTGTAACGTAAATTCACATAATATTGGGTGAGTAAAATCTGTGTTCAGTGAAGGCAGACTTTGCCATTACTGAGACATTCCCATCACTAGCAGTGCTGTCTCCTGTGTGGGTAGGAGGGAGGAGCTAGAGGCAGAGCTCCGCCCTCCTCTCCCTGCACCAGTACATCCTACAGCAGGAAGGGCTACCGAGGTCACCTAGTTATAACAAGGTATCGCCAATCGGATGATCACACATGCATGACCACTGCTGAATGCCAGACCCAAATTCTGTTGAATGGGGGTGACCAGACCTCCCATTGATATAGAAGTTACTACCCATACTATAGAAAGGTGATCGCTTGATATACCCAAAATATCCCTTTACTCCCTTCCCACAAACGGATATGGACTGTATGTCCAGATTGCAAATGATTTCCCGCCATCAGGGATACAGTTGTCTCAGAGATAGCATGAGCACAGAAGCTGTGTCCTGGCCGTCCACAGCAGGAGGAGTCTGCTGTATACTGCTGAGTAGGGTGGAAAATGCAGCAGCTACTGGTAAATTTCAAAAATAAAAATAGATACCAATAAAAGTGAAATTGAGACATCGGTAGGTTGTGTTTAATATCCATATTAAATCAGAAGCCCCATATAATGCTCCATACAGTTCATGATGGGCTCCATAAGATGCTCCATACAAAGTACTCCCCATATAATTCTCCATACAGTTTATGATGGGTACAATAAGAAGCTCCATATTAAAATATGCCACATACAATGCTGCACAAATGTTGATTATGGCCCCATAAGATGCTCCATACAGACATTTGCCCCATATAATGCTCCACAAATGCTGATTATGGCCCCATAAGATGCTTCATGCTGGTGATGGAACAGGGAACAGGTGAATATCGCTCACTGCGTTATACTCACCTGCTCCTGGTGCGGTCCCTGCACGTCTATTCTCCTGGCGCCAGCAGCTTCTTCCTGTAGTGAGCGATCACATGGTACCGCTCATTACAGTAATGAATATGCGGCTCCACCCCTATTGGAGTGGAGTCGGGTCCATATTCATTACTGTAATGAGTGGTACCATGTGACCGCTCACTACAGGAAGAAGCTGCCGGCGCTGGGAAACAGACGTGCAGAGACCGCACCAGGAGCAGGTGAGTATTATTACACAGCTCCGCTCCCCCTCCCCTGCCGACCCCTGGGAATGACGCGAGTATAAGCCGAGAGGTGCAATTTCAGCCTAAAAGAATGGGCTGAAATTCTCGGCTTATTCTCGAGTATATACGGTATGTGTGTGTATATATGTATACAGTTAAGTTCATATATATTTGGACAGAGACAACATTTTTCTAATTTTGGTTATAGACATTACCACAATGAATTTTAAACAAAACAATTCAGATTCAATTGAAGTTCAGACTTTCAGCTTTCATTTGAGGGTATCCACAATAAAATTGGATGAAGGGTTTAGGAGTTTCAGCTCCTTAACATGTGCCACCCTGTTTTTAAAGGGACCAAAAGTAATTGGACAGATTCAATAATTTTAAATAAAATGTTCATTTTTAGTACTTGGTTGAAAACCCTTTGTTGGCAATGACTGCCTGAAGTCTTGGAGTCATGGACATCACCAGACGCTGTGTTTCCTCCTTTTTGATGCTCTGCCAGGCCTTCATTGCGGTGGTTTTCAGTTGCTGTTTGTTTGTGGGCCTTTCTGTCTGAAGTTTAGTCTTTAACAAGTGAAATGCTGCTCAATTGGGATCAATTCGAGAATATTCCACTTCTTTGCTTTAATAAACTCCTGGGTTGCTTTGGCTTTATGTTTTGGGTCATTGTCTATCTGTAGTATGAAACGACGACCAGTTTTGCTGCATTTGGCTGGATCTGAGCACACAGTATGGCTCTGAATACCTCAGAATTCATTCGGCTGTTTCTGTCCTGGGTCACATCATCAATAAACACTAGTGACCCAGTGCCACTGGCAGCCATGCATGCCCAAGCCATCACACTGCCTCCGCCGTGTTTTACAGATGATGTGGTATGCTTTGGATCATGAGCTGTACCTCGCCTTCGCCATACTTTTCTCTTTCCATCATTCTGGTAGAGGTTGATCTTGGTTTCATCTGTCCAAAGAATGTTCTTCCAGAACTGTGCTGGCTTTTTTAGATGTTTTTTTGTAAAGTTCAGTCTAGCCTTTTTATTCTTGATGCTTATGAGTGGCTTGCACCCTGCACTGAACCCTCTGTATTTACTTTCATGCAGTCTTCTCTTTATGGTAGATTTGGATATTGATACGCCTACCTCCTGGAGAGTGTTGTTCACTTGGTTGGCTGTTGTGAAGGGGTTTCTCTTCACCATGGAGATTATTCTGCGATCATCCACCACTGTTGTCTTCCGTGGGCGCCCAGGTCTTTTTGCATTGATGAGTCCACCAGTGCTTTCTTTCTTTCTCAGGATGTACCAAACTGTAGATTTTGCCACTCATAATATTGTAGCAATTTCTCGGATGGGTTTTTTCTGTTTTCACAGCTTAACCCCTTAGCGACCGCCGATACGCCTTTTAACGGCGGCCGCTAAGGGTACTTAAACCACAGTGCCGTTAATTAACGGCGCAGTGGAAAAAGTGAATAGCGCCCCCCAGAGTCGGATTTTCTCCGGGGTCTCGGCTGCCGGGGGTAGCCGAGACCCCAGAGAACATGATTCGGGGGGTTTTTAACCCACCCCGCATTTGCGATCGCCGGTAATTAACCGTTTAC
Source organism: Ranitomeya imitator (assembly GCF_032444005.1). Classification (NCBI taxonomy): domain Eukaryota; kingdom Metazoa; phylum Chordata; class Amphibia; order Anura; family Dendrobatidae; genus Ranitomeya; species Ranitomeya imitator. Next base: position 738,762,079 of record NC_091284.1, on the reverse strand, counting down.
CAGCGATCGCAAAAAAAAAACGCGATCTCTTTTTAATTTCTCTGTCCTCCGATGTGATCGCACATCGGAGGACAGAGAAAAGGGGTCCCAGGTAGCCCCCCAATACTCGCCTATCTCCCCCGATGCTCCTCGTGTCTCCCGGTGGGCGACATCAGAGATCAGGGGCTGATCAGAGATCAGGGGCTCTGCAATCGCAACATAATGCCCACAGACCATTCTATCAAAGTCTGCATTCCAAAAAGGCGCTCCTTCCCTTCCGAGCTCTGCCGTGCGCCCAAACAGTGGTTTACCCCCACATATGGCGCATCAGCGTACTCGGGATAAATTGGACAACAACTATTGCAGTCCAATTTCTCCTGTTACCCTTGTGAAAATAAAAACTTGGGGGCTACAATATCTTTTTTGTGAAAAAAAAATATATATTTTTTATTTTCACGACTTTGCATTCTAAACTTCTGTGAAGCACTTGGGCATTCAAAGTTCTCACCACACATCTAGATAAGTTCCTTGGGGGGTCTAGTTTCCAAAATGGGGTCACTTGTGGGGGGTTACTACAGTTTACGTACATCAGGGGCTCTGCAATCGCAACATAATGCCCACAGACCATTCTATCAAAGTCTGCATTCCAAAAAGGCGCTCCTTCCCTTCCGAGCTCTGCCGTGCGCCCAAAAAGTGGTTTACCCCCACATATGGGGTATTGGCGTATTCAGGAGAAATTGCATAACAAAATTTATGGTTACATTTCTGTTTTTACACTTGTGAAAATAAAAAAATGGTTCTGAATTAAGATGTTTGCAAAAAAAAGTTAAATGTTCATTTTTTCCTTCCACATTGTTTCAGTTCCTGTGAAGCACGTAAAGGGTTAATAAACTTCTTGAATGTGGTTTTGAGAACCTTGAGGGGTGTAGTTTTTAGAATGGTGTCACACTTCATTATTTTCTATCATATAGACCCCTCAAAATGACTTCAAATGTGATGTGGTCCCTAAAAAAAACGGTGTTGTAAAAATGAGAAATTGCTGGTCAACTTTTAACCCTTATAACTCCCTAACAAAAAAAAATTTTGTTTCCAAAATTGTGCTGATGTAAAGTAAACATGTGGGAAATGTTATTTATTAACTATTTTTCGTGACATATCTCTGTGATTTAAGGGCATAAAAATACAAAGTTTGAAAATTGCAAAATTTTAAAAATTTTCGCCATATTTCCGTTTTTTTCATAAATAATCGCAAGTAATATCGAAGAAATGTTACCACTAACATGAAGTACAATATGTCACGAAAAAACAATCTCAGAATCAGCGGGATCCGTTGAAGCGTTCCAGAGTTATAACCTCATAAAGTGACAGTGGTCAGAATTGCAAAAATTGGCTCGGTCATTAAGTACCAAATTGGCTCTGTCACTAAGGGGTTAAGGATGGCTTGTTTCACCTGCATGGAGAGCTCCTTTGCCCGCCTGTTTACTTCATAGCAAAACTTTCCAAATGCAAGCACAGCACCTCAAATCAACTCCAGGCCTTTTATCTGCTTAATTGAGAATGACATAACAAAGGGATTGCTCACACCTGTCCATGAAATAGCCTTGGAGTCAATTGTCCAATTACTTTTTGGTCCCTTTAAAAACAGGGTGGCACATGTTAAGGAGCTGAAACTCCTAAACCCTTCATCCAATTTTAATGTGGATATCCTCAAATGAAAGCTGAAAGTCTGACCTTCGACTGCATCTGAATTGTTTTGTTTAAAATTCATTGTGATAATGTCTATAACCAAAATTAGAAAAATGTTGTCTCTGTCCAAATATATATGGACTTAACTGTATGTGTATATATGTGTATATACATGCATGCATGCATGCATGCATGCATGCATGCATACTAGATGGTGGCCCGATTCTAACACATCGGGTATTCTAGAATATGCATGTCCACGTAGTATATTGTCCAGCCACGTAGTATATTGTCCAGCCACGTAGTATATTGTCCAGCCACGTAGTATATTGTCCAGCCACGTAGTATATTGTCCAGCCACGTTGTATATTGTCCAGCCACGTAGTATATTGTCCAGCCACGTAGTATATTGTCCAGCCACGTAGTATATTGTCCAGCCACGTAGTATATTGTCCAGCCACGTAGTATATTGTCCAGCCACGTAGTATATTGTCCAGCCACGTAGTATATTGTCCAGCCACGTAGTATATTGCCCAGCCACGTAGTATATTGCCCAGCTACGTAGTATATTACCCAGCCACATAGTATATAGCCCAGCCACGTATGTCACAGGTTAAAAAATAAACATACTCACCTAACGATCCGAGGGCCCCTAGTAGTTTAACATACTCCCCATTCTGGTCTCTGCTCCTCGGCGTCCCGTCTCTCCGCCTCCTGGGATCCAACGGCGCTGTGCCGATGGGCGCACGGCTGCCGCCATCTTGCGTTCCCAGGATGCATTGCGAAATTACTCAGATGACTTAGCGGTCTCGCGGGTAATTTCGCAATGCATCGCTGGGAAAGGGAGATGGCGGCAGGCGCGACAACGGAGGGTGAGTATAGCAGGTTTTGTTTTTTGTTTTTTTTTACTATTTTTAACATTACTTTTTTTTTTTTACTATTGATGCCGCATAGGCAGCATCAATAGTAAAAGGTTGGGGACACAGGGTTAATAGCGGCTGTAACGGAGTGCGTTACCCGCGGCATAACGCGGTCCGTTACCGCCGGCATTAACACTTTGTTAGCGGTGACCGGAGGGGAGTATTGCGCGGGCGCTGGGGACACTGACTGCGGGGAGTATGGCGCGGGCGCCGGGGACACTGCGGGGAGTATGGAGCGGAGTGCCGGGGACACTGCGGGGAGTATGGAGCGGAGTGCCGGGGACACTGCGGGGAGTATGGAGCGGAGTGCCGGGGACACTGCGGGGAGTATGGAGCGGAGCGCCGGGGACACTGCGGGGAGTATGGAGCGGAGCGCTGGGGACACTGCGGGGAGTATGTAGCGGAGCGCCGGCCACTGACTGCGGGGAGTATGGAGCGGAGCACCGACCACTGACTGCGGGGAGTAAGGAGCGGACATTTTCTTCCGGACTGTGCCCGTCACTGATTGGTCGTGGCTGTTTTGCGGCGACCAATCAGCGACTTGGATTTCCATGATAGACAGAGGCCACGACCAATGAATATCCGTGACAGACAGAAGGACAGACAGAAGTACCCCTTAGACAATTATGTACCGTATATACTCGAGTATAAGCCGACCCCCCCTAATTTTGCCACAAAAAAACTGGGAAAACTTATTGACTCGAGTATAAGCCTAGGGTGGAAATGCAGCAGCTACCGGTGAATTTCAAAAATAAAAATAGATCATTATTTCCCCATAGCTGTGCCATATAGTGCTCTGCACCGTTCATTTTGTCCCATAGCTGTGCCCCATAGCTGTGCCCCATATAGTGCTCTGCACCGTTCATTTTGTCCCATAGCTGTGCCCCATACTGTGCTCTGCACCGTCCATTATTGCCCCATATCTGTGCCCCATATACAATGCTCTGCACCGTTCATTTTGTCCCATAGCTGTGCCCCATACTGTGCTCTGCACCGTTCATTTTGTCCCATAGCTGTGCCCCATACTGTGCTCTGCACCGTTCATTTTGTCCCATAGCTCTGCCCCATACAGTGCTCTGCACCGTTCATTTTGTCCCATAGCTCTGCCCCATACAGTGCTCTGCACCGTTCATTTTGTCCCATAGCTGTGCCCCATATAGTGCTCTGCACCGTTCATTTTGTCCCATAGCTGTGCCCCATACAGTGCTCTGCACCGTTCATTTTGTCCCATAGCTCTACCCCATATAGTGCTCTGCACCGTTCATTTTGTCCCATAGCTGTGCCCCATACAGTGCTCTGCACCGTTCATTTTGTCCCATAGCTCTACCCCATACAGTGCTCTGCACCGTTCATTTTGTCCCATAGCTCTGCCCCATACAGTGCTCTGCACCGTTCATTTTGTCCCATAGCTGTGCCCCATATAGTGCTCTGCACCGTTCATTTTGTCCCATAGCTCTACCCCATATAGTGCTCTGCACCGTTCATTTTGTCCCATAGCTGTGCCCCATACTGTGCTCTGCACCGTTCATTTTGTCCCATAGCTCTGCCCCATACAGTGCTCTGCACCGTTCATTTTGTCCCATAGCTCTGCCCCATACAGTGCTCTGCACCGTTCATTTTGTCCCATAGCTGTGCCCCATATAGTGCTCTGCACCGTTCATTTTGTCCCATAGCTGTGCCCCATACAGTGCTCTGCACCGTTCATTTTGTCCCATAGCTCTACCCCATATAGTGCTCTGCACCGTTCATTTTGTCCCATAGCTGTGCCCCATACAGTGCTCTGCACCGTTCATTTTGTCCCATAGCTCTACCCCATACAGTGCTCTGCACCGTTCATTTTGTCCCATAGCTCTGCCCCATACAGTGCTCTGCACCGTTCATTTTGTCCCATAGCTGTGCCCCATATAGTGCTCTGCACCGTTCATTTTGTCCCATAGCTCTACCCCATATAGTGCTCTGCACCGTTCATTTTGTCCCATAGATGCTCCACATAAATCTGTGCCGCCGCTGCTGCTGCAATAAAAAAAAAAAAACACATACTCACCTCTCTTGCTTGCAGCAACTCTGCGTCCGGTCCCGGAGTCTCTGCACTGACTGATCAGGCAGAGGGCGCCGCGCACACTATATGCGTCATCGCGCCCTCTGACCTGAACAGTCAGAGCGCAGACGCCGGGAAGATGGAGCGACGCCCGGCGGCTGGAACGCGGACAGGTGAATATTACATACTTACCTAGTCCCAGCGATCCTGACGCTCACTCTGCCTATCACAGCTGGTCTTCGGTGCCGCAGCTTCTTCCTCTATCAGCGGTCACCGTTACCGCTGATTAGAGAAATGAATAGGCGGCTCCACCCCTATGGGAGGTGGAGCCGCCTATTCATTTTTCTAATGAGCGGTCCCACGTGACCGCTGAAGAGGGGAAGAACTGCAGCACCGAAGACCGTGGGACGGCAGGGACAGCGACAGGATCGCTGGGACTAGGTAAGTATGCCTCAGCGCCCTCACCCCCTCACCCGCCGACCCTGCCACCCACCTTGACTCGAGTATAAGCGGAGAGGGGCACTTTCAGCCCAAAAATTTGGGCTGAAAATCTCGGCTTATACTCGAGTATATACGGTATATAGATGTGTGTGTATATAGATACAGGAAAAAAATATATCTTGGTACCGTGTTAGCCAGTAGATAGAAAAATATTTAGAATTGAGAGTCCTCTGTGGTTGATACCTTTTAATAGCGAAGTGAAAAGATGGTAACAAATTGCAAGCTTTCGAGACTACACAGGTCTCTTCATCAGGCAAAGACTAAAACAAATTCTGAAGAATCACATATTTATGCACAACATTGTATAGAAAGAAAAAAAACACCATGGATAAGTCAGGTGACATGAAGCAGAATTACCATGGGCTTCCATCCAAGAACAATTGAAAATCAGATCACAAGAGCCACCAGAATATCAAGGAATCACCTGCTACATTACAAAGCTAAAGAAGAAAACAACCGGGTACCTCTAGTAGTTACCTACAATGCAAATCTGGAGGTGCTAAAGAGGAGCTGCACGGAAATTACAACCTTTACTGCAAAAAGATGCCCGCTTACATTTTTCCAGACCCCACCACTACTGTGTTTTAGGCAGCCCCCAAATCTAAGAAGCATCATTGTCAAGAGCTCCCTGTCCTCTCCAACAGCTGCAGGAACCTTTCCTTGCAACCAGAAAAAATGTAAAACCTGTCCATTTATAATGACCACGGACAAGATAAAAATCCCCAATTCACATCAGGACTACAAGATCTCAGGTACTTTCAGCTGCATCACTTCTAATGTGGTGCACCTAATTATTTGTACTAAATGTCCAACTGGGGGTCTGTATGTGGGGGAGACAGGGCAGAAATTGAGAACAAGGATGAACTCTCATCGCCATACAATAAGAGAAAAAAGAATGGATCTACCTGTGGCAATACATTTCTGTCTCCCAAATCATAACATTATGGACATGAAATTACTTGTGTTAAAGGGGAAATTCAAATCCCAGAGAGAAAGGAGAATCTGGGAATATAAACTGATGACCTTTGACACTCTAAATGCAGGAATGAATGTGTCGCACGGATTTATGTCTTTTTACATCAACTAAGGAACTTGCCCCTCAGACCATGAAGGGTCACCACAACAGAGACCATAATCATAGGACAATAAAACAATCCTTATCTAAGAATTGGCCCAATATTTATGGACGTAACTGTTTATCACCCATGGTAATTCTGCTTCATGTCACCTGGCTTATCCATGGTGGTTTTTTTTTTCTTTTCTATACGATGTTGTGCATAAATATGTGATTCTTTAGAATTTGTTTGTCTTTGCCTGATGAAGAGACCTGTGTATATAGATAGATATATATATTTTTTTCTCCCCCTCGAGTGGTGAACGCTGTAACATAAAATGAGAAGCAACGCCATAATTGTTTTTTTCTTTCGCCTCATTGGGGGACACAGACCGTGGGTGTATGCTGCTGCTGCCACTAGGAGGCTGACACTAAGTGATACAAGGAAAGTGATCTCCTCTGCAGTATACACCCTCCTGCTGGCTCTCGGCTCCTCCCCTGCAATATACACCCTCCTGCTGGCTCTCAGCTAACCAGTTCTTGCTTAGTGTCCGTAGGAGGCACATGGACGGGTCGGCTATTCAGACCCAAAGCTCTTTATTATTTTATTTTTACCGTTTACATTTCTGATTTTACTTTCTACAATGAAGGGGCGACGGATCCTTTCAAGGTTCCGATCTCCCCCAAACCATCAACAGGCGAGCATGGAGAGTATCGCCTCTCCGTAACCTCTCCTGCGACGTGGGATGCCATGCCTGAGCTGGTTCTTAAAGGCGACGGGCCCCTTCAAGGGCACCGATCTCCCCGCACCCTAAACGGACGAGCACATGGAGTGTCGCCTCTACGTACCCTCTTCCCCAGCCAGGCCTAATGCCAGACAACTGGCCTTGTCCACCCGGGGGCTGAATGCCATGGATGTACAGAGGCTCCTCTCTTTGGCGTCCGAGCAGCCCCCACTGTCCCACCTCTGTTAAAGCGGATGGTACAAGGAGGCGGACGGTTCCTCTCCACCTCCCTAACAAAGGGATAGTGGATTGAGGTTTATCCCTCTATCCCTGCAGCAGAACAGTAGAGTGTGCGCGCTTTCCTCGGCGCTGAAACCCAGTCATCGCGGCGGCTCCATGCCAGGACGCGCATCGATGGTGAGTGGATCCAGTCAGCGATGGGCCTCTGCAGAGGGATATTCACATGCTGACAGGCAGCTTGAGCTTCCCTGTGGCCCACCTCCCTGAGGTAACGCTTCAGCCGGCTTCTGCCGATGTGTAGGCCGCATACCGGAAGCCACGCCCGCACTATGACGCACTGAGGAGGATCCACATGCTTTTCTGGCGCTTCCAACCTAGCACGGGAGCGATCGCTTCTCTCGACCAACCACTAACGTCCCTCTATTCTACCCATGGTATTGCTCTCGCCGGCTGCAGAAATGTAGGCCCCGTCTTGGGCCTATTCGTGGAAGTCACAGGGGCGATGGTTTTGCATTGAAGGGGCACATGCAACCGGATAAGAAAATATTGCCACATTCCCCCCCCCCCATTCTTCCCCCTGTGCTTAAAGGCACATGACCAGTATTCCTGGTCTTAAAGGAACATGACCAGTATTGCCTAGTCTTAAAGGAACATGACCAGTATCCCCTGGTCTTAAAGGCTCATGACCAATATTCCCTGTCTTAAAGGCACATGACCAGTCCGAAACCGGTCACCGTAAATGAGCTCAGGAGCCCTCTGCTGTCGATCCCAGCTTATCCCAGAGTACCTAGTTCCCTGAGTGGGCTTAATCACTGCCGCAACCTATGGCTTCTCTGACCAAGAGATTGAATCCTTCCGTGAACCATCTGTGGCTCGGAGTGCTCGAAGGACCGATATAGATGGTCCCTCTCCTTCATGCGAGCCGTCGGCTAGCAGGGGCCGCAAGTTTTCTAGAAACGTACAGACGCCTAGAAAGCGGAAGTTTAATTTCCTGATCTCACCAATGATTTGCTGAGAACAAGACTCTGAATATGGATTGGATATTGCCTTGGTTCTGGACTCACCAGAACTTCAGAAAAGGATGGATTCGCCTATTTATATCATCAACCAATCTCTGTAGATTGACGAGAACTTCGGTTCTACTCAAGATCACGCAGTGTCCCTCATAAGGAGACTAAACTCCCAGCAGAGCATTTGCCATTCACCCGGACAGGGAGCGTCCAGGTAAACGATTCACTGGACAGAAGCCTCTGCAAGCGCGGTATCCTTTTTCAGACAATATGCGAATACGTGGGGTGTCCCCTCTACGTATAACACCCTAGGACGTGGGATGCCATGCCAGGTCTGATTCTTAGGGGCTACGGGTCCTTTTAAAGGGCACTGATCTCCCCACACCATCAATACCCGAGCACACGGAGTGTCGCCTCCATGTATCCTCTTCTGCAGCCAGGCCTAACCGGGCAACCAGCCCTGTCAACCCGGTGACCTGAACTCTGGATGTACAGAGGCACCCTTTTTGGTGTCCGAACTTCCCCCTCTGCATCATCACTATTTAGCAGATGATGCAAAAAGGCAGACGATCCCTCTCCACTTCCCTGTTAAGAGGATGGTGGATTGAGGGTTCATCATTTTAACTCCGCACCGTCAAAAGAGAGTGGTGATTGCAAGAAACTGCTATTCCTGACCTTCCAGATGCAGCTGCGCATTCTGCCACTTGGCATATTACCGGGTAGAATCTCCTGTGGTATACCTACCAGTATCCATGCCCGATGGGTCATCAATTAAAAATACAACGGACTGTCAGATAGCAAATCTGGCTAATTCCGTCTTGCGGCCTCGGATTCAGTGCTCTACTCTTCCTTAGCCGCCACATGGGTTGCTACAGCAATGGTCTCTTGGTCGGAGACCTTAACTTCCTTGATTCACAACAGTAACCTTTTCTCGAAGACCGTGCAGCTGGTCAATCAAATTTCTTGAGTGGGAGACTAGCTGCTTCACGCCTTTCGGATGCGGCTATTTGCGCGGCGCTGTCAGCAGCAAATACCTTTACACTCAGAAGGAGGTTCCCCTTTCTTCGGATGGAGTTACTCCGCTCAGCCACTACTTCAACGGAAAACGATGGAGTTTCTGGCATACACCGACATTCGGGATGCTTACCTTCACATTCCTATTTTTTGACTCTTCAAAAATTCCTTCGCTTTTCCATTCGCGAACAGCATTTTCAAATCATGACCTTGTGCTTCGGCCTTGCTACCGCACCCATAGTATTCGCAGGGGTTATGGCGGCTGTCATGTTCCTCTTGCACCCTAGAGGCATAGTTGTCCTGCCCTATCTGGTCGACTTTTTAGCCGCTCGACTCGTCTATTTATCTTGCGATACCCTTTCTCACCGGGGCTGGCAGCTAACCTTAGACAAGTTTTTCCTCATTTCCAGCCCAGCAGATATCCTTTTTGAGAATGATCCTGGCACTTCCAGAAGGTTGGTAATCCTCCCTTGAGACAAGGCCGTGGCACTTCAACAGGGACCTCACGCACTTGTTCACAGATCCCTTCATTCCATTCGATTTGCTAGGAGGGTTCCAAGGGAAAATGGTGACGACAATGGAAACGGTTTCCTTCGCTCCTCTCGTTTTCTGCAGGTCAAACAGGCTTTCAGAGGGTAGTCTCTGAGCTCCTTCCTCATCCAGGGGAGATCCTTCCTCCTGATTCAATGGTTATTAGTGACTACTGATGCCAGTCCTCTTCTGGTCATTGTTCTGGAGATCCGAACGGTATGGCTAATTCTACAGCAGGTCCACTGCCTTCTGGCGGGTCACCCCATCCGAATTCAATCGAACAATGCCACGGCTGTGCCATACGTCAATCATCTAGCATGTACCCACGTTCAGGCGTCATGGTCGAGGTACCTCACATTCTCTGATGGGCCAAGATCTATCATTCAGGTGATCTCGGCACTACACATCCCAGGAGTAGAACTCTAGGCGGCAGATGCCGTCAAGGTCCCGCCTCAAGTGAGTGGGAACTTCACCCGGAAGTCTTCCATCAGATCTGCCTTCTCTGGAGCACTGCAGATGTAGGTCGGATGGCGTCTGGCATCCAGACTGAATGCCAATGTACTCTGGTTCATGGTTCGGCCTCGAGATCCAAAAGCCATCGCAGTGCATGCGGTTCTTCCATGGTACCAGTTTCCATAACCACTCTTCCACTACTTCCGAGAGCCTTTCGGAAGCAGGAAGGGCCCCAGCGATCCTGGGAGATCTGCACTGACCACGTCAGGTTTTTCGTTTGCGGAACTAGTATTTTTCAGTCTTATTGCAACAAACCTGCAAAGTGCTTGAAAAAGATCTTTGGGATCGAAACGTCGCCACAGAAGGCAGAATAAATTGTGATTTATTTCACCAACCCGTGAGGCGCTGTCTTTTATATCTCTATACATTGGACTACATACCAAGAAGGACTCCTTGGCTGAGACGTGCGCTCTATATATGGGTAATGTTGACCCTGCTTTTCCCATGAGGTGCTGTGTTCCACTGATTATTCCACAGATGTGAGTCTGGGCAGGCGGACTCTGCAGGCCGCGGTGGCGCACTTGTAAGTAGCGGTTACACAGGGCCTGATCTGATGTTGTCCCCACCCAGGGACTGCTTTGGGACGTCCCACGGTCTGTGTCCCCCAATGAGGTGAAGGAGAAATAGAGATTTTTGTGTACTCACCGTAAAATCCTTTTCTCCGAGCCATTCATTGGGGGACACGGCTCCCACCCTATTATTAGCTTGTGCTTGTTCTATAATTTGATATGCTATACTCTCATATATAATATGACATGCTATACGCTCCATATATTGTTATTGATCTCCTACTGCTTTTGCACCGAACTGGTTAGCTGAGAGCCAGCAGGAGGGTGTATACTGTAGAGGAGGAGCTAACTTTCTTTGTATCACTTAGTGTCAGCCTCCTAGTGGCAGCAGCATACACTCACGGTCTGTGTCCCCCAATGAATGGCTCGGAGAATAGGATTTTACGGTGAGTACACAAAAATTCCTATTTTTGTTACTTTCTGCTGGCATATAAAAATTAAGAGATCAAAAAGTCCTACATACACTGAAATGTTATCAATAAAAACATCCTAGAAAAAAACAAGTCCTCATGCACCTCTGTAGACGGAATGAAAAAAGTTAGGGCTTTTACAATGATGACCAGGGAAAAAAGGATTGTCCACTAGTACGACATCCCCTTCTTAAACTAAATGTTTGGCCATGATAAAATAACAACGCCTATACTCTCTTCCCGTGCCCGCACCATTCCGGCTGTGTCTGTACTCGCGGTCCCAGGGCTGTGATGTGCTGCTTGTGATTCCCAGCGCCCAATCAGCATGGGCATCACTGTCTGAAGGCGGACTTCAGACAAACTGAACATGAAGAGGATGTCTGGGCTGCAGTTGATCTCTGGCTTCCTTCCTCTTCATGTTAAGCTTGTCTGAAGGCGGAGACAGTGACGCCCATGCTGTTTAACCCCTTAATCCCATATGGCGTACTATTCCGTCGAGGTGGGGTGGGCATTAATTCCCACCGACGGGATAGTACGTTATAGCGATCGGCCGCTCTCACGGTTGACTATCGCAGCTGACATCAGGCACTATGTGCCAGGAGCGGTCACGGACCGCTCCCGGCACATTAACCCCCGGCACACCGCGATCAAACATGATCGCGGTGTGTCGGCGGTACAGGGAAGCATCACGCAGGGAGGGGGCTCCCTGCGTGCTTCCCTGAGACGATCGGTACAAGGTGATGTGGTACAAGGTTTATTTATTTACTAAATAAATAAATAAATAAATAAAAAAATATTATTCGCATAAATACATTTCTTTATCTAAAAAAAAAAAAAACAAACAATAAGGCTATATTCACACGTTGCGGTTTTTACCGCGGAACCGCAGCGATTTTGCCGCTGCGCGTCCGCTGCAGTTTCCATAGCGTTTCCATTTACATGGAAACCCTATGGAAACCGCAAACCGCTGTGCACATGCTGCGGGAAAAACCGCGCGGGAACGCAGCGGTTTAAAACCCGCAGCATGTCACTTCTTTGTGCAGAATCGCTGCGATTCTGCACCCATAGGAATACATTGAACCGCTTACTTCCCGCATGGGGCTGTGCCCACGTTGCGGGAAGTAAGCGGATAATGTGCGGATGGTACCCGGGGTGGAGGAGAGGAGACTCTCCTCCAGGCCCCGGGAACCATATTTGGGGTTAAAAAAAAGAATAAAAATAAAAAATCATGTTATACTCACCCTCTGAAGTCAGCGCTGCACGCGGCCGTCCGGTCAGAGTTGCTGTGCGACCAGGACCTTCGGTGACGTCGCGGTCACATGACCGTGACGTCACGAAGGGTCCTTCTCGCACAGCATCTCTGGAACCGGACCGCCGGGTGCAGCGCCGAGGGATCGGGACGTCAGAGGGTGAGTATAACCAATTTTTATTATTTTTAACATTACTATTGATGCTGCATATTGCTGCATATGCAGCATCAATAGTATAGGCGGAAACCGCGGAACAAACCGCGATAAATCTGCAGGGAGAACCGCAGTTGTTTTTCCCTGCAGATTTATCAAATCCGCTGCGGGAGAACCCGCAGGGACAGGACGCTATGTGTGAACATAGCCTAAAAGTACACATATTTAGTATCGACTGTCCCACTAGTTGACCCCTTCAGTGAACACCGTAAGAAAAAAAAAGAGCCAAAAAAACAACGCTTTATCATACCGCCGAACAAAAAGTGGAATAACACGTGATCAAAAAAACGGATGTAAATAACCATGGTACCGCTGAAAACATCATCTTGTCCCGCAAAAAACGAGCCGCCACAAAGCATAATGAGCAAAAAAATAAAAAAGTTATAGTCCTGAGAATAAAGCGATGCCAAAATAATTATTTTTTCTATAAAATAGCTTTTATCGTATAAAAGCGCCAAAACATTAAAAAAAAGATATAAATGAGGTATCGCTGTAATCGTACTGACCCGAAGAATAAAACTGCTTTATCAATTTTACCAAACGCGGAACGGTATAAACGCCTCCCCCAAAAGAAATTCATGAATAGCTGGTTTTTGGTCATTATGCCTCACAAAAATCAGAATAAAAAGTGATCAAAAACTGTCACGTGTCCAAAAATGTTACCAATAAACGTCATCTCGTCCCGCAAAAAACAAGACCTCAGATGACTCTGTGGACCAAAATATGGAAAAATTATAGGTCTCAAAATGTGGAGACGCAAAAACTTTTTTTGCTATAAAAGAGCATCTTTTAGTGTGTGACGGCTGCCAATCATAAAAATCCGATATAAAAAACTCTATAAAAGTAAATCAAACCCCCCTTCATCACCCCCTTAGTTAGGGAAAAATAATAAAATTTAAAAAAATGTATTTATTTCCATTTTCCCATCAGGGTTAGGGCTAGGGTTGGGGCTGGGGTTAGGGCTAGGGTTAGGGTTGGGGCTAGGATTGGGGTTAGGGTTGGGGCTAAAGTTAGGGTTGGGGCTAAAGTTAGGGTTAGGGTCGGGGCTAAAGTTAGGGTTTGGATTATATTTACGGTTGGGATTAGAATTAGGGGTGTGTCAGGGTTAGGGGTGTGGTTAGGGTTACCGTTGGAATTAGGGTTAGGGGTGTGTTTGGATTAGGGTTTCAGGTAGAATTGGGGGTTTCCACTGTTTAGGCACATCAGGGGCTCTCCAAACGCGACATGGCGTCCGATCTCAATTCCAGCCAATTCTGCGTTGAAAAAGTAAAACAGTGCTCCTTCCCTTCCGAGCTCTCCGGTGCACCCAAACAGGGGTTTACCCCAACATATGGGGTATCAGCGTACTCAGGACAAATTGGCAACAACTTTTGGGGTCCAAGTTCTCTTGTTATCCTTGGGAAAATAAAAATGGGAAAATAAAAATGTGGGGGGCTAAAAATCATTTTTGTGGGAAAAATAAGATTTTTTTATTTTCGCGGCTCTGCATTGTAAACTGCAGTGAAACACTTGGGGGTTCAAAGTTCTCACAACACATCTAGATAAGTTCCTTGGGAGGTCTAGTTTCCAATATGGGGTCAGTTGTGGGGGGTTTGTACTGTTTGGGCACATCAGGGGCTTTGCAAATGCAACGTGACGCCTGCAGACCATTCCATCTAAGTCTGTATTCCAAATGGCGCTCCTTCCCTTCCGAGCTCTGCCATGCGCTCAAACAATGGTTTACACCCACATATGGGGTATCAGCGTACTCAGGACAAATTGCACAACAACTTTTGTGGTCTAATTTCTTCTTACCCTTGGGAAAATAAAAAATTTGGGGCAAAAAGATCATTTTTGTGAAAAAATATGATTTTTTATTTTTACGGCTCTGCATTATAAACTTCTATGAAGCACTTGGTGGGTCAAAGTGCTCACCACGCCTCTAGATAAGTTCCTTAGGGGGTCTACTTTCCAAAATGGTGTCACTTGTGGGGGGTTTCAATGTTTAGGCACATCAGGGGCTCTCCAAACGCAACATGGCGTCCCATCTCAATTCCAGTAAATTTTGCATTGAAAAGTCAAATGGCGCTCCTTTCCTTCCGAGCTCTGCCATGCGCCCAAACAGTGGTTTATCCCCACATATGGGGTATCAATGTACTCAGGACAAATTGTACAACAACTTTTGGGGTCCATTTTCTCCTGTTACCCTTGGGAAAATAAAACACATTGGAGCTGAAATAAATTTTGTATGAAAAAAAAGTTAAATGTTCATTTTTATTTAAACATTCCAAAAATTCCTGTAAAACACCTGAAGGGTTAATAAACTTCTTGAATGTGGTTTTGAGCACCTTGAGGGGTGCAGTTTTTAGAATGGTGTCACACTTGGGTATTTTCTATCATATAGACCCCTCAAAATGACTTCAAATGAGATGTGGTCCCTAAAAAAAAAATGGTGTTGTAAAAATGAGAAATTGCTGGTCAACTTAAAACCCTTATAACTCCCTAACAAAACAAAATTTTGGTTCCAAAATTGTGCTGTTGTAAAGTAGACATGTGGGAAATGTTACTTATTATGTATTTTGTGTGACATATATCTCTGATTTAAGGGTATAAAAATTCAAAGTTGGAAAATTGCGAAATTTTCGCCAAATTTCCGTTTTCTCTCTCAAATAAACGCAAGTTATATCGAATAAATTTTACCACTAACATGAAGTACAATATGTCACGATAAAACAGTGTCAGAATCGCCAAGATCTGTTGAAGCGTTCCAGAGTTATAACCTCATAAAGGGACAGTGGTCAGAATTGTAAAAATTGGCCCGGTCATTAAAGTGCAAACCACCCTTTGGGCTTAAAGGGTTAAGAAGAGGTTGTCCTAGCTGTGGACTACCCTTTTTTTTTCTTGCAAAAAAGTAACAGTAAACAGTAAATTTGGTCTCCTTATCATATTGACCCGCAGAATATAGTTAATGTCAATGATACTGCACGGGGAATAAAGCCATAGAAATTTGCTGTCACTGTATGCGTACTGTACTGACCTACAGAAGAAAGTAATAAAGTTAGCACCGTATTTGTGCAGCGAGAAGTGTAGGATTTAAAACTGGAAAAAAAAAATAAATGGCAGCTGAATGTGTAGATTATATTGTCTTGTTTCATGGAGCTGTCCTGGGTGATGAGCTTTATTGCTTTTCTCTCGGTGTCTGGCAGTATGTATTATGCGTGGATTCTTATATACCAGGCTACTCTTGTTAACGCTTCTTTTTCTGCATTTTGTTTTAGAATGCGACCAGTGATAATCCAACAACTCAATTAAGTGCTGTCCAGGCTGCGAGGTAAAGTCGCGGCATTATCTGCCGTGTTAGGGTATGTTCACACGTTCAGGATTTCCATCCTTTTTTTTTCCTGACTGTTTTTTAAAAAACTGCAGCTCTTGGCAGAAAACGCAGGTCCTTTTTTTGGTCCTTTTTTGGTCCGTTTTTGATGCGTTTTTTGATGCGTTTTTTTGATGCAGTTTTCTAGCCAGAGTCTGTGTGTTTTCTAGGAATTTTTTTAGGGTTAAAATGGCTGAAAATACCCTAACCCTACCCCTACCCCTACCCCTAACCCTAACCCTACCCCTAACCCTACCCCTAACCCTAACCCTACCCCTAACCCTACCCCTAACCCTAACCCTACCCCTAACCCTAACCCTACCCCTAACCCTAACCCTAACCCTACCCCTAACCCTACCCCTAACCCTAACCCTACCCCTAACCCTACCCCTACCCCTATTCTAACCTTAGTGAAAGAAAAAAAAAAAAAAATTCTTTATTTTTTTTATTGTCCCTACCTATGGGGGTGACAAAGGGGGGGGGTGTCATTTACTATTTTTTTATTTTGATCACTGAGATAGGTTATATCTCAGTGATCAAAATGCACTTTGGAACGAATCTGCCGGCCGGCAGATTCGGCGGGCGCACTGCGCATGCGCCCGCCATTTTGCAAGATGGCGGCACCCAGGGAGAAGACGGCCGGACGGACACCGGGACGCCGGGTGAGTATAAGGGGGGGAGATTAGGGCACGGGGGGGGCATCGGAGCACTGGGGGGGGGCATCGGAGCACTGGGGGGGGGCATCGGAGCACGGGGGGGCGGGATCGGAACACGGGGGGGGCAGCCACACTCCGCCCACGCACTTCCGCCCGCTCCCCGCACTTCCTGCTGCAGCGGTTCTGCACATCAAATCGCAGTAAAACCCGCAGATATATTTTTGATCTGCGGGTTTTACTGCGGTTTGGACCTCACAATGGAGGTCTATGGGTGCAGAACCGCTGCGGCTCCGGAAAAAGAATTGACATGCTCCTTCTTTTTTCCGGGAGCTATTCAGCGCGTCTTTTTTTTAACAATTTCCGGACCATGTGCACAGTGTGTCCTGTTTTCCATAGGGTACAGTGTACTGTACCCTGCATGGAAAACAGCTGCGGAACCGCAGCGGCAAAACCGCCGCGGTTCCGCGGTAAAAAACGCACTGTGTGAACATGGCCTCACCAGGGTTTCATACTGCTTCATTGTTTTCTCTGATCATTTGTTTTTTCTTTATTCAGGAAATTGCTTTCAAGTGACAGAAATCCACCCATTGATGACCTCATAAAATCTGGAATCCTCCCAATATTGGTGAAATGCTTAGAGGCGGATGATAAGTAAGGAATGCAAGTCATCTTTTTCTTTTGTAATGCTCCACCAGATCACGTCTAAGCTTTGAGTAACGAGACTCGTCACGTATGGCGTCATACTGCTCCTCATAAGGTAAACATTTGTTTGTATTTCTTTTGCAGCCCTTCTTTACAGTTTGAGGCTGCCTGGGCATTAACCAATATTGCTTCAGGAACATCTGCGCAAACCCAAGCAGTGGTCCAGTCCAGTAAGTACCATGCTGAATATTTCTGCCTGTCGGGGCTCACTCATACGTCCATGCAAATCAATCTCAGACTGGATAGCAATGCCTATACTGGACTCCTGTCTCCCGACCCAAGCTTGACCGATTCATATATTTCTATGAAGCTGTCACACTCTGGTCGGCAGACCCGCAGCCAGTCCGTGCATTACGGATCGATCTCGGACTGATATGCACAGATGTCTGAATGCGCCCTCTCTAGAAAAACTAATGTATAAAATAGCACAAGACTATATAAATGACTTAAGGGTCCTCTCTGTGTTTCTAATAGAGCCTCTAAGAATTGGTTTAGTTCACATGATCATAACGGCAAATTATAAAATTGTAGCTTCTTACACTGGCCACAAGGGGGTGCTCCGCTTCTGCAGTATTAACACTTTTTTATTGTTCAACAACTCAAGTGTGCAACAAATTTGCAGCTGTTAGCATTTTTTACTCCAATCCCTACCTGCTCTGCCAAATAGGACAGTGTGGTGAAGCCCACCTGACAAATACATCATTATTTATGCCCCTGGCTGGATGCAGGCAAACAGTAGTTGCACCAAAATCATTTAGAGGCAGATTCCATTGAATGCATGGAGGAGAGGATTAAGATGAGCCATATTCATTAAGACTAGCTCTAATTCACTTTCTCATGTTTTAATTTTTTTTTTTTTACTTTTGTAGATGTCTTTCATTTTTATTGATTTTCTTTTCTCTTCACAGATGCTGTCCCCTTATTTTTGAGGCTTCTGCATTCCGTGCATCAAAATGTCTGTGAGCAAGCAGTCTGGGCACTTGGAAATATCATTGGTAAGAATCGTTCATTTCTTTATCGCTTCATGATCAAACAAGTTTATAAGAACCTTTGTGCCCGATCATTGCCTTGTATAAATATGCCCGGGGACCAGATGACAAGCGAGCAAACCCTTATTTGTGGGCTGATCCTGCCCATGATCATTTGCTGATAGCCCGCCCTTTCATGTAGACTGTATGGGGACAGATGAGTGCAGTAGTTCATTCACTCCTGTACAACATGTACAATGATCTGCCGCATGTAAATGCAAGGAAACTAGCATCAATCAGCTTGCTACATTCTGTCTGTGCTCACTGCAGACAGAAAAGTGCTTTACCTAGTGGATAGTTTTCTAGTTCGAAAATCCACTGTCAAGTAGACATTTTGCATGAGATTTTAAAAACCATTTTCCTCCTAAATCTTTTTAGTATGTATGTAATGTAGTGCAGGTACATTAATATACTTACCAATCACCATCTCCCTGGTTTCCCGCTCCGCTGCTGTCCTCTTTTGCGTCACATGACTTAAATCCGTGAGAGGACCCGAAGTCGCCTTTAGGCTATGTGCACACAATGCGGTTTTGCTGCGGATCCGCAGCGGATTTTTCCACGCAGAAACGCTGCAGATCCGCACTGTGATGTACAGTACAATGTTATTCAGTGGGATAAAAAAAAAGCTGTGCAGATGGTGCGGAAAAATCAGTGCAAAATTTCTGCGGATTTCAAAGAAGTGCATGTCACTTCTTTTGTGCGGATCTGCAGCGTTTCTGCACCCCTCCATGATAAAAATCCGCAGTGGCAAAAACCCGCAGAAAATCCGCATCAATTCTGCATCAGAACCAGCATAAAAACCGCAGCTGCGGATTTTGTGCAGAAAATTCTGCACCTCTTTTCCTACGTGTGCACATAGCCTTACAATGTAAGTCTATGGAGCTTCCAGGCTGCAGTGTCACAGAACAAGGCTCAATGGGCTCATATTATAAAAGTGACTTCTGGTCCACACAAACCCCTGTGTGACCCGTTGAGTGAGCGGCACTGGAAACCAGGGGAGACTGCAACCTGTGAGTATATTAATACCTGACTATGATGCATACATATATAGAGGATAGAACTTTTTTGGGGAGAATTTTTTTTAAGAAATCTCATGCGCATACTGCAAATAATTATAGAAAATTGATCGGCACTGTGGATGTGGTATCTGCAGCAAGTCGTCTTATGCTGCAGGTGTATGTGCTGCTTGAAGGGAGTCTCGCCCCTGAAATGCAAATTAAACTTTTATGATGGGGACATAGCCTCTATAGAAGTCATGTAAGCCATATATATTTCATTGCTGTCATTATTTTTACAACTCTTGTATAATCTAATCGCTGACCCTGACCTATTGTGTGATTCTCTCCTCACTGCAGTCACTCCCTACACTCCTGGGTTCACCTGTGTAGCGAGCGTCGGCAGATGACAGGTGGCCTGCCCCCACACGGTGCGCTGCTGACTCCTTCATAGTCTGCAGGGCCACAGTTGGGCTTCAGGCGGTGCTCACTCTGGCCAAGAGAGCGCAGTATATGAGGAAACTACTCTGTATGTAAATTGAGGGGGCACACAGCTCTTGGCCATGGTAAGCGTGCACCAGTGTCCCCTCATTTGCATATGGAATTAATTGAATTTTAAAAGTAAATACAGCAATGAAATATATGCTGCTTACATTATTTTTTTTTAGGGGCTACGTCCCCAATATAACTTTAATTTGCATATCCGGGTTGAAAGCACGCTTTAACTGCCTCATTTTCACAAGAAAATATGCAGCATTTCTACTGCGAGCGTCCACAACAGAGATGCCCGTCTAAGTACTTTTCCCTATGACCAGTTTTTTGCACTTCAGAAGTTATGTATCGGACAATAAGTAACTCTGTTCTTTTAAGGGGCACTACCGCACGCAAACATCCCAGGATCATCCCTTTTCATTTTTCTCCAGTAACATTTTTAATGCAAGATTTTTTTGTAAACCGTTTTTCATTTTTGTAGGTGATGGTCCTCAGTGTAGAGATTATGTCATCTCACTCGGAGTTGTCAAACCGCTCTTGTCCTTCATCAACCCTTCCATCCCCATCACCTTCCTCCGGAACGTCACATGGGTCATTGTCAATCTGTGCAGGAATAAGGACCCTCCACCGCCAATGGAGACTGTACAGGAGGTAATCGTGCAATCGATGGTGCATTTGTGTTTGTACGGGTTCTGAGTCCAGATGTTTTGCATAGTGTTGATCAATGTGCTGTGGTTGGGACCGCACAGTGGATCATTCAGAATCATTTCTAGTAATAACAGACACCGTGCTATTTATTTGTTAAAGCACCACTCCATCGGGTTTTTTTTTTTTTTTTTTTTTTTTTTACCGCTGCAGTGTTCTTTAAATATAAGGCCCCTGCCCTGGTCATATGCTCCCCCTCCCTCCTGCGTCTTCACCGTTTTTCACCTCCACTCCGGTCCCTCAGCGCCATCTTGTGAACGCAGCTTTTGACTCGCCAGAAGCTACATCACAAGCTCTCAATGCAAGTCTGAGAGCCAGAACGAGGATCTCATAGACTTACATGATTAGTGATCTCCAGCGCACTCCATGAAACACTGGAGCAGCCAGCAGGTCAAAAACTGCAGGAGACTGTCAGGAGCGGCTGCAAAAAACAGATGAAAACACCGAAACGTGCATATGAGATGAGGCAGGGGGCTTGGATTTTATGCACCACTCCAGCTGTCAAATAAAAAAACCGCTGGAGTGGTGCCTTAACCCCTTTCTGCCATTGGACGTACTATTCCGTCCATATGGGGGTGGGCCTTAATTCCCACGGACGGAATAGTACGTCCAGCGCGATTGGCCGTGCTCACGGGGGGGAGATCGCGGCCGGTTGTCAGCTGCCTATCACAGCTGACATCCGGCACTATATGCCAGGAGCGGTGACGGACCGCCCCCGGCACATTCTCCCCCAGCACACAGTGATCAAACATGATTGCGGTGTGCCGGCGGTATAGGGAGCATCGCGCAGGGAGAGGGCTCCCTGCGTGCTTCCCTGAGACCCCCACAGCAACGCGATGTGATCGCATTGCTGTGAGGGTCTCTTACCTCCCATCCCTGCAGCAGGCCGGATCCAAAATGGCCGCGGCATCCGGGTCCTGCAGGGAGGGAGGTGGCTTACCAAGTGCCTGCTTAGAGCAGGCGCTTGGTAACCCTGCACTGCTCTAACTCAGATTGCTGATCTGTCAGAGTGCTGTGCAAACTGTGAGATCAGCGATCTGTGATGTCCCCCCCTGGGACAAAGTAAAAAAGTAAAAAAAAAAAAATTTCCACATGTGTAAAAAAAAAAATACATTTCTTTATCTAAATAAAAAAAACAAACCATAGAAGTACACATATTTAGTATCGCCGCGTCCGTAATGACCCAACCTATAAAACTGTCCCACTAGTTAACCCCTTCAGTAAACACCGTAAACAAGAGGCAAAAAACAACGCTTTATTATCATACCGCCGAACAAAAAGTGGAATAACACGCGATCAAAAAGACGGATATAAATAACCATGGTACTGCTGAAAACATCATCTTGTCCCGCAAAAAAAGTGCCGCCATACAGCATCATCAGCAAAAAAAATAATAAAGTTATAGTCCTGAGAATAAAGCGATGCCAAAATAATTCTTTTTTTCTATAAAATAGTTTTTATCGTATAAAAGCGCCAAAACATAAAAAAATGATATAAATGAGGTATCGCTGTAATCGTACTGACCCGAAGAATAAAACTGCTTTATCACTTTTACCAAACGCGGAACGGTATAAACGCCTCCCCCAAAAGAAATTCATGAATAGCTGGTTTTTGGTCATTCTGCCTCACAAAAATCGGACTAAAAAGCGATCAAAAAATGTCACGTGCCCAAAAATGTTACCAATAAAAACGTCAACTCGTCCCGCAAAAAACAAGACCTCACATGACTCTGTGGACTCAAATATGGAAAAATTATAGCTCTCAAAATGTGGTAAATCAAAAAATATTTTTTGCAATAAAAAGCGTCTTTCAGTGTGTGACGGCTGCCAATCATAAAAATCCGCTAAAAAACCCGCTATAAAAGTAAATCAAACCCCCCTTCATCACCCCCTTAGTTAGGAAACAAAATTAAAAAATTAAAAAAAATGTATTTATTTCCATTTTCCCATTGGGGTTAGGGTGAGAGCTAGGGCTAGGGTTAAGGCTACAGATGGGGTTGGGGCTAAAGTTAGGGTTAGGGTTTGGATTACATTTACGGTTGGGAATAGGGTTGGAATTAGGGTTAGGGGTGTGTCTGGGTTAGAGGTGTGGTTAGGGGTGTGTTTGGATTAGGGTTTCAGCTATAATTGGGGGGTTTCCACTGTTTAGGCACATCAGGGGCTCTCCAAACGCAACATGGGGTCCAATCTCAATGCCAGCCAATTCTGTGTTGAAAAAGTAAAACAGTGCTCCTTCCCTTCCGAGCTCTCCCGTGTGCCCAAACAGGGGTTTACCCCAACATATGGGGTATCAGCATACTCAGGACAAATTGGACAACTTTTGGGGTCCAATTTCTCCTGTTTCCCTTGGGAAAATACAAAACTGGGGGCTAAAAAATAATTTTTGTGGGGGAAAAAAAGATTTTTTTATTTTCACGGCTCTGCGTTATTGAAACACTTGGGGGTTCAAAGTTCTCACAACACATCTAGATAAGTTCCTTGGGGGGTCTAGTTTCCAATATGAGGTCACTTGTGGGTGGTTTCTACTGTTTAGGTACATTAGGGGCTCTGCAAACGCAATGTGACGCCTGCAGACCATTCCATCTAAGTCTGCATTCCAAATTTCGCTCCTTCCCTTCCGTGCCCTCCCATGCGCCCCAATGGTGGTTCCCCCCCACATATGGGGTATCGGCGTACTCAGGACAAATTGGACAACAACTTTTGGGGTCCAATTTCTCCTTTTACCCTCGGGAAAATACAAAACGGGGGGCAAAAATATAATGTTTGTGGGGAAAAAATGTTTGTTTTATTTTTATGGCTTTGCATTATAAACTTCTGTGAAGCCCTTGGTGGGTCAACGTGCTCACCACACATCTAGATAAGTTCCTTAGGGGGTTTACTTTCTAAAATGGTGTCACTTGTGGGGGGTTTCAATGTTTAGGCACATCAGTGGCTCTCCAAACGTAACATGGTGTCCCATCTCAATTCCAGTCAATTTTGCATTGAAAAGTCAAATGGCGCTCCTTCGCTTCCGAGCTCTGTCATGCGCCCAAACAGTGGTTTACCCCCACATATGGGGTATCGGTGTACTCAGGACAAATTGTACAACAACTTCTGGGGTCCATTTTCTCCTGTTACCCTTGGTAAAATAAAACAAATTGGAGCTGAAGTAAATTTTTTGTGAAAAAAGTTAAATGTTCATTTTTATTTAAACATTCCAAAAATTCCTGTGAAACACCTGAAGGGTTAATAAACTTCTTGAATGTGGTTTTGAGCACCTTGAGGGGTGCAGTTTTTAGAATGGTGTCACACTTGGGTATTTTCTATCATATAGACCCCTCAAAATGACTTCAAATGAGATGTGGTCCCTAAAAAAAAAAATGGTGATGTAAAAATGAGAAATTGCTGGTCAACTTTTCACCCTTATAACTCCCTAACAAAAAAAAATTTTGGTTCCAAAATCTTGCTGATGTTAAGTAGACATGTGGGAAATGTTACTTATTAAGTATTTTGTGTGACATATCTCTGTGATTTAATTGCATAAAAATTCAAAGTTGGAAAATTGCGAAATTTTCGCCAAATTTCCGTTTTTTTCATAAATAAACGCAGGTAATATCAAAGAAATGTTACCACTATCATGAAGTACAATATGTCACGAGAAAACAATGTCAGAATCACTGGGATCTGTTGAAGCGTTCCAGAGTTATAACCTCATAAAGGGACAGTGGTCAGAATTGTAATAATTGGCCTGGTCATTAACGTGCAAACCACCCTTGGGTGTAAAGGGGTTAAGGATTTAACCGCTGGGACCACCACTGATCACCCATACATGGACACCAGTGAGGAAGAGCTTGAATGGAGTTACAGTGGGTACAGAAAGTATTCAGACCCCTTTAAATTTTCACTTTTTGTTTCATTGCAGCCATTTGGTAAATTCAAAAGTTTTTTTTTTTTTCACATTAATGTACTCTGCACCCCATCTTGAGTGGAAAAAAACAGAAATATAGACATTTTTGCTAATTTATTAAAAAGGAAAAACTGAAATATCTCATGGTCAGAAGTATTCAAACCCTCTGCTCTGACACCCTATCTGTCGGGAGTCCTGCAAGGTTCAGTTCTAAGGAAACCCTACTTTTCTCCATTTTCACCTTTGGCCTGGGACAGCTCATAGAATCTCACGGCTTTCAGTATCATCTCTATGCTGATGACACACAGATCTACATCTCTGGACCAGATATCACCACCCTAATAACCAGAGTCCCTCAATGTCTGTCCGCTATTTCATGCTTCTTCTCCGCTAGATTTCTAAAACTTAACATGGACAAAACAGAATTCATCATCTTTTCCCCCATCTCATGCGACTTCCCCCCTCCCCCCCCTCCACCAACGAACCTATCCATTACAGTAAATGGCTGCCCACTCTACTCAGTCCCACAAGCTCGCTGCCTCGGGGTAATTCTCAACACTGATCTCTCCTTCAAACCACATATCCAAGCCCTTTCCACTTCCTGCCGCCTTCAACTCAAAAATATTTAATGGATCCTTATATTCCTAAACCAAGAATCTGCAAAAACCCTAGTCCATGCCCTCATCATCTCCCGCCTTGACTACTGCAACCTCCTGCTTTGTGGCCTCCCCTCGACCACACTCGCACCCCTCCAATCTATTCTAAACTCTGCTGCCCGACTAATCCACCTGCCCCCCCGCTATTCCCCGGACTCTCCCCTCTGTCAATCCCTTCACTGGCTCCCCATTGCCCAGAGACTCTAGTACAAAACCCTAACCATGACATACAAAGCCATCCACAACCTGTCTCCTCCATACATCTGTGACCTTGTCTCCCGGGACTTTCCTGCATGCAACCTCCGATTCTCACAAGATCTCCTTCTCTACTCCCCTCTTATCTCCTCTTCCCTGAACCGCATACAAGATTTCTCTCGCGCATCAGCCCTACTCTGGAACTCTCTACCACAACATATCATACTCTCGCCTACCATCGAAACCTTCAAAAAGAACCTGAAGACCCACCTCTTCCGACAAGTTTACAACCTGCAGTAACCACCAGACAACCAAACCGCTGCACAACCAGCTCTACCCTCACCTATTGTATCCTCACCCATCCCTTGTAGATTGTAAGCCCTCGCGGGCAGGGTCCTCTCTCCTCCTGTACCAGTCATGACTTGTATTGTTTAAGATTATTGTACTTGTTTTTATTATGTATACCCCTCCTCACATGTAAAGCGCCATGGAATAAATGGCGCTATAATAATATTTAAGTCACATGCTGTCCATTTCCTTGTGATCCTCCTTGAGATGGTTCTACTCCTTCATGGGATTCCAACTGTGTTTAATGAAACTGATAGGACTTGATTTGGAAAGGCACACACCTGTCTGTATAAGACCTCACAGTGCATGTCAGACCCAACGAGAATCATGAGGTCAAAGGAACTGGCCAAGGATCTCAGACAGAATTGTGGTAAGGCACAGATCTGGCCAAGGTTACAAAAGAATTTCTGCAGTTCTCAAGGTTCCCAAGAGCACAGTGGTCTCCATAATCCTTAAATGGAAGAAGTTTGGGACCACCAGAAGTCTTCCTAGACCTGGCTGTCCAGCCAAACTGAGCAATCGTGGAAGAAGAGCCTTGGTGAGAGAGGTAAAGAAGAACCCCAAGATCACTGTGGCTGAGCTCCAGAGATGCAGTAGGGAGATGGGAGAAAGTTCCACAAAGTCAACTATCACTGCAGCCCTCCACCAGTCGGGCCTTTATGGCCTAGTGGCCGGACGGAAGCCTCTCAGTGCAAAACATATGAAAGCCTGCATAGTTTGCTAAAAAAAAAAAAAAACACATGAAGGACTCCCAGACTATAAGAAATAAGATTCTCTTGTCTGATTAGATGAAGATAGACCTTTTTGGTATTCTAAGTGGGACGTGTGGAGAAAACCAGGCACTGCTCATCACCTGCCCAATACAATCCCAACAGTGAAACATGGTGGTGGCAGCATCATGCAATGGGGTGTTTTTCAGCTGCAGGTACAGGACGACTGGTTGTCATTGAAGGAAACATGAATGCCGCCAAGTACAGAGAGATCCTGGATGAAAACCTCTTCCAGAGTGCTCTGGACCTCAGACTTGGCCGAAGATTCACCGTCCAACAAGACAATGACCTAAAGCAAATAGGTAAAAAACACAGGAGTGGCTTCAGAACGACTCTGACCATTCTTGACTGGCCCAGCCAGAGCCCTGGCCTAAACCCAGTTGAGCACCTCTGGAGAGACCTGAAAATGGCCGTTCACCATCCAACCTGACGAAACTGGAGAGGATCTGAAAGGAAGAATGGCCAAGGATCCCCAAATCCAGGTGTGAAAAACTTGTTGCATCATTCTCAAGAAGACTCATGGCTGTACTAGCTCAAAAGGTGCTTCTACTCAATACTGAGCAAAGGGTCTGAATACTTATGACCATGTGATATTTCAGTTTTTCTTTTTTAATAAATTTACAGAAATTAATACTTTGGTTTTTTTTACAGTCAAGATGGGGTACAGAGTGTACATTAATGAGAAAAAAAATTAACTTTTTTGAATTTACCAAATGGCTGCAATGAAAGAGTGAAAAATTTAAAGGGGTCTGAATACTTTCCGTACCCACTGTATGTCCCTCAATTCAAATTGTGGGGCAAACAGACCCCCTCGTACAGTGGCTGCCTATTTCTGGCAGCACGCATACTCGAGATTTGCTCTATTCGTGCTCTTTTTCACTGCGGTTGTACAATAAGGAAGGAACAGGGAGATCACTCTTCCTGTTTTATCTGTGGGGGATCTGGCCTGGGGGCCCCACTTAACCAAATATTTATCACCTATTCATTCCTTTAATATCAGTGTGCCTTAAAGGGGTTGTCCAGTGAAAACCGATTACCCCTATCCACAGGTAGGTGGCGGTAGCTTGCTGATTGCAGAATGGGACATTGTTATTCCCGACTGGGCACTTTTGCCCCCGTTACATTAAGGAACTGACAGATCTAAGATCTGATCACAAATCATTCTCTTTGGTGCTGCAAGAAAAAGTCAAGGTCTGCACTTGGCAGCCCTATAGGAAATGTATGGAGCTGCTGTCGAGCATGTGCACTGCTACTGAGTTCTAAAAGGGTTAAAAGTGCCCCTTTTTGTTGATCAGCGCAGGTCCCAGCCTTTGGACCCCACTAATCAAAAAATATCACCTATCCTATGGTGATAACTTTTCACTGATCAACACCTTTTAAATTGCAGAAAAATATTTACACAACCCAATGGTCTCTACCTAATGTACTTCTGTCATTATTTCTTGTAGATTTTGCCGGCTCTTTGTGTCCTAATATACCATACCGACATTAATGTGAGTATATGGCATTCACATTGCTATCGCTTTCTGTTGTCAATGCATCTGTGGTCGGCTTGTTTGCGGACACCGTATTATCTTGTATATTTCTTGTCGTATTGGTTTGTCCATTTTTTATGTTTCTGCCTCTTGATCCTCTTTAGATACTAGTGGATACAGTATGGGCTCTGTCTTACCTTACTGACGGTGGCAATGAACAAATACAGATGGTGATAGATTCCGGGGTTGTGCCATACTTGGTGCCGCTTTTGAGTCATCAGGAAGTAAAAGTTCAGGTATTTATTTTTACTTTTTTTTTTACTGACCATATAATGGATTTATGATACTTCAGTCTTTGCCTTGCATGTAAAGTAATGGCATATAATTTAGAATGCCTCCATTCTGGGAAAGAAGGGGATGTAGAACTGCTTTGGGTTATGTGTCCACAAAGCAGATTTGATGCTGAAATTTCTGTGACTGTCCCATTCATCTGAAAGAAATTCGCAGAGATCAGTTTGCTTGAGGCCAAAGCAGATGAATAAAACGAAATCTTTTTAAACTGAAGGTTCTGAAACAAGTTCAGTGTTCGCAGTGCATCCTCTCCTAATGTGTACTGTCACAGATCCATTCTATTCCGAGGTCAGACCCCCACACAAATGAAAAAAAGTCATGGCATAGCCTAGCATGTCATCACTTATTAATGGAAACCGCTTACAGTACTCACAGATGTTTTTTTAGTTGGATACCAGTCACAGGAGCATAAGTTACATTGTGCCTTTTAAATACTGTCTGATTTAATATTTTGCAGCTAAACCATTACTTGCGCATGCTCACCCCGTCATTTCTGTGTTTAGGGCTTAAAGAGAACCAGTTAGCCATTCTTTTGATGCCCTCATTACAGTATGCGACGTATATACATCACACTGCATCATTTCAGAGGTGGAAAACGAGCTGGGCCTGGGGAGGTGTGGTCTGCCGGGCCCTTAGGAGGTGTGGTCTGCCGGGCCCTTAGGAGGTGTGGTCTGCCGGGCCCTTAGGAGGTGTGGTCTGCCGGGCCCTTAGGAGGTGTGGTCTGCCGGGCCCTTAGGAGGTGTGGTCTGCCGGGCCCTTAGGAGGTGTGGTCTGCCGGGCCCTTAGGAGGTGTGGTCTGCCGGGCCCTTAGGAGGTGTGGTCTGCTGGGCCCTTAGGAGGTGTGGTCTGCCGGGCCCTTAGGAGCCCTTAGGAGGTGTGGTCTGCTGGGCCTGGGGAGGTGGTCTTTAAAGAGGTTCCCACCGAAAGACCCCAAACATTTTACAGTAAAACATTAAATAACTGAAATGATCTGTGGGCAGCATTAAATATCTTGCAAGTTTACTTTTTAGTGGCTTCAGATCCTGATTATTATATGTGTAAGTGGCTACTATTGTATTACTGATGTATTGAATGAGTGGAAGCACAAATCCTTACTTTTTTTTTGTCTCCCTGTTTAGACGGCAGCGTTAAGAGCAGTGGGTAATATAGTAACCGGCACAGATGAACAGACTCAAGTGGTGTTAAACTGCGACGTTCTCGCTCACTTTCAAAATCTACTGACACATCCTAAAGAGAAAATTAATAAGGTATTTCTGAAGTAAACGGAGTCCCATACAGTTCTGTACTGATCAGAGTTTGGTTCAGCAGGAGTCTGGGTAATACGGCTGAGATACATGGATTATTGCTCCGTATACAACAGGAGTCTGGGTAATACGGCTGATATACACAGATTATTGCACCGTATAACAGCAGGAGTCTGGGTATCACGGCTGAGATACATGTAATATTGCACCATATACAGCAGGAGTCTGGGTAATAAGGCTGAGATGCATGGATTATTTTGCCGTACACAGCAGGATCCTGGGTATTTCGGCTGAGATACATGGATTATTGCACCGTATACAGCAGGAGCCTGGGTATCACAGCTGATACATGTATTATTGCGCCATATACAGCAGGATCCTGGGTATTTTGTCTGAGATACATGTATTAGTGCACCGTATACAGCAGGAGACTGGGTATTACGCCTGCGATACATGGATTATTGCACCTTATACAGCAGGAGCCTGGGTATCATGGCTGAGATACATGGATTATTGCACCGTGTACAGCAGATGTTGGCACACTCACTATTAACCCCTTCCTGACCTGTGACGCCTATGTGGCGTCATGGAGGGATCGCGTCCCTGCAGATCGGGTGAAAGAGTTAACTCCAATTTCACCCGACCTGCAGGGACAGGGGGAGTGGTACTTCAGCCCAGGGGGAGTGACTTTGCCCCACAGTGGCTACGATTGCTCTGATGATTGGCTGTTGAAAGTGAAATAGCCAATCAGAGCAATTTGTAATATTTCACCAATGAAACTTGGTGAAATATTACAATCCAGCCATGGCCGATGCTGCAATATCATCGGCCAATGCTGGAGACCCCGATCTGCACTTCTGTCAGTCTTTCCTCCACTCCGTTATGTCCTCCGCTGCCTTCCTCCCCCCTCTGTCCTGTCCGCCGCCCCCACTGTTCCAAAATGGCAGGCGCATGCGCAGTGCGCCCGCCGAATCTGCCGGCCTTCAGATTCATTCATTCATTCATTTTGATCATGGTGATAGGTTGATAAGTGATCAAAATAAAAAAAAAAAAACGTAAATAGCCCCCCCTTTATCACGCCCATAGGTAGGGAACATCATAAAATAAAGAAAATATATTTATCTTTATTTTTCCACTAGGGTTAGGGTTAGAATTAGGGCTAGAACTAGGGTTGGGGCTAGAACTAGGGTTAGAATTAGGGTATGTGCACATGGTGCGGATTTGGTTGTGGATTCGCAGCATTTTTCCATGCGGTGTACAGTACCATGTAAACCAATGGAAAACCAAATCCGCTGTGCCCATGGTGCGGAAAATACCGTGCGGAAACGCTGAGTTGTATTTTCCGCAGCATGTCAATTCTTTGTGCGGATGCCGCAGCGTTTTACACCTGTTCCTCAATAGGAATCCGCAGGTGTAAAACCTCAGGTGAAATCCGCACAAAAAAACCGCAGGAAATCTGCGGTAAAATGCAGCAATTTTACCTGCGGATTTTTCAAAAACTGTGCGGAAAAATTTTTCCGCACACGAATCCGCAACGTGGGCACATAGCCTTAGGGTTGGGGTTGGAATTAAAGATAAGATTAGGGTTAGCGGTGTGTTGCGGTTAGGGTTGGGATTAGGACTAGGGGTGTGTTTGAGTTAGAATTGAGGGGTTTCCACTGTTTAGGCACATCTGGGGGTCCCAAACGACATGGCGCGACCATTGATTCCAGCCAATCTTGTGTTCAAAAAGTCAAATGGTGCTCCCTCCCTTCCGGGCCCCGACGTGCGCCCAAACAGTGGTTTACTTAAACACATGGGGCATAAGTGTACTCAGTAAAAATTGCACAACAAATTTGGGGTCTAATTTCTCCTGTTAACCTTGGGAAAATAAAAAATTGTGGGCTAAAAAAAAATTTTCTGTGGGGGGGAAAAAAATGATTTTTTATTTTCACAGCTCTGCGTTATAAACTTCTGTGAAGCACTTGGGGGTTCAAAGTGCTACCACACATCTAGATAAGTTCCTTGGGGGGGGGGGGTCTAGTTTCCAAAATGGTGTCACTTGTGGGGGGTTTCTACTGTTTAGGTACATCAGTGGCTCTGCAAGCGCAACATGACGCCCGCAGACCATTGCATCAAAGTCTGCATTTCAAAATGTCACTACTTCCCTTCCGAGCCCCGACATGTGCCCAAATAGTGGTTTACCCCCACATATGGAGTACCAGCGTACTCAGGACAAACTAGACGACAACTTTTGTGGTCCAATTACTCCTGTTACCCTTGAGAAAATAAAAAATTGCAGACTAAAAAATCATTTTTGAGGAAAAAAAAGATTTTTTATTTTCACGGCTCTGCGTTATAAACTTCTGTGAAGCACTTTGGGGTAAAAAGTGCTCACCACACATCTAAATAAGTTCCTTGGGAGGTCTAGGTTCCAAAATGGGGTCACTTGTGGGGGAGCTCCTATGTTTAGGCACACGGGCTCTCCAAACGTGACATGGTGTCCACTAACGATTGGAGCTATTTTTTTCATTCCAAAAGTCAAATGGCGCTCCTTGCCTTGCGCCCAAACAGTAGTTTACGCCCACATATGAGGTATCGGTGTAAATGAAAAAATTGAGGCTAAAAGAAATTTTTTGTGAAAAAAAAAAAGTACGGTACTTTCATTTTTACGGATCAATTTGTGAAGCACCTGGGGGTTCAAAGTGCTCACTATGCATCTAGATAAGTTCCTTGGGGGTCTAGTTTCCAAAATGGAGTCACATGTGGGGGGCTCCAATGTTTAGGCACACAGGGGCTCTCCAAACGCGACATGGTGTCCGCTAAAGATTGGAGCCAATTTTTCTTTCAAAAAATCAAATGGCGCTCCTTCCCTTCCGAGCCTTGCCGTGCGCCAAACAGTGGTCCCCCCCCCCCCCCCCACACACACACACACACACACACACACACACACACACACACACACACACACACACACATATGGGGTATCAGCGTACTCAGGACAAATTGGACAACAACTTTCGCGGTCCACTTTCTCCTTTTACCCTTGGGAAAATAAAAAAATTGTTGCTAAAAGATCATTTTTGTGACTAAAAAGTTAAATGTTCATTTTTTCCTTCCATGTTGCTTCTTCTGATGTGAAACACCCGAAGTCTTAATAAACTTCTTGAATGTGGTTTTGAGCACCTTGAGGGGTGCAGTTTTTAGAATGCTGTCACTTTTGGGTATTTTCAGCCATACAGACCCCTCAAACTAACTTCAAATATGAGGTGGTCCCTAAAAAAATGGTTTCGTAAATTTTGTTGTAAAAATTAGAAATCGCTGGTAAAATTTTAACCCTTAACTTCCTAGCCCCCCAAAATTTTGTTTCCAAAATTGTGCTGATGTAAAGTAGACATGTGGGAAATGTTATTTATTAACTATTTTGTGTCACATAACTCTCTGGTCTAACAGAATCAAAATTTAAAAATTGATAAATTTTTGCCAAATTTCCTTTTTTTTTTCCACAAATAAACGCAAAAATTATCGACCTGAATTTTCCACTAGCGTGAAGCCCAATATGTCACGAAAAAAAAATACTCGGAATCGCTAGGATCCGTTGAAGCGTTCCTGAGTTATTACCTCATAAAGGGACACTGGTCTGAATGGCAAAAAACGGCCAGGTCCTTAAAGGGAACCTGTCACCCCCGTTTTTTGAGATTGAGATATAAATACTGTTAAATAGGGCCTGTGCTGTGCGTTACTATGGTGTATGTAGTGTACCCTGATTCCCCATGTATGCCGAGAAATACATTACCAAAGTCGGCGTTTTCGCCTGTCAATCAGGCTGGTCTGGTCAGGTGGGCGTGTTCACAGCGTTCTTTTCTTCCCCAGGTTTCCGTTGGTGGCGTAGTGGTGTGCGCATGTCCAAGGTCCGGATTCCCTGTGCCCACGTGAAGACACAGCGCGCGATCTGCGCTGTCATTCCTTTCATCGGTGCGGGCGGCCATCTTCCTGGGGCCGCGCGTGCGCAGATGTAGTGCTCTGCTGCACGGGGCTTCAGGAAAATGGCCGCGGGATGCCGCGCGTGCGCAGAAGAGATCGCGGCGGCCATTTTCCCAAAGCCGAGATGCAAACTCGGCTTTGGGAAAATGGCCGCCGCGATCTCTTCTGCGCACGCGCGGCATCCCGCGGCCATTTTCCTGAAGCCCCGTGCAGCAGAGCACTACATCTGCGCACGCGCGGCCCCAGGAAGATGGCCGCCCGCACCGATGAAAGGAATGACAGCGCAGATCGCGCGCTGTGTCTTCACGTGGGCACAGGGAATCCGGACCTTGGACATGCGCACACCACTACGCCACCAACGGAAACCTGGGGAAGAAAAGAACGCTGTGAACACGCCCACCTGACCAGACCAGCCTGATTGACAGGCGAAAACGCCGACTTTGGTAATGTATTTCTCGGCATACATGGGGAATCAGGGTACACTACATACACCATAGTAACGCACAGCACAGGCCCTATTTAACAGTATTTATATCTCAATCTCAAAAAACGGGGTGACAGGTTCCCTTTAAGATCAAAATAGGCTGGGTCATGAAGGGGGTTAATGTGATAGTTTATTAATCTGTATTTTCTTTGTTTTAGGAAGCAGTTTGGTTCCTCTCTAATATCACAGCTGGAAATCAGCAGCAGGTTCAAGCTGTTATTGATGCCGGACTAATCCCCATGATAATACACCAGCTAGCCAAGGTGAGCCGGTAATAGAAAGCACATTCTCCGTTATTGAGCTGTGTAAACGCGCTGGCATTTAATCATTTATGACGATCCACCAGTTTGTGCCATCCTAAAAATATTCCTTATTGGCATCACATCGCCCCATGAAACAAGGGCATATGCTGCTGATAACGTGGATGGGGACCGAGCAAATCTTATTAACAATGGTTCTGTTTCATTGACCTCTGTAACCAACCCAGCATACAAGAGCTGACCGGCTTA
The DNA here is from genome assembly GCF_032444005.1 of Ranitomeya imitator. Lineage (NCBI taxonomy): Eukaryota > Metazoa > Chordata > Amphibia > Anura > Dendrobatidae > Ranitomeya > Ranitomeya imitator. Next base: position 738,727,619 of record NC_091284.1, on the reverse strand, counting down.
TATATAGTCTGTGCTCTTTACAGGCTGAAATCCTCCCAGCTAAATGAACAGTATGGAAATGCATTCATTCAGATTGGAAATGACTGGTCCCATATTGTGTACTGCTAGAATTGTATAGCATGGAAGCAATATCATCTGAACCGAAAACATTATATTCAAACAATTTAGAAAGGTCATATGCCAAAGAATAGGCCTACTCCAGTAACCAACATGGACCCTCCCAACGTGGAAATTCCTACATAAACATGGAGCCAAGAGTCCACCAAAATATATTTAACATAGTAACATAGTTAGTAAGGCCGAAAAAAGACATTTGTCCATCCAGTTCAGCCTATATTCCATCATAATAAATCCCCAGATCTACGTCCTTCTACAGAACCTAATAAGTGTATGATACAATATTGTTCTGCTCCAGGAAGACATCCAGGCCTCTCTTGAACCCCTCGACTGAGTTCGCCATCACCACCTCCTCAGGCAAGCAATTCCAGATTCTCACTGCCCTAACAGTAAAGAATCCTCTTCTATGTTTGTGGAAAAGTTTATTTCAAAGTTTATTATATTTATAAGAAATAAAAAAGGCATGAAAGTGTACATATAAAAAGTCAGTCACAAGCAGACTCGGGTATTTATGGAATGTAGTCCACACATAAATGATAGGGAGTGAAGAGTAGGTCAGAATACATATAGTGAATAAAATAAGGTGCCAGTGCTTAACCTATATTATATGCCATAGCATAGAGTTCATGCAGAAAAGTGAATCTAGCCAAACAGTTCATTAAGTAGCCCATCCATGTGTAGCAGACAATATTATGCTTCCGTTCTAAACACAATTAGTAATGTATCTCCAAATGCTAAGCCAAAATAGCAGGATGAATCCATCTCTTACCCATTTCTCCCCATGTGGGACAACGTGCCTATATTCCATAATGGATGTTTCAGAATTATTGGCCATCTTTGCACCTTTTATAGCTGTTTTTCTCTGTACTGCAGGGAGACTTTGGAACTCAAAAAGAAGCCGCATGGGCGATCAGCAACTTAACGATAAGCGGCCGGAAAGACCAGGTAAGCCCGGGATTTAGAACCGAGCTAGGGTTCTGGAGCAATGATTTTCTGGAGGTGCTCCGGCATCGGCCTGTGATGTTAGTAGTGACAGGATACATTATACTTGTACTGGATGTGAGTGATTGATGAAAAGCTTCTCTTGCTAGGCCTCATTTCCATGTGTTCGGTGACCTGGCTTCTTTCCCCTCCAGTACAGCAGTGAAACACCAGAGGGAAACTGATGTGGGAACAGATCCCATAATTTGTTATGTGATTGTTCATTTATCCTGCACATCAGTTGTTGCGCTGGATCAGGAGACCCTATTCATCAAAGCCATTTTCACCCAGGTCTGGAAAAGTGGGTGGGACGAGGTAACCCCCACTCATCAGATTCATGACGAGTGGCAGTGTCCCTTACGCCACAAACCGTACTCCAGTTCTCGACTAGAGTAACATTTGTAGAGATTATAGCATCCAAATCAGGTGATAACACATCAAAAACTAATATCTTCATGCTTGACAAAGACTTTTAATGGGTCGAAACCTTGCTATTTTTGTATTTAGCAGAATAAATTATTCTTTCTATGATCTCTACATTTGAAATGCTACCAGTTGAGGTTCCTTGGTTTTTGGACTCGCTGGATTCATAAATAAATCAAGAGCATCTGACTCCGGCACATCCCCTTTATCAAGAGCGGCGTGGGCCTATGACCCTGATTCATTAAAAAATTGGTGTTTTGTACCCCAGTCTTAATGAAGGGAGTGCTTAGTTAAGATGTGCCATATCCATTACGAGCTGTCCTTCCGTCAGAAATACGAAGTCGGGGGCTGGTGTACGTTTCTGTTGTAATTACGCCACCCTTTGGCATAAATTATGATGAATTTATCAACCGCATTAGGCCATGCCCTACTTCTGCTTACCGTTCAAGAGCTTTGCAGAGCTGACCAGAATTGATGTAAAAATTACAAAAACAGTGATTCTATTCTATGTTGCGTTTTTTGATCTGGTTTCACAAGTTTTGCAATAAATCGGGTGAAGAGCCATTTCGAAATCTGTTGAGGCACAAAAACAATAGTTTTGGGCCGGCTGCATGGAAGCTCTGCTTTAGATTTCCAACAAAAAGAAGTGAGCTGATTGGAGATGGTAAGAATGTAGGATCCTTCTAACATTGGTCTGCCGAGGTGATGTAAACACAAAACTGCAGTCTTTCTGAAGAGTTTAGGAATATCATGCAAAGTAGCTCTGTTAGAAACCATTTTTTAATAATTTGTAGCTATGAAGTGGTCCACTGATCTCTGCATAAGTTTTAAGAAATCTGCCCCACTATAGTATTAACTCCTTCATGACATGGCCATCTTTTTTCTTTCCTCCCCTTCTTCCAAGAGCCATAACTTTTTGTTTTTTGCTTTTCCGCCAATATAGTCGTATCAAGGCTTTTTTTTTTTGTGAGATGAAGCCCCATCCCATTCCTGCAGGTGCTTGTTAAGAGACTCACAGCGGGCTTTAGCAAGTTAACAGAGGTACATAATGTCTGATTAAATCAACCGCCTTGTGCAGGGACAGATGCAGACTGCTTAGAAGCCCCCATCAGAGGTATGGAGATGACATAATTTTATGTCCCATGTCATGAAGGGGTTTATAATAAGTAGAGATGGGTAATATTATTATTATTTTTTTTTTTTTTTTACTGGGAAATTCAATTTGCAGCAAAGTTTTTGACCAACGTATCCTATTCTCTGGGGTCTCTGCTGATGCCAGAGCATAATAAAAGTAGGACGTAAAAAAGTACCCGCCTGCACTGCAGCCCACCGCCTTGATACTGCATCTTCTGTTCCCCTTCCCCGGTCACATATTCTCTTCACTCTGGGCCGCAGCTGTAGTCTGGAGTAGGCCTTGGGCATCACTGCACATGCGCATCATTTTGTCACTCGGGCGATGCGCTTCGACATTATCGCACAGCATGCGCAGTGCCATCATTCAGGCAATGTTGAACCTGAAGCCATTGCCTGGCATGAAAAGGCTGAAAACAATGTATGACTGGTAAGAGAACTGTACAGGTGAGCAGCGAGGTGTTGCTTATTTTAACCCTTTGCCTTGCCCACTATGGTTCATCAAATTGGTGACCTCCATTTTGCTTAATTTGCGTGGAATGCATTGCACAAAAATAACACAGCATTTTGGAAATTTGTAAAATGTAAGTATTCAATTCCTCTCCGATAAATTCTCGCATCTTTAATAGAAAGCAACCTATGACTGGCATTGTGTTCCTCTGTGTTGAGGAGGCATCGTGGAGCTATATTGTGCGTGTGGGGACTCGCAAGTCTCACACCAAACCCTATTAAATAACTTTGAGACATTAATGTGACTAAAGTAGTCGTGCTGCAGTTTGTCCACAAGTCTATAGTAGGATGAATACATGTCACTGTGTGCTTGTTCTCTACAGGTGGAGTACCTAGTGCAGCAGAACGTCATCCCACCATTTTGCAACTTACTGGCTGTGAAAGACTCACAAGTTGTCCAGGTCGTCTTGGACGGCTTAAAAAACATTCTTATAATGGCAGGAGATGAAGCGAGCACAATTGCTGAGATCATAGAGGAGTGCGGAGGTGAGCAATGAATCTGTGACAATTGTAATAATAGTGGGCACCGTGGCTGCAGTCACAGCGAGCCCTAGTGCCCGGTAATATCTGATGTGACATGTAACGATGTCAGCCTCCAGCCCGGCTCATGGCACCTAGGCATCTGTAAAGATCCTCCACCGTAAGGTATATTCACACGGAGCATTTTGACAAGATTTTGGTGCAGTTTCTGAGCTAAAATCCACATTAAAGCTTCAAACCTGTTTGTGAGAACTGTCTTATTCATTTAAATGAGAAAATACTGATGGTTTGTTTTTGTGTTTTTCACACAAGTTAAAAAGTTATGCCATCTTTGGTGCTTTTTCCACCCATAAATTGTGCTTAAAATGTTTTTTTCATGCAATGTTTTGCAAGATTTTTGCATTGTAAAGATGGCAATAAACCTCTTGCTAGGGGTATTCCACCTCGACTTTTATTGTAAAGCTAGGACTGTCAAATGGGAAAACCATTGCCTCTCCGTTGTTGCACCCATCCATTGTTGCCATGACTACAGCACATGACCGCTGCCAGTCATTGGGTTCAGCCAATGTAAATGCAGAAGATCGCCCAATAATTGACCTCAGCCGTCACATTCGTAGTTATGGTGGTAACACTGCAGACATGTGAACTGCAGAAGAGGCCAAATCATTTTCTTTACTTTTTACCCAGGCTAAGCCTTTATTGTTAGTGGGCTTGTCCCGGACTATTATATTGATGATCTATCCATAGGATATGTTATCAATATCTGGTGCGGGTTGGACACTCTTCACTCCTGCACATCGGCCATTCCCAGTGCTGAGTTGCGGAGCTGCACAGTTTGTCCATGGAATAGTGGTCATCACTGACTCCTGCAGTTCCATCCCTTATTCTAATCAATGGGGCACATGTGCAGTGCCAGGCCGCGGCCATTGTGTAGTGCACGGCCGCTGTCCACTTGTATAGGCTGTGCTGTGTAGTGCCACAACTCTGCACATGCTGCCCGGCAAAAGTCATCGCCAGGAGTGCTGAGTGTGATACCCTCCCCTCTCCCCGATCAGACCTTGATCCAAAGTTTTGCACATCATTATAAAAGTCCTGGACAACCCCTTTAAACATCAACAAAAAAACCTTCTAAACTTTGGTGTTTTGTGTAATCTGGTTACTTAGACATATCTGAAGACTCTGCTGCGCATTACAATGCAGTAATATAATTATCATATAGCCATCATTCCTAATATCTATTTCCCTTTAGGATTCCACAATACATTTTGCAGACCATTTTCCTAATATTTTATTATCTCCCCGTCACACACTGATGGCTTTGTTCTCTTTCAGGGCTGGAGAAAATAGAAGCACTGCAGCAGCACGAGAATGAAGAAATTTACAAATTAGCGTTTGAAATCATAGATCAGTATTTCTCTGGTGATGATGTAAGTCGCCTTCTTAAAGTAATGTATGCTCTCACCTAAACCCGAGAATTCACACTTGGATCTCCGCTACGAAGTGGATGATACAGCGCCGGCTTCCCTAGTGCCCTACTCTGAGCATCGCTCGCTGCCAGTGGTTTTTCAGCTGGATCACAGCTGTGTTTTCTGGATAAAATCCACCTCGAAAAACTGCATAGAGGATGGCAATAAAATATCCGTGTAGTTATGCTTCGGATTTCTAGTGGATGGACCCAATGCATCTTAATATGTATTTCCCCAAACTGATGCTTCTGCTGTGGTCATTTTGAGTGGAAAGCTATGGAGACGTGGGCTTATCCACACAGCCGTCACTCAGTCCATGCGCTGCTTATGGCTCAATTCACATAAGGGATTTTACACATTGACCCCAGTTTAGATGCGATAAGAGTTTTCCACTATGGCCGGCCTGACTTGTCTGTAGAGTAAGGAGATGTAGGGGAAATGTATAGACAGACATGACTGCCCAGCATCTATTTCACCCCTTTCATGCCCCAGCCAATTTGTTTTTTTTTTTTCCTTTTCTTCTTCCAAGAGCCATCACTTTTTATATTGTTGCATCCACATAGCCGTATGAATGTGTTTTTTTTTGTTTTGTTTTTTTGCAAGAAAAGTTGTTCTTCTTGCGTTTGAATTACGCCATTCATTTTATCATGTGATACACTGCAAACCGGGGGGGGGGGGGGGGGGGAAAAACTCAAGTGCAGCAAAATTGTAAAAAAAAAAAAAAGTGGAATTCCACAATTCTTTATACTATGTTCAGCATATGGTGTAACTGACCTGGCAATATGATTCTCTCCAGGTCAGTTCAATCATACAGTTATCAAACGTGTATGTATGTGTGCGTGTGTGTGTATATGATAATAATAAATATAAATAATCTTTATTTTTATATAGCGCTAACATATTCCGCAGCGCTTTACATTTTGCACACATTATCATCACTGTCCCCGATGGGGCTCACAATCTAGAATCCCTATCAGTATGTCTTTGGAATGTGGGAGGAAACCGGAGTGCCCGGAGGAAACCCACGCAAACACGGAGAGAACATACAAACTCTTTGCAGATGTTGTCCTGGGTGGGATTAGAACCCAGGACCCCAGCGCTGCAAGGCTGCTGTGCTAACCACTAAGCCACCGTGCCGCCCTATATTTATATAAATAGATAGATAGATAGATAGATACACACAATGGTGGCCCGATTCTAACGCATCGGGTATTCTAGAATATGCATGGCCACGTAGTATATTGCCCAGCCACGTAGTATATTGCCCAGCCACGTAGTATATTGCCCAGTTACGTAGTATATTGCCCAGTGATGTAGTATACAGCACAGAGCCACGTAGTATACAGCACAGAGCCACGTAGTATATTGCCCAGCTACGTAGTATATTGGCCAGTTACGTAGTATACAGCACAGAGCCACGTAGTATACAGCACAGAGCCACGTAGTATATTGCCCAGCTACGTAGTATATTGGCCAGTTACGTAGTATACAGCACAGAGCCACGTAGTATATTGCACAGAGACGTAGTATACAGCACAGAGCCACGTAGTATATTGGCCAGTCACGTAGTATATTGCCTAGCTACTGTTATCCAACGTGTATGTGTGTGTGTGTATGTATATATATATAGATAGATACACACAATGGTGGCCCGATTCTAACGCATCGGGTATTCTAGAATATGCATGTCCACGTAGTATATTGCCCAGCCACGTAGTATATTGCCCAGCCACGTAGTATATTGCCCAGCCACGTAGTATATTGCCCAGCCTCGTAGTATATTGCCCAGTGACGTAGTATACAGCACAGAGCCATGTAGTATATTGCCCAGTTACGTAGTATGTTGCCCAGTGATGTGGTATACAGCACAGAGCCACGTAGTATATTGCCCAGTCACGTAGTATATTGCCCAGTCACGTAGTATATTGCCCAGTCACGTAGTATATTGCCCAGTCACGTAGTATATTGCCCAGTCACGTAGTATATTGCCCAGTCACGTAGTATATTGCCCAGTCACGTAGTATATTGCCCAGTCACGTAGTATATTGCCCAGTCACGTAGTATATTGCCCAGTCACGTAGTATATTGCCCAGTCACGTAGTATATTGCCCAGTCACGTAGTATATTGCCCAGTCACGTAGTATATTGCCCAGTCACGTAGTATATTGCCCAGTCACGTAGTATATTGCCCAGCCACGTAGTATATTGCCCAGCCTCGTAGTATATTGCCCAGCCTCGTAGTATATTGCCCAGCCTCGTAGTATATTGCCCAGCCACGTAGTATATTGCCCAGCCACGTAGTATATTGCCCAGCCACGTAGTATATTGCCCAGCCACGTAGTATATTGCCCAGCCACGTAGTATATTGCCCAGCCACGTAGTATATTGCCCAGCCACGTAGTATATTGCCCAGCCACGTAGTATATTGCCCAGCCACGTAGTATATTGCCCAGCCACGTAGTATATTGCCCAGCCACGTAGTATATTGCCCAGCCACGTAGTATATTGCCCAGCCACGTAGTATATTGCCCAGCCACGTAGTATATTGCCCAGCCACGTAGTATATTGCCCAGCCACGTAGTATATTGCCCAGCCACGTAGTATATTGCCCAGCCACGTAGTATATTGCCCAGCCACGTAGTATATTGCCCAGCCACGTAGTATATTGCCCAGCCACGTAGTATATTGCCCAGCCACGTAGTATATTGCCCAGCCACGTAGTATATTGCCCAGCCACGTAGTATATTGCCCAGCCACGTAGTATATTGCCCAGCCACGTAGTATATTGCCCAGCCACGTAGTATATTGCCCAGCCACGTAGTATATTGCCCAGCCACGTAGTATATTGCCCAGCCACGTAGTATATTGCCCAGCCACGTAGTATATTGCCCAGCCACGTAGTATATTGCCCAGCCACGTAGTATATTGCCCAGCCACGTAGTATATTGCCCAGCCACGTAGTATATTGCCCAGCCACGTAGTATATTGCCCAGCCACGTAGTATATTGCCCAGCCACGTAGTATATTGCCCAGCCACGTAGTATATTGCCCAGCCACGTAGTATACAGCACAGAGCCATGTAGTATATTGCCCAGTGATGTAGTCTACAGCACAGAGCCACGTAGAATACAGCACAGAGCTACGTAGTATATTGCCCAGCTACGTAGTATACAGCACAGAGCCACGTAGTATACAGCACAGAGCTACGTAGTATATTGCCCAGCTACGTAGTATATTGGCCAGTTACGTAGTATACAGCACAGAGCCACGTAGTATACAGCACAGAGCCACGTAGTATATTGCACAGAGACGTAGTATACAGCACAGAGCCACGTAGTATATTGGCCAGTTACGTAGTATATTGCCTAGCTACGTAGTATATTGCCCAGCCAGGTTTGTCACAGGTTAAAAAATAAACATATACTCACCTTTCCGAGGGCCCCTTGTAGTCCACGGCAGCTTCCGGTCCCAGGGTTGGTATGAGCGCAGGACCTGTGATGACGTTGCGGTCACATGACCGTGACGTCATGGCAGGTCCTTCTCCCATACCATCTTTGCCACCAGAACCTGCAACGGAAGATGGAGGCCAGCGCGAGCGACTACGGAGGGCGAGTATAGCAGGTTTTTTTTTTATTATTATTTCCAACATTACATTTTTTACTATTTATGCCGCATAGGCAGTGTCAATAGTAAAAAGTTGGGGACACACAGGGTTAATAGCGGCGGTAACGGAGTGCGTTACCCACGGCATAACGCGGTCCGTTACCGCCGGCATTAACCCTGTGTTAGCGGTGACCGGAGAGGAGTATGCGGGCAACAGGCACTGACTGCGGGGAGTAAGGAGCAGTCATTTTCTTCCGGACTGTGCCCGTCGCTGATTGGTCGCGGCAGCCATGACAGGCAGCTGGCGAGACCAATCGGCGAATGAATAACCGTGACAGATTGCCTTGTGCAGGCATGTACTACGGAGGACAGAGAATGAACTTCAATCCAATATTGCAGCCAGCGGGTAAGGAAAGGGTGAATCAAACACCCGAAAACCCCGCCCCTATGGCTGAAGATTGTTCCCTGCAAATTCAGTTGACAGAGTCCCTTTAAACTCGTCATGGTCGGCGGGTGAGGGGGAGCGACGACGGTCACAAACTCGCCTGCTCCTGGCGCGGTCCCTGCGTGTGCCATGGTCTCCGGCAGCTTCTTCCTTTGTTCAGCTGTCACTGGTACCGCTCATTATAGTAATGAATATCGACTCCACTCCCATAGGCGTGGAGCTGCATATTCATTCCTGTAATGAGCGGTACCAGTGACCGCTGAATAGAGGAAGAAGCTGCCGCTCCCGGAGACCATCTGTCTGGGAGAAGCTGCCAGGGACCGCGTCGGGAGCAGGTGAGTATTTCATATTCACCTTTCTGCGTTCCACCGCGCACCGTCTTCTGCGTCCTCTGTAGTGACTGCTCAGGTCAGAGGGCGCGATGACGTATTAGTGTGCGCACTGCCCTCTGCCTGAAGAGTCAGTGCAGAGAGGCGGGACGCTGAGGAGCAGCGGGCAGCGATGAGAGGCGAGTATGTCATTATTTTTTTTTTTTTTTTTTTTTATTGCAGCAGCATTATATGTGGCACATTGTAATATGAGCATCTTATGGGGCCATAATGAACTGCATGGAGCATTACATGTGGCACATTGTTATATGGAGCATCTTATGGGGCCATAATCATCATTTGTGCAGCATTACATGGGGCACATTTTAATATGGAGCATCTTATGGGACCCATCATAAACCGTATGGAGTACTATATGGGGCGTATTTTGTATGGAGCATTATATGGGGCCCATCATGAACTTTATGGAGCATTATATGGGGCTCCTGATTCAATATGGATATTCAAAACCACTTAGCCTAATGATGTATCAATTAATTTCACTTTTATTGGTATCTATCTTTATTTTTGACATTTACCGGTAGCTGCTGCATTTTCCACCCTAGGCTTATACTCGAGTCACTAAGTTTTCACAGTTTTTTGTTGCAAAATTAGGGGGTCGGCTTATACTCGAGTATATAAACTTTATTGGCACATGATACAACACTTAACATTAAACATAGTTAAAAACAATAGTGGGTACTACCACTCAACATCCTGGAATGTTTTATGTAAAGTGTTGTATCATGTGCCAATAAAGTTTTTATATTTTACTATTTTCTGGTGCAGGGTGCATAATTGCAGTCGTGCTGTTTCTCTTCTTTTGACATTGATTGTTCTTGCTACTGACTTTGCACCCCCCATACTTCTGGTAGTAGTTATTAGTAGTGCACCTGGATTATCTTATTTTCACGTACCCTCTAATTGACTTTCTTTTCTGTTCTGAGCAGATTGATGAAGATCAAAACCTCATCCCTGAAGCCACCCAGGGAGGTACCTACAACTTTGAGCCCTCATCCAACCTTCAGACAAAAGAGTTTAACTTCTAAGTGTGTTGCAGTGCAGCTTTTCTCTGTCCCTCAACTTCTAGCACCACCAGACGTCCACCGATTTGAAGACAGACCCTAAAAGCTTCAAAACGCAAAACCGCCTCCTCATTTTGATGCTTCTAAAGCGAACCATGTATCTTTCACTTGCAGTTGCCAAATGTCACTCACACGGACTGTGATTGCATATGCATGAGCTCGGTTTTCTTTGAAATTTTAGCAGACCCAGCTGTATTTTTTACCTTCTCCATTTGGCACTGTGTGCTGACTGCCACGACATTCAGCTTTTTTTTCTTTTTTTTTTTTTTCGTTTTCTTTTTTTTTTTTTTCTTTTGTTAAGATGATTTCATAGTGATGGCATATCGGCTTCCTGTGGAAAACAAGTAGCTTTTCTTGAATCTGGTGCACTGTACATCAAGACTTTGCTATAATGCATACATCGTGGAAGACTCCGCGGGAGTACAAGTCTATACTCCGAGCCTCAATCTTCCTCCATAGACATTTTCATATTTTGAGGAACTAAGAAATTTCATGGATACAAATCATGCAAGCCAAAAGATATAATTCATGAAACTGAATAAAAGATAACTTGGGTGAATTATTATTGCGAAAAGAAAAAAAAAATCTGTTTAAGAGAAAACTGTAATTCTGTCTCTTTACTAAGTATTTCCCAAACTGCCTCCCAAGTCAGGATTGGAAAAATGGAACGGACCGAAAAGGAAATCGCTTTGTATTTTACTGAACATCAAGCCCTGTCCAACCACTTTGACCTGTTTTTCCTGCTGTTTTACAAGTAACCAAAAGCTGTGCATGGAGTTCCTCCCCAAAAGCTATAGAACATGTCCGACTCAGTAGAAGCTGAAAGCAAGCGTCCCTAATACCGCGCTAACAAAGATCTAAATTTTGGGGTGGGGGGAAATAAACCTTGCTTTCAATTTCAGTAGACATGGTATGTTACGTTTTATTAGGTGGTTTGGTTTTTTTTCGTCAGGGCTTTTCACGTTTACTGTAAACTGTCTGAAATCGATTTCCTCTTTGTATCCAGCGCTTTTGGGAATGTGGTTGGAGAGCGGTGAAAATCTAGAATAAGCTAAGCAAGCTTTCACTTGAATTACAAGCTTACTGGGAGTTGTAGTTCAACAGCTGGTATAAATTTATTTTTAATGAGGTCCTAAGACATGTTGGTTTGGCGTGTTCAGGAACATCTGTAGGTAACGGCGCTGAGACTGAAGCGTCGGACACGATTTCTCACCCTCGTCTTTTGCCATTGATGACGCTTTCTCTTCTATATCAGATGGTCATACCCCCAGGTAAAGCGACACATGGTCATGAATACGGGTGACTAGAGGCCCCATAAATGTTTAAAGTATAAAAAAAAAAAAGTATCGGCTGACCATCCGTCTGAAATTTGTGGCAGCCTCCCAAGAGGGTTGTGGGCAATAGGAATCATACTCCCCGTACAAAGCAGATAAGCCAGACACCTCTGGCAGGGTTTTGAGGTTTCTTTTTCCCCTTCTCACCACCATAAACATATAAATGCTCCAGTGAGTGGAAAAGATTGTGTAGTCGGGAGAAAGGATGTTCAGCCAACTGTTATCTGAGGGGCAACCTTAGGTTTAAAAGTGCTCAGCAGGAACATTCATGGTTAAAAGGAGCCTTTATGGGGGGCAAAATAAGGCACTCACCACCCGATCTGGCATTAAACATGGAGAAACACCACTCCATACCTGGGAAAGAGACAGTTGGAGAGGCAACCCTCCGACATCACAAGTATGTATTAGGCTATGTGCACACGTTGCGGTTTTTACCGCGGAACCGCAGCGATTTTGATGCTGCGGATCCGCAGCAGTTTCCATTGCGTTTACAGTAAACATGTAAACCTATGGGAAACCGAAAACGCTGTGCACATGCTGCAGGAAAAACCGCGCCGATACGCAGCGGTTTACAATCCGCAGCATGTCACTTCTTTGTGCAGAATCGCAGTGATTCTGCACACATAGAAATGCATTGATCCGCCTAGTTCCCGCATGGGGCTATGCCCACCTTGCGGGAAGTAAGCGGATAATGTGCGGTTGCTACCCGGGGTGGAGGAGAGGAGACTCTCCTCCAGGCCCTGGGAACCATATTTGTGTAAAAAAAGGAATTAAAATAATGATATACTCACCTCTCAGCGCTGCACGCGGCCGTCCGGTCTCAGGGTTGCTATGCGAGCAGGGTCTGCGATGACGTCACGGTCACATGACCGTGACGTCGCGAAGGTCCTTCTCGCATAGCATCTTTGGAACCGGACCGCCGCGTGCAGCCCCGAGGAGATCGGGACGTCGGGGGGTGAGCATAACCATTTTTTTTTTAAATTATTTTTAACATTACTATTGATGCTGCATAAGCAGCATCAATAGTAAAACAAGTGCAGGAGTTAAACCCGCAGCGGAAACCGCAAGACAAACCGTGATAAATCTGCAAGGATAACCGCAGCGGTTTTGCCCTGCAGATTTATCAAATCCGCTGCGGGAGAACCCGCAGGGGCCCTTCCTACGTGTGCACATAGCCTTAAGGTATGATTTGGCTGGGCACTGGATCGTTCCTCTGTAACTGTCCCCCGCAGCATACAGTGACTTGTTTCAGTGCCCAAAGTCATCAGACGAGGTACCCCTGCACCCCTCGTGCACAGCCTTATCATGGCTCCATAAAGGATCCTTTGAACATCTAGTCTCGTCAATTGGCACTGTGGTGACGTGTAGTTCATCAGTCTGATGATCCTTTTCTCCATCCGCTAGGTGTATGGACTTTTTTTTTCTTTCATGTTTATCGTACTAGAAGAGTAAAAAAAAAAACCTTAGAACTAGACTTTCTTATATGCCTGGGGAAAGGCGACATCGCATCACTGGCAGTACTCGTCTAGCTTTCTTTGGGCACCAACGTTTTGCCTCTCTTCCCTTCTGTAGGCTTTTAGGCACCCTACATAAAATAACACTTAAGGAGTTAAAGGGAACCTGTCACCCCGTTTTTTCAGTAGGAGATAAAAATACCGTTAAATAGGGCCTGAGCTGTGCTTTACAATAGGGTATTTTTTGTCCCCTGATTCCCCACCTATGCTGCCAAAATACCTTACAAAAGTGGCCTTTTTCGCCTGTCAATCAGGCTGGTCAGGTCGGATGGGCGTGGTCACAGCGCTGTTTCCCCCCACATCTTGCTTATGTTCCCGTTGGTGGCGTAGTGCTTCTCGCATGCGCAAGTGCCGAATGCACTGCGCAGCTGTAGAAAAAGAGCGCGCTCGCCGCTATTCAGCGGTTTCTCGGTGGGCGCGGCCATCTTCCCGGGGCCGCGTGTGCGCAGATGGAGTCTCCTGCTTCCCGGGGCTTCAGGAAAATGGCTGCGGGATGCCGCGCGTGTGCAGATTGACATCGCGGTGGCCATTTTCCTGAAGCCGAGTTCGAATCGGGGTGACAGGTTCCCTTTAAGATAATTTCATTCGTTCAACCAGGTTCATGCCAATGGTGACGTTCCGAATCTGGGCATACAACAATACGGTGTTATAGTGGAACAGCTTGACTTCCAAATTTCAGATATGCAGAAATGTATTAAAAAAAATATATATATTATTTTTTATTTATTTTTTTTTGCCATGGGAGCTAAAATCGCCTGAAGAACTAGGAACTTATTGCAACAGGAAGACTTAGGGATGCAGTTTCTGGTTTCCTGGTGATCTGATGTGAAGGGATAAGATTAAATTAAAACTTTTTTATTTGTTATTTTTCTTAGGTAGCAGACTTGGGTTGTGTTTACTGTGATAATGAGATGTCATCCAAAATTTGTGGATCCGCTTTCCTTTAAATTGCTCAGTCTCTGACAACACAGCAGGTGTGCATTCATTACAATAATATATATATATCTGCCAAGGTGGAGCCACTTTAAAGAGGGGGGGGGAGGGGTTTGTCTTGTATCGCAAGATGGATACAAGCGTATGTTTAAACTGCAAGATTTTTACTTGCTAAAGAATCTGTTTTAATATAGCAGTCTGGCCTCTGATTATTTATAGGTTTTATAAATTTTAGATTCGATTTCTCTTTAAGGTGGCTCAAAACTTTTTCAACTCTTGTGCACATACAGAAAACAAGAAAAAATGAGTTGAAGTTCATTGTGCCTTTTTTTCTTCTTCTCCCCCTTCCCCCGATCTATCATCCCGAGAGTTTTAGAGCTGGCTTCATATCATAGCTGCATCCCATTCACACAGTAGTCGTCTAAAGTGTGGTGTTTTACTTAATAAGGTAGGCCGACTTATAGCAGAACTTGATATGGTCACAATGTTCAACAAAAAAAAAAATTTCATCCCATTTCCACAATTTAACTTTTTTTTTTTTTTTTTTAATTTGTACAAATGTTACATTACATAAATATACGTGTACATATATATATATAAGCTGCATTTGGATGCATTGTTTCTTTCTAGGGTTTCCAGAAGTCATTTCTTTGTATTTTAATTTGCAGAAATGCTTTACAGGCCTCCGTTGGAGGGGACTAAAGACCGTGTGTGTATATATAAATGCTTAAAAGTGGAGTTCTCATCCAAGGTCCGTTTTCTAGGCATTAGTGACCCTGCGTATGTCACCAAGTCCTGGAGAACAGGCGGCCCGAATAATGTTCTTCATAATGGCAGCCATCGTAAAGCAGATGAAAAGTTCTCTTTAAAGCCCAAGCAAACTGAGTAGCTTTATTTGTGACCTTATTAAGTTTTGATAGGGATTGCATAATGTGATAGTTACAGAAACAAAGAATATTGCTGCACTTTTTTGTTTTCGGAACAGTGTTTGGTAAAATGCATACTTTCTTTTTTTTTTTTCTTTTTTTTTTCCTCCTTTTTTTTCCTCCTTTTTTTTTATTAACTGTTTAGACTAAAATGTTCTTTCAAAAGAGGCATCAAAATGTGTTCCTAATTTTGTATATGGGCTTAGGTTTTGTAACCAATAAAAAGCTGCTATCAAATACTATATCGTATTCCCTCGTGTGTGGTTTTTATTTCTGGTTTCCTTAAAGGGACTCTGTCACCTGAATTTGGAGGGAACAATCTTCAGCCATGGAGGCGGGGTTTTTGGGTGTTTGATTCACCCTTTCCTTACCCGCTGGCGGCATGCTGGCTGCAATATTGGATTGAAGTTCATTCTCTGTCCTCCGTAGTACATGCCTGCACAAGTCTAATGAACTTTGGCCATACCGCAGCCGAAGTTGCTGTCTAACAGCCCCAGCCTAAAACTTTAAACAGAAATCCTGGGTTTCCCCAGCAGATGACATCAATGGAAATGACAGACTGGGCAAGTTGAAGATTAGTTTAGTTCACACTGTGTTAGCAGCAGCCCGTTCAGCACATACGCTAACAGGCTGCTGCTAGCGCAAGTGCCGGCGCTACATCGCGCCAGCGCAGATAGAGCATCTGCTAGCTCTCTGTGCTGACGGTGACGGACCCGGAAACGCTGCAGCGCGTGTCTCAGGGTCCGTCACTCAATGACGGCACATCCCTAGCACATGCCCATTGTGGGCGTGCGCTAGCGATGCGTCCGATATTGCAGTCAATGGTGGCCGTAACGGACTACGTTACACTGCATTTATGCTGCGGTGTAACGTAGTCCGTCTAACGGACACCATTGATGCAGTGTGAACCAGGTGGAGGCCTGAGGTGTTTCACACTGGATTATGCCAAATGAACACTTTTTTTTGTTTTATTCTTCTGATTTTCATCACTGTTTGTTTGGTAGAGATGAACACACAGATTTTGTACTACCCTGCTTGGTCAGTCATCCTCATGCTCCTTGGCAGCCAAGGACCAGGGTCAAACGAACTTCCTAGGCCACTGCGATTACTAGGAGGTTTGCTCTGGCCTGGTCTTGCTGCTGGTAATTGCAGAAGCCCCCAGTATATTGGTATTTGAGTGTCACTAGAGGAAATTTGCACTGCCATGGTCTGGCTGTAGCTGTGATCCTTTAATCAGAAGAGGCACCCAGAATGCCGTCATTTGAGTGGCGGTCTACGTAATTTGCACTGCCCTGGTCCAAATACCACTGAGTACTGGAGGGGATGCTGGACTACAGCTCCTGCCTCCTGGTCCAACCACGATCCCAGCACTGACTAGCAGCCGTCAATATACAATGTACACAGAGCTGTGGTGTTGGCAGGGGCAGCTTTCTGATCTCTGCTACATTTAAAACCTCTGAGGCTTTGTGCACACGTTGCGAATTTTTCCGCACTGTTTTTGAAAAATCCACAAGTAAAATGCACTACGTTTTACCTGCGGATTAGCCGCGGATTTCCTGCGGGTTTTTTTTGCGGATTTCACCTGTTTATACACCTGTGAATTCCTATTATGGAGCAGGTGTAAAACTGCGGAATCCACACAAAGAATTGACATGCTGCGGAATAAACGACGCAGCGTTTCCGCGTGTTTTTTTCCGCAGCATGTGCACTGCGGATTTAGTTTTCCATAGGTTTACATGGTACTGTAAACCTGATGGAAAACTGCTGCGGATCCGCAGGCAAATCCGCAACGTGTGCACATACCCTGATAGTTTACTGGGTGCAACAGTTGTAATACAAAGTGATACATCACCTGAATGCGGGTGTCTATCCCTGTTGGTCTGAGATGGAGTAGCAAACACCTGGTGACAGATTCCCTTTAACGCCAACTTAGAATTAAACAGTGTGCTTATTTTTTTTAGGCGCCAAATACTTCCGAATTATCTCTACAATACAGAGGGAAAAAATGTTTTATTCTCTGCAGAGCCTATTGCATCAGATGTCCAGTTAAACATACATTTTGGTTAAAGGTCTTCTTTAATAAGTGCATCGATCCCCCGCTACTATGCGTGCGCTCAACAGTGGCTGTAGTCTGTGAGAGTGCGATGGTGGAGCGAAGACTTGTAGGGAAAGCAGATGGGTAAACTGATGACAACTGTATCCTGTCCTATACAGGGGTACTTGGAGAAAAACTCTGCAGTCAGTCAGCTCCTGCACACCTCGCTGCCATGTACAGACACTGAGCGCACACTATGAAGACTGATCTCCCTGTGCTCAGAGCTGGGAGATCTGTACTCGAGATATGGAGTACAGATATGTGCACTAGTTAACCCTTTGTACTAGCCACTTTCTACGTTAATGACCGATCCTTTTTTTTTTTATCTGACCAGTGTCACTTTATGTGGTAATAACTCTGGAGCGCTTCTGCGGCTCCCACTGATTCCGAGACTGTTCTATTGTGACATATTGTACTTCATGATAGTGGTAAAATTTGTTCAGGATGACTTGCATTTGTTAAAATGTCTGAAATTTGGCGAAAATTTTGAGAAAGTCACCATTTTCAATTTTTTTTTTATTCTTATGCTCCTAAACCGAAGAGTCATGTCACACAAAATAGTTAATAAGTAACATTTCCCACGTGTCTACTTTACATCAGCACAATGTTTTAAACAAATTTGTTTTTTGTTATGAAGTTATATGGGTTAAAAATCGACCAGGGGGGGCGTGGCCTGAGCTCTGGCGATGTAGGAGGTAAGAGCTCTGAGCTCCCACTAAAGAACCCAAAAAGCGACGAAAAAAATCCACGAGGCATTTATTTATAATTTTTATTGAGTTATTATCCCTCTACAACAGAATTGGAACATTTTGCTGTCAAAAAATGCTTTCAATCAAGAATTTTTACTTCATAGAATGTAGGAGATAAAACCGGAGACAACATTTTGAAAAGCGGAGGGATACCTTTACCTATTATTATTTTTTTTTTTTTTCTCACACCAGAATTCAACTTTAAGGTCAGTGCTTGCATTTTCCACCTAAGAGCCAATTGGACAGTTATCCCTGGTCATCTGGGTGCCCATATTGCTGAGATTTCTTTTTATTTGGGTCTCTTGTGCACTGAAACAGCATTCTTCCCTATGGTGTAAAGGCGGAGGGATACCCACTTCATATATTTTTTGACTGTAGGATATAATTAAATTGATGACCAGTGCACCTAGTTTTCACTCAGTGGACAACTTAGATTTATCATCCTGTCATTTTGACACATATATCTGAAAGATTAGAGGTGGCACAACCGAGATTTACCAGTAAAACCCGGCTGGAATACTGCACAGCTTAACAGCACTCTCACCTGAGGTAGAAAGTAGTTCCGGCAGCTCCATTTGACTTACTGCGGCAAGCTCCTGCTTCAGCAAGATTATAGATCCAGGAGCGCTTCAGGTACCTGCTTCCACGCCGACCATCAATACAGATACATTGCTTATCTAAGATCAAAGGGGCTGAATTGTCTGAAGACAGAACACCGAAGGAGACTGCAATTTTGGAACACCAGAAAGGAGGAGGATAGTTTTTTTTTTTGTTTTTTTGTTTTCTTTTTTTTTTAAAAAAAGCACCCATCATTGTAGGATCCTGTTTCCCTATCAACCAGATAAGAATCTCAAGGTGAAGACATTTTGAAACAATAAAGGCGACTCTGGTTGCCTGGGTGGTGTCTTGGGATTCAGTCCCATAAGGAATTGACGGCTTTCAGAGAACTTTAAAGGTTACTTGTACCTAGAATGCAAAGGGAGAGGATTTAGGTGTTGTATATAGACCATCTCATAAATAATGCCTTATAAGTTTATACCTTATAGTTCCTATTTCATTTTGGTTAGTGACATCTAAGCCCCATATATATTTAATTAGGGGACTTATAAGTGTCCTATGATACATAATATTAATTAACTGCAGCCCAGAGCCTTGTTCTTTTAATATATAACAATCTGGTCAGAGACTTTACTCCCCTTATCTTCTAATCCTACTGTCATCCATAGGCTCAGCTCTGTTAGGGTACCGTCACACAGTGCAATTTTGATCGCTACGACTGCACGATTTGTGACGTTACATCGTCGCTTAATTATCGCTCCACTGCGGTCACACTTCACGATGTACGGCGCTGGAGCGATAATTTCATGACGTATTTGCGATGTAGAAGTCGTATGGGACAGTCGTACGGTCGTGTCACACAAGACGATTCAGAGCAAATTTTGCATAATCTGTGCGTGACGTTGTTCACTAGGGGGCGTGTCGAGCTGCTAGCTATGTGCTGATAGGCCACAGGTTCTGTGCACACAATTGGTTGGAAAATTTGTCACCTGAGCGCTATTGTTTCCAAGCCACCTCACCGGTTTCAAAATTTCCTTTCTTCACTTTGTACTTGGACACTTGTTGGACTAGGACATCGGATTCAGTATTTCACAGAATATTCCACGCTTTGCACCGCAGCTTCGAGGTATGTTACACCGCTTGGGCATAGTGGATGGAACGATGTACTGTCGTCATGAGCGCTTCGTTCCGTCGCTGAAGCGATGCGGATGGTACGCTGTTGTGACTGGTTGTGACTGGTGGGCTAGAGCGTGGTAGATGGAACGCTGTTTGGTCGGCATGACCGCTTCGTTCCGCCGCTGAAGCGATGCGGATGGTACGCTGTTGTGACTGGTTGTGTCTGGTGAGCTACAGCGTGGCAGATGGTACAATGTATGGTCACCATGAGCGCTTTGTGTGGCTGCTGTATGGAAGCGGGCGGTACACTGTTCTGGGTTATGGTGGCCTATGGCGTGGCAGATGAAACAAGCGATGCTGATGTTACGCTGTTGTGACTGGTTGTTACTGGTGGGCTAGAGCGTGGTAGATGGAACGCTGTTTGGTCGGCATGACCGCTTCGTTCCGCCGCTGAAGCGATGCGGATGGTACGCTGTTGTGACTGGTGGGCTAGAGCGTGGTAGATGGAACGCTGTTTGGTCGGCATGACCGCTTCGTTCCGCCGCTGAAGCGATGCGGATGGTACGCTGTTGTGACTGGTTGTGACTGGTTGTGTCTGGTGAGCTACAGCGTGGCAGATGGTACAATGTATGGTCACCATGAGCGATTTGTGTGGCTGCTGTAGTGAAGCAGGCGGTACACTGTTTTGGGTTATGGTGGCCTATGGCGTGGCAGATGGAACAATGGATGGTAGGCATGAGCTCTTTGTGTGGCTGTTGTTGTTAAGCGTTTGGCACACTGGCAAAAGTATTGTTTAAAGGGCTCTTTGTCAACCGTGTAATTTTTTTTTTTTTTATAATTATTTTTCAGATGTCAAATCGTGTGGAATTCATCAGGGAATTCATCGAAATATACCAGTCTTTTCCCTGCCTCTGGAAAATCAAATCTCCAGAGTATTGTAACAGGGAAAAGAGGCAGGAGGGTTATTTAAAGCTCATTGAGCTTTACAATCGTCATGCACCAGAAGAGCCAGCAAACGAAGCGGTTATTAAAAAGAAAATTCAGGCGCTCCGCACGGTGTGGAGGAAGGAGCTTAACAAGGTTCTTCACACTACAAAGTCCGGGGCTTCCACCGAAGATGTTTATGTGCCAAAGCTTTGGTATTTTGAACATCTGAATTTTCTGAGGGACCAAGAGGTGCCACGGACTTCCACGTGTTTTCGCTTGTTGGCACCTGTGGAACAAATTGTTTCGGAGAACCACGCCGAGCAGGAGTCACAAGGGCAACAAGTAAGTAGCTCTTTGGACGAAAGTTCACCAATGTGTCATAATTACATAATTTTTCTCTGCATTTTATGTTTTATACTTCTGATTATCACATCAGTTTGAAGTTATTACAAAAACATGTCCACATTAGTAACCCTGTCGCAGTAAAGTATTATATGTGGAACATAATATGTATGAAATGGCGATATTTCTAAACCATACCATCTAAGCAATATAGAAAATAGTATCGCTTCAAGCTGCCGATGTACTCTTGTTGAGACTATTTAGACTATAAAATATTCATCAGGTTCCCCTAGCAGTCAGAACAGTGTAGTTAAAAGTATTAAATAAATGGGAAGGTTAAAGAATATTACTAAGCTTAAAATATATTACAACCTTTTTTTACCTACTACGAATATATAGTTTGGATGCGGTTATGGTGGTCAAACTTTTTGTTGCCAGGTTCGTAACTTGTTTTTTTTTTTTTTCCCCCAGGATGACAGTGCGCAGGACAGTACACTGGACTGTTCACAGGACTGCACGACAACAGATTTAGTGGAGGCGGCACCTGCCAGGACTCAATCGAGGCAAGGTCCAAGGAAACGGAAAGCCACCTCAGACGTTTCACATGAACTGTTGAGCCTTGCAAAAAAGGTGTTAACAAACAATGTTAGCCCTGCGTTGCAGGGGTTTGGACACTATGTTGTTGACAAACTGGCCAAAATGGACGACAGCCAAAGAACACTAGCGGAGCGTCTAATATTGGAAGCAGTAAACAAGGGTACAGATGGCGATTTGGACAAGCACACTCGTTTGGTCTATTCCCGGCCAATGCAGCGGACAGAGCCCTCATATTACAATGGTTGGTCACAGTGTCAGACACCAATGCGACACAATGTTCCCGTTTCCCACTTCGTCCAGCCACCCCCTAACCACTCCTACACGCCAATACCTTCACATATGGCTTCGCCCGTCAGGCACCAAAGTTATCAGCCGGAAGAATCGTCGTATCACAATTTGTGATTTCCTAACTTTTACATTACTTTTTATTTTATTGTCTTGTTAAAATAATGTTTCAAATAAAAGCTTTTATTAGAAATTCTATCACGACTGTTTGATTGGTGTGTCTCGATCACAGCACTGTATGAGGGCACAAATTAACGTAACAAATTCATGTACAGTTAACTAATACAAAAAAAATGGAATCATAGTTTAACTAAATATTTTTAATGTAACAACCAAAAATGTATTATTGGCCCGCCTCCAACTGCTGGCACATGTCCCGAAGCTTCTGCAGCTCCTCCATTGCCACATTGTGCTGCTCCTGAATCCGCGCCATAGTGTGGATAAGCCTTTCTATGCCGGCTTCAAGATCCTCCTTGTTCACACTGACGACAGCTGTGGGTCAAAAAACATAACATTAATAACACTGTAGTCTCCCGATGTGTCTTTGCTTCTGTGAAGGAAAAAAGAAAAAAAAACAGCATATAAGGCAATACTGACTTGGGGGGGGGGGGGGGGGGTGTTTGGGTTGGGGGTGAAAGAGTGGGCCTGCCACAAAATCAAAATAACCTCAATGTGGGAACCTACTAGGATGTTGAGGCACGGAGGGCACTTCGGGATCAGAGTCCATGTTGAATGCCTCGGCGGCGGCGCTGTCTCTTTGCCTCTGTGAAGGGAAAAAAAAAAAAAAATTAAAAAAAAAAAGGTCTGTTAACATATATGGCAACACTGGCTGCCGGGGGAGGGGGGGGGAAGAGGGGACCTGCAACTGAATCCAAATCACATAATTGTGGGAACCTACTAGGATCTGGAGGAGTTGACCCGGAGGGCACAGATCCAGAAGAGGCTGTGCGGGATGCCTCGTGGCGGCGGCGGTGCTGTCTCTTTGCCTCTGTGAAGGAAAAAAAAAAGGTAGGTCTGCAGTTAGCTGTGCCACATAGTACTTTTCACCGTTCATACTGTCCCATAGCTGTGGCACATAGTGGCTCTGCAACGTTCAAACTGTCCCATAGCTGTGCCGCATAGTGGCTCTGCAACGTTCATACTGCCCCATAGCTGTGGCACATAGTGGCTCTGCAACGTTCAAACTGTCCCATAGCTGTGCCACATAGTGGCTCTGCAACGTTCAAGCTGTGGCACATAGTGGCTCTGCAACGTTCAAACTGTCCCATAGCTGTGCCACATAGTGGCTCTGCAACGTTCAAGCTGTGGCACATAGTGGCTCTGCAACGTTCATACTGCCCCATAGCTGTGGCACATAGTGGCTCTGCAACGTTCAAACTGTCCCATAGCTGTGCCACATAGTGGCTCTGCAACGTTCAAGCTGTGGCACATAGTGGCTCTGCAACGTTCAAACTGTCCCATAGCTGTGCCACATAGTGGCTCTGCAACGTTCAAGCTGTGGCACATAGTGGCTCTGCAACGTTCATACTGCCCCATAGCTGTGGCACATAGTGGCTCTGCAACGTTCAAACTGTCCCATAGCTGTGCCACATAGTGGCTCTGCAACGTTCAAACTGCCCCATAGCTGTGCCACATACTTTTGGGTACCTGCGTACTGACCTCTGCGAATCTCCTTGCGAAGCTCCTGCAGGCGCTCTGGGCTTTTGGACTTGAGATCGCCCCATTTTTTCACAATCTGGGCCTTGCTGCGAGTTATCCCAAACCGCTTCCTGAGGCCCTCAGACACCACACGGACAACTTCATCCTTGTGCTGGTTGCGGTGCAGCACCAGCCCAGTTGTCTCGTACTGCATCCGATCCATTGTTCCAATAAGGAACTTGAGCTCTGGGATGCCCATAGGAGGATCACGGCGACTGGCAGCCATTATCAAGATGTCAGGGAACCAAAACAAGCTAGCGCAGGCACGCCGGAACGCTGTAACGTCATCACGCCGTCATAGACCACGAGCGTACATTACGTGACGCTCCGGCGTTAAATAACCATCCTTCGAACGGCATTTACTATGTGCGTTCATTCCGTACCGCTCAGCCGTCACAAATGTGACGCTGTCCATAAACGGCAACGCTATTGCGATGCCGATCTGGCGGCAGGACGGCGGAGTACAGCTCCTCCTCTGGGCGTTGCTGTTCAGGGTCATTCCATCTAAAATGGCGGCGAGAATGCGTTCTGCTCCTCTGGGGCAGCCAGAGCTCCTTTTTTTTATTAGACAGATGGATGCCCTGGATTATGAGGGTCTGGAGAGCCGCCCTGCCCACCCACACATCCACAAGCGGGAAGTGCTTGGCCACATAGCCAGAATGATGGAGAGGAGGTTTGGCGTCTGCCGCAGTCAGTTTCAGCTGCGTAAAAAATGGGCTGACCTCCGCTATAAAACGCCACAAATGTTTGCTGAGTTGCGTGCGGAGGCAAGGCGAGGCAAGTACTAATATGGGGGGATTGGGAGATGCACGCTGTCAGGAGGGGGGGGGTTTGGGAGGGAGGCTTGCGCTCATGGTCGCCAACGTGACCTCAAATGCATTAAAACACATGCCCCGTTTTTGTAAAATTTAGTTATTTTCCAAGCAGAATATGCGTTGTCCGTGAGAAAACTTGTCGGGTTCCCGACAGGAAGACCATTGAACACCAGAGCCCACATACAAGTCTGAGTATCGCACCCCTGTAAAGTGTGATCTCTATTTTATGTTTCAGTATATTGTAAGCTTTGATCTGCAGCACTCAACATTTGTGTGTAAACATTGTGATTCTTTACTTTAGGTGTAGAGAGACAGCGGCGGCAAGTGAGACCCACCATTGCCACCAGTACCCCATCGTCAGACACCAGTGGGAGCCCACAGTCCGGGACATCACGTAAGTTCACAATCATTGATTGCATTTTTTTTAACATCACACGGGACATAACAGGGTAGCTGAAATATTTGAAGACATTACAGACGCAATAATGACCCAGCGGCCTACCACGCCTCCACCATCTGTTGCGACCATGCACCCTCGCACCCCTGTGAAGTGTGATATAAATTTTATGTTTCAGTATATTGTTAGCTTTGATCTGCAGCACTCTACATGTGTTTTTAAAGATTGCGTTTGTTAACTTTATGTGTAGAGAGACAGCGGCGGCAACAGGTACCTGCCATTGCCAGCAGCACCACAGCATCCACCACCAGCGGGAGCCCACAGTCCATGACGTCACGTAAGTTAACAATCATAGATTACAGTTTTTCAACTGCATACGGGACATAAGAGGGTAGCGGAAATATTTGAATACATTACAGACGCAGTAATGACCCAGCGGCCTACCACGCCACCACCAGACAGCAGACGGCCTCGCACCCCTACACCACCCTCAACACCTCCCTTCCGACACTCCTCTTCCTCCCCCGGGTCGGCGGCATTCTCCCCAGAACATAACATACGTAAGTGACCAAAACAGCGAGCGCTTCCCAACGGCGTGTTCCATAGTTAACCAGATCTGTTATTATTTCCTTTAAGGTGCTGCAGCAGTGGCCAGATCGCTGGGGTGGGAAATTAGCAGCTCTGGTTCTGGTAATGAGGAACCGGCGTCCCTTCTCCGTAAGTATCAAGATAATACGAGTGGTTTTCTGCTGGATGTCACAATAGACAACTAAAACTGTAAAATTTAATAAAATTTACATCGCCCTGTGGTGCCAGACCAAATAGAAATTTACAACACACAAAATTTGGTCCTGCCCCAGAGGTCGAGATGTATTTTCAGCGGAATCAACGTTGGTTCTCCAACCTCTTCTATCCACAGAACCGCCCACCGTAAGAGAGCTCCTGGCGAGACAATTGCGCCTGGAGCGGACAGCAGCGCTCCTGCAGCAGACAGCAGCGCTCCTCCAGACTCAAGTAGAGCAGCAGGGCGTGACGCTGCGACACCTCTTGGGCCGTGGAAGGAGATAATTTTTTTTGGGGGGGGGTTATGTTATATTTTGTTGTTTAATAATTTAAAACCAAGAAATTGTTACAAAAAAAAACAAAAATCTTCGCATTCTTTCTTTAATGTTTACCAAGCTATAAGGGTTAACAGCACCATTTTATAGGCATCACATTTAAAGTTATTTAGAGAGGTTTATATGACAGCAAAGCAAAAAAAAATATTTTTTTATACGGCGCGATCCTGCCAGGGTACAGCTCCAGAACCATTAAAGTACTGACAGTATTTTTCGCGACAGTCCCTTGCATCGTCTGCCTGTCTGCCAGATCCAAGTGCTTGAAGAGCTGTAAAATTATCAGGTTGTGTACGCCATTCCCCGGGCACAATATCTCCGGTTCTTGCGTCCACTGCATCAATAAACGAAGGAGGAGAATAGGAGCTCGTATCATGACGTCTCAGGAAATTATGGAGCACACAGCATGCCAAAACCACAAAGTCTATAGACGGCAGCTTCAAGTTGATAGCTGTGTGGAACACTCTAAACCGATTTGCCATAATCCCAAAGGCATTTTCAACCACACGACGGGCCCTCGACAACCGGTAATTAAAGATTCTGCGCTCCGGTGTGAGTGTTCTCTGTGCAAATGGCTTCAGCAAATGTGGATGAAGAGGGAAAGCTTCATCAGCGATGAAGACAAAATTTAGGTTTGCTTTTGTGTCTTCATTTAGTGGCAACAGCAGTTCATTGTTCCTCAAGCTTTCCCCAAATGAAGTGTGTTCAAAAACACCACCGTCGGAGAATCGACCATTCATGCCAACATCCACATCGACAATCTCATAGTTCGCATTGACAAGGGCCATGAGGATCACACTGAATTATCCTTTGTAGTTGAAAAAAAAGGATCCAGAGTTGGCTGGTTGCGTGATGCGCACATGCTTTCCATCTAATGCACCACCGCAGTTTGGAAACTGCCACAGCTCATCAAAATCGGAAGCAATCCTCTTCCAGTCATCTGCCGTCTTGGGAAACTGCAAGATGAGAAGGAAACATGTACAAATTAGGTCAAATATATTATGCACATACACTCTCATGTGGACATCCTACAGTGATTGAGGCGCAGTATGGATTAGTATAACAAAGTCAACAACCCTGAGTATGCAGGCAGCCATTTTTTCAGATGGCTTCGGTGACTCAGAGGGGGTGCTAAACAATATATCTAAATTATATAATCAATAAAATTACGTTGGGAGCAGCAAATAAAAGAAGGGTGGCGCAGGGTTGGAGCAGCACATATCAGAATGGAGACGCAAAATGGTAGCAGCACATGTCAGACTGGAGGCGCAGGATCACAGCAGCACATGTCTGAATGGGGGCGCAGGATGGGAGCAGCACATGATAGGATGTAGAACATATACCAATAGAAATGCTCGCCATCAGGGCGTAGAACGGGTTCAATAGCTAGTATAATATATCGACATAACACAGCAGCCAAAAAAAATATAGTAGTACCTCCATATAATGCCTTAAGCTCTGCACAATGGCCTCGCATGTCTCCGGAATCACAACGCTCAGGAAAGGTCTGGAAACAGCGGCGGAAAACTGCAAATCCTGAAGAGACCTTCCTGTTGCCAGGAACCGCAGTGTCACCGCCAACCTTTCCTCCACGGGCACGGCTGCACGCATCGGCGTATCACGCCTTTGTATGAGTGGCGTAACAGCAGACAGTATTATTTTGAAGGATTCCTCGGACATCCGAAGGTAGTTTCGGAAATCATGAGGGTTATTGTCACGTAACTCTCTTATGAGACCCATGTGTGACAATGTGGATCTTTTCTGCAGCCAGCTCCGGGTCCACATGCGACGTTTTCGTTTAGGACGTCTCTCCTCTTGGAGACGTGCTGCCTCAAACACCAGGGCAGCAGCAACAACAGAACTCTCATCGGAAGTGAGCATAGTTCCTAAAAAGAAAACAAACGTACAATAAATACACGTGCTTACAAAACAATGTTCTGACCATTGATCTAATAACTATATATGTTACTACTGGTATTAAATGGGGCAGTCACCCATCTCGATCTGTAAAAGGATTAATTAATTGGGCCACGCTACAGCTGTGTACCTGAGGTTCTCAGGCCTACCCTACTCAAAGGAACAATCGACCACACTCCAGCGTTTATCCCCGTTGAAGCGCAACATATGCTACGCTGTAGCGTTATACATACCTTTTGCGGTAAAAGTCTAGTAGTTAAAAGTCCAGGGAATCCAGCGAATTTAGGAGTTCTGTTTACAGCACGTGCTACAGAGAGAAATGAATAGCGCGCTCGAGAGCTCCGGTTTTATCCGCTGGGAACAATAGTCCTTTGTCGAATGAGCGCACAGTATTGTACCGCCCAATCAGCACACGGGAGGTGGAGAATTCAGCGCTCCTACGTAGCCAGCTCCTCCGCCCTTTACATCGTATACAATATCGTGCACACCTTTGTTACACCATGCGATCATGCCGCCACAGCGGGACACTAGACGACGAAAGTTTCAAACGATGTGCTACGACGTACGATTCACAGCGGGGTCCCTGATCGCAGGAGCGTGTCACACACTGCGATATCGTACCTATATCGCTCGAACGTCACAAATTGTGCCGTCGTAGCGATCAAAATTGCACTGTGTGACGGTACCCTTACTCTCAGTTTGTTTGGGCAAATTTGAGGAATAGGAATCATTGTATTCTTTTCTTCATCCTGATCAAGGAATCAATAATCTTCCTCCCATTGTATGTTACATAGACTGTTTATTTAATCTTTAACCTCTTTCTTGGCTGGATATAAATCTCATTACGCTGCCACATCAAAGATTCTAGATCTAAAAGGTACATTACCCTATTTACTCTTTACAAAACTTGAGAGGCCTATGAGGTAATTATCTGCCTACTTTAACTTGTAAGCTTCGCATGCTGAACCTTTGTGTGTAGTATCTTGTGTTTCAGGTTACCAACTTTATTTGTTTGACTGACAGCTATTCTTTTATCAATATATTGTATCATATAGCAATATTTACATGCAATTACCTGTATATTGAGTTCCAAGGGCTATATACTATAATTAATTGTATCATACTACTATATCTATCCAAGTGTCAATAAATGAGACCGACCAAAATGCAGACAGGAACAGGGAAAACAAAAAATAAATCCCAAACAAGTAGACAATCTCTACAAAGGGCTCACTCTAAATCTTATGAAGATTTCTTTAACTCACCTAGTCCTACTAGATCAAGGTCCCCTGTTAAGTCAGGGGAACCAAGTTCTACATTTATTAAACAATCCTCATTCCTAACATACAGTAAAGCTACAAAGGAAGGGACTATACGAAAAAATTCAACATCCAAATTGCCAATAAGCATGTCATCCCGTAAAGGAGACCCCAATGGAGTGTCCAAACTTCCAATTCTAAATACCATCTCACCTAATGAAATGGATACTTCCAGATCATTTAAAAGAAAAGGTCCTAGTGACCATGGGAGTAAAAATGACCCTTCCACTGAAGATTTGGACAATCAGTCTGATGACTATTCACCGAACAATAGCCCAGACAGACAAAGAGTTAAAACAGATCACATAGAGGTGCCACCAATAGCAGAGATCCCACCTCCTTTAATTAACCTGGATGAATTTCTTAGTTCTAACAAGCCTGCCACTGAAGGTTTCTTGGCTAGCCTTTTTAGGTCATTTAATGAATCTATGAGGAGAGGATTTGAATTACAGAGCAAAACCCTGCAGGAAACTTGCAACAATTTCATTCAAAGATTCGAGAAGAATGAAAACAGATTAACTCTTGTTGAAAAAGACACCATTTACCTATCCAAACAGAATTCTAATCTTCAAGCTGAGATCCTAAAGGCCCCGTCACACATAGCGACGCTGCAGCGATACCGACAACGACCCGGATCGCTGCAGCGTCGCTGTTTGGTCGCTGGAGAGCTGTCACACAGACAGCTCTCCAGCGACCAACGATCCCGAGGTCCCCGGTAACCAGGGTAAACTTCGGGTAACTAAGCGCAGGGCCGCGCTTAGTAACCCGATGTTTACCCTGGTTACCATCGTTAAAGTAAAAAAAAAAAAAAACAGTACATACTTACCTACCGCTGTCTGTCCTCGGTGCTCTGCTTCTCTGGTCTGGCTGTGAGCACAGCGGCCGGAAAGCAGAGCGGTGACGTCACCGCTCTGCTTTCCGGCTGACCGGCGCTCACAGCCAGACCAGAGAAGCACAGCGCCGAGGACAGACAGCGATAGGTAAGTATGTAGCGTTTGTTTTTTTACTTTTAGGATGGTAACCAGGGTAAACATCGGGTTACTAAGCGCGGCCCTGCGCTTAGTTACCCGATGTTTTCCCTGGTTACCAGCGAAGACATCGCTGAATCGGCGTCACACACGCCGATTCAGCGATGTCAGCGGGACCTCAACGATCAAAAAATGGCCCAGGCCATTCCGACACGACCAGCGATCTCACAGCAGGGGCCTGATCGCTGGTACGTGTCACACATAGCGAGATCGCTACTGAGATCGCTGTTGCGTCACAAAACTTGTGACTCAGCAGCGATCTCGCTAGCGATCTCGCTATGTGTGACGGGGCCTTTACCCTCAAAAATAAGTTAACAGACCTCGAAGATCGTAGTCGAAGAAATAACTTAAAGATAAGAGGTATTCCTGAATCCGTCCCGCAAGGTGATCTCTCAAACTACACTAAAAATCTATTCAAACAACTGGTCCCCAATCTCTCTGACTTACAACTGAACATTGACCGTATCCATCGCCTGCCACGTCCTAAGGGGATACCCCAAGACAAGCCCAGGGATACTATCCTTAGAGTACATTTCTTCGATACAAAAGAAAAGATTTTGAAAGGCATCAAGGAAAAAGGTTCCTTCCCTGACCCGTATAGGAACATAAAATTGTTCTCAGACTTCTCCAAAGCGACGATGGATGCGCGTAGATCCTTTAAAGACATAACAGCTAAACTTAGAGACTTCAAAGTGCCCTATAGATGGGGCTTCCCAACAAAACTCTTAGTGTGGTACAACAGCAAAAATTATCCGATCGATACCCCTCAAGAAGGCTTGAGATTTATTAAATTCCTCATGGAAGAACCTGCCTTTAAAGATAAACATTAGAAAATATGGGTATTATTATTTTCATAATTTCATTCTTTCATTAGACCTCTAACTCTGAGGTGTCTTTGTGGGCCTCAGCCACAAGTCTTGTATACCCCACACTTAGGTGAGACTCAATAAATTTGGAGTCCTCCAGGAGAACCCCTAAGTTAGTTCTTGTGTATTTTGGCTAGTTTTAGATAGGCCAACCACTAGTTTTGTTGTATTTATCTTTATCGCTCAGTTTTGTTTCATTCATAATTAATAATGAAAATCCTTTCTTATAATGTTAGAGGCATCAACAGCCCTAATAAAAGATTTACCATTTGGAAAGAGATTATTCGTTCTCGTGCCAATATTGTATGTCTGCAGGAGGTGAAATTAGCAAAAGACAATCATCCAACTTTTCAGCACAAAAAATTTCCACATATCTTTAAATCGCTACACTCGTCTAAAAAAAGGGGTGTCGTCACTTTAATAAGTAGCGATGTTCCATTCCAACTTGTTGATGAAGTAACAGACCATTTGGGCAGGTTCCATATCCTTACTTGTTATTTAAACAACAAACCTTGTACAGTGGTGAATGTATATGCTCCAAACACAAATCACATTTCGTTTTTAAATAATCTACATAAAAAAGTGAATAAAATTAAATTAGGAGATATCATATGGATAGGAGACTCCAACATTGTGCCTGATAGCATTATGGATTCATCCTCTCTAGTCCGTTACAAGGCGCCAGTTTTAAAAAAGTGGTTGATCCAAAATGAACTCTACGACATATTCAGATGTCTTAATACTTCTTCCCGTGAGTATTCTCACTATTCTGATGTGCATAAAACATCTTCCCGTATAGATTTAATTTTGACAAATGTTTTTACCCTCTCCAAATTTAAGAGTTTTCAAATTTAAAAAAAAAACTATTTCAGATCATGCCCCAGTGTTAGCAGATTTTCTTCTAGGACCCCCACTCGGAAATAACTACCAATGGAAATGTAATCCTACATTGTTTAAAATCCCAGATTATAAGCAGGAAATAGAGACAATACTAAATAATTACTTCAAAGAGAATGTGTCTGAAGATATAAATGCGTTTACACTGTGGAACGCCCACAAGGCAGTCCTCAGGGGAAGTCTCATACAATTAGCTGCAAGATATAAAAAGAAAAACAGGGAAAAAATTGCTAATCTACAGATCCAAATCAATACAAAAGAATTACAGCAAAACAATCTGCAAATACCATCTTCAAATATACAGGCGGAAATCTTGGAGTTGAGGCGAAAATTGAAATCCGAGATTTTCCAAGAATATGACTATGTTATAAAGGCCTCAAAATTCAAAGGGTATACATCATTAAACAAGCCTACCAAATATATGATGGTAAAGATTAAAAAAGAACGTATCAACAGAAGAATTAGCAAAATTATTTCCTCGTCAGGTGAAGTTATGATTCATCCCAAAGACATTGCTAGCTCTTTCGCAGACTTTTTTCGTCAATTATACAATTTGAAAGATGACCCATGCACACCCAGTATCGACCCAGACTCCATTAATGCATTCCTATCTAGTATTAACCTCCCCAAAATAACTCCATCTGACTTAATATCTATTAATAGTCCCTTCACATAAAAAGAAATAATCGATACTATTAATAAATCAAAAAGTAAAAAAACACCGGGCCCAGATGGATTTTTCAATTAATATTTTAAATCTTTTTCAAAAATTCTAGCCCCGCACATGGCTTCTGTTTTTGCTCTTGCCTCCTCTCAGGGTTCCTTTCCTAAAGAGATGCAAGAAGCAGTTATCGTTATGATTCCCAAAACTGGGGGGGATCCTGAGAGGATGCGAGACTACCGTCCAATCTCACTAATAAATAGTGATACAAAAATTTATTCCAAGATTTTGGCGGATCGATTAAAAAATATTCTCCCACGTTTGCTGGTAGATGACCAGATGGGATTCATTGATGGACGCCAAGCATCAGATGGGACCAGGAGGGTGATCAATTTAATGAACATTATCCAAAATTCAAATTCAAAAGCAGCCTTTCTAACCTTAGATGCTGAAAAGGCTTTTGACAGGATAAACTGGTCTTATTTGAGAGCGACTCTTGAAAAGTTTGGGTTTGATTCGGGATTTATGTCCACTATCTTTGCTCTGTATTCGGGACCTAGTGCCAGGATCTACTCCAATAATTTCATGTCAGATCCGTTCATCATTTCCAATGGCACACGTCAGGGGTGTCCTTTGTCACCCCTGCTGTTTGTCCTTGCAATGGAACCTTTGGCGGAGAGAATCAGATCCAATATAGATATTCTTGGAATTGATATCCAATCCCGTCAATTTAAAATTAGCATGTATGCAGATGATATTTTTCTTACACTACTTAATCCAGCAGCCTCGATTGAAGCTCTCTCTTCAGAGTTAGACACATTCTCCAAGATATCATATTTTAAGATAAATCCACATAAATCTAAATATTTAACTTTTAATATGAATGAATCACATGTTGCAGAATTGAGGGATCAGATAAATCTTGCTGGGGAGGGCGACAAAGTAGTGTATTTAGGAATAATCTTAACAAACAGACTACAAAATGTAATAAAACTAACGCTGATAAGATTTTTAAAACAATTTCTCTTGACATCTCTCAATTTGCTCAATCGGAACTTTCTTTATTCGGGAGAACAATGACTAACAAAACAATCATTCTACCCAAGATACTTTATCTTTTTAGAACTCTCCCAGTGACCTTCCCCTACCAATTTATTCATAAACTTCAAACTATGATAAACTCATTCATATGGGGTGGTAAGCGGGCCAGGTTGTCTTCAGATTTATTGTGCAAACACAAACGTAATGGCGGGGCTGGCCTCCCAAATGTCCATGCTTATTATCTGGCTTCCCTGGTAAAACAAAGCCATCAGTGGTTTGATAAAAAACTATACCCAGCATGGTTCCAAATCGAAAGTGACATTAATAATCTTAATTTAGCACAGGATACTTTTTTCAGTTTCTTATTTCACAAACCAAAAAAGGAATCATCTCATCCCATTTTCAAGGCTATAATACAGGCCTGGAAAACTCTTCTTAAACCTCCAAGAAAAATTTTTGACAAATCAGAGCAAATTATGAAATTTCCTCTTCATCTATTGGCATTGATATATGATCTTCCACTTTCAGAAATTTGGGCCAAATCAGGCATTAAAAAAGTTGGACATATCTATAACGGGAGGAATTTTCTCACCTTTAGCGAAATTAAGACTAAATTTAACTTACCCTCATCTGAATTAATATTCTTTTTAACCCTAAAAGAGCATATACAGAAATGACTGACTAGCCAACCATTAAATTTAGAAATTCTTTCTTCATTACTGTGTAGTGTAAAGAACAAACATATATGGAGTCTAAATAACCTCTACAGTCACTTAAATAGAGATACCTCTTGTTTTAAAAATATATACATGAAAAAATAGGAATCGGACCTCAACATTTCTTTACAAGTTGAGCAATGGGACAAGGCCATTAGAGATACATACATGTCTACCATTTCAATGGCTCTACAGGAGTCCTACTTCAAGGTGATCACACGTTGGTACTACCAGTGGCGTATCCAGGGGGGGGCAGCCGGGGCATGTGCCCCGGGCGCAGCCGACAGGGGGGCGCCAGCGGGCCGCCTGATGATGCGGCGGTCCAAGGAGGCTCGGGTGGGACTGCACTTGTCCCGCAGCTGAGCAGAGCCCCTCCACCGCAGAGAGCCGCACACCACAGCTATTGCTTGTGCAGCTCTGTGCTCACAGGACCTGTGATGAGGTCACGGGGGGGAGGAGTCAGGAGTCACATGATGAAGGGCTTCTGTGTAGTGCAGGACTCTGCTGATTGTCATGGTGCTCGGTGCTGGACGAGGGTAAAGGGTCAGGAGTGGTTTGTGTGGATGTAGCAGAGCCATGTGTGTACTGTACTAGGTGTACAGAGCGGAAGCCGTGTCTGCAAGGTGTACGGAGCGGAGCCGTGTCTGTGTACAGAGCGGAGCCGTGTGTGTACGGAGCGGAGCCGTGTGTGTGTACGGAGCGGAGTTGTGTGTGTGTGTACGGAGCGGAGCCGTGTGTGTACGGAGCGGAGCCATGTGTGTACGGAGCGGAGCCGTGTGTGTTTACGGAGCGGAGCCGTGTGTGTGTACGGAGCGGAGCCGTGTGTGTGTATGGAGCGGAGCCATGTGTGTACGGAGCAGGGCCATGTGTGTACGGAGCAGAGCTGTGTGTGTGTACGGAGCAGAGCCGTGTGTGTGTGTACGGAGCGGAGCCATGTGTGTACGGAGCGGAGCCATGTGTGTACGGAGCGGAGCCATATGTGTACGGAGCAGAGCTGTGTGTGTGTACGGAGCGGAGCCGTGTGTGTACGGAGCGGAGCCGTGTGTGTACGGAGCGGAGCCGTGTGTGTGTGTACGGAGCGGAGCCGTGTGTGTGTGTACGGAGCGGAGCCGTGTGTGTGTACGGAGCGGAGCCGTGTGTGTGTGTACGGAGCGGAGCCGTGTGTGTGTGTACGAGGTGTACAGAGCTGAACTGCGTGTGTGAAAGGTGTACATAGCGGAGCCGTGTGTGTACGAGGTGTACATAGCGGAGTCGTGTGTGTACGAGGTGTACGGAGCGGAGCCGTGTGTGCAAGGTGTACGGAGCTGAGCCGTGTGTATACGAGGTGTATGGAGTGGAGCCACGTGTGTACGGAGCGGAGCCGTGTGTGCAAGGTGTACGGAGCTCAGCCACGTGTGTAGGAGTAACTAGGTGTGGCCATTACATTACTGTACTCAGTGTGTGTGTGTGTGTTTGTGCGTGCATGCGTAGCGCTGCGGGTGAATGTGCAGAGACGTAAATGGTTTTGTGTGTGTACGGAGAGGAGAGGCGAGGGCAATGATGGGACTGACGGGGAGAGGGCAATAATTGGGATGGAGGGGGAGGAGGAAATGATGGATGTGGTGGAATGGGCAATAATGAGGGGGGGAAGAAATGATGGAGGTAGTAGAATGGACAAGGATGGTGGTGGTGGAAAGCACACTGATGATATTGGAGGGGGAGAAAATGATGGAGGTGGTGGAATGGGCAAGTATGGTGATGGTGGAAAGGACAATGATGATGGTGGTGGAAAGGGCAAAGATGGAGATGGTGGGGGAAAAGAAAATGATGGATATGGTAGAAAAGGCAAAGGAGGAAATGATGGAGGTGGTGGAATGGGAAATTATGGGGTGGTGGGGGAGAAAGCAATTATAGTGGTGGTGGAGAAAGTAAAGATGGAGGTGGTGAAGAGAGCAATGATGGGGTGGGGTAGAAGAAAATAATGGGCATATATGAGGAAACAGTTCAGGAGAATGGGGGGCATATCTGAGGAAACAGTATGGGGGATGGGTGCAGACAGTATGAGGAGCGAACGGGGGAATGTATGTGGACACAGTATGAGTAGCAATGTGAAAAATGTATGTGGACAGAGTACGGGGAGTGAGGGTGATGGGATGTGTGCAGACACAATATAGGGAGTCAGGTGAGCAGGCAGTATAGAAAGTGAGGGGGTAAATATATGAGGAGACAGTTTGGTGAACAGGAGGGATGTGAGAGGAGACAGTATGAGGAGGGAAGGGAATAGTGTGAGGAGACAGTATGCGGGAGAAAAGTGAGTGGGCACAGAATAGAAACTGAGCAGTAGGGGTGTAGAATGAGGGGACAGTGTAAGGGCACAGCCAGCAGAGGACGGTATACCAAGGAGGGGGGAGTGTAATCAGAGTACAGTACAAATACTGGGCCCTATAGAGGGGGACACAGTGTGAGAGGACAGTGTGAAGAGGGGACCGGTATGGAAAGGAGAGGTTAGAGTGAAGAGTATGTACCATAAGAGGGACAGTGTGGGGGTCATATTTTGGGCAGACAATATAGTGAGGGGCAATTTTTTATTCAGGAGCATTATAATGACACTTGTATCTTTAAGGGCGTCATGTGGAGATTTTCTGCAAAAGAGCGGACAAGATGGAAGTCTGCAGAGACGGCTGTGGATGAGAAAACTCATCATGGGGTCTGGACAAGATGAAGAAAAGAAGTAGAACGACTCCAGAGATGACGACATCTATAAGGTACCTGGATGTAAATGTTATTTGTGTGTTGTGAATTCTGTGGCAGAGCTCCCTCCTGTGGTCACAAGTGGTACTGCGGCTTCTGAGTTTCCTTCCTCAGGTGATGTGGTGAAGTCGTAAGGTGTTGCTCTATTTAACTCCACCTAGTGCTTTGCTCCTGGCCTCCAGTCAATGTTCTAGTGTTGGTCTTGCTTCCTCCTGGATCTTTCCTGTGGCCTGTCTGCTCAGCATAAGCTAAGTCTGCTTGTGTTTATTTTGTTGCTATATTTTCTGTCCAGCTTGCTTTTTGGGTTTTGCTTGCTTGCTGGAAGCTCTGAGACGCAGAGGGAGCACCTCCGTACCGTTAGTCGGTGCGGAGGGTCTTTTTGCCCCTCTGCGTGGTTGTTTGCAGGTTTTTGTGTTGACCGCAAAGCTATCTTTCCTGTCCTCGATCTATTCAGTAAGTCGGGCCTCACTTTGCTAAACCTATTTCATCTCTGTGTTTGTATTTTCATCTTACTCACAGTCATTATATGTGGGGGGCTGCCTTTTCCTTTGGGGAATTTCTCTGAGGCAAGGTAGGCTTATTTTTCTACCTTCAGGGCTAGCTAGTTTCTCAGGCTGTGCCCGAGGCGCCTAGGTCTGTCAGGAGCGCTCCACGGCTACCTTTAGTGTGGTATTATAGGATTAGGGATTGCGGTCAGCAGAGTTCCCACGTCTCAGAGCTCGTCCTATGTTTTGTGGGTTTTGTCAGGTCACTTGTGTGCTCTGAACTTCAAGGTCCATTGTGGTTCTGAATTACCTAATCATAACATTGTGATACTGACTAACTCATGTTTTTATTTATGTTAGGAGCATTAAAGGGGTTGTCCAGGTTTGTAATGAGTCTGCAGTCATTCTTTGTGACTGCAGACTTCTGAATTCTCACAGTGCGCCCTGCACGCTGTCAGGATTCTCTCGTGCTGGTGATTTACATACATGCGGTCACGTGCTGACTAGACATGTGTGGCCTCACTCAATGAAAATGAACTGAGCGAGGCCGGCACGTCTAGTCGGAATGTGGTCAGAAGTATACTAATCACATGCTTTTGCTGACATGACCGTCCACCGGCAAGGGAGAATCCTAAAAGAATTCAGAAGCTGCGATGTCAGGATTCAGCTCTGCAGGTTCCAGTAGTCGTCACATGGACACTTCACTCATATGCGACTTTCAGACTTGTGGTCCTGTGACAACGAGCTTCTCTTCTGCTTCTCTCAGTTTTTCACTGAATATTGAGAGCATTAGGGAGAGGAGCTCGTGGGTACATGACTAAGTGTGAAAATCACATATGTCCTGGGGGGGGCGCCGAAATGAATTCTTGCCCCGGGTGCCAGAAACCCTAGATACGCCTCTGGGTACTACACACCAATTAGACTTGCGCATATATATCAGGATCACTCTCCTTTGTGCTGGAGGAAGTGCGGATATCAAGGAAATCTTTTTCATCTTTTTTGGGGCTGCCCGAAAATAAAACCTCTATGGTCAAAAGTTTCATTTCATATTAATTTATTTATTAAAAATTTTGTGATTACTCCCCAGAGGGCTCTCCTTTCTCTGGACATGGAAGGAATTGATCCTCAGGTCAAATACATCCTAATACATATATTTCTAGTAGTCAAAAGTACAATAGCACTCTGGTGGAAAAAATCAGATTCACCCAGCTTTACAGATATTCTGGATAAAATCTATCAGCATAGTGCATTAGAATGGAGATTTGCTGCCAACACCAATTGTATTAGAAAATATCTGAAAAAATGGAAGATTTGGAATGACAAGTTTTGTAAAGAGTAAATCTCTTGTAGTCATGCAAAGTGGATACAGATTGTTACTTTATATCTCTTTCCAATGCATTGCATAAGAAAAATTGTAGTATATTCTATTCAAAAGATCATATTTAATGTCTTTTTTTTTTCTTGTCTATTCGAGATTGATATTTGGTTCTCTAATTATATTGATTCCTTTTTCCCTCACCCTTTTTTTTTTTTTTTCTCTCCAATGTTAACCCCTTCCCCATCTTCCCTTCCCTTTATCCCCTACCATTTCTTATGCAAAATTTCAATAAAAATATTTAAAAAGAAAAAAAAAAATCGACCAGCGATTTCTACTTTTTCCAACAAAGTTTACAAAACCTTTTTTTTTTTAGGTACCACCTCACATTTGAAGTGACTTTGAGGGGACTATATGACATAAAATACCCAAAAGTGACACCATTCTAAAAACTGCACCCCTCAGTCT
Source organism: Ranitomeya imitator (assembly GCF_032444005.1). Taxonomy (NCBI): domain Eukaryota; kingdom Metazoa; phylum Chordata; class Amphibia; order Anura; family Dendrobatidae; genus Ranitomeya; species Ranitomeya imitator. The sequence continues at coordinate 738,688,166 of NC_091284.1, read as the reverse complement.
TCAAAACGACATTCAAGAAGTTTATTAAGGCTACTTTCACACTAGCGTTAACTGCAATCCGTCACAATGCGTCGTTTTGCAGAAAAAACGCATCCTGCAAAAGTGCTTGCAGGATGCGTTTTTTCCCCATAGACTTGTATTGACGACGGATTGCGTCAGATGCGTCGTGCTTTGGCGGACCGTCGGGAGCAAAAAACGCTACATGTAACGTTTTTGCTCCTGACGGACCGCTTTTTCCGCATGCGCGGCCGGAACTCCGCCCCCACCTCCCCGCACCTCACAATGGGGCAGCGGATGCGCCGGAGAAATGCATCCGCTGCACCCGTTGGGCAGTGCATTAAACGCTAGCGTCGGAATCTCTGCCCGACGCATTGCGACGCGGAGATTCCGACGCTAGTGTGAAAGTAGCCTAACTCTTCTGGTTCTTGACAGGAATTAATGTAATGTGGAAGGATAAATTGAAAATTTTACTTTCTCCTTCGCCTCATTGGGGGACACAGCCCGTGGGTGTATGCTGCTGCTGCCACTAGGAGGACACTAAGTGATAAAGAAAGTTAGCTCCTCCGCTGCAGTATACACCCTCCTGCTGGCTCTCAGCTAACCAGTTCTTGCTTAGTGTCTGTACGAGGCACTTGGGTCTGTTTTCAGACCCCAACATTTTTTTTATTTTCTGTAAATTTTTATTTTTTAATTAACGGAGTGAAGGGGGCGACATTCCTTTCTAGGATCCGCTCTCCCCCGATCCATAAACAGGCAAGCACAGCGAGTATACCTCCCCGTACCTTTCCTGCGACGACTGGGGCACGCCTAATCTACGCTAGGGCGACTGTTCCTATATGGTCCCGATCTCCCCCCTGTAAGATGGCGAGCACATAGAGTATACCTTTTATGTGCATCTCCCGGGCTCCTCCGCAATTAAGCACTCACCCGTTGGCGTCATGTAGTCCCCACAGTAGCCGTAAGTCCCCTGCGGCAGGCACAGCCGTAAGTCCCCTGCGGCAGGCACATATGAAGATGGACAGAGACTCTCCATCCCCCGGCAAAGGGAGGATTGATTGAGCTTATTCCCTCGCAATAGAGGCTGCTCGGTGTTGAGTAGTTTCCTTCCTCACGCTGCCTGCGTGGCAAGGTGTGGTCCTGGTCCCTGGGGAGAGGTGCCGCTGGTGTCCGGCAATCATTCGGCGCTACGTCGCGGCCCGCCGACGCGCTTCACCGGCAGGCCCCATAAATTTAGTCCCCGGCTTTTTCAGCCAGACTAGGCCGCAGTTGAAATCCCTGCCAACCGCTGAAGCCCCGCCCAGCTCACTTCAGGGGCGACTGTTCCTTCACGGTCCCGATCTCCCCACACCAGCAGCAGGCGACCACATGGAGTGTCACCTCCATGTATCTTCCCGGAGCCAGGCCTAATGCCGGACAACTGGCCCTGTCCACCCGGGGGCTGAACTCTGTGGATGTGCAGAGGCCCCTCTCTATGGCGTCCGAGCAGCCCCCACTGTCCCACCACTGTGAAAGCGGATGGCACAAGGAGGCGGACGGTTCCTCTCCACCTCCCTAACAAAGGGATGATGGATTGAGGTTTAGCTCTCTATCCCTGCACCGTTCACGCTGCAATACCTGACATCCGCGGTGGCTCCATGCCGGGACGCGCACCGATGGTGAGTGGATCCTGCCAGCGATGGACTTCTGCAGTGGGATATTCACAGGCAGTCTCAGGCTTCCCCGTGGTCCACTTCCCTGAGGTAACGCTCCGGCCAGCTACAAAAATTTAGCCCCTGGCTTCGGCCGATGTGTAGGCCGCACCCCAGAAGCGCACTATGGCCCCCTAAGGCGGCTCTACCCGTTTTCCTGGTGCTTTTCACCTGGCACGGAAGCGCTCAATTTTCTCAGCCACTGCAACGCCCCTCACTTCTGGCGCCGGCTGCAAAAAATTAGGCCCTGGCTTGGGCCTATTCATGGAAGTTTCGAGGCTCCACCCACGTGCCTGTGGCTCCGCCCCCCCCCCCCCCCCCCGAATTGGCGCTTCTCGCTCTCTGCGAGATTTTATCTTAAAGGCACATGACCAGTATTCCCTGGTCTTAAAGGCATATTGCCTTGGACCTGGACTTGCCGGAGCTTTAGTAAAGGATGAACTCGCCTATTTATATCATCATCCAATCTCTGTACATTGACAAGGACTCCGGTCCTGCTCTAGACTACACAGTGTCCCTCATAAGGAGACTAAACTCCCTCGCAGAGCATTTGCCATCCAGTCCAGATATGCGATTCCCTGGTCAGAAGCCTCTACATGGGATGCCATGCCTGGTCTGATTTTTAAGGGCGACGAGCCCTTTAAAGGGCACCGATCTCCCCACACCATCAACGGACGGGCACACGGAGTGTCGCCTCCAGGTATCCTCTTCTGCATCCAGGCCTAACGCCAGGCAACCTGTCCTGTCCACCCGGAGACCTGAACTCTGTGGATGTACACAGGCATCCTTTTCGGACGTCTGAGCTCCCCTCTCTGCATCACCATTACTTAAAAGAAGATGCAGGAAGGCGGATGATCCCTCTCCACTTCCCTGTTAAGAGGATGGTGGATCGAGGGTTTCTAATTTTCAACTCTGCACCGTCAAAAGAGAGTGGCGATGGCAAGAGACTATGACATGCTGGATGCAGCCGTGCATTCTGCCACTTGGCAGATTAGCCGGGTACAATCTTCTGTGGTTTACCTACCAGTATCCCTGCCCGATGTGTCATCAATTAAAAATGCCACGGTCTGTCAGATAGCAAATCTGGTTCGTTCCGTTTTGCGGCTTCGGGTCCAGCCTTTTACCCTCCCTAGCCTCCGCATGGATTGCTAGAGCAATGGTCTCCTGGCTGGAGACCTTAACTACTTTGATTCACACCAGTAACCCTTTCCTGAAGACAGTACAGCTGGTCAATCAAATCTTTTGAGCGGGAGACTAACAAAGGATTGTACGTTCCTACAGCCCCGACCAGCAGTGGAAGGGTTTCCAGGACAGTCTAGATCTAAGGGATCTTGGTTCCAAAAAGGGGAACGAGAAGTAGAACCGATCCTGGACCTCAAACTTCTAACAACCTTTCACAAGGTTCTTCTTCGAATGGAGTTCCTCCGCTCAGCCATTACTTCAACAGAAAAATGTGCAGTTTCTGGCATCCATCGACATTCGGTATGCTTACCCTCTTCAAAGATTCCTTTGCTTTTCCATTGGTGTGCAGCATTTTCAAGTCACGACCTTGTTTTCGGCCCTGCTACCGCACCCAGAGTGTTCGCAAGGCTCATGGTGGCTGTCATGTTCCTCTTGCACCCTAGAGGTGTGGTCGTCCTGCCCTGTTTGGCCGACTGTCTAGCCGCCCTTCCATGACTACAATAGTTGTCTATATCACTTGCGATACCCTCTCACCTGGGCTGGCAGCTAAACTTAGACAAGTTCTCCTCATTTCCAGCCCAGCGGATATCCTTTTTGAGGATGTTCCTGCACGCTTCCAGAAGGATGGTAATTCTCCCTCGAGACAAGGTCATGGTCCTTCAACAGGGAGCTCGCACATTTGATTACTCATCCCCTCATTTCATTCGATTTGCTGGGAGGGTTCTGAGGAAAAATGGTGACGACAATGGAAGCAATTTCCTTTGCTCCGCTCGTTTTCAGCAAGTCAAACAGACTTTCAGACGATGGTCTCTGAGCTCCTTCTTCATCTAGGGCCTTTCTCCCGGTTCATTGGTTACTAGTAGCTACCAATGCCAGTCCTCTTCTCCCGATCATTGCTCTGGAGATCCGAACGGTAGTCCTACAGTAGGTCCACAGCCTTCTGGCGGGTCAACCCATCTGAATTCAATTGGACAATGCCACGGCTGTGCCATACGTCAATCATCTAGCAGGTACCCACATTCAGGCGCCATGGCCGAGGTACCTCACATTCTCTGATGGGCCGAGATCTATCACTCGGTGATCTCGGCAGTACATATCCCAGGAGTATAACTCTGGGCGGCGAACAAATTCAGCCGTCAGGGTTCCGCCTCAAGTGAGTGGGAACTTCACCCGGAAGTCTTCCATCAGACCTGCCTTCACTGGAGCTCCCCAGCTGTAGTTCAGATGGCATACAGACTGATCGCCTGTGTACTTGAGTTCGTGGTTCGGCCTCGAGATCCAAGAGCCATTGCACTGCATGCTCTGATTCTTCCGTGGTACCAGTTTCCATAACTCCCCTTCCACTACTTCCGAAAGCTTTTCAGAAGCAGAAAAGGCCCCCAGTGATCCTCGGAAATCCGCACTGACAACATCAGTTTTTTTGCTTCCGGAGCTGGTAGCTTTCCGCCTTTCTGCAGCAAACTGAAAGTAGTAATATAACATGCTGTAAGCTCATATGCTGTTACTGATCTACTGCTTTTGCACCGAACTGGTTAGCTGGGAGCCAGCAGGAGGGTGTATACTGCAGGGGAGGAGCTAACTTTCTTTGTATCACTTAGTGTTGTCCTAGTGGCAAGCAGCATAACACCCACGGTCTGTGTCCCCCAATGATTGGCTTGGAGAAAAGGATTTTACGGTGAGTACACAAAAATCCCTCTTTTTTTCACCAAAATTTTTTTTATTTTCACAACATGAGAGAATGGACCTCAAAATTTGTTGAGCAATTTCTCTTGAGTACGCCGATACCTCATATGCAAGAGGAAAACTATGGCAGGACTGGAAAGGGAAGCACCATCGTTTTACTACTTAAACGCAAAAATGGCTGGAATCAAGAGTGGATGCCATGTCACTTTTGGAGAGCCCCTGATGTGCCTAAACAGTGGAATCCCCCCCCCCCCACAAGTGACACCATTTTGGAAACTAGATTTCTCAAGTAATGTTTCTAGATATGTGGTGTGCACCTTCTCGTGCTTCACCAAAGTTTATAACGTAGAGCAGGGTAAATAAAATATTTTTCCCACAAGAATGTTTTTAGCCGCTTTTTTTTTTTTTTGCTTTTAAATTTTCACAAGGGTAACAGAAGAAAATGCACCATACAATTTGTTGTGCAATTTCCTAAGTACACATACATTATATGTTGAGGAAAACTACTTTTCAGGCACAGTGCAAAGCTCAGAAGAAGCACCATATTGAAGTTCACATTTTGCTGGAGCTGTTTGAAGGTGCCATGTCACATTGGCAGAGCCCCTGAGGTGCCAAAACAGCAGAAATCCCCCATAAGTGATATCATTTTGCAAACTATACCTCTCAATGAATTCATTTGGGGGTGCAGTGAGCACTTTGACACCACATGTCACATTTTATATCATTGGGCGGTGAAGAAAGAATAATTAGAGATAAAAATGTTAAGTTTTAGCCCTAAATTTGAAATTTTTATTTATAAAGGGCTAATAGGGAAAAACTGGACCTCTGTTTTACAATTTCTCCTGATTGTGCCAATACCCTACATGTAATTGGGAACTACTTTTGAGGCACAGTGTAAAGCTCAGAAGGGAAGGAGCGCCATATTACTGTATAGTGCAAATTTTTGGTCACAATTTCTGCTGAATGTGGAAATGTGACTGTACAGTACTGCTTAGCTAGACTTTGCTAGAAGAGCAGAGTATCCCCCTCAAGTGACCACACTTAGGAAATTATACCCCCGCTAAACATGTTGACGCTAAATGTGTTTTAGGCACACCGTGGGGGATTCAGAAGAGAGGGGGTATTTGGATTTGGGAGCGCAGAATTCACTGGATTGCTTTTGGAGAGCGAGGTGCCTAAAAAGACTTACACAGCCAGATCATGGGCCAGACAGAAGCCACAATGCTTCCATCTTCCTCATTATAGGGAATCTCCTGCCGGTGGTTCCGTCTGAATCATGTATTTCAGAGATTTACATGGTAATCCCAATGTACGTACTCAGTGTAGAGCGCAGGATAAATGTGCGCCGAGACTTAATGCAATCTTTGGGAGACAGAGTGAACAAATCAACAGCAGTTGAAGAATTGGTTTTATTTATTTTTTACATTGTTACTCATGTAATAGAAGTGATTAGACAACTTTATTTGAGTCCATGCAATTACAGCGATACCAGATTTACAGTGAGGAAAATTACCGTATATACTCGAGTATTAGCCGAGATTTTCAGACCAAATTTTTGGGCTGAAAGTGCCCCTCTCGGCTTATACTCGAGTCACGGTGGGCGGCAGGGTCGGCGGGTGAGGGGGAGAGGGCGCTGAGGCATACTCACCTAATCCTGGCGCTCCCCCTGCCTGTCACACTGTCTCCGGGTGCCGCAGCTCTTCCCCTGTTTAGCGGCCACGTGGGACCGCTCATTAGAGAAATGAATATGGACTCCACTCCCATAGGGGTGGAGCCACATATTCATTCCTCTGAGCGGTGCCAGTGACCGCTGACAGGAAGAGCTGCGGCCAGTGGCGTAACTACAAAGTTAGGGGCCCCGGTGCGAACTTCCAAATGGGGCCCCCCCCCTGCAGCCCTGCCATACAACTCAATGTAACCCCCATAGAATAATGGCCACACATGATGCTCAATACTGTATAACGGCCACCACACATGATGCTGCATACTGTATAATGGCCACACATGATGCTCCATAGTGTATAATGGCCACACATGATGCTCCATAGTGTATAATGGCCACACATTGCTCCATACTGTATAATGGCCAGACAGTGCTCCATACTGTATAATGACCACCCACACATAGTGCTCCATAGTGTATAACGGCCACACAGTTCTCCATACTGTATAATGATCCCACATAATGCTCAATACTGTATAATGACCACAAATGATGCTCCATACTGTATAACGGCCACACATGATGCTCAATACTGTATAATGACCCCCCTCCTGTATGCATGGCTCATCTCCCTCCTATCCCATATACATAGCTCATATTACCCCTCCTGCATGCATGACTCATATCTCCCCATGTATGCATGGCTCATATTCCCCCCCTGTATGCATGGCTCATATTCCCCCCCTGTATGCATGGCTCATATTCCGCCCCTGTATGCATGGCTCATATTCCCCCCCCCCCGTATGCATGGCTTATATTCCCCCCTGCATGGCTTATATTCCCCCCTGCATGGCTCATATTCCCCCCTGCATGGCTCATATTCCCCCCTGCATGGCTCATATTCCCCCCTGCATGGCTCATATTCCCCCCTGCATGGCTCATATCCCCCCCTGCATGGCTTATATTCCCCCCTGCATGGCTCATATCCCCCCCTGCATGGCTTATATTCCCCCCTGCATGGCTTATATTCCCCCCTGTATGCAGGCTTATCTCTCCGCTCCTGCTCGGCGCGCCGGCTTATGTCCTCCTTCATCCCCCGTCCCCCCGGCCCTCATACTCACCTGTCTTCCCACTGCACTGCCGTGCCGACATCCCTCGCGCTCTGTCCCGACTCCAGGCGGCGGCGCCGGCGCAGCACCTTCTTCCTGCTTGAGCGGTCATGTGACACCGTTCATTAAGATCATGAATATGCGCATATTCATGATCTTAATGAGCGGTGTCACGTGACCGCTCAAGCAGGAACGAGCTGCAGTGCAGACGCCGAGACCATCGCTGGAGCAGGGTGAGTATTCAAGGCAGCGGCAGCGGCGGCGGCGGGGGGGGCCCTGGAGCGGGGGGAGGCACTGCCAGTCCAAGCCTGCCTGCCGGGCCCGGGCCCCTGACCTGCCGGGCCCGGTCGCACTGGCGACCGCTGCGACCGCGGTAGTTACGCCACTGGCTGCGGCACCCGGAGACAGTGTGACAGGCAGGGGCAGCGTCAGGAGAGCCGAGACTAGGTGAGTATTTTATATTCACCTGTCCGCGTTCCACACGCCGGGCGCCGCTCCGTCTTCCCGGCGTCTCTGCGCTCTGACTGTTCAGGTCAGAGGGCGCGATGACGCATATAGTGTGCGCGCCGCCCTCTGCCTGATCAGTCAGTGCAGAGAGACGCCGGGAGCTGCAAGCAAGAGAGGTGAGTATGGCATTTTTTTTTTTTTTTATTATTGCAGCAGCAGCAGCAATGGCACAGCTTTATACGGAGCATCTATGGGGCAATAATGAACGGTGCAGAGCACTATATGGCACAGCTATGGGGCAATAATGAACGGTGCAGAGCACTATATGGCACAGTTATGGGGCAATAATGAACAGTGCAGAGCACTATATGGCTGTTGTGAATTCTGCTTTTGGGCTCCCTTCGGTGGTTGTAGGTGGTAATGCAGTTGTCCCTGGGCTGCAGTCCTGGACAGGTGTATCTGCTGATTGCAATTCTGATTGGGGTATTTAGGTTTGCAGGACTCATTAGTCCTTGCCAGTTGTCAATGTTTCTTGGGAGGTGTTGGACCTCTGTCTGGCTTCTCCTGCTTAGCTGCCAATTCAGCAAAAATAAGTGTCTGTTTCTCTTTCTATGGCACACAAGCTGTGTGCTTGTTTTTTTATTGTATTCCTGCTCTGAGTGTAGGAGTCTCTGGAGTTGCAGATATACGTTCCTCGTCTTTAGTTAGATGGAGGAATTTTTGTATAATCTGTTGTGGATATTTTTGGAAGGGTTTTAATACTGACCGCAGAGTACTCAGTCCTATCCTTTCCTATTTTAGCTAGAATGGCCTCTTGTGCTAAATCCTGTTTTCTGCCTGTGTGTGTCTTTCCTCTCCTACTCACAGCCAATATTTGTGTGGGGCTGCCTATCCTTTGTGGTTCTGCTCTGAGGCAAGGTAGAATTCCTATTTCCATCTATAGGGGTATTTGGTCCTCCGGCTGTGACGAGGTGTCTAGGGTTTGTTAGGTACACCCCACGGCTACTTCTAGTTGCGGTGTTAAGATCAGGATTTGTGGTCAGTATAGTTACCACCTACTCCAGTGAAAGTTTTCATGCTGCTCCAAGGTCACCGGATCATAACAATGGCACAGCTATGGGGCAAGAATGAATGGTGCAGAGCACTATATGGCACAGCTATGGGGCAAGAATGAACGGTGCAGAGCACTATATGGCACAGCTATGGGGCAATAATGAATGGTGCAGAGCACTATATGGCACAGCTATGGGGCAATAATGAACGGTGCAGAGCACTATATGGCACACCTTTCTATGGTACATCTATGGGGCAATAATGAACGGTGCAGAGCACTATATGGCACAGCTATGGGGCAATAATGAACGGTGCAGAGCACTATATGGCACAGCTATGGAGCAATAATGAACGGTGCAGAGCACTATATGGCACAGCTATGGGGCCATAATGAACGGTATGGAGCATCTATTTTTATTTTTGAAATTCACCGGTAGCTGCTGCATTTTCCACCCTAGGCTTATACTCGAGTCAATAAGTTTTCCCAGTTTTTTGTGGCAAAATTAGGGGGGGTCGGCTTATACTCGAGTATATGCGGTAAGTATTTGAGGCACTGCTGATTTTGCAAGTTTTTTTTTTTGTATGGGGTACAGTTCAACTGCAAAAAGCAGAATCTTAAAAAAAAAAAAATCAGAAAATCACGTATGATTTTTACATAATTTAACTTTTATTGCATGCAATAAGTATTTGATACAATAGAAAAACAGAACTTTATAGGGAATCTGTCACCTCATTTTTTGCATATAAGCTGTGGCCACCGCCATTAGGGGCTTATCTATAGCATTCTGTAATGCTGTAGATAAGCCCCCAATGTAACCTGAAAGATAAGAAAAACAAGTTAGATTATACTCACCCAGGGGCTGTCTGGTGCGGTCCGTGTCCGATGGGCGTCGCAGGTCCGGGTTCGGCGCCTCCCATCTTCATGCGATGACGTCCTCTTCCTTGCTTCTATCACGGCTCATGCGCAGGCGTAAATCTGCCCTGTTGAGGGCAGATCGAAGTACTGCAGTGCGCTGGCATCTGGAAAGGTGAGAGAAGCCCGGCGCCTGCGCACTGCAGTATTTTACTCTGCCCTCAACAGGGCAAATCAGTACGCCTGCGCAGGAGCCGCGACACGAAGCAATGAGGATGACATTGTATGAAGATGGCAGGTGCCAGTTCACCCCTGGGTGAGTATAATCTTACTTGTTTTTCTTTCAGCTTACATCGGGGGCTTATCTATAGCATTACAGAATGCTGTAGATAAGCGCCTAATGGCGGTGACCGCAGCTTATACGCGAAAAATGAGATGACCGATTCCGTTTAACCCCTTAATCCCCTTAATATGACGTACTATTCTGTCGAGGTGACTTGGGATTTAATTCCCAGTGACAGGATAGTATGTCATATGCAATCGGCCGCGCTCACGGGGGGAGCGCAGCCGATCACGGCCGGGTGTCAGCTGACTATCGCAGCTGACATCCGGCACTATGTCACAGACTGCTCCTCACACATTAACCCCTGGAACACTGCGATCAAACATGATCGCAGTGTTCCGGGGGCATAGTGAAGCATCTCGCAGGGAGGCGGCTCCCTGCGTGATTTCCTGAGACCCTCGGTACAAGGCGATGTGCTCACCTTGTACCGAGCATCCCCTCCCTGCAGGCCCCGGATCCAAAATGGCTGCGGGGCTACTTCCGGGTCCTGCAGGGAGGTGGCTTACAAGCCTGCAGCCCTGCTTGTTAGATTGTTGATCAGTGATCTGACCCTATAGTGTGATGTAACCCCACCCCCGGGACAACGTTATAAAGTGAAAAAAAAAAAAAATTAGATGTGTAAAAAAAATTCCTAAATAAAAAAAATATAAATTGTTCCCATAAATGGTAAAGAAATAAAAGTACATATATTTAGTATTGCCGCGTCCGTAACGACCCCACCTATAAAATTGTCCCACTAGTTAACCCCTTCAGTGAACGCAGTAAAAAAAAAGCTTTTTTTGCCTCTTTTTTTTTTTTTTCATACCGCTGAACAGAAAGTGAAATAACACACGATCAAAAAGACAGATATAAATAACCATGGTACCGCTGAAAACCTCATCTTGTCCCGCAAAAAACGAGCCGCCATACAGCATCATCAGCGAAAAAATAAAGTTAGTCTTCAGAATAAAGCGATGCAAAAATTATTTTTTCTATAGAATAGTTTTTATTGTATAAAAGCGCCAAAACATAAAAAAATGATATAAATGAGGTATCACTGTAATCGTTCTGACCCGAAGAATAAAACTGCTTTATCAATTTTACCAAACGTGGAATGGTATAAACGCCCCCCCCCCCCCAAAAAAAAAAAAAAGAAGAAATTCATGCATAGCTGTTTTTTTAGTAATTCTGCCTCACAAAAATCAGAATAAAAAGTGGCCAAAAAAGTCACGTGCCCGAAAATGATACCAATAAAAACGTCAACTCGTCCCGCAAAAAACAAGACCACACATGAGTCTGTGGACCAAAATATGGAAAAATTATAGCTCTCAAAATGTGGAGACGCAAAAACTATTTTTTGCAATAAAACAGCGTCTTTTAGTGTGTGACAGCTGCCCATCATAAAATTCTGCTAAAAAAACGCTATAAAAGTAAACCAAACCCCCTTTCATCACGCCTTTAGTTAGGAAAAAATAATAAAATTAAAAAAATGTATTTATTTCCACTTTCCCATTAGGGCTAGGGTTGGGCTACAGTTAGGGTTGGGGCTAAAGTTAGGGTTGGGGCTACAGTTAGGGTTGGGGCTACAGTTAGGGTTGGGCTAAAGTTAGGGTTTGGATTAAATTTACAGTTGGGATTAGGGTTAGGGGTGTGTCAGGGTTAGGGGTGTGGTTAGGGTTATGGTTGGGATTAGGGTTAGGGGTGTGTTGGGGTTAGGGTTTCAGTTAGAATTGGGGGTTTCCACTGTTTAGGCACATCAGGGCTCTCCAAATGCGACATGGCGTCCGATCTCAATTCTGCGTTGAAAAAGTAAACAGTGCTTCTTCCCTTCCGAGCTGTCCCGTGCGCCCAAACAGGGGTTTACCCCAACATATGAGGTATCAGCGTATTCATGACAAATTGGACAACTTTTGGGGTCCAATTTCTCTAGTTACCCTTGGGAAAATAAAAATTTGGGGGCTAAAAAAAAACATTTTTGTGGAAAAAATCTTTTTTTATTTTCACGGCTCTGCGTTATAAACTGTAGTGAAACACTTGGGAGTTCAAAGGTCTCACCACACATCTAGATGAGTTCCTTGGGGGATCTAGTTTCCAATATGGGGTCACTTTGGGGGGGTTTCTACTGTTTAGGTACATTAGGGGCTCTGCAAACGCAATGTGACGCCTGCAGACCAATCCATCTAAGTCTGCATTCCAAACGGTGCTCCTTCCTTTCCGGGCTCTGCCATGCGCCCAAACGGTGGTTCCCCCCCCACACACACACACACACATATGGTGTATCAGTGTACTCAGGATAAATTGGACAACAACTTTTGGGGTCCAATTTCTCCTGTTACCCTTGCGAAAATACAAAACTGGGGGCTCAAAGCTCTCACCACACATCTAGATAAGTCCCTTAGGGGGTCTACTTTCCAAAATGGTGTTACTTGTGGGGGGTTTCAATGTTTAGGCACATCCAGGGGCTCTCCAAACGAAACATGGCGTCCCATCTCAATTCCTGTCAATTTTGCATTGAAAAGTCAAACGGTGCTCCTTCCCTTCCGAACTCTGCCATGCGTCCAAACAGTGGTTTTCCCCCACATATGGGGTATCGGCGTACTCAGGACCAATTGTACAACTTTTGGGGTCCATTTTCTCCTGTTACCCTTGGTAAAATAAAACAAATTGGAGCTGAAGTAAATTTTGGGGGAAAAAAAAGGTAAATGTTCTTTTTTTTTTTAAACATTCCTAAAATTCCTGTGAAACACCTGAAGGGTTAATAAACTTCTTGAATGCGGTTTTGAGCACCTTGAGGGGTGCAGTTTTTAGAATGTTGTCACACTTGGTTATTTTCTATCATATAGACCCCTTAAAATGACTTCAAATGTGATGTGGTCCCTAAAAAAAATGGTGTTGGAAAAATGAGAAATCGCTGGTCAACTTTTAACCCTTATAACTCCCTACCAAAAAAAATGTTGGTTGCAAAATTGTGCTGATGTAAAGTAGACGTGGGAAATGTTACTTATTTAGCATTTTGTGTGACAAATCTCTGTGATTTAAGGGCATAAAAATTCAAAGTTGGAATATTGCGACATTTTCAAAATTTTCTCCAAATTTCCGTTTTTCACAAGTAAACGCAGGTAATATCAAATTTTACCACTATCATGAAGTACAATATGTCACGAGAAAACAGTGTCAGAATCATCAGGATCCGTTGAAGCGTTCCAGAGTTATAACCTCATAAAGGGACAGTGATCAGAATTGTAAAAATTGGCCCGGTCGTTAACGTGCAAATCACCCTTGAGGCTTAAGGGGTTAAAGGGAATCTCTCACCCCCTGGACGATTTTGAGCTAATACTATGGGCATACAGGTAATAGAATGGTTTAACCACTGCTGCTGTGCAGAAGATCAATACAGACACTGCCTATAGGATTGTCACTTTTATCGCTGGTATAAAGCAAGGCAATGTTTTATACCTGTACAGAAGCTTCTTAGACCATGCTCTGATCATGGTCTAAGAGGCTTTCCATAGCCTGGTGACCCGGGGGTCATCATGACAACGATCAGGTCCCCGCAATGATGTCACGGTGGTGCCGACCTGAAGGGAAAAGCCAAAATGTTGAGATCACTCTCAAATCACAGCATTTAGGGGATTAAGCAGGCAGGGTCAATGCTGCCACCGACCCTGGCTATCCCTGCAGGAGCTTTGCCATTAGTAGCGCTGAGCTCCTATGGGGATTGTACAGGAAAGTGATGTTATTTCAGCACCTTCAGCGCGATCATGCTGTGATCAGTCAGTCAGATTAATTGGCTGATCACAGAGCCCCAAATGCGGGTACCGATGGCATGGGTCCTGGCACCTCTTCCCATGCCACTCAGCTTTCAGTGACCGAGGTCGGCATGGATCTGTCACAGCAGGTGACAGTTTTAAATCATGACGGTCATAGCTCGTCATGATGCAGGAACTGACACCTGATCATGAGGTGCTGTGTCCATCATTGGTCGTTAAGGGTTTAACTCACACTTTAGCCCCTATTCTCTTCATGAAAAACGTGTTCTGATAATATCTAGTATCTTGGGTATGCTCAAATAATATGTTCGAGTCCTTGCAGCTGCATGTTTTCCGGCAGTCTCTGCATATGATTTGGTCACGAATCATATAGCCATGGGGTACCTGAATATAGTATCCGAGCACACACAAAATACTCAGATAACACCCGAGCATGCTCCAACAGCACGTTATCCAAGCCCATTTGCTCATCACTATTAATTAACCCTATTACAAAGTGTATTTAAATTGCATTCCTAGTTAAAAAAAAAAAAAAAAAAACTTGTTGTTTTTTTTATATTTTAATTTTTATTAAAATGGATTCTTAGCCAATTTAAAAACCTTTTAAAGCTAACCTGTCATCAGGATTTTGCTAACTAAACTACAGGCATTGTCAAGTTGGCGCTGTTACATTGATTAAAATGATACCTGGGTTGAAGAACTCCATCTTGTGGTTCTTGTTTAATGTATGTGCTCCAGGGTGGTCTGTGAGCGAGGCTTTTTTTGTGTGTTCTGGCCTCATTGTCATAATTCTGGGCTTAAATGACAGGTCACTGAAGGTTCAGTGACCTACCTCCTATTTTAAATACTGCACCTGCACATTTAATATTGTGGTCTTCAGAAGAAAAAAAATTGCTTCAACAAAATGGTGTCGGCAGTGCATGCTCAGCAGCAGCTATCAGCAAGCGATGCTCTCAATCTGTACATGCGCTGTCCACTGTGTTCTTAGGGCCAGTGCGGGAGCATGCACAAGAAGAGGAAATCGTCGCCAATGAACATAGCAACGCTTCCACTCATGTCTCTGAATCACAGTGGGCGGCGTATGCAAAGATTGAGAGAATCACTTGCCGATAGATGCTACTGTGCCATTTTGTTAAAAAAATAAAAAAAATGTTGCTTTAAGACCACAATATTAAATGTGCAGGTGCTGTATTTAAAATAGGAGGCAGGCCACTGAAGATTCCATGACCTGTCATTTAATCTAAGAATGTTGATGAGGCCAGAGCACCAAAAAAAAGCCCCACCCACAGGCTGCCCCGAAGCACGAAAATCTCATTAACTCAGAACTGCAAACACAGATTAAACAAGAACCACAAGACAGATTTCTTCAATCCAGGTATCATTTTAATCAGTATAACGGCGCCGACCTGACAGTGTCTGTAGGTTACTGAGCATAATCCTGCTGACAGGTTCCCTTTAAGAACCAGACATTTGTGTCTTTTTTTTTTTCATGCCCTCATAGCTTAAACCATAGAATTTAAATGTATGATTCGCTTTTCTCATGACTGGTCAGGAATATCGTGATCTGTTTACGGACTGTGATATCACCATATGAACCTGGCCTGTCTTGGTGTTTTACCGGTCACGCAAGTATTACTGCGTCAAACCTCCTTTTCTACACAATATACACTGCTCGAAAAAATAAAGGGAACACTTAACCCCTTTACCCCCAAGGGTGGTTTGCACGTTAATGACCGGGCCAATTTTTACAATTCTGACCACTGTCCCTTTATGAGGTTATAACTCTGGAACGCTTCAACGGATCCCAGTTATTCTAACATTGTTTTCTCGTGACATATTGTACTTCATGACAATGGTAAAAATTCTTTGATAGTACCTGCGTTTATTTGTGAAAAAAACAGAAATTTGGCGAAAATTATGAAAATTTCGCAATTTTCCAACTTTGAATTTTTATGCAATTAAATCACAGAGATATGTCACACAAAATACTTAATAAGTAACATTTCCCACATGTCTACTTTACATCAGCACAATTTTGGAACCAAAATTTTTTTTTGTTAGGGAGTTATAAGGGTGAAAAGTTGACCAGCAATTTCTCATTTCTACAACACCATTTTTTTTTAGGGACCACATCTCATTTGAAGTCATTTTGAGGGGTCTATATGATAGAAAATACCCAAGTGTGACACCATTCTAAAAACTACACCCCTCAAGGTGCTCAAAACCATATTCAAGAAGTTTATTAACCCTTCTGGTGCTTCACAGGAATTTTTTTAATGTTTAAATAAAAATGAACATTTAACTTTTTTTCACAAAAAATTTAATTCAGCTCCAATTTGTTTTATTTTACCAAGGGCAACAGGAGAAAATGGACCCCAAACATTGTTGTACAATTTGTCCTGAGTATGCCAATACCCCACATGTGGGGGTAAACCACTGTTTGGGCGCATGGCAGAGCTCGGAAGCGAAGGAGCGCCATTTGACTTTTCAATGCAAAATTGACTGGAATTGAGATGGGACGCCATGTTTCGTTTGGAGAGCCCCTGATGTGCCTAAACATTGAAACCCCCCACAAGTGACACCATTTTGGAAAGTAGACCCCCTAAGGAACTTATCTAGATGTGTGGTGAGCACTTTGACCCACCAAGTGCTTCACAGAAGTTTATAATGCAGAGCCGTAAAAATAAAACAAAATTTTTTTCCCACAAAAATTATTTTTTTAGCCCCCAGTTTTGTATTTTCCCGAGGGTAACAGGAGAAATTGGACCCCAAAATTTGTTGCCCAATTTGTCCTGAGTGCGATGATACACCATATGTGGGGGGAACCACTGTTTGGGCACATGGGAGGGCTCGGGAGGGAAGGAGTGCCATTTGAATGCAGACTTAGATGGAATGGTCTGCAGGTGTCACATTGCGTTTGCAGAGCCCCTAATGTACCTAAACAGTAGAAACCCCCCACAAGTGACACCATTTTGGAAAGTAGACCCCCTAAGGAACTCATCTAGATGTGTTGTGAGAGCTTTGAACCCCCAAGTGTTTCACTACAGTTTGTAACGCAGAGCCGTGAAAATAAAAAATAAAAAATTTCCCCCCAAAATTATTTTTTAGCCCCCAGTTTTGTATTTTCCCGAGGGTAAGAGGAGAAATTCGACCCCCAAAGTTGTTGTCCAATTTGTCCTGAGTGCGCTGATACCCCGTATGTTGGGGGGAACCACCGTTTGAGCGCATGGCAGAGCTCGGAAGGGAAGGAGCGCCATTTGGAATGCAGACTTAGATGGAATGGTCTGCAGACGTCACATTGCGTTTGCAGAACCCCTAATGTACCTAAACAGTAGAAACCCCCCACAAGTGACCCCATATTGGAAACTAGACCCCCCAGGGAACTAATCTAGATGTGTTGTGAGAACTTTGAACCCCCAAGTGTTTCACTACAGTTTATAACGCAGAGCCGTGAAAATAAAAAATCTTTTTTTTTCCCACAAAAAATATTTTTTAGCCCCCAGTTTTGTATTTTCCCAAGGGTAACAGGAGAAATTGGACCCCAAAAGTTGTTGTCCTATTTGTCCTGAGTACGCTGATACCCCATATGTTGGGGTAAACCCCTGTTTTGGCACACGGGAGAGCTCGGAAGGGAAAAAGCACTGTTTTACTTTTTCAACGCAGAATTGGCTGGAATTGAGATCGGACGCCATGTCGCGTTTGGAGAGCCCCTGATGTGCCTATACAGTGGAAACCCCACAATTATAACTGAAACCATAATCCAAACCCATCCCTAACCCTAATCCCAACAGTAACCCTAACCACACCTCTAACCCTGACACACCCCTAACCCTAATCCCAAACCTATTCCCAACTGTAAATGTAATCTAAACCCTAACTGTAACTTTAGCCCCAACCCGAACCCTAACTTTAGCCCCAACCCAAACTGTAGCCCTAACCCTAGCCCTAACCCTAGCCCTAATGGGAAAATGGAAATACGTTTTTTTAATTTTTCCCTAACTAAGGGGGTGATGAAGGGGGGTTTGATTTACTTTTATAGTGGGTTTTTTAGCGGATTTTTATGATTGGCAGCCGTCACACACTGAAAGACGCTTTTTATTGCAAAAAATATTTTTTGCATTACCACATTTTGAGAGCTATAATTTTTCCATATTTTGGTCTACAGAGTCATGTGAGGTCTTGTTTTTTGCAGGACGAGTTGACGTTTTTATTGGTAACATTTTCGGGCACGTGACATTTTTTGATCACTTTTTATTCCGATTTTTGTGAGGCAGAATGACCAAAAACCAGCTATTCATGAATTTCTTTTGGGGGAGGCGTTTATACCGTTCCGCGTTTGGTAAAATTGATAAAGCAGTTTTATTCTTCGGGTCAGTACGATTACAGCGATACCTCATTTATATCATTTTTTTATGTTTTGGCGCTTTTATACGATAAAAACTATTTTATAGAAAAAATAATTATTTTTGCATCGCTTTATTCTCAGGACTATAACTTTTTTATTTTTTTGCTGATGATGCTGTGTGGCGGCTCTTTTTTTGCGGGACAAGATGACGTTTTCAGCTGTACCATGGTTATTTATATCTGTCTTTTTGATCGCGTGTTATTCCACTTTTTGTTCGGCAGTATGATAATAAAGCGTTGTTTTTTGCCTCGTTTTTTTTTTTTTCTTACGGTGTTTACTGAAGGGGTTAACTAGTGGGCCGTTACGGACGCGGCGATACTAAATATGTGTACTTTTATTGTTTTGTTTTTTTTTATTTAGATAAAGAAATGTATTTATGGGAATAATATTTTTTTTTTTCATTATTTTGGAATATTTTTTTTAATTTTTTTTTACACATTTGAAAATTTTTTTTTTTACTTTTTTACTTTGTCCCGGGGGGGACATCACAGATTGGTGATCTGACAGTTTGCACAGCACTCTGTCAGATCACCGATCTGAGAGCAGTGCAGGCTGCTTCACAGTGCCTGCTCTGAGCAGGCTCTGTGAAGCCACCTCCCTCCCTGCAGGACCCGGATCCGAGGCCATCTTGGATCCGGGCCTGGAGCAGGGAGGGAGGGAGGTAAGACCCTCGCAGCAACGCGATCACATCGCGTTGCTGCGGGGGCTCAGGGAAGCCCGCAGGGAGCCCCCTCCCTGCGCGATGCTTCCCTGTACCGCCGGCACATCGCGATCATCTTTGATCGCGGTGTGCCAGGGGTTAATGTGCCGGGGGCGGTCTGTGACCGCTCCTGGCACGTAGTGCGGGATGTCAGCTGCGATAGGCAGCTGACACCCGGCCGCGATCGGCGGCGCTCCCCCCGTGAGCGCCGCCGATCGCGCTGGACGTACTATCCCGTCCATGGTCATAGGGGCCCACCCCACATGGACGGGATAGTACGTCCGATGTCAGAAAGGGGTTAAACAGAATCTAACTCCAAGTAAATCAAACTTTTGTGAAATCAAACTGTCCACTTAGGAAGCAACACTGTTTGACAATCAATTTCACATGCTGTTGTGCAAATGGAATAGACAACAGATGGAAATTATTGGCAATTATCAAGACACACTTAATAAATGAGTGGTTCTGCAGGTGGGAACCACAGACCACATCTCAGTACCAATGCTTTCTGGCTGATGTTTTGGTCACTTTTGAATGTTGGTTGTGCTTTCACACTCATCGTAGCATGAGACGGACTCTACAACACACAAGTGGCTCAGGTAGTGCAGCTCATCCAGGATGGCACATCAATGCGAGCTGTGGCAAGGTTTGCTGTGTCTGTCAGTGTAGTGGCTAGAGGCTGGAGACGCTACCAGGAGATGTGGAGGGGGCCATAGGAGGGCAACAACCCAGCAGCAGGACCGCTACCTCTGGTTTTTGTGCAAGGAGGAACAGGAGCAGCACTGCCAGAGCCATGCAAAATGACCTCTAGCAGGACACAAATGTGCATGCATCTGCACAAATGGTTAGAAACCGACTCCATGAGGATGGTCTGATTGCCCAACATCCACAGATGGGGGTTGTGCTCAGCCCAACACCATGCAGGACGCTTGGCATTTGCCACAGAACACCAGGATTGGCAAATTCACCTTTGGCACCCTGTGCTCTTCACAGATGAAAGCAGGTTCACACTGAGCACATGTGACAGATGTGACAGAGTCTGGAGATGCCGTGGAGAGCGATCTGCTGCCTGCAACATCCTTCAGCATGACTGGTTTGGCAGTTGGTCAGTAATGGTGTGGGGTAGCATTTCTTTGGAAGGCCGCACAGCCCTCCATGGGCTCGCCAGGGGTTGCCTGACTGCCATTAGTGTTATGAATAGGTAATTCAGAACCACAATGGACCTTGAAGTTCAGAGCACACAAAGTGACCTGACAATAACCAAAAAACATAGGACGAGCTCTGAGACGTGGGAACTCTGCTGACCGCAATCCCTAAACCTATCACACCACGCTAGAGGTAGCCGTGGATTGCGCCTAACGCTCCCTATGCAACTCGGCACAGCCTGAGAAACTAGCTAGCCCTGAAGATAGAAAAATAAGCCTACCTTGCCTCAGAGAAATTCCCCAAAGGATAAGGCAGCCCCCCACATATAATGACTGTGAGTTAAGATGAAAATACAAACACAGAGATGAAATAGATTTAGCAAAGTGAGGCCCGACTTACTGAATAGACCGAGGATAGGAAAGATAGCTTTGCGGTCAACACAAAAACCTACAAACAACCACGCAGAGGGGCAAAAAGACCCTCCGCACCGACTAACGGTACGGAGGTGCTCCCTCTGCGTCTCAGAGCTTCCAGCAAGCAAGAAAAACCAATAAAGCAAGCTGGACAGAAAAAATATACCAAACAAAAGTAACACAAGCAGAACTTAGCTTATGCTGAGCAGACAGGCCACAGGAACGATCCAGGAGGAAGCAAGACCAATACTAGAACATTGACTGGAGGCCAGGATCAAAGCACTAGGTGGAGTTAAATAGAGCAGCACCTAACGACTTAACCTCGTCACCTGAGGAAGGAAACTCAGAAGCCGCAGTACCACTCACATCCACCAACGGAAGCCCATAGACAGAATCAGCCGAAGTACCACTTGTGACCACAGGAGGGAGCTCGACCACAGAATTCACAACACATTAGGAACCGAGATGAGATCCTCAGACCCCTTGTGAGACCATATGCTGGTGCGGTTAGCCCTGGGTTCCTCCTAATGCAGGACAATGCCAAACCTCATGTGGTTAGAGTGTGTCAGCAGTTCCTGCAAGATGAAGGCATTGAAGCTATGGACTGGCCCGCCCCTTCCCCAGACCTGAATCCCATTGAGCACATCTGGGACATCATGTCACGTTGCACCACAGACTGTCCAGGAGTTGGCAGATGCTTTAGACCATGTCTGGGAGGAGATCATCCGCCGCCTCATCAGGAGCATGCCCAGACGTACAGTAGGGAGGTCATACAGGCACGTGGAGGCCACACACAATACTGAGCATCTTTTCCTTGTCATGAGGCATTTCCACTGAAGTTGGATCAGACTGTAATTTGATTTTCCACTTTGATTTTGAGTATCATTCCAAATCCAGACCTCCATGGGATATTAATTTTGATTTACATTGATAATTGTTATGTTCTATTGTTCTGAACACATTCCACTATGCAATGAATACAAATTTGCAACTGGAATATTTCATTCAGAGATATCTAGAATGTGGTATTTTAGTGTTCCCTTTATTTTTTTGAACAGTGTATTTAGGTCTAAAGTCCAAGTCCAACGTATCTTCTGTAAAGGCCTACACAAAATGTGATCTTTGTTCTTTTAGACATAATGACAATTGAAGGTCTTCCTTAGCCGTTTTCACCCTGACTATATAAAGTGCATAGTTTATGATGTCTAAATCCTTTCTTATCAGTAAGGATATGTTCACATGCTCTGTTTTTTCTTCCTAAGGCAAAACCTGCTATCTTGACAGTAAGAAACTTGCCTCAAAAAGGCAAGTTTTGCTTAGTTTTTGTTGCTTTTTTTGGCTGCGTTTTTTTGCAGGTTGATCAGTGTACATTTGTCTCTTGTGGATGCTGCTAAAGTTTAGTGCAAAGAAAAATCTGATTCTATTTCATCAGGTTTTGGTGCAAAAAAAAAACCGCAGCAAAAACTGATACTTGCATTTTTGCACCACCCATTGCTTTTAATGGGTGAAAAACACTGACAAAAACACTGAAACTGATATGCTCCTTTCTGCAAAATCTCAGATATTGCACACAATACTGAGGACAAAAAACAAGCTGTGTGTAGGATATTTCTGAAATCGCATACCCTTTGTTGGTACTGTAAAATGCAGCGAAAACTTGTATAATTTTTTTTCCAAAGTTTTCATGATTGGCATTATTTGCAGGATAATCCCTTCTGGTTGCAGTGGGTCAGGCTCCTAGCAATCAGCCTTTTGAAAGAGATGATACATGAAAATATTTTTTTGTAAAATAATTATATTACTTTATTAACAATAGAGAAGCATAATAACACAAAATATCACATAAACATGAAGAATATTTTATTCATTAAAATCAATAAGAAAAATGAAAAAATTATAAAAGTTAAAAAATGTTATTGATAAAATCAAATACATTTAAACATCCTGTATGCACGGGGCAGGGTATGTCAGACCAACTGGTAAGAAAAAAAAAGCATTGTTTGATCAATATAAATAAATTAATAAAGCGATTAACACATCAAAAAATTAAATATATACAGTACAGACCAAAAGTTTGGACACACCTTCTCATTTAAAGATTTTTCTGTATTTTCAGGACTATGAAAATTGTAAATTCACACTGAAGCCATCAAAACTATGAATTAACACATGTGGAATTATATACTTTACAAAAAAGTGTGAAACAACTGAAAATATGTCTTAAATTCTAGGTTCCTCAAAGTAGCTACCTTTTGCTTTGATGACTGCTTTGCACACTTTTGGCATTCTATCAGGAGACTGGCTGATAGGAACAGCATGGAGCTGCACACTGTTGTAAAGTCCCATATGAAGGGCCAGCGTTAGGAACAGGCAAAATAGGCATTTGCATAGGGCCCCGTTACCTCAGGGCCTCCAGTCAGTGGCCTTATGGGGACTGTGAATCGGGGGGCCCGGTTCCAGCTCCAACCCTCCGACACCCCATTCAATTATATCAGCACCCAGCATCCAATGACACTCCTCCCATCATTCCCCCTCTGCCGCAGCGGGCTCATGATGTCACTTCATCGCACACCATGCTGTGCAGGGCAGTGGAGCTGCCGAGACATGCTGCAGACATCGGAGCAGCAGGGGAACGGGAGAAGCAAGTATTGTATTTTTTTTAAGTATATACAGTGGGGCAAAAAAGTATTTAGTCAGTCAGCAATAGTGCAAGTTCCACCACTTAAAAAGATGAGAGGCGTCTGTAATTTACATCATAGGTAGACCTCAACTATGGGAGACAAACTGAGAAAAAAAAATCCAGAAAATCACATTGTCTGTTTTTTTAACATTTTTTAACAATACTTTGTAATATATCCTTTGTTGGCAATGACAGAGGTCAAACATTTTCTGTAAGTCTTCACAAGGTTGCCACACACTTGTTGGTATGTTGGCCCATTCCTCCATGCAGATCTCCTCTAGAGCAGTGATGTTTTTGGCTTTTCGCTTGGCAACACGGACTTTCAACTCCCTCCAAAGGTTTTCTATAGGGTTGAGATCTGGAGACTGGCTAGGCCACTCCAGGACCTTGAAATGCTTCTTACGAAGGCACTCCTTCGTTGCCCTGGCGGTGTGCTTTGGATCATTGTCATGTTGAAAGACCCAGCCACGTTTCATTTTCAATGCCCTTGCTGATGGAAGGAGGTTTGCACTCAAAATCTCACGATACATGGCCCCATTCATTCTTTCATGTACCTGGATCAGTCGTCCTGGCCCCTTTGCAGAGAAACAGCCCCAAAGCATGATGTTTCCACCACCATGCTTTACAGTAGGTATGGTGTTTGAAGGATGCAACTCAGTATTCTTTTTCCTCCAAACACGACAAGTTGTGTTTCTACCAAACAGTTCCAGTTTGGTTTCATCAGACCATAGGACATTCTCCCAAAACTCCTCTGGATCATCCAAATGCTCTCTAGCAAACTTCAGACGGGCCCGGAGATGTACTGGCTTAAGCAATGGGACACGTCTGGCACTGCAGGATCTGAGTCCATGGTGGCGTATTGTGTTACTTATGGTAGGCCTTGTTACATTGGTCCCAGCTCTCTGCAGTTCATTCACTAGGTCCCCCCGCGTGGTTCTGGGATTTTTGCTCACCGTTCTTGTGATCATTCTGACCCCACGGGGTGGGATTTTGCGTGGAGCCCCAGATCGAGGGAGATTATCAGTGGTCTTGTATGTCTTCCATTTTCTAATTATTGCTCCCACTGTTGATTTCTTCACTCCAAGCTGGTTGGCTATTGCAGATTCAGTCTTCCCAGCCTGGTGCAGGGCTACAATTTTGTTTCTGGTGTCCTTTGACAGCTCTTTGGTCTTCACCATAGTGGAGTTTGGAGTCAGACTGTTTGAGGGTGTGCACAGGTGTCTTTTTATACTGATAACAAGTTTAAACAGGTGCCATTACTACAGGTAATGAGTGGAGGAAAGAGGAGACTCTTAAAGAAGAAGTTACAGGTCTGTGAGAGACAGAAATCTTGATTGTTTGTTTCTGACCAAATACTTATTTTCCACCATAATATGCAAATAAAATGTTAAAAAAACAGACAATGTGATTCTCTGGATTTTTTTTTCTCAGTTTGTCTCCCATAGTTGAGGTCTACCTATGATGTAAATTACAGACGCCTCTCATCTTTTTAAGTGGTGGAACTTGCACTATTGCTGACTGACTAAATACTTTTTTGCCCCACTGTATATATATATTATAAAGTGAGTACATGGCCACTGAGGACTCTGTGGCTGCATTATACTCCAAGGGGGGACTGCATTATACTTGGAGGGAGCTTCATTTTACTCTATGGAGAGCTGCATTATAATCTGAGGGTCTGCATTTTACTCTGGGGTGGCTGCATTATACTCTGGGTGTTACTGCATTATACTCTTCTGGGGTGGCTGAATCATACTGTATGAGGGGCTGCATTATACTCTATGAGATAGCTGAAACCAGAACACATGAGCTGCGCGCACAGTGAACAAGCCCGTAGAGACATGTTCACACCACCAAGAGACTTGAAAACACAAAAAAGCACAGTAAAACCAAAAACACACTGTTGCAAAAAAATCACAGTGGACAGCAAGTGCTAGTAAAAAGATGGAAAAAACAGGGTATTTGGTCGATACGTTTTTTGCAAAAAATGTATATTAAGCCGCTCTACCAAACGTCAAGGTATACCCATATCAGAGCAGTCCTAACTAATGTATGTAATCCCTATCTGATGTATTTAAAACCTGGTCATGTGTACAATACCTGTATGAGCAGGATTCAGAAAAGGAATGTCCATGTGGACACGCTGGACAGAACAGCTCCTGTGCGCACAGCTCAAAAAAAGAGGAGTGGAGGCCTCCCCAGTCTTGTGGACACAAGAAAACAATTATATGAAACCAGAACACATGAGCTGCGCGCACAGTGAACAAGCCCGTAGAGACATGTTCACACCACCAAGAGACTTGAAAACACAAAAAAGCACAGTAAAACCAAAAACACACTGTTGCAAAAAAAAAATCAGTGGACAGCATGTGCTAGTAAAAAGATGGAAAAAACGGTATTTGGTTGATACGTTTTTTGCAAAAAATGTATATTAAGCCGCTCTACCAAACGTCAAGGTATACCCATATCAGAGCAGTCCTAACTAATGTATGTAATCCCTATCTGATGTATTTAAAACCTGGTCATATGTATAATACCTGTATGAGCAGGATTCAGAAAAGGAATGTCCATGTGGACACGCTGGACAGAACGGCTCCTGTGCGCACAGCTCAAAAAAAGAGGGGTGGAGGCCTCCCCAGTCTTGTGGACACAAGAAAACAATTATATAAAACCAGAACACATGAGCTGCGCGCACAGTGAACAAGCCCGTAGAGACATGTTCACACCACCAAGACACTTGAAAACACAAAAAAGCACAGTAAAACCAAAAACACACTGTTGCAAAAAAATCACAGTGGACAGCAAGTGCTAGTAAAAAGATGGAAAAAAACAGGGTATTTGGTTGATACGTTTTTTTGCAAAAAATGTATATTAAGCCGCTCTACCAAACGTCAAGGTATACCCATATCAGGGTATAGGCAGCATGAATAGTAAAAAGATGGTCACACAGGGTTAATAGCAGCGTTAACCGAGTGCATTACACTGCGGTCAACGCTGCCATTAACCCTGTGTGAGCGCTGACTGGAGGGGAGTACGGAGCGGGCACTGACTGCGGAGAGGAAGGACCAGCCATTTTTCCGCCGGACTGTGGCTGTCGCCGATTGGTCACGGCAGCCATGACAGGCAGCTGGCGAGACCAATCAGCGACTTGGATTCCATGACTGACAGAGAGGCCGCGACCAATGAATATCCGTGACAGACAGACAGACAGATGGAAGTGACCCTTAGACAATTATATAGTAGATACTATATGGAGGACTATGGGGAGTGTATTATACTATATGGAGTGCTATGGGGCACATTATACAATACTAGCTGAAGAGTCCGGTGTTGCCCGGGCATAGTAACTAACTGTGGTTAGTTATAACAAATTATAATCATTATCCTCCATCCCATAGTCCAGTGACCATATACCCATCTAACAACCTCCATCCCATAGTCCAGTGCCCATATACCCATCACACATCCTCCATCCCATAGTCCCATGCCCATCATACACATCCCATAGTCCCATATACCCACCATACACATCCTCCATCCCATAGTCCAGTGCCCATATAACCATCATACATATCCTCTATCCCATAGTCCTGTGCCCATATACCCATCACACATCCTCCATCCCATAGTCCCGTGCCCATATACCCATCACACATCCTCCATCCCATAGTCCCGTGCCCATATACCCATCACACATCCTCCATCCCATAGTCCAGTGCCCATATACCCATCCTCCATCCCATAGTCCAGTGCCCAAATACCCATCATACACATCCTCCATCCCATAGTACAGTGCCCATATACCAATCATACATATCCTCCATTCCATAGTCCCGTATCCATATACCCATCATATATACCCTTCATCCCATAGACCCGTGCCCATATACCCATCATACATATCCTCCATCCCATAGTCCCATGCCCATATACCCATCACACATCCTCCATCCCATAGTCCCAAGCTGGCTGGCGCTGAGCAGGGAGTTCCTGGAGATATGCTGTTATGTAACCTGGCAATGCGGCTCTGTGCGGCCGTTGATGATGCAATTTTCTACGTCGGTAACAATAGAGCATGGCAGTAATGGAGGAGGCGGTGATTCACTTCTGTCATGTCTGGGGAGGGGGGGGGGGGCAGACAATGGCTGGGAGCTTATGTTCCCAGGGATGCTAGATTTCTCCCACCTGGTCAGTGTCTGCTGAGGTGTTGTGGAGTGGGAAAACTGTTGCTCGTAGCAACCAAACACAACTCAGCTTCTTTTAAACAGCTCTGGTGAAATGAAAGATGCTTAGTGATTGGGTGGGGCTATGTGGAGTGGACATGGCTGATACACATACACACATACACTCATTTTTATACATATAGATGGAGGACTATGGGGAGTGCATTTTACGTATGTGTAGGACTATGGGGGGGTGTATTATGCTATGTGGAGGACTATGGGGAGTGTATTATACTATATGGAGGACAATGGGGCATGTATTGTACTATATGGAGGACTATGGGGAGTGTATTATACTATATGGAGGGCTATGGGGTGCATTCTAATATGTGGAGAACAATGGGGTGCATTATACTAAACAAGCAAAATCCTGCCTATTCATCGAGTGATTGGATTGTTTATACTGGACAAAAAAATCATTGTTCTCAGCAGCACAATGCCTGGTGAACACTGCAGATATGCTGCTGATAACATGATACTGTATGTGGACAGATTGATTTATTAGTAATTGTTCAGTCCCCATCATTGTTCCTCAGCCAGCATAAAGAGGCCCAGAAACAAGGGCTGAACAACTGCAATATTGTCGACAGGCTCGGACTGGCCCACCGGGGAACCGGAGGATCCTCCGGTGGGCCCTGACACTGGCATCTGCTGGCAGGGCCTCCCCCCGCTCCAGGCCCCCCCCCCCCCGCCGCCGCCGCCCGCCCGCCCGCCTTGAATACTCACCCTGCTCCAGCGATGGTCTCGGCGTCTGCACTGCAGCTCGTCCTGAACGAGCGGTCATGTGACACCGCTCATTAAGATCATGAATATGCGCATATTCATGATCTTAATGAACGGTGTCACATGACCGCTCTAGCAGGAAGAAGGTGCTGCGCCGGCGCCGCCGCCTGGAGTCGGGACAGAGCGCGAGGGATGTCGGCATGGCCGTGCAGTGCGACAGGTGAGTATGAGGGACGGGGGAACGGGGGGGATGAAGGAGGACATAAGCCGGCGCGCCGAGCAGGATCGGAGAGATAAGCCTGCATACAGGGGGGAATATGAGCCATGCAGGGGGGGGGTAATATGAGCCATGCAGGGGGGGGGTAATATGAGCCATGCAGGGGGGAATATGAGCCATGCAGGGGGGAATATGAGCCATGCAGGGGGGAATATGAGCCATGCAGGGGGGGGGAATATGAGCCATGCAGGGGGGAATATGAGCCATGCGGGGGGGGGGGGGTAATATGAGCCATGCAGGGGGGAATATGAGCCATGCAGGGGGGGGGAATATGAGCCATGCAGGGGGGAATATGAGCCATGCAGGGGGGGGGGAATATGAGCCATGCAGGGGGGAATATGAGCCATGCAGGGGGGAATATGAGCCATGCGGGGGGGGGGGGGGAATATGAGCCATGCGGGGGGGGGGGGGAATATGAGCCATGCAGGGGGGAATATGAGCCATGCAGGGGGGGGTAATATGAGCCATGCAGGGGGGAATATGAGCCATGCAGGGGGGGGGGGGGTAATATGAGCCATGCAGGGGGGAATATGAGCCATGCAGGGGGGAATATGAGCCATGCAGGGGGGGGGGGAATATGAGCCATGCAGGGGGGGGGAATATGAGCCATGCAGGGGGGAAAATGAGCCATGCAGGGGGGAATATGAGCCATGCAGGGGGGGGGTAATATGAGCCATGCAGGGGGGAATATGAGCCATGCAGGGGGGAATATGAGCCATGCAGGGGGGGGGGTAATATGAGCCATGCAGGGGGGAATATGAGCCATGCAGGGGGGGGGGTAATATGAGCCATGCAGGGGGGAATATGAGCCATGCAGGGGGGGGAATATGAGCCATGCAGGGGGGGGAATATGAGCCATGCAGGGGGGGGGGGAATATGAGCCATGCAGGGGGGGGGGTAATATGAGCCATGCAGGGGCGAATATGAGCCATGCAGGGGGGAATATGAGCCATGCAGGGGGGGGAATATGAGCCATGCAGGGGGGGGGGAATATGAGCCATGCATGGGGGGAATATGAGCCATGCAGGGGGGAATATGAGCCATGCAGGGGGGAATATGAGCCATGCAGGGGGGGGTAATATGAGCCATGCAGGGGGGGGGGTAATATGAGCCATGCAGGGGGGAATATGAGCCATGCAGGGGGGAATTGTTATGTAGGCAATCCAGTGACACAGTGTGCCAGCAATCAGAGCACATACAGTGATCTGACAATAACCCAAAAACAATAGAACGAGCTCTGAGACGTGGAATCTCTGTAGACCGCAATACCTGAACCTATCCTAAACACAACTAAAGGCAGCTGTGGATTGCGCCTGTCACTACCTATGCAACTCGGCACAGCCTGAGGAGCTGACTAGCCTGAAGATAGAAAAACAAGCCTGACTTGCCTCAGAGAAATACCCCAAAGGAAAAGGCAGCCCCCCACATATAATGACTGTTAGCAAGATGAAAAGACAAACGTAGGGATGAAATAGATTCAGCAAAGCGAGGCCCGATATTCTAGATAGAGCGAGGATAGCAAAGAGAACTTTGCAGTCTACAAAAAACCCTAAAGCAAAAAACCACGCAAAGGGGACAAAAAGACCCACCGTGCCGAACTAACGGCACGGCGGTGCACCCTTTGCGTCTCAGAGCTTCCAGCAAAAACTAATAGACAAGCTGGACAGAAAAAGTAGCAACAAAAGCAAAGAAGCACTTATCTAAGCAGAGCAGCAGGCCACAGGAAAGATCCAGAAGCTCAGGTCCAACACTGGAACATTGACAAGGAGCAAGGAAGACAGAATCAGGTGGAGTTAAATAACAAAGCAGCCAACGAGCTCACCAGAACACCTGAGGGAGGAAGCTCAGAAGCTGCAGTACCACTTGTGACCACAGGAGTGAATTCAGCCACAGAATTCACAACAGTACCCCCCCCCCCCTTGAGGAGGGGTCACCGAACCCTCACCAGAGCCCCCAGGCCGACCAGGATGAGCCACATGAAAGGCACGAACAAGATCTGGAGCATGGACATCAGAGGCAAAAACCCAGGAATTATCTTCCTGAGCATAAGCCTTCCATTTAACCAGATACTGGAGTTTCCGTCTAGAAACACGAGAATCCAAAATTTTCTCCACAATATACTCCAATTCCCCCTCCACCAAAACCGGGGCAGGAGGCTCAACAGATGGAACCATAGGTGCCACGTATCTCCGCAACAACGACCTATGGAATACATTATGTATGGAAAAGGAGTCTGGGAGGGTCAGACGAAAAGACACAGGATTGAGAATCTCAGAAATCCTATACGGACCAATAAAACGAGGTTTAAATTTAGGAGAGGAAACCTTCATAGGAATATGACGAGAAGATAACCAAACCAGATCCCCAACACGAAGTCGGGGACCCACACGGCGTCTGCGATTAGCGAAAAGTTGAGCCTTCTCCTGGGACAAAGTCAAATTGTCCACTACCTGAGTCCAGATCTGCTGCAACCTGTCCACCACAGAATCCACACCAGGACAGTCCGAAGACTCAACCTGTCCTGAAGAGAAACGAGGATGGAACCCAGAATTGCAGAAAAATGGAGAGACCAAGGTAGCCGAGCTGGCCCGATTATTAAGGGCGAACTCAGCCAACGGCAAAAAGGACACCCAATCATCCTGGTCTGCAGAAACAAAACATCTCAGATATGTCTCCAAGGTCTGATTGGTTCGTTCGGTCTGGCCATTAGTCTGAGGATGGAAAGCCGAGGAAAAAGACAGGTCAATGCCCATCCTACCACAAAAGGCTCGCCAAAACCTCGAAACAAACTGGGAACCTCTGTCAGAAACAATATTCTCAGGAATGCCATGCAAACGAACCACATGCTGGAAGAACAAAGGCACCAAATCAGAGGAGGAAGGCAATTTAACCAAGGGCACCAGATGGACAATTTTAGAAAAGCGATCACAGACCACCCAAATGACTGACATCTTTTGAGAAACGGGAAGGTCAGAAATGAAATCCATCGAAATATGTGTCCAAGGCCTCTTTGGGACCGGCAAGGGCAAAAGCAACCCACTGGCACGTGAACAGCAGGGCTTAGCCCTAGCACAAATCCCACAGGACTGCACAAAAGTACGTACATCCCGTGACAGAGATGGCCACCAGAAGGATCTAGCCACTAACTCTCGGGTACCAAATATTCCAGGATGACCAGCCAACACCGAACAATGAAGTTCAGAGATAACTTTAGTAGTCCACCTATCAGGGACGAACAGTCTCTCCGCCGGACAACGATCAGGTTTATTCGCCTGAAATTTTTGCAACACTCGCCGCAAATCAGGGGAGATGGCAGACACAATGACTCCTTCCTTGAGGATACTCGCCGGCACAGATGAACCCGGAGAGTCGGGCACAAAACTCCTAGACAGAGCATCCGCCTTCACATTTTTAGAGCCCGGAAGGTATGAAATCACAAAATCGAAGCGGGCAAAAAATAACGACCAACGGGCCTGTCTAGGATTCAAGCGCTTGGCAGACTCAAGATAAGTAAGGTTCTTATGATCAGTCAATACCACCACGCGATGCTTAGCTCCTTCAAGCCAATGACGCCATTCCTCGAATGCCCACTTCATGGCCAGCAACTCTCGGTTGCCCACATCATAATTACGCTCAGCAGCCGAAAACTTCCTGGAAAAGAAAGCACATGGTTTCAACACTGAGCAACCAGAACCTCTCTGTGAC
The DNA here is from genome assembly GCF_032444005.1 of Ranitomeya imitator. NCBI lineage: Eukaryota > Metazoa > Chordata > Amphibia > Anura > Dendrobatidae > Ranitomeya > Ranitomeya imitator. The sequence goes on along the minus strand of NC_091284.1, from coordinate 738,656,124 downwards.
AAAACCGCCCCTGCTCCAATCTCAGAAGCATCAACCTCGACCTGGAACGGAAGAGAAACATCTGGTTGACACAACACAGGGGCAGAACAAAAACGATGCTTCAACTCCTGAAAAGCTTCCACAGCAGCAGAAGACCAATTAACCAAATCAGCACCCTTCTTGGTCAAATCGGTCAATGGTTTGGCAATGCTAGAAAAATTACAGATGAAGCGACGATAAAAATTAGCAAAGCCCAGGAACTTTTGCAGACTTTTCAGAGATGTCGGCTGAGTCCAATCCTGGATGGCTTGGACCTTAACCGGATCCATCTCGATAGTAGAAGGGGAAAAGATGAACCCCAAAAATGAAACTTTCTGCACACCGAAGAGACACTTTGATCCCTTCACAAACAAAGAATTAGCACGCAGGACCTGGAAAACCATTCTGACCTGCTTCACATGAGAGTCCCAATCATCTGAGAAGATCAAAATGTCATCCAAGTAAACAATCAGGAATTTATCCAGATACTCACGGAAGATGTCATGCATAAAAGACTGAAACACAGATGGAGCATTGGCAAGTCCGAACGGCATCACTAGATACTCAAAATGACCCTCGGGCGTATTAAATGCAGTTTTCCATTCATCTCCTTGCCTGATTCTCACCAGATTATACGCACCACGAAGATCTATCTTAGTGAACCAACTAGCCCCCTTAATCCGAGCAAACAAGTCAGATAACAATGGCAAGGGATACTGAAATTTAACAGTGATCTTATTAAGAAGGCGGTAATCAATACATGGTCTCAGCGAACCATCCTTCTTGGCTACAAAAAAGAACCCTGCTCCCAGTGGTGATGACGATGGGCGAATATGTCCCTTCTCCAGGGATTCCTTCACATACAGTGGGGCAAAAAAGTATTTAGTCAGTCAGCAATAGTGCAAGTTCCACCACTTAAAACGATGAGAGGCGTCTGTAATTTACATCATAGGTAGACCTCAACTATGGGAGACAAACTGAGAAAAAAAAAATCCAGAAAATCACATTGTCTGTTTTTTTAACATTTTATTTGCATATTATGGTGGAAAATAAGTATTTGGTCAGAAACAAAATTTAATCTCAAAACTTTGTAATATATCCTTTGTTGGCAATGACAGAGGTCAAACGTTTTCTGTAAGTCTTCACAAGGTTGCCACACACTGTTGTTGGTATGTTGGCCCATTCCTCCATGCAGATCTCCTCTAGAGCAGTGATGTTTTTGGCTTTTCGCTCGGCAACACGGACTTTCAACTCCCTCCAAATGTTTTCTATAGGGTTGAGATCTGGAGACTGGCTAGGCCACTCCAGGACCTTGAAATGCTTCTTACGAAGCCACTCCTTCGTTGCCCTGGCGGTGTGCTTTGGATCATTGTCATGTTGAAAGACCCAGCCACGTTTCATCTTCAATGCCCTTGCTGATGGAAGGAGGTTTGCACTCAAAATCTCACGATACATGGCCCCATTCATTCTTTCATGTACCCGGATCAGTCGTCCTGGTCCCTTTGCAGAGAATCAGCCCCAAAGCATGATGTTTCCACCACCATGCTTTACAGTAGGTATGGTGTTTGATGAATGCAACTCAGTATTCTTTTTCCTCCAAACACAACAAGTTGTGTTTCTACCAAACAGTTCCAGTTTGGTTTCATCAGACAATAGGACATTCTCCCAAAACTCCTCTGGGTCATCCAAATGCTCTCTAGCAAACTTCAGACGGGCCCAGACATGTACTGGCTTAAGCAGTGGGACACGTCTGGCACTGCAGGATCTGAGTCCATGGTGACGTAGTGTGTTACTTATGGTAGGCCTTGTTACATTGGTCCCAGCTCTCTGCAGTTCATTCACTAGGTCCCCCCGCGTGGTTCTGGGATTTTTGCTCACCGTTCTTGTGATCATTCTGACCCCACGGCTTAGGATTTTGCGTGGAGCCCCAGATCGAGAGAGATTATCAGTGGTCTTGTATGTTTCCATTTTCTAATTATTGCTCCCACTGTTGATTTCTTCACTCCAAGCTGGTTGGCTATTGCAGATTCAGTCTTCCCAGCCTGGTGCAGGGCTACAATTTTGTTTCTAGTGTCCTTTGACAGCTCTTTGGTCTTCACCATAGTGGAGTTTGGAGTCAGACTGTTTGAGGGTGTGCACAGGTGTCTTTTTATACTGATAACAAGTTTAAACAGGTGCCATTACTACAGGTAATGAGTGGAGGAAAGAGGAGACTCTTAAAGAAGAAGTTACAGGTCTGTGAGAGACAGAAATCTTGATTGTTTGTTTCTGACCAAATACTTATTTTCCACCATAATATGCAAATAAAATGTTAAAAAAAACAGACAATGTGATTTTCTGGATTTTTTTTTCTCAGTTTGTCTCCCATAGTTGAGGTCTACCTATGATGTAAATTACAGACGCCTCTCATCTTTTTAAGTGGTGGAACTTGCACTATTGCTGACTGACTAAATACTTTTTTGCCCCACTGTAACTGCGCATAGCGGCATGTTCAGGCACGGATAAATTAAATAATCGACCTTTAGGGAATTTACTACCAGGAATCAAATTGATAGCACAATCACAATCCCTATATGGAGGTAGGGCATCGGACTTGGGCTCTTCAAATACATCCTGATAATCAGACAAGAACTCTGGGACCTCAGAAGGAGTGGATGACGAAATAGACAAAAATGGAACATCACCATGTACCCCCTGACAACCCCAGCTGGATACCGACATAGAGTTCCAATCCAATACTGGATTATGGGTTTGCAGCCATGGCAACCCCAACACGACCACATCATGCAGATTATGTAGCACCAGAAAGCGAATAACTTCCTGATGTGCAGGAGCCATGCACATGGTCAGCTGGGTCCAGTACTGACGTTTATTCTTGGCCAAAGGTGTAGCATCAATTCCTCTCAACGGAATAGGACACCGTAAAGGCTCCAAGAAAAACCCACAACGTTTAGCATAATCCAAATCCATCAGATTCAGGGCAGCGCCTGAATCCACAAACGCCATGACAGAATACGATGACAAAGAGCATATCAAGGTAATGGACAGAAGGAATTTGGATTGTACAGTACCAATGACGGCAGACCTATCGAACCGCTTAGTGCGCTTAGGACAATCAGAAATAGCATGAGTGGAATCACCACAGTAGAAACACAGACCATTCAGACGTCTGTGTTCTTGCCGTTCAACTCTGGTCATAGTCCTATCGCACTGCATAGGCTCAGGTTTAATCTTAGACAATACCGCCAAATGGTGCACAGATTTACGCTCGCGCAAGCGTCGACCGATCTGAATGGCCAAAGACATAGACTCATTCAAACCAGCAGGCATAGGAAAACCCACCATGACATCCTTAAGAGCCTCAGAGAGACCCTTTCTGAACAAAGCTGCCAGCGCAGATTCATTCCACAGAGTGAGTACTGACCACTTCCTAAATTTCTGACAATATACTTCTATATCATCCTGACCCTGGCACAAAGCCAGCAAATTTTTCTCAGCCTGATCCACTGAATTAGGCTCATCGTAAAGCAATCCGAGCGCCAGGAAAAACGCATTGACATTACTCAATGCAGGGTCTCCTGGCGCAAGAGAAAATGCCCAGTCCTGAGGGTCGCCGCGCAAAAAAGAAATAATAATCAAAACCTGTTGAATAGGATTACCAGAAGAATGAGGTTTCAAGGCCAGAAATAGCTTACAATTATTTTTGAAATTAAGAAACTTAGTTCTATCACCAAAAAACAAATCAGGAATAGGAATTCTTGGTTCTAACATAGATTTCTGATCAATAGTATCTTGAATCCTTTGTACATTTGTAACGAGATTATCCATTGAAGAGCACAGACTCTGAATATCCATGTCCACACCTGTGTCCTGAAACACCCAAATGTCTAGGGGAAAAAAAAGGCTGAACACAGAGCTGAGAAAAAAAAATGATGTCAGAACTTCTTTTTTCCCTCTATTGAGAATCATTAGGTTTAGTTGGCTCCTTGTACTGTTATGTAGGCAATCCAGTGACACAGTGTGCCAGCAATCAGAGCACATACAGTGATCTGACAATAACCCAAAAACAATAGAACGAGCTCTGAGACGTGGAATCTCTGTAGACCGCAATACCTGAACCTATCCTAAACACAACTCTAGGCAGCTGTGGATTGCGCCTGTCACTACCTATGCAACTCGGCACAGCCTGAGGAGCTGACTAGCCTGAAGATAGAAAAACAAGCCTCACTTGCCTCAGAGAAATACCCCAAAGGAAAAGGCAGCCCCCCACATATAATGACTGTTAGCAAGATGAAAAGACAAACGTAGGGATGAAATAGATTCAGCAAAGCGAGGCCCGATATTCTAGATAGAGCGAGGATAGCAAAGAGAACTTTGCAGTCTACAAAAAACCCTAAAGCAAAAAACCACGCAAAGGGGACAAAAAGACCCACCGTGCCGAACTAACGGCACGGCGGTGCACCCTTTGCGTCTCAGAGCTTCCAGCAAAAACTAATAGACAAGCTGGACAGAAAAAGTAGCAACAAAAGCAAAGAAGCACTTATCTAAGCAGAGCAGCAGGCCACAGGAAAGATCCAGAAGCTCAGGTCCAACACTGGAACATTGACAAGGAGCAAGGAAGACAGAATCAGGTGGAGTTAAATAACAAAGCAGCCAACGAGCTCACCAGAACACCTGAGGGAGGAAGCTCAGAAGCTGCAGTACCACTTGTGACCACAGGAGTGAATTCAGCCACAGAATTCACAACAGGGAATATGAGCCATGCAGGGGGGGGGGGATATGAGCCATGCAGGGGGGAATATGAGCCATGCAGGGGGGAATATGAGCCATGGGGGGGGGGTAATATGAGCCATGCAGGGGGGAATATGAGCCATGCAGGGGGGAATATGAGCCATGCATACAGGAGGGGGTAATATGAGCCATGCAGGGGGGAATATGAGCCATGCATACAGGAGGGGGGGAATATGAGCCATGCAGGGGGGAATATGAGCCATGCATACAGGAGGGGGGGAATATGAGCCATGCATATGGGATGGGAGAGAGATGAGCCATGCATACAGGAGGGGGGAAATATGAGCCATGCATACAGGAGGGGTAATATGAGCTATGTATATGGGATAGGAGGGAGATGAGCCATGCATACAGGAGGGGGGTCATTATACAGTATGGAGCATCATGTGTGGTCATTATACAGTATTGAGCATTATGTGGGATCATTATACAGTATGGAGCATCATGTGTGGCCGTTATACAGTATGGAGCATCATTTGTGGTCATTATACAGTATGGAGCAATGTGTGGCCATTATACAGTATGGAGAACTGTGTGGCCGTTATACACTATGGAGCATCATGTGTGACCATTATACAGTATGGAGCATCATGTGCGGTCATTATACAGTATGGAGCATCATGTGTGGCCGTTATACAGTATTGAGCATCATGTGCGGTCATTCTACAGTATGGAGCACTGTGTGGCCATATTTTTTTGTTTATAAATTGTATATAAAACAGTGTGATCAGCAGTGCTAAATGGCTGCGGTTGGGACGTGGATATGGGTGTGACTAGTTGTGAAATGGGTCTAGTCAGAGGCGTGGCCTAAAATTTGCCGCGGCGCTCTACGCGCGCCGCAAACTTTATACCTCCTTCCCTTCTTCAAAAGTTGGGAGGTATGGTACCACATTTCCCAGATCACGGCAAGTGCCGCAAATCCCATAGAGAATGACTGAGGCCGAACGCAGTGTTGCCGTAAGTGATCCGCTACGCGGCAGATGCAGAAAAACTGTAGGATCTGCTGCAAAAGGCGACTTTCACATCAGCGATTTTTGCCAAAGTCACTGCCGATAGTGTCATACTCACCAAAGGGGGAGGCAGCACTAAAAGTGCCTAGGGCAGCAGAAACTCTAAATACGGCCCTGGGGGGCAACATTATATTCTGTGGGGGGACTGCATTATACACAAGGTACTACATTATATTATGGGGGGCTACATCATACTATATGAGGGGTTACAGTATACTCTATGGGGGGCTGCATTATATTCTGTGGTGGGGCTGCATTATTCTCTCAGGGGACTACATAATATTATGGGGGCTACATCATACTATATGAGGGGGCTACAGTATACTCTATGGGGGGGCTGCATTATATTCTGTGGTGGAACTGCATTCTCTCAGGGGACTACATTGTATTCTGTGGTGGCTGCATTATACTATATGAGGGGGCTGCATTATACCCTATGGGGTGCTACATTATATTCTATGGTGGGGACTGTGTCATACCTGAGAGGGTTGCATTATATTTTGTGGGGTGCTGCATTATATTCTATGAGAGGGGACTGCATTATATTTTATGAGGGGGCTACATTATATTCTGTGAGGGGGCTACCCCAACCCTTGCTACATTATTAAGACGTGAACTACCTTATATTATACCCTGATATTAGCGCTTTTTACCGCACAATTGGTGGTCTTGTATCTATTTCTATGTAGCTACATAGTGGGCCCCAAGAATGATTTTCTCTGGTGGGCCCAAGGTGCTCCAGTCCGACGCTGATTGTCGATCGCACTTATTTACCGACCTGAACACAGCACATGTAAATACAGCCGAAATGTTTCTTTGTAATGGTGCAATATGCTAGTATTTGGAGCCCAACTTTAAACCTGTGCCCAAGGTCCACTTTGCCTAAAACCGACCCTGCCCAGATGGAGGGGTGAGCAGTGAGGAACAGCTCCTGTCATGCCGGCCCCCTGATAATGTCTCCATGTCTGCAGTTCTAGGTAAGGGGGTGTGGTGGAGCGGGGCCTGCTCCCTGCTAGTAGCCCTGCTGTGATGGAAACATCATCAGGGGCTGTTGCTACTAGAAACGGAGGATACGGGGAGGGGGGGAAGGCCAAGCCCCCATCATGCCACTTCACCTCGGACATTATCAGGGGCTGGCATGGCAGGAGCTGTTCTTCACTGCTCACCCCTCAGTCTAGGACATTACAGTAGTATCCAGCTCCATGCTGTTACTAATCAGCCAATCTCCTGATAATCTCTTTTTCTCTGCCCCCTCACCAAGGACAGGCTGTTAACCCTTGTCAGGCTGCATAATTTTACAACCTTAACAGGCTGCATAGGTACAATTGTACCTTCACATATACCTCCACTGTGGGAAGACTTTACTTGGTTTCAGAAACTAAAGTTCATTCAGCTACAAATGTTATGCTGATATCTATTGTTCAGTGTTGTTACTGGTCACTTATGTTGCTGTCAATTAAGTTAATTCAAACTGGGAGTGGCTTCTACTTGTCTTCCTGCCTCCCTCCTCTCATTAGCCATTTTGCTGTTCATCTCATTGCTGTGAGCACACATTTCTAGGCTTGTGAAGTCTTCAATTTCTTGGAAACGAAGGTAGGAAAGTCTCACAGCATCTAACAGCCAGTTATACCTTTATTCTCATTATGTGGGGACAGAACAGTCAAATTGTCTTTCAGCCTGGACTTGGCTTACATATATTTTGTATGAAACTTATCACTATAGGTATAATTTTTATACGAAAAATGGATAATAATTAGTATCTACATATTGTTTTACGATGTTTTATTTATATTCAGCACAAAATACGAAGCCAAAATTCATCTAGCAAGTCATCATGAGTGATAGTAATGCTGGATCTAGTTTCCGCCATAATCCAAGAAAACGTGTTTGCAGGTTAGTATAATTTTGTGAAAAGCCAATAATGTAGTATTTCGGAAAATTATTTATTTTACATTTTTTCATATTTACAGATTTACGTCTGACGAAATAATGCGAATGCTAGAAGAATCTGATTCTGAGCATGAGGATGAACCATATGTTCCATCTGATGATGAAAACTATGTACCACAAGTGGATGTTACTGAAGAAGATTCAGACATTGAACAAGAAATGGTCATAGAGCATGAAAATGAATACGAATCAGACGAAAGTGTTGAGGATGATTCTGTGCCTCAAAGTGCAGGCGACATTTGGACTGCTAAGGATGAAACTCAATGGTGCAGTAATCCACTGCCAAATGCACAAACAAAATCTCGTAATGTCCTACGACAAAGAGGTGGCCCTGCAGCAATCAGCAACCTATATACAGCAAAAGAGCTATTCAAGTCCATCATGACTCCCGAGATGTGTGACATCATATTACGGGAAACGAATCGAAAGGCCAAGAGAGTTTGTGATGCTTACAACAACGAACTGGTACAACGTTTTCCTGATTCTTCCAAACGGCCACCACAAAAAACATTCAAGCAATTTACTGAAACTGAACTTCATGCATTTTTGGGCATACTGATTGCTGCTGGTGTGCACAGAGCCAACAAAGAGAATCTGGAGGAAATGTGGAATGTTGCTGCTCTGCCTCTTATACGTGCAGCCATGTCTCGTGACCGCTTCAAGATGATACTCAGATTTATCAGGTTTGACAACGAAAATACACGTGCAGAACGTGTGCAAACAGATAAAGCTGCACCAATACGGGACATCTGGACAATGCTGAACAGTAATCTGGAGAGAGCCTACAAGCCATATCATTGTATCACCGTCGACGAGCAATTATTTCCATTTAGAGGTCATACTAAATTTACCCAGTATATACCTTCAAAACCAGCTAAATATGGCATAAAGATTTTCTGGGCTTGTGACTCATCAAATGCCTACCCTTTACAAGGTCAGCTCTACACTGGGAAACCAACTGATGGTCCTCGACAAGTAAACATTGGAGAACGAACAGTATTGGACCTAGTGAGCTCGTATAAAGGCTCTGGAAGAAATGTCACCACCGATAACTTCTTTACAACCATGGAACTAGCTAAGGTATTGAACTCCTGGAACATGACACTAGTTGGTACAGTGAGAAAAAACAAAAGGTTCCTACCTAACAACATGCAGCCTGCCAAAGAAAGGCCTGTATACTCGACAAATTTTGCCTACAATCATGATGCAACAGTCTGTTCATATGTACCAAAGAAGAACAAATCAGTCGTGCTTCTATCATCTATGCACATGACGGGAGAAGTTGAAGAGACACTAGCAGCCAAGCCAGAGATAATAAAATACTACAACATAACAAAAGGTGGCGTTGATGTTATGGATAAAATGTTGGGAGTACACTGTGAAACGACGAACATCACGTTGGACTTTGGCATTTTTCTACAATATGATTGATGTCAGTGGGTTAGCATCCTACATCATCTACAGAGAACACAATCCAAGCTTCAGGGCAAAGGATCAACGAAGAAAGTTCCTGAAAGATCTCGCAAATCAGCTGTGTATGATTGCAATTGAAGATCGTAGTACAAACAAAATGATAATGAGAAACCATTTTCTTCGAGGTGCAGTAGAAATGGTGCTTGGACGATGCATTGTGGTAGCATCGCAGCCAGCAGCTGGCCCCAAAATACCTCATGGTAGTCGTGGACCCTCCCCTGTTGTTGGTAGTTGCTATGTCTGCAGAGACCTGAGGCGAAAACAACGCAAGACTAGAAAGTCTTGTGTGGTTTGTGTGAAACCCATTTGCGATGAACACTCTGTAGCAAAGCCAACATGCATTACTTGCAAAGAAAATCAATAAAAAAAAGTTTCTTACATTTTCTTTTATAATGTAAATGAACAGTTTTTTACTTGTTTATAATAGTTAAATAGCATTATCATTAAAAAAAAATTTATGCTTTTTCCCTTGCATTATCTTCATTCAAAATATATGAGGTACATTTGTACCTATGCAGCTTGTTATGGATGCAAAAAGATCTCGACCCCTTATCTCGGAAGCGGGTGGAGATATTTTATTGAAATTTGGCCAATATATTCTGGACCAAAAATGTAGAGATGTCACGAAATTTCAGCCCTCTACGTCTTTTCAAAAAAAAGTTATTGCAATTTTAAAACGGAATAGTTACAATTGTACCTATTCAGCCGGATAAGGGTTAAGGTACCGTTACACTAAACTACTTACCAACGATCACGACCAGCGATACTACCTGGCTGTGATCGTTGGTAAGTCGTTGTGTGGTCGCTGGGGAGCTGTCACACAGACAGCTTTCTCCAGCGACCAACGATCAGGGGAAAGACTTCGGCATCGTTGAAACTGTCTTCAACGATGCCGAAGTCCCCGGGTAACGAGGGTAAACATCGGGTTACTAAGTGCAGGGCCGCGCTTAGTAACCCGATATTTACCCTGGTTACCATTGTAAAAGTAAAAAAAAACAGTACATACTCACATTCTGATGTCTGTCACGTCCCCCGCCGTCAGCTTCCCGCACTGACTGTGTCAGCGCCGGCCGTAAAGCAGAGCACAGCGGTGACGTCACCGTTGTGCTCTGCTTTACGGCCGGCGCTGAGTCAGTGCAGGGAAGCTGACGGCGGGGGACGTGACAGACATCGGAATGTGAGTATGTACTGTTTTTTTTTTTTAACTTTTACAATGGTAACCAGGGTAAATATCGGGTTACTAAGCGTGGCCCTGCGCTTAGTAACCTGATATTTACCCTGGTTACAAGTGAACACATCGCTGGATCGGGGTCACACACGCCCATCCAGCGATGACAGCGGGTGATCAGCGACCAAAAAAAGGTCCTGATCATTCCCCAGCGACCAACAATCTCCCAGCAGGGGCCTGATCGTTGGTCGTTGTCACACATAATGAGATCGTTAGCGGGATCGTTGCTACGTCACAAAAAGCGTGACGTTGCAACGATATCGTTATGTGTGAAGGTACCTTTACTCACAGTGAGATACTGAACACTGGTCTGTGATGTATTGTCCCAAACGGGAGGGGGAGCACTAAGGAGCAGGTGCTGTCACATGGTGACATAAGCAAATTGAAATTAAAAAAAAAAAGTGTACATAACCTATATCACTTAAATAAAAAACAACCTTAGTCATGTTTGGTATTTGCGTATTTGTACTGACCTGGAGAATCATATTGCTAGGTCAGTTTTAGTATTTAGTGATGGTAAATAAAAAAACGAAAAAACAATTGTGGAATTGCACTTTTTTGCAATTTTATCGCACTTTTGTTTGTTTTTTTGCCGTATTCCATTAGGCTATATAGTAAAATCAATGGTGTCATTTAAAAGTACAACTTGTCCCACAAAAAAACAAGCTCTCATATGGCTATATTGATGGAAAAATAAAAAAGTTATGGCTCTGGGAAGAAGAGAAAGAAAAATTAAAGCTCAAAAATGGAAAATCGCAAGGTCATGAAGAGGTTAAGGCTGGACAGCCCATTTGTTCTGTTTTACTTGTGTTTCCAATACCACATTGTCTGACTTCTCATACTTCACTTTGGCCCCAATTCATCCAACAGTTTTCATCAGAATTCTGTGAAATGTCACTAAATATTTGGCAAAAGCGGCAAAGAATTTCAGCAGAAATGTACTCTAGTCCATGAATGAATTCCCATTCCTGAGGTGGTACATGACAGCTGAAAGATGGTCAAAATGCAGTAAGAGAGAGACCCATTCCTCTTAATGAATTTGGCGCATCTTACTCCAGCTCATTATGAAGACACTAGATGGTGGCCCGATTCTAACGCATCGGGTATTCTAGAATATGCATGTCCACGTAGTATATTGCACAGCCCACATAGTATATTGCCGTCACGTAGTATATTGCCCAGCCACATAGTATATTGCCCAACCACGTAGTATATTGCACAGCCCACGTAGTATATTGCCCAGTCATGTAGTATATTGCCCAGCCACATAGTATATTGCCCAACCACGTAGTATATTGCACAGCCCACGTAGTATATTGCTCAGTCATGTAGTATATTGCCCAGCCACATAGTATATTGCCCAACCACGTAGTATATTGCCAGTCACGTAGTATATTGTCCAGCCACGTAGTATATTGCCCAGCTACGTAGTATATTGCACAGCCCACGTAGTATATTGCCCAGCCACATAGTATATTGCCCAACCACGTAGTATATTGCCCAGCCACGTAGTATATTGCCCAGTCATGTAGTATAATGTCCAGCCACGTAGTATATTGCCCAGCCACATAGTATATTGCCCAGCTACGTAGTATATTGCCCAGTCACGTAGTATTGTCCAGCCACGTAGTATATTGCCCAGACACGTAATATATTGCCCAGTGACGTAGTATACTGCACAGCCACGTAGTATATTGGCCAGTTACGTAGTATATTGCCCAGTCACGTAGTATATTGCCCAGCCACGTAGTATATTGCCCAGCCACGTAGTATATTGCCCAGCCACGTAGTATATTGCACAGCCACGTAGTATATTGGCTAGTTACGTAGTATATTGCCCAGTCACGTAGTATATTGCCCAGTCACGTAGTATATTGCCCAGTTACGTAGTATATTGCCCAGTGACGTAGTATATTGCCCAGTGACGTAGTATATCGCACAGCGACGTAGTATACAGCACAGAGCCACGTAGTATATTGCCCAGTCACGTAGTATATTGCCCAGTTACGTAGTATATTGCCTAGTGACGTAGTATATTGCACAGCGAAGTAGTATACAGCACAGAGCCACGTAGTATATTGCCCAGCTACGTAGTTTATTGCCCAGCCAGGTTTATCACAGGTGAAAAAATAAACATATACTCACCTTTCCGAAGGCCCCTTGTAGTCCACGGCAGCTTGCAGTTCCAGGGTTGGCATCAGAGCGCAGGACCTGTGATAACGTTGCGGTCACATGACCGTGACGTCATGGCAGGTCTTTCTAGCGCAGGCGCGCAGGGCCTGTGATGGCGTCACGGTCACATGACTGACGTCATGGCAGGTCCTTCTGCCATACCATCTTTGCCACGGGAAACTGCAGCGGAAGATGGCGGCCGGCGGGAGCGGGTCAGCGGACTACGGAGGGTGAGTATAGCAGGTTTATTTTAATTATTTTTAACATTACATTTTTTACTATTGATGCCGCATAGGCAGCGTCAATAGTAAAAATTTGGGGACACACAGGGTTAATAGCGGCGGTAACGGAGTGCGTTATCCGCGGCATAATGCGGTCCATTACCGCTGGCATTAACCCTGTGTTAGCGGTGACCGGAGGGGAGTATGCAGGCGACAGGCACTGACTGTGGGGAGTAAGGAGCGGCCATTTTCTTCCGGACTGTGCCCGTCGCTGATTGGTCGCGGCAGCCATGACAGGCAGCTGCCGAGACCAATCAGCGAATGAATAACTGTGACAGAAGGACAGACAGACGGAAGTGACCCTTAGACAATTATATAGTAGATTATACCTGCCATGCAAAACACCCGTCTTGATGAATTGTAGTTTTGTCTTTGCTTCCAGTTATGCGCTCTTTTGTCTAGTTTGTCCTTCTCATCAGGTTCATCCTTGACCTGATCATAAAACTGCAATCTCCTCTTTTATCTCCTTTATACCTGGAACAATTGTGGTTTAAATGGTTTTGCACAAACTTGTATAGACTTTAGTCGAGGATTATATATATTGACCGTCTTCTGAACACGTTCAAGGTTACATTCAGATATCTGTATTGTGGCAGGCTGCACAGAAATTGTACAAATCTTCCATATCTAAATGTGAACTTAGGCTCCTTTCCGTGAGTTTGTTTTCAGTGATGACTGATTATTTTGGGGTCTTGGTGATCACCAACCTTTGACATTTTCCTACAGTTAGGGCCAGAAATATTTGGACAGTGACACAAGTTTTGTTATTTTAGCTGTTTACAAAAACATGTTCAGAAATACAATTATATATATAATATGGGCTGAAAGTGCACACTCCCAGCTGCAATATGATAGTTTCCACATCCAAGTCGGAGAAAGGGTTTAGGAATCATAGCTCTGTAATGCATAGCGTCCTCTTTTTCAAGGGACCAAAAGTAATTGGACAATGGACTCTAAGGGCTGCAATTAACTCTGAAGGCGTCTCCCTCGTTAACCTGTAATCAATGAAGTAGTTAAAAGGTCAGAGGTGGATTCCAGGTGTGTGGTTTTGCATTTGGAAGCTGTTGCTGTGGGCAGACAACATGCGGTCAAAGGAACTCTCAATTGAGGTGAAGCAGAACATCCTGAGGCTGAAAAAAAAGAAAAAATCCATCAGAGAGATAGCAGACATGCTTGGAGTAGCAAAATCAACAGTTGGGTACATTCTGAGAAAAAAGGAATTGACTGGTGAGCTTGGGAACTCAAAAAGGCCTGGGCGTCCACGGATGACAACAGTGGTGGATGATCGCCGCATACTTAATTTGGTGAAGAAGAACCCGTTCACAACATCAACTGAAGTCCAGAACACTCTCAGTGAAGTAGGTGTATCTGTCTCTAAGTCAACAGTAAAGAGAAGACTCCATGACAGTAAATACAAAGGGTTCACATCTAGATGCAAACCATTCATCAATACCAAAAATAGACAGGCCAGAGTTAAATTTGCAGAAAAACACCTCAAGAAGCCAGCTCAGTTCTGGAAAAGTATTCTATGGACAGATGAGACAAAGATCAACCTGTACCAGAATGATGGGAAGAAAAAAGTTTGGAGAAGAAAGGGAACGGCACATGATCCAAGGCACACCACATCCTCTGTAAAACATGGTGGAGGCAACGTGATGGCATGGGCATACATGGCTTTCAATGGCACTGGGTCACTTGTGTTTATTGATGACATAAGAGCAGACAAGAGTAGCCGGATGAATTCTGAAGTGTACCAGGTATACTTTCAGCCCAGATTCAGCCAAATGCTGCAAAGTTGATTGGACAGCGCTTCATAGTACAGATGGACAATGACCCCAAGCATACAGACAAAGCTACCCAGGAGTTCATGAGTGCCAAAAAGTGGAACATTCTGCAATGGCCAAGTCAATCTCCAGATCTAAACCCAATTGAGCATGCATTTCACTTGCTCAAATCCAGACTTAAGACGGAAAGACCCACAAACAAGCAAGACCTGAAGGCTGCGGCTGTAAAGGCCTGGCAAAGCATTAAGAAGGAGGAAACCCAGCGTTTGGTGATGTCCATGGGTTCCAGACTTAAGGCAGTGATTGCCTCCAAAGGATTTGCAACAAAATATTGAAAATAAAAATATTTTGTTTGGGTTATGTTTATTTGTCCAATTACTTTTGACCTCCTAAAATGTGGAGTGTTTGTAAAGAAATGTGTACAATTCCTACATTTTCTATCAGATATTTTTGTTCAACCCTTCAAATTAAACGTTACAATCTGCACTTGAATTCTGTTGTAGAGGTTTCATTTCAAATCCAATGTGGTGGCATGCAGAGCCCAACTCGCGAAAATTGTGTCACTGTCCAAATATTTCTGGCCCTAACTGTATATTGACCAATATATGCGATAGGTTAAATTTGGCATCTCTGATAAAGCTGGCCATACACAATGGATTGCTGTCGGTAGAACGATTGTTCAGTTCACAATGATCTCTCCTGAGTCTTGAGTCCTTCATGGACAGGAACGCTGTGATCAGTCGGGTGCTCCTGTGTTTTTCATGAAAGAATCTCTGCCAGCGGTTTATCCTTCCACCTCAGAAAATAATCATCCTTTAAACTTCCAATAGATGAATACTTCGCTCCACATCATTTGTTGAGGGAATGTCGGGAGACCCCTATGCACATTAGATGATGAGCTGATCCTGTTGAAATTGTAGGGTTCAACCAACTTTTATCTAAAGTATGTGAGGGCTTTAAGACCTTTCTACCATGTGTGACCCCAGACCTCCACAAGATGTGTAAGAAAAGTTAGAGTAATATATACGAATATCAATGGAATAAAAATGATGTACTTTTTGTAGAGATTGTCCACTTTATCGGGACATGATTTTGTGGCAGGTGTTATCCTCCTGCACTTGTTAGTTTGGCTTTAATCGCAGCTCTCCTCCTGTCCTCAAAATGGCTGATGACGGAGAAACATGCGACCAGACCTGGAAGTTTGCTTCTTCCAATCGATAAACGCTGCACATGGAAAAGCTGTTTTTCAATTAGGGGAGGCAGATGGACAGGTCTGGTCGCATACTCACCTATCGACAGTCATTCTGTGCACATGAAAGCTGTGCAGTAGGAAATTACGCCATATTTACGCAATACCTAAAAGAAGATAAAGAGAACTAAGTCAAACAAGTAAAAAATATTAGGCATTTTAAACAATTTTTTAGGAAAATGATCCAATACCATGTCTGTGAGTAACAAAATGATGAGAACATTGAGGATAACCCCTTCACGACCTTAGACATTTCCACACGTTTAGGGTTGGGGAGAACTTCCCAACCTTGGACATATGTATATGTCCTGGCGATTTTGTGCACACAGGAGCTGTGGGCGTGACTGCCGCCGGGTGTTCAGCAAACATCACAGCTGACACCCGGCACTCACTGCCAGGAGCAGTGCCCGCTTCTGACAGTTTAAATCCTTAAATGCTGCGATCAATATCGATCGAAACATATAGAAAGCAGGGAGAGGGAGGGGACTTCCTTCCGATCAGTGCCCCTGCAATGTTATCGCGAGGGGCCGATCATTGCCGTGGTGACCCGAGCCACATACGGAACTACCTGACGTATAAAACTATCCAACCAACTAACCCCTTCAGTAAACACCGTAAAAAAGAAAGTGCAAAAATTAAGTTTTTTCATCATACCACCGAACAAAAAGTGGAATAAAATGCGATTAAAAAGACGAATGTAAATAAAAATGGTACCGCTTAAAACATCATTTTGTCTATGGCAGGGAGTGTTATGGGGGCACAATGGCTGGGAGTGTTATGGGGGCACTATGGCTGGGAGTGTTATGGGGGCACTATGGCTGGGAGTGTTATGGGGGCACTATGGCTGGGGGTGTTATGGGGGCACTATGGCTGGGGGTGTTATGGGGGCACTATGGCTGGGAGTATTATTGGGCACCATGGCTGACAGTGTTATAGGGGGCACTATGGGTGGGTGTGTTATGGGGGCACTATGGCTGGGGGTGTTATGGGAGCAGTATAGCTGGGAGTGTTATGGGGGCACCATGGCTGACAGTGTTATAGGGGGGCACTATGGGTGGGAGTGTTATGGGGGCACTATGGCTGGGGGTGTTATGGGAGCAGTATAGCTGGGAGTGTTATGGGGGCACCATGGCTGACAGTGTTATAGGGGGGCACTATGGGTGGGAGTGTTATGGGGGCACCATGGCTGACAGTGCTACAGGGGGCACTATGGGTGGGAGTGTTATGGGGGCAACATGGCTAACAGTGCTATAGGGGGCACTATGGGTGGGAGTGTTATGGGGGCACCCTGGCTGACAGTGCTATAGGGGGCACTATGGGTGGGAGTGTTATGGGGGCACCATGGCTGACAGTGTTATAGGGGGGCACTATGGGTGGGAGTGTTATGGGGGCACCATGGCTGACAGTGCTATAGGGGGCACTATGGGTGGGAGTGTTATGGGGGCACCATGGCTGACAGTGCTATAGGGGGCACTATGGGTGGGAGTGTTATGGGGGCACCATGGCTGACAGTGCTATAGGGGGCACTATGGGTGGGAGTGTTATGGGGGCACCCTGGCTAACAGTGCTATAGGGGGCACTATGGGTGGGAGTGTTATGGGGGCACCATGGCTGACAGTGCTATAGGGGGCACTATGGGTGGGAGTGTTATGGGGGCACCCTGGCTAACAGTGCTATAGGGGGCACTATGGGTGGGAGTGTTATGGGGGCACCATGGCTGACAGTGTTATAGGGAGGCACTATGGGTGGGAGTGTTATGGGGGCACCATGGCTGACAGTGCTATAGGGGGCACTATGGGTGGGAGTGTGGCGGACTGTGACGCGCCTGTTGCCCAGCCCCGCCGCATTCAGCACCTGGATGCCCTGCAGCCTGTGAGAACTCTCCCATCCTCCCCTCAGCTTCGCCCTTTGCCCCTCTCTCCACCTCTAGTATCAGTCCTGGCCGGGAGGAGCGGCCGCTGTCTGGGCTGGGGGAGGAGGGTACATGGCGCCATTCTGCACGCAGCCTCTCAGCTCCGGAGTAGGTGGGTGACTGCTCCCGCTGCGGACTCCGGAGCCCCCACCCACTGCTCCGTGTTACCTGCGGCGCAGGAGGGGAGCTCTGACACCAGTAGCCATGGCAGCGGCCGAGCAGGGAGCCGGGGCGCCGCTGGTGAGCGCCGTCACTGTGTACTCCCTGGCCGCCTGCGCCGCACAGCTGGCTCTGGGCTATGTGCTGGCTCAGCGCCTGGGGAAGAGGTGCTCGGGCGCGGACAGATGGGTGCTGGTCTGGCTCTTCTATGACGCCATTGTGCACTTCACCCTGGTGAGTAGTGTGGTGTGTGCTGTACAGCGCCTGGAGGGATGGAGCGTGATGTGCTGCCAGCAGGGGGCGCCTGTATGTGGAGCACGTGTATCTCTGCTGCTGGGGGAGAGCGGCATCTGCACATAACCACTAGTGATGAGCGAATATACTCGTTACTCCAAATTTCTCGAGCACGCTCGGCTGTCCTCCGAGTATTTTTTAGTGCTCGGAGATTTAGTTATTCTTGCCGCAGCTGAATGATTGTGGGGGTTGCCTGGTTGCTAGGGAATCCCCACATGTATTTATGCTGGCTAACAGATGTAAATCATTCAGCTGCGGCAAGAAAAACGAAATCTCCGAGCACTAAAAAATACTCGGAGGACCCCCGAGCGTGCTCCAGAAATCTCGAGTAACGAGTATATTCTCTCATCACTAATAACTGTGTCTGCCTGTAAACTGTTACATTTGGATCATGAAATCATTAGCAGGTCCGAACATCCCGGTCCATATTCAGACACTGGACTTAGGAGTCCGCACGGTAGACCATGTTAGGGCATGTTAGGTTAGGCTATGGGTTGAACTAGATGGACATATAGTCTTCCTTCAACCTTAATAACTATGTAACCAGCCACTGGGACCACTAGTTATAGGCTTAGTATAGAGTTGCACGCTGACCGCCGATGTCACTACTGACTGATATCCAACGAGGCGGCGTTCACTCTCTGACCCCCAGGGCTTGTTGTGCACACACATCTCACCCTAAACTCAAGGGTTAGAAAAGAGCATAACATAGAAAGCGAGGAGCCAGCACACCGAAGAAATGCAGGAAGCCCGGAACTCCGTCCTGATGTGACGTAAGGGATATCCAAGAAAGAAAAGAAAATGTTCCAGCTTCCAAGTAAAATATACAAATTTTAATCCAACATATTAAAATGAGGAGACAACTCCTGGGACGGCATCATACACATAGTAAAGCGAGCGACGCGTTTCGACCAAGCGGTCTTTATCACAGCTGATCTGCTAAATGACATATCCGGTATAAATGGAATATAGCACCAATCAAATGCTGGAGAAATGTCATGTGACACACAGGTCCTATACAATACAATATATATAGATAAAAACATTATAAATGTGAATACAAAACAATAATATATAAAAACAGTAAGGGACATTGCTAGTAATGAAACATCAATTCATTTCGTTTGTTTAACCCCTTAGTGACCGAGCCAAATTTTTGAAATCTGACCAGTGTCACTTTATGTGGTAATAACTCTGCAACGCTTCAACAAATCCCAGTGATTTTGAGATTGTTTTTTCGTGACACATTATACTTTATGATAATGGTAAATTTAGTTCAACATTTTTTGTGTTTATTTATAAAAAGTATAAAAAATTTGAGAAAAATGTTAAAAAATTAGCAATTTTCTAAATTTGAATGATTATCCCTTTAATACAGATAGTCATACAACAGCAAACCATTAATAAATAACATTTTCTATTCGCCACGACAGCACCCACTAGAGAGAGGGGATCCGCCCCTAGGAACAGGAAACCTACAGAGAGATAAAAGGGGCGGCCCCCCCTCGCTCCTCAGTTGGTTTCCTGTTCCCAAGGAGGGAACCCTCAGAGAGAATCTCTGCAGCTAAGAAGAGGAAGAGCTCGCCTGGAACACAGCCTGTACGTCTCTGCTGAGCGACAGGGGCCCCAGAGCGAGCATCAGAGACGGGGGTTCCTGTTGGTTCCCCCCTCATCTGGATACATCAGCATGCCGGGATCACAACAGTCTCCCTGTTGGGAGACCGTTGGTTTTTGCTCCACCGCCTAAAGAATCCCCGTCAGCACACCAAGTAAGTGTCGCTATGGAAAGCGCTTACCTTCCGGCCACAGTGGGGCATGAACGGCCGCGGTAGCAGGAGCTTCTCTTCCTCTGCAGAGAAGGAAGACGCGCGAGCGCATGCAGGCGCTGTATGGTCGGCGTACCCGGATGTAAAGAGCAACTTCCGGGTATGCGGGGTCAGCTGAGCATGCTGGCGTGGACGCCTTGGCGCTCAACAGCGGTGGAGAGGACCAATAAAGTTGGTCAGGTAAAAAAAAAAAAAAAAAAGGGGGGAGGAAACATGGGGGCGTGTATCCCTTGTAAGAACGGCTCTATATAAGGCTGAAGACACATGGCACTGTGCGCACCATGTCGTCTCGGGAAGATATTGAGCGCCCACTGGAGGTTGTAATCCTGCCTAGTGGTGATGCTAATAAGAAAATCAGCGGACACTCAAAAATGAGTGATTCCACGGATAAATCAGGGAAAAAATCGTCCCGTTCCAAACCCCAGGCCGACCAGACAACTCTGCAGCCGGTATATATTTTATTTTCCGGATAAGTATATATATAGCTTCATATCTCTTACAGTAGTCTCCTCTGCTTGTGTCTTTTTTATAGGCTAAGCGGACTTCAAAATCTAAACATAAGCAGTGTAAGATATGTAATGAGCCCCTACCTGACTCATATATTAAGGAGCTATGTCAACATTGCATTGATAACACTTTACAGCAGGAGAGTTCGGTCAGGATGAATGACATACGTCTCATGATCCGGGAAGAGCTTCAGTCCTTGAGGGGTAGTCCGGCGGTTAATATGGAAAGGAGAAGTAGAAGGACTCTTTCACCTATAGCCGACACATCAGCAGAAAGTGGAGAGGTGGACTCAGACATCTCTCAGAGATTGGATTCCTCGGAGGAGGAAGATTATGTCTGTTTTCCTACAGACAATGTAAATAATTTGGTTAAAGCTGTAAGAGGAACAATGGGGGTGTCAGAGTCTAAAGATCCCCAGACACCACAGGACATCATGTTCGCAGGTTTATCGCAGCGAAAGGGCCAAGTATTCCCTGTGAATCAGGCCATTAAAGACCTTGTTAAAAAAGAATGGGCTAAAGGACAGAAGGGCTTTGTACCGGTATCATGTAAGAGGCGGTACCCCTTTGATGATGAGGACTTGGCAGTTTGGTCTAAAATTCCTAAAGTGGATGCGGCTGTAGCATCAACTTCTCGCCGATCCTCCTTACCCGTAGAGGATGCGGGCTCCTTGCCGGACCCCATGGATAGAAAATCAGACGCTCTGCTTAAGAGGTCATGGGAAGCTTGTGTCACGGCATTTAAACCGGCGATCTCAGCCACGTCCACTAGTAGATCTATGCTGGTCTGGCTGGAACAGTTGGACCAAAATATTAAGAGTGGTGTATCTAGGGAGAAACTACGTGCCTCTATTCCTTTGATTAAGGGGGCGGCAGCCTTCATTTCTGATGCCTCTATAGACTCTCTCCGCCTAGCAGCCAGAACAGCCAGCCTTACTAATACGGCACGGCGCGCTTTATGGTTAAAGAATTGGAAAGGGGATGCCCAGTCCAGGGCTAAATTGTGTACTATACCCTGCCAGGGTGAGTACCTCTTTGGAACGGTCTTAGACGAAATTCTCACTAAGGCAGGTGAAAGGAAGAAGGGGTTCCCTAATCCCTTTATTCCTTCTTACAGAAGGGCGTTCAAGAAGCCACCATTCGGAAGGAAGGGAGGCTTCAGGGACCGATGGAATAACAAGGATTTCAAACAAAGAGGAAATTTGTTCAATAAGCGCCCCTTCAAGCCAGCAGATAAATTCCGCTGATTATATTTCACCGGTGGGAGGAAGACTAAAACAATTTAGTAAGCAGTGGAAAGACATAACGGTTAATCCATGGGCCATTGATTTAATATCTTCAGGCCTCACATTAGACTTTATTAGAAGACCTCCGGACTCCTTCCTCCTTACCACCTTAAGATCCAGGCCTCAACAAGAGGCACTTGAAACCGAAGTTAAATCCCTCTTACTCAAACAAGTGCTGGTAGAGGTTCCATCTTCCCAGATAGGGAGGGGATTTTACTCTCCCTTATTTCTGATTAGTAAGCCTGATGGCTCTTTCAGAACTATAATTAACTTGAGAAAACTGAACTCCTTTATAAGACCCAAAACATTTAAAATGGAATCCATACGTTCGGCCATAAAAAATCTATTTCCAAACTGTTACATGGTAGTATTGGATCTTAAAGATGCTTATTACCATATTCCTATACACCATTTACATCAGCAATTTCTTCGGGTAGCAGTTTGTATAGAAGGGCAAATTCGTCATCTACAATACCGGGCAATGCCCTTCGGTTTATCTATGGCCCCAAGGGTTTTTACCAAATTGCTACTGGAAGTAATGTCCTTTTTACGGGTAAAAGATACCTTGGTCATTCCGTATTTGGATGACCTATTGATTGTAGGTAAGAACTCCCTACAGTGTGAGCAGAGGTTACAGGAGGTAGTGTCATCCTTACAAAACCTGGGCTGGCTGGTTAATTGGGAAAAATCTAGACTCCAGCCAGTAACGTGTCAGAAATTCCTTGGGCTCCTTCTAGATTCAGTTGACCAGATTTGCAAGCTTCCTGAGGATAAGAAAACTTCCATATTCGATAAAGTGTCCTTAGCGATCAGAAAGCGTAGTATGTCATTAAGGAATGTCATGTCACTACTAGGTTCTTTAACATCGTGCATTCCTGCGGTCCAGTGGGCGCAGTTCCATACTAGACATCTACAAAAATTTGTATTGGATGAGGATATTAAAAATAGAGGATGTCTGGATAGAACAGTTTTCCTAACGTCAGAAGTAGTACACTCCCTTATGTGGTGGTTGAATCGGAAAAATCTTTCGAGAGGGGTTCTATGGGTAATCACCCCTTCTAGTATAGTGACCACAGACGCTAGTCCTGAAGGCTGGGGGGCACATTTTCAGAATCAATGGGTCCAGGGTCTTTGGTCCAGTTCAGAACTTAATAATTCCTCAAATGTCAAAGAGTTGAGGGCTATATACTACTCCCTACTTCACTTTCTTCCTCAGCTCAGCGGCTCACACACAAGAGTATTCTCCGACAACACCACTGCGGTGGCGTATCTGAACCATCAAGGAGGTACAAGGTCGGACAAACTCAGAGAAGTGGCTTCAGACATCATGGAGTTGGCCGAAGGTCATCTGCTATCCTTGTCAGCAGTGCACATCAGGGGCATAGACAATCTTCATGCCGATTTCCTCAGCCGTCACACTCTTCATCAGGGAGAATGGATGCTGAACAGGAAGATTTTCAGATTAATAACAGCTCGATGGGGTGTTCCTCAAATAGACTTGTTTTCCACAAGAGCCAACCGTCAGGTCAGGAGGTTTGCCTCTCTATGCAGGGAGGACAAGCCGGACATACTCGATGCCCTCCAGGTACCATGGACATTCGACCTGGCCTATGCTTTCCCCCCATGGAATCTATTACCTATAGTAATAAGAAAAATAAGGGAGGAAGGCGCAAGAGTTCTGTTAATAGCCCCATTCTGGCCCAAAAGGCCATGGTTCTCATGGCTGAGGGCGATGTCAGTGTCAGACCCGTGGATTCTGCCTCAGTCCAAGGACTTGCTCTCTCAGGGACCATTCCTTCATCCTCAGGCAAAGGGCATGAACCTGACTGCCTGGAGTTTGAGAGGCAGTTACTAAGTATAAGGGGGTTTTCTAGTGGGTTAATTAACACTCTTATGAAGAGTAGAAAACCTTCAACTACTAGAATTTATGTTAGAATTTGGAGAAAATTTCTTCAATTCCATACTGCACAACTTTCATCTGAGGTTCCTATATTTCCAGTGTTGGAATTTCTACAAAGAGGTTTGGAATTAGGACTCTCCGTAAGCACTCTGAAGGTCCAGGTTTCAGCTTTAGGAGCTCTTTTTAATTATGATGTTGCGGGTAATAGGTGGATATCCCGATTCATATCTGCCTGTGAGCGTTCAAGACCAATTAGCATACCGCAGGTGCCTCAGTGGGATTTATCCATAGTCCTGGAAGCATTGACACAGCCACCGTTTGAGCCTCTCCATACAGCCTCACTAAAAAATATTTCTTTGAAAACGGTATTGTTAGTGGCATTAGTTTCTGCTAGAAGAGTGAGTGATCTCCAGGCATTATCTATAGATCCTCCCTTTTTATCTGTAACATCAGATAGGATAATTTTGAAAACAGACCCTTGTTATCTTCCTAAAGTAGCCACTACTTTTCATAGAACCCAGGAGATCTTGTTACCTACCTTTTATGAGAACCACTCAACTCCAGAAGAAGTAAAACTTCATACTCTAGATGTAAAAAGAATTGTGCTAGCCTATTTAGAGAGAACCAGGGACTGGAGGAAGAGTAGGGCTCTCTTTGTGTCTTTCCAGGGTAAAACCAAAGGTACCAGAGTGACAAAGAACACATTATCTCGCTGGATCAGAGAGGCCATAATCCTGGCGTATAAAGCTGGAGGTAGAGATCCTCCAATGCATATAGGAGCACACTCTACAAGAGCCTTGTCGACTTCCTGGGCAGAAAGGGCGAATGTGCCAATAGACCTTATATGTAAGGCTGCAACTTGGTCTTCACCTAATACCTTCTATAAACATTATAGATTAGATCTATCCTCTGCTTCTGATCTGACTTTTGGGGTATCGGTCCTTGACTCAGTAAACCCACCCAGTCTATAGTCTCTGAAATTCTCTCTAGTGGGTGCTGTCGTGGCGAATAGAAAATACCGGATTACGTACCGGTAATGCTCTTTTATAGAGCCCACGACAGCACCCTTTCACATCCCTCCCTTTTCTGTATATAGTCGCACGTGGTGCTTCTTTGGTGAGGTGTAAATATTAGAAGAAAGTAGCATAAGGTTGTAAATATGTATATATATATATATATGAATATACCTGAACCTGTTAACTAAAACCTGGCGGCGGTTCCTCCTATTCTCTGTAAAACAACTGAGGAGCGAGGGGGGGCCGCCCCTTTTATCTCTCTGTAGGTTTCCTGTTCCTAGGGGCGGATCCCCTCTCTCTAGTGGGTGCTGTCGTGGGCTCTATAAAAGAGCATTACCGGTACGTAATCCGGTATTTCCCACATGTCTGCTTTACATCAGCACCATTTGTAAAATGTTATTTTATTTTGTTAGCATTTTAGGAGGTTTAAAAATGTAGCAGCAATTTTTCATTTTTTCAAAGAAATTTACCACATTTATTTTTTTAGGGACTTATCCATGTTTAAAGTGACTTTAGGGGTCCCATATATTGGGAAACCCCCAAACGTGATACCATTTTAAAAACAGCACCCCTAAACATATTGAAAACTGCTGTCAGGTAGTTTATTAACCCTTCAGGTGCTTTACAGGAATTAATGCAAAATGGCATGACAGAAATGAAAATGTGTATTTTTACCACCTAAATGTTGCTAACTTCTAAACAGATTACTACAGCCGTCAGACTCTAAGGCCGCTATTTGGTCATGAATTGCCATGGCAAACATCAGGACAACAAAATCATGATCTGAGGGCACCAATTGGGATAAAGAAGAAGCCCCCACACTCTGTTAACCATTTATAATGATGTAGTCACTATTGACAGCAGCATCTAAGGGGTTAAACAGATTTAGAAGGCGCAAATACTGATCGTGGCTGATACAGCAAGTTGTCAGCTATAGTGTACAACCGACAGATGCTGGATTGTCACCTGTATGGGGATACTATTCTCTTATATCTAAGGTCAGTTAAAAGACGTATTGGCGGTCATTAAGGGGTTAAACCATTTGGAAACCTTGTACCCAAATTAAAGATCCAGAACGCTTCTCTGGTAAGTAACGCTCTGTGAATATCCCCACCACGACGAGGCTGAAGTTGGTTTCTTATTCGGCAATTTTTTCTTTTCTGTTTTTTATAGGTTTAACAACAAAAAATAATCATCACAATAATAAAAGACAATGCAGCGAGGAGCCCTGATGTGAATACGCTTAAAAACGGCTACAAAAACAATAAAACTGGCACAAAAATGGGCATCAAAGTGGGCACCAAAGAGCGCTGAAGAAAGGGTTAAATACCTTTCAGCCACTGATCTCACACTGCAGACATATAGAACAGGGAGCCCCACATCAAATCCAGTTATTTCCAGCCTGGCCCAAATGGGTTCTGGGCATCAGAACTGGCATCAAAGTGGGCAGACAGTCAATTTTGGCCATTTGAATAAGTAGCTGATGTTATTAAGGGGTTAAATGCCTTTGGGCCACTGATATGACACTTGCAATACAAAGACAGTGATGCCCTGCATCAAACCCAGGTCCCTTCAGCCTGGCCCAAATGGGTTCTGGGCACCAGAACTGGCATCAAAATAGGCAAACAGCCCATTTTCACAGATTTGAATAAGTAACTGATGTTTTTAAGGGGTTAAATGCCTTTGGGCCACTGATACGACACTAACAATACACAGATAGTGATGCCCTGCATCAAACCCAGGTCCCTTCAGCCTGGCCCAAATGGGTTCTGGGCACCAGAACTGGCATCAAAATAGGCAAACAGCCCATTTTCAGAGATTTGAATAAGTAACTGATGTTTTTAAGGGGTTAAATGCCTTTGGGCCACTGATATGACACTTACAATACACAGAAAGTGATGCCCTGCGTCAAACCCAGATCCCTTCAGCCTGGCCCAAATGGGTTCTGGGCACCAGAACTGGCATCAAAGTGGGGAAACAGCCCATTTTCACAGATTTGAATAAGTAACTGATGTTTTTAAGGGGTTAAATGCCTTTGGGCCACTGATACGACACTTAAAATACACAGAAAGTGATGCCCTGCATCAAACCCAGGTTCTTTCAGCCTGGCCCAAATGGGTTCAGGGCACCAGAACTGGCATCAAAGTGGGCAAGCAGCCCATTTTCACAGATTTGAATAAGTAACTGATGTTTTTAAGGGGTTAAATGCCTTTGGGCCACTGATATGACACTTACAATACACAGAAAGTGATGCCCTGCATGAAACCCAGGTCCCTTCAGCCTGGCCCAAATGGGTTCTGGGCACCAGAACTGGCATCAAAGTGGGCAAACAGCCCATTTTCACAGATTTGAATAAGTAACTGATGTTTTTAAGGGGTTAAATGCCTTTGGGCCACTGATACGACACAAAAAATACACAGACAGTGATGCCCTGCATCAAACCCAGGTCCCTTCAGCCTGGCCCAAATGGGTTCTGGGCACCAGAACTGGCATCAAAGTGGGCAAACAGCCCATTTTCACAGATTTGAATAAGTAACTGATGTTTTTAAGGGGTTAAATGCCTTTGGGCCACTGATACGACACAAAAAATACACAGACAGTGATGCCCTGCATCAAACCCAGGTCCCTTCAGCCTGGCCCAAATGGGTTCTGGGCACCAGAACTGGCATCAAAGTGGGCAAGCAGCCCATTTTCACAGATTTGAATAAGTAACTGATGTTTTTAAGGGGTTAAATGCCTTTGGGGCACTAATACGACACTTAAAATACACAGATAGTGATGCCCTGCATCAAGCCCAGGTCCTTTCAGCCTGGCCCAAATGGGTTCTGGGCACCAGAACTGGCATCAAAGTGGGCAAGCAGCCCATTTTCACAGATTTGAATAAGTAACTGATGTTTTTAAGGGGTTAAATGCCTTTGGGCCACTGATATGACACTTACAATACACAGAAAGTGATGCCCTGCATGAAACCCAGGTCCCTTCAGCCTGGCCCAAATGGGTTCTGGGCACCAGAACTGGCATCAAAGTGGGCAAACAGCCCATTTTCACAGATTTGAATAAGTAACTGATGTTTTTAAGGGGTTAAATGCCTTTGGGCCACTGATACGACACAAAAAATACACAGACAGTGATGCCCTGCATCAAACCCAGGTCCCTTCAGCCTGGCCCAAATGGGTTCTGGGCACCAGAACTGGCATCAAAGTGGGCAAACAGCCCATTTTCACAGATTTGAATAAGTAACTGATGTTTTTGAGGGGTTAAATGCCTTTGGGCCACTGATATGACACTTACAATACACAGAATGTGATGCCCTGCATCAAACCCAGATCCCTACAGCCTGGCCCAAATGGGTTCTGGGCACCAGAACTGGCATTCACGGGTGCAAACAGCCCATTTTCAGAGATTTGAATAAGTAACTGATGTTTTTAAGGGGTTAAATGCCTTTGAACCACTGATACGACACTTACAATACACAGAAAGTGATGCCCTGCGTCAAACCCAGATCCCTTCAGCCTGGCCCAAATGGGTTCTGGGCACCAGAACTGGCATCAAAGTGGGGAAACAGCCCATTTTCACAGATTTGAATAAGTAACTGATGTTTTTAAGGGGTTAAATGCCTTTGGGCCACTGATACGACACTTAAAATACACAGAAAGTGATGCCCTGCATCAAACCCAGGTTCTTTCAGCCTGGCCCAAATGGGTTCTGGGCACCAGAACTGGCATCAAAGTGGGCAAGCAGCCCATTTTCACAGATTTGAATAAGTAACTGATGTTTTTAAGGGGTTAAATGCCTTTGGGCCACTGATACGACACTTAAAATACACAAAAAGTGATGCCCTGCATCAAACCCAGGTCCCTTCAGCCTGGCCCAAATGGGTTCTGGGCACCAGAACTGGCATCAAAGTGGGCAAACAGCCCATTTTCACAGATTTGAATAAGTAACTGATGTTTTTAAGGGGTTAAATGCCTTTGGGCCACTGATACGACACTTAAAATACACAGATAGTGATGTCCTGCATCAAACCCAGGTCCTTTCAGCCTGGCCCAAATGGGTTCTGGGCACCAGAACTGGCATCAAAGTGGGCAAGCAGCCCATTTTCACAGATTTGAATAAGTAACTGATGTTTTTAAGGGGTTAAATGCCTCTGGGCCACTGATATGACACTTGCAATACACAGAAAGTGATGCCCTGCATCAAACCCAGGTCCCTTCAGCCTGGGCCAAATGGGTTCTGGGCACCAGAACTGGCATCAAAGTGGGCAAACAGCCCATTTTCACAGATTTGAATAAGTAACTGATGTTTTTAAGGGGTTAAATGCCTTTGGGCCACTGATACGACACAAAAAATACACAGACAGTGATGCCCTGCATCAAACCCAGGTCCCTTCAGCCTGGCCCAAATGGGTTCTGGGCACCAGAACTGGCATCAAAGTGGGCAAACAGCCCATTTTCACAGATTTGAATAAGTAACTGATGTTTTTAAGGGGTTAAATGCCTTTGGGGCACTAATACGACACTTAAAATACATAGATAGTGATGCCCTGCATCAAGCCCAGGTCCTTTCAGCCTGGCCAAAATGGGTTCTGGGCACCAGAACTGGCATCAAAGTGGGCAAGCAGCCCATTTTCACAGATTTGAATAAGTAACTGATGTTTTTAAGGGGTTAAATGCCTTTGGGCCACTGATACGACACAAAAAATACACAGACAGTGATGCCCTGCATCAAACCCAGGTCCCTTCAGCCTGGCCCAAATGGGTTCTGGGCACCAGAACTGGCATCAAAGTGGGCAAACAGCCCATTTTCACAGATTTGAATAAGTAACTGATGTTTTTGAGGGGTTAAATGCCTTTGGGCCACTGATATGACACTTACAATACACAGAAAGTGATGCCCTGCATCAAACCCAGGTCCCTACAGCCTGGCCCAAATGGGTTCTAGGCACCAGAACTGGCATTCACGTGTGCAAACAGCCCATTTTCACAGATTTGAATAAGTAACTGATGTTTTTAAGGGGTTAAATGCCTTTGAACCACTGATACGACACTTAACATACAAAGACAGTGATGCCCTGCATCAAACCCAGGTCCCTTCAGCCTGGCCCAAATGGGTTCTGGGCACCAGAACTGGCATCAAAATGGGCAAACAGCCCATTTTCAGAGATTTGAATAAGTAACTGATATTTTTAAGGGGTTAAATGCTTTTGGGCCACTGATACGACACAAAAAATACACAGAAAGTGATGCCCTGCATCAAACCCAGGTCCCTTCAGCCTGTGCCAAATGGGTTCTGGGCACCAGAACTGGCATCAAAGTGGGCAAACAGCCCATTTTCACAGATTTGAATAAGTAACTGATGTTTTTAAGGGGTTAAATGCCTTTGGGCCACTGATACGACACTTAAAATACACAGATAGTGATGTCCTGCATCAAACCCAGGTCCTTTCAGCCTGGCCCAAATGGGTTCTGGGCACCAGAACTGGCATCAAAGTGGGCAAGCAGCACATTTTCACAGATTTGAATAAGTAACTGATGTTTTTAAGGGGTTAAATGCCTTTGGGCCACTGATATGACACTTACAATACACAGAAAGTGATGTCCTGCATCAAACCCAGGTCCTTTCAGCCTGGCCCAAATGGGTTCTGGGCACCAGAACTGGCATCAAAGTGGGCAAACAGCCCATTTTCACAGATTTGAATAAGTAACTGATGTTTTTAAGGGGTTAAATGCCTTTGGGCCACTGATACGACACAAAAAATACACAGACAGTGATGCCCTGCATCAAACCCAGGTCCCTTCAGCCTGGCCCAAATGGGTTCTGGGCACCAGAACTGGCATCAAAGTGGGCAAACAGCCCATTTTCACAGATTTGAATAAGTAACTGATGTTTTTGAGGGGTTAAATGCCTTTGGGCCACTGATATGACACTTACAATACACAGAAAGTGATGCCCTGCGTCAAACCCAGATCCCTTCAGCCTGGCCCAAATGGGTTCTGGGCACCAGAACTGGCATCAAAGTGGGGAAACAGCCCATTTTCACAGATTTGAATAAGTAACTGATGTTTTTAAGGGGTTAAATGCCTTTGGGCCACTGATACGACACTTAAAATACACAGAAAGTGATGCCCTGCATCAAACCCAGGTTCTTTCAGCCTGGCCCAAATGGGTTCTGGGCACCAGAACTGGCATCAAAGTGGGCAAACAGCCCATTTTCACAGATTTGAATAAGTAACTGATGTTTTTAAGGGGTTAAATGCCTTTGGGGCACTAATACGACACTTAAAATACACAGATAGTGATGCCCTGCATCAAGCCCAGGTCCTTTCAGCCTGGCCCAAATGGGTTCTGGGCACCAGAACTGGCATCAAAGTGGGGAAACAGCCCATTTTCACAGATTTGAATAAGTAACTGATGTTTTTAAGGGGTTAAATGCCTTTGGGCCACTGATACGACACTTAAAATACACAGAAAGTGATGCCCTGCATGAAACCCAGGTCCCTTCAGCCTGGCCCAAATGGGTTCTGGGCACCAGAACTGGCATCAAAGTGGGCAAACAGCCCATTTTCACAGATTTGAATAAGTAACTGATGTTTTTAAGGGGTTAAATGCCTTTGGGCCACTGATACGACACAAAAAATACACAGACAGTGATGCCCTGCATCAAACCCAGGTCCCTTCAGCCTGGCCCAAATGGGTTCTGGGCACCAGAACTGGCATCAAAGTGGGCAAACAGCCCATTTTCACAGATTTGAATAAGTAACTGATGTTTTTAAGGGGTTAAATGCCTTTGAGCCACTGATACGACACAAAAAATACACAGACAGTGATGCCCTGCATCAAACCCAGGTCCCTTCAGCCTGGCCCAAATGGGTTCTGGGCACCAGAACTGGCATCAAAGTGGGCAAACAGCCCATTTTCACAGATTTGAATAAGTAACTGATGTTTTTAAGGGGTTAAATGCCTTTGGGGCACTAATACGACACTTAAAATACACAGATAGTGATGCCCTGCATCAAGCCCAGGTCCTTTCAGCCTGGCCCAAATGGGTTCTGGGCACCAGAACTGGCATCAAAGTGGGCAAGCAGCCCATTTTCACAGATTTGAATAAGTAACTGATGTTTTTAAGGGGTTAAATGCCTTTGGGCCACTGATATGACACTTACAATACACAGAAAGTGATGCCCTGCATGAAACCCAGGTCCCTTCAGCCTGGCCCAAATGGGTTCTGGGCACCAGAACTGGCATCAAAGTGGGCAAACAGCCCATTTTCACAGATTTGAATAAGTAACTGATGTTTTTAAGGGGTTAAATGCCTTTGGGCCACTGATACGACACAAAAAATACACAGACAGTGATGCCCTGCATCAAACCCAGGTCCCTTCAGCCTGGCCCAAATGGGTTCTGGGCACCAGAACTGGCATCAAAGTGGGCAAACAGCCCATTTTCACAGATTTGAATAAGTAACTGATGTTTTTGAGGGGTTAAATGCCTTTGGGCCACTGATATGACACTTACAATACACAGAATGTGATGCCCTGCATCAAACCCAGGTCCCTACAGCCTGGCCCAAATGGGTTCTGGGCACCAGAACTGGCATTCACGGGTGCAAACAGCCCATTTTCAGAGATTTGAATAAGTAACTGATGTTTTTAAGGGGTTAAATGCCTTTGAACCACTGATACGACACTTAACATACAAAGACAGTGATGCCCTGCATCAAACCCAGGTCCCTTCAGCCTGGCCCAAATGGGTTCTGGGCACCAGAACTGGCATCAAAATAGGCAAACAGCCCATTTTCAGAGATTTGAATAAGTAACTGATGTTTTTAAGGGGTTAAATGCCTTTGGGCCACTGATATGACACTTACAATACACAGAAAGTGATGCCCTGCGTCAAACCCAGATCCCTTCAGCCTGGCCCAAATGGGTTCTGGGCACCAGAACTGGCATCAAAGTGGGGAAACAGCCCATTTTCACAGATTTGAATAAGTAACTGATGTTTTTAAGGGGTTAAATGCCTTTGGGCCACTGATACGACACTTAAAATACACAGAAAGTGATGCCCTGCATCAAACCCAGGTTCTTTCAGCCTGGCCCAAATGGGTTCTGGGCACCAGAACTGGCATCAAAGTGGGCAAGCAGCCCATTTTCACAGATTTGAATAAGTAACTGATGTTTTTAAGGGGTTAAATGCCTTTGGGCCACTGATACGACACTTAAAATACACAGAAAGTGATGCCCTGCATCAAACCCAGGTCCCTTCAGCCTGGCCCAAATGGGTTCTGGGCACCAGAACTGGCATCAAAGTGGGCAAACAGCCCATTTTCACAGATTTGAATAAGTAACTGATGTTTTTAAGGGGTTAAATGCCTTTGGGCCACTGATACGACACTTAAAATACACAGATAGTGATGTCCTGCATCAAACCCAGGTCCTTTCAGCCTGGCCCAAATGGGTTCTGGGCACCAGAACTGGCATCAAAGTGGGCAAGCAGCCCATTTTCACAGATTTGAATAAGTAACTGATGTTTTTAAGGGGTTAAATGCCTCTGGGCCACTGATATGACACTTGCAATACACAGAAAGTGATGCCCTGCATCAAACCCAGGTCCCTTCAGCCTGGGCCAAATGGGTTCTGGGCACCAGAACTGGCATCAAAGTGGGCAAACAGCCCATTTTCACAGATTTGAATAAGTAACTGATGTTTTTAAGGGGTTAAATGCCTTTGGGCCACTGATACGACACAAAAAATACACAGACAGTGATGCCCTGCATCAAACCCAGGTCCCTTCAGCCTGGCCCAAATGGGTTCTGGGCACCAGAACTGGCATCAAAGTGGGCAAACAGCCCATTTTCACAGATTTGAATAAGTAACTGATGTTTTTAAGGGGTTAAATGCCTTTGGGGCACTAATACGACACTTAAAATACATAGATAGTGATGCCCTGCATCAAGCCCAGGTCCTTTCAGCCTGGCCAAAATGGGTTCTGGGCACCAGAACTGGCATCAAAGTGGGCAAGCAGCCCATTTTCACAGATTTGAATAAGTAACTGATGTTTTTAAGGGGTTAAATGCCTTTGGGCCACTGATACGACACAAAAAATACACAGACAGTGATGCCCTGCATCAAACCCAGGTCCCTTCAGCCTGGCCCAAATGGGTTCTGGGCACCAGAACTGGCATCAAAGTGGGCAAACAGCCCATTTTCACAGATTTGAATAAGTAACTGATGTTTTTGAGGGGTTAAATGCCTTTGGGCCACTGATATGACACTTACAATACACAGAAAGTGATGCCCTGCATCAAACCCAGGTCCCTACAGCCTGGCCCAAATGGGTTCTAGGCACCAGAACTGGCATTCACGTGTGCAAACAGCCCATTTTCACAGATTTGAATAAGTAACTGATGTTTTTAAGGGGTTAAATGCCTTTGAACCACTGATACGACACTTAACATACAAAGACAGTGATGCCCTGCATCAAACCCAGGTCCCTTCAGCCTGGCCCAAATGGGTTCTGGGCACCAGAACTGGCATCAAAATGGGCAAACAGCCCATTTTCAGAGATTTGAATAAGTAACTGATGTTTTTAAGGGGTTAAATGCTTTTGGGCCACTGATACGACACAAAAAATACACAGAAAGTGATGCCCTGCATCAAACCCAGGTCCCTTCAGCCTGTGCCAAATGGGTTCTGGGCACCAGAACTGGCATCAAAGTGGGCAAACAGCCCATTTTCACAGATTTGAATAAGTAACTGATGTTTTTAAGGGGTTAAATGCCTTTGGGCCACTGATACGACACTTAAAATACACAGATAGTGATGTCCTGCATCAAACCCAGGTCCTTTCAGCCTGGCCCAAATGGGTTCTGGGCACCAGAACTGGCATCAAAGTGGGCAAGCAGCACATTTTCACAGATTTGAATAAGTAACTGATGTTTTTAAGGGGTTAAATGCCTTTGGGCCACTGATATGACACTTACAATACACAGAAAGTGATGTCCTGCATCAAACCCAGGTCCTTTCAGCCTGGCCCAAATGGGTTCTGGGCACCAGAACTGGCATCAAAGTGGGCAAACAGCCCATTTTCACAGATTTGAGTAAGTAACTGATGTTTTTAAGGGGTTAAATGCCTTTGGGCCACTGATACGACACAAAAAATACACAGACAGTGATGCCCTGCATCAAACCCAGGTCCCTTCAGCCTGGCCCAAATGGGTTCTGGGCACCAGAACTGGCATCAAAGTGGGCAAGCAGCCCATTTTCACAGATTTGAATAAGTAACTGATGTTTTTAAGGGGTTAAATGCCTTTGGGCCACTGATACGACACTTAAAATACACAGAAAGTGATGCCCTGCATCAAACCCAGGTCCCTTCAGCCTGGCCCAAATGGGTTCTGGGCACCAGAACTTTCATCAAAGTGGGCAAACAGCCCATTTTCACAGATTTGAATAAGTAACTGATGTTTTTAAGGGGTTAAATGCCTTTGGGCCACTGATACGACACTTAAAATACACAGATAGTGATGTCCTGCATCAAACCCAGGTCCTTTCAGCCTGGCCCAAATGGGTTCTGGGCACCAGAACTGGCATCAAAGTGGGCAAGCAGCCCATTTTCACAGATTTGAATAAGTAACTGATGTTTTTAAGGGGTTAAATGCCTCTGGGCCACTGATATGACACTTACAATACACAGAAAGTGATGCCCTGCGTCAAACCCAGATCCCTTCAGCCTGGCCCAAATGGGTTCTGGGCACCAGAACTGGCATCAAAGTGGGGAAACAGCCCATTTTCACAGATTTGAATAAGTAACTGATGTTTTTAAGGGGTTAAATGCCTTTGGGCCACTGATACGACACTTAAAATACACAGAAAGTGATGCCCTGCATCAAACCCAGGTTCTTTCAGCCTGGCCCAAATGGGTTCTGGGCACCAGAACTGGCATCAAAGTGGGCAAACAGCCCATTTTCACAGATTTGAATAAGTAACTGATGTTTTTAAGGGGTTAAATGCCTTTGGGGCACTAATACGACACTTAAAATACACAGATAGTGATGCCCTGCATCAAGCCCAGGTCCTTTCAGCCTGGCCCAAATGGGTTCTGGGCACCAGAACTGGCATCAAAGTGGGGAAACAGCCCATTTTCACAGATTTGAATAAGTAACTGATGTTTTTAAGGGGTTAAATGCCTTTGGGCCACTGATACGACACTTAAAATACACAGAAAGTGATGCCCTGCATGAAACCCAGGTCCCTTCAGCCTGGCCCAAATGGGTTCTGGGCACCAGAACTGGCATCAAAGTGGGCAAACAGCCCATTTTCACAGATTTGAATAAGTAACTGATGTTTTTAAGGGGTTAAATGCCTTTGGGCCACTGATACGACACAAAAAATACACAGACAGTGATGCCCTGCATCAAACCCAGGTCCCTTCAGCCTGGCCCAAATGGGTTCTGGGCACCAGAACTGGCATCAAAGTGGGCAAACAGCCCATTTTCACAGATTTGAATAAGTAACTGATGTTTTTAAGGGGTTAAATGCCTTTGAGCCACTGATACGACACAAAAAATACACAGACAGTGATGCCCTGCATCAAACCCAGGTCCCTTCAGCCTGGCCCAAATGGGTTCTGGGCACCAGAACTGGCATCAAAGTGGGCAAACAGCCCATTTTCACAGATTTGAATAAGTAACTGATGTTTTTAAGGGGTTAAATGCCTTTGGGGCACTAATACGACACTTAAAATACACAGATAGTGATGCCCTGCATCAAGCCCAGGTCCTTTCAGCCTGGCCCAAATGGGTTCTGGGCACCAGAACTGGCATCAAAGTGGGCAAGCAGCCCATTTTCACAGATTTGAATAAGTAACTGATGTTTTTAAGGGGTTAAATGCCTTTGGGCCACTGATATGACACTTACAATACACAGAAAGTGATGCCCTGCATGAAACCCAGGTCCCTTCAGCCTGGCCCAAATGGGTTCTGGGCACCAGAACTGGCATCAAAGTGGGCAAACAGCCCATTTTCACAGATTTGAATAAGTAACTGATGTTTTTAAGGGGTTAAATGCCTTTGGGCCACTGATACGACACAAAAAATACACAGACAGTGATGCCCTGCATCAAACCCAGGTCCCTTCAGCCTGGCCCAAATGGGTTCTGGGCACCAGAACTGGCATCAAAGTGGGCAAACAGCCCATTTTCACAGATTTGAATAAGTAACTGATGTTTTTGAGGGGTTAAATGCCTTTGGGCCACTGATATGACACTTACAATACACAGAATGTGATGCCCTGCATCAAACCCAGGTCCCTACAGCCTGGCCCAAATGGGTTCTGGGCACCAGAACTGGCATTCACGGGTGCAAACAGCCCATTTTCAGAGATTTGAATAAGTAACTGATGTTTTTAAGGGGTTAAATGCCTTTGAACCACTGATACGACACTTAACATACAAAGACAGTGATGCCCTGCATCAAACCCAGGTCCCTTCAGCCTGGCCCAAATGGGTTCTGGGCACCAGAACTGGCATCAAAATAGGCAAACAGCCCATTTTCAGAGATTTGAATAAGTAACTGATGTTTTTAAGGGGTTAAATGCCTTTGGGCCACTGATATGACACTTACAATACACAGAAAGTGATGCCCTGCGTCAAACCCAGATCCCTTCAGCCTGGCCCAAATGGGTTCTGGGCACCAGAACTGGCATCAAAGTGGGGAAACAGCCCATTTTCACAGATTTGAATAAGTAACTGATGTTTTTAAGGGGTTAAATGCCTTTGGGCCACTGATACGACACTTAAAATACACAGAAAGTGATGCCCTGCATCAAACCCAGGTTCTTTCAGCCTGGCCCAAATGGGTTCTGGGCACCAGAACTGGCATCAAAGTGGGCAAGCAGCCCATTTTCACAGATTTGAATAAGTAACTGATGTTTTTAAGGGGTTAAATGCCTTTGGGCCACTGATACGACACTTAAAATACACAGAAAGTGATGCCCTGCATCAAACCCAGGTCCCTTCAGCCTGGCCCAAATGGGTTCTGGGCACCAGAACTGGCATCAAAGTGGGCAAACAGCCCATTTTCACAGATTTGAATAAGTAACTGATGTTTTTAAGGGGTTAAATGCCTTTGGGCCACTGATACGACACTTAAAATACACAGATAGTGATGTCCTGCATCAAACCCAGGTCCTTTCAGCCTGGCCCAAATGGGTTCTGGGCACCAGAACTGGCATCAAAGTGGGCAAGCAGCCCATTTTCACAGATTTGAATAAGTAACTGATGTTTTTAAGGGGTTAAATGCCTCTGGGCCACTGATATGACACTTGCAATACACAGAAAGTGATGCCCTGCATCAAACCCAGGTCCCTTCAGCCTGGGCCAAATGGGTTCTGGGCACCAGAACTGGCATCAAAGTGGGCAAACAGCCCATTTTCACAGATTTGAATAAGTAACTGATGTTTTTAAGGGGTTAAATGCCTTTGGGCCACTGATACGACACAAAAAATACACAGACAGTGATGCCCTGCATCAAACCCAGGTCCCTTCAGCCTGGCCCAAATGGGTTCTGGGCACCAGAACTGGCATCAAAGTGGGCAAACAGCCCATTTTCACAGATTTGAATAAGTAACTGATGTTTTTAAGGGGTTAAATGCCTTTGGGGCACTAATACGACACTTAAAATACATAGATAGTGATGCCCTGCATCAAGCCCAGGTCCTTTCAGCCTGGCCAAAATGGGTTCTGGGCACCAGAACTGGCATCAAAGTGGGCAAGCAGCCCATTTTCACAGATTTGAATAAGTAACTGATGTTTTTAAGGGGTTAAATGCCTTTGGGCCACTGATACGACACAAAAAATACACAGACAGTGATGCCCTGCATCAAACCCAGGTCCCTTCAGCCTGGCCCAAATGGGTTCTGGGCACCAGAACTGGCATCAAAGTGGGCAAACAGCCCATTTTCACAGATTTGAATAAGTAACTGATGTTTTTGAGGGGTTAAATGCCTTTGGGCCACTGATATGACACTTACAATACACAGAAAGTGATGCCCTGCATCAAACCCAGGTCCCTACAGCCTGGCCCAAATGGGTTCTAGGCACCAGAACTGGCATTCACGTGTGCAAACAGCCCATTTTCACAGATTTGAATAAGTAACTGATGTTTTTAAGGGGTTAAATGCCTTTGAACCACTGATACGACACTTAACATACAAAGACAGTGATGCCCTGCATCAAACCCAGGTCCCTTCAGCCTGGCCCAAATGGGTTCTGGGCACCAGAACTGGCATCAAAATGGGCAAACAGCCCATTTTCAGAGATTTGAATAAGTAACTGATGTTTTTAAGGGGTTAAATGCTTTTGGGCCACTGATACGACACAAAAAATACACAGAAAGTGATGCCCTGCATCAAACCCAGGTCCCTTCAGCCTGTGCCAAATGGGTTCTGGGCACCAGAACTGGCATCAAAGTGGGCAAACAGCCCATTTTCACAGATTTGAATAAGTAACTGATGTTTTTAAGGGGTTAAATGCCTTTGGGCCACTGATACGACACTTAAAATACACAGATAGTGATGTCCTGCATCAAACCCAGGTCCTTTCAGCCTGGCCCAAATGGGTTCTGGGCACCAGAACTGGCATCAAAGTGGGCAAGCAGCACATTTTCACAGATTTGAATAAGTAACTGATGTTTTTAAGGGGTTAAATGCCTTTGGGCCACTGATATGACACTTACAATACACAGAAAGTGATGTCCTGCATCAAACCCAGGTCCTTTCAGCCTGGCCCAAATGGGTTCTGGGCACCAGAACTGGCATCAAAGTGGGCAAACAGCCCATTTTCACAGATTTGAGTAAGTAACTGATGTTTTTAAGGGGTTAAATGCCTTTGGGCCACTGATACGACACAAAAAATACACAGACAGTGATGCCCTGCATCAAACCCAGGTCCCTTCAGCCTGGCCCAAATGGGTTCTGGGCACCAGAACTGGCATCAAAGTGGGCAAGCAGCCCATTTTCACAGATTTGAATAAGTAACTGATGTTTTTAAGGGGTTAAATGCCTTTGGGCCACTGATACGACACTTAAAATACACAGAAAGTGATGCCCTGCATCAAACCCAGGTCCCTTCAGCCTGGCCCAAATGGGTTCTGGGCACCAGAACTTTCATCAAAGTGGGCAAACAGCCCATTTTCACAGATTTGAATAAGTAACTGATGTTTTTAAGGGGTTAAATGCCTTTGGGCCACTGATACGACACTTAAAATACACAGATAGTGATGTCCTGCATCAAACCCAGGTCCTTTCAGCCTGGCCCAAATGGGTTCTGGGCACCAGAACTGGCATCAAAGTGGGCAAGCAGCACATTTTCACAGATTTGAATAAGTAACTGATGTTTTTAAGGGGTTAAATGCCTTTGGGCCACTGATATGACACTTACAATACACAGAAAGTGATGTCCTGCATCAAACCCAGGTCCTTTCAGCCTGGCCCAAATGGGTTCTGGGCACCAGAACTGGCATCAAAGTGGGCAAACAGCCCATTTTCACAGATTTGAGTAAGTAACTGATGTTTTTAAGGGGTTAAATGCCTTTGGGCCACTGATACGACACAAAAAATACACAGACAGTGATGCCCTGCATCAAACCCAGGTCCCTTCAGCCTGGCCCAAATGGGTTCTGGGCACCAGAACTGGCATCAAAGTGGGCAAGCAGCCCATTTTCACAGATTTGAATAAGTAACTGATGTTTTTAAGGGGTTAAATGCCTTTGGGCCACTGATACGACACTTAAAATACACAGAAAGTGATGCCCTGCATCAAACCCAGGTCCCTTCAGCCTGGCCCAAATGGGTTCTGGGCACCAGAACTTTCATCAAAGTGGGCAAACAGCCCATTTTCACAGATTTGAATAAGTAACTGATGTTTTTAAGGGGTTAAATGCCTTTGGGCCACTGATACGACACTTAAAATACACAGATAGTGATGTCCTGCATCAAACCCAGGTCCTTTCAGCCTGGCCCAAATGGGTTCTGGGCACCAGAACTGGCATCAAAGTGGGCAAGCAGCCCATTTTCACAGATTTGAATAAGTAACTGATGTTTTTAAGGGGTTAAATGCCTCTGGGCCACTGATATGACACTTACAATACACAGAAAGTGATGCCCTGCATCAAACCCAGGTCCCTTCAGCCTGGCCCAAATGGGTTCTGGGCACCAGAACTGGCATCAAAGTGGGCAAACAGCCCATTTTCACAGATTTGAATAAGTAACTTATGTTTTTAAGGGGTTAAATGCCTTTGGGCCACTGATACGACACAAAAAATACACAGACAGTGATGCCCTGCATCAAACCCAGGTCCCTTCAGCCTGGCCCAAATGGGTTCTGGGCACCAGAACTGGCATCAAAGTGGGCAAACAGCCCATTTTCACAGATTTGAATAAGTAACTGATGTTTTTGAGGGGTTAAATGCCTTTGGGCCACTGATATGACACTTACAATACACAGAATGTGATGCCCTGCATCAAACCCAGGTCCCTACAGCCTGGCCCAAATGGGTTCTGGGCACCAGAACTGGCATTCACGTGTGCAAACAGCCCATTTTCAGAGATTTGAATAAGTAACTGATGTTTTTAAGGGGTTAAATGCCTTTGAACCACTGATACGACACTTAACATACAAAGACAGTGATGCCCTGCATCAAACCCAGGTCCCTTCAGCCTGGCCCAAATGGGTTCTGGGCACCAGAACTGGCATCAAAATAGGCAAACAGCCCATTTTCAGAGATTTGAATAAGTAACTGATGTTTTTAAGGGGTTAAATGCCTTTGGGCCACTGATATGACACTTACAATACACAGAAAGTGATGCCCTGCGTCAAACCCAGATCCCTTCAGCCTGGCCCAAATGGGTTCTGGGCACCAGAACTGGCATCAAAGTGGGGAAACAGCCCATTTTCACAGATTTGAATAAGTAACTGATGTTTTTAAGGGGTTAAATGCCTTTGGGCCACTGATACGACACTTAAAATACACAGAAAGTGATGCCCTGCATCAAACCCAGGTTCTTTCAGCCTGGCCCAAATGGGTTCTGGGCACCAGAACTGGCATCAAAGTGGGCAAGCAGCCCATTTTCACAGATTTGAATAAGTAACTGATGTTTTTAAGGGGTTAAATGCCTTTGGGCCACTGATACGACACAAAAAATACACAGACAGTGATGCCCTGCATCAAACCCAGGTCCCTTCAGCCTGGCCCAAATGGGTTCTGGGCACCAGAACTGGCATCAAAGTGGGCAAACAGCCCATTTTCACAGATTTGAATAAGTAACTGATGTTTTTGAGGGGTTAAATGCCTTTGGGCCACTGATATGACACTTACAATACACAGAAAGTGATGCCCTGCATCAAACCCAGGTCCCTACAGCCTGGCCCAAATGGGTTCTAGGCACCAGAACTGGCATTCACGTGTGCAAACAGCCCATTTTCACAGATTTGAATAAGTAACTGATGTTTTTAAGGGGTTAAATGCCTTTGAACCACTGATACGACACTTAACATACAAAGACAGTGATGCCCTGCATCAAACCCAGGTCCCTTCAGCCTGGCCCAAATGGGTTCTGGGCACCAGAACTGGCATCAAAATGGGCAAACAGCCCATTTTCAGAGATTTG
The DNA here is from genome assembly GCF_032444005.1 of Ranitomeya imitator. NCBI lineage: Eukaryota > Metazoa > Chordata > Amphibia > Anura > Dendrobatidae > Ranitomeya > Ranitomeya imitator. Next base: position 738,613,606 of record NC_091284.1, on the reverse strand, counting down.
AATAAGTAACTGATGTTTTTAAGGGGTTAAATGCTTTTGGGCCACTGATACGACACAAAAAATATACAGAAAGTGATGCCCTGCATCAAACCCAGGTCCCTTCAGCCTGTGCCAAATGGGTTCTGGGCACCAGAACTGGCATCAAAGTGGGCAAACAGCCCATTTTCACAGATTTGAATAAGTAACTGATGTTTTTAAGGGGTTAAATGCCTTTGGGCCACTGATACGACACTTAAAATACACAGATAGTGATGTCCTGCATCAAACCCAGGTCCTTTCAGCCTGGCCCAAATGGGTTCTGGGCACCAGAACTGGCATCAAAGTGGGCAAGCAGCACATTTTCACAGATTTGAATAAGTAACTGATGTTTTTAAGGGGTTAAATGCCTTTGGGCCACTGATATGACACTTACAATACACAGAAAGTGATGTCCTGCATCAAACCCAGGTCCTTTCAGCCTGGCCCAAATGGGTTCTGGGCACCAGAACTGGCATCAAAGTGGGTAAACAGCCCATTTTCACAGATTTGAATAAGTAACTGATGTTTTTAAGGGGTTAAATGCCTTTGGGCCACTGATACGACACAAAAAATACACAGACAGTGATGCCCTGCATCAAACCCAGGTCCCTTCAGCCTGGCCCAAATGGGTTCTGGGCACCAGAACTGGCATCAAAGTGGGCAAGCAGCCCATTTTCACAGATTTGAATAAGTAACTGATGTTTTTAAGGGGTTAAATGCCTTTGGGCCACTGATACGACACTTAAAATACACAGAAAGTGATGCCCTGCATCAAACCCAGGTCCCTTCAGCCTGGCCCAAATGGGTTCTGGGCACCAGAACTGGCATCAAAGTGGGCAAACAGCCCATTTTCACAGATTTGAATAAGTAACTGATGTTTTTAAGGGGTTAAATGCCTTTGGGCCACTGATACGACACTTAAAATACACAGATAGTGATGTCCTGCATCAAACCCAGGTCCTTTCAGCCTGGCCCAAATGGGTTCTGGGCACCAGAACTGGCATCAAAGTGGGCAAGCAGCCCATTTTCACAGATTTGAATAAGTAACTGACGTTTTTAAGGGGTTAAATGCCTCTGGGCCACTGATATGACACTTACAATACACAGAAAGTGATGCCCTGCATCAAACCCAGGTCCCTTCAGCCTGGCCCAAATGGGTTCTGGGCACCAGAACTGGCATCAAAATAGGCAAACAGCCCATTTTCAGAGATTTGAATAAGTAACTGATGTTTTTAAGGGGTTAAATGCCTTTGGGCCACTGATATGACACTTACAATACACAGAAAGTGATGCCCTGCGTCAAACCCAGATCCCTTCAGCCTGGCCCAAATGGGTTCTGGGCACCAGAACTGGCATCAAAGTGGGGAAACAGCCCATTTTCACAGATTTGAATAAGTAACTGATGTTTTTAAGGGGTTAAATGCCTTTGGGCCACTGATACGACACTTAAAATACACAGAAAGTGATGCCCTGCATCAAACCCAGGTTCTTTCAGCCTGGCCCAAATGGGTTCTGGGTACCAGAACTGGCATCAAAGTAGGCAAGCAGCCCATTTTCACAGATTTGAATAAGTAACTGATGTTTTTAAGGGGTTAAATGCCTTTGGGCCACTGATACGACACTTAAAATACACAGAAAGTGATGCCCTGCATCAAACCCAGGTCCCTTCAGCCTGGCCCAAATGGGTTCTGGGCACCAGAACTGGCATCAAAGTGGGCAAACAGCCCATTTTCACAGATTTGAATAAGTAACTGATGTTTTTAAGGGGTTAAATGCCTTTGGGCCACTGATACGACACTTAAAATACACAGATAGTGATGTCCTGCATCAAACCCAGGTCCTTTCAGCCTGGCCCAAATGGGTTCTGGGCACCAGAACTGGCATCAAAGTGGGCAAGCAGCCCATTTTCACAGATTTGAATAAGTAACTGATGTTTTTAAGGGGTTAAATGCCTCTGGGCCACTGATATGACACTTACAATACACAGAAAGTGATGCCCTGCATCAAACCCAGGTCCCTTCAGCCTGGGCCAAATGGGTTCTGGGCACCAGAACTGGCATCAAAGTGGGCAAACAGCCCATTTTCACAGATTTGAATAAGTAACTGATGTTTTTAAGGGGTTAAATGCCTTTGGGCCACTGATACGACACAAAAAATACACAGACAGTGATGCCCTGCATCAAACCCAGGTCCCTTCAGCCTGGCCCAAATGGGTTCTGGGCACCAGAACTGGCATCAAAGTGGGCAAACAGCCCATTTTCACAGATTTGAATAAGTAACTGATGTTTTTAAGGGGTTAAATGCCTTTGGGGCACTAATACGACACTTAAAATACACAGATAGTGATGCCCTGCATCAAGCCCAGGTCCTTTCAGCCTGGCCAAAATGGGTTCTGGGCACCAGAACTGGCATCAAAGTGGGCAAGCAGCCCATTTTCACAGATTTGAATAAGTAACTGATGTTTTTAAGGGGTTAAATGCCTTTGGGCCACTGATATGACACTTACAATACACAGAAAGTGATGCCCTGCATGAAACCCAGGTCCCTTCAGCCTGGCCCAAATGGGTTCTGGGCACCAGAACTGGCATCAAAGTGGGCAAACAGCCCATTTTCACAGATTTGAATAAGTAACTGATGTTTTTAAGGGGTTAAATGCCTTTGGGCCACTGATACGACACAAAAAATACACAGACAGTGATGCCCTGCATCAAATCCAGGTCCCTTCAGCCTGGCCCAAATGGGTTCTGGGCACCAGAACTGGCATTCACGTGTGCAAACAGCCCATTTTCACAGATTTGAATAAGTAACTGATGTTTTTAAGGGGTTAAATGCCTTTGAACCACTGATACGACACTTAACATACAAAGACAGTGATGCCCTGCATCAAGCCCAGGTCCTTTCAGCCTGGCCATAATGGGTTCTGGGCACCAGAACTGGCATCAAAGTGGGCAAGCAGCCCATTTTCACAGATTTGAATAAGTAACTGATGTTTTTAAGGGGTTAAATGCCTTTGGGCCACTGATACGACACAAAAAATACACAGACAGTGATGCCCTGCATCAAATCCAGGTCCCTTCAGCCTGGCCCAAATGGGTTCTGGGCACCAGAACTGGCATCAAAGTGGGCCAACAGCCCATTTTCACAGATTTGAATAAGTAACTGATGTTTTTGAGGGGTTAAATGCCTTTGGGCCACTGATATGACACTTACAATACACAGAAAGTGATGCCCTGCATCAAACCCAGGTCCCTACAGCCTGGCCCAAATGGGTTCTAGGCACCAGAACTGGCATTCACGTGTGCAAACAGCCCATTTTCACAGATTTGAATAAGTAACTGATGTTTTTAAGGGGTTAAATGCCTTTGAACCACTGATACGACACTTAACATACAAAGACAGTGATGCCCTGCATCAAACCCAGGTCCCTTCAGCCTGGCCCAAATGGGTTCTGGGCACCAGAACTGGCATCAAAATGGGCAAACAGCCCATTTTCAGAGATTTGAATAAGTAACTGATGTTTTTAAGGGGTTAAATGCTTTTGGGCCACTGATACGACACAAAAAATACACAGAAAGTGATGCCCTGCATCAAACCCAGGTCCCTTCAGCCTGTGCCAAATGGGTTCTGGGCACCAGAACTGGCATCAAAGTGGGCAAACAGCCCATTTTCACAGATTTGAATAAGTAACTGATGTTTTTAAGGGGTTAAATGCCTTTGGGCCACTGATACGACACTTAAAATACACAGATAGTGATGTCCTGCATCAAACCCAGGTCCTTTCAGCCTGGCCCAAATGGGTTCTGGGCACCAGAACTGGCATCAAAGTGGGCAAGCAGCACATTTTCACAGATTTGAATAAGTAACTGATGTTTTTAAGGGGTTAAATGCCTTTGGGCCACTGATATGACACTTACAATACACAGAAAGTGATGTCCTGCATCAAACCCAGGTCCTTTCAGCCTGGCCCAAATGGGTTCTGGGCACCAGAACTGGCATCAAAGTGGGCAAACAGCCCATTTTCACAGATTTGAATAAGTAACTGATGTTTTTAAGGGGTTAAATGCCTTTGGGCCACTGATACGACACAAAAAATACACAGACAGTGATGCCCTGCATCAAACCCAGGTCCCTTCAGCCTGGCCCAAATGGGTTCTGGGCACCAGAACTGGCATCAAAGTGGGCAAGCAGCCCATTTTCACAGATTTGAATAAGTAACTGATGTTTTTAAGGGGTTAAATGCCTTTGGGCCACTGATACGACACTTAAAATACACAGAAAGTGATGCCCTGCATCAAACCCAGGTCCCTTCAGCCTGGCCCAAATGGGTTCTGGGCACCAGAACTGGCATCAAAGTGGGCAAACAGCCCATTTTCACAGATTTGAATAAGTAACTGATGTTTTTAAGGGGTTAAATGCCTTTGGGCCACTGATACGACACTTAAAATACACAGATAGTGATGTCCTGCATCAAACCCAGGTCCTTTCAGCCTGGCCCAAATGGGTTCTGGGCACCAGAACTGGCATCAAAGTGGGCAAACAGCCCATTTTCACAGATTTGAATAAGTAACTGATGTTTTTAAGGGGTTAAATGCCTTTGGGCCACTGATACGACACTTAAAATACACAGATAGTGATGTCCTGCATCAAACCCAGGTCCTTTCAGCCTGGCCCAAATGGGTTCTGGGCACCAGAACTGGCATCAAAGTGGGCAAGCAGCCCATTTTCACAGATTTGAATAAGTAACTGATGTTTTTAAGGGGTTAAATGCCTCTGGGCCACTGATATGACACTTACAATACACAGAAAGTGATGCCCTGCATCAAACCCAGGTCCCTTCAGCCTGGCCCAAATGGGTTCTGGGCACCAGAACTGGCATCAAAATAGGCAAACAGCCCATTTTCAGAGATTTGAATAAGTAACTGATGTTTTTAAGGGGTTAAATGCCTTTGGGCCACTGATATGACACTTACAATACACAGAAAGTGATGCCCTGCGTCAAACCCAGATCCCTTCAGCCTGGCCCAAATGGGTTCTGGGCACCAGAACTGGCATCAAAGTGGGGAAACAGCCCATTTTCACAGATTTGAATAAGTAACTGATGTTTTTAAGGGGTTAAATGCCTTTGGGCCACTGATACGACACTTAAAATACACAGAAAGTGATGCCCTGCATCAAACCCAGGTTCTTTCAGCCTGGCCCAAATGGGTTCTGGGTACCAGAACTGGCATCAAAGTAGGCAAGCAGCCCATTTTCACAGATTTGAATAAGTAACTGATGTTTTTAAGGGGTTAAATGCCTTTGGGCCACTGATACGACACTTAAAATACACAGAAAGTGATGCCCTGCATCAAACCCAGGTCCCTTCAGCCTGGCCCAAATGGGTTCTGGGCACCAGAACTGGCATCAAAGTGGGCAAACAGCCCATTTTCACAGATTTGAATAAGTAACTGATGTTTTTAAGGGGTTAAATGCCTTTGGGCCACTGATACGACACTTAAAATACACAGATAGTGATGTCCTGCATCAAACCCAGGTCCTTTCAGCCTGGCCCAAATGGGTTCTGGGCACCAGAACTGGCATCAAAGTGGGCAAGCAGCCCATTTTCACAGATTTGAATAAGTAACTGATGTTTTTAAGGGGTTAAATGCCTCTGGGCCACTGATATGACACTTACAATACACAGAAAGTGATGCCCTGCATCAAACCCAGGTCCCTTCAGCCTGGGCCAAATGGGTTCTGGGCACCAGAACTGGCATCAAAGTGGGCAAACAGCCCATTTTCACAGATTTGAATAAGTAACTGATGTTTTTAAGGGGTTAAATGCCTTTGGGCCACTGATACGACACAAAAAATACACAGACAGTGATGCCCTGCATCAAACCCAGGTCCCTTCAGCCTGGCCCAAATGGGTTCTGGGCACCAGAACTGGCATCAAAGTGGGCAAACAGCCCATTTTCACAGATTTGAATAAGTAACTGATGTTTTTAAGGGGTTAAATGCCTTTGGGGCACTAATACGACACTTAAAATACACAGATAGTGATGCCCTGCATCAAGCCCAGGTCCTTTCAGCCTGGCCAAAATGGGTTCTGGGCACCAGAACTGGCATCAAAGTGGGCAAGCAGCCCATTTTCACAGATTTGAATAAGTAACTGATGTTTTTAAGGGGTTAAATGCCTTTGGGCCACTGATATGACACTTACAATACACAGAAAGTGATGCCCTGCATGAAACCCAGGTCCCTTCAGCCTGGCCCAAATGGGTTCTGGGCACCAGAACTGGCATCAAAGTGGGCAAACAGCCCATTTTCACAGATTTGAATAAGTAACTGATGTTTTTAAGGGGTTAAATGCCTTTGGGCCACTGATACGACACAAAAAATACACAGACAGTGATGCCCTGCATCAAATCCAGGTCCCTTCAGCCTGGCCCAAATGGGTTCTGGGCACCAGAACTGGCATTCACGTGTGCAAACAGCCCATTTTCACAGATTTGAATAAGTAACTGATGTTTTTAAGGGGTTAAATGCCTTTGAACCACTGATACGACACTTAACATACAAAGACAGTGATGCCCTGCATCAAGCCCAGGTCCTTTCAGCCTGGCCATAATGGGTTCTGGGCACCAGAACTGGCATCAAAGTGGGCAAGCAGCCCATTTTCACAGATTTGAATAAGTAACTGATGTTTTTAAGGGGTTAAATGCCTTTGGGCCACTGATACGACACAAAAAATACACAGACAGTGATGCCCTGCATCAAATCCAGGTCCCTTCAGCCTGGCCCAAATGGGTTCTGGGCACCAGAACTGGCATCAAAGTGGGCAAACAGCCCATTTTCACAGATTTGAATAAGTAACTGATGTTTTTGAGGGGTTAAATGCCTTTGGGCCACTGATATGACACTTACAATACACAGAAAGTGATGCCCTGCATCAAACCCAGGTCCCTACAGCCTGGCCCAAATGGGTTCTAGGCACCAGAACTGGCATTCACGTGTGCAAACAGCCCATTTTCACAGATTTGAATAAGTAACTGATGTTTTTAAGGGGTTAAATGCCTTTGAACCACTGATACGACACTTAACATACAAAGACAGTGATGCCCTGCATCAAACCCAGGTCCCTTCAGCCTGGCCCAAATGGGTTCTGGGCACCAGAACTGGCATCAAAATGGGCAAACAGCCCATTTTCAGAGATTTGAATAAGTAACTGATGTTTTTAAGGGGTTAAATGCTTTTGGGCCACTGATACGACACAAAAAATACACAGAAAGTGATGCCCTGCATCAAACCCAGGTCCCTTCAGCCTGTGCCAAATGGGTTCTGGGCACCAGAACTGGCATCAAAGTGGGCAAACAGCCCATTTTCACAGATTTGAATAAGTAACTGATGTTTTTAAGGGGTTAAATGCCTTTGGGCCACTGATACGACACTTAAAATACACAGATAGTGATGTCCTGCATCAAACCCAGGTCCTTTCAGCCTGGCCCAAATGGGTTCTGGGCACCAGAACTGGCATCAAAGTGGGCAAGCAGCACATTTTCACAGATTTGAATAAGTAACTGATGTTTTTAAGGGGTTAAATGCCTTTGGGCCACTGATATGACACTTACAATACACAGAAAGTGATGTCCTGCATCAAACCCAGGTCCTTTCAGCCTGGCCCAAATGGGTTCTGGGCACCAGAACTGGCATCAAAGTGGGCAAACAGCCCATTTTCACAGATTTGAATAAGTAACTGATGTTTTTAAGGGGTTAAATGCCTTTGGGCCACTGATACGACACAAAAAATACACAGACAGTGATGCCCTGCATCAAACCCAGGTCCCTTCAGCCTGGCCCAAATGGGTTCTGGGCACCAGAACTGGCATCAAAGTGGGCAAGCAGCCCATTTTCACAGATTTGAATAAGTAACTGATGTTTTTAAGGGGTTAAATGCCTTTGGGCCACTGATACGACACTTAAAATACACAGAAAGTGATGCCCTGCATCAAACCCAGGTCCCTTCAGCCTGGCCCAAATGGGTTCTGGGCACCAGAACTGGCATCAAAGTGGGCAAACAGCCCATTTTCACAGATTTGAATAAGTAACTGATGTTTTTAAGGGGTTAAATGCCTTTGGGGCACTAATACGACACTTAAAATACACAGATAGTGATGCCCTGCATCAAGCCCAGGTCCTTTCAGCCTGACCAAAATGGGTTCTGGGCACCAGAACTGGCATCAAAGTGGGCAAGCAGCCCATTTTCACAGATTTGAATAAGTAACTGATGTTTTTAAGGGGTTAAATGCCTTTGGGCCACTGATATGACACTTACAATACACAGAAAGTGATGCCCTGCATGAAACCCAGGTCCCTTCAGCCTGGCCCAAATGGGTTCTGGGCACCAGAACTGGCATCAAAGTGGGCAAACAGCCCATTTTCACAGATTTGAATAAGTAACTGATGTTTTTAAGGGGTTAAATGCCTTTGGGCCACTGATACGACACAAAAAATACACAGACAGTGATGCCCTGCATCAAACCCAGGTCCCTTCAGCCTGGCCCAAATGGGTTCTGGGCACCAGAACTGGCATCAAAGTGGGCAAACAGCCCATTTTCACAGATTTGAATAAGTAACTGATGTTTTTAAGGGGTTAAATGCCTTTGGGGCACTAATACGACACTTAAAATACATAGATAGTGATGCCCTGCATCAAGCCCAGGTCCTTTCAGCCTGGCCAAAATGGGTTCTGGGCACCAGAACTGGCATCAAAGTGGGCAAGCAGCCCATTTTCACAGATTTGAATAAGTAACTGATGTTTTTAAGGGGTTAAATGCCTTTGGGCCACTGATACGACACAAAAAATACACAGACAGTGATGCCCTGCATCAAACCCAGGTCCCTTCAGCCTGGCCCAAATGGGTTCTGGGCACCAGAACTGGCATCAAAGTGGGCAAACAGCCCATTTTCACAGATTTGAATAAGTAACTGATGTTTTTGAGGGGTTAAATGCCTTTGGGCCACTGATATGACACTTACAATACACAGAAAGTGATGCCCTGCATCAAACCCAGGTCCCTACAGCCTGGCCCAAATGGGTTCTAGGCACCAGAACTGGCATTCACGTGTGCAAACAGCCCATTTTCACAGATTTGAATAAGTAACTGATGTTTTTAAGGGGTTAAATGCCTTTGAACCACTGATACGACACTTAACATACAAAGACAGTGATGCCCTGCATCAAACCCAGGTCCCTTCAGCCTGGCCCAAATGGGTTCTGGGCACCAGAACTGGCATCAAAATGGGCAAACAGCCCATTTTCAGAGATTTGAATAAGTAACTGATGTTTTTAAGGGGTTAAATGCTTTTGGGCCACTGATACGACACAAAAAATACACAGAAAGTGATGCCCTGCATCAAACCCAGGTCCCTTCAGCCTGTGCCAAATGGGTTCTGGGCACCAGAACTGGCATCAAAGTGGGCAAACAGCCCATTTTCACAGATTTGAATAAGTAACTGATGTTTTTAAGGGGTTAAATGCCTTTGGGCCACTGATACGACACTTAAAATACACAGATAGTGATGTCCTGCATCAAACCCAGGTCCTTTCAGCCTGGCCCAAATGGGTTCTGGGCACCAGAACTGGCATCAAAGTGGGCAAGCAGCACATTTTCACAGATTTGAATAAGTAACTGATGTTTTTAAGGGGTTAAATGCCTTTGGGCCACTGATATGACACTTACAATACACAGAAAGTGATGTCCTGCATCAAACCCAGGTCCTTTCAGCCTGGCCCAAATGGGTTCTGGGCACCAGAACTGGCATCAAAGTGGGCAAACAGCCCATTTTCACAGATTTGAGTAAGTAACTGATGTTTTTAAGGGGTTAAATGCCTTTGGGCCACTGATACGACACAAAAAATACACAGACAGTGATGCCCTGCATCAAACCCAGGTCCCTTCAGCCTGGCCCAAATGGGTTCTGGGCACCAGAACTGGCATCAAAGTGGGCAAACAGCCCATTTTCACAGATTTGAATAAGTAACTGATGTTTTTAAGGGGTTAAATGCCTTTGGGGCACTAATACGACACTTAAAATACACAGATAGTGATGCCCTGCATCAAGCCCAGGTCCTTTCAGCCTGGCCCAAATGGGTTCTGGGCACCAGAACTGGCATCAAAGTGGGCAAGCAGCCCATTTTCACAGATTTGAATAAGTAACTGATGTTTTTAAGGGGTTAAATGCCTTTGGGCAACTGATATGACACTTACAATACACAGAAAGTGATGCCCTGCATGAAACCCAGGTCCCTTCAGCCTGGCCCAAATGGGTTCTGGGCACCAGAACTGGCATCAAAGTGGGCAAACAGCCCATTTTCACAGATTTGAATAAGTAACTGATGTTTTTAAGGGGTTAAATGCCTTTGGGCCACTGATACGACACTTAAAATACACAGAAAGTGATGCCCTGCATCAAACCCAGGTTCTTTCAGCCTGGCCCAAATGGGTTCTGGGCACCAGAACTGGCATCAAAGTGGGCAAGCAGCCCATTTTCACAGATTTGAATAAGTAACTGATGTTTTTAAGGGGTTAAATGCCTTTGGGCCACTGATACGACACAAAAAATACACAGACAGTGATGCCCTGCATCAAACCCAGGTCCCTTCAGCCTGGCCCAAATGGGTTCTGGGCACCAGAACTGGCATCAAAGTGGGCAAGCAGCCCATTTTCACAGATTTGAATAAGTAACTGATGTTTTTAAGGGGTTAAATGCCTCTGGGCCACTGATATGACACTTACAATACACAGAAAGTGATGCCCTGCATCAAACCCAGGTCCCTTCAGCCTGGGCCAAATGGGTTCTGGGCACCAGAACTGGCATCAAAGTGGGCAAACAGCCCATTTTCACAGATTTGAATAAGTAACTGATGTTTTTAAGGGGTTAAATGCCTTTGGGGCACTAATACGACACTTAAAATACACAGATAGTGATGCCCTGCATCAAGCCCAGGTCCTTTCAGCCTGGCCCAAATGGGTTCTGGGCACCAGAACTGGCATCAAAGTGAGCAAGCAGCCCATTTTCACAGATTTGAATAAGTAACTGATGTTTTTAAGGGGTTAAATGCCTTTGGGCCACTGATATGACACTTACAATACACAGAAAGTGATGCCCTGCATGAAACCCAGGTCCCTTCAGCCTGGCCCAAATGGGTTCTGGGCACCAGAACTGGCATCAAAGTGGGCAAACAGCCCATTTTCACAGATTTGAATAAGTAACTTATGTTTTTAAGGGGTTAAATGCCTTTGGGCCACTGATACGACACAAAAAATACACAGACAGTGATGCCCTGCATCAAACCCAGGTCCCTTCAGCCTGGCCCAAATGGGTTCTGGGCACCAGAACTGGCATCAAAGTGGGCAAACAGCCCATTTTCACAGATTTGAATAAGTAACTGATGTTTTTGAGGGGTTAAATGCCTTTGGGCCACTGATATGACACTTACAATACACAGAATGTGATGCCCTGCATCAAACCCAGGTCCCTACAGCCTGGCCCAAATGGGTTCTGGGCACCAGAACTGGCATTCACGTGTGCAAACAGCCCATTTTCAGAGATTTGAATAAGTAACTGATGTTTTTAAGGGGTTAAATGCCTTTGAACCACTGATACGACACTTAACATACAAAGACAGTGATGCCCTGCATCAAACCCAGGTCCCTTCAGCCTGGCCCAAATGGGTTCTGGGCACCAGAACTGGCATCAAAATAGGCAAACAGCCCATTTTCACAGATTTGAATAAGTAACTGATGTTTTTAAGGGGTTAAATGCCTTTGGGCCACTGATATGACACTTACAATACACAGAAAGTGATGCCCTGCGTCAAACCCAGATCCCTTCAGCCTGGCCCAAATGGGTTCTGGGCACCAGAACTGGCATCAAAGTGGGGAAACAGCCCATTTTCACAGATTTGAATAAGTAACTGATGTTTTTAAGGGGTTAAATGCCTTTGGGCCACTGATACGACACTTAAAATACACAGAAAGTGATGCCCTGCATCAAACCCAGGTTCTTTCAGCCTGGCCCAAATGGGTTCTGGGCACCAGAACTGGCATCAAAGTGGGCAAGCAGCCCATTTTCACAGATTTGAATAAGTAACTGATGTTTTTAAGGGGTTAAATGCCTTTGGGCCACTGATACGACACAAAAAATACACAGACAGTGATGCCCTGCATCAAACCCAGGTCCCTTCAGCCTGGCCCAAATGGGTTCTGGGCACCAGAACTGGCATCAAAGTGGGCAAGCAGCCCATTTTCACAGATTTGAATAAGTAACTGATGTTTTTAAGGGGTTAAATGCCTCTGGGCCACTGATATGACACTCACAATACACAGAAAGTGATGCCCTGCATCAAACCCAGGTCCCTTCAGCCTGGGCCAAATGGGTTCTGGGCACCAGAACTGGCATCAAAGTGGGCAAACAGCCCATTTTCACAGATTTGAATAAGTAACTGATGTTTTTAAGGGGTTAAATGCCTTTGGGGCACTAATACGACACTTAAAATACACAGATAGTGATGCCCTGCATCAAGCCCAGGTCCTTTCAGCCTGGCCCAAATGGGTTCTGGGCACCAGAACTGGCATCAAAGTGGGCAAGCAGCCCATTTTCACAGATTTGAATAAGTAACTGATGTTTTTAAGGGGTTAAATGCCTTTGGGCCACTGATATGACACTTACAATACACAGAAAGTGATGCCCTGCATGAAACCCAGGTCCCTTCAGCCTGGCCCAAATGGGTTCTTGGCACCAGAACTGGCATCAAAGTGGGCAAACAGCCCATTTTCACAGATTTGAATAAGTAACTGATGTTTTTAAGGGGTTAAATGCCTTTGGGCCACTGATACGACACAAAAAATACACAGACAGTGATGCCCTGCATCAAACCCAGGTCCCTTCAGCCTGGCCCAAATGGGTTCTGGGCACCAGAACTGGCATCAAAGTGGGCAAACAGCCCATTTTCACAGATTTGAATAAGTAACTGATGTTTTTGAGGGGTTAAATGCCTTTGGGCCACTGATATGACACTTACAATACACAGAATGTGATGCCCTGCATCAAACCCAGGTCCCTACAGCCTGGCCCAAATGGGTTCTGGGCACCAGAACTGGCATTCACGTGTGCAAACAGCCCATTTTCAGAGATTTGAATAAGTAACTGATGTTTTTAAGGGGTTAAATGCCTTTGAACCACTGATACGACACTTAACATACAAAGACAGTGATGCCCTGCATCAAACCCAGGTCCCTTCAGCTTGGCCCAAATGGGTTCTGGGCACCAGAACTGGCATCAAAATAGGCAAACAGCCCATTTTCAGAGATTTGAATAAGTAACTGATGTTTTTAAGGGGTTAAATGCCTTTGGGCCACTGATATGACACTTACAATACACAGAAAGTGATGCCCTGCGTCAAACCCAGATCCCTTCAGCCTGGCCCAAATGGGTTCTGGGCACCAGAACTGGCATCAAAGTGGGGAAACAGCCCATTTTCACAGATTTGAATAAGTAACTGATGTTTTTAAGGGGTTAAATGCCTTTGGGCCACTGATACGACACTTAAAATACACAGAAAGTGATGCCCTGCATCAAACCCAGGTTCTTTCAGCCTGGCCCAAATGGGTTCTGGGCACCAGAACTGGCATCAAAGTGGGCAAGCAGCCCATTTTCACAGATTTGAATAAGTAACTGATGTTTTTAAGGGGTTAAATGCCTTTGGGCCACTGATACGACACTTAAAATACACAGAAAGTGATGCCCTGCATCAAACCCAGGTCCCTTCAGCCTGGCCCAAATGGGTTCTGGGCACCAGAACTGGCATCAAAGTGGGCAAACAGCCCATTTTCACAGATTTGAATAAGTAACTGATGTTTTTAAGGGGTTAAATGCCTTTGCTTTGGGCCACTGATACGACACTTAAAATACACAGATAGTGATGTCCTGCATCAAGCCCAGGTCCTTTCAGCCTGGCCCAAATGGGTTCTGGGCACCAGAACTGGCATCAAAGTGGGCAAGCAGCCCATTTTCACAGATTTGAATAAGTAACTGATGTTTTTAAGGGGTTAAATGCCTTTGGGCCACTGATATGACACTTACAATACACAGAAAGTGATGCCCTGCATGAAACCCAGGTCCCTTCAGCCTGGCCCAAATGGGTTCTGGGCACCAGAACTGGCATCAAAGTGGGCAAACAGCCCATTTTCACAGATTTGAATAAGTAACTGATGTTTTTAAGGGGTTAAATGCCTTTGGGCCACTGATATGACACTTACAATACACAGAAAGTGATGCCCTGCATCAAACCCAGGTCCCTACAGCCTGGCCCAAATGGGTTCTAGGCACCAGAACTGGCATTCACGTGTGCAAACAGCCCATTTTCACAGATTTGAATAAGTAACTGATGTTTTTAAGGGGTTAAATGCCTTTGAACCACTGATACGACACTTAACATACAAAGACAGTGATGCCCTGCATCAAACCCAGGTCCCTTCAGCCTGGCCCAAATGGGTTCTGGGCACCAGAACTGGCATCAAAATGGGCAAACAGCCCATTTTCAGAGATTTGAATAAGTAACTAATGTTTTTAAGGGGTTAAATGCCTTTGGACCACTGATACGACACTTAAAATACACAGAAAGTGATGCCCTGCATCAAACCAAGGTCCTTTCAGCCTGGCCCAAATGGGTTCTGGGCACCAGAACTGGCATCAAAGTGGGGAAACAGCCCATTTTCCCAGATTTGAATAAGTAACTGATGTTTTTAAGGGGTTAAATGCCTTTGGGCCACTGATACGACACTTAAAATACACAGAAAGTGATGCCCTGCATCAAACCCAGGTTCTTTCAGCCTGGCCCAAATGGGTTCTGGGCACCAGAACTGGCATCAAAGTGGGCAAGCAGCCCATTTTTACAGATTTGAATAAGTAACTGATGTTATTAAGGGGTTAAATGCCTTTGGGCCACTGATATGACACTTACAATACACAGAAAGTGATGTCCTGCATCAAACCCAGGTCCCTACAGCCTGGGCCAAATGGGTTCTGGGCACCAGAACTGGCATCAAAGTGGGCAAACAGCCCATTTTCACAGATTTGAATAAATAACTGATGTTTTTAAGGGGTTAAATGCTTTTGGGCCACTGATACGACACCAAAAATACACAGATAGTGATGCCCTGCATCAAACCCAGGTCCCTTCAGCCTGGCCCAAATGGGTTCTGGGCACCAGAACTGGCATCAAAGTGGGCAAACAGCCCATTTTCACAGATTTGAATAAGTAACTGATGTTTTTAAGGGGTTAAATGCCTTTGGGCCACTGATACGACACTTAAAATACACAGATAGTGATGTCCTGCATCAAACCCAGGTCCTTTCAGCCTGGCCCAAATGGGTTCTGGGCACCAGAACTGGCATCAAAGTGGGCAAGCAGCACATTTTCACAGATTTGAATAAGTAACTGATGTTTTTAAGGGGTTAAATGCCTTTGGGCCACTGATATGACACTTACAATACACAGAAAGTGATGCCCTGCATCAAACCCAGGTCCCTTCAGCCTGGGCCAAATGGGTTCTGGGCACCAGAACTGGCATCAAAGTGGGCAAACAGCCCATTTTCACAGATTTGAATAAGTAACTGATGTTTTTAAGGGGTTAAATGCCTTTGGGCCACTGATACGACACAAAAAATACACAGACAGTGATGCCCTGCATCAAACCCAGGTCCCTTCAGCCTGGCCCAAATGGGTTCTGGGCACCAGAACTGGCATCAAAGCGGGCAAACAGCCTATTTTCACAGATTTGAATAAGTAACTGATGTTTTTAAGGGGTTAAATGCCTTTGGGGCACTAATACGACACTTAAAATACACAGATAGTGATGCCCTGCATCAAGCCCAGGTCCTTTCAGCCTGGCCCAAATGGGTTCTGGGCACCAGAACTGGCATCAAAGTTGGCAAGCAGCCCATTTTCACAGATTTGAATAAGTAACTGATGTTTTTAAGGGGTTAAATGCCTTTGGGCCACTGATATGACACTTACAATACACAGAAAGTGATGCCCTGCATGAAACCCAGGTCCCTTCAGCCTGGCCCAAATGGGTTCTGGGCACCAGAACTGGCATCAAAGTGGGCAAACAGCCCATTTTCACAGATTTGAATAAGTAACTGATGTTTTTAAGGGGTTAAATGCCTTTGGACCACTGATGCGACACTTAAAATACACAGATAGTGATGCCCTGCATCAAACCAAGGTCCTTTCAGCCTGGCCCAAATGGGTTCTGGGCACCAGAACTGGCATCAAAGTGGGCAAGCAGCCAATTTTCACAGATTTGAATAAGTAACTAATGTTTTTAAGGGGTTAAATGCCTTTGGGCCACTGATATGACACTTACAATACACAGAATGAGATGCCCTGCGTCAAACCCAGATCCCTTCAGCCTGGCCCAAATGGGTTCTGGGCACCAGAACTGGCATCAAAGTGGGCAAACAGCCCATTTTCATAGATTTGAATAAGTAACTGATGTTTTTAATGGGTTAAATGCCTTTGGGCCACTGATACAACACTTTAAATACACAGATAGTGATGCCCTGAATCAAACCCAGGTCCTTTCAGCCTGGCCCAAATGGGTTCTGGGCACCAGAACTGGCATCAAAGTGGGCAAGCAGCCCATTTTCACAGATTTGAATAAGTAACTGATGTTTTTAAGGGGTTAAATGCCTTTGGGCCACTGATATGACACTTACAATACACAGAAAGTGATGCCCTGCATCAAACCCAGGTCCCTTCAGCCTGGGCCAAATGGGTTCTGGGCACCAGAACTGGCATCAAAGTGGGCAAACAGCCCATTTTCACAGATTTGAATAAGTAACTGATGTTTTTAAGGGGTTAAATGCCTTTGGGCCACTGATACGACACAAAAAATACACAGACAGTGATGCCCTGCATCAAACCCAGGTCCCTTCAGCCTGGCCCAAATGGGTTCTGGGCACCAGAACTGGCATCAAAGTGGGCAAACAGCCCATTTTCACAGATTTGAATAAGTAACTGATGTTTTTAAGGGGTTAAATGCCTTTGGGCCACTGATATGACACTTACAATACACAGAAAGTGATGCCCTGCATGAAACCCAGGTCCCTTCAGCCTGGCCCAAATGGGTTCTGGGCACCAGAACTGGCATCAAAGTGGGCAAACAGCCCATTTTCACAGATTTGAATAAGTAACTGATGTTTTTAAGGGGTTAAATGCCTTTGGGCCACTGATACGACACAAAAAATACAAAGACAGTGATGCCCTGCATCAAACCCAGGTCCCTTCAGCCTGGCCCAAATGGGTTCTGGGCACCAGAACTGGCATCAAAATGGGCAAACAGCCCATTTTCATAGATTTGAATAAGTAACTGATGTTTTTAATGGGTTAAATGCCTTTGGGCCACTGATACAACACTTTAAATACACAGATAGTGATGCCCTGAATCAAACCCAGGTCCTTTCAGCCTGGCCCAAATGGGTTCTGGGCACCAGAACTGGCATCAAAGTGGGCAAGCAGCCCATTTTCACAGATTTGAATAAGTAACTGATGTTTTTAAGGGGTTAAATGCCTTTGGGCCACTGATATGACACTTACAATACACAGAAAGTGATGCCCTGCATCAAACCCAGGTCCCTTCAGCCTGGGCCAAATGGGTTCTGGGCACCAGAACTGGCATCAAAGTGGGCAAACAGCCCATTTTCACAGATTTGAATAAGTAACTGATGTTTTTAAGGGGTTAAATGCCTTTGGGCCACTGATACGACACAAAAAATACACAGACAGTGATGCCCTGCATCAAACCCAGGTCCCTTCAGCCTGGCCCAAATGGGTTCTGGGCACCAGAACTGGCATCAAAGTGGGCAAACAGCCCATTTTCACAGATTTGAATAAGTAACTGATGTTTTTAAGGGGTTAAATGCCTTTGGGCCACTGATATGACACTTACAATACACAGAAAGTGATGCCCTGCATGAAACCCAGGTCCCTTCAGCCTGGCCCAAATGGGTTCTGGGCACCAGAACTGGCATCAAAGTGGGCAAACAGCCCATTTTCACAGATTTGAATAAGTAACTGATGTTTTTGAGGGGTTAAATGCCTTCGGGACACTGATATGACACTTACAATACACAGACAGTGATGCCCTGCATCAAACCCAGGTCCCTCCAGCCTGGCCCAATGGGTTCTGGGCACCAGAACTGGCATTCACGTGTGCAAACAGCCCATTTTCACAGATTTGAATAAGTAACTGATGTTTTTAAGGGGTTAAATGCCTTTGAACCACTGATACGACACTTAAAATACACAGAAAGAGATGCCCTGCATCAAGCCCAGATCCCTTGAGCCTGGCCCAAATGGGTTCTGGGCACCAGAACTGGCATCAAAGTGGGCAAACAGCCCATTTTCATAGATTTGAATAAGTAACTGATGTTTTTAAGGGGTTAAATGCCTTTGGACCACTGATACGACGCTTAAAATACACAGATAGTGATGCCCTGCATCAAACCAAGGTCCTTTCAGCCTGGCCCAAATGGGTTCTGGGCACCAGAACTGGCATCAAAGTGGGCAAGCAGCCCATTTTCACAGATTTGAATAAGTAACTGATGTTTTTAAGGGGTTAAATGCCTTTGGGCCACTGATACGACACTTAAAATACACAGATAGTGATGCCCTGCATCAAACCCAGGTCCTTTCAGCCTGGCCCAAATGGGTTCTGGGCACCAGAACTGGCATCAAAGTGGGCAAGCAGCCCATTTTCACAGATTTGAATAAGTAATGTTTTTAAGGGGTTAAATGCCTTTGGGCCACTGATATGACACTTACAATACACAGAAAGTGATGCCCTGCATCAAACCCAGGTCCCTTCAGCCTGGCCCAAATGGGTTCTGGGCACCAGAACTGGCATCAAAGTGGGCAAACAGACCATTTTCACAGATTTGAATAAGTAACTGATGTTTTGAAGGGGTTAAATGCCTTTGGGCCACTGATATGACACTTACAATACACAGAAAGTGATGCCCTGCATGAAACCCAGGTCCCTCCAGTCTGGCCCAAATGGGTTCTGGGCACCAGAACTGGCATCAAAGTGGGCAAGCAGCCCATTTTCACAGATTTGAATAAGTAACTGATGTTTTGAAGGGGTTAAATGCCTTTGAACCACTGATACGACACTTAACATACAAAGACAGTGATGCCCTGCATCAAACCCAGGTCCCTTCAGCCTGGCCCAAATGGGTTCTGGGCACCAGAACTGGCATCAAAATGGGCAAACAGCCCATTTTCAGAGATTTGAATAAGTAACTAATGTTTTTAAGGGGTTAAATGCCTTTGGGCCACTGATATGACACTTACAATACACAGAAAGAGATGCCCTGAATCAAACCCAGGTCCCTTCAGCCTGGCCCAAATGGGTTCTGGGCACCAGAACTGGCATCAAAGTGGGCAAACAGCCCATTTTCACAGATTTGAATAAGTAACTGATGTTTTTAAGGGGTTAAATGCCTTTGGACCACTGATACGACACTTAAAATACACAGAAAATGATGCCCTGCATCAAACCCAGATCCCTTCAGCCTGGCCCAAATGGGTATTGGCCACCAGAACTGGCATCAAAGTGGGCAAACAGCCCATTTTCACAGATTTGAATAAGTAACTGATATTTTTAAGGGGTTAAATGCCTTTGGGCCACTGATACGACATTTAAAATACACAGACAGTGATGCCCTGCATCAAACCCAGGTCTCTCAAGCCTGGCCCAAATGGGTTCTGGGCACCAGAACTGGCATTCACGTGTGCAAACAGCCCATTTTCACAGATTTGAATAAGTAACTGATGTTTTTAAGGGGTTAAATGCCTTTTAACCACAGATACGACACTTAACATACAAAGACAGTGATGCCCTGCATGAATCCCAGGTCCCTTCAGCCTGGCCCAAATGGGTTCTGGGCACCAGAACTGGCATCAAAGTGGGCAAACAGCCCATTTTCACAGATTTGAATAAATAACTGATGTTTTTAAGGGGTTAAATGCTTTTGGGCCACTGATACGACACTTACAATACACAGAAAGTGATGCCCTGCATGAAACCCAGGTCCCTTCAGCCTGGCCCAAATGGGTTCTGGGCACCAGAACTGGCATTCACGTGTGCAAACAGCCCATTTTCACAGATTTGAATAAGTAACTGATGTTTTTAAGGGGTTAAATGCCTTTGAACCACTGATACGACACTTAACATACAAAGACAGTGATGCCCTGCATCAAACCCAGGTCCCTTCAGCCTGGCCCAAATGGGTTCTGGGCACCAGAACTGGCATCAAAATGGGCAAACAGCCTATTTTCAGAGATTTGAATAAGTAACTAATGTTTTTAAGGGGTTAAATGCCTTTGGACCACTGATACGACACTTAAAATATACAGATAATGATGCCCTGAATCAAACCCAGGTCCCTTCAGCCTGGCCCAAATGGGTTCTGGGCACCAGAACTGGCATCAAAGTGGGCAAACAGCCCATTTTCACAGATTTGAATAAGTAACTGATGTTTTTAAGGGGTTAAATGCCTTTGGACCACTGATACGACACTTAAAATACACAGACAGTGATGCCCTGCATCAAACCAAGGTCCTTTCAGCCTGGCCCAAATGGGTTCTGGGCACCAGAACTGGCATCAAAGTGGGCAAGCAGCCCATTTTCACAGATTTGAATAAGTAACTGATGTTTTTAAGGGGTTAAATGCCTTTGGGCCACTGATACGACATTTAAAATACACAGACAGTGATGCCCTGCATCAATCCCAGGTCCCTTCAGCCTGGCCCAAATGGGTTCTGGGCACCAGAACTGGCATCAAAGTGGGCAAACAGCCCATTTTCACAGATTTGAATAAGTAACTGATGTTTTTAAGGGGTTAAATGCCTTTGGGCCACTGATATGACACTTAAAACACAGAGAAAGTGATGCCCTGCATCAAACCCAGGTCCTTTCAGCCTGGCCCAAATGGGTTCTGGGCACCAGAACTGGCATCAAAGTGGGCAAACAGCCCATTTTCACAGATTTGAATAAGTAACTGATGTTTTTAAGGGGTTAAATGCCTTTGGGCCACTGATACGACACTTAAAATACACAGAAAGCGATGCCCTGCATCAAACCCAGGTCCTTTCAGCCTGGCCCAAATGGGTTCTGGACACCAGAACTGGCATCAAAGTGGGCAAGCAGCCCATTTTCACAGATTTGAATAAGTAACTGATGTTTTTAAGGGGTTAAATGCCTTTGGGCCACTGATACGACACTTAAAATACACAGAAAGTGATGCCCTGCATAAAACCCAGGTCCTTTCAGCCTGGCCCAAATGGGTTCTGGGCACCAGAACTGGCATCAAAGTGGGCAAGCAGCCCATTTTCACAGATTTGAATAAGTAACTGATGTTTTTAAGGGGTTAAATGCCTTTGGGCCACTGATATGACACTTACAATACACAGAAAGTGATGCCCTGCATCAAACCCAGGTCCTTTCAGCCTGGCCCAAATGGGTTCTGGGCACCAGAACTGGCATCAAAGTGGGCAAGCAGCCCATTTTCACAGATGTGAATAAGTAACTGATGTTTTTAAGGGGTTAAATGCCTTTAGGCCACTGATATGACACTTACAATACACAGAAAGTGATGCCCTGCATCAAACCCAGGTCCCTTCAGCCTGGCCCAAGTGGGTTCTGGGTACCAGAACTGGCATAAAAGTGGGCAAACAGCCCATTTTCACAGGTTTGAATAAGTAACTGATGTTTTTAAGGGGTTAAATGCCTTTGGGCCACTGATACGACACAAAAAATACACAGAAAGTGATGCCCTGCATCAAACCCAGGTCTCTCAAGCCTGGCCCAAATGGGTTCTGGGCACCAGAACTGGCATTCACGTGTGCAAACAGCCCATTTTCACAGATTTGAATAAGTAACTGATGTTTTTAAGGGGTTAAATGCCTTTTAACCACAGATACGACACTTAACATACAAAGACAGTGATGCCCTGCATGAAACCCAGGTCCCTTCAGCCTGGCCCAAATGGGTTCTGGGCACCAGAACTGGCATCAAAGTGGGCAAACAGCCCATTTTCACAGATTTGAATAAATAACTGATGTTTTTAAGGGGTTAAATGCTTTTGGGCCACTGATACGACACTTACAATACACAGAAAGTGATGCCCTGCATGAAACCCAGGTCCCTTCAGCCTGGCCCAAATGGGTTCTGGGCACCAGAACTGGCATTCACGTGTGCAAACAGCCCATTTTCACAGATTTGAATAAGTAACTGATGTTTTTAAGGGGTTAAATGCCTTTGAACCACTGATACGACACTTAACATACAAAGACAGTGATGCCCTGCATCAAACCCAGGTCCCTTCAGCCTGGCCCAAATGGGTTCTGGGCACCAGAACTGGCATCAAAGTGGGCAAACAGCCCATTTTCACAGATTTGAATAAGTAACTGATGTTTTTAAGGGGTTAAATGCCTTTGGACCACTGATACGACACTTAAAATACACAGATAGTGAAGCCCTGCATCAAACCAAGGTCCTTTCAGCCTGGCCCAAATGGGTTCTGGGCACCAGAACTGGCATCAAAGTGGGCAAGCAGCCCATTTTCACAGATTTGAATAAGTAACTGATGTTTTTAAGGGGTTAAATGCCTTTGGGCCACTGATACGACATTTAAAATACACAGACAGTGATGCCCTGCATCAATCCCAGGTCCCTTCAGCCTGGCCCAAATGGGTTCTGGGCACCAGAACTGGCATCAAAGTGGGCAAACAGCCCATTTTCACAGATTTGAATAAGTAACTGATGTTTTTAAGGGGTTGAATGCCTTTGGGCCACTGATACGACACTTAAAATACACAGAAAGCGATGCCCTGCATCAAACCCAGGTCCTTTCAGCCTGGCCCAAATGGGTTCTGGGCACCAGAACTGGCATCAAAGTGGGCAAGCAGCCCATTTTCACAGATTTGAATAAGTAACTGATGTTTTTAAGGGGTTAAATGCCTTTTAACCACTGATACGACACTTAACATACAAAGACAGTGATGCCCTGCATGAAACCCAGGTCCCTTCAGCCTGGCCCAAATGGGTTCTGGGCACCAGAACTGGCATCAAAGTGGGCAAACAGCCCATTTTCACAGATTTGAATAAATAACTGATGTTTTTAAGGGGTTAAATGCTTTTGGGCCACTGATACGACACCTAAAATACACAGATAGTGATGCCCTGCATCAAACCCAGGTCCCTTCAGCCTGGCCCAAATGGGTTTTGGGCACCAGAACTGGCATCAAAGTGGGCAAACAGCCCATTTTCACAGATTTGAATAAGTAACTGATGTTTTGAAGGGGTTAAATGCCTTTGGGCCACTGATATGACACTTACAATACACAGAAAGTGATGCCCTGCATGAAACCCAGGTCCCTCCAGTCTGGCCCAAATGGGTTCTGGGCACCAGAACTGGCATCAAAATGGGCAAGCAGCCCATTTTCACAGATTTGAATAAGTAACTGATGTTTTGAAGGGGTTAAATGCCTTTGAACCACTGATACGACACTTAAAATACACAGACAGTGATGCCCTGCATCAATCCCAGGTCCCTTCAGCCTGGCCCAAATGGGTTCTGGGCACCAGAACTGGCATCAAAGTGGGCAAACAGCCCATTTTCACAGATTTGAATAAGTAACTGATGTTTTTAAGGGGTTAAATGCCTTTGGGCCACTGATACGACACTTAAAATACACAGAAAGTGATGCCCTGCATCAAACCCAGGTCCTTTCAGCCTGGCCCAAATGGGTTCTGGGCACCAGAACTGGCATCAAAGTGGGCAAGCAGCCCATTTTCACAGATTTGAATAAGTAACTGATGTTTTTAAGGGGTTAAATGCCTTTGGGCCACTGATATGACACTTACAATACACAGAAAGTGATGCCCTGCATCAAACCCAGGTCCCTTCACCCTGGCCCAAATGGGTTCTGGGTACCAGAACTGGCATAAAAGTGGGCAAACAGCCCATTTTCACAGATTTGAATAAGTAACTGATGTTTTTAAGGGGTTAAATGCCTTTGGGCCACTGATACGACACAAAAAATACACAGAAAGTGATGCCCTGCATCAAACCCAGGTCTCTCAAGCCTGGCCCAAATGGGTTCTGGGCACCAGAACTGGCATCAAAGTGGGCAAACAGCCCATTTTCACAGATTTGAATAAGTAACTGATGTTTTTGAGGGGTTAAATGCCTTTAGGCCACTGATACGACACAAAAAATACACAGACAGTGATGCCCTGCATCAAACCCAGGTCCCTCCAGCCTGGCCCAAATGGGTTCTGGGCACCACATCTGGCATCAAAGTGGGCAAACTTCCCATTTTTACAGATATTAATAAGTAACTGATGTTTTTAAGGGGTTGAATGCCTTTGAGCCACTGATACCACAGTTCATATGTCAGGAAACAGGAAGAAGTCCTGATTACTTCAATTACACATACAGTGCTCTGAGCTGCAATTTCCTTTGCCTGCCCGCACAAGGCTGGAATTCTAAGACACTCTTTCTCCCTTCCCCCGCTATACGGCCGTAATGTACGACGAGTGTTGTGAATTCCACTCTTGGGCTCCCTCCGGTAGTTGTAAGTGGCACTTTCGTGAGTTCTGCTCTTGGGCTCCCTCCGGTGGTTTTAAGTGGAATGGCTGCTCCTTGGATTTAGCAGTCAACAGCTGCTTCCACTGATTGTCTATTCTGCTCGGCTATTTAGCCTGGCTCTTTCTTTCAGCTTGTGCCACTTGTCATTGGTTCCTGGTTGGATTCACATCTCTTTGGATTTCCCTGTTATCCTGACCAGTTCAGCAAAGCTAAGTCCTTGCTTGCTCTTTTCTGTCCACAGGTTGTGGACTTATCCGTTCTGTGCTTTCTATGTTTTGTCCAGCTTGTCAGTATGAATTAATTCAGTTAAGCTGGAAGCTCTGGGAAGCAGATTTACCCTCCACACCTTTAGTCAGGTGTGGAGATTTTTGTAAACTCTGTGTGGATTTTTTGTAGTGTTTTATACTGACCGCACAGTATTCCATCCTGTCCTATCTATCTAGCTAGACTGGCCTCCTGTGCTCATCCTGGTTTCATTCTGTGTATGTATTTTCCCTCTCCACTCACAGTCATTACTTGTGGGGGGCTATCTATCCTTTGGGGATTTTCTCTGAGGCAAGATAGTTTTCCTGTTTCTATCTTTAGGGGTAGTTCTCAGGCTGCGACGAGATGCCTAGGGAGTGTCAAGAGCATCCCACGGCTACTTCTAGTGTTGTGTTGAGCTTAGGGACTGCGGTCAGTACAGGTACCACTTCCTTCAGAGCTCGTCCCATGTTGCTCCTAAACCACCAGATCATAACAGACGAGCCTGCCAGCTTCATTGAAGAATTTATATGGCCCTGTGCTGCTGTCACGATAATGCCAAAAAATGTCTTATTGTGAGTGTAGTTTCAGAAGGACATGGCTAACTACACACACACTCACAATGCAGCTGCGACCCCTTTCTCTTCCCCCCCACCCCTCAGCTTCACTCCTACCCGAAACAAAGCCTATGATAGAGACTGGGCAACCTGATACTTATGGTGGGCAGGGTGTGGCTTTAAACTGCAGGTGACCAATCCGGCAAAGCCACCCGTTGTCCCTCCCCTCTCACTCAGGAATGCCTTTGTCTGAGACCTTGGAATAAGGTAAAGAACTATCAGATCAGTGCATATCATTAACCAGCCCTTTAGTGTTGTCACAAGCTCAGAAGTATAAGTCACTATACTCTTAGACCAGCCATCAGTCTTGGCCGGGAAGCGATCTAACACAGCTTGGTAAAGCTGTTCCATGCATCTGGATGTATTTATCCTCCTAAGGCTCCTTTCACACTAGCGTCGTTTTGGAGAAAAAACGCATTCTGCAAAGTTGTCTGCAGGATGCGTTTTTTCCCCATAGACTAACATTACCGACGTATTGCCACACGTCGTAACCATTGTGCGACGGTTGTGCCG
Organism: Ranitomeya imitator; assembly: GCF_032444005.1. Taxonomy (NCBI): domain Eukaryota; kingdom Metazoa; phylum Chordata; class Amphibia; order Anura; family Dendrobatidae; genus Ranitomeya; species Ranitomeya imitator. The sequence goes on along the minus strand of NC_091284.1, from coordinate 738,587,510 downwards.
TGTTGTGGGGGACCGCCGGCACAAAAAAAAGCGTTCAATGTAACTTTTTTTGTGCGTTGTGTCCGCCATTTTCGGCTGCACATTCGTGGCCGAAGCTCCGCCCCCTCCTCCCCGCAACTCACTATGGGGCAGCGGATGCGTGGAAAAAATGCATCCACTGCCCCCGTTGTGCGGTGCTTCCACAGCATGCGTCGGTACCTGGGCCACGCCCGACGCTAATGTGAAAGTAGCCTAAGCCACAGGCCAGCCAAGATGATACCATGACATAACCTGTAAGTTCTCTTTTCAACGTTAATCCTTTTTTATTTTGTAATCTGTAATGTACCGTATTTTCCGGCTTATAAGACGACTTTTTAACCGCTGCAAAGCATCTCAAAAGTCGGGGATCGTCTTATATGCCGGGTACGGCATGTGCAGGGAGTGGTCCTGTATGGTTCCCAGGATCTAAAGGAGAGGAGACTCTCCTTCAGGCCCTGGGATCCATATTTATGTAAAACAAAAGAATAAAAAAAAAAATATGGGATATACTTACCCTTCGACGGCCCGCGGCTCTCATCGGTGCAAGGGCCGGCCTCCGATCCTAAGGATGCATTGAGCGAAGGACCTTCGGTGACGTCACGGTCACCCGACCAATCACGCGACCGCGACGTCATTAAAGGTCCTTCGTTAAATGCATCCTTAGGAACGGAGGTCGCCGCTTGCGCCGCTGAGAGCCGCGGGCCGTCAGAGGGTAAGTATATCCCATATTTTTTATTTTTATTCTTTTTTTACATGAATCTGGATCCCAGGGCCTGAAGGAGAGTCTCCTCTCCTCCAGACCCTGGGAACCATCCGCACCTCACATGCTGTATAAGATGACCCTCGTCTTATACAGCGAATATATCCCAAACTCCATATTTTATATGGAAAAGTTGGGGGTCGTCTTATATGCCCAGTCGTCTTATACACCAGAAAATACGGTATATATGAATTGTCTCCTTTCTAATATCTTTTTATACTTTGTAAACACTGCCTAATTTTTCATGGAGTAAAATATTTAATTGCTAGCTTGTTTCTTCTGCTCTATAATGAACTGTGTCCTCTGAAGTGAATTGCGCTACTGATTTGAGTTGGCTCCGGACCCGTTAATCGGAGTTGGTGGCAGCATACTTTGTTCTGTGTGATTGGGAATCTTTGCAGCGATGGCAGCGTTGATAATTATTGTTCCCGCCTGTGTGGGAGTAGTTATATCGCCCTCGCTGCAGTGTGCCCAATAGCCAGTACAAAGCAGGCAGCCTTTCTGGCGACTAATTACCCTAGGTGCAGTACCCTGTTTGATCTCATCCCTTCAGAAATGGATAGTGGAATGAATAAAAATACAAATGAAATTAATATAGGCAATAAACCATATGTGTGTTTACAATTTAGTCCCCAATTTAATAGGATTAAAACTATCATTAATAAAGCCATACCAATTTTGTTTGAAGATCCCACTCTCGCTCTTATTCTGTCCAATGGATGTAATATAGTGGCAAGAAGAGCGCCCACTTTGGGTAATATGATATCTCCTAATCATTTTTCTTCTAAACATCCGATCAATACCTGGCTGCACTGCACAGGCTGTCACAAATGTAACGTAACTAACTGCACTACGTGTAAACATCTCATCACCGCTAAATTTTTCGGCATCGGAGGTAACAAAAATCAATATAAGATTCAAACATTTATAAACTGCAATACACGTTTTGTAGTTTATAAAATTGATTGTGCAATTTGCGATAAATCATATATCGGCTGCACCACTCGTAAACTAAAAAACTGCATATCAGAACATCTTTATGATATAAAATGTACCACAAACAATAGTCGCACCATTTCCTCTGTGGCAAAACATTTTATTGATTTTCACTCCCGAAATACCGATTCTCTGAAAGTAACGGGTATTGAGAAAATTAAAAAACCTCCGCGTGGTGGGGATATTCACAGAGCGTTACTTACCAGAGAAGCGTTCTGGATCTTTAATTTGGGTACAAGGTTTCCAAATGGTTTAAACAAACGAAATGAATTGATGTTTCATTACTAGCAATGTCCCTTACTGTTTTTATATATTATTGTTTTGTATTCACATTTATAATGTTTTTATCTATATATATTGTATTGTATAGGACCTGTGTGTCACATGACATTTCTCCAGCATTTGATTGGTGCTATATTCCATTTATACCTGATATGTCATTTAGCAGATCAGCTGTGATAAAGACCGCTTGGTCGAAACGCGTCGCTCGCTTTACTATGTGTATGATGCCGTCCCAGGAGTTGTCTCCTCATTTTAATATGTTGGATTAAAATTTGTATATTTTACTTGGAAGCTGGAACATTTTCTTTTCTTTCTTAGAAAAGAGCATCACAATTTTTATCCAAGGCATACAGCAAATGACAGACTTATTCCACTGGGCCTGTAGGTAGTTTTTATAGGGAAGAATTGGTGCTTGCAGAACTGTGTTGTGTCGTGTTGGGAGGCGTAAAAATGTAGATTCACCTGTGTTTAAGAGGTGGAGCTGGAAACCCAAAGATGACTGGGATCCGGCTGTTAATGTTGTCAGAAACTATATATTGTGTATTTTATACAGGAGTATATTGACCCGGCCTGACCAGCATATTCCTGTCTGTGCTTCCAGGAGGGGCCCTTCGTTTACCTCTCTCTAATGGGGACAGTTGGCACGTCTGAGGGGGCCATGGCTTCTCTGTGTAAGTATATGGATATAGCACCTTCATCACTACTGGAGGACGCTGCAAACCAGGGCTGTGGAGTCTGTATAAAATGGACCGACTCCTAAAATATATAATACATTGGGTACATTAAAACCTACAAGAGAAAAAAGTAAGCAAAAAAACCCTGATGTAACTAAGTAAAAAAGCAAAAGTGCATTTAAATAACACAGTTTTTAGTAATACTGTTTTTTTATAAAAAAATAGCACAAAAGCCATCCCACTGCGTCAAGGTAACTCTGATCGGGACAGTCCTACACTGTCTAATATTAAAACCTTACCATGTGTCAATGTTGACCTCAGTGTAAATAAGGGCAGACAAAAGGACTGGGCCCAACCAGTGAAACACTAGACTGGGGAAGCCTTATATATAGTCTCTAGCTCAGAAGCAGGGAGGCCACACCCCGGCTTGCACAGAATGCAACAATGCAGTGAAAAAAACACAAATTGAGCTTAACTTGAGTTGGTACACATGCAGAGGTTAAACGCATGTTCACATTGGCCACAAAACATTAGTTACATCAGGGGTTTTGCTTACTTTTTTCTCTTGTAGGTTTTAATGTTTTGTGGCCAATGTGAACATGCGTTTAACTTCTGCATGTGTACCAACTCAAGTTAAGCTCAATTTTTGTGTTTTAATACATTGGGTACAGTAGTACAATGCAGGATGTGCTGTAAATGTTTTCATAGGAATTTGTGAAAGTTATGAAATGTCTTTATGATGTCTGTTCTGTTCCTGATCTCAGGATCTCAGCTATTAGTGGAGATGAATCTGTGCTGCACTTTATGTACATGCTCTGACCAGGGCTGTGGGGTCGGAAGTCAGGGAAATTGAGGAGTCTGAGGTTTGGCTTACCCACTCCACAGCCCTGCTGCAAACGTGGGTGATCAGGACTAACACTGGATTCCCAAACTGAATTCAATGAATTGATACACTGTCATGGGCGACATATCACAGGAGCAACCTCTGCATCGTCCAAGGAGGCAGAGGGTCCACTACCACCTTCAAAGCAGGTGGAATTGTGCACTATGATGACTTAACGGACTGTGAAGTGCTCATGTATTGTTCTCGTGCAGGGGCCTTGCTCTGTGCCTGCTGCTGCGCACTGTATTCCTCACACTGCAGATAAGTGTATGTATGTTTGTGTATATCTACAGTTGTACTCAACAGTTTACATACCTTAGCAGAATTTTTGCTTTCTTGGCCTTTTTTTCAGAGAATATGAATGAGAACACCAAAACGTTTCCTCCACTCATGGACAGTGGTTGGGTGAAGCCATTTATTGACAAACTACTGTGTTTTCTCTTTTTAAAATCATAATGACTACCCAAAACATCCAAATGACACTGATCAAAAGTTCACATACCCTGGTGATTTTGGCCTGATAACATGCACAAAAGTTGACACAAATGGGTTAGAATGGCTACTAAAGGTAACATCGTCACCTGTTTGCTTGTAAGCAGTGTGTGTGCATAAAAGCTGTGTGAGTTTCTGGGATCCAGACAGACTCGTGCATCTTTCATCCAGCCACTGACTTTTCTGGATTGTGAGTCATGGGGAAAGCAAAAGAATTGTCAATGGATCTACGGGAAAAGGTAGTTGAACTGTATAAAACAGGAAAGGAATTGATAATGCCAGTCAGCAGCATTCAAACTGTGATTAACAAATGGAAAATCGGGCTGTGTGAAAACAAAACTACGGTCAGGTAGACCAAGAAAAATGTTCACAACTGCCAGGAAAATTGTTCGGGATGCAAAGAAAAACCCACAAATAGCATCGGCTGAAATACTGCACTCTCTGAAAACTAGCAGTGTAGCGGTTTCAAGATGCACAATAAGGAGGCACTTGAAGAAAAATGGGCTGCATGGTCGAGTCCCAGAAGAAAGCCATTATTGCACAAATGTCACAGTATCACGCTTACAATACGCAAAACAGCACAGATACAAGCCTCAATACTTCTGGAACAAGGTAATTTGGAGTGATGAGACCAAAATTTAACTTTTTGGCCACAACCATAAACGTTACATTTGGAGATAGGTCAGCAAGGCCTATGATGAAAGGAACACCATTCCTACTGTAAAGCACGGAGGTGGATCGCTGATGTTTTGAGGATGTGTGAGCTGCAAAGGCACAGGAAACTTGGCCAAAGTTGAAGGAAAGATGAATGCAGCACGTTATCAGCAAATACTGGGGGCAAACTTGCACTCATCAGCCCGCAAGCTGCGCATGCGACATGGACGTTCCAACATGACAATGATCCAAAACACAAGACCAAGTCGACCTGTCATTGGCTACAGCAGAACAAAGTGAAGGTCCTGGAGTGGCCATCTCAGTCTCCTGACCTCAATATCATTGAGCCACTCTGGGGAGATCTCAAGCGCACAGTTCATGCTAGACAGCCCAGGAATTTACAGGAACTGGTGGCTTTTTGCCAAGTAGAGTGGGCAGCTTTACCATCTGAGAAAATAAAAAACCTCATCCACAACTACCACAAAAGACTTCAAACTGTCATTGATGTTAGAGGGGGCAATACACGGTATTAAGAAATGGGGTATGTAAACTTTTGATCAGGGTCATTTGGATGTTTTGGGTTGTCATTATGATTTAAAAAGAGAAAACACAGTAGTTTGACAATAAATGGCTTCACCCAACCACTAACCATGAGTGGAGAGTAATCTTTTGAGCACAACTGTGTTTTTGTATATATAATTATTATTATTTTTTCTGCTACTCCTGTTTTGCAAATCAGATTCTCTTGTGTGATGTTGCTGTCTTGCTTGGCAGGGAAAGAGTATGGAAAAGCAGACGAACGTTGGCTCCATTCAGACCCCACAATTGTATCACTGGAGATCCTCACCGTTGTTGTGGATGGGCTGTTGGCTGTAGTGTTGACATATGCCATAATAAAGGATAAGTACTACAGGTGAGAGTGACCTCTTAGCGCAAGTCACCAGAGCAATATCGTGTCTTGTTTGAATATTTATAGTCTGAGTAATACTTTTGCCCCATCTAGTGGTGGAATTTGGGTAGTACAGAATTACCCACGACCAGCTTTCCCCCCAGGCTACATGATGGTTTCTGACCATAATGTGATGACCATGTGAGCTTTATGACAGGATCAGACTTTAGGGCATATCCTAGTAATGTACTGAGATCACCCAATTAAAGTAGCAGTGCACTAAATGTTTCTTTCACTGAAGTGACATGGATTCTTTTTACTTCTAATCTTCTTGTTTTTCAGGCATTTCATACAAATCACACTTTGTGTGTGCGAGTTATATGGAGGATGGATGACGTTTTGTCCAGACTGGTTAACTGGAAGCCCGAATCTCAACACCTCCAACTTTCTGTATCTGTGGGTTTATTTAGTGTTCTTCAATGGCATATGGGTCGTAGTTCCCGGCCTCTTATTATGTCAGTCCTGGGTGCAGCTTAAAAAAGTTCATATTGGCCGAAAACCTGTTGGAAAAAAATCAAGATAAGAGTATGGTGGCATTGTTTGACTCTTTGTGACATTATTTCCTTTTTATTAATTCACACATCTACTTTTATTCTTTTTTATGTTTCTTTTTTTTTTTGGAAACTTGCTTTTAATTGAGAGATGACATAGGGCCGTTTCATTTGGTTTTATTTATTTTTTTTAAGTTCCTTTTCAAGTTTTGTGTTTTTCGTTGATGGTTTTTGTGCAAAATTCTTCAAAATGACGCATGCGCTTCATCAATTTTGCGCAAAACCTAAAACTGTGCTCTATTTTTGTCTTATACCTTTTTTGCACCTTTGTTTTTTTTTGTTTGTTTTGTTTTTTAGAGCAAAAAAAATGGAATGTTCTGTTTAAAATGTCAAATTGTGCAAACATTTCTCGGTTACATAAAATTATTCTGGGCGTACTGGACTAAAAAATCGCTATTAATAAATGTGCCACAAACCTGGAAAACCACAGTCACATTAGCTAACAAAAAAAAAACAGGCATGGAAATAAAAAGAAAAATTAAGAGTAGAATTTAACCGAAATAAAAAACAAGAAAGAGCAAGTGCAATAATGAATCGGGCCCTATAAGTACCTGTCTTATCACACAAAAGCGTGGTATTGCTGACCCCACTGTAAGTGGAGGAAGGAGTAAGACCAGATCATTTTTTTTTTTAAAGGGATCTGAAGATCATATGATCCATTAAACAAGATTAAGTTGTCTGTAATTAGTAAAAAAAATACGGAGATATGTCCAATTTAGATAATTATCAGTGTGCAATCTTAGATTGCAATGTCAATGAATGGAAGCTTTTTTTTTTTTTTTTTGCAGACACAGTCCACAAAGTACAGATATATGAACAGACCCATAGACTATAATGGGTACGTGTTCCATCCATGAAAATCAGACGTGAAAAACAAACGTTTGACTGAGGCCTTATACAAATTGCAGACAACAACCTTTTTATAATGAGTTCTATAGTAACTGCTGGCCACCTCTGTTGCCCCTTTTGTATACTCTACAGCAGACTTGGGCAAAGTTCAACCCATGGGTTCTAATTGGCCCTCAGGATAGTACAGTCAGAGCACTCGAAATGGTGGCGTACTGCACCGTGTCACTAACCCCTTGCCTAGTGTCCCAGTTTTGAGTACAATGGTGTAACATTGTGCCATCTGATCCTTGCTGCACTGTTCAGCCTGTGCTTCTGTGGGTCTCAAGGCAGCAGGAGCAATGACTGTGCTAGATTTACTCTGCTGTGAGTGATAGGAAAATTAATAAACCATAATTACTTCCCCTTTAAAACTACCCCGATCCCTTTAACTGTCCTCTTGTTAGAATAGAAAAACCTCAATCCACATACTGCATAGACCGGAGCAGGTGAACAGAGTTAGGTGAGTATTCTATCTATATATATATATAATTGTCTAAGGGTTTTTCCGTCTGTCTGTCTGTCCTGGAAATCCCGCGTCTCTGATTGGTCGAGGCCGCCAGGCCTCGACCAATCAGCGACGGGCACAGCGACGATGATGTCATAAAGGACGTAGACATCCCGCGTCTGATTGGTCGAGGCACAGTATCGACGTAGATGTCATAATGGTTGCCATGGCGACGATGATGTCATAAAGGTTGCCTCGACCAATCAGCGACGGGCACAGTCTGCCGCGAATTCTGGAATCATCATTGTCCATATACTACGGGGACATGCATATTCTAGAATACCCGATGCGTTAGAATCGGGCCACAATCTAGTATTTTTATATACAGGTGGGAAAATAATTATTTAATGCCGATTTTGCATGTTATCCCACCTACAAAGAATGGAGGTGTCTGTAATTTTTATTGTTGGTATACCTCAACTGTAAGAGACAGAATCTTAACAAAAAATCCAGAAAATCACATTGTCATTGATATGCATAGTCAATTTCCATTTTATTGTTTGAAATAAGTATTTGATCACCTACCAACCAGCAAGAATTCTGGCTCTCACAGACCTGTTAGTTTTCTTTTAGAAGCCTCCTACTCTGCACTCATTACCTGTATTAATTGCACCTGTTGGGACTCATTGCCTGTATAAAAAGAGACCTGAGAGAAGGCAGCAATTGTTGACACAATTATTAGAAAATGGAAGAACTGCAAGATGGCTGCCAATCTTTCTCGGCCTGTGGCTCCATACAAGATCTTGCCTCGTGGGGTAAGGATGATTATGAGAAAGGTGAGGAATCAGCCCAGAACTACATGGGAGGCCCTGGTCAATGACCAGAAGATAACTGGAACATTACCGTTACTAACGCACTACGCCATCATGGATTAAAATCCTGAAGGGCACGCAAGGCCACGCCTGCAAATGTCCAGGCCCGTTTAAAGTTTGCCCTTGACCATCTTGATGATCCAGAGGAGGCATGGGAAGAAGTCATGTAGTCTGATGAGACCAAAATAGAACTTTTTGGTATCAGCTCCACTCGTTGTGTTTGGAGGATGAGTACAACCCCAAGAACACTGTCCTAACCATGAAGCATAGTGGGGAAAACATACTTTGGGCATGCTTTTCTGCAATGGGGACAGGACGATTGTACTGTATTGAAGGGAGGATGGATAGTTTCATGTATCTCTCAGATTTGGCCAATAACCTCCTTCCCTCAGTAATAGCTTTGAAGATGGGTTGTGGCTGGGTCTACCAGCATAATAATAATTTGATTTCTATAGCGCAGACATATTCCGTAAGAAGCCTTTCAAGGTCCTAGCGTGGCCTAGCCAGTCTCCAGACCTGAACCCAATAGAAAATCTTTAGAGGGAGCACGGAGGAGTGGGCCAAAATCCCTGATGCAGTGTGTGCAAACTTGGTCAAAAACTACAGGAAACATCTGACTTCTGTAATTGCAAACAAAGGTTTCTGTACCAAATATTAAGTTCTGTTTTTCTTTTGTATAAAATACTTATTTCATGCAAATTATGTAAAAAATCATGCAATGTGATTTTCTGGATTTTTTTTTTTTTAAGATTCTGTCAAAGTTAAAGTGTACCTATGATAAAAATTACAGACCTCCCCATTCTTTGTAGGTGAAAAAACAAAAACTTGCAAAATTGGCAGTGTATATATTGGAAGGTCGGCTCACTTGGCTGCTCCCTGAGGTAGACACCGAAACACGTTTAGGTTAAAGTCTCTGGGTGGTTTATTACTTCATAAACCATAAAGCCCAAAATAGTAATAAAAACACAGCCTTTCTTGCACAAATGAAAATAAAAAGTCCATACAAAGTCCTTCCCAGTATGGCTACTGCCTTCTGGGTTACACTCACACGGAAACTCTCTGTTTCCTCCAATACCACACCTACAAAAAAAAATGGCTGGACATTTAGCTCCCTCCAAACACACACTTGAGGTGGAGATATGGTGAGTAAACACCCCGCCTATCTCTGACCTACTCACCATGAAAGCCAGACCCTGAGAACGACTGATTTACTCTCAACACATACCACGCTGGAGGAAAACATATGGCTTTCACATCACGCAGGATAATAACCGTTATGACACATCTCCTCTCACATACGGCACCAGTGACTCTAACAAAATATATGTATATATACACACAGCTCTGGCAAAAATTAAAAGACCACTGCAAAATGTTCAGTTTGTCTGATTTTTCTCTTTATATTCATATTTTTGAGTATAATGTAAATTGTTCTTTAATTCTATAAACTTCTGACAACGTGTCCAAAATTCCAAATTTTTTCTGACAAAGAAAAATGGTCAAAATTTAAAAAAAAACAAAAAACAGTGCTTTCAGACCTCAAATAATGCAAAGAAAACAAGTTCATAATCATTTGGAAACAACAATACTAATGTTTCAACTCAGGAAGAGTTCAGAAATCAATATTTTGTGGAATAACCATGATTTTTAATCACAGTTTTCATGCGTCTTGGCATGCTTTCCACCAGTCTTTCACACTGCTTCTGGCGCAAAAATGTAAGCAGTTCTTCTTTGTTTGATGGCTTGTGACTATCCATCATCCTCTTGATTACATTCCAGAGGTTTTCAATGGGGTTCAGGTCTGGAGATTGGGCTGCCCATGACAGGGATTTGATTTTTTGCCAGAGCTGAATACATATGTATATAAATAAATGCATACATACATTTTCCTGTAGGTCCGTATGTCGAGGGAAACTGGGATCCATAATATACTGTTTACGGGGGTGATGTGAAGTCCATCAGATTGTGTAAGGGTGTGTGACAGTAATCATACTGTGTGGTGGGAGGAGCTGCTGGGTCATCATAGTGTGTGTGAGGAGTAGAGGTGGCATCATATTGTGTAAGGGCCTTCATACAATATGGAGTAAATTTCTGGCTGTAGAACATTTTCTCATAAGGATTATAGATTATCTGTTGTAGCAAGGCCAGGTAGGCTAGGGTTAAATCCTAGCTCTCCAGGCTTTGATTTGTGCACCTGGCTAGCTCTGCATATAAACAGGCTAGGTGTTCATCTAAGTCAGTCTGCTGAGGAGGCTGAGCAGACTGGATGTTGATGTCTCTTGAAATTGGAGAAGAACAAGCCAGAATCTCTTTGATAAGAGTCTGCACTCAGTGGTTGCTATGGACGATAGAAGTTTTGTTTGACTGAACTGTGGCTAGCTCAGCGGTGTCTGGAGTAGTCAGGGTCTGTACTGGTTAGTTAGCACCTGGACAAGGCTAGGGATTTATTTTGGTTTGGTTCTGTACAACCTGTAAGAAGAAAAAAACTTCATGTGTTTGGACCAAAACTTCAGTGCCTGTGTGAACACTACCTAAGGCCTATTGCCTATCGGAGCGAGTGAAATCCCACACTATGTAACCTTTTGCACAGTTCCGTAGTTTTTTGAGTTTTGTTGCCTCTCCGTGGTCCTCTATGGCCTTAAACCATAGGGTTTTAGTTTTGTTCAGTGTGTTACTTATGGATCGCGTTGAAACCATCATTCCAGTTATCTCCCTCTCAGCCCGAAGGTATTTGGATGTTGCATGTGGTTTCTTTGCCATATTTTAAACCAACTTTTGCTGTGTTCTCTTGTCAATGTACCTTTTGTATCATTATATTCAGCTCAACTTTGATGTGGTCAAAACTCAGCTGCGTTTGCTGATTTTTCATCCAATAAAAACATGCCCTGATTAGAATAGGTGCATCATATTGTGAATTAAAAGAACTGTTTTGTTAAATTGTGACCAATCCTTCTAGCTTCACCTTCACTTCTTTTGTTGTGCCCACCCATGAACAACCAGAGTGGGCAGCTGCAGTACAAATCCCCCGAGATCTCTTCTGGACCATACTTTTTCTTCGGCACTCCCAGTGCTGAGATTTAAATGTTAATAACAGGTTCCCTGACATAGTGAGGAATGGCAAATAGATATAAAAATACCTTTTTGATAGTGCCAAGCTGGTCATAGACTTATGGGCATTGCCACGATCCCCTGGGACTTTAAATATGTAGATGGCCTCTTCAGAGAGGAGGAAGACTTGAACCATAGTTCCAACTGCTGGCATAAGGAGAAACACTCCCCCCTATAACCCATATGAGGCCTCTCATCCAGCCAAATCAGACCTCCTTTGATCTGATGAAAGGCAACCCCCCAACCGTCTGATTTGGCTTCTTATCCTAAGGCCAGGTTCACACTGCGTTTTAGCGGTCCGTTAGACAGACTGCGTTACACCGCGGTGTAACGCAGTCCGTTAACGCCGCCATTAAGCCCTATGGCGGATGCATCACTAGCGCGTGCTCTAGCCATGTTCCGTCATTGAGTGACGGACCCTGGAACGCGGGCTGCAGCATTTCCGTGTCCATCACTGCTAGCGCAGATAGAGCATTTGCTAGCTCTCTGCGCTAGTGGTATGACAAGTCGGCACTTGCGTTAACAGCAGCCCGTTAACACATGTGTTGAACGGGCTGCTGTTAACGCAATGTTAACCTAGCCTTAGTCATGTGGCAAGGCTTGTTAAAGCATCAATATTGACTTCTAGTAATGTTACTTCCAATAGGTGGCGCCAGAACTCCTGTCCACTTCCATTGACATTGCATGGCCTACAAGTCTCCTTACGCTGATTTGGCATTCTCCCCAATGGGAACCAGTCCTCCTTAGTCTCCAACTTTGTGGGAACAGTTTAGAGAACACCTTTTACTGTTTCATTATGACTGCAATCCAGTGCACAAAGCAAGATCCGTAAAGGCATGATTGGGGAAGTTTGGTGTGGAAGAACTTTACTGTTTGCACAGAGCGTTGACCTCAATCCCATCTAGCACCTGAAAGTGAACTAGAGCAGAGGTTAGGAGCTAGGACCTCTCAGCCACCATCACTGTCTGACCTCACAAATACTCTTCTGAATAAATGGGCAAAAATTCTCACAAACTCCAAAATCTTGTACAAAGTTTTTACAGAAGAATGAAACCTGTTATAACTGCAAAATGGAAACTGACTCCATATGAATGCCTATGGATTTGGACCGGATGTCATAAAAGCTCATGCAGATGTTTCAATACTTTTGTTCTTAAATGGAGCAATCGGTCACAGTGGACAGATGAAGGCCAGAAAGTCTGGAAAATGAAGATTAGTAATGTAACCTACCAAGTCAGGGCGAAAATTAATTCTTGTACAAAGTAACAATAATAAGTTTACATGGATGTAGCTCCAGGACCTGGCAATAGGGATTACCAATTTTGATTGATCTACCCCACTTACCCCACTTATGGCTGCTCATGACATCCCCTCTGGATATTTTATAGGCTATGCCATAAATAAGTCATAGATGCAGATTCATCTGAGGTAATGAGCATTGCCTGGCAGAGGAGAGACAATCTCACAAGATCTCCTTCTCTACTCCCCTCTTATCTCCTCTTCTCACAATCGTATACAAGATTTCTCTCGCGTATCACCCCTACTCTGGAACCCTTTACCACAACACATCAGACTCTCGCCTACCATCGAAACCTTCAAAAAGAACCTGAAGACCCACCTCTTCAGACAAGCCTACAACCTGCAGTAACCACCGATCGACCAAACCACTGCACGACCATCTCTACCCTCACCTACTGTATCCTCACCCATCCCTTGTAGATTGTGAGCCTTCGCGGGCAGGGTCCTCATTCCTCCTGTACCAGTTATGACTTGTATTGTTTAAGATTATTGTACTTGTTTTTATTATGTATACCCCTCCTCACATGTAAAGCGCCATGGAATAAATGGCGCTATAACAATAAATAATAATAATAACTATAGTGGTCAGCTGCTCGCTGAGTGAAGAGAGGCCACGGAACATGATAATTCTATACTGTAGTCAGTGAATGACATCCGTACACTGGATTTTAACAGTCGTCACCCAAACACACTGAAACTGCCCCTTCTTCCCTACTATGGGTGCCGGGGTCATTTTCCCCACTATTATCTCCTGATTTATAGAACCCTTTTGACCCAATAGTATCAGACACTGCAGCTCAGGAATAAGTCACATTAAATAAAGATAACAGAACAATCGCTTTGAGTTGATCTCTATTGACTAACAATGATAGTGAAATTATCACCATCTTGGATTATATAGACAGTATATGTACCATATTTGTTTTCCTAACATATGAAGGTCCAGTATTGGCCACAAGGAGGCAGTGTAGTCAATTGGATCACACCTTAGCAAGCTATGCTTAGGCTACGTTCACATTACCGTTTTGCGTGTTTGCGTCGGGCGACACAGCGGCGACGCATGCGTCATGCGCCCCTATATTTAACATGGGGGATGCATGCGTTTTTGTGTGCTGCGTTGTGTGACGCATGCGTTTTTTTTGCCGCAAGCGTCGGGCACAGAAAACGCAACAAGTTGCATTTTTCTTGCGTCCAAATTTCGGCAAAAAATGACGCATGCGTCGCAAAATGCAGCGTTTTTGCGTGCGTTTTGCTGCGTTTTTATTTGCGCTGTGCGTTGCGTCGCTGACGCAGCGGCGCACAACGCAAATGTGAACGTAGCCTTACAAACCAGGCTGCAGCGACACCACTGGTTCGATGGTGGTCTCAATGCTGAGCTATATATGAGTATCCCAAAAGACGAGTTACTTCATACACTCAAGCACTATGGGTATGAAAAGGACGACATAGTGTTCTAGCAGGACAACCTACAAGAAGCGTCAACATAAAAAAAAAAGTCTATGCCTCCTGGCTTACTGAAAATAGACATATGGATAATTTAGATTAAGTGCTGGGTCCTCACAGGTGGAATTATAAAATAATACAAATTTAGATTTTTAGGAGCAAAACAGTAACAATGCAAGTCAATCTTATGTATGAGATGGTTGAAATGATTGTCTATAAAATTATGTCTCATGTTCGAAGCAATAGTGGATGGTGAGATATGGAGCTTGAAAGTCAAAATTTCAAAACATTGTTACCCTTTTGCTCGTCAGTGTATACACAAATGAAGCAGGACTATTCTGTTGGCCGTTTTAGTTCTGCCTCGAATCCCTGTGGGCATGACTGACAAGCCTTTGGTAGGATGACATCTGCAGGATGTCAGTCACGCCCAGAGAAACAATAAGGTCTAAAGAAGGAGCTATTTGGGTGAAATCATGCCCACCAAATAGTCCTGCTTCATTTATATATGTGACAATGCAAAATAACACTGTATATATTCAGGGGGCACAGTGCACTTGTTTTTTAATGTTAAGAGGCACGGTATATATTTTATGTTCAGGGGCACAGAGAATTTATACTGTATATGGTATACAGTATACATTCTTGACAAAAATGTTTGCACCCTCAAAATTGTTCAAGAAAATTAAGTATTTCTCTCAGAAAATTATTACAATTACACATGTTTTGTCATACACTTGTTTATTTCCTTTGTGTGTATTGGAGCAACACAAAAAAAAACAAAGAAAAAAGGCAAATTGGACATAATTTCACACCAAACCCAGAAATAGGCCAGAAAAAAATTGCTGGCACCTTTCCAAAATTGTGGGTATACAAGTTTTAAGCATGCCATGCTTGTTCAAACTCGCCTGTGGCAAGTAACAGATGTGGACAATATGAAAATCACACCTGAAACCAGATAAAAAGGGAGAAGTTAACTCAATCTTTGCATTGCGTGTCTGTGTATGCCACACTAAGCATGGAGAACAGAAAGGAGAAGTGAACTGTCAGGACTTGTAACCTTGAGATTGTTGATATTGTTCAACAATTTTGCTTCCCAAGTCCATCTCCAGAGATCTTCCTTGGTCCACTGTGCACAACACAATCAAAAGTTTACAACCCTTGGCACTGTAGCTAATCTCCCTGGACATAGATGGCAGAGAAACATTGATGAAAGGTTACAACGCAGGACAGTCCGGATGGTGGAGAAGCAGCCCTAATCAAGTTCCAAAGAAATTTAAGCTGTCCTGCAGGCTCAGGGTGCATCAGTGTCAGCGCAACTTATCTGCTGATATTTGAATGAAATGAAAAGCTGTGGCAGGAGACACAGGAGGAGCCACTGCTGATACAGAGACACAAAAAGTTAGACTGCAGTTTGCCTACATGTATGTAAGCCAAAATCCTTCTGGGAAAGCGTCTTGTGGACAGATGAGACCAAGATACAGCTTATGGTAAAGCACATAATTCTACTGTTTACCAAAACTGGAATGAGGTCTGCAAAGAAAAGAACACAATACCTACAATCAAATTTGGTGGAAGTTCAAAGATGTTTTGGGGTTGTTTTGCTGCCTCTGTTATTGTGTGCCTTGACTGTGTGCAAGGCATTATAAAATCTGAAGACTGACAAACGATTTTGGGTGCAATGTAGTGCCCAGTGTTAGAAAGCTAGGTTTGCATCCTAGGTCATGGGTCTTCCAACAATGACCTCAAACCTACTTCAAGAAGCTCCCAGAAATAGATGGAAACAAAGTGCTGGAGAGTTTTTAAGTTGCCAGCAATGAGTCTGGATCTAAATCCCATTGAACACCTGTGGAGAGATCTTGATATTTCTGTTTGGAGAAGGCACCCCTCAAAATGAGAAACCTGAAACAGTTTACGAAAGAAGTGATCCAAATTTCTATTTGGGAGGTATAAGAAGCTTGTTGATATAGATTTTATCAGTTTTTACAATTAAGACATCTTATACACACTACACAACTGACGTCTTTTTTTAATAACAACTTAGTTCGTACAGTAAATGGTCTTTTCTTGGTGCCTGGTCCTAGTACTCGGAATGTATTTTGTATAGAGCCCTGAATGATCCTGACTCAGAGGTTACGTTGAAATTCATGAGTCAGTGGGAGGATGACTTGCAGGTCACCCTAGCGCCTGATGGGTGGCAGGATGCGGTGTTAGAGGTTCGGAGAGTATCCTCCTGTGTAAACCATCTAGAGCAATTGAAAAAAGTCCACTTACGCTGGTACTACTACCCAGTTAAAGTTGCCCATTTTGGCCCTCAATGTTCCCCATTGTGCTGGAGAGGCTGCGGTATGTTGGGGACGCTTAGCCATATGTGGTGGTCGTGTCCGAAATTACTGAATCTTTGGGTTAGTTTGGAGGACGTGATAGCGGAGGCGACTGGGATTTGGATGGCCCTGCGACCTAGTATGGTTTTATTGCATATTGGTTTGGATGAGATCCCACATGAACTGAGAGGTCTGTTCTCACATTTGTTTATAGCCGCTAGACTGGCAATAGCTTCCAAGTGGAGAGTGACTAGCGCACCGACCATACAATCTGTGATTGATAGGATGAACCTTCATTGCCAATACGAACGGGCGCTGGTGTTATCTGCGTCATCAAAAACAAAAAAGTCTCACATCTGGAAGCCGTGGCTTGATAGCCGGTTTTCCTTTATCCCTTCGTGAAGAGGATTGTGCTGTGGTGATCCGTGATCTGATATCTCGGCCCGTGACAAATTCTTGCTTTGTGCCTGGCTGTTTAGTTTATATGGAGCTTTGACTTTCAGGAACCGGTATTTTGGTAGATTAGCTAATGTATAGACCTTCGATCTAAATAATCTACAGTTGCATACCTATGTGTACCTACCCCCCTTCCCCCCTCCCTTGCGTTGGATTGTCTGTTTTCTTATTGTATTATTATTCTACTCTGCTCTGTTTGCAGAATTGTTGTGTTTATCTGTTTAATCTGAAAAAATTTTTTTTTTAATAAATATGATTCAGCAAAAAAAAAAAAAAGAAGCTTGTTGATGGTTATAGGAAGCAATTTATCACAGTTATTTCATCCCAAAGGGGCACAACAAAATATTAAGTTGAGGGTGTCTCAGTTTTTTGTGTTTTTCCAATACACCCAAAGGAAATAAACATGTATAACAAAACGTGTAATTGCAATAATTTTGTAGGATAAATTTTCTGTAACGATTTCTGAGGTCCCCACTCTTCCGGAAATGGCTATATATTCTGGGGGGCAGAAAGTATTTTTTATATACAGTACATATTCAGTGGCACTGTATTTTCTCTTTATCTTCAGGGCCACAGTTTGTTTTTTGTTTCATTTGGGGGGGGGGGGACCATGTCAATTTTATTATATTCAAAGTGCACAGAATATGGTTTTTGGTCATTTGTAATTTTTTTTTACCTGGGGTGACTTAGAAGTCTCATAAAATCTCAGCCTGAGGGACATCGCATGCTCAACGGAGCTCAGCCGTGACACTTCTCCCCCTCCATGAGTGATGGTGGCGAAAGGATTGAATGAAAATACAAGGGATGTATGACCATTGTCTAATCGCTGTTTCCACTTTGCCCTAGAATCTTTATTTTTTATATTTTAATAATAGTGATCCAAGTAGTAAATGGAAAGTCAGAGCTTCCTTGTCAGTGAATATGCTGACTGTCATACTAATGTCAGTGGTTTTGGATATAATTATAGGCACCTCTAATGTGTAGTTGCATGATCTCACGGTGCTGTGCGGTCACAGTTTATGTCTCAGTTGCATTACCAATGAAGCTTGTCATAGGATTACATTTCTTGCAGGTATGTGACTATTAGTCATAGCCATGACAAGAAAATGTGTTGGTGGATATAAATATAGAGATAGAAGATCACCCACATACAGCTATGCTTATTATATGTTATTACTAGTACAAGGAGTCTTCCTATAGAATTTTAAAAATACCCCTAGTAAAAAAATAATAATCACATTTGCATGGCTGGCACCAGTCACCTCATATTAAAGGGTTTCTCTGCATTGGACTTTTCCGACTCGTTAGTGCATTTGTACTTTCGTATCTTACTGTCCGTGTTTGGGCCGCAATGTCTGGCCCAACCACTGGTCTTCTTATCTGATCTCACAGTCTCATAGAGACCGTTGGCTCAGGCCAGGAGAACCATGGTTGGGAAAGGAATTGCAGTCTGAAAACAGACTGTAAAATACGGTTATATGAATGCAGCCTTGGGAAAAGGAGTATCCAGAGGCATAGCTAGGGTTTCAGCTTAGAAAAATCTGAGTGGGCCCCTAACCAGGTAATCCTGACTACAGCTATGGTGGCGCATCCTAGTTGCGAGTACAGGGGAACCTCAGCAGATGACGACGCTTTAAATGAAAATAAATCTATATAACAAAACGAACACTGATATTACCCTGATATTACTATATGGGGATACCAGTCCTGCAGACCATACAAGAGATCACTGGACAGTCTTAGATGGTGACTTACAGCTGATGTTCTTTCTCATGGAGTCGTTCACTTTTCCCATCTTTTCCATCTGGCCTAGACCAGACGTCTGACATTTCCTGCACCATCCATATCTATTCCCAACCTGCACAAACGAATCATTCTACTGATACCCCAATACTGAGCCACTGCTGCCATATGTGTCCTACAGCACCTGCTGTGTGGTACAATAACGGCTCCTCTTACTGACCCACATAATACTGCCACCACTGTGCCCCTTATATAGTAACTAGCTATTGAACCCGTTCTACGCCCGGGTGGCGAGCATTTATATTGGTATATGGTCTCCATCCTGTCATGTGCTGCTCCATCCTGCGTCCCCATCCTGTCGTGTGCTGATCCATCCTGCATCCCCATCCTGTCATGTGCTGCTCCATCCTGCGTCCCCATCCTGTCATGTGCTGCTCCATCCTGCGCCCCCATCCTGTCATGTGCTGCCCCATCCTGCGTCCCCATCCTGTCATGTGCTGCTCCATCCTGCGTCCCCATCCTGTCATGTGCTGCACCCATCCTGCGCCTCCATTCTGACATGTGCTGCACCCATCCTGCGCCTCCATTCTATCATGTGCTGCATCCATCCTGCGCCTCCATTCTGACATGTGCTACACCCATCCTGCGCCTCCATTCTGACATGTGCTGCACCCATCCTGCGCCCCCGTTCTGTCATGTGCTGCTCCCATCCTGCGCCCCGTTCTGTCATGTGCTGCTCCCATCCTGCGCCCCCGTTCTGTCATGTGCTGCTTCCATCCTGCACCCCCGTTCTGTCATGTGCTGCTGCCATCCTGCACTGTTATGAAGGCAATCCAGTAACACAGTGTGCCAGTAATCAGAGCACATACAGTGATCTGACAATAACCCAAAAACAATAGAACGAGCTCTGAGACGTGGAATCTCTGTAGACCGCAATACCTGAACCTATCCTAAACACAACTAAAGGCAGCTGTGGATTGCGCCTGACACTAACTATGCAACTCGGCACAGCCTGAGGAACTGACTAGCCTGAAGATAGAAATACAAGCCTGACTTGCCTCAGAAAAATACCCCAAAGGAAAAGGCAGCCCCCCACATATAATGACTGTTAGCAAGATGAAAAGACAAAACGTAGGGATGAAATAGATTCAGCAAAGTGAGGCCCGATATTCTAGATAGAGCGAGGATAGCAAAGAGAACTTTGCAGTCTACAAAAAACCCTAAAGCAAAAAACCACGCAAAGGGGGCAAAAAGACCCACCGTGCCGAACTAACGGCACGGCGGTACACCCTTTGCGTCTCAGAGCTTCCAGCAAAAACGAATAGACAAGCTGGACAGAAAAAACAGCAACAAAAGCAAAGAAGCACTTATCTAAGCAGAGCAGCAGGCCACAGGAAAGATCCAGAAGCTCAGATCCAACACTGGAACATTGACAAGGAGCAAGGAAGACAGAATCAGGTGGAGTTAAATAACAAGGCAGCCAACGAGCTCACCAGAACACCTGAGGGAGGAAGCCCAGAAGCTGCAGTACCACTTGTGACCACAGGAGTGAATTCAGCCACAGAATTCACAACAGTACCCCCCCCTTGAGGAGGGGTCACCGAACCCTCACCAGAGCCCCCAGGCCGACCAGGATGAGCCACATGAAAGGCACGAACAAGATCTGGAGCATGGACATCAGAGGCAAAAACCCAGGAATTATCTTCCTGAGCATAACCCTTCCATTTAACCAGATACTGGAGTTTCCGTCTAGAGACACGAGAATCCAAAATTTTCTCCACAATATACTCCAATTCCCCCTCCACCAAAACAGGGGCAGGAGGCTCAACAGATGGAACCATAGGTGCCACGTATCTCCGCAACAACGACCTATGGAATACATTATGTATGGAAAAGGAGTCCGGGAGGGTCAGACGAAAGGACACAGGATTGAGAATCTCAGAAATCCTATACGGACCAATAAAACGAGGTTTAAATTTAGAATTGCAGAAAAATGGAGAGACCAAGGTAGCCGAGCTGGCCCGATTATTAAGGGCGAACTCAGCCAACGGCAAAAAGGACACCCAATCATCCTGGTCTGCAGAAACAAAACATCTCAGATATGTTTCCAAGGTCTGATTGGTTCGTTCGGTCTGGCCATTAGTCTGAGGATGGAAAGCCGAGGAAAAAGATAGGTCAAGGCCCATCCTACCACAAAATGCTCGCCAGAACCTTGAAACAAACTGGGAACCTCTGTCAGAAACAATATTCTCAGGAATGCCATGCAAACGAACCACATGCTGGAAGAACAAAGGCACCAAATCAGAGGAGGAAGGCAATTTAACCAAGGGCACCAGATGGACCATTTTAGAAAAGCGATCACAGACCACCCAAATGACTGACATCTTTTGAGAAACGGGAAGGTCAGAAATGAAATCCATCGAAATATGTGTCCAAGGCCTCTTCGGGACCGGCAAGGGCAAAAGCAACCCACTGGCACGTGAACAGCAGGGCTTAGCCCTAGCACAAATCCCACAGGACTGCACAAAAGTACGTACATCCCGTGACAGAGATGGCCACCAGAAGGATCTAGCCACTAACTCTCTGGTACCAAAGATTCCTGGATGACCAGCCAACACCGAACAATGAAGTTCAGAGATAACTTTACTAGTCCACCTATCAGGGACGAACAGTTTCTCGGCCGGACAACGATCAGGTTTATTAGCCTGAAATTTTTGCAACACTCGCCGCAAATCAGGGGAGATGGCAGACACAATGACTCCTTCCTTGAGGATACTCGCCGGCTCAGATAAACCCGGAGAGTCGGGCACAAAACTCCTAGACAGAGCATCCGCCTTCACATTTTTAGAGCCCGGAAGGTACGAAATCACAAAATTGAAGCGAGCAAAAAATAACGACCAACGGGCCTGTCTAGGATTCAAGCGCTTGGCAGACTCGAGATAAGTAAGGTTCTTATGACCAGTCAATACCACCACGCGATGCTTAGCTCCTTCAAGCCAATGACGCCACTCCTCGAATGCCCACTTCATGGCCAGCAACTCTCGGTTGCCCACATCATAATTACGCTCAGCAGCAGAAAACTTCCTGGAAAAGAAAGCACATGGTTTCAACACTGAGCAACCAGAACCTCTCTGTGACAAAACCGCCCCTGCTCCAATCTCAGAAGCATCAACCTCGACCTGGAACGGAAGAGAAACATCTGGTTGACACAACACAGGGGCAGAACAAAAACGACGCTTCAACTCCTGAAAAGCTTCCACGGCAGCAGAAGACCAATTAACCAAATCAGCACCCTTCTTGGTCAAATCTGTCAATGGTTTGGCAACGCTAGAAAAATTACAGATGAAGCGACGATAAAAATTAGCAAAGCCCAGGAACTTTTGCAGACTTTTCAGAGATGTCGGCTGAGTCCAATCCTGGATGGCTTGGACCTTAACCGGATCCATCTCGATAGTAGAAGGGGAAAAGATGAACCCCAAAAATGAAACTTTCTGCACACCGAAGAGACACTTTGATCCCTTCACGAACAAAGAATTAGCACGCAGGACCTGGAAAACCATTCTGACCTGCTTCACATGAGACTCCCAATCATCTGAGAAGATCAAAATGTCATCCAAGTAAACAATCAGGAATTTATCCAGATACTCACGGAAGATGTCATGCATAAAAGACTGAAAAACAGATGGAGCATTGGCAAGTCCGAACGGCATCACTAGATACTCAAAATGACCCTCGGGCGTATTAAATGCCGTTTTCCATTCATCTCCTTGCCTTGATTCTCACCAGATTATACGCACCACGAAGATCTATCTTAGTGAACCAACTAGCCCCCTTAATCCGAGCAAACAAGTCAGATAACAATGGCAAGGGATACTGAAACTTAACAGTGATCTTATTAAGAAGGCGGTAATCAATACACGGTCTCAGCGAACCATCCTTCTTGGCTACAAAAAAGAACCCTGCTCCCAGTGGTGATGACGATGGGCGAATATGTCCCTTCTCCAGGGATTCCTTCACATAACTGCGCATAGCGGTGTGTTCAGGCACGGATAAATTAAATAAACGACCTTTAGGGAATTTACTACCAGGAATCAAATTGATAGCACAATCACAATCCCTATGCGGAGGTAGGGCATCGGACTTGGGCTCTTCAAATACATCCTGATAATCAGACAAGAACTCTGGGACCTCAGAAGGAGTGGATGACGAAATAGACAAAAATGGAACATCACCATGTACCCCCTGACAACCTCAGCTGGATACCGACATAGAGTTCCAATCCAATACTGGATTATGGGTTTGTAGCCATGGCAACCCCAACACGACCACATCATGCAGATTATGTAGCACCAGAAAGCGAATAACTTCCTGATGTGCAGGAGCCATGCACATGGTCAGCTGGGCCCAGTACTGAGGTTTATTCTTGGCCAAAGGTGTAGCATCAATTCCTCTCAACGGAATAGGACACCGCAAAGGCTCCAAGAAAAACCCACAACGTTTAGCATAATCCAAATCCATCAGATTCAGGGCAGCGCCTGAATCCACAAACGCCATGACAGAATACGATGACAAAGAGCATATCAAGGTAATGGACAGAAGGAATTTGGACTGTGCGCTTAGGACAATCAGAAATAGCATGAGTGGAATCACCACAGTAGAAACACAGCCCATTCAGACGTCTGTGTTCTTGCCGTTCAACTCTGGTCATAGTCCTATCGCACTGCATAGGCTCAGGTTTAATCTCAGACAATACCGCCAGATGGTACACAGATTTACGCTCGCGCAAGCGACGACCGATCTGAATGGCCAAAGACATAGACTCATTCAAACCAGCAGTCATAGGAAAACCTACCATGACATCCTTAAGAGCCTCAGAGAGACCCTTTCTGAACAAAGCTGCCAGCGCAGATTCATTCCACAGAGTGAGTACTGACCACTTCCTAAATTTCTGACAATATACTTCTATATCATCCTGACCCTGGCACAAAGCCAGCAAATTTTTCTCAGCCTGATCCACTGAATTAGGCTCATCGTACAGCAATCCGAGCGCCAGGAAAAACGCATCGACACCACTCAATGCAGGGTCTCCTGGCGCAAGAGAAAATGCCCAGTCCTGAGGGTTGCCGCGCAAAAAAGAAATAATAATCAAAACCTGTTGAACTGAATTACCAGAAGAATGAGGTTTCAAGGCCAGAAATAGCTTACAATTATTTTTGAAGCTCAGAAACTTAGTTCTATCACCAAAAAACAAATCAGGAATAGGAATTCTTGGTTCTAGCATAGATTTCTGATCAATTGTATCTTGAATCTTTTGTACATTTATAACGAGATTATCCATTGAAGAGCACAGAGCCTGAATATCCATGTCCACAGCTGTGTCCTGAAGCACCCTAATGTCTAGGGGAAAAAAAAGACTGAACACAGAGCTGGGAAAAAAAAATGATGTCAGAACTTCTTTTTTCCCTCTATTGAGAATCATTAGTTTGGCTCCTTGTACTGTTATGAAGGCAATCCAGTAACACAGTGTGCTAGTAATCAGAGCACATACAGTGATCTGACAATAACCAAAAACAATAGAACGAGCTCTGAGACGTGGAATCTCTGTAGACCGCAATACCTGAACCTATCCTAAACACAACTAAAGGCAGCTGTGGATTGCGCCTGACACTAACTATGCAACTCGGCACAGCCTGAGGAACTGACTAGCCTGAAGATAGAAATACAAGCCTGACTTGCCTCAGAGAAATACCCCAAAGGAAAAGGCAACCCCCCACATATAATGACTGTTAGCAAGATGAAAAGACAAAACGTAGGGATGAAATAGATTCAGCAAAGTGAGGCCCGATATTCTAGATAGAGCGAGGATAGCAAAGAGAACTTTGCAGTCTACAAAAAACCCTAAAGCAAAAAACCACGCAAAGGGGGCAAAAAGACCCACCGTGCCGAACTAACGGCACGGCGGTACACCCTTTGCGTCTCAGAGCTTCCAGCAAAAACGAATAGACAAGCTGGACAGAAAAAACAGCAACAAAAGCAAAGAAGCACTTATCTAAGCAGAGCAGCAGGCCACAGGAAAGATCCAGAAGCTCAGATCCAACACTGGAACATTGACAAGGAGCAAGGAAGACAGAATCAGGTGGAGTTAAATAACAAGGCAGCCAACGAGCTCACCAGAACACCTGAGGGAGGAAGCCCAGAAGCTGCAGTACCACTTGTGACCACAGGAGTGAATTCAGCCACAGAATTCACAACACTGCACCCCCGTTCTGTCATGTGCTGCTCCCATCCTGCGCCACCATTCTTTAATTTGCTGCTCCTATCCATATGCCCCATACGCTGCTCCATAAAGGTTGATGGCCCCCATAAGATGCACCACAGTATATGCCCTCGTACACTTCTTCATTATGGTTTATGGCCCCCATAAAATGCTCCATGGTATATGCCCCCGTACACTGCTCCATAAAGGTTTATGGCCCCCATAAGATGCTCCATGGCATATGCCCCTGTACACTGCTCCATAAAGGTTTATGGCCCCCATAAGATGCTCCATGGTATATGCCCCTGTACACTGCTCCATTACGGCGCGCTGTGGGGGTCAGGTGCCGGTATCGCCACTAGCTCAGCCCCCCGACACTTACTATATTCACCTGGCCCCGTTCCACCGCTGCGCGCCGCCATCTTCCGGCTCCTCTGGCTATGACTGGTCAGTCAGAGGGCGGCGCGCATTAAGCGCGTCATCGTGCCCTCTGAACTGAACGTCAAAGGCAGAGGACCGGGAGACGGAGCCGCACGCAGCGCTGGAACGGGGGACAGGTGAATATAGCCGATACTTACCCTCCTGGCGGTCCCTGCCTCTCCGTTGTAGATCGCGGTGTGCGTTCAGTGTTTACGCATACCGCGATCTCCTGGGAGCGTCACTGTGGGGTCCAGACTGCGCCGGCACTTGCGCTTGTGCAGTCTATAAAGGCATCGGACAGAGTGACGCTCCCAGCGTTATATTATAGATAATGACCACTTTGTGCTCTCTAGATAGTAAAATTCCCACCTAGAAAATATTAATGCCCTGTGCTAGTGCCCTCCACTAGGGTTGAGCGAAACGGATCGGACAAATTCAAAAATCGCCAACTTTTGGCAAAGTCGGGTTTCATGAAACCCGACCCGATCCTAGTGTGGGATCGGCCACGAGGTCGGCGATCTTCACGCCAAAGTCGCGTTTCGCATGACGCTTTCAGCACCATTTTTTAGCCAATGAAGGAGGACGCAGAGTGTGGGCAGCGTGATGACATAGGTATCGGTCCCCACCATCTTAGAGAAGGGCATTACAGTGATTGGCATGCTTTCTGAGGAGTCACAGGGGCTATAAAGGGGCGTGCACGCCGACCGCCATCTTACTTCTGCTGATCGTAGCATAGAGAGAGGTTGCCGCAGCTTGATCAGAAGAAGGGATATAGTTAGGGAGGGAAGATTAAGCCCCAAAACTGTGCTGTAGCGAATTCCACTGTCCAACACCACCATTTGTTTGCAGGGACAGTGGAGGCTATATTTTTTGTGCATCAGCTCTGTAGCTTATTAGGCTGCCTTATAAGGCTCCCTGATAGATGCATTGCTGTTTGCACGCCGCTGTGCAAACCAACTGCTTTTTTAAAAGCAAAAATCCTGTTGCTCCTTTCTGCACAGTTATATTGTTTATTTGTCCACACTTTTGTGTGCAGCAGTCCTTTTTATTGCTGCCATACTTTTCCTGAGATCATTGTAGGGAGATTGAAATTGTACTACTGTCCTTATAGTTTTTCATATATCTTCCAGCCACTTTCTGCCACTTACATTGTGTTAAATATACAAAAAAGGTTGCACTCTATCGTGCAAAAGCATGTCTAATATGAAATATATGAAATATGAATAGCAAAATGGCTTTTGAACATTAGGAAAATATTTAAGAGACGCTTTGCACAGAATTTGATATAATCAAATAGTGTGAGCCCATCAACCAATCGTCAAGGTGGTCTCATAAAACTGATGGGTCCCTGATCTCCCTGTCCAAATGTGAACACTTACCGAAGGCCAATGTCTGTATGCCTGGGTAAATGTGGACACCTCTGTTCAGCAAAGCCTACATATGGGTTGACCGGGACCAAGTGTGATGAGATGTAATTAAAAACCACATGGTGATGGGAGGAGTGCGCAGTCAGTCAGCTAACATAGAAATTACAGAAAAAAGACTCGCACATCCAAACTAGTGTGAATAGGTGCATACCAGGAGCAGCTACCTCCATACATAAATATACAAAAAAGGTTGCACTCTATCGTGCAAAAGCATGTCTAATATGAAATATATGAAATATGAATAGCAAAATGGCTTTTGAACATTAGGAAAATATTTAAGAGACGCTTTGCACAGAATTTGATATAATCAAATAGTGTGAGCCCATCAACCAATCGTCAAGGTGGTCTCATAAAACTGATGGGTCCCTGATCCCCCTGTCCAAATGTGAACACTTACCGAAGGCCAATGTCTGTATGCCTGGGTGAATGTGGACACCTCTGTTCAGCAAAGCCTACATATGGGTTGACCGGGACCAAGTGTGATGAGATGTAATTAAAAACCACATGGTGATGGGAGGAGTGCGCAGTCAGTCAGCTAACATAGAAATGACAGAAAAAAGACTCGCACATCCAAACTAGTGTGAATAGGTGCATACCAGGAGCAGCTACCTCCATACATAAATATACAAAAAAGGTTGCACTCTATCGTGCAAAAGCATGTCTAATATGAAATATATGAAATATGAATAGCAAAATGGCTTTTGAACATTAGGAAAATATTTAAGAGACGCTTTGCACAGAATTTGATATAATCAAATAGTGTGAGCCCATCAACCAATCGTCAAGGTGGTCTCATAAAACTGATGGGTCCCTGATCTCCCTGTCCAAATGTGAACACTTACCGAAGGCCAATGTCTGTATGCCTGGGTGAATGTGGACACCTCTGTTCAGCAAAGCCTACATATGGGTTGACCGGGACCAAGTGTGATGAGATGTAATTAAAAACCACATGGTGATGGGAGGAGTGCGCAGTCAGTCAGCTAACATAGAAATGACAGAAAAAAGACTCGCACATCCAAACTAGTGTGAATAGGTGCATACCAGGAGCAGCTACCTCCATACATAAATATACAAAAAAGGTTGCACTCTATCGTGCAAAAGCATGTCTAATATGAAATATATGAAATATGAATAGCAAAATGGCTTATATCAAATTCTGTGCAAAGCGTCTCTTAAATATTTTCCTAATGTTCAAAAGCCATTTTGCTATTCATATTTCATATATTTCATATTAGACATGCTTTTGCACGATAGAGTGCAACCTTTTTTGTATATTTATGTATGGAGGTAGCTGCTCCTGGTATGCACCTATTCACACTAGTTTGGATGTGCGAGTCTTTTTTTCTGTCATTTCTACACTTACATTGTGTTGTTTTATGCACAGGGCCTGAGGTTTGGTTTAGTCTCCCAAAAAAATAAGTGAGATTCAAATTCTCACAAAGTGGATATACTTCTGTCCTGTTAGTTTGTCGTATATCAACCAGCCACTTTAAACCACTTACATTGTGTTGTTTTTTGCACAGGGCCTGATTTTTTGTTCAGTCTCCCAAAAAAAAGGGAGATTTAAAATCTCAACACGTTTATATACACCTTCTACCTTGTTTTACAGTACCATATAACGGTTGTTATTTTGGTTAGATTTTCCAAAAAATGAGGAAGTCAGGTGGAAGAGGCCGTGGGTGGTGGTTGCGAGCTGGTACTGATGGTGGTAGTGGTGCATCTGGTGGTAGTGGCAAAAGCACAATAGCACCTAAGGCTGGAGGTGTTGAGCCAGCGTCATCGTCTGGCTACACAAGGCCTCGAAGGCTCCCTTATCTGGGAGTAGGAAAACGGCTTTTAAAGCCGGAGCAGCAGGAAAAAGTTTTGGCTTTCCTTGCTGACTCAGCCTCTAGCTTTTTCGCCTCCTCTTCAGAAAGTTCCAAATATAAAAGCAACGAGTCATCAGTGGATGCTCCCGGTCAGAAACAAGACGTTTCCTTGTGTCCTTCACCCAAACCAAAAGTGAAGGATGCGTCAGGCGACACTACAGGTTACTCCATGGAACTCTTTACACATACCGTGCCTGGGTTAGAACGGGAAATTGTTAACTGCACATTACAAGATGAATCGGACATGGAGTGCACTAATGCACAGCCACAGCTAGATTATAATGCTGTTCCATTGACTCAGATCACTACATTGCCCTCGCAGTGTACTGAGCCAGAATCTGACCCTGATGAGACTATGGTGCCCCGTCCCGAACGCTATAGCACCTTACACGGTGACACAGAGGAAGGTGCACATGACATTGAAGAGGAGGTGATAGATGACCCAGTTGTTGACCCAGATTGGCAGCAATTGGGGGAAGAGGGTGCCGCTGCCAGTAGCTCAGATGCGGAGGAGGATGATCCACAGCAGCCATCTACATCGCAACAGTTGTCATCTGGCAGGCCCGTATCAGGCCAAAAACGTTTGTCAAAAACAAAAACCGTTTTAGGACAGAGTGGCCATCCGGTGACAGTAGCACAGCGTGCAATGCCTGAAAAGGTATTCCATAGTAGGAAGAGTGCAGTGTCGCAATATTTTAACCCCTTCCCGACCTTTGACGCCACGTAGGCGTCATGAAAGTCGGTGCCATTCCGACCCATGACGCCTATGCGGCGTCATGGAAAGATCGCGTCCCTGCAGATCGGGTGAAAGGGTTAACTCCCATTTCACCCGATCTGCAGGGACAGGGGGAGTGGTAGTTTAGCCCAGGGGGGGTGGCTTCACCCCCTCGTGGCTACGATCGCTCTGATTGGCTGTTGAAAGTGAAACTGCCAATCAGAGCGATTTGTAATATTTCACCCATTATAACGGGTGAAATATTACAATCCAGCCATGGCCGATGCTGAAATATCATCGGCCATGGCTGGAAATACTAGTGTGCCCCCACCCCACCCCTCCGATCGCCCCCCCACCCCCCCGATCTGGCCGGTACACTGCTCCGGCTCCCCTCCGTCCAGTGCTCCGCTCCCCCCCCGTGCTCGTGTCCGCTCCCCCCGTGCTCCAATCACCCCCCCGTGCTCCAATCACCCCCCCTGCACTCCGATCCACCCCCCCCCGTGCTCCGTTCCACCCCCCCGTGCTCCATTCCAGCCCCCCCGTGCTCCGTTCCACGCCCCCCGCGCTCCGTTCCACCCCTCCCGCGCTCCGATTCCCCCCCCGTGGTCCCCCCCCACCCCATCATACTTACCGATCCAGCCGTGGTCCCGTCCGTCTTCTCCCGGGCGCCGCCATCTTCCAAAATGGCGGGCGCATGCGCAGTGCGCCCGCCGAATCTGCCGGCCGGCAGATTCGTTCCAAAGTGCATTTTGATCACTGAGATATAATCTATCTCAGTGATCAAAATAAAAAAAATAATAAATGACCCCCCCCCCTTTGTCACCCCCATAGGTAGGGACAATAAAAAAATAAAGAAATTGTTCAATCAGGTTTACAGTACCATGTAAACATATGAAAAACCAAATCCGCTGTGCCCATGGTGCGGAAAATACCGCGCGGGAACGCTGCGTTGTATTTTCCGCAGCATGTCAATTCTTTGTGCGGATTCCGCAGCGTTTTACACCTGTTCCTCAATAGGAATCCGCAGGTGAAATCCGCACAAAAAACACTGGAAATCCGCGGAAAATCCGCAGGTAAAACACAGTGCCTTTTACCCGCAGATTTTTCAAAAATGGTGCGGAAATATCTCACACGAATCCGCAACGTGGGCACATGGCCTTAGGGTTAGGGTTGGAATTAGGGTTGTGGTTAGGGTTAGGGGTGTGTTGGGGTTAGTGTTGTGGTTAGGGGTGTGTTGGGGTTAGGGTTGTGATTAGGATTATGGCTACAGTTGGGATTAGGGTTAGGGGTGTGTTGGGGTTAGTGTTGGAGTTAGAATTGAGGGGTTACCACTGTTTAGGCACATCAGGGGTCTCCAAACGCAACATGGCGCCACCATTGATTCCAGCCAATCTCGTATTCAAAAAGTCAAATGGTGCTCCCTCACTTCCGAGCCCTGACGTGTGCCCAAACAGTGGTTTACCCCCACATATGGGGTACCAGCATACTCAGGACAAACTGCGCAACAATTACTGGGGTCCAATTTCTCCTGTTACCCTTGTGAATCTAAAAAAATGCTTGCTAAAACATAATTTTTGAGGAAAGAAAAATGATTTTTTATTTTCACGGCTCTGCGTTGTAAACGTCTGTGAAGCACTTGGGGGTTCAAAGTGCTCACCACATATCTAGATAAGTTCCTTGGGGGGTCTAGTTTCTAAAATGGGGTCACTTGTGGGGGGTCTCTACTGTTTAGGCACACCAGGGGCTCTGCAAACGCAACGTGACACCCGCAGACCATTCCATCAAAGTCTGCATTTCAAAAGTCACTACTTCCCTTCTGAGCCCCGACGTGTGCCCAAACAGTGGTTTACCCCCACATATGGGGTATCAGCGTACTCAGGAGAAACTGGACAACAACTTTTGGGGTCCAATTTCTCCTGTTACCCTTGGGAAAATAAAAAATTGCAGGCTAAAAGATCATTTTTGAGAAAATAATTTTTTTTTTTATTTTCATGGCTCTGCGTTATAAACTTCTGTGAAGCACTTGGGGGTTCAAAGTCCTCACCACACATCTAGATTAGTTCCTTTGGGGGTCTAGTTTCCAAAATGGTGTCATTTTTGGGGGATCTCCAATGTTTAAGCACACAGGGGCTCTCCAAACGTGACATGGTGTCCGCTAATGATTGGAGCTAATTTTCCATTTAAAAAGCCAAATGGCGTGCCATCCCTTCCGAGCCCTGCCGTGCGCCCAAACAGTGGTTTACCCCCACATATGGGGTATCAGCGTACTCAGGACAAACTGGACAACAATATTTGGGGTCCAATTTCTCCCATTATCCTTGGCAAAATAGGAAATTCCAGGCTAAAAAATCATTTTTGAGGAAAGAAAAATTATTTTTTATTTTCATGGCTCTGCGTTATAAACTTCTGTGAAGCACCTGGGGGTTTAAAGTGCTCAATATGCATCTAGATAAGTTCCTTGGGGGGTCTAGTTTCCAAAATGGGGTCACTTGTGGGGGAGCTCCAATGTTTAGGCACACGGGGCTCTCCAAACGCGACATGGTGTCCGCTAACAATTGGAGCTAATTTTCCATTCAAAAAGTCAAATGGCGCGCCTTCCCTTCCGAGCCCTGCCGTGTGCCCAAACAGTGGTTTACCCCCACATATGAGGTATCGGCGTACTCGGGAGAAATTGCCCAACAAATTTTATGATCCATTTTATCCTACTGCCCATGTGAAAATGAAAAAATTGAGGCGAAAATAATTTTTTTGTGAAAAAAAAGTACTTTTTCATTTTTACAGATCAATTTGTGAAGCACCTGAGGGTTTAAAGTGCTCACTAGGCATCTAAATAAGTTCCTTGGGGGGTCTAGTTTCCAAAATGGGGTCACTTGTGGGGGAGCGCCAATGTTTAGGCACACAGGAGCTATCCAAACGCGACATGGTGTCCGCTAACGATGGAAATAATTTTTCATTCAAAAAGTCAAATGGCGCTCCTTCCCTTCCGAGCCTTACCATGTGCCCAAACAGTGGTTTACCCCCACATGTGAGGTATTGGTGTACTCAGGAGAAATTGCCCAACACATTTTAGGATCCATTTTATCCTGTTGCCCATGTGAAAATGAAAAAATTGAGGCTAAAAGAATTTTTTTGTGAAAAAAAAGTACTTTTTCATTTTTACGGATCAATTTGTGAAGCACCTGGGGGTTCAAAGTGCTCACTATGCATCTAGATAAGTTCCTTGGGGCGTCTAGTTTCCAAAATGGGGTCATTTGTGGGGGAGCTCCAATTTTTAGGCACACGGGGGCTCTCCAAACGTGACATGGTGTCCGCTAAAGAGTGGAGCCAATTTTTGATTCAAAAAGTCAAATGGCGCTCCTTCCCTTCCAAGCCCTGCCGTGCGCCCAAACAGTGGTTTACCCCCACATATGAGGTATCAGCGTACTCAGGACAAATTGGACAACAACTTTCGTGGTTCAGTTTCTCCTTTTACCATTGGGAAAATAAAAAAATTGTTGCTAAAAGATAATTTTTGTGACTAAAAAGTTAAATGTTCATTTTTTCCTTCCATGTTGCTTCTGCTGCTGTGAAGCACCTGAAGGGTTAATAAACTTCTTGAATGTGGTTTTGAGTACCTTGAGGGGTGCAGTTTTTAGAATGGTGTCACTTTTGGGTATTTTCAGCCATATAGACCCCTCAAACTGACTTCAAATGTGAGGTGGTCCCTAAAAAAAATGGTTTTGTAAATTTCGTTGTAAAAATGACAAATCGCTGGTCAAATTTTAACCCTTATAACTTCCTAACAAAAAAAAATTTTGTTTCCAAAATTGTGCTGATGTAAAGTAAACATGTGGGAAATGTTATTTATTAACTATTTTGTGTCACATATCTCTCTGGTTTAACAGAATAAAAATTCAAAATGTGAAAATTGCGAAATTTTCAAAATTTTCGCCAAATTTCCGTGTTTATCACAAATAAATGCAGAATTTATTGACCTAAATTTACCACTAACATGAAGCCCAATATGTCACGAAAAAACAATCTCAGAACCGCTAGGATCCGTTGAAGCGTTCCTGAGTTATTACCTCATAAAGGGACACTGGTCAGAATTGCAAAAAACGGCAAGGTCTTTAAGGTCAAAATAGGCTGGGTCTTGAAGGGGTTAACCAAGATCCAAATGATCAGTCAAAAGTTATCTGTAAGAAATGCTCAAAGACCTTTAGCAGAGGGAAGAATCTTCAAAATTTAAATACAACCTGCATGCTTAGACATTTAACCAGCATGCACTTGCAAGCCTGGACTAACTACCAAACGTCCCGTACCGGTGCTGCAATGCTACATTGCTTCCCTCACTGTAAGCCCACCGGTTAGGACACCACCAGCAGCAAATGTGGAGGTATCGTCGCAAGGCCAAAGCTGTCAGGGAATCACAAGGTTATTGGTAGGAAATACTGTATATAGGCTAACATCGAGAATACCATCACCAACCCTCTCTCAATCCGCCATGTCCACCACCACCACCGCTAGTTCCACTATATGCACCTCTCCAGTCCAGCTCACCCTACAAGAGACTCTCGTTAGGAAAAGAAAGTACTCATCCTCTCATCCGCATACACAGGGTTTGAATGCCCACATTGCTAGACTAATCTTGTTATAGATGATGCCCTACCGGTTGCATGAAAGCGAAGCTTTCAAAGCCCTGATGGCCTACGCAGTACCACGCTATGACCTACCCAGTCGACACTTCTTTGCGAGAAAAGCCATCCCAGCCCTCCACCAGCATGTCAAAGACCGCATTGTCCATGCACTGAGGCAATCAGTCAGTAGAAAGGTGCACCTCACAACAGAGGCATGGACAAGTAGGCATGGCCAGGAACGTTACATGTCCATCTGGCACACTGGGTTAATGTGGTGGATGCAGGGTCCAGAGGGGACAGCCATAGTGGGACAGTTCTGCCTAGCCCACGGTCTAGGAAACAGTTGGCTGTAGGCGTTTCCAACCCCTCCTCCTCCAGAAGCGAAAGCTCGTCCACAGAGCGTAGTCGCACGACCACTCCATCCGCAGCTGACAGTGTTGCACACGAGGTGTCCCATTATCGAACAGCTAGTGGTAAGCGTCAGCAGGCTGTGTTAGAAATGAAGTATTTGGGCGACAACAGACACACTCCGGAACTTACTACTGGCCGAGTACTTGCAGCAACAAACTCAGTCATGGCTGGGCAGTGTACATCTTGAGGCAGGCAAGGTAGTCAGTGATAACGGAAGGAATTTTATGGCTGCCATAGCCCTTTCAGAACTTAAACAAATACCTTGCCTGGCTCACACCTTTAACCTGGTGGTGCAGTGCTTCCTCAAAAATTATCCGGAGTTACCAGCCCTGCTCCTGAAGGTGCGAAGACTTTGCTCGCACATCCGCCGGTTGCCCGTACACTCCAGCCGTATGCTGAACCATCAGCGATCGCTGAATCTTCCCCAGCACCGCCTAATAATCGACGTTGCAACAAGGTTTATCTCCACACTGCACATGCTTCAGAGGCTGTGCGAACAGAGGCGTGCTGTAATTAATTTGTGGGAGGATACACATACACGGGCAGGCAGTTGACGGCAGACATGTAGTTGTCTGGTGTGCAGTGGTCGAAGCTCCAAGACCTCAGTCAAGTCCTTCAGTGTTTTGAGGAATGCACATGGCTGGTAAGTGCAGACGACGCCATCATAAGCATGAGCATCCCACTAATGCATCTGCTGATGCAATGTTTGATGCACATTAAGGAGCTGGCGTCTGAAACCGAGGAGGAGGGAAGCCTTGATGACAGTCAGCCATTGTCTGCTCAGGGAACTCTCCTGGACGAGGTGGCGGACGAAGAGCAGGAGGAGGAGGATGATGGGGATGAATATTTATGGGAGGAGGATGCTTCACAGGGGGCAATAGAAACTGGTGGCGTTGCAAGGTCAGGTACAGGGTTTTTGCGGGACACAAGTGATGTTGATTTGCAAGAAAGTGCTCCTTAGCCCAGCACAAACAGTGAATTGACACCTGGAACATTGGCCCACATGGCTGAGTATGCCTTGCGTATCCTAAAAAGGGACCACCGCATTATCAAAATGATGACCGATGACTGGTTGGCCTGCCTCCTGGATCCACGATATAAAGGAAAATTACAAAATATCATGCCACATGAGAACCTTGAGCAAATATTGGCTACCAAACAAGCAACTCTTGTAGACCGTTTGGTTCAGGCATTCCTAGCACACAGCGGTGGTGATGGTTCTCACACGAGCCGTAGGGGGCAACATGGCAGAGGTGTTAGAGGTGCACAAATCTGAAGTGGCATTGGAAAGAGGGGTTTTATGACCAGGTTGTGGAGTGATTTTGCAATGACCGCTGACACGACAGGTAGTGCTGCATCGATTCAAAGTGACAGGAGACAGCATTTGTCCAGTATGGTTACGAACTACTTTTCCTCCCTTATCGATGTTCTCCCTCACAGGTCATTCCCCTTTGATTACTGGGCATCTAAAATAGACACCTGGCCTGAAATGGCAGAATATGCATTACAGGAGCTTGCTTGCCCTGCTTCTAGTGTGCTATCAGAAAAAGTCTTCAGTGCTGCTGGTTCAATACTGACCGAAAAAAGGACACGTCTGGCTACCCAAAATGTTGAGGATCTGACCTTCATTAAAATGAACCAATCATGGATTTCAAATTATTTTGCCCCACCTTCTCCTGCTGACACGTAGCTTACCTGTAAAATGTCTTGCTTTTGGCCTCTTCTTACTGACTTCTCCAATTCCGCCATTTGCAGCTTCTGAATGTCCACCATAGGCCATTTTTATACCTCCCTAAATGGGCTGACTCCGCCCACAGGGCCGTGGTCACCACCTGGCGCAAGCACCCGTGCGAGTGCCGTTTGCCTGGACAGGTGGGTGCTCCCACTCTTGGGCGACGGCACTGGCACAGGGTCCCTCATAGTACAATGAAGTGTCTCTGATGGTGGTGGTGCACAACCAACGTCAGACACACCGTCGTAATATGAAGAGCCCTGTGCCAGTACCGCCGCCCACGAGAGAGTGTTCCCCCCCAGCTCGAACAGTGCTCTATCACTTGCAATACTTACCTCTCCCTGCTCCACCACTGTGTAGTCTGTGCTGTTAAATCCTTCAATGGCACTGTCAATACAAATTTGTTGAAATGATAGATGATAGTTAAAATATACAGGGGCCCTGGCCTCCATTTAGACCAGTTAATACTTTGCGCCTACTACCACTGTCTGCTACTCAGCAGAGGAGCCCACCCCAGTACCTAGCTATGCCGCCTGGTTAGTCCTGTTACCAATTTTGAACTGCATTTAGCCTACTTTTTTATTTTGGGCCTACTAACTGTGTCTGCGCCACTCATTACAGTTGTCCTCCACTGAACAAAGCAATGCCGCCTGTTTAGTCCTGTTACCAATTTTGAACTGCATTTAGCCTACTTTTTTATTGTGGGCCTACAAACTGTGTCTGCGCCACTCATTACAGTTGTCCTACACTGAACAAAGCAATGCCGCCTGTTTAGTCCTGTTACCAATTTTGAACTGCATTTAGCCTACTTTATTATTTGGGCCTATATCTGTGTTTCCTCCTCATCCTGCCCATTGCCCAGCCACTGCTAGATGAGTCTGCTGGTACATTGACCCAGACCACTACATTCCCCTTGCACTCTACACAGCCAGAATCTGACCCTGCTGAAAGTCAGGTTCCCCTTCCCGCATACTATACCACCTTACACGGGGACAAAGAGGAAGGTGCAGATTAAAGTACAGGTTCCTTCATCAGGTGGGGGGGCATACTCGTTTGCGACGTCACTGGCACAGGGCCCCTCATAGTACGCAAAAGTGTCTCTTGCACTGGGAGGCGCCACCCGCCGTCAAACACACCGCCGTACTATGAGGGGCCCTGTGCCAGTTACAACGAGTGGGCCCCCCCGCTTGCTCAGGATCACAGTACTTGCAAAGTTGAAATACTTACCTCTCCCTGCTCCACCACCGTGACGTATTCCGCGTTTTCTGGGCCCACGAAAATCTTGAGCCAGCCGTACCCCCCCACAACTTTAGCCAAATGACCCCCTGTTTTCAATGCCTAACTATTATTATAAAGTAAATTAAGATTGACAAGCTTAAGAAATAAGAATTTATGTTTTTGGCTTTAAAATGGACACTGTAGGTGTTTTCCTGTCCTCCACTCACTGCCGACTTTGATTCCCCATTGACTTGCATTCGGTTTCGAGTTTCGGTCGGCCCCCGACTTTTAGCAATAATCGGCCGATTTCACTCGACCCGACTTTTGACAAAGTCAGGTTTCGCGAAACCCAACTCGATCCTAAAAAGTAAAAGTCGCTCAACTCTAGTAATGACACTCGGCTCAAATTCTGATCCGGATTTGAGCAGTTTACTGTGATCCGATTTCTGAGGTGTAGCTAGGGTTTCGGTTCATAACTTCTGAGTGGGCCCCTAACCAGGTAACCTTGATTACAAATGGGTGATGCACCCTAATAATGGAGGAGAACATTAGCAGATGACCATGCTGCTGCTGAAAATAATCTCTATACAAAGACCAATATTGATATTACCGCAATATGGTCAGTGGTAGATGCCAGTCCTACAGAACATACAGTTATAGAGGGTGACTTACAGCTGATGTTCTTTGCTATGGAATCTTTCACTTTTCACGTCTTTCCCATCTTGCCCAGACCGACAGGACAACTTCTTTCAGCCATGATTCAGCTGCAGAGATTACAACAAAGACACATTTCACATTTTCAGCACTGTCCCCAATGGGACTATTCCCATCCTGCACAAACTCCTCATCCTGCTGATACCACAATACTGAGCCGCTGCTGCTGTATATGATCAGAAAAAACAGCAAAACGAGGCAGACATGCTTACCTGCCTAGGCCTCTAAACAAATGCACTATCAGGATGCAGTGGACCCATGTGGTTAAGATGGAGATTACACAGGTGCAGCATAACCGATGAGGCAGCCACTCTCAACCTACCAAACTAATGTAGGGGGTGGCTGCTTGGCACATTGCTGCACATAAAAGACTTGCATGTGGCGCTGTTCACACAATGGAGATGCACAGCATCCAGGCAGGCCTAGTAGTGACACCCTTCTATTAGATCAGGCGGGCCTGCCCAGCGCTATCCAAATGCACCCCATGTGTACAGACACTACAGCTTACAAGACAAAAATGGGCCCAACTGCACCCCGAAAAAAAGTGCAAAAAACACACAAAAAAAATATATAAAATTTTTTTTGTGAGGTATTAGTTTATACTTTGGCCAAAATACGCAAGCTCGTAACCCGCGTCAAGGGTCCCCACGCTTACGAGTCCTAATTCTAAACAGCAAGAGCACAAGAAGAGGATTCAGAGATCCTCCAAAAATTAGAAAAAACAGCAAAACACGGCAGACATGCTTACCTGCCTAGGCCTCTAAACAAATGCACTATCAGGATGCAGTGGACCCATGTGGTTAAGATGGAGATTACACAGGTGCAGCATAACCGATCAGTGGTAGATACCAGTCCTACAGAACATACAGTTATAGAGGGTGACTTACAGCTGATGTTCTTTGCTATGGAATCTTTCACTTTTCACGTCTTTCCCATCTTGCCCAGACCGACAGGACAACTTCTTACAGCCATGATTCAGCTGCAGAGATTACAACAAAGACACATTTCACATTTTCAGCACTGTCCCCAATGGGACTATTCCCATCCTGCACAGACTCCTCATCCTGCTGATACCACAATACTGAGCCGCTGCTGCTGTATATGATCCTATTACTGCACCTGCTATGTGGTACTGTGTGCCCTCTAAAGTCAACCCTTTAGAATATAGTAGTGCCGTTTGCAAGTGCCCTAGAAAACAGTGTCCAAATTTTGTCCCCTAGAAAGTAATAATGCCCTGTGTGCCCCTTTGACAGTCACAATAACCTGAGTTCCTCTATTGTTATAGTGCCCACTTTACATTTAATAATGTCTCGAGCCTCCCCCCTGTACAGCCCCCTATACACAGTATGATGCTCTTATGCACAGTATAATGCCCCCTCATTGTAAAGTACCACAACACAGTATACTGACAACTTAGTAGCCCCCAAACTGTTTGATTGCTCCAACTCCCTAGATAGCCTCCATATAGTATAATGCACCAGATAGTTCTCTATATAGTATAATGCACTCCCCATAGGCCTCCATATAGTATAATGCACTCCTATTGGCCTCTATAGTATAGTATAATGCATTCCCCATAGGCATACTTTACATAGTATAATGCACTCCATAGGCCTTCAAATAGTACATGTACTCCCCATAGGCAGACTCTATATTGTATAATGCATTCCCCATAGACAGACTCAATATTGTATAATGCATCCCCCATAGGCAGACTGTATATTGTATAATGCACTCCCCATAGGCAGACTCTATATTGAGTAATGCACCCACATAGGCAGACTCTATATTGAGTAATGCACCCCCATAGGCAGACTCTATATTGAGTAATGCATACCCATAGGCAGACTCTATATAGTATAAAGCACCCCCATAGACAGACTCTATAGTATAATGCACCCTCCATAGGGAGACTCTATATTGTGTAATGCACCCCCCATAGGGAGACTATAGTATAATGTATCCCCAATAGGCAGACTCTATATTGTATAATGCACCCCTCATAGGCAGACTCCAGTATAATGCAACACCCATAGGCAGACACTGTATAATATAATACACTCTCCATAGGCAGACTCTATAGTATAATGCAGACCCCTTTATGGAGACTCTATATTGCATAATGCACCCCCATAGTCAGACTCTATATTTTGTAATGCACCCCCATAGGGAGATGCTATATTGTATAATGCACCCCCATAGGGAGACTCTACATTGTATAATGCACTACCCATAAGCAAACTCTATAGCATAATGCACCCCCATAGGCAGACACTATATTGAGTAATGCACCCCCCATAGGGAGACTCTATAGTATGATGTACCCTCCATAGGGAGAATCTATATTGTGTAATATACCCCCCCCATAGGGAGACTCTGTATTGTATCATTTACCCCTATATGGAGACTCTATTGTATCATGCACACCCCAATAGGTTGACTCTATATAGTATAATTCACCCCATAGGCAGAATCTATGTAATATAATGCACCCCCATAGGCAAACTCTATAATATAATGCATCCCCCATAGGCAGATTCTATAGTATAATGCACCCCCATAGGCAGTCTCTATATTGTATTTGTAGCCCTTCATTGCAAGTGGTCACGATGAGCCGCGGTATATTATAGCTGCCTCGTACTGGGAGAAGCCCTGTTCCTTCCCCTGATGAACCCTGTTGTACTGTCCTTTGGGGGGAACGCGTAAGGATGGGTGACAAATTGGATGAGTACATCCTAATTTCTCTTTGACCACTGTGAAGATATGATTATTAATGATTATTTTTCTGCATCAGTTTTATTATAAGAGCTAGGAGGTATATGCATTAAGGGAATAGAATCATTACACCCCGAAAATGCACAGATATGCTTTTATTTCTTGATACCTCTATCCTCGCTTGTGTATTATTAGATAAGAGGTTAACAAAAGGAGGAGTATTATTGAAAGTATAATAGGTATTGCAGTTTTGAGATTTATCCCTGTCTTTGATATGATTCACAATTGCACCCTAGTATAAAATGCATCAGGGTCCAAAAATTATTAAACCCTGAAACAACGTGGGATTTACCCAAAAAAGACCGTTGCAGTTTTGACCTAGCACTTTGTAAGCACATTTGCACTTTAGGTAATATTTGGAGTCGGTGGTCGTTTCTTTGTAAAGTTCCCTTTAGGGTCTCAAGGGAGAGCCGTCGGTGAGTGGGGGCGCCATGTCGAACTTAGAGTGCCAGCCTCCGCTTTGAGGTAGGGTGAGTAAGTGAGAGATCACCTCCTCACCATATTAGCCTCTATCCTTTTTTTAGTATTGTTTATATTGATAAGATATACTGTTTAGGCTGTTATTGTCTCCTGTCCCTATAATAAGGGTAATTTTACCCAGGAATATTAAAAGTTACATTTTGGGGGTATTTTTGTTTTGGTTTATAGTCTTTATATTGTGTAATGCACCCCCCATTGGGAGACTATAATATAATGCACCCCCCATAGGCAGACTCTATATTGTATAATGCATCCCCATAGGGAGACTCTATATTGTATAATGCACAACCCATAGGGAGACTATAGTATAATGCACATCCCATAGGCAGACTCTATATTGTGTAATGCACCCCCCATAGGGAGACTATAGTATAATGCACCCCCATAGGCAGACTTTATAGCATAATGCACCCCCCATAGGCAGACTCTATATTGTGTAATGCACCCCCCATAGGGAGACTATAGTATAATGTATCCCCTATAGGCACACTCTATATTGTATAATGCACCGCAGCACCCCCATAGGCAGACTTTATATTGTGTAATGCACCCCCCATAGGGAGTCTATAGTATAATGCACCCCCCATAGGCAGACTCTATAGTATAATGCACTCCCCATAGGCAGACTCTATATTGTGTACTACACCCCTCATAGGGAGACTATAGTATAATGTTTGCCCTATAGGCAGACTCTATATTGTATAATGCACCCTCCATAGGCAGACTCCAGTATAGTGCAACACCCATAGGCAGACGCTGTATAATATAATACACTCCCCATAGGCAGACTCTATAATATAATGCAGCCCCCATAGGTAGACTCTATATAGTATAATTCACCCCCATAGACAGACTCTGTATAATATAATGCACCCCCTATAGGCCTCAATAGTATAATGCACCCCCATAGGGAGACTATATATAGTATAATGCACACCCCATAGGCAGACTCTATATAATATAAAGCACCCCCAAAGAAAAAAAAATACAATACACCCATCTCCTTTGCTGCTCCATGCGCTCATACGTCTCTGGCACCGAGTAGTGATGTCATCGTGCCCACTGTCAGTGTCTGCATCAGTGACATCATATGTTACATATAGTATACACCTGTATGTAACATAGTAACATAGTAAGGCCGAAAAAAGACATTTGTCCATCCAGTTCAGCCTATATTCCATCATAATAAATCCCCAGATCTACGTCCTTCTACAGAACCTAATAATTGTGTGATACAATATTGTTCTGCTCCAGGAACACATCCAGGCCTCTCTTGAACCCCTCGACTGAGTTCGCCATCACCACCTCCTCAGGCAAGCAATTCCAGATTCTCACTGCCCTAACAGTAAAGAATCCTCTTCTATGTTGGTGGAAAAACCTTCTCTCCTCCAGACGCAAAGAATGCCCCCTAGTGCCCGTCACCTTCCTTGGTATAAACAGATCCTCAGCGAGATATTTGTAGTGTCCCCTTATATACTTATACATGGCTAATAGATCGCCCCTCAGTCGTCTTTTTTCTAGACTAAATAATCCTAATTTCGCTAATCTATCTGGGTATTGTAGTTCTCCCATCCCCTTTATTAATTTTGTTGCCCTCCTTTGTACTCTCTCTAGTTCCATTATATCCTTCCTGAGCACCGGTGCGCAAAACTGGACACAGTACTCCATGTGCGGTCTAACTAGGGATTTGTACAGAGGCAGTGTATCCAGACCTCTTTTAATGCACCCCATGATCCTGTTTGCATTGGCAGCTGCTGCCTGGCACTGGCTGCTCCAGGTAAGTTTATCATTAACTAGGATCCCCAAGTCCTTCTCCCTGTCAGATTTACCCAGTGGTTTCCCATTCAGTGTGTAATGGTGATATTGATTCCTTCTTCCCATGTGTATAACCTTATATTTATCATTGTTAAACCTCATCTGCCACCTTTCAGCCCAAGTTTCCAACTTATCCAGATCCATCTGTAGCAGAATACTATCTTCTCTTGTATTAACTGCTTTACATAGTTTTGTATCATCTGCAAATATTGATATTTTACTGTGTAAACCTTCTACCAGATCATTAATGAATATGTTGAAGAGAACAGGTCCCAATACCGACCCCTGCGGTACCCCACTGGTCACAGCGACCCAGTTAGAGACTATACCATTTATAACCACCCTCTGCTTTCTATCACTAAGCCAGTTACTAACCCATTTACACACATTTTCCCCCAGACCAAGCATTCTCATTTTGTGTACCAACCTCTTGTGCGGCACGGTATCAAACGCTTTGGAAA
This sequence comes from Ranitomeya imitator, assembly GCF_032444005.1. Lineage (NCBI taxonomy): Eukaryota > Metazoa > Chordata > Amphibia > Anura > Dendrobatidae > Ranitomeya > Ranitomeya imitator. The sequence goes on along the minus strand of NC_091284.1, from coordinate 738,543,768 downwards.
AATCGAGATATACCACATCCAATGACTCACCGTGGTCCAGCCTATAGCTTACCTCTTCATAAAAACTGATTAGATTGGTTTGACAGGAGCGATTTCTCATAAACCCATGCTGATATGGAGTTAAACAGTTATTCTCATTGAGATAATCCAGAATAACATCCCTCAGAAACCCTTCAAATATTTTACCAACAATAGAGGTTAGACTTACTGGCCTATAATTTCCAGGTTCACTTTTAGAGCCCTTTTTGAATATTGGCACCACATTTGCTATGCGCCAGTCCTGCGGAACAGACCCTGTCGCTATAGAGTCCCTAAAAATAAGAAATAATGGTTTATCTATTACATTACTTAGTTCTCTTAGTACTCGTGGGTGTATGCCATCCGGACCCGGAGATTAATCTATTTTAATCTTATTTAGCCGGTTTTGCACCTCTTCTTGGGTTAGATTGGTGACCCTTAATATAGGGTTTTCATTGTTTCTTGGGATTTCACCTAGCATTTCATTTTCCACCGTGAATACCGTGGAGAAGAAGGTGTTTAATATGTTAGCTTTTTCCTCGTCATCTACAACCATTCTTTCCTCACTATTTTTTAAGGGGCCTACATTTTCAGTTTTTATTCTTTTACTATTGATATAGTTGAAGAACAGTTTGGGATTAGTTTTACTCTCCTTAGCAATGTGCTTCTCTGTTTCCTTTTTGGCAGCTTTAATTAGTTTTTTAGATAAAGTATTTTTCTCCCTATAGTTTTTTAGAGCTTCAATGGTGCCATCCTGCTTTAGTAGTGCAAATGCTTTCTTTTTACTGTTAATTGCCTGTCTTACTTCTTTGTTTAGCCACATTGGGTTTTTCCTATTTCTAGTCCTTTTATTCCCACAAGGTATAAACCGCTTACAGTGCCTATTTAGGATGTTCTTAAACATTTTCCATTTATTATCTGTATTCTTATTTCTGAGGATATTGTACAAGTCTACCAGATTAAGGCATCTGTAAGCTGGTCAAACTTTGCCTTCCTAAAGTTCAGTGTTTTTGTGACTCCCTGACAAGTCCCCCTAGTGAAAGACAGGTGAAACTGTACAATATTGTGGTCGCTATTTCCTAGATGCCCGACCACCTGCAGATGTGTTATTCTGTCAGGTCTATTAGATAGTATTAGGTCTAAGGCCATGTTTACACGATCCTTTTTTTCATGCGGAATTGCCGCGATTTTCGTTTTCCATGCAGGGTACCCTATGTACCATATTGTACCCTATGGAAAACAGGAACTGCTGTGCCCACAATGCGGAAAAAAAAAAAAAAGCCGCGCTGAATAGCTGCGGGAAAAAAGAAGAACCATGTCACTTCTTTTTTCGGAGCCGCATCGGTTCTGCACCCATTGACCTCCATTGTGAGGTCAAACCCGCAGTAAAACCCGCAGATGAAAAAAATATCTGCGGGTTTTACTGCGGTTTGTGGTGCAGAACCGCTGCAGCAGGAAGTGCGGGGAAGCGGGCGGAAGTGCGTGGGCGGAGTGTGGCTGCCACCCCGTGCTCCGATCCCGCCCCCCCGTGCTCCAATCCCACCGCCCCGTGCTCCGATGCCCCCCCAGTGCTCCGATGCCCCCCCGTGCCCTAATCTCCCCCCCTTATATTTACCCGGCGTCCCGGTGTCCGTCCGGCCGTCTTCTCCCTGGGCGCCGCCATCTTGCAAAATGGCGGGCGCATGCGCAGTGCGCCCGCCGAATCTGCCGGCCGGCAGATTCGTTCCAAAGTGCATTTTGATCACTGAGATATAACCTATCTCAGTGATCAAAATAAAAAAATAGTAAATGACACCCCCCCCCCTTTGTCACCCCCATAGGTAGGGACAATAAAAAAATTAAAAAATTTTTTTTTTTCCACTAAGGTTAGAATAGGGTTAGGGGTAGGGTTAGGGTTAGGGGTAGGGTTAGGGGTAGGGTTAGGGGTAGGGTTAGGGTTAGGGGTAGGGTTAGGGGTAGGGTTAGGGTTAGGGGTAGGGTTAGGGTTAGGGGTAGGGTTAGGGGTAGGGTTAGGGTATTTTCAGCCATTTTAACCCTAAAAAACTTCCTAGAAAACACACAGACTCTGCATAGAAAACTGCATAAAAAAAAGGATCAAAAAAAGGATCAAAAAAAGGATCAAAAAACGCATAAAAAAGGACCAAAAAAAGGACCTGCGTTTTCTGCCAAGAGCTGCAGTTTTTTAAAAAACAGTCCTGAAAAAAAAAGGATGGAAATCAGGAACGTGTGAACATACCCTAAAAGTGCTGCTCCTCTGGTTGGATTCTGCACCAATTGTGAAAGATAATTTTTCTTGGTTATTAGCAGAAACCTGTTGCCTTTATGGGTTTCACAGGTTTCTGTTTCCCAGTTAATATCCGGGTAGTTAAAGTCCCCCATTACCAGGACCTCATTATGGGTTGCAGCTTCATCTATCTGCTTTAGAAGTAGACTTTCCATGATTTCTGTTATATTTGGGGGTTTGTAACAGACCCCAATGAGAATTTTGTTACCATTTTTCCTTCCATGAATTTCGACCCATATGGACTCGACATCCTCATTCCCTTCACTAATATCCTCCCTTAAAGTGGACTTTAGACAAGACTTTACATAGAGACAAACCCCTCCTCCTCTCCGATTTTTACGATCCTTTCTAAACAGACTGTAACCCTGTAAGTTAACTGCCCAGTCATAGCTTTCATCTAACCATGTCTCGGTTATTCCCACTATGTCAAAGTTACCTGTAGATATTTCTGCTTCTAGTTCTTCCATCTTGTTTGTCAGGCTTCTGGCGTTTGCGAGCATGCAGTTTAGAGGATTTTGTTTTGTTCCAATCTCCTTGCTGTGGATTGTTTTAGAAATGTTCTTACCTCCCTTCTGAGTATGTTTTCCTGGGTCTTCTTTGTTCGAGTCTAATGTTTTTCTTCCCGTCCCCTCTTCTTCTAGTTTAACGCCCTCCTGATGAGTGTAGCGAGTCTTCTGGCGAATGTGTGTTTCCCAGGTTTGTTGAGGTGTAGTCCGTCACTGGCGAGGAGTCCATCGTACAAGTAATTCACTCCGTGGTCCAGGAATCCGAATCCTTGTTGTCTGCACCATCGTCTTAGCCAGTTGTTCGCATCAAGGATCCTGTTCCACCTCCTGGTGCCATGACCGTCTACTGGAAGGATAGAAGAAAAAACTACCTGTGCATCCAGTTCCTTTACTTTCTTCCCCAACTCTTCAAAGTCCTTGCAGATTGTCGGTAGGTCCTTCCTTGCCGTGTCATTGGTGCCAACATGTATCAGAAGAAATGGGTGGACGTCCTTGGAGCTGAAGAGCTTTGGTATCCTATCGGTCACATCCTTGATCATCGCACCTGGAAGGCAGCATACTTCTCTTGCGGTTATGTCCGGTCTGCAGATGGCTGCTTCTGTGCCTCTCAGTAGTGAGTCTCCCGCCACCACCACTCTTCGTTGCTTCTTGGCTGTACTTTTTGCTGTCACTTGTTGCTGTTTGCCCTTTTCTTTTTTGCTTGCTGGTATTGCTTCATCCTTAGGTGTGCCATCTTCATCCTCTACAAAGATTTGATATCGGTTCTTCAGTTGTGTGGTTGGTGATTTCTCCATGGTCTTCTTGCTTCTTTTGGTTACAAGCTTCCACTCATCTGCTTTTGGAGGTTCTCTGACACTTTTTTCACCTTCTGTGACCAGTAGAGATGCTTCTGTTCTGTCTAGGAAGTCTTCATTCTCTTTGATGAGTTTCAAAGTTGCTATTCTTTCTTCCAGACCCCGCACTTTTTCTTCTAAAAGGGCCACTAGTCTACACTTCAGACAGGTGAAATTAGATTCTTCTTCTTCTGGTCGATCTGTCTTCTCTTGTATATGGTATATACCTGTATGCCATCTCCCCTGTAAATAGTATATACCTGCTGTATGTCATCTCCTCCTGTATATTGTATATACCCATGTGTCATCTCCTCCTGTATATACTATATACCTGTATGTCATCTCTTCTGTATATACTATATACCTGTATGTCATCTCCTCCTATATATAGTATATGCCTGTATGTCATCTCCTGTATATAGTATATACCTGTATGTCATCTCCCCTGTATATAGTATATACCTGTTGTATGTCCTCTCCTCCTCTATACCTGTGTCATCCCCTCTTTTATATAGTATATACCTGTATGTCATCTCCTCCTGTATATAGTATATACGTGTGTCATCTCCTCCTGTAAATAGTATGTACCTGTAAGTCATCTACTCCTGTATATAGTATATACCTGTGTATCATCTGCTCCTGTGTAAAGTATATACCTGTGTCATCTCCTCCAGTATATAGTATATACCTTTATGTCATCTCCACCTGTATATAGTATATGTTGTGAATTCTGCTCCTGGGTTCCCTCCAGTGGTTGTTGGTGGGAATGCAGTTGTCTCTGACTCGCAATCCTGGCCAGGTGTATCGGATAATTACAATTCTGACTGGGATATTTAGGTGTGCAGGATCCTTTAGCCCTTGCCAGTTGTCAATGTTTCTTTGGAAGTGTTGGATCTCTGCCTGGCCTCTCCTGCTTATCTGCCAGTTCAGCAAAGATAAGTGTCTGTTTCTTTTCCTGTGGCACACATGCAGTGTGCTTATTTTCAGTACTGTTCGTTTGTTTTTCTTTTGTCCAGATTAGATTGTGTCTGTGTTTTCTCAGTCTGGTTGGTTTCACTGGAGTTGCAGATTTACGCTCCTACATCTTTTAGTAGATGTAGGAAGTTTTTTGTATATTCTGCTGTGGATTTTTTGAAGGGTTTTAATACTGACCGCACAGAACTCTGTCCTATTCTGTCCTATCTAGCTATAGTGGCCTCCTGTGCTAAATCCTGTTTTTTCTGCCTGTGTATGTTTTTTCCTCTCCGACTCACCGCCAATATTTGTGGGGGTCTGTCTATCCTTTGGGGATTTTCTCTGAGGCAAGATAGTATTCCAATTTCCATCTTTAGGGGTATTTAGTCCTCCGGCTGTGACGAGGTGTCTAGGTGTGTGAGGTACACTCCACGGCTACTTCTAGTTGCGGTGTTAAGTTCAGGGTTGCGGTCAGTATAGTGGCCACTTTCTCCAGTGAAAGTTCTCATGCAGCTCCAAGGTCATCGGATCATAACAAGTATATACCTGTGTGTCATCTCCACTGTATATAGTATATACCTGTGCGTCATCGCCCCTGTATATAGTATGTACCTGTATGTCATTTCCCCTGTATATAGTATATACCAGGATGTCATCTCCTCCTGTATATAGTATATACCTGTGTGTCATCTTCTCCTGTATATACATAGTAACATAGTAACATAGTTAGTAAGGCCGAAAAAAGACATTTGTCCATCCAGTTCAGCCTATATTCCATCATAATAAATACCCAGATCTACGTCCTTCTACAGAACCTAATAATTGTATGATACAATATTGTTCTGCTCCAGGAAGACATCCAGGCCTCTCTTGAACCCCTCGACTGAGTTCGCCATCACCACCTCCTCAGGCAAGCAATTCCAGATTCTCACTGCCCTAACAGTAAAGAATCCTCTTCTATGTTGGTGGAAAAACCTTCTCTCCTCCAGACGCAAAGAATGCCCCCTTGTGCCCGTCACCTTCCTTGGTATAAACAGATCCTCAGCGAGATATTTGTATTGTCCCCTTATATACTTATACATGGTTATTAGATCGCCCCTCAGTCGTCTTTTTTCTAGACTAAATAATCCTAATTTCGCTAATCTATCTGGGTATTGTAGTTCTCCCATCCCCTTTATTAATTTTGTTGCCCTCCTTTGTACTCTCTCTAGTTCCATTATATCCTTCCTGAGCACCGGTGCCCAAAACTGGACACAGTACTCCATGTGCGGTCTAACTAGGGATTTGTACAGAGGCAGTATAATGCTCTCATCATGTGTATCCAGACCTCTTTTAATGCACCCCATGATCCTGTTTGCCTTGGCAGCTGCTGCCTGGCACTGGCTGCTCCAGGTAAGTTTATCATTAACTAGGATCCCCAAGTCCTTCTCCCTGTCAGATTTACCCAGTGGTTTCCCGTTCAGTGTGTAATGGTGATATTGATTCCCTCTTCCCATGTGTATAACCTTACATTTATCATTGTTAAACCTCATCTGCCACCTTTCAGCCCAAGTTTCCAACTTATCCAGATCCATCTGTAGCAGAATACTATCTTCTCTTGTATTAACTGCTTTACATAGTTTTGTATCATCTGCAAATATCGATATTTTACTGTGTAAACCTTCTACCAGATCATTAATGAATATGTTGAAGAGAACAGGTCCCAATACTGACCCCTGCGGTACCCCACTGGTCACAGCGACCCAGTTAGAGACTATACCATTTATAACCACCCTCTGCTTTCTATCACTAAGCCAGTTACTAACCCATTTACACACATTTTCCCCAGACCAAGCATTCTCATTTTGTGTACCAACCTCTTGTGCGGCACGGTATCAAACGCTTTGGAAAAATCGAGATATACCACGTCCAATGACTCACCGTGGTCCAGTCTATAGCTTACCTCTTCATAAAAACTGATTAGATTGGTTTGACAGGAGCGATTTCTCATAAACCCATGCTGATATGGAGTTAAACAGTTATTCTCATTGAGATAATCCAGAATAACATCCCTCAGAAACCCTTCAAATATTTTACCAACAATAGAGGTTAGACTTACTGGCCTATAATTTCCAGGTTCACTTTTAGAGCCCTTTTTGAATATTGGCACCACATTTGCTATGCGCCAGTCCTGCGGAACAGACCCTGTCGCTATAGAGTCACTAAAAATAAGAAATAATGGTTTATCTATTACATTACTTAGTTCTCTTAGTACTCGTGGGTGTATGCCATCCGGACCCGGAGATTTATCTATTTTAATCTTATTTAGCCGGTTTCGCACCTCTTCTTGGGTTAGATTGGTGACCCTTAATATAGGGTTTTCATTGTTTCTTGGGATTTCACCTAGCATTTCATTTTCCACCGTGAATACCGTGGAGAAGAAGGTGTTTAATATGTTAGCTTTTTCCTCGTCATCTACAACCATTCTTTCCTCACTATTTTTTAAGGGGCCTACATTTTCAGTTTTTATTCTTTTACTATTGATATAGTTGAAGAACAGTTTGGGATTAGTTTTACTCTCCTTAGCAATGTGCTTCTCTGTTTCCTTTTTGGCAGCTTTAATTAGTTTTTTAGATAAAGTATTTTTCTCCCTATAGTTTTTTAGAGCTTCAATGGTGCCATCCTGCTTTAGTAGTGCAAATGCTTTCTTTTTACTGTTAATTGCCTGTCTTACTTCTTTGTTTAGCCACATTGGGTTTTTCCTATTTCTAGTCCTTTTATTCCCACAAGGTATAAACCGCTTACACTGCCTATTTAGGATGTTCTTAAACATTTCCCATTTATTATCTGTATTCTCATTTCTGAGGATATTGTCCCAGTCTACCAGATTAAGGGCATCTCTAAGCTGTTCAAACTTTGCCTGTGTGTCATCTCCTCCTGTATATAGTATATACCTGTAAGTCATCTCCTCCTGTATATAGTATATGCCTGTGTGTCATCTGCTCCTGTATATAGTATATACCTGTAAGTCATCTCCTCCTGTATATAGTATATACCTGTGTGTCATCTGCTCCTGTATTTAGTATATACCTGTGTGTCATCTGCTCCTGTATATAGTATATACCTGTGTGTCATCGCCTCCTGTATATAGTATATACCTGTGTGTCATCTCCTCCTGTATATAGTATATACCTGTGTGTCATCTCTCCTGTATATAGTACTAAATTGGCAGCCTGATAAATCCCCAGCCAACAGGAAGCCCTCCCCCCTGACAGTATATATTAGCTCACACATACACATAATAGACAGGTCATGTGACTGTCAGCTGCTGTATTTCCTATGTGGTACATTTGTTGCTCTTGTAGTTTGTCTGCTTATTAATCAGATTTTTATTTTTGAAGGATAATACCAGACTTGTGTGTGTTTTAGGGCGAGTTTCATGTGTCAAGTTGTGTGTGTTGAGTTGCATGTGGCGACATGCATGTAGCGACTTTTGTGAGATGAGTTTTGTGTGGCGACATGCGTGTAGAAACTTTTTGTGTGTCGAGTTGCATGTGACAGGTTAGTGTAGCAAGTTGTGTGCAGCAAGTTTTGCGCATGGCGAGTTTTGCTCATGGCGAGTTTTATGTGTGGTGCGTTTTGAGTATGTGCAAGTTTTGAGTGAGGCAACTTTTGCATGTGTTGCAACTTTTGTGCATGTAGCAATTTTTCCGCGTGTGCAAGTTTTGCGTGTGGCGAGTTTTCCATGAGGTGAGTTTTGCACGTGTGGCGAGTTTTGCATGAGCCTAGTTTTGCATGTGGCGAGTTTTGAGAGGCGACTTTTGTGTTTCGACTTTTATGTGGCGAGGTTGGTGTATGTGTGGTGAAATATGTGCTGAGGGTGGTATATGCATTCAAGCACGTGGTAGTTTGTGGCGCCTTTTGTGTGTGTGTTCATATCCCCGTGTGTGGTGAGTATCCCATGTCGGGGCCCCACCTTAGCATCTGTACGGTATATACTCTTTGGCGCCATCGCTCTCACTCTTTAAGTCCCCCTTGTTCACATCTGGCAGCTGTTATATTGCCTCCAACACTTTTCCTTTCACTTTTTCCCCATTATGTAGATAGGGGCAAAATTGTTTGTTGAATTGGAAAGCGCAGGGTTAAAATTTCACCTCACAACATAGCCTATGAAGCTCTCAGGGTCCAGACGTGTGACTGTGCAAAATTTTGTGGCTGTAGCTGCGACGCCTCCAACACTTTTCCTTTCACTTTTTCCCCATTATGTAGATAGGGGCAAAATTGTTTGGCGAATTGGAACGCGCGGGATTAAAATTTCGCCTCACAACATAGCCTATGACACTCTCGGGGTCTAGACGTGTGAGTGTGCAAAATTTTGTGGCTGTAGCTGCGACGGTGCAGATGCAAATCCCGGACATACACACATACATACACACATACACACATACACACATTCAGCTTTATATATTAGACTAGCTGAAGAGCCCGGCGTTGCCTGGGCATAGTAAATATCTGTGGTTAGTTATAGAACCTCACTTCTCTTATTTTCCCATCACGTCTCTCATTTTCCCAATCACGTCTTTCATTTTCCCCCTCACATCTCTCATTTTCTCCCTCACACCTCTCATTTTCTCCCTCACTCCTCTCATTCCCCCCTAACACTTGTCATTTCAACCTCACATCTGTCATTTTCTGATCACTCCACTATTTTTCCTCACTCCTCTCATTTTGCACTCACACCTTTTCATTTTCACCTCACACCTCTCATTTTCACCTCATCACCTCAGTATATACATGTTTGTCATCTCCCTTATATATAGTATACATCTGTATGTCATCTCCAGTATATAGTATATACCTGTATGTCATCTCCCCTGTATATAGTATATACCTGCTGTGTGTCATCTCCCCTATATATAGTATATACCTGAATGTCATCTCCTTCTATATATAGTATATACCTGTATGTCATCTCCTCCTGTATATAGTATATACTGTACCTGTGTGTCATCTCCCCTGTATATAGTATATATCTGTGTGTCATCTCCTCCTGTATATAGTATATACCTGTGTGTCATCTCCCCTGTATATAGTATATATCTGTGTGTCATCTCCTCCTGTATATAGTATATACCTGCATGTCATCTTCTATATATAGCATATACCTGTATGTCATCTCCTCCTGTATATAATATATACCTGTAGGTCATCTGCTCCTGTATATAGTATATACCTGTGTGTCATCTCCTCCTGTATATAGTATATACCTGTATGTCATCTCCTCCTGTATATATATATGTACCTGTATGTCATCTCCTCCTCTATATAGTATATGCCTGTGTGTCATGTCTCCTGTATATAGTATATATCTGTGTGTCATCTCCCCTGTATATAGTATATACCTGTGTGTCATCTCCTCCTGTATTAGACCTCGTTCACACGTTATTTGCTCAGTATTTTTACCTCAGTATTTGTAAGCTAAATTGGCAGCCTGATAAATCCCCAGCCAACAGGAAGCCCTCCCCCTGGCAGTATATATTAGCTCACACATACACATAATAGACAGGTCATGTGACTGACAGCTGCCGTATTTCCTATATGGTACATTTGTTGTAGTTTGCTTATTAATCAGATTTTTATTTTTGAAGGATAATACCAGACTTGTGTGTGTTTTAGGGCGAGTTTCGTTTGTCAAGTTGTGTGTGTTGAGTTGCGTGTGGCGACATGCATGTAGCGACTTTTGTGAGATGAGTTTTGTGTGGCAACATGCGTGTAGCAACTTTTTGTGTGTCGAGTTGCATGTGACAGGTTAGTGTAGCAAGTTGTGTGCAGCAAGTTTTGCGCATGGCGAGTTTTGCGCATGGCGAGTTTTATGTGTGGTGCCTTTTGAGTATGTGCAAGTTTTTTGCGAGGCTACTTTTGCATGTGTTGCAACTTTTGTGCATGTGGCAATTTTTCCGCGTGTGCAAGTTTTGCGTGTGGCGAGTTTTCCATGAGGTGAGTTTTGCACTTGTGGCGAGTTTTGCGTGAGCCTAGTTTTTGCATGTGGCGAGTTCTGCGCGTGGCGAGTTTTGAGTGGCGACTTTTGTGTTTCAACTTTTATGTGGCGAGGTTGGTGTATGTGTGGTGAAATGTGTGCTGAGGGTGATATGTGTTCAAGCACGTGGTAGTGTGTGGCGCATATTGTGTGTGTGTTCATATCCCCGTGTGTGGTGAGTATCCCATGTCGGGGCCCCACCTTAGCAACTGTACGGTATATACTCTTTGGCGCCATCGCTCTCATTCTTTAAGTCCCCCTTGTTCACATCTGGCAGCTGTCAATTTGCCTCCTACACTTTTCCTTTCATTTTTTCCCATTTTTGTAGATAGGGGCAAAATTGTTTGGTGAATTGGAAAGCGCAGCGTTAAAATTTCACCTCACAACATAGCCTATGATGCTCTCGGGGTCCAGACGTGTGACTGTGCAAAATTTTGTGGCTGTAGCTACGATGCCTCCAACACTTTTCCTTTCACTTTTGCCCCATTACAAAATTGTTTGGTGAATTGGAAAGCACGGGGTTAAAATTTCACCTCACAACATAGCCAATGACGCTCTCAGGGTCCAGACGTGTAACTGTGCAAAATTTTGTGGCTGTAGCTGCGACGCCTCCAACACTTTTCCTTTTACTTTTTTCCCCATTATGTAGATAGGCGCAAAATTGTTTGGTGAATTGGAACGCGCGGGGTTAAAATTTCGCCTCACAACATAGCCTATGACGCTCTCGGGATCCAGACGTGTGACTGTGCAAAATTTTGTGGCTGTAGCTACGACGGTGCAGATGCCAATCCCGGACATACATACATACACACACACACACATACACACACACATTCAGCTTTATATATTAGACTAGCTGAAGAGCCCGGCGTTGCCTGGGCATAGTAAATATCTGTGGTTAGTTATAGCACGTCACTTCTCTTATTTTCCCATCACGCCTCTCATTTTCCCAATCACATCTTTAATTTCCCCCCTCACATCTCTCATTTTCTCCCTCACACCTCTCATTTTCTCCCTCACTCCTCTCATTCCCCCCTAACACTTGTCATTTCGACCTCACATCTGTCATTTTCCGATCACTCCACTATTTTCCCTCACTGCTCTCATTTTGCACTCACACCTTTTCATTTTCACCTCACACCTCTCATTTTCACCTCAGTATATACATGTTTGTCATCTCCCTTATATATAGTATACACCTGTATGTCATCTCCTGTATATAGTATATACCTGTATGTCATCTCCCCTGTATATATTATATACCTGCTGTGTGTCATCTCCCCTGTATATAGTATATACCTGTATGTCATCTCCTCCTATATATAGTATTGTTGTGAATTCTGTTATCGAACTCCCTCCTGTGGTCATGAATGGTACTTCGGCGAGTTCTGTCCATGGACTCCCTCTGGTGGCTGTGAGTGGAGTTGCTGGTTCTGAGGTTCCTTCCACAGGTGACCTAGGTTATTCTTAGGCTGGCTTCTCTATTTAACTCCACTCAGATCGTTACTCCATGCCAGCTGTCAATGTTCCTGTACTGGTTCAGTTCGCTCTTGGATCTTTCTGGTGACCTGTCTCTTCCTGCAAGAAGCTAAGTTCCCGATTGTTATTTTCTGTTCATTGTTCTTTTGTCCAGCTTGCTTTCATGATTTTGCTTTGCTAGCTGGAAGCTCTGGGATGCAGAGTGGCACCTCCGCACCGTGAGTCGGTGCGGGGGTCTTTTTGCACACTGCGTGGTCTTTTGTAGTTTTTTGTGCTGACCGCAAAGATACCTTTCCTATCCTCTGTCTGTTTAGTTAGTCTGGCCTCCCTTTACTAAAACCTGTTTAATTTCTGTGTTTGTGACTTTCATCTTAACTCACAGTTAATATTTGTGGGGGGCTGCCTTTTCCTTTGGGGAAATTTCTCTGAGGCAAGGTAGGCTTTATTTTCTATCTCTAGGGCTAGCTAGTTCTTAGGCTGTGTCGAGGCGTCTAGGCCATGTCAGGTACGCTCCACGGCTATTTCTAGTTGTGTGATAGGATTAGGGATTGCGGTCAGCAGAGTTCCCACTTCCCAGAGCTTGTCCTGTATCGGTTTAACCATCAGGTCATTTCGGGTGCTCCTAACCACCAGGTCATAACATAGTATATACCTGTATGTCATCTCCTCCTATATATAGTATATACCTGTATGTCATCTCCTTCTATATATAGTATATACCTGTATGTCATCTCCTCCTGTATATAGTATATACCTGTGTGTCATCTCCCCTGTATATAGTATATATCTGTGTGTCATCTCCTCCTGTATATAGTATATACCTGTATGTCATCTTCTATATATAGCATATACCTGTATGTCATCTCCTCCTGTATATAGTATATACCTGTAGGTAATCTGCTCCTGTATATAGTATATACCTGTGTGTCATCTCCTCCTGTATATAGTATATACCTGTATGTCATCTCCTCCTGTATATAGTATGTACCTGTATGTCATCTCCTCCTCTATATAGTATATATCTGTGTGTCATCTCTCCTGTATATAGTATATATCTGTGTGTCATCTCTCTTGTATATAGTATATACCTGTGTGTTCTCCTGTATTAGACCTCGTTCACACGTTATTTGCTCAGTATTTTTACCTCAGTATTTGTAAGATAAATTGGCAGCCTGATAAATCCCCAGCCAACAGGAAGCCCTCCCCCTGGCAGTATATATTAGCTCACACATACACATAATAGACAGGTCATGTGACTGACAGCTGCCGTATTTCCTATATGGTACATTTGTTGCTCTTGTAGTTTGTCTGCTTATTAATCAGATTTTTATTTTTGAAGGATAATACCAGACTTGTGTGTGTTTTAGGGCGAGTTTCGTTTGTCAAGTTGTGTGTGTTGAGTTGTGTGTGGCGACATGCATGTAGCGACTTTTGTGAGATGAGTTTTGTGTGGCAACATGCGTGTAGCAACTTTTTGTGTGTCGAGTTGCATGTGACAGGTTAGTGTAGCAAGTTGTGTGCAGCAAGTTTTGCGCATGGCGAGTTTTGCTCATAGCGAGTTTTATGTGTGGTGCGTTTTGAGTATGTGCAAGTTTTGTGTGAGGCAACTTTTGCATGTGTTGCAAATTTTGTGCATGTGGCAATTTTTCCGCGTGTGCAAGTTTTGCGTGTGGCGAGTTTTCCATGAGGTGAGGTTTGCACTTGTGGCGAGTTTTGCGTGAGCCTAGTTTTTGCATGTGGCGAGTTTTGTGCGTGGCGAGTTTTGAGTGGTGACTTTTGTGTTTCGACTTTTATGTGGCGAGGTTGGTGTATGTGTGGTGAAATGTGTGCTGAGGGTGGTATATGTGTTCAAGCACGTGGTAGTGTGTGGCGCATTTTGTGTGTGTGTTCATATCCCCGTGTGTGGTGAGTATCTCATGTCGGGGCCCCACCTTAGCAACTGTACGGTATATACTCTTTTGCGCCATCGCTCTCATTCTTTAAGTCCCCCTTGTTCACATCTGGCAGCTGTCAATTTGCCTCCAACACTTTTCCTTTCACTTTCCCCAGACTGTGGAGACCTGGGTGTCGTAACCAGTGCCTTCCCCCCTCCCATCAATCCCGTAATCAAACACACACAGTCCTAGGTGGGTTGAACAGGTCGGTCACAGTTTATTAATTAAATAATCGGAGAAAGGGCAATTACATATCGTAACGAGCGGCTCGCGCCGAGCTCCTGTCCGTGATCGACAGAGGAATTGGCCCAACGAGCGGTTACGACCTTTGCCCTCCTCCGCTTTTTCCGCTGTGACTTAATAAAGGTTACCAGGGTTTAGTTCTATCAACATACGTAATAATTTTTTTTTTTTTTTTTTTTTTTTTTAAACTTACAACATAATTCACACATTTACATTCTCCTGCGGGTTAGTATCATAATTAGCCTTTAAAAGGGAGGGTGGGTGGGACAAAAGCTTCCAGGTGTCCTGCCGGGAGTGAAAGAGAAAGTTCTCGGCCGGACACCTGGATTTAACCCCTGTAGGAGTGGCCGTAGGACCCCTCCCCTCTAGTGCCCACTGGCCGGCTGGGGGTCTTCCAATTAATGCATCACTAAGGGGGAGTGATGCTAGGGGGGATCTGGCACAGACATTCTTTACGTGCAGCTCTCTGTGTGCTCCCCAGTCAGAGACGCGCACCTTAATCAGTACCGCGTCTGCCAGACTGTGGAGACCTGGGTGTCGTAACCAGTGCCTTCCCCCCTCCCATCAATCCCGTAATCAAACACACACAGTCCTAGGTGGGTTGAACAGGTCGGTCACAGTTTATTAATTAAATAATCGGAGAAAGGGCAATTACATATCGTAACGAGCGGCTCGTGCCGAGCTCCTGTCCGTGATCGACAGGGGAATTGGCCCAACGAGCGGTTACGACCTTTGCCCTCCTCCGCTTTTTCCGCCACGGAGGATCCCGTGTATTATCTACAAAAGCTTCCAGGTGTCCTGCCGGGAGTGAAAGAGAAAGTTCTCGGCCGGACACCTGGATTTAACCCCTGTAGGAGTGGCCGTAGGACCCCTCCCCTCTAGTGCCCACTGGCCGGCTGGGGGTCTTCCAATTAATGCATCACTAAGGGGGAGTGATGCTAGGGGGGATCTGGTACAGACATTCTTTACGTGCAGCTCTCTGTGTGCTCCCCAGTCAGAGACGCGCACCTTAATCAGTACCGCGTCTGCCATTATGTAGATAGGGGAAAAATAGTTTGGTGAATTGGAAAGTGCGGAGTTAAAATTTCACCTCACAACATAGCCTATGACGCTCTCAGGGTCCAGACGTGTGACTGTGCAAAATTTTGTGGCTGTAGCTGCGACGCCTCCAACACTTTTCATTTCACTTTTTTCCCCATTATGTAGATAGGGGCAAAATTGTTTGGTGAATTGGAACGCGCGGGGTTAAAATTTCGCCTCACAATATAGCCTATGATGCTCTCGGGGTCCAGACGTGTGACTGTGCAAAATTTTGTGGCTGTAGCTGCGACGGTGCAGATGCCAATCCCGGACATACACACACATACACACACACATTCAGCTTTATATATTAGATTTACTAAATTTGGTGCTCCCCCTGCCCTTACAATGTATGTGATACATTCTCTTTTCTATCCGATCCTTTGCTCTAATTGACTTTGAACTGATACATGTCCTTTTATTTGTAAATGCCTCCATGTTTTTAGCATTAATTCCTTATCAAAGAGGCAGGATTATAATGACAGGTAACACCTCTATACACAGCTGCTAACACAGGATCCAGCTATTTACAGTAGGTGATGTCACAGCTGACCCTGCTCCCCTCCTTCAAAATGACTTTTGCACATGATCATTAGATGCTTCAAAAGATATTGTCAGAGCCTGTTCATTGTTGCTAATCTCATAGTGGATTTCCTGAAACAACAGGATATTAGAGTCTAGAAAAAAACCTAATGGTAAGTACATTGCATAATTTCAACATTGAAAAAAAATGCTACTACTCGAAAAAAAACCTTCTCAATCACTGTGTTTTCTCTTTGTAAAATTATTTCACCTATACTCACTTTCGGTGCTGGTGTAGTTCCAATGGTATCCACACTGGCTCTCCCGGGGATCGCTTGACATTGTTATGTTATGCGATCCCTGTGGCCAATCCCTTCGAACAAATCACATACATCTGGTTGAAGTCCAGGCTGCTGCTTCCTCACTCCCTCCGGATGTATGTGATTCGTCCAAAGGTGGGGAGAGTGAAACCAGCGCTGATTGGCCGCTGGAATTGCAAAATTGTTAGGAAGAGCCACTCCCGGAACGGCACCTGCAGCGGAGGTGAGTATAAATGTTCTTAGTTTACAAAGGGAAACATAGGGATTGAGAAGGAGTTGTCCCATTAGTGGTGATGTGGGGGAAAAACATTGAAAAATTAAAAATATATATAAATAACTTGATTTAAACAATGGGTAATGTTCTGAATATAGCTATACAAGATGACAGATTGATAATTTTGAAAAGATGTCATATCTGTACCCCAGTCTGTACCCATTCTCCACCCTATCTACACTACCATGGGTTAAATATAATGCCTAAGTTATCATGACTAATATTTATGAGTGCTGGCTAATATTCATAATACACAGGAGCTTTAATATTTTACTCTTCCAATTTTCTTTTTCAGGCATGTTAAAACTCGTCTGTCATCCCCACACCTAGTCTTTTATATCATCGGGATAATTGCGTGTTAAATTAAGAACTATTAAATCACCTTCATCATTCATATCCCAGGACAATAAAGTTATGAGCCGACTCTCATGAGTACAGAACATGCTGCGTATATTACCGATATATAACGTGCTGTCAGCACTAGTAGGAGGCAGCTTAGGGAATGGTACAGCTGAGTAGCCTAAAATGGATTTCTACAACTATTGTATCGATGACCTAGGTGATTAATATTAGGCCCGACACCCAACACCACCGCTGATCAGCTGTTACCGGTTCTGGAAGCAGCCGGATATAAGTAGCGTATGGAGCGGCACCCATTATCTCTGTAACACTGCTTAGTGGAGCCTTAAGGTACCTTCACACATAACGATTTCGTTAACGATATCGTTGCTTTTTGTGACGTAGCAATGATATCGTTAACGAAATCGTTATGCGTGACAGCGACCAACGATCAGGCCCCTGCTGGGAGATCGTTGGTCGCTGGGAATGATCAGGACCTTTTTTTTGGTCGCTGATCACCTGCTGTCATCGCTGGATCGGCGTGTGTGACGCAGATCCAGCGATGTGTCCACTGGTAACCAGGGTAAATATCGGGTTACTAAGCGAAGGGCCACGCTTATTAACCCGATGTTTACCCTTGTTACCATTGTAAAAGTAAAAAAAAACAAACAGTACATACTCACATTCCGGTGTCTGTCACGTCCCCCGGCGTCAGCTTCCCGCACTGACTGTGTCAGCGCCGGCCGTAAAGCAGAGCACAGCGGTGACGTCACTGCTGTGCTCTGCTTTACGGCCGGCCGGCGCTGACACAGTGCAGAGAAGCTGACGCCGGGGGACGTGACAGACACCGGAAGCTGGATCTTCTCTGAAGCCTCAAGGGTCCTAAAGCAAAATTTGAAACAATAGCCTCTCCACCTACTTTATGCAAGTTATAATACATTGCTGGGACCCCCACTAATCACTAGAATGGGGGCACAGGTCTACAACTTGCCTAACTCCACAACCGCAATGAATAGTAGTTTAATGAAGTGTCAGTTGAGCGCTTACAGAAGACATTACATGGAGAGATGCATAGAAGCTCAACTACCACTCAAGCAGTAAGAGAAGTGAGGGCTTGGGACCCCTGCTGTAGTGGACAAGGGGGTCAGAGCGATGGAAGGAATAAGGAACTAATGAATTAACTTTCTTAAAGGGAATATATAATCAGAAGAGGACCCACTGTTTATATCAGGGTTTCATGTTAAATGTTTTTTGTTATTCTGTTAATGTTTTTTTTTTATTTTTCATATCACAATCTGTGTTAAAAAAAAAAAATTAGAAAGCCTAAAATTTTCACACTGGCCACTGGGGCTACTCGAAACTCATACTTTCTGTTCTTTCAGGAAATTCACATGAACATTAGCTGTGATACACTGACATTAACCCTGTGTTTTGTATGGAAGCATCTAATAAGCGTGTGCAAAAGTCATGGGAAGGAGAGGAAGTGAGCTGTGACATCTATTGTGAATGGTTGATCCAGTGTTGTCAGTTGTGGATAGAACTGTTACCTGTTATTGTAATCCTGTATGTTATGATAATGAGACTGCTGAAAAGTCATCTGTGAGGAATAGTAAGCATGAGTCTACAATTGTTCCAGTGGCTAGCGTGAAAAGTGCAAGATTCCTATTTTTTTCATACAGAAAAAAAAATTGCCAAAACTTTTTAAAAAAGTACATTTAGCACAAAAAAATTGATCTAAGCAATTGGTCGTTTTCTAACTATAAATGGCCACATAAATACAGAAACGGAACAGAGGAGGTGAAGTATTCAAAATTGACAACAAAATTATTACATAAAACTTCAAAACACATTTACATAAAGTACAATTTATTAAAACATAGTATTTTAATAGTGCGGTGTGTCCCTTCTTATTTGGGGTTGTACAGATACTGTGTCTTCCTTTATGGTTCAGTACTGTTCTTTCTTAGCCTTAGGCTTGAGAATATAATCTGCTTGCCTAGAAAGATGATAAATGGACTATATACATTAACTAATTGCAACTAAAAGATGTATCGACCAGCAGCTACAGCCCTGACCCCAAAAAGTAGGGGTAGAATAGTGTGTGCAAAGCCAGCAGCTACTCTAAATCCATAGTGTAGTGGAGAGAACAATAGAAATTATCGGTAAATCTGATGTAATTCCTCCATGGGTAGATTTAAATCAAAAATACATGTTCTTGTATACACAGGTCTTATTAAAACAAGCAAACAGATATTCCCTATACACTTTTGATAGCTGTCGCCCAAACCATGGCTTGGCTGATTGTTTGCTGAACTCTTCCATACATAGGAGCGCTTGATTAGTAAAATTCTCTGTAAGACAGTTTCTACAAGACTCCTCAGGGGATGGCTTATCTCTTAAAGAACAAAAAGACCAGCAGTCCAAATTCGGACATCCTGTATCCTTATCTCACTCAACATCATTTACCAGATGAGAGCCGAGGACCTTCATACACATTAGACTGACCGCCAAACCCACAATATGGACAGGTTCAGCCGACGTTAGTCTAATGTGTTTTGGTATCTATAACAGACCGGGTACAGTAGTTGAGCCCCGGGTGTTCATCCTGGACTGGCCATCTGGCAATTCTGGCAAAAGCCAGAAGAGCCAGTCGGGTCGTGGGCCGCCTTGACTGCTACATTGTTAACAGAATCCGTGTTCTCAAGACACCCATACTGTTAAGAGTTGTGACGGAGCACAGAATTGCTGACTCAGTCACTTACCCCAGCAGACCACGGGTATCATTAGAAATATTGGTCTTGTATCAAATCTTACTCAGCAAAGGGTTGATTATCAATCAAAATTAGAAAGAAGGGGGGGTACCCAAAATTTAAATAAGATATAGCAAAATGGGACCTAAAACATAACATTTAATAGAATCATTAAAATGACATGACACAACATAAAAAGACAAACGTACTGTATATTAACCAACAGTTACTCAGACAATGTTCTGATTATAAGTCTAGAGACTTGCAGGGTCTGCCTATGGGGGTGCTGCCTTATAGTACAGGGTCTACCTATAGAAGTGCTACTTTATACTACAGGGTCTGCCTATGGGGTGCTGTCTTATACTACAGGGTCTGCCTATGGGGGTGCTGCCTTATACTACAGGGTCTGCCTGCGGGATGCTGCCTTATACTACATAGTCTGCCTATAGGGGTGCTGCTTTATACTATAGGATTTGCCTGTAGGGGTGCTGCCTTATACTAGAGGGTCTGCCTATGGGGTGCTGCCTTATACTACAGGGTCTGCCTATGGGGGTGCTGCCTTATACTACAGGGTCTGCCTGCAGAATGCTGCCTTATACTACATGGTCTGCCTATAGGGGTGCTGCTTTATACTATAGGATCTGCCTATGGGTGCTGCCTTGTGCTTTAGAGTCTGCATATGGGGGGTGCATTATACAATATAGAGTAGGCCTATGGGGAGTGCATTATACTATATTGAGGACTATCTGGAGCATTATACTATATTGAGGATTATCTGGTGCATTATACTATATTGAGGACGATC
The DNA here is from genome assembly GCF_032444005.1 of Ranitomeya imitator. Classification (NCBI taxonomy): domain Eukaryota; kingdom Metazoa; phylum Chordata; class Amphibia; order Anura; family Dendrobatidae; genus Ranitomeya; species Ranitomeya imitator. Next base: position 738,523,411 of record NC_091284.1, on the reverse strand, counting down.
TGGTGCATTATACTATATGGACGCTAACTAGAGGGGCATCATACAGTGTGGAGATTACAATGAGGGGGCCATCATACAGTGTGGAGATTACAGTGAGGGGGCCATCATACAGTGTGGGGATTACAGTAAAACGGCAATCATACAGTGTTGGAGCCATCAAACAGTTTGGAGGCTACTAAGGGGTCAGTATACTGTGTATAAGAGAGCATCATGCTGTGTATAAGGGAGCTGTACAGGGGGAGACTCAGGACATTATTAAATATAAAGTGGGCACTTATTGTTAAAGGGGAACTCAGGTTACAGGTTACTGTGACTATCAAAGGGGCACAGAGGACAATATTACTTTCTAGGGGACAAAATGTGGGCATTGTTTTCTAGGGCACTTGCACCCAGCATTACTATAAATTCTAAAGCACCCCTCTATAATAGAGGGCACAGTGAACCACACAGTAGGTGCAGTAATAGGGACACATACGGCAGCAGCGGCTCAGTATTGGGGTATCAGGTGCAGTAATGGGGACACATACGGCAGCAGCGGCTCAGTATTGGGGTATCAGGGGCAGTAATAGGGACACATACGGCAGCAGCGGCTCAGTATTGGGATATCAGGGGCAGTAATAGGGACACATACGGCAGCAGCGGATCAGTATTGAGGTATCAGCAGGATGAGGAGTTTGTGCAGGTTGGGAATAGATGGTGATGGGGCTGGAATGTGAGAAGTGAAACGTGTCTTTGTTGTATTCTCTGCAGCCGAGTCGTTGCTGGAAGAAGTTGTCATGTCAGTCTGGACCAGATAGAAAAGACGGGAAAAATGAACGATTCCATCTGAAAGGAAGTCAGCGGTAAGACATTATCTGTAACTGTGCTGTGATCTCTTATATGTTCTGTAGGGCTGGTATCTACCACTGACCATATGGCGATAATATCAATATTAGTCTTTATATAGAGATTATCTTCAGTAACAGCGTGGTCATCTGCTGATGTTTTCCTCCACTATTAGGACGCGTCATCGAGTTGTATTCAAGGTTACCTGGTTAGGGGCCCGCTCAGAAGCTTCCCCCCCCTGAACCAAAACCCTAGCTACGCCTCTGATTGGTGTAATCCCTCCCTGATAGTTAGTAGGGGTTCTGTCTCCCTTTTTGGCAATAAAGCCGGAAGCCACATATGTAAAATCAACCTCAATTACAAAAACATGACTGTTGAGAACAGACCAGTAGGTTCAATCAATTGTTCTTGCATCCCTCATAGAGTATTTATTTATTTCTTTTAACTCACTTACAGAGCGCCATTAATTTCACAGCGCTTTACAGACATGATCAGATTAGTGCAGACACATTATGACCACAGTTTGTAACCAAACCCTGGAGTAGAGAGTGATCATATCTTAACAGCAACCTTTTGATTGCACATGGAGGGAACAGATAACTGGTTGTATCTGAGGCCCCCGAAATATAGCTGGCAAAAATTAGTACAATCACACCCTGATGGAAATAAATAAACTTAAACGTTTTCATCATTTGATAAACGATGTTTAAATAATTTTGGGAAAAATAACTATTAAACAAACTGATGTGGAAACAATACATGAACAATGAAACCTCTGAAACTAACCAACATTGAATTTAAAAATGGTTTTCTAGAAGGGTGATCTTCTCAAAGAATAAAGCCAGCATATAGTGGAAAGTAAACCTGTCATAGGATATCTAGATAAATCGGTGGTCTTCTCAAAAAGGTGGTCTTTTGGTAGGGTTCAACTGTAGTTCATGTTGAATTAAGATGTAGGACCAAAAACTTGACAAAAATAAATTGTATCATGTCTTCTTTAGTAGACGCAACACGGCATTCACCATCTCGGGCAGTCCTTCTCCAGTGTACGCACTGCATCTTTGAATTTCCCATGCTCTATCATCATAGTTTTCTAGTTTTAGAACATTCACAAGTTCGTTGGTGGTCAGGGCCTCAGGTACATCCTGTTTATTTGCCAAAATCAGGAATGGAACTCCAGCCATGTTTTCATTGTTCAGTATCGTCAGAAGTTCTGCTGTAGCATCCTGTATCCTGAATTTATCAGTACTGTCTACCACAAAGATGAGGACATCTGTATCTTCTAGATATTCTTTCCAGTTTGATCGAAGTTTGTCCTGGCCTCCCACGTCCCACACTGTGACAAAAACATTCTTGGCCATTTCTAGGGATTCCACATTAAATCCAACAGTTGGAAAGGTCTCCACTGTTTGATTCATTTTAAGTTTATAAAGGATGGTTGATTTTCCAGAAAAGTCGAGACCCAACATGACAACCCGGGACTGCTTCTTATTCACAGGTTTAGAATTCTGCGCCCCCATGATAAAGCTCTGCAACGATAAGATAAAAGATAATAGAATGATCTCCATAAAAAATAATCTTAATGTACATAGTATATGAGTGTTAATAAGGTTGCCTCATGAAAGAAGCCGTTTTTCCATATGTCATCTTATGGCAAAAGGACATCCTAAAAGAGGGTTCCCCTCTTGTGACCTTCCCCCACTATTAGCAAGGATAGAGAGTTACTAACATATAGCAGTCTAATTGGCAAATCTGACCCATTCATGTGTTATATGTACAGCTATTTAAATGGTCAGCTCTTACGGGGCCCATACACAATAGGGAGCTGATGGCCGAAAGAGGGTTCAGCCGATCATTCATCCGGCAGCTATCTCTCCCAACTCCTTCATACACAGAAGTGCTCCTGTGTTCTCTATGTGATCACACTGGTTTATTTTGTCCAAGAACAAAAGATTCAGTTGTTCAAAACTGGACATGCGAGATTCTTATCATTACACAGATGATATCACGGTAAGTCGGATACTAGAGTGTTGTCTGAGCTCATCTATGTCGGCAGGCTAGGCTGATGTTACTCTAATGTACTTTAATGCCTTTAAAGAGAACCTGTTAAATAAAGTTGAGTGAATATGTTCAGTCGTCGAATGTGAATTTGCCATATTCATGCCATGTTGGTACCCTATTTGTGACAAATTTATGTTTGATGATCGATTCCGAACATATTCATTTCTACTCCCATTGACTCTAATGACGTTCCGCTGTGTTAGGCGAATATTGCAAAAACAATATTCACTGCCGATCGTAATCGGAACCGAATTTTGAAAAATTTGCTTAACTCTACTGTTAACATGTTATGACATGGCCATAATGGTGCTGCCATACAGATTAAATTGATACCTTTAGTCAAGAAATCCGCTTTGTTTTCAGGTAATTAACTTTAGGTGCATAGGGGCCAGATTGTGGGTAGGGTCTTTGGCTCTTTCCCCGGCCCTTCCGCCTGCCTCTTGTGTCTGTATGAAAGTTCACTGCTTTGTGAGTGACCTGCCTCCTGTTGAAATACTTGCTGCGGGCGCCAAGTACGCAGTTTGATCTCCCAGCGTTCTTCAATAAAATGGCGCCAGTGGCGATGCATGCGCAAGCTTAGATATTGCGTCAATTAGATCTCTAAAGGATGTCATAGAGCCGAGATCTCAATCTGCGCAAGTGCTGCACCCGGCGTCATTTTATTTAAGACCATAGAGAGATCAGTCTGCACACGTGCCGCCTGCGGCAAGGACAGCTTCAAATTTCAAACAGGAGGCAGGTCCCTCATAAAGCAGTGACCTGTTGTAGAGGTAGAGGCGGAGGGGCCGGGACAGGAGCCAAAGACCCTACCCATGGTCCCGACTATGAGCTGTTCTCTTTAATATTAAGGCTAAGTTAACACTGGGCATTTTTGCTGCAGTTTTTTATGCTTTTTTGCTCATTTTCATCTGCTTTTTACAGTACCAGCTATGTCTATGAGATTTCAGAAATCTTATTCACACAGCGTGGTGTTTTTTGGCATCAGGCATTTGGTCATGATTAAGGGAGCTTAAGGCCCCGTCACACATAGCGAGATCGCTAGCGAGATCGCTGCTGAGTCACAAGTTTTGTGACGCAACAGCGATCTCAGTAGCGATCTCGCTATGTGTGACACGTACCAGCGATCAGGCCCCTGCTGTGAGATCGCTGGTCGTGTCGGAATGGCCTGGGCCATTTTTTGATCGTTGAGGTCCCGCTGACATCGCTGAATCGGCGTGTGTGACGCCGATTCAGCGATGTCTTCGCTGGTAACCAGGGTAAACATCGGGTAACTAAGCGCAGGGCCGCGCTTAGTAACCCGATGTTTACCCTGGTTACCATCCTAAAAGTAAAAAAACAAACGCTACATACTTACCTATCGCTGTCTGTCCTCGGCGCTCTGCTTCTCTGGTCTGGCTGTGACGTCACCTCTCTGCTTTCCGGCTGCCTGCCGCTCACAGCCAGACCAGAGAAGCAGAGCGCCGAGGACAGAGCGATAGGTAAGTATGTAGCGTTTGTTTTTTTTTTACTTTAACGATGGTAACCAGGGTAAACATCGGGTTACTAAGCGCGGCCCTGCGCTTAGTTACCCGATGTTTACCCTGGTTACCGGGGACCTCGGGATCGTTGGTCACTGGAGAGCTGTCTGTGTGACAGCTCTCCAGCGACCAAACAGCGACGCTGCAGCGATCCGGATCGTTGTCGGTATCGCTGCAGCGTCGCTATGTGTGACGGGGCCTTTAGTCTCCAGAAACGCGTTGAGATTCTTACCCATATGGTTCGTGCTGAAGTCTGTATCCTCTATGCGTAAAGTTTGTGAATAAAGAAAACTCTTTTTTTACGGATTCAGTGAAGCTGGACATTCTCTTCTTTTATCAGTAGTTTGTGCTTTGCTTGTTTTTTCGGACATAAAGCATGTCACTTCTTTCAACGTTTTTCACCCATTGAATTGAATGGCGAAAAAACGCATGAAACAAAGCACCAAAAATGCTTCAAAAAATGCTGTAAAACCTTCATTTTTGAGACAGTTTCTTTCCTGCCAAGCAGCAGAAAAAAAACGCCGCAAAAATGCCCAGTGTGAACTTAGCCTTAATGTCTGTAATTAATCATGAGGATCAGTTTGTAGAATGTTATTTTCATCGTAATAGTTCAGGCTGCGATATTGCATTGACTGCCCAACATAGGTCGCTATACTGCAGCTCGAATGGCCAAGCTCATCCACAAATGTAATATATTGAGAGCAGATGGAAGAGAGTAACACAGGACTAGAGTAACAGACTACGTGCAGGGTTTTGTTTGTAGTCTGTCACCATGAAAACACACATATGTCCACAAGGAAGATGTATGCAAAAAATGGAATATTTTTAATTAAGGCTATTTTTAAAGAGGCATTTTCTTTTTTTAATTTTAGATAGATTGGAGCAACACAAGTGGTTGCACCTGTGACCATATCATCCAAAAAGCTACAAAGCTACAAAGGTATTTGACTAGAAGCTCAATAGTTAATTCAAACTACATGCCGATCCTTTGTAGGTAGCTTATGGTGGTGACAATTATCTTTATCAGTTGGGAAGGTTTTCGAGTGTAGCCTAGTACTCCCTGGCACTTTATTTCCAGGTATTGATAATAATCACGCAGAAATGACTCACGGTAGCAGAAGTGTGCACACCTGTAGGACGGCACAGGATCTGTTTCTGAGGTCTGTGTATGATCTCGGCATTATGTGTAGGGGTGGTGGTCATATTATGCTGTAAAACAGATTGGCGCTTTCAACTGAGTAATATTTAACTTTATTATATCACTTGGCTGGGGCAGATTGATTAACTTATTAACTTGTTTTTCTCCATGTTGTTATTAGATGCCATATTCGATATGAACAGCCCAAACCGGATTGGAAGGGATTCTCCGGTTGCCCTTTGGCCCCAACACTAGTGGTGCAAGTGCTGTGGTTTCTCCATTCTAATGTCATCCATTGTGTGTTACTTCTGACTTATCTTATTCATGACAATACTAAGTCCCTAACATTCTCCAAATGTTTGTAATGTTTTTAATCACTGAAGATTGATGGCATCTGTCACATTTCATCTAACAAGTCTATCCATTCATCTCCTTTCTGTCACTTTCTGTCTCATTTGACCTGATTTTTCATCCTATTGTCTGTTTTAGGCTGGAGCTACACTGCAACATCTGACAGCAATTCTAAGGGTACCGTCACACAGTGGCATTTTGATCGCTACGACGGCACGATCCGTGACGTTCCAGCGATATATCCGTGACGTTCCAGCGATCTCGCTGTGTCTGACACGCTCCTGCGATCAGGGACCCCGCTAAGAATCGTACGTCGTAGCAGATCGTTTGAAACTTTCTTTCGTCGTCTAGTGTCCCGCTGTGGCGGCATGATCGCATGGTGTAACAAAGGTGTGCACGATATTGTATACGATGTGCGCATAGTAACCAACGGCTTCTACATCGCACATACGTCATGAAATTATCGCTCCAGCGTCGTACATTGCAAAGTGTGAAAGCAGTCTACGACGCTGGAGCGATATTGTTACGATGCTGGAGCGTCACGGATCGTGCCGTCGTAGCGATCAAAATGCCACTGTGTGACGGTACCCTTAGACAAGTTGGGCGGCCAAAAGTATCTGTGCAACTTGTCTGCAACTTGCTATCTCGTGACTATTTAGAGCTGTAATTTTGTTTTAAAAAAAATGGCCAAATTGTAGACAAGTCGCACGTAGGTTGCAGTTGCTTGTGACTTGCACTGAAGTCTATGGAAAGTGAATCATGTGCGACTTGCAACAAGCGAATGAAAATCCAGCACATTTGGAAAAATAGGCGACACCATAAAGGATCACTAGGTGCAATGTCACAGTTCGACACTGCAATTTCAGGGTCGTGCGACATGTCATAGTGCTGCCCTAACCCTATTTAGTATTTTCTTCTTTGTCTTCCAGCCATAATTCTGTTGACATGGCTTATGTTAGTGTTCTTTGTTCAGTCCCTGGAGGTACGGAGGCAAATAATGTAACCTCCATCACTATTTTGGTCACAAATTTAGCTGACAGCTATCTGTCTAACTTATAACTCTGACAAATTCTGGGGTTAACCTATCACTAAGGCCTCTTTCACACTTCAGTTATTTGGCGTCAGTCTAAAACCGCCATTTTCCTCAAATAACGGATCCGTCATTTTTTTTTGACGGATCCGTTATTTTCCCATAGACTTGCATTGGTGACGGATTGTGACGGATGGTCGTCCGTTCCATCCGCCATGCGACGGATCCGTCGAAATTTGGCGGACGTTTTCTGAAAATAGACGGACATTGGAACGTTTTTTGTCAACGCCGAAATGGCGGATCGCGACAGATCCGTCGCGTCCGCCATTCCATAGAATGGGCGCCTATGGGCAACGGATCCGCCGCAACCGTTTTTTTGGCGGATCCGTCGCCCCAATCCGTTTTTTCAATTGCGCATGCTCCAAAAAGTAGATACTTCTCCCAGACAACCCCCAAGTAACGGATCCGTAAAAAAAACGGATCCGTTAGAACCGTTTTCGCAACAATTGTGACGGATCCGTCAATCCGTCACTATGTCGGTAGTGACTGACGCCAAAAGACTGAAGTGTGAAAGAGGCCTAATTTGTTCTACCAATACTCAAAAATGCAAGACCTATATAACCTGTCATAGGAACCATATCCTCTTTGCATCCTTTGTCTCTCATCACTTGTATTATTCTTGCCACTAACAATCATTTAGATATTTATCAAAACTAAAAACATTAAGGGGCTGATCAATCAAGATTGGCGTTTTGTATGCCAGTCTTCATACAGGGTCCTCTGGATGTAAGTTGGCAATACACATTGGGCAGCTGTCAGCCACACCATCATTTTGGCTGAAGGCTATATCTCCTGACTAACTCCTACACAGGAACGTTCACAAAGACTGAGCATCCCTGTGTTCTCTATGTGTAAACCACTATCAGACCCCTCCGGCAGCGGCTTATCTCCACATCGGACATAAGTATTTGCTGCTGAAATTCATCAGGTTGGATATATCTCCCTTGACCAATGTTGGTTTTGAGAGGCGATCATACACATTGGATTGTTGTCCAATTCCGATGGAATCAGTGAGTTCATCCTACTTTTTTTCTAAAATGTATGTGGTGGCCTTAAGATATGCCGAATTTATTAAGAGGCATGAGCTTCAGTCTCAAGTCTATAATTTCTGCCATAATTATAATGAATTTGTCTGACCATGCTAGGTCACTCCCAATCTCATTAATCTCCTTTCACTTTTCAAAAAGTTAGCAGAGTTGATGTAAAAATGACGAAAGTAACCAATTTGTGTTTTTTTTTTTTCAAAAATTTTCCAAGATTTGCAACAGTTTAAGAAAGTTCTCTGGAGCAAACTCTTGATGAATCAGGCCCTATTTATGGCTTTAAAAAGCATGATTTAAATACGATATTTGGTAATTTTCCTACACTCCCTTTTATTAGCCAGGTTAAAGAGCAAGTTAAAAACAGCTTTCCTTTCCTACAAGAAATTTGAAGACTTGTCGTTGGGTCCTCACTACAGATTACAGCAGATCTCTGGAAGCCACAGCCTCAGTACAGCCTGTCATCAGCGGATCATGGACCCTCCTAACAAAAAGTGATTATCTAAAGCATAAAACACATTTAATAAAGAATAAAAGAGAAATAATAATAATAACTCTATTATCCTCAAGCAAAAATGCCAATGGACGCTAAAATGTTGTCAGTTAGCAGGGAGTTGGACATGATAACCCTTGAGGTCCCTTCCAACTCTAACACTCTATGATTCTATGAAATGGTCGTTCGGCCAAGAGCTATCTCTCCTGACTCCACTATACAAACATAAAGCACAGCTTGGTCAAGTATTCATTTGTCTTCAATGGGGAGAGTGAAGTTAGCTGCTGCTAGACACCCGAAAGCAGCTTACCTCTAGAGAGGCAAAAGGATTGGGTGTTCAAAATTTCGGGCGTTTCAAATTCCAAGTGGTTGATCCGGCATCATCTTTCTAGGTGATATTTGAGGTCTCCAAACACATTAGATGGTCAGTCAGTCCTGACAAAATATGTATATTTGGCCAACTTTAATCTAGTGGTGGCCTTCAGGCACATGTAAAGTTGTGAGTGGTATGATGACATTGAACAGGAAAAGGCTTTTATACTGATTGAGTAAATTTGGACTATGCAATTTCTTACTAATATTGATTGCAGTTTCACAATGACCGTCCATTCATTCCTAAGAAACTAAAACGTCAAATATGAGAATAGGGGCCTGTGTGACCCAACAAACTTAATCTTGACTACTGAAGCAGTGACAATAATCAGCATGCTTGCAAGCAACAATTATCACTAGATGAAACTGAAATTAGTCAGATCATGCTAATATCTAAACTGCTCATCAGACACTTGGTTTCGAACAAAAGATATATCATAGTCATTATAAATAATCTGGATGTACACCAACTGGATGGTGGCATTAAGCGGCCGTTTAATAGCCTTTTTAAGACAGGTAGACCATGTTTCCAATGTGCACAGAATAACCATCTATAGGTTGTTCAGCGCTCATCAGCTACAATTGAGATCGGCAGCACATGACCTGTTTACACAGGACGGTGCGCTGCTGAAATCTTTTAATCAAGTCAAACGTTCATCTTTCCCTATCAATGAGCTTGTTGGGCGATCAGCAGCCTGTTCACACTGCAAGATTACTGGGAAGTAAACTTTCCGAGGATAATTATTTCCAGTAATCGTTCATTTTAAACACCTCATTCAGAAGAGCAAATTATACAGATGCGTGATCTCCGAGTAAAAAACGGACAGCACACTGACCAACGTAATTCAATAGGGCTGTTCAGATCACAACAGGTTTTATTCTCTTCCGAGTGTCAGACAAGATGCGCCTATCCAAGTATATGGGTGCGCAAAAAAAAAATCAGATAATTCGTATAGCATCCAATGTTTGTGGATACATTGCCATTTTTAACCTAAGAAACTGTAATTGATGAGCTGCATTCTAAATTGTTTATATATAAAAAAGGAAGACACACGGACATATAAAACAGACACACGGATTACAGTAGAACCACAAAAAGAAAAGAACTATGTATGGCACTCCAATGACAATATGAATGAAAATTATCTACGTTTTCTGGATGAAGCGCTGACGATTTTTCCGGCCTTAAGGTAGTGAATCTTGTAGTCATAGACCAAACCCAATATATAGTAAACAATGCTGATCCTAGAACTTCAAACATCAGCCGTAAAAGTTTCACACAATTTAAACAACTTCTAGACACACAATGACGACACTAAATATTCCATAGATAACTACCTGCCGTAATTCCAGCTCCTGACTGTTTACTGACAGAGGAAAAACATCTCGGGTCTTCTCATTATTTCAGTCGGACGTCAGGACTGGGCATTTGCTTCTCATCGCAAAGCAGAAGTTCTGTAACTGTAGGAGAAGCAATTCTGCTCCACACCGGATCTGCAGTCTCCTCCTCATCCAATAATACCGTGTCACCAGCTAGAAGATTTACATATTGTGTCACAGCATTAGAGACTCGTGTGTCACACTTCTCCAAACAGGTTTTTCAAATGAAGTTACAATAACTTGGAAAGTCAAACAGTCTCTAGGTTGGAGGTGACAGGAATATCCTTGTTGGTTTGTCAGTCGAGTAGCTAAGTAGCCGTAGCCAAGACAAGTTATCTTTTTGCTTGGTCTTAATTGTATTTTTTACACATTTTTTTTACAACCACTGAAAGGTATTTTCACGGTTGAGAACCGGCATTCTGCCTTTCATAAAGAAGCGCCGTTGGATTGTGACCATATTTAGAGGAATCGCATGGCAATTTTAGTTTTCTTATATCCATAATGATTAAAATACAAAACTTCTTAAAGGGAATCTGTCTCCAGGTTTTTGCTACCCCATCTGAAAACAACATGGTGTAAGGGCATAGACCGGTAAAATTGATAAAATTTGTTTTATCTGCTGCGGTTCTCTGGATGTTGAGCTAAAAGACCAATCTAAATAAAAATGGTATCTCTGAAAATGCAATCTTGTCCAGCAAAAAAACAAGCCACCATATAGCTCCACGAGTGGAAAAATAAAAAAGCTATAGCTCTCAGAATATAGCGATGCAAAATGCAAAACATAAATAAAGATATAAGTGTAGTATTGTTGTAATCGTACTGACCCAAACAATAAAGCTGTCTTATCAATTTTACCACATGCAGAACAGCATTAAAAGAAAAAAAAACAATTCCTGAACTGCTGGTTTTTGTTCATTCTGTATCCCAAAAATAAGAATAGAAAGCGATCAAAAAAATGTAATGCGATCAAAAATGGTACCAATAAAAATGTCAACTCGTCCCGCTAAAAACAAGTCTTCACATGACTCTGCTGGCAGAAAAATACAAAAATTATAGCTCTCAAATATGACTATGCAAAATCTTGCAAAAAACATATTGTAGTGTGTTACAGCAGCCAAACGTAAAAAAAGTTAGAAATCTCTGTAATCACACCGACCACCAGAATAAAGTAATCTAATTACTTATGCAGCACAAGCATAAAAAATAAATAAAAACAATTCTTCACCTGCTGTTGATTTGTTCATTCTGCCTCCCAAAATCGCTCACATTTATGGCTCACATTTATTCTGCACTCTACGCTGAGCGCTTACACCAGGATTTCCACGTGAATCTTTAAACTATGTGATTCAAACAGAGCACACGTTGGAAGATTCCTTATAAGAAAGCAGATGGAGGCACTGTGGACGCCGTCTGGCCTATGATCCGGCAGTGTCCATCTTTTTAACCCCTTTCTGACATCAGGCATAATGGTACGCCGATGTTGTACTCCCTCCCTTTCATGTGGGCTCCGGCAGTGAGCCCACATCTTTCCTGGCACATGTCAGCTGTTTTAAACAGCTGACATGTGCCTCTAACAGCTGCAGGTGGAATTATGATCCACCCGCTGCTGTTAACCCGTGAAATGCTACTGTCAATCTCTGACAGCTGCATTTAACATGTGCTTCCGGCAAGCATGCCGGAAATCCCGCCCATCAGTGCCCCGTCACGTGATCGCAAGTCACTGATGGGTTGGCATGACAACCAGAGGTCTCCAGCAGACCTCTATGGTTGTCACAGCCAGTTTGCTATGACTGCCACCCGTGGACGAAACTCATATCAAGTGAGCAATTCTGCTACATACAGGTGATCTAAGCATCGCCTGTATGTAGCAGAGCCGATCGGATTATGGCAGCTTCTAGTCTCTCATGGAGACTATTAAAGCATGCCAAAAGTAAAAAAAAATGCTTTAAAAAATATTAAAAAAATATAAAAGTTCAAATCACCCCCCTTTTGCTCCATTCAAAATAAAACAACAACAAAAAATCAAACATACACATATTTGGTAATACTGAGTTCAGAATCGCCCGATCTATCAATATAAAAAAGAATGACCCTGATTGCTAAACAGCGTAGCGAGGAAAAAAGTCAAAAAGCCAGAATTACGTTTTTTGGGAGATCAAAAGATTGTTTCTGCACCAAAATGGTATCATTAAAAACTCCAGCTCAGCACGCAAAAAAGAAGCCCTCACCCAAGCCGAGAACACGAAAAATGGAGATGCTACGGGTATCTGAAATTGGGCAATTTTTTTTTTTTGCAAACTTTGGAATTGTATTTCACCACTTAAATAAAAAAGAGCCTAGACATGTTTGGTGTCTATGAACTCATAATGACCTGGAGAATCATAATGGCAGGTCAGGTTTATCATTTAGTGAACATGGTAAAAAAAAAAAAAAACAACTTTAGGATTGCACTTTTTTGCAATTTCACCGCACTTGGAATTTTTTTTTCCTGTTTTCGAGTACATGACATGGTAAAACCAATGGTGTCGTTCAAAACTACAGTTCGTCCCGCAAGAAACAAGCCCTGATATGGCCATTGACCAAAAAATAAAAAAGTTATGGCTCTGGGATGAAGGGGAGCAAAAAATTAAAATGCAAAACCAAAAATACCTCTGGTTGTTAAGGGGTTTAGCATGCTTAAAAGCGTTATCCACACACAGTTTTGTGCACCTCTGAAAAGAAAGACATTGCTGAACAGACACCAGACGGAGTCCAAAGTAACTCTGCTGATAAATCAAGACCAGGTTGGTTTTGTCCCTGGGGGAGGCGCAGGATAACACCATACGGACCATTTCATTAATAGATGGGACGGGAAGGGAGGGAGACCCCATGTGCATCCTGTCGATCGATGCTGAAAATGCCTTCGACAGGGTGCATTGGGAATTTTTGTTTCAGGTCTTGAGAGGGATCGACTTAGGGGAAAATATGCTCCATAGGATTTCAGCTTTATATACCTTCCCCAATACGCAAGTAAAAGTTAATGGCATCCTTTCTAATACATTTCCAATCAGGAATGGCACGAGGCAGGGATGCCCACTTTCCCCCCTCTTGTACATCCTGACAATGGAATATCTGTCCACTGCAATTCGCAACAACCCCTCCATCAAGGGAATTAAATTAAGATCAGAGGAACATAAACTGGCACTTTTTTTCTGACGACATTCTTTAATATGTCACCTCCCCAGTAACCAGCATACCGAATATTATTCTAGAGTTAAATAAGTTTGGTCTTTTAAGCAACTTCAAAATGAACTCACATAAATCTGAGATCCTAAATATATCATTACAATCACCCATGGTAGATCAGTTGCGTGCTTCTTTCCCCTTCAAATGGCATTTTGACTCGCTTACATACCTAGGAGTCAAAATAACAGCTAAAATCGCTGGGTTATATGGCGCAAACTTTAAACTGCTCTACATAAAGTGGAGCTGGACCTGGAGAGGTGGCACAGACTTCAGTTGTCTTGGTTTGGCAGAGCTAATGTAATTAAAATGGATTTACAACCACGCCTTCTATACTATTTCCAAACAATTCCATTATACTTACCTGCATCCTTTTTCTCTCGTCTTAAGAAGGCAATCACCCAATTTGTTTGGTCACATACTAGACCACGTACATCATACTTTTTATTAAGCAGATGGGGGGACTTGGTTTGCCAAATTTTGCGGTTTATAGCCGTGCATCGATAGGAACTTGCATCTTGGACGTATATCACAGTGGGGAACAGTAATAAATGGGTTAACCTGGAATGTGACCTTAATGGCTGTGACCCTCTAATAACATTATGGTCCACAAGAGGGGAGGAGAGGGCTTCACCTGCCCTTTATGACCAGAAATATGATCTTGTTTATCAAACAGAGCGGTAGGGGACTTCAAACCTCAACATCCCCTAGACCATTAACTCCAATATACGATAACCCTAATTTCCCCTGGGTTTCACAGGGAGACTTACCTGACTAAGTGTAGAGACTCAAGACCTATCATCTATGACTATTTAAATCAAACCGGCATCAAATCCCTACATGAAATATATCAGGGCAAAGAGCCGCCTACTGGCACTTGGTTTTTCTACGAACACTTAAAAAGTTTCCTAAACACGATATCTAAACAAAATAATATTATTAGAACATTAACTCCTTTCGAAGAACTTTGTATCACTGGGGAGCCTCCGGTCCACACGGTCTCTCTGCTATATAATCTTTTCCAAAGGGGTCAAACTCCGACGCTCAATTTCCCAATATTTTTTTCAAAATGAGAGAATGATCTGGGGATATCTCTATCTCAAGAGGAGAGAGACAAGATCCTTCTTTTTACATTTAGGACCTCGTTGTGCTCTGTGTTGCAGGAGAGGAGCTATAAGATCTTATCAAGGTGGTATAGATGCCTTCCCTTGGTGCATGCCATGTTCCCGGTGATTCCAGATACATGCTGGAGATGCTTAGAAGTAAAAGAAATATATGTTCATATCTGGTGGGATTGCCCGCCTGTAAAGAAATTATGGATGTCAATTTTTGATCTTTATAATAAATGATCTATCTGTAAGGTCCGACCCATGGTAGAACTAGCCCTTTTGTCCTTATGTGACTTGTCGATATCCAGGTTTAAAAAGAGTCTCCTCAGACACTTCCTCTCGGCCGCTAGGAACTTGATCCCTCGGTACTGGAAACGGGAAATTTCCCTCATGTCCTGAATTTGTTGCAGAACTTAATGATATTTACAGAATAGAACGATTAATAAACCAAGTTACCGGGGATTCTGAAAAAAATTTACAATACTTGGGCTCCCTGGATCGCATTTAGGGAAACCCCAGAACTAGATCTCTGGTTATCTAGATCCTGACTCACATCTGAAGTAATCTCAGATGTTTGTATATTTTGGATACGGTACACTTGATTTAACTTGCCTTCACAACAGGTATGATCTTATTAATTGGACCGTTTATGCTTTTATCCTATTTTGTTTACGTATTGTTTACTTGCTTTAATAAACACGATTTATACAAAGTAACTCTGCTGTCTCATTATAGTGATTTGATCCATCAGGGTTTCATCTGAGTTACATCATTCATAGATTTAGATGAAAACCCAGAGCATAAAGCATTGGATAAATGCGATACAAAACGTTATGTGAAATGCTCCCAACACAATTTCCACTTAATTCACAAAAAAAACAAGTCCCCACTCAGATCCGTCATCTGTCAATGGAAATATAGGGGTCATCCACGTTACAGGTAGCACAAAGGTTTGGAAAGAGAAGTGAAATGACTACTCACACCCCAAAAGAAATCCAGCAAATTCTGCGCTCCCAAATTCAAATGCCCCCCTCTCTTTTGAGCCCCACAGTGTGCCTAAACCACATTTAGGGTCCATGTTTGGCATTCCTGTAGAGCCGGCCTAATTTACGGGTGCATGTCTCCGGAAGCATGAGCAAGGCATAACGTACTGGGCACTACAATAGCAGATTTGCAATTTTCACTCAGCAACAGCCATTGCTTCTTGTTTCTGGAAACCACCCATGGAGTCAAATCATAACTACACCTGTAGATAAATTCCCAAAGGGGTATAATTTCGAAAATGTTGTCACTTTAGGGAGTATTCTGCTTTTCTAGCACTTAGGGCATCTGTATATGGAGACCGCAAACTATTCTAGGAAATTCTGCTCTCCGTGTGGCTAAGTAGTACTGTACAGCCACGTATAGAGTATTGCCACATTCAACAGAAATTGTGTGACAAATTTTGGTGCCAATTTTACCCATTTTCTATTGTGAAAATGTAAAATCTGGGGCTAAGACTAAATTTTTATTGTAAAAATGTAATTATCTTTTTCTTCACCTTCAAAATGGTATAAAATTATGTGACACACATGTAGTGTCAATATGACCATTGCACCTTAATTCATTGAGAGGTGTAGGTAGTAAAATGGGGTCATGTTGGTTCTGCTGTTCTTGCAACTCAGAGGCTCTTCGAGTGGGTCATGGCCTCCGCAAACCATAACAGTAAAATCTGCACTATAATATGGCGCTCCTTCCCTTCTGAGCTTTCCACTATGCCTTAAAAGTAGTTCCCAATTACATGTAGGTTATTAGGGCACTCAGAAGAAATTTCACAACAAACTGTGAGGTCCATTTTTTCCTATTAGAAGTCAACGCGTTTCAAGGTCACACAGGACCCCATCTTCAGGATGAAAACCTTATGTGAAGGTTTTTGTCCTAAAGTAGGGGTCCTGTGTGACCTTGAAACACGCTGACTGCTAAATCTGTTCAGAATAAACAATTTTAAAGAATTAAGCCGACATCCTGGATCATGGGGTGCATTAAAAGAGGTCTGGATACACATGATGAGAGCATTATACTGCCTCTGTACAAATCCCTAGTTAGACCGCACATGGAGTACTGTGTCCAGTTTTGGGCACCGGTGCTCAGGAAGGATATAATGGAACTAGAGAGAGTACAAAGGAGGGCAACAAAATTAATAAAGGGGATGGGAGAACTACAATACCCAGATAGATTAGCGAAATTAGGATTATTTAGTCTAGAAAAAAGACGACTGAGGGGCGATCTAATAACCATGTATAAGTATATAAGGGGACAATACAAATATCTCGCTGAGGATCTGTTTATACCAAGGAAGGTGACGGGCACAAGGGGGCATTCTTTGCGTCTGGAGGAGAGAAGGTTTTTCCACCAACATAGAAGAGGATTCTTTACTGTTAGGGCAGTGAGAATCTGGAATTGCTTGCCTGAGGAGGTGGTGATGGCGAACTCAGTCGAGGGGTTCAAGAGAGGCCTGGATGTCTTCCTGGAGCAGAACAATATTGTATCATACAATTAGGTTCTGTAGAAGGACGTAGATCTGGGGATTTATTATGATGGAATATAGGCTGAACTGGATGGACAAATGTCTTTTTTCGGCCTTACTAACTATGTTACTATGTTACTATGTTACTATGATCTTTCAGCAACGCAGGTATGACACGTTTTTCCCTCCACTTGTTGAATATCTTCCTCAGTCCACAGATCCGTGTTCTGCTGTAGCTGATTAAAATTGTTGTTCATGTTGCTATTTTGCAACCACATAAGATGAGATAGCACCCATTTGGTTTCTCACCGTTTTTACCAGTTAAGACTCTATTGCGCTTGTGTTTTCTCCCCAGTTTTCTATGCTACACCTCAGGGGATTGGCAATGTGAAAATGCCCTTGGCACGCCAGTCAAACATTGCCTGGAAGCAATAATATTACACCCCAAAAAACCTGATCTCAACATCTTTGACTCTGTCTGGGATTACATAAAGAGATCTGTGATTTTCTCCAAGATGTTTGGAACAACCTCCATTCTGAGTTCTTTCAAAAACTATATGTAAGTTTACCTAGGAGACTTGATGTTTTGAAGACAAAGGGTGTTCACGCCAAATAGTGTTTTGATTTACATTACTCATTTGTTAATTCACTTTGTATTTTGTGTGGGATAAAAATTATCCATTAACATTTCTATTTTTGCAACATTTTCCCCACACCTACAGATAGATTGCTTTGCTTTAATTAGAATGTGCTCATTACAAATTAAGACAAAAGACTGAAAAAAACATGAAGGAACATATAAATGTAAAGAAACTTGTGAAACAAGCAAGAATACATTTTGATCCCTGAAAGTACCCCCTTTTGCTATGATGGCAGCTTTACTCCCCCCTGACATCCTCTCAAGCAGTTTCATCAGGTCTTGAGTTGGATTGGCTTCCAACAGTCTTGAAGGACTTCTTAGGGGTGCTGAACACTTGTTGGCCACTTGGCCTTCACTCTGCATCCAACTCATCCCAAATCACCCTAATTGGATTGAGGTCTTGTGATTCTTGTCATTGTGAAGGACATGTCATCTGAAGCCGCACTCCATCTCTCTCCTTCTTGGTCACATAATTATTACATAACCTGGAGATGTGGAAAACTATTCTGTGTAATGATAAATCACACTTCTCTATCTGGCAGTCTGATGGTCAAGTCTTGATTTGGCAAATGCTAGAAGAACATTTCCTGGCTATGTACACTCTGTCATCTGTAATTTTGGAGGAGGATAATACTATGGAGTTGTTTTCGGTGATTGGCCTGGATCCCGTAGGTCCAGTAAAGGAAAATATTTAGGCTTCATCATACAAGACATCTTGGGCAATTGTAGCTAACAACTTTAGTAGGAACAGTTTGGGGAAGGCCCAATTCTGTTTTAGCAAAGTTCAAACAGGCATGGTTGGGTGAGTTTTCTGTGGAAGAACATGACTGGCTGTGCAATGCCCTGACATCAACCCCACATTACATCTCTCTGATGGGTTATAACTAAGATGGTGAGCCAAGCCCTCTTGTCTGTAACCTCACAAATGCTCTCTTCAGAAATAAAATCCCACAATACTACAAAATGTTGTAGGAAGTCTTGACAGAAGATTGAAAATTGTGAAGCTACAAAGGACTGGTGGAAACTCCATGTCAATGCCTATGGATTTAGACTGTGAGATCAGAAAAGCTCCACATTCTGTATGAGCCCATAATCATTTTATTGTTTCTATTTTACAATTACCTCGCCTACGTTTACTCCATGTTAGACAAATAGAACCAATGATAAAGCCCCTGCAGCAATAATTAACTCATGAATGGATGCTATGTCCTGGAGGTACAGTGAGTGGGAGTTTTACATAAATACATGTTGGCCCCAATTCATCATTGTCTGTGTTTTGGGCCTTTTTTTGCTTGCACCCAATTCATTATTTTATTTGCATCTTTTTAAAGTCTATTTTACATGGGCTAATCTGTTTGTATTTTCGTTTTATGCTTTGTGGGCGGAGGTTAATGATTTTAGATGTTTACGGCTGATTTTTTTTATGTGTGACTTCTTAAAAAAGTTGCAAAAAGTGGTGCAACTCCACTCGAGTACCCCCCGGACTGATTTTCTGCATGTCAAGAAAGAGCCCAATTTTTTTTTCTCTGACATTTTGAAAAAGATGTGACATTTTGCTCAAAAAGTGGTTAACAACAGGAGAAATCCCATTTTTGACTTTGCACAAAATTTATGAACCGCGTGCGCCATGTTGATGGATATGACGCAATAAAAATCAGCCAATACTACAAGACAAAAAAAGAAGTGTGGTTTAAAAAGAAAATGCAAACGATGTATAGGGGCCATTGTGTGTTGCTTTACTTTCAGTAAAGTCTGTCCCTGTCTGATCCAAAGTCCATGATCTAATTTCATACATATCTCATCTACTAGCAGTTCCTGTTTTTCTGTATTATTATTATTACCTTCTGAAAGAAAATTGTCATGTACAATTAAAGCTTGCCACATCCTACTATAAAAAGGTGTGATAAAACAACGCTGTGACCCACTCCCTCTCTGCACGTGACACTGTCACACCGGAGGAATGCCTGCAATATCATTCCAGTGAAACAGTCTTTATAGGCTGCCATGCACATGATTAGAATAAGTTTACCAAGAGTGACGCTTTTTACTTACATTATTCCCTTCTCACATGGTGATATTCAGTTTTCTATTCAGCTTCTTCCAAGAGCCATAATTTTTTTTATTTTTCTATCCACGCATCCATATGAGGGCTTGTTTTTTTTGTAAGACAAGATGCAATTTTAAATGAGACCATTAATTTTACCTTTCATCATACCGTCAAATTGCAAGTGTAGTGAAATTACATAAAAAAAAGGAATTTTCCAATAGTTTTTTGGGTTTTGCCTTTACAGCACTGATTGAGCAGTAAAAATAACCTGGAAATATGATTCTTTAGCTGAGTATGATTACAGTGATACCACATTTGTGTATATGTACAGTACAGACCAAAAGTTTGGACACACCTTCTCATTTAAAGATTTTTCTGTATTTTCATGACTATGAAAATTGTACATTCACACTGAAGGCATCAAAACTATGAATTAACACATGTTAATTCAAAAAAGGCATCAAAACTATGAATTTAAACATGTGGAATTATATACTTAACAAAAACGTGTGAAACAACTGATAATATGTCTTATATTCTAGGTTCTTCAAAGTAGCCACCTTTTGCTTTGATGACTGCTTTGCACACTCTTGGCATTCTCTTGATGAGCTTCAAGAGGTAGTCACCGGGAATGGTTTTCACTTCACAGGTGTGCCCTGTCAGGTTTAGTAAGTGGGATTTCTTGCCTTATTTTATTTTAATTCTTTATTTTACACATCCCTATGGACGTAGCGTGGCCGCGACCAATCACATGCCGCTACGTCTTTGAAAGTCATTAACGCGCTCATTTTTAAAAATGAGCGCGTTAATAGCTTGCGGTGACGTCGCGGCTTGTGATTGGTCGCGTGGCCGTGACCAATCACAAGCCGCTACGTCTTTGAAAGTCATTAACGCGCTCATTTTTAAAAATGAGCGCGTTAATAGCTTGCGGTGACGTCGCGGCTTGTGATTGGTCGCGACCAATCACAAGCCGCTACGTCTTTGAAAGCCATTAACGCGCTCATTTTTAAAAATGAGCGCGTTAATAGCTTGCGGTGACGTCGCGGCTTGTGATTGGTCGCGTGGCCGCGACCAATCACAAGCCGCTACGTCTTTGAAAGTCATTACCGCGCTCATTTTTAAAAATGAGCGCGTTAATAGCTTGCGGTGACGTCGCGGCTTGTGATTGGTCGCGTGGCCGCGACCAATCACAAGCCGCTACGTCTTTGAAAGCCATTAACGCGCTCATTTTTAAAAATGAGCGCGTTAATAGCTTGCGGTGACGTCGCGGCTTGTGATTGGTCGCGTGGCCGCGACCAATCACAAGCCGCTACGTCTTTGAAAGCCATTAACGCGCTCATTTTTAAAAATGAGCGCGTTAATAGCTTGCGGTGACGTCGCGGCTTGTGATTGGTCGCGTGGCCGCGACCAATCACAAGACGCTACGTCTTTGAAAGCCATTAACGCACTCATTTTTAAAAATGAGCGCGTTAATAGCTTGCGGTGACGTCGGGGCTTGTGATTGGTCGCGTGGCGGTCACATGGGCGGCCTGCGACCAATCAGAAGCCAGGACGTGATTCTCAGGTCCTAAAAGCGCTGATTTTGAACAACGAAGCCTGCCGGTTACCCGCGCTGAGTCCAGGGGCCGCCGGAGAGGTAAATATATCAATATTTTTTATTTTAATTCTTTATTTTACACATCTCTATGTATCCGATACCGATACCCGATACCACAAAAGTATCGGATCTCGGTATCGGAATTCCGATACCGCAAGTATCGGCCGATACCCGATACTTGCGGTATCGGAATGCTCAACACTAGTGATAACTTGTTTTTGCAGAGCAAGCAGACATTTTTATTGATATCATTTTGGGATAGATACAGCAGTTAAAATAAGTATTGAACATGTCACCATCACTAATTTTCTAAGCAAATATATTTCTAAAGGTGTGGAAAATTAGAAAAACCAACATCAAACAACTGAAAACATACCTTTTCAAGCTTACTAAGCGGACCAGCAGTGTACGGTTGGCAAAATCCCGAGTGCAACACCTGAAACGATCAACATCGTACAAAGTCCAGGCCAAAGAGGAAAAAATAGGTGGCACTCAGTGATGCTGTTAAACAATCCTTTCTTTATTCAATGCAAGTAGTACATGGATACAGGGGGAAGCAGGTGCAGTGGAGGACGGCAGCTGTTTCACGTTGATCAGACGCTTCAAAGGGTCCTTAGTGGCAGCTGGTTCAACTTATGACCTATAACAAAGTGTCTTATTACCAAGGTGCCACACAACAAACATCCCATGATGGGTAAAATCAGTGAGCTCTCTGAAGACCTTTGCAACCTTATTGTTGTTAAACATACTGATGGCATTGGTTACAGAAGAATTTCTAAACTACTGAAGGTTCCAATGAGCACTGTCGGGGTACGTATATGATGAAAGAACATCATTTCACCATAAACCATCCACAAACAGGTGCTTCTCACAAGATTTCAAACAAAGGAGTGAAAAGCATTATCAGAAGAGTTGTCCAAGAGCCAAGGACCACCTGTGGAGATCTACAGAAAGACCTGGAGTCAGTAGGTACAATTGTTTCAAACAAAACCATAAGTAATGCACTGCACCTCCATGGCCTGTATGCATGCTCAACATGCAAGACTACATTTCTGACCAAAAAGCATGTTCAAGCGTATTTCAAGTTTATTCAACAACATTTAGACAAGCCTGTGAAATACTGAGAGAATATAGTCTGGTCAGATGAGATAAAAAATGAACTATTTGGATGCCATAATGCACATCATGTTTGGAGACAAAAAGGCAAAGCGTATCACCCAAAAAAAAAACATACCAACAGTGTTGTTTGGAGGTTGTAAAATCATGATGTGGGGCTATTTTTTAGCAAACGGCACTGGCAAGCTTCATATAAGTGAAAGACTGATGAATGAACAAATGTCCCGAGACATTCTTGATAAAAATCTGCTGCCATCTATGAGGATGATGAAGATGAAACAAGAGTGGATATTGCAGCAAGACAATGATCCCAAACACAGAGCCAAGGAAACTCTCAAATGGTTTCAGAAAAAGAGACTAAAGTTGCTAGAATGGCCCAGCCAATCACCGGACCTGAATCCAATAGAAAATTTATGGAAGGAACTAAAGCTCCGAGGTCATAGAAGGAGCCAACAGAACATTTAGGATTAGAATAGTGTTTGTGTGGAAGAATGGGAAAAAATCACACCTGAACAGTTTCCCCGTAGAGGCGGCATCTTGAAGCTGTCGTCACCAAAATAGGCTTTTGTGCAAAGTATTAAATACTGTAAGTTTCAGTAAGCGTGTTCAATTCTTTTTCCCTGTGTCATTTCTTATCATTACACATAACTTAATTTATCAACACCTATGGTTTGATTTCTTTACCTGTGTGTATTAGATGGGTTGTTACCAGCATCTGATGAGAATTTCATATCAATAGCACCTTTAGAACTATATTTAATTAGAAAATTAGTGGTTACATGATCAATACTTACGGTATTTCACCCACTGTATAATATTCTCTTTCTGCATTTTTTGCAGTGTTTCAGCAATCAAAAATATCCAATTTTGTTGTTTCAATATTTTTCTAGTTACTCCATTTACCAATCATTTAAATTCATTTTATATTTTTTTAGATCGTACTTTTATGGACATGGACATAAAACAATAAAAAAATATATTTTTTTAAGAAAGGAAAAAGGGGGTGATTCAAATTTTTTATATTTTGAAAACCTTTTTTTTTATAGCTTTTAACGGTATTTTGTAGTCCTCTTATGGGACACAAACCTGTAATTGTCTGAGCACTTATAGTATACACCAATACCACAGTATAGCAGTATACAGTATAGTGTAAGATCACAGTCTCTTATGAATGTCATACTGTATATCGAAAGCAGGATCTAAGGATTTAGCAGGAAACCGAGCTCAGCTCAGCTCGTTGCTGTTAGGGTATGTGCATCTTTTACACGCCAATGTAACTGCCAAAATTTGCAGACAGAAGGCGCGATCTGAAAACGCCTGTTGTGTAATTCCTTAAGCATCTTTTTTTGCCATCTTTTCAGTTGCCGTTTGTTGCAGCTTTGGCACTTCCATTTTTATTTTACCATCTATGTGGAAAATAATGAGCAACTTCCTAGTGGAAGCCTCTTTAATAATGGTCAGGCCATTTCTTTTAACAATTTTATGTCTTTACCAACATGATACCAAAAAAAATGTAAAAGAAGCTCAAAAGACTTAAAACCTGAACATATGCACCTCAAGTCTTTTTTACAGTGCAACTGCAATGCATATGTTCATGCTCAATCTTTTTAACAATTTTCAAGCGCTTTTTCAGGTGTTTTAACCACCTGAAAAAGACATAATTAGTACATACCCTTAAAGGGAGATGGTAATACAGACATCATATCCCGGGACTAATGCAGGCTCAGCTTCTGAGTCTGCTTGAAAGAAGGTGATCAGACATATGACATACTAGTATGTCATATGTTGGGAAGAGGTCAAATGTGTTGTCCTGTGAAAATAAGGTATCATCTATCCACTCGTAGGGGATAACTTATTGATCGGTGGAGATCCGTCTGCGGGTACCCTCACCAATTGGAAAGCCAGGACATTTATACCCTGGTTAGAATGGAGCAAGAGGGCGCATGTCCGACCTCCTACCTTTCTACTCTTTGGAGCTGCCAGGAAAAGCCGAGCACAGTGCTTTGTAGCCTCACAGGGAAAAAAAGTGTGGCGTTTGAGCATGTGCACCGCCTCTAAATTAAATCCCAATATGGCTTGGTGATAACTTATTTTTACCCCTCAAGCCCTTTAAATACAATGTGGTATGGTAATTACGTAAGACATTTGTGAAAATACTGTCACATTTTTCTTAATATTTGTCGTTTATTATGCTTTCTAATTTTTAGATATTCAAAGGTAAGCTTTATTTTCCTGAGGTTTGCTGATAGAGGTTGTCTATGACTGAACATGTGGGGCTTCCACAATTTATTTTTGCATTAGAAAAAACTTTGCCATCCCTTTCGTACGTCCTGGTCAAGTTATCAACATGGGAATTTCCATTTCTCCTCACACACTGGTATACTCGGCCAATCTGTTTCACAGAAAATTCATGAGTTTTAGCTCAGGCTGGCTTCCATGATTGATCCAGCACGTAGAAGCCCAATTATCCATTCACTTTAAGGGATAGTATGGAGAGTGCACTGGTGGGCATGAATTGCAGAAAAATAGGCGTTCTAAGATGACAAAAGGAAGTGGATTGGTCAGCGCAGGCAGCATTTTAGTAAGGAGCACTAGACATCGTGGGCACTGTAATATAGAAACCACCATGGATAAGAAGAATCAGATGAAAACAAAGTGGCCCATGAATACCTGAGCACATGCACTGTGGTAGGACACCACTTATATTTCACTTCTCATGTACTGCTGGTGGTTCTGAGACTCTATTTCTTTGCTGATTGTCAACCTGGGTCTGTACTCATGTACTGATGGTGGTTCTGATTATGTATTCCTACTGATGGTGGTTTTAATGAAGTATTCCTCTACTGTTATTGGTTCTGATCCTGTACACATGTTGCAATCTATAACTTGTCAGACAATGCTATACATGGCTATGTTAATAAATTATTGTGACGTCTGACAAGTTAAGGGTTACTACATGTGTACTTATTTTAGTAGTATTAATTATAAAATCTAGCACTGTAGCATGCCAAATCCTAACAGCATGCAATGTACTCACTGTCAGGATTTGTCTCTGCTTGCCAGTTCTAGCGGTCATCACATGACAACTCATATGTGATTTTCATACTTACGGTTACGTGCTGGTTAGCTTTTCTTCCGGCTTCTCTCAATGAGGCAGGGGCTGTAGTTGTTCATTGAACATTGTGAAAATTAGAAGGAGTAGCTAGTCGGCACGTGTCTGCAAGTATGAAAATCGCATACACATAAGCTGAGTAAAGAAGTGGGCAAAAAAACTGAATTTATGCCGTAGGTGAAGGCAAACCTAGATTCACCTCTGGACAAAAAGAATCTAGAGGTTTTGTGTAATTACCATCTAACTTAGAGGAAAAATAAAATGCCTTCTTCAAAGTCCAAATATGAATCTAGTTTTGGATGATTTTCTATTTCAAGCCCCCGGTCTATGATTTCTGTACAGCCTAAACGTTTATAAAGAGGGCAATGCCTTTGCACGCACCGTGGGTTGTTGTAACTCACTTGTGCATTGTGAACTTTACTCGGACTAACAGACGTGATATTTCTTCAAGGCTCGTCACAATGAGTCACTCCCAAACACTGCAAATGTGTGAGTGATAAATGTATCTGACACTTCTACATTCTCATAAGCCATTGGAGGGCTACAGCTTGTGTACATAGAATATATCTCCATCGTTAGATAATTCTGAATCACTCAACTGTGCAGCACAAATAAAGACTGTCATAGCGTCACATGCTACACCCTCACCAGCAGGAAATAAACACAGCTGTCAGCCTGTAGTCCTCTACTGTCATATACTTCTACATAATGATCAACTTTTGCTATGGAGATAGATGGAATATTTAGTTTTAATATTTACATATATTTTTTCCAGCACTTCCAATAATAATACTCTCGTGGTTATTTTGTGCCCAAGAATCAGTGTCAGGCCGGCGTTACACTGGCGTTTTAAACGGCCGAGTGCAATGCGTTAAAAAATTGCATTGCACTCGGACTAATGTTGAGCTATGGGGCAGTTCCCAGCAGCCGACTTTTTGTCGGCCGTTTTCCTTGGTCCGAGACAATCGCAGCATGCTGCGATTGTCTCGGACCGAGGAAAACTCTCGGCTCACTTGCACCCATATAAGTCTACTAGCTATTGAACTCGTTCTACGCCCGGGTGGCGAGCATCTATATTGGTATATGGTCTCCATCCTGGTATGTGCTGCTCCATCCTGCGTCCCCATCCTGTCATGAGCTGCTCCATCCTGCGTCCCCATCCTGACATGTGCTGCACCCATCTTGCGCCCCATTCTGTCATGTGCTGCACCCATCCTGCGCCCCCATTGTGACATGTGCTGCTCCCATCCTGCGCCCCCATTCTGACATGTGCTGCTCCCATCCTGCGCCCCCATTCTGACATGTGCTGCTCCCATCCTGCGCCTCCATTCTGACATGTTCTGCACCCATCCTGCGCCTCCATTGTGTCATTTGCTGCTCCCATCCTGTCATGTGCTGCTCCCATCCTGTGCCCCCGTTCTTTCATGTGCTGCTCCCATCCTGTGCCCCCGTTCTGTCATGTGCTGCTGCCATCCTGCGCCCGTTCTGTCATGTGCTGCTCCCATCCTGCACCCCCGTTCTTTCATGTGCTGCTCCCATCCTGCGCCCCCGTTCTGTCATGTGCTGCTGCTATCCTGCGCCCGTTCTGTCATGTGCTGCTGCCATCCTGCGCCCGTTCTGTCATGTGCTGCTGCCATCCTGCACCCGTTCTGTCATGTGCTGCTGCCATCCTGCGCCCGTTCTGTCATGTGCTGCTGCCATCCTGCGCCCGTTCTGTCATGTGCTGCTGCCATCCTGCGCCCGTTCTGTCATGTGCTGCTGCCATCCTGCGCCCGTTCTGTCATGTGCTGCTGCCATCCTGCGCCCGTTCTGTCATGTGCTGCTGCCATCCTGCGCCCGTTCAGTCATGTGCTGCTCCCATCCTGTGCCCCCGTTCTTTCATGTGCTGCTCCCATCCTGCGCCCCCATTCTGTCATGTGCTGCTCCCATCCTGCGCCCCCGTTCTGTCATGTGCTGCTGCCATCCTGCGCCCGTTCTGTCATGTGCTGCTGCCATCCTGCGCCCATTCTGTCATGTGCTGCTGCCATCCTGCGCCCGTTCTGTCATGTGCTGCTGCCATCCTGCACCCGTTCTGTCATGTGCTGCTGCCATCCTGCGCCCGTTCTGTCATGTGCTGCTGCCATCCTGCGCCCGTTCTGTCATGTGCTGCTGCCATCCTGCGCCCGTTCTGTCATGTGCTGCTGCCATCCTGCGCCCGTTCTGTCATGTGCTGCTGCCATCCTGCGCCCGTTCTGTCATGTGCTGCTGCCATCCTGCGCCCGTTCAGTCATGTGCTGCTCCCATCCTGTGCCCCCGTTCTTTCATGTGCTGCTCCCATCCTGCGCCCCCATTCTGTCATGTGCTGCTCCCATCCTGCGCCCCCGTTCTGTCATGTGCTGCTGCCATCCTGCGCCCGTTCTGTCATGTGCTGCTGCCATCCTGCGCCCATTCTGTCATGTGCTGCTGCCATCCTGCGCCCGTTCTGTCATGTGCTGCTGCCATTCTGCGCCCGTTCTGTCATGTGCTGCTGCCATCCTGCGCCCGTTCTGTCATGTGCTGCTGCCATCCTGCGCCCCCGTTCTGTCATGTGCTGCTGCCATCCTGCACCCCCGTTGTCATGTGCTGCTGCCATCCTGCGCCCGTTCTGTCATGTGCTGCTGCCATCCTGCGCCCGTTCTGTCATGTGCTGTTGTCATCCTGCCCCCGTTCTGTCATGTGCTGCTCCCATCCTGCGCCACCATTGTATTAAATGCCCCCCATAAGATGCTCCATGGTATATGCCCCGTATGCTGCTGCCATATAAAAAAAAAAAAAATACCATACTCACCTATCGTCGCTGGGCGCCGAGTGCTGGGGGCCTGAGCAGGCGGGGACACCGGCGCGCTGTGGGGGTCAGGTGCCGGTATCGCCGCTAGCTCAGGCCCCCAGCACTTGCTATACTCACCTGTCTGTCCCGTTCCAGCGCTGCGCGCCGCCATCTTCCGGCTCCTCTAGCTGTGACTGTTCAGTCAGAGGGCGGCGCCGGCGCGCATTAAGCGCGTCATCGCGCCCTCTGAACTGTGAACGTCACAGCAGAGGACCCGGGAGACGGAGCCGCACGCAGCGCTGGAACGGAGGACAGGTGAATATAGCCGATACTCACCCTCCTGGCGGTCCCTGACTCTCCGGTGGAGATCGCGGTGTGCGTTCAGTGTTTACGCATACCGCGATCTCCTGGGAGCGTCACTCTGTGAGGCCCAGACTGCGCCGGCTCTTGCGCAGTCTATAAAGGCTTCGGACAGAGTGACGCTCCCAGCGTTATATTATAGATGGGTGCAAGTGAGACAGCGCACACCACTCGGATATAAGCGGACCCCAGCAATGGAGGAGATGGAGAAATTCATTTCTCCGCCTCCTCCGCAGCTGTGCTCCGATCCTCCCTGTGTGAGAGAATCGGAGCACAGACGCATGACACTCGGCTCCTGCTCTGCTGCGAGCAGGAGCCGAGGGTCATTAGCATATCGCATCCGATGATCTCGCATCAGATGCAATACGCCAGTGTGACGCCGGCCTCACTCTTATCTATGGGCTGTAGCTGGCATTGCACTTATTCCCATTCAAGTAAAGGCTGGCTGCAATGGACAAGAGTGGAGCAAGCCTCTTTTGCTAATCAGGAATAACTCCTTTATATTTCCAATATTGGTTGCACTATTACATGGAGAAAGTGCTTAAAATCAGAAAATGATACCTGAGGATGCATGATATCATCCTTCCTTTAACCTCTCAATGATCTACGGTGTACATTTTTGCCATAGGTCAGAATGGGAAGTATGAAGCTTGCTCAGGAGCTAAGCCCGATACATGCTAGACATCCAAATTCATACTAGCCAGATGTCAGCTGTGTACAAATGTTAATTTTAGTTTCAGATGTTTCTATGGTTAATAAAGTACAATTATAAGCAGTTAATAAGTTTTTAAACCTAAGGGTATGTGCAGACGATCAATAAATGCTGCGGGTTGGACTTTGCATACTTGTGCAGCACCCATCCCGTGACAAGATGTTACAGCATAGTGGATGGGATTTCAAGAAATCCCATGTCCACTATGTGTCCACAGACACCTGCAGATCATCCGTGGAGACTGACATGTGTCACGTCTCTCCAAACCGCAGCATGTCAATTTGACCCATTGAATGTATTGGAAGCACTGCCACTTCCGGATCTTATGCACATACCCTAATTTTTCAAAGCCTCTCCACTTCATCCTGGCAGCTGGGTATCAGCTTCTGGGCCAGATCCTGACAACACAGCATTATCATCTAACCAATGCTTGGAGTTCATTATAATTTCTTTTTGTTTATTTGTTTGTTTGCCCGACCACTTTTTTGTGGATTGACCATAAGTTCTTGATAATATTGAGATCCATGGACCCCAAATTCAAATGTTTTAATCAAGGAACCACTTACTTATCACTTTTGCCTTGTATCATGATGCTCCAACATGCTGGAAAAAAGCATTGCTCATCACCCTATTGTTCCTGGATCGTTGGGAGAACTTGCTTTTTGAGGATGTTTACATACCATTCATTATCCACGGCAATTTTATTTTGGCATGACTAACAGTAGCACTCACCGTTTGTTCTCTGGACAATCATTCTTCCAGATATTCCAGTCAGAAGGGGCTTCATCAGACAAAATAACTGTACAGGACGTACAGGGATTGGACCACAGAGTACTGTGGTAAAGTTATTTTCTCCAACAAAGCCCTTTTAAATGCTGCTCTCGGTTTTCTGACAATGGGGTACCAATGAAATGCCATGGCAGTGGAGAACCTTCTGAAGGCCACCGTAACTCGACTGCTAGTCTTTCTATGAAGGTGAATATATTTGGCATCATCATGCCCCAAAAAAGTCCAAATTGCCAAAGTATAAAATTATTTAAACCATATGTTAAATGCTGAAAAGAAAAAAAGCTCAAAATACGCGATTTTTGGTCATCGCATTTCTCCCCCACACCAAAAAAATACAATAAAAAGCATTAACAATATCATGTATACCCCAAAATGGTATCAATAAAAGCATAAGCTCAAAGCACAAAAAACAGTGTTACACACCTGCCCCAGTCTGTTAGATTTTCCTGTGCTTCCCAGTTGGATTTTGCAAGTAGCCCAGCGTGCTCCCATGTGTAGTATTTTCTAGGCCTATATCAGGCCTCCAAAGACACACCCCTGTGTCTTGGTATTGCATTAAGACTTTGAAGTAATTCTTGGAGTTTGTGCACAGTTCCTCCAGGCCGTCTCCTAGTTGCCTATGGTTTCAAGTCTCTGAGTTGCTTGTCTGTGGCTTCCAGTAACCCTGCTACCTGTTAGTGGCCTTCAAAACTTCACCTGTTTTCCTGTCACTTCCATGGAATTTAGACTTTCTAGTCAATCTGGAAATCTGTCTGTTACCTGTTCCCGGTCTTCTAGGACCTCTGCTGAGTGTCTGGCAGTTTTCAGCATGTCACCTAGTTGTATGCAGTCTCCAGAACCCCTTTAAGACTTTCAGTTTGCCTCTACATGTCTGCCTGCAGTTTCCAGGACTTCTCATGTTCGCTTGCGGCTTCCAGGATAAGCATTGAAATCCCTGAAGAGCCCTTGCAATATGTGAAAATGAATGAGGAAAGACTGCCATCTGCTGGCCAGGCGAAATCAAGTGGAACCAAATTGTGCTGGAAGATTTTCATGGGGAGCGACTTTGTGTGCTGGACCTGATCAGGTGACGCACAGGAAGGACTTCCTTGATATAAAAGCTCTTCGCGCCAGACCGCCAGCAGATTTAGCACCAGGGAAGAGAGTGGTGCAGACGTGCTCCAGAGATGCCGTTGAGACCAGAATGACAGGCTTCACCAGTAAGTCTACGCCACTACGGTGCCAGTCACTGCCTGGCAAGGTGCAGATTCCCCTCAGGAGAACTCCTATGCTGGTCAGAAACAGGATCCGTGTCCTGCACTGGTCAAGCCTCCAAGACTCGACGTGCCTGTCAAGAGCCGAGGTCTAGTCCACTCCACCTGAGCCTAATAGATTTCCACTGATGGTCAAGCTGAGAAGATCCGCGAGGAGACCGCGATAGGAGAGGCATACCTGCTATTGTGGAGGAACAATGTTGGGTCAGCAGGGATTAAGACAATGGGTTGGGAGGGGCCGGTTGCTGCAGGTAGTTAATAAACTACATCAAAGAGAGACTCCAGGCCTAGCGGAAAAACCCGTTGACCACTCGCTAGGACCTGAGCTGCAGAGAAAACTTTCGTGGTGACTCCCATGACTGGACGTACTAACTTTGTGAAAAGAACATTAATGTTATAAAGTGAAAGTCTTTCTTTGCTCTTACAAACTTATGTTTAGAGTTACTTTAAATCACTCTAAAGGTACCGTCACACATAACGATATCGTTAACGATATCGTTGCTTTTTGTGACGTAGCAACGATATTGTTACCGAAATCGTTATGCGTGACAGCGACCAACGATCAGGCCCCTGCTGGGAGATCGTTGGTCGCTGGGGAATGATCAGAACTTTATTTTGGTCGCTGGTCTCGTGCTGACATCGCTGAATCGGCGTGTGTGACGCTGATTCAGCGATGTCTTCACTGGTAACCAGGGTAAATATCGGGTTACTAAGCGCAGGGCCGCACTTAGTAACCCGATGTTTACCCTGGTTACCATTGTAAATGTAAAAAAAAAAACACTACATACTTACATTCCGGTGTCTGGTCACGTCCCTTGCCTTCAGCTTCCCGCACTGACTGTGAGCGCCGGCCGGCCGTAAAGCAGAGCACAGCGGTGACATCACCGCTCTGCTTTACGGCTGGCCGGCGCGCCGCTCACAGTCAGTGCAGTGTTTACCCTGGTTACCCGGGGACTTCGGCATCGTTGGTCGCTGGACAGCTGTCTGTGTGACAGCTCTCCAGCGACCAAACAGCGACGCTGCAGCGATCGGCATCGTTGTCTATATCGCTGCAGCGTCGCTTAATGTGACGGTACCTTAAAGTTACTCCTGTATATAAATTGAACTAGATCTATCTCTGGCTGTTCCCATCTCATGTTCTCTATGGGTTGCATCTAGACACCTGCATTACACCTCCATGAACATTTAAACAAAAAAGTTATGGGTCTCAGAAAAAAAGACTACACAAACACATTTGTTTTACAAATTTCTAATTTTTTTCACAACTAAAATATTAACAAGACTGGACAAGTTTAGTATTCCCACAATGTCACAAGGAGCTTTTCTCAAACAGGTCCAACAGTCATAATAATAATAATAATAATTTTTATTTATATAGCGCCAACATATTCCGCAGCGCTTTACAAATTATAGTGGGGACTTGCACAGACAATAGACATTACAGCATAACAGGAATACAGTTCAAAACAGATACCAGGAGGAATGAGGGCCCTGCTCGCAAGCTTACAAACTATGAGGAAAAGGGGAGACACGAGAGGTGGATGGCGTCATGGTGGCGTCAGGGCCTGTGGAATCCACAGATTCAGACAATCCTTCTTGTGACTCCATAGATAGCTATGGTCAGCACAAAGTGACTCGGGCATCGATTTTTAGAGCTGCAACTCCTTGGGAGGTTAGAAGGAGTTCAGTCTTTGCTGAACTTATCTTGTTGATTGCCTGTGGACACATGCTGCAGGAGAACCAGTCATGTCTGCTCTTTCCCTATTTAAGCTGGTTCCACTAATCATGGGATGCCAGCAATAGTTTCCCTATACTGGTCTAGTAGTTGTGAGCGGTGTCTGGTTAACCCTTTCCTTTTTCCCTAGATGTCTTTATATTACTTTATTGCCTCTCAGGCTTTACATTTCACGTCCCTTTGTGCAATTTCCCTGAGAGCGTATTGTGTGACTGTGTCTCACTTCTGCCCTGTGTTTTTTTTTTATATTTCCCCGCACACATACAGTATATAGTGGGGAAAAAGTATTTAGTCAGCCACAAATTGTGCAAGTTCTCCCACTTAAAAAGATGAGAAAGGCCTGTAATTGACATCATATGTAGACAACAACTGTTAGAGTCAAAATGAGAAAACAAATCCAGAAAATCACCCTGTCTGATTTGGCAAGATTTATTTAGCAAAATATGGTGGAAATAAGTATTTGGTCATTGGTATTTGGCCTAAAAATATGTAAGATTTCTGGCATTATTACTTATTATTATTTATTATTATAGCGCCATTTATTCCATGGTGCTTTACATGTGAAAAGGGGTATACATAATAAAAAAACAGGTACAATAATCTTGAACAAAACAAGTCACCGACTGTTACAGAAGGAGAGGGGACTCTGCCCGCGAAGGCTCACAGTCTACAAGGGATGGGTGAGGATACAGAAGGTGAGGGTAGAGCTGGTCATGCAGCAGTATGGTGGATCTGGGGTTACTGCAGGTTGTAGACTTGTCAAGAGGTAGGTCTTCAGTTTCCTTTTGAAGGTTTCCACGGTAGGAAAGAGTCTGATATGTTGGGGTAGAACTTCCAGAGTAGGGGGGATGCACGGGAAAAATCTTGTAGGATATACAGTGCAGACCAAAAGTTTGGACACACCTCATTTAAAGATTTTTCTTTATTTTCATGACTATGAAAATTGTACATTCACACTGAAGGCATCAAAACTATTAATTAAAACATGTGGAATTATATACTTAACAAAAAACACACTCACTCACAATTGCTCCTCCACTTGTCCTGTCAGGTTCCGTGAACAGAGGAATGGGTGTTCACGATACCTGATAGGACGCTGCCCTCACCCGACATCTGTCTCCAGCTGACATCTTTATGCAGTCCGCCCTACAACATCACAGCTGGGACAGCTGGGAAACTGCTGGGAGCTGATATATTTAACATCCTGATGCACTAACTAAAGATTACCTTTTTGCTAAATGAAGGTTTTTAGTCAAATTTGAAATATTTAAAAGTATTTTACTTTAATCATTTTTTTTATTAAATACAGTATCTCAGAGTACCCCTTTAACATCGGCATCACAGAAGTGAAGATGCACGCTTCTCTATCAGGTGGTCTGATGATGGACCAGCGTTGGTAATGGCAGGGGACGTTACCGGCCAGATTGCATATTTTCTTAGTCTCATTAGGGTCCAGCACCTTACTTGAGGCTTTGAGATTTAGGTTTCAGAATAGACGTCTATGGGCCCCGGGGTGTGTACTGTTTACAGAGGCTTGCAAAAGTATTCAATCCCTTGGCTTTTTACCTGTTTTGTTGCATTACAATCTGTGTTTAAATAATTTTGCAATCCGATTTGTGTTTAATGCATCAGTACTAGTGATGAGAAAATAGACTCGTTACTCGAGATTTCTCGAGCATGCTCGGGGGTCCTCCGAGTATTTTTTAGTGCTCGGAGATTTATTTTTTATTGCTGCAGCTGAATGATTTACATGTGGGGATTTCCTAGCAAC
This sequence comes from Ranitomeya imitator, assembly GCF_032444005.1. Classification (NCBI taxonomy): domain Eukaryota; kingdom Metazoa; phylum Chordata; class Amphibia; order Anura; family Dendrobatidae; genus Ranitomeya; species Ranitomeya imitator. Next base: position 738,488,390 of record NC_091284.1, on the reverse strand, counting down.
CAGGCAACACCCACATGTACTTATGCTTGTGTCTCTGTCATCCAAGGATAGCAGCACAATAAGTTACAACAAATATCAATTCAAGAGTCAACCTTCACACTCATATGAACAATGATCTATGTCTCTTGACTCACCGAAGAAAAAAACTTCTGGATATTTAAGCATAAATGCTGTGTCATCACAGATGGGTTATAAAAAAATCCCAATCTGTTGATCCCCCAATGCACCATCAAATCCATTGTATCATTCTGTATCTGTGTGCATTGTCTGTGTGCTGCAAGCTTTTACAGACGTATTGAGCATCTCCAATTCTGATCCTCAAAATCGGATAGAACAGAACATTCACTGACCCTCACTGATTTCATTCTCAGATCCATGATTTTCATGTATGTGGGAATGGACCTACAAAACTCTATGAGTCCATGTGCCGTCCAATAAAAAAAACCTGGAAGCACACAGACATTTCACACAAATCTGAGAATGTAGAATAAGGGATTTTACAAAAAACATCACTCCAAATCACAGAGTGCAGCACTTTCCGCTGACGTCTCGTCTGATTAGAGTCGCTTTCTCCTGTTTCTTCTCCTTCTGGTCAAACCTTCATGTCGGCATCTCCCAGCCACGACTCGTCTTGTCACAATGACCTTCCCAGGCTTTAAAATAACACGGTCACATACATTTTATACATTCATGCGTCCCCCTCCCCCCCCCCCCCGAATACAGATATGTACTCACCATTAAAATACTACTGACCAAGCACCATTAAAAATATAAAGTGATAAGCAACACTGTGCCCCCATTAACTATAATCTCTGACTCCCAATAATATAAATTATTCAGTTTGTGACTTTCCCCAATTACCTGTAAGGCTATGTGCACACAGAAAGTATGCAAGATTTTACAGTACAGGAAAAGTGAATGAGATCCTTGAAGTCACCCATAATAATGGGTGAAATTATCCTTGTATTTCACCCATAATAATGGGGAAAAATACATAACAAAAGCATTGCAAAAATGTGGAATACAATTCATGTATTTCACGCAACTTTCTTCCTACCAACACATTAGGACATGCAGCAGAATTTTGTCCCGCAAATCCTGAATGTGTTCACATAACCTTAGTCCCTGTACTGTGTCCTCATCATTCATTATAAGTACTTGATAGCATCATAATGAATTTGGGGGTGGGAGAACACGTTATCAGGTACTAAGCATCCTCTGCCACCTACCAATTCATTACAAGTCCCTGACAGCGTCTTCTCCCACCTTTCAGTTAATTATAAAGGGTCCTATGCATCTTATCGCCTCCTCTCCCAATCCCCAATCAATTTTAAGTCCCCAGTAGCATCATAATGAATTGCAAGATGGAGGATGACGTTATCAGGGCTTAGTACCCTCCTCCACCACCCAATTCATTTTACATCCAAATCTAATGTCCCTCCTCCTGTTCATAAGTCCATTATAAATCCCCCTTCCTCTCATCCCAATCCTACACCCCATTGTCCTCCTCCTCCCCCCGCATCCCATCATTGTCCTCTTCCACACCTTCATCATTGCCTTCTCCACCACCCCCATCATTGCCCTTTACACCACCACTATCATTGTCCTTTCCACCACCCCCATCATTGCCCTTTCACCACCCCATCATTGCCCTTTCCACCACCACCATCATTGTCCTTTCCTCCACCGTCATCATTGCCCTTTCCACCACCACCATCATTGTCCTTTCCACAACCTCCATCATTGCTTTCTGCTCCACCAGCCCATCATTGCCCTCTCCACCACCTACATACACACACCACTCACCTCTCTGCACGTTACACACACACACTGTATGTACACACACATACATTAGCATACACATGCACAGACACAGAGAGACAGACACACACAGCACCACTGACCACTCCGCACATTCCATGCAGCTGCAGCATCGTTGTCGCCGGCAGCTTTCTGTCTGACACAAAAGCACTCTGAATGCTGACACTATCCAGCTGCACCGCTGTGTCAGACAGGAAGCGCGGGCAGGAAGCAGTATGGATCCGTGCAGCCCTGCTCTGCTGCTATGCCATTTTCTCCTGTAGACAGCTCAGCTGCAGGAATCGCTCCCTGCCCTTGGCACATGAGTTCAATCTGTAGGATTTTTAATGAAACCAGAAAAGTAATAAGATCTTTTATATCTGGCTCTGAAAAGGGAGGCTAAACATCATATTAGTCAAGGTAACAAAGTTAAATACATAAGAAAGCAATACATGTTAAAGGCATGTAAAATAAGACAGTCCATCACAATGTACATCTTTCCAGAGAGATATACAGGTATAGGAGATTAGGCACACTTGCTAAAAATACATAATCGGATCTCATTAGTGATATAGATAAATATAATAATAATAATAATAATAATCTTTATTTATATAGTGCCAGCATATTCCGCAGCGCTTTACAGTTTAACAGTTTCAAACACAACAGTCATAAGTAACAATGTTAACAATACAATAATTAAAGCAACTTAAGACGACCCTGCTCGTGAGAGCTTACAATCTACAATGAGGTGAGGGAGATACAAAGTATAGGTGTGTATTTACAATGATGTATTTACAATAATGGCCCATCCATCTTCAGGGAGTGGGGGATAGATGGAGATGGTGAATGGGCTACACACATACACACACATGACTGATTAGGGAACGTGATAGGCCGCTCTGAACAAATGTGTTTTGAGGGAGCGTCTAAATCTATGCAAATTGGGGATGGTCCTAATATCTTGGGGTAGAGCATTCCAGAGGATTGGCGCAGCACGGGAGAAGTCTTGTAGTCGGGAGTGGGAGGTATGGATTAGTGCAGAGGTTAGTCGAAAGTCATTTGCAGAGCGCAGATGTCGGTTAGGCCGATAGACAGAAATTAGGGAGGAGATGTAAGGGGGTGCTGCACTGTGTAGAGCTTTGTGGGTGAGAACAAGTGCTTTGAATTGTATCCTGTAATGAATGGGCAGCCAGTGTAACGACTGGCGAAGAGTCATCCAAGTAACGATTAGCAAGATAGACAACCCTGGCTGCCGCATTAAGGATTGACTGGAGAGGGGAAAGTCGAATAAGGGGGAGGCTGTCATGATCCCAATGGCAGGGGATCACAAAAGGACAAGCACAAAAAACAAAACAAGCTCTAGGGTGATGGAAACTGAGCTGACCGCGATCCTGAACCTAAACACACAACTAGCTGTAGCCGGGGAACGTGCCTACGATGATCCTAGACGTCTCGCTCCAGCCGAAGGACTAACTTCCCCTATTAGAAGAAACACAGACCTCTCTTGCCTCCAGAGAACACCCCACAGAAATAGCAGCCCCCCACATGTAATGACAGTGAAATGAGAGGAAAGCACATACGTAGTTATGAAAACAGATTCAGCAAAATGAGGCCCGCTAAAGCTAGATAGCAGAGGATACAAAAGTGAACTGCGCGGTCAGCGAAAAACCCTACAAAAAACCATCCTGAAATTACTTGAACTCATGTGCCAACTCATGGAACATGAGGAGTAATATCAACCCACTAGAGCAACCAGCAAAAAGGAATCACATATCTGCAAGCTGGACTAAGACAAAAATTAAGCAAAACGTGGAACAGGAAAATCAAAAACTTAGCTTGTCCTGAAGATTTACAGAAGCGGGAAGCAGAGGTAACAAGACACACTGATTACATTGATAGCCGGCGAGGAAATGACAAGAAAGCCAGGTTAAATAGGAAACTCCCATATCCTGATAGAACAGGTGGACACCAGAGACCGCAGAAAACACAAGTCACCTAGTACCATCAGTAACCACCAGAGGGAGCCCAAAAACAGAATCCACAACAGTACCCCCCCCTTGAGGAGGGGTCACCGAACCCTCACGAGAACCACCAGGGCGACCAGGATGAGCCCTATGAAATGCACGAACCAAATCAGCAGCATGAACATCAGAGGCAACCACCCAAGAATTATCCTCCTGACCATAACCCTTCAACTTGACCAAATATTGGAGTTTCCGTCTGGAAACACGAGAATCCAAGATCTTCTCCACAACATACTCCAATTCTCCCTCCACCAGCACCGGAGCAGGAGGTTCAAGCGAAGGAACAACAGGTACCTCATACCTCCGCAACAACGACCGATGGAACACATTATGAATAGCAAACGATGCCGGGAGATCCAAACGAAACGACACAGTGTTAAGAATTTCCAAGATCCTATAGGGACCGATGAACCGAGGCTTGAACTTAGGAGAAGAGACCTTCATAGGAACAAAACGAGAAGACAACCACACCAAGTCCCCAACACGAAGTCGAGGACCCACGCGGCGACGGCGATTAGCAAACTGCTGAGCCCTCTCCTGGGACAACTTCAAATTGTCCACCACATGACTCCAAATCTGATGCAACCTATCCACCACCATGTCCACTCCAGGACAATCAGAAGGCTCCACCTGACCAGAGGAAAAACGAGGATGAAACCCCGAATTACAAAAGAAAGGAGAAACCAAGGTAGCAGAACTAGCCCGATTATTAAGGGCAAATTCGGCAAGCGGCAAAAAGGTAACCCAGTCATCCTGATCAGCAGAAACAAAACACCTTAAATAAGTTTCCAAGGTCTGATTAGTTCGTTCCGTCTGGCCATTCGTCTGAGGATGGAATGCAGACGAAAAGGACAAATCAATGCCCATCTTAGCACAGAACGTACGCCAAAATCTAGACAAAAACTGGGATCCCCTGTCAGAAACGATGTTCTCCGGAATCCCATGCAAACGAACCACGTTCTGAAAAAACAGAGGGACCAACTCAGAGGAGGAAGGTAACTTAGGCAAGGGTACCAGATGAACCATCTTAGAAAAGCGGTCACACACAACCCAGATGACGGACATTTTTTGAGAGACAGGGAGATCCGAAATAAAGTCCATGGAAATGTGCGTCCAAGGCCTCTTCGGGATAGGCAAAGGTGACAACAATCCACTGGCCCGAGAACAGCAAGGCTTAGCCCGAGCGCAAACTTCACAAGACTGCACAAAAGAACGCACATCCCTCGACAAGGAAGGCCACCAAAAAGACCGGGCCACCAAGTCTCTAGTACCAAATATTCCAGGATGACCTGCCAACGCAGAAGAATGGACCTCGGAGATGACTCTACTGGTCCAATTATCCGGAACAAACAGTCTTTCAGGCGGACAACGATCAGGTTTATCCGCCTGAAACTCCTGCAAAGCACGTCGCAAGTCTGGGGAGACAGCCGACAAAATCACCCCATCCCTAAGGATACCAGTGGGCTCAGAATTTCCAGGGGAGTCAGGCACAAAACTCCTAGAAAGAGCATCCGCCTTCACATTCTTTGAACCTGGCAGGTATGAAACCACAAAATCGAAACGGGAGAAAAACAGTGACCAACGAGCCTGTCTAGGATTCAGACGCTTGGCAGACTCAAGGTAAATCAGATTTTTGTGATCAGTCAAGACCACCACACGATGTCTAGCACCCTCAAGCCAATGACGCCACTCCTCAAATGCCCACTTCATGGCCAAAAGCTCTCCGATTACCAACATCATAATTCCGCTCAGTGGGCGAAAACTTTCTAGAAAAGAACGCACATGGCTTCATCACTGAGCAATCGGAGCTTCTCTGCGACAAAACCGCCCCCGCTCCAATCTCGGAAGCATCAACCTCAACCTGAAAAGGAAGCGAAACATCTGGCTGACGCAACGCAGGAGCAGAAGAAAACCGGCGCTTAAGTTCCTGAAAGGCCTCCACAGCCGCAGGAGACCAATCAGCAACATCAGCACCCTTCTTAGTCAAATCCGTCAAAGGCTTAACAACACTAGAAAAATTAGTTATGAAACGACGATAAAAATTAGCAAAGCCCAAGAACTTCTGTAGACTCTTAAGAGATGTAGGCTGCGTCCAGTCACAAATAGCCTGAACCTTGACGGGATCCATCTCAATAGTAGAAGGGGAAAAAATATACCCCAAAAAAGAGATCTTCTGGACTCCAAAGAGACACTTTGAACCTTTTACAAACAAAGAATTGGCCCGCAGGACCTGAAACACCTTCCTGACCTGCTGAACATTGGACTCCCAGTCATCAGAAAAAACCAAAACATCATCCAAATACACAATCATAAATTTATCCAGATATTCACGGAAAATATCGTGCATAAAGGACTGGAAGACAGAAGGAGCATTAGAAAGTCCAAAAGGCATCACCAAATACTCAAAATGGCCCTCAGGCGTATTAAATGCGGTTTTCCACTCATCACCCTGCTTTATCCGCACAAGATTATACGCAGCCCGAAGATCAATCTTAGTGAACCATTTAGCCCCCTTAATGCGAGCGAACAAATCAGTCAACAATGGCAAAGGATACTGATATTTGACTGTAATCTTATTCAAAAGACGGTAATCTATACAAGGCCTCAAGGAACCATCTTTTTTGGCCACGAAAAAAAAACCTGCTCCCAAAGGGGACGAAGATGGACAGATATGTCCCTTTTCCAAGGACTCCTTAACATAATCCCGCATAGCAGTATGCTCTGGCACTGACAGATTGAACAAACGTCCTTTAGGAAATTTACTGCCAGGAATCAAATCTATAGCACAATCGCAATCCCTGTGAGGAGGAAGCGAATTGAGCTTAGACTCCTCAAAAACATCCCGATAATCAGACAAAAATACAGGAACCTCAGAAGGAGTAGATGAAGCGATAGAAATCGGAGGTGCATCATAATGAACCCCCTGACATCCCCAGCTTAACACAGACATCGTTTTCCAGTCCAAGACTGGGTTATGAGTTTGTAACCATGGCAGACCAAGCACTAAGACATCATGTAAATTATACAGTACCAGGAAGCGAATCACCTCCTGATGAACGGGAGTCATACGCATGGTCACTTGTGTCCAGTACTGAGGTTTGTTCATAGCCAAAGGTGTAGAGTCAATTCCTTTCAAAGGAATAGGGACTTCCAGAGGCTCCAGACTAAACCCACAGCGGTTGGCAAATGACCAATCCATAAGACTCAGGGCAGCGCCTGAATCCACATAGGCATCGACGGAAATGGCTGATAATGAACAAATCAGAGTCACAGACAGAATGAACTTAGACTGTAAAGTACCAATGGCAACAGACTTATCAACCTTTTTTGTGCATTTAGAGCATGCTGATATAACATGAGCTGAATCACCACAATAAAAACACAACCCATTTTTCCGCCTATAGTTTTGCCGTTCACTTCTGGACTGAATTCTATCACATTGCATTGTCTCAGGTGCCTGTTCAGAAGACACCGCCAAATGGTGCACAGGTTTGCGCTCCCGTAAACGCCGATCAATCTGAATAGCCATAGTTATAGACTCATTCAGACCTGTAGGCGCAGGGAACCCCACCATAACATCTTTAATGGCCTCAGAAAGGCCATCTCTGAATCTTGCAGCCAGGGCGCACTCATTCCACTGAGTAAGCACCGACCATTTCAGAAATTTCTGACAATATATTTCTGCTTCATCTTGCCCCTGAGAGAGAGCCAATAAAGCTTTTTCAGCCTGAATCTCTAGGTTAGGTTCCTCATAGAGCAAACCCAATGCCAGAAAAAACGCATCCACATTGAGCAACGCAGGATCCCCTGGTGCCAATGCAAATGCCCAATTCTGAGGGTCACCCCGCAGGAAAGATATAACAATTTTGACTTGCTGAGCAGGGTCTCCAGAGGAGCGAGATTTCAAAGAAAGAAACAACTTGCAATTGTTCCTAAAATTCAGAAAACTAGATCTATCTCCAGAAAAAAACTCTGGGATAGGAATTCTAGGTTCAGACATAGGAGCATGTACAACAAAATCTTGTATATTTTGAACCTTAGCAGCAAGATTATTCAGGCTGGAAGCCAAACTCTGGACGTCCATGATCAACAGCTGAGGTCAGAGCCATTCAAGGATTAAGAGGAGGTAAGACGCAGCCAGGCTGCAATTAATGCTAGGCAGCAAACTCTGAGGAGAAAAAAAAAAAAAAACTTCCTCAGACTACTTTTCCTCCTACTTCAGCCAATACGATACACTTTTTGGCCGGCTATACTGTCATGATCCCAATGGCAGGGGATCACAAAAGGACAAGCACAAAAAACAAAACAAGCTCTAGGGTGATGGAAACTGAGCTGACCGCGATCCTGAACCTAAACACACAACTAGCTGTAGCCAGGGAACGTGCCTACGATGATCCTAGACGTCTCGCTCCAGCCGAAGGACTAACTTCCCCTATTAGAAGAAACACAGACCTCTCTTGCCTCCAGAGAACACCCCACAGAAATAGCAGCCCCCCACATGTAATGACGGTGAAATGAGAGGAAAGCACATACGTACCGTAGTTATGAAAACAGATTCAGCAAAATGAGGCCCGCTAAAGCTAGATAGCAGAGGATACAAAAGTGAACTGCGCGGTCAGCGAAAAACCCTACAAAAAACCATCCTGAAATTACTTGAACTCATGTACCAACTCATGGAACATGAGGAGTAATATCAGCCCACTAGAGCAACCAGCAAAAAGGAATCACATATCTGCAAGCTGGATTAAGACAAAAATTAAGCAAAACGTGGAACAGGAAAATCAAAAACTTAGCTTGTCCTGAAGATTTACAGAAGCGGGAAGCAGAGGTAACAAGACACACTGATTACATTGATAGCCGGCGAGGAAATGACAAGAAAGCCAGGTTAAATAGGAAACTCCCATATCCTGATAGAACAGGTGGACACCAGAGACCACAGAAAACACAAGTCACCTAGTACCATCAGTAACCACCAGAGGGAGCCCAAAAACAGAATCCACAACAGGAGGCCAATTAATAGAGCGTTGCAGTAGTCCAGGCGGGAGTGGATCAGGGTGACAGTGAGGGTTTTTGTTGTTTCCATAGTGAAAAAAGGGCTGATTCTAGAGATGTTCTTTAGGTGTTAGCGGCACGAGCAGGCAAGAGGTTGTATATGGGATGTGAAGGAGAGATCGGAGTCAAACGAAACACCCAGACAGCGCGCCTGCTGCCGGGATGTTATTATGGTGCCACCCACAGAGAGGGAAACGTCAGGTTTAGGGAGGTTAGTAGATGGTGGGAGCAGAAGAAGTTCAGTTTTGGAGAGGTTGAGTTTCAGATAGAGAGCGGACATGATGTTGAAGACTGCGGACAGACAGTCACTGGTGTTCTGTAGTACAGTGGGAGTAAGGTCAGGGGATGACGTGTATAGTTGTGTGTCGTCGGCATAAAGATGTTACTGAAAGCCAAATCTGCTGATGATCTGTCCAATTGGGGCCATGTAGAGAGCGAAGAGAAGGGGGCCAAGGACTGAGCCCTGAGGTACCCCGACAGTGAGAGGAAGAGGAGATGAAGTGGAGCCAGAGAATAGAACACTGAAGGAGCGGTCAGAAAGATAGGAGGAGAACCAGGAGAGATAAGTGTCATTAGTGCCTAGTGACTGGAGCCTAGAGAGTAGGAGAGGGTGGTCAACAGTGTCGAAAGCTGCAGAAAGATCAAGAAAAATGAGCAGAGAGTGGTCACCGTTACATTTTGCTGTCAGAAGGTCGTTGGTCACTTTGATGAGTGCAGTTTCTGTCGAGTGTAGGGGCGGAAGCCAGACTGTGAAGGCTCTAGGAGGGAGTGAATGGAGAGGTAATGGGTAAGGCGGGAGTAGACTAGGCGCTCCAAGAGTTTAGAGATGAAGGGGAGGTTGGAGACCGGTCTGTAGTTATTTGTGCAGGATGGGTCGAGGGCGGGTTTCTTTAGTATCGGAGTAATGATAGAGTGTTTCAAGGAGGATGGGAAAATGCCTGAGGAGAGTGAGAGATTAAAGATTGTAGTTAGGTGAGAGAGAGACTGGAGGAGATGAGAGGGAATTGGGTCGGTAGTGCATGTAGTTGGACGAGAAGAAGAGAGAAGCCTGGAGACTTCTTCTTCTGTGATGGGATCAAATGTGGAGAGTGAGCCAGGGGAGATGCAGGGAGGGATAGGAGTCACTGAACTTGGTAATTGGGAGCAAATTTCCTGACGAATATGGTCTATTTTCTCTATAAAGTGGGAGGCCAGGTCATCAGCACAAATGTCTGTAATAGGGGCTTGTGCTGTTGGCCTGAGGAGGGAGTGAAAGGTGTCAAAAAGTTTCTCTTGGGGTTGTTGGATAGTGAATAAAGAAATCTATTCATATATACCCATTCAAGTGAATGCAAGGAGATCATAATCCCTATTTAAGCCCTTTGGAGCCAGAGAGTTCAGTTCCTAGATCCAAGAGGATACCCTACATTTCAGTAAACGTATGCGATCACCTCCACATCTGGGAGAGGGAACATATTCATGAAAGTTCAATTGAGAAACATTGTGACCTTCTGATGCAATATCGTGGGGCAGAGGTAGTAAGAGATTTTTACATCTTATTGTAGATTTGTGTTTGGATATTTGATCTTTTATGGGTTGTGTAGTCTTGCCAATATATAGCTGTCCGCAGGGATATTTGATAAGGTAGACGACATATGAAGTGTCACAGGTAGAATCATCCCCGATTGTATACTTTTTATCTGCATAAGGGTGATGTATTAAGTTTCCTTGTAAAATATTGCTCCATTGATGGCATTACAGTGGGAATGTGTCGGTTTTGCGGTTCTGAAGGAACCTTTGTCTCTTGGTGACCCGTGCTGTGCCAAAGTCAGCATGTTCCAGATTATCTTTAAGGTTGGGTGCACGTTTAATGCAAGGGAGAAAAGGTTGTTGAAATTATTTCATGGAGGGGTAAGCTGTTTGAAGTACGTTCCATTGTTTACCAATGGTTTTGTGTAAAATGTAGGTAAACGGGTGGTATTTATGTACAAATGGGGTGCGGACAACCACAGGGGACAGGGTAGTGGGAGTAAATACAGAAGATCTTTGTAAAGCTTCAGTGGCATAACCACTTTTTGAAAAATTCTGACTCATTTCCTGTATTTTCTGCTTATGGACTGCATATATGCAGAAGCATTTCTAACAATATGTCTAACCCATTGAAATTTTGATTTGGGGATTGACTAATCATAGTCGAAGGATGGAGCTTAAGGTTGCGCAAAAGACCATTTGGTCTACAATTTTGGTAGTGCAAAAGACCATTACGGACTGTCGGTTTGATGTATAGATCCTTCATTAGATTTCCTAAGTTATCTTTAAGGACCATGGTGTCCAGAAAATGAATTTGATGTCTGTCATAGGACATAGTAAACTTTAGACCGTCCCAAGAGAAATTTAGAACCTCAAAAAAAGACATGAGAGATTCAAGAGGTCTCTCTCATATGCAAAATTTGTCATCGATATAACGTTTCCATAATATGAAATGTGTTTTGAAAAAAGTGTTGAGATACACTATCGATTTTTCAAAGGCAGCAATGTAGCAATTCGCATATGGGAGGCCACATTTGAGCCCATGGCTGTACCTTTGACTTGTAAATAAAAGGAGTCCTAAAACAAAAAGTTATTTTTTGTGAGTACCACAGTCAATAACACCATTCAGAGATCAGCAATCTCTGCAGAGGTCTGTGATTCCAGTAAAAGATCATATACTGATTTGATACCTAGAGTGCGGGGAATGAAAGTATAAAGATTGTTCACGTCAAACGTGACTAAAAACGCTTTAGGATGGACTAGTTCTTTCTCCTTAATAATTTTCAAGAAGGCTCCCATATCCAATGTGAACGAGGGACTATTTTTAATCAAAGGGGGTTGTAACTTTTTGAGAAAAATAGATAAGGGTGAGAGTAAGGAAGCCTTTTGGATCTACAAGCTAAACTTTCCGCCTTCAAAGGGCTTAAATGGGGAACATGATCTCCTTGCATTCACTTGAATGGGTATATATGAATAGATTTCTTTATCTACAGTACGGACCAAAAGTTTGGACACACCTTCTCATTTAAAGATTTTTCTGTGTTTTCATGACTATGAAAATTGTACATTCACACTGAAGGCATCAAAACTATGAATTAACACATGTGGAATTATATACTTAACAAAAAAGTGTGAAACAACTGAAATCATGTCTTATATTCAAGGTTCTTCAAAGTAGCCACCTTTTGGTTTGATGACTGCTTTGCACACTCTTGGCATTCTCTTGAGGGTTACCACTTGAGCAAAGCTATAATTGGCAATGGTCTGACCATTGTCATAGTGCTAAATAGCCCTTTATGGATGACACCTGGAGGAGATTCCACAGACCCAGCCAGATAGGACGGCTGAGCTGTCAATCACAATACTCACACCTCTGCCTCAGAATGGGCAGTAGAGCTGTCACTTACCATCCTGACAGCTCCCATAGTGAGGCAAAGATGTCATTCACAGTGTCCATAGGACACTGAGTAGTGGAATCGTGACAAACATACTACACAGATTTTTCGTGCTTTATAACAAAACAGTTAAAAAATGATCCCTCTTTGTTTTTTCCGTATGATCAAAAATATAAAAAGTAGACGGCACCACCAATGTCACTGGATCTAAGTACCTTTGATGCGATGTGCTTTCGGATCTCGGGTGCTCCTCATAAAAAAATATGTAAATATCATTCATAACCAGAAGGAAAAATGGGTAGCACTCACCGATCATTTAAAACAGTGTTTCCTTTATTCAGTCACAATAAAACTCTTCATGGCCCGGGAGTGTGAGCAGAAGTGTGCAGGTGCTGACGACGGCCGTTTTGCGCTGATATAGTGCTTCTACGGAGAAGCACTATACCAGCGCAAAATGGCCGTCGTCAGCACCTGAACACTCCTGCCCTCACACTCCCGGGCCATGAAGAGCTTTTACTGTGACTGAATAAAGGAATCACTGTTTTAAAGGATCGGTGAGTGCTACCCATTTTTCCTTCTGGTTATGGATGCCTCTTATTGTTTTGTCATCAAGCATATGTAAGAGGGTGGTGCTGTTATGGACAATAAGAAACACGCTGTCACTTTAAGAGGCTGCATCCCCTTGTCTGGTGTGATGGTATGTTCTGCTGTTCTCCCCTGCTCTTATGTTTGCTGTGAACTGGTCGGGGCTGTGTGCAGGGGTGGAGCTGAAGCAGCGTGTGGAGGGAAAGTTTCAGAGGGAACTGAGAGAACTTTGTGCTGTTCTGTCTGCAAGGAAGAGTCGTTGGCTGCAAGAAAGATTACACAGCTTGAGACGAACTGCATTTGTTAAATAGACTTTCCCGGTTACAGCAAAGGGTGGCTGTTCTGTGCTAGTTTGTGAAGCCATGAAGATACTGAGAAGGGGACTTACGGTTTCCAGGAGCAAGGAAAAGACCACGCTTTGCAGAGCTGACAGGAATCCGTGCGCACCACCGTTTTGGACTTCGGGGGTTCCCTGGGACTGGACCTGTGTCCCCAACATCACCGTGAGTTTGTTCCTGTTTGGTGCAACTGTTAGGGCCTAGTGCAGGCTTCAGTAGTTAGAGCACGGTAGCCGTGTGGCCTGCGTAGTAAAGGCCAGGGAGGTTATATGCAGAGTAGCATCGATATATGTTTTATTGTGTAAAGTTGCTTGTGAGACAGATTCTGAGTTTGTAATTGTTGAAGCACTGTGCTATTTTACAGACAAGATAACTCATGTGCATTATCTTTAGCTATTGTAAACCCCTGTTTGCACCTTCCTTGTCCCTTCCATTCCCTGTCTCCCAATAAATCTATCCTTTGTTGTTTGCACCTCATCTTGTGTACAGTAGTCTTCCTGCACCGTGGTGGTCCCCCGGCCATCGCTTCAAGTGGCGCTGCAAGCAGGGTACTGTCACCAGGATGGCGGCAGCAGACAGCAATGGCGGGAATGCTAACATTAATGGGGATGCTGTGGGCATTGGTGGAACCCCTGCAAGGACACTCCCTATGGGCACCATATTTAGTGTGCTCCCAAAGTTTGACGGCAAGAATATGCCACTATCCGACTGGGTGTCCCGGCTGCAATGCACCCTGAAGATTTATAACATCAGCCCAGACCTTGAAGCGGACATTGCTTTAACTGCCCTAGAGGGGGAAGCCCGCAGAAACGTCTGCCTACAACCAGAACTCACCCGCAGTACCCTGAAGGAGCTAGTGAAGTTCCTGGAAGAGATCTATGGCGAGACTGCTAGCGCGGAACATCTTCGCGCCAAATTTTTCTCTAGGCTGCAGCGGGAAGAAGAAGGAATTTCTCAGTATGCAACAGCACTGCAAGAAGTGTTCGAAGAGGTGCAGAGAAAGGAGGCAGATGGATTTGGCAGCATGGGCTCTAAAGACCGGATACTTCGGGAGCAATTCATTCTGGGACTACACAGCACATCCTTGAGGCGAGCACTGTCAGAACGGGTCCAGGCAGATCCAGCCCTTACGTTTCGTCAAGTTCTGGCGGAAACAGTGGCCCGAAGTAAAGAAGAAAGCTATGTGTCTGGAGTGATGCGCATCCAGGGCGCCAATTCCAGAGGTGCTGGTCCAGGTAGTGCAAGACTTGCAGCGGTCCCTTGTTAACGTGCAAGAGAAACTGACCCAGATGGAGCGAAGAGTGAGGGAACTACAAGAGACTGACCCACCATACTCATGCAACCATTCTTCAGCCCGATCGACAAGGGATCAGTGGGAACAAGCCCCCTCCCGTCAGGCATCGGCGGCACGAGGACAGGCTCGAAGTACCCCTCGGCGAGGAGGAGGCATTCAATGCTGGGAGTGTGGAGGATGGGGGCACCTGCCAGAGACTGTCGGAACTATACTCAAGGCCAGTGGAAGCCGCCGTTAAACTACCAACCCCTGCAGTAGTGCAGCACTCTGTGGGGGAGGCGAGAAGAAAGGCCGCTCCATATCATAACGAACACTTGATTGCTGGAAGCCCCATCCTACGTGCTGAATTTGAAGGAGTTCTGGTGGATTGCCTGGTAGATACCGGGTCACAAGTGACAACGATGCCAGAAGCGTACTTCAAGCAGCATTTCCAGAACCTGGCCAAGCCAGAAAAAGAGACATTGATTCGCTTGTTTGCTGCCAACCAACAACCGATTCCGGTCACAGGGGTCGTGTGAATGAATATTCGAATCTGTGGGCAAGAAGTTGGAAGAAAAGGGATCCTGCTAGTCCCTGAGCCTGTCAAGGAAGTTGTGCCTGTAGTACTGGGAATGAATATCCTACGTGAACTCGATCAGATTATGTTTACCAAACGGGGACCTGGATATTGGAAGAAGGCTACTCCACATAAGCCTACTCAAGAAGCCCTTCAACGACTGATCCGCGTCTGTGGGACGCAGAAGAGTGTGCCATCTTATCAGACGGTAGGGGTCATCGGGGCTCCTGGTAAAGAACCTGTAATCCTACCTCCCGAGTGAGAAACTATAGTATACCTTCCAGTGGGGACTCACCGCAACCTTGATGGGTTGGAAGTGGTTGTTCAGCCTGTGGTAGTTGGAGGAGTGGATCAAGAAGTCATGATAGCTCGTACGATAGCTGTGGTCCAGCGAGGACTTGTCCCCATAAGAGCTTTGAATGTGAGCCCCAGGGAGGTCACCTTGCCACGAGGGACAGATCTGGCCCTGGTGTACCTACATAAGGGTGAAGTGGTGAGTCAGAAGGAGATGTCTTTATCACCGAAAGAAGGCGTGGGGTGGACCCTAGCAGTTGCTGCGGGAGACGAAGAGACACCATCCCCAGAGTGGAGTGAACGGGTCATCCTTGAGCAAATGGAAGTGAATGTGAAGGCTATGGGCCCTGAGCGTCTGCAAGCAATAGAAACTATGCTGTGGGAAAATCAGGCCACATTCGCCCGTCACGCTGAAGATTTCGGCTGTACTGAAGCCATCACGCATGAGATCCCGACTGGGGAAGCTCGTCCAATTCGAGAACGATACCGGCAGATCCCGCCCAAGATGTACCAAGAGGTGAAAACATTACTGAGGCAGATGCTGGATTCAGGAGTGGTGCAGAGTAGTCAGAGCCCATGGGCAGCCCCGGTGGTGCTCGTCAAGAAAAAGGATGGGACCATCCGGTTCTGTGTAGATTACAGGAAACTCAATGCCTGCACTGTTCGAGACTCGTATCCGTTGCCCCGCATCGAGGAATCCTTGACAGCGTTGGGGAAAACCAAGTACTTCTCCACCCTGGACCTAGCAAGCGGATACTGGCAAGTAGCCGTGGCAGAGAAAGACAGAGAGAAAACCACCTTCATCCTCCCTATGGGACTGTTTGAGTTTAACCGGATGCCCTTCGGGCTCTCCAATGCTCCAGGCACCTTTCAACGGCTGATGGAAAAGTGTTTGGGAGATTTAAATTTCGAGGCTACCCTGATCTATCTGGATGACATCATTGTGTTTTCATCCTCATTCGAAGACCACCTTGCCCGGCTTGGACAGGTACTCGGAAGACTGCGGGCGCATAACCTGAAGTTGAAGCCAAAAAAATGCCACCTCTTCAAGAGGGAGATCGAGTACCTAGGCCACATAGTGTCACAAGATGGAGTTCTACCCTCGCCAGAAAAAGTGGCTGCTATCCAGAAGTGGCCAGTCCCTCAAACAGTGAGAGAACTCCAGGCCTTCCTGGGACTCGCGGGGTACTACCGCCGGTTTGTTAAAGACTTCGCAAAGGTGGCAGGTCCTCTCAATGAGTTGCTGAGGGGGACCGCTGGAGTGCCGAAGACCCAGCGCATCCCCTGGGCACAGGGACAACACGAGGCCTTCCAGGCTATAAAGAATGCCCTTACTTCGGCCCCGATTTTGGCCTACGCAGACTTCGATCAACCGTTCCTGTTGTACACCGATGGTAGCCTTCATGGACTCGGTGCAGTACTTTCTCAGATACAGGATGGACATGAGAGAGTTATCGGGTATGCTAGCAGGTCCCTGCGAGACAGCGAAAGAAACCCTCACAATTACAGCTCCTTCCGGTTAGAGCTCCTGGCCCTGGTGTGGGCCATGACAGAAAAGTTTTCAGGCTTCCTGACAGGAACCAAAATTCAAGTTCGAACAGACAATAATCCCCTGGCCCACCTTGAGAATGCTAAACTGGGGGCCTTAGAACAACGGTGGATGGCTCGCCTGGCCAAGTTTGACTTTACCATCCGTTATCGCTCTGCTACCGAAAACGCAAATGCGGATGGGCTGTCAAGAGTGCCTGTGGAGACTCCAGTGGGGGATCTTGATGAGCAACTCGAAGAGGAGGAAACCCCAGACTTCAATAAGTTCAAGCCCCCAATGGTTGTGGCCCAGTCAAGAAGGGAGGCCTGCGCATTACCCCGGTCCCTGGGGAGAACCAATGAGGAATGGGGACACGTTCAGGATGAAGACGAAGCACTGAGACAGATGAAATGGTGGGTAACGCAAAAGCAGAAGCCTGGCAAACAAAAGAGAGATAGTCTGGACTCTGAAATGAGGAGTGTGTTGCACCAGTGGGATAGACTGGAAGTGCGAGAGTCAGTACTATATCGTAAGAGGCAACAGCCAAAATATATGGAAGTAAGGTGGCAAGTGGTCATCCCAGGAAGAATGGCTCAAGAAATAGCTAAAGAAGCCCACGAATTCGGAGCGCACTTCGGCCCCACAAAGACCTACCAATGGCTGCAGCGGTATGTGTATTGCCCCCGGTTGGAGCTTGTGGTGGAAGAGGTTTGCCGGCAGTGTCGAGTATGTGACCTCATTGAGAGTACTGAACAGAGGGCACCCATCCAGACCATACAAACTAAGGAACCGTTGGAAGTCTTGATCGACTATCTCCTCATGGGACACTCGGTCCGGGGGCTGTAATACTGTTTGGTGATGACCGATCATTTCTCTAAGTTCGCAGTAGTCACTCCGACTAGAGACCAGACTGCGGAGTCGGCGGCGCGAGCCATCTGTCAAGACTTCATCTGGGTGTATGGGTGCCCAAAGCGCATCCACTCCGACCAAGGCGCATGTTTCCAAGGCAAGGTGATGGAAGAATTGTATCGCATGTATGGCATCGAGCGGTCCCGGACCACCCCTTACCATCCTCAAGGCAATGGAGCTTGCGAACGCTTCAACAGAACCTTGCTTCAGATGCTGAGAACATTGGAGGAGGATAAGAAGGTGTGTTGGCCAGACTATCTGCCAGAATTGGTCTGGACCTACAACAATCGGGTCCACTCCACCACGGGTTAAACCCCCTATCCACTGTTGTTTGGAAGAGCTGGACGAGAGATCATTGAGCTGAATTTGGAACAGCCAGAGGAGCTGATGGAGCGAAATGTCACCTCATGGGTGAAAGAGCATCAGCAACGTTTGCAAACGATACGGCGGTTGGCGGGTCAGCAACTGCAAGAAAAAGAACATACGGCCCGCAAACCGACTCAAGAGTTACCGCTCCAACCTGGAGACCGGGTATTGTTCAGAGAGAAACGCCCTAAGGGAAAACTAAGTGAGAGATGGGAAGTACAGCCGTACAAGGTTATCGAGTGAGTGTATGCTAACGGCCCTGTCTACAAGGTACAGATTGAAGATGGGGCATCCGCCCCTAGAGTACTTCACAGAAATATGCTGCGGCCTTGCCGGTCTGAGGTCTGTTCTATGCCATTGTCGCCTGGAGGCGCCACTCCACTTCCTGAATCTGTCATGCCTGATGACCAAATCGATGATGAGTGGTGGACCGTCCCTGACACAGTAGGGGGTCCTCAGCCGCCCAGAGACGGTAATCTCATGGATGTACCAGTACCACCATGCGAGGATGAGACCAGACAAGAGCGCACAATGTCCCCTGCAACAAGTGTTCCTCTGGAAGATAGTCAGGCCTTGCCTGACAGCCAAGAGCTTCGGAGATCCCAGAAGTCTAATGCAGGGGTTCCACCAGTCCGATATGTAGAACAGTGTGCTCTGTCTGTTTTTACACCTTTGTTGCCTCCTCCATTACACTTTTACCCTGATGCTGTGATGGCCGAGGACGACCATCATTAAGAAGGGAGGCATGTAAGAGGGTGGTGCTGTTATGGACAATAAGAAACACGCTGTCACTTTAAGAGGCTGCATCCCCTTGTCTGGTGTGATGGTATGTTCTGCTGTTCTCCCCTGCTCTTATGTTTGTTGTGAACTGGTCGGGGCTGTGTGCAGGGGTGGAGCTGAAGCTGCGTGTGGAGGGAAAGTTTCAGAGGGAACTGAGAGAACTTTGTGCTGTTCTGTCTGCAAGTAGGGTTGAACGAAACGGGTCGTTCATTTTCAAAAGTCGCCGACTTTTGGCAAAGTCGGGTTTCATTAAACCCGATCCGACCCCTGTGCGGGGTCGGCCATGCGGTACGCGACTTTCGCGCCAAAGTCGCGTTTCAATGACGCGAAAAGCGCCATTTCTCAGCCAATGAAGGTAAACGCAGAGTGTGGGCAGCGTGATGACATAGGTCCTGGTCCCCACCATCTTAGAGAAGGGAATTGCAGTGATTGGCTTGCTGTCTGCGGCGTCACAGGGGCTATAAAGGGGCGTTCCCGCCGACCGCCATCTTACTGCTGCTGATCTGAGCTTAGGGAGAGGTTGCTGCCGCTTCGTCAGAAGCAGGGATAGCGTTAGGCAGGGTCCATTAACCACCAAACCGCTTGTGCTGTAGCGATTTGCACTGTCCAACACCACCTTCGGTGTGCAGGGATAGTGGAAGCTACATTTTTTATTTTTTTTTTCTCAGCGCTGTAGCTCATTGGGCTGCCCTAGAAGGCTCCCTGATAGCTGCATTGCTGTGTGTACGCCGCTGTGCAAACCAACTGCTTTTTTCAAAGCACAAATCCTCTTGTTCCTTCCTTTCTGCACAGCTATTATTATTATTATTATTATTATTTATTTATATAGCACCATTAATTCCATGGTGCTGTACATGAGAAGGGGTTACATCAAAATAAAAATATCACTTACAGTAAACAAAACTAACAATGACAGACTGGTACAGAGGGGCGAGGACCCTGCCCTTGCGGGCTTACATTCTACAGGATTATGGGGAAGGAGACAGGAGGTCGAGGGTTGCAGTAGCTCCAATGGTGTGGAGGTGGCCGTGTGGTCTTTACAGGCTGTAAGCTTCTTTGAAGAGGTGGGTTTTCAGGTTTCTTTTGAAGGATCCAAAAGTAGTGGATAACCGGATGTGTTCGGGCACTGAATTCCAAAAGCTATCTTGTTTGTTAGTCCACACTTTTTATTTAATTTGTGCATCAGTCCACTCCTTATTGCTGCCTGCCATACCTGGCTGAGATTACTGCAGGGAGATAGTAATTGAAGGACAGTTCCTTTTTTTTTTTTTTTTGTGGGAGATTAAGATTGGCATTTCTGCTAGAGTGCCATCCCTGTCTGTGCCATCTCTCACTCAGTGGGCCATAGAAAGCCTATTTATTTTTTTGCTTGATTTGGGTTCTAAAATCTACCTGAAAAAATCACTACATCAATCAGTGGGAGAAAAATATTGGCCTCAGGCCGTGTGTGCCACTCCTGACTCCTGTGTGTGCCATCTCTCAGTCAGTGGGCCATAGAAAGCCTATTTATTTTTTTGCTTGATTTGGGTTCCAAAATCTACCTGAAAAAATCACCACATCAATCAGTGGGAGAAAAATATTGGCCTCAGGGCTTGTGTGCCACTCCTGACTCCTGTGTGCATCACCACTCACTCAGTGGGCCATAGAAAGCCTATTTTTTTTTTTTTGCTTTATTTGGGTTCTAAATTCTACCTGAAAAATCAATAAATCAATCAGTGGGAGATTAATATTGGCCTTTGGGCTTCTGTGCCAGTCCTAAGCGTGCCATCTCTCTCACAAATAGTGGGCCATAGAAAGCCTATTTATTTATTTTTTTTTGGTTTTATAAATTCTCCCTGAAAAAAAAAAGGGAGATTAATATTGGCCTTTGGGCTTGTGTGCCAGTCCTAAGCGTGCCATCTCTCTCTCTCAGATAGTGGGCCATAGAAAGCCTATTTATTATTTTTTTTATTGGGTTTATAAATTTTCCCTGAAAAAAAAAAAAAAAAGTGGGAGATTAATATTGGCCTCTGGGCTTGTGTGCCAGTCCTGAGCGTGCCATCTCTCTCACAAATAGTGGGCCATAGAAAGCCTTTTTTTTTTTTTTTTTTTTTTGGTTTTATAAATTCTCCCTGAAAAAAAAAAGGGAGATTAATATTGGCCT
Organism: Ranitomeya imitator; assembly: GCF_032444005.1. NCBI lineage: Eukaryota > Metazoa > Chordata > Amphibia > Anura > Dendrobatidae > Ranitomeya > Ranitomeya imitator. The sequence goes on along the minus strand of NC_091284.1, from coordinate 738,467,314 downwards.
TTGGGCTTGTGTGCCAGTCCTAAGCGTACCAGCTCTCTCTCTCAGATAGTGGGCCATAGAAAGCCTATTTATTATTTTTTTTATTGGGTTTATAAATTTTCCCTGGAAAAAAAAAAAAAAAGTGGGAGATTAATATTGGCCTTTGGGCTTGTGTGCCAGTCCTAAGCGTGCCATCTCTCTCTCTCAGATAGTGGGCCATAGAAAGCCTATTTATTATTTTTTTTATTGGGTTTATATATTTTCCCTGAAAAAAAAAAAAAAAAAGGGAGATTAATATTGGCCTTTGGGCTTGTGTGCCAGTCCTTAGCGTGCCATCTCTCTCTCTCAGATTGTGAGCCATAGAAAGCCTATTTATTTTTTTGGTTGATTTGGGTTCTAAATTCTACCTGAAAAAATCAATAAATCAATCAGTGGGAGATAAATATTGGCCTTTGGGCTTGTGTGCCAGTCCTAAGCGTGCCATCTCTCTCACAAATAGTGGGCCATAGAAAGCCTATTTTTTTTTTTTTTTTTTGGTTTTATAAATTCTCCCTGAAAAAAAAAAGGGAGATTAATATTGGCCTTTGGGCTTTTGTGCCAGTCCTAAGCGTGCCATCTCTCTCTCTCAGATAGTGGGCCATAGAAAGCCTATTTATTATTTTTTTTATTGGGTTTATAAATTTTCCCTGAAAAAAAAAAAAAAAAGTGGGAGATTAATATTGGCCTCTGGGCTTGTGTGCCAGTCCTGAGCGTGCCATCTCTCTCACAAATAGTGGGCCATAGAAAGCCTATTTATTATTTTTTTTATTGGGTTTATAAATTTTCCCTGGAAAAAAAAAAAAAAAGTGGGAGATTAATATTGGCCTTTGGGCTTGTGTGCCAGTCCTAAGCGTGCCATCTCTCTCTCTCAGATAGTGGGCCATAGAAAGCCTATTTATTATTTTTTTTTATTGGGTTTATAAATTTTCCCTGAAAAAAAAAAAAAAAAAGGGAGATTAATATTGGCCTTTGGGCTTGTGTGCCAGTCCTAAGCGTGCCATCTCTCTCTCTCAGATAGTGAGCCATAGAAAGCCTATTTATTTTTTTGGTTGATTTGGGTTCTAAATTCTACCTGAAAAAATCAATAAATCAATCAGTGGGAGATAAATATTGGCCTCTGGGCTTGTGTGCCACTCCTGACTCCTGTGTGCGTTATCTCTCACTCAGTGGGCCATAGAAAGCCTATTTTTTGTTTTATTTGTTTTCTAAATTCTCCCTGAAAAAATCATTTTATTTTATTTGGTTTCTAAATTCTTCCTGAAAAAATCATTTTATTCTATTATTTTTTTTTTCTAAAGTCTCCCTGAAAAAAAAAAAAATCAGTGGGAGATTAATATTGCCCTTTCTGCTTGTGTGCCAGTCTTGACTCCTGGGTGTGCCATCTCTCTCTCTCCAATTGTGGGCCATAGAAAGCCTATAATTTTTTTTGCTTGATTTGGGTTCCAAAATCTACCTGAAAAAAATCACTACATCAATCATTGGGAGAAAAATATTGGCCTCTGGGCTTGTGTGCCACTCCTGACTCCTGTGTGCGTCATCTCTCACTCAGTGGGCCATAGAAAGCCTATTTTTTGTTTTATTTGTTTTCTAAATTCTCCCTGAAAAAATCATTTTATTTTATTTGGTTTCTAAATTCTTCCTGAAAAAATCATTTTATTCTATTTTTTTTTTTTCTAAAGTCTCCCTGAAAAAAAAAAAAAAAATCAGTGGGAGATTAATATTGCCCTTTCTGCTTGTGTGCCAGTCTTGACTCCTGGGTGTGCCATCTCTCTCTCTCTCTCCAATTGTGGGCCATAGAAAGCCTATTATTTTTTTTGCTTGATTTGGGTTCCAAAATCTACCTGAAAAAATCACTACATCAATCATTGGGAGAAAAATATTGGCCTCTGGGCTTGTGTGCCACTCCTGACTCCTGTGTGCGTCATCTCTCACTCAGTGGGCCATAGAAAGCCTATTTTTTGTTTTATTTGTTTTCTAAATTCTCCCTGAAAAAATCATTTTATTTTATTTGGTTTCTAAATTCTTCCTGAAAAAATCATTTTATTCTATTATTTTTTTTTTCTAAAGTCTCCCTGAAAAAAAAAAAAAAATCAGTGGGAGATTAATATTGCCCTTTCTGCTTGTGTGCCAGTCTTGACTCCTGGGTGTGCCATCTCTCTCTCTCTCTCCAATTGTGGGCCATAGAAAGCCTATTATTTTTTTTGCTTGATTTGGGTTCTAAAATCTACCTGAAAAAATCACTACATCAATCATTGGGAGAAAAATATTGGCCTCTGGGCTTGTGTGCCACTCCTGACTCCTGAGTGCGTCATCTCTCACTCAGTGGGCCATAGAAAGCCTATTTTTTGTTTTATTTGTTTTCTAAATTCTCCCTGAAAAAATCATTTTATTTTATTTGGTTTCTAAATTCTTCCTGAAAAAATCATTTTATTTTATTTTGTTTCTAAAGTCTCCCTGAAAAAAAAATAAAAAATAAAAAAAAACAGTGGGAGATTAATATTTACATTTGTGCTTCAGTGACAGTCCTGCGTGTGTGGCATCTCTCTCATTTGGTGCCACCAAAAACAGAGTGTGTAACATTGTGCCTGATTTTCGTTGTGGTCTCACCCACCTGTAAAGGGGTAGCTAAATCATACTGAAGTTATAGCTCACCGTGTAAGTTGTGTGACAGCAACAAATACCGTTAGTTTGGTTACGTTTTTAAAACAATGAGGAAGTCTGGTGGAAGAGGTCGTGGCCGGGGGCGTTCATTGTCAGCTGGTAATGAGGGTAGTGGTAGTGGTGGAGCATCAGGTGGTCGTGGGAAAAAAAATATTGCACCTAAGTCTGGAGCTGTGGAGCCAGGTTCGTCGTCTGGCTACACAAGGCCTCGAACACTCCCTTTTCTGGGAGTAGGAAAACCGCTTTTAAAGCCGGAGCAGCAAGAGCAAGTTTTGGCTTATCTTGCTGACTCAGCCTCTAGCTCTTTTGCCTCCTCTCGTGAAACTGGTAAATGTAAAAGCAGCGCATCGTTAGTGGATGTTCACGGTCAGGGACAAGTCGCTTCCTTGTCCTCTTCAGCAAAAACAACAACAGAGAAGAATGCAGCAGGCGACAACGGGTTACTCCATGGAGCTCTTTACACATACCGTCCCTGGCTTAGAAAGTGAAGCAGTTAACAGTCCATGCCCATTACAAGTTGAATCTGACATGGAGTGCACTGATGCACAGCCACAGCCAGACTACTATGCTGGTCCTTTGACTCAGACCACAACATTGCCCTCGCAGGGTAATGATCAAGAATAAGACCCTGATGAGACTATGTTGCCCCATCACGAACGCTATACCACCGACCGACACGGTGACACAGACGAAGTTGCACACGAGCTACAAGAAGAGGTAATAGATGACCCAGTTCTTGACCCCGATTGGCAGCCATTGGGGGAACAGAGTGCAGGCGGCAGCAGTTCTGAAGCGGAGGAGGAGGGGCCGCAGCAGGCATCAACATCGCAACAGGTTCCATCTGCCGGGCCCGTATCTTGCCCAAAACGCGTGGCAAAGCCAAAACCTGTTGGAGGACAGCGTGGCCATCCGGTTACAGCTCAGTGTGCAATGCCTGAAAAGGTATCCGATGCTAGAAAGAGTGCAGTCTGGCATTTTTTTAAACAACATCCAATTGATCAGCGCAAAGTCATCTGTCAAAAATGTTCAACTACCTTAAGCAGAGGGCAGAATCTGAAAAGTCTCAATACAAGTTGCATGCATAGACATTTAACCACCATGCATTTGCAAGCTTGGACTAACTACCAAACGTCCCTTAAGGTTGTAGCACCCTCAGCCAATGAAGCTAGTCATCAACGCAACATCCCTTCCGGCAGTGTAGGGCCACCATTTTCCGCACCACCGGCAGTATCTGTGCAGGTTTCTTTGCCAGGCCAAAGCAGTCAGGGTCAGGGAATCACCAGTTTCGTAGTAGGAAACACTGCATCTAGGGCACCGGCGGCAACAATACCATCTCCCACCGTCTCTCAGTCTGCCATGTCCACCGGCACCCCCGCTAGTTCCACGATCTCCAGCTCTCCAGTCCAGCTCACCCTACATGAGACTATGGTTAGAAAAAGGAAGTACTTAGCCTCGCATCCGCGTACACAGGGTTTGAACGCCCACATAGCTAGACTAATCTCGTTAGAGATGATGCCCTACCGGTTAGTTGAAAGCGAAGCTTTCAAAGCCCTGATGGACTACGCTGTACCACGCTACGAGCTACCCAGTCGACACTTTTTTTCCAGAAAAGCCATCCCAGCCCTCCACCAGCATGTTAAAGAGCGCATCGTCCATGCACTCAGGCAATCTGTGAGCACAAAGGTGCACCTGACAACAGATGCATGGACCAGTAGGCATGGCCAGGGACGTTACGTGTCCATCACGGCACACTGGGTGAATGTTGTGGATGCAGGGTCCACAGGGGACAGCAATTTTGGGACAGTTCTGCCTAGCCCACGGTCTAGGAAACAGTTGGCTGTAGCCGTTCGCACCCCCTCCTCCTCGTCCTCCTGCAGAAGCGAGAGCTCATCCACAGACCGCAGTCGCACAACCACTCCATCCGCAGCTGCCACTGTTGCACACCAGGTCTCCCATTATGGGGCAGCTACTGGCAAACGTCAGCAGGCTGTATTGGCTATGAAGTGTTTGGGCGACAACAGACACACCGCGGAAGTTCTGTCCGAGTTCTTGCAGAAAGAAACGCAGTCGTGGCTGGGCACTGTAGATCTTGAGGCAGGCAAGGTAGTGAGTGATAACGGAAGGAATTTCATGGCTGCCATCTCCCTTTCCCAACTGAAACACATTCCTTGCCTGGCTCACACCTTAAACCTGGTGGTGCAGTGCTTCCTGAAAAGTTATCCGGTGTTATCCGACCTGCTCCTCAAAGTGCGTGGACTTTGCTCACATATCCGCCGTTCGCCCGTACACTCCAGCCGTATGCAGACCTATCAGCGTTCTTTGAACCTTCCCCAGCATCGCCTAATCATATACGTTGTAACAAGGTGGAACTCAACACTGCACATGCTTCAGAGACTGTGCGAACAGAGGCGGGCTGTTATGTTTTTGTGGGAGGATACACATACACGGGCAGGCAGTAGGATGGCAGACATGGAGTTGTCAGGTGTGCAGTGGTCGAAGATTCAAGACATGTGTCAAGTCCTTCAGTGTTTTGAGGAATGCACACGGCTGGTTAGTGCAGACAACGCCATAATAAGCATGAGCATCCCCCTAATGCGTCTGCTGATGCAAAGTTTGACGCACATAAAGGATCAGGCATCTGCAGCTGAGGAAGAGGAAAGCCTTGATGACAGTCAGCCATTGTCTGGCCAGGGCAGTGTACAGGACGAGGTAGCGGGCGAAGAGGAGGAGGAGGACGAGGAGGATGATGGGGATGATTATATTTTTAATGAGGAAGCTTTTCCGGGGCCACTGGAAATTGTTGGCGCGGCAAGGCCGGGTTCTGGTTTTTTGAGGGACACAAGTGACGTGGATTTGCCTGAAACTGCCCCTCAACCAAGCACAACCGCAGATTTGAGAACTGGAACTTTGGCCCACATGGCGGATTATGCCTTACGTATCCTCAAAAGGGACACAAGCATTACTAAAATGATGAACGATGACGATTACTGGTTGGCCTGCCTCCTTGATCCTCGCTATAAAGGCAAATTGCAAAATATAATGCCACATGAGAACTTGGAACTAATATTAGCAACCAAACAATCAACTCTTGTTGACCGTTTGCTTCTGGCATTCCCTGCACACAGCGCCCGTGATCGTTCTCACACGAGCTGCAGGGGCCAGCAGACCAGAGGTGTTAGAGGGGCAGAAATCAGAAGTGGCGTTGGCCAGAGGGGTTTTCTGACCAGGTTGTGGAGTGATTTTGCTATGACCGCAGACAGGACAGGTACTGCAGCATCAATTCAAAGTGACAGGAGACAACATTTGTCCAGTATGGTTACAAACTATTTTTCATCCCTTATCGACGTTCTCCCTCAACCGTCATTCCCATTTGATTACTGGGCATCCAAATTAGACACCTGGCCAGAATTGGTAGAATATGCATTGCAGGAGCTTGCTTGCGTGTCCTATCAGAAAGAGTATTCAGTGCTGCAGGTTCAATACTAACAGAAAAAAGGACTCGTCTGGCTACCCAAAATGTAGATGATCTAACCTTCATTAAAATGAACCACAACTGGATTTCGAAATCTTTTGCCCCACCTTGCCCGGCTGACACCTAGCTTTCCTATGAAAAGGTCTTGCCTGTGGACTATTATGAATGACTTTTCCAATATCGTAATTTGCTGCACCTGATTGTCCAGCATACGACATGTTTACACCTCCCTAAATGGCCAAACTCCCCACACGGGGCCGTGGTATCGCCACTTGGCGCCAGCACCCGTGAGAGTGCTGTTTTTTTTCTGAAGAGGTGGGTGTGCCCGCTTTTGGTCGACGGCACTGCCACTGAGTCCCTCATAGTACAATAAAGTTTCTCTGGCGGTGGTGGTGCGCACCCAACGTCAGACACACCGTTGTAATATGAGGGGCCCTGGGCCTGTACCGCCGGCCACAAGACAATTCCCCCCCCCCCCCAGCTCAAACAGTGCTCTACCACTTGCAAAATTATCTCTCACAGCTCCACCAATGTTTAGTCTATGCGCTGACATCCTTCAATGCCTGGCACTGACAATACCATTGTATTGACATTTTTGTTATGTTAGGCCTTCGAAGCCTGTCTGCGGTCCCTCCTTCCACTAGGCCTCCACTGACCATTGTACTGCTGCCCGTGTACCCCTGGAACCAATTTTAAATTGCCAACAGCCCAATTTTGTTATGTTAGGCCTTCGAAGCCTGTCTGCAGTCCCTTCTTTCTACTACTACTACACTGACCAGACCACTGCTGCCCATGTACCCCTGGAACCAATGTTAAATTGCCTGCACCCCTATTTTTGTTATGTTAGGCCTTCGAAGCCTGTCTGCTTTCCCTCCTTCCACTAGGCCTCCACTGACCATTGTACTGCTGCCCGTGTACCCCTGGAACCAATTTTAAATTGCCAACAGCCCAATTTTGTTATGTTAGGCCTTCGAAGCCTGTCTGCAGTCCCTTCTTTCTACTACTACTACACTGACCAGACCACTGCCGCCCGTGTACCCCTGTAACCTATTTTAAAGTGCATACAGCCAATTTTTATTCTCTATTTTACAATTATAAAGCCCAGATGGACTACGCTGTACCACGGTAAGAGCTACCCAGTCGTCACTTCTTTTGCGAGAAAAGCCATCCCAGCACTACAGCATCATGTAAAAATCTGCATTGTCCATGCTCTCTGGCTATCTAATAGTAGAAAGGTGCACCTGTCAACAGATGCATGGACCAGTAGGCATGTCCACGAAAGGTTAGATGTCCATTACGGCGCACTGGGTTAATGTTGTGGATGCATGGTCCACAGGGGACAGCCTACAAAGTCTGTCTGCAGTCCCAAATATAAATTGTCCTCCGCTTACCACACCAATGCTTCCTGTGTACCCCTGGAACATTTCATAAACTCCGTTGACCAAAATTTGGGGTTTACAGCCTACTACCAGTGTCTGCCGCTCCAAGGTGTTCCCCGGGTTGCCTTTTCTGAGCTTTGATCTTCCTGCTCTTGTTTAGTAGTTGTTGGAAACTACACTGCATTAGGCCTACAAATTGGGTATGGGGTGTAGAGAGATGGTGTGTTCCACTCCAAGGTGTTCCCCAGGATTCCTCGCCATTGCTGCGATCTTAATGCTCTCGTTTAGTAGTTGTTGGAAACTACAGTGCATTAGGCCTACAAATTGGGTATGGGGTGTAGAGACGGTGTGTTCCACTCCAAGGTGTTCCCCAGGTTTCCTCGCCATTGCTTCGATCTTAATGCTCTCGTTTAGTAGTTGTTGGAAACTACAGTGCATTAGGCCTACAAATTGGGTATGGGGTGTAGAGAGATGGTGTGTTCCACTCCAAGGTGTTCGCCAGGTTTCCTCGCCATTGCTGCGATCTTCCTGCTCTTGTTTAGTAGTTGTTGGAAACTACACTGCATTAGGCCTACAAATTGGGTATGGGGTGTAGAGAGATGGTGTGTTCCACTCCAAGGTGTTCCCCAGGTTTCCTCGCCATTGCTTCGATCTTCCTGCTCTCGTTTAGTAGTTGTTGGAAACTACACTGCATTAGGCCTACAAATTGGGTATGGGGTGTAGAGAGATGGTGTGTTACACTCCAAGGTGTTCCCCAGGTTTCCTCTCCATTGCTTCGATCTTCCTGCTCTCGTTTAGTAGTTGTTGGAAACTACAGTGCATTAGGCCTACAAATTGGGTATGGGGTGTAGAGAGATGGTGTGTTACACTCCAAGGTGTTCCCCAGGTTTCATCCACATTGCTTCGGTCTTCCGACTCTCGTTTAGTAGTTGTTGGAAACTACACTGCATTAGGCCTACAAATTGGGTATGGGGTGTAGAGAGACGGTGTGTTACACTCCAAGGTGTTCCCCAGGTTTCCTCGCCATTGCTTCGATCTTAATGCTCTCGTTTAGTAGTTGTTGGAAACTACGCTGCATTAGGCCTACAAATTGGGTATGGGGTGTAGAGAGATGGTGTGTTCCACTCCAAGGTGTTCCCCAGGTTTCATCCACATTGCTTCGGTCTTCCGACTCTCGTTTAGTAGTTGTTGGAAACTACAGTGCATTAGGCCTACAAATTGGGTATGGGGTGTAGAGAGACGGTGTGTTACACTCCAAGGTGTTCCCCAGGTTTCCTCTCCATTGCTTCGATCTTAATGCTCTCGTTTAGTAGTTGTCGGAAACTACGCTGCATTAGGCCTACAAATTGGGTATGGGGTGTAGAGAGATGGTGTGTTACACTCCAAGGTGTTCCCCAGGTTTCATCCACATTGCTTCGGTCTTCCGACTCTCGTTTAGTAGTTGCTGGAAACTACAGTGCATTAGGCCTACAAATTGGGTATGGGGTGTAGAGAGACGGTGTGTTACACTCCAAGGTATTCCCCAGGTTTCCTCTCCATTGCTTCGATCTTAATGCTCTCGTTTAGTAGTTGTTGGAAACTACGCTACATTAGGCCTACAAATTGGGTATGGGGTGTAGAGAGATGGTGTGTTACACTCCAAGGTGTTCCCCAGGTTTCATCCACATTGCTTCGGTCTTCCGACTCTCGTTTAGTAGTTGTTGGAAACTACAGTGCATTAGGCCTACAAATTGGGTATGGGGTGTAGAGAGATGGTGTGTTCCACTCCAAGGTGTTCCCCAGGTTTCCTCGCCATTGCTGCGATCTTAATGCTCTCGTTTAGTAGTTGTTGGAAACTACAGTGCATTAGGCCTACAAATTGGGTATGGGGTGTAGAGAGATGGTGTGTTCCACTCCAAGGTGTTCCCCAGGTTTCCTCGCCATTGCTTCGATCTTCCTGCTCTCGTTTAGTAGTTGTTGGAAACTACAGTGCATTAGGCCTACAAATTGGGTATGGGGTGTAGAGAGATGGTGTGTTACACTCCAAGGTGTTCCCCAGGTTTCATCCACATTGCTTCGGTCTTCCGACTCTCGTTTAGTAGTTGTTGGAAACTACACTGCATTAGGCCTACAAATTGGGTATGGGGTGTAGAGAGACTGTGTGTTACACTCCAAGGTGTTCCCCAGGTTTCCTCGCCATTGCTTCGATCTTAATGCTCTCGTTTAGTAGTTGTTGGAAACTACGCTGCATTAGGCCTACAAATTGGGTATGGGGTGTAGAGAGATGGTGTGTTACACTCCAAGGTGTTCCCCAGGTTTCATCCACATTGCTTCAGTCTTCCGACTCTCATTTAGTAGTTGTTGGAAACTACAGTGCATTAGGCCTACAAATTGGGTATGGGGTGTAGAGAGACGGTGTGTTACACTCCAAGGTGTTCCCCAGGTTTCCTCTCCATTGCTTCGATCTTCCTGCTCTCGTTTAGTAGTTGTTGGAAACTACAGTGCATTAGGCCTACAAATTGGGTATGGGGTGTAGAGAGATGGTGTGTTCCACTCCAAGGTGTTCCCCAGGTTTCCTCGCCATTGCTGCGATCTTAATGCTCTCGTTTAGTAGTTGTTGTAAACTACACTGCATTAGGCCTACAAATTGGGTATGGGGTGTAGAGAGACGGTGTGTTACACTCCAAGGTGTTCCCCAGGTTTCCTCTCCATAGCTTCGATCTTCCTGCTCTCGTTTAGTAGTTGTTGGAAACTACAGTGCATTAGGCCTACAAATTGGGTATGGGGTGTAGAGAGATGGTGTGTTCCACTCCAAGGTGTTCCCCAGGATTCCTCGCCATTGCTGCGATCTTAATGCTCTCGTTTAGTAGTTGTTGGAAACTACAGTGCATTAGGCCTACAAATTGGGTATGGGGTGTAGAGAGATGGTGTGTTCCACTCCAAGGTGTTCCCCAGGTTTCCTCGCCATTGCTTCGATCTTCCTGCTCTCGTTTAGTAGTTGTTGGAAACTACACTGCATTAGGCCTACAAATTGGTTATGGGGTGTAGAGAGACGGTGTGTTACACTCCAAGGTGTTCCCCAGGTTTCCTCTCCATTGCTTCGATCTTCCTGCTCTCGTTTAGTAGTTGTTGGAAACTACAGTGCATTAGGCCTACAAATTGGGTATGGGGTGTAGAGACGGTGTGTTCCACTCCAAGGTGTTCCCCAGGTTTCCTCGCCATTGCTTCGATCTTAATGCTCTCGTTTAGTAGTTGTTGGAAACTACGCTGCATTAGGCCTACAAATTGGGTAAGGGGTGTAGAGAGATGGTGTGTTCCACTCCAAGGTGTTCCCCAGGTTTCCTCGCCATTGCTGCGATCTTAATGCTCTCGTTTAGTAGTTGTTGGAAACTATAGTGCATTAGGCCTACAAATTGGGTATGGGGTGTAGAGAGATGGTGTGTTCCACTCCAAGGTGTTCCCCAGGTTTCCTCGCCATTGCTGCGATCTTAATGCTCTCGTTTAGTAGTTGTTGGAAACTACAGTGCATTAGGCCTACAAATTGGGTATGGGGTGTAGAGAGATGGTGTGTTCCACTCCAAGGTGTTCCCCAGGTTTCCTCGCCATTGCTTCGATCTTCCTGCTCTCGTTTAGTAGTTGTTGGAAACTACACTGCATTAGGCCTACAAATTGGGTATGGGGTGTAGAGAGATGGTGTGTTACACTACAAGGTGTTCTCCAGGTTGCCTTTCCTGAGCTTCTATGTTCAGGCTCTCATTAAATTGTGGTTAAATGGAACAACTGCATTTGGCGTACTAGTTGGGTTGGGGCCTACTATCGGTGTCTGCCACTCCTTGCTGTTCTCCTGGTTTCCTGTCCTGAAATTCCATTTTCAGGCTCTCGTTAAGTAGTTGTTAATGTTAGACTGCATTTGGCCTACTATTTGGGTTGGGGCCTACTATCGGTGTCTGCCACTCCTTGCTGTTCTCCTCCACTGAACAAAGCTGTGCCGCCTGTTTACTACGGTTGCCAATTTTGAACTGCATTTCGACTACTTACTGATTTGGGCCTACTCTCTGTGTCAGCCTCTCATTCCAGTTGTCCTCCACTGCAATGTCCCCTGGTTAGTCCTGTGTTACCAATTTTGAACTGCATTTAGCCCACTTTATTCTTTGGGCCTATATCTGTGTTTCCTCCTCATCCTGCCCATTGCCCAGCCAGTGATAGATGAGTCTGCTGGTACATTGACCCATAACGCTAAATTCCCCGTGCACGCTACGCAGCAAGATTGTGACCCTGCTGAAAGTCAGGTTCCTCTTCCCGCATACCATACCACCTTACACGGGGACAAAGAGGAAGGTGCAGATGAAAGTGCAGGTTCCTTCATCAGGTGGGGGGAGGAATACTAGTTGGCGACGTCACTGGCACAGGGCCTCTCATAGTACGCAAAAGTGTTGCTGCCGGTGGGAGGCGCCCCCGCCGTGCAAACACACCGCTGTACTTTGAGGGGCCCTGTGCCAGTGCCAGTGCCAACGAGTGGGCCCCCCCTGCTTGCTCAGGATCACAGCACTTGCAAAGTTGAAATACTTTCCTCTCCCTGCTCCACTGCCGTGACGCGTTCCAGATTTCCTGGGACCACTAATTACTTGAACCAGCCCTACCCCCCACAACTTTAGCCAAGTGACCCCCAATTTCAAATGCCTTCCAATTATTATAAGCTAAATTACGATTGACAAGCTTCAGTAAAAAGAATGGATGTTTTTGCCATTAAAATGGGCAGTGTAGGTGTTTTCCTGGCCTCCACTCACTGCCGACTATGCTCCCCCATTGACTTGCATTGGGTTTCTTGTTTCGGGCGATACCCGACTTTTCGCGATAATCGGCCGATTCCACTCGACTCGACTTCTAAGATAGTCGGGTTTCGCGAAACACGACTCGACTCTAAAAAGGTCAAGGTCGCTCAACTGTTATGAAAGGCAATTCAGTACTACCATGGACATAGCGGTCAGAGCACATACAGTGATCTGACAATAACCCAAAATCATAGAACGAGCTCTGAGACGTGGGAACTCTGCAGACCGCAATCCCTAATCCTCTCCAAACAACACTAGAGGCAGCCGTGGATTGCGCCTAACTCTGTCTATGCAACTCGGAACAGCCTGAGAAACTAACTAGCCTGAAGATAGAAAATAAGCCTACCTTGCCTCAGAGAAATACCCCAAAGGAAAAGGCAGCCCCCCACATATAATGACTGTGAGTTAAGATGAAAAGACAAACGTAGAGATGAAATAGATTCAGCAAAGTGAGGCCTGACTTTCTTAACAGATCGAGGATAGAAAAGGTAACTTTGCGGTCTACACAAAACCCTAAAGAAAACCACGCAAAGGGGGCAAAAAGACCCTCCGTACCGAACTAACGGCACGGAGGTACACCCTTTGCGTCCCAGAGCTTCCAGCAACAAATTAGACAAGCTGGACAGAAAAAATAGCAAACAAATAGCAAAGAAGAACTTAGCTATGCAGAGCAGCAGGCCACAGGAATGATCCAGGGAAAAGCAAGTCCAACACTGGAACATTGACAGGAAGCCAGGATCAAAGCATTAGGTGCAGTGGAGTTAAGTAGAGAAGCACCTAACGACCTCACCAGATCACCTGAGGGAGGAAACTCAGAAGCCGCAGTACCACTTCCCTCCACCAACAGAAGCTCACAGAGAGAATCAGCCGAAGTACCACTTGTGACCACAGGAGGGAGCTCTGCCACAGAATTCACAACAATACCCCCCCTTGAGGAGGGGTCACCGAACCCTCACCAGAGCCCCCAGGCCGACCAGGATGAGCCACATGAAAGGCACGAACAAGATCGGGAGCATGGACATCAGAGGCAAAAACCCAGGAATTATCTTCCTGAGCATAACCCTTCCATTTAACCAGATACTGGAGTTTCCGTCTAGAAACACGAGAATCCAAAATCTTCTCCACAATATACTCCAATTCCCCCTCCACCAAAACCGGGGCAGGAGGATCAACAGATGGAACCATAGGTGCCACGTATCTCCGCAACAATGACCTATGGAATACGTTATGTATGGAAAAAGAATCTGGAAGGGTCAGACGAAAAGACACAGGATTAAGAACCTCAGAAATCCTATACGGACCAATGAAACGAGGTTTAAACTTAGGAGAGGAAACCTTCATAGGAATATGACGAGAAGATAACCAAACCAGATCCCCAACACGAAGTCGGGCACCCACACGGCGTCTGCGATTAGCGAAACGTTGAGCCTTCTCCTGGGACAAGGTCAAATTGTCCACTACATGAGTCCAAATCTGCTGCAACCTGTCCACCACAGTATCCACACCAGGACAGTCCGAAGACTCAACCTGTCCTGAAGAGAAACGAGGATGGAACCCAGAATTGCAGAAAAATGGCGAAACCAAGGTAGCCGAGCTGGCCCGATTATTAAGGGCGAACTCAGCCAAAGGCAAAAAGGACACCCAGTCATCCTGATCGGCAGAAACAAAGCATCTCAGATATGTTTCCAAGGTCTGATTGGTTCGTTCGGTCTGGCCATTAGTCTGAGGATGGAAAGCCGAGGAAAAAGACAAGTCAATGCCCATCCTACCACAAAAGGCTTGCCAAAACCTTGAAACAAACTGGGAACCTCTGTCAGAAACGATATTCTCTGGAATGCCATGTAAACGAACCACATGCTGGAAGAACAAAGGCACCAAATCAGAGGAGGAAGGCAATTTAGACAAGGGTACCAGATGGACCATCTTAGAAAAGCGATCACAGACCACCCAAATGACTGACATCTTTTGAGAAACGGGAAGATCAGAAATAAAATCCATAGAGATATGTGTCCAAGGCCTCTTCGGGACCGGCAAGGGCAAAAGCAACCCACTGGCACGAGAACAGCAGGGCTTAGCCCGAGCACAAATCCCACAGGACTGCACAAAAACACGCACATCCCGCGACAGAGATGGCCACCAAAAGGATCTAGCCACCAACTCTCTGGTACCAAAGATTCCAGGATGACCAGCCAACACCGAACAATGAACCTCAGAGATAACTTTATTGGTCCACCTATCAGGGACAAACAGTCTCTCCGCTGGACAACGATCAGGTTTATTAGCCTGAAATTTTTGCAGCACCCGCCGCAAATCAGGGGAGATGGCAGACACAATTACTCCTTCCTTGAGGATACCCGCCGGCTCAGACAAACCCGGAGAGTCGGGCACAAAACTCCTAGACAGAGCATCCGCCTTCACATTTTTAGAGCCCGGAAGGTACGAAATCACAAAGTCAAAACGGGCAAAAAACAGCGACCAACGAGCCTGTCTAGGATTCAACCGCTTAGCAGACTCAAGATAAGTCAAGTTCTTATGATCAGTCAATACCACCACGCGATGCTTAGCTCCTTCAAGCCAATGACGCCACTCCTCGAATGCCCACTTCATGGCCAGCAACTCTTGGTTGCCCACATCATAATTTCGCTCAGCAGGCGAAAACTTCCTGGAAAAAAAAGCGCATGGTTTCATCACTGAGCAATCAGAACCTCTCTGCGACAAAACAGCCCCTGCTCCAATCTCAGAAGCATCAACCTCGACCTGGAACAGAAGAGAAACATCTGGTTGACACAACACAGGGGCAGAAGAAAAACGACGCATCAAGTCTTGAAAAGCTTCCACAGCAGCAGAAGACCAATTGACCAAATCAGCACCCTTCTTGGTCAAATCGGTCAATGGTTTGGCAATACTAGAAAAATTGCAGATGAAGCTACGATAAAAATTAGCAAAGCCCAGGAACTTTTGCAGACTTTTCAGAGATGTCGGCTGAGTCCAATCATGGATGGCTTGGACCTTAACAGGATCCATCTCGACAGTAGAAGGGGAAAAGATGAACCCCAAAAATGAAACCTTCTGCACACCAAAGAGACACTTTGATCCCTTCACAAACAAAGAATTAGCACGCAGGACCTGAAAAACTGTTCTGACCTGCTTCACATGAGACTCCCAATCATCCGAGAAGATCAAAATGTCATCCAAGTACACAATCAGGAATTTATCCAGGTACTCTCGGAAGATGTCATGCATAAAGGACTGAAACACTGATGGAGCATTGGCAAGTCCGAATGGCATCAATAGATACTCAAAATGACCCTCGGGCGTATTAAATGCAGTTTTCCATTCATCTCCTCGCCTGATTCGCACCAGATTATACGCACCACGAAGATCTATCTTGGTGAACCAACTAGCCCCCTTAATCCGAGCAAACAAATCAGATAACAATGGCAAGGGGTACTGAAATTTAACCGTGATCTTATTTAGAAGGCGGTAATCTATACAAGGTCTCAGCGAACCATCCTTCTTGGCTACAAAAAAGAACCCTGCTCCTAATGGTGACGATGACGGGCGAATATGCCCCTTCTCCAGGGATTCCTTCACATAACTGCGCATAGCGGCGTGCTCAGGCACGGACAAATTAAACAGTCGACCTTTTGGGAATTTACTACCAGGAATCAAATTGATAGCACAATCACAATCCCTATGCGGAGGTAGGGCATCGGACTTGGGCTCATCAAATACATCCCGGTAATCAGACAAGAACTCTGGAACCTCAGAAGGGGTGGATGACGAAATTGACAGAAATGGAACATCACCATGTACCCCCTGACAACCCCAGCTGGACACCGACATGGATTTCCAATCTAATACTGGATTATGGGCTTGTAGCCATGGCAACCCCAACACGACCACATCATGCAGATTATGCAACACCAGAATGCGAATAACTTCCTGATGTGCAGGAGCCATGCACATGGTCAGCTGGGTCCAGTATTGAGGCTTATTCTTGGCCAAAGGCGTAGCATCAATTCCTCTCAATGGAATAGGACACTGCAAGGGCTCTAAGAGAAACCCACAACGCTTAGCATACTCCAAGTCCATCAAATTCAGGGCAGCGCCTGAATCCACAAATGCCATGACAGAATACGATGACAAAGAGCAGATCAAGGTAACGGACAGAAGAAATTTTGACTGTACCGTACCAATGGTGGCAGACCTAGCGAACCGCTTAGTGCGCTTAGGACAATCAGAGATAGCATGAGTGGAATCACCACAGTAGAAACACAGCCCATTCAGACGTCTGTGTTCTTGCCGTTTAACTCTGGTCAAAGTCCTATCGCACTGCATAGGCTCAGGTTTAAGCTCAGGTAATACCGCCAAATGGTGCACAGATTTACGCTCACGCAAGCGTCGACCGATCTGAATGGCCAAAGACATAGACTCATTCAAACCAGCAGGCATAGGAAATCCCACCATGACATCCTTAAGGGCTTCAGAGATACCCTTTCTGAACATAGCTGCCAGCGCAGATTCATTCCATTGAGTGAGCACGGACCACTTTCTAAATTTCTGACAATATACCTCTATCTCATCCTGGCCCTGACAAAGAGCCAGCAAATTTTTCTCTGCCTGATCCACTGAATTAGGTTCATCGTACAGCAATCCGAGCGCCAGGAAAAACGCATCGATATTACTCAATGCAGGATCTCCTGGCGCAAGAGAAAATGCCCAGTCCTGAGGGTCGCCGCGCAAAAAAGAAATAACAATCAAAACCTGTTGAACTGGATCACCAGAGGAGCGAGGTTTCAAGGCCAGAAATAATTTACAATTATTTTTGAAACTCAGAAACTTAGTTCTATCTCCAAAAAACAAATCAGGAATAGGAATTCTTGGTTCCAACATAGCTTTCTGATCAATAGTGTCTTGAATCTTTTGTACTCTTGCCGAGAGCTGATAATAATAATAATAATAATCTTTATTTTTATATAGCGCTAACATATTCCGCAGCGCTTTACAGTTTTGCACACATTATCATCACTGTCCCCGATGGGGCTCACATTCTAGAATCCCTATCAGTATGTCTTTGGAATGTGGGAGGAAACCGGAGTGCCCGGAGGAAACCCACGCAAACACAGAGAGAACATACAAACTCTTTGCAGATGTTGTCCTGGGTGGGATTAGAACCCAGGACCCCAGCGCTGCAAGGCTGCAGTGCTAACCACTACGCCACCGTGCTGCCCGGCTGATCCATAAATGAAGACAGACTTCTAATGTCCATCGCTACACCTGTGTACTGAACCACCCAAATGTCTAGGGGAAAAAAAAGGCAAAACACAGTGCAAAGAAAAAAAAATGGTCTCAGAACTTCTTTTTTCCCCCTATTGAGAATCATTAGTACTTTTGGCTTCCTGTACTGTTATGAAAGGCAATTCAGTACTACCATGGACATAGCGGTCAGAGCACATACAGTGATCTGACAATAACCCAAAATCATAGAACGAGCTCTGAGACGTGGGAACTCTGCAGACCGCAATCCCTAATCCTCTCCAAACAACACTAGAGGCAGCCGTGGATTGCGCCTAACTCTGCCTATGCAACTCGGCACAGCCTGAGAAACTAACTAGCCTGAAGATAGAAAATAAGCCTACCTTGCCTCAGAGAAATACCCCAAAGGAAAAGGCAGCCCCCCACATATAATGACTGTGAGTTAAGATGAAAAGACAAACGTAGAGATGAAATAGATTCAGCAAAGTGAGGCCCGACTTTCTTAACAGATCGAGGATAGAAAAGGTAACTTTGCAGTCTACACAAAACCCTAAAGAAAACCACGCAAAGGGGGCAAAAAGACCCTCCGTACCGAACTAACGGCACGGAGGTACACCCTTTGCGTCCCAGAGCTTCCAGCAACAAATTAGACAAGCTGGACAGAAAAAATAGCAAACAAATAGCAAAGAAGAACTTAGCTATGCAGAGCAGCAGGCCACAGGAATGATCCAGGGAAAAGCAAGTCCAACACTGGAACATTGACAGGAAGCCAGGATCAAAGCATTAGGTGGAGTTAAGTAGAGAAGCACCTAACGACCTCACCAGATCACCTGAGGGAGGAAACTCAGAAACCGCAGTACCACTTCCCTCCACCAACAGAAGCTCACAGAGAGAATCAGCCGAAGTACCACTTGTGACCACAGGAGGGAGCTCTGCCACAGAATTCACAACACTCAACCCTATCTGCAAGGAAGAGTCATTGGCTGCAAGAAAGATTACACAGCTTGAGACGAATTGCGTTTGTTAAATAGACTTTCCCGATTACAGCAAAGGGTGGCTGTTCTGTGCTAGTTTGTGAAGCCACAAAGATACTGAGAAGGGGACTTACGGTTTCCAGGAGCAAGGAGAAGACCACGCTTTGCAGAGCCGACAGGAATCTGTGCGCACCACCGTTTTGGACTTCGGGGGCCCCCTGGGACTGGACCTGTGTCCCCAACATCACCGTGAGTTTGTTCCTGTTTGGTGCACCTGATAGGGCCTAGTGCAGGCTTCAGTAGTTAGAGCACGGTAGCCGTGTGGCCTGCGTAGTAAAGGCCAGGGAGGTTATATGCAGAGTAGCATCAATATATGTTTTATTGTGTAAAGTTGCTTGTGAGACAGATTCTGAGTTTGTAATTGTTGAAGCACTGTGCTATTTTACAGACAAGATAACTCATGTGCATTATCTTTAGCTATTGTAAACCCCTGTTTGCACCTTCCTTGTCCCTTCCATTCCCTGTCTCCCAATAAATCTATCCTTTGTTGTTTGCACCTCATCTTGTGTACAGTAGTCTTCCTGCACCGTGGTGGTCCCCCGGCCATCGCTTCACATACCATTCAGACGCTACCTGTAAGTCCACGAAGACAACTGAAATTTCAAACACAGAAGCCATCTCACGATTCATTATGGGATGCAAGACAGCTCTGGCTCTGCTGATATTTAAATGTTTTTTCCTTTTGGTCCAGCAAGAGTTAATGTCTGTCTCTTGCTGGCTGTTCTTTTTGGAGCTTCGCAACAGAACCTGAAGCCCAGTATTTTTCCGTTTTTTCTTTGTTTGTCCGTGTTTGTCACTTCCCCTGTGTTGTTTACCATCTGCAGTGGTGTGACTAGCGTCCTAGCTGGCCAGTGCACTAGCCAGGAAGGAATGCCACATAGGGCATAAGAAAAGCTTGTCTTATCCCTTGCTCTCTACCGTTAGGGCCTTCCTCTCCCTTTTCCATCCTGTCGTATTTGTATGCTGGATCGTCCGTCGGACTTACTCATGTCCGAGCGTGACAGGCCAACGCAGAATTCAGCTACATCAGCCTGTGGTCTATGCCACATCTAATTAACAAAGCATTGTGGACAAAATATCAGCAGATTTGGTTTTCAGTACCATCTCAATGCTGATGAAACCCAATTATACACATCTACTGACATCACCCCTGCATTACTACAAAATACCATTGATTGTCCTTCAGCTGTCTCTGAAATTATGGTCTCTCTCTATCTAAAACTGAATCTTCCAAATCCATGAAATGAAATACATTAGATGGAGGCACAACCAGCACGTCATGAAGACATCATGGGGGGAGAGAGTTGATGTTCAAAACACTTCTGTTGTGATGTTTTGTGGGCAGATCCCTTTTTCGGCACCAGAAACGTCTGGCTTTAAATACTGCTGTTGACAGTAGTGCACAGTGCAGCACAATGCCAATTCCAAGGAGAAGACCATGGTCTCTGCCTTGTGACAGTATAAAGCAGAGATAGCTTTATTCAATACATAATGGTGTCAAGATATCGTCCATTGAGGCTGAGCTGACAAATCTTTTGCAAAAGGCAGTACAATCTGGTTACTATGGACAACCCGTTTTATGCTGAGCACTAGACACCTTTCATTGCACCGTACAGCTCTATGGACAAAAATCTATTTTCCACCATTGAAACCGCATAGATTGCTGGTGCCTTTGCTCTCTTTCACTGTAATATATTGGCCCTCCAGCAATACGGAAAATAATTTACACCCCAGAGATTTCCGCACATAGGGCGCGCAGCCACCGTGACTACCACCATAGCTTTTAGGCACTGTTGAGAATCCTACACCAACATTAGTTGTGGCATCACCTACTCCCGAGCAGTGAGCCGAAGAAGCACAAGATCTTATGGCTGGATACCATCTCCACTCTTTACTGATGACTCCACTAACTTCTCCTCTGATGACACCCCTTCTCTACACGCAGATCTGGTACCCAATCATCATCAGCATTATCCTTGACTTGGCTCACAGTTGTGTGGGAATTAATCTGAGACTCTTGACATCACCATCCCTCCTCCGGCTGATTCCCACCTCTAGATATGCTCAGACAAAAAGTTCAACTACCACTGCCAGTGCCCCTTCTACCATTGCTGGTGGAACATCTTGGCATTGTAATCATGTCCTCCATTTCCTCTGGCCTCGTGTCATCCAAGTTCAAAGGCTAATGTCCATCTGATCCAATAAATCTGGAAGAAGTTGTGCTTGTGAAATATTTTCTTTAGCACTCTGGGTGCTATGAGTTAAGTGACTAAGGAGCTGAATGGATAGAGTAGTTATTAATGGAAATCCACTTTGTAAAAGATTAAGGTTTTGTTGTGAGACGTAACATCATCCTACTGTGACTGAGACAAGTGATGTGCCATATATTACATTATGCTGGCCCCACATTCTTAGCCGTGATATAGGGAGTTTCTTCATTCACACTGGCCCCTTTGCTGAAAGTATCACTTTTTTATTCACCATACTTCTTTTGCACAAGTATAACGTTTACAAAAATGTTTAGCCACACTAGTGGTAAAAATGCTGAGGAGGATACATGTGATGCATAAAAACCTACTGCAACCACTGCGTACGTGTAGTATTGGTGTGGCCGTGTTCATGCCTCAAATTTAACTACTGAAATAGTACTAAAACAGACCTGCACATTTAAATGTGTAGATTACAGTAGTTGTATATTCTTTTCTATTTTTAATAAGCAAATAAAATTCTGATGATCAATAAAAACTTAAAATATGCTCATCCATAAAAGACAAATGCGGCAAAGTAGCAGCCCGCAGTATTGTTGTTTCACGTATATTGAGTGCCCGCCAGGGCCGTGGGGAGACTCGGTACCGGGCCAATTCTTAAAGGGATGTGGTCACGGCAGCAGTGACCTGGTCCGTGGCCCTGGGAGTCCAATAAAACAGTCAATGATTTGAAAGGGGAAATAAAGTTTATAGGAGTATTGTTTGTGATGCCACCTGTGGTACTTGGCCAGGAATGGCCGACGCTGCTTAAAGGGGTCCGCTGGGGCTGATGGTGATGCAGCAGAGTTGTTAGAGCTCTCCACAGGTAGAGCTTAGTCCCAGGACAATTATGGTGTTAAAGTCAATGATGGTGGAAGTGAATGTTGTAGTGCAGGTGCAGCTGCAATAATTCAGAGGACACAGCAGGGTGCAGTTTCCACAGTTTACTCACATTTTGAAGTGCAGGCTGGGGCACTAGTTACGATGACAATGGAGGTCCGGGTAACCTGGAAGTAACTTAGGATCCGCTAGCCAGATGGGTTTTTGAGGCCTCCTTACTGCACTGTCCTCTGAGGTCCTTGCTGCCTAAAGCTATGCTCAGTCCTCTGTTCCTTATTGGTCTGTGGTAATTGCCTTTATGGCATGCAGCTTGAGCCTATTACTGGTGTCAGTCCTTCGTGGTGGCTTCAGGCTCTCATCTGCTGCTGTGCCTTCAGGTGTTGTGATGGGCGAGGAGACCTGCAGTTCCCTGCCCTCCGGATTTAGTTGCAGGTCTCGCGGTTCCCACACAACCACGGACTCCGGTGTCTGATCTTTGGTGCTCAGTCCTGGGGTGAGCTCAGTCGCAACTCAAATCCCTCAGGTTCTTCCTCGACTTCCCCTCTCCTCTCTGTCTTCCTTAGACTTACTAACTCTGCCTCCAAGCCAGAACTTATATGAGGCAGCTCCCCTGAAATCAAATGTTAGAGCTCCCCCTTTTGGTCTGGAGTAGGAAGGATGATGGATGTAAGTGTTATCTAGTCAGGGAAACCCTCCTTGCTTCCAGGCATGTCATCACCCCCTGTGAGGGAGGCAATGCTACTGTGGCAAACGGACTCCTGGGGTGCTACATTCCCCTAGTGAAATTCAGTACTCCTGGACTGAGGAAACAAAACATTATAATAAGTAAACAATAATCATTATTTAAAAGATTTCAAAAATGAAAAATTGCAAAAAAAAGCTCAAAAATAGTCCTGGCGACGATTAGTCCATTCGTCATTCCTGAGCCAAGTTGGTAACTATGTACAATTGTGGTTTTGGCCACACAGAGTCTTGTGGCCCAATTGTCCTTCAACAGGTTTTTACGAAAATTTTTAAATGTTCATACAGTAAGTTTCTGTAGGCGCTCATACTTAAGGTTGCAATTACACATATTATTAACTTATTCACATTTTTAATACTTTGACATTTTAGTCCCTATACCGGGCTGGGATCTGACCTCTGGTACTATGGGTGGATCTACACAGTACAGGTACTTCTGATGATCTAGCCTGGTCTGATGTGTCTGTGCTACTACTAGGTCTGCATTGTACTGGTAAACTGGGCAGCTGTCTGTGACTTCTTAAGGTACCGTCACATTTAACCCCTTCATGACCCAGCCTATTTTGACCTTAAAGACCTTGCCGTTTTTTGCAATTCTGACCAGTGTCCCTTTATGAGGTAATAACTCAGGAACGCTTCAACGGATCCTAGCGGTTCTGAGATTGTTTTTTCGTGACATATTGGGCTTCATGTTAGTGGTAAATTTAGGTCAATAAATTCTGCGTTTATTTGTGATAAAAATGGAAATTTGGCGAAAATTTTGAAAATTTTGCAATTTTCACAATTTGAATTTTTATTCTGTTAAACCAGAGAGATATGTGACACAAAATAGTTAATAAATAACATTTCCCACATGTTTACTTTACATCAGCACAATTTTGGAAACAAAATTTTTTTTTGTTAGGAAGTTATAAGGGTTAAAATTTGACCAGCGATTTGTCATTTTTACAACGAAATTTACAAAACCATTTTTTTTAGGGACCACCTCACATTTGAAGTCAGTTTGAGGGGTCTATATGGCTGAAAATACCCAAAAGTGACACCATTCTAAAAACTGCACCCCTCAAGGTACTCAAAACCACATTCAAGAAGTTTATTAACCCTTCAGGTGCTTCACAGCAGCAGAAGCAACATGGAAGGAAAAAATGAACATTTAACTTTTTAGTCACAAAAATTATCTTTTAGCAACAATTTTTTTATTTTCCCAATGGTAAAAGGAGAAACTGAACCACGAAAGTTGTTGTCCAATTTGTCCTGAGTACGCTGATACCTCATATGTGGGGGTAAACCACTGTTTGGGCGCACGGCAGGGCTTGGAAGGGAAGGAGCGCCATTTGACTTTTTGAATCAAAAATTGGCTCCACTCTTTAGCGGACACCATGTCACGTTTGGAAAGCCCCCGTGTGCCTAAAAATTGGAGCTCCCCCACAAGTGACCCCATTTTGGAAACTAGACATCCCAAGGAACTTATCTAGATGCATAGTGAGCACTTTGAACCCCCAGGTGCTTCACAAATTGATCCGTAAAAATGAAAAAGTACTTTTTTTCACAAAAAAATTCTTTTAGCCTCAATTTTTTCATTTTCACATGGGCAACAGGATAAAATGGATCCTAAAATGTGTTGGGCAATTTCTCCTGAGTACACCAATACCTCACATGTGGGGGTAAACCACTGTTTGGGCACATGGTAAGGCTCGGAAGGGAAGGAGCGCCATTTGACTTTTTGAATGAAAAATTATTTCCATCGTTAGCGGACACCATGTCGCGTTTGGATAGCTCCTGTGTGCCTAAACACTGGCGCTCCCCCACAAGTGACCCCATTTTGGAAACTAGACCCCCCAAGGAACTTATTTAGATGCCTAGTGAGCACTTTAAACCCTCAGGTGCTTCACAAATTGATCTGTAAAAATGAAAAAGTACTTTTTTTTCACAAAAAAATTATTTTCGCCTCAATTTTTTCATTTTCACATGGGCAGTAGGATAAAATGGATCATAAAATTTGTTGGGCAATTTCTCCCGAGTACGCCGATACCTCATATGTGGGGGTAAACCACTGTTTGGGCACTCGGCAGGGCTCGGAAGGGAAGGCGCGCCATTTGACTTTTTGAATGGAAAATTAGCTCCAATTGTTAGCGGACACCATGTCGCGTTTGGAGAGCCCCTGTGTGCCTAAACATTGGAGCTCCCCCACAAGTGACCCCATTTTGGAAACTAGACCCCCCAAGGAACTTATCTAGATGCATATTGAGCACTTTAAATCCCCAGGTGCTTCACAGAAGTTTATAACGCAGAGCCATGAAAATAAAAAATAATTTTTCTTTCCTCAAAAATGATTTTTTAGCCTGGAATTTCCTATTTTGCCAAGGATAATAGGAGAAATAGGACCCCAAATATTGTTGTCCAGTTTGTCCTGAGTATGCTGATACCCCATATGTGGGGGTAAACCACTGTTTGGGCGCACGGCAGGGCTCGGAAGGGATGGCACGCCATTTGGCTTTTTAAATGGAAAATTAGCTCCAATCATTAGCGGACACCATGTCACGTTTGGAGAGCCCCTGTGTGCCTAAACATTGGAGATCCCCCAGAAATGACACCATTTTGGAAACTAGACCCCCAAAGGAACTAATCTAGATGTGTGGTGAGGACTTTGAACCCCCAAGTGCTTCACAGAAGTTTATAACGCAGAGCCATGAAAATAAAAAAAAAAAATTATTTTCTCAAAAATGATCTTTTAGCCTGCAATTTTTTATTTTCCCAAGGGTAACAGGAGAAATTTGACCCCAAAAGTTGTTGTCCAGTTTCTCCTGAGTACGCTGATACCCCATATGTGGGGGTAAATCACTGTTTGGGCACATGCCGGGGCTCGGAAGTGAAGTAGTGACGTTTTGAAATGCATACTTTGATGGAATGCTCTGTGGGCGTCACGTTGCGTTTGCAGAGCCCCTGATGTGGCTTAACAGTAGAAACCCCCCACAAGTGACCCCATTTTGGAAACTAGACCCCCAAAGGAACTTATCTAGATGTGTGGTGAGCACTTTGAACCCCCAAGTGCTTCATAGAAGTTTATAATGCAGAGCCGTGAAAATAATAAATACGTTTTCTTTCCTCAAAAATAATTATTTAGCCCAGAATTTTTTATTTTCCCAAGGGTTACAGAAGAAATTGGACCCCAAAAGTTGTTGTCCAGTTTCTCCTGAGTACGCTGATACCCCATATGAGGGGGTAAACCACTGTTTGGGCACATGCCGAGGCTCGGAAGTGAAGTAGTGACGTTTTGAAATGCAGACTTTGATGGAATGCTCTGTGGGCGTCACGTTGCGTTTGCAGAGCCCCTGATGTGGCTTAACAGTAGAAACCCCCCACAAGTGACCCCATTTTGGAAACTAGACCCCGAAAGGAACTTATCTAGATGTGTGGTGAGCACTTTGAACCCCCAAGCGCTTCATAGAAGTTTATAATGCAGAGCCGTGAAAATAATAAATACGTTTTCTTTCCTCAAAAATAATTATTTAGCCCAGAATTTTTTATTTTCCCAAGGGTTACAGGAGAAATTGGACCCCAAAAGTTGTTGTCCAGTTTCTCCTGAATACGCTGATACCCCATGAGTGGGGGTAAACCACTGTTTGGGCACACGTCGGGGCTCAGAAGGGAAGTAGTGACTTTTGAAATGCAGACTTTGATGGAATGGTCTACGGGTGTCACGTTGCGTTTGCAGAGCCCCTGGTGTGCCTAAACAGTAGAAACCCCCACAAGTGACCCCATTTTAGAAACTAGACCCCCCAAGGAACTTATCTAGATATGTGGTGAGCACTTTGAACCCCCAGGTGCTTCACAGACGTTTACAACGCAGAGCCGTGAAAATAAAAAATCATTTTTCTTTCCTCAAAAATTATGTTTTAGCAAGCATTTTTTTAGATTCACAAGGGTAACAGGAGAAATTGGACCCCAGTAATTGTTGCGCAGTTTGTCCTGAGTATGCTGGTACCCCATATGTGGGGGTAAACCACTGTTTGGGCACACTTCAGGGCTCGGAAGTGAGGGAGCACCATTTGACTTTTTGAATACGAGATTGGCTGGAATCAATGGTGGCGCCATGTTGCGTTTGGAGACCCCTGATGTGCCTAAACAGTGGTAACCCCTCAATTCTACCTCCAACACTAACCCCAACACACCCCTAACTCTAATCCCAACTGTAGCCATAACCCTAATCACAACCCTAACCGCAACACACCCCTAACCACAACCCTAACCCCAACACACCCCTAACCCTAACCACAACCCTAATTCCAACCCTAACCCTAAGGCTATGTGCCCACGTTGCGGATTCGTGTGAGATATTTCCGCACCATTTTTGAAAAATCCGCGGGTAAAAGGCACTGCGTTTTACCTGCGGATTTTCCGCGGATTTCCAGTGTTTTTTGTGCGGATTTCACCTGCGGATTCCTATTGAGGAACAGGTGTAAAACGCTGCGGAATCCGCACAAAGAATTGACATGCTGCGGAAAATACAACGCAGCGTTTCCGCGCTGTATTTTCCGCACCATGGGCACAGCGGATTTGGTTTTTCATATGTTTACATGGTACTGTAAACCTGATGGAACACTGCTGCGAATCCGCAGCCAAATCCGCACCGTGTGCACATAGCCTAATTCTAAAGGTATGTGCACACGCTGCGGAAAACGCTGCGGATCCGCAGCAGTTCCCATGAGTTAACAGTTCAATGTAAACCTATGGGAAACAAAAATCGCTGTACACATGCTGCGGAAAAACTGCACGGAAACGCAGCGGTTTACATTCCGCAGCATGTCACTTCTTTTGTGCGGATTCCGCAGCGGTTTTACAACTGCTCCAATAGAAAATCGCAGTTGTAAAACCGCAGTGAAATGCGCAGAAAAAAACGCGGTAAATCCGCCATAAATCCGCAGCGGTTTAGCACTGCGGATTTATCAAATCCGCAGCGGAAAAATCCGCAGAGGACCAGAATACGTGTGCACATACCGAAACCCTAACCCTAGCCCTAACCCTAACCCTAGCCCTAACCCTACCCCTAGCCCTACCCCTAGCCCTAACCCTACCCCTATCCCTACCCCTAACCCTACCCCTACCCCTAGCCCTAACCCTAACCCTAACCCTACCCCTAACCCTACCCCTAACCCTACCCCTAACCCTACCCCTAACCCTAACCCTACCCCTAACCCTATTCTAACATTAGTGGAAAAAAAAAATTTCTTTATTTTTTTATTGTCCCTACCTATGGGGGTGACAAAGGGGGGGGGGGGGGTCATTTATTATTTTTTTTATTTTGATCACTGAGATAGATTATATCTCAGTGATCAAAATGCACTTTGGAACTAATCTGCCGGCCGGCAGATTCGGCGGGCGCACTGCACATGCGCCCGCCATTTTGGAAGATGGCGGCGCCCAGGGAGAAGACGGACGGGACCCCGGCTGGATCGGTAAGTATGATGGGGTGGGGGGGACCACGGGGGGGGGATCGGAGCACGGGGGGGGGATCGGAGCACGGGGGGGGATCGGAGCACGGGGGGGGGGAATCGGAGCGCGGGAGGAGTGGAACGGAGCACGGGGGGGCTGGAATGGAGCACGGGGGGGCTGGAATGGAGCACGGGGGGGTGGAATGGAGCACCGGGGGTGGTGGATCGGAGTGCAGGGGGGGTGATTGGAGCACGGGGGAGTGATTGGAGCACAGGGGGAGCGGACAAGAGCACGGGGGGGAGCGGAGCACTGGACGGAGGGGAGCCGGAGCAGTGTACCGGCCAGATCGGGGGGCTGCGGGGGCGATCGGTGGGGTGGGGTGGGGGCACATTAGTATTTCCAGCCATGGCCGATGATATTTCAGCATCGGCCATGGCTGGATTGTAATATTTCACCCGTTATAATAGGTGAAATATTACAAATCGCTCTGATTGGCAGTTTCACTTTCAACAGCCAATCAGAGCGATCGTAGCCACGAGAGGGTGAAGCCACCCCCCCTGTGCTAAACTACCACTCCCCCTGTCCCTGCAGATCGGGTGAAATGGGAGTTAACCCTTTCACCCGGCCTGCAGGGACGCGATCTTTCCATGACGCCGCATAGGCGTCATGGGTCGGATTGGCACCGACTTTCATGACGCCTACGTGGCGTCATGGGTCGGGAAGGGGTTAATGACGCTCCAGCTATATAGACAACGATCCGACCTAAACTAGATCGCTGGAGCGTCACTGTTAGGTCGCTGTAGAGATGCCAAACACAGCAACTCCAGAACGATGCAGGAGCGATCCAGTGATGTACTTATCGTTCTCGCTGGTTGTTCGCTCCATGAAAAAACATTGCAGGCATCGTTGCTTTTGCTGTCAAACATGACGAATCACGCCGACCTGACGACCAAATAAAGTTCTGGACTTTCAGCTACGACCAGCGATGTCACAGCGGGATCCTGATTGCTGCTGCGTGTCAAACACAACGAGATCGCTATCCAGGACGCTGCAACGTCACGGATCGTTGTCATTCTCGTTGTAAAGTTGCTCAGTGTGAAGGTACCTTTAGATTCACCATGGGTCTGATAGATTCAACGCTAGCAGGGGGTAGATTCCCTTGTTCCGCTGCTGGTGTGGCATCTGCTGCTTGAGCTGACAGGTCTAGAGTCTGCTGCTTCAGGTGCAGTAGGTTGGGGAAAGATCAGGACAGGTACTACGATGGCTTGGTGTACCTGTATCCATGACTGGGGAAAGTCTCCAAGAATGGTATGGCTTTTCTCTTCCTCCTCTTCTATAGATTGAGGGGCATCTTGGTCTTCCACATTGTTTCTTAATTGGTCAGGGCATATCTTCAGATGATCTCTCGACACTGCTGCTGAGGTTTCTCCTCCATCTTTACTGACGAGACATACCTTGGTATTATCAAAGTTTGAAGGCATAACGGTGTATGGTTCAGCCTCCCACTGATCATCTAGTTTGTGCATCCCCCTTTTCCTTTTGAGGACCTGCTCTTCAGGTACTAAAGGAGTAGCCGGAGCTTGTTGGTTGTAGCTCTTTTCTTGTCTCTGCCTGGCTTGGGGCAAACTTTGTTCCACGCACTCTTGCACTTTGCGGTATTGCTGCTGCCGCTCTGTATCCCAGTCTGCATCTGGTGATGTCATCTCAGGTGTTAAGACTCCCATGTCCAAGTCAATGGGTAACTTGCCAGGTCTCGCTCTCATCAGGTAGGCCGGAGTGTAGTTGGTGGAGTTTACCGGGATATGGTTGCATAAATCTACTAAGTCCAGCAACTTTTCTGGCCACAGGTTTCTCTCTTCCAGGGGCAAGGTCTTCAACAGGTCAATTACCACCTGGATCATTTTCTCGCACATGCCATTTGTCTGTGGATGGTACAGCGTTGTTTTGATTTTCTTGCAGCCGTACAGGTTACAGAACTCCTGGAACACTTTGGCTTCACAGGCTGAGCCTTGGTCGGTGAGCACTTAGTGAGAGTAACTGTGCGGTCGACAAAAGTGTTCTTGGAACGCTTTGGCTGCCATTTTTGCTGTTTGGTCTTTAAACAGGCACGACTACCAGGAACTTTGATTAATGGTCCACTATTGTGAGGGCGTAGACATAGCCTGACCGGCTTGGGGCCAGCTTCACATGGTCCAAGGCTACCAGTTCTAGTGGTTGTTTGATTATTGGCTGTAATGGGGCTCGCTGGCTGTTGCTGTCTTTCCTGCGCAAGTTGCATGGGCCACACTCTCGGCATTACACCTCTCAACGGCTCTTTTCATGCCAACCCAGTAGAATTTTTCACGAAGTAGGACCTCCAACTTCTTCCACCTGAAATGTCCTGCTCCATTGTGGTGTGCTTCCAAGACCATTGATGCATCCCGATTCGGGACTACCCCCTGCCAGACCAGTTCATGAGTGCGTGAGTTGATGATCCTCCGACACAGCTTACCCTTATAGATGAACAGCTTGCCCTTTTCCTTCCACAACTGTTGCGCTTCCTGTGGAGCATCTGGAACAGGGTGTGAGTAAGCTTGTGTCAGTTACTCCTTTACTAGGCAGACTGCTGGATCGTTATAATGCACCTCTGCCCACTCATGGTGGGGCAATGGGTTTAACGTGGCCTCCTGTACAATGCAGGGCTTGTTCCTCACCCCCTGGGAGCGTTGGGCCGCAACTGGGCGGTGGAAGGCTGGTAACTCAATTTCTTTGAATGCTTCCGGATCTTCTCCCTCATCTGGTAAATTGAGCCTTCTGGACAGCGCATCACCATTAGCGTTCTTATGTCCCGCTCAGTACTTGATGGTAAACTCTTAGTTGGACAGCCAGGCCATCCATCGCTGTTCCAATGCACCTAGCTTTGCGGTTTCAAGGTGGGTCAGCATATTATTGTCAGTGTAGATAGTAAACTTTGCTGATGCCTGGTAGTGCTTGAAGCGCTCTGTTACCGCCCAGACTATGGCAAGGAACTCCAGTTTAAAGGAACTGTAGTTGTTGGGGTTCCTTTCAGTGGGACAAAGCTTCCTGCTGGCGTAGGCAATCACTCTCTCCCCGCCTTTCTGCATTTGTGACAGCACTGCTCCTAATCCCACGTTGCTGGCATCTGTGTAAAGTACAAATGGTTGGTCATAGTCAGGGTAGGCCAGGACTTCATCTCCGGTGAGAGCCAATTTCATCCGAGTGAAGGATTCTTCTAACCTGTTGTTCCACTCGAATGGAAGACTCTTGTTCTTAGCCTTCCTGGATTGGCCCACTAGCAAGTCTTGCACAGGTGCGGTTTTCTTAGTGAAGCCCCTGGTGAATCTCCGGTAGTAGCCCACCAACCCGAAGAACTGCCGTACTTCATGAATGTTGTTGGGTTTTGGCCAATCCCTGAAAACGGTGACTTTGTTAGGGTCTGGTGCCACACCTTCGGCGCTTACCATGTAACCTAGGTACTGCACCTTGGGCTTCAGCAGGTGACATGGCAGGCAGCTTGAGCCTATTACTGGTGTCAGTCCTTCGTGGTGGCTCTGGGCTCTCATCTGCTGCTGTGCCTTCAGGTATTGTGATGGACCAGGAGACCTGCAGTCCCCTACCCTCTGAATTTAGTTGCAGCTCCCACACAACCACGAACGCACGGACTCCGGTGTCCGATCTTTTGGTGCTTAGTCCTGGGGTGAGGTGAGCTCAGTCGCAGCTCAAATCCCTCAGGTTCTTCCTTGACTTCTTCTCTCCTCTCTGTCTTCCTTAGACTAACTAACTCCGCCTGAAGGTCAGAACTTATATAAGGAAGCTCCCCTGAAATCAGGTGTTAGAGCTCCCCCTTCTGGTCTGGAGTAGGAAGGATGTTGGATGTAAGTGTTATCTAGTCAGGGAAACCCTAGTCAGGCATGTCATCACCCCCTATGAAGGAGGCAATGCCACTGTGACAACCGGACTCCTGGGGTGCCACATATACTATTCAAATCAAGCTATTAAAACGGGTGTGTGCAAAAGTAAAACATTTTTTATTTTATTGCACCAAATTCTGTTGAAAAAGCTTCATAAAGTCACAATATTTAGGCGCAACTCCAAGTTGCAGCTTTTGGAGTTTTCACATCAGTTTGATCAATCGCTGACAAAATGGGGCACAACTGTTTTAGGATGGAAACATGATGAGCCGTGGCATTCCCTACGCCAGAAATCTCACTCTAGTACCTGACTAGCGCATGGAGGCGCACTCCACTCATCAGATGCATGCATCTCTTCATGAATCAGGAGGATCTGACTCCAGAAAGCCCCATCATCAAGACCGGCGTGAATAACGCTGGTCTTCATGAATTGGGCTCATAGCCCACGGAGTGGCAAACTGGTCTAAATACACAGAAATAGTGTTATTCTACGTGTAAAAACACAGGATAGTTTATTTTGAAAAGCTAGTTAAAAGTGCATTTACCCTTTAAAAATATATTGATATTGTCTGATAGTGGATGACTATCTGAAGCTACTTCTGAAGCACTTCATGCCACATGCCAGATATCATGAATAAATACTGATGCTATGACGCCATCTATTGTATAATACAACTGCAACACCTCTCAAGTCACTATTCTTCACCAAAGAATGTGTTTCCTACAACAAACATTAAATGATTCCTCCAATATATTATTATAGGGACAAAAGTTTTTTTGGTCCTGAAATACATAGCTTTCAGTAACAGAATTGAATTGTCCTCATTATGCAATATCATTAATAGCTAAAATGTCTACAGTAAAATTGAAGTGGTGCACAATAGCAAACCTACCAGATTACAAAAAAGGGGTTGTCCATTTATAAAAATGTGCAGTTAATGCTGTAAAATAGCAAAATAAGAATTACTTACGTAAATAACCTCTACTACTCCCTTCCAGATGGTGTTTGTATACAAGGCTGCAGTGCTGGCGCCCCATCTACAACATGTAACTGCAGCAGCAAATTACTGCTCATAGTTGTCTTGTGCCATCAAGCTCAGCATTGCCTTTGAGCCCAGTCATTGGCTGCAGCGGTCTTGTGTTGTACGTGGAATGTCACTGCTGCAGCGCTGCACACAGCTTGGCAGCAATGAAACGGCAGTCGCTTCAATAGGTAAGTATTGATTATTTTGTTTTATTTTTCTAACCTCTTCCCAACGTGATCCAAACAGGGCAGGTGGCAGTTGTGTGTAACAGCAGCAATCTGAGGTTGCTCTGATTGATGCCATCAATCTCTGGCAGCAACTTTTAAGTAGAGCATCACTTCTCCCGCAATGTGATCACGGGGAGCCGATGGGTGACAATTGCAGGTGATGACCTACTGAATGCTATTTTTGGAGAATTGTGATAAAATCAAAAAAGGGAACTCTGTTGGCTACAAGGATAAATTGAAAAAAAAATTGCACAAATGTTTTAACCTCATTACATTTTTGTCAAAAGTTCAGTTTCAAGGTTTAGCTTATGCAATGGAAAGAGAAGCGACAAAACGCGACTGAAACCGCAGCAGAATAATGTGGTCATTCAGTAGGTGGTACTATCTGTCACACTGCGGATCTGGTGGTAAAACAGCATTAGATGTGGCACGTATTGTCTTTAAGGAAGTATTCTTGCTTTTTCTTTTTTAGAGCAATGCTTACCTCCAAATCATTAGTCTAGCTATGTAATTTATTTTATCCCACCTCAGTTACATCTATAAATTCTTAATTAACCTTTTCACGTCATTTGTAGTACAGTAAGGGAGCGCCATTGTTGTCCGAACATTGAATTGCTAGCTGTTGGCCTCAGACCTTATTATATTCCTAGAGAATTCTCGCTTGTTACTGCAATAGTGTTGTACATACCACCAACTGCAAACCATGAGGCTGCAGGTGAAGTGCTGTCAGGAGTCATTGCCCGGCTCCAGATGAAACACCCCAACTCGCTTACTGTAATCTCTGAGGATTTTAACCGAGCTAAAATTTCTACTGCCTTACCTAAATTTTATCAATTTGTTAAATGTACAACACGTGACAAAATTACGTTGGACTTAAGGCCCCTTCACATTAAGCGACGCCGCAGCGATACCGACAACGATCCGAATCGCTGCAGCGTCGCTGTTTGGTCGCTGGAGAGCTGTCACACAGACCGCTCTCCAGCGACCAACGATGCCGGTAACCAGGGTAAACATCAGGTAACTAAGCGCAGGGCCGCGCTTAGTAACCCGATGTTTACCCTGGTTACCATCCTAAAAGTAAAAAAAAACAAACAGCACATACTTACCTAACGCTGTCTGTCCTCCAGCGCTGTGCTCTGCACTCCTCCTGTACTGGCTGTGATCACAGCGGCCGGAAAGCAGAGCGGTGACGTCACAGCTCTGCTTTCCGGCTGACCGACGCTCACAGCCAGTACAGGAGGAGTGCAGAGCACAGCGCTGGAGGACAGACAACGGTAGGTAAGTATGTAGTGGTTGGTTTTTTTTACTTTTAGGATGGTAACCAGGGTAAACATCGGGTTACTAAGCGCGGCCCTGCGCTTAGTTACCCGATGTTTACCCTGGTTACCAGCGAAGACATCGCTGAATCGGTGTCACACACGCCGATTCAGCGATGTCAGCGGGAGAGCCAGCGACCAAAGAAAGGTCTGGCCCTCTAGCCCCGACCAGCGACATCACAGCAGGATTCTGATCGCTGCTGTGTGTCAAACTAAACGATATCGTTAGCGACGACGCTGCAACGTCACGGATTGCTAGCGATATCGTTTAGTGTGAAGGTACCTTTACTCTATGTGAATGTCAAGAATGCTTATTCATCCTCTACCCTGCCGCCCTTGGGGAAGTCTGATCACAATCTTGTACTATTGTCACCAGTCTACCAACCTGTTGTTAGTACACAGCCTGCTAAGATTAAATCAGTTAGAATGTGGAATCCAACAAATGAACAGGCTTTACAGGATTGCTTTCATCTTACAGACTGGGATGTGCTGCTTGGGACAATGGACGAGTATACAAATGTTAATGAAGTGGTTGGTAGAGTGACTGACTACATTAACTTCTGCACTGATATGTTGGTGCCGACTAAAAAGATTAGGTGTTTTGCAAACAACAAGCCATGGATAACAAAGGAATTGAAGCATTTGCTCAATAGGAAAAAAAAGGCATTTAAACTGGGTGACAAAGAGGAAATTAAAATGATACAGCATGAATTGAAGCATACAATAAAGGAGGCCCAGGAAGCCTTCAGAATTAAACTTGAAAAGAAACTGTCCCACAATAATACCAGAGAGGTTTGGGCAGGAATGAAATTACTGACTGGGCTTAAGCTGAGGCCTGAAAATGATCCAGGAACAATGGACAAGGCTAATGAGATGAATGAGTATTTCAATAGATTTAGCAGTACATGTGTAATACCAACTGATAGTGGATGGGAACTGGGTGCAAATTCTGCAACATCGATATTGAAGGATGAGCAGACTAATTTTAGAGTATCCGAAAATGATGTGAGGAGGCAGTTTAAGTCACTTAACATTGGTAAAGCTGCAGGACCTGATGGACTCAGCTCACGTGTCCTTAAAGTTTGTGCAGACCAGCTGTGTACTGTCTTTACGCGCCTATTTAATGGAAGTCTACAAACACAGAGGGTACCAGTGTTATGGAAAACTTCCTGTCTGGTGCCGGTACCCAAGACGACTTCTCCTGCAACCCTAAATGACTATCGTCCTGTAGCCTTAACATCTCACGCTATGAAGGCCTTGGAAAGATTAGTGCTTGCTCACTTAAGACCAAGGGTCAACGCTTTTATCGATCCCCTTCAGTTTGCCTACCGGCATAGATTGGGGGTGGATGATGCTATCCTTTCTCTGTTACATAGGGTACATTGATTTCTGGAGACTGATGGTACCACGGTGCGAGCGATGTTCTTCGATTTCTCGAGTGCATTTAACTCCCTGCAGCCACTTTTACTACACAAAAAGATGACTGATATGAAGGTGGAGGAGGGGATGAGAAATTTGATAACTGACTACCTATTAGATCGGCCACAGATTGTACAGATGGGAGCAGTGGTGTCAAGCAGATTATTGAGCAGTGTAGGTGCCCCCCAGGGAACGGTGCTTGCGCCCTTTCTATTCACACTGTATACTTCAGACTTTCAGTATAAATCTGAACTTTGCCACCTTCAAAAATTTTCGGATGACTCTGTGGTTGTGGGATGCATTAGGGGAGATCAGGGGGATGAGGAATATAGAAGGGTGGTGTCGAATTTCGTGGATTGGTGCAATGGTAACTATCTACAACTAAATGTTAAGAAAACCAAGGAGTTGGTGGCCAACTATAGCAGGATTAAGTTGGAATGCTTACCGATCACTATTGCTGGTCAGGAGGTAGAGCAGGTGGAGAGTTACAAATATTTGGGGGTCCATTTGGATAGCAAACTGGACTGGAGATGCCACTCAGAGTTTGTCTACAAGAAGGGGATGAGCAGACTGTATTTCCTAAGGAAACTGAGGTCTTTTAATGTGTGTAGCAAAATGTTAGAAATGTTCTACCAATCTGTGGTGGCAAGTGCCATCTTTTTTGCAATCACGTGCTGGGGTAGTAGTGTGCGGGCCTCTGATGCTAATAAGCTGAATAAGATTATTAAGAAGGCAAGTTCTGCTGTCGGCTGCAATCTGGACTCTTTTGGGGAGGTAGTGGAGAAAAGAACTCTGAGAAAGTGTATGGCAATTATGAACAATAATGCACATCCACTATATGAGTTATTCATGAGACAGAAGAGCACCTTCAGCAACCGGCTTATACTTCTGAGGTGTAAGAAGGAAAAATATAGGAAATCGTTTGTGCCAACTGCCATGGGAATGTACAACAATAACATTAGGGTTAAACCACCAAGGTGAATGTCTACTTATTTCTCTACATTTCAGTTCACTCGTTGTGTATGTCCTATTCTAATGTATAATGTTCTTCTGTCAACAAACTGTCATGTCAACTATGTAATTCCTTTATGATTTTTATGATTTAAGTCGTGCTGCTGTGATACCATAATTTCCCACGGGATCAATAAAGTGTATCGTATCGTATCGTATCGTATGTACGTCATGTTTGGGAAGGACTTCCCAACCAATGCAGTACATGCACGTCAAGGCGATCGCCACCGGGTGTCAGCTGATTCTGACAGCTGAAATCCGACTTGCAGTGCCCGCACCGCTGCTGGCACTTTAACCCCCTAAATGCTGCGATCGATGCGATCGCAGCATTTAGAGAGCAGGCAGAGGGAAGAAAGCCCATCTGCCCTCGTATCGGAGACCCCGCGACATCATTGCTGGATCCCGATCGTTTCCATGGTGACCCATTGTCATCATGATGACATCCAGGTCACCAGGCACTAGTTAGTTAGTTAGATCATATGCAGTGCATGATCTAACAAACTTGTGTACGCTGCAATGACAGGCTATAAGATATTGAAATGCTGCTGCATTGCGATACCTAATAACTGTGATCAGACTGTAGAAAATAAAAGCTCCATAGTGGGACTAAGTAAAAAAATGTAAAAAAAAGTGAAAAAAGTTGGAAAAATATATATTTTTTAAAATTACAAAATTATATATATTGTACCCATAAATGAATTTTATTATGAAAAAATGTACTCATACAGTACAGACCAAAAGTTTGGACACACCTTCTCATTTAAAGATTTTTCTGTATTTTCATGACTATGAAAATTGTACATTCACACTGAACGCATCAAAACTATGAATTAACACATTATATTATATACTAAACAAAAAAGTGTGAAACAACTGAAAATATGTCTTATATTCTAGGTTCTTCAAAGTAGCCACTTTTTGCTTTGATGACTGCTTTGCACACTCTTGGCATTCTCTTGATGAGCTTCAAGAGGTAGTCACCGGGAATGGTCTTCCAACAATCTTGAAGGCGTTACCAGAGATGCTTAGAACTTGTGGCCCTTTTGCCTTCACTCTGCGGTCCAGCTCACCCCAAACCATCTCGATTGGGTTATTATTATTATTATTATTATTATTTATTGTTCAGGTTTGGTGACTGTGGAGGCCAGGTCATGTGGTGTAGCACCCCATCACTCTCCTTCTTGGTCAAGTAGCCCTTACACAGCCTGGAGGTGTGTTTGGGGTCATTGTCCTGTTGAAAAATAAATGATGGTCAAACTGAAAGCAAACCGGATGGAATAGCATTCAGTGTGAATGTACAATTTTCATAGTCATGAAAATACAGAAAAAAATTTAAATGAGAAGCTGTGTCCAAACTTTTGGTCTGTACTGTATTTGGTATCGCTGCATCCGGAACGACCTGACTCTATAAAAGTGTCCAACTAGTTAACCCCTTTAGTGAAAACAGTAGAAAAAAAATGATACAAAGAATGATGCTTTATCATCATAGGAAACCATCATCTTGTCTGGCAACAATCCATCAGCCAAAAAATTTAAAAAGTTATAGCTCTCAGAATAAAGCATTGCAAAAATAATTATCATTTTCTTTAGAATAGTTTTAATTGTACTGACCCGAGGAATAAAGTTGACTTATCAATTTTACCACATGCAGAATGGCATTAAAAAATGCCCCAAAAATCAGAATAGAAAGCGATCAAAAAATCTCATGAGCCAGAAAATGGTACCAACAAAAACATCAACTTGTCCTGCAAAAAACAAGCCCTCACATGAGTCTGTTGGACGAAATATGGAAAAATTGTAGCTCTCAAATATAGTGATGCAAAAAAATAGTTTTTGAAAACAAAAAAAGTGTCTTTTAGGGTGGTTTCACACTTGCGTTTTTGTCTGCAGCGTTTTTTGCACAAAAAAAGCATGCGTTTTTTCCCTATATTTTACATTGAAAACGCATGCGTTTTGTTGTGTAAGCGTTTGGTCGCGTTTTCAATCGCATGCGTTTTTTTACTGCATGCGTTCATTTTCAGAAATGCAACTTGTAGTATTTTTGAGAGGCGTTTTTTGGACACATAAAAACGCATGCATTTTCATGTGTTTTTTTTGGGGTCAAAAAATACATTGGAGTCAATGGGGACGCATGCTGTTTTTTGTGCATGCGTTTGCATGCGTTTTTGGACGCATGCGTTTTTTTTTATCTAAGGTTGACTAGAATGTAGATAAGGTTGTCTAGACACTGATAAGCCTCCCCCCTAGCAGCAGGGTGATAAAAGGAAGATTGGGGGAAGTTTCTGGTCACTTCTCATCAGACTCCAAAGAAGACAAGACACTGCCCGGACGCATTGGTGGACAAGACCCAGAGCAATGTGAGTATATCCTAGCCAATGCATTTATTTTCAATTTTTTGGATCTACATGTCCTAATATCTTCCTTTTTTTTCTTTCAACATGCATCAGAATGTCTTCTGCGGAGTCTTCATCTGATGAGGAGTTTGAGCCACGTCAGTCAGAAGTGGATCATGTGAGTGAGGTTAGTTTTTTGTCCTTCAGCTTGGTAAGTATTGACTGTCACATCGACACATGAGACAATTTGATTTTTTTTTTTTTTATAGAGCACTTCTACTGAGGGACAGAGAGGGACGGAACAGCGGAGTCAAGGTCCGGTGGGAAGACGGCAGCGGGTATGTATACAAGGCAGACTGTCCTCATTGTAATATTCTTGAATCTTCCTTTCTGCACCCTTGATTTTCTTTAATTTTTCTTGTATGATCCTTTTCTGAAAGTTGACTTTCATATTCATGCCATTTCTCATCTTCTGGTATTTTTTTTTCCCAATGTGATTGAGCAAACTTACGATGATTTTCTTTTAATTTTGGGTTTCACAACGGGATGATGACCGGATCTATAATGACCTCCTGATCACCCTGGTCCAGGAGCGAGTCCCGTTGTGGGACAGCCGGGATCCACAGCACGCAGTCAACAGTACGCTCCGTCGGTTGTGGAGTGAGGTGGCCCAAGCGTTGTGGGATGGCTGGGAGAATGCCCCACCACGGGTCCATAATGCATTTGGTAAGTATTGCAATGCAGTGTGAAGCAGCAGAGACCTTGGCCGGGCTCTCTTGACTGTGTGTGATGAAAGAAACTTTTCGGAGTTTCTGTCATCACAC
This sequence comes from Ranitomeya imitator, assembly GCF_032444005.1. NCBI lineage: Eukaryota > Metazoa > Chordata > Amphibia > Anura > Dendrobatidae > Ranitomeya > Ranitomeya imitator. The sequence goes on along the minus strand of NC_091284.1, from coordinate 738,427,354 downwards.
ACAGTCAAGAGAGCACGGCCAAAAGTACATTTTCTGACCATTATATTTTATTGTTATTTCACAGTGGACAAAATAAGAACACGTTGGCGTTCCATGAAGGACCGCTTCAACAAGGACCATCGCGCAGAGAATCGTGCTGCAAGTGGTTCCGGAGCAAGGCACCGGCTGCTTAAAGGGGTCCGCTGGGGCTGATGGTGATGCAGCAGAGTTGTTACAGCTCTCCACAGGTAGAGCTTAGTCCCAGGACAATTATGGTGTTAAAGTCAATGATGGTGGAAGTGAATGTTGTATAGCAGGTGGTGCTGCAATAATTCAGAGGACACAGCAGGGTGCAGTTTCCACAGTTTACTCACATTTTGAAGTGCAGGCTGGGGCACTAGTTACGATGACAATGGAGGTCCGGGGAGCCTGGAAGTAACTTAGGATCCGCTAGCCAGATGGGTTTTTGAGGCCTCCTTACTGCACTATCCTCTGAGGTCCTTGCTGCCTAAACCTATGCTCAGTTCTCTGTTCCTTATTGGTCTGTGGTAATTGCCTTTATGGCATGCAGCTTGAGCCTATTACTGGTGTCAGTCCTTCGTGGTGGCTTCAGGCTCTCATCTGCTGCTGTGTCTTCAGGTGTTGTGATGGGCGAGGAGACCTGCAGTTCCCTGCCCTCCGGATTTAGTTGCGGGTCTTGCGGTTCCCACACAACCACGGACTCCGGTGTCTGGTCTTTGGTGCTCAGTCCTGAGGTGAGCTCAGTCGCAACTCAAATCCCTCAGGTTCTTCCTCGACTTCCCCTCTCCTCTCTGTCTTCCTTAGACTTACTAACTCTGCCTCCAAGCCAGAGCTTATATAAGGCAGCTCCCCTGAAATCAAATGTTAGAGCTCCCTCTTCTGGTCTGGAGTAGGAAGGATGATGGATGTAAGTGTTATCTAGTCAGGGAAACCCTCCTTGCTTCCAGGCATGTCATCACCCCCTGTGAGGGAGGCAATGCTACTGTGGCAAACGGACTCCTGGGGTGCTACATTCCCCCTAATGAAATGCAGTACTCCTGGACTGAGGAAACAAAACATTATAATAAGTAAACAATAATCATTAGTTAAAAGATTTCAAAAATAAAAAATTGCAAAAAAAAGCTCAAAAATAGTCCTGGCGACGATTAGTCCATTCGTCATTCCTGAGCCAAGTTGGTAACTATATACAATTGTGGTTTTGGCCACACAGAGTCCTGTGGCCCAATTGTCCGTCAACAGGTTTTACGAAAATTTTTAAAAGTTCATACAGTAAGTTTCTGTAGGCGCTCATACTTAAGGTTGCAATTACACATATTATTAACTTATTTACATTTTTAATACTTTGACATTTTAGTCCCTATACCGGGCTGGGATTTGACCTCTGGTACTATGGGTGGATCTATACACTGTACAGGTACCTCTGATGACCTAGCCTGGTCTGATGTGTCTGTGCTACTACTAGGTCTGCATTGTACTGGTAAACTGGGCAGCTGTCTGTGACTTCTTAGATTCACCATGGGTCTGATAGATTCACCGCTAGCAGGGGGTAGATTCTCTTGTTCCGCTGCTGGTGTGGCATCTGCTGCTTGAGCTGACAGGTCTAGAGTCTGCTGCTTCAGGTGCAGTAGGTTGGGGAAAGATCAGGACAGGTACTACGATGGCTTGGTGTACCTGTATCCATGACTGGGGAAAGTCTCCAAGAATGGTATGGCTTTTCTCTTCCTCCTCTTCTATAGATTGAGGGGCATCTTGGTCTTCCACTTTGTTTCTTAATTGGTCAGGGCATATCTTCAGATGATCTCTCGACACTGCTGCTGAGGTTTCTCCTCCATCTTTACTGACGAGACATACCTTGGTATTATCAAAGTTTGAAGGCATAATGGTGTATGGTTCAGCCTCCCACTGATCATCTAGTTTGTGCATCCCCCTTTTCCTTTTGAGGACCTACTCTTCAGGTACTAAAGGAACAAAAGACCAAAAGTGAAGATACCGTACCCAAAACCTCCACCATGCTCACATCCCAAGTGGGGGAGCTACCCAGGGGGAGGTTTGATACCACTAGTATAAATGGACACTCCTATCAATAGCAATAAAGAGGAAACAGTGGAGTTACAGTCCAAAAACAAGTTTTATTCAACAATAGTTGGCAACCATAGCCAGAACAGTATACAAAAAAATCCTAATTTAATTGAACACAACATATAACTGAAAAGGAGAGTGGATGGTAGCAATAGATGGAATTAGACACCACGTAGGTATTCCTGGTACCAATTGAGTATCAATAAAGTGCATAGTGCCATATAGTAATTTGGGAAAAAGGATCAAATGGTATACTGGTACCCCTATAAATCTATACTTCACGGCTAAGTATACATATGATTAGCCCTGCGCACAGGCTGTGTGACCACTATATCCGGTCATTCATCATAGGCCAAAAGGAAGTAAACAAGGAAGACACCATACAGAGTAATTACTGAACCTTACCCAAAGTCTGGTGGCCAGGATCACCCAGAGATGCAAACTCGGCTTTGGGAAAATGGCCGCCGTGATCTCTTCTGCGCACGCGCGGCATCCCGCGGCCATTTTCCTGAAGCCCCGTGCAGCAGAGCACTCCATCTGCGCACGCGCGGCCCCAGGAAGATGGCCGCCCCCACCGATGAAAGGGATGACAGCGCAGATCGCGCGCTGTGTCTTCACGTGGGCGCAGGGAATTCGGACCTTGGACATGCGCACACCACTACGCCACCAACGGAAAGCTGGGGAAGAAAAGAGCGCTGTGAACACGCCCACCTGACCAGACCAGCCTGATTGACAGGCGAAAACGGCGACTTTGGTAATGTATTTCTCAGCATACATGGGGAATCGGGGTACACTACATAGACTATAGTAACATACAGCGCAGGCCCTATTTAACAGTATTTATAGCTCAATCTGAAAAAACGGGGTGACAGGTTCCCTTTAAATGATTCCTCCAATATATTATTATAGGGACAAAAGTTTTTTTGGTCCTGAAATACATAGCTTTCAGTAAGAGAATTGAATTGTCCTCATTATGCAATATCATTAATAGCTAAAATGTCTACAGTTAACTTGAAGTGGTGCACAATAGCAAACCTACCAGATTACAAAAAAAGGGGTTGTCCATTTATAAAAATGTGCAGCTAATGCTGTAAAATAGCAAAATAAGAATTACTTACGTAAATAACCTCTACTACTCCCTTCCAGATGGTGTTTGTATACAAGGCTGCAGTGCTGGCGCCCCATCTACAACATGTAACTGCAGCAGCAAATTACTGGTCATAGTTGTCTTGTGCCATCAAGCTCAGCATTGCCTTTGAGCCCAGTCATTGGCTGCAGCGGTCTTGTGTTGTACGTGGAATGTCACTGCTGCAGCGCTGCACACAGCTTGGCAGCAATGAAACGGCAGTCGCTTCAATAGGTAAGTATTGATTATTTTGTTTTATTTTTCTAACCTCTTCCCAACGTGATCCAAACAGGGCAGGTGGCAGTTGTGTGTAACAGCAGCAATCTGAGGTTGCTCTGATTGATGCCATCAATCTCTGGCAGCAACTTTTAAGTAGAGCATCACTTCTCCCGCAATGTGATCACGGGGAGCCGATGGGTGACAGTTGCAGGTGATGACCTACTGAATGCTATTTTTGGAGAATTGTGATAAAATCAAAAAAGGGAACTCTGTTGGCTACAAGGATAAATTGAAAAAAAAAATTTGCACAAATGTTTTAACCTCATTACATTTTTGTCAAAAGTTCAGTTTCAAGGTTTAGCTTATGCAATGGAAAGAGAAGCGACAAAACGCGACCGAAACTGCAGCAGAATAATGTGGTCATTCAGTAGGTGGTACTATCTGTCACACTACAGATCTGGTGGTAAAACAGCATTAGATGTGGCACATATTGTCATTAAGGAAGTATTCTTGCTTTTTCTTTTTTAGAGCAATGCTTACCCCCAATCATTAGTCTAGCTATGTAATTTATTTCATCCCACCTCAGTTGCATCTATAAATTCTTAATTAACCTTTTCACGTCATTTGTTTTACATGTACATCATGTTTGGGAAGGACTTCCCAACCAGTGCAGTACATGCACGTCAAGGCGATCGCCACCGGGTGTCAGCTGATTCTGACAGCTGAAATCCGACTTGCACTGCCCGCACCGCTGCTGGCACTTTAACCCCCTAAATGCTGCGATCAGTGCGATCGCAGCATTTAGAGAGCAGGCAGAGGGAAGAAGGCCCCTCTGCCCTCGTATCGGAGACCCGCGACATCATTGCTGGATCCCGATCGTTTCCATGGTGACCCATTTACATCATGATGACATCCAGGTCACCAGGCACTAGTTAGATAGTTAGATCATCTGCTCTGCAGTGCATGATCTAATAAACTTGTGTATACTGCAATGACAGGTTATAAGATATTGAAATGCTGCTGCATTGCGATACCTAATAACCGTGATCAGACTGTAGAAAATAAAAGCTCCATAGTGGGACTAAGTAAAAAAAATGTTAAAAAAAAGTGAAAAAAGTTGGAAAAATATATATTTTTTTAAATTACAAAATTATAAATATACAGTGGGGTAAAAAAGTATTTAGTCAGTCAGCAATAGTGCAAGTTCCACCACTTAAAAAGATGAGAGGCGTCTGTAATTTACATCATAGGTAGACCTCAACTATGGGAGACAAACTGAGAAAAAAAAATCCAGAAAATCACATTGTCTGTTTTTTTATCATTTTATTTGCATATTATGGTGGAAAATAAGTATTTGGTCAGAAACAAACAATCAAGATTTCTGGCTCTCACAGACCTGTAACTTCTTCTTTAAGAGTCTCCTCTTTCCTCCACTCATTACCTGTAGTAATGGCACCTGTTTAAACTTGTTATCAGTATAAAAAGACACCTGTGCACACCCTCAAACAGTCTGACTCCAAACTCCACTATGGTGAAGACCAAAGAGCTGTCAAAGGACACCAGAAACAAAATTGTAGCCCTGCACCAGGCTGGGAAGACTGAATCTGCAATAGCCAACCAGCTTGGAGTGAAGAAATCAACAGTGGGAGCAATAATTAGAAAATGGAAGACATACAAGACCACTGATAATCTCCCTCGATCTGGGGCTCCATGCAAAATCCCACCCCGTGGGGTCAGAATGATCACAAGAATGGTGAGCAAAAATCCCAGAACCACGCGGGGGGGACCTAGTGAATGAACTGCAGAGAGCTGGGACCAATGTAACAAGGCCTACCATAAGTAACACACTACGCCACCATGGACTCAGATCCTGCAGTGCCAGACGTGTCCCACTGCTTAAGCCAGTACATGTCCGGGCCCGTCTGAAGTTTGCTAGAAAGCATTTGGATGATCCAGAGGAGTTTTGGGAGAATGTCCTATGGTCTGATGAAACCAAACTGGAACTGTTTGGTAGAAACACAACTTGTCGTGTTTGGAGGAAAAAGAATACTGAGTTGCATCCATCAAACACCATACCTACTGTAAAGCATGGTGGTGGAAACATCATGCTTTGGGGCTGTTTCTCTGCAAAGGGGCCAGGACGACTGATCCGGGTACATGAAAGAATGAATGGGGCCGTGTGTCGTGAGATTTTGAGTGCAAACCTCCTTCCATCAGCAAGGGCATTGAAGATGAAACGTGGCTGGGTCTTACAACATGACAATGATCCAAAGCACACCGCCAGGGCAACGAAGGAGTGGCTTCGTAAGAAGCATTTCAAGGTCCTGGAGTGGCCTAGCCAGTCTCCAGATCTCAACCCTATAGAAAACCTTTGGAGGGAGTTGAAAGTCCGTGTTGCCAAGCGAAAAGCCAAAAACATCACTGCTCTAGAGGAGATCTGCATGGAGGAATGGGCCAACATACCAACAACAGTGTGTGGCAATCTTGTGAAGACTTACAGAAAACGTTTGACCTCTGTCATTGCCAACAAAGGATATATTACAAAGTATTGAGATGAAATTTAGTTTCTGACCAAATACTTATTTTCCACCATAATATGCAAATAAAATGATAAAAAAACAGACAATGTGATTTTCTGGATTTTTTTTCTCAGTTTGTCTCCCATAGTTGAGGTCTACCTATGATGTAATTTACAGACGCCTCTCATCTTTTTAAGTGGTGGAACTTGCACTATTGCTCACTGACTAAATACTTTTTTGCTCCACTGTATATATATATATATATATATATATATATATATATATATATATATATATATAGTACCCATAAATTAATTTTATTATGAAAAAAAGTACACATACAGTACAGACCAAAACTTTGGACACTCCTCATTTAAAGATTTTTCTGTATTTTCATGACTATGAAAATTGTACATTCACACTGAAGGAATCAAAACTATGAATTAACACATGTGGAATTATATACTTAACAAAAAAGTGTGAAACAACTGAAATTATGTCTTATATTCTAGGTTCTTCAAAGTGGCCACCTTTTGCTTTGATGACTGCTTTGCACACTCTTGGCATTCTCTTGACGAGCTTCAAGAGGTAGTCACCTGGAATGGTCTTCCAACAATCTTGAAGAAGTTCCCAGAGATGCTTAGCACTTGTTGGCCCTTTTGCCTTCACTCTGCGGTCCAGCCCACCCCAAACCATCTCGATTGGGTTCAGGTCTGGTGACTGTGGAGGCCAGGTCATCTGGCGTAGCACCCCATCACTCTCTTTCTTGGTCAAGTAGCCCTTACACAGCCTGGAGGCGTGTTTGGGGTCATTGTCCTGTTGAAAAATAAATGATGGTCCAACTAAAAGCAAACCGGATGGAATAGCATTCAGTGTGAATGTACAATTTTCATAGTCATGAAAATACAGAAAAAATTTAAATGAGAAGGTGTGACAAATTGACAAATCTCCGGGCCCGGATGGGATACACCCTCGAGTACTGCAGGAATTAAGTACAGTCATTGATAGACCATTATTTTTAATCTTTAAAGACTCCATAATAACAGGGTCTGTGCCACAGGACTGGCGTATAGCAAATGTGGTGCCAATATTCAAAAAGGGAACAAAAACTGAACTCGGAAATTATAGGCCAGTAAGCTTAACCTCTACTGTGGGTAAAATCCTGGAGGGCATTCTAAGGGACGCTATACTGGAGTATCTGAAGAGGAATAACCTCATGACCCAGTATCAGCACGGGTTTACTAGGGACCGTTCATGTCAGACTAATTTGATCAGTTTCTATGAAGAGGTAAGTTCTGGATTGGACCAAGGGAACCCAGTGGATGTAGTGTATATGGACTTTTCAAAAGCTTTTGATACGGTGCCACACAAAAGGTTGATACATAAAATAAGAATAATGGGGATAGGGGAAAATATGTGCAAGTGGGTTGAGAGCTGGCTCAGGGATAGGAAACAAAGGGTGGTTATTAATGGAGCACACTCTGACTGGGTAGCGGTTAGCAGTGGGGTACCACAGGGGTCAGTATTGGGCCCTCTTCTTTTTAACATATTTATTAATGACCTTGTAGGGGGCATTCAGATTAGAATTTCAATATTTGCAGATGACACTAAACTCTGCAGGGTAATCAATACAGAGGAGGACAATTTTATATTACAGGATGATTTATGTAAACTAGAAGCTTGGGCTGATAAATGGCAAATGAGCTTTAATGGGGATAAATGTAAAGTCATGCACTTGGGTAGAAGTAATAAGATGTATAATTATGTGCTTAATTCTAAAACTCTGGGCAAAACCGTCAATGAAAAAGACCTGGGTGTATGGGTGGATGACAAACTCATATTTAGGGGCCAGTGTCAGGCAGCTGCTACAAAGGCAAATAAAATAATGGGATGCATTAAAAGAGGCATAGATGCTCATGAGGAGAATATAATTTTACCTCTATACAAGTCACTAGTTCGACCACACTTATAATACTGTGCACAGTTCTGGTCTCCGGTGTTTAAGAAAGACATAGCTGAACTGGAGCGGGTGCAGAGAAGAGCGACCAAGGTTATTAGAGGACTGGGGGGTCTGCAATACCAAGATAGGTTATTACACTTGGGGCTATTTAGTTTGGAAAAATGAAGACTAAGGGGTGATCTTATTTTAATGTATAAATATATGAGGGGACAGTAAAAAGACCTTTCTGATGATCTTTTTAATCATAGACCTGAAACAGGGACAAGGGGGCATTCCCTGCGTTTGGAGGAAAAAAGGTTTAAGCATAATAACAGACGCGGATTCTTTACTGTAAGAGCAGTGAGACTATGGAACTCTCTGCCGTATGATGTTGTAATGAGTGATTCATTACTTAAATTTAAGAGGGGACTGGATACCTTTCTGGAAAAGTATAATGTTACAGGGTATATACACTAGATTCCTTGATAGGGCGTTGATCCAGGGAATTAGTCTGATTGCCGTATGTGGAGTCGGGAAGGAATTTTTTCCCCAATGTGGAGCTTACTCTTTTCCACATGGGTTTTTTTTGCCTTCCTCTGGATCAACATGTTAGGGCATATTAGGTTAGGCTATGGGTTGAACTAGATGGACATATAGTCTTCCTTCAACTTTAATAACTATGTAACTATGTGTCCAAACTGTTGATCTGTACTGTATTTGGTATCGCTGCATCTGGAACGACCTGACTCTATAAAAGCGTCCAACTAGTTAACCCCTTTAGTGAACACAGTAGAAAAAAAAATGATACAAAGAATGATGCTTTATCATCATAGGAAACCGTCAACTTGTCCGGCAACAATCCATCAGCCAAAACATTTAAAAAGTTATAGCTCTCAGAATAAAGCATTGCAAAAATAATTATCATTTTCTATAGAATATTTTTAATTGTACTGACCCGAGGAATAAAGCTGACTTATCAATTTTACCACATGCAGAATGGCATTAAAAAATGCCCCAAAAATAAGAATAGAAAGCGATCAAAAAATCTCATGAGCCAGAAAATGGTACCAACAAAAACATCAACTTGTCCTGCAAAAAACAAGCCCTCACATGAGTCTGTTGGACGAAATATGGAAAAATTGTAGCTCTCAAATATAGTGATGCAAAAAATTAGTTTTTGAAAACAAAAAAGCACTTTTAGTGTGTGACAGCAGCCAAACATAAAAACCCGATATAAATCTGGAATTGCTGTAATTGCACTGACCCAAAGAATAAAGTCGTCTAATCACTTATAATGCTCAAAGAATGGTGTAAAAAATAAATAAAACCAATTCTTCACCTGCTGTTCATTTGTTCATTCTGCCTCCCAAAGATCGCAGTAAGGCCATCTTGCCCTGAGGAAGTCGCCACTGCTGCGGCGATACGCGTGGGCTCGCACCCCACATCCCTGTCTCCTTTCCTCTCTTCTTTATCAGTGCCCACATGGCCTTGATCCAACATCAACATTTGGATCCCACTAGGTGTATGTATGTGCTTGATTTAGATATGCATGGACCCTATCATATTTAGTGGCCCTTCTATCTGTCTGGCTTCACTTTTTGTAGCCGTTTAGGCATTAACTATTTGTTTGCCTGTCAGCATTTATTTTGATCCATCTTCATAGGGCTACAGTATATGGTACTGTTGATATAAGCAGGTTTGTGCATATGCACACATTGCACTTTTTGCTGTGATCTGGGAACTATATATATATATATATATATATATATATATATATATATATATATATACATATATATATATACATATATATATATATATATATATACAAACATACAAACATGTCCTACTTTTTGGCATATTGATTATATTGTGTATGGTCACACTATAGGTCATTGCATTTCATATGTATGCATGTGTACATGTGTATATGTATATGTGCACATATATGTATGTATACTTCTGCTTTCTGAGGGGACAGGGATGTGGCTTGTCATTTTCCCCATATTAGGATATGACTTTTGTGGAGTTTTGTGCGGTGTGTTGCACTTTTAAGTGTTTTTAGACATGTTTTCTATGTGAATTGTTTTTGCTGTACATATTTCTTGTGAGATTTATCAATAAAATGTTTTTTCATTTTCGATATTTGCTTGTGGTGCTCCCATATGTGTGGACATGATCTTCTGTTCTTTTTCCTGGTCAGATTGTAGTTTTGGTGGGTAGTGGTGGTGGTAGTCCATGGTGAGCCCCAATATTTGTATATTCAGCGCTGCCCTCCGCCTTTGTTGTATTTACAAAGATCGCAGTAAGGCTCGGCGCACATTTATCCTGCGCTCTGTGCTGAGCTCTTACACTGGTGTTTCCTTTTAATTCTCTGAAATACGGGATTCAGGTGGATCCCCCGGCAGAAGATTCCCTTTAATGAAGCAGATGCAGGCACTGTGGACTCCACAGGACCTGTGATCCGGAGGTGTTCGTCTTTTTATTAGAAGTGCATAAAAGTGCCATCGGACACATTTTTCTGCACCAATGAAAAGAAGGACAAAGTTGAACAGATGCCAGATTGAGTCCAGAGTAGCTCTGCTGCCTCACTATATTGAATGGATCCCTCAGGAGTTTCACGTGAATTACGTCATTTGAAGATTTTAAGGGAAACACTGATATAACTGCTTAGCGTAGAGCACCGCATAAATGTTATCCAAATTGTTATGTAAAATGTTCCCAATAAAAGCTTCAACTCACTCCACAAAAAAGCAAGTCCCCACTTAAATCCATCATCTGTTGGATTGATATAATTTCTAAAATGGGGTCACTTGAGGGGGGATTCTGCTCTTCTAACACTTTGGGGCTCTGTTTATAGAGTCCGCAAACTATTATTAAATTTTACACCCCAGGCTGCTTCCTGTATAACAGTACTGCTTACCCATATGGTGAGACTCTGGAGGGACTCAGCGCTATTTCCCAACAGCGCTCTGTCCCTCCCGAGTCTTGCAGTATGGATATGCAGTACTATACAACCACAAATAGGGTATTTCTACATTCAGCAGAAATTATGGGACAAAATTTGGTTCCATTTTTACCCATTCACTGTCACGGGGCTACCGCGACATACAGCTCATCCTGAGAAACCTGGTCCTGAGGTTCCGGAGGTACCTCGTAGAAGGGGGGGTACTGTCACGGGGCTACCGCGACAGAGAGGTTCCAGAAAACCGCAGCGCTCTGGGCCTCGTTCACACACTGTGAACAGAAGCTCTTCACCTATATTCTGACCTGGCTGTTTTGTGCCAGCAGCTGAGAGCTGGGTCTCTCTCAGCTGAACTGGATTTTGTAATCTGATCCTCTATATAGACCCAGTCCTGACTTCAGCTATTGTCAGTGTTCAGTTCAACTGCCTGGCTGGAGGTTGATGGAGAGAGGTGTTGGTGTTGGAGGTTCATTTACAGAGATTGGTGTCTGCAGTTTTGGTTGCGTGTTAAACCTGTTTTCCTTCCTAAGTTTATTCCTTCTCTTCCCTTCTCTGTTTCCTCTGTGGTTGTGTGAGCATTTGGTGAGTTTGAATCTTTTAGTTACCTTGTCTGTTTACCCTGTTATTTGTTGTATTATTACACGGGTGCACTCCACCTCGTTTGGGGGGAGAGGGGGCCACTCATAGGGCCTGCACAGGAGACAGGGATAGGCTGGCGGCTCGGGCCTCCTTACCTTCATAGGTACCCCTGAGATAAGGGAAAGCCAGGGCCCCATTAAAGTGGTAGGGTCAGGTGCAGGTCCCAGTACGCCGTCCTGCCCCTTTAACGCCGCTTACGGCATGACAGTAGCACTGACCTTAAAGATTTTTCTTGGTCCGATATGGACGCCATTGCTGCTTTAGCTGGACAAATGCAGCAACTCAGTCTAGAGGTGGCTGACCTCCACTCAGCGGTTGTGCAGCGCACTCCAGTGGTCACTGCAGGGGTTGCTACACCTCCACAAGCTTCGCTGGAGCCTAAAATTGTGTTACCTGACAGGTTCTCAGGGGGGCGTGACAAATTTGTTACGTTCAGGGAGGCCTGTAAATTGTATTTTAGGTTGCGTCCTCACACTTCAGGTTCAGAGGAGCAGAGGGTTGGAATTATAGTATCGCTCCTACAAGGGGACCCTCAGGCCTGGGCATTTTCACTTCCCGCTGACGCTTTGCCGTTACGGACTGTGGAGGAGTTTTTTTGAGCCTTAGGTCAGGTGTATGATGATCCTGACCGCGTCTCCCTCGCTGAGTCCACAATACGCCATCTTACACAGGGAGACCGGCCAGTAGAGGAGTACTGCTCTGAGTTTCGGAGATGGGCTACTGACACATTGTGGAATGACCCTGCACTCCGTAGTCAATTTTATCAGGGCCTATCTGATAAAATAAAAGATTCTTTCGCCCTACCGGAGACACCAACCACACTGGAGGCAGCTATGTCTCTTGCGATCCGTGTGGACCACCGCCTGCGCGAGAGACGTAATGAATTACCGCTATTCAAGGGTAATTCAGATTTGGACTCACCAGAATCTGAGTCTCTAGGAGAACCTATGCAGTTGGGTTGGCGCTTCTCGTTCTAAGTGGGCTACAGTAGTACGGCGCAAGGAAGGTGCATGTTTTTTTGTGGCAGAAGGGGTCATTATGTGAATGTGTGTCCTTCTAGAAAACAACCGCCGGAAAACTATTGAGCCCGGGTTGCGGGGAGGTTGGCAACTCGGGTGTACTAATTTCCTCCTTAGGTAAACCTCAATTTTTACTACCAGCCGAGATTCGTCTTGGTGAAAATAGGTTTAATATCTCTGCCTTTCTGGACTCTGGGGCAGGGTTTAATTTAATTGATGCTGGGTTTGTTCAGGCACATGGGCTTTAGACTCAAGAGTTGTCTAGACCCATACCTATTATTGCCATTGATTCTGCACCTTTGAGCCAGGGGACTTTCACTCAGATCGTCCGTGGGGTGAGCCTACACATAGGGGCGTTGCACTCCGAGTCAATAGATTGTTATGTGTTGGGGGATTGCTGTCGCCTGTAGTACTCGGTCTACCATGGCTCACGTTACACAACCCGGTGTTAGACTGGCAGACTCGGGAGATTACTAGATGGAGTGAGTTTTGTCAGGAACATTGCCTGGGTACTCGGCTGGCCGGATTGAGTTCTCAGGTTTTGCCAGAGTTCATCTCAGATTTGAGGATGTATTCTCTGAGGAGGGGAGTTGAGAGCTACCTCCACACCGCCCTTATGATTGCGCCATACGTCTCATTCCTGGTGCTAAACTTCCTAAGAGTAGGCTATACAACATCTCAGCCCCAGAGAGACAGGCCATGAAGGACTATATCACGGAAAGTCTGGCCAAGGGTCATATCAGGCCCTCGTTGTCACCCATTGCTGCTGGGTTCTTTTTTGTAAAGAAGAAGGACGGAAGTTTACGCCCATGCTTAGACTTCCGTGAATTAAATCTGATTACGGTCCGGGATTCGTTTCCGCTCCCTCTTATTCCGGACCTCTTTAACCAAATTGTGGGGGCTAAATGGTTCTCCAAATTAGACCTCAGGGGGGCATATAATCTCATTCAGATGAAGGAGGGGGATGAATGGAAGACGGCGTTTAATACTCCAGAGGGACATTACGAGAACTTGGTTATGCCTTTTGGGTTAAGTAATGCTCCTGCTGTGTTTCAACACTTTGTCAATGATATATTTAGTCACTTAATAGGTAGGTTTGTGGTGGTATATCTGGATGACATCTTAATTTATTCCCCTGACCTCGAGTCTCATCAGGATCATGTACGGCAGGTCCTTCAGGTACTCAGGGACAATAAACTGTTTGCCAAACTTGAGAAATGCATGTTCGCGGTCAAAGAGATTCCGTTTCTGGGTTATTTCTTATCCTCCACAGGTTTTCGTATGGATCCAGCTAAGGTCAGGGCGGTCTTCGAGTGAGATCATCCTGAGGACCTTAAGGCTTTACAGAGGTTTTTAGGTTTTGCTAATTTCTATCGCAAATTTATTTAAGACTTTTCTGTGGTAGCCAAACCATTGACAGACATGACCAAGAGAGGCACGGATTTCTCCGTATGGTCCAGTGCGGCCAGTAAAGCTTTTGAAACTTTGAAAAAGTGTTTTTCCACTGCACCCATATTAATACAGCCTGATATCACTCAGCCATTTGTGGTAGAGGTGGATGCCTCTGAGGTAGGGGTGGGAGCTGTATTGTCTCAGGGTATTTCTCCGAGTAAGTGCCGTCCGTGTGCATTTTTCTCGAGAAAATTATCTGCTACGGAGAAGAATTATGACATTGGTAACAGGGAGCTGTTGGCAATTAAATGGGCATTTGAAGAATGGCGTCATTTTTTGGAGGGAGCACTTCACCGTGTCATGGTGATCACAGATCACAAAAATCTGTTATATTTAGAATCTGCAAAGCGTCTTACACCTAGGCAGGCAAGGTGGTCTCTGTTCTTCGCCAGGTTCAATTTCTACATAACGTACCGGCCAGGAAACAAGAATGTCAAGGCTGATACGTTATCCCGTTGTTTCCCGGGGGGTGGGGATAATTGTGAACCAGGTCCTATACTGCAGAAGGGTGTAGTAGTCGCCGCAATTAATTCTGATCTTGAGAAAGAGGTGGTAGAGGCTCAGGGGGACGCCCCAGCAGCCTGTCCGTTAGGTAAACTTTTTGTTCCAGCTAATCTCCGTCTCAGGGTCATAAATGAGCATCATGACTCGGTTTTGGCCGGACATCCAGGAAGTAAGGTTACCGCGGACCTACTCACTCTGTGTTTTTGGTGGTCTTGGGTAAGACATGATGTACAGGAATATGTCGCTGCCTGCAGTGTGTGTGCGCGTTCCAAGTCCTCTCGTTCTCGCCCGTCTGGGTCTCTTCAACCTTTGGAGATTCCCAAAAGACCTTGGACTCATTTGTCAATAGACTTCATCACTGACTTACCGGTTTCAGAGGGTAATACAGTTATTTTAGTCGTAGTTGATAGATTTAGCAAGATGTCTCATTTCATTGCGCTCCCCGCATTACCAAATGCTAAGACTCTGGCACAGGTCTTTATTAAGGAGGTTGTGAGACTGCATGGTATTCCTTCAGATATTGTCTCAGACCGTGGGGTGCAGTTTATTTCTAAGTTTTGGAGGGCTTTCTGCAGCCGGCTGGGGACTCATTTGTCGTTTTCTTCAGCTTTTCATCCTCAATCCAATGGTCAGACTGAACGTGTAAATCAAAATCTTGAGACTTATCTCAGGTGTTTCATCTCAGAGAATCAAGAGGACTGGGTTAAATACTTACCGTTAGCAGAATTTGCTATAAACAATCGTACTCATGAGTCTACTGGTAAGTCCCCGTTTCTCGGGACATATGGTTTTCATCCTCAATCTAGTTCATTTAATAGGAGGAATTCCTCAGGTGTTCCTGAAGAGGAGAGGTTTTCTTCATCCATCACGTCCATGTGGCAAGGGGTTCTTGATAAACTAAAGAGGATGGGTTCCAGGTATAAGAATGCGGCTGATCGGAGACGTGTGGAAGGTCCGGACCTGTGTGTGGGTGATTGGGTTTAGTTGTCCTCAGAAAATATTAAGCTGAGAGTTCCCTCATGGAAATTGGGCCCTAGGTTTATTGGCCCTTATAGGATTGTGGCCGTCGTGAATTCCGTTGCTTTTCGGCTGGCTTTGCCTCAGTCATTTAAGATCCATAATGTTTTTCATCGCTCCTTACTCAAAAAGGTTGTGGCGTCATCCAATCAGTTTCCTTCACCTCCATCTCCGGTCCTTGTTGATGGAAATCTCAAGTTCCAGATTTCCAGGGTTATGGATTCTCGTTTAGTTCGTCGATCCCTACAATATCTGGTACACTGGAGAGGGTACGGTCCTGAGGAAAGGACGTGGGTACCTGCTGCCGATGTCCATGCGGTCAGGTTGGTTCGGGCATTTCATACAGCTCATCCTGAGAAACCTGGTCCTGAGGTTCCGGAGGTCCCTCGTAGAAGGGGGGGTACTGTCACGGGGCTACCGCGACAGAGAGGTCCCTGAGAACCGCAGCGCTCTGGGCCTCGTTCACACACTGTGAACAGAAGCTCTTCACCTATATTCTGACCTGGCTGCTTTGTGCCAGCAATGCAGGAGTTAACCTTATTGCTGAGAGCTGGGTCTCTCTCAGCTGAACTGGATTTTGTAATCTGATCCTCTATATAGACCCAGTCCTGACTTCAGCTATTGTCAGTGTTCAGTTCAACTGCCTGGCTGGAGGTTGATGGAGAGAGGTGTTGGTGTTGGAGGTTCATTTACAGAGATTGGTGTCTGCAGTTTTTGTTGCGTGTTAAACCTGTTTTCCTTCCTAAGTTTATTCCTTCTCTTCGCTTCTCTGTTTGTTCTGTGGTTGTGTGAGCATTTGGTGAGTTTGAATCTTTTAGTTACCTTGTCTGTTTACCCTGTTATTTGTTGTATTATTACACGGGTGCACTCCACCTCCTTTGGGGGGAGAGGCGGCCACTCATAGGGCCTGCACAGGAGCCAGGGATAGGCTGGTGGCTTGGGCCTCCTAACCTTCATAGGTACCCCCGAGATAAGGGAAAGCCAGGGCCCCATTAAAGTGGTAGGGTCAGGTGCGGGTCCCAGTACACCGTCCTGCCCCTTTAACGCCGCTTACGGCGTGACATTCCCAGTGTGAAAATGTAATATCTGGGGCGAAAACAAAATTTTAGCGGTAAAAATGTAATGTTTTTCTTCATTGCCCAACAGTATAAAATTCTGTGACCCACCTGAGGTGTCAATTGTCAAGGGTGTGCAAAGTGTAACATAAAGTCACCGTGGATCCGGCTGTAGAAGGTCATTGCGATTAGCTCAAGCACCTTCTTGATTTTTGTATCTCTGTTATGGAGTGATATCCCTCTCCGTTTAGGACCCAATGGTTACGTCCACTTTCTGCTGCTAATTAGACACCTGGACTGAAGGTTTATATTCATTCCATGGCTGCAGCAGGTTGCTGGTGTTAGCTCTTGCATGTCTCTGTCTAGTTGGATGTACAGTCGGTTATTTCCCTCTCAGAGGACTCTTAGAGGATAGCTGGGGTGACATCCCCGTTATCTTCTCAAGCTAAGTGTCCCCTTGTTTGCCTACCTTCTTTGTCTTTAATTGTAGTGGGGACTGTCTACCTATACCCTCCCTTTCCAGGGCCTATCGCTAGGGTCATTCATGGATTAGGTTCCAGCTCAGGAATAGGTGCAGAATCTATATAGGGACAGTTAGGGCAGTCAGGGTGATTTTAGAGGGATTTGGATGTTTCGCCCCCAGCAGTTCACCCCCAACAGTTCACCCCCAACAGTTTGCCCCCAGCAGTTCGCCCCCAGAAGTTTGCCCCTGGGCACATTTCGCCCCCGCACATTTCGTCCCCAGTATTTGGCCCCCAGGACGTTTCGCCCCCGCACATTTCACCCCCACACATTTCGCCCCCAGCAGTTCACCCCTAGCAGTTCGCCCCCAGAAGTTTGCCCCTGGGTACATTTCGCCCCTGCACATTTCACCCCCAGGATTTGGCCCCCAGGATGTTTCGCCCACGCACATTTCACCCCCGCACATTTCGCCCCCAGCAGTTCGCCCCTGGGTACATTTCACCTTCGCACATTTCGTCCCCAGAATTTGGCCCCTGGATGTTTCGGCCCCAGCAGTTCGCCCCAGATGTTTGTACCCTTGTGGTTCATGAATTCCCATCCGTCATCAATGTTTCCCGAGCATTTGGCCCCCAGATGTTTCACCCCCGGCAGTTCGCCCATGGATGTTTGTACCCTTGTGGTTCATGAATTCCCGTCCGTCATCAATGTTTCGCCCCCAGCAGTTCGCCCCGGATTGTTGTACCCTTTGTAGCAATATGTTATATGTTCATGTGGCCTCTAGGGGTCTCACTACTTCTATGTGTGTTCTATATTCTTTGTTTGGAACTTGTTGGATGTTGTTGTACTCGGAATTCATGTAATGGAGGTTGAGACATGATGTGAATAAAGAGCCTGGAGATACTCACAGAGTGTGATTTATGACAGGATTCATCAAACAGAACATGGTGGCAGCCGGGCACAGAACCTGCAAATTCTTAGAGCTTATATGAGGCTGGAACTGCACAGATCACTGCAACTGTAAGTACAGATTCCCTGACAGTACAGAAAAATGGAGACTGGTCTGAAGCCCCCTCAGAGACTGGATGTCACTTCATGTAATCTGTCCCAGACTTGGAGACATTGGAAGGAAGAGTTTACACTGTATGTGGATCTGACTGTGGGCCCCACTGATGACAAACGGAAAGTAAAGCTGTTTTATTACCTAATTGGGGAAATGGCAGAGAATTAGCCCACACCTTGCTCCCAGACACAGACAACCTCCTCCTAGCAGACATTGTGCAGGCATTTGATAAACACTGTGACCCAAAGAAGAATGAGACAGTGGAAAGATATAAGTTTTTCACAAGACATCAGGAGGATGGTGAAAATGTGGATAGATATCTGACAGAGCTGAGGAGACTTGCAGAAACATGTGGCTTTGGAGAGATCAGGGACAGTCTAATCAAGGACAGAATGGTGTGTGGCATAAAGGATAGTCATCTCAAAGAAAGATTACTGAGAGAGACTTGTGGTTCATGAGTTCCTGTCCGTCATCAATGTTTCGCCCCCTCCAGCAGTTTGTCCCTGGCAGTTCGCCCCCGGATGTTTGTACCCTGTTTTGCCCCCAGAATTTTGTGTTTGGATGTTTTGCCAGTTTGTCCTTGTGGTTCATGAATTCCCGTCCGTCATCAATATTTTGCCCCAAAACAGTTTAAAAAAATCACAGTAATCCGCAAGTGCTAGTAAAAAGATGTAAAAAACAGGGTATTTGGTTGATACGTTTTTTGCAAAAAATGTATACTAAGCTGCTCCACCAAATGTCAAGGTATACCCATATCAGAGCAGCACTGCTCTACATCATAATCTTCTCTGAAGCACCTGGGCGTTCAAAGTGCACACCACACATCTAGATAAGCTCCCTAAGAGGTATAGTTTTGAAAATGATGTCACTTATGGGCAGTTTCCACTGTTTAAGCACATCAGGGGCTCTCCAAGTGCAACATGGTGTCCACTAATTATTCCAGCAAATTTTGCATTCAAAAAGTCAAATGGCGCTCCTTCACTTCCAAGTCCTGGTGTTTTACCCCAAATGTTGGGTATCAGCGTACTCAGGAGAAATTCCACAACAAAATGTATGGTGCAATTTCTCCTGTTACCTTTGTGAAAATGCTAAATCTGGGGCTAAAAAAACTTTTTTGTTGGGAAAATGTGTTTTGTTTTTTTTTGTTTTTTTTTTTAAATTTTCAGGGCTGAACGCTATAAACTTCTGTGAAGCACCTGGGGTTTCATGGTGCTCACTGCACATTTATATTAGTTCTCTCAGGGGTCTAGTTTCCAATATGGTGTCACTTGTGGGCGGTTTCCACTGTTTAGGCACATCAGCAACATAGCGTCCGCTAATAAATCCAGAAATTGTACATACAAAAACTCAAATGGCGCTCCTTCCCTTCCGAGCCTTGCTGTGTACCCAAACAGTGGTTTTCCCCTATGTATGTGGTACAGGTATTCTCAGGAGAAATTACACAAATTTTGGGGTCCATTTTTTCTTGTTACCCTTACAAAAACAAAAATTGTGGTCTAAAGTAAAATTTTTGGGACAAAATTTAAATGTTCATTTTTTCCTTCCACATTCCAAAAATTCCTATGAAGCACCTGAAGGGGTTAATAAACTTCTTGAATGTGATTTTGAGCACCTTGATGGGTGCAGTTTTTAGAATGGTGTCACCTTGTATTTTCTGTCATATAGGCCCCCCAAAATCACTGCAAATCTGATGTGGTCCCTAAAATAGTTTTGTAAATTTTATTGGAAAAATTAAAAATATTTTTCCCTATTTGGAAACTAGACCTCTCAAGGAATGTATGTGTGGTGAGCATCTTGAAACCCCAGGTGCATCACAGATGTTTATAATGTTGATCTGTGAAAAGAAAAAATCTACAGTAATTTTTCTGCAAAACTTTTTTAGCTCCAGGAGAAATTACACCATACCATTTCTTGTACAATTTCTCCTGAGTACACCTATATGTCGAAAACTACTGTTGAGGCACAGTGCAAAGCTCAGAAGAGAAGCGCCATGTCACATTTGCACCGGCATCAGGGGCTTATCTACAGCATTCTGTAATGCTGTAGATAAGCCCCCGATGTATCCTGAAAGATGAGAGGTTAGATTATACTCACCCAGGGGCGTTCCCGCTGCGGTCCAGTCCGGTGGGTGTTGCGGTCCGGTCCGGGGCCTCCCATCTTCTTACGATGACGTCCTCTTCTTGTCTTGACGCTGCGGCTCCGGCGCAGGCGTACTTTGTCTGTCCTGTTGAGGGCAGAGCAAAGTACTGCAGTGCACAGGCGCCAGGAAAGGTCAGAGAGACCCACCGCAGCGGGACCGCCCCTGGGTGAGTATAATCTAACCTCTTTTTCTTATCTTTCAGGTTACATCGGGGGCTTATCTACAGCATTCCAGAATACTGTAGATAAGCCCCTGATGCCGGTGGGCGTAGCTCATCGTCGATTTTGGGGGTGACAGGTTCCCTTTAAGTGCCAGATGAGCAGAATACCCCCCTGTAGTGACCCCATTTTGAAAATTATACCCCTTTGGAAAATTATCTAGAAGTACAGTGGGGCAAAAAAGTATTTAGTCAGTCAGCAATAGTGCAAGTTCCACCACTTAAAAAGATGAGAGGCGTCTGTAATTTACATCATAGGTAGACCTCAACTATGGGAGACAAACTGAGAAAAAAAAATCCAGAAAATCACATTGTCTGTTTTTGTAACATTTTATTTGCATGTATGGTGGAAAATAAGTATTTGGTCAGAAACAAAATTTCATCTCAATACTTTGTAATATATCCTTTGTTGGCAATGACAGAGGTCAAACTTTGTCTGTAACTCTTCACAAGGTTGCCACACACTGTTGTTGGTATGTTGGCCCATTCCTCCATGCAGATCTCCTCTAGAGCAGTGATGTTTTTGGCTTTTCGCTTGGCAACACGGACTTTCAACTCCCTTCAAAGGTTTTCTATAGGGTTGAGATCTGGAGACTGGCTAGGCCACTCCAGGACCTTGAAATGCTTCTTACGAAGCCACTCCTTCGTTGCCCTGGTGGTGTGCTTTGGATCATTGTCATGTTGAAAGACCCAGCCACGTTTCATCTTCAATGCCCTTGCTGATGGAAGGAGGTTTGCACTCAAAATCTCACGATACATGGCCCCATTCATTCTTTCATGTACCCGGATCAGTCGTCCTGGCCCCTTTGCAGAGAAACAGCCCCAAAGCATGATGTTTCCACCACCATGCTTTACAGTAGGTATGGTGTTTGATGGATGCAACTCAGTATTCTTTTTCCTCCAAACACGACAAGTTGTGTTTCTACCAAACAGTTCCAGTTTGGTTTCATCAGACCATAGGACATTCTCCCAAAACTCCTCTGGATCATCCAAATGCTCTCTAGCAAACTTCAGACGGGCCCGGACATGTACTGGCTTAAGCAGTGGGACACGTCTGGCACTGCAGGATCTGAGTCCATGGTGGCGTAGTGTGTTACTTATGGTAGGCCTTGTTACATTGGTCCCAGCTCTCTGCAGTTCATTCACTAGGTCCCCCTGCGTGGTTCTGGGATTTTTGCTCACCGTTCTTGTTATCATTCTGACCCCACGGGGTGGGATTTTGCGTGGAGCCCCAGATCGAGGGAGATTATCAGTGGTCTTGTATGTCTTCCATTTTCTAATTATTGCTCCCACTGTTGATTTCTTCACTCCAAGCTGGTTGGCTATTGCAGATTCAGTCTTCCCAGCCTGGTGCAGGGCTACAATTTTGTTTCTGGTGTCCTTTGACAGCTCTTTGGTCTTCACCATAGTGGAGTTTGGAGTCAGACTGTTTGAGGGTGTGCACAGGTGTCTTTTTATACTGATAACAAGTTTAAACAGGTGCCATTACTACAGGTAATGAGTGGAGGAAAGAGGAGACTCTTAAAGAAGAAGTTACAGGTCTGTGAGAGCCAGAAATCTTGATTGTTTGTTTCTGACCAAATACTTATTTTCCACCATAATATGCAAAAAAATGATTAAAAAAACAGACAATGTGATTTTCTGGATTTTTTTTTCTCAGTTTGTCTCCCATAGTTGAGGTCTACCTATGATGTAAATTACAGACGCCTCTCATCTTTTTAAGTGGTGGAACTTGCACTATTGCTGACTGACTAAATACTTTTTTGCCCCACTGTATATTGATGATTTTGACTCCATCTCTGTTTTCCAGAAACAAGCAGCAGTGAATGATGCTAAGGGAAAATTACAAATCTGCTATTTTAGTGACCGTACATTGTAGTGTCCAGTTTGTAATGCCAAGCTCATGCTTCTAGAGACATGCACCCATAAATTAGGCGGGCTCTCATCGCTGCAGAAATGCCAAACGTGAACACTAAATGTGGTTTAGGCACAATGTGGGGCTCAGAAGAGAGGGAGCCATTTGAATTTGGGAGTGCAGAATCGCTGGATTTATTTTGGGAGAGACATGAAATATATAAAATTTAAATTGCATTATGGCTCTAGATAATAAAAAAAATGGAGATGCTTAGCGCCTAATTTGGCCAATTTATGTGAGCCCATTAGCCAATGATAAGGTGATTTCCGGTTGCTGGGGACCCATCTAATGTGAATCCTCTTCAAGACTGAAGCCTGCATTTCTGCGTAGGTAGGTAACTGCTGCAAATAAAACCGCCGCAGGCTGGTGGGTGGAGTGCATGGCCAGGGAGCCAACATACAAATAACAAAAGACTGATTGTCACTTCCAAAACAGAAAAACTTGTGTGTACAGGTGCAAACTAAGAGTAGCCATCTCTATGCATAACAAAGTTGTACTTTGTAGTGCTATAGCATGTAAACATGAAATATAGGAAATTTTAATTGCATTACTGATCTCGATGATAAGATAAAATGGAGATGCTTAGCACATAATTTGGCCAATTCTTGCATGCCCAGCAGCCAACAACAAGGCTATCTCCGGTTACTGGGAAACTATCTAATATGAATCCTTTTCCAGCAACAAGATATCACGTTGTTGTTGGGTACTGGGCCCACAAGAATTGCCCAAATTATGTTCTTTTCCTTTTCAGCCCGGCAGGCACATTGGGTAGTCCATTTTTTCCACGGGTCCACATGACCACCGGTCCCACTGCTCCGCAGTCCGTGATACAGCGTGTCCATACTCCAGAAAATAACGGCCTGTTGGCCAACCTAACACCAGCGCTAACAGTCAAGGAGCACTGACCCGGCTCGATCCTTGGATCATCCGTTCCCTACCCCCTTTTCCAAACAACGGTCTCTTTAAGAAGTGCACAGTACTGCCCATCAGTCCCTGGGGAAAAGATCATGGATAAAATTAGGCAGAGTTCAAGGGAACAATGGGACAGAGTCCATGGGGCAGCTGCACAGTCCATAGAGCCAAAAAGGTTTCTGGTCCTTTAAGAGTTCACAGTCCTTCAATGTAGTGGGGGAGGTGGGGCACAAACATGTACAAAACAACTTGGAGGGAAGAAAAGTCCAATTAGATGTGAACCAAGCACTCACGGCTGCCATTTTAACTTCAGTCCTTACTGCGGCTGCATCCTACCCATGCCTCCTGGGTTCCTATCTTTCTGACATAAGTGGCTGATTGGGGGCCCGGGGACATGTGAACTGTCGTCGGTATCTCTTTGGGTGGCTGTGCACTCACCAGCCATGTGGCCATCGGGGACTTCAGACTGTCCACCCTGCTGCAGGGTTTCGACCACATTGACATGGCCGCTTCTGCTTTGGGGGTCCAACTCCTGATCTCCTCATCATACACGATGTGTAGAGGCTTGGGAGTGTGGTGCTGTAGTGGACTCACTGGCCGGACTGCAACAGTTGCCTTCAGCCGCCATCCACTGCCGCTAGGTCTCATCCACTGTCACATTTCCACCTTCCCATGGTCCTCAAGTCCCACTTCCGGAAGTTTTGGTGGGATTGTCACCTTGAGGACCTCTTATGGAAGTTTGATGGCCGCTGGGGTCTCCGCTGCCCTTAGATTTCTAAGGCCGCATCTCCTCCTCCGCTTCCGCTATGCTACATTTCCACTTGGCCTACCCGAGCCCACTGAGCAGGGATAAATAAACCCTGGTCATTTTGCTCTAATGGAACCAGGTAGGCCTCCATCCTGGCGTCCTTCTTCTTACTCACTTTCTCCCACAATGGTGTACTCTTCCGGGACTCTGCCCTTTACTGGGTGGGACCACTTCTGGCTGTTCTGCTCGTTCTGAGTGGATCTCTGCCCATTCTCCAGCCACTCGCAGCAACAGGAGGGGTTTCTTCTTCTTCTGCCATGCCCATCTGGGGCGGGCACCACTCACGATGGGATGTCTTCTCCATGCAGACCACAACTTGGGCCAGACAGGCTTTCGCGCTTCTTCATTATCTAAAAACCCACAATGGGCGGAGCTTCCTCTTGTTTTCCTGCCATTGTCCGCCATCTTGGGTCCTTTGACAATCGCCATCTTATTTTTTTCTGAAATCTTCCCAGCATCTTTCATCTTTTCACAATGTATGATTTCATCCTGCTGACTACGCCAAGTTGTAAGGTGCCAAGAATGGTAGTCATGAGTGAGCTGCTGCTTCTCTATGCCCTGGCACCCCACAAGCAACCAGTGCATTAGTGTGTACAGTGCATTGTATTCACTTGCAGGCTGGAGACCTCCGCTGCATCCACTTCCTTATGTCCACGATCATCAGCGCACACATCAGTAGACATGCGGTTTGTTATAACACGTTTACTGGGCAATGTAAGTGCCTCAGTCTTTAACACGCAATATCAGGCACAGTAATCTCCAGTTCCATTTTCATCAACACAGTACATTTCCAGCTCCTGCTTACGTTCAGCTCGAACTATCACTACGCTCGAACGATCCCTTCATTCAACCCCAGGGAATTTCCATCCAGCCCCACAGCACTCCCCAGATCCTTTACAATTGCCTCATACATTTCTCCTGTCCGGCTTCCTCTGTATGGAAGGGATGAAGGCAAACTTCCCAGTGTCCAGTTCGGGCCATAGGCCCTGGACGTTACAGGAAAGTCTGTAGGAAATCTGGTATGACCTCATACTGCCAGAACGCTTTGTACTCCATTTACCTCCAGCCCACTGCAACTTGAACCTAAACTTCACACAAACACCTCACTCTACCTCTAAGTACCTAAACCAGGAAGTGGTTCCCCTTTTTATGTGCCCCTCCCCTTCCATGCAGGTATGTGTAATGAGCTGCTGCAGTGCAGTATAGGGCAACCTCCACCAGGTGGTGCTGGTGAGGGAAGAGAGGTTGTACGCACAGCGTAGCAACACTGAATAGCAGCACAGGTGCCACAGGTAATGAAAGAGTAGTCAGACAAGCCAAGGTCATACACAGAGAGGTCTGCACAGTACACAGGGGCAGTCAGAAGAATAGTCAGGGATAACCAAGAAATCAGAGCCTACCGGGAACGTGGTAACCAAAACGTGAGACGTAAGACGAAGTCTGGGTATAAACCAGAGTCTAAGCCAGTCGGGGAGCGTGGAATCAGAAACGAAAAACAAGGGGAGAAGTCCAGAGATCAGATTGAGTCATACACGGGTACAGGCAGTCAGTGGCATGAGGATCACTAATACAGGTCAGGGGATCAAGCTGGGAAGCAAGACCTATAGCTGACACTGGCCTGCAGGCTACAGAGGACTGAAATAGCCCAGTCAGCTTAAAAACGAGGCAGAGGGGATTAACTCCCGCATGACCAGTCCAGAGGCAAGGCGGCTAGAAACAAAGTCAGGAGTGGATCATGACAGTATGGTCCCAAATGTTTTACTGTATCCAAGACTATTACTCTCACTGTACAATAATAAGGCCCATCCCTGCTTTACCTATCCTAATGTTCCTATCACTAACTAATCACTAAACTATGTTCTATACTTTCCTTACCTCTGAGATGAGTGTACCAGATTACCCTAGGCATTACTAATAGAGATGAGCGAATTTGATCGGGTCAGGGCTTATTTGGCAAGCTATTGCCCTTACTGAATAAGCTGCAAAGGGAACCCGGCTTCCTGGATCGCTCCGGCTGATCAGCTGTTCGACTCCGCACCGGCATGTGTCGCGGTTGTGTGACAGTCACGACACATGCATCTAGAGCCCAACAAAAAGGCTCTCCATGCATGTGTCTTGCCTGTCACACAGCCGTGACACATGCAGCTGCAGAGCCAAACAGCTGATCAGCTGGAGCGATCCAAGAAGCCGGGTTGCCTGTGCAGCAAATGATGTGGTCAAAATACTCGCTTGGCTAATAATTGTGCAAACAGTGTACATCACGTAGGATACACTGAGACTGCTGTATATATATCACATAGGATACACTGAGGCTGCTGTATATACATCACATAGGATACGCTGAGACTGCTGAATTCATTACATAGGTACACAGAATGCTATATACATCACATGGGATACACTGAAACTGCTGTATACATGAGAAGACAGAAGATCTATGTAGCCAATAATAAGGCTCTGACACAATAGAAAATGTAGTCTACATTAGGAAAACTATATTAGACGGGAAGAATGAATCTAGATGCCAGACATGGCAATTTCCAACCTAAATTCAAATGAAAGTCCAAAATAAATTGAGCGGATTTTGATGCTAATTTTGCAGATTTTTGCTGCTTTCCCTGTAAAACAGGTTATATAGACTAAAATAAAAAAAATGAAATAAAAACACTATATTGTACTCATCCCTAGGCAATCTTGTGGAACTGCTTCACTGGTCCCCTTGTTATCTCCTAGTAAAGTGGAGGCCATGTGGCCATTGCACCCTGTGATTGGCTGTCATGATTATGTGTTGAAACAACAAATCATCATTGGAGCCGACTGAGAAAAGACTGGAGGGGGCCAAGATAGTAGTTTGGGTTTTACGGTGCGTGTTTTTTTTTTTAAGTTTACACTTTTTATCTGTATGTATGGATTTTGATGCAGATCCTAAATAAAATCTGCAACACTAGGATCTGTTTGTGGATTTTGACTTCCCTATATTTCAATAGGAAAATATGATACAAGCCCTTCTAAAATTTGGACTGCATTCGAGTGCGGTCCGATTATCATGGACTGTCAGAATCGAGAAAGTGGAGATACCTTTTTTTCTCCATGTACGAGAAAAACTGATGATACTAGGAACAAACTTTGATCTAAATAATTGGTTCATTTTTCTCGTACGTGGAGAAAAACAGATGTCTGAATGAGGCCTGAGGGTATGTGCACACGTTCAGGAATTTTCGCCTTTTTTTTGCATTTTTTCACTATAAAAACGCGCACATATGCATCCTATCATTTAGAATGCATTCCGGAATTTTTGTGCACATGATACATAGTAACATAGTAACATAGTTAGTAAGGCCGAAAAAAGACATTTGTCCATCCAGTTCAGCCTATACTGAAAAAACGCATCGCGGTAAAAAAACGCAGCATGTTCATTAATTTTGCTGATTTTTCGCGTTTTTTCCGCTATTTGAGTGCAAAAAAACACACAAAAAACGCATGCGAATTTCTGGCATGTCCGGTTTTTGTCAGGAAATTTCTGCAAGAAATCCTGATGTGTGCACATACCCTAAGGCTATGTGCACACTTTGCAGATTCCACTGCGGATTTTTCCGCAGCGGAATTGCAAAATCCGCAGTGAAAACCCATCGCGGTTTTTACTGCGGATTTATCGCGGTTTTTACTGCGTTTTCTTCTGCGGATTTTCAACTGCAGTTTTCTATTGGAGCAGCTGAAAATCCGCAGAAAAGAAGTGACATGCTGCGGAATGTAATCCGC
Organism: Ranitomeya imitator; assembly: GCF_032444005.1. NCBI lineage: Eukaryota > Metazoa > Chordata > Amphibia > Anura > Dendrobatidae > Ranitomeya > Ranitomeya imitator. The sequence goes on along the minus strand of NC_091284.1, from coordinate 738,399,548 downwards.
AGCGTTTCCGCGCGGATTTTTCTGCAGCATGTGCACAGCGTTTTTTGTTTCCCATAGGTTTACATTGAAATGTAAACTCATGGGAAACTGCTGCGGATCCGCAGCGGTCAAATCCGCTGCGGATCCGCAGCAAAATCCGCAAAGTGTGAATATAGCCTAAAGCTATCGTCCCACCAGCTCCTTTATCACTTACAGTTCCAATAAGAAAATATAATGATGACATCAGTTAGTTTCGACAAGTCGGCATTGTGGTTTTTTTTTCACATTTTAGCAGTGATTTATGTCGCATTTCTAAAAGTTTATGTAACATTTTTTCTGCTGATATGATTTTCATCCATAAACAGAGAATGAATGTGCGTCCTGCCAGGTCTAAAGCATCTGTTCCTACATTAAACATGTGATCACCAGAGGAAACAGGATGTTGAAGCCACATCCTGTATATTCTGCACAGAAAACAATCATAATTAACATCTCCTGACTTCCGTATAAAGTGAGGAATAAAAAACATAGGATCAGACAAAACTTACCAATAAAAATACCTATAAATCCACTAACCACATACAAAAGATAATAGAAAAATAGTACAACGCCACTAACCCCTTCCCGACATGGCAATTTGCTGTTTTCGTGACGTAACTTTTTTCTTCCCCTTCTTCCAAGAAGCATAACTTTTTTACATTTTTCCCTTGATATAGTTGTATTATTTTCTGTGAGATCACTTGTATTTTTTAAAGACACGATTCATTTTGTCATATGATGGAATGGAATGGATGGAAAACAAAACAAAAACTCCAAGTGCCACGAAATTGCAAAAAAAAAACACAATTCCCCAAATCTTTTTGGGGTTTTGTTTTTACTGCAGTAATTTTACAGAAAAATGACCTGGTAAAATTATTCTCCAGGTCTGTATGATCTCAGGGATACCAAGCTGGCATAGCTAATACGTAAGCTCTGTATCTCATTTTAGGCCGGTTTCACACGTCAGTGGCTCCGGTACGTGAGGTGACAGTTTCCTCACGTACCGGAGACACTGACTCACGTAGACACATTAAAATCAATGTGTCTCTGCACATGTCAACGTGTTTTCACGGACCGTGTGTCCGTTCGGAAAACGCGGAGACATGTCAGTGTTCGAGGGAGCACACGTATTACACGGACCCATTAAAGTCAATGGGTCCGTGTAAAACACGTACCGCACACGGATGTCGTCCGTGTGCAGTCCGTGTGCCGTGCAGGAGACAGCGCTACAGTAAGCACTGTCCCCCCAGCGTGGTGCTGAAGCCGCTATTCATTTCTTCTCTCCAGCATCGTTCGCTGGAGAGAAGATATGCAAAATCTTTTTTTTTTTTGGTGTTTAAAAAAAAGATGCCTGTCCCCAACCCCCTCCCACCCCCTGTGTGCCCCCCCCCCCCTGTTGATAAAATACTTACCCGGCTCCCTCGCTGGCACTGCTTCCTGTCCTCGCCGCAGCTTCTCCTGTATGAGCGGTCACGTGGTGCCTCCCATTACAGTGATGAATATGCGGCTTCACCCCTATGGGAGGTGGAGCCGCATATTCATCACTGTAATAGGCGGCACCACGTGACAGCTCATACAGGAGAAGCTGCGGCGAGGACAGGAAGCAGCGCCAGCGAGGGAGCCGGGTAAGTATTTTATTAACAGCGGGGGGGGGGGGGGCGCATAGGCGGTGGGAGGGGGTTAGGGACAGGGATCTTTTTTTTAAAACACCAAAAAAAAAAAGATGCTGGAGAGAAGAAATGAATGGCAACTTCAGCACCAGATGCAGGGGACAGCGCTTAACTCTAGCGCTGTCTCCTGCACGGTCTGTGTGGTCCTCAGTCGGCACACGGCTGCCGCACGTGTGCCACACTGATGTTCAGCGTAAGCACACGGACACGGATAATTCCGGTACCGATTTTTCCGGTACCGGAATTATCTGGACGTGTGAGACTGGCCTTATGATGTTAGTTACAACATGTTGCACTTTGTACTCTATGTGGCCGGACTATGCTGCTTTTTTGGATCCTGATTGGAATGCTACACAGAGGCACAGTCCGTGCCCAGGATTAACCCTATCAACTGGTACACTTTTTGCTTTTTGGACTAATTAATTTTATAATTTGATAGATCAGACTTTTACAGATATGAAAATGCCACATCTACTATATAATTGTCTAAGGGTCACTTCCGTATTTCTGTCTGTCCCGGATATTCATTGGTCGTGGCCTCTGTCTGTCATGGAATCCAAGTCGTTGATTGGTCGTGGCAAAACGCCCATGACCATTGCCACGACCAATCAGCGATGGCCACAGTCCGGCGGCAATATGGCCGCTCTTTCCTCCCAGCAGTCAGTGCCCGCTCCATACTCCCCTCCAGTCATCCAGTCAGCCCTCACACAGGGTTATTGCCAGCGTTACCGGAACACGGTGTAACGCACTCCGGTTACGCAGCTATTAACCCTGTGTGACCAACTTTTTACTATTGATTTTGCATATGCAGCATGAATAGTAAAACGATCTAGTGTTAAAAATAATAATAATAAAAAAAAGGTTATTCTCACCCTCCGACGTGCGTGCTGTCCTCGGCAGTGCAAGTGGCAAGTTCGGGTTCCAAAGATGCTATGCGAGAAGGACCTTCCATGACGTCACGGTCATGTGACCGAGACGTCATCACAGGCCCTGCGCTCATACCAACCCTGGGACCGGAAGCTGCCGCGTACACCGCACACAGGCGACAGGACTACAAGGGGCCTTCAGAGGGTGAGTATATGTTTATTTTTTATTTTTTAACTTGTGACATACGTGGCTGGGCAATATACTACGTGACTGGCCAATATACTACGTGACTGGGCAGTATACTACATGTCTGTGCTGTATACTACGTGGCTCTGTGCTGTATACTATGCTGTGTAATATACTACGTGGCTGGGCAATATACTACGTGGCTGGGCAATATACTACATCACTGGGCAATATACTACGTCACTGGGCAATATACTACATGACTGGGCAATTTACTAAGTGACTGGGCAATATACTACGTGGCTGGGCAATATACTACGTGGCTGGGCAATATACTACGTGGCTGGGCAATACACTACGTGGATGGGCAATATACTACATCACTGGGCAATATACTACGTGGCTGGGCAATATACTACGTGGTTGGGCAATATACTACGTGGGCTGTGCAATATACTACATGGACATGCATATTCTAGAATACCCGATGTGTTAGAATCGGGCCACCATCTAGTACTGTATATGCTCATGTATAAGCCGACCTGAGTATAAGCCGAGGCACCTAATTTTGCCACAAAAAAACTGGCAAAATGCATTGACTCGAGTATAAGCCGGGTATGCATTGTCTCCTCATCCCCCATCTTTGTCTGCATGGCCCCCTCATCCCCATCCTTGTATGCATGGCTCCTCATCCCTATCCTGGTATGCATGGCTCCTCATCCATATTCTGGTATGCATGGCCCCCTCATTCCCATCCTTTTTATGCATGGCTCCTCATCCCTATCCTGGTATGCATGGCCCCCGCATTCCCATCCTTGTATGCCTGACTCCTCATCCCTATCCTGGTATGCATGGCTCCTGATCCATATCCATATACTATTTCGCTTTAATTAATGTATTGTTAACGTTGTTACTGTTTGTGTTTGAAACTGTTAAACTGTAAAGCGCTGCGGAATATGTTGGCGCTATATAAATAAAGATTATTATTATTATTATTATATCCTGGTATGTATGGCCCCCTCATTCCCATCCTTGTATGCATTGCTCCTCATCCCTATCCTGGTATGCATGGCCCTTTCATCACGATCCTTATAAACACGGTTCTTCATCTCTATCCTTGCATGCATGGCCATCTAATCCCTATCCTGGTCGGCATGGTTCCTCATACCTATCCTTGTATGCATGGCCCTCATGAGAAAAGCATAAAAAAAAATCCTACTTACCATCACTGTGCACCCTCGCAGCATCTTGTTCCGGTGCCAGCAGCTCCTGTGGCTGAGCTATCATGTTTCCTCGCTCATTAAGGTAAAGAATATTCACCTCTCTCTACGCCTATGGGAATGAAGAGAGGCGAATATTCATAACTCTTAAGTAGTGCACACCCGTGATAGCCCGGTCGCTGCTGGAAGCCGGCAGCTGCGGCTGACATTGTGCGTGCTATAAGAGAAATGGCAGCGCAGTGAATATTTTTCTCTTTAGCAGCAGGCCACACCATGCTCTTCCACTCCTCTCTAAACTCACTGTTGGTATGGTGGTTTTAGGGTGATATGCAGTGACTTTTGGCCCCCCAAACATGGGGTGCGTTATGTCATCCAGAGCACGAGCATATCATTAACTCAAAAATAAACTCTGAAAATAAAGATTAAACAACAACCACAAGACGGATTTCATCAACCAAAATATCATTTTAATCAGTATACCGGCACCAACCTGACACTGTAGGTTACTGTGCACAATCCTGCTGACAGGTTCCCTTTCAAAGCAGCTGACAAACACTGACAGCATCATTTAAGGCACGCAATCCCATCCAAGCGACTGTTCATCGCTGCCCCATGACGCACTTGTTGGTTGACGACGACGGGTTGCCATGACAAGCTCCCATTGTTGTCATGTTGGTATTCCTGTGGGATACATAGGAGACTGTGATGAGTAGATCAAATGATTGCAAGTTCATGTCCCACATAGGGAGAAAAAATGCAAAAAAAAGTTTTAAAGACTATATATAAATTGTGAATCAACCCTTTTCCCCAATAAAAAAATACATAATTTAAAGCAAAATGAAATTTCATATCGCCACACCCATAAAAGTCTAATTGATCAAAATATAACATTTTTGCACAGGTAACACACTGACTCACCAGTGACATCTATAGCTGAAGTCCTTCATCTTTGCTTTTATTTTTCATCCAGCACAGACCGCCGTCACTTCATCAAGCCAAGATTCATCTCATAAAATAACAGTTACCTAGAGCACTGCTTCCAGAGCACATTCGCTACTTTTTCTTCTACACTACACATCTGAATACAGACGTGCACCCACCATTAATATATAATTGGTTATTATGCAGTACACCATTCCAAATATAAATTATAATCCGCCACTCTGCCCCCACTAACTATAAATAGCCTCTTTCCCCATTTAATATATAAATTAATTACCACCTATACTCTTTCCCCAATTTATTACCAGTCACTTCATCCCCAACGCCCTCCACTATGTATCTCCAGCTCTAATCCTAACCTCAATTCGTTATATTTAGATGCTTGTCATGATTCCAATGGCAGGGAATCACAAAAGGACAAGCACCAACAAGGTGATGGAACCTGAGCTGACCGCGACCCTAAACCTGAACACACAAATAACAATAGCCGGGGAACGTGCCTACGTTGATCCTAGACGTCTCGCACCAGCCGAAGATCTAACTTCCCCTATTAGAAGAAACACAGACCTCTCTTGCCTCCAGAGAAATACCCCACAGAAATAGCAGCCCCCCACATATAATGACGGTGAAATGAGAGGAAGGCACATACACAGTATGAAATCAGATTCAGCAAAATGAGGCCCGCTAAAACTAGATAGCAGAGGATACAAAAGTAAACTGCGCGGTCAGCAAAAAACCCTTCAAAAAACCATCCTGTAATTACTTGAACTCATGTTCCAACTCATGGAACATGAGGAGCAATTACAGCCCGCTAGAGCAACCAGCAGCAAAGAAACAATTATATGCAAGCTGGACAAGACAAAAATAAATCAAAACGTGGAACAAGAAAATCAAAAACTTAGCTTGTCCTGAAGATTACTGAAGCCAGAAGCTGAGGTAACAAAACACTCTGATAACCTTGATAGCCGGCGGGGAAATGACAAGAAAGCCCGGTTAAATAGGAAACTCCCAAATCCTAATAGAACAGGTGGACACCAGAGACAGCAGAACACAAATCACCCAGTACCATCAGTAACCACCAGAGGGAGCCCAAAAACAGAACTCACAACAGTACCCCCCCCTTGAGGAGGGGTCACCGAACCCTCACGAGAACCACCAGGGCGACCAGGATGAGCCCTATGAAAAGCGCGGACCAAATCATCAGCATGAACATCAGAGGCAACCACCCAAGAATTATCCTCCTGACCATAACCCTTCCACTTGACCAAATATTGGAGTTTCCGTCTGGAAACACGAGAATCCAAGATCTTCTCCACAACATACTCCAATTCTACCTCCACCAGCACCGGAGCAGGAGGCTCAGGCGAAGGAACAACAGGTTCCTCATACCTCCGCAACAACGACCGATGGAACACATTATGAATAGCAAACGATGCCGGGAGATCCAAACGAAACGACACAGGGTTAAGAATTTCCAAGATCCTATAAGGACCGATGAACCGAGGCTTGAACTTAGGAGAAGAGACCTTCATAGGAACAAAACGAGAAGACAACCACACCAAGTCCCCAACACGAAGTCGAGGACCCACGCGGCGACGGCGATTTGCAAACTGCTGAGCCTTCTCCTGGGACAACTTCAAATTGTCCACCACATGACTCCAAATCTGATGCAACCTATCCACCACCATGTCCACTCCAGGACAATCAGAACGCTCCACCTGACCAGAGGAAAAACGAGGATGAAACCCCGAATTACAAAAGAAAGGAGAAACCAAGGTAGCAGAACTAGCCCGATTATTAAGGGCAAACTCGGCCAGCGGCAAAAAGGTAACCCAGTCATCCTGATCAGCAGAAACAAAACACCTCAAATAAGTTTCCAAGGTCTGATTAGTTCGCTCCGTCTGGCCATTCGTCTGAGGGTGGAATGCAGACGAAAAGGACAAATCAATGCCCATCTTAGCACAGAACGTCCGCCAAAATCTAGACACAAACTGGGATCCCCTGTCAGAAACGATGTTCTCCGGAATCCCATGCAAACGAACCACATTCTGGAAAAACAGAGGGACCAACTCAGAGGAGGAAGGCAACTTAGGCAAGGGTACAAGATGAACCATTTTAGAAAAGCGGTCACACACAACCCAGATGACGGACATTTTTTGAGAGACAGGGAGATCCGAAATAAAGTCCATGGAAATGTGCGTCCAAGGCCTCTTCGGGATAGGCAAAGGTGACAACAATCCACTGGCTCGAGAATAGCAAGGCTTAGCCCGAGCACAAACCTCACAAGACTGCACAAAAGAACGCACATCCCTAGACAAGGAAGGCCACCAAAAAGACCTGGCCACCAAGTCTCTAGTACCAAATATTTCAGGATGACCTGCCAACGCAGAAGAATGGACCTCAGAGATGACTCTACTGGTCCAGCTATCCGGAACAAACAGTCTCTCAGGCGGACAACGATCAGGTTTACCCGCCTGAAACTCCTGCAAAGCACGTCGCAAGTCTGGGAAGACGGCCGACAAAATCACCCCATCCCTAAGGATACCAGTGGGCTCAGAATTTCCAGGGGAGTCAGGCACAAAACTCCTAGAAAGAGCATCCGCCTTCACATTCTTTGAACCTGGCAGGTATGAAACCACAAAATTGAAACGAGAGAAAAACAGTGACCAACGAGCCTGTCTAGGATTCAGACGCCTGGCAGACTCAAGGTAAATCAGATTTTTGTGATCAGTCAAGACCACCACACGATGTCTAGCACCCTCCAGCCAATGACGCCACTCCTCAAATGCCCACTTCATGGCCAAAAGTTCCCGATTACCCACATAATAATTCCGCTCAGCGGGTGAAAATTTTCTAGAAAAGAACGCACATGGCTTCATCACCGAGCAATCGGAGCTTCTCTGTGACAAAACCACCCCCGCTCCAATCTCGGAAGCATCAACCTCAACTTGGAAAGGAAGCGAAACATCAGGCTGACGCAACACAGGAGCAGAAGAAAACCGACGTTTAAGTTCCTGAAAGGCTTCCACAGCCGCAGGAGACCAATCAGCAACATCAGCACCCTTCTTAGTCAAATCCGTCAAAGGCTTAACAACACTAGAAAAATTAGTTATAAAACGACGATAGAAATTAGCAAAGCCCAAGAACTTCTGCAAACTCTTAAGAGATGCAGGCTGCGTCCAGTCACAAATAGCCCGAACCTTGACGGGATCCATCTCAATAGTAGAAGGGGAAAAAATATACCCCAAGAAAGAAATCTTCTGGACTCCAAAGAGACACTTTGAGCCCTTTACAAACAAGGAATTAGCCCGCAGGACCTGAAACACCTTCCTGACCTGCTGAACATGAGACTCCCAGTCATCAGAAAAAAACAAAATATCATCCAAATACACAATCATAAATTTATCCAGATATTCACGGAAAATATCGTGCATAAAGGACTGCAAGACTGAAGGAGCATTAGAAAGTCCGAAAGGCATTACCAAATACTCAAAATGGCCCTCAGGCGTATTAAATGCGGTTTTCCACTCATCACCTTGCTTTATTCGTATAAGATTATACGCACCCCGAAGATCAATCTTAGTGAACCATTTAGCCCCCTTAATGCGAGCAAACAAATCAGTCAACAATGGCAAAGGATACTGATATTTTACGGTAATCTTATTCAAAAGACGATAATCTATACAAGGTCTCAAGGACCCATCTTTCTTGGCCACGAAAAAAAAACCTGCTCCCAAAGGGGACGAAGATGGACGGATATGTCCCTTTTCCAAGGACTCCTTAACATAATCCCGCATAGCAGTATGCTCTGGCACTGACAGATTGAACAAACGTCCTTTAGGAAATTTACTGCCAGGAATTAAATCTATAGCACAATCGCAATCCCTGTGAGGAGGAAGCGAACTGAGCTTAGGCTCCTCAAAAACATCCCAATAATCCGACAAAAATACAGGAACCTCAGAAGGAGTAGATGAAGCGATAGAAATCGGAGGTGCATCATCATGAACCACCTGACATCCCCAGCTTAACACAGACATTGTTTTCCAGTCAAGGACTGGATTATGAGTTTGTAACCATGGCAGACCAAGTACTAGAACATCATGTAAATTATACAACACCAGGAAGCGAATCACCTCCTGATGAACGGGAGTCATACGCATGGTCACTTGTGTCCAGTACTGAGGTTTATTCATAGCTAAAGGTGTAGAGTCAATTCCCTTCAAAGGAATAGGGACTTCCAGAGGCTCAAGACTAAACCCACATCGCTTGGCAAATGACCAATCCATAAGACTCAGGGCAGCGCCTGAATCTACATAGGCATCGACGGAAATGGATGATAATGAGCAAATCAGAGTCACAGACAGAATGAACTTAGACTGTAACGTACTAATGGCAACAGACTTATCAACCTTTTTTGTGCGTTTAGAGCATGCTGATATAACATGAGCTGAATCACCACAATAAAAGCACAACCCATTTTTCCGCCTATAGTTTTGCCGTTCACTTCTAGACTGAACTCTATCACATTGCATTGTCTCAAGTGCCTGTTCAGAAGACACCGCCAAATGGTGCACAGGTTTGCGCTCCCGTAAACGCCGATCAATCTGAATAGCCATAGTCATTGACTCATTCAGACCCGTAGGCGCAGGGAACCCCACCATAACATCTTTAATGGCCTCAGAAAGGCCATCTCTGAACTTTGCATCCAGGGCGCACTCATTCCACTGAGTAAGCACTGACCATTTCCGAAATTTTTGACAATATATTTCTGCTTCATCTTGCCCCTGAGAGAGAGCTAATAAAGCTTTTTCAGCCTGAATCTCTTGGTTAGGTTCCTCATAGAGCAAACCCAATGCCAGAAAAAACGCATCCACATTAAGCAACGCAGGATCCCCTGGTGCCAATGCAAATGCCCAATTTTGAGGGTCACCCCGCAGGAAAGATATAATAATCTTAACCTGCTGAGCAGGGTCTCCAGAAGAGCGAGATTTCAAAGAAAGGAACAGCTTGCAATTGTTCCTAAAATTCAGAAAACTAGATCTATCTCCAGCAAAGAACTCTGGAATAGGAATTCTAGGTTCAGACATAGGAGCATGTACAACAAAATCTTGTATATTTTGAACCTTAGCAGCAAGATTATTCAAGCTGGAAGCTAAACTCTGGACGTCCATGATAAACAGCTAAGGTCAGAGCCATTCAAGGATTAAGAGGAGGAAAAAAAAAAAAAAAAAAATCAGCCAGGCTGCAATTAGGGCTAGGCAGCAACCTCAGAGGAGAAAAAAAAAAAAAAAAACTTCCTCAGACTACTTTTCCTCCTACTTCAGCCCAAACATTTTGGGCCGGCTATACTGTCATGATTCCAATGGCAGGGAATCACAAAAGGACAAGCACCAACGAGCTCTAGGGTGATGGAACCTGAGCTGACCGCGACCCTAAACCTGAACACACAAATAACAATAGCCGGGGAACGTGCCTACGTTGATCCTAGACGTCTCGCACCAGCCGAAGATCTAACTTCCCCTATTAGAAGAAACACAGACCTCTCTTGCCTCCAGAGAAATACCCCACAGAAATAGCAGCCCCCCACATATAATGACGGTGAAATGAGAGGAAGGCACATACACAGTATGAAATCAGATTCAGCAAAATGAGGCCCGCTAAAACTAGATAGCAGAGGATACAAAAGTAAACTGCGCGGTCAGCAAAAAACCCTTCAAAAAACCATCCTGTAATTACTTGAACTCATGTTCCAACTCATGGAACATGAGGAGCAATTACAGCCCGCTAGAGCAACCAGCAGCAAAGAAACAATTATATGCAAGCTGGACAAGACAAAAATAAATCAAAACGTGGAACAAGAAAATCAAAAACTTAGCTTGTCCTGAAGATTACTGAAGCCAGAAGCTGAGGTAACAAAACACTCTGATAACCTTGATAGCCGGCGGGGAAATGACAAGAAAGCCCGGTTAAATAGGAAACTCCCAAATCCTAATAGAACAGGTGGACACCAGAGACAGCAGAACACAAATCACCCAGTACCATCAGTAACCACCAGAGGGAGCCCAAAAACAGAACTCACAACAGATGCTACTCCCGCCCCAGTTCATTGTCATGTCTACCCTCTATTATCTCGTTTCCAGGACCTAACAATGCCATTCCTCTCTTAAAATAAAGTCTTCATCTGTATGTGAACCTAATGTGAGTCCTCTCTTAGACTGAAATCTATCTCTCTGTGGAAGGGTAGTGGTCCTGCTGTGATTAAAAAACACCTGTGGCTAAAAGGCGGAGTGCTCAGTCAGAAGGCTAATGAATACGAATTTAAAAAAACTGACCATCACATCCAAACATAAACTAAGTGTGAACAGGTGCTAACCTAGAGTCACCAACTCATATACACTCAAACAAATAAGGCAGCACACTGTGGAGCCATTGCATGCAAATATGAAATATGAACATTGAATTGCATCTGTCATGACTCAGAATGGGGTGGTTCTGGCTCCGTCCTGGTCAGGTCAGGGTTAAGTTTGTCCGTCTCTCTTTGGTTCTGGAGTGGCTATTTAATGCTGGTAGTTCCTGGGTCCAGTGTCGGTGATACTTCTGTTTACTCGGTTAGAGGTCGCTGACCCAGGTTACTCATCTGTAATCGCTGTTCTTCTGTGTGAGTTTTGCTGTGTATGACCCAGTTTGTCCCTTTACTACTGTCTCTGTATTCCCGCTTGGTACTGCTTTGTCCCTCCTGGCTTTCTGACCCCTTGGCTAGTCTCTGATAACTCGTCTGTCTTGCCCCGGTTACCTTGTACTTGTCTGGCTTCTGACCCTTGGCTTTGCTTTGACTATGTTATTCGGTTTGTCCATTGTTCTCCGTACCACAGTCGGCTCTCCGTCTGCTCGCATGATAGCTCCGCCCCCTGTGGTCACATGACCGGCTTAGCTCTTCCCCTGTGGTCAAGTGACCGGCCTAGCTCAGGTCCTGTGCGCTCTGCACACCTCGGTCTTCTCGCTCTTTGTGTATAGGCTCGTGTCCCCGACGAGCGGCCCTGACCTTAATCCCAGTGACACTATCCCCGTGTCATTACATTATCATCGACCCAAATATTTTTTCGGGAGCCTGTAGATTCACTGTATGTCATCGATTCGCTCCGTGCTCTGTCAGATCAGGTGGCTAATCTGACCAAAATGATGCAAAACCTGTCTGTTGAGCAAAGAGCTTTGGTCACTTCCCACCAGCAGGTGCAAAGGGAGTTAGCGGATACTGTTAACTCAATTCGAGTGCCCCTTCCCCATCTGGCAATGTGGGTGGTGCGGTGTCAGATGTTTGTTTTCTCCTGATCCCTCTGTCAAACTGCCGGATACTTTTTCTGGGGATAAAAAGAAATTCCAGGTATTTAGAGAAAGTTGCAAATTATTGTTTTCCCTGCGACCTCGGGTGATGAGAGTCAAAGGGTGGGAATAGTGATATCTCTGTTATGAGAGGGGCCACAGGCTTAGGCTTTCTCCCTATCTCCCAACTCCCCTGAGAGACTGTCTGTTGATCGGTTCTTCGAAGCCCTGGGGCTGATGTAGCTGTACAGCGATTGGGGGACTTGTGGCGGGAGGTTCAGAGGAATATTGTGGAGGCTCAGAGGAAGTTTAAGGTTTTTGCAGACAGGAGACAGGTTGTGGGACCTACGCTCCGGGTTGGGGATAAAGTTTGGCTTAGAGTTCCTGTGGCGAAATTGGGGCCTAAGTTTATCGGCCTTTATGAAATCACGGAAGTGGTTAACCCGGTGGCGTTTCGGTTGCGTCTTTCGTCACCTCTTAACCCCTTAATGACCCCAGCTTTTTTCGGTATTGCATTTTTCGCTCCCCTTCTTCCCCGAGCCATAACTTTTTTATTTTTCCATCAATATGACCATATGAGGGCCTATTCTTTGTGGGACGAGTTGTTCTTTTGAACGACATCTTTGGTTTTAGCAAGTCGTGTACTAGAAAACAGGAAAAAAAGGGTGGTGAAACTGCAAAAAAAGTGCAATCCCACACTTGTTTTTTTGCTTGGCTTCTTTACTAGGTTCACTAACTGCTAAAACTGACCTGCCATTATAATTCTCCAGGTCATTATGAGTTTGTAGACACCAGACATGTCTAGGTTATTTTTTATTTAAGTGGTAAAAAAAAATTCAAAACTTTGCTAAAAAAATATTTAAAAAATTGCGCAATTTTCCGTTACCTGTAGCATCTCCATTTTTCGTTATCTGGGGTCAGGTGAGGGTTTATTTTTGTATGCCAAGCTGACATTTTTAATTATACCATTTTGGTGCAGATACGTTCTTTTGATCGCCCGTTATTGTATTTTAATTCAATGTCGCGGCGACCCAAAAAAACGTAATTCTGGCGTTTTGAATTTTTTCTCACTACGCCGTTTAGCGATCAGGATAATCCTTTTATTTATTGATAGGGCGATTCTGAACCCGGCAATACCAAATATGTGTAGGTTTGATTTTTTTTTTAATTTTGTTTGGAATGGGGCAAATATTTTTTTTTTATAAATTTTAAAACCTTTTTTTTCTATTTTTTCCATGCTTCAATAGCCTCCATGGGAGGCTAAAAGCTGGCATAGCCTGATCGGCTCTGCTACATAGGAGCGATGCTCAGATTGCGCCTATGTAGCTGAATTACTGGATTGCTATGAGCGCCCACCACTGGGTGGCGCTCACAGAAATCTGGCAACAACAACCATAGAGGTCTTTAAGAGACCTCTGGTTGTCATGCCGACGCATCGCTGACCCCCAATCACGTGACTTGAGTCAGCGATGCACGCATTTCCGATGGCCAGAAGCACTAGTTGAATGCTGCTGTCAGAGTTTGACAGCGGCATCTAACTAGTTAATAGCGGCGGGTGGATCGCAATTCCACCCGCCGCTATTGCGGGCATGTCAGCTGTTCAAAACAGCTGGCATGTCCCGGCTTTGATGCGGGCTCACCGCCGGAGCCCGCATCAATGCGGGGGTTCTCTCCTCGGATGTACTATTCCGTCCGAGGACAGAAGGGGGTTAAGATCCCCAATGTGTTCCATACGTCCCTGTTGAAACCATTGGGGGCTGTTGAGGAATGATTATTGAGTCCTTTACCACCCGTTTTGGTAGATGGTCAGGAGGAGTATGATGTGCTGCGCAGGTGGTCCGTAGCGCCCTTCAATACCTTTTGCATTGGAAAGGGTACGGTCCCAAGAACCGATCCTGGGTTCCTGCCTGATCGGTTCATGCCGATCGTTTGGCGCGGTCTTTTCATGCCCGATTTCCTGAGAAACCTGGGGTCCGGTGGCCCCCCGTTGAGAGGAGGGTACTGTCGTGACTCAGAACGGGGTTGTTCGGACTCTGTAGTGGTGAGGTCAGGATTAAGTTTGTCCGCCTCTCTTTGGTTCTGGGGCGGCTATTTAATGCTGGTAGTTCCTGGGTCCAGTGTCGGTGATACTTCAGTTTATTCGGTTAGAGATTGCTGACCCAGGTTACTCATCAGTAATTGCTGTTCCACTGCATGAGTTTCGCTGTGTATGACCCGATTTGTCCCTTTACTACTGTCTGTCTTCCCGCTCGGTACTGCTTTGTCCCTCCTGGTTTTCTGACCCCTTGGCTCGTCACTGCTTACTCATCTGTCTTGCCCCTGGTTACTTCGTACTTGTCTGGCTTCTGACCCTTGGTTTTGCTTTGACTATGTTATTCAGTTTGTCCATTGTTCTCCGCACCATGGGCGGCTCTCTGTCCGCTCGCGTGGTAGCTCCGCCCCTGTGGTCATGTGACTGGCTTAGCGCCGCCCTGTGGTCACGTGATGGGCCTAGCAAAGATCCTGTGCGCTCTGCACACATTGGTCTTCTCACTCCTTGTTTATAGGCTCGTGTCCCCAACTGGTGCCCCTGGCCTTAACCCCAGTGACACTATCCCCGTGTCATTACAGCATTGCTGCATTAGAAATATGAAAAATTGAGAATGCTTAGCACATAAATTGGTCAAGTCATGTGTACCTGGAAGTCACGTTAAGGCGTTTCTCGTTTCCTGAACCTAATAATGCAATTCCTCTCTTAGAATTAAGTCATCTATATAGGAACCGCGAGTCCTCTCTTAGACTGAAATCTATATCTTTGTGGAGGGGTAGTGGTCCTGCTGGGATTAAAAACACCTGTGGCTAAAAAATGGAGTGCTCAGTCAGAAGGCTAATGAAAACAAATTTAAAACAACTGACTGTCATATCCAAACATAAGTTGCAATGGCATTGTTAGGTCCTGGAAACGAGAAACACCTTAAAGGGAATCTGTCACCCCCCAAATCGTATATGAGCTGCGGCCTCCGGCATCAGAGGCTTATCTACAGCCTTCTGTAATGCTGTAGATAAGCCTCCAATGTAACCTGAAAGATGAGAAATAAAGGTTATATTATACTCACCCAGGGGTGGTCCTGCTGCGGTCCAGGTCCGATGGGTGTCGCAGTCCAGTCCAGCGCCTCCTATCTTCATCAGATTACATCCTCTTCTTGTCTTCTTGCCACGGCTCCGGCAAAGGCAGACTTTGTCTGCCCAGTTGAGGGCAGCGCAAAGTACTGTAGTACGCAGGCACTGGGAAAGGTCAGAGAGACCTGGCGCCTGCGCACTGCAGTACCTTGCTCTGCCATCAACAGGGCAGACAAAGTACGCCTGCGCCAGAGCCGCGGCAAGAAGATAAGAAGAGGACATCATCTGATGAAGATGGGAGGTGCGGGACCCGGACCGCAGCGGGACTACCCCTGGGTGAGTATAATATAACCTTTATTTCTCATCTTTCAGGTTACATCAGGCGCTTATCTACAGCACTACAGAATGCTGTAGATAAGCCCCTGATGCTGGTGGCCGCAGCTCATATACGATTTTGGGGGTGACAGACTCCCTTTAATGTGGCTTCCAGGTACACATGAATTGGCCAATTTATGCGCTAAGCATTCTCAATTCTTCATATTTCTAATGCAGTAATGCAGTTCAATTTTCATATTTGCATAGTGCTGCCTTTTTTGTTTGAGTTAATTTGTCTTGAACACGCAGGGAGGAGAAAGGAGAGACAGGGGTATGGCAGATGATGAGCACAATGAGGGTGCTGTGGAAGGTAACTAGGGCAATAAGTATAGCTGGGGTGGACACAGACAGCTTGGGGCCCCTGTGCAGGACATGTGTCTGGGCCCCCCTCCTTTTAAGGCGACAAAGCTAAGGGTCCGTGCTATATATACAGTAAGTGAGTACGCTTTATACTAAGGGACTGTGTTAGACATAATAATCGATAATACTTCCTCCAACTCCCCCTGTTCTTAAATCCATTATAGATCCTCCGCATCCCATTATTGCCCTCTCCCCCACGATTTCCCTCTTCACCACCTCCTTAATTGCTTTCTCCCCACCACCCCAGTATTGTCCATTCCACCACCTCCATCCTTGCCTCCTCCCCATCACCCTCATCATTGCCCTCTCTGTCAACCCAATCATTGCCTTCTGCCCCATCACCCCTATCATTGCCCTCTCTGTCAACCCAATCATTGCATTTTGCCTCATCACTGCCCTCTTTGTCAACCCAATCATTGCCTTCTGCCCCATCATTGCCCTCTCCTCCACCTACACACACAGCACCATTCACCTCTCTGCACACACACACACTTAACCTCACCTCTGTGCATGGTATCCTGAAGCCCCACCATGGCCAGCAGCTTCCTGTCTCGCACAGCTGCGGCTGTGTGACAGGAAGCACTGGCAGGAAGCAGGACGGATCCATTCCCTGCAGCTCCGCTCCGCTGCCTTTTTCTCTTGCAGGTAGCGGAGCTGCAGGTATTTCCCCCTGCCCGCCGCACATAAGGGCAATCTGGCCAGGGGCCCCCCAGAGCCTCGGGGCCAGATAAACTGGCCAGATTGCCCTCATTATTAGCCGCCCTGCAGGCAGGGCTGGTTTTAGGCAAAGTTTAAATGGGGCCCCAAATGCTAACATATTGCACATCACACAGAATCTTTTCGGTTGTATTTACATGCGCTGATCTCAGGCCGCTAAACGAGTGTGATTGACAATATTGAAATCGTTCAAAGCTTGTTTCCCAGCCTCTTTCCACTGTTTGAGAAAGAATGATGGGAACAGAATGATCACTAATACATCACTAACAGATTACCACACAGTATCATGTTATCAGCAGCACATCTACAGTTTACAACAGCGATGTGCTGCTGAGAACAATTATTTCTGTTCCGGCATAAACAATCCAATCACTCGATGAATAGGCAGCATTTTGCTTGTTTAGTATAAAAGACCCCATAGACCTCCATGTATTATAATGTGCACCACAGTCCTCCATATTGTAAAATGCACAACCCATAGTCCTCCATATAATAATATGCCCCATATTCCTCCATATAGTATAATATACTCCCCAGTCCTCCATATAGTACTATACACTTCCCATAGTCCTCCAGATAGTATAATACACTCTTCATAGTGCTCCATATAGCATAATGCACTGCCATAGTCATCCATGTAGTACAATTCACTTCCCATAGTATAATACACCCCATAGTTCTTCATATAGTATAATGTATTCCCCATTGTCCTCGATAATGCAGCCCACATATAGTATAATGCAGCCACCCCACAGAGTATAATGTAACCCCCCATAGAAAATAATGCAGCCCCCTCAGAGTATGATGCAATCACCCCTCATAGAATATAAATATAATACAGCCCCCCATAGAACATAATACAGCCCACCTCCCCATAGAATATAATGTAGCCCCATAAAAGAGGATGATGCAATCCTCCCTCATAAAATCTAATAAAGCCCCCATAGAATATAATGTAGCCCCCATAGAATATAATACAGCCCACCTCCCCATCGTATATAATGTAGCCCCCCCATAGAATATAATGCAGCCCCACATATATAACACAGCCTCCCCCATAGAAGATAATGTACGCCCCATAGCATATAACACAGCCTCTCTCATAGACTATAATATACCCCCCAATAGTATATAACACAGCCTCCTCCATAGAATATAATACACCCTGCATAGTATATAACACAGCCTGCATAATATACAGCACAGCCCGCATAGTATACAGCCCAGCCTCATAGTATACAGCACAGCCCGCGAAGTATACAGCACAGCCCGTGTAGTATATAACACAGCCCGCGTAGTATACAGCACAGCCCGCGTAGTATACAGCACAGCCCGCGTGATATACAGCACAGCCCGCATTCAATATAGCAAAGCCCATGTTGTATATAGCACAGCCCGCGTTGTATATAGCACAGCTCGCATTGTATATAGCACAGCCCGCAAAGTATACAGCACAGCCCGCAAAGTATACAGCACAGCCCACGAAGTATACAGCACAGCCCACGAAGTATACAGCACAGCCCACGTAGTATACAGTACAGCCCACGTAGTATACAGCACAGTCCGCGTAGTATACAGTATAGCCCGCATAGTATACAGCACAGCCCGCGTAGTATATAACACAGGCCGCATAGCATACAGCACAGCCTGCGCTGTATATAGCACAGCCCGCGTTGTATATAGCACAGCCCGAGTTGTATATAGCACAGCCCGTGTTGTATATAGCACAGCCCTCATTGTATATAGCACAGCCCGCGTTGTATATAGCACAGCCCACGTTGTAAATAGCACAGCTCATGTTGTATATAGCACAACTCGCATCTCCCCCCATAGAATGGCCCCACAGTCCAGTTAGTACTCACTGTTATAGTTAAGGAAAAAAAACACTCCTTACCTCACCTCCTGCCTGCGCTGCTCCTGTCTGTCCCAGCGGCTGCACTACCTGGCACACAGTGAGTGCGCGCATGTCAGAGGCAGAGCGGGGAATGATGGAAGAGGGAGCGTCTGCTGATGCTCTCTCCTCCATCATTGCTTTGAACTGTACTGGCAGACGCCGGTATAGCTTAATGCGGCGGGGGAGTCGGCGCTAGCGGGTCCCCCTGCCTCACAGGCGCCCCATAGTGGCTGTGAGATTTGCCGCTAGCTGGGGGCTCCTGGGGGAGCGGGGGAGCGGGGGCCCTAGGCAGCTGCCTGCCTCTATCACTGACCCTGCCTGCAGGGGCCCCACAAAGCCTCCGGGCCCTGGTGCAGCCACACCGGTTGAATCGGCGGTATGTCTGCCCATGAAGTATAGCAACTGTTCATTAAGGGTTAACTTATCAGTCCGACTTCCTGACTGCAGAGTACTAGGTTCAAACGGTGGTATATGATGAAGCAGGTGTTGTCCTGTAGGCAGTGATGGTCCGGTTCCTGGCGGTGACGGTGAGTTCTCAAAGGCTTGAGAGGGGTCCTGGATTCAAGTTGCAGAGTGAAGTGCAGTCTCCAACACTGCCAGAGCTTGACGAAGCTCGGCAGAAGTATGCAGGTGAGAGAGGGAACAGTTCTCGGTGAGTCACCTGGTCTTTCTTACGCGGCCAGCGCACGGTATTTACTGACCTGTAGCATTGGGTCACTTCAGCTGCAGGAACCACCAGACAAGAGGCAGCTCTCCGGTCACAGTCTCTGTAAGTGGCAGCAGGGATACTACAGCGCTACGCCCTCATCTTACAGTGCAACCGTTACAGGGGCCAAGATTGTATTGTTATGAGCTACAGGATGGCAAAGGGCCCATACATTAACTACTATATAATTGTCTAAGGCTCACTTCCGTCTTTCTGTCTGTCATGGAAATCCCAAGTCGCTGATTGGTCGTGCCTATGCAGCATCAATAGTAAAAAGATCTAATGTTATATACTCACCCTCCATTGGCCCCCCGCATCCAGCCGAGGCCTTTCCCGCTCCTCGCGACTCTCCGATGACTGGTCCATGCATTGCGGTCTCGCGAGATGATAACGTAGCGGTCTCACGAGACCACTACGTCATCATCTCGCGAGACGGCAATGCACTCTTGGGACCGGAGCGTCGCGAGGAGCATCGGTAAACGCCTCGGCTGGATCCAGGGGGCCGACAGAGGGTGAGTATATAACTATTTTTTATTTTATTTTTTTACAGGGATATGGTGCCCACATTGCTATATACTACGTGGGCTGTGTTAGATACTGCATGGGCTGTGGTATATACATATCTGTGCTATATACTATGTGGGCTGTGTTATATACTACGTGGCTGTGGTATATATTACGTGGCTGGGCAATATACTACATTGCTGTGCTCTATACTACGTGGCCTGGGTTATATACTGCATAGGCAGTGTTACATACTACATCTCTGTGCTATATACTACGTGGCTGTGCAATAAATTATGTGGCTGTGCAATATGCTACATGGCTGGGCAATATACTATGTCTGTGCTATATACTACATCGCTGTGCTATATACTACGTGGTCTGTGTTATATACTACGTCTCTAATATATACTACGTGGCTGTGCTATATACTACGTGGCTGTGCTATATATTACGTGGCTGTGCTATATACTATGTGGCTGTGGTATATATTACGTGACTGGGCAATATACTACATTGCTGTGCTATATACTACGTGGCCTGTTATATACTGCATGGGCAGTGTTATATACTACGACTCTGTGCTATATACTCCGTGGCTGTGCTATATACTACATCACTGTGCTATATATTACGTGGCCTGTGTTATATATTACGTGGCCTGTGTTATATACTACATCTCTGTGCTATATACTACATCTCTGTGCTATATACTACGTGGCCTGTGTCATATACTGCATGGACAGAGTTATATACTATGTCTCTGTGCTATATACTACGTGGCTGTACTATATACTATGTGGCTGTTCTATATATTATGTGACTGTGCTATATACTACGTGGCTGTGCTATATACTACGTGGCTGTGCTATATACTACGTGGCTGTGCTATATACTACGTGGCTGGGCAATATACTACGTGGCAATTTGAACCACGCTTTGCTAATTGGTCGCGGACGGCCGAATCCTGTGTGTAAATTGCATTATTCTGAAAACTTCATAAATAAACTACATACATATTCTAGAATACCCGATGCGTTAGACTCGGGCCACCAATCTAGTTATATATAAGGGGCCCTGTTATCGCTATATGTCCCTGAATCTGATAGGTTATCCCTCACCCTATGGATACGTAACCACTTCATCCGACCAAAACATGCCAGGCTTCACAGACCGCGTTTCCTACACCTGACCATATTATAGCCTTCTCATGCTCCAGTAGTGACACTGACTATGCTCACTACTGTATGCTCTATGCTGGGCATGGGCGCTGCACGCACTTATATATCAGGGAGCGGGAACAGAACTACCAATCAGCGCCTTCCAGGAGGTTAACAACCAATCAGCTTACGCTATTTAACCCGAAAACACAAAAGCGCACAGAGAGGTAAAAAAATACTCTGTTGTAAAAAAGTCACAGTAAATAAGCAAGTGCTAGTCAAAAAATTAAAAAATACAGGGTATTTAGTTAATACGTTTTTTTTGCAAAAAAAAGTATGTTAAGCTGCTCCACCAATCGCCAAGGTATACCCATAATAGAGCAGTCCTGTCTAATGTATATAATCGCTATCTGATGTATTTAAAAACCTGATCTTCTGTATAGTACCTGTATGAACAGGGCTCAGAGAGAAAATATCCACGTTGAACATACGAGATGGAACAGCTACAATGCAAATGACCCACAAAGGAGTGGTGAACTCCCCAGTCTTGCATGGGCGGCACGGTGGCGCAGTGGTTAGCACAGCAGCCTTGCAGCGCTGGAGTCCTGGGTTCGAACCCCACCAAGGACAACATCTGCAAAGAGTTTGTATGTTCTCTCCGTGTTTGCGTGGGTTTCCTCCCACATTCCAAAGACATACTGATAGGGAATTTAGATTGTGAGCCCCATCTGTGACAGCGATGATAATGTGTGCAAAAAATGTAAAGCGCTGCGGAATATGTTAGCGCTATATAAAAATAAAGATTATTATTGTAGAAACAAGAGAACAATTATAAAACCAAAAACACATGGGCCACCTGCATAGCGAACAAGTCTGTAGGAACCTGTTCACACCACCAAAGAACTTGAAAACACAAAAGCGCACAGAGAGGTAAAAAAATACTCTGTTGTAAAAAAAGTCACAGTAAATAAGCAAGTGCTAGTCAAAAAATGAAAAAATACAGGGTATTTAGTTAATACGTTTTTTTGCAAAAAAAAGTATGTTAAGCTGATCCACCAATCGCCAAGGTATACCCATAATAGAGCAGTCCTATCTAATGTATATAATCGCTATCTGATGTATTTAAAAACCTGATCATCTGTATAGTACCTGTGCTATATACTACGTGGCTGTGGTATATATTACGTGGCTGGGCAATATACTACATTGCTGTGCTCTATACTACGTGGCCTGGGTTATATACTGCATTGGCAGTGTTATATACTACATCTCTGTGCTATATACTACGTGGCTGTGCAATAAATTACGTGGCTGTGCAATATGCTACATGGCTGGGCAATATACTATGTCTGTGCTATATACTACGTGGCCTGTTTTATATAGTACGTCTCTGCTATATATTACGTGGCTGTGCTATATACTATGTGGCTGTGGTATATATTACGTGACTGGGAAATATACTACATCGCTGTGCTATATACTACATGGGCAGTGTTATATACTACATCTCTGTGCTATATACTCCGTGGCTGTGCTATATACTACATCACTGTGCTATATATTACGTGGCCTGTGTTATATATTACATCTCTGTGCTATATACTACATCGCTGTGCTATATACTACGTGGCCTGTGTCATATACTGCATGGACAGTGTTATACACTATGTCTCTGTGCTATATACTATGTGGCTGTTCTATATACTACGTGGCTGTGCTATATACTACGTGGCTGTGCTATATACTACGTGGCAATTTGAACCACGCTTTGCTAATTGGTCGCGGACGGCCGAATCCTGTGTGTAAATTGCATTATTCTGAAAACTTCATAAATAAACTACATACATATTCTAGAATACCCGATGCGTTAGACTCGGGCCACCAATCTAGTTATATATAAGGGGCCCTGTTATCGCTATATGTCCCTGAATCTGATAGGTTATCCCTCACCCTATGGATACGTAACCACTTCATCCGACCAAAACATGCCAGGCTTCATAGTCCGCGTTTCCTACACCTGACCATATTATAGACTTCTCATGCTCCAGTAGTGACACTGACTATACTCACTACTGTGTGCTCTATGCTGGGCATGGGCGCTGCACGCACTTATATATCAGGGGGCGGGAACAGAACTACCAATCAGCGCCTTCCAGGAGGTTAACAACCAATCAGCTTACGCTATTTAACCCGCTCTGTTCCTGCCTCATTTTTTCTTTCCTGTGGTAAAGTCCTGCCGCCACGTGACATGGCATTTGCCCCGCCCCGGCCGGCGTTTGTATGCGGACGTAGGCTGCACCGCCGAACACCGCGCTCCCTGCCCGCGGTTTGTCTAGACTGGCGGCCGGCAAGCTATGTGCTCTATCCTGTGGAGAACACCGCACCAGAGCCGGTCTCCGCGGTGAACAAGGTAAGAGCACGTCTCCGTATGCGGAGTGTGAGATGGCGAGCTGCCACCATGCAAAGCGCTGGTAGGAAATGCTGACACTTGTAGTACTGCAGGTGCTGTGAGGAGGGTTATTGGGTCAGTCCTGCTTGGGTGGAGGGTGCAGGGGGAGCTTGCTGCATTGCCGGGGGGGAAGGGGGTGTGCAGGGGGAACTTGCATTGCCGAGAAGGGGGGGGGGGGGTGCAGGGGGAACTTGCATTGCCGGGAGGGGGGGGGGGGGTGTGCAGGGGGAACTTGCATTGCCGGGAGGGGGGGGGGGGTGTGCAGGGGGAACTTGCATTGGGGGGAGGGGTGTGTGCAGGGGGAACCTGCATTGCCGAGAAGGGGGGGGGGGTGCAGGGGGAACTTGCATTGCCGGGAGGGGGGGGGGTGTGTGTGCAGGGGGAACTTGCATTGGGGGGGGGGGAGGGTGTGTGCAGGGGGAACTTGCATTGGGGGGGGGGGGAGGGGTGTGCAGGGGGAACCTGCATTGCCGAGAAGGGGGGGAACTTGCATTGGGGGGGGGGGGGAGGGTGTGTGCAGGGGGAACTTGCATTGGGGGGAGGGGTGTGTGCAGGGGGAACCTGCATTGCCGAGAAAGGGGGGTGCAGGGGGAACTTGCATTGGGGGGGGGGGGTGTGCAGGGGGAACTTGCATTGCCGGGTAGGGGGTGTGCAGGGGGAACTTGCATTGCCGAGAAGGGGGGGGGTGCAGGGGGAACTTGCATTGCCGGGAGTGGGAGGGGATGTGCAGGGGGAACCTGCAGTGTCGGGAAGGGGGTGTGCAGGGGGAACTTGCATTGGGGGGGGAGGGGTGTGCAGGGGGAACCTGCATTGCCGGGTAGGGGGTGTGCATGGGGAACTTGCATTGGGGGGGGAGGGGTGTGCAGGGGGAACCTGCATTGCCGGGTAGGGGGTGTGCATGGGGAACTTGCATTGCTGGGGGGTTGCAGTTTTGGATGGGGTCGGTGCCTGCACCCACATTGCCGGGGTTTCACTTTCCCATTGTAGTGTTTGCATTTTCACATCATGGGTCACATACAGAAGCGCCGCTCTAAGTAAAGTGCACAAATTAAACTTCTTTCTACACTGGGACTGCTTGCCTAGGACTGCAGCCAATCACTCAGACCATCAGTGATAAGAAACTTCTTGCTCCTTCCTGGAAGAAGTAAAATGCTTGTATTCTGAGAACTCCTCCTTAAAGGGAACCGATCATGTACCCCATACACTCCAACCCAGCAGCATTCACTTATGAGTAAATTCCCTGTATAACATTTTTCATGCACGAATGTTGTTTAAGTGTTTATATTGTCCCCGTTTGCTATGCTAATTAGGGCTTTCACTAGCCAATTGGGCGTTAGTCTGACGCTGGGTGTACCCTTCCTGGCTTCAGAGGTGCGCATGTCAAAAAATTCAGACTATGACTTCTGGACGTGCGTCCCTCTGAAGCCGGGAAGGGTACACCTGGCTTCAGAGTGATGCTGCTGAAAAGAGCCACGAGCTCCAGATTTGCACGAACTGGCGATGGCGACACTTGTGCAAAGTATCATGCCCACAGGGGGCTGACAACAAGGTGGGCCGACTAGTCTGGGGAACGAATGCCCCGTCAACTTTTTATTTTTTTTATTTTAAACCTCATTTGTAAGGAAAAATGTTATGCAGGGAATTTACTCATAAATAAGTGGCTGGATTAGAGGGCTTGAGGGACCTGACAGGTTCCCTTTAAAGGGAACCGGTCACCTGAAAAATGTTATTAACCTGCACATATGGGGTGAATAGTGTTGTGGACCTGCACAGCACTTGGATTTCTGCTACCAGGAGGAAATTAACTTTATTCCCCCCTATGGCTGAATCCAGAACTCCACCAGGGTAATAATGTTAATTTCCTTCCTGTAGAGTGGATTTAAGTGCTGGTGCTTGGCAGCTTCACAATATTAACCTGCAGACTATCCCCCTTATCTGCAGGTTGATGGGTTTTTTTTTGGTGACTAGTTACCTTTTAAAGGGGTTGTCCATGGATACCATAGTCATTGGAGAGGGTGACCAATTGCTGAAACGGATACCAACTGGCAGAATGGGCACCTTTATCCCTGAAGGGGGCACTCTTTACACCATTACAGAATTGGGCAGCTGGTTCATTTATTCTCTTTGGAGTTGCTGGAAAGCTGAGCGCAGCGCTAGCTAATCCCATACAGTGAATGGCGCAGCTGCTGAGCATGTGCGCTGCTGACCTGTTCTGCAGATTGTTGCAGGTCCCTCACCCTTCTATCACTGGTCCTGTGAAGAAGTCATTACTTGTTTACACCAGACAACCCCTTTACTCTTGAATGACTGCTGAGGTAAATGTCAGTCAGATGCCCATGAGTTTTAAGCCCCTAATCAAGGCTGGCATGAAATATTACCAGATATAATGGCTTTTTCTTTAATATATTATGCACCTCTGCGGTTCTCTGAAAATGTATTAAATGAGAAAGGGGAGAAAAAAATTCAAATTTAATTTCCTACGATCAATGTAGCCACACGCTAGAGCTGTGCGGAGGCTCAGACAGCTTTACATTCACTTGTATGGAAGCTCTGAAAATGCCTGTGCACGCTAGTAGTCATCATCTAGCGCATTACTTGGCTATAATTTGTTTTTTTATTTTTTAGGTGTTCAGATTACCTATAACTGTGGTGAAAACCTCTCAGGACATGGTGGATTTTGGGAAGTGGCCGTTATTCACTTTATTATCACCCCAGGAGGTGGCATCCATCCGACAAGCCTGTGTGTTTGGTACATGTGCAAATGAAGTCATCTACACCAATGGCAATGATGAGGTTAGTGGGTTTTATGGCTTTGACATAATATTAAAGCTGCTTTGTTGTGTTTTCCTTAATGGGACTGTTCAGGATCACATTCCTAGTTGGTGTGAAAAGATGCAGCTACGGGCCGGGTGCTGGATGGAGGCTCCACATGCTGTTACAGTTCTCAACGCTTAGGGCGAATTCACACAAGGCGTTTTTGCTGCATTTTTTTTTTTGCTGCTTTTTATGCTAATTTTCAGCTGCTTTTTGAAGTACGAACAAAGCCTATGAGACTTCAGAAATCTCATGCACACATATTGGTGTGTGTGTGTACTACGTTTTTCTAGTGTTTTTTTTTTTCAGCGCTTTCTATCCATTGACTTGAATGGATGGTGGAAAAAAAAACGCTGCAAATGCGCAGGTTGAATTTTCTTGCAGCATATTTGCTGCAGAAAAGTCAAGGACAGCTGAATGTGACATCACACTTGGCTCTGCTACATCTAGATGGCAGGCTGCATGATGTGTTCATGTAGCCTGTCACCCAGCAGAGCGGACCTGAACCCCATTCACTTGAATGGGGTGTCTGACAGGTCATATGCATGACAGCTCAGCAAACACTGCTTCTGATCGGTGGGGAAATCCTCCCTGCTGGTCAGAGCTGCGGTTCCCACACTATCAGACAATGGGGAGCTCTCTGCTTTGTTCGGAGGTACCTCCGATCACTGTCAGCTGATGGGACTACTGATCCCATCTGACACCTGCTAACGCTAACTAGTGACAGCAGGAGCGGCAGATGTGAGTTCATCTGCTGCTCCTGCACTATAAATAAATTAAATAAATAAAAAAAATGTGGGTTCCCCCTATTTTTGATAGCCAGCCAAAACCCCCAGCTGTCGGCTTCAGCTAGGCTAGTTATCAAGAATAGAGGTCCTCACACTAAATAACTAAAAAAAGGTGTGGGGTCCCCTACATTTTTGACAACCAGCCTTGCTAAAGCTCACAACTGGGGGCTGGTATTACCAGGCTGGTAAGGGGCCATTGATATTGCCCCCCTCCCCCCCCCCCCCCCCCCCCCCCCCCCAGCCTAAAAACAGCAGGCTGCAGCTGCCAAGAAAAGGTGCATCTATTAGATGCGCAAATTCTGGCGCTTTGCACAGCTCTTCCCACTTGCCCTGTAGCGGTGGCAAGCTGGGTAATGAGGGGTTAATGTCGCCTTGCTATTGTAAGGTGACATTAAGCCGGCTTAGTAATGGAGAGGCCTCAAGACACCTATCCATTACTAATCCTATAGTAATTAAAGGGTTAAATAAACACATGCAGAAATTTCTTTTAACCCCTTAGCGACCGCCGATACGCCTTTTAACGGTGGCTGCTAAGGGTACTTAAACCACAGCGCCGTTAATTAACGGCGCTGTGGAAAAGGTGAATAGCGCCCCCCAGAGTCGGATTTTCTCCGGGGTCTCGGCTGCCGGGGGTAGCCGAGACCCCAGAGAACATGATTCGGGGGGGTTTTAACCGACCCCGCATTTGCGATCGCCGGTAATTAACCGTTTACCGGCGATCGCAAAAAAAACAAAAAACCGCGATCTCTTTTTAATTTCTCTGTCCTCCGATGTGATTGCACATCGGAGGACAGAGAAAAGGGGTCCCAGGTAGCCCCCCAATACTCACCTATCTCCCCCGATGCTCCTCGTGTCTCCCGGTGGGCGCTGCCATCTTCAAAATGGCGGGCGCATGTGCAGTGCGCCCGCCACCGGGAGAATCTTTGGTGTCTCGGCTGCCGGGGGTAGCAGAGACCCCAAAGAACATGATCGGGGTCGGTTTTACCGACTCCTGTTTTGCGATCGCCGGTAATTAACTGTTTACCGGCGACCGCAAAAAAGTCAAAGTGTAATTCTCTGTCCTCTGATGTGATCGCACATCAGGGGACCGAGAAATAGGGGGATTCGGGGACCCTAGCATACTCACCTGTGTCCCTGGGTCCTCCTGCTGCTCCTCCTGGCTGCCGGGGAAAAGAAAATGGCGGGCGCATGCGCAGTGCGCCCGCCATCTGTCTCCATCTGCTGGCCGGCAGGAGAACAGCAGTTAGTGCTAGGGTTAGGGCTAAATTTAAGGTTAGGGTTGGGGCTAAATTTAGGGTTAGGCTTCTTTCACACTTACGTCGGTACGGGACCGTCGCAATGCGTCGGCCCGACATACCGACGCACGTTGTGAAAATTGTGCACAACGTGGGCAGCTGATGTAGTTTTTCAACGCAGCCGCTGCCCAATCTATGTCCTGGGGAGGAGGGGGCGGAGTTACGGCAACGCATGCGCGGTCAAATGGCGGATGCGACGTACCAAAAAAGTTTCATTGGACTTTTTTTGTGCCGACGGTCCGCCAAAACACAACTGATCCAGTGCACGACGGACGCGACGTGTGGCCATCCGTCACGATCCGTCGGCAATACAAGTCTATGGGCAAAAAACGCATCCTGCGGGCACATTTGCAGGATCCGTTTCTTGTCCAAAACTACGGATTGCGACGGATGCCAAACGACGCAAGTGTGAAAGTAGCCTTAGGGCTAGGGTTGGGGCTAAAGTTAGGGTTAGAGTTGGGATTAGGGTTAGGGTTTGGATTAGAGTTGGTATTGGGGTTAGGGTTGGCATTAGGGTTACGCTTGGGATTAGGGTTAAGGTTAGGGTTGTGATTGGGGGTGTATTGGGATTAGGGTTAGGTTTGAGGTTAGGGTTGAGATTAGGATTAGGGGTGTTGGATTTAGGGTTTTGATTAGGGTTGACATTAGGGTTGTTTTGGGGTAAGGGTTGTGATTATCGTTGGGGTTAGTGATTAGGATTATGGATCAGGTTGGGGTTAGGGTTGGAGCTAGAATTGGGGGGTTTCCACTGTTTAGGTACATCAGGGGGTCTCCAAACACGACAGCCAATTTTGCGCTCAAAAAGTCAAATGGTGCTCCCTCCCTTCTGAGCTCTGCCGTGCGCCCAAACAGTGGGTTACCCCCACATATGGGGCATCAGCGTACTCGGGATAAATTGGACAACAACTTCTGGGGTCCAATTTCTCGTTACCCTTGTGAAAATAAAAACTTGGGGGCTACAATATCTCTTTTGTGAAAAAAATTATTATAAACTTCTGTGAAGCACTTGGGCATTCAAGGTTCTCACCACACATCTAGATAAGTTCCATGGGGGGGGTCTAGTTTCCAAAATGGGGTCACTTGTGGGGGGTTTCCACTGTTTAGGCACATCAGGGGCTCTCCAAACGCGACATGGCGTCCAATCTCAATTCCAGCCAATTCTACATTGAAAAAGTAAAACGGCACTCCTTCTCTTCCAAGCTCTGCGGTGCGCCCTAACAGTGGTTTACCCCCACATATTGGGTATCAGCGTACTCAGGAGAAATCACACAACAACTTTTGTGGTCTAATTTCTCCTGTTATCCTTGTGAAAATAAAAATTTGTGGGCAAAAATCATTTTTGTAGAAAAAATGTTTTTTTTTTTTTTTTTCACGGCTCTACACTATAAACTTCTGTGAAGCACATGGGGGTTCAAAGTGCTCACCACACATCTAGATAAGTTCCTTAAGGGGTCTAGTTTCCAAAATGGTGTCACTTGTGGGGAGTTTCCACTGTTTAGGCACATCAGGGGCTCTCCAAACGTGACATGGCGTCCGATCTCAATTCCAGCCAATTCTGCATTGAAAAAGTCAAACGGCGCTCCTTCACTTCTAAGTTCTGCGGTGCGCCCAAAAAGTGGTTTACCCCCACATATGGGGTATTGGCGTATTCAGGAGAAATTGCATAACAAAATTTATGGTTA
The DNA here is from genome assembly GCF_032444005.1 of Ranitomeya imitator. Classification (NCBI taxonomy): domain Eukaryota; kingdom Metazoa; phylum Chordata; class Amphibia; order Anura; family Dendrobatidae; genus Ranitomeya; species Ranitomeya imitator. Next base: position 738,369,482 of record NC_091284.1, on the reverse strand, counting down.
CATTTCTGTTTTTACACTTGTGAAAATAAAAAAATGGTTCTGAATTAAGATGTTTGCAAAAAAAAGTTAAATGTTCATTTTTTCCTTCCACATTGTTTCAGTTCCTGTGAAGCACGTAAAGGGTTAATAAACTTCTTGAATGTGGTTTTGAGAACCTTGAGGGGTGTAGTTTTTAGAATGGTGTCACACTTCATTATTTTCTATCATATAGACCCCTCAAAATGACTTCAAATGTGATGTGGTCCCTAAAAAAAATGGTGTTGTAAAAATGAGAAATTGCTGGTCAACTTTTAACCCTTATAACTCCCTAAATAAAAAAAAATTTTGTTTCCAAAATTGTGCTGATGTAAAGTAAATATGTGGGAAATGTTATTTATTAACTATTTTTCGTGACATATCTCTGATTTAAGGGCATAAAAATACAAAGTTTGAAAATTGCAAAATTTTGAAAATTTTCGCCATATTTCCGTTTTTTTCATAAATAATCGCAAGTAATATTGAAGAAATGTTACCACTAACATGAAGTACAATATGTCATGAAAAAACAATCTCCGAATCAGCGGGATCCGTTGAAGCGTTCCAGAGTTATAACCTCATAAAGTGACAGTGGTCAGAATTGCAAAAATTGGCCTGGTCATTAACCCTCCGTCACATACAATATTCAGACTAACGAGTTCACATACAATGTGCCTGTCAGGCGCCTGCTGGAAAAATACCTATAATATCTGTTTGCAATTTCAGTGCTTTAAAAGTGATCAGTGACCTTCATAGGGATGTAATAAAAGAGACTACACATAATCAGTTGCAAAAAAAAAAACATTTACTTAACATAAAACTAATAACTATGAAATACAAACTTTTCAAAACTCACGCCAAATAGTCCCCAGTTCGACTCTCTCAAAAAATGTACAAAGAGAATTTTTGAACACAAACTTAATTTTAAGGTACCTTAAGTACTATTAAAAACATATTCAATCAGAAGTAGATGCTGAGGTTTCCCCAGAAAAGTCACACTTGCAGAGCAAATAGCAAGAATTACACACCATTTTTGCATGTGTCAGGCAAATTGCTTTATGACATTTGAGACATTCATAATTTGAAAGCCTTCTGGTTCCGCTTTCCGTTTGGCAGGTGGTACATCTTCTTTTGTGAGGTGGTGCAGATGGTGACTTTTCACCATCTTCTAGGCGGAACCTTTTGAGCTGAACTTGAAGGCGAGAGGGGATACCGATTGTTTTCACGCTTCTCCTGCGTAGCTCTCCAAGTACTAGTTCATGGGCCAATTTTTTCAGATACAATCGTCTACGGAGTGGTTCAAGCTTGTTTTCAAGATAAATTACTTGTGAATTTATACCACCCAAATTCAACATAGCAAAAAATATGACCATTGGCCAGCGTTTGTTTCTGCTGACGTTGAAAGTGGAGCACATCTGATCTGCTGTATCCACACCCCCTTTGGTGGCATTGTAAAATGTAATTATCTCCGGGTTTTTTTCTGCCCCAGTCCCAGGATCGATGGCAGCATCATCATGAAGTGTTGATAGAAGAAGTACGATTTTTTTGGCATGTGGTACATGGGAAACTAAAGCCTTTCCATTATGGAATGCAAACATACTGCTGTACTGTTGTCTCTCTTTCACACTTACAAACTGTGGCGGCAATTCCCTTTTGTTTTTTCTTACAGTTCCCACATATGACAGCTTCTGAATTTTCAGATAATCAATCAGATCACAACTTGTAAACCAATTGTCAGCTGTAATATTGCGACCCGATCCAAAAAAGGGTTCAGCCAGTCTTTTTACAACATCAATGGGTTTGTTGCTCACACAGTAAGGACCTTCTGGTTGTTTTCCTGCATAAACTTCCAGGTTGTAAGTGTAGGTCTTACTGGCATCAACAAGGGCATACATTTTTATTCCATATTTGTTTGGCTTTGATGGAATATATTGACGAAAGGCACATCTACCACGAAAACCAGGGAGCATTTCGTCAATAGTGAGATTCTCTCCAGGGTAATAACTTTGTTTACAGTTTACAACAAATCTTTGAAATATATCACGAATTGGAGCAAGTCGGTCATGTGTTTTGCGTTCGGTTCGGGTAGTTCTGTCGTCAAACCGAAGGCAACGAATTAGAATCTTGAATCTGTTTATGGACATAACAAGGCTACATTTTTCAACTCCATCCCCATCTTTACCCCAAAGTTCCTCCAAACTTTGTCTATTTGCCCTATAAGCTCCTGCAAGGTACAGTAATCCAAAAAAAGCACGCAGTTCTATTTCATCTGTGGGCTTGATGGTTCTGTTGCAGATGTACTTGTCCTTTATAATGTCTATATATTGGTTGGTATATGTGACAATAGAGTCCAGAATGTCATCTGTAAATATACTGTTCCAGCATTCAACTGCAGTTTTTGCATTACGTGCAGTTCCTATTACTGCAGGAAGGTGAGTAATAATGTTTAAAGGCTCCCTACGTTTTTTCTGGAATGGCTTCTTGTTCCATTTAGTATTTTTATCTTTTCCAATATAATATGATCCAACTTCTTCATCCTCACCACTGTCACCATCTTGCTCTGTTTCAGAATCCAGGACACATTCTTCCACCTCATCATGAGAATCAATCTCACTTTCCTCTCCTAAATCCCCATTCAGTGTGAGGTCTCTATCATCTAACAGCATGTTTGTTACTTCCTCAACATCAAGTTGTTTGGATAAATTGTACATTTTCCTCTCCATTTCAGCAGATAATCTGAAGCAAGAGAAGGAATGTTGGGGAACTACTGTATATGCCTGAGCAGCACACTTTCTTTTATAAAATCTCCCTTATTTCTATGAAATATCCTCACATTTTGTGCTATACATTCATAAAACAAGCTAAATAAACTATTGTGATGAATAAAAACATAAAATACCAACCTTACTGAATGTGACGTATTCACATACAATGAGCCTGAGAGATCTGTGCAGCTATATCCTCTCCCCTGAAGCTCTGAAATCCAACTGTGATATCAGGTTTCACAGACCTTCAAGAGACAGGAGACTACCTGGAGGGAGGGGGTTTCCTCACAATCTGGTGAGGAAGGAGAAATGAAAGTAAAAGAGAAGCGCCTGTCAGATCAGTTGTATGTGACGGAGGGTTAAGTACCAAATTAGCTCTGTTACTAAGGGGTTAAAATATAACTGGCAATCAAAAGAACGTATCTGCAACAAAATGGTATCATTAAACGCCAGCTTGGCACACAAAAAATAAGCCCTCACCTGACCCCAGATCACAAAAAATAGACGCTGCAGGTATTGGAAAATTGCACATTTTTCTTTAGCAAAATTTGGAATTTTTTTTTCTTTACCACTTAAATAAAACGTAAACTAGACCTGTTTGGTGTCTATGAAGTCATAATGACCTGTAGAATCAAAATGACAGGTCAGTTTTAGCATTTAGTGAACCTAGCAAAAAGCCAAACAAAAAGCAAGTGTGGGATTGCAATTTCTTGCAATTTTACTGCACTTGGAATTTTTTTCCTGTTTTCTAGTACACGACATGCTAAAACAAATGATGTTGTTGAAAAATGCAACTTGTCCCGCAAAAAACAAGCCCTCACATGACCATATTGACATAAACATAAAGTTATGGCTCTGGGAAGGATGGGAGTGATAAACAAGAACGAAAAATGGAAAAGGGCAAGGTTGTGAAGAGGTTAATTTAAGTGGTTTTAGCATTTTTTCGGTGGAAAACTGCCAAAAGCAAAAAATCCTGAACGTGTGCAGATAGCCAAAAGGTTGTTGTTGTTTTTTTTTTTTTTTTTTCTCCAGTCACCTTCCACGACTGCAGCATAGGAGGATGTCTCCCTGCCCTAATGGGGGGCAAGAAACTGAGGTTAAATACCCTCCCTGCAACAACCAGTTTTTTTTTTTTTTTGTTTTTTTTTTCCCCCCGTACCCCATGGGGCATGAAGAGGTCCCGCTGGGTGCTGTGGCCAAAGACTGGAGTACCCAGATAACTTACATGCAGCCGGGGTCAGATGCTCTGCTCTTTTCCCTCCATAGCTGCTCCTGTCTCCATGCGTGCATGCGACTCGGGACCCTCCTTCCCACCCCTCCGGGGGTAAAGCAGAGAAGTGATGTGCGGCTGGGGTCCTCTCTCAGCTCCCTGGCGCCCTCCTTTTTCTGGCACGGTCTGTTACGTGCGCATCGGAAGTGACGTCACACGAGCTTCCGTGCATTCCAGCCTGGAACGCACGCTTGGCATTACCGCTGGCTACACGGACTCCGCCTCCACATGTGGTGTTCCCTCTCGGGTACCCCCCCCCCCTCTCCTGCACCTGCTGACCTGGAGAGGAGGCGCACACCATACCAGACGCTGTGACCTCAATTATGTAACCCTGGTCAGGGGAAGCCACCAGGTAAGGCCCACTATCTGTTTCTGTGTGACTGGACAGACGGACAGACAGACCATGGATGGTGACAAAATCCCCCCCCTCTGCCGAGCCCAGCGTCCTCCCTCCTACAGTAAGTAGCGGATTAAGGTCCCTTACTTTTAGGTGGCAAACAGGCTTAGTCCCCTTCTCTTTCGTTCTTTTTTTCTTTTTTTAAGGGAGACAAGGCCCCTGCCACTAAAGGATAAAACATCCAGGAAGGCGGCAGAAGACCGCAAGTGTGGTGTATGTGCGACCAGGCTTCTTTCCTCATACAAGCTTTGCCAATCCTCCACTGACGAGGTGTTGCACACCAAACAACCCTCCCTCTTTGAAAGCATTAAGACCCTTATTAAAAAGGAGGTCCAATCCTCAGTATCAGCCCTTTCCCATTCCTTATTACCACAGCCCCCTCCCACAAAAGAGGAAATTGACTGCTATGGAATCTGATTCAGACTCTGGCAAATGACGCACCTCTGACTCGGAGGATATTTGGGAGAATGAGGGCTCCACTTCTACCCCTAAAGAGGATAACAAAAATATTATTTTTCCTCTGAAGAAATACAGGAGTTAATTAGTATGGTCAGGGGGACGATGGGTGTTGAGGAGGTGAAGCAGTTTGGTACAGGACGGAATGTTTGGGGGGGGGGGGCCTCAAACCTAGATAACTAATGGGATTTCCGTGCATGAAAATGTTCAGAGCCTCATTCTTCACGAATGGGAGTCCCCTGAGAAAGGACTTGGCGTGCCATCTGAATTAAAGAAGCACTTCCCGTTAGATGGGGACAGCTCTTTGGGATACCCCGAAGGTAGACGTATAGGTCTCTAGAGTGATGAAAAAGACAGCCTTCCCACTTGAGGACTCATCTCAGCTCAGGGACCCAATGGATTGGAAAATTGAAGGTCTCCTAAGGAGTTCTTGGGATACTTCCACTAACCGCCTTAAAACAAACATGGCATCTACCTGTGTTGCTAGGTCTTTATTTTGCTGGCTCCGTACCCTGGAGGATCACCTTACCCAGGGAACTTATAGGGAGGTGATTCTTGATTCCCTTCCCCTTCTCCAGAAGTCCATTGGATTCCTTGCGGATGCTTCTGCAGAATCTGTTCGAGTCAGCAAAATCTGCAGTACTCTCCAATTCAGCTAGGGGAGCACTGTGGCTGAAATCCTGGAGTGGCGACATCACATCTAAAGCAAAACTCTGTGCCATTCCATTTCAGGGTCGCGACTTGTTCGGCCAAGCCCTTGACAATATTGTAGATAAGGCCAGACAAAAAGGCACTGCCTGAACAGAGAAATACAAAAGTTTTCGTCCCTCAAAGGATGAAACTTCTCAAAGAATTCCAAGGAAAAGGCAAAACAGGTTGCTGGAGTTATCCCAAAGGGGAAAGGGCAGAAATATCCTTGTCCAGCAGACCTCTGACAGTGACTACGGTCAGGGGTGGCGACTCTCAAACTTTATCCACCAGTGGGGGTCCATCTCCTCAAACCATTCAAGATGGATTAAAACTAGAGTTCGAAAGTCCTCCCCCTTGGTGCCTAAGGATTTCCCCACTACAGAATCTCCATCCCAGGATGCATTTTTCTGGCCTTCAGGTATTACTCCCAAGCAGGAGTGATTTCTCCAGTACCCCAACAAGAGATAGGCAGGGGCCCCTATTCCTGTCTATTTCTAATCAAAAAACCTTCAGGGAAGCACAGAATCATTATCAACCTGAAACCCCTAAATCGGGTAATTTCATACAGAAGGTTCAAGATGGAGTCAATCAGGTTAGCAATTTCCCTGATTGGTCAAGACTGGGTGATGGCTACAATAGATTTGAGGGATGCCCATTATGTCCCCATCCATTGAAAATTCAGGAAGTTTCTAAGGTTTGCAATTTCCCAGGGCCATCAGATCACTCAGTTCAACGCCCTACCATTTGGAATCTCAACACCTCATGTGTTCACAAAGATCATGACAGGCAGTGATTTTTCACTCATCTTCAGGGGATTTGCATTCTACCATACCTGGACGACCTGCTCATTGTCGCTCTATTTCCTGTTTAAACTCAATGTAACAAGGACTCTAGAAATACTGGAATCCTTGGGTTGGATTCTGAATCGGGAGAAATCAGGCCTGCTTTCCTCTACAAAAAAAAATTCCTAGGGTCTTACTGAATTCCAAATTAAGGAAGTCCTTCCTGCCCAGAGAGCACCAGCTCTTATCTGGTACAGAGGATGGCTCAATACAGAAGCCTGAAGGCTCCCACTCTACGGAACTCTATTTCCATTCTGGGGTCCCTAACATCTTGCATCCAGATGGTATCATGGGCCCAAGCCCATACAAGAGCCCTTCAGACACATATACTCTCATCCTAGGACAGACAGCAGAACTCCCTATCCAAGAAAGTTTTTTCCCAATCATGTCAGGATATCCCTGGCATGATGGCTGTTACCAGAACCTCCAACAAGGGGTCAGCTGGGATCAGTTCCCTCTAAAGATTCTTACATCAGATGTCAGTTGTAGGGGATGGGGAGCCATAGTGGAGAAATCTAATTTCCAAAGCATATGGTCCCCAGATGTCAGAGCCAACTCATCAAACTTCAGAGAACTGAAGGTGGTGGAAGAGTCCCTGAAAGCAGCATCGACTCTTGTCCAGGGTCACCATGTGTGCATATACTCCGACAACATGACCAGAGTAGCATACCTCTGTCACCAAGGGGGCACGAACTTTGCAAATTTAAAGTCAGACTGCAAGAATTTTCTTCCTGGGCAGAAAGACACCACCTGTCTCACAGCGGTCCATCTAGAGGATCTGCCAATACACAAGCAGACTTTCTCAGCAGGAAGGATGTACATCTGGGGGAAATGCCTAGATCAGGAAGTCTTCCTCTCCCTAGTATCTCGATGGGAGATACTGACGTAGATTTGCCAGCAGCCAGAATGCAAAACTAGAAACATATTATTCACTGAACAGAGCAGACAGTGTGGGGCATGGATGCTTTCGCTCTCCTGGGGGTTCAACCTCACCTATGCCTTCCCTCCAATCCTGATTCTGTCAAACGCTACAGAAAATCCGATCCAAGCGAGTCACTACTATCCTGATCACCCCCATGTGACCGGGAAGAAGCTGGTACACCGCTCTGTTGGACATGGCCCAGGAAGGTCCACTTCTACTACCACAAAACAACCTTCTTCACCAGGGTCCCCTGTTACAACCAAACCTACCCAGGTTGAACCTTGCTGCTTGGCTGAGGCCAAGATGCTAAGAGCAAGAGGCCTTTCCTATGAGGTAATTCAAATTCTCCAGAGAAGCAGGAAACCTGTAACGAACGCCATTTATGGCAAGTCTGGAAGAAATTTTCATCTTGGTGTTCTCCAAACACCCCAGACCCATTCCACCTGAATACTGCTCAAATCTTAGATTTCCTCCAGAAGGGTCTCAATATAGGTCTTGTGCGTAGTATCCTAAAGGTTCAGGTTTCAGCTTAGTTCGTTCTTTGACCAGAACTTGGCCAACCATCATTGGATAAAACGCTTCATGACCTCAGCCAGTAGAATTTGTCTGAGTTCATAGTCGCACTCCCCCTTGGGACCTAAATCTGGCACTTAATAGCTTAACGCAAGATCCATTTGAAGCTTTATCGGGAACTTGTTTAAAGGTTCTTACCCTCAACTTAGTGGCAATTACCTCCACTAGACATATAGGAGAATTACAGGCACTGTCCATGCAGGAGCCTTACCTAAGGATAAGACAGCATAGTCCTCCGTCTAGACCCTACTTTCTTGCCTAAAGTGACTTCATTTTCATAGAGGTCAGGACATAGTGCTGCCCTCATTCTGCCCAAATCCTTCTAACAGTAAGGAAGAGTTCTTCCACATCCTGTATGTCCGAAGAGTGGTTCTTTATTACCTTCAGCAGACAGAGTTGGAGGATTGATCGGAATTTATTTATCCAACACTGAGGAAGGAACAGGGGCAAGAAGGCGGCAAACGCAGTCGCCAATTTGATCAAGTAAGCAATCTCTCGCATACTCATCTCAGAATCTATCTCCTCCTTCATCATTAAAGGCCCACTCTACTCGATCAGTGTCAACATCATGGGCAGAGCGGAGACACCTCTACAGAGCAGAAATGCAGAGCCGCCACCTGGTCTTCAGTCCATACGTTCACTAGGCACTACAGACTACTTTACCAGGGATTTAACATTCGGCAGAGTTCTGCAGGCTGTTGTCCCTCCCTAAGAAATTAAATTGTTGATACTACTCCTATGCTGCTGTTGTGGAAGGTGACTGGAGAAAATAGAATGTCTTACCGGTAATTCAGTTTCTAGGAACCTTCCACGACAGCACTAATTTCCCTCCCTATTGATGATCCTATTGAATTGTTCCTGCACATGAGTGGTAACTATACATGCTACTGTGTCCAGAAAAAACACTGGTGGTTGCAGGAAGGGGAGGGTATTTAACCTCTGCTTCCTGTCCCCCATTAGGGCAGGGAGACCTCCTATGCTGCTGTTGTGGAAGGTTCTTAGAAACTGAATTACCGGTAAGACCAATTGTTTGTTTTTTCGTTTGTTAAAAATCCATGTTCACCTTTGTGGGTATTCTGGATTCCCTTTTATATTTTTTGCAATAGTTTCAGTATTACTCTTAAACAGTTTGTCTTCTCTATGTATCTCAGTACATGGCAGACCAAAATGGACTAGAGTAATACATTGTTAAAACCTTCAGTGAGCTTTTTTCTGTTAACAAGGTCTAACATGGTTTCTCCCCTCCCCCCCCAAACATCTAACCTGAGTTATGACCATTAACTTAAAAATGTTTTTGAAAATAAGTCTTAAGAAGGCTTACCTATTGAAAGCTACCAGAGCTACAGTAAAGACTGGTTTATCACAACCACAGCAATCCCAATAAGTAACCCAGTGCTATCCGCATCTGTCCCCATTTTATATTGCCATCGGTTTGGAAGCCTAAACCTGGTGATTGATTCCCTTTTACTGACTTATTGAAAAAGCACTGCTCCTCCCATCAAAATTTGTATCTTAATATTAGTCATCCTATTCCGGTATATGGCACTGTGCACTTAGTTGCTCATTTTGCCCTTCTACCCAGCTAATTCTCTTTACCATTACATCTGACATCATGTGATTACAAACGGACTAGCTGAATCCTTCTAAGCTCTATGTAGACAGGTCAATTTTCCCTGTCATGAGTCACTGCAAAAGTCCTGGGGAGAGAAGCTAGGTCAGGAGTAGAAGAGGAATGATTTCCGCAGGGACAGGCCACTTAGGCTACCTTCACACTAGCGTTGTTTTCAATACGTTGCAATGCGTCGTTTAGGGGAAAAAACGCATCCTGCAAAGTTGTTTGCAGGATGCGTTTTTGCCCCATAGAGTAACATTACCGACTCATTGCGACGTATTGACACACGTCGCAAACCGTCGTGCGACGGTTGCGCCGTGTTTTGGCGGACCGCCGGGAGCCAAAAACGTTAAATGTAACGTTTTTTGCTGCCGACGGACCGCTTTTTCCGACGGCGCATGCGCAGCCAGAGCTCCGCCCCCACCTCCCCTCACTTCACAATGGGGCAGCAGATGCGCCGGAGAACTGCCTCCGTTGTGCAGCGCATCAAACACTAGCGTCTGAATCTCGGCCCGACGCAATGCGACAGGCTGAATCCGACGCTAGTGTGAAAGTAGCCTTACTGTTTGTATTTAAAGCAAAAGAAAATAATTAACTGAGTAGAAAATCATAATGAACAATTGTAAGTACCCTATTGCAGTATATTAAGAGGATATAAATTGGGTGGAAGTGCTGCCTTATGGGGTTATAGGTCTTAAAGTATTAACTACTCCCATTATTTCTGCCTCTAAAACTTTTTTTATTGACATCAGTCTTATAGATCGGGTTTATGCTCTTAGCCACATTCTATAAAACGGCTCTAACTCTACATGAAATGTAGACAAGACACTGTCCATTACAGGGATTCTGCAACCTTAATACAGTCTTATACTTAAAATCTATAAAATCTTACACAACAGTGGCTGGACCGTACATAAAAGGCAGTGTCCCCCCTTTGTCCTTCTAGATTGTAAGCAGGGTCCTCACTCCTGTGACTGTTGCAATGTATTGCAGTCTGTCCATGTCACTACCTTATTGGAAAGTGCTTTGGAATATGTTGGCACTACATAAAAATTATCATTATCCTGCATTGCAATCTGTGCTTCTCGGTGCACTCCCATACTGCCCATATTGCCGTGGTGGTACTCTTGCCCATTCTTAGTCTATGGGTGCACAGTAATATGTATAGGTCATGTTTTCAGACTGCAGAACTCTCTAATCTTGTTTCCAGGTATTTGCATTTGGGCAGAATTGCAGTAATTGTCTGGGAACTGGTGATAATCAAAGCACAATGACTCCAAGAAGACTTGATATCCTTTGTGGCAAGAAAATAACTGGCATTTGCTATGGCAGCGGCCCCCATGTACTGGTCTGTACTGAAGGTATGTAATGGTCATGTATTACGGTACCTCTCCTGCCTTTCTCCCAACACAATCAGATTTCCAACTGGATATATGCCCACCTTGACTATATAGTCTTGGATGCTGTTTTGTGGATGGATGCTTATCCTGGTCACCAACTGTGTGTGGGGGTGTCACCAACTATGTGCAGGTGTGTGGGGAGTGTCACCAACTATGCCAGTGTCCGTCGCCTCATCCAGTGTTTAACTGGTCACAGCAGAGGTGGGAGGGTAGATGTGGCTGCTGCAGTATGGAGTGATTTTCTTTGCCTGTCCACACTTTAGAATTTCAGGAAGTGGTCGTCCACTTTCAGATTTTAGATGTATTGCCATAATAAGCACAAGTCCTATTGATGTGCATCTTTGGGCTACAAACTCCTTGCGTTGACTGCATGCAGTGAAATGTGGTGTTATGAAAGCTACAGGTCAACTCACTTTTAGGATGAGATGGAAATGCTTGGCCTTCTGGGTGTATGTTGCTATCGTACTATATCCAGGCCCCTAGCAGTATGTCGGCTCTCAAGCACACACCCTGCATTGATAACAAGAACTGACTCTGCCCCAGCCTACACAGCTAAGGAAGCTGCATGCATCATACATCTACCTGTTTTGTGACTAAAATCTTGGAACATTTAGGGTAAGTTCACACAGGGTGTATTTGTTGTGCTTTTTTTTTTCTGCAGCAAAACCTGATCTTGGCAGAAAAGAAGCTGCGTAAAAAATGCAGGCTTAGGTGCGTTTTTTTTTTTCTTTGTCCATGCTAATGTCCTTGGATTTTCAGCAGCAAATGATACCTTCATTTTTGCTGCTTTTTTTTTCAACACGCATTCAAGTCAATGAGTGAAAAAATGCAGAAAGTGACATGCTCTATGTCCAAAAAACACTGCAAAGCCCAATACTGATCAAACAGTGTGAGATTTCTGAAATCTCATAGGCTTTGCTGGTATTGTAAAAAGCAGCAAAAACACCCTGTGAACTTACCCTTAGTATGAATATACAAAAAGTACAACACCACGAATATTGAAAACTTTTTAATAAAATGTATAGAACTGGGCAATCGCTGCAATATTCACACCCCAAAATTACAGCAGTTCCACCTTTCAATCTTCACAACACAGGCGAGCCCCCAAGTAGTCACAGCTCCTAACTGTTTGCAGCACAAACTGGTGTCTTGATTTATGAAACTTAATTATTATTTATTTATATAGCACCATTAATTCCATGGTGCTGTACATGAGAGAGGTTGCATACAGGGTTATAGATATCGTTTACAGTAAACAGGTTTACAATGACAGACTGGCACAGAGGGGAGAGGACCCTGTCCTTGCGGACTTACATTCTATGGGATAGTGGGGAAGAGACAGAAGGTGAGGCGGCGGCGGCTCTGGCGGAGGTGGTTATTAACCTTTATGCAGGATTATATGGGGCATATTATAATATGGAGCATCTTATGGGGCCCGTCATGAACTGTATGGAGCATTATATGGGGCTCCTGATTCAATATGGATATTCAAAAACACTCAACATACTGATGTCTCAATTAATTTTACTTTTATTGGTATCTATTTTTACTTTTGACATTTACCAGTAGCTGCTGCATTTCCACACCCTAGGCTTATACTCGAGTCATTAAGTTTTCCCAGTTTTTTTGTGGCACACACTAGAGGACTTGCCACCAGTCCATCTCCCCCTCAGTTCTTCTAACTTCCACAGTGATCGTGATATCACCAAAGGTCCTGAAGCAGCCTCCACATCGGAAGCTACGACGGTAATAACATTATCAGTGTAGCTCCTGCTGTAGACACTGGGGAGTGGGAGCCCGGGGCAATTACCCACTTTGCATTTGTATGCCTAAGGGGTGTATGTGTATACTTCTTAATATACTGACATATGCATCTGATGTATGGCTAAATGTGATATAAATAGAGCTTTAATTCACCCTGTTATAAATGTAACAGGCTCACAATCTAGCAAATCTGGAGCATGCAAATCAGGTTACAATATATTCCGCATTTACTGTTTGCACAATCTTAGGGTGGATTTATAAGGGGCAGATATTGCAGAAATCCATGTGCTTGCAGCCAACACAACTCCATTCAGTAGAGTGAAACTGTAGAAACTTTTGTAAATGCCATTCACAATAGGACAGTCACAGAAATTTCTGCAGCAAAAACTGCAACATGTGAATACACCCTTGTCTGTTTATACTATAAAAACTTACGGCTGGCCAGACGAGGACGGAAGTGCTCTTGCCTTTGTCTTTCTGGTTCATTGTCCTGGTCTGTGCAGCTGTTAGTAATTCTACCCTTTTTATTTTGTTTTCTAGATGGGGAGCTTTATGCTTGGGGGCACAATGGGTACAACCAGCTTGGGAATGGTAACACTGTCCAGGGTATCGTTCCTGTTCAGATCTGCGTTGATGTGCTGCCAAAGAGAGTGGTGCAAGTGGCGTGTGGCTCCCATCACTCGATGGTTTTAACTTCTAATGGAGAGGTAATGTTTCATGGAGAAGCCCAGGCTCAAAGACTTCTAAACAAATTGCCTAACCTTGCTGAGCAGAATCCACACATTCAGTTTAAATGTCTTAGTGATTTAGTGATCTGAAGACTTGTTAGTTTCTTTCACGTGTGGTGTTTGGATGTTCTTGCAAGTTTGCCAGACAAGGTAGCGTAGGGTCTCAAATGGAGAACTGCAGAGTTTTATATTTTATCTTCTAAAATTTTAAAAAAATTGATGCAATGCATAGGTGAGCGTTCACACTGGCCATTTAACAAGCTGAACTGAAGATGAAAACAAAACGAGGAAATGCCCTGTAATGAGTAACTAAATGGTGCATGAGAACTTGGTAATATTATATTGATAAAGTTGTAAGGTGTACCCAAGGTGTATTTCTCATTAGTCAGTAAACCAAGAAATGGATAAGGGCAGTGCAGGACCTGGGTGCCGACTGTTCAGAAACCTTCTGTTAAAGGCCCCTTCACATTAAGCGACGCTGCAGCGATACCGACAACGATCCGGATCGCTGCAGCGTCGCTGGAGAGCTGTCACACAGACCGCTCTCCAGCGACCAACGATGCCGGTAACCAGGGTAAATATCAGGTAACTAAGCGCAGGGCCGCGCTTAGTAACCTGATGTTTACCCTGGTTACCATGCTAAAAGTAAAAAAAAAAAACACTAGATACTTACCTACTGCTGTCTGTCCACCAGCGCTGCGCTCTGCTTCTCTGCTCTCCTCCTGTACTGGCTGTGAGCCGGAAAGCTCTGCTTTCCGGCTCACAGCCAGTACAGGAGGAGTGCAGAGCACAGCACTGGAGGACAGACAGCGTTAGGTAAGTGTTTTTTTTTTTTTTTTTTTTTTACTTTTAGCATGGTATCCAGGGTAAACATCGGGTTACTAAGCGCAGACCTGCGCTTAGTTACCCGATGTTTACCCTGGTTACCAGTGAAGACATCGCTGGATCGGTGTCACACACGCCGATCCAGCGATGTCAGCAGGAGTCCAGCGACGAAATAAAGTTCTGGACTTTATTCAGCGACCAACGATCTCCCAGCAGGGGCCTGATCGTTGGTCGCTGTCACACATAACGATTTCATTAACGATATCGTTGCTACGTCACAAATAGCAACGATATCGTTAACAATATCGTTATGTGTGAAGGTACCTTAACACTAGGCAGTGGCCATCCCTTTAATCAGCTTTTCTTGTCTTCTCTGTGGCTGACGGTGTTACTTGAGCTTTAATGCAATTGTGCTAGATTTACTAACAATGTCTAAGGGTACCGTCACACAGTGCAATTTTGATTGCTAAGACTGCACGATTCGTGACGTTCGAGCGATATAGTTACGATCTCGCAGTGTCTGACACGCTCCTGCGATCAGGGACCCCGCTGAGAATCGTACGTCGTAGCAGATCGTTTGAAACTTTCTTTTGTTGTCAAGTGTCCCGCTGTGGCGGCATGATCGCATGGTGTAACAAAGGTGTGCACGATATTGTATACGATGTGCACATAGTAACCAACAGCTTCTACATCGCACATATGTCATGAAATTATCGCTCCAGCGTCGTACATTGCAAAGTGTGACAGCAGTCTACGACGCTGGAGTGATATTGTTACGATGCTGAAGCGTCACGGATCGTGCCGTCGTAGCGATCAAAATGCCACTGTGTGACGGTACCCTAACTTAGGCTGGTTTCATATTTGCGGTCGAGAGGGCTGTGTGACGGCGTACTTCCTCCCTATTTCCTCTTTGACGCTCCACCTACTTCTGTATGAGTCCTGGGTTGCCCTCCGTACTCATATTTAACATTGGGTACGCAGGGTCGTGCGTTGTATGCGGATGCGTCCGCATGCGGCGAAATTTTGCATTTCTGTGCAGTCACCGCACATCAAATCGCCACATGCGGACACATCCGCATACAATGCACGACGTACGCTGTCACCCACAGCCCTCCCAACCGCAAATGTGAAACCAGCCTTAAACTGTGCAAATTTACCCTAGACAGCCTTGAAATGCACCAGGCAGATTATGGGCACAGATTAGGATCTGTCCCCAATTGTGCAGTCTTTTGAGGAGGATCTTTCTATTGTAAAATTATTTTTCACCACCTAGGTGTTTGCCTGGGGATACAATAACTGTGGACAAATTGGTTCTGGCACCACAGCAAACCAGCCAACTCCACGCCGTGTGTGTGCCCAGCTACAAAGCAAGGTGGTCATTGCCGTTGCAGCTGGACCAACGTGCTCTATGGCCATAACTGACAATGGACAGGTGAGGCCCAACATGGCGGTAGCTCGCTCTGATATTGATCCAAATCTAAAGTCTGGATTTTCTATATGGCTATTTTTTTTTATTTACTTTTTTTATTGAAATCTTCCCCAGGAGAAGGTTATAAACATATAACAATGCAATGTAAAGTCAGAATAATCCATAGTCACCATCCACAGTGACACAAATGAGATCACACTTTCAATAATAAAACAGATAAATAAAACACTAGAACATAGCATTAACATAATGTACACTACAAGCCATTGCACCTTTAAAAAACAGTTTATAGTAAGCACACCTCCTAAAACCCACATTATCACTTTCATGCCCAGGAAGGGATATACATCAGGGGTTGTATCGTAAGATCAATGAGACCATGGAATTAGTAGCTAAATGTGTTAAGGGCAAGTCACGCCACCTTTCCCAAATCTTATGGAACTTCTGGGGACATCCTCCACTTCTATATAGTATGTTCTCATATGGAATTATCAATCACTAATTTTTTTTCCATTGATTAATCAAAGGGGACTTCTCCCCCCATCCCCCTCAATGCTATTGCTTTCCTAGCCATAAATCTTCCCGAGGAAATATTCTCATAATAGACCCACCTCTCTTCATCCACAACTCCCAGAATACACAACTCTGGACTACATTCAATTGGTATCCCAATTATCTGTTCTAATGTATTTATTACATCACGCCAATATCGTCGGGTTATTCTGCAATTCCAAATGAGGTGCCAGAAATCCGCCCTGATTCTCCACATCTGTGACATTCACCAGTTGCCAGTCTACCAAATGTATGCAATTTACTTGCGGTCAGATAGGATTGGTGAAGTGTATACAATTGGATTAGCTTATTTGCAGCTAGCGACACCATTGTATGTGCTTCTAGGGCGTCATTCCACTGGTCATCAGCAATAGAGGGGATTAAGTGCCGCCATTTACCTTCTACAGCGAGCTGAGTGGGTGCAATTCTGGAATTTAGCAAAAAGGTATATAGGAGGACATCACACCTATGGGTCTTTGCGTTGATAGTACTCCTATCAATGGATATCTAGATATTCGCATCCTAGGAAATGGGAACTGATACGTTATGGCTTGCCTCAATTGCAGATATCTATAAATCTCCCTGTGATCTCACAGTACATGAATTTCTTCAAATGATAAAGTTTCATGTTCAAAAATCTGAGTGTCATTACTCCATTTTGTTTCCAGACACCTGGATCTTACAAACCTTGGAGGTGGGAGAACTCAAAATTATCCCATATCGGAGTTTCCCCTATGTCTATCTTTAATGTGGGAATGTGCACTAGTTATTGACTTAAATATCCGTTTCGGACCAATGCTTCTCAAACTGAAAGGGGATCAATCAAAATATTTAAATATAAACTGCAAATATTAAATAAATCTTAAATCAAATGAGGCTGGTGTGATTTAAGTCCTTGTCAGAGGCCGTTTCTGAAATTTATCATTTTGGGTGTTTCGGCTACAGTAAGAGCCCCTGAGTCCAAGCATGTTAGTCTGCCAAGCCTGACTACTGCAGCTTGTGCTGAGCAGGGAGGAGGGACACTGATAATGTTATAATGGTGGCAAAATCTAAACCACATCTCCGCCCTCCTCAAAGTCACCAGCCTCATTAGACCTAAAGTCTAACAATGTATGCAGTTTGTATTGTGAAATCAGGTGTCAGATACCTGTGCAGTGATGCACGGCATGGACCTTTTTCATATTGTATTCTCTTGAGTTTATCAACGTAAATGGCTTTTTATACTAATTTTAATTAACCTGTTAAAATGATGAAGGCAACTTATTCCCTCTCCCCCTTCCCGTTTATGTTGCTCTCATATGGTAGCAAAGACCTGTTGACAGATTCCCTTAACATTTTCCTGTTACTTTTTTTTTTTTTTTTTAAGAAATGCTTTTATCTTCCTATGTTTGGATCTTTAGATACTCTTCTCAAAAACTTGCCATGGGTTGCACTTTAACCAGAACATCTAAGCACCATATTTTTACAGCACTTGGTTTTAGGCTTTAGCGTTGTTTCCGTGTAGGGCGAGGTTCACATTTTGTTATGTGAACCCATTTAACGGACTACGTTACACCGCAGCATAACGCGGTGTAATGTAGTCCGTTTACGCCGCCATTGATTGTAATGGTGTTATGGCTGGCAATCAGGCAACACAGCGTGCAGTAATCAGCGCACATACAGAGATCTGGCAATAACCAAAAACAATAGGACGAGCTCTGAGACGTGGAATCTCTGTAGACTGCAGTACCTGATCTATCCTCACACAACTATAAGCAGCAGTGGATTGCGCCTATAACTACCTATGCAACTCGGCACTGCCTGAGGAGCTGACTAGCCTGAAGATAGAAATACAAGCCTGACCTACCTCAGAGAAATACCCCAAAGGAATAGGCAGCCCCCCACATATAATGACTGTTAGCAAGATGAAAAGACAAACGTAGGAATGAAATAGATTCAGCAAAGTGAGGCCCGATATTCTAGACAGAGCGAGGATAGCAAAGAGAACTATGCAGTCTACAAAAAACCCTAAAACGAAAACCACGCAAAGGGGCAAAAAGACCCACCGTGCCGAACTAACAGCACGGCGGTGCACCCCTTTGCTTCTCAGAGCTTCCAGCAAAAGTTAATAGCAAGCTGGACAGAAAAAACAGAAAACAAACTAGAAGCACTTATCTAGCAGAGCAGCAGGCCCAAGGAAAGATGCAGTAGCTCAGATCCAACACTGGAACATTGACAAGGAGCAAGGAAGACAGACTCAGGTGGAGCTAAATAGCAAGGCAGCCAACGAGCTCACCAAAACACCTGAGGGAGGAAGCCCAGAGACTGCAATACCACTTGTGACCACAGAAGTGAACTCAGCCACAGAATTCACAACAAATGGTGAACGCATCGCTAGCGCACACCCACATTGGGCGTGCGCTAGCGATGTGCTGTCATTTGAGTGACTGACCATGAACGCTGCTTGCAGCGTTCGCGGTCTGTTCCTCGCTAGCACAGATCGGGGATCTGCGCTAGCGGGATCGGCAGACGCGATCCCTTTTGGGACATTGCATTAGCGCAGTCCGTAGCGCTATGCGCTAAACGGACTGCCCTAACGCAATGTGACCCTAGCCCAAGTTTGCAGATCAGGAGCAATAGGCGTAGGTTCTCACACCGGCTTTCGGATACATCCAGGGACCCTGGGGAGAAGACAGAAGCTTTTTATTATCGCATTTGTCTTCACTTCTGCTGGCTACATAGCGCTCAAATATTGTGCAGCGAACAGAAGCATCAGCATGGCTGATACTTGTCTGACCTTGGCAATGGCTGGGTCTCTGCTGGAATAGCAGCTGCTGGGTCTTGGCAGACTCGTGTCATCTTTGCAAGTGATGAATGGCTTGGCAAAAGACCATTTTTCTTTGTAACGGGTAAACATTTTCTTCATTATTTATTTATTTTTTCTTGGGGGTCAAATTGTTAAATTTTTGCAGGATTTCCTTGTTTTTTGTGATTAAAACAGTCCCCACAAACATAAAATAATTTTTTTGCATAAACATTTAATTACACACTTTGATGAACACCACTCTCTGATCATGTGACTGTAAAGGGATTCGGTCATCCACTCTCCTATAACAATAGGCTGGCCATGACCTAAGCGCACCCCCACGGCCAGGTCTCACATCCACACCGCACTACTTGCTGCCTCCAAATACTGTCTTACGAGGCCAGGGACACCTGCATGTGAGGGAGGTCCCTCAAAAGGATTGGTGACCTTGTGGGGCCAATTCTGCAAAGTTTTCATGTTAAAAAAAACAAAACCAACTGGTCAAATGACCATTATGGTGGACAGTGTGTAAAATAAGAAAATTAACAAGCAAGTCTGAATTGCCATTTATAGGCATGCACTGTCAAATTTTATATAGTAAACTTTATTTTTTAATATTTTTCCATATAAGAATATTTTGGCGATCCTTTGTGTTCATGGGAAATAAAATAAATGTGAAAAATAAACTTACTATTTATCATTACATTTTCCCCCTGATCTCAGCAAAAAGTCCTATAAATTCAGGCCCATGAATCGTGTAACAGCCAAAAATTGCTTTAATATCCAAACGAGAATTTGAAAACCATTAAATGTGCAGATAACCTGAGAATGGCCCGATCTTTAACTGGTTAATCACTCAGGGTGGTCTTGGAGGTTAGGGACACCCCGGCATAGTGTTCCTCCTCTGCTCAAACCTCAGTGCCAACCCCAATTACACTGTATAAAGCCTTGTGGAACTTTGTCCAGCAACCACTCTCAAGTGACTTGTCCGAGGTGCTTTCCACTTCTGCTATTTTAGCAGTATGGGGCAAAATAAAATTGGCACCAATTTCTTCCCACATGTCAAAACTTAAATGGAATAAATGGGAAAACTTTTTTTTTACTTAGGTGATCATTGAAAAGCTTAATGTAAAAAATGTAAAATGCAGAGAATAAAGTAGAGGGCTGGTTTGCCTCTGAAGGTGCATCCTATATCTAGAGGAAAGAGGGTTAATCATATGTAAGGGACACAAGGATCTGTCTGTAAATATTACTTGTAATGTCTTTGTAAGTGTCCATGTTGTGCATTTCCCTGGCATGTAAATGTACTGTTCTATAGATGGGGAAAGCGTAATTCCCTAGTTTGTCCACTAGGTGTGGTTAGTTTCAGCAAGTAGATGGCTAATGTGGGAGGAGCTAGTGACAGGGTTCAGAACAGCTGAGAATTTTAGGGTATGTGCACACGCTGCGGATCCAGTGTTTCTGCAGCTGCGGGTCCACAGCAGTTTCCCATGAGTTTACAGTTCAATGTAAACCTATGGGAAACCAAAAACACTGTGCACATGCTGCAGAAAAAAACTCGTGGAAACGCAGCGGTTTACATTCTGCAGCATATCACTTTCTGCGGATTCCACAGCGGTTTTACAGCTGCCCCTATGGAAAACCAGTTGTAAAACCGCAATAAATCTGCTGTGGAAAAATCCGCAGTGGCCAAGAATACATGTGCACATACCCTTAAAGGGAACCTGTCACCCCGTTTTTTGAGATATAAATACTGTTAAATAGGGCCTGCGCTGTGCGTTACTATAGTGTATTTTGTGTACCCTGATTCCCCACCTACGCTGCGCAATACATTACCAAAGTCGCTGTTTTCGCCTGTCAATCGGTCAGGTCGGGTGGGCGTGTTCACAGCGCTGTTTCTTCCTCAGCTTTACGTTGGTGGCGTAGTGGTGTCCGCACGTTGAGGTGACTAATCCACTGTGGGCACGTGAACAAGGAGCGCGCGATCTGCGCTATCACCCCCTGTCATCGGTGGGGGCGGCCATCTTCCTGGGGCCGCGCATGCGCAGATGTAGTGCTCTGCTGCACGGGGCTTCAGGAAAATGGCCGCGGGATGCCGCGCGTGCGCACAAGAGATCGCGGTGGCCATTTTCCCAAAGCCGAGATGCAAACTCGGCTTTGGGAAAATGGCCGCCGCGATCTCTTGTGCGCACGCGCGGCATCCCGCGGCCATTTTCCTGAAGCCCCGTGCAGCAGAGCACTACATCTGCGCACGCGCGGCCCCAGGAAGATGGCCGCCCCCACCGATGACAGGGTGATAGCGCAGATCGCGCGCTCCTTGTTCACGTGCCCACAGCGGATTAGTCACCTCAACGTGCGGACACCACTACGCCACCAACGTAAAGCTGAGGAAGAAACAGCGCTGTGAACACGCCCACCCGACCTGACCGATTGACAGGCGAAAACAGCGATTTTGGTAATGTATTGCGCAGCGTAAGTGGGGAATCAGGGTACACTACATACAATATAGTAACGCACAGCGCAGGCCCTATTTAACAGTATATCTCAATCTCAAAAAACGGGGTGACAGGTTCCCTTTAATCAGTTGGGTGGGAGCACCTGGTCAGGGCAGTCAGCTCTGCAGAAGTCCAAGGTCCAGTCAGGCAGCATCAGGGCCAGGAAGGCCATGAGAGAAGGGCCCTGTAATGTTTAAGGACAAACCCAGCTATCCAGGGTCAGTGGGGAAGATTGTAGCAGTGACAGCAGCAACAGCAGTGACAACTAGAGTTGAGAGACTTTTTTTACTTTTTTTTTTTTTTAGAGTCAGGTTTCGGGAAACCCGACTGTCTAAAGTTGGGTGAAATCGGCCAATTATTGCGAAAAGTCGGGGGCCGACCAAAAAACAAAACCCAACGCAAGTCAATGGGGAATAAAAATCGGCAGTGAGTGGAGGACAGGTAAACACCTACAGTGTCCATTTTAATGCCAAAAACCTAAATTCTTATTAAGCTTGTCAATCTTAATTTACTTTATAATAGTTAGGTATTGAAAACTGGGGGTCATTTGGCTAAAGTTGTGGGGGGGGTAGGGCTGGCTCAAGATTTTCATGGGCCAAGGAAACGCAGAATACGTCACGGCGGTGGAGCAGGGAGAGGTAAGTATTTCAACTTTGCAAGTGCTGTGATCCTGATAAAGCAGGAGGGCCCACTCGTTGGCACTGGCACAGGGCCCCTCATAGTACGGTGGTGTTTGACGGCGGGTGGCGCCTCCCACTGGCAGAGACACTTTTGCATACTATGAGGGGCCCTGTGCCAGTGACTTCGCCAACGAGTATTCCCCCCCCCCCACTTGAAGAGGGAACCTGCACCTTCATCTGCACCTTCCTTTGTCCCCGTGTAAGGTGGTATAGTATGCGGGAAGGGGAACCTGACTTTCAGTAGGGTCAGATTCTGGCTGTGTAGAGTGCAAGGGGAATGTAGTGGTCTGGGTCAATGTACCTGCAGACTCATCTATCACTGGCTGGGCAATGGGCAGGATGAGGAGGAAACACAGATATAGGCCCAAATAAGAAAGTGGGCTAAATGCACTTCAAAATTGGTAACAGGACTAAACTGGCGGCATAGCTAGGTACAGGGGTGGGCTCCTCTGCTGAGTAGCAGACAGTGGTAGTAGGCGCAAAGTATTAACTGGTCTAAATGGAGGCCAGGGCCCCTGTATATTTCTACTATCTATAATTGCAACAAGTTTGTATTGGTAGTGCCATTGAAGGATTTAATATCAGACTAGTGGTGGAGCAGGGAGAGGTAAGTATTGCAAGTGGTAGAGCACTGTTCGAGCTGGGGGGGGGGGGGGTGGAACACTCTCATGGGCGGCAGTACTGGCACAGGGCCCCTCATATTACGACGGTGTCTGACGTTGGTTGTGCACCACCACCGTCAGATACACTTCATTGTACTATGAGGGACCCTGTGCCAGTGCCATTTCCCAAGAGTGGCCCACCTACCTGTCCAGGCAAACAGCACTCGCACGGGTGCTTGCGCCAGGTGGTGACCATGGCCCTGTGGGGGGGAGTCAGCCCATTTAGGGAGGTATAAAAACGAGCCAAAACTCAGGCCCTGTGCATATAACAACGCGATCTAAGTGGCAGAAAGTGGCTGGCTGATATACGACAAACAGGACAGAAGTATATCCACTTTGTGAGAATTAGAATCTCCCTTTTTTTTTTTTTTTTTTTGTCCATGCCACTGTTGTGCCAAAATTTGCTGTCAGATACATCAACACTAAATTTTTGTCTTTTTCTTTTATTCGCTCCCCTTCTCTCAGGTTTACGGCTGGGGTTACAATGGTACTGGTCAGCTTGGAGTTGGAGGTACTGGAAACCAGCTAATTCCCTGTAAAGTGGTGTTTGTCCAGCAAGTGTGTATAGTGCAGGTGAGAAATTCTTATTAAATTGCTCTTGGGTCACTGTAATTTTACCCACTTATGATGAGACAACCCTTTAGCTTCCAACCAGTATACCCCTTTATCACCCATTCATGGATTTTATTGATAAAATTGTGGGGGTTGACAACAGCTGGGACCTTTACACCAATCACCAGAGCAGGGCACTTTCATAAAGGTACCGTCACACAACGATATCGTTGCAACGTCACGCTTTTGGTGACATAGCAACGATCCCGCTAACTATCTCGTTGTGTGACAGCGACCAACGATCAGGCCCTTGCTGGGAGACCGTTGGTCGTTGGGGAATGATCAGGACCATTTTTTTGGTCGCTGATCACCCGCTGTCATCGCTGGATCGGCGTTTGTGACGCCGATCCAGCGATGTGTTCACTTGTAACCAGGGTAAATATCGGGTTACTAAGTGCAGAGCCGCACTTAGTAACCCGATATTTACCCTGGTTACCATTGTAAAAGTAAAAAAAACACTACATACTCACATTCTGATGTCTGTCACGTCCCCCGCCGGCGTCCACAGGGTTAAAACTGCTTTCGGCAAGAGCGCTGCTAATGCACGCGCTCTGGCCGAGAGCTTCCCTGCACTGACTGTCAGCGCTGGCCGTAAAGCAGAGCACACGCTGTTACTGCCTACGCGCACAGTCAGTGCAGGGAAGCTCTCGGCCAGAGCGCGTGCATTAGCAGCGCTCTTGCCGAAAGCAGTTTTAACCCTGTGGACGCCAGCAGGGGACGTGACAGACATCAGAATGTGAGTATGTAGTTTTTTTTTTTTTTACTTTTACAATGGTAACCAGGGTAAATATCGGGTTACTAAGTGCGGCCCTGCACTTAGTAACACGATGGTTACCCAGGTGCTGCAGGGGGACTTCGGCATTGTTGAAGACAGTTTCAACGATGCGATGCTGAAGTAGTTCCCCTGATTATTGGTCGCTGGAGAGAGCTCTCTGTGTGACAGCTCCCTAGCGACCACACAACGGCTTACCAACGATCACGGCCAGGTCGTATCGCTGGTCATGATCATTGGCAAGTCGTTTAGTGTGACTAAAGCTTTACTCTGAAGGCCTCCTACACCAATGAAATCCATTGTCTGAACCCACTGACTTATTCAGGATCAGCCAGCAATCCCCTGACAGATTACAGGGTGAAATGAGAATTGGTGGTTCGAATTACTTTTGTTTGGCAGGAGAGGAACTATTGCCAGATAGATGATGGCTGTTAGAGGGCATGGGAACACTAAGGGTACCGTCACACACTGCCATTTCGATCGCTACGACGGTACGGTTCGTGACGTTCCAGCGATATCGTTACGATATCGCTGTGTCTGACACGCAGCAGCGATCAGGGATCCTGCTGAGAATCGTACGTCGTAGCAGATCGTTTAGAACTTTCTTTCGTCGCTGGATCTCCCGCTGGCATCGCTAGATCGGTGTGTGTGACACCGATCTAGCGAAGCGATCTAGCGATGCGTTCGCTTGTAACCAGGGTAAACATCGGGTTACTAAGCGCAGGGCTGCGCTTAGTAACCCGATGTTTACCCTGGTTACAAGCGTAAAACTAAAAAAACAAACAGCACATACTTACATTCTGGTGTCCGTCAGGTCCTTTGCCGTCTGCTTCCCACACTCAGTGACTGCTGGCCGTAAAGTGAAAGCAGAGCACAGCGGTGACGTCACCGCTGTGCTGTGCTTTCACTTTACGGCCGGCAGTCAGTGAGTGTGGGAAGTAGACGGCAAGGGACCTGACGGACACCGGAATGTAAGTATGTGCTGTTTGTTTTTTTAGTTTTACGCTTGTAACCAGGGTAAACATCGGGTTACTAAGCGCGGTCCTGCGCTTAGTAACCCGATGTTTACCCTGGTTACCTGGGTACCTCTGCATCGTTGGTCGCTGGAGAGCTGTCTGTGTGACAGCTCCCCAGCGACCACACTATTTACCTACGATCACGGCCAGGTCATATCGCTGGTCGTGATCGTAGGTAAATCGTATAGTGTGACGGTACCCTTAGACAAGTGTGTGTGGAGAGATCGTTTGACCTAAAGCTAGCTAATCTGTATGGTCAAATAGATAAAGGTGCGATGTGCTTCTACATGACTGACAGATCTCTCCCCTTCCCCCCCTCCCTCTCCTGGCTCCTCAGTTTGTTTGTTTTTTCTTTTCTCCAAAACCTAGCATCGTTTCAGAGTAGGGGTACAGTCAGCCATATTACTTTTGTGCAGGATCACATTGCAGCCCTTGGCTGGTGGTTGAGTTCTCCTGACCAGAGTGACAGCTGCATAGAAATACATGTCCCGCTCACATCAGGAGAGCCGACTGTCAATCCAAGGATTATGATGTGATCCTGCTTACAAGTAATACAGATTTCTGCCTGCACCCTTAAGTGTACATGGCTGCCCCTGTTTTTTTGCAGCATGAATTAGATGACTGATTCCTTTGATAAACTTGCACCTTTTGGCTCTTACAGGCAGTTTTCCTGCACATTGCTGGCTTCGGGATGAGATTTCCTGAACTTCCCATGAGAATGAACTGCTGACTGATTCTTGGGTAGCTGGTACCGTATATACCCGAGTATAAGCCGACCCGAGTATAAGCTGACCCCCCCCCCCCTAATTTTGCCACAAAAAACTGGGAAAACTTATTGACTCGAGTATAAGCCTAGGGTGGAAATGCAGCATTTACCGGTGAATTTCAAAAATAAAAATAGATCATTATTGCCCCATAGCTCTGCCATATAGTGCTCTGCACAGTTCATATTTCCCCATAGCTCTGCCATATAGTGCTCTGCACCGTTCATATTGCCCCATATCTGCCCCATATAGTGCTACACCGTTCATATTGCCCCATATAGTGCTCTGCACTGTTCATATTGCCTCATATCTGCCCCATATAGTGCTCTGCACCGTTCATATTGCCCCATATCTGCTCCATATAGCGCTCTGCACCGTTCATATTGCCCCATATAGTGCTCTGCACTGTTCATATTGCCCCATATCTGCCCCATATAGTGCTCTGCACCGTTCATATTGCCCCATATCTGCTCCATATAGCGCTCTGCACCGTTCATATTGCCCCATATCTGCTCCATATAGCGCTCTGCACCGTTCATATTGCCCCATATCTGCCCCATATAGTGCTCTGCACCGTTCATATTGCCCCATATCTGCTCCATATAGCGCTCTGCACCGTTCATATTGCCCCATATAGTGCTCTGCACTGTTCATATTGCCCCATATCTGCCCCATATAGTGCTCTGCACCGTTCATACTGCCCCATAGATGCTTGGTATAAATCTGTGCCGCCGCTGCTGCTGCTGCAATAAAAAAAAAAAGCCATACTCACCTTTCTTGATTGCAGCTCCCAGCGTCCGGTCCCGGCGTCTCTCTGCTCTGACTGATTAGGCAGAGGGCGCCGCGCACACTATATGCGTCATCGCGCCCTCTGACCTGAACAGTCAGAGCGCAGACGCCGGGAAGATGGAGCGGCGCCCGGCGGCTGGAACGCGGACAGGTGAATAATTACATACTTACCTGGTCCTGACGTCCGGCTCCCCCTGCCGTCCCACGGTCTTCTGTGCCGCAGCCTCTTCCTCTATCAGCGGTCACTGGCACCGCTGATTAGAGAAATGAATAGGCGGCTCCACCCCTATGGGAGGTGGAGCTGCTTATTCATTTCTCTAATGAGCGGTCCCACGTGACCGCTGAAGAGGGGAAGAAGCTGCAGCACAGAAGACCGTGGGACGGCAGGGGGAGCGCCAGGATCGCTGGACTAGGTAAGTATACCTCAGCGCCCTCTCCCCCTCACCCGCCGACCCCACCGCTACCGTGGCTCGAGTATAAGCCGAGAGGGGCACTTTCAGCTCAAAAATTTGGGCTGAAAATCTCGGCTTATACTCGAGTATATACGGTAATTCTTATCTGTGTTTAGGAGCTTGGCTACTTTAATTTTGATGTGCTGATAAACTCTGGTGTGGTCTGAAAACAAAAATCTGCAGAAGAGCTGAGAGAGTAACTAACAAGCTTCCTGTTAGTGATCTCACTAACTCAATATCATTCTACAGCCAGCAAACTGCAGGAAAGTCTGTGAAAGCCAAGCCTTGCAACATTTTAATGAAGCCACAATGCAAAAATGTTTGCCGTCACACATACCTAAAATTAAAGAAAATACCACATACCATATTAAAAAAAAAAACTCTGCTTGCAATAGCAAGCAATCTCAGTTACTATTGATGTAAAAATAGTTACGCATTGCGTAACAAAAGCCACTTTTCTCTTCGCCACAACAGCACCCACTTGAGAGAGGGGATCCGCCCCTAGGAACAGGAAACCCTATGGAGAGATAAAAGGGGCGGTCCCCCTCGCTCCCACAGTTGGTTTCCTGTTCCTACGGGAGACACCTGGAGAGAAGAGGATGCCCAGCCTGGATGCCGCTTACGCAGTTTACCTTTAGTGGGACGGCAAGGGCTCCAGAGCTGGAAGCGGCGTCGGAGGTCCTGTGACAGCTTCCCCCCTTTTCTGGCAGGTACCGTGAGGCCAGGTCCGGGGAGTTGCCTGGCTCACGGAAGTCCATCCAGCCGACCTGCAGGGACCAGATCGCTGCGGTAAGAGGATCCTGTGACGCCATCTTCGGTGGCGTGCAAGCAGCGTGTGGCCCGGTATATCGTCCCCCGGAAGTATTACCACAACTTCCGGGGTGATACAGGAGGAGGAACGGCGCCTGCGCGAACGCTGGTGGAGGCGCAGGCGCGTACAGCATAGCCGCAACCCGGATGCAGTGGTCACTTCTGGGTGCGGCAGGAAGATGGCGGCCCCCATTACAAAAGGACGCTGGCGCTGATACCCGGCGTTCATCATGGCATCTCCCCAGGACACAGCGTTGGCTTCATCCGAAGTCACCGCTATTACGCCTGGTAGCCAGACAAGCAGCAGCTGCAGATCTTCAAAGAACACCAGGGAAAAGAGGTCGGACCGGTCGGCTCTGCCATCTGTGCCTCCGTCTCCTCCTCATCAGCCGGTACTGTGACAACAGCTTCAGTGGGGTGAGTGTCTGTCTACCCTATTAGGCTGATTATACTTCCCTCTTTATCTAATTCCGTAGGCAAAAAGAACAGGGAAGTCCAAACATAAGCAATGTGCTTTGTTCTCAGCCGCTCCCGGATAGTTATTTAAAGAAGCTGTGCCAGTCATGCATCGAATCCACCTTACGTGAGGAGTCTTCAGTAAGGTCGGAGGATATAAGGAGTATGATTAGAGAAGAATTACGAGCCTTTCGAAGCTCGGACAAAATTCCTGAGGGTAGGAAAAGATATAATTCTCCTAGGTCTGAACAATCTTCTGATATTGAAGGTAAAGATTCGGAGGGTTCCCAAGAGTTTATTTCCTCAGAAGGCGTGCAGGATACATGCTTTCCCACACAGTATTGACAATTTAGTCAAATCAGTATGTAACACCATGGGTATTGAAGATACGAAAACCCTTAACGCCACAGGACGTGATGTTTGCTGGCCAGTCTGAAAGAAAAAGACCTTCTTTTCCAGTAATTCCAGCAATAAAAAAATCTAGTAAAAAAAAAATGGGAAAGCCAGGGACAAAGAGGGTTGCCGTCTTTGTCAAAAAGACTATCCCTTTAACGACGAAGATTTCTTCACATGGTCAACAGCCCCAAAGGTAGATGCGGCAGTGGCATCCACTTCTAGAAAATCTTTACTGCCCGTAGAAGATTTGGGTTCTTTGCAAGACCCGCTTGACCGGAAAGCTGATTCCCTTTTAAAAAGGGCATGGGAATCCTGTACAGAAGCTTTCAGACCGGCTATTTCGGCTAAATGCACTGCTAGGTCCATACTAGTCTGGTTGAATGATTTAGAAGGATTGAAAGGTGGCCTTTCCCAGGATAAACTCACTTCTTCCATACCATTGATAAGAGGAGCTACTGCCTTTTTAGCGGATTCTTCAGCTGATTCTATACGATTAGCAGCCAAATCGGCAGGTCTGACCAACGCGGCTCGCCGCGCTTTGTGGCTAAAGGGGTGGAAAGGTGATCCCCAAACTAAGTCTAAATTGTGTGGTCTTCCATGCCAGGGTGAGTACCTATTTGGTACTAAGATGGATGAAATACAGGTCCTTCTCAAAAAATTAGCATATAGTGTTAAATTTCATTATTTACCATAATGTAATGATTACAATTAAACTTTCATATATTATAGATTCATTATCCACCAACTGAAATTTGTCAGGTCTTTTATTGTTTTAATACTGATGATTTTGGCATACAACTCCTGATAACCCAAAAAACCTGTCTCAATAAATTAGCATATCAAGAAAAGGTTCTCTAAACGACCTATTACCCTAATCTTCTGAATCAACTAATTAACTCTAAACACATGCAAAAGATACCTGAGGCTTTTAAAAACTCCCTGCCTGGTTCATTACTCAAAACCCCCATCATGGGTAAGACTAGCGACCTGACAGATGTCAAGAAGGCCATCATTGACACCCTCAAGCAAGAGGGTAAGACCCAGAAAGAAATTTCTCAACAAATAGGCTGTTCCCAGAGTGCTGTATCAAGGCACCTCAATGGTAAGTCTGTTGGAAGGAAACAATGTGGCAGAAAACGCTGTACAACGAGAAGAGGAGACCGGACCCTGAGGAAGATTGTGGAGAAGGACCGATTCCAGACCTTGGGGAACCTGAGGAAGCAGTGGACTGAGTCTGGTGTGGAAACATCCAGAGCCACCGTGCACAGGCGTGTGCAGGAAATGGGCTACAGGTGCCGCATTCCCCAGGTAAAGCCACTTTTGAACCATAAACAGCGGCAGAGGCGCCTGACCTGGGCTACAGAGAAGCAGCACTGGACTGTTGCTAAGTGGTCCCAAGTACTTTTTTCTGATGAAAGCAAATTTTGCATGTCATTCGGAAATCAAGGTGCCAGAGTCTGGAGGAAGACTGGGGAGAAGGAAATGCCAAAATGCCTGAAGTCCAGTGTCAAGTACCCACAGTCAGTGATGGTGTGGGGTGCCATGTCAGCTGCTGGTGTTGGTCCACTGTGTTTCATCAAGGGCAGGGTCAATGCAGCTAGCTATCAGGAGATTTTGGAGCACTTCATGCTTCCATCGGCTGAAATGCTTTATGGAGATGAAGATTTCATTTTTCAGCACGACCTGGCACCTGCTCACAGTGCCAAAACCACTGGTAAATGGTTTACTGACCATGGTATTACTGTGCTCAATTGGCCTGCCAACTCTCCTGACCTGAACCCCATAGAGAATCTGTGGGATATTGTGAAGAGAAAGTTGAGAGACGCAAGACCCAACACTCTGGATGAGCTTAAGGCCGCTATTGAAGCATCCTGGGCCTCCATAACATCTCAGCAGTGTCACAGGCTGATTGCCTCCATGCCACGCCGCATTGAAGCAGTCATTTCTGCCAAAGGATTCCCGACCAAGTATTGAGTGCATAACTGAACATTATTATTTGTTGGTTTTTTGTTTATTAAAAAACACTTTTATTTGATTGGATGGGTGAAATATGCTAATTTATTGAGACAGGTTTTTTGGGTTATCAGGAGTTGTATGCCAAAATCATCAGTATTAAAACAATAAAAGACCTGACAAATTTCAGTTGGTGGATAATGAATCTATAATATATGAAAGTTTAATTGTAATCATTACATTATGGTAAATAATTAAATTTAACACTATATGCTAATTTTTTGAGAAGGACCTGTACTTACCAAAGCGGGTGAGAGGAAGGGGTTCCCCAATAATACTTATCTTCCATCCTATAGGAGAGCGTTCCGAAAGCCCATGTTTAACAGAAGATGGGACTATGAAAACCAGGACCGCTGGGCTAATAAAGACTTTAAACAAAAAGGCGCTTTTTTCGGAAAACGCCCTTTTAAACCTGAGGATAAACCCCGTTAGGACAGATCTACCCGTTGGTGGTAGGTTGTCTTTCTTCTCTACACAATGGCTGGCAATGACTTCCAATCCATGGGCAACTAGCCTTATAACTACGGGTCTAAAATTAAAATTTTACCAGAGTCCCTCCGGACTCATTTTTATTGACTTCCTTAAGGTCTCAATCATAACAAGAGGCCTTGGAGCAGGAAATAATAAATCTCCTGTCCAAAGGAGTATTAGTGGAAGTCCCTTTTCATCAAAAAGGAAGGGGTTTTTATTCCCCTTTATTTTCGATTTCGAAACCAGACGGATCATTTAGAACAATAATTAACCTTAGGAGACTAAACGTCTTCTTAGAGAACCAAACTTTTAAAATGGAATCTATACGGTCAACTTTAAAGCTTGCTTCCCCATTGCTTTATGGCAGTTCTTGACCTTAAAGATGCATATTACCATCTTCCAATCTTCATTGAACATCAACAATATCTACGGGTGGCAGTTATGAAGAAAGGTCAAATACGGCATTATCAATATACAGCGATGCCCTTTGGACTATCAATAGCCCCTAGAGTCTTCACAAAATTAATGTCAGAGGTAATGTCATATTTGAGGTTAAAAGACACCCTCATAATACCATATTTAGATGACCTTTTGATAGTGGGGAACTCCCTTTCTCAATGCCATCATCGTTTATTTGATTCAGTTTCGTCCCTGCAGGAATTAGGGTGGTTAGTAAACTGGGAAAAATCCAGATTGTCCCTCACAACTCATCAAACATTTCTAGGACTTATTCTAGATTCTATAAATCAAAGGTGCTTTCTTCCCGAATCTAAACAAATGGCAATTATAAACAAGGTACATTCGGTGATTAATAACCCCCTAATTTCCCTAAGAGAAGGTATGTCCCTTCTTGGTTCTTTCACATCATGTATTCCAGCTGTTCCATGGGCCCAATTCCATAGTAGGAAATTACAGTATACAATACTACAAGAGGAATAAAGATTACAGGGCCGGTTAGATAGTCTATTTTCT
Source organism: Ranitomeya imitator (assembly GCF_032444005.1). Lineage (NCBI taxonomy): Eukaryota > Metazoa > Chordata > Amphibia > Anura > Dendrobatidae > Ranitomeya > Ranitomeya imitator. The sequence continues at coordinate 738,337,097 of NC_091284.1, read as the reverse complement.
TTACCAACAGAAGTGTTACAATCTCTTACCTGGTGGTTAGATCGAAATCATTTTACCAGTGGGGTTCTCTGGGCGGTTAAACCTTCAAAAACTATCTTCACTGATGCCAGTCCTAGTGGTTGGGGAGCACACTTAGGAGATCAAATAGTGCAAGGTCTGTGGTCTCTTGGAGAATCGGATGATTCTTCTAATAAAAAAGAGCTGAAGGCTATCCATCATGCCTTATCTAAATTCCTTCCGCAGCTACACGGAACGCATACAAGAATCCTTTCAGACAACATGACAGCGGTTGCATACATAAACCAAGGGGGAACAAGATCAGAAGCTCTCATGTCTATAGCCGACGACATTCTAGCCATAGCAGAGGAGCACCTTCAATCCCTATCAGCACTGCATGTGAGAGGAATCGACAATTCAAAGGCAGATTTCCTCAGCCGCCACACCCTCCACCAAGGAGAGTGGGTTCTCAGTCGTCGTATCTTTTTCATGATAGTGAAAAAATGGGGCACTCCCGAGAGACCTTTTTGCGACAAGACACAACAGGCAAGTCGAAAAGTTTGCTTCATTGTTCCGATCCGACAATCCAGATATCTTCGACGCCCTACAAGTTCCATGGGCATTCCGGAAAGCATATGCCTTTCCCCCGTTGAAACTACTTCCAACGGTGATCAGGAAGATAAGGGAGGACAGAGCAAACGTGATCTTAGTAGCTCCGTTTTGGCCCAAGAGGCCATGGTTTTCCTGGCTGAGAGCCATGTCAATCTCAGACCCATGGATCCTCCCGGAGGATCGGGATCTTGTTTTCCAGGGCCCCTTCAACCACCCTCATGTGAAGGGTCTATGGTTGACAGCCTGGAATTTGAGAGGCAGCTGCTAAAGATGAGAGGTTTTTCAAACAAAGTAATTGACACTCTGCTATTAAGTAGAAAAAAATCCACTACCTCCATCTATGTAAGAGTGTGGAAAAAATTTCTAAACCTCTACTCAACGGCCCTGTCAAATGAAATTCATATTCCTATGATTTTAGAATTTCTTCAAAAAGGGCACGATTTAGGTCTGGCAGTCAGTACCTTAAAAGTACACATTTCTGCGCATGGTGCTTTATATGGTCACGATATTGCAGGTAACAAGTGGGTAGCCAGGTTTGTTGCAGCTTGCCAGAGGTCAGACAGTTCAAATTCCCCACGTACCACCTTGGGATGTTAATTTAGTCCTCAAAGCTCTAACAGACCACCCTTTTGAGCCACTACATTCAGCTCACATAAAACATGTCTCCCTCAAGACAGCTCTTCTTGTCGCCTTAGTATCAGCAAGAAGAGTAAGTGACATACAGGCACTATCGATAGATCCTCTTATGTCAATATTTCCAGATAGTTGTCCTAAAGACAGACCATTCCTACTTACCCAAAGTATGCACTAAATTTCACAGATCGCAAGAAATTTTCCTTCCTTCTGATAACCCTACAAATCAGGAAGAACAAAAGTACCACACATTAGATGTGAGGAGAGCCATAATAGCCTATTTAGATAGAACTAGTGCCTGGAGGAAGAGCAGGGCTCTCTTTATTTCCTTCCAGGGTCATAGAAAAGGAGCTGGAATCACGAAGGGTACTTTATCTCGGTGGATTCGGGATGCAATATGTCTGGCCTATTCATCCAAAGGGGAGAATCCACCTGAGACCGTAAAAGCACATTCCACCCGGGCGATAGCATCATCCTGGGCTGAACAAGCGGAGGTTCCAATAGAACTGATATGTAAGGCCGCAACCTGGTCTTCTCCTACTACCTTCTATAATCACTATAGATTGGACTTGTCTTCCTCATCTGACTTGTCCCCCTTTTATCTCTCCATAGGGTTTCCTGTTCCTAGGGGCAGATCCCCTCTCTCAAGTGGGTGCTGTCGTGGCTCTATAAAAGAGCATTACCGGTACGTAATCCGGTGTTTTTAAAACAAAAATGTAACATTCTGAAGCATTTTAACCCCTAAAATATATAAAAAAAACTTGTTTTAATTGTACTGACCTGGTCACTTTTACTGCAGCGTATGCAACATAGCCAAAACCCAAAATTGTGCAGGAGAGGGGGTTCATGTCACTATACTTAAAAGTTTGTAAGCTAAAATTCTGCCTGCTAAAAGCAAACCTTCACATATGGCAAGAAAAAATGAAGGCAGATGAGAAAGTGCTTAAACAAAAAATGGCTGGGTTAAACAGTTTACTTCAGCAGCTCACGGCTCTACAGTCTACTGACTTTCTGCTTGCTGGGGATGAGGTGTGAGTTTGTTTGCTTCAGCTATTAAGTGTACACTAGTATCACTATATAGTTACATAAAAAGATAACATTCATATGGCCAAGGAAAGCGAGAGCTGCCGTGAAGGGTCCAAGGTATTGTGATTTTGCAGAACTGATAAAAGCAGCTTGATTAGGAGCTGACTAGGAGTAGCTGAGGCTACATTCACATGCCCAGTAGTGATCAGTTAAGGCCCCTTCACACTTAGCGACGCTGCAGCGATACCGACAACGATCCGGATCGCTGCAGCGTCGCTGTTTGGTCGCTGGAGAGCTGTCACACAGACCGCTCTCCAGCGACCAACGATGCCGGTAACCAGGGTAAATATCGGGTAACTAAGCGCAGGGCCGCGCTTAGTAACCAGATGTTTACCCTGGTTACCATGCTAAAAGTAAAAAAAAAAAAACACTACATACTTACCTACCGCTGTCTGTCCTCCAGCGCTGTGCTCTGCACTCCTCCTGTACTGGCTGTGAGCCGGAAAGCAGATGCCGATCCAGCGATGTCAGCAGGGAGTCCAGCGACTAAATAAAGTTCTGGACTTTATTCAGCGACCAACGATCTCCCAGCAGGGGCCTGATCGTTGGTCGCTGTCACACATAACGATTTCATTAACGATATCGTTGCTACGTCACAAATGGCAACGATATCGTTAACAATATCGTTATGTGAGAAGGTACCTTTAGAATGGATCCAGCAGCAATCTGTGAACAAAAGTTGTGCGGACACCACTAGTCCTTTTTTTTTTTTTTTGTAATTTAACTGATCCCTACTGCATTTTTTTTTTCAACACTGACGTCTATGCTAATTAACAGATCTGTTTTCCTTTCATTTATAACTGGTCCTTTTTTTTTTTTTTTGCTTGCCATATCCAGTAAGCAAAAAATTGGTTTCTGGATTCGGTAAGCAAAAAACTGAACCATTACAAATGAGAAAAATGGATGACTGTTTAGCAGATCTGCTATTGGATCTGTTCAAGCTGATCAGTACTCGACATGTGAACATGGCCTAACTGCTGTATAGAAATCAATGGGTAAGAGGGCTCACTGGGATCTTGGGCATTAACTTATTCTTAGAAAGTTAGTACTGTGCTTACTTGGCCAGTGTTGGAAACAACAAGCTGTACTCTGTAAGATAAAGGCTCACAGCAGCGTGGCAACAAATATTCAAAGCAAGTCATTTGCAAACTTGCTTACGGTCATGCTGTCTAACTGAAGCAATTATAAGCTATGGGTTGGAAACTGGTAGTATTAAGCTTTTCTTGTGTGCATAGTTTTGAGGGCTTTATCTGCTTTGGTAAAGTTGTCCATATTTTCTAGATTGTATGTGGCTACAGTCACACCATGGGGCTGACTGATCAAGGGTATCTCTACTCCTGGGGAGCCAACACAAATGGCCAATTGGGTATCGGTAACAAAAGCAACCAGCTTTCTCCAGTAAGAGTGGAGACGAATGAAAGGTATAGTATACTGGAGCACATGTTCTTGTCCACACCTTTAGAGGACCTGTCGCAATGTCAAGTGAGCAGTTTTTCTTATAATATTCACGCTACTCACGGAGGTGTTGGCCCCTTTATATAGTGCACATTTCTAGGGTCTTTTTAAGGGGGCATGCCTCACAGGGTAATGAAGATCAGACACCTTCGTAAGGATCATAAATGGCACTAAATAAAAACTTATATCCCTACAACTGTATGGCAAAATTGTGTACAAACGAAAACCCAAATACTAAAGGGAGTAGTGGGAATAAAAGCAAGAACTGGCCACTTTTGACCTGCTAAGTCTTCTTTGAAGACCTGCCTTTTATTGGCAAACTTTTAAATTCATTTTTCACTTAAGATTGATACAAAAAGAAATGTAGTCTTATGCTCAATAAAACATACTATCCATAGTATGTGCCATACTATCTTGGCACATAGGTTCTAAGTGGCAATATGGAACTAAGTGAAGCTCTCACCCAGCCGGGCAAAACTCACAGCTGGGGACTGCATCCTTCAGCTGTTACTGTTGGCAAGGCTGCTCATCAAGAGTAAAGGGGTCCACCGACTTGTTTGTGTTTTATTAATTTTCTAAAAAAAAAATCTGTGTGGGGTTTTCCCCATTTTTGACAACCAGCCTTGCTAAAGCACAGCGTGGCAAACACTGCATGTTCCGGCCTACATTTAAGTGAAGGGTTTGGTGGGTCCAGGTACTGTTCTGGTACCCAAACTTTTTGTAACTGTTTGGCCGAACCTGCCGGACCCAAACATCCAGGTGTTTGCCCATCTCTAGCGTGCACATGTGCTTGGTTAGTAGTAACTTTGTGCTGACAAACTCCCTGTAAAGTGACATAATTCAAATACCTATTTAAGAATACTGTAGAACTACATTCTTATGTTAATACTTTCTTGATGGAGCAAATAAGTCTTGTGTATTTTTTTTTTTTTTTCAGAATAGTGGAGATTGCTGCCTGTCACTCATCTCACACTTCATCTGCCAAGTCACAAAGTGGCCAAGTTTACATGTGGGGTCCATGTCGTGGCCAGATTATCCTCGCTCCTCATCTCACAAACTTTACTTGTACAGACGATGTGTTTGCTTGTTTTTCAAACCCACCAGTCATGTGGCGTGTGCTTTCTGTAGGTATGTCATGGCTGTGCTAAAGGTTAGACTTGACAATTTGTAACTGTACTTGGACATTTCCTCATATTGTAAGCTTGCAAGTAAGACCCTCATGCCTCTTTTATCTGATATTTTTTGTAAGACATTACATAGGTCTCCCCTGTTTTGTAAATTTGTTGAATGTCTTTGCTTCATAAACAAAAATGATTTACCAGTTTTTTTGCTGACCAGACTGGCATCTAGATAACTTATCATTTGGTGAGATCTTCATTTGTCACTTTTTATAATAAAACTGAATTCCCGTTTATGTGCGCTGTTTTCTCATCAGAACTCCGTTATTTGCTATGATAATGGCAATTAGTGTGCTCATTAGATTTGCTGTTTAATAAGGTATTACTTTTATTCATAATGTTAAATCTAGAACCTGAAGACTTTCTAACAGTCGCTGAGTCACTGAAGAGGGAGTTTGATAGTGAAGAAACAGCAGACTTGAAGTTCCGTTTGGAAGGAAAAGATATTCATGTCCATAAAGCAGTCTTAAAAATAAGGTGAAGTTTACATGGATCTAACATGGAGACCATGTGGTGAGGTCGGGGCTATGTGCGATCTGTCGAGTTCTACCACTCTGAAATCCCGAATACAGGCACACTTGATGAATGTCGATAAATGACGTGCTCTTGTTCTGTCATCACTATTACTGCTTTATAATTGTCACTGTGCAACTAAATGCTTATTCTCTACTAAGATTTCTTGGAAGATAATTCTTAGAATTGTCCTTGAGTCCTTTCTACAAGCCACCATTAATGCCCATGTCATGGCTGGGCTTCTTCCACATTACTGGATTATGTGAATGACTGGCTTTTCTCTTTACAGATGTGAACACTTCCGTACAATGTTCCAATCTCATTGGAATGAAAACTCCAAAGAAGTCATAGAAATTAACCAGTTTTCCTACCCAGTATACTATGCTTTCTTACAGTACTTGTACACAGATGCAGTGGACCTGCCGCCAGAAGATGCTATAGGTATAAAATGGCTTAAAGGACAGATCCGGGCCAAACATATACTGCACTTGGTTGATCTTGGTAATGATCAGCGGTGCCTTTGTGAATGCAGTCACATGCTATGCGTGGCCATAACTCTTGCTCATCAGCAGCGCACAAATCTGCGGGTAACTAAAGAAAAAGCTGACATGTTTCTAGCTTGCTGGGCCTTGAAATGTTTTTTTCAGAGCTGCCAACAGCCATAACTGAGTGTGTGACGTTGTGCCTACAGATACCTGCTATAGGAATAGTGCACTATTCCTAGCAATCATGCATGCATCTCGGCAGTGCTCAGAATGCTGAGCGGTGTATAAAACTGCCCACTGCGGAGTTCCCTTTAAACATTGCATAAATCATTGATTTATTGGGTTTGTCATATTGAAAATAATGGCATGGCAGCCTGCTCTATTACAGGGGTGCAGATTTATGAATCCACCCAGTGCACGCACTGTGTGCTGCAAGGATTTGCCAGTTTCTATGCTAGGACCTGAGTATGTGTGCATTATATACCCCTGGCCAGAGCAGTCTAATGAATGCAGCCTCGCTCCATACACTTGTGTAGAGCAAGGCCGAGCCCAACTAGTGGCTGACTAGGAGGCACAGCTGTGGTCCATACAGGTGTATGGAACGAGGCCACACCTCCTGGAAGGGCCCTGGCCGGGAGTATGTATAGCTCGTACATGCCCATGGGTCCTGGCTCAGGCTGGCGAATGTCTGCAGTGCAGTGTGGGCACTGGGGGATTCATAATAAACTTGGAATGGACAACCCTTTTAATCTTTTAATGGTGTGTGTATATCTTGCCCTAGATTCGCAGCACAAGTTAGTTCATACAGTCCAATTACTGTTAGTCTATCAATTTTCATAAATGGGAAGTAATGTCGGATAAAATGCCAAGTGCAGTGTCTTGTATACATTGGGCTGGTACAAAGCTAATGTTATACATTTCTGCGCTTTACATTCAGGACTATTAGATCTTGCAACATCCTACTGTGAAAACAGATTAAAGAAACTGTGCCAGCATATCATCAAGAGAGGGATAACGGTGGAAAACGCCTTCCTATTACACTCTGCTGCAGTCCGGTATGAGGCAAAGGTAAATCCCCAGTTATCTGTATAGAGCCCCCTGTTTTCTGAGGACGAGTATTATGGCCAATCCTGGTTTTGTGCTGTGGTCAAGGTATGATGGGTCTACAGGATTATGAAAACATGCCTGCAAAAAATGAGTACAAACACACTACCTGTAGACGTTGTATGTTTTTTTTTTTTTTTCTTAGGTAAAAATTTTTTATTTGACTTTGTAGTTTTATTTAGAAAAAAAAAATTCAAGGCAGTTCATTTCTTAAGCATGTGAGCAACATTTCCCGGAGACATAGAACAGGAGAACCCATTACAAAACAGAATCCACCAAGCATCACCTTATGCCCAGTTAACTAAATCTCAGACAAGATGGATATTAAGTAGTTTCATGACGGATGGGAAACATACACTTTTTTTTTTTTTTCTATAATCTCTCATTTGTGGAGGAAACCACACTGTAAACATTTCACATCTACGTCTCCTAAACTAATAACTTGTCACCCAATTAGCGATATATGTAGCTCAGAAGTGCACAACCTTTTAAGGTCAGAGTGCCAAACTTTGTGATTGTAGGTACCACTACCAAGGGCCTCAGAAAATGTAGGAGTATTTGGATATTGACAAGGAAAGTAAATCCAGCTTCCAGGAACATTAAGGGCTGAAAACAATCGCAAGTAGTCATTGCAATGATTAAGAACATCAGCGTCTGAAATGCATTGGCTTTTACAGTGACTGTGTAGTTGCAGTTTGTTTTAACGTTTCTCTAAACTTTTTAGATGTTAATGGTAGCTGGATTTACTTGCCTTGTTCCTTTGCTCCTGTTACACCAATTGTTACATGCCTGCTGACTTTCTTCTCTGGTTTATATTTTGATATGAGGAATATATCAACAGTGCTATATGCCATAATCTAGTACGTTGGGGTTCCATATCTGGAACGTCTACTGTAGACAGGTTTCTCTTCTCAAACTTCTTGGCAGTAAATAAAGCGATCAAGATGACCATACACTGAGTGCAACAGTTCCTGTAGTTTGAGTTGCTGAGCTCTGAGGATTTGATGGGACCACAAAGAATGGCATTGTGGGCTACATGTGTCCCGCAGAGTGTAGGTTTTGCAGCCGTGATGTAATTTATATGTAAATTGCTATTCCACATACATCCTGTATTCTAGGCTACTCCCTTTGCCCATCATTGTATAAATCCTTCCAAATCTGGTATCCAAGAAACTTCTGGAGGGAAGGGCAGGTATCATCCCTCCCAGATGGCATCAGATGAGACTAGTAGTCTTGTGACCGCTTGCACTGGGGAGTCATTGGCATGATTTGGCAATCTGCAGTCAGTGACTGACTTCTCATACATCTAGAAAACCCCTTTAAAGTTCGCCTATGAATTGATTTTTTTTTTTTTTTTCCAGGATTTGGAAGATTTCTGCTTCAAATTTTGTGTCAATCATCTAACAGGAGTAACGCAAACTATGGCTTTTTGGCAAATGGATGGCATGCTGCTTAAGGACTTTATTGTGAAGGCCGGACAATGTGGGGGATTTAAGAACTGACATTATTGGTTCTGTATAGGCCATATTTCTATATTTTTAATTCAAAGTTGGGCATTAATTTAATTGTATCCAAAATAATTGAGTAGCACAAGTATGTTAACTATTTAAATGAAGGATCAAACTAAAACTTGCATTTTAGGATTTTTTTTTTTGTATATAGCTTACTGTAGATGTGTAGAAATGTAGAATGGCCATTTTAATTTTATCCGAAGTACCTACTGAATGTGGCACAGGCTGCAGATATGGTCTTGTTCAGTTCATTGAACGTTAACTTTAAAAGTAATCTGACTAGAATTGGGCAAAAGGATTCAAACTACAATCTGGTGTTCAGTCTTTCAGGGTAGGATTTTTTATTTTTCCCTTTGACAAACTTGTGTCTGGAATCCTGGGTGCCTCTGCTTAAAGCGGACATGACATTGTGGAGGCCTGTTAATCACAGGTACCCAGGATGCCGGACTGAGGATTGCTGACGTCGTAAATGCTGCCCAGGTCCAGCTGAAACAATGGCCAAACTGGATGTATTTATATATTTTTGCTCCTTTAGTTCTGACAATCTTTTGTATTGAGACAGTATTTTATCTTCTATCTTAATACTTGCACTTAAGATTTGAAATGTCTAAACCATTTAAGGCACTACAGCAAAAACTTCATTGCATCATATATAGCACATGGCATTATCTTACAGAATCCCTTCTAAGCCATCTATATGTACATGCAGGTAATGGAAAGCTGAATAACCTGATGCCTTCATATCTCTGACCCAATGTCTCATTGCACAGATATCCATATTTTTCTTATATCTAAATGAGCTGTTAAGATCTATGGGTGGATCATAGATCTCCCTGAGAATCTGCCTCCAGAGATTATTTTAAATAAGTGTCATTAGCAGAGATGTGTCCAGCCCAAAGGAAAACATGATTTTCTCAAATACGACATCTAATCAGATATCAAATGATCATTTTATTCATCTTGCTATGACCTGTATACCCGTATAGATGGCTTAGGAAGGTTAATCTTACTGACCGATTCCCTTAATCATTAGATCTGAAAAATAGGCTGTAAGACATCATGGAATTAGAATGGTCAATTTTGAGTAGGCAGATCTAGTGGAAATGGTCACTTCCACTTTTCCCTGCAATTTTTATTTTGTAATGCTTTTGTTTTGTTTGCTTTTCATGTTTGTATTATATTTCACTATTACGGCATATTAAAGTGCCTGTACTTGTACAGTACTCAGTTATTTGTAGAATTACTGTATAAATTTTTAATAAAGCATTGTCTGATATTAATCCAAAAAGTATCCAATAAGTGACTTTATAGTCCTATAAATACAAGGTAAGAACAGTTTGTTTTTTTGAATCGTACAAATGTTCAAGACTTCAAGATATTTAACAGAATAAAAATGGAACATAGGATCAATAATGCTGAAACAGTAACCGGTGGGAGTGTAACCTTAAACACCAATGTCTCCCTGCACGATCACATGCATTGAAATCATGCAAAATAAGAGACCTATGTACAGAGAAGATTATACAGTATAAAAAGTCTAAACACCAATGTTAAAATGCCAGGTATGTCATGTAAAGAAAACATTGCAAGAAGAATAACTTGTTGTCAGTCTTTGTACAGATCATTAATTTCATTGTGAAACCTACTGAACTTTTTTTTTTTTTTTTGCTTTTTTGTTTTTTTTTTGGGGGGGGAATTAAAATGTAGCTGTGCAAGTGTGAACACTCTTATAATTGGAGACGTGGTCATCTTCAGAATTGGACAGTTTTTATCTATTACTTTGGGCATACAGGTACTTGGTTAAACCAGTCTTGCCTGTATGCCTCAGAGCTCCGGTGTAGACATTGAGAAATTGACTTACAACCTTTTGTTAAGGATTTCTTACAGGCTCTGGCGCCTGCAGAGAAGATCAGTTCAAACCCTGCCCATACAAGGGTGGACAGGGTTTGCAAAACCGCACAATTTCACAGCGCATAGGTGGGATTACTGTGGCAGCATACAGAACAAAGCGGCAACACTCACCGGTCCAGGTGTGGTCTGAATCCTTTATTTAGAAAATACAAAAAGACACCGTCATCTTCACGGCTCGGGACAACAAGCAGGGAAGGAGGTGAGCAGGATGTGACGATGGCCTTTTCGTGCTGACAATAGCGCTTCCACGTGGAGACCCATGGAAGCGCTATTATTGGCGCGAAATGGCCATCGTCACATCCTGCTCACCTCCTTCCCTGCTTGTTGTCCCGAGCCGTGAAGATGACTGTCTTTTTGTATTTTCTAAATAAAGGATTCAAACCACACCTGGACCGGTGAGTGTTGCCGCTTTGTTCTGTATGCTGCCATTGGTTTTGAACCTGTTTTCATGCGAGCACCTCGACCTGGATATCGGGCTCCTGTGCAATATAATATGCTTTGAATTAACCGCGGCTGATCCTGGACACTCTTGCAGCTGTGCGGCTTTACTGCTTCTAGATGGACAGGTGGGATTACTATGCCCACCAGGTCAGTATGATGATGATTGGAGGGTGGTGATTATACATGAAGTCAGTAGGCAGTGATTTCTTCCAGTCAGGCATGGAGCCTGGAAGAAATCTTTAACATAGAAGATTGTAAATCAACTTCTCAATGTCTACACCACAGCTCTGAGGCTGCTTACAGGTCAGACTGGTTTATCCATTCAAATACCTGTATGCCCATAGTAATAAAGAAAAATCATCCAGGGGGTGACAGATTACTTTTTAATTACAGTGGTAGTAGTCTGTACACGGCTGCCATCATTAATGGTGATTCTGATTAACCACATATAAAGTTTAGCGGTTCTAGAGGGATTTTCCAGACATTTTGTTTGAAAGTTTTTTACAGACAATGGCTTTTGCAATAACATTCGACAGGGACATTCTTTTGGTGTTGTATAAGCCATTCAACTAAATGGCTTATAAAAGGTACAAAAAACCTTCTGGGGCACTAGATATACAATGAACAATTATAGATGGACATATAGTGGCTTAAATGTGGCACATGTGTCCTAAAACTGGCCATCACTCAAACTGATTAAGTCAAGAGTACTGCAAAAAATAAGTTTAAGAAGTTTCCAGCAAGTACTGGCTGTAATGGGAAGTACACAATCTTCCAATCGCCTATATTCTTATGGCTGGCCTGTGGGGTAGGGTGTCAAGAGGAAGACTTTTCTTAAAGAAAACCATTCAAGCTCGGCTAGGTTTTGACAACTGCATAATGTCAGGCAAAAGCATGTGACGAAACATGTTCTGGTCTGATGATCAAGGTTGAACTTTTTGGCCATAATGCTAAAAGGTATATTTGGTGCAAAGTCAACACTTCATCACCAAAAATGTGTACCCACAGTGAAGCAACTTGTTTACCCAGGGCTTTAGTCCAGGAGGAGGGAATTATGAACAGTACGAAACATCAGTCACTTTTGCAACAAAACATTCAGTACTCTGCTAAAACGCAGGCCATATCCCTAAGTATACCTCCAAATCAACAATAGGTTTGCCAGATCAATGTTTTGGAATGGCCCAGACTTGAATGCAATTGAAAATCTGTGGGTGCCCTGAAGTCCTTGCAACCAGACAAATTTAGAGTGCTACTGCCAGGAAGAGGGCAAAGACTCCCAATTCTAGCTGTGCCATGCTGATGGCCTCCTACTCCAGACTGAGGTATGATTTAGAATTTATTAAATCATTCAAGTATTCGTTTTAAGGGCGTGCATATTTATGCAACCACATTAATTTTTGGGTGAAAAACAAATAGAGAAATTATCACCTCATTGGGGTACACAGGAACCATGGGTGTATGCTGCTGCCACTAGGAGGCTGACACTATGCAAATAAAGTTGGCTCCTCCTTTGCAGTGTACACCCCACCAACTGGAAGTAGGATATTCAGTTTAGCTTAGTGTCAGTAGGAGGTGGACACAGGTCTTTCATTAGACCCATATCTACCTCAATGTGCATCGTTTCCTTTCAGGTACCACGGAGGGATACAGGGTGAACAGTTACACCTGTACTCCCACAAAGAGACTGAGTACGGCGTGTACTGCCACCCCGTATCCTCATACGTCTGGTCGGCAGGACCCCAGCCCCTAACACAGAAGCGTGTTGAGGTGATTCGTACCAGGGCCTGCCTCCGTCTCCCACCCATTCGCCCACCAGAGCCTGTCAGTCTGAGGAGACGAGGACGTCCCACATCGCAGGATTTAAGACGTCTGATCCATGCTGGACGGGGAGGTACTTTTCTTTCTTCCCAGGGTCCAGCGAAGTCAGAAAGAAGATAAGAAGAAAGAGGTCCTGACCTTCTCCCTTTATTTCTTAAATACCTGCGGCTCCCCCTTAAGCCATCCATTCTGAAGCTTTAAGGAGCTTTTAGCTTCGGCAGCCTTCCCTGCCTTTTCTGACGGTAGCGGGGGCACCAGGTATCCCACCGCTGCGTTTTGAGGCCCCTGTGTCCCCACGCTCCAGCGGTCCTTTGCCACAAATCTAGGTCCCGGCTTTCCTCGGGCCTGTACACAAACACGGCACTCAGTCAATAGGTGAGAGGCTGGTGCTCAAGTAGGATATCCAACCCACGAATCAATATATAACAAAAACTTGGCACTCAAATAAGTTATGAAGTGGTAATTTGTTGATTTTTTTTATTTATTTTTTTTTATTGTACATCCAGACACAGATTCAACAGATGCTGTTAAACGTTTTCGGTCCCAATGGACCTTCCTCAGAACAATTCCATTTTATCTGATACAGAAATATCAAGAGAGAATACAGAACAAATATTTTGTCTCTGCCTGGTGTCACAGTACAATTGCAATATCACATATAACATCAAAAGGAAAACAAAGTGTCTCAATAAACAAATAAAAGTATATACAAAGGTTACATAAGGAGTATATAGAAAATACGAGGGGCGATCCAAAAGTAATGATCGGTTATTTCTATTGCACACAGAAATTAAAATAAAATGTTTTCTTCTCTCTTAGGTACCCACTAGTCCAGGAAAAAAAAAAATCACTTAAATAGACCATGATTCCCGGGAGCTACATTCATTTGAATATGAACTGCCGAGGAGTGAACATCAAAATGGAAAAAAACGAGCTCAGAGCTGTCATCAAATACCTCTGCTTGAAAAAAATGACTACCAAAGACATACACAGCGACTTGGTGGAAACATTGGGGGACTCTTCTCCTCCATATTCCACAGTTGCATGCTGGGCCAAGGAATTTAAGCTGGGAAGAACATCGACGGAAGATGAACATCGTCAAGGATGCCCATCCACGTCCCTCAATGAAGAAAACGTGAAAAAAGTTGAAGTTGTATTGGCAGATCGAAGAGTGACTATCAGGCATGTAGCTGAGGTCCCAGGGATCTCATATGGCAGTATTCAAAGAATCCTTGCAAAAGAATTGCATATGAGAAAGGTCTCCGCGCGTTGGGTGCCAAAAATGTTAACTGACGAGCAAAAGAAGAAACGAGTTGACATTTCAATAGCAAATCTCAAAGTTCCTAGCAGACAAGGAAAATTTTTTTTGTCACGTTTTTTGACCATGGACAAGACCTGGATCCACCACTTTGATCCCGAAACTAAACAACAATCGATGACGTGGAAACGAGCCGACGAACCAACGCCGAAGAAATTCAGTGTCAAGCTCAGCAGGGAAGGTTATGGCGTCCGTTTTTTGGGACGATGAAGGAATTATTATGGTGGACTATTTGGAGAAGGGAGCCACTATTACGGGCTCCTACTACGCAGAACAAATAAGAAGATTGTGGGAGGCTATCAAGGAGAAAAGGCGCGGCAAACTGCGGGCTGGAGTGCTGTTTCACCAAGATAACGGGCCGGCTCACAAAGCTGCAGTTGCCATGGCTACCATTCAAGAAGCGGGCTTTGAACTGGTGGAACACCCCCCCCTATTGGCCAGATCTAGCCCCCAGTGACTTCTTTCTCTTTCCTCGACTCAAGGAACACCTCCGGGGCAAGAAATTTGATGACAATAGCGACGTGATAACCGCTGTTGGGGATTTTTTTGAGGGTCAAGATCAAGAATTTTTTTCTAAGGGAATTCTAAGTTTAGAAAAGAGATGGACTAAATGTATAGACTTGATAGGAGACTATGTAAAAAAATAAAAAAAATTTTTGACTATATTCATCGTGTTTAGTATTGATTATCATTACTTTTGGATCGCCCCTCGTATATGCGGGCACTACTGCAGTGGTCGAATCTATCCAGGGGGTAAGTATCCTGTATAGACTTAGAAAAAGAAAGAGTTGCGCTATGCAATAAAAGGTTATATGTGCTCCTGGGGGAAAAAAAAGGAAGGTGGAGCTCCCACGTGGGTTGGAGTTGAGGTGACGATGGAGTTCATCCTTATAAGTACATAAGAAGTGCTAGTGCTCAGTGAAACGTGCCTGAAGAAAAAAGCATATATAGTGTTGAGACGCACACAATCAACAACCAATGGCTATAACAGTAGATGGAAAATAATAAAACCCAGTGGAGGTGTTAACAGCCTAATTAGGAGTAGTATGGTGCTGTATGCTACATGGGTAATGAGGCATATATAGGTTCACCTGGTGTTGCCGAGTAAAACAAAGTAGGAGGCGAAAAAACACCTTACTGGAGTAATGCTGTGGGGTGGTACTGTAAGGGGAAAAAAATTAGGATGGTGTAAGTACTAGGAGAAAACACTGAAAGGACGCTAGGGAAAGAGGCGCTTACCAATATGCTGGTGCGAGGGCTCCTAGGCAAACTTGATTTGCTATGGAAGGCTGTGGCCCAAACTCTACATGGTGAAGAGGCAGAATGTCAAAAAAAAAAAAAAAATGCTTGCACTCACTATCAATGTAGTGAGTGTGACTGCTGCAGGATAATGAGAGAAGAGCTTACCGGTCAGAAGAGAAGCAGCGAGAGCGACGGGTTGATAAAGGGGATCGTGCATCACGTGACGCCGCACTTCCTTGCGGTCATGTGAGCGGGGAGCTGTGCACTGAGATCTCGGCTCTGTAATGGACATGTTAAGTCCTGGCAACCTGCCCACAGTGCGAAGTTACCTAACAGCGGGGAGCTGTGTACTAAGACAGCGGCTACGTAGTGGACATTTTCAGTCCTGGGGGCCTGCCCATAGTGGGAAATAACTAAGAAACCCCGGGGAGGGGTAAAAATGTTTAATAAGTTTGCGCACCGGATCCTAGGGGTGTGATATGTAAAGCACTAAACAAATGGGTGGAGTACATATAGTGCCAAGATGTGAATGCGTGATTGAGGGGAGGCACTGGGTGTGAAATGATAATACAAACTATAGCGACTAATATACTATACCGTGTAAAGCACGGAGTGCCAAGAGAGACATATAGTGGAAGATCAACGATTCTAGAAAAATAAAGAGAATGGGATAATTTTACAGCAATCAAATGACCATATGCATTTAAAAGTATACATTAAGAGAAAATACATTTAAAGGAAGCTGGACATATCGTAGTCCCTGTTCAGGCCTTTTGGTTCCAAAGTTTGTAGGGTGAAAATCCAATATGCTTCACCTTTCTTGAGCAGCTTGATCCTACTCTGCCCCCTCCTGCCTTGGTCAACTTGTTCCAAGACCTGGAAACGTAATTGGGCAATACCATGGCCCATGGTCCGAAAATGGTAAGGGAGGGGCAGATGATCCCTGTTGCATCGTATATTGGACTTATGCTGAGAAATTCGATCACGTATGGCTTGGGTAGTCTCTCCAACATATGCCAGGCCACAGGGGCATTTGATGATGTAAATTACATAGGGGGAATTACAGGTGAAAAAGCCTCGTAATGGGATGCCCTTACCAGTATGTGGATGAAAAACCAAGTTCCCTTTCTGATCATTATTGCACTGCAGACAATTTAAACCGGGAAAAGTTTCCTGTTTTTGAGTTTGTAAAAATGTCTGTCTGGGCACCCTGATACTGGAGCCTACATCAGCCCTCACCAACTTGTCCTTAATGTTGGTGGGGCGCCGATAGCAAGGCAGGAAAGGCTGCTGAAACTCTGGGACCTTAGGGTAACTTTTTGTCAGAATGTTCCAATGTCGGTGGATCGAGGCCTGAACCTGCCTTGAACATGGGTGGTAAGTATTCACGAAAGGAATTTGCGGTGTCAAGGTTTTGGGCTTAGGGACTGAATGCCTAGCCTGTGCGACCAGATTCTTTGGGTACCCCTTTGGGAGAATTTCTCCTCCATTTCATTTAGTCTCTGGTTTCGGACATTATCATCAGTCACTATCCTTTTGACCCTCTGAAATTGAGATGTTGGAATGGATTTCTTTATAGCCGTGGGATGAAAGCTGGTATATTGAAGGAGGCTATTTCCATTGACCTACACACCAAGTCCACTGATAGAAAGTGTACCATCCGTATTTTTGTGAATTCTGGTGTCTAGGAAACTGATGTTATTGGTACTGTGTTGTAACGTAAATTTTAGTTCTGGTCTAATGTTATTGATGTGGGTATCAAACAGGAGAAGTGTTTCAAGTGACCCATCCCATAGACAAAAAATATCGTCTATAAATCTGTGCCATAGTTTACAGTGTCTCTGAAAGAGGAGATGGGTAAATATGAAGTCTTCCTCAAATGCTGCCATATAGGCCACCGCATAGGGTGGCGCAACATTAGAGCCCATAGCGGTCCCTTGTCGCTGGATGTAAAATGTATCTTGAAATAGGAAGTAATTCTCCCTAAGGACTAAACCCAGAATGTCAGAGCAAAATTGCCTAACCTTGGGATCCACATTAGCTCCTATCAGTAGTCTATCCGTGGCATCCATTCCTCTGGTGTGTGTAATAGACGTGTATAGACTACTAACGTCCCAGGTGACCAATATTGTGGATGTAGGTAATGGGCCTAAAGATTTAATTAATTTCAAAAATTCATTAGTGTCAAGCAGGAAAGACTTTGTTTGTTGGATAAGTGGCGTTAGGATTTTCTCTAGTGTGATGGCCAAAGGTGAGAGAATAGTCAGTTGACGCAACTATGGGACGGCCCAGTGGTTTTTGCAAATTTTTATGTATCTTTGGAAGTACATAGAAAACTGGTATTATGGGATCTGTTTTTATAAGATAATCTCTGTTTTTTGTCTATAGTGCCTATCTCAAAATGATGGTTAGCAACTGACATAATTTTGGTGGCTATGTTACCTGTTGGATTGTGAGAAATTGGTTCGTAGACCTGAGTGTCACTTAATTGTTTCTGAATCTCAGACATATAGTATGTGCTGTCCATCACAACTCTAGCTCCGCCTTTTTCGGCGGGTTTTATGACTAAAGTTTTATCAGTGGACAGTTTCTCTAACGCCAGTTTTTCCATTTGTGCTAAATTAGTAGTATGGTGAAATTTTCCTTGATTGACCTCACGGTTGAATGTCTCAATGTCCCTTTCTACCAGAGCAAGGAAAGTTTCTATGGGGGGATTACTTTTTGGTGGCATAAAGATGCTAGGCATCCGTAGGCCCGGTTCCTTTAATTGTAAAGGGGCTGGATAGTTATGACTCACTGTTGTAACTGGGATACCCTGGAAGTGTGCCTTAAGCCTAAGATTAGTCTAAGTTGAGTTAAAAAAAAAATTGAACTTGTATGATGGACAAAAAGAAAGGCCTTTTTGTAGTAGTGAGAGTTGATTGGAATCTAGGTTTTTAGAGGAAATGTTAACAACTAAGGGAATTTGCCTACCTGTGACCTGGTGGTTACTTGTGTCCTGGTTTCCGCAGCGCCACTAACCCCCCCCCCCCCCCCCCCCCCGCCTCATCTTTCTTTGGACCGGCCTCTGTTGACCCCTAAAAAAGGGGCTGTGGTGGAAGGATTCGCTGAGCCGGTTCTGCTGTCTGCTGATCCGGAGGAGCTTGGTGAGGGGCGCCGTCTGTAGGACCATTGTTTGTCGCGCCATTGATAAACCCTCATCACTATTGGTTGTGCTTTCACACTTGTGGCAGCATGAGACAGATTCTACAACCCACACAAGTGGCTCAGGTAGTGCAGCTCATCCAGGATGGCACATCAATGGGAGCTGTGGCAAGAAGGTTTGCTGTGCCTGTCATCATAGTGTCCAGAGGCTGGAGGCACTACCAGGAGATGTGGTGGGGGTCGTAGGAGGGCAAAAACCCAGCAGCAGGACCTCTAACTTAGCCTGTGTGCAAGGAGGAGCACTGCCAGAACCCTGCAAAATGATCTCCAGCAGGCCACAAATGTGCATGTGTCTGCACAAACGGTTAGAAACCGACTCCATTAGGATGGTTTGAGTGCCCAACGTCCACAGATGGGGGTTGTGTTCACAGCCCAACACCGTGCAGGAGGCTTGGCATATGCCACAGAACACCAGGATTGGCAAATTTGCCACTGGTGCCCTGTGGTCTTCACAAATAAAAGCAGGTTCCCAACGAGCACATGTGACAGTCTGGAGATGCCGTGGAGACTGATCTGCTGCCTGCAACATGCTTCAGCATGACCATTTTGCCAGTGGGTCAGTAATGGTGTGGGGTGGCATTTCTTTGGAGGGCTTCACAGCCCTCCATGTGCTCACCAGAGGTAGCCTGACTGTCATTAGGTACTGAGATGAGATCCTCAGACCCCTTGTGAGACCATATGCTGGTGCAGCTGGCCCTGGGTTCCTCCTAGTGCAGGACAATTCCAGACACTCATACGGCTGGAGTGTGTCAGCAGTTCCTGCAAGATGAAGGCATTGAAGCTATGGACTGGTTCGCCCATTCCTCAGACCCAAATCTGATTGAGCACATCTGGGACATCCTGTCTCGCACCATCCACCAACATCATGTTGCACCACAGACTGTCCAGGAGTTGGCAGATGCTTTAGTCCAGGTCTGGGAGGAGATCCCTCAGGAGACCATCTGCCGCCTCATCAGGAGCATGCCCAGGCGTTGTTGGGAGGTCATACAGGCAAGTGGAGGCCACACACTACTGAACATCATTTCCTTGTCTTGAGGCGTTTCCACTGAAGTTAGGTTAGATTTTAACTTCATTTTCCACTTTGATTTTGAGCATCATTCCAACTCCAGACCTCCATGGGATATTAGTTGTGACTTACGTTGATAATTTTAGATTTTATTGTTCTCAACATGTTCCACTATGTAATAAACTAAAAAGGTGTAAATCTTAATTTATTAGATGTTGCTTTTTAGACTGTAGGCTTCCTGTCCTTGTGGTGCTGTCATGGGTTTGGAAAAATCCCATTACTGGTAAGTAATGAAGTCCCCCCCCCTCTCAGCCCTCTCCGTTCATCATAAACAGTGATTGTGGTAGGTAGGCCAGCAGCTGCTAAGCTCATGTGTCACTGACATGTTGAAGATACTCAACTGGTGACATGGAGGAAACAATTACCGTACTCTTGTGATAAGACAGGCAGGAAAATGCATTATTAGTGAAAGGAGCAGCTGTGAGACCCTGAAGTGTTGTGCCTGTATTATCAAGTTATAAGTGACTGATCCTTCCCCCTCCTTGGTCAGGAGCTGTGATATGTGCCATGAATTGGAGCAGCTGTCCACGGTCAGACACAGCCATTACACAGTACAGTAGCAGAGGTACATTTAAGATTTTCTCGGTGCAGGGATGTTTTTGGAACACATCTAATTGTGGAAATTATTACAAGATCTATTAATTAGAGTTTAACTTTGAGACAATGCCTGTAAAGATGGAAAAAGCTCTGAAATTATTCTTTGTGGTGATTTTTTTTTTTTTTTTTTTTTTTAATACAAACCTGGCATTTTACATCCAGTGCTGCAGAAAAAAAATAGTTGGAGGATCTGCTTCATACAATATTTCCTAAGTGATCAAAACTACCTCATACACCATTCACTAAACGGCTGAATATAGTCTATATCATATATACCGTAGTACTGTAATAAAAGAATATATTGTCAGGTATGAGAAACAAGTAATACAGCTTATCCCATGTCTGTACCAATAGCTGCCCAATATACAAATTATTGCTATTCAAATAGGTCTATGGGTTGACTACACTGTAGATTTTCTGCAGATTTCATCATGAACATGCTGAGGCTTCACTGCAAATTTCTGTTTGCATCACGTGAATAGCTTGTTTATTTATTTTCCCTATGGAGGTTCTGCTGTATGCATCATCAAAGAATCAAACATGCTACAATGCAATATACTCCAGCCTTCTTCCTCCCTCCCCTGACTCTCATCATGGTAGTTGAGTTCTCTCTCTATATATCTATCTATATACTTCTCACTAAATTAGAATATCATCAAAAAGTTAAGTTCTTCAAAACAAAGTGAAGCTCCTATATTATTATTATTTATTGTTATAAGCACCATTTATTCCATGGCGCTTTATATGTAAGGAGGGGTATACATAATAAAAACAAGTACAATAATCTTAAAAAATACAAGTCATAACCAGTACAGGAGGAGAGAGGACCCTGCCCGCGAAGGCTCACAATCTACAAGGGATGGGTGAGAATACAGCAGGCGAGGGTAGAGCTGTTCATGCAGCGGTTTGGTCGATCGGTGGTTACTGCAGGTTATAGGCTTGTCGGAAGAGGTGGGTCTTCAGGCTCTTTTTGAAGGTTTCGATGGTAGGTGAGAGTCTGATACGTTGTGGTAGAGAGTTCCAGAGTAGGGGTGATGCGCAAGA
Organism: Ranitomeya imitator; assembly: GCF_032444005.1. NCBI lineage: Eukaryota > Metazoa > Chordata > Amphibia > Anura > Dendrobatidae > Ranitomeya > Ranitomeya imitator. The sequence continues at coordinate 738,315,882 of NC_091284.1, read as the reverse complement.
GAAATCTTGGATGCGATTGTGGGAAGAGGAGATAAGAGGGGAGTAGAGAAGGAGGTCTTGTGAGGATCGGAGGTTGCGTGCAGTAAAGTACCGGGAGACGAGGTCATAGATGTATGGAGGAGACAGGTTGTGGATGGCTTTGTCATGGTTAGGGTTTTGTAGTGGAGTCTCTGGGTAATGGGGAGCCAGTGAAGGGATTGACAGAGGGGAGAAGCTGGGGAATAGCGGGGGGACAGATGGATTAGACGGGCAGCAAAGTTTAGAATAGATTGGAGGGGTGCAAGAGTGTTCGAGGGGAGGCCACAGAGCAGGAGGTTGCAGTAGTCAAGGCGAGAGATGATGAGGGCATGGACTAGGGTTTTTGCAGATTCTTGGTTGAGGAATGAACAGATTTGTAAAATATTTTTGAGTTGAAGTCGGCAGGAAGTAGAAAGGGCTTGGATATGTGGTTTGAAGGAGAGATCAGCGTCAAGGACTACCCTGAGGCAGCGAGCTTGTGGGACTGGGGAGAGTGGGCAGCCATTTACTGTAATGGATAGGTTCGTTGGGGGGGGGGGGTCACTTGAGATGGGGGAAAGATGATGAATTCTGTTTTGTCCATGTTAAGTTTCAGAAATCTAGCGGAGAAGAAGGATGAAATAGTGGACAGACATTGAGGGATTCTGGTTAGTAGGGAGGTGATATCTGGTCCAGAGATGTAGATCTGTGTCTCATAAGCATAGAGATGATACTGAAAGCCATGAGGTTCTATGAGCTGTTCCAGGCCAAAGGTGTAAATGGAGAAGAGCAGGGGCCCTAGGACTGAACCTTGTGGGACTCCGACAGATAGGGGGCGAGGTGAGGAGGTGGTGTGTGAGTGGGAGACGCTGAATGTCCGGTCTGTTAGGTATGATGAGATCCAGGATTGGGCCAAGTCTGTGATGCCAAGGGATGAGAGGGTCTGTAATAATAGGGAATGGTGCACTGTGTCAAATGCAGCCGACAGGTCCAGGAGGAGGAGGACAGAGTAGTGTTGCTTGCTCTTGACGGTTAAGAGGTCATTAGTGACCTTAGTAAGGACAGTTTCAGTGGAATGGTGTGACCGGAAGCCAGATTGTAAGCGGTCAAAGAGGGAGCAAGAAGAGAGATTGGAGGACAGTTCAAGGTAAACGTGTTGTTCCAGTAGCTTGGAGGCATAGGGAAGAAGTGATATAGGGCGATAGCTAGATACAGAGGATGGGTCAAGACAGTGCTTTTTGAGGATAGGTGTGATGGAGGCATGTTTAAAGCTTGAGGGGAAAACACCAGTTGTTAGTGATAGGTTGAAGAGATGGGTTAGGGTTGGGATGAAGACTGTGGTGAGGTTTGGGATGAAGTGGGATGGGATCAGGCCAAGTACACAGGTGGTGAGATGTGATCTTGAGAGTAGAGTGGAGAGTCGATCTGTAACGCTGCAGCGTGCCCAATAGCCAGTACATAGCAGGCAGCCTTTCTGGCGACTAATTACCCCAGGTGCAGTACCTAGTCTGACCTGAGAGTAAGGGGGGCGCCAGAGAGCTGCAAGTTTCAAGTGGAACTGTAAGCGGGATATACATAAATCCCTGCAGTTCGTGGTATATTGAAGAGCAGTGGGATACCTAAAATAAGCCCCTGCTGTAGACTAAGGGTATGTGTCCACGTTCAGGATTGCATCAGGATTTGGTCAGGATTTTTCATCAGTATTTGTAAGCCAAAACCAGGAGTGGAACAATTAGCGGAAAAGTATAATAGAAACATATGCACAACTTCTGTATTTATCACCCACTCCTGGTTTTGGCTTACAAAAACTGATGAGAAATCCTGAACAAATCCTGATGCAATCCTGAACGTGGACACATACCCTTAGAGGTCAATAGCCTTGTGTGTGTTTTTTCCATCACATTGTAGCAGTGGAGGGATAACTAAGATAAGCCCCCCTGCGCATGTGATAGCCGTCTGTTAGCCTAAAGTCACCCTGATCCGTGACGTAGGGGTGACGGTCACGGGTGAATCGTGACATATTGGTGGCAGCGGTGTGGATTCGTGACAAATTGGATTGGACTATATTATGGAGTCATTACGAACAGAGTAATCTATTTCAAGTGTTTATTTCTGTTAATGATTATGACTTACAGCCAATGAAAACCCAAAAGTAATTATTTGAGTAAATTAGAATAATGAACAAAAAACACCTGCAAAGGCTACCTTAGCATTTAAAAAGGTCCCTTAGTCTGTTTCAGTAGGGTCCACAATGTTGGGGAAGAATGCTGACTTGACAGATGTCCAGAAGGCAGTCATTGACACACTCCACAAGGAGGGAAACCCCCAAAAGGTCATTGCTAAAGAAGCTGGCTGTTCACAGAGTGCTGTATCCAATCATATTAATGGAATGTTGAATGGAAGGAAAAAATGTAGAAAAAGGTGCACAAGCAACCAGTATAACTGCAGCCTTGAAAGGATTGTTAAGAAAAGGCCATTCAAAAATTTGGGGGAGATTCACAAGGAGTGGGTTGCTGCTGGAGTTATTGCTTCAAGAGCCACTACACAGATGTATCCAGGACATGGGCTACAAGTGTCGCATTGCTTGGGTCAAGCCACTCATGACCAATAGGCAACACCAAAAGTCTTACCTGGGTCAAGGAGAAAAAAAAACTGGACTGTTGCTCAATGATCCAAGGTGGTTTTTTTTTTTTTTTCAGATGAAAGTATCTTTTGCATTTCATTTGGAAATCCAGGTCCCAGAGTCTGGAGGAAGAGTGGAGAGGAACACAATCCAAGCTGCTTAAGATCTAGTGTGAAGTTTACACAATCAGTGATGGTTTGGAGAGCCATGTCATCTGCTGGTGTAGGTCCATTGTGTTTTATCAAAACCAAAGTGAGCGCAGCCGTCTACCAGGAAATTTTAGAGCACTTCATGCTTCCCTTTGCCGACAAGATTTTTGGAAATGGAAATTTCATTCTCAAGCAGGACTTGGCACCTGTCCACACTGCCAAAAGTACCAATACCTGGTTTAAAACCAACAGTATCACTGTGCTTGATTGGCCAGCAAACTCACCTGACCTTAACCCCATAGAGAATCTATGGAATATTGTCAAGAGGAAGATGAGTCACCAGACCCAACAATGCAGACGAGCTGAAGGCTGCTATCAAAGCAACCTGGGCTTCCATAACACCTCAGCACTGCCACAGGCTGATCACCTCCATGCCATACCTCACTGATGCAGTAATTGATGCAAAAGGAGCCTCAACCAAGTATTGAGTGCATTTACTAGACATACATTTCAGTAGGCCAATATTTTGGATTTTAAACTCGTTTTTCAAGCTGGTGTTATAAAGTATTCTAATTTACTGAGATAATGATTTTTGGGTTTTCACGAAGCCTGAATCCTCAACATAAACACTTGAAATAGATCACTCTGTTTGTAATGACTCTATATAACGAATTTCATGTTTTGTATTGAAGAACTGAAATAAATTAACTTTTTGATGATATTCTAATTTAGTGAGAAGCACATGTACAACTGTCATTTTCTGGGATTGACCAGCTCAAATATTATTGCCATTGGGGTGGGAATGGGCATCTACAGCTTTTCTTAACTCATTTCTTCATGGATGAGACAAGCCAATTTCAGACATCCATGAAATAGATTATTCTTGCATCAGAAGACTCAACCAACAGCCAGGTCTCCTGATCTGAGTTTACTGCTTCAAGGATATACGGTATATAAAAATCTAAATATACCCAATCCTGTGGGAAAAAAAATTGGGGCAGAGGCCCTGCAAAACGTGAGCCATGTAAACTTTGTGGCCTGAATAAGTTCTCTGCTTTGTCAGTGACATCATGTGGCTCCAATTCATTATATCAGTACATCAATGAGTCAAAACTAACATACTGGGCCAGAAGAGATTGAGATTGTGACTGAAATATAGAATTGTAGGGGAATATGTAACAGTAGTAGAGTTACATTTAGTTGACAAAAGGACAAACTGGATTTACCAATATTGCAAGAACAAAGGGGCTTTCCCTAGACGTGTCAAACATGGCACCTCCGCTGGGAGACTTAAATTTCAAAGGATTAGCAAATGGTCATTATAACCAAGCTGAATATTTCCTATGTACTGTAGGTAGAGACACAGGATCTTTGAAATGCAAGGCCCTGGCAGCTAGTTTAGCTCATCATCCAGTCACACACAGCTATTTTTAAATAGTCCAACCCAGGCTGTCATGGAAACCCGAAGCCAGGGTGAAGCATAAAAAAGCTGGATTGCACAAAAGATAGTCATTCACATTTGGGGGGCCTGCCTGTGGTGGTTGTGATCCATGATTCATTTCTCCTTCCCTCAAGGAAACACTCTAAATGGAAATGTTTAGGTATGAACATTTCTGTGAAGTCTCCTTTTCATTTTAATTGTTTTGCACATTTGTCATTTTATTTTTACCTTTTTTATATCTTTTATTGTGACTGGTTTTTCTTTAAAATTAAATCGTTTAAGTTTGATCATTGAATACTACTACAGAATCCATAGCCTTTAGGATTGTCACTTTTTTCTTTATTGCCGGACAGAAACATATTTTAGAGGATTCATCACTCCGTATGTTTGAGTGGTGGCAGCATGGTGTAATATTTGGGGTGTGTAGTCTGTGTTTGGAGGATGTGATTTATGCTCATTTTATAGCCTAGAACAGAGGGTGAGTGTTGGATTGAATGAGAAGAGATAAATTAACCCTTGCAGACACACCCCACTTCACGTGCTGAGAAGTGTGAATTTTGTATAGATTTTGACAAGTAAAGACATGCCTATGGCGCTGTGATACTGATTAAAACAATACGTGGTGAAGAAATCCACTTTATAGATTGTGTAATCAGGGTTTGAAGTTTTCTTATCGTAGCTTCGTGCATCAGGCAGGACTGTATGGCAGAATTGAGGGTAGGGTCCTCGACTGCCAAGGCCGATCAGCTATTCCTGTTGTCTTTGTCATCCTAATTTAAACTTCACATTGGTGCTGTCCTAGCCATGAGCGGAGCTTGCGCACATTAATCTGCCAGTCTTCAGGAAAATAGCGCAGGTAGCGGCACATGGAAATGGAGATCTCTGCTAGTCATTGAGCCGAGATCTACAGCTGCGCATGTGTCACCACCAGCACCATTTTCCTGAAGACTTCCAGGAGAGTGCAGTCACCACCCAATGTGGGACATTCTGAGACAACGTGCCTGTTCCAAATTAAATTTTAAAAATCCAAATACGTGCATGGAAGAGTCACACTGATACATTGAGCATCAAGGCAGATCTCTTTATTACATCATGACCTCATCTTATATAGGTTATTAATAGTTAGTTAGTTAGTAGTAAGGCCGAAAAAAGACATTTGTCGATCCAGTTCAGCCTATATTCCATCATAATAAATCCCCAGATCTACGTCCTTCTACAGAACCTAATAATTGTATGATACAATATTGTTCTGCTCCAGGAAGACATCCAGACCTCTCTTGAACCCCTCGACTGAGTTCGCCATCACCACCTCCTCAGGCAAGGAATTCCAGATTCTCACTGCCCTAACAGTAAAGAATCCTCTTCTATGTTGGTGGAAAAACCTTCTCTCCTCCAGACGCAAAGAATGCCCCCTTGTGCCCGTCACCTTCCTTGGTATAAACAGATCCTCAGCGAGATATTTGTATTGTCCCCTTATATACTTATACATGGTTATTAGATCGCCCCTCAGTCGTCTTTTTCTAGACTAAATAATCCTAATTTCGCTAATCTATCTGGGTATTGTAGTTCTCCCATCCCCTTTATTAATTTTGTTGCCCTCCTTTGTACTCTCTCTAGTTCCATTATATCCTACCTGAGCACCGGTGCCCAAAACTGGACACAGTACTCCATGTGCGGTCTGACTAGGGATTTGTACAGAGGCAGTATAATGCTCTCATCATGTGTATCCAGACCTCTTTTAATGCACCCCATGATCCTGTTTGCCTTGGCAGCTGCTGCCTGGCACTGGCTGCTCCAGGTAAGTTTATCATTAACTAGGATCCTTCTCCCTGTCAGATTTACCCAGTGGTTTCCCGTTCAGTGTGTAATGGTGATATTGATTCCTTCTTCCCATGTGTATAACCTTACATTTATCATTGTTAAACCTCATCTGCCACCTTTCAGCCCAAGTTTCCAACTTATCCAGATCCATCTGTAGCAGAATACTATCTTCTCTTGTATAAACTGCTTTACATAGTTTTGTATCATCTGCAAATATCGATATTTTACTGTGTAAACCTTCTACCAGATCATTAATGAATATGTTGAAGAGAACAGGTCTCAATACCGACCCCTGCGGTACCCCACTGGTCACAGCGACCCAGTTAGAGTTTATTCCCACAAGGTATAAACCGCTTACAGTGCCTATTTAGGATGTTCTTAAACATTTTCCATTTAGTATCTGTATTCTTATTTCTGAGGATATTGTCCCAGTCTACCAGATTAAGGGCATCTCTAAGCTGGTCAAACTTTACCTTCCTAAAGTTCAGTGTTTTTGTGACTCCCTGACAAGTCCCCCTAGTGAAAGACAGGTGAAACTGTACAATATTGTGGTCGCTATTTCCGAGATGCCCGACCACCTGCAGATTTGTTATTCTGTCAGGTCTATTAGATAGTATTAGGTCTAAAAGTGCTGCTCCTCTGGTTGGATTCTGCACCAATTGTGAAAGATAATTTTTCTTGGTTATTAGCAGAAACCTGTTGCCTTTATGGGTTTCACAGGTTTCTGTTTCCCAGTTAATATCCAGGTAGTTAAAATCCCCCATAACCAGGACCTCATTATGGGTTGCAGCTTCATCTATCTGCTTTAGAAGTAGACTTTCCATGGTTTCTGTTATGTTTGGGGGTTTGTAACAGACCCCAATGAGAAATTTGTTACCATTTTTCCCTCCATGAATTTCGACCCATATGGACTCGACATCCTCATTCCCTTCGCTAATATCCTCCCTTAAAGTGGACTTTAGACAAGACTTTACATAGAGACAAACCCCTCCTCCTCTCCGATTTTTACGATCCTTTCTAAACAGACTGTAACCCTGTAAGTTAACTGCCCAGTCATAGCTTTCATCTAACCATGTCTCGGTTATTCCCACTATGTCAAAGTTACCTGTAGATATTTCTGCTTCTAGTTCTTCCATCTTGTTTGTCAGGCTTCTGGCGTTTGCGAGCATGCAGTTTAGAGGATTTTGTTTTGTTCCAATCTCCTCGCTGTGGATTGTTTTAGAAATGTTCTTACCTTCCTTCTGAGTATGTTTTCCAGGGTCTTCTTTGTTCGAGTCTAATGTTTTTCTTCCCGTCCCCTCTTCTTCTAGTTTAACGCCCTCCTGATGAGTGTAGCGAGTCTTCTGGCGAATTTGTGTTTCCCAGGTTTGTTGAGGTGTAGTCCGTCTCTGGCGAGGAGTCCATCGTACAAGTAATTCACACCGTGGTCCAGGAATCCGAATCCGAATAGTCATGCATTGTAACAATTTAATTGGCTCAGCTTATTTAAAAAAAAAAGTGCTGGCATTTACATTGACCTCACTAGTTGAACTCCACACTGCTATTATTTTAAACACACCCCTTTTCAATTATTATTCTAATAGACAGACTCAAAACCATGCAGATCATGAATGCGGAGTCTGTTTAATAGAGTAATTGAAAAGGGGTATGTTCAAAATAATAACAGTGTGGAGTTCAACTGGTGAGTTCAATAATTCTGTGACAAAACAGGTGTGAATCAGGTGGCCTGTATTTAAGGATGATGTCAGGACATGTTGTACATGCATTTCTCATTGAAAGCTTGAGAAATATGGGTCATTGGCGACATTTGTTCAGAAGAACAGCATACATTGATTAAAAAGTTGATTGGAGAGGGTAAAACTTATAAAGAAATGCAGACAATGATAGGCTGGTCAGCTAAAATTATCTCCAATGCTTTAAAATGGAAAGCCAAACCAGAGAGATGTGGAAGAAAACAGAAGACCACCATTAACTCATGTTAACACACTTATTTTGAACATTACTGTATGTATTGCTGTGGATGACGATCAATCAATGCAAACTGTATTTAGGAAATCGATGTCAGTAACTTCATTACTGCATGCTTTGTCCTCTCACAATGTCTACTATCAAGGCTATCCTGGTTGGTTAATTCCTCAGGAAGAAGCAGATCTGCTCATCTGAGGAGCGTTTCGAAGCACAAGCTAGAGATATCAAAGTGAGAATTCAGGAGTGGTCGGTGCATTAAGAAGGGATATATGATTCAAGTTTGGGTTGCAGTCATTTATGTTTGAAATTCTTCAACAACTCACTTCTTGTGCCGGTATTTACTGCTTGCATTCTGCCACTCCCGCACCCTGGTGTCATCGGGCATCTTTGGTAGCATATGCCCATGCGCGGGAGCTATTGTGACTTGTCCTTGCTCCCACGCAGTATTGATTATTTATTATGCTTTGTTTGTATACTCCTGCTCAGTGGTTAGTCAGTATTGCCCTGACACTGTGTATGAAGCTTGGGGGATGTGGGTTCAAGTACGCATGTGCCGCTTCACTCGGCGCCTTTAGATGCGGGCTGGATTTGTGAGTAGCGCCAAGTGTATTTAAACGTATTAACTTGAGGTGGAAGACACTGGATCTCCCTCTGATGAAGCATTACATTGGAAAGATTGCAAAATGCACGTTTGGGACTTCTGTGATATGGGTCTGACTATTGGCACATATAACAACCAACAGCATGGCATATGCGACATGTGGTTTCCTCTAATAGCTGATGCACTACTAGCAATTTAAATGGAATACTGTTGATATAGTTCATGTTTGAGAGCTAAAAGAAAGGAATGTAACCGGATTATATCTGTCTATGTATAATACTTTGAGTCTTATGTTTATCTTTTGCAATTGCACATGCAAATAAGATTGGTAGTGCCATATGACCTGATCCATATTTTGTATACTATACCTCCTCAGTTTTTAATTGGTTCTTCCAACTCTCATATGGATATTTTATAGCACTTAAGTGTGAGGATAGGATTTATTTATCTATCCTGGCTCCATTTTGGTTATTCTATGTGCATCACTTTGTTTTCAAAATGGAGTCTATGTTTAGATAGAGGGTCTCAGAAATGTATGGTTGGATAACAACAGGGAAGTGAAAGTTAAGAAGTAGAGCCACACCTACACCTGGGTGTTGATAGTGTTAACGTTAGCCGATTAGATGTATGCTAATACCAGCACATATGTAGAGATAAGCAGAGCCAATTATATTGTTACAATGTATGTTAATTAAAAACCTATATAAACCCTGACACAGTAGAACTCCTTGTATTACATCTGATACTAAAGGTACCGTCACACTTAGCGACGCTGCAGCGATACCGACAACGATCCGGATCGCTGCAGCGTCGCTGTTTGTTCGCTGGAGAGCTGTCACACAGACAGCTCTCCAGCGACCAACGATCCCGAGGTCCCCGGTAACCAGGGTAAACATCGGGTAACTAAGCGCAGGGCCGCGCTTAGTAACCCGATGTTTACCCTGGTTACCAGCGTAAAAAAACAAACAGTACATACTTACATTCAGCTGTCTGTCCCTTGCCGTCTGGTTCCTGCACTGACTGCTGGCCGTAAAGTGAAAGTGAAAGCACAGCACAGTGGTGAGTCACACAGCGGTGACTCACCGCTGTGGCTGTGCTCTGCTTTCACTTTACGGCCAGCAGTCAGTGCAGGAACCAGACGGCAAGGGACAGACAGCTGAATGTAAGTATGTACTGTTTGTTTTTTTACGCTGGTAACCAGGGTAAACAGCGGGTTACTAAGCGCGGCCCTGCGCTTAGTTACCCGATGTTTACCCTGGTTACCAGTGAAGACATCGCTGAATCGGTGTCACACACGCTGATTCAGCGATGTCTACGGGGAGTCCAGCGACGAAATAAAGTTCTGGACTTTCTTCCCCGACCAGCGATCTCCCAGCAGGGGCCTGATCGCTGCTGCCTGTCACACTGGACGATATCGCTAGCGAGGACGCTGCAACGTCACGGATCGCTAGCGATATCGTCTAGTGTGACAGTACCTTAAGAGTGTCAGTGTGGTACCTCTCCCAGTACATGTACTTGAATGTTATAATTTAATTTGGAGCAGGTACAATGTCTCGGAACATCCCACAATATGTGGCAACAGAAGAACATACTAGGAACACAGATAAATAAACTGTGGTCCAAGAAGTGCATACATTTTTCATGTAAGCAATTAACTCCCTGTGTCCACCCTCTTTGCCTGTATGGAGAACTATTTGGGGTCATTTTACTGCATGGAGCACTATTTGGGGTCATTATACTGTATGGAGCACTATTTGGAGCCATGATACTCTATGGAAGGCAATGTTATATTGTATGGAGGACCATATTCTACCCATTAGGGAAAAAGATGTTAAGATGGTGTCACATTTAGTAAGCTTTGGTAGAGATGTGCAATGTGGTTATAACACCACATTGTCAAATTGTACAGGTCCTTCTCAAAAAATTAGCATATAGTGTTAAATTTCATTATTTACCATAATGTAATGATTACAATTAAACTTTCATATATTATAGATTCATTATCCACCAACTGAAATTTGTCAGGTCTTTTATTGTTTTAATACTGATGATTTTGGCATACAACTCCTGATAACCCAAAAAACCTGTCTCAATAAATTAGCATATCAAGAAAAGGTTCTCTGAAGGCCCCTTCACATCTAGCGACGCTGCAGCGATACCGACAACGATCCGGATCGCTGCAGCGTCGCTGTTTGGTCGCTGGAGAGCTGTCACACAGACCGCTCTCCAGCGACCAACGATGCCGGTAACCAGGGTAAACATCGGGTAACTAAGCGCAGGGCCGCACTTAGTAACCCGATGTTTACCCTGGTTACCATGCTAAAAGTAAAAAACAAACAAACACTAGATACTTACCTACCGCTGTCTGTCCTCCAGCGCTGCGCTCTGCACTCCTCCTGTACTGTCTGGGAGCCGGAAAGCAGAGCGGTGACGTCACCGTTCTGCTTTCCGGCTCACAGCCAGTACAGGAGGAGAGCAGAGCGCAGCGCTGGAGGACAGACGGCTGTAGGTAAGTATCTAGTGTTTGTTTTTTTTTACTTTTAGCATGGTAACCAGGGTAAACATCGGGTTACTAAGCGCGGCCCTGCGCTTAGTTACCCGATGTTTACCCTGGTTACCAGTGAAGACATCGCTGGATCGGTGTCACACACGCTGATCCAGCGATGTCAGCAGGAGTCCAGCGACGAAATAAAGTTCTGGACTTTATTCAGCGACCAACGATCTCCCAGCAGGGGCCTGATCGTTGGTCGCTGTCACACATAACGATTTCATTAACGATATCGTTGCTACGTCACAAATAGCAACGATATCGTTAACAATATCGTTATGTGTGAAGGTACCTTAAACGACCTATTACCCTAATCTTCTGAATCAACTAATTAACTCTAAACACATGCAAAAGATACCTGAGGCTTTTATAAACTCCCTGCCTGGTTCATTACTCAAAACCCCCATCATGGGTAAGACTAGCGACCTGACAGATGTCAAGAAGGCCATCATTGACACCCTCAAGCAAGAGGGTAAGACCCAGAAAGAAATTTCTCAACAAATAGGCTGTTCCCAGAGTGCTGTATCAAGGCACCTCAATGGTAAGTCTGTTGGAAGGAAACAATGTGGCAGAAAACGCTGTACAACGAGAAGAGGAGACCGGACCCTGAGGAAGATTGTGGAGAAGGACCGATTCCAGACCTTGGGGAACCTGAGGAAGCAGTGGACTGAGTCTGGTGTGGAAACATCCAGAGCCACCGTGCACAGGCGTGTGCAGGAAATGGGCTACAGGTGCCGCATTCCCCAGGTAAAGCCACTTTTGAACCATAAACAGCGGCAGAGGCGCCTGACCTGGGCTACAGAGAAGCAGCACTGGACTGTTGCTAAGTGGTCCCAAGTACTTTTTTCTGATGAAAGCAAATTTTGCATGTCATTCGGAAATCAAGGTGCCAGAGTCTGGAGGAAGACTGGGGAGAAGGAAATGCCAAAATGCCTGAAGTCCAGTGTCAAGTACCCACAGTCAGTGATGGTGTGGGGTGCCATGTCAGCTGCTGGTGTTGGTCCACTGTGTTTCATCAAGGGCAGGGTCAATGCAGCTAGCTATCAGGAGATTTTGGAGCACTTCATGCTTCCATCGGCTGAAATGCTTTATGGAGATGAAGATTTCATTTTTCAGCACGACCTGGCACCTGCTCACAGTGCCAAAACCACTGGTAAATGGTTTACTGACCATGGTATTACTGTGCTCAATTGGCCTGCCAACTCTCCTGACCTGAAACCCATAGAGAATCTGTGGGATATTGTGAAGAGAAAGTTGAGAGACGCAAGACCCAACACTCTGGATGAGCTTAAGGTCGCTATTGAAGCATCCTGGGCCTCCATAACATCTCAGCAGTGTCACAGGCTGATTGCCTCCATGCCACGCCGCATTGAAGCAGTCATTTCTGCCAAAGGATTCCCGACCAAGTATTGAGTGCATAACTGAACATTATTATTTGATGTTTTTTTTTGTTTGTTCTTAAAAAACACTTTTATTTGATTGGATGGGTGAAATATGCTAATTTATTGAGACAGGTTTTTTGGGTTATCAGGAGTTGTATGCCAAAATCATCAGTATTAAAACAATAAAAGACCTGACAAATTTCAGTTGGTGGATAATGAATCTATAATATATGAAAGTTTAATTGTAATCATTACATTATGGTAAATAATGAAATTTAACACTATATGCTAATTTTTTGAGAAGGACCTGTATTACATATTGTTTTTCTGAAAAGTAAGACTATTGCATTGTGGGAGAGAACAAAGCATGCTGGGTAATAAAAAAAAGTGTTGTTTTTTTTTTTGTTTTTTTTTTACAGTAGTATTTCAGCACAGTTTACGACCAGTTATCCTAAATTGATATTACTTAAGCTCCCTTATCCCAGATAAAATATGTCTGGTAAGAGAACTCTCGCTTTTTCTGTGGTATTATATTATACAGAACTGTCATAAAAGTGTATAGCAGTCCTGAAGCAGGGAAACAGTGATTGTTACAAACTCATGCGTTCACATATTGGGCCGTGTACTTTCCCTGTAAGGCCGGGATCACACATGCGAGAAATACGTCCGAGTCTCGCATGGTAATACCCGGCATTGCCGCCTTCACTCAGGAGCGGAGCATCGGCATCAAAGCAATACATGCTCCTGAGTGACGGCAGGAATGCTGGGTATTACCATGCGAGACTCGGACGTATTTCTCGCATGTGTGATCCCGGCCTTAATTGTAAAGTATACCTGCACTATTTATATTCTTCTAAATTTTCCACACATGTTACTTACCTGTTGACCACTAAGAAAGTTAGACTACAGAAAACAGTCTGCTTATTTGTGAAGAGAAGAAAATGTCCAGCTTCACTGAACCCGTGAAAAAAAGTTTTCTTTATTCACAAACTTAGAACGGCATGACAGTATCCTCCATGTTTGTCGGTTTCTGGTTTTCGGCATGACAATGCATATGTTTGCTTTAACCCCTTCATGACCCAGCCTATTTTGACCTTAATGACCTGGCCGTTTTTGCAATTCTGACCAGTATCCCTTTATGAGGTAATAACTCGGGAATGCTTCAACGGATCCTAACAGTTCTGAGATTGTTTTTTCGTGACATATTGGGTTTCATGTTAGTGGTAAATTTAGGTCAATAATTTTTGCCTTTATTTGTGAAAAAATTGAAATTTGGCTAAAATGTTGAAAATTTCGCAATTTTCAAATTTTGAATTTTTATTCTGTTAAACCAGAGTTATGTGACACAAAATAGTTAATAAATAACATTTCCCACATGTCTACTTTACATCAACACAATTTTGGAAACAACATTTTTTTTTGCTAGGAAGTTATAAGGGTTAAAATTTGACCAGCGATTTCTCATTTTTACAACGAAATTACAAAACCATTTTTTTAGGGACCACCTCACATTTGAAGTCCGTTTGAGGGGTCTAAATGGCTGAAAATACCCAAAAGTGACACCATTCTAAAAACTGCACCCCTCAAGGTGCTCAAAACCACATTCAAGAAGTTTATTAACCCTTCAGGTGCTTCACAGCAGCAGAAGCAACATGGAAGGAAAAAATGAACATTTAACTTTTTAGTCACAAAAATTATCTTTTAGCAACAATTTTTTTATTTCCCCAAGGGTAAAAAGAGAAACTGGACCCCAAAAGTTATTGTACAATTTGTCCTGAGTATGCCGATACCCCATATGTGGGGGAAAACTACTGTTTGGGCGCACGACAGGGCTCGGAAGGGAAGGAGCGCTATTTGACTTTTTCAATGAAAAATTGGCTCCAATCTTTAGCGGACACCATGTCGCGTTTGGAGAGCCCCTGTGTGCCTAAACATTGGAGCTCCTCCACAAGTGACCCCATTTCGGAAACTAGACCCCCCAAGGAACTTATCTAGATATGTGGTGAGCACTTTGAACCCCCAAGTGCTTCACAGAAGTTTATAACGCAGAGCCGTGAAAATAAAAAAATAATTTTTCTTTCCTCAAAAATGATGTTTTAGCAAGCAGTTTTTTATTTTCACAATGGTAACAGGAGAAATTGGACCCCAATAGTTGTTGCCCAGTTTGTCCCGAGTATGCCGGTACCCCATATGTGGGGGTAAACCACTGTTTTGGCTCATGTCGGGGCTCGAAAGGGAGGGAGCACCGTTTGACTTTTTGAACGCAAGATTGGCTGGAATCAATGGTGGCGCCATGTTGCGTTTGGAGACCCCTGATGTGCCTAAACAGTGGAAACCCCTCAATTCTAACTCCAACACTAACCCCAACACACCCCTAACCCTAATCTCAACTCTAACCATAACCCTAACCACAAGCCTAATCTTAACCCTATTTCCAACCCTAGCCCTAATTCCAACTCTAACCCTAAGGCTATGTGCCCACGTTGCGGATTCGTGTGAGATTTTTCCGCACCATCTTTGAAAAATCCGCGGGTAAAAGGCGCTGCATTTTACCTGTGGATTTACCGTGGATTTCCAGTGTTTTTGTGCAGATTTCACCTGCGGATTCCTATTGAGGAACAGGTGTAAAACACTGCGGAATCCACACAGAGAATTGACATGCTGCGGAAAATACAACACAGCGTTCCCCGCGCCGTATTTTCCACACCATGGGCACAGCGGATTTGGTTTTCCATAGGTTTACATGGAACTGTAAAGCTGATGGAAAACTGCTACGAATCCGCAGCGGCCAATCCGCTGCGGATCCGCAGCCAAATCCGCACCGTGTGCACATAGCCTAATTCTAAGGGTATGTGCACACGATGCGGAAAACGCTGCAGATCCACAGCGTTTCCACCGCTGCGGGTCCGCAGCAGTTTCCCATGAGTTTACAAAAAACACTGCGCACATGCTGTGGAAAAAAATGCGCGAAAACGCAGCGGTTTACATTCCGCACAAAACCGCGGTAAATCCGCGATAAATCCACAGCGGTTTTGCACTGCGGATTTATATAAACCGCTGCGGAAAAATCCGCAGAGGACCAGAATACGTCTGCACATTTCCTAACCCTAACCCTAACCCTAGTTCTAACTAGTGGAAAAAAAATTTTTTTTTAATTTTATTATTGTTCCTTCCTATGGAGGTGATAAAGGGGGGGTTCCTTTACTTTTTTTTTTATTTTGATCACTGTGATAGGTTTTATCACAGTGATAAAAATGTACATGGAACGAATCTGCCGGCCGGCAGATTCGGCGGGCGCACTGCACATGCATTTTGGAAGATGGCGGCGCCCATGGAGAAGACGGCCGGACACCGGGAGCCTCTTTAAGTATTAGGGGGGGAGATTGAGGCACTGGGGGGGGCGTTGGAGCACGGGGGGTGGCATAGGAGCACGGGGGTGGCATAGGAGCACGGGGGGAGCGGACAGGAGGACGGGGGAGCGGAGCACAGGACGGAGGGGAGCGGACCACAGATCGGTGGCTTGGGGGGGCGATCGGTGGGGTGGGGGGGGCACATCAGTGTTTCCAGCCATGGCTGGATTGTAATATTTCACCAGTTTTTTAGGTGAAATATTACAAATCGCTCTGATTGGCAGTTTCACTTTCAACAGCTAATCAGAGCGATCGTAGCCACGGGGGGTGAAGCCACCCCCCTGGGCTGAACTACCACTCCCCCTGTCCCTGCAAATCGGGTGAAATTGGAGTTAACCCTTTCACCTGATCTGCAGGGATGCGATCTTTCCATGACGCCACATAGGCATCATGGGTCGGATTGGCACCGACTTTCATGACGCCTACATGGCATCATGGGTCGGGAAGGGGTTAACCCTTTACTCTTTTTCCCCCTAATTTGAGCTGGGATACTGTTGGCTGTTACTTAGATGGAGCCTTCTCAGTTCCCTGCTCTGCTGCGCAGTCGTACATGGGTGTTTAGGTATTTGCCCTGCTGCATACCTTCCTCATGTGCGGTCCCTGGTTGCTGCTGTGAAGCTGTCTGTGGGTTGTGAGGTAATTTGCAGCTGGTGCATGACTTTCCACGTCGGTCAGTTCATGTAGTTTCAGTCAGGTGCCCTGAGCCGCAGATCCTGCACTCTTTGTGCTTTAATGGTTTCTGTGTGCTTAGGGCGTGTGCGGCCACACCTCCCCTGCTTTTATCAGGGTTAGGGTGTGTACTTCAAATGCTGTCCCCAGCCAATTGCTGAGGGGCAGCTCATATAAAAAGTTCCCCTGCCCTATGGGCAGGGCCTGAGCTACTCACAAAGCTCCTGAACTTTGCTATGTGTCCAAATACGCTATGTGTGTTTGTGTTTCTGCACCTCTCCTGTCTATGTTTTGGTACCAAAGTCCTTGCCTTGATTCCTGTTCTGGCGCCTGTCCTGGAGGCGGTATATCCAGGCCCGAATCCTTGATTCTGTACCTGAACCTGTCTGAACCGTGTCTGCTGTGATTATGTTCCTGGAATCCCTATGCATCTGGAGCCTCACTCCCAGTGACTTTGAGTTTCTTGAAACCATTGTTTCTGCTGAGCATCTACTACTCTGTGCTCTGACTACCATGCTGTGTTAACCCCATCTGGATTATGTCCAGTATGGCGGTGTTTGCACCATCACGCTTGAGTTCCTTCCTAGGTCTTGTTTATGGACTGTGTGACTTTACTTTAGTAAACTTTACTTTCTCTATACCTGAAGTTGTGTGGTGTAATCAAGTCCTACATGTCTCTTTCCTTGTCCACATGCTCAGCTGCCACAGAACCCCGGTCACTGCCCTCCCCTAGTTCGCTGCCCTCTGCGGTTTAAAAGGTCTGTATTGCGCTCCCCACGCCTTCTGAGGTTGGTCGGCTTGGGGGCGTCTATGGGCTGGGCCGCATCTGCGGCTGCAGCTGACCATGACAGATACAAACTTCTGCACAAACCATATGGGTAAGAATCTCAACGCGTTTCTTAATTTGATTAAGGGAGCTTAGTCTCCAGAAACGCTTTGAGATTCTTACCCATATGGTTTGTGCTGAAGTTTGTATCCTCCATGTTTAAGTTTGTGGATAAAGAAAACTTTTTTTCAAGGATTCGGTGAAGCTGGACATTTTCTTCTCTTGGATTCTACACCCCTGGACACAGCGGGCCCGTGCTCCCGAAACTCAGCTTATGCATCACGGGTGAGCTGGTTTACATTCCTTCTCTTATTTGTGAAGATCCTGCAAAAGCTAAGTCCATAATACTTTGAACCTGTTATCCCTTGTATATAACCCTTACCAAGTTACCGTTCAGTAAACTGTATTTTGGATTGGTGGTCTCCTTCATTGAACTGTATAACTTCTGGTACTGGCAAGCCCATAAACTCCAGCTACATGCAGCCTACACAAGCGTAAGGCCCTCACAGCACAAGTCAACAAACCCAGCCAGGACCCACACTTTGTAAAGTGCCAGGGCACTGAAGAAGAGTGCCTGGTCTGCGGCTACTGCCCCGCACTGTGTTACATAAGTATTACAGATTAGTTCTCCGATTCATCTTGCCAATGTACCCTTACTGGTTTTGGACTACCAAATTGAAAGATCATATGTTGTTCTTTCCTAAAAGCTTGGTTCCTTTGAAGATAAGAGGAGAATACTCTGGCATCTAACAAATGTAATTGCTGTTGCTCGTCCCCTTCAGGATTAGGGAAAAGGACTGGCAGGACCACTTCCTGATTGATGTTATAAACTGAATTCATTAGGAATAAATTCTGGCATAAGCCTGATGCCAATATGATCTGGAAAGATGCACCAGTAAGGCTTGTTTCACACTTGTGTTGAGGAGCGCTGCGGATGGCAGCTTACTTCCTCCTCGAATCTCCGCCCACGCTCCACCTACTGCGGCATGCATCCTGCGTTTCCCTGCATACCTATCTTTAACATTGGGTACACAGGGACATGTGTTGCATGCAGATGCATATGCATGCGGCGATGTGGTATGCGGCAACCGCACGGGAACGCAAAATTCTGCGTTCACATGCGGTTGCTGCACATCTCACATCGCTGCATGCGTACGCATCCCCATATAAGGCATGACCCTGCATACCCAATGTTAAAGCTAGGTACACAGGGAAACGCAGGACACATGCAGCAGTAGGTGGAGCATGGGAGGAGCTTCACAGAGGAAGCAAGGAGGAAGTAAGCTGCCATCCACAGCGCTCCTCAACGCAAGTGTGAAACTAGCCTAAGGGTCTTTTGAAGACAATGAATCTCCCAAGACTCTTAGCAGTTTTAATGGCTACCAGAAAGTTTTCCATGATAGGTCTTTCAAAGCTGCCTGATCTGCTGGTTCAAAAGGAAACTCCTGCAAAGCATTCGGTACCAAAGCTAGATCCCAGCAGGCCACATGAGCCTGGAATGGAGACCTGAGATTCTTAATAGCTTTGAAGAAAGTACATATAAGATGATGACCAAAAAATTCAGATATACATTGATTACTGAAAACGGAGACTTAAAGAGTGTTAAGTTTTAAGACCGTCTCAAATCCCAATTGCAGGAATTGTAGAATGTAACTTAGAGCTCTGACTCAGGAGAACACCAGGAAGAATAAATCTTCCATATTCTAGAATAAATCTTACACATAGCTGGTCTTCTGGCAGCAGACAGGCTCGCAATCACTTGATCTGAGAGGCCCGAGATTTTCTCATATAAACTTCATGCCGTCAGATATAACCTGGCTGGATCTGGATATTAGTTGTTCTGTTGCACCAGTAGGTATGGTAGGAGAGTTAGTTTCTAGTATCTACCCTTCCCCAGAAGCCACGACAGTGGAAAGCAGTCTCTTTGATGCCAGAAGGGAAGAATCGTTATTGCCTTCAATTCTTCTATTCTAATCTTGTTCAGCATTTTCATGATCAACCAAATTGGGGAGGGGGTGAACATAAATCAGCACGCCCTTCCAAATAAAAGGAGAGACTATCTTCGAAGGTTGATCGAAGAGGCAGAGAAAGCAAAACTGTCAAGTCTTCACATGCTGGCATGTAACCATGACATCTAGACCTGGGAGGCCCATCTTGTGATTGACCTGCAGGAAAAAAAACTGCTGTCCAGACTCCGTTCCTCAGGATGAATCTTGTTGCGAATCAGCCAGTCTTCTCTGACATTGGATACCTCCTGCATACGAACAGCTGAGAAGATTATTTTCTGCCCAGTTGAATAGTTGCTGACATTCTGCTGCCAATGACAGACTCTTGATTCCACCCTGCATGTTGATGTAAAATACAGAAGCCAGGTTGTCAGACCAAAATGAACACCACTCACTGGAAAAGGATAGACTGAAAGTGACTCAGGCCCAACCATTTTGCCTGAATTTAGATGACATCTGGATCTCCTGCTTCAACTAGACCCCCTTGAATCCACTTGTTGCCAACATGGGCACCCCAACTGAAGCTTGAGGCATCCAACATGAGGGTCATCATTGGTTGAAGTGTTATATCTACCCTCCAACAGACAGCCACAAGAAAACCGCCATCGAAGATCTTGTTTGGGGAACAGATGAAAAACCATCTTGGAGCCTAGAGAAACAAAACACGTTCCAGCTGCAAAGAACCTCATTGTAGAGGGTGAAGTGAAAATTAACGTGAGCCCAGGAACTGCCTCAATGGTGGAGGTTAACATAGTAGCATAGTTATTAAGGTTAAAGGAAGACTTTAAGTCCATCTAGTTCAACCCATAGCCCAGGGGTCTCCAACCTGTAGCTCGGGAGCCACATGTGGCTCGCGGTCCCATGAGTTGTGGCTCTAGCTGTCTGCCTGCTTGGTGAATTAGCTCCAGTTCTAGCAAACAGCTATGAAGAGCAAATCTGAAAATGGTGAATTTTGTGAGCAGCCCTGCACAGAAGAGCAGTTCTGGATGCACATATACTGGTCTGAGGGGTTTTTAGATGAATTAAGTATGGTACGCTGAAGACAAGATGATACCACCTGTCAGAGGAGATGTTTGAAGCTGGATGTGACAGTGTCTTATGAGTGCTTTATAGGAGAATACTGAATGGGGGTATTGTGGGATCCCCAGATCTTAGTATACTGCTTTGGCATGATTTTTTGTGGAAAAGCTTTGGTTAACCATTATGCCTTTAATTGGGGTTCTGGTTGCCACTATTGTGAGGGGGTGGGAGCTGAATGTGGCTCGCAACCCTCTTTCAAGGATCGATGTGGCTCCCGACTCTCTCTCAGAGCTGAATGTGGCTCTCAAGGTCAGAAACGTTGGGGACCTCTGCCATAGCCTAACCTAACATGCCCTTAGATGTTGATTCAGAGGAAGACAAAAAAAAACCATGTGGCAAAGAGTAAGCTCCACATTGGGAAAAAAAAATTCCTTCCCGATTACACACACGGCAATCAGACTAGTTCCCTGGATCAACGCCCTATCGAGGAATCTAGTATATATAACCTGTAACATTATACTTTTCAAGAAAGGCATCTGGTCCCCTCTTAAATTTTAGTAATGAATCACTCATTACAACATCATACGGCAGAGAGTTCCATAGTCTCACTGCTCTTACAGAAAAGAATCCATGTTTGTTATTATACTTAAACCTTCTTTCCAACAGATGTAGACGATGACACTGGCCACTAAATGTGAGTTTGTCATCCACCCATACACCCAGGTCTTTTTCATTGATGGTTTTGCCCAGTGTTTTACAATTAAGCACATGGTTATACATACATCTTATTACTTCTACCCAAGTGCATGACCTTACATTTATCCCCATTAAAGCTCATTTGAAATTTATCAGCCCAAGCTCTTCTGTATTAATTACCCTGCATAGTTTAGTGTCATCTGCAAATATTGAAATTCTGCTCTGCATGCCCCCTACAAGGTCATTAATAAATATGTTAAATAGAGGGCCCAATACTGACCCCTGTGGTACCCCACTGCTAACTGTGACCCAGTCAGAGTGTGCTCCATTAATAACCACCCTGTGTTTCCTATCCCTGAGCCAGCTCTTAACCCACTTACACATATTTTCCCCTATCCCCATTATTCTCATTTTATGTATCAACATTTTGTGTGGCACCATAGCACAAGCTTTTGAAAAGTCCATATAGACTACATCCACTGGGTTCCCTTGGTCCAGTCTGGAACTTACCTCTTCATAGAAGCTGATCAGATTAGTCTGACATGAACGGTCCCTAGTAAACCCGTGCTGATACTGCGTCATGAGGTTATTCCTCTTCAGATACTCCAGTATAGCATCCCATAGAATGCCCTCCAGGATTTTACGCACAGTAGAGGTTAAGCTTACTGGCCTATAATTACCAAGTTCTGTTTTTGTCTCCTTTTTGAATATTGGCACCACATTTGCTATACGCCAGTCCTGTGGTACAGACCCTGTTATTATGGAGTCTTTAAAGATTAAAAATAATGGTCTATCAATGAATGAACTTAGTTCCTGCAGTACTCGGGGGTGTATCCCATCCGGGCCCAGACATTTGTCAATTTTAGTGATTTTTAGACGCCGCCGTACTTCCTGCTGGGTTAAGCAGATGACATTTAATGGGGATTTTTTTTTTATCACTGATCATATTGTCTGCCATGGGATTTTCTTGTGTAAATACTGATTGAAAAAAAAAAAGTCATTTAGCATATTGGCTTTTTCCTCATCCACCATTTCACCCAGACTATTGTTAAGGGGGCCAACACTATAATTTTTTAGTTTCCTACTATTTATGTAGTTAAAGAATATTTTGGAATTATTTTTACTCTCTCTGGCAATAAGTCTCTCTGTCTCAATCTTTGCTGCCTTGATTTGCTTTTTACAGAATTTATTTCATTTTCTGTATTTATTTAATGCCTCATCACTACCTACCGTATATACTCGAGTATAAGCCGACCCGAGTATAAGCCGTCCCCCCTAATTTTGCAACAAAAAACTGGGAAAACCTATTGACTTGAGCATAAGCCTAGCGTGGAAAATGCAGCAGCTACCCGTAAATGTCAAAAATAAAAATAGATACCAATAAAAGTAAAATTAATTGAGACATCAGTAGGTTAAGTGTTTTTGAATATCCATATTGAATCAGGAGCCCCATATAATGCTCCACACAGTTCATTATGGCCCCATAAGATGCTCCATATTAAAATATGCCCCATATAATGCTCTATGCAGTTCATTATGGCCCCATAGATGCCCTATATAATGCTCCATGCAGTTCTTTATGGTCCCATAGATGCTCCATATAACATTGCGCCCCATATAATGCTCCATGCAGTTTTTATGGCCCCATAGATGCCCCATATAATGCTCCATGCAGTTCTTTATGGCCCCATAGATGCCCCATACAATGCTCCATACAGTTCATTATGGCCCCATAGATGCTCCATATAACATTGTGCCACATGCAGCGCTGCTGCTGCTGCTGCACTAAAGAAATAAATAAAAAATTGTATACTCACCTCTCGTCGCTGCCCGCTGCCCCTCAGCGTCCCGTCTCTCTGCAGTGACTGTTCAGGCAGAGGGCGGCGCGCACACTAATACGTCATCGCGCCCTCTGACCTGAACAGTCAGTGCTGAGGACGTGGAAGACGCAGCGTCGGTGGAATGCGGAAAGGTGAATATGAAATAGTCACCTGCTCCTGGCGCTCCCTGCATGTCCCACAGCCTCCGGGCGTGGCAGATTCTTCCTGTAGTGAGCGGTCACATGGTATCGCTCATTACAGTAATGAATATGCGGCTCCACCCCTATGGGAGTGGAGCTGCATATTCATTACTTTAATGAGCAGTACCACTGACCGCTGAACAGGGGAAGAAGCTGCCATGCCCGAAGACCGTGGGACATGCAGGGACCGCGTCAGGAGTGACGGGAGCAGGTGAGTATTTGACAGTCGTCGCTCCCCTTCACCCGCCGACCATGACTCGAGTATAAGCCGAGAGGGGCACTTTCAGCCCATTTTTTTGGGCTGAAAATCTCGGCTTATACTCTAGTATGTACGGTACTTCCTTTAATTCTTTAAGTGCTTTCTTTTTGTCACTTATTGCGCCCCTTACAGCTCTATTTAGCCATATTGGTTTCCTCCTATTTCTAGTATGTTTATTCCCATACGGTATATACTGTGCAGAGGTCCTATCCAGGATGCTAATAGATGTCTCCCATTTTCTTTGTGTATTTTTATATCTCAGGATATCATCCCAGTTAATTGCACCAAGGTCATCTCTCATCCGTTGGAAATTTGCCCTCCTGAAGTTTAGTGTCCTTGTAACCCTTCTACTACACATCTTATTAAAGGATACATGAAAACTTATTATTTTGTGATCACTATTCCCCAAGTGACCCCCAACTCTTATGCCCTATGCGGTCTGGCCTGTTGGTTAATATTAGGTTTAGCAGTGCCCCCCTTCTTGTTGGGTCCTGAACCAGTTGTGAAAGGTAATTGTCTCTCATAGTTGTCAAAAATTAATTACCTTTGCTGGAACTGC
The DNA here is from genome assembly GCF_032444005.1 of Ranitomeya imitator. Lineage (NCBI taxonomy): Eukaryota > Metazoa > Chordata > Amphibia > Anura > Dendrobatidae > Ranitomeya > Ranitomeya imitator. The sequence continues at coordinate 738,291,887 of NC_091284.1, read as the reverse complement.
AGGTTTCTGTTCCCCAATCTATTTCAGGGTAGTTGAAGTCCCCCATAATAATGACTTCTCCTTGAGTTGCAGCTTCATCTATTTGCTTTATGAGGATATTCTCCGTTGCTTCCATTATTTTTGGAGACTTATAACTAACCCCTATCAATAATTTATTATTTTTCCCCCTCCCCTTATCTCCACCCACAGGGACTCTACATTTTCTTTAGATTCACGTATATTATCACGCAGGATGGGTTTTAAGGATGATTTTACATATAGACACACACTTCCCCCTCACTTATCCGTTCGGTCATTTCTGAACAGACTATAGCCCTTTAAGTTAACAGCCCAGTCATGGCTCTCGTCCAGCCATGTCTCAGATATCCCTACCATGTCATAATTATGCTCCAACAACATTAATTCTAATTCCTCCATTTTGTTGGCATGGCTTCTGGCATTAGATACATGCCCTTTATGTATCTCTCTGTACCACTATTCTTTCTTAAATTATTAACTGTTCTAACCACCCCCCATGCCACCGCCACCCCCACCTTCCTTATTTGTGCCCAAGTCTCTATCTGCACTATTTTCCCCTCCTATAAAATGAATACCCTCCCCCCAATCCCTAGTTTAAACACTCCAACCCTTCTAGCCATTTTCTCCCTCAGCACAGCTGCACCTTCCCCATTGAGGTGCAGCCCGTCCCTAGCGTAGAACCTGTAGCCAACTGAGAAGTCGGTCCAGTTCTCCAGGAACCCAAACCCCTCCTTCCTACACCAATTCTTGAGCCACTTATTAACCTCCCTAATCTCCCATAGCCTCTCTGGCGTGGCACGTGGTACAGGCAGTATTTTGGAAAATACCACGTTGGAGGTCCTTGCTTTAAGCTTGCAGCCTGAAATCATCTTTAAGGACCTTCCACCTACCTCTAACTTTGTCATTTGTGCCAATGTCCACCATGACCGCTGGGTCCTCACCAGCCCCTCCAAGTAATCTGTCAACCCGATCAGCGATGTGTCGGACTCGAGCGCCAGGTAGGCAGCACTCTGTTCAATGATCCCTGTCTTTGTGACAGATTGCCCTATTCCCCTAATAATTAAATCCCCCACTACCAGCACCTATCTGGCCTGCCCTGCTCTCCCATTTCCCTCCTTACTGTAGCAGTCACTCCTCTGGCTTTCAGAAGACATGCCTGGCTGCAGCAGTGCTACCCCCATACTGGCACCCCCCTCATCTGACAACTTATTGGGGTGTGCCAGATTAGGACTAGCCTCCCTGGCACTCTTCCCTCTACCCCGCTTTCTGACACCCAGCTTGCTGCTTCACTGTCCTGCAGCTCCATCCTACCATCCCCCCCTCATCTATCCCATTGAGCGTCTGCTCAGTGAGAAGAAGGCTCCTTTCCATATTGTCAATGGATCTGTGTTGCCATCTGCACATTTAGATCCAGTATCTGGGCTACCAAATGCACAACATGCTCACATCTCGCATAGCAGTATGCACCCTCGACCGGCTGCTCAAAGATTGCATACATTAAGGTTCCTAAAACACTCATTTTTTATCTGATGGTGACTTGAGAGCTGCAGACCAGATGGAAATACTGCGTTGTAGCTTAAGAATTCTTTAGTCGCATAGCCTGATTAAGAGGAAGTGCATATTGATAATTCCCACAAACTTTGGGTGCTTGGAGGAGTGGGAGATCTGTAACATGGCCTGCTTGATGAGAAAACAATGGGACATTATTAGACTGAGTTATCTGAAGAGGATTCCTCGCTTCCTTCTTGGACAATGCTTTCACTAACCATCAGAGTCAAGACAGAAAAAAGTCAAAACCGCACCCTTTTTTTTCTTTGCAAATAAAGGTCTCAGCGGACACAGGGGCACACGTCCAGAACCAGGGAGCCCATCCCAGACAACGTACCAAGACTTCAAAGAAAAAAGACAGCGCCACAATGGATGGCGAAAAAATAAAAACTCACATTTATTCTGCCTTCTGTAGCGAAGGCAGACTAACCAAGCACTAACCAGTCATCAAGCTACATAATGACCTGTTCCATGCAACCATCGAGCTGCGGCACGAACCACTAACACTTTGATAAAGACTCTTGGAGCCACTGCCAGACCGAACGGAAGACAGATAAACTGCATATGGAATATCCGAGACAAGACCTGAATGGCCAACCGAAGAAACTTGCGATGGGTTGGTAGAATTGCATGCAGTGTGTAGGTACGCATCCTGAAGATCTATGGTTGCCAGGAAGTCCTCTTTCAGGAGAATCACTGTCACAGACCTAATAGTTTTCATCTTAAACTTTTTTCTTTCTAGAAAACTTCTACAAAGGTTAGATCTATAACCAGATGCCATTTCCCCCCTGGTTTGGGGACTGGAAATACTAGGGAATAGACTCCTGACCAGTGGCGTAACTACAAAGTTATGGGCCCCGGTGCGAACTTTCAAATGGGCCCCCCCCCCCAACCATGCCAAAATATTTTCCACCCAAATTCACATTTTCCCTATTAATTAATTCCCTATTAATTAATTCCCTACATGTCCCGGCTGCCTCCCCTAGATACGCCACTGCCCTAGATACGCCTCCTTGCCTATTCCACCACTTCCATCATTTCCTCCTCCACCACCATCCCCATCCTTGCCCATTCCACCACTTCCATCATTTCCTCCTCCACCACCATGCCCATCCTTGCCCATTCACCCACTTCCATCATTTCCTCCTCCACCACCATCCCCATCCTTGCCCATTCCACCACTTCCATCACTTCCTCCTCCACCACCATGCCCATCCTTGTCCATTCCACCGCTTCCATAATTTCCTCCTCCACCACCATCCCCATCCTTGCCCATTCCACCACTTCCATCATTTCCTCCTCCACCACCATCCCCATCCTTGCCCATTCCACCACTTCCATCATTTCCTCCTCCACCACCATGCCCATCCTTGCCCATTCACCCACTTCCATCATTTCCTCCTCCACCACCATCCCCATCCTTGCCCATTCCACCACTTCCATCACTTCCTCCTCCACCACCATGCCCATCCTTGCCCATTTACCCACTTCCATCATTTCCTCCTCCACCACCATCCCCATCCTTGCCCATTCCACCACTTTCATCATTTCCTCCTCCACCACCATCCCCATCCTTGCCCATTCCACCACTTTCATCATTTCCTCCTCCACCACCATCCCCATCCTTGCCCATTCCACCACCATGCCCATCCTTGCCCATTCACCCACTTTCATCATTTTCTCCTCCACCACCATCCCCATCCTTGCCCATTCCACCACTTCCATCATTTCCTCCTCCACCACCATCCCCATCCTTGCCCATTCACCCACTTCCATCATTTCCTCCTCCACCACCATCCCCATCCTTGCCCATTCCACCACTTCCATCATTTCCTCCTCCACCACCATCCCCATCCTTGCCCATTCCACCACCATCCCCATCCTTGCCCATTCCACCACTTCCATCATTTCCTCCTCCACCACCATCCCCATCCTTGCCCATTCCACCACTTCCATCATTTCCTCCTCCACCACCATCCCCATCCTTGCCCTCTCCTCCCTCTACACACACACACACCATTTACTTCTCTGCACATTCCCCTGCAGAGCGCAACACACACACACACACACCTTACCTCACGCTCTGCTGCAGCATCTCATCGCCTTCCTCTGACACAGCCGGCCGCTGGCTGATGACGTCATCCAGGGCGCGTCTGTGTGAGAGGAAGCAGGAAGACAGATCGCTGGGCAGCGGCACTGCAGGGATTTCTCCCTGCCTGCCGCAGCCACTCTGCAGGGTTCCCCTCCACCTCTGCTCACATTGGGAGTCGGCGCTCTGCAGCTTCTCTGTGCCAGCTGTCAGCTTGACAGTCGGCGCAGAGAACAGCTGATTCCCAGTGCGGGGGGCGGCAGAATGCAGCTGCCGGGGTAGACGCTGCGGACCGCCACATTAGGCGGCCCGACTGTGCCCCCCCTAGATATGCCTCGGACTGTTGCCGTGCGGGAGGGATCTCCTGCACTGCAACATGGTGTCGGCCAGTGCCTCTGACCTGCCGGGCGACGGGCCCCTGACCTGCCGGGCCCTGTCGCAGTGGCGACCGCTGCGACCGCGGTAGTTACACCACTGCTCCTGACCCTTCTTGCTGAGTTGGAACTTTTCACAGAGCCACTTTTCAGAGGAAGTTCTGCATCACATGACAGATCATCAGATTCATGCCATCATTTAAAAGAAAACTATTTGCAGGATAAGCCTTTAGCACTAGAGAATATCCCCTCACCACTGACTTGAACCCAAGGTCTGAGGAAGTAACAGACCACATTGGAGAAAAACTGGATAATCTTCCTCTAAGGCATCTTTCACACTTTCGTCTTTTCAGATCCGTCGCAATGCGTCGTTTTGGGAAAAAAACGGATCCTGCAAATGTGCCCGCAGGATCCGTTTTTTTCCCATAGACTTGTACTAGTGACGGATCGCGACGGATGGCCACACGTCGCATCCATCGTGCGACGGATCCGTCGTGTTTTGGCGGACCGTCGTCACAAAAAAAGTTCAAGTGAACGTTTTTTTGTCAGTTATGTCTGCCATTTTCTACCGCGCATGCACGGCCGAAACTCCGCCCTCTCCTCCCCGGACTTCAGAATTGAAAAACTGCATCCGCTGCCCACGTTGTACAGAAATTTCACAACGTGCGTCTGTGGCACCCCTAGGGGTATTTGCCACAAAAATAGTTACTGACACTAAATACAAATATTAAGATAGCAAAACTGCACTACCACCCCCGGCCAGAAGGGGGAGCTCCAGAGACTCCCCTTGATCCATTCTGGTCTGAGAGAAGAAATGGCAGTTGGGCCAAGGAGCTGAAAGTGAGAGGTCATACAGCTGAATTTCTAACAGCCCTATGACGGTTTCCAGGCCCAAATCACCGGCCTGAGGAGAAGAGGGACAGAGAAAAAGGACATTGTGAGAACCGGGTAGCATTAATCACTACCCAGAACAGGCGCAAAGACGGATACCGGATCCGTGGCTGTATTCATTATATATAATACAGCAACCGGAAAAACGTGAGGTGATACCAGCTTCACTAGGGCCGGACGCAGCAACAGACACAGAGTTCAGCGGTACTCCCGGAGGGGGTAAACCGATAAAAGGACTCGGGTTGCCCGTCGAACCAGGACCCGGAGGGGACAGATTGGGCCGGCAGCCAGTTCACATACAGCAGCAGGGCCACACAGAAACTGCGTACAATAAGAGGCAAAGACCCCGGCAGGGTCAAAGTAACTCAGAGTTCCCATACAGACTCCAGTGACAGGACTGGTTGTAAATCCCTTTATGTTGAAGTAAACTGGTTAAACGTTTCAGTGCCTCAGTCTTTCATTTGGATAATAGCCATCTATCCAGGATCGGGATCATCACCGCTGGGAGAACCTGCTGCTGATCAAGTAAGTGCCTGTTCCCTCACGATACCCCTTACACTGTGCATTGCCTGAGGGCACAGCACCGGGTCAAGCCACCCGTGACATCCCCCTCAAGAGACAGACTCCATTGGTCCGGTGCTGGGTACCCCGGTCTCCTGGGCGTCACAATTGGCGTCACGAACAGGATCTAGCCAGCCCGTATACCGGGTATTGTGTGCCGTGAATGGAGTCCAAAACTGTGAAAACTTGGATGAAAAATCTTGAAAATTGACTTTATTAAAGAAAATTCCATTCCCCATTGAAAACTATTGAAAGTGACTTTTCCCCATTGGTTATAATGGAGTAAAGATGGCCGCCATCCCCTGAGGTAATCACCTCATAACCGTTAGGCACAAGACTGTTAATTGAGCTACGCCATTACCTGAGCCCCAGTCTGACTGAAAAACTTCAGAATCCGCCATTACAGAGCGCGCGGCGGACGGGAGCAGCAGGGGGCGTGTCATTGTGGGCGGCACCAAGCTGAGCGCTCTGACGTCAGAGCAAGGGGAAAACCAATCCTGCTGCACAGCGGAACAAATCTACACTATCCCGAAGGAAGCGGAGGACCGGAAGGGTCCGGATTAACTAAGGGGACACAGTATGTCGCAGCACGGAGACGCCGCAGCACCCGGCGACGCTAATACAGCTGAAAGACAGAGTGTCGATAGAGAGTCCGGTAGTGCAGCGGTGCAAGGAGTGGCGCCCATCATGCCGGTGCTGATGCCATATACCCCGGGTGGCCCATGGCTTTCAATGTATGAAGGTGAGCCTAATACCCTTGACGATTTCAGAGAAAAGATGCTGGCCCATTTTGACATGTTCCCCGAGGGTGAAGTTCAGCGTGTTAGTCTCCTGATGATGCAGTTAAGTGGCCATGCTAAGCGAGAAGTCACAGCATGGGCAGCTGATCTGAAAGGCACTGTTGAACGCATATTTGCTGGATTAAAAGCTACATTTGAAACCACTGCCAGCAGCAAAGCTAAAGTACGATTCTTTAATTGCAAACAAAAAGCTAATGAGGGCGTGAGAGACTTTGCCTTAAACCTGCAGGAAGCCCTTAAATCACTTACACTGGCTGAACCCATTTTTAACACCGGAGCGGATAAACTGCTAAGAGATCAATTTATTGAGGGACTCTACACCCCTTCTCACCGGGGGCATGTGAGCATGCTTGTTTTTAAGAACCCTGAATTGACATTTGCCCAATTAAAGGAGAGCGCTATACGTCTCCAGCTGGCAGAGGCACCTCGGGATCAGGAGCCTGCGCAACCCATGGCAGAGGCTCCTCAACAACAGGGAGTGCCAGTGACATCAGCTATGTCCGGGGCCATTGCTAAGCCCCTGGGGCCCAGTACTAATGAGGCTCTTCAACAAAAGCTTGACTCTTTAACTGATGTTGTTGCTTCAATGGCTAAAACCATGCAGGAGATGAGAGGACCCAAGATGGAGTTGGCAAACCGTAGAGAAGATGTTCCATGGATGAGACCCCGGAGATACCCGACATGGAGAGGACGACCCCGCGACCGCTACCAACCGGATGGACAGCCCATTTGCCGCCATTGCCAGCAGCCAGGCCACTTTGCACGAGATTGTGATTTAAACGGGAATCCCCTGGGAATGCGGGCCGCTTCGCAGGAATGAACTTTCAAGGCCCAACACCCTGGCACGACAGGTACATCGGAGGACGACCCATTATCCCTATCGTGCTGGACGGAATGCCCCTCAACGCTTTGCTGGACACAGGTTCCCAGATTTCATCTATACCGTATATCCTTTATAAGAGGTACTGGGCTGATGCAGATATTGATAAAGGGCCCTCTGATGTTGAACTAGATATATGGGCCAGTAATGGTAAGTTGGTACCGAAACTAGGATTTAGGGAGATGACCATAAAGATTGGTAAAGTAGAATTGAAGAAACAGGGTATAATTGTTGTTGATGTTGACCGGCGGAACTGTGAACCAACTGTATTGATAGGAATTAATGTATTAGAGAACTGCTTTTCCAAAGTCATTTCTGTCTTACAGCAAATTGCTGAAACTGCCCAATCCTGCCAGCAGAGAGTTCTCCGGAGGGAAATAAAAGTATTGATGTTAAGGCAACAGGTAGAAGTTGCAGGTGGAGAAATCGGCAGTGTGAGGGTAAGTGATCCAATGTCTATTGTAATCCCACCAAAAACAGAAATGCTGGTATGGTGTAGAGCAGCCATTGGTACTAAGGGACGAGATTATCAAGCCTTAATAGAACCAGTGTACACCGACAGCAGGCCCACTATACTCACAGCACGAGGGATAGTCGAGGTACACCGGGGACGAGTGCCGGTACGACTTTTGAACTGTGGAGAGCAAGAGGTCACTTTGCCAAGGTATGCTACAATGGCAAAGCTATATACTGTTGACAACAATGCCATCACAACCATTGAGCCCTTAGCCCTCTAGTGATTGTCAAAAAAAAAGACGGAACCATGAGAATGTGCGTAGACTACCGGCAGATTAATAACATCACCCATAAAGACGCCTACCCCTTGCCTAGGATAGAAGAGTCCTTGACTGCTTTGAAATCTGCTAATTATTTTTCCACCTTAGACTTAACAAGCGGGTATTGGCAAGTCCCTGTGGCTGAGAGAGATAAGGAAAAGACGGCATTCACCACACCAATGGGTCTAAGTGAATTTAATTGCATGCCGTTCGGACTCTGCAATGCATCCGGTACCTTCCAGCGGCTGATGGAATGCTGCCTCGGACACAAGAACTTCGAGACCGTCCTCCTGTACCTAGATGATGTGATCGTCTACTCAAAGACTTACGAACAACACTTAAAAGACTTGGCAGAAGTGTTCGAAGCCTTATCCAGGTATGGCATGAAAATCAAGCCATCCAAATGTCACCTTCTCAAGCCAAAGGTACAGTACCTGGGACACATCGTGAGTTCGGAGGGAGTAGCACCGGATCCCGAGAAAATAACCGCCATAAGGGATTGGCCGAGACCTACCAGCGCAAAAGAAGTGAGGCAATTCCTGGGATTGGTGGGTTACTATCGCAGATTTATAAAAGGATTTACCAAGTTGGCAGCACCCTTGCAAGACGCCTTGGTAGGGCAGACGAAGAAACCTTCAAACCGAAACCCTCCTTTCCAGTGGAACGACGAAAGGGAAGACTCTTTTGAACAACTAAAGAAGGCACTAACCGGAGAAGAGGTTCTGGCATACCCAGATTACCATCAACCTTTCATCCTCTACACCGATGCCAGTAATGTGGGACTAGGAGCGGTGCTGTCACAAAAGCAAGAAGGTCGGGAGAAAGTCATCGCCTTTGCAAGTAGAAAGCTCCGGCCTACTGAAAGAAATCCAGAAAATTATAGCTCCTTCAAATTGGAACTACTGGCAGTAGTTTGGGCTGTGACGGAACGTTTCAAACACCATCTGGCCGCTGCAGAATTTATTGTCTATACTGACAACAATCCGTTGACCCACCTGGACACAGCCAAATTAGGTGCGTTAGAACAGCGATGGATAGCCCGGTTATCTAATTACAACTTCAAGATCAAGTATCGAGCAGGTCGCAAGAATGGAAATGCCGATGCCCTATCCCGGATGCCACACTTGAGAGATGTAGAAGAAGAAACGGGGGAGCTTGAAGAAATTGAACTACCAGCCTTCCATCATCCCAAGGCAAAACATCATCAGTCAAGTACCTATCAGAAACAACAAGAGGTGAATTTTAATCCGTTAGCACACCATAGATGGGCTGACACCCAAGACAGCAATCCGGCTGTGAAGTTGGTGAAGGAACTGTTAACTAAGCAAAGTGCATATCCCGATGAGGATGCCCCAGAAGAGACGCATCAACTCTGGAAAGAGAGAGGCAAAATGTTCCTGTATCAAGGGAAGCTCTGTAGAAGGTACACCAATCCGAAAACACATGAATTGGTTTGGCAGATTATCATGCCTAAACAAGATGTCAAGATGGTCCTCGAAGCTTACCATAATGGTGCTGGTCACTTTGGTTGGAAAAAGTTAGAAGTACTTCTAAGAGAAAGATTTTATTGGGTCGGGATGAGAAAATCAATCGAACAGTGGTGCAGAAATTGTGGCCCGTGCAACCTCAGAAGAAACGATCAAAAGAACCAAAGAGCACCACTGCAGCCCATAATCACCAAACAACCACTTGAACTTGTAGCTATAGACCACGTGAAGTTGATACCAAGCCGGTCCGGCTATGTCTATGCCTTGACCATCGTGGACCATTATTCACGCTTCTTGGTAGTAGTACCCGTAAAAGATCTGACAGCAAAAACAGCAGCCAAAGCGTTCCAAACGTACTTTTGTAGACCCCATGGATATCCGGAACAGGTTCTCACCGACCAAGGTACAGCCTTTGAATCAGAGATCTTCAGAGAATTCTGTAATATGTATGGTTGCAAAAAGATCCGGACGACGGCCTATCATCCACAAACAAACGGCTTATGCGAGAAGATGAACCATATTGTAATAGACCTACTAAAGACTTTACCTGAGACAGAAAGGAATCAATGGCCAGAGAAATTGCCTGACTTGGTGGATCTGTATAATCATGTCCCGGTGAGCTCCACCAACTGCACCCCAGCTTATCTTATGCGTGCAAGACCCGGCCAATTACCAATCGATCTAGAAATGGGAATTCTGAAACCAGACGCAGAAGTTCAAGACTCCAATTGGGATATCATACGGCAAAAGCAGTATCGCCAAGTGCTAGAGAGTGTGGAAGGAAGCCTTCAGCAAACTAGAGAAAGACAAGAGCGAACTTTCAACCAGAATGCTCTAGCGACCCCATTAAGACCGGGTGACCAAGTGCTCAAGAGAAATCGTCGAACCAATAAACTAGACAATCAGTGGGAAGCCGTACCCTACACAGTTTTACCAACAAGAATGGATAATCCTAAAATGTGTCTCATTAGCAAAAACGGAGGCTTAACATCTGTACTGGTGTCAAGAGACAATCTTAAATTATGTCCGGAAGCATTGAAAGAGCCAGAAGTTGTCCAGCCAGAACCAGAAGTTATTCAACCCATACAGGTTCAACCAGTAAAGGAAAAAGAAGAGGAAATGTATCACACCTGTATAGGAGGCTTTCCCAAAACCCTACTAAGGCTACGTTCACACTAGCGTTGTGCGCCACTGCGTCGGCGATGTGACGCACAACGCACTGAAAAACGCGTGCAAACGCACGCAAAAACGCTGCGTTTTTCGACGCGTGCGTCGTTTTTTTGACGAAAATCGGACGCAAGAAAAATGCAACTTGTTGCGTTTTCTTGGTCCGACGCTAGCGTCAAAAAAGACGCACGTGTCGGAAAACGCAACAAGCAAAAACGCATGCGTCCCCCATGTTAAACATAGGGGCGCATGACGCGTGCGTCGCCGCTGCGTTGCCCGACGCACACTAGCCGAACGCTAGTGTGAACGTAGCCTAACATACCATGATGCAGTAGTGGTTCCCATGGTGGCCTTTTACCCAACACCGAACCCAATACCAGAAGTCCCAAGACAGGAAGAGGCTGACCCCGTACTACAGGAGGTTCCAGGCCAGGAAGAACAGATTCCTGGTCAGAGTAATCCCATTCACGGTGGACTTGCCAACTCCATAGTCGTGGAATTATCTTTGGCAGAGCGGGCAGATACTACATCCGCAGTAGACAGTAGTACACCACATGAAGAGACACCGCTATTACGTAGATCACAGCGTAGTACCCAGGGTCAATTACCAGCCAGGTATGCAGATTACCAACTATAAAACTCATAATGTGAATTGTATATATGTTATGCCGTATATAGTTAAACAGAAAATGTAGTATAGTCATTGTTATCAGTCTGCAACGTTTAAGCCCAGTGCCTACAGAGACTTGTCTGTATGAACTTCTTGCATATTCTTGAACTTGTTATCCACCCGGAGGCACTAAATCAAAGCTCCGTAAAGACTGCTTTTTGAACTTTGCTTTTTGCTCTTTTTGAACTTTCTTTAGACTTTATATTGACAACTCCGTTGGAAAAATGGAACTAAATTCCTGGACACAAAGTGCAGTGCCTTTCCTAGTACCTTCAAGGATAGGACTGTATTCATAGACGCTATTTGAAGTGACTTTTTACAGAACTCTATTTTTGTTTCCTTGAGTGGTTTTTGTAACTTTTCATTTTTAAGACTCTGTACATATTAATTGTTATTTCAAAATGTTATCGTCCCACAGTCCCGGAGTACTGTTCTTAACTAAGGGGGAATGTGGCACCCCTAGGGGTATTTGCCACAAAAATAGTTACTGACACTAAATACAAATATTAAGATAGCAAAACTGCACTATCACCCCCGGCCAGAAGGGGGAGCTCCAGAGACTCCCCTTGATCCATTCTGGTCTGAGAGAAGAAATGGCAGTTGGGCTAAGGAGCTGAAAGTGAGAGGTCATACAGCTGAATTTCTAACAGCCCTATGACGGTTTCCAGGCCCAAATCACCGGCCTGAGGAGAAAAGGGACAGAGAAAAAGGACATTGTGAGAACCGGGTAGCATTAATCACTACCCAGAACAGGCGCAAAGACGGATACCGGATCCGTGGCTGTATTCATTATATATAATACAGCAACCGGAAAAACGTGAGGTGATATCAGCTTCCCTAGGGCCGGACGCAGCAACAGACACAGAGTTCAGCGGTACTCCCGGAGGGGGTAAACCGATAAAAGGACTCGGGTTGCCCGTCGAACCAGGACCCGGAGGGGACAGATTGGGCCGGCAGCCAGTTCACATACAGCAGCAGGGCCACACAGAAACTGCGTACAATAAGAGGCAAAGACCCCGGCAGGGTCAAAGTAACTCAGAGTTCCCATACAGACTCCAGTGACAGGACTGGTTGTAAATCCCTTTATGTTGAAGTAAACTGGTTAAACGTTTCAGTGCCTCAGTCTTTCATTTGGATAATAGCCATCTATCCAGGATCGGGATCATCACCGCTGGGAGAACCTGCTGCTGATCAAGTAAGTGCCTGTTCCCTCACGATACCCCTTACACTGTGCATTGCCTGAGGCCACAGCACCGGGTCAAGCCACCCGTGACATCCCCCTCAAGAGACAGACTCCATTGGTCCGGTGCTGGGTACCCCGGTCTCCTGGGCGTCACACGTCGGTACGTCGGCCCGACGCATAGCGATGGACCCATACCGATGCAAGTGTGAAAGTAGCCTTATGGGTAACTGATCTCTAGCATCATAATTGTGAAGCTTTATGGAAGGGTGACTTGTTCTTTGCATAGACTGGCCCAGCTTTAGCCTGGACGGCTTACTTTTTGTATATCTTCTAAATCTGAGGCAATTCCTTCCTTGAGAACAAAATGGCTTAGGCCTCTTTCACACTTCCGTCTTTCAGCTCCCGTCACAATCCGTCGTTTTTTGAGAATGCAGGATCCTGCATTTTCTCATAGACTTCTATTAGCGACGGATTGTGACAGATGGCCATCCATTTCATCCATCTTTCACTGGATCCTGCATCGGTCAGCGACGCATCCTGCGCTGCTCATCACTGGCTACAATAGTAGCCTATGGGCACAGGATGCGTCGCTGCCTGTGAAAAGCAGGAATCAAGTGACGGGTCCCGCCTTTTCAAAGAGCATGCGTGGTAGAATTTCCCATCAGGGAAATTCTCTCTCTCTCTCTTGCATTATCCACAACACTCAGAATCAGCTGTAATTTAAGCTCTTGAGAAGCAGCTCAGGATATCAAGGGGAGTGTCACTTAAAAAGTCCATGGCAAATTTCATAACTGGCTGTTTATCCAGAATCTCTGCCCTTCTTACTCACTAGTTCAAATCATTGGACAACTGGCTAAGGCTAGTTTCACACTAGCGTTTTCCTGATCTGCGGCGGGCTGCGGACTTCCTCCGTGAAGCCCTGCCCTCGGCCACACCTCCGCTGCTAGCTCCGCCTACATCTGCATGCGGCCCGCGTACCTATATTTAACATTAGGTACGCAGGTCGTGCGGCTGTATGCGGATTGTGCCGCATGCGTCGTTTTGACGATGCGGAAAAAAAATGCTACAGGCTGCGTCTACGCTGTTCACCGCATTGTCAAAACGACGCATGCGGCACCATCCGCACGACCTGCGTACCTAATGTTAATGTTCCGCAGATCAAGGAAACGCGAATGTGAAACCGACCTAAGGCTAGGTTCACATTGCGTTAATGGGTTAACGCTAACGGACTGCGTTGCACGGCGAAAATGTCGCATATAACGCCGTGCAACGGGTCAGTTAGCGCACCCATTAACAGCAATGTGATTTCTACCTGTAGCGCATCGCTAGCGCATGCCAATTTCGGCACGCGCTAGCGATGTGCCTTTCTGTTGTGACGGACGTCGGACGCTGCTTGCAGCGTCCGAAGAGCGTCCGAGGTCCGTCCCTCGCTAGCGCAGATCGGGGATCTGCGCTAGCGGGGACGGCGAACGCGGCCCCAAAATAAACATTGCGTTAGCGCAATCCGCTAGCGCTATGCGCTTAACGGATTGCCCTAACGCAATGTGAACCTAGCCTAAGCCAAAGTCTCACAGCTCGGCAACTGGAACAGATGGTAAGGTGATTTGAAGAGGCAGAAGCCATATAAATATTTATCAGAAAGAAAACTGCCTTCCTGTCCTTTGTGTCCTTTAGAAGAAAAGACTCTTCTGATGGAAAAACTACTTCAACAGTCTAGCCATTTGCCAGGTCCACCTTAGAAGGTGCATCCCAGTATGCTGTAATTTTAGGATTCACTTTAAGCTCTGAATCAGACTCCTAGGTCCAACTTTAGCTCTGGCTTGGCCCACTCCTTTTGCAGATGGGGTATACTGAAAAAACGTCTTATTTACTGGAAGAAGATAAAACAATCTCAGCTTTTTTGCCGTGCGATCTGTATGTCTGCATGATGCAGACTCGCTGAGCAGAAAGTACAGGTCCTCCATAGAAGTATCTGATATGCCACCACCCTCTGAATCAGTTGATGATGAGGAAGACACTCTCCATTGAGGTGTTTCTCCTCTATGCTGCTTCTTTTTTAGCAGAACTCTGCAAATTGTCTCTTCAGAGAGGAAGAGGACTAGAACTCTAGTGCCACCTATTGGAAGTAGCAATCCTAACAGTCAATGTCGACCCTTTAACGAGCTGTCACATGACTTAGGAGGGCAGTACCCCGAAACACAGTGTCTGCAAATTGAGAATCTGGTTTGGCTATTATCCTAAGTCATGTGACAAGGCTCGTTAAAGGGTGGACATTGACTGTTAGGATTGCTACTTCCAATAGGTGGCACTAGAGTTCTAATCCTCTTCCTCTATGAGGAGAGAATTTGCATATTTCCCAGAGGAGCATTGTGGCTTTAAGACTCCTCACCTCGACATGCTTATCATGTCACTCTCCACAAGGAGAAATTATACTTCTTGGATCCCTTAGCAGAACTCTAAAATTCTTGAAAGGCATCAGGCAACTCATTCTTAAACCAGCTGAGAAAAGTAAAAAAAGAGTATAATAATAATAATAATAATCTTTATTTTTATATAGCGCTAACATATTCCGCAGCGCTTTACAGTTTGCACACATTATCATCACTGTCCCCTTTGGGGCTCACAATCTAGAATTCTTATCAGTATGTCTTTGGAATGTGGGAGGAAACCGGAGTGCCCGGAGGAAACCCACGCAAACACGGAGAGAACATACAAACTCTTTGCAGATGTTGTCCTGGGTGGGATTAGAACCCAGGACTCCAGCGCTGCAAGGCTGCAGTGCTAACCACTGCGCCACCGTGCTGCAAGGCAAGATTGCCTTGTGCAGGCATGTACTACGGAGGACAGAGAATGAACTTCAATCCAATATTGCAGCCAGCATGCAGCCAGCCGGTAAGGAAAGGGTGAATCAAAAACCCCAAAACCCCGCCTCCATGGCTGAAGATTGTTCCCTCCAAATTCAGGTAACAGTGTCCCTTTAAAAACACAAAAAAGTATACTGAACCTGCCATTATATCTGATCTCGTTTCCTACAAGAAGAAATAAAAATACGTGGCGTGTGAGAGTTTCACTCCCCTTACTGTGTACGATTGGGGAGTGGTAAATTACTTGCAATTAATTTGTTTTAATTGCTTATTAACATGTCTTCTATTTCTAGCTGGGGCAAAGTATTAACCCATTATGTGCTGCCAGAGGACACCCAGGTAAGAAGATTTATATATATATATATATATATATATATATATATATATATATATATATATTTTTTTTTTTTTTTTTACAAAGTACGGTATATTTATTATAGTAAAACACACAAAAAACAAAAACAGGTATCAATATAATTCTACTGGCTGATAGAATAATGATAACATTATTTGTGCAGTACAGTGAACAGCATCAAGTTTAAAATGTACTTACTGTAAAATCTGTTTCTCGGAGCCTTCATTGGGGGACACAGGAACCATGGGTGTATGCTGCTGCCACTAGGAGGCTGACACTAAGCAAATAAAGTTAGCTCCTCCTCTGCAGTATACACCCTACCGACAGGAAGTAGGATCTTCAGTTAGTGAGAAAGCAGTAGGAGAAGCATCATGTAAAAAATAGAAAACTCAAACTAACAATATAACACAATAAAACAGAGCTGTTCAACTTGGGATGGTGCTGTGTCCCCCAATGAAGGCTCCGAGAAACAGATTTTACGGTAAGCAACCAAAAATCCTGTTTTCTCTATCGCCTCATTGGGGGACACAGGAACCATGGGACGTCCCAAAGCAGTCCTTGGGGAAGGAACAGCAGAAAACTCCATTCCGGTCAGAGAACTCGCCACTGCCGTACGCAAGATCCTTCTGCCTAGGCTGGCGTCTTCCGAAGCGTAGGTATGGACCTTATAAAATTTGGCAAACGTGTGAATGGAAGACCAGGTTGCCGCTTTGCAAAGTTGTAGGGCAGATGCCCCATGGTGTACTGCCCAGCAGGTGCCTACTGCCGATAGAGTGAACCTCAATCCCAGGGGGAGGCACTCTGTTCTTGACCCGGTAAGCCTCCGAAATTGCAGTTCTGATCCAGCGAGCAATTGTAGCCTTGGAGGCCGGTAGGCCTCTTCGTGCACCATCTGGAATGACGAATAGAGAGTCAGTCTTCCTAAAGGGGGCGGTCCTAGCCAGATAGGTCCTCACCACCCTGACCAGGACTAACCTGTTCAGTGAACACTCCAGAGAATGAGTCAGAGCAGGACAAAAGGAAGTGAGGATAATACCCTCATTCAGGTGAAGGTGGACACCACCTTGGGAAGGAAGGCAGGCAGAGGTTGCAAAATCGCCTTATCCTGGTGAAGAACCAAGAAAGGGGGCAACAGGAAAGTATCGCCAACTCCGAGACGCGCCTAATGGAGTTGATGGCCACAAGAAACACCACCTTCCAGGACAGATTGGACAGGGAAACCTCCCGGAGAAGTTCAAAGGAAGAACCCCTCAGGGCCTCCAGAACAAGATTGAGGTCTCAGGCGTCCACAGGAGTCCAGCACGGAGGAGCCGCATACGCAACTCCTTGAAGATAGGTTCTGACCTTAGAGCGGAAAGCTAAGGTATTCTGGAAAAGAATGGAAAGGGCTGATACCTGACCCTTTAGTGAACTAAGGGCAAGGTCAGCATCAGCGTCCTGCCTGGAGAAATGCCAGAATGGAAGGGAGAGAAAGGGACATCGGCGGAATGTCATTAGACTTACACCAGCAGAAAAAGGCTTTCCAGGTCCGATAATAGACCCAGGAAGATGACTGCTTCCTAGCCTGGATCATGGTGTGAATCACCCGATCAGAAAATCATGACGCTCTCAGAACCGCGGTTTCAACAGCCATGGCGTTAAATTGAGCGACTGAGAATTCTGGTGGCAGATCGGTCCTTGGAACAGAAGATCTGGCCTGTCTGGGAGTCTCCAGGGGGCGTCCGCGAGAAGATTGACTAACTGAGGGAGATACACTGAGGTCTCGGTACGAATCATGCCGAGGAAGATCTGCCCTGTCCAGGTCTGGAGGATCTACCTTGGGATTTACCGGAATGCCAGGAAGGGGTGGGTTTAAAGGAAACCTTCTTCCTAACCTGGCGAGACTGCGGCCTCTGCTGGTGGGAAACCTCTGTCGCCATGAAACGGCGAAAGGACTGAAACAGCGCTTCAGAGGAGGCCGGCGAGATTTGGACTGGGGAAGAAAGGAACTCGAGCGCCCGATGGCGTCCTTAATAATTTGGTCCAACATTGAGCCAAACAGAAGTGAACCCTAGAAAGGCAGGCTGGTAAGGGACTTTTTTGACAAGTCTACCTGCCAGGCCTTAAGCCAAATAGTCCGACGTATAGCAACAATATTGCTGGACGCCTGAGCTGCGCAAGACGCAGCATCCATGGAGGTAGAGATCAAGTAGTTCCCTGCGTGAGAAATCTGGTCGGCGAGATCCGCCAGATCTTCCGGTCGAGCTCCAGCAAGAATGCCCTGACGGAGTTGTTTTGGCCCATCTGGCTATGGATTTCGAGACCCAAGCAGAGGCAAAAGCCAGACATAATGTAGAAGTGGCCGCTTCGAAGGCAAATTTTGCAAAGGATTCTATAATTCTGTCATCCTTGAGGGATTCTCCATTAGTAAGCGGGAGGACCGTGTTGGTGGACAGTCTGAAAACTGGCGGGTCCACCGCTGGAGAAGCTGTCTAGTTGGCGGTGAGCTTGGGAGAAAAGGGATACAGGACACAGAGGCGCTTCCCTCTTTGAAAGCGCCTGGTTGCGTTCTCTCTTTCCCTGGCAAGTACCTCCTCAAATTCTTTATGAGGAGCAAAGACCTTGGAAGGTGGTTTAGACCGTCTAAACGAAACCGCCTGATCTGTGGGTTCCGTAGAGGTGTCCTTGATGCTAAAGGTGTGGTTGACTGCAACAATGAGGCTCTGGACCATATCCCTCATGTTGGAGGTTTGTTCCGAAACAAGGTCTGAATCATCCTCTGATGGTGCATCCGAAAATGCCTCGCCTGGCTTGGGAGAGAAGGATCAGAAAGAGGCAGACCGCTGGGAAGGACCGGGGGGCGAGATGGAGTGGGAAGAGGTCCTAAAACGGTGCTCCTGTCTGGATCCCTTGCGGCCTGTGTTGGAAGGCCCAGACAGAGATTCCTGTGACCCACTAGCAACTACGGAAGTCGGGAGGGGCAACCTATCAAGTATGGACACCAGGGTCTGGGACACCTTGGTGAGATCCACTACTGACTATGACAGTGGAAGCCCACCCTGGAATAGGGGCCTCACTCCCACCTGGGACAGAAGGGCACTCCTGGGCAGTGGGCACAGGGGGGCTGCTGCAGTCCTGACAGAGGGGAGAGGACTGACCTGAAGGGAGCCTGCATTTGCACGAAGAGCGTAAAAAGTGTTTCATGAGAGCAGAAGAAGAAGAAGAAAAAGAGGAGGTGGGAGGACGCTCTCCCTTAGAATTAGGCATGATGAGCAGACCCATTAACTGATGCCAGAAGGTTAGGGGACAGGAGAGCCGAGGAGAGTGTCGGGCTGCAGAGCAGCTACTCACAGTACATGCAGTCGTCCTGTATTCAGCTCCAGACTGTAGGGCTGCTGTGCCAGGAAGAGGAGGCTCCACAGGAAAAAGGTACAATCTGGATGCACCAAGAGGAAAAATGGCAGTCACAAGAAGGTGCCCAGGTCCAGGAGTGAAAAAGCGCACACTGCAGGGACACATGCTGAAAAGCCTGCTCTGAGACAGGAAAAGGGGGCAGAGCTAAGCCGCGGGACCAGGGGGAGCCAAGCGCCGGGGGCAGAGCTAAGTCCCAGCAGGAAGGAGCTGACTAAGAGATAGGCGGGAGAAGACCCCCCCCAAAAGCAGGAATAGGGGTGGAGCCAGCCCTGCAGCTAGGCCCCAGTGAAGCCGGGACCTAAATTAGAGCTGGTGACCGCCGGAGGATGGAGGAGCAGCGCGGAGGATTGAAAAACGCTGCAAAACAACTCCTGCAGCCCCCAATACCCCCAAAATTAAAGGGGAAAAGACCCCTGATGCCCCACTCTGCAGCTAGGACCGGAAGAAGCCGGGACCTAGATTACATCAGATGACCACCGGAGCACAGGGGAAGAGGAGAGGAGAGCCCTAAAACTGCTGCAAAGGTAACCTGAATTAAGGGCCCACTATTAAAATAAAGGAATTTTTTTTCCTGATCTTCTATCTTCTGTGATCTTCTTTTCTTTCACTCTGTACCTTGGGGGAGAGAGAGTACCTCCCCATCCAAGATCGGACGTCTAATCCAGCATAGTGGGACGTCCGAGTCTCCTCCAACCAACAGGCTCTGGTGGGCGAGTGGGTGGGAGACGGAGGCAGGCCCGGGTCCGAATCACCTCAACACGTTTCTGTGTTAGGGGCTGGGGTCCTGCCAACTAGACGTATGAGGATACGGGGTGGCAGTACACGCCGTACTCATAGTCTCTTTGTGGGAGTACAGTTGTGACCGTTCACCCTGTATCCCTCCGGAAACCTGAAAAGGAATGACGCACATTGAGGTGGATATGGGTCTAATGAAAGACCTGTGTCCACCTCCTACTTACACTAAGCTAAACTAAATATCCTACTTCCTGTCGGTAGGGTGTATACTGCAGAGGAGGAGCTAACTTTTTTATTTGCATAGTGTCAGCCTCCTAGTGGCAGCAGCATACACCCATGGTTCCTGTGTCCCCCAATGAAGCGATAGAGAAAAAAGCATTTTTTTTCTTTCTTTCTTTCCATGAATAAGTTATATGTACACCCAAAATTGTGCCACTAACAAATACAACTTTACAGAAAAAAAACCAAAAAGAAAAAGAAAAACTACCACTTATATGGCTACAAAAAAAAGATTAAAAAAGTTACTGCTGTTGATTGCGATCCTAAAAAAATAAAATAAAATAAAAAATGAAAAAGCATTTAGCCCTTTTTAAGCAGAACCAGTCACCTAGAAATATACTATTTACCTGCAGATATAGGGTTAAACTGCATTAAATAATGTTACAATGCAGCCTGGCCACTTTACTGAAAGTGCGGATACCTGGAGATAAAGAAATTAACATATTTCCTGCTGGGAGCCACCAACTTTCAGTCACACCCCAGGACTGACAGCTTGCTCTGCACAGAAATGATGAGCCGGAGCACACAAACAGTATAGTGAAATTGCTTGTGGACAGAGCAAAACTCGTGGCTGGTAGAGGCAGATGATGGCTGAGTGAAACAGCCATCATCTACCAGGAATGGAGCTGCCCTCGTCTTTAAAGGGTCAATAAGTAAAAGCATTCCTAAGTTATTAACATGTAAATTTATACATAAATTTGAAGATTGGGTTGCAATAACAGTTTTCATTGCCCTGCCATAAAGAGCTTTATTTTTTGATTTTGTGTCTTAAAGTGCACTGGAAAAATAAACTTCAAATCTGACCGATTTCTTTGCGCAAACTTTCCGTAAGGTCGCATTCATGAATCATGTAAAAGTTCTATCCACGTTTTTCACGTACAGACTATAGACTATGGAGCCATTCCCATGTTTGAGTTAATTTTGTAGACTGTCTGAAAAAAAAAAAAAATTGAGACATGTCTATTTTTGATCCCAGGCACAGGTGAAAATTACCCATACAAATTTATGGGTCCATAATACATTGGTATTAGAGAATAGGTGGGCCATGGCCTCGCTGGACACGGCCAAGGCATTTGACTCTCTTGAATGGCCTTTCCTACTGGAATGTTTAGATAAATATCAATTCGGTCCTAAATTCCAAAGATGGATTGGTGCAATTTATATGAAACCCAGAGCACGGATAATTATAAATAATTCTATATCTGAGACGTTCTCCCTGAAAAGGGGAACCCGTCAAGGTTGCCCTCTCTCTCCAGCCCTGTATGCTCTTGCAATTGAAGCATTAGCAATACGTATGAGATCCACTCCATCTATTAAGGGTATCACAATAGTAGACCGCAAGGATACTATTGGTCTATGTGCGGATGACATGGTAATATTCATGGATAATGTAGAAGAGACACTGCCACAGGTGATCAATAATATAAATGCATTTAGTAAATACTCGGGGTTGTACATTAATTGGGATAAATCTGCACTAATGTCTTTTTCCCACGGTTTTACAGACCACCTTGAGGAGCTATCCCCATTACCAGTGGTGTCCAGCTTTAAATACCTAGGGATAATTATACCAAAACATAGTACTGTATTTTCCGCTTTGTAAGACGCACTTTATTTCCCTCAATTATGGGGGGGAAATGGGGGTGCGTCCAGGGGCGGATTATCAGAGGGTCAATATGGGCGGTAGCCCAGGGCCCAGTGGTCTGGGGGGGCCCTGGGCTACCGCACAGATTGACCCTCCGCTAATCGTCTGTGAATGCCCGCTGGCATTTATGTGCCCCCGGACCCGGTGGGCAGAGAGAGGGGGCCCGCATCGGGCCCCTTCTCATCTGCTCACCGGCCCCTTCCGGTGCTGCGGCGCCCGCACATCAATAGTTAACAACAGCCGCCAGCCAATTGGAGGCTGGCGGCTGATGTCAGCCGCAGTGCACACGTCCCTGGCGAGTGTGCGCTGCTGTAGGGAGCTTGCCGCCTGGAGCGCGGACAGGTGAGGAGACTGTTTTTTTTTTTGTTTGTTTTTCTTGATAAGCTAACGGTGGACACACTGGGGGGCAATGCTGGAGGACACACTCGGGCAATGCTGGAGACACTGGGGGCAATGCTGGAGACACTAGGGCAGATTGCTGGAGGACACACTGGGGGCAATGCTGGAGACACTGGGGGCAATGCTGGAGACACTGGGGCAGATTGCTGGAGGACACACTGGGGGCAATGCTGGAGACACTGGGGCAGATTGCTGGAGACACTGGGGCAATGCTGGAGACACTGGGGCAGATTGCTGGAGATACTGGGGCAATGCTGGAGACACTAGGGCAGATTGCTGGAGGACACACTGGGCAATGCTGGAGGACACACTAGGGCAGATTGCTGGACACACTAGGACAGATTGCTGGAGACACTGGGGCAATGCTGGAGACACTGGGGCAGATTGCTGGACACACTGGGGCAATGCTGGACACACTGGGGCAGATGATTGCTGGACACACTGGGGCAAATTGCTGGAGGACACACTGGGGCAGATTGCTGGAGGACACACTGGGGCAATGCTGGAGACACTGGGCAATGCTGGAGACACTGGGGCAATGCTGGAGACACTGAGGCAGACTGCTGGACACACTGGGGCAATGCTGGAGGACACACTGGGGCAGATGATTGCTGGAGACACTGGGGCAATGCTGGAGACACTGGGGCAGATTGCTGGACACACTGGTGGGGCAATGCTGGAGACACTGGGGCGGCAATGCTGGAGACACTGGGGCAATGCCGGACACACTGGGGCAGATTGCTGGACACACTGGGGCAATGCTGGAGGACACACTGGGGCAATGCTGGAGACACTGGGGCAATGCTGGAGACACTGGGGCAGACTGCTGGACACACTGGGGCAATGCTGGAGACACTTGGCATTGGTGGTTAGCACTGCAGCCTTGCAGCGCTGGAGTCCTGGGTTCAAGCCCCACTAAGGACAACATCTGCAAAGAGTTTGTATGTTCTCTCCGTGTTTGCGTGGGTTTCCTCCGGGTTCTCCGGTTTCCTCCCACATTCCAAAGACATACTGATAGGGAATTTAGATTGTGAGCCCCAATGGGGACAGCAATGATAATGTGTGTAAAGCGCTGCGGAATATGTTAGCGCTATATAAAAATAAAGATTATTATTATTATTATTATTATTGCTGGACACACTGGTGGTAATATGCTGGACACACTGGGGCAGATTGCTGGATACACTGTCTGGGGGCAATGCTGGACACACTGGGGCAGATTGCTGGACACACTGGGGGCAATATGCTGGAGTCAGACACTGGGACAGATTGCTGGAGACACTGTCTGGGGACAATGCTGGACACAATGGGGAAATATGCTGGACATGCTGGGGCAGATTGCTGGACACACTGGGGGCAGGACTGGAGGCATGGGCAGAATGTAGACACGGGGCATGATTGGGGACACGGGGCAGAATGAAAGACATGGGGCAGGATTGGATCATGGGCAGGATGGATACGATGGAGACAGATGGGGCAGGATGGGGAGATCATATGGTGTAGAATGGATACTCATGAGTGCAGGATGGGAGAACATATGGCTGGAGCCAGGAATGAGACACACGGGGCCAGGGTGGGGAATATTATTACAATAGGGGCTAATTAAGGGATATTATTACTGCAGTGATGTATTTATTTTATTTTTTTAGTATACTGTTTTAAATGGGGGGGCAGTCCTGTTACTGTGCAGAGTGACACTATATCGCCTTTTTTTCTTCATGTGGTGTAATGTAGAAGTTGTGAAAAATTAAGTAATGTGTTCTGCAAGCGGAGCTTGAGATAACTTATTTCCTGCAGAAACGAGTCCTGGCTGGAAGAAGTGATGGCGGTCTGTGCTGGATGAAAGATGAAGGACTTCACCTAGAGACGTCACTGGTGATTCAGTGTTACCTATACATTGACACTATACACTGCATACTATATACAGAGGTCCTGTGTACAATGTCACCAGTGATCACTGTATTACCTATACATTATATACGGAGCTCCTGTGTATAATACCACCAGTGATCTCTGTTTTACCTTTACACAGACACTGCATACGAAGTACAGATCTCCTGTGAATATTGGCACTTATGGTGATAGTATGGTGTGTTTTTTTTAAATTTTTATTACTGATCAGTATTGTAGTATTCAGTCACTATGTGGTGGTAATATGTGGTCTTGACATGGTGCGGTGGTATTTGTTCCTTGTATGTGATATTATTCGATCACTGTGGTTGTAATTTGTGATCTGGTCAAGGTGCGGCGGTATTTGTTCCTTGTATGTGATATTATTGGTCAAAATATACCTAAATTGTATTGCAGATTTTAACAAATATTTAATAGGTTACAGTAGAGTAGGGCCCGGCCATTTTTCAGGAATAATCTGGTTCGGGTATATCATGACCCCCGTCACATGACCGGGGGGGGGGGGGGCCACAGTGTCTGAACAACCCAGGGCTCTGGCTACCCTTAATCCACCCCTGGGTGCGTCTTACAAAGCGGATATACCGCTTACCGTTACAGGCTGGAATGAGGGGGTGTCCGCCACTGCCCACCACCGCGGTTTTCCGCCACTGCTGCCGTGGTTGTCCGCTGCTGCCCCAGGTGATGCTGGAGGCTCCGGTGCTGCAGGGGGCTCTGGCGACATTTTGTGAAAGACCAGAGCCCCCGGAAGTTCGTCCATGCTTTCGTGTATGACTGACTCCGGGAAAATGGCCGCCGGAATCTCGGGAGATGAGATTTTAGGGCTGAGATCTCATCTCTCGAGATCTTGGTCCTAAGATCTCCATCTGCGCATGCGCCGCCTCCCGGCGGCCATTTTCCTGAAGTCCACCGCACAGGAAAGCATGGACGAACTGACGGGGGCTCTGGCCTTTCACAAAATGTCAGCAGAGCCCCCCCGCAGCACCGGAGACAGCCCTGCAGCACCGGAGACCTCCTGCAGACCCCCTCATCCCAGCCTGTAGCACAGGAGCCCCCCTGCAGACCCCCTCATCCCAGCCTGCAGCACAGGAGCCCCCCTGCAGCACAGGAGCCCCCCTGCAGACCCCCTCATCCCAGCCTGCAGCAATGCTCCACTCCTGCCTCCAGCAACGACCCTGGGACCCTGATCCACCGCAGCAACAACCCCTGGTAAGCAATAAGAGGCATGGATTATAAGAAGCCCCCCAATTTATTAAAAAAAAATTTTTCCTATTTTTCTCCTCAAATTTTGGGGTGGGTCTTATAATCCGGAGCGTCTTACAAAGCAAAAAATATGGTAAGTCTGAATTACAACTTAACATCCTCCCACTTACAGATTTGGTTAAACATAAATTTGCAGGGTGGAGCAAGCTACCATTATCTGTCTCAGGACGCATAAATTTAATTAAGATGATATTGCTCCCGAAGTTAAATTAGTCCCTTCAACATAGTGCTGTTCCTGTTCCCAAATCCTTTTTTTCAAAATTAAACTCTCAAATTGGCCATTCGACGTAGATCTAAGCAAATGGGAGGATCGGCGTTACCCAACTTTTTTCAGTATTATTTGGCCGGACAGATTAGGGCCCTGAGTACATGGATACCTGGAAGTTACTTACCAAATTCAGAAAGCCATCTAATCCAAGCTGCAAAGTTTGATTGTCCGATGGGTTTTTTGGAAATTGATAGGCCCAACATTTTCTGATTACTACCATTACTCCGGTTATCGAGGTTGATTTGGAAACAAGTAAAGAGGGTGACTCGCTTTGAGGGTATGGTGGCTGAGATGCCGCTATGGAATAATATGTACTTCCCGGGGCTGGTGGATCACCCATCTATACAGTTCTGGATCTCGTATGGTGTTGTCTCAGTTAATAATCTTTATGAACAAGATACTTTAATGTCATTTGAACAATTGCAAATTAAATATAATATTCCGAGGTCCCAGTTTTTCCACTTTCTACAACTTAGATTGGCAATACAATCACACCTACATAGGGTAAACACTGGGCAAATGATATCATCCTTCCCATTAATAGGAATCCTTAAATCCCAGGGTCCCCGTGGTCTTATTTCCTCATTGTATACGCATATGTTATCTGTAGGTACTGATTCCACTGTATTGGCAGTAAAAGAAAAATGGAAAGCCCTAATTCCCGATCTTCAAGAAGAGGACTGGGAGATGGTTTTGGAGTCCCCACTAGGAGTATCCCCTCGACCAATAATAGAATGATTCAATTGTATATATTACATCAATCATATTTAAGACCGACACGATTATTTAGAATGGGATGGTCTAAATCCTCAGAATGTCTAAGATGTCATGTAGTGGAGGCTAACTTTATACATATGATCTGGGGATGTCCAATTATTAACTCCTTCTGGATTGAGATAACTTCGTTATTGACCTCCCTTGTACATATGCCCGTGCCCCTAAACCCACTGGTTTGCTTATTTGGGGTAATGGAGGAAGAGACATGGGGACATCATACTCAAATCTTTTTAAGGGAGACACTTTTTATGGCACGGAAGGTAATAGCTTTGTGTTGGATGGGGGGGTACTCACCCGTCTCTCAGGGCCAGGATTGACTTAATAAACTCAATTATACCTTATGAACGAACTTTATACCAAAACAGGGGCTGTCTAGGAAAAGTTTAATAAGATTTGGGATGTATGGAACTCATCATCTCTCACTATGTCAACACGTGACAGATAGCCTAATTCCGCCATGATAAGTGGTAGTGATGAAGTATGCAATGACTCGCGCCTTGATTTACTATCAAATAATTACTGTGGTGGAGATGGTTATTGGCAGCAAGATAAGGTTTTGTGGTTCTTTTTATTTAGGTTTTAATGCAAATATTCTAAACATAACATAATATTTCAAGTTCTATTAGACGGGGCCTCAGGGTATGTGCACACGTTCAGGAATGTGTGCAGAATTTTCCTGAGAAAAACCTGACATCACTACCAGGAAATCCGCATGCGTTTTTTGTGCGTTTTTAACCACACACAAAGTTGGTTTAAAAAAAAAATGCTTCTCTCGAGGTCATTTCCTGGTCCAACCCCTCTTCTTCATTTTGGTTCCTTGTTGGATTCAACATGCCGCACCTTCGTCTTACCCTACAACAGAACCAGCTATTGCTGCTTACGGCACTGCTGTTGCTGCACCACCACAGCGAGCAGGTAAGATAATGTCATTAGATGTGCACACTTTGCGTATTGGGCTGCGGATATGCAGCATTTCTGACGCTGCGGATTTGCAGCAGTTTTCCATGTGTTGTACAGTACCATGTAATAATAAATACTATATTCTCCCATAGGAGCAATCTCAGAGGAGAAGGAATAGAAGACGACCGAAACGGATGTGGGTTCATCCCATTATTCAGGAGCGGGAGGAAAAAGGACACTGCTATGTCCTTTACCGAGATTTAAGGAGGTACGATATAGGGAGAAAAGGTATATTGTCATCTGTGTGCCTTTAATTTTTTTTTTATATTGCTGTATACAACGTAGTGTTACATTACGTGTGTGTTTAAAATAATTTAATTTTTTTTCTTCAGTTATCCAGATAAATTTACTCAGTTTTGACGGCATACCATTGAGGCATTTAATCGCCTTCTGATTATTCTTGGTCCACACCTCAGTTAGGAAGATACGGTCATGCGAAGAGCAATCTCTGCAGAGGAAAGGCTGCTCATCACCTTGCGGTAAGGCCAATTTTTCTTTTTTTCACACATACTCCCAGACACATTGCCCCCATAATTAATGCTGCCAGTGCCCCCATAATGCTGCCACACTGCGCCATAATGCTGCCAGTGCCCCCATAATGCTGACACACTGTGTAATGCTGCCAGTGCCCCCATAATACTGCCACACTGCGCCATAATGCTGCCAGCGCCGCCATAATGCTGCCACACTGCGTAATGCTGCCATTACCCCCATAATGCTGCCACACTGTGCCATAATGCTGCCAGTGCCCCCATAATGCTGCCACACTGCGTAATGTTGCCACACTGCGCCATAATGCTGCAAGTGCCCCATAATGCTGCCACTGTGCCATAATGCTGCCAGTGCCCTATAATGCTGCCACACTGTGTAATGCTGCCAGTGCCCCATAATGCTGCCACACTGCGCCATAATGCTGACAGATATAGTGCCCATGATTTGCATTTTTTATCTTGCCATACATAATTTTAATTTTCTTAGGTATTCAAATTTTTTTTTTCTTCAGGTTTTTAGCCACAGGAGAGAGCTACACATCCCTGCACCTCCAATTTACGGTTGGCAAATCCACCATCTCTCAAATTGTGAAGTGTGTCATGATTCCAATGGCAGGGAATCACAAAAGGACAAGCACCAACGAGCTCTAGGGTGATGGAACCTGAGCTGACCGCGACCCTAAACCTGAACACACAAATAACAATAGCCGGGGAACGTGCCTACGTTGATCCTAGACGTCTCGCACCAGCCGAAGATCTAACTTCCCCTATTAGAAGAAACACAGACCTCTCTTGCCTCCAGAGAAATACCCCACAGAAATAGCAGCCCCCCACATATAATGACGATGAAATGAGAGGAAGGCACATACACAGTATGAAAACAGATTCAGCAAAATGAGGCCCGCTAAAACTAGATAGCAGAGGATACAAAAGTAAACTGCGCGGTCAGCAAAAAACCCTTCAAAAAACCATCCTGTAATTACTTGAACTCATATTCCAACTCATGGAACATGAGGAGCAATTACAGCCCACTAAAGCAACCAGCAGCAAAGAGAAAATTATATGCAAGCTGGACAAGACAAAAATAAAGCAAAACGTGGAACAAGAAAATCAAAACTTAGCTTGTCCTGAAGATTACTGAAGCCAGAAGCTGAGGTAACAAAACACTCTGATAACCTTGATAGCCGGCGGGGAAATTTCAAGAAAGCCCGGTTAAATAGGAAACTCCCAAATCCTAATAGAACAGGTGGACACCAGAGACAGCAGAACACAAATCACCCAGTACCATCAGTAACCACCAGAGGGAGCCCAAAAACAGAACTCACAACAGTACCCCCCCCTTGAGGAGGGGTCACCGAACCCTCACGAGAACCACCAGGGCGACCAGGATGAGCCCTATGAAAAGCGCGGACCAAATCATCAGCATGAACATCAGAGGCAACCACCCAAGAATTATCCTCCTGACCATAACCCTTCCACTTGACCAAATATTGGAGTTTCCGTCTGGAAACACGAGAATCCAAGATCTTCTCCACAACATACTCCAATTCTCCCTCCACCAGCACCGGAGCAGGAGGCTCAAGCGAAGGAACAACAGGTACCTCATACCTCCGCAACAACGACCGATGGAACACATTATGTAAATAACACAGTATGCCCACACTTGGTATATATAAAATTCACCAATATACTATCACCCCTAAAAAAGTGATATATATAAGAATATATAAAATCAACCACCAGGGTGCACTGTGCACAATTGCAATGGAAACCACTGCTCAAGAAAGTAAAAGCAAAGCAATATTGCAGGGATCAAAAAAGAAGAAAAACATACCATGCAGTGAACTATTAAAAATATGGCTTTATTCAAGGAAATGCCAATGATTATACAATCATAAAAATTAAAACCAGAAAAAAACCACATCCGCGTAGCAACAGGATTACAGAGTTGTACAAGCAACAGAGCCCCCACAATATCAGGATAAAAATAAAATTAAATATAAATAGACTGTATATCACACAGTTTACAAGAGAAAATTAGAAAAGGACAGGAATAAAAAATATATATAAAAATATATTTTAAAATATATCAAAAAAAGGAAAGAAAAAAATATTTTTATATATGTGTAAAAATATATATTATGTGCAAAAATACAACAAAGTGGTGCAGAAAATTAGAAAAAATAATTACTTGATTGCAAAGTCTCATATACTGTGATATACATTAAAAATATATACTGTTGCACAAAATAAAAAAACAGCAAAATAGTGAAACAAAGAAACGGGGGTAAATAGAACCGAGGGTAATAGAACCCACTAATAAATCCGCTCAAAGCTATACTAAGGTGCATTTCGGTTAAACCGAAACGCGCGTCGGGCACGCGTTGGCACAGGAGAGACCCCCCAGGTAGAGATACTTTATAATTGCGACTGTATAGCTGCACCTTATATTGTGCATATCCATAGAGGCGCCATTAGGGTGCTTATATGGTTGGAATTAGCAGGAATAGATCCAAGGTGATTTGGGCGGTGTGGTAGCACTACAGCACTTTATTCATTCATGCACCTTAGTATAGCTTTGAGGGGATTTATTAGTGGGTTCTATTACCCTCGGTTCTATTTACCCCCGTTTCTTTGTTTCACTATTTTGCTGTTTTTTTATTTTGTGCAACAGTATATATTTTTAATGTATATCACAGTATATGAGACTTTGCAATCAAGTAATTATTTTTTCTAATTTTCTGCACCACTTTGTTGTATTTTTGCACATAATATATATTTTTACACATATATAAAAATATTTTTTTCTTTCCTTTTTTTGATATATTTTAAAATATATTTTTATATATATTTTTTATTCCTGTCCTTTTCTAATTTTCTCATGTAAACTGTGTGATATACAGTCTATTTATATTTAATTTTATTTTTATCCTGATATTGTGGGGGCTCTGTTGCTTGTACAACTCTGTAATCCTGTTGCTACGCGGATGTGGTTTTTTTCTGGTTTTAATTTTTATGATTGTATAATCATTGGCATTTCCTTGAATAAAGCCATATTTTTAATAGTTCACTGCATGGTATGTTTTTCTTCTTTTTTGATCCCTGCAATATTGCTTTGCTTTTACTGGAACACATTATGAATAGCAAACGATGCCGGGAGATCCAAACGAAACGACACAGGGTTAAGAATTTCCAAGATCCTATAAGGACCGATGAACCGAGGCTTGAACTTAGGAGAAGAGACCTTCATAGGAACAAAACGAGAAGACAACCACACCAAGTCCCCAACACGAAGTCGAGGACCCACGCGGCGACGGCGATTAGCAAACTGCTGAGCCTTCTCCTGGGACAACTTCAAATTGTCCACCACATGACTCCAAATCCGATGCAACCCATCCACCACCATGTCCACTCCAGGATAATCAGAAGGCTCCACCTGACCAGAGGAAAAACGAGGATGAAACCCCGAATTACAAAAGAAAGGAGAAACCAAGGTAGCAGAACTAGCCCGATTATTAAGGGCAAACTCGGCCAGCGGCAAAAAGGTAACCCAGTCATCCTGATCAGCAGAAACAAAACACCTCAAATAAGTTTCCAAGGTCTGATTAGTTCGCTCCGTCTGGCCATTCGTCTGAGGATGGAATGCAGACGAAAGGGACAAATCAATGCCCATCTTAGCACAGAACGTCCGCCAAAATCTAGACACAAACTGGGATCCCCTGTCAGAAACGATGTTCTCCGGAATCCCATGCAAACGAACCACGTTCTGGAAAAACAGAGGGACCAACTCAGAGGAGGAAGGCAACTTAGGCAAGGGTACAAGAGGAACCATTTTAGAAAAGCGGTCACAGGGAGATCCGAAATAAAGTCCATGGAAATGTGCGTCCAAGGCCTCTTCGGGATAGGCAAAGGTGACAACAATCCACTGGCTCGAGAACAGCAAGGCTAAGCCCGAGCACAAACCTCACAAGACTGCACAAAAGAACGCACATCCCTCGACAAGGAAGGCCACCAAAAAGACCTGGCCACCAAGTCTCTAGTACCAAATATTCCAGGATGACCTGCCAACGCAGAAGAATGGAATGTGGTGCCAATATTCAAAAAGGGCTCTAAAAGTGAACCTGGAAATTATAGGCCAGTAAGTCTAACCTCTATTGTTGGTAAAATATTTGAAGGGTTTCTGAGGGATGTTATTCTGGATTATCTCAATGAGAATAACTGTTTAACTCCATATCAGCATGGGTTTATGAGAAATCGCTCCTGTCAAACCAATCTAATCAGTTTTTATGAAGAGGTAAGCTATAGACTGGACCACGGTGAGTCATTGGACGTGGTATATCTCGATTTTTCCAAAGCGTTTGATACCGTGCCGCACAAGAGGTTGGTACACAAAATGAGAATGCTTGGTCTGGGGGAAAATGTGTGTAAATGGGTTAGTAACTGGCTTAGTGATAGAAAGCAGAGGGTGGTTATAAATGGTATAGTCTCTAACTGGGTCGCTGTGACCAGTGGGGTACCGCAGGGGTCAGTATTGGGACCTGTTCTCTTCAACATATTCATTAATGATCTGGTAGAAGGTTTACACAGTAAAATATCGATATTTGCAGATGATACAAAACTATGTAAAGCAGTTAATACAAGAGAAGATAGTATTCTGCTACAGATGGATCTGGATAAGTTGGAAACTTGGGCTGAAAGGTGGCAGATGAGGTTTAACAATGATAAATGTAAGGTTATACACATGGGAAGAGGGAATCAATATCACCATTACACACTGAACGGGAAACCACTGGGTAAATCTGACAGGGAGAAGGACTTGGGGATCCTAGTTAATGATAAACTTACCTGGAGCAGCCAGTGCCAGGCAGCAGCTGCCAAGGCAAACAGGATCATGGGGTGCATTAAAAGAGGTCTGGATACACATGATGAGAGCATTATACTGCCTCTGTACAAATCCCTAGTTAGACCGCACATGGAGTACTGTGTCCAGTTTTGGGCACCGGTGCTCAGGAAGGATATAATGGAACTAGAGAGAGTACAAAGGAGGGCAACAAAATTAATAAAGGGGATGGGAGAACTACAATACCCAGATAGATTAGCAAAATTAGGATTATTTAGTCTAGAAAAAAGACGACTGAGGGACGATCTAATAACCATGTATAAGTATATAAGGGGACAATACAAATATCTCGCTGAGGATCTGTTTATACCAAGGAAGGTGACGGGCACAAGGGGGCATTCTTTGCGTCTGGAGGAGAGAAGGTTTTTCCACCAACATAGAAGAGGATTCTTTACTGTTAGGGCAGTGAGAATCTGGAATTGCTTGCCTGAGGAGGTGGTGATGGCGAACTCAGTCGAGGGGTTCAAGAGAGGCCTGGATGTCTTCCTGGAGCAGAACAATATTGTATCATACAATTATTAGGTTCTGTAGAAGGACGTAGATCTGGGTATTTATTATGATGGAATATAGGCTGAACTGGATGGACAAATGTCTTTTTTCGGCCTTTCTAACTATGTTACTATGTTACTATGTTACCTCGGAGATGACTCTACTGGTCCAACTATCCGGAACAAACAGTCTCTCAGGCGGACAACGATCAGGTTTACCCGCCTGAAACTCCTGCAAAGCACGTCGCAAGTCTGGGAAGACGGCCGACAAAATCACCCCATCCCTAAGGATACCAGTGGGCTCAGAATTTCCAGGGGAGTCAGGCACAAAACTCCTAGAAAGAGCATCCGCCTTCACATTCTTTGAACCTGGCAGGTATGAAACCACAAAATTGAAACGAGAGAAAAACAGTGACCAACGAGCCTGTCTAGGATTCAGACGCCTGGCAGACTCAAGGTAAATCAGATTTTTGTGATCAGTCAAGACCACCACATGATGTCTAGCACCCTCCAGCCAATGACGCCACTCCTCAAATGCCCACTTCATGGCCAAAAGTTCCCGATTACCCACATCATAATTCTGCTCAGTGGGCGAAAATTTTCTAGAAAAGAACGCACATGGCTTCATCACCGAGCAATCGGAGCTTCTCTGTGACAAAACCGCCCCCGCTCCAATCTCGGAAGCATCAACCTCAACTTGGAAAGGAAGCGAAACATCAGGCTGACGCAACACAGGAGCAGAAGAAAACCGGCGTTTAAGTTCCCGAAAGGCCTCCACAGCCGCAGGAGACCAATCAGCAACATCAGCACCCTTCTTAGTCAAATCCGTCAAAGGCTTAACAACACTAGAAAAATTAGTTATAAAACGACGATAGAAATTAGCAAAGCCTAAGAACTTCTGCAGACTCTTAAGAGATGCAGGCTGCGTCCAGTCACAAATAGCCCGAACCTTGACGGGATCCATCTCAATAGTAGAAGGGGAAAAAATATACCCCAAGAAAGAAATCTTCTGGACTCCAAAGAGACACTTTGAGCCCTTTACAAACAAGGAATTAGCCCGCAGGACCTGAAACACCTTCCTGACCTGCTGAACATGAGACTCCCAGTCATCAGAAAAAAACCAAAATATCATCCAAATACACAATCATAAATTTATCCAGATATTCACGGAAAATATCGTGCATAAAGGACTGGAAGACTGAAGGAGCATTAGAAAGTCCGAAAGGCATTACCAAATACTCAAAATGGCCCTCAGGCGTATTAAATGCGGTTTTCCACTCATCACCTTGCTTTATTCGTATAAGATTATACGCACCCCGAAGATCAATCTTAGTGAACCATTTAGCCCCCTTAATGCGAGCAAACAAATCAGTCAACAAAGGCAAAGGATACTGATATATTACGGTAATCTTATTCAAAAGACGATAATCTATACAAGGCCTCAAGGACCCATCTTTTTTGGCCACGAAAAAAAAACCTGCTCCCAAAGGGGACGAAGATGGACGGATATGTCCCTTTTCCAAGGACTCCTTAACATAATCCCGCATAGCAGTATGCTCTGGCACTGACAGATTGAACAAACGACCTTTAGGAAATTTACTACCAGGAATTAAATCTATAGCACAATCGCAATCCCTGTGAGGAGGAAGCGAACTGAGCTTAGGCTCCTCAAAAACATCCCGATAATCAGACAAAAATACAGGAACCTCAGAAGGAGTAGATGAAGTGATAGAAATCGGAGGTGCATCATCATGAACCCCCTGACATCCCCAGCTTAACACAGACATTGTTTTCCAGTCAAGGACTGGATTATGAGTTTGTAACCATGGCAGACCAAGTACTAGAACATCATGTAAATTATACAATACCAGGAAGCGAATCACCTCCTGATGAACGGGAGTCATACGCATGGTCACTTGTGTCCAGTACTGAGGTTTATTCATAGGTAAAGGTGTAGAGTCAATTCCCTTCAAAGGAATAGGGACTTCCAGAGGCTCAAGACTAAACCCACATCACTTGGCAAATGACCAATCCATAAGACTCAGGGCAACGCCTGAATCTACATAGGCATCGACGGAAATGGATGATAATGAGCAAATCAGAGTCACAGACAGAATGAACTTAGACTGTAACGTACTAATGGCAACAGACTTATCAACCTTTTTTGTGCGTTTAGAGCATGCTGATATAACATGAGCTGAATCACCACAATAAAAGCACAACCCATTTTTCCGCCTATAGTTTTGCCGTTCACTTCTAGACTGAACTCTATCACATTGCATTGTCTCAAGTGCCTGTTCAGAAGACACCTCCAAATGGTGCACAGGTTTGCGCTCCCGTAAACGCCGATCAATCTGAATAGCCATAGTCATAGACTCATTCAGACCCGTAGGCGCAGGGAACCCCACCATAACATCTTTAATGGCCTCAGAAAGGCCATCTCTGAACTTTGCAGCCAGGGCGCACTCATTCCACTGAGTAAGCACTGACCATTTCCGAAATTTTTGACAATATATTTCTGCTTCATCTTGCCCCTAGAGAGAGCTAATAAAGCTTTTTCAGCCTGAATCTCCTGGTTAGGTTCCTCATAGAGCAAACCCAATGCCAGAAAAAACGCATCCACATTAAGCAACGCAGGATCCCCTGGTGCCAATGCAAATGCCCAATTTTGAGGGTCACCCCGCAGGAAAGATATAATAATCTTAACCTGCTGAGCAGGGTCTCCAGAAGAGCGAGATTTCAAAGAAAGGAACAGCTTGCAATTGTTCCTAAAATTCAGAAAACTAGATCCATCTCCAGCAAAGAACTCTGGAATAGGAATTCTAGGTTCAGACATAGGAGCATGTACAACAAAATCTTGTATATTTTGAACCTTAGCAGCAAGATTATTCAAGCTGGAAGCTAAACTCTGGACGTCCATGATAAACAGCTAAGGTCAGAGCCATTCAAGGATTAAGAGGAGGAAAAAAAAAAAAAAAAATCAGCCTGGCTGCAATTAAGGCTAGGCAGCAACCTCAGAGGAGAGAAAAAAAAAAAAAAAAAAAAAAAACTTCCTCAGACTACTTTTCCTCCTACTTCAGCCCAAACATTTTGGCCGGCTATACTGTCATGATTCCAATGGCAGGGAATCACAAAAGGACAAGCACCAACGAGCTCTAGGGTGATGGAACCTGAGCTGACCGCGACCCTAAACCTGAACACACAAATAACAATAGCCGGGGAACGTGCCTACGTTGATCCTAGACGTCTCGCACCAGCCGAAGATCTAACTTCCCCTATTAGAAGAAACACAGACCTCTCTTGCCTCCAGAGAAATACCCCACAGAAATAGCAGCCCCCCACATATAATGACGGTGAAATGAGAGGAAGGCACATACACAGTATGAAAACAGATTCAGCAAAATGAGGCCCGCTAAAACTAGATAGCAGAGGATACAAAAGTAAACTGCGCGGTCAGCAAAAAACCCTTCAAAAAACCATCCTGTAATTACTTGAACTCATGTTCCAACTCATGAAACATGAGGAGCAATTACAGCCCACTAAAGCAACCAGCAGCAAAGAGACAATTATATGCAAGCTGGACAAGACAAAAATAAAGCAAAACGTGGAACAAGAAAATCAAAACTTAGCTTGTCCTGAAGATTACTGAAGCCAGAAGCTGAGGTAACAAAACACTCTGATAACCTTGATAGCCGGCGGGGAAATGACAAGAAAGCCCGGTTACATAGGAAACTCCCAAATCCTAATAGAACAGGTGGACACCAGAGACAGCAGAACACAAATCACCCAGTACCATCAGTAACCACCAGAGGGAGCCCAAAAACAGAACTCACAACAGAGGTGCACATGTAAACTCATCTGGAAGAAGTTGCAGCCCATTGTGATGCCTTGCCCAACCGAGGAGACTTGGCTGCAGGTGGCTTTCAAACTGTGGCCAATCCCAACTGGGGAGTGCTGTCGATGGCAAACATGTGAGAGTGCTGAAGCCACCACGATCAGAATCACGCTTCTTTAATTATAAGAAGTATTTTTCTGTGGTCCTGATGGTGGTGGCTGACGCACATTACAAGTTTGTTGCCATCGACGTCGGTGCTTATGGCAGTTCTGGGGACTCTCGGGTGCTGCAATCATCTCAGATTGGACTTCAAATTCTTCGAGATGGCGGAACGCTCCCAGCCCCAAGATCTTTGCCGGGTTCCACACATCCAGTGCCCTTTGTGATGGTATTGGATGAGGCATTTCCCTTAAAGCCCAACCTGCTGCGCCCATACCCACGAAGAGCACTGGATGACCGGAGGAGGATTTTTAACTATAGGCTGAGCCGTGCACGAAAATATGTGGAATGCACCTTTGGGATCATGTGTAGTCGGTGGAGGATCTTTCACACTGCCATCCAGTTAGATCCGGAGACTGTTGACACTGTAATAAAGGCATGTTGTGTGCTCCACAACTATGCTCGGGAACACAGCACAGAGCTAGTTGAGGAGCCCACAGGTGTCTGAATTAATTGCAGTGGACAACTTTGGTCAAGGAAAGCAATGTAGCTCGGCTGTGCGTGTGAGAGAAACCTTCGCTGACTACTTCATGAGTCCTGAAGGTGCCGTGCACTGGCGGTACTCCTGTGCCGCTGTTGAGCAGCCTGAACTGCAGAGAAGATCGGATGCCTAAACACAATCAAGGCCCCAGCCTGTACGTCAGAGATAACACCAGAGAACATACCATGCCTAAACCCAATCTACCAAGGCCCGTTTTTATTCATCTATATCAAACCAAATAATTGTAAATTAATACAAATTTGGATTTTTGAAAATTTCGTCTCCATGAATTTTATTTTCACTGTCACTTCATCCGATCCCTTTACCCACTCTTCATATACTGTAATTATGCAAATACTACATGTTTAAGAATAAAAAAAAAAATCAGTTGTCAAAAAAAAAGTTTTTAATTAACTGAAATATTTTTTGCAAATATAACAAACTGAATTGAAGATCAGTCCAGAAGGATACAGAAACAGATTTAACACAAAAAATTACAAAGCCGATACTTTGCATGTTTTTATGAAATTAAAATGAACATGGAAGTGCACTTAAATTTTCAGGGTTCGCCAGATTGTTTGATTTCCCACAACCCACTTATGCACAAGGACAGGAGGTTCACAGCGCGAGGCTGAGGTTTGTTTGATCTCATCCGCTTTACTTTTCAGGAGGAACCCACTCCCCCCCCCCCCCCCCCCAAAATTTTTATTTTTTTTTTTTTCTTATAAATTTTTTTTTTCATAAACTGACATTTTTATTAAATATAAATAACTTTTTCATATTTGTTTTTGAAAACACTTGCACAAACATTGTCCAAATGTCCATCTCAACTCCAAAAAGAGGAACCGTCCAAACTCAAAATTGATGATATTCAGGGTCGTATCCACAACCCGGAAATAAGTCTTGTTGGGAGGAGACACTTGAATTTCGCATACTTGTATGATGGCCTGTTGTTGTAGGTACTGGTGTATGGCCATAACTGTAGGCATCAGCAGTGTCGGGCCCGTATGGTGCAGCCTGCCCAAAACGCTGCGATGCAGCTGGTGGTGGTGGGGGAGGCACAATGGGGTTATTAAATATGTTAAAAATACCCATCATTATATATTGTGCTGGGGGTAGGGTGGATGTGCCATCAATAGCCGTTAACAGACAATTGGCTGCTGTCATGTATATTTGCTGCTTGTCCCGTGGCAGTGTCCTTAGGCGGTCTGCCAAAAGTGACCCAAATTTGTCATGCTCATCTTGCTTGCCCAAATTGTTAAGCAGATTGAGCGTTCTGCTAGTTAGATTTTCGATTATTTGAGAATTTTTGGCCTTCTTGGGTGCAGCCCTTCTCAATGCCACGGGACGGGCAGAAGCCCCCATCCCCATGTGCCTCGACACACCACCACCAGAGCTGGACGCAGCGCCCGAGGCAGGAGCAGCATCGTTGGACTCCGACACTTCGTCCGTATTAGCTGGAATGGCCATTACACCAAAGGAGTCTGTCAAATCTTCTGACGTTCCAGCCGAAGACATGTTCCCCGGATAATCTTTGGTGATCATCCTGCAATCTTCAACCTCCTCTCCTATATTGTGCTCTGGGGTGTCACCTTCATGGTCCGGTGGTGTTTGGTCGTAGACGTTGCTTTCAGTTCTGTAGACCGTATAAA
The DNA here is from genome assembly GCF_032444005.1 of Ranitomeya imitator. Lineage (NCBI taxonomy): Eukaryota > Metazoa > Chordata > Amphibia > Anura > Dendrobatidae > Ranitomeya > Ranitomeya imitator. Next base: position 738,252,531 of record NC_091284.1, on the reverse strand, counting down.
AAACCATGTTAAGAAAATACTATTTGAAATCATGAAGTAAACAAAAAAATTTTGATATATAATCTACCACCTCAAACTCCGGCTACTCAATACGCACTGCAGCTGGTCTGCATATGGCACCCTCTTCCTTGGCGGAGAGCTGCCACTAGGAGTCTTTAGGGATTTGATGAATCGGTCTGTCACAGACCGCCATCTCTTCCCAACATCGTCCACTGAAATGAATATAAAATAAATATTAATTACACATCCTTTTTTCTTACATTTTCCCAATAATTTAAATAATCAATACAAATAATTTTTTTCCCCTGCTTCGGTAGATTTGGCCACTCAGGATATAGAGCGGTAACAATTTGTGGCCAGGCATCACGCTTCGACCCCTTGCATTCTTCACTTGCGCGGTCCCTGACCTCAGGGTATTTTTCAATCTAAAATATATCAGATTACAAGGGAAAATATTTTTTTCAAATTAATTGTGGACTATTAGAAATATATCGATATCTAGACTAGCACAAAAAGGATAACCTTCGGCACTCAACAAGTCCACAAATTTTTACTCTCAATGGAAATTGATTTCTTGGTAGACAGCCAGCAAAAAAGGTATAAAAGACATCAAAACTCCAACGTTTCGGCATACTATGTCTTTTTCAAGGAAGTCTATGATAACAGAACAAAACAGATACATTTTTCATTAATGTAATACATTCAAATATAAAGCTTTTAAACAAAATAAGTGGCTGAATAAATCACATCAGAGAGAAAGATATTTAATAGAAAAGAAGACACCAGAAACTCCATGTGATCAGAAAACACCGTGAAGGAAATAGGAAAAAATATTTTATTATTATTATTGAATAGTAGGTAAAAACTTAGATACCATACGGACAAGGAAGATGGGATGTTTCCAAAATAGAACAAAAAAAAAAGAGACCAAGAAAAGAGGGATACATAAACAAAAACCCAGGATAAAAAGAAAGAATAATATATAACAGTGGATATATGTCCAAATTCAGGCCCATACCAAAGTGCATGTGAAAATTATCACAGAAGATAAAGATATACACGCAACTCATATATATGTGTATGTGTATGTGCATATACATACATACAGTTAGGTCCATATATATTTGGACAAAGACAACATTTTTCTAATTTCGGTTACAGACATTACCACAATGATTTTAAACAAAACAATTCAGATGCAGTTGAAGTTCAGACTCTCGGCTTTCATTTGAGGGTATCCACATTAAAATTGGATGAAGGGTTTAGGATTTTCAGCTCCTTAACATGTGCCACCCTGTTTTTAAAGGGACCATAAGTAATTGGACAATTGACTCCAAGGCTATTTCATGGACAGGTGTGGGCAATCCCTTCATTATATCACTCTCTATTAAGCAGATAAAAGGCCTGGAGTTGATTTGAGGTGTGGTTCTTGCATTTGGAAGGTTTTGCTGTGAAGTAAACATGCGGTCAAAGGAGCTCTCCATACAGGTGAAACAAGCCATCCTTAAGCTGCAAAAACAGAAAAAAAAACATCCGAGAAATTGCTACAATATTAGGAGTGGCAAAATCTACAGTTTGGTACATCCTGAGAAAGAAAGAAAGCACTGGTGAACTCATTAATGCAAAAAGACCTGGGCGCCCACGGAAGACAACAGTGGTGGATGATCGCAGAATGATCTCCATAGTGAAGAGAAACCCCTTCACAACAGCCAACCAAGTGACCAACACTCTCCAGGAGGTAGGCGTATCAATATCCAAATCTACCATAAAGAGAAGACTGCATGAAAGTAAATACAGAGGGTTTACTGCATGGTGCAAGCCACTCATAAGCATCAAGAATAGAAAGGCTAGACTGGACTTTGCTAAAAAACATCTAAAAATGCCAGCACAGTTCTGGATGAACATTCTTTGGACAGATGAAACCAAGATCAACCTCTACCAGAATGATGGAAAGAGAAAAGTATGGCGAAGGCGTGGTACAGCTCTTGATCCAAAGCATACCACTTCATCTGTAAAACACAGCGTTGGCAGTGTGTTGGCTTGGGCATGCATGGCTGCCAGTGGCACTGGGTCACTAGTGATTATTGATGATGTGACACAGGACAGAAGCAGCTGAATGAGTTCTGAAGTATTCAGAGCCATACTGTGTGCTCAGATCCAGCCAAATGCAGCAAAACGGATTGGTCGTCATTTCATACTACAGATGGACAATGACCCAAAACATAAAGCCAAAGCAACCCAGGAGTTTGTTAAAGCAAAGAAGTGGAATATTCTTGAATGGCCAAGTCAGTCACCTGATCTCAACCCAATTGAACATGCATTTCACTTGTTAAAGACTAAACTTCAGTCAGAAAGGCCCACAAACAAACAGCAACTGAAAACCACAGTAGTGAAGGCCTGGCAGAGCATCAAAAAGGAGGAAACACAGCGTCTGGTGATGTCCATGAGTTCAAGACTTCAGGCAGTCATTGCCAACAAAGGGTTTTCAACCAAGTACTAAAAATGAACATTTTAGTTAAAATTATTGAATCTGTCCAATTACTTTTGGTCCCTTTAAAAACAGGGTGGCACATGTTAAGGAGCTGAAACTCCTAAACCCTTCATCCAATTTTAATGTGGATACCCTCAAATGAAAGCTGAAAGACTGAACTTCAACTGTATCTGAATTGTTTTGTCTAAAATTCATTGTGGTAATATCTATAACCAAAATTAGAAAAATGTTGTCTCTGTCCAAATATATATGGACCTAACTGTACATACATACCCATCCATATACACTCATGCACAGAGAAAGAAAAACCTATCAAGAGAAAACCAATCAAGGAAAAACATCGTAATATACCTGTATATAATCAGAGATATTCTTAATGTGTCGTTTGCCTAAAATGGCTAATGAGGAAAAATCATGGCTGTAAAGAAACCCAAAATAATATAACATAAGTTCCAATTATTGGTAAGAATAAGTGTAGCCAAATGCCAAACGACAGTGTGCCGTAAACCCGGTATATATGCCATAAATTACATGAGGTCACATCCGGTTATACGAGTAAACACTCGTATGAAGCACGGAAAAAGCCGACCGCAAAGACCGGAGCCTGCGCAGTGTGCCGGGATATGCGCTAGAGACAAATGCAGAGTAAACTGCCAACAGAAGACGGCGCATGCGTAGTGCGCCGTAAAACTTCCCATCAAATGGGCAAATAAATGCAGCGTACAACATGGTTAACCCTTACCCAGGAGAGATTAGGTGTATAAGGAATCACTCACATCAAGCAATAGGAAAAATAACAGAAAACCAACTAACATGTGAATAAAAGCCATGGAGGGACAAAACTAGCCACCAGGGATGGACCTAAGAGTATGGAAATATAAATTACCCCAGTGAGGGAGACATAAAAGCAACATGTATTCAGTGCATAGTATATACATAATACCCAAATCCCATGAAAGCGATATACTACCATAATGCCACATAACAGTGTACAAAAAGATCCCATAGAAAAAGTATATATAGTCTCGAGACAAGATTATGTATAAGGAGTGGGAAGGGAAATAACCCAGCAAGAAAAACGACTTTGAGAGGAAGGTTGTTATCACGATGGCACCTAAATGGAGGGAATCATAGAGACATAATCAACATTGATAATTGAGATGAAACATAGAGATGTGAACCATAATTGAACTAAAATTAATTCTGTATAGCCTCATATTCCCTATTCATGCCTTGTGGATGTAGCGTCTGAAGGGTAAAAATCCAGAACGCTTCTCTCTCCTTTAATCTCTGAATCCTATTCCCACCACGCCTAGAGGAGGGAATACTCTCAAGTACCGTATTTTCTGGCGTATAAGACGACCCCCAACTTTTCCATATAAAATATGGAATTTGGGATATGCCCGCCGTATAAGACGGGGGTCATCTTATACGCCCAATCATCTTATACGGCGTGTAGTTCCCAGGGTCTGGAGGAGAGGAGACTCTCCTTCAGGCCCTGGGATCCATATTCATGTAAAAAAAAAAAGAATAAAAAACATGGATATACTCTCCCTCGGACGGGCCCTGGATCACAGCGCTGCAAGCGTCTCCCTCTGTTCCTTAGAATGCGGTGAGTGAAGGACCTTCGATGGCGTCGCGGTCACATGAGCGGTCAGGGTGAGTGAAGGACTTTTGATGGCGTCGCGGTCACATGAACGGTCAGGTCACCTGACCGCTCATGTGACCGCGACGCCATCGAAGGTCCTTCACTCACCGCATTCTAAGGAACAGAGGGAGACGCTTGCAGCGCTGTGATCCAGGGCTCGTCCGAGGGTGAGTATATCCATGTTTTTTATTTTTATTCTTTATTTTTTACATGAATATGGATCCCAGGGCCTGAAGGAGAGTCTCCTCTCCTCCAGACCCTGGGAACCACACGATGAAATTCAAGATCCCTCCCTGCACATGCCGTACCCGGCGTATAAGACGACCCCCGACTTTTGGGACAATTTTTGGGGGTAAAAAAGTCGTCTTATACGCCGGGAAATACAGTACTTGGAATTTCAATTGTGAAATGGAATGTCCCGCTGAAATGAAACGGAACCGGTAACATGGTGCGATTGCACCGAATGGTAGACTTATGCTGAGAAATACGGTCTCGGATATGTTGGGTAGTCTCCCCAACATATCCGACACCGCAGGGGCACATAATTAAATATATTACATGGGAGGAATCACACGTAAAAAAACCTTTGATCGGGAATAGTTTCCCCGACCTCGGATGGGAAAAAGTGTCGCCCCTAGTTATATTTGAACACTGTGGACAATGCAGACAGGGGAATGTGCCTTGTCTCTGTGTGGCCAAGAGGGTTTGTCGTTGCAGTGTCTTTGTTGAGCCTATATCAGCCCGTACTTGCATATTTTTAATGTTTTGTGGTCTCTTGTAACAAATTAGAGGTGGAATCAAAAATTCTGAGATGGAAGGGTAAGCCTTACCCAACAGGGGCCAGTGTTCTAAAACACACCTCTTAAACAGATTAGTATAGGGATGATTAAAAAATTGTGATAAAGATGTCTCGTCACCCTTCCATATTAGAAAAACGTCATCAATATATCTCTTCCAGCAAATACAGCATTGCTGAAAGAGACAATGGGTGTATACAAACTTCTCCTCAAAAGACGCCATAAAGATATTCGCATATGGAGGCGCCACATTTGATCCCATTGCGGTCCCGACCTTCTGAATATAAAACTGGTCGGCAAAAAGAAAAAAATTCTTTGTTAAGATCATGTTAAACAATGTCAAGCAAAATTCCTTTTGGATGGAGAAGTTCTTATACTTGTCAAGAAACCACTGCACCGCCTCAAGGCCTTTCAGATGATCAATAGTCGTGTAGAACGAATTAACATCCATTAAGACCAAGGAAAAGAAAAGATCATGTGGGTCGTCATTTTTCCCTATATTAGGATATGACTGCTGTGTTCTTTGGTGTTATATTTTGCACTTTTAAATGTTTTTAAGCCTTGTTTTTGTGTGGTATATTGTTATGTTGATCAATAAAAACTTTGTAATTTTTTATATTTGTTTGAGGTGCTCCCATTTTTGTGGACATGATCTTTTCTTTTCCTTGGTCTTATTGTAGTTTTTCAAGTCCATGGTGAGCCCCAATACATATTTATTTATATACTTAGTGGTGCCCTCCGCCTCTTTCCATTTCATTGAATTAACATCCATTGTCACAAGAAAACAGTTCTTTTGTAGATTACCAACCGATTTCAGACCCTCCAAAAAGTCAGAGGTATCTCTAATAAATGAAGTCACATGTACAAGAAGGGGAGTCAAGATTTTCTCAACTGTTCTAGCCAATGGAGAAAGTATAGAGTTAGTAGAAGCAACTATCGGTCGTCCCGGAGGGCAGGTCCGATGTTTGTGGATCTTGGGTAATGCGTAAAATACAGGGACCACGGGATGTAGATTAAGCAAAAATTCACTCAATTTCGAATCAATTACATTCTGTTCTCTATATAACTTGACTATCCGTTGAATTTCTCTAAATATATCTCCAGAGGGATCCCTGTCCAAAGGCAAATAGGTATCCCTATCATCGAGATGTTGATGGACCATTAATAGAAAGAGGTGTCCATAACAACAATCGTTCCCCCCTTGTCTGCCGGTTTAATAGTAATAGAACTATTCCTTTTAAGATTATCAAGAGCTCGCTTATCAAGTGTGGTACAATTACGTTTAATCGGTAATGAACCCTGATTAATCTGTGCACATTCCCTCTTTATATCCTGTGTCACCAATGAGATGTAAGTCTCCACTGGGTGGTAAGATTTGGGGGGATTATATTTACTGGGTATCGACAAATCCAATTCTTTAAGACTGAAAACACTTTTATCGGGATTTAATGATAAAGCCGAGTGATCAATAGTGGAACTAAAATTACCTGTTGCAAAATGTGCCTTAAGTCGTAAATTTCTAAAAAACCTTTGAAGTTCCTGATCTAATTGAAATCCATTGAATGCTGGTGTATGACAAAATGAGAGACCTTTTTGCAAGACGGTTAATTCAGATGGTGAGAGGTTGTAGGAGGAGATATTATAGACCAATTGGTCCCTACCTGTGAGCGAGTTCTGACACGGGAGCTGCCGTTTACGTGTTCCGGAGCCCCTCCTCGTCGGTCTCTGTTTGACCGACCTTGCCTCTGTTCCAAAAAAGGAGAGGTGGCACGGGGGTTGGAATCATTGTCGGAACTAGAGGAAGTAGTAAAAAAATCACGCCTATATTGGCGTCGGTTACGCTGAACATTAATATCACGCCATCTATAAACTGATCTACGGTGATAATCCTCCGTGTCACGTAGGAACTTTGAACGTTTCCTATCTTGCAATACATTTCTAAATTCATCAATAGTTTTATCAATTTTCTGTTTTAAACTCTCAAACTTATCATTAGCAAGAGTATTATTTAACTGTTGTATAACCTCCATTTGCTTGTCCATCTCAGAAATCTCCTTCTGGAGATATTCAATGGTTAATAACATAATATCCATAGAGCATTTATTCAAAATCCCTTCAAATTTTGTACAAAAGTCTGTTTTTTCTTGAAACAAAGTGGGTCTTAAAGATACCCGTAAGCCAGGAGGTATGCGCTTAACTTTGTGATACTCAGCCAAGGTCACATTTGTTTTGTTTATTATGTATCCCTCTTTTCTTGGTTTCTTTTTTTGTTCTATTTTGGTACATCCCCTCTTCCTTGTCCTTATGGTATCTAAGTTTTTACCTACTATTCAATAATAAAAATAAAACATTTTTTCCTTTTTCCTTCACGGTGTTTTCGGATCACATGGAGTTTCCGGTGTCTTCTTTTCTATTAGATATCTTTCTCTCTGATGTGATTTATTCAGCCACTTATTTTGTTTAAAAGCTTTATATTTGAATGTATTACATTAATGAAAAATGTATCTGTTTTGTTCTGTTATCATAGACTTCCTTGAGAAAGACATAGTATGCCGAAACGTTGGAGTTTTGATGTCTGTTATACCTTTTTTGCTGGCTGTCTACCAATAAATCAATTTCCATTGATAGTAAAAATTTGTGGACTTGTTGAGTGCCGAAGGTTATCCTTTTTATACATTGGTCTTTTTTCCTTTGAGCACCACATAACTTGAAGAGTGCACCACTTTTGACCTGACTATTAGACTAGCACACACAAAACCACATACACAGCGCGTTCAACGTAATCTAACGTACAAATTGTGAAGAAAATGTCCTAACATAACGGGTGAAATAGAGAAACACAAAAGCATCACATTATGGACAGAAGCAGTGAAAATAGGGATTTTTGTGTACTCACCGTAAAATCCTTTTCTCCGAGCCATTCATTGGGGGACACAGACCATGGGTGTATGCTGCTGCCACCAGGAGGCTGACACTAAGTAACACAAAGAAAGTTAGCTCCTCCCCTGCAGTATACACCCTCCTGCTGGCCCCCAGCTAACCAGTTCGGTGCAAAAGCAGTAGGAGATCAATAGCAACATATAAACATATAGCATGTCACATTATATAAGAGAGTATAAAAATATCAAAAGATAAAAACAAAGCATAAGCTAAGGGTGGGAGCTGTGTCCCCCAATGAATGGCTCGGAGAAAAGGATTTTACGGTGAGTACACAAAAATCCCTATTTCTCCTTCGCCTCATTGGGGACACAGACCATGGGACGTCCCAAAGCAGTCCCTGGGTGGGGACATCATCAGATCAGGCCGTGTAACCGCTACTTACAAGTGCGCCACCGCGGCCTGCAAGGTCCGCCTGCCCCGACTCACATCTGTGGAAGTATGTGAATAAAAGTGCTTCAAGAATGTATGCGGACTGGAGGAGTTCACAAGCTTGCGGTCGTGCTTGCCGAAGTCTGGAACCTAGAGCCCTTAGACAGGGAGATAGGCTGACATCTAGCTCGGAAGGACTCCTGGATGGAGAAAACAATCCACCAGGCTAACCTGGCCGAAGAAACGGTTAGACCCTTCCTGCGACTGTCAGGAAGCCTACTTACCATCGAGAAAGCTAAGTAAAGCGTCCAACCCTTGGCAGGACGCCATTCTCGATACGTACCCACTCAAAGCACTCACTCCTTCCAGGTTATAGAGGATCCCTTCCGAGGTGTGTAGATCGGAGCCAAAAGAGATGAGAGAACAATTCCCCTGCAACAGTGGGAATACAATACCACCTTGGCAATGAGAGAAGGGGATGTCCAGAGGGCAACCCTGCCTTGAGGTAATAAGGAAAAAAGACAAAGAACAGAACGTCGAGTTCCAAAGACTCATCAGGAGTACAAGAACGCCAAGAAAGAATGGAAGAGACCTTCCCTGATAGTGAAGGCTGTCCGGGTCCAAAAAAGGAGTCCACTGTAAAATGCCGAGGATCATTAGGGTCCCACGGATCTAACGGTACGCGGTAGGGAAGAACTACAGGTTAGGGCTCCCTGCAAGAAAGTCCATCTTCCCAGATTTGTCGCAATAAGACGGAAAGCTAGAAGAACAGCAAGCGAGAAAACCCTGACATGGTCAGTGCGGTACTCCCGGGATTCCTGGAGCCCTTCCTGCTTCTGAATAGATCTCAGAAGAAGTAGAAGAGGACTTATAGAAATTGGTCCCATGGAAGAGCAGAGCATGCACTGCGATGGTCTTGAAAGTCAAGGCCAAACCAAGAACCGGAGCACATAGGCGTTCAGCTTGGACGCCATCTGACCTACATCTGGAGAAGTCTAGTGAAGGCAGATCCGATGGAAGACTTCCGAATGAAGTTCCCACTCACTAGAGGAGGAACCCTGACGGCTGAACATGTGTTCTGCCCAGAGCACTACTCCAGGGATATGTACTGTTGAGATCCCCGAATGAAAGATCTCGGCTCGTCAGAGAGAGAGAGAGAGGTGCCTGGGCCATGGCGCTTGACTGTGGGTAGACCAAAGACCCGCCTAAAGTCAGTGGGCCTGCTGCAGGATTAGACGTACCGTTCAGAACTCCAGGGAAAAGATCGGAAGAAGACTGGCCTTGGAATTCCCCAATGACCATTGGACCAGGAGAAGGCTCTGGGAGAGGAAGGAGCTCAGAGAATACTCTTTGAAAGCCTGATAGATCTGCAGAAAAAAAGGGCGCAGCAAAGGAAACTGCTTCCATTGTCGTCCTTTTCCTCAGAACCCTCCTAGCGAATTGAATGAACGGAGGGAATGAGATATGAAGTGCGCAAGCTCTCTGTTGAAGAACCACGAGTTTGACTCGAGAGAGAAAAAACCATCCTGCTGGGCAGGATCATCCTGAAAAAGGGATCTGCTGAACTGGGAAAGAGGAAAAGAAACTTGTCTAAGTTTAGCTGCTAGCCCAAAGAAAGGATATTGCAAGAGATATAGACCACTCAGCGTAGTCCTAGAAGAGCAGCTACAAAGTCGACCAAAAAGAGCAGGACGACCATGCTTCTATGATGGAAGAAGTACATGACAACCGACATGACCCTTGCGTCCACACTGGTGTGGTAGCCAGGCCGGAGGACAAGGTCGTGACTAGAAAATGCTGTTCGCAAATGGAAAGGAAGAAATTTACTTACACTGGGGATAGAACCCATGTTTCCCACTCAATAGTCAAAGAGCTTAACCACTCAGCCATCAGCTGACCTTGAAGAGATTGTTGTAGCGGGGAGAAATAGGCATGTGAGGGTAAGACTCCCGAATGACTAAGGATGCCAGAAAAATCCACCTCTTTCTGATGAAGTAATGGCTGAGCGGAGAAACTCTCCTGCGACGTGGGAAGCCACTGCCTGAGCTGATTTTAGGGGCGACGGGCCTCTTCATGGGCACCGATCTCCCCCCTCCCTTTTCAGACGAGCACTGGAGTTTCTCCTTCAGTATCCTCTTCTGCAGCCAGGCCTATTGCCGGACATTCAGCCCTGTCCACCAGGTTTTACTCTTGGCTGTACAGAGGCACCTTCCAGCGTGGCGTCCGAGCAGCCCCCCACTGCATCACCACTGAAAAAGCGGATGATGGAAGGAGGCAGACGGTTCCTCTCCACCCCTCTTCTGCAGGTATGGTGGATGGAGGCTCCCCACCCCTACACCGTCCTATCTTCCCGGGCACAGCTCCTACCTGTACGGGGTAAGTGCACGTTAATAATTGACTTTTTTGGCGGTCATAGGTGGGCTCCATAGTGGCAGGGTCCCCACAGAGCTTCGCGGTCCCTTTCCCTTCAGTCCGCGGGTGCGCGCCGGCCGACTCTATAAATTTAGTCCCCGGCTTCGGCCCTGTTTAGGCCGCATTCCAGGAAGCCCCGCCCCCCGCCGGCTTCACTCTAGCGGCTCCGCCCCCCTATTCTGGCGCTTCTCGTGCAGGACGAGATCTCGGCGGCCATCTTCTCCCTGACCTCAGGAAGGGGCTGCGGAGTTTCCGGCCCCTAGTTCTTCTGGAAGGGGCTGCTGCCGGCGGTTTTCAGCGCTGAAGTCAGCGCTATTCCAGACGGGGGACTCAGAATCCCGGTAAGGTGAATCGCTCCCCTCCCCCGCAAATCCGCACGTCCGGCAGCATAATGGGACTAACATCACGGTTTTAAATACTTGGGACCCACATTCTCTGGGGCTCAGGTCCCCTGGTCTTTAAGTCTCTTGCCCAGTAGCCGCTGGGCTTGTCTCATGCCCAGTAGTCGCTGGGCTTATAGGTGCATCCCCAGTTTTTTTCCATGGTTTTTCTCATAAACCCTTCACCAGATTCCCTGGTCTTAAGAGTTCCCTAGTGTAAAAGGAGCACATTACCAGCGGAGCCGGTCACTTTTCTCATAGTGCTTAATCAATTGAGCTCAGGAGCCTTCGCTGCGCCTATCCCGGCTCCTCCCAGAGTACCTAGTTCCCCTCCTGGGATTCCATCTCTGGCATTATCTTTTTAAAGATGCCCCGGTCTTGTCCAGCATTCCTGGTCTTAAAGGAGCATGACCAGCATTCCCGGTCTTAAAGGCACACGACCACACATGACAAGTATGCCCTGGCCTTAAGGGCACGTGACCAGCATGCCCTGGTCTTAAAGGCACGTGACTAGTATGCCCTGGCCTTCAAAACACGTTACCAGTATTTCCTGGTCTTAATGACTCATGACCAGTATGCCCTGGTCTTAAAGGCACGTGACCGGTACTCTTCGGTCTTAAACGCTAGTGACCAGTATGCGCTGGTCTTAATCTCCCATGACCAGTACGCTCATGACCAGTATGCTCTGGTCTTAAAGGCACATGACCAGTATGCCCTGGTCTTAAGGCGTTTGTCCAGCATGCCGTGGTTTTTAAAGGTGACCAGTACACGGGGACTTCTACTCTCCTGCTTTTAAAGGTACTCGACCAGTATGCCCTGGTCTTAGAGACACGTGACCATTATACCCTGGACTTAAAGGCACATGTCCAGTATGCTCTGGTCTTATAAACACATGACCAGTATGCCCTGGTCTTAAAGGCACATGACCAGTATGCCCTGGTCTTAAAGGCACATGTCCAGTATGCCCTGGTCTTAAACGCAAATGACCAGTAGGCCCTGGGTTTTAAGGGCTCATGACCAGTATGTCTTGGACTTAAAGGTGCATGTCAAGTACGTCCTGTTTCTTAAAGGCACATGACCAACAGGCCTTGGTTCTTGATGGCACATGACGCACATGAACAGTATGTCCTCCTCTTAAAGGCACAGGACCAGTATTCCCTGGTCTTAAAGGCGCATGACCAGTATTGACTGGCCCTAAGAGCACATCAGCAATCCTAAACTGGTCTCCCTAACTGAACTCTGGAGCACTCAACATGCTCCCTCTTCTACATTAGGAGTCGCCGGCTAGCAGGGGCCGCAAGTATCCTTGAATAACGTACAGGTTCTACAAAATGGAAGTTTTCTTTTCCTGATCTCTCCCCCATGTTTGGTTGAGAACAATGCGAAATATGGATCGGATATTGCCTTGATTTGCCAGAGCTTCTGAGAAAGAGGGACTCTCTCTCTCTCTCTCTTTATATCATCAACAGTGGGACGGGCGAGGATATCGCAGGAGAGGATACGGAGAGGTGAAACTCCCGTGCTCGCCTGTTGTTGGTTCGGGGGAGATCGGACCATGAAAGAATCCGTCGCCCCCTTCGTCCGTTGTAAAAGGTAAAAAGGTAAAATCTTTGGGTCTGAATAGCAGACCCGTCCGTGTGCCTCCTACGGACACTAAGCAAGAACTGGTTAGCTGGGGGCCAGCAGGAGGGTGTATACTGCAGGGGAGGAGCTAACTTTCTTTGGTCTGTGTCCCCCAATGAGGCGAAGGAGAAAACTACCCATACGAACTCATACACGAACCCCAACACTCCCCTAAAGCCTCTTTCACACTTGCGTCGTTTGGCATCCGTCGCAATCTGTCGTTTTGGGAAAAAAACAGATCCTGAAAATGTGCTCGCAGGATACTTTTTCCACCATAGACTTGTATTAGCGACGGATCGCGACCGATGGCCTCACGTCGCTTCCGTCGTGCAACGGATCCGTCGTGTTTTGGAGGACTGTCGGCACCAAAAAAAACGTTCAAGTGAACGTTTTTTTGGCCGTCGTGTCCGCTATTTTCTACCGCGCATGCACGGCCAAAACTCAGCCCCCTCTTCCCCGGACTTCAGAATGGGCAGGTGATGCATTGAAAAACTGCATCCGCTGCCCACATCATGCACAAATTTCACAACGTGCGTCGGTACGTCGGCCCGACGGATAGCAACGGACCTGTACCGACGCAAGTGTGAAAGTACCCCAGTCAACCAGGAAGTCCACGCAGCCGCTGTGAGTACCTAACGCATTCACCCGAGCAGCGAGAGCTGCATTCCGGAGAACTCATGATACAATGAACGGTGTCGCTTTACGATCCCGTTCATTGTATCGACGGCCGCGGTTTAGAGCAGCCACATGTTATGTGGCTGCTCTAAACGAAAGATCATCGTGAGACACTCGCTTAATTGGATGCTGCGGAGGGTAGGTATACATTGTGGTCTGTTTTTTTACTTTTTTTCTGACGAGGGATTCGTGGAATTGGGTGTTTAGGCGAGTATGGGTTTGTTTTTTTAAAATTTATTTTAGGTGCCGATCAGCGGGGACAGGTATGTATGATTTATTTACACAGGTAACCACTGGCCACCAATGAAAATGAATTTTATGGACCAATGTTAGTAAAAATAGGGACATGGGGAAAAATTTATTAATTTATTTTTACCACTGGCCACCAATGTAAATTACACACTGGCCACCAATGATAATTTTTTGGGGGTGAATAATTTAATATTTTAATAATTTATTATGAGGCAATTTAGCATGGGCACATGGGAAAATTATTTAGGGGACATTTTGGTGGGGGAAATTTTGGCACATTTATTATGAAATTAGGGGGAGGGGGTCACCACTAAATTCAGGGACGTACATAACAGCAGGGACAGTTCGATGGGAAATACTGCTCCCATCAAGCTGAGCCTGCTGCCAAGTGTCACGATGCAAAAATAGGAAAACAGGAGATGAGGAATCTGGGCCCCTGAACTGCCCCTCAGGCTAGGGAAAGCCCTGACTTTCCTTAACCTGGGGGTACCCTTGAAGGTAGGGAGGCCCAAGTCACCAACCTGTCCCTGTCTCCTGTTAAACCCTGAACTAAACCCCCAACCCCCACCCCAGGAGGTGAACAGAGAAAACAGCACCACAAAACAAATAAACAATATTGAGGGGAACACGATACCAAAAGGTGAATGCACAAACTACAAAGGGACAAAGAAACAATAACACCACACTTAGCTTTCTCTGCTGCAATGCACCGCACAGCAGAGTAAGGGACCAGGAATGAGTATTTAGCTGAAGAAAAACAGCACTCAGCAAGCTCCTTTTCCAGCAAGGTTGGTATCCAAAGGACCTGTATAACCAACAGTCAGCTGAAGCACCAGGTGACCTTATAAAGGATGGTGGGAGTGGTCACAAACATCAGCTGACCCAGCAGCAATGCAATGCAGTGCAATAACACCAGCGGCCACCGGGGGGAGTAAACTGCATTAACCCCCAATGACCAGAAAGGAAAAAAGTTTATATCTGAGGGAAACCAGATCTGCCACAGATCCAAACATGGATCGTGACACCAAGACTTGGAGGTAACAGACATAGGCCAATGGGAGTAGTAGTCTCATCGGCCTATGTCCGAACGAACACACACACACACTTACCACACTTATCATCTGCAACACATCCAGACTCATCCGATCATACCACTCCATGTCAGCAGCCATAATACAGGAAGACAGGAATGATCTGGGAGTCTCGTCTTCCTGGATTATGGGATGCGCATGCATGACCATTATGGGATGGACATTGAACTTCCTGTTTGCTGCGATTTTTACAGCAAAAAAAAAAAAAACGCTTGAAACCCGCTAATTTTTTTATGTTTGCGAATTTCAATCGTTCCAATACAAGTCTATGTGTGTGGAAAATAAGCGATTCCGCAAAATTATTGAACATGCTGCTTTTTTTCCCACAGTGCGTTTTTTTTCACGGTAAAAAAATGCAACATTTGCACAAGCTATGCGGAATACATAGAAACTATTGGGAGGCATATGCAAGCGTTTTTTTTTTTTTTCACATTTTTATAGGGAAAAAAATGCGAAAAATCCTGAATGTGTTCACATAGCCTAAATATTAAAATTTGCATTCTAAGAATCTTTTTTGTATACATTTGTATTCTCTTTATAAACATGACAAGATGTGTCTGTATTGGCTTGGCTATATGTAAAGCATATAATTTTTTTTCCCTGTTTAATAAACAAATTAAAAAAAAAAAATTTTTATAGATCCATGGAAACCACCGGCAGCAAACGGATGGCATCAGTGTGCAGTCTGCGTGCCGTCATTGTAATGAATAGGAGAAGCTTTGTAGCTGTAGTTTATTTTTTCATCAGTGAATATCACTATGTAGTTGTACATATTAGAAAAATCACGGATGTCGGAATGATGCTTTGTTGTTCAGCAAAACAGGAGAGTCTGCAGTGACTACATGATGGGGGTACGATACTGTCACAATGTATTCTCTGTGTAAGTGACTGTCACGTGATTCCACATATGAGGTTTACATGCTTGCAGTCATGTGCCGACTTTGCCCCCAATTCACAATGTTCAAGCAGAGTAGTCTAGATAGAACATGACTGCAAGTGTGTAAATCACATACATGCGGTTATCTGAGGAATAAAGGGAAATTGTGACTGTGTGCGCATCACACACGGTCATGGTTCAACACTGCAGTCACATAGAGTAAGTGCAGACTTTTCTTCTTAGACTGGACAACCCCTTTAAGGGATTGCCCAGCTAGACCACTCCATTCCAAAAGCATCCCAATTTAATGCTTGACCACAAGTAGATGGTTTATACAGTTTATTAAATCACAGGCATCGGATGGATAGCATTTACAAGAGCTGACTTCGTGCTGCGGACTCTTTGGCTATCAGTAATGGTTCTGACGTGCAGCATGTTCGCGGACTGTACGGTGTTGTGTCCTGTTACTGTTGTTCCGATGCAACTGTTCGGGGAACACAGGCCTTTTGATAATCTATTGCACCTCTACTGTCTCTGGTACTCGTCATATATGCATTCGGCTTTCTGACTAATTGTCTTTCTGACCGTTGTGTCAGCTTATTAGTTTCTACAAATATCCAGTAAAAAATAAAAATGACAACTTTTTCTGTGTTTTCTTGTCCTTTTTTTTTTCCCCAAAATTGAACTAATCCGATGAACCATAAGCGCCACAGGATGAGGACTCCTGAAATCTATCCAGCTCAGTCCGAAGGTTGGCTATTAATACTTCAACTTTAGGCAGAGTTGCAGATGCACGAAATAAGTGTGCAGAAGCGAGGACATAGGACATAAATTTGGCCTGCCTGTCCACTGGCATTTGCCGACATTGTCCTGCAACTGCAAGGCCAAATCCATCCATATCATCCAAATCTTCAATTCTTTCATGTTGAAATCTTGACTGGCTTATATTCCTGGCAAAGAGACTGTTCAACCGCCTTCTAACTGGTGTGGTCCTCTCAGAAGGCCCAGAATGGTGTTTCAACGCTGGTTCATTCACCTCTGACCTTGGAGTTTCAGTCTCTTCCAGCAATGACTCTTCCGTGGAGTTATCATCATCTTGGTTCTCGGGAATCTCCTGCTGTTTCGGTGGCTTTACTTCAGCTCTGAATGTAAAAAGAGGAATTAGTCTGGGATCCTTATTTCAGTTTGGAGTCCTAACGTAGATTTATGCTCCATCATCCAGTTTTTACTGACTAGGTGCTATGATGTCTCCACTACACGCCACGCACAGGAGAGGAGATTCTGCTACCCTAGCTCTATAGCACACCCTCAAATGAAAAAGATGTATATACACCGTAAAACGCCCACCATTCTAGTTTTTGTGTGCTTCTCCACCTCTCTATTCTGTTCCTTTTCTCCCCACAGACTTCTATGGGCAGTATGCGATCGCTCAGTGAACTGACAGTACATCTTGGTCTCTCAATACAAATTTTAGTAGTTGAAAAATGAAGAGTTTCCTGCCAAAAACACAAATTATTAAAGGGGAACTTATGCATCTCTATTGAGGTACTAATATTAACTACTAACATCGAACTCCAATATTAATTAATGTCCACTTAGTAATGCCTGAGCGTATCTGTTCCTTATACTATATACTAATATAACTAACAGACTGATCCAGTAAGCAAAAAAAACGGATCTGCTTCAAATGGAAGAAAAATGGATTGATATTTAACGGATCTATAGACTTCAGTGTTAAAAAAAGGATCCAGTTGAAATCAGATTTTTTACCGGATAAAAAAAATTGGTGTCTGCACAACTTTTTTTGCCAATGGATTGCTGCTAGATTCATTCAAACGCATGATTACTGGACATGTGGACGTAGCCTTACCTAGATCCATCACGTGAGTGGCTCTGTCATAGAGGACAGAATGGTAAATGTAATCAGTTATCAGGTTAACGTTATGATGAGATACTTACTGCTGGGGTAACATGTTTGGCAAGAGCTCATCAGTATCCTGGAATAACTTTCTCTTTGAAGTAATGGACTCCTTTTTTTCCAGACACAGCAGATCTTTTTTCCTTATGGGATCATCTGTCAGAATTTTACATGTAGTTAGTCTTACGTAAAATAAACTATCGTCTCATTATCAAAATTGAGAAGCAGCATTTTCATATGTTTCCCATTCCCACCGCAGCCATTGTTTTTCCTCCTCTTCTTCCAAGAGAAGTAACTTATTATTTCTGCTGATATAGCCTTATGAGGGCTTGTTTTTTGGAAGGACGAATTGTAAGGTGGAGTTTTAAGCGAGTCTCAGAATCAGGTCCCACCGATCCGCTTGTACTTAAGTGCAATTAAATATGGAAATACATTACATAGGTCCAGTCTTTGAAAATCCGTAACACAATTGTTGTGCAATTATGTGTTAAAGTACACCAGCCTCATCGGGTCTTACAAATCTATTAATGTATGCAGTTTGTTTCGTGAAATCTGATGCCAGATCTGCTTTAAGTGAGCGCTGTATAAATGGCGGAGGTATTGACATTTTTCCATTAAGGATCACGAGGTGCCAATGAGTTGCCATCTTTGCGCTTCTCTTGTTATTACTACTACATACTGCAATACTGGCATGAAGATATGTCAGATATTGCGACTGCTGCGGCCGGTGAGATACGGTGACATCACACATGAGCTTCAGTCCGGAAAGCGACTGTAATATTAGTCGACATTAGTCAGTGTCAGAAAAATTTTATCTAGATAAAACTGAAAAATAGTAGCTATCTGGAAGCTATCCGCAAAAAATACCTGAAGTTCCTTGATTTCTCAAAGGTTCACGCAGATTATTCTCCGCCTGAAAATACATAATGGGAAAGTCCGTAAGAAAGCTTGCCAAATTTGTAGACTTAAAAAAAATAAAATGTGTCCCATTTCAGACTTTACCCCGCAGGCAAAATTAACTTTGAAAATAAACTAGGCTTTACTTATGCCAACACTTACCCTAGATAGTCCAGCTCTACACAGTGATTGATTGCAGTGCTGTGAATGTGGAGTTCCCACTGCAGCCAAACACCACCTACTGGGGTAGCGACAGACACACACAGGGCTAGACCAAGGAGGGTAAGTAAAGCTTGGTTTGTTTGTTTGTTTATTTTTTTTAAAGCTAACTCTGCCTGCGGGAAAATGTTTTCTGAAATGGGACAACCCCATTAATATTTCATTTATTTCCTTTTTATATCACTTGTTTTTATTTTAGAACTGCAACTTTTTGTTTTCCTTAGAGGCAGCTTGGATCTACATTTCTCACTGGCAGTTAGACATCTTATCTAATTAATTATTTTTTACACCAATTTCAAAGACAACATAGTAATACATCAGGGGTGTCAAATTGCATTCCTCGAGGGCCTCAGACCATGCGTGTTTTCAAGATTTCCTTTGCATTACACAAGGTGCTGGAATCATTCTGTGTAGGTGATTAAATGATCACCTGTGCAGTACAAGGAAATCCTGAAAACATGACCTGGTTGCGGCCCTCGAGGAATGTAGTTTGACACCTCTGGTATACATAGAACATTAGCGCTATGCACCAACAACTATAAAGACAGGCAGTTATCAAATAACCCCACTGTTCAAGTAAGAAATAATATTGGGGCACATTTATCAAGCTAAACGCTCTAGAATTCTGGGGCAATTTGTGCAAAAACACCCCCAAAAACCTGTAATTCATCACTCGCTCCATATTTGTGTTTTAGACACTTTATTTCTGAAAACAGGAGATCTTGATGAAATGTCAGTGTGGCATTTTGTGTGACACTGTGCCAAAAAATGGCTAAATTTAGGGTTCATGATGCACTATGAAAAATCTGGACCATATTAAAGCTGTCTTAATTTCCACTGATTGACCAAAGGTCTACATGTGAAGTGAAGCAGTAAAAGTCTGCTGACTGGTAACATGCTTGCTGGGCGACAGTCATTAATTGTCCTTTTTTATGAAGTGGGTGATCCCGCTTCAGATGCACACTGAGCAATCAGTAATAGATCATTTAGGCTATGTGCACACGTTGCGGATTAGGCTTAGGAATTTCTGGTGCGGATTCTGCCTCTCCTGGCAGAAAACGCACCTGCGGATTTGTTGCGTTTTTTGTGCGGTTCCACAGCGTTTGTGAATTTTTGCTGCGGTTTTCTTGCGGATTTGCTGCGTTTTTTACCCCTGCGGTTTTATATAATGGAATGGGTACAAAAACGCTACAGATTCACAAAAAAGAAGCAACATGCTACTTCTTTTAAACCGCAGCGTTTCCGCAGCGGATTTTATGCACAGTGTGCACAGCATTTTTTTTTCTCATTGATTTACATTGTACTGTAAATCAATTGCGGATCTGCAGCGTTTCTGCACCTCAAAAAATGCTGCGGATCGCAGAGAATCCGCAACGTGTGCACATACCCTTAGTGTACTTAGACATTGTTATTGGCAGCACTTGTCCTATTTACAGAGGACAATGCGCTGTCAAAAATTATGGTGTTTTGAGCAAACCGAAAGAGGGAATTTTGGTACAATAAAACCTCTTTCTTGGAGCCTTGATTGGGGGGACACAGGTAACCATTGGTGTATGGTGCTGTCACTAGGAGGCTGACACTAGGCAAAAAAGGTAAATAGCTCCTCCTCAGCAGTTTACGCCCACCGAGTGGCGCAAAGCACATCAGTTCGTTTTAAAGCAGTAGAAGCAACCAAAACCTCAACATATGTATCAATCCAACAAATAAAGAACCGTAGGCCCAATAGAGGTACAAACAGTTCAAGAGGGTGCTGTGTCCCCCAATGAAAGCTCCAAGAGATTTTACGGTGAGTACCAAAAATCCCTCTTTCTTTCTCGCTTCATTGGGGGACACATGTAACCAAGGGACATCCCAAAACAGTCCCAAGGGTGGGAAACAAAGAAGATGCAAAAGAAAAACAGACTCAGGTCAGGTGGTGCGCAACCGCCATCCGCAGCACCTTCCTACCCAGCCAACAACCAAAATAAATCAGAGTACCAAGTCCAGAAATACGTAAAAAGGTATAAATTTAATTAAATACATAATTAATACAAAGACATTAATGCAAAAAATATATAATATACACAATGTACAAAATTGGTACTAGAGACACAAAAAGCAACAGGATCTGGTAGATAGTGGCTTAAGTGTCCTGGCTACAACGGGCATAAGCATGATATAAGTGCTAGTCCATCAATCATGGGAGTAGGTAGGATATATATATTTTAAACAAGTCAACATCTAAGTGCGCATATAATTCATAGTACCTATGCTACCCCATCTCTGAAAAGTGCTTACCCATGCCACCGACACATGTTTCACGTTAGCTTTTTCAAGGTGTGCACCTTGAAAAACCAAACATGAAACGCGACTCGGTGGCGGAGTGGTGCGTGTGTCCTGTCGGAACGGCAGCATGGGTAACAACTAGTGATGAGCGAATATACTCGTTACTCGAGATTTCTCGAGCATGCTCGGGGGTCCTCTTAGTATTTTTTAGTGCTTGGAGTTTTAGATTTTAGCGCCGCAGCTGAATGATTTACATCTGTTAGCCAGCATAAGTACATGTGGGGGTTGCCTGGTTGCCATCCTCTGAGTCACAATGCCCTTTTGAATGTAATGGCATTTGCGGCTGACAGGGCTGCGCAACTAACCGCATCGAAAGATGCATGGACTACATAGTCTACCGCTCGAGAAATTTGATTGGCTAGCTGTACTGCCTCCGCTGAATCGAAGTAGTTAAGGTCTCCGAACAGGAGACCATTACTTTAGTAACCCATGAAGGGTAAGGGGTAGAACGGTGGCTCAATGGACAGCACTGCAGCCTTGCAGCGCTGGGGTCCTGGGCTCAAATCCCAGCAAGGACAACATCCGCAAGGAGCTTGTATGTTCACCCCGTGTCTGCGCAGGTCCCCTCAGGGCACTCCAGTTTCTTCACACATTCCAAAACACTGATAGGGATTCCAGATTCTGAGCCCCATCGGGGATAGCGATGACAATGTGCGCAAACTGTAAAGCGCTGCAGAATATGTTAACGCTATATAAAAATAAAGATTATTTATTATTTATTTAGAGGGGTTACCCGGAGAAAACTGCCGAGCGGTAGAATGCACAGGCCAGGATAAATATCTCTTGCAGTTGCTGCTGTCTTTGGATGGTGTAAGGTTAAAGCGATGAAAATGAAAAAGGGAACAAGCCAGCACTGCTTATGGTCAGAACGCAATGCATAAAGTGCACATGCACATATTGATTTCTAACTATTTCAAAATGAGACATTTAGCAAACAATTGATCAATTCTTTGAGCCACCCCGCCACGCCACGCCTGTCTCACCCTTCATCTGTGGTGCTGGTTAGGCAGTGTGGAGGTTGTACCTGAAAGGTCTATGTCCAGACCTGGTCAACCTTTATCTGTGCTTGCCCTTTCTAGAGCCATGGAAGTGATTCAGAAACGCTTCAGGTACAGTTTGCATTTAATGTAGTCTTGCTTTTAATACATTTAGGAGGCCGTAATGGCACAGCGAATATAAAAAACGTAGAGTAAAACTGCCCCATTATGAGAATGCCTTGGCGTGGCGGGGTGGCTCAAAGAATTGATCAATTGTTTGCTAAATGTCTCATTTTGAAATACAGTTAGAAATCAATATGTACATGTGCACTTTATGTATTGCGTTCTGACCATAAGCAGCGCTGGCTTCTCCCCTTTTTTAAGTTAAAGTGATGAACACTCGATCCACCATCCCCTTAAGAGGGAAGTGGAGAGGGACCGTCCGCCTCCTTGCATCATTCGCAAAGCAGTGGTGATGCAGTGGGGGATGCTCGAATGACAAAAAGTACCTCTGTACATCCACAGAGTTCAAGCCCCCGGGTGAACAGGGGTGGTTGTCAGGCATTAGGTCTGGCTGCAGGAGAGGATACATGGAGGAGACACCCCATGTGCTCATCTATTGATGGTGTGATGAGATCGGTGCCCTTTAAGGGACCCGTCGCCTCTAAAAAAAAACAGTCCAGGCATGGCATCCTACATCGCAGGAGAGGATATATGGGGGAGCCACTCCATGCGCTTGAAGGTTGACGGTGTGGGGAGATTGGTGCCCATTAAAAGGGACCAGTCGCCTCTGAAAATCTGCCCAGGTATGGCATCCTATGTAATGTATCGCTTATCCAGACACTCCGGGTGACTGGCAAATGTTCTATGAGAGAATATAGTCCTTTGAAGGACAGCAAAATCCGGAGCAGAACCGGAGTCCTACACACGGCCACAAGCCGGGGGTTACATTTTTCAGCACCTGCCAGAACAGTTACCGGCTTGCGGTCTAGCGCAGGCCACAAGCTGGGGACTAAATTTTTTGACGCCGCCGGAACAGAGGCAGAGACACTGGCTTGTGGCCTGCTCTACGCCACAAGCCAGTGTCTCTGCCTCTGTTCCGGCGGCTGGGGACTAAATTTTTTGGCGCCTGTTGGAACAGTTACGTGCTTTCGGCCTAGCGCAGGCTGCAAGCCGGGGACTAAATTTCTCAGCGCCTGCAGGAACAGTTTTCGGCTTGCGGCCAAACACGGGCAGCAAGCCGGGGACTAAATTTTTCGGTGCCACCGATGCAGGAGCATGGCGGAGTTACCAACTTGCGGCCTAGCGCGGGCCGAAGCCGGGAACTAAATTACACACCACCCGACTGGAAAAAAAGGGGACTATCCCCGCCGGGGAAAAATAAAATGCCCGGTCGGAAAAAGATCCCGAGGATCGCGCTGTAGGAGCCCCCCGGGATCCCAAACTTACCGACGCAGCTGGAGGGAAGGCAGAGCCGACACTCTGCTTGCAGGTGAGGGTTGCAATGCGGACGGTGCAGGAACCCTCCATCCACCATCCCCTTTTAGAGAGGGACTGTCCAGCTCCTTGCAGCACCGCTGTTCAATCAGTGGTGGTGCAGCGGGAGCCGCGTGGACGCCATAGGGGCCTCTGTGTATCCTAAGAGGTCACTCCCCTTGGATTTCACAGGGCTGTGTCCGGCTGTAGCCTGGCTCAGAAGGGGGTACATGGAGGAGACACTGTGCTCCCGTCTGTTGGTGGTGCGGGGAGATCGACGCCCTGAAGGGAACCGTCGCCCCTAGTATAGCTCAGGCATGGCTTCCCACGTCGCAGAGGAGACACTCGCCGTGCTCACCTGTTGGTTGGGGGAGATCGGCCCCTTGAAAGGGTCTGTCGCCCCAGTCTTCCTCTTGCGCAAAAGGGTATAAAAAAACATTAAAAATATAAAACATAACAAAGGTATGGTCTGAATAGCAGACCCCTGGGTGCCTCCTATGGACAAACATGAACTGGTTCTGTCTGGAGCCAGTGGGTGGTGTATACTGCAGAGGAGGAGCTAACTTTTTTGCATTCACTTAGTGTCAGCCTCCTAGTGGCAGCAGCATACACCCACGGTCCTGTGTCCCCCAATGTGGCGAAGGAGAAATTCTCATGGCTCTATGGAGGCAATTACTTAACGTAGGGACTCCATCCGGAAAGGACGGATCCGAAAGTGACAGTTCAGACGTTTGAGGTCCAGAATTGCACAGAAAGACCCATCTTTTTTTCCGGGACCACGAAGAGATTGGGGTAAAACCCTGAAAAATGTTTGCGCAGGGAAGAGACAGTCTGAAGAATACCTGGGACCTTGAAGGGCGTTACTGGCAGAAACGTCTCCATGGGAGAGAAGAAAAGTCGATTTTGTAACCTGAAGTCACGATCTGTCTGACCCAGGTATCATCAACCATCGACAACCAGGCATCTTGGAAGAGAAGAAGCCGGCGTTCCACCCCGGAGAGATTCTCGGGTGGGAGTGACCAGTCACACCAAGAAGAACCTGTGGGAGCAAGACCCTCAGGGCTTGGAGGAGCAACCGTTAGAACGCCAGTGGGGAGCTGGTTTGAAGAACGGCTTCTTCCTCTCCATTTGAGCGGGAGAGAAGTCCTGATGGGAGGAGGTCCCTGATGGAGAGAAAGGCTGAAAGGGATGAAACTGAAGCAATTTCTTAATATTGAAAGGATTTTTAGGTTTAGGCTGGGGAAGGGAAGTGCTCTTACTTCCAGTAGCATCTGAGATTATTTGAAAGAGAGTTTAATGAGGGACTTTTTAGATAGTGGATCCACATTCCAAGCTTTTAGCCAGAGAATGCGGCATATGGCAACGATGTTGCTGGTAGCCCGGGCGGAACAACTGGCCGCATCCAAGGAAGCTGTCAACAGATACTTGCCGGCCTTGGCAATCTGATCTGCCAACTCATCAGGAGAGGCTGCCGCTAGAATACCCTGACAAAGCATTCTTGCCCAGGCACACATAGATTTTGCTACCCAGGTGGAAGCAAAAATGGGATAGAGGGAGGTGCCAGATGCATCAAAAGCTCACTTGGCCAAGGATTCAATCTGCCTAACCATAGAGTCCTTGAGAGATACTCCATCTGGCAAAGACAAAATGGTCTTGGAAGACAGACGAGAGGCTGATGTATCAACAGTAGGGGGCTCAGTTCATTTACTAACAAGGTATGGACTAAACGGACAGAGGAGTATCAAGCTGCTTCCTTCTCAGGAAGCGGTTTTCAGAGTGCTCCCAGTGTTTAGACATTATAGCCTCAAACTCCCTATGGTTGGAAAACTTCCGGTAAGGACGTTTTACCCGTTTGAAGGAAACGGCGTGCTCCTGGGCAGGGGCCTCGTCCTCTTTCAGATTAAGAGTTTGGCTAATCGCTAAGATAAAGCTATTAACCATATCTTGCAATTTGGAGTTCCGATCTGTATCGGACTCGGACTGGGAATCCACATCTGACCCAAAAGTCATCTCCGAAGAGAGGGCAAGGGTTAAGGTGGGCATCCTGGAAGATGTTTAGGGACTCGGGGAACTGGAAAGAGCTTGCTTCCTTGATTTTGCACCCGATCTGTCCTTCTGAGGGTCGAGGGGTCAGGTGCATGCAAATCACCGTGGGAGGCGTTCAGGGCACTGGTGGCGGCGGACAGGTTTGGTAGACGCTCTAGGACCTGGACCAGGGACTTTAACACCTTTGTCAGGTAGAAGACCGATTGAGACATAGCAACAGCCCATTCCACATGAAGGGATGTGCTCTTGTCCCAGGCAGTGGGAAGCTCCTGTAGTGCAGACATAGTAGAAGGGCTGCAGGACTGACAAAAATAAAGTTGACCCGAGGACCACTTCTTTTTACAGAAGGAACAGGCATAATGAAGAATAGTAGGTTTTGTAGGGCAGAAAGAGGCCTCCCCAGGGTGGGGCATAAGTTGAGCCTTGGTGATACTACTGAGGAGGGCTAGGTAGGTA
Organism: Ranitomeya imitator; assembly: GCF_032444005.1. Taxonomy (NCBI): domain Eukaryota; kingdom Metazoa; phylum Chordata; class Amphibia; order Anura; family Dendrobatidae; genus Ranitomeya; species Ranitomeya imitator. Next base: position 738,226,662 of record NC_091284.1, on the reverse strand, counting down.
AAGGGAAAAAACAGAGCCTACCAGATGCCAGCAATGACCAGGCAGAAGACTCTGTGGTTGGCAGTGTCCCCCTGTATAGCTGTAGAGGTCTGCAGCAGATATGGAGCGAGTCACCATGCGAGGAGATGCAGGAGGAAGCAGGCTGTACAGCGTGCTTGTGGAAGAAGCACCGTGCGAAATGGTGGGCGTGGCCGGCTGATTTCACCTGCCAGTGTCAGGGAGAAGGGATCTCTTCTATTGGCTGTGCCACCAAGGGCGGGAAAGGAAGCCCCGTGAGAGGAGGAAAAGTGTGCAAGGAATACACAAGCTGATGAGGACGCAGTGCGGGGGGCATGGCTCAATCCGGCCAGGACGGAAGGAGGGTAGAACCGACCCTCTGATTGGGTACAGGAGTACACCCTCTGGAGGTAGCGCATGAGAAGCAGAAAAGGTCAGGAAGGGGGTGCAGCTACATGAGAGGGGCATTAACGAAGACCTAGCCGAGACTGAAGAAAATGGCCACGTCCGTTCAGCACCACCATATCCTGTGCGGCATCCGTGTCGCAAGTGATAGGTGCGGCAGGAAGCTGCTGGGGACAGAAAAGGGACATACCTGTAAGGGTGAGCCTTGAATCCTTCTTCACCAGTGAGGACATCATCAGGAGCCCTCGGATGGATGAGGATCACTAGGAGAAAAGGGGTCCTCCGTCCCGCACCGTCTCCGGACGGTGCAGAAGATGGTGTCAACCACTTACAAGAAGGGGGAAGGTTACCCCAGGTGACCATCGTCTTCTTCCCAGCCCGCTCCGAGGAGGGGGGTAGGGTAGGTAAAAGGCCAGGACCGGCCACCGCGGATCATCCTCAAGCACAATGACTGCGACAGGGGATCAGGTCCTGCCTTGTGGGTCCGAGAGTAGGCAATGTGGGTGACACCACACTGCGCTCTCGGTCACACACGATTAGGGAAAACAGGGCAAGAAATGTGCACCCTGTTACCCTGTAGAAGGAGAAAACCTGAAATAGAAAGGGAAAAAATTAATACAACACAACAAGTGACCTGTAATGGAAAAAGACGGATCTGTGATCAGATCCAGGTCTGCCTCAACTGACACTAATTAAAACTGATGTGCTTTGTTCCAGTCGGTGGGCGTATACTGCTGAAGAGGAGCTATTTTCCTTTTTTAGCCTAGTGTCAGCCTCCTAGCGACAGCAGCATACACCCATGTCCCCCAATGAAGCGATAAAGATAGATAATTTCACCCTACAAACGAGTGACTGCACGATTATTGTCAAAAGCACTAGATCATAATAATAGTGAAGTGTAAAGACACCTTAAGAATTACATAATATTAACACATAAGCACTATAAAGTCCATATTACTGAACAATATCTAGTATATGAAGGCCAACATTACAACTATGTCTTATAGGCAAATACAGTACACACAAATCCAGTGACTCACAGGTAACGTCTTGACTGATTGGAGTCGTCTACTTTGCCTACTCTTCTCAATCCAGCCCAGACTGTTACGAAGTCGCCTCAGCTCAATGACTTCTCTCTGTAGAATTAACAAATATATATATATATACAGTCATGGGTGAAAGTGCTGGCATCCTTGAAATTAAGTATTTCTCCCAGAAAATTATTGCAATTATACATGTTTTATTATACACTTGTTTATTTCCTGTGTGTGTGTATTGGACCACAAACAAAAAAAAGTCAAATTGGACTGAATTTCACACAAAACCCCACAAATGGTGTTGGAAAAATTGTTAGCACCTTCAGCTTAATATTTGGTTGCACACCCTTTGGAATTGCTGCAATCAATTGCTGCCTATAACCATCAAAGAGCTTATTATACCTCTCAACTGGAATTTTGGACCACTCTTCTTTTTCAAACTGCTCCAGGTCTCATATTTTGAGGGGTGCCTTCTCCCAACAGCAATTGTAAGATCTCTTCACATGTGTTCTATAAAATTTAGATCTGGACTCATTGCTGGCCACTTCAAAACCCTCCAGCACTTTGTTTCTGGGAGCTTCTTGAAGGATGTTTGGGGGTCATTATTATGCTGGAAGATCCATGACCTAGGACGCACACCCAGCTTTGACACTAGACGGTACATTGACACCCAAAATCCTTTGATAATCTTCAGATTTCAGGATGCCTTGTACAGTCCAGGCACCCAATGCCAGCGGCAGCAAAACAACCCCAAAAGATATTTAAATCTCCACCATATTTGATTGTAGGTACTGTGTTTTTCTTTGTAGGCCTCATTCTGTTTATGGTAAACAGTGGAAAGATGTGCTTTACCAAAAACCTCTATCTTGGGATCATCTGTCCATAAAGCCACAGGATTGTGGCTTTCTCAAGCACATTTTGCCAAACTGCAGTCTAGCTTTTTCACGTCTCTGTGGCCGCAGAGGAGTCCCTTCTGGGTCTCCTGCCATAGGGTTTCATTTTATTCAAATGTTGATGGATAGTTCTTGTTGACACTGATGCACCCTGAGGCTGTAGGACAGCTTGAATTTCTTTGGAACTTTCTTTGGGGCTGCTTATCCACTATCCTGCGTTGCAACCGGTCATCAATTTTTCTCTGCTGTCCTATCCAGGAATATTAGCTACAGTGCCATGGGCTGTAAACTTCTTGATTATGGTCAGTGGGTAGAGAACGTAGTATACCCAGCACCAGGAACAAAAACCGGTCACAATGCACCTGACAGCTCCTCAAGAGTCCGATGCGGTGCGGTGATAAGGGTGCCAGCCGAATAAAGAGTGGACCCGTGGAAGCGCTTGCAGCGCAAAACACCCATAGTCCCTGTTGAATATTAATTATTAATTGAATTATTCTTATTTTCAATTCTGTACTGAGCACACTGCCTTTCGCAGACATTACAAAAAGCTATTTCTGTATATGTAGCTCAGAGTATAAGTCAACACCATATAGAGAGAACACGTGATCTGTGGGATACATTTATAATCACAGCTCTTAGGAAGAGGAGGGTGCTGTCACGTGGGGGTCACCTCCTGCCTGCTTCTCCATCATTCTCCACGGACTTCAGACAACTCACAGAAGGAATGAACAACTGGTAGCCATGATGACTTCAACTCCATGACAGACAGATGCTTTTTACCATCTCAGGAAAGATGAAGAACAAACGCTGATATAGACAAATGGACAATCTGTTTGTAACGATTTCACCTATTTTATGTTTTGCTGCAATGTGGTTTTTCTGTGGACAAGCCAATAAACCTCTACAATTTTTATGAAAATATCATGACATTTTTTCTTTAACCCCTTCCCGACCCATGACGCCACGTAGGCGTCATGAAAGTCGGTGCCATTCCGACCCATGACGCCTATGCGGCGTCATGGAAAGATCGCGTCCCTGCAGATCGGGTGAAAGGGTTAACTCCCATTTCACCCGATCTGCAGGGACAGGGGGAGTGGTAGTTTAGCCCAGGGGGGTGGCTTCACCCCCTCGTGGCTACGATCGCTCTGATTGGCTGTTGAAAGTGAAACTGCCAATCAGAGCGATTTGTAATATTTCACCCATTATAACGGGTGAAATATTACAATCCAGCCATGGCCGATGCTGAAATATCATCGGCCATGGCTGGAAATACTAGTGTGCCCCCACCCCACCCCTCCGATCGCCCCCCCACCCCCCCGATCTGGCCGGTACACTGCTCCGGCTCCCCTCCGCCCTGTGCTCCGCTCCCCCCCGTGCTCGTGTCCGCTCCCCCGTGCTCCAATCACCCCCCCGTGCTCCAATCACCCCCCCTGCACTCCGATCCACCCCCCCGTGCTCCGTTCCACCCCCCCGTGCTCCATTCCAGCCCCCCCGTGCTCCGTTCCACGCCCCCCGCGCTCCGTTCCACCCCTCCCGCGCTCCGATTCCCCCCCCGTGCTCCGATCCCCCCCCCCCGTGGTCCCCCCTCACCCTATCATACTTACCGATCCAGCCGTGGTCCCGTCCGTCTTCTCCCGGGCGCCGCCATCTTCCAAAATGGCGGGCGCATGCACAGTGCGCCCGCCGAATCTGCCGGCCGGCAGATTCGTTCCAAAGTGCATTTTGATCACTGAGATATAATCTATCTCAGTGATCAAAATAAAAAAATAATAAATGACCCCCCCCCTTTGTCACCCCCATAGGTAGGGACAATAAAAAAATAAAGAAATTTTTTTTTTTCCACTAATGTTAGAATAGGGTTAGGGGTAGGGTTAGGGGTAGGGTTAGGGTTAAGGTTAGGGTTAGGGGTAGGGTTAGGGGTAGGGTTAGGGCTAGGGTTAGGGCTAGGGTTAGGGTTAGGAATGTGCACACGTATTCTGGTCCTCTGCGGATTTTTCCGCTGCGGATTTGATAAATCCGCAGTGCTAAACCGCTGCGGATTTATGGCGGATTTACCGCGTTTTTTTCTGCGCATTTCACTGCGGTTTTACAATTGCGATTTTCTATTGGAGCAGTTGTAAAACCGCTGCGGAATCCGCACAAAGAAGTGACATGCTGCGGAATGTAAACCGCCGCGTTTCCGTGCAGTTTTTCCGCAGCATGTGTACAGCGATTTTTGTTTCCCATAGGTTTACATTGAACTGTAAACTCATGGGAAACTGCTGCGGATCCGCAGCGTTTTCCGCAGCGTGTGCACATACCTTTAGAATTAGGCTATGTGCACACGGTGCGGATATGGCTGCGGATTCGCAGCAGTGTTCCATCAGGTTTACAGTACCATGTAAACATATGAAAAACCAAATCCGCTGTGCCCATGGTGCGGAAAATACCGCGCGGAAACGCTGCGTTGTATTTTCCGCAGCATGTCAATTCTTTGTGCGGATTCCGCAGCGTTTTACACCTGTTCCTCAATAGGAATCCGCAGGTGAAATCCGCACAAAAAACACTGGAAATCCGCGGAAAATCCGCAGGTAAAACACAGTGCCTTTTACCCGCAGATTTTTCAAAAATGGTGCGGAAATATCTCACACGAATCCGCAACGTGGGCACATAGCCTTAGGGTTAGGGTTGGAATTAGGGTTGTGGTTAGGGTTAGGGGTGTGTTGGGGTTAGTGTTGTGGTTAGGGGTGTGTTGGGGTTAGGGTTGTGATTAGGATTATGGCTACAGTTGGGATTAGGGTTAGGGGTGTGTTGGGGTTAGTGTTGGAGTTAGAATTGAGGGGTTTCCACTGTTTAGGCACATCAGGGGTCTCCAAACGCAACATGGCGCCACCATTGATTCCAGCCAATCTCGTATTCAAAAAGTCAAATGGTGCTCCCTCACTTCCGAGCCCTGACGTGTGCCCAAACAGTGGTTTACCCCCACATATGGGGTACCAGCATACTCAGGACAAACTGCGCAACAATTACTGGGGTCCAATTTCTCCTGTTACCCTTGTGAATCTAAAAAAATGCTTGCTAAAACATAATTTTTGAGGAAAGAAAAATGATTTTTTATTTTCACAGCTCTGCGTTGTAAACGTCTGTGAAGCACTTGGGGGTTCAAAGTGCTCACCACATATCTAGATAAGTTCCTTGGGGGGTCTAGTTTCTAAAATGGGGTCACTTGTGGGGGGTTTCTACTGTTTAGGCACACCAGGGGCTCTGCAAACGCAACGTGACACCCACAGACCATTCCATCAAAGTCTGCATTTCAAAAGTCACTACTTCCCTTCTGAGCCCCGACGTGTGCCCAAACAGTGGTTTACCCCCACATATGGGGTATCAGCGTACTCAGGAGAAACTGGACAACAACTTTTGGGGTCCAATTTCTCCTGTAACCCTTGGGAAAATAAAAAATTCTGGGCTAAATAATTATTTTTGAGGAAAGAAAACGTATTTATTATTTTCACGGCTCTGCATTATAAACTTCTATGAAGCACTTGGGGGTTCAAAGTGCTCACCACACATCTAGATAAGTTCCTTTCAGGGTCTAGTTTCCAAAATGGGGTCACTTGTGGGGGGTTTCTACTGTTTAGGCACATCAGGGGCTCTGCAAACGCAACGTGACGCCCGCAGAGCATTCCATCAAAGTCTGCATTTCAAAACGTCACTACTTCAATTCCAAGCCCCGGCATGTGCCCAAACAGTAGTTTACCCCCACATATGGGGTATCACCGTACTCAGGAGAAACTGGACAACAAATATTGGGGTCAAATTTCTCCTGTTACCCTTGGGAAAATTAAAAAATTCTGGGCTAAATAATTATTTTTGAGGAAAGAAAACGTATTTATTATTTTCACGGCTCTGCATTATAAACTTCTATGAAGCACTTGGGGGTTCAAAGTGCTCACCACACATCTAGATAAGTTCCTTTGGGGGTCTAGTTTCCAAAATGGGGTCACTTGTGGGGGGTTTCTACTGTTAAGCCACATCAGGGGCTCTGCAAATGCAACGTGACGCCCACAGAGCATTCCATCAAAGTCTGCATTTCAAAACGTCACTACTTCACTTCCGAGCCCCGGCATGTGCCCAAACAGTGATTTACCCCCACATATGGGGTATCAGCGTACTCAGGAGAAACTGGACAACAACTTTTGGGGTCAAATTTCTCCTGTTACCCTTGGGAAAATAAAAAATTGCAGGCTAAAAGATCATTTTTGAGAAAATAATTTTTTTTTTTATTTTCATGGCTCTGCGTTATAAACTTCTGTGAAGCACTTGGGGGTTCAAAGTCCTCACCACACATCTAGATTAGTTCCTTTGGGGGTCTAGTTTCTAAAATGGTGTCATTTCTGGGGGATCTCCAATGTTTAGGCACACAGGGGCTCTCCAAACGTGACATGGTGTCCGCTAATGATTGGAGCTAATTTTCCATTTAAAAAGCCAAATGGCGTGCCATCCCTTCCGAGCCCTGCCGTGCGCCCAAACAGTGGTTTACCCCCACATATGGGGTATCAGCGTACTCAGGACAAACTGGACAACAATATTTGGGGTCCAATTTCTCCTATTATCCTTGGCAAAATAGGAAATTCCAGGCTAAAAAATCATTTTTGAGGAAAGAAAAATTATTTTTTATTTTCATGGCTCTGCGTTATAAACTTCTGTGAAGCACCTGGGGGTTTAAAGTGCTCAATATGCATCTAGATAAGTTCCTTGGGGGGTCTAGTTTCCAAAATGGGGTCACTTGTGGGGGAGCTCCAATGTTTAGGCACACAGGGGCTCTCCAAACGCGACATGGTGTCCGCTAACAATTGGAGCTAATTTTCCATTCAAAAAGTCAAATGGCGCGCCTTCTCTTCCGAGCCCTGCCGAGTGCCCAAACAGTGGTTTACCCCCACATATGAGGTATCGGCGTACTCGGGAGAAATTGCCCAACAAATTTTATGATCCATTTTATCCTACTGCCCATGTGAAAATGAAAAAATTGAGGCGAAAAGAATTTTTTTGTGAAAAAAAAATTACTTTTTCATTTTTACAGATCAATTTGTGAAGCACCTGAGGGTTTAAAGTGCTCACTAGGCATCTAAATTAGTTCCTTGGGGGGTCTAGTTTCCAAAATGGGGTCACTTGTGGGGGAGCGCCAATGTTTAGGCACACAGGAGCTATCCAAACGCGACATGGTGTCCGCTAACGATGGAAATAATTTTTCATTCAAAAAGTCAAATGGCGCTCCTTCCCTTCCGAGCCTTACCATGTGCCCAAACAGTGGTTTACCTCCACATGTGAGGTATTGGTGTACTCAGGAGAAATTGCCCAACACATTTTAGGATCCATTTTATTATCCTGTTGCCCATGTGAAAATGAAAAAATTGAGGCTAAAAGAATTTTTTTGCGAAAAAAAAGTACTTTTTCATTTTTACGGATCAATTTGTGAAGCACCTGGGGGTTCAAAGTGCTCACTATGCATCTAGACAAGTTCCTTGGGGCGTCTAGTTTCCAAAATGGGGTCACTTGTGGGGGAGCTCCAATTTTTAGGCACACGGGGGCTCTCCAAACGTTACATGGTGTCCGCTAAAGAGTGGAGCCAATTTTTGATTCAAAAAGTCAAATGGCGCTCCTTCCCTTCCAAGCCCTGCCGTGCGCCAAAACAGTGGTTTACCCCCACATATGAGGTATCAGCGTACTCAGGACAAATTGGACAACAACTTTCGTGGTTCAGTTTCTCCTTTTACCATTGGGAAAATAAAAAAATTGTTGCTAAAAGATAATTTTTGTGACTAAAAAGTTAAATGTTCATTTTTTCCTTCCATGTTGCTTCTGCTTCTGTGAAGCACCTGAAGGGTTAATAAACTTCTTGAATGTGGTTTTGAGTACCTTGAGGGGTGCAGTTTTTAGAATGGTGTCACTTTTGGGTATTTTCAGCCATATAGACCCCTCAAACTGACTTCAAATGTGAGGTGGTCCCTAAAAAAAATGGTTTTGTAAATTTCGTTGTAAAAATGACAAATCGCTGGTCGAATTTTAACCCTTATAACTTCCTAACAAAAAAAAATTTTGTTTCCAAAATTGTGCTGATGTAAAGTAAACATGTGGGAAATGTTATTTATTAACTATTTTGTGTCACATATCTCTCTGGTTTAACAGAATAAAAATTCGAAATGTGAAAATTGCGAAATTTTCAAAATTTTCGCCAAATTTCCGTGTTTATCACAAATAAATGCAGAATTTATTGACCTAAATTTACCACTAACATGAAGCCCAATATGTCACGAAAAAAACAATCTCAGAACCGCTAGGATCCGTTGAAGCGTTCCTGAGTTATTACCTCATAAAGGGACACTGGTCAGAATTGCAAAAAACGGCAAGGTCTTTAAGGTCAAAATAGGCTGGGTCTTGAAGGGGTTAAGAGTATCGCACCTGGTAAACAGGCCTGATTAAATAAATGTGCAAAATAAGCATATTTAACATTGGCCAAGCCAGCCAGATTTGATTTTTTGTGTGCTATTTTTGTATGAATTTCCTTTTCCTTGCACACGGGGGAACAGAAGAGCTTCGCTAAACGTCAATTTTGCAAGTTTTCAGGAATTCCACTACAAAACTTCAAGACACAAGAATCACACAGACAACCTATGAGTGAGACTAACAGGTGCCAGGCGGATTGACAAGCACTAGCATTACAAGTGCTGAAAATAGACGTGCTGATGATCAGAGCCCAGTGTTGTCCAGCAAAGGAACTACAAGCTGAGATATTTCAAGGTAAGAAAAATGGATTTAATTAATTCATATGCCAAGTCAAGTCACCTGGAATTTTTATCTCTAGGTGAAAAGTCTAAAAAAGTAGAAATATTTTGGCTTTCTTTATATGCAGAATGTAAGATAGCAAACCTAAAGATAGATTCTAAGCTAATACCTAGAGAAAAATAGAAACTGAAAATTATTTTACATTTGATTGATGTATTTCATAAGTTTGTTTCAGAGAAATCCAAAAAAGACTGTGTAGAAAGAATTTCTAAGGAATGTAGTGATGTTCCCAAGATTAACTGTAATGTGGAGAGTGAACACGATGTGAGGCACGTGTCTGTAAAGGCCACTCAAGGTGACCTTGTGTCTCATGATGTAAAACAAGATGGAGGAAATGTAGAAGGAGACATGAGAACTGATAAAGATGATGTACAAGGAACAGATGTACAAGGGCCACTAAAAATAGAAAACGACACAGGGGCCCAACTCCAAATTAACGTTAAGAAAAACTTGTTAAAATTATGCAAAATCATTCCTGCATATGATGATAAAATCCACGTGTGCTGAAATTCAGAGATATTTGAGAGTTTTGCTGATAAGTTTGATTTGACTAATGAGGAGAAAAATCAGTTGTTTAAAATGTGGCTTCCAGTAACTTTTTCCAGGCGGCTCTCATTAAAAATGCAGAGTGATGAGTTCCATGAAGAAATAACAGATATAGAAAAATTAAAAATTTTGATATTCTGTGGATTAAAAGAAAATTATCCAGATATTGATATTCTTCTAAAAATTAAGGATTGGCCGGAAAGAATGTACTTTTACATTCATTTCCATATTTCAAAGGTTGTACAAAACGGTCATTACAAATCTCAATACACAATCAATGATAAATTGTTTTGTAAACAAATTTGGGTTCATAAATTCTGCATCTCGTGTTATTGCATCACAAAAAGATTCTTTATTTGAATGTGCGCAATCCCTTGATTTTTCTAGAAAACATGAGAATCTTGAAAGGAAAACAAATCATACCAAGTTATTGAAAACAGATAGAATTAAATCTTATCAGAAGCCAAAAACAAAATTTCCAAATCTGAGTTATTCCCAAAATCAAATATATGAAGTACGAAAAAAAATTACATATTTGTTACAAGCCCTATCAAATGATCCAAGAATCCATTAAAGAAGTTGCCCTGAAGGAGTTAAAACCTGAAGATTTACATCTCTCTGTAAAGATGGCGGAAATTGACAGACAGGAGCAAGTGTCTTCACAAAGCCACATGGTAAGAGGTAAGCTGAAGACTCCATTATCAGAGTTCTTCAAAGAATCCTTAGGCTAGGGTCACATTGCGTTAGTGCAATCCGTTTAGCGCTAGCGCTAGCGGATTGCGCTAACGCAATGTTTTTTATGCGGCCGCGTTCGGGGTCGCGGTAACGTCCCCGCTCTCGCAGATCCCCGATCTGCGAGAGCGGGGAGCGGACCGCGGGCGCGCCTCGGACGCTGCAAGCAGCGTCCGCGGCGCGCCAGGAATCTCCGGCGCGTCGCTAGCGCATGCCGAACATGGCACGCGCTAGTGTAGCGCGTTCCCATTAGCGTGAATGGGCGCGTTAACGGCTGCGTTGCATGGCGTTAATTTCGCCGTGCAACACTGTCCGTTTAACGCGGTCCCATAACGCAATGGGAACCCAGCCTTAGGTCTAAAAATGACAATTTTAACCCCTTAATGACCGCCAATACGTCTTTTAACTGACCTGAGATATAAGAGAATAGCCTCCCCATACAGATGACAATCCAGCATCTGTCGCTGTCCACTATAGCTGACAACTTGCTGTACCAGCTACGATCAGTATTTGCACCATCTAAATCTGTTTAACCCCTTAGATGCTGCTGTCAATAGTGACTACATCATTATAAATGGTTAACAGAGCGTGGGGGCTTCTTCTTTGTCCCAATTGGTGCCCTCAGATCATGATTTTGTTGTCCTGATATTTGCCATGGCAATTCATGACCAAATAGCGGCCTTAGAGTCTGACGGCTGTAGTAATCTGTTTAGAAGTTAGAGGCATTTAGGTGGTAAAAATACATTTTCATTTCTGTCATACCGCTTTGCATTAATTCCTGTAAAGCACCTGAAGGGTTAATAAACTACCTGACCGCAGTTTTTCATTATATCAGGGGGTGCTGTTTTTAAAATGGTATCACGTTTGTGGGTTTCCCAATATATGGGACCCCTAAAGTCACTTCAAACATGGATAAGTCCCTAAAAAAATAAATTTTGTAAATTTCTTTGAAAAAATGAAAAATTGCTGCTACATTTTTAAACCTCCTAAAATGCTAACAAAATAAAATAATATTTTACAAATGGTCCTGATGTAAAGCAGACATGTGGGAAATGTTATTTATTAATGGTTTGCTGTGGTATGACTATCTGGATTAAAGGGATAATCATTCAAATTTAGAAAATTGCTAATTTTTTAACATTTTTCTCAAATTTTTGATATTTTTTATAAATAAACACAAAAAATGTTGAACAAAATTTACCATTATCATAAAGTATAATGTGTCACGAAAAAACAATCTCAAAATCACTGGGATATGTTGAAGCGTTGCAGAGTTATTACCACATAAAGTAACACTGGTCAGATTTCAAAAATTTGGCTCGGTCACTAAGGGGTTAAATAGAGCTTTTCAACAAATTAATCGACAGAAATTTTGGTTTAGGAATTTGCTAAAAATGTAATTATATTATATGATGTGTAAATTGAGTTATACAATGTATTATTTATTAATTTGTAATTATTTTAAACAGTAAAATTCTGTAGTTCTATAGTTTTGTAGATATATATTCATACAGTAAATACATATATTAATGCTGTATTTTTATATGTATAGTGAAATAATTAAAATTTACTCCAGTAATACTTAGAATTACATTGAATACATATGTTATTATTATACATTTTTATAGCGCCATTTATTCCATGGCGCTTTACATGTGAATACGGGGCAAATATAGACAAATACATTAAACATGAGCAGATAACAAGGCACACGAGTACATAAGGAGGGAGGACCCTGCCCGCGAGGGCTCACAGTCTGCAGGGGGTGGGTGAGGATACACTAGGAGAGGGAAGAGCTGGCTGTGCGGCTGTTCAGTAGGTTGAGGATCACTGCAGGCTGTAGGCTTGTCGGAAGAGATGAGTCTTCAGGTTCTTTTTGAAGGTTTCTATGGTAGGCTGATGTGTTGGGGTAGAGAGTTCCAGAGTATGGGGGAAGCACGGGAGAAGTCTTGGATGCGGTTATGGGAAGAAGAGATGAGAGGGGAGTAGAGAAGGAGGTCTTGGGAGGATCGGAGGTTGCGTGTAGGTAGGTTCCGGGAGACCATGTCACAGATGTATGGAGAGACAGGTTGTGGATGGCTTTGTATGTCAGTGTGAGGGTTTTGAACTGGAGTCTCTGGGCGATAGGAAGCCAGTGAAGGGCTTGACACAGGGGAGAGGCTGGGGAATAGCGGGGGGACAGGTGGATTAGTCGGGCAGCAGAGTGTAGGATGGATTGGAGTGGTGCCAGAGTGCTAGAGGGGAGTCATCGTCAGCCTCTCCTCTGCAGCGTCGCCCTCTGCTTCCCAGGCACGGTCATAGATTATAGACCCTGTGGTTTTTTTGCATTAGAATCATGTCGCAGTCAAGGTCTAAAAAATCCTCTAAGGTGCATACGACCTTTTTTTCTGCGTGTACCACCTGCCAGGCCCCACTTCCTAGGCCTCAAAGTTCTCCCCTCTGCTCTGCCTGCGATGCTCCATGTGCCCAGGAGCCCTCCACCGCCACCGACCCTGGCGTACCTAGTCCCCCCCCCCCCCCCGTGGGTCGCTTCACTCTCGCAGTCCGTGGATTTTTTAGCCAACGCCATCAAATCCATTCAAAATCCTCCCGGGGAACAGGGTAATCCATTACAGGCGTTAAGAGATCCCTCCATAGCAGGGGAATCGTCGGTCAGCAGGGGCCGCTCTCTCCATAAAGAGGCTCGGTCATCCCGAAAACGGATCCGCACTACCTCTCCTGTGCGCTCACCTCGCCACTCAGACTCTGGCAGCTCCACCTCCCGCTCACCCTCTTTGGGGGCTCACAGCGTTCACGACTCTGAACATGAGTCCGAGGTATCATTGGACCCGGAGGCTCCGGAGTTCAGAGCTACGGTTGACTCCCTCATTGTAGCAGTCAATCACGCACTTAAGGTGGATGATGACGCTAATTCCGCTCCGGAACACGCGGTCTCTTTTACCAGATCCAAACGTTCCCACAAATCTTTTGCCTCTCATCCAGCCTTTCTGGATATAGTCAGGCGTCACAGGGAGCGTCCAGATAAGCGTTTCATGGGTAAGAAGGACCAATATATACATATGTATAACATTTAAATTGTTTTGTATGAATTTGATATTTAAATTTGATCTTTTATTTTTTCCTTAGAATTTTCATTTCAAAGCAGGAATTGAACAAAAAACTTCTTACATGGATTTAGGTCTTCATTTACACAGGAAGTTATAATAACTGCATGATTTTATATGTTTAACACTTAAAAGAAAAAAGACATACTGTATATACTCGAATATAAGCCGAGATTTTCAGCCCACTTTTTTGGGCTGAAAGTGACCCTCTCGGCTTCTAGTCAAGTCATTGTCAGCGGGGGGGGGGGGGGAATCGGCGGTGGAGCGGCGCGGTGACATGCTCACCTGCTCCTGGCGTGGTTCCTGCATGTCCCATGGTCTCCGGTCAGCTCTTCCTGTGTTCAGCGGTCACGTGGTACTGCTCATTAAAGTAATAAATATGGACGCATATTCATTACTTTAATGAGTGGTACGTGACCGCTGAACACAGGAAGATGCCACCGGCTCCCGGAGGCCATCTGACAGTGAGACGCTGCCAGGGGCCGCGCCGGGATCAGGTGAGTATATCGGGGGAGGAGAGCATTGCACCTTCCTTTTTCCACCGCTGTGCGCTGCTCTGTCTTCCATCCTCTGCACTTACTGTTCAGGTCAGAGGGCGCGATGATGCGATTAGTGTGCGCGCCGCCCTCTGCCTGAACAGTCAGTGCAGAAGATGGAAGACAGAGCGGTGCGTGGAACGAGGAAGGTGACTATCGCAAGTGCCGGGAGCTTGAGCGAAGAGAGGTGAGTATGTGATTTTTTTTTATTTTAAACGCAGCAACAGCCACAATGTACGGAGCATCATATGGGGCTACAATGTATGGAGCATCTCATGGGGCCACAATGTATGGAGCATCTCATGGGGCCACAATGTATGGAGCATCATGTAGGGACAATGTATGGAGCATCTCATGGGGCCATAATGTGTGGAGCATCTCAAGGGGCCAGAATGTGTGGAGCATCTTATGAGGCCATAATGTATGGAGCATCTTATGGGGCCATAATGTGTGGAGCATCTTATGGGGCCATAATGTATGGAGCATCTTATGGGGCCATAATGTATGGAGCATCTTATGGAGCCATAATGTGTGGAGCATTTTATGGGCCTATAATGTGTGGAGCATCTTATGGGGCCATGTGTGGAGCATCTTATGGGGCCATAATGTATGGAGCATCTTATGGGGCCATAATGTATGGAGCATCTTATGGGCCCATAATGTATGGAGCATCTTATGGGGAATAATGTTTCAAGCATCTTATGGAGCCATAATGTATGAAGCATCTCATGAGGCACAATGTGTGGAGCATCTTATGGGGCATAATGTGCAGAGCATCTTATTGGGCCATAATGTGTGGGGTATCTTGATGGGGCCATCAACCTTTATGCAGCATTGTAGGCAAATGTTTCTATGGAGCATCTTATGGGGCCATTATTAACCTTTGTGCAGCATTATATGGGGCATATTTTAATATAGAGCATTATATGGGGCGTATTTTGTATGGAGCATCTTATGGGACCCATCATGAACTGTATGGAGCATTATATGGGGCTCCTGATTCAATATGGATATTCCAAAACACAACCTCCTGATGTCTCAATTTTACTTTTATTGGTATCTATTTTTATTTTTGACATTTACCGGTAGCTGCTGCATTTTCCACCCTAGGCTTATACTCGAGTCAATAAGTTTTCCCAGTTTTTTGTGGCAAAATTAGGGGGGGTCGGCTTATATTCGAGTATATATGGTAACTAACAATCTAAAATTTGTGTACTGTAAATTTTTTAACATAACATTTTTAACAATCTAAAACTTGTTTTTTTTCCTTTGCATGATATGTATTTACTTCATGACATGTCACAACAGGTGTTTCTGTTTAAAACTTGTAACCTTAGAAAGAAGGAGCCTCTGAAACCCTCAGCCTTTACAGTCATAGGTCAAGTTCTTATTAGTCCTATCTATAGAATGTTTTACAAAGTGTTAGGTAATGTGTATTTGGGGTATATTCAAAGAAATATTAAAATATTAAATTTAATAGTTTACAATGCGCATTGATAATTAGGATACAATAATTTGGTTTAATTTACATGTATTCTTTGTATGTGAAATATGTAGTTTCAACTTCTATGTGTGTCACAGTCTGAGTGACAGATGAGTGTATGAGCAGCTGCTAAGAGTGAACTTAACGTAAGCGTGAATAACGTGGAATGTGTATGTACAGTATGAGAGAGGCCTCATGGTATTCTATGAAATATTATTTACTCAACATATATTTCTATATTTCTTTAGCAATTATTATTTCTTGATTTAGTTAATAGTGAATAAGTATAATCACACATCAATATGGTTTATCAAGAAAATCTACATTTAGAACATTTTTTCCAAATGATAATTTTATGGTATTCAGTGTTTTTTTAATGGCTACATATATATAGGTACATATCTTCAAACAAATATATGGCACGAGCTGAAATGACAGTTATAAAATAATTATTTTTAATTTTGGTTTTTACAAATGAATTTGTAATATTTTTTGGTATTAAGGGGGAAATGTGTTTTAGATCCCGATTACATCATCACATTTCATCAATACCTCTTCTTCACACATTTTAATAAAGAAAAAATATTAATAAGAAATTATTGGGTATAATAACATTAAGTATTATAAAAGTCTTTTTTTTTTACTCTATTGAAGGGTATTATATGCAAAGTTGCATAATTTCAGTATTTTGGTAATCCAAGGTTATGACAAGTACAAAAAACATCAAGATAATGGAAATATTAAGGGAATGTGTTACTGAGACATAACCTGTGCATTTATCATCTACTATATAATTGTCTAAGGGGTACTTACGTCTGCCTGTCTTTCCCGGAAATCCCGCGTCGCTGATTGGACTCGCCAGCTGCCTGTCGCGACCAATCAGTGACGGGCACAGTCTGGCCGAGAATTAGTCCCTCCCTACTCCTGTCCAGTCAGTGCCCGGCACCCACTCCATACTCCCCTCCAGTCAGCGCTCACACAGGGTTAATGACAGTGTTATGCCGCGGGTAACGCACTCAGTTAACGCTGCTATTAACCCTGTATGACCAGCTTTTTACTATTGATGCTGCCTATGCAGCATCAATAGTAAAAAAATCTAATGTTAAAAATAATAAAAAAAACAAAAAACCTGCTATTCTCACCTTCCGTCGTCCGCCGATGCGCGCGCGGCTGCCGCCAGCTTCTGTTCCCAGAGATGCATTGCGAAATTACCCAGATGACTTCGTGGTCTCGATAGACCGCTAAGTCTTCTGGGTAATTTCGCAATGCATCTCTTGGAACGGAAGCTGGCTGCAGCCGCGCGCGCATCGGGACAGCTTCGCTGGATGCTGGAGGGAGAGTATATAACTATTTTTTATTTAAATTATTATTATTTTTTTTTTAACAGGGATATGGTGCCCACACTGCTATATACTAAGTGGGCTGTAATATATACTGCGTGGCCACTGTTCTATACTGCGTGGCCACTGTTCTATACTGCGTGGCCACTGTTCTATACTGCGGTAAATGTTAATGTTAAATATAAAAAAAACAAAGAACCTGCAATTCTCACCTTCCGTCGTCCGCCGAGGCGCGCGCGGCTGCACCCAGCTTCCATTCCCAGAGATGGATTGCGAAATTACCCAGAAGACTTAGCCGTCTCACGAGACCGCTACGTCATCTGGGTAATTTCGCAATGCATCCTGGGAACGGAAGCTGGCGGCAGCCACAAGCGCATCGACAGAGCTTCGCTGGACGCCGGAGGGTGAGTATATAACTATTTTTTATTTAAATTATTTTTTTTAACAGGGATATGGTGCCCACACTGCTAAATACTATGTGGGCTGTGTTAGATACTGCGTGGGCTGCGTCATATACTACGTGGCTATGCTATATACTACATGGCTGCTATATACTACGTGGGCAGTGTTATATACTACGTGAGCTGCGTTATATACTACATGGCTGCTATATACTACGTGGGCAGTGTTTTATACTATTTGGGCAATATTATATACTGCGTGAGCTGTGGTATATACTGTTTGGGCTGTGTTATATACTACGTGGGCTCGTATACTGCGTGGCTGCTATATACTATGTGGGCAATGTTATATACTACGTGGGCAATGTTATATACTGTTTGGGGTGTCTTATATACTGCGTGGCCTGTATTAACGCTTCGGGTATTCTAGAATATGTCGTGGCCTGTGCTATATACACTATATGGCTGCTATATACATACATACATATTCTAGAATACCCGATGCGTTAGAATCGGGCCACCATCTAAAGGCCTTATTTTTATTCTAATTTTTATTTTTCATTTTTAATTTTAATTTTTACTTCATTCTTATTTTTAATTTTTATTTTTTATCTCAAGAAGGAAAAAAATCAATATTTAATAAAGTATGTCTAGTACAAGAATATTGCTTCATTAAATATAGTGATCATATGGTTTCATTATAAAAGAAATGTTTCAATTCTGAGTTAAATACAACAATTCTTTCACTCATTCATTCATATATATTCTTATTTTGGTTCATGGCTATGCATTCTTACATATTATTGGTCTAATAAATATAATTTATTAATAAAGTTTTAGTAATAAAGATTGAAACACTTGTTACATAAAAACACACTGACATCCATGGGTTCAAAAAAGAAATTACACCTATGACAAAAATGTTTTATCATATGAATAATATGGTTAATAATGTATTTATTATTATTTTATTTTTCCAAATATGAATTCCATATTCATATTCTGATAATTATATGGATATTATTGATTGCTATTGTGTGCTGTGACATTACAGGTTAGGTAAATTACCAGATTTGGTATAAAATAGGGAATGAAGACTTCAATCAAGATACTGAAGTTACTTTAATAAAGACTTTTCATATTTCTAAATTCAATTGGTTCTTAAAAGTTGCAAGAAGAAAGAGCCATTATCCAGAAGTTCCATAAGGTAACAATGATATGAATTGCAATTGACACAGTCTATTATTCAGAAATCATGTCACCACTGACAATCACAACTGCAGCATCCATCACTGACAACTATGAGTACAGTATTTAAACTGACAACCACAACTGGAAAGGACGATGATCCTATGATGCTAAGATGAACTGTGTTATTATGTTTTATCATGTTTCATTGGTTTCCTATCACCCATAAGACTTCCATGAAAGCGGGTGAACAAAAAGGTAATTGTTAAGACACTACAATCTTGACATGTGTCCTGTGAACTAAGGACTGGTTATGGTGCTATGATTAGCAAGGAAGAGTCAATTTAACCCTTGCTGTGCTGACCAAAGATGTCACACCTGTTCCAAGACCAGTGCGGATGATATGGAGGATTCCAGATGATTTCCAAGGCGAGCCAATGTAAGTCCAGGTGTGTCCAGGTGACACTGCACAGATATTAAAGCTACATTTCATCTATGGACTTTGTTTTCTTATCAACAATTGAATTTATGGACTTTGACACATGACACATGGTTTCTACAATATCTACAGAATTATGATAAAGATTACTTTAAAAGAACCAAGAAGAAGACATCAAGATGAAGACCAGATGACATCAGACCTGAGATGCTTCTATTATGTATAGGGAAGTATAATTATATATTTTATATGAATATTGGTCGCGGCTTACCATAACATGAATTTATATATCATTATGTTATTGAGTACATATAACAATATTATTATTATTATTATTAATAATAATATTAAATTATTTTATCAAAGAAGAACAAAAGAAGATCTTATCAATATACCGTATATACTCGAGTATAAGCCGACCCGAGTATAAGCCGACCCCCCTAATTTTGCCACAAAAAACTGGGAAAACTTATTGACTCGAGTATAAGCCTAGGGTGGAAATGCAGCATTTACCGGTGAATTTCAAAAATAAAAATAGATCATTATTTCCCCATAGCTGTGCCATATAGTGCTCTACACCGTTCATTATTTCCCCATAGCTGTGCCCCATATAGTGCTCTGCACCGTTCATTGTACCCCATAGCTGTGCCATATACGGTGCTCTGCACCGTTCATTGTGCCCCATTGCTGTGCCATATACAGTGCTCTGCACCGTTCATTGTGCCCCATTGCTGTGCCATATACGGTGCTCTGCACCGTTCATTGTGCCCCATTGCTGTGCCATATACGGTGCTTTGCACCGTTCATTGTGCCCCATTGCTGTGCCATATACGGTGCTCTGCACCGTTCATTGTGCCCCATAGAAATCTCTGCCGCCGCTGCTGCAATAAAAAAAAAAAAACACATACTCACCTCCCTTGATTGCAGCTCCCGGCGTCTCGTTCCGGCGCCTCCATCTTCCCGGCGTCTCTGCTCTGACTGATCAGGCAGAGGGCGCCGCGAACACTGTATGCGTCATCGCGCCCTCTGCCTGAACAGTCAGAGCGCAGACGCTGGGAAGATGGAGGCGCCGGCCGGGAAGATGGAGCGGCGCCCGGCGGCTGGAACGAGGACAGGTGAATATGCTATACTTACCTAGTCCTGGCGATCCTCGCGCTGTCCCTCTGCCTGGTCTTCGGTGCCGCAGCTCTTCCTGTCAGCGGTCACCAGCACCGCTGATTAGAGGAATGAATAGGCGGCTCCACCCCTATGGGAGGTGGAGCCGCTTATTCATATCTCTAATGAGCGGTCCCACGTGACCGCTGAAGAGGGGAAGAAGCTGCAGCACAGAAGCCCGTGGGACGGCAGGGACAGCGCGAGGATCGCTGGGACTAGGTAAGTATACCTCAGCGCCCTCACCCCCTCACCCGCCGACCCTGCCACCCACATTGACTCGAGTATAAGCCGAGAGGGGCACTTTCAGCCCAAAAATTTGGGCTGAAAATCTCGGCTTATACTCGAGTATATACGGTATCTACTTTGAGGGCTCTAATCAATGTATGTCACCCTCAAAAGGGGGAATTGTTAAATATTATTAATTTAATTATTCTTATTTTCAATTCTGTACTGAGCACATTGCCTTTCGCTGACATTACAAAAAGCTATTTCTGTATATATAGCTCAGAGTATAAGTCAACACCATATAGAGAGAACACGTGATCTGTGGGACACATTTATAATCACAGCTCTTAGGAGGAGGAGGGGCTGTCACGTCACATGGGGGTCACCTCCTGCCTGCTTCTCCATCATTCTCCACGGACTCCAGACAACACAGAAGGAATGACAAACTGGTAGCCATGATGATCAACTCCATGACAGACAGATGATTTTTACCATCTCAGGAAAGAGGAGGAACAAACGCTGATATAGACAAATGGACAATCTGTTTGTAACTATTTCACCTATTTTATGTTTTGCTGCAATGTGGTTTTTCTGTGGACAATCCAATAAACCACTACAATTTTTATGAAAGTATCATGACATTTTTTTTTTTTTTTTAAGAGTATCACACCTGGTAAAGAGTCCTGATTAAATAAATGTGCAAAATAAGCATATTTATCAGTCCCTTGTTGTCTCCACCTCTTCTCCCTGACGCTATGTGTTTTATCCGCTCTTGAATAAAGAACAAGCGACCAGTACGGTGAGTGCTGCCTTTTCTCTTTACTCGACAACTCCTTGATTATGTTGAGCACAGTGGACAAAGGAACATCAAGATCTCTGGACATGGACTTGTAATCTTCATATTTTTCAACAATTTTGGTTCTCAAGTCCTCAGACAGTTTTCTTCTCCTCTTTCTGGTCTCCATGCTTAGTGTGGCACATACAGACACACAATGCAAAGACTGAGTCAACTTCTACCCTTTTTATCTGGTTTCAGGTGTGATTTTCATATTGCCCACACCTGTTACTTGCCACAGGTGAGCGAGAATGAGCATCACATGCTTGAAACAAAGTTATTTACCCACAATTTTGGAAAGGCGCCAAGAATTTGGTCAAGTGTACTTTTGGGGTTCTGTGTGAAATTATGTCCACATTGCCTTTTTTTCTGTTTTTTTTTAGTGTTCCAATATATACTAAGGAAATACACGTGTGTATAACACAACATGTGAAATTAAAATAATTTTCTGTGAAAAATATTTCATTTTCTTGAACAATTTCAAGTGTGCCAACACCTTTCTGCCATGATTGTATGTATATACACACACACACACACACACCAATGTTACCAGTCAACATTCCTTAATACTATACAATAGCCGGAAAAATAAATTCACACTGATACTTACTTGCTGATCACTTGTAATAGGCTTTGGTGATCCTTTAGAGATGGCCTGGCCTGCAAAAAAAAAAAATATTATCCAGTTGTACGGGAGGGAATTCTGAGGTTGTTTTCTAGAATGATATGTGTAGTAGAACAAGCTATTGGATACAATTCATCCGGGTTGTGGATGCATGCAGTAGTACAGTCGTTGCCCACTCCTAATTGCCAGGGACAAAAGCGATGGCTTTGGTCAGCATGATATGTACCTTTCGGACATCCTAATACAACAACTGCCTACAGCTCACAACAAGCATAGTAATTAGTCAACAACCAGTTATAGGCACTTTCTCTTGAAGATAAACCCTGTACACATGCCCTATTAGAACCCCCTCTATGAGCCAAAAGGGAGAACTCCCATACTGGAGTATTGAAGTTGTCTTATAATTCTAGGTTACTCTTGCAGCATCCGTTTATGAAGAAGTGTCCAACTAGACAACTCTGCCGAAAAAGGCAAGATGTGCATTGGAAAGCAGAAAAAATACCTTGGGTGAGTTACCTCTCTGCTGCCTTTGATTACACTTACTTAGTCATATATTACACCAATGGTCAGTATGTTCATGGTTTTTGTGATGTACTGGCTGCTGTGCCCAATGCAGGTGATTCTTTTCTATACTATGTTTAAATTAACAGTTTTAATAAGTGATCAATACATTTATCTGTAGTTTTATTTAGATCTGGGTACCATTTTTAGGTAGGATATATTTTGCATTATGGTGATGTTCTTATTTTTAAATATGAAAATCTTGTATTTGCATTTCATATGGACTGCAGACTGGTTATAGACCCGTCTGCCTGTGGAGCTGCAGGATCTACAATACATTCTTAAAGAGGTTTTCTCAAGAACAAAGTACATTTTAATTAAAAGATTTTGGAATAAAAATAAGTTCCACAATTGGATGTGTTTAAAAAAAAAAAATGTTCCTTATAAATGTGCCCCTGCTGTGTCTGACTATGCAGCAACATGGTGTGATCATACCACATCTCCTGGGCAGGGAAGGAAGCAAATTAAACTATCAAGACAGAACAGCACGGGTTTGCAGCCGATTCTTTGCAAGTGCAGTGGGGGTTGGACACTGCACTTAACCCCTTTCTACCATTGGACGTACTATTCCGTACATGTGGGGTGGGCCCTACTTCCCAAGGACGGAATAGTACGTCCAGCGCGATCAGCCGTGCTCTCGGGGGGAGCGCGGCCGATCGAGGCCGGGTGTCAGCTGACTATCGCAGCTAACATCCGGCACTATGTGCCAGGAGCGGTCATGGACCGCTCCCTGCATATTAACCCCCGACACACTGCGATCAAAGATGATCGCAGCGTTCCGGCAGCATAGGGAAGCATCGCGCAGGGAGGGGGCTCCCTGCGTGCTTCCCTGAGACCCTCGGAGCAACGCGATGTGATCGCGTTGCTCCGAGGGTTTCCTACCTCCTTCTCCCTGCAGGCCCCAGATCCAAAATGGCCACAGGGCTGCATCCGGGTCCTGCAGGGAGGTGGCGTACCAGCGCCTGCTCAGAACAGGCGCTGGTAAGCCTGCAGCCTTGCCTGTCAGATCGCTGATCTGACACAGTGCTGTGCAAAGTGTCAGATCAGCGACCTGAGCCTATAGTATCATGTCCCCCCTGGGACAATGCAAAAAAGTTAAAAAAAAAAATTCACACGTGTAAAAAAAAAACAAAAACCAAAAACCTAAATATAGAAAAAAAAAATAATTGTTCCAATTAATACATTTCTTTATCTAAAAAAACCCAAAACAATAAAAGTACACATATTTAGTATTGTCGCGTCCGTAACGACCCCACCTATAAAACTGTCCCACTAGTTAACACCTTCAGTCAACACCGTCACAAAAAAAACGAGGCAAAAAAAACCAAACTTTATTATCATATCGCCGAACAAAAAGTGGAATAACACCCGATAAAAGAAAAGGCTATAAATATCAATGGTACCGCTGAAAACTTCATCTTGTCCTGCAAAAAGGGAGCCGCCATAAAGCGTCATCAGCGAAAAAATAAAAAAAGTTACAGTCCTCAGAATAAAGCGACACTCAAATAGTATTTTTTTTTATATAAAATAGTTTTTATCGTATAAAAGCGCCAAAACATAAAAAATGATATAAATGAGGTATCGCTGTAATCGTACTGACCTGAAGAATAAAATTGCTTTATCAATTTTACCAAACGCGCAATGGTATAAACGCCCCCCCTCTCCATCCCCCCCCAAAAAGAAACTAATAGCTGGTTTTTGGTCATTCTGCCTCACAAAAGTCGGAATAAAAAGCGATCAAAAAATGTCACGTGCCCAAAAATGGTTCCAATAAAGACGTCAACTCGTCCCGCAAAAAACAAGACCTCACATGGCTCTGTGGACCAAAATATGGAAAAATATATAGCTCTCAAAATGGAGACAAAAACTATTTTTTGCAATAAAAAGCGTCTTTTAGTGTGTGACAGCTGCCAATCATAAAAATCCGCTAAAATACCCGCTATAAATAGTAAATCAAACCCCCCTTCATCACCCCCTTAGTTAGGGAAAAATAATAAAATTAAAAAAATGCATTTATTTCCATTTTCCCATTAGGGTTAGGGTTGGGGCTAAAGTCAGGGTTAGGATTGGGTCTAGGGTTAGGGTTGGGGCTAGGGCTAGGGTTGGGGCTAGGGCTAGGGTTGGGGCTAGGGTTAGTGTTAGGGCTAAAGTTACGGTTAGGGTTGGGGCTAAAGATAGGGTTTGGATTACATTTACCTGGACCTGTCCTCTGCCTTTGACACAGTGGACTATTCCCCATTACTACAGATCCTCTCATCCCTTGGCATCACAGACTTGGCCCTATCCTGGATCTTGTCATACCTAACTGACCGAACATTCAGCCTCTCCCATTCACACACCACCTCTTCACCTCGCCCCCTATCTGTCGGAGTCCCACAAGGTTCAGTTCTAGGGCCCCTGCTCTTCTCCATTTACACCTGGGACAGCTCATAGAATCTCATGGTTTTCAGTACCATCTCTATGCTGATGACACACAGATCTACATCTCTGGACCAGATATCACCTCCCTACCAGAATCCCTCAATGTCTGTCCGCTATTTCATCCTTTTTCTCCGCTAGATTTCTAAAACTTAACATGGACAAAACAGAATTCATTGTCTTTCCCCATCTCAAGAGACCCCTCCAACGAACCTATCCATTACAGTAAACGGCTGCCCACTCTCCCCAGTCCCACAAGCTCGCTGTCTCGTGGTAATCCTTGACACTGATCTCTCCTTCAAACCGCATATCCAAGCCCTTTCCACTTCCTGCCGCCTTCACCTCAAAAATATTTCACGGATCCGTACATTCCTAAACCAAGAATCTGCAAAAACCCTAGTCCATGCCCTCATCATCTCCCGCCTCGACTACTGTAACCTCCTGCTCTGTGGGCTCCCCTCAAACACTCTAGCACCCCTCCAATCTATTCTAAACTCTGCTGCCCGACTAATCCACCTGTCCCCCCGCTATTCCCTGGCCTCTCCCCTCTGTCAATCCATTCACTGGCTCCCCATTACCCAGAGACTCCAGTACAAAAGCCTAACCCTGACATACAAAGCCATCCACAACCTGTCTCCTCCGTACATCTGTGACCTCGTCTCCCGGTACTTTCCTGCATGCAACCTCCGATCCTCACAAGATCTCCTTCTCTACTCCCCTCTTATCTCCTCTTCCCACAATCGTATACAAGATTTCTTTCGCGCATCACCCCTACTCTGGAACTCTCTACCACAACATATCAGACTCTCACCTACCATCGAAACTTTCAAAAAGAACCTGAAGACCTACCTCTTCCGGCAAGCCTACAACCTGCAGTAATCACCGATCGACCAAACCACTGCACGACAAGCTCTATCCTTACCTACTGCATCCTTGTAGATTGTGAGCCCTCGCAGGCAGGTTCCTCTCTCCTCCTGTACCAGTTGTGACTTGTATTGTTCAAGATTATTGTACCTGTTTTTATTATGTATACCCCCTCCTCACATGTAAAGCGCCATGGAATAAATGGCGCTACAATATAAAATAATAATAATAATTTACGGTTGGGAATAGGGTTGGGATTAGGGTTAGGGGTGTGGTTAGGGTTACCTTTGGGATTAGGGTTAGGGGTGTGTTTGGATTAGGGTTTCAGTTATAAAAATTGGGGGGTTTCCACTGTTTAGGCACATCAGGGGCTCTCCAAACGCGACATGGCATCCGATCTCAATTCCAGCCAATTCTGCGTTGAAAAACTAAAACTGTGCTCCTTCCTTTCCGAGCTCTCCCGTGCGCCCAAACAAAGGTTTACCCCAACAGATGGGGTATCGGCATACTCAAGACACATTGGACAACATCTTTTGGGGTCCAATTTCTTCTGTTACCCTTGGGAAAATACAAAACTGGGGATAAAAAATAATTTTTGTGGAAAAAAGATTTTTTATTTTCACGGCTCTGCTTTATAAACTGTAGTGAAACACTTGGGGGTTCAAAGCTCTCACAACGCATCTAGACGAGTTCCTTAGGGGGTCTACTTTCCAAAATGGTGTCACTTGTGGGGGGGGGGGGGTTTCAATGTTTGGAGAGCCACTCATGTGCCTAAACGCAACATGGCGTCCCATCTCAATTCCAGTCAATTTTGCATTGAAAAGTCAAATGGCGCTCCTTCCCTTCCGAGCTCTGACATGCGCCCAAAAAGTGGTTTACCCCCACATATGGGGTATCAGCGTACTCAGGACAAATTGTACAACAACTTTTGGGGTCTAATTAGTTCTCTTACCCTTGGGAAAATAAAAAATTGGGGGCGAAAATATAGTTTTTGTGAAAAAATATGATTTTTTAATCTTATGGCTCTGCATTATAAACTTCTGTGAAGCACTTGGTGGGTAGCTCACCACACATCTAGATAAGTTCCGTAGGGGGTCTACTTTCCAAAATGGTGTCATTTGTGGGGGTTTTTAATGTTTAGGCACATCAGGGGCTCTCCAAACGCAACATGGCGGCCCATCTCAATTCCAGTCAATTTTGCATTGAAAAGTCAAATGGCGCTCCTTTGCTTCCGAGCTCTGCCATGCGCCCAAACAGTGGTTTACACCCACATATGGGGTATCGGCGTACTCAGGACAAATTGTACAACAACTTTTGGGTTCCATTTTCTCCTGTTACCCTTGGTAAAATAAAACAAATTGGAGCTGAAGTAAATTTTTTGTGAAAAAAAGTTAAATGTTCATTTTTCTTTAAACATTCCAAAAATTCCTGTGAAACACCTTGAATGTGGTTTTGAGCACCTTGAGGGGTGCAGTTTTTAGAATGGTGTCAAACTTGGTTTTCTATCATATAGACACCCCCCCTCAAAATGACTTCAAATGAGATGTGGTCCCTAAAAAAAATGGTGTTGTAAAAATGAGAAATTGCTGGTTAACTTTTAACCCTTCTAACTCCCTAACAAAAAAGAATTTTGGTTCCAAAATTGTGCTGATATAAAGTAGACATGTGGGAAATGTTACATATTAAGTATTTTGTGTGACATATCTCTGTAACTTAAGGGCATAAAAATTCAAAGTTGGAAAATTGCGAAATTTTCGCCAAATTTCCGTTTTTTTTCCCACAAATAAACGCAGGTAATATCAAAGAAATTTTACCACTATCATGAAGTACAATATGTCACGAGAAAACAATGTCAGAATCAAAGGGATACGTTGAAGCGTTCCAGAGTTATAACCTCATAAACATACAGTGGTCAGAATTGTAAAAATTGGCCTGGTCATTAACGTGCAAACCACCCTTCTGGGTAAAGGGGTTAAAGCTCTCCTGTCCTTTCTCCCTATACCCCACCCACTGCCTTCTTCATGCTAGACTTATTTTTTAGGGACCTATCAAATATAGGAAGAACTCCGCAAGTTGGGGAAAGGGAGAGAGGAAGGAGAGCTAGAAGTAGAGAAATATGGATTTAATAAGATAAGATTTAATTAGCATTAAAGCGCCTTTATATACATGACCTTTGTTTAGGAAATAAAAATCCTGATTTTGGTTCCCTTTAAATTCCTAAAATAGTATTGGATGATTTAGGGTATGTGCACACATTCAGGTTTTTTTGCTATAAAAACGCGATAAAACTGCAAAAAAACGCGATAAAACTGCAAAAAAACAGCATCTATTAAGCATCCTATAGTTAGAATGCAATCTGCAATTTTTGTGCACATGTTGCATTTTTTTCTGCAAAAAAAGCATCGCGGAAAAAAAAGCAGCATGTTCATTAATTTGGCTGATTTTTTTGTGTTTTTTTTCCTCTATATTATTCAATTGGGGAAGCTCCGGAAAAAAAAAAATGTGAAAAATCCGCAAAAAAAACAAACAAACAAAAAACAGGTGAGGATTTCCCGCGGAAAAAGTCCGGTTTTTGTCAGGAACTTTCTGCAAACATTCCTGACGTGTGCACATAGCCTTATAAGTCTTCTTATGCTGCTTAGGACTCACCACAAAGAGAAACGCTCTCCTTGGATTCCTTGTCATAGCTCTCATCCAGCCAAATCAGATCTCCTGATTTGCACTGATGAGGGGCAAATACCCCGAAACACGTATCTGCAAATGATGTTTCTGGCTTTCAATCCTTGGTCATGTGGCAAAGCTCATTAAGGGGTCGATGATGACTTAAGATTGCTACATCGTATAGGTGTGAGCCCACTCATACAACCAATACCGACTTGAGCAAGACATTTATATAGGATGTTGGAAAGGGGTTAAAAACCAGCATGGAAAGGATTTATCTCACATAGAAACTGCTGCAATCCCGTGCTGTCCTGTCTGTATTCTCTATTTTGCTCCCTCCCCTGCCCAGGAGATGTGGGATGATCAGACCATGTCCCTGCACAGTCAGACACAGACATTACACAGTACACAGCAGGGGCACATTTATAAGATTATCTCAGTACAGAAAATTAAAAAAAAACAAAAAAAAACAAACAAACATCCAATTGTGGAAATTATTATTTCAAGATCTATTGATTAAAATGTACTTTGTATGTTGGACATCTCATTTAACATTAAAATCACAGTAATAAATATTTACCATCTCCATTTTGTTCACCACTCGTAGCTGTGTTTCTTCTTTGACAATTTACAGTACTTTGTAACTAAATGAAAAAACACTGGTATTAGTAAGAAAAAAAAATAGTGTGAATAGCCTCTTCAGAGAAGAGGAGGAATGGAGCTTCAGCGCCAACTATTTGAAGTAAAAATCCTAAAAGTCAATATGGACCCTTTAATGATCCTTGCCACAAGCCAAACCAGAAATTCTGATTTGTAGACACGTGTTTCGGGGTATTGGCCCCACAACAGTGCAAAGCAGGAAATCGGATTTGGCTGGGTGAGAGACCTTTGACAGAGAATCTGGGGGAAAACGTTTCTCTTTGTGGAGAGTCCCGAGCAGCGTATAAGCCATGCAATACTATTTTGGGAATCTGTCATCAGGATATTTATTTCCTAAACAAAAGGGCATGTGTATAAAAGGCGCTTTAATTCTGATTAAATTCTTTAATTTCTTGTAGAAATCATTTTTTCTGTTTTAGAGGAATCCATAGTTGAAATTGTATGCTAATGAGTTACAAGGACAGTGGGAGGACACTGCACTTCCAGCTCTCTGTCCTCTCTCCCTTTCTCCAACATGCTCAGTGCTTCCTGCCTTTGATTGACAGGTCATTGTAAAAGGAGTCAGGCAGGAAGAAGGCAGCAGGTGGGGAATAGGGAAAAAGGACAGGAGAGCTTCAAGTGCAACGCCCAACCCCACTGCACTTGCAATTCAATGGCATACAGTTTCACCTATAGATTTCTCTAATACAGCAAAATTATTTTCTGCAAGCAAAGTAAGGAAGAGAGTTGGTCAGCAGTTTCTTGATATGTAATCTGGGATCAGCATGATGTAGGTGTGGAGACCCTGATTCTAGCGATGTATCTCTTACTCGATTGTTTGGTGCAGGTTTGATAAAATTTCATGTTTTCTGTTACAGATTTAGCAGTAGTCAGAATGCTGAGCTGTGTATAACCTCACCCATACCCCTGATTGGCAGCCTTCGGAGTATGATGTACATTGCCAGCCTGCTGCCAATCAGTGGTGGGGGTGTGGCTACAGATTAGCCTGACAGTCTTGTAGTGATAATCTCCTGCTGATTTTACACTGATTATATCGAAACTAAAGCACTCAGCTTGATAAGTGGCACATCTATGGAATCAGACTCTCTGATCTTACATTACGCTGCTGACAGATTCACTTTAATCTGTACTAAAGCACCTTTACTTACATGCCATCACTTTGGGGTATAAAATCCTAGTGACAAATAAATATACATTATTTAGAGAAAGAAGACAGGAACTTTATTGCAAGCCATTGAATGTAGCAATCCTAAGGCTCCTTACATGGACTTGGCTCTCTCCACAAGGAGAAACTTTATGCCTAAGGGTATGTTTCCACGATCAGGATGGCCGGCGGTTTCGTCGGAGCGGCAAACCCGCTCTGCGGTAAGCTCCGCCCCCTTTCTGGGACGCGATGATGCCGGATGTGTTCATAGCACACATCCGGGATCATCGCACCCCACCATAGGGCCCTGTGCTATACCTTGCGGCGCCGCAAGGTATATGGACTTGCTGCGATCTTAAAAGACGCACCGCATGTCCGGAGTCGCAGGGCCGCCGCGTGCGTGTTACCTGTTATGACCTGGTGGTCAGGACAATAATGGACCTGGTGGTTAAGAGCACACGGAATGACCTGATAGTTACTGATAATAAGGACGAGCTCTGGGACGTGGGAACTCTGCTGACCGCAATCCCTAATCCTATCAAACACCCTAGAAATAGCCGTGGATTGCACCTAACGCTCCCTATGCAACTCGGCACAGCCTAAGGAACTAGCTAGCCCTGAAGATAGAAAAATAAAGCCTACCTTGCCTCAGAGAAATTCCCCAAAGAAAAAGGCAGCCCCCCACAAATAATGACTGAGTAAAGATGAAAATACAAACACAGAGATGAAATAGATTTAGCAAAGTGAGGCCCGACTTACTGAACAGACCGAGGATAGGAAAGGTTACTTTGCGGTCAGCACAAAAACCTAGAAAAAGACCACGCAGAGGGCGCAAAAAGACCCTCCGCACCGACTCACGGTGCGGAGGCGCTCCCTCTGCGTCCCAGAGCTTCCAGCAAGCAAGACAACAATAAAAAATAGCAAGCTGGGCAGAAAAATAGCAAACCAAAGAAATACAAGCTGGAACTTAGCTTCTGCTGGGAAGACAGGTCACAAGAACGATCCAGGAGTAAACTAGACCAATACTGGAACATTGACAGGTGGCATGGAGCAAAGATCTAAGTGGAGTTAAATAGAGCAGCCAGCTAACGAATTAACCTCGTCACCTGTGAAAGGAAACTCAGAAACACCCACCAGAGGAAGTCCATGGACAGAACCAGCCGAAGTACCATTCATGACCACAGGAGGGAGCCCGACAACAGAATTCACAACAGTACCCCCCCCCCCCTTGAGGAGGGGTCACCGAACCCTCACCAGAGCCCCCAGGCCGACCAGGATGAGCCAAATGAAAGGCACGAACCAGATCGGCAGCATGAACATCAGAGGCAAAAACCCAGGAATTATCTTCCTGACCATAACCCTTCCACTTGACCAGGTACTGGAGTTTCCCTCTCGAAACACGAGAATCCAAAATCTTCTCCACCACATACTCCAACTCCCCCTCAACCAACACCGGGGCAGGAGGATCAACGGATGGAACCACAGGCGCCACGTATCTTCGCAATAACGACCTATGGAACACATTATGGATGGCAAAAGAAGCAGGAAGGGCCAAATGAAATGACACAGGATTGATAACCTCAGAAATCTTATACGGACCAATGAAACGAGGCTTACACTTAGGAGAGGAAACCTTCATAGGAACATAACGAGACGACAACCAAACCAAATCCCCAACACGAAGTCGGGGACCCACACAGCGCCGGCGGTTAGCAAAACGTTGACCCTTCTCCTGGGACAATGTCAAATTGTCCACCACATGAGTCCAAATCTGCTGCAACCTATCCACCACAGTATCCACACCAGGACAGTCCGAAGACTCAACCTGCCCTGAAGAGAAACGAGGATGGAAACCAGAATTGCAGAAAAACGGCGAAACCAAAGTAGCCGAGCTGGCCCGATTATTAAGGGCGAACTCAGCCAACGGCAAAAAGGACACCCAATCATCCTGATCAGCAGAAACAAAGCATCTCAGATATATTTCCAAAGTTTGATTAGTTCCTTCGGTTTGGCCATTTGTCTGAGGATGGAAAGCCGAGGAAAAAGACAAATCAATGCCCATCCTAGCACAAAAGGATCGCCAAAACCTTGAAACAAACTGGGACCCTCTGTCAGAAACGATGTTCTCCGGGATACCATGTAAACGAACCACATGCTGGAAAAATAATGGCACCAAATCAGAGGAGGAAGGCAATTTAGACAAAGGTACCAAATGGACCATCTTAGAAAAGTGATCACAAACCACCCAAATGACCGACATCTTTTGAGAGACGGGGAGATCCGAAATAAAATCCATAGAAATATGCGTCCAGGGCCTCTTCGGGACCGGCAAGGGCAAAAACAACCCACTGGCACGAGAACAGCAGGGCTTAGCCAGAGCACAAGTCCCACAGGACTGCACAAAAGAACGCACATCCCGTGACAAAGACGGCCACCAAAAGGATCTAGCCACCAAATTTCTGGTACCAAAGATTCCAGGGTGACCAGCCAACACCGAACAATGAATCTCAGAGATAACTCTACTAGTCCATCTATCAGGGACAAACAGTTTCTCCGCTGGGCAACGGTCAGGTCTATCAGCCTGAAATTTTTGCAGCACCCGCCGCAAATCAGGGGAGATGGCAGACAAAATTACCCCCTCTTTGAGAATACCCGCCGGCTCAGGAACACCCGGAGAGTCAGGCACAAAACTCCTTGACAGGGCATCAGCCTTCACATTCTTAGAGCCCGGAAGGTAAAAAACCACAAAATCAAAACGGGAGAAAAATAACGACCATCGAGCCTGTCTCGGATTCAACCGTTTGGCAGACTCAAGATAAGTCAAATTCTTGTGATCTGTCAAGACCACCACGCGATGCTTGGCTCCTTCAAGCCAATGACGCCACTCCTCGAATGCCCATTTCATGGCCAACAACTCACGATTACCAACATCATAGTTACGCTCAGCAGGCGAAAACTTTCTAGAAAAGAACTTCTTTGCGACAAAACAGCCCCTGCTCCAATCTCAGAAGCATCAACCTCAACCTGAAACGGGAGTGAAACATCTGGCTGGCACAACACAGGGGCAGAAGAAAAACGACGCTTCAACTCCTGAAAAGCCTCTACAGCTGCAGAAGACCAATTGACCACATCAGCACCCTTCTTGGTCAAATCAGTCAACGGTTTAGCAACAGTAGAAAAATTAGCGATGAAGCGCCGATAAAAATTAGCAAAGCCCAGGAACTTTTGCAGGCTCTTCACAGATGTCGGCTGAGTCCAATCGTAAATGGCCTGGACTTTAACAGGGTCCATCTCGATAGTAGAAGGGGAAAAAATGAACCCCAAAAATGAAACCTTCTGAACTCCAAAGAGACACTTTGACCCCTTCACAAACAAGGAATTCGCACGAAGGACCTGGAACACCATTCTGACCTGCTTCACATGAGACTCCCAATCATCCGAAAAGACCAAAATATCATCCAAATACACAATCAGGAATTTATCCAGGTACTCTCGGAAGATGTCATGCATAAAGGACTGAAATACTGATGGAGCATTGGAAAGCCCGAATGGCATAACCAGGTACTCAAAATGGCCCTCGGGCGTATTAAATGCTGTTTTCCATTCATCGCCTTGTTTAATACGCACAAGATTATACGCCCCTCGAAGATCTATCTTGGTGAACCAACTAGCCCCTTTAATACGAGCAAACAAATCAGACAGCAACGGCAAAGGATACTGAAATTTGACTGTAATTTTATTAAGAAGGCGGTAATCAATACAAGGTCTCAAAGAACCATCCTTCTTGGCCACAAAAAAGAACCCTGCTCCTAACGGTGATGACGACGGGCGAATATGGCCTTTCTCCAAGGATTCCTTTATATAACTCCGCATAGCGGCGTGTTCTGGCACAGATAAATTCAACAATCGGCCCTTAGGAAACTTACTACCAGGAATCAAATTAATTGCACAATCGCAATCCCTATGAGGAGGTAGGGCACTGGCTTTGGGCTCATCAAATACATCCCGATAATCCGACAAAAACTCTGGAACTTCAGAAGGAGTGGAAGACGAAATAGACAAAAATGGAACATCACCATGTACCCCCTGGCAACCCCAGCTGGACACAGACATAGATTTCCAGTCCAATACTGGATTATGAACCTGTAGCCATGGCAACCCCAAAACGACCACATCATGCAGATTATGCAACACCAGAAAGCGGATATCCTCCTGATGTGCAGGAGCCATGCACATGGTCAATTGGGTCCAGTACTGAGGCTTATTCTTGGCCAAAGGCGTAGCATCAATTCCTCTCAATGGAATAGGATACTGCAAGGGCTCCAAGAAAAAACCACAGCGCCTAGCATACTCCAAGTCCATCAAATTCAGGGCAGCGCCTGAATCCACAAATGCCATAACAGAATAGGATGACAAAGAGCAAATCAGAGTAACAGACAATAGAAATTTAGACAGTACCGTACCAATGGTGGCAGACCTAGCGAACCGCTTAGTGCGCTTAGGACAATCGGAGATCGCATGAGTGGAATCACCACAGTAAAAACATAGCCCATTCCGACGTCTGTGTTCTTGCCGTTCAGCTCTGGTCAAAGTCCTATCACATTGCATAGGCTCAGGCCCATGCTCAGATAGTACCGCCAAATGGTGCACAGCTTTACGCTCACGCAAGCGTCGATCGATCTGAATGGCCAAGGACATAGACTCATTCAGACCAGCAGGCATGGGAAATCCCACCATGACATCCTTAAGGGGTTCAGAGAGACCCTTTCTGAAGATTGCTGCCAGGGCACATTCATTCCACTGAGTGAGCACAGACCACTTTCTAAACTTCTGACAATATATCTCCGCTTCATCCTGACCCTGACACAGAGCCAGCAAGATTTTTTCTGCCTGATCCACTGAATTAGGTTCGTCATAAAGCAATCCAAGTGCCAGGAAAAACGCATCAACATCACGCAATGCCGGATCTCCTGGCGCAAGGGAAAATGCCCAGTCTTGAGGGTCACCACGTAACAAAGAAATAATGATCTTTACTTGTTGAACAGGGTCACCTGAGGAGCGAGGTTTCAAGGCAAGAAACAATTTACAATTATTATTGAAATTCAAGAACTTAGATCTATCACCAAAAAACAAATCAGGAATTGGAATCCTAGGCTCTGACATCGGATTCTGAACCACTAAATCTTGAATGTTTTGTACCCTTGTGAGATTATCCATCCAAGAGGACAGACCTTGAATGCCCATGTTTACACCAGTGTCCTGAACCACCCAGAGGTAAAGGGGAAAAGAGAGACAAAACACACTGCAAAGAAAAAAAAATGGTCTCAGAACTTCTCTTATCCCTCTATTGAGATGCATTAGTACTTTGGGCCACCTGTACTGTTATGACCTGGTGGTCAGGACAATAATGGACCTGGTGGTTAAGAGCACACGGAATGACCTGATAGTTACTGATAATAAGGACGAGCTCTGGGACTTGGGAACTCTGCTGACCGCAATCCCTAATCCTATCAAACACCCTAGAAATAGCCGTGGATTGCGCCTAACGCTCCCTATGCAACTCGGCACAGCCTAAGGAACTAGCTAGCCCTGAAGATAGAAAAATAAAGCCTACCTTGCCTCAGAGAAATTCCCCAAAGGAAAAGGCAGCCCCCCACAAATAATGACTGAGTAAAGATGGAAATACAAACACAGAGATGAAATAGATTTAGCAAAGCGAGGCCCGACTTACTAAACAGACCGAGGATAGGAAAGGTTACTTTGCGGTCAGCACAAAAACCTACAAAAAGACCACGCAGAGGGCGCAAAAAGACCCTCCGCACCGACTCACGGTGCGGAGGCGCTCCCTCTGCGTCCCAGAGCTTCCAGCAAGCAAGACAACAATATAAAATAGCAAGCTGGGCAGAAAAATAGCAAACCAAAGAAATACAAGCTGGAACTTAGCTTCTGCTGGGAAGACAGGTCACAAGAACGATCCAGGAGTGAACTAGACCAATACTGGAACATTGACAGGTGGCATGGAGCAAAGATCTAAGTGGAGTTAAATAGAGCAGCCAGCTAACGAATTAACCTCGTCACCTGTGAAAGGAAACTCAGAAACACCCACCAGAGGAAGTCCATGGACAGAACCAGCCGAAGTACCATTCATGACCACAGGAGGGAGCCCGACAACAGAATTCACAACAGTTACCACGCATAGTGGAGACTGGATTTCATTCAATCCCCTCCACTATGCTGTAACATCTGGACGCTGTGGCTCTATGCAGCGTCAAACACGCAGCGTTTCCTGCACGTGGAAACATACCCTTAAATCTTCTCTCAGAGGCACCACACCCTGCCAAATCATATCTCCTGCTCCAATCCACCACGTGCCAGCAAATGGAGTTTCTGGCTGGCTTGGCTTCTTACCCTACGTCATGCTTGTTACGGGGTCAATACTAACTCTTGGGGTCACTACTGCCAATAGATGGTTCTAGAGCTCCTATCCTCTTCCTCTCTGAAGAGGCTATTTGCACATTAATGCAATAGGAATGCCAGGTACATACATTAAAAAACTATAAAATTGTTACTGAGAAAGAAGTGGACAAATTTAAGAGCCATGGGTACCTTTGTCAAGAATTATAAAAAAAACCCATTGAAATGTCAGTTTCCAGTCATTTTCACACCACCAAATACGCAGTTTACAACCGGCTTCTAGTGTCACAGGTGTGTGGTGATCCCCTTGATACATACTGAAAGTGTTCTGTGACTCTAGGATTAGTGATGAGCGAATATACTCGTTACTCGAGATTTCCCGAGCATGCTTGGGGGTCCTCAGAGTATTTTTTAGTGCTTGGAGATTTAGTTTTTCTTGCTGCAGCTGAATGATTTACATCTGTTAGCCAGCATAAGTACATGTGGGGAATTCCTAGCAACCAGGCAACCCCCACATGTACTTATGCTGGCTAACAGATGTAAATCATTCAGCTGCGGCAAGAAAAACAATCTCCGAGCACTAAAAAATACTCGGAGGACCCAGAGTGTGCTCGGGAAATCTCGAGTAACGAGTATATTCGCTCATCACCATCTAGGATACTTATACCTGCACATGCTCTCCTGTACTACAGGGATCTCCACTCCGGCATGTGCACATGCTCTCCTGTACTACAGGGATCTCCATTCCTGCGTGTAACATGCTCTCACATACTACAGGGATCTCCACTCCTGCGTGTGACATGATCTCACATACTACAGGGATCTCCACTCCTGCGTGTGACATGCTCTCACATACTACAGGGATCTCCACTTCTGCATGTACACATGCTCTCCTGTACTACAGGGATCTCCATTCCTGCATGGGCACATGCTCTCCTGTACTACAGGGATCTCCACTCCGGCATGTGACATGCTCTCCTGTACGACAGGGATCTCCACTCCAGCGTGTGACATGCTCTCCTGTACTACAGGGATCTCCACTCTGGCATGTACACATGCTCCCTGTACTACAAGGATCTCCACTCCGGCGTGTGCACATGCTCCCTGTACTACAGGAATCTCCACTCCGGCGTGTGCACATGCTCTCCTGTACTACAGGGATCCCTATTCCTGCGTGTGCACATGCTCTCCTGTACGACAGGGATCTCCACTCCGGCGTGTGACATGCTCTCCTGTACGACAGGGATCTCCACTCCAGCGTGTGACATGCTCTCCTGTACTACAGGGATCCCTATTCCTGCGTGTGCACATGCTGTCCTGAACTACAGTGAACTCCACTCCGGCGTGTGCACATGCTCTCCTGTACTACAGGGATCTCCACTCCAGCGCGTGACATGCTCTCCTGTACTACAGGGATCTCCACTCTGGCATGTGCACATGCTCCCTGTACTACAAGGATCTCCACTCCAGCGTGTGACATGCTCTCCTGTACTACAGGGATCCCTATTCCTGCGTTGCACATGCTGTCCTGAACTACAGTGAACTCCACTCCGGCGTGTGCACATGCTCTCCTGTACTACAGGGATCTCCACTCCAGCGCGTGACATGCTCTCCTGTACTACAGGGATCTCCACTCTGGCATGTGCACATGCTCCCTGTACTACAGGAATCTCCACTCCAGGGTGTGCACATGCTCTCCTGTACTACAGGGATCCCTATTCCTGCGTGTGCACATGCTCTCCTGTACTACAGGGCTCTCCACTCCAGGGTGTGCACATGCTCTCCTGTAATACAGGGATCTCCACTCCGGCGTGTGCCCATGCTCTCCTGTACTACAGGGATCACTATTACTGCGTGTGCACATGCTCTCCTGTACTACAGGGATCTCCACTCCAGGGTGTGCACATGCTCTCCTGTACTACAGGGATCACTATTACTGCGTGTGCACATGTTCTCCTGTACTACAGGAATCTCCACTCCGGCGTGTGCACATGCTCTCCTGTACTACAGGGATCCCTATTCCTGCGTGTGCACATGCTCTCCTGTACGACAGGGATCCCTATTCCTGCGTGTGCACATGCTGTCCTGAACTACAGTGAACTCCACTCCGGCGTGTGCACATGCTCCCTGTACTACAAGGATCTCCACTCCGGCGTGTGCATATGCTCTCTGTACTACAGGGATCCCTATTCCTGCGTGTGCACATGCTCTCCTGTACGACAGGGATCTCCACTCCAGCGTTTGACATGCTCTCCTGTACTACAGGGATCCCTATTCCTGCGTGTGCACATGCTGTCCTGAACTACAGTGAACTCCACTCCGGCGTGTGCACATGCTCCCTGTACTACAAGGATCTCCACTCCGGCGTGTGCATATGCTCTCTGTACTACAGGGATCCCTATTCCTCCGTGTGCACATGCTCTCCTGTACTACAGGGCTCTCCACTCCAGGGTGTGCACATGCTCTCCTGTACTACAGGGATCTCCACTCCGGCGTGTGCCCATGCTCTCCTGTACTATAGGGATCTCCACTCCAGCGCGTGACATGCTCTCCTGTACTACAGGGATCTCCACTCTGGCATGTGCACATGCTCCCTGTACTACAAGGATCTCCACTCCGGCGTGTGCACATGCTCTCTGTACTACAGGGATCCCTATTCCTCCGTGTGCACATGCTCTCCTGTACTACAGGGATCTCCACTCCAGGGTGTGCACATGCTCTCCTGTACTACAGGGCTCTCCACGCTGGCGTGTGCACATGCTCTCCTGTACTACAGGGATCTCCACTCCAGGGTGTGCACATGCTCTCCTGTACTACAGGGATCTCCACTCCAGGGTGTGCACATGCTCTCCTGTACTACAGGGCTCTCCACTCCAGGGTGTGCACATGCTCTCCTGTACTACAGGGCTCTCCACTCCAGGGTGTGCACATGCTCTCCTGTACTACAGGGCTCTCCACGCCGGCGTGTGCACATGCTCTCCTGTACTACAGGGATCTCCACTCCAGGGTGTGCACATGCTCTCCTGTACTACAGGGCTCTCCACTCCAGGGTGTGCACATGCTCTCCTGTACTACAGGGATCTCCACTCCAGGGTGTGCACATGCTCTCCTGTACTACAGGGCTCTTCACTCCTGCGTGGCAGGCAAACAGTGAAGTGGCCGGTGTGGGATTTCTAAACACTACAGATTCTTTCTTCTCTCCCTACACTGATGTGATCTGTATGATCTTCCCTTGTATAGTACGGGAGGTCTCCTGACTCGCTTATATTACATCGCTATACACAATAGAATTGTCTGAACCTGGTGCCTTCGGCAGCTGTCAGATCCAGTGTGTTGTCAGACTTAAGTCAGAAGATCTTGAAAGAGGCCAAGACCGTCCTTTTTACTTCCATCCGTAAGATAAACATCAGGAAATACTCAATCATATGAACTAATTATCTCTTTTCAGAAAATTCTCTCTTCTAGGCTGTGTTATCTATTAAAAAAAAACCAAAAACACAATATTACTTACCCTCCCCAGGTCCACAGGATCTCTGCTGTTGGCTCAATATCTTATTGTCTGCAGCGCTGACATCACACTGACAGTCGCAGCCAATCAGTGAGTTCAGCAACTCAGAGCCGCTTGTGCCATTTACAAGGGCAGGGCTGCTGAGCAATACTACAGCCAAACAACTGTGATCGGGGCAGCAGAGGAGAGATGGTTATGGACCTGGTGAGGGTAAGTAATACTTGGTTGGCTTTTTAATAGTGAGAGTAGGAGAGCAATTTTCCTAAAAAGGGACAACCCTTTAAAAAAAAAGGACCAAGGATGCTGTGCCTGGTTTGGTTAAATGTCTGATTGGTGGGTATGCCTTCATTCATTGTGTATGCTCATCAGTATCCCCATCTACACACTGCCGAATTATACTAAGCCTAAAGATGGCCACACACATTAGATAGCGTTCAGGTGAAAAAATTTTTGGATGACCGCTATCTCCTCGACTCCCCATACTCAGGAATGCTCGGCTCGGCTGGGTGGTTCTGTGTTCCCCATGAGAGAGTGGCTAACAGACTTATCTGGCAGCAGATTATCTCACTGC
The DNA here is from genome assembly GCF_032444005.1 of Ranitomeya imitator. Taxonomy (NCBI): domain Eukaryota; kingdom Metazoa; phylum Chordata; class Amphibia; order Anura; family Dendrobatidae; genus Ranitomeya; species Ranitomeya imitator. The sequence continues at coordinate 738,186,098 of NC_091284.1, read as the reverse complement.
CAAGCAAAAGGATCAGCAGTTGAAATTTGAACACTTTGATCGTTTTCCTCCCCTGATATCATCAGTTCGGGGAGAGTTAGGTGACCCCCATAACATTAGATGGTCAGTCGATCCCATTGAAATTGATGGGTTCAATTGATTTTTATCTTTTCTGGATTGGGACTTACAGGGAATCTGTCAGCAGGTTTTGGTACCTCATCTCAGAGCAGCATAATGTAAAAAGAGAGACCCTGATTCCAACAATGTATCACTTAGTATATTGTGTGCAACTGTTTGGACACAATGAGAGCCTTTAGATTCAGCAATGCAGCAGAGCTGAGAAAGCTAACCCCGCCCACACCAGGATCTGTATATACAATGTCTATAGACAGTGAGCTGCTTATCACAGGAGGGTGGTGCATGGTCGGACTCATGTAGTCTGGGCAATGCTAACCATAAGTGATATAACCTTCACTACAAGTAAACACCACCACACAGTGTAATAAATGACATATCCCCAAATTCTATGTTTCAGTCTCCATCTCCTGCTGTCTTCAGATTACATGGCAAAAACCTGATGACAGATTCCCTTTAAGTGTTTGTTATGCTGATAAAGTGGTTCTCTAGGAATTCAGTTACCTGTGGAACAATACCCCTGAACTGTTCAGTAAGAGTCCCTGAAATAAAAGAAAATTTAAAAAATATATAAAATGACAACAATAAATATTTGCCCATACAATACATTTATGTAAAATAATAATATAGTCTAATCTTGCAGACCGCAGTAAAAGACAGCTATAAAAAAAAAAGACGCCCTGATTGCTTTCCACTATAAGGTGTACACAAAGTCATGGTAATAATTTAAAATATAAATTAAAAGTCTGTTGTCCCACAAAGTACATTTAAATTAATAGGTTTGGTATAAAAAATAGGTTACACGACTGGAGGTGTTAAAAAATATTTCCGGTGTAATGGCTGTGTCTGACCGTGCTGAGACAGTCTGCAGATACTACAGATCATGGCCAGGGGAGGATACAAAAGAGTATACAGACAGGACAGCATAGGATCACAGATGCTGGTGGAGCAGCAGGCTGGTGTCTGGCAGCTTCCTCAGCCAGTCCTAGGAAATCGATATAAGTATTCAGCTCAGCAATTTAGTTGAGGTACCAGTGTCTATGTCTGGAACACTGTGAAATACAGAGAAGTCACACACAACCACATTTGTTAGTATTTCATACATAATAGGCTCTGCTCAAACCAGCATCAGTGCTGTTTTTCCTTGTCAAAACCCAAGATAACTCTGCAGAATCCAAAGGACTCCCAAGTCTATAGGGTGTATCGGACAACGCCTGTGTATGTTGTGTAACGGATCTGTCTCAGCATTTTTGCTTCCGTTAAATACAAACCCAAAAGAATGATGTGAACAGCGACTTATGACTGTATTTTATCATTCACAGGTGTATTTTCTTCAAATATTCTCTGTACATTTTTCTTCCTTCTAACAAATAGGTATCACATCATAACTTATAATACAGATTTAAAATTGGACAAGTATTGCAAACCTGTGTTATGGATCTGAATTTTTAGCAACTATCAATTTCTATGGGAAATTAAGTTTTTACAGGGCTTAAAAAAATTAACTAGGATAGGTCAATGTTTGATCAGTCAATGCCCAACAACTTGGATCTTGACAGTCAACAGGATGAAGGGTCCACGTGGGTTCCTATGATTCTTTACATAGGCACCTCTACACTTCCAGGTGCCATTCAGACTCATTCATGTGATTGGGAAGGAGCACCAGTGCCAGGAGAACCAGTCACAATCACCCATGTGAAATGCCTCCATGTCTGTGTAATCATTGAAAGCGACGTGACTGAGCTCTAGTACCAGGCACAATCACCCATATAACAAGACTATGTCAGTGTAAACAATAGAAGGGATGGTACTGAGCTACAGTACCAGGCACAGCCACCCATAAGACACTGCCCTGTGTGTAAAAAATGGAGGGGAGAGTACCGAGCTACAGTACCAGGCACAGCCACCCATAAGACATGGCTATGTGTGTAAACAATGGAGGGGACAGTACTGAGCTACAGTACCAGGCACAGCCACCCATAAGACACTGCTCTGTGTGTGTAAACAATGGAGGGGACAGTACTGAGCTACAGTACCAGGCACAGCCACCCATAAGACACTGTTCTGTGTGTAAACAATGGAGGGGACGGTACTGAACTACAGTAGCAGACACAAACACCCATAAGGCACGACCTTGTGTGTGGGTAAACAATGGAGGGGCCAATACTCAGCTACAGTACCAGGAACAGCTATGATACACCTCTATGCTAGTATAAATAAAGGAGGGGACATGACAGAGCGCTAGTACCAGACACAACAATCCATATGACACGCTTTCTCTGGAAAACTATTTTAGAAATTAGTGATTAACTATAAATACAAACATATGAATAGGAAAAGCTCAGTCTACGACCTTTTCCATAGGGACTAACACAGATCTCCAAGTAGTTATCTGAGACTTATTGTCAGATCGTCATGTAAATGGAGTCACACACCTAGTTTTTTTGAGATTGCTATTATCTGTTGTTGGCTGGCAATATTAGAACTTCTTCTTTTATTCTGTGCTTTTTCATTAAGCAATGTTTTACCATTACTGGAACTTGCTACAGGGACGATTTCTCCCTTAGAGAGCGGAGATGTTGACAAGTCATTTTCCATTTTCTCCACTGAGGCATCACTGATGCTGGTAGATACTTCTGACTTGCTCCCACCCTTCTCCAGTGTAAGTGGAGAGCAGAGAACAGATTCAGGTTCTGTCATGGAAGTATGCCCTGAAGGATGGGTTTCAGAAGTTCCTTGAGCGTCAAGGTCCTTAGCAGGTTGGACATTAAATAAATCAGAACATTCGAGCGATGTTTCATCTCTTATAGACTTATTAGCAGCTGATGATGGAGCTGCATCAAGTGTACTCATCTGACCTTTAGATAAACTCTTCAACACTCTATCTGGTATTTTCTCAGCTTGTGATGAAACAGTTTCTTCATCTGTGAAATGTTTTTTCTCGCAAGAGTATGCTGAGGGCATGCCATGCACATTAATTTCGGGCAGTCTCTCCGGAGTCTTGTCCCCTTCAGAACTGTCTGAACATGTTGAGGTTTCGGTAACATCGGTATTCTTAGGATTATCTGTAGTCATTTCACCCTGCAAGAAAACAACAAGATTGGTTTTAGGAAGTCCCCAAACACCAGCAATATGAAACGCTGCATTGTCTTATTAACACCTTAAAGGGAACCTGTCACCCCCAAAATCGAGGGTGAGCTAAGCACACCGGCATCAGGGACTAACAGCATTCTGTAATGCTGTAATTAAGCCCCCGATGTATCCTAAAAGATGAGAAAAAGAGGTTAGATTATACTCACTTGGGCGGGCGGTCCGATCCGATGGGCGTCGCGGTCCAGTCCGGGGCCTCCCATCTTCATAGGATGACGTCCTTTTCTGGTCTTCACGCTGCGGCTCCGGTGCAGGCATCCTTTGTCCCCGGGAAAGGTCAGAGAGGCCCAGCGCCTGCGCACTGCAGTATTTTGCTCTGCCCTCAACAGGGCAGACAAAGTACGCTTGCGCTGCAGCCGCAGCGTGAAGACCAGAAGAGGACATCATCTGATGAAGATGGGAGGCACCGCACTGGACCGCGACACCCATCGGACCGGACCGGGACTGCTCCTGGGTGAGTATAATCTAACCTCTTTTTCTTATCTTTTAGATACATTGGGGGCTTATCTGCAGCATTCCAGAATGCTGTAGATAAGCCCCTGATGCTGGTGGGCTTAGCTCACCCTTGATTTTGGGGGTGACAGGTTCCCTTTAAAGCCAACTTGTCAGCAGTATTGTGCTCAGTAAACTACACACAGTGTCAGGTCGGTGCAGTTATACTGATTAAAATGATACCTGGGTGATGAAACCCGTCTTGTTGTTTAACCTGTATTTGTAGTTTTCAGTTAACGATCTGCTCATGCTCTGGGTCGGCCTGTGGGGGGCCTTCATGTGGTGCTCTGGTTAGCTATTAATCTGTGTGGGCTTATGACCTGTCACTGAACGCTCAGTGACATGCCCCCTACTTTACATACTGCATAGAATATTGTGTCGAAAAAAAACCCCATAATCAAATGGCTCTGCATAGTAGCATCTATTGCGCTCCAATAAATGCTACTGCGCAAACGCCGCTGCCATTTTACTGCAGCCACTTTTTTTCTCCAGCAAATCACTGGCAGCGGATGCATAGTAGCATCTACCAGCAAGCAGTAGATGCTACTGTACGTGCCGCCATTTTGCTGGAAAAAAAATGTGGCTGCAGCAAAATGGGGCTGGTGCTTGCGTAGTAGAATCTATCAGAAAGCTGCTACTGCGCATGCACCGCCACTATTTTGATGAAGTTCTTATTATATTTTTTACCTTAGCATATTATACGCCTAATGCGATGCATGCTGCTGCACAGGCACCTCTGTCGGCGTCATTTTGCTGAATGTATTTTTATTTTTGTAGCCCCACAATATTATATGCATTATGTAAAATAGGGGGCAGGTCAGTGAGGGATCAGTGACCTGTTATAAGCCCATTCAGATGCACATGCAAGCAGAGCACCACATAAAGACCCCCCACAGGCTGCCCCGAAGCACGAGAAACTCATTATTTGTAGTTTTCAGTTAAAGATTAAACAACAACTACAAGACTGATTTCATCACCCAGGTATCATTTTACTCAGCAGAACTCCACCGACCTGACACTGTCTGTAGTTTACAGAGCAAAATCCCGCTGACTGGTTCGCTTTAAGAAATGGGTGATTTTTTGTTTGAGCAAAAAAATTTTCCAAGAGCCATAACTTTTTTTCATTTTTCCTTTCACATAACCGTATGAGGGCTCGTTTTATTTAAGGACAAATTGTAGCATTATGACACCAACAGTGCAGTGAAAAAAAAAAATTCCACGCAATTCTGCCACAGTTGTGAGTTTCGTCTTCACATTGTTCATTGCATGGCAAAAATTACCTGGAAACATTCTTCCAGTCAGTACGATTATGGCAACACAAACTTATAAGGCTTTTTTAAAATATATATATTTTAATGATTTTAAAAAATATATACATATCTCAGGACTTTATTAAAGTATTTTTTTATATTTCCATTGAATCCGCTCAGACTAATTTAGAGCATTATATTTTTATATATCCATTTTTCCATTCTAGTAATACTATTTAGCTGTTTCTTTTTTCAGTCATTGATGGGGGAAAGGACCAAACCCATCTAGATGCAATAAGTTTCTTTGCCCAAAATAAAATTCAAGAAATCCCCATCTGGATAAAAACAAAATAGAATTCAAGCCTAACAACCTCAAGATGCATATCATGGCATAAACTTGATATTATAGATCCCTTTAATGATGATCAGAATCCCCTTCCAGTATATTCCCAAAGGACGTGCATCAAATTAGAGTCCTCAATACGGCACACAGGACAACTTGTATCAGAACAGATTGTATTTTATCTAAGAAGCTAGGTGAGCTCGATTTCTTATGAATAAGAATAATTTGTGAGAAGTGTCGAGCATTGCTGAGGGACAACTTGGGTATCAATTCCATGATCGCATTCCATTTACCCTCCTTACATTTTTGTTTGGCTTCTATTGGAAATTGCACTAAGAATGAATTCGTAAGAAGGCGGTATATGCTGGCGACCTGCCCTTTAGATGTACCTTTTTCCATAACTGACTTAAGATAATTAACCCCTTCACCCACAAGCAATTTCCCTTTTTTTCCCCCCATTTTATCCTCCCCTTTTTTCAAGAGCCATTACTTTTATTTTTCCGTTCACATAGCCTCTTTGGTATTTGCCCAATGATTTGTACTTTGGTATTACATCTTTTTTTTACGTGATGTACTAGAAGGTATGAAAATTTTTTCGAAGTGCGATAAAATTGCAAAAAAAGTGCAATTCCTCAATTTTTTTTTAATTTACTTACCATGTTTATTATATGATAAAACGCACCAGAAACGTAACTCACTCTCTCTCTCTTCCCCGGAATACGAAATCCCACATCTACACTAGAAAAACTCAGGCACATCCATCATAACACATTATAAACATCCGTCGGTACGTCTTCCCTATGCATTAGGACGGGACACTGCCGACGAAAGTGTAAAAGAAGAGGCCATAGGGGACATCAAGCTATGGCTGTCTAATTGCTTATGCTATGTATAGAGAATATCATGGTCTCCTATGAACCCCAACCACAGGCTGGCTGTCATGGGAGTATCCTAACAACAGGCAGGCAGACTCCTAGCTGTCATAGCAACCCATTGTCAGTTGGCAATCATGTCACTGGTGTATTGGCAGGTGGAATGAGGCGCCCAATCTGCCGGCACATATTAACCCCTTAGCGACAGAGCCAATTTTGTCCTTAATGACCAGGCCAATTTTTACAATTCTGACCACTATCACTTTATGAGGTTATAGCTCTGGAACAAGTCTACGGATCCCCCTGATTCTAAGACTGTTTTTTTGTGACATATTGTACTTCATGTTAGTGGTAAAATTTATTTGCTATGACTTGCGTTTATTTATGAAAAAAAAATTTAAATTTGGCAAAAATGTTGAAAATTTTGCAATTTTAAATCAGAGTCATTTCGTACAAAATAGTAAATAAATAACATTTCCCACATGTCTACTTTACATCAGCAAAATTTTTGGAAACAATATTTTTGTTAGGAAGTTAAGGGTTAAAAGTTGACCTGTAATTTCTCGTTTTTCCAACAAAATTTACAAAACCATTTTTTTTATTGACCACCTGACATTTGAAGTGAGTTTGGGGGGGGGGGGGGTAAATATGACAGAAAATACCCCAAAATGACACCATTCTAAAAACAGCACCCCACAAGGTGTGCAAAACCACATTCAAGAAGTTTATTAACCCTTCAGGTGCTTCACGAGAACTAAAGCAATGTGGAAGGAAAAAAAATTAACATTTCACCTTTTTCACAAAAAATTTACTTTGGAACCAAACCTTTTTTTTTTTTTTTCACAAGGGTATCAGGAGAAAATGGATCACAAAATTTGTTGTACAATTTCTCCGGAGTACGCCGATATCCCATATGTAGGGGAAAGCCACTGTTTGGGCACATGGCAGGGCTCAGAAGGGATGGAGCACTATTTGACTGTTTGAACGCAAAATTGGCTGGAATCAAAGTCAAGTACAATGTTGAGTTCTAAACAGTGGAAACCCCCCAATTCTAACTCCAACCTTAAGACAGCCCTACCCCTGACATAATCCCAGCCCTTATCCCAACCCCAACCGTCCACAGCCCAACCCTAACCCCAACACAAACCTAACCTAACCCCGACCATAACCCTAGCCCAACCCTAACTCTAACCCAAACCCTAGCCCCAACCCTAACGGAAAAAAATACAATTTTTCTATCTTATTATTTTTACCTACCGTAACTAAGGAGGTGATGAAAATGAATTTGTAATCAAACCCTGATTTATTTTGATCACTGTGATACGGTCTATCACAATTATCAAAATGAACCAATAGGAAAAATCTCCATTTGTTGCCGGGTGCTGGCTGGCAGATCTCATTTTCCTCCCGGAAGAAGACGCTTCGGGCCAGGGAACAGAGTCGGAGGGCCTGAGTACACCGGAGTTACCGGGGAAAAGGAAACTATTTCTTGCTCCTCTGGTATGCCAGATCATATCAGAGGAGGGAGAAATAAATAGAAAATCGGACCTTTTTTTTTTGGGGGGGGGGGGGTGAATAACGGTGGTCGGGCAACACTGGGCGAGACCCCGGAGATTTTCCGCCGTTGGGGGTGCTATACCTTCTTTCTCAGAGCCGTTAAAAAGCAGCACTGAGGAATATGTACCCTTAACTGCCACCATTAAAAGGCGTATTCGGCGGTCATTAAGGGGTTAAATGCCTCTATCAAAGATTTTCCCTGGTTTTAACAGAACAACTATTGCCTTGTTCATAGAACTCGGCAATCGGCCTAATTGCAATGCATTTGGGACCCTTTTCAACAGTCTGGGGAGCAAAAGATCATAATATTTTTTGTAATATTTCCTTGGCAGTCCATCAGAACCTGGGGCTTTTTCAGTCGGTAAAGAATGCAGGGCATCTTCAAGTTCAGATATTGTTAAACGCTGTTCTAAAAAAACAATGCTTTCATCAGTGAGCTTACGGAGATATTTTTTGTCCAAAAACCGCTCACATTTCACTGCATTTCCTTGAGACCTAGATCTATAAACAATCTTATAGCACTGTAAGGAATTTACGGTAATATATTAGCATTCCCTGTTTTTTAAATCCCAATTTTCTGTAATCGGTTGTATTATATGAAATTGACCTTCTTGAGATCTTACCACCATAGATAATTACAGATGATTAGCGCTTTCACCTTGCTCACAATATTTGCTTAATAAAGAACCTTTTATTTTACATACTAGACATAAGATGTTCACTAAATTATATTAGAGCTTCCCCCATTCATGTCGAGCATTAGCAGGAGGGTTCAAAATATAAGGACATTCAGTCAGTTGGACTTTACAATGAAGATCCTGTGTAAGCACTTTTGATTTGGACTTACCGGTATGCCTAGAAATCTCGCTTATAAAACCTCCATTACCATATGCCTTCATTGTATTCCAAATCGTTGGTTTTGGCGATGTCACTTCATTGAGTTGGTAAAATTATAATACCTCTTGTTTTAAAAAGTGGCCTATCAAATTGAGCCAGAAGGGATTCAAACACCTACAGGTGCTTTTTTTTTAAATTTTTATATCAGAATGATCTGGAATACCCCCAGCCAAATATTTAATGTTAGGAAAGGAATTCTATGGATTCTTATCACCAAATAAATCCTTGATAAGTAGAGATGCGAGATAGTACCAAGAATATTGTTTAGCTAGCAGATTCCTCTGGCGCCAGCTATCAAAATACTCTAGCTCAGACAAGGACCTAGTCAGAGCAGTAGGGGGTGCACATTCGGGGATAGTGACTGTATGAGATCTGTCCCAGAAAAATGTGTAGGTAATTGCTGAAGTATTCACGCACCATAACTAGAACTATGAAGTGAGCAAAAATAAAAGATAGTATTTTTTTTTTTTTTTTTTTTTAAGAACTTTACCCTTGCATGGGGGAGATATAAAGGGCAACCAAAATTAGTGTGCCATCATACATAGAACATAATAGACATATATAACGACTAGGGATGAGGGAATAGTTTTGGATTACTCCTTATCTGAATAGCTATAGCGCTTACTGAATAGATGCATCGGGAACCCAGATACCTGGAGCGCTTCCGATAATCAGCTGTTAATTGCCGCACCTGCATGTGTCGTTGCTGTGTGACAGTCACTACACATGCATGGAGAGCATACAAGGACTAAGAACGGCAAGGTTCGAAACACGTCTGCCCACATATTTCTTCCCATATTGGGGGTTGTGACTTTGCTGTATGGATTCATTTAAAATATTTTTTTTTTCAATATAATCAATAAAGAAAGATTTTTTGGGGACTAGTTGAACTGGATTATACCTTTCTTGTTCAATCTGCTCAGTTGGAAGCTTTCCTGCATTAAGGCTCAGCTGTTCACTGATAGCCACTCCCATCTTCTATATAATCTGGCTAGAACTCAGTGTTAGGCCGGCGTCACATTAGATAGTTTTACGGACGTATGAGAGGCGCAAAAACAACGCATTGCACACGGACCAATGATTCTCTATGGGGCAGCTCCTATCTGCCATATATTTCTCAGCTATATTTTACGGGCGTAAAAAAAAAAATTGCAGCATGCGGTGTTTGTCAGCGTATTGCGTAAAAAATCCGCCAATGAAAGTCTATAGGGGAGAGAAAAATACGGATTACACACGGACCATGAGTGTGACTTGCGAGAAATATGCACCGTTGTTCTATAGAAAAGCCGGTGTACAGCAAAATCACACTGACAAGTTAGAATAGAATAGCTAAAATAAATGTCTACACAGACTAGGTAGATCTAGACATATATTTATATATATTTATCTATCAGTGAGACTATATATCTAATATATAAAGCTGAATGTGTGTGTGTGTGTGTGTGTGTGTGTGTGTGTGTGTGTGTGTATGTCCGGGATTGGCATCTGCACAGTCGCAGCTACAGCCACAAAATTTTGCACAATCACACGTCTGGACCCTGAGAGCATCATAGGCTATGTTGTGAGGTGAAATTTTAACCCCGCGCTTTCCAATTCACCAAACAACTTTGCCCCTATCTACATAATGGGGAAAAAGTGAAAGGAAAAGTGTTGGAGGCGTCGCAGATACAGCCACAAAATTTTGCACAGTCACACGTCTGGACCCCGAGAGCGTCATAGGCTATGTTGTGAGGTGAAATTTTAACCCCGCGCTTTCCAATTCACCAAACAATTTTGCCCCTATCTAAATAATGGGGAAAAGTGAAAGGAAAAGTGTTGGAGGCAAATTGACAGCTGCCAGATGTGAACAAGGGGGACTTAAAGAGTGAGAGCGATGGCGCCAAAGAGTATATACATTACAGTTGCTAAGGTGGGGCCCCGACATGGGATACTCACCACACACGGGGATATGAACACACACACAAAATGCGCCACACACTACCACGTGCTTGAACACATATTACCCTCAGCACACATTTCACCACACAAACACCAACCTCACCACATAAAAGTCGAAACACAAAAGTCGCCGATCAAAACTCGCCACGCGCAAAACTCGCCACATGCAAAAACTAGGCTCACGCAAAACTCGCCTCATGGAAAACTCGCCACACGCAAAACTTGCGCACGCGGAAAAATTGCCTCATGCACAAAAGTTGCAACACATGCAAAAGTTGCCTCACACAAAACTTGCACATACTCAAAAGGCACCACACATAAAACTCGCCAAGCGCAAAACTCACCATGCGCAAAACTTGCTGCACACAACTTGCTACACTAACCTGTCACATGCAACTCGAAACACAAAAAGTTGCTACACGCATGTCGCCACACAAAACTCAACACACACAACTTGACACATGAAACTCGCCCTAAAACACACACAAGTCTGGTATTATCCTTCAAAAATAAAAATCTGATGAATAAGCAGACAAACTACAAGAGCAACAAATGTACCATATAGGAAATACGGCAGCTGTCAGTCACATGACCTGTCTATTATGTGTATGTGAGAGCCAATATATACTGCCAGGGGGAGGGCTTCCTGTTGGCTGAGGATTTATCAGGCTGCCAATTTAGCTTACAAATACTGAGTTAAAAATACTGAGCAAATAACGTGTGAACGAGGTCTAATACAGGAGGAGATGACACACAGGTATATACTATATACAGGGGAGATGACACACAGATATATACAGGAGAGATGACACAGGTATATACTATATAGAGGAGGAGATGACATACAGGTACATACTATATACAGGAGATGACACACAGGTATATTCTATATACAGGAGCAGATGACCTACAGGTATATAGCATATACAGGAGATGACATACAGGTATATGCTATATATAGAAGATGACATACAGGTATATACTATATACAGGAGGAGATGACAGATATATACTATATACAGGGGAGATGACAGGTATATACTATATACAGGAGGAATGACATACAGGTATATACTATATATAGGAGGAGATGACACAGGTATATACTATATACAGGGGAGATGACACAGCAGGTATATACTATATACAGGAGATGACATACAGGTGTATACTATATATAAGGGAGATGACAAACATGTATATACTGAGGTGAAAATGAGAGGTGCGAGGTGAAAATGAAAAGGTGTGAGTGCAAAATGAGAGGAGTGAGGGAAAATAGTGGAGTGATCGGAAAATGACAGATGTGAGGTCGAAATGACAAGTGTTAGTGGGGAATGAGGAGTGAGGGGGAAAATGAAAGATGTGATTGGGAAAATGAGAGGCGTGATGGGAAAATAAGAGAAGTGAGGTGCTATAACTAACCACAGATATTTACTATGCCCAGGCAACGCCGGGCTCTTCAGCTAGTGTGTATATATATATATATATATATACATATACACATACATACACACACACACACAGAGTACAGACCAAAAGTTTGGACACATTCTCATTTTAAGATTTTTCTGTATTTTCATGACTATGAAAATTGTACATTCACACTGAAGGCATCAAAACTATAGGTACCGTCACACTTAGCGACGCTGCAGCGATACCGACAACGATCCGGATCGCTGCAGCGTCGCTGTTTGGTCGCTGGAGAGCTGTCACACAGACCGCTCTCCAGCGACCAACGATCCCGAGGTCCCCGGTAACCAGGGTAAACATCGGGTAACTAAGCGCAGGGCCGCGCTTAGTAACCCGATGTTTACCCTGGTTACCATCGTAAAAAAACAAACAGTACATACTTACATTCAGCTGTCTGTCCCTTGCCGTCTGTTTCCTGCACTGACTGCTGGCCGCAAAGTGAAAGCAGAGCACAGCCACAGCGGTGAGTCACCGCTGTGTGACTCACCGCTGTGCTGTGCTTTCACTTTCACTTTGCGGCCAGCAGTCAGTGCAGGAAGCAGACGGCAAGGGACAGACAGCTGAATGTAAGTATGTACTGTTTGTTTTTTTACGATGGTAACCAGGGTAAACATCGGGTTACTAAGCGCGGCCCTGCGCTTAGTTACCCGATGTTTACCCTGGTTACCAGTGAAGACATCGCTGAATCGGTGTCACACACGCCGATTCAGCGATGTCTACGGGGAGTCCAGCGACGAAATAAAGTTCTGGACTTTCTTCCCCGACCAGTGACAGCACAGCAGGGGCCTGATCGCTGCTGCCTGTCACACTGGACGATATCGCTAGCGAGGACGCTGCAACGTCACGGATCGCTAGCGATATCGTCTAGTGTGACGGTACCTTATGAATTAACACATGTGGAATTATATACTAAACAAAAAAGTGTGAAACAGCTGAAATTAAGTCTTATATTCTTGGCATTCTCTAGATGAGCTACAAGAGGTAGTCACCGGGAATGGTTTTCAATTCACAGGTGTGTCCTGTCATATTTAATAAGTGGGATTGCTTGCCTTATAAATGGTGCTGGGACCATTAGTTGTGTTGTGCAGAAGTCTGGTGGATACACAGCTGATAGTCCTACTGAATAGACTGTTAGAATTTGTATTATGGCAAGAAAAAAGCAGCTAAGTAAAGAAAAACGAGTGGCCATCATTACTTTAAGAAATGAAGGTCAGTCAGTCCGAAAAATTGGGAAAACTTTGAAAGTGCCCCCAAGTGCAGTGGCAAAAACCATCAAGCGCTACAAAGAAACTTTCTCACATGAGGACTGCCTCACGAAAGGAAGACCAAGAGTCACCTCTGCTTCTGAGGATAAGTTTATCTGAGTCACCAGCCTCAGAAATCGCAGGTTAACAGCAGCTCAGATTAGAGACCAGGTCAATGTCACACAGAGTTCTAGCAGCAGACACATCTCTACAACAACTGTTATGAGGAGACTTTGTGCAGCAGGCCTTCATGGTAAAATAGCTGCTAGGAAACCACTGCTAATGACAGGCAACCAGCAGAAGAGACTTGTTTGGGCTAAAGAATACAAGGAATGGACATTAGACCAGTGGAAATCTGTGCTTTGGTCTGATGAGTCCAAATTTGAGATCTTTGGTTCCAACCACCGTGTCATTGTGCGATGCAGAAAAGGTGAACGGATGGACTCTACATGCCTGGTTTCCACTGTCAAGCATGGAGGAGGAGGTGCGATGGTGTGAGAGTGCTTTGCTGGTGACACTGTTGGGGATTTATTCAAAATTGAAGGCATACTGAACCAGCATGGCTACCACAACATCTTGCAGCGGCATGCTATTCCATCCGGTTTGCGTTTAGTTAGACCATCATTTATTTTTCAACAGGACAATGACCCCAAACACACCTCCAGGCTGTGTAAGGGCTATTTGACCAAGAAGGAGAGTGATGGGGTGCTACGCCAGATGACCTGGCCTACACAGTCACCAGACCTGAACCCAATCGAGATGGTTTGGGGTGAGCTGGACCGCAGAGTGAAGGCAAAAGGGCCAACAAGTGCTAAGCATCTCTGGGAACTCCTTCAAGATTGCTGGAAGACGGGGGGCGTGGCTATGTAACTGAGGAGGAAAGACGCACCTCGTGTGAGCTCCAGCGATCCTGAACTTATCCTGCCACTTGGACCCTTAATTATCGCGCTGTGCCGGCTGGTACTGATACCGCATAGTCTCAGGAACCCAGCGGGCCCTCCGGACGGCTGCGGTGAGGATCTGGGACGAAGGAGCGGTGGTGACCTGGACGGGCGGCAGACTCCACATGCAGCGGCGGCCATCTTGTGAGTGCGCGCGCTGAGGAGACCAGACACAGCGCCGGCTCTTCCTGGTGTCGGGCGTCCTCCCTTTTGGAAGCGGAGTTCCCCGAACACAGCGGTGATCGCTGGAAAGTACCGGTGAGCGGGGGCAGAAGGACCGGAGGTGGACGGCGGTGTCCGCGGGGGGGCACATCAACACAGCGCGCACCCTGACAGTGGGGGAAGCGGCGCTCTCAGCCTCATCTGCGGCGCAACTTAGGAGGTGGAAAATTAGCCTGACACAGCAAGGAGGTGGCACGGTGTGTGTGCCCTGAAAGATTGGGCCCCGTGCCCCCTGCCATAGAAGCACTCCTCCTGCCAGCGCCATAACTTTAGAGGGGTTAACCCTCCCCCCCCTCGCTCTGCTGTTCCCCCTGTGGAGCCTGTGGATCTGCTCTAACATATAGAGCCTGGGTGCATATTAAAACTGCAGCATATAACACTCAGTATCCCAGCTGCCCATCTAGTGGTCTCTCTGGAATACAATCCTACATTTAACTCCGCTGTGGCTGGATCTGGAGAGTGCACTGTATACACATATAACTGTAATTAACCAGTGGAGTCCCTCTAGCTGTCTGCCATGCATCACTCTAAGGGAACAGGGGCTGCTGACAAACTAAGGAAGTACGCCAGGGAGGATCCTTCTGATAATACACGCACTCTCAGAAATAACCCTGCACAGACCCAACGTAAAAATCGTCTCTCTGATAGTAATGAGGAGGGAGAACAAGATGAACTGACTCTTAAACAGGCGTCAGAGCAGCTAATGCAAGCTACAGTGGGGCAAAAAAGTATTTAGTCAGTCAGCAATAGTGCAAGTTCCACCACTTAAAAAGATGAGAGGCGTCTGTAATTTACATCATAGGTAGACCTCAACTATGGGAGACAAACTGAGAAAAAAAAATCCAGAAAATCACATTGTATGTTTTTTTAACATTTTATTTGCATATTATGGTGGAAAATAAGTATTTGGTCAGAAACAAACAATCAAGATTTCTGGCTCTCACAGACATGTAACTTCTTCTTTAAGAGTCTCCTCTTTCCTCCACTCATTACCTGTAGTAATGGCACCTGTTTAAACTTGTTATCAGTATAATAAGACACCTGTGCACACCCTCAAACAGTCTGACTCCAAACTCCACTATGGTGAAGACCAAAGAGCTGTCAAAGGACACCAGAAACAAAATTGTAGCCCTGCACCAGGCTGGGAAGACTGAATCTGCAATAGCCAACCAGCTTGGAGTGAAGAAATCAACAGTGGGAGCAATAATTAGAAAATGGAAGACATACAAGACCACTGATAATCTCCCTCGATCTGGGGCTCCACGCAAAATCCCACCCCGTGGGGTCAGAATGATCACAAGAACGGTGAGCAAAAATCCCAGAACCACGCGGGGGGACCTAGTGAATGAACTGCAGAGAGCTGGGACCAATGTAACAAGGCCTACCATAAGTAACACACTACGCCACCATGGACTCAGATCCTGCAGTGCCAGACGTGTCCCACTGCTTAAGCCAGTACATGTCCGGGCCCGTCTGAAGTTTGCTAGAGAGCATTTGGATGATCCAGAGGAGTTTTGGGAGAATGTCCTATGGTCTGATGAAACCAAACTGGAACTGTTTGGTAGAAACACAACTTGTCGTGTTTGGAGGAAAAAGAATACTGAGTTGCATCCATCAAACACCATACCTACTGTAAAGCATGGTGGTGGAAACATCATGCTTTGGGGCTGTTTCTCTGCAAAGGGGCCAGGACGACTGATCCGGGTACATGAAAGAATGAATGGGGCCATGTATCGTGAGATTTTGAGTGCAAACCTCCTTCCATCAGCAAGGGCATTGAAGATGAAACGTGGCTGGGTCTTTCAACATGACAATGATCCAAAGCACACTGCCAGGGCAACGAAGGAGTGGCTTCGTAAGAAGCATTTCAAGGTCCTGGAGTGGCCTAGCCAGTCTCCAGATCTCAACCCTATAGAAAACCTTTGGAGGGAGTTGAAAGTCCATGTTGCCAAGCGAAAAGCCAAAAACATCACTGCTCTAGAGGAGATCTGCATGGAGGAATGGGCCAACATACCAACAACAGTGTGTGGCAACCTTGTGAAGACTTACAGAAAACATTTGACCTCTGTCATTGCCAACAAAGGATATATTACAAAGTATTGAGATGAAATTTTGTTTCTGACCAAATACTTATTTTCCACCATAATATGCAAATAAAATGTTAAAAAAACAGACAATGTGATTTTTTGGATTTTTTTTTCTCAGTTTGTCTCCCATAGTTGAGGTCTACCTATGATGTAAATTACAGACGCCTCTCATCTTTTTAAGTGGTGGAACTTGCACTATTGCTGACTGACTAAATACATTTTTGCCCCACTGTATATCCCTCACTAGATCATCTCTCACAGAAAAAATTGAGGACGTACACACTGAGGTGGGTCGACTGCGGCATGATATGCAAGCTATGAGAGGGCGTATTTCGGAGGTTGAAACAAGAGTGTCTCATATAGAGGATACCATCACCCCTATGGAGGCTAAGATGACAAAAGCCGCTGGCTCAGTAAACGCCTGGAAACAAAAGGCAGATGACTTGGAAAACAGACTGCGTCGTAATAATATTCGAATTATTGGTCTGCCGGAACGTTCGGAGGGTCAGCAACCCGAACAATTTCTAGAGGACTGGCTTAAGGCCTCCCTGGGGGACGAATTTTCTTCAACTTTTGCAGTGGAGAGAGCCCATAGGGTCCCAACAAGACCTCTTCCCCCTGGAACTCCACCCCGACCCTTCCTGGCACGTCTTCTCAACTGTAGAGACAGAGATGCTATTCTTCGTCTGGCGCGACAGAAGGGCCCTATTAAATTCAACAATGCTACCATATCGATTTTTCCGGATTTTTCCATGGAACTCCAAAAGCAGCGAGCGCGGTTCATGGACATCAAGAAACAACTTAGAGATAAGAGTATCATTTACTCCATGCTTTATCCGGCTCGACTGCGCATTGTTCATGATGGTTCCACCTTATTCTTCACAGATCCAGCGGAGGCGGCCGAATGGTTGCGGTCTCGCAGGGTGTCTAATGTGAAAGACTCCTAATTTATGCTCCTTGTCCAACGGTAACATAAATGGAGCTCTCTAAGTGGGTGCTAAGGTTGTTAACAATACCGGACGCTGGATTCAGTGAGGGTATCCCCTTTCATATTTGACTGTAGGAGTACAGGATCTTACTCCTCTACTGTTCAGTTTTTGTCAAATTGTTTTTTTCTTCTGTTAGATTTAATTAGTTTTAGTAGGTATTTGGGTAAGAACCGCCTCCAAAGCCATTATGACTTCCCATGCGTAATCAGCAGACTTTTCTCACCATCAATGCATACCATGTTTTTAAATGCTAGATATGGGGTCTGAGTTGATATGTATGACATGGAACATTCGGGGCATTAAATCACCCCGGAAGAAAATTAAGGTGTTCTCTCAAACTAGACGATATCATCCTCATATTGTGGCCCTGGTAGAGACACATCTAACTAGAGATACAGCCAGAGGTGTACAGAAACCATGGGTACAGTGGTATGCTCACGCGTTTCACACTAGCTACTCGAGAGGGGTATCACTATTAGTACACAAAGACGTCCAATGGGAGGCCCAAACGACTCGACGAGATCTAGAGGGACGTTTTGTTTTTGTTCATGCATTAATTAATTCCCGCGAATACGTTATATTATGCATATATAACCCCCCCCAGCTAATACTTCAGTACTTAAGATGGCAATGAGCTTTGCGTTAAGCTACCCGGACGCACATGTTATTTGTATGGGTGACTTCAACTTAGTTATGGACAGTAATTTAGATAGAATGCGGCTGGGAGATGGGTCGCTTGGGGAATCTTTGTCCTCTTCCTCTTCTTCGACCCCGACTCAGTTAACATTGTTCATGGAAGGTAGCGGCTGGGTAGATCTATGGAGGATGCATCACCCCGGGGAGAGGGGATATACCTGCCATTCATCCACTAGAAGTTCCCTTTCTCGCATAGATTATATCTTTGGATCCGGTGACCTGGTGCGGTGGGTGGATAGTGTGGAACACGGTAATAGAGGGGCCTCGGATCATAGTCCGATTATTCTTAAACTTGTATTTGGGACGTTAAATAATGGTAGAGTATGGAAATTGAATCCCTTTTGGCTTAAACTAATAGATTCGGAACTGCTTTATTCAGTCCCATTCAGAACTTCAGAACATTAACTTACTTTGGGATACACTTAAGGCATATCTGAGGGGTTGTCTGTCTTCTACGATCTCATACATTAAAAGGGTAACATCGAGGGAGGACGATGAGATTGAACAACGTTTGAGAGATGCTGAGGCAACATATACAGCTGACCAGACTAATGATAATAGGGTTGAGTGGTTGACTCTGCAAAGATTATACACCCAACACATAGACACCAAGTCTAAACGTAAGTTATTTTTTACGCGACAATCGTACTTTGAAATGGGGAATCAAGCGGGGAAATTTCTGGCCTATTTGGTGCGTCAACATAATACATCTAACATGATATTGCAAATTCGCTCACCGGCGGCTCATTGAATTCCACTACTGAGGGAATACTACAATGTTTTTATAACTATTATAAGGGGCTGTATGAATCTAAGAGCGGTTTTGATGTTTCCGATTGTCTGAGATATTTGTCCGATATAACACTCCCTGTGCTGAGTTCCGCCCAGCAGACCTTTATGGATGCTGAATTTACCCTGAAGGAAGTGGAGCAAGCTATAACAGACATGGCCTCTGGAAAGGCTCCTGGGCCAGATGGCTTCCCTGTAGAGTTGTATAGGAAATACCGGGGGATACTGGCTCCGCTTCTACTGAAAGTGTTTAACGAGATATGGAAGGGAGGGTGTCTACCAGATACTTTTTACGAGGCACATATCATTCTACTTAAGAAGGAGGGGAAAGATCCTTTGGAATGCGGATCCTATCGTCCTATATCCTTGGTAAATGTGGATTATAAGATCCTTGCCAAGATACTGGCTACCAGGTTGAACTCCATTATACTGGATATTATACATCCAGATCAAACTGGCTTTATGCCCGGTAAGAGCACCTCTATAAATATTAGACGGGTCCAGTCGGTGATTCAGTGCAGTTCTTTGTTACCAGACAATGCCTGGGCATTGGCGTCACTGGACGCAGCCAAGGCGTTCGACTCACTTGAATGGCCCTTTTTGTCCGCTTGTCTGCAGAAATATGGCTTTGGGGAGAAATTTTTGAAATGGGTTGGTGTGTTATATCTGAAACCCAAAGCCCGTATAGTTATTAACGGCTCTATGTCTGAACCTTTTTCACTGTATAGGGGAACCCGTCAAGGGTGCCCCCTCTCTCCGGCTCTATTTGCTTTAGCAATAGAGGCATTAGCTGTGCGCTTGCGGTTCAACTCCTGGTATTGATGGTATTAAGATAGCGGATCGCACTGACATCATTGGTATGTATGCTGATGATATGATAATATTTATGGATAGGGCAGAAGAAATGTTGCCAAAAATAATTGCTACCATAGATAAATTTAGTGGGTTCTCGGGCCTATATATTAATTGGGATAAATCTGCCCTATTACCTTTATCTCAACACCCAGCACCCGGTCTTAGTACTCTTTCTTTACTGCCCATAGTGTCCAAATTTAAGTACCTGGGCATCTACATGTCCCAATGCAGTGGGTTAGACCTACAGCTCAATGTTCTCCCCCTGTTGGAATACACTAAATTGAAATTTGCATCTTGGAGTAAGCTTCCATTGTCCGTAGCAGGCCGCATTAATCTTATAAAAATGATTTTGCTCCCTAAATTCAACTATTGTCTTCAGCATAGTGCAGTAACCATACCAAAATTCTTCTTTACCAGTTTAAATTCTCACGTTACTTCATTTGTGTGGGGGAAAGGCAGGCCCAAGCTCAAACTGACTACTCTGCAAAGACCTAAACAGGAGGGAGGAGCGGCACTGCCAGATTTCTTTTTATATTATTTGGCGGGAGAGGCTAAAGCATTATGTAAATGGATGCCTCATAACTATCTCCCTAATTCTGAAAATCACTTAGTTAGTTCCGTTGGTGCTAGGTGTCCGCTGGGTCTTTTGGAATCGGGGAAAATAAGTGCTCCTGGTTTGCTGCCCATGATTCGATTGGCGAGATCCACTTGGAAGAAAATTAGGAGAGTTACTGGATTTGGGGACATTGTAGCCGAGATGCCTCTGTGGGATAACAGTTATTTTCCGATGTTAGTGAATCACCCGTCTACATAATTTTGGGTTTCCTACGGGGTTCTTTTGTTGGGAGATTTATATGACCAGGGGTTTTTTATGTCCTTTGAACAACTACAAGATAAATATGACCTTCCAAGATCTCAATTTTTTCGATACCTGCAACTCAGATCTGCCGTTCAGTCATTTGTCAGGAATGAGGGAATGAACCGTAACATCTCCTCTTTGCCTCTGATAGGTATTCTTAAATCCCAGGGCCCTCAAGGTCTTATCTCGTCCCTATATACATATTTGTTATCAGCGGGAACGAACTCTGTTGTGGATTCGGTGAGAGGCAAATGGGAGGGGCTTTTTCCTGATACGCAAAGTGAGGAATGGGAGGATATTTTGGAATCACCCCTCAGAGTTTCCTCATCAGCCAATAATAAGATGACCCAATTATATATAATCCACCAGTCATATTTGACTCCATTGAGACTTTGTCGGATGGGTCGACACTCGACGTCGGAATGTTTGCGTTGCCACTCACCTGACGCTGATTTTGTACACATGATATGGCAGTGCCCCATAATCTCTCACTACTGGAGGGAGGTGACGTCATTATTAGCTTCAATACTATCAATTCCAATTCCTCTTGAACCCTTAATTTGCCTGTTTGGAGTGTGGGACGAGGAGGCCTGGGAACACTATACGGGGATTTTTCTACGAGAAACACTTTTCTTGGCAAGGAAGTTGCTAGCTATACTGTGGATGGGGAATTCACCCCCCTCCGTTAGGTCCTGGATTGAACTGGTGAATACAGTCGTCCCCTATGAGCGTACTCTTTACCAAAATAGGGGCTGCCCATATAAGTTCAGTAAAATTTGGGATAGATGGAATTCCTCTCATCTCACTTTGTGACCTGATCAAATGGGAGAAATGTGGTTTACCTGGTCCTTTGATCCGCAAATATTGCGCAATGGGAAAAGAACAAAATAAATAATGTATTTGGCTTTGGTCAAGTGGCGGTGTAGAAGTTTTGGAGGTTTAGTTGGGTTGTAGTTTAAGAACCCTATGTTCTGACTTTTTCTAAAAGTAAAATGATTGACATATGTATGTTCTGTCCTTTCCAATCCCTGTAATGTAACCATGCAGATTAATGACAAGGACAAATATGTATGCTGTAATTTTATTCTATGTTTAATAAATAAACGAATTTAAAAAAAAAAAAAAAGATTGCTGGAAGACCATTCCCGGTGACTACCTCTTGAAGCTCATCAAGAGAATGCCAAGAGTGTGCAAAGCAGTCATCAAAGCAAAAGGTGGCTACTTTGAAGAACCTAGAATAGAAGACATAATTTCAGTTGTTTCACACTTTTTTGTTAAGTATATTATTCCACATGTGTTAATTCATAGTTTTGATGCCTTCAGTGTCAATGTACGATTTTCATAGTCATGAAAATACAGAAAAATCTTTAAATGAGAAGGTGTGTCCAAACTTTTGGTCTGTACTGTATGTATATATATATATAGCGCTAGATAGCAGAAAAGCCAGTAATACAATTGCCAGCTTTTGCTATCTCCTTCCCAAACCCGACTGTTGTGAATTCTGTTGTCGGGCTCCCTCCTGTGGTCATGAATGGTACTTCAGCTGGTTTTGTCCATGGACTTCCTCTGGTGGGTGTTTCTGAGTTTCCTTTCACAGGTGACGAGGTTAATTCGTTAGCAGCTGCTCTATTTAACTCCACTTAGATCTTTGCTCCATGCCACCTGTCAATGTTTCAGTATTGGTCTAGTTCACTCCTGGATCGTTCTTGTGACCTGTCTTCCCATCAGAAGCTAAGTTCCAGCTTGTATTTCTTTGGTTTGCTATTTTTCTGTCCAGCTTGCTATTTAATTTGTTGTCTTGCTTGCTGGAAGCTCTGGGACGCAGAGGGAGTGCCTCCGCACCGTGAGTCGGTCTTTTTGCGTGGTCTTTTTGTAGGTTTTTGTGTTGACCGCAAAGTAACCTTTCCTATCCTCGGTCTGTTCAGTAAGTCGGGCCTCACTTTGCTTAATCTATTTCATCTCTGTGTTTGTATTTTCATCTTTACTCACAGTCATATGTGGGGGGCTGCCTTTTCCTTTGGGGTATTTCTCTGAGGCAAGGTAGGCTTTATTTTCCTATCTTCAGGGCTAGCTAGTTTCTTAGGCTGTGCCGAGTTGCATAGGGAGCGTTAGGCGCAATCCACGGCTATTTCTAGTGTGGTTGATAGGTTTAGGGATTGCGGTCAGCAGAGTTCCCACGTCCCAGAGCTCGTCCTTTATTATCAGTAACTATCAGGTCATTCCGTGTGCTCTTAACCACCAGGTCCATTATTGTCCTGACCACCAGGTCATAACACCCGACATGATATGAGACATGGTGTACATACAGTAAACCATTTCATATCCTTTTTTTTTTTGCATATTCCTCACTAATAATGTTTGTAGTGTGTGTGTGTGCACAATTTGGGGGCTCTAGCTGTTAAAATAAAGGGTTAAATCGCGAAAAAAACTGGCCTGGGCTCCCGCGTAATTTTCTCCGCCAGAGAGGGAAAGCTAGTGACTGAGGGCAGATATTAATAGCCTAGAGAGGGACCATGGTTATTGACCCCCCTGGCTAAAAACATCTGCCCCCAGCCAGTAAATATATATATGTTTTCCCGAATATTTGAGCCCATGGATCCATTCTATGTCCATTTTGCAAGCCGGCGAGAAAATCTCGCCGTAAGAATGCCATACGGATTACATACAAAGGTTTACATGCGCAAAATACGCTGCCACACCATGCCTACGGATGACATACGGATCACTGTTTTGGGATAATTTCTACGTATTACGCATGTAAAATACGGACCGTATTTCCGTACGCCGAGTGTGACGCCAGTCTCAGAGTTAGCTTTTGCTACTTGGCTGGAGGCTATCGGTGGGTGTTATTTGAGAAGATGTTTGGTGGATTTATCTGTGACTGTTGCTATGTTTTGGGTATGTGATAATTCCCCTTCTCCTACTTTAGTTTACCGTAATCCTATCCTCCACTACCAGCTGCATTTCTCTGATTTTTTTGTGTGAGTATATTTGTATTATTGGTATTTTTTGTTATCCCTGTTCGTATTACCTGGTTAGTCTGGTTGGTGTATTACAATACACTATTACTCCCCTCTTCCCTGGGTGGGGGAAGGGTACAGACTGAGGGCAGATTCAAGAGCTAAGGCAAGGTATAGTTCATCTGGACCAGGAGATTTAAATTAATCTAAATTAGCTACAGTCATGGCCAAAAGTATTGATACCCCTGCAATTCTGTCAGATAATATTCAGTTTCTTCCTGAAAATGATTGCAAACACAAATGCTTTGGTATTATTATCCTCATTTAATTTGTCTTAGATGAAAAAACACAAGAGAGAATGAAGCAAAAAGCAAAACATTGATCATTTCACACAAAACTCCAAAAATGGGCCAGACAAAAGTATTGGTTGCACAACCTTTAGCCAAAATAACTGCGACCAACCGCTTCCGGTAACCATCAATGAGTTTCTTACAATGCTCTGCTGGAAATCTCTTGTCAATTTTTCTTTTCTGTCCACATCTAGGAAGGTTAGCCACAGTGCCATGGGCTTTAAACTTCTTGATGACACTGCGCACGGTAGACACAGGAACATTCAGGTCTTTGGAGATGGACTTGTAGCCTTGAGATTGCTCAGGTTTCCTCACAATTTGGTTTCTCAAGTCCTCAGACAGTTATTTGGTCTTCTTTCTTTTCTCCATGCTCAATGTGGTACACACAAGGACACAGGACAGAGGTTGAGTCAACTTTAATCCATGTCAACTGGCTACAAGTGTGATTTAGTTATTGCCAACACCTGTTAGGTGCCACAGGTAAGTTACAGGTGCTGCTAATTACACAAATTAGAGAAGCATCACATGATTTTTTGAACAGTGCCAATACTTTTGTCCACCCCCTTTTTTATGTTTGGTGTGGAATTATATCCAATTTGGCTTTAGGACAATTCTTTTTGTGTTTTTTCATTTAAGACAAATTAAATGAAGATAATAATACCAAATAATTTGTGCTTGCAATCATTTTCAGGAAGAAACTGAGTATTATCTGACAGAATTGCAGGGGTGTCAATACTTTTGGCCATGACTGTAAGTGTTCTCTCATCATCTCTGTTTATAAATAGTGTGGATTATTTTATTCTTTCGGTAGCACCGTGAAAATGTTTTTGTTACAATTGCTTTCTTCGAGAACACAGATGCAAAATAGGAATGAAAAAATTTGGCCTTCAACAATATTTTTGACCACTCCACTCTTTTCATCCCGTAAAAATTCTATAGTATCTTTGACTTTGCTATACCCCACAAATCCGATTTTTATTGCTTTTGGTCTCCCTTGCAAGCCTCACTTCATTATTGGCTTTAGCTCTTTTAACGCTCGCCCTCTATTGCCTGCAGACAGCATTATGTTCTTCTTGAGATATGTCCCCCTCTTTCCATTTAATATACCGTATATGCCGAGATTTTCAGCCCACTTTTTTGGGCTGAAAGTAACCCTCTCGGCTTATACTTGAGTCATACCCAGGGGTCGGCAGGGAAGGGGGAGCAGAGCTGTGTAATAATGCTCACCTGCTCCTGGAGCGGTCCCTGTACATTCCTGGTTCCCGGGCGCTGACCGCTTCTTCCTGTAGTGAGCGGTCACATGGTTCCGCTCATTACAGTAATGAATATGGACCCGACTTCACTCCCATAGGGGTGGAGCCGCATATTCATTACTGTAATGAGCGGTACCATGTGACCGCTCACTACAGGAAGAAGCTGCCGGGGAACAGACGTGCAGGGACCGCACCAGGAGCAGGTGAGTATAACTCAGTGCGCGATATTCACCTGCTCCCCGTTACACCATCGGCGCTGCTGCGTCTTCCGCATCCTCTGCAGTGACGCTGAGGCAGAGGGCGCGTGACGCGATTAGTGCGCGCCGCCCTCTGCCTGAACATCAGTGCAGAGGACAGGGAAGACACAGCGGCGGTTGGCGGTGGAACGGGAAAGGTGAGTATAGCAAGTGTCGGGGGCCTGAGAGGGGAGTATGTCATTTTTTATTTTTTTTAATCACAGCAACAGCATATGGGGCAAATATCTGTATGGAGCATCTTATGGGGCCATGTGCAGCATTATATGAGGCAAATATCTGTATGGAGCATCTTATGGGGCTATGTAACATACATAGTAACATAGTTATTAAGGTTGAAGGAAGACTTTAAGTCCATCTAGTTCAACCCATAGCCTAACCTAACATGCCCTAACATGTTTATCCAGAGGAAGGCAAAAAAATAATAAGCTCCACTTTGGGGAAAAAATTCCTTCCCGACTCCACATACGGCAATCAGACTAGTTCCCTGGATCAACACCCTATCAAGGAATCTAGTATATATACCCTGTAACATTATACTTTTCAAGAAAGGTATCCAATCCCCTCTTAAATTGAAGTAATGAATCACTCATTACAACATCATACGGCAGAGTTCCATAGTCTCACTGCTCTTACAGTAAAGAATCCGCGTCTGTTATTATGCCTAAACCTTCTTTCCTCGAGACGTAGAGGATGCCCCCTTGTCCCTGTTTCAGGTCTATGATTAAAAAGATCATCAGAAAGGTCTTTGTACTGTCCCCTCATATATTTATACATTAAAATAAGATCACCCCTTAGTCTTTGTTTTTCCAAACTAAATAGCCCCAAGTGTAATAACCTATCTTGGTATTGCAGACCCCCCAGTCCTCTAATAACCTTGGTCGCTCTTCTCTGCACCCGCTCCAGTTCAGCTATGTCTTTCTTATACACCGGAGACCAGAACTGTGCACAGTATTCTAAGTGTGGTCGAACTAGTGACTTGTATAGAGGTAAAATTATGTTCTCCTCATGTGCATCTATGCCTCTTTTAATGCATCCCATTATTTTATTCACCTTTGTAGCAGCTGCCTGACACTGGCCACTGAACATGAGTTTGTCATCCACCCATACACCCAGGTCTTTTTCATTGACGGTTTTGCCCAGAGTTTTAGAATTAAGCGCATAGTTATACATCTTATTATTTCTACCCGAGTGCATGACCTTACACTTATCCCCATTAAAGCTCATTTGCCATTTATCAGCCCAAGCTTCTAGTTTACATAAATCATCCTGTAATATAAAATTGTCCTCCTCTGTATTGATTACCCTGCAGAGTTTAGTGTCATCTGCAAATATTGAAATTCTGCTCTGAATGCCCCCTACAAGGTCATTAATAAATATGTTTAAAAGAAGAGGGCCCAATACTGACCCCTGTGGTACCCCACTGCTAACCGCGACCCAGTCCGAGTGTGCTCCATTAATAACCACCCTTTGTTTCCTATCCCTGAGCCAGCTCTTAACCCACTTACACATTTTCCCCTATCCCCATTATTCTCATTTTATGCATCAACCTTTTGTGTGGCACCGTATCAAAAGCTTTTGAAAAGTCAATATACACTACATCCACTGGGTTCCCTTGGTCCAGTCCGGAACTTACCTCTTCATAGAAGCTGATCAGATTAGTCTGACATGAACGATCCCTAGTAAACCCGTGCTGATACTGGGTCATGAGGTGATTCCTCTTCATATACTCCAGTATAGCATCCCTTAGAATGCCCTCCAGGATTTTACCCACAGTAGAGGTTAAGCTTACTGGCCTTTAATTACCGAGTTCAGTTTTTGTCCCCGTTTTGAATATTGGCACCACATTTGCTATACGCCAGTCCTGTGGTACAGTGTTGTGAATTCTATGGCAGAGCTCCCTCCTGTGGTCACAAGTGGTACTTCGGCTGATTCTCTCTGTGAGCATCTGTTGGTGGAGGGAAGTGGTACTGCGGCTTCTGAGTTTCCTCCCTCAGGTGATCTGGTGAGGTCGTTAGGTGCTTCTCTACTTAACTCCACCTAATGCTTTGATCCTGGCTTCCTGTCAATGTTCCAGTGTTGGACTTGCTTTTCCCTGGATCATTCCTGTGGCCTGCTGCTCTGCATAGCGAAGTTGTTCTTTGCTATTTGTTTGCTATTTTTTCTGTCCAGCTTGTCTAATTTGTTGCTGGAAGCTCTGGGACGCAAAGGGTGTACCTCCGTGCCGTTAGTTCGGTACGGAGGGTCTTTTTGCCCCCTTTGCGTGGTGTTCTTTAGGGTTTTGTGTAGACCGCAAAGTTACCTTTTCTATCCTCGATCTGTTAAGAAAGTCGGGCCTCACTTTGCTGAATCTATTTCATCTCTACGTTTGTCTTTTCATCTTAACTCACAGTCATATGTGGGGGGCTGCCTTTTCCTTTGGGGTATTTCTCTGAGGCGAGGTAGGCTTATTTTCTATCTTCAGGCTAGTTAGTTTCTCAGGCTGTGCCGAGTTGCATAGGCAGAGTTAGGCGCAATCCACGGCTGCCTCTAGTGTTGTTTGGAGAGGATTAGGGATTGCGGTCTGCAGAGTTCCCACGTCTCAGAGCTCGTTCTATGATTTTGGGTTATTGTCAGATCACTGTATGTGCTCTGACCGCTATGTCCATTGTAGTACTGAATTGCCTTTCATAACAGTACAGGAAGCCAAAAGTACTAATGATTCTCAATAGAGGGAAAAAAGAAGTTCTGAGACCATTTTTTTTTCTTTGCACTGTGTTTTGCCTTTTTTTTCCCCTAGACATTTGGGTGGTTCAGTACACAGGTGTAGCGATGGACATTAGAAGTCTGTCTTCATTTGTGGATCAGCTCTCGGCAAGAGTACAAAAGATTCAAGACACTATTGATCAGAAAGCTATGTTGGAACCAAGAATTCCTATTCCTGATTTGTTTTTTGGAGATAGAACTAAGTTTCTGAGTTTCAAAAATAATTGTAAATTATTTCTGGCCTTGAAACCTCGCTCCTCTGGTGATCCAGTTCAACAGGTTTTGATTGTTATTTCTTTTTTGCGCAGCGACCCTCAGGACTGGGCATTTTCTCTTGCGCCAGGAGATCCTGCATTGAGTAATATCGATGCGTTTTTCCTGGCGCTCGGATTGCTGTACGATGAACCTAATTCAGTGGATCAGGCAGAGAAAAATTTGCTGGCTCTTTGTCAGGGTCAGGATGAGATAGAGGTATATTGTCAGAAATTTAGAAAGTGGTCCGTGCTCACTCAAAGGAATGAATCTGCGCTGGCAGCTATGTTCAGAAAGGGTCTCTCTGAAGCCCTTAAGGATGTCATGGTGGGATTTCCTATGCCTGCTGGTTTGAATGAGTCTATGTCTTTGGCCATTCAGATCGGTCGACGCTTGCGTGAGCGTAAATCTGTGCACCATTTGGCGGTATTACCTGAGCTTAAACCTGAGCCTATGCAGTGCGATAGGACTTTGACCAGAGTTAAACGGCAAGAACACAGACGTCTGAATGGGCTGTGTTTCTACTGTGGTGATTCCACTCATGCTATCTCTGATTGTCCTAAGCGCACTAAGCGGTTCGCTAGGTCTGCCACCATTGGTACGGTACAGTCAAAATTTCTTCTGTCCGTTACCTTGATCTGCTCTTTGTCATCGTATTGTCATGGCATTTGTGGATTCAGGCGCTGCCCTGAATTTGATGGACTTGGAGTATGCTAATCATTGTGGGTTTCTCTTAGAGCCCTTGCAGTGTCCTATTCCATTGAGAGGAATTGATGCCACGCCTTTGGCCAAGAATTAGCCTCAATACTGGACCCAGCTGACCATGTGCATGGCTCCTGCACATCAGGAGGTTATTCGCTTTCTGGTGTTGCATAATCTGCATGATGTGGTCGTGTTGGGGTTGCCATGGCTACAAGCCCATAATCCAGTATTAGATTGGAAATCCATGTCGGTGTCCAGCTGGGGTTGTCAGGGGGTACATGGTGATGTTCCATTTCTGTCAATTTCGTCATCCACCCCTTCTGAGGTTCCAGAGTTCTTGTCTGATTACCGGGATGTATTTGATGAGCCCAAGTCCGATGCCCTACCTCCGCATAGGGATTGTGATTGTGCTATCAATTTGATTCCTGGTAGTAAATTCCCAAAAGGTCGACTGTTTAATTTGTCCGTGCCTGAGCATGCCGCTATGCGCAGTTATGTGAAGGAATCCCTGGAGAAGGGGCATATTCGCCCGTCGTCGTCACCATTGGGAGCAGGGTTCTTTTTTGTAGCCAAGAAGGATGGTTCGCTGAGACCTTGTATAGATTACCGCCTTCTAAATAAGATCACGGTTAAATTTCAGTACAACTTGCCATTGTTATCTGATCTGTTTGCTCGGATTAAGGGGGCTAGTTGGTTCACCAAGATAGATCTTCGTGGTGCGTATAATCTGGTGCGAATCAGGCGAGGAGATGAATGGAAAACTGCATTTAATACGCCCGAGGGTCATTTTGAGTATCTAGTGATGCCATTCGGACTTGCCAATGCTTCATCAGTGTTTCAGTCCTTTATGCATGACATCTTCCGAGAGTACCTGGATAAATTCCTGATTGTGTACTTGGATGACATTTTGATCTTCTCGGATGATTGGGAGTCTCATGTGAAGCAGGTCAGAACAGTTTTTCAGGTCCTGCGTGCTAATTCTTTGTTTGTGAAGGGATCAAAGTGTCTCTTTGGTGTGCAGAAGGTTTCATTTTTGGGGTTCATCTTTTCCCCTTCTACTATCGAGATGGATCCTGTTAAGGTCCAAGCCATCCATGATTGGACTCAGCCAACATCTCTGAAAAGTCTGCAAAAGTTCCTGGGCTTTGCTAATTTTTATCGTCGCTTCATCTGCAATTTTTCTAGTATTGCCAAACCATTGACCGATTTGACCAAGAAGGGTGCTGATTTGGTCAATTGGTCTTCTGCTGCTGTGGAAGCTTTTCAAGACTTGAAGCGTCGTTTTTCTTCTGCCCCTGTGTTGTGTCAACCAGATGTTTCTCTTCCGTTCCAGGTCGAGGTTGATGCTTCTGAGATTGGAGCAGGGGCTGTTTTGTCGCAAAGAAGTTCTGATTGCTCAGTGATGAAACCATGCGCTTTTTTTTCCAGGAAGTTTTCGCCTGCTGAGTGAAATTATGATGTGGGCAACCGAGAGTTGCTGGCCATGAAGTGGGCATTCGAGGAGTGGCGTCATTGGCTTGAAGGAGCTAAGCATCGCGTGGTGGTATTGACTGATCATAAGAACTTGACTTATCTTGAGTCTGCTAAGCGGTTGAATCCTAGACAGGCTCGTTGGTTGCTGTTTTTTGCCCGTTTTGACTTTGTGATTTCGTACCTTCCGGGCTCTAAAAATGTGAAGGCGGATGCTCTGTCTAGGAGTTTTGTGCCCGACTCTCCGGGTTTGTCTGAGCCGGCGGGTATCCTCAAGGAAGGAGTAATTGTGTCTGCCATCTCCCCTGATTTGCGGCGGGTGCTGCAAAAATTTCAGGCTAATAAACCTGATCGTTGTCCAGCGGAGAGACTGTTTGTCCCTGATAGGTGGACCAATAAAGTTCTCTGAGGTTCATTGTTCGGTGTTGGCTGGTCATCCTGGAATCTTTGGTACCAGAGAGTTGGTGGCTAGATCCTTTTGGTGGCCGTCTCGGTCGCGGGATGTGCGTGTTTTTGTGCAGTCCTGTGGGATTTGTGCTCGGGCTAAGCCCTGCTGTTCTCGTGCCAGTTGGTTGCTTTTGCCCTTGCCGGTCCCGAAGAGGCCTTGGACACATATCTCTATGGATTTTATTTCTGATCTTCCCGTTTCTCAAAAGATGTCAGTCATTTGGGTGGTCTGTGATCGCTTTTCTAAGATGGTCCATCTGGTACCCTTGTCTAAATTGCCTTCCTCCTCTGATTTGGTGCCATTGTTCTTCCAGCATGTGGTTCGTTTACATGGCATTCCAGAGAATATCGTTTCTGACAGAGGTTCCCAGTTTGTTTCAAGGTTTTGGCGAGCCTTTTGTGGTAGGATGGGCATTGACTTGTCTTTTTCCTCGGCTTTCCATCCTCAGACTAATGGCCAGACCGAACGAACCAATCAGACCTTGGAAACATATCTGAGATGCTTTGTTTCTGCCGATCAGGATGACTGGGTGTCCTTTTTGCCTTTGGCTGAGTTCGCCCTTAATAATCGGGCCAGCTCGGCTACCTTGGTTTCGCCATTTTTCTGCAATTCTGGGTTCCATCCTCGTTTCTCTTCAGGACAGGTTGAGTCTTCGGACTGTCCTGGTGTGGATACTGTGGTGGACAGGTTGCAGCAGATTTGGACTCATGTAGTGGACAATTTGACCTTGTCCCAGGAGAAGGCTCAACGTTTCGCTAATCGCAGACGCCGTGTGGGTCCCCGACTTCGTGTTGGGGATCTGGTTTGGTTATCTTCTCGTCATATTCCTATGAAGGTTTCCTCTCCTAAGTTTAAACCTTGTTTCATTGGTCCGTATAGGATTTCTGAGGTTCTTAATCCTGTGTCTTTTCGTCTGACCCTTCCAGATTCTTTTTCCATACATAACGTATTCCATAGGTCATTGTTGCGGAGATACGTGGCACCTATGGTTCCATCTGTTGATCCTCCTGCCCCGGTTTTGGTGGAGGGGGAATTGGAGTATATTGTGGAGAAGATTTTGGATTCTCGTGTTTCTAGACGGAAACTCCAGTATCTGGTTAAATGGAAGGGTTATGCTCAGGAAGATAATTCCTGGGTTTTTGCCTCTGATGTCCATGCTCCCGATCTTGTTCGTGCCTTTCATGTGGCTCATCCTGGTCGGCCTGGGGGCTCTGGTGAGGGTTCGGTGACCCCTCCTCAAGGGGGGGGTACTGTTGTGAATTCTGTGGCAGAGCTCCCTCCTGTGGTCACAAGTGGTACTTCGGCTGATTCTCTCTGTGAGCTTCTGTTGGTGGAG
The DNA here is from genome assembly GCF_032444005.1 of Ranitomeya imitator. Classification (NCBI taxonomy): domain Eukaryota; kingdom Metazoa; phylum Chordata; class Amphibia; order Anura; family Dendrobatidae; genus Ranitomeya; species Ranitomeya imitator. Next base: position 738,153,563 of record NC_091284.1, on the reverse strand, counting down.
GGAAGTGGTACTGCGGCTTCTGAGTTTCCTCCCTCAGGTGATCTGGTGAGGTCGTTAGGTGCTTCTCTACTTAACTCCACCTAATGCTTTGATCCTGGCTTCCTGTCAATGTTCCAGTGTTGGACTTGCTTTTCCCTGGATCATTCCTGTGGCCTGCTGCTCTGCATAGCTAAGTTCTTCTTTGCTATTTGTTTGCTATTTTTTCTGTCCAGCTTGTCTAATTTGTTGCTGGAAGCTCTGGGACGCAAAGGGTGTACCTCCGTGCCGTTAGTTCGGTACGGAGGGTCTTTCTGCCCCCTTTGCGTGGTGTTCTTTAGGGTTTTGTGTAGACCGCAAAGTTACCTTTTCTATCCTCGATCTGTTAAGAAAGTCGGGCCTCACTTTGCTGAATCTATTTCATCTCTACGTTTGTCTTTTCATCTTAACTCACAGTCATTATATGTGGGGGGCTGCCTTTTCCTTTGGGGTATTTCTCTGAGGCAAGGTAGGCTTATTTTCTATCTTCAGGCTAGTTAGTTTCTCAGGCTGTGCCGAGTTGCATAGGCAGAGTTAGGCGCAATCCACGGCTGCCTCTAGTGTTGTTTAGAGAGGATTAGGGATTGCGGTCTGCAGAGTTCCCACGTCTCAGAGCTCGTTCTATGATTTTGGGTTATTGTCAGATCACTGTATGTGCTCTGACCGCTATGTCCATTGTAGTACTGAATTGCCTTTCATAACAGTACAGACCCTGTTATTATGGAGTCTTTAAAGATTAAAAATAATGGTCTATCAATGACTGTACTTAGTTCCTGCAGTACTCGGGGGTGTATCCCATCTGGGCCCGGAGATTTGTAAATTTTAGTGATTTTTAGACGCCGAAATACTTCCTGCTGGGTTAAGCAGGTGACATTTAATGGGGAATTTCTATCACTAGTCATTTTGTCTGCCATGGGCAGCATTATATGGGGCAAATATCTGTATGAGGCCATGTGAAGCATTATATGGGGCAAATATCTCTATGCAGCATCTTATGGGGCTATGTGCAGCATTATATGGGGCAAATATCTGTATGGGGCCATGTGCAGCATTATATGGGGCAACTATCTCTATGCAGCATCTTATGGGGCCATGTGTTGTGAATTCCGCTCTTGGGCTCCCTCCGGTGGTTGTAAGTGGCACTTTTGTGAGTTCTGCTCTTGGGCTCCCTCTTGTGGTTTCTAGTGGTATGGCTGCTCCTTGGAGTTAGCTGTCATCAGCTGCCTCCACTTATGGTCCGCTATTTAAGTCTGGCTCTTTCTTCAGCCTGTGCCACTTTGTCAATGTTTCCTGGCTGGATTCACATCTTTGCTTGGATTCTCCTGGTTTCCTGACCAGTTCTGCAAAGATAAGTTCTGGCTTTGCTCATTTCAGTCCACATGTTGTGGACTTATTGTTCTGTGCATTCTATATTTGTCCAGCTTGTCAGTATGGATTATTTCTGTTAGCTGGAAGCTCTGGGAAGCAGATTTACCCTCCACACCTTTAGTCAGGTGCAAACACTGTGTGGATTGTTTTGTAGTTTTTATACTGACCGCACAGTATCCTTTCCTGTCCTATCTATCAAGCTAGACTGGCCTCCTGCGCTAAAATCTGATTTCATTTCTGCGTATGTTATTTTCCCCTCCTCTCACCGTCAATATTTGTGGGGGGCTATCTTTCCTTTGGGGATTTTCTCTGAGGCAAAATAGGTTTCCTGTTTCCATCTTTAGGGGAAGTTAGATCTTAGGCTGTGCCAAGGGGTCTAGGGAGCGTCAGGTACCCCCCATGCAGAGGCGTAGCTAGAGCTTTTGCCGCCCGGGGCTGTTCCCGAGTTTGGCCCCAGGGTCTCCAGTATTGCCCCAGTGTGTCCAGCAATCTCCCCCATGGTCTCCTGTATTGCCCCAGTGTGTCCAGCATTCTGCCCCATTGTCTCCAGTATTGCCCCAGTGTGTCCAGCATTCTGCCCCATGGTCTTCAGTATTGCCCCAGTGTGTCCAGCAATCTGCCCCATGGTCTCCAGTATTGCCCCAGTGTGTCCAGCATTCTGCCCCATGGTCTCCAGTATTGCCCCGGTGTGTCCAGCAATCTGCCCCATGGTCTCCAGTATTGCCCCGGTGTGTCCAGCAATCTGCCCCATGGTCTCCAGTATTGCCCCAGTGTGTCCAGCAATCTGCCCCACCCATGGTCTCCAGTATTGCCCCAGTGTGTCCAGCAATCTGCCCCACCCATGGTCTCCAGTATTGCCCCAGTGTGTCCAGCAATCTGCCCCATGGTCTCCAGTATTGCCCCGGTGTGTCCAGCAATCTGCCCCATGGTCTCCAGTATTGCCCCGGTGTGTCCAGCAATCTGCCCCATGGTCTCCAGTATTGCCCCAGTGTGTCCAGAAATCTGCCCCATGGTCTTCAGTATTGCCCCAGTGTGTCCAGCAATCTGCCCCATGGTCTCCAGTATTGCCCCAGTGTGTCCAGCATTCTGCCCCATGGTCTCCAGTATTGCCCCGGTGTGTCCAGCAATCTGCCCCATGGTCTCCAGTATTGCCCCGGTGTGTCCAGCAATCTGCCCCATGGTCTCCAGTATTGCCCCGGTGTGTCCAGCAATCTGCCCCATGGTCTCCAGTATTGCCCCAGTGTGTCCAGCAATCTGCCCCACCCATGGTCTCCAGTATTGCCCCAGTGTGTCCAGCAATCTGCCCCACCCATGGTCTCCAGTATTGCCCCAGTGTGTCCAGCAATCTGCCCCATGGTCTCCAGTATTGCCCCGGTGTGTCCAGCAATCTGCCCCATGGTCTCCAGTATTGCCCCGGTGTGTCCAGCAATCTGCCCCATGGTCTCCAGTATTGCACCAGTGTGTCCAGAAATCTGCCCCATGGTCTCCAGTATTGCCCCGGTGTGTCCAGCAATCTGCCTCATGGTCTCCAGTATTGCCCCGGTGTGTCCAGCAATCTGCCCCATGGTCTCCAGTATTGCCCCAGTGTGTCCAGCAATCTGCCCCATGGTCTCCAGTATTGCCCCGGTGTGTCCAGCAATCTGCCCCATGGTCTCCAGTATTGCCCCAGTGTGTCCAGCATTGCCCCCAGAGTCAGACATAAAGAAAAAAAAAAAAAAAAAGTAAAATCCTCACCTCTCCCGTTCCTAGCGCAGGTCCGGTGCAGTCAGCGTCTCTCCGGCTCTGCGACGCTCAGGACAGAGAGGCTGAGCACACAGCAGTGGCGTAGGAAGGGGGTGCGGGGGGGGCGGTCCGCCCCGGGCGGCACAATGCTGGGGGCGGCCGGCGCTGCAGGAGAAGAAGATAAAAAAAAAAAAAAAAGACGCCCCTTTAAATCTTCGGGCGGCGCCGTCCGCCGCCACGACCAGGGCCAGCTCCCCCCACCCCCGGGTCCCGCCCCCGCCCCCGCCCCCCGCTCTAATACTCACCTCTCCTGGTTCCTGCGGCTTCAGCGTCCTCTGACTCTGCGACGTCTCAGAGCAGAGGGCGCGATGACGTCACTACTGTACGCGCCGCTCTGCCTCTCTGTCCTGAGCGTCGCAGAGCCGGAGAGACGCTGACTGCACCGGACCTGCGCTGGGAACGGGAGAGGTGAGGATTTTACTTTTTTTTTTTTTTCTTTATGTCTGACTGTCTGGGGCTGGGGCAATGCTGGAGACCATGGGGCAGATTGCTGGACACACTGGGGCAGTACTGGAGACCATGGGGCAGAATGCTGGACACACTGGGGCAATACAGGAGACCATGGGGCAGATTGCTGGACACACTGGGGCAATACAGGAGACTATGGGGCAGATTGCTGGACACACTGGGGCAATACAGGAGACCATGGGGCAGATTGCTGGACACACTGGGGCAATACAGGAGACTATGGGGAAGATTGCTGGACACACTGGGGCAATACTGGAGACCATGGGGCAGAATGCTGGACACACTGGGGCAATACTGGAGACCATGGGGCAGAATGCTGGACACACTGGGGCAATACTGGAGACCATGGGGCAGAATGCTGGACACACTGGGGCAATACTGGAGACCATGGGGCAGAATGCTGGACACACTGGGGCAGTACAGGAGACTATGGGGCAGAATGCTGGACACACTGAATACTGGAGACCATGGGGCAGATCTCAGGACACATTGAGGCAATGCTGGAGACCCTGGGGCAGACTTCTGGACATACTGGGGCAATACTGGAGACCATGGGGAAGATTGCTGGACACACCGGGGCAATACTGGAGACCATGGGGCAGAATGCTGGACACACTGGGGCAATACAGGAGACCATGGGGCAGATTGCTGGACACACTGGGGCAATACTGGAGACCCTGGGGCAGATTGCTGGACACACTGGGGCAATACTGGAGACCCTGGGGCAGATTTCTGGACACATTGAGGCAATGCTGGAGACCCTGGGGCAGACTTCTGGACACACTGGGGCAATGCTGGACACTGGGGCAGATTGCTGGACACACTGGGGGTAATATACTGGACACACTGGGGCAATGCTGGACACTGGGGGTAATATGCTGGACACACTTGGGCAGACTGCTGGACACACTGGGGAAAGGCTGGACACTGGGGCAGATTGCTGGACACACTGAGGGCAGATTGCTGGACACACTGGGGGTAATATGCTGGACATACTGGGGCAGATTGCTGGACACACTGGGGGTAATATGCTGGACACACTGGGGCAGATTGCTGGACAACATGGGGGTAATATGCTGGACACACTGGGGCAGATTGCTGGACAACATGGGGGTAATATGCTGGACACACTGGGGGCAGGACTTGAGGCATGGGCAGAATGTAGATACGGGGCATGATTGGAGACACGGGGCAGGATTGGATCATGGGGCAGGACGGATACGATGGAGGCTGGTGGGGCAGGATGTGGAGATCATATGGGGTAGAATGGATACTCATGAGGGCAGGATGCGAGAACATATGGCTGGAGCCAGGAATGAGATAAACGGGGCCAGGGTGGGGAATATTATTACCATAGGGGATAATTAAGGGATATTGTTACTGCAGTGATGTATTTATTTTATCTTTTGAGTATACTGTTTTAAATGGGGGGGCGGTCCTGTTACTGTGCAGAGTGACACTATATCACCTTTTTTTCTTCATGTGGTGTAATGTAGAAGTTGTGAAAAATTAAGTAATCTGTTCTGCAAGCGGAGCTCGAGATAACTGTGTTATTTCCTGCAGAAACGAGTCCTGGCTGGAAGGAATGATGGCGGTCTGTGCTGGATAAAAGATGAAGGACTTCACCTAGAGACGTCACTGGTGAGTCAGTGTTACCTATACACTGACACTATACACTGTATACTATATAGAGGTCCTGTGTATAATGTCACCAGTGATCTCTGTATTACCTCTACACAGACACTGCATACTAAGTACAGATCTCCTGTGAATACTGGCACTTATGGTGATAGTATTGTGGCTTTTTTTTTTTATTACTGATCAGTATTGTAGTATTCAGTCACTATGTGGTGGTAATATGTGGTCTGGAAATGGTGCGGTGGTATTTGTCCCTTGTATGTAGTATTATTCGGTCACTATGTGGCCTGGTCATGGTGTGGTGGTATTAAGTCACAGGTGTGGCATGTGGGGGTGACACCATTAGGCCCAGTTTAAGTTCTACAAAACAGGAAAACCATTTTTGGTAACCTTTGTGTGTATTGAGCTGGGGTGGGGGGGATGGGGGGGGGGGGGGGCGCCAAACTCGGGAACAGCCCCGGGCGGCAAAAGCTCTAGCTACGCCTCTGGCACACAGTGATGACGTCATCGCGCCCTCTGCTCTGAGACGTCGCAGAGTCAGAGAACGCTGTAGCTGCCGCAGGAACCAGGAGTGGTGAGTATTAGAGCGGGGGGCGGGGAGCGGGGGCCCGGGGGTGGAGGGAGCCTGGTCGTGGCGGCAGACGGCGCCGCCCAAAGATTTAAAGGGGCGTCTTTTTTTTTTTTTTTTTTTCTTTCTCTCTCCTCCTGCAGTGCCGGCCGCCCCCCGCATTGTGCCGCCCGGGGCGGACCGCCCCCCCCCTTCCTACGCCACTGCCCCCACGGCTATTTCTAGTTGCGCTGCTAGGTTCAGGGTTTGCGGTCAGTACAGATACCACCTCCTTCAGAGTTTGTCTCATGTTGTTCCTAAACCACCAGATCATAACAGCCATGTGCAGCATTATATGGGGCAAATATCTGTATGGAGCATCTTATGGGGTCATAGTCAACATTTGTGCAGCATTATATGTGGCATATTTTAATATGGAGCATCTTATGGAGCCCAAACTGTATGGAGCATTATATGGGGCGTATTTTGTATGGAGCATCTTATGGGGCCATCATAAACTGTATGGAGCATTATATGGGTTAATTTAGAATTAAAACCAGAAGGATGTATACAGACTGTGCCCTGCTATCTGCCACCATCGAACTCTAACCAGCATGTCTATTCTTCCTACAGGTATGGCCATGCACCCAGCTCTCCAGCCTTGTCTGTCTATGAAGTGCACATAGTACATCACCCAACTTTCCACACAGACTTTCCTCTGCTCCTAGCATTCACATGGTATGTCTTTCAGCTAACCCCAGCTTACCACAGTGTTATTTATGACATTGTTTACTCCATGCTTGATTGTATGCATCTGGTCCACCATTAATTATCTGACCAAGATGAGCAGAGACCACTCCTCTCTGCTTCACACCTGAATGCACTTAGTTGTACATATATTGCATAGCACAAGTCTGCAATGACTTTAGTGTGCTGTGTGATTCCTATAAGTGTGTCCTAGAAGTGTGAAGATTAATTTAGAATTAAAACGAGAATTTAACCAGAAGGGAACAGAAGGTAACTGGACAGTCATTGTAAACAATGTTTCTGTTTGTTGTCACTTTCAACCCTATAATTCTTCAATTTCTGCAAACTCCCCTAATCCCTACTCCTAGTAAAGAACTGTTCATCTCCTCTTCAATCTTCCCCATCCATCTCACCTCCTCCTCAGAACAGTTCCTTAACATACAATCCTCTGTCTCCAAGCACAGACAGCCACCTCATGCCCTCTCCTGCTCCCACCTGCTAACTTTCTCTGCTCCTTCTCACTGCTGGTGATATCTCTCCAAATCCTGGTCCTCCTCACCACATCCACAAAGTCAGTTGTACCTCCCATCAACGCTCCATCACAAATTTCCGTAACCTCTCTAACCTTATACCCATTCGCCCAGCCTCCACCTCCCCAGTCCCACTAACAGGAGCTCTGTGCAACGCTCGCTCTGTCTGCAACAAGCTTTCCTACATCCACAATCTTTTTGTTACTACCAAACTTTCCTTCCTCGCCATCACTGAAACCTGGCTCACCCCTTCTGACACAGCTTCTCCTGCTGCACTTTCCTATGGTGGCTTCCAACTTTCTCACACACCCTGCCCCAGCAGCAAGCATGGCGGAGGAGTTGGTTTTCTCCTGTCAGGTACCTGCTCCTTCACCCCAATCCCACTGCCACCCTCTTTTACCCTCCCTTCCTTTCAGGTGCACTCTGTGCGCATCTATGCCCCCACCAACCTCCAACTGGCTGTCATTTACCGCCCCCCAGGGCCAGCCACCACCTTCTTTGACCACTTCACCACCTGGCTACTTCATTTCCTTTCTGCGGACATCCCCACTATCATCATGGGCGACTTCAACATACCCATTGACACTTCCCTCTCAGCTGCCACTAAACTTCTAACTCTCACTTCCTCCTTCGGCCTCACTCAATGGTCTTCTGCAGCCACTCACAAAGATGGTCACACACTGGACCTCATCTTCACCCGCCTCTGCTCACATCTGGGATCCCCCAGCGAAGACAGATCTGGTTTAAGACTTCTGGATGAATCTCCCACTCTCCTGAGGTGAGACCCTGGCAGCTGAGGAAGTCCGCCGTTCAGTGGTTGTTCTCTGCCCATCGAAAGGATGTGAGCTACCTCAGACATGGTCGCCCTGCTACGGGTACCCCCTTGATGATTGATGTATGCCACAGCCATGGCGTTGTCTGATTGAATGCGAATGAGGTGACCCGCTAGAACAGATCTGGGCAAGATGCGGCCCGCGGGCCGCATCCGGCCCGCCTGATGATTTTAAACGGCCCGCTAGCTAGCTGTCACTTCTGACAGCCACCCCCGGCGCCGCTCGGCCAGCCGCCAGACGCTTCTGAGGACCGCTGGCGGTTGGAGTGAAGGCCCCAAGAATCGGCCCTGTACATCACGTGCAATGTCAGCAGCAGAGCCGGGTTGATCACCTGTTTATCAGTGGCGGTGGCCATCTTCCCGAGGCTGCGCGTGCGCAGATGTAGTGCTCTGCTTTACAAGGCTTCAGGAAAATGGCCGCGGGAGGCCGCACGTCCGCAGATGAAGATCGCGGCGGCCATTATCCTGAAGCCAAGTTTGCAGATTTAGATCTTCAGGAAGATGGCCGCCGCCACCGATATTCAACCCGGCTCTGCTGCTCACATTGCCTTGCGGGCCGCTGCGTCACCTCACCGGTGGAAGGGACCCTGCGCACGCCATGCCGCACCTCTGCCGCCACCACAACACTGCTGCAACCCCCCCCATGGACACCAGGTCGTGGCGTCACCCACCTAAGCAGGAAGGGACCCTGCTCAGGTGCACGCCACACCCCATCACTCCACCTCTGCCGACACCATGCCTCCTGTGACCCTGCTCTGCCACCGCCAGCCCTCAGGTAAGATACTGTAAATTCGGACAATAAGACGGACCCCCATCTCATAAAAAAATCTTTTTTTCTGCAATTTTCAACCCAAATTTGGGGTGCGCCTTATAGTCCGAAAAATACGGTAATTATATTAGTCCGGCCCTCTAAAACCATCCCAAGTTCTCATGCGGCCCCATAACAAAATTAATTGCTCACCCCTGCGCTAGAAGATGATGGAACTGTTGCAGGGCCAGCCGAAGAGCTCGGATCTACAGAAGGTTGATCGGGAGCTTCAATTCATGAATTGACCAGTGGCCCTGAGCAGTGTGGTGGCGCAAGACTGCTCCCTAGCCCGAAAGTTTTGCAAACTTTTTGCGTTTGACCAGCCTTTTTTCAGTATATTGCCATTTGAAACAATTGCCGTTGCCATAGCAATATGTAAAATAGTCCTGGGCGTCATACAGGCTTCCTTAATCCACCGCTATGCGGCAGTAGGAAGTGACGTTATGGGCGGCTAATCAGACATTGCGCTCCATGTTCAACCGTTGCTATGTGAGCACAGCTGGCGTCTTCTGACTTCGGGCGTAACTAGGTGCATGCGCGGGCTCGTCTGCCCTGGAAGGAGTCTATCCATTTCCAGATTAATAGTGACTCTTGCCTGACAACCAAGGAAATGGTATTTTGTGTATACTATTATGGTGGTCTCATATCCAATCAATAAATGTAATTACAGGTGAAAGGGAGGGCGGTATTTGTTCTTTGTTCTACTATTGGTCATTACGTGTATATAAACCCTATCTGGCCAGTACCCAACCGCCCCTGGACGAAGCATTTCAGTGTGAAACGCGCTTTGGGTGTGGTGGGTCCTTTGGGTGCACCTCTCTGGTAACTATATCGTATCTATATTGAATAATTGTGGTATGTCTATACTTTGTTGATATGGCTTTGTTCGCCTTCTCTGTGCCAGCATGGATACTTTCTTATATTAGATTGACCTGCACTTGCAGACTATTTGACTTACTACATTAATCTTTTCACTTTATACCTCCGTGGTTCGCACAAGGAGGGTGTAACAAGTTGCTTATTTGATAATATCTAATATATAAATATCTTCATATGTTTTTATCATTTTATGATATACTGCTTTCTCTTGGGGTAGGTATCCCATGACAGTTGGTCATTAAAACATTTTGAACTTTTTGTAACATATGGAAAAAGGGGAGGGAGAAATGGGGGGGGGAGATAGGGAGGTATGGGTGGGGTTATGGGATAAAGGCATATATCAGGATTTTTGCTATTTGATCATCTGTAAAATTCACATTAAGTTCCATTTCCCAAGAATGAATAAAAGAAGGTTTTGGTTTCCCCAATGGCGTGTTCAGATGCGAATATAGGTGAGAGATATTCTTCATTTTCGGATGAGGGGATTTAGACATGATATCAATCCAGGACCAGTTAGATTTAGATGGGAACTCCTGCCTAAAATGTTTAATTGTTCTTCTAATATGTTGAGCTTGGAGGAAATTTTTGGGGTGGTTTAGAGAAGTTGTGGGCCAGGTCCCATCTTGGAGGATTTTATTATTATAAAAGCTATTTAAAGATTCTCTAGATAGTGAAGACCAAAGACCATATGGATCCCGAAATCCAGGGTTAAGCAGGAAAGGGATGGTACAAATAGGGGCCAGCAAAGAAGAGAAGGAATCTGGGGGGAGGTCGTTATTCACTAAGAGTTTAATTCGAAGAGTAGTTAAGGTCACCTCGTACAATGTAAGATGAGCAGGGGGCCTCGTTAAAGACCATAGGCAAGGTATTCCCTCAGGGCCCAGCAAAGCTAAATCAATGTTATTTTGATCATCTCTCTCAAAACTATCTACAATTTTTAGCCATCTACACAGGTGGACCGCTTTGAAGTATAAGTGTAGGTCAGGGACTCCCAAACAGTCTGATGAACTTGAGCGGGAAAGGAACTTATAAGGTAATCTAGCTGGCTTCTTATTCCAAACGAATCGTAAAATCATCGATTTTAGGTTCCTAAAAAAGAATTCTGGGACGGGGATCGGGATCATATTAAAAGTATATAATATTACTGGCATGACATATGCTTTAAAAACGTTTATGCGTCCCATCCATGAAAGTGTAGGTAAATTGTATATTTTCATCGAGTTTTCAGTTTTTTTAAGGAGCGTACTATAATTAGCTTGAAATAGATTATTTGGGTCTCTAGTTATTGTTATCCCTAGGTATTTTAAGGAATTTGTGGACCAGGAAAATGGGAATTGGGTACGTAGGATATGTAATTGGGGGTACGGTAGAGATGTTCAAAGCTTCAGATTTAGAGGTATTAATTTTAAAGTTTGATAGTTGTCCAAATTGTTGGAATATGTCAAGTATGGCCGGGAACGCGTGAGAGGGATTGGTGATAAGAAAAAGATCGTCAGCAAATGCTAGAGTTTTTAATTCTATAGGGCCCAATTTCAATCCTGCTATGGATGGGTCCTAACTTTCTGTATTAATGTTTCAATAACCAGAATGAACAAGGAAGGGGACAATTGGCACCCCTGTCTAGTGCCATTATTTATATCAAAGCTGTTCGACATGGTGCTGTTTATTCTCAACCTAAGGCCAGAGTGAGGATTAAGGGAAAAAACAGCATTAATGAACTGCGGCGGAAAGCCGAACTTGATCATTGTCTGTTCAATGTATCTCCAACTCGCCCTGTCAAAAGCTTTCTCAGCGTCGGTGGACAGGAGAGTCAAAGGTATCCCCCTGTTCCTAGCGAAAATAGATTGAATTATTTAGCCGAATTGTCCTTACCCTCTCTGGCCCTTACGAAACCGGCTTGGTCAGTATGAATGAGCTTAGGTAAAATGGTGCTTAATCTGTTTGCTAACACTTTGGCCCACAATTTTGTGTCCGCATTGAGTAAGGATATTGGTCTGTAGCTGGCGCAGGAGGTAGGGTCTTTTCCTTCTTTCGGGATAACTGATATAAAGGCCTGTAAAGATTGTTTGGGTAAGGGAAGGCCTTCAAGGTATGAATTAAATAGAGATGTCAAATAGGGCAGCAACTGATTGATATTTTTTTTTTATAGTAGATAATGGGCAGACCATCTGGCCCTGGCCCTTTCCCATTGGGTATTGTTGTCAGTGTATCTAATATTTATTTGGGGGAGACAGATTATCAGGTACTGACAGAACCTAACAAGGGCAGTGGGGAGTTTTAGTGATGTCAAAAATTTGTATATTTTTCTTAAAGCTTTCGGGGGATTACTCATGTTTGGAGGTGTGGGTAGATTGTATAGGCCCTCAAAGAAGGATCTGAACTCCTCCGCAATTTCAGTCGTTTCACGTAGAGAGAATTTATTGGCAGAGATGATATGGTTTATAAATCTTTTTTCGTTACGTTTCTTAAGTAGGGAAGTCATGAGTTTACTACCTCTATTACCGTGTAGGTAAAGCTTATGTTTGCTTCTCATGTAGATTTTGGCAGATTGTATATTCAAAAGATTTTAAAGTTTGGCGGAGCTTTATCAGTTCCGTTTGAATGTTGTTGCTGCGGGATTTTTTATGTATCTTCTCAAAGGCATTGATTTGATGCATAATAGATAGTATTTGCTTGGTTCTTTCTCGTTTAACATAGGACCCTAACGCTATGAGCTCCCCTCTCATAACAGCTTTGTGAGTTTCCCAAATTATGGGAGGAGATGGGCCGGAGTGTAAATTTTCCCGGAAAAAGTTCTCAAGAGCATCTGTTAATATAGATACATGCGAGCTAGAATCTAATAAAGTCTCATTTAAAGTCCAGGACTTCGCCGACTTAGGTAAAGACGAGATACTCATTTCCAGGAAAACAGGAGCATGATCCGATAGTGACATGACATCTATTGTTGCCGATTTTATGAGCCGTAGGCATGGTATTTGCGTTAAGAGGTAGTCGATTCTATGGTAGGAATTGTGCGGGGGGTGAATAAAAGGTATAGTCTCTGGTGGAGGGATACAAAAACCTCCAAGGATCAAATAGGTTTAATGACTGCAGTGTAAGGTGAAGCTTTCTAAGGGCTTTTTGGGAGATGGAAGATTTTCCAGAAGAAGTATCCAGAAACGGGTTGAGAGGGAGATTGAAATCTCCCCCCACCACCACAACGCCTTCTGCAAATAGTTTCGTTTCAGAATGTTTAAAGTTTTACATAGCCAACCAACCTGATTTGTATTAGGGGCATATAAGTTACAGAGAGTTATTTTAGTATTGGCCAGAAGGCCTTTTATCATGATAAATCTCCCCTCAGAATCTGTCATAGAATTTACCAGTTCAAAAGGAACATTTTTTTTTTTTTTTTTTTTTTAACAATTATGCTCACTCCTCTAGAAGCCGAAGTACCTGTGCTATTATACCAATGCGGGAAAAGAGTCCAGGACATATCGGGAACCCTTCCTTTTTTGAAATGAGTCTCCTGTAAGAAAGCGATACTAGACTTCTTAGAATGCAGGAGTCTCAATATTTGACTTCTTTTATTTGGGGAACGTATTCCTTTGACATTATATGAAGCCACCACTATGATGGCAGGCGGGCTGGTATTAATCATGACTGTTAAGATGGGAGTAGAAAAATGTCTGAATGTAAGGACTGAACACACAAATATCCAGATTAACTAGAGAAATAACAGGAACAACAGAAAAAGGGGGTAAATACTTATATACAGGGAATAAACAAAAAACACCCATCTGCCGCAGAAGCGGGGGCAGGGAGTTCCTCCCATAGCAGATAAGGTGGGCACACACCAGCGCGCGAGCGTCAATCTGTCAAAAAGAAAACAATATTTCAAAACATCTGCAACCCTTACGTAGATATTACTGTCTAAGCCTCAAGGAAAAAAGTCGAGGTCGACGCGAGTCTCTCATCCTGAAGTTCAGATTGTGTGTGGGGTGGCGTTCAAGGAGGGGGCTTCTTCTTGGCTCCAAGTTTCCCCTGTCTGGGCGATGCTAGATTCTTTACTGGAGACCATTCTCCCTGATCTCCGGAGATAGCTCTCAGCGGGTGAGGGGATCGCAAGTCCATGTCTAGGGGAAGCCAAGAGGGGATCTCCATTTCAGACAGGTTAAATGTTTCCCAAACTTTAGGAAGGTCACCTGGGCTCCTGATAACCACTTGCTTGCCTCTGCCATGAATCGCCAGACCAAAGGGGAAGAGCCACTTGTACAGAATTTTGTTTGACTGCAGAGTATCTAAAAGAGGCTTCAGGATTCTGCGTTTCGTCAGAGTCGACGGAGAAAGGTCTTGGTATAGTTGAATGGGGGAATTTTCATAGACAAGTGATTTGTTATCTCTAGAGGCCAACAGTATCGCTGAAGTGTCCAAATAACTCAGTAATCCGCAAATTACGTCTCTCGGCGGATCTGTGGACTTAGGTTTAGGACGAAGCGATCTGTGAACTCTTTCAATGATAACCTGGTCACATTTATCTTGTGGAAGAAGTAAAGCAAGTATATCTCTGGTAGCTTTTTCAAGTATTTCCTGTGAGACGCTTTCAGGCAAGCCTTTAATTCTGATGTTCTTTCTATGGCTTCGGTTTTGCTGATCTTCTAAAGTGAGAGCGGCATTATTTAATTGCAGTCTGTGGAAATCCAAGTGATCTTTCATGCAATTTGATTGATTGATGAGCAAGACCTGGGTAGCTTCCAATGCTTCAACTCTGTTGCCGATATGAGTGAGGTCGGCTCTCATGCCAGCTATTTCTGCCACCAGAGGTTTCATTGCCTGAATCAGTGATTTTTTGAGGAAGGATCTGGATAACTTTCCAGAATCAGATTGAGGAAAGTCACTGCCTGAGGCATCATCACTAGATTCTGACTCTTCTGCCTGATCATCTGCCACAACGTTTGAGTAAGGGTTTTTTGGGGTGGCTTTTGTCATTGTCTTATGTTTGAGAAATTTCTCCATTTCACCTTGCTTGCCCTGATAGAGGGCTGAAGATAAGTTCTTAGAACGTTCCCTGCCTGTCTTTACCATTATAGATTTATGAGGTGTAAGATGTAAGCTCCTTATATCGCCACTCGTGCCCTGGAATATGATTTATGCAAACGTGTGTGGCGTATGTCTTTAACATGAGTCTGGAGTAGCGGTCTGTCATCTGAGAGGTTATCAAGGAGTTAAAATCTAGGCCGCAGCTTCTTGAGCTGTGTCAAGTAAAAATCCCCTCTGATGCCTCGAATCTTTTTTTTTTTTTTTGGGGGGGGGGGGGGCAGTGTCTATTTTGAGGAAAATCTCACTCTGCCTTCAGAGAGAATGGGGGCTAGACAGGAGGCGGAGAGCCAATATTTTAGAGCGGTCTCAGCACCCTTCGCCGCCTCAAGGGCCTGAGCCGATCTCCGTATGTGAAGAAGAGAAGGAGGGCGGGCTCTTCGTCCAGGCGGCTTCTGTCAGCTATGTGAAGCGGCAAGATGGCGCCGGCCGCGTGTGTGAGCCGAAGTGGGCGGAGCCTAACCCGTCGGTCTTTCACTGCTCCGTATCATCCTGCTCGTTGGGGACCGGGGGAGCTCTCACCTGTCCCAACTGATGTCCACTGGACTTCAGGCTCCCACCGTCCAGGCGCTCACGAGCAGGTACCCCGCGCTGCGACGTCAGTTGTCCCGGTGATCCGGTCCTCCTCTCTATGCCCTGGGGTCGCTGTGGATCCGCTACCAGCAGCGATTAGGTAGGGGGAAGGGGGGGGAAAATCACGTCTCCGGCGGTCTGGGGTGTGGGCTGAAAGCCAACCAGGCCCCCTTATGTATCTGCGTCACGGCTTTCCCTCCTCCAGGGTGTGCAGGGAACTCCCGGGGGTGCTGCAATTGATACCCGGTATCAAGAGCACCTTTAGAAAGCAGTTTTTTGTTATAAGAAGTAAATAAATCTTCTTGTGGTGGCAATTTAATAAGGCTGGGAGCGGGAGCTCTAAGAGAGCATGTCCGGCTTCGTCAGGTCCCAGGCAACGCCCCCCAGCGCTGCAGATTCTAGTGAAGTCGCTGCTCATTTAGATTGAGCCAGTGGAGTACTTCCTTCCAAAAAAAGAGGTCCCTCCCAGGGCGGCCAGTCGGAGGTTCGGCTAGAACATAGAATATGGTATTTGTAGCCGGCGTAAATGACGTTTCACATCCATAAATTGTGCTCTGCGTTTTAACACTTCAATGGAGTATTCAGGGAAAGAGGACACCTTTTGCCCATTGACGGATATGTCCCCTTTATCACGAGCTGCCTTAAGGATGTTGTCACGGTCCTTATAATGAAGCAGCTTCATTAGGACTGGGCGCGGAGGGGCTCCCGGTGGTAGTGGCCGAGTAGGTACTCTGTGCACCTTCTCCACAGCAAACAGAAGGGTCAGGTGTTCAGCCCCAAACAGGGAATGCAGACATTTCTCAAAATAATCAGTAGGATTGTTGCTCTCATTTTTTTTTTTAGGGATGTCAATTACCCTTATATTATTCCGCCTAAGTCTGTTCTCCAAATTGTCTGTTTTAGCCAGCAAGGCCAGGATCTGTTGATCATGTCTGCAGCGGTCACTGAATTTGAGGCTGTTTATCCTCAAGGTCACTAATTCTTTCTCTGGATGCTGTCCTGCAGTCTTTTACTTTTTGCAGTTCCTCTCATATAGGAAAGTTCTTCCTTAATCTCATCCATCTGGTTACTAAGTGAGGACATAGCAGATCTATACTGTGCAACAGCCATGAATACATCTTAAAATGTGGGATCTTCTGTCTGCTGGGCTGAAAAAGCGCTGAAAGGGTTAAGCTCTAGCTGAGACTGCAGGCCACTATCAGTATTATCAGAGGCATCAAGAGAAAGAAAAAAAGATATGCATAAAGGTACCGTCACACTAGACGATATCGCTAGCGATCCGTGACGTTGCAGCGTCCTCGCTAGCGATATCGTCCAGTGTGACAGGCAGCAGCGATCAGGCCCCTGCTGTGCGGTCGCTGGTCGGGGAAGAAAGTCCAGAACTTTATTTGGTCGCTGGACTCCCCGCAGACATCGCTGAATCGGCGTGTGTGACACCGATTCAGCGATGTCTTCACTGGTAACCAGGGTAAACATCGGGTAACTAAGCGCAGGGCCGCGCTTAGTAACCCGATGTTTACCCTGGTTACCATCCTAAAAGTAAAAAAAAACAAACACTACATACTTACCTACAGCCGTCTGTCCTCCAGCGCTGTGCTCTGCACTCCTCCTGTACTGTCTGTGAGCGTCGGTCAGCCGGAAAGCAGAGCAGTGACGTCACCGCTCTGCTTTCCAGCCGCTGTGCTCACACAGACAGTACAGGAGGAGTGCAGAGCACAGCGCTGGAGGACAGACGGCTGTAGGTAAGTATGTAGTGTTTTTTTTTTTTTTTACTTTTAGGATGGTAACCAGAGTAAACATCGGGTTACTAAGCGCGGCCCTGCGCTTAGTTACCCGATGTTTACCCTGGTTACCGGCATCGTTGGTCGCTGGAGAGCTGTCTGTGTGACAGCTCTCCAGCGACCAAACAGCGACGCTGCAGCGATCCGGATCGTTGTCGGTATCGCTGCAGCGTCGCTAATGTGTGACGGTACCTTAACACTGGGATGGACCATCAAAAGATTACAACTTTATTCATACAAAAATAGGCATCCTCACACTCCCATGAGATAGCAGAGAAGCCATTACCCAGTCCTTTCATGTGTGTTTGCACTTCATTACTGATGGAAGCCCCTCTAGATATCCTGGCATAACTGGAAAAGTTTAAGTGCTGCATTTACAGTAGATGACTTCACTACATGTGTACCTGAAGGCAGCCAGCTGCCATCTTGATTTCTCTTATCTGTTCCTGTAGCTGACTGCACTGTAAAACACCAAACCACCCCCCATGGATAAGATCGACACCAGTGAGTATAGGAGCTCAGAGGGGGATGATATTGCTGATTATAAAGGTGTTTAGGTCCCAGTGGAGTCTCTTACAGGCTCTCTCTCCCAGAGCTAATCTCTCCTGTCTCTGCTCACATGGCCGGTCAGGCCACCACCCTCCATCTTTGTATTCTTACCCAAACATTTTCTGTAGAGCTACCAGTCTCTGAAGATTGGATCTCTGTGGAGATATACATTTTCCTAACAAACTATGCAATACTCCTTCCCTCTTGTTAAAATCCTGTTTCTAATAAATAAATTACAGCCTTCAAAGTTTGTATTCCAATCATGTGTCATCCCACCAAATTTCAGCGATGCCTATGACATATCTCTCTTCCTCTGTTAGCAGCTCCAATTCTCCTTGTTCGTTTCCTATGATCTGTGCAATTGTATGGACACATTTTAGTTTGTAGTCTGTTTCTCTTGAAAATTTTCTGAATCAAAACAGAGCATTTCATTCATTTGTTGTTTTTGTTCTTTATTTCCACTTCTAATAACAGAGTTATTAAAAAAAAGTCATTAGCTGCATTTTTTTGGCTGTTGTGAGGCAGGGAGGGAAATCACTTATGAGGGCTGCTATGTTTCCCCCGTGATGCGTACAAAGACATATTAAACCCCCTGGAGCGCATTGTGATTAAATCAAACGTAGTTGACCAAGTCAGATTTTAGGAAAACCCGATATGGGATTTAATTTTTACAGGAATTTGCAGGTTTGGTAGTGGGGCAAATCCCTCCCTTCACTCCATGTTTTGGGAGGGGCTCTATGTCCACAATTCCCATTTAAACGCTCAGCTTTGTCTTGATTGTGTCAGTGTTTTGCAAGCTGAAGAGCAGGAGACTCTATGCAACCCAGGCCTGTGTGAAGTTGAACACAGAGCCAGGGACTTCAAAGCTGTGGACGCATCCAAGAGTTATATGGAGGTGCAGTTTTCCACGGCAGCTGGCTTGGACATGGGACTGATTTGAGGACCCAGCTGCGAACCTGAGAGGATAGCACTTACCTGATTGGTTGAGTTTTCTGGAATAAAGATGTTTTATGTTGCACCTGGACGACAGAACACTAGTCTTGAAGTAATGTCCGGTCGGCAGATAGTGGCTTCTGTTCCACTCAGTAGGGAACCCCCACGACCACCACTCTTTCTTCTTCACCACAGTGCTTCTTTTTCTCTCTTCAAAAGGATTCTGATTTCTTACTGGTGTGTTCTTTGTGGGCAAATAACTTTTTTGATGTAGATCTTCATAATTGTCCTGCATGAGAACCTGGTAGCGATTCTTCAGCGATATGGATGCTAACTGCCTCATCCTACTGCTTCTTTGGATCACAAGCTTCCATTTTTCTTCATCTGCAGTTACATTGAAAGTCCAGAAATATTGCAATCACACAGCCGTTGTACATTAGACCCTTACTGCTTCAGAGTTTGAAATACCACACGGTATATGCCTTTAGTCACAATAGAAAAAAAGTAATCGCTATACAAGCTCCACCTGGGTGCTGCTTTATGAAAAAAACAATTTATATGAAAGTGTCCAGATCAAGAAAAGTAACAGCGCACTCACCGGTGTTGAGCAAAAAGCGATTTATTCACATGCAATCATGCGGTGCAGGGAGGGTAGTGAACACATTGCTGATAACAGCCGTTTCGTGCTATCAAGCACTTCAACAGATCCAGTGACGAATGGGGGGGGGGGGGGGGGATGAGGTGGGCCTTTTGGCTACGAAGTTACAAGTTACAAGTTACATTGAAAGGTGCTTCTCTTCGAACATTCTGAATAGTTATTTCTACCCGGTCATTAGCTGCTGCAGGAACACTGAAAACTTCTTCTACTGCAACATTCTGAAATAATTCTTCTGCTCTGTCAAGGAAATCTTCATCTTCTTTGATAAGCTTCAGTGTACCTATTCTCTCCTGAAAAATTTGCACCTTTTCCCCTAAGAGTCATAGGCTTGCATTTTTGGCATGTAAACTTTCCTCTAACAAGTCTGTAAACATATAGAACACATTGCAGCACCATATGGATAATCTTACTCCATGTTGACTAATAATAAAACTAATTTCTGTGGAATCGCCTGACAGCGCGTGGTTTGACGATTTCCTTCGAGTATCTTGATCCAGCTACACCCAAAGATCCTGAGACATGTGGCAACTCAAAATGCACCAGGAATATGCAAACCATCTCCCTCAAGCTTCAGTTCCTGAGATGGAAGACCTGCAACCAGTCCGTTCATTGGAGTCTCAAATTCACGGACACCAGCATTAACCCTCATATAGATATTTCCCTCTTTTCACAAACAAAAAAAAGAATACATACAAAATCTGGTAAGCAACACCAATATACTAAAACAGACATTTCTCTCGAGGAAATAGAAGCTAATTTAAGTCCAGAGATTGATTCAGAACTCAAATTAGGTTATTCCAGAATTATGCTCGATTGAAAACAGAACATAAAAAATTCCTGCTATAGTGCATGAGAGCAGATGGATGTGGAGGAACCCTTGGCTGGGGAGGTTTGGCAGGCACTCCATGGGCGCATTTTCACGCAAACTGGGGAGATAAGACCTCTTTCCCAAATGCAGTGGAGAGCCAGGTTTCAAGAAATGTAAACATGATTTTTACCTTCAGCCCTGTAAGGGACACTATCAAGCATAGATTGTTAACTTTTTGTACCTTTGCATCTTTCCTATTTTAAATATTAAATGATACAGGATATCCACAGGTGTGTACTGCAGGGGTAATTGGAAAGTCTCTATGCTATCCCAGCTAAAATTAAAAAAACATAATTGTTTGTAGAAGTAGGCAAACCCACAAAACTTACATTTTGATTGTCTGAGGTTACATCCATTTCTGCAGTTGGATACGACTCGGATCCTGTTAGTTACACAAAAATAGATTTTGTAAAAACTTTTTTAATTTAAATCTGCATAAAAAACGAATTATTTAGGCTGCAGTGAGACAAGCAATGTAAAACTTGTCTGTGTTTCACCAGTGAAAAGAAGATTACCGTATTTTTCAGACTACAAAATGCACTTTTTTCCTCCCCAATTTTGGAGGAAAGTGTGGGGGGGTGCGTCTTATAGTCCAGATATACTATATAACTTATAGTGTAGCTGTGGATGGAGGAGATGGGGTAGAGCAGCAGCGTCGGCGGAGGGAGTCACAGGAGGCGGTGACTGAAGCTAACAGTTTGCCCGCTGTTAAAGAAATTGAATATTCACTGCTCCCCACGCTCATAGTCCCGCCCACCTCTATGCACTGAAACCAGCACTGAGAGGTGGGCGGAACTATGTGGAGCAGTGAATATTCCCTCTCTTTAATAGCGGGAACATGATCGCCCAACCGTTGCAGGAGCTGGAGCTGTGGCCAACAGTGTGCCAGTTATTAAAGAAAATTAATATTCACTGCTCTCCACTCCCATAGTCCCGGGCGTGGAGAGCAGTGAATATTTTTATGACCTCGGCGTGTGGAGGCGCATGGTCCTGACATCATGCGCTGCTTGCACGCTGAAATCAGCTGCTGGCATAAGAACAGGTCGCAATGTTGCGACGTAGAGGAAGGAGGGCGAGTATAATTGTTTATTTTATTTATGTGTGCAGCGTGATGGGGGCCATGTTTACCAGGATGGGAATGGGGGCCATGTTTACCAGGATGGGTACGGGAAAGGGGGGGGCAGGTTTACAAGGATGGGGGCCATGTATACCAGGATAGGGGGGGGGGGTCATGTATACCGGGATTGGGGGCCATGTATACCAGGATAGGGGTACCAGGATGGGGGTCATATCTAACTGGATGGGGGATATTAGTACAGAATTGGGGGATATTACCCCTATAACAGTGTCAGAAGCACCCCCTCCTCCTAGAACAGTGCTTCATGATCACATTTTTTGCTTCAATTTTTTAAAAATATTTTCCTCCTCTAAAACCTAGGTGCGTCTTATGGTCCTGTGCGTCTAATAGTCCAAAAAAATACGGTATTTTCTATCCAACTTGAATCAGTTTTGTGTCCACGTGCTTTATACTTTTCTTGATCCTATTGACTTTAAATAGGGGCATCCAAGTCTCGGAAAAAAATAACAGATGCTATGATTTTCTCTGTACGGATCTACATACATTGTTTCATTGACTTGACTAATGGGTCAGCGTTTTGCTTACTCTGCTACACTCGGACAGCACTTGTATGTAAACCTGGTTGATGTGAATAGGCCCCAAACAAGTGTAAATGTCTCTGCTTACCACCAAGCTCAGAATAAATTTGAGATAACTCTTTCTTTTCCTCTGATGTAATTTTCTGTAGAACTTCTTGAAGCTGTCATAAGAAAAAAATATATATATTAATTTCTCCTGATAGCCTATTAACATTTTCCAGCAATTGTAGATCATTGGACTAGGGCTGCATGCAATATTTGTTGTAGGTAGCGACACTAAAACAAAAAAGTCTCTAAGCTTCTTCAAGCCTCAGGTGGGATGGCCTCACCATAGCGTAAAAAACAACCTTTCCCCAAGACAAATTGTGATCATAAAACCTTTTTCATCAAACAGATTGCGCCAAAATTCTGGAGTAAAACGGTTTCTAACATTACAATTTTTTTGGCAAAACAACATTTTTTCCCCATCTTTTAACGTTTTTATGCTTGTCCTCCATCTTTTTGAAAAGTGGTTGGAATATCATCATCAAAAGTGGAGTACATTACAGCAAAATTACTCTAGTTTCTGACTGGCATAAAATCCTTATGGTGGCATACAGCGAATGAAGGATGCTCTAAGCACACTCTGCATTAAAGAATGGCGTGCAAAGCACTAGTCTTCATTTATCGGGGCTAAAATGTTTAGAAGTTAAGAATCGGAATGATGACAGGTGCAAATGAAATATTGATTTGGGGCAAAAAAGTAAAACTGAGGGTTAGCAGTATAGAAATTTTTAGTATCTTGTTCTACTACTAGGAGAATAAATATACAAACTTACTTTTGGCGAGTCCTGACCATTGTCGCAAAAAAATGAGGGAAAAACAACATGGTTGGAAATCTACTTTTTAATAAAACTTTTTTCTTTTTTTTTTTTATCAGATAGATTTTTATTAATGAAATTCAAACAAACAAACAAACAAACAGAGTCCAGACATTACAATGTCACATATTTTCAATTACAGCGCATCCCCTCCTATAGAAACATCAGCAACAAATACTCAGGTTGAAGAGGATTTAAAAAAAAAAAAATACGGTATATATTTGTTATGTAAACGGGGGCAGGTCAGTGAGGGATCAGTGACCTGTCAAAATCATAGTGGTGAATACCTAATCAGAGCACCACAAGAAGAACCCCACAGGCCGCTCTAGAGCACGAACATATCATTAACTGAAATGAAAGATAAAACAACCAATAGACCGATTTAATCAGCCAGGTATCATTTTAATTAGTATAATGGCACCAATCTGACACTTCTGTCTGCAGGTTACTTAGCACAATCCTGCTGACAGGTTCCCTTTAAATAGCAAAAACCTGCTGGCAGAATATGTCCAATAGCAAACAATGATATTCAACATCTGTGTAAAAGTGAGGAGGTCAGTCAAGGATTATATTAGTTGACTGCTGCTACCTTCATCACATGGTGAGGAGATTGCCCTCAAAGTAGACATTACCTTTTAAAAATTCAATATTTTCGTGTACAGTGAAGCGCTGAACCAGGCATACCTGCTTACTAGGTTTTCTGTTTGAAGAATATTTCTTTTTTCTTTTTGGAAATCCACCTTAAGGAAATACATAAAATACATTTATATACAACTTTTTACTATGCTTTTTGGGACGTGAAAGGAACAAAAAAAACAAAAGAAAAAAAAAAAATGTCTTTTTTATGATTAAAAAAATATGTAAATTTGATATTCTGATTAAAAGTAACTCATTTTTTTCCCACTACTCAATGAAAATAAGAAAATTTGTAATGTATCTTATCAGTGAAATCAGCTTCTTTTTCTTCTTGAACTTTCCCATTACTGAGATAGGTGAGGACAGTTGGTGCTTTAAAAAGGAGATTTTTGTGTACTCACTGTAAAATCTTTTTCTCCGAGCCAATCATTGGGGGATACAGGACCATGGGTGTTATGCTGCTTGCCACTAGGAGGACACTAAGTAAACACAAAGATTTAACTCCTCCTCTGCAGTATACACCCCTTGACTGGCCAGTAACGACCCAGTTCGGTAGTAAAGCAGTAGGAGTATAAGAAAAACCAAGACAAGTAAACTATGTAAAAAAAACTGAAGTACAAACCACAACCAGCAAATAGGATAATAGGTGGGTGCGGTGTCCCCCAATGATTGGCTCGGAGTAAAAGATTTTACAGTGAGTATACAAAAATCTCCTTTTCTCCTACACCTTATTGGGGGACACAGGACCATGGGACGTCCTAAAGCAGTCCCTGGGTGGGGAGCAATTGCACTGCTAAAACCCCATGTACCACTGGCTTACTGAGGTACCGCTGTCTGCAGAATGCACCTGCCGAGGGCAGCGTCTGCCAAAGCCAGGGTATGAACGTGATCGTGCTTCATGAAGGTATGCAGATTGGACCAAGTTGCAGCTTTACAAAGCTGTTGTGCTGAAGCCTGGTGCCGAATGGCCCAAGAAGCACCGACCGACCGAGTCGAATGCGCCTTACTCCCTGCTGGGACAGAGGTGTTCCTGACACGGTAGGATTCCTGAATAGTGGAGGGAATCCACTTGGCTAGAGTGGCCTTTGAGGTGGGTAGACCTTTTCTATGTTCCTCCGGAAGCACGAACAGGACATCCGACTTACGGAAGGGAGCCGTGCGAGATATGTACTGCCGAAGAGCTCTAACCACATCCAAAGTATGGAGAGCTTTCTCGATACGATGGGTTGGTGCCAGACAGAATGACGGCAAGACAATGTCCTCATTTAGATGAAAGGAGGAGATGACGTTAGGTAGGAAAGAGGGAGAGGTTCTCAAGACTAACTTGTCTGGGTGAAAAAAAAAAAAAAAATCAGAAAAGGGGGGGGGGGGGAATCGGCAAGAGAGGGCCGCCAACTCAGAAACTCTCCTGATTGACGTAATCGCCACAAGAAAGACCACCTTCCATGAAAGGAGGGTGAGAGAGATGTCCTGCAATGGTTCGAAAGGGGCCTCCTGAAGAACTCCGAGAACCAAGTTAAAATCCCAAGAAGCCAAAGCCATTCTATAGGGAGGGACCACCCGGGAGACTCCTTGGATGAACGTCTTAACCAACAGTCTGGAAGCAATCCTTCGTTGGAATAGAACAGACAATGCGGACACTTGTCCCTTGAGCGAGCCTAGAGCAAGGCCTGACTATAACCCTGATTGGAGAAACTCAAGAATGGACGGAATGGAAATCACCAGAGGAGAACGTCCATGGGCATTGCACCATGAAAAGAAGATGCGCCAGGTGCAATGATAAATGCGCATGGATAAGGGTTTCCTAGCACGAATCATGGTAGAAGAAACCCCTGGAGAGAATCCGGCTGGGGCTAAAATCCAGGATTCAATGGCCACGCCGTCAAAGACAGGGCCCCGGAGTTCTGGTGGCAAATCGGCCCCTGTGAGAGAAGATCCATGTGATCTGGAAGCCGCCAGGGGATGTCAGCGACCATTTGGACAAGTTCCACGTACCATGCTCGGCGCGGCCAGTCCGGCGCGACGAGGATCACCGGTCTCCCCTCTGCCCTGATCTTCTTGATGACTCTCAGGAGCAGAGGAAGAGGCAGAAATATGTATGGCAGCTGGAACCGATGCCACGACAGGACCAGAGCATCTGCCACGATGGCGCAAGGATCGCGGGATTGAGCAATGAACTGGGGAATCTGGTTGTTGAGCCTCGAGCCCATGAGATCCACATCCGGCGTCCCCCAGCGAAGACAAATCTGCTGGAAGACTTCCGGATGGAGGGACCACTCGCCCGAGGCAAGACCTTGGCGACTGAGGAATTTCACTTCCCAATTCTCCACACCCGGTATGTGGATCACCGAGATGAGCGAGTGGTTGGTCTCGGCCCAGCGCAGGATGTGGGAGACTTCGAACATGGCTGCCCTGCTGCGGGTTCGCCCTTGCAGGTTGATATACGCCACGGCTGTGACGTTGTCGGATTGGATTCTGATGGGATGGCCTGCGAGAAGATGGTGAAAGTTGCGTAAGGCAAGTGTGATCGCTCGAATCTCCAAGATATTGATTGGCAGACGCGACTCTTGTCGACCAACGGACCTTGTGCTGTGTGGTGATTGAAAACTGAGCCCCAGCCCTAAAGGCTGGCATCGGTGGTGACCACTAACCAGCGCACTGGGAGAAAGGACTTCCCTTGGTTCAGGGAGGACTGTAGCATCCACCACCTGAGGGTCTGCCTGACCTGTGGGGACAAGCAAAAATGGCGGTCGAGAGAAAACGGACTCCTGTCCCAGGCTAACAGCAGCGCCTGTTGCAGGGGACGGAGATGGAACTGCGCAAACGGAACAGCTTTTATCGCCGCAACCATTTTCCAGAGGATGCGCATCGCAAAATGAATGGAGTGTGAGACTGGGAGGGAGAGCTTGCGCGCTCCCTGTTGTAAGAACAAGACCTTCTCTGGAGGGAGAATGACTAACCCGCGGGAAGAGTCCAAAATCATGCCCAGGAAGCAGATTTGCTGAGCCAGCACTGGAGATGATTTCTCGAAGTTGATTTTCCAACCCAGGCGAGAAAGAATACACGGTGATACTTCCAGACTCTCTCGCAGGCAGAATGGGATGGACTCTTGATTAAAAGGTCGTCCAGATACGGAAGGACTACCACTTCCCGAGCATGAAGAATGGCCATAACGGCCGCCATGATCTTCATGAAGACTTTGGGAGCAGTGGCAAGTCCGAAGGGCAAGGCCACAAACTGGAAGTGTTCTTCTTGGACTACGAAACGCAGGAACTGCTGATGAGATGGAAAAATTGGAATATATAGATAAGCATCCTTGATGTCCATGGATGCAAGGAACTCCCCTTTTTCCAGGGACGCGACAACGGAACGGAGCGAGTCCATCCTGAAGTGTCGGAACCGTACGAACTTGTTTAGCAGTTTGAGGTCCAGTATGGGCCGTAGGGTCCTGTCCTTTTTTGGGACCACGAATAGGTTGGAGTAAAACCCCTTGAACCTTTGGTCTCGAGGGACCGGAATGATGACACGGTCCCTTTGAAGCACCTGTATGGCCTGAAGAAGATGTGCTGCCCTTGCTTTGGGGGCAGAAGACTGGAAGAAGCGCAGAGGGGTGGGATAGAAGAAAACTCAATTTGTATCCGGAAGACACGAGCTCTCTGACCCACTCGTCGTGAATGACCGAGAGTCAACTTTGACAGAACAAAAGGCGTCCACCTACTTTGCGGTGTCCGCCGGACACGTCGACGAGTCATTGTGTAGAAAGTTTAAGGGATGCGGATGCCTTAGGGCCAGAAGGTCTCGGTCTGGGTTTCCAGGAACGGTATGAGACCTGGGATTTCTGTTTTCCCGCCGTCCCAAACTAGGGGAGGAGGAGGACCAACTGGAGTTGTTACGAAAGGACCGGAATCGAAACTGCTTTTGATTCCGAAAAGGCCGGGCAGGTTTTTGCTGGGGAAGAAATTTTCTCTTCAACTGGTAGCGTCAGAAATGATTTGGTCTAGTTTCTCCCCAAATAAACGGCCAGTTTGGTAAGGTAAAGAAGTCAGCGACTTTTTAGAAGCAGAATCTGCTCGCCAATCATGGAGCCATAAGGCCCTCCTGATGGAGATTGCGTTTACCGCCGCTTGTGCTGCGCAATTAGCTGCATCTATGGAAGCATTAACTACGAAATCTCCGGCCTGAGTTATCTGGTTAGCTAATCTGTCGTGGACGGTAGAGGTTAACACCTCTGCCCAGGCAACCATTGCCTTAGCCACCCAGGTAGCGGCAAAGGATGGAAGGACAGCTGCTCCTAAGGCCTCAAAGACTGAGCGAGCCAGGTAGTCAATTTGATGGTCAGAAGGATTTTTGACTGATGAACCGTTGGACAGAGAGAAGACTGTTTTGGATGCGATACGGCAAGATCCACAGAAGGAGAGAGAAGCAACTCCATCAGATCCTTGGAGAAAAGATATTTAGATTCCGTGGCTTTTTGAGCCGTAAATCGCTTCTCCGGGTGTTCCCTGTACTTTTGGACAATGTCCTGAAACTCAGGGTGATTAGCAAATATCTTTTGAACGAGTTTAGTCTTTTTTAAAAGACACGACATGTTCCTGAGTGGATACCGATTCCTCGTCCGCCATTAGTGTTTTGTTGACTGCCTCAATAAGGGAATCAAGTGTATCCTGACCGATAGAGGAGTCTTGGGTTAAAGATTCCTCCGACTCGCATTCTGAGTCATGTACGCTGCGACCCTCGGGGGAGGGGGAAGCGAGAAGATGAGCTAACAGATACTGAAGCTTGAGCATGGACGGGAGATGAGGGAAGGGTTCTTTTTCTGGCACCCCTCGAGATTCCCGTAGTACGGTACGCCCCCTGTGGTCGGACGGCCCCGCACCGGCGCCAGATTCCGTCGCAGCCGACGAGATGAGTTCTGGCTTAAGGATGACCCCCGGAAAGAGTCCAATGCCTTGACCAAGGAATCCATTGAGCGTGACAAGGACATGGCCCACTCAGAAGGGTTAGGCTCGACGGGGGTCGGTGGAGACATTGGAGGTGGAGGCAGAAGGCGGCTGTGCACAGGCCGGGTCACAGATCTGGCACAAGGGGGTATTGTGGGCACGTGGCAATGCAGAATTGCAAGTGGCTCATGAAGTATAAAACACAGTGTGCTTTTATTGCCCCTTTTAGACTCCTTAGATTGCGACATAGTGTATGTCTATTCTCCGGTAAACTGCTAATAGCAGGGCTATGGGTGCAGAGAAGGGGTTAAGCTTTTCCCTATGGAGTGGAGCAGCTTACCCACGGTCCTGTGCTGGTGTCCCCAGGGAGGAAGAGAGGGAAGTAGCGTTTTTGGCTGTATTTCCCTGCAGCTGTGGAGTCCCAAAATGGCACCTGAGATTTGCAGGGCTCCTCTCATTCAGAGCGAGAAGCACCTGAGTAGTAGGCGGGACTCCGGCGGTGGGCGGGATTTTTTGAATTGTGGCCTAGTCCGGCTGAAGAAGCCGGGGACAAAATTAGTGGAGCCGGCTGGCGGAGCATGCCGGGGGCCGCGACGCCGCACCCAACGATCGCCGCTGGCATCTAGCAAGCGGTACCTCTCCCCAGGGACCCGGACAGCATCTTCCCACGCCGGCAGCGTGAGGAAGAGTAGTACTCACCGAGGAGGGAGCCACCTCCAGCTCAATCGATCCTCCCTATGCCGGGGGATGGAGAGCGTCCTGATGTGTGCTTGCCGCAGGGGACTTACGGCTAATGTGGGGACTACATGACGCCAACAGGTGAGCGCTTAATTGCGGAGGAGCCCGGGAGATGCACATAAGAGGTATACTCTATGTGCAGAAAAAAGCAGCAAGGAACAGACCATAAGAAGGGGATCACCTGAGGCAATAGATCAAGTATAAAAATATAATTTTTTATTAGTGTAACACAAAAGAACACAAGAAACCACACAGAGCACAAATTTAAAATTAAAATTGGTCACACATGTGACCTACATACAGTACCAAATGGCTCAAAATAAAGCCAACCCCCTGAGTTAACTCCCTAGTAATGGTGTAATAACGTATCCTTGTAATTACAAGGTATGATGTCTACGTGAACAGCACTCTAGGCCCTAAAAAAAAAAAAAAGAGCGAGGTGTGAAATCACTGGGAGAAACCTATAACGACTAGAACATATGTAAATAGCAAAACTCGGCGACACACAAACATCAAATTTGTTCATATAGACCATACCATGGTAGGACAATTTGTGAAGTGCAATGGTATGTAATAAATTGGAAGTATACGAGTAAACTTGGCACCTATTTCACCTGAAAAATAACAACTGAACAGGTAGAGATAGGGAAACATACAGTGTGCCAGCCAATAAGCTAAATGCAGTCCCCTCACACACAATCATCTTGGGGGGTATAATCCCAATATACCACAACAACAAGCCTTTCCATGATAAGGAGTATGTAGTGAGGTACCAAAGCCAATAAGCCCAGATCGACATGTTCCAGACACTATCAGGCAAACCCAAGAGCAGCTGAAAGCCTGTAAGGAGCCCTGGGGAGTATGGACAGGAGGCGTGCAGACCAGACGCGTGTCGCCACAGACAGTGGCTTCAACCCCTGACCGGTACTATGACTATGGCTTGAAAAAGCGAGGAGACCGCTTGTCGGAAAGCACGAGCCTTGGCCGGTGGTTTTGGGGGGACAGAAAGGAAGAATCGGTCCAGTGGGTTGGAGGTGAACTCTATCTAGTATCCGGAAGACACTAGTTCCCTGACCCACCTGTCTTCTGTAATAGGCAGCCAGACTTGATGAAAGAGCAAAAGTCGACCGCCTACGGGTGTGGTGTTTTCCGGAGTCCGTGAGTCATGATGAGGAGAAAGTCTGAGATTTTCCTCCTCTGGGCTTTGACTGGGCTGCTTTTGACTGCCAGGTCTTGCCCGACATTTGCGTCGACTGCGAGTTGACCCTGCGTGGGGAACGGTAACGATTTTGTGCTGGACGCGAGACAGACCAGCCCGGAGAATTCCGAAAGGATCGGAATAGAGTTTGGTTACGCTTCTTGTAAGTGTGTTTAGGTTTCAGTTGGGGAAGAGAGGTACTCTTACTCCTGGTGGCGTTGGATATCATAGTGTCCAACTGTTCACCAAAAAGTCGCCCACTGAGGTAGGGGAGGTGCATGAGGGACGTCTTTGAGGCTGCGTCCGCTTTCCATTCCCGCAGCCAGAGGATACGCCGAATTGTGATAGCGTTTCATGCTATCCCCGCTACACCCCTTGCTGAATCCAGAGCTGCATGAAGCATGTAATCAGCTACGACTGCTATTTGAACCGCTTGGTCCGACAGCTCAGGAGCGGATGCTTGGAGGCCAGCTTGAAAATTATTGGCCCAGGCCAGAATGGCCTTGGCAGCCCAAACTGAAGGGAACGCAGGAGCCAGGGATGCCCCCTGCAGCCTTGAAAATTGAACGAGCCATGCGTTCTACCTACCGGTCTGCTGCATCCCTGAGGGTTGAGCTATCTGGCAGTGAAAGGAGGGTCTGTTCTGCTAGTCTAGAGACTGGTAGTCTACTTTGGGTGGTGTTATGATACGGTGGTCTAGGAGCAACATGGAACGAGCTCTAAAGGAGGTGGTAACTGTACTGACCGCAGTCCCTAAGCTCAACACAACACTAGAAGTAGCCGTGGAATGCTCCTAACTCTCCCTAGGCATCTCGTCACAGCCTAAGAGCTAACTACCCCTAAAGAAAGAAGCAGGAAAGCTATCTTGCCTCAGAGAAAATCCCCAAAGGATAGATTAGCCCCCCACAAATAATGACTGAGTGGAGAGGGAAAAGACATACACAGAATGAAACCAGGATGAGCACAGGAGGCCAGTCTAGCTAAATAGATAGGACAGGATGGAATACTGTGCGGTCAGTATAAAACACTACAAAAATCCACGCAGAGTTTACAAAAAAATCTCCACACCTGACTAAAGGTGTGGAGGGCAAATCTGCCTCCCAGAGCTTCCAGCAAGACAGAATTAATTCACCCTGATAAGCTGGAAAAACATAGAAAGCACAGAATGGATAAGTCCACAATCTATGGACAGAAAAGAGCAAGCCAAAACTTAGCTTTGCTGAACTGGTCAGGATAACAGGGAACTCCAAAGAGATGGGAATCCAACCAGGGACCATTTACAAGTGGCACTGGCTGAAGAAAGAGCCAGGCCTAAATAGCCGAGCAGAAGAGACGATAAGTGGAGGCAGCTGATGACAGATCACTTCAAGGAGCAGCCATACCACTAGAAACCACAAGAGGGAGCCCAAGAGCAGAACTCACAACAGTACCCCCCCCCCCTTGAGGAGGGGTCACCGAACCCTCACCAGGGCCCCCAGGCCGATCAGGACAAGCCAAGTGAAAAGCACGAACCAAATCGGTGGCATGGACATCGGAGGCAACAACCCAAGAATTATCCTCCTGGCCATAACCCTTCCACTTGACAAGATACTGAAGCCTCCGCCTCGAAAAACGAGAATCCAAAATCTTCTCAACCTCATATTCCAACTCTCCCTCAACCAACACCGGGGCAGGAGGGTCAACCGAGGGAACAACGGGCACCACATATCTCCGCAACAAAGATCTATGGAAAACATTATGAATGGCAAAAGAGGCTGGAAGAGCCAAACGAAAAGACACCGGATTAATAATTTCAGAAATTTTAAAAAGGACCAATAAACCGAGGCTTAAACTTAGGAGAAGAAACCTTCATAGGAACATGACGAGAAGACAACCAAACCAAATCCCCCACACAAAGCCGGGGACCAACACACCGACGGCGGTTAGCAAAACGTTGAGCCCTTTCCTGAGACAACGTCAAATTGTCCAACACGAGTCCAAATCTGCTGCAGCCTGTCCACCACAGAATCCACACCAGGACAATCAGAAGGCTCAACCTGCCCAGAAGAAAAACGAGGATGAAAACCAAAATTACAAAAGAAAGGTGAAACCAAAGTAGCCGAACTAGCCCGATTATTAAGGGCAAACTCGGCCAACGGCAAGAAAGACACCCAATCATCCTGATCAGCAGACACAAAGCATCTCAAATAGGTCTCCAAGGTCTGATTAGTTCGCTCAGTTTGGCCATTAGTCTGAGGATGAAACGCCGAAGAAAAAGACAAATCAATGCCCATCCTAGCACAAAAGGCCCGCCAAAATCTAGAGACAAACTGAGAACCTCTGTCAGACACAATATTCTCCGGAATGCCATGCAAACGGACCACATGCTGAAAAAATAATGGAACCAGATCTGAGGAGGAAGGTCAGACATCTTCTGGGAAACAGGAAGATCCGAAATAAAATCCATGGAAATATGCGTCCAGGGCCTCTCAGGGACCGGCAAAGGCAAAAGCAACCCACTAGCGCGGGAACAGCAAGGCTTGGCCCGGGCGCAAGTCCCACAGGACTGCAAAAAAGCACGCACATCGTGCGACAAGGAAGGCCACCAAAAGGACCTAGCAACCAAATCTCTGGTACCAAAAATCCCAGGATGACCAACCAACACTGAACAATGAACCTCAGAAATTACCTTACTTGTCCATCTATCAGGAACAAACAGCTTCCCCACTAGACAGCGGTCATGCCTATCAGCCTGAAATTCCTGAAGCACCCGCCGCAAATCAGGGGAGATAGCAGAAAGAATCACCCCCTCCTTAAGAATGCCAACCGGCTCAAGGACTCCAGGAGAATCAGGCGAAAAACTCCTAGAGAGGGCATCAGCCTTAACATTCTTAGATCCCGGAAGATACGAGACCACAAAATCAAAACGGGAGAAAAACAGGGACCATCGAGCCTGTCTAGGATTCAGCCGCTTGGCCGACTCGAGGTAAATCAGATTCTTATGATCGGTCAGGACCACAACACGGTGTTTAGCTCCCTCAAGCCAATGTCGCCACTCCTCAAACGCCCACTTCATAGCCAACAACTCCCGATTGCTGACATCATAATTGCGTTCCGCAGGCGAAAACGTTCTGGAAAAAAAGCACACGGTTTCATCAAAGAGCCATCAGACTCCCTCTGAGACAAAACGGCCCCTGCCCCAATCTCAGAAGCGTCGACCTCAACCTGAAAAGGAAGAGAAACATCCGGCTGACGCAACACAGGGGCAGAAGTAAATCGGCGTTTAAGCTCCTGAAAGGCCTCAACAGCCTCAGAGGACCAATTCGTCACATCAGCGCCTTTCTTCGTCAAATCAGTAAGGGGCTTAACCACACTGGAAAAGTTGGCAATGAAACGGCGATAGAAATTAGCAAAGCCCAAAAATTTTTGAAGACCCTTCACAGATGTGGGTTGGATCCAGTCATGAATAGCTTGGACCTTAACAGGATCCATTTCTATAGACGAGGGAGAAAAAATAAAACCCAAAAAAGAGACCTTCTGAACTCCGAATAGGCACTTAGACCCCTTCACAAATAAAGCATTATCACGAAGGATCTGGAATACCATCCTGATCTGCTTCACATGAGACTCCCAATCATCGGAAAATATCATCCAAATATACAACCATGAATTTATCAAGATAATTGCGGAAAATATCATGCATGAAAGATTGGAACACAGATGGAGCATTAGAGAGCCCAAATGGCATCACAAGGTATTCAAAATAGCCTTCGGGCGTATTAAATGCAGTTTTCCATTCGTCACCCTGTTTAATACGAACAAGATTATATGCCCCTCGGAGTTCAATCTTAGTAAACCAACTAGCCCCCTTAATCTGAGCAAACAAATCAGTAAGCAAAGGCAAGGGGTATTGGAATTTGACCGTGATCTTATTAAGAAGTCGATAATCAATACAGGGTCTCAAAGAGCCATCCTTCTTAGCAACAAAAAAGAAACCCGCTCCCAATGGTGACGAAGAGGGCCGAATATGCCCTTTCTCCAAAGATTCCTTAGCATAGCTCCGCATGGCGGCATGCTCTGGCACAGACAGATTGAAAAGTCGGCCCTTAGGGAACTTGCAACCAGGAATCAAGTTAATAGCACAATCACAGTCCCTGTGCGGAGGAAGGGAACTGGACTTGGGCTCATCAAATACATCCTGGAAATCCGACAAAAACTCAGGGACCTCAGAAGAGGGGGAAAAGGAAATTGACATCAAAGGAACGTCACTATGTACTCCTCGACAACCCCAACTAGTCACTGACATAGTTTTCCAATCCAGCACCGGATTATGTTCCTGTAACCATGGAAATCCCAGTACAACAACATCATGCAGGTTATGCAACACCAGAAAACGGCAATCTTCCTGATGTGCAGGAGCCATGTACATAGTCATCTGCGTCCAGTACTGAGGTTTATCCTTGGCCAAGGGTGTAGCATCAATACCCCTCAAAGGAATAGGGCTCTGCAAAGGCTGCAAGGAAAAACCACAGCGCCTGGCGAATTCTAAGTCCATTAAGTTCAGGGAAGCGCCTGAATCCACAAATGCCATGACAGAAAAGGACGACAATGAGCAAATCAGGGTCACAGATAAAAGAAATTTAGGCTGTATAGTACTAATGGTAACAGACCTAACGACTCTCTTAGTACGCTAAAGGTACCGTCACACTGAACGATATCGTTAACGATATCGTTGCTTTTTGTGACGTAGCAACGATATCGTTAAGGAAATCGTTCTGTGTGACAGCGACCAACGATCAGGCCCCTGCTGGGAGATCGTTGGTCGCTGAGGAAAGTCCAGCACTTTATTTCGTCGCTGGACTTCCCGCTGACATCGCTGGATCGGCGTGTGTGACACCGATCCAGTGATGTCTTCACTGGTAACCAGGGTAAACATCGGGTTACTAAGCGCAGGGCCGCGCTTAGTAACCCGATGTTTACCCTGGTTACCAGCATAATCGTTAAAAAAAACAAACACTACATACTTACCTTCAGCTGTCTGTCCCCGGCGCTGTGCTTCTCTGCACTCCTCCTGCATCCTGTGTCAGCGCCGGCAGCCGGAAAGCACAGCGGTGACGTCACCGCTCTGCTTTCCGGCCGCTGGGCTTACACAGGGTAGAGAAGCAGAGCGCCGAGGGACAGAGAGCGGAAGGTAAGTATGAAGTGTTTGTTTGTTTTTTACTTTAACGCTTTTAACCAGGGTAAACATTGGGTTACTAAGCGCGGCCCTGCGCTTAGTAACCCGATGTTTACCCTGGTTACCGGCATCGTTGGTCGCTGGAGAGCGGTCTGTGTGACAGCTCTCCAGCGACCAAACAGCGACGCTGCAGCGATCCGGATCGTTGTCGGTATCGCTGCAGCGTCGCTCAGTGTGACGGTACCTTTAGGGCAATCAGAGATAATATGAGCCGAATCACCACAGTAAAAACACAGTCTATTCTGACGTCTGAATTCCTGCCGTTCTATTCTAGTCAAAATCCTATCACATTGCATAGGTTCAGGACTTTGCTCAGAGGATACTGCCATATGGTGCACAGCTTTGCGCTCGCGCAGACGCCGATCAATCTAAATGGCTAGAGACATAGATTCGCTCAAACCGGCAGGCGTAGGAAAGCCCACCATAACATCTTTAAGGGTTTCAGAAAGACCTTTTCTGAAAATAGCAGCCAGAGCCTCTTCATTCCATTTAGTGAGCACAGACCATTTTCTAAATTTCTGGCAGTATAACTCTGCCGCTTCTTGACCTTGACACAAGGCCAACAGGGTTTTTTCTGCATGATCCACAGAATTAGGTTCGTCATACAATAATCCGAGCGCTTGAAAAAATGCATCTACATTCAATAATGCCGGATCCCCTGCTTCAAGAGAAAAAGCCCAGTCCTGAGGGTCACCACGCAGCAAGGATATGATGATTTTTACTTGCTGAATGGGATCACCAGAAGAACGGGGTTTCAAAGCAAAAAACAATTTGCAGTTATTTTTAAAGTTCAAAAACTTGGATCTGTCCCCAAAAAACAAAATCAGGAGTAGGAATTCTAGGCTCTAAAGCCGGAGTCTGGACAACGTAGTCCTGGATACTCTGTACTCTTGCAGCCAGTTGATCCACACGAGAAAACAAACCCTGAACATCCATGCCAGAGCACATATCCTGAACCACCCAGATATCAAGAGGAAAAAAAAAGACAAACCAGAGCACAGAAAAAAAATGGTTCAGAACTTTCTTTTCCTTCTTTTGAGATACATTTAAATCATTTTTGGCCACTTGTACTGTTATGATACGGTGGTCTAGGAGCAACATGGAACGAGCTCTAAAGGAAATGGTAACTGTACTGACCGCAGTCCCTAAGCTCAACACAACACTAGAAGTAGCCGTGGAATGCTCCTAACTCTCCCTAGGCATCTCGTCACAGCCTAAGAGCTAACTACCCCTAAAGAAAAAAGCAGGAAAGCTATCTTGCCTCAGAGAAAATCCCCAAAGGATAGATTAGCCCCCCACAAATAATGACTGAGTGGAGAGGGAAAAGACATACACAGAATGAAACCAGGATGAGCACAGGAGGCCAGTCTAGCTAAATAGATAGGACAGGATGGAATACTGTGCGGTCAGTATAAAACACTACAAAAATCTACACAGAGTTTACAAAAAAATCTCCACACCTGACTAAAGGTGTGGAGGGCAAATCTGCCTCCCAGAGCTTCCAGCAAGACAGAATTAATTCACCCTGATAAGCTGGAAAAACATAGAAAGCACAGAATGGATAAGTCAACAATCTCTGGACAGAAAATAGCAAGCCAAAACTTAGCTTTGCTGAACTGGTCAGGATAACAGGGAAATCCAAAGAGATGGGAATCCAACCAGGAACCATTTACAAGTGGCACTGGCTGAAGAAAGAGCCAGGCCTAAATAGCCGAGCAGAAGAGACGATAAGTGGAGGCAGCTGATGACAGCTCACTCCAAGGAGCAGCCATACCACTAGAAACCACAAGAGGGAGCCCAAGAGCAGAACTCACAAAAGTGCCACTTACAACCACCGGAGGGAGCCCAAGAGCGTTATTCACAACAGGGTGGGTCTGTCCATTCCTTGGTATCCTTCTGTGGGAAGGGGTACCTCGCCTCCAGATATTTGCGATTAGCAAATTTTTTCTCAGGCTGTGAGAGCTGCTTTTTAAGGATCGCCTTAAAGTCTGGGTGATTAGAGAAAACCTTAGGCGGCTTCAGAGGTCCTTCGATGGAAATCTTGTGTTCTGGGGCCTCTGGTGGCTGATCAGAAAGGTCCAGCACCAGATGGATGGAAAAGATTAAGTCCTCAACTAGCGCTGCATCACTAGGAGGGATTGGGATCAGGGACCCCTCCGTTTCCTTGTCTGAGTCGGAGTCACAGATGCCTTCCGAATCCAGTGCATCACTGAGGCGTCCCCTGCTGGGTGAGCTGGGGCGGAGGCCTTCTCTGGTCAGGGATTGCGGAGATCTGCATTGTCTGCCCCTGGAAGGGGACGGTCTAGATGACCTAGAACTACGATGTCTCTCCCTAGAAGGGGATGATTGTGTGCTATGGGATGACGCAGATGAACGTGACCTGTGGGTCTGCTTGCGTCCTGACCTAGACGTGGATGTGCCTGGGTCGTCCTGTCCCTCAGTCCAGCTCTCCCTTTTGCTGGGTAGCGGTCATGGTCATAGCCGAGGCATGACTCTGCAGAGCCTGAAGCAATGTGGAGGTTAGGTTATCTATAGACTGCGTCATAGATTGCGACATCTGAGTGACCCATTCCTGCGTGGCATTAGACACAAGCATTGGCAGGGGCCTCTTGGGGCTCTGACACAGTAGTCTGAGTGCAGTCGTGGCAGTGCGGGTATGTGCTGCCACTGGAGAGAGCGGTCCCGCAGGCTGTGCAGACTGCATAATAGCAGTCCTATAAAGAAATAGAGGTATTAAATGGCAACATCACCTAAAATCTATATTAATATTAATATTGCCCTATAATGGATCCATAAAAAACCCAGTCGTATAACATTACATAGAAAGGGAGTGTGGAAACCACATAAAGAACGACCAAAATGAGGTATTAATACATAAACATCTTTATTGACAAACAAAGTTACAATCCTAAAAAAGCCTAAATAGGCTTGAGACAAAAAACAGAACAAGGTGAAGTAATGGTGGCGATTGCCCCAACCAGTCGCCACTATGTCTGAAAAACGTGCGGACCAGAGAACTAAGGCTGCCAAAAAGGACGCTAATGAGGATAAATTCTATACCTAGAAATATCTATAAATCCTAGTACATACATATATGATATACCTAACGGGATGACAAAAACAATGTAAATAAAAATAAATACCACAATGCGGTGCAAGCGGCAATGTCAATGATGATATAACCGTATGCAGCCAATAACGCCACTCCAAATATGTATAAAGAATATCACACCTAACTATGTCCCTCCCCCATCGTAACCTAAGACCGTGCAACTCCCCATATGGCTGCCCGGTGAATACCAGGACTAGTCGCCGCTATGCGGCTGGAAGTTTTACCTGTAACAGGGGGGTACTGGTTGGCAGCCCGGTCTGGTCCCACACGTGCACCCGACGCGCGTTTCGGAGCGGAGGCTCCTTCGTCAGGATAATAGCAGTCCTGCCTGGTTCTCTTGGACCTTGAGTCTGGCATAGTGCACAGAGTGCAAAAGAGCTGGCTATGCAGAGCACCTTACAGGGGTAGCTATGCAGAGGAGCCTTATAGGGAATATGGATTCACAGCCGAGTAAAACAACCCAGCTGTGATCTTACCCCACCAGTTTGCTCCTACGTCCAGCGCCGAAGAACCACAGTCCTGTGCCCCCCGGAGACTGACTGGCTTGCCTGGTCCTGCTGACCGGGAGATGCAGGGTTAATCCTTGCTGCAGTAGAAATGGCAGCCGAGGAGAAGAGGCAGGGGGGGAAGGGGGCGGAGAGCTGAGGAAAAAGGTGGCAAAGCTGTGTAAAAACGCGCCCTTTCTGTCTCGATCCGCCCCCTCTATGACACTGTAGAGTGTCAGATTTGTCATCCGGGGGGCGGAGATGAGGCAGCAGCTTCAGCTAGGCCGAAGCTGTGGCCTAAATTAGATGCTTGATGCCCAGAAAGGCTGCAGGCCGGCGCGGAGGTCCAGGAGGGGGTCGGATCTGAACCGGACCCCCCCCCCCCCGGATTTAAAGGCAGGATAGCGGTGGGGCTATAAGCAGAAAGGGGAGCCCTGTAAGGGGTCCCCCTGAGGCAGTATAGAGCTGGTGCTGCCGCAGTTACAGGGGCGCAGGGAGCCCTGTGTCTCTATTGTGCCATGCCTGCCTTCACTCCCCCCGGCCCCAACAGGAGAACGCAGCTGGGCTGGGGTCCCTGGATGCAGGCGCAGTGTGCTGGCCCATTGCTGGGAGCTGCAGAGTGCTGCCTGTACAGGCCCCACCTGAGGCATCTCAACCTAATGCCCCCAGCGGGGGATTAGGGAGGGTGCTGCTATGACCTTCAGGGGGCTTCATCCTCGCCTCGACCTCAACCCAGAAACCAAAAGGAATTGGGGAAGGAGGGGGGTTCTCGACTTCGAACCAGCACCTGAGGGACTGGGGAAAGAGCGACATAGGGAATAGCCATCTCGACTTCAACCGGGCACCCCGTAATAGGGGGCCAAGGAAGGAGCCATGCCGAGAGTCTCACAGGAGACCCACTTTTCTTCATCTGTAATCCGTTAGAAAAAAACGGAGTGAAAAATCTTAGGTGTGCCTCCTATGCGACACTAAGCAAAAACTGGAGAAGGCTGACGCCGTCCAGGGGTGTATACTGCAGAGGAGGAGCCACGGTTAATCTTTTTCAGATTATGCATAGTGTCGCCTCCTAGCGGACAGCAGCATAACACCCATGGTCCTGTGTCCCCCAATGAGGCGACAGAGTAATAAAATAAAAAAAAGTTGGGGTCTGAGAACAGACCCAAGTGCCTCCTACAGACACTAAGCAAGAACTGGGTCGTTACTGGCCAGTCAAGGGGTGTATACTGCAGAGGAAGAGTTAATTCTTCGTGTTTAGTGTCCTCCTAGTGGCAAGCAGCATAACACCCATGGTCCTGTGTCCCCCAATGAGGCGTTGGAGAAAGTGCTATAAAAGAGGGGAAGGAGGAGGACGAGCTATAGAGGCAAAAGGAAATTTTGCTGCAAGTTCTCCTGAAATTACATTTCAGGGCCCCAACTGGAGTGAAAATGTGAAAAGTTGGGCTGCGCCAAAATTTTTGGTGACTTTTCAAGGTGTTTTATTGCTAAGATTTACTACTTTGCACACACAAAATAAAATACTTTATAAAATAGTATTTTCTTTTTTTACCATAACATATCATTTTTTCCACAGACAGAGCTGTAGGATGGTTTGTTTTTTTGCTAGACAAGCACTAGTCTTCACCGGTACCAATCTTGGGAACATAAGACGTTTCAATCATCTTTTACTGTATTTTGGGGGGAACAGGAAACAAATTCTGGCATTGTTTTTTTTCTTTTACCACCACTCACTATGTGAGATATAACTTTTATATAGTATTTTTTATAGGAAAATTAATTTTAAAAACAGGAAACAAATCTGGTAAGGGTGGGAGCGTCTTTATATTCTAACAGCCATTTTTTTTAATACAGTGCTTTGTTTTTTTAACGCTATATTGGGATACTTTTTGGTAACTTTTTATTTCATTTTATCGAGGGGCAGGGTTGAGCAAAAACAGAAAATCTAGCATTGTTTTACACACTGGGCATTTTTTCAGCGTTTTTTTCTGCAGCAAAACTTTCTTAGCACGAAAAACTGCAGAAAAAAAAAGTATGTTTTCTTTGTTTTTTCTTGCTGAGTTTTTGATGCTTTTTTGCGGCGGTTTTGGCATGATAGATTTGTGTCTTGTGCATGCTGATAAAGTTTAGTGTAGAAAGAAAAAAGTCCCTGTTCCACAGAATCAGGTTTTGGCACAAAACACAGCAAAACCTGATACCTGCGTATTTCAGCGTTTTTTAACACCCGTTAATTTCAATGGGTGAAAAATGCTGAAAAAGTGACAGCTCCATTGTGCAAAAAAAAAAACATGTAAATCATAAAGACAAGATGATAAAAAAACAAGCTGTGCACATGAGATTTCTGAAATCTCACACTTTGTTGATACTGTAAAACAAAGCTGAAAATTTTCATTAGTAAAAAATAAAAAAAAAATGCTGCAAAAATGCCTAGTGTTGGGGGGTGGGGGAGTGGGAGGGGGATTTTTTTTCCAGATGAAGACACTTTTTATTGGGAGACATGATTTTTTTTTTCATTAATATTTAGAGAATTTAACATGCAATCCATTGATTACATAGATAAGTCATTGCTGTACTAATGTAGTGCAGGGTATTACCTCCGTTTTCGATGGACAGATCCCCCTTAAACCCTGACTCTTTCAAAATCCATTAAGTTTTCATCGATGATGGACCTGAAGGCCACTGTTAGATCTTTGGTTGCCACAGCAACCCATTATCACCCTGTAATTTTGGTGTGAGGGATTTGATGGAGAGCTCAAGAAACAGGCCAACAGAGAGAGTGTGATTTTGCATTAAAGGGTTAATGATATTTTCATGGAACTGTACACTGTATACCTTGGAGAATATATTTGGTTAGCCCATTTTTACCAGTCTTCTTAAAGGGAACCTGTCACCCCGAAAATCGAGGGGGAGGTAAGCCCACCGGCATCAGGGGCTTATCTGCAGCATTCTGTAATGCTGTAGATAAGCCCCCGATGTTACCTGAAAAAGGAGAAAAAGACGTTATATTATACTCACCCAGGGGCGGTCCCGCTGCTGGTCAGGTCGGATGGGCGTCTCTGGTCCGCTGCGGCGCCTCCCATCTTCATTACAAGACGTCCTCTTCTGATCTTCAGCCACGGCTCCGGCGCAGGCAGAGGGCAGACAAAGTACTGCAGTGCGCAGGCGCCGGGCCTCTGACCTTTCTGGCGCCTGCGCACTGCAGTACTATCCTCTGCCCTCAAGAGGGCAAAGCAAAGTACGCCTGCGCCGGAGCCGTGGCTGAAGATCAGAAGAGGACGTCTTGTAATGAAGATGGGAGGTGCCGCAGCGGACCAGAGACGCCCATCCGACCTGACCAGCAGCGGGACCGCCCTTGGGTGAGTATAATATAATGTCTTTTTCTCCTTTTTCAGGTAACATCGGGGGCTTATCTACAGCATTACAGAATGCTGCAGATAAGCCCCTGATGCCGGTGGGCTTACCTCACCTGCGATTTTCGGGGTGACAGGTTCCCTTTAAACATAGCTACTAATTAGTGTAATCCAGGCTTAGATATAGGGTGAAATAAATCAGTAGCACCAACGGAAGCAAACACAACAGTACTCACTGAGCGAGAAAGAGTCCTTCACTTTTGGATTCAGTAGAGATTCACTTTCTTCTGAGTTTGTGTCTGAGCTCATGCTGGAAGTAAATTAAATTTTGAGAGGATAATGACTGAAATAATTCTATAATTTTGGCATTTTGCTTTTTTACATTTTAAGTAAAAAAT
Source organism: Ranitomeya imitator (assembly GCF_032444005.1). NCBI lineage: Eukaryota > Metazoa > Chordata > Amphibia > Anura > Dendrobatidae > Ranitomeya > Ranitomeya imitator. The sequence continues at coordinate 738,110,929 of NC_091284.1, read as the reverse complement.
ACTATATACGTACAAATTCAATGACAGACTTTCCCCTCGATAACAGAAATGTAAGCTCTATTGGCCAAGTGACTGGACACTTCTAGCTATTTTCCTATGCCCCTGTTCAGAGATCGTTTCTGCAGACGGACACGTCACTCCTCCCTTGTAGTTTTGACTACATATATTCTGCATTGTGTGTACAATGTTTAAAAGGGAATCTGCCCTCTGATTCATGCTGACCAAACCTCAGGGAGCACAAATCAGATTCTGGCTGCATGATTGTTGGAGAATTACAGAGAAAATATAGCCGGAGACCATAGCTGGAGAATAGACAAGCCCAGCTCCAACCCGAATCTACAAACTTTTCTTGACTATTAACTAGTCTCTTGCTATGGGAGAGATTTTTCAATCACCTACAGCTGTGCTGAGAAGAGAAGACCAGGACAGCATGAATCAGATGACAGGTTCCCTTTAAAAAGAAAAATCCACAGTGAAGCACTATGTAAATCTATGTAACTCTCCAGTAAAATATACAGTTCTCTTCCAGGTTCTGGGGAGGACGCTGCCTGGAGGATAACTCTGCCTCCAGAGATTATTTTACATGAAGGGGAGTTTCCCTTTTTATAGATTTTAAAACCTTCAGCATATTTTACTGGAGATTTACATAGCATTTCACTGTGGATTTTTCTTTAAGAAAGGTCATTTATATAAAGTGATAAAAGATTATTTCTCAACACCACACATATGTATACACCAAGCACACACACACGCGACCGAAAGTGTTGGCACCCTTGAAATTGTTCTAGAAAAAGATGCATTTCTCCCAGAAAATTATTGCAATTGCACATGTTTTGTTATACATGATTATTTCCTTTGTGTGTATTGGAAGAACAACAGAAAAAAAAGAGTGAAAAATAAAAAGGCAAATTGGACATAATTTCAGTCAAAACTCCAAAAATGGTCCAGACAAAATTGTTGACACCCTCAACTTAATATTTGGTTGCATGCCCTTTGGGATAAATAACTGCAATCAATCGCTTCCTAGAACCATCAACAAGTTTCTTCTACATCTCAACTGGAATTTTTGACCACTCCTTTTGCAACCTGCTCCAGATCACTTATATTTGAAGGGTGCCTTCTCCCAACCTCACCATAGGTGTTCAATGGAATTTAGATCCGGACTCATTGCTTGTCACTTCAGAACTCTCCAGTGCTTTGTTTCAATCCATTTCTGGGTGCTTCTTGAAGTGTTTGTGGTCATTGTTCTGCTGGGAGACCCATGATCTAGGAGGCAAACCCAGCTTTTCGATACTGGATACTACAAAGCGACCCAAACTCTGAGGGTTATCTACAGATTTCATGATGCCTTGCACACAGTCAAGAGGCAGCAAAACAACCCCAGAACAACTTTGAACCTCCACAGTATTTGACTGTAGGTTGTGTGATCGTTTCTTAGTAAGCCTCATTCCGTTTACAGTAAACAGTAGAATGATGTGCTTTAAGAAAAAGCTCCATCTTGGTCTCATCTGTCCACAAGACAATTTCACAGAAGGAATTTGGCTTACTCAAGTACATTTTGGCAAACTGCAGCCTAGTTTTCTTATGTGTGTGTGTCAGCACTGAGGTCCTCCTGGGTTCCTACCACCATGTTTCATTTCATTCAAATGTCGACAGATAGGTCATGCTGACACTGACGCACCATGAGCCTGCAGAACAGCTTGAATTTCTTTGGAACTTTCTTTGTGGCTGCTTCTCCACCATCCAGACTAACCTGCGTTGCAACCTTTCATCAATTATTCTCAGCCATCCAAACCAGGTAGATTAATTACAGTGTCATGGGTTGTAAACTTCTTGATTATGTTGTGCACTGTGGACAAAGGAACATCAAAATCCCTGGAGATGGACTTGTAACCTTGAGATTGTTACAAGTACTTAGGGTACCGTCACACTATACGATTTACCTACGATCACGACCAGCGATACGACCTGGCCGTGATCGTAGGTAAATCGTAGTGTGGTCGCTGGGGAGCTGTCACACAGACAGCTCTCCAGCGACCAACGATGCCGAGGTACCCGGGTAACCAGGGTAAACATCGGGTTACTAAGCGCAGGACCGCGCTTAGTAACCCGATGTTTACCCTGGTTACCAGCGTAAAAAAAAACAAACAGCACATACTTACATTCTGGTGTCCGTCAGGTCCCTTGCCGTCTGCTTCCCGCACTCACTGACTGCCGGCCGTAAAGTGAAAGCACGTCACCGCTGTGCTCTGCTTTCACTTTACAGCCGGCAGTCACTGAGTGCGGGAAGCAGACGGCAAGGGACCTGACGGACACCAGAATGTAAGTATGTGCTGTTTTTTTTTTTTTTTAGTTTTACGCTTGTAACCAGGGTAAACATCGGGTTACTAAGCGCGGTCCTGCGCTTAGTAACCCGATGTTTACCCTGGTTACAAGCGAACGCATCGCTAGATCGCATCGCTAGATCGGTGTCACACACACCGATCTAGCGATGCCAGCGGGAGATCCAGCGACAAAAGAAAGTTCTAAACGATCTGCTACGACGTACGATTCTCAGCAGGATCCCTGATCGCTGCTGCGTGTCAGACACAGCGATATCGTAACGATATCGCTGGAACGTTACGAATCGTACCGTTGTAGCGATCGAAATGGCAGTGTGTGACGGTACCCTTAGACAGTTCGCTAATCCTCTTTCTGTTCTCCATGCTTAATAAAATTCAAGAGTGAAATAGAGACTTATCCAAGTAACACAAAAAAGAGAAGGGGTTAATGAGCTCCCCTCATTGAGTTGTGTGTGACACAACCATTATAAAGACTTGTAGTCAAGATTCTGCATCTTCCATACGACAGTGTCAGGGAAAAAAATGCCAGGGCAATGGAAGTTTTCTGCGCTTACTAATGAAATGACATCCACTTCGGGTATAAAATGCTGATTTATTGTCAACACGTTTCAGAGTCACACCGACTCCTTCAGGACATCCATACCTAAAAAAAAAAAAAAAAAAAAAGAAGCTCCAAGCTTAGTGTGGCAGATAGAGACACACAATGCAAAGTGAGTAAACTTCTCTCCTTTTTATCTGATTTTAGGTGTGATTTTCATATTACCTACACCTGTTACTTGCCACAGATGAGTTTGAATGAACATCACATGCTTGAAATAAAATTGCTTACTCACAACTTTGGTAAGGAGCCAACAATTTTGGGCGTTTGTGTAAAATTATGTCCAATTTCCCTTTTTTTTTTGTGCTGTACCAGTACACACAAGTGAAATAAACATGTGTCTAACAAAACAAGTGTAATTGCAATAATTTTCTGGGAAAAATTCAAGGGTACCAACACTTTTGGCCATGACTGTATACTAACCAGGAGCTCTTACATACGGATATCCTCACTAATATATACCACCAGGAGATTATACATTCTGTTGTCCTTACTAATATACAGCCTTGAGAAAGGCATCAGCCGAAATGCGCGTTGGGGTGGGCAGGAGCTGGGTGCAAATCTATCCATACTTTCTAATCTACAGGTATGTACCACTATATGTATGTATAATTATATTTGACAATTCTTTGCCAGCAATACATGATACTTATTTGGCTGTACTGTTTTTACATATCCGAGATAGGTACTAATAAGATCATTAATATTAGATATTAGTATGTGCACCCACTTGTGTCCTATTTTGCGTGCTGAGGATGTCATGGGGGACCCTCTCTCTGCTGTTTTATACCTGTTGTGATTAATAAAAGTTTTTTCTGTAATTTACATATAATATACAGTGAAGGAAATAAATTATTTGATCTCTTGTTGATTTTGTAAGTTTGCCCGCTGACTAAGACATGAACAGTCCATAATTTTAGGAGTAGGTTAATTTTAACATTGAGAGATCAAATATCAAAAATGAAATCTAGAAAATCAAATTGTATAAATTATATAAATTTATTTGCATTTTGCAGTGAGAAATAAGTATTTGATCTCTCTGGCAAACACGACTTAATACTTGGTGGCAAAACCCTAGTTGACAAGCACAGCAGTCAGAAATTTTTTGTAGTTGATTATGAGGTTTGTGCACATATCAGGAGGAATTTTGGTCCACTCCTCTTTGCAGAGCATCTCAAAATCATTAAGATTTTGAGGCTGTCGCTTAGCAACTCGGAGCTTCAATTCCCTCCGTAAGTTTTCTATGGGATTAAGGTCTGGAGACTGGCTAGGCCACTCCATGACCTTAATGTGCTTCTTTTTGAGCCACTCCGTTGTTACCTTGGCTGTGTGTTTTGGGTCATTGTCTTGCTGGAAGACCCAGCCACGAGCCATTTTTAATGTCCTGGCGGAGAGAAGGAGGTTGTCACTCAGGATTTTACGGTACATGGCTCCATCCATTCTCCCAGTGATGCGGTGAAGTAGTCCTGTGCCCTGAGCAGAGAAACACCCCCAAAACATAATGTTTCCACCTCCATGCTTGACAGTGGTGACGGTGTTCTTTGGGTCAAAGGCAGCATTTCTCTACCTCCAAACACAGCGAGTTGAGTTAATGCCAAAGACCTCAATTTTTGTCTCATCTGACCACAGCACCTTCTCCCAATTACTCACAGAATCATCCAGGTGTTTATTGGAAAACTTCAGACGGTCTGCACATGTGCCTTTTTGAGTAGGGGGACCTTGTGGGCACTGCAGGATTTTAAACCTTAACAGCGTAGTGTGTAAGCAAAGGTTTTCTTGGTGACAGTGGTTCCAGCTGCATTGAGATCATTAAAAAGTTCCCCCTGTGTAGTTTTAGGCTGATCTCTCACCTTCCTCATGATCAACGATACCCCAAGAGGTGAGATTTTGCATGGTGCCCCAGATCGATGTCGATTGACAGTCATTTTGAATTTCTTCCATTTTCTTACTATTGCACCAACAGTTGTCTTCTTCTCACCCAGCGTAGCCCATTCCAGCTTTCTGCAGGTCTATGATCTTGTCCCTGACATCCTTATAAAGCTATTTGGTCTTGCCCATGTTGTAGAGGTTAGCATCTGACTGATTAATTTAGTCTGGAAAGGAGTCTTTTATAAAGGTGACTACCGTATATACTCGAGTATAAGCCGAGATTTTCAGCCCACTTTTTTGGGCTGAAAGTCCCCCTCTCGGCTTATACTCGAGTCATACCCAGGGGTCGGCAGGGGACGGGGAGCGGGAGCTGTCTAATTATACTCACCTGCTCCTGGCACGGTCCTTGCAGGTCCCTGCTTCCCAGCGTCCCTGCTTCTTCCTGTACTGAGCTGTCACATGGTACCGCTCATTACAGTAATGAATATGCTACTCCACCTCCCATAGGGGTGGAGCCGCATATTCATTACTGTAATAAGCGGTAATGGTGCCCGCCAGTACAGGAAGAAGCTGCAGCGCCGGGAATGCAGGGACTGCACCGTGCCAGGAGCAGGTGAGTATAATGGGGAGGGGAGCGCTGCGCAATATTCACCTGCTCCTCGTTCTTCAGTGTCTTCTGCAGGGACACTCAGGTCAGAGGGCGCGGTGACGTGGTTAGTGCGCACCCTCTGCCTGAATGTCAGTGCAGAAGACGCTGAAGATGGAGCGGCGCAGGAACGAGGAGCAGGTGAATATTGAAAGTGCCAGGGGCCTGAGCGACGGAGAGGTGAGTATGTGATTTTTTTTTATCGCAGCAACAGCAAATGGGGGAAGTGTCTGTATGGAGCCATAACGTTTGTGCAGCATTATATGGGGCAAGTGTCTATATGGGGCCATAATCAACGTTTGTGCAGCACTATATGGGGCAAGTTTCTGTATGGAGCATCTTATGGGACCATAATCAACGTTTGTGCAGCACTATAAGGGGCAAGTGTCTGTATGGAGCATCTTTTGGGGCCATAATCAACGTTTGTGCAGCACTATATGGGGCAAATGTCTGCTGCAGCACTATATGGGGCAAGTGTCTGTATGGGGCCATAATCAACGTTTGTGCAGCACTATATGGGGCAAGTGTCTATATGGGGCCATAATCAACGTTTGTGCAGCATTGTATGTGGCAAGTCTCTGTATGGAGCATCTTATTATTATTATTATTTATATAGCACCATTGATTCCATGGTGCTGTACATGAGAAGGGGTTACATACAAGTTACAGATATCACTTACAGTAACCAAACTAACAATTACAGACTGATACAGAGGGGTGAGGACCCTGACCTTGCGGGCTTACATTCTACAGGATTATGGGGAAGGAGACAGTAGGATCTTATTGGGCCATAACTTTTGTGCAGCACTATATGGGGCAAATATCTTTATGGAGCATCTTATGGGGCCATTATTATTATTATTATTTATTTATATAGCACCATTAATTCCATGGTGCTGTACATGAGAAGGGGTTACATACAGGGTTATAGATATCGTTTACAGTAAACAGGTTTACAGTGATACTGGTACAGAGGAGAGAGGACCCTGTCCTTGAGGACTTATATTCTATGGGATAGTGGGGAAGAGACAGAAGGTAGAGGTGAGGCAGTGGCTCTGGCGGTGGTGAGGCGGTGGCTCTGGCGGTGGTGGTTATTAACCTTTATGCAGGATTATATGGGGCATATTATAATATGGAGCATCTTATGGGCCCATCATGAACTGTATTGGAGCATTATATGGGCTCCTGATTCAATATGGATATTCAAAAACACTTAACATACTGATGTCTCAATTAATTTTACTTTTCTTGGTATCTATTTTTACTTTTGACATTTACCGGTAGCTGCTGCATTTCCCACCCTAGGCTTATACTCGAGTCATTAAGTTTTCCCAGTTTTTTTGTGGCACACACACTAGAGGACTTCCCACCAGTCCATCTCCCCCTCAGTTCTTCTGAAGCTGAAGCAGCCTCCACATCGGAAGCTACGACGGTAATAACATTATCAGTGTGGCTCCTGCTGTAGACACTGGGGAGTGGGAGCCCGGGGCAATTACCCACTTTGCATTTGTATGCCTAAGGGGTGTATGTGTATACTTCTTAATATACTGACATATGCATCTGATGTATGGCTAAATGTGATATAAATAGAGCTTTAATTCACCATGTTATAAATGTAACAGGCTCACAATCTAGCAAATCTGGAGCATGCAAATCAGGTTACAATATATTCCGCATTTCACTGTTTGCACAATCTTAGGGTGGATTTATAAGGGGCAGATATTGCAGAAGTCCATGTGCTTGCAGCCAACACAACTCCATTCAGTAGAGTGAAACTGTAGAAACTTTTGTAAATGCCATTCGCAATAGGACAGTCACAGAAATTTCTGCAGCAAAAAACTGCAACATGTGAAGATAACCTTGTCTGCTTATACTATAAAAACTTACGGCTGGCCAGACGAGGACGGAAGTGCTTCCTGTAAGTGAAAAAAATAGAATTTGTTACACCCAGTGCTTTACAGAGAATATATTCATTAACATTTGTACTCTCGTATTTGATGTTGATCAGAGAGAAGTTTTACACTCGAGTTTCCAAGCTAAATAATACTGGATACTACGGTAATTAAAATAACTTTACACCTTTTTTCTGTTTTCAGTCTCAATGTTGCATATATTATAGTTAACACCGGCTAATGGGGTTGTCGAATAAACAACATTTATCATATATCCATAGATGACAAATATATGATTGCTGGGTGTCCGGCTGATGAAATCCCCTCTGATCTGGAAAATCGGGGGTCCAAAGTGACCCGATTGAAGGAAGCGTTTCTGAGCATGTATGATCACTGCGCTACAAATTAACAATAACTCTCAGACAGTTAATTGACAGTTTTTGGGAAAGGGGTCACACATGCTCATTAACAGTTCATTTACATTACACAGGGCACTTCGGGAACCCCCATTCATGTGATAAGAGGGGGTCTCAGCAGACATACATTTATTACCTATGGGCAGCACGGTGGCGCAGTGGTTAGCACTGTAGCCTTGCAGTGCTGGGGTTCTGGGTTCTAATCCCACCCAGGATAACATCTGCAAAGAGTTTGTATGTTCTCTCCGTGTTTGCGTGGGTTTCCTCCAGGCACTCCGGTTTCCTCCCACATTCCAAAGACATACTGATAGGGATTGCAGATAGTGAGCCCCATCAGGGACAGTGATGATAATGTGTGCAAAACTGTAAAGCGCTGAGGAATATGTTAGCGCTATATAAAAATAAAGATTATTATTATTATTACCTACCATGAGGATAGGGTTTATGGGACAACCCTTTTAAAAGTGGTTTAGCTTTTCAATTACAGTATTAAAGAATTAAAGGGTTATTCCTAAAATATCAAGTTATCATCACTGATCCATAATACTAGCAACTTCAAGGTTCTGCAGCCCCTCCTTAGAGTTGAAGTGTTCATTTTTGACCATCACACTATTCATTGTCTACGGGACTGCTAGAGAAAGTAGTGTATCGCACGCAGCCATTTCTGGTAGTCCCTTAGAGAATGAATATAGTGGAGATTGAACATGTGCACCTTCATTCCATTAATCCATGCTTCAGAGCCTACTTCTTCAGGATGCAGAGCCCTGTCCTTGAGATCAATGGGGGTTACAATAGTCTGACTCCAGTGGAAAGAAGGAATGGAGAGATCTCTCTAATGAGCATGAAAGGAGAGAACCGAAGACCTTCCAAGACCTGATTGAGGTTCTCCAGATCCAGAATCTACTACGGTGGCCCAGAGATCACTCTGCCCAGGAGGGCAGTCCTGTCCGATGACCTACAAGTCAGGTTCTGGACAAGGATAGCCAAGGTATGAACCTGGCATTTGCGATTCAACTCTGTGACCTATACTAAGCTAAACTGATTAGCTGAGTGGCAGCTGCCCAGGTGTAGGCGGTTGGGGAGGCAGCCTTTTTCTAAGATGTATTCTTAGTGTCAGCCTTCTATTGGCAGCATATAACCCATTGTTCCCATGTCCCGAAATGAAGTGTCTGAGAAATGACATTTAAGCTGCCGTCACACTAGCAGTATTTGGTCAGTATTTTACATCAGTATTTCTCAGCCAAAACCAGCAATGGAACAATTAGAGAAAAAGTATAATAGAAACATATGCACCACTTCTGCATTTATCACCCGCTCCTGGTTTTGGCTTGCAAATACTGATGTAAAATACTGACCAAATACTGCTAGTGTGATGGCAGCCTTACTGTCTCATGGGAGTATCAGAATTATTCATGTTCTTCATGACAAGTGTCTTTAAAACTCAGAGCACCTTTGGCTGTTATGACGTGCTGCAAACAATGCATAGCCAAACAAAAGCTTCTGGCAATGTTCCTGAGGAATCTTAGCCCATTTTCCTTGGGCAATGGTCTCCAGTTCACAAATTTTCTTTGGGTTTGCACGAAACTGCATTCTTCAAATCCCACAAAATATTTTCAATGGGGTTCAAGTCAGGTGACTGACAACTGACCAACAGTCTTGGTGGACTATAATTCCAACAATACCTCATTGTCCTTTCGAAAGGTCCAACAATGCAGAAGCTTCAGCATCCTCACAGAAGACAATGTTTTCTCCTATGATTTCCTAATACTTATCTGAATCTATCTTGCCCTCAATACGCTGCAGGCTTTGGTTGCGGTCTTATGTTTTGTCTGTTTTATTGGCCAGTGTGAACATGCTCCAATTTTGCATGCATAATAACTTGACTCGTTAATTTCTTTCGGTTTAGGTCAGGACTCGTTCCTGCTCAGCCCTTCAGACAGGACGTCACTACGACGCAGGGTAAGGTTTAAATATTAGAGGTTAGGGCCATCCTGAACTTGGGCATAACCTGATGTTGGTGGGATGGCTTTTACTCTTTTTTTACCCAATGTTATTTACATGCACAATTGCTATTACTTATTTACTGACAGCAGGGTATTTATTCTGTTTTGTGTTTATTTCTGTTTTTCGGATAGTGTGAACATGCTCCGATTTTGCATGCGTACCAACTTGACTACAGTTACTGTCTTTTGGTTTAGTTTTGAGCCTGTAGAGGTGTAGTTAAGTCTTCGAGTTTTGCCATGTAGACATTCAATGTTTAGTACGCGCCTTTTATGTGCACACTGACACCTCACAGCCTGCTGCCACCAAATCTTGCTGCAGATCTTTTCTAGTCCGTCAAGGGGTTTTGACCATCAGCCTCTTCAGGAATCTGGCGGCAATCTGTGATGCAATCCTCTGCCTGCCACATCCAAGTACTATAGCCAGTGTTCCTTTTAAGGTACCTTCACACTAAACGATATCGCTAGCGATCCGTGATGTTGCAGCGTCCTCGCTAGCGATATCGTTCAGTTTGACACGCAGCAGCGATCAGAATCCTGCTGTGATGTCGTTGGTCGGGGCTAGAAGGCCAGAACTTTATTTGGTCTCTGGCTCTCCCGCTGACATCGCTGAATCGGCGTGTGTGACACCGATTCAGCGAGGTCTTCGCTGGTAACCAGGGTAAACATCGGGTTACTAAGCGCAGGGCCGCGCTTAGTAACCCGATGTTTACCCTGGTTACCATCCCAAAAGTAAAAAAAACAAACGCTTCATACTTGCCTTCCGCAGTCTGTCCTCCGGCGCTGTGCTTTCCTGCACTCACTGTGAGCACAGCGGCTGGAAAGCAGAGCGGTGACGTCACCGCTCTGCTTTCCGGCCGCTGTGCTCACAGTGAGTACAGTACAGAGAAGCAGAGCGCCGGGGACAGACAGCGGAAGGTAAGTATGAAGTGTTTGTTTGTTTTTTACTTTAACGCTTTTAACCAGGGTAAACATTGGGTTACTAAGCGCGGCCCTGCGCTTAGTAACCCGGTGTTTACCCTGGTTACCGGCATCGTTGGTCGCTGGAGAGCGGTCTGTGTGACAGCTCTCCAGCGACCAAACAGCGACGCTGCAGCGATCCGGATCGTTGTCTGGATCGCTGCAGCGTCGTTTAGTGTGAAGGTACCTTAACTCTTAACTTGTGATTTATGCTTCCAACTGTTTCACTAGAAACATTCAATGCCTTTGTTGTCTCTCTGCATGAACAAGGAACAAGTTGCAAACAATGAGCTTTTCACTTAACTTGTTGGACCACTCTCTCGAGAAACTAAAATATAACTGAACAGGAAGCCATTACCTTTGAAAAATAAGCTAAAATTCCTCAGGAGCACTGCCAGAAACTGGCGTTTGGATATGCATCACGTTTGCAGCAGGTCATAACAGCCAAATGTGCTCTGGTAAGTACTAAAGATATTTGACATGAAGGGGTTAAGTAATTCTGACACCGCAGTAGTCAATGCAACATTTGGTGTTAGATTTAGAGAAACCACTTGTTATTTTATTTATGTTAAGAAATGTCAATTATTCTTTTGGTTTATTGCAAACAGCAGAACGTTTGTACAATTTTGCTAGTGAACCTCATCTGCAGTGAGTGTTGAATCAATTCGATTTAAACTGTACATTAAAGCGGAATATTCAGGCACAGTCCTGTGACTTCAGAGCTGAAGTTCCCATGCTTACTTTGCTGGCTCAACGTCTGCAAAATGTAGTATTCTGATAGGAAAAGTTAAGTCTAAAATGACATAATAATCAGCTTAGCTGTATGTGCTTTTAACAACAAACTTGTCAATGATTTCCAACCACAAACAAAGAAATCTGATGACTGGTCTGGTCTATAATACAGACTGTTACTTTAAGTGCAACCAAAAAAGGATACAAAGTATAAAAAAAAAAAAATCACCAAAGGAGGTATGTAGTGTTAAAAATTAAATATAAATATTATAAATTATCACACACTAAAAAAAACAAAAAAACAAACATGAACCAAAAAGTAAACCTGAAACATTTGTCTATGTTGTGGATACTTATTATTTTCATGTACCTGTAAACCCTAGAATGATGTGAATATGTTTTTATATATCTCTTAGACTGTTACTTTAAGATGCTAAGCGTCACTTCAAAAAAGTACTGACCTCACTTTCGTCAATTTCAAAAGCGGAATGAATCGCTAGTAGGAAGGTCTTTTCTTGCTGATCACCGGTTTGCATATTCTGCATGATGGCAGTTTGTGGATCAACTGCATAAAAAAAAAAATTAAACGAATAACGTTATAGAAAGGGTGCTGAATATGATGGAATGGTGTTAGAAAATACTCACTAAGTAATAAAACAAATCTATCCAAAAGATCAGTTTGGGAAGGGTGACCCATTTGGCTTTGGGACTGGATTTTGCTTGAATGGTTTGGGAGCCATGCCACTTTTCCAGAACCTTTGAGTTCTCAACAAAAAGGAAAACCTCTCTTTTTACATTGACAGATTACGGACCTGAGTGGGGGCTTGTTTTCTGATTGATGAGCTGAAGTTTTTATTGGTATCATTTTAAGGTTAATAACAAAGTTTGAAAACTTTTTATTCCAAATAATTGGCATAGCAAATAATCACATTAACAGTAATTAAGGAATTACCGTATTTTTCATTTGTTTTTCTCCCAAAGTTTTGCGTTATTTTTCATGTCAGTACAATTAAAGATACCAGATTTATATACGGTATGTTTTTTGTTTTGTTTTGCATAACTGGTGCAAGATTCTTGGGATGTCACGCGCCACTCTTCAGACACTCCAGATTGATGAGGACGCATGTGCCTGTTCATGAATCAGGAGCCTCCGACTCCACCATGTTTCCTCAAAGACTGGTGAGGAAATTACGAGTCTTGATAAAAATCAGAGCCTAAATGTACAGAACGACCTATTACTAATTATTCTGTGCACAAGGGAAGGGTGTTCGGCCTGTCTAAACAAGCTTACATAGAGCCAATCGGCGATCGCTTAACTCCTGCTCAAACTTGTGATTTTCCATTTTCGTTTTTCTCTTCTCCCAAGATCAATAACTTTTTTTATCCACATAGCCGTACGAGTAATTGTTGTTTGCGGGACGAGTTGTAGTTTTGAAGGACATCATTCAGGTTATCATTTAATACACTGAAAGCAGTGAAAAAAATTCCAAGTGTGTTAAAATTGCAAAAAAAAGTGCAATTCCACAATTGTAATTTGGATTATTTATTTACCATGTTCTCTATATAGTAAAACTAATCGAACAATATCATTCCCCAGGTCAGTACAAGTACGCAGATACCAAACGTATTTTTTTTTATTATTATTATTCAAGTACGGTAAGTTGTGAAATTAAATTAGGAAATTTGGAAGAAAAAAAAAATGTGATTGTGTCGTCATTTTCCAAGATCCATAACATTTTATTTTTTCGGGATGTGGGGCAGTGCAAGGACTTATGTTTTGCTCCCTGGGCTGCTGTTCTTTTAACTATACCATTTTGGATTAGATTCAATGTTTTAATAGTCTCCTATTGCATTTTATTGGAATGTTGTGACTGACAAAACAGGGATTTTTGTGTACTCACCATAAAATCCTTTTCTCCGAGCCATTCATTGGGAGACACAGACTGTGGGTGTATGCTGCTGCCACTAGGAGGCTAAAACTAAGTGATACAAAGAAAGTTAGCTCCTTCTCTGCAGTATACACCCTCCTGCTGGCTCTCAGCTAACCAGTTCGGTGCAAAAGCAGTAGGAGATCAATAACAATATATGAGCATATAACATGTTACATTATATATGAGAGTATAGTATGTCAAATTATAAAACAAGCACAAGCTAATAATAGGGTGGGAGCCGTGTCCCCCAATGAATGGCTCGGAGAAAAGGATTTTACGGTGAGTACACAAAAATCCCTGTTTCTCCTTCGCCTCATTGGGGGACACAGACCGTGGGACGTCCCATAGCAGTCCCTGGGTGGGGACAACATCAGATCAGGCCCTGTATAACCGCTACTTACAAGTGCGCCACCACGGCCTGCAGAGTCCGCCTGCCCAGACTCACATCTGTGGAAGTCTGGGAATTATAGTGCTTCAAGAATGCATGTGGACTGGACGAAACCGCAAGCTTGCAGGCGTGCTTTGCCGATGCCTGGTGCCTAGAACCCAAGAAACCTCGATAGACAGGGAGATAGGCTGACATCTAACACGGAAGGACTCCTGGATGGTGTAACAAATCCACCAAGCTAACATGGTCGAAGAAATGGCTAAACCCTTCCTGTAACCATCCTCTTACCGTGAGGTAGCCCAAACAAAGTGTCCAACCTTCAGAAGGATGCCGTCCTCAAGATGTACCTACTCGGAGAACTCACCAAGTCCAGACTATGGGGAACACATTCCATTTGTGGACTGGTGCCAAAAGATGAGGAAAGAACGATGCCCTCATAACTGTGGGAATTCAATACCACCTTGGTAACAAGGGACGGGGATGGCCTGAGGACAACCTTGCCTTGATGGTAATAAGGGAAAAAAGTCTGAAAGAACAGTGCGGCTAGCTCCGAAGACTCGTCAGGATGAGGAGACCGCAGAGAAAAATAGGCGACCTTCCCTGATAGTAAAGTCTGTCAGGAACAAAAGGAGTCTACTGTAAGACTACCAGGACCATTAAGGTCCCAAAGATCTAACGGTATGCGATAGGGAAGAACCACATGTGAAAACTCCCTGCGAGGAAGACCATATTTGCAATTTTGTTGCGATAAGACAGAAAAATACTTGTTCCGCAAACGAGAAAACCTGATATGGTAAGTGCGGATCTCCCAGGATCACTGAGGCTTTCCTGCTTTCGAAAACATCTCGGGAAGTAGTGGAAGAGGGGTTATGGAAACTGGTACCATGGAAGAACCAGAGCATGCACTGCGATGGATTTTGGATCTCGAGGCCGAAACATGAACTAGAGTACATTGGCGTTCAGTCTGGACGACATCCGACCTACATCTGGAGTGCTCCAGAGAAGATCTGATGGAAGACTTCCGGGTGAAGTTCACACTCACATGAGGCGGGACCCTGACGGCATCTGCCACCCAGAGTTCTACTCCTGAGATGTGTAGTGCCGAAATCACCGAATGATAGACCGTGGCCCAGCAGAGAATGTGAGGTACCTCGGCCATGACGCCTGACCGTGGGTACCAGCTAGATGATTTACGTATGGCACAGATGTGGGATTGTCCGATTGAATCGGATGGGGTGACCTGCCAGAAGGCAGTGGACCTGCTGTAGAACTAGCCGTACCATTCGGATCCCCAGAACAATGATCAGGAGAAGAGGACTGGCATAGGTAGTCACTGAAACCATTGAGCCGGGAGAAAGAGTCCCCCCTGGATGAGGAAGGAGCTCAGAGACTACCCTCTGAAAGCCCGAATGGCCTGCAGAGAACGAGAGGAGCAAAGGAAACCACTTCCATTGTTGTCACCAATTTTCCTCACAACTCTCCTAGCAAATCGAATGGAATAAGGAGATGAGTGAACAAGTGCGAAAGCTCCCTGTTGAAAGGCCACGGCCTTGTCTCAAGGGAGAATCACCAGCCTTCTGGAAGATTCCAGGATAATCCTCAAAAATGATCTGCTGGGCTGGAAATTAGGAAAAAAATTGTCTAAAGTTTAGCTGCCAGCCCAGGAGAGAGGGTATTGCAAGAGATATAGACTCAGTGCAGGGCTGGAAGAGTGGCTAGAAAGTCGACCAGATACGGCAGGATGACCACGCCTCTAGGGTGCAAGAAGAACATGACAGCCGCCATAACCCTTGCGAACACTCAGTGCGGTAGCAAGGCCGAAGGACAAGGTCGTGATTTGAAAATGCTGTTCGCGAAAGGGAAAGCGAAGGAGGGGAAAACATAGGAATGTGAAGGTAAGCATCCTGAATGCCGGTGGATGCCAGAAACTCCACCTTTTTCCGTTGAAGTAATGGCTGAGCGGAGGAACTCCATCCGAAGAAGGGGGACCTTGTCAAGCTTGGTAGAAATTTTAGGTTCAGGGTTGGTCTTACTTTTCGGTCCCCTTTTTGGAACCAAAATCCCTTAGATCTAGACCGTCCTGGACAACTAATCCACTGCTGGTTAGGTCTATAGGAAACATGCGATCCTTTGTTCCTGCGTGGGGAACACTCCCAACTTCTCACCAAATAACCGATCACTCTGGTAAGGGAGTGATGTCAGAGGCCTTTTGAACGCAGAGTACGCTTCTATTCTCTGAGCTACAATGTCCTTCTGAGTGTAATGGCATTTGCTGCTGACAGCGCCGCGCAAGTAGACACATCCGAGAGGCGTGATGCAGCTAGTCTCCTCGCTCAAGAAATTTGACTGACCAGCTGTAACGTCTTCGAGAAAAGGTTACTGTTGGAAATCAAAATAGTTAAGGTCTCTGACCAGGAGACCATTGCTCTAGCAACACATGCGGAGGCTAAGGAAGGGTAGAGCGCTGAACTGGAGGCCACAAGATGGAACGAACCAGATTTGCTATCTCACAGTCCGTTGTATTTTTAATTGATGACCCATCAGGCAGGGATACTGGTAGGTACACCACAGGAGATTCTACCCGGTTAATATGCCGAGAAGCAGAATGCGCGGCTGCATCCAGGTCAGGAAAAAGTGGTCTCTTGCTATCGCCGCTCTCTTTTGACGGTGGGGAGTTAAAATGAGGAACCCTCGATCCACCATCCTCTTAAGAGGGAAGTGGAGAGCGATCGTCTGCCTTCTTGCTTCTGCTAAATAGTGGATATGCAGAGGGGGTGTTCGGACGCCAAAAAGGGGGCCTCTGTACATCCACAGAGTTACGGTCCCTGGGTGGACAGGGCTGGTTGTCCGACATTAGGCCTGGCTGTAGAAGAGTATACATATGCAGGCGATACTCCATGTGCTCGTCTATTGATGGTATGGGGAGATCGATGCCCTTTAAAAGGACCCATCGCCCTTAAGAATCAGACCAGGCGTGGCATCTCACGTCTTAGGTGGGTATACGTGGAGGGGACACCCCGCGTGTTTGCATATTGGCTGAAAAAGGATACCACGCTTGCAGAGGTTTCTGTCTAGTGGATCGCATATCCGGACGCTCCCTGTCCGGGTGAATGGCAAATGTTCTGCGAGGGAGTTTAGTTTCCTCATGAGGGACACTGCGTGATCTTGAGTAGAACCGAAGCCTTCGTCAATCTACAGAGATTGGTTGATGATATAAATAGGCGAATCCATCCTTTTCTGAAGTTCTGGTGAGTCCAGAACCAAGGCAATATAAGATCCATATTCAGAGACTTGCTCTCAGCAAATCATTGGTGAGGGATCAGGAAATGAAACTTCCGTTTTCTAGACGCCTGTACGTTTCTAGAAAACTTGCGGCTCCTGCTAGCCGACGGCTCGCATGAAGGAGAGGGACCATCTATATCGGTCCTGCGAGAACTCCGAGCCACAGAGGGTTCACGGACGGATTCAATCTCTTGTCACAGAATCCATAGGTTGCGGCAGTGACGAAGCCCACTCAGGGAACTAGGTACTCTGGGATAAGCTGGGATTGGCGGTGGAGGGCTCCTGGGCTCATTTAGGGTGACTGGCCACCCTGTGGTCGGCGCTCATAGCAATGCAGGAATTCAGCTACATAGGAGCAATCTGATGATCACTCCCATGTAGCTGAGCCGATCGAGTTGTTGTGCCAGCTTCTAGCCTCCCATGGAGACTATTGAAGCATGGCAAAAGTAAAAAAAAAAAAAAGTAAAAAAAAAAAAATGAAAAAAATAAAAATATAAAAGTTTAAATCACCCCCTTTCGCCCCATTCAAAATAATTTAAAAAAAAAAAATCTAACCTACACATATTTGGTATCGCCGCGTTCGGAATCACCCGATCAATGAAAAAAAAAGCATTAGCCTAATGGCTAAATGGCGTAACGAGAAAAAAAATTCGAAATGCCAGAATTACGGTTTTTTGGTCACCGCGACAATGCATTAAAATGCAATAACGGGCGATTAGAAGAACGTATCTGCACTAAAATGGTATTAAAAACGCCAGCTCGGCACGCAAAAAAAATAAGCCCTCACCTGACCCCAAATCACGAAAAATGGAGACGCTACGGGCATCAGAAAATGGCGCAATTTTTTTTTTTTTTTTTAGCAAAGTTTGGAATTTTTTTTACCACTTAGATAAAACGTAACCTAGACATGTTTGGAGTCTATGAACTCGTAATGACCTGGAGAATCATAATGGCAGGTCAGTTTTAGCATTTAGTGAACCTAGCAAAAAAGCCAAACAAAAAACAAGTGTGCACTTTTTTTGCAATTTCACCGCACTTGGAATATTTATGTTTTCTAGTACACGACATGCTAAAACCAATGATGTCATTCAAAAGTGCAACTTGTCCCACAAAAAAAAGCCCTCACATGGCCATATTGACAGAAAAATAAAAAAGTTATGGCTCGGAAGGAGGCGAGTGAAAAACGAAAATGCAAAAACGGAAAAGGGCAAGGTCGTGAAGGGGTTAAGACCAGGGAATACTGGTCATGTGCCTTTAAGACTAGGAAATACTGGTCGTGTACCTTTAGGGTATGTGCACATGTTCAGGAATTTTCGCGTTTTTTCACGATAAAAACGCATAAAAAAAAAATGCATACACATGTATCCTATCATTTAGAATGCATTCCGTATTTTTTGTGCACATGATGCATTTTTTTCCACAAAATAAAAGCATTCTGGAAAAAGAAGCATCATGTTCATTATTTTTGCGGATTTTTTGAAAAACCCCCCACAAAAACCACATGCAGAATTCCTGCGGAAAACTTCAGGTTTATCTCAGGAAAATTCTGCATGCATTCCGGACGTGTGCACATACCCTTAAGACCAGGCAGGAGATACTGGTCATGTGCCTTTAAGCACAGGGAGAAGATGCTCATGTGCCCCTGACGCGATGTGGGCGAAGCCTCGTAACTTCCATGAATAGGCCCAAGCCGGCGCCTAAATTTCTGCAGCTGGCGTGAGCAATACCAGCGTTGATGAGGGAAGCAGCGAAAAAGGTGGGCGGAGCCGCCTTAGCGTGCCATAGTGCGGGTGCGGCTTCCGGCCTACACATCGGCCGAAGCCGGGGCTAAATTTTTGCAGCCGGACGGAGCTTAACCTCAGGAAGGTGGGCCACAGGGGAGCTGAGGCTGCCTGTCAGCATGTGAATATCCCACTGCAGAGGCCCATTGCTGACTGGATCCACTCACCATCGATGCGCGTCCCGGCATGGAGCCGCCTCGATGACTGGGTTTCAGCACCGAGGAAAGCGCACGCACTCTACTGTTCTGCTGCAGGGATAGAGTGATAAACCTCAATCCACCATCCCTTTGTTAGGGAGGTGGAGAGGAACCGTCCGCCTCCTTGTACCATCCGCTTTAACAAAGGTGGGACAGTGGGGGCTGCTCGGACGCCAAAGAGAAGGGCCACTGTACATCCATGGAGTTCAGCCTCCAGGTGGACAGGGCCAATTGTCCGGCATTAGGCCTGGCTGGGGAAGAGGGTACGTGGAGGCGACACTCCATGTGCTCGTCCGTTCAGGGAGATCGGTGCCCTTGAAGGGGCCCGTCGCCCCTAAGAATCAGCTCAGGCGTGGCATCCCACGTCGCAGGAGAGGCGACACTCTCCGTGCTCGCCTGTTGATGGTCCGGGGAGATCAGAGCCTTGAAAGGATCCGTCGCCCCATTCGTCCGTGGAAAAGATAAAATAAAAAATGTAAAAGGTAAAAATAGAAGAATAAAAAGCTTTGGGTCTGAATAGCCGACCCGTCCGTGTGCCTCCTACGGACACTAAGCAAGAACTGGTTAGCTGAGAACCAGCAGGAGGGTGTATACTGCAGGGGAGGAGCTGAGAGCCAGCAGGAGGGTGTATACTGCAGGGGAGGAGCCGAGAGCCAGCAGGAGGGTGTATACTGCAGGGGAGGAGCCGAGAGCCAGCAGGAGGGTGTATACTGCAGGGGAGGAGCCGAGAGCCAGCAGGAGGGTGTATACTGCAGGGGAGGAGCTGAGAGCCAGCAGGAGGGTGTATACTGCAGGGGAGGAGCTGAGAGCCAGCAGGAGGGTGTATACTGCAGGGGAGGAGCTGAGAGCCAGCAGGAGGGCGTATACTGCAGGGGAGGAGCCGAGAGCCAGCAGGAGGGTGTATACTGCAGGGGAGGAGCTGAGAGCCAGCAGGAGGGTGTATACTGCAGGGGAGGAGCTGAGAGCCAGCAGGAGGGCGTATACTGCAGGGGAGGAGCTGAGAGCCAGCAGGAGGGTGTATACTGCAGGGGAGGAGCTGAGAGCCAGCAGGAGGGTGTATACTGCAGGGGAGGAGCTGAGAGCCAGCAGGAGGGTGTATACTGCAGGGGAGGAGCTGAGAGCCAGCAGGAGGGCGTATACTGCAGGGGAGGAGCTGAAAGAGAGCAGGAGGGCATATACTGCAGGGGAGGAGCTGAGAGCCAGCAGGAGGGTGTATACTGCAGGGGAGGAGCTGAGAGCCAGCAGGAGGGTGTATACTGCAGGGGAGGAGCTGAGAGCCAGCAGGAGGGCGTATACTGCAGGGGAGGAGCTGAAAGAGAGCAGGAGGGCATATACTGCAGGGGAGGAGCTGAGAGCCAGCAGGAGGGTGTATACTGCAGGGGAGGAGATCACTTTCCTTGTATCACTTAGTGTCAGCCTCCTAGTGGCAGCAGCAGCATACACCCACGGTCTGTGTCCCCCAATGAGGCGAAGGAGGAGAAAAAGAAATGTAATTCTGGTGTTTTGATTTTTTTTCTCCTCATCACGCTGCTTAATGATCAATTTATTTTACACTTTGATAGATAAGACTTTTCTGACAGCAGCGATTCCAAATGTGTATTTTTTTTGTTTTATTTTTAAGGGGGCAAAAGGGGTGATTTGAATGTGGTTTTTTCATATTTTTAAAATGTAAAAAAAAAATTGGATTTAATAGTCCCCTTAGAGCAGACCTAGGCAAAGTGCGGACCGAGACAGCTGTGAGGCTGGAAACCAGAGGTCCAGGGGCCGCACTTTGCCCGCCAGCTCGTTGTCTCCATCTGCGCTGACTTCTTTGGTGGAGGAGAGGCCTCTGGCCATTTCGTCGTTCAATCAGCGCGTGAAACAGCTGACGCAATTACGTCATTTCATCGCGTCAAACGTGTACCGTGGAGAGTCACATGGTGACTGCATATGAGGGCGACATGCTGCACATGGTGCTGAATATGGAGGCATCATGCAGTGTAGATAGGGAGGCTGTGTGGGGCTCATGTTGTGTATATGAGGGAGGCTGCGCGGGGCGGCTCATGCCATGCATATGGGGGAGGCTGCGGCGCATAAGGGGCTGTTGGGGGACTCATACGATTTACAGAAGGAGCTGTACTCGGGTTCAAATGATACATAGGGGGATATCAGCATACTTAATTCTGCTCAATATTAAGTGATACAAATAACATTAATTGAATCAGTAATATATTACAATATTGATATTAATATTGAGTAGAATTAATTTCGGCCTATTGGTTAGGCCCTCTACAACATTCCCATGTTTCTCATGTGGCCCCTGGATTTTTTTTTCTCAGTTTGTCTCCCATAGTTGAGGTCTACCTATGATGTAAATTACAGACACCTCTCATCTTTTTAAGTGGTGGAACTTGCACTATTGGTGACTGACTAAATACTTTTTTGCCCCACTGTGTATATATATATATATATATATATATATATATATATATATATATATATATATATATATATATATATATATATATATATATATATATATTATATACACACACACACAACGTATCCTAAATGGTAGCCTTTAAATATATAAAACACCTATACAAATAAGGCTCCACACAAGAGCAAATAATACCACAGTACAATAAGACCAGAAAGGTCGTAAAAGTCAATATAGATTACAGATGAGATTACAGATGAGGACCACATATACAGGAAAAAAAAGAAAGTGGACACGCCTGGAAACAGTTCACATATTGATAATCCAAATACAAATGTATATACACACCAGGTAATGAATGCTATTTACTCCAGCATAGTGCTGCACATGACATAAAGACCCTATCTCATAAAGCAGGGCACCCCCATAAAGTAGGCCTGAGTATGTACAATAAAGTTATTTAGACATACATCAAGAGAGAAATATTCCCATATAGGGCCGATGGGAGGTCCTGCAGAGTCTATTCAATCATAGTAAGATACATATGAGATATTAAGAATAAAGAAATATTCATTACCAGAAATGGCAGAGAGGATGCAGGCGTCCACCACACCCGACGCGTGTTTCGCAATGAAATGCTTCGTCCAGGGGGGTGTATATACATTTGTATTTGGATTATCAATATGTGAGTTGTTTCCAGGCGAAGTCCACTTTCTTTTTTCCTGTATATGTGGTCTTCATCTGTAATCTATATTGACTTTTCTGGTCTTATTTTATTGTGGTTTGAAAATATTTTTTATTCTTATTTGCTCTTGTGTGGAGCCTTATTGTATAGGTGTTTATACTTCTATGTATAGAGAAAATCACGATCTAAGAATGTCGTCCACGTGCCGGATTCACAGGAGGATCGTTATGACAGGCAGGCTCCGCCCGCAGTTATTACAGGGAAATGATGGCTGATAAAATCAGCCATTATGTGAATGGAAAGATGTAGACTTGGTATGCGAGCCCACATGAAAGTAAGTGACATGACTTAACGTACAAGCACGTCAAAGATCGTGAAGGGGTTACCAGCCACAACTGTTTTGTTTCAACGAATACTTAAATAATGTGACAGTTTTTATAGCTCTGGATGTAGAGATATCAATTATGTAATCCTTTTTATTATTTATTCCATTTTTTCTATCATTTGGGGCTTGTTTAAAAAAGAATAAAAAAAAAAAAAAGTAAGACACTTCTCCCCCCCCCCCCCCCCCCCCCCCGTTTATGGAAGTTTCATACATAGTTTCATCATTTTTGTGTTTTTTTTTTAGGTTGAAGGCAGACATAAGTCCATCAAGTTCAACGCATAGCCTAACATGTTGATCCAGAGGAAGGCAAAAAAAAACAACCCATACTATTATCTCATCGACTTTTCTGCCAGTGGAAAACCCTTAAGTTACAGTGCTGTGAAAATTAATTGGGACAAAGCATTTTTAAGTTGGTTACCAGTCAGTGATTCAAACCAGTTTTAATATATAATAAATCTGTACAATCCTAAGTGAAATAGACAGTGTTTCTTGCGTCTCCTAATATGTTATCATTCAGGTTTTACAAGTTCAAGTGATAAGTGTTAAAAATTACCAAAGGTGCAAAATCGGCCAGCAAAGTATTAAACGGGTTGTCCGGTCCAATTTTTTTTTTTTTAACTATATTCTTAAAAACGGACAGGTAGTTGGTTCCCAATAGAGCCAACTACCTGCCTGTTCTTTCCGGAGCAAGCTTAGAGCGTTCACCGGCTGCTCCTCTTGGCAATTCAGGTGCTCCATGTCAACAGAGCAGCTCTTCTTTACACTATGCTGCTCTGTCGACATCATGGTGTTTGACAGCTCGCTCCCCGCAGTTGGGCAGCAGGGAGCCAGTTATCAGTATTATGTCAGCAGTCACACTGTCAACAGAGCAGAGCGGAAGAGACGTTACCGCTATGTCCATGTGACGTTAGTGGAAACTGAAATGCTGCAGGAGAAGTCTGTGCCGGCAAAGATCAGCACCAGGCACCACACACACACACACACACACACACACACACACACACACACACAGGTAGTTAGCAACTGCCTGCTTGTCAGTTCTAGCGGCCTGTACTAAAAAATTACGGTAAATAGTCCTGGATAACCCCTTTAATGCAATAAGGTCATACACGGTTATAAATATTACAGTCACAAATATTAAATTCTGTATTATGAGGAGAAAGATCTCACCATTATAATCATGCTCATTTCTTATATAATTCTTCCTGAAATATAACACAATTATTGAAACAAACTTCAAAGTTCCAAATTCAGCAAAGATTAAGTGTGACATATGTACAGGAATAACTTACTGATGATCCCTTACATTAATAACATCCAAATAAAAACATACAATACATAACATTGTAGCATTAAAAAATGTCCAGAACTTCGTCTTTCCAGCACAAAAATATTTTCATTTCTTTTAGTTGAAATAATCCTGTATAAGCCTTGTATGAAGCTGTTGCTCATTTTAATATCGGGATCATACAGCCATTCTGACATGAACTTTCAAAGTAATAATATCAGCCTCATCAGATCTACAAGATCTATATAATAATGTATGCAATTAGTATTGTAAGCTCTGGTCACAGGTCCACTATAATTGCAATTCTGCCATTATTTTCTATTTTGCACTGCATTGATCCATTGAAAAGATAACATTTGTTGTTTTTGGAGTGCAGTATGTGAAATCTCTGGTTGCAGAACAACTGGATGGTTCTTTTGAGTCTTCAGAGGGTGTATGTGTCAATCACCATCTAACAATCTCAGAAGTATCTTTGCTGTGATTAGCAGTGTCTGGTAGTGAGTGAAATTGCAGATATAAAATCCTGAAGAAACAGTCAGCTCTGCACACAGAGATTTCACATACTGTGCTCCAAAAGCAGCAAATGAATATCTCTGCAATGGAGGGACGCAGCGTAAAATGGAAGAGAGCAGCAGAATCCAGGGAGTTTGGGGAAATTCAAAAATACTTACCTAAGCTCAGATTGAGTCATCAACTCAGACACAGAGGTCACTTTTTGGCTGCATCACGTCGAGACAAGGTTAGCCCATCAGACAATAACAGACGCCGGACACAGTGGAGGAGAAAGAGTTCCAAACTGACATGATTAACATATCAGACCGCCGCATCTATAAATCCTTTTGTGGAAAGCCATGCTGTCTGTACGCAAATTAACTTGGTGTCAGCAATTGACCTAAACTGCATGCTTTTTTCTCTTAGGTGGGTGGATGTGAACCATCATACTACCATCTTAGGGTTCACACTGTGTTACAGCAGCCCGTTCAACATATACGTTAAACAGGCTGCTGTAACGCAAGTGCTGACTTTGGCACATCGCTAGCGCAGATGGAGCATCTGCTAGCTCTATCTGCGCTAGCAGTGACGGACCCGGAAACGCTGCAGCCCGCGTCTCAGGGTCCGTCACTCAATGACGGCACATCCCTAGCGATGCGTCTGACATTGGAGTCAATGGCGGCGTTACTGGGCTACGTTACACCGCGTTATGCCGCAGTGTAACGTAGTCCGGGAATGCAGTGTGAACCCAGCCTTAATGATGGTCATTTTCTAGTTCTTTATTATTCACAGTGCTACCCATATTTTTTAACATTGTCCCCAAATTAAAGATTCACCTTTCTTGATTGCGAATTAACCAATCCTGTACAATACCCGCGATGTGTCAGTTTACGACATTTTTTTTCTTTTCCAGTTCCCCAAGTCAGCAGAGCAATTTCTTCTTGCCCTTACTTACTCAAAGGAACAACTTTTGACATGTGGTATGATCCCGCACATAGTAAGCTATTGCCTGCTCTTGATTTCCAATGCGTTATTTTGGCAATCGATCCAGTCTCCATATCCGCTTTATTGTTCTAATAAATAAAAAGTAGAAATGCACCTCTGACGTGAATTTTAAATTGATAAGAGTTGCCAATTAGGTGATCAATAAAGACTGGTATGTGACCACATCAGCGCTCCAAATCATAATCAGGTCATCGATGTAATCACACTAGACCAGCGACCCATAAAAACCTCTATCACAGGCAAAAAATATTTTTTCCCCAATCAAGGGCATGTAAAATATTGCCAAAAAAGCAAGAACTTGGAGCCTGTTCTCTCTCCTGTTATTTACAGATAATTGTAGGAGATAACTTCTAAACTTGGTAAAAACCTTTTAACCAACCAATCTGCAACCTTACCTTCCTCTACCAGACGTATTCTGCAGCTTTGTTCTCTTTCTGCCTCTCTACACAAAGTTAAAAAAAGGTCAGTACATATTTAGATAAAACACATTCATGTTAAAAACTAATAATATTGTGGTTGGAACCATATTTAACACACTGTCAGTGTGGTTACTGTGATTGAATTGCAGCCAACATTATTGCGTGAAGCAGGTCACATCTCTGTGCTTGTGCCGACCTCATGCACCTTCGGATGCCCGATTATTGCCGTTGGTTCTTTATATAAGTCTTTGAAGTTTAATTAGCAATGAATAGTATGGCATAAGTTATTTCAGTTCTGGTCACTCAATGAAATGTCAAGAGTGTGCAAGAGAAGCAGGACATTGACCCTTTAGGGAACAGGGAAGTTTTACTACGTTTTTGCCATTTTCTTCTTTTCCTTCACTTGCCCCAAGAGCAATCACTCTTTTTTATATATCTGTTGACATACATAGCCGCAGGGATTGTTTTTTTGCTGGACAAGTTGTAGTTTGGAATGATGCCATTCATTTGAGCAAATGATGTATTGAAAGATGGGAAAAAGGGATTTTTAGTACACACCATAAAATCTTTCTTGGCGCCTTCATTGGGGGACACAGGTAACCATGTGTGTATGCTGCTGTCACTAGGAGGCTGACACTAGGCAAAAAACAGTTATCTCCTCCTCAGCAGGGTACACCCACTGACTGGCCCCAAGCTCATCAGTTAGGCTACTTTCACACTTGGGTCGGTACGGGTCCGTCGCTATGCGTCGGGCCGACATACCGACGCACGTTGTGAAATTTGTGCACGACGTGGGCAGCGGATGCACTTTTTCAATGCATCTGCTGCCCATTCTGCATTCCGGGGAGGAGGGGGCGAAGTTTCGGCCGCGCATGCGCGGTAGGAAATGGCGGACGCGACGGACAAAAAAAAAAGTTACATTGAACTTTTCTTTGTGACTACAGTCCGCCAAAACAAAACGGATCCGTCGCACGACGGACGCGACGTGTGGCCATCCGTCGCTAATACAAGTCTATGGGCAAAAAACGCATCCTGTGAGCACATTTGCAGGATCCGTTTTTTGCTTAAAACGATGTGTTTCTTGCAATCCGTTGCAATCCAAGTGTGAAAGTAGCCTTAGTGAAAAAGCAGTAGGAGAAGCAACAAATACACAGGACCAGCAGAGGAACTCAGGCCTAACATAGGCACAAACAAGGGAGGGTGCTGTGTCCCCTAAATGAAGGCTCCAAGAAAGTTCTTACGACGAGTACCAAAAATCCACTTCATTGGGGGACAAGAATAACCATGGGATGTCCCAAAGCAGTCCAGAGGGAGGGAACAGAGAATATTGTGCTCACATCAGGTTGGGCAAACGACCGTCGCTTGCAGCGCCTTTCTACCTAAGCCAGAATCAGCCGAGGCGTAGGTATGTACCCTGCAGAATCTTGCAAAAGTATGAAGGGATAACCAGGTAGCAGCCTTGCAAATTTGGGTTGCAGAGGTCCAGTGGCGAACAGCCCAGGAGGCCCCCCACCACACAGGTGCAGTGAGCCTTCACTCCCGGAGGGTTTGGTATACCTTTAATTCGATAAGCCTCCAGAATAGCCAAGCGGATCCAGCTGGCGATAGTAAACTTTGAGGCAGGGAGTCCTTTACGATGACCCTCAGGAAAGACAAACAAGGCATCCGAATAGCTAAAGGATGCTGTCCTTGAGAATTAGAGACAAAAGGCTCTGACTAGGTCCAGCTTGTGGAGAGACTTTTCCAGGGGATGGACAGAGGACGTGCTGAATGAAGGAAGTACAATATCCTGTTGATATAGAATGGGGAGACTACCTTGGGAAGAAATGAAGGAACAGGTCTTGGACCACCTTGCCCTGGTGGAGGATAAGGAAAGGAGAGCGGCAAGAGAGCTGCTAATTAAGAGACCCGTCTGATAGAAGTGATCACAAATAGAAGGCAACCTACCAGGAGAGAAGGGAATACGTGATGTCCTGAATGGGTTCGAAGGGAGGTCTCTGAAGCACGCTCAAAACTAGGTTAAGGTCTCATTGGTCCAAAGAGTTGGCAGCCCTGTTGTCCACACCTGGAATGAGCAACACAGATATTGCTGGCACATGCCCCAAGCCAGACCTCTAACATGACAGACTCGCTGCGTGCCTCGTCCGGAGGTTTATGTATGCCACAGCATTGTCGGATTGAATGACAACATGGCGGCCCACTAGAAGGCCTTACCAGTATAAAAGTGACATGTTGATGGCTATGATCTCCAGGAGGTTGATGGGAAGAGAGGTTTCCTGAGAATTCCAGCTACCCTGCACTGTGTTGAAGGAAGACCATCCCCATCCGAGGAGACTGGCATCTATTCTGATAACCTGCCAGTGAGAGAAAGGAATGATCTCCCATGCTGAATAGAGGGGGAGGGACTCCACCCTGCCAATGACTGCCTCACTAGTAGAGTCAGAAGTATGGGGCGATCCTTTTGTCCCAAGCTAACAGGAGGGCCAGTTGAAGGAGACAGGTATGGACAACTTCCATTGTGGCAATCAACTTCTCTAGTACTCTCATGCAGAGTCCAAGAGAGAGGGGGAATGGGTGTCTTATTGAAGGAATCTCAAAACAGAGTACCGAGATCTTCTCTTCTGGGAAACAGATTCTGGCATGGACAGTATCGAACAGCACGCCTAGGAAAACTAGGCGCTTGTCCGGGATCAGAAACAACTTCTCCCTGTTGACTACCCAGCCTAGATGCAAAAAAGTGTCTAGGGTGATCTGAATACTTTTGCAACAGTCTCGGAATGTCAGGCTATTGATCAGGAGGTCGCTGAGGTAGGGGTTGATTACCATCTATTGTTGGCAGCCTTTACCTTCATAAACACTCTGGAAGCAGAGGTAAATGCGAAGAGCAGAGCTGTGAACTGGCTGTGGGCCTTGTGGACCACGAACCAAAGAAACCTCTGATCCCCCATGCAAATTAGAACATGGGATAGGCATCTGGATGTCAACAGAGCAGATGAATTTCTCGGGTTCCATGGAAGTAATCACTGACCAGAGGGATTCCATCCTGAAATGATAGAGGCGCACTAGCCAGTTTAGTAGTTCGAGATCTAGGATTGGGCTGAGTGAGGCATGTTTCTTTGGGACCATGAAGTGCTTGAGAGGGAAAGGGTAAGATGACCTGAAAGAATCCGGGACTTGGGCTGGGACTCTTGTAGGTTGGGACAAACGTCTGCATGGAAGAGAAGAAAATTCTATCTTGTAGCCGGTTGTAACAATCTCTCCAACCCATGCGTCATCAACTATGGAGAGTCACACTTTCTGAAAGAGAAGAAGACGGCCACCTACCCTGAAAGGATTCCCAGGTGGGGGTGACCCGTCATGCAGAAGAGAATCTATTAGATCCTGACTGCTTGGAAGAGTGACTCTTTGGCCGCAAAGCAGGGGTGAGTTTGAAGGACGGCTTCCTTCTCTCTCACTGGGCAGGAGACCGGTCTCACTGAAACAAGGAAAACTGCCGAAAGGAGCTAAATTGAAAAGCATGTAGGTTGGGAAAAAAGACCCTCTCTGGCCGAGGTCCTGACTTCCTCTTCTCAATCCAGAGGACGGCATCAGGAGCCCCCAGGTGAGGGGGGGGGGGGGGGGTCACTGGAAAAGGAGCTGAAAAGGCGGTGGCCGTAACTCGTATCGGCCAAACCTGGTGACAGGTTTCCTTTAAAACTGGAGTTTTGTACACCAGTCATAATAAAAGGGAGCTCTGGAGTAAGTTGTGCCAAATTTATTAAGAGGCGCATGTGTCTTAACCCCTTAAGCCTCAAGGGTGGTTTGCACGTTAATGACCGGGCCAATTTTTACAATTTTGCCCACTGTCCCTTTATGAGGTTATAACTCTGGAACGCTTCAATAGATCCCGGTGATTCTGACACTGTTTTCTCGTGACATATTGGGCTTCATGACAGTGGTAACATTTCTTTAATATTACCTGCGTTTATTTGTGAAAAAAAAGAAAATTTGGCGAAAATTTTTAAAATTGCGCAATTTTCCAACTTTGAATTTTTATGCCCTTAAATAACAGATATGTCACACAAAATACTTAATAAGTAACATTTCCCACATGTCTACTTTACATCAGCACAATTTTGGAACACAGTTTTTTTTTGTTAGGGAGTTATAAGGGTTAAAAGTTGACCAGCAATTTCTCATTTTTACAACACCATTTTTTTTTTTTTTTTTTTAGGGACCACATCACATTTGAAGTCATTTTGAGGGGTCTATATGACAAAAAACAACCAAGTGTGACCCTTCAGGTGTTTCACAGGAATTTTTGGGATGTTTAGAAAAAAAAAAAATGCACAGTTAAATTTTTTTTTTACAAAAAATTTACTTCAGATCCAATTTGTTTTATTTTACCAAGGGTAACAGGAGAAAATGGACCACAAAAGTTGTTGTGCAATTTGTCCTGAGTACGCTGATACCCCATATGTGGGGGTAAACCACTGTTTGGGCGCAAGGGAGAGCTCGGAAGGGAAGGAGCGCCATTTGACTTTTCAATGCAAATTGACTGGAATTGAGATGGGACACCATGTTGCATTTGGAGACCCACTGATGTGCCTAAACATTGAAACCCCCCACAAGTGACACCATTTAGGAAATTAGACCCCCTAAGGAACTTATCTAGATGTATGGTGAGCACTTTTACCCACCAAGTGTTTCACTACAGTTTATAACGCAGAGCCGTGAAAATAAAATATATATTTTTTTCCACAAAAATTATTTTTTAGCCCCAAGTTTTGCATTTTCCCAAGGGTAACCAGAGAAATTGGACCGCAAAAGTTGTTTTCCAATTTGTCCTGAGTACGCTGATACCCCATATGTGGGGGGTAACCACCGTTTGGGCGCATGGCAGAGCTCGGAAGGGATGAAGCGCCATTTGGAATGCAGACTTAGATGGAATGGTCTGCAGGCGTCACATTGTGTTTGCAGAGACCCTAATGTACCTAAACAGTAGAAACCCCCCGCAAGTGACCCCATATTGGAAACTAGACCCCTCAAGGAACATGTGTTGCGAGAACTTTGAACCCCCAAGTGTTTCACTACAGTTTATAACGTAGAGCAGTGAAAATAAAAAATCATTTTTTCCTACAAAAATGGTTTTTTTTTTTAGCCCCCAAATTTTTATTTTCCCCAAGGGTAACAAGAGAAATCGGACCCCAGAAGTTGTTGTCCAATTTGTCCTGAGTATGCCGATACCCCATATGTTGGTGTAAACCCCTGTTTGGGTGCATGGGAGAGCTCGGAAGGAGCACTGTTTTACTTTTTCAACGCAGAATTGGCTGGAATTGAGATCGGACGCCATGTCGCGTTTGGAGAGCCCCTGATGTGCCTAAACAGTGGAAACCCCCAATTCTAACTGAAACCCTAACCCAAACACACCCCTAAACCTAATCCCAGCCATAACCCTAATCTCAACCGTAAATGTAATCCAAACCCCAACCCTAGGCCCTAACCCTAATCGGAAAATGGAAATACCGTAAATAAATTTTACATTTTTTTATTTTTCCCTAACTAAGGGGGTGATGAAGGGGGGGTTCGATTTACTTTTATAGCGGGTTTTTTAGCAGATCTTTATAACTGGCAGCCGTCACACACTAAAAGACTTTTTTTATTGCAAAAAATATTTTTTTGCGTTTCCACATTTTGAGAGCTTTAATTTTTCCATATTTGAGTCCACAGAGTCATGTGAGGTCTTGTTTTTTGCGGGACGAGTTGATGTTTTTATTGGTAACATTTTCGGGCACGTGACATTTTTTGATCGCTTTTTATTCTGATTTTTCTGAGGCAGGATGACCAAAAACTAGCTAATCATGAATTTTATTTTTTTTTTTTTTATACCGTTCCGCCTTTGGTAAACTGGATAAAGCAGTTTTATTCTTCGGGTCAGTATGATTACAGCGATACCTCATTTATATCATTTTTTTATGCTTTGGTGCTTTTATACGATAAGAACTATTTTATAGAAAAAATTATTTTTGCATCGCTTTATTCTGAGGACTATAACTTTTTTATTTTTTCGCTGATGACGCTGTATGGCAGCTCGTTTTTTGCGGGACAAGATGACGTTTTCAGCGGTACCATGGTTATTTATATCCGTCTTTTTGATCGCGTGCTATTCCACTTTTTTGTTCGGCGGTATGATAATAAAGCGTTGTTTTTTGCCTTTTCTTTTTTACGGCGTTCACTGAAGGGGTTAACTAGAGGGACAGTTTGATAGGTCGGGTCGTTACGGACGCAGCGATACTAAATATGTGTAATTTTATTGTTTTTTTAAATTTAGATAAAGAAATGTATTTATGGGAATAATATTTTTTTTTTCTTTATTTAAAGAATTTTTTTTTTTTTTTTTTTAACAACTAAATATTTATTTTTTTACTTTATAATATTGCCCCGGGGAGGAAGGGGGGGGGGATCATTTTATAAGGTCAGATCGCTGATCTGACACTTTGCAGAGCACTGTGTCAGCGATCTGACATGCAGGGCTCCTGGCTTACCAGTGCCTGCTCCGAGCAGGCCCTTGGTAAGCCACCTCCCTGCAGGACCCAGATGCAGCCCCGCGGCCATTTTGGATCCAAGGCCTGCAGGGAGAAGAAGGTAGAAGACCTTCAGAGCAAAGCGATCACATCGCGTTGGTCCGAGGGTCTCAGGGAAGCACGCAGGGTGCCCCCTCCCTGCGCGATGCTTCCCTATACCGCCGGAACACTGCGATCATATTTGATCGCAGTGTGCCAGAGGTTAATGTGCCGGGGCGTCCGTGACCGCTCCTGGCACATAGTGCCGGATGTCAGCTGCGATAGTCAGCCGACACCTGGCCACGATCGGCTGTGCTCCCCCCGTGAGCGCGGCCGATCGCTATGACATACTATCCCGTCCCTGGGAGTTAAGTCCCAGGTCACCGTGACGGGATAGTACGTCAAATGGGATTAAGGGGTTAATTAATTTGCTATATGCCTCTCAAATTGAACATGAGGACAGCATGAGGTAGGAGCTGAAACACAGAATTCAGGGACGTGTAACGTGTCAGGATGTTGTTTACTTAGATTGAAGATTTTATCACCTAGTGATCATCATTGCTGTGACTATATGTCATGTGGGCTCTTTTCTGACTCCGCCCCATTCTGTGATAAGCAGCTCACTATCTATAGACATTGTATATACAGAGCCTGGTGTGGGAGGGGGCAGCTTTCTCAGCTCTGCTGCATAGCTAAATCTAAACATTCTGATTATGTCAGAACCACTGAACCCAGTGATCTAAGTGATACACAGTTGGATTCAGCTTCTCTTTGCCTACATCATTCTGCCCTTTAATGATATTGACGAATCTTAGAAATGCGTGAAACGTTCCTCCAGCCAGGGACTGATGTAATTTTCAGCACTTTTTCTAGCATAAATTACAATTTGTTATACACCAGGCCCTATCCCTCCCACATTTCTAAAACTTGGTGGAGCTGGGAGGAAGTGGTGTAAGAATGCCAAGTTACAACATTCCAAGTTACACAAAAGTTTTGCAAAATTTTAAGCAGTCTTACACCAGAATTCTGATGTAAACTGCAGGATGATTCAGGGGGACAGAGAGCACAGATGTTTATTAAGATAAAAAAGGAATAAAAAACTAAAGACAATAAAGACAAGTTTTCCTACCAGTGGTGCGCTTATCTCAACACAAGCATGCAGCTTTTCTAACTCCACATTTGTCCTTTTTGGCTTGAATTTCATAGAATGAACCTCAGATTTGCCTCATATTTCCCAAGGCAATAACTTATTTGTGGGAAAGATAACTGTGTAATATAATTAATTAATTTACAAAACAGTCGCTAAGTTTTCAAACAGTAGATCATCTCAGTTGGGAAACAAATCGTAGGGTAGTCCATCGAAGAAAAAATATTTCTAACACTGCTCAGGATGGTTTATAACAGATAAAAAAAAAATGATCCAACCTCACTAATTCTCCACCCATGGGAGGCCACAGAGGTGCATACATTTTTATTCATTTATTTTTTAAACATCCGACTAATGTTATTCTGCTGAATAATCCTTTTAATTTGGACGGGAAGTGTTTATGTACAAACAAATTTTTCATTGAAAAGTAAAAAAAAAAAAAAAAAAAGGAAATTTGTTCATGTAACATAATTTGAATGATTGAGTACTTTACCTGCCAGCGCTCCGAGCCTGTAAAATATAAACAAGACAATGGTCAGCACTCCAATATGTGACAACTGAATCAATTACAGGTTTATGAATAATTATTACAAGGGGCTGCCCTATGACTGATCTTCAGGAGCGCACTGCTCCCCTGCCTCCAGGCTTCCCACATGCCGGGGGCTGCGTGCTCCTGAAGATTGAGTGTTTGGGCTGGCGGCAGGGTTTCGGTGATCACCGCTGAGTCTAATCAATGCGCTTGGAGGCTCTGCTATTTGTGATGGCACAAGCTTCGGAGATCAGTAATCGGCTGTACAGTGATGTGCACTGTAGTCAGGATTTCACCGATAGACTACAATACTCTCTGTACAGCTTTAGCCTGTTCACCCGGCCACATGGTATAGTGGCTGCAGAGCTGAAGAAAACAGATTTTATTCTGTAACTTCTCTTCTCCTTTACAGAGATATTGATTTGTACAACTTAGATTCTAATTTCCCCTTCAACCAAGGGAGCGTTGGCACAGACCTGTACTTAATCGCGGCATGATATTGGCCAATCATAAGTGTGGTCAGCTTTGCTCCACTTCCCCTTCCCGCACAGAAAGGTGTTTGTAAGGACACACAGCTCTCGACAATGTTCATGCCACCCAGGGACAAATCTGTGCCAGCACCCTCTTAGCTGAAGGAGAAATTAGAATTTAAAATGTTACAAGATAGTATCTCCATATCCAAGAAGAGAAATAAAAACAAAAACCACCAAGGTTACTTACCGATAGCCGGTTTTTCCGGAGCCCATGACAGCACACCTGATATACAGGTGCTGTCATGGTAGACGGGAAAACACCAAGGTTACTTACCGGTTGCCGTTTTTTCCAGAGCCCATGACAGCACATCTGATATACAGGTGCTATCATGGTAGACGGGAAAATACCAAGGTTACTTACCGGTAGCCGGTTTTTCCGGAACCCATGACAGCACCTGTATATCGGGTGTGCTGTCATGGGAAACGGGAAAATATAAGTTTTATTCATCTCTGCTGCTACTAATCAATCATGTGGTCAGTTTATCTTGCTAAAACTGGTGAAATCTCCTCTTTAAACTAAAACATACAATAAGCCAAGTGGCTAAGGATACCATCTGTCCGAGTCCACCCAAAATACACAAAAAACACAAAAAGGTAGCAGGGGCTAATTGCCCTTTTAGACTGTGTTCACACATAGTGGTCATACTGAAGCTTGCAGCTGCCCTATTCCTGTTGCTCTACAGTCACTACATCTTACAAGTCATTGTTCAGGGAAATGGAAAAAAACTGCAGTAGAACGGGGCTGTTGAGGATAAAAGCCTCAGCATGACCACTGCGCGCAAGGGCCGACAAATTAATAATGCCATCTGTGCTATTAGTCCGCAGGAGCAAAATAATCCCATTGTTGTGCGGTTGGATAAGACATAAGGTAAATGATAAACCTGCCAGAGGTATAAAACCTGACATATTAAGGTATTTAGGTCATACATCCATTATACACATTACAGTCACAAATATGACATTCTGCATTATGAAGAGGAACATCTCACCATCATTATCATGGCGACTTCTTATATTCTTGTTCCTGAAACATAAAACAATTATTGTAACCGATTCTCAGACTTTGCATTCAGTGAGAATTACATGTGACATATGTACAGGAATCTCTCATTGACATTCATTGTCCTTACAGTGAATCTGTCGCCTGGGTTTTGCTACCGCATCTGAGAGCAGCGTAATGTAGGGGCAGAGACCCTAAATCCAGTGATGTGTCACTTACTGGGATCTTTGCTGCAGTTTTGATAAAACGCTCTGTATAACCTCGCCCCCACCGATTGGCGGCTTCCCTAATACACTGCATAGGCAGAAAGCTGCAAATCAGTGTTGGGGGTGGGGTTTATACAGATCCCATGAATAAGAAGGATTACATGGCAGCAGCAGGTTAACTAGCCTTAAAGCAATAATTACCGTAATAATTTATTGCTGATAAAACAATGATTTTTATCAAAACTACACTAAGCAGCTTAGTAAGTGAAACACAGTTGGAATCAGGGTCTGTCACTACTTTATGCAGCTCTCTTATTACGTAGCAAAAACCTGGTGACAGGTTCCCTTTAATAACATTAACTAAAAACATCCAACACTATTCAACATTATAACTTTTTTCTTTACATTATGAAAGTTAAAAAATCCCGTATAAATCGGTTTTGAAAGTTTTCATGACTGATAGTAACCGCTTAGCACAAACTTATATCAGTGCTGGGGTGACTGTGTGTGTGGAGAGGACAAGGAAGCTCTCTCCACGTGGCTAATGCCAACTGTGTTACACAGCTGGCATCTGTCTTGAACAGCAGCAGCCAGACCGCGCAATCTCTGAGCGCGGCGTTTAAATGGAGTGGTTTCCAATATACGGGTGCACCAGCTCCCATGGGCTACACACAACATAACTGTGGGGCACTGATAGATTAC
This sequence comes from Ranitomeya imitator, assembly GCF_032444005.1. Classification (NCBI taxonomy): domain Eukaryota; kingdom Metazoa; phylum Chordata; class Amphibia; order Anura; family Dendrobatidae; genus Ranitomeya; species Ranitomeya imitator. The sequence goes on along the minus strand of NC_091284.1, from coordinate 738,074,543 downwards.
AATGGCAGCTGGGAGCCTACCACATGCCCCCATTGCGGCCATCTTAATACTCCTGCGAAGCTCAGCCACTGACTGAACGTAATAAAAGCCCAAGATTTACACCATATACTGCAATATTGTTATTCTGCAACACCTGGTATAGTTCATCAGACGATCGCAAGTTCAAGTCCCATAAATGGGCTTAAAAATTCCCACGTAAGTAAATGTCCCCGCAAAAAAAACGGGCAACACAGAAAAGTCCTCTATGTGCGGTCCGTAGTTTACGCTTTGATTGGTAGGAGAAGCTAAGAATCTTTCTGTCTTCATACGAGAAAAACTGATGAAACAAGGATTGCAAAATATGACAAACCAAAAAGGTGTTCAGCCCACTGAAAAAAAAATAAGCAAACAAAAAACAAACCAGATCATATTCATGTACGAGAAAAATCTGAAACTGGAGAAAAGGTATAAATATTTAGAATTGAAAGTCTGGCTAACATGGTACCAAGATATATCTCTTTCCTGGACAAAAGGTGACATTTTTAGAGAGGCCAAATCCCATACAAGACAACGGGCTCAGTTTACAATTCCTGAGCGGATAGACTAAACTTTTATAGAGAAGGATTTAGTTATTGAGCTTATTTCCCAACATTGTGGAAAAAAGAAACTGACATGGAGGCGCAAGATAGGTTTTATCAATATATTTAACAACTGATGGAACTCCAACCAATTCTGAGAACAGAGCTCAGCACACATGTCTGAGGGGTGCGATGGTCGAGAAATGGGCACCTCTGTGCCAGTCACTGTCTATGGCACCGCTGGAGATAGAGTGCAGTATTCGGTTACCCCGGCAGTCCCATAGGCAAATACAAGTGCACATGCTCCAATTAGGCACCGTTTGGCAAGGGCCTGTTCTCGGGTACGGTGGAGGTCCTAGTGGTGGGAATCCTCAGTGATCAGCAATTAAAGCTGACAACATTACCTTAGTTTCCCAGTAGCTTTCTGCAGCCTTTTTCTCTTTTTGGTTCTCTAATAAAAAAAAAAAAAACTGTGAATACATTTTAAGATAAAACACATTCATATTAAGGCTAGGTTCACATTGCGTTAGCATATCCGCTAAACGAATTGCACTAACGGATTGCGTTAACGCAATGTCCAAAAAGGGATTGCGTTCGGCAATCCCGCTAGCGCAGATGCCCGATCTGCACTAGCGAGGAACGGACCCTGAACGCTGCAAGCAGCGTTCGAGGTCCGTCCGAAACTAACAGCACATCCCAGACGCATGCCAAAAATGGCATATGTTTGCGATGCGTTCGGGGTCCGTTAGCACATTGCAGTCAATGGGTGCGCTAACGGAGCCATTACATGGCGTTAATAGCGACAATTTCGCCATGTAACGGAGTCCGCTAGCGGACACCCACTAACGCAATGTGCACCTAGCCTAACAACCAACCCAGATTAGCTTACTATAGAAGTCTATGAAGGTCAATTCGCAACAACAGTTATGGCATCAGTAAGGCTTCAGCTTTTGGTCAGTTATGACAAGAGGCTGCATGGGAAGAAGGAAATTAAGTTGCTTTGCAGCTCTGGGGTCCTGGTATCAAATCCCACCCGTTACAAGTAAGCATAAATAGATAATAAAGTAAGAGAACTAGAAATATGCAGAGGCGTGACACAGCCCTCTGGAGATGGATCGTATTACTCCTGGTCCAAGATTATCCTGAATGTACCATCCACTGAAAGAATACTCAACATAAAATTAGGGTACCGTCACACACTGCCATTTCGATCGCTACGACGGTACGATTCGTGACGTTCCAGCGATATCGTTACGATATCGCTGTGTCTGACACGCAGCAGCGATCAGGGATCCTGCCGTGAATCATACATCGTAGCAGATCGTTTAGAACTTTCTTTCGTCGCTGGATCTCCCGCTGTCATTGCTAGATCGGTGTGTGTGTGACACCGATCTAGCGATGCGATCTAGCGATGCATTCGCTTGTAACCAGGGTAAACATCGGGTTACTAAGCGCAGGGCCGCGCTTAGTAACCCGATGTTTATCCTGGTTACAAGCGTAAAACTAAAAAAAAACAAACAGCACGTACTTACATTCTGGTGTCCGTCAGGTCCCTTGCCGTCTGCTTCCCGCACTCAGTGACTGCCAGCCGTAAAGTGAAAGCAGAGCATGGCCGGCAGTCAGTCAGTGCGGGAAGCAGACGACAAGGGACCTGACGGACACCAGAATGTAAGTATGTGCTGTTTGTTTTTTTTTACGCTGGTAACCAGGGTAAACATCGGGTTACTAAGCGCGGTCCTGCGCTTAGTAACCCGATGTTTACCCTGGTTACCCGGGGACCTCGGCATCGTTGGTCGCTGGAGAGCTGTCTGTGTGACAGCTCCCCAGCGACCACACTACGATTTACCTACGATCACGGCCAGGTCATATCGCTGGTCGTGATCGTAGGTAAATCGTATAGTGTGACGGTACCCTTAGGCCAAAAACAAACAAACACATGAATCAATAGTGATTGAAAGGTTTCACAGGATACAAAAATACAGTCTTTCAAGGGGTTGTCCGCTACTTGGACACCCCTTCCCAATCCTTATATTTGCCCCCAGTAAAATAACACACTCACCTCCGGTTCCAGCGGTGCCTGTTCTGGCTCTCCCCGGGATCGCGTGACATTGTTATGTAACACAACCCCTGTGGCCAGTCAGTGCTGGCTTCACTCTCCCCACCTTCAGACGTATCACATACATCCAGAGGATATGAGAGAGCAGCAGCAGCCCTCACCTCCTCCGGAGGTCCTGATTTCCCCAAAGGCATGAAGTCGAGCCAGCAGTGATGATTAGCAGCAGAGATCGCGCGATATAATGTCACATGATCCCAGGGAGAGCCAGCGCCAACACTGCTGGAACGGCGCCAGCGGTACCAGAGGGGAGTATAAGTGTTATTAATATACTGAGGGTAAACATAAGAATTGAGTAGGGGTTGTCCGAGTTGTGGGCAACCCTGTAAATAGTGACTCCGCTACGAATGAAGAAGGGTATAAAACCTGAAATTGCCATATATCACATTATTTCACGTAATTACATCTTACTCAATGTGGCATGAAGTTTGGATATGAGAAGCAAAAAAACCCGTAAAAGCCTATCTTGTGCCTGTCGGTGGTTCCTGACTTTATGAAACAGGTAATCTAAGGCCGGCTTCACACTTGCGAGTTTTACGGACGCAAGAGCGCAGAAACTACGTCCGTAAAACTCGCAAAAAATACGGCACAATTATTCTCTATGCCCCTGCTCCTATCTGCCGTATTTTACTGATCAGTATTATACGGCTTTCTACGGCCGTACAAAATTGCAGCATGCTGCGTTTGTCACCGTACTGCGCAAGAAATACGCCAATGAAAGTCTATGGAAGCGTGAAAAATACGGATTACACACGGACAAGCAGTGTGACTTGCGAGAAATACGCAGCGCTGTTAGAGAGAAAAGCCGGCAATTCAGTGCGGTGTACAGTAAAATCACACTGACAGCTTCCAGTCCAATAGGTAGAATAAATGTGTACACACATGTATATATATATACCTAAATAATATATATATATATATATATATATATATATATATATATATATATATATATATATATATATATATATATATATATATATATATATATATATATATATATATATATATATATATGTCAGTGAGACACATATATGTATATATATTAATATTTATTCCAGCGCTATACAGCTTGAAAGCCGGTAATTCAATTACCGGCATTTTCTTTCTCCTTCCTAAAACCCGACATGATATGAGACATGGTTTACATACAGTAAACCAGGTCTTCTCTCCATTTTTTTTGCAGATTCCACACTACTAATGTCAGTAGTGTGTATCTGCAAAATTTGGCCGTTCTATCTACTAAATTAAAGGGTTAAATGGCGGAAAAAATTGGCGTGGGCTCCCGCACAATTTTCTCCGCCAGAGTAGTAAAGCCAGTGACTGAGGGCAGATATTAATAGCCTGGAGAGGGTCCACGGTTATTGCCCCCCCCCCTGGCTAAAAACACCTGCCCCCAGCCACCCCAGAAAAGGCACATCTGGAAGATGCGCCTATTCTGGCACTTGGCCACTCTCTTCCCATTCCCGTGTAGCGGTGGGATATGGGGTAATGAAGGGTTAATGCCACCTTGCTATTGTAAGGTGACATTAAGCCTAATTAATAATGGAGAGGCGTCAATTATGACACCTATCCATTATTAATCCAATTGAATGAAAGGGTTAAAAAAAAAAAACACACACACATTATTAAAAATTATTTTAATGAAATAAAACCAAAGGTTGTTGTAATATTTTATTTAACGCCCAATCCAATCACTGAAGACCCTCGTTCTGTAAAAGAAGAAACATAATAAACCAACAATATACTTACCTTCCGCAGATCTGTAAAGTCCAACGATGTAAATCCTTCTGAAGGGATTAAAACATTTTGCAGCAAGGAGTTCCGCTAATGCAGGCTGCTCCTTGCTGCAAAACTCCGGGGAATGAAGCTAAATATAGGTCAATGATCTATATTTAGCTTCATTTGCGGTGAGGCGCCCTCTGCTGGCTGTTCATAGATCGTGGGAACTTACCTAGAAAGCCTGGGAGCTTTCTAGGAAACTTCCCACGATCTAGGAACAGCCAGCAGAGGGCGCCTCACCGCAAATGAAGCTAAATATAGGTCATTGACCTACTTTACCTTCATTTTCCGGGGTTTTTGCAGCCATGAGCATCATTGCATTAGCAAAGCTCGTGGCTGCAAAATATTTTAACCCCTTCAGATGGATTAACATCGTTGGACGTTACAGATCTGCGGAGGGTAAGGATATTGTTGGTTTATTATGTTTTTTAACTTACAGAACGAGGGTCTTCAGTGACTGGATTGGGCGTAGAATAAAATACTCCAACAACCATTGTTTTTATTTCATTAAAATAATTTTAAATAATGTGTTTGTGTTTTATTTAACCCTTTACTACAATTGGATTAATAATGGATAGGTGTCATAATTGACACCTCTCCATTATTAATTAAGCTTAATGTCACCTTACAATAGCAAGGTGGCATTAACCCTTCATTACCCCATATCCCACCGCTACACGGGAATGGGAAGAGAGTGGCCAAGTGCCAGAATAGGCGCATCTTCCAGATGTGCCTTTTCTGGGGTGGCTGGGGGCAGATGTTTTTAGCCAGGGGGGGGGGCAATAACCGTGGACCCTCTCCAGGCTATTAATATCTGCCCTCAGTCACTGGCTTTACTACTCTGGCGGAGAAAATTGTGCGGGAGCCCACGCCAATTTTTTCCGCCATTTAACCCTTTAATTTAGTAGATAGAACGGCCAAATTTTGCAGATGCACACTACTGACATTAGTAGTGTGGAATGTGCAAAAAAAGAGGAGAGAAGACATGGTTTACTGTATGTAAACCATGTCTCAAATCATGTCGGGCTTTAGGAAGGAGAAAGAAAAAGCCGGTAATTGAATTACCGGCTTTCAAGCTGTATAGCGCTGGAAAAAATATTAATATATATATATATATATATATATATATATATATATATATATATATATATATATATATATATATATATATATATATATATATATATATATGTATATATATATATATATATATAATGGAGCAGCACAATGCTCACCAATGGTGGGTGCCTAGCCTCCTGGATAAAAATGGTCCAAACATTAATCCAACATGTATACCAAATAGCAAAAAGAAGGCAGCACTCCAAAAGTTTCAGATGAAAAAGAGGTGAAGTTTTAATCGACCCACATCACTGAGCGACGTTTCGGCTCACTGAGCCTTTTTCAGGCTTGAAAAAGGCTCAGTGAGCCGAAACATCGCGCAGTAATGTGGGTCGATTAAAACTTCACCTCTTTTTCATCTGAAACTTTTGGAGTGCTGCCTTCTTTTTGCTATTTGGTGTATATATATATATATTTTTTTTCTTTTTGGGACACATGGATCACTTCTATAGCGGTATGTTGGTTTTGCAAGCCTGCGAGAAAACCACGCAGTACGGATGCCATACGGATTACATACGGAGGATGCCATGCGCAAAAAACGCTGACACACCCTGCCTACGGAGGAGCTACGGACCACTATTTTTGGGACTTTCCAGCGTATTACGGCCGTAATATACGGACCGTATTTTCATACGCTGAGTGTGAAGCCGGCCTAAGAAGCATAGGGGTCTGCGGAAGGGGAAAAAAAAAAAATCACCCTTTCTTACTGATTTGTTGGTGTTTGGTAGAGTCTTAATGAAGCGAAAGAGGAAGATGCACAAAATTCTTTAAGAGGCATACACCTCTTTCACGACTGCTGCGCGCCTCCGGCAGAAAGCTTACAGCAGCCAGGGACTGGCGTAATTTAGAGAACTTTTCAAAAAGATGATGTAACTCAGTGGGACTGGTGAAAAAAATGGCAAGAGCTGCAAAATTTGCCCACAATTTTGACTTGTGGAACCATGTTGCTACATTTCAAGCAGTTTTACAGCACAATTCTGCTGCATGCGGCTTGATGAATTGGGGTCAGAAAGAACAGATTTTTTTTTTAAAGAAGTGAATTAAAGGAGTTAAAAAAAAAAAACAACAACCTAGAGATAAGCTTTTCTAGTAATCATGCACGGATCTAAAAAAAAAAAAAAAAAAGGGCAGTGGAGTGAGTAAGCCAAACCACCGACAACTCTGATTCCGACTCCTCAATTTCCCTGACTCCGGCTCCACAGCACTGCCTCACTACTGAGCATGTGCATAAAGTGCAGCACAGATTTATCTCATCTACAACCCCACAGCACTGGTCACTACTGAGCATGTACATAAAGTGCAGCACAGATTTCTCTCATCTACAACCCCACAGCACTGGTCACTACTGAGCATGTGCATAAAGTGCAGCACAGATTTATCTCATCTACAACCCCACAGCACTGGTCACTACTGAGCATGTACATAAAGTGCAACACAGATTAATCTCCTCTACAATCCCACAGCTCTGCCACACTACTGAGCATGTACATAAAGTGCAACACAGATTTATCTCGACTACTACTGCACAGTCCTGGTCACTACTGAGCATGTGCATAGAGTGCAGCACAGATTCATCTCTACTAACAGCCGAGATCCTCAGATCAGGAACAGAACAGACATTTATAGGACATTTCACAACTTCCCCAAATTCTTATGAAAACATTTACAGCACATCCTGCATTGTACAAGCATGTGGCCTTCCTAATACTACATTTGTACTTTTTGCCTTGAATTTCCTAAAACAAAGATCAGATTTCACCATATTTTTTTAAGGCATTGCCGCGGGGAAGAGGATAAGTGAGGTGCATATATATATATAAAACAAATCCTTCTGTACAATCCCTTTAATTTGGAAGTGAAGTTTTCTCTTTAAAAAAAAAAAAAAAAAGATTGTTCATGAAAGGTAATAGCTAGAATGATCCAAATACTTTACCTGTAGGTGCCCTGAGTCTGGAAAATAGAAACACAACACTATGGTCAGAACTCAACCAGGTATGTGACAAAAAGAAAGAATGAAGGATTCATGAATAATTATTTATAGAGGTTGTCTTCTGATCGTTCCTCAGAAGCGCGCAGCTCCCCTGCCTCCAGGCTTCCTACTTGCCGAGGGGGGCTGTGCACTGCTAAAGAATATAAGTTCGGGCTGACGGCAGGTTTGTGCCACTGGCCTGAACAGAAAGCTCCCCAGAAGCAGCTTTGTCTCTGCGGCGCAGGCTGCTCCAATGCTGTACATACAAGAAACTTTGCAATTTTACCCATTTAACAAGACGATAATAACCCTTTAAAACCTATAAGTAAAATTATTCAGGTCTAGAAGCTTCAAAAGACAAGACAATGCTGGATAGCCACAATTTAATGGGGTTGTCCATTTTCAGAGTTGATAGCTGCAGCCAATCATTGGCCCAAGCGGTCTTGCACTTTCTACCTCAGCATCACCTCTGAGGTCAGTGATTGGCTGCAGCAGTCATGTGAGGTAGATGGGACATCACTTCTGTATCGCTGTAAACAAAAACCGGAGCCGCAGACAGGTTGTACTAAGGTGACAGGGGCGGCCCCTCACAGTGGGATTATTTACCAGCAGATCGGATTCCTTCACAGCAAGCGTCGGATTAATCACAGCGCAGTTATGGTGGTAGCTTTACCTTACAGGTTCAGGTTCTCTTTAAAGGGAGTCTGTCACTCCCAAACCGTATATGAGCTAAGCCCACTGGCATCAGGGGCTTATCTACAGCATTCTGTAATGCTGTCGATAAGCCCCTGATGTAACAAAAGGTAAGAAATACCCAGGGGTTGTCCCGGTCTGATGGGCGTCGTGGTCCGTTCCAGCGCCTCCTATCTTCATACGATAACTTCCTCTTCTTGCCGCGGCTCCGGTGCAGGCGTACTTTGTCTGCCCTGTTGAGGGCAGAGCAAAGTTTTGCAGTGCGCAGGCGATGGGAAAGGTCAGAGAGGCCCGGCGCCTGCGCACTGCAGTACTTTGCTCTGCCCTTAACAGGGCAGACAAAGTACGCCTGCACCGGAGCCGCGGCAAGAAGACCAGAAGAGGACGTCATCGTATGAAGATAGGAGGCGCTGGACCCAGACAACGACGCCCATCGGACCTGACCGCACAGGGACCGCACCTGGGTGAGTATAATATAACTTATTTCTCATCTTTCAGGTTACATCGGGGGCTTATCTACAGCATTACAGAATGCTGTAGATAAGCCCCTGATGCCGGTGCCCGCAGCTCATATACGATTTTGGGGGTGACAGGTTCCCTCTAAGGTCAGTGCTAAACTCATACTTACTATTCTTGTCAGCAGCCACTGGCACATTAGCAGCAAGAGATGGTCTCTGCCCCCATGATCTGGGCATGCTCTGATATGGGCAAAGGATGTTATGAAGATAGGGGGAGGAAGTGAGCTGTGACCACCAGTTTTGAATGGTCGATCCTGTGTTATCTTTTCATTGTAAGCCTATCTATCTGTGATGATATTGAGACTGCTGAAAAGTCACCCAATGCACCTAAACATTTACCATAAAAAACTGATTTAAAACAATGGAACATTTTGTGATTACAAGTTTCCTTGAAGGGGTTATTGATCGCTCACTCATTTAAAAAAAAAAAAAGAAAAAAAGTGAACCACGCCTTCTAAGACAGCTGGGACACCTCACATAAAGACTCAATGATACAGAATTGTCAATAGGATACAAACTCATAGTAATTTGGCGAATTTCGGCTCTTATTTCACTTTGACTGCAGCTATACTGAGACCACGACATTTTTTTATGAGAGATTGTTTAAATATCCAAGCTGCCCACCAACGAATGAGCAGAACAATAAAAGGAATCAGGGAACACGTTTTTGCTACCCCACCTGAGAGCAGCATTATGTTGGAGCAGAGACCCCAATTCCAGTGATGTGTCATTTACTGGGCTACTTGCTATCTATATACATAATTGTCTAAGGGGTACTTCCGTCTGTCTGTCCTTTTGTCACGGTTATTCGTTCGCTGATTGGTCTCGGCAGCTGCCTGTCATGGCTGCCGCGACCAATCAGCGACGGCCACAGTCCGATTAGTCCCTCCCCTACTTCCCTGCACTCACTGCCCGGCGCCTGCTCCGTAATCCCCTCCACTCACACAGGGTTAATGGCAGCGGTAACGGCCCACGGTGTAACGCATTTCGTTACCGCTGCTATTAACCCTGTGTGTCCCCAACTATTTACTATTGATGCTGCCTATGCAGCATCAATAGTAAAAAATATGTCATGTTAAAAATAAAAAAAAAAAAAACAACCTGCTATACTCGCCCTCCGCCGCCTTTACCGCTCCTCGCCACGCTCCCGGGATCGCTCCATTGCATGCGGCAGCTTCCGCTCCCAGGGATGGTGTGCGACAAGGACCTGCCGTGACGTCACGGTCATGTGACCGCGACGTCATCATAGGTCATGCTCACAGCAGCCCTGGGACCGGAAGCTGCCGCTTGCAATGGAGCGATCCCGGGAGCGTCCAGAGGAGCGGAAAAGGCGGCGGAGGGCGAGTATAGCAGGACTTCCAACGGGCCTTCGGAAGGTGAGTATATATATATATATATATATATATATATATATATATATATATATATATATATATATATATATATATATATTTTTTTTTACGTCTCTACACTACGTGGCTCTGCTTTATACTACGTGGCTGGCCAATATACTATGTGACTGGGCAACATACTATTGGACATGCATATTCTAGAATACCCGATGCGTTAGAATCGGGCCAACATCTAGTTATTTTGATAAAATCCCTGTCTTCTCTGTACATCTACCAGTTCTCTGAATGCTGTGCCATGTATAACCCCGCTACACCACAGAGTGACAGCTTTCTGTGTACACTGTGCGTAGGCAAAAAATTGCAAATCCGTGGTGGGGGCGGGGTTATACACAGCTTATGAATATAGAGGACTACATTGTATCAGATTTTCTAGTCCTCCAACTTCAACAAGTAGCTCTGTAAGTGACACATTGCTGGAATCAGAGTCTCTGTCCCTCTATTATGCTGCTCTCATATTAGGTGACAAAAGCTGGAAAATTCTCTTTAATGCCACTATTTGTGCAGCCCGTGGGGTATACACTTTTTTATTACAAGGCAGCCTATGGCGGATGCAGTTGCATACATCAGGGCTCTGTGTCTACAGTATAATAATTCAGGACATTTTTCTGATGTAAGCCCTGAATATAGTGTGAAGACACCCAATAAATATCAGATACAGACAATAACACATTAGAAAAGAAGCGGAAGAAAAAGACTTACCCTTAGCCTCTGGTAAAATTTTGTGCCTTTCACAATGTACACTGTAAAACACAATTATAATAAGTGTAATTTCGAGCAATAAGCTTTAACATTAATTATGTCAGTTTACATTTTTGAGCCGAGACGGACCTGTGAATGTTTGTTGTTCAAAATTGTTTCACAGAGGTCTCCCCATTTTAAATTTTATTTCTGTATCTTTTTAATCAATTAATAACAAAATCATGATATTACCGGCAATTGGATCTGGAAGCTGGAGCCCTTTTTAGCTTGAACTCACTTTTTTTTATAAGGCCGTGCAATAGATCCCTACAGGGCCAGCTCTACTCAAAGGTTGGTGACATACACGGCTAAAGACTGAAAGTGCCACACCAAAAGGAAAAGTTGTGGAATTATGGAAAACACCTGGGATGATAGATATGTTAGTGACATATAAATGATAAAAAATGGAAACAACGTTTTCTAAACATCTTGATTTATTCGGTATGGAGTATGCGCGTCCCATGCAGAAATTATTGCACTTACACGCCTTAGCTGCTATTATTAATGTTTGTTTGAGGAAGGTACTGCCACACAAAGCATTTGGGCACAAAAATCAACAAGATCCGCTGCTGGCAGCTCCCGTGCACAAACAATAACGTCCCAGATGTGCTCAATGGGAGACAAGGCCGGAGACACTGCAGGCCACGGTTGCTCACAGTAGCACAAGAAACATGAGCCTGGAGATATCATCTTGAAAATTGACTCCATTAAAAACCTCACTGACAGCAGATAATGCTGCCTGTAAGTGCGGGGATTTCTGTGCATGGCACTCATACTCAATACTGAATAAATCAAGATCAGTTTTCCTTTCTGCAAGCTCCAGTTCGAATTTTTAAATTCTCTCTGAGCAAGCGAGTATAGATTAGCTGCTAAAATCCTTCCCATACACAGAACTTACAGAGAGATAAATTCCTACTTTCTCTGTAGCACTCAGGCAGAAGCAAGGATGATATTATACAGCTTTACTGAGCTGAGTAGCTGTGAATCAAGCACTAAAGTGAAATAAATTTGAAGAAGCTCCAGCATGATCTGCCTGCGTCTGCCTGGTTTCTCATTGCTCTGATGGCCCCTCACTTCTCCTTCCACCTCCCTTCTCCATAAAATGTGATAAGGGGCATAATCTGACACCTCACTCTGCTGGCAGTCCCTCCAGAATTGACCAAAACAGATTTAAGATGTTTTTCAGAATGGATATAGAGTTCATAAGGCTAGGGGAAGAGAGGTGTTTTGTGAGTGGAGAAAGCGGCATATTTCTCTGAAAAGATATATTACAAAGTTTCCCATATTCGGGTTGTACTATTGGTTTTCACTGAATATTTTTTTAAATGACAGTGATCACTTCATTGCCAGCCCATTGAGCAATTGCACTGACACACGGCAATTTCTGCACTTTACATGCAATTTTTTTTTACCAAACCTGAAGATCTGACATGACAATTTTGACCATCTACAGTGACTGTCTATGAATATTTAGAAGTTGAGAGAGATTATAAGGCTATGTGCGCACGTTGCAGATTTGCTTGTGTATAATTCTGTGCGGATTTTGTCTCTATTGGCAGAAAACGCAATTGAAATTCTGCGCATATTTGTAAGCTAAATGAAGATATATTATTAAAAATAAATAAATTGTGAGGCCATTTCCTTGTTCAACCTCTTCAGCCAGATACCCTCATTATTTTAATTAAAGACACTCACACACACAATTACCGTATATACTCGAGTATAAGCCGAGATTTTCAGCCCAAATTTTTGGGCTGAAAGTGCCCCTCTCTGCTTATACTCGAGTCACGGTTGGCGGGTGAGGGGGAGAGAGGTATGAGGCATACTTACCTGCTTTCGGGGCTCCTGGCGCTGTCCCTGCAGTCCCACGGTCTTCGAGTGCCGCAGCTCTTCCCCCTGTTCAGCGGTCATGTGGGACCGCTCATTAGAGAAATGAATATGGACTCCACTCCCATAGGGGTGGAGCCGCATATTCATTTCTCTAATGAGCGGTAACGGTGACCGCTGATAGAGGAAGAGGCTGCGGCACCCGGAGACCAGCTGTCCGGGAGAAGGAGCGGGACACCGGGAGCAGGCAAGTATTACATATTCACCTGTCCACGTTCCACCCGCCGGGCGCCGCTCCATCTTCCCGTTCTCTGGCTCTGACTGTGCAGGTCAGAGGGCGCGATGACGCATATAGTGTGCGCGCCGCCCTCTGCCTGAACAGTCAGTGCGGAGAGACGCCGGGACGGGACACTGAGGAGCTGCGGGCAGCAAGAGAGGTGAGTATGGCATTTTTTTTTTTTTTTTATTGCAGCAGCATTATATATACCGGTAGCACAGCTTTCTATTGCACATCTATGGGGCAATAATGAACGGTGCAGAGCACTATATGGCACAGCTTTCTATGACACATCTATGGGACCATAATGAACGGTGGAGAGCACTATATGGCACAGCTTTCTATTGCACATCTATGGGGCAATAATGAAAGGTGCAGAGCACTATATGGCACAGTTTTATATGGCACATCTATGGGGCAATAATGAACGGTGCAGAGCACTATAGGACACAGCTTTATATGGCACATCTATGAGACCATAATGAACGGTGCAGAGCACTATATGGCAGAGCTTTCTATGGCACATCTATGGGGTAATGAACGGTGCAGAGCACTATATGGCAGAGCTTTCTATGGCACATCTATGGGGCAATAATGAACGGTGCAGAGCACTATAGGACACAGCTTTATATGGCACATCTATGAGACCATAATGAACGGTGCAGAGCACTATATGGCAGAGCTTTCTATGGCACATCTATGGGGTAATGAACGGTGCAGAGCACTATATGGCACAGTTTTATATGGCACATCTATGGGGCAATAATGAACGGTGCAGAGCACTATAGGACACAGCTTTATATGGCACATCTATGAGACCATAATAAACGGTGCAGAGCACTATATGGCAGAGCTTTCTATGGCACATCTATGGGGTAATGAACGGTGCAGAGCACTATATGGCAGAGCTTTCTATGGCACATCTATGGGGCAATAATGAACAGTATGGAGCATTATATATGGCACAGCTTTATATGAAGCATCTATGGGGCAATAATGAACAATATGGAGCATTATATATGGCACAGCTTTATATGAAGCATGTATGGGGCAATAATAAACAATATGGAGCATTATATGTGGCACAGCTTTATACACAGCTTTATACAGAGCATCTATGGGGCAATAATGAAAGGTATGCAGCATTATATGTGGCACAGCTTTATATGGAGCATCTTATGGGGCAATAATGAATGGTATGGAGCATCTATTTTTATTTTTGAAATTCACCGGTAGCTGCTGCATTTCCTACCCTAGGCTTATACTCGAGTCAATAAGTTTTCCCAGTTTTTTGTAGCAAAATTAGGGGGGGGGGGTCGGCTTATACTCGGGTCGGCTTATACTCGAGTATATACGGTAAATAAAGACTCACAAAATTAAATAAAGACACACACACAGTCACCAGCCTATGTAGGAGCATTAAAATAAATAACCTACATACAGGTCCTTCTCAAAAAATTAGCATATAGTGTTAAATTTCATTATTTACCATAATGTAATGATTACAATTAAACTTTCATATATTATAGATTCATTATCCACCAACTGAAATTTGTCAGGTCTTTTATTGTTTTAATACTGATGATTTTGGCATACAACTCCTGATAACCCAAAAAACCTGTCTCAATAAATTAGCATATCAAGAAAAGGTTCTCTAAACGACCTATTACCCTAATCTTCTGAATCAACTAATTAACTCTAAACACATGCAAAAGATACCTGAGGCTTTTAAAAACTCCCTGCCTGGTTCATTACTCAAAACCCCCATCATGGGTAAGACTAGCGACCTGACAGATGTCAAGAAGGCCATCATTGACACCCTCAAGCAAGAGGGTAAGACCCAGAAAGAAATTTCTCAACAAATAGGCTGTTCCCAGAGTGCTGTATCAAGGCACCTCAATGGTAAGTCTGTTGGAAGGAAACAATGTGGCAGAAAACGCTGTACAACGAGAAGAGGAGACCGGACCCTGAGGAAGATTGTGGAGAAGGACCGATTCCAGACCTTGGGGAACCTGAGGAAGCAGTGGACTGAGTCTGGTGTGGAAACATCCAGAGCCACCGTGCACAGGCGTGTGCAGGAAATGGGCTACAGGTGCCGCATTCCCCAGGTAAAGCCACTTTTGAACCATAAACAGCGGCAGAGGCGCCTGACCTGGGCTACAGAGAAGCAGCACTGGACTGTTGCTAAGTGGTCCCAAGTACTTTTTTCTGATGAAAGCAAATTTTGCATGTCATTCGGAAATCAAGGTGCCAGAGTCTGGAGGAAGACTGGGGAGAAGGAAATGCCAAAATGCCTGAAGTCCAGTGTCAAGTACCCACAGTCAGTGATGGTGTGGGGTGCCATGTCAGCTGCTGGTGTTGGTCCACTGTGTTTCATCAAGGGCAGGGTCAATGCAGCTAGCTATCAGGAGATTTTGGAGCACTTCATGCTTCCATCGGCTGAAATGCTTTATGGAGATGAAGATTTAATTTTTCAGCACGACCTGGCACCTGCTCACAGTGCCAAAACCACTGGTAAATGGTTTACTGACCATGGTATTACTGTGCTCAATTGGCCTGCCAACTCTCCTGACCTGAACCCCATAGAGAATCTGTGGGATATTGTGAAGAGAAAGTTGAGAGACGCAAGACCCAACACTCTGGATGAGCTTAAGGCCGCTATTGAAGCATCCTGGGCCTCCATAACATCTCAGCAGTGTCACAGGCTGATTGCCTCCATGCCACGCCGCATTGAAGCAGTCATTTCTGCCAAAGGATTCCCAACCAAGTATTGAGTGCATAACTGAACATTATTATTTGTTGGTTTTTTTGTTTGTTATTAAAAAACACTTTTATTTGATTGGATGGGTGAAATATGCTAATTTATTGAGACAGGTTTTTTGGGTTATCAGGAGTTGTATGCCAAAATCATCAGTATTAAAACAATAAAAGACCTGACAAATTTCAGTTGGTGGATAATGAATCTATAATATATGAAAGTTTAATTGTAATCATTACATTATGGTAAATAATGAAATTTAACACTATATGCTAATTTTTTTAGAAGGACCTGTATGCTGTAAAAAACAATAACTTATTAGGCTACGTCCCCACGGTCAGTAATCGGCAGTGCTTTGGAAGCAGCATATGTCCGCTCCGTCCAAAGTGCTGCTGGCTTTTGAACGCAGGTGTTCATTGAACCATGCGAAATCACCATACCCTATACATGGGATGGTGAGCGTCTCAGCAAGATAACTAGACATGCTGCGGTCTGGAAAGATGTGCCGCATGTCCGTCTCCGCAGGGAAACCTCGAGTGCCCATGCACGCATAGTGGAGATGGGATTTCTTGAAATCTCATCCACTATGCTGTAACATCTGGCTGTTGGACGCGGTGGATGTTCGCAGCGTCCAACCCGCAGCATTTATTGACTCTGGGAACATACCCTCAGAAATCTGCGTTAAATGCAGTATGTTTATTTAAAAAAAAAAAAAAAAAAGGAAAAAATTTGTGTGGGCTCCCGCTTAATTTTCATAACCAGCAGAGGGAAAACCGATAGCTGAGGGCTGGTTTTAGTATTCTGGGAAGGAGCCAATAGCCATAAAGGCTATTAATATCAGCTCACAGATGTTTGCCTAGCCTTTACTGGCTAGTTTACATGGGAATCCCAGAAAAAAGTTTTTGGCACGCAAATCTTCAAACCTTTTTACATCTGCGGTTTAGCTGCAGATTTGAGTGACTCAATGTAAGTCAATGGGTGCAGAAATGCTGTAGATCTGCAAAAAGAATCGACATGCTGCGGAAAATAAAACGCTGCGAATCAGTGCAGAAGTTTCCTCAGCATGTGCACACCAATTCTGGATTCCCATTGATTAACAATGCTTGAAAAAACGCTGCGGATCAGCAACGTGTGCACATAGCCTAAGAAACATTTGTCAGAATCGACGTGCATTAATAAAGGCACCGGTAGCCGCCTCGCTGTATATACACACACGTAGTTATGCTCATGTAGTTCAAAACAAAATATAACTTACATAAATTTATGTGGAATGGGGCTGCCCTTATCTTTTATTAGACATGGATAGTGATAACTTTTCTTACAAGATCTGACGTCACAGCCGACAGTTGCTCCTCGTTTCTTGCAATAAAAACATCGCTGCAAATAAAAAAAAACTTGTGTTATAAAAAGTAAAAACTAATTATCAAATAAAAAGCTTAACGAGGAACCGCCACCAATTTTTTCAAGCTGAAATGGACACAAGTTGCATTACTTACTACAGAGTGTAATAAATCATGGTCTTTTGTTTTTTTTTGAATTTTGCTTCTTATTTGCGATGATATTAGCAATCAAAGTATTTAGGACCTAACGAGTTAACTTTTTGCTAAGTCCAAGTGGGTGTTTGAGTACGTGCCCACGATCAGGAATAGCAGCGCTGTACAATACAAGCACAGTCGATGGGACTTTTGGAAATCCCATGACTATTGTGCTTCTATTTGACGCTGCGTAGGATCACCCGCAGTGCAGGTTTACGAGCCGCAGCATGTCAATTTCCACAATAGAGTGTACTGGATGCATTTAATCCGCCTGGTTCAGTGAACACATTAGCATTTACCTGCGTGATTAGAATCCAAAGCACTGCTACTTCCCGATCATGTGAACGTAGTATTAGTTTTCATTGGGGGCGTGCATTTATTCCCCCTATACAAGTTGCCCAATCATAAGCATGCAGCAACACAGAAGAAAAAGAACACCACCCCCAACTTTAGGATAGGTTTCTCAGTCTGTATTTTTAGATTGTGCTAGAGACATACATTGGAAAGTGCCACAAAATTCTATGTCTTACAGGTTTTCCTTTTTCAGTTGTTAGTTCTGCCTTCCTCTGACCATCAACCTCTTCTAACTACTCAACACATGGCATAAGCAGTTTTAGGTTCTGTTTTTTGCTAGGGAATCCCCACATGTACTTATGCTGGCTAACAGATGTAAATCATTCAACTCCGGCAAGAAAAACTAAATTTCCGAGCACTAAAAAAATACTCGGAGGACACCCAAGCGTGCTCGGGAAATCTCGAGTAACGAGTATATTCGCTCATTACTAATCAATACCTGATCGGTGGTGGTGTGACAAATGGCACCCCATATCAGCTTTTCTCATGGTCACTTGGATGAGGGTGATGTTTTTATTGATACCATTTTGGGATAGATCTGACATTTTGATCGCTTCTTAGAGCATTTTTTGCAGCATCGAGTCAACCATTTTTGGCATTTTAAATTTTTTCTGTTTACAGTGTTTAACGATTAGGTTAATTATTTTTATATATCAGACTTTTCTGGATACAGCAATAATCTTTCTGGGTTCCAAGGGAGCTACCTGAAGATGGGCACAGAGGTCTTCAACACGCCATTGGCTGTTATAGTGACTCATCAGCACCCCAAGATCATGTCACGGTAGCGCTGATGGGCGCCTAGAACAACTCACCCTCATGCCCGAACAGTCTTAATGCTGTGTTCAGAGCTTTCATTGAACAAGGCTGATGGACAGCTCTGATCACATGTTCAGAATTATATATAAAAAAAAAATACTGAATAGAATTATTTGAATATCCAAACAACAACATTTTTACAACTCTTTAAACTGCATATACGGAAAAAAAAAGTGCCTGGTCAAAGAAATGGTGAAAATGGGCTGGTCTTGATCCAGTTAAACAAATTTTTAATTTTAACTTCATTTTTTGGAGGTTGTAAGATTAATAAAAACTGCATTTTTTGGCATATTATTTTAGGATGTTCACTATATGCTAACTTTTTCTGCACGTCAAAAGGATTGCAGGGATAACAAATTTCCTTTCTATGCTAATAGACGTTTGCAGATTTAAAAAGTTTATAAAAAATATATAATATACACACACACATTTGTTTTTCACTAGAGTCTGAGAGCCAAGACTTTATGTTTTATGTTATGTGATGCCAAAACTGTGAAGGTGCATACAGCTTTGTTATCCTTGCTGCCATAGCAAAAAATCAACACCCTGTTTTGAGAGATTGGGGTACAAGAGTGATGGAGCCATCCTTCTGTCAACCGTTAAAAGCAGCATCTTTGGACATAAATGGTAGGCATTGGCTCCTCTCTAGTCCTGGACATTATAGCAAGGTGATGGCTGTATACTACTCTGCCATACTTATCACCTTGGGGAACTGCACAGCAGTACCCCAGTACAATAATACATAGAAAACATGGTAATTGGTTAAAGGGAACCTGTCACCCCCAAAATCAAAGATGAGCTAAGCCCACCAGAATCAGAGGCTTATCTACAGCATTCTGGAATGCTGTAGATAAGCCCCCGATGTATCCTGAAAGATGGTGGTCCCGCTGCGGTCCAAAGGGCGTCGCGGTCCGGGGCCTCCCATCTTCTTACGATGACTTCCTCTTCTTGTATTTACGCTGCGGCTCTGGCGCAGGCGTACTTATCTGCCCTGTTGAGGGCAGAGCAAAGTACTGCAGTGCGCAGGCGCCAGGAAAGGTCAGAGAGGCCCAGAGCCTGCGCACTGCCGGAGCCGCAGCATGAAGGCAAGAAGAGGACGTCATCCTATGAAGATGGGAAGCCCTAGACCGGACCGAGACGCCCATCAGATCGGACCGCCCCTGGGTGAGTATAATCTAACCTCTGAGTAAATACAAGAAGAGGACGTCATCGTAAGAAGATGGGAGGCCCCGGACCGCGACGCCCTTTGGACCGCAGCGGGACCACCATCGTTCAGGTAACATCGGGGGCTTATCTACAGCATTACAGAATGCTGTAGATAAGCCCCTGATGCTGGTGGGCTTAGCTCATCTTCGATTTTGGGGGTGACAGATTCCCTTTAAGGCCAGTGCTAAACTCATACATAATATTCCTGTCAGCAGCCTTTCGCACATTAGCAGCAAGAGATTGTCTCTGTCCCCATGATCTGGGCATGCTCTGATATGGGCAAAGGATGTTATGAAGATAGGGGGAGGAAGTGAGCTGTGACCGCCAGTTTTGAATGGTGGAGACTACGACAAGGCTGCCTGTGTGATGTATTACTCTGAACATCATAGGCAGGATTCACACATCATGGAGTGGCTACGGGTCTCCTGACCAGAACTGTAGATGTCTGTACGGCCGTCGCATTCTGGTCATGTCAGGAGACTAGTGATGAGTATACTCGTTGCTCGGGTTTTCCTGAGCACGCTCGGGTGGTCTCCAAGTATTTATGACTGCTCGGAAATTTAGTTTTTCTTGCCCCAGCTGGATGATTTACGGCTACTAGCCAGCCTGAGTACATGGGGGGGTTGCCTGGTTGCTAGGGAATCTCCACATGTATTCAAGCTATCTAGTAGTTGCAAATCAATCATCCAGCTGGGGCAAGGAAAACTAAATCTCCGAGCAGTCATAAATACTCGGAAACCCGAGCGTGCTCAGGAAAACCCGAGCAACGAGTACACGCGCTCATCACTACAGGAGACCTGGATGTGTGAATCAAGTTTGAGGGCTCTTTCAGACGTACACGATAATCGATCCGATGTCAGATCACAATGTGTGGACTGAACAGAGTGCGACAGCCTCATAGAAATATATGAAGCCATCACGCTCGGGTTGGGAGATGCGCGGCCAGACAGTGCATCACAGTACGAGATCTATGACCATGGATGTCTGAATGAGCCCTTAGCAAAAGACAAAACAGCTTTTTTTTTAACCGGGAAAACCAAAATGAATTAGTCATCTGCACAGCACATAACCAGTGGCGTCATTAAGCTGCACATAGTCATTAGATTTGCCCTCTTTGCCACGTTAGTGGAGCTTACAAAGAGCAAAAGATGGAAAAAAACAAAACAAAACAACCCAATATGACAAGTATGAGAGCTCTGATCATCTACTGTGTATACTGATAAAGCAAATTGGTTTCTCATGGAAATTGTGTCTAGTCTGGGAAAATAAATAGTGAACTATATTGGGTTATACTCATTTTGGAAACATCAATATAGACAGGGACAGAAACTTAGGAGCTGGATAGAGGATAGAATAAAAAAACTGGCTGAAAAAAAGAAGGCAATGAACTTACCAATTTATGTCCTCTATCGATTTCAGAGAGCACAGAGTCAATATTAAATCCAAACCCTTCTGTATCCTCTTGGGAGTCTTTCTGTGTCACCAGAGGGGAGTATAGCTTTAAAAGACAAAAAAAAAATAAAAAAAAATATTAAAGGTTATGTCTTATTGTTGCAAATTTTCTGCAGCATTTCTTCACCTGTAAGTTATTTGCATTTTTTCATCTGCATTTTTGACACTGCAGTTTTTGTTTCCTCTTGGTATGTCACGTTTTAACCGCTTCACAATATAGGACGTACATTTATTTCATATCCCTGACTTTGATGCGGGCTCGCACACCGAGCCTGTAACTTTCCTGGCAAATGGCCATTGATTTAATCAGCAATCATGTACCTGACTGAGCGCCGGCCGTAAAGCACAGCGGTGACGTCACCGTTGTGCTGTGCTTTACGGCCAGCCGGCGCTCACCAGTCAGTGCGGGAAGCTGAAGGCGAGGGACATGACCAGACACCGGGAATGTAAGTATGTAGTGTTTTTTTTTTTTTTTACATTTACAATGGTAACCAGGGTAAACATCGGGTTACTAAGCGCGTCCATGCGCTTAGTAACCCGATGTTTACCCTGGTTACCAGTGAAGACATCGCTGAATCGGCGTCACACACGCCAATTCAGCGATGTCAGCGGGAGATCAGCGACGAAATAAAGTTCTGATCTTTCCCCAGCGACCAACGATCTCCCAGCAGGGGCCTGATCGTTGGTCGTAGTCACACATAGCGATTTCGTTAACGATATCGTTGCTACGTCACAAAAAGCAACGATATCGTTATGTGTGACGGTACCTTAACAGCCAAGGGCGGAGTGGAGCAGAGTTCCACACACGACTGTTCATTTCTTAAATACTGTTGTCATTTTCAGTGGAAAAAACAAAGCGCTGGCGGGGGGGGGCATCATTCCACGTGCCCATCGGTGCACCTGTGACATGATCGCAGGACACCAATGAGATGTCATGACATCCAGGGTCTGCTCTAGACCTCTGTTTGTCAGGACCATTCTCCTGTGAAAGCAAGCGTTTGGCCGGCATTCATAGGAGATTGTGATTCTCTGTATAGATTGCTATGTATAGCATGAGCAATCAGTCGTCACAGCTTAAAAGTCCCCTAAAGACACCATTAAATACAGTAAAAAATTGTTTTGAAAAATATGAAAAAAATATAACACAAGTGTTCAAATCACCCTCATTGTTCCCTTCACAGAACTAATCCAATTGGAGTAATAATAAAAATGATTCTTTATTCTATACAATTAAAATACACTAATGGAGAAGATTAAAAGACTTTTTGACTCTGTAGTCTCAAAAATAGGTCAGAAATGATCAATAATGAAGGATTTTTCATTACATTTAGTCCCAATATATCTTACTCAAGATTGATTGTTTTTATAGGAACAAACCTTCCAGATATATCTGTCTAGTACACGGGTGGGGAACCTCAGGCCCCAGGGCCATTTACAGCCCTCAATGACCTTTCATCAGGCCCCCGACCAGATTCTCAGGGACCGTATTCTTGGGCAGAGAGGTGTATTTTGATTGCCTCCAGCCCATTAATTTCTTCTTGCTTTTACACACATGCAGTGTTGACTACTGAGCATTGAAGGGCATGCGATGGAAGATAACATCCTGACACCAGTGCCAGAGTCAGGAGGTACTTTGTGGGCAGAGTCTGTACGACCCCCGAAGGATGGTATAAATATCCAAATGGCCCTTGGTAGAAAAAAAAAAAAAAAGATTCCCCACCCCTGACCTAGTAACACAATATGTTGGGGAATAATCAATAAGTTCACTATGGTCATACTGGCAATTTTATTGTCTTATTAGAAACTAGATGGTGGCCCGAATCAAACGCATCGGGTATTCTAGAATATACATGTCCACGTAGTATATTGCCCAGCGATGGAGTATACAGACTTAAAATAAAAAAATAAACATATACTCACCCTCCGTTGAAGTCCTGGCCCTGTGTGCGGTGCACGCGGCAGCTTCCGATCCCAGGGTTGGTATGGGCGCAGGACCTGTGATGACGTCGCGGTCACATGACCGTGACGTCATGGCAGGTCCTTGTCGCATACCATCCTTGCCACCGGAACTTGCCGCTTGCCTGGAGCGGTCACAGGAGCATCGCGAGGAGCAGGAAAGGCGCCGGAATGTGAGTATATGATGATTTTTTATTTTTTTTAAATATTTTTAACATTAGATCTTTTTACTATTGAGGCTGCATAGGCAGCCTCAATAGTAAAAAAAGTTGGTCACACAGGGTTAATAGCAGCGTTAACTCCTTCATGACCCAGCCTATTTTGACCTTAAAGACTTTGCCGTTTTTTGCAATTCTGACCAGTGTCCCTATATGAGGTAATAACTCAGGAACGCTTAAATGGATCCTAGCGGTTCTGAGATTGTTTTTTCGTGACATATTGGGTTTCATGTTAGTGTTAAATTTAGGTCAATAAATTCTGTGTTTATTTGTGATAAAAACGGAAATTTGGCGAAAATTTCTAAAATTTCGCAATTTTCACATTTTGAATTTTTATTCTGTTAAACCAGAGATTTATGTGACACAAAATAGTTAATAAATAACATTTCCCACATGTCTACTTTACATCAGCACAATTTTGGAAACAAAATTTTTTTTTGCAAGGAAGTTATAAGGGTTAAAATTTGACCAGCGATTTCTCATTTTTACAACGAAATTTACAAAACCATTTTTTTAGGGACCACCTCACATTTGAAGTCAGATTGAGGGGTCTATATGGCTGAAAATATCCAAAAGTGACACCATTCTAAAAACTGCACCCCTCAAGGTGCACAAAACCACATTCAAGAAGTTTATTAACCCTTCAGGTGCTTCACAGCAGCAGAAGCAACATGGAAGGAAAAAATGAACATTTAACCTTTTAATCACAAAAATGATCTTTCGGCAACAATTTTTTTATTTTCCCAATGGTAAAAGGAGAAACTGAACGACGAAAGTTGTTGTCCAATTTGTCCTGAGTACGCCGATACCTCATATGTGGGGGTAAACCACTGTTTGGGCGCACGGCAGGGCTTGGAAGGGAAGGAGCGCCATTTGACTTTTTGAATGAAAAATTATCTCCATCATTAGCGGACACCATGTCGCGTTTGGAGAGACCCTGTGTGCCTAAACATTGGAGCTCCCCCACAAGTAACCCCATTTTGGAAACTGGACCCCCCAAGGAACTTATCTAGATGCCTAGTGAGCACTTTAAACCCTCAGGTGCTTCACAAATTGATCCGTAAAAATGAAAAACTACTTTGTTTTTCACAAAAAAATTTCTCTTTGCCTCAATTTTTTCATTTTCACATGGGCAATAGGATAAAATGGATCCTAAAATTTGTTTGGCAATTTCTCCCGAGTACGCCGATACCTCATATGTGGGGGTAAACCACTGTTTGGGCACACGGCAGGGCTCGGAAGGGAAGGCGCGCCTTTTGACTTTTTGAATGGAAAATTAGCTCCAATTGTTAGCGGACACCATGTCGTGTTTGGAGAGCCCCTGTGTGCCTATGCATTGGAGCTCCCCCACAAGTGACCCCATTTTGGAAACTAGACCCCCCAAGGAACTTATCTAGATGCATACTAAGCACTTTAAACCCCCAGGTGCTTCACAGAAGTTTATAACGCAGAGCCATGAAAATAAAAAATAATTTTAAATTTCCTCAAAAATGATTTTTTAGCCTGGAATTTCCTATTTTGCCAACGGTAATAGGAGAAATTGGACCACAAATGTTGTTGTCCAGTTTGTCTTGAGTACGCAGATACCCCATATGTGGGGGTAAACCACTGTTTGGGAGCACGGCAGGGCTCGGAAGGGAAAGCACGCCATTTGGCTTTTTAAATGGAAAATTCGCTCCAATCATTAGTGGACACCATGTCGCGTTTGGAGAGCCCCTGTGTGCCTAAACATTGGAGATCCCCCACAAATGACCCCATTTTGGAAACTAGACCCCCAAAGGAACTAATCTAGATGTGTGGTGAGCACTTTGAACCCTCAAGTGCTTCACAGAAGTTTATAACGCAGAGCCATGAAAAAAAAAAAAAAATTTCTTTCCTCAAAAATGATTTTTTAGCCCGCAATTTTTAATTTTCCCAAGGGTAACAGGAGAAATTTGACCCCAATATTTGTTGTCCAGTTTCTTCTGAGTACGGTGATACCCCATATGTGGGGGTAAACTACTTTTTGGGCACATGCCGGGGCTCGGAAGTGAAGTAGTGAAGTTTTAAAATGCAGACTTTGATGGTATGCTCTACGGGCGTCACATTGCGTTTGCAGAGCCCCTGATGTGGCTAAACAGTAGAAACCCCCCACAAGTGACCCCATTTTGGAAACTAGACCCCGAAAGGAACTTATCTAGATGTGTGGTGAGCACTTTGAACCCCCAAGTGCTTCACAGAAGTTTATAACACAGAGCAGTGAAAATAATAAATACGTTTTCTTTCCTCAAAAATGATGTTTTAGCAAGCAATTTTTTATTTTCTCAAGGGTAACAGGAGAAATTGGACCCCAGTAATTGTTGTGCAGTTTGTCCTGACTATGCTGGTACCCCATATGTGGGGGTAAACCACTGTTTGGGCACACGTCGGGGCTCGGAAGGGAGGGAGCACCATTTGACTTTTTGAATAAAAGATTGGCTGGAATCAATGGTGGCGCCATGTTGTGTTTGGAGACCCCCTGATGTGCCTAAACAGTGGAAACCCCTCAATTCTAACGCCAACACACCCCTAACCCTTATCCCAACTGTAGCCGTAACCCTAACCACAACCCTAACCCCAACACACCCCTAACCACAACCCTAATTCCAACCCAAGCCTAACCCTAAGGCTATGTGCCCACGTTGCGGATTCGTGTGAGATTTTTCCGCACCATTTTTGAAAAATCCGCGGGTAAAAGGCACTACGTTTTACCTGCGGATTTACAGCAGATTTTCAGTGTTTTTTGTGCGGATTTCACCTGCGGATTCCTACTGAGGATCAGGTGTAAAACGCTGCGGAATCCGCACAAAGAATTGACATGCTGCGGAAAATACAACGCAGCGTTTCCGCGCGGTATTTTCCGCACCATGGGCACAGCGGATTTGGTTTTCCATATGTTTACATGGTACTGTAAACCTGATGGAACACTGCTGCGGATCCGCAGCGGCTAATCCGCTGCGGATCCGTAGCCAAATCCGCACCATGTGCACATGGCCTAATTCTAAAGGTATGTGCACACGCTGCGGAAAACGCTGCGGATCCGCAGCAGTTTCCCATGAGTTTACATTTCAATGTAAACCTATGGGAAACAAAAATCGCTGTACACATGCTGTGGAAAAACTGCACGGAAACGCAGCGGTTTACATTCAGCAGCATGTCACTTCTTTCTGCGGATTCCACAGCGGTTTTACAACTGCTCCAATAGAAAATCGCAGTTGTAAAACCGCAGTGAAATTCGCAGAAAAACCGTGGTAAATCCGCGATAAATCCACAGCGGTTTAGCACTGCGGATTTATCAAATCCGCTGCGGAAAAATCCGCAGAGGACCAGAACACGTGTGCACATACCGAAACCCTAACCCTAACCCTACCCCTAATTCTAACTTCAACCTTAGTGGAAAAAAAAAAAATGCTTTATTTTATTATTGTCCCTACCTATGGGGGACAAAGGGGGGGGGGTCATTTACTGTTTTTTTTATTTTGATCACTGTGATAAAACCTATCACAGTGATCAAAATTCACATTGGAACGAATCGGCAGATTCGGCGGGCGCACTGCGCATGCGCCCGCCATTTTGGAACATGGCGGCGCCCAGGAAAGAAGACGGACGGACCACGGGAGGCTCGGTAAGTATAAGGGGGGGGGGGGGGGAGGATCGGTGTGCGGGCGGGTGGATCGGTGTGCGGGGGGTGGATCGGTGTGCGGGGGGGGGGTGGATTGGAGCACGGGGGGTAGGATTGGAGCACGGGGGGAGCGGAGCACAGGACGGAGGGGAGCGGATCACAGATCGGTGGCTTGGGGGGGCGATCGGTGGGGTGGGGGCACAAAAGTGTTTCCAGCCATGGCCGATGATATTGCAGCATTGGCCATGGCTGGATTGTAATATTTCACCAGTTTTTTAGGTGAAATATTACAAAATCGCTCTGATTGGCAGTTTCACTTTCAACAGCCAATCAGAGCGATCGTAGCCACGGGGGGGTGAAGCCACCCCCCCCTGGGCTAAACTACCACTCCCCCTGTCCCTGCAGGCCGGGTGAGATTGGAGTTAACCCTTTCACCCGGCCTGAAGGAGCCCAATCCGGCCATGACGCATATGTTGCATCACAGGTCGGATTGGCACGGGTTTTCATGACGCATACGCTGCGTCAAAGGTCGGGAAGGGGTTAATGGAGTGCGTTACACCGCGGCATAACGCGGTCCATTAGCGCTGCCATTAACCCTGTGTGAGCGCTGACTGGAGGGGAGTACGGAGCGGGCACTGACTGCGGGGAGGAAGGAGCGGCCATGTTGCCGCCGGACTGCGCCCGTCGCTGATTGGTCGTGGCAATGGTCGTGGGCGTTTTGCCACGACAAATCAGCGACTTGGATTTCCATGACTGACAGAGGCCGCAACCAATGAATATCTGTGACAGAAAGACAGACAGAAGGACAGACAGAAAGATGAAGTGACCCTTGGACATTTATATAGTAGATACTTTTTGTAACCTGGCTCCTAGATAAAGTTAATATTTAAACCTGCTGCCCAGACCAAAAATATAATAGCATTGTCTATCGGGTTACAATAGACTATACGGATACATGTCCCTACATGACGCTGTGCAGGAAACAAGCCCACAACACTAACAAGATGCGCCATAGATGTCCTGAAATAAAGCGTTAGCTGTCAGGTTCATCTAGAGAGAGTATAAACCTCCTGTGGCAGTTCACTCACGTGGCGGCACAGAGAGGTAGAAATAATGGGAATACTGTCTCTTTAAGTCCTTGTTGGTTATTTGTCAGGCCGCATAAACCAACCCATAGGGGCAAAATCTCAGCCTTTCTGGCTACAACAGAAACAAAACAATAAAAGGAAAACAATAATGCTGCAACAGTGTTGGAATGGTGTGGGCGGCACCCCGCTCTGGAGCAGCACAGGTTCAGTCTGTGCTCGATGAGCCACAAAGCCACTGGAGACTCCTCTCCAGGATAGTCCAACGTAGACTACCTGTAGAGCTGTTATTTAAGCCTAAGCCTGTTCTACCATCATGTGATTGATCACATGATCATGACCTCACGCAGGTCCTGGCAGGTCTGCCAGGGGAGATAAAGTGGACCTTCTCCCACCCCCTCTATGAATGTCCACATAAAATCAGCCCATATATGCAACTTAACCCTCACAACACGTAGTGTGCTGGAGAAAAATGCTCTGGTTTGATATCACCAACGCCGTTAAGCGCAGTGTCCCATATTTCCCTTCCACCACCCTGCCAGTGACTGTCACACTCATTAGCTACTTCTATGTCCAAGAACATCCCTACGCGTTTCAGCTACTTTTGTTACCGCCATGATCATCAGGGGCTAACAGTGTGCTAAATGTCTCACAACTACCGTATTATGCTATCCGATTGATGCTATCCAGTTGCTGGCCGTCTGCACGAACCTATATGAACGTCTAGATGAAATTGTCAATATGGCAGTTTGATGACAGGAACAGACCATAGAGAACTTATTGACAATCCCCCAACAGATATATAAAGCTATATATATTTGGAAAGTTTTTTCCTAGAAAACGAACAATACTGAACAAGACAAAATGGGACTAAATGTAGTGAACAATCCTTCACCACTTATTTCTGACCTATTTTTGAGACTTTCGAGCCAAAAAAGTCCTTTAATCTTTTCCATTAGTGTATTTTAATTTCTTAGAATAAAGGTTAATTTTTATTATTACTCCTATTGGATTAGTTCTGTGGAGTGTTTTAGAATATAAGTTTGGAAATATCTAGTAAATTAGTGAAACAGTGAATTGATAAATAACACGATATGAAGGACATGGCAGGATTCTTATCGAGAGATTAATATGGACCAATGGTTTACAGACGCTAGGGAGGTATTTTCGGACAAAGAGGTTTCCTCATTTAGTATTACACAGTCTATTAAAACTGCTTTTGCTACTGTCACTGGAACATATAAGGATAATATTCGCTCATGGTGGGAAGTCCAAAGTTTGGACAAGTATATCAAAAACATAACAATCCTAGGGGTCTTAGAATAATAATTTTATATAGCGCCAACATATTCCGCAGCGCTTTACAAATTGTAGAGGGGATTTGTACAGACAATAGACATTACAGCATAGCAAAAATCACAGTTCAAAATAGATATCAAGAGGAGTGAGGGCCCTGCTCGCAAGCTTACAAAGAGGAAAATGGGGAGATACGAGAGGTGGATGGTAACAATTGCTTTCGTTTTTTGGACCAGCCATAGTGTAAGGATCGGGTGTTCATGTAAAGCTGCATGAACCAGTTAACAGCCTAAGTATGTAGCAGTACAGACATAGAGGGATATTAACTGCATAAATTGTATGAGAACATGATGCGAGGAACCGGATTTTGGTTTAACTTATATGAATGGGCCACACAGGGATAGTTAGGTTAATGCGTTGAGGCGGTAGGCCAGTCTGAACAAATGCGTTTTTAGGGCACGCTTAAAACTGTGGGGATTGGGGATTAATCGTATTAACCTGGGTAGTGCATTCCAAAGAATTGGCAAAGCATGTGAAAAGTCTTGGAGACGGGAGTGGGAGGTCCTGATTATTGAGGATGCTAACCTGAGGTCATTAGCGGAGCGGAGGGCACGGGTAGGGTGGTAGACTGAGACCAGAGAGGAGATGTAGGGTGGTGCTGAGCCATGGAGTGCTTTGTGGATGAGGGTAGTAGTTTTGTACTGGATTCTTGAGTGAATGGGTAACCAGTGTAGTGACTGGCACAGGGTAGAGGCATCGGTGTAATGGGTGGTGAGGAATATAATCCTGGCAGCAGCATTCAGGACAGATTGAAGCGGGTGAGTTTGGTAAGAGGGAGGCCGTTTAGGAGGGAGTTACAATAGTCCAGACGAGAATGAATAAGAGAAACAGTAAGAGTTTTTGCAGAGTTGAAAGTAAGAAAAGGGTGAATTCTAGAAATGTTTTTGAAATGCAGATAAGAAGAGCGAGCCAGTGATCGGATGTGGGGGGTGAATGAAAGCTCGGAATCAAGGATGACCCCAAGGCAGCGGGCATGTTGCTTTGGAGTAATGGTGGAACCACACACAGAGATGGCAATGTCAGGCAAAGATAAGATTGGGGATCTGCGAGAGCGGGGACGTTACCGCGACCCCGGAACGCGGCCCCGGTAAAAACATTGCGTTAGCGCAATCTGCTAGCGCTAGACGGATTGCACTAACGCAATGTGACCCTAGCTTAAGACAATCACTGGTGTTTACTAAAAAGGTCGGCGTGATAACAGGAGAAGAAGTGTATAATTGGGTGTCATCAGCATAGAGATGGTACTGGAACCCAAATCTACTGATTGTTTGTCCAATAGGGGCAGTATACAAAGAGAAGAGGAGGGGGGGCCTAGGACTTGAGGAACCCCAACAGTAAGGGGAAGGTGAGAGGAGGAGGAACCAGCAAAAGATACAGTGAAGGAGCGATCAGAGAGATAGGAGGAGAACCTGGAAAGAATGATGTCCTTGAGGCCGATGGAGCGGAGCATAGTGAGGAGGAGCTCATGATCCACAGTATCGAATGCTGCGGAGAGATCCACGAGAATTAGCATGGAGTAGTGTAATGTGAATATAGAATGGCTATTTTGAGTCCATTTTGAAATATACTGAACGCATACAGACTATTACAGAGCAGCATTTCTTGTAATGCATTTACAGACAGACAATGCTCATTGTGACACAATCTTGAGAGTTGTTTATTTATTGTCTGAAGACCTTCGAGTTTACAAACAGTTTTAAGTTTGTTTGTTATTGTAAAACAGTAAGGTTTATTTAACCTCTGTCTGTAGTGGGTTTATCTAAGGGTACCGTCACACTGAAACGACGCTGCAGCGATACGACAACGATGTCGATCGCTGCAGCGTCGCTGTTTGGTCGCTGGAGAGCTGTCACACAGACAGCTCTCCAGCGACCAACGATCCCGAAGTCCCCTGGTAACCAGGGTAAACATCGGGTTACTAAGCGCAGGGCCGCGCTTAGTAACTCGATGTTTACCCTGGTTACCGTTGTCAATGTAAAAAAACAAACACTACATACTTACATTCCCGGTGTCTGGTCAGGTCCCTCGCCTTTTATGTATCTATGGGTTTAGGGCCCATTGTCTGATATCTTGGTCTCATCCTATCTTGAAAGCTGGCCACTTGAAGGGCAGGGTGAAACCAAAGTTAAATAGTGCAAATCTCTATATAAGACCAGAGAAACATGACTAAAGGTACCGTCACACTAAGCGACGCTGCAGCGATACCAACGATGTCGATCGCTGCAGCGTCGCTGTTTGGTCGCTGGAGAGCTGTCACACAGACAGCTCTCCAGCGACCAACGATCCTGAAGTCCCCGGGTAACCAGGGTAAACATTGGGTTACTAAGCGCAGGGCCGCGCTTAGTAACCCGATGTTTACCCTGGTTACCGTTGTCAATGTAAAAAAACAAACACTACATACTTACATTCCCGGTGTCTGGTCAGGTCCCTCGCCTTCAGCTTCCAGCACTGACTGAGCGCCGGCCGTAAAGTACAGCGGTGACGTCACCGCTGTGCTCTGCTTTACGGCTGGCCGGCGCTCACCAGTCAGTGCGGGAAGCTGACGGCGGGGTACATGACCAGACACAGGGAATGTAAGTATGTAGTGTTTGTTTTTTTACATTTACAACAGTAACCAGGGTAAACATCAGGTTACTAAGCGCGGCCTGCGCTTAGTAACCCGATGTTTACCCTGGTTACCAGTGACGACATCGCTGGATCGGTGTCACACACACCGATTCAGCGATGTCAGCGGGAGATCCAGCGACAAAATAAAGTGCTGGACTTTCCCCAGCGACCAACGATCTCCCAGCAGGGGCCTGATCGTTGGTCGCTGTCACACAACGATTTCGTTAACAATATCGTTGCTACGTCACAAAAAGCAACGATATCGTTAACGATATCGTTCAGTGTGACGGTACCTTAAGACAGAAGCATAAACTGGTGTACCTGTACTTACAATGTTGTGATACCTGCATAAGTGGGGACGCCCGTGCAGTGTTGAGCATTTTCCAGGGGTTCTCGGTCTTGGTGTTGCTTCTCTGATTTTCCAGACGGATGATGTTTAAAAGCTCCTTGGTGACAGATGATGTGAGTATACGTACTTAAATCATTATATGTATTTAATCCTTGTATGTTCTTAATCATTATATGAATTTAATCCTTTTACTGTATGAACTTTGTATCTTAAAATATACAAATGTGTATTCAATCATACTATCCAATCATATTATTCCTTTAATTTTGTACTTTGAAATAAAATTGCGTTATATCGCAAATAGTAACCTTCTTTAAAGCCGTATCCGAACCTTAGTGTTAAAAGCTTGGCAATACAAGTAGTGACCAATAGATTTAGCTGTTAGTAGATTAGAGACTTTAGTGAGGGCCTGATCACTTCTTCTTCTGTAATTGGTTCAAAGTCAGAGAGTGAACTAGATGCTGTGGGGGAGGGAGGACAGTGCTTGGTATGAAGGGATTGGGAGATCATTTCCTGTCGGATGTGATCAATTTTTTCTTTGAAGTAATTGGCCAGATCGTCAGATGGATCTGGATAAGTTGGAAACTTGGGCTGAAAGGTGGCAGATGAGGTTTAACAATGATAAATGTAAGGTTATACACATGGGAAGAAGGAATCAATATCACCATTACACACTGAACGGGAAACCACTGGGTAAATCTGACAGGGAGAAGGACTTGGGGATCCTAGTTAATGATAAACTTACCTGGAGCAGCCAGTGCCAGGCAGCAGCTGCCAAGGCAAACAGGATCATGGGGTGCATTAAAAGAGGGCTGGATACACATGATGAGAGCATTATACTGCCTCTGTACAAATCCCTAGTTAGACCGCACATGGAGTACTGTGTCCAGTTTTGGGCACCGGTGCTCAGGAAGGATATAATGGAACTAGAGAGAGTACAAAGGAGGGCAACAAAATTAATAAAGGGGATGGGAGAACTACAATACCCAGATAGATTAGCGAAATTAGAATTATTTAGTCTAGAAAAAAGACGACTGAGGGGCGATCTAATAACCATGTATAAGTATATAAGGGGACAATACAAATATCTCGCTGAGGATCTGTTTATACCAAGGAAGGTGACGGGCACAAGGGGGCATTCTTTGCGTCTGGAGGAGAGAAGGTTTTTCCATCAACACAGAAGAGGATTCTTTACTGTTAGGGCAGTGAGAATCTGGAATTGCTTGCCTGAGGAGGTGGTGATGGCGAGCTCAGTCGAGGGGTTCAAGAGAGGCCTGGATGTCTTCCTGGAGCAGAACAATATTGTATCATACAATTATTAGGTTCTGTAGAAGGACGTAGATCTGGGGATTTATTATGATGGAATATAGGCTGAACTGGATGGACAAATGTCTTTTTCGGCCTTACTAACTATGTTATGTCAGCGCGGAGATCTGTGGTTGGGGCCTGCACTCTTGGGTTGAGTAGGGACTGGAAAGTGTCAAAGAGACGTTTAGGGCTATTTGGACAGGAAGGCGATGAGGGTGTTAAAATAGGTTTGTTTGGAGAGGTGAAGGGCAGAGTTGTATGTTTTTAGCATGAACTTATAATGGATGAAATCTTCGGGTGGATTAGATTTTCTCCACAGAGGTTCGGCACACCTGGAGCACCGCTGCAGGAAACGTGTTTTCAGCGTGTGCCACTGTTGTCGCGTTCTGTGCAGAGTTGTTCTATGTATAGGAGGTGCAGTTTCATCCAGGGCACGTTGCAGGGTTTCATTGTAATGCTTCAGTGCAGAATCAGGACATGAGATGGAGGAGATAGGGGCCAATGAGGACTGCAAGTTCTTCACAAGTTTCTGGGTGTAAGGGTATGTGTCCACGTTCAGGATTGCATCAGGATTTGGTCAGGATTTTATGCAGGTAAAATCCTGACCAAATCTGCACCTGAGGTCACTGGCAGGTCACCTGTGTTGTCCTTGTGTTTTTTTTATGCACTGCAAGAACATGCTGCGTTCTTAAAAGACGCGCCGCATGTGCGTTTTCGCGGGTATGCCGCATGCGTTTTTTCCCTGCATAGTGGAGACAGGATTTCATTAAATCCCCTCCACTATGCTGTAACATCTGGACACTACTGCGTTTTTGATGCTGCGGCTCAACGCTGCGTCAAAAACACAGCGTTTCCTGAACATGGAAACATACCCTTAATGGCCTGTATCTACTAAATAATTGTCTAAGGGTCACTTCCGTCTGTCTTTCACGGACATTCAAGTCGCTGATTTTGATGCGACCAATCAGCGACGGGCACAGACCAGAAGAAAATGGCCGCTCCATACTCCCCGCAGTCAGAGTCCCCGGCGCCCGCTCCATACTCCCCCCAGTCAGCGCCCGCTCCATACTCCCCTCCGGTCACCGCTCACACAGGGTTAATGGCAACGGTAACGGACCGCGTTATGCTGTGGGTAACACACTCCGTAATCGCTGCTATTAACCCTGTATGACCAAGTTTTTACCATTGATGCTGCCTATGCAGCATCAATAGTAAAAAGATGTAATGTTAAAAATAATAAAAAAACAAAAAACCTGCTATACTCGCCCTCCGTCGTCGGACGATGCGCTCGCGCCGGCCGCCATCCTCCGTTCCCAGAGATGCATTGCGAACTTATCCAGAAGACTTAGCGGTCTCACGAGACCGCTAAGTCATCTGGGTAATTTCACAATGAATCCTGGGAATGGAAGATGGCGGCCGCATCACACAGCTTCGCTGGAACCCAGGGGTGAGTATATAACGTTTTAATTTAATTTTTTTTTTTTCTTTAACAGGGATATGGTGCACACACTGCTAAATACTGCATGGGCAGTGTGATATACCTACGTGACTGGGCAATATACTACGTGACTGGGCAATATACTACGTGGACATGCATATTCTAGACTACCCGATGCGTTAGAATCGGGCCACCATCTAGTGTTTCTATAAGTGTGGAAAGTGGGGGTGACCTGGACGGGATGGCAGTTCTTGATAGAAAATGAAAGAAGGTTGTGGTCAGAGAGCGGGAGAGGAGAGTTTGTGAAATTGTCCACTGAGCAAAGTCGGGAGAAGACCAAGTCGAGGGAGTTTCCGTCGTCATGCGTTGGAGAGTTAGTATGCAGACTTTGATAGAATGGTCTGCGGGTGTTATGTTGCATTTGCAGAGCCCCTAATGTACCTAAACAATAAAAACCCCCACAAGTGACCCCATTTTGGAAACTAGACCCCCCATGGAACTTATCTAGATGTGTGGTGAGAACTTTGAATGCCCAAGTACTTCACAGAAGTTTAGAATGCAAAGTAATGAAAATAAAAAAAATTTTTTTCCCACAAAAAGGATTTTTTAGCCCCCAAGATTTTATTTTCACAAGGGTAACAAGAGAAATTGGACCCCAAAAGTTGTTGTCCAATTTATCCCGAGTACGCTGATGCTCCATATGTGGGGGTAAACCACTGTTTGGGCGCACGGCAGAGCTCAGAAGGGAGGGAGCACCATTTGACTTTTTGAGCGCAAAATTGGCTGTCGTGTTTGGAGACCCCCTGATGTACCTAAACAGTGGAAACCCCCCAATTCTAACTCCAACCCTAACCTCAACATACCCCTAATCCTAATCCCAACCCGATCCATAATCCTAATCACAACCCTAATGATAATCACAACCCTAACCCCAAAACAACCCTAATCTCAACCCTAATCAAAACCCTAAATCCAACACGCCCCTAATCCTAATCTCAACCACAACCTTAACCCTAATCCCAAACCCAACTCTAATCCCAAGCGTAACCCTAACGCCAACCCTAATACCAACCCTAATCCAAACCCTAACCCTAATCCCAACTCTAACCCTAACTTTAGCCGGAACCCTAGCCCTAACTTTAGCCCCAACCCTAGCCTTAACCCTAAATTTAGCTCCAACCCCAACCCTAGCCCTAAATTTAGCCCCAACCCTTAGGCTACTTTCACACTTTCGTCATGTGGCATCCGTCGCAATCCGTCGTTTTGGACAAAAAACGGATCCTGCAAATGTGCCCGCAGGATGCATTTTTTGCCCATAGACTTGTATTGCCGACGGATTGTGACGGATGGCCACACGTCGCGTCTGTCGTGCACTGGATCCGTTGTGTTTTGGCGGACCGTCACAAAAAAAAAATGTTCAATGTAACTTTTTTTGTATGTCGCGTCCGCCATTTCTGACTGTGCATACGTGACCAACTCCGCCCCCTCCTCCCCAGGACATAGACTGGGCAGCGGATGCGTTGAAAAACTGCATCCACTGCCCACATTGTGCACAATTTTCACAACGTAAATCATCCCAAACAAAACGTGCAACACAAAGACACTGTATTAAAATTAATTTTATTAATGGTAATATAAAGTAAAAAATAGTAATATACACAAATGAAGCTTCATTTGTCTATATTACTATTTTTTACTTTACATTACCATTAATAAAATTAATTTTAATACAGTGTCTTTGTGTTCCACGTTTTGTTTGGGATGATTTATGTCTAGTAGTGCATGACATATACCTTGCATACAAGTGGTTATTTATTGGATTAACTAATTTTCACAACGTGCGTCGGTACGTCGGCTCGACGCATTGCGACAGTACTGTACTGACGCAAGTGTGAAAGAAGCCCAACCCTAGCCCTAAATTTAGCCTCAGC
The DNA here is from genome assembly GCF_032444005.1 of Ranitomeya imitator. NCBI lineage: Eukaryota > Metazoa > Chordata > Amphibia > Anura > Dendrobatidae > Ranitomeya > Ranitomeya imitator. The sequence continues at coordinate 738,037,529 of NC_091284.1, read as the reverse complement.
CCTAACCCTAAATTTAGCCCCAACCCCTCCAGCTGCCGGCCGGCAGATCATGGTGGGCGCACTGCGCATGCGCCCGCCATTTTCTTACTGGTTGAAGAAGCTGGCGGGCTGGAGGGGACGCAGAAGGATCCGGGGACACCGGTAAGTATAGCAGGGTCCCCGAATCCCCCTATTTCTCTGTCCTCTGATGTGCGATCACATCAGAGGACAGAGAATGACAGATCGCTTTTTTTTTTGCGGCCACTGGTAAACAGTTAATTACCGGCGATCGCAAAACAGGGGTCGGTAAAAACCGACCCCGATCATGTTCTTTGGGGTCTCGGCTAGCCCTGGCAGCCGAAACCCCAAAGATTTTCCGGGTGCCAGCCGGCAGGTGTACTGCGCATGCGCCCGCCATTTTTTGGCTGGAACAAGATGGTGGCGCCCATCGAGAGCCACGAGGAGCACTGGGGGAGACAGGTGAGTATCGGAGGGGCTATCGGGGACCCCATTTCTCTGTCCTCTGATGTGCCATCACATCGGAGGACAGAGAAATTAAATGGGAAATCAAGTTTTTTTTTTTTTTCCGATCGCCGGTAAACGGTTAATTACCGGCGATCGCAACCCGGGGGTCGGTAAAAAAAATCATGTTCTTTGGGGTCTCGGCTACCCCCGGCAACAGAGACCCCAGAGAAAATCCAACTCTGCGGGGCGTTATTCACTTTTTCCACAGCGCCGTTAATTAACGGTGCTGTGGTTTAAGTACCCTTAACTGCTGCCGTTAAAAGGCGTATCGGCGGTCATTAAGGGGTTAAAGTTGCTGGCACTATGGTGTTTTAATAAAATAAAAATAGTGCTTCTCCCGTTTACCAGAACAGAAAATTTGGCAGTCTCATGATATGGACAATTGCCTTTCCTTTTTTGTAACGTAAGTTAACAAGTGATAAATACAAATTTTGTATTTAACTTTATTGTTGAAAAATCAAACTGTGTTGAAATCTCTTGAGAATAGTTTAATGTACAATATACATTCACTCCTTTTTGTGCCTGCCTTCAAAGAACAGTCTGTAGCCAGTTTTTGGCTGGTGAATGTAACGTAAGTTACCATGGAATGACCCATACAGGTACATACTATAGACCGGAGCAGATGACAAACAGGTACATACTTTAGAGAGGCGCGAGGGGGAAAAGCGAGAGGCGCGAGGGGGGAAAGCGAGAGGCGCGAGGTGCTATAACTAACCACAGTTAGTCAGTCAGTTTAGAGAAAAAAAAAAAAAGGCTCACAATTTTAGTAACAATTTGAATAGATACTCAATCTGAGATGTTATCTTCAAATGGGGAACTGAGAGTGAGGGAAGAGTCCAAAATTTACCACACCAAAGATCCAATGTAAATTGTTCTCACTCAAGAGGCTCATAAAGGTCATCTAATCAAGGAAGATATCAAAGATCCAGAAACCATCTGGGTCCAACCGGGAGCTTTTTAGCACAAGAACATCCGATACGTACAGAGTACAAAATACAAACCAGACATATGTAACAGTAGACATGGATTCTGCCACATCTAAAGATGTTAATAACATTATCAATCTATCCTCCCACCATCTCACTATGGAAGAGAGGGTCCTTCTAATGAATGAAGGCGCTTTGGACGGAGCGGAAAACCCGCTCCGCCCAAAGCGCCGCCCTCTTCTGTACGCGCAGTGTTTCCGGATGTGTTCATTGCACAAATCCGGAATCTCCGCACCCCATACATAGGGCCCTGTGATTTACCTTGCGGCGACGGAGCGTCGCCGCAAGGTAAACAGACGTCTAAAAGGACGCGCCGCATGTCCGCAAACGCAGGGCCGCCAGATGCATGTTCACATGCATAGTGGAGATGGGATTTCATAAAATCCTTTCCACTATGCGGTAACATCTGGACGCTGCGGGTTGAACGCTGCGGCTGTACACAGCATCCAATCCGCAACTAATCCTGAACGTGGACACATACCCTAAGGGACTCATTTGTACCGACTACACGCTTTAAGGTACCGTCACATTTAGCGACGCTGCAGCGATCTAGACAACGATCCCGATCGCTGCAGCGTCGCTGTGTGGTCGCTGGAGAGCTGTCACACAGACAGCTCTCCAGCGACCAACTATGCGAAGTCCCTTCGTAACCAGGGTAAACATCGGGTTACTAAGTGCAGGGCTGACAGTGCGGGAAGCTGACGACACGGCCCTGCGCTTAGTAACCCGATATTTACCCTGGTTACCAGTGAAGACATCGCTGAATCGGCGTCACACACGCCGATTCAGCGATGTCTGCGGGAGTCCAGCGACGAAATGAAGTTCTGGACTTTCTGCGCCGACCAACGATGGCACAGCAGGATCCTGATCGCTGCTGCGTGTCAAACTCAACGATATCGCTAGCCAGGACGCTGCAACGTCACGGATCGCTAGCGATATCGTTCAGTATGAAGGTACCTTTAGTGCCTTTGAATGGATAAAAGAAAGAAGTACTAAATATCCCCCATCTGGTGAAACAATTCATTGATCTCTTTGTTGAACTCACCACAGAGAGATTAGAAGAAATGGAAACTCAAAAACAAGAAAGGAATTGGCAGAACAATCTAGACCCAAATGTTTCTCCTGCAATTCAGTGGTTGAGGTCTGACAACAAATTAACAATCAAACAGGAAGATAAAGGGGAAACCTCGTTATCATGGATAATGCTAAATATAAAGCAATGTGATTAGATATTCCAAAATAATTATAAGAAACTAGATAACATTCCTCTCCCTTATCATCAAAAGGAACTGAGGAGCCGTTCTACAAAAAGGCTACCCTAAATAATTCTTGGGCGAAGCCTATAGTCATGCACTATCACAGAATTCCCTTTCATCCCTCAAAAATAGAAATGAGACTGGCAACAAATTCCATCTTCTAGGTACTTTAGATAACTGTAGTAGTGATCTATGGAACATCGTGCAAGACCTATGGGGAATATTAACCCCTTTACCCCCAAGGGTGGTTTGCACGTTATGGACCGGGTCAATTTTTACAATTCTGACCACTGTCCCTTTATGAGGTTATAACTCTGGAACGCTTTAACGGATACCGGTGATTCTGACATTGTTTTCTTGTGACATATCGTACTTCATGATAGTGGTAACATTTCTTTGATATTACCTGCATTTATTTGTGAAAAAAACGGAAATTTGGCGAAAATTTTGAAAATTTCGCAATTTTCCAACTTTGAATTTTTATGCAATTAAATCACAGAGATATGTCACACAAAATACTTAATAAGTAACATTTCCCACATGTCTACTTTACATCAGCACAATTTTGGAATCAAAATTTTTTTTTGTTAGGGAGTTATAAGGGTTAAAAGTTGACCAGCAATTTCTCATTTTTACAACACCATTTTATTTTAGGGACCACATCTCATTTGAAGTCATTTTGAGGGGTCTATATGATAGAAAATACCCAAGTGTGACACCCTTCTAAAAACTGCACCCCTCAAGGTTCTCAAAACCACATTCAAGAAGTTTATTAACCCTTCAGGTGTTTCACAGGAATTTTTGGAATGTTTAAATAAAAATTAACATTTAACTTTTTTTCACAAAAAATTTACTTCAGCTCCAATTTGTTTTATTTTACCAAGGGTAACAGGAGAAAATGGACCCCAAAAGTTGTTGTACAATTTGTCCTGAGTACGCTGATACCCCATATGTGGGGGTTAACCACAGTTTGGGCGCATGGCAGAGCTCGGAAGGGAAGGAGCGCCATTTGACTTTTCAATGCAAAATTGACTGGAATTGAGATTGGACGCCATGTTGCGTTTGGAGAGCCACTGATGTACCTAAACATTGAAACCCCCCACAAGTGACACCATTTTGAAAAGTAGACCCCCTAAGGAACTTATCTAGATGTGTGGTGAGCACTTTGACCCAATAAGAGCTTCACAGAAGTTTATAATGCAGAACCGTAAAAATAAAAAATCATTTTTTTTTTCACAAAAATTATCTTTTCGCCCCCAATTTTTTATTTTCCCAATGGTAAGAGAAGAAATTGGACCACAAAAGTTGTGGCACAATTTGTCCTGAGTACTCTGATACCCCATATGTGGGGGTAAACCATTGTTTGGGCGCATGGGAGAGCTCGGAAGGGAAGGAGCGCCGTTTGACCTTTCAATGCAAAATTGACAGGAATTGAGATTGGACGCCATGTTGCGTTTGGAGAGCCACTGATGTACCTAAACATTGAAACCCCCCACAAGTGACACCATTTTGAAAAGTAGACCCCCTAAGGAACTTATCTAGATGTGTGGTGAGCACTTTGACTCAATAAGAGCTTCACAGAAGTTTATAATGCAGAGCCGTAAAAATAAAACAACATTTTTTTCCCACAAAAATAATTTTTTAGCCCCCAGTTTTGTATTTTCCTGAGGGTAAAAGGAGAAATTGGACCCCAATAGTTGTTGTCCAATTTGTCCTGAGTGCGTTGATACCCCATATGTGGGGGGGAACCAGCGTTTGGGCGCATGGGAGGGCTCGGAAGGGAAGGAGCGCCATTTGGAATGCAGACTTAAATGGAATGGTCTGCAGGCGTCACATTGCGTTTGCAGAGCCCCTAATATACCTAAACAGTAGAAACCCCCACAAGTGACCCCATATTGGAAACTAGACCCCCCCACGAACTTATCTAGATGTGTTGTGAGAACTTTGAGCCCCCAAGTGTTTCACTACAGTTTATAACGCAGAGCCGTGAAAATAAAAAATCTCTTTTTCCCACAAAAATTATTTTTTAGCCCCCAGTTTTGTATTTTCCCAAGGGTAACAGAAGAAATTGGACCCCAAAAGTTGTTGTCCAATTTGTCCTGAGTACGCAGATACCCCATATGTTGGGGCAAACTCCTGCTTGGGCACACGGGAGAGCTCGGAAGGGAAGGAGCACTGTTTTACTTTTTCAATGCAGAATTGGATGGAATTGAGATCGGTCGCCATGTCGCGTTTGGAGATCCCCCTGATGTGCCTAAACAGTGGAAACCCCCCAATTATAACTGAAACCCTAATCCAAACACACCCCTAACCCTAATCCCAACAGTAACCCTAACCACACCTCTAACCCAGACACACCCCTAATCCTAATCCCAATCGCAAATGTAATCCAAACCCTAACCCTAACTTTAGCCCCAACCCTAACTGTAGCCTTAACCCTAACCCTAGTCCCAACCCTAGCCCTAGCCCTAGCCCTAACCCTAGCCCTAGCCCTAACCCTAGCCCTAGCCCTAACCCTAATGGGAAAATGGAAATAAATACATTTTTTTCATTTACTTTTATAGCGGGTTTTTTAGCGGATTTTTATGATTGGCAGCCGTCACACACTGAAAGACGCTTTTTATTGCAAAAAATATTTTTTGCGTTACCACATTTTGAGAGCTATAATTTTTCCATATTTGAGTCCACAGAGTCATGTGAGGTCTTGTTTTTTGCGGGACGAGTTGACGTTTTTATTGGTAACATTTTCGGGCACGTGACATTTTTTGATCGCTTTTTATTCCGATTTTTGTGAGGCAGAATGACCAAAAACCAGCTATTCATGAATTTCTTTTGGGGGAGGCGTTTATACCGTTCCGCGTTTGGTAAAATTGATAAATCAGTTTTAATCTTCAGTTCAGTACGATTACAGCGACACCTCATTTATATCATTTTTTTATGTTTTGGCGCTTTTATACGATAAAAACTATTTTATAGAAAAAAATAATTATTTTTGCATCGCTTTATTCTGAGGACTATAACTTTTTTATTTTTTTGCTGATGTTGCTGTATGGCGGCTCATTTTTTGCGGGACAAGATGACGCCTTCAGCGGTACCATAGTTATTTATATCCGTCTTTTTGATCGCGTGTTATTCCACTTTTTGTTTGGCGGTATGATAATAAAGCGTTGTTTTTTGCCTCGTTTTTTTTTTTTTTTTCTTACGGTGTTTACTGAAGGGGTTAACTAGTGGGCCAGTTTTATAGGTTGGGTCGTTACGGACGCGGTGATACTAAATATGTGTACTTTTATTGTTTTGTTTTTTTTATTTAGATAAAGAAATGTATTTATGGGAATAATATTTTTTTTTTTTTTTACACACTTGGAAATTTTTTTTTTTTACTTTGTCCCAGGGGGGGACAATACAGATCGGTGATCTGCCAGTTTGCACAGCACTCTGACAGATCACCGATCTGTCTGAGAGCAGTGCAGCGTTACCAAGTGCCTGCTCTGAGCAGGCACTTGGTAAGCCACCTCCCTCCGTGCAGGACCCGGATCCGCGGCCATTTTGGATCCGGGACTTACTGCAGGGAGGGAGGTAGGAGACCCCCGGAGCAACGCGATCACATCGCGTTGCTGCGGGGGTCTCAGGGAAGCACGCAGGGAGCCCCCTCCCTGCGCGATGCTTCCCTGCACCGCCGGCACATCGCGATCATCTTTGATCGCGGTGTGCCGGGGGTTAATGTGCCGGGGGCGGTCCGTGACCGCTCCTGGCACATAGTGCCGGATGTCAGCTGCGATAAGCAGCTGACACCCGGCCGCGATCGGCGGCGCTCCCGATCGCGCTGGACGTAATATTCCGTCCTTGGGAATTAAGGCCCACCCCACATGGACGGAATATTACGTCCAATAGCAGAAAGGGGTTAAAGAGGTTGTCCACTACTTTTATATTGTTGCCCTTTTTTTTTTTTTTTTTTTTTTTTTTATACTAGGACATCAATGTCTGATCAGCTAGGGTTCGTCACTCAGCCCCTCGCCGATCAGCTGCGGTGACGGTGACCGGAAGTACTTACTTGCGGAGCTTGGCTGTCTACTTAACATGGACAAAACAGAATTCATCATCTTTCCTTCATCTCACGCGACCCCCCCAACGAACCTATCCATTAGGCTATGTGCACACGTTCAGGTTTTTTCGCTTTTTTTGTTGCTTTTTTCACGCTGAAAATGCTATAAAAACTCATTAAAAACGCATACATTATGCATTCTATCATTTAGAATGCATTCTGCATGTTTTGTGCACATTGATGCGTTTTTACGCGAAACAAACGCATCGCGGTAAAGAAAGCATCATGTTCATTAATTTTGCGGATTTTCTGCGTTTTTCCTGCTATTCTATGCATTTGGGGAAAAAAAACGCACAAAAACGCACCAAAATGCATCAAAAACGCGTGAAAAACGCGGTAAAAACGCATGTGGATTTCTGGCAGAAATGTCCAGTTTTTGTCAGGAAAATTTCTGCAAGAAATCCTGACATGTGCACATACCCTTACAGTAAACGGCTGCCCACTCTCCCCAGTCCCACAAGCTCGCTTTCTCGGGGTAATCCTTGACACGGATCTCTCCTTCAAACCGCATATCCAAGCCCTTTCCATTTCCTGCCGCCTTCAACTCAAAAATATTTTACGGATCTGTACATTCCTAAACCAAGAATCTGCAAAACCCTAGTCCATGCCTTCATCATCTCCCGCCCCGACTACTGTAACCTCCTGCTCTGTGGCCTCCCCTTTAACACTCCCGCACCCCTCCAATCTAAACTCAGCTGCCCAACTAATCCACCTGTCCCCCCCCTCCCCCCTGCTATTCCCCAACCTCTCCCCTCTGTCAATCCCTTCACTGGCTCCCCATTACCCAGAGACTCCAGTACAAAACCCTAACCATGACATACAAAGCCATTCATAACCTGTCTCCTCCATACATCTGTGACCTCGTCTCCTGGTACTTTACTGCACGCAACCTCCGATCCTCACAAGACCTCCTTCTCTACTCCCCTCTTATCTCCTCTTCCCACAATCGCATACAAGATTTCTCTCGCGCATCACCCTTACTCTGGAACTCTGTACCACAACATATCAGACTCTCGCCTACCATCGAAACCTTCAAAAAGATCCTGAAGACCCACCTCTTCCGGGAAGACTACAACCTGCAGTAACCACCGATCAACCAAACCGCTGCATGACCAGCTCTACCCTCACCTACTGTATCCTCACCCATCCCTTGTAGATTGTGATCCCTCACGGGCAGGGTCCTCTCTCCTCCTGTACCACTTGTGACTTGTATTGTTCAAGATTATTGTACTGGTTTTTAATATGTATACCCCTCCTCACATGTAAAGCGCCATGGAATAAATGGGGCTATAATAACAAATAATAATAATACTTGTAGTAGCCGGGGCTTGTAATTGCACATCCGCCTCCTACTGAATTGGAGGGGGGCTGCATAGTATTCCGTGGTGGCACTACAAGTAGATGGCCAAGCTACGCAAGTAGTTATGGCCGATGGTGCCACTGATAACAGCTGATTGGCGGGGGGGCCCCGAGTGCCGGACGATCAGACATTGATGCCATGAGGATAGGGCATCAATGTAAAAGTAGTGGACAACCTCTTTAAGGGCAGATAAAAATCTTTTGGAGGTACTACCCAATAGTCAGTACAGCAGAGTAAAGGTACCTTCACACTGAGCGACTTAACAACGATAACGATAGCGATCCGTGACGTTGCAGCGTCCTGGATAGCGATATTGTTGTGTTTGACACGCAGCAGCGATCAGGATCCTGCTGTGAGATCGCTGGTCGGAGCTAGAAGGCCAGAACTTTATTTTGTCGCTGGATCACCCGCCGATATCGCTGAATCGGCGTGTGTGACGCCGATTCAGCGATGTCTTCACTTGTAACCAGGGTAAACATCGGGTTACTAAGCGCAGGGCCGCGCCGTCAGCTTCCCGCACTGTCAGCGCCGGCCGTAAAGCAGAGCACAGCGGTGACGTCACCGCTTTGCTTTACAGCCGGCGCTTACACAGTGCAGGGAAGGTGACGCCGGGGGACACAACAGACACCGAAATGTAAGTATGTAGTGTTTTTTTTTTTTTACATTTACAATGATAACCAGGGTAAACATCGGGTTACTAAGCGCGGCCCTGCGCTTAGTAACCCGATGTTTACCCTGGTTACCCGGGGACTTCGGCATCGTTGGTCGCTGGAGAGCTGTCTGTGTGACAGCTCTCCAGCGACCACACAACGACGAAACAGCGACGCTGCAGCGATCGGCATCATTGCCTATATCGCTGCAGCGTCGCTTAATGTGACGGTACCTTAAGACCTTTATGAACGCCTCTATGAAGGATGTTTTTTTAGAATCATGAGCTTGCAAACTGCAAAATGAAAGGTGTAGTCTATATGGCTACTTGCCAAAGTCCAGAAAACTACACAGAGCAATGTCCTCACTTGTAGTATGTGCGTCGTCCTGTCTGTACCATTAGATGTTTGAGAAAAGTTTTAAAAAAAAGTACAAAAATGTAGATGACATGTCAAATTTAAGACGCGGTTCACACAGTTGCAGATGTTTTTGACATATATGTCCTGCACACTGGTCGTAAGTCTGAAGACGGAGAAATGTGAACATGGCCGCATGATGATTCTTACTATGTCGGCCTACAGTCAGGCGGCATCAGAGAAGCCATTCAAGTGCACGCCAACCATGGTGTCCCAATAGTGCCAACACATGCTACAGAGTGCCAAGCTAGTCAGTGCCCCAATAGTGCCAACACATGCTACAGAGTGCCAAGCTAGTCAGTGCCCCAATAGTGCCAACACATGCTACAGAGTGCCAAGCTAGTCAGTGCCCTAATAGTGCCAACACATGCTACAGAGTGCCAAGCTAGTCAGTGCCCTAATAGTGCCAACACATGCTACAGAGTGCCAAGCTAGTCAGTGCCCTAATAGTGCCAACACATGCTACAGAGTGCCAAGCTAGTCAGTGCCCCAATAGTGCCAACACATGCTACAGAATGCCAGGCTAGTCAGTGCCCTAATAGTGCCAACACATGCTACAGAGTGCCAAGCTAGTCAGTGCCCTAAGAGTGCCAACACATACTACAGAGTGCCAAGCTAGTCAGTGCCCTAATAGTGCCAACACATACTACAGAGTGCCAAGCTAGTCAGTGCCCCAATAGTGCCAACACATGCTACAGAGTGCCAAGCTAGTCAGTGCCCTAATAGTGCCAACATATGCTACAGAGTGCCAAGCTAGTCAGTGCCCCAATAGTGCCAACACATGCTACAGAATGCCAAGCTAGTCAGTGCCCTAATATTGCCAACACATGTTACAGAGTGCCAAGCCAGTCAGTGCCCCAATAGTGCCAACACATGCTACAGAGTGCCAAGCTAGTCAGTGCCCTAATAGTGCCAACACATGCTACAGAGTGCCAAGCTAGTCAGTGCCCCAATAGTGCCAACACATGCTACAGAATGCCAAGCTAGTCAGTGCCCTAATAGTGCCAACACATGCTACAGAGTGCCAAGCCAGTCAGTGCCCCAATAGTGCCAACACATGCTACAGAGTGCCAAGCTAGTCAGTGCCCTAATAGTGCCGACACATGCTAGAGTGACAAGCTAGTCAGTGCCCCAATAGTGCCAACACATGCTACAGAGTGCCAAGCTAGTCAGTGCCGCAATAGTGCCAACACATGCTACAGACTGCCAAGCTAGTCAGTGCCCCAATAGTGCCAACACATACTACAGAGTGCCAAGATAGTCAGCCCCCTAATAGTGCCAACATGCTAGAGTGCCAAGCTAGTCAGTGCCCCAATAGTGCCAACATGCTACAGAGTGCCAAGCTAGTCAGTGCCCCAATAGTGCCAACACATACTACAGTGTTCCAAGCTAGTCAGCGCCCCAAAATAGAGTATAAAGTGAGCCAATGGTGCCCAGATAATGCAAAGGCATCGTGAGCCCAGACAACATGAACGTGACCACCGACCCAGACAACACGGCCACAAGCCAAGATAATGGTGCCACCGCCGCCGCACTATCCAGGCACGCCACCGCCCACATGACGCCCCCTATCGCCCATACAGAGCTGCGGGAGTCGGGACACATGAAGTCTTCCTGGCTGCAGGCTGACTCTGTGCCGCCGTCCGTCCTCCCGGAGCACAAAGCGCGGAGAAAGCAGCAGGACCGCACAGAGGAGACTCGCAGGCCGCCAGTACAACACAGTACTGACCCGGCCGCCCCCCAACACCCCCGGTTTAACCCTGCAGCCCCGCGGTCGGTCCCGTTTCCTGGCGCAGGGTCCGCCGCGCTCACCATGCAGTTGTGGTGCGCCACTACGCTGCCGTCCAGCGTGCGCTGCAGCTCCCCGGTGCTCTCGGTTTCCTCGGACAAGCCGCAGAAGTCGCAGAAGCCCTGCGGGGACATGGCGGAGCCTCCTCTCCGACTCCGGGCCGGTGACTTTAGTTCCTCCGCGACTCTTGCGTTTCTTTCTGTTACGATTCGTTCCTGGAGGAAGCGTCGCCCGGGCGTGTAATAACCGGGGAGGGCCTGTAATAACCGGGGAGGGCCTGTAATAACTGGGGAGGGCCTGTAATAACCGGGGAGGGCCTGTAATAACTGGGGAGGGCCTGTCCGTCCACCGCACGTGTGATTGGGCCTTCTCCAACATGTGATGTCTCCTCACTTCCAGGCCGATGGATATAGAGCTGCTTTCATCCGCTTTTCCCTTCTGTGCCGTCCATGTAAATCAAAGATAGAATCCATTTTATACACCGATACTGAACCCCTTCACCCCGTCGCCTTTTTCTTTTTTTCTTTTCGTTTTTCGCTTCTGTTCTTCCCAGAGCCATAACTTTTATTTTTTTCCTCAATATGGCCATGTGAGGGCTTGTTTTTTTGCGGGCCGAGTTGTACTTTTGAGCGACACCATGTTTTTTACCGTATCTTGTACTGGAAAACGGAACAAATTCCAAGTGCGGTGAAATTGCAAAAAAAGTGCAATCCCACACTTGTTTTTTGTTTGGCTTTTTTGCTAGGTTCCCTAAATGCTAAAACTGACCTGCCACTATGATTCTCCAGGTCAGTACGAGTTCATAGACACCAAACATGTCTAGGCTCTTTATTATCTAAGTGGTGATAAACAATTGAAACTTTGTAAAAAATAAATAAAAACAAGACCTGTAGAGTCTCCATTTTTCATGAGGTTGTGTGAGGGCTTATAGGGCTTAGTACCAACTTGTCGTTTTTAATTATACCATTTTGATGCAGATACAATGTTTTGATTGCCCGTTAGGGCATTTTAACCCCTTTACCCCCAAGGGTGGTTTACACGTTAATGTCCGGGCCAATTTTTACAATTCTGATCACTGTCCTTTTATGAGGTTATAACTCTGGAACGCTTCAAAGGATCCCGATGATTCTGACAATGTTTTCTCGTGACATATTGTACTTCATGGTAGTGGTAAAATTTCTTTGATATTACCTGCGTTTATTTGTGAAAAAAATGAAAATTTGGCAAAAATTTTGAAATTTTTCAACTTTGAATTGTTATGCCCTTAAATCACAGAGATATGTCACACAAAATACTTAATAAGCAACATTTCCCACATGTCTACTTTACATCAGCACAATTTTGGAACCAACATTTTTTAATGTTAGGGAGTTATAAGGGTTGACCAGCAATTTCTCATTTTTACAACACCATTTTTTTTAGGGACCACATCTCATTTGAAGTCATTTTGAGGGGTCTATATGATAGAAAATACCCAAGTGTGACACCATTCTAAAAACTGCACCCCTCAAGGTGCTCAAAACCACATTCAAGAAGTTTATTAACCCTTCAGGTGTTTCACAGGAATTTTTGGAATATTTAAATAAAAATGAACATTTAACTCTTTCCCAAAAATTTATTTCAGCTCCAATTTGTTTTATTTTCCCAAGAGTAAGAGAAGAAATTGGAACCCAAAAGTTGTTGTACAATTTGTCCTGAGTACGCTGATACCCCACATGTGGCGGTAAACCACTGTTTGGGCGCATGGAGGAGCTCGGAAGGGAAGGAGCGCCGTTTGACTTTTCAATGCAAAATTGATAGGAATTGAGACGGGACGCCATCTTGCATTTGAAGAGCCACTGATGTGCCTAAACATTGAAACCCCCCCACAAGTGACACCATTTTGGAAAGTAGACCCCCTAAGGAACTTATCTGGATGTGCGGTGAGCACTTTGACCCACCAAGGGCTTCACAGAAGTTTATGCAGAGCCGTAAAAATTAAACAAAAATTTTTTCCCACAAAAATTATTTTTTAGCCCGCAGTTTTGTATTTTTCCAAGGGTAACAGGAGGAATTGGACCCTAAATGTTGTTGTCCAATTTGTCCTGAGTACGCTGATACCCGATTTGTGGGGGGGAACCACCGTTTGAGCGCATGGCAGAGCTCATAAGAGAAGGAGTATCATTTGGAATGCAGACTTAGATGGATTGGTCTGCAGGCGTCACATTGCGTTTGCAGAGCCCCTAATGTACCTAAACAGTAGAAACCCCCCACAAGTGACCCCATACTGGAAACTAGATGCCCAAGGAACTAATCTAGATGTGTTGTGAGAACCTTGAAACCCCAAGTGTTTCACTACAGTTTATAACGCAGAGCCGAGAAAATAAAAAATCTTTTTTTCCCACAAAAATTATTTTTTAGCCCCCAGTTTTGTATTTTCCCAAGGGCAACAGGAGAAACTGGACCCCAAAAGTTGTTGTCCAATTTGTCCTGAGTACGCTGATACCCCATATGTTGGGGTAAACCCCTGTTTGGGCACACGGGAGAGCTCGGAAGGGAAGGAGCACTGTCACTTTTTCAACGCAGAATTGGCTGGAATTGAGATCGGATGCCATGTCGCGTTTGGAGAGCCCCTGATGTGCCTAAACAGTGGAAACCCCCCAATTATAACTGAAACCCTAATCCAAACACACCCCTAACCCTAATCCCAACGGTAACCCTAACCACACCGCTAACCCAGACACACCCCTAATCCCAACACTATTCCCAACCGTAAATGAAATCCAAACCCTAACCCTAACTTTAGCCCCAACCCTAACTTTAGCCCCAACCCTAACTGTAGCCTTAACCCTAGCCCTAACCCTAGCCATAGCCCTAACCCTAGCCTTAACGCTAGCCCTAACCCTAGCCCTAACCCTAATGGGAAAATGGAAATAAATACATTTTTTAAATTTTTTTATTTTTCCCTAACTAAGGGGGTGATGAAGGGGGGTTTGATTTACTTTTATAGCATTTTTTTTAGCGGATTTTTATGATTGGCAGTCGTCGCACACTGAAAGACGCTTTTTATTGCAAAAAATATTTTTTGCATTACCACATTTTGAGAGCTATAATTTTTCCATATTTGAGACCACAGAGTCATGTGAGGTCTTGTTTTTTGCGGGAGAAGTTGACGTTTTTATTGGTAACATTTTCGGGCACATGACATTTTTTGATCGCTTTTTAGTCCGATTTTTGTGAGGCAAAATGACCGAAAACCAGCTATTCATGAACTTCTTTTGGGGGAGGCGTTTATACCGTTCCGCGTTTGGTAAAATTGATGAAGCAGTTTTATTCTTCGGGTCAGTACGATTACAGCGATACCTCATTTATATCATTTTTTTTATGTTTTGGCGCTTTTATACGATAAAAACTATTTTACAGAAAAAATTATTTTTGCATCGCTTTATTCCGAGGACTATAACTTTTTATTTTTTCGCTGATGATGCTGTGTGGCGGCTCGTTTTTGCGGGACAAGATGACGTTTTCAGCGGTACCATGGTTATTTATATCCGTCTTTTTGATCGCGTGTTATTCCACTTTTTGGCGGTATGAGAATAAAGCGTTTTTTGCCTTTTTTTTTTACGGTGTTCACTGAAGGGGTTAACTAGTGATATAGTTTTATAGGTGGGGTCGTTACGGACGTGGCGATACTAAATATGTGTACGTTTATTGTTTTGGTTTTTTTATTTAGATAAAGAAATGTATTTATGGGAATAATATTTTTTTTTTCATTATTTAGGTTTTTTTTTTTTTTTTTTTTTACACATTTGGAATTTTTTTTTTTTTTACTTTGTCCCAGGGTGGGACATCACAGATCGGTGATCTTTCAGTTTGCACAGCACTCTGTCAGATCACCGATCTGACTTACAGTGCTGCAGGCTTACCAAGCGACTGCTCTGAGCAGGCACTTGGTAAGCCACCTCCCTCCCTGCAGGACCCGGATGCCGCGGCCATCTTGGATCCGGGCCTAGAGCAGGGAGGGAGGTAAGGAGACCCTCGCAGCAACGCGATCACATCGCGTTGCTGCGAGGGGGCTCAGTGAAGCACGCAGGGAGCCCCCTCCCTGCGCGATGCTTCCCTATACCGCCTGCACACCGCGATCATGTTTGATCGCGGTGTGTCGGGGGTTAATGTGCCGGGAGCAGTCCGTGACCGCTCCTGGCACATTGTGCCGGATGTCAGCTGCGATAGGCAGCTGACACCTGGCCGCGCTCCCCCCGTGAGCGCGGCCGATCGCTATGACGTACTATCCCGTCGAGGGTCAGATAGGCCCAGGGCACCTCGACGGGATAGTACGTCTAAGGTCAGAGAGGGGTTAAGCTCCAATTTGTTTTATTTTACCAAGGGTAACAGGTGAAATTGTACCCCAAAAGTTGTGCAATTTGTCCTGAGTACGCTGATACCCCATATGTGGGGGGAACTACCGTTTGGGCGCATGGCAGAGCTCGGAAGGGAAGGAGCGCCGTTTGGAATGCAGACTTAGATGGATTGGTCTGCAGGCGTCACGTTGCATTTGCAGAGCCCCTGATGTACCTAAACAGTAGAACCCCCCCATAAGTAACCCCATATTGGAAACTAGACCCCCCAAGGAACTCATCTAAATGTGTTGTGAGAACTTTAAACCCCCAAGTGTTTCACTACAGTTTATAACGCAGAGCCGTGAAAATAAAAAATCTTTTTTTTCCACAAAAATTATATTTTAGCCCCCAGTTTTGTATTTTCCCAAGGGTAACAGGATTAATTGGACCCCAAAAGTTGTTGTCCAAGGTGTCCTGAGAACGCTGATACCCCATATGTTGGGGTAAACCCCTGTTTGGGCGCACGGGAGAGCTTGGAATGGAAGGAGCACTGTTTTACTTTTTCAATGTAAAATTGGATGGAATTGAGATCAGACGCCATGTCGCGTTTGGAGAGCCCCTGATGTGCCTAAACAGTGGAAACCCCCCAATTCTAACTGAAACCCTAATCCAAACACATCCCTAACCCTAATCCCAATGGTAACCCTAACCACACCCCTAACCTTGACAGAACCCTAATCCCAACAGTAAATGTAATCCTAACCCTAATTTTAGCCCCAACCCTAACTTTAGCCCCAACCCTAGCCCTAACCCTAATGGGAAAATGGAAATAAATACATTTTTAAAATTTTATTATTTTTCCCTAACTAAGGGGGTGATGAAGGGGTGTTTGATTTACTTTTATAGCTGTTTTTTTAGCGGATTTTTATGATTGGCAGCCGTCACACACTAAAAGACGCTTTTTATTGCAAAAAATAGTTTTTGTGTATCCACATTTTGAGAGCTATAATTTTTCCATATTTTGGTCCACAGATTCATGTGAGGTCTTGTTTTTTGCAGGATGAGTTGACGTTTTTATTGGAACCATTTTGGGGCACGTGACATTTTTTGATAGCTTTTTATTCCGATTTTTGTGAAGCAGAGTGAATTTATTTTGGGGGAGGCGTTTATACCGTTCCACGTTTGGTAAAATTGATAAAGAAGTTTTATTCTTCAGGTCAGTACGATTGGAGCTTTTATACGATAAAAACTATTTTATATAAAAAATAATTATTTTTGCATCGCTTTATTCTGAGGACTATAATTTTTTTTATTTTTTCGCTGATGACGCTGTATGGTGGCTCGTTTTTTGCAGGAGAAGATGACATTTTCAGCAGTACCATGGATATTTATAACCTTTTTTTGATCGCATGTTATTCCACTTTTTGTTCGGCAGTATGATAAAGTGTTTTTTTTTTGCCTCTTTTTTTATGGCAGTGTTCACTGAAGGGGTTAACTAGTGGGACAGTTTTATAGGTCGGGTCGTTACAGACGCGGCCATACTAAATATGTGTACTTTTATTGTTTTTTTGTTTGTTTAGATAAATGTATTTATTGGAACAATATATTTTTATTCTTTATGAATATTTTTTTTTACACATGTAAGTATATATATATATTTTTTTACTTTTTTACATTGCCCCAGAGGGGGACTTCACACTATAGTGTCAAATCTCTGATCTGACACTTTGCACAGCACTGACAGGCAGTGCTCATGGGTTACCAGCGCCTGCTCTGAGCAGGAACTGGTAAGCCACCTTCCTGCAGGACCCGGAAGCAGCCCCGTGGCCATTTTGGTTCCGGGGCCTGCAGGGAGAAGGAGGTAAGGGACCCTCAGAGCAACGCGATCACATTGCGTTGCTCCGAGGGTCTCAGGGAAGCACGCAGGGAGCCCCCTCCCTGCGCGATGCTTCCCTATGCTGCCGGAATGCTGTGATCATGTTTGATCACAGTTTTCTGGGGGTTAATGTGCCAGTAGCGGTCCGTGAACGCTCCTGGCACATGGTGCCGGATGTCAGCTGTGATAGCTGACACCCGGCCGCGCTCCCCCCGAGAGCGCGGCCGATCGCATATTAAGTACTATCCCGTCGGTGGTCATAAGGGCCCATCCCACCTCGACGGGATAGTACGTCTAATGTCAGAAAGGGGTTAATGCAATGTTGCATCGACTAAAAAACACGTACTTCTGGCGTTTTTTTTTTTTCTTGTTACACTGTTTAGCGATCAGGTTAATTCTTTTTTTTTTTTATTGATAGATCGGCCGATTCTGAACGCGACGATACCAAATGTGTATATTTAATTTTTTGTATTGTTTTATTTTGAATGGGGCGAAAGGGGGGTAATTTGAACTTTTATATTTTTTTTAATAAAATACTTTTTTTTAACTTTTGGAATGCTTCAATAGCCTCCATGGGAGACTAGAAGCTGCAGTACTTCGATCGCTTCTGCTAAACACAGGCAATGATCAGATCGCCTTTGTGTAGCAGAAATGCTCTCTTGCTATGAGCGCCGACCACCGGGCAGTGACAGCCATAGAGGTCTGCTGCAGACCTCTGGTTGTCATGTCGACCCACCGGTGACTTGCAATCATTTGACGGGGTCACCGATGGGCAGGATTACTGGCACGCTGCCGGTAAGCGTGAGTTAAATGCCACTGTCATAGATTGAGGTGTATCACGGGTGTTGCGGGCACATGTCAGCTGACATGCCCTGAAAGGTGCGGGCCCCGGCGTTGAGCAGGGGGAGTCCGACATGGGTGTACTATTATGCCCAACGTCAGAAAGGGGTTAAGTGGTGAAAGTAAAATCCAAAGTTTATTTAAAAAAAAAAAAGGCTCCATTTTCCAAGACTCTTGTCGTCTACATTTTTCGGGATCTGGGGCTGGGTGAGGGCTTATTTTTTTGCCGAGCTGCCATTTTTAGCTATACCATTTCGGGGGTAGATACAATGTTGTGATCGCCAGTTGTTGCATTTTAATGCAATGTTGCAGCAATCAAAAAAACTTAATTCTGGCGTTTTTTAATTTTTTTCTCATTATGCCATTTACCGATCAGATTAATTCTTTTTATATTTTGATCAGGCGTCTCTGAACGTTGTGATGCTCAATATGTGTATTTTTATTTATTTTTTAGTTTTATTTTGAATGGGGCAAAATGGGGGTGATCTGAACTTAAATTTTTAAAAGCATTTCTTTTACTTGTTTCAATAGTCTCCTTAGGAGACTTGAAGCTGTGATCTTCTGCTTGAACTCAGTGGGGTGACGCTCATAGCAGATCAGTAGTGACAACCACGGGGGTCTCCTGCAGACCCCAGGTTGTCATGCCAACTCATCGGCACCCAGCGATCATGTGATATGAGCGTTGATGGGATCAGATCAGCTGTCATGTGACAGAAAATATGCGGGCTCAGCGCTGGAGCCCGCATCAAAGTGTGAGACACGAAATACAGTGAGGAAAATAAATATTTGGTACTCTGCTGATTTTTCAAGATTTCTCACCTACAAAGAATGGAGAGGTCTGTAATTTTTATCGCATGTACACTTACACTGTGACAGAATCTAAAGAAGAAAAACCAAAAAATCGCATTGCATGATTTTTACATAATTTATATATTATTGTATGAAATAAATATTTAATACAATAGAAAAACAGAACTTAATATTTGGTACAGAAACCTTTGTTTGCAATTACAGAGGTCAGACGTTTCCTGTTGTTCTTGACCAAGTTTGCACACACGGCAGTAGGGATTTTGGCCCCCTCCTCCATACAGATCTTTCAGGGTTCTTTCAGCTTTCAGGCTTTTCAGCATTGAGTTTCAGCACCCTACAATGGTTTTCTATTGGGTTTAGGTCTGGAGACTTGCTAGGCCAGTGCAAGGTAGCCGCGGTGACGTCTGCGGCGCATCTCAGAGCACAGTGTGGAACGCTGATCAGGCATAATAGCCGAGTGGTGATCCAGCGTTCCACAAAGTAAGGCAGCAGGCGCCAAAATTTGATTAAACTGGCGCAGGTTGCGGGTATTCAGTCCAGAGTCACGAGGTGGAGCAGTATTAGACTATCTAGAGGCCACTAGTACCTGGAGAAAAGATTCTAACCTATTTATCCTTTTTGGGGGAAAGAATAGGGGTAAAAAAGCTTCCAAAACCTCTATAGCTAGATGGATCACAACGGTAATTGCTAAAGCCTACTCATCAGAAGTGGTAGATTGTCCAACAGGAATTAAAGCTCATTCTACTAGGGCCATTTCAGCATCATGGGCTTAACGAGCAGGGGCGTCCTTAGAACAAATATGTAAGGACACAACTTGGGCCAGGGTACATACATTTTGCAAGCATTATAAACTTGACGTATTAGCAGCCCAGCAAACGTCATTTGGGAGAAAGGTTCTCCAAGCAGTTGTCCCACCCTAAAGGAGTTTCTTTGGTATTCTCCAGAGTGCTGTCGGGGGACGTCCTGGAAAATGGGTGTTATACCTACCGATAATTCGGTTTCCAGGAGTCCATCCTGACAGCACCGTTACTTTCCCCCCTATGTATACTATATCATATGCTGTAATATGATTTGGTTAATAAAAAATTCAAATTGTATCTATCCATGGTGTGGTACTTATCAAAACACTGAAGGAAAGGGGGCGGAGTGGGACCTTTTAACCTCTCCTGTTGTCTTTCCTGTCCCTGCAAGGAGGAGGAGGACGTCCTTCAGAGTGCTGTCACGATGGACCCCTGGAAACCAAATTATCGGTAGGTATAATACCCATTTTCAGGTACCGTCTGAAGGATCCGAGGGAGGTGGATAATCGGACGTGCTGAGGCGTGGAATTCCAGAGGATGGTGGATCTTCGGTAGAGATCTTGGAGGCGGTTGTGTGAGGAATGAATAAGTGTGGAGGAGAGAAGGAGGACTTGGGAGAATCGGAGATTACGTGAGGGAAGATATTGGGAGATTAGTTCAGAGGTATAGGAAGGGGACAGGTTGTGGATGGATTTGTAGGTCAGTGTTAGTAGTTTTAACTGGATTAATTGGGGAATTGGGAGCTAGTGGAGGGATTTGCAGAGGGGAGAAGAAGTGGAGTAGCGAGGAGAGAGTTGGATTAGCTGGGCAGCAGAGCTGAGGACAGACTGGAGCGGTGCAAGAGAACGCGGTGGCCACAGAGGAGGGTGTTGCAGTAATCGAGGTGGGAGATGAGGGCATGCACAAGAGTTTTGGTAGATTGTGGGCTGAGGAAGGGACGGATTCTGGCAATATTTTTGAGTTGGAGGCGACAGGAGGTGGCAAGAGTTTGAACATGCGGTTTGAAGGACAGGGTAGAGTCGTGAGTTACCCCGATGCAGTGGATTACAGGTGCGGGAGAGAGCGTGATGCCATTTACCATAATAGATCAGGTAGGTGGGATACGTGAGATGGAGGAAAGATGAGTTCGGTTTTGTCTACGTTGAGTTTTAGGAAGCGAGAGGTGAAGAAGGAGGATATGGCTGACAGACACTCAGGGATTCTGGACAGCAGAGAGGTGACATCTGAGCCAGAGAGGTAGATCTGAGTGTCGTCTGCATGCAGGTGGTACTGGAAGCCATGGGACTTTATGAGTTGTCCTAGGCCAAGGGTATAGATGGAAAAAAGTAGGGGCCCCAGGACAGAGCCTTGAGGGACTCCAACAGAGAGAGGGCAGGATGATGAGGTAGTGTGGGAGACGCTGAATGTGTGGTCAGAAAGGTATGCGGCAATCCAGGACAGGGCAAGGTCTTTGATGCCAAGGGAAGAAAGAATCTGCAGTAGGCAGTGGTCGACTTTGTCGAAGGCAGAAGACAGGTCGAGAAGGAGGAGGATGGAGAACTATCTGTTAGCTTTGGCTGCGAGTAAGTCATTAGTAATTTTTGTTAGGGCGGTTTCGGTGGAGTGGTGGGGGCAGAAGCCAGATTGGAGGCTGTCAAGGAGAGAAATGAGAAGTGGGAGGAAAGTTGAGCATGGACATGCTGCTCAAGGAGTTTTGAAGCAAACTGGAGCAGTGATAATGGGCGATAGCTGGGCATAGCAGTTGGGTCAAGGTTAGTTTTTTCGAGGATAGGTGTTATGGTGGCATGTTTGAAAGCAGAGGGGAAGGTACAAGAAGATAGCGATAGGTTGAAGAGATGGGTTAGGGCTAGAATGAGCCTGTTAGTGAGGTTGGGGAGCAGGTGGGAAAGGATGGAGTCAAGTGCATAGGTGGTGAGGTGTGATTAGGAAAGGAGGTAAGTTCTCCTTCAGTGATGTTGGGAGGTTATTAGGGAAGGGCAGAGGTTTGGTATATGGAGTGGTTGGGGTAGTGTGACAGTAAAAGTTTGCCTTGTTTGGTCGATCTTGTTTTTGAAGTAGGTGGCAAAGTCCTCGGAGGACATGAAGGAAGTTGGAGGTGGCAGTGGTGGGCGGACGAGAGAGTTAAATGTGCTGAACAGTTTTGGGTTGTAGGATAATGAAGATACAAGGTTTGTAAAATTGGTCTGTTTAGCAGAGGTGAGGGCTAATTTGAAGGCAAGTGTAGCTTCTTTCAAAGCAGTGAAGTCGTCTGACAGGCGTGTTTTCTTCCAACGCCGCTCCGTGACCCTGGATGCTTGTTGAAGTTTTTTGTTGAGGTTGTTATGCCAGGGTTGCCTGTTAATGTGTCGCACTTTGCCATGCATGAGAGGGGCGGCTGAGTCTATGGCTGATGTGAGGGTGGTGTTATAGAAAGCGGTGGCGCTGTCCATGTCGTGGAGTGAAGATATGGAGGACGGGTAGAAGAGAGTCTGTGAATATCTAGGTGTGCGAGGTTTCTGTCTGGACATGGGGTGTTGTGAATTCTGCACTTGGGTTCCCTCCGGTGGTTGTAGGTGGGAATGCAGTTGTCTCTGAGTCACAGGCCTGGCCAGGTGTATCGGATGATTACAATTCTGACTGGAATATTTAGGTGTGCAGGATCCTTTAGCCCTTGCCAGTTGTCAATGTTCCTTGTGAAGTGATGGATCACTTTCTGGCTTCTCCTGCCTGCTGCCAAATTCAGCAAAGATAAGTTTTTGGTTTTTTGTATCTGTGGCACACTGCTGTGTGCTTGTTTCAGTTTTATTTCTGCTCTGATTGTAGGATTCACTGGAGTTGCAGATTTACGCTCCTACATCTATTAGTTAGATGTAGGAAGTTTTTGTAATTTCTGCTGTGGATGTTTTTGAAGGGTTTTATACTGACCGCACAGAACTCTGTCCTATCCTGTCCTATCTAGCTAGTGTGGCCTCCTGTGCTAAATCCTGTTTTCTGCCTGTGTATGTTTTTTCCTCTCCGACTCACCGCCAATATTTGTGGGGGGTTGTCTATCCTTTGGGGATTTTCTCTGAGGCTAGATAGTTTTCCTATTTCCATCTTTAGGGGTAATTAGTCCTCAGGCTGTGACGAGGTGTCTAGGTGTGTTAGGTACACTCCACGGCTACTTCTAGTTGCGGTGCTGAGTTCAGGATTGCGGTCAGTACAGTGGCCACCTTCTCCAGTGAAAGTTCTCATGCAGCTCCAAGGTCACCGGATCATAACAGTACAACTGGCCAACAATGAGTTAAATGCATCTCAGAAGAAGGGAAGGAAGCTCTTGAGCCATTTTTTTTCTCCAGTCTGTTTTGTGTTCTCCTCCCTCTTAATATCTGGGTGGCTGAGGAGCCTGGTGCAAGCATGAATGTTCAGGATTTAGCTTCTCGTATAGACCAGATTGCTGCTAGGGTGCAAGGTATTTCTGATTATATTATTCGGACTCCTGCTTTAGAACCAAAGATTCCTACTCCTGATTTGTTTTCTGGTGACAGGTCTAAATTTTTGAGTTTCAAAAACAACTGTAAACTTTTTTTTGCCCTGAGACCTCGATCCTCTGGTGATTCCATTCAGCAGGTAAAGATCGTTATCTCACTGCTGCGTGGCGACCCGCAGGAGTGGGCATTTTCCCTGGAATCTGGGAATCCGGCTTTGCTTAATATTGACTCTTTTTTTCAGGCTTTAGGATTATTGTATGATGAACCTAATTCTGTGGATCAAGCTGAGAAGACCTTGTTGGCCCTGTCTCAGGGTCAAGAGGCGGCAGAATTGTATTGTCAGAAATTCAGAAAATGGTCTGTGTTGACTAAATGGAATAATGATGCTTTAGCGGCAATTTTCAGAAGGGGGCTTTCTGAATCCGTTAAAGATTTTATGGTGGGGTTTCCCACGCCTTCCGGTCTGAGTGAATCTAGGTCTCTGGCCATTCAGATTGACCGACGCCTGCGGGAGCGCAGAACTGTGCGCGCTGTGGCGTTATCCTCAGAGCAAATTCCTGAGCCTATGCAATGTGATAGAGTTCTGTCTAGAACGGAACGACAAGGTTTCAGACGTCAAAATAGGTTGTGTTAGACTACGTTCACACTAGCGTTCGGCTAGTGTGCGTCGCGCTAGCGTCGGGCGACGCAGCGGCGATGCACGCGTCATGCGCCCCTATGTTTTACATGGGGGACGCATGCGTTTTCCGACACGTGCGTCTTTTTTGACGCTAGCGTCGGACCAAGAAAACGCAACAAGTTGCATTTTTCTTGCGTCCGATTTTCGTCAAAAAACGACGCACGCGTCGCAAAACGCAGCGTTTTTGCGTGCGTTTGCACGCGTTTTTCGGTGCGTTGTGCGTCGCGTCGCCGACGCAGCGGCGCACAACGCTAGTGTGAACGTAGCCTTATTGTGGCGATGCTTCTCATGTCATTTCTGTCTGCCCTAAGCGGACAAAGAGGATCACCAGTTCAATTACCATCAGTACTGTACAACCTAAATTTTTGTTATCTGTGTCCTTGATCTGCTCATTGTCATCATTTTCTGTCATGGCGTTTATGGATTCAGGCACCGCCTTGAATTTAATGGATTTTGAGTTTGCCAAGTATTGTGGTTTTCCCTTGCAGCCTTTGCAGAACCCTATTCCTTTAAGGGGCATTGATGCTACACCCTTGGCTAAAAATAAGCCTCAGTTTTGGACACAGGTAACCATGCGCATGGCGCCAGCCCATCTGGAAGATTGTCGATTTCTGGTGTTGCATAACTTGCATGATGTTGTCGTGCTGGGTTTTCCATGGTTGCAGGTACATAATCCTGTGTTGGACTGGAAGTCCATGTCTGTGATTAGTTGGGGTTGTCAGGGGGTTCATAATGATGTTCCTTTGATGTCAATCTCCTCTTCTTCCTCTTCTGAAATTCCAGAGTTTTGGTCTGATTTTCAGGATGTATTCAATGAGCCCAAGTCCAGTTTCCTTCCACCGCACAGGGACTGTGATTGTGCTATTGACTTGATTCCAGGCTGTAAGTTTCCTAAGGGTCGACTTTTCAACCTATCTGTGCCTGAACATAATGCCATGCGGAGCTATATTAAGGAGTCTTTGGAGAAAGGGCATATTTGACCATCTTCTTCACCGTTGGGAGCGGGGTTCCTTTTTGTTGCTAAAAAAGATGGTTCCTTGAGACCCTGTATAGATTATCGCCTCTTGAATAAAATCACGGTCAAGTTTCAATACCCTTTACCTTTGCTTTCCGATTTATTTGCTAGGATTAAGGGAGCTAGTTGGTTTACTAAGATTGACCTTCGAGGGGCATATAATCTTGTTCGTATTAAGCAGGCTGATGAATGGAAAACTGCGTTTAACACGCCCGAAGGCCATTTTGAATACCTTGTGATGCCATTCGGACTCTCTAATGCTCCATCTGTTTTTCAGTCCTTTATGCATGATATTTTCCGGACTTATCTTGATAAATTCTTGATTGTATATTTGGACGATATTTTGATTTTTTCAGATGATTGGGAGTCTCATGTGCAACAGGTCAGGATGGTATTTCAGATCCTTCGTGACAATGCCCTGTTTGTGAAAGGGTCTAAGTGTCTCTTTGGGGTGCAGAAAATCTCTTTTTTGGGCTTCATTTTTTCTCCCTCGTCTATAGAGATGGATCCGGTTAAGGCTCAGGCCATTCATGATTGGATTCAGCCCACATCCGTGAAGAGCCTTCAGAAATTTTTGGGTTTTGCAAATTTTTATCACCGTTTCATTGCTAATTTTTCTAGCGTGGTTAAACCCTTGACCGATTTGACGAAGAAAGGTGCTGATGTGGCGAATTGGTCCTCTGCGGCTGTCTCTGCCTTTCAGGAGCTTAAACGTCGATTTACTTCTGCTCCAGTGTTGCGCCAACCGGATGTTTCTCTTCCGTTTCAGGTTGAGGTTGACGCTTCTGAGATTGGGGCAGGGGCCGTTTTGTCTCAGAGGCATCCTGTTGGTTCCTTAATGAAACAGTGTGCCTTCTTTTCCCGTAAATTTTAGCCTGCTGAACGCAATTATGATGTCGGCAATCGGGAGTTGTTGGCTATGAAGTGGGCGTTTGAGGAGTGGCGACATTGGCTTGAGGGAGCTAAGCACCGTATTGTGGTCTTGACCGATTATAAGAATTTGATTTACCTCGAGTCTGCCAGACGGCTGATTCCTAGACAGGCTCGATGGTCCTTGTTTTCTTCCCGTTTTGATTTCGTGGTCTCGTACCTTCCGGGTTCTAAGAATATTAAGGCTGATGCCCTCTCTAGGAGTTTTTTGCCTGATTCTCCTGAGGTCTTGGAGCCGGTCGGTATTCTGAAAGAAGGGGTGGTCCTTTCTGCCATTTCCCCTGATTTACGACAAGCTCTTCAGGAATTTCAGGCTGACAGACCTGACCGCTGTCCTGTGGGGAAATTGTTTGTTCCTGACAGATGAACTAGTAGAGTGATTTCTGAGGTTCACTGTTCTGTGTTGGCTGGTCATCCTGGCATTTTTGGTACCAGAGATTTGGTTGGTAGGTCCTTTTGGTGGCCTTCATTGTCACGTGATGTGCGTTCTTTTGTGCAGTCCTGTGGGACTTGTGCGCAGGCTAAGCCTTGTTGTTTCCGTGCTAGTGGGTTGCTTTTGCCATTGCCAATCCCTGAGAGGCCCTGGACGCATATTTTGATGGATTTTATTTCTGATCTTCCGGTCTCCCAGAAGATGTCTGTTATCTGGGTTGTTTGTGACCGGTTCTCTAAGATGGTTCATTTGGTGCCCTTGCCTAAATTGCCTTCCTCTTCAGATTTGGTTCTGTTGTTTTTTTCAGCATGTGGTTCGTTTGCATGGTATTCCGGAGAATATTGTGTCTGACAGAGGTTCCCAGTTTGTTTCTAGGTTTTGGCGGGCCTTTTGTGCTAGGCTGGGCATTGATTTGCCTTTTTCTTCTGCATTTCATCCTCAGACAAATGGCCAGACCGAGCGCACTAATCAGACCTTGGAGACTTATTTGAGATGCTTTGTGTCCGCTGATCAGGATGATTGGGTGGCTTTCTTGCCATTGGCCGAGTTTGCCCTTAATAATCGGGCTAGTTCGGCTACCTTGGTTTCGCCTTTCTTTTGTAATTTTGGTTTTCATCCTCGTTTTTCTTCTGGGCAGGTTGAGCCTTCTGACTGTCCTGGTGTGGATTCTGTGGTGGACAGGTTGCAGCAGATTTGGGCTCATGTGGTGGACAAGTTGGTGTTGTCTCAGGAGGAGGCTCAACGTTTTGCTAATCGTCGTTGGTGTGTTGGTTCTCGGCTTCGGGTTGGGGATCTGGTCTGGTTGTCCTCCCGTCATGTTCCTATGAAGGTTTCTTCTCCTAAGTTTAAGCCTCGGTTTATTGGTCCTTATAAGATTTCTGAGATTATTAATCCGGTGTCTTTTCGACTGGCGCTTCCGGCCTCTTTTGCTATCCATAATGTCTTCCATAGATCTTTGCTGCGGAAATATGTGGAGCCCATTGTTCCCTCTGTTGATCCTCCGGCCCCTGTGTTGGTTGATGGGGAGTTGGAATATGTTGAGAAGATTTTGGATTCTCGTTTTTCGAGGCGGAAGCTTCAGTACCTGGTCAAATGGAAGGGTTATGGCCAGGAGGATAATTCTTGGGTTTTTGCCTCTGATGTCCATGCTGCTGATTTGGTCCGTGCCTTTCATCTGGCTCGTCCTGATCGTCCTGGGGGCCCTGGTGAGGGTTCGGTGGCCCCTCCTCAAGGGGGGGGGTATTGATGTGAATTCTGCTCTTGGGTTCCCTCCGGTGGTTGTAGGTGGGAATGCAGTTGTCTCTGAGTCACAGGCCTGGCCAGGTGTATCGGATGATTACAATTCTGACTGGGATATTTAGGTGTGCAGGATTCTTTAGCTCTTGCCAGTTGTCAATGTCCCTTGTGAAGTGATGGATCACTTTCTGGCTTCTCCTGCCTGCTGCCAAATTCAGCAAAGATAAGTTTTTGTTTTTTTGTATCTGTGGCACACTGCTGTGTGCTTGTTTCTGTTTTATTCCTGCTCTGATTGTAGGATTCACTGGAGTTGCAGATTTACACTCCTACATCTATTAGTTAGATGTAGGAAGTTTTTGTAATTTCTGCTGTGGATGTTTTTGAAGGGTTTTATACTGACCGCACAGAACTCTGTCCTATCCTGTCCTATCTAGCTAGTGTGGCCTCCTGTGCTAAATCCTGTTTTCTGCCTGTGTATGTTTTTTCCTCTCCAACTCACCGCCAATATTTGTGGGGGGTTGTCTATCTATCCTTTGGGGATTTTCTCTGAGGCTAGATAGTTTTCCTATTTCCATCTTTAGGGGTAATTAGTCCTCAGGCTGTGACGAGGTGTCTAGGTGTGTTAGGTACACTCCACGGCTACTTCTAGTTGCAGTGCTGAGTTCAGGATTGGCCACCTTCTCCAGTGAAAGGTCTCATGCAGCTCCAAGGTCACCGGATCATAACAATGGGGTGCGGGTGAGGAGCACAAAGATGAGAAGGTGAGTAGATGGTGGCCAGATAGGGGGAAGGGAGAGGTTGTGAAATTAGATAAGGATCAGAGGCGGATGAAGATGAGGTCTAGTGTATGTCCGTCTGTGTCGATGGCTGTGGAGGACCACTGAGTGAGTCCAAAAGATGAAGTAAGGGCCAGGAGCTTGGAGGCTGCAGGCTGGCGGGTGTCATTAGGGATATTAAAGTCACCCATTATGATCGTCGGGATGTCAGCAGAGAGAAAGTGAGGAAGGCAGGTGGAGAATTGGTCGATGAAGGCAGTGGCTGAGCCCTGTGGTCGGTATATGACAACCATTTGGAGATAAGAGGGAGAGTAGATACGGACAGAGTGAACCTTGAAAGAAGGGAGGGTGGGGGTTGGATAGGGTTGAAGGAAGTTTTTAAAAGAAGGAAACCCACTCCTCCACCATGTCTGTTGCCAGGGCGAGGAGTGTGGGTAAATTGGAGGCCACCGTCACTCCAATGTGGCAGGTAAGGCCGTGTCATGGGGCGTCAGCCAGGTCTCAGTGAGGGCCAGGAAGGAAAGGTTGCGGGAAGTACAGAGATCGTGGATCATGTGGATCTTGTTGCAGACGGAGCAAGCCTTCCAAAGTGCACCAGAGAGAGGAAGCAGGGGGGTGGGGGTCAGTGGCACAGATTTTAAGTGTGAGGGATTGCGGTAGTTTCTCTTAGTGTGAGAAGGATAGGGGTGAGGATTAGTGAGAGGTATGAGGCAGGGGGGCAAGATTGGGGGATATGTCGCCAGCAGTGAGAAGGAGCAGAAAAAGGGAAAGCAGGTGGGTGACAGGCTTATGTTATATTTTGGTAGGAGGGGTCTGAGGTTAAAGAGCAGATCTGCAGATGAAGCGAGGTGGGGGGTAAGGCCTCTTTCACACTTCCGTTTTTTTTATCCGTCACAATGCGTCGGCGCAACGTATCGACGGATGCGTCAAAACTAGTGAAAAAACGGATGCAACACATCCAGTATTTTGACGGATCCGCTAGACTGGTCCATTGAAAAACTGGATCCGTTGCATCCGTTTTGTCCATTTTTACCATCTGCTTCATCCATTTTTTTGACGGATCCGTTTTCCATGCCTAAAAATGGGAGTCTCCCAAATGTGATTGGCTACTGGAAACTAGGGAAACCTATATATTGACTGTTTTTACACCCCATCTTTGAGAGGGTTTAGAGAAAGTGGCAGTGCTTGTGAAGATTGCGAACATAGTTACTGTTATTTTTGAGACCAATAGGCTGGCAATAAGGCCGGCGTCACACTCAGCGTATAAAAATACGGTCCGTAATTTACGGCCGTAATACGCAGAAAAGTCCCCAAAATAGTGGTCCGTATCTCATCCGTAGGCAGGGTGTGTCAGCGTATTTTGCGCATGGCATCCTCCGTATGTAATCCGTATGGCATCCGTACTGCGAGATTTTCTCGCAGGCTTGCAAAACCGACATACGGACATACAATGGATCCATGTGTTAAAAAAATCATAAAAACATATATACTGTATATATATATATATATATATACAGTATATATATATATATATGTATATATATATATATATGTCAGTAAGACATATATATATATATATATTAATGTTTCATACAGCGCTAGATGGCTTAAAAGCCGGTAATTCAATTGCCGGCTTTTGCTATCTCCTTCCTAAACCCGACATGATGAGACATGGTTTACATACAGTAAACCATCTCATTCCTTTCTTTTTTGCATATTCCATACTACTGTTAGTAGTGTGTATGTGCAAAATTTGGGCGCTCTAGCTATTAATTTAAAGGGTTAAATGGCAGAAAAAATTGGCGTGGGCTCCTGCGCAATTTTCTCCGCCAGAATGGTAAAGCCAGTGACTGAGGGCAGATATTAATAGCCTGGAGAGGGTCCATGGTTATTGCCCCCCCCCCTCCCGGCTAAAAACATCTGCCCCCAGCAACCCCAGAAAAGGCACATCTGGAAGATGCGCATATTCTGGCACTTGGCCACTCTCTTCCCATTCCCGTGTAGCAGGGGATTATGGGGTAATGAAGGGTTAATGTCACCTTGCTATTGTAAGGTGACATTAAGCCAGATTAATAATGGAGAGGCGTCAATTTTACGGATCAGTAAAATACGGCTGATAGGAGCAGGGGCATAGAGAATCATTGTACCGTATACAATCCGTATTTTCTGCACCTCACTTACGTCCGTAAAACACGGTAGTGTGCCGCCGGCCTAATAGTTCGGGAGAAGGAGGCAGCAGCAAGACGGAGGATTCTTCGCCGGTGACTCCTATGGATACATCCCATAAACGCACAGTGGATGACCCGGGGCGTGTATTCAACTCTCTAAATGGAGTTGCTGCAGAACCCAGATACATTTTTTAATTATGTTCGGATGAGGCAGGAACACTTTGATGTTTTGTTGGAACTTGTTGGGGGATGTCATCCGAAGGAAGGACACATATTTGAGGTTTTCTATCTCACCGGCGAACCGCCTGATGGTGACATTGCGGTAAGCCTACTTGTTCATTTTTTTTTTTTTTTACCATTGTTCATATTTAATGCCATGTAAACATGTTTCAACCAATGGAAAACCACAGCAGTGAACATGCTGCAGAAAATACTGCGCTGAAGCACTGCGTTGCATTTTCTGCAGCATGTCAATTATTTTATTGTTTGTGCCCATTCCACAGTGTTTAACACCTGCTCCATAGTAGGAATGCACAAAATGCTGGTTTAAATGTGCACTAAAACAACAAAAACTTCTGCAGTGCCGTTTGTCAAAACTTAAAAAGAAAAAGTTATAATATTTGTGAAAATTGCTTGAAAATGTAATGTTGGTGTTTGCAATGTTTAATAACATTTTTATTTGTTTTTCACAGATTCCTTGCTATCGGAGAATCCCTAACTTCACTGCATTACCAGTTCCGCCTTGGAATATCGACAATTTCAGGAATTGTGAAAGTGATCTGCCACGCAATATGGGATACCTTGTACCATGAATACATTCCAAATCCGACTATGGACATCTGGCTGCAGAGTGCTGAAAATTTTCAGAAACTGTGCCATTTCCCAAATTGCTTGGGTGCCGTAGATGGCAAACATATCCGTATTTGAAAACCTGCAGGATCTGGCTCAGAGTACTTTAATTACAAAAAGTACTTTTCAATAGTACTCATGGCCATAGCGGATGCCAACTGTAAATTTATTGCTGTCGACATTGGAGCCTATGGCCGGTCAAACGACTCACAAGTCTTAAAAACTTCTCCGATGGATCGTTGTCTATATGGAGACAGCTATGATTTTCCACCAGCAAGACCACTCCCGGGAACATCTGGACCACCTATGCCATTTGTCTATGTTGGTGATGAGGCATTCCAGTTGTCACCACACCTACTAAAACCTTATGCAAGCAGAGAATTGACCCGAACCAAAAGAGTATTTAATTACCGCTTAACTAGAGCCAGAGGAATGGTGGAGTGCACGTTTGGCATTTTAACTGCAAAGTGGCGAGTGCTGCTAACCGCCATAAAACTGCACACAGAGACTGTGGATGAGGTTGTCAAGGCGTGTGTGGTGCTGCATAATTATGTTATTTCCCAGGAGCCAGTTTCCATGGATGATGAGGACTCTCAGACAACCTTGTGGGATTGCCAAAGCAACTCTGTTCGGACTGCAGGTTCGGTTTCCAGAATGAGGGACCACTTTGCTGAGTATTTCATGTCACCTGAAGGCAGTTTCATGGCAAGACAACATAGTGTGAGATCTTTCTTTGATGTCTCTGTGAATAATGTTTCTGTACATAGTGTTATGATTTTATTGACACCAAGTTTTATTACTTAGTTCCCTAAAGTTTGGTATGTTTTCTAATAAACCTAATATGTTATACCTTTTAAACGTGTGTTATGTTTTGTACCTTTTTTTTCTTATCATACTTAAATGAAGACACTTAATAAAAGTTTTAAAACAAAACAAAATTTTAATTAAAAATATATTACTTTTTTTTTTTTAAACTTTTTTGTGTCAAACCACTTTTTTTTAACCCTTTTTGGGGTAAACACTTTTATAAAACATTTAAAAAAAAAAAGTTTCAACATGTTTATTTTTGGACATAAAATTTTTTAACATTAAAAGTTATAGGTCTGTAAAATGTGGGGTGGAGATACTAACAGAGGAGCTGGAAGGTTGGACCACGTCAATAGTGGGGGAAAGCCTACTGGGTTGGGGTGTAGTGGAGGGGGGGGAAACAGGAGGCTGAGCAGGGAGGTCAGGTTGGACGGGGTGGTGTTGGGGTAGTTGGAATACTAAACGGGGAAAGAAAGTTTGACAAGGAAGGAAACAGTGGGTAGGACATTGAGATTTTGGCCTGGGTTGGGTATCGAGCCTGGGTTGGGAAACGACAAGTGGTTTGGAAAGGGTTGTTAGGAGAGACAGTGGCTGTGTGGTGAGGTGTGGGAGTTGGAGGGGCTTGGGTGATGACCTGCACTAAAGCAGCATGGCAGCCTTGCATTACCTGCATCTGCTGGTCAAGAGTTAGCTTTTCCATGCTCCTGAGCATGGATTGGAAAAAAAAAAGTTGTTTGGCGATTCTCTTGCATCTGAATGCATCCTATCCAAGCAACTGCTGTGTTCACTGATGCGTGTTTGCACCATGTTGAACCCAGCAGCCACTTGCTCTCCCAAAATTTTGAAAGCGCTCTGGAAGGATGCATTCAGATGCAGGAACTCAGAAGCATAACTCCTTTCCTGACTCCTGAGTCGCTGCCGCCCTGAATCTAATGGTGTTCTAGAGGTGGCAGGATCAGAGAGGTGGGGTAAAGGGAACGCTAACTCGTCACCAGCAGCTTCAAGTAACAGCGCTGGTGGCGGTTGAAGTGGATGGGGCAGAGGTACCGGAAGGGACAGATGAGGGGTCAGAGGGGGTGGGGTCTACTGACGTGGCCCTCAGTGGCAGACTCCTGAGAGGTTGCATCAGAGGGGTCCAAGGTAGATGCAGGCTCCCGATGGCTACAGAAGGTGCTGTGAAATAGAAAAAAATAACAATTAATATATTGATAGGAAAAAGCCCTGCCTGAAGCAAAAAAAACGTTAGACAGGTAAACATGTTGAATTATTCAATGGACTGTTGAATATTTACCTTCTTCTCAACATCGTTGCCCGGAGGAAGGACAGGGAACGGCTATATTTGTATTGTGGCCTTCGTCGTCCTGATGAGCCACTCGGGGCCTGCATCTCCTGGTTAAGCTCCCTCTTGAAGCGATACCTGAGTGACCGCCACCGCTTCATAACCCTTTCACCTGTAAAGAGAAGAATGAAATTAAACAAAAAGTGTTAATTACAACACATTCCGTTCTGCTCAAGAAATTACTGAAATGTGACTACTTACGTTCTCGAGTCTGCTGCCTTGGATCAAGGTCCTCCCACTTTGCTAAAAGGTTCTCGCATACTTCCTCCCAGAGCCGACAGGTAACATACTGATCAGCATGCATGCGGTCAGCCATGTTCCACAGCGGCTCCCGCTCTCGGACCTCCTCGATGAGGCGTTCCACCTCAAGTCCAACATTATCACCATCCGAGTCAGGAGCACGCTGTGAAGACTGTGAAAAGAGCCACAAAAAAAAAATTAGTACACTGAAATACAAAAGTACCAAGAGAAAAAAAAAAAAAACACAAAACAACTCACTGCTGGCTGACCGCTGCGGCGATGACGACACCAAGTCTGGGAGCGGCTGGGAGGACCTTCATGGCGTTGGCCAGAATGTGCAGCAGACTAAAAAAAGGAAAAAGAATTATGTTGGATGTAGGCATATGTTGTATGTGTACTGTGGTGTGTGATGATCTATTTTGTATGTGTTGGGTGCACTGTGATGTGTGAAGCAACTGTTTCGCCACAACTTGCACTCTGTGCGCCAGCTCCTTGCGTTTCTCCACCCATCTCGTCTCCTGAGAGGCCCTCGGCTGCTTCAGCTTCCTGTGAAAACATAATTAATGCCTATAGTGTTTAACAGAAATTTTAACTAGAACACCAAAAACTAAATTTTTTTTTTAAATTACCTCACTACGCTGACGCTGTGGAGGAGGGCTCCCAGAAGAAGACATTTCTCAGTGGTCCCTGGTGTATCTGTAAGTATAAAGACAGTTGTAAGCTACTATACAAATTGAATTAGAAGCTTTGTGGTCTTTCATACTTACATCACGAAAGTGGCTTGCTGGCTCGGTCCCTGCTGGCTCGGTCCCTGCTGGCTGTGGTCCCTGGTGGATCTGTAAGCATAAAGACAGTTGTAAGCTACTATACAAATTGAATTTCAAGCTTTGTGGTCTTTCATACTTACATCAGTAAAGTGGCTTGCTGGCTCGGTCCCTGCTGGCTGTGGTCCCTGGTGGATCTGTAAGTATAAAGAATTTATACTTAGACCCGACCCCCAAACTAGCTAATGTTAAAGATTTAATAACCACCCTGTTCAAATGATCTGAGCAATGTTCATGCAGATCAACAACCAAAGTTTTGAGAAACAACCCCAAAAACAAATATACCCAAG
Source organism: Ranitomeya imitator (assembly GCF_032444005.1). Taxonomy (NCBI): domain Eukaryota; kingdom Metazoa; phylum Chordata; class Amphibia; order Anura; family Dendrobatidae; genus Ranitomeya; species Ranitomeya imitator. Next base: position 738,002,788 of record NC_091284.1, on the reverse strand, counting down.
GCACACCAGTCTGAGCTGGATTACCTACTCCAATAGTATGTGCAAGCTGTAAAACCATTTCCCCCACCCAAAAAAAATATATATATATATATAATACCCTCATGTAAAATTTAAATGCCTAAACACCAGTTGAAAATGTATTGCCCACATATGTGATTTGAAAAGATCCCTTTAAAAATTACTTAAAAAAATAAATAAATAAACCTTTTAAAAATTTTCAATTACCTTTTATATTAAAAAATAAACCCTCAACCAACTCTGTATTGCATGTGTGGACATTTGTACATACACCAGTTTAAAATTTACCTTTCTGAAATGATACTACGGACATTTTGAATAAAAAAAAATTAATATTTTTTTTTAATTTTCATTTTTTTTACCATCACAATTAGGAGCTACGATGCTCTTTATTTTAAATACAAGTACATTAACTGTAAATGTTTAGAAACAAATCCAAACATCAGTATTAGGGATGCACCAGGGAGACCAAACTGGATTATAAAATAATATCTTTATTAACTAATAGTAGCAATACAGAAAAAAATATTTTTTAAAATAAAACAATGTTGTGCGAATCAGAACAGTATATATAATAAAAGTCAACCCATAAACACAATTCATATAATTGCCGCCAATGGGCATGTGCAAGGTAATGATTCCCCTTTAAGGAATATAGGCAATTCCCTGAAATTCTTGTGTCATTGTGCCAGAAAAAGGTTTTAAAAAAATATATAACAAATATAAAAAATATACAAAAACAATATATAAACAATGTAAAGAGCAATGGGTGGAGGTCACACACAAAAAAGCCGTGAAAAATTGCAGCAAGTAATGTAAAGTGCTTAGTGTGGAAATAGATTAAGGGAGGAATCCTCACATGTGCATAGGGAAATCCCTGAGAGCTGTGCAAAGCTGCAGAATCGCAAAGTGGAATTTGCTGAAAAAGTGACTCAGGAAAAAAAAAAAAAAAATTTTCAGGGGAAGATACTATTAGAGCATTACCTTAGGGTGCCTCACTGTCCTGGAAACGCACACACCCGACGCGCGTTTCGGAAATCACTTCCTTCGTCAGGTGATGGCGTTCAGGCAGGCTTACCGTGTTTATATAGTGTACGTTGCTAATGATGAGAACCAGGACATCTGCGGCGCATGTGCAGCCAGGAGGACCCAGGAACTCCCGCCCACACATCACGTGACCGACGCACAGGAATGAGTTAGGCTCCTTTCACACTAGCGTCGGAATCTCCCCGTCGCAATGCGTCGGGGAGAGATTCCGACGCTAGCGTTTGCTGCATTGCAAAATGGGTGCAGCGGATGCATTTTTCCGGCGCATCCGCTGCCCCATTGTAAGGTGCGGGGAGGTGGGGGCGGAGTTCCGGCCGCGCATGCGCGGTCGGAAAAAGCAGTCCGTCAGGAGAAAAAAACGTTACATGTAGCGTTTTTTTCTCCCGACGGTCCGCAAAAGCACGACGCATCGTCGCAAGACGGATGCGAAGTGTGGCAATCCGTCGCAAATGCCTCGTCAATAGAAGTGTATGGGGAAAAAACGCATCCTGCAAGCACTTTTGCAGGATGCGTTTTTTCTGCAAAACGACGCATTGTGACGGATTTAAAAAAAACGCTAGTGTGAAAGTAGCCTAACCTGGCGTTTCCAAGGTACCCGCAATGCAAGAAGCAGGAGCGTCCTGAGCGCAAGACCCGCATACGCACTAGTCAGGCAATACATCATGGGCAGCAAAAAAGTGTGTGGGCGTAGGGGGCATATATACAATGCACAAAAAATTCATAACCTCAATGCACTGAACAAATATGACCGCTGCTCAGTATAATGTAACAATAGTTATAGAGATAACAGATATGGCAGGAATTACATAAGGCCATAACAATGCCAAATAATATAAAAGAGATATGAAAGACATATAAATCACAAAATCTACAAAAGAATAATGCGAAATATATAATAATAAAATGGAAAAAAATAGAAGAAAATAGAAAGAAAGAAAAAGTAATAATAAATTAAGATAAAAAAATGTAAACATGCATCAGAAAGAGCAGACTGTGTAATTGCTCAATCAGTGAATAATAAACATATTTTTATATATAGTGCACTGGCCAGTGAGAACAGACACTGATAGTGATAAAAAATAAAATAAAATATACATGCACCAGAGAGAGCAGGCTGTGTAATTGCTCAACCAGTGAATACTAAACATATTTTTATAGTGCACAAACCAGTGGAAACAGACAAGCATATGCAAATAATTAAACAAACCTAAAAGTACAATTATATAACAACTAGATGGTGGCCCGATTGTAACGCATCGGGTATTCTAGAATATGTATTTATGTATATAGCAGCCACATAGTATATAGCACAGGCCACGTAGTATATAGGAGCCATGTAGTATATAGCAGACAAATACTACGTGGCCTGTGCTATATACTATGTGGCTGCTATATACATACATATTGTAGAATACCCGATGCGTTAATACAGGCCACGCAATATATAACAGCCACGTACTATATAAGGCCGGTTTCACACGTCAGTGGCTCCGGTACGTGAGGTGACAGTTTCCTCACGTACCGGAGCCACTGACACACGTACACACATTAAAATCAATGCATCTGTGCAGATGTCATTGATTTTTTGCGGACCGTGTCTCCGTGTGCCAAACACGGAGACATGTCAGTGTTCGTGGGAGCGCACGGATTACACAGACCAATTAAAGTCAATGGGTCCGTGTAAAACACGTACCGCACACGGACATTGTCTGTGTGCAGTCCGTGTGCCGTGCAGGAGACAGCGCTACATTAAGCGCTGTCCCCCCCCACTGGTGCTGAATCCGCCATTCATATCTTCCCTACAGCAGTGTTTGCTGTAGGGAAGATATGAATAATAGTGTGTAAAATCCAGATCCAGGTCATCACCCATAGGGGTGGAGCCGCATATTCATTACTGTAAATGAGCGGCCCCATGTGACCGCTCATACAGTACATGGTGCGGCCAGGACAGGATGCTGCGAGGGAGCCGGAAGCTAGGTGAGTATTTTAATCACAGCGGGGGGGGGGGGGGGGGGGGGGGAAGGCGCACAAGGGGGGGGGAGGGGGGGGTGATGACCTGGATCTGGATTTTACACACTATTATTCATATCTTCTCTACAACAAACGCTGCTGCAGGGAAGATATGAATGGGGCTTCAGCACGATGCAGGGGACAGCGCTAAACTTTAGCGCGGTCTCCAGCACGGTGCGTGTGGTACCCAGTGGGCACACGGGTGGCACACGTGTGCCACACTGATGTGCCACAGAAACGCACCGGCACACGGACACAGATAATTCCGGTATCGATTTTTCCGGTACCGGAATTATCTGGATGTGTGAGACTGGTGTAAGAGGGTGAACTGTAGTCCCACTGAGAGGGCACTAGGACCCTGTGGTTTTTGCCTGTTGCAGCAGAGGACAGACCTCCCAGAGACAATGTGTGCTGCGGGGTGGGGTCTAGTGTCTCGAGTGTAAAGTGAAAGTGAGAAGTGAGAGCTGAGAGAGAAAAGGCGGGAACAAGAGGAGAAGCTGCTGTGAGATCTTAAAAAGAGACTGTGTGGATTTACTGCAAGTGTTTTTGGAGGAAAAGAAGCTTTTGAGAGACTTTTTGTTGCTAACGTTCCCCTGGAGAAGAGCTAACCTTTTGTTTAACTCTGTGAGAGACTTGTGTGGCTAACGTTCCCCTGGAGAAGAGCTAACCTTTTGTTTAACTCTGTGAGAGACTTGTGTTGCTAACGTTTCCTGGAGAGGAGTTAACCCTTTATCTAAGTAAAGACGGAGACTTTGCTAAGAACCCAGTACGTATTTGGAAGTCTGTGGATTCCCTGTGCATTGAGTGGAGGAACAAGTCTGGACAGACTGCTGATACAGAGACGGACGGATTGTCGTGGAAGCATTCCTAGGAGCTACAGAAGCAGAGACTACATCGTGAGACCACTAACTAAGTCCCCGGCGTTTGGGCTCGGCATCGGCCGACAAGACAAGAGGAGTTTGCTGTAACTTATTGGCGCTGAAAATATGAACTGGCTGCAGCCTGTGCGGATTCCTGCCTGAGAGGAAATCCATCTCAGGATACGGTACCATAGTTATAGATACCCGGGTATCTCTGCTCAGAGTGTTAAATTGTTACTTTAGAGGTGTATCTTATATTAGAGTTGTGTAAGTTATACTCAATGTGCCATTCCAGGGGCTCCCTTAATAACACTACATTCAATTTACACTTGTTCCTGTTTTTAGTTGCCTGTTAGGTAAATTTCTTACTAGTCTGTTGTAGTATACAGTTCTCAGGAGACCTTGGAGTGGCACAGTGATTTCAGCTGCTGCTGAGCTAGTGTATCTTTGGGGTGCATCTGCCTTAATATTCTCTATACTACCTTGATTATTTTGCCTTTGAGTAAATACCGTTGGAGATTTCTGCCTTGGTCTTGGTTTGTGACTCACTGGATCTTATTCAGACCTCTGGTCATTACATTTTTGGCGTAGTCGGCAGTGTTTGTCATGGACGAGGGCGAGGGTGGAAATGACCCCGCTGTATCCGCATCCTCCTCGGGGATTGGGGTTCCCATGGCAGCCGCGGCGACTCCGGGAGGGTATGTGCCTGTAGGAGCTTTACTTCAGCACATGCCGAAATACGATGGGCGCAATATGGCGTTGCAAGATTGGGCTGAGAGAATCCGGAGTATTCTGCGCATGTGTAATTTGACCCCCGCGTTACGCGCTGAGCTGGCATTAAATGCACTGGAGGGTGATATTAGGCGTATGGTGATGGTGCGCCCAGAATCAGAGAGGGATACATTAGAAAAGATTTTGGAACTGTTAGAGGGGAGTTTGGGGGGCCGAGCGCGTGTGGCCCAGCTTCGGTCCCTATTCTTTAATCGTCCCCAGAGAGAGTGTGAGTCCCTGATGCAGTACTCTAATATTTTACAAGAGATGTTGAATGAGATGCAGCGACTAGACCCGGGGGCCATGGGGGCGTTCCGGGAGGTAGACCGCTTGCTCCGGGACCAATTCATCACCGGTTTAGCCCATAGACTTCTCCGGGACAAGCTGTTGGAAATGGCCCGGGTTGCACCAGAGTTATCTTTCTGGCAGATTTACCGAGCTGCAGTGGAAAGGGAAGAGAAATCAGCCTATGTTCCCGAGGGGTCAGTGAACAGTGCCCAGCTGGAGGAAGGTGGTTCATCAGGGTCGGGGGGAGAGGGGCTGGTAAGCGTGGTACAAGCTTTGCGTGCTGAGGTGAAGGAGTTGAAGCTGAAATTGTCTCAACTGACAGTTGATCCCGCCTCTACCCCCTCACGGGAACCTCCTGCCCCACCCCCTGGAACGGTGACCCCGCAAATGGCCAGGTCGTCCTATCAGAATGAGTCAAGCCCTCGCCCACGAGGAACAATCACCTGCTGGAAGTGTGGCCGCCAGGGACACATCTCGCGTTACTGCCGGGTGCTTACAGCCCCAGAAACCCCGTCGCCGGCTTTAAACTTCCGGCCGCTGCCATGAGAGGGCAAGCAGCAGCGGCCCCACCCACACAAAGCCCTCGACGGAATGAACAAGATTTGTTTGCATGTAGTCCAGTGATAGAAGCAGAGTTTGAAGGGCGGAAGATGAGGTGCTTAGTTGACACGGGATCCGAATGTACTATAATGCCTCTAGAAGTATATGAGAGATACTTCAGTCGACTAGTGATTCCAGAGGATGGCCGAGTGATACGACTGACCGCTGCAAATAATGGTCAATTGTCAGTCAAAGGGATCGTGTGGATGCAACTAAAAATGTTTGGTCAAGAGCTGGGGCAGAAAGGGGTAGTACTGGTGGATCACCCCCCTAGAAGAGGGATGGAAGTGACGCTCGGAATGAACGTGCTGCGAGATTTGAATCACCAGATGTATGCCAGTGAAGGACCCCGATACTGGGCCCGTGCGACAAGACACCGACCCACACAGAGAATTCTACACCGTCTAGTGCTGAGTTGCGACTTGCTGAAAAGTGCGGTCCCAGGTGGCCGGGTGGGCCGGGTCCGAGTGACTTCGAGGGCCCCGATCCTGCTGGGACCCAGACAAGAGGAACTCTTAATGCTGCCTGTGGGAGCTGCACAGAGATTGAATGGGCTTGAAGTGCTACTTGAGCCCGCCCGAGAGGGTTCCTCATTTGCCAAGGTACATGTGGCCCGGTCTTTGGCGATTGTGAAGAATGGACGAGTGCCGGTCCGATGCATCAATGTTTTAGATGAAGCTGTTGCAATTCCCGCTGGGACCATACTGGCTGAACTGTTCGTGCCGGCAGAGAAGGTGCCGGAAAATGCAGGGTTCGAATTGCGACCAGACCAACAGTCATCCTGGACATTCGCGGTCGAGGTAGGCCGGACTGAAACTCCTACGGAGGAATGGAATGTTCATGTGATCATGGAGCAGATGGGAGTGGATCGGGAGAAGCTGACCCCCGTGCAGTTGGAGCGGTTGGAGAGAGTTTTGTGGGAACATCAAGAGACATTTTCCCGACATGGAGAGGACTTTGGGTGTACCCAGACGATTGAGCATGAGATTCCAACGGGGGATACTCCACCCATTAGAGAAAGATATCGTCAAATTCCTCCGGCGCTCTATCAAGAGGTGAAGAGCATGGTGGCCAGTATGCTGGACAACCAAGTGATCCGAGAGAGCCGGAGTCCCTGGGCGGCCCCTGTAGTCTTGGTCCGCAAGAAGGATGGGACACTCCGATTTTGTGTGGACTATCGGAAATTGAATGCCCACACCGTACGGGACGCATATCCTTTACCCCGTATTGAAGAATCCCTGTCGGCCCTGGGTCGGGCCAAGTATTTCTCAACGTTGGATTTGGCAAGCGGGTACTGGCAGGTCCCAATGGCTGAAAAAGATCGGGCCAAGACGGCGTTTGTCTTGCCAATGGGGCTCTTTGAGTTCAACCGGATGCCCTTTGGCCTCGCTACCGCCCCAGGAACCTTCCAACGCCTGATGGAACATTGCTTGGGCGATCTAAATTTTGAATCAGTCCTGATATATCTAGACGACATTGTGGTGTTCGGAACCTCATTTGAAGATCATCTGGAGAAGCTGCGTCAAGTTCTCCGGCGGCTCAAGAGCTACGGCCTGAAAATAAAGCCAAAAAAATGTCAACTGTTACGAAACCAGATTGAATATTTGGGGCATCTGGTGACCCCGGACGGGGTACTACCTTTAGCCAGTAAGATTAAGGCAGTACAAGAGTGGCCACCTCCTTGTGACCTGCGAGAAGTGCGGGCCTTCCTGGGCCTAGCAGGATACTATCGGCGGTTTGTGCCTAAATTCTCACAAGTGGTGAGTCCCTTGAATGAACTTTTGAGAGGGACAGCGCTGGGTCCTCGAAATCGCCCCATTCCATGGGGGCCCCTACAGAAAAAGGCATTTGATGGAGTGAAAACCGCCCTAACGAGTGCCCCATTGCTGGCCTACGCCCGGTTTGACACCCCTTTTTTGTTGTATACCGATGGTAGTCTTCATGGGTTGGGGGCAGTACTAGCACAGGTGCAGGACGGCCGAGAACGAGTGATTTCTTATGGCAGCAGATCTTTAAGAGACTCCGAGCGAAATCCGGCTAACTACAGCTCATTCCGGCTGGAATTGCTGGCCCTGGTGTGGGCAATGACAGAACGCTTCGCCGAGTATCTAACAGGAGCTGAGGTGCTAGTCATGACAGATAACAACCCGCTAGCTCACTTAGAGAATGCAAAACTGGGGGCGTTGGAGCAGCGGTGGGTCGCCAGACTGGCCAAGTTCAATTACCGCATTAAATTTCGCTCTGGTCGAGAGAACGGCAATGCAGATGCATTGTCAAGGGTGCCCCTTGGGTCATCCGGGGAAGATGTTGACGAACAACTTGAGGACACTGAAACTCCAGCTTTGGGGCAGATACCTATCTTCCAAAGTGTGGTACACTCAAGTGGGGTGGCCACCGGGATGCCCTGTGTACTGGGTAAAACACCCTCAGATTGGACAAGAGTCCAGGATGAGTGTCCGGACATTGCACTTGTGCGCCGTTGGGTACAAAACAAGGCCTGGCCCAGTGCAGAGGACAAGGCTCAGTTGTCCATGGAAGGAATGAAACTCCTTCGACAATGGGATAAATTGTGTGTGGAGCAAGGTCTTTTGTATCGTAAGGTGTACCTGCCATCGGAGCTGCAGCATCGGTACCAACTGATAATTCCTGTGGGGATGGGGCCGGTGGTCGCTCGTGAGGCGCATGAGAAGGGGGCCCATTTTGGAAGTGAAAAGACACTTCAGTGGTTGCAGCGAGTCCTCTACTGCCCTGAGTTGGGAGGGATGGTGGCCGACGCATGTCGGCAGTGCCGAATTTGTGGGCTCAACAAAAGCCCTGAGCAGCGGGCTCCCACACAGTCTATTAAGACTTCAGCTCCACTGGAGCTACTCATGATTGACTACGTGTTGATAAGGTACTCTACGTCAGGGTACTCCTATTGCCTGGTGATGACAGATCACTTTACCAAGTATGCTGTAGCGGTGCCGACAAGAGATCAGACGGCCAAGTCGGCGGCTGAGGCAGTGTGCCGACATTTCTTCCAAGTGTTCGGGTGTCCGCAGAGAATACATTCAGATCAAGGGGCCTGCTTTCAGGGGACGCTGATGAAAGAGTTGCACCAGCTCTATGGTATCGAGCAGTCGAGAACAACGCCTTACCACCCTCAGGGTAACGGGGCGTGTGAGCGTTTTAATCGGACCCTGTTGCAAATGTTGAGGTCCTTAGAGAGTCAGCAACAGACATGCTGGCCTGAGTATCTCCCCGAATTGATGTGGGCTTACAATAACAGGGTGCACAGTACTACTGGTTACTCACCACACATGTTGATGTTTGGTAGACCTGGCCGAGACATTGAGGATTTGAACATGCCAGATCCCTCCTCCGCCCCCCTTCGGACTGCATCCGAGTGGGTACGAGAGCATCGGCGGCGGTTGAGGGTGGTGCATCAGGTGGTGGGCGACCGCCTTCGACAGGTGGTCCATAAGGACACGCGACCTGTACAAACAGAGCTGTTCTCTCCGGGGGACAGAGTGTTGGTGAGGACAAAACGACGGTCAGGAAAGCTGAGTGACCGATGGGAGGCGATACCGTATCTGATAAAAAAACAGGTGAACCCTGAGATTCCAGTGTACGAGGTCAAACCGGTGGGGACAGGGGGGCCAACCCGTAATTTGCATCGTAACATGTTACAACGGTGCTGGTTTGAAGATTCGGCGCCTACTCCCCTAGAGCCAGAGGCCATGTTCCAAGGGGCGGAAGCTCTGAATGATCTTGAGTTTGATGGTGTGTTTACTCCTGCGCCTGCTTATTTGCCCCCTGTGACCGATCTGGCCTCGGGTGATGAGAATGTTGGGGATATGGAGGATGTTGTTGAGGAGAGTGCATCAGGTCAACTGCTTGGTCCTGACGCTGTATCACAGGACATCGAGCCGCAGGAGGAGACAACTCCACTTACGGCCACTAACACGACCACGGAAGAGACTCTAGCTCCCTCTAAGGTCGCACCTGTTGATGTAGGACTCAGGAGAACTACACGATCTACGGCAGGAATACCGCCTCAGCGATATGCTCAAGATGAATTTGAGTGGGAAGGTATGTCGAGGACGCCAACCTCTAGTGGGGTGGCATGTAAGAGGGTGAACTGTAGTCCCACTGAGAGGGCACTAGGACCCTGTGGTTTTTGCCTGTTGCAGCAGAGGACAGACCTCCCAGAGACAATGTGTGCTGCGGGGTGGGGTCTAGTGTCTCGAGTGTAAAGTGAAAGTGAGAAGTGAGAGCTGAGAGAGAAAAGGCGGGAACAAGAGGAGAAGCTGCTGTGATATCTTAAAGAGAGACTGTGTGGATTTACTGCAAGTGTTTTTGGAGGAAAAGAAGCTTTTGAGAGACTTTTTGTTGCTAACGTTCCCCTGGAGAAGAGCTAACCTTTTGTTTAACTCTGTGAGAGACTTGTGTTGCTAACGTTTCCTGGAGAGGAGTTAACCCTTTATCTAAGTAAAGACGGAAACTTTGCTAAGAACCCAGTACGTATTTGGAAGTCTGTGGATTCCCTGTGCATTGAGTGGAGGAACAAGTCTGGACAGACTGCTGATACAGAGACGGACGGATTGTCGTGGAAGCATTCCTAGGAGCTACAGAAGCAGAGACTACATTGTGAGACCACTAACTAAGTCCCCGGCGTTTGGGCTCGGCATCGGCCGACAAGACAAGAGGAGTTTGCTGTAACTTATTGGCGCTGAAAATATGAACTGGCTGCAGCCTGTGCGGATTCCTGCCTGAGAGGAAATCCATCTCAGGATACGGTACCATAGTTATAGATACCCGGGTATCTCTGCTCAGAGTGTTAAATTGTTACTTTAGAGGTGTATCTTATATTAGAGTTGTGTAAGTTATACTCAATGTGCCATTCCAGGGGCTCCCTTAATAACACTACATTCAATTTACACTTGTTCCTGTTTTTAGTTGCCTGTTAGGTAAATTTCTTACTAGTCTGTTGTAGTATACAGTTCTCAGGAGACCTTGGAGTGGCACAGTGATTTCAGCTGCTGCTGAATTAGTGTATCTTTGGGGTGCATCTGCCTTAATATTCTCCATATTACCTTGATTAATTTGCCTTTGAGTAAATACCGTTGGAGATTTCTGCCTTGGTCTTGGTTTGTGACTCACTGGATCTTATTCGGACCTCTGGTCATTACACTGGCCTAACACAGCCCACGCAGTATATATTTTTCAACAGCAGAAAAAAAAAAAAAAAAAGGCAGCAACACTTACCTGCCCAGATCTTAGAACAAATGCACTGCAGGGTGCAACCAGCACATAAAGCAAGATGTTAGCAACACAGGTGCAAAATACCAGATCAACAGCCACTCTCCACATACCCACTCCTGGAGGGGGTGACTGCCCAGTATACAATTGCACAATAAAGGCCCACATAGGGCGTTGTTCACACAATGGTACTGCACAGTGTCTGGTTCACAGCCTATTAGTCATGCCCCTACTTTTCGGTTAGGCGGGCTGGCCAGTACACTCTCAATGCATCCCAGTGCGAACACCCCTCATGCGAGACTGAACGTTTTTGGGCTTAGCTGCACCCTGAAAAATATAGTGCAAAAAATATTCAAAAATAGTGAGGTGTTGGTTGATGTTTTGGCCAAAATACGCAAGCTCGTAACCCACGCCAAGGGTCACCACGCTTACGAGTCCTACACTAAACTAAATAGCAAAGCCACTAGAGCCACGTAGTATATAACACTGCCCACGCAGTATATAGCAGCCACGCAGTAAATAACACTGCCCACGCAGTATATAGCAGCCACGAAGTATATAACACAGCCCACGCAGTATATAGCAGCCACGCAGTATATAACACTGCCCACGCAGTATATAGCAGCCACGAAGTATATAACACTGCCCACACAGTATATAGCAGCCACGCAGTATATAACACTGCCTAGGTAGTATATAGCACAGCCCACGTAGTATATAACACTGCCCATGTATATAGCAGCCACGCGGCATCTAACACAGCCCACAGAGTATACAGCAGTGTGGGCACCATATCCCTGTTAAAAAAATAATTAACCCCTTCCCGACCCATGACGCCACGTAGGCGTCATGAAAGTCGGTGCCAATCCGACCCATGACGCCTATGTGGCGTCATGGAAAGATCGCGTCCCTGCAGATCGGGTGAAAGGGTTAACTCCCATTTCACCCGATCTGCAGGGACAGGGGGAGTGGTACTTTAGCCCAGGGGGGGTGGCTTCACCCCCACGTGGCTACGATCGCTCTGATGTTGAAAGTGAAACTGCCAATCAGAGCGATTTGTAATATTTCACCTATTATAACTGGTGAAATATTACAATCCAGCCATGGCCGATGCTGCAATATCATCGGCCATGGCTGGAAACACTAATGTGCCCCCACCCCACCCCACCGATCGCCCCCCCAGCCCTCCGATCTGTCCGGTACACTGCTCCGGCTCCCCTCCGTCCTGTGCTCCGCTCCCCCCGTGCTCTTGTCCGCTCCCCCCGTGCTCCAATCACCCTCCCTTTGCTCCAATCACCCCCCCTGCACTCCGATCCACCCCCCCGTGCTCCGTTCCACCCCCCATGCTCCGTTCCACCCCCCCGTGCTCCGTTCCACCCCCCCGTGCTCCGTTCCACCCCCCGTGCTCCGTTCCACCCCTCCCGCGCTCCGATCCACCCCCCCATGCTCCGATCCCCCCCCGTGCTCCCCACCACCCCATCATACTTACCGATCCTGCCGGGGTCCGTCCGTCTTCTCCCTGGGCGCCGCCATCTTCCAAAATGGCGGGCGCATGCGCAGTGCGCCCGCCGAATCTGCCGGCCGGTTCCAAAGTGCATTTTGATCACTGAGATATAATCTATCTCAGTGATCAAAATAAAAAAAATAATAAATGACCGCCCCCCCCCCCCTTTGTCACCCCCATAGGTAGGGACAATAAAAAAATAAAGATTTTTTTTCCCCACTAATGTTAGAATAGGGTTAGGGCTAGGGTTAGGGTTAGGGGTAGGGTTAGGGATAGGGTTAGGGGTAGGGTTAGGGGTAGGGTTAGGGGTAGGGCTAGGGTTAGGGCTAGGGTTAGGGCTAGGGTTTCGGTATGTGCACACGTATTCTGGTCCTCTGCGGATTTTTCCGCTGCGGATTTGATAAATCCGCAGTGCTAAACCGCTGCGGATTTATGGCGGATTTACCGCGTTTTTTCTGCGCATTTCACTGCGGTTTTACAACTGCGATTTTCTATTTGAGCAGTTGTAAAACTGCTGCGGAATCCGCACAAAGAAGTGAGATGCTGCGGAATGTAAACCGCTGCGTTTCCGTGCACTTTTTCCGCAGCATGTGTACAGCGATTTTTGTTTCCCATAGGTTTACATTGAACTGCAAACTCATGGGAAACTGCTGCGGATCCGCAGCGTTTTCCGCAGCGTGTGTACATACCTTTAGAATTAGGCTATGTGCACACTGTGCGGATTTGGCTGCGGATCCGCAGCGGATTGGCCGCTGCGGATTCGCAGCAGTGTTCCATCAGGTTTACAGTACCATGTAAACCTATGGAAAACCAAATCCGCTGTGCCCATGGTGCGGAAAAGGAAAATACCGCGCGGAAACGCTGCGTTGTATTTTCCGCAGCATGTCAATTCTTTGTGCGGATTCCGCAGCGTTTTACACCTGTTCCTCAATAGGAATCCGCAGGTGAAATCCGCACAAAAAAACACTGGAAATCCGTGGAAAATCCGCAGGTAAAACGCAGTGCCTTTTACCCGCGGATTTTTCAAAAATGATGCTGAAAAATCTCACACGAATCCGCAACGTGGGCACATAGCCTTAGGGTTAGGGTTGGAATTAGGGTTGTGGTTAGGGTTGTGATTAGGGTTATGGCTACAGTTGGGATTAGGGTTAGGGGTGTGTTGGGGTTAGTGTTGGAGGTAGAATTGAGGGGTTACCACTGTTTAGGCACATCAGGGGTCTCCAAACGCAACATGGCGCCACCATTGATTCCAGCCAATCTTGTATTCAAAAAGTCAAATGGTGCTCCCTCAATTCCGAGCCCCGACGTGTGCCCAAACAGTGGTTTACCCCCACATATGGGGTACCAGCATACTCAGGATAAACTGCGCAACAATTACTGGGGTCCAATTTCTCCTGTTACCCTTGTGAAAATAAAAAAATGCTTGCTAAAACATCATTTTTGAGGAAAGAAAAATGATTTTTTATTTTCACAGCTCTGCGTTGTAAACGTCTGTGAAGCACTTGGGGGTTCAAAGTGCTCACCACATATCTACATAAGTTCCTTGGGGGGTCTAGTTTCTAAAATGGGGTCACTTGTGGGGGGTTTCTACTGTTTAGGCACACCAGGGGCTCTGCAAACGCAATGTGACGCCCGCAGACCATTCCATCAAAGTCTGCATTTCAAAAGTCACTACTTCCCTTCTGAGCCCCGACGTGTGCCCAAACAGTGGTTTACCTCCACACATGGGGTATCAGCGTACTCAGGAGAAACTGGACAACAACTTTTGGGGTCCAATTTCTCCTGTAACCCTTGGGAAAATAAAAAATTCTGGGCTAAATAATTATTTTTGAGGAAAGAAAACGTATTTATTATTTTCACGGCTCTGCATTATAAACTTCTATGAAGCACTTGGGGGTTCAAAGTGCTCACCACACATCTAGATAAGTTCCTTTCGGGGTCTAGTTTCCAAAATGGGGTCACTTGTGGGGGGTTTCTACTGTTAACGCAACGTGACGCCCACAGAGCATTCCATCAAAGTCTGCATTTCAAAACGTCACTACTTAAATTCCGAGCCCCGGCATGTGCCCAAACAGTAGTTTACCCCCACATATGGGGTATCACCGTACTCAGGAGAAACTGGACAAAAAATATTGAGGTCAAATTTCTCCTGTTACCCTTGGGAAAATTAAAAAATTCTGGGCTAAATAATTATTTTTGAGGAAAGAAAACGTATTTATTATTTTCACGGCTCTGCATTATAAACTTCTGTGAAGCACTTGGGGGTTCAAAGTGCTCACCACACATCTAGATAAGTTCCTTTCGGGGTCTAGTTTCCAAAATGGGGTCACTTGTGGGGGGTTTCTACTGTTAAGCCACATCAGGGGCTCTGCAAACGCAACGTGACGCCCACAGAGCATTCCATCAAAGTCTGCATTTCAAAATGTCACTACTTCACTTCCGAGCCCCGGCATGTGCCCAAACAGTGGTTTACCCCCACATATGGGGTATCAGCGTACTCAGGAGAAACTGGACAACAACTTTTGGGGTCAAATTTCTCCTGTTACCCTTGGGAAAATAAAAAATTGCAGGCTAAAAGATCATTTTTGAGAAAATATATTTTTTTTTATTTTCATGGCTCTGCGTTATAAACTTCTGTGAAGCACTTGGGGGTTCAAAGTCCTCACCACACATCTAGATTAGTTCCTTTGGGGGTCTAGTTTCCACAATGGGGTCATTTCTGGGGGATCTCCAATGTTTAGGCACACAGGGGCTCTCCAAACGTGACATGGTGTCCGCTAATGATTGGAGCTAATTTTCCATTTAAAAAGCCAAATGGTGTGCCTTCCCTTCCGAGCCCTGCCGTGCGCCCAAACAGTGGTTTACCCCCACATATGGGGTATCAGCGTACTCAGGACAAACTGGACAACATTTGGGGTCCAATTTCCATTTGTTTAGGCACACAGGGGCTCTCCAAACGCGACATGGTGTCTGCTAACAATTGGAGCTAATTTTCCATTCAAAAAGTCAAATGGCGCGCCTTCCCTTCCGAGCCCTGCCGAGTGCCCAAACAGTGGTTTACCCCCACATATGAGGTATCGGCGTACTCGGGAGAAATTGCCCAACAAATTTTATGATCCATTTTATCCTATTGCCCATGTGAAAATGAAAAAATTGAGGCGAAAAGAATTTTTTTGTGAAAAAAAAGTACTTTTTCATTTTTACAGATCAATTTGTGAAGCACCTGAGGGTTTAAAGTGCTCACTAGGCATCTAGATAAGTTCCTTGGGGGGTCTAGTTTCCAAAATGGGGTCACTTGTGGAGCTCCAATGTTTAGGCACACAGGGGCTCTCCAAACGCGACATGGTGTCCGCTAAAGAGTGGAGTCAATTTTTCATTCAAAAAGTCAAATGGCGCTCCTTCCCTTCCAAGCCCTGCCATGCGCCCAAACAGTGGTTTACCCCCACATATGAGGTATCAGCGTACTCAGGACAAATTGGACAACAACTTTCGTGGTTCAGTTTCTCCTTTTACCATTGGGAAAATAAAAAAATTGTTGCTAAAAGATAATTTTTGTGACTAAAAAGTTAAATGTTCATTTTTTCCTTCCATGTTGCTTCTGCTGCTGTGAAGCACCTGAAGGGTTAATAAACTTCTTGAATGTGGTTTTGAGTACCTTGAGGGGTGCAGTTTTTAGAATGGTGTCACTTTTGGGTATTTTCAGCCATATAGACCCCTCAAACTGACTTCAAATGTGAGGTGGTCCCTAAAAAAAATGGTTTTGTAAATTTCGTTGTAAAAATGAGAAATCGCTGGTCAAATTTTAACCCTTATAACTTCCTAGCAAAAAAAAAATGTTGTTTCCAAAATTGTGCTGATGTAAAGTATACATGTGGGAAATGTTATTTATTAACTATTTTGTAACATAACTCTCTGGTTTAACAGAATAAAAATTCAAAATGTGAAAATTGCGAAATTTTCAAAATTTTCGCCAAATTTCCGTTTTTATCACAAATAAACGCAGAATTTATTGACCTAAATTTACCACTAACATGAAGCCCAATATGTCATGAAAAAACAATCTCAGAACCGCTAGGATCCGTTGAAGCGTTCCTGAGTTATTACCTCATAAAGGGACACTGGTCAGAATTGCAAAAAACGGCAAGGTCTTTAAGGTCAAAATAGGCTGGGTCATGAAGGGGTTAAAATAAAAAATAGTTATATACTCACCCCCTGGGATCCATCGAAGCTCCGGCGATACGCGCACGGCTGCCGCAATCTTCCGTTCCCAGGATGCATTGCGAAATTACCCAGATGACTTAGCAGTCTCGCGAGACCGCTAAGGCTACGTTCACATTCGCGTCTTTGAACGCTGCGTCGTCGACGCAACGCACGACGCACAAAAGACGCATTTAAAACGCAGACTTTTGCGATGCAAGCGTTCAACGCATGCGTCGTGAAACGCAGCGTGAAAACTGCATTTTGTTTAAAAACGCAGCGTTTTCAGACGCATTAGTTTTCCTAAAGTGATGTCATTGTTTAACAATTGCAAATAAAAAAAGGCCACAATTACTGTCTAGACACTAGATAAAGACCACCAATGGCTAGAAGAGGGTGGGTGTAAGGTAATTGGGTATATATACACTGGCAGAGATGAATTCCTCAAATTTTTCTTGTGTTTCCAGCATCATGATGGAGCGTCCCATGGAGAGTATCTACATGAATATGGAGTTGGATTTTGCCTTGGCTAATGCTTATGCTATTGCCTATTACGAGCAAAGGAAAAGGGATAAATGGAGAAGGAGTCATCGGCGCTTTTGGCTACACCCTATCATTGAAGTCCAGGAGAGCCGTGGAGCCTACCATTTCTTGTTTGGCGAGCTAAATGGCAACCTGGAAAAATATTTTGAGTATACCAGGATGTCTCAAGACAGCTTCCGCTATCTGCTGTGTCTGGTGGAAGGAGCCATTACCAGGCAGGACACACAGCTCCGGAGATCAATTTCTGCTGAGGAACGGCTGTTGGTGACTCTACGGTACGTATGTAGCTCTGAACGACTGTGATATGTTCTTCCCTTTTTTTTTAAATTTTGTTTGGGGTTGGGTATGGTAAATATATTTTTTATTAATACAATGTACTTTAATTTAATTTCTTTATTTTTCCTCTTGGCAGTTTCCTGGCTATCGGAGAGACCTTAAGATCCTTGCTTTTCCAATTTAGGATTGGAGTCTCCACACTTTCGGGAATTATTGCCGACACATGCCGCGCTTTGTGGGACAATCTCCGGGATGAATTTTTACCCCTCCCTACTACAGAAATATGGGAGGCCAACGCCAAGATATTTGAACAAGTGTGTTCTTTCCCTAACTGTATTGGAGCTATGGATGGGAAGCACATTAGGATTATAAAGCCAGCAAGAAGTGGATCTCTTTTTTTCAACTACAAAAAATATTTTTCCACCATGCTCATGGCAATTGCAAGTGCGGACTGCAGGTTTCTGGCTGTGGACATTGGAGCATTTGGCCGTGCAAATGACTCACGTACATTTAAGGACTCTGATATGGGCCAAAGGTTGTATGGGAACAATTTTAATTTCCCCCAGCCACGACCTCTTCCCAACACCGAAGGCCCGGCAATGCCATTTGTTGTGGTTGGGGATGAGGCATTTCAAATGTGTGCCAACCTATTGAAACCGTACTCTAGTCGGGGCTTGGACCACACCAAAAGTATTTTTAATTACAGACTGTCCAGGGCCAGAAGAACAGTGGAGTGCGCCTTTGGCATCCTGGTCTCCAAATGGCGTATTTTAGGATCCGCCATTAATCTGAAAATTGAGACAGTGGATGAGGTGGTGAAGGCTTGTGTGGTTCTCCACAATTATATTATGGCCAAAGAGAGACTGAACGTGGAACTCGATGAACCCATACCAAACCCATTGCCCGATTACCAAGATCACCCTTTGAGAACAACTGTGGAAATAGCGCAGATGAGGGATCGATTTGCTTCCTATTTTGTATCTGATGTTGGCCGTGTGTCATGGCAAGATACAATGGTGTAGTGCTTATGTTTTTTACTCTGATACTTGATTCAGCTTTTAAATGTAAAATTAATACCTTTATAGTGCAAAAATTAATATGTATAATGCTAAAGATTGCTACACTATTATGTCCAATAAAGGTCACCAGTAAAGGTGCCTAATAATGTAATGTTATTTTAAATTTGCCAGCTACCTATATGTTAATAATTTTTTCATTTTGACTAAATTTACTTTAATGTGCCCTTATTAAAACTTGCTATCCTTTTTTTAAAAAGTTGTGTTTAATAAACAATTTTTTTACAATTCATAAAACTCCATTTGCCAACCAACTGCTGTCGCCGAAAATGTTCAGAGGTGATCAACAGCTCCCATATTGACTCAGCCAAAACACCACACTTTTGTTGACATGGCCGTGTGTTCGATAGTTGAGCGAACTTCATCGGCTCCCTCCTTGGCAAACTGTCAAGCTTCCAGACTAGTTGCCTAGGGGAACACGGCTTCATTGAGTGCAGTGGCTAATCAACAATTTTCACCCACCGCAGCAGCATGTGTGGCGGGAGTGTGACAGGCACTACTCATGCATGGCGAGGCCAACAAATAGGCTACGGTTGTTCATGTTTTGTGCCAGTCACACATCCTTGAAACATGCGGCAGCGGTGACGGAAAAAAGCAGATCAACCACACAAATGGAGCCGGGTCCATATGCAAGTAGTTGAAAAGTGGGTCTCTGATAACCCGCTGTCATTGCTTGATCGGCGTGTGTGACGCCGATCCAGCAATGTGTTTGTAACCAGGGTAAAGATCGGGTTACTAAGCGCAGTGCCGCGCTAGTAAAGTAACCCGATATTTACCCTGGTTACCCGGGTGATGCAGGGGGATTTCGGCATCATTGAAGACAGTTTCAACAATGCCGAAGTCTTTACCCTGATCGTTGGCCGCTGGAGAGAGCTGTCAGTGTAGCTCCCCAGCAACCACACAACGACTTACCAACGATCACGGCCAGGTTGTATCGCTGGTCTTGATCGTTGTTAAGTTGTTTTAGTTACCTTTCTTGTATGTAGACAATCTATGTCATATTTGTGTTTGTAAACACCTCATAGAACAATGAGAGACACCCAAAAAACTATACTTAAAAATGGAAAAAATAGTGTCTGACATTGCATATATGAGGTGTATAAAACACAAAATGTGTGTAGACGTCGCACGGTGTGAGCTGCCGATACTATAGTTACCAATAAAAACAAAAATTGATTACAAAAAAACAATTTTATTTGGGGGAAACAGAAAGAAAAGGGGGTAATAAAATTAGGGGCTATCTACTGTTGCAACTAATGGGGATTGGTAACTCCTTGCTTCGGAATGGCGAGAGGAGGAAGCAGAGGCTATTGAGGAGCCATAGTCCAGTAGACTTGAGGGCAAGTCCAAGGCATCATCATCATACTGCGGGGAAGATACTGCAACCACTGTAGGGGAGGGAGGAGGGAAAACCAGTCTGCTGGATCGTGACTGGCTCTGGCTGCTCCTGCTGCGGCTAGACCCTTGCCGCGTTGTAGGTGTCTGTGTTGGAGCAGCCAGAGCCGCAGAAGCTGTTCTCCTTCTCTTCTTCCTCCTTCTCACTTCTCCCGCGGCGGCTTCCCCAGCAGGACGGGTACGGGAGGTTGAAGGCCTAGCAGGAGCAGGACTCGGCAGATCGTTGTGGTAGTGTCTGTGGTGGCGTCCCTCGGCACGCGGACCTCGGTGGAGTGGCTGGAGTGGCTGTGCAGCAGGAGTCGGAGTCATGGTAGCCAGCGATGGCACTACGGGCAGTGCAGTTGCTGACTGCATGATCCGAGCCTGCTGCAGAGCACTCACGTATGCATTGTTGCAGGCCTGCATCACCGAAATCTGGAGTTCCGGCGCAAGGTGTTCCACCATGCCCTTCGCAATGAAACTAAAAAAATGTTTTGCCGGCCTCGAGAGCTCGGATTCCATTGAATCAAGGCGCCGGTCGATAGTGGCCAGACCTGTCTCCATTCTACCTCCCAGCACCTTGAAACAAGTCTGGAATACCATGCCCAAATGAAAATACTCGGGCATTAGCGGCCTGTCCAAGGCCCGCTGACGCTGGCGTGAATAGCCAAAGGAAGGAGCGACAGAGGCCTCGGTCAGGGAAACACCAGATGGACCGGCTGCCGGTTCTCCAGAAAGTAGTGCAAGCCTGCTCTCGCTGTGGGATGGCTGTGACGGGTCAGATGGCGATTCTTGAAGGCCCGCTCCAGAGGGCCGATCAGGTACGAGGGTGCTGCTGTGTGTTCTGTGAAAATAAAATGAAATCATTAGTGTGGAAAAAATAACATCACATAAGCCAACTCCTGTAATAGAATAAAGTTAACATTGCATTACACAACAATAGATTGCAATCCTCTGTCTCTCTATCTGTCTGTCCTTCAATCATTTGCTGATTGTTATTGCCAGCTGCTGACGAGACCAATCAGCGAAGGGCCTAGTGCAGAAGAAAATGAGCGCTCCTTCCCGCTGCCAATGCCTTTTCGCCCGCACAATCAACACTGTCATCGCCGAACACACGGCTGGCGTTTAAATAAAAAAAAAAAAAAAAAAAATTGGTCTCAAACTTTTTAGTATTGACTAAAGACGCTGCCTATGCCGCATCAATATTAAACAATTTACAGTTACTAATTTGATCTGGAAAAAAAAATGCTATGCTTGCCCGATAGTTGCGTTTCAGACAACTGCCATTCTTTACACTGATCACAGGACCTGCCATGACGTCACACCAATGTGATCGAGACGTCATCGCAATTCCTGCTATCAGACCTACCCTGGCTCGGAACGGAACATGTCATGGACTACAAGGACTCACGCGGTTAACTAAAAAAAAAAAAAACAATGGATGTGCAATATACCATGCCACTAGGGAAAAAGTAACGTGGATGGCCAATACACTACGTGTACTACGTGGATGGCCAATACACTATGTGGCTGGGCAATATACTATGAGGATACGTGGCTAGGACATGTACTATTTGCCTGCACAATAAACTTTGTGGCCTGGCAATATACTAGGTGGGTGCGCAATGTTATACATTGGTGGGCAATGTACGATGTGGATGTGGAAGATGCTATGTGCCTGTGCAATATGGTATGTGGGCATGCATATTGTGCAGTACACGATGCGTTAAATACTTACTGTCGGCGGGCAAGGATCGGTCTCATGAACAGCAACGCCCTACTGTACTTGTAGTGAATGGACCTTCCCGTAGCAGCACCACTTCGAACCTTCTCCTCTTGACGTAGGACCTTATTTAAACGGTCCTTAATGGATCGCCATCTGGTCTTCAACTTTTTGACTGTGAATGCAAAACCAAAAAAAATGGTTAGATATTTCACACTTCCATATGATAACACAACCGTGTGCGATGCAAAGTTGAAGGCGTTGATTGCATCACACACGGTTGTGTTATCCTGGCCAGATGGGTCTGATCGGAGTTTAACAAATACTTACCAAAGTTTGATTTTTCCGTAGTGGAAGCGCTGTCAAAGCCATCCCACAGCGTTTTTGCCACCTCTACCCACATCCGCCTCAAGACGACCTGGTCCGGGTGACGGGGGTCACGGCTGTCCCACAACGGGCCAAGCTCCTGTATGCTGGAGATTAGGAGGTCCACGATTATACTCGACTTGCTGGCCTGTTGTGAAACCTAGAATAATAGAAAAACATAAAGGATATGAAAATTTGAAAAAAATTACATCAGCCACCACCACCCAACACCCTCCCCTCCCCCCCTCCTCCGGGAAGAAAAGGAATTAAAAATAATGGAAAAAAAAACCTTTTTTTTTCAAGAACACGTACTTGCCGTCTTGCCGCCACAGCTTGTCGCTGCTCCTGCTGTGTCCCTTCCTCCTCACTTGCAGAAGCCTATAAAAATAGATTAAAAAAAAGTTAGTGCCAAGTCTGCAAATTACAGCGAATAATAAGCATCTGTACATAATTACTCACTGAACTCCCCTGCGCTGAGTGGCTGGATGGTGAGTCCGTCGCCATTCTTGCAATAAAAAATTCTGTAAGGAAAAATTTAAACAAATATTACATTATTACAAAACACAGCCACATACAAGAAAATAGAAAAGAAAAAAAACAAAAAACATCATAACATTACTACCACAACGGACTGTTAACTCATAGGACAATGCAAACTCAACAATCGCTGATCATACCACAACACCATACATTGTAATAAAATTCAATAGCAGATACGACACAATCCAGAGTATAGCAAAAGGGGTCATCCAGAATATACAAAAATAAATAAAAATTCAACTACAAGAGCCCCCTATCTACAAATCCCCCCCAAAAAAACACATAAACCTTTATTGTGTACACAAAAAAATATATATATACAAAGGCCCAAAAAATAGCAAACTAGTCTAAAACGCCATACTTTACAATTAAATACAGCAAGACATGAGCCAAGAAAACGCCATATGGTTACCCCCAGAAATAGAAACAAGAATAAACACATACACCAGAAATATACAATAAAATACTTAGAAAAAAAAAAGGAACAACCGCATGACAACAGAACAACCCAAAATGCAAACCAATCCAAAAAAAAGCAAGGCCGGAGACAAGAAACGCCATCATATAAAACGCCAGAAATACATAAAAATAACAAATTTTCACTAAAAACCCACATTGGCATGACTGTACAAAAGCACAGACCAAACATTGCACAAATTGCATTCAAAAATCAAGAAATAAAACACAGAAAAAAATGCAATGAAAAAGTATTATACTAACAGGTTTTGAAAACAGATCCTCACTGGTGTCTCAGGTGTCTGATGTGTCCTTGTGTCCTAATGGCAATTGAAAAACAATGCCAGCCCCTTTTCTTTAGGCCAGTTTCACACGTCAGTGTCTCCAGCACGTGAGGTGACAGTTTCCTCACTTACCGGAGCCACTGACACACGTAGACACTTAAAAATCAATGCATCTTTTCAGATGTCATTGATTTTTTGCGGACCGTGTCTCCGTGTGCCAAACACGGAGACATGTCAGTGTTCGTGGGAGCGCACGGATTACACGGACCCATTAAAGTCAAAGGGTCCGTGTAAAACACGTACCGCACACGGACATTGTCCGTGTGCAGTCCGTGTGCCGTGCAAGAGACAGCGCTACATTAAGCGCTGTCCCCCCCACTAGTGCTGAAGCCGCGATTCATATGTTCCCTACAGCACCATTTGCTGCAGGGAAGATATGAATATTAGTGTTTAAAATGCAGATCCAGCTTCTCCTGTATGTGTTCACGTGGGGCCGCCGATTACAATCATGAATATGCGGCTCCACCTCCCAAAGGGGTTGAGCCGCATATTCAGTACTGTAAAGGAGCGGCCCCACGTGACCGCATACAGGAGATGATGCGGCCAGAAGAGGACGCTGCGGCGAGGGATCCGGAAGCTAGGTGAGTATTTTAATCACGGGGGGGTTTCGCACAGGGGTTTGGGAGGGGGGGGACCTGGATCGCTGCTGCAGGGAACATATGAATGGGGCTTCAGCACGATGCCGGGGACAGCGCTAAACTTTAGCGGTCTCCGGCACGGTGCGTGTGGTACCCAGTGGACACACGTGTGCCACACTGATGTGCCACGTGTGCACACGGATAACTCCAGTACCGTTTTTGTACGGTACTGGAATTATCTGGACGTGTGAAACCGGCCTTATATATATATATATATATATATATATAGATATATATATATATATAGATATATATATATATATATATAGATATATATATATATATATATATATAGGGTCTTTTCAGTGTCTAGACACCGTCTAGACACTTATCCTATTTTTTAATTAAAAGAAAGCATGCGTCGTACAACAACGCAAGTACTTGCGTCTACTGCGTTGCCAATACAATTCAATGGGTTTTGTGACGCATCGACGACGCAAATGCGTTTTTTTTTTTTAATTTGTGACGGCGAAAAAAAACGCAACATGTTGTGTTTGCCGCGCCCTGTCAGGTGCGCCGAACCGACGCATGCGTCGTGAAACGCACCGAAACGCATGAAAACGCACGCCCATGCGTTCCTAATGTTAACCCCTTAGTGACAGAGCCAATTTGGTACTTAATGACCGAGCCAATTTTTGCAATTCTGACCACTGTCACTTTATGAGGTTATAACTCTGGAACGCTTCAACGGATCCCGCTGATTCTGAGATTGTTTTTTCGTGACATATTGTACTTCATGTTAGTGGTAACATTTCTTCGATATTACTTGCGATTATTTATGAAAAAAACGGAAATATGGCGAAAATTTTTAAAATTTTGCAATTTTCAAACTTTGTATTTTTATGCCCTTAAATCAGAGAGAGATGTCACAAAAAATAGTTAATAAATAACATTTCCCACATGTCTACTTTACATCAGCACAATTTTGGAAACAAAATTTTTTTTTGTTAGGGAGTTATAAGAGTTAAAAGTTGACCAGCAATTTCTCATTTTTACAACACCTTTTTTTTTTAGGGGCCACATCACATTTGAAGTCATTTTGAGGGGTCTATATGATAGAAAATAACCAAGTGTGACACCATTCTAAAAACTACACCCCTCAAGGTTCTCAAAACCACATTCAAGAAGTTTATTAACCCTTTACGTGCTTCACAGGAACTGAAACAATGTGGAAGGAAAAAATGAACATTTAACTTTTTTTTGCAAACATTTTAATTCAGAACCATTTTTTTTATTTTCACAAGTGTAAAAACAGAAATGTAACCATAAATTTTGTTGTGCAATTTCTCCTGAATACGCCAATACCCCATATGTGGGGGTAAACCACTGTTAGGGCGCACCGCAGAACTTAGAAGTGAAGGAGCGCCGTTTGACTTTTTCAGTGCAGAATTGGCTGGAATTGAGATTGGACGCCATGTCGTGTTTGGAGAGCCTCTGATGTGCCTAAACAGTGGAAACCCCCCACAAGTGACACCATTTTGTAAACTAGAGCCCTTAAGGAACTTATCTAGATGTGTGGTGAGCACTTTGAACCCCCAAGAGCTTCACAGAAGTTTATAACGTAGAGCCGTGAAAATAAAAAAATCGCATTTTTTCTACAAAAATGATATTTTTTGCCCCCAAATTTTTATTTTCACAAGGGTAACAGGAGAAATTAGACCACAAAAGTTGTAGTGCAATTTCTCCTGAGTACGTCGATACCCAATATGTGGGGGTAAACCACTGTTTGGGCGCACTGCAGAGCTTGGAAGAGAAGAAGTGCCGTATTACTTTTACAATATAGAATTGTCTGGAATTGAGATTGGACGCCATGTCGCATTTGGAGAGCCCCTGATGTGCCTAAACAGTGGAAACCCCCCACAAGTGACCCCATTTTGGAAACTAGACCCCCCATGGAACTTATCTAGATGTGTGGTGAGAATTTTGAATGCCCAAGTGCTTCACAGAAGTTTAGAATGCAGAGTCGTGAAAATAAAAAATATTTTTTTTTTCCACAAAAAATATTTTTTAGCCCCCAAGTTTTTATTTTCGCAAGGGTAACAAGAGAAATCGGACACCAAAGGTTGTTGTCCAATTTGTCCTGAGTAGGCTGGTACCCCATACAGGTCCTTCTCAAAAAATTAGCATATAGTGTTAAATTTCATTATTTACCATAATGTAATGATTACAATTAAACTTTCATATATTATAGATTCATTATCCACCAACTGAAATTTGTCAGGTCTTTTATTGTTTTAATACTGATGATTTTGGCATACAACTCCTGATAACCCAAAAAACCTGTCTCAATAAATTAGCATATCAAGAAAAGGTTCTCTAAACGACCTATTACCCTAATCTTCTGAATCAACTAATTAACTCTAAACACATGCAAAAGATACCTGAGGCTTTTATAAACTCCCTGCCTGGTTCATTACTCAAAACCCCCATCTTGGGTAAGACTAGCGACCTGACAGATGTCAAGAAGGCCATCATTGACACCCTCAAGCAAGAGGGTAAGACCCAGAAAGAAATTTCTCAACAAATAGGCTGTTCCCAGAGTGCTGTATCAAGGCACCTCAATGGTAAGTCTGTTGGAAGGAAACAATGTGGCAGAAAACGCTGTACAACGAGAAGAGGAGACCGGACCCTGAGGAAGATTGTGGAGAAGGACCGATTCCAGACCTTGGGGAACCTGAGGAAGCAGTGGACTGAGTCTGGTGTGGAAACATCCAGAGCCACCGTGCACAGGCGTGTGCAGGAAATGGGCTACAGGTGCCGAATTCCCCAGGTAAAGCCACTTTTGAACCATAAACAGCGGCAGAGGCGCCTGACCTGGGCTACAGAGAAGCAGCACTGGACTGTTGCTAAGTGGTCCCAAGTACTTTTTTCTGATGAAAGCAAATTTTGCATGTCATTCGGAAATCAAGGTGCCAGGGTCTGGAGGAAGACTGGGGAGAAGGAAATGCCAAAATGCCTGAAGTCCAGTGTTAAGTACCCACAGTCAGTGATGGTGTGGGGTGCCATGTCAGCTGCTGGTGTTGGTCCACTGTGTTTCATCAAGGGCAGGGTCAATGCAGCTAGCTATCAGGAGATTTTGGAGCACTTCATGCTTCCATCGGCTGAAATGCTTTATGGAGATGAAGATTTCATTTTTCAGCACGACCTGGCACCTGCTCACAGTGCCAAAACCACTGGTAAATGGTTTACTGACCATGGTATTACTGTGCTCAATTGGCCTGCCAACTCTCCTGACCTGAACCCCATAGAGAATCTGTGGGATATTGTGAAGAGAAAGTTGAGAGACGCAAGACCCAACACTCTGGATGAGCTTAAGGCCACTATTGAAGCATCCTGGGCCTCCATAACATCTCAGCAGTGTCACAGGCTGATTGCCTCCATGCCACGCCGCATTGAAGCAGTCATTTCTGCCAAAGGATTCCCGACCAAGTATTGAGTGCATAACTGAACATTATTATTTGATGGTTTTTTTGTTTGTTATTAAAAAACACTTTTATTTGATTGGATGGGTGAAATATGCTAATTTATTGAGACAGGTTTTTTGGGTTATCAGGAGTTGTATGCCAAAATCATCAGTATTAAAACAATAAAAGACCTGACAAATTTCAGTTGGTGGATAATGAATCTATAATATATGAAAGTTTAATTGTAATCATTACATTATGGTAAATAATGAAATTTAACACTATATGCTAATTTTTTGAGAAGGACCTGTATGTGGGGGTAAACCACTGTTTGGGCGCACGGCAGAGCTTGGAAGGAAGGAGCGCTGTTTTGGAATGCAGACTTTGATAGAATGGTCTGCGGGCGTTATGTTGCGTTTGCAGAGCCCCTGATGTACCTAAACAGTAGAAACCCTCCACAAGTGACCCCATTTTGGAAACTAGACCCCCCAAGGAACTTATCTAGATGTGTGGTGAGAACTTTGAATGCCCAAGTGCTTCACAGAAGTTTAGAATGCAAAGTCGTGAAAATAAAAAAATATTTTTTTTCCACAAAAAAGATTTTGTAGCCCCCAAGTTTTTATTTTCACAAGGGTAACAGGAGAAATTGGACCACAAAAGTTGTTGTCCAATTTATCCCGAGTATGCTGATGCCCCATATGTGGGGGTAAACCACTGTTTGGGCGCACGGCAGAGCTCGGAAGGGAAGGAGCGCCGTTTTGGAATGCAGACTTAGATAGAATGGTCTGTGGGCGTTATGTTGCATTTGCAGAGCCCCTGATGTACCTAAACAGTAGTAACCCCCCACAAGTGACCCCATTTTGGAAACTAGACCCCCAAAGGAACTTATCTAGATGTGTGGTGAGAACTTTGAATGCCCAAGTGCTTCACAGAAGTTTTAAATGCAGAGTCGTGAAAATAAAAAAATATTTTTTTTTCCACAAAAAAGATTTTTTAGCCTCCCAAGTTTTTATTTTCACAAGGGTAACAGGAGAAATTGGACCCCAAAAGTTGTTGTCCAATTCATCCCGAGTATGCTGATGCCCCATATGTGGGGGTAACCCACTGTTTGGGCGCACGGCAGAGCTCAGAAGGGAGGGAGCACCATTTGACTTTTTGAGCGCAAAATTGGCTGTCGTGTTTGGAGACCCCCTGATGTAACTAAACAGTGGAAACCCCCTAATTCTAGCTCCAACCCTAACCCCAACACACCCCTAACCCTAATCCCAACCCAATCCATATCACTAACCCTAACGATAATCACAACCCTTACCCCAAAACAACCCTAATGTCAACCCTAACCATAACCCTAATCAAAACCCTAAATCCAACACAACCCTAATCCTAATCTCAACCCTAACCTCAAACCTAACCCTAATCCCAATACACCCCTAATCACAACCCTAACCCCAAACCTAACCCTAATCCCAAGCGTAACCCTAATGCCAACCCTAACCCTAATACCAACTCTAATCCAAACCCTAATCCCAAATCTAACCCTAACTTTAGCCCCAACCCTAGCCCTAACTTTAGCCCCAACCCTAACCCTAAAGCTACTTTCACACTTGCGTCGTTTGGCATCCGTCGCAATCCGTCGTTTTGGACAAAAAAACGGATCCTCCAAATGTGCCCGCAGGATGCGTTTTTTGCCCATAGACTTGTATTGCCGACGGATCGTGACGGATGGCCACACGTCGCGTCCGTCGTGCACTGGATCAGTTGTGTTTTGGCGGACCGTCGGCACAAAAAACGTTCAATGTAACGTTTTTTTGTATGTCGTGTCCGCCATTTCTGACCGCACATGCGTGGCCGTAACTCCGCCCCCTCCTCCCCAGGACATAGATTGGGCAGCGGATGCGTTGAAAAACTACATCCGTTGCCCACGTTGTGCACAATTTTCACAACGTGCGTCAGTATGTCGGGACGACGCATTGCGACGGCCTCGTACCGACGTAAGTGTGAAAGAACCCTAACCCTGAATTTAGCCCCAACCCTAACCCTAGCCTTAGCCCTAACCCTAATTTTAGCCCCAACTGCTGTTCTCCTGCCGGCCGGCAGATGGAGACAGATGGCGGGCGCACTGCGCATGCGCCCGCCATTTTCTTTTGCCGGCGGCCAGGAGGAGCAGCAGGAGGACCCAGGGACACAGGTGAGTATGGCAGGGTCCCCGAATCCCCCTATTTCTCTGTCCTCTGATGTGCGATCACATCAGAGGACAGAGAATTACACTTTGACTTTTTTTTTTTTTTTTGCGGTTGCCGGTAAACAGTTAATTACCGGCGATCGCAAAACAGATCATGCTCTTTGGGGTCTCGGCTACCCCCGGCAGCCGAGACCCCAAAGATTCTTCCGGGGCCGGCCGGCGGGCGCACTGCGCATGCGCCCGCCATTTTGAAGATGGCGCCCACCGGGAGCCACGAGGAGCACCGGGGGAGATAGGTGAGTATCGGGGGGCTATCTGGGACCCCCTTTCTCTGTCCTCTGATGTGCGATCACATCAAAGGACAGAGAAATTAAAAAGAGATCGCGTTTTTTTTTTTGCGATCGCCGGTAAACGGTTAATTACCTGCGATCGCAAATGCGGGGTCGGTAAAACCCCCCCGAATCATGTTCTCTGGGGTCTCGGCTACCCCCGGCAGCCGAGACCCCGGAGAAAATCCGACTCTGGGGGGCGCTATTCACTTTTTCTTTAAGTACCCTTAGCGGCCACCGTTAAAAGGAGTATCGGCGGTCGCTAAGGGGTTAAAGAAAGGGACGCATGACGCGTACGTTGTTTTGCGGCGTGCGTTCAAAGACGCGAATGTGAACATACCCTAAGTCTTCTAGGTAATTTCGCAATGCATCGCCGGGAACGGAAGATGGCGGCCGGCGCGAGCGGCTCGGCGGGCAACGGAGGGTGAGTATAGCAGGTTTTTTGTTTTTTATTATTTTTAACATTACATCTTTTTACTATTGATGCTGCACAGGCAGCATCAATAGTAAAAAGTTGGGGACACACAGGGTTAATAGCAGCGGTAACGTTACCCGCGGCATAACGCGGTCCGTTACCGCCGGCATTAACCCTGTGTGAGCGGAGACCGGAGGGGAGTATTCGGGCGCCGGGCACTGACTGCGGGGAGTAAGGAGCAGCCATTTTCTTCAGGACTGTGCCCGTCGCTGATTGGTCGTGGCTATTTTGCCGCGACCAATCAGCGACTTGGATTTCCATGACAGACAGAGGCCGTGACCAATGAATATCCGTGACAGAAAGACAGATGGAAGTGACCCTTAGACAGTTATATTGTAGATCAATATACAGCAAAATCTATATAATTATTCATATCTTTTTATGTCTCACAGAACTATACATTACTAGACAAAATATATAAACATATACTATAACCGTGCCAATATAAAAATATATAAAAAGTGACAAAACATCTCTTTCTCTTCTTTATATGGTAGGGACCGCCCCCGGCACATTAACCCCCGACACACTGCGATCAAACATGATCGTAGTGTTCCGGCGGTATAGGGAAGCATCGCGCAGGGAGGGGGCTCCCTGCAGGCTTCCCTGAGACCCCTGCATTGCTCCGAGGGTCTCCTACCTCCTTCCACCCTGCAGCAGGCCCGGATCCAAAATGGCCACGGCATCCGGGTCCTGCAGGGAGGTGGCTTCACAGTGCCTGCTCAGAGCAGGCGCCGGGAAGCCTCCAGGAGTGAACGTCAGATCGCTGATCTGACACAGTGCACAGCAAAGTGTCAGATCAGCGATCTTACACTATAACATGATGCCCCCCCTGGGGCAATGTTATAGTGTAAAAAAAAAAAATATTCACATGTGTAAAAAAAAAAAAAAAATCCTAAAAAAAATAAAATATATATATACATATATTGTTCCTATAAATACATTTCTTTATCTAAATTAAAAAAACAATAAAAGTACACATATTTAATATCGCCGCGTCCGTTACGACCCAACCTATAAAACTGTCCCACTAGTTAACCCCTTCAGTGAACACCGTAAAAAATAAAAAACGAGGCAAAAAACAACACTTTATTATTATACCGCCAAACAAAAAGTGGAATAACACGCGATCAAAAAGACGGATATAAGTAACCATGGTACCGTTGAAAACGTCATCTTGTCCTGCAAAAAATGAGCCACCATACAGCATCATCAGCAAAAAAGTAAAAAAGTTATAGTCCTCAGAATAAAGCGATGCAAAAATAATAATTTTTTCTGTAAAAGTTTTTATCGTATAAAAGCGCCAAAACATAAAAAAAATGATATAAATGAGGTATGGCTGTAATCATACTGACCCGAAGAATAAAACTGCTTTATCCATTTTACCAAACTCGGAACGGTATAAACGCCTCCCCCAAAAGAAATTCATGAATAGCTAGTTTTTGGTAATTCTGCCTCACAAAAATTGGAATAAAAAGCGAATAAAAAAATGTCATGTGCCTGAAAATGTTACCAATAAAAACGTCAACTCGTCCTGCAAAAAACAAGACCTCACATGACTCTATGGACCAAAATATGGAAAAATGATAGCTCTCAAAATATGGTAACGCAAAAAATATCTTTTGCAATAAAAAGCGTCTTTCAGTGTGTGACAGCTGCCAATCATAAAAATCCGCTAAAAAACCCGCTAGAAAAGTAAATCAAATCCCCCTTCATCACCCCCTTAGTTAGGGAAAAAAAAATTAAAAAAATGTATTTATTTCCATTTTCCCATTAGTGTTAGGGCTAGGGTTGGGGCTAGGGTTAAGGCTACAGTTAGGGTTGGGGCTAAAGTTAGGGTTAGGGTTAAGGCTACAGTTAGGGTTGGGGCTAAAGTTAGGGATAGGATTACATTTACGGTTGGGAATAGGGTTGGGATTAGGGTTAGGGGTGTGTCAGGGTTAAGGGTGTGGTTAGGGTTATCGTTGGGATTAGGGTTAGGGGTGTGCTTGGATTAGGGTTTCAGTTATATATAGTTTCCACTGTTTAGGCACATCAGGGGCTCTCCAAACGCGGCATGGCGTCAGATCTCAATTCCAGCCAATTCTGCGTTGAAAAAGTAAAACAGTGCTCCTTCCCTTCCGAGCTCTCCCGTGTACCCAAACTGGGGTTTACCCCAACATATGTGGTATCAGCGTACTCAGGACACATTGGACAACAACTTTTGGGGTCCAATTTCTACTGTTACCCTTGGAAAATACAAAACTGGGGGCTAAAAAATAATTTTTGTGGAAAAAAAAGGATTTTTTATTTTTCACGGCTATGCATTATAAACTGTAGTGAAACACTTGAGGGTTCAAAGTTCTCACAACACATCTAGATAAGTTCCTTGGGGGGTCTAGTTTCCAATATGGGGTCACTTGTGGGGGGTTTCTACTGTTTAGGTACATCAGGGCTCTGCAAACACAATGTGACGCCTGCAGACCAATCCATCTAAGTCTGCATTCCAAATGACGCTCCTTGCATTCCGAGCTCTGCCATGCGCTCAAACGGTGGTTCCCCCCCACATATGGGGTATCAGCGTACTCAGGACACATTGGACAACAACTTTTAGGGTCCAATTTCTCCTGTTACTCTTGAGAAAATACAAAACTGGGGGCTAAAATATAATTTTTGTGGAAAAAAAAAGGATTTTTTATTTTCACGGCTCTGCGTTATAAACTGTAGTGAAACACTTGGGGGTTCAAAGCTCTCACAACACACCTAGATGAATTCCTTAGGGGGTCTACTTTCCAAAATGGTGTCACTTGTGGGGGGTTTCAATGTTTAGGCACATCAGTGGCTCTCTTTTTTTTTTTTTTTTTTTTTTAAATAGATTTTTATTGAAAGCGAATATGAACAATACAATTTATGCATTTTCCAGTATATTACAAAATTTTTACATTTTCCAAACCCCCAACAATCCCAACAAAACCCAAACCTCCCCCTCCCCTGACAGCTCATACCCAGTTATACTTTGTTACCAGTATTGATGGCTCTTTGAGCCATTTGAATCACTTATGTCCGCTTGTTCTTTAGCACTCTCTTCCTTTCAGAGGCCCTCATCCTCCCATTTCCCATACCTACTATCCCAGCTCGAGCCACGGAGACCACATTTTATCAAACGTTTCTATTTTCCCACGTCTTTTGTATACCCCCTTTTCCAAATTGAGACCATGTTTAACATATTTCAGGAATTCACCCCTTGTAGGCGGCTCATCCTTGATCCAGTTCCTTGCTATTACCTTCCTTGCCATATATAATAGCCTAGCTATTGCTATCTTCCAGGTGTTATCCACTCTAATTTCCTCTACATGTCCCAGTATACACACTATCGGATCTCTCGGCACTCTGCATTTATACGCCCCTTCCACACGGCTCATTACCACCAACCAGAAAGCAACCAGTCTTGGACATGTCCACATCATGTGGTATATTCCTGCATTCTCAGTCTTACATCTCGGGCATTCAGAGTCAGCACGCAACCCCGCTCTGTGCAACACTTCCGGTGATTTATAGACTCTGTGCAAGATGTACAGCTGCGATAGTCTATACGGCTCGCTCAGTGACACTCGTGGAACCCACTCCAACACCGACTCCCAGGTTTCATCCTCCATTGGGCCTAAATCTCTTTCCCATTTCGCTCTCGCTTTTAGAGGGAAGTCTAGTAAATATGCATGTAGAAGGTCCTTATAAAGGGTGGTAATGACTCCCCTTGTGGACCCTTCCCCACATACGTATTCCAGAACTATGTCCTCCTGGATCTCAATACCACCGCCCTTGTTTTGCGCTTTAAAGGCATGTTTCATCTGAGCATATTGATACTCCCCAGTCGGTCTCAATCCAAACTCCCCCTGCAGCTGCGAAAAGGACTTTAATCCTTGTTGTTGAATTATCTGAGCCACCAAGTGGATTCCTTTGGCCTGCCACTCCGCCAGCACTCCAAGAGCCGCAAACTCAACCAAATTATTATTAAGCCATATCGGTGTAAATTTAGTCAGCCCCGTAACCCCCCGAATATGTCGCAGTCTGGTCCATAATTTATGTATCAAAAACATAGTTGGGTATAATTTCCCCAATACTCCCAAGGAGCCATCCTCCAGACACTGCGCCACCGGTCTTCGGTTTGTCACCCTCTCCATCAAGTGTTGTACCGCACTGGTAGACGCTCCCCGCGCCCAGCCCTTCAAATGCTGGCTCTGGGCTGCAAGAAAATATAACTCAGGATTGGGTAAAGCCAATCCTCCATCTTCCTTGGGTCGCTGAAGCGTCTCCAGGCGAATACGTGGGTACCGCCTCCCCCATATCAGGCTTCTAAAAAGAGCATTAATCTGCCGGAATTTCCCACGTGGAATCCAAACTGGCGCATTATGTAGGACGTAAAGTAATTTGGGCATCAGAACCATTTTAATGAGATTAACCCTACCCACCACCGATAGGTGTAATTTATTCCACGCATCCACTTTTGCTTTAAGGGCGCCCATGAGAGGAGTCAAATTCCTATACAAAAACTCTGTAACTGGCATCGAGATCCATATTCCCAGGTATTTGAAAAGGGATGCCACCTTAAGCCGCCCCTCTCCCAATGGCTCACTTCTGCTCTCCTCCACCCCATCCACCTCGAAGAGGACCGATTTATCCCAATTTATCCTCAATCCCGACAAGGCTCCAAATTTCCCAATGATCTCGATAGCCCCATTCAAGGCTTCATCCGGGTCCGCCAGGAACAGTAAGATGTCATCTGCATATAACGCGATCTTCTCCTCAACACTCCCATATCTGAACCCAGGAACCTCATCCGATTGTCGGATCTTAGCGGCCAGTGGCTCCACAGCTAAGGCAAACAGAAGGGGCGACAGTGGGCAACCCTGCCTCGTACCTCTGGCCAACTTTATAGGCTGAGAAAGTTCCCCATTCACTCTAATTCTAGCTGTTGGTAGTGAATATAACAGTTGAGTCCATGCCACAAATTGCGGACCAATACCCATACACTTCAACACCCGCCAGAGATATCCCCACTCCACACTGTCAAACGCCTTATGGGCATCCAAGGATGCAATAACCCTTCGGCCACAGTTGTCAGACTTCAGCTGTAGGTTCATATGCAGCCTCCGCAGATTAACCGCTGTAGACCTGTCAGGCATAAAACCAGACTGATCCGGATGTACAAGGCTAGCAATGACGCTGGACAAACGGGTAGCTAACACCTTGGCCAAGAGTTTGACATCGATGGTTAACAGAGAGATTGGTCGATATGACTCAGGCTTCCCCAGATCCTTATCCTCCTTCGGAATAACCACTATAATAGCCTCCCTCATAGATGCTGGGAGATACCCTTGGCATCCAGCCTCCTCCAGTACTAACTTTAATCTGGGAATCAGCACTTCCTCCAAACTTTTATAGATTTCGGCTGGTAACCCATCAACCCCAGGTGCCTTCCCATTAGCCATAGACTTCAGCGCCCGACTCAGTTCCTCCTCGGTGATAGGGGCATCGAGGCTCACCCCATCCTCCTCACTCAATTTCGGAAGACCCAGACTCTCAAGGAAAGTCTCCGTATCTCCGGCTGACTCATTGACCCTGGAGGAATATAAGTCCGCGTAAAAGTCCGCAAAGACCTTTATAATTTCAGGTGTTTCAGATACCCTGCTCCCCCCATCTGAAACCAACGAATGTACATACGAGGTACCACGCTGAGCCGCGGCTACCACCGATAGCATGTGTCCCACTGTTTCTCCCTCCTGAAAATAAGCCACCCTCTGAAACTCCCGCTTCCTTTCAGCTTTTCCCAGCAGAATCTTTTCCATACAATTTTGCGCTGTTCTCAACCTTTTCTCTGCCTCAGAAGTCCCCAGCACTACCATCTCGTCCTCTGCGGCTTTCAGCTCCTCCATCGCCACTCTCTCCGCCTCCCTTGTCCTCCTCTTACACCTACTAATGTCTCTAAATAGTAACCCTCTCAGGTACGCTTTCATTGCATCCCAAACAGTTAGAGCATCTGTACTCCCATCATTTAAAGCAAAGAATTCCGTCACCTCCTTCCCTATACCGTCCAAATCAATACTCTGTAACCAGTTAGGATGGATCTTCCATTCTCTCCCACTTGCGGTCCGTGTTCCCAACAACCTAACCTCCACCTCAATTGGACTGTGATCCGAAAGGGCCCTCGGCAGATAACGCACCTCTCCCACCATTGTGTCCAACAGGCGGTTACCCAGCGCCATATCAATTCTGGATAGCGTAGCATGAGCCGGCGAGTAGCACGAGTATCCTCTCTCCCCAACATGTCTAACTCTCCATAGATCAATCATGCCTATTTCACGCACATAGGTACCAAATGTTGTAGTGTGCCCCTCCGACCTGTTCTGGGTGTTCTTATTTTTATCCCAAAAGTCATCACAGATATTGTTCAAATCCCCAATAATTAAGAGTGGTAGTGGTTCCCATCGTTCCACCCTCTCCAACACCTCCCTGATCTTCTTACTTGAATATGGAGGTGGAATATACATTGCCGCCACACACAATCTCACTCCATACAATATACATTGTATCACCACATACTGACCCTCAGCATCCACGCATACTTTCACCTCTTCATACTGCACTCCCACCGGCACCAACACTGACACACCTCTTGAGTACGTCGAAAAGGTAGAATGATACCCTTTCTGTATCCAACGTCTATTCAGTACGTCCACTTTCTCCTGTATCAAGTGCGTCTCTAGCAAGCATATCATAGAAGCCCGCTGATCCTTCGCATACTGCAAGCTCGCAGCTCTCCTAGATTTATCCGCCAGACCTCTCACATTCCAACTCAAAATCTTAAAGCGGTCCCCTATTATGTGACTCATCATCTTTAGTTATGTCTTTACTCCCCGTTCTGAGCTGTCTAACTTCCCTCCCCACCCTTACCCCTACCCCCCCTCCCCCACACCCCCCAATACTATACATTCTGCCTCTTATCAAGAGTGGGGCACCATCACCCATTGCGAACACTCTTGTTAACGTAACCTTCTCCTTCCGCCTCCCGCTACCGTTTATAACAGAATTCGGCGCAATTCTTAGAAGAACAATATAATTCAACCTGTATTAAATTACAACTGCAAGAAACTAAATAAACTTTTAGTACGCTGCACACCCTTCCTCCCTCGTACTTCTCCGCCGCATCAGCACACCCAGTACATTCCCTGAATAATACCCAGCTCCACCCTCCAACCTTCACATTTCAATTACCAGTGTACTGTCAGTCCATCTCTTTTTCCCCTTTTTGAAAGAATTAAAATACCTCCCGACTAACCCACCCCACATTTTCAATCTCCTTTTCCTTTAAGCTTTTTAGCATTAAGATCTATCCACTGGGTAGCGTCCTCCGGCGTCTGGAAAAAATGAATCTTATCCAGCGCTACCACTCTCAGTCGTGCCGGAAACATCATGGAGTATTTCACTCCCAGTTCTCTCAGCCGTCTCTTGATACCCGTGAACATCATCCGTTGTTTCTGTACCAGGGCGGAATAGTCAGGGTAAATAGCAACTCTTTGACCTCCAATTGTCAGATCCGTCATGTCTCTAGCTTTCCTCAGGATAATGTCTCTGTCTCTGTAGTTTAGGATTTTGGCAAGCATGGTACGGGGATTTGCTCCAGGGACAGGTGGTTTCGGTGGGACCCTGTGGGCTCTTTCTACCGCAAATACTTTTGTCAGTGCTGCATCACCAAAGGTCTCAAGGAGCCAGCTTTCAATATACTCCGTGGGATTCCTCCCCTCAATTTTTTCAGGGACACCCACTATACGAATGTTATTTCTTCTGGACCTGTTCTCCAGATCCTCATTTTTTGCAGCCAGCTCCGATATTGCCTGAGTAAACTTCCTCTCCGCTTTCTGCAGCTGCACTATATGGTCTTCTGCCGTGCTCACTCTTTCCTCCACAGCCCCCACACGTTTGTCAATCTTCTGCAGGGCTGCATTTATCTGGGCTGTATCCCCCTTGACCTCCTGTATCTGCTGGGTCAGGGATTGTTTGCAGGATGATACCAGTGCAAAGACATCTCTAAGGGTGGGCTCTGCTCCTGACTCCTTATCTTCAGATCCCCCTACTACCACCGCCATGTCACCATCCCTGCTCCCCTGTTGTACCTCCTGCTCCTCTGCTGGGCTTTCCTCCTCTCCTTCTGTGTCTGTGTCTGCTCCGGCATCCTCCTCTGCTTTTCCTGTGTTCCCTGCGGCCTCCACTCTAGCAAACTGCTGGAGCTTTGCCGCCGCCGCCATTCTCTTCTGGCATGCCGCGTTGTCCTTCTCAGCCTTCTCTCTGGCGTCGGCGCCATCTTGGCTGATCCCAGCCTCGCCGGCTCCTGCATCTCTTTGCCTCCTCCTGGTCATATTTATTGACCTCGAGGCCGCCTCTATTCACCGCCGCACTCCCGGGACTTTCCTGCAGCCGGTAAGCGCCTTGAATCGCCGCTCAGCTGCGGCTTATAAGGATAAATTGAGCGTTAGCAGCGGGAGCGCTCTGTCACACGTCCGCTCACATGGACGTTCAGGCCACGCCCCACATCAGTGGCTCTCTAAACGCAACATGGCGTCCCATCTCAATTCCAGTCAATTTTGCATTGAAAAATCAAATAGCGCTCCTTCCTTTCCGAGCTCTGCCATGCGCCCAAACAATGGTTTACCCCCACATATGGGGTATCAGCGTACTCAGGACAAATTGTGCAACAACTATTGGGGTCCATTTTCTCCTGTTACCCTTGGTAAAATAAAACAAATTGGAGCTGAAATAAATTTTTGGTGAAAAAAAGTTAAATGTTCATTTTTATTTAAACATTCCAAAAATTCCTGTGAAACACCTGAAGGGTTAATAAACTTCTTGAATGTGGTTTTGAGCATCTTGAGGGGTGCAGTTTTTAGAATGGTGTCACATTTGGTTATTTTCTATCATATAGACCCCTCAAAATGACATCAAATGATACGTGGTCCCTAAAAAAAAATTGTGTTGTAAAAATGAGAAATTGCTGGTTAACTTTTAACCCTTATAACTCCCTAACAAAAAAAAATTTTGGTTCCAAAATTGTGCTGATGTAAAGTAGACATGTGGGAAATGTTACTTATTAAGTATTTTATGTGACACATCTCTGTGATTTAATTGCATAAAAATTCTAAGTTGGAAAATTGCGAACTTTTTAAAATTTTCGCCAAATTTTAGTTTTTTTTCACAAATAAACACAGCTAATATCAAAGAAATTTTACCACTATCATGAAGTACAATATGTCACGAGAAAACAATGTCAGAATCACTGGGATCCGTTGAAGCGTTCCAGAGTTATAACCTCATAAATGGACAGTGGTCAGAATTGTAAAATTGGCCCGGTCATTAACGTGCAAACCACCCTTGGGGGTAAAGGGGTTAAGTGTGGAAATAGATTCAGGAAGGAATCCTCACATGTGCATAGGGAAATCCCTGAGAGCTGTGCAAAGCTGCAGAATCACAAAGTGCAATGTGCTGAAAAAGTGACTCAGGGAAAAAAAAAAAAAAAAAAATTTCAGGGGAAGATACTATTAGAGCATTACCTTAGGGTGCCTCACTGTCCTGTAAACGCACACACACCCAACGCGCGTTTCGGAAATCACTTCCTTCGTCAGGGGGTGACGTTCAGGCAGGCTTACCGTGTTTATACAGTCATGGCCAAAAGTATTCACACCCCTGCAATTCTGTCAGATAATACTCAGTTTCTTCCTGAAAATGATTGCAATCACAAATTCTTTGGTATTATCATCTTCATTTAATTTGTCTTAAATGAAAAAGCACAAAAGAGAATGAAGCAAAAAGCAAAACATTGATCATTTCACACAAAACTCCAAAAATGTGCCAGACAAAAGTATTGGCACCCTCAGCCTAATACTGGGTTGCACAACCTTTAGCCAAAATAACTGCGACCAACCGCTTCCGGTAACCATCAATGAGTTTCTTACAATGCTCTGCTGGAATTTTAGACCATTCTTCTTTGGCAAACTGTTCCTTGTCCCTGATATTTGAAGGGTGCCTTCTCCAAACTGCCATTTTTAGATCTCTCCACAGGTGTTCTATGGGATTCAGGTCTGGACTCATTGCTGGCCACTTTAGAAGTCTCCAGTGCTTTCTCTCAAACCATTTTTTAGTGCTTTTTGAAGTGTGTTTTGGGTCATTGTCCTGCTGGAAGACCCATGACCTGAGGGAGACCCAGCTTTCTCACACTGGGCCCTACATTATGCTGCAAAATTTGTTGGTAGTCTTCAGACTTCATAATGCCATGCTCACGGTCAAGCAGTCCAGTGCCAGAGGCAGCAAAGCAACCCCAAAACATCAGGGAACCTCGGCCATGTTTGACTGTAGGGACCGTGTTCTTTTCTTTGAATGCCTCTTTTTTTATCCTGTAAACTCTATGTTGATGCCTTTGCCCAAAAAGCTCTACTTTTGTCTCATCTGACCAGAGAACATTCTTCCAAAACGTTTTCGGCTTTTTCAGGTAAGTTTTGGCAAACTCCAGCCTGGCTTTTTTATGTCTCGGGGTAAAAAGTGGGGTCTTCCTGGGTCTCCTACCATACAATCCCTTTTCATTCAGATGCCGACGGATAGTACGGGTTGACACTGTTGTACCCTCGGACTGCAGGGCAGCTTGAACTTGTTTGGATGTTAGTCGAGGTTCTTTATCCAACATCCGCACAATCTTGCGTTGAAATCTCTTGTCAATTTTTCTTTTCCGTCCACATCTAGGGAGGTTGGCCACAGTGCCATGGGCTTTAAAACTTCTTGATGACACTGCGCACGGTAGACAGAGGAACATTCAGGTCTTTGGAGATAGACTTGTAGCCTTGAGATTGCTCATGCTTCCTCACAATTTGGTTTCTCAAGTCCTCAGACAGTTCTTTGGTCTTTCTTTTCTCCATGCTCAATGTGGTACACACAAGGACACAGGACAGAGGTTGAGTCAACTTTAATCCATGTCAACTGGTGTGATTTAGTTATTGCCAACACCTGTTAGGTGCCACAGGTAAGTTACAGGAGCTGTTAATTACACAAATTAGAGAAGCATCACATGATTTTTCAAAGGGTGCCAATACCTTTGTCCACCCCCTTTTTTATGTTTGGTGTGAAATTATATCCAATTTGGTTTTAGGACAATTCTTTTTGTGTTTTCTTCATTTAAGACAAATTAAATGAAGATAATAACAACAAGGAATTTGTGTTTGCAATCATTTTCAGGAAGAAACTGAGTATTATCTGACAGAATTGCAGGGGTGTGAATACTTTTGGCCATGACTGTATAGTGTACGTCGCTAATGATGAGAGCCAGGACATCTGCGGCGCATGTGCAGCCAGGAGGAGCCAGGAACTCCCGCCCACACATCACGTGACCGACGCACAGGAATGAGTTACCTGGCGTTTCCAAGGTACCCGCAATGCGAGAAGCAGGAGCGTCCTGAGCGCAAGACCCGCATACGCACTAGTCAGGCAATACATCAGCAAAAATGTGTGTGGGCGTAGGGGGCATATATACAATGCACAAAAAATTCATAACCTCAATGCACTGAACAAATATGACCGCTGCTCAGTATAATGTAACAATAGTTATAGAGATAACAGATATGGCAGGAATTACATAAGGCTATAACAATGCCAAATAATAGAAAAGAAAGATATGAAATTCATATAAATCACCACAAAATCAACAAAAGAATAATGCAAAATATATAATAAATAATGGAAAAAAATAGAAGAAAAAATAAAAAGTAAAAAAATAAATAAATAGACAAATTAAGATAAAAAATGTAAACATGCCTCAGAAAGAGCAGACTGTGTAATTGCTCAGTGATCAATAAAAATATTTTTATATATAGTGCACTGGCCAGTGAGAACAGACACTGATAGTGATAAAAAATAAAATAAAATATACATGCACCAGAAAGAGCAGGCTGTGTAATTGCTCAACCAGTGAATACTAAACATAATTTTATAGTGCACAAACCAGTGGGAACAGACAAGCATATGCAAATAATTAAAAATAAACAAACCTAAAAGTAAGAGACAATTATATAACAATCAATATACAGAAAAATATATGTAATTATTCATATCTTTCTATGTCTCACAGAACTATACATTACTAGACAAAATATATAAACATATACTATAACCGTGCCAATATAAAAAAAATATATAAAAAGTGACAAAACATCTCTTTCTCTCCTTTACATGGTAGGGACCAGAAGTAGGTCCATCCTATTGTGGGGACCACGTCATAATCCCTCCTTTTGCCAATTCATATCCATAACGATGACATCATTATAATAGGAACGACGGACCACAGGCTAATTCCATTCACGGATAACTATATCAGGTACGTATGCCAGTATACCCTAAAATAAAAATCACAGAATAAAATTATTAAAATCTAATGACTATTTAATATGCAATAAACCCGCCTAAAAATAAATGATACCAGAAAAAATAAAAAGATGAATAACGATCGATAGAACATTTACAAAAAAGGGGCAAAGCTTATATTTTCCTTTAAACCATCAGGAGAGATGGTTTCTAATGTCCAGATCCATTTAGTTTAAAATTGGGCTAGGGGTACACTAATTTTACCTGCCCTCTCCCTAGGTTCAATTAAATCTATGCCAATCACTTTTAGTAGGGTAGCATCACAATCATGATGTTTTTAACCCCTTCATGACCCAGCCTATTTTGACCTTAATGACCTGGCCGTTTTTTTGCAATTCTGACCAGTGTCCCTTTATGAGGTAATAACTTGGGAACGCTTCAACGGATCCTAGCGGTTCTGAGATTGTTTTTTCGTGACATATTGGGCTTCATGTTAGTGGTAAATTTAGGTCAATAAATTATGCGTTTATTTGTGATAAAAACAGAAAATTGGCGAAAATTTTGAAAATTTCGCAATTTTCACATTTTGAATTTTTATTCTGTTAAACCAGAGAGTTATGTGACACAAAATAGTTAATAAATAACATTACCCACATGTATACTTTACATCAGCACAATTTTGGAAACAACATTTTTTTTTGCTAGGAAGTTATAAGGGTTAAAATTGGACCAGCGATTTCTCATTTTTACAACGAAATTTACAAAACCATTTTTTTTAGGGACCACCTCACATTTGAAGTCGGTTTGAGGGGTCTATATGGATGAAAATACCCAAAGTGACACCATTCTAAAAAATGCACCCCTCAAGGTACTCAAAACCACATTCAAAAAGTTTATTAACCCTTCAGGTACTTCACAGCAGCAGAAGCAACATGGAATGAAAAAATGAACATTTAACTTTTTAGTCACAAAAATTATATTTTAGCAACAATTTTTTTATTTTCCCAATGGTAAAAGGAGAAACTGAACCACGAAAGTTGTTGTCTAATATGTTCTGAGTATGCTGATACCTCATATGAAGGGGTAAACCACTGTTTGGGCGCACGGCAGGGCTTGGAAGGGAAGGAGCGCCATTTGACTTTTTGAATGAAAAATTGGCTCCACTCTTTAGCGGACACCATGTCACGTTTGGAGAGCCCCCGTGTGCCTAAAAATTGGAGCTCCCCCACAAGTGACCCCATTTTGGAAACTAGAGGCCCCAAGGAACTTATCTAGATGCATAGTGAGCACTTTGAACACCCAGGTGCTTAACAAATTGATCCATAACAATGAAAAAGTACTTTTTTTTCACAAAAAAATTCTTTTAGCCTCAATTTTTTCATTTTCACATGGGCAACAGGATAAAATGGATCCTAAAATTTGTTGGGCAATTTCTCCTGAGTTCACCAATACCTCACATGTGGGGGTAAACCACTGTTTGGGCACATGGTAAGGCTCGGAAGGGAAGGAGCGCCATTTGACTTTTTGAATGGAAAATTAGCTCCAATTGTTAGTGGACACCATGTCGCGTTTGGAGAGCCCCTGTGTGCCTAAACATTGGAGCTCCCCCACAAGTGACCCCATTTTGGAAACTAGACCCCCAAGGAACTTATCTAGATGCATATTGAGCACTTTAAACCCCCAGGTGCTTCACAGAAGTTTATAACGCAGAGCCATGAAAATAAAAAATAATTTTTCTTTCCTCAAAAATGATTTTTTAGCCTGGAATTTCCTATTTTGCCAAGGGTAATAGGAGAAATTGGACACCAAATGTTGTTGTCCAGTTTGTCCTGAGTACGCTGATACCCCATATGTGGGGGTAAACCACTGTTTGGGCGCACGGCAGGGCTCGGAAGGGAAGGCATGCCATTTGGCTTTTTAAATGGAAAATTAGCTCCAATCATTAGTGGACACCATGTCACGTTTGGAGAGCCCCTGTGTGCCTAAACATTGGAGATCCCCCACAAATGACTCAATTTTTGAAACTAGACCCCCAAAGGAACTAAT
Source organism: Ranitomeya imitator (assembly GCF_032444005.1). Classification (NCBI taxonomy): domain Eukaryota; kingdom Metazoa; phylum Chordata; class Amphibia; order Anura; family Dendrobatidae; genus Ranitomeya; species Ranitomeya imitator. Next base: position 737,958,105 of record NC_091284.1, on the reverse strand, counting down.
CTAGATGTGTGGTGAGGACTTTGAACCCCCAAGTGCTTCACAGAAGTTTATAATGCAGAGCCATGAAAATAATAAATACGTTTTCTTTCCTCAAAAATAATTATTTAGCCCAGAATTTTTTAATTTTCCCAAGGGTAACAGGAGAAATATGACCCCAATATTTTTTGTCCAGTTTCTCCTGAGTACGGTGATACCCCATATGTGGGGGTAAACTACTGTTTGGGCACATGCCGGGGCTCGGAATTGAAGTAGTGACATTTTGAAATGCAGACTTTGATGGAATGCTCTGCAGGTGTCACGTTGCGTTTGCAGAGCCCCTGATGTGGCTAAACAGTAGAAACCCCCCACAAGTGACCCCATTTTGGAAACTAGACCCCGAAAGGAACTTATCTAGATGTGTGGTGAGCACTTTGAACCCCCAAGTGCTTCATAGAAGTTTATAATGCAGAGCCGTGAAAATAATAAATACGTTTTTTTCCTCAAATATAATTATTTAGCCCAGAATGTTTTATTTTTATAAGGGTTACAGGGGAAATTGGACCCCAAAAGTTGTTGTCCAGTTTCTCCTGAGTACGCTGATACCCCATGTGTGGGGGTAAACCACTGTTTGGGCACACGTCGGGGCTCAGAAGGGAAGTAGTGACTTTTGAAATGCAGACTTTGATGGAATGGTCTGCGGGCGTCACGTTGCGTTTGCAGAGCCCCTGGTGTGCCTAAACAGTAGAAACCCCCCACAAGTGACCCCATTTTAGAAACTAGACCCCCCAAGGAACTTATCTAGATATGTGGTGAGCACTTTGAACCCCCAAGTGCTTCACGGACGTTTACAACGCAGAGCCGTGAAAATAAAAAATCATTTTTCTTTCCTCAAAAATGATGTTTTAGCAAGCATTTTTTTATTTTCACAAGGGTAACAGGAGAAATTGGACCCCAGTAATTGTTGCGCAGTTTATCCTGAGTATGCTGGTACCCCATATGTGGGGGTAAACCACTGTTTGGGCACACGTCGGGGCTCGGAATTGAGGGAGCACCATTTGACTTTTTGAATACAAGATTGGCTGGAATCAATGGTGGCGCCATGTTGCGTTTGGAGACCCCTGATGTGCCTAAACAGTGGTAACCCCTCAATTCTACCTCCAACACTAACCCCCCCACACCCCTAACCCTAATCCCAACTGTAGCCATAACCCTAATCACAACCCTAACCACAACCCTAATTCCAACCCTAACCCTAAGGCTATGTGCCCACGTTGCGGATTCGTGTGATTTTTCAGCATCATTTTTGAAAAATCCGCGGGTAAAAGGCACTGCGTTTTACCTGCGGATTTTCCACGGATTTCCAGTGTTTTTTTGTGCGGATTTCACCTGCAGATTCCTATTGAGGAACAGGTGTAAAACCCTGCGGAATCCGCACAAAGAATTGACATGCTGCGGAAAATACAACGCAGCGTTTCCGCGCGGTATTTTCCGCACCATGGGCACAGCGGATTTGGTTTTCCATAGGTTTACATGGTACTGTAAACCTGATGGAACACTGCTGCGAATCCGCAGCGGCCAATCCGCTGCGGATCCGCAGCCAAATCCGCACCGTGTGCACATAGCCTAATTCTAAAGGTATGTGCACACGCTGCGGAAAACGCTGCGGATCCGCAGCAGTTTCCCATGAGTTTACAGTTCAATGTAAACCTATGGGAAACAAAAATCGCTGTACACATGCTGCAGAAAAACTGCACGGAAACGCAGCGGTTTACATTCCGCAGCATGTCACTTCTTTGTGCGGATTCCGCAGCGGTTTTACAACTACTCCAATAGAAAATCGCAGTTGTAAAACTGCAGTGAAATGCGCAGAAAAACGCGGTAAATCCGCCATAAATCCGCAGCGGTTTAGCACTGCGGATTTATCAAATCCGCAGCGGAAAAATCCGCAGAGGACCAGAATACGTGTGCACATACCGAAACCCTAACCCTAGCCCTAACCCTATTCTAACATTAGTGGGGAAAAAAAAAAATTCTTTATTTTTTTATTGTCCCTACCTACGGGGGTGACAAAGGAGGGGGGTCATTTATTATTTTTTTTATTTTGATCACTGTGATAGATTATATCTCAGTGATCAAAATGCACTTTGGAACGAATCTGCCGGCCGGCAGATTCGGCGGGCGCACTGCGCATGCCGTTTTGTAAGATGGCGGCGCCCAGGGAGAAGACGGACGGACCCCGGCAGGATCGGTAAGTATGATGGGGTGGGGGCGAGCACGGGGGGGATCGGAGCATGGGGGGATGGATCGGAGCGCGGGGAGGGTGGAACGGAGCAAGGGGGTGGTGGAACGGAGCACGGGGGGTGGAACGGAGCACGGGGGGGTGGAACGGAGCACGGGGGGTGGAACGGAGCACGGGGGGTGATTGGAGCACGGGGGGAGCAGATAAGAGCACGGGGGGAGCGGAGCACAGGACGGAGGGGAGCCGGAGCAGTGTACCGGACAGATCGGAGGGCTGGGGGGGCGATCGGTGGGGTGGGGGCACATTAGTGTTTCCAGCCATGGCCGATGATATTGCAGCATCGGCCATGGCTGGATTGTAATATTTCACCAGTTTTAATAGGTGAAATATTACAAATCACTCTGATTGGCTGTTGAAAGTGAAACTGCCAATCAGAGTGATCGTAGCCACGGGAGGGGGGGGGGGGGGGGGTGTGAAGCCACCCCCCCTGGGCTAAACTACCACTCCCCCTGTCCCTGCAGATCGGGTGAAATGGGAGTTAACCCTTTCACCCGATCTGCAGGGACGCGATCTTTCCATGACGCCACATAGGCGTCATGGGTCGGATTGGCACCGACTTTCATGACGCCTTCGTGGCGTCATGGGTCGGGAAGGGGTTAAAATGCTTAGGAATCATTTTTAAAAGGGAGACATCATCCACTTCCCTTGCCGCTTGTATTGTGTAGACATGTCCACGTGTGCGAACTTTTAATTGGCGAGTTGTCAGTCCTACATATATGAGAGAACACAGGCATGTGGCATAATATATCACTGCCTTGATATATTGTTTAGAACAATACACTGTACAAAAAAATGTAAAGAAAAAAAACACACACACAAGACATACGCTCCACACACCATTACACACACACTGAAACCACATGCTGCACAAACCACACTACTTGTTAAATACATGACTGTAAAAAACATGCACGCGCACTCACCCAGACGCACGCACACATGCACACGCACGAAAGCACCCAAAAGAACGCACAATGCATGCACATGCACAAAAGCACACAGGTGCACGTAAACACACAGATGCACACATGCACAAAAGCACCCAAACGCACGCACATGCACGAGAGCACACAGGCGCACGCAAACACACACAGATGCACATGCACAAAAGCACCCAAATGCACACACAACGCACGCACATGCACAAACACACACAGGTGCATGCAAACACACAGATGTACACATGCACAAAAGCACCCAAATGCACGTACAACGCATGCACATGCACAAAAGCACACGCAAACACACACAGATGCACAAAAGCACACAGGCAGACACAAACACACAGATGCACACACACACAGACGCACGCAAAAATGGCAGTACTCACACTGGCTGGCAGGCCTCTAGCTGGACGCTGGCTTCTGTCAGCAGTGTCAGGCCTCTGGCTGCATACAGGTTTTATAGCTGGCCTCTGTGATGGACGCTGGCTGGCTGGACGTTGGCAGGCTTTATAGCTGGACGCTGGCTGGCTAGATGCTGGCTGGCTGGATGCTGTCTTGTGGCATGAGTCTTGCTGGCACATTTGGGGGTGACACGCCAGGCCAGGTTTTTATAGATTTGGGGCTGTCTGGCCAATTGGCTACAAAATCCTGATTCTGAGCATGCTCAGTGTAAAAAAACGGATTTCAGCGCTGGATTCCGTAATACGATGTGTCACGACGGATCCTGCATCCATAGGCTTCCATTCTCGTCAACGACGTATACCGCAGGATCCGTCACGACACGTTTTCCCGACGCAGACAAAAAACATTACATTGAACGTTTTTTCCACATCAGAATGCACATTCACTCTGTTGGCACTATTATAGTCTGTGGCCCCATCGGTGCATACGTGGGTTGCTAGGGGGGGCAGTGAACAGGTGCCAAAACTCAATGTAAAAGCACCCTTATTGATGTGTTCAATAACCAGGTAGAAATTGGGTTGAATCCTTAGTACTGAATGTCTTGATTAGGTAGACCTAACTAGCTTTGCACTGTGGTTACTAAGTGTGTCAGTCTGCTGGATGTTGAGTGTGCTGTTGGTGAGTAACCAGCCAAAATGTGAATTATAGGTGGGAGAGAGACATGCCAGGGTCTCTCTCTGAATGGAGACTGCATGCATCAGCTAGGGATGCTGAGCAGTTTGTGTTTTATAGCTGCAGAGAACCGGGTGGAAGCTGCAGCCTTTTCAGTGTGAACAGTGCATGGAGTTGAAAACTTCTATTTGGAGCTAGAGCTCGGACTGAAGGGGGTACAGAGACTAGCGGGATTGTGCCTTTTCTGTGGATGAAGTTGGCACCAGGAAAAATCACTAATCTGTTTGGGTGACCCCGCACTGACAGGTTTCCTGCTAAATGAACTGTATTTGCAGTGATACTTTTGTACATAGAAGGAGCTATTTTTGGTTTTGAACCCTTGGGAGGTTTATGAAAGCAATAAAATGGCACCAGTTTTGTTACAAACCACATTGCCTGTGTGAACACTACCTAATGCCCACCTAAGACCGTGAGTCTCTACAACTGGTGGATGAAATGCGAGACAGAATCCCAGATAGTCAATTGCAGTGTAAAGGTTGAATGTCCTGAGTAAAGGCAGCTACAGAACTGCAAAAACACAGTTGGAAAGCATGGAGGAGCTGTCATGGCATCGCTGGTATGGCTTGGAAGAGCTGGGAGTAGTCTTTTTAAGTGGAGTTGTGGGGAGAACAGTCAATGCTGGGAGCGAGGTTCACATAGCTCCTCGGTACAGAAAGATAATGGAACCGTCCAAGTCCTAGAACCAATTGGCTGCAGCATAGGCTGGCGCAGCCCCTACCTGGAGTGCTGTTCCTCATCCTGGCAAGGTGCTTCACACATGCCAGTTGACTGAACAGTGTGCAAGTGACAAGGCATAGGAACTCAGTAAGTTTGTTGACCCTAGTAAAAGGCCACAATTCTGCATTTGCTTGACACTGGAAGGGGGTGGGGGTATCCATGGACACACCAAGAACTATCCCCTGGGCCAGGTTGACTTATGCACAGACTGTGATTCCGTGTCCTACCAAGTGGGAGTGGTCAAGGACTTGTTGCATGTGATTGGTTAAGATTTTCCTTTGTTCTGGGATTTACCTACTAAAGATGTGGCTCCCTGTAGTCCATTATGCCACAAAAAGTTGGCTATGGTAACAAAGTATGGCTAGAGAGGAGGATGTAGTTTACTGATCACAGACCAGCGTCAGTGCATGTGTAGCATAGCTATGTGTGAGGCTGCTGAGCAGTAATGTATTTGTGCCAGTATAGTATCTGTTGCATGTTTGCTTGTAGTACTAGACCGACTGCATGTTGCAGAAAGCGAGTGACTCTGGGATGTGCAGGCAATGCCAGGGCCTGTGTGCATTACAGTATTTTGTACTGCTATCAGTGACTGAATCTAGGGTGTGCAGGCAGGGCCAGACCCTGTGTCTCTGGGGTGTGCAGGCAGCACCAAACCCTGTGTCTCTGGGGTGTGCAGGCAGCACCAGAGCCTGTGTCTCTGGGGTGTGCTGGCAGCGCCAGAGACCGTGTCTCTGGGGTGTGCAGGCAGCGCCAGAGCCCGTGTCTCTGGGGTGTGCAGGCAGCGCCAGAGCCCGTGTCTCTGGGGTTTGCAGGCAGTGCCAGAGCCCGTGTCTCTGGGGTGTGCAGGCAGCGCCAGAGCCAGTGTCTCTGGGATGTGTGTGCATTACAGTAATTTGCACTGCTCTCAGCAGGGCAGAATGAGTGCCTGAAGAGGATTGGGAAACTGTGTGGATGACGCAAGACATCCACATGAAGCAAGCTTGACAACAGCGATTGCGACGAGAGGAGGTGGCAATCAAGACCAGCAATGCCTATCAGACTGGACGGCACCGTATAGAGGTTTAGCCTAATCAAATGGAATAGCAGGATTTTTTTTTTTTTTTTTAAGATGTTCGGAGTTACAAAGATATTGACTATGTTAAGATTTTTTTTATTTTGTCAGATATTTATGTTTCACTACTTCCATGCTCTTCACCTTCGTTTTTACTTCTCCCACACTTTCTTCTTCATCATCCTCAGCAGCAGCATCTTTTTTCATCAACTTATTCTTCACCTTATTCATCTTCTTCTTCTTTACCTTCTTCCTATTCTTTTTTTTTTTACATTCTTCATATTCTTTTTATTCAACTATTATTCTTCTTCTTCATATTCTACTTCTTCATTATATTCTTATTTGTGACAGGCATTCCTGTAGTTGTTATCTAGAAAAGTTTGGAGATTACACCTTCCGTTCTGCCTGTCACAAAAGATTTACAACAGGATTTGTCTGCGTTCAGTTTGGCCTGCAGCAGCAGGTTTTTTCCAGGGGCACCACGAGGAGGAACGGACTCACCCCCAAACACTGCTCAGTCTTCTGTTTATAATTTAGATAATATCTTTTGCTCTGATTTTCAGTCTTATGCTTAATGTTCTTCTGCTTTTTGTTCTGCAGCTTCTTGTTCTTCTGCTTCTTGGTCTTCAGGGTTGTCGTCTCCAGGGTTGTCGTCTTCGGGGTCATCGTCTTCTTCGGGGTGGTCTTCAGGGTCATCGTCTCCGGGGTCGTCTTCTTCGGGGTGGTCTTCAGGGTCGTCGTCTTTAGGGTCTTGAACTTGGAAATGTAGCAGAAGGAACAAGAAGGCTGAGGAACTGCCGAGAACCAGCTGATGGTACTGGAACCCGGATGGCTACCCGAAGGGTACAAGAGCCAATGGAACTACCGAGGACCAGCTGATGGTACTGGAACCGGGTTACTAAGCAGGAGGTACCAGGGCCAGAAAGCACTACCAAGGACCACCAGACGTTGGTGGAACTCGGATACCCAGAAGGAGGCACCTAAGCCAAAGGCTTTGCCTGGAACCAGCTGACGGTACTGGAACCAGGATGGGGAGCAGAAGGTACAAGAGCCAAAGATACTGCCAAGAACCAGCTGACGGTACTGGAACCCGGATCGGTAGCAGAAGGTACAAGAGCCAATGGAACTACTGAGGACCAGCTGACGGTACTGGAACCCGGTTACTAAGCAGGAGGTACCAGTGCCAGAAAGCACTGCCAAGGACCACCAGACGTTGGTGGAACTCGGATACCCAGAAGGAGGTACCTAAGCCAAAGGCTCTGCCTGGAACCAGCTGACGGTACTGGAACCAGGATGGGGAGAAGGTACAAGAGCCAAAGACATTGCTGAGAACCAGCTGACGGTACTGGAACCAGGGGGGACCTATTCAAGATTGTCTTCCAAAGAACCAGCTAATGGTGCTGGAACTCAGATAGGCAGCAGAAGGTCCACAGGAAAAAAAAAATTGCTAGGCCGCGAGCCGGCTGTAGTTACCGAAAACCCACGGTCCTACAGGGGGAGCTTGTTGTATTGGCACTACGGAGCCAGCCTTGCCAGTTCCCACAGCCCACATAAGAAATACCTAAACTGCAGGCACCATACAGTCGGCTAACCCGACCGCAACCCGACAGGACAACGTATTGGAGGCAAAGTGACCTTGACACTACCCGGAAACAGCTGGCATGCTGGAACTGGGCTGGGAAGGGAGTACCCCTGCCAAAGACACTGCCAAGAACCAGCTGAAGGTACTCGAACCCGGATGGGTAGCAGAAGGTACAATAGCCAATGGAACTACAGAGGACCAGCTGACGGTACTGGAACTCGGTTACTAAGTAGGAGGTACCCATGCCAGAAAGCACTACCAAGGACCACCAGACGTTGGTGGAACTCGGATACCCAGAAGGAGGCACCTAAGCCAAAGGCTCTGCCTGGAACCAGCTGACGGTACTGGAACCAGGATGGGGAGCAGAAGGTACAAGAGCAAACGACACTGCCGAGAACCAGCTGACGGAACTGGAATCCGGATGGGTAGCAGAAGGTACAAGAGCCAATGGAACTACTGAGGACCAGCTGACGGTACTGGAACCCGGTTACTAAGCAGGAGGTACCAGTGCCAGAAAGCACTACCAAGGACCACCAGACGTTGGTGGAACTCTGATACCGAGAAGGAGGCACCTAAGCCAAAGGCTCTGCCTGGAACCAGCTGACGGTACTGGAACCAGGGGACCTGTTCAAGATTGTCTTCCAAAGAACCAGGTAATGGTGCTGGAACTCAGAGAGGCAGCAGAAGGTCCACATGAAAAAAAATTGCTAGGCCACGAGCTGGCCGGAGTTTTCGAAAACCCACAGTCCTACAGGGGGAGCTTGTCCAATTGGCACTACGGAACCAGCCTTGATTGCGTTCCCGCAGCCCACATAGGAAGCATCTAAACTGCAGACACCATAGAGTTGGCTAACCCGACAGGACAACGTATTGGAGGCGAAGTGACCAAGACACTACCCAGAAACAGCTGGCGTGCTGGAACCAGGCTGGGCAGGAGGAAGTACCCGTGCCAAAGACACTTCTGAGCAGCAACTGGCGGTGTTGAAGCCCAGGGATTACAGGAGAAAGAGTGTAGGCCGAGGCCTAATTGGAGCAAATTTCAAATCTGTAGTAGTTTGAGTGTGGAGGTAGCAGGAGCGATTGCCGAATACACAGCTGGGGATCAGCTGACGTTACTGAACCCCAATAACACGGCAAGTGTTGACTGTGCAGACAGCACTTCCCGGCAGCAACTGGCAGTGTTCAAGCCCAAGGATTACAGGAGAAACAGAGTGTAGGCCGAGGCCTAATTGGAGCAAGTTTCAAATCTGTAGTAGTGTGAGTGTGGAAGTAGCAGGAGCAATTGCCGGATACACAGCAGGGGAGCAGCTGACGTTACTGAACCCCAATAACACAGGAGCTAGTGTTTTTCTCTGTGCAGATGGCACTTCTGAGCAGCAACTGGCGGTGTTGGAGCCCAGGGTAAATCAGGGTGTAGGCCGAGGCCTAATTGGAGCAAGTTTAATATCTGAAGTAATGTGAGTGTGGAGATAGCAGGAGCAATTTCCAGATACACAGCAGGGGAGCACCTGACGTTACTGGACCCCACTAACACAGGAGCTAGTGTTTTTCTCTGTGCAGGCGGCACTTCTGAGCAGCAACTGGTGGTGTTGGAGCCCAAGGAATCCAGGAGAAACAGAGTGTAGGATGAGTCCTACACTCGAGGCAGTTTGATATCTGTTGTATTGTGATCGTGGAGATAGCAGGACAAATTGCCGGATACATAGCTGGGGATCAGCTGACGTTACTGAAACCCAATAACACGACAGCAAGTGTTCACTGTGCAGACGGCACTTCTGAGCAGCAACTGGCGGTGTTGGAGCCCAGGGAATACTGGAGAAGCAGAGTGTAGGCAGAGGCCTAATTTGAGCTAGTTTAATATCAGTTGTAGTGTGAGTGTGGACGGAGCAGGAGATATTGCTGGATACATAGCTGGGGATCAGCAGACGTTACTAAAAAAGGGGCGACGGGGATCGCCTGTTACCAGTACCATGCCTGTTTAACAAGTTGTAAGTATAGCTCACCTTAGAGCAAAAAAGGGGAGAAGCCAGCGCAGCCTAAGGTTAAGACGCAATACATAAAGTGCAAATGCACATATTAATTTCTAACTGTATTATCAAAATGAGACATTTAGCAAACAATTGATCAATTCTTTGAGCCACCCCGCCTCTTCACGGCAATCTCATATTGGGGCAGTCCTACACTACGTTTTTTATATTCGCTGTGCCATAAAGGCCTCCTAAATGAACTAAAAGCAAGACCACATTAAAAGCATGCTGTACCTGGAGCATTACTGAGTCACCCCCATGGCGCCAGAGTAGGCAAGCGAGGATAAAGGTTGACCAGGTCCAGACAGACGCCATGGGGGTGACTCAGTAATGCTCCAGGTACAGCATGCTTTTAATGTGGTCTTGCTTTTAGTTCATTTAGGAGGCCTTTATGGCACAGCAAATATATAAAAAACGTAGTGTAGGACTGCCCCAATATGAGATTGCTGTGAAGAGGCGGGGTGGCTCAAAGAATTGATCAATTGTTTGCTAAATGTCTCATTTTGAAAATACAGTTAGAAATTAATATGTGCATTTGCACTTTATGTATTGCGTCTTCCTGGAGCAGAACAATATTGTATCATACAATTAGGTTCTGTAGAAGGACGTAGATCTGGGGATTTATTATGATGGAATATAGGCTGAACTGGATGGACAAATGTCTTTTTTCGGCCTTACTATGTTACTATGTCTTAACCTTAGGCTGCGCTGGCTTCTCCCCTTTTTTGCTCTGTTATTGGTAAGTGGCTGACCACCACTGTTGCCGTGCGCCGAGCCTGGTTATGTGCGCCATTCTTTCTGTGTCTCAGTGATTGATAGGCTGCTGTTCACACTCACAGCAGCCCTGCCCTGCCTCAGGCTTTGTTTAATTATGCACCTGTTCCTCAGCCTGTCTCACTCTTCATCTGTGGTTCTGGATGGGCAGTGTGGAGGTTGGATCCGAAATGTCTGTCTGGACCTGGTCAACCTTTATCCTCGCTTGCCTACTCTGGTGCCATGGGGGTGACTCAGTAATGCTCCAGGTACAGCATGCTTTTAATGTGGTCTTGCTTTTAGTTCATTTAGGAGGCCTTTATGGCACAGCGAATATAAAAAACGTAGTGTAGGACTGCCCCAATATGAGATTGCCGTGAAGAGGCAGGGTGACTCAAAGAATTGATCAATTGTTTGCTAAATGTCTCATTTTGAAAATACAGTTAGAAATTAATATGTGCATTTGCACTTTATGTATTGCGTCTTAACCTTAGGCTGCGCTGGCTTCTCCCCTTTTTTGCTCTATAGCTCACCTTATTCCTATTACGCTTATGCATTTCTAAAGGTAGTCCACTTTGGACATGATGCACTTTGCACTTTCAATCATATTGTAAATGCTGCTATTTTAATTTAGCTAGGTGCACAGACGTTGATGTCTATATTTCGCACATTAACTAGTTGTGAGGTACTGAGCATTAATATTCACCTGGGCATTGGTTCCATGCTGGTCAGTGCTCCCTGTTTAATGTCGTATCCAGTAGTTTCTTTTTATCTATTGTCTTTGATTTGTTTGCCATTTACGCTATTTCAATAAAATATTTATTCAAGGATTATACTCTTTTTGTGGTCATTGCAACGCTTGTTGAAATACTATGCCTGTTTGAGTTTATGTCCTATTTGACTTCCTTTAGGGCATTTGTTTTGTTTATTAGACGTTACTAAAACCCTATAACACTGGGTCATGTGTTGACTGTGCATACAGCACTGCTCAGCAGCAACTGGCGGTGTTGGAGCCCAGGGATTACAGTTCAGGTGGTAGAAACATGAACACAACAGGAGACCTGGATACTGTTGCCAACCAATTATTTAATCTGGAAGAGGAGTGGCAAATTCCTGCGAGATCCAGGCCTTGTTCAATTTCAGAAAAGTAAGCCAGTCATCGTTATCGGAGGATAGTCGCATGCGCAGTCTGTTAGTACTCCACCTGCGGAACTAAAGACACGTTACAATAATACACTAGCAGCAGTGCAAGCCAGCACCTCCAATGCATACTGGCTAAGCTCTGGCCATGTATCGAGCTTAGAGACCCAAAACTTGAAGGGGGAAGAGCCGTCTGGGAGTACACTGAGAGGGCAAGACATGTAGTCTGTAACCATCTGATAGAAACGTTGCCCACTGCTGACTGGAGCTGTCTGTGATGGTGTAAACATTTGTGGCGGGCACACAAAACCTTGCCACAGTTGGGCCATACTGGTCTTGCCTGGTGCTGAGGCACTGCTTCTGCTCCCTCTTTGTGCAGAGCTTCCTCCACTGCCTCGACGCACTGAGCTGCTTTGTAAAGCACTAGCAGCATTGTTCTCGGTTGGACTGGAGAAGATGATGGAATGCACCACTGTATCTTGGTACTCCCGCATTTTACGCTCCCGATTCAACGGTGTTACGAGGCTTTGTACGTTGTCCCGGTAGTGAGGATCTAGGAGGGTATACACCCAATAATCAGCCGTGTTAAGAATGTGGGTGATGCGGAGGTCGTTTCTCAGGCACTGCAGCATGAAATCAACCATGTGCTGCAGACTGCCAACTGGCCAAGAAACGCTGTCCCCTGCTTGAGGCGTGATCTCTGCCTGCTCTGCATCACCCCACCCTCGCTCTACATACTGACTACTAGAGCATTGTGTAACTCCCTCCTCTGGACAGATGTCTTCCTCCATTGACTCCACCTCATCCTCCTGACAAAGTGTCCCCTGCCTAGGCCTTTGTGAGGAACCATGCTGCGCACTGTACAGAAGCAGATGGCAATTGTGACTCCTCATCCTCCACCTCTTCCACAACCTCATCCCTTAGCGCTTGCAGGGTTCTTTCAAGCAGGCAGATAAGGGGGATAGTCATGCTGACTAGTGCATCATCTGCAATCGCCATCCGCGTATAATCATCGAAGGCACGCAAAACCTGGCAGATGTCCTTCATAGTGGCCCACTCAGTGGTTGTGAAATCTGAACGGCGCGCAGTGCGACTTCTTTGCGCCTGATGCAGCTGGTACTCCATTACTGCTGCCTGCTGCTCACACAACCGCTCCAACATATGTAACATTGAATTCCACTTGGTGGGGAGGTCACATATGATGCAATGTTCCGGAAGGCGGAATCGGCGCTGCAGAGCTGAAATGCGCGATCTTGCCATGCTGGAATGCCGCAAGTGAGCACACTCTAGGCAGACCTTGTGCAGCAGTGCATTAAGATCCGGACAGTCCCTCAAAAAACTCTGCACGACCAAGTTGAGCACATGTGCCAGACATGGGATGTGAGTGAGGTTGCCTAGGCCCAGAGCTGCCACCAGATTTCGGCCATTGTCACACACTACCATGCCTGGCTGGAGATTCGCTGGCACATACCACATGTCGCTCCCCTGCTTGATGGCATTCCAGAGCTCCTGCGCTGTGTGGGTTCGATTCCCCAAAGAAATTAATTTCAATACGGCCTGTTGACGTTTGGCCACGGCTGTGCTCATATCAGTCGTAACAGGTAAGCGTTCACGGGTCCATGTGGAGGTGGACTGTGACGGTTCATGCAGCGCTGATTCAGAGGAACGGGAGTATGAGGAGTCAATGTGTACAGACTGGATTCCTGCAATCCTTGGAGTTGGCAGAACACGTACAGCGCCACTCTCAAGATTTGTACCTGGCTCCACAACATTTACCCGATGGGCATTGAGGGAAAGGTATCGTCCCTGTCCATGCTTACTGGTCCACGCATCGGTGGTGAGGTGATCTTGCTACTGACGGCGTTTAGTAGCACGTTTAATGTTTCCCTCCACATGCTTTTGCAGGACAGGGACAGCTTGCCTGCTGAAATAAAAGCGGCTGGGCACGTTGTATTGTGGGACTGCCAATGCCATCAAGTTACGGAAGATATCAGTCTCCACCAGCCTGAATGACAGCATTTCAAGGGACAGTAGTTTTGCAATGCCAGCATTCAGAGCCTGTGCTGGGGGGTGGTTTGCCGAGAATGGCCGCCTTTTCTCCCAGGCCTGTGCTACCGATGGCTGTAGACTGGGCTGGGAATGTGAGGATGATAGGGAACGTGGTGCCGTGGGTGGAATTACACTGGGTCTCTGTACAACAGTGCCAGAGGATCTTCCATGGCGATCCTGTGAGGAAGCCGAACCAGCTGTGTGTGAGCTGAAGGAAGAGGCTACAACACGAGCTGAAGAGGTGGTAGGTGCCGCTGTAGGTTGGCCTAGGTCTTCAGTGTGTTTTTGTAACTCCACCACGTGCTTGGTCCGCACATGTTTTCACATATTTGTGGTATTGAGGTTGCTGACACTTTTCCTTTTTTTTTTGACTTTCTGATTACACAGCTTGCATTTGACGAAGCAAATGTCATCTGCAACTGTGTCAAAAAAGGACCAGGCACTGCAAGTCTTGGGAGCGCCCATTTTCGGTTTTGGAAAAGGCATGCTCCTAATGGGTGCCGAAGTGGAGGCTACAGGCAACGCAGTCTTCCCCTTCCCTCATTTTTGGGCCGTTCGGGGAATCTCTTCCTCAGAGCTGCTCCCACCACCTTCCTGTACCTCACGCCATGATGGGTCAAGGACCTCACATCTACACTACCCTCTTCCAACAACTGCTTCTCCTGGGTAGTCTCGGCAGTACAGTACGCACCAGAAAGTGGCACCTGAGTCTCATCATCAGATGCGTACTAAGGTGTGCTGACCGGAGGCACTGGCCCACCCGCCTCTTCAGATTCAGAGGGACAAAGCAGTTGGGCATCACTGCACACTGCCTCTTCTTCCATTTCTCGAATGCTGCTTGGCTGGCCCCTTCTTTCCAAGCCAAGAGATTCAGAGAACAGAAGAAGAGATGGCTCCTGTACAGGGCTGTCTGACTGCCTGGGCAATTTGGCAGGTGGTGAAGAGACAGATGGGTGCTCTTCAGTGCTTTGTGCCTGAGTGGATGTGACACTAATTGAAGTCGATGCGTTAGCTGCCATCCATCTGACAATGGCTTCAATTTGTTCGTCCCGCAGCAGTGGGGTGCGGCGAGCTCCTACAAAGCTGCGCATGAAAAACTGTTCCCTGCTAAAACTGGGGGATGATGAGTCGCCGATGCCCGCAGCAGGCACAGAACGTCCTCTCCCTGCAGAAACTCCAAGCCCACGACCACGTGCCTTACTCCCTGCCTTCTTCATCTTGGTAGACTGATAAAGATAGGCAGAAAAGTGCTAAGGGCTTAGTGTGCTTATTCCTGAACAGCTGCTATCAGGTATAACAAACACTAATTTTATAAAGTGTGGACTAGACTTTAATATGAGCTAATGTGCACTACACAACTGTAAAGTGGAGTGTTTGGTGAACTTTATTAACTTTGTGTTTTTTTCGGTAGAACAGGCTACAGCGTGAGCTGAACTCACACAGAGACCTTGCAGACAGCCATGAACGGCGCTTGCAAGGCCAAAAAAAGCTCCTCTATGTACTCCTATATAGTGTTTTTCCACAATCTAGCAGGATATGGATGGAAAACCACTAATAGGATAAATCAGGAAAAATGTACAGCAGGCAGCACTAACTGAAAAAGGACAATAGAACAGTATGAGGCAGTGACGCACGTTGAGCTGACTACAACCAGCTGTGGCTGCAGAACAGACTACAGAGTGAGCTGCACTCACACAGAGACCTTGCAGACAGCCGTGAACGGCACTGCAAGGCCAAAAAAAGCTCTTCTATGTACTCCTATATAGTGTTTTTCCACAATCTAGCAGGATACGGATGGAAACCTACTAATAGGATAAATCTGGAACAATGTGCAGCAGGCAGCACTAACTGAAAAAGGAC
The DNA here is from genome assembly GCF_032444005.1 of Ranitomeya imitator. Lineage (NCBI taxonomy): Eukaryota > Metazoa > Chordata > Amphibia > Anura > Dendrobatidae > Ranitomeya > Ranitomeya imitator. Next base: position 737,942,570 of record NC_091284.1, on the reverse strand, counting down.
AATGGAACAGTATGAGGCAGTGACGCACGCTGAGCTGTCTACAACCGGCTGTGGCTGCAGAACAGACTACAGAGTGAGTTGCACTCACAGACACCTTGCAGACAGCCGTGAACAGCGCTGCAAGGCAAAAACAAGGTTATCACACAGCGGTTGCTAAATTAGCCTGGGTAAAGCACAATGAAGCAAATCGCTATCTCAAACTGGCCCTCAGTCAGAACACAGCGTCCTGTCCCTAACTGAATTCACAGCAGAGTGAACCCAAAATGGCGGCGGCGTCTTTTATAGTGCATCATGACATCATTTCAGCAGCCAATCACAGCCAGTGCTCTGCACTGTTATAGATGAAGACTTTATTCTCAGAGGAAAGGCATTGCTAGGACCTTGTATACGAGAAATGCCTTAACGTGACTACAAGGTACCCATAAATTGGCCAATTTATGCGCTAAACTTTCTTAATTTTTCATATTTCTAGTGCAGTAATGCAATTCAATTTTCATGTTTGCAGGTTTTGGTGCCGCAGTGTGCTGCCTTATTTATTTGACTGTACACGAGTTGGTGACTCTAGGTTCAGTGTTATGACCTGGTGGTTAGGAGCACCCGGAATGACCTGATAGTTAAACCTCATAGAGGACGAGCTCTGGGATGTGGGAGCTCTGCTGACCGCAAGCCCTAATCCTGTCACACACACTAGAAATAGCCGTGGAGCGCTCCTGACCAGACCTAGGCGCCTCGTCACAGCCTAAGAACTATCTAGCCCTAGAGATAGAAAATAAAGCCTACCTTGCCTCAGAGAAATTCCCCAAAGGTAAAGGAAGCCCCCCACATATATTGACTGTGAGTAAAGATGAAAGTCACAAACGCAGAAATGAAACAGGTTTCAGCAAAGGGAGGCCAGAATTACTAAATAGACAGAGAATAGGAAAGGTAACTTTGCGATCAGCACAAAAACCTACAAAAGACCACGCAGAGTGTGCAAAAAGGACCTCCGCACCGACTCACGGTGCGGAGGGGCCACTCTGCATCCCAGAGCTTCCAGCTAGCAAGACAAAATCATGATAACCAGCTGGACAAGAAAACAGTGAACAAATAATGACTATCAGGAACTTAGCTTCTGCAGAAGAAGGCAGGTCACCAGAGAGATCCAGGAGCGAACTGAACCAATGCAAAAACATTGACAGCTGGCATGGAGTAACGATCTGAGAGGAGTTAAATAGAGCAGCCAACCAAAGGATAAACCACGTCACCTGTGTATAGAACCTCAGAAGCAGCAGCGTCACTCATAGCCACCAGAGGGAGCCCACAGACAGAACTCGCCGAAGTACCATTCACGACCACAGGAGGGAGTTCGACAACAGAATTCACAACAGTACCCCCCCTTGAGGAGGGGTCACCGAACCCTCACCAGAGCCCCCAGGCCGATCAGGATGAGCCAAATGAAAGGCACGAACAAGATCGGCAGCATGAACATCAGAGGCAAAAACCCAGGAATTATCTTCCTGACCATAACCCTTCCACTTGACCAGATACTGGAGTTTCCATCTCGAAACACGAGAATCCAAAATCTTCTCCACCACATACTCCAACTCCCCCTCGACCAACACCGGGGCAGGAGGATCAACGGAGGGAACCATAGGCGCCACGTATCTCCGCAACAACGACCTATGGAACACATTATGGATGGCAAAAGAAGCTGGAAGGTCCAAACGAAATGACAGAGGATTAAGAACTTCAGAAATCTTATATGGCCCAATGAAAAGAGGCTTAAACTTAGGAGAGGAAACCTTCATAGGAACGTGACGAGATGACAACCAAACCAAATCCCCAACACGAAGTCGGGGACCAACACAACGCCGGCGGTTAGCGAAACATTGAACCTTCTCCTGGGACAATGTCAAACTGTCCACCACAAGTCCAAATCTGCTGCAACCTGTCCACCACCGCATCCACACCAGGACAGTCCGAAGGCTCAACCTGCCCTGAAGAAAAACGAGGATGGAAACCAGAATTACAGAAAAAAGGAGAAACTAAAGTAGCCGAGCTGGCCCGATTATTAAGGACGAACTCAGCCAAAGGCAAGAAGGACACCCAATCATCCTGATCAGCAGAAACAAAGCATCTCAGATATGTCTCCAAAGTCTGATTAGTTCGCTCGGTTTGGCCATTAGTCTGAGGATGGAAAGCCGAAGAAAAAGACAAATCAATGCCCATCTTAGCGCAAAAGGACCGCCAAAACCTCGAAACAAACTGGGAACCTCTGTCCGAGACGATGTTCTCTGGAATGCCATGCAAACGAACCACATGCTGGAAAAACAAAGGCACCAAATCAGAGGAGGAAGGCAATTTAGATAAGGGTACCAAATGGACCATCTTAGAGAAGCGATCACAAACCACCCAAATGACCGACATCTTTTGAGAAACAGGGAGATCAGAAATAAAATCCATGGAAATATGCGTCCAGGGCCTCTTCGGGATCGGCAAGGGCAAAAGCAACCCACTGGCACGAGAACAGCAGGGCTTAGCCCAAGCACAAGTCCCACAGGACTGCACAAAAGAACGCACATCCCGTGACAAAGAAGGCCATCAAAAGGATCTAGCCACCAAATCTCTGGTACCAAAGATTCCAGGATGACCAGCCAACACTGAACAATGAATCTCAGAGATAACTCTACTAGTCCATCTATCAGGGACAAACAGTTTCTCCGTAGGACAACAGTCAGGTCTATCAGCCTGAAACTTTTGCAGCACACGCCGCAAATCAGGGGAAATGTCAGACAAAATTACCCCTTCTTTAAGAATACCCGCCGGCTCCGGAACACCCGGAGAATCAGGCACAAAACTCCTCGACAGGGCGTCAGCCTTCACATTCTTAGATCCCGGAAGGTATGAAACCACAAAATCAAAACGGGAGAAAAAGAGCGACCATCGAGCCTGTCTAGGATTCAACCGTTTGGCAGACTCGAGATAAGTCAAATTCTTGTGACTGCGGTTAGCAGTGGGGTACCACAGGGGTCAGTATTGGGCCCTCTTCTTTTTAACATATTTATTAATGACCTTGTAGGGGGCATTAAGAGTAGAATTTCAATATTTGCAGATGACACTAAACTCTGCAGGGTAATCAATACAGAGGAGGACAATTTTATATTACAGGATGATTTATGTAAACTAGAAGCTTGGGCTGATAAATGGCAAATGAGCTTTAATGGGGATAAATGTAAGGTCATGCACTTGGGTAGAAGTAATAAGATGTATAATTATGTGCTTAATTCTAAAACTCTGGGCAAAACCGTCAATGAAAAAGATTTGGGTGTATCGGTGGATGACAAGCTCATATTCAGGGGCCAGTGTCAGGCAGCTGCTACAAAGGCAAATAAAATAATGGGATGCAATAAAAGAGGCATAGATGCTCATGAGGAGAATATAATTTTACCTCTATACAAGTCACTAGTTCGACCACACTTAGAATACTGTGCACAGTTCTGGTCTCCGGTGTATAAGAAAGACATAGCTGAACTGGAGCGGGTGCAGAGAAGAGCGACCAAGGTTATTAGAGGACTGGGGGGTCTGCAATACCAAGATAGGTTATTACACTTGGGGCTATTTAGTTTGGAAAAACGAAGACTAAGGGGTGATCTTATTTTAATGTATAAATATATGAGGGGACAGTTGTTATGAAAGGTAATTCAGTACCACAATGGACATAGAGGTCAGTGCACATACAGTGACTTGGCAATAACCCAAAAAATAAGAACGAGCTCTGAGACGTGGGAACTCTGTTGACCGCAATCCCTAATCCTCTCCAACCACACAAGAGGCAGCCGTGGATTGCGCCTAACGCTGCCTATGCAACTCGGCACGGCCTGAGAAACTAGCTAGCCTGAAGATAGAAAATAAGCCTACCTTGCCTCAGAGAATTACCCCAAAGGAAAAGGCAGCCCCCACATATAATGACTGTGAGTTAAGATGAAAAGACAAACGTAGAGATGAAATAGACTTAGCAAAGTGAGGCCCAACTTTCTGAACAGAGCGAGGATAGGAAAGGTGACTTTGCGGTCAACACAAAACCCTACAAAAACCACGCAAAGGGGGCAAAAAGATCCTCCGTACCGAACTAACGGCACGGAGGTACACCCTCTGCGTCCCAGAGCTTCCAGCAAGCAGAAAGAACAAATTGACAAGCTGGACAGAAAAAAACAGCAAACAAAATAGCAAAGAAGAACTTAGCTATGCAGAGCAGAAGGCCACAGGAACGATCCAGGAGGAAACAGGTCCAATACTAGAACATTGACTGGAAGCCAGGATCAAAGCACCAGGTGGAGTTAAATAGGGTAGCACCTAACGACTTCACCATATCACCTGAGGAAGGAAACTCAGAAGCCGCAGTACCACTTTCCTCCACCAACGGAAGCTCACAGAGAGAATCAGCCGAAGTACCACTTGTGACCACAAGAGGGAGCTCTGCCACAGAATTCACAACAGACAGTACAAAGACCTTTCTGATGATCTTTTTAATCATAGACCTGAAACAGGGACAAGGGGGCATCCTATGCGTTTGGAGGAAAAAAGGTTTAAGCATAATAACAGACGCGGATTCTTTACTGTAAGAGCAGTGAGACTATGGAACTCTCTGCCGTATGATGTTGTAATGAGTGATTCATTACTTAAATTTAAGAGGGGACTGGATACCTTTCTGGAAAAGTATAATGTTACAGGGTATATACACTAGATTCCTTGATAGGGCGTTGATCCAGGGAACTAGTCTGATTGCCGTATGTGGAGTCGGGAAGGAATTTTTTTCCCCAATGTGGAGGTTATTCTTTGCCACATGGGTTTTTTTTTGCCTTCCTCTGGATCAACATGTTAGGGCATGTTAGGTTAGGCTATGGGTTGAACTAGCCTTCCTTCAACCTTAATAACTATGTAACTATGTAATAGCACAGTCGCAATCCCTATGAGGAGGTAGGGCACCAGATTTGGGCTCTTCAAATACATCCCGGTAATCTGATAAAAACTCAGGGACTTCAGAAGGAGTGGAAGGCGAAATTGACAGCAATGGAACATCACCATGTACCCCCTGACAACCCCAGCTGGACACAGACATAGATTTCCAATCCAACACTGGATTATGGACCTGTAGCCATGGCAACCCCAAAACGACCACATCATGCAAATTATGCAACACCAAAAAGCGAATACCCTCCTGATGTGCAGGAGCCATGCACATGGTCAATTGAGTCCAGTACTGAGGCTTATTCTTGGCCAAAGGCGTAGCATCAATTCCTCTCAATGGAATAGGACACTGCAAGGGCTCCAAGAAAAAACCACAGCGCCTGGCAAACTCCAAGTCCATCAAATTCAGGGCAGCGCCTGAATCCACAAATGCCATTACAGAATAGGACGACAGAGAGCAAATCAGAGTAACGGACAAAAGAAATTTAGACTGTACCGTACCAATGATGGCAGACCTAGCGAACCGCTTAGTGCGCTTAGGACAATCGGAGATAGCATGAGTGGATTCACCAAGGTAAAAACACAGCCCGTTCCGACGTCTGTGTTCTTGCCGTTCAGCTCTGGTCAAAGACCTATCACACTGCATAGGCTCAGGCCTATGCTCAGAGAATACCGCCAGATGGTGCACAGCTTTGCGCTCACGCATGCGCCGATCGATCTGAATGGTCAAAGACATATACTCATTCAGACCAGCAGGCGTGGGAAATCCCACCATGACATCCTTAAGGGCTTCAGAAAGACCCTTTCTGAAAATTGCCGCCAGGGCACATTCATTCCACTGAGTAAGCACAGACCACTTTCTAAACTTCTGACAGTACACCTCTGCTTCATCCTGACCCTGACACAAAGCCAGCAAGATTTTCTCTGCCTGATCCACTGAATTTGGTTCATCATAAAGCAATCCAAGCGCCAGAAAAAACGCATCAACATCACGCAATGCAGGATCTCCTGGCGCAAGGGAAAATGCCCAGTCTTGAGGGTCACCACGCAACAAAGAAATAATGATTTTTACCGGTTGAACGGGGTCACCAGAGGAGCGGGGTTTCAAAGCTAGAAATAGTTTACAATTATTTTAGAAATTCAAGAACCTAGATCTATCCCCAGAAAATAAGTCAGGAATAGGAATTCTAGGCTCTAACATAGGATTCTGAACCACAAAATCTTGAATGTTTTGCACCCTTGCAGTGAGATGATCCACACAAGAGGACAGACCTTGAATGTCCATATCTACACCTGTGTCCTGAACCACCCAAAGGTCTAGGGGAAAAGAAAGACAAAACACAGTGCAAAGAAAAAAAAATGGTCTCAGAAGTTCTCTTATCCCTCTATTGAGATGCATTAATACTTTGGGCCAGCTGTACTGTTATGACCTGGTGGTTAGGAGCACCCGGAATGACCTGATAGTTAAACCTCATACAGGACGAGCTCTGGGATGTGGGAGCTCTGCTGACCGCAAGCCCTAATCCTGTCACACACACTAGAAATAGCCGTGGAGCGCTCCTGACCAGACCTAGGCGCCTCGTCACAGCCTAAGAACTATCTAGCCCTAGAGATAGAAAATAAAGCCTACCTTGCCTCAGAGAAATTCCCCAAAGGTAAAGGAAGCCCCCCACATATATTGACTGTGAGTAAAGATGAAAGTCACAAACGCAGAAATGAAACAGGTTTCAGCAAAGGGAGGCCAGACTTACTAAATAGACAGAGGATAGGAAAGGTAACTTTGCGATCAGCAGAAAAACCTACAAAAGACCACGCAGAGTGTGCAAAAAGGACCTCCGCACCGACTTACGGTGCGGAGGGGCCACTCTGCATCCCAGAGCTTCCAGCTAGCAAGACAAAATCATGATAACCAGCTGGACAAGAAAACAGTGAACAAATAATGACTATCAGGAACTTAGCTTCTGCAGAAGAAGGCAGGTCACCAGAGAGATCCAGGAGCGAACTGAACCAATGCAAAAAGATTGACAGCTGGCATGGAGTAACGATCTGAGAGGAGTTAAATAGAGCAGCCAACCAAAGGATAAACCACGTCACCTGTGTAAGGAACCTCAGAAGCAGTAGCTTCACTCATAGCCACCAGAGGGAGCCCACAGACAGAACTCGCCGAAGTACCATTCACGACCACAGGAGGGAGTTCGACAACAGAATTCACAACAGTTCAGCACCTGTTCACACTTAGTCTAATTCTTCACACTTAGTCTAATTCTTAACTCTGTCTCCTGCAATGTCTCTTGTTTAACTGCCACTAGATCACAATGGTGAACGTGCTTTGTACTGTTATAGGCCGGTGAAGTTTGGGCAAGGAACCTGCAATTGCACTAGTATATTTTTTAAAAAAGGTACCCCACATTGGTGAAACCACATCCTTGTGGGCAAAGATTTCATAACATTTGTGTACCTTAAAAAGCTCCTTTTTGTGTTGGCTGGTTGCTCACACTGGACACAATACACTTCATATAAATTTGATAAAGCAATGGTTAGTTTGGCTCAGTAGTTCATTAAAAATATAGCTTTGTACACTATAGATTCTCTCGAGAGCCATAACTTTGGCTGCCTCAAATGTACAAATGGCGAATATACAAATGGCGATTTGTAACCAAGATTTCAATGCTGCATACCCAATGCATTCAGACAATCACTTAGCTGCATTTCTTATAAAACATTTACAGATGTGACAGACAATGCTCATAGTGGCACAATCTTGATGTTTGTTTGTTCACTTCAACAGTTCTAAGCCTCTATATGTTTGTTGTTTATCATTGTAAAACATTAAGGTTTTTATTTTGTAGGGGTTTATGGCCCCTCGTCTGTGACTCCATGATATCTCAGTTTCATCCAACCTTGAAAAGTGGCCACTTGGAGGTCTGGGTGAAACTAGTTACTACATAGTATAAATCAATATATAAGACCAGAGAAACATGACTAAGACGGATGCCAAAACTGGGGTACCTGTACATGTACTTATACCTGCATAATTGGGGACGCCCATGCAGTGTAGGTAATGCTTCTCAGATATTCCAGACGGATGATGTTTAAAAACCTCTTGGTGATGATCTAAGTATACTGTATTATTTAATTTATTATTATATATATATATATATATATATAGCGCTAACATATTCTGCAGCGCTTTATAGTTTTGCACACATTATCAATGCTGTCACCAATGGGGCTCACAATCTAAATTCCCTATCAGTATGTCTTTGGAATGTGGGAGGAAACCGGAGTGCCCGGAGGAAACCCACGCAAACACGGAGAGAACATACAAACTCTTTTGCAGATGTTGTCCTTGGTAGGGTTTGAACCCAGGACTCCACCGCTGCAAGGGACAGCAGCTGGACAGCAATGATAATGTGTGCAACCTGTAAAGCGCTGCAGAATGTTAGCGCTATATAAAAATAAAGATTATTATTATCTACTGCGTGGGCTGTGTTATATACTACGTGGGCTGTGCTATATACTACGTGGCTGCTATATACTACGTGGGCTGTTATATACTGCATTGCTGTGCTATATAGTACGTGGGCTGTTATATACTGCATTGCTGTGCTATATAGTACGTGGGCTGTTATATACTACGTGCCTGAGCTATATACTACGCGTCTGCTATATACTACGTGGGCTGTTATATACATCGCTGTGCTATATACTATGTGGCTGTGCTATCTACTGCGTGGGCAGTTATATACTACATGGGCTGTTATATACTACACCGCTGTTCTATATACTACGTGGCTGTTATATACTACGTGGCTGCGCTATCTACTGTGTTAACTGTGCTATATACTACGTGGCTGTGTGATATACTATGTGGGCTGTGCTATATACTACGTGGCTGTGCTATATACTACGTGGCTGGCCGCAACCAATCAGCGATATTGGCGCGGAATTTAACCCACACTCACAGCGCGACGTACATACATACATATACTAGAATACCCGATGCGTTAAAATCGGGCCACCATCTAGTAGATATGTAATAGCAAGGACGATGTTTATGACTGAACGTTTAATTTAGAAAAAAAAAAAAGGGAAAAAAATGGCGTGGGCTCCCGCGCAATTTTCTGCCCCAGAGGGGGAAAGCCAACGGCCCGGGGGCCAATATTTGTAGCCTGGGAAGGGGGTAATACCCATGGCCCCACTCTAGGCTATGAATATCAGCCCGCAGCTTTCTGCACAGCCTTTACTGGCTATAAAGATAGGGGGACCCCAAAATATAAAAAAAAGACGTGGGGTCCCCCTATATTTTATAGCCAGAAAGGCTATGCAGACAGCTGCGGGCTGATATTCATAGCCTAGAGAGGGGCCATGGATATTGCCCCCCCGGCTACAAATACCAGCCCCCAGCCGCCCCAGAAATGGCGCAACTGTAAGATGCGCCAATTCCGGCACTTAGCCCCTCTCTTCCCACTCCCGTGTAGAGGTGGGATATGGGGTAATAAGGGGTTAATGTCATCTTGCTATTGTAAGGTGACATTAAGCCGGGTTAATAATGGAGAGGCGTCAATAAGACTCCTATCCATTATTAATCCTAGAGTAGTGAAAGAGTTAAAAAACAAAATAAAGACACAGCCAGAAAAAAGTATTATATTATTCTTAATTTAACCATACTTACCATACTTGATCACATGCAAAAAATTAAAAATAATAAACCGTATACTAACTGTCCACCGTAGTCCAATTAATAACAAGTGTCCCATGACGATCTCCCCTATAGAACAGTGACATCTGGTGATGTCACTGCTCTATAGGCCCTCCAGTGACACACTGACAGGAGACAATGGCTCCTGCAGTGTATCACTGAGGTTAACTCAGTTCAGGGTCTCATTTTATGGCATTGCTGCGTGGGAACTTTCTCACACAGCAGTGCCACAAGTGAGACTAGAGACTATTTTTTACAGCGGTGGAGGAATACAGTGCGGAAAGATACCTTCCTTCATTGTATTCCTGGAGCCCCTGGAGAGCGGTCGCATCAGCTGATGCTGCTGCTCTCCATGGGAGATCGTCGTGGGACACTCGTTTTAATTGGATTTCTGCGGATCATGGAGTATAGTGTTTGTTTATTATTTTAATATTTTTTACAGGCGATACTGGTTTCGGGGATCGAAGTGACAAGTGATGGGAAGTATGTAATCTATGTTTAATGTACTGTATGTATGTGTTGTATGGTGTATGTTGAATGGTGCATGTCGCATGCTGTATGGTGCACGTTGCATGTTGTTGCATGTCGCATGTTGTCACATGCTGCATGTCGTTGCATGTCGCCGCATGTCATGTGGTGTATGTGCACACAGTGTAGACGAGTCCGGCTCTGCTACATCTGGATGCCTGACATCTAAATGTAGCAGAGCCAGTAGATGATCGCCGGAGATGACTCTGCAGCGATCACCTACACTACAGCGTTCTCGCTGTTTGCGACAACCAGACTAACGACCGGAGATAAGTCCCGGTCACGTGCACGGCAGTTCTCGCAATAACATAAGTTATCGCGAGAACTGTAGTGGACGAGAGACTTCCGGCGGCGGGACAGGTGAGCCGGCAGACATGGGTAGTAAGCTGCATTTACGCAGTTTCTACGCATGTGACTAATCATTAGATGCGAATTTATCGCATCTAATGATAGTCTATGGTAAATTTCCGGCGCGGTGACGGAGCGTCGCCGCATTGTAAACAGACATGCTGCGTTCTGAAAAGACGCGCCGCATGTCCATTTACGCGGGTCTTCCGCCTGCGTGTTTTACCGCATAGTGGAAACAGGATTTCATGAAATCCCCTCCACTATGCTGTAACATCTGGACGCTGCGTGTTTGACGCTGCGGCTCTACGCAGCGTTAAACACGCAGCGTTTCCTGAACGTGGAAACATACCCTTAGTGGGGGAGGAAATTTTCGGTCTGGGGTTAAATATTTGGCCTTACAGGCAAGTCATTAACTTGCAAAGGATGTACCTTGACATATTTCCAAGCAAAACCAGTTTTTGTTTCGTTTTCATGAGTTTTTTGTGGCACTGGGACAAAATGACATGAATCTCAGAAAAAATTGATTAAAGCTGTGAGCTAGGAGTCAGGAATGCTTCCGGGGCGATCCCCATGATGTCCCTGTGTCATTTGAGCAGTGTTTCCATCATTTCCAGACGTTTTTAGACCTTAAAAAGGACCCCTGGGGAGGATCGCGGTAAAAATACTCGGGTCTCCCATAGACTTACATTGGGCTCGTTGTTCTGGCCGAGTACCCGAATATTCCAATCTGCTCGACCTGAGCAACGAGTGCCCGAGCATTTTAGTGATCGCTCATCACTACGTACTCAGGAGAAATTGCACTACAGATTGCATGGTGCAATTTCTCCTGTTACCCTTATGAAAATGCAAAATTTGGGGCTAAAAACATTTTTATGGGGAAAATGATATTTTTTATTTTCACAGCTCACAGTTATAAACTTCTGTAAAGCACCTGAGGGTTCAATGTGCTCTCCACACATCTAGCTCAGTTCCCTGAGGGGTCTAGTTTCCAAAATGGTGTCATTTGTGGGGGATTTTCACTCTTTGGGCACATCAGAGGCTCTCCAAACGCGACATGGAGTCCACCAATGTGACTTCAAATGTGATGTGGTCCCTAAAAAGAGGGATTTTTGGTTCTCACCGTAGAATATCTTTCTAGGAGCCTTCTTTGGGGGACACCGCTAACCATGGGTGTATGCTGCTGTCGCTAGGATGCTGACACTAGGCAAAAAAAAAAAGCTCCTCCTCTGCAGTATACACCCACCTACAGGCATAAAGTACCTCAGTTAGTGTTAAAGCAGTAGCAGAAGCAACCAAAACCTCAACATATGTACCAACCCAACAATGAAGGCACATAGGCCCAATAATGGTACAAACAATTAGGGAGGGTGCTGTGTCCCCCAATGAAGGCTACAAGAAAGATTTTACAGCGAGTACCAAAAAAGCATAGTTACTTACCGATAACGGTATTTCTCAGAGCCCATGACAGCACTACCAGAGCGAGGGGATCCACCCTTCAGGGACAGGAACCCTATAGGATAAAAGGGTGGTACCTCTCTCCTGCCTCAGTTTGGTTTACAGAGCATCAGAGGTCCTCCAGGTTAGTGACAACAGGAAAATATAAAATTTTAACATATTGCTTAGCAGGATTACACCGTGTCTATAATCAAAATACAATAAGGTGCTCACCGCACATGTGGCAAGGGGGGGAAATAAGCCGATGCTGTCATGGGCTCTGAGAAATACCGTTATCGGTAAGTAACTATGCTTTTCTCAGTCGCCCATGACAGCACTACCAGAGAGAATTGCAGATATTATTGCTTTAGGGAGGGACCACAGCCTGCAAGACGCTTCTTCCGAATGTTAAGTCAGATGAAGAGACTAGATCTAAGCGGTAGTGTCTAAAAAAGGTTGAAGGTGATGACCAGGTGGCCGCCTTACAGATTTTGTCTATTGATACCTCCGACCTTTCTGTCCAGGAGGTCGACATAGTTCTTGTAGAGTGCGCTTTGAGCCCCTCAGGAACTGTGTTTCCTGTGGATGAGTACGCCAAGGCTATCGCATCTGTTACCCAGCGAGCTATAGTGCTTTTGGAGGCTTTGAGTCCTTTTCTAGGTCCCTGAAAACAGATAAAGAGAGACCCTTCCTTCCTATGCTGTTGGGTGGATTCTAAGTATTGTACTAGACACCTTCTCACATCTAATGTGTGGAATTTTTCCTCTTTCTTATTTTTAGGATTTGGGCAGAAGGAAGGAAGGATTATCTACTGGGACCTGTGAAAATTGGAAGCAACCTTGGGTAGATAATCGGGTCTGTTCTTAGTATTACCCTATCGTCCATGATTTGCGTGAAGGGAGGATTTGCAGATAGAGCCTGGAGATCACTTAGGGTACCGTCACACTATACGATTTACCAACGATCACGACCAGCAGTACGACCTGGCCGTGATCGTTGGTAAGTCGTAGCGTGGTCGCTGGAGAGCTGTCACACAAACAGCTCTCCAGCGACCAACGATGCCGAGGTTCCCGGGTAACCAGGGTAAACATCGTGTTACTAAGCGCAGGACCGCGCTTAGTAACCCGATGTTTACCCTGTTTACCAGCGTAAAAAAAACCAAACAGTACATACTTACATTCCGGTGTCTGTCCCTTGCCGTCTGCTTCACGCACTCACTGACTGCCGGCCGTAAAGTGAAAGCACAGCACAGCGGTGACGTCACCGCTGTGCTCTGCTTTCACTTTACGGCTGGCAGTCAGTGAGTGTAGGAAGCAGACGGCAAGGGACCTGACAGACACCGGAATGTAAGTATGTACTGTTTTTTTTTTACATTTACGCTGGTAACCAGGGTAAACATCGGGTTACTAAGCGCGGCCCTGCGCTTAGTAACCCGATGTTTACCCTGGTTACAAGCGAACGCATCGCTAGATCGGTGTCACACACACCAATCTAGCGATGACAGCGGGAGATCCAGCGACGAAAGAATGTTCCAAACGATCTGCTACGACGTACGATTCTCAGCAGGATCCCTGATCGCTGCTGCGTGTCAGACACAGCGAGATCGTATGGATATCGCTGGAACGTCACGAATCGTACCGTCGTAGCGACAAAAGTGCCACTGTGTGACTGTACCCTTATTCTACGGGCAGATGTTAAAGCTGTGAGAGGGGCCGTTTTAAGTGATAAGGTTTTAAGTGGTATCGAATCTATGTGCTCAAACGGGGGTTCTGTTACAGCTGACAAGACTAAATTTAAGTCCCAGGTTGGTAGTCTTTTAATGTTTATGGGTTTAGATCTTACAGCAGCTTTAATAAACCTTGTTACCCATGGGTTAGCGGCTATATTCTCAGGCTATGTGCACACGTTCAGTTTTTTTCAAGTTTTTTCGCGGTAAAAACGCTATAAAAACTCATTAAAAACGCATATATTATGCATCCTATTATTTAGAATGCATTCTGCATGTTTTGTGCACATGATGCGTTTTTTTCCGCAGCATGTTCATTAATTTTGTGGATTTTCTGCTTTTTTCCCGCTATTCTATGCATTTGGGAAAAAACGCACAAAAAACGCACCAAAAACGCGTCAAAAACGCATGAAAAAACGCGAAAAAAACGCATGCGGATTTCTGGCAGAAATGTCCTGCTTTTGTCAGGAAAATTTCTGCAAGAAATCCTGACGTGTGCACATACCCTCACTGTATAATGCACCTAAAGCTATTTGCACTTTTAAGGTGCTTACCGAGAGGCCTAGAACTAAAGGTACCGTCACACTAAGCGACGCTGCAGCGATACCGACAACGATCCGGATCGCTGCAGCGTCGCTGTTTTGTCGCTGGAGAGCTGTCACACAGACAGCTCTCCAGCGACCAACGATCCCGAGGTCCCCGGTAACCAGGGTAAACATCGGGTTACTAAGCACAGGGCCGCGCTTAGTAACCCGATGTTTACCCTGGTTACCATCGTTAAAGTAAAAAAAACAAACGCTTCATACTTACCTACCGCTGTCTGTCCCCGGCGCTGTGCTTCTCTGCTCTGGCTGTGAGCACAGGGCAGCCGGAAAGCAGAGCGGTGACGTCACCGCTGTGCTTTCCGGCCGCTGTGCTCACAGCCAGAGCAGAGAAGCACAGCGCCGGGGACAGACAGCGGTAGGTAAGTATGTAGTGGTTGTTTTTTTACCTTTAACGATGGTAACCAGGGTAAACATCGGGTTACTAAGCGCGGCCCTGCGCTTAGTAACCCGATGTTTACCCTGGTTACCAGCGAAGACATCGCTGAATCGGCGTCACACACGCCGATCCAGCGATGTCAGCGGGAGATCCAGCGACGAAACAAAGTTCTGGACTTTCTTCCCCGACCAGCGATATCACAGCAGGGGCCTGATCGCTGCTGCCTGTCACACTGGACGATATCGCTAGCCAGGACGCTGCAACGTCACGGATCGCTAGCGATATCGTCCAGTGTGACGGTACCTTCAGCCTTTTTGTAGGAATTCTAATACTTTAACAACTGGGACCCCATCTTGTAATCTTACCCCAGAGGTGGACAGAAACTTTTTCCAGGTTTTATCGTAGATTTTAGTTGTTACTGTTTTCCTACTTTTCAATAGTGTGGACACTAATTTATCTGAAAAGCCCCTTGCCTTTAGTAGTGACCTCAAGTTCCACGCTGTCAAGTGGAGACTCTCCGACTGAGGGTGGAACACCGGTCCCTGCGATAGGAGGTGCGGAAGAACCCAGGGATCGGTGACCGATAGCATCCTCAGCCAGAAAAACCAGGTTCTTTTGGGCCAGAAGGGGGCTATTAGGATGAGTCTCGCCCTGTCCTGTCTGGTTTTCCACAGAACTGCTGGGATAAGTATATGAGGGGGAAAGGCATATGCGAGACCTTGAGTCCAGGGAATCGTGAATGCATCCAGTTCTCGAGGGCCCCCTCTGGGGTCCAGAGAACAGAATTCCTTCACTTCCCTGTTGTTTACACTGGCAAAAAGGTCTATTACAGGGACCCCCCATAGTTTGGTGATCTGATCGAAGACGCTTTGATTCAGTGTTTCCCCCTGTTTTAAATAGGTACGGCTTAAGAAGTCTGCTTTTTGGTTCTCTACCCCTTTTATATGTAGCACAGAGAGGGATAGGAAGTTGTTTTCTGCTAAGGTGAAGATTTGGGAAGCGGCCTTCATTAGGGCTTGGGACCTGGTCCCCCCCTGGTGGTTCAGGTAGGCTACCACTACCTTATTGTCCGAAAAAACCCGGACATGATGCCCCTGCAGGCTGGGAAGGAAAAATGATAGAGCGCGGCTCACCGCCCAAAGTTCTTTTTGGTTTGAGGATGCGCCGTATTCTTGACCTGTCCAGACTCCCTGAGTGATACTGTTGCCCAGGTGAGCTCCCCACCCCATAGGACTGGCATCCGTGGTAACTATCCGAGATATGTCTATTACCCAAGGTACCCCCTTTGATAGGTTGTTGGAATCCAACCACCAGGCTAGGGAACGAATAGGGTCTGAGTTTAGAGTCATATGTCCTTCTAGATGTTCCTCCAGTGTAATCTGATTCCTCAGAATATCCCACTGGGGGTTCCTCGTGTGAATTTGTGCCCACTGTATTGCTGGAAGACCGGCAGAAAGGGGCCCCAGTAGTGACATCGCCCCTCTCAAGGTCATATGAGGGTTTGAGCATGCTCTTGAGACAAGATTTAATATTTTTTTGTTTTTTTCTGGTCTGGAAGACGACATTCCTGTGTTATTGAATCCAAAGTTAGGCCCAAAAACTCTTGAACTCTGGTCGATTCTAGTTTTCATTTTTGGAGATTTTGAAGCCAGCCTAACTCCATTAGAGTTTTTATTACTCTGTTGCATTGTTGGCGACAGTGTTGGGCTGAATTGCTGACAATTAGAAAGTCGTCCAAGTATGGTACTATTAAAATGTCTTTTTCTCTTAGATGAGCCATCATTTCTGCTATCAATTTGGTAAATATACGGGGTGCAACTGAAACGCCAAAGGGAAGGGCTTTGTACTGGTATTCCCTTATTTCTCCTCCCATGACCACTGCTAGTCTGAGGTATTTCTTGGGAGTTTTTGTGGATGGGGACGTGATAATACGCGTCGCTGAGATCCAACACTATCATCCAGCAATTCGGAAACAGATTTTTGATTGTGGATTTTATTGATTCCATTTTGAAACTTTGGTTCTTTACATAACTGTTTAGCTTCCGCAAGTTTATTATTGTGCAGAAGGAACCAGAAATAGTGGAGAAAAAACCCCTGTCCTTCTTTCCAGTAGGGGGACTTCTTGAATGACGTCTTTGTTTATGAGCTTTGAAATTTCTTGTTCCAATGCCTGTTGTTGCTGAGGTGAGGATTTTAGTGAGGTGACTACATAGTTTTGGGGAGGAAGGGACGTAAAGTTTATTTGAAGTTTTATTTTTATCAAGTTCAAAATCCAAGTGCTGGTTGAGATTTTTTCCCAGGCCAGAAGGTATTGAGATAATCTCCCTCCCACCCTGGGGAAGGTGTCACTCAGGTATCTTTTTATTTCTTGGGGAATTACCTAAGAGGAACCCCCTATTCCTCCTTTTTCCATCATCTCATGTGTTCTGTTCCCTTGGGGGACGTCTCCGGAAAAACTTCCTATTCTGAATGGGCCGCTTAAGAAAAAGGGTTCCCTAACCTGGCCACATCATTTGTTATCTCTGGCTTTTTGTAAAATGTCATCCAGGGTCTCTCCAAACAAAAATTTTCCCTCACATAGCCAACTTTTTAGCCATAGCGTCCTACGAGCTGCATTAGATAAAGCTGCCGATTTGGAAGTGAGTTTAATAGAATCGACTGACGAGTCCACCAAAAAGGCTGCCGCCCCTCTAATCATGGGAATCGATTTTATCACTTTATTTCTAGATAAACCGTCTCTTAGTTGTTTTTCCAAGTTATCTATCCAAATCATTAGAGATCTAGAAGTACACGCAGCTGCTATTGCAGGCCTTAAGGTACCTTCACACATAACGATTTCGTTAACGATATCGTTGCTTTTTGTCAAGTAGCAACGATATAGTTAACGAAATCGTTATGCGTGACAGCGACCAATGATCAGGCCCCTGCTGGGAGATCGTTGGTCGCTGGGAACGATGAGGACCTTTTTTTTGGTCGCTGATCACCCACTGTCATCGCTGGTAACCAGGGTAAATATCGGGTTACTAAGCGCAGGGCCGCGCTTAGTAACCCGATATTTACCCTGGTTACCATTGTAAAAGTAAAAAAAAAAAACAGTACATACTCACATTCCTGTCACGTCCACCAGCGTCAGCTTCCCTGCACTGTGTCAGCGCCGGCCGGCAGTAATGCAGAGAACAGCGGTGACATCACCGCTCTGCTTTACGGCCGGCGCTTGCACAGTGCAGGGAAGCTGACGCTGGGGGACGTGACAGGAATGTAAGTATGTACTGTTATTTTTTTTACTTTTACAATGGTAACCAGGGTAAACATCGGGTTACTAAGCGCGGCCCTGCACTTAGTAACCCGATGTTTACCCTGGTTACCCGGGGACTTCGGCATCGTTGGTCGCTGGAGAGCTGTCTGTGTGACAGCTCTCCAGCGACCACACAACGACTTACCAATGATCACGGCCAGGTCGTATCGCTGGTCGTGATCGTTGGTAAATCGTTAAGTGTAACGGTACCTTTAAACATCCCCCTGCAGATTCCCAGGCCCCTTTAAGGAAGGTATCGGCTTATTTATGAAGGGGATCCTTCAGAGTTCCCATGTCCTCAAAGGGTAACGCAATTTTTTTTGAGGCCTTAGCTACTGCAACGTCAAGTTTAGGGGCTTTATCCCATGAAATAGAAGCCTCTTCCTCGAAGGGATATTTCCTTTTAAGGGAGGGTATAGATGAGTTTTTTCTTTCTGGTTTTAATTAATGCTTGAACATTTTTGTTAAGTGGAAAGACTGCACTTTTTCTGACCTAATCCTCCAAACATGATGTCCTGTACGGTTTTGTCAGGACGGGGATCCAGGACCCCCATGGTCGATCTTACAGCCTTCACAAGGGCATCGACTTCATCTAAAGGGAAGCAGTGGCGACCTCCACTCAGAATCCGAGGAGGAGGAGGAACCCCGCCTGTCTGAATCTCCATCTTCAGAACTAGAGGAATCGGAGTGTGAATAGGGTACAGGTGTTTTCTCTTTAACCCCTTCCCATTTAAGGGATTTAAACGCTGTTTCTACCTCTGATCTGATTACAGATCGCAATTCAGAGGTGAAATTAGGGGTTTCCTCACAAAGGACCTGTCCTATACAGGAATCACACAATTTCTTATCCCAGGTTTGCGACAAGGGTTTTCTGCACAGGGGACAGGACCTATGCTTAGTTTTCTCCGTTCTTTTTTTTGCCTAAAAATGAGCGGAAAAGGGGATCCCAATTATTTGGTGAACTTTCACGAAGATGACTCGCCCATCTTGCGCAGCCACAGGTACCGATTCTGGAGGAGGTATAGGATCCTGTATGAGATCCGTAGTCGGTGGTGTCGGCTGGTTAGCCATACTGGAGACTTTACTCTGCGGCGTGGAATGGCTGCTGGAGCAAGTACTGCGGGTGTCGGCAGAGGATCTTTTTCTTTGCGCATCCGGCTTGCACTGGTGGTGACGCTTCTGCTGCTGCGGCTGTAATGGCTGTGGCGGCTGGAGCTGCTGATCGCTG
This sequence comes from Ranitomeya imitator, assembly GCF_032444005.1. Taxonomy (NCBI): domain Eukaryota; kingdom Metazoa; phylum Chordata; class Amphibia; order Anura; family Dendrobatidae; genus Ranitomeya; species Ranitomeya imitator. The sequence goes on along the minus strand of NC_091284.1, from coordinate 737,923,381 downwards.
TCCTCCATTATTGGGACTGCACGCAGCAAGGAAACATCTCCACAGCGATCTTTTAAAAGAAATTTTGGCGCCATTCCACCCCCTCCTCCAGGGCTGCGTCATCGGGAAGCGCTGATCCCCATATCTTGATCTGCGCATGCGCGCGCTGCCTGGGACCCGGAAGTAGAGATGCACTAGATTCGGGGCGGCGGCCATCTTGGTGCACCTCGTACACCGTGCGCATGCACCCACCACAAATCAGTTAGTGCTTGTTGCTGCATGAAGATGTAAGGCACACCGGGTCCCCCGAAGCCCCTACCCCAATCCGGGGAGGCGGCCGCGCTTCCCTCCGCGCACTCTGCAGACCCCTCGGTCCCAGCAGTGGCGGCGCCGGACACCGCACCAGCCATGATAGGGGCCTCCCCGCCATCATAGCTCGACTGGCCGGCTCCGAATCTTTAAGGTACCGATCCTAGAGGGTTCCCTGTCAGGGACAGGAGACCAAACTGACGCAGGAGAGAGGTACCGCCCTTTTATCCTATAGGTTTCCTGTCCCTGAAGGGCGGATCCCCTCTCTCTGGTAGTGCTGTTATGGGCGACTGAGAAATCCCTCTTTCTTCATCGCTTCATTGCGGGACACAGGTAACCATGGGACTTCCCAAAGCAGTCCCTAGGGTGGGAAACAGAAAAGATGCAAGGAAAAACGGACTCAGGTCGGCCGGTGCGTAACTGCCACCAGCAGCACCTTCCTTCCCAGGTCTGCATCAAACAAGCCATGAGTATCAATCCTGTAAAACCTCGCAGAGGAGTGCAAAGATGACCAGGTCGCGGCCTTACAAATCTGGAAGGCCGAAGCCTGGTGACGAACCCAGGAGGTTCCCACCGCCGAGCGGAGTGAGGCTTCACCCCTGGAGGAGGCGGTTTATCCTGTACGTGGTATGCCTCCAATATTGCCGAACGAATCCAAAGGCAATAGTGAATTTAGAAGCTGGGAGCCCATTACCACGACCTTTAGAGATGACGAACAAGGCATCTGATTGACGAAAAGGAGCAGTCCTTGAAAGGTAGACTGGGATAGCACTGACAGGATCCATATTGTGGAGGGAGTTCTCCAGGGGATGGACCGGAGAGGGACATAGAGAAGGACAATATCTTCATTGATGTGAAATGAAGAGGCCACCTTAGGTAGGAAGGAAGGAAGGAACGAACAGGCTTCAGAACTACCTTGTCGCGATGTAGAATCAGGAACAGGGAACGGCAGGATAATGCCGCTAACTCGGAAACTCTCCTGATGGACGTAATGCAACTAAAAAGACAAATTTCCATAACAGGAGAGAAAATTTAAAGTCTTGAATGGGCTCAAAAGGAAAGCGCTGAAGCGCGCCAAAGACAGAGGTAAAATCCCATGGATCTATCGGAAGACGATAAGTCGGTGCCAGGTGGGTGACTCCATGAAGAAAGGTCTTTACCTGGGAACGAGAAGCCAGATTCCGTTAGAAAAGAATTGACAGAGCAATAGACCCGAGTCAAGACCCACTTGTAGAAAACCAAGAATGGAAGGAATAGAAAAGGACATAAGGACCAAACCATTGTCCTCACCAGAAGAAGGTCTTTCAATATCTGTAGTAGATACACAAGGATACTGGTTTTCTAGCCCTAATCATGGTCTGTATGACCTGGTGTGAAAAACCAGCCTCCCTCAGGACTGTGGCCTCAACGGCCATGCTAGTAAACTCAAGAGACTGAACTCTGCTGGAAGAGGGGGCCTTGAGAGAGAAGATCTGGATGGCCTGGAAGCCTCCAGGGAGCGTCCATGAGCATGTTCCCCAGCTCCTCGTACCAGGCCCTTCTTTGCCAGTCCAGAGCTATCAGGATTACTGGGATCCCTTCTGCCTTTATCTTTTTCATGACTCTCGGATCAAGGGGAGAGGCTTAAAATAAATAAGGCAGTTGGAATTGTGACCACGGGATACTAGAGCATCGCAACCGATTGCTAGAAGATCCCGGGACCTGGCTACAAACTGAGGAACCTTGTGGTTTATCCGAGACGCCATCAGGCCAACGTCCGGGGTGCCCCATTTCTTGTATATCTGGTTGAAGATGGCAGGGCTGAGCCACCACTTGCCCGATGCGAGTCCCTGACGGCTCAGAAAATCATCTGCCCGATTTTCTACCCCCAGAATGTGCACGGATAATATGGTGGAAACGTGACATTCTGCCCATCGCAGAATCTTTGTTCATTCTATCATAGAATGTTTGCTGCGAGTTCCGCTTTGACGGTTTATGTAAGCCACGGCCTTGGCGTTGTTCTATTGTATGCGGACCGGCTGTCCGCGAAGAGGATCTACCAGTGGCGAAGGTCAAAGAAAATTGCCTTGATCTCCAGGGTTGATGGAGAGAGTGGCCTCTTGGGTGTTCCAGCCGCCCTGACTGTGTGACGACGAAAAAAAACACTCCTCAACCAAGGAGACTGGCGTTGGTGGTGATGACCTGCCACCGGAGAGGAAAGGAAGGAAGGCCTTCCCTCATATGACTGATGCTGATAGCACCAGGTCAGAGACTGCCTCATCTTGAGAGGTAGAAGCACGGGCTGATCCAGAGAGACGGTCCTTTTGTCCGAAGCCGACCACAGGACCAGCTGAAGAAGATGGTTATGGAACTGAGCAAAAGGAATGGCTTCCATGGTGGCAATCCTCTTCCCTAGAGCACTCCTGCAGGACCGTAGGGGGAAGAGAAGCTGGTCGCCTTAGAGTACAGATCCCCTGGGATGAAAACTTCTCCTTTGGAAGGAAGACACAGGCTTGGGTCGTGTCGAACCTTATACCAGGAAACACCTGGTGCTGAGCTGGGGTCAGGGAGGAGTCTCTGTTGATAATTCAGTTGAGATGAACCAGAGTGTCCAGAGTGATCTGAAGACTCTGGTCGCAGTCTCGGCGGGCCCCTTGAACAGAAGATCGTCCAAGTAAGGAATTATGAGAATCCCCTTGTAATGAAGGATGGCCATGACCGCTGCCATGACTAGCCTGGGTGCAGAGGCCAGGCCGAAAAGGAAGGCTGTGAACTGAAAGATCCTCCTGGATCGCAAACCGTAGGAACCTCTGATGCTGAACACAAACAGGAAAGTGAAGAAATTCTCCCGGTTCCATGGAGGCGATTACTGAACGTAGGGACTCCGTCCTGAAATGGCGTAACCGAACGTGACAGTTCAATCGGTTGAGGTCCAAAATTGGACAGAGCGATCCGTCTTTCTTCAGGACTAGGAAAAGAGTAGAACCCCCGAAAACCGTTCATTCCGGGGAATGGGTACGATTACTCCTGTGCATAGTAGGGAAGATACGGCCTGAAGAACCCCTGGATGTCTTGGCGGGTGACAGAAAGAAACGTCTTCCTGGGGGAATGTCCTCAAGTGCTGGGACCGGCTATGGGAAACAAAGCCACAGCCATCGGCTGTTCCCTACCACTAACGCAGCCCTGTCCCCTTTGGATGAAGGGACAGCGTACCCTGGGATAATGCCTGCCGCTACGGAGGGAGACATATCTGCGGTGAGTCCCGGTGGGAGACATACCTGCGGTGAGTCCCGGTCCAGAGAGAGGGGTGGGGGAAAGACAAGGACTGGCCACCGGGAATCACCCTGAAACACCCATAAAGGTGACGGGATAAAGTCCTGCCTGAGGGTCCGAGAGTAGGCAATGTGGGTGACACCACACTGCTCTCTCGGTCGCATAAGTGTGGGAAAACAGGGTGAGAAATTACACAGTTACCCTGAAGACGAAGGAAACTGAAAGACAAAAGGAAAAGATTAATAAAAACACAACAGGTGACTTGAAAAGGAAACGACGGATCTGGGATCCAGGTCTGCCTCCTACAGACACTAAGCTTAAAATGAGGTACTTTGTGCCGGTCGGTGGGTGTCTTTTTTTTTTTTTTCACCTAGTGTCAGCCTCCTAGCGACAGCAGCATACTCCCATGGTTACCCGTGTCCCGAATGAAGCGATAAAGAAAATGGTTTTGTATTTTGTTGGAAAAATGAAAAATTGTTGGTAAACTTTTAATCCTATAAACTGGTTCCAAAATTGTGCTGATGTAAAGTAGACATGTGGGGAATTTTATTTATCAACTATTTTGTTTGACATATCTCTGATTTAAGGGCATGAAAATTCAGAGTTTGAAAATTGTGAAATTTTCAAAATTTTCGCCGAATTTCCGTTATTTTCACAAATAAACAAAAGAACAAACAAGAAATTTTACCACTTTCATGAAGTGCAATGTGTCACGAAAAAACAATCTCAGAATCACCGGGAGAACTGTAAAAATTGGCTTGGTCATTAATGTGCAACCTACCAACGGGGGTAAAGAAGTTAAAAAGTAATGTAAACAGTTCATTTTCGAATAAAATAAGAGTCAGAATTTTATGAAAGTAATAAATGTACTAACAAACAATGTACATGAGACTTTAAGTACAGTTTTGACTACAATAAATTAGCCAAATAATTTAATATCCCCTTTAACCCCTTAATGACAGCCAATACACCTTTTAACTGACCTTACATATAAGAGAATAGCCTCCCCATACAGGTAACAATCCAGCATCTGTCGGTTGTGCACTATAGCTGACAACTTTCTGCATCAGCCACGATCAGTGTTTGTACGGTCCAAATCTGTTTAACCCCTTAGATGCTGCTGTAAATAGTGACTACATCATTATATATGGTTAACAGAGTGTGAGAGCTTCCTCTAATTGGTGCCCTCAGATCATAATTGTGTGGTCCTGATGTTTGCCGTGGCAATTCATGACCAAATAGCGGCCTTAGAGTCTGCCGGCTGTAGTAATCTGTTCAGAAGTTAGAGGCATTTAGGTGGTAAAAATACACATTTTCATTTCTGTCATACCACTTTGCGTTAAATCCTGTAAAGCACCTGAAGGGTTAATAAACTACCTGACAGCAGTTTTTGATATGTCAGGGGGTGCTGTTTTTAAAATGGTATCACGTTTGGGGGTTTCCCAATATATAGGACCCTAAAGCAGGGGTGTCAAACTGCATTCCTCGAGGGCTGCAAACAGGTCATGTTTTCAGGATTTCCTTGTACTGCACAGGTGATAATTTAATCACCTACACACATAATGATTGCAGCACCTTGTGCAATGCTAAGGAAATCTTGAAAACACGCATGGTTTGCAGCCCTCGAGGAATGCAGTTTGACACCCCTGCCCTAAAGTCACTTCAAACATGGATAAGTCCCTAAAAAAATAAATTTAGTACATTTCCTTGAAAAAATGAAAAATTGCTGCTACAATTTTAAACCTCCTAAAATGCTAAAAAAAATAAAATAACATTTTACAAATGATGCTGATGTAAAGCCGACATGTGGGAAATGTTATTTATTAATGGTTTGCTGTGGTATGACTATCTGGATTAAAGGGATAATCATTCAAATTTTGAAAATTGCTAATTTTTTAACATTTTCTCAAATTTTTGATATTTTTTATAAATAAACACAAAACATATTGACCTATATTTACCATTATCATAAAGTATAATGTGTCACGAAAAAAGAGTCTCAAAATCACTGGGATTTGTTGAAGTGTTGCAGAGTTATTACCACATAAAGTGACACTGGTCAGATTTTAAAAATTTGGCTCCGTCACTAAGGGGTTAAAGAAAATTAAAAAAACAAGCATAGTTCACATCATCTACAAAAATGTAAAAATCAAGAATTACATTTCCTAATTCTTGCTACTTTGAGATATGTAGAAATATTCTATATTATTTTATTTTTGCACTTTTTATGTCCACACACACAAGAAATCTCCGTTTCTGGAACATTTCCGATATCATAGTTGTATTCCCAAGTCAATTCAGTCCCGGCTTTTATGAAACTGAAAAAAATAAGAATGATTATTCAGAATAATATGGATTGTGTAGTTATTTGCATTTCAAGGCATGATTTCCACTACATATAGTTCACATTTTCTTCCTCACGTGGACTTTGCAGTGTATTTTATCTAATGCACTGCAAAGCATGAAATCAGCACAAAAGTCAGTAGATTTAAAATATGGAGCATGTTCCAGAGGAAAACAGGATTTTTGGTTACTCACTGTAAAATCTGTTTCTCGAAGCATTCAGTGGGAAATACAGGAAGCCATGGGGTGTATGCTGCTGCCACTAGGAGACTGACACTATGCACAAAAAAATAGATACTCCTCAACAGTGTACACCACACCGACTGGCACTAGGTTAATTAGTTAGTGAGAAAGCAGTAGGAAAAGCAACATGTAAAAGAGAAACAAAACACACAAACTCAAACTGCAAAAATATAAAACGGTTAATAGAGCGATTAAAACTTAAGAGGGTGAGTAACTAAAAATCCTGTTTTATAATAATAATAATCTTTATTTATATAGCGCCAACATATTCCGCAGCGCTTTACAGTTTTATCTATCACTTCATTGGTGGACACAGGAAACCATGGGACTTCCCAAAGCAGTCCCTGGGGAGGAACAGCACAAACTCCGTTAAGGTCAGAGAACCAAACACTGCCGTCTGCAAGATCCTTCTACCTAGGTTGGCGTCTGCCGAAGCGTAGGTATGGACCCTGTAAAATCTTGTCGAATGTGTGGATGGAAGACCAGTTTGCAGGCTGTAGAGTGGAAGACTTATGGCATACTGCCCAGGAGACACCCACTGCCCAGGTAGAGTGTCCCTTAATCCCAGGGCGAGGTACTCTGTTCTTGACCCAGCATGCCTCCAAGATTGCCATCCGGATTCAGAGAGCAATCGTAGCTTCGGAGGCCTCTATGCGCACCCTCAGGAATGAAAAAAAGTGAGTTAGTCTTCCCCTGGAGTTGGAGCTGGGCAAACGGAATGGAGTACAATATCCTAATTTAGATGAAAGGCGGACACCACCTTGGGAAGAAGGCATTGCTCGCAAAACCACCTTGGAGAACCAGTAAATGGGGGGACGACAGTAAGGGCCCGCCAACTCCGAGACGCACTTAACAGAAGTGATTGCCTTCTTCCAAGAAAGAACAGAAAGAGTGAGACTTCTCAAAGCGGTTTAAAGGGAAAACTCCTGAGGGCCTCCAAAACTAAAAATTGAGGTCCTAGGGATAAACAGGTGTCTGGTACGGAGGGGCTGTGTGGGCCACGCCCTGGAGAAAAGTTCTGACCTGAGAACGGGAGATTACATTCTTCTGCAAAAAAACAGAAAACGCTAACACTTTGCCCTTTAGCGAACTGAGGGCAAGGCCTGAGTCAAGTCCCGCTTGAAGAAAGGCCAGAATAGAACAGAGAAAAAGACATAGGCGCGTTGTAATTAGCCTCACACCAACAGAAATACGGTTTCCAAGACCGATAATAGACCCGAGACGATGACAGCTTCCTAGCCGGATCATGGTCTGAATCACTCATCCCCAAACCCAATCAGAGACGTGGGATTTCCAGGACAGACAGACAGACAGACAGACAGACAGACGGAAAAACCCTTAGGCAATTATATATATAGATATATATATACTAGATTGTGGCCCGATTCTAACGCATCGGGTATTCTAGGATATGCATGTCCCCGTAGTATATGGACAATGATGATTCCAGAATTCGCGGCAGACTGTGCCCGTCACCGATTGGTTGAGGCAACCTTTATGACATCATCGTCGCCATGACAACCATTATGACATCTACGTCGATACTATGCCCGTTGCCGATTGGTCGAGGCCTGGCGGCCTCGAACAATCAGACGCGGGATGTCTACGTCCTTTATGACATCATCGTCGCTGTGCCCGTCGCTGATTGGTCGAGGCCTGGCGGCCTCGACCAATCAGAGACGCGGGATTTCCAGGACAGACAGACAGACAGACAGAAAGACAGACAGAAAGACAGTAAAACCCTTAGACAATTATATATATACATACACATTATATTATATATATATATATATATATATATATATATATATACATATACATATACACACACACACATACATACATACACACAGAAACACATGCGACTCCGCGAAAGCTATTACTCAAGGAAGGGACTCCATCCTGAAGTGTCACAGACGGACTCTTTCATTCAGTAATTTCAGATCCAGGATGGGTCGGACCGAGCCATCCTACTTTGGCACTACAAAGAAGTTTGAATAAAAACCTGTGAAATGTTCCTCGGATGGGACGGGAACGATGACCCCTGATCTGCAAAGGGAGGCAATAGAAGCAAAAAATAAAACAGAACCAGAGAGGTCTGTTCCTGGCAGACCTACCCTGCACATTGTGGGGACGCCATGAGGGGGTAGGTTTGAAGGAAACCTTTTTCTTCTCGTGGCGAACCTGCAGCCTCTCTTGGCAGCAGAAATCTTCCGTCGACAAAACAGTGAAAGGGCCGAAACTTAGGCTTCAAAGGAGGATGTCGCGATTTGTCTTCCTTAAGGTGGCATCCTTAATAATTTGGTCCAGCTTGGAACCAAAAAGACGAGATCCCTGAAAAGGCAAGCTAGTAAGGGGCTTTTCTGAAGATTAGTCCACCTTCCAAGCCTTCAAACAAATGGCGGATGGCCACTATATTGCTGGATGTTTGAGCAGCACATGAAGTAGCGTCCACAGAGGCGGACACCACATACTTTCCCGCATGAGTGATCTGGTCTGCTAAAGGTACCGTCACATTTAGCGACGCTGCAGCGATCTAGACAACGATCCCGATCGCTGCAGCATCGCTGTGTGGTCGCTGGAGAGCTGTCACACAGACAGCTCTCCAGCAACCAACGATCCCGAAGTCCCCGGGTAACCAAGGTAAACATCGGGTTATTAAGCGCAGGGCCGTGCTTAGTAACCCAATGTTTACCCTGGTTACCAGCGTAAACGTAAAAAAAAACAAACACTACATACTTACATTCCGTGTCTGTCCCCCAGCGCTGTGCTTCTCTGCACTGACAGTGAGCGCCAGCCGGAAAGCAGAGCGGTGACGTCACCGCTGTGCTCTGCTTTCCGGCCGGCGCTTACACAGTGCAGAGAAGCACAGCGCCGGGGGACAGACACGGAATGTAAGTATGTAGTGTTTTTTTTTTTTACGTTTACGCTGGTAACCAGGGTAAACATCGGGTTACTAAGCGCGGCCCTGCGCTTAGTAACCCGATGTTTACCCTGGTTACCAGTGAAGACATCGCTGAATCGGCGTCACACACGCCGATTCAGGGATGTCTGCGGGAGTCCAGCGACGAAATAAAGTTCTGGACTTTCTGCGCCGACCAACGATGTAACAGCAGGATCCTGATCGCTGCTGCCTGTCAAACTCAATGATATCGCTAGCCAGGACGCTGCAACGTCACGGATCACTAGCGATATCGTTCAGTGTGACGGTACCTTAAGTCAGCCAATTCCTCTGGCCAGGCTCCAGAGAGAATGCCCTGATGGAGCTGCTTGTGTCCATACGTCTATGGACTTTGACATCCATGTGGTGGCAAAGGCAGGGCATAATGTAGAAGAGGCCGCTTCAAAAGGCTGATTTGGCAAACTACTCTGAGTCTATCATTGGTGTCCTTGAGTGATGGTTGAGTGAGGTTTACACAGTAAAATATCGATATTTGCAGATGATACAAAACTATGTAAAGCAGTTAATACAAGAGAAGATAGTATTCTGCTACAGATGGATCTGGATAAGTTGGAAACTTGGGCTGAAAGGTGGCAGATGAGGTTTAACAATGATAAATGTAAGGTTATACACATGGGAAGAAGGAATCAATATCACCATTACACACTGAATGGGAAACCACTGGGTAAATCTTACAGGGAGAAGGACTTGGGGATCCTAGTTAATGATAAACTTACCTGGAGCAGCCAGTGCCAGGCAGCAGCTGCCAAGGCAAACAGGATCATGGGGTGCATTAAAAGAGGTCTGGATACACATGATAAGAGCATTATACTGCCTCTGTACAAATCCCTAGTTAGACCGCACATGGAGTACTGTGTCCAGTTTTGGACACCGGTGCTCAGGAAGGATATAATGGAACTAGAGAGCGTACAAAGGAGGGCAACAAAATTAATAAAGGGGATGGGAGAACTACAATACCCAGATAGATTAGCGAAATTAGGATTATTTAGTCTAGAAAAAAGACGACTGAGGGGCGATCTAATAACCATGTATAAGTATATAAGGGGACAATACAAATATCTCGCTGAGGATCTGTTTATACCAAGGAAGGTGACGGGCACAAGGGGGCATTCTTTGCGTCTGGAGGAGAGAAGGTTTTTCCACCAACATAGAAGAGGATTCTTTACTGTTAGGGCAGTGAGAATCTGGAATTGCTTGCCTGAGGAGGTGGTGATGGCGAACTCAGTCGAGGGGTTCAAGAGAGGCCTGGATGTCTTCCTGGAGCAGAACAATATTGTATCATACAATTATTAGGTTCTGTAGAAGGACGTAGATCTGGGGATTTATTATGATGGAATATAGGCTGAACTGGATGGACAAATGTCTTTTTTCGGCCTTACTAACTATGTTACTATGATGCTCCATTCTTAAGAGAAATAACCGTGTTGACAATCTGGAAACTGGAGAGTTCACAGTTGGGAGAAGCGGTCCAGTTTGCAGTGAGCGCAGAGGCGAAGGGGTAGAGGATGCCTAGGTGCTTCCCTTTCTGGAAGCATCTGGTCAGGTTTTTCAGTTACCTGGAAAGGACCTCCTCAAATTCTTTATAAGGGCAAAACCCCAAGGAGTTGGTCTCGACCATCTAAAGGAAACCGCCTGATATGCGGGTTCCGTAGCGGTATCCTTAATGTTAAAAGTCAGGTTGACCGCCACAATGAGGCTCTAGATCAGGTCTCATATTAGAGGCCTGGTCAGAATCTAGGTCCGAATTGGTCTCGGAAAATACATCCGAGACCGCCTCAGAGGGTGACTCAGGAGAGGAGGACTGGGAAGAAGCTGTTCACCGGGAGGGGCCAGGGGGAGAGAGGGGGCGAAAAGAGGACCTGGAACGATGCTCCTGTCTAGATCTCTTACGGCCCATGTTGGTAGGCATAGCCGATGAGTCCTGCGATCCGCCGTCAATGGCAGAAGGAGGAACAGGCAACATGTCAAGAAAGAACGGACACCAAGATCTGCAAAATCGCAGTGAGGTTCGCAACAGATTGTGACAGAGAGGTAGCCCACACTGGGATAGGGGAACCACTCTCTCTGGGGGCAGTAGGGAACTCTTTGGTAGCAGGAGCAGGGGGGTTGCTGCAGTCCTGACAGAGAGAAGAAGACTGACCTAAAGGGAGTCTGCAATTAAAAGAAGAGCAAACAAAGTATTTAACAAGAGTAGAGGAATCTGGAAGGCGAGAGTGCTCTCCTTTAGGATTAGGCATGATAGAAGAAAGACCCACTAACTAATGCCAGAGGTTAGGGGACAGGAAAGAATTTGCTAAAGAGCGTGTCAGTCTGCAGAGCAGAGGCTACTCACAGGAAAGATGCAGGTCCTGCATTCTGCTTCCAGGCTTGCAGAGAAGATTTGATGACCAGGAAGGCTGCAGGGAGCTTGAAGGAGGAGCACCTCATATTCCGGGTCCAAGTGCTGGCAAAATGGTGACAACAGGGGTGAAAGAGGGCCTTCCAGGTAAAAGGACACGCAGCTTCCGCGTCACTGAGGGAGGTAGAGAGGGTGTGCCTGCAAAGGAGATAAGCCTGCTTGCTAAGGCCAGGAGGAGGGGGTCGAGCTAACCGCCAAGACTAGGCTGCACAGAAGCTGGGGCCTAAATTAGAGGATGAGGCCAGCAAAACAGGGGAAGGTGGTGCGGAGGCCCAAAAGTTACCGCAAAAATAACCCTGTGCACTTCGATCCTCCTGCATCTAAAAGGCACAAGAGACATATAGACCAAAAGGTCTATAATGACCCTCAGAGCCCTGTGGGGTCAAAAATTTGTGGAGCTCCATCTTCATTCTCCCTCCATTCCACTTTTTCTTGATCCATTTCTATCTTCATCTGTATCTTTTCCTCATCACCTCTGGAAAGGAACCTGATGGAGAAAGAAAAAGATGTACCTCTCCACCCCTGAAGATGTCAAGACTTTCAATAGACACCTGAGCCTCTTGGGGCTGTGGGACGTCTATGCTTCCTGAAATCGACAGGCCCTGGTCAGTGAGCGGGTAGGAGATAGGGGCCAGGACCAATGTTCAAATCACCTAAACACTCTTCAAGTGTTAGGGGCTGAGGTCCTGCCAAATAGATATATGAGGATAAGGGGTGAAAGTTCACCCCGTGCTCATGGTTTCTACGTGGAAGTACAGTGTGACTGTTTACACTGTATCCCTCCAGAGGTAAGGAGAAAATCCATCTGAAAGAAAAAAAAAAAAAAGGAAACGTTACTGTAAAATGACAAAAAGATAGATATGGGTCTAATAAAAGACCCGTGTCCACCTCCTACTGAAACCAAGCTAAACTAATTAACTTAGTGCCAGTTGGTGGGGTGTACACTGCTGAGGAGAAGCTAATTTTTTTTGGTGTCAGCAGTATACACCCATGGTTTCCAGTGTCCCCAGATGAAGCGATCGAGAAACTCAATTTTTTAGTTTACATTTTTCAGAAGAATTTGGAGTTTTTGCTCCAAAAACTCAGTGTGCATATTCTCTAATAGTTTCACTCTCACTTACGGGCTTGCATTCGCCAGAATATTTCACTGTTCTTTGAGTGGCCACGTCTTTTACATAAACAAGTACATGATTGTACAGTTACTTAGCGCACTAACCTTTTTGTGAAAAATGCCACCCATGGGAAATTTTTGGAATGTGTTTCTACAAAAACATGCTGCACAAAAAGGTTTGGAGAACAACTGTGCTGTAAAATAAAAGGAGAAAGGTAAGGAAAGAGTTTTGGTAATGGGAAATAACAATCTGGTAAAGTTAGCTTGAATGATGGCAAATGTAGGTCAATTTAAAGCAACCCGCCTGGACTTTTGGCCAGAAGCAACACAGAATTGTGTGAAACAGCAGATGTCTGTTCTGCTGTCTGCACCTCCACTGTCTGCATTGCAATTTATGAAGAAAAGAAAAGCTTCTGTTTTATCTGGTAAGAGCCATCCCATTTCTTCTGCATTTGGATTTAACATTGATCCTTGATTGAGGGAATTGGACTACCATCCTGAAGGCTTTATATACTCCTGTATACACAAGAAGTCTTGTCGCACTATGATGCTGACCAAATTTTTCCAATTTTGTACTGATAACTATAGTGTATTCAGGATATACAGTACAAAAATAAAGGAAAAGAAAAAAGTTTTACCCAGAGTAGTGCTTCAAAGCACAATTACCGTAATTATTGCTTTAACCTCTTACTGCCAAAGCCAGTTTTGACCTTCCCAACAGACCAATATTTCACATCTGATTATTTGTATTAATAACTATAGAATCTTTCTACTGATCCCAGTGATTCCCAGATTGTTTTTCGTGACACATTGTTCTTTATGTTACTGGTAAATTTAAGTTGACAAACACAAAACTTATTTAAGAAGATATTGGAAATTTGCTGAAAATGTTTAAAAATTTGCAAATTTCAAACTTTGAATTTTTAGGTTTTTAAAACCGATAGTCAAAGCAAACAAAATCGTTACTATATAATATTTGCCATATATCTACATTACATTTTTTTTTATTTCTTTTTATTTTGTTAAAAAGTGAAGTGTTAACTATAAAAAAATAGGATTTGTGAATTTCCTTTAAAATAATGCGGCTAAACTCTTAACCCTTTTAACATTTTAAATGACTTTGGATTGACCTATATGTCTATAAAAACAAACAAACAAACAAACAAAAAACAATGCCATTTAAGAAACAAGTAAACCTTCATAATATTGGAAACTGCATTTTTAGTTGCTTCACAGAAATTAATGAAAATGACTTTTTCAAAAATTAAAAAAAAAAAAAGTTACTTTGACGTCAAGTTTTTTTCTGTTACACAAAGGTAACAGTAGAAAGATTTTAACATTTTCTGGATTAGATTGCAGATGTCATGTCTTATTTGAAGTGCACCCAAGGTGCCAAAACACCAGAAACCCTCCGCCAGTGACCCCATTCTGTAAACTACGCTCCTGAAAGAATTCATTTAGACGTGTTGTGAACTTTTGGATCACAGAAGTGTTTCACTGTTTTGCAACAGGGATGTGAAAAAAATATATATTCCCCCCCCCCCCACAAAAACATTGATTTAGCTGCCAAGTTGTCATTTTCACAATTTTGTTTCATTTCAAGGGGCAGTGTATGATTTTTTCTTTACATTCAGGGGGAACACTGTATATTATTTTTTATATTCAAGGGGCACAGTGAAGGATGCCAACTATGCTTTATAGCTATAGCATTAGGTTTTTACGCAATTTTTGCTAATTTCTAAAATTATTATTTGTTAGTGGTGCCCCAGAGTCAATTTAACCTCACAGGTGCCACAAGGTTAAAAACATTGGAATCACTGGTCTAAACAGACCCTTATAAACATCTATTTTATCGTAGAAGAGAACAACAAGAGGAGTCCAGCCGATGCCATTGAGCGAATGTCGAGCCGTCCACATACACATTAGATTCAGTAAATCAGGGCGGATCCAGCAATCACACAAGAGTTTGCTTTTATACGTGACTGGGCATGAGTTGCTGGGAACTACAGTCCATGGTTATCCTTTCGGGGTAAGCTTGGTAAAACAGCTCTAGACACCCTTTTTGGCTGTACTGTCTCCATTACAGTTCCCCCCTGAGGTGCGGGAGATGTATTAGGCTAGTTTCACATTTGCGTTTAAATCCGCAGCGTTTAAAACGCATCCGCAAGTGGTGAAAAAAACGCATGTAAATGCGTACAAATGCTGCGTTTTTTTAGACGCATGCGTTGTCGCATGCAGTTAAAAAAAACACCGCGTTTGTACGCGTTTACATGCGTTTTTTTCCTGCGTTTGCGCTTTTGGTACGCATGATGAGAAATTTCACAAGAGAAAAATCAAGATCCAGACACCGCCAATGGGACTACAGAGGGCGTGTATTATGACGAAACGCGGAACGGTATAAATGGCCCCCCAAAAGAAATTCATGAATAGCTGGTTTTTGTTCATTCTGCTTCACAAAAATCGGAATAAAAAGCAATCAAAAATGTCACGTGCCCGAAAATGTTACCAATAAAAATGTCAACTCGTCCCGCAAAAAACAAGACCTCACATGACTCTGTGGACCAAAATATGGAAAAATTGTATCTCTCAAAATGTGGTAACGCAAAAAATATTTTTTGGAATAAAAAGCGTCTTTCAGTGTGTGATAGCTGCCAATCATAAAAATCCACTAGAAAACCCCCTATAAATAGAAATCAAACCCCCTTCATCAACTCCTTAGTTAGGGAAAAATTAAAAAGTAAAAAAAATGTATTTATTTCCTTTTTCCCATTAGGGTTAGGGCTAGGGTTAGGGTTTGGATCCCTTTATCACCTTGATGGTGGCTTAGGGTTAGGATTTGGATCCCTTTATCACCTTGATGGTGGGGGGTGGCTTATCAGTGTCTAGACTTGTTTTTCTCTATTGAAACGCATGCGTTTACATAGACAGCAATGCGTTTTTTTGATGCAAACCGTGCTCAATCGAACGCATGCGTTTCCTGGCGGCAAATAGACTCCTCTAGAAATTACTACATGTTGCATTTCCGCGCCAAGCCGCAAGCGACAAAAAGACGCATGCGTCGTCAAACGCGGCAAAACGCGAACAAAAAAAAAAAGCATGCGTTTTTAATGTTAAATATAGGAAAACACGACGCATGCGTTTATATGCGGTACAAACGCTGCGGCAAAAAACGCAAATGTGAAACCAGCCTTACCACATGGACAAAGTTCTGATTTTCAGATGTAAGGTTGGATGAGGTCGCCAGTTATCCCATATTCAGAATGAGGGGCAATTCAATATCCTATGTTTACAGCTAATTATTTTATTCTTACATTTTAAGAAATGTTCTACTTACATTCAAAAATCGACCAACATTCCCTTCGGTGGAGGCATCTAAGACGTAGATATTTTCTCCAGTCTTTGATTCTGGAGGATCGGACTTCTCTTCAGCACCGCCCTGGGCAGATGAGCTGCTCTCGTCAGATACATAGCCGGCTTCATTGTTCAGTACAGAATTACCCATGGGTGCACATACCCCCTTGACAGTGTCATCGTCATCCTCACAGGGACCTAAATCGTTGGATGGTTTGTATCAACAGAAATAACATACTAGTATGGCTACTGCATAAAGAATAAGACTTTCATGTGATAGATCATATTAGGCAAATCAGGTCCACCAATTATAATCAGACTACACTAAAACAGTGACATTCAGAAATCACCCAAAGACTGTTATGCACTTAAAGGGGTTGTCCGGTGAAAACAAATTATCTCCAAGACACACATGGGTGATAACTTGTTGGTCAGTGGAGGTCTGACCAATAGACAGAATGGGGCACTTTTATATACCTTCGAATGGAGCAGCAATGTGTATACTCGACCACATTAAATCCCAAGCTTTTCCGGCAGCCCCATAAAGAATGAATGTCGTGGAAGTCACACGTCCAGCCTGTTGCACTGTTTTGTAATGAGTCTAAAAAGGCCTTGTTCTACGGATCAATGCAGGTCCCACCTGGGACACACACCATCAGCAAGTTATCACCTTTCCTTAGGATACAGTGGGTACGGAAAGTATTCAGACCTCTTTAAATTTTTCACTCTTTGTTTCATTGCAGCCATTTCGTAAATTCAAAAAAGTTAATTTTTTTCACAATAATGTACACTCTGCACCCCATCTTGAAAAAACAAAAACAGAAATGCAGAAATTTTTGCAAATTTAATATAAAAGAAAAACTGAAACATCACATGGCCATAAGTATTCAGACCCTTTGCTCAGACACTCATATTTAAGTGACATGTTGTCAATTTTCTTGTGATCCTCCTTGAAATGGTTCTACTCCTTCATTGCAGTCCAGCTGTGTTTCTTTAGACTGATAGGACTTGATTTCGAAAGGCGCACACCGGTCTATATAAGACCTCACAGCTCACAGTGCATGTCAGACCACATGAGAATCCTGAGGTCAAAGAAACTGGCCAATGAGCTCAGAGACAGAATTGTGGCAAGGCACAGATCTGGCCAAGGTTACAACAGAATTTCTGCAGTAGTCAAGGTTTCTAAGAGCCCAGTGGCCTCCATAATCCTAAACGCCATGTTCACATGTTGCAGATTTCCCTCTGGAATTTTCTGTGTGGATTCTGCATCTCTTGGCAGAAAACGCAGGTGCAGATTTGATGCATTTTTCTTGCGGATTTTGTGTGATTTTCCTGCAGATTTCATGCGTTTTTACCCCTGCGGATTTCTATCATGGAATGGGTGCAGAAATGCTGCAGATCTGCACAAAAGAAGTGACATGGTCCTTTTTTGCAGATTTTTCCGCACCATTAGCACAGCATTTTTTTTGCCATTGATTTACATTGTACTGTAAATCACTTGCAGATCTGCAGCGTTTCTGCGCGGAAAAAAAAAGCTGCAGTTCTGCAGGAAATCTGCAACGTGTGCACATAGACTAAAGGGAATCTGTCACCCCATTTTAGGCCTATAAGCTAAGACCACCGCCATCAGGGCCGCCATCAGGGCATTACAGCCATCACTACAGTATGGGACCCGATGAGCTGAAGCAAAAAGGGGGGCCCGCACACGCTGGCAGCCCGGTCTGGGCTCTCTTTGCTAATGCTCATCGGGCCCCTGGAATATTTTGTTTAAAGCTGCCGCAGACCAGATACATAACAACACTGTGGTGATTTAAAGTTACACCTACAGCGTTGTTAATGTATCCGGCAGAGAGAAATGGGCACTATACCTTTAATTTGCGGGCCCTGGTGCATCATGGTCCCGACGTCACATTACACACTGAGCACTTCCTCATTCTGGAGGAGTGTGGCTGTGTTGTTGTCGGGCGGGCTGAGGCAGAGAGCAGGAGGAGTGAGGAGACTGCACATCCAGTGAGAAGAGGCTTCGGGTGGCTGCATCTGCTGGCGCTAATTCAGGTCACAGTGGGGGCAGAAAGCTGGACACAGTGGGGGCAGAAAACTGGACACAGGGGGGGCAGAAAGCTGGACACAGGGGGGCAGAAAGCTGGACACAGTTGGGGCAGAATGCTGGACACAGTGGGGGCAGAATGGTGGACAGAGTGGGGGCAGAATGCTGGACAGAGTGGGGGCAAAAAGCTGGACACAGTGGGGGCAGAATGCTGGACACAGTGGGGGCAGAATGCTGGACACAGTGGGGGCAGAATGCTGGACACAGTGGGGGCAGAATGCTGGACACAGTGGGGGCAGAATGCTGGACACAGTGGGGGCAGAATGCTGGACACAGTGGGGGCAGAATGCTGGACACAGTGGGGGCAGAATGCTGGACACAGTGGGGGCAGAATGCTGGACACAGTGGGGGCAGAATGCTGGACACAGTGGGGGCAGAATGCTGGACACAGTGGGGGCAGAATGCTGGACACAGTGGGGCAGAATGCTGGACAGAGTGGGGGCAGAATGCTGGACACAGGGGCAGACTGTGAGACCCGGGGGCAGAATGCTGGACATGGGGGCATGGTTGGAGACATAGGGGGCAGAATGGAGACATGGGGCATGATTGGAGACAAGTGGCAGGATTTCAGACATGGGGGCATGGTTGGAGACATAGGGGGCAGAATGGAGACATGGGGCATGATTGGAGACACTGGGGGCAGAATTGGAGACATCGTGCAGGATCATGGGGCAGGATGGATACGATGGAGACAGATGGGGCAGGATGGAGAGATCACATGGGGCAATCATATGGGGCAGGATGGGGAGATCATATGGGACAGAATGGATACTCATGAGGGCAGGATGGGAGAACATATGGCTGACGCCAGGAATGAGACACACGGTGGCCAGGATGGGGAATATTATTACCATAGGGGCTAATTTAGGGATATTATTACTGCAGTGATGTATTTATTTTATTTTTTAAAGACACGGTTTTAAATGGGGGTGGTGGGGGGTGGTGGTCCTGTTACTGTGTAGAGTGACACTGTCGCCTCTTTCTCTTCATGTGGTGTAATGTAGAGGTTGGGAAAAATTAAGTAATGTATTCTACAAGCAGAGCTCGAGATAACTGTGTTATTTCCTGCAGAGACGAGTCCTGGCTGGATGAAGTGATGGCGGTCTGGGCTGGATGAAAGATGAAGGACTTCACCTAGAGACGTCACTGGTGAGTCAGTGTGTTACCTATACACTGACACTATACACTGTATACAGAGCTCCTGTGTATAATTTCACTAGTGATCACTGTATTATCTGTACACAGACACTGCATACTAAGTACAGATTTCCTGTGTATAATGGCACTTATGGTGATAGTATGGTGCTTTTTTTTAAATTACTGATCAGAATTGTAGTATTCAGTCACTATGTGGTGGTAATATGTGGTCTGGACATGGTGTTGCGGTATTTGTTCCTTGTATGTGATATTATTCGATCACTGTGGTGGTAATATGCGGTCTGGACATGGTGTTGCGGTATTTGTTCTTTGTATGTGATATTATTCGATCACTGTGGTGGTAATATGTCATCTGGTCATGGTGTAGCGGTATTTGTTCCTTGTATGTGATATTATTGGTCATTTTAAAAATTGAAAAATAAATAAAAATATACCTAAATTGTATTGCATATTTTAACAAATATTTAATAGGTTACAGTAGAGTAAGGCCTGGCCAAAAAGTGTCTACCGTGTTATGGTGGCGGCTTAAAAAAATCTTTTGGCCAAAACAAAAGCTGCCGGCTATATGTGTTATCTGGTGATGGGAACTGTCAATGTGTGATAGGTGAGAAGTGGAGTTTTTCCAAGAGAGAGCGGTGGGACTGTGGACAGTTCGAGGGGTGGAGCATAGAGGCGGGGCTGGGGTGGAGCCTGGGCGGAGTCTCAAGGGGGCCCCGAAAATTTTGCCAGTATGGGGCCCCGAAATTTCTAGTGGCAGCCCTGACCGCCATGAGGGGCTTATCTACAGCATTCTGTAATGCTGTAGATAAGCCCCCGATGTAACCTGTAGAAAAACAAGTTAGATTATATTCACCCAGAGAAAAGAAGAGGACATCATAGTATGAAGATGGGAGGCGCCGGACCCGGACCGCGACACCCATCGGACCGGACCGCATCGGGACTGCCCCTGGGTGAGTATAATCTAACTTGTTTTTCTTATCTTTCAGGTTACATCGGGGGCTTATCTACAGCATTCTATAATGCTGTACATAAGCCCCTGATGTTGCTGGCCTTAGCATATAGGCCTAAAATGGGGTGACAGATTCCCTTTAAAAGGAAAAAGTTTGAGACCACCAGAAGTCTTCCTAAACCTGGCCGTGCACCCAATCTGAGCAAAAGAAGAATCCCAAAGATCACTGTGGCTGAGCTCCAGAGATGCAGTAGGGAGATGGAAGAAAATTCCACAAAGTCAACAATCACTGCAGCCCTCCACCAGTCGGCCCATTATGGCAGAGTGGCCCAACGGAAGCCTCTCCTCAGTGCCAGACACATGAAAGCCCGCATAGCTTGCTTAAAAAAAAAAAAAAAAAAACCAACACATGAAGGACTCCCAGACTATGAGAAATAAGATTCTGATGAGACGAAGATAGACCTTTTTCGTGATAATTCTAAGCGGTATGTGTGCAGAAAACCAGGCACTGCTCATCATCTGCCCAATACAATCCCAACAGTGAAACATGGTGGTGGCAGCATCATGCTATGGCAGGGGTGTCAAACTACATTCCTCGAGGGCTGCAAACAGGTCATGTTTTCAGGATTTCCTTGTACTGCACAGGTGATAATTTAATCACCAACTCATTATTTGTGTAGGTGATTAAATTATCACCTGTGCAGTACAAGGAAATCCTGAAAACATGACCTGTTTGCAGCCCTCGAGGAATGCAGTTTGACACCCCTGTGCTATGGGGGTGATTTTCAGCTACAGGGAGAGGACGACTGGTTGTCATTGAAGGAAACATGAATGCGGCCAAGTACAGAGGTATCCTGGATGAAAACTGCTTCCAGAGTGCTCTGGACCTCAGACTTGGCTGAAGGTTCACCTTCCAACAAGACAATGACCCTAAGCACACAGCTAAAATAACAAAGGAGTGGCTTCAGAACAACTCTGTGACCATTCTTTACTGGCCCAGCCAGAGCCCTGACCTAAACCCAATTGAGCATCTCTGGAGAGACCTGAAAATGGCCGTTCACCAACGTTCACCATCCAACCTGACGAAACTGGAAAGGATCTGCAAGGAAGAATGGCCAAGGATCCCCAAATCCAGGTGTGAAAAACTTGTTGCATCATTCCCAGGAAGACTCATGGCTGTACTAGCTCAAAAAGTGCTTCTACTCAATACTGAGCAAAGGGTCTAAATACTTATGATCATGTGATATTTCAGTTTTTCAATTTTAATATATTTGCAAAAATAACTACATTTCTGTTTTTTTTCAGCCATGATGGGGTGCAGAGTGTACATTAATGAGAAAAAAAATGAACTTTTTTGATTTTACCAAATGGCTGCAATGAAACAAAGAGTGAAAATTTAAATGGGTCTGAATACTTTCTGTACCCACTATAGGTGATAATTCATTTTCACCAGCCCAGCTCTAACACATCTTGCATTTCAGGTGATTTCATGCTCAGTTTATGAACAATACCAGGTATCCACAATATTCCTTTATAACAATATTGTTAATGTCTATAGTGTATTAGTAGAGGACACTAAAACTTAAAACATAATCTAATAGTCCTTGCCATGGATAGGACATGAGATTATATTCTACTTGGAAGCATGTAATGCTTTGTATCCATGCGTCCTTTCTAATACTTAGTTTACATTTAATGGTCTGTTATATTTTAGGAACAAACAAATGGAATTTTTGTGCAAAGCTAAAGCACCGCATCAGTTATATAAATGGAGCAGCAGGGTCTCATTAACGATGGGGTCCTTATGTGTTTCTGGTTTGGTGTCCGTTGTTTAGAAGGGAAGACAAAGTTATGCACACAGAACTTTTTTCTTTTCTATAAGACACACCAAATGTAAACCCAGACAGACCCTATAATACCATAATCAGTGGTGTCCCTCCTGCTGCTATTTGAATCTCTGATGCAAGGGATCACTTTTACACAGGAGTTCCTCCGCTCTGTTCCTAAATCCGAAGAGACAAACTAAATGTCTGATCAGACATTTAAACAGCCCTCAAGTTGGTTACTTTCACACATCAGGTTTTTGCAGTCAGGCTGAATCCGACGAATTTTGAAAAAACAGATCCGGCGAATGATGCCGTCGGATCCGTTTTTTTCTATAGACTTGTATTAGCGCCGGATTGCCTCAGGTTTCGTCCGTCTTTCGCCAGCGAAAATTGTTTGTTCGGCGTCTGGAAAAGACATACAAAATTACGTTTTTTGTCTGCGGTGAAATACCGGACAGCACCTCATCCGGCGCTGCTGGCTTTTTGCTAGATTGGAAGCCTATGGGTGCCGGATCTGTCAAATGACGGATTCTGGCACCGGATTCCATTTTATTTTTTTTTTATTGCGCATGCTCAGATTTTTTTAGGATTCAGTTAGTTTCATCACAATGTGCTTTCCAGGTCATCCCCCGGTTCCCTCACTTACATTTCCTTCCTTTGAAGTCCACGCCGTCAGACTCTTTAAGCCCTTCCCCTTGCGGGTGGTGGGTGTTTATCACCCTCTAGGCTCCTCCCGCCTGTTTCTAGACCACTTTGCCACCTGGCTTACTCACTTTCTATCCTGTGACATCCCCACCCTCATCATGGGAGACTTTAACATCCTCTTCAATGATCCCCTCTCCCAATCTGCCTCTCATCTTCTCTCTCTAACTTCTTCATTCAACCTCTCACAGTTTACTAATTCTCCTACACATGAGGACGGGAATACTCTGGACCTGGTTTTCTCCCGTCCTGGATCGCTGCACGACTTTAATTCCCTCTCGAACCACAACCTTCTTTCCTTCTCTGTCAAGAATTGTCTCCTCCCTCGGGACACCCCCACTTACCACACTTATCGGAATACACGTACCATTAATACCCAGCAGCTTATGGACAACCTCCACACATCTTTAGCCCCCATCTCCTCACTCTCCTGTCCAGACTTAGCATTGTCACACTTCAATATTACACTGAAGAATGCCCTGGATGAAGCAGCACCTTCTACACGCAGAAAGACCCGACACAGACAACGGCAGCCCTGGCACACTATGCAAACACGCTTTCTTCAGCGCTGCTCAAGGTGTGCAGATCGGCAGTGGAGAAAATCTCTCTTAGCAGAAGACTTCATCCACTATAAGTTCATGCTTAAAACCTATAACTCTGCCCTTTCTCTGGCCAAACAATCCTATTTCACCACCCTCATCACCTCACTATCCAACAACCCAAAACGACTTTTTGAAACCTTAAACTCCCTCCTGAAACCTAAAGTACAGGCCCACATCTCCAATCTCAGTGGTGAGGATCTGGCCACTTATTTCTTAGAAAAAATCAACCACATCCATCAGGATATCTCAGCCCAATCTCCTCAATGCCTGGGTCCCCTTCCCTGCCGCACCTCAAGCTCATTAGACATCTTTGAGCCTGTTTCAGAAGAAGAAGTTTCCAAGCTCCTCACTTCTGCTCGGCCTACAACCTGCAACAGTGAACCCATTCCTTCACATCTCCTGCAGTCTCTCTCACCAGTGGTCACCACTCACCTGACTAAAATATTTAACCTCTCTCTTTCCTCAGGCACCTTACCCCTTTACTTAAAAAGCCATCCCTGGACCAGAACTGCACGGCTAACTACAGACCTGTCTCTAACCTTTCCTTCATCTCTAAACTCCTGGAACGCTTGGTCCACTCCCGTCTAATCCGCTATCTCTCGGATAACTCTCCTCTTGACCCCTTACAATCTGGTTTCTGCTCTTTACACTCCACTGAAACTGCCCTCACTAAGGTCCCTAATGATCTAATAACAGCTAAATCCAAAGGTCATTGCTCTCTGCTGATTCTCCTGGATCTATCTGCCGCATTTGATACTGTGGATCACCAGCTCCTTCTCACCATGCTCTGCTCCATGGGCCTCAAGGACACAGCCCTCTCCTGGTTCTCCTCCTACCTCTCTGACCGCTCTTTCACTGTATCTTTTGCCGGCTCCTCTTCTTCTCCTCGTCCCCTCACTATCGGGGTTCCACAGGGCTCAGTCCTGGGCCCCCTCCTCTTCTCTCTATACACTGCCCCTATTGGACAAACAATCAGCAGATTTGGGTTCCAGTACCATCTCTATGCTGACGACACCCAATTATACACTTTTTCCCCCGACATCACCCCTACCCTAATTCAAAATACCAAGGATTGTCTGTCTGCTGTTTCTAACATCATGTCCTCTCTCTCTATCTATCTATCTGAAACTAAATCTCTCCAAAACTGAACTACTTGTGTTTCTCCCTTCTACTAACCTCACTCTACCCAACATCGAAATTACCCTGGAGGGTACAACCATAACTCCCAAACAGCATGCGCGCTGTCTTGGGGTCATATTCGACACCGAATTTTCCTTTACTCCCTATATCCGATCACTCACTCGCTCCTGTCACTTGCATCTTAAAAACATCTCCAGAATCCGACCTTTTCTCACCTTTGAAACTGCTAAGACTCTTACTGTCGTTCTTATTCATTCCTGTCTGGACTACTGCAACTCTCTTCTGATCGGTCTCCCTCGTTCCAAACTTTCTTCTCTCCAATCCATCTTGAATGCGGCCTCCATCTTGTGCCAGTCATTACAGTGGCTACCCATTTGCTACAGGGTCCAGTATAAACTCATCTCTCTCACCCACAAAGCTCTCCACAGTTCTGCACCGCCTTATATCTCCTCTCTCATCTCGGTTTATCGCCCTACACGTGCCTTCCGTTCTACAAATGACCTAAGACTAACATCCCCCGTAATCCGAACCTCGCAACTCCATCTCCAAGACTTCTCTCGTGCTGCGCCAGCTCTCTGGAATGCACTTCCCCAGACGATCAGACTGATACCTAGCCCCGACCTATTCAAGCGCGCTTTAAAAACCCATCTCTTCAAACAAGCCTACCACATCAACTACTCAGTAAACTAACTTTGTCCTGTTCCCTTCCTTCCAAATATTATCTGCATGTGAATATGCACCTTACTATTCATCTGTTTCCACACCCTCCATGCACACGATAACTGCACTTGTTACTTGAATATTGCACTTAATAACACGGGCTGATGACCGGATCATGCAGCTTTATATTAAAATCCCTATTTATTATAATTGCCAGACCTGAAATAACAAGCACTTTTCACCTATTGTGTCCCCCCATTTCCTTGTAGATTGTAAGCTTGCGAGCAGGGACCTCACCCCTAATGTCACTGCTTAAATTGTCTTAATTGTAAAGTGCTGCGGAATATGTTGGCGCTATATAAATAAAAATTATTATTAGCTGGATCAGCTAGTCGGATCCGTCGAAAAAACGGATCTGTCGCATCAGTTTTTCACAATTTGCAACGGATCCGGTTTTTTTCAACATTCACCAGATTGTGCCTGACAGCAAAAACCTGATGTGTGAAAGCAGCCTAGCAAACCTGGTTGTAAAGAAGACCGAATTTTAGAAATCTGGGTATATCGCCTATATGTGTTTTCTGCTATATAACTATCAAATCTGAGCAAAATGTGAAGCTGATCTAGAAGTGTTCACAAAATGGATATTATGGCAGCAGGCAGTTAGGGATAAAACTGAGCAATATATTAAAATAAAGCAAAAATAATTTATAAACCACTACATTAAAGGGAATCTGTCACCCCAAAAATCGTATATGAGCTGCGGCCACCGGCATCTGATAATTATCTATGGCATTCTGTAATGCATTCTGTAATGCTGTAGATAAGCCCCCGATGTATCCTGAAAGATGAGAAAAAGAGGTTAGATTATACTCACCCAGGGGCGGACCTCAACAGGGCAGACAAAGTGTTATGATCAGGTGACCTTGGAGCAGCATGAAAACTTTCACTGGAGTAGGTGGTAACTATACTGACCGCAAACCCTGATCTTAACACCGCAACTAGAAGTAGCCATGGGGTGTGCCTAACAAAACCTAGACACCTCGACACAGCCGGAGGACTAAATACCCCATAGATGGAAATAGGAATTCTACCTTGCCTCAGAGCAGAACCCCAAAGAATAGGCAGCCCCCCACAAATATTGACTGTGAGTAGTAGAGGAAAAGACATACGCAGGCAGGAAACAGGATTTAGCAAAAGAGGCCACACTAGCTAAAATAGGAAAGGAGAGGACAGGATACTAAGCAGTCAGTATTAAAATCCTTCTAAAAATATCCACAGCAGAAAATACAAAAACTCCACCATCTAACTAAAGATGTGGAGCGTATATCTGCAACTCCAGAGAATCCAACAAGACTGGGAAAACACTGACACAGTCTAAGCTGGACAAGAGAAAACAAATGAATAGCACAGAATATAAGCACACTGCATGTGTGCCACAGAAAAAGGAACAGACACTTATCTTTGCTGAATTGGCAGCTAAGCAGGAGAAGCCAGAAATAGATCCAACACTTCACAAGAAACATTGACAACTGGCAAGGACTAATGAATCCTGCACACCTAAATATCCCAGTCAGAACTGCAATCAGCAGATACACCTGGCCAGGACTGCGACTCAGAGACAACTGCATTCCCACCTACAACCACTGGAGGGAACCCAAAAGCAGAATTCACAACAGTATCCCCCCCCCTTGAGGAGGGGTCACCGAACCCTCACTAGGGCACCCAGGACGATCAGGATGAGCCAGATGAAAGGCACGGACCAGATTAATAATCTCAGAAATCTTATAAGGACCAATAAACCGAGGCTTAAACTTAGGGGAAGAAACCTTCATAGGAACATGACGGGAAGACAAACAGACCAGATCCCTAACCCGAAGCCGGGAACCAACACACCGACGACAGTTAGCAAAACGTTGAGCCTCCTCCTGAGACAACACCAAATTGTCCACCACATGAGCCCAAATCTGCTGCAACCTGTCAACCACAGAATCCACACCAGGACAGTCAGAAGGCTCAACCTGCCCAGAAGAAAAACGAGGATGAAAACCAAAATTACAAAAGAAAGGCGAAACCAAAGTAGCCGAACTAGCCCGATTATTAAGGGCAAACTCGGCCAATGGCAAGAAGGCCACCCAATCATCCTGATCAGCAGACACAAAGCATCTCAAATAAGTCTCCAAAGTCTGATTAGTTCGCTCGGTCTGGCCATTTGTCTGAGGATGAAATGCAGAAGAAAAAGACAAACCAATGCCCAAGCCTAGCACAAAAGGCCCGCCAAAACCTAGAAACAAACTGGGAACCTCTGTCGGACACAATATTCTCCGGAATACCATGCAAACGAACCACATGCTGAAAAAACAACGGAACCAAATCTGAAGAGGAAGGCAATTTAGGCAAAGGCACCAAATGAGCCATCTTAGAGAACTGGTCACAAACAACCCAGATAACAGACATCTTCTGGGAGACCGGAAGATCAGAAATAAAATCCATCGAAATATGCGTCCAGGGCCTCTCAGGGACTGGCAATGGCAAAAGCAACCCACTAGCACGGGAACAACAAGGCTTGGCCCGCGCACAAGTCCCACAGGACTGCACAAAAGAACGCACATCACGCGACAAAGAAGGCCACCAAAAGGACCTACCAACCAAGTCTCTGGTACCAAAAATGCCAGGATGACCAGCCAACACGGAACAGTGAACCTCAGAAATCACTCTACTAGTCCATCTGTCAGGAACAAACAATTTCCCCACAGGACAGCGGTCAGGTTTGTCAGACTGAAATTCCTGAAGAACCCGTCGTAAATCAGGGGAAATGGCAGAAAGGACCACCCCTTCTTTCAGAATACCGACCGATTCCAAGACCTCAGGAGAATCAGGCAAAAAACTCCTAGAGAGGGCATCAGCCTTAATATTCTTAGAACCAGGAAGGTACGAGACCACAAAATCAAAATGGGAAAAAAACAAGGACCATCGAGCCTGTCTAGGATTCAGCCGTTTGGCAGACTCGAGGTAAATCAAATGCTTATGATCGGTCAAGACCACAATACGGTGCTTAGCTCCCTCAAGCCAATGTCGCCACTCCTCAAATGCCCACTTCATAGCCAACAACTCCAGATTGCCGACATCATAATTGCGTTCAGCAGGCGAAAACTTACGGGAAAAGAAGGCACACGGTTTCATTAAGGAACCAACAGGATCCCTCTGAGACAAAACGGCCCCTGCCCCAATCTCAGAAGCGTCAACCTCAACCTGAAACGGAAGAGAAACATCCGGTTGGCGAAACACCGGAGCAGAAGTAAATCGACGTTTAAGCTCCTGAAAGGCAGAGACAGCCGCAAAGGACCAATTCGCCACATCAGCGCCTTTCTTCGTCAAATTGGTCAAGGGTTTAACCACGCTGGAAAAATTAGCAATGAAACGGCGATAAAAATTTGCAAAACCCAAAAGTTTCTGAAGGCTCTTCACGGATGTGGGCTGAATCCAATCATGAATGGCCTGAACCTTAACCGGATCCATCTCTATAGACGAGGGAGAAAAAATAAAGCCCAAAAAAAGAAACCTTCTGCACCCCAAAGAGACACTTAGACCTTTTCACAAACAAAGCATTGTCACGAAGGATCTGAAATACCATCCTGACCTGTTGCACATGAGACTCCCAATCATCGGAAAAAATCAAAATATCGTCCAAATATACAATCAAGAATTTATCAAGATAAGTCCGGAAGATATCATGCATGAAGGACTGAAAAACAGATGGAGCATTAGAGAGTCCGAATGGCATCACAAGGTATTCAAAATGGCCTTCGGGCGTGTTAAATGCAGTTTTCCATTCATCACCCTGCTTAATACGAACAAGATTATATGCCCCCCAAAGGTCAATCTTCGTAAACCAATTAGCTCCCTTAATCCTAGCAAACAAATCGGAAAGCAAAGGTAAAGGGTATTGAAACTTGACCGTGATCTTATTCAAGAGGCGATAATCAATACAGGGTCTCAAGGAACCATCTTTTTTAGCAACAAAAAAGAACCCCGCTCCCAACGGTGAAGAAGATGGTGGAATATGCCCTTTCTCCAAAGACTCCTTAATATAGCTCCGCATGGCGGTATGTTCAGGCACAGACAGGTTGAAAAGTCGACCCTTAGGAAACTTACAGCCTGGAATCAAGTCAATAGCACAATCGCAGTCCCTGTGCGGTGGAAGGAAACTGGACTTGGGCTCATCGAATACATCCTGAAAATCAGACCAAAACTCTGGAATTTCAGAAGAGGAAGAAGAGGAGATTGACATCAAAGGAACATCATTATGAACCCCCTGACAACCCCAACTAATCACAGACATGGACTTCCTGTCCAACACAGGATTATGCACCTGCAACCACGGAAAACCCAGCACGATAGCATCATGCAAATTATGCAACACCAGGAATCGACAATCTTCCTGATGGGCTGGCGCCATGCGCATGGTCACCTGTGTCCAAAACAAGGGCTTATTTTTAGCCAAGGGTGTAGCATCAATGCCCCTTAAAGGAATAGAGTTCTGCAAAGGCTGCAAGGGAAAACCACAACGCTTGGCAAACTCAAAGTCCATTAAGTTCAAGGCGGCGCCTGAATCCACAAACGCCATGACAGAAAATGATGACAATGAGCAGATCAAGGACACAGATAACAGAAATTTAGGTTGTACAGTACTGATGGTAATTGAACTGGCGATCCTCTTTGTCCGCTTAGGGCAGACAGAAATGACATGTGAAGCGTCGCCACAATAATAACACAACCTACTCTGACGTCTGAAACCTTGTCGTTCCGTTCTAGACAGAATCCTATCACACTGCATTGGCTCAGGAATTTGCTCTGAGAATAACGCCACAGCGCGCACAGTTCTGCGCTCCCGCAAGCGCCGGTCAATCTGAATGGCCAGAGACATAGAATCACTCAGACCGGAAGGCACCATAACATCTTTAACGGATTCAGAAAGGCCCTTTCTGAAAATTGCCGCCAAAGCATCATTATTCCATTTAGTCAACACAGACCATTTTCTGAATTTCTGACAATACAATTCTGCCGCCTCTTGACCCTAAGACAGGGCCAACAAGGTCTTCTCAGCTTGATCCACAGAATTAGGTTCATCATATAATAATCCCAAAGCCTGAAAAAAGGGGTCTACATTAAGCAAAGCCGGATTCCCAGATTCCAGGGAAAATGCCCAATCATGCGGGTCGCCACGCAGCAGGGAGATGACGATTTTAACCCGCTGAATGGAATCCCCGGAGGATCGAGGTCTCAAAGCAAAAAACAGTTTACAGTTGTTTTTAAAACTCAAAAATTTGGACCTGTCACCAAAAAACAAATCAGGAGTAGGAATGTTCGGTTCTAAAACAGGAGTCTGAACAATATAATCAGAAATACCCTGCACCCTAGCAGCAAGCTGGTCTACACAAGAAGCTAATTCCCGAACATTCATGCTAGCACAAGGCTCTTCAGCCACCCAGAGATAAAGAGGGAGGAGAAGACAAAGTAGACTGAAGAAAAAAAAATGGCTCAAAACCTTTCTTCCCTTCTTCTGAGATGCATTTAACTCATTATTGGCCAGTTGTACTGTTATGATCAGGTGACCTTGGAGCAGCATGAAAACTTTCACTGGAGTAGGTGGTAACTATACTGACCGCAAACCCTGATCTTAACACCGCAACTAGAAGTAGCCATGGGGTGTGCCTAACAAAACCTAGACACCTCGACACAGCCGAAAGACAAAATACCCCTATAGATGGAAATAGGAATTCTACCTTGCCTCAGAGCAGAACCCCAAAGAATAGGCAGCCCCCCACAAATATTGACTGTGAGTAGTAGAGGAAAAGACACACGCAGGCAGGAAACAGGATTTAGCAAAAGAGGCCACACTAGCTAAAATAGGAAAGGAGAGGACAGGATACTAAGCGGTCAGTATTAAAATCCTTCTAAAAATATCCACAGCAGAAAATACAAAAACTCCACCATCTAACTAAAGATGTGGAGCGTATATCTGCAACTCCAGAGAATCCAACAAGACTGGGAAAACACTGACACAGTCTAAGCTGGACAAGAGAAAACAAATGAATAGCACAGAATATAAGCACACTGCATGTGTGCCACAGAAAAAGGAACAGACACTTATCTTTGCTGAATTGGCAGCTAAGCAGGAGAAGCCAGAAATAGATCCAACACTTCACAAGAAACATTGACAACTGGCAAGGACTAATGAATCCTGCACACCTAAATATCCCAGTCAGAACTGCAATCAGCAGATACACCTGGCCAGGACTGCGACTCAGAGACAACTGCATTCCCACCTACAACCACTGGAGGGAATGCAAAAGCAGAATTCACAACAACAAAGTACGCCTGCGCCGCAGCAGGAAGGCAAGAAGAGGACAACATTGTATGAAGATGGGAGGCGCCAGACCCGGACCGCGACGCCCATCAGACCCAGACTGCAGTGGAACCACCCCTGGGTGAGTATAATCTAACCTCTTTTTCTCATCTTTCAGGATACATCGGGGGCTTATCTACAGCATTACAGAATGCTGTAGATAAGCCCCTGATGCCGGTGACCACAGCTCATATATAAGTTTTGGGGTGGCAGATTCCCTTTAATGGGTAATTCCCCTCAAAAAAATCAAGTTACGGTATACCCTTTCCATTGGATCCTGAGATATGGAACCCTGCTCCATCCTGAAATGAAGGTGTGCACGCTCGACCTGTGCTCCATTTATTGTCTATGGGACACGGCATTTATATATACCATGAATGTAGCACATACTGAGCACTGCTTTCAGGATGGGACTGCAAAGCCCCATTCTTGGAGATCCCAGCAGCTGGACACCTAGCGATCAGTGATGAACCCAAGTGCTCTTTACTTCAGTGTGCCTAGGATGCTCGGGTATGCACAGAGTATCACAAAAGCTTAAGTGACACATCCGAGTCCCTGCCGCCACATGTTTCACAGCAGTTAGATGGCCACAAAACATGAGGGAATTGCCTAACCTGAGCAATCCCAGCATGTTTTGTGGCTGTCTAACAGCCATAAAGTAAGCGGGGCCTAGAACATGTCACTCAACACCTGCGATACTCTGTGCATACCTGAGCACCTTAGGCAACCTCGAGTAACGAGCACTTATTTGAACTCATCAGTAGAGTTGAGCAAATATGTTTTGAATCGGTTGCCAAATCTGAATTTGTCATATTCGTGCCATGTTGGTACCCTGTTCGTGTCGAATGTACGTTTGATGATCGGTTCCGAACATATTCATTTCTACTCCCGATGACTCCAATGACGGTCGTCTGCCTTTGGCAAATATTGCAAAAACAATATTCGCCGCTGATTGTAATCGAAAACAAATTTTGAAAAATTAGCTGCACTCTACTCATCACTACTAGTGATCAGCTATCTCTCATCTATTCATAGGGACAACTTGATTTTTTGGGAATAACTATTTCAAGGCCACAAGCAAATTATTTTGTAATTCCACTACACCTTCCCCTTACCTATACCTCAGTTCATTGATGTGGCCCCTACCGGATTTAGGAGCCATATAACTACTGCCACTGTTCACATGTGTGAGTGTTTACAGGATGAAAAGTCATAAGTACAAAACACTTAGGGGTACACACTGAAGTTTTTTATCCTATTACCATTTTATATACCAAAGTACCGTATATACTCGAGTATAAGTTGAGATTTTCAGCCCATTTTTTTGGCCTAAAAGTCCCCCTCTCGGCTTATACTCGAGTCATACCCAGGGGTCGGCAGGAGAGGTGGAGCGGGGGCTGTCTAATTATACTCACCTACTCCTGGCGCGGTCCCTGCAG
Source organism: Ranitomeya imitator (assembly GCF_032444005.1). Classification (NCBI taxonomy): domain Eukaryota; kingdom Metazoa; phylum Chordata; class Amphibia; order Anura; family Dendrobatidae; genus Ranitomeya; species Ranitomeya imitator. The sequence goes on along the minus strand of NC_091284.1, from coordinate 737,890,444 downwards.
GTCCCTGGCTTCCCCAGCAGCGGCAGCTTCTTCCTGTACTGAGCGGTCACATGGTACCACTCATTACAGTAATGAATATGTGGCTCCACCTCCCATAGAGGTGGAGCCGAATATTCATTACTGTAATGAGCGGTAACGGTGACCGCTCAGTACAGGATGAAGCTGCGGTGTCGGGGAAGCAGGGACTGCACAGCGCCAGGAGCAGGTGAGTATAACAGGGAGGGGAGCGCAGCGCAATATTCACCTGCTCCTCGTTCCGGCGCCGCTTCGTCTTCTGCAGTGAAGCTCAGGTTAGAGGGCGCCGTGACGTGGTTAGTGCGCGCCCTCTGCCTGAACGTCAGTGGAGAAGATGCTGAAGATGGAGCGGCGCCGGAACGAGGAGCAGGTGAGTTTTGAAAGTGCCGGGGGCCTGAGTGACGGAGAGGTGAGTATGTGAATTATTTTTTTTTATCGCAGCAACAGCAAATGGGGCAAGTGTCTGTATGGAGCATCTATGGGGCCATAACATTTGTGCAGCATTATATGGGGCCATAACGTTTGTGCAGCACTATATGGGGCAAGTGTTTGTATGGGGCCATAATTAATGTTTGTGGAGCATTACGGTATATGGGGTAAGTGTCTGTATGGAGTATCTTATAGGGCCATAATCAAGGTTTGTGCAGCACTATATGGGGCAAATATCTTTATGGAGCATCTTATGGGGCCATAATCAGCATTTGTGCAGCATTATATGGGGCAAATGTGTCTATGGAACATCTTATGGGGCCATTATTAACCTTTATGCAGGAAAACCAGGGATTCAAGCTTCAGGAGGCTAATTTGCATATTCCAGGTGCCTTCTGGGAGAAGCGAAGTCTCCCTAAGCTAGAAGATCGTTGGGTACAGCCGGGACCAGCTGCTTCGAAAGCATCACCAAACCAGGGATTCAAGCTTCAGGAGGCTAATTTGCATATTCCAGGTGCCTTCTGGGAGAAGCGAAGTCTCCCTAAGCTAGAAGATCGTTGGGTACAGCCGGGACCAGCTGCTTCGAAAGCATCACCAAACCAGGGATTCAAGCTTCAGGAGGCTAATTTGCATATTCCAGGTGCCTTCTGGGAGAAGCGAAGTCTCCCTAAGCTAGAAGATCGTTGGGTACAGCCGGGACCAGCTGCTTCGAAAGCATCACCAAACCGCGCGCCGTTTGCCTGTAGGACATTATTGCAAGAGAGCTTGGCTGAGTAGATTACACAAGAAGGAAAACACACAGCAAGTCAGCAGGATCTAGGAGCAACATGGCAGATGTGACAACCTACATGGTGAGCTGCAGCATGTGCTACATGTTCACAGATCGACCAGAAGAAGAATCCAATTTCACCTGTCAGAAGTGTAGACTAGTGGCCCTTTTAGAAGAAAAGGTGCGGGGTCTGGAAGAAAGAATAGCAACTTTGAAACTCATCAAAGAGAATGAAGACTTTCTAGACAGAACAGAAGCATCTCTACTGGTCACAGAAGGTGCAAAAAGTGTCAGAGAACCTCCAAAAGCAGATGAGTGGAAGCATGTGACCAAAAGAAGCAAGAAGACCATGGAGAAATCACCAACCACACAACTGAAGAACCGATATCAAATCTTTGTAGAGGATGAAGATGGCACACCTAAGAATGAAGCAATACCAGCAAGCAAAAAAGAAAAGGGCACACAGCAACAAGTGACAGCAAAAAGTACAGCCAAGAAGCAACGAAGAGTGGTGGTGGTGGGAGACTCACTACTGAGAGGCACCGAAGCAGCCATCTGCAGACCGGACATAACTGCAAGAGAAGTATGCTGCCTTCCAGGTGCGATGATCAAGGATGTGACCGATAGGATACCAAAGCTCTTCAGCTCCAAGGACGTCCACCCATTTCTTCTGATACATGTTGGCACCAATGACACGGCAAGGAAGGACCTACCGACAATCTGCAAGGACTTTGAAGAGTTGGGGAAGAAAGTAAAGGAACTGGATGCACAGGTAGTTTTTTCTTCTATCCTTCCAGTAGACGGGCATGGCACCAGGAGATGGAACAGGATCCTTGATGCAAACAACTGGCTAAGACGATGGTGCAGACAACAAGGATTTGGATTCCTGGACCACGGTGTGAATTACTGGTATGATGGACTCCTCGCCAGAGACGGACTACACCTCAACAAACCTGGGAAACACACATTCGCCAGAAGACTCGCTACACTTATCAGGAGGGCGTTAAACTAGAAGAAGAGGGGACGGGAAGAAAAACATTAGACTCGAACAAAGACGACCCAGGAAAACATACTCAGAAGGGAGGTAAGAACATTTCTAAAACAATCCACAGTGAGGAGATTGGAACAAAACAAAATCCTCTAAACTGCATGCTCGCAAACGCCAGAAGCCTGACAAACAAGATGGAAGAACTAGAAGCAGAAATATCTACAGGTAACTTTGACATAGTGGGAATAACCGAGACATGGTTAGATGAAAGCTATGACTGGGCAGTTAACTTACAGGGTTACAGTCTGTTTAGAAAGGATCGTAAAAATCGGAGAGGAGGAGGGGTTTGTCTCTATGTAAAGTCTTGTCTAAAGTCCACTTTAAGGGAGGATATTAGCGAAGGGAATGAGGATGTCGAGTCCATATGGGTTGAAATTCATGGAGGGAAAAATGGTAACAAAATTCTCATTGGGGTCTGTTACAAACCCCCAAATATAACAGAAAGCATGGAAAGTCTACTTCTAAAGCAGATAGATGAAGCTGCAACCCATAATGAGGTCCTGGTTATGGGGGACTTTAACTACCCGGATATTAACTGGGAAACAGAAACCTGTGAAACCCATAAAGGCAACAGGTTTCTGCTAATAACCAAGAAAAATTATCTTTCACAATTGGTGCAGAATCCAACCAGAGGAGCAGCACTTTTAGACCTAATACTATCTAATAGACCTGACAGAATAACAAATCTGCGGGTGGTTGGGCATTTAGGAAATAGCGACCACAATATTGTGCAGTTTCACCTGTCTTTCACTAGGGGGACTTGTCAGGGAGTCACAAAAACATTGAACTTTAGGAAGGCAAAGTTTGAACAGCTTAGAGATGCCCTTAATCTGGTAGACTGGGACAATATCCTCAGAAATGAGAATACAGATAATAAATGGGAAATGTTTAAGAACATCCTAAATAGGCAGTGTAAGCGGTTTATACCTTGTGGGAATAAAAGGACTAGAAATAGGAAAAACCCAATGTGGCTAAACAAAGAAGTAAGACAGGCAATTAACAGTAAAAAGAAAGCATTTGCACTACTAAAGCAGGATGGCACCATTGAAGCTCTAAAAAACTATAGGGAGAAAAATACTTTATCTAAAAAACTAATTAAAGCTGCCAAAAAGGAAACAGAGAAGCACATTGCTAAGGAGAGTAAAACTAATCCCAAACTGTTCTTCAACTATATCAATAGTAAAAGAATAAAAACTGAAAATGTAGGCCCCTTAAAAAATAGTGAGGAAAGAATGGTTGTAGATGACGAGGAAAAAGCTAACATATTAAACACCTTCTTCTCCACGGTATTCACGGTGGAAAATGAAATGCTAGGTGAAATCCCAAGAAACAATGAAAACCCTATATTAAGGGTCACCAATCTAACCCAAGAAGAGGTGCGAAACCGGCTAAATAAGATTAAAATAGATAAATCTCCGGGTCCGGATGGCATACACCCACGAGTACTAAGAGAACTAAGTAATGTAATAGATAAACCATTATTTCTTATTTTTAGTGACTCTATAGCGACAGGGTCTGTTCCGCAGGACTGGCGCATAGCAAATGTGGTGCCAATATTCAAAAAGGGCTCTAAAAGTGAACCTGGAAATTATAGGCCAGTAAGTCTAACCTCTATTGTTGGTAAAATATTTGAAGGGTTTCTGAGGGATGTTATTCTGGATTATCTCAATGAGAATAACTGTTTAACTCCATATCAGCATGGGTTTATGAGAAATCGCTCCTGTCAAACCAATCTAATCAGTTTTTATGAAGAGGTAAGCTATAGGCTGGACCACGGTGAGTCATTGGACGTGGTATATCTCGATTTTTCCAAAGCGTTTGATACCGTGCCGCACAAGAGGTTGGTACACAAAATGAGAATGCTTGGTCTGGGGGAAAATGTGTGTAAATGGGTTAGTAACTGGCTTAGTGATAGAAAGCAGAGGGTGGTTATAAATGGTATAGTCTCTAACTGGGTCGCTGTGACCAGTGGGGTACCGCAGGGGTCAGTATTGGGACCTGTTCTCTTCAACATATTCATTAATGATCTGGTAGAAGGTTTACACAGTAAAATATCGATATTTGCAGATGATACAAAACTATGTAAAGCAGTTAATACAAGAGAAGATAGTATTCTGCTACAGATGGATCTGGATAAGTTGGAAACTTGGGCTGAAAGGTGGCAGATGAGGTTTAACAATGATAAATGTAAGGTTATACACATGGGAAGAGGGAATCAATATCACCATTACACACTGAACGGGAAACCACTGGGTAAATCTGACAGGGAGAAGGACTTGGGGATCCTAGTTAATGATAAACTTACCTGGAGCAGCCAGTGCCAGGCAGCAGCTGCCAAGGCAAACAGGATCATGGGGTGCATTAAAAGAGGTCTGGATACACATGATGAGAGCATTATACTGCCTCTGTACAAATCCCTAGTTAGACCGCACATGGAGTACTGTGTCCAGTTTTGGGCACCGGTGCTCAGGAAGGATATAATGGAACTAGAGAGAGTACAAAGGAGGGCAACAAAATTAATAAAGGGGATGGGAGAACTACAATACCCAGATAGATTAGCGAAATTAGGATTATTTAGTCTAGAAAAAAGACGACTGAGGGGCGATCTAATAACCATGTATAAGTATATAAGGGGACAATACAAATATCTCGCTGAGGATCTGTTTATACCAAGGAAGGTGACGGGCACAAGGGGGCATTCTTTGCGTATGGAGGAGAGAAGGTTTTTCCACCAACATAGAAGAGGATTCTTTACTGTTAGGGCAGTGAGAATCTGGAATTGCTTGCCTGAGGAAGTGGTGATGGCGAACTCAGTCGAGGGGTTCAAGAGAGGCCTGGATGTCTTCCTGGAGCAGAACAATATTGTATCATACAATTATTAGGTTCTGTAGAAGGACGTAGATCTGGGTATTTATTATGATGGAATATAGGCTGAACTGGATGGACAAATGTCTTTTTTCGGCCTTACTAACTATGTTACTATGTTACTATGATTATATGGGGCATATTTTAATATGGAACATCTTATGGGGCCATCATAAACTTTATGGAGCATTATATAGAGCTCCTGATTCAATATGGATATTCAAAAACACTTAACCTACTGATGTCTCAATTAAATTTACTTTTATTGGTATCTATTTTTACTTTTGACATTTACCCGTAGCTGCTGCATTTCCCACCCTAGGCTTATACTTGAGTCATTAAGATTTCCCAGTTTTTTGTGGCAAAATTATACTCGGGTCAGCTTAAACTCGAGTATATACGTTAATGATGCGGAAAAGCCTTTCCTATAGTAACCATCCTTATGCTATTGTCTTCCTTACAAAGATTTCTACTATCTCTTGTGTATGGGGACATTTTTTTATCAACTGGTAGAATTAATATGTACAAAGACCTTGAAGGAAATGATGTGCTGTTCATTTTACCATTACTGTGTTCTCACTTACCAGGGGGCTTCGGAGAAGCAGGAGGTGTGAAAAGCTCTTCATCTGAACTGTGCTGTACGGTCACTGTCCCCTGGGGTTAATAAGAAGATATAACATGTAGTGATTGATGACGTTACTGAACAGCTTAGTACCAAGGAAATCCAAGAAGTATCGTTTCTCCTTGCGGAGATTGACATGCTAAGCATGCCGAGAGGAGGAGACAAAGCCACAATGCTCCTCTGGGGAATATGCTAATTATGCAATTGCTACCTTCCAATAGTTGGCTTTAGAGTTCTAGTTCTCTTCCTCTCTGAAGAGACAATTTGCATAATTAGTACCAAGGAAATAAAGAGTATCCGTCCATGACTTCGGTCTTCAAGGGGCCTGGGATGTAGTGCTCATGTTATTAAACCTTTAACGCTCCGGATATCACTGCAGGAAAGCCGCATATTTCACCTTTTGCTTCACACACTATTATTATTATTATTTATCACTATAGTGCCATTTATTCCATAGCACTTTACACTCAAACATGCAGCTCGTACATTTACATTGTGGATGTTATTTCCCCATTATGTGCAGGAGATATCTATAAATGTCACTCTATGCTGGTATTGTAACACACAGCAGAAAATCTGATACATGTTTCACTGAGTGGAGACGTGGCCTAAGCCAAAAACTAAAGAAGGGCCTGTAAATCTGTGCTGCTACTGACGACAACAAATGTCATAAGAAAAGCTGGCTGCACCCGAGAAACCAGCATGAACATGTGAAAAATGCAGTGAAAGCCCCCTCCTAACACATGTGTGCGATGCCTAAAGGGATCGTCTATCTCTTTGACAATCCCTTCTTAAAAAGAACCTGTCACCAGAAAATACGCTAATTACCCTCAAGATACGTGGTCAATCTGCAAGTTAATAGCGTTACTAACCTGCCCGGTGTCGGCACTTATCCAAACATTGCGGGGAGAAAATTGACTTTATTCTACCCAGCAGTGTTCCTGTTTCAGCTGCGGGCGCGGCGCAGGTTCATTCACCGTTCTGAGTATACAGAGCGGCATTTTCTTTTCTCCAGTGACATGTTCCCTTTAAATGATGTGGTCCTCTGTGTAAAAGTAAAGGGAAACAAAACCCCATACTCCTCTTCTACACCGATACATTCACAAGATGTCCCCTGCTGGATCTCCTGCTGACATTGTTGTGCTTCATGAGCGCTGCAGCCCATCAGAGACCACAGACAGGCTTATTAGGATACACTTCCCATGGACGTCCCCATTTCTCCAGAGGGATAATAATAATAATAATAATAATCTTTATTTTTATATAGCGCTAACATATTCCGCAGCGCTTTACAGTTTGCACACATTATCATCACTGTCCCCGATTGGGCTCACAATCTAGAATTCCTATCAGTATGTCTTTGGAATGTGGGAGGAAACCGGAGTGCCCAGAGGAAACCCACGCAAACACGGAGAGAACATACAAACTCTTTGCAGATGTTGTCCTGGGTGGGATTAGAACCCAGGACCCCAACGCTGCAAGGCTGCTGTGCTAACCACTGCGCCACCGTGCTGCCATTGTAGTTCCCACGTAACATAACGTTACACATGCAAGGAGACCTGGCTGCTTCATCACTGGAACGGCAATAGTGTGTGGGGGAGGGGAGTATCTTATTTTTATTTTACATGAGAGCATTTAAGGAGGGGTTGTCCAAGGCGTAGACATCCCATTTAATACATAGAGCCGAGTATTTAGCCAATATTTGCATTCATTAACCTTCTTACTATTCAGGCAAGAAGTGAAGATGTCATATTCACAAGACACGTCCTGGGGACCCACTTGTTTCAGAGTCACTCACGTGATCATCTTGGGACTGGTCTTTTTGCACCAGTAAAAAGCTGACATGTGCCGGAAAAGATGTGGGCTCAGCGCCGAAGCCCACATCAAAGGGGGAGACACGACATGCGCCATACTAGTATGCCGCATGTCGTGAAGGGGTTAAACTGAAAATGAAGAAAAACAATAGGTCGCTCAAAAAAAACAGCATTGTCTACATTTTCATTTACTAACTTGAATCTTTAAAGTATAAACTGAAATTTGCTTCCAGACTTTGCTTTTCTGTTTATCACTGAACTAATATTTAGTTAATATTTATTTAATTTCTGATAACTGCTTTACATCTACAGTGGCTTCCAAAAATATTTAACCCCTTGGCATTTTTTGTGTTTTACTAACAACCTGGAATTTCACTGGTTTTTTTTTGCATCACTTCATGTAAAGAACATGCCTACAGCTGTGGACATTTGGTTTTATTTTTGGTGAATCAAACTAACAGGGCAAAACAACTGAAAACTTCAGTGTGCATAACTATTCACCCCCTCCTCCTTAAAGTCAGTACTTTGTAGAGCCTCCCTTTGCAGCAATTACAGCTGCAGTTCACTTTGGATAAGGTCTCTATGAGCTTTCCACATCTTACCACTGGGGATTTTGCCCATTCCTCAAGGCAAAACTGCTCCAGCTCCTTCAAGTTAGATGGTTTCCTCTGGTGAAAAGCAATGTTTAAGTCTGACCACAGATTTTCAATTGGATTTAAGTCTGAGCTTTGAATAGGCTACTCCAAAACATTTACACGTTTCCCTGCAAACTACTCGAGTGTTGCTTTAGCTGTATGCTTTGGTCATTGTCTTGTTGGAAGGTGAACCTCTGCCCCAGTGTCAAATAAATGACAAACAAAACCAGATTTTGATCCAGAATATCTCTGGATTTCGCACCATCCATCTTCCCTTAGACTAGAACCATTTTCCTTATCCTAGCTGCCGAAAAATATTCCCACAGCATGATGCTGCCACCACCATCCTTCACTGGGGATGGTGTTCTTGTGAAGAGCTGTGTTTGTTTGGCGCCAGAGCGTTATTTCCATATTTCGCCGTTTAACGATCGGATTCATTATTTTTATATTTTGATAAATCGAGAATTTCTGAACGCAACGATAACAAATGTGTATTTTTTTTCTGTTTGTTTTATTTTGAGTTGGGCAAAAAACATGGTGATTTGAATTTTTATATATTTTAAGTATTTTTTTAATTTAAAACTTAATTTTTTTTATTTTTTTTTTACTTTTTACTTGCTTCAATAATCTCCTTGGGAGTAGAGATGGGCGACCTCGAACAGTAAAGTTCGGCGTCTGTACTCACTGTATTCACCTACTATTTGGGTATGGACACCAAACACAGACTTCACTAGTAAGTCCATGTTACTGTTCGGGTTCGGCCCCTGAACACCAGGTGTTTCTCATGTGCATGACAGTGCGGCAAACCCTGCTACAGATCGGCGGTAAACTCATTACTGCCAGTCAGACAGCCGTGGTTCCAAAGCTGTGATCGGAGGCAAAAAGTTTACCTCTGGTCACTGGCGTCGGCTGATGGAACTACTGCCTTCATCAGCCGGCACCTGTGCTGTAAATAAATTAGCAAAAAAAAAACCTGGTGTGGGTTCCTCTGTATTTTTGATAATCAGCCACAATCTGCAACCATCAGCTGTCAGCATTAGTAAGGCTGGTTATCAAGATTAGAGGGGTCCCCATGCAATTTTTTCAATTATTTAAATAAATAATTTTAAAAACATTGTGGGGTCCCCCTATTTTTGACAACCAGCCAACCTAAAGCAGACAGCCTGGGGCTAATATTCTCAGGCTGGTAAGAGGTACATGGTCATTGCTCTCCCCAGCCTAAAAAAGGAGATTTTTCTGTACTCACCGTAAAATCTCTTTTTCTTAGCCTCTAATTGGGGGACACAGGACCATGGGTGTTATGCTGCTGTCCACTAGGAGGCAACACTATGCATAATCTGAAATAGATTAACCGTGGCTCCTCCTCTGCAGTATACAACCCTGGACGGCGTCAGCCTTCTCCAGTTTTGTGCAAAAGCATTAGGAGGTACGTAACATGAATAACATAACCATGCCTATAAGAAGGCAACTATGTACGAGCTCAAGAAAACAATATGAAAACTCAACAGTAACAACGGCCCGGAAAGGGAAACAGGGTGGGAGCTGTGTCCCCCAATTGGAGGCTAAGAGAAAGAGATTTTATGTGAGTACACAAAAATCTCCTTTACTCTGTTGCCTCATTGGGGGACACTGGAACATGGGACTTCCAAAAGCAGTCCCTGGGTGGGAAGCAATGGACGAATAGTGTGCAGACAGGCCCCTACACTTGGAGCACCGCCGCCTGCAGAACACATCTACCCAGGCTCGCGTCCGCTGAGGACTGGGTATGAACCCTGTAGTGTTTAATAAACGTGTGTAGGCTAGTCCAAGTGGCCGCCTTACACACTTCTTGTGCCGAAGCCTGGTGCCGAATGGCCCAGGAGGCCACTACTGCCCGTGTAGAGTGTGCCGTAATACCGGCTGGAAGAGGAGAATTCTTAAGGTGGTAGGCCTCTTGTATAGTGGATTTGATCCACCTGGCAAGGGTAGCTTTGGAAGCTGGCAGACCCTTGTGGCCGCCTTCTGGAAGAAGGAAAAGACAATCAGACCTCCGGAAGGACGCAGTTTCTAGACACATAAATACGCAATGCCCTGACAAGGTCAAGCGTATGCAGGGCCTTCTCCACTCTCTGAACCGGACAAAGGGATGGCAGTGAAATTTCCTCATTGAGGTGGAAGTGGGACACAACATTCGGAACGAAGGATGGGACCGTACGGAGAACTACCTTGTCCTGGTGAAAGGCCAGGAAGGGCCGTCTGCAGGAGAGTGCTGTCAGTTCAGACACCCTGCGTAGCGAGGTGATTGCCACCAGGAAAACCACCTTCTGGGACAGAAGGCGGAGCGGGACCTCCTTAAGGGGTTCGAAGGGTGGTTCCTGCAATGCTGTCAGGACCAGGTTGAGGTCCCACATTTCTAGTGGTCGTCTGTAGGGGGGAACCAATCGGGAAACCCCCTGAAGAAAAGTCCTTACTTGCGGCTTGGTAGCAATGCGCCTTTGAAAAAACACTGAGAGGGCTGACACCTGGCTATTAAGCGAGCCCAGGGACAGCCTGGCCTCCAAACCCGATTGGAGAAAACCAAGTACTTTGGGTAGGGAATAAGGGAGTGGGGTCTGTCCATGAGATTCGCACCAGGTAAAGAAAGCTTTCTAGGTACAGTAATAAAATCTTGGCAGAGGCTGGCTTCCGTGCCCTGATCATGGTTCCAATGACGTCCGGTGAGAGCCCTGCCTGGGTTAGAACCCAGGTCTCAAGGGCCACGCCGTCAAATTGAGGTCCCCTGAGTTCTGGTGGTAGAACGGGCCTTGTGATAGAAGATTGGGGCGGTCGGGGAGACGCCAGGAGGAGTCTACTTTAAGTTGGACGATGTCAGCGTACCATGTACGTCTGGGCCAGTCCGGTGCGATTAGGATGGTTGGAACTCCCTCTTGCTTGATCTCCTCACCATCCTGGATATCATGGGGATAGGTGGAAAAATGTACAGAAGCTGGAACTGGGTCGAGTCCTGAACCAAAGCGTCTCCTCCGAGCGACCGTGGATCGTGTTCTGGCCATGAAGTTGGAGACCTTGGCATTGAAGTGGGATGCTATTAGGTCCACATCCAGGGTCCCCCAGCGATGGCAGATCTGGCGAAAAATTTCGGGATGGAGAGACAACTTTCCCGAGTCTATTCCTTGTCGGCTGAGGAAGTCTGCTTCCCAGTTGTCCACACCTGGAATGTGGACCGCCGAGAGAACCGACCCTGTGTCCTCTGCCCAGTGGAGGATATGTGACACTTCTCGCATCGCCTGGGTACTGCGGGTCCCCCCTTGGTGATTCACATATGCCACAGCCGTGGCATTGTCCGACTGTATTCTGATGTGAGAGGCTGCCAGTAAGTGATGAAAGGTCCTCAATGCCAGGAGGATGGCACGAATTTCCAGGATGTTGATGGGCATGGTCGCTTCCACTGGGGACCACTTGCCCTGTGGTGCAGGTGCACTGCACCCCAACCCGTCAGGCTCGCATCGGTGGTCAGAACCTTTCATTGACCTGTGAGAAAGGATTTCCCCTTTGCTAGCGAGGTTGGCTTGAGCCACCAGTGCAGGGACCTCTTGGTTGACGACGTTAGCCGGAATTCCCTGTCGAGAAAGAAATGGTTCTTGTCCCAGGACTTGAGGATGGCTAGTTGGAGAGGCCTGAGTTGAAACTGGGCAAATGGGACGGCTTCTATTGCTGCCCCCATTGTGCCAAGGACACTCACAGCAAACCGGAGAGATCAAGGGGGTTTGCGGACGAGGGTGCTAACTCCTATGCGGAGAGCCAGTGGCTTGACCTTGGGAAGGAGCACTAGACCCCTGGAGGTATTGAATAGCATTCCCAGGAACGTCAGAGACTGACTCGGGGTTGGTGATGACTTTTGTAAGTTGACTAACCATCCAAGGCGACTCAGTGTCGATTGTGATTGAGACACTGAGCTCGCAGTCCTTGAAGGTGGGAACCTTGATGAGTAGATCGTCCAAGTATGGAACGACTACTATGCCTCTGGAGTGCAGGACGTCCATGGTGGCTGCCATGACTTTGGTAAACACTCTGGGAGCCGTGGAGAGTAAGAACGGGAGAGCCACGAACTTGTAGTGGTCCTGGTCGATTGCGAACCTGAGAAATCTCTGATGGGCAGGTGCAATTGGTATATGCAGGTATGCGTCTTGTATGTCTATAGAGGCGAGAGATTCTCCCTTCTCCATGGACGCAATGATGGACCGAAGGGACTCCATGCTGAAGTGACGGACCCATACATATTTGTTGAGTTGTTTTAGGTCCAGTATGGGCCGCACACTGCCTCCATTCTTGGGGACTACGAATAGATTGGAGTAGAACCCTCGGAAGCGCTCGGCCGTGGGGACCGGTACTATGTCTCCTGCTTGAAAAAGCGAGGAGACTGCTTGTCGGAAGGCACGAGCCTTGGATGGTGGTTTTGGGGGGACAGAGAGAAAAAAATCGGTCCGGTGGGTTGGAGGTGAACTCTATCTTGTACCCGGAAGACACTAATTCCCTGACCCACCTGTCTTCTGTAATAGGCAGCCAGACTTGATGAAAGAGCAAAAGTCGACCGCCTACGGGTGTGGTGTCTTCCGGAGTCCGTGACTCATGATGAGGAGAAGTCTGAGATTTTCCTCCTCTGGGCTTAGACTGGGCTGCTTTTGACTGCCAGGTCTTGTCCGACCTTTGAGTCGACCATGAGTTGTCCCTGTGTGGGGAACGGTAACGATTTTGTGCTGGATGCGAGACGGACCAGCCCGAAGAATTCCGAAAGGATCTGAATCGAGTTTGGTTACGCTTCTTGAAAGTGCGTTTAGGTTTCAGTTGGGGAAGAGAAGTACTCTTACCCCCGGTGGCGTTGGATATCATCGTGTCCAACTGTTCACCAAAAAGTCGCCCACTGAGGTAGGGGAGGTGCGTGAGGGACGTCTTTGAGGCTGCATCCGCTTTCCATTCCCGCAGCCAGAGGATACGCCGCATTGTGATGGTGTTTGATGCTATCCCCGCTACACCCCTTGCTGAATCCAGAGCTGCATGAAGCATGTAATCTGCTACGACGGCTATTAGAACTGCTTGGTGCGACAGCTCAGGAGCTGATGCTTGGAGGCCAGCTTGTAAATTTTTAGCCCAGGCCAGAATGGCCTTGGCAGCCCAAACTGAAGCAAATGCAGGAGCCATGGATGCCCCTGCAGCCTCGAAAATTGAACGAGCCATGCGTTCTACCTGCCAGTCTGCTGCACCCCTGAGGGCTGAGCTATCTGGCAGTGAAAGGAGGGTCTCTGCTGCTAGTTTAGAGGCTGGGGGGTCTACTTTGGGTGGGTCTGTCCATTCCTTGGTATCCTTCTGCGAGAAGGGGTACCTCGCCTCCAGATATTTGTGATTAGCAAATTTTTTCTCAGGCTGTGAAATCTGCTTTTTAAGGATCGCCTTAAACTCTGGGTGGTTAGAGAAAACCTTAGGCGGCTTCAGAGGTCCTTCAAAGGAAATCTTGTGTTCTGGGGCCTCTGGTGGCGGATCAGAGATGTCCAGCACCCGAGGGATGGAAGAGATTAAGTCCTCAACTAGCGCTGTATTGCTAGGAGGGATGGGGATCAGGGAGCCCTCCGTTTCCTTGTCTGAGTCGGAGTCAAAGGTGCCTTCCCCCTTGGACGGTGTCTCTGTCCCTGAGTCAAGCTCTCCCTTTGCTGAGTAACGGTCATAGCCGAGGCATGACTGCAGAGCCTAAAGCAATGTGGAGGTTAGGTTATCTATAGAATGCGTCATCGATTGCGACATCTGAGTGACCCATTCCAGCGTGGCATTAGACATCGAAGCATTGGCAGGGGCTTCTTGGGGCTCTGACGCAGTAGTCTGACTGCAGTCCCTGCAGTGCGGGTACGTGCTGCCACTGGGGAGAGAGGTCCTGCAGGCTGTGCACAAAGCATAATAGCAGTCCTGCCTGGTTCTCTTGGACCTTGAGCCTGGCAAAGTGCACAGAGTGCAGAAAGGCTGGCTATGCAGAGGACCTTACAGGGGTAGCTATGCAGAGGAACCTATAGGGGAGCCCTATAAGGAATATGGATTCACAGCCAAGTAAAACAACCCAGCTGTGATCTTACCCCACCAGTTTGCCCCTAGATCCAGCGCCGAAGATCCACAGTCCTGTGCCCCCCGTATACTGGCTGGACTGGTCTTGTTGAACGGGAGATGCAGGGTTAATCCTTCCTGCAGTAGAAATGGCCGCCGAGGAGAAGAGGAACGGGGAGGAGGGGGTGGAGAGCTGAGAAAAAAGGCGGCAAAGCTGTGTAAAAACGCGCCCTTTCTGTCTCGATCCACCCCCTCTATGACACTGTAGAGTGTCATATTTGTCATCCGGGAGGTGGGCCGTGGGGGGTGGGGCGGAGAGGAGGCGGCGGCTTCAGCTAGGCCTAAATTAGATGCCTGATGCCCAGAAAGGCTCCAGGCCGGCGCGTAAGTCCAGAAGGGGGTCGGATCTGAACTGGACCCCCCCCCCGGATTTAAAAGCAGGATAGCGGTGGGGCTATAAGCAGAAGGTGGGCCCTGTAATGGGTCCTCCTGAGGCAGTATAGAGCTAGTGCTGCCGCAGAGACAGGGGCGCAGGGAGCCCTATGTTTTTATTGTGCCATGCCTGCCTGCACCCCCCCCCAGCCCCGACAGGAGCCCGCAGCTGGGCTGGGGTCCCTGGATGCAGGCGCAGTGTGCTGGCCCATTGCTGGGAGCTGCAGAGTGCTGCCTGTACAGACCCTACCTGAGGCGTCTCAACCTAATGCCCCCAGAGGGGGATTAGGGAGGGTGCTGCTGAATGTTCAGGGGGCTTTATCCTCGCCTCAATCTCAACCCAGAAACCAAAAGGAATTGGGGAAGGAGGGGAGGTCTCGACTTCGAACCAGCACCCAAGGGACTGGGGAAGGAGCGACATGGGGAAAAACCATCTCGACTTCAACCGGGCACCCCATAATAGGGGGCCGAGGAAGGAGCCATGCCGGGAGTCTCACAGGAGACCCACTTTTCTTCATCTGTAATCAGTCGGAAAAAAACGGAGTAAAAAATCTTAGGTGTGCCTCCTATGCGACACTAAGCAAAAACTGGAGAAGGCTGACGCCGTCCAGGGGTGTATACTGCAGAGGAGGAGCCACGGTTTATCTTTTTCAGATTATGCATAGTGTCGCCTCCTAGTGGACAGCAGCATAACACCCATGGTTCTGTGTCCCCCAATGAGGCGATAGAGTAATAGAAGTCTGCAACTGCCCAGAAAAGCTGCATATATTAGATATGCCAATTCTGGTGCTTTGTCCGGCACTTCCCACTTGCCCTGTAGCGGTGACAAGTAGCGTTCATATTTTTGGGGTTGATGTCACCTTTGTATTGTCAGGCAACATCAAGCTCACTGCTTCGTAATGGAGACATAAGACACCTATCTGTCACTAATCCTATAGTCACCTGGTAAATAAAGACACAGTCAGAATAAAGTCTTATTTGAAATAAAAACTAAACACACTTCATTTGTTATTTAAAGGGCCACTGTCACCCCCCTCCAGCCGTTATAAACTAAAAGAGCCACCTTGTGCAGCAGTAATGCTGCATTCTAACAATGTGGCTCTTTTAGTTTTAGGTTCAAGTATACCCCAAATAAAGCGTTTTTATACTTAGCCACAATTCCTGTCTCTAGCCAGGGAGGCGGGTCCTCACTCCCCAGCTCTAACCGCTCCTCTGCCGTCACTCCAATCTTCCTGCGCTTTCGGCGCCGCCCCATCAGCGCTGTGTACATTTCAAAACCGGCGCCTGCGCAGTGTACTGCTGTGCTGCGCAGACGCAGTAAGTTCTGGCCGTCTAACGTCCCAGCCAGGCTTGCAGACTGCGCCTGCGCGGGCATTGCGGCCAGCCACCTTTGGAATCCCCGCCCCGCACTGTGCATAATGCATAACACAGTGCGGGGCGGGGATTCCAAAGGTGGCTGGCCGCAATGCCCGCGCAGGCGCAGTCTGCAAGCCTGGCTGGGACGTTAGACGGCCAGAGCTTACTGCATCTGCGCAGCACAGCAGTACACTGCGCAGGCGCCGGTTTTGAAATGTACACAGCGCTGAGGGGGCGGCGCCGAAAGCGCAGGAAGATTGGAGTGACGGCAGAGGAGCGGTTAGAGCTGGGGAGTGAGGACCCGCCTCCCTGGCTAGAGACAGGAATTGTGGCTAAGTATAAAAACGCTTTATTTGGGGTATACTTGAACCTAAAACTAAAAGAGCCACCTTGTTAGAATGCAGCATTACTGCTGCACAAGGTGGCTCTTTTAGTTTATAACGGCTGGAGGGGGGTGACAGTGGCCCTTTAAAAATAACAAACACATCCATATTCCTGACCTGTCTGACGTTCTGACCCATGCCGTAATATAGGTCTGGGGATAATTAGCTTTCAACCTGAGCGGTGTCAAGATGCGACTGTCCAGGTTGAGAGCCACTGGGATAATAAGCTGCTGCAAGCGCAGCATCAGTGACTAGCGGTGACGTCATTGAGGTTACCGCCAGTCACTGAGGCTGCGTGGGATGGAGCGATGGCTGAGGGATGGATGGTTGGATGTACAGAAGTATGGCTGGACAGATGGATGGAGGGAGGAAGGGAGGGATGTTTTTTTTCGACAGCGTGGGAACCGCGGCTGTCTGACCGGTGGTAATGATTTTACCGCCAATCAGAAGCAGTGTTTGCACGTGACAGTGTGGCGAACACTTGACGTTCGGGCCCCCAATTCAAGTGAATGGGATCTGGGTGCTGTTCTGGTACCCGAACTTTTTTATTTTTTTTACCATTTGGCTGAACCCAAACATTCAGGGGTCCGCGCACCTCTACTTCAGAGGTGCTTGAAGTTGCGATCATTGGATCAGTAATTATAAGCACAGGGGTCTTCTGCAGACCCCCCAAGTTTTCATGCCCACACATCGGCGCCCCGTGATCATGTGACAAAAGTGCCGATGGGCAGGTCTTATCTCAAGCTTCCAGCGCGATCATGTTAAATGTCAATGTCGAGAGATTGACAGCAGCATTTAACATGTTAAAAGCCGATGGTGGAATCGCGATTGTTAGGAGCACATGACAGCTGATTAATCAGATCATCCCCCTTTCATTAAACGAGTCAATTACACCTAATTAGCAGTGTGCAGGTTATGAATGTTGATTCTGTTGGTTGCCCATTATTCGCCTTCACCTAGTCAGAATGGTTTCCCACATTGTATGATCTTTATTGCCAAAAACAGTAATTAAACACATTAGTGATGTTAGACTGTTATTATTTTGCACACAAAGGGAATCTGTCACCAGAACTTATGATTAGGTAGGTCTCAGACTTGATGAAACTGATCTACCTACTTTGATAACACATGGCTGTAAAATTCTTTATGAAAGATAACAAAGAATCTCCATCCACAGAGCCTTACTGACTATGCTTTTGTGTCCCACTTCCCTGCTGCTGAGATTACACAAGGATCAGATTATACTGCCATTTTTAAAATAAGTGCAACAGTCTCATCAGGTACTAGATCCAGCTAATAATGTATGCAGCTTGTATTGTGAAATCTGGTGCCAGATTGCCTTCAAAACAGGCCAATTTGGTTCAGTTCTACACATAGTATGTTCGATCCTACCTGTTCTATGAGCTGCCGTCTGCGTTTTTGAAGAATGGAAGTCTTGGTTTTTGGTCTTTTCATACTAGTGTAATTTAATTTTCCTTCGTTGACTTGGCCAAAACTTTTTCTGTAGAAGAAAATGTGATCTTTCAAATAAATTAAGAAAATCATGACAACAGTATAAAATTCTACTGAAAACGATTGTCCTAATACGATGCAATTTGGTGATAAATGTTATTGGGCAGATACATTACAGAAGACCTGTCAGTCTGTTTCAGTAAATACTTCTATTTCCTATAAAATTACAATACTGGACCAGAGATTTTAACTTTACATTATGCAGCTCCTCGGTTTCTTCTGGAAATGTTGACAAGTGGATAGTTAAATAAAGTATGACATGATTAGACCTGACTGCACAGTGTGATGGCGTGCAGAGACAGCAAACATGGGGAATGGAAACACCCAGTTGTCAGTTTAGTCATGCATTTCAGGTAGAAATAACAGTACAACAGCACAAAGCAAGAAATTATTTACAGTACCGGTCAAAAAATTGGACCCACCTGTTCATGCAATGATTTCCCTTATTCTTATTGGAATGTGCACATTGCAGATTGGGGTTGAAGGCAGCAAAACCACGAAGAAGCACATAGAGGACAAGGAGTAAAGAAAAATGTGAAAAAACAAACCAGATAGTGTTTAACCTTAGATTACCCAAAGTGCCTCCATTTTACTCTGACAGCTTTGCACTCCCTTGGCATTGTCTCAAGCATCTTAACCCCTTCAAGACCCAGCCTATTTTGACCTTAAAGACCTTGCCGTTTTTTGCAATTCTGACCAGTGTCCCTTTATGAGGTAATAACTCAGGAACGCTTCAACGGATCCTAGCGGTTCTGAGATTGTTTTTTCGTGACATATTGGGCTTCATGTTAGTGGTAAATTTAGGTCAATAAATTCTGCGTTTATTTGTGATAAACACGGAAATTTGGCGAAAATTTTGAAAATTTCGCAATTTTCACATTTTGAATTTTTATTCTGTTAAACCAGAGAGATATGTGACACAAAATAGTTAATAAATAACATTTCCCACATGTTTACTTTACATCAGCACAATTTTGGAAACAAAATTTTTTTTTGTTAGGAAGTTATAAGGGTTAAAATTCGACCAGCGATTTGTCATTTTTACAACGAAATTTACAAAACCATTTTTTTTAGGGACCACCTCACATTTGAAGTCAGTTTGAGGGGTCTATATGGCTGAAAATACCCAAAAGTGACACCATTCTAAAAACTGCACCCCTCAAGGTACTCAAAACCACATTCAAGAAGTTTATTAACCCTTCAGGTGCTTCACAGCAGCAGAAGCAACATGGAAGGAAAAAATGAACATTTAACTTTTTAGTCACAAAAATTATCTTTTAGCAACAATTTTTTTATTTTCCCAATGGTAAAAGGAGAAACTGAACCATGAAAGTTGTTGTCCAATTTGTCCTGAGTACGCTGATACCTCATATGTGGGGGTAAACCACTGTTTTGGCGCATGGCAGGGCTTGGAAGGGAAGGAGCGCCATTTGACTTTTTGAATCAAAAATTGGCTCCACTCTTTAGCGGACACCATGTCACGTTTGGAGAGCCCCCGTGTGCCTAAAAATTGGAGCTCCCCCACAAGTGACCCCATTTTGGAAACTAGACGCCCCAAGGAACTTATCTAGATGCATAGTGAGCACTTTGAACCCCCAGGTGCTTCACAAATTGATCCGTAAAAATGAAAAAGTACTTTTTTTTCACAAAAAAATTCTTTTAGCCTCAATTTTTTCATTTTCACGTGGGCAACAGGATAAAATGGATCCTAAAATGAGTTGGGCAATTTCTCCTGAGTACACCAATACCTCACATGTGGAGGTAAACCACTGTTTGGGCACATGGTAAGGCTCGGAAGGGAAGGAGCGCCATTTGACTTTTTGAATGAAAAATTATTTCCATCGTTAGCGGACACCATGTCGCGTTTGGATAGCTCCTGTGTGCCTAAACATTGGCGCTCCCCCACAAGTGACCCCATTTTGGAAACTAGACCCCCCAAGGAACTAATTTAGATGCCTAGTGAGCACTTTAAACCCTCAGGTGCTTCACAAATTGATCTGTAAAAATGAAAAAGTAATTTTTTTTCACAAAAAAATTCTTTTCGCCTCAATTTTTTCATTTTCACATGGGCAGTAGGATAAAATGGATCATAAAATTTGTTGGCCAATTTCTCCCGAGTACGCCGATACCTCATATGTGGGGGTAAACCACTGTTTGGGCACTCGGCAGGGCTCGGAAGAGAAGGCGCGCCATTTGACTTTTTGAATGGAAAATTAGCTCCAATTGTTAGCGGACACCATGTCGCGTTTGGAGAGCCCCTGTGTGCCTAAACATTGGAGCTCCCGCACAAGTGACCCCATTTTGGAAACTAGACCCCCCAAGGAACTTATCTAGATGCATATTGAGCACTTTAAACCCCCAGGTGCTTCACAGAAGTTTATAACGCAGAGCCATGAAAATAAAAAATAATTTTTCTTTCCTCAAAAATGATTTTTTAGCCTGGAATTTCCTATTTTGCCAAGGATAATAGGAGAAATTGGACCCCAAATATTGTTGTCCAGTTTGTCCTGAGTACGCTGATACCCCATATGTGGGGGTAAACCACTGTTTGGGCGCACGGCAGGGCTCGGAAGGAATGGCACGCCATTTGGCTTTTTAAATGGAAAATTAGCTCCAATCATTAGCGGACACCATGTCACGTTTGGAGAGCCCCTGTGTGCCTAAACATTGGAGATCCCCCAGAAATGACACCATTTTAGAAACTAGACCCCCAAAGGAACTAATCTAGATGTGTGGTGAGGACTTTGAACCCCCAAGTGCTTCACAGAAGTTTATAACGCAGAGCCATGAAAATAAAAAAAAAAATTATTTTCTCAAAAATGATCTTTTAGCCTGCAATTTTTTATTTTCCCAAGGGTAACAGGAGAAATTTGACCCCAAAAGTTGTTTTCCAGTTTCTCCTGAGTACGCTGATACCCCATATGTGGGGGTAAATCACTGTTTGGGCACATGCCGGGGCTCGGAAGTGAAGTAGTGACGTTTTGAAATGCAGACTTTGATGGAATGCTCTGTGGGCGTCACGTTGCGTTTGCAGAGCCCCTGATGTGGCTTAACAGTAGAAACCCCCCACAAGTGACCCCATTTTGGAAACTAGACCCCCAAAGGAACTTATCTAGATGTGTGGTGAGCACTTTGAACCCCCAAGTGCTTCATAGAAGTTTATAATGCAGAGCCGTGAAAATAATAAATACGTTTTCTTTCCTCAAAAATAATTATTTAGCCCAGAATTTTTTAATTTTCCCAAGGGTAACAGGAGAAATTTGACCCCAATATTTGTTGTCCAGTTTCTCCTGAGTACGGTGATACCCCATATGTGGGGGTAAACTACTGTTTGGGCACATGCCGGGGCTTGGAATTGAAGTAGTGACGTTTTGAAATGCAGACTTTGATGGAATGCTCTGCGGGCGTCACGTTGCGTTTGCAGAGCCCCTGATGTGCCTAAACAGTAGAAACCCCCCACAAGTGACCCCATTTTGGAAACTAGACCCTGAAAGGAACTTATCTAGATGTGTGATGAGCACTTTGAACCCCCAAGTGCTTCATAGAAGTTTATAATGCAGAGCCGTGAAAATAATAAATACGTTTTCTTTCCTCAAAAATAATTATTTAGCCCAGAATATTTTATTTTCCCAAGGGTTACAGGAGAAATTGGACCCCAAAAGTTGTTGTCCAGTTTCTCCTGAGTACGCTGATACCCCATATGTGGGGGTAAACCACTGTTTGGGCACACGTCGGGGCTCAGAAGGGAAGTAGTCACTTTTGAAATGCAGACTTTGATGGAATGGTCTGCGGGTGTCACGTTGCGTTTGCAGAGCCCCTGGTGTGCCTAAACAGTAGAAACCCCCCACAAGTGACCCCATTTTAGAAACTAGACCCCCCAAGGAACTTATCTAGATATGTGGTGAGCACTTTGAACCTCCAAGTGCTTCACAGACGTTTACAACGCAGAGCCGTGAAAATAAAAAATCATTTTTCTTTCCTCAAAAATTATGTTTTAGCAAGCATTTTTTTATTTTCACAAGGGTAACAGGAGAAATTGGACCCCAGTAATTGTTGCGCAGTTTGTCCTGAGTATGCTGGTACCCCATATGTGGGGGTAAACCACTGTTTGGGCACACGTCAGGGCTCGGAAGTGAGGGAGCACCATTTGACTTTTTGAATACGAGATTGGCTGGAATCAATGGTGGCGCCATGTTGCGTTTGGAGACCCCTGATGTGCCTAAACAGTGGTAACCCCTCAATTCTAACTCCAACACTAACCCCAACACACCCCTAACCCTAATCCCAACTGTAGCCATAACCCTAATCACAACCCTAACCCCAACACACCCCTAACCACAACACTAACCCCAACACACCCCTAACCCTAACCACAACCCTAATTCCAACCCTAACCCTAAGGCTATGTGCCCACGTTGCGGATTCGTGTGAGATATTTCCGCACCATTTTTGAAAAATCTGCGGGTAAAAGGCACTGCGTTTTACCTGCGGATTTTCCGCGGATTTCCAGTGTTTTTTGTGCGGATTTCACCTGCGGATTCCTATTGAGGAACAGGTGTAAAACGCTGCGGAATCCGCACAAAGAATTGACATGCTGCGGAAAATACAACGCAGCGTTCCCGCGCGGTATTTTCCGCACCATGGGCACAGCGGATTTGGTTTTTCATATGTTTACATGGTACTGTAAACCTGATGGAACACTGCTGCGAATCCGCAGCCAAATCCGCACCGTGTGCACATAGCCTAATTCTAAAGGTATGTGCACACGCTGCGGAAAACGCTGCGGATCCGCAGCAGTTTCCCATGAGTGTACAGTTCAATGTAAACCTACGGGAAACAAAAATCGCTGTACACATGCTGCGGAAAAACTGCACGGAAACGCAGCGGTTTACATTCCGCAGCATGTCACTTCTTTGTGCGGATTCCGCAGCGGTTTTACAACTGCTCCAATAGAAAATCGCAATTGTAAAACCGCAGTGAAATGCGCAGAAAAAAACGCGGTAAATCCGCCATAAATCCGCAGCGGTTTAGCACTGCGGATTTATCAAATCCGCAGCGGAAAAATCCGCAGAGGACCAGAATACGTGTGCACATTCCTAACCCTAACCCTAACCCTAGCCCTAACCCTAGCCCTACCCCTAACCCTAACCCTACCCCTAACCCTAACCCTACCCCTAACCCTAACCCTACCCCTAACCCTACCCCTAACCCTAACCCTACCCCTACCCCTAACCCTAACCCTATTCTAACATTAGTGGGAAAAAAAAAATTTCTTTATTTTTTTATTGTCCCTACCTATGGGGGTGACAAAGGGGGGGGGTCATTTATTATTTTTTTTATTTTGATCACTGAGATAGATTATATCTCAGTGATCAAAATGCACTTTGGAACGAATCTGCCGGCCGGCAGATTCGGCGGGCGCACTGCGCATGCGCCCGCCATTTTGGAAGATGGCGGCGCCCGGGAGAAGACGGACGGGACCCCGGCTGGATCGGTAAGTATGATAGGGTGGGGGGGGACCACGGGGGGGGGGATCGGAGCACGGGGGGGGGAATCGGAGCGCGGGAGGGGTGGAACGGAGCGCGGGGGGCGTGGAACGGAGCACGGGGGGGCTGGAACGGAGCACGGGGGGGTGGAACGGAGCACGGGGGGGGGTGGATCGGAGTGCAGGGGGGGTGATTGGAGCACGGGGGGGTGATTGGAGCACGGGGCGAGCGGACACGAGCACGGGGGGGAGCGGAGCACAGGGCGGAGGGGAGCCGGAGCAGTGTACCGGCCAGATCGGGGGGGTGGGGGGGCGATCGGAGGGGTGGGGTGGGGGCACACTAGTATTTCCAGCCATGGCCGATGATATTTCAGCATCGGCCATGGCTGGATTGTAATATTTCACCCGTTATAATGGGTGAAATATTACAAATCGCTCTGATTGGCAGTTTCACTTTCAACAGCCAATCAGAGCGATCGTAGCCACGAGGGGGTGAAGCCACCCCCCCTGGGCTAAACTACCACTCCCCCTGTCCCTGCAGATCGGGTGAAATGGGAGTTAACCCTTTCACCCGGCCTGCAGGGACGCGATCTTTCCATGACGCCGCATAGGCGTCATGGGTCGGAATGGCACCGACTTTCATGACGCCTACGTGGCGTCATGGGTCGGGAAGGGGTTAAAGAGAACCTGTCACCCCCAACATCGAAGCTGAGCTAAGCCCACCAACATCAGGGGCTTATCTACAGCATTCTATAATGCTGTAGATAAGCCCCTGATGTATCCTGAAAGATGAGAAAAAGAGGTTAGATTATACTCACCCAGGGGCGGTCGCGCTGCAGTCCGGTCCGATGGGCGTCGCGGTCCGGGGCCTCCAATCTTCTTCTGTTGAAAGCAGAGCAAAGTACTGCAGTGCGCAGGCGCCGGGCCTCTCTGACCTTTCCCGGCGCCTGCGCACTGCAGTACTTTGCTCTGCCCTCAACAGGGCAGACAAAGTACGCCTGCACTGGAGTCGCAGCATGTAAACCAGAAGAGGACGTCATCGTAAGAAGATGTGAGGTCCTGGACCGGACCGCCCCCAGGTGAGTATAATCTAACCTCTTTTTGTCATCTTTCAGGATACATCGGGGGCTTATCTACAGCATTACAGAATGCGGTAGATAAGCCCCTGATGCTGGTGGGCTTAGCTCATCTTTGATTTGGGGGGTGACAGGTTCCCTTTAGGGTATGTGCACACGTTAGGATTTCTTGCAGAAATTTTCCTGACAAAAAACGGACATTACTCCTTCGCCTCATTGGGGGACACAGACCGTGGGTGTATGCTGCTGCCAATAGGAGGCTGACACTAAGTGATACAAAAAAAGTTAGCTCCTCCCCTGCAGTATATACCCTCCTGTTGGCTCTCAGCTAACCAGTTCTTGCTTAGTGTCCGTAGGAGGCACATGGGTCTGTTTCAGACCCCAACGTTTTTATTTTATTGTTTACTTTTCTGTAAATTTTTATTTTTTAATTAACGGAGTGAAGGGGGCAACGGTTCCTTTCAAGGTTCCGATCTCCCCCGAACCATCAACAGACGAGCACGGCGAGTATACCTCCCCGTACCCTTTCCTGCGACGTGGGAAGCCATGCCTGAGCTCACTTCAGGGGCGACGGTTCCTTTCATGGTCCCGATCTCCCCACACCAGCAGCAGGCGGCCACATGGAGTGTCGCCTCCATGTATCCTCTCCTGGAGCCAGGCCTAATGCCAGACAAATGGCCCTGTCCCCGGACTGAACTCCGTGGCTGTACAGAGGCCCCTCTCTATGGCGTCCGAGCAGCCCCCACTGACCCACCACTGTGAAAGCGGATGGCACAAGGAGGCGGACGGTTCCTCTCCACCTCCCTAACAAACGGATGATGGATTGAGGCTTATCCTTGCACCGTCCACGCTGCACAGAACAGTGCTGAAACCCACATCCGCGGCGGCTCCATGCCGGGACGCGCACCAATGGTGAGTGGATCCATCTTCAGTGGGATATCCACATGCTGACAGGCAGCCTCAGCCACTTCCCTGTGGCCCACCTCTCTGAGGTAACGCTCTGGATGGCTGCCAAAATTTAGTCCCCGGCTTCGGCCGATTTGTAGGCCGCATCCTGGAAGTCTTGCCTGGAACGACCCGCTGGTGTCGCCCGCCGGCTACAGAAATTTAGGCCCCGGCTTGGGCCTATTCAACATCGTGTCTGTGGCTCCGCCCCCCAAATTGGTGCTTTTCGCTCTCTGCGAGATTTTATCAACTCTGCAGCTCCCGGTGGCCATCTTGGTCCACCCGGCCAGCTCACACTGGGGTGACAGTATTTTTGCATTAAAGGGGCACATCGACTCTACATCAGTACCCAGGTAAGGAAGTACCTGGTCTTAAAGGCACATGACCAGTATTTCCTGGTCTTAAAGGCACCCCATCATTGTTCTGGAGATCCGAACGGTAGTCTTACATCAGGTCCACTGCCTTCTGGCGGGTCACCCTATCCGAATTCAATTGGATAATGCCACGGCGGTGCCTTACGTCAGTCATCTAGCAGGTACCCACGATCAGGCGCCATGACCAAGGTACTTCACTTTCTCTGATGGGCCGAAGTCTATTATTCGGTGATCTCGGCAGTATATATCCCAGAAGTAGAACTCTGAACGGCAAACAAATTCAGCCATCAGGGTTCCGCCTCAAGTCAGTGGGAACTTCACCCCGAAGTCTTCCATCAGATCTGTCCTTACTGGAGCTCTCCAGTTGTAGGTGGGATGACATCCAGACTGAAGGCCAATGTACTCGAGTTCGTGGTTCGGTCTCGAGATCCAAGAGCCATCGCTCTCCATGCTCTGGTTCTGCCGTGGTACCAGTTTCCATTTCTCCCCTTCCACTGCTTTCGAAAGCCTTTCGGAAGCAGAAAGGGGCCCCAGTGATCCTCAGAGATCCGCACTGACCACATCCGTTTTTTTGTTTGCGGAGCTAGTATCTTCACGCCTTATCGCAGCACAACTGCAAGTAAGACTTCCTCACAGGGTTTTTTCACACGTAGTTCTTCCCTATCGCATACCGTTAGATCATTGGGACCTTATTATTCCTAGGAGCCTTACAGTAGGCTCCTTTTTCATCCGGGCAGACTTTACTATCAGGGAAAGTCGTCCCGTTCTCCTCTGCGATATTCTCACTCTGACGAGTCTTCGGAGCTAGCTTCTCTGCTCTTTCAGACTTTTTTCCCTTATTACCTTCAAGGCAAGGTTGTCCTCAGGCCATCTCCATCCCTTGTTACCAAGGTGGTACTGTATTACCACTGTTATGAGGGCATAGTTCTTCCCTCATCTCTTTTGGCTCCAGTCCACAAAATGGAATAAGATCCCCCATATTCTGGACGAAGTGAGTGCTCTGAGTAGGTACGTCTTGAGGACAGCGTCCTTCGAAAGGTTGGACATTTTATTTGGGCTTCCTGACGGTAGAGGAAGGCTTTCTGACATTTTCAGGAAGGGTTTAGCCGTTTCATCGACCATGATAACATGGTGAATTCTTTTCACCATCCAGGAGTCCTTCCGTGCTAGATGTCAGCCTATCTCCCGGTCTATCAAGGGTTCTAGGCACCAGGCGTCAGCAAGGCACGCCTGCAAGCTTGCGGATTCGTCCAGTCCGCATGCATTCTTGAAGCACTATAATTCCCACACTTCCACAGATGTGAGTCTGGGCAGGCGGACTCTGCAGGCCGCGGTGGCGCACTTGTAAGTAGCGGTTACACAGGGCCTGATCTATTGTTGTCCCCACCCAGGGACTGCTTTGGGACGTCCCACGGTCTGTGTCCCCCAATGAGGCGAAGGAGAAATAGGGATTTTTGTGTACTCACCGTAAAATCCTTTTCTCCGAGCCATTCATTGGGGGACACAGCTCCCACCCTGTTATTAGCTTATGCTTGTTTTTTTAGAATATGACATGCTATTCGCTCATATATTGTTATTGATCTCCTACTGCTTTTGCACCGAACTGGTTAGCTGAGAGCCAGCAGGAGGGTATATACTGCAGGGGAGGAGCTAACTTTTTTTGTATCACTTAGTGTCAGCCTCCTATTGGCAGCAGCATACACCCACGGTCTGTGTCCCCCAATGAATGGCTCGGAGAAAAGGATTTTACGGTGAGTACACAAAAATCCCTATTTCTACCAGAAATCCACATGCGTTTTTTTCACGTTTTTGGTGCGTTTTTTGTGCGTTTTGTCCCAAATGCATAGAATAGCGGGAAAAACGCAAAAAATCCGCAAAATTTATGAACATGCTGCTTTTTTTTACCGCGATGCGTTTTTTTCCCAAAAAAAAACGCATCATGTGCACAAAAATTGCAGAATGCATTCTAAATGATAGGATGCATATGTCTGCGGTTTCTAATGCGGTTTTATCGCGAAAAAATGTGAAAAAACCTGAATGTGTGCACATACCCTTAACCAGGTTGCCACCTCGAATGGCTTCCAAGAGTATTGAAGGGGCTATTAGAGTTCCTGAGTACTTGTTGGCTGCTTTGCCTTCACTCTGCGGTACAATTTAACCCAAACTCTCTCAATTGGGTGAATATGGAAGACATGTCATCTGACACGGCACTAATTCTCCCTTATCCGTTGCTTAACATAGCCCTTATCTAGCCTAGAGAACTTTTGTGTTGCAACAGGACAATGACCCAAACGATGGTTCCACTTGGTACATGCCACATAGGATGGCATGACATTGCAGAATGCTGTGGTAACCATCCTGGGTAAGCTTGTCTTGAATTTGGAAAATGACCAACAATGACATCAGCAAAGTACCCCCACACATCAGACCACTCCTGCATACTTCACAGTGTGCACCACACATGTAGAAAACATCCACTCACCTTTTCTACATCTCACAAAGACATGGTGGTTAGTACCAAAAGCCTCAAATTCCACTTGATCTAATGCTCAGTCCTACTGCTGATTGGCCCTAACCAGTCTCCTCTTGTTTGCTGTCTCAGGTGTTGCTTTTTGGAGCAATTTGACCATATAGACCTGCTACTCGCAATTTCCTCTGTTGAGGGCTTTTATCTGAAGCACTATCAATTTGGAGTTTATGAGGCTAGTAACTCTGAACTTCTCTTCTGCAGGAAAGGTAATTCTTGGTCTTCCTTTCCCGAGACAATCCTCATGAGAGCAAGTTTTCAAATAGTGATAATGGTTTTCATGGCTTAACCTTCAAGGTTCTAGCAATTTTGTGCATTGACTGACTCTCTCTTTACTTAGTTAAGTGCTTCTTGCCATAATCTGGCTTATAACAGATGTTAATAAGGTTCAGCACTTGTGTACTTGTGTAACAACACTGCCTCTGCAGAGGTCACAAACAAACACTCTCTGAAGACCGACGATTGAACAAATGAACACTTGACCAGGCATACCTGTTCCATGGAAGCCATTCCAGATGACTACTTGTTCAGCTGCTTGACAGAATGCCTAGGGTGTGTAAAGCTGTCAGAGTAGAAGAGGGGTACTCTGAGGAATCTAAGGTAAACATATATTCAGGTACAAGTGTTTCCTTACTCCTTGTTTCCATGTGTTCCTTCATGGTTTTGCTGCTTTCAGTCTTAATTTAGAATGTGCACATTCCAACAAGAACAAGGAAAATCATTGCACGAACATGTGTCCAAACTTTTAAACCGTTGGTGTTATCATGATAAAATATTTCACTAAAGAACAGAGGAACCTACGTCCTCATGAAATAAGTAACACAAATACCTTTTTGTTTCAGTCTCGGAAAATCCGCGTAGTGGAGTAAGACGAATCTTCTCATTGATGCTTGAAACTGAAGGATGAGAACTAATCTCAGAGTCTGAAAAAGAAACACCTCTCTTGGTTCCAGCACAAATGGTTGTGGTCTTCTTTGCATGAGTTTGCTTTGTAGTTTCCTGACCTGTGTTTATACCGACTGTTTTCATCCGTCCTAGGAGAGAAAAAGTAAAACAAAAAATAAAAAAAAAGTAAGAAGGTTGATCACCAGCTTCAGTTAAGGTACCTTCACACTAAGCGACGCTGCAGCTATACCGACAACGATGCCGATCGCTGCAGAGTCGCTGTTTGGTCGCTGGAGAGCTGTCACACAGACAGCTCTCCAGCGACCAACGATCCCGAGGTCCCCGGTAACCAGGGTAAACATCGGGTTACTAAGCGCAGGGCCACGCTTAGTAACCCGATGTTTACCCTGGTTACCAGCGTAAACGTTAAAAAAACAAACACTACATACTTACCTTCAGCTGTCTGTCCCCGGCACTCTGCTTCTCTGCACTCCTCCTGCATCCTGTGTCAGCGCCGGTCAGCCGGAAAGCAGAGCGGTGACGTAGCTACGTAGTATATTGCCCAGCCACGTAGTATATTGCCCAGCCACGTAGTATATTGCCCAGTCACGTAGTATATTGCCCAACCACGTAGTATATTGCCCAGTGACGTAGTATATTGCCCAGCCACATAGTATATAGCAGAGCCATGTAGTATATTGCCCAGCGACGGAGTATATTGTCCAGCCACATAGTATATTGCCCAGTCACGTAGTATATAGCAGAGCCATGTAGTATATTGCCCAGCCACATAGTATATTGCCCAGCACAGAGCCACGTAGTATAGAGACTTAAAAAAAAAAAAAAACATATACTCACCTTCCGAAAGCACGTTGAAGTCCTGCTATACTCACCATCCGCCGCCTTTCCCGCTCCTCGCCACGCTCCCGCGACCGCTCCATTGCAAGCGGCAGCTTCCGGTCCCAGGGCTGGTGTGAGCAGGACCTATGATGACGTCGCGGTCACATGACCGTGACGTCACGGCAGGTCCTTGTCGCACACCAGCCCTGGGACGGGACCGGAAGCTGCCGCTTGCAATGGAGCGGTCCCGGAAGCGTGGCGAGGAGCGGGAAAGGCGGCGGATGGTGAGTATAGCAGGTTTTTTGTTTTTTTTTAATTATTTTAACATGAGATATTTTTACTATTGATGCTGCATAGGCAGCATCAATAGTAAATAGTTGGGGACACACAGGGATAATAGCAGCGGTAACGGAGTACGTTACACCGCGGGCCGTTACCGCTGCCATTAACCCTGTGTGAGCGATGAGTGGAGGGGATTACGGAGCGGGCGCCGGGCAGTGAGTGCAGGGGAGTAGGGAGGGACTAATCGGACTGTGGCCGTCGCTGATTGGTTGCGGCAGCCGTGACAGGCAGCTGCCGAGACCAATCAGCGAATGAATAACTGTGACAAAAGGACAGACAGACAGAAGTGACCCTTAGACATTTATATAGTAGATTTGGCAAATATTAATAAATTATGGTAATCCTAGTTGACCTAAAATAGGAAAGGTTTATTCTGATTTATGTCAGATATTTAGAAAAACATGCACGTGTCTTTTTTTTTTATATAGTGTATGTAAACTTCTAGTTTCAACTGTAATATATATATATATATATATATATTTATCTTTATTAAAATTTCACCATGCTGGGTCATTTAGAAAAAGAACAATTACCTGCATAGATGCACACGAATGTTCCTTTGTCAATATCGTCCAGGCAGCGTACCCCCCAGCCCTTTCCTCTGGTGTTGTACACTTGGAGTCGCACCTGAAGGCCATGCTGCACAACCCGGTTCTGGCACACCTTGCGGTCGCATTCACATGAAACATTACATTCATACAGTCTGCATGGAAAGGCACAGCTTTAAAAGGCAATCCTTCACAGCACCAAGCCAAACATTCACATTACTGCAATGTTCCATTAGGAGCAATACATAAAAACACAAAGAAATGCTTTTTGAAAACTTTACGTGCTCATGAATCCAATACTCACCCAGTTGGCACAGGAGTCTGCAATCGCTTGTACTTATAACCTGCTGCGATTCCTCTTTTTGGTAATGTAACATCTGTACCAAGTTCTTTGGCAGTAAGCTGCAGACAAGCACATTTAGACCTACAAGGAAGGAATATATAGCACAATATAAAAAACAATTAAAAAAAATATATACTAATATACAGTGTGTGCACAGTCCACTCATGATACATGAAGGTTTTGTTACATTTGCTCCTAAAAATGACAACACTTGTTAATAAAACAAAGTGAAGCTCTAAATTAGTGAGAAACTAATATAGAGTGGGCCATGTATATGGATACACCTAAATAAAATGGGAATGGTTGGTGATAACAACTTCCTGTTTGTGGCACATTAGTATATGGGAGGGGGAAAACTTTTCAAGATGGGTGGTGACCATGGCGGCCATTTTGAAGTCAGACATTTTGGATCCAACTTTATTTTTTCCAGTGGGAAGAGGGTCATGTGACAAATTTATTGAGAATTACACAAGAAAAACAATGGTGTGCTTGGTTTTAACGTAACTTTATTCTTTCATTGAGTTATTTACAAGTTTCTCTTTGTTTACAGCCATTGACATGTCACAGAGGTTAACACGTGAGGAGCAGATAGCAATAGCGTTGATGTCTGGTGAATACAATACTCGGGTCATTGCAGATTTCAATGCAAGACACCCTACGCACGAAAACTGACATCATTCCCATGTTATTTAGGTGTATCATATAAATGGCCCACCCAAAAAAGCTTGCCTCATCACTGAACATAATGTTCTGTGTAAACTGAGGGTCCTAATCCAATTTTTGTTTTGCCTAGTATTCACATTCAGCGCGCCGATCTGGGTCATCCTCGTTGAGATGCTGCAGCAGCTGGAAGTATTAGGCTTCATGCAACAACTGCCTAAAAGTGTATCACCGCTGCCTGCAGAATTCTTCTGCGCAGACTCGAATCCGCTGAAGCTTGAGAGTGAATATTATAGTGCTTTGCGAAGGTATGTAAACTGGACCAAGTTGCAGCTTTACAGACATGCTCCGCTGTCACCTGATGCCGAATGGCCCAAGAAACCCGCAGCGCCCGATTGGAGTGATCCCCACTAGGATGGGCTGACTCCTGACCCGATATGACTCCTAGATGGTGGAACGAATTCACCTGGCTATCGTGGCCTTAGAAGCGGCAAGACCCTTCCTGTGACCTTCTGGGAGAATGAACAGAGCATCTGTTCTTCTGAAGGACGCCGTCTTTGAGATGTACCTTCGCAGACCTCTGACTAGGTCCAGAGTGTGGAGAGCTCTTTCAACTCTGTGTATAGGGGCCGGTCAAAAGGAAGGAACAATGTCATTGTTAAGATGGAAGGACGAAATTACCTTTGGCAAAAAGAACAGCGACGGCCTAATGACAACCTTGTCCTGATGGAAATGAAGGAAAGGGGCCCGGCAGGATAAGGCGGCTAATTCCGAAACTCTTCTGATCGATGCGATTGCCTCAAGGAAGGCAACCTTACAGGCCAGAAAAACCAATGAAATGTCCTGAAGCGGTTCAAAGGGAGGTTTCTGAAGGGCACTTAGTACCAAGTTGAGGTCCCAATGCTTTAAATGTATGCGATATGGAGGAGCTACGTGTGACAACCTTGAAGAAAGGTCTTAACCTGAAGTTTTGACGCGGTGCGTCTCTGAAATAAGACCGATAGAGCTGAGATTTGGCCCTTGAGAGAGCTGAGTGCCAGACCCGAGTCCAGACCGGCTTGTAGGAACTCTAAAATGGGAACTGAGAAGACGAGAAGGGAAAGACCGTGATCCTTGCACCAAGCAAAAAGGAGATTTTTGTGTACTCACCGTAAAATCTCTTTCTCTTAGCCTCTAATTGGGGGACACAGGACCATGGGTGTTATGCTGCTGTCCACTAGGAGGCGACAATCTGAAAAAGATTAACCGTGGCTCCTCCTCTGCAGTATACACCCCTGGACGGCGTCAGCCTTCTCCAGTTTTGTGCAAAAGCATTAGGAGGTACGTAACATGAATAACATAACCATGTCTATAAGAAGGCAACTATGTACGAGCTCAAGCAAACAAGATGAGAAATCGGCAGTAACAACGGCCCGGAAGGGCAACAGGGTGGGAGCTGTGTCCCCCCAATTAGAGGCTAAGAAAAAGAGATTTTACGGTGAGTACACAAAAATCTCCTTTACTCTGTCGCCTCATTGGGGGACACAGGACCATGGGACGTCCCAAAGCAGTCCCTGGGTGGGAAGCAATGGACGAATATTGTGCAGACAGGCCGCTACACTTGGGGCACCGCCGCCTGCAGAACACTTGGGGCACCGCCGCCTGCAGAACACATCTACCCAGGCTCGCGTCCGTTGAGGACTGGAAATGAACCCTGTAGTGTTTAGTAAACGTGTGTAGGCTAGTCCAAGTGGCCGCCTTACACACTTGTTGTGCCGAAGCCTGGTGCCGAATGGCCCAGGAGGCCCCTACTGTCATGATCCCAATGGCAGGGGATCACAAAAATGACAAGCACAGATACAAACAAGCTCTAGGGCGATGGAACCTGAGCTGACCGCGACCCTAAACCTAACACACAAATAAAAGTAGCCGGGGAACGTGCCTACGATGATCCTAGACGTCTCGCTCCAGCCGAAGATCTAACTTCCCCTATCAGAAGAAACACAGACCTCTCTTGCCTCCAGAGAAATACCCCACAGCAAATAGCAGCCCCCCACATATAATGACGGTGAAATGAGAGGAAAGCACATACGTAGTATGAAAACAGTTTCAGCA
Source organism: Ranitomeya imitator (assembly GCF_032444005.1). NCBI lineage: Eukaryota > Metazoa > Chordata > Amphibia > Anura > Dendrobatidae > Ranitomeya > Ranitomeya imitator. Next base: position 737,856,379 of record NC_091284.1, on the reverse strand, counting down.
AAATGAGGCCCGCTAAAGCTAGATAGCAGAGGATACAAAAGTGAACTGCGCGGTCAGCGAAAAACCCTTCAAAAAACCATCCTGAAATTACTTGAACTCATGTGCCAACTCATGGTACATGAAAAGCAATTTCAGCCCACTAGAGCAACCAGCAGCAGAGAATCACATATCTGCAGGCTGGACTAAAAACCAAATTAAGCAAAACACAAAACAGGAAAATCCAAACTTAGCTTGTCCAGAAGGTTCTAGGAGCAGGGAGCAGAGGTAACAAGACACACTGGATACATTGATAACCGGCGAGGAAATGCCAGCAAAGCCAGGTTAAATAGGAAACTCCCATATGCTGATGGAACAGGTGGAACCCAGAAACCCAGGAAAGACAAGTCACCCAGTACCATCAGTAACCACCAGAGGGAGCCCAAAAACAGAACTCACAACAGTACCCCCCCCTTGAGGAGGGGTCACCGAACCCTCACGAGAACCACCAGGGCGACCAGGATGAGCCCTATGAAAAGCGCAAACCAAATCATCAGCATGAACATCCGAGGCAACCACCCAAGAATTATCCTCCTGACCATCACCCTTCCACTTGACCAAATACTGGAGTTTCCGTCTGGAAACACGAGAATCCAAGATCTTCTCCACAACATACTCCAATTCTCCCTCCACCAGCACTGGAGCAGGAGGCTCAAGCGAAGGAACAACAGGTACCTCATACTTCCGCAACAACGACCGATGGAACACATTATGAATAGCAAACGATGCCGGGAGATCCAAACGAAACGACACAGGGTTAAGAATTTCCAAGATCCTATAGGGACCGATGAACCGAGGCTTGAACTTAGGAGAAGAGACCTTCATAGGAACAAAACGAGAAGACAACCACACCAAGTCACCAACAAGAAGTCGAGGACCCACGCGGCGACGGCGATTAGCAAACTGCTGAGCCTTCTCCTGGGACAACTTCAAATTGTCCACCACATGACTCCAAATCCGATGCAACCTATCCACCACCATGTCCACTCCAGGACAATCAGAAGGTTCCACCTGACCAGAGGAAAAACGAGGATGAAACCCCGAATTACAAAAGAAAGGAGAAACCAAGGTAGCAGAACTAGCCCGATTATTAAGGGCAAACTCGGCCAGCGGCAAAAAGGTAACCCAGTCATCCTGATCAGCAGAAACAAAACACCTTAAATAAGTTTCCAAGGTCTGATTAGTTCGTTCAGTCTGGCCATTCGTCTGAGGATGGAATGCAGACGAAAAGGACAAATCAATGCCCATCTTAGCACAGAACGTCCGCCAAAATCTAGACACAAACTGGGATCCCCTGTCAGAAACGATGTTCTCAGGAATCCCATGCAAACGAACCACATTCTGAAAAAACAGAGGGACCAACTCAGAGGATGAAGGCAATTTAGGCAAGGGTACCAGATGAACCATTTTAGAAAAGCGATCACACACAACCCAGATGACGGACATTTTTTGAGAGACAGGGAGATCCGAAATAAAGTCCATGGAAATGTGCGTCCAAGGCCTCTTCGGGATAGGCAAAGGTGACAACAATCCACTGGCCCGAGAACAGCAAGGCTTAGCCCGAGCGCAAACCTCACAAGACTGCACAAAAGAACGCACATCCCTCGACAAGGAAGGCCACCAAAAAGACCTGGCCACCAAGTCTCTAGTATCAAATATTCCAGGATGACCTGCCAACGCAGAAGAATGGACCTCGGAGATGACTCTACTGGTCCAATTATCCGGAACAAACAGTCTCTCAGGCGGACAACGATCAGGTTTACCCGCCTGAAACTCCTGCAAAGCACGTCGCAAGTCTGGGGAGACAGCAGACAAAATCACCCCATCCCTAAGGATACCAGAGGGCTCAGAATTTCCAAGGGAGTCAGGCACAAAACTCCTAGAAAGAGCATCCGCCTTCACATTCTTTGAACCTGGCAGGTATGAAACCACAAAATTGAAACGAGAGAAAAACAGTGACCAACGAGCCTGTCTAGGATTCAGACGCCTGGCAGACTCAAGGTAAATCAAATTTTTGTGATCAGTCAAGACCACCACACGATGTCTAGCACCCTCTAGCCAATGACGCCACTCCTCAAATGCCCACTTCATGGCCAAAATTTCCCGATTACCAACATCATAATTCCGCTCAGCCGGCGAAAACTTTCTAGAAAAAAACGCGCATGGCTTCATCACTGAGCCATCGGAGCTTCTCTGTGACAAAACCGCCCCCGCTCCAATCTCGGAAGCATCAACCTCAACCTGAAAAGGGAGCGAAACATCTGGCTGACGCAACACAGGAGCAGAAGAAAACCGGCGCTTAAGTTCCTGAAAGGCCTCCACAGCCGCAGGAGACCAATTAGCAACATCAGCACCCTTCTTAGTCAAATCCGTCAAAGGCTTAACAACACTAGAAAAATTAGTTATAAAACGACGATAGAAATTAGCAAAACCCAAGAACTTCTGTAGACTCTTAAGAGATGTAGGCTGCGTCCAGTCACAAATAGCCTGAACCTTGACGGGATCCATCTCAATAGTAGAAGGGGAAAAAATATACCCCAAGAAAGAAATCTTCTGGACTCCAAAGAGACACTTTGAGCCTTTTACAAACGAGGAATTGGCCCGCAGGACCTGAAACACCTTCCTGACCTGCTGAACATGAGACTCCCAGTCATCAGAAAAAACCAAAATATCATCCAAATACACAATCATAAATTTATCCAGATATTCACGGAAAATATCGTGCATAAAGGACTGGAAGACTGAAGGAGCATTAGAAAGTCCAAAAGGCATTACCAAATACTCAAAATGGCCCTCAGGCGTATTAAATGCGGTTTTCCACTCATCACCTTGCTTTATTCGTATAAGATTATACGCACCCCGAAGATCAATCTTAGTGAACCATTTAGCCCCCTTAATGCGAGCAAACAAATCAGTCAACAATGGCAAAGGATACTGATATTTTACGGTAATCTTATTCAAAAGACGATAATCTATACAAGGCCTCAAGGAACCATCTTTTTTGGCCACGAAAAAAAAACCTGCTCCCAAAGGGGACAAAGATGGACGGATATGTCCCTTTTCCAAGGACTCCTTAACATAATCCCGCATAGCAGTATGCTCTGGCACTGACAGATTGAACAAACGACCTTTAGGAAATTTACTGCCTGGAATTAAATTTATAGCACAATCGCAATCCCTGTGAGGAGGAAGCGAACTGAGCTTAGGCTCCTCAAAAACATCCCGATAGTCAGACAAAAACACAGGAATCTCAGAAGGAGTAGATGAAGCGATAGAAATCGGAGGTGCATCATCATGAACCCCCTGACAACCCCAGCTTAACACAGACATTGATTTCCAGTCAAGGACTGGATTATGAGTTTGTAACCATGGCAGACCAAGTACTAGAACATCATGCAAATTATACAGTACCAGGAAGCGAATCACCTCCTGATGAACGGGAGTCATACGCATGGTCACTTGTGTCCAGTACTGAGGTTTATTCATAGCCAAAGGTGTAGAGTCAATTCCCTTCAAAGGAATAGGGACTTCCAGAGGCTCCAGACTAAACCCACAGCGATTGGCAAATGACCAATCCATAAGACTCAGGGCAGCGCCTGAATCCACATAGGCATCGACGGAAATGGATGATAATGAACAAATCAGAGTCACAGACAGAATGAACTTAGACTGTAAAGTACTAATGGCAACAGACTTATCAACCTTTTTTGTGCGTTTAGAGCATGCTGATATAACATGAGCTGAATCACCACAATAAAAGCACAACCCTTTTTTCCGCCTATACTTTTGCCGTTCACTTCTGGACTGAATTCTATCACATTGCATTATCTCAGGTGACGGTTCAGACGACACCACCAAATGAGGCACAGGTTTGCGCTCCCGTAAACGCCGATCAATCTGAACAGCCATAGTCATAGACTCATTCAGACCAGCAGGCGCAGGGAACCCCACCATAACATCTTTAATGGCCTCAGAAAGGCCATCTCTAAACTTTGCAGCCAGAGCACACTCATTCCACTGAGTAAGTACCGACCACTTCCGAAATTTTTGACAATAAATTTCTGCTTCATCTTGCCCCTGAGAGAGGGCCAACAAAGCTTTTTCAGCCTGAATCTCTTGGTTAGGTTCCTCATAGAGCAAACCCAATGCCAGAAAAAACGCATCCGCATTAAGCAACGCAGGGTCCCCTGGTGCCAATGCAAATGCCCAATCCTGAGGGTCACCCCGCAGGAAAGATATAATTATCTTGACTTACTGAGCAGGGTCTCCAGAGGAGCGAGATTTCAAAGAAAGAAACAACTTGCAATTGTTCCTAAAATTCAGAAAACGAGATCTATCTCCAGAAAAAAACTCTGGGACAGGAATTCTAGGTTCAGACATAGGAGCATGTACAACAAAATCCTGTATATCTTGAACCTTAGCGGCAAGATTATTCAGGCTGGAAGCCAAACTCTGGACGTCCATGATAAACAGCTGAGATCAGAGCCATTCAAAGATTAAGAGGAGGAGGAAGTAGCCAGGCTGCAATAAGGCTAGGCAGCAAACTCTGAGGGAAAGGGGAAGAAAAAAAAAAAAAAAAAAACTTCCTCAGACTACTTATCCTCCTACTTCAGCCAATACAATTAACACTTTGTGGGCCGGTTATACTGTCATGATCCCAATGGCAGGGGATCACAAAAATGACAAGCACAGATACAAACAAGCTCTAGGGCGATGGAACCTGAGCTGACCGCGACCCTAAACCTAACACACAAATAAAAGTAGCCGGGGAACGTGCCTACGATGATCCTAGACGTCTCGCTCCAGCCGAAGATCTAACTTCCCCTATCAGAAGAAACACAGACCTCTCTTGCCTCCAGAGAAATACCCCACAGCAAATAGCAGCCCCCCACATATAATGACGGTGAAATGAGAGGAAAGCACATACGTAGTATGAAAACAGTTTCAGCAAAATGAGGCCCGCTAAAGCTAGATAGCAGAGGATACAAAAGTGAACTGCGCGGTCAGCGAAAAACCCTTCAAAAAACCATCCTGAAATTACTTGAACTCATGTGCCAACTCATGGTACATGAAAAGCAATTTCAGCCCACTAGAGCAACCAGCAGCAGAGAATCACATATCTGCAGGCTGGACTAAAAACCAAATTAAGCAAAACACAAAACAGGAAAATCCAAACTTAGCTTGTCCAGAAGGTTCTAGGAGCAGGGAGCAGAGGTAACAAGACACACTGGATACATTGATAACCGGCGAGGAAATGCCAGCAAAGCCAGGTTAAATAGGAAACTCCCATATGCTGATGGAACAGGTGGAACCCAGAAACCCAGGAAAGACAAGTCACCCAGTACCATCAGTAACCACCAGAGGGAGCCCAAAAACAGAACTCACAACACCCTACCGCCCGTGTAGAGTGTGCCGTAATACCGGCTGGAAGAGGAGAATTCTTAAGGCGGAAGGCGTCTTGTATGGTGGATCTGATCCACTTGGCAAGGGTAGCTTTGGAAGCTGGCAGACCCTTGCGGCCGCCTTCCGGAAGAAGGAAAAAAGAGTCAGACCTCCGGAAGGACGCAGTCCTAGACACATATGCGCAATGCCCTGACAAGGTCAAGCGTATGTAGAGCCTTCTCCACTTTATGAACCGGGACCGGACAAAAGGATGGCAGTGAAATTTCCTCATTGAGGTGGAAGTGGGACACAACTTTCGGAAGGAAGGATGGGACCGTACAGAGAACTACCTTGTCCTGGTGAAAAACCAGGAAGGGCCGTCTGCAGGAGAGTGCTGTCAGTTCAGACACCCTGCGTAGCGAGGTGATTGCCACCAGGAAAACCACCTTCTGGGATAGAAGGCGGAGCGGGACTTCCTTAAGGGGTTTGAAGGGTGGTTCCTGCAATGCTGTCAGGACCAGGTTGAGGTTCCACGTTTCTAGTGGTCGTCTGTAGGGGGGAACCAACCAGGAAACCCCCTGAAGAAAAGTCCTTACTTGCGGCTTGGTAGCAATGCGCCTTTGAAAAAACACAGAGGGCTGACACCTGGCTCTTAAGTGAGCCCAGGAACAGCCTGGCCTCCAGACTCGATTGGAGAAAACCAAGTACTTTGGGTAAGGAATAAGGGAGTGTTGTCTGGCCACGAGATTCGCACCAGGTAAAGAAAGCTTTCCAGGTACGGTAATAGATCTTGGCAGAGGCTGGCTTCCATGCCCTGATCATGGTTCCAATGATGTCCGGCGAGAGCCCTGCCTGGGTTAGAACCCAGGTCTCAAGGGCCACGCCGTCAAATTGAGAGCCCCTGAGTTCTGGTGGTAGAACGGGCCTTGTGATAGAAGATCGGGGTGGCCGGGGAGACGCCAGGGGGCATCTACTGTAAGTTGTACGATGTCGGCGTACCATGTAAGTCTGGGCCAGTCTGGTGCGATTAGGATGGTTGGAACTCCCTCTTGCTTGATCTTCCTCACCACCCTGGATATCAGGGGGAGAGGTGGAAAAATGTACAGAAGCTGGAACTGGGTCCGGTCCTGAACCAGAGCGTCTGCTCCGAGCGACCGCGGATCATGTGTTCTGGCCATGAAGTTGGAGACCTTGGCATTGAAGTGGGATGCCATTGGGTCCACATCCGGGGTCCCCTGTTATGATGCGGTGGTCTAGGAGCAACATGGAACAAGCTCTGAAGGAAGTGGTAACTGTACTGACCGCAGTCCCTAAGCTCAACACAACACTAGAAGTAGCCGTGGGGTGCTCCTAACTCTCCCTAGGCACCTCGTCACCGCCTAAGAGCTAACTACCCCTAAAGATAGAAGCAGGAAAACTATCTTGCCTCAGAGAAAATCCCCAAAGGATAGATTAGCCCCCCACAAATAATGACTGTGAGTGGAGAGGGAAAAGACATACACAGAATGAAACCAGGATGAGCACAGGAGGCCAGTCTAACTTGATAGATAGGACAGGATGGAATACTGTGCGGTCAGTATAAAACACTACAAAAATCCACGCAGAGTTTACTAAAAATCTCCACACCTGACTAAAGGTGTAGAGGGTAAATCTGCTTCCCAGAGCTTCCAGCAAGACAGAATTAATTGATACTGATAACGCTGGACAAACATAGAAGAACAGAACGGATAAGTCCACAAACTATGAACAGAAAAGAGCAAGCAAAAACTTAGCTTTGCTGAACTGGTCAGGATAACCGGGAACTCCAAAGAGATGTGAATCCAACCAGGAACCATTTACAAGTGGCACTGGCTGAAGGACAGAGCCAGGCATAAATAGCCGAGCAGAAAAGACGATCAGTGGAGGCAGCTGATGACAGCTAACTCCAAGGAGCAGCCATACCACTAGAAACCACAAGAGGGAGCCCAAGAGCAGAACTCACAAAAGTGCCACTTACAACCACCGGAGGGAGCCCAAGAGCGGAATTCACAACAGTCCCCCAGCCATGGCAAATGTGGCGAAAAATTTCGGGATGGAGAGACCACTCTCCCGAGTCTATTTCTTGTCGGCTGAGGAAGTCTGCTAGCCAGTTGTCCACACCTGAAATGTGGACCGCCGAGAGAACCGACCCTGTGTCCTCTGCCCAGTGGAGGATATGTGACACTTCTCGCATCACCTGGGTACTGCGGGTCCCCCCTTGGTGATTCACATATGCCACAGCCGTGGCATTGTCCGACTGTATTCTGATGTGAGAGGCTGCCAGTAAGTGATGAAAGGTTCTCAATGCCAGGAGGATTGCACGAATTTCCAGGATGTTGATGGGCATGGTCACTTCCACTGGGGACCACTTGCCCTGTGCCCTGTGGTGCAGGTGCACTGCACTCCAACCCGTCAGGCTCGCATCGATGGTCAGAACCTTCCATTGACCTGTGAGAAAGGATTTCCCCTTGCTAGCAAGGTTTGCTTGAGCCACCAGTGCATGGACCTCTTGGTTGACGACGATAGCCGGAACTCCCTGTCGAGAGAGAAAGGGTTCTTGTCCCAGGACTTGAGGATGGCTAGTTGGAGAGGCCTGAGTCGAAACTGGGCAAATGGGACGGCTTCTATTGCTGCCCCCCTCCTGCCAAGGACTCTCATGTCAAACCAGAGAGATCGAGGGGGTTTGCAGAGGAGGGTGCGAACTCCTAAGCGAAGAGCCAGTGGCTTGTCCTTGGGAAGGAGCACTAGACCCCTGGAGGTGTTGAATAGCATTCCAGGAACGTCAGAGACTGACTCGGGGTTGGTGATGACTTTTGTAAGTTGACTAACCAGCCCATGTGACTCAGTGTCGATTGTAATTGAGACGCTGAGCTTGCAGTCCTTGAAGGAGGGAGCCTTGATGAGTAGATCGTCCAAGTAGGAAACGACTACTATGCCTGGAATGCAGGACGTCCATGGTGGCCGCGATGACTTTGGTAAACACTCTGGGAGCCGTGGCGAGTCCGAACGGGAGAGCCACGAATTGGTAGTGGTCCTGGTCGATTGCGAACCTGAGAAACCTCTGATGGGCAGGTGCAATCGGTATATGCAGGTATGCGTCTTGTATGTCTATGGAGGCGAGATATTCTCCCTTCTCCATGGACGCAATGATGGACCGAAGAGACTCCATGCGGAAGTGACGGACCCGTACATATTTGTTGAGTTGTTTTAGGTCCAATATGGGCCGCACCACTGCCTCCTTTCTTGGGGACTACGAATAGATTGGAGTAGAACCCTCGGAAGCGCTCGGCCGTGGGGACCGGTACTATGACTCCTGCTTGAAGAACGAGGAGACTGCTTGTCGGAAGGCACGAGCCTTGGCCGGTGGTTTTGGGGGCACAGAAAGGAAGAATCGGTCCGGTGGGTTGGAGGCGAACTCTATCTTGTACCCGGAAGACACTAATTCCCTGACCCACCTGTCTTCTGTAATAGGCAACCAGACTTGATGAAAGAGCAAAAGTCGGCCGCCTATGGGTGTGGCGTCTTTCGGAGTCCGTGAGTCATGATGAGGAGAAAGTCTGAGATTTTCCTCCTCTGGGCTTGGACTAGGCTGCTTTTGACTGCCAGGTCTTGTCCGACCTTTGCGTGTCGACCGTGAGTTGTCCCTGCGTGGGGAACAGTTACGATTTTGTGCTGGACGCGAGACGGACCAGCCCGAAGAATTCAGAAAGGATCGGAATAGAGTTTGGTTACGCTTCTTGTAAGTGCGTTTAGGTTTCAGTTGGGGAAGAGAGGTACTCTTACCCCCAGTGGCGTTGGATATCATCGTGTCCAACTGTTCACCAAAAAGTCGCCCACTGAGGTAGAGGAGGTGCGTGAGGGACTTCTTTGAGGCTGCGTCCGCTTTCCATTCCCGCAGCCAGAGGATACGCCGAATTGTGATGGCGTTTGATGCTATCCCCGCTACACCCCTTGCTGAATCCAGAGCTGCATGAAGCATGTAATCTGCTACGCCTGCTATTTGAACCGCTTGGTCCGACAGCTCAGGAGCGGATGCTTGGAGGCCAGCTTGTAAATTTTTGGCCCAGGCCAGAATGGCCTTGGCAGCCCAAACGGAAGCAAACGCAGGAGCCATGGATGCCCCTGCAGCCTCGAAAATTGAACGAGCCATGCGTTCTACCTGCCGGTCTGCTGCATCCCTGAGGGTTGACCTATCTGGCAGTGAAAGGAGGGACTGTGCTGCTAGTCTAGAGACTAGGGGGTCCACTTCGGGCGGGTCTGTCCATTCCTTGGTATCCTTTCTTTGGGAAGGGGTACCTAGCCTCCAGATATTTGCTTTTAGCAAATTTTTTCTCAGGCTGTGAAATCTGCTTTTTAAGGATCGCCTTAAACTGGGTGGTTAGAGAAAACCTTAGGCAGCTTCAGTGGTCCTTCAAAGGAAATCTTGTGTTCTGGGGCCTCTGGTGGCGGATCAGAAATGTCCAGCACCCGATGGATGGAAGAGATTAAGTCCTCAACTAGCGCTGTATTGCTAGGAGGGATTGGGATCAGGGACCCCCTCTGTTTCCTTGTCTGAGTCTGAGTCACAGATGCCTTCCGAATCCAGTGTATCACTGAGGCGTCCCCTGCTGGGTGAGCTGGGGCGGAGGCCTTCTCTGGTCGGGGATTGCGGAGATCTGCATTGTCTACCCCTGGAAGGGGACGGTCTAGATGACCTAGAACTACGGTGTCTCTCCCTAGAAGGGTATGACCGTGTGCTATGGGATGACGCAGATGAACGTGACCTAAGGGTCCGCTTGCGTCCTGACCTGATGTGGATGTGCCAGGGTTGTCCTGTCCCTGAGTCAAGCTCCCCCTTTGCTGGGTAGCGGTCATAGCCGAGGCATGACTCTGCAGAGCCTGAAGCAATGTGGAGGTTAGGTTATCTAGAGACTGCGTCATAGATTGCGACATCTGAGTGACCCATTTCGGCGTGGCATTAGACACTGAGGCATTAGCAGGGGCCTCTTGGGGCTCTGACACAGTAGTCTGAGTGCAGCCCTGGCAGTGCGGGTACGTGTTGCCGCTGGGGAGAGCGGTCCCGCAGGCTGTGCAGAATGCATAATAGAAGTCCTGCCTGGTTCTCTTGGACCTTGAGCCTGGCATAGTGCACAGAGTGCAAAAGGACTGGCTAGCACCTTACAGGGGTAGCTATGCAGAGTAACCTTATAGAGGAGCCTTATAGGGAATATGGATTCACAGCCGAGTAAAACAACCCAGCTGTGATCTTACCCCACCAGTTTGCTCCTAGGTCCAGCGCCGAAGAACCACAGTCCTGTGCCCCCTGGAGACTAGCTGGCCTGGTCCTGCTGACCGGGAGATGCAGGGTTAATCCTTGCTGCAGTAGAAATGGCAGCGAGGAGAAGAGGCAGGGAGAGAAGGGGGCGGAGAGCTGAGGAAAAAAGGCGGCTAAGCTGTGTAAAAGCGCGCCCTTTCTGTCTCGATCCGTCCCCTCTGTGACACTGTAGAGTGTCATATTTGTCATCCGGGGGGAGGGCCGGGGGGCAGAGAGGAGGCGGCAGCTTCAGCTAGGCCGAAGCCGCGGCCTAAATTAGATGCCTGATGCCCAGAAAGGCTCCAGGCTGGCGCGGAAGTCCGGGAGGGGGTCGGATCTGAACCGGACCCCCCCCCCCCCCCCCCCCCGGATTTGAAGGCAGGATAGCGGTGGGGCTATAAGCGGAAGGGGGGGGCCCTGTGAGGGGTCCCCCTGAGGCAGCATACAGCTGGTGCTGCCGCAGATACAGAGTGCAGGGAGCCCTGTGTCTCTATTGTGCCATGCCTGCCTGCACTCCCCCCGGCCCCGAAAGGAGCCCGCAGCTGGGCTGGGGTCCCTGGATGCAGGCGCAATGTGCTGGCCCATTACTGGGAGCGGCAGAGTGCTGCCTGTACAGGCCCTACCTGAGGCTTCTCAACCTAATGCCCCCAGAGGGGGATTAGGGAGGGTGCTGCTATGACCTTCAGGCGACTTCATCCTCGCCTCGACCTCAACCCATAAACCAAAAGGAATAGGGCAAGGAGGGGGGTTCTCTACTTCGAACCAGCACCCGAGGGACTGGGGAAGGAGCGACATAGGGAATAGCCATCTCGACTTCAACCGGGCGCCCCGTAATAGGGGGCCGAGGAAGGAACCATGCCGGGAGTCTCACAGGAGACCCACTTTTCTTCACCTGTAATCCGTTGGAAAAAACGGAGTAAAAAATCTTAGGTGTGCCTCCTATGCGACACTAAGCAAAAACTGGAGAAGGCTGACGCCGTCCAGGGGTGTATACTGCAGAGGAGGACCTACGGTTAATCTTTTTCAGATTATGCATAGTGTCGCCTCCTAGTGGACAGCAGCATAACACCCATGGTCCTGTGTCCCCCAATGAGGCGACAGAGTAAAATGTCTTCCAGGTACGGTGATAGATTCGGACCGATGTGGGTTTACGGGCACTAACCATAGTGGAAATGACCTGTTGAGAAAATCCAGCCTGGGTCAAGACTCAGGATTCAACAACCACGTCGTTACAACACAGGGCCCCTAAGTTCTGGTGGTAGATCGGGCCCTGGGAGATCAGATCTGGCCGATACAGCAGCCTTCATTGTATTTCGGCGACGAGGCGCACCAACTCTGCGAATCACGAATGGTGTGGCCAATCGGGAGCGACCAGGATCACTGGGACTCCTTCTGCTTTGATTTTCCTGATTACTCTGGGGAGTAACTGTAGAGGGGGAATAATGTACAGAAGGCAGAATAGGCGCCACGAAAGAACCAGAGCATCCACTTCGATTGCCTGTGGATCTCGAGACCTCGCTATAAACTGGGGAACCATGGCATTCAGTCTGGACGCCATGAGATCCACATATGGTGTTTCCCAGCAAAGACAGATCTGGTTGAGGACTTCCGGATGAAGCTCCCACTCCCCTGAGGCGAGATCCTGGCAGCTGAGGAAGTCCGCCGTTCAGTATTCCACTCCTGGAATGTGCACCACTGAGATCACCGAGTGGTTGTTCTCTGCCCATCGAAGGATGTGAGTTACCTCGGACATGGCCGCCCTGCTGCGTGTACCCCCTTGTCTGATTGAATACGGATGGGGCAACCTGCTAGAAAATGATGGAACTGCTGCAGGGCCAGTCGAATAGCACGGATCTCCAGAACGTTGATCGGTAGCTTCGATTCGTGAACTAACCAGCGGTCTTAAGCAGTGTGGTGGCGGAAGACTGCTCCCCAGCTCGAAAGACTGGCATCGGTTGTCATCATCAGCCATTGAACGGGTAGGAAAGACTTCCCCCGGTTGAAAAGTTCAATGTCCACCACCTGAGAGCCTGTCTGACCTTCAGGGACAAGTGGCACCTGCGGTTGAGAGAAAACGGGTTTCTGTCCCAAACTGCCAGAATGGCATGTTGTAGGGAATGAAGGTGCAGTTTGGCAAAAGGGACCGCTTCCATTGCAGCCACCATCTTTCCTAGTACCCTCATTGCAAACCGGATGGAGTGAGGGGAAGACTGACGAAGTGCTCGGGCTCCTTGTTGAAGGGCTAAGACCTTGTTTGGAGGGAGAACTACGAACCCCCGAGACGAGTCCAGGGACATTCCTAGAAATGAAATCTGTTGGGGTAGGACAGGAGAGGATTTGCTTACGTTTATCAGCCAGCCCAGGTGAGAAAGGGTATCGCAAGTAATGCGAATGGACTCCGTGCAGTTGTGGAAAGATGGACCCTTGATCAACAGGTTGTCCAGATAGGGCAGAACGATCTCGCCCCGAGAGTGCAGGATGGACATGACAGCTACCATGACCTTTGTGAACATTCTGGGAGCCATAGCGAGGCCAAAGGGCAGGGCCATGAATTGAAAATGCTGGTCACGAATGGCGAAGAGCAGGAATCTCTGGTGAGGAAGAAAAATCGGAATAAGTAAGTGTCTCGGATGTCGATTGAGGCCAAGAATTCTCCCTCTTCCAGGAAAGTGATAACTGAGCGCAGAGATTCCATGCTGAAATAATAGACCTTAACAAACTTGTATAGACGTTTGAAGTCTAGTATGGGTCTTACCCTTTCCGTCCTTCTTTGGGAAGACGAAAAGGTTTGAATAGAAACCCTGAAACCTTTCGCTTTCTGGGACGGGGACAATGACGTCATCGTGACGCAATGCGTCTATGGCCTGGGAGAAAGCGTTGTCCCTTGCCTCTGAAGAGGGAGGACAAGAGGGAAAGAAACGTGAAGTTGGGCACGTAGCAAAGTCGATCTTGTATCCGGATGACACCAGATCTCTGACCTACTCGTTGGAGACGACGGAAAGCCAGACCTGACGAAAGAAGTAGGCAGCCGCCTACCTTGCCGGTGTCGACCGGATAGGCAGCGTAAGGAAAATTTCTGAGACCTAGGACCTTTAGGTCTCGACTGCTTGGTTCAGGACTTTCAATACTGGTTAGGTCTGTACGAGACCTGAGCTCCTCCATCCCTTCATGGAGAACGTCCTTAACCGGATGAAGTAGTGGTAGTAGCGCAGCCTGGAGTGGAGTGTAAGGAATGGAAACAGATTTGTTGCGGTCTCTGAAATGGATGCCTAAGTCTCTCTTGGGGAAGGAATTTACGCTTTCCTCCCGTAGCATCGGAAAGAGGGATTTTTGTGTTACTCACCGTAAAATCCATTTCTCCGAGACGCTCATTGGGGGACACAGGACTGTGGGTGTATGCTTCTGCCGCCAGGAGGCTGACACTAAGTAAACATAAAAAAAGGTTTAGCTCCTCCCCCGTCGTATACACGCTGACACTGGCTACCAGAGAATCCAGTTTGGTGCAAAAGCAGTAGGAGAACAAAAGAAAAATAATACATCAGCATAAATACAGAAAACTCATGTCTAGAAAAGACTTCACTTGACTGATAATTTCAGATACAAAAAAGCAGCCATCCGGCTACCAGGGAGGGAGCTGTGTCCCCCAATGAGCGACTCGGAGAAAAGGATTTTACGGTGAGTAACACAAAAATCCCTATTTCTCCTTTGCCTCATTGGGGGACACAGGACTGTGGGATGTCTTAAAGCAGTCCCTGGGTGGGGAATTAACTCACCGGTATAACATCCAGGCATCTGCCGCCTTTAAGTGCGCTACCGCTGCCTGAAGAATCCTTCTACCCAGACTTGCATCTGCAGAGGTCTGAGAGTGGATATTGTAGTGTTTGGAAAAGGTATGCAGACTAGACCATGTCGCAGCCTTGCAAAGCTGTTCTGCTGAGGAATCGCCCAGGAAGCCCCCACTGCTCTAGTGGAATGAGTTCTGATTCCAGCCAGAAACACCATGCCCTTGGCGCGGTAGGCTTCCTGAATAGCTGAACGTATCCGTATCCACCTGGCCAAGGTAGATTTTGAGGCCGCGAATCCCTTCCTGCGACAATCCGGGAGGACAAACAGAACATCCGTCTGTCAAAAAGGAGCTGTTCGAGAAATGTACCTCCTCAGCGCTCTCACTAGATCCAGCGTATGGAGTGCTTTTTCCACAGGGAACATCGGTGCCAGGCAAAAAGAGGGAAGAACTATATCCTCGCTAATGTGGAACGAGGAAACTACCTTCGGCAAGAAGGAGGGCGCTGGTCTGAGCACCACCTTATCCTGATAGAACTGTAGAAAAGGAACACGACAGGAAAGAGCTGCCAGCTCTGATACCCGCCTAATGGAGGTTATGGCCACAAAGGATACGACTTTCCAGAAAAGGAAACTTAAAGAAATGTCCTGAAGCGGTTCGAAAGGAGCTTCCTGTAAGGCCCTTAAGACTAAATTAAACCTCCAGAGGAGTCCTATAAGGGGGGACCTTATGAGCGACTCCCTGAAAGAAGGTCTTTACCTGAAGGTTAGTAGCAATCCTGCGCTGAAAAATGACCAACAAGGCTGAAATCTGTCTTTTAAGAGTACTTGGTGCCAGCCCTGAATCCAGGCCCGCTTGGAGAAAGGCAAGAATATTTGGGATGGAAAAACGTAGTGGAGGTAGTCCACGCTCTCTGCACCATGAAAGAAAAACCTTCCAAGTGTGATAATAAATCCGTGCTGAAACAGATTTCCGGGCACTAATCAGGGTATCAGCCACCTCCTGGGAGAACCCGGCTTGTGTTAAAACTCAAGATTCAACGGCCAGGCTGTTAAATGCAGGGCCCCTAAGTTCTGGTGGTAAATCGGCCCCTGAGATAGAAGATCCGGACGGTCGGGAAGCCGCCACGGAACTCCGGTGAGCAGCTGTACTAGGTCTGCGTACCATGACCGACGTGGCCAATCCGGGACAACCACAATAGCTGGCACTCCCTCTGACTTGATTTTCTTGATCACCTTTGGGAGCAGTGCCAGAGGGGGGGGGAACAGATATGGGAAATGAAATTGGTTCCAAGCCAGAACCAACGCATCCACGGCGATAGCCTGTGGATCTCGATACCGGGCGACAAACCTGGGCACCTTGGCATTCCTCCCGGAAGCCATTAGATCCACGTCCGGAGTCCCCCATTGATGACATATTTGCTGAAATACCTTGGGATGGAGAGACCATTCCCCAGACGCAAGGCCCCACCGCCCAGTTCTCCTCGCCCGGAATGTGGACTGCCGAAATTACTGAGTGATTCCTCTCAGCCCAGTAAAGTATTTGCTTTACTTCCTGCATGGCCGCCTTGCTGTGGGTGCCCCCCTGATGATTTATATATGCCACGGCCGTGGCATTGTCCGATTGAATCCGGACAGGACGGCCCGCCAGAAGATGATGGAAATGCTGCAAAGCCAGTCGAACTGTCCGAATCTCTAAGAGATTGATCGGAAGACCTGACTGCCGAGGGGACCAGCGCCCCTGAGCTGTGTGGTGAAAGAACACTGCTCCCCAACCTAGGAGACTGACATCCGTTGTCACCACTAGCCAATGGGTCAGAGGAAAGGGTTTGCCCTTTAGTAGGGATTGGCTGGTTAACCACCATGAGAGAGGCTGCCTGACCTGGGGGGACAGATGGCACCTGAGGTTGAGGGAGAATGGATTCTTGTCCCATGCTGTTAAAAGAGCATGTTGGAGAGGTCGAAGATGAAGTTGTGCAAATGGTATTGCTTCCATTGTCGCAATCATCCTCCCTAAGACCCTCATGCAGGACCGGATTGTATGACAGCTTGGCTGCCGAAGGACCCCCACCTCTAGCCGGAGAGCCAGGACCTTGTCCTGGGGCAAGAAAATCAGAGCCTGAGAGGTGTCGAAAATTAACCCTAGAAATGAAATTTTCCGAGATGGTACGAGGGATGACTTTTTTAAATTCAGACGAGAACCCAGATGAGAAAGAGTGTCTAGCGAAATGCTGACATTTTCCTCGCAGGCCTGAAAGGACAGGACCCTTGATAAGAAGGTCGTCTAGATATGGCAAAACCAGTATGCCTCGGGAGTGCAGAATGGCCACAACTGTCGCCATGACCTTTGTGAACACCCTGGGAGCGGAGGCCAGCCCGAAGGGTAAAGCCGTGAACTGGAAATGTAGGTCGGTTATGGCAAAATGTAGAAATCTTTGATGTGAAGGAAATATGGGAATATGCAGGTAGGCATCCTGAATGTCTATCGAGGCTAAGAATTGCCCCTTTTCCATTGACGCAATGACTGACCGAAGAGATTCCATTCGAAAGTGACGAATGTTGGCAAACCTGTTTAAACGTTTCAGGTCCAGAATGGGCCTTACCGTTCCGTCCTTTTTGGGCACTACAAACAGGTTGGAATAGAACCCCTGAAATCTCTCCTCCTTTGGAACTGGAATGATAACCCCGCGAAGTTGAAGGGACTCTATAGAATTGAACAGGGCTTGACGCCAGGATTCGGACCTGGGGAGACGGGATGAAGAACCGGCGTGGCGGTTGACAAACAAACTCTATCTTGTATCCTGAAGACACCAGCTCTCCTACCCACCTGTCGTGAACGGAGTTGAGCCAGGCCTGGTGAAACAAAAGTAGGCGTCCTCCCACTCTGTTGGTGGAGATCCAAGGATGCCTCCAGTCACTTGGCCAAAAACCTATGGAACCTAGATCCCCTCGATCTAGGCAGCTGGGAACGCATTCTTCCCAATGGATTGGCTCTATAGGAGACCCGATTATCTCGGTCCTGGTTGGGTCAACCCTGCGCAGCGAGGTTTGACGCTGGGCCTGAAACTGGCGACAAAAAGGCTGTCTAATCCTTTGCTGTAGGAGAAAATTGCTTTTCCCTCTTGTGGTATCAGTTGAGCTGATCCAGCTTCTCTCCGCACAAACGACCCCCCTGATACAGGAGGGTTGTAAGGGATTTCTTAGAGGTAGAATCTGCTCGCCATGTTCTTAACCAGAGAGCCCTTCTAATGGCAATAGCATTCACTGCCGCCGATGCAGCACAGTCTGCTGCATCTAAGGACGCATTAATCAGATAGCTCCCGGCAAAAGCTATCAGATTTCACATTTCTGTCAACTCCACTGGCAAGTCCCTCTCTTGATGGGCCTTTGTCAAGGATTCTGACCAAGACATCATAGCCTTAGCAACCTAAGTTGCCGCAAAAGAAGGAAAAAGGGCCTCAAAAATGGAACAAGTCAAACTTTCTAAGGCGAGCCGTAGGATCCTTAATAGAAGAGCCGTTGGGAAGGGATAACAAAGTGTTAGACGCCAGTCGGGACACCGGAGGATAGACCGAAGGGGATTCTGCCCATTTATTACGTAGCTCAGGAGTAAAAGGGTATCTTGCCCTCAAAGCTTTTTGCCCTGAAAAACGTCTGTCCGGGTGCTCCCGATGCCGCTGAACCAGATCCTCAAACTCAGGGTGAGATGAAAAAACCCTATGAAACTGTTTGGCCCGCTTAAATGAAACTTTGTGGTCCCAGCGGGTTCGTCTTTTATTCCCAGGGTCTGGTTGACGGCCTCAATCAGGCTGTCAACAGACTCCTGAAACCCAAGAGTCTCTAGATTAAGGGACCCCACTGAATCATAGTCTGACCAGAGTTCCTCGCTTTCTGCTGGGGAAGGTGAGCGAGAGACGGAAGTCCAGGATGCTAATTCACCTGATGGCCCAGGAGACGCTGTGAGAGTTTGCTTCCCCCGTGTCTGCCTAGTGCAGCGTGGCCCCTGCAGGCCGGAGGTTCCTGAGAAACGGAGGATCTCTCTAAGACAGATGAACTGCTGTCCCTGACTCCAGCCGGGGTCTGAAGGAACTCGATTGCTTTAGTTAGGGACGCCATGGATTGTGATAATGACATGACCCATTCTGGTGGAACCACCCCAGTCTCTGCCTGAGATGCAGGAGTAACTCGCAGGGGGGGCTCCTGATCGCAATCAGAGTCGCAGGCCTTGCAGAGACGATTACTCTGGGCATGCGGGAAAGGAGACCGACAGGCTACACATACGGTATATAGGACCGTATGAGATTTGGTCCTTCTAGACATGGTGATCTGCAGATGCTATAATCAGGGGCTCTAAATTGGAGAAGAGGAGATGCTTCTGCTGTCAGGCTGGGGGAAGAGGCACCTACCCCAGTCCTGTGTCCCTGCACGTACTGTGGAGCTGACCATCAAAATGGAGAGAATGTGCCACCTTTATTCCATGCCGACATCCGGGGGAGGAACTGCCGGGATTGCAGCGCCGCTGCGGCCTATGGCAGGCCGAAGCCGGACCTAGATTTCCCCTCAGAGAGGAAAGGAGGGGGCGGACCCGGAACTAGTCACGCCGTAGGGGGTGGGGCTTCTGTGTGCTGCCTATCCTGGCCGGAAGCCGGGGAAACTACCCCATGATTGCTCCAGAAGAGCGCGCCGAGATGCTAGGCCGCAGCATGGCGTCGCGCTGGAAAGCCTGCGGCGCCTGCTGCACTGGACCTGCTGCGGTGCCGCCTGGTGTCGGAAGGATAGTGGCACCGCCTAGAGCTTGAAAGGATTACGACAGCGGTCCGGCAAAAGAATGCGGTGCTGTCGTCCCCACCGCCATCTGACCCTCCATAGATGCCCTTTCAAGGTAACCCGCGCTGTATTAGGAGGCCCTCCCCGGTTGTGCTTAAAGATTTAGCGGGGGGAGGGCAGAAGAAAAGATGCTGCAGGAACTCCATCTTCCCTCCCTAGGATGAGGAGAGGGCCCACCACCCCTCTATCACCGCTGCTGAATCATTGGTGTAGTAAACAGGGGGTCGCACGGACATCCGCGAGCACCTGTACAGCGTATGGTCTTTGTTACCTTAGGGTAGTCAGGGCTAAGTCCGGCATGTAATCCCACGTCGCGTGAAAGGAGACGTGGAGAGTACTCGCACGTGCTCGCCCGTTGCTGGTTTCGGGAGATCGGACCCCTTCAAAAGGATCCGTCGCCCCTCTCAATCCTTTAAGATGTAGAGAAGAAAAAAGGGGTCCAAAGGATCCGGGACCCAGACGTGTGCCTCCTTCAGACGCTAAGCATGAACTGGATTCTCTGGTAGCCAGTGTCAGGGTGTATACGACGGGGGAGGAGCTAAACTTTTTTTATGTTTACTTAGTGTCAGCCTCCTGGCGGCAGAAGCATACACCCACAGTCCTGTGTCTCCCAATGAGGCGAAGGAGAAATAACCTGATCCATATTTTCTCCAAATAAGCCACCGCTTTGATAAGGAAGGGAGGTGAGAGACTTTTTTGATGTAGAGTCCGCCTTTCACGCTCTGAGCCATAATGTCTTTCTGATAGTGATGGCATTGGCTGCTGATTGAACAGCACAACCGGCCGCATCAATGGATGCATGTACCTGGTAATCACCTGCCCGGGAAATTTGGTTGGCAAGGTGCGCCGCCTCTGGAGGAAGTTTACTGCTCCGAAGTGAAGTAGCTAAGGTCTCTGACCAGAAAACCATTGCCTTAGCTACCCATGCTCCAGCAAAGGATGGATAGAGAGCCGAACCGGAGGCCTCAAAGAAAGAGCGAGCCAAACTTATGCTCTGACGGTCTGTGAGATTTTTGATGGATGAGCCATCCGGCACGGATAGAAGAGTTTTGGACACTAGGCAGGATACTCGGGATCTACTGCCGAAGATTGAGCCCAATCTTTTCTCAGATCAGCTGAAAAGATATTTTGCTTCAAGAGGCCTTTGTCCTGTGAAGCATTTATCAGGGTGTTCTCTGTGCCTATTAATTATGGCTCTAAATTCAGGATGAATATCAAAAGCCTTTTGAGAGTGTTTAGTCCTTTTAAAGAACACGGTTTGATCCGGAGTGGAGCCAGAATCTTCCTCAAACTTTAAAGCCTGGTTGACAGCCTCAATCAGCGAATCCACTGTTTTCTGAAAATCTGGCGAATCCAGATCATAGGAACCATCAGATTCCTGAAAACGCTCCGGTCCCCCGAAAGATCACGGAGGGATTCAAATCGGTTTGGCCAGCGAAGCCATGGATTGAGACAGTGACGAAGCCCAATCAGGGGGACTAGGTACACTGGGCTCGGTGGCAGCGGAGGGCTCCTGAGCACAGTTGGGGTCACAGGCATTGTAGAGCGGCGAACTCTGAGCCTTAAGAAACGCAGACTGGCATGAAGAGCATGAAGCAAAAATATAGCCATAGTCTTGTTAGACTTTTTAGATGCCTTAGGCTGGGACATGATGTACCCTTCAATGTGGCCCTATAATAATAGGGGCTGCTGAGAAGGGATACTGCTGAGAAAAAGGGTTACAGCAGGGACGAGGATGTATAATGCAGCGCTCCCTTAGGCCGGGTTCACATTGCGTTGCTGGCGTCCGTTAGACGGACTACGTTACACCGCGGCATAACCCAGTCCGTTAACGCCGCCATTAATACCTATGTCAGACGCATCGCTAGCGCACACCCACAATGGGCGTGCGCCAGCGATGTGCCGTCATTGAGTGACGGACCCTGAGACGCGGGCTGTAGCGTTTCCGGGTCCGTCACTGCTAGCTATCTGCGCTAGCGCGATGGAATGTCGGCACTTGCGTTAACAGCAGCCCGTTAACGTATGTGTTGAACGGGCTGCTGTTAACGCAATGTGAACCCGGCCTTACCCAGTTGTGTCCCCGCTCCTCCTGCGTTTCTCCAATTGCGTGGCCACTGCGCTGAGAACATTTGCTGCTGGGACCTTTCCTTCCTGATGGCAGCTAGTGTGTCCTGAGGCGGTCTGGGGGGGGGGGGGGGGGGGAGAAAGATGGCCCCCGAGATCTCAGAGGTGCTTCTCGTGCTGTGTGATAAGCGCCAGGACCAGTGGGCGGAGCCTCCGCATGGCATCATTGCATGGGCTGAGATAGGGGTTGCGGCCTAGTACAGGGCCAAAGCCAGGGACTAAATTTGCAGCGCCGGCCGGCATCGATGCAGGAAGAGGCCGAATGCGCGCCCCCCAAGTCATAATGGTTCATCCTTAAACAGCGCTGCCCCAGACCACCTGAAAGGAGCCCTCCAACCCCGGCACTTACCCAGAGAAGCTGGCGGGTGGCAGGTCCTCCTGTGCTGCTGCTGGTTTGAACGGTGCAGGGATAAGGGGCAAAACCCTCAATCCACCATCCCTTTAGAAGGGAGGTGGAGAGGGACCATCCGCCTCCTTGTACCATCCGCTTTAACAGTGGTGGTGCAGTGGGGGCTGTTCGGACGCCAAAAGAGGGGCCACTGTACATCCAAAAGGTTAAATCCCCTTGGATGGGACAGGGCTGAATGTCCGGTATTAGGCCTGGCTGCGGAACAGAATACGTGGAGGTGACACTCCATGTGCCCATCCATTAGGGGTGTGGGAAGATTGGTGCCCTAGAAGTGACCCGTTGCCCCCCAAAAATTCAGCCCAGGCTTGGCATCCCACGTCGCAGGAGAGGATACGGAGAGACGATACTCTCCGTGCTCGAATGTTGATGGTTCGGGAAGATCGGAACCTTGAAAGGATCCGTCGCCCCTTCATTCCACTTGGAAAAATGTAAAAATTGGTAGAAATGTAAAAATAAAATAATAAAGAGCTTTTGGTCTGAAGACTAGACCCAAGTGCCTCCTACGGACACTAAGCAAGAACTGGTTCTCTAGGAGCCAGCACGAGGGTGTATACTAAAGAGAAGGAGCTAACTTTTTTTGTGTTGACTTAGTGTCAGCCTCCTAGTGGCAGCAGCATACACATGGTCTATGTCCTCCAAGGAGGGGAAGGAGAAAAAAGGACAATTCAGGCATTTCAATATCTTTTCTTTTACGCCATTTTATACTTTCATACATTAGTTTTAGATTTTTATAAATCTGACTTTTACAGACGCGGCAACGCAAAATATATTATTATATTATTTTTTGATTAGTAAATGGTCAAGGTTTTTAAAGTCATTATAATTCTTTTTACCTTTTTATTTCTCTTTTGTTGCCCCTTCGGGGACTTGATCTTGCAATCATTTCTATGCACTGAAGTATAGCAGTATATACTACAAGGTAGTGTCTCCTTAGTCTAGGCTTCATGGAGGTACAAAGATGGTTGTGACCAAAGCCGTCAGGAGGTGCAGACAACCCTCCGAAGCTGCACCACTCAAATGCCGCTGTAGGAGATTAACAGAGGTATTTATGTGGTTAAACAGAAGCAATCAGAGGCAGCTAATAGGAAACACAGGGCATCTGTCCTGCAAGGAGCAGGCGCTGCTCCTGAGCGTGCGCTGCTCCTGCGCCATACGACAATACCCGAAATGGGATGTACATGTAAGTAGTAAGTCAGGAGGGAGATAAATGGGTATTTCATATAAAGCTGGTTTATTGTATAACGAAAAGTGATAACTTTTTGTAAGATCGGACAGGATGCGGACTCTATTTCACATCCTCTCTCTACAGTCCATACGGTACTCCTGTCCATGAGGGCTGCTGATGGAGAAGAATATGAATAGATGCATCATTCAGCCTCCTCCGCTGCACCTACACTGATGTAATGTGAACAGCGTGTTACTATAGAGGATGCTGAATGACTTGCCCAGTTACATGCCCCTCCAACAGTAGCCATTTTATAGATGGGAGTACCGTTCAGACAACAACATAAGGAAGGCCAAGCAAAGGAACATGAAAACAGTCAAAGAGATAGCGTCAAAGAAGCATTGATCAGTAAGCAGGGCAGTTCTGAGGACCTTACATAAAATGTTTACATTATGATCAACTGGGTTGGTAATGGATTGCATTGAAAAAAGGTTAAACATCTCTGACCTAAGTTTTCTCCAATTCCAGGCACTATTTTTGGAGGGTGTCCGTCAATCACTGTTTCAAGGTATGTTCACAAATTTACGTGCAGAAATTCCCTAGTAGAATACCGGCATAAAAGATATTTCATCTACACGTTGTTAAAAGTTTTGCTGAGAAAATTGACATGAAAAGTGGAGGGGGAACCAGTCAGCAGAATTTCAGTACTCAAAATGTTTGAGCAGATATGCAAATAAGGTGGAAGAGCTATGGTAGATGTGAAGCTTCTGTCACTCCAGCTCTACTCTTTGCCCAGTGCAGCCTCCTGCTGGCTGACTGACACCCTCTATGCTGTCTGACTTCAGGCAAAAAAAAAAAGCAGAGTCAAGCAGGAGGAAGCGATGCTGGACGGGAAATAGAGCTGGAGTGACAGAGGCTTAAGATCTACCCTTTTGCATATCAATGCAAATATTGATTTCTCAGTAAGAGTAGACTAACCATCTAAAGGTATTGCTGGACTGGTCTTTTAAAGCAATATATGCGTATATAAATAGATTTTAAAGGGAGTCTGTCACCGCCAAAATCGTATATGAGCTGTGGCCACCGGCATCAGGGGCTTATCTACAGTATTCTGTAATGCTGTAGTTAAGCCCCTGATGCAACCTGAAAGATGAGAAAAAGAGGTTAGATTATACTCACCTAGGGGCAGTCCCGCTGCGGTCCGATGGGCGTCGCGGTCCGGGTCTGGTGCCTTCCATCTTCATACGATGACGTCCTCTTCTTGCCGCGGCTCCGGCGTACTTTGTCTGCCCTGTTGAGGCCTCTCTGACCGTTACCGGCGCCTGCGCACTGCAGTACTTTTCTCTGCCCTCAACAGGACAAAGTACGCCGGAGCCGCGGCAAGAAGAGGACGTCATCGTATGAAGATGGGAGGCACCAGACCTGAACCGCGACGCTCATTGGACCGGACCGCAGCGGGACCGCCCCTGGGTGAGTATAATATAACCTTTATTTCTCATCTTTCAGGTTACATCGGGGGTTTATCTACAGCATTACAGAATGCTGTAGATAAGCCCCTGATGCCGGTGGACGCAGCTCATATACGATTTTGGGGGTGACAGGTTCCCTTTAAAGGGGATCAACAGGATTTACAACCCTGACAGTGTCAATTCTTTGTGTGGAATTCATTGAGCATTCCACCCTGCAATGCAAAAAGGAAAAATCCGCAAAAAATCCCAACACATGCAACACATGGAGAGTTTTCTGTAGATATTTTCGCAGCGTATTTGCTACATATGAACATTTCCTTATTATGTACATATACTTACAAGCTTGTTTCAGAATACATTCAGGAGTATAAAAAGGAGGAAAAAAAAAAAAAAGACAACAAGTTCACTTATACCATCGTGCACAGAATTGTAGCCTCTCCTGACAAACGTTCAGGATGGTCTAGGATTGAAGGAAGAAAAAAAAAATGATCTTTTCTTCCCAGAAATAGTGCCACACTTGTCCAAATACGACGTTTTGCACAGTGATGAGGAGAGCCCATCATCCTTACACGGTGCTGCAAATGATGTAGACACTGTTGAATAGTCTGGTAAGGAATATGATTGCTTCAATGGTGTTTATGAAATCCAACCAGTGTGTATAAAGATATAGTATCCAGCATTTCCACCTTTTGTGGCATTATATGTAGCAGGGGAATGTCAGCACAGTCAGTGTAAACGTGGAACGGGTCGAGCTGTTGAATAGTCGGCTCCCTGCTGCACCATTCCGCCTGTGTGTCTGAGTCTCAGCGCAGCAGGTGCAATGGCCTCACTGTGCTCAGTCCACATACAGAGGGACTGCAGCTAGGCGAGTAGTATTTTTTATATGTCAGTATCTGTGTGGCGCTGTGGTGGCCATTATACGGTGTGGGAGAAAATAATACTGCTTTGGGGGCAATATGGCAACATAACAGTGTGTAGGAGGCACTGAGGGGGGATTTATACTTTGCTGGAGGAGCTGTGGGATCATCATACTGTACGTTTGTGTGTGTGGGGATCACACTGTGTAGGGGACATTTTTGGTGGCATCATACTGTATAAAAGCCAGAAATGGGGGATCTTAGTGGGTGAAAAAATGGGCTTCAGTAGGGGCATAATTACTACCTATGTGCGCCTCTTTAGGTAGTATCTGGTATTGCACTCCAATTCTATTCACTTGAATAGGGTTGAGTTGTAAAACCAAACACATGCCACAGACACGAGTGGCCCTGTTTCTAACCCTTGACAAACCCTTTAAAATGTCAAGCAGAAAGAGTATACTTTATCAGTTTCATTACTTTATCAGTTTCATTACATTAGTCATTTTTATCATTGTGGCAGTGTATATATTTGGCCTTCAGTTCTAAATACTTACTCATCCAAACAGCCGTCCGTACAGTCACAGCATCCTCTGAACAGGTCAGTGAAGTTATTGATGGAGTATCCGCGTGGCCAAGGGGACTTTCTGTAGGTAAAAGGAGCCGGTCTGGTTTTATCAATTTCATTGCAGACTGGAACTGGCACCCACTCTGCATCTCTGCTGATATCAGCTTCCAGAAAAAATGGCTGACTCTTGACAAGGTTTCTATCTAGCTGGAGGTAGGTATTGAACGAGAAATGATCTATGGATAAAAAGCGGCATTTCGTTTTAACGAGGTAAGAATGCACATCTTTGAAGTCCTGGAGACCCTTTCCACATGGGGTTTTGTATATCACATCCAGCTGTCTTGAGATGAGACTTGACTTGGCATGTCGTCTTTGGAAATGGCAAAGTACTGGAAATTTGAGTGGATTTTCTCTTTTACTAAAGTACGGACTCACACTGGAGAGACACATTGGCCCACAGTCGTGCTGCTCATAAAGGACATGTTTTGTGGTCAAAGCTGAAGCTGCTTCACTGGACTCCAATTCAGAACATGGTAAATTATTATCTCTGTTTAGAAAAGAACAGAAGACAAATCTTAGCGATATTTAAGGGAACCTGACAGCAAGATTGTGCACACTAACCTACAGACAGTGTCAGGTCAACGCTGTTATACTGATTACAATGATACCTGGGTGATGAAATCCGTCTTATGGTTGTTGTGTAATCTGCATTTTCAGTTTATGAGCTTCTCAGCGACCTGTGGGGGTCTTCACGTGGTGATCTGCTTACATATTCATCAGTATTGCTTATGACAGGTCTCTGATCCCTCACTGAC
Organism: Ranitomeya imitator; assembly: GCF_032444005.1. Taxonomy (NCBI): domain Eukaryota; kingdom Metazoa; phylum Chordata; class Amphibia; order Anura; family Dendrobatidae; genus Ranitomeya; species Ranitomeya imitator. Next base: position 737,829,636 of record NC_091284.1, on the reverse strand, counting down.
CTGCCCCCTACATACTGAATATATGCATTGAAAAAAAAATACAAAAGTCACATTCAGCAGGCGATGGCGCCTGCACTGCAGCATGATTGCATCTATAATATGCATTTAATTATTATACTAGATGGTGGACCGATTCTAACACATCGGGTATTCTAGAATATGCATGTCCACGTAGTATATTGCCCCGTCACGTAGTATATTGCCCAGCCACGTAGTATATTGCCCAGCCACGTAGTATATTGCCCAGCCACGTAGTATATTGCCCAGCCACGTAGTATATTGCCCAGCCACATAGTATATTGCCCAGTCACGTAGTATATTGCCCAGTCACGTAGTATATTGCCCAGTCACGTAGTATATTGCCCAGTCACGTAGTATATTGCCCAGCGATGTAGCATATTGCCCAGTGACGTAGTATACAGCACAGCCACGTAGTATATTGCCCCGTCACGTAGTATATTGCCCCGTCACGTAGTATATTGCCCAGCCACGTAGTATATTGCCCAGCCACGTAGTATATTGCCCAGCCACGTAGTATATTGCCCAGCCACGTAGTATATTGCCCAGCCACGTAGTATATTGCCCAGCCACGTAGTATATTGCCCAGCCACGTAGTATATTGCCCAGCCACGTAGTATATTGCCCAGCCACGTAGTATATTGCCCAGTCACGTAGTATATTGCCCAGCCACATAGTATATTGCCCAGCCACATAGTATATTGCCCAGCCACATAGTATATTGCCCAGTCACGTAGTATATTGCCCAGTCACGTAGTATATTGCCCAGCGATGTAGCATATTGCCCAGTGACGTAGTATACAGCACAGCCACGTAGTATATTGCCCAGACACGTAGTATATTGCCCAGCCACGTAGTATATTGCCCAGCCACGTAGTATATTGCCCAGTCATGTAGTATATTGCCCAGCCACGTAGTATATTGCCCAGACACGTAGTATATTGCCCAGCTACGCAGTATATTGCCCAGCCACATAGTATATTGCCCAGCCACATAGTATATTGCCCCCAGCCACATAGTATATTGCCCAGCCACATAGTATATTGCCCAGCCACATAGTATATTGCCCAGCCACATAGTATATTGCCCAGCCACGTAGTATATTGCCCAGTCACGTAGTATATTGCCCAGCGACGTAGTATATTGCCCAGCGACGTAGTATTCAGCACAGAGCCACGTAGTATATTGCCCAGCGACGTAGTATTCAGCACAGAGCCACGTAGTATATTGCCCAGTCACGTAGTATATTGCCCAGTCACGTAGTATATTGGCCAGTCACGTAGTATATTGCCCAGACACGTAGGTATATAACACTGCCTACGCAGTATTTAGCAATGTGTGCACCATATCCCTGTTAAAAAAAAATTATTAAAATAAAAAATAGTTATATATTCACCCTTGGGTTCCAGCGAAGCTGTATGATGCGGCCGCCATCTTCCGTTCCCAGGATGCATTGCGAAATTACCCAGATGACTTAGCGGTCTCTCGAGACCGCTAAGTCTTCAGGGTAAGTTCGCAATGCATCTCTGGGAACGGAAGATGGCGGCCGGCGCGAGCGCATCGTCCAACGACAAAAGGTGAGAATAGCAGGTTTTTTGTTTTTTTATTATTTTTAACATTACATCATTTTACTATTGATGCTGCATAAGCAGCATCAATAGTAAATACTTGGTCACACAGGGTTAATAGCAGCGGTTACGGAGTGCGTTACCCGCGGCATAACGCGGTCCGTTACCGCTGCCATTAACCCTGTGTGAGTGGTGACCGGAGGGGAGAATGGAGCGGGCGCTGACTGCGGGGAGTATGGAGCGGGGACTATGGAGCGGGCGCCGGGGACATTGACTGCGGGGAGTATGGAGCGGAGTGCCGGGGACACTGACTGCGGGGAGTATGGAGCGGGTGCCGGGGACATTGACTGCGGGGAGTATGGAGCAGAGAACCGGGGACATTGGCTGCGGGGAGTATGGAGCGGAGTGCCGGGGACACTGACTGCGGGGAGTATGGAGCGGGTGCCGGGGACATTGACTGCGGGGAGTATGAAGCAGAGAACCGGGGACATTGGCTGCGGGGAGTATGGAGCGGAGTGCCGGGGACACTGACTGCGGGGAGTATGGAGCGGGTGCCGGGGACATTGACTGCGGGGAGTATGGAGCAGAGAACCGGGGACACTGACTGCGGGGAGTATGGAGCAGGCGCCGGGCACTGGAGCGGGGAGTATGGAGCGGGCGCCGGGGACACTGACTGCGTGGAGTATGGAGTGGGGAGTATGGAGCGGGTGCCGGGGACACTGACTGCGGGGAGTATGGAGCAGCCATTTTCTTCCGGTCTGTGCCCGTCTCTGATTGGTCGTGGCTGTTTTGACCCGACCAATCAGCGACTTGGATTTCCAGGACAGACAGAGGCCGCGACCAATGAATATCCGTGACAGACAGAAAGACGGAAGTGACCCTTAGACAATTATATAGTAGATTTGCTGATAAAAAATAAAAATTGTCCAAAAATGGCGCCAGCCAAGCCAGCGCAGTAGCATCTTTCAGCGATCCGATAGATGCTACTGCGCAGGCATCGCCAGCGTCGTCTTGATAGAGAAAAAAAAATTGTCTCCACTAAGATGGCGCCGGCGGCGCCTGCACAGTAGCATCTGTTGGATCGCTGAAAGATGCTACTGCGAAGGCGCAGCCAGCTCCAATTTGAGACTGAATTTTTTTTTTCTGAATAAATTTATATCCGCAAATAAAATAATGAAATGCACATTATACATGCGATCATGCTGCAGTGCAGGCTCCGCCAGCCTGCTGGTTTTCTTTTAATTTTTTTCAAAACATATTATAATCAGTATGTAGAATAGGGGCCAGGTCACTGAGGGATCACTGACCTGTCATAAGCCATACTGATGAATATGTAAGCAGAGCACCACATGAAGACCGCACCGGCCGCCCCGAAGCACGAGCATATCATTAACTGAACATAAACATTAAACAAGAACCACAAGACGGATGTCATCAACCCAGGTATCATTTAATCAGTATAACGGCGCCGACCTGACAGTGTCTGACGGCTACTCAGTGTCTCTCGGCTACTCAGTGTCTGACGCCTACTCAGCACAATCCTGCTGACAGATTCCTTTTAAGACGGACAGTTCTGGCTTCAAAACTAGAAGGCTATGTGCACACGTTGCGGATGAGGCTTAGGAATTTCTGGTGCCTCTCCTGGCAGAAAACGCACCTTCGGATTTGTTGCGTTTTTTGTGCGTTTTTGCTGCGGTTTTCTTTTTTTACCCCTGTGGTTTTTTATAATGGAATGGGTACAAATATGCTGCAGATTCACAAAAAAGAAGTGACATGCTACTTCTTTTAAACCGCAGCGTTTCCGCAGAGGATTTTCCGGAAAGTGTGCACAGCATTTTTTTTTTCTCATTGATTTACATTGTACTGTAAATCAATTGCGGATCTGCAGCGTTTCTGCACTGCAAAAAACGCTGCGAATCCGCAGAGAATCCGCAACGTGTGCACATACCCGAAAGCAGTGGCAGCAGATACAGAACAAAGCAGGTCAGTCGAGGTTCACTGGGTTCTGCAGAGGTGTATAAACCACAACAAGAAAACAGAGATCCCTAAAAAATAACTTTTAATAATGAATTTAAAAAGACTATATTTACCCACAAAATAAATAAAACAGTATTAAATGTACCTAATGGACCCTAAAATGAACTACAATGAGTCCTACCTGGCAGTGGAGGTTGGCACCCTACTTTACTGCGGTTGGCGCCCCCACTCCTCGACGGCTCGCCCTTACAAGCCCTAAAAGGACTTATACTATAGGAAAGGCTGAGTAGACACTACTCTCAATACCTAAAATGATAACCTGCCTATCAGTGGAGGTTGGCACCCTAATTTACTGCGGTAGGCGCCCCCACTCAACGACGGCTTACCCTAGGGTCCCTAATAATCCCTATAATACGGGATAGACAAAGAGAATTTTGTCCCACAAACACCACCGATACCCGTAGAAGAGAAAAAAACAAAACAAAATAGAAAAATAAACCTAAATAAAATAATATAAGTAACGAAAAAAAAAAAGTTTCACTATACTAGACTGATGTACTATATTGAGCAAGCAAATAATGCTATAATAGATAGAATACTATAACCCAAATACGGGTACACTGGGTGCAATAATATTTATGTCCACAAAATAGGTCTCTATTAAAAGTTATTTTTTAGGGATCTCTGTTTTCTTGTTGTGGTTTATATACTTTTTTCTGGGATTCCGCATTATTGTGCTTAGGCGTTTTCAGGTTTTTGTTCTGCAGAGGTGACAATGGCCGTTCATCATAAGGTTGCCTCTGCAACTGTATGGCCCTGTCTAATGCTGTGTCTTCCGCCATTAATTCCACATTTTAGATACAGTTATATGAAAAATGTTTGGGCACCCCTATTAATCTTAAGCTTAATGTTTTATAAAAATTGTTTTTTTTGCAACAGCTATTTCAGTTTCATATATCTAATAACTGTTGGACACAGTAATGTTTTTGCCTTGAAATGCGGTTTATTGTACTAACAGAAAATGTGCAATTTGCATTCAAACAAAATTTGACAGGTGCATAAGTATGGGCACCCTTATTTTCTTGTTTTAAATACTCCTACCTACTTTTTACTGACTTACTAAAGCACTTTTTTTTGGTTTTCTAACCTCATTGAGCTTTGAAATTCATAGCCAGGTGTATGCAATCATGAGAAAAGCTACTTAAAGTGGCCACTTGCAAGTTGTTGTCCTGTTTGAATCTCCTCTGAAGAGTGGCATCACGGGCTCCTCAAAACAACTGTCTAATGATCTGAAAACAAAGATTATTCAACATAGCTGTTCAGGGGAAGGATACAAAAAGCTGTCTCAGAGATTTAACCTGTCAATTTCCACTGTGAGGATCATAGTAAGGAAATGGAAGAACACAGGTACAGTTCTTGTTAAGGCCAGAAGTGGCAGGCCAAGAAAAACATCAGAAAGGCAGAGAAGAAGAATGGTGAGATCAGTCAAGGACAATCCTCAGACCACCTCCAGAGAGCTGCAGCATCAACTTGCTGCAGATGGTGTCACTGTGCATCGGTCAGCTATACAACGCACTTTGCACAAGGAGAAGCTGTATGGGAGAGTGATGCGAAATAAGCCGTTTCTGCAAGCACGCCACAAACAGAGTCGGCTGAGGTATGCACAAGCACATTTGGAGAAGCCAATTACTTTTTGGAAGAAGGTCCTGTGGACTGATGAAACCAAGATTGTGTTGTTTGGTCATACGAAAAGGCCTTATGCATGGCGGCCAAAAAACACAGCATTCCAAGAAAAACACTTGCTATCCGCAGTAAAATTTGGTGGAGGTTCCATCATGTTTTGGGGCTGTGTGGCCAATGCCGGCATCTGGAGTCTTGTTAAAGTTGAGGGATGCATGGATTCCTCTCAGTATCAGCAGATTCTTGACAATAATGTTCATGAATCAGTGACAAAGTTGAAGTTACGCAGGAGATACATCTTTCAGCAAGACAATGATCCAAAACACCGCTCCAAATCTACTCAGGCATTCATGCAGAGGAACAATTACACTGTTCTGGAATGGCCATTCCAGTCCCCAGACCTGAATATCATTGAACATCTGTGGGATCATGTGAAGAGGGCTGTCCATGCTCGGCGACCATCAAACTTAACTGAACTGGAATTGTTTTGTATAGAGGAATGGTCAAAAATACCTTCATCCAGGATCCAGGAACTCATTAAAAGCTACAGGAAGCGACTAGAGGCTGTTATTTTTGCAAAAGGAGGATCTACTAAATATTAATGTCACTTTTCTGGTGGGGTGCCCATACTTATGCACCTGTCAAATTTTGTTTGAATGCAGATTGCACATTTTCTGTTAGTACAATAAACCTCATTTCAAGGCAGAAACATTACTGTGTCCAACAGTTATTAGATATATGAAACTGAAATAGCTGTTGCAAAAAAAAACAATTTTTATAAAACATTAAGCTTAAGATTAATAGGGGTGCCCAAACTTTTTCATATAACTGTACCAATTGCTGTTTATTATAAAGAGCAACTGTAGAATTAGTATTAATGAAAATGCTGCTTTTCATTTACAGCCCCAATTCCAAGAAAGTTGGGACGCCATGTAAAATATAAAGATAACAAGAATGCAATGATTTGGAAACCTCTTACAGACATACTTTATTCAGAACACAGATGAGAAGGTGAAAGTTATTTATTTCAAATTAAAGGAGAAAAATGCTTTAGGCTGTGTGCACACGTTGCAGATTTTTCGCGTTTTATCCGCTATAAAAATGAAAAAAAATGCATACATTATGCATTCCATCATTTAGAATGCATTCTGCAATTTTTGTGCACATGATGCGTTTTTTTTTTCCGCGAAAAAAAACGCATCGCGGTAAAAAACGCAGCATGATCATTAATTTTGCGGATTTCCCACTATATTATTGCATTGGGAACCTCCGGAAAATTCTGCAAAAAAACGCACCAAAACGTGGTAGAAACACGGGAAAAACTCATGCGGATTTCTTGCAGAAAATGTCTTATTTTGCTCAGGAAATTTCTGCAAGAAATCCTGAACGTGTGCACATAGCCTTAATGTTCACCTTCTGATCTGTGTCCTGTTCTAGATAAAATACAGCTATAAGATTTCAAAATATCTTGTTTTGTTTATATTGAACACAAAGTCCTAACTTTATTTGGAATTAGACAATATATTATCTACCTCTATCTAGAGCTTTACCTATATCTATATCTAGACACACATTCTATTTAAAGAGTAATGAACTGAGCAATATGGGATGGGATGGGATATATACGGACAGAAAAAAATATTCAGCTCAGTGATCGTACTCAGAATGGTGATAAATGGTTGTAAGTGGAAAAACAGGATTTTTGGTCGCTTACCGTAAAATCTGTTTCTTGGAGCCTTCATTGGGGGACGCAGGAAACCATGGGTGTATGCTGCTGCCACTAGGAGGCTGACACTACGCAGAAAAAAAGGAAAACAGCCCCTCCTCCGCCGTGTACACCACACTGACTGGCACTAGGATATTCAGTTTACACATGCCGGGTATTTTGCGGCCCGTTTTTTACAGGTCGTTTTTGCGGGCTGTATTGCCGTGTTTTTTGCGGTCTTCCTCAAAAATGGGCCGCAAATAACCTTCTCGGATCATTTTTTGCCTGTCATTTGTTAGAAAAGGGAAAAAACGGCGATCCGCAAATAAGGTGTACCGCAAAAACAAGCTACCGTTGTTTTTCCGGTACCATTGTTTTAAATGGAGGCCGTGTCTGTAAAAATATCGAGCAAGCCCGATATTTTTTCACGGCCGTATATACAGCCCTCACGGCCATACGGGACACGGTGCTATGATGTATTTTTGCAAGTGTAAAAGCAGCCTTAGTGTCAGTAGGAGGTGGACACGCTCATTTCTTTTCAGGATGGATCTTCTTACTCTGCAGGGATACAGTGTGAACAGTCTGAGTGAACAGAGACTGAGTACGGCGTGTACTGCCACCCCGTATCCTCATATGTCTAGTCAGCAGGTCCTCAACCCATAACATGGAAGAGTGTTTAGGTGATCCGAATTTTGGTTCGGACCCTGTCTCCTACCCACTCGCCCACCAGAGCCTGTCGGTTGCAGGAGGCATGGCCGACCCCCATACCCAGGAGGCTCAGACATCAAAGCATGTTCCTGACTGCAGCAGAAACGGAGAGGTACTTTCCCCTCTGTCCTTTTCTTCATAGGGTCTGAGGGTTAGGATGGACCTGCTAGCCCTACACCGCTGGGTGGAAATCTCCTACTGACACTAAGCTAAACTGAACATTCTAGTGCTAATTTTTTTCTGCATAGTGTCAGCCTCCTAGTGGCAGCAGCATACACCCATGGTTTAATGTGTCCCGCAATGAAGCGATAGAGAGTGTTTCCAGTGGGGTACCACAAGGCTCTGTCCTGGCCCCAATGTTGTTCAACATTTTTATAAATGATCTAGATAAGGGAACTGAAGGTAAACTAATCAAATTTGCAGAAGATGCAAAGCTAGGAGGGAAAACTAACACTAGAGAAGACAGAGAGGATTCAGAAGGATCTAGATAAGGCTACTTTCACACTAGCGTCGTTCGACGCACGTCACAATGCGTCGTTTTGAAGAAAAAAACGCATCCTGCAAAGTTGCCCGCAGGATGCGTTTTTTCTCCATACTTTCATTAGCGACGCATTGCCACACATTGCATCCGTCGTGCGATGGATGCGATGTGTTTTTGCAGTCCGTCGGGTCCGCTTTTTCCAACCGCGCATGCGCGGCCGGAACTCCGCCCACTCCTCCCCGGACCTTACAATGGGGCAGCGGATGCGTTGTAAAACCGCATCCGCTGCCCCTGTTGTGCTTTAACTTCACACAATGCGTCAGTACGTCGGCCCGACGCACTGCGACGGGCCCGTACCGACGCTAGTGTGAAAGTAGCCTAAGCCTGAACAATGGGCAGTGACTAATAGAATGGTATTTACCAGGGAGAAATGCAAGATTCTACATCTGGGCAAGAAAAGAAAGCAGTGAGTATTCCAGCAGCTGTCCTTGGCTTGTAAGCAGTGCATGACATTACTGCCGTGTGCTGCTTACAAGCATAAAGAAGTGCTGGCATCAGAACAAGATGCTGCAATGGTGCGCAGGTAAGTAGGATGATTTATTTTTTTTAATGTTTGTCTGATGGGGGGCTGTGCATACTAGATAGGGATGAGGGGGCAATGCACACCAGGATAGGGATGAGGAGAAAATAAGGTGCCTTATATTTGGGTCGGTTTATACGGTATGTTCTTTATTCAACCTTCCCAAGTCCAGGGCCAAGTATACATCACTGCACCCTGACTCTAGAGCTAACCGCAGTGCTGACGTCATACCGACAGCTGCAACCAATAACTGAGCGCAGCGGATCTGCCCAAGTTGATGGCACGAGCTGCTGATCTCAGTTAATGGCTACAGCTCTGATGCAGTGGACTTCCTACATTATGTCTATGGAACAGCTTTTTTTATTGCAGAAAGAAGGAAAAGATTATATATCTATACATACAAATCACTCTTGATGGGAGATGGTAAAGGTTTTTCTGCCCTTGCTGGTGGACAATCCTCATCTTCCGTCAGCTCTTCTGAAGAACTTTGATCTATAGCAAAAAGAAATGCTGCATTCACATAATCAGATCATGTTTAACCCCTTCTTCCCAGAGCCATAACTTTTTTATTTTTCCATCAATATGGCCATGTGAGCGCTTGTTTTCTTGCGGGACGAGTTGTACTTTAGAAGGACTCCATTGGTTTTAATTAAACGGGAAAAAGGTTCCAAGTGCGGTGAAATTTCTTAAAGTGCAATCCCACACTTGTTTTTTGTTTGGATTTTTTGCTAGGTTCACTGAATGCTAAAACTGACCTGCCATTATGATTCTCCAGGTCACTACGAGGTCATAGACACCAAACATGGCTAGGTTCTTTTTTATCTAAGTGGTAAACATTTTTTTTCCTAAGTTTGTAAAAAAAAAAAGTTGCCATTTTCCAAGATCTGTAGAGTCTCCATTTTTCGGGATCTCGGGTCGGGTGAGGGCTTATTTTTTGCGTGCAGATCTGACGTTTTTATTGATACCATTTTGGTGCAGATACGATACTTTGATCACCCGTTATTGCATTTTATTGTGATGTTGCAGCAACCAAAAAAAACATAATTCTGGCATTTCGATTTTTTTTCTCGCTACGCCGTTTACCGATTGGGTTAATCCTTTTTATATATTGATAGATCGAGTGATTCTGAACGCGGCAATACCAAATATTTGATTTTTATTTATTTCTATATTTTGAATTGGGTGAAAGGGGGGTGATTTGAACTTTTATTTTTTTTTCATATTTAATTTCTTTTTTTTTTTTTTTTTACTTGCTTCAATAGTCTCCATGGGAGACTAGAAGCTGCAGTTGTCCGATCGCCTCTTCTACACACAGAGCAGGGCTGCAGCGCTGCTCTATGTAGCAGATATGGTCACTTGGCGCACATAGCGATCCAGCAATGACAATCACATCGGTCTCCTGCTGAACCTGGGTTGTTATGCCAACCCATCTGCGACCCGCAGTCATGTGACACGGGCGCCGATGGGAGAAGGTAATGACGCGATTCCTGCACATGCACGTTAAATGCTGCTGACAGCGGCAATTAACATGTTAACCGGCTGTTCCGGACACATGTCAGCTGATCAGATCAGCTGTCGTGTGTCGGAAAAGGTGCGGGTTCAACGCCGGAACATGTGCCAAACAGGGGGAGGTGTCCAATGACGGACTATGTCTGTCATTGGACGTTAAGGGGTTAAAGAAATAGCAGTCACCTTGTTCTGCAACAATGATAACTGACTACAACTTCAAGACCATATTGCAGACATAATGTGCCACACTGTACAAACTATGCCTTCACTCTATGCTGTCCATAGTAGGAAAATACAGTTACCCTACTCACATACACACTAAGAACTTTAAAAGAATTAAAAGAAGGTTTTATAGACTGAGAAATGTAAAAAAACAAAATTGCAGTACTGCGCTCCGTCCTCTGGTCCGGGTCTTTGTTGTAACCAGACTTTGCTTCTGTGACGGTCATGATTAATACTAAAGCATGAAATATATCACATTTGAATTGAATTACTGCTCTAGAAAATAGTAAACAAATTAAAAAACCCCGATTCTTAGTACATTTGGTCAATGTATGCATGCCCATGCTAAGAGTCGTCGTTTTTTCCCTATTTCCTAGAGCAGTAATGCAATTAAAATTTCATGTTTCAGGTTTTCATGCTTTAGTGTTAAAAATAAAAAATACAGAGTGCAACTTAGTTAGTTAGTCATGTACGGAGACAGCTACTCTTAGTATGCACCTGTTCACACCAGTATTCTGTTTGGAAGTGACAGTCAGTCTTTTAATGTTTGTTATTATTGACACGGCATCCGGAGTGCAACCGTCGTTCCCTCGGCCCCACAACATCGTGGTGTGAAGTCTAGTGAGCAGACAGCTGCAGCTTAGATACACCAAGCTGTTGCACAACTCTTGGGGTAAATAGTAGATAGCAGCTAGAAGAGTATAGCCCAATAAACTTAAAACATAACCTTTACTAATAATATTAAAAGATGGACAAACAATACACAACACATATCAAAATAAAGTGCTCTCGCCGAAAACTGTGCTCTAATAAAAAACTTGGGAGGCGTTAACTACACTTTACACGGTGGGGGGCGTCCATAGTAGGGCTCATTCGGGCCTGTCCTTGTGAGGACAGGAGTCATTGCTGGGGCACGACAGGGGTTTAGAAAAAAGGTCCCCGTCCCCTCTACCTTAACCTACAACTGTTGGACCCTCCCTGGGACCCTCTACTACCGGCATGGGTACCCTTCGTCCATTATGGTGAGATGAAACCAGTTTTTTATTAGAGCACAGTTTTCGGCGAGAGCACTTTATTTTGATATGTGTTGTGTATTGTTTGTCCATCTTTTAATCTTATTAGTAAAGGTTATGTTTTAAGTTTATTGGGCTATACTCTTCTAGTTGCTATCTACTGTGAAGTCTAGTGACTTGGTTTCACACAACGTCATAACTTTGTGAGGCCTTGGAAAACAGAGGTGCCCAGGAAATGTGGCGTCAGGGATGCCAACAACAGAACTGAAGTCCGGCCGCAAATTATAATAAATTCCATGCATAATAGTTTCTGGTGTGTGCGGCTCACTTTATTCAAAGGAGATGTACAGATGTGTAAAAAGGCAGGTTTCTTCTATGGGAAGTTATTACAGTGAATGGTGCAGAGCTGCAATACCAGGCACAACCTGTGGACAAGTCTGTCTCTGTTTTGGAGAAGCAGCCATGGATCTTTTAGATTCTGTGAGACCAGCTATTTTTTTCCCCAGCTTCACCCAGCACTTACCGCAGGGGTCGGCTTCAGAGTCCTCCAGATCTGACACATTCTTTACCAACATCAGAGCGCTCACGTAATCTAAAAGAAAACAAATACATTCACAGTCACAGAAAGGTAAAGAAAATGCAAAAGAATAAAATACATTTCTCGAGAAATATTTTCAGAGACTTCTCATACCTTTCATCATTAGTACTGACAACCTAGGAGCCGATGACTCCGACAGAAACTATAAAAGGGGTTGTCTCAGGTTAACTTTTCAGGAATGAACCGCTCCCCAATCCTCCCAGATTCCCGATTTCTGGGGGTGGTCGTGTGCTCCTGCTTGACAGGCAGTCCAGATCAGCGATACCATCTCAGGCCATGGGAACTAAACAACTAAAAATCCCTCCGCTCTTAAAGGGAACTGCCCCTGGGCGAGTATAATCTAACCTCTTTTTCTCATCTTTTAGGATACATCGGGGGCTTATCTACATCATTACAGAATGCTGTAGATAAGCCCCTGATGCCGGTGGGCTTAGCTCACCTTCCATTTTGGGGGTGACAGGTTCCCTTTAAGAATAGAGAGGATTTTTAAAACAAAAAATAATTAACCAAGTTCCTGATTTTCACAAGCATCTTGAAATTTTACCCATTGAAGAATGCTGTAATAATTATTTAAAGGGGTTGTTCAAAGTTATCACCTATCCATGGCATAAAGGAATAACATCCTGACCGCTTGGGGTCCGACCTTTGGGAACCCTACCGATCCCGAGAATCCCACATGTCAATGGAACGGTGGTCAATCATTTGCACCTGCGCTCCATTCATTCTCTATGTGACCACCAGAGATACTGTAGCTGAACGCAGAGCTCGGCTGGTCTTTGGTTCGCCCATAAATGTCTGAATGGAGCGTATGCGCACATGATTGACCACCGCTAAATTCACATGGACTTTCAGAGCCCCAATTCTTAGGATCGGTGAGAGTCCTAACAGTTGGTCCCCCCAGAGAACGGGAAGGTATACTCTATCATATGGATAAGGAATAACTTCTAAACTTGAAACTACCCCTTTAAGTCATGTATGGTCGCAAAAGACACAGGTGTGTGCCTTATACCATCTAGTGTCCGAGTTCTAGCCCTGATCAGAATACGATTCCAAATATAATTATTTTAATACTGACAAATGTTAACAGAATATGACATTGCTTTTCATTGTACATCTCCATTCCTAAATAATCAGAGAAGGACCTGGAGATATTACAGATGCACAGACCGGATTTCTAGAAATTGCTGGTTGAAGGAGGAGGTCATCAGAAAACTAATATATATTTTTAGATCAGTATTAGTGATGAAAAAACAGGATTTTTGGTTGCTTACTGTAAAATCTGTTTCTCAAAGCCTTCATTGGGGGACACAGGAACCATGGGGTGTATGCTGCTGCCACTAGGAGGCTGACACTATGGAAATAAAAAAGTTAGCTCCTCCTCTGCAGTATACACCCTACCGACAGGAAGTAGGATATTCAGTTAGTGAGAAAGCAGTAGAAGCAACGTGTAAAATATAATAATAAAATTTATCTACATAGCGCCAACAAATTCCACAGCGCTCCTCAGATTAACGGTTTCAAACACTCAAAAAGTGTTCAAAGAACTCAAACGTAAACGGTATAACACAATAAACAGAGCTGTTCAATTTGGGAGGGTGCTGTGTCCCCCAATGAAGGCTCCGAGAAACAGATTTAACGGTAAGCAACCAAAAATCCTGTTTTCTCGATCGCCTTTCATTGGGGGACATAGGAACCATGGGACGTCCCAAAGCAGTCCCTGGGGTGGGAAAAACAGACTTCCATCAGGTCAGAGGACTCACCACTGCCGCCTGCAGGATCCTTCTGCCCAGGCTGGCGTCCGCCGAAGCATAGGTATGGACCTTGTAAAATTTGGTGAACGTGTGGATGGAAGACCAGGTTACCGCTTTGCAAAGCCATAGGGCGGAAGCCCTCTGGCGTACCACACAGAAAGCGCCGACTGCTCGGGTAGAGTGAGCCTTTATCTCAGGAGGGGGCACTCTGTTCTTGACCCGGTAAGCCTCCAAAATTGCCGTTCTGATCCAGCGAGCAATAGTCGCCTTAGAAGCCGACAGGCCTCTACGCGCGCCATCAGGGATGGCGAAAAGAGAATCCATCTTTCGGAAAGCGGCCGTGCTAGCCAGGGAGATCCTCACTGCCCTGACGAGGTCCAGCCTGTTCAACGAGTCGGAGATGGACAAAAGGAAGGTAGAGCGATGTCCTCGTTGAGGTGGAAAGGTGAAAACCACCTCAGGAAGGAAGGATGGCGGAGGCCTGGGACCACCTTGTCCTGGTGGAAAATCAAGAAAGGAGGTCGGCAAGAAATGGCCGCCAACTCGGAAACGCGGCGGATCGAAGTGATGGACACAAGAAAAGCCACCTTCCGAGATAGAACTGACAGGGAAAACTCCCCGAGAGGCTCAAAGGTGGGAACCCCTAAGAACGTCCAGCACAAGCTTTAAATCCCATGAATCCACAGAGGCCCTGTACGGAGGCACAGCGTGGGCTACTCCTTGAAGGAAGGTCTTAACCTGTGGCTGAGATGATAACGTCTTCTGAAAGGGAAGAAGAGCGCAGAAACCTGGCCCTTTAGGGAACTAAGAGCGAAGCCCGAATCCAGTCCTGCTTGAAGGAAAGCCAAAATTGAAGGCAGGGAAAAGGACATAGGTGAAAAGCGGTTGGACTCGCACCAACGAAAGTAAGCCTTCCAGGTACGATAGTAGATCCTGGAAGACAAAGGCTTCCTAGCCTGGATTATAGTGTGACTCATCCGGGCCGAAAGGCTGGACGCTCTTAGAACTGCGGTGTCCACAGCCACGCCGTTAAACTGACCGACCGATAATTCGGGTGGCAGATCGGACCCTGATAAAGCAGATCGGGTCTGTCTGGAAGGCGCCAGGGGGCGACCGCGAGAAGATTGACGATCTCCGCAAACCAAGAACTCCTGGGCCAATCCGGGGCGATCAGAATGACCGGCACCCCTTCCACCTTGATCTCTTTCGACAGCTTGGAAAGCAAGGGAAGGGGTGGGAACCGATAGGGGAGCACGAACTGCGACCTGTTGAACCACTGCGAAAGGATTGTGGGACCTTGGGACGACCCAAGGGACCTTCCTGTTCAATCGGGACGCCGTGAGGTCCACTTCTGGAGTCCCCTATCGAAGCGCAAACCAATAGGAGACCTCCTGAAGTAAGGAACATTCCCCTGCTGCGAGACCCTCGCGGCTGAGGAAGTCGGCGGCCTAAATGTCCATGCCGGGGACATGCACTGCGGATCTCACCAGGACCGTTGCCTCTGCCCAAAGGAGGATCCTGGAAACCTCGGCCGAGGCCAGAGAACTCCGAGTCCACTCCTGGTGGTTGACATATGCCACTGCTGTTGCATTGTCTGTCTGGATTCGAATTGGCAAGCTCCTGAGAATCCTTACCCAGTGAAGGAAAGACAGAAAGATGATCCGGAACTCGAGGACATTCATCTGCAGAGAGGACTCCTGCGCCGACCAACAACCCTGAAAAAAAACAGGTGACAAAGCCCCGCACCTCAGCCGAGCAGGCTGGTGTCCGTTGTCACCACCTGCCAGAGAACTGGAAGGAAGGATCTGCTCTGAAGGATCTGCTCTGGGATATGAGAAGTGACCTCGGCCACCAGTCGAGGAACCGTTTGACCCGGGAGAAAGCCAGATTGGACGATGCAGGGAGAAGACAGACCTGTCCCCCTGTGATAGAATAGCCTGCTGAAGAAGTCTTGAATGAAATGGGCGAAGGGAAATCGCTTCCGATGTTGCAACCAACCTCCCCAGGACCTTCATGGCCCATCGGAAAGGAGGGAAGCCGAGAACCCTGGAGCAAGCGAACTTCCCGACGAAGGAGGGATATCTTGTCTTCGGGAAGGAAGACTCTGGTCCGACAAGTGTCGAAGAACATGCCCAGAAATACGAAGCGCTGAGAAAGAACAAGACGGGACTTCTTCCTGTTGATGAGCCACCCGCAACGATTAGAGTGTCGGGGAAGATGGATAGACTTTCGGGAGCCTGAAGCCGAAATTCCTGAGCCTCCATGGAAGCAATTACTGAACGAGGGGATTCCACCATTAAGTGTCTCAGACGAAACTTCTTGTTCAGCAATTTAAGATCCAGACTGGGACGAACCTTGTCGTCCTTTTTCGGTACAAAGAGATTCGAAGAGAAGCCTGTGAACCGTTCCTGTTCTGGGGCAGGAACGATTACCCCAGATTTAAGGAGGTAAACAATGGCTGTAAGGAAACCCGGGACTAGAGCGGGGTCTCTTGGAGGTCGGGATTCGAAGACAACGATCCCGGGGCCGTGAAATGAATCTATTTTGTATCCAGAGGATACAATTTCCCTGACCCATGCGTCCTCTACTGAGGAGACCCAGACGTCCCTGAGGAAGAGGAGACGGCTGCCCAGCATGGGAAACGGGCTGGGGTCTATTCGTGAGTCATGCCTAGGTGGAACTTCCAGTCCTAGACCTGGAGAACGCACCTTAGGAGTAGCGGGAACGCCAGGAAGGAGTCCGAAGAATACCTTTTTCTCTTAACGTGCCTGTGGCCTCTGCTGTTGCGAAGAGGAATCTGATGCCGCAAAATGACGAAAAAGGCCGAAAAGACCGAAGTTGCCACCTAAGGGGAAGTAGACGAGGTCTGGAGAAGGGAACTGGTGCAGCCAGTGGCGTCCTTAATAATTTGGTCCAAATTGGAACCGAAAAGACGTGATCCTTGAAAAGGCAGGCTCGTAAGGGACTTCTTTGATGACTCTTGAGCCAAACAGTGCGACGGCTGGCAACAACATTACTGGGCGCCTGAGCGGCAGAAGACGCGACGTCCAGGGAACAAATTATTCCCCGGCGTGAGTAATCTGGGTGGCAAGTTCCGCCAGCCGGTTTGGTGGAGCTCCGGCTTGAATGCCCCAACGGAGTTGTTTAGCCCCTTTGGATACAGACTTCGAAACCCAAGTGGAAGCAAAAGCCGGGCATAGGGATGATGCGGCAGCTTTGAAAGCAGACTTCACGAAGGATTCCATGATCCTATCGATGGAATCTTTCAGAGCCGCCCCATCGGACAGCGTGAGGACTGTGTTGGTGGCAAGTCTAGCAGCCGGCAGATCCACAGAGGGAGAGGTCGTTCTCTATCGCCTCTCACTTCGGTTGGCGATGAGATCCGGAGGAAAGAGATATGAGACTCCAAGACGCTTGCCTCTTTGAGAACGTCTGGTTGAATTCTCTCTTTCTCTGGCCAGAAGCTCCTCGAATTCAGGATGAGGAGCGAATACCTTGGGAGGTAGTTTAGACAGTCTAAACCAGTGGTCCCCAACTCCAGGCCTCGAGGGCCGCCAACAGTGCAGGTTTTCAGGATTTCCTTAGTATTGCACAGGGGTTGGAATCATCACCTGTGCAGATGATCACATTACCACCGATGCAATACTAAAGAAATCCTGAAAACCTGCACTGTTGGCGGCCCTCGAGGCCTGGATTTGGGGACCCCTGGTCTAAACGAAACCACCTGATCTGCGGGTTCCGTAGAGGAATCTTTGATGCCACAGGTCTGATTGGTCGCTCCAATGAGGTTTTTAACCATATCCCTCATGTTAGCAATTTGGTTCGAATCCTGCCCCAAATTATCCTCCGAAGGCGCATCAGAGAAAGCCTCACCTGATTCTGGGGGGGAGGACCAGGGGGAAGTAGACCACAGAGAAGGACCGTGGGGCGAGATGGACCGAGAAGAGAACTCAGACCGGCGTTCCTGTCTGGATCTTTCGCGGTCTGTATTGGAAGTCTCGGACGGAGCTTCTTGCGAACCGCTGGCTACTACGGAAGTCTGCAGGGGCAACCGATCGAGCATGGACACAAGGGTCTGGGACACCCGTGTGAGATCTGCTACTGATAGAGACAGAGGAGGCCCAGCCTGGGGACTTCGCTCTGAGGCGGAGCAGCAGGGGGGGTCCTAGGCGGTGAGCATAATGTGGGTTGCTGCAGGCCTGACTAAAGGAAGCCTGCGGATACAAGACGAACACGGAAAGTGTTTTACTAAGGCACAGGAAGTAGGGAAAAAGTAGGAGGCCGGAAGCGACCTCCCTTAGACGGAACAAGCCCCTGAGGAAAATATCAGAAGGTTAGAGGGGAGAGTGTCAGTCTGCGGTGTAGAGCTACTCACGGCAGACGCTCTGGTTTCCAGATGGAAGGCTGCATGGCTTGGAAGATGCTACTCAGGAACGATAGCCCCTAGGAGAACAGGCAGTCACATCTGGGGCACCCTTTTGTCCGAAACTTGCTGAAGGCCTTAAGAACAGCAGTGGTGAGATGTGAGGACGCCGGAAATTCGCGGTCATAAGCTGCGAAGAAAACGTTCCTGGCGCTGAACTGCGGCTGCACGGAGAGTGGTGGGCGGGGCTAGCCGCCAGGCCAGGAGCACCAAGTTGGCACCGGTGGGAGGAACTCACCGATGATTGTCGGATGGGAAAAAAGCCCGCCCGAGGGAAAGAAAGTGGGAGGAGTCACGGCGCCGGAAGTAGGCCCCGGTATAAGCCGGGACCTAAATTTGAGGCTGCGACGGTGGGAGAAGCGCGGACGCCAGGAAAAAGTGGCGCCGCAACAAAAAGGCACAGTGCGGCCAGAGGAGAAAGTTGCTCGGCTGCCTGCGAGGCAGCTGCGACGTGTCAGAAAGGGATAGTGCGGCCACAGGAGGAAAGTGGCACGGCTACCTTTAAGGCCGCCACGACAGGCAGAAACAGTGCGGCCGCAGGGGAAGGCGGCGCGGCGGGCCAGAACACAGTGCAGCCGGGGGGAAAAAGGCAGCGCGGTCGCCTACAAGGCCACCGCGCCGGAGAACAGCGCGGCCGCCGAAGGAAACAGTGCGGCCGCCACGCGAATGGAGCGACAACCCCCGCCCCGGATACGAGGTGGCAGTACACGCCGTACTCATAGTCCGTATTGTGGGACTACAGGTGTGACTGTTCACCCTGTATCCCTCCGGAAAACCTGAAAGAAAACAACGCACATTGAGGTAGATAAGGGTCTAATGAAAGACCCGTGTCCACCTCCTACTGACACTAAGCTAAACTGAATATCCTACTTCCAGTCAGTGGGGTGTACACTGCAGGGGAGGAGCTAACTTTTTTATTTGCATAGTGTCAGCCTCCTAGTGGCAGCAGCATACACCCATGGTTCCTGTATCCCCCAATGAAAGGCGATAGAGAAATAAAAACCACACAGAAATCTTGCAATTTTTACACTACTCATTAGGCCTAATATTAGGCTCAGTACTTTCACCAGCCATGTAGACATCGATAGCACCTGGATCATTAACTTCTATAGGAGAGTTTTCTAGGTTTATTCTAGGTATATTCGGACCTCAAAGGGAGGAGGTGAGCTGTGACATTCACCTATTAAGAATGATGGATCTTGTGTGATCTACCAAATATAAAAGGTGTTAAATCTTGCCTGCAATAATAATGACTGCTGAGCAGTCTTCCATAAATAAGAGGAATAAGGAGGAACATGAAAACATGATTAAACCAATAGGTCACACTCCCTTTCAGCCATAGTAAAGTAACACTGCACAAGATTATTCATCATTCCTACCTTGGTTTGTGGCAGCCCCATCTTTGATTTTCTCACACAGAAATTTCAACTTGCTCTGAACCTTCTTGAACACGACATCTACGGTTCCTTCTTTGCACTGATTTTGCCAAAATGTTTTTGCTTCATCTGAAAAAGCAAACATCCCCATTACTGTGCATCGATATGTCCAGCTCGTCAGGATTTTGCACTAGGTCTCACTGAAGGAGCTCCCGGAGGGTTTGCACTTTGGCTTTATTATAAATTGCAATTTGGTGCTAAAAAAACAAAGATCAGTCAACTAAACAGTAAGCACCTAGATTACCTGATCGCACGTGTGCTCAACCTGTGATCTTCTCTACGGATGCATGGTATGGCCAGAGAGATCACAGATTCTGTGTGCTTACATTAATGGAAGAGTGCAGACTCCTTCATTCCAACATATTATAAAAAGAAGATGGAGCTGATATTTGTATAAAGATCCAAGCACAAAAACCTTCAGAGGAGCCTGGAGCTGCAGCATTCTTAAGAGACCTTCATCGGCTTCACCACAGAAAACCACAATATTCTGGTAAGAACAATGCAACATGTCTTACCTGTGCTACAAGCATCTATAATATAATAATATTACACACAGTATTGCAGTGCACACTGGAATAATATCAGTCTTTGATCTATTGACCGGCACGCTAATAGACGCTGCCACAGACACGAACTAATGCAAGGGTCTCAATCACAAGGCCTGTAATCTCTTATGGATTATGATTAGTGATGAGCGAATATACGCATTACTCGAGATTTTACTTCTGTTAGCCAGCTTAAGGGGGTTGCCTGGTTGCTAGGGAATCCCCACAGGTAATTAAGCTGACTAACAGATATAAATCATTCAGATGAGGTGAGGAAAACTAAATCTCCGAGCACTAAAAAAAATACTCGGTGGACACCCGAGCGTGCTCGGTAAATCTCGAGTAACGAGTATATTCGCTCATCACTATTTATAATGAGGAAAATCTAGGCTAGCGCCTATGTCTCTGGCGGGGACAATGGCGAGATTGCCCCCATTCTAATGTGCCACAGTTGGCAGCTCACAGCGCCAGGCGAGGGGGCGTTCCGGCAGATTTCTCTAGGACTGAGCTGGAGTCATTAAGTCATCGTGCTGGCTGATTCATTTAGCAAGTAATGGCCAGAAGACAATAAAAGTGGCGCCACGTGGGATCATCTAAAGAGATGAGCAATTCCATAAAAAATAGTTTTTACAATGTAGGAAAAACAGCATCATGTGCATTTTGCATTCCACGCTAGCGACAGGTTTCAATAGGACAGATGACGCCTTGCACCGAGAGCTGGAGGACATTTAGCTTTCCACGGTCACTCCACGGTCACTCCTCCGTCGGAGGCAGACTCTAGCAAATTATAGCATTCCGATAGATGTTACTTGCCAGGCTCCGGCATTTTGCTAGAAAAAAAAAATTGGGCGCAGTAAAATGCAGCTGGCGCAGTAGCATCTATCAGAAGGCGATAGATGCTATTGCGCTTGTCCCTCCCCCCCCCCCCCCCCCGCCATTTTGAAGAAGGTAAATTTTTTACATGCTACTGCGCAGGAGCCAGCACCATTTTGCTCAATTTAAATTTATTTTTCCTAAACCACCAGAGTATATGTAGCACGTAAAATAGTGAGAAGGTCAGTGACCTGTTATAAGCTATACAGATGGATATGCAAGCAGAGCATCACAGGAAGACCCCCACAAGCTGCCCCAGAGCACGAACATATCATTAACTGAAAACATTTAGCGTTCCACGGTCACTCTCCAATAAGCGACGGGCTTTGATAGGGCAGATGACGCCTTTCACGCATGCACCGAGAGCTGGAGGACATTTAGCGTTCCACGGTCACTCCCCGGTAAGCGACGGGCTTTGATAGGGCAGATGACGCTTTGCACGCACGCATCTCTTTCTTAGAGAGCAAACTGAGTCCCATGGCCGTACCAAAGTCGGAGGCAGACTCTAGCAAATTATAGCATTCTGATAGATGTTACTTGCCAGGCTCCGGCATTTTGCTAGAAAAAAAAATTGGGTGCAGTAAAATGCAGGTGGCGCAGTAGCATCTATCAGAAGGCGATAGATGCTATTGCGCTTGTACCCCCCCGCCATTTTGAGGAAGGTAATTTTTTTTTTGTTTTTTACCTGGATATATTATAGGCATAATGGTTTACATGCTACTGCGCAGGAGCCAGCGCCATTTTGCTCAATGTAAATTTATTTTTCCTAAACCACCACAGTATATGTAGTACATAAAATAGTGAGTAGGTCAGTGACCGGTCATAAGCTATACAGATGGATATGCAAGCAAAGCATCACAGGAAGACCCCCACAAGCTGCCCCGGAGCACAAACATATCATTAACTTAAAGTAAAGATTAAACAACAACCACAAGACGGATTTCATCACTCAGGTACTATTCAGTCTGTAGTTTACTGAGCAAAACCTTGTTGACAGGTTCTCTTTACCCCTTTCTGACATTAGATGTAATATTCCGTCCATGTGACCTGGGCCTATTTGACCATGGACACAATATTACGTCATCGCTGCTGGGTGTCAGCTGATTCTGACAGCCGCCACCCGCCACTAGGTGCCAGGATCAGCACATTCCCCAGTGACGTAGTATACAGCACAGAGCCACGTAGTATATTGCACAGCGAAGTAGCATACAGCACAGAGCCACGTAGTATATTGGCCAGTCACGTAGTATATTGCCCAGCTAGGTTTGTCACAGGTTAAAAAATAAACACATACTCACCTTTCCGAGGACCCCTTGTAGTCCACAGCAGCTTCCGGTCCCAGGGTTAGTATGAGCGCAGGACCTGTGATGACGTCGCGGTCACATGACCGTGGCGTCATGGCAGGTCTTTCTAGCGCAGGCGCGCAGGGCCTGTGATGACGTCGCGGTCACATGACCGTGACGTCATGGCAGGTCCTTCTCGCGCAGGCGTGCAGGGCCTGTGAAGACGTCGCGGTCACATGACCGTGACGTCTTGGCAGGTCCTTCTCCATACCATCTTTGCCACCGGAACCTGCAACGGAAGATGGCGGCCAGCGCGAGCGACTACGGAGGGTGAGTATAGCAGGTTTTTGCTTTTTTTTAAATTAATTTTAACATTAAATTTTTTACTATTGATGCCGCATAGGCAGTGTCAATAGTAAAAAGTTGGGGACACACAGGGTTAATAGCGGCGGTATCGGAGTGCGTTACCCGCGGCATAACGCGATCCGTTACCGCTGGCTTTAACCCTGTGTTAGCGGTGACCGGAGGGGAGTATACGGGCGAAAGGCACTGACTGCGGGGAGTAAGTAGCGGCCATTTTCTTCCGGACTGTGCCTGTCGCTGATTGGTCGCGGCAGCCATGACAGGCAGCTGGTGAGACCAATCAGCGAATGAATAACCGTGACAGACAGACAGACAGAAGGACAGACGGAAGTGACCCTTAGACAATTATTTAGTAGATTTGTAGTCCTATTTTGGACGGGTACTTGACATGGTGCTGAATATTACCTGGGTTGGTGTCCTTGTCATCACATCTTTTAACATTTTGTCTATTTATGCGTGATTTTGCTAATAAAGATTTGTTACAATTTTTACCATGTTTGCTAATAATGATTTGTTACAATTTTTACCATAAACTCCTAGGTTTCTCCTTTGTTGGTATATGTTAATTCCTATACAGTATATACTGTGCACAGGTCCTATCCAGGATGCTATGAAAAAAACAGTATAAACAATAATAGTACACATATTTGGTATCGCCGCGCCCACAACGATCAAACCTATAAATCTGTCCCACAAGTTAACCCCTTTAGTGAACACTATAAAAAAATAAAAAAACAAAACAACACACAAGGCAAAAAACAATGCGTTATAATACTGCTGACCAAACAGTGTAATAACATGCGATCAAAAAGATGGACATAAATAAACATGGTACCGCTGATAACGTCATCTTGTCCCGCAAAAAACAAGCCACCATACAGCATCAGCGGTAAAATAAAAAAGTTATCGCTCTCAGAATAAAGGGACGCAAAAATAAAATAGGTTTTATTGTATAAAAGCGTCAAAACATAAAAAAAAAAAAAAAAAAGATATAAATGAAGTATCTCTGTAATCGTACAGACCCGAAGAAAAAAAATGCTTTATCAATTTTACCACACGCGGAACGGCATAAAATCCCCCCCTCAAAAGAAATTCCTGAATTGCTGGCTTTTGTTCATTCTGCCTCCCAAAAATCGGAATAGAAAGCGATCCAAAAAAATTTCATATGCCCAAAAACAGTACCAATAAAAATGGCAACTCGTCCCGCAAAAAACAAGACCTCACATGACACTGTGGGATAAAATATTGAACAATTATAGCTCTCAAAATGTGGTGATGCAAAAACTATTTTTTGAAATAAAAAGCGTCTTTTAGCGTGTGACAGCTGCCAAACATAAAAACCTGCTATAAGGTCTCTTTCACAAGTCCTGATATTTCCGGTTCCAGACATGTCAGTGTCCGTGTGTGTAATACGTGTGGCATGCAGGTGCCGCATCAGTACCACACGGGCGCCAGGGAAGAAGCGTTACAGTAAGCGCTGTTCCCCGGCGCCGGGTGCTGAACACAGCTCTCATCATTCTCCCCTGCTTGAGCGGGACAGAAAAACCGACAGGTAAGGATATGGTTGATTTTTATTCTTGTTTTATTACAGGAGAACAAAGGCTTTGGTGGAATTAGGCATTAGACAAGTATAACGGTGTTTGTTATTTTTAAATGAAAATGGAAACCTGTGTTTTGTTTTCTTTCTAATAAAATACTTTATTCTGGCTGTGTCTTTATTTACAATGCAACTATAGGATTAGTGTTGGATAGGTGCCTTATAGACGCTTCTCCATTACTAAGCTGTGGGCTTGATGTCATCCAATAATACAAAGGTGACATCAACTCCACAAATATGAATCCTACTTGCCACCATTACAGGGAAAGTGAGAAAAGCCGGGCAAAGCGCCAGAATTGTCGCATCTAATAGATGTGTCTTTTCTGGGCAGCTGAGGGCTGCTATTTTTAGGCTGGAGGGGGCGGTCAATAATCTCGGCACAAAGTATCTTGCCTACAATACAGCAAAACAGCACAGACACAAGCCTCAAAACTTCTGGAACAAGGTAATTTGGAGTGAGGAGATCAAAATTGAACTTTTTGGCCACAACCATAAACGTTACATTTGGAAAGAGGTCAACAAGGTCTATAATCAAAAGGAACACCATTTCTACTATAAAGCACGGAGGTGGATCGCTGAGGTTTTGGGGATGTGTGAGCTACAAAGGCACAGGAAACTTGGTCAAAGTTGAAAGAAAGATGAATGCAGCATGTTATCAGCAAATTCTGGAGGCAAGTTTGCAATCATCATCCTGGAAGCTGCGCATGGGACGTACTTGGATGTTCCAACATGACAACGATCCAAAACACAAGGCCAAGTTGACCTGTCATTGGCTAAAGCAGAACAAAGTGAAAGTTCTGGAGAGGCCATCTCAGTCTCTTGACCTCAATATCATTGAGTCACTCTGGGGAGATCTCAAGCGCAGTTCATGCTAGACAGCTCAGGAATTTACAGGAACTGGAGGCTTTTGCCAAGAAGATTGGGCAGCTTTACCATCTGAGAAAGTAAAGAACCTCATCCACAACTACCACAAAAGACTTCAAGCTGTCATTGATGTTAGAGGGGGCAATACACGATATTAAGAAATGGGGTATGTGAACTTTTGATCACGATCATTTGAATGTTTTGGGTTGTCATTATGATTTAAAAAGAGAAAACACAGTAGTTTGACAATAAATTGCTTCACTCAACCATCAACCATGAGTGGAGAACAAGTTTTGGTGTATTCTCTGAAAAAAGACCAAGAAAGCACAAGTGTATATGGATGGTGGCCTCCAAAGCCATGTAATTGTAAAGAATTGTCGGTAGGAGTGGGAGAGAGGATATAGACTTGCAATGAATCAGGGATGGGGGTGAGAGGACAATTAATTGCAATAAATTAGGGGTGGGGATGGCAGATAGGTCCCAATGAAATTGGGGGTGAGGCAGAGTCAGGACTTGCAATATGACACAGGGGACATGTAGTGAATTGGGTGGGAGACACTGAAGCTAAATTTATATTTTTATTGGTGATGAAAAGTAATTAATTATAGCTAATGGGGGCACAGTGCTGGTTTATCAGATTATATTTTGTATGGCGAGTTGCATGGTATATTAACCCCTTCATGACCCAAGCTTTTTTCGGCTTTGCGCTTTCGTTTTTCGCTCCCCTTCTTCCCAGAGCCATAACTTTTATTTTTCTGTCAATATGGCCATGTGAGGGCTTATTTTTTGAGAGACGAGTTGTACTTTTGAACGACACCATTGGTTTTACCATGTTGTTTACTCGAAAACGGGAAAAAAATTCCAAGTGCAGTGAAATTGCAAAAAAAGTGCAATCCCACACTTGTTTTTTCTCTGCTTTTTTGCTAGGTTCACTAAATGCTAAAACTGTCCTACCATTATGATTCTCCAGGTCATTACAAGTGCATAGAAACCAAACATGTCTAGGTTATTTTTTATCTAAGTGGTGAAAAAAAAATTCCAAACTTTGCTTACAAAATATTCGCGCATCATCTTCCAATACCCGTAGGGTCTCCATTTTTCGTGATCTGGGGTCGGGTGAGGGCTTAATTTTTACGTGCCGCCCTGATGTTTTTAGTGATACCATTTTGGTGCAGATAAGATCTTTTGATCGCCAATTATTGCATTTAAATACAATGTTGCGGCGACCAAAAGAAAATGCAATTCTGCTGTTTTAACTTTTTTTTAACCGCTACGCCGTTTAGCGGCCTCTGCGCCGCTTCTTCTGTCACAAGGCGGTCGCCGGGTTCTAATTTAGGCCCCGGCTTCTGTCGGGGCCTACTCCTGAGTCACAATGCCCCCATTCCTTTCTCCTTCGGGTGGGCTTTCTCCCGCCCGTCTCTCATCCTCTTCCTGCTCCTGGCGAGCTCCCGCACACCGGCGCCATATTCGTCCTCCCGAATTGTGCGATTGGCTCCGCCCACTCCTTCTGGCCGCAGCAATTCATTTGGCACCAAACTTCTCTCGCAGTTAGCTCTGCCACCTCTTCCGCCATCAGAGCGCACTTCTTCTGACAGAGCGTACTTTTTGCCCTGTATCTTCTCAGCGGTCGCCATTTTCAGCCTGTGGATCCGGTCGCTGTTTTCCTCTGCAGGACCTGTTTTCACGGAGCTCTGCAGCCTCTACTGCCTGGAAGCCTCTATAGGACATCTGCTGTGAGTAGCTCTGCACTGCAGACTGTCACTCTCCTCTGCCCTCCTGTCCCCTAACCTTCTGGCATTTTCCTTAGGGGCCCGTTCATCATGTCTAATTCTAAAGGGAGAACGTTCCTGTCCTCCTGCTTCCTCTTCCTCTGCTTTAGTCAGACACTTTGTATGTTCGTCCTGTAACTGCAGGCTTCCATCTGGTAAGACCTCTGTCAGGCCTGCAGGAAGCCCCTGCTGCTCTACTTCAGAATGAAGCCTCTACCCCAGGGTGGGCTTCCTCTGTTACAATCTGTGGCTCAGACCCTGGTGTCCGTACTTGATAGGTTGCCCTTGCAAACTTCCGCAATAGCCAGAGGGTCACAGGAAGCTAGGTCCGAGACTTCCAATATAGGCCGCAAAAGATCCAGACAGGTACGCCGGTCTGAGTCCTCTTCCCGTTCCATCTCACCCCACGGTCTGGTTCTTCCCAGTCTTCCTCCCCCGAGTCAAGCATTCTCGAACGCGCCTTCGGAGGACGTTTTGGAGCTGGATTCTAACCAAATCGCTAGCATGAGGGATATGGTTCAGAGCTTCATTGGTGCAATCAACCAGACCTGTGGCATGAAAGATTCCTCTACGGAACCCGCAGATCAGGTGGTTTCGTTTAGACGGTCTAATCCACCTTCCAAGGTTTTCGCTCCTCATCCTGAATTCGAGGAGCTTCTGGCCAGAGAAAGAGAGAACCCGACCAGACGCTTTCAAAGAGGAAAGCGCCTTGGCGTGCTGTATCCTTTTTCTCCACCAGTCTCTAGACTATCCACCAACACGGTCCTTCCGCTTTCTGGCAGAGCATCCCTGAAGGATTCTAATGATGAATTATAGAATCCTTTGCGAAGTCAGCTTTCAAAGCGGCTGCGTCCACTCTTTGTCCGGCATTTGCTTCTTCTTGGGTTTTTAAGTCTATAGCCAAATGGGCCAAACAACTCCGTTGGGACATTTTGGCTGGGGCTCCACCAGAACAGCTGGCGGAGCCAACCAGATTTCTCACGCAAGAGAGTATTTGGTTTCTGCCTCCCTGGATGCTGCCTCTTGTGCAGGTCAGGCGTCCTGGCAGGCCGACTTGTCTTCTAAAATGTCCCTTACCAGCCTGCCTTTTCAGGGATCGTGTCTTTTCTGTTCCAAGCTTGACCAAATTATTAAGGACGCCACCAGGGGCGCAAGTTCCCTGCTTCCCCAGTCCAAACCTCACCAGCCTCCTCCTAAGCGGCAGTTTCGGCCGTTTCGCAGCGTCAGATTCCTTTTCCCAACAGCAGAGGCCACAGGCACGTCAAAACAGGAAGAAGGTATCCTTTAGGCCCATTCCTTCGTGGCGCTCCCGCTACTCCCAAGGTAGATCCACCAGGTCTAGATCTGGAAGATCTACCTCGGCATGACTCTCACCGAGATCCCGAAGCATCTCCCAAGCTGGGCGGCCGTCTCCTTTCGTTTAGACGAATGGCTCGACTCGGTGGAGGACGCTTGGGTCAGGGAGGTTGTATCCTCAGGATACAAAATAGAATTCATTTCTCAGCCCTGGGATCGATTCTTCGAATCTCGCCCTCCAAGAGACCCTGCTCTGGCTTCAGGTTTCTATACAGCCATCCCCTCCCTCCTCAGTTCGGTGGTAATCGTTCCCGTTCCAGAAGGAGAACGTTTCACAAGTTTCTATTCGAACCTGTTTGTGGTGTCGAAAAAAAGACGGTGCAGTTTGTCCCATTTTGGACCTCAAGTTACTAAACAAAAGGGTTTGTCTGCGACATTTCAGGATGGAATCCCTTTGTTCAGTAATTGCTTCCATTGAGGCACAAGAACTCCTGTGTTCCATAGACATCCAGGACGCCTATCTTCACGTCCCTATATTTCCTGGACATCACAGATTCCTGCGTTTTGCAGTACATCAGGAGCATTTCCAGTTTGTTGCCCTGACATTCGGTCTCGCAACCGCTCCCAGGGTTTTCACAAAGATCATGGCAGCGTTGATAGCCATTTTGAGTATCAGAGGTCTGGTGCTCTTTCCATACCTCGACGACATTCTCATCAAGGCCCCGTCTTTTTCCCAGGCTCACGAAAGTCTGACCATCATCCTCGACACCCTGTCCCGTTTCGGGTGGCTTGTCAACAGGAAGAAGTCCTGTCTTGTTCCCTCTCAGCACCTTGTGTTTCTAGGCATGATGTTCAACACCCGTCAGGCAGAGTCCGCTTTCCCAAAGAGAACTAATCTATTTGGGAAGTTTGCTTGCTTCAGGGCCCCCAGCTTCCATCCTTCCGATCGGCCATGAAGGTCCTGGGGAGGATGGTAGCAACATCAAAGGCGATCCCCTTCGCTCAATTTCACTCAAGACCTCTTCAGCAAGCAATCCTTTAGCAGTGGGACAGGTCTGTCTTTTCTCTTGATCGTCCGATTCGGCTCTCATACCGGTTCAAACTGTCCCTCAATTGGTGGCTGACGTCAACCCTCATCTCCCAGGGTAGGTCTTTCCTTCCAGTGCACTGGCAGGTGGTGACGACGGACGCCAGCCTCGACTGGGGGTGGTGTTTTGTCACCTGACTGTTCAGGGTCGTTGGTCGGTGCTGGAGTCTTCTCTACCGATCAATATCCTCGAGATTCGGGCCATCTTTCTGTCCCTTCGTCACTGGGAAAGACTTCTCAGGGGTCTCCCAATTCGAATGCAGATGGACAAAGCCACAGCAGTGGCATATGTAAACCAGCAGGGAGGGACTCGGAGTCCCCTGGCATTGGCCGAGGTATCCAAGATCCTCCTTTGGACAGAGGCGACGGTTCCGGTGATATCCGCAGTGCATATCCCCGGTGTGGACAACTGGGCTGCCGATTTTCTCAGCCACGAGGGTCTCGCGGCAGGGGAATGGTCCCTGCATCACGAGGTCTTCCATCAGATTTGTCTTCGATGGGGGACTCCGGATGTGGACCTCATGATGTCCCGTCTGAACAGGAAGGTCCCTCGGTTCGTCTCCAGATCGCGGATCCTCTCGCAGTGGGCGCCAATGCTCTGGCTATTCCTTGGTCACAGTTCGTGCTCCCCTGTTTCCTCCCCTTCCCCTTCTTCCCAAGCTGTTGAAGATCAAGGCGGAGGGGGTGCCGGTCATTCTGATCACGCCGGATTGGCCCAGAAAGTCTTGGTTTGTGGATATCGTCAACCTTCTCGCAGACGCCCCCTGGCGGCTTCCAGACAGATCCGATCTGCTGTCTCAGGGTCCGATCTGCCACCCGAATACTCGGTCTCTCAGTTTGACAGCATGGCTGTTGAGACCGCGGTCCTAAAAGTTTTCAAATCGGCTGCCACACCATGATTCAGGCTAGGAAGCCATCTTCTACGATCTACTATCGAACCTGGAGGGCCTATTTCTCCTGGTGTGAGTTCAATCACGTTCCACCTATGGCCTTTTCTCTCCCTTCTATTTTGGCGTTTCTCCAGGCCGGACTGGACGCCCTTAGCTCCTTAAAGGGTCACGTTTCAACGCTCTCCATTCTTTTCCAGAAGACGCTATCTTCCTGACAACAGGTCAAGACTTTTCTTCAGGGAGTAGAGTATGCGGCTCCTCCGTTCCGGGCTTCCGTGGATCCATGGGATCTTAATCTAGTCCTGGAGGTCCTGAAGGGCTCAACTTTGAGCCCCTCAGAGAGGTTTCCCTGTCCTTTCTGTCCTGGAAGGTGGCCTTTCTTGTGGCATTCACTTATATCCGGCGCGTCTCGGAGTTGGCGGTCATTTCTTGTCGACCTCCTTACTTGGTTATTCCCCAGGATAAGGTGGTCCTGCGGCCTCCACCGTTCTCTTATTCCTACGGTGGTGTCCGCCTTCCACCTCAATGAGGACATTCTACCCTCCTTTTACCCGGCTCTGACTCATCCTCTGGAGCATTCTTTGAACAAACTAGACCTGGTCAGAGCATTGAAGGTCTATCTGGCTAGAACGGCCTCTTTTCGGAAGACTGACTCTCTTTTTGTCATTCCAGATGGTATGCACAGAGGCTTGCCGGCTTCTAAGGTGACTATTGCTCACTGGATCAGAATGGCAATTTTGGAGGCTTACCGGTTCCACAGAGTGCCCCCTCCTGGGGTTAATGCTCACTCTACCCGTGCAGTTGGCTACACCTGGGTGGTGCACCACAGGGCTTCCGCCCTACAGCTTTGCAAAGCAGCAACCTGTTCTTCCGTCCACACGTTCGCCAAATTTTACAAGGTCAATACCTACGCTTCGACAGACGCCAGCCTAGACAGACGGATTTTGTAGGCGGCAGTGGTGAGGGCTCCGACCTGATGGAAGTCTGTTTCTCCATCCCAGGGACTGCTTTGGGACGTACCATGGTTCCTGTGTTCCCCAATGCAGCACGAGGGAAAACAAGATTTTTTGGTTGCTTACCGTAAAATATGTTTCTCGGAGCCTTCATTGGGGGACACAGCACCCTCCCAGGTTGATATTTTTCTTTGTCTTTCTACGTGCTATGTTTACAGTTCAGACATCTGTGGTTGTGTTTCTTTCAACTTTTCAACTTTATTGCTTTCTCCTACTGCTTTCTCACTAACTGATTTTCAGAATGCCAGTCGGTGGGGTGTATACTGCAGAGGAGGAGCTAACTTTTTTGTGCATAGTGCCAGCCTCCTAGTGGCAGCAGCATACACCCTTGGTTCCTGAGTCCCCCAATGAAGGCTCTGAGAAACAGATTTTAAGATAAGCAACCAAAAAATCCTGTTTTCTCATAATTAAGGCATATCCCATTCCAGTTTTGATAATAGGGGATTTTAATAATTATATGAATCCCTATTTTGATAAATTCCACATGGAAACAATACCACTGAATACAACCCCTACTTCATTAGCTAAAGTTGTATCTGAAATGGGCTATAAGCATTTATGGAGAACTAGATGGTGGCCCAATTCTAACACATCGGGTATTCTAGAATATTCATGTCCACGTAGTATATCGCACAGCCCACGAAGTATATTGCCCAGCCACGTAGTATATTGCCCAACCACGTAGTATATTGCCCAGCCACGTAGTATATTGCCCAGCCACATAGTATATTGCCCAGCCACGTAGCATATTGCCCAGCCACGTAGTATATTGCCCAGCCACGTAGTATACAGCACAGAGCCACGTAGTATACAGCAGAGCCACGTAGTATATTGCCCAGCCACGTAGTATATTGCCCAGCCACGTAGTATATTGCCCAGTCATGTACTATATTGCCCAGCGACGTAGCATATTGCCCAGCGACGTAGTATATTGCCAAGTCACGTAGTATATTGCCCAGTCACGTAGTATATTGCCCAGCAACGTAGTATACAGCACAGAGCCACGTAGTATATTGCCCAGCCAGGTAGTATATTGCCCAGCCAGGTAGTATATTGCCCAGTCACGTAGTATATTGCCCAGCGAAGTAGTATACAGCACAGGGCCACGTAGTATATTTCCCAGTCACGTAGTATAATGCCCAGCCACGTAGCATATTGCACAGCGACGTAGTATACAGCACAGAGCCACGTAGTATACAGCAGAGCCACGTAGTATATTGCCCAGCCACGTAGTATATTGCCCAGCCACGTAGTATACAGCACAGAGCCACGTAGTATACAGCACAGTCACGTAGTATATTGGCCAGTCACGTAGCATATTGCCCAGCCACGTATGTCACAGGTTAAAAAATAAACATATACTCACCTTCCGAGGGAGCCCTTGTAGTCATGTCGCCTGTGTGCGGTGCACTCGGCAGCTTCCGGTCCCAGGGTTGGTAGCGCAGGACCCGTGATGACGTCGCGGTCACATGACCGTGACATCATGGCAGGTCCTCCTCGCGCAAGCCCTGTGATGAGGTCGCGGTCACATGACCGTGACGTCATGGCGGGTCCTTGTCGCATACCATCCTTGCCGCTGGAACCTGCCGCTTGCATGGAGCGGTCACCGGAGCGTCGCGAGGAGCGGGAAAGGCGCCGGAGGGTGAGTATATGAATTTTTATTTTTTTATTATTTTTAACATTAGATCTTTTTACTATTGAGGCTGCATAGGCAGCCTCAATAGTAAAAAAGTTGGTCACACAGTGTTAATAGCAGCGTTAATGGAGTGCGTTAGGCTGGGTTCACATTTGCGGTTGTTGCCGCAGCGTTTGTACCGCATATAAACGCATGCGTCGTGTATTCCTATATTTAACATTAATAACGCATGCTTTTTTTTGGTTCGCGTTTTGCCGCGTTTGACAACGCATGAGTCGTCTCGTCGTTTGCGGCTTGGCGCGGAAATGCAACATGTAGTAATTTCTAGAGGCGTCTATTTGCCGCCAGGAAACGCATGCGTTAGACTGCGTAAGGTTTGCGACAAAAAAAAACGCATTGCTGTCTATGTAAACGCATGCGTTTTTAAGCACATGCGTTTGGTTGCGTTTTTGAACGCATGCGTTTCAATTGAGAAAAACATGTGTAGACACTGATAAGCCACCCCCCACCATCAAGGTGATAAAAGGGAGGGTGTGGACAGTTGCAGGTCACTTCTCACCAGACTCTGAAGCAGACGAGACACAGACAGGCTACATCTTGGAGGATAACAAGACCCTGAACAATGTGAGTATATCCTAGCCAATGCCTTTATTTTCTATTTTCTGTCTCTACATGTCCTAATTTCTGCCATTTCTTTCTTTCTACATGTATTAGAATGTCTTCTTCGGATTCTTCATCTGGTGAGGAGTTTCGGCCAGGACAGTCGGAAGTGGAGCATGTCAGTGAGGTGAGTATTTGCCTCGTCAGATTGGTAAGTATTCACTGTCACATCGACATGTGACAATTTGATTTTTCCTTTTTTTTTTTTTTTAGAGCTCTTCTACTGCGGCAGACTCAGGGCAGGAGCAGCGGAGTCAAGGTCCGGTGGAAAGACGGCAGTGGGTACGTATACAAGGCTGACTGTCCTCAGTGTAATATTCTTGAATCTTCCTTTCTTTCCACTCGTATTTCTTTACTTTTTTCTTCTGGAATCCTTTTGTATGTTGACTTTCCTATTCATGCCATTTCTCAGCATCTTTTTTCTTTCTTTTCCTTATGTAATTGAGCAAACTTTAATGACTTTCTTTAATTTTTAGGTTTCACAACGGGACGATGATCTGATAGAGAATGACCGCCTTATCACCCTGATCCATGAGCGAGTCCCTTTGTGGGACAGACGGGATCTACTGCACGCGAACAACATCACGATCCGGCGGTTATGGAATGAGGTGGCCCAAGCGATGTGGGATGGCTGGGACAACGCCCCGACACGGGTCCGAACTGCATTTGGTAAGTATTGCACTGCAGTGTGAAGCAGCAGAGACCTTGGCCGTGCTCACTCGACTGTGTGTGATGAAAGAAACTCTCAGGAGTTTCTCTCATCACACACAGTTGTGTGAGCACGGCAAAAAGTCCATTTTCTGACCATAATGTTTGTTTTTTTTAACAATGGGCAAAGTCAAAACACGTTGGCGTTCGATGAAGGACCGCTTCAACAAGGACCTCCATCAAGAGAGCCGTGTTCCCAGTGGTTCAGGAGCAAGGATCAGACGCTACAAATACCATCGCGTTCTGTCATTTTTAAGACCGGTCCTTGCCCAGAGAACGTAAGTATTTATCACGTGCATTAGGTTGTATTATATTGCCATAATCTGTATTTTTAAATTCCACTGGATTTTGCGTCTGGTAAATTTTTGATAATTTTCTTTTTCCTTTTTTCACAGCATATACAGCACGACTGTCGGCCCAGGTTCTGGAGCGGTCCTTCATCCGACAGCCACGGACCCGTCCCAGCCATCCAGCAGCGCAGCAGCAAGTGGGCCTTCCACACTAACTGGAGACCAGGGAGCTGGTCCATCAGGTCTTCCCCTTTCGCAGTACTCTTCCACTGCCCCCTTTTTTCGGGCTCATCCCGGCAGCGGCAGAGGGCTTCGGACAGGTCACTCATGCCCGAGTTTTTGCACTTGAGCTCGGTTTTACACGACGCAATCAAGGCTTTGGGTGACCGAATGGATGTTTCACATAACCTCTTAAATGCACGTATCCAGGAGGTCAGCAAAAGCCTTGATCAAGTGAAAGCCGACCTCCAGAGGCTAGCACATAATTTTTTAAATCAAATTGAGCAGGGCATGTCGGAACACCTTACTCCGGATCTCCAGCTGAGTGTTTTTAATGCAGGCCTGCAATGCTGCTTACGTGCAGGCTATGCAGCAGAGTCGGTATTTCCAGCAGACAGTGGGGGCATATCCACCTGTGCCTTCACTGTCACGATTGTCCTCAATGCCGACCTCTGCTGCATCCCACTGCACGGCCACCTCAATTCCTTCCACAGCCGGACACCACCATGCCGAGTGCAGTTGGACATCCCACCGCCACCACCATGACATCCGCTGGTCCTGCTTGGACCTCCTCCACTGACACCACGATGCAGCAGGACCCTGGCATGGCCTTCCGTACCGCAACCTCCACGATGCAGCAGGACCCTGGCATGGCCTTCCGTACCGCCACCACCACGATGCAGCAGGACCCTGGCATGGCCTTCCGTACTGCCACCACCACGATGCAGCAGGACCCTGGCATGGCCTTCCGCTCTACAAGCGCTATGGACTCTTGCATGGCTGCACGCTCTACGAGCACTATGGACTCTGGCATGGCTGCACTGACACAGTGCAGCCGGACCCTGACAGGTCACCCGTCACCACGCCACGCCATATGAGCCCACCAAGACCTCCTCCAACCAGGCAAACCAAAAAAGAAAAAAAAAAAAACACAGAAAAAAAAAACAGAGGACTCAGAGCATTCCTCCCCCTTCACCTACCAATGTGTCTGCAATGTCAGGTTTGTCTCACCCTTCCAGTGCGTCTCAAGCCTCTCATGTGTCAAGCCCCATCCCCGAACTTCCAGACCCTTCTAGTTTCATTGCCCCTTCTCCTGCCACCTCTGCGTCGTCCACGGTTAGCCAGGCCTCAGTTCTTCACCCCCCCCCCCCCCCTGCTTACATCACTCTACCCCAAGCCGGCGAAGTAAAAAATAATTTTTTGAGTTGTTAACAAAATAAAAAAAGTTTGATTTGCCACAATTATGTTTGGTTTATTGTGTCTTCTGCCGCCAGGCAACACACACCGTGCGCCAAGAAACGTCGCCACACACTTACTTTTTGGGCCACATCATATCTCCAGTAGTTAAAAATAAAAAGACTGCAGCTTTGTGTGTCTTTAGTATACAGATATGAGGTGGGCAAAAAAATATTACATGTATCTCCATAATCTCTTTTTGTCTGTGCCTAGTTTGGCAGTCTGAAGAGAAAATGGTGGAAATACAGTGCAGACCTCTACTGAACAGGTCAGGTGTCAAAAAACTCATTAGTTATGACACCTGACCTGTTGAGTAGAGAACTACCTTGTATAACCACCATTTTCTCTTCTTTATACATAATCTATTACACAGAAATTGAGGGAACAATGGTGGTCACACACTACATATCTATGCTCACCTGCACAGGTGTCAGAAATAGTGAATTCATGAGCCTGTATATGTTTATCATGAATTCATTATTTCTGACACCTGACTTGATGAGTATAGATAGTGTGACAGTGATTGTCTCTTCAGTTTGTGTCCAATGGATACAGAAGAAGAGAATCATGACGCAATTACGTCAACAAGCTTACCAATAAAGCAACATGGCTGCCATTACTAGCAGTATGTGGCCAGTGTTTTATATCAGTATTTGTAAGCCAAAACAAGGAGTGGAACAATTAGAGGTAAATTATGATATTAACCTAATAACTAGCACCTCTGCCTTTATCACCCTCTCCTGGTTTTGGATAACAAAAACTGATATTAAATACAGATCAAATACTGCCAGTCTTAGGACAGCCTTGGTTTGGAGAGGAAAAAGATAGGAGAGATGGTCAACACAACCAAAACTAAAGTTTATTAATGGCAAATATTATTATCATTGTAGAAAATTACTGGTACAGATGTAATTACAACAGGACATTAACCCAACATTGTCCTGCCATGACACACGTCCAATATCTGAATCAAAAAAGGCAGCAAATTGGTCCCGCATGTGACCAACGGCTGCAGTTGACCGCAGCGGGTGATGCTGGAAATCGGGCAGTGGGTGTGCAACTGGTTCATCCAGTTCAATGTTAGGTTGCTCCTTAACCATTATATAATTGTGCAGAACCACACAGGCTTTGACCACCTCGTCGACTGTTTCCACTTTTAGATTTATGGCTGATGCAAAAATGCGCCATTTAGCGACCAGAATGCCAAAGGTACACTCTACTGTTCTTCGGGCCCTGGTCAGTCTGTAGGTAAAGATCCTTCTAGTGTGGTTCAAGTCCCGACTGGAATAGGG
The DNA here is from genome assembly GCF_032444005.1 of Ranitomeya imitator. NCBI lineage: Eukaryota > Metazoa > Chordata > Amphibia > Anura > Dendrobatidae > Ranitomeya > Ranitomeya imitator. The sequence goes on along the minus strand of NC_091284.1, from coordinate 737,792,346 downwards.
CTTCAGTAGGTTTTCACATATCTGAAAGGCCTCATCCCCAACCATAACAAATGGCATCGGTGGACCTTGAGTGTTGGGGAGAGGTTGTGGCGGTGGAAAATTGAAATTGTTGCCATACACACGGCGGCCCATATCCGAGTTCTTGAAAGTCTGGGAATCGTTGCCACAGCCAAAAGCTCCAATGTCCACGGTGATGAAGCAACAGTTCGCATCGGCTATTGCCATGAGCACCACAGAAAAATATTTTTTGTAATTGAAGTACTCCGATCCTGTTCTGGCTGGTTTGATAATGCGAATGTGCTTTCTATCCACTGCTCCTAAACAGTTGGGGAAATCACACACATTCCCGAATTTTTCCGCAATTTCAAGCCACATGTCCAAGGTGGGTAGGGGTATAAACTAATCCCGGAGTACATTCCACAAAGCCCGGCAGGTGTCCACAACTATTCCGGACAGGGTGGATATTCCAAGCCGGTATTGGAAGTGGAGGGATGATAAACTCTCTCTGGTGGCAAAAAATCTGGAAGAAAAACAAACACAAAAAAAACATTACAATCTATTCTTTTTATGGTGTGGTTACGATAAAGAAAGAAAGGAAAATACCCAAAAAATACATGTCAGAAAACACTAAATTTGGACTGTCATTGGTTTAGATTTTGAACGTACCTTAATGTAACCAGCAGACGTTCCTCGGGTGGAATCGCTCTACGGAGCTGGGTGTCCTGTCGCCGTATGGCTCCTTGGACACGAGAAAGCAAATCCCGGAACGAGTCTTGTGACATTCGTGTGTATTCCTGGAATTTCTCCGGGTTGGCATTAAGCTCGGCATAGAGCGTGTGATAGGCTCCACGGGTCTCACGTAGTTCGAAAATGGGGTGCCTCCAAAAACGCCTACGTTGTCTCCTCCTCCATCTTTCGCGATTTCTCTCTTGCTCCCAAGCAAAAGCACAGGCAAGAAACAGCTTGAAGCTGAAATCCAGGTTGAAATAAAAGCTCTCCATGCGAAGATCCATCATGACACAGGATACAGTAGCAAACTTATAATTTCAGTAGCCCTAGGGTCTATATATAGAGATCCCATAATACACGCCCTCTGTAGTCCCATTGGCGGTGTCTGGTTATCTTGATTTTTCTCTTGTGAAATTTCTCATCATGCGCACCAAAAACGCAAACGCAGGAAAAAACGCATGTAAACGCGTACAAACGCGTTTTTTTTAAACGCATGCGTCTAAAAAACGCCGCGTTTGTATGCGTTTACATGCGTTTTTTCCACCACTTGCGGATGCGTTTTAAACGCTGCAGATTTAAACGCAAATGTGAAACTAGCCTTACACTGCGGTCCACTAGCACTGCCATTAACCCTGTGTGAGCGCTGACTGGAGGGGAGTACGGAGCGGGCACTGACTGCGGGGAGAAAGGAGCGGCCATGTTGCCGCCGGACTGCGCCCGTCGCCGATTGGTTGTGGCAATGGTCGAGGGCGTTTTGCCACGACCAATCAGCGACTTGGATTCCATGACAGAGGCCGCGACCAATGAATATCCGTGACAGACAGAAGGACAGACAGAAGGACAGACAGAAGGACAGACAGAAAGACAGACAGAAGGACAGACAGAAAGACGGAAGTGACCCTTAGACAATTATATAGTAGATAATTAAATTTAAATGTGAATGAGGCCTAAATTTAACAATGCGGCCTTTGCCTTAATCTGGTATTTCTAATTGGCCTCAGACCACCTCTTAGTTTGAGACTCCTTGTCAATTTACATCCCTCAAAAGGTCTTGTGAGGCAACTAGTAAAATAAGATAGACAAAACAGACAACAAACAAATAAAAAAAAGCCACCTCTATTCCAAACTGCAGTTTTGAGCTCTGCCCCCCAAAAATCAAACAAAAAAAAAAAAAACTATACAGGGTTCCTAAAAACCTCATGTACATATAATGCCTAAATGTGCCTGGATAAGAATAGGAAAATATGGTCTGGTCTAGAGATGATTAAGAAAAAAAAAAAAAATTAACATCCCACTTACGAACAGAAATATTTCTTGGGATTCGTACTGAAGAAATGGTGGACGGATCAGTTGCTTCTACTGTCGTTTCTGACCACTTCATTTTTCTGCTAAAACACAAAACAAACCCAATGTGTAAAAAACAAGGAAGAACCAGAAGATTCCTTCTATCAAGACCCTATTAGAACAAACAGTGGGGAAAATAATTATTTGAAACACTAAATATTATGCAAGTTTTCCCACCTAAAAAGAATGGAGAGGTCTGTAATTTTTATCGCAGGTACACATTACATCTTAAAAAAAAACAAACACATGATTTTTACATAATTAATTACTTATTTTATACAATAGAAAAAAAACAGATCTTTGGTACAGAAACCTTTGTTTGCAATTACAGAGATCGGACGTTTCCTGTAGTTCTTGACCAAGTTTGCACACACGGCAGCAGGGATTTTGGGCCACTTCTCCATACAGATCCTCTCCAGATCTTCCAGATTCTATGTTACTATCAATTATTAGGTTCTGTAGAAGGACGTAGATCTGGGTATTTATTATGATGGAATATAGGCTGAACTGGATGGACAAATGTCTTTTTTCGGCCTTACTAACTATGTTACTATGTTACTATTACGGGGCTGACGCGGGCCAACATTTAGTTTCGGCTCCCATTCAAGATTTTCTATTGGGTTCAGGTCTGGAGACTGTCTAGGCCACACCAGGACGTTGACATGCTTCTTTCGGAGCCACTCCTTAGTTTCCCTGGCTGTGTGTTTCGGGTCATTATCATTCTGGAAGACCCAGCCACGACCCATCTTCGATGCTCTTACTGAAGGAAGGAGGTTGTTGGCCAAATTCTCGAGATACATGACCCCACACATCCGCCCTTCAATACAGTGCAGTCATCCTGTCCCCTTTGCTGAAAATAACCCTCAAAGCATGAGCTTTCCCCCACAATGCTTCACAGATGGGACGGTGTTCTTGGGGATTGTACTCATCCTCCTCCAAACACGACAAACAGCGTTGACACCAAAAAGTTCTATTCTGGTCTAATCTGACCACATGACCTTCTCCTATGCCTCCTTTGGATCATCGGCGAACTTCAGACGGGCCTAGGCGTGTGCTGATGTGAGTAGGGGGACCTTGTGTGTCCTACAGGATTTTAATCCATGACAGCATAGTGTATTACTAATGGTAATGTTTGAGACTGTGGTTCCAACTCTCTTCAGATCATTATCCAGGTCTTCCCATGTAGTTTTGGGTCGATTCCTGATCTTTCTCACAATCATCCTAAATCAACGAGACAAGAATCTTGCATGGAGCCCCAGACCGAGGAAGATTGACAGTCATCTTATGTTTCTTCCATTTTCTAATAAATGGGCCAACAGTTGTTGCCTTCTCACCAAGCTGCTTGTCTATTGCACTGTAGACTATCCCAGCTTTGTGCCGGTCTACAATTTTGTCCATGGTGTCCTTATTCAGCTCTTTGGTCTTGGCCATGGTGGTGAGGTTGGAGTGTGATTGATTATGTGGACAGGTGTCTTTTATACAGGTAACAAATTAAAACAGATTAAATTAATACAGGTAATGAGTGCAGAGTAGGAGGGATTCTTTTTTTCATGCAATAAAATGCCATTTAATTATGTACAAATCATACAATGTGATTTTCTGGTTTTATTTTTAGATTCTGTCTAACAGTTGAGGTGTACCTGTGATAAAAATTACAGACCTCTCCATTTTTTGTAGGTGGGAAAACTTGCAAAATCAGAAGAATCAAATATTTATTTTCCTCACTGCATGGGGAGGGAGAAAATACATTTAAATTGAATGTGTCGTCAGAAAATTACCTATTGCTTTAATCAGTTTTTTGAAATGTGTATTTTTAATTTAAAAATGCCAGCAACATGTAGAGAGGAGATCCGCCCTTCAAGGACAGGAAACCTACAGAATAACAGGGCTGTACCCTCCCTTCCATCAGTTTGTTTCCTGTCTTTAGCATGGGAACCTTTCACTGGGCGCACCTGAACAAAAGAAGATTGATGTCAAAAGCTATCCAGGCCTGGCCAAATCGAATCAGGCAGCGGGGTGGTCCCTGCCTTGGCTGGTGCCGTATCCTGAAGCCCCCCACCATGGGCTTCTAACCATACTACAGCATGTATACTGCCTATGAACAAATTTTAGCCTCCTGATGAACCACCTAAGGAGAAAGGTGTCAAGGCAGAGGCATAGAAGCATTATATATCAACATGAATGAGAATGATAAATAATATCTACCCTTTTCTATCACGTGGTACCTAGCATCCCTCCCCACTTATAGCCTAGTTGTTTCTTGTCCAATCTAGGCTCCTTGTAGGCATATCAGCACAGGGCCTGCAGGTTAAGCGAGGGCATGCCGCTGTGGAACTGGACGCCAAATATCGCATTTTAGGGTGCCAACCTCCGCTGATAGGCAGGGATGTTAGTGGACATGTAGGGCATCCTAGGCAGTGTGTGGTAGTACCAAGGATTTAATAGAGCTCATGTAACTCACTTTTCCCTCCTGCTACACTCTGATCCCATCACGTATATCTTTGGTGTGAGAAGCAGGAGACAAAGATAGTGGCTTTCTATAGGAGTACATGTGACTGTTTCGCTAAATTATATTTTGAGACAGTCATTTATGAAGTACATTTTGTAATTATTTGTATGTTCATCACTTATTTTGTGCACTTAGGTTTTTCTTTAGGTGTTATTTTAGATTTTCTAATAAACATACATTTTAAGGGCTATATATTCACACTACTAGTCTCTTATCTATAATATAAGGCTGGGAGCGTCACTCTGTCCGAAGCATTTATAGACTGCGCAAGCGCCGGCGCAGTCTGGACCCCACAGAGTGACGCAGCCCAGGAGATCGCGGTATGCGTAAGCACTGAACGCACACCGCAATCTCCAACGGAGAAGCAGGAACGTGCCAGGAGGGTGAGTATAAGCTATATTCACCTGTCCCGTTCCAGCGCTGCGCACCGCTCCCGTCTTCCGGGTCCTCTGCCTGTGACGTTCACAGTTCAGAGGGCGCGATGACGCGCTTAATGCGCGCCGCCCTCTGATTGAACAGTCACAGCCAGAGGACCCGGAACACGGAGCGACACGCAGCGCTGGATCAGGGCCAGGTAACTATAGCAAGTGTCGGGGGCCTGAGCTAGCGGCAACTCCGGCACCTGACCCCCACAGCGCGCCGGTGTCCCCGCCTGCTCAGGCCCCCCAGCACTCGGCGCCCAGTGACGATAGGTGAATATGTTTTTTTTTTTTTAAATATATCGCAGCAGCATACGGGGCATATACGAGGGTCGATCCAAAAGTAATGATAATCGGTTATTTCTATTGCACACAGAAATTAAAATAAAATGTTTTCTTCTCTCTTAGGTACCCACTAGTCCAGGAAAAAAAATTACTTAAATAGACCACGATTCCCGGGAGCTACATTCATTTGAATATGAACTGTCGAGGAGTGAACATCAAAATGGAAAAAAACGAGCTCAGAGCGGTCATCAAATACCTCTGCTTGAAAAAAAATGACTACCAAAGACATACACAGCGACTTGGTGGAAACATTGGGGGACTCTTCTCCTCCATATTCCACAGTTGCACGCTGGGCCAAGGAATTTAAGCTGGGAATAACATCGACGGAAAATAACCATCGTGAAGGACGCCCATCCACGTCCCTCAATGAAGAAAACGTGAAAAAAGTTGAAGAAGTTGTATTGGCAGATCGAAGAGAGGGTCAAGATCAAGAATTTTTTTCGAAGGGAATTCTAAGTTTAGAAAAGAGATGGACTAAATGTATAGACTTGTTAGCAGACTATGTAGAAAAATAAATTTATTTTCTGACTATATTCATTGTGTTTAGTATTGATTATCATTACTTTTGGATCGCCCCTCGTACTATGGAGCATCTTATGGGGGCCATAAACCTTTATGGAGCAGTATACGGGGCATATACTATGGAGCATCTTATGGGGGCCATAAACCTTTATGGAGCAGTGTACGGGGCATATACTATGGAGCATCTTATGGGGGCCATAAACCTTTATGGAGCAGTGTACGGGGGCATATACTATGGAGCATCTTATGGGGGCCATAAACCATAATGCAGCAGCATACGGGGAATATACTATGGAGCATCTAATAGGGGCCATAAACCTTTATGGAGCAGTGTACGGGGCATATACTATGGAGCATCTTATGGGGGCCATAAACCTTTATGGAGCAGTGTACAGGGCATATACTATGGAGCATCTTATTGGGGCCATAAACCATAATGCAGCAGCATACGGGGCATATACTATGGCGCATCTTAAAGGGGCCATAAACCTTTATGGAGCAGTGTACGGGGCATATACTATGGAGCATTTTATGGGGGCCATAAACCATAATGCAGCAGCATACGGGGCATATATTATGGAGCATCTTATGGGAGCCATCAACCATAATGCAGCAGCATATGAGGCATATACTATGGAGCATCTTATGGGGGCCATCAACCATAATGGAGCAGCATATGAGGCATATACTATGGAGCATCTTATGGGGCCATCAACCTTTATGGAGCATCATATGGGGCATATGGATGGGAGCAGCAAATTACAGAACGGTGGCGCAGGATGGGAGCAGCACATGACAGAACGGGGGCGCAGGATGTGAGCAGCACATGACAGAATAGGGCAGCACATGACAGAACGGGGGCGCAGGATGGGAGCAGCACATGACAGAACGGGCGCAGGATGGCAGCAGCACATGACAGAACGGGGGTGCAGGATGGCGGCAGCAGCACATGACAGAACAGGGGTGCAGGATGGAAGCAGCACATGACAGAACGGGGGCGCAGGATGGGAGCAGCACATGACAGGATGGGGGTGCAGGATGGGAGCAGCAAATGACAGAAAGGAGGCGCAGGAAGGGTGTAGCACATGTCAGAATGGAGGCGCAGGATGGGTGCAGCACATGTCAGAATGGGGGCGCAAAATGGGAGCAGCACATGTCAGAATGGGGGCGCAGGATGGGAGCAGCACATGTCAGAATGGGGGCGCAGGATGGGTGCAGCACATGACAGGATGGGGCGCAGGATGGAGCAGCTCATGACAGGATGGGGACGCAGGATGGAGCAGCACATGACAGGATGGGGACGCAGGATGGAGCAGCACATGACAGGATGGGGACGCAGGATGGAGCAGCACATACCAGGATGGAGACCATATACCAATATAAATGCTCGCCACCCGGGCGTAGAACGGGTTCAATAGCTAGTTATTATTTATAGCCTCATAGTATTTGTGCAGGATCCTGAAGCGCCACCGCTGGGTTCAGCGGGCCATCATGAGTGAGTGGAAGGAGCGAAGCCGCAGAGCCACAATCTGTGGCTTGCCGGCTTTTCCCCGTACTCTTCTGCGCATGCGCAGGGGATATGCTTCCTTATGATGCGGGCACCAGGGTCAAGTGACCAGAAGTAATTTCTGGCGATGGAGCCGGAGGACTCTAGGAGGGACACAATGTGAGCTGGTCCCGCTTTTAAAAAGCAGTTAGAACAACAGGAAAGCGTTCTGTAAAGCTCCAGCAGTCCCTTCTGGCATAATGGAGGAGTCCAAGGAATCAGAGCAGCAGCAAAAGATGCATCAACAAGAAGATTCCCAGACAACTTCACGGCATCGGCGGCAGTGGGTGTACAGATAGAAGAAGCAATAGGGCCACTCAGCAGAACAGAGGCTTAAGCAAGGTGGACAAATCTCCGACCTCCAAAGGAGATCTATTGCACGATATGATCCCTCCTCCAAATACAGTACCCATGGCTGCTTCGGAGTGGAAATTCCATTAAATTCCTGACCCAGGGGTAGGGTAATAGGGCTAAAAAAAAAAAAAAACACACAAGAAATTCAGGAAGTTGTCCCCAGGGTCTGATATTTATGATAGCTCTGAGGAGGAAGGTGAAAAGAGGGACCAGGATACACCCACTTCAACTTCGTGAGGACATGGGGGGGCGCCACTGCTTTCTGGTGGAAGAGAGAGAAATTTGTTAAGGCTGTTAGATCCACAATGGGAGCAATTGGGGTAGTAATTTCAAGACCGGAAAGGTCTGTACAAGAAAAAGTTCTAGAGGTCTAGAGCAAGGAAAGCACCGGTGCTTTCCCGTGAATGAGAAAGTCTAGTTATTAATTAAAAGAGAAAGAAAAAAAAGAAAAAAGGGAAAGGAAAAATCTCTCTCCCCCATCTTTCAAAAGGAAGTATCAATTTGATGATTCGTCCTCATCATCCTGGGACAAAGCCCCGAAAATAGATGTGGCGATAGCCAAGGCCTCTAAAAAGTTTACCCTACCCAGTTTGCAGATATGAGGGTGTTGAAAGATCACCTGGATAAAATGGCGGATACCTTCCTTAAAAGCTTCCTGGGAAGCCTCAGGTTGGGGGTTAAAGCCAGTGGTAGAAGAAACAAACATGTCAAGATCATTAATGATCTGGTTAGATCTTTGGACAAACAGCTCAGAGACAAAGTACCAAGAGTGAATATATGAGCCACTATTCCTTTGATGCAGGGGCATCTGCATTCCTCACAGATGCCTCTGCTGATTCAGTTAGGATGGCAGCAAGGTCAGCGTTTTCTAATGCGGCTCGAAGGGCCCTCTATATGAAACGTTGGCCATGGGACTCTCAAAGTCTCAACTCTCCTGTATTCCCTGTGAGCGAATATTTGTGTGGGCCTGGTTTGGATGATATTCTTGAGAATGCAGGTGATAGTAAGAAAGGATTCCCCAACCTCTACATCCCATGTTATTAGAAGTCCATTCGAAGCAGAAGATGAAATTGGCGGAGACCACCCAGAAATTAGGACATGTAGGAGGAAAGAAGGGTAGAGGCATTAAAAATATGAAATACATTAATCATAAAGGTAAACAGTGTAAAATAAAAAAAATTAAAAACGTTTGGCAGCCGCAACATTGCAATAAAAGGCGATAAAAACATCGTATCTACCCCAAAATGGTATCAGTAAAAAATGTCAGCTCAGGGCGCAAAAAATAAGTCCTCACACATCCCCATAGCCAGAAAAATTAAAACTCTACCAATATTGGAGAATGGCTACAAAAAAAGCAAGAATAAAAAAAAATAAAAAATACAAATTTCCAATTTTTTTTTTCAACACTTAAAAAAACAAAAACCTATACTACATGTTAGATATGTACGTACTCGTACTAGCCTAGAGAAAACAGGGATTTTTGTGTTACTCACCGTAAAATCCTTTTCTCCGAGTCGTTCATTGGGGGACACAGGACTGTGGGTGTATGCTACTGCCGCCAGGAGGCTGACACTAAGTAGGTATAAAAAAAAAGTTAGCTCCTCCTCCATAGTATACACCTTGCCACTGGCCCTGACAGCTCCAGTTTGGAGCACAAGCAGTAGGAGATAGAGAAAACAAAACAGCATTAGAGCAAAGACAACATGTCTAGAATAATACTACAGTCTGAACAACCCCATAGACAAATAAAATGAATAGGGAGGGAGCTGTGTCCCCCAATGAACGACTCGGAGAAAAGGATTTTACGGTGAGTAACACAAAAATCCCTGTTTCTCCATCGTCTTATTGGGGGACACAGGACTGTGGGATGTCCCAAAGCAGTCCCAGGGTGGGAAGAAGACTCACTGGAAGAAAACCCCTAGGCACTTACCGCCTAAAGGTGTGATACCGCAGCCTGAAGAATTTTCCTTCCCAAACTTGCATCAGCAGAGGCCTGAGTGTGGATATTATAATGTTTAGAGAAAGTCTGCAGGCTGGACCAAGTGGCCGCTTTGCAAACCTGCTCTGCTGAAGCTTGGTGCCGAAGCGCCCAGGAAGCCCCTACCGCCCGAGTAGAGTGTGCCCTGATCCCAGCCGGGATGGCTGCACCCTTGATACGGTAGGCCTCCTGAATAGTGGTTCTTATCCATCTGGCTAAGGTCGATCTAGAGGCTGCGAGTCCCTTTTTATGACCCGCAGGAAGAACGAACAGAACATCCGTCTTTCGAAAAGAAGCGGTCCGGGAAACGTATCTTCTCAGAGCTCTCACCAAATCTAGAGTATGGAGAGCTTTTTCCACCCGGTGTGTAGGCGCAGGACAAAAAGAAGGCAAGACAATGTCCTCATTAATGTGGAATGAGGAGACTACTTTTGGCAGAAAGGAAGGTGCTGGTCTCAGCACCACCTTATCCTGATGAAAATTGTAGAAACGGCGCCTGACAGGACAAGGCCGCTAATTCCGATACCCGCCTAATGGATGTTATAGCTACCAGAAACAAAACCTTCCAAGAAAGGTACATTAAAGGGGCGTCTTGGAGGGGTTCAAATGGAGGTTCCTGAAGAGCACTCAAGACCAAATTAAGGTCCCAAGCTTCTATCGGAGCTTTGTAAGGAGGGACTATATGAGAGACTCCCTGCAAAAAAGTTTTTACTTGCAGATTGGTAGCGATCCTGCGCTGGAAAAGAACCGATAAGGCGGATATTTGCCTCCTAAGGGTACTTGGAGCGAGACCTGAGTCTAGACCAGATTGGAGAAAAGCTAGGACATTAGGAATGGAAAACCGAAGAGGAGGAAGACCCTTCTTCCTGCACCATGAGAGAAAGACTTTCCAGGTGTGGTGGTAAATGCGTGCTGAAGCTGTCTTTCGAGCATTAACCATAGTTGAGGCTACTTTCTGAGAAAAACCGGCCTGGGTCAGAATCCAAGATTCAACGGCCAAGCCGTCAAACGCAGGGCCTCTAAGTTCTGGTGGAATATCGGCCCCTGCGACAGAAGATCTGGCTGCATTGGTAGCTGCCAAGGAACCCCGACGATCAGCTGAACTAGGTCTGCGTACCATGATCTCCGAGGCCAATCTGGGGCGACTAGAATTGCCGGAACTCCCTCTAACTTGATCTTCCTGACGACCTTTGGAAGCAGCGCCAGAGGGGGATACCGATATGGAAGACGAAATTGGTTCCAAGATAGGACTAGTGCGTCTACGGCAATTGCTCCTGGATCTCGAAACCGTGCAACGAACCTGGGTACTTTGGTATTCGACCCGGTGGCCATTAGATCCACGTCCGGGATTCCCCAGCGTAGACATATCTGCCGAAAAACATCGGGGTGAAGAGACCATTCCCCGGGCGCAAGACCCTGTCGGCTCAGAAACTCCGCTGCCCAGTTCTCCTTGCCCGGGATGTAAACTGCCGAGATCACAGAGTGATTGTTCTCGGCCCAGCGGAGGACTTGTCAGCATGGCTGATCTGCTGCGAGTGCTCCCCTGATGATTCACGTAGGCCACGGCCGTGGCATTGTCCGATTGGATCCGCACCGGGCGACCCGCCAGAAGATGGTGAAAGTGCTGCAAGGCCAGCCAAATTGCCCTTATCTCCAACAGATTGATTGGAAGGGTTGATTCCCTTGGGGACCAACGACCCTGAGCCGTGTGCTGGAGAAACACTGCTCCCCAACCGAGAAGGCTGGCGTCCGTAGTGACTATCAGCCAATGAACTGGAGGAAAGGCTTTCCCCTGAAGTAGGGATGAACTCCTCATCCACCATATTAGGGATTGCCTGACCCCAGGAGACAGACGACACCTGAGGTTGAGAGACAAAGGACTCCTGTCCCAGGCTGACAGAAGTGCCTGTTGGAGTGGACGAAGATGGAATTGGGCGAATGGAACCGCTTCTATAGCTGCTACCATCCTGCCCAAGACCTTCATGCAGAACCGGATTGAATGGAAACTCAGCTGCCGAAGAATTTGTACCTCCTGCCGGAGACAAAGCACCTTGTCCTGGGGTAAAATAGTTAGCCCCCGAGAGGTGTCGAAGATCATCCCTAAAAAAGAGATCTTCCGAGATGGTACTAGAGATGACTTCTTTAAATTGACCAGCCACCCTAGACGAGCTAGGGTGTCCAAAGAGATGTTGACGTTGTCCCTGCATGCCTGAAAAGTTGGTCCTTTGACTAAGAAATCGTCTAAGTAAGGCAGAATGACTATGCCTCGAGAGTGCAGGATTGACACCACTGTTGCCATCACCTTCGTGAACACCCTGGGAGCAGTGGCGAGCCCGAAAGGTAATGCAGTGAATTGGAAGTGTCGCTCGCCTATGGAAAACCGTAGAAATTTTTGATGAGGAAGAAATATAGGAACGTGCAGATAGGCGTCTCGAATATCTATGGAAGCCAGGAATTCTCCCCTTTCCATAGCCGCAATGACCGAGCGGAGAGATTCCATACGGAAGCGACGAGTGCTGATGAATTTGTTTAGACACTTTAGGTCCAGAATGGGTCTCACGGTCCCATTCTTTTTGGGAACCGTAAACAGATTTGAATAAAACCCTTTGAACCTTTCTTCCTTTGGAACAGGGACAATGACCCCGTTGGACTGAAGAGACTCGACTGCTCTGAATAAAGCTCTTAAACGGGTTTTTGAACTGGGAAGACTGGATGGAAAAAACCGGCCTGGAGGGAGATAGGAAAACTCTATTTTGTACCCTGAAACCACCAGGTCTCTTACCCATCTGTCTTGAACAACTGACAGCCAGGACTGATGGAACAGTAGTAGGCGACCGCCTACCCTGTTGAAAGCGACGAGAGGCTGCCTCCAGTCATTTAGCCGAAGATCGAGATATCTAGATCCCCTAGATCTTGATGGTTGATACCGCATTCTTGCCAATGGATTGGCCCTACAGGAGACCTGGTGCTCCCTGTCTTGGACAGGCCGACTTGGGGGACCTGCGCTTGGTGCCGCAGACCACCGGGAGTTACGAAAGGATTTAAATCTTGCTTGAAATTGGCGACGAAAAGGTTGCTTAACCTTTTGTTGAGGAAGGAAATTACTTTTACCTCCCGTGGTATCAGATCTAAGCTGATCCAGTTTTTCGCCAAAAAGACGGACACCTTGATAAGGGAGGGATGTAAGGGACTTTTTTGAAGTAGAGTCCGCCCGCCAATTTCTTAGCCATAGGGCCCTTCTGATAGCAATAGCATTTGCCGCAGCCAATGCTGAACAATTTGCCGCATTCAAGGATGCATTAATCAGATAATTTCCTGCTAAAGATATCTGATTTTACATCTCTATCACCTCTACAGGAAACCCCTTATCCTGAAGAGCCTTAGTTACGGACTCTGACCAAGCTATCATAGCTTTGGTAACCCATGTGGCCGCAAAAGACGGCGTGAGGGCTGACCCTGAAGCCTCAGAGACCGAGCTAGACTCTCTAGGAGCCGATCAGTCGGATCCTTAATAGACGACCCATTAGGAAGAGACAGCAACGTACTAGAGGCCAAACGGGACACGGGAGGATCCACAGAAGGGGATTCTGCCCACTTTTTACAAAGCTCTGGAGCGAAAGGATACCTTGCACCTAGGGCCTTCTGGCCTAGGAAACGCTTATCTGGTCGCTCCATGTGACGTTGGACTAGATCCTCAAACTCAGGATGAGTAGAAAACACCCTATGAGGTTGCTTGAATTTCTTAAAGGACACCTTATGACCAGAAGGTAAGGTGGCCACATCCTCTACTCCCAAAGTCTGGTTAACGGCCTCAATGAGACTGTCAACATATTCCTGATAACCAGGAGCTTCTAAATCAAAAGACCCCTCTGAGTCATAGTCCGAACCGTGTTCACTCAATTCCGCAGGAGAGGGAGATCGAGAGACGGGATTCAAAGATGCTGATGCACCTGACGGACCGGAAGACGCTGTGTGGGATCGTTTCCCCTGTGTCTGCCTAGAGGGAGTACGGCCCCTGCAGGCCGGAGGATCCTGAAAATCGGAGGATCTTTCCAAAACAGGCGGATGAATGTCCCTGACAGGGGCTTGAAGGGACTCAACCGCCTTTGTTAGAGACGCCATAGACTGCGTTAATGATATGACCCACTCAGGGGGAGACACTGCCGACCCAGGTACAGGCACACCCGGCAGGATAGCCGGCGGGGTAACAGGCAGGGTAGCAGACGGGGGCTCCTGCACGCGCTCGGAATCACAAGCCTCACAGAGATGGTTACTTTGCGCATGCGGAAAAGCAGACCGACAGGTAATGCATTAGGAATACAGAACTGAGTGAGTCTTAGGGTTTCTAGACATGATGACTCTAAAGCCGCTATGCTCCGTATCTCCTTATGAGCTACTAGGTCTAGAACAAATACTGCTGTCAGGCTGAGGGAAGTAGCACTCACCCCAGTCCTGTGTCCCCGTATGCTCTCAAACACTGAACCATGTCTCCTGTGCAAATCACACATATATACTAAATTACAGGGCGGATGCTTGAAAAAGTGGGAGGAGTTACCGCGCATGGACCCGGTTTAGGCCGAAGCAGGGAACTAGATTTCACTCCTTCCCCTGCTCTCCCGGGAAAGCTGGGTGCTCGAAACCGGAAGTAAATCGCCGCCGATGGAGGTGGGACTTTCCCCAGACTACAAGACCCATAATGCCACAGGCCGTACAGAAAACCGGAAGCCGCCAAAAAAGGGGCGGGACTTCCGCCCATGCTCAGACTACAAGATCCATAATGCCTCAGGCTGCCTAGAGAACAGGAAACCGCCGAAAAAAGGGGCGGGACTTCCGCCCATGCCCCTGCTGAAGTTTGCTTGTGGGGAATAACGCTGGAAACCAGCACAGCGCCGGATAATAGTCGCCACCTGTGCAGTACCAGCAGAACGCGCGGTGAAGCAGGAGCCCCCTGTGCAGCCCTCTGACAGCGGATGAGGTTAGACCAAAAAAAATCCACATATAAATATATATAAATATATAAAAAAGACGGTGCAGGCACCCTAACTCCTTACACCCTTCAGAAGGCGAGGAGAGGGACCGTCTGCCTCCTTTAAACACCGTAGTCGTGCATTGGTGATGAAGTGGAGGGTGCACGGACAAGGAATGAATGCCTGTACAACCTAGGGTTCCGTTACCTCAGGGTGGTCAGGTTCTTAGTCCGGCAAAAAAATCCCACGTCGCGGGAGAGGATACGTGGAGGCTTCAATCCACGTGCTCGCCCGTTGTTGGTTTGGGGAGATCGGACCCCTTCAAAAGGGTCCGTCGCCCCTGTCTTATCTTCAGAGAAAGAGAAAAAAAAGCATCTGGGAAAACCCAGATATGTGCCTCCTACGGACACGAAGCATAAACTGGAGCTGTCAGGGCCAGTGGCAAGGTGTATACTATGGAGGAGGAGCTAACTTTTTTTTTATACCTACTTAGTGTCAGCCTCCTGGCGGCAGTAGCATACACCCACAGTCCTGTGTCCCCCAATGAGACGATGGAGAAATCATATTGCCATGTTAGTTTTACCATATAGTGAACATGGCAAATAAACCCAAAAAACAAATTTCTCCACACTTAGAATTTTTTTCCATATTCCAGTACACTACATAGTAAAATAAATGGAGTCATTCAAAAGTACAACTCATTCTGCGAAAAAACAAGTCCTCATACAGTTACAGTATATTGATGAAAAAAAAAAAAAGCTTATGGCTCTTGGAAGAAGAAAGGGAAAAAAAACAAAAAATCATTCAGGGTGTTAAACAATAGGTCATTTTCTAAAGACACATGTCCTTTATGGGAATAATCTGGTCACTGATTTTTATATAAAAAGAATAGGGATTTTTGTGTGTACTCACCGTAAAATCCTTTTCTCCGAGCCACTCATTGGGGGACACAGGACCATGGGTTATGCTGCTGTCACTAGGAGGCTGACACTAAGCTGAGACAAAAAAGGGTTAGCTCCTCCCCTGCAGTATACACCCTCATGCTGGCATGCAGAGACCCAGTTAAGTGCAAAAGCAGTAGGATAATGAGAACAATATATCAAAAAACATTGGAACATAACATGTCAAACAACAGTCAAAGACTAAAAAAGATAACTAGCCGTAAGGCTACCAGGGTGGGTGCTGTGTCCCCCAATGAGTGGCTCGGAGAAAAGGATTTTACGGTGAGTACACACAAAAATCCCTATTTCTCCTTCGCCTCATTGGGGGACACAGGACCATGGGACGTCCCAAAGCAGTCCCTGGGAGGGAAACAATACAACCACGTAACTTCATGTACCATCTGACTACCAATGCGCAACGGCCGCCTGCAGGATACGCCTGCCAAGGGCCGCGTCCGCAGAGGATTGGATATGCACATTGTAATGCTTTGTGAAGGTATGCAGGCTGGACCACGTTGCGGCCTTGCAAACCTGCTCCGCTGATGCCTGGTGCCGGATGGCCCAGGAAGCACCCATCGACCGAGTGGAGTGAGCTCTAATCCCCGCCGGGATAGGACTGCCCCTGACCCGATAGGATTCCTGGATAGCAGATCGGATCCATCTAGCTATCGTGGATTTAGACGCCGCCAAACCCTTTCTGTGACCCTCCGGGAGCACGAAAAGGGCGTCCGATTTTCTCAAGTGTGCCGTTCTGGAAATGTACCTCCTGAGAGCCCGTACCACGTCCAGAGTATGGAGAGCCTTCTCGACCCTATGTTTAGGCTGCGGACAAAAGGAGGGAAGGATGATGTCCTCGTTAAGGTGGAAAGATGAGACCACCTTTGGAAGAAACGCGGGAGAAGGACGTAGGACTACCTTGTCCTGATGAAAGGCAAGGAAAGGTGCCCGACAGGATAGAGCGGCGAGCTCTGAAACCCTTCTGATGGACGTCACCGCTACCAGGAAGGCAACCTTCCAAGAGAGAACAGAGAGCGGAACGTCTTGAAGGGGTTCGAACGGCGGTTCCTGGAGAGCCCCCAGGACCAAATTGAGATCCCAGGTCTCCAAAGGCATCCTGTAAGGAGGAACAACGTGGGAGACTCCCTGAATGAAAGTCTTGACCTGAAGGTTGGTGGCGATCCTACGCTGGAACAGCACGGATAAGGCTGAGATCTGACCTTTAAGAGAGCTCAGGGCCAAACCGGAATCCAGACCGGACTGAAGGAAATTCAGGATACAAGGGATGGAGAAGCTGAGCGGAGGGAGCCCTCGGAGCCTGCACCAAGAAAAGAAGGTCTTCCAGACGCGGTGGTAGATAGAGGCAGAGGACGCCTTGCGAGCACTTAGCATGGTAGGAATGACCTGCTGAGAGAAACCAGCACGAGCTAGAATCCAGGTTTCAACAGCCACGCCGTCAAACGTAGGGCCCCTGAGCTCTGATGGTAGATCGGTCCTTGGCGAAGTAGGTCTGGGCGGTCTGGCAACCGCAAGGGGACGTCGGCTACGAGCTGAACGAGCTCTGCGTACCAAGCGCGACGAGGCCAGTCTGGGGCGACCAGAATGACCGGGCCTCCCTCCGTCCTGATCTTTCGGATGACCTTCGGCAGTAAGGGAAGAGGAGGAAACACGTATGGGAGTTGAAAATGATGCCACGGAGAAATTAGCGCGTCCACTCCTATGGCCTGGGGATCCCGAGATCGAGCGATGAAGTTGTGGACCTTGGCGTTCCATCTGGATGCCATCAGATCCACGTCCGGGGTCCCCCAGCGAAGACAGATCTGGTGAAAAACTTCTGGGTGAAGTTCCCATTCCCCCGAGGCAAGGCCCTGGCGGCTCAGGAAGTCCGTTGCCCAGTTCTCGACTCCCGGAATGTGCACCGCCGAGACGATGGAGTGGTTGGTCTCGGCCCAACGAAGGATGAGAGAGACTTCCCTCATCGCCGCCCTGCTGCGGGTACCCCCCTGGTGGTTGATGTAAGCCACCGCCGTGACGTTGTCCGATTGGACTCTTATTGGGTGACCCGCAAGCAGAGCGTGGAAGTGAATCAGAGCAAGTCTGATAGCACGAATCTCCAGAATGTTGATGGGGAGGCTGGATTCCCGAGCAGTCCAACGACCCTGGGCCGAGTGGTGAAGAAACACCGCCCCCCAGCCAAGAAGACTGGCGTCGGTGGTTACCACTAACCAGCGGAACGGGAGGAAGGACTTCCCCTGGAGAAGAGATGGTCCCAGGGTCCACCAAATGAGAGAATGTCTGACCCGAGGAGACAGGGGACAAGGGAGGTCGAGAGAAAAGAGACTCCTGTCCCAGTTGTCCAGCAGAGCCTGTTGTAAGGGGCGGAGATGGAGTTGAGCGAAGGGAACAGCTTCGATTGCCGCAACCATCTTTCCCAGGATCTTCATGGCGAACCGAATGGTTCGCGGGCGAGGATGGCAGAGTGTACGGACTCCCTGCTGGAGCGCTTGGACCTTGGACCGAGGAAGCAAAACCAGCCCCCTTGAAGTGTCCAGGATCATTCCCAGAAAGGAGATCCGACGGGAAGGAACGGGAGATGACTTGTCTAAGTTGATCAGCCAGCCCAGGCGAGAAAGCGAATCCAGGGTAATGTGGACGCTTGACTCGCAGGCCTGAAACGACGGGCCCTTTATGAGGAGATCGTCTAGGTAAGGTAATACGACGACTCCTCGAGAGTGAAGAATGGCCATGACAGCCGCCATGACCTTGGTGAACACCCTGGGCGCCGTGGCGAGACCGAAGGGCAAGGCTGTGAACTGAAAATGGTCCTCTCGAATGGCAAGCGAAGGAACCTCTGATGAGGCGGGAAGATCGGGATGTGAAGATAGGCATCCTTGATGTCTATCGAGGCCAGAAATTCCCCTCTTTCCATGGAGGAGATGACCGATCTGAGCGATTCCATCCTGAAGTGCCGGACTCTCACGCACCTGTTCAGAAGCTTCAGATCCAAGATGGGACGAACGGTCCCGTCCTTCTTTGGCACGACGAAGAGGTTTGAGTAGAAGCCTCTGAACCTCTCGTGTTCCGGGACCGGCACGATGACCCCGCTCTGGCGGAGGGAGTGGATGGCGCAAAGAAGGGCGCGAGACTGAGCTCCCGAACTGGGAAGACGAGAGGGGAAGAACCGAGTGGGAGGGGGAGAGGAGAACTCTATCTTGTAGCCAGACGATACCAGATCTCTGACCCATTCGTCGTGAACGACGGAGAGCCAGGCTTGTTGAAAAAGGAGTAGACGACCGCCTACTCTTCTGGGATCGACTGGCGCTGTTCCCGAGTCATTGAGAAGGGAATCTGGGAGGTCTGGAACCTCTGGTTCGGGGCTGCCTCGGTTTCCCGCGCCAGGAGGGATTAGGTCTGAAGGATGGACGAACGTCTCTGTCTGCGCGGGCGGAGCGGTCCGATCTGGGAAGGCCAGAGGGATTGGACCAGGCAGAGTTGGTACGAAAAGGCCGAAAACGAAAGTAAGGCTGGCGCTGGAAAGCCACCTTGGGCCTCTGTTGGGGAAGAAACTTGCTCTTTCCCCCTGTGGCGTCGGAAATAAGCTGGTCAAGCTTTTCGCCGAAAAGACGCCCGCTTTGAAAAGGGAGAGAAATCAGGGATTTTTTAGAGGAAGAGTCTGCGCGCCAATCTCTGAGCCAAAGGGCCCTTCTAATAGCGATGGCGTTGGAAGCCGCCGAAGCAGCGCAATTTGCCGCGTCGAGGGATGCGAACATAACATAATCGCTGGCCATGGCTAGCTGCTTAGCCAGGTCCGCCATCTCCGAGGGGAGGTCCTGCTCATTAATGGATTTCGCTAGGGCATCCGCCCAGGAAACCATAGCCTTGGACACCCAGGCCGCGGCGAAGGAGGGAGACAGGGACGAGCCAGAGGCTTCGTACACCGAGCGAGCTAGAGAGTCTATCTGGCGTTCGGTGGGACTCTTAATTGAAGCGCCCTCCGGGACTGAGAGAAGAGTCTTAGAAGCCAGGCGCGAGACCGGCGGATCTACCGTGGGGGGATCCGTCCAGTCTTTCACGAGATCAGCTGAGAAGGGATACTTGGAAACCAAGACCTTCTTACCCATGAAGCGCTTGTCTGGGTGTTCCCTGTGACGCCTGACTATGTCCAGGAAGGCTGGATGAGAGGCAAAAGCTTTGTGAGAACGCTTGGTTCTGGAAAAGGAGACCGCATGTTCCGGAGCGGAATTAGAATCGTCATCCACCTTTAGTGCGTGATTGACTGCTACGATGAGGGAGTCAACCGTGGCTCTGAACTCCGGAGCCTCCGGATCCAAAGAAATTTCAGACTCATGTTCAGAGTCCTGAACGCTTCGAGCCCCCAAAGAGGGTGAGCGAGAGGTGGAGCTGCCAGAGTCTGAGTGACGAGGAGAACGCTCCGGAGAGGTAGTACGGGTCCGTTTTCTGGACGACCGTGCCTCTTTAAGAGGCGAGCGGCCCCTGCTGGCCGACGATTCCCCTGCTATGGAGGGATCCCTTAGCACCTGTAGCGGATTGCCCCGTTCCCCGGGAGGATTTTGAATGGACTTGATGGCGTTAGCTAAAAAATCCACGGACTGAGAAAGCGAGGCGACCCACGGGGGGGGGCTAGGTACTCCAGGGTCGGCGGCGGTGGAGGGCTCCCGGGCACATGGGGCATCGCAGGCAGAGCAGAGGGGAGAGCTTTGAGGCCTGGGAAGAGGGGCCTGGCAGGTGGTACATGCAGAAAAGAAGGTTGTATGCACCTTAGAAGATTTTTTAGACCTTGACTGCGACATGATGCTAATGCAGACAAAATTACAGGGTCTATATAGAGGTGACCAGTGACTGAGAGGGCGCTGCAGAGGGGAGCTAACGATGTCTCCTTACCCCGGTCCTGTGTCCCGCTATCCAGGAGAGACGAACTGCTGGGGTGTTCACTCTGAGAGGAGGAAGCCGGCTGCACGTGGACCACTGACGCACCAGAGATGCGACAGGCAGGAGCTGCGGCGCTGAGGAGAGGGACCAAGATGGCCGCCGAGATCAGGAAGAGAAATCTCGGCGGCTGTGAGAAGCGCCAGGAGCGGGGGGCGGCGCCACAGACACTGGCTGGAGTGGGCGGAGCTTAGCGGCGGCGACCAGCGGCTAGGCCGAAGCCGGGGACTAAATTTGCGGCCTCGGCCCGGCGCGCGGTCGCGAGCGCCGGAAAGGGACAGGGACCGCCCAAAAAGCCTGCAGATGGAGCCCAGGGATGAGGAGCCCTCCTGACCGCCGGCGACACACCCCCCCAGTCCCCCCACCGGGCACTTACCCTGAAATGGAGGTGAGAGGGAACCATGGTGCCATATATAGGAACGGTGCAGGGGTTGGGAAGCCTTCTATCCACCTACCCCACATGGGGGGTGGAGAGGAACCGTCCACCACCTGAGTCACAAGTCACATTGGTGATGCAGTGTGGTCTGCACGGACGCCACTGGGATAAAGCCACTGTACAGCCGAGGGTAGAACCTGGTGGACAGGGCATATGTCCGGCAATAAAAAGGCCTGGCTGCAGAGGAGGATACTGGAGGTAGGAACACCAGTGCTCGTCTGTATAAGGGGAGATCGGGGCCCATTAGGGGAGAAACCGTCGCCCAAAAAAAAGGACAGCTCAGGCAGTGGCTCCCACGTCGCAGGAGAGGATACGGTGAGGTGAAACTCCCGTGCTCGCCTGTTGTTGGTTCGGGGGAGATCGGACCTTAGAAGAATCCGTCGCCCCCTTCGTCCGGAATAGATGAAAAAAGAGAGAAAAAAATCAGTGTGCCTCCTACGGACACTAAGCTTAAACTGGGTCTCTGCATGCCAGCATGAGGGTGTATACTGCAGGGGAGGAGCTAACCCTTTTTTGTCTCAGCTTAGTGTCAGCCTCCTAGTGACAGCAGCATAACCCATGGTCCTGTGTCCCCCAATGAGGCGAAGGAGAAAAACACACACACACACACACACTAAGAATTCTGTAAAAAAAAAAACCTCATCTTACCGATGCTCCATTGATCCTGTTGCAATACTTTCCGGCTCCAATAATTTTCTCGATTAAGGAAGCTGAAGCTGCGTGACAGACCACTAGAAACTGATTTTTCAGCAACCATGTAGACAGGATATGTCTTTTTGCATTGTGTTGTAAAATTGATAAAACAGGTCACAAAATTGAGTCCCTACTGGGAGGGGAAAAAAAGGAAAAAATACGGTATATAATTATGACATGTTTAAGTTTAAAATATAAATTAGTCAAAATATAAAATAAACTATAAAAAGTAAACACTGTATTTAAAAAAAAAAACAATTGCAGGTTTGCAATCATTGAAAAAAAAAGTGATCATAAAGTCGTATGCACCCTAAATTGAAACCACTAAAGTCTTGACTAAAAGTCTTGCCCCCCCAAAAAAACAACTCTCGCACAGCTCCATCATTGGGCAAATTAAGACGTTATGAGCAGTGATGAGCAAACGTACTCTCATAAGGTGTTATCCGAGTGTATTCAGCATGCTCGAAAATACGCTCGAGTTCCGTGGCTGCATGTCTCATGGCTGTTCGACAGCTGCAACACATGTGGAGATTGTCACTGATGCTGCGGTTCCCACGGGCAGCTCACTGTGAGCAGCCGATGAACAGTGGTGACCTCAATGACATCACCGTGATGCAGTGACGTCGTGAAGGTTGCCGAAGTTCATCGACCGGGCTCACAGTTAACGGAGTGTGGGAAGAGCTGGCAGTGACCGGTGGTAACCTCTATGACTTTACTGCTCAGTCCAGTGTCTTCTGGATTCATGACACAACGGTCGTATCATGCCACTGCTCAGCAATGTAATCCAGATGTAGGAGAGCTGGACTTCTTCGTGGGACAAATGAATGTCGTCAGACAAGTGAGGAATATGTTTATTATTTTCATTTTTACAGTAACAAATGGGAAAATGAGGGTGGGGAGTATTTATTTTCAATTAAAGGACTTTATTTTTGCAGGTGCTTTTTTTTCTCAACACAGTAAGACTATCTTATGACGTCTCTCCATTACTAGATCCTGGACTTGATGTCAGCTGACAATAAAAAGCTGACATCAACCCCAACCCTTTTACTTCTCTTACCACCGCACCAGGGCGAGCGGCAAGATCGAGGCCAATCGCCAGAATTGACGCACCTTACGGATGTGATATTTCTGGAGTGGCTGAGGACTGATGCTGGTAGCCTGCGGGGGTGGAGGGGGGGGGGGGGGCAATATCCCTGGCCTCTCCCCAGGGTATCAACACACAATTGTCTGTTAAGTCTTTGCTGGTTAGAATTTATAGGGGGACCCTACATCATTTTTTTCTGAAGTACACTGTAAACTAACTAGTAAAGGCTAAGCAAACAGCTGTGAGCGGTTATTGATAGCTTGGGAACCTTTTGGGATATTGTTCCCTTTCCAAGATTAGTAACATCAGCACGCAGTGGTTGGCTTTTCCTCTGTTGGTTATCAAAATTTGGCTGTGGCCCATGCCAATTTTTTTTTAATTTAATTCTTAATTTTACATACGATGCACCAAGCGGGTGCTGAATACAACTCCCATCATCGGCTGTCTTCAAAATACGGCACCTGGAAAAACAGGATTTTTGGTTGCTAACTGTAAAATCTGTTTCTCGGAGCCTTCATTGGGGGACACAGGAAACCATGGGGTGTATGCTGCTGCCACTAGGAAGCTGACATTATGCAGAAAAAAAGTTAGCTCCTCCTCCGCAGTGTACACCGCACCGACAGGAAGTAGGATCTTCAGTTAGTGAGAAAGCAGTAGGAGAAGCATCATGTAAAAAAGAAAGAAAAACACAAACTCAAACTAACAGTATAATACAATAAACAGAGCTGTTCAACTTGGGAGGGTGCCGTGTCCCCAAATGAAGGCTCCGAGAAACAGAGTTTACGGTAAGCAACCAAAAATCCTGTTTTCTCCTGTTGAATTAGAATAAGAAAAGAGACATACCAAAAACTGGGGAACACCCTCAATATGTACTATATTACTAAATATTTTTATTAGAGTCCAAAAAACACAAATATGTTTTCATCTACAGCTATTTGTTCAATATTGTAAACATCCAAGTGACTAGCATATGTAAAACACCGGTGGCATGTCTCGTATTGCATGTTTTTGTAATGGATTGTTCGCCTGCATTGTTCACCTGTTATTCTCATAAGCACTTGTCCTGAGCGCATTTATTTGAGTATTCCAATACTTTCACTATTGACACTTGATATATGTGTCTGGGTCCCAGGGGGGTCTGCCTCATAATAGAGTTGTTTTGTTAATTGTTTTTAATCTAATGTTGTTGTATGTTTTTTGGACTCTAATAAAAAATATTTAGTAATATAGTACATATTGAGGGTGTTCCCCAGTTTTTGGTATGTCTCTCTTCTTCTTAGTTTAACTCAGAAGAAGACACTCTGCTCTGACCTGGTAAACTTACCATTTTCGATCGGATTCAGCAAGCATTCGCTGACCTGGAGGCCAGAGGGCCTCTATACGTCGAGCCCGTGTTCTGAAAAAGGGGGGAGGGGCGGCTTTAGCCGGATAGACGCATGTTGCCCTGGCCAGGTAGCCTGATGAAAGCGCTACAAAGGAGGAGTCCGAGCAAGGCAAAGGAAAGAATGAAAAATGATGGACAGGGCCATGGAGAATACCGGTGGGATACGGGAAGAGCACTGAAACTGTGATCCACAGAAAGTGCAAACTGCTGCCACACTCTGCGAGACTCAGAGTGGTTGGGAGCCCTAAAGAGAAAGCTACAAAAAGAAACAAAGGACGTGCCTCTCGCAAGACGCAGAAATGTTCGATGCCCTGAGAAATCAGGACCTGGATATGGCTTCCATGGGACAAAGGAAAAGTCATGCGGTTCCCCGGAAGCAATAACTGAACAATGAAATTTTATGCTGAAAAGACAAGGATGGACCCTTACGATCAGCAATCTAGGATCACGCTGAGGAAACAAAACCCCCCGGAGAACAACGAGGTTTAGCCAGAGGAAGGAGAGAGCTTGACCCTCCGGTGATCACCTTAATAATGTGGATCAACTTGGAGCCAAACTGATGGGAACCCTGGACAGGCAAGTTGATAAGGGATTCTTTGAGACTAAGTTCGCCTGCCACGCCATAAGCCAAATGGTCACGATATTGCTGGATGCCTGAGCAGCACCTGCAGCGGCATATGGGGAAGGTGGACACTAAGTACTTCCCTGCCAGGGTAATTTGGTCCGCGAGGGCGGCCTCTGCGACTATAAACTTGCTACCCAGGTGGAGGCAAAGGCAGGGTATAATGCAGCGACAGAAGCCTGAGAAGGTTGACCTTGCCAATGACTATGAGTCCGCCGTTGGTATCCTCAAGGGATGCACCCTCTGAGAGAGGGAGGACCGTATAGTGGAAAGTCTGGAAACCGGAGGGACCATAGTCGAAGAATTGGTCCAATTGGCAGTGAGCTCAGGAGAGGAGATATAGGATACCGAGGCACTTCCCTCTTTGGAAGCGGCTGGACTAAGGATTCTGAGAAAAGGAGAAGGAAAGACCATTAAGTTGAATTGACAAAAAAAGACTTTAGAGTAGGCTACTGTGAACCTGCTAGATGGCAAGACACTGAAGGGGGGTCCCTGGATCTCATCACAATGGTGAAGGCTCTATTTTGACCAACAAAAACGGTTCAGAACAGGAGAAAAGTCTGAAAAGACAACCGTTAGCCCATCTAATCAGGTAGAACGTAAACTACTGGACGACCTGGCAGCTAAACTCAAGCGTACAGGGATGAGGATCTAGACCGATGTTGGGAGACACAGTACAAAATGAGCGGTCGAAGGAGGAAAGTCCATGAAAAAAACATGGAGTATGCCAAAGGCATGGAAACTTGGCCCTAGGAAGGAGCACATAGACCCCAGAAGAAACCTGACTGATGAAAGATCCTTCCCTATGATGACATTGGCGACCCTATGCGTCCTGGACACTCTGGAAAGGGGAGAGGATTGTAGTGTGTGGACCCACTTACCTAAGTGCAAGACACCACACAACTGAAGACACCAGTGGAAAGGATACAAATCTTGCTAAAAGAAATGTATTATCACAAAACTCCTCATTGGATTCAGGCCTGGAGCAGCCTTCCACACCGGTTGATGCCTGAGCATAGTAAGGTCCAATTCTTGCCCCTTCGGAAATCAAATCCCGGAGCTGCTCGAGGCTTTATCCGGTGTCTGTAAGAAAGAAGACTTCAGTACTAACAAATAGATAGGGACCTCTGGTATTGAGGTAGCTCAAAGTGATCAGTCATGAGAGTCATGGCATACATATGGGTGCTGACTCCGTAAAGACAGCCAGAATGTATAAACAGTGATTGGTCAATCATCTATGATAGAAGTAACGCACTGGATAATGTATATAGCCTGAAGACAGCACTGTAAACCGACCTACGGATGGTTAATGGTAGGCCCAAATAATCAGAAGATGTGGACAGGTCCCTGGAGAGCAATCTGCAAACCGGGCCCGGTGCGTGGTCGAAGACAAAACTTTGACCATCCGGTATCTGTCACCAGCGTGTCTGACCTACCTGAAAGTGGACTGGCCGCTCATGCTGCCGCTGAGATCCACCCTGTGGTACCGAGATCTCCCTTGTGGTACGTGGTAGATTTTCTGTAAAAACTATTAATAGACCACAGATATTATTGACCATGAAACATGCAGCAGAAGGTGCCTCTGACTAACCTGAAAGCAGACTGTAACCGCTGCTGGAGCCAACCAGAAGTAATGAATACCGGGCACCTCTCACTGAGTGGTTAACCGAAGAGAGTCTAGGCAGATGTTGCAAAAAGACCCTGAGGTACGTGAAAGAGGGCATTTCTGACTCACCTGAGTCTAGGACAGAAGAGCGGGACCGATGCAGTACTCGACCTCGGCATTTCTGAACCACTGGAAAGATGGCAGGTATCGACCAAGAGTGTCTGGTAGATGATGCATGTAAATCCTGGATAGCGGATAGAGTACTGCTGCAATCGAAAATGGGGAACATGAAGGAAAAGGCTTCTGACTCACCTGATACCATACAGAATACCAGTATCACTGCAGCAGTCAACCCAAGACCAGTCTGATGCACTGAAAATACGACAGTTTCAAAGTACCCTACTGTACCTGGTAGGTGGTGCATCAAAAACCTGGATAGCGAAAAGAGTGCTGCTGCGATCGTCTCTCAGTATCCTGCAGCTGCTTTAGCGTGGAGACAACCCTGGAGAAGGGTATGGGAGAGAGCCAATTCTGTGTTGCGGTCTAGGTCTGGATTCCTGACGGCGTTAGGCAGAATAACCGTTTCACGTGTAGAAGGCCGAACCGCGAAGTCTGTGCTGAAGTATATCCTGTACAGTCAGCGCTCCAAAAGGCCAAGTTGTAGGCTTGGAATCAGAGGGACACTAAACTCTCTCTCTATTGTGCACCTGGGTTAAAACCCTTGGGCCTGCGATTTGTGGTCAGCTTCTTTGTCCACTGAGCCACGGCAGACAAGCTGGAGAATACCAACCTTTACACAGCTGGAAGTTGGCCCACCAACACTGCAATCGTGAAGGGGTAGAAGCAGCTCATCTCTCTGCTTGCAGAGTAACGCTAGCATCATGAGAGGGTTGCACTGAGATGCAGGGAGAGTGCCTGTTGCCATGTTCTGCTGAACTCATGTAATAGCAGAATTCACAACAGCAGTGTGATGTAAAAGAAAAGGGAGCAACAAGGGACGGACGGGAGAAAAGCCCGCCCAAAGTGCAGGGAAGAAGGGGGCGGAGCCAAGCGCCTGGTAGGAGAAACATGCCGCCGGCTCCAAGCTGAAAAATGAAGGGGGGCGGATTCGGAAGGAAGTAACAAGCAAAGGGAGGGAGAAAAGCCCACCCAAAGTGCAGGGAAGAAGGGGAACGGAGCCAACGCCGCAACTAGGCCCGAGTGAAGCCGGTACCTAGATTACGGCTGGTAACCACCGGAGCATGGGGGAGCGGCACAGAGAGCCTTAAAAACGTTGGAAAAGAAGTTTAGTGCCCCAAATACCCCGGGATTTAAGGAAGAAAAACCCTAATGCCCCACGCTGCTGCTAGGCCCAAGAGAAGTAGGGACCTAGAGTACAGATGGCAACCGCCAGAACATGGGGAGCAGAGTGGAGGGCCCTAAAAACGCTGCAAAGGTACACATGAATTAAAGGGGATAGAACCCTAATGCCCTCTATTAAAACAAAATATATATTTTTTTAACTTCCCTTCGATCTTCTTGGTTTCTCTTTTTTTCTGTACTGGTGGGAGAGAGGGAAAAAGTACCTCCTCATCCAGGATAGATCGGACATCCGAAAATCCTGTGGAACATCCGCATCTCCTCAAACCGACAGGCTCTGGTGGGCAAGTGGGTGGGACACGGAGGCAGGACCGACGATCGATCATCTCAACACGCTTCTGTGTTATGGGCTGGGTCCTGCCGACTAGACGTATGAGGATACGGGGTGGCAATACACGCCGTACTCATAGTCTCTTTGTGGGAGTACAGTAGTGACCGTTCACACTGTATCCCTCCGTGGTACCTGCAAGGAAACGACGCAGACTGAGGTAGATTTGGGTCTAGTGAAAGACCCGTGTCCACCTCCTACTGACACTAAGCTAAACTGAATATCCTGTCGGTGGGGTGTACACTGCGGAGGAGGAGCTAACTTTTTTCTGCATAGTGTCAGCCTCCTAGTGACAGCAGCATACACCCATGGTTTCTGTGCCCCCCAATGAAGCAATAGAGAAAAGTACTAAGTGTACGACTTTAACCAGGCGCCGGTACGCGACACACGGATGTCATCCGTGTACGTGTGAGGGACATTTTGCGGCTTGTGCTGCCGATAAAAAAACTGACACGTCTGTGGGTTTCTCACACGGTCTGTGCAGAAAAACCTGATGTACGCACCACCATTGAATACAGTGGGTGAGCGTATGACTGTATTTGCGGTCCTTAAAAAGAAAAAAAAGGACCCCATAAGGACATGAAAAGCAGACGTGTGAAGGGGGCCTTAATGTGAATGCTCTCCTGGGCAGAGAGCCTACATTTACCGTATTTTTCGGACTATAAGACGCACTGTACCATAAGACGCAGCCCAAATTTGGAGTGAAAATTGCAGAAAAAAAGATTTTTTTATAAGATGGGGGTCCGTCTTATTGTCCGAATTTAAGATCTCTTACCTGAAGGCAGGCAGTGGCAGAGCAGGGTCACAGGAGGCATGGTGGTGGCAGAGGTGAGGTGATGCTGAGGTGCGGTGGGCGGAACGGTGTGCACCTGAGCAGGGTCCCATCCTGCTTAGGTGGGCGACGCCATGGCCTGGTGTCCATGGGGAGGTTGCGGCAGTGCTGTGGCGGCAGCAGATGTGCGGTCACATCCTCAGGTGACGGCAGCCAGGGTCCCTTCCACATTTGAGGTGACGCCACGGCAGTATTGAAGGAGAGCAGCAGAGCTGGGTGAGTCACGGTTTTCCTGGTGGCGGCGGGCATACCGGCATTGTGGTGGCGGCGACAGAGGTGCAGGGATGATGTGGCGCGGTGACCAGTATGCTCCCGTCCACATTTGAGGTGAATCCGCGGCCCGGTATTGAAGGAGAGCAGCAGAGCTGGGTGAGTCACGGTTTTCCTGGTGGCGGCGGGCATACCGGCATTGTGGTGGCGGCGACAGAGGTGCAGGGATGATGTGGCGCGGTGACCAGTATGGCGTGAGCAGGGTCCCGTCCACATTTGAAGTGAAACCGCGGCCCGGTATTGAAGGAGAGCAGCAGAGCTGGGTGAGTTACGGTTTTCCCGGTGGTGGCGGCCATCTTTCTGAGGCCGCGCGTGCGCAGATTCAGTACTCTGCTTCCCAGGGCTTCAGGAAAACGGCTGCGGGAGGCCGTGCGTGCACAGATGGAGATCGCGGCGGCCATTTTCCTGAAGCCGAGATCTCAATCTGCGAACTCGGCTTCAGGAAAATGGCCGCCGTGATCTCCATCTGCGCACGCGCGGCCTCCCGTGGCCATTTTCCTGAAGTGCGAGGAAGCAGAAAACTCAATCTGCACACGCGCGGCCTCAGGAAGATGGCCGCCACCACCGGGAAAACCGTAACTCACCCAGCTCTGCTTCTCTCCTTCAATACCGGGCCACGGATTCACCTCAAATGTGGACAGGACCCTGCTCACGCCATACCGGTCACCGCGCCACATCATCCCCGCACCTCTGTCGCCGCCACAATGCCGGTAAGCCTACGTTCCAACTATAAGACGCACCCTCCATTTTCCTCACAATTTTTTTGGGGGAAAAGTGCGTCTTATAGTCGGAAAAATACGGTATATTGGTAGGTAGGATCCTTCTGTGATCAGAATCGCAACATGCTGATCGGCGGAGTGCTCAGTCAGAGAGCCTGTGTCTACAAATATTTCATGTTTGCATGTTATAGCGCTACAGAGTGCAACTTTTTTAGTAATATACAAGTATACAGTGGGGAAAAAAAGTATTTAGTCAGTCAGCAATAGTGCAAGTTCCACCACTTAAAAAGATGAGAGGCGTCTGTAATTTACATCATAGGTAGACCTCAACTATGGGAGACAAACTGAGAAAAAAAAAATCCAGAAAATCACATTGTCTGTTTTTTTATCATTTTATTTGCATATTATGGTGGAAAATAAGTATTTGGTCAGAAACAAAATTTCATCTCAATACTTTGTAATATATCCTTTGTTGGCAATGACAGAGGTCAAACGTTTTCTGTAAGTCTTCACAAGGTTGCCACACACTATTGTTGGTATGTTGGCCCATTCCTCCATGCAGATCTCCTCTAGAGCAGTGATGTTTTTGGCTTTTCGCTTGGCAACACGGACTTTCAACTCCCTCCAAAGGTTTTCTATAGGGTTGAGATCTGGAGACTGGCTAGGCCACTCCCGGACCTTGAAATGCTTCTTACGAAGCCACTCCTTCGTTGCGCTGGCGGTGTGCTTTGGATCATTGTCATGTTGAAAGACCCAGCCACGTTTCATCTTCAATGCCCTTGCTGATGGAAGGAGGTTTGCACTCAAAATCTCACGATACATGGCCCCATTCATTCTTTCATGTACCCGGATCAGTCGTCCTGGCCCCTTTGCAGAGAAACAGCCCCAAAGCATGATGTTTCCACCACCATGCTTTACAGTAGGTATGGTGTTTGTTGGATGCAACTCAGTATTCTTTTTCCTCCAAACACGACAAGTTGTGTTTCTACCAAACAGTTCCAGTTTGGTTTCATCAGACCATAGGACATTCTCCCAAAACTCCTCTGGATCATCCAAATGCTCTCTAGCAAACTTCAGACGGGTCCGGACATGTACTGGCTTAAGCAGTGGGACACATCTGGCACTGCAGGATCTGAGTCCATGGTGGCGTAGTGTGTTACTTATGGTAGGCCTTGTTACATTGGTCCCAGCTCTCTGCAGTTCATTCACTAGGTCCCCCCGCGTGGTTCTGGGATTTTTGCTCACCGTTCTTGTGATCATTCTGACCCCACGGGGTGGGATTTTGCGTGGAGCCCCAGATCGAGGGAGATTATCAGTGGTCTTGTATGTCTTCCATTTTCTAATTATTGCTCCCACTGTTGATTTCTTCACTCCAAGCTGGTTGGCTATTGCAGATTCAGTCTTCCCAGCCTGGTGCAGGGCTACAATTTTGTTTCTGGTGTCCTTTGACAGCTCTTTGGTCTTCACCATAGTGGAGTTTGGAGTCAGACTGTTTGAGGGTGTGCACAGGTGTCTTTTTATACTGATAACAAGTTTAAACAGGTGCCATTACTACAGGTAATGAGTGGAGGAAAGAGGAGACTCTTAAAGAAGAAGTTACAGGTCTGTGAGAGCCAGAAATCTTGATTGTTTGTTTCTGACCAAATACTTATTTTCCACCATAATATGCAAAAAAAATGATTAAAAAACAGACAATGTGATTTTCTGGATTTTTTTTTCTCAGTTTGTCTCCCATAGTTGAGGTCTACCTATGATGTAAATTACAGACACCTCTCATCTTTTTAAGTGGTGGAACTTGCACTATTGCTGACTGACTAAATACTTTTTTGCCCCACTGTATATGGACGTGGATGCTCTTAGTAAGCACCTGTTCACACCTGTTTTCTGCTTGGAAGTGATGGTCAGTCTTTTATTTGTATACTGGCTCTCTGACTGAGCACTCCGCCCCTCAGCATATGGCGGTTTTAATTTCAGCAGGATCCTACCTCCCTATATAAATGTAAGTTTCAGCCCAGGAGAGGATTCACATTAGGATAAGTCCTAGCAAAGAGAATCGCATTACTGCGGCTGCCGGGTATACATGAATTGGCCAATTTATGCTCCAAGTATCTTTGTGTTTTCCTGTTATCTAGAGCAGTATTGAAACTCCAATGTCATACATTTCATGATTGCATGCTATAGCGCTACAGAGAGGTACTTTATTAGTTAAAACTAGCGATTGCCTGCAGCAGTCACATGGGTAATGTGCGGCATATGATCGCTGAGACCAGTAATTGGCTGCAGAGGTCACACAAATGATACAGGACACGATTCCTGCCATAAGCCAGCAGAGACGACCACAGGGATGGACATCCATAAGAGGCTGGGGACTGAGGAGGTCAGCAAGAGGCTGGACATGTCTCTAAGGCCTGTCCCACACGTCCAGATAATTACGGTACCGGAGTTATCCGTGTCCGTGTGCTCACGTGGCACATCAATGTGGTACACGTGCGGCAGCCGTGTGCCGACTGAGTACCACACGCACCGTGCAGGAGACAGCGCTAGAGTTAAGCGCTGTCCCCTGCTTTGGGTGCTGAATGCAGAATTCATTCCTTCTTCCCAGCAGCGTTCACTGGAGCGAAGGAATGAAAAATCATTTTTTTTAAAAAAAAATTTGTTGTTAAAATAAAGTTCCCGGTAATCTCCTCCCTCCCTTCCCCTGTGCGCCCGCCCGCTGGCATTAAAATACTTACCCAGCTCCCTCGATGCTTCCCCTTAGCGTCGCAGCTCTTCCTGCACATGTCCAGGAACAGATTTAGACATGCCCTACTGGAAATATCAAACATATGTGCATAAAAAGCGCAAATGCATGCAACTGCAGCGTTTTTTTGCCGTCATGCTTAAGCTGATGCGGATAAAAAACGCTGCATTAGCATGCGTTTGCGGACAAGACACTGCGGACTCAACCGCATATGTGAAGGTTTATAGGGTCTTTTAGGATTAATTTAATCCATTGCCTACCCTCGACCATTTTATAATGACAGCCCCTGTAAGGGTATGTGCACATATTGCGGATTTGGCTGCGGATTTTTCCACACAGAATCTCTTGGCAGAAAACGCAGGTCAAAATGGTTGCGGATTGTCTTGCGTTTTTTGATGTGCGGATATGCCTTACTCAGTATATAGTCAATGGGTGCAGAAGCCCTGCGTTTCCACACAAAGAATTGATATGCTGCGGAAAATAAACCGCTGCGTTTCTGGGCGGAATTTTCCGCAGCATGTGCACAGCGGTTTTGGTTTTCCATAGGTTTACATGGTACTGTACACCGCATGGAAAACTGCTGCGGAGCCACAGCAAAATCCGCAACGTGCGCACAGAGCCTTACAGATAGATCTACCTGCCCCGACCCCTCAGGGATTATACACGTCCCCAGTGTTTTGGATGCAGTGACAGCAGGGATTTCCAGGTGTGGATAAGTAATGACAGCTTCTCCTCTCCTTTGTGCGCTCAGTGATTGTCATGGACCTACACTTTCCACAGACACTTGGTTCGCAAAAGACCAACGTGTGAGCAGCCCCATTGATGGTAATGGGCATGTGTAATACCTGTAAAAACCGCTAATAGCACACATACATGAAATATTCACGTCTGAATAAGGCTCAAAAGAATGAAACGTCAACTTACAGTGGCGCAGACCGCAGAAATCCCGCGCCATAACCGCTCACACACTCACTGTACAGACTGCACACACAGAAGCGCTCGCCGCCATCTTAAGTGAGGGCAGATAATAACTATAACACCACGCCAGGAAGGGAGGTCACGTGCTCGGGCCAGTCTTCTTCTGCCTGAGCTTCACGTGTGTCAATAAAGTTTTCGGTGTTCTGTGTTTACAAATGCCATAGCCCCGCCCCTTGCCTCCTGTCACTCATCGCTGTTGCTATGGTAGCGGCGCAGTGTCATTCTCGGGGCAGCCCAGTACGGAAGCGCCGGCTCTTCCTGACACAAGAGGTGGGATCTCGGAGTGTGCAGCGCCGCGGAGAGGTCTGTCGCCCTTATTTATTATCTGCCATGTTTCTTGTGCCGTCCCTGCGCCGCCCGGGTCTCCCTGAGGAGGTGGCGGCCCGGCTGCTGCTGGCCTCAGGCCTCTCAGACACGGCTGTGAAACAGTTCCGTGGAACTACAGGTCCCAGGGGGATGGGCGGCTTATCACCTCTGTGCATTCTGGGAGCACTAGTTCCACAGCAGCCGGCGGCCGTCCGAGTGCCCCATGTGGTGCAGTGCACAGGGTGTCCGGCAGGGGGCGCACCTGGGGGGCGTGTGTCACAGGGCAGGGGGCATCCGGCAGAATTGGGGCCTCAGTGATTAGTGACTGCGCCCATAGGAGCTGCTGTGAGGGACAGTCTGTACAGCGCTGCGGAATATGCTGGCGATATGGGCAAATAATGATGAAAGGCTGAAGCTGCATTTCCACTACCTGGCCGACCTGTGTGAGCCGACCAGTGCACGTCGGCCGAGCGGCCCAGGCTTGCTGATCGGTGGTCTGTTCTATCCATGGAATAAAGAAGACTTTCCTCTGGATGTGATGTGTGCCCATCATTTCCATCAGTGTCATCTGATTTTACACTGCACAGAACATGTACAAGGCCAAGTTCAGTTTGCAATTGCTGAACTATGTGTATTAAACTCTACACAGATGATCTGTTTTGGATCTGATTTTTTTTTTGGGATATTTTTGCCCACCCATAGACTTGAATGAGTTTCCGGCTTCTTTCACGCTTCCGTCAGTACGGGGCCGTCACGCAGCATCGGCGCGACGTACTGACGGAAGTGTTTGCTTTCACATTTCTGTCTGCGTTCCCGAGCAGGAAAGATCGTGAGAGCGATATTTCCTGCCGGGCATGCGCAGGGTGAAACACTGGATGCGACGTACGGAACAACGTTCCCTTGAACGTTTTTCGGAGACGACGGTCCGACAAAACCCGACGCATCCAGTGGACGACGCGTGCAATGTATGGCCATACGTCGCTAATGCGAGTCTATGGAGAAAAAAACGCATCCTGCGGGCAAGTTTGCAGGATGCGTTTTTTTTCTCCAAAACAACGCATTGCGACGTTGGCCAAGCGATGGAAGTGTGAAAGAAGCCTTAAGATGAGTGTCGCACATCGATACCCGGCACTGCACCCGGATCGGAGCGTGCAGCCGTGTGGCAATACATGCAGCCGCACGCTCTTCTCCCGAGTGCCGGGTATTGATGTGCGAGACTCATCCGAATTTCTCGCATGTGACACTGAGCCCTTACACAAAGTATAGAAGAGATTAGGGCATGCTGCATTTCTTCGATCCTTGAGTTAGAGAAAGCATTACCTGTTCAGCCTTATTGAATGACCTTGGTCCTAGTGCTGTCCTCGTGAGGTCCGTTTTTGTCACACAGCACTCGGCCCATAAATATGGTCATCGGTCATGATCAGCAGCAGCGGCTACCAGCACACCCGGCACTTTGATTGACAGCTGGCTCTACAATGCATCTGTGAAGAGCGAGCTGTCATTCCTTACATACCTCCATGACTGAAAGCCGTCAGCTCCTGGGAGGAATTAAGTTCATTTTCTCCCGGTAGTTGCACTTTCAGTAATGCAGCCAGACACCGTTGTAACATTATTAACGTGCAGCCTAAATGCAGTCTGTCAGCTCAGACCTACAGTTCAACCCAAGTACAGGCGCTCGGTGCGTCACGGCCAGTCATTCACATACACCTTCCCACCTACTGGCATTCCCTCTGGCCCCGTGAAGCCGGAGCTGTCATATAGACGGCATGGATGTCTTTCATGATGGTCATGATTAAGAGCTAGTGTAGGGCGAAACGCGTCGACCGTTCCCATGTTTTTTCCCTTTTTCCCTTTCATGTTTTAACCTACTAATGTGATGTTTTAGGACTTTTGCATTAGCTGGATTTTCCCATTTTTTTCACGGTTCACTTACTCAGGAAACCAGCCTGAAGTCTACATGCACAAACACCCTTACTTTAGGAATTTCTCAACCCGGTGAGCTGGTGGTTGCTCCATCGTGTTTTTCACCTTTCACCGGGCAGCTCCAGAATTGGCGCCTGTTCTACAGTATTTGGAAGACAACAGAAACACTATAGCATGTGATTGGCTGCAGCGGTCAGGTGACTAGAAGATTGCGTCATTGGATATTGCTCTGCTGATATGTTTTTAGTCATCTGACCACTGCAGCCAATCCCAGGCTTCGGCAGTCATGTTGTCTTACAAATGGCACAGACCTAAATCCGCATGGGTTAAGGAAAGTAAGCGCGCCTGCCTTTATTGTTTTAAAAACATCCATGCCTGAAACTAAAAATGACTTTAGTTAATTTAACAACCTAATTACTGATAAATAGAGATGTTCCCGCTCCAGGACCTCGGCAATCACCTGCTAACTGTGGATGGACGTAGGAGCAAGTGTGTAATTTCCAAACAGTGCCACCACAGGTAAATCCAAGAATTGCACACTGCACCAAGCTGGGCTGGACCTGTGCTGTGTCCTTCATAGACCATCTGGATGATACATGAGGCGGTAGTGCAGTGTGGCAGATTTATGATATCTATCCGCCACCACCAGCTCTGGTCTATTATTGCATATGTCAGAAAACCTCTTGTAAAGGCCTTAAGTGACGTCCACACTGTGTGGAGAGGGGACTTGTGAATACATCATTTTCTGCTCCAGTTTTACAACCCAGTATTGTCTATGTGTATTTACATAGAGCGGCATGTGATGTTTCTAATGATAGGGTTACTAAGCTTTGGTCTTTCCTGTGCTCTACACAATGTTATCTGGGCATCCGGCCAAGTGACACCATTGTGTTACGCTGACACACACTGCATGTTCTGTGGAGTGCAGATTGTACAATATGCCGGCCGTACTCTCATCACATACGTGTCCAACGCTATATATATACCTAACATTTTATGTAATCTGAGTGCAGGGTAACTTCATAGACGAACGTTGTAAAAGGGCTTCTGTCGCTCGGACATAACTTGGAGTTTCCTCTCTTTATATTAGAGTGGATCTGTCACCAAAAGGCATGCATTATTAAAGGGTTATTCTGAGCCAAAGTATAAGGGACAACTTATTGATCACTGGACCTCCACAATCCCCCAGATCAGGGCTCAGGATCCGGAGAAAGCTTAGTACAGCTGTATGTATGGGGATAATGGGAGATTTGGGGAATAACTCTTTAAATAGGTCTATTGGATCTCATGAAACTGGTATATTGACTCTTAAAATGTATATAGTCCTTTGTGACAGTCCTCCCTTAAAGGGAACCTGTCACCCCGTTTTTTGAGATTGAGCTATAAATACTGTTAAATAGGGCCTGCGCTGTGCGTTACTATAGTGTATGTAGTGTACCCCGATTCCCCATGTATGCTGAGAAATACATTACCAAAGTCGCCGTTTTCGCCTGTCAATCAGGCTGGTCTGGTCAGGTGGGCGTGTTCACAGCGCTCTTTTCTTCCCCAGCTTTCCGTTGGTGGCGTAGTGGTGTGCGCATGTCCAGAGTTCCGACTTCCCTGCGCCCACGTGAAGACACAGCGCGCGATCTGCGCTGTAATCCCTTGCATCGGTGGGGGCGGCCATCTTCCTGGGGCCGCGCGTGCGCAGATGGAGTGCTCTGCTGCACGGGGCTTCAGGAAAATGGCCGCGGGCAGCCGCGCGTGCGCATTAGAGATTTCATCTCGTGCATCTCGGCATCGCGGCGGCCATTTTCCCAAAGCCGAGTTTGCATCTCGGCTTTGGGAAAATGGCCGCCGCGATCTCTAATGCGCACGCGCGGCTGCCCGCGGCCATTTTCCTGAAGCCCCGTGCAGCAGAGCACTCCATCTGCGCACGCGCGGCCCCAGGAAGATGGCCGCCCCCACCGATGCAAGGGATTACAGCGCAGATCGCGCGCTGTGTCTTCACGTGGGCGCAGGGAAGTCGGAACTCTGGACATGCGCACACCACTACGCCACCAACGGAAAGCTGGGGAAGAAAAGAGCGCTGTGAACACGCCCACCTGACCAGACCAGCCTGATTGACAGGCGAAAACGGCGACTTTGGTAATGTATTTCTCAGCATACATGGGGAATCAGGGTACACTACATACACTATAGTAACACACAGCGCAGGCCCTATTTAACAGTATTTATAGCTCAATCTCAAAAAACGGGGTGACAGGTTCCCTTTAATATATCTAAAGGAGAATTTTATGAGCTCTGCTGAAGCTTAATAAAAACTTTATTTTTCCTTAGGGTGCTTTCACACTTGGTTGGTCCTGTCGGGCTTACGTCCGAACCTCCACAAAATAAGATTTTCTGCTTATGTGCTGACGGGGCCACGGACTGTAATGGTGCTGAGAGAGCGGACATTCGCGCTGATGTGCATCATTTTCAAGCTGTGTATGCCTACTGGAGGCGGACACCCAGCCGTGGTAGACGGGCGCCAGACCGCAGTGTGAAAGTACCGTTATACAGCCATTTTAATGTGGATTTTCACAGGAAGTACACCGGCCTCATCAAGGTTAAGATCTACTTAATGATGTATGCAGACTCTCTGACAGTTTTGATGCCCATGTGTAGTAGGTAGTGTGCCTCCTGTGTGGCGGCGTGTGCTCTTTGATGACACGCAGCAGTACTTTCTGGTGTGGTGCTTGCACATTGCACTGTCCCTATGACACACCAGTGTGTTGGGTTCATGACACCGCTCTGAGTTATGTCAGCTTTATTGTACTCGCGGCGTTCGCTTTGGCTTTCTCTCCACACCCGGTGACTCACATCAGGCTTTGACTTGGGGAAATTGCGTTTAATTGAGGAAACTTTTGTCCAGCCGCCGCTCACACAATAGTTGTCCCTGACTTAACTGCTGTACTAATTAATCAGTATTGTCACATTTACAGACAATAGAAAAGAGTATATAGGCGGCACCAGGCTCAAAATGCACTAACTCTTCACAACGAGGAAGCACAGTGTCTCCACGGGAGTCATGCAGCAAGCACAAATAAAGCAGGATACGGGGGTGCTACACAAGAAAAAAACCAAGTCCAGTCCATATAGTAACGAAGAAAATGTGGCACTCACCCAGAAGAACTGCTAAATTAGTTTTCTTTATTCATCGTGCGGTAAAACAAAACATTTTTGGAGAGGCGGCTGGGATCGGGTGATGGTGCGGGGAGAAGGAAAAAAGGACGACGATCGTTTCGCGCAAATGCGCTTCAACGGGTCCAGGTGCACAAATTAAAAACGTCATATCCTTTATAGGGAACCAGCTGACGTAATACTTGCAGGTGTGTGAATTAAAAACACAAATGGTTAAGTGCGAAAACAATATTAACAAGCACAAATAAATTGTAACATTATCAAGCATATATGAAAAAAGAATCTTCTCTGATATTACAAAAAAAGAGTCTTATCTGATATTACAAGAAAATCGACATGTCTAATTTATCGTTAAGACCAATAGGTCCCTGGGCATTGGTATCCATTATCCATTTTGCCTCCCGTTGTAGTAAAATTTTATTGCGATCTCCGCCCTGCCCGGGGTGTTTTACAACTTCTAAGCCAGCGAACCGCAAAACATTGGGGTTCGCATTGTGGTACTCATGTACATGTTTGATAAACCGGGGGCACCCTTTACCAGATAATACTGAGTTATAATGCTCTTTAAATCTGGTAACCATCGGACGTATTGTTTTGCCGATATAATAAAAAGACATGGGCAGAGAATTAAATAGACTACGTATTGGGTTTTGCATGTGATTAAATGCCGAACGAAATGGCGAACAGGACCTATGCGGATAGGATTCTCCAAAAGTCTTAAATGGCAAAACTTACAGTTTCCACACTTGTGGTTACCTGTTGGTTGCGCACGTGTGAGCCAATTACTATCTACCGGAGATAACCTGTTGGTAACTAACAAGTCGCCCAAATTTCTTGTCCGCTTATAGCCAAATCTTGGCCGATTCATGGCCACTGCTGATAAATCTCTGTCATTTTGCAAAATGTGCCAGTTTTTATTTATGGCCGCATAGATGTTTTTATCGATGGGGCTATGCGTAAAAGTAAACGTAAATCTTTTTTGTCGTTCATCATCTTCACGATGAAGCTGTTTGCGCTTACGAGTTTTTAATAACTCATTTTGGGTAAGTTGTTTAACACGCTGTTCAGCTGCTGTTAAGATATAGGGAGGATAATTTCTTTTTAGGAAATCATTTTTTAACTCCGCTAACTGGCGTTCAAAGCTTATTTCGTTATTGTTAATTTTTCTGTAACGTACCATTTGGCTATACGGGAGACTATTTTTAGTGTCACATTTATCCATTCACACGCATTAGCTATTGATCAGTCCGGCCCATGTGTGATGTGCAGAGCTGAGCTTTATACTGTAGACCTATAGCTGCGTATGGATTAGCCCATCCACAGAGTATACCAAACTTTCCAGCTGATAAACAGCATTCAAGAACAGAGCGTCATCATTTTATACGCGGACTATACATGGATAAAACCACCGTGTTTTTATGCAGTGAGGTCTATGGACTGATTGTAGTATCTGACAACTGTATTCAGGATCAATAATAAATAGGATTGTGTGCTTGAAGCCATTCAATGCTTGTTCACGACCGGAGAGTCTTTCTTCAGTATAGCGCTTCCCTTTAGGGTTTGTGCACACAACTGATTATATCGGACAAGAAGGGTTATCTGTGGTTTTCACAGATAGCACGCATACCCGTGCGTCGCTGTCGCTAATTCGTCACGTACTCGCTCTCAGCATGTGACTTGGGGTTGCGCCTGCAAGGGTTAATCTATTTCCCCTCTCTCAGTCCAGCATTCAACCTCTGTCCTATGCTTTAATGGGAGCATAAATCACACACCGACCCAGGCCACATACCCGCTCATACACGCTGCCACCACTCACCGAATCGCGGGCGATGAGTCCCAGAAATACTACTAATGCTGTCTACCACTCATAAGGCTCACACACCTTGGGCTATGGATTCTTTAGAACATACAAGGTTAAACTGTTAAAGTTTTATGCTTTAATACAAAAAGGTTCAGTGCTTACAGTAAAGAAAAAGGTATAAAAATATGGTAATAAAAAGACATACAACTATGCAAAACAGTATAAAATAAACAGGAGAAAACTTTACAGATTAGCTAACTGGTAGTCTGCTTTGGGTCTGTGCAGATGTCGGATGTCTGATTTTCACAGACTGTCACAATGGAGAAGGTGGAGAATCCTTTTTTTTTTTTTTCTCCACCTCCAAGAAAACTTAATCCAATTCTGATTAGAAAAACGGATCATTTTTCTTGGATTGAGAGAAAATGGTTGTGTGACCATACCCATAGTAAATCTGTAGTTAGACAGGACTTTTCTAATGAAGCAGGGTGCTGAGTCCATGATCGAGGACCTTTTGTCAAACTGCTATTAATAGGCTGGGAAGGTCCATGGTTATCTGACCCTTCCCAGCCTAATAATATAAGCCTGCAGCTGTCTGCTTTCCCTTAGCTAGTTATTAAATAGGAGGAACCTTATTTACAATTTTGCAGGTATTTATTTAATAGGTTTAGTAAGGCTAAAAACCCTTTGCCACATAGACTAAGATTCTTTAGTGCCTTTCATTATATGAAGGGGGCTGGTGAAATTATGTCTACCGGGCATCTATCTATTCTGTTCTGACATTTCTGGCTGTGAATTTACTGTACTTAACTGATGAAATGTCAGCTTTCCTTTTGAGATGCGTGCATAAAAATCGGACAGCACATGAATGGTCCATGTTCGTGATATACAGTGGGGCAAAAAAGTATTTAGTCAGTCAGCAATAGTGCAAGTTCCACCACTTAAAAAGATGAGAGGCGTCTGTAATTTACATCATAGGTAGACCTCAACTATGGGAGACAAACTGAGAAAAAAAAATCCAGAAAATCACATTGTCTGTTTTTTTATCATTTTATTTGCATATTATGGTGGAAAATAAGTATTTGGTCAGAAACAAAATTTCACCTCAATACTTGTAATATATCCTTTGTTGGCAATGACAGAGGTCAAACGTTTTCTGTAAGTCTTCACAAGGTTGCCACACACTGTTGTTGGTATGTTGGCCCATTCCTCCATGCAGATCTCCTT
The DNA here is from genome assembly GCF_032444005.1 of Ranitomeya imitator. Taxonomy (NCBI): domain Eukaryota; kingdom Metazoa; phylum Chordata; class Amphibia; order Anura; family Dendrobatidae; genus Ranitomeya; species Ranitomeya imitator. Next base: position 737,750,281 of record NC_091284.1, on the reverse strand, counting down.
TAGAGCAGTGATGTTTTTGGCTTTTTGCTTGGCAACACGGACTTTCAACTCCCTCCAAAGGTTTTCTATAGGGTTGAGATCTGGAGACTGGCTAGGCCACTCCAGGACCTTGAAATGCTTCTTACGAAGCCACTCCTTTGTTGCCCTGGTGGTGTGCTTTGGATCATTGTCATGTTGAAAGACCCAGCCACGTTTCATCTTCAATGCCCTTGCTCATGGAAGGAGGTTTGCACTCAAAATCTCACGATACAAGGCCCCATTCATTCTTTCATGTACCCGGATCAGTCGTCCTGGCCCCTTTGCAGAGAAACAGCCCCAAAGCATGATGTTTCCACCACCATGCTTTACAGTAGGTATGGTGTTTGATGGATGCAACTCAGTATTCTTTTTCCTCCAAACACGACAAGTTGTGTTTCTACCAAACAGTTCCAGCTTGGTTTCATCAGACCATAGGACATTCTCCCAAAACTCCTCTGGATCATCCAAATGCTCTCTAGCAAACTTCAGACGGGCCCGGACATGTACTGGCTTAAGCAGTGGGACACGTCTGGCACTGCAGGATCTGAGTCCATGGTGGCGTAGTGTGTTACTTATGGTAGGCCTTGTTACATTGGTCCCAGCTCTCTGCAGTTCATTCACTAGGTCCCCCCGCGTGGTTCTGGGATTTTTGCTCACCGTTCTTGTGATCATTCTGGGATTTTGCGTGGAGCCCCAGATCGAGGGAGATTATCAGTGGTCTTGTATGTCTTCCATTTTCTAATTATTGCTCCCACTGTTGATTTCTTCACTCCAAGCTGGTTGGCTATTGCAGATTCAGTCTTCCCAGCCTGGTGCAGGGCTACAATTTTGTTTCTGGTGTCCTTTGACAGCTCTTTGGTCTTCACCATAGTGGAGTTTGGAGTCAGACTGTTTGAGGGTGTGCACAGGTGTCTTATTATACTGATAACAAGTTTAAACAGGTGCCATTACTACAGGTAATGAGTGGAGGAAAGAGGAGACTCTTAAAGAAGAAGTTACAGGTCTGTGAGAGCCAGAAATCTTGATTGTTTGTTTCTGACCAAATACTTATTTTCCACCATAATATGCAAATAAAATGTTAAAAAAACAGACAATGTGATTTTCTGGATTTTTTTTTTTCTCAGTTTGTCTCCCATAGTTGAGGTCTACCTATGATGTAAATTACAGACGCCTCTCATCTTTTTAAGTGGTGGAACTTGCACTATTGCTGACTGACTAAATACTTTTTTGCCCCACTGTATATATTTATATTTCTCACACCCATTGATTCGCGAGTACTATCCGGTTCTTGCATCCACTCGCAGCATGCTGCGGTTTGTTTTTGTTTTGTTTTTTTTCCTCAGTCCGATCACAGCTGAGGAAAATCTCGCAGATATGCACTGCCTTATTTACTAACATTGGTCATAGTGTATTGTGATGCACTCCTCCAATTTATATGCTAATGTGAGCGATCCCTAAATCTAATTAATATTTGCCAATTGATTAATACATTTCCAGGAGGAGGAACAGAGGACCACACCGCACTTGGCTCTAAGAAAATATGCTTTCCAGGTCACCACCTGACAGCACCATGGAGGACGTCCTTCTTATACACAGTGGGACAGGAAACACGAGAGTTTAAAAGGACCCTCCCCCTTCCACCCTTCAGTGTTTTTCCTGTCCCACTGTGGATAGGAACGACGAGAGATCTTTGTCCCTACAGAGCGTGCGGATCGGGGGGGCTCAGCCTCTTCCTTCCCATGGCCGAAACTCTGTATCGCCGACACCCAATTTATTGGGTCCCTCAGCGACGCCGGTGTAGCGCTGCTCCTGGCTAAAAGGTCGCTTCCCCCTGGTGGGGGCTCTCGACCTCGGATGGCTACCCCAAGCGTACCTGCGTGGATCTCTGCAGGGTGGTCCCTTGGCAGACAGTCCGGAGGAGGGGCAGGTACGGCAGAGCGCTCCGGACTCCATGTGTTCAGGCCGGAAGGAGTCGGCGGTAAGCGTGCGTTGGACTTCCGGTTTACCGCTGCCGCGTCACTTCCGGGTTGCGGCGGCAGCAAGGGGGCGGCTTTCCTCATCACTCCTGAGCGCCGGGACACAAGCGAAGGATAAAAGGTAAGTGAGATAGCGCTAGGCACCGCAGCTATAATGGATCCAGGCTCCATACCAGCGGTCAGCATAGAGGCTACGGGGAAGCAGGATTCCCTTGCACATGTGAGTCCTCATTTAAAGGTGCACTCCGTATAGTCCTATTAAAGGTACTAGTGGTGGTCCCTTTATATATTCCAGGGGCGTCCTTCATCTGGGGATAAGAAGACTGGTAAAACCAGGAGATGCCCTATATGTGCCTCAAAACTTAATGCCTTATGTCAGAAGCCTCTGTGCGAGCCCTGCACCGCCCGCATTGTAGGAGAGGAACAGGCCTCTCTAATAACAAGCATGAGAGCGATGGTTAGAGATGAAGTGCAGGCTTCTATATCTAACCTATCTACCACCCAGCAGTTCCAGCCTGAGGTCCAAGATCTTCCCAGGTCTAGGAAGAGACAGAGAGAGTCAGATTCATCTTCTGACAACATTCAATCAGAATCTGACATAGAGGAAGAGGAAGAAGTGTGTAGAGATTCCCCTCAGAAGGGGAAAAAGTATCTTTTTTCTTCCAATGATATTGACGAACTACTGGGAGCGGTCAGACAGACTATGCAGGTTGAGGAACCTTCGACCTCTCTTTCCGTGCAGGACGAGATGTTCGGGGGACTTCGGTCACAGACTTCAAAAGTCTTTCCAGTTAATGCACACATTCGGTAAGTCCGAGTTCAGTTTAGGCTTTGCTCAGAATTTGCAGTTTTTGACCCCTCCTTCACCTCTTCCCGCAGCTCAATGATTTTGGAAGAGTGGGAGGAGGCAGAGAAGAGGATATCAATACCGAGAGACTTTAGGCTCCGTCTTCCCTTTGACCATGAAGAGGTCAAAGACTGGGAAGATGTACCAAAGATTGACATCCCACTAGCGAAAGTGTATAAGAGAACTGCCATACCATTTGAGGACTCCTCAAACTTAAAGGAGCCCATGGACAGAAAGGCAGATGGCCTCCTTAAAAAAGCATGGGAAAGTTCGGCCGCGGTGATCCGCACAAATATTGCGGCGACATCCGTGGCGAGAGCTATGCATCTGTGGGTTGATGATTTAAAGGATCAATTGTCAGCCAAAACTTCTAGGGAGTCTATCATTAGTGCTATTCCCTTACTTAAACTAGCCACAGGTTTTCTAGCAGATGCTACGGCAGAATCGGTCAGGTTCTCAGCCAGGGGGCAATCGCTATCTAATGCGGGCGGCCCGTAGGGCTATTTGGTTAAAAAGCTGGTCGGGGGATGTTCCCTCTAAGAACAAACTATGTTCCATTCCCTTTTCCGGTGGCCGGGTCTTTGGCCCTGTATTGGATGACATTCTGGAAAAAGCTTCTGATGAAAAGAAGGGGTTTCCAGAAGAGAAAAAGAAAAAATTCCAGCCCTTTCGTAGACCCTATTACAGTCAGAGATCAGACTATAGGGGTAAAGGTAAACTAGGGAGATGGAGTTACCAGAAAGGGGGGGATAATAGGAACCAAAATAGAGATCCAGGTCCCTCAAATCCTAGAGCTGAGTTCCGGAGAAAGTGACGCCACCAGAATAGGGGGTCGGTTGTTGAATTACCTGGGGGAATGGGAAAAAATTACCTCAAATCCATGGGACCTTCAGGTTATATTTCGGGGCTACAGGATAGAGTTCATATCTCGTCCGCCAGAAAGATTTTTCATCTCCAACGCCCGTCTCTCTTCAGTCTCCCCAATGTGGTCAGACATTCAGAATCTCCTCCGGATGGAGGCAATAACTCCCGTACCTCCTCACCAAAGGGGAACAGGTCACTACTCGGGTCTTTTCTCTATAATAAAACCATCAGGAGAATCCCGAACTATCATAAACCTCAAGCCACTAAACAAATGGCTATCGTACAAAAGATTCAAGATGGAGTCCATTCGCTCCACAATTCCCCTATTAGGAAAGGACGTGGTAATGTGCACTTTGGATCTAAAAAGTGCATACTATCACGTTCCAATTTCTTTGCAACATCAAAAATTCCTAAGATTTGCGATAGAGAAAGACGGTTCAGTCTTACACTATCAGTTCCGTTGCCTTCCGTTTGGTCTAGCATCAGCTCCAAGAGTTTTTACAAAACTCATAATAGAGATCGTATCTTTTTTAAGGAAACAAGATATCATTATAATACCATATCTAGACGATTTCCTGTTAGTGGCAGACTCAGTATCCCAACTCAACATCGATTCTCAGTTAGTGATCTCCACACTGCAGAAACTAGGTTGGGTGGTAAACTGGGAGAAATCACACTTAACCCCAAAATCAAGACGTCAGTTTCTGGGGATAATTCTAGACTCAGACATCAGGAAGTCTTTTCTTCCGGACAAAAGGCGGTCAGATTTGGTGAAGAAGGTTCGACAGTTTGCAAGAACTCGGGTGACAATACGAGATGCAATGAAGATCCTAGGCCTGATGACAGCCTGTATCCCATGTGTCAGCTGGAGCCAATTCCATTCTCGTCAATTGCAGAGAGCGGTTCTAACAACATGGGACAGAAGACAGTCTTCGTTGGACAGACAGTTTGTCCTATCCTATCGAGTCAGGAAATCCCTGCGATGGTGGACGGTGTCAGAGAACCTTCAGGTGGGGGTCCCATGGATCCAGACCCCAGCAGTCACGGTAACCACGGACGCAAGTCAACAAGGTTGGGGCGGCCAGGTACTCGGAAGATATTACCAAGGACAGTGGAATTCGGAAGAGAGCAACAATTCCTCAAACCACAGAGCGCTACAGGCGGTTTGGAAGGTTCTGTGTGCAGCCCGGTCCCTGTTAAGAAACAAACATCTGAAGATCTTATCGGACAACACAACGGCGGTAGCTTTTCTTCGCCATCAAGGGGGCCCGAGACATCCGAAATTGCAACGTCTGGCGGATCAGATCTTCGAATGGGCAGAAAGTTCGGTGCTTTCAATTTCAGCAGTCCACTTAGAAGGCTCAAATAACCAGGTTGCGGATTTTCTAAGCAGAGAAAAACTATCACCCATAGAGTGGGAATTGAACAGCGGAATTTTCGATACCCTGTGTCAGCGCTGGGGAACCCCGTCCGTGGATCTTTTTGCGACCAGAAGAAATACAAAAATAAAGACCTTCTTCTCCCTAAATCCCCAGGAAAATCCAGCAGCGGTGGATGGCCTTCCTCAGTCGTGGAGCTCGGATCTGCTATATGCCTTTCCCCCTCTCGCATTAGTACCAAGAGTACTCAGGAAAATTTGCGAAGACAGAGCTCGAGTGATCCTGGTGGTCCCCTTCTGGGCCGGAAGGAGCTGGTTTCCTCTTCTGAAGAAGCTGGCAGTGGACAGTCCTTACCATCTTCCAGTCAGGGGGGACTTGCTTTCTCAGGGTCCGATCCTCCATCAGAACCCAGGGAAATTGCGGTTAACAGCTTGGATCCTGAGCGGCAGATCCTAAGGGCAAAAGGCCTTTCAGAAGGAGTAATTTCGATTCTACAAGCAAGTAGGAAACGGTGACTTCAGCAATATACCTCAGAACATGGAGAAAATTCTGCAGTTTTTGTGGAGACACAACAATCGATGTTGATCACCCTAACATACCCAAGATTCTTGATTTCCTACAGCAGGGATTTAGGATTGGGCTCAAACCAAGTACCTTGAGGGTTCAAATTGCAGCCCTCAGTGTATTTTATGACTCTTCCCTTGCCGCCCACCCTTGGATCGCTCGTTTTTCTAGAGCAGTCTCGAGGCTGAAGCCTCCAATCAGAAAGTCTGTGCCCCCATGGGACCTAAATTTAGTCCTTAACGTTCTATGCAAATAGCCCTTTGATATAAACAAGGATATAAATATCGCTAATCTGTCCCTAAAAGCAGTGTTTTTAGTAGCCATTACATCAGCCAAAAGATTGGGGGAGCTTCAGGCCCTTTCCATCAAAAACCCTTATCTACAGATATTTGATGATAGGTTGGTTTTGAGGCTTGACCCAGGGTTTCTTCCCAAAGTAGCCTCTGTATCAAACATTAACCAGGAGGTCGTTCTTCCGTCTTTTTGCCAATCTCCTAGAAACCAGAAAGAAGCCTTCTTCCATAACTTAGATGTCAGGGAGACGATACTGAAATACTTGGACATGACTAGGGCCTGGAGACAAGATAGTAATCTCTTTGTCCTGTACGGGGGTCCTAATAAGGGAAAGAAGGCATCAAAATCCACTATTGCCAGGTGGATTAGATCCACTATTTCCACGGCCTATCAGGTACAGGGAAAGGATCCTCCAGATAGCCTTAAAGCTCATTCATCTAGGGCTATGGCCACATCTTGGGCCGAAAAAGGGGGGGCCTCAGTAGATCAGATTTGTAATGCAGCATCTTGGTCTAACATTAGCACTTTTTCAAAACACTACAAATTAGATGTAGTTTCTTCTCAGTTAGCCTTTGGCAGGAAAGTGCTTCAGGCGGTAGTCCCACCCTAGGTCTAGGAAGTTTCCTTTGGTACTTCTCCATGGTGCTGTCAGGTGGTGACCTGGAAAACGGTAATTAATCTTACCGATAATTGTATTTCCAGGAATCCATCCTGACAGCACGGATAGTTCCCTCCCTAATGTAAACATGTATCATACTTATGTGAAGTAACATTGATGTTGATCTTGTTATGTTCAAAATAAATTTTTCTGTTTGCATCCATCCAGATGTGTTACTTTGGAAAACCACTGAAGGGTGGAAGGGGGAGGGTCCTTTTAAACTCTCGTGTTTCCTGTCCCACTGTGTATAAGAAGGACGTCCTCCATGGTGCTGTCAGGATGGATTCCTGGAAATACAATTATCGGTAAGATTAATTACCGTTTTCTTTCTCATGGAGAATATAGGCATTTACAGCTGACACATGAGGAGAGCCGCCATAATCTTTGAATGCTTTTGATGGCGTTGAGCTGCTGTGTTTGGGGTTTGGATAATGGTGACACCACCCTGTCTCTTAATATCCATTAATTAGGCCATGCTCGCATCATGTTGTTTATCGTACATGCCAGGGATGCTCATTATATATCCTAGAAGTAACCGTGCCCCGAGTTCTACCTGGTTAGATGTGTGACTACAGAGCTCCTGCACTTACCATCTTGACCCATCCTGCGGAAATAGTGCCCAGTCCGGGTCAAATAGCGGCTATGTTCCCTGATAAGTCTAGGCAGGACCGCGTAGACACTCTCCTTTTTTTGTCATCTGTTAGAAAAATGGCTGTGGGAAACAGGGCTGTGGAGTCTGAGTCAGAACCCATTTTGGTGGAGTCGGAGTCAGAGGTTTGGGTTATCGACTCCACAGCCCTGGTGGGAAAAATAAAAGCAATATGGTATCCAGATTATAGCCTCAGGCTCCTTTTCACTTGCGAGAAATACGTGCCAGTCTCACATGTTAAAACCAAGCTCTGGCACTCCAGAGCGGAGCGTGCAGCTCTGTGTATTGCTATGCAGCCGCACGCTGCGCTCCCAAGTGCCGGCGCCAGAGCTTGGTTTTAACATGCGAGACTCGGATGTATTTCTTGCAAGTGAAAAGGAGCCCTTGAGCAAAAGACAGTACCGCTCACCTTATGCGGTTGTGTTAGACACCATGCTGAAAAAGTTTTGTACAGGATTCCCTGGTGCTGCAGATCCAACTTAGTATTTAGGCAGTTTGGAGGTAGCGGGTGATCTGTGCTGCTAGTATTATAACCAGTAAAGGAGCCCAATTCAAGAGAGGGTGCCATTATGGTTTAGTCTCGATGCATTATATAACTTAAAATAATAAATTAATCTCTACGCTGCTCCTGAAGAGGTGTGAATACTTTGAAACGTGTCGAGAATAAACCACAGTGATCTCCTCTCTTGAATTGGACTCCTTTATTGGTTACAATATCAGCAGTGCAGGTTTCCCGCTACCTCCAAAATGGCTTTTTACATCCGTAACAGAACGAGGCCTACCTTACAAGTAGGATGTCAAACAACATCAGTGTCATCGCTCCTAGTAGGGAGTCGACAGATGAGGCGCTGTCAGCACCTTCTGCAGTAGTTCTAAGGTGGGGGAGAAAGGACGCAACTAATATCGGTGTCTTCTGTATCAACGATACTCCGGGAGAACGTGGAGGCGGCCGGCATCAGCCTGTAAATTGGGACCTGTAGATGTGAGACGCACATGTGCGCTGTCTTCCCAGACAATGGGCACATCTCCACAGTATGCAGTTGTGCATCTGCCGGGAATAGTCCCATCTGGGGAGGTAGGTCTTGAGCTGGATTCACATATTTGTATCATGGGCCGGGCACAGACCACTGTGGATGGACTGGTATTGTGTTTTGACAGCCTCATATATGCACGTGGGGCTGCTGTATTCAGGTCGTGAAACCCTCAGCTGGTAAATCATGGATAAGTGAATGCAGCTTTATCCACAAAGCCCCCAGGTGCTGAGGCCACATAACTACCCGCCATCATTTAGTTACCCACATGCTGTAGCCTCCCATGAAATCCGGAAGCCATATAAAGGCTGGGTGAGAGTGGCGCTGCCATGTCTTTCCATTTTCTGTTACTCTTTTTGCATGAACTATATGACATTTGACAAGTTGCGTAACTCTATTCTCATATCTTCCTGGGCATTTTGTAAAAGCCCTTGTATTTATATAAAGCACTATCCCTGCTTTCAAGTACCTCTCTAACTATTGACCTGGCAAATGAGGCAACTGCGGCTTATGCAGGAACGTCGGACCTGGATCCACGAGCACCTGACCAGCTTATACAGGAATGTCGGACCTGGATCCATAAGCACCTGACCGGCTTGTGCAGGAATGTCGGACCTGGATTCATAAGCACCCGACCGGCTTGTGCAGGAACGTCGGACCTGGATCCACGAGCACCTGACCGGCTTGTGCAGGAATGTCGGACCTGGATCCGTAAGCACCTGACTGGCTTGTGCAGGAATGTCGGACCTGGATCCTGAGCACCTGACCGGCTTGTGCAGGAATGTCGGACCTGGATCCATAAGCACCTGACTGGCTTGTGCAGGAATGTCGGACCTGGATCCTGAGCACCTGACCGGCTTGTGCAGGAACGTTGGACCTCGATCCATAAGCACCTGACTGGCTTGTGCAGGAATGTCGGACCTGGATCCATAAGCGCCTGACCGGCTTGTGCAGGAATGTCGGACCTGGATCCTGAGCACCTGACCGGCTTGTGCAGGAATGTCTGACCTGGATCCATGAGCACCTGACCGGCTTGGGCAGGAACGTCGGACCTGGATCCATGAGCACCTTACCGGCTTGTGCAGGAATGTCGGACCTGGATCCATGAGCACCTGACCGGCTTGTGCAGGAATGTCGTACCTGGATCCATGAGCACCTGACCGGCTTGTGCAGGAATGTCGGACCTGGATCCATGAGCACCTGACCGGCTTGTGCAGGAATGTTGGTCCTGGATCCATGAGCACCTGACCGGCTTGTGCAGGAACGTCGGACCTGGATCCATGAGCACCTGACCGGCTTGTGCAGGAATGTCGGACCTGGATCCATGAGCACTTGACCGGCTTGTGCAGGAATGTCGGACCTGGATCCATGAGCACCTGACCGGCTTGTGCAGGAATGTCGTACCTGGATCCATGAGCACCTGACCGGCTTGTGCAGGAATGTCGGACCTGGATCCATGAGCACCTGACCTGCTTGTGCAGGAATGTTGGTCCTGGATCCATGAGCACCTGACCGGCTTGTGCAGGAACGTCGGACCTGGATCCATGAGCACCTGACCGGCTTGTGCAGGAATGTCGGACCTGGATCCATGAGCACCTGACCGGCTTGTGCAGGAATGTCGGACCTGGATCCATGAGCACCTGACCGGCTTGTGCAGGAACGTCGGACCTGGATCCATGAGCACCTGACCGGCTTGTGCAGGAATGTCGGACCTGGATCCATGAGCACTTGACCGGCTTGTGCAGGAATGTCGGACCTGGATCCATGAGCACCTGACCGGCTTGTGCAGGAATGTCGGACCTGGATCCATGAGCACCTGACCGGCTTGTGCAGGAATGTCGGACCTGGATCCATGAGCACCTGACCGGCTTGTGCAGGAATGTCGGACCTGGATCCATGAGCACCTGACCGGCTTGTGCAGGAACGTCGGACCTGGATCCATGAGCACCTGACCGGCTTGTGCAGGAATGTCGGACCTGGATCCATGAGCACTTGACCGGCTTGTGCAGGAATGTCGGACCTGGATCCATGAGCACCTGACCGGCTTGTGCAGGAATGTCGTACCTGGATCCATGAGCACCTGACCGGCTTGTGCAGGAATGTCGGACCTGGATCCATGAGCACCTGACCGGCTTGTGCAGGAATGTTGGTCCTGGATCCATGAGCACCTGACCGGCTTGTGCAGGAACGTCGGACCTGGATCCATGAGCACCTGACCGGCTTGTGCAGGAATGTCGGACCTGGATCCATGAGCACTTGACCGGCTTGTGCAGGAATGTCGGACCTGGATCCATGAGCACCTGACTGGCTTGTGCAGGAATGTCGGACCTGGATCCATGAGCACTTGACCGGCTTGTGCAGGAATGTCGGACCTGGATCCATGAGCACCTGACCGGCTTGTGCAGGAATGTCGGACCTGGATCCATGAGCACCTGACCGGCTTGTGCAGGAATGTTGGACCTGGATCCATGAGCACCTGACCGGCTTGTGCAGGAACGTCGGACCTGGATCCATGAGCACCTGACCGGCTTGTGCAGGAATGTCGGACCTGGATCCATGAGCACTTGACCGGCTTGTGCAGGAATGTCGGACCTTGATCCATGAGCACCTGACTGGCTTGTGCAGGAATGTCGGACCTGGATCCATGAGCACTTGACTGGCTTGTGCAGGAATGTCGGACCTGGGTCCATGAGCACCTGACCGGCTTGTGCAGGAACGTCGGACCTGGATCCATGAGCACCTGACTGGCCTGTGCAGGAATGTCGGACCTTGGTCCATGAGCACTTGACCGGCTATCTGCCACGCCAGCATTGTAAGGCGGGATAGCGTGCCAAGATGGGCGCTACTGGCTCCCACTGAAGGTGTCCTGTTGGCACACATTTCCACCATTAATGCGGTTTGCCTGGGTGACAGGTTCACTTTATTTAAGAGTATAAAGCGCTTCATTATTTATCCTTTTAAATTTATTGCTGGGACCAGTCTACAATAATGTGACATTGTATTTCCTGCCCCCTTTAATGACGGAGATGAGGATTTCCAGACAAAGACTTAGTGTTTCCACATTTTACTTCAAAAGGTGGAAAGAATAGTAATGTCCCTGATGAAGATTAGGAAGTTATGAATGGATTGTGCTCAGAGAGGGAACGAGGAGGGAGATCTGTCTCAGAAAGACTTAGTTTAATGGGCGTCCGTTCTGCTTATTCATATTATATCAGACACATCATATCCGGATGAATGATATTAGGAAGCCTTTTTGGTTTATTATTGCTGCACCACCTACGTTCCTCCCACTGCACCTACTTGTAATTGCCACTAAGATCTTCCCATGATCATTAAAGAGCCGATTGTCCTGTTTTATGTCTGCTGACCCATCTACAGTGCTGTGTAGCGTAAGACCTGTTCATACTCATCTGTGTCGTCGCTGATCTATTGAAGAATGTTAATAAAATTAACATTCAAGATATAAATGACCTAGCAAGTGCCCCAAGTTCCATTCCAGGGCTCTGATTCTTCTCCTTAAAGGGGTTGTCCCATTTCAGTTATTATTTCCCCATAGGCCCATAAACACAAAACAACCAATAAACTGAGCTCTTATTCACGTTCTACCTCTTGCCTCTGCTGATCAGCTGTAGTCGTGACATAATTTTGACAGCGCTGCAACCTATCATTGAGCTAGGCATCTTGTTTTCTTCAGCAGAACCTATGAGCTCAGTGATTGGCTGCAGCACTATCAATGTGATGTAACATACCAAAGCAGCGGCGGGAAACAGCACTGGATCTAGGAAGGGTGAGTAAAAGCTCAATTTGGTATTTTTTATTTTTTTTGCATCCATGAGCCAACAGAGAAGTGATTTTTGAAATGGGGCAACCCCCTTTTAATCCCACCTTATGCCGCTTCCATGGTCTGCAATGTTGTGATGTGTATCAGTGAGCCCATTGCCCGTGGCAAGGAAAGTACCTGCAATAGGATGGGAACACGTGGTGCGTGCACAAGATCTCTGTGCAAAACATGTGTTATATTGGTGAAACGGCGCTGTGTAGTAAAGGGATGTGATGCCCAGGAGATATGCGCATATCCCTTTATTGCACAGCGCTGTTTCATCTAAATAGCACAGTATTCATAATGCCATCTGTCTGAAGAAGGTCTTGTAGACCCAAACCATGGCTAATCCACGCATTGCGTGCCGAGATCCACAGACCTCTCCATGAGCCCTTTAGTGTTTTTGTTTACTGCATAGGAGATGTGCCGAGGCTAGTGATTGGCTGCAGTGGTCGCATGGAATTGTGACTTCTGCAGCCACTCAATTCCCTCCGAGGTCTCAAATCATACATCACAGCATCACCACTGAGACCATTGATTGATTCTGATAGCAATGGGCACGTGTGCCGCTACCGCTCCTGGGCAGTGAAGATCGGCATTGAGAACAGGAGCAGCTGCACTGGCCAGCATGGCGGGACATTTACATTGTATGCGATAGGTGGAGTTTTTGTGTTTGTCTTTTGCATTGCTTGTTGGCTTGGGCTAGATCTTTAATATCTACTTGATAAAATATTACATTGCACAGAAATATATAGATATCTGCTTGTGCCCCATAACTATCTTCATGCTGATGACTAATCTGTAGCTGCAGAATGTGAACATGTGCTTATTATTGTACTTTACTAATGAAGCCCTCCGTTTAATGGTAGCATAGCCCTAGGTGTGGTGTTTCCAAGAATCTCAATATGTTTAAGTGATTTAGCTCAGGAAACAACTGTGAAATAGCTGAAGCTTAATGAAGTTGATAGTGATGGCTCCAGTTTGACAAGCCGCTCATGCAGAGCCTTGTTCTAATGCTTCTTACACAACTCCATTGATGGAAACGTTAAGTTATTCTCATCACAAAACGGTGACTCAAATAACATAAATGTACATCTACAGCCCTGAGAGTGAGCAGCAAAAACCTGGCGACAGATTCCCAAACCTCATATTTTAGGAACGCGGAACAGTCACCAAATGTGACACTGCTTACAGTTACTTTTTGTCTGACAGCAACATTGTCACTTCTCAGCAGCAGATGGTAACTGTTGTGTTGTGATTGCTTGTTATTGAACCTTACATTGTATCAACAGTTCGTTAGCAATGGTGTTAATTAAGACTAATATTTCTGTACTTCGCCAGAAAATAGTGCAAAATTGTTTTTTTTTTTTTTTTAGTGTCTTAGTTGGATCCTTCTCCTAAAGCTGTGCAGAAACCGTATACATGTGCACAGGTCCCAATAGGCAACATTTTTATTATTTTTATATGACTCATTCTGTGTATGAGATCATGCAGCAAAAAGTATACCATGGAAACCCTAATTAACTTTTATGACCTTGAGTCATTGAGGGAGATAATAAGATATGTATATTAGGCTACTTTTACACTAGCGTCGGAATCTCCCCGTCGCAATGCGTCGGGCAGAGATTCCGACGCTAGCGTTTAATGCACTGCACAACGGAGGCAGCAGATGCATTTCTCCGGCGCATCCGCTGCCCCATTGTGAGGTGCGGGGCGGAGTTCCGGCCGCGCATGCGCAGTCGGAAAAAGCGGTCCGTCAGGAGCAAAAAACGTTACATGTAGCGTTTTTTGCTCCCGACGGTCCGCCAAAGCACGACTCATCCGTCGCACGACGGATGCGACGTGTGGCAATCCGTCGCAATGCGTCGTCAATACAAGTCTATGGGGAAAAAACGCATCCTGCAAGCACTTTTGCAGGATGCGTTTTTTCTGCAAAACGTCGCATTGTGACGGATTGCAGTTAACGCTAGTGTGAAAGTAGCCTTACATGCCCTTTCTCCACTTTATAGCTTCACACCTTCTCATTTAAAGATTTTTCTATATTTTGATGACTATGAAAATTGTAAATTTACACTGAAGGCATCATGGCAAGAAAAAAGCAGCTAAGTAAAGAAAAACGAGTGGCCATCATTACTTTACGAAATGAAGGTCAGTCAGTCTGAAAACCACTGCTAAGGACAAGCAACAAGCAGAAGAGACTTGTTTGGGCTAAATAACACAAGGAATGGACATTAGAGCAGTGGAAATCTGTGCTTTGGTCTGACGAGTCCAAATTTGAGATCTTTGGTTCCAACCACTGTCTTTGTGCGACGAAGAAAAGGTGAACGGATGGGCTCTACATGCCTGGTTCCCACCGTGAAGCATGGAGGAGGAGGTGTGATGGTGTGGGGGTGCTTTGCTGGTGACACTGTTGGGGATTTATTAAAAATTGAAGGTATACTGAACCAGCATGGCTACCACAGCATCTTGCAGCAGCATGCTATTCCATCCGGTTTGCGTTTAGTTGGACCATCATTTATTTTTCAACAGGACAGTGACGCCAAACACACCTCCAGGCTGTGTAAGGGCTATTTGACCAAGACGGAGAGTGATGGGGTGCTACACCAGATGACCTGGCCTCCACAGTCACCACAAAAGTATATAATTCCACTTGTGTTAATTCATAGTTTTGATGCCTTCAATGTGAATTTACAATTTTCATAGTCATGAAAATACAGAAAAATCTAAATGAGAAGGTGTGTCCAAACTTTTGGTCTGTACTGTATATATATATATAATCTCCAGTCTCGAAATACAGTATTCTTGGAGGATTCTTGGAGGATTGTTCATTGGGACTGATTTATACCCTCACTCTTTTATAGCTGTTAATTTAAGCAGACAATAAGCCCTGTGTTCTCTCTACTTAAGGTACCTTCACACTAAGCGACGCTGCAGCGATACCGACAACGATGTCGTCGATCGCTGCAGCGTCGCTGTTTGGTCGCTGGAGAGCTGTCACACAGACAGCTCTCCAGCGACCAACGATGCCGGTAACCAGGGTAAACATCGGGTTACTAAGCGCATGGCCACGCTTAGTAACCCGATGTTTACCGTGGTTACCATCGTAAAAGTAAAAAAAAACAAACACTACATACTTACCTTCAGCTGTCTGTCCTCCGACGCTCTGCTTTCCTCTGCACTGTCAGCGCCGGTCAGCCGGAAAGCAGAGCGGTGACGTCACCGCTGTGCTTTCCGGCTGGCGACGCTGACACAGGATGCAGGAGGAGTGCAGAGAAGCAGAGCGCCGGGGACAGACAGCTGAAGGTAAGTATGTAGTGTTTGTTTTTTTTACTTTTACGCTGGTAACCAGGGTAAACATCGGGTTACTAAGTGCAGCCCTGCGCTTAGTAACCCGATGTTTACCCTGGTTACCAGTGAAGACATCGCTGAATTGGCTTCACACACGCCGATTCAGCGATGTCAGCGGGAGATCCAGCGACGAAATAAAGTTCTGGACTTTCTGCAGCGACCAACGACATCACAGCAGGATCCTGATTGTGTCAAACACAACGATATCGCTAGCCAGGACGCTGCAACGTCACGGATCGCTAGCGATATCGTTGTGAAGTTGTTTAGTGTGAAGGTACCTTTAATCTGCAGCTGAATATTATCTACTTGCACCATCTGTTGGGGGCCCAGGAGACCCTGACTTTAGTGTATACTTACTGGGATCAATGATGGCAAGTTATGTCCTATTGATCACTACTACACTTGACGCATCTCCAGCTCTAAGGGTATGTGCACACGTTGCGCATTTTACGGCGGATCCGCAGCGGTTTTGACGCTGTGGATTGGCAGCTGTTTTCCATGAGTTTACAGTACCATGTACACCTATGGAAAACAAAATCCGCAGTGCACATGCTGCGGGGAAAAAACGCACGGAAACGCTGCGTTGTTTATTCCGCAGCATGTTCATTCTTTGTGCGGATTCCGCAGCGGTTTACACCTGTTACATAATAGGAATCCGGAGGTGGAATCTGCATAAAATCCACGGTAAATCCGCAGGTAAAACGCAGTGATTTTTACCTGCGGATTTCTCAAAACAGGTGCGGAAAAATCCGCAGAGGTTCCATCTACGTGTGCACATACCCTAAGACTGTAGGCAAGCAGTCATATATGATGGTGCTTAGAGGTCTGTATTTAGTCGATCATTATATTCCTTATAAAATATAAACTCATAAAATATCAGCCCTTTGTTAGAACATGAGTAAATTGACCATTAAAGTGTTATTTTTTTCCCCTTGTGACAGCATACGTGGACAGGACGGTGACTCAGTGGTTAAAAATGCAGCTTTGCAGCACTAGGGTCCTGGGTTCAAATCCCACCAAGGACAACATCTGCAAGGAGTTTGTATGTTAATTCCCTAACAAACAGGCAAATCCCTACATGTGTTGAGGCTGTCTAAGGGTATGTTCCCAGTAAACACTGCGGGTTGGATGCTGCATACATCCGCAGTGTCCAACCCACAGCGTCCAGCTGTTACAGTATAGTGGATGGGAGTTCAAGAAATCCCATATTCACTATGAGTGCATCAGCACCTGCGGAGACAGACATGTGGCGCGTCTTTCCAGACCGCAGCATGTCTATTTATCTTGCAGAGACAGGAGTCTACACAACATAAATTTCACTCGTACAATGTATAGGGTGCGGTTATTCCACACGGTTCAATGAACACATGCGTATTCACCTGCATTCAATAGCTGGCAGCGCTTTTCATGTACTGGACATGTGCTGCGTCCAAAGTGCTGCCTAATGCCGAAATTCTGCACATACCCTCACAACCGCAAATCATGCAGCTGCAGGGGCTTGAACATAATATATGAGCACTCCCAGATGGTTGGATGGCACCCGAGCGTGCCCGGAGAAGACGTTACCCGAGCACATTCGCTCATCACTACAGCTCATGCTTCAGGCGGTTTGAAATGGCTGACAGGTCCCTGTTAATGGAGGTGGTCCAGTCCATTAATTCTATTTTATATGGAATTTCATGAGTTTTAGTTTAAATTTATCTCACCTTAGTCATAATTTGTCTTGAATGGCAAAATAATTGTCCTGCATTAAAGAGGACCTGTCATTCTTCTTCTGCGCCCCTGAGTATTCTTTTTTGTTTGTTCTGTTTTGTTTTCTGTTTCATTTTTTTTTAAATCCACCATATAAGATTCCAGATATTTTCGGTGCTGATTTTTATTGTTCTTACAAGGGGGTGTTGCTCACACAACAATATGCAGCCTCAGGCCGGAGTCACACTACAGCGAGATACGGCCGAGTCTCGCAAGTTAAAAACAAGCTCCGGCAGTCCAGAGCGTGCGGCTCCATGTATTGCTGTGCGGCCGCACTCTCTGCTCCGGAGTGCCGGTGCAAGAGTTGGGTTTTAACCAGCGAGACTCAGCCGTATCTCGCTGTGTGTGATCCCGGCCTTAAGGAGAACCCGTCAGCACGATTTTGTAAAGTAAAGACATGGCTGTAATGGCGCTGTGATTACAGTGACTCCTTTGGTGAAGAAATCTGCATTGTGGTTCTTCTTTAATCACCATTTGAAGTTATATTCTAATTAGTTTTCAGTGCACAGGGGCCGGACTGTACAGGGGGTCTCCTCCTTCCTGTTTGTGATCCCCGGCCCCTCGGCTGCCTCCAGACTGTGAATGACAAAAAGAATCATCTGTGATCCCATGATGTCCTGTCTGTATTCTCTCTTTTGCGTCCTCCCTGCCCAGGAGCTGTGGTATGATAAGACCATGTCCCTGTACGGTCAGACACAGCCATTACACAGTACACAGCAGGGGCACATTTAGAAGATTATCTCAGCACAGAAACATTTTTATTAAAGGGAACCTGTCACTCCCAAAATGGAAGTTGAGCTAAGCCCACCGGCATCAGGGGCTTATCTACAGCATTCTGTAATGCTGTACATAAGCCCCCAATGTATCCTGAAAGATGAGAAAAAGATGTTAGATTATACTCATCCAGGGGCGGTCCGAGCCGATGGGCGTCGCGGTCCGGGGTCTCCCATCTTCTTACGATGTCCTCATCTTGTCTTCACGCTGCGGCTCCGGCGCAGGCATACTGTCTGCCCTGTTGAGGGCAGAGCAAAGTACTGCAGTGCGCGGTCTGCGGCAGGAAGACAAGAAGAGGACGTCATTGTAAGAAGATGACGTCATCATAAGAAGATGGGAGGCCCCGGACCGCGACGCCCATCAGACCAGAACAGAACCGGGACCGCCCCTGGGTGAGTATAATCTAACCTCTTTCTCTCCTCTGTCAGGATACATCTGGGGCTTATCTACAGCATTACAGAATGCTGAAGATAAGCCCCTGATGCCGGTGGCCTTAGCTCACCTTCGATTTTGCGGGTGACAGGTTCCCTTTAAATAAATCCAATTGTAGAACTTATTATTGTTCAAAGATCTATTGATTGAAATGAATTTTATTTGTGGGAAAACCCTGAACAGATCTGAGCTTTGTAAACTAATTCGATTTTATGACTTGTTACTCCATGTAATGAAATATATGATTAGGGCCACACCTGTCGTAAAGCTGTCATCTAGTATGTGTGATGACTATCTGACCCTGCGGCTTGGTGTTTCAGGGTGATTTGCATGGGAAATATTGCTCCTTATGGCTGATATCTCTGGCGCATTATCAAGTTATAAAGGATGTGTAATCAGATAATGGCTTCTTTTAAATCAAGTTGTTGTAGCCGGGGTTATACATGTAAATGTGAAAATACTTTACTCCCCTGGTAAGTGCCCACCCTCCCCACACACGTTTGTGGTCCCATCGGTCTGTGGGATCCGTCCTGCTAATAATGGACCATGAAGGCAGCACGGTGGCTCAGTGGTTAGCACAGCAGCCTTGCAGCGCTGGAGTCCTGGGTTCTAATCCCACAAAGGACAACATCTGCAAAGAGTTTGTATGTTCTCTCCGTGTTTGCGTGGGTTTCCTCCGGGTTCTCCGGTTTCCTCCCACATTCCAAAGACATACTGATAGGGAATTTAGATTTTGAGTCCCATTGGGGACAGAGATGATGATGTCTGTAAAGCGCTGCGGAATATGTTAGCGCTATATAAAAATAAAGATGATTATTATTATTATAAGGCCGTACTACCATCACTGCTGAGGACGGTAATTATTTGCAGAGGTCCCCTGCCCTTCATGTCATCAGACAGTAAGGACCCCATGGGTGATGGGTTGAGTAATTTATTTGATTGCATTCTCTGTTTAAATTGTAGAGACTCCTTTTTTAGATGTATTTTTCAATATTTTTTGGTAATTTTCTTTTTCATTTATTTGTTGTTTCACTATCCATAATAGTGGGGGAAAAATCCTGAAATGATGCAGTTCCAACACGAGCCACTTAACCCCATCATGAACAGACACTTGCTGTTCTGTAGAGATCTCTTCTTGGCAGTCATCCCGGCATATACTTGCCAACATTTACATTGCAAAAATCCAGACATTTTAACCCTGCCACCAAGTACCCACTTTTTTGCAAATTCCTCCTGTTTTTAGGATTCGACCACAAGATTACCAGAGGTTAAAATCTATACTTTATACAAAAAATAACGAGCGCTGGAGAGGGGCGAGTGCTCAACCTCTACACTCACACGTGGCAGCAGATCCTGACAATCCGGTTTATCATTATATCTTAGCAGAAGAAACAGTAAGGAAGGGACCTGCTCCTCGTAGTGTAGCACTCTTGCAACTGGGAAGTGGTAAACTGCATGTAAAAATACCATAAATCTCATCTCATTATCACCACAGGCAGGATTACAGTAAAAACATCACCTAGATATGGATGACACAGGATCGCATTCACTGTAGGTGATGGTCACAGCTCGCCTCCTCCCCTCTCTGCACAATGACCTCTGCACAGGTCACAGAGCATACCAGGAAACTCTTTCATAGAAATCAATAGGAATCTCCAGTCATTTGATGTCTGTGACTTCTATAAAGCATATCCATATATGCTGTTAATAGCTCAGGCAAGATGAATGCCTCCGTAATCATCAACGTAAAGTCAAATAAATAAATTCACCATCAGAACATAATTTACAAAAAAGCAAATTATGGTAGTAAAAAAGAACACGTATCAGTACCTCATTTTCATTAGTGAAAAAAAAAAAAGTGAACCATTCCCTTGTATTCAGAACTTGTCCTCTCTTGTGGCGGGGTCTTAGTCTCTGCACACATCTCGTCTGAGGCTTCCTTCACACTTCGGGAGTAGAACCATACAGTCCGATGGGCTACAACGCTCTCTTGGCCTTTGTCAGCTGAAGGATCATTGGCCTAGAAGTCTACAGAGCCATGTTGTTTTTCTGTGACTCAAAGATGTATGAATAAATTATCATTCCCCTTTCCTCCACACGTAGTGATGCCCCCTGGGCCTTGATGAGGTCTTTAGAAGGAATAGGTCCAGTGCCAGTCACTTTGTATTGACCACACACGTATTTATACCTATTAATGAGATAACAAAATAAATATAAGGGGGCACCACGGACAGTGGGATACCACCAGGACCTGTAAGAAGATTAACGTACACAGAGAAAAACAGACTAGGTCCTATAAATGGGGATCACCACAAAACGGAAATGGCACTTATGTGAACACAACTTTATTAGGAAACACATGAAAAATGACAAAAACACTCTTATTTAAAAAGCATAGCCATGCTATAAACAGCCCCTGATACGGCAGTAACCCACATAGGAATCAAAGGTATAATGGCATATACATTATCATAGAACCAATCTGGCCATAGTATGATGCATATAGACCATAGCGCCTTGGCACTCCCCCAGATAATTTATGAAGATGACAAAATAAATATACAAACCAATAACAGATATGTACAATTACCAGAATGTGGAGCTCACATTAACATGTTGATCCCTGCACCCAAAGTCCAAAATGAAGGACCACACCAAATAAACCTACCTAACAATTCGGACACAGATATGCATATGGATGCGTAGAATGAAAGATAACAGGGACCGTTAGCAAGCAATACAGCCACTTGTAATAAGTGACCTATGATGTACCACCAAAAAATATGATTATTATAATGAAATAACACAGGGAGAGTTTCAAGGTCACATATGGACCAGAGGCAAACATTATCATAATCATATTTTTTGGTGGTACATCATAGGTCACTTATTACAAGTGGCTGTATTGCTTGCTAACGGTCCCTGTTATCTTTCATTCTACGCATCCATATGCATATCTGTGTCCGAATTGTTAGGTAGGTTTATTTGGTGTGGTCCTTCATTTTGGACTTTGGGTGCAGGGATCAACATGTTAATGTGAGCTCCACATTCTGGTAATTGTACATATCTGTTATTGGTTTGTATATTTATTTTGTCATCTTCATAAATGCATCATACTATGGCCAGATTGGTTCTATGATAACACATTGTATATGCCATTATATCTTTGAGTCCTATGTGGGTCACTGCCGTATCAGGGGCTGTTTATAGCATGGCTATGCTTTTTAAATGTGAGTGTTTTTGTCATTTTTCATGTGTTTCCTAATAAAACTGTGTTCACATAAGTGCCATTTCCGTATTGTGGTGATCCCCATTTATAGGACCTAGTCTGTTTTTTTCTGTGTACCTATTAATGAGATCTCATAGGAGGCGTTTTTCTTCTAAGCTAAAGAAGCCTATATTTTCCAGTCTCTCCTCATAAGAGAGGCTTTTCATCCCATGTAATAATCTGCTCGCCGCCTTTGAACTGACTCTACCTTCTGAATATTCTTTTGGAAATAAGGAGCTCAATAGCAGTAATTTCTGATGATGCAGCGAAAAGCCACGGCAACATTTAGGGACCAACTTCTTAGCCGATGCAACCCAGGCTCGCGCTGCACGTGCCCCAAGCATCACTTGTGACCCCAGCCTGAGGAGGAGATGCCACCACTTATTTTATTAGGTTCTGATTTCTAAACAACTCCACATTTGAAACTCGTAGAAATAAAAAAAATAGCTTTTTGCTGAGCTTGAAATGGACCAGCATTCCAAAAAATAACATGTAAAGAATCATTTGTGGAATGTTGGGTGAAAGGTCCGCAGCTATGAGATGTTTGTTATTTATTGTACTGCTTAAAGGAACACACCCCCCCCCCCCCCCACCACCACCCCTCAGGCATTTGAAACTAAAAGAGCCACCTTGTGCAGCAGTAATGCTGCATCCTGACAAGGTGGCTCTTTTAGTTCTGGGTGCTGTAAATACAGAAATAATCCGTTTTGTAATTTGTCCTAAATACCTGTCTTCAGTCCTGGAGGCAGGCCTTTCCCCCCTGCTGCAGACGCCTCACAGCCGTCACTCAGGTCTTCTCGGCGCCACCTCCTCACCGCTGTTTTGAAATCTGCCTGCGCTCTTTTGTCTTGTCTTGCCTTGCCTGGGGCAGGCGCAGTGAGCGCTGCCCGTCTGTCCTCATATGCAGTCTCGCTGACTGCGCCTGTGCGGCCGCCCTGCTTGTGAATCCCAGCCCCACAGTGTGAATAAATCATAAGTTACTGAGGGGCTGGGATTCACAAGCAGGGCAGCCGCACAGGCGCAGTCAGCGAGACTGCATATGAGGTCAGACGGGCAGCGCTCACTGCGCCTGCCCCAGGCAAGGCAAGACAAGACAAAAGAGCGCAGGCGCCGGCTCATTTCAAAACAAACAGCGGTGAGGAGGTAGCGCCGAGAAGACTTGAGTGACTGCTGTGTGGTGTCTGCAGCAGGGGGGAAAGGCCTGCCTCCAGGACTGAAGAAAGGCTTTTAGGACAAATTACAAAACGGATTATTTCTGCATTTACAGCACCCAGAACTAAAAGAGCCACCTTGTCAGGATGCAGCATTACTGCTGCACAAGGTGGCTCTTTTAGTTTCAAATGCCTGAGGGGTGGTGGGGGGGGGGGGGGTGTTCCTTTAAGCAGTACAATAAATAACAAACATCTCATAGCTGCGGACCTTTCACCCAACATTCCACAAATGATTCTTTACATTTACAGCACCAATAACTAAAAGAGCCATCTTGTCAGAATGCAGCATTACTGCTGCACAAGGTGGCTCTTTAAGTTTCAAATGCCTGGGGGGCTGACCGGTTCCCTTTAAGCCATTTTTGGACTTTGAGATCACACAAAATAAACTTATTTGAGCTCGGCATATCGGAATTTAAGTTTTGTTATTTTTTCTTTTGCTAAAACAAAGCCGCCTGAGGCTTCTTTTTTTTTTTTTCTTTTAGGGACAAGTTGTACTTTTCGCTTGTAATACATCGCTGTTTGTTTAATTAGGGCTTTCTGCTTAATAAAAGTTATAGCACATTTGGTTGATGTTTTAAATATATTTGTCTGTTTTTTGTCATGTGACTTACAATTTGCTACTCGCTTATGTGGTCTTGTAGAAAACTGGGCACAAGCACCACTCCACCTTTGTCAGGGCCTCCATAGTGCCGCCAGTCAAGGTGATTACGAGAAGCTGGTTGTCCACCATCCATCACTATTTTTGACGCATCCATCGATACATCGCACCGACGCATTGTGACGGTCGCCACACGACGCAAGTGTGAAAGAAGCCTAATCTAGGTACTAAAATGTGTATAGTTGGGTGGGCCTAGCAATAGTGCTCACCTTTTACTTTTAGGCCTCTTTCATACTTGCATCGTTTGGCCTCCGTCGCAAAGCGTCGTTCTGTGCAAAAAAACGCATCCTGCAAAGTTGCCCGCAGGATGCGTTTTTTTGCCCAAAGACTTGTATTGCCGACGGATCGCGACGTATGGCCATACGTCGCGTCCGACGTGCACTGGATGCGTTGTGTTTTGGCGGACCATCGTATCGAAAAAAATGTTCAAGGGAACATTTTTTCGTACGTCGGATCCTGCGTTTCCGACGGTGCATGCGCGGCCGGAACTCCGCCCCCTCCTCCGCGGGACTTTACAGTGGGCAGTGGATGCGTTAAAAAACAGCATCCTCTGCCCACGTTGTGCCGAATTTTCACAGCGTCCGTCGGTACGTCGCGTCGATGCATTGTGACGGCACCATACCGACGGAAGTGTGAAAGAAGCCTTATGCGCCATTTTCAAAAATAAGGTTGTAAATTGTGCACAATTTTCACCAGCAGTAAAATACCACAGATTGCCTTTTTTCCTCCAGATCTTATGCATACTTGCCAGCTCTGTAAACAGCCCACCTGGAAGGACAGGTCAGTGTACCCTGAAGTTTCCCTGTAGTCTCATGCATGTCTCTTCCAAGGAAAAGTCATTCTGAAACAGTGCTTTCTGGCATGAGAGCGGGTTTTCAGTAGGATCTGGCACTTAACAGAAGTTTTCCTTACTATTCAAGGTGTTTAGAAGGTCGCCCCTTTTTCCTGTAGCCTTTTGGAAGAGTTTGCAAGTATGATTTTTCTAGACTTATTTCAGGTGCTGGATTTCTTTCTTTAAGACTTTTTCATAGGTTAGAGTCCTAAATCTGTAACAGGCTGCATTCGCACGTGTGTTGCACAGGCCGGCCGCGGGTCTCCCAATCTGAACCCAACAGCGTCATTGGCATATATGTGGCTGACCAGTTCGGGTCAGGAGACCTGCACCCAGGTCTTTACTTGTACACACGGATGTGTGTATTCGGCCTTAAGACATGTGATAATTTACAATTGAGAACTAATAGCAGAACAATATTGGAGCAGAACAATATTGTATCATACAATTATTAGGTTCTGTAGAAGGACGTAGATCTGGGTATTTATTTTGATGGAATATAGGCTGAACTGGATGGACAAATGTCTTTTTTCGGCCTTACTAACTATGTTACTATGTTACTATGTAATAGGGATTGTTTGACAGTTATACACTGAAGTATGTATGTAAAGTAGACGTTACAGAACGTGCATCACCTACTGTACAATGTATTCTTAACGTGTATGTATAAAAGTGGCCTCCCCGACACATTCCTCGCTCTGTAGCAAGTCCCTGGAGAAGCCCAATGAATGGTCCTCGTGTGCGGTGCAGAACACTTGTTACATTATACCATTGAAACACTGAATCATGATACACACATTTTCAGATAGACTGTAATAATTGTAGAAGGTCTGCTCCTTCTTCGCAGTGAAGGTAATGTATGCCATCGGTGAAGTCAACCCTACGACAGTGTGGCACCTATCATTGCATGCTGATAGGTATAGTCCACGTGCACATGCCTCGGATTATTCTGCAGATTTATCCGGACTGATTTTGGTAAATCCGCAGGTAAACTGCTCTGCGGATTTCCTGCGGATTTATCGCGATTTTTCTGCGGTTTTTGTGCGGATTCCACCTGCGGTTTTACACCTGCGGATTCCTATTATGGAGCAGGTGTAAAGATTTGACATGCTGCGGAATAAACAACGCTACGTTTCCGCGTGTTTTTTCCCGCATGTGCACTACTGATTTTGTTTTCCATAGGTTTACATTGTACTGTAAACTCAGGGAAAACTGCTGCGAATCCACAGCGGCCAATCTGCTGCAGATCCGCAGCAAAATCTGCAACGTGTGCACATACCCATAGTTCTTCAACAGCTAGAAAGTCACAGGTGAAGGGCAGTGTCCAAAAATTAGCACCCGTCCCCTGGGTAGGTGATAATTATTAGATCAGTATTTTTCCCACTACTGTGACCTCCATCAGAAGACCCCAGTTCTCCATTGGAGGAGGTGAATGGCGTGGTCCATCGCACATGCTTAGTCTCTCAGATAGTTCATTTCTTGCCGAGAACCATTTGGCAGAAAATGTCCTTGATTTCACCATGAATGTTAATGAGCTTTACCTGTGGTAGTGACTTTATGATAACTTCTTTTTTTTTTTTTTTTGCAGTTTTTATAATATCACAGTTTTACTTGCTGCAGATATACCCCACCCACCCCAACGATTGACCGCTTTTTGCATACTCTATTCATAGGCAGAAAGCAGCCAATCATTGGAGGCGGGGTTTATACAGAGCTCATGAATACAGAGGATGGCATGGCAGCAGGTTTTCTAGTCCTTTAGTGATGATCTCCTCCTGGTGACATTCTGAAAACTTTCAGATTACGTGGCAAAAGCCTGTAGACAGATGCTCTGTGAGGGCCTGTGCACACATTGCAGATTTGTTATGTTTTTTTCCTGTGGCGTGGTTGATGAATGAATTATTTATGTTAATTAAGTGGCACAAATTTTATACCAGGAGTGTATCCATCCCACGACTCGAGTACATTTCTATTTCTGTCAGCAGCTGAAATATGCAACAAATTATTCTTGTTACTGAATTTGGTGCATTTTACTCCAGCGCATCCTTCGTCAATAATAGCGTACAAAATACCAGGGCAGCACGGTGGCTCAGTGGTTAGCAGCATTGCATTGCAGCACTGGGTTCAAATCCCACCAAGGACAACATCTGCAAGGAGTTTGTATGTTCTCCCCGAGTGTGCGTGGGTTTCCGCCGACTCTCCAAACACCTACTGATAGGAAAATGTAGATCGTGAGCCCTAGTGGGGACAGCGATGATGTATGTAAAGCAGTGCGGAATGTGATAGCGCTTTCTAAACAGAGCGAAATAAATAAGTCTCCACGAATGGACCTTTTGTGTGATTCAAAAATGGGCATCAAAATGGCCCCTGTGGAGTCACAAGTAAAGTAGTAGAAGTGCGCACTCCGTGTAACGAAGTCAGACATGTAACTGAACGTCTTTTCTGTGCAGCTTCGTAATCAAGTTTGCAGCGAGAGAGAAAGCGAAATGGCGCTAATAAGTGGGGCGGTGGTGTTGTGTTCAGGTATTGCTCGTCCCCCCTTATATAATGGCTTCAGTATGTTAGGTATTCATTCCCGGGAGAGGTGAACTGCAGCCAGTAAGGCGGACACTTCTGGAGCGCTCTGCCTGCTGACGGGGACTTTAACCTCCTAGGATTCTCTTGGCAGAAGCCTTATTTTGTCTTTTGTCTTCTACACATTCCTGTGATGAGCTGCTAAGTTGAGCAGAGAGCTGGTTCTACCAGAAGCAGCACCGCCTATATCCGATGCAACAAGAGAGACTCTGAGCCCTGGGATCCTGGAGTGGAAATTTACTGCTGCAAGCCATCGATTAGGTGCAGGGGATGTCTGCTGCTCTTACATTACCAGGATAGAGACTAGAGCTGGGATATGTAATCTGTCTCCTCACCGCTGTATTAAGTGTTCCTCCGACTGCGCTGTCTTAGAGATTCCCAGTAAGTACTGCTTACGTATGTATAAGCTGGAATATAGCATGCATGAACTAGGAAGGGTCAATATGCCTTAGTAAACGTTTCCTGACACTTGCAGGTACTGTGTGCTATATAACCAGATATGTCAAGTATTTGTGCAGCTATAGGACGTGTCCAGCAGTGTGACAAGTAGTAGTTGACAGCTGGCTGTTACCTGTCCCCTCCATACCCTCTATGTTCAGGAGGTACATAGCTGAATCTATACTGTAAAGATGGTTTATCTGTATCACAGTTATATTATAGAAGTTATATGATACAGTGCCTCATGTTATTTTACTTATTTCCTAGTCCATATACAGTTGTGCTTAAAAATTTACATACCACAGCAGAATTTTTGCTTTCTTATCATTCACATTCTCTGAAAAAAAGGACAACACCAAAACTTTTTCTCCACTCATGGTTAGTGGTTGGGTGAATCCATTTATTGTCAAACTACTGTGTTTTCTCTTGTTTAAATCATAATGGCAACCCAAAACATCCAAATGACCCTGATAAAAAGTTCACATACCCTGGTGATTTTGGCCTGGTAACATGCACAGAAGTTGCCAAAAATGGGTTAGCATGGCTACTAAAGGTGACATCCTCACCTGTGACCTGTTTGCTTGTAATCAGTGTGTGTGCATAAAAGCTGAGTGAGTTTCTGGGATCCAGACAGACTCTTGCATGTTTCATCCAGCCACTGACGTTTATGGATTGTGAATCATGGGGAAAGCAAAAGAATTGTCAACGGATCTACGGGAAAAGGTAGTTGAACTGTATAAAACAGGAAAGGGATACAAAATTATAACGAAGGAATTGATAATGCCAGTCAGCAGCGTTCAAACTGTGATTAACAAATGGAAAATCAGGGGCTCTGTGAAAACAAAACCACGGTCAGGTAAACCAACAAAAATATCGTCCACAACTGCCAGGAAAATTGTTCGGGATGCAAAGAAAAACCCACAAATAACATCAGCTGAAATACTGGACTCTCTGGAAACTAGCGTTGTGGCAAGATGCAGAATAAGGAGGCACTTGAATAAAAATGGGCTGCATGGTCAAGTCGCCAGAAGAAAGCCATTACTGCGCAAATGCCACAAAGTATCTCACCTACAATACGCAAAACAGCACAGATTCAAGCCTCAAAACTTCTGGTACAAGGTAATTTGGAGTGATGAGACCAAAATTTAACTTTTTGGCCACAACCATAAACGTCAACAAGGCCTATGATGAAAGGAACACCTTTCCCACTGTAAAGTACGGAGGTGGATCGCTGATGTTTTGGGGATGTGCGGGCTACAAAGGCACAGGAAACTTGTTTATAGTTGAAGGAAAGATGAATGCAGCACGTTATCAGCAAATACTGGAGAAAAATTTGCACTTATCAGCCCGGAAGCTGCACATGGGACGTACTTGGACGTTCCAACATGACAACGATCCAAAACAAGGCCAAGTCGACCTGTCATTGGCTACAGCAGAAGGTTCTGAAGTGGCCATCTCAGTCTCCTGACCTCAATATCATTGAGCCACTCTGGGGAGATCTCAAGCGCACAGTTCATGCTAGACAGACCAGGAATTTACAGGAACTGGAGGCTTTTTGCCAAGAAGAGTAGGCAGCTTTACCATCTGAGAAAATAAAGAACCTCATCCACAACAACCACAAAAGACTTCAACCTGTCATTGAAGTTAGAGGGGCAATACACGGTATTAAGAAATGAGGTATGCAAACTTTTGATCAGGGTCATTTGGATGTTTTGGGTTGTCATTATGATTTAAAAAGAGAAAACACTGTAGTTTGGCAATAAATGGCTTCACCCAACCGCTAACTGTGAGTGGAGAAATAGTTTTGGTGAATTCATTCATATTCTCTGAAAAAAGGCCAAGAAAGCAAAAATTCTGCTGGGGTATGTAAACTTTTGAACACAATTGTATGAAGCTCCAACTTAGTCCGCAGCACTGGTTAAACGTTGTCATGACATTATTGTATTCGACACACATTTGAACTGAGTCCTTAGAAAGTCAATTAAGTGATTCGGTTAGCGGGATCAACCCATGTACGCGATCTATATGGGCATGTAGGTCATAGGAAGATGAATAACATGACACCTTGAGATCTGCGATCCGATGTCTTATTCCAGAGAAAGCCACATTTTTTTCTTAATATGTAAATGAGCTGTTAAGATCTATGTGCCAGATTGAGATCTCCTTGAGAATCTGCCTCTAGATATTATTTTAGATGAAAGGGGGATTACCAATGTGAGACATGTAATGACTGATTGCTCTCATGATCTACATGTCTCACACTGACCCTAAAAAATGAACTGGAGTATTAAGTTGGTATGCATGCAAAATAGGAGTGTGTTCACATTGGCCATGAAACAAACAAAACCCAAGATAGAAACAAAACAAACACATACCCTGCTGCAAGTAAATAAGTAAAGGCAATAGTGCTTAAAAACAACATTGGATACTTAGTAAACACCATTTTTGATAAAAACAAAAAGTGTAAAAGCCATCCCACCAGCGTCAAAGTGTACCCAAATTTAGGATGGTCCTAACCTCTTGTATTAAAACCTTGCAGCAGGGAATGTGTTTTTATCTCTGAACGCCTCATTCCATATAATATAATATAATCTCTGGAGGCAGATTCTCCAGGAGATCAGTGTCCGCCCCATAGATCTTAACAGCTCATATTTTTTATCTATTAACAAATCTCGTTTTCCCGGGAATAAAACATGGATCTCAAGGTATCATTTTCTTTAGCTTCCTATAACCTACATGCCCATATAGACTGTTTAGGATGGTTGATCCTACTGCCACATTCTCTTTTAATCTTTGGATGCATCAGAACCTGCTCTTACCTTATACACAAACCTGTAGATTGTTATAACATGTGTAGGATGTTTATAGCCCACTGACTTTACCATTCTGACATCTTAGAAATATTTGCTAGTTTTTGTTAAAGGGTATTTCATACTAACAAAAATCACTTCTCCATAAGATAAGTGCTAAATGTTTTATTACCACTGCTGAGCTCACTCAGTTGATTCCCAATTTTATCATTGTTTCTTGGGATATTTAAGTCCCGTCACTGTTCCTCATGGGAACCCCCCGTGCCACCCAGCGTTTACAGAAATCACACCCCCTTTTGGCCTACGAGGCTCTGGAAACTGCGGACACTTGGCAACTATTTAGTATGGAGCCGATAAGGTGATATTTTGTCTGTTTCCTTGTTCATGTAACCTCAATGTGAACACATGACGTTGACTCAAGATGGTATCATTAAAGTGATCTACAGAGGGTGGTGGGCAAAAAGAGAGATCGACACAAATGTTATGTGGATAATTGGAGGAGCTTCTTGTCTTTATTAAAAAGTTACACCCATAGTGCTTAGCGGTTTTGTTAAATCCCATAGAAATTCTTCTTTGCAGGGTGCAGGTCCTAGAGGTCGGACTCTCCTCTATTAGACATTTATGCAAAAAAAAAAAAAAAAAAACTTTAGATATAAAGTGGTAATATTTGCAAAATAATTTTACCATGTTTGACCTTTACATAAAGTACTAAATGGTGGCCCGATTCTAACACATCTGGTATTCTAGAATATGTATGTAGTTTATTTATGAAGTTTTCAGAATAATGCAATTTTATACACCGGATTCGGCCGGCCGGCGCGACCAATTAGCGAAGCGTTGTTCAAATTCCGCGCCAATTCGCGGTCAGACTGCGCCTGTCGCTGATTGTTCGCGGCCGGGCGTGACCAATCAGTGAAGCCCGGGCTGGCTCCAGGTTTGGAGGGCCCCAGGCGAAAGAGTCTCAGTGGGCCCCCCTCTTTAACACATACCACGATTCATGATGCACAGATACTTCAGAGAAATATACCACAGCCAACGTAGCATATAACACAGCCCACGTAGCATATAACACAGCCCACGTAGCATATAACACAGCCCACGTAGCATATAGCACAGCCCACGTAGCATGTAGCACAGCCCACGTAGCATGTAGCACAGCCCACGTAGCATGTAGCACAGGCCACGTAGCATATAGCACAGGCCACGTAGCATATAACACAGCCCACGTAGCATATAGCACAGCCCACGTAGCATATAACACAGCTCACGTAGCATATAGCACAACCACGTAGCATATAGCACAGGCCACGTAGTATATTGCCCCGCCACGTAATATATTGCACAGCTACGTAGTATATACAGTTGTGGCCAAAAGTATTGACACCCCTGCAATTCTGTCAGATAATACTCAGTTTCTTCCTGAAAATGATTGCAAACACAAATTATTTGTTATTATCTTCATTTAATTTGTCTTAAATGAAAAAACCCAAAAAGAATTGTCCTAAAGCCAAATTGGATATAATTCCACACCAAACATAAAAAAGGGGGGTGGACAAAAGTATTGGCACTGTTCAAAAAATCATGTGATGCTTCTCTAATTTGTGTAATTAACAGCACCTGTAACTTACCTGTGGCACCTAACAGGTGTTGGCAATAACTAAATCTTGCAGCCAGTTGACATGGATTAAAGTTGACTCAACCTGTGTCCTTGTGTGTACCACAATTGAGCATGGAGAAAATAAAGAAGAGCAAAGAACTGTCTGAGGACTTGAGATACCAAATTGTGAGGAAGCATGAGCAATCTCAAGGCTACAAGTCCATCTCCAAAGACCTGAATGTTCCTGTGTCAACCGTGCGCAGTGTCATCAAGAAGTTTAAAGCCCATGGCACTGTGGCTACCCTCCCTAGATGTGGACGGAAAAGAAAAATTGACAAGAGATTTCAACGCAAGATTGTGCAGATGTTGGATAAAGAACCTCGACTAACATTCAAACAAGTTCAAGCTGCCCTGCAGTCCGAGGGTACAACAGTGTCAACCCGTACTATCCGTCGGCATCTGAATGAAAAGGGACTGTATGGTAGGAGACCCAGGAAGACCCCACTTCTTACCCCGAGACATAAAAAAGCCAGGCTGGAGTTTGCCAAAACTTACCTGAAAAAGCCTAAAACGTTTTGGAAGAATGTTCTCTGCTCAGATGGGACAAAAGTAGAGCTTTTTGGGCAAAGGCATCAACATAGAGTTTACAGGAGAAAAAAAGAGGCATTCAAAGAAAAGAACATGGTCCCTACAGTCAAACATGGCGGAGGTTCCCTGATGTTTTGGGGTTGCTTTGCTGCCTCTAGCACTGGACTGCTTGACCGTGTGCATGGCTTATGAAGTCAGACTACCAACAAATTTTGCAGCATAATGTAGGGCCTAGTGTGAGAAAGCTGGGTCTCCCTCAGAGGTCATGGGTCTTCCAGCAGGACAATGACCCAAAACACACTTCAAAAAGCACTAGAAAATGGTTTGAGAGAAAGCACTGGAGAATTCTAAGGTGGCCAGCAATGAGTCCAGACCTGAATCCCATAGAACACCTGTGGAGAGATCTAAAAATGGCAATTTGGAGAAGGCACCCTTCAAATATCAGGGACCTGGAGCAGTTTGTCAAAGAAGAATGGTCTAAAATTCCAGCAGAGCATTGTAAGAAACTCATTGATGGTTACCGGAAGCGGTTGGCCGCAGTTATTTTGGCTAAAGGTTGTGCAACCAAGTATTAGGCTGAGGGTGCCAATACTTTTGTGTGGCCCATTTTTGGAGTTTTGTGTGAAATGATCAATGTTTTGCTTTTTGCTTCATTCTCTTTTGTGTTTTTTCATTTACGACAAATTAATTGAAGATAATACCAAAGAATTTGTGATTGCAATCATTTTCAGGAAGAAACTGAGTATTATCTAACAGAATTGCAGGGGTGTCAATACTTTTGGCCACAACTGTAGCACAGCTCACGTAGTATATAGCACAGCTCACGTATATAGCACAGCTCACGCAGTGTATAACAGAGCCACATAGTATATTGCCCAGCCACGTAGTATATAGCACAGCTCACGTAGTATATAGCACAGCGATGTACAGTTAGGGCCAGAAATATTTGGACAGTGACACAAGTTTTGTTATTTTAGCTGTTTACAAAAACATGTTCAGAAATAAAATTATATATGTAATATGGGCTGAAAGTGCACACTCCCAGCTGCAATATGATAGTTTCCACATCCAAATCGGAGAAAGGGTTTAGGAATCATAGCTCTGTAATGCATAGCGTCCTCTTTTTCAAGGGACCAAAAGTACCGTATATACTCGAGTATAAGCCGACCCGAGTATAAGCCGACCCCCCTAATTTTGCCACAAAAAACTGGGAAAACTTATTGACTCGAGTATAAGCCTAGGGTGGAAATGCAGCATTTACCGGTGAATTTCAAAAATAAAAATAGATCATTATTTCCCCATAGCTGTGCCCCATATAGTGCTCTGCACCGTTCATTGTGCCCCATAGCTGTGCCATATACGGTGCTCTGCACCGTTCATTGTGCCCCATTGCTGTGCCATATACAGTGCTCTGCACCGTTCATTGTGCCCCATTGCTGTGCCATATACGGTGCTCTGCACCGTTCATTGTGCCCCATATCTGTGCCCATATACGGTGCTCTGCACCGTTCATTGTGCCCTATTGCTGTGCCATATACGGTGCTCTGCACCGTTCATTGTGCCCCATATCTGTGCCCATATACGGTGCTCTGCACCGTTCATTGTGCCCCATTGCTGTGCCATATACGGTGCTCTGCACCGTTCATTGTGCCCCATATCTGTGCCCATATACGGTGCTCTGCACCGTTCATTGTGCCCCATTGCTGTGCCATATACGGTGCTCTGCACCGTTCATTGTGCCCCATTGCTGTGCCATATACGGTGCTCTGCACCGTTCATTGTGCCCCATTGCTGTGCCATATACGGTGCTTTGCACCGTTCATTGTGCCCCATTGCTGTGCCATATACAGTGCTTTGCACCGTTCATTGTGCCCCATTGCTGTGCCATATACGGTGCTTTGCACCGTTCATTGTGCCCCATTGCTGTGCCATATACGGTGCTCTGCACCGTTCATTGTGCCCCATAGAAATCTCTGCCGCCGCTGCTGCAATAAAAAAAAAAAAACACATACTCACCTCCCTTGATTGCAGCTCCCGGCGTCTCGTTCCGGCGCCTCCATCTTCCCGGCGTCTCTGCTCTGACTGATCAGGCAGAGGGCGCCGCGCACACTATATGCGTCATCGCGCCCTCTGCCTGAACAGTCAGAGCGCAGACGCCGGGAAGATGGAGGCGCCGGCCGGGAAGATGGAGCGGCGCCCGGCGGCTGGAACGAGGACAGGTGAATATGCTATACTTACCTAGTCCTGGCGATCCTCGCGCTGTCCCTCTGCCTGGTCTTCGGTGCCGCAGCTTCTTTCTCTGTCAGCGGTCACCGGCACCGCTGATTAGAGGAATGAATAGGCGGCTCCGCCCCTATGGGAGGTGGAGCCGCTTATTCATATCTCTAATGAGCGGTCCCACGTGACCGCTGAAGAGGGGAAGAAGCTGCAGCACAGAAGCCCGTGGGACGGCAGGGACAGCGCGAGGATCGCTGGGACTAGGTAAGTATACCTCAGCGCCCTCACCCGCCGACCCTGCCACCCACATTGACTCGAGTATAAGCCGAGAGGGGCACTTTCAGCCCAAAAATTTGGGCTGAAAATCTCGGCTTATACTCGAGTATATACGGTAATTGGACAATGGACTCTAAGGGCTGCAATTAACTCTGAAGGCGTCTCCCTCGTTAACCTGTAATCAATGAAGTAGTTAAAAGGTCAGGGGTGGATTCCAGGTGTGTGGTTTTGCATTTGGAAGCTGTTGCTGTGAGCAGACAACATGCGGTCAAAGGAACTCTCAATTGAGGTGAAGCAGAACATCCTGAGGCTGAAAAAAAAGAAAAAATCCATCAGAGAGATAGCAGACATGCTTGGAGTAGCAAAATCAACAGTTGGGTACATTCTGAGAAAAAAGGAATTGACTGGTGAGCTTGGGCACTCAAAAAGGCCTGGGCGTCCACGGATGACAACAGTGGTGGATGATCGCCGCATACTTAATTTGGTGAAGAAGAACCCGTTCACAACATCAACTGAAGTCCAGAACACTCTCAGTGAAGTAGGTGTATCTGTCTCTAAGTCAACAGTAAAGAGAAAACTCCATGACAGTAAATACAAAGGGTTCACATCTAGATGCAAACCATTCATCAATACCAAAAATAGACAGGCCAGAGTTAAATTTGCAGAAAAACACCTCAAGAAGCCAGCTCAGTTCTGGAAAAGTATTCTATGGACAGATGAGACAAAGATCAACCTGTACCAGAATGATGGGAAGAAAAAAGTTTGGAGAAGAAAGGGAACGGCACATGATCCAAGGCACACCACATCCTCTGTAAAACATGGTGGAGGCAACGTGATGGCATGGGCATGCATGGCTTTCAATGGCACTGGGTCACTTGTGTTTATTGATGACATAAGAGCAGACAAGAGTAGCCGGATGAATTCTGAAGTGTACCGGGATATACTTTCAGCCCAGATTCAGCCAAATGCTGCAAAGTTGATTGGACGGCGCTTCATAGTACAGATGGACAATGACCCCAAGCATACAGCCAAAGCTACCCAGGAGTTCATGAGTGCCAAAAAGTGGAACATTCTGCAATGGCAAAGTCAATCTCCAGATCTAAACCCAATTGAGCATGCATTTCACTTGCTCAAATCCAGACTTAAGACGGAAAGACCCACAAACAAGCAAGACCTGAAGGCTGCGGCTGTAAAGGCCTGGCAAAGCATTAAGAAGGAGGAAACCCAGCGTTTGGTGATGTCCATGGGTTCCAGACTTAAGGCAGTGATTGCCTCCAAAGGATTTGCAACAAAATATTGAAAATAAAAATATTTTGTTTGGGTTATGTTTATTTGTCCAATTACTTTTGACCTCCTAAAATGTGGAGTGTTTGTAAAGAAATGTGTACAATTCCTACATTTTCTATCAGATATTTTTGTTCAACCCTTCAAATTAAACGTTACAATCTGCACTTGAATTCTGTTGTAGAGGTTTCATTTCAAATCCAATGTGGTGGCATGCAGAGCCCAACTCGCGAAAATTGTGTCACTGTCCAAATATTTCTGGCCCTACCTGTATATAGCACAGCCCACGTAGTATATAGCACAGAGACGTAGCATATAACACAGCCCACGCAGTATATAACACAGCCCACGTAGTATATATAGAAATGTGGGCACCAAATCCCTGTTGAAAAAAAGAATTAAAATAAAAAATAGTTATATACACACCTCAGAACTATATATATGTATAACAAAATACACTATAACAAAAACATATCAAGGTTGTTCCTATAACAGTTTGACTTTCGATTGGCATTAATATGACTTTATTATAATTGTAGTAGTAGTATTTACTTTTCCATTACAAGGGGAGCCTGCCAAGAAAAAAAAAGTGGATGAGATTTTTTTTTTTACAGTAAAAATATAAAGTCATATTTATGGCAAACGGCACGTCGTATTTAATATCTGTGAATATACTGAATATTTCTATTTTGGACAGGTAATTATATTTTTATGTTGTCTGCTGCATTGGAGCTCCATATTTGTTAGACACGTGTGAATAGTTTGATGCTCTTGTGCTCACACCGTACTAAGAGGCATTCCTATTTCGCCCATAGGGTCCTCATGAACTCTCCTGTGCCCCTTCTCACTCCTTTTCGCACCAGCATAGAGAAGTACGTCTTGTTACTCAGTGCTTCAAAGAGAGGAAATTGGAGAAAGCATGGATGTGTGCATGGACGACATCTGCTCCATTCAGCCAGGCTCTTCGTGATCGGTTGGACCACCACTGATCAGGAAGTTATCCTGTGTACTGTGGACAGGCTATACGTTCAAATCTTGGGACCAGCACCAATGAGATATCTGGGACATGGTAAAAAAAAAGAAAAAATGTACCTAACCACTATCAGGCAGGTGGTTGTGCTTGGCACCATTCTCTGCCAACACAGAACGGTCACTGACCGCTCCTGGTGGCGCTTCAGCTGCTTTCTGTCAACAGAGCAGCACCTCCTCTTCCAGGCTGCTATGCCGACGGGGGGACTGATGGGGTCATACTTATTGACTACCAGCTCTCCTTGGTCAACCAGCATGACGTCAACAGTCCCACCCTGTCAACAGCTGAGTCGACGTAAAGTCTGCGCAAGTCTCTGAATCGCCAGCAGGAGTGGTCAGTGACCTCTCTGTGCCGGCACAGAATGCCTCAGGGCAGAACAGGCAGGTAGGTCGCAACCACCTGCCTGTTAGTACTTGGGCACTTTTTTTTTTTTTTTTTTACATGGTTTCTGATATCCCCTTTTAAATGAAGATTTGATGATTTTACAAATGTTGGGAATAGTATAAAAATAGCACTAATATTGCTCTGTCGAAACTTGCATTGCCACCAAAGTCCCCACTAGTCTATAAAGGGGTTGTCCAAGATTAGAAACACGTGGCTGTTATCTTTAAGAAACTGTGCTGTCCCTGACTACTGGTTGTTTAGTAATGCAAAACGACCTCTTTGAAGTGAATGAAGTTGAACTGCAATGTCATGCACAACCCATGATAAGGGGTGGCGCTGTTTCTTAAATCAAGAAGACATGGTTTTATAATCCTTGGTAACCCCTTTAAGTGATAACATTGCATAAATTATTCACAGGACCAGTGCATGTAACCACTGTTTTGAGGGTGACATTTGTTTCTATGGCTGCAGCGGTCACGTGAATAATGGTCGGGATGATATCGCAATAGTATGAGTTGAGACCACCGCAGTCCCCAGTGCAGATGGCTCTTCAGTGAGTTTGCAATGGCTATGTCTATATTTTATAACATTACCTACTTTCATGCAAGTTTTTGTAAAATCTCAAAAAAACTATTTCAAATTCTGACTATGTGCAGCCACCACTGAGGGGAGCTTGCTGGAAACAGAAGACGGTAAAGCTGCATTAGGTGCATAACGCGGCATTGACTGATGATCTGTGCACGTCTGTTCCTAGACAGAGATGCTGTAGTTCTACACCACATGATGGCCATCCAAGCTCTGATGAATGGCGCTCCATGTAATGCTAGATGTTGTGGAGTTCTCCCAGGTGCATTACATTCCGAATAAGAAACCACTCACTTGGAACAACCCAGTGTTTCCCCTAAAAATGTCCTTCTTGTCTGAACTAGTAAATGTACACATGTCCCCTCAGATTCCCTGTCCCTGAAATTCTCCGGTAACGTAACCCTCATTATGCTTACAAGTCATACTTGTTCTCCGTAGTCTCCAAGGTTCTCATCTGTGGGCAAAATGCGGTAAATGTGTTGTGCTCTTTTTGTGAGGTAGGATGACTACTTAACCACCGTGACATAGGGCTGAGAGAGATTTTCAAAAGAGAAATATTGTAGTAAGGTTTGTGAAGAAACGTGTGTGTGTATGATATACAGTTGAGGAAATAAGTATTTGATCCCTTGCTGATATTGTAAGTTTGCCCACTGACAAAGACATGAACAGTCTATAATTGTAAGGGTAGGTTACTTTTAACATTCAGAGATAGAATATCAAAAAAATTATAGACTGTTCATGTCTTTGTCAGTGGGCAAACTTACAATATCAGCAAGGGATCAATTCAAATACTTATTTCCCCTACTGTATATATTTGTCTGTGTGTGTGGCTGTATACACAGGAACATTATTATTTGATACGCTGCCAATTTTGCAAGTTTTCCAACCTACCAAGAATGGAGAGGTCTGTAAATTTTATCGCAGGCACACTTCAACTGTGAGAAACGGAATGTTAGAAAAAAAATCCAAAAAATCACAATGTATGATGTTCACAAAATTTAATTTGCATTTTATT
This sequence comes from Ranitomeya imitator, assembly GCF_032444005.1. Classification (NCBI taxonomy): domain Eukaryota; kingdom Metazoa; phylum Chordata; class Amphibia; order Anura; family Dendrobatidae; genus Ranitomeya; species Ranitomeya imitator. Next base: position 737,711,108 of record NC_091284.1, on the reverse strand, counting down.
GCATGAAATAAATTTTTGATACAATAGAAAAGTAGAACTTAATATTTGGTACAGAAACCTTTGTTTGCAATTACAGAGGTCGGAAGTTTCCTCTAGTTGTTCACCAAGTTTGCCCACACTGCAGCAGGGATTTTGGTCCACCTCTCCATACAGATCTTCTCCAGATCTTTTAGATTTCAGGGCTGTCGCTGAGCAGCATTGGGTTTCAGCTCCCTCAAGATTTTCTATTGGGTTCAGGTCTGGAGACTGGCTAGGCCCCTTCAAGACCTTGAAATGCTTCTTCCGGAGCCATTCCTTAGTTTCCCTGGCCGTGTGTTTCCGGTCATTATCATGCTGGAAGACCCAGCCACGACCCATCTTCAATGCTCTTACTGGAGGAAGGAGATTGTTGGCCAAAATCTTACAATACATGACCCCAGCCATCCTCCCTTCAGTACGGTGCAGTCTTCCTGTCCCCTTGCAGAATAGCAGCAAATATGGTGTTTCCCCCACCATGCTTCACAGCTGGGACGGTGCTTTTGGGGTTGTACTCCTCCTTCAGCTTCCAAACATGGCAAGTGGCATCGATACCAAAAAAAAAAAGCATGACCCTCGCTCATGCTTCCTCTGGATCATCCAGATGGTCATTGGTGAACTTCAAACGGGCCTGGACATGTGCTGGGGGCCTTGTGTGCCAGATTTTATTTCATGATGACTTAATGTGTTACTAACGATAATGTTTGAGACTGTGGTCCTAATTCTCTTTTAGTTCATTGTGCAGGTCCTCCTGTGTAGTTCTGGGCTGATTCTTGATCTTTCTCAGAATCATCCGCACCCCACAAGGCGAGGTCTTGCATGGAGCCTCAGACTAGGGAAGATTGACATTCATCTTGAGTTTCTTCCATTTTCTAATAATTTTGCAAGCAGTTGTTGCCTATTGTCCTGTAGCCCATTCCAGCCTTGTGCAGGTCTACAATTTTTGTCCCTGCTATCCTTAGACAGCTCTTTGGTCTTGGCCATGGTGGAGAGGTTGGAGTGTGATTGATTGAGTGTGTGGACAGATGTCTTTCATACAGGTAACAAGTTAAAACAGGTGCAATAATACAGGTAATGAGTGCAAAGTAGGAGGACTTCTTAAAGAAAAACAGGTCTGTGAGAGCCAGCATTCTTGCTGGTTGGTAGGTGATCAAATACTTATTTCATGCAATAAAATGCAATTTAATTATTTAAACATTGTTCAATGTGATTTTCTGGATTTTATTTTAAGATTCTGTCTCACAGTTGAAGTGTATCTACAATAAAAATTCCAGACCTCCATTCTTTGTAGGTGGGAAAACTTGCAAAAATCGGCAGTGTACCAAATACTTATTTTCCCCATTGTTTGTATATATTTATGCATAGGGACATAGTTTTAAAAAATTGGGTTGATGGGTGCATCCTTGGTGTGGCCAAGGGGGTCAGTGCACTTTTTAGGCCACAGTCTAACATGGCCCCTCATTGATGATTGACACCGCTGGCCTGTCTGAGCCTTCGCAGCAGGCGATGCTCGCTCCAGGCAAACCAGTGCTGTCAATCACTAGGGGCATGCAAAACTGGTGGGTGGAATAGTACACTGAAATTTCTAGCCACACCACGGGAGCTCCCTAAATAGTTGTTTTTTAATTAAACTTTAGTTATTACAGAATGAATGTAACCATTGGAAGTTACTATCGGTGCCTCTTTTAAAGGGACTCTATATACCCTACAAGGCTATGTGCTTAGTATGTAGTTTGTTTGGGCCTTTTAAAGCAGGATCAATTAGTAACTCAAAAACCTCTGTCCAATGAAAGCTAAATACTCGTCTGATTAGAAAAGAGTGAATGTTCTATCTTTACCTTCCGGGGCTTTTATAATGTTGTGTTGACCTTATGTATAGGGAAATCAGTTTCCGTAAATTGCATTTTTTATTGCTTACAAGCTTGAATATAAAACTGCTTAGTGATTCCAGATTCCTGGGTTGGGTTTTATCAGTATGATTACTAATCTGCCAACTGAGCCAAAAGAGCCAAAGGCAATGAAACTATTCAGCAGAAGAGGCATATACGGATATTTGGGAATGTCCAGATTAATAGATGTATGAATTAAAGGTTCATTATGAGCACTTACTTTTACAGAGGACTGGACAAAAAGTTGCTGGAATTTTTTTTTCTTACACCCAGAGGGTGTTCATTTAGCAACCAAGTACTTCCATGGGGAAATTACTGATGGCATTAAGATCCATCCACCTCTGACGGAAGCACATACCGCTCCTCATAGGCGGAGAGAGCACAGCACATCTGTTACATTACTACATTGTTTGCTACTGTTTTATTTACGATCGTTTTTTAGTAACCTCTCATTACATAGTTACATAGTTACATAGTTATTAAGGTTGAAGGAAGACTATAAGTCCATCTAGTTCAACCCATAGTCAGACCTAACATGCCCTAACTTGTTGATCCAGAGGAAGGCAAAAAAAAAACCATGTGGCAAAGAGTAAGCTTCACATTGGGGAAAAAAATTCCTTCCCGACTCCACATACGGCAATCAGACTAGTTCCCTGGATCAACGCCCTGTCAAGGAATCTTGTGTACATACCCTGTAACATTATACTTTTCAAGAAAGGTATCCAGTCCCCTCTTAAATTTAAGTAATGAATCACTCATTACAACATCATACGGCAGAGAGTTCCATAGTCTCACTGCTCTTACAGTAAAGAATCCTCCGCGTCTGTTATTATGCTTAAACCTTTTTTCCTCCAAACGCAGAGGATGCCCCCTTGTCCCCGTCTTAGGTCTATGATTAAAAAGATGATCAGAAAGGGCTTTGTACTGTCCCCTCATATATTTATACATTAGAATAAGATCACCCCTTAGTCTTCGTTTTTCCAAACTAAATAGCCCCAAGTGTAATAACCTATCTTGGTATTGCAGACCCCCCAGTCCTCTAATAACCTTGGTCGCTCTTCTCTGCACCCGCTCTAGTTCAGCTATGTCTTTCTTATACACCGGAGACCAGAACTGTGCACAGTATTCTAAGTGTGGTCGAACTAGTGACTTGTATAGAGGTAAAATTATGTTCTCCTCATGAGCATCTATGCCTCTTTTAATGCATCCCATTATTTTATTTGCCTTTGTAGCAGCTGCCTGACACTGGCCATTGAATGAGTTGGTCATCCACCCATACACCCAGGTCTTTTTCATTGACAGTTTTGCCCAGAGTTTTAGAATTAAGCACATAATTATACACCTTATTACTTCTACCCAAGTGCATGACCTTACATTTATCCCCATTAAAGCTCATTTGCCATTTATCAGCCCAAGCTTCTAGTTTACATAAATCATCCTGTAATATAAAATTGTCCTCCTCTGTATTAATTACCCTGCAGAGTTTAGTGTCATCTGCAAATATTGAAATTCTACTCTAATAGCCCGGTTCACTATGTAATTTCGCCGGAATTTTCTGGAGAGTTTCAAATATGTACATTTTTGGAAAGGCTATGGTATAAGCAATAAGAAATTCAATGTTTCCATTTGCCCCGAGTCCTAAGTGGCCGCCATCTTGGATTTTACAAAATGGCTGATTTACATCGATTTTTGTTAATATCTCAGCTTGTAAGTAACGTAAAACTTAAATTTTGACAGCTAAACATACATTTTGAGTACTAAGAAATGCAGTGGTATCCAAATAAATACTCTATATACGACTACAAATTGTATCGGTTTATATTTGAACAAATTTTCGAACTCGAAAAGCAGAGAGTTAATGTTTTTAACTTTTGAACAACCAGAGTGTCTTTACATATCGCCACCATCACTGTCATCATCAGTTTCATATTTGGTCTGAGTGTCCTCGTCATTCATACACTCGCTGTCACACTGACAAAGATCGGTACAGGATAAGTTATTTTTTCGGCACGAACACCTTGAAGAAGAACAGTCATGTTTGCATTGACAACTAATCATCTCGATTATTGCTTTTGGAGCTGGAAGAACATCTGTCATGGTTGGTTTCAACTGTCCATCCAACCCTTTGTGATAGCCATTCTTCTCGGGATCCAGCTGAGAATCCTGCAAAGCAATGTTAGCTTGTCCCCACACTCTGGCTTGGATATGGACTCTGAGGACATGTTGTTTTAGAGCTCCGAGTGTAGGAGGTAACCTGTCACTTTCTGCCATATGCTTGCAAAATAGATGCCATCGCAGTTCGGGAATATTCTTAATAAAAATGCCTTTTGGAGAGTAAGCAAAACATACGAAGGTAGCAAGAGTTGACAACATAGTTTTGCTCACTTCTTTTTCAGTCGAAAGCATCTGCAGAGAACTGATTACATCTGGTGTTGCGTTCATGTAAGCTTGCAGCCAGATTGCTTTGCCAATTCGAGAGAACCTTCCAGTTGTGTCAGCACCAGTGAATGCATGGAAGGCTGTCAAAGCCTTTGCTCTGTCTGCCCCTATGACTCTCCTTATTGGCTCTATCTCGATCATCCCAGAGACCATTGAAATCGATGTATTCTTCAGCATGAGGTCATAGTTAGCTATGACCAACACCAGTACATCGGTATCAGGGGAGAAGAAAACCATCCTTGCATCCGGTGGGTTTCGTTGTGTTGCCAAGACAGCTTGGTAGATCAACAGTGTGTCTGCTTCTTCGTGATTGTTGTCGTCGAAAACTAAGTTTTTGTTGCTCCTGGTACACCCTGAAGAACAAGTGATGACCAGTTTTTGTGATGAACTGTTAAACTCTAGAGTCTTTGCAGCAAGATAGTTGGTCAGGTCAGCCTTTGTCTTGTCATGTGAAAGGAACCTGTTCATTGGAATATGATTAATGTTTGTTTCATCTCTGACCTGGTACTGAATTGGTGCCTTTCCTTTTCTTCTTTTATCCCTGGTAGCATCCTTGAGAGAATTTTCCCTATACGTATCAAACACAAGGATTATTTCATCGTAATTTTCTGTGAGAGACATAAGCCTGTCATTGAAGCAGTAACTGAGATCTTTGACTGTCACTAGTGTTGCCGGTTTCTTGGCCATCTTTTGCAGAAGAACCATTCCATCTACCAGGGCTATCTTGCGACTTGGATCATCTGATCTTGTGTCCATCCTATCTTCTGGCTGCAGATCTTTCTGTGGAGTTTCTACTATAACCAACTTGTTAAGGAGACTGATCAGTTTCGATTTGTCATGGCATGGTAACATTGTACCATCTGGAGCAAAAAAGGCTCTTGGGGTCAGAGTGAATTCGTAGTTCCCAATGGCCACTTTCTGGTTTATGTCTCTGTTGGACCTTGCCAAAACCATCATTCTTCCATACAAGTCCTTGGTCTCCTTAAGATCAACAGTCTTGTCTCGGAGTTTTACTGTGGTTTTCTTGTTTGCCGACATGAACATCCTGTTGTTCTCCTTCTTTACTGGTGCCCATAGGCTAACATCCCCATTGATTCGCGCCAACACATAGTCTTCATACAGCTTTTGACCTGTCTCATCTGCATTCAGGATCATTTTTACATACTCATCAGGGATGTAGGCATGGGTGATTACATTGTGCAACTTGTCACCTACAACAGCAAATGGGTTGCCATGTTTCAAAATTGCTTCCTTAATCTTGTCAATAACATGATGACACTTCTTGACTGCACTTGGCCCAAGATCGTGATGCTCTCTGGTTTTGTCACGTTCTAAATTAAACTGTCTGGTATATTCTTTGACAACTCGGGAGAGTTCAGGTGTGGCCATGAAGAATCTCTGACGAGCATTGGCATTGTTCGAGATGCCGACTATGCCAGCATGGATTTTCATCAGCTTGTTCAGATGCTCGCATGCATGGTCCGCCCCAATGGATACAAATGGGATAGCACTTTTCGTGACTGAAATGTTACCCGCTTTCATTTCTTCCCATGTTTGAGGGTGATTTATTTTAAGGTCATGCATGTCCGTGATATACCTTGGCCACAATCGCTTGTATTTCATCCGGTCAAATGCAAAGAAGAGCTTGCTGAGCTGCTCTCCGGCTTGAAGATGAAGCTCAAGGTCTGCATTCCTGGTTGCAGCAACAAATAAAAGGATTGTTTCCACTCGCTGTAGGTAGTTCATCATTGACTTGAACATTGCATTTTTGGATCTCTGTTTCACCCATGTTTGAAAGACTGTGATTATGTCAGCAGTGGTCAAGGCCTCTAGTAGGGTAGTGCTTGCTTGTTTCACTGACTTACTTTTTGTGTTCTTGTTTTCCTCAGAACAGGCAGCTTCAATTCCCTCTGTTGCCATCAAACACACCTGTTTTAGTTCTGGATTATCAATGAAGAACTCGTCCAGCAACAGTTCATACAGAGCAACATATGTATATGTGTGAGCACGAAGAGCACGCTTGTAATGGGTACATTTCAGTATTTGCCTTGTTGTTGCAGACCCATACACATCACCTTCTATCCATGCATCATCAATACCCGAGTTCTCCGTAGAGGTACCCAGAGCGCGCAGGGCAGCCATTACAACATGTAGCTCTCCCAGTCGTGGAACAACGGTGCGTTTCAGATCAGGTTTTGCATCTAGAAGTTGGACAACCTTCTCATACAGAGCCATATCAAATGAAATAACAGTGGGATGATCTTCACCAACAGTCAACTTCCTCAGTTCACTTGCTTGCATGATCACAGTCAGCAAGGTTGACCACTCGTGTGCTAGCTCTGGTAGCAGTGGTAAGGCTCCAACGTTGGTAAATCGCTTGCTTTCGGACAACAGTGAGTTGTATCCTGACCATCCAGGAATTTTGCTCGATGCTTTCTCTAGTTGCTGCATTCTGGATACAGCAGTAGCAACAATCCATCCAAATTGTGAAAGTTGGGAAGAACCTGATATTTCCTTGTTTGTGACAAAGTGTTCTGATCTTTGGGTATGTTGTACTTTTGGCTTGTCACAGTGCAACATATGTACATGGTATGGAGTGACAGATAAAGTGTGGGCATCTGTTATCTTCAAGGGTGGTGCAACTGGTTCTCCAACAGCATCTACTTGCTGATATACAGCAGTAATAGTTCCATGTGTGGTTCCTTTCCCATCAGGGGTATCCTCTGCAAAGTCTGTGTTATCAACTGCAAAGAACACAAAGGTACCCTTCTTCAAGAATGGTGGCACGTAAAGACCTTTTAACTCTCGGGTGTTTTCTACAACAGCATTAGCCAAAGCAGTTTCCATTCGTAGGGTACGGCCATAGGGAACACAAAACCCATGTGAACTAAGAAGATTCATTAATTTCTTATCGCGAGTTGTGTGATGAACAGTCAGAGCTAGCCCCAGGACCTGTGGGTTTTCTCGTGCGTTGGGTTGTCTGAATACTGATGATTCGGTTTTTGGCTTGTAGTTGACCTGGCGTTTTGATTTGAATTCATACATGATGTTCTGACTCATAGTGAGTGCTGCTCGGTCAACAATTTTGGTCCTTCTTTGAGTTTCAAGGCTGTCAATCGGCCCTGTTATGATCCAACGGATAGCGGAATATAATTCTGCTGGAACGTCGTTTATGTCACTAGTGACCGTTATGGTGTTTTTATCATTGACTTCCGTTGTAAAATTAGCAATGCTTTTCCTAATTAACTGTGCTGCTTTGTAGATTGTCTGCATGTTGTCTGCATCATCACTACGACATTCCATTGCAGAATTAACCATGATTTCCTCACAGGCTTCTGGTGAATAAAGAACTGCTGATTCCCTTCTGTTTTTTGAAAGACAGGATTTCAGTTGTGGCAAGGCATTCATTATAATTTCTTTGAGCCACTTTCTAGTGAATGTAGGTTTGTGATTTTCCACGCCTTCTATACCAAGCATATTCAAATAAGTGGTTTCGATATCTTGTATAGATAGATATGATTGGTTCTGTGTTTGAATATCCACTAGGTTTATCAACTCTAGCAGACTTGCACGTTGTAATAAGGGTTCTTTGTGGTCTGTTCTGTTGGTACTACGTTCTCGTTGTCCATGAAAAACATGCTTTGTCCAACAGCTTTTGTGGTACCGGACGTCAATAGAATGTGCATCCCCTGGTGCAATGCATGTGTTCAGTCTTGTTTTCAGTGTTAAATTATCTGATGTTTCAATAGCTTGTTTCAACGATTTCCCTGCGTTGACTGTCCTCACATTATAAAGCTTCTCATTCTCATCGTTCTGACAAAATAAACATTTTTCCTTATCCAGTGGCCATGTATGTGACCTCGTGAATGGTGATGAAGAGTCAGATGTTAATGAACCTGATTCGTCCATTTCAGCACGTCCTCTTTTTAATCCTCGTTTCTTGGTAATGTGGCTACCAGTAGCTAATGCATGTGCATAACGGTCCCGGGCTCGTTGTATTTGGTCGTTGTTAATTGCATTTGTGTAACAACTTCGATGGTAGACTGCCTGATGTGTAGCGATTGTGTCTTTCCTGTTGCTAATCCGTCGATGGATATCAACATAGTTGCCATCTTGTAAACTTGCCCTCTCTGCTACTATGTCCAAAACGCGCTGGTAAGACTGTATCCGAGGATTTTGCACCAACTTCTCATTGCCATTGGAAGACTGACAGAGCATACATAGCTTCCAGTTGATAGGTGCCTCACCTTCACAAGTGACTTCAGTAGCTTGTGGTTTGTCTGTCATGTTCAACTCCTGTAATAAAAGAAAAAAAAACATGTGATTCCTGTCATTATGTATTACTATGTCAATACTAATTAATTATAAAAAACTGCTGTAGTAAATATCTAAAACACATCTGCAACTAGTAATATTGCATTTCTTAGCCCTAAAATGTATGTTTAGCTGTCAAATTTTATTTTTATGTTATTTATAAGCTGAGATATTAACGAAAATTGGTTTTACGTCAGCCATTTTGTCAAATCCAATATGGCGGTCACGTGGGACTCGGGGCAAATGGAAACATTGTTTTTCGTATTGCTTATACTATAAGCTTTCCAAAAATGTATAGTTTTCAGACTCTCCAAAAAAATCCGGCGAAGGCCTAAATCAATAAATAGTGAACCGGACTATAATGGCACTGATGGCTAAGGCAGATGATTGAAAATCACCTGAGATGTAATAATATGAGGCCGGTTGAGTACCGAAAAAGGTGGAAGGCAGAGATCCTGATCATTTCGGGAGACTGAACAAACATTTATCCATAATAATTGCCCTGCAAACTTGATGCAATGGAAGGAGGTCCAATTGCAACTGTGATTATTTCAACAAGCAGGTAATAAGCGAAGGTTTTTAAAACGGCAGATTTACGAGAGGGAGAAACCACTGGTCGCTCGCTGGCTAACCCGCCACAGGCACAGAGAGCATGGATTTATATATAAACTATGGGCTATGGGGGGGAAGGTGAGCACTCGGAATGCTAACTTACTGCAGAAGATACATAGATTTTACTTTTAGGGTTACCGTATTTACTCCCATGAGGAGTTGAGTGAATATCTAGCTGGCGTTGGTCTCCTATCCTTAATTGATAAAGATAAGGATTTTCTGGATGCGCCGATCTCGGTGGAAGAAGTTCAACAAGCTGTGGGGAAATTGTCAAAGGACAAAGTCCCAGGGTCAGAAGGCCTTCCGATAGAACTCGTTATGTGAGGAGCTATCACAACATTATTCAGATATGTGAAAGGAGATGTTTGTGTCGCAGCAGCTCCCGAAATCCCTGTATGAGGTGATAATTGTGGTCTAAGAGGGAATGGACACAGAAGTACCTGATTCATATAGGCCCATTTCACTGCTGACGCCAGATGTTAAGGTTATTAGTAGTAAGTAAATACAAAACCCGGCACTCAACTTTGTGGTGAGAAGAAATGGATAATTCTTCTCACCACAAAGTTGAGTGCCGGGTTTTGTATTTACTTGTCATAGCGGTTTGGGAACCTACCCGTGCACCTTCCTAGGTTGTGCACACGTTGATTTATCACCAGATGTTAAGATTATGGCCCAAATCCCTCCAATACGTCTGAGTACGATTATTGCCTCGGATCAGGTGGGTTTTATGCCATCAAAATCAATAGCTATTCACCTACATAGGTTATTTCTTACTTCACAAGCGTCATGTGTGGACCCCGGAAACAAATCATTTTCTCACTAGATGCTAATAAGGCTTTTGATAGCGTGGATTGAGGTTATATCTTGGCGGTAAGAAATGAGCTTGGGCAATAATTTTATTAAATGGGATGAGTTGGTATATGAAGCTCCAGGTTGTATTGTGTGCACTAAAGAGGGATGATGCGGGGGGTTGTTTCAGTGGGGAAAAGGGGATCAGAGAGGGTGAATGGGACTGATGCAAATATGTAGGCGACTAGTTGGTATATACTACTGCAATGTGTTTGTCCATCCCGTAAATAACCTGACAATTACTGACTGTTCTGCTGGTAATTCTGACAATCGTTTCAGTAAAAGTTACCGGATTTACTGAGACCTGTCTAAGATTTGTCCAGGACTGCTGTAAACAGGTCTTGGGTCAATTTCCTATGGCTTTAGGACACGGCTTATGTTATTTTAATTCCTTTCAGAATATGGTGTAGTGTGCGTACTATGGGACACGTAACAGTGTTGTATACTAAATCGCCTGATACTTTGCTTAGGGGAGGCGCCATTAAAATTAGACCTCATAAAGGGCTAACTGTTGTTTTCTATTGTGACTTCTCATTATTGAACCCATCAGTGTTGGTACAACTGCCTAAATATAGTTGGCATTGGGCAGTGTAGAGAGTAGTTTACAGATCTGGGTCTGTAGGACTACTGAGGGGCCCCTTGCACACATGAGTACACACAACATTAGCACTTTTGGACTTCAGCCCAAATAATAAATTACCCTGTTTGTTTTTTTTCTGCTTGTGCAGCTGCACTCTCACCAAGGGGTCACCAAAGGTCCGCACAGGATCAATTGTAAAAGTGATGAGTGCTGGACAGAATGGATCCTGAGAGTGAGAGGGGTGCATGTGTGAATGACCCGGGTGCAGCAGGGTTCTGGGTCTGAAAAAAATGGAAGTTTGTCTTTCTTAAAACTGCACTGTCTGGATCATACCTTGCTTTCGTCTTGTTTTGTGTTTTGATTCAACATTTTATCCACAACTTTCCACTATGATTTATTGTGATTTATGTTTTCACCTATCCATGAGGAAGTAACATATTCCATCTTTTGGCATTCTAGGACTGTGCACTAAAACTACAGTTGTGTTATCAGTACATACACGCCGTTTGGCACTCGTATCTGTGATGAGCTGGGAAGTAATCGTGTTATGCAATGTTACCCAGTATAAATATTCCAAGCGTGGTTGGCAGGGACAATCATTTTATTAATTTGACCTTTTGTGGAGCCTTCAGGCATTGTTACAGCATTTCACATGCTGTGTCTGGGGTTACCTCTCCTGCCCTGCTTAAAGGGAACCTGTCACCCCGTTTTTTGAGATTGAGATATAAATACTGTTAAATAGGGCCTGTGCTGTGCGTTACTATGGTGTATGTAGTGTACCCTGATTCCCCATGTATGCCGAGAAATACATTACCAAAGTCGGCGTTTTCGCCTGTCAATCAGGCTGGTCTGGTCAGGTGGGCGTGTTCACAGCGTTCTTTTCTTCCCCAGGTTTCCGTTGGTGGCGTAGTGGTGTGCGCATGTCTAAGGTCCGGATTCCCTGTGCCCACGTGAAGACACAGCGCGCGATCTGCGCTGTCATTCCTTTCATCGGTGCGGGCGGCCATCTTCCTGGGGCCGCGCGTGCGCAGATGGAGTGCACTGCTGCACGGGGCTTCAGGAAAATGGCCGCGGGATGCCGCGCGTGCGCAGAAGAGATCGCGGCGGCCATTTTCCCAAAGCCGAGTTTGCATCTCGGCTTTGGGAAAATGGCCGCCGCGATCTCTTCTGCGCACGCGCGGCATCCCGCGGCCATTTTCCTGAAGCCCCGTGCAGCAGAGCACTCCATCTGCGCACGCGCGGCCCCAGGAAGATGGCCGCCCGCACCGATGAAAGGAATGACAGCGCAGATCGCGCGCTGTGTCTTCACGTGGGCACAGGGAATCCGGACCTTAGACATGCGCACACCACTACGCCACCAACGGAAACCTGGGGAAGAAAAGAACGCTGTGAACACGCCCACCTGACCAGACCAGCCTGATTGACAGGCGAAAACGCCGACTTTGGTAATGTATTTCTCGGCATACATGGGGAATCAGGGTACACTACATACACCATAGTAACGCACAGCACAGGCCCTATTTAACTGTATTTATATCTCAATCTCAAAAAACGGGGTGACAGGTTCCCTTTAATCCTGAAGATGCCAGCATAACTTGTCAATGTCTTCATAGTGCAACAAGTAACATCAGTGAGACATTACTAATGAACGGTTTACAGCCCACAGAGCAGCAGAACTCTACTGCACATTGTAGGTGCCACATCGGCACACTGTAGGTGCCACTTCTGCACGCTGTAGGTGCCACATCTGCACGCTGTAGGTGCCACATCTGCACGCTGTAGGTGCCACATCTGCACGCTGTAGGTGCCACATCTGCACGCTGTAGGTGCCACATCTGCACGCTGTAGGTGCCACATCTGCACGCTGTAGGTGCCACATCTGCACGCTGTAGGTGCCACATCTGCACTCTGTAGGTGCCACATCTGCACGCTGTAGGTGCCACATCTGCACGCTGTAGGTGCCACATCTGCACGCTGTAGGTGCCACATCTGCACGCTGTAGGTGCCACATCTGCACCCTGTAGGTGCCACATCTGCACCCTGTAGGTGCCACATCTGCACGCTGTAGGTGCCACATCTGCACGCTGTAGGTGCCACATCTGCACGCTGTAGGTGCCACATCTGCACGCTGTAGGTGCCACATCTGCACGCTGTAGGTGCCACATCTGCACTCTGTAGGTGCCACATCTGCACGCTGTAGGTGCCACATCTGCACGCTGTAGGTGCCACATCTGCACGCTGTAGGTGCCACATCTGCACGCTGTAGGTGCCACATCTGCACCCTGTAGGTGCCACATCTGCACCCTGTAGGTGCCACATCTGCACGCTGTAGGTGCCACATCTGCACGCTGTAGGTGCCACATCTGCACGCTGTAGGTGCCACATCTGCACGCTGTAGGTGCCACATCTGCACGCTGTAGGTGCCACATCTGCACGCTGTAGGTGCCACATCTGCACGCTGTAGGTGCCACATCTGCACCCTGTAGGTGCCACATCTGCACGCTGTAGGTGCCACATCTGCACGCTGTAGGTGCCACATCGGCACGCTGTAGGTGCCACATCGGCACGCTGTAGGTGCCACATCGGCACACTGTAGGTGCCACATCGGCACACTGTAGGTGCCACATCAGCATGCTGCTTCTTAGTAGGCACTGAGTGAACTATTTGTATGGACAAAGTATGGTGTAATCTGGAGAAATATTTATCTGGGCACTGTATGTGACTATAGGCATAGACGTCTATAGATATCACCTTAAATCGTATTTTGTAAACTTTTGCAGCAGTGCAGTAAGGGGGTATTTTCCCATCTTAGGCTGCATTTAATGGTCTTCCAACCTGAACGTTCTGCCTCATAGTTTGGTAGTTTTTGGTATTTCCATCTTTAGATTAGGTTACATTACTGCCTCGTATATGTCTGAGGCTGCAAGTTTGGGTCAGGGGACCAGCGGTCAGTACAGGCATTGCAGCCCTTACATGGGCCATGAAATACCCTGGTGTGAACACGACCTTACAATGTTACCCTGCATGTCTGTAGGATTTGTTATTCCCTAACGATCGGTGGCATCCGACCTCTGGGATCCCCAGCGGTGCTGACAATGAATTGGAAGTACATGAGCCGAGCATACATGGTGAATGAATGAGCATTTGTCTGGAAGCTATATAATATGTATATCCAAAATTGTGCTCGTCCCTCCAGGATGCCTATATACTTGCTTTCTGCATACATACTTGATCAGGCCGGATGGACATACAGTGGAAGCCTTTGTGGGCAGCAAGAATATGTCCGTTTGCAGATCATGCTATTGGTATGCGGAGAGCTTTGTTTCCAGTCTATGAGAACATTTGGCACAGACTGGACATGAATAATGCCTAGGGCGCAATATTTAGAGGGAACCGGAATAGACCCCAAAGTCTGAATGTGTGAGATGTCCCGAGACTCTAGATCTAGACAGCTGAGCACATTTCGGGGTCCGTTGCAGCCGGTTTATACAGTGTGACCATTTTACACCCCACACTCACCCTGGCTCGCTGAGCGCAGTTTTCGGTAACACACAGACATTCTAGGACATGGAGCAATTTCTTATAATATGCCTCATAGCAATTCGTGATAGTGGCATTTTAATTCTGACATTGCCTTTACAGAAACAACTATTATTAGTAAAACATCTACTATGTAATTGTCTAAGGGTCACTTCCGTCTGTCTGTCCTTCTGTCATGGTTATTCATTCGCTGATTGGTCTCGCCAGCTGCCTGTCATGGCTGCCGCGACCAATCAGAGACGGGCACAGTCCAGAAGAAAATGGCCGCTCCTTACTCCCCGCAGTCAGTGCCTGGTGCCGGCATACTCCCCTCCGGTCACCGCTAACACAGGGTTAATGCCGGCGGTAATGGACCGCATTATGCCGCGGGTAACGCACTCCGTTACCGCCGCTATTAACCCTGTGTGTCCCCAACTTTTTACTATTGACGCTGCCTATGCGGCATCAATAGTAAAAAATGTAATGTTAAAAATAATAATAAAACAACCCTCTGTAGTCCGCTGAGCCGCTCGCGCTGGCCGCCATCTTCCGTTGCAGGTTCCGGTGGCAAAGATGGTATGGGAGAAGGACCTGCCATGACGTCACGGTCATGTGACCGCGACGTCATCACAGGCCCTGCGCTAGAAAGACCTGCCATGACGTCACGGTCATGTGACCGCGATGTCATCACAGGTATTGCGCTCATACTGACCCTAGGACCGGAAGCTGCCGTGGACTACAAGGGACCCTCGGAAAGGTGAGTATATGTTTATTTTTTATTTTTTAAACTGTGACAAACCTGGGTGGGCAATATGCTACGTGGCTCTGTGCTGTATACTACTTCGCTGTGCAATATACTACATCACTGGGCAATATACTACATCACTGGGCAATATACTACATAACTGGGCAATATACTACGTCACTGGGCAATATACTACACGGCTGCGCAATATACTACGTTGCTGCGCAATATACTACGTCACTAGGCAATATACTACGTGTCTGGGCAATATACTACGTGGTTGGGCAATATACTACGTGGCTGGGCAATATACTACGTGGTTGGGCAATATACTACGTGGCTGGGCAATATACTACGTGACTGGGCAATATAATACGTGACTGGGCAATATACTACGTGGCTGGGCAATATACTACGTGACTGGGCAATATACTACGTGACTGGGCAATATACTATGTGACTGGGCAATATACTATGTGGCTGGGCAACATACTACGTGGCTGGGCAATAGACTACGTCGCTGGGCAATAGACTACGTGGCTGGGCAATAGACTACGTCACTGGGCAATATACTACGTGGCTGGGCAATATACTACGTGGCTGGGCAATATACTACGTGGCTGGGCAATATACTATGTGGCTGGGCAATATACTATGTGGCTGGGCAATATACTATGTGGCTGGGCAATATACTACGTGGCTGGGCAATATACTACGTGGCTGGGCAATATACTACGTGGCTGGGCAATATACTATGTGGCTGGGCAATATACTACGTGGCTGGGCAATATACTACGTGACTGGGCAGTATACTACGTGACTGGGCAATATACTACGTGGCTGGGCAATATACTACGTGGCTGGGCAACATACTACGTGGCTGGGCAATAGACTACGTCGCTGGGCAATAGACTACGTGGCTGGGCAATAGACTACGTCACTGGGCAATATACTACGTGGCTGGGCAATATACTACGTGGCTGGGCAATATACTACGTGGCTGGGCAATATACTATGTGGCTGGGCAATATACTACGTGACTGGGCAATATACTATGTGACTGGGCAATATACTATGTGGCTGAGCAATATACTACGTGACTGGGCAATATACTACGTGACTGGGCAATATACTATGTGACTGGGCAATATACTATGTGGCTGGGCAACATACTACGTGGCTGGGCAATAGACTACGTCGCTGGGCAATAGACTACGTGGCTGGGCAATAGACTACGTCACTGGGCAATATACTACGTGGCTGGGCAATATACTACGTGGCTGGGCAATATACTACGTGGCTGGGCAATATACTATGTGGCTGGGCAATATACTATGTGGCTGGGCAATATACTACGTGGCTGGGCAATATACTACGTGGCTGGGCAATATACTACGTGGCTGGGCAATATACTATGTGGCTGGGCAATATACTACGTGGCTGGGCAATATACTACGTGGCTGGGCAATATTCTATGTGGACATGCAGATTCTAGAATACCCGATGCGTTAGAATCGGGCCATCATC
The DNA here is from genome assembly GCF_032444005.1 of Ranitomeya imitator. Lineage (NCBI taxonomy): Eukaryota > Metazoa > Chordata > Amphibia > Anura > Dendrobatidae > Ranitomeya > Ranitomeya imitator. Next base: position 737,694,619 of record NC_091284.1, on the reverse strand, counting down.
TAGTAAAATATAATATGTTTCCTGTAGAATCTGAGCATACTGATTCAGTCCACCGCAGCTGAGAAATGTAAGACAAGTCGCACGGAACTCGCCTTGTCATAACAAGATGTCAGTGATTTCCTGTAGCTGCTATAGGTTTTATATTTATGCACCTTAACAAACATAAAGAAGCACAAAAAAGGGAAAATAAATACCCCAGCAATTCCTCCTCATCTTTGATTCTTTCTTTTTTTAAATAATAAATGTTTAATGAAATCTTCTCTGCGTGTCTCAGAAGATCAGCCATGTCCTCTCCTCATTGTACAGTACATTGTACAGGGGCAAATGCAGGAATGTCCCAAAGGAGGTCCAAGGAGGTCCCACATCGGAGGCTTCACAATTGCAGCAATTGTACTGACATTGCCAGCTTCTGTACATGACTGAAATTACCATATTTTTACATAAGGTGGTCTACAATTTTTTAGATATTACTACGTTATATTTTGATATACAGTACTGTAAAAGTGTTAGACGTGTAGAAAAAATACTGCAAAATAAAAATGCTATACAAGATAGAAGTGTTTTTTAATTTTCTAGTGTACAGCTCATTGCCTAGCTTACCAGCCACCCCGCAGTCTCCGTTATTAAGTTCTACAGCGGCATGTAAAAGTTTGGGCACCCCTGGTCAAAATTACTGTTATTGTGAACTTGAAGATGGAATGATCTCGAAAAGCCCGAAAGTTAAAGATGACACATTTCCTTTGTATTTTAGGCACAAAACATTTTTCATTTTACAAATTACAAAAAGGAAAATTTTTGCAATTGTGACAACGCTGCTGGTCTAAACCGTCAATCTTCAGGAGTGTCTGACCTGGAAGCTGAGGAGTGGTGCGCTCCTGAAGATCAGCCATTATAACCGTGTACAGAAGCCGGATGTAAACAGCAGCGGTGCAGTGTATGGGGCTTCGGTGCAGTGCATTGATTGGCGGTGCAGTGCATGGAGCGGCATTGCAGTGCACGGGGCAGTGGTGCAGTGCATGGATTGGCTGTGCATGGAGCTGTGGTGCAGTGCATGGAGCTGTGGTGCAGTGCATGGAGCTGTGGTGCAGTGCATGGAGCTGTGGTGCAGTGCATGGAGCTGTGGTGCAGTGCATGGAGCTGTGGTGCAGTGCATGGAGCTGTGGTGCAGTGCATGGAGCTGTGGTGCAGTGCATGGAGCTGTGGTGCAGTGCATGGGGCTGTGGTGCAGTGCATGGGGCTGTGGTGCAGTGCATGGGGCTGTGGTGCAGTGCATGGGGCGGCGGTGCAGTGCATGGGGCGGCGGTGCAGTGCATGGGGCGGCGGTGCAGTGCATGGATCTGTGGGGCAATGCATGGAGTGGCGGTGCAGTGCACGGAGTGGAGGTGCAGTGCACGGGGCGGTGGTGCCGTGCATGGATTGGCTGTGCATGGAGCTGTGGTGCAGTGCATGGGGCGGCGGTGCAGTGCACGGAGTGGAGGTGCAGTGCACGGGGCGGTGGTGCAGTGCATGGAGCTGTGGTGCAGTGCACGGGGCGGCGGTGCAGTGCACGGAGCTGTGGTGCAGTGCACGGGGCTGTGGTGCAGTGCACGGGGCGGCGGTGCAGTGCACGGGGCGGCGGTGCAGTGCATAGAGCTGTGGTGCAGTGCATGGAGCTGTGGTACAGTGCATGGATCTGTGGTACAGTGCATGAAGCGGCGGTGTTCCTAGTCAAATAGTAGGAGCAGATCTGTAGTTTTCGGCAGGGCCTCTAGACAGTGTGATGGAACTTATGATGTTCCATTCTGTATTTACAACCAGTCCCTGCCGATACTGCAAACAGTTGTTCAATCTGATATTGATGGCTTATGGACAGGTCATTCATGTTAATGTGGATGTGAAAAACTGGAGAGAAAAAAATTTACTTGTCATTAAGGACTTTCCAGGTTTGGTAATTAAAGGGAATCTGTCACCAAGTTTTGCAACCTTATCTGAGAGGAGCCTGATGTAGGAAAAGAGTCCCTGATTCCAGTGATGTATCACTTAGTTTACTGGTTGCAGCCGTTGTGACACAATCCGAGTTTTTAGATGTAGCAGATCTCAGAAAGCTATCACCCGCCCACATCACAGCTTTTTGTGTACGTAGTCTATGGACAGCAAGCTGCTTATCACAGACTGTAACCTGATTGGACAACTGCTCACTGGAGCACCAGTCCTGACACTGATTAAAGGAATTGTCCACTAGTAGGACAACCCCTTTTTAAACAAAATGTTCGGCCCTGATAAAATAATAAAGCCTATACTCCCGTCCAGTGTCGGCTCCGTTCCAGCAGTGTTGGCACCCACGGTCCCAGGGCTGTGATGCGGTGGAATGACACGTGATGCCCGGCGCCCAATGAGCACTGGCGTCAGTCTCCACTTTCGGACAAACTGAACATATTGAGGAAGCCCGGGCTGCAGCTGATCCATGTCATAACACCGCATCACAGCCCAGGGGGAGTGAGTGCCGGCACGTGAGGTGAGTATCGGGGCCAAACATTCAGTTTAAGAAGGGGTTGTCCTAGTAGTGGACAACCTCATTAATCTCCTGGTGATAAAACCTTAATTGTGTGGAAACCGCACGCATCCACAACTACATTATGCTGTCTTCAGATTCCCCAGCAAAAGCCTACTGACAGATTCCCTTTAACATGTAGGTGGACACATGGGTGTTGTGTCCTAGCCTGTAAAGACTACTCTTGCATTACAGTGCTTATAAAGTGACAAGCGTTTCGGTACCGAAACACCATGTATATACATGGCCGTGAAAATCTGTGTGCACCCAGGCAGATGATGATGGTGACTCGATGCCAGGGGGAGAGCTGGGCAGACATACTGTTTTGGGCTGTGTTTGCCAATTCTAGCTGTGATTATCACATCCTCTGTTTGCATTTATCGTGTCATGTGTTTTCTCTGTTGCCATGTCGCCATTAGCCGGGCATTATTTATTAAGCATACAGATGATTTCATTAGAGAAGAATTTGCTCTTCAGATGAATAATTGCGCTCCACTGTGGGGCTGATTGTATTACACAATGCGCATGTGAAACAATAAGGATTTGCCGTCCGTGCTCTCCAAATGTATCTGTATCTTTAGAGCTATTGCCTATGACATGGATGAGAAGAGGGCAGAAATGATGAGAAACAACGATGAATATTTCACTAATCTGTACCCCCACGTCTGTGAGACTTGGCGCACATACAGTAGAAAGCACTAAGTGATCAGGAATATGAGCTGCACCTTCTAGACATTTACCTGGGCTATAGGTATAATCTATATAATTGTCTATGGGTCACTTCCATCTGTCTTTCTGTCTGTCACGGATATTCATTGGTCGCGGCCTATGTCTGTCATGGAAATCCAAGTCGCTGATTAGTCTCGCCAGCTGTCTGTCATGGCTGCCGCGACCAATCAGCGATGGCCACAGTCCGATTAGTCCCTCCCTACTCCCCTGCAGTCAGTGCCCGGCGCCCGCTCCATATTCCCCTCCAGTCACAGCGGTTAATGGCAGCGGTAACAGACCGCGTTATGTCGCGGGTAACTCCGTTACTGCCGCTTTTAACCCTGTGTGACCAAGTTTTTACTATTGATGCTGCCTATGCAGCATCAACAGTAAAAAGATCTAATGTTAAAAATAATTAAAAAAAAAAAAAAAAACCTGCTATTCTCACCTTCCGTAGCCCAATGATGCGCTCGCGCCTGCCGCCAGCATCCGGTCCCAGAGATGCATTGCGAAATTACCCAGAGACCGCTAAGTGATCTGGGTAATTTCGCAATGCACCCTGTGTGACCAACTTTTTACTGTTGATGCTGCGTATGCAGCATCAATAGTAAAACGATCTAATGTTAAAAATTATAATAATTAAAAAAAAAAAAAAAAAAGGTTATTCTCACCCTCCAACGTGCGCGCTGTCCTCGGCAGTGCAAGCGGCAGGTTTCGGTTCCAAAGATGCTATGCGAGAAGGACCTTCCATGACGTCACGGTCATGTGAACGCGACGTCCTCACAGGTCCTGCACTCATACCAACCCTGGGACTGGATGCTGCCGCGTGCACCGCACACAGGCGACAGTACTACAAGGGGCGTTCGGAGGGTGAGTATATGTTTCTTTTTTATTTTTTTAACCTGTTATTACATACGTGGCTGGGCAATATACTACGTAGCTGGGCAGTATAGTACGTGACTGGCCAATATACTACGTGTCTGTGCTGTATACTACGTGGCTCTGTGCTGTATACTACGTGGCTGGGCAATATCCTACGTGGCTGGGAAATATACTACGTGGCTGGGCAATATACTACGTGGCTGGGCAATAGCCTACGTGGCTGGGCAATAGCCTACGTGGCTGGGCAATATCCTACGTGGCTGGGCAATATACTACATCGTTGTGCAATATACTACGTGGCTGGACAATATACTACGTGGATGGGCAATATACGACGTGACTGGGCAATATCCTACGTGGCTGGGCAATATCCTACGTGGCTGGGCAATATCCTACGTGGCTGGGCAATATCCTACGTGGCTGGGCAATATCCTACGTGGCTGGGCAATATCCTACGTGGTTGAGCAATATGTGCTATATACTACGTGGACATGCATATTCTAGAATACCTGATGCGTTAGAATCGGTCCACCATCTAGTGCTGATAATAAACAAGAGTTGTGGGTTCCCATACCCAAAATCTATAGACACAATTCTAATGTCTATGTCCAATTTACATGGTCCCAAATTCTCACTGCCAGGACTCCTCGTTCTTCTTTACACTGAAGATGGTTCTTCATTACGTTGGCTGTATGTTTGGGGTCATTGTCCAACTGCAGAATATATTTGGAGCCAATAGGTCACCTCCCTGATGGTTGATTGCATGATGGATAAGTATATGCCTGCATTTCTCAGCATTGAGGACACCAAGAATTGGACAACGTTGAGGACCATACTCGCAGTGGTCTACCGCAGAAACTTATTGCAGCAGATAAGACACATCAGGCTTCTATATCTGAAGATATCCAGTAGTGTTGTCACCTCAAAATTGGCTGCAACCAGTGGGACCTAAGTACACTCATCTACTGTTTGGAGAAGTCTGGCCAGAAGGGGTCTTTATCGAAAAATTGATGCCAAAACATGGAAACAAGACCAAGTGACTCAATTATCTACCTAAAAATATCAATTAAGGTGCAGAAAAATTGCTTTTGACTAAAAATATTTAGCTTTAACATAAGGCATTTTGTTTGCCGAAGGTCTGGTGAGCGATACAATGAGTGACAGCAGGCAAGAGTGAAGCATGGTGGAGGGTCCTTGCAAGTTTGGAGCTGCATTTCAGCAAATGGAGTTGGGGATTTGGTGAAGAAATAATAGTATCCGCAATGCTGAGTAATGTAAGCAGATACAATAAACCCTCAGGGGTCCATGTGATTTGCTCCAAATTTATTCTGCAGCAGGCCAAATCGCCAAACAAACAGCCATGAACCATGTTCAGTGTAAAGAAGAGCAAAGAGTCCTAGAAATGATCATATGGCACTCACAGTCCTGATCTCATCATCAAATCTGTTTGGGAAGAGACATGATTTGCACAAGGCGGTATAAAAAGGAGATCTTTAGTTAGTTTTCCATGATGTTTGGAACACACATCCCCGCATTATAATATTTGGTACAGAAACCTTTGCTTGCAATTACAGAAGTCAGACATTTCCTGTAGTTCTTCACCAAGTTTACACACACTGCAGCAGGAGTTTTGTCCCACTCCTTCATACAGATCTTCTCCAGATCTTTCGGGGCTATCGCTGGCCAACATTGAGTTTCAGCTTCCATGAAAGATTGTCTATTGGGTTCAGGTCTGCAGACTGGCTACGTCTGGCTGGGTGAGTATAATCTAACTTGTTTTTCTTCTCTTTCAGGTTACATCGGGGGGGGGCTTATCTACAGCATTACAGAATGAGGTAGATAAGCCCCTGATGGCAGTGGCCTTAGCTTATAGGCCTAAAATGGGGTAGATTCCCTTTAAAGAAGTTGTCCACTGCTTGGACAACTCCTTGTCATACCCTACGCTTTGCTTCGATAAAATAAAGAAGCTTATGCTCTCCTCCTGTGCCGACACCATTCCCACCGTGTCAGCACTCGCTCTCGCTCTCCTTGGGGCTCCCGTGCTTTTGTGACACGTGACCCCAGTGCCCAATCAGCGCTGACATCACTGTCCCCGCCTCCTGTCGAATTGAATATGAAGAGGAAGTCCGAGATCAGCTGCAGCGAAGGTGGGGGACAGTGAAGCTGATTGGGCGCCAGCGTTACGTGTCACAACAACCGCACAAGAGCCCCAGGACCGCAAATGCCGACACCGCTGCAACGGTGTCAGCATGGGAGGTGAGTGTAGGCTTTTTTGTATAAATCAATTTTATTGATATTGGGCTACTTTCACACTAGCGTCGGGCTCGGCCCGTCGCAGTGCGTCGGGCCGAGGTTACCGACGCTAGCATTGAATGCGCCGCACAACGGGGGCAGCAGATGCATTTTTGCAGCGCATCCGCTGCCCCATTGGGAGGTGGGGGCGGAGTCCCGGCCGCGCATGCGCAGTCGGAAAAAGTGGACCGTCGGCAGCAAAAAACGTTACATGTAACATTTTTTGCTCTCAGCGGACCGCCACAACACGGCGCAACCGTCACATGACGGTTGCAACGTATGTCAATGCGTCGCTAATGTTAGTCTATGGGGCAAAAACGCATCCTGCAGACAACTTTGCAGGATGCGTTTTTTCCCCTAAACGACGCATTGCGACGTATTGAAAAAAACGCCAGTGTGAAAGTAGCCTAAGTTGCATATAATTATTCATTACAAATCAGGTCGTCAACAAACAAATGCATACTGAAATATAATTTCCATTGTAAACTTCTAGACAATAAAGTATATTAAATTTTTAAATAAACCTATGTGGCAATACTCCTCTTATCTTCCATATGAAAACAGGACACTATTCCCCTAACCATTCAAAGGGAGATCTAGATTCATTAACCATGTGCTATAATTCAATCTTGAGAGTATTTTACCCTAAAATTGGAAGGATGATCTAATAATATTGCGACAAAGGTTCATGAATATTATTATCAAAAACTCCCTATGTTCGATTCTCATGTATATAGAAAAATAGAATTGGGTACAATTTGGGAGCGAGAGTATTACATTGTACAAAAACCTTAAGATAGTTTATACCTTCTTTATGTTTAAAAAAGAGAGAGGGAGAGTAGAAAAGTAGAGAGAGAAAGAAGAGAGGGGAGAGAAAGGCGAGGGGAAGGGTTCGGTTTCTGGTTTCCTGTCTATTTCCGCCTGTATCTAGTATACTTATTATTATTAAATGCTCGATAATCCACCACGAAGATTTTAGATACACATATACGTAGTTCGGAAATTTAGTCAGTTAGCCTAGCCAAGTCACCAATTCCGTAGTCTGTGAGTATAGGCTTTTTCATTTATCGAGGCCAAACATTTAGATCAAGAAGGGGTTGTCCTAGTAGTGGACAACCCCTTTAAGATATGTAGTGTGGGATATAGACCTAGTTAAGAGATTTTTTGTGTGTTTATTTTTTTGGTGGCATTGTGTCTTTTTTCTTATATTAGCAATAGAGTTAAAGAGAATCTGTCACACCCTGGACGAATTTAAGCTATTACTATGGGCATACAGGTAATAGAATAGTTACATCAGTGTTACCTGTATGCCTCAGAGCTGCGGTTTAGCTGTTGAGAAAAGTAGTTTTAATGTTTTATGTTAATGAATTCTTCCACGCTCTGGGGCATGCGGTGCCTGGAAGGAACCCCTGTCTCCTCTCTTCATTACCATAGCAGTAATCCCACGCATGCGCCATGCACTTGTGCGTTTATATGAACATTATCCACCCTTTTATGGGTCTTCATCGTTCTTCTGTGCAGTAGCAAAGACTCGCCTGCGCAGAAGATCAATGAAGACTCTGCCTATTATAATGAAGTCAGGAGGCTGGTATTTCTTCTAGGCATCGCATTCCCCGGAGCCTGGAGGAAATCATTAACCTAAAACATTCAAATTGACCACAGCTATGAAAGAATACAGGTAAGACTTGTTTAACCATTCTATTACCTGTATGCCCATAATAATAGCTTAAATTCGTCCAGGGGTGACAGATTCCCTTTAAAGCGAACCTGCCAGCAGGATTTTGCTAAGTAAACTAGTGTTAGAAGTTTTCAGTTAATGATATGCTCGTGCTCCGGGGCGGGACTGTAGGCAGAGTCTTATTTTCCTGCTCTAAGCCAGAGAAACCTAGGAAAGAGCTGCCCACGGGCGCCCGAAGCACAGACATGTTCCTCATCGTAGAGGCAGAGAGAGGGACAGACTGCTTGTGCTTCGGGTTGAGCGGCTCCAGTGTTCCCAAGCATTCTTTTTCTTTGTAAAACATGAGACTGCCTGTTTCGGTGAGGTAAGACTTGCCATTGAGTGGGTACAAATGGAAAGTAGACGTGTTATTATAAATGATCTTTTTCCATGCCCATCGTGGCATTCTTGCACTACAACAGAAGTGATCCTTATTGCGGGGGCACATTCTAATGCTAGTGCGGTACATTCACTGAGGCTACGAGCCCTGAAAGGGTGATTTGTCATCAGCCGGACTGACATGTGTTTGTGGCTTTGGTCTTTGTCATCCTTGCCATGTGACTGACTGGGCAGGGCGTCAGTTTCTATTGACACTGCACTCATTGTTTTTCTTGGTTTATTTTTATGACTATGCTTTGTATTGATTTTTCTTTTCAGCTGACTGGTAATAAAGCTGACATTACGTTATAGGCCAGTGCAGCAAAACCTGAAATCTGCCATTTGATTTTCTTTCTTTTTTTTTATTGCATTGTTCGAACAGGATTGTTTGTACTATGTTCTGCTAGCTGTCACTTTCTGCTCTTGTTGGAGTATCAGTCCAATTGTTACCTCTTTTCTGTGTATTATATTATTATTAACTTCCTTCAGCTTTATCTTCAGACTTGGTGGCTGTAGGAAGATTGATGTTGTGCAAACCTAGATAGGTCCACCAGGGTCTTCTCCGCCTTTTATCTTAATAGTATCAAGCCATCGGTTTGCTAGTCTTCCTCTTCGCCTTGTTCCTTCTATTCTTCCATCCATCTCCAGTGATTGCTGTCATCGTAGCTTGACGATCCTTTCTTCGAGTGAAAAGGTGAAGCAGCAGCCTTGGGGCACAAAGCTTTATTCAAAGATGGAATATTTTTTTATTTTGTTTTTAATTGCATCGTTGCTATACTTGCTGGCTAGACTTTTTGGATGTTCTTAAATTTTGTTTCAATTGTGTGAGCCCATCTGTCACTACGAGGTGACCTTGCGCAGATGGGTCGCTACACTTCACAATGTACCTGCACAACAGGAAATGTACGTCCCTCTTTTTACTTAGCTGGAACCTGTGTTACATGACCGCATTATGCAGGCTTCATATTGAATGTATATTAATGACCTTTAACATTTTTAGAGATCGACCTTCCTTTTTTCATGAATTCTTAGGGTATGTTCACACGTTCCTGATTTCCATCCTTTTTTTTTTCAGGACTGTTTTTTAAAAAACTGCAGCTCTTGGCAGAAAACGCAGGTCCTTTTTTTGTCCTTTTTTGATGCGTTTTTTGATGCGTTTTTTGATCCTTTTTTTTATCCCTTTTTTATGCAGTTTTCTATGCAGAGTCTGTGTGTTTTCTAGGAAGTTTTTTAGGGTTAAAATGGCTGAAAATACCCTACCCCTAACCCTACCCCTAACCCTATTCTAACCTTAGTGGGGAAAAAAAAAAATTCTTAATTTTTTTTTATTGTCCCTACCTATGGGGGTGACAAAGGGGGGGGGGTGTCATTTACTATTTTTTTTTTTATTTTGATCACTGAGATAGGTTATATCTCAGTGATCAAAATGCACTTTGGAACGAATCTGCCGGCCGGCAGATTCGGCGGGCGCACTGCGCATGCGCCCGCCATTTTGCAAGATGGCGGCACCCAGGGAGAAGACGGCCGGACGGACACCGGGACGCCGGGTAAGTATAAGGGGGGGAGATTAGGGCACGGGGGGGGGGGGGGGCATCGGAGCACTGGGGGGGTGCATCGGAGCACGGGGCGGTGGGATTGGAGCACGGGGGGGCGGGATCGGAGCACGGGGGGGCAGCCACACTCCGCCCACGCACTTCCGCCCGCTTCCCCGCACTTCCTGCTGCAGCGGTTCTGCACACCAAACCGCAGTAAAACCCGCAGATATTTTTTTCATCTGCGGGTTTTACTGTGTGTTTGACCTCACAATGGAGGTCAATGGGTGCAGAACCGCTGCGGCTCCGAAAAAAGAAGTGACATGGTACTTCTTTTTTCCGCAGCTATTCAGCGCGGCTTTTTTTTTTATTTTCCGCATTGTGGGCACAGCAGTTCCTGTTTTCCATAGGGTACAATGTAATGTACCCTGCATGGAAAACAGCTGCGGACCCGCAGCGGGAAAATCGCGGAAATTCCGCGTGAAAAAAAGGATCGTGTGAACATGGCCTTAATGTTCTTAAAGTCATTTCTAACAGTGAGTTTCCCATTATAAATGAGTGTTTCGTAAAAATGTAACCTTTTCTAAATCCATTTCCCGTGCTTTAATAGCCAATATTTGGCTCTGGAGCTATTGCAATGGTTTTATAATGGCAGCCATGTGACTTTAATCTGCGCGGATGTAATGTCATTTCTATATTCATGTTACAGAGAACATGGAGCACTTTCCACTTCCTCGCTGCAGTTTTCTTACCATTTACATATCATCCAAATGTTGTATGTTCTCAGTCCAGGGTGCAGCAAAACTCAGTTATTTCTCTTAATAGATTGAAATAATAGAGAAATATTGCAAATATTATGTGTGTCAGCGTCTACTCTTGGCTGGCTGCATCTTGTGGTGCAGATATAAATATGTACTTGTTCTGCTGTAATAGCTTTACATTCTATAAATACTTTTTGGACACCTCTATAGTGGTGTATATTTATTGCTAGACACAGATATGGCACATATCTTAGTGATTGTAAAACGAGCAATTATATTGCAGTGTGGCTCAATAACACGTTCTGTCTTCCTTTTCAGGATACTATTACATTGATACAAAGCACGAAAAATGAAGAAAATGCCATTGTTCAGCAAATCACACAAGAATCCTGCGGAAATAGTGAAAACCCTGAAGGAAAATATGGCCTTACTAGAGAAGCAGGACAAGAAGACAGAGAAAGTAACTCTTGTATTTGAAGTTCCTTCCTATCCATAGTCATGGGCCCATAGTATAAGGCATTACTTGTTGGTCCGACCACTGGGACGTTTACGATCCTGAGATCAGGGGGTCCCTTCTGATCAGAGCGGAGGTGGGCATGCTCCGCATCTGCTCCATTCATTATTGATGGGATTGCTGACAAAAGCCTAGTCCATGACTGTTATTTCCTGCGGTCCCATTGTCAGCGGAGCTGAAGCTGAACATGCGCAGGTCTGCTCCATTCAGGGTCGCTAAAGGTCCTATCGGTTACACACCAAGTTAGCCGTCCCCAATCCTGGGAATAGTGAATAACTTTTTCTTTTGGGTGGAAGTTTGGTGGGGAATAATGTCACATTGGTTGCAAACATTTAAATATTTTTTTTTTTTTACAAAAAAATATATGGTTTATATTGTGCTTATTAATGCTTTATTTAGGTATAGGTTCCCTAAAGCATGCAACATACCTGCGTAAAGGGAATCCATCAGCAGTTTTTTTTTTCTATGTAATCGAAGAGCAGCATGGTGTAGGGGCTGAGACTTTGATTCCAGTGATGTGTGAGGTTGACGTTTCCATAAAATCTGTGTTTTATTAGTAAGAGATCCTCACTACAGGACTAGGTGGCATTTACCCTGTATAACCCCCGCCCCTTCCACTGATCAGCAGCTTTCTGTCAATATACAGTGTACACAGAAAGCTGCTAATAAGTGGTGAGGGCGGGGTTACACAGGGCTCAGCATTCTGAGCACTGCTCCATCAACAGCAGAGAAAACTGTGATTGTATGAAAACTATACCAGGTACACCAGCAAGTGACACATCGCTGGAATTAGGGTTTCTGCCCCTACATCATGCTGCTCTTAGATTACATAGCACAAACTTGGTGACAGATTCTCTTTAAATGGGTTTCCATTCCTATGTCTCATAAGACAACATGGGGTGTTCCATTAGTGATATAAAAAAAGGGTCAATACAACGCGCTAAATTAAATCTGTGGGTCTCAGCGCTATAATTGAATACAATCCTTTTCCTGCTTATATAGGGATCAGATGTTACCAATAAATGGTATAGTATATCAGGCTGTTTACATGTCTGTGTGGTCTGCAAAAAAATCATGGAGACATGGATTAAAATTACCAATACAAGTTTACGGGTCTGTGAAAATTACTGACCGCACATGGATGACTGTTCGTGAGTAACTTCGTAATGTATAGGAGAAACTTTGTAGTTTACTTTTATTTATGTATATATTGTAGAAGGTCACTGGTAATGTTCGTCAGGGGAGATATGTTTCACTGAGGTTATTATCCTCAGTGATGTGAACCTGGAAGTTTGCTCCAGCATATATATATCTATGTCACGGAAATCCTGGATGTCTAAATGAGGCCTTAGCAGCTGTCCAGTGTTTTTCCATTTGCTTTACATTTTATTTAGTGTTTGCCATAAAATATCATATTGAGAATCTTTTTACTAGATTGTTGTTGTTTTTTTTTTTGTTTCTAACAGGCTTCTGAAGAAGTTTCCAAGTCTCTTCAAGCCACAAAAGAAATTTTGTGTGGTACAGGCGACAAAGAGCCCCAGACCGAAACCGTGGCCCAGCTAGCACAAGAACTGTACAACAGTGGCCTATTAGTGACATTGATAGCCGACCTGCACCTCATAGACTTCGAGGTAGGCATCATTTACAGAATTAGTTATCACTTCATACCCAGAGCTTATTGGAAGACTTTTTACTTTACGGCTATATTAACACAGGTTTTGAGGATTTGGGGGGGGGGGCAGCTCCACTTCTAAATCCTCCTCAAAAACTTTCTTCAAAAGCACTTGACAAGCTCTTCCTATTGATTCCTTTGGGAAATCCACTTTGCTGTTTATAGGAGGTTTTTGTTTTCCTATGTTATTGTTTTTTTTCTCAAGTGGGTTTTAAAAATGCCTGGTGGTGGGAAAAACGTGCCTGTCAGTCCCTTGAAGTGGATCTTGGTGGAATCCAGTCCAAATTAGTCATTATCTATTCAAAAGGCTGCAAAAAATGCCTCTCGACGAGAAAAAAAAAACACTTCAAGACCACTTTAGGAAAAAAAAAACTCCCTCAAAAAAGGGGCGTTTCCCAATGGTTTCTGTTTGAATGTCTCCGCATTTTTGGCCTCCTTTTAAAAACTGTGTGAACATAGAATATAAAGGAATAGAAAAATGGCAACTGTTAATATGTGCCGAATACCTCAAATATTGTTTATTATTTTGACCAATTTGGTACAAAGCCCACAAAAGTTTCTGAACTTTTCTGCAAATTCAGCTAGTGTTAGGGTATGTGCACACGTCAGGATTTCTTGCAGAAATTTTCCTGACAAAAACCGGACATTTCTGCCAGAAATCCGTGTGCGGTTTTACTGCGATTTTACCGCGTTTTTGATGCGTTTTTGGTGCGTTTTTAATGCGTTTTTTTCCCAAATGCATAGAATTGCGGGAAAAACGCAGAAAATCCGCAAAAATAATGAACATGCTGATTTTTTTACCACGATGCGTTTTTTTTCGCGGAAAAAAACGCTTCCATGTGCACAAAACATGCAGAATGCATTCTAAATGATAGAATGCATAATGTATGCGTTTTTAATGAGTTTTTATAGCGTTTTTAGCGTGAGAAAACGCAAAGCCTTAAGGCTATGTGCACACGTTCAGGATTTCTTGCAGAAAATGCCTGAGAAAAACCTGAAATTTTCTGCAAGAAATCTGCATGTGTTTTTTGCGCGTTTTTGATGCGTTTTTGGTGCATTTTTGATGCGTTTTTTTCAGGACATTTCCCAATGCATTTTATAGTGGGAAATCCGCAAAAAAAAACCCCCCGCAAAATTAATTAACATGCTGCATCATGTGCATAAAACATGCGGAATTCATTCAAAATGATGAGATGCATATTGTATGCTGTTTTTTTGCGGTTTTATAGCGTTGTTATCGCGAAAAATCAGCAACGTGTGCACACAGCCTAAATGTTATGCCAGAAAATGTGAATAAGGGGCATAATATGAATTAGAGATTCTAGTTTACGGGGCTATGAAGAGCCTCCAGTATGTCCGTTTTATCAAGGCAGCAAAAATGCCAACATCCTGGTTTTATTGATCATTTACATAGCACTTCACAGTTTTAATTCAGCGAAAGCTTTTGAAAAGACCACATCTTTCATAGAATCATAGAATGTTAGATTTGGAAATGACCTCCAGGGTCATGGTGTCCAACCCCCTGAGATAAACTCTCAGACAGATGTCTCTCCAGCCTCTGTTTGGAGTCTTCCATTGAAGGAGAACTCACCACCTCTCGTTCCACTCATTGATCACCATCACTTTGAGAATACCTGATTTATCTTTGTCAATTTTACCTTTCCTTTGAGAGGATCCTTTTGAAGACCATTTGTCACCCCAATTTTGGGTGGTGGAGGTTTCACTTTAGTTTTCCATAAAATGACAGCACTAAAGCACCTTTTTTCAACCTGCTTTGCATCATCCCTCTGGTCTTACTCTTGAGTAATTGATCTGGTGTGACTGCGGGGTGCAAGGGTTACAGTGAGCCAATATCATCTCACATTGGGCAGATTACTATTTAGCCCCAGCCTACAGAATAAGCTAACAAACCCCAGTGATGTTTGTGGTTTTGCTATGGTCTCTTTTTCAATGTAAACTTTCCTGTTGCATTTTGCTTCCCTTCTCCTGTCAGCGATATCTAATAACGAATCATACATATTGCAGGGCAAGAAGGATGTCTCCCAGATATTCAACAATATTTTGAGAAGACAGATTGGCACGCGCTCGCCCACAGTGGAATATATTAGCTCCCATCAACATATCCTCTTTATGCTACTCAAAGGGTGAGTTATTAATCACAAAGCCATACGATGGCAACATCCACTGTAATAATACAGCAATATATGAGCAATCAATTTGTCACTGCTTTAAAGAGGTTGCTACAAAGAAAACCCAAATCTGTCCTGCATGACCTAAAAGATTGTCTCTGAAGCATCGAAGGAGCGCAGGGGTGCTGAAGGTGGCCAGATCCAGAAGTCCAGCCTGCTTCAGGGTAGCGCTTACAATCTCTATTGGAAATAGTTTGTCCACATTGTGGTCCTTGCCTAGGGAACCGGCCACTTCTGATAATATCA
Source organism: Ranitomeya imitator (assembly GCF_032444005.1). Lineage (NCBI taxonomy): Eukaryota > Metazoa > Chordata > Amphibia > Anura > Dendrobatidae > Ranitomeya > Ranitomeya imitator. Next base: position 737,679,198 of record NC_091284.1, on the reverse strand, counting down.
GTTGTGACTGTTAACCTAGACAACTAGCAGTGGACAATAAAGTGTAAAAAATCATTACAATTTTGAGAATAATGTAAATTGCAAAGTTGTTTGTTTTTTTAAAACCAGATTGTAATTTTAACCATTTATCATCAAAAGACTGACCATCACTTACAAATAGAAAACAGGAGTGTACAGGTGCTTACTTAGAGTAGCCATCTCCATATACAACCAACAAATAAAGTTGCACTGTGTAGCACTATAGCATGCAAACATGAAATATGAATTGCATTACTGCTCTTGAAAATAGGAAAAATTAATAATACTCAGCGCATAAATCGTCCAATTTAATGTATGCCCAGCAGCCGCGATAAGGCGATTCTCTCTGCTGAGACCTAACCTAATGTGATACCTCTCCTGGGCTGATAGCCTACGATTATATGGGAATGTAGAAATCTTTGTTTTGTGCCGGAGGCTGATGGGTGGAGTGCTCGGTCAGAGCCTATATATATAATTAGCAAAGACTGACCATCCCTTTCAAATAGAAAACAGGTGTGAACAGGTGCCATCTCCATATATAACCAACAGAGTAGGTTAGGGCTCTAGTCAGAGTGTCTTGAAATCTAGGTATATTGCTAGTTTACATACAACAGCCATCCAAAGGGAATTGTAATCAGGTATATGTTTCAGTGCTCTTGCAAGCCAGGGCTATTTAATTGCTAAAGTAAGTCAAATGAATGCAGTAATTTAATCAAGTAATAGCATATCAGGGATACTGCTCTGGACGGCTTCCTGAAATAGCCGAGCTGTCACATCTCCGCTGGAGGAAGAGTGGTGCAGAACACTGGACCCCGTTCTCTGTGTCACTTACTTGATGGAATTAACTTTGTTAATATTTTATTTGCTTGTTAATCATTCATTATCCCAGTTTCCACTCTGCTTGTGTCGGAATTCCAGAATTTAGGTGATTTCCCATATGGTCATATATACCAAACCGCTGCACGACCAGCTCTGCCCTCACCTACTGTATCCTCACCCATCCCTTGTAGATTGTGAGCCCTCGCGGGCAGGGTCCTCTCTCCTCCTGTACCAGTCGTGACCTGTAGTGGTTAAGATTATTGTACCTGTTTTACTATGTATACCCCTCCTCACATGTAAAGCACCATGGAAAAAATGGCGCTATAATAATAATTTACAGATCAATGGATTAACAAGTGACCTGCACAACTTCCATGTTATTTCCAATTAAAAGTCAGACAGGGTCATTGTATGCACTCCAACAGCAGCAATTCAAACTTAGGTTATGTGTCCGTGGTATGTGTGTGATATCATACACTAATGGTGCTCCTAACACGTGATCCTTGTCAGCATGTTATTTTCCATATCGCTACCTACTATATATACTCCTGTATAAGCCAAGTTTTTCAATACATTTTTTTTGTGCTGAAAATGCCCCCCTCGGCTTATATACGAGTCATTGTCCCAGTTTATGGCAGCGGAGCAGTGGATGACAGGCAGGAGACGGTGGCTGCGGCTAAAGCCTGTGCCCACTGCTACAGAGAAATGAATATTCACTGTACTGGCAAAGAATATTAATTTCTCTTCTATCGCTCACACAGTTACAGCCGCTGGCTTCCTGCAGCTGTCGGGCTCTCATGTATGCCCGCTCATCAAGGTAATGAATATTCACCTCTCTCCGCTCCCATAGGCGTGGAGAGAGGTGAATATTCATTACCTTAATGAGTAGGGACACGTCATTAAGCACCGGAACTGGGCGCCTTTCAGACATTGTGAAGTATACCGAGTTTAAGAACACTTCACAGTGTTCGAAACACTTCCTGTTTGTTCATAGTTCTTTCTGCATCCTCTAATCTATTTGCAATTTACAATTGATTTTTGTATTCTACGCTATCCTTTATTTAAAAAAAAAAATAAAAATTGGAATAAAGGTTTTTCAATTTTTAACAACTAAGCTGGATTATTTTTCCGGCCCATAGCTGAAAGATGTGCCAAATTCATTAAGAGGAGCATGCCCTTTTGGGAATTTGGCATATCTTACTGTACACATCATCAATTATGGCGTGCAAAACACAAATTTTGATGAATCGGGGCCATTGACTTTCTCCTTAAATCTTACACCAGTCTCCAAATAGAGCAGTAGTCGGCTCAGCTCATCTGCCTTTCCCTTTTAACAATCTATGGGGATCTCCGTTTTCGAACTTCAAAAGATCAGAACTTCTGACGGGTCTCTAGGATGTGTCAAACATTTAGTGAGAGTGCACTAAAGACTTACTGTATTAGTGATGTTCCCTGCTTTTACAATGATTTGTTATTTTTTGCACCAGTTCTCACTCACCTCTGAGTAACACTGGCTCCCATTTGAATTCTCTTTGTTCCCAGGTGTTGTATAGTCAGGTTACAGGCACAGAACCCAGAACTGGGCATGTTGCAAATGAGAAGCAGCTTAACTGTTTTATCATTTGCATAACGTTTTGTGTTGCTGATGTTGCGGTTCATGGCATTGAATGGAGATCTGTGCTGTTCAGCTCTGCTTAAGGTTTACACCAGAGCTCATAGCAGCTGATCGATAGTGGTATCGGACTCCCACTGTTTGATATCGATAATCAATCCTGCAAATAGGTCATCAATATTTATATCCCCGGAAAACACTTTTCAGAAGAATAATATTGAAAAAAGATTTGCATAAACTCAGTGTTCTGGACTCATTTTACTTAGGACTAGGCAGATTCAGTAGCGGATTATTTAAAGAGGTTGCATGACTAGAGCAGGCTATACACAATACATACCAGTTATGTGAAAAAGTATTTGCCCCTTCCTGAATTCCTATTCTTTTGCATATTTGTCACAATTAAATGTTTCAGATCGCCCATCAAATTTAAATATTACACAAATATAACACAAGTAAACACAAAATGCAGTTTTTAAATTAAGGTCTTTATTAAGGATTATTCTTAAAAATTATTTATTATTTAGAAATACAATCCTACCCTGTGTTAAAAAAGTGATTGCCCCACTCTCCTATTATCATAAATTAACTGTGTTTTATCACATCTTTGGGAAGCTGAGTTCAAATTCTCTAGCCACACCCAGGCCTTATTACTATCACACCTGTTCTCAGTCAAGAAATCACTTAAATAGGACCTGCCTGACAAAGTGATGTAGACCAAAAGATCTTCAAAAGCTAGACGTCATGCCGCGATCCAAAGAAATTCTGGAACAAATGAGAAACAAAGTCACTGAAATCTATCCGTCAGGAAAAAAGTTATAAAGCCATTTCTAATGCTTTGAATCTCCAAAGAACCATAGTGAAAGCCATTATCCACAAATGGTGAAAACATTGAATAGTGGTGAACCTTCCCAGGAGTGGACAGCCGATCAAAATTAACGTAAAGGGAACCTGTCACTTCATTTGGCCGCTATAAGATGTGGCTATTGCCTTTCGGAGCTTATCTAGAGCATTCTGTAATGCTGTAGATAAGCCCCCGGTCCAACCTGAAAGAGAAGAAAAACACGTTTTATTATACTCACTCGGGGGTGGTCCAGTACGATGGGTGTCGCAGGTCTCGGGTCTGGCGCCTCCCATCTTCATGTAATGTCGTCATCCTGCTTGCTTCGTGCCGTGCTCCTGCGCATGCGTACTGATCTGAAAGTACTGCAGTGCGCAGGCGCCGGGAAAGGTCAGAGAGGCCCAATGCCTGAGCTCTGCAGTGCGAAAACCACTGCTGAGCAATAAGAACATAAAGGCTCGTCTTGGTTTTGCCAGAAAACATCTTGATGATTCTCAAGACTTTTGGGAGAATACTCTGTGGACTGACGAGACAAAAGTTGAACTTTTTGGAAGATATGTGTCCCATTACATCTGACGTAGAAGTAACACAGCATTTCAGAAAAGGAACATCATACCAACAGTAAAATGTGGTGGTGGTGGTAGTGTGATTAAAGGGTTATTCCTACATTATTAATCATGGCTCAGGGGTTAGAAATCCTAAAATAAGTTGTCAAATGCAATCAATTTACAAAAGTGTTCTCTGGTCCCCATATCACCCCCTGAGCACCCACATGTAGCATGCTTATTTATCCCATAATATGTTATTTATTGATCTTTACTCAATTATATAGCGCTATCATACTCTGCAGCGCTTTACAGACATCATCACTGTCCCCATTGCAGCTCAGAATCTAGATTCTCTATCCGTAGAACCCAGAGGAATCCCATGCAAACTCGGGGAGAACATACAAACTCCTTCAGATGTTGTCCTTGTTGTGATTTAATCCCAAGGCGCCAGCACTGCAAAGTAACAATGCTAACCACTGAGCCACCATGCATCTTGTATTTCATGACAGTTCGCACATGCTCAGTAGAGAACTGCTATTCTTTTAGAGTGGGTATCCTCTTTGCAGTGAATCATCATCGGTGTAATTTTATCGTCCTCACACCTTTTTACATTAATGGCCTATCTTTAGTATGGTGGAAGGGGGTGCTGCTGTGCTTGTGTAAACAGTAACGGGGATACTGCACTCCAGCGACCATTGCAGCCCCTTCATTCTGTGGAGCAAAGATGGTTCGACCCCAGAAATCAATGTCTTACTCTTATAAATTCATTCAGGTGTCCATGTATCACAGTCCTATCACGGTGTGGCCTCTAGATTCCCGACCTGAACTCCACAGCCTCGTAGTCATATATGAGGCTGTCAAGTTTCCTTCAGGAGACCCGCGGTCAACCCGTGCATCGCAGTCCGAACATGAAGCATGGACGTCTGAATGAGGCTTTAAGTTGTATTTTACACTGTGGCTGTACTGTACAGTGTCACTAATGGCATTGTGTGTCTGGTCTTGCTATCAGACCTGGGTTTCTAAGATATCTGTATATGTATGTGAGGTCTTACCACCTAGTGCGCCAATGAAAATTGGTCATGCCATACGGTTAAGCCCATAAAATCACTTCTTTTTCCTTTTCTGAAAATGAAATCTGTAACTGAGAGAACATATTCTACTTTTAAGTATTTTTCACAATTATTGCCTTTTATTTTCCCTGTAATGTGCTTGGGGTAGCACATGACCAGTATTGTGGATCTGGCCAGGGACCCCTACAGCCATAATATATGTCTGCTGGCCAGTTCTCTCCTGACCAGTATTGTGGATCTAGCCAGGGACCCCTACAGCCATAATATATGTCTGCTGGCCAGTTCCCTCCTGACCAGTATTGTGGATCTGGCCAGGAACCCCTACAGCCATAATATATGTCTGCTGGCCAGTTCTCTCCTGACCAGTATTGTGGATCTGGCCAGGAACCCCTACAGCCATAATATATGTCTGCTGGCCAGTTCTCTCCTGACCAGTATTGTGGATCTAGCCAGGGACCCCTACAGCCATAATATATATCTGCTGGCCAGTTCTCTCCTGACCAGTATTGTGGATCTCGTCAGGGACCCCTACAGCCATAATATATATCTGCTGGCCAGTTCTCTCCTGACCAGTATTGTGGATCTCGTCAGGGACCCCTACAGCCATGATATATGTCTGCTGGCCAGTTCCCTCCTGACCAGTATTGTGGATCTGGCCAGGGACCCCTACAGCCATGATATATGTCTGCTGGCCAGTTCTCTCCTGACCAGTATTGTGGGTCTGGCCAGGGACCCCTACAGCCATAATATATATCTGCTGGCCAGTTCTCTCCTGACCAGTATTGTGGGTCTGGCCAGGGACCCCTACAGCCATAATATATGTCTGCTGGCCAGTTCTCTCCTGACCAGTATTGTGGATCTCGTCAGGGACCCCTACAGCCATAATATATATCTGCTGGCCAGTTCTCTCCTGACCAGTATTGTGGGTCTGGCCAGGGACCCCTACAGCCATAATATATGTCTGCTGGCCAGTTCTCTCCTGACCAGTATTGTGGATCTCGTCAGGGACCCCTACAGCCATAATATATGTCTGCTGGCCAGTTCTCTCCTGACCAGTATTGTGGGTCTGGCCAGGGACCCCTACAGCCATAATATATGTCTGCTGGCCAGTTCTCTCCTGACCAGTATTGTGGATCTGGCCAGGGACCCCTACAGCCATGATATATGTCTGCTGGCCAGTTCTCTCCTGACCAGTATTGTGGATCTGGCCAGGGACCCCTACAGCCATGATATATGTCTGCTGGCCAGTTCTCTCCTGACCAGTATTGTGGGTCTGGCCAGGGACCCCTACAGCCATAATATATGTCTGCTGGCCAGTTCTCTCCTGACCAGTATTGTGGGTCTGGCCAGGGACCCCTACAGCCATAATATATGTCTGCTGGCCAGTTCTCTCCTGACCAGTATTGTGGATCTGGCCAGGGACCCCTACAGCCATGATATATGTCTGCTGGCCAGTTCTCTCCTGACCAGTATTGTGGATCTGGCCAGGGACCCCTACAGCCATGATATATGTCTGCTGGCCAGTTCTCTCCTGACCAGTATTGTGGATCTGGCCAGGGACCCCTACAGCCATGATATATGTCTGCTGGCCAGTTCTCTCCTGACCAGTATTGTGGATCTGGCCAGGGACCCCTACAGCCATGATATATGTCTGCTGGCCAGTTCTCTCCTGACCAGTATTGTGGATCTGGCCAGGGACCCCTACAGCCATGATATATGTCTGCTGGCCAGTTCTCTCCTGACCAGTATTGTGGGTCTGGCCAGGGACCCCTACAGCCATGATATATGTCTGCTGGCCAGTTCTCTCCTGACCAGTATTGTGGATCTGGCCAGGGACCCCTACAGCCATGATATATGTCTGCTGGCCAGTTCTCTCCTGACCAGTATTGTGGATCTGGCCAGGGACCCCTACAGCCATGATATATGTCTGCTGGCCAGTTCTCTCCTGACCAGTATTGTGGATCTCGTCAGGGACCCCTACAGCCATAATATATGTCTGCTGGCCAGTTCTCTCCTGACCAGTATTGTGGGTCTGGCCAGGGACCCCTACAGCCATGATATATGTCTGCTGGCCAGTTCTCTCCTGACCAGTATTGTTGGTCTGGCCAGGGACCCCTACAGCCATAATATATGTCTGCTGGCCAGTTCTCTCCTGACCAGTATTGTGGATCTCGTCAGGGACCCCTACAGCCATAATATATGTCTGCTGGCCAGTTCTCTCCTGACCAGTATTGTGGATCTCGTCAGGGACCCCTACAGCCATAATATATGTCTGCTGGCCAGTTCTCTCCTGACCAGTATTGTGGGTCTGGCCAGGGACCCCTACAGCCATGATATATGTCTGCTGGCCAGTTCTCTCCTGACCAGTATTGTGGGTCTGGCCAGGGACCCCTACAGCCATAATATATGTCTGCTGGCCAGTTCTCTCCTGACCAGTATTGTGGGTCTGGCCAGGGACCCCTACAGCCATAATATATGTCTGCTGGCCAGTTCTCTCCTATACTGGGGGCAACCTATAGCATTGTTTAGTGGCTTGTTATTCTGTCACCTCTCTAGCACTGCAGTAACAAGTATGAGATGATAATATTAGAGTGATTTGTGGCTGGGAGGTCGGCGATCTGGCCTCAGATGTAGCTCAGCTTAAGCGATCATCTCATTAGATTTTCTTATGTATAAATTACTTTTTCTTGTGCTAGTGAAAAAACTGTTAGGAAAGTTTCTTAAAAAAAAATATAGAGGATTACTATTATTCCAAGCTGGAAAGGAGCGAACAAAAACCCCAACTGTGAGTAGGTCATGTGGAAGAGCGGGGTCTATGTATAGCCAGTAATATGCGCACTCCGGCTATTATTATAGGTTGCCAGGCAACAATGTCACAATCATGAGCGACGGAAACATTGGGTTAGTATTTGCATAATATTGGATGTTTTATTGTGTGTAATTGGCACTAGAGCAAAGAAAAAAATAAAAATTTGAAAAATAAAATGTATACTTTTCTTCCAGGTATGAATCCCCCCAAGTGGCTTTACATTGTGGGACAATGCTACGTGAATGTGTCCGCCACGAGCCGCTTTCCAAAACCATCCTATACTCCGAGCAATTTGAGGACTTCTTTAAATACGTGGAAATGTCAACCTTCGACATCGCTTCCGATGCCTTTGCTACATTTAAGGTAAATTGTTCAATGCTCTGTTCAGTGTTTATGTCGTCTATAATAGATCCCCAGACCAAAAGTATTTTCCTCGCTGCTCTATTAGAAGACAGGAATGAAATGCAGCAAACTACACAAAGACAGCGTTTATAGTGACCTGATGCATTATAAAGTAATGGGAATAAAACATTAGCTTCTATTTATTACAGTATATAACTGTTCCTCTTAGCTCGTGTTCCATATGGTCATGCAGGTCATAGAAAGCTGAATAACATGATACCTTGCTATATTTGATCCGATGTTTTATTTCACAGAAATCCACGGTTTTCTCAATATGTAAATGAGCTGTTAAGATCTATGGGCCGGACATAGATCTCTCTGAGAATCTGCCTCCGGAGATGATTTTAAATGAAAGGGCGAGTTACCAGCCTGAGACATGAAGCTCAGGAGAGCAGTCATTACATGTCTCACACTGGTAACGCCACATTTCATTTAACACAAGCTCTGGAGGCAGATTAACCCCCGATTTCCATTATCTGGCTCATAGATCGTAACAGCACATTTGCATATTAAGAAAAACATGGATTTCTCTTGAATAAGAAATTGGATCACACATATCGGGATATCATCTTATTCAACTTTCTATGACCTACATGCCCATATAGACGGCTCAGGAGGATAGATACTTCGGACAGATTTCCTTTTGAAAGGACACCTTTCATCAAATGGTTCATATTGAGCTGGAAATATGATGTGGCTGCAGGACCAAATAATGCATTTTGATTTTTTTTTTTTTTTTTTTCAATTCTGCCTTTCCTTTGTGGCGGTATTAGCACAGTATTGGCACATGGTGAGCTAACTTAAGACTAAATGGGTGTTATTATGAACTTGTCCCCGACATCTGTACTTCTTCTCCCTGTATGAGTTGCTAATTAAGGAAAGAGGCTGAAATCTTCTAAATCTCTGTTGCTAAGTTCTGCTGTGAGTGTAAAACTTTTTTATACTATTTTGCTAAAACTTTTACCATTGCTATTGGGTGTTGTCCAGTGCGATGACGAGCCTATTTCTCGATCCATCTTGACTGCACTTTTAATGTAATAATACATTTTCATTAACCCATTTGTCAGGTCATGTGACTGCTCGGTCGGCCCATGAGCCTCTGTGACACCAGATCGTCGCAGCAGTAATGCTGGTGCAGTTTTCACCCAAAATACTGTCATTCATGAATGCGTTTTAGACCCTTTTTGTGCCTCATCCAATGGGGTGGCGTGGTTTAGCAATATCCGGTACAAATATTGCCCCAAATGTTTCATGAAATAATTAGCATCTTTTGGGATAACTGAATATTAGACACATTTGGAACATTTGCATGTACCAATTAAGATGCATTTTTGATTTTGGAACCTAACTACAGTCATGACATGTGACATTTCTTTAACATTTTGCTCATATAGCGCCAGCAAGTTCCGTAGCACCGTACCGATTTTGTCCTCATACACGAATCTGGTTCTGTCACAAATGAGTCTCACATTGTATATCTCCTACTGCAGACACAAATGTATGAACTAGGGCACGTTTCAGATGCATCCAGTTATTCTTCCATTGTGTTTAAAGGGGTTGTCTGGCCATAAGCTTCAGGTCAGCACTCTGTGACTGCAGACTTGTGAATCTTCGCATTGTTCTCAATGTGCAGTGTGAGGATCCTCCGTTGCCAGCGCAAAGAGGGGCAGGCATGTGACTACTAGTATGTGATTTGCATACATTGCAGTCACATGCCAACTAGATGGGTGCCACCTTATATTGAAGAAAGCCAGACACAGTCTAGTTGGAATGTGTTCAGGAGGATGCATACTTGTGGGCACTTGACTGCCCATTCCCAGCACCGGCACCATGGAATCCTCACAGCGTATGATGTGAGGGTTCCAAGACTGCAGACATGTAGCCTAAGGGTATGTTCACACGTTCAGGATTTCCATCCTTTTTTTTTCAGGACAGTTTTTTAAAAAAACTGCAGCTCTTGGCAGAAAACGCAGGTCCTTTTTTTGTCCTTTTTTGATGCGTTTTTTGATGCGTTTTTTTATGCGTTTTTTTATCCTTTTTTTATGCAGTTTTCTATGCAGAGACTGTGTGTTTCCTAGGAAGCTTTTTAGGGCTAAAATGGCTGAAAATACCCTAACCCTACCCCTAACCCTAACCCTAACCCTACCCCTATCCCTATTCTAACCTTAGTGAAAAAAAAAAAAAAAATTCTTAATTTTTTTATTGTCCCTACCAATGGGGGTGACAAAGTGGGGGGGGGTGTCATTTACTATTTTTTTATTTTGATCACTGAGATAGGTTATATCTCAGTGATCAAAATGCACTTTGGAGCGAATCTGCCGGCCGGCAGATTCGGCGGGCGCACTGCGCATGCGCCCACCATTTTGCAAGATGGCGGCGCCCAGGGAGAAGACGGCCGGACGGACACCGGGACGCCGGGTAAGTATAAGGGGGGGAGATTAGGGCACGGGGGGGGGCATCGGAGCACTGGGGGGGGCATCGGAGCACGGGGGGGGCATCGGAGCACGGGGGGGCGGGATCGGAGCACGGGGGGCAGCCACACTCCACCCACGCACTTCCTGCTGCAGCGGTTCTGCACATCAAATCGCAGTAAAACCCGCAGATATATTTTTGATCTGCGGGTTTTACTGCGATTTTGACCTCACAATGGAGGTCTATGGGTGCAGAACCGCTGCGGTTCAGGAAAAAGAAGTGACATGCTCCTTCTTTTTTGCCGCAGCTATTCTGCGCGGCTTTTTAAACGAAATTACGGATCATGTGCACAGCAGTGACTGTTTTCCATAGGGTTACATTGTTATGTACCCTGCATGGAAAACAGCTGCGGAACCGCAGCGGCAAAACCGCTGCGGTTCCGCAGTAAAAAACGCACTGTGTGAACATGGCCTAAGGCCATATATTCCCTTTTAAGGACAGTTTCACACATCTGTGAAACATGGACAGCGCTTGTATGGGTACACCAGATTTGAGCTAACTGCTTAATGTCTGGACGGCTCGTCTGACCATATTTCATTGAATGAAGTCATTTTCTTCACCTGAACGTTGTTGGTGAATTCCCCGTTAAAAAGCCCTTTAGAAGCAGTACCTAACACTGATGGAAAACATTGCCATAGAAAGCTTCAAATCTATAACTCAACTGCGTGTATCAAAATTGTAGTGTGGTTACGCGCAGGATGCTTCTGTGGTGCCGCTTCCTGCTAACCTCACTTTTTTTTTTTTTTAATGGTAATCCTTATTTGCAACAGTGTATTGTCATTCTGTACTGTTTATAGAGAAGGTATAGCGAAGGTGGCATAGATAGATGCCTTCCAACTCGCTCTATACACAGCATTTAATGAACACTATGTATTCAGGTCAGGAAGCGACCATGCTTTCTATTGCTGCAGTCCTGGTGATTGCATGATTTCCAGGTGTCGGCAAGCTGCAGCAGCTCCCGAGTCTTGGCAGTCTCAGATCAGCGCTATATTTTTACTCTGCTTCTTCCATATGTTGTGGTAGCTACTAGAGATGGGTGGAGCCCTGGATGTTCGTGTCCGGTGGGATTGGCTGAACAGCTAAGAAGAAACTTCAGGTTTCGGTATCAGAACAGTACCCAAACCCAGACCCAATTAAATTGATTGGGGGGCCCGAACATCCAATGTTTGCCACGCAGTCATGTGCATAGATTGACTACTACTCCCATCAGCCTACGCCTGCTGCCGCTAATAACCGCAAGAGCAGACGCAGCTGATGGCAGTATTCATGAGCCGGCGCCTGTGCTCTAAATAAATAATTAAAAAAAATAAATAAATAAAAAAGCAGTGTATTTTTTTATAACCAGTTAGGCAAAACTAACAGCTGTGGGCTGCAATCCTCACCTGTCAGTGTTAGCAAGGCTGGTTATCAAGAATAGAGGGGTTGCCACACCGTATTTGTTTATTATTTAAATAAATAAGTTTAAAAAAAATGCCTGGAGTTCCCCTCACTTTTGACAATCAGCCAAGCTAAAGCAGACAGCTGGGGGCTGGTATTCTCAGGCTGGTAAGAGACCATAGATATTGCCCCACCCAGCCTAAAAAGAGCAGCCCGCAGCTGCCCCAGAAAAGGCCCATCTATTAGATGTGCCAGTTCTGGTGTTTTGCCAGTCTCTTCTCACTTGCCCTGTGGCAGTGAGATGAGGGGTTCATATTTGTGGGGTTGATGTCACCTTTGTATTATCTGGTGACATCGAGCCCACGGATTAGTTATGGAGAGGCGTCTATAAGACACCTATCTGTTACTAATCCTGTAGTTATATTTTAGATAAAAACATCCAGAATAAAGTTCTTTATTTGAAATAAAAAAAGCAAACTTTTACATTTTTATTAAAAATAATAAACACAGTTATACTCACCTAATGCCCATTCCACTGAAGCCATGGTCTCCTGTTAAAAAAAAAAACAACCATATCCCTCACCTGTCCGACGTTCTGTCTCATGGCGTAATCAATGTCTGGGGATAAACAATTTTCAACCTGGACGGTGCCAAGATGCGACTGTCCAGGCTGAGAAACAGTGAAGAAATGAGCTGCTGCGAACGTAGCCTCAGTGACTAGCGGTGATGTCATTGAGGTCACCGCAGGTCACTGAGGCTGCAGCGATATTTCAGTCACTGACTGAGCTGCTCATTCATGAAGTATGTGTGAGCAAACTCTGAATTACATTGAGACCATATACAAGGTGGGCCTAGCAGGACCCTGTCATTATCCTTTTGCATAGCTGCATCCAAATTACAAAATAAATACTTTCTTTTATCAGAAACGGTCACCTCGCATATATGAATGTATGTATGCAGGGCATTGTTTATTTGTTGGGTCAATTACACCCGCAAACAGAGAATATTGACAATTGAAGCTATACACACTGCTTCATTCCCCCGTCATTCTGGTGCAGGCTAGTTTGGTGGTCTTCATCTGCACCCAAGCGAAGGATGTGGTGTTATGCCGGCAGCTGACAGCTGAGGATAGTAACCGGCTGGAGCAGTCGGTGACTGGATGTTGCCCAGATTGGATGATCGACTTGTCATGCTGCAGTTTTTTTTATTTTAGCCAGGAGTTTGATGACCCATTAGGGAATGTACATACTGCATCCTTTGTAGGCAGAGTCTGCCTAGAACCTGTCATATAAAGCACCAGAAACATGCCAAAAAGAGTGAACATACGCACAGCAATGTAAAAACAACTTGTCTACATGTTCTGTTTTTTTATTTCTTTTAATGGCTTCAAGATTCCAAAGTTGCACAGCATTAAAAAGAAGTGACCGACCCATTCTCACTCTCAACGTGGACAAATCTGAACTCCTTATCTTTCCTCCATCTCATAGATCTTCCTTACCTGACCTATCTATCGCAATCAATGACATCATGCTTTCCCCCGTACCAGAAGTCCGCTGCCTCGGAGTAGCCTTCGACTCTGCCCTGTCCTTCAAACCGCACATCCAAGCTCTTTCCACCTCCTGTCGCCTCCAGCTCAAAAATATCTCCAGAATCCGTCCTTTCCTCAACCGTCAATCTACTAAAATGCTTGCGCATGCCCTTATCTCCCGCCTCAACTACTGCAACATCCTTTCTCTATCCCCATGATGGCACCACGGAGAGAGGGGTCCGCCCCCAGGGACAGGAAACCTACAGATGAAAAAGGGCGCACCTCTCTCCCACATCAGTTGGTTTCCTGTCCCTGACGGGGAACCTACAGCACGTACCTGAAGGATTCTTCGTGGGATTCCAGGGAGCTGGCCGGTCGGTTCCTGACAGGGGGCGCCCTGTCACGGCTGGGTCCAGCAGGTTTTCGCCCCCCTTTTCATCCAACCCTGAAGCACCACCACGAGGGTCGGCGGGCCCTATGGGTGAGTGTTGCTGGGGGAGGCAGTGAAGAGGATCGAGCCTGCCTTCCCCAGGGAAAAAAAAAAAGGGGGGAGGAAAGAGGCAGGTGACGGCGGTCACCGATACAGCCTCTGTACCGCTATTCGGTACATGGAGGTAGCGGCGGCTACGCTACCATAGCAGGCGCAGGAGCGCTAGATCGCGCAAAAGCGCCTCATGTCACCGCCGGACACCGCCGCCCAAACCGGAAGTGCGGGCCAGGGCGGAACGATAGAACGCGCGCACAGGCGTCCCCGATAATATCTTCCCTATAGGGCGCCTGTGCCGCGAACCGGAAGTGACGCGCGCGCATGCGCAAATGACCGCTTCTGCCGGCGGCAAGTTTAAAAATCAGCGTTCTCTAAGGAGGAAGCGTGGGAAACCCTCTCTTTGCGAAAAACGCAGAGCGAAACCACTATGAGCGATAAAGAGCAGCAAGAGGCACAGGAATGTGCACAATCATCACCTGAGCAAGTACTGCGGCATCCGCGTTCACAGCATCAGCGCAAGGGAAACACTTCCTCCCAGCAGCGCAGCAGCAGCGGACGCTCAGGGTCACAACGCAGCCGAGTCTCTGGGAAAAGTACGCGGCCGGCGACGAATCCAGTGGATATAGTCCCGAGGCCAGAGACGGTATCTTAGTCGTAAGGGGTGAGTGATCTGCGTGAAAGTAATAATGTAATACGAGATTACTTTTTTCTCCTAGGGAAAAAAATGTACAGGCAAATCAAAGCACAAACAGTGTGCGATATGTTCGGAAGAACTACCGTCCTCATGGGAAAAAAAGCTATGCGGGTCCTGCATAGAAAAAACCATTCAGGAGGAATCTCCGGCGTTCGCATCGGACCTGAAAACACTAATAAAGAATCAAGTTGAGAGTGCCCTCAAAGGCATTAAAATTCCGAGGAAAAAACATAGATCCGGTCATAAGTCTCCCGAATCCAGTGTAGAAGAATCAGAGAATGAAACATCTGACTCTAATGACTCATCGACATCCGAGACCTCTTCACTATCATCAGAGGGGGGACGCAGTTGCTTCCCCATCGAGGAGACAGACGCACTGGTAAAGGCCATCAGAACAACTATGGGTCTGGTAGACGAACGTCCTAAAAGAACAGCACAGGACATAATGTTCAGCGGACTAGAACAAAAGAAAAGAAGAGTATTTCCAATAAATGAGAAAATTCATTCTTTGATCAAAAAAGAATGGAAGAGACCGGATAAAAATGTTCTCTTGACCCCCAAAAGGAAGTACCCGTTCGATGACCCAGCCTGCTCATCCTGGAGCAAGGCACCCAAACTGGATGTGGCCATAGCAAAGGCCTCTAAAAAATTTGCCCTGCCCTTCGAGGACATGGGCACACTAAAGGATCCAATGGACAAAAAGGCAGACACCTTTTTAAAAAACTCCTGGGAAGCAGCAGGACGGGGTCTAAAACCAGCCATCGCAGCCACCTGCACAGCCCGTGCTCTAATGGTATGGCTTGAGCATTTGGATTCGCAACTAAAAGAGAAAGTCCCAAGAGAGACAATACAAAAGTCAGTGTCCATGATGAAAGGGGCAGCAGCTTTTCTGGCGGACGCTTCGGTGGACTCAGCAAGATTATCAGCCAGGTCGGCTTCTTTCTCAAACGCCGCAAGACGCGCCCTGTGGCTGAAGTGCTGGCCGGGGGACCTGCAGACAAAGACCAAGCTTTGCTCAATACCTTGCGAAGGTGAATTCCTGTTTGGGTCAACGTTGGACGACATCCTCGACAAAGCAGGAGATAAAAAGAAATCTTTTCCCGGGTTCCCCAACCAGTCATATAGGCGCTCCTTTCGGAACAGAAAGTTCATGCGCAGAAGACCTCCAAAAGGAAATAAAGACGGATGGGAAGACAGAAGAAACAAAAACAGGGGCTTCTTGTTCAACAAACCCCCCCCCTCCAGATAATAAAAAATCCCAATGAAGGTACTCCCCGGGTCGGAGGGAGACTAGCCGAGTTTCTTCCAGCCTGGGAAAGAATTTCAAACAGTCCTTGGATTCTAGGTATTATACGAGAAGGCCACTAGGGAGTGCAGGAAGGATAGGGCTCTGTTTGTCTGCTTCCAGGGTCCACGCAAGGGACAAAAAGCATCGAAAGCCACGTTAGCAAGATGGATAAGAGACGCCATCGCCCTATCCTACTCATCCTGTGGGACAGCTATCCCAGAGAACATAAAAGCTCATTCGACCAGAGCAGTGGCATCATCCTGGGCGGAGAGAGCTGGCGCTTCAATACAACAGATATGTAGAGCGGCCACTTGGTCTTCCCAGTCTACATTTTTCAAGCATTACCGCTTAGACTTGACCTCCTCTGATCCTACCTTTGGGCGAAGGGTTCTAGAGGCAGTGGTCCCTCCCTAATAGCTCTATCTATTCAAATCTCTCCGTGGTGCCATCATGGGGATAGAGAAAATGGTAGTTACCTGCCGATAACGGTATTTCTCTGATCCCATGATGGCACCCGTATATTCCCTCCCTTTTCACACACAGGTGTGCACTTGATAATGTACTAGTAATTAATTTTAGTCACGGTGCCTCTGTTAAGTTAAATAGCTTAAGTTTAATTTGTGCAAATATTGAGTTGCAGCTGAAGTTCTGTATAAGGCTCTGTAATCCAACTGATGTGGGAGAGAGGTACGCCCTTTTTCATCTGTAGGTTTCCTGTCCCTGGGGGCGGACCCCTCTCTCCGTGGTGCCATCATGGGATCAGAGAAATACCGTTATCGGCAGGTAACTACCATTTTTCTGCGGCCTCTCTGCTAACACCCTTGCACCTCTCCAGTCCATCCTTAACTCTGCTGCCCGACTAATTCATCTCTCTCCTCAGTACTCCTCTGCTTCCCCCCTCTGCAAATCTCTTCACTGGCTCCCATTCCCTCAGCGTATTCAATTCAAATGATTAATACTGACCTACAAAGCCATCCACAACCTGTCTCCTCCATATATCTCTGAACTAATCTCCCGATTTCTTCCCTCACGTGATCTCCGGTCTTCCCAAGACCTCCTTCTCTCCTCCACACTTATTCGCTCCTCATCCAACCGCTTCCAAGACTTCTCCCGAATATCCCCCATCCTCTGGAATTCTCTGCCCCAACACGTCCGACTATAAACCACATTCGGATCCTTCAGAGGGAACCTGAAAACCCATCTCTTCAGGAAAGCCTACAGCCTGCACTGACCCCTCTGCCTCCTCACCACTACCGAAGCTACCCCCTCACCAACACCGGAGCTCCTGCAACCCTCAACCTATTGTCTCCTTCCCCACCATCCTGTAGAATGTAAGCCCGCAAGGGCAGGGTCCTCACCCCTCTGTATCAGTCTGTCATTGTTAGTTTGTTTACTGTAAGTAATATATGTAACTTGTATGTAACCCCTTCTCATGTACAGCACCATGGAATCAATGGTGCTATATAAATAAACAATAATAATAATAATTCTTCTGGCATCACAGAAGATGCTTGAGGGAAAACACCGCTAGGGTTTTTCTGAAGCATCTTTTGAAGGAAAAACTCAGCGGGTGCCAGTGTCTAAAAGACGTTGTGTGCACATACCATTATTGAGTTTTCCTCATGACAGACAACCTGTCCCCAGGAGCAATATTTTATTTTTTTAACCCTTAAACTGCTTTATTTCCCCTTAACAGTTCCAGGGCTGAGTCTCTGCCACCGCCCGCAATGTCTGCACCGCAGCGAATTAGTGAGCTCAGCGGCTCTGAGAGGATTGGCGCTCAGTTATTGGCTGTAGACCATAACCGACATCGGGACTACAGGCAGAGACTCGGTGCTGGACCAAGGGTGGGTGGCTAAAGTACAATTTGCTTTTATTTAGAACAAACTGGACCTAGGGACTGGTTTTCTGAAAATGAGAAACTCCTTTTATAGCCATTTTTCAGTAATAAAGACATACTTGTATACGGCGTAGTACCATGATGTGTTGGCACATATTGCAGACAATGGATACTCATGTTTTCTCCAGCTTTTCAATACTTACATGGATTTATCACCAACAAAGAAGGCCTGCAAATAGCAGGAAATAACTCACTGAGCGAATGGAACTTGCCTATAGGAATGCTCTCGAGTACTGAACAGGTTGGGCCGTGGATGTGACTTGGCCCTGACAAACTTTTGTGTTTCTGGATTAATTCAGAATATGTTATTACTTGTGCTTCTAGTCCTGATAAATACCATTAAAAACCTTGAAACAAAACCATCAAAGACTAACATAAGATAATGCTCCCTCAGCCGGCAGCAGTTTATCTCCCATGGAAAGAAAAGATTGAGCATCTCGAAATTCAGCATACGTCATCCCTATTTCCTCTGAACTGATCTGTGGGGGAGATTTTGGACACCCCTTAGAATTGTCAGATGGGACCAATTTTTTTCCCCTCAAAATTTATTATGCAGGCACTATAAAATGCAGTCGCTATTCCGCAAACTTATATGCAGTGACAAATCTGCTGCATTTTTGGCTCCATGGGTATGTAGCTTCGTAGCTATGCACCTGCTGGGCCGGCTAGGTACTCATCTAGGTATTAAGCACTCACATACTGGAACGTTTTACCAGTGCATCACCGTCAGACTGACTGACCAAGGATATTAATAGGAATATGGTACAACAGCATACAGCTGACAACTATGCCATGCACTGGCACTACCCCTCAGAGATGATACTGTGCCCTCTCTACTGACCACAAGGTCATTATCTCCATATATAACTCTCTCCTCTGGGAAAGGGCTCTATATATATATATATATATATATATATATATATATATATATATATATATATATATATATATATATATATATATATATATATATATATATATATATATATATATATATATATATATATATATATATATATATACTAGATTTGTGGCCCGATTCTAACGCATCGGGTATTCTAGAATATGCATGTCCCCGTGGTATATGGACAGTGATGATTCCAGAATTCGCGGCAGACTGTGCCCGTCGCTGATTGGTCAAGGCAACCTTTATGACATCATCGTTGCCATGGCAACCATTATGACATCTACGTCGATACTGTGCCCGTCGCTGAATCAGAAACGTGGGATTTCTACGTCCTTTATGACATCATCGTCGCTGTGCCCGTCGCTGATTGGTCGAGGCAACCTTTATGACATCATCGTCGCCATGGCAACCATTATGACATCATCGTCGCTGTGCCCGTTGCTGATTGGTCGAGGCCTGGCGGCCTCGACTAATCAGACACGGGATGTCTACATCCTTTATGACATCATCGTCGCTGTGCTCGTCACTGATTGGTCGAGGCCTGGCGGCCTCGACCAATCAGAGACGCGGGATTTCTACATCGATGCTGTGCCGGTCTCTGATTGGTCGAGGCCTGGCGGCCTCGACCAATCAGAGAGCCGGGATTTCCAAGACAGACAGAAAGACAGACAGACGGAAAAACCCTTAGACAATTATATATATGTAGATATATATATATATATATATATATATATATATATATATATATATATATATATATATATATATATATATATATATATATATATATATATATATATATATATATATATATATATAAATATACACACACAGTACAGACCAAAAGTTTGGACACGCCTTCTCATTTAAAGATTTTTCTGTATTTTCATGGCTATGAAAATTGTAAATTCACACTGAAGGCATCAAAACTATGAATTAACACATGTGGAATTATATACTTAACAAAAAAGTGTGAAACAAGTGGAAATATGTCTTATATTCTAGGTTCTTCAAAGGAGCCACCTTTTGCTTTGATTGATGACTGCTTTGCACACTCTTGTCATTCTCTTGATGAGCTTCAAGAGGTAGTCACCGGGAATGGTTTTCACCTCACAGGTGTGCCCTGTCAGGTTTAATAAGTGGGATTTCTGGCCTCATAAATGGGGTTGGGACCATCAGTTGTGTTGTGGAGAAGTCTGGTGGATACACATCTGATAGTCCTACTGAATAGACTGTTAGAATTTGTATTATGTCAAGAAAAAAGCAGCTAAGTAAAGAAAAACGAGTGGCCATCATTACTTTAAGAAATGAAGGTCAGTCAGTCTGAAAAAATGGGAAAACTTTGAAAGTGTCCCCAAGTGCAGTTGCAAAAACCATCAAGCGCTACAAGAAACTGGCACACATGAGGACCGTCCCAGGAAAGGAAGACCAAGAGTCACCTCTGCTTCTGAGGATAAGTTTATCCGAGTCACCAGCCTCAGAAATCGCTGGTTAACAGCAGCTCAGATTAGAGACCAGGTCAATGACACACAGAGTTCTAGCAGCAGACACATCTCTACAACAACTGTTAAGAGGAGACTTTGTGCAGCAGGTCTTCATGGTAAAATAGCTGCTAGGAAACCATTGCTAAGGACAGGCAACAAGCAGAAGAGACTTGTTTGGGCTAAAGAACACAAGGAATGGACATTAGACCAGTGAAAATCTGTGCTTTGGTCTAATGAGTCCATATTTGAGATCTTTGATTCCAACCACCGTGTCTTTGTGCGACGCAGAAAAGGTGAACGGATGGACTCTACATGCCTGGTTCCCACCATGAAGCATGGAGGAGGAGATGTGATGGTGTGGGGGTGCTTTGCTGGTGACACTGTTGGGGATGTATTCAAAATTGAAGGCATACTTAACCAGCATGGCTACCACAGCATCTTGCAGCGGCATGCTATTCCATCCAGTTTGCGTTTAGTTGGACCATCATTTATTTTTCAACAGGACAATGACCCCAAACACACCTCCAGGCTATGTAAGGGCTATTTAACCAAGAAGGAGAGTGATGGAGTGCTACGCCAGACCTGAACCCAATCGAGATGGTTTGGGGTGAGCTGGACCGCAGAGTGAAGGCAAAAGGGCCAACAAGTGTTAAACATCTCTGGGAACTCCTTCAAGATTGTTGGAAGACCATTCCCGGTGACTACCTCTTGAAGCTCATCAAGAGCATGCCAAAAGTGTGCAAAGCAGTCATCAAAGCAAAAGGTGGCTACTTTGAAGAACCTAGAATATAAGACATATTTTCAGTTGTTTCACACTTTTTTAAGTACCGGTATATAATTCCACATGTGTTAATTCATAGTTTCGATGCCGTCAGTGTGAATTTACAATTTTCATAGTCCTGAAAATGCTGAAAAATCTTTAAATGAGAAGGTGTGTCCAAACTTTTGATCTGTACTGTGTGTGTGTGTATATATATATATATATATATATATATATATATATATATATATATATATATATATATATATATATATATATATATATATATATATATATATTCTAACGCATCGGGTATTCTAAAATATGTATTTATGTATATAGCAGCCACATAGTACTGTATATAGCACAGGCCACGTAGTATATAGGAGCCATGTAGTATATAGCAGACAAATACTATGTGGCCTGTGATATATATATATATATATATATATATATATATATATATATATATATATATATATATATATATATATATATATATATATATATTATACTAGATGGTGGACCAATTCTAACGCAACGGGAATTCTAGAATATGCATGTCCACGTAGTATATTGCACAGCCCACGTAGTATATTGCACAGCCACGTAGTATATTGCACAGCCACGTAGTATATTGCCCAGCCACGTAGTATATTGCCCAACCACGTAGCATATATTGCCCAGCATCGTAGTATATTGCCCAGTCACGTAGTATATTGCACAGTCACGTAGTATATTGCCCAGCCACGTAGTATATTGCCCAGCCACGTAGTATATTGCCCAGCCACGTAGTATATTGCCCAGCCACGTAGTATATTGCCCAGCTACGTAGTATATTGCCCAGCTACGTAGTATATTGCCCAGCTACGTAGTATATTGCCCAGTCACGTAGTATATAGCCCAGTCACGTAGTATATTGCCCAGCCACGTAGTATACAGCACAGAGCCACATAGTATACAGCACAGCCACGTAGTATACTGCCCAGTCACGTAGTATATTTCCCAGACACATATGTAACAGGTTGAAAAAGAGTTAAAATAAAAAATAAACATATACTCGCCTTCCGAGGGAGCCCTTGTAGTCCTGTCGCCTGTGTGCGGTGCACGCGGCAGCTTCCTGTCCCAGGGTTGGATGAGCGCAGGACCTGTGATGACATTGCGGTCACATGACCGTGATGTCATAGAAGGTCCTTCTCGCATAGCATCCTTGGCCCCGGAATCTGCCGCTTGCACTGACGAGGAGAGGACGCGACGGCGGAGGGTGAGAATAACATTTTTTTTTATTATTATTATTTGTAACATTAGATCTTTTTACTATTGATGCCGCATACGCATCATCAATAGTAAAAAGTTGGTCACACAGGGTTAATAGCTGCGTTAATGGAGTGCGTTACACCGCGGTCCATTAACGCTGGCATTAACTCTGTGTGAGGGCTGACTGGAGGGGAGTACGGAGTGGGGAGGAAGGAGCGGCCATTTTTCCGCCGGACTGTGCCCGTCGCTGATTGGTCATGGCTGTTTTGCCGTGACCAATCAGCGACTTGGATTTCCATGACAGACAGAGGCCGCGACCAATGAATATCCGTGACAGACAGACAGAAGGACAGACAGACGTAAGTGACCCTTACACAATTATATAGTAGATTGGACTGGACATCTAATACCTCACTGCTCTTGCAGAGGTTTTATGTTTCATCTTCAACTGATTTTTAGTATTTCATAAAACATTTATACTTTTTCCAGCAGCCCCTTGATGGCCGCTGGTTGGTACATTACTTTGAGGTCCAGATTATCATATATACACATTCTCATTACTGCAATACCTAGAATCCACAAAGCTGCTTCTATTTCATACTATTAAAGTTGCATTATGCTAATCACTTAATTACTCCGTGGAATGCATGGCTGATTTTGGCGGGGACCTAGTACAAATAGGTGTTAGCAGACAAGTCTAAAAACTTTGCAGTGAGTTACTGTTCGCCTGCTTTGTAAAGAAGTGCGGGGAATTTTTGTTTTCTTTAGTGCTGGGATAGTTGATACTACTTTATACAGTTTGTTACTTGTATACAAGTCACTTAACAATTTTACTTTATCCTTTTTGTTTAGGAGATATTTCCCTTTTTAAAGTAGTTAAGCGAGATGAGTAGTTTAATCATTGCTCCTAGACCCTTCCAAATACAACTGTCAAGGACTGTCTCAAACTAAGGGAATAACTCTTATATCCGTAAAGGGAATCTGTCAGCAGGTGTTTGCTGTGTAATCTGACAACAGCAAGAGGTAGGGGTTAAAACACTGAATTCAACGATGTGCCAAATGTGAGGAAATGTGCTGTTGTTTACTTACACTGAAGGTTTTATCACCTGCTGATTATCATTTTCCAGACTGCAGCAGTGTGTGCATGCTAGTCTGACTCCGCCCCCTCCTGTGATCAGCAGCTCACTGTTTATAGATAATGTAAACAGAGAGCCTGTTGTGGACAGGGGCAACTTACTCAGCTCTGCTGCTTTGCTCTGATGGTATCACAACCCCTGCACCCAGTAAAAATAACACTGAGCTTTACTTACCCTCCCATTTCTCCAGAGCCGGATCTGCACCGCTGTAGCCGGTGATTGTGTACAGGCTGCATGGGCGACTTCAGCAATGCAGCTTGTCAGCAGTCAGAGTCAGTGGCGAGGATCTGGCACTGAGGTGGGGGGGGGGGGTCATGTGGCAGATACTATAACAGCAGTTAAAAAAGTGCTGGATGCTTTTCTCACAACAGCTGGAATAGTGGGTTATAATTTATTTTAGAGCCAGAAAATGTTTAACTGGTGGAGAAAGGTTCAGCTTGATGGACCTGTGTCTTTTTTTTTTATTTTTCAACCTACCGTATATAACCATGTAAGGCATCATTGCTTATTTTCACCAAGTTGGGAATATTATAATAAGTCAAAAAAAACTCCTTTGATATATAGAATATATGCTGTTTTGCTACATTTGGTCATTTATATCTATATTTGTTGTCGCATTCATTTTTTAGGACTTGCTAACAAGGCACAAGTTGACGGTCGCTGAATTCCTAGAACAGAACTATGATAGAGTAAGTATGGAATTTGTTTTAGATGTGTGTGTGTGTCGGTATATAAATGCTATAAATTAAAACATGCATATAGACCGGCTTTGTGTTTAGACTTGTTATCATTCGTCGCGGATTTATGGTGTTTGTGCATACTCTTGGGAAAGTGAAAAGTTTTGAAACTTTCTTTTGATTGAGAACATGAAGATACAGATCTCTTTCCAAACCTAATATCACTAACGTCTGAGAGGTTGATGGATTGTATGCCACCTCCGCAATTCTCTGTGAGCTGAAGAGCCTGGACTGCAGACTTAAAGCCCCACTCCAGCAGTTTTTTTTGTTTTGTTTTTTTCATCTCTGGAGTGGCACTCTAAATGTAAACCCCCTTCCCCTTGTTCTTATACTCTTATACCCGTTCCACAGTGCCATCTTGTACCCGTAACTTCTGACTGGCCGGAAATCAGAAGTTACATCATGAACTCAGTGCAAGTCTACGAGAGCAAGGACGAGGCTCTCATAGAGATGTATTGAAAAGTGACCTCCGACGCGCTCCATGAAACACTGGAGCCGCCACAGGATAAGTGATAACTTGTTGATCAGTGGTGGGCCGACCTCTGGAACCTATACCGGTTGACAGAATGGGGATCATCTATCCTCATTTGACTAGAATGGCCGTGTTCCACCTGTGTCCATTCAATCCCTATGGAGCTGTCAAGCGGCTGCACTAGGCATTTTTCGTTTGCAGTCAGAATAAAAATCACCTGTTTGGTGTGGGTCCTAATGGTGGGACGTCCCCTGATTGTTCTCACCTAGCCTGTGAATTCAATGCAGGATGGTTGGAGCTGGTCTACTGTAGGATGAAGGCTGCAGTGGATGACGCGGCCCACCCGTGGTGCTACGAGCACTGTATTTGCCCATGAATATTTTTAAAAAAGCAATTTCCTAGCTAATAAACTCATATACCCCTTCTCTGTGTACCCTTCATCCAGCTCTCACCTTGTCCATCTCCTTATCTGATTATCTCGCAGTATTGACCTCAGTAAAGGTCTCAAAGTAATAAAGCGAAATCAAATTGTGGTGACAAATTGAAAGCCGAAATCCTACTTTGACCTTGCGTTTTTTCCACTGCGGTGTAATAGAGGATTCTTGGTACATGGTGACAACTCCCCTCTGGAAATAGACGGCTCCAGTGAGATTTAGATGACGTGTTCCTTCAGGGCAGAACCCGGCAACGGTGGAGTCTGGATTTTGTGGTGATGGGATCAGTGATGAGTGGGTGAGTGTAGGTCCCAGGTTTAGTGGAGTCTGATTTCTGTCCTGACTTTACAATGGGATCATTAATCATTGCAGTATATTTTCTTTTTTGTTTTGTTTTTAGCATTTTTTTTTTTTTTTTTTGCTTAAGGCAAGAAAAAATCTGTTCTCTGCTGCACAGAATCTATGGGATCCCTCTTTAACAATTTACCACAATCCTTTGATATTTCCTTATTATAACGTTTTGCTTGAGTAAGCCGAGGGTTAATCTACAGTTGCATATGCGGAAATAGGGTATAGAGCATTCCCCAGTATCAGGGTAAAGACCACTGTAAGTGAGAGTGTTGCAGAAAACCTGGCTGATCCTCCCAAGCCAGGTATTGGATAAAGTCGTCCTCCTAAAGCGGGGGTGGGGAATCTTTTTTTCTGCCAAGGTCATTTGGATATTTATACCATCCCTCGGGGGCCGTGCAGACTCCGCCCACAAAGTACCTCCTGACTCTGGCACTGGTGTCAGGACGTAATCTTTCATTGCATGCTCTTCGGTGTTCAGTAGTGAACGCTGCATGTGTGTGTTAACTGAGCAAGAAGAATGAATGAGCTTGTGGCACTCAAAATACACCTCCCTGCCCAAGAATGCGGTCCCCGGGGACCTGATAAAAAGTCGAGGGCTGTAAATGGCCCTGGGGCCTGAGGTTCCCCACCCCTGTCCTAAAGGGAAGAATACCGATATTATGGAACTGTATTGCAGAATGTAGATTTATATGCAATGATTGTTCGCATCATATACAGTGTACATAGGTCCTGTGTGGCCAGGCTCTACACAGCCTACACCTATTGCACCACTTGCAGGTTCCGTCTGTAACAAAACATTGCAGCGTCAGGACAGTCGCATTCATCGTCGCTGCTTTGCTCATTTATTGACACAGTATTCGCAAGTTTATAGCCAATTAATTTCTGCGAAAGGAGAGGAGTAAACTGGGTCTGCCCCAAGTCTGCAGATGTCTGCTACTGGGAGAATGTCTACTGCTGACCAATTTGAAAAATGTTGATAGGCAAAAGGTGTATTATAAGGTGGCTGTATATCCAAGCCCTGATGTAGGACGGTGATCCTGGAGCACTACAGGCGGTATGAAGGAGACCGGGGCTCCAAATCCCAGTGTATAGTATGTATAATGACTCACCCAAGTGTTTTTTTTTTTTTTTTTTTTTAGGATTTAAAAAGACTCTTTCACTGGGTTTTTGCCACCTGATCTGAGAACAGCACAATGTAGAAAGATTTCAGTGATGTCACTTATTGAGCTGCTTTCTGTAGTTTTAATAAGAGGATTAGTAAACCTGCTGTCATATCCTCCTCTGTATTCGTCAGCTGTATACAACCCCTCCGACACCACTGATAGGCAGAAAGCTGCCTATGCACAGGGAACATAGAAAGCTACCAGTCGGTGGTGTATGCAGAGCTCAACATTCAGAGAACTGGTAGAACTGCAGGAGAAAAAGAACTGTGATTTTTATCAACACTGCAGCAAGCAAGCCCGTAAGTGATAAATCACTGGAATGAGGGTGTCTACCCCTACATTATGCTGCTCTCGGTAGCGAAAATCTGGTGACAGATTCCCTTTTAAATAAAGTATTTTTTATATAATAGAAGGGTTTTGGCGGTTATCTTTGTATGAGAAAAATAAAAACTATCAGCTTTCTGCCAGAAACAGTACCACTTTTTTGTGTCTAATGTTTACTCAAAGAGGACTGACTGGCAATACCAGACAAAGCCCAAGAATAAAAGTGGCGCTGTTTCTGGAAGTAAGCTGCCACCTTTATAAATGGTAATTGTGATCAGTGTATAAGAGCAGGAGATGAGGACCACTTGGCCCACCATGCTGTTTGCTCCCATCCATACATAGAGTTGTATATACACAAGACCGAATAAACCAGCGCTGGTGTTTTCCACGCCAGTCTTGATGAGGAGACGTGCTGGAGTCAGAAGCTCCTAATTCATGGAAAGGCGTACAACCTGAATCGGGAGCGCCAGAAGAGTGTCGTGCACCTCTGTGTGCATCTCGCCACAAATCCTGATGGAGTAAGAGTTTTGGTGTAGCCAACGCCACCGATTGTCATTAATTTGATGGCCGGTGACAGTAAATGGTATATGCCAAAAGTCGTATCATTTTAGGGAAGCTACCAGTTGCACCAAAACGATGCGACTTTTCAACGCTTTTTAAACCAGTATACTGTTGTAAAGGCTTCCATAAATTGGGCGCAAAGCTTTCATACTTGGAAACACTTTCCTAATCCTATGAGCTATATGTGATTTATCATTTGTCTTTTCTTAATTCTAAGTATAATATTTTCTTTCCTATTTTGTTTTCTAGATATTTAATGACTATGAAAAGCTTCTACACTCTGAGAACTATGTGACTAAAAGACAGTCCTTGAAGGTGAGTGGGTATGGCATGCTGGTCCCGGGAGGACGGCACCTTGTCATTAGCCTTATTGCTCGCTCTACAAGACAATTATTTGTGGTTCTGTTAGCAATGATCAAGCAGTGAAGAGCTACAGGCGTGTATTAATTTATGGTGCTGATCGGATGTGCCAGGGGATGGCACTAATTGTCCCCTGCAGTATATGTTTGGAGAAGTAAATATCAGGCTGTTAGATTTCAACATGCCCAATCGTCATGTCCTCCGATAAACTGTCATAGCATCATCTCACACCGCAGCCCTCCCAAACAGGAACACATGAACACCGATCCGAGCTGAGCGGATGTGCATGAGGTGGGAGCTATACGTCACATGAACGAGTCTTCATCTGACCGCTGTCTAAAGTGTGTGGCCCACGTAATACACCATAATGATCTCTGTAATAGTGTGTTTTCTTTGCAGGGAAACTTTATTCTAGGTATTTTTGCCCTTAAAAACTGCTCTGATCCCTGTGGACATTTATTAGAAGGTCCAAACAATCCTTTTAAAATTTAGATGTAGAGCTGAATTCTAGTATTATCAATAGGGTTAAATACCAATGAACTATTTCCTTTTCATGCTATCTACATTTCATAGCGAAACTTACAGTGATCTGTAATTTACCATATTTTTCATCCTGTAAGACGCGTCCCGGAATTAGTTATCAGAAGATAGAAACAGTTTCCTACTAATTAAAATTTCTATGATGGAAGGGACAATATCACTAATAATTCAATAAGTGGAGGGGACAATATCACAAATTTTAATACACTAGAGTAAAATAGAGCCATAATACATCTATTGTTAGTGTTTCTCTGCAGCATGTGTATTATATACATATACCTTTAAGACACGCACCATTGTCTACACTCTCTCTTCAGCGCACACATATACACAGCACTGCTTCATGGACACTTAGTTTTGCTGTACAGGTCCTTCTCAAAAAATTAGCATATAGTGTTAAATTTCATTATTTACCATAATGTAATGATTACAATTAAACTTTCATATATTATAGATTCATTATCCACCAACTGAAATTTGTCAGGTCTTTTATTGTTTTAATACTGATGATTTTGGCATACAACTCCTGATAACCCCAAAAACCTGTCTCAATAAATTAGCATATTTCACCCATCCAATCAAATAAAAGTGTTTTTTAATAACAAACAAAAAAACCATCAAATAATAATGTTCAGTTATGCACTCAATACTTGGTCGGGAATCCTTTGGCAGAAATGACTGCTTCAATGCGGCGTGGCATGGAGGCAATCAGCCTGTGACACTGCTGAGATGTTATGGAGGCCCAGGATGCTTCAATAGCGGCCTTAAGCTCATCCAGAGTGTTGGGTCTTGCGTCTCTCAACTTTCTCTTCACAATATCCCACAGATTCTCTATGGGGTTCAGGTCAGGAGAGTTGGCAGGCCAATTGAGCACAGTAATACCATGGTCAGTAAACCATTTACCAGTGGTTTTGGCACTGTGAGCAGGTGCCAGGTCGTGCTGAAAAAATGAAATCTTCATCACCATAAAGCATTGACCCTGCCCTTGATGAAACACAGTGGACCAACACCAGCAGCTGACATGGCACCCCACACCATCACTGACTGTGGGTACTTGACACTGGACTTCAGGCATTTTGGCATTTCCTTCTCCCCAGTCTTCCTCCAGACTCTGGCACCTTGATTTCCGAATGACATGCAAAATTTGCTTTCATCAGAAAAAAGTACTTGGGACCACTTAGCAACAGTCCAGTGCTGCTTCTCTGTAGCCCAGGTCAGGCGCTTCTGCCGCTGTTTATGGTTCAAAAGTGGCATTACCTAGGGAATGCGGCACCTGTAGCCCATTTCCTGCACACGCCTGTGCACGGTGGCTCTGGATGTTTCCACACCAGACTCAGTCCACTGCTTCCTCAGGTTCCCCAAGGTCTGGAATCGGTCCTTCTCCACAATCTTCCTCAGGGTCCGGTCTCCTCTTCTCGTTGTACAGCGTTTTCTGCCACATTGTTTCCTTCCAACAGACTTACCATTGAGGTGCCTTGATACAGCACTCTGGGAACAGCCTATTTGTTGAGAAATTTCTTTCTGGGTCTTACCCTCTTGCTTGAGGTTGTCAATGATGGCCTTCTTGACATCTGTCAGGTCGCTAGTCTTACCCATGAGGGGGTTTTGAGTAATGAACCCGGCAGGGAGTTTATAAAAGCCTCAGGTATCTTTTGCATGTGTTTAGAGTTAATTAGTTGATTCAGAAGATTAGGGTAATAGGTCGTTTAGAGAACCTTTTCTTGATATGCTAATTTATTGAGACAGGTTTTTTGGGTTATCAGGAGTTGTATGCCAAAATCATCAGTATTAAAACAATAAAAGACCTGACAAATTTCAGTTGGTGGATAATGAATCTATAATATATGAAAGTTTAATTGTAATCATTACATTATGGTAAATAATGAAATTTAACACTATATGCTAATTTTTTGAGAAGGACCTGTATATATATACACACACAACACTTCTGACAGCTGTCCTACATGTGCACACACAACCCTGCTATAAGCGCGTACACACACGCACAGCTGTCCTATGCTATAGCTTTGCTACATGCGCACACACAGCTTTGCTACATGTGCACACACATCCTTGTTACAAGCGTGCACACACAGCTGTCCTATGCACACAGCCCTGCTACAAGCGCACGGACATACACAGCTTTGCTACGTGTGCGCAAACAGGCTTGTTACAAGCGC
Organism: Ranitomeya imitator; assembly: GCF_032444005.1. Classification (NCBI taxonomy): domain Eukaryota; kingdom Metazoa; phylum Chordata; class Amphibia; order Anura; family Dendrobatidae; genus Ranitomeya; species Ranitomeya imitator. Next base: position 737,648,670 of record NC_091284.1, on the reverse strand, counting down.
GCACACACAAGCAGCTGTTCTATGCACACAGCTTTGCTACATATGCGCACACAGCTTTGCTATATGTGCACACACAGCCCTTCTACAAGCACACGGACACATACAGCTGTCCTACGCACATGGCTTTCTTACATGTGCACACACAGCTTTGCTACATGCGCACATACTGCCCTCTTACAAGCGCACAGACACATACAGCACAACATGTGCACACGTTTACCAAACATGTAACTAAACACATGATCAGAAAAATCTTTTAACTAATCTGGAGTTGATGTACAAGTCTTTTTAGCTTTCTCTCCTGCCCTGCACCAATCAGATTGATTAGTGTCGGGCAGGAGGAGAGAGAATTGTGCTGCTGCATAGTTCTCTGTGATCGGGATCTGTTCCTATGTGTGTCTTGGGCGAAGCCTGTTAGTCTAGGGAAGCTGGGCAGGGAGAAGCCACCGGGACCGGCCTCGGACTATTAACCCAAGATGCATAGTCTTTGGCCGGCTTTTCAAAGTATTATTTATGTGTATCGTTTTAGAGTAGTCCATAAACTGCTGCACTCAAGCAGCCATGATCTAATCCATGCTGCCCATGAATCCCAAGTCAGGTGCTATTCAAAATCTTCTTTTTCTGTATAGTAAAGAGCAAAAAAATAACTGCAAAAGGCATTTTGCCTCTGGACTATTAGACACACTTTTTTAAGCAATATATTTTCAGAATCTAAACATGAAGGTTACGATTACTACTGTTTGAGCACTGTATGGCACTGCACTGATATGTAGGCATGGCATGGCCATACTTAGATACTGTAATTGTTGCACTTCCTTGGTTACTGAAAAAAGGTATCATTTAGTATTGCTGTCATCAGTGTCTTACTTTCAAGCGGGTTTAACTCTTCCACTTCCTCCTGTAGCTGCTGGGAGAGCTAATCTTGGATCGGCACAACTTTTCCATCATGACAAAGTACATCAGTAAACCAGAAAATCTGAAGCTGATGATGAATCTGCTGAGAGATAAGAGCCCCAACATCCAGTTTGAAGCGTTTCATGTGTTTAAGGTAAGGTATTCAGCCCCTTGTGAGGATCAGGGGGGTCTGTGTTTTGTCAGGCAGCAGAGAAGACATGCGAAGAACATTTTATAGGAGCGCTCCTGACAATGTACTTGAGGCAAATGTCCAAAATCCCATGTACGTCACAGGCAATGGAAACGCGCAACAAGAATCTATTTCTGTCCAGTTCTCTGAGCGTGATGGATGAGAGGATGCTTACAGTGATAATAGTCTTCTCATATATATAGACGGGTCAGCTTCAGGTGGGTTACATCGTGTCTAACTATCTACAATAAATAACAAAAAACCACCAACTTAATATTAAAAATATATATTTTATTGAGATCATTAAAATATGTTGTAATATCGTGTTCTATCACCGATACTTGTTTATATTGAATTTTTTCTTGGTTGTCTTACACCTCAGACACCTTAGTTTCTGCTCTGATCATGGTCTAGAAGATTCTTCTCTTATTACAGAGGATTCTTTCCTTTAGGCCGGGATCACACTTGTAAGAAACTCGCACAAGTCTCACATCTCAATACCCGGCACTTGGACCGGAGCGCTCAGATGCATAGAAATACATGCAGCCATACACTCCGGTCCCGCGTGCCGGCGACACTGCCGGGTATTGAGATGCCAGACTTGTGCGAGTTTCTCGCAAGTGTGATCCCGGCCAGCGACATTTACACCTTCCCATTTGAGGTCTGCGGCTCATCGCATAAAGGAAAGGTATTGTTTGCACCTTGTGATCTGGACACATCGCTCCCTTGCTGCATTAACACCTTTTGAAGGCTGATTAATAAATGAGATGACCCCGGAATTACAACGCAAGCTTCAAAAACAACAAGCCCCCCCAGATTTTATCTATGGCTAAATAAGTAATGACTCTGAGAATACAGCATGCAAAAGTACATATACTTAGAAAAGGAAACCTGCATATTTGGCATCAGCCTATTTGTACCAAACTGTGCCGCATAGTTATAGGGAACCTTGCTTGATTTGGACACATGAATAAGACACTGGCTGTATTATGGCACCTGTATATGTTTTACAAGGAAATAATGCGGCGTTTTAAAGAAAATATACTGTGAAAAGCCGTCTCTGCCCCTCTCCCCAAGATTGGCAAGTCTCTTCCTATGAGTGTATAGTAAGAGACCTGTCACTCTTTGGGAGCGGGATGGGCAGAATCTTCTAGGACGGGCATTGGACTAGTCACGCGAGACTCTCATAGACCAAGGCCGGCTTTTCAAACTATGATTTGCCCGAAGTGTCGCAGTTTATCAGAGTAAAGCATAAATGGCAGCAACAATGCAGCCAGGGTCTGATTCATGCCACCCCATGTCAGGTTCCATTCATTCCCCTTTTTTTTTTTTTTCATTTTACTGCATGGAAAATAGCAAAAAAATAAATATAGCATAAATGTGAATGGCAAAATGTAACTTTTCATTCCATTCAAAAAAAATGTTAATAAAACTTAATCAAAAAGTTATATGTACCCCAAATAAGTGCCATTGAAAAATACAATTCTTCCCGCAGAAAACAATTGCTCATACAGCTCCATTAAAAAGAAAAATATACTAAAGAATGTGACAAAGCAATGGGGAACAGTCTTAAAGGGGTTAAAGATAGTATTTCACCGCCATTGCATCTTTAAAGAGTAATCTTCGTTTCAATTTTTTGTTTCATAAATCAATTGTACACATGAATAGAAGCAACTTTGTAATAGAAGTCCTCCTGGACTAATCTTTCACTCAAAATTCCCTGTTCTGGAGAGAACAGTTGGTGCTTGTGTGACTCTATGGAAGGAGGGTGGAGGCAGACACGGACATTGTGCTGCAAGGTCTTCTCCATAGAACTCTATGAGCACCAACTGTCATCTCCGTAATGGGACAATCTATATTCCCTGAAAATGTGAGAATTTTGAGAATGATTAGTCCAGGAGGAGAAACAAGCATTTTTATTCTAAGTAGATATATCACAAAGTTTCTGATCTTCATGCGTACTATTGATTTATGCAGAACAAATTAATACATTGGTTTCTCTTTAAATAACACAAGCCTTCTTGCCAAACGCTGGCCACTCGCCATAACTTCTCATCTACTAATATATGGCATTTTTTGTGTTGCGAGTGGACAAATCCATATAGGAAATAGAGCATGGGTAGAATAAGGCAATGCATTCTGCTCCAATTCATAGGGCCGTGCCAGGGAGCTGGAGCGGGGCTTTTCCATTTTGTGTCATTGCTTGTTCGTCGGCTGACGTTACAGCCCTAACATCACGTCTTCACTCATCCCCTCTTACATTTTAGGTATTCGTAGCAAATCCAAACAAGACGCAGCCAATTGTGGACATCCTGTTAAAAAACCAGACCAAGCTAATTGAGTTCCTGAGCAGCTTCCAGAAGGAGAGGACGGATGACGAACAATTCTCAGATGAAAAAAACTACTTGATCAAACAGATCCGAGACTTGAAAAAACCCAGCCCATGATGATCTCCCTCGCCGCATCCACCACCGATCATCTGAATAAGTGTTTTACGGAATTGTCATGGCATCGTCAGTGCCTATGGTTTTTTTGTTTCTATTTAGTTTATTAGCTGCCAAGAGTATAAAGGTTTTATATTAAAACGGAAAAAAAAAATCTGTTCTTTATAATCAGTGGGTATGTGAAATGTGCAGTTGGGTGCGAGAGGAGTCTCATTGTCCTCACAATCACTAGAGAAGGTCACTATGATGATGTGATTCTGACTGAAGTAATTCTGCTTATTTTTAATGACACTTTCCAAAGTCTGCAGTAGAAGAGCTAAATGTGGCATCCACGCCGAGCATCTTACAGGTAACTGGTATGATGGAGGTCCCTGCCCGGCGCTCTATCCAGTACCAGTCAGGACCACATTTATCTATAGGACTTTTCTTCTCTGAGAGTCCCCAAAAATCCACTCTCATCATGGTTTCTAGAAATGGATTATCTGTCCCCTTCAGCTTTTTTCTTATTTAAGGGATCTGTTTCCACTTGGTGGCCACCTTATAGCAATCCTCCACCCTGTCATTAAGGAGTGACTATACATTTTGCACGTATAGTCACTTTCCACGATGACCTTTGTTCTTCACCTGCTGCCACCTCTTCTGCCTCTGGTCCTTTTCAATGGACATGGACATATGGTCAGTGCAGTGCCATGTCTAATCCATGCCTCCCCCGCCTTTCCTGTGCGGAGAGAAGGACACAATGCCAACGTCAACAGCGATGTCCATCCCTCCGCACATGAGACGGAGAAGATATGGCTTAGACACTGCAGTGACCATGTCCAAGGTGGATTGAAGAGGACCAGATGCATAGGAGGCGGCAGCAGGTGAATAACAGAGGTCAGCAGGGAAAGTGACTTTACATGCACCACGCATAGTCACATTTTAGGGTTAGGGGGCAGGTTCACTTTCACTTATCTATCACTCAACCATTCTGAGCTAATTTAGTTTTAGACTATACTTATACACAGCCATCAAAGCTGCATCTTCCTGATACGGCACTTAGAATGTCTTGCAGAGTGGTAGATTTAAATGATGACATTCTGGCTGCTTTCAGCTGCCTCTAGATGGCGCCTAGGAGCTTACTATTACGTACTGTATACACCAGGGGTGTCAAACTGCATTCCTCGAGGGCCGCAAACCATGCGTGTTTTCAAGATTTCCTTAGCTTTGCACAAGGTGCTGTAATCATTATGTGTGTAGGTGATTAAATTATCACCTGTGCAGTACAAGGAAATCCTGAAAACAAGACCTGTTTGCAGCCCTTGAGGAATGCAGTTTGACACCCCTGGTATACACCTTATGCAGTATGCTCCTGAGCTCCCTCTGGTGGCGGCTGCAGGCAGCACAATGTTACTTTACAATCTGCAAAGGTCATTTCAAGCTCTTTAATGCAGACGTGACCATGATAAAGGTAGATTATGAGATTAATCTGTAAAGAATATTGAACCTACATAGCATAAAGAAATGTTTAAAGTAAGAAATTCTCTTTTTACAGCCTATTAGGTCTATTAGATACTTGTAATCTGCAGCATCGATCATAGCCTTAGAGCTGCATTTCTAGAATCCATGGTCTTCTATCTACATGCATGAATGTCTTGCATTGTCATTGGAAATGGATTGTACTACATGATAATGCAGATTGTATATACACTAGTAGACAGGGTAGTGTTCATGGATGTCTCCAGCAGCCCTGTATAAATATGTCCGGTGTAAATGCTCTGTATGAGTATTACCCATCAGCCATTGCAGCCCTGTATAAATATGTCCGGGTGTAAATGCTCTGTATGAGTATTACCCATCAGTCACTGCAGCCCTGTATACAGTGCCTACAAGTAGTATTCAACCCCCTGCAGATTTAGCAGGTTTAATAAGATGCAAATAAGTTAGAGCCTTCAAACTTCAAACAAGAGCAGGATTTATTAACAGATGCATAAATCTTACAAACCAAAAAGTTTTGTTGCTCAGTTAAATTTTTATACATTTTAAACATAAAAGTGTGGGTCAATTATTATTCAACCCCTAGGTTTAATATTTTGTGGAGTAACCTTTGTTTGCAATTACAGCTAATAATCGTCTTTTATAAGACCTGATCAGGCCGGCACAGGTCTCTGGAGTTATCTTGGCCCACTCCTCCATGCAGATCTTCTCCAAGTTATCTAGGTTCTTTGGGTGTCTCATGTGGACTTTTAATCTTGAGCTCCTTCCACAAGTTTTCAATTGGGTTAAGGTCAGGAGACTGACTAGGCCACTGCAACACCTTGATTTTTTGCCTCTTGAACCAGGCCTTGGTTTTCTTGGCTGTGTCCTTTGGGTCGTTGTCTTGTTGGAAGATGAAATGACGACCCATCTTAAGATCCTTGATGGAGGAGCGGAGGTTCTTGGCCAAAATCTCCAGGTAGGCCGTGCTATCAATCTTCCCATGGATGCGGACCAGATGGCCAGGCCCCTTGGCTGAGAAACAGCCCCACAGCATGATGCTGCCACCACCATGCTTGACTGTAGGGATGGTATTCTTGGGGTCGTATGCAGTGCCATCCAGTCTCCAAACGTCACGTGTGTGGTTGGCACCAAAGATCTCGATCTTGGTCTCGTCAGACCAGAGAACCTTGAACCAGTCAGTCTGAGTCCTCCAAGTGATCATGAGCAAACTGTAGACGAGCCTTGACATGACGCTTTGAAAGTAAAGGTACCTTACGGACTCGTCTGGAACGGAGACCATTGCTGTGGAGTACGTTACTTATGGTATTGACTGAAACCAATGTCCCCACTGCCATGAGATCTTCCCGGAGCTCCTTCCTTGTTGTCCTTGGGTTAGCCTTGACTCTTCGGACAAGCCTGGCCTCGGCACGGGAGGAAACTTTCAAAGGCTGTCCAGGCCGTGGAAGGCTAACAGTAGTTCCATAAGCCTTCCACTTCCAGATGATGCTCCCAACAGTGGAGACAGGTAGGCCCAACTCCTTGGAAAGGGTTTTGTACCCCTTGCCAGCCTTGTGACCCTCCACGATCTTGTCTCTGATGGCCTTGGAATGCTCCTTTGTCTTTCCCATGTTGACCATGTATGAGTGCTGTTCACAAGTTTGGGGAGGGTCTTAAATAGTCAGAAAAGGCTGGAAAAAGAGATAATTAATCCAAACATGTGAAGCTCATTGTTCTTTGTGCCTGAACTACTACTTAATACTTTAGGGGAACCAAACAGAATTCTGGTGGGTTGAGGGGTTGAATAATAAATGACCCTCTGAAAAGACTTTTCACAATTTAAAAAAAAAAATAAACAAAGAAGTAACATTCTTTTTTGTTGCAGTGCATTTTACACTTCCAGGCTGATCTACAGTCCAAATGTCACAATGCCAAGTTAATTCCAAATGTGTAAACCTGCTAAATCTGCAGGGGGTTGAATACTACTTGTAGGCACTGTAAATATGTCCCGGTGTAAATGCTCTGTATGCGTATTACCCATCAGTCATTGCAGCCCTGTATAAATATGTCCCGGTGTAAATGCTCTGTATGAGTATTACCCATCAGTCATTGCAGCCCTGTATAAATATGTCCCGGTGTAAATGCTCTGTATGAGTATTACCCATCAGTCATTGCAGCCCTGTATAAATATGTCCCGGTGTAAATGCTCTGTATGAGTATTACCCATCAGTCATTGCAGCCCTGTATAAATATGTCCCGGTGTAAATGCTCTGTATGAGTATTACCCATCAGTCATTGCAGCCCTGTATAAATATGTCCCGGTGTAAATGCTCTGTATGAGTATTACCCATCAGTCATTGCAGCCCTGTATAAATATGTCCCGGTGTAAATGCTCTGTATGAGTATTACCCATCAGTCATTGCAGCCCTGTAAAAATATGTCCCAGTGTAGATGCTCTGTATGAGTATTACCCATCAGCCATTGCAGCCCTGTATAAATATGTCCCAGTGTAGATGCTCTGTATGAGTATTACCCATCAGCCATTGCAGCCCTGTATAAATATGTCCCGGTGTAAATGCTCTGTATGAGTATTACCCATCAGCCATTGCAGCCCTGTATAAATATGTCCCGGTGTAAATGCTCTGTATGAGTATTACCCATCAGCCATTGCAGCCCTGTATAAATATGTCCCGGTGTAAATGCTCTGTATGAGTATTACCCATCAGCCATTGCAGCCCTGTATAAATATGTCCCGGTGTAAATGCTCTGTATGAGTATTACCCATCAGTCATTGCAGCCCTGTATAAATATGTCCCGGTGTAAATGCTCTGTATGAGTATTACCCATCAGTCATTGCAGCCCTGTATAAATATGTCCCGGTGTAAATGCTCTGTATGAGTATTACCCATCAGTCATTGCAGCCCTGTATAAATATGTCCCGGTGTAAATGCTCTGTATGAGTATTACCCATCAGCCATTGCAGCCCTGTATAAATATGTCCCGGTGTAGATGCTCTGTATGAGGATTGCCCGTCAGTCACTTGTCCGCCATTGTGGATGTTTATTTGCTCATGCGATGGTGGTGCCGGTGCACGTTGCCCAGCTGTGACTGGGCATTGTTATCTCGTCTCTTCGTGTGTTGCTTACTCCGAGGTGCTCGGCATTCACCCTGGAGGTGGCCGCCCGCACACTCTAAGATGCAACACGTTACTGTGGCGTTGAAGGCATAAGGCTTAAACCAAGTTTTTATATTTTATATCTATGTAGGCAATGGGAGTTGGCTTTGTAAAAGAATTAATCTTTATTAATATAATTTTAATATATTATTGGTTTAACCTAATTATGAATGTTGTCCTTTTTTATTTTAAGAGCTTCACTTTCTGAGAAGGAGATCCTTCAGCTTTACTCTGCATGTCCATCCTTGAACTTCATTTTATTCTTATAATTTAAATAGTTTAAAATTATGTGCTGAATAATTTCTTCCGCAGCTGTAGATTCTGACACAAAGCTCCAAATCCCCTGCATAGACGAAGCTTTAAAATGTAGTTTCTCTATCGCCTCATTGGGGGACACAGGAAACCATGGGTGTATGCTGCTGCCACTAGGAGGCTGACACTATGCAAATAAAAAAAGTTAGCTCCTCCTCTGCAGTATACACCCCACCGACTGGAAGTAGGATATTCAGTTTAGCTTAGTGTCAGTAGGAGGTGGACACGGGTCTTTCATTAGACCCTTATCTACCTCAATGTGCGTCGTTTCTTTTCAGGTTTTCCGGAAGGGATACAGGGTGAACAGTCACACCTGTAGTCCCACAAAGCGGACTATGAGTACGGCGTGTACTGCCACCCCGTATCCTCATAGATCCCTCTCCAGGACCAAGATCCTAGCACACAAGCGTGCTCAGAAGTCCGGTCCTGGCTCCGTCCCCCATCCACTCGCCTTCCAGAGCCTGTCGGTCGGAGGAGACGAGGACGTCCACCAGCTCCAAGGACGTCTAATATCTTCCATGTTTTTTTAAGGTTAGTACGACTGCGTGGGATGTTAGGTGAGTATTGGTGCTCCGAGTCTTGGATTCCCTACCTCCCCTGCTACTTTGTGCGGTGCCTTACTGGCAGCCGCACTACTATTTCTGCGGCCGCACTACTATCCCTGCGGCCGCACCTTTTCTGCACTGGGGCTATTAGGGACAAGAAATCGGGGCCTATCTTTTTGCGCCGCGGCTCTGATGTCCCCACGGCCGCGATCACTCTGCCTTCTGCGGTGCAGCCCCCCTACTGGCAGCCGCGCTGAAATTCCACAGCGGTCGTACCTTTTAGGTGACCCGCGGTCCTTCCCAGCGGCCGCGGTAGTCTCCTGCGGCGGCCGGCTTTTAATATAGGTCCCGGCTCTTCCCGGGGCCTACTTCCGGCACCGGCGCCTCTTTGCATGCGGCAGCTGCCGCGCCTGTCAGCGGGACGCCCGCACCTTTTCCTTTACGCCCGCGCACACCTTTCAGCGGTCACCGGCTTCTAATTTAGGCCCCGGCTTCTCCCGGGGCCTACTTCCGGTGCCGCGCTCCGCCCCCTTCCTTTTTCATCGGGCGGGCTTTTCTCCCGCCCGACCATCTTCAGCAAGCTCCGCCCACCGTGCCATCTTGGTGCTCCCCTACAGGCGGTTTAGTACCCATTCCTGTTCAGAGCGGCTAGCTCCGCCCACTACTCCCAGCCGCACCATTCGGCCTGGGATCGCCGCTATCTTGTTGGGAACCGTTCTCCTCCGGAACTGATGGCTATTCGCGCCCCCCCCCCTCTTCCGATCTGTGTGCTTGCCACCAGCGTGCATCTGCAATGGCCGGGTTCCCCGCCTCCATCTTCATACTGGTGCCCTGGACCTGTGTCCAGATGCCTGTCACAGTTACAACCTTGGAGCAGACTACAGGACACTACAACTGCTGTGAGTAGCGCTGCTTAGCAGTTTGGCCCTCCTCTCTGCATCTCTCCTGTTCCCCTAACCTTCTGGCATTCCTTAGTAGGTATGCTTATCATGCCTAATCCTATAAGAAAGTGTTCTCGTCGTCCTTTCATGCAAGCCGGTCAACCGTGCAGCCACTGGCGTAATGCAGTCACTGGTGTGTTACGTATTAGTACTCTAAAGCCGTGCAGTCGATGGTGTATCACTACTCTAGACCCGTGCAGTCACTGGCGCAATACGTAGTAGTACTCTAGACCCGTGCAGTCACCGGCATAATGCGTAATAGTACTCTGGAGCCGCGCAATCACTGGCAAAGTAGCACTCTACAGCCGTACAGTCACTGGCGTAGTAGCAAGAGCCGTGCAGTCACCGGTGTAATAAGTGCCCTAGAGCCGTGCAGTTTCCAGCGGGGTATGGCAGTATGCCCCACGCTGCCGTCATCTGGGCCACTGTCCGCCCCTCACCTTCCACGGGGAGATGGACCATTATAAGACCTGCCATATGACGTTCACTTCGTAGAAGGTTTCAGTTGCATATTTCTCAGAGTTCTACGTTTTCACACTGCTGTTGTGATTTCTGCTATTGCAGACCTGTGCCCTGATTTTCAGCGGTGCTCGGCTATTTCTCTACACACAGCGATGCTAGAGCCCTGGCATATCAAATGTTTCCATATCTCCTGCTCTCAGGCACTTGCCCTCCATCTCCCTGCAGCCTCCTCCGGACGCAACCATTACACTGCTCTAAGCAGAGAAGGGAGCTGCTCCTACTCACTTCACGACTGCAGTGTTCAGACCTGACTTCCAGCCGGTTAAGAGTCTGTATTTCCCAGCAACGTCTGCTGTGGCTCAGTGGATAAAGAATCTGACCACAGATCGCAGGCGCAAAGGTTTGAACTCAGGTGCACAACAGAGAGTAGAGTTTAGGCTCCCTGTTGACAAGCCTACTGTCCTACCTTCAGGAGAATGAGCACGGCAGGACATACTTCAAGACAGACTCCGTGGTGCGGCTTACTACACGGAAGCTGTTATTCTGCCTAATGCCGTCAGGTATCACGACCTAGACCGCAACACAGAATCAACTCTCTCCTATACCCTTCTCCAGGGCTCTCTCCAGGCTGATTAGTCACAGGACACCGAGAGCCGATCGCAGCAGTACTCTATCTGCCATAGTTGCAGGATATCGGGTGCCGAATGCAGCAGTACTCTATCTGCCATAGTCGAAGGATACTGAGCCAATCGCAGCAGTACTCTATCCGCCTTAGTCGCATGATACCGAGAGCTGATCGCAGCAGTACTCTATCTGCCATAGTTGCAGGATACCAAGAGCCGATTGCAGCAGTACTCTATCCGACACCCAGGTTTCACACGCACCACCTTCCAGGTACAGTACGTTATTTGAAACTGTCGTATCTTCAGCGGATCAGTCATGTCTTGGATTGACCACCGCAGGGGTACCGGCGTTCTGTACTATATTCAGGTAAGTCAGGTGCACTCCCCTATTCCTCCTGTCGATTGCAGCAGCACTGTCTGCTATCCAGGCTTTAGATATCATCTTCCAGACACATTAAGTCAATACCTGCCATCGTTCCAGTGGTTTAGACGTGCCCGAGATCGATTGCTGCACTGGTCCTGCTCTTTTGCTCCAGAGTCAGGTATGTCAGAAACGCCCTCTATCACTCTCCTAAGGTTCTTTTGCAGCATCTGCCTAGGCTACCCTTTAATCACCACTCAGAGAGAGGTGCCCGGTATTTATCACTTCTCGTTGACTGCTGCAGCAGTTACAACCGCATTCAGGTGAGTCAGAGCCGCAACTTTTACCTAGTATTTCACGGTCAATAACGTCTGTGGTCTATTAACAGCTAAACAGAACATCTAGCACGTACCACAAGGCGGATCTCAGTGCCACAGGGTGGACCTCAGTGGCAGCATAAGTGGCCAGTCCACTTTCAGGTAGGTCGAACTCGCCGGTGTCAGGTACCAACTGGTTGCAGTTTTCCTTCAGCCACGCACTGGGCCTTAATTGCGGGTTGCTCCCCAGGAGCCTCTCCACTCTGTTTGGTTATTCGGTCCTACCACTAACTATCCAGTAGGTAAGTTTACAGTGCTGTCCTAGATTTATCTGCACGATCCAGTGCGTTACTCCATCTTATATGATTTACAGTATTATACGTCTGGCTGTCTCTTACGAAGTCAGAGCCCATATAATACCTTGACTCATGATTGTTCACGGCACTATTCTAGGGGCCTTTGAACTACCTCTATACAGAGCTTCCTATTTATGCATCAGTTCTTACCTCTTCTTTCTTACAGACACTGGATTCAACCTCGAGCAGCGCCGGGATTTTATTTCCGACTGTGGCAGGAACAGGTTCTCCCACCTCGGATAGGAATTGGATCTTACACTGTGCAAGCATCGTCCAGTGTACAGGGCTGCTCCACGCCTGGATCCAATGATGGGTTTTTGGGATAATACGTTCCTTCCTTCAGCAGGATTCGTATCCCTTTCATTGTTATCCTCGTTTGTGTGGTGTCTTATACTTAGGTAAGTAGATCCACACACTACAATCCTCTCCCATTCCAGAGGGTCCGGGACGGATAGGGTCACTCAGGTCGTCATAGGTACGGATCTTCCTTTTGGCAGTCAAGTTTTTTTCCGGGGCCTATGTACTCCTTCATAGGGCCAACTTCCCATGGAATTGACATACTCCAGTTTTTCATGGACTCTTCTCCCTTGACTGCTCATGTCCGATTGTGCTTATCAATGCCCATCTTGTCATGCTTTCTAGCAGGCTCCCAGTACCCTACTCTCAAGCTTTTCCTTGTCATTTCAATTTAATGGTCTTTTTTGGGTTTTTCTCTTAAAATCCTTAGTCCAGCCGTTCCAAAGAGGGAAGCTTCTCGGTTTTCCTATATTCCCTCTCCCCTGAACTTACTACGCGCTGGACCCCTTCTCCGTCTCTGGACCCTCCGGTTTTCCAGCTTTTCCAGTCCTCCTCTCCCACAGAGAGCATCCCTCAAGGATACCAACGACGAACTAATAGTCCACGGCAAAGTCGGCCATTGAAGTGTCCGCCGCTACATTGTGCCCTGCCTTTGTCTCCACCTAGACAGCAAGGTTTATAGACGCATGGGCTAAGCCGCTCCATCAGGGCCCCCTTCATGGAGTCCGATCGGAGAAAATCTCTGTCCTTGCGGACTAATTTAATCCTGCAGGAAGTGCATGGTATCCGTCCCCGCGGATGCCACCGCAGGTGCTACTTGGACATTCAGCAATATGGTGCCCTTCCGAAGGACCACTTGCTTATGGCGTGACAGGACTTATCCTCTAGGAAGTCCCTGACAGCTTGCCTTCCGAGGGTTTCCGTCAGTTTGTCTCCAACGTGAACCAATTATTAAGGAGGTCCTCGGAGGGACAGAGTTCTCCTGGGACCGCGTGTGCTTGCCTTTATTTCATGAAAGCCTTCATCCAGGTCCTCCCTTTCTTCAGACATCGGACACTCCTGCATTTTTGCGAGGGGTGGGTCCATTTTAATTTTATACCTTCCTTTCAGGCTCTCAACCACTTCCAGAGTCTGTGGCAGCAGTTTTGTACATTCTGTGGATCACAGGTTCAGTGCTCTGCTCTTACCTTGCCGAGGTTCTCCATGGTTCTGTTCATCATTCTTGATTCCCTTCCCTTTGTCCTGCTCGGACTCGTCCTTTGTAGCGTTTTCTCATCACGCTACCGGGTCTATCCAGCTAAGGCCCCCTTTTCAGTATAAGGGCTCGGCGTAGAGAGGCCCTCCGGCCTCCTAATCAACGTATGCCCGCAAAATCCGGTCAGCAATGTTTAGATTTGCCAGGTCAGAGCAGTGCTCCTCCTTCCAGGTTTAAGGCGCACTCTACCCGGGCAGTGGGCGTCTCCCGGCAGTGCACATATAAGGCCTCTGCCTTGCACCTCTACAGACCGACGTTCGGTCCTCCACATGTTCGCGAAACTTCGATGCCTAGCTTAAGCGTATGCCGGCTTAGGTAGGAAGACCTTGCAGGCGACGGTGGTGAGTTCCTCTGACCTAGATTGGAGTTGACTGCTGTTCCCGCCCCAGGGACTGCTTTGGGACGTCCCATGGTTTCCTGTGTCCCCCAATGAGGCGATAGAGAAAACAGGATTTTTGGTTGCTTACCGTAAAATCTTTTTCTCTGAGCCTTCATTGGGGGACACAGCACCCTCCCAAGTTGAACAGCTTTGTTTATTGTTATACTGTTAACGTTTGAGTTCTTTGAACACTCTTTGAGCGTTTGAAACTGTTAATCTGTGGAGCGCTGCGGAGTTTGTTGGCGCTATATAAATAAAGATTATTATTATTATTATATTGTTCTTTCTCGTTGCTTCTCCTACTGCTTTCTCACTAACTGAATATCCTACTTCCAGTCGGTGGGGTGTATACTGCAGAGGAGGAGCTAACTTTTTTTATTTGCATAGTGTCAGCCTCCTAGTGGCAGCAGCATACACCCATGGTTTCCTGTGTCCCCCAATGAAGGCTCAGAGAAAAAGATTTTACGGTAAGCAACCAAAAATCCTGTTTTTCTGCTGCCTGCAGCCACCACTAGGGGGAGCTTACTGCATACTGAATATAGATTGACCTCCATAGCAACACTGTGTGCAGTAAGCTCCCCCTAGTGGTGGCTGTATGCAGACACATGATGCTGCACATCTATGTATATGCAGGGGAGCGGTATCTATAAGTGAATGTGCACAGGGTGTTGGACCTAAACATTTGAATTTCTGTTCTTTTCTATTATGACTTATGTTAAATATGGAGTTGGGTGTTGCATGAAACAAGAATGTCACAAGATAATATGCAAACGTGTTTTATGTTTTAATGAAATCTATTGTGTCACACTAAAATGAAAGTTTGTGATCATGGAAGCAAATGCCTTAAGTTTCCCTCAAAGTGAACCATTCTTGGGTATATAAGCCGTGGACAAGGTAATGTCGACGTTGGCGGTACATACCTACCAATATTTATAACCCAAAATTCAGGACCATTACCTAATGAATACTATTATGCCCATTGATTTCTATAAATGACAGGCGTCGTAGAGGTTGTAAGCCTTAGCTCAGTCCCTGGGCGAGAGAAGGAAGACGATAAACTGTGGCCCTTCAGCTTTCTCCTCTTTTGTGTATGTTCACACAGATTACGTGGATTTTAGAGCAGATCTACTTCAAAATCCTCCTCGATAACCTCTGAACCTGCCCCAGTGTCCTATTTATTCTCAGTAATAAGCCTTACACATAAAGGGCCTCATTTATCAATCAATGTTGGTGTAAAATGAGACCAAAAACATTCAGATTAACTGTCTGCATTACAATGCAGCCAATTTATTAAGAGCTGTGCACTTTATTAATACATTTTATGCAAATCACTCCTTTTTGTCTGTTTGTTTTTTTTAAGACTGCCATATATAAAATGCAAGTGTTAAATATGGGTCAAAGGGTTTTGTTGGCCCAAGGCGCACGTATGTGACATGACATGGCGGTCAGAAAGTGGAGGCTACCTATTCCAGAAAGTGATGATTTCAGGCCGCGGCTTATGTTGGCGCCATAGCACACAACCCATCGGTAAGGGATAATGCCGTGATGGTGGTAGAGGGCTGGACATTAAATCAATGCGTGGATCCTGACAGCAGAGTCATGCTGCATGAAGCACAGGCGGGTGTGTTATTACAGCCAGGGAGCATGTATGACTAGTCCAAGAGCAGGTCCTCAGTGGCATTTACCTGCCCTTATTCTCTAGACTGACCGTCCTACCCTATGTGAGTGTATATGGAGACAACGGTCAGTCTACTGCCTCACGCTAGTCACCCGAGATACATGGTTGCCGGCCGGCTTTTGTTTTCTGTGGTTTAGGCAGCATGAACCTGCTGTCGGGTTCCCTTTAACCTTCATCATCTATGTCATGTGTTATAGAAGTTAATAATGGCAATACCTTTTCACATACGAACTCTGCCTGCTGTACGTCAGGGTGCAGAGGTAACCCAGTAAATTATATGTTTTTTTGTACATGGAAATTGCCTCTGCATAAAGGAAGGGAACAGGGACTCGATCTAGTGCCACCTGTTGGAAGTAATCCTCAAAATTCAATTTTGAGTTGCACTGATGAGGAGCAAAAACCCTGAAACATGTATCCATCAAATGGAGGTTTGCGTTTGGCTGTATATCCTAGGTGCCGTGGCAAGGTTCTCTAGAGACCGGATTGACGTCTATAAGGTGGCACTACAGATCATGTTCTCTTCTGTGCGGCTGTTCCTGACATATTTAATTTCCCAGGGGAACGTTGCATAACCCACAGGTCTCTCTTCTCCATCTTGGTGCTTTCCACAAGGAGAGACTTTACCCCTTAGCCCCATGCTATTGTACAGTCATTCTATATACCATGATCTGTGCTACTGACTGACGCCATTGAAACCGCAGTGGATTTGTAATGGCAGTACTAAATAAAATGCCATATTCCCGTTCTTTCTAGTTGAATGCTGCGCCCTAACTCATCGCAAGGTAAATCGTGCAGAATGATTGCGCTCGTGTAAAACCTCAGCACTTTGGTTTGCAAAGGAAAATTCCTTTCTGCAAATGTGAGATGTCTGTACTGCACCCGGATTCCCAATCTGTGCTTTAGGAAAGGGAGGAAACCTAACAAGTAACTAATTGCTTATTTAAACTATTGTGTGTGTGTATAAAATAAATGTATATCCTCATCAGTTTGTACTTATAAGATTATATTTACAGAGCATTAAAGGCACGGTTACTGATCGCTGGTGTGCGGCTTTTCTCTCTTATTTAATGCATCCGTGTGAACGGTTTTATTCCGTACAAGTCATTGCAGCATTGGAAACATGAGGGTGTACGTTGTGAAGAAGGTAAGCTCATGGCGGCCGCTCGACTCGGGCTTTTCGTTTCCATAAATAAGCAATCGCATGGGATATCGACTTGATTCCTTCTCTAGGGTCCTCACTGCTCCAAGGACACCTGGGGATCCTTAGTAAATCTTGTGCAGTGCAAAGGTAAGGAAACTAATGTGGATATGATCACGTAGGGTATTTTGACATTTGTTTACACCGATAGTAAAAATGGAATATGGTTGATTGTAAATAATATATTGACCACTAGATGTCAGTACAGCCCACATTGGTATTAGCAGGAGTAGAGAAGTTTTCAAATGTTTAACCCCTTCACGACATCCTCTGTACACGTACAGCACCGCTGGTGTCGGTCACTGCGCTGTATCACGCAGTGACAGTTAAGATGGCTGCTGTTTTTGACAGCAGACCACTCCCACACATCGCCCCAGGGGGATTTAAAGCCACCCCCGGGTCAGCGATCACTATGATCGGCCTGTCAATCCTGACCCGACCAATCACAATGTGACACTATGATGATGGCTGAACTATAGTTACTGACCAAAAGGTGGATTTAAAATAATGATCGCCGCTCTGCACGCCATCTCTGTAGAGTAATCATTGGTGGCCAGTGCGCTCTGTGGCTCCTGTGCTGTCTGCTGTGTGAAGGTAAAAACAGGCTTCGGAGCACAGGGGGTTAAAGGGAATCTGTCCGCAGGATTTCTCCCCTCAAACTATTTGTGCGTGTAACTCTTTCAAGGACTTATCTAGCAATTCCTTACATGGTTAATTTTTTCTTCCATTACTGAGAAATCAGTGCTATTTGCATATCAAATCAAACACTGAAGAGCTATTTGTAGATGAGGCCACCGTCACTCCGGCTCTATTCCCTGCCCAGCACCGCTTCCTGCTGATTGCTAGATGACTCCTTTACACACAGCATAGAAGGTGTCAGGCAGGCAGGAGGAGGCAGCATCTGGAATAGAGCTGGTGTGACTGAGGTTTCAGAGCTTTTCAGCCTCATCTGGACTAGTCTTTAAATTAGCTACATGCATATGTATGCGGTAGTTTGAGGGGTGACATCTTGCTGACAAGATTCACTTTAAAGAGAATCTGATCACCTAGTTCATGCTGCCCAAACTACGGGAGCATGAATTGGAGCTTGGCTGCACAACTGCAACCAGGTATGGCTGAAATGCGCTGGCGTACAAGAAAAAATATAGTTCAAAGATCCAGCCGGGGCACCATAACCGGGAGCAAGACTAGTCCAGTGCTGCGGGTGGCTTTTCCCAGTGCCGCTCCAGATGAATGATCGCTCGTTATGTGAGAGACAGGACAATTACCTGCAGCAGCATAGGGAAGACCAGGCCGAGGGCGGCATCGGACTAGTCACATCTCCAGTTACACCCAGACAGATCTTTAACCCCTTCATAACCCCAGCTTTTTTTCGGTTTTGCGTTTTCATTTTTTGCTCCCCTTCTTCCCAGAGCCATAACTTTTTTTTTTTTTTTTTTCCGTCAATATGGCCATGTGAGGGCTTGTTTTTTGTGAGACGAGTTGTACTTTTGAACGACACCCTTGGTTTTTAGCATGTCTTGTACTAGAAAATGGGGGGAAAAATTCCAAGTTCAGTGAAATTGCCCAAAAAGTACAATCCCACACTTCTTTTTTTATTTGGCTTTTTTGCTGGGTTCACTAAATGCTAAAACTGACCTGCAATTATGATTCTCCAGGTCATTACGAGTTCATAGACACCAAACATGTCTAGGTTCTCTTTCATTTAAGTTGTAAATAAAAATTCAAAACTTTGCTAAAAAAAAAAAAAAAAATTGTGCTTTTTTCCAATACCCATAGCGTCTCCATTTTTTGTGATCTGGGGTCAGGTGAGGGCCTATTTTTTGCGTGCCGAGCTGACGTTTTTAATGATAGCATTTTGGTGCAGATACGTTCTTTTGATCGCCTGTTATTTCATTTCAATGTAATGTTGTGGCGACCAAAAAAACGTAATTCTGGCGTTTCGAATTTTTTCCTCGCTATGCTGTTTAGCGATCAGGTTAAAGGGACAATGTCACCTGAATTTGGAGGGAACAATCTTCAGCCACGGAGGCGGGGTTTTTGGGTGTTTGATTCACCCTTTCCTTACCCGCTGGCTGCATGCTGGCTGCAATATTGGATTAAAGTTCATTCTCTGTCCTCCATAGTACACGCCTGTGCAAGGCAAGATTACCTTGTGCAGGCATGTACTACGGAGGACAGATAATGAACTTCAATCCAATATTGCAGCCAGCATGCAGCCAGCGGGTAAGGAAAGGGTGAATCAAACACCCAAAAACCCCGCCTCCATGGCTGAAGATTGTTCCCTCCAAATTCAGGTGACAGTGTCCCTTTAAACTTTTGCCATGCTTCAATAGTCTCCATGGGAGACTATAAGCTGGCATATCCTAGTCATCTCTGCTACATAGAGGCGATGCTCAGATCACTCCTATGTAGTAGATTTACTGCATTGCTATGAGCGCCCACAGCAATCCGGCATCAACAACCATAGAGTTCTTCAATAGACCTCTGGTTGTCATGCCGATGCATCACTGACCCCCGATCACGTGACGGGGTCAGCAATGCGTGCATTTCCGTCAGGAAGCGCTAGTTAAATGCTGCTGTCAGCGTTTGACAGCAGCATTTAACTAGTTAATAGCAGCGGGTGGGCACGATTCCACCCGCCGCTATTGCACGCACATGTCAGCTGTTCAAAACAGCTGACATGTCCCGGCTTTGATGCGGGCTCGCCGCCGGCACCCACATCAAAGCAGGGGATCTGACCTTGGACCTATTAATCCCGTCCGAGGTCAGAAAGTGGTTAAATTATTGGTGCTGCCCTTGGTTTTTCAGCATGAATCAGGTGACAGGTTCCCTTTAGAGGGAACCTCTCATGTCATCCGACTGTTCCCAACTGATACTATACCAGTATGCATGCAGATTTCTTTATTCCAATAAGACCTTTTATTTCATGGTAGTTTCCCACTGAATGACAACAAGCAGTGATCTTGTAACGTTGATAAATTGAGGCAGATTGTATATTGAAAAATTGTTATCATTGTCATTATGCTGGTTTCATTTTCAGTTTTTGCATTTCCATTTTTTTGCTCCCTTTTTCTCAGAGCCATAACGATTTTATTTTTCAGTCAATATGGCCATGTGAGGGCTTATTTTTTACGGGAAGATTTGTACTATTGAACAACACCATTGGTTTTAACATATCATGTAGTGGAAAACCGTAAAAAAAATTCGAAATGTGGTGAAATTGAAAAAAAAGTGCAGTTCCTCAGTTTTTTTTTTTTTTTTTTTTACAATGTTCACTAAATGCTAAAACTGACCTTCCATTGTGATTCTCCAGGTCATTACGAGTTCACAGACACCAAACATGTCTAGGTTCTTTTTATTTACGTGGTGCAAAAAAAAAAAAGGTGCAATTTCCCGAGACCTGTAGCATCTCCATTTTTGTGATCTGGGCTGGGTGAGGGCTTATTTTTTTGTGCGCCGAAGTGACATTTTTATTTATACAATTTTGGTGTAGATACAATGTTTTGATCGCCCGTTATTGCACTGTAGCATCGGCCAAAAAAAACCTTAATTCTAGCGTTTTTAATTTTTTTTCTCGTTATGCTGTTTAGCGATCGGGTTAATTCTTTTTTTATATTGCTAGAATGGGCGATTTTGGACTCGGCAATACCAAATATGTGTATATTTGATTTATTTTATTTTTTTATTTGAATGGGGAGATAGGGGGGGTGATTTGAACTTTTATATATTTAGTTAGTTTTTTTAATATTTTTACATTTTTTACTTTGTGCATGCTTCAATAGTCTCCATGGGAGACTAAAAGCTGAAGTACTTTGATTGCCTCTGCTACACACAGGCAATAATCAGATCGCCTGTGTGTAGCAGAAATGCTTACCGCCGACCACAGGGTGGCGCTCGTAGCAATGACAGCCACAGAGGTCTGCAGCTGACTTCAGGTTGTCATGCGAACCCATCAGTGACCCACGATCATGTGACAGGGTCGCCGATGGGCGAGATTAGCAACGCGATTCCGGTAAGCGCCACCTAAATGCCGCTGTCAGAGATTGACAGCGGCATTTAACTAGATAACAGCCGTGGGTGGATCACGTTTGTGGGCACATGTCAGCTGTATAGTTCAGGAAAGGTGAGAGATCAGAGTATTGTTACGGCACATGTCAGAAAGGGGTTAAAGTAAAACATTGAGTGTACATTGATTTATAGAACTGGCATTGGGGGAAAAATACAAGATTATCCAATTTTTGCAGTATTTCCATTTATTGTTTCAGAATTATATCATAACTTAACCTTACTATTATTCATTCATGGGGTGCAGACAATTGAAGGGATTGTCCACTATTCAGTAACCTCTATTTAAATGAGAGGAAAGGGAGTGGATGGATAGACCGCTGGGGGAGGAAGAATTGAAGGCGGATATGGCGGGGGGGCAAGGCTCCGGGGACGGACGGTATCCCAGTAGAGGTTTATAAAATTCTTAATGCAGAGTTAATGCCCAAATTGGAGTTAGTGTTCTCTGAGTCGTTGGAGAGGGGAGTGCTGCCCCCATCAATGAGAGAGGCCATTGTGGTGGTTATTCCTAAAGCTGATAAAGATCCTCAACAGCCGGAGTCGTATAGACCAATTTCACTTCTAACGGCTGACATAAAGATTTTGGCGAAGGCCCTGGCGAACAGGCTGTCCCAAGTGATCGATAAATTGATTCACCCAGACCAGTCTGGCTTTATGCCCAATAAATCCACAGCAATTAACTTGAGAAGGCTATTTTTAAATATGCAAATTCCTGCAGACAATGCCGGAAAAAGAGTTGTGGTGTCTTTAGATGCCCACAAGGCCTTTGATTGTGTGGCGTGGAGTTACTTGTGGTCGGTACTGGATCGCCTGGGGTTTGGTCCAAAATTCATCTCCTGGGTTAAGTTGCTGTACTCGTTCCCAACGGCAAAAATTAGAGTTAATAATAATTTGTCAGAGAGTTTCCCGCTGTTTAGGGGTACCAGACAGGGGTGTCCGCTGTCCCCGTTGCTCTTCGCTCTGGCCGTGGAGCTGTTAGCGGCTAAAATAAGAGGTGCTCAGGAGGTTAGAGGTTTCATCTATGGTAGGAGGGAAGACAAAATTGCATTAAATGCTGACGATATTTTGTTGTTCCTGGAGGATTCTGAAAGGTCCCTGTGCAATGCGGTTGCTTTGATTGAGGAGTTTGGTCGGTTTTCGGGTCTCACAATAAACTGGGATAAGTCTTGTATGTTGTTGATTGGAGCAGTGGAGAGAGGGCGATAACCACAAAATTAAAGATTGTTCAAAAATTCAAATATTTGGGTATTCAGATTGCTCTTCCTCTAACTGCCTTTGAGGAACTGAATTTAAGTCCGTTAATGCAGAAAATTCGTACCAAGATTGCGGCATGGAACAAATTACATTTATCGGTGGTTGGTAGGGTGAACCTCTTTCAAATAACTATTCATTTCCTCAGGACTTTTATCCACCCTGGAGGAATATAATTTACTATAAAATCTCCGAAAAACGTCTAAAATTTCCCCCCCCCCCCCCTGAGTAACCGTTTTACCTTCCTCTGTTCTTATGGAGTATACATGTGAAGAATCCCGCTGCGCAGAAACCACCACCTAAAGCAAATGTCCCACCTTCTCTCCCTCAGAATAAAATGTTTCCTTTTGAAAGGCTCTCAACCTATCTGCCCTACGCATATGGAGTTCATCGACCGCTACCTGAGCCGCCCTCATACGAAGTTGCGCTTCTCTTGAATTCTGAGAGGCCAGTGTCTCTTCCGCCACCCTCAGCTCCTCCATCACTGCATTGTCTTGAATTTTAGACTTAGAGATGTCCCGGAATAAAATTCCTCTCAGGTATGCCTTCATGGTGTCCCACACTACAAGATTCCCCGCACTCTCTTCATTAATCCTGAAAAACTCCCCGAGTTTAGTTCCCACCTGTTCCATATCCAAATACTGTAACCAGGAGGGGTGAAATTTCCATCCCAACCCCGTCAGACCACTCCTCCCTGTCATTTGTACCGAGACCAGTACTGGGCTATGGTCCGATATTACTCTAGGCCTATACTCCACCTCATGTATTAGATTATTCACCCCCCCATTTCCCAAAGCCACATCAATGCGAGATAAAGATCCGTATGTTGCTGAATAACATGAGTAGGCATATGTCCTAGGATTACGCACCCGCCACAAATCTATCCATCCTATTTCTCTTAGATAATTTCCAAAAGGAGTAGAGTTCCCTTCACTTCTCAACTCCGCATGTCTACCCTTGTCCCAGTGATCATTAGATATATTGTTCACATCCCCCACTATAAGGAGGGGCACCCCATCCCACCTACCCGTAATTTCCAGAATCTCCTGTATCTTTTTCTTGGAATATGGTGGTGGAATATAGATTGACACAATACAAATTAACCTGTTAAATATCTTGCATACTAAAAACACAAATTGGCCGTCTTTATCGGTGGTTACCTCAATCTCTTCAAACGGAACACTAACGTGTATCAAGATTGACACACCTCTGGCATAATTTGAGAACGTTGAGTGATACGCCTTTCTCACCCATCTCTTCTGTAGAATAGCAACCTTTTCCTTCACTAGGTGAGTTTCCTGCAGACATATCACTGAAGGCCTCTGTTTCAGTACATATTGGAAAATAGCTGTTCGTTTAGTAGCATTTGCAAGGCCCCTAACATTCCAACTTAGGATTTTAACCTCCCCACCCATTGTAGCTTATAGAAACAATGAATGAGTTCAAGCTCCCTAAGGTCTCAACCCCAACTCCCACCCCCTCCCTCCTTCCCCCAATCCCCAATTCCCAACTGAAATAACTCTATCTCTCCCCTCTCTTAAGCCCAACCAACTCCTCTCTACTCTTAGAATATCAAAATAAACTCTCCCTCTCAATTTGAGATCTGGGAACGCTGTTTCACAGCCTAATGATAAAAACTCTGCGTTCCTTCAGCTCCCCCGCCCACCATAGCCAAAATGCAAATTCCGTTGCGCCGCCGAACACAACCTGATGATATCAATATACCATAATGTCACAGTATAAGTACCAGTTAACTATCAAACCAAACATAACAGTGAAGGCTTAACAATTGCCTCAGTAGCACTTAAATCAGTTTCAGCGGTTCTGCCCCGTTCTGACATGCTTAGTATTGAGATCCAGCCATTGTGACGCCTCCTCTGGATTTTGGAAAAAATGCACCCGATCCAGAGCCACCACCCTTAATTTAGCTGGGTAAATCATTGAATAACGGACATCTAAGTCTCGCAACCTCCTCTTGACCTCTCCAAACTTCATCCGAAGCTTTTGGACCGCCGCAGAGTAATCCGGATAAAGGGAGACCATTGATGGTAATCGGTACCATCAATGGTCAGTTCATCACAATTCCTGGCTTTCCTCAACAAAATGTCTCGGTCCTGATAGTTCAGAATTTTAGCCAAGATAACTCTTGGGGCCGAGCCGGGGGGGAGGGGTCTGGTGGGCACACGGTGCGCTCTTTCAACGGCAAACATCTTAGTAAGGCCATCTCCACCCACAGCGTTTTTTAGCCATGCCTCAATATAAGCCGTGGGGTTGCTCCCTTCCGCTTTTTCTGGGACCCCCACAATCCTTAGGTTGTTCCTGCGGGATCGGTTTTCAAGGTCATCAGTCTTAAACTCCAGATCAGCAATACGTTGAATATACTTTTTTTTTCCCTGTTTAACAATTCACCAATCCGATCTTCTGCACTCCCAACCCTTTCTTCCACCACTTCCACTCTCTTTTCAACTTTACGCATAGCAGAGTTTAAAGCGACCATCTCTCCCTTTAATTCATCCGCTCGTAGGTTTAGAGCCCCCAGGGCAGACTTACAGTACATCACCACTGAAAATATGTCCTTCAGAGTCGGCTCCTCCATTTCTGGCATGTCGGACTGTGCAGACAGAACAGCTCCTGCGGCCCTGGTAGGAGATCCCTGGTCTGACCCACTGCACTGTAGCTGAGCCCCTCCTTCCTGCTGTTCTCCGAGTATTTTTTAGTGCTTGGAGTTTTAGTTTTTAGCGCTGCAGCTGAATGATTTACATCTGTTACCCAGCATAAGTACATGTGGGGGTTGCCTGGTTGCTAGGGAATCCCCACATGTACTTATGCTGGCTAACAGATGTAAATCATTCAGCTGCGGCAAGAAAAACTAAATCTCCGAGCACTAACAAAAATACTCGGAGGACCCCCGAGCGTGCTCGAGAAATCTCAAGTAACAAGTATAGTCGCTCATCACTAATAATAATGTATTAAAGAGGACCTGTCACAAGACCAAAAAGTTTGCTTATATTTTACTCTCACTTTTCCTCTATAATATTTTATTTTTACTTTTTTAAATACACCGAATGGTTCCAGAGGTATTGCGCTTTTTATTCAGTGCTAATTGTTATGGTCTTTACCATGAGACCATTGCTCACAGGGTAAAAAAGCAGAGCAGCCTGACCACATGCCCCTAGAAAACCCTGTGAGCCCTGACCCATTGGTAAAGACAATAAAACTAGCACTGAATAAAAAGGCCCGTATCTCTAACCTTACGGCAAATTTAATAGACAAACAAATGGGATACTCAATTGATCAAAAGGAAAAAATAAAGAAAAAAAATGGCCACTGGGGACAGGTTCTCTTTAAATGTTTAGAGAAAATTTGTGCAGTACAAGATGGGAAATCTCGCCTAAAACAGAAGTCAAGCCTCGTAATAAATATATATATAATTTTTTTTTTTTTTTTTTTTTTAAACATTGAAATTGCAACATCAACAAGAAAAAGTTTGGGAAATTTGCAAACCGCAGGATGAATAAAAACGTTGGTGAAATGCAAAAAATGAAAACAACATCTCAAGTATGAGTGGAGTATAGTGATGAGCTCGGAGATTTAGTTTTCTTCACCTCAGGTGCATGATTTGTGGCTACTAGACAGCTTGATTACATGTGGGGATTCCCTAGCAACCAGGCAACCCCCAAATGTACTCAGGCTGGCTAGCAGCTGTAAATCATCCAGCTGTGTCAACAAAAACTAAATCTCCGAGCAGTCACAAATACTCGGAGACCACCCGAGCAACGAGTATACCTGCTCATCACTAGTGGAGTACCGTGTGCAAAAATACATGTATCCACACGCCTTGGCTGCTATCAATGTGGTTATTAATGGTTGTCTGAGAAATGTACTGCCAGGCTGAATGCACTTGGGCAGAAAATTATCAAGATCTGCTGCTGGCAGCTACCTTTACAAGTGCTGAGATTCTGCAGGCCATGGTAGTACAATTGGGCTACGTGCACACGTTGCGGAAAGTCCTGCAGATTTTTCCGGACTGATTTTGGTAAATCCGCAGGTAACCCACTTGCGGTTTTTGTGCGGATTTCACATGCGGTTTTACACCTGTGAATTCCTATTATGGAGCAGGTGTAAAACCGCTGCGGAATCCGCACAAAGAATTGACATGCTGCGGAATAAACAATGCAGCGTTTCCACGCTTTTTTTTCCACAGCATGTGCACTGCTGATTTTGTTTTCCATAGGTTTACATTGTACTGTAAACTCATGGAAAGCAGCTGCGAATCTGCAGCGTCAAAACCGCTGCGAATCCGCAGCAAAATCCGCAACGTGTGCACATACCCTTAGGCTATGCAGGCTGCTCACATTAGCACAACCAACATGCAGCCTGTGGTTGTTGAAAAAGGGCTCCTGAAACACTTTGGACAAATGGCCAATCCTATGGTGCTACAACTGATCCATTATGTTCTGCAAGTAAAAATGGTAGCATGGCATTCATACTCTCTACTGAATAAATAGGTTTTGAAATTTCTTTTCCATTTTTCATCATTTCCATATCATTAACATACCTATCCATTCTCAGTGTCCATAATTTCACAACTAAAAAGTGTCTAACACAACATCAATGTGTGTGTATGTATATATACACTGGTCAAAAAAATAAAGGGAACATTTAAACAACAGAATAAAACGTAAAGTAAATCAAACTTCTGTGAAATCAAACTGTCCACTTAGGAAGCAACATTTTTGACAATCAATTTCACATCCTGTTGTGCAAATGGAAAAGAGAACAGATGGACATTATTGGCAATTATCAAGACACCCCCTATAAAGGAGTGATTCTGCAGGTGTGTACCATAGACCACATCTCAGTACCAATGCTTTCTGGCTGATGTTTTGGTCACTTTTGAATGTTGATTGGTAGCAGAAGACAGACTCTACAACCCACACAAGTAGCTCAGGTAGTGCAGCTCATCCAGGATGGCACATCAATGCGAGCTGTGGCAAGAAGGTTTGCTGTGTCTGTCACCGTAGTGGCCCGAGGCTGGAGGCGCTATCAGGAGACAGGCCAGTACACTAGGAGATGTGGAGGGGGGCCGTATGAGGGCAACAACCCAGCCGCAGGACCGCTACCTCAGCCTTTGTGCAAGGAGGAGCACTGCCAGAGCCCTGCAAAATGACCTCCAGCAGGCCACAAATGTGCATGTGTCTGCACAAACGGTTAGAAACCGACTCCATGAGCATGGTCTGAGTGCCCGATGTCCACAGATGGAGGTTGTGCTCACAGTCCAACACTGTGCAGGACGATTGGCATTTGCCACAGAACACCAGGATTGGCAAATTCGCCACTGGCGCCCTGTGCACTTCACAGATGAAAGCAGGTTCACATTGAGCATATGTGACAGAGTCTGGAGACGCCATGGAGAGCGATCTGCTGCCTTCAGCATGACCGGTTTGGCAGTGGGTCAGTAATGGTGAGGGGTAGCATTTCTTTGGAGGGCCCCACAGCCCTCCATGTGCTCGCCAGAGGAAGCCTGACTGCCATTAGGTACCAAGATGAGATCCTCAGACCCCTTGTGAGACCATATGTTGGTGCGGTTGGCCCTGGGTTCCTCCTAATGCAGGATAATGCCAGACCTCATGTGGCTGCAGTGTGCCAGCAGTTCCTGCAAGATGAAGGCATTGAAGCTATGGACTGGCCCACCCATTCCCCAGACCTGAATCCGATTGAACACATCTGGGACATCATGTCTCGCACCATCCACCAACGTCACGTTGCACCAGACTGTCCAGGAGTTGGTGGACGCTTTAGGCTATGTGCACACGTATTCTGGTCCACTGTGGATTTTTCCACAGAGGATTTGATAAATCCGCAGTGCAAAACCGCTGCGGATTTACCGCGGTTTTTCTGCGGATTTCACTGTGGTTTTCTACTGGAGCAGCTGTAAAACTGCTGCAGAATCCGCAGAAAGTGACTTGCTGCGGAATGTAAACCGCTGCGTCTCCGCGTGGTTTTTTCCGCAGCATGTGCACAGCGTTTTCTGTTTCCCATAGGTTCACATTGAACTGTAAACTCATGGGAAACTGCTGCGGATCCGCAGCGTGTGCACATACCCTTAGTCTAGGTCTGGGAGTAGATCCCTATGGAGACCATCTGCCGCCTCATCAGGAGCATGCCCAGGCGTTGTAGGGAGATCATACAGGCACGTGGAGGCCACACACAATACTGAGCATCATTTCCTTGTCTTGAGGCATTTCCACTGAAGTTTGGATCAGCCTGTAATTTGATTTTCCACTTTGATTTTGAGTATCATTCCAAATTTAGACCTCCATGGGATATTCATTTTGATCTACATTGATCATGTTTATGTTTTACTGTTTTCAACACATTCCACTATGTAATGAATAAAGATTTGCAACAAAAAGGAAGTGGTATTTTACTGTTTCCTTTATTTTTTTGAGCAGTATATATATATATGTGTGTATGTATGTATGTATGTGTATATATATATATACACATACTGTACACACTATATTACAAAAGTGAGCACACCCTTCACATTTTTATAAATACTTTATCTTTTCATGGGACCACACTGAAGATCTGACACGTTGATACAATGTAAAGTAGTCAGTGTACAGCTTGTATAACAGTCAGGGCCGTATTTGCCACTAGGCACTTGAGGGCACGTGCCTAGGGCGGCGGGATGCGGGGGGGCGCCCTTGAGCTAGGTTTTTTCCTTTTTTTTTTTTTTTTTATTTTATAAAACTCCGGGGTCAAGTTTCCGCCCCCCCTCCTCCCTCCCCCCTTCCCGCCCCCCCCTCCTCCCTCCTTCCCGCCCCCCTCCCTCCCTCCCTGAAGACGTAATACTCACCTTCCTCCAGCGGTGGCTGCAACTGCGTCTCAGCGCCGTCCTGTCTTCAGCGGTCACATGGTACCGATCATTAAGGGTGATGAATATGCGCATATTCATCACCCTTAATTAGCGCTACCATGTGACCGCTGAAGACAGGAAGGAAGACGCTGAGATGCCAGGAAGTTCTGTGCTGCGCGCCGGTGAGAGGTAAGTATGACAGGGAAAAAAGTGGGGTGCCGTGCACACAGGGGAGGATGGGGAGCCATGCATACAGGGGAGAAGGATGGGGAGCCGTGCATACAGGGGAGAAGGATGGGGAGTCGTGCATACAGGGGAGAATGATGGGGAGCCGTGCACACAGGGGAGAAGGATGGGGAGCCGTGCATACAGGGGAGAAGGATGGGGAGCCGTGCATACAGGGGAGGATGGGGAGTCGTGCATACAGGGGGGGAGGATGGGGAGTCGTGCATACAGGGGAGAAGGATGGGGAGCCGTGCACACAGGGGAGAAGGATGGGGAGCCATGTACACAGGGGAGAAGGATGGGGAGCCGTGCACACAGGGGAGAAGGTTGGGGAGCCGTGCACACAGGGGAGAAGGATGGGGAGCCGTGCACACAGGGGAGAAGGATGGGGAGCCATGTACACAGGGGAGAAGGATGGGGAGCCGTGCACACAGGGGAGAAGGATGGGGAGCCGTGCACACAGGGGAGAAGGATGGGGAGCCGTGCATACAGGGGAGAAGGATGGGGAGCCATGAACGCAGGGGAGAAGGATGGGGAGCCATGAACGCAGAGTGGGAGGATGGGGGAGCCATGAACGCAGAGTGGGAGGATGGGGGAGCCATGAACGCAGAGTGGGAGGATGGGGGAGCCATGAACGCAGGGGAGAAGGATGGGGGAGCCATGAACGCAGGGGAGAAGGATGGGGAGCCATGAACGCAGAGTGGGAGGATGGGGGAGCCATGCTTGCAGGGGAGAAGGATGGGGGAGCCATGAACGCAGGGTGGGAGGATGGGGGAGGCATGAACGCAGTGTGGGAGGATGGAGTATAAATATGGAGTATAAATACTGGGCCCTATAAGGGGGACACAGTGTGAGAGGACAGTGTGAAGAGGGGACTGGTATAGAAAGGAGAGGACAGTGTGAAGAGCATGTACCATAAGAGGGACAGTGTGGGGGTCATACTTTGTGCAGACAATATAGTGAGGGGCAATTTTTTATTTGGGAGCATTATAATGACACTTGTATCTTTAAGGGCGTCATGTGGAGACTTTCTGCAAAAGAGCGGCGAAGATGGAAGTCTGCAGAGACGGCTGTGGATGAGAAAACTCATCATGGGGTCTGGACAAGATGAAGAAAAGGAGAACGGCTCCAGAGGCGACGTCATCTATCAGGTACCTGGATGTAAATGTTATTTGTGATGCTAACTCTCATGTTTTTATATATGTTAGGAGATTTAAAGGGACACTGTCACCTGAATTTGGAGGGAACAATTTTCAGCCATAGGGGTGGGGTTTTCGGGTGTTTGATTCACCCTTTCCATACCCGCTGGCTGCATGCTGGCTGCAATATTGGATTGAAGCTCATTCTCTGTCCTCCGTAGTACATACTGTACCTGCACAATCTGCAATCTTGCCTTGCGCAGGCGTGTACTATGGAGGACAGAGAATGAGCTTCAATCCAATATTGCAGCCAGCATGCAGCCAGCGGGTAAGGAAAGGGTGAATCAAACACCCGAAAGCCCCGCCCCTATGGCTGAAAATTGTTCCCTCCAAATTCAGGTGACAGAGTCCCTTTTAAAGGGGATGTCCAGGCTTGTGATGAGTCTGCAGTCATTCTTTGTGACTGCAGACTTCTGAATTCTCACAGTGCACACTGCACGCTGTCAGGATTCTCTCATGCTGGGGATTTACATTAATGCGATCACGTGCTGACTAGACATGCGTGACCTCCGTCAATGAAAATGAACTGAGCGAGGCCGGGCACATCTAGTCAGAATGTGGTCAGAAGTCTACAAATCACATACTTGTGCTGACATGACCGTCCACCGGCAAGGGAGAATCCTAAAAGTGCAGTGCATGCGTTGTGAGAATTCAGAAGCTGCGATGTCAGGATTCAGCTCTGCAAGTTCCAGTAGTCGTCACATGGACACGTCACTCATATGCGATTTTTCAGACTTAGGGTGTGTGTCCACGTTCAGGATTGCATCAGGATTTGGTCAGTATTTTACATCAGTATTTGTAGCCAAAACCAGGAGTGGGTGATAAATACAGAAGTGGAGCATATGGTTCTATTATAGTTTTCCTCTAATTGTTCCACTCCTGGTTTTGGCTACAAATACTGATGAAAAATCCTGACCAAATCCTGATGCAATCCTGAACGTGGACACATACTCTTATGGTCCTGTGACATCGAGCTTCTCTTCTGCTTCTCTTAGTTTTTCACTGAACATTGAGAGCATTAGGGAGAGGAGCTCGTGGGCACATGACTGAGTGTGCAAATCACATATGTCCTTGGCGGAGGGGGGGCACCAAAATGAATTCTTTCCCCGGGTGCCAGAAACCCTAGATACACCTCTGCTGGTATGCTACTGCGAGCGGTGATTACCGGGTGCGGTGGAGGGAGGTCTGTGCACAGGCAGTGAGGCAGGGACTGAGGGTGTGCACAGAGAGGATGGAGACCCGGAGACTGCCCGTCCCAGTCTACGCCGTAGCCTAGAGCCCTCATTATCATAGGAATATGGCAGTTAATAAATTGCTTTTCTGAAGCTTTATAGTGTAGTTTTAGGTCAGGGAGGGTTGGATAGGGATGAGCTAGCAAGGTGCAGGGACAGGTAATGATGGCTACTTGCGAACATGTGCGGCAATTGCGGTTTTGCACTTACGATGATACATAAAACACTGCTAGTAGTGTTTTTTCTCATTGCTGCAAGTACCGCATTTGCCGGATGGCGGCAAAACCGCAAGAGCCGCACATGTCTGTAAGTCCCATAGGGAATGAATGAGGCCGAACGCAGTGTTGCCCTAAGTGATCCATTACGCGGCAGATGCGGAAAAACTGTCGGATCTGCTGCAAAAGGCGACTTTCACATCAGCGATTTTTGCCAAAGTCACTGCCGATAGTGTCATACTCACCAAAGGGGGAGGCAGCACTAAAAGTGCCTAGGGCAGCAGAAACTCTAAATACGGCCCTGATAACAGTGTAAACTTACTGTACCCACTAAATCACACAGAGGCGCCCGCACCACGCAGGCAGGCCTGCGGAGTAGATCCCATAACTAGAGACCTTTTTCAACACAGATTTGGCTTGAAAAAGGCATTACATTGCTGAAACATTGCAGCAGAAGTATATCTGTGTACACCTGTGTTCCTTTTCTTTTCTTTTTTTGTATATGGTGGATGACTCGCCTCTTTTTCTCCACATGAACACTGAGTAATAAATTGTTCTTTTGTTTCTTTACTTTTTGGAATTTTCTTCAGAGCACCAAATCCCACTAAGGCCAGTCTCACACGTCCAGATTTTTCCAGTACCGGAAGAAACGGTCCCGTAGCTATCCGTGTGTCCACGTAGACCATCCGTGTGTCATCCATGTGCTATTTGTGTGTCCGTATTTATCGTCCGTGTGTTGAAACAATTTGTTTAACCCTATGACTTTAAAAAAAGCACACGGATGGGTGTGAGCTGTGCGCTCCCACGAACACTGACCTGTCTCCGTGTTTTGCACACGGACACATGGTCCGTGAAAACACGCTGACATCTGCAGAGACACATTTATTTTAAAGGGAACCTGTCACCCCGTATTTTAAAGATGAGATAAAAATGGCATTAACTAGGGCCAGAGCTGTGCTTTTCATTACTGTCTTCTTTGTGCTTTTATTCTGCACCTATCCTGCCGAAATACCTTTTGAAAGTCGCCGTTTGGTGCTGTCACTCAGTCAGGTCTGGTCAGATGGGCGTTGAGAAGTTGCGGTTCCTCCCCCCTGCTCCTCGGCGTGTATGACTTAAATGCGCTCTGTGAATCGCACAGATCGCGCACTTTCTTCGCAGTTGCGCAGTAAATTAGCCTCTTGCGCCTGCTCATTATGCTGTGCCCAACTGTGGGCACAGCATACGTTACATCACTGCGCAGGCGCTGGTCGGCACTTTTACCTGTGTGCCCCGGAAGTGGTCATATGCGCATTTACTGTATAGCTGGATGCCGGTAACGTTACTGCGCAGGCGCTAAGCACAACGCTGACGGCGGGAATAAAATTCGCAGGGAAACGCAAGAGGTGGGGGAGGAACCGCAACTTCTCAACGCCCATCTGACCAGACCTGACTGAGTGACAGCACCAAACGGCGACTTTCAAAAGGTATTTCGGCAGGATAGGTGCGGAATAAAAGCACAAAGAAGACAGTAATGTAAAGCACAGCTCTGGCCCTAGTTAATGCCATTTTTATCTCATCTTTAAAATACGGGGTGACAGGTTCCCTTTAATGTGTCTACGTGTGTCAGTGTCTCCGGTATGTGAGGAAACTGTCACCACACGTACTGGAGCCACTGACGTGTGAAACCGGCCTAACAGTGAGCACCCCTTATACCCTAAACACCATTTATCTTCGAGCACAGCCTTTAGGGTGTTTCCACGTTCTGTAAAGGCAGCGCTATAGACACAGTAGATGCCCGCTCCGTCCAAAGCGCTGCGGGGTTTTGTATGCACAGTGATTCCCCATGTGTTCATTGAACACATGCGGAATCACCGCACCCTATGCATAGGATGGTGCTATTTATCTTGCCGAGACTGATATCTCCACAAGATAAATAGACATGCTGCGGTCTAGAAAGACGTTCCTCATGTGCGTATACGCAGGTCTGCCGCCTGCGTCTTTGAACACATAGTGGAGATGGGATTTCATAAAGTTCCATCCACTATGCTGTAACATTTGTAACTATGCAGCGTCCAATCCGCAGCAAATACTGAACGTGGAAACATACCCTAAGTCTCTTGGGCACAGAGTTCACCAGAGCTTCACAGGTTGCCACTGGAATCCTCTTCCACACTTCCATGATGGAGCTGGTGGATGTTAGAGACCTTGCGCTCCTCCACCTTCCGTTTGAGGATGCCCCACAGATACTCAATAGAGTTTAGGTCTGTAGATATGCTTGGCCATCCCAGCACCTTTACCTTCAGTTTCTTTAACATTGTCGTCTTGGAGGTCTGTTAAGCCACGTGCACACACTGAGTTTTGGTGAGTTTTTTACCTCACTATTTGTAAGCCAAGGCCAGGTTTATATAGATTTGGGGCCTGTTTGGCCAATTGGCTACAAATTCCTGATTCTGAGCATGCTCAATGTAAAAAAACAGATTCCAGCGCTGGATTCCGTCATACGTCGTGTCACGACGGATCCTGCGTCCATAGGCTTCCATTCTAGTCAATGACGTATGCCGCAGGATCCGTCGCAACGCGTTTTCCCGACGTAGACAAAAAACGTTAGATTGAAAGTTTTTTCCAGACGACGGTCCGCCAAAACACGACAGATCCGTCGCACGACGGATGCGACGTGTGGCCATCCGTCGCTAATACAAGTCGATGGGGAAAAAACGGATCCTGCGGGCACATTTGCCGAGGGCACACCAAATCTACATTTCATACAGCTGCACCTGACTACTTTACATTGTATCAAAGTGTCAGATATTCAGTTTGGTCCCATGTAAAGTTATAATAAAATAGTTACAAAAATGGGAGTGGTGCACTTTTGTGATATATATATATATATATATATATATATATATATATATATATATATATATTAGTGGGAAAAAGTAAAGATACATACAGTACATACTCTTTATATATATATATATAATAGCAATGGGAGACACGTTGGTATCAGTAAGATCTATAGAACGCGCCATTCTTTCACAAATGTTAGTATGGGAAGAGTCATAATTTCATGACATATTTTGGATTACCACACAAAAAAAGTGCAAAATGTAGTGCAAGAGTAGAGCTTGCTCAAGATGTCAGATTAAAACCATATGCCGAGACATTATTACATAAAATACTTTCATAATTAAAAAAATAATTAGTTGCAGCTGCCGTTTTACGTCGTCATGTGAGGTCATGTGGTTCTTTACCAGACACTGAAGTTGGATTATCAGGATTTCACAATTATCCGGGATTTGACTGCATTAACAAGATTATCTATTGTAATGACTTTTGTGCTGCTCCCGTAACTTATTACTGGAAAGCCACTTGCTTTCTTGGTAGATCTTCATGGACCTACATCCACATGTGTCTTAAGGAGGATCTGAGTGCTGCATCCCAAAGTGAGCGACCGTACAGACAGCACCTTAATAAATGATCTGGTTAGCAAAAAAATTAAAAAAAATTTCTTCTTAAAATAGAAAATTTTCTGCAATAAATAAAATCTTTTCTAAAATAAAATGTCAAATTGCAGGAAATGAAAGACTAGATTTATGAGCTCTTCCCATAGCAAATCCTTTTGTTCGTGAAGCCTAAATCATCTTGATCATTGCTCTTCAGATCTCCATCTACAAAATAAATTGAGACATAACCCAGGAGCACAGAGGGAGGTGAATATTATTATACCACCTGGAGGCCCACTGAGGAGCCGTAGGATAATATACTCACTTTCTGCAGCTATGGAAGTCGATGCGTTATTAGGACTCCGTCTATGAGGATTTTTTTGCCACTGTTTGGAAAAAAAGTGTGACAGCATTAATAACATAACAAATATGGTCTAATATAATCCTGAACAGATCATTAATTTCTATGACTTCTGCATCTTCCAAACTTCTGGAACTTATATGGGAACATCAATCCATCACAAGTCCCATAGATGCCTGACAACCAGCACTATCCTATCAACGGCAATAAGTCCCACACCCAAAAACAGCTTGGTCCCTTCTGTCGACAGCGTGTACCCCTCATTCTTCAGGTGTCCCACACGGACCTAATTCTTAGGGATAATTCCACATAAGTAACTGTTGCTCTCTTATACAGTGCCATCATATTCCACAGCTCTTTACAGACCTCATTGCTGTCCCCATTGGGGCTCACAATCTAATTTTCCTATCAGTATGTCTTGGGAGTGTGGGAGAAAAAAAGAGGAAATCCACGTGAACACGGGAAGAACATACAAACTCCTTGCAGATGTTGTCTTTGGTTGGAGCTGAACCCAAAACCCAAGCGCTGCAAGTCTATACTGCTAACCACTGAGCCGCCGTGCTGCTCACAGGTGGTATATCATGGGTTAATTAAAATAAATTATCATGGGTCTTTAAAAGAACTGGCATTTTCATATAGGACAAAGGACATTTGGAGAACCAGTGCCGACACTGCTGAAATGGCACCTGCACCGCAGTGGAGTACAAGTGTTATTACTTGGTAAAAACTTCGACCTGATGAAGACGGTTTAACCGTTGAAACGCGTTGTGGTTCAACACTAAAATCCTTGTTTTGGTCTCATTTCCAGCGCTCCTTTGACCGTTATTACTATTTACTGCATTTTGTATCCTCCTAGAAGGTTACCGGCTGGAGCTGCAGTGGACCTTTTGCTTTCAATTCTAAGGCTACGTTCAGACTAGCGTTGTGCGCCGCTGCGTCGGCGACACAACGCACGCAAAAACGCGGCAAAACGCACGCAAAAACGCTGCGTTTTGCGACGCGTGCGTCGCTTTTTGCCGAAAATCGGACGCAAGAAAAATGCAACTTGTTGCGTTTTCTTGGTCCGACACTTGCGGCAAAAAAGACGCATGCGTCGCAAAACGCAACAAACAAAAACGCATGCGTCCCCCATGTTAAACATAGGGGCGCATGACGCGTGCGTCGCCGCTGCGTCGCCCGACGTACACTAGCACAACGCTAGTCTGAACGTAGCCTAACTGTGACCCTAATAGCGCTCCCTAGTGACCGCTTTCTTTTCCCTTGAATTACTTGGTAGAAGCACACGGATGGAGAAGGGGTTATCCATTTATATATTTTTTGTGTAGCCAAGCAGCAGTTCTTTAGCGATGAACAATGTGACTCCGTATATGTTCAGATGTCTAACTGTGGCTACTCATTCTTATTATGTGGCAGCAGAGTACACACGGAGGACCGCATGTGAATCAGTAGAACGAAAGAAACAACAAAGTCCTCCAACACCAATAAACTTAAATATAGAGAAATTTTATTCAAATCCAAAGTTTTAACCCCTTAGCGACCGCCGATACGCCTTTTAACGGCGGCCGCTAAGGGTACTTAAACCACAGCGCCGTTAATTAATGGCTCTGTGGAAAAAGTGAATAGCGCCCCCCAGAGTCGGATTTTCTCCCCAGAGAACATGATTCGGGGGGGGGTTTTTACCGACCCCGCATTTGCGATCACCGGTAATTAACCGTTTACCGGCGATCGCAAAAACGCGATCTCTTTTTAATTTCTCTGTCCTCCGATGTGATCGCACATCAGAGGACAGAGAAAGGGGGTCCCAGATAGCCCCCCGATACTCACCTATCTTCCCCGGTGCTCCTCGTGGCTCCCGGTGGGCGCCGCCATCTTCAAAATGGCGGGCGCATGCGCAGTGCACCCGCCGGCCGGCATCGGGAGAATCTTTGGGGTCTCGGCTGCCGGGGGTAGCCGAGACCCCAAAGAACATGATCGGGGTCGGTTTTACCGACCCCTGTTTTGCGATCGCCGGTAATTAACTGTTTACCGGCGACCGCAAAAAAAAAAAAAAAATCAAAGTGTAATTCTCTGTCCTTTGATGTGATCGCACATCAGAGGACAGAGAAATAGGGGGATTCGGGGACCTTATTATACTTACCGGTGTCCCTGGATCCTCCTGCTGCTCCTCCTGGCTGCCGGGGAAAAGAAAATGGCGGGCGCATGCGCAGTGCGCCCGCCATCTATCGCCATCTACCAGCAGACAGGAGAAGAGCAGTTGGGGCTAAAATTAGGGCTAGGGTTAGGGTTGGGGCTAAATTTAGGGTTAGGCTTCTTTCACACTT
This sequence comes from Ranitomeya imitator, assembly GCF_032444005.1. Lineage (NCBI taxonomy): Eukaryota > Metazoa > Chordata > Amphibia > Anura > Dendrobatidae > Ranitomeya > Ranitomeya imitator. Next base: position 737,610,629 of record NC_091284.1, on the reverse strand, counting down.
ACGTCGGTACGGGGCCGTCGCAATGCGTCGGCCCGACATACCGACGCACGTTGTGAAAATTGTGCACAACGTGGGCAGCGGATGTAGTTTTTCAACGCATCCGCTGCCCAATCTATGTCCTGGGGAGGAGGGGGCGGAGTTACGGCCACGCATGCGCGGTCAGAAATGGCGGACGCGACGTACAAAAAAACGTTAATTGAACGTTTTTTGTGCCGACGGTCCGCCAAAACACAACTGATCCAGTGCACGACGGACGCGACGTGTGGCCATCCGTCACGATCCGTCGGCAATACAAGTCTATGGGCAAAAAAACGCATCCTGCGGGCACATTTGGAGGATCCGTTTTTTGTCCAAAACGACGGATTGCGACGGATGCCGAACGATGCAAGTGTGAAAGTAGCCTTAGGGTTGGGGCTAAAGTTAGGGCTAGGGTTGGGGCTAAAGTTAGGGATAGATTTGGGGTTAGGGTTTGGATTAGAGTTGGTATTAGGGTTAGGGTTGGCATTAGGGTTACGCTTGGGATTAGGGTTAGGTTTGGGATTAGGGTTAAGGTTAGGGTTGTGATTAGGGGTGTATTGGGATTAGGGTTAGGTTTGAGGTTAGGGTTGAGATTAGGATTAGGGGTGTGTTGGATTTAGGGTTTTGATTAGGGTTATGGTTAGGGTTGACATTAGGGTTGTTTTGGGGTAAGGGTTGTGATTATCGTTAGGGTTAGTGATTAGGATTATGGATCGGGTTGGGATTAGGGTTAGGGGTGTGTTGGGGTTAGGGTTGGAGCTAGAATTGGGGTGTTTCCACTTTTTAGTTACATCAGGGGGTCTCCAAACACGACAGCCAATTTTGCGCTCAAAAAGTCAAATGGTGCTCCCTCCCTTCTGAGCTCTGCCGTGCGCCCAAACAGTGGTTTACCCCCACATATGGGGCATCAGCATACTCGGGATAAATTGGACAACAACTTTTGGGGTCCAATTTCTCCTGTTACCCTTGTGAAAATAAGAACTTGGGGGCTACAAAATCTTTTTGTGGAAAAAAAAATATTTTTTTTATTTTCACGACTCTGCATTCTAAACTTCTGTGAAGCACTTGGGCATTCAAAGTTCTCACCACACATCTAGATAAGTTCCTTGGGGGGTCTAGTTTCCAAAATGGGGTCACTTGTGGGGGGTTACTACTGTTTAGGTACATCAGGGGCTCTGCAATCGCAACATAACGCCCACAGACCATTCTATCAAAGTCTGCATTCCAAAACAGCGCTCCTTCCCTTCCAAGCTCTGCCGTGCGCCCAAATAGTGGTTTACCCCCACATATGGCACATCAGTGTACTCGGGATAAATTGGACAACAACTATTGCGGTCCAATTTCTCCTGTTACCCTTGTGAAAATAAAAACTTGGGGGCTACAATATCTTTTTTGTGGAAAAAAAAATATTTTTTATTTTCACGACTCTGCATTCTAAACTTCTGTGAAGCACTTGGGCATTCAAAGTTCTCACCACACATCTAGATAAGTTCCATGGGGGGTCTAGTTTCCAAAATGGGGTCACTTGTGGGGGGTTTCCACTGTTTAGGAACATCAGGGGCTCTCCAAACGCGACATGGCGTCCAATCTCAATTCCTGCCAATTCTACATTGAAAAAGTAAAACGGCGCTCCTTCACTTCCAAGCTATGTGGTGCGCCCAAACAGTGGTTTACCCCCACATATGGGGTATTGGCGTATTCAGGAGAAATCGCACAACAACTTTTGTGGTCTAATTTCTCCTGTTACCCTTGTGAAAGTAAGAATTTGTGGGCGAAAAGATCATTTTTGTGTAAACAAATGCGATTTTTTATTTTCACGGCTCTACGTTATAAGCTTCTGTGAAGCTCTTGGGGGTTCAAAGTGCTCACCACACATCTAGATAAGTTCCTTAAGGGGTCTAGTTTCCAAAATGGTGTCACTTGTGGGGAGTTTCCACTGTTTAGGTACATCAGGGGCTCTCTAAACGTGACATGGCGTCCGATCTCAATTCCAGCCAATTCTGCACTGAAAAAGTCAAACTGCGCTCCTTCACTTCCAAGTTCTGCGGTGCGCCCAAAAAGTGGTTTAACCCCCACATATGGGGTATTGGCGTATTCAGGAGAAATTGCATAACAAAATTTATGGTTACATTTCTGTTTTTACACATGTGAAAAGAAAAAAAAATGGTTCTGAATTAAGATGTTTGCAAAAAAAAGTTAAATGTTCATTTTTTCCTTCCACATTGTTTCAGTTCCTGTGAAGCACGTAAAGGGTTAATAAACTTCTTGAATGTGGTTTTGAGAACCTTGAGGGGTGTAGTTTTTAGAATGGTGTCACACTTCATTATTTTCTATCATATAGACCCCTCAAAATGACTTCAAATGTGATGTGGTCCCTTAAAAAAAAAAAGGTGTTGTAAAAATGAGAAATTGCTGGTCAACTTTTAACCCTTATAACTCCCTAACAAAAAAAAATTTTGTTTCCAAAATTGTGCTGATGTAAAGTAGACATGTGGGAAATGTTATTTATTAACTATTTTTCGTGACATATCTCTCTGATTTAAGGGCATAAAAATACAAAGTTAGAAAATTGCAAAATTTTGAAAATTTTTGCCATATTTCCGTTTTTTTCATAAATAATCGCAAGTAATATCGAAGAAATGTTACCACTAACATGAAGTACAATATGTCACGAAAAAACAATCTCAGAATCAGCGGGATCCGTTGAAGCGTTCCAGAGTTATAACCTCATAAAGTGACAGTGGTCAAAATTGCAAAAATTGGCCTGGTCATTAAGTACCAAATTGGCTCTGTCACTAAGGGGTTAAGACAATTAAAAGTAGGAAATGCAAGTAAACTGTACATGTCATGGTAAAAACGCAAACGCTAGACATTAAGTAGTAAGATTATGCCTTAACCCCTTTCTGCCATTAGACGTACTATTGCGTCCATGTGGGGTGGGCTTTACTTCCCAAGGACGCAATAGTACGTCATATGCGATCGGCAGCGCTCACGGGGGGAGCGCCGCCGATCGCGGCCGGGTGTCAGCTGTTTATCGCAGCTGACATCCGGCACTATGTGCCAGGAGCGGTCACGGACCGCCCCCGGCACATTAACCCCCGGCACACCGCGATCAAAGATGATCGCGATGTGCCGGCGGTACAGGGAAGCACCGCGCAGGGAGGGGGCTCCCTGCGGGCTTCCCTGAGCCCCCCGCAGCAACGCGATGTGATCGCGTTGCTGCGAGGGTCTCACCTCCCTCCCTGCTCCCTCCAGCCCCGGATCCAAGATGGCCGCGGATCCGGGTCCTGCAGGGAGGGAGGTGGCTTCACAGAGCCTGCTCAGAGCAGGCACTGTGAAGCAGCCTGCACTCCTATCAGATCAGTGATCTGACAGAGTGCTGTGCAAACTGTCAGATCACTGATCTGTGATGTCCCCCCCTGGGACAAAGTAAAAAAGTAAAAAAAAAAAATTTCAAATGTGTAAAAAAAATAAAAAAAAATATTCCAAAATAATGAAAAAAAAAAAAAAAAAATTATTCCCATAAATACATTTCTTTATCTAAATAAAAAAAAAAAACAATAAAAGTACACATATTTAGTATCGCCGCGTCCGTAACGGCCCGACCTATAAAACTGGCCCACTAGTTAACCCCTTCAGTAAACACCGTAAGAAAAAAAAAAAAAAAACGAGGCAAAAAACAACGCTTTATTATCATACCGCCGAACAAAAAGTGGAATAACACGCGATCAAAAAGACAGATATAACTAACCATGGTACCGCTAAAAACGTCATCTTGTCCCGCAAAAAACGAGCCGCCATACAGCATCATCAGCAAAAAAATAAAAAAGTTATAGTCCTGAGAATAAAGCGATGCAAAAATAATTATTTTTTCTATAAAATAGTTTTTATCGTATAAAAGCGCCAAAACATAAAAAAAAGATATAAATGAGGTGTCGCTGTAATCGTACTGACCCGAAGAATAAAACTGCTTCATCAATTTTACCAAACGCGGAACGGTATAAACGCCTCCCCCAAAAGAAATTCATGAATAGCTGGTTTTTGGTCATTCTGCCTCACAAAAATCGGAATAAAAAGCGATCAAAAAATGTCACGTGCCCGAAAATGTTACCAATAAAAACATCAACTCGTCCCGCAAAAACCAAGACCTCACATGACTCTGTGGACCAGAATATAGAAAAATTATAGCTCTCAAAATGTGGTAACGCAAAAAATATTTTTTGCAATAAAAAGCGTCTTTCAGTGTGTGACGGCTGCCAATCATAAAAATCCGCTAAAAAACCCGCTATAAAAGTAAATCAAACCCCCCTTCATCACCCCCTTAGTTAGGGAAAAATTAAAAAAATGTATTTATTTCCATTTTCCCATTAGGGCTAGGGTTAGAGTTAGGGCTAGGGTTAGGGCTAGGGTTAGGGCTAGGGTTAGGGCTAGGGCTAGGGCTAGGGTTAGGGCTAGGGCTAGGGTTAGGGTTAGGGCTAGGGTTAGGGCTAGGGTTAGGGTTAGGGCTAGGGTTAGGGCTAGGGTTAGGGCTAGGGCTACAGTTTGGGTTGGGGCTAAAGTTACAGTTAGGGTTTAGATTACATTTACGGTTGGGAATAGGGTTGGGATTAGGGTTAGGGGTGTGTCAGGGTTAGAGGTGTGGTTAGGGTTACTGTTGGGATTAGGGTTAGGGATGTGTTTGGATTAGGGTTTCAGTTATAATTGGGGGGTTTCCACTGTTTAGGCACATCAGGGGCTCTCCAAACGCGACATGGCGTCCGATCTCAATTCCAGCCAATTCTGCGTTGAAAAAGTAAAACAGTGCTTCTTCCCTTCCGAGCTCTCCCGTGTGCCCAAACAGGGGTTTACCCCAACATATGGGGTATCAGCGTACTCAGGACAAATAGGACAACAACTTTTGGGGTCCAATTTCTCCTGCTACCCTTGGGAAAATACAAAACTCGGGGCTAAAACATATTTTTTGTGGGAAAAAAAAGATTTTTTATTTTCACGGCTCTGCGTTATAAACTGTAGTGAAACACTTGGGGGTTCAAAGTTCTCACAACACATCTAGATTAGTTCCCTGGGGGGTCTAGTTTCCAATATGGGGTCACTTGTGGGGGGTTTCTACTGTTTAGGTACATTAGGGGTTCTGCAAACGCAATGTGACGTCTGCAGACCATTCCATCTAAGTCTGCATTCCAAATGGCGCTCCTTCCCTTCCGAGCTCTGCCATGCGCTCAAACGTTGGTTTCCCCCAACATACGGGGTATCAGCGTACTCAGGACAAATTGGACAACAACTTTTGGGGTCGAATTTCTCCTCTTACCCTCGGGAAAATACAAAACTGGGGGCTAAAAAATAATTTTGGGGGGAAAGATTTTTTTTTTTAATTTTCACGGCTCTGCGTTACAAACTGTAGTGAAACACTTGGGGGTTCAAAGCTATCACAACACATCTAGATGAGTTCCTTAGGGGGTCTAGTTTCCAAAATGGTGTCACTTGTGGGAGGTTTCTACTGTTTAGGTACATTAGGGGCTCTGCAAATGCAATGTGACACCTGCAGACCATTCCATCTAAGTCCTCATTCCAAATGGAGCTCCTTCCCTTCCGAGCCCTCCCATGCGCCCAAACAGTGGTTCCCCCCCCACATATGGGGTATCAGCGCACTCAGGACAAATTGGACAACAACTTTTGGGGTCGAATTTCTCCTCTTACCCTCGGGAAAATACAAAACTGGGGGCTAAAAAATAATTTTGGGGGGAAAGATTTTTTTTTTTAATTTTCACGGCTCTGCGTTACAAACTGTAGTGAAACACTTGGGGGTTCAAAGCTATCACAACACATCTAGATGAGTTCCTTAGGGGGTCTAGTTTCCAAAATGGTGTCACTTGTGGGAGGTTTCTACTGTTTAGGTACATTAGGGGCTCTGCAAATGCAATGTGACACCTGCAGACCATTCCATCTAAGTCCTCATTCCAAATGGAGCTCCTTCCCTTCCGAGCCCTCCCATGCGCCCAAACAGTGGTTCCCCCCCACATATGGGGTATCAGCGCACTCAGGACAAATTGGACAACAAATTGTGGGGTCGAATTTCTCCTTTTACCCTCGGGAAAATACAAAACTGGGGGCTAAAAAATAATTTTTGTGGGAAAAAATTTTTGTTTTATTTTTACGGCTCTCCATTATAAACTTCTGTGAAGCCCTTGGTGGGTCAAAGCGCTCAGCACACATCTAGATAAGTTCCTAAGGGGGTCTACTTTCCAAAATGGTGTCACTTGTGGGGGGTTTCTACTGTTTAGGTACATTAGGGGCTCTGCAAACGCAATGTGACACCTGCAGACCATTCCATCTAAGTCTGCATTCAAATGGCACTCCTTCCCTTCTGAGCCCTCCCATGTGCCCAAACAGTGGTTCCCCCCACATATGGTGTATCATCGCACTCAGGACAAATTGGGCAACAAATTTTGGGGTCCAATTTCTCCTGTTACCCTCAGGAAAATACAAAACTGGGGGCTAAAAAAATAATTTTTGTGGGAAAAAAATTTTGTTTTATTTTTACGGCTCTGCATTATAAACTTCTGTGAAGCACTTGGTGGGTCAAAGTGCTCACCACACCTCTAGATAAGTTCCTTAGGGGGTCTACTTTCCAAAATGGTGTCATTTGTGGGGGGTTTCAATGTTTAGGCACATCAGTGGCTCTTCAAACGCAACATGGCGTCCCATCTCAATTCCTGTCAATTTTGCTTTGAAAAGTCAAACGGCGCTCCTTCCCTTCCGAGCTCTCCCATCCACCCAAACAGTGGTTTACCCCCACATATGGGGTATCCGCGTACTCAGGACAAATTGTACAACAACTTTTGGGGTCCAATTTCTTCTCTTACCCTTGGGAAAATAAAAAATTGGGGGCAAAAAGATAATTTTTGTGAAAAAATATGATTTTTTATTTTTACGGTTCTACATTATAAACTTCTGTGAAGCACTTGTTGGGTCAAAGTGCTCACCACACCTCTAGATAAGTTCCTTAGGGGGTCTACTTTCCAAAATGGTGTCACTTGTGGGGGGTTTCAATGTTTAGCCACATCAGGGGCTCTCCAAACGAAACATGGCGTCCCATCTCAATTCCAGTCAATTTTGCATTGAAAAGTCAAATGGCACTCCTTCGCTTCCGAGCTCTGCCATGCTCCCAAACAGTGGTTTACCCCCACATGTGGGGTATTGGCATACTCAGGACAAATTGTACAACAATGTTTGGGGTCCATTTTCTCCTGTTACCCTTGGTAAAATAAAACAAATTGGAGCTGAATTACATTTTTTGTGAAAAAAAGTTAAATGTTCATTTTTATTTAAACATTCAAAAAATTCCTGTGAAGCACCAGAAGGGTTAATAAACTTCTTGAATATGGTTTTGAGCACCTTGAGGGGTGTAGTTTTTAGAATGGTGTCACACTTGGGTATTTTCTATCATATAGACCCCTCAAAATGACTTCAAATGAGATGTGGTCCCTAAAATAAAATGGTGTTGTAGAAATGAGAAATTGCTGGTCAACTTTTAACCCTTATAACTCCCTAACAAAAAAAAATTTTGGTTCCAAAATTGTGCTGATGTAAAGTAGACATGTGGGAAATGTTACTTATTAAGTATTTTGTGTGACATATCTCTGTGATTTAATTGCATAAAAATTCAAAGTTGGAAAATTGCGAAATTTTCATAATTTTCGCCAAATTTCCGTTTTTTTCACAAATAAACGCAGGTTATATCAAATAATTTTTACCATTGTCATGAAGTACAATATGTCACGAGAAAACAATGTCAGAATCACCAGGATCCATTGAAGCGTTCCAGAGTTATAACCTCATAAAGGGACAGTGGTCAGAATTGTAAAAATTGGCCCGGTCATTAACGTGCAAACCACCCTTGGGGGTAAAGGGGTTAAATAGGGCGGTGTATACATATAGGGTATGCCACATCTTGAGACCACAAAACCAATATCAATAGAGGTATAGATAAAACTAAATACAAAACCTAGTGCAAAAATGATTGAATTAATCTATCCATGACAGTAAACTGCTGCCCACTCTCCCCAGTCCCACAAGCTCGCTGTTTCGGGGTAATCCTTGACACTGATCTCTCCTTCAAACCACATATCCAAGCCCTTTCCACTTCAACTCAAAAATATTTCACGAATCCGTTCATTCCTCAACCAAGAATCTGCAAAAACCCAAGTCCAAGCCCTCATCTCTCGCCTTGACTACTGCAACTTCCTGCTCTGTGGCCTCCCCTCTAACACTCCCGCACCTCTCTAATCTATTCTAAACTCTCCTGCCCGACTAGTCCACCTGTCCCCCCGCTATTCCCCAGCTCCTCCCCTCTGTCAATCCCTTCCCTGGCTCCCTATTGCCCAGAGACTCCAGTACAAACCCTAACCATGACGTACAAAGCCATCCACAACCTGTCTCCTCCATACATCTGTGACCTCGTCTCCCGGTACTTGCCTACATGCAACCTCCGATCCTCACAAAATCTCCTTCTCTATTCCCCTCTCTTATCTCCTCTTCCCACAATCGTATACAAGATTTCTCCCGCGTATTACCCCTACTCTGGAACCCTCTACCACAACACATCAGACTCTCGCCTACCATCGAAACCTTCAAAAAGAACCTGAAGACCCACCTCTTCCGACAAGCCTACAACCTGCCGTAATCACCGATCGACCAAACCGCTGCATGACCAGCTCTACCCTCACCTACTGTATCCTCACCCATCCCTTGTAGATTGTGAGCCCTCACGGGCAGGGTCCTCTCTCTTCCTGTACCAGTTATGACTTGTATTGTTTAAGATTATTGTACTTGTTTTTATTATGTATACCCCTCCTCACATGTAAAGCGCCATGGAATAAATGGCGCTATAACAATAAATAATAATAATAATTATGTGGCTATAAAAAGGCATGGGCCCCTTCTGAGGAGGATACAAGATCGAAACGCGCGTTAAGGGGTACGCTATATAGGGTAATTATAATAACTTTGGGTACTTAAATTTGATATTTTCATTCTTAGGCTATATTCACACTTTGCGGATTTTGCTGCGGATCCGCAGCGGATTTGACCGCTGCGGATCCGCAGCAGTTTCCCATGAGTTTACATTTCAATGTAAACCTATGGGAAACAAAAAACGCTGTGCACATGCTGCAGAAAAATCCGCGCGGAAACGCTGCGGATTACATTCCGCAGCATGTCACTTCTTTTCTGCGGATTTTCAGCTGCTCCAATAGAAAACTGCAGTTGAAAATCCGCAGAAGAAAACGCAGTAAAAACCGCGATAAATCCGCAGTAAAAACCGCGATGGGTTTTCACTGCGGATTTTGCAATTCCGCTGCGGAAAAATCCGCAGTGGAATCTGCAAAGTGTGCACATAGCCTTATAGTTGATTACCTTAAAGTTATGGTGTGCACATTGTTACTGGTTATTTAGCCTGATACTACACTAATAATGGTATTTACTTAATGTGTATTACCCCATGCCTTTAGATACACCGCCTTATTTAAGGCATAATCTTACTACTTAATGTCCAGCGTTTGCATTTTTACCATCACATGTACAGTTTACTTGCATTTCCTACCTTTAATTGTTCTTAAAACTTTGTATTTGAATAAAATTTCTCTATATTTAAGTTTATTGGTGTTGGAGGACTTTGTTGTTTCTTTCGTTCTGCTGCTACATAATACCTGCTCCAAACTTGAGACATGAGGTGAACGGAAACCATAACACTTGGAGTGCTGGTTTTAGTGATTAGTGGGGTCTCAACTTTCGAACATTTAGGACATGTGCATATCGAGTACTTGAGTTTTCCTTAGTAGAGCCACTTAAAACAAATTACTAAAAAATCACTTAAAAAATGCTTGAAAGACTTGTTTCCTGTAAAAAGTTTTTTCTGCAAAGTGTGAACTTGGCCTCATAGCCCATTCCTTAAGGTACCATCTCATTTAGCGATCTAGACAACGATCCCGATCGCTGCAGCGTCGCTGTGTGGTCGCTGGAGAGCTGTCACACAGACAGCTCTCCAGCGACCAACGATGCCGGTCCCCTGGTAACCAGGGTAAACATCGGGTTACTAAGTGCAGCGCTTAGTAACCCGATGTTTACCCTGGTTACAGCGTAAATGTAAAAAAAAAAAAACACTACATACTTACATTCCGGTGTCTGTCCTCCGGCGCTGTGCTTTCCTGCACTGTCAGCGCCGGCCAGCCGTAAAGCAGAGCGGTGACGTCACCGCTGTGCTTTACGGCTGGCCGGCGCTCACAGCCAGTGCAGGAAAGCAGAACGCCGGGGGACAGACACCGGAATGTGAGTATGTAGTGTTTGGGTTTTTTTACGTTTACGCTGGTAACCAGGGTAAACATCGGGTTACTAAGCGCGTCCCTGCGCTTAGTAACCCGATATTTACCCTGGTTACCAGTGAAGACATCGCTGAATCGGCGTCACACACGCCGATTCAACGATGTCTGCGGGAGATCCAGCGACGAAATAAAGTTCTGGACTTTCTGCTCCGACCAACGATGGCACAGCAGGATCCAGATCGCTGCTGCCTGTCAAACTCAACGATATCGCTAGCCAGGACGCTGCAACGTCACGGATCGCTAGCGATATCGTTCAGTGTGACGGTACCTTAACTCTACTGTTGACAGCGGATACATGAATTGTGGGGAAAACCTCTTTGAATTTTTTTTAGCAGTCAATGATTATGACCACAAGAGGCCGCCATTCTACTGAATGTTTGTGATGATCGAAACAATGTATTACTGGAGAGAAAAGTGTGATTGGAAAATATCTGATAGCTTAGCAAAAACCACAGAAAATCTGAGATAAATGGAGATATGGTCTGGGTATATAGATCTACATGGGAGCTGTACTATGGAATCATACAGCACCGATCCAAGTTATAGTTGTGATCATGAACACTAAATCTTCTATATGACCAGCTAAGCCTTCACTACGGCATTGCAATGGATGCTGGAAAGAAAAGTCTTACAATGTGTTCACACGGAGTGTTTTTACTGAATTTTTTATATCGGAAAGGGAGCCGAAACATATGCACCCCAAAAACGGAAGAGTTTCCACTTAGTTTATGCTCTAAAAACACAGCAAAAAAAGACTGAGAACACACCATTGGGGGATGTCCATGTGATGTCTTTTAGATATTGGCGTTCCCGCTGAGTTTTTGATGCAGAAGACAGATTAGGAAAACACAGCGGGGTCTTTCTGGCACATTCTCGCCTGTTTTTGGTGGCGGGAACTTTTCTTTAATTGTGGAAATAAAACACTGAGCGGCCTCCAAAGAGAAGTCGCCTGAAGAATGGTTAGGTCACTTCTTTTAGCAGCTTCCTGGCTTTCGAAGACTGAAGAGGTTAAAAGAAGATCAAAAGACAGAACAAATACACAGCGAGTCACTTTGATAGCGCATTGCATATGTTACTTTTTTCAGTTGGGTTATAAGTGAATCCACCTGAAAACGACATTGTGGGCACATAGCCCTAGACTTCTATTCAGATCAGAGGTCAGCATACTGCAGACACTGAACCTTTGTAAGACGGGGGTCCAGGTCTGCCACTGATACATTAGAACAGTTTGCCGTCTGTACATAGTGTCCATGAACACCTGACATATTTCCATCTAACCAAAAGTACCCACTGGCTGTCAACGAGCGGTATGGGAGCAAATGAATTAATACAAATAGATCACAGTATGACCAAAGACTTATGGCCTCTGTTCAGTCCAAAAATCCATGTTCGGCAGAATGCACCCCAAAATCTACTTGATAGAACAGCAGCCAATCACATTTAACGTCTCATTTCTGAACTGCCTTTTCAAAAATAAAAGATGCAAGCTGATTGGTTGGAATGGGCAACTCCTTTGCACTGGTTTAAATCTCGGCATATTTCTATAAACCTTCCCCCTGTTTCTGGGGGTCGGAGACAAATGCTGAACATTGAATAGATTCCTGTGTAGCCCAGGGCATTCTAATATTAGTAGCATTTTCACAGTGAGCGTGTCATTGAGCACACGGTATTGATGAGAGGAATCAATGTATAATCACTAAGTAATTAGGTCTCAAAATGAACCATATCTGCTGTCACCGTCACTGATGTAGGACAGACAACCACCCTTCTGTCTAAGAAGTCACGCAGCCAGCGTCTCATTACTCTGGGCCGCCCTACAGCAATATCTCATTGTATAATGCTGTATATCTGCCCCCAACCCAACCTGCAAGAGAAGAAAAAGAACTTATACACACCTGCGGGGCGGTCCGTTCCAAGGAGTGTCACCCTTCTTGGTCCGGCCCCTCCCATCAAAGTACTGCAGTGGGCAGGTGCCAGGAAAGGTGAAAGAGCCCCGACACCTGCACACTGCAGTACTTTGCTCTGCCCTCAACAGGGCAGATAAGTACACCAGCACAGGAGTGTGATGCCGGGGAGATTGTGTGGATGACGCAGGAACGAGTCACCCACCCGAAGCAAGCAGAGGGTGGCGATTGTAAGAAGATGGGAGGCGGCAGACCAAGAAGAGCGACACCCCTCAGACTGGACCACCCCGAAGGCGAGTATAATAAAATTTTTCTTCTGAAGGTCGGGTTGGGGGCAGATATACTGCATTATGGAATGCTCTATACACAGTTAGGTCCGTATATATTTGGACAGAGACAACATTTTTCTAATTTTGGTTATAGACATTACCACAATGAATTTTAAAACAATTCAGATACAGTTGAAGTTCAGACTTTCAGCTTTCATTTGAGGGTATCCACATTAAAATTGGATGAAGGGTTTAGGAGTTTCAGCTCCTTAACATTTGCCACCCTGTTTTTAAAGGGACCAAAAGTAATTAGACAATTGACTCCAAGGCTATTTCATGGACAGGTTTGGGCAATCCCTTCGTTATGTCATTCTCAATTAAGCAGATAAAAGGCCTGGCGTTGATTTGAGGTGTGGTGCTTGCATTTGGAAGGTTTTGCTGTGAAGTAAACATGCGGTCAAAGGAGCTCTCCATGCAGGTGAAACAAGCCATCCTTAAGCTGGGAAAACAGAAAAAAAACATCCGAGAAATTGCTACAATATTAGGAGTGGCAAAATCTACAGTTTGGTACATCCTGAGAAAGAAAGAAAGAAAGAAAGAAAGAAAGAAGGAAAGAAAGCACTGGTAGACTCATCAATGCAAAAAGACCTGGAGCCCACGGAAGACAACAGTTTTGGATGATCGCAGAATAATCTCCATGGTGAAGAGAAACCCCTTCACAACAGCCAACCAAGTGACCAACACTCTCCAGGAGGTCGGTGTACCAATATCCAAATCTGCCATAAAGAGAAGACTGCATGAAAGTAACTACAGAGGGTTCACTGCACGGTGCAAGCCACTCATAAGCATCAAGAATAAAAAGGCTAAACTGGACTTTGCTAAAAAAAAAAACATCTAAAAAAGCCAGCACAGTTCTGGAAGAACATTCTTTGGACAGATGAAACCAAGATCAACCTCTACCAGAATTATGGAAAGAGAAAAGTATGGGGAAGGCATGCTACAGCTCATGATCCAAAGCATACCACATCATCTGTAAAACACGGCGGAGGCAGTGTGATGGCTTGGGCATGCATGGCTGCCAGTGGCACTGGGTCACTAGTGTTTATTGATGATGTGACACAGGACAGAAGCAGCCGAATTAATTCTGAGGTATTCAGAGACATACTGTGTGCTCAGATCCAGCCAAATGCAGCCAAACTGATTGGTCGTCGTTTCATACTACAGATGGACAATGACCCAAAACATAAAGCCAAAGCAACCCAGGAGTTTATTAAAGCAAAGAAGTGGAATATTCTTGAACGGCCAAGTCAGTCACCTGATCTCAACTCAATTGAGCAGCATTTCACTTGTTAAAGACTAAACTTCAGACAGAAAGGCCCACAAACAGCAACCAAAAACCACCGCAGTGAAGGCCTGGAAGAGCATCAAAAAGGTGGAAACACAGCGTCTGGTGATGTCCATGAGTTCAAAACTTCAGGCAGTCATTGCCAACAAAGGGTTTTCAACCAAGTACTAAAAATGAACATTTTATTTAAAATTATTGAATCTGTCCAATTACTTTTGGTCCATTTAAAAACAGGGTGGCACATGTTAAGGAGCTGAAACTCCTAAACCCTTCATCCAATTTTAATGTGGATACCCTCAAATGAAAGCTGAAAGTCTGAACTTCAACTGCATCTGAATTGTTTTGTTTAAAATTCATTGTAGTAATGTCTATAACCAAAATTAGAACAATGTTGTCTCTGTCCAAATATATATGGACCTAACTGTATTTGCACTGAAAAGTGATGGCCGTATCTTATATCATCCAAAAATGCTGACAGGTTCCCTTTAAATATAGCTATCAGCTGCTCTCATGTACATGTTACTGAGTCACTGATCGGGTAAATGAGATATTACTAATAGCAGAAAAAAAAAAAAAAAAGATTTGCAGGAGTCCACTCCAGTGCCATGTCAGTAGTCTGTGGCCACTGGAGCCTCCTCTTACCTGCGTCATCCCAGACGCCTCTCCTGATTATCCTCTTACAATTTACCTTAGTTTGTTCATCCTTCTTTTATGTTAATAATATAGGTCTATTAATACTCCAGTTATAGTATACAGACATTATACACTTAACATGGGAATTGCACCACCAAGCAGGAAAGGTTGTGGCATTTTGGAAATCACAGGATTGATAGACATGTTAATGATATTCTAATATATATTTTCAAATCATCTTGATTTATTCAGCATCGGGTGTGATCGACACGTACAACACTCCTTTGGATAAATGGCTACACTACTGGTTAAGCCACCGAATGAATGTAACGCTGAGTTGTTAATGTACCTGGAATAAAGACTAGAGGGGAATGGCTACCGTACATTATGCCACCTCACACCATAATCCCGAGAGTAGGACTGGTGTGATATTCAATTTGTAAATTGAAACACGAGAAGCAATGGAATGAAATTGAAAGAGAGAAGATACAGATTAGATATTAAAAAAAATCTTTTAAGAGTGAGAGTGATCAATGAGTGGAACAGGCTGCCACGAGAGGTGGTAAGTTCTCCTTCAATGGAAGTCTTCAAACAGAGGCTGGACAGACATCTGTCTGGGATGGTTTAGTGAATCCTGCATTGAGCAGGGGGTTGGACACAATGACCCTGGTGGTCCCTTCCAACTCTAACATTCTATAAATCAATCATGAAGTCCTCTTTATGTTGTTGCCTATGTGGTCTCCAGACAAATCTTTAGCTCACCTTCCGTCCAAGACAAAAGCGGGAGATTTTGCTGAAAAGGATAGATCTCCATTCAAGCCTCCATTGCTGTCTTGCTCTGCACCATAAAAGCCTTTAAGAGCGGTGGCACAAATCAATGGAACACATTCACTTACTATACAGAATGGATCAATCGTGGAACTAGTGGTGCAACCATTTATCCAGGAGCTGTTTTTGAACCCAACAACAAAAGGACGCATGTTGACTGTGCGGTGAGTAGCCTGCGAGGCCTAAACGTGTTATCATTGACTGCAGGGTCTCCAGACTCGTCGCCAATTAAGCACATTTGGGAGATCATTGGTCAGAAATTGAAAAGGTAGTAGTCAGCAATGGATCTTGATGATTTGCTGCCCAAGAAGTGCATTCACTGTGGCAGAATATTCTTTGGAGAACCAATAATAACCTCATTGATAGCAGATAAGGTATATAAGTGCGCGCATTTCTGTGTGTGATGCTTGTACGCAATCCTAAATAAAATCAAGACATTTTGAAAATTCTGTTTCCATTTTTTTAATATAATTTTCATATCACTAACATGTCTATCTATCCTGTGATTTCCAAAATGTCATGACTTTTCCTTCTTGGTGTTGCAATTGTAATATTGAGCATTGTGAAAGAATCATATGGAATTTTGCTGTATTTATAAAATATTAAAGTGAACAAAATTTTAAATATGGTCTACTGTATTGTAATGTACAGTGTGACATATAAACTAAAATAAAACCAGTATTAAAATAAACAGTAAAAACGCATGAAGACATTGGTACAGGAGGAAGTACAGTGGGTACGAAAAGTATTCAGACCCCTTTAAATTTTTCACTCTTTGTTTAATTGCAGCCATTTGGTAAATTCAAAAAAGTTAATTTTTTTTCATTAATGTACACTCTGCACCCCATCTTGACTGAAAAAAACAAATGTAGTAATTTTTGCAAATTTATTAAAAAAGAAAAACAGAAATATCACATGGTCATAAGTATTCAGACCCTTTTCTCAGTATTGGGTAGAAGCACCTTTTGAGCTAGTACAGCCCTCTGGAAGAGGTTTTCATCCAAGATATCTCTGTACTTGGCCGCATTCATGTTTCCTAAAATGGCCACCAGTCGTCCCGTCCCTGCAGCTGAAAAACACCCCCATAGCATGATGCTGCCACCACCATGTTTCACTGTTGGGATTGTATTGGGCAGGTGATGAGCAGTGCCTGGTTTTCTCCACACATACCACTTAAAAATAGACCTTTTTGGTGATAATTCTGTCTCATCAGACCAGAGAATCTTACTTCTCATAATTTGGGAGTCCTTCATATGTTTTTTAGCAAACTCTATGCGGGCTTTCATATGTCTTGCACTGAAGAGAGGCTTCCGTCGGGCCACTCTGCCATAAAGGCCTGACTGGTGGAAGGCTGCAGTGATAGCTGACTTTGTGGAACTTTCTCCCATCTCTCCCATCATCTGCATCTCTGGAGCTCAGCCACAGTGATCTTGGGGGTCTTCTTTACCTCTCTCACCAACGATCTTCTCCCATGATTACTCAGTTTGGCTAGACGGCCAGGTCAAGGAAGACTTCTGGTGGTCCCAAACTTCTTCCATTTAAGGATTATGGAGGCCACTGTGCTCTTAGGAACCTTGAGTACTGCAGAAATTATTTTGCAACCTTGGCCAGATCTGTGCCTTGCCACAATTCTGTCTCTGAGCTCCTTGGCCAGTTCCTTTGACCTCATGATTCTCATTTGGTCTGACATGCACTGTGAGCTGCGAGGTCTTATATAGAGACAGGTGCGTGCCTTTCCAAATCAAGTCCTATCAGTTTCATTAAACACAGCGGGACTCCAATATAGGAGTAGAACCATCTCAAGGAGGATCACAAAGAAATGGACAGCAAGTGACTTAAATATGAGTGCCTGAGCAAAGGGTCTGAATACTTATGACCATGTGATATTTCAGTTTTTCTTTTTTAATAAAGTTGAAAAAATTTCTACATTTCTGTTTTTTCAGTCAAGCTGGGGTGCAGAGTGTACATTAATGAGAAAAAAAATGAAATTTTTTTAATGTACCAAATTGCTGCAATGAAACAAAGAGTGAAAAATTGAAAGGGGTCTGAATACTTTCCTAACCCACTGTATATATCAATAGAGCCGATGTGAAAGGGACTGGCGCGTAGTTCACCAGCGTCATTTTTTTACAGACTGGCCAGATTGTGTTAAACCAGCAGATAGGAAATGACTCGTTATTTACATACTGCCATCAGGTATCAGTTACAGAGGCCATAGTCCATCCTTGTTGTTAAACACAGTAATATTAAGCTTTAAAGGGAACCTGTCACCTCCCCCAGGCGTTTGTATCTAAAAGAGCCACCTTGTACAGCAGTAATGCTGCATTCTGACAAGGTGGCTCTTTTAGTTTGGGTCCCTGGCACTGCTGCAATAATCGCTTTTGAAATTTGTTCCACATACCGTGAAATTGTCCCGTGGGCAGGTCTTTACCCCCGAATCTAGATGCCTCACAACCATCAATCATGGCCTCTGCGCGTTGGGCGCCGCCTCCTCTTCCTTCAGTAGCGTCCCCGGCGCCTGCGCTGTTGTTTTTTTTTAGGGCATGCACAGTTGCGCTGCCCTTCGAACTTACAGCGCAGGCGCCGGGGACGCTACTGAAGGAAGAGGAGGCGGCGCCTGGCGTGCAGAGGCCATGATTGACGCTTGTGAGGTGTCTAGATTCGGGGGGAAAGACCTGCCCCAGGACAATTTCACGGTATGAGGAACAAATTTCAAAAGCGATTATTGCAGCAGTGCCAGGGACCCAAACTAAAAGAGCCACCTTGTCAGAATGCAGCATTACTACTGCACAGGGTGGCTCTTTTAGATACAAACGACTGGGGGGGGGTGAGGGTGACAGGTTCCCTTTAAATTTCCAACCTCTGAACTCATGTTTTTTTTTCTCTCGTAAATTTCCTGATCCCCTTCTGTAGCTCACCATACACCTTAGATAGGTGTCAACTACAGGATCGTTCAGCTGTCAACTAATCCTCCAGGCCTTCCTATATACAGGAAGAGGTGAAGAAACCACAGCCACTGTCCACCGATCCTTCCTTCTCCTTCTTTGTGATGGTGGAAGTACAGACAACTCCTTACACATTATATAGTCATCCTGTCAAAATATTTAGTTTTCTGCAAACATTTGTCTAATGTACCATTGTGCTCAAAAGTTTGCATACCCCGGCAGAATTTTTGCTTTCTTGGCCTTTTTTTCAGAGAATATGAATGATAACACCAAAACTTTTTCTCCACTCATGGTTAGTGGCTGGGTGAAGCCATTTATTGTTAAACTACTGTGTTTTCTCTTTTTAAATCATAATGACAACCCAAAACATCCAAATGACCCTGATTAAACGTTCACATACCCTGGTGATTTTGGCCTGATAACATGCACAGAAGTTGACAAATGGGTTTAAATGGCTACTAAATATAACATCCTCATCTGTGACTTGTTTGCTTGTAATCAGCGTGTGTGCATAAAAGCTCAGTGAGTTTCTGGGATCCAGACAGACTCTTGCATCTTTCATCCAGCCACTGACGTTTCAGGATTGTGAGTCATGGGGAAAGAAAAAGAATTATCAACGGATCTACTTGAAAAGGTAGTTGAACTGTATAAAACAGGAAAGGGATACAAAAAGATATCCAAGGAAATCATAATGCCAGTCAGCAGCGTTCAAACTGTGATTAACAAATGGAAAATCAGGGGTTCTGTAAAAACAAAACCACGGTCTGGTAGACCAACAAAAATATCGTCCACAACTGCCAGGAAAATTGTTCGGGATGCAAAGAAAAACCCACAAATAATATTAGCTGAAATGCTGGACTCTCTGAAAACCGGCGGTTTTGCACAATAAGGAGGCACTTGAAGAAAAATGGACTGTATGGTCGAGGTGCCAGAAGAAAGCCATTATTGCACAAATGCACAAAGTATCTCGCCTACAATACGCAAAACAGCACAGAGACAAGCCTCAAAACTTCTGGAACAAGGTAATTTGGAGTGATGAGACCAAAATTGAACTCTATGGCCACAACCATAAATGTTACATTTGGAGAGAGGTCAACAAGACCTATGATGAAAGGAACACATTTCCTACTGTTAAGTATAGAGGTGGATCACTGATGTTTTGGGAATGTGTGACCTACAAATGCACAGGAAACTTGGTCAAAGTTGAAGGAAAGATGAATGCAGCAAGTTATCAGCAAATACTGGAGGCAAATTTGCAATCATCAGCCCGGAAGCTACGCATAGGACATACTTGGACGTTACAGCATGACAACGATCCAAAACACAAGGCCAAGTCGACCTGTCATTGGCTACAGCAAAACAAAGTGAAGGTTCTGGAGTGGCCATCTCAGTCTCCTGACCTCAGTATCATTGATCCACTCTGGGGAGATCTCAAGCGCGCAGTTCATGCTAGACAGCCCAAGAATTTACACGAACTGGAGGCTTTTTGCCAAGTAGAGTGGGCAGCTTCACCATCTAAGAAAATAAAGAACCTCATCCACATCTACCACAAAAGACTTCTAGCTGTCATTGATGTTAGAGGGGGCAATACATGGTATTAAAAAATGGGGTGTGTGAACTTTTCATCAGGGTCATTTGGATGTTTTGGGTTGTCTTTAGGCTATGTAAACACGTTCAGTATTTCTTGCAGAAATTTCCTGAGAAAAACCTGAAATTTTCTGCAAGAAATCTGCATGCATTTTTTGCGCGTTTTTACCGCGTTTTGGTACGTTTTTTTTGCAGATTTTTCTGGACATTTCCCAATGCATTATATAGTGGGAAATATGCAAAAAAAATCCGCAAAATTAATGAACATGCTGCGTTTTTACCACGATGCGTTTTTTTCTCGGAAAAAAAACGCATCATGTGCACAAAAATTGCGGAATTCATACTAAATGATGGGATGCATAATGTATGCTTTTTTTTGCGGTTTTATAGCGTTTTTATAGCGAAATAACGCAAAAAAAACGTGAAAAATCAGCAACGTATGCACACAGCCTGTAAAAGAGAAAACACAGTAGTTTTACAATAAATGGCTTCACCCAACCACTAACCATGAGTGGAGAAAAAGTTTTGACGTTATCATTCATATTTTCTAAAAAAAAAAGGCCAAGAAAAGAAAAATTCTGGCGGGGTATGTAAACTTTTGAGCACAACTGTATATGGGCACCTTTGACAGGGGGAAAAAATATTTTCACCTATATCAATAGTTACCTTTAGTTAATATAATGTCACAATGTTTTGGGCTGCAGTCTTAATTCATTCATTTTAAGACTCCTTGAAATGCAGGTTGAAACCTAATCCAAGTTTCAGATCTTTCTCTTTGTGGGAGTGTATTTGGAGTGTTGCTGTAATTACTTGCTTTCATGTATCCGCAGAGATCTAATACTGCACATACAGCTGTGTGAAAAAGTGTTTGCCCCTTCCTGATTTCTTATTCTTTTGCATGTTTGTTACACTTAAATGTTTCAGATCACCAAACAAATTTAAATATTAGACAAAGATAACACAAGTAAACACAAAATGCAGTTTGTAAATGAAGTTCTTTATTATTAAGGGGAAAAGAAATGCAAACCTACAGGGCCCGGTGTGAAAAAGTGATTACCCCCTGAACCTAATAACTGGTTGGGCCCCCCTTAGCAGCATCAACTGCAATGAAGTGTTTGCGATAACTGGCAATGAGTCTTTAACAACGCAACGGAGGAATTTTGGCCCACTCATCTTTGCAGAATTGTTGTAATTCAGCCACATTGGCAGGTTTCCGAGCATGAACTGGACAGTCACCTTCAGGATTTTTTGAAAGACAGCAGAATTCATGGTTCCATTTACCACAGCAAGTCATCCAGGTCTGAATCAGCAAAACAGCCCCAGACCATCACACTACCACCACCATATTTTACTGTTGGTTTGCTGTTCCTTTTCTGAAATGTGTTACTTCTACGCCAGACGTAATGGGACATAAACCTTTCAAAAGTTCAACTTTTGTCTCGTCAGTTCACAGAATATTCTCCCAAAAGTCATGAGGATCATCAAGATGTTTTCTGGCAAAACTGAGACAAGCCTTTATGTTCTTAATTCTCAGCAGTGGTTTTTGTCTTGGAACTCTGCCATGCAGGCCATTTTTGTTTAGTCTCTTTCTTATGGTGGAGTAATAAACAATTACCTTAATTGAGGCAAGGAAGGCCTGCCTTTTTTATATGGATTTTGTTGTGGGGTTTTTTTGTGACCGCTTGGATGAGTGGTTGCTGCACTGTTGGGGTAATTTTGGTTGGCCGGCCCATCCTTGGAAGGTTCCCCATAATTTCAAGTTTTTTTCATTTGTGGAGAATGGCTCTTACTGTGGTTTGCTCGAGTACCAAAGCTTTAGAAATGGCTTTATAACCTTTTACAAACTGATAGATCTCAATTACTTTGTTTCTCGTTTGTTTCAAAAAATTTTGGGATGGCGGCATGATGTCTATCTTTTGAGGATCTATTGGTCTAGTTCACTGTCAGGAAGGTCCTATTTGAGTGATTTCTTGATTGAGAACAGGTGTGGCAGGAATCAGGCCTGGGTGTGGCTAAGGAGGGAATTTGAACTCAGCTTCCCAAAGAGGCGATAAACCACAATTAATTTATGTTTTAAGGTAGGGGGAAAATAACTTTTCCACACAGGGCCCTGCCTGTAGGTTTGGATTGCTTTTTCCCTTAATAGAGACCTCCATTTAAAAACTGCATTTTATAATTACTTGTGTTATTTTTGTCTAATATTTAATATTTATATTTAAATTTGTTTGATGATCTGAAACATTTAAGTGTGACAAACATGCAAAAGAATAGGAAATCAGGAAGGGGCAAACACTTTCACACAACTGTATAGGTTAACAAGGATACAATATATATCTACCCTACCATAATGTATGAAATTGAGGGCAGTTTCACCCACCTTTGATCTCACAACACTTGAGAATAATATTGAACAGGACCAGGTTTGCATTCATAAGTCAGGGAGACAGTACTACCTACACTTACATAATACTGCAGCCTAAGGACATAACCAGTAACATCCAGACGTTTGACACTGAAATGGCTTGAGTGCATATTTTTTAATAGACGATAACACTATTCATGTAGATGTGGATGGCTGGACAAGAGAAGTATGTTAATTGTAAACAGATAAATTAAAACCGTACATATTAATGAATACTTACACTATATTTACCAACTCCCCTGAGCTCAGAGAATGTCATGTAGGATATATCAGCCTTCTTTTTACCGCTGTCCACATCTCCGGTATAGATCTGCTTGATGCCAGATCCTTTAATCAGGGGAACACACTCATCACATGGGCATTTGGTCACAAAGATCATAGTTTGTTCATCAGGTTTAATTTCTTGGCACCTGCAATAGTAATAACATGACAAAATGGCAATTGACAGCCAGACCCTTCATCTCTGATTAGTTTCCAGTACTAGAAATGGTCAAAAACCTCCCATTGGCATAGATATATTTTAAAATGGTTCATCTACTATATAATTGTCTAAGGGTCACTTCCGTCTTTCTGTCCTTCTGTCCGTCACGGATATTCATTGATCTCGGCCTCTGTCTGTCAAGGAAATCCAAGTCGCTGATTGGTCGCGGAAAAAAAGCCACGACCAATCAGCGACGGGCACAGTCCGGAAGAAAATGGACGCTCCTTACTCCCGGCAGTCACTGCCCGGTAACGGACCGCGTTATGCCGCAGGTAAGGCACTCCGTTACCGCCGCTATTAACCCTGCGTGTCCTCAACTTTTTACTATTGATGCTGCCTATGCGGCATGAATAGTAAAAAATGTAATGTTAAAAAAAATTTAAAACAAAAACAAAAAACCTGCTATACTCACCCTCCGTTGTCCGCAGAGCCGGCCGCCATCTTCCGTTCCCGGCGATGCATTGCGAAATTACCCAGAAGACTTAGCGGCCTCGCGAGACCGTTAAGTCATCTGGGTAATTTCACAATGCATCCTGGGAACGGAAGATGGCGGCAGCCGCGTGCTCATCGCCTGCGCCAGATCCGAAGGTGAGTATGTTAGAACTACAAGGGGCCCTCGGATCCGAAGGCGAGTATGTTTATTTTTTAACCTGTGACATACGTGGCTGGGCAATATACTACGTGGCTGGGCAGTATACTACGTGGCTGGGCAATATACTACGTGGCTGTGCAATATACTACGTGGCTGTGCAATATACTACGTGGCTGTGCAATATACTACGTGGCTCTGTGCTGTATACTACGTCGCTGTGCAATATACTACGTGGCTGCACAATATACTACGTGGCTGCGCAATATACTACGTGGCTGGGCAATATACTACGTGGCTGGGCAATATACTACGTGGCTGGGCAATATACTACGTGGCTGGGCAATATACTACGTGGCTGGGCAATATACTACGTGGCTGTGCTGTATACTACGTCGCTGTGCAATATACTACGTAGCTGGGCAATATACTACGTCACTGGGCAATATACTACGTCACTGGGCAATATACTACGTCACTGGGCAATATACTACGTCACTAGGCAATATACTACTTCACTGGGCAATATACTACGTCACTGGGCAATATACTACGTCACTAGGCAGTATACTACTTCACTGGGCAATATACTACGTCGCTGTGCAATATACTGCGTCACTGGGCAATATACTATGTGGCTGGGCAATATACTACGTAGCTGGGCAATATACTACATCACTGGGCAATATACTACGTGGTTCTGTACTGTATACTACGTGGCTGCACAATATACTACGTGGCTGCGCAATATACTACGTGGCTGCGCAATATACTACGTGGCTGGGTAATATACTATGTGGCTGGGCAATATACTACGTCACTGGGCAATATACTATGTCACTGGGCAATATACTACGTCACTAGGCAATATACTACTTCACTGGGCAATATACTACGTCACTGGGCAATATACTACGTCACTAGGCAGTATACTACTTCACTGGGCAATATACTACGTCGCTGTGCAATATACTGCGTCACTGGGCAATATACTATGTGGCTGGGCAATATACTACGTAGCTGGGCAATATACTACATCACTGGGCAATATACTACGTGGTTCTGTACTGTATACTACGTGGCTGCACAATATACTACGTGGCTGGGTAATATACTACGTGGCTGGGCAATATACTACGTGGCTGGGCAATATACTACGTGGCTGGGCAATATACTACGTGGCTGGGCAATATACTACGTGGCTGGGCAATATACTACGTGGCTGGGCAATATACTACGTGGCCATGCATATTCTAGAATACCAGATGCGTTAGAATCGGGCCACCATCTAGTTTCTTAATAATTTTAGGAACGTTTTAGCCATAACTCTTCTTCTGCAGTAGACGTAATAAACATTGTGTCTTTTATAAATCTTTATAATTGGGCAAAGCGGATTCTTCTAAAATAAAGAAATAAACATTAGATGCCTCTAGAGCTCTCTGCTGCTCTTGTGGTCCTGCCAGCTTCAGAAGTGATGACATCTTGCTCAACAGTCACCTGACCCCTGCAGCCAATCACTAATATCAGCGTTCACCGGACTAGGACAGTGAATAGCGGCAGTGGTAAGGTGACTGATGGATGGGACAAAATCACTTCCAGTATCAGAGCTTGCAATATTCCAATATATGTACCAGCCCACTCCAGTAGCTGTTAATATAAAAAGTGGTGTATACAACAAAGATTTATGCTGCCGTCCAATGTATGAGGTGTCAAGCAACTGTTCAATAATATAAGGGAGGCATGTAAAAGGTATAAAAAAAAAAAAGGAAACAAATTACCTGAATGTTATTGCGTTCTGTTCTGCATGGATAATATATCGAAATTTCCTGATTTCTCTATCTTTCTGGTTGTCATCCATGTGAGGAAAATCAGCATATTCTGAGCCCACAGGGAAAGCATTATATCCACACCCAAGGAAGTACATGGTCTCTGTCCCATCACAATCAAATGAGCTCTGAAAGCAGATTATCAGGGAATTATATAGCACGTCTATTTCAACATCGAAGTCCTGACTGCTAAATATTGTGACTGCATTGAATTATATCACACAACTGCATCTGAAAAAGATTAAAATAAGAAAGTTACCAGGTCCAGATTATTATTATTGTAGCGCCATTTATTCCATGGCGCTTTACATGTGAATGGCAAACACCTCCATTTTATACCAAAATTAAATGGCACCCATCACCAGGTTTTTGCTAGCTCATCTGAGAGCAGCATAATGTATGGGCAGAAACCCTGACTCCTGCGAGTGAATGCAAGCTTATCGTTTTGGACCGGACAACCCCTTTAAGTGTCAGAAAGGTCCATCTTCTATGCCAGATTCTATACTAATTGAGAAGAAGGATCATAGGAGTGTCTCTGCTGGTTTGGCAGGTGATAGAAAAGTTGAGTATTATTCTTCTTTTTTTTTTTTTTTTTTTTTTTTTTTACTTCAGGACATTTATTATTATTATTATTTATTATTATAGCGCCATTTATAACTGCTTATTTCATCTTTTTATGCTCTGTCTCCGACTACTGCTTACATCTTTTATAGGCATTTTCCTCAAAGGGGTTGTCAGGGCTTGAGAGTAAAGTATGCTGTCACTGTATGTGACCCCGTGTTTGCAATCATACACACTGATTGCAGACTTCTGTCCTACACCCAACAACCCATTTAAAATGTGTCTCTCAAGGCAGATGCTCTTTAACCCCTTAGAGTCTGAGCAAACTTTCTCCTTCCTGACTAGGCCAAATTTTTTTAACCCCTTCATGACCCAGCCTATTTTGACCTTAATGATCTGGCCATTTTTGCAGTTCTGACCAGTGTCTCTTTATGAGGTAATAACTCAGGAACGCTTCAACGGATCCTAGCGATTCTGAGACTGTTTTTTCGTGACATATTGTACTTCTTGTTAGTGGTAAATTTAGGTCGATAATTTTTGCGTTTATTTGTGACAAAAAAACTGAAATTTGGTGAAAATTTTGAAAATTTCACAATTTTCAAATTTTGAATTTTTATTCTGTTAAACCAGAGAGTTATGTGACACAATAGTTAATAAATAACACTTCCTACATGTCTACTTTACATCAGCACAATTTTGGAAACAAAATTTTTTTTTGCTAGGAAGTTATAAGGGTTAAAATTTGACCAGCGATTTCTCATTTTTACAACAAAACTTACAAAACCATTTTTTTTAGGGACCACCTCACATTTGAAGTCAGTTTGAGGGGTCTATATGGCTGAAAATACCCAAAAGTGACACCATTCTAAAAACTGCACCCCTCAAGGTGCTCAAAACCACATTCAAGAAGTTTATTAACCCTTCAGGTGTTTCACAGCAGCAGAAGCAACATGGAAGGAAAAAATGAACATTTTTACGGTAACTTTTTAGTCACAAAAATGAACTTTTAGCAACATTTTTTTATTTTCCCAATGGTAAAAGGAGAAACTGGACCCCGAAAGTTGTTGTACACATTTTCCGGAGTACGCCGATACCCCATATGTGTGGGGGAATCACTGTTTGGGTGCACGACAGGGCTCTAAAGGGAAGGAGCGCCATTTGACCTTTTGAATGAAAAATTGGCTCCAATCTTTAGCGGACACCATGTAACGTTTTGGAGAGTCCCTGTGTGCCTAAAGATTGGAGCTCCCCCACAACTGACCCCATTTTGGAAACTAGACCCCCCAAGGAACTTATCTAGATGCATAGTGAGCACTTTTAGACCCCAGGTGCATCACAAATTGATCCGTAAAAATGAAAAAGTACTTTTTTTTTTTTTTTTTTCTTCACCAAAAATTTTTTTTCGCCTCAATTGTTTTCATTTTCGCATGGGTAACAGGATAAAGTGGATCCTAAAATTTGTTGGGCAATTTCTCCTGAGTACACAGCTACCTCACATGTGGGGGTAAACCACTATTTGGGCACATGGCAAGGCTCGGAAGGGAAGGAGCGCCATTTGACTTTTTGAATGAAAAATTAGCTCCAATAATTAGCGGTCACCATGTCGCGTTTGGAGAGCTCCTGTGTGCCTAAACATTTGAACTCCCCCACAAGTGACACCATTTTGGAAACTAGACCCCCCAAGGAACTCATCTAGATGTGTGGTGAGAACTTTGAACCCCCAAGTGCTTCACAGAAGTTATAACGCAGAGCCATGAAAATAAAAAATCATTTTTCTTTCCTCAAAAATTAATTTTTAGCCTGCAATTTTTTATTTTCACAAGGGTAACAGGAGAAATTGGACCCCAAAAGTTGTTGTCCAGTTTGTCCTGAGTATGCTGATATCCCATATGCTGGGGTAAACCACTGTTTGGGCACATGGCAGAGCTCGGAAGGGAAGTAGTGATGTTTTGGAAGGTAGACTTTGATGGAATGGTCTGCAGGCGTCATGTTACGTTTGCAGAGCCACTGATGTGCCTAAACAGTAGAAACCTCCCACAAGTGACCCCATTTTGGAAAATAGAGCCCCCAAGGAACTTATCTAGATGTGTGGTGAGCACTTTGAACCCCCAAGTGCTTCACAGAAGTTTATAACTCAAAGCCGTGAAAATAAAAACTCATTTTTTTTCCCACAAAAATAAATTTTTAGCCCCCATTTCCAGGACGTCCCTCCTGACAGCACCCTGGAGGACGTCCTACTCCCCTTGCTGGGACAGGAAACACACGAGAGTTCAAAAGGTCATGTCCCACCCCCAATTCTCAGTGTTTTTCCTGTCCCTGCAAGGGACGCACGAGAGAAGCTGTGCAGCTTACCGGAGCTCAGGGGGACCGTGCGGCTTGCCAATACCCTTCCCCCTGTCAAGAGGCTGAGGGCAGAAACCCTCCAGAGGGGGGTCCCTCTGCTCCAAAGACCAGGAGTGACGAAGCTCCTGGTGGCAGCCGTTCCTCCCAGTGGGAGGCTCTCGGCTGCGGACGCGGTTCCAGGCAGCAGGATTTTGCGGCATCCAGAGCGGTACTGCATCCTGCACGGCATCTTCAGGCGGAAGTCCCAGGGAACCGCGTCACTTCCAGTTTCACGGCATCCGCTACCATCACTTCCGGTGACGCTGTAAGAGCGGGGGAAGTGTGTGCCCTCCAAGAGTTGAACGCACAGCAGCTGAAGCGCTCCTGTCCAGCATGGAGAGCTGCGGGGACCTGCTACACCGGACCATGGAAGGAAACATGCCAGCCAAGGAAGGGGTGAGTGCGCATAGCGCAGACCTCCCTATCTGCACGCAGGTACATACCCCATTACTTACTCCCTACCTTATGTCATTTAGGATAAGGGAACCCCCGCTGCCCCCTCTGGTCAAGCTAAGAAGTCCGGCAAGGCCTCCGGGAAATCCAGTAGATGCTCTATATGTAATGTGAAACTTCCGGACACTCATGTCAAAACCTTGTGTGCAGATTGCACATCTAAGGTTATGAGGGACGAACAGCCGGCACTCTTGTCAGAGATGAGGTCCCTAATACGTGAAGAGGTTCAGGCTTCTTTGTCCAGTATTGTGGAGAAATCCAGCCCCGTTCCCAGCCGCAAGAGAGCCAGACGGGAGCGAGACCTAAGAGAGCCGGTGTATAGTTCTGAGGATAAGTCTGACTCCGAGGACTTTGTCTCAGAAGAAGAGGGTGAACTTCCTTCAGGGAGTCAGGACCACAAGAGGAAATACCTCTTCCAGGCGGAGGAGACGAATGATCTTGTGCAGGCTGTGCGGAGCACAATGCAGATAGAAGAGACATCTAAACCTCAATCCAGGCAGTACCTGATGTTTGGGGGTCTTATGTCACGTAGGCAGACGGTATTCCCAGTTAGTGAGCATATCAAAGCCATGATACTGGAGGAGTGGAAGGAAGCAGAACGTCGGCTGGTATTGTCTAAAGACTTCAAAGCTCGTCTACCTTTCGAGCCGGAAGACGTCAAACTATGGGAAGAGATACCCAAAGTAGATGTTCCAGTGGCAAAGGTTGCCAAAAAGACAGCCATACCATTCGAGGACTCATCAAACCTGCGCGATCCCATGGATCGGAAAGCTGACATACTGCTAAAGAGGGCCTGGGAATCATCCGCAGCCCTAATTAAGACTAACATAGCAGCTACCTCGGTAGCTCGGTCTATGTATCTATGGATGGGTCAATTCAAAGAGCATCTATCCAATAAAACCCCAAGGTCTGATATTCTAAGCTCTCTCCCCATCATGAGATCTGCCATGGCTTTTCTGTCTGACATGACAGCTGAATCTGTCAGATTTTCAGCTAGAAGTGGTTCACTATCCAACGCAGCTAGAAGGGCGGTCTGGCTAAGATCCTGGTCAGGTGATAATGCCTCTAAGATCAAATTATGTTCAATTCCCTTCTCAGGAGCAAGGGTATTTGGTCCTTCCCTAGACACTATTCTAGAGTCAGCCTCTGATAAGAAGAAGGGTTTTCCGGAGGACAAGCCTAAGAGGTCTCAGTCCTTTCGGAGAGGTTTTCCCTTCAGGAGACAGCCCGATTACAGAGGGGGTAGATCCAATAGAGGATTCAATAGAGGTCCCCGTAGCCAGGGCAATA
The DNA here is from genome assembly GCF_032444005.1 of Ranitomeya imitator. Lineage (NCBI taxonomy): Eukaryota > Metazoa > Chordata > Amphibia > Anura > Dendrobatidae > Ranitomeya > Ranitomeya imitator. Next base: position 737,580,717 of record NC_091284.1, on the reverse strand, counting down.
AGAACAGGAGTTTCTTCTTCAGCCCCTCCTCTAAATCTAAGACGCAATGACGCCACTCTTATCGGGGGAAGGCTTCGCCACTTTGCGGAAAATTGGGCACGGGTCACTCAAAATCAGTGGGTCCTTCGAACTGTGTCAGAAGGCTACAGGATCGAACTTTACTCCCCTCCACCAGACAGATTCATCGTGCCCACGATGGTTATGCGAGACTCTCCCATGATGATAGACTTACAGGATATGCTTTCCTCAGAAGTCATAATCCCAGTACCACCACTAGAAGTAGGCCAGGGACACTACTTTCTCTTTTTTCCATAACAAAACCATCCGGCGACTCTCGCACAATAATAAATCTGAAACCTCTAAATGCCTGGGTCAGGTACAAGAGGTTCCGTATGGAGTCCATACGTTCAGCAATTCTCCTTTTAGATCGGGATGCTGTGATGTGCACTCTCGACCTGAAGAGTGCCTATTATCAGGTCCCCGTCCACCCTTCATCTCAGAGGCTTCTGAGGTTTGCGGTGTTGCTGCCATCCGGGACCTGTCACTACCAGTTTCATTGCCTTCCGTTCGGGCTTGCCTCAGCACCTCATGTATTTACAAAGCTGGTGTCAGAAATTGTCGCTTTCCTGAGAAACCAGGGGATCATAATAGTCCCATATCTCGACGACTTTCTCCTGGTCGCAAGAACGCCAGAGATTCTGTCAGACCACAGGAACTGAACCGTATCTGTGATGGAACAGTTAGGATGGGTCATAAACTGGCAGAAATCCGACCTGACTCCGGAATGCAAAAAGATCTTCCTGGGAGTATGTCTGGATTCAAGAAACAGGATACCCCTGCTACCCGAGACCAAGCTGGAGGCAATCCCGATCCAGATCAGGCTCCTATTAGAGCGCAGAGCATCAATAAGGACGGCCATGAGAGTACTAGGCCTGATGACGGCTTGCATACCGTGTGTAAGATGGGCACAGTTCCATTCAAGACCTCTGCAAAGATTAATCCTCTCCAAATGGGACCGTCGTCCGTCTTCTCTGGACAGTACTTTAAGGCTGACGTATCCAGTACGAAGATCTCTCCTCTGGTGGAAACAACCAGAGAAGCTAAGAATCGGGGTGTTATGGTCTACTGATCCCTATGTAGTAGTAACTACAGACGCCAGCGCCTGGGGCTGGGGAGCCCATCTAAAAGGCAGGATCCTACAAGGGAGGTGGCCAGCAGATGTCGTTCACAGCTCCTCCAACTTCAAAGAGCTGTATGCTGTCTGGGAGGCATTAAGAAGGAACCGACACACCCTCGAAAATTGCCATGTCAGGATACTGTCCGACAACGTTACAACTGTGTCTTTCCTGAAGCATCAGGGAGGCTCATGACACCATCCGCTTCAGGAGCTGGCGGGAAGAATATTTTGTTGGGCAGAAAATTCGGTCCTATCCATTTTGGCAATTCACTTAGAAGGCTCCCAGAATGTCATAGCAGACTATCTGAGCAGGAGACGGGTGTTTGCAACAGAGTGGGAACTCAACCAGGAAATCTTCCAGGATCTTTGTCTTCGCTGGGGAACTCCCAGTATAGACCTATTTGCAAACAGGAGAAATTCAAAGGTCTCAAGATTCTTTTCACTGAACCCTCAAGATCTCCCAGCAGGGATAGATGGTCTGAGCCAGGAATGGACGGAACCCCTCTCGTACGCATTCCCGCCCCTAGCACTGATTCCAGCTGTTCTCAGGAAAATCAAAGAGGATCGAGCTCGAGTCATATTGATTGTCCCATTTTGGCCGAGAAGGAGTTGGTTCTCTCTCCTAGTAGACCTGGCAATCGAGAGCCCAGTAGAGCTTCCTCTCAGGGCAGATGTAATCCACCAGGGTCCAGTGTACCACCCGAACCCAGAGAATCTCCATCTCTCAGCATGGATCCTGAAGGGAACATCCTGAAGGCAAGAGGGCTATCGGATCAAGTGATAGCTACTATTAAATCCAGCAGGAAGCCAGTCACATCGGCAATTTATTTGAAAATCTGGAAACGTTTCTGTCTGGAGGGTGGCAGGTCTGAGGTTACGGCAGGCACTCCCGACTTACCCAGAATTCTAGATTTCCTGCAGACTGGGTTTGACAAAGGTCTCAAGCCAAGCACCTTGAAAGTGCAGATCTCAGCACTTAGCTCTTTTTTCGACTATCCCCTAGCATCCCACCCGTGGATAGTTAGATTTATCAGAGCCACCCAGAGGTTGCGCCCCACCATTAGACAATTGTCGCCGTCCTGGGACCTTAATCTGGTCCTCAAATTCCTTTGTAAAAACGTCTACGCCTCGGCTGATTATATGCCCATTCCAGTCCTCACTCGTAAAACAGCATTCTTAGTGGCGATTACTATGGCTAAGAGGGTGGGGGAGATTCAAGCCCTGTGCACTAGGGACCCGTACCTCCAGGTTAGAGAGGATAGCCTAATCCTTAGATTGGATCCCTCTTTTATTCCAAAGGTGGGAACGGTTAAAAATAGAAATCAGGAAGTCGTGTTACCGTCCTTTTGTAATAACCCGGCTAATGAAAAAGAAAAAGCTCTCCATTCTCTCGATGTCAGACAGGCAGTCTTAGACTACCTGGCAGCCACCAACTCATGGCGCATTGACCCAAATTTGTTCATTTTATTTGGAGGTAAGAATAAGGGAAAGAAGGCCTCTAAGGCCTCTATCGCTCGTTGGATCACCTCCGTGATCTCTGAGGCTTATCTGTCAGAAGGGCTCCCACCTCCAAAGGGTCTCCATGCACATTCTACTCGAGGGATAGCTACTTCCTGGGCTGAGAGGGCAGGCGCCTCTCTAGAGCAGATCTGTAAGGCGGCAACATGGGCTAGCGCCAACACCTTTTGTAAACATTATAAGCTTGATGTTTTGTCTGGTCAACATACTGCTTTTGGGACAAAGGTTCTCCAAGAGGTAATCCCACCCTGAGGAGGTGCTTTGGTACTCTCCAGGGTGCTGTCAGGAGGGACGTCCTGGAAAATAGGTATTAAGCTTACCGTTAATTATGTTTCCAGGAGTCCATACTGACAGCACTGGTAGTTCCCTCCCTGGTAATATTTATATCATGTTGCAATGTAACCCTGGCATATGATGTATGACGTTTCTCGCATATGATGTAATATGTTTTGTCATATGATATAACTCCTTCCTGACATATGATGTAATATGTTCTATTTACCATTAAAGAAATTTTTTTCTGCATTCCATGTGGCGGTTCTTGTTACAACACTGAGGATTGGGGGTGGGACATGACCTTTTGAACTCTCGTGTGTTTCCTGTCCCAGCAAGGGGAGGAGGACGTCCTCCAGGGTGCTGTCAGTATGGACTCCTGGAAACATAATTAACAGTAAGCTTAATACCCATTTTTTTTATTTTTCCAAGGGTAACAGGAGAAATTAGACCCCCAAAATTGTTGTACAATTTTTTCTGAGTACGCTTATGCCCCATATATTTGGGTAAACCACTGTTTGGGCGCACATCGGGGCTCGGAAGGGAGGGAGCACCATTTGACTTTTTGAATGCAAGATTGGCTGAAATCAATGGTGGTACCATGTCGTGATTGGAGACCCCCTGATGTGCCTAAACAGTGGAAACCCCTCAATTCTAACTCCAACACACCCCTAACCCTAATCCCAACTCTAACCATAACTGTGATCACAACCCTAACCCCAACACATCCCTAACCCTAATCCCAACCCTAACCACAACCCTAACCCCAACACACAACCAACCCTAATCCCAACCCTAACCGTAACCCTAACCCTAGCCTCAACACACCCCTAACCCTAATCTTAACCCTAAATCCAACCCTAACCCTAATTCCAACCCTAACTCTAGTTCCAGCCCTAACCCTAAGGCTATGTGCCCACGTTGTGGATTCGTGTGCCGATTTTTCTGCACCGTTTTTGAAAAATAAGCAGGTAAAACGCAATGCGTTTTACTTGCGGATTTACCGCGGATTTTCAGTGTTTTTTATGCGGATTTCACATACTGATTCCTATTGAGGAACAGGTGTAAAACGCTGCGGATTCCACACAAAGAATTGACATGCTTCGGGAAATACAACGCAGCGTTTCCGCACGGTATTTTCCGCACCATGGGCACAGCGGATTTGGTTTTCCATAGGTTTACATGGTACTGTAAATGTGATGGAAAACTGCCACGAATCCGCAGCGGCCAATCCGTAGCGTGTGCACACAGCCTAATTCTAACCCTAATTCTAACCCTAACCCTAATTGCAACCCTAATTCTAACCCTTACCCTAGTTGTAACCCTAACCCTAGTGGGAAAATAAAAATAAATTTTCTTTATTATTTTCCCTACCTATGGGGGTGATAAGGGGGGGCTTTATTTACTATTTTTTTTATTTTGATCACTGTATTAGGTTGTATCACAGTGATCAAAATATACCTGGAATGAATCTGCTAGCCGGCAGATTCGGCGGGCGCACTGCCCATGCGCCCACCATTTTAGAAGATGGCGGCGCCCATCGCTGAAAACGGACGGACAACGGGACTCGGTAAGTATGGGGGAGTGGGATCGGACAGCGGGGGGGCAGAGGGGAGGCCGGGGGCAGGCGAAGGGGAGAGGAGGGCAGCGGAGCACAGAACAGAGGGGAGTAAAGACTGACAGCAGCAGCAGATCGCCACTGTCAGTTGGTGGAGGGGGCAGATCGCAGTCTCCAGCCATGGCCGATGATATTGCAGCATCGGCCATGGCTGGATTGTAATATTTCACCAAGTTTCATAGGTGAAATATTACAATTTGCTCTGATTGGCTGTTTCACTTTCAACAGCCAATCAGAGCGATCGTAGCCATGTGGGGGCAAAGCCACCCCCTGGGCTGAAGTACCACTCCCCCTGTCCCTGCAGGTCAGGTGAAATTTTAGTTAACCCTTTCACCTGATCTACAGGAATGCGATCCTGCCATGACGCCACATAGGCATCACAGGTCGGATTGGCACCGACTTTCATGATGCCTATGTAGCGTCACAGGTCGGGAAGGGGTTAAAAAAGCCTTTTTTCGTGACACATTGCTCTTTATGTTATGGGTAAATTTAGATTGTTATGTTTTTGTCTTTACTTGTGAAAATATCAACATTTTTGAAAAAATTTTGAATTTTCAAACTTTCAATCTTTATATCCTTAAACCAGTTAGTCATGATGTACAAAATAAATAATTAATAACATTTCTCACATTTCTACTTTATATCTGCATCATTTTCAAATGTAATTTTATTTTGTTAGGATGTTAGAAGAGTTAGAAGTAGTGATGAGCGAGTGTACTCGTTGCTCGGGTTTTCCAGAGCACCCTCAGGAGATCTCCGAGTATTTGTTACTGTTCGGAAATTTAGTTTTTTTTTACACCGCTGCATGATTTACAGCTGCTAGCCAGCCAGAGTACATGTGGGGTTGCCTGGTTGCTAAGGAATCCCCACATGTAATCAAGCTGTCTAACAGTCGTAAATCATGCAGCTGAGGCACCCAAGCAACGAGTACACTCGCTCATCACTAGTTAGAAGTTTAAAGCAATTTCAAATTTTTCCAAGAAATTTACAAAACCTATTTCTTTAAGGATCTATTTAGATTTACATGTACTTTCTGGGGTCTATATATTGGAAACTCCTCAAAAGTGATACAATTTTAAAAACTCCACTCCTCAAATATTTCAACATTGTTGTCAGGAAAATTTGTTTTAACCCTTTAAGTGCTACAAAGGAATTAGTGCAAAGTTGAATGAATGAAAACATAAATTGTAACTTTTAATCTAAAATGTTGCTTCAGCCCCATTTTTTCACTTTTACCAAGAATAGCACAAGAAAATTATTATTATTATTATTTATTATTATAGCGCCATTTATTCCATGGCGCTTTACATGTGAGGAGGGGAGATCACGTAAAAATGGACCTCATTATTTGTTACCTAGTTTCTTATGAGCGCACTGATACTCCACATTTGGCCATAAACCTATGTTTGAACACATGATAGGGCTCAAAAGGGAAGGAGCCCCAACTGAGTTTTGGAACACAAATTTGTCCGAAACAGACTGCGGGCACCATGTCGCATTTGCAGGGCCCCCAAGGCGCCTAAACAGCTCAAAACCCCCACAAGTGACCCCATTTTGGAATTTTATCCACTAGTATAGTGAGCATTCTAAACTCACTTGTATTAAACAGAATTTGATAACATTAGGTCGTCATACTGAAAATTTTATTTTTTACAACAATGTTGCTTTAGCCTCAAATTTTTCACTTTTGCAAGAGGTAATGCCGGCATCCTTGTCTTCTGCCTGGAGGACACTTACTATTTAAGGCACCTCCTCCAGCATGAAGGTGCCTGAGCAACGTTGTTTGTATGTTCTAACACGCTTGCTAGTTCACAGGTCCCAGTACTCGTATCCAGTATGCCAGTCCTGTACTTCAGTCGTGCGTGCCAGCCTGCATGTCTATCAGTCATATGCCAGCCTGCCTATCAGCAGTGTCCGCTGCACTTGTCTACTAGGCTATCTGTTGTGTCTGCCAGTACCCACTGGTATGTCAGTCCGTTACAGGTAACATGAAAAAGTGTCCTGCAAAGTTTGTTACCCACTTTCTTCTGAGAGTGGCAATACAAATCTCCCTGAACACCTCCAGGTGAAGAGCCCACTCTCCTGTGGGTAGCTGCTGGCAACTTAAATAGTCTGCCTCCTAGTTGTATATGAACTGGTATATGAACTGCCAAGATTAGAGGAACCTTGTCCTCTGTCCACTCCAAAATCCCTGCTACCTCTACCATGGCAGATTGGCTTCATGTGCTCCTCTGGCAATGGATATAGGTCACAGCAGTAGTATTGTCTGAATGACGGCTGATCGGCAACCCACGGACTAAGTGCTGCTAACGTAATAGTGCCAGATAGACAGCTCTGAGCTCCAGTACGTTGATAGGGAGAAGTCTCTCTTGACTGCTCCAGACTACCTGGACTGTCAAGTGACAGAAGATTGCTGCCCAGCCGAAAAGGCTGGCATCTTTGGTGAGCACCTGCTACTGAATGGGATGAAAAGAGAGACCCTGAGTTAACAGAGGTGTCGAAAACCACCACTTGAGAGACCACGGACAGAGAAGGGGAAAAGGCCGATCCGGGGACTGTATTGACCTGCCCTAAGAGACTAGAGCGACTCCATCTTAAAGAGACAAAGACGATTCAATTTGTTCGGGCTCCTTAAATCTAAAATCGGCGGCTCCGAACTGTCCTCTTTGGAGATGACAAATAGATTTGAATAAAAACCCCAGAAGCATTTTGATATGAGAAGACCTACAATCACCCCAGCCTGAGGAAGAAAGCTATCACCTGGTTGAAACTGAGTCTCATACTTGAAGACCTGGGAGGGCGAGAGCAAAAGAAACGATCCTGAGGTAGAGTGATCACCTCTATTCTGTAACCCAAAGAGATAACCTCCCTGACCCAAAGATCGCTAAATGTCCTAAGCAATGCCGTCTGAAAAAGAGGCAGTGTCCACCCACCCAGGAAGAATCCCCGAGTGGGGGAAGCATTGACCTTGATGTTGTCTCTGGACCCAAAGGGCCTAGCCCGTGCTCCAAAAGAGCATCCGAACGGTATGGGTCTAAAAGGTAGCTCTCTTAGGCTCCTGGGAAACCTTGGGTCCAACCTGCTGACCCGACTCATCCAGTGATGGAAACTGACTAAAGGGACGGACCTGCAAGGCCCCACGCCTCCGAAAATGATGGCTGGTCCTGGACTGAGGAAGCAGGGTGCTTAGATAAGACAAATGATCTTTTCTAGCCTGGCTCCAAATAATAATAGTGTTATGGAATGGTAGTCCTGACAGCGATCTTTTTGAAGCTAGGTCTGCCCTCCACCCCTTGAGCCAGCCACAGCATACAGCGAATCGCCACGCAATTATTTGCCGCCACATCCAAAAAGGCTGAACAGAGATACTTCCCTGCCTGCACAATCTGATCCGCGATCTCAGCTAATGCCAAATCCTGGGAGCCAACCAAAAAACTATATCACAAATGCTTAGCCCACGCCATCAATGCCGTGGAGATCTAAGTGTCAGAAAAGACTGATCAAAGGGAAAACCTGCTTCCTCAAAAGTGGACCTTACCACAGATTCCGTGCAGTCCTTAAGTTCCGCAACCTCTGCAAAAGATAGAGTGGTCACCTTAGATAAGAGGGATACCGGAATGTCTACCACCGGTGAAGTGGACCAAGAGGCCACCAGCTCTGCTGGAAATGAATATAACAGCTCCATACAACTAGGATTTTCAAAGCATTTGTCTTGGTGTTCCCATACTCTCTGTAAAACCTCTGTAAATTCCTCATGGTTAGAAAATGATCTAGCCACATGCTTACCCCTGCTAAAAAAATCCTGTTTCAGTAAAGGAAAGGGAGTGGCGCAGCTGTCACTCCAAAATAGGCGTCAATAGCCAACACCAAACTGTCCACCATATCCCTCAGCTTTCCCACCGGATATGGATCTAGAACTCCGAACTAGAACTGGATTCTGAGAGCTGAGGGGAAAAGGAATTTGGGCGCCTTCTCTGTGAAGGTGACTGGGATTAAGCGGTAACCCGAGGTGATCTGTAAAGCCTTTGCGACCGGCCATATTGTTTTTGGTGGCTGGAGGATCAGATTCAATCACAGCGGCGATTGTAGCTTCTGGGGCAGCAGTAGTCACTGGCGATCATTCCACAACTGTAACCAGTGTCCTGGACACCCTGGTTAGTTCGGCTACACACGGAGCTAAATCATGAGCCCAGGCAGGTGGGGCGATATATTTTTCAGATGTCAGAGGTCCCCTGGGTGGCTACTAGCAAGGAAGCAGGAGAGGGACAGGTGGTACAATAGGCCACAGACTGACCAGTGGAAAACTTACTATTACAAGTAACACAAGCAGAGAAAGTGACAAGTGCAGGCTGCACTAAAGGCTGTGCACGCTCCTCTCTAGACTCAGACATTATGAGAGATAAAGAATGGGCTAAATGGACTAAACAGTGACACAAAACTGTAAGCGCATGACAGGGTTATACTTTCCCTGCCCTGAAAATACTCACAGATCCCTCCTTGCAAATGCGTGCTATGTGGGGCGGACTTGTTTCCCGGTACCTGACTAACAACATTGTCAAGGTACATCTGTCCGGCTACACAGACGCAAGAGGATATGGACTGAATAATTACAGCCTGTACTCTCCGTCGCTACATGGGTAAAACAGAGTGCACAATTACACTCTGTTACCCAGAGAAATCCATCTGAAAAACACAAAGCTAAAATGGTTAGTGCCTAAGACAGGTCTGAGACAGACCTTGCCTCCAACTGACACTCCACTAAACTGAGGAAGCCAGACTCCAGCAGGCAGGGTATAGTCTGCTGGGGAAGAGACAATTTATTTAAATGTAATAATAGTGTCAGCCTCCAGGTGGCAGCAGACTATACCATGGTTCTGTGTCCCCCAATGAGATCAATGAGACAAATAAAATGTTTCATTCCTGTCAACACTTAGCATTTTTCCTGAAAAGCACCTGAAGGGTTAATAAACTATCTGATAATAGTTTTGAATATGTTGAGAGGCACTGTTTATAAAATCGTCTAAATCTTGGGTGTTTCCCAATACAGAGATCCTCCAAGGTGACTTCAAAACTGTATAGGTCCCTAAAAAAATACATTTTTGTAAAAATTTCCCTATAAAAAATGAAAAATTGGTGCTAAATTTTTCAACCTTTTAATATACTAAAAAATTACTGAACATAAACAAATTATATTGATGTTATTTATTAACTATTTTTTTTTATGTGGTATGACTTTTCGGGTTAACATATAAACATCAAAGTTTGAAAATTGCAAATTTTGAAATTTTTTGTCAAATGTCTGATATTTTTTATAAACAAACGCAAAATGAATCAACCTAAATATACCACTAACATAAAGTAGAATGTGTCACGAAAACGGTCATCACTGGCATATGATAATTATTTTAGATTTATTGCGACATAAATTGACACATCAGACGTGAAAAATTTGGCCTGGACACCAAAGGTTTAAAGCTCATCGTTCCTGGTGGCTCTGTAAGGAGATCAACTGCAGCTGAGAACAATTACAGGTTTTGCACACTGAACGATCATATTTAGATTGCTCTGTGTGCATGGAAGTGCGGTCGGCCTGTCTGATCAGGCTACTAATCGTCTTTCATGTAGCTGATCAGCGGTTGTTTAACGACCGTGATCATTTAGTGTCAACGCACCCCAACACTTTCTACCTGTCTGTGGACAACCTGTATATTGTACTTGTACTGACTGTTACTGCTGGGCGACACTTGTACTTTATCTAAATAGCAGTGTAATAAATCTCCCTGGAATTGACTCTGTGAATGAGACATTAACCCCTCACAATCAGCCACATTTTGGCCCTTTTTATTTCTTAGATATTACAAATGTGTGATGCCATAGTTTGTAGGACAAGTTCTATTCTTGTAAGTGAAAAAAGAGAAAAAAAAAAAGAAGAAAAAAAAAAAGAGAAAAAAAGATGGAGCTGCACAACCGTGCTTTGTACTGGCCGTTATGCCTGCGTGGTGTGCTAGAGGAACCCGTCTTCAGACCGGAGGTGCTCGCATGAAAAACAGTAATAAATCCATAACACCAATAGAAATTGCAGCAGCACTCACCGATCTTGTGTGGTCCAAGTCCTTTATTAGACGGCCGTTTCGCGCCTACAACAGCGCTTCAACGGGAGACCCGTTGAAGCGCTGTTGTAGGCGCGAAACGGTGGTCGTCTTTATTCCCTGCTCACCTCCTCTCAGCTTCTGCTCCCTCGAGCCGTGAAGATGTTGTTGTAATTGTTTCTAATAAAGGACTTGGACCACACAAGATCGGTGAGTGCTGCTATTCTTGTAAGTGCCTCACAATTATTTAAAGGTTTAGATCTTCGCTTTTAATGAATATTGATTGATTCACACACCATTTTTTTAAAGCAAAAAACAGACAGATTTTGTTTGCCAAATCAGATTTTCACTAGTTTTTTGTCCGTGTATCTGTTTTTCTGTCTTTTTTTTTCTGTCTGCAAGAAAAACAGAGAACACAGAGTGCGCGTTCTTAGACATGTGAATGCAGCCTATGTTGGTCATTCTGAGCCTATGTTTCATCTAGTTTATTATACTGTAATCAGTAAGTTACTTACAGATTTCCGCTTCGCCCAAATAACGGCACCAACTCCGATTTTGTGATCTTCTAAAGAAGCAAACATAAGAAAATGAATAAATTAACACTCATGTCGCTTAAAAGTTTATACCAAGCGCCTATATATAATTTAAAGATAATCAGAAAAATCTCAAAAAGTACTTGATTAATCTTGTAGATTTTGTGATACGTGATGTGCATAGACTCATAGGCCCGATCTAGCACTTGCGTTTTGCTTAAGTGACTTTTCTTTTCTGTGCTGCTGCATTTGATGCATTTTTTTTTGTGTGCCAATTTCTTCTAAATGGCGCAAGAGCGTTGATAAACTTTGCACAAAATCAAAGATGCTCTGTAGAGCAAAAAAAGTGGCAAGATCCTTTAAAATATTGCAAACAGAAACAAAAGGGGAAAAAATTAAATCTAAAATATCTCGAAAAGGAAAACCATGTTTACATTGTCACGTAAAGTATAAAACAGAAGAAATCAAGTAAATCAAATAAAAATATAAATTTGACTTAAAAAGGCGCAAATTATATCATGAATAAGGCACAAGAATACAAGTCACTATTAAAACCTTTTTACTCCAGAAAAAAAAAAAGATAGTCCATTTATTGTCTGGGGCAGTGTTTCTCAACTCCAGTCCTCAAGACCCCACAACAGGTCATGTTTTCAGGATTTCCTTAGTATTGCATAGGCGATGGAATTAATGCTTGAGCAGGTGATGAAATTATCACCTGTGCAATACTAAGGAAATCCTGAAAACACGACCTGTTGTGGGGTCTTGAGGACTGGAGTTGAGAAACACTGGTCTAGGGGGCAAATGGAGCAGACAAGTACAGCCCCATAGACATTAAACTGAGAGGCAGGAGCTCCTCGCTAGGTAGTAAAGACAGTGATGAATTGGTTCCACCTAGTATTAAGCCCTATGAGAGACTGAATCCTAACTCAGAAGTGCTGTATAGGTCCCATTAGGCAGTAATAGTACAGTAATGCAGGGGAGGCATTATTCAGCCATAGCAGATAGTGTCTCCTTTTGGATGACCTGACTCATACACAGCAGTATGCATGATGATTTCAATAGGGGACAAAAGATCCATAATGGGAGACTTGGGTTAATGTGTATGGCAAGATTAAAGAGGTTTTCATAGATCATAAAATATGTGTGCAAAGTCAGCAAATATGGTATAAAATAGCAAAGCAACCAATACTTACCAGTTAAATCTCCCTCCACACCAGCAAAGACAAACCACCTACTTTGGTAAGTGCTGCAGTCAATCACAGTCCTCAGCGATCTCATGACACAAACTACCATGGCTGGTGATTGCTTGCAGACGTACAAAATGTTGGTTTGTCACCTCCGCAGCCAAGTAAATACAGACCAGAAGGAAGATCCAGACCAGTATATCAGAAAATATCTTTTATGACTATTTTTACTATTCCATGCCTTTGAACAATTTCTTTATGATCTTTGAAAAACCCCTTAATCCCTTAATGACCATGGGATTTTCCATTTTTCCGTGTTTGTTTTTCGCTTCTCTCCTTCCCAGAGCAATAACTTTTTTATTTTTCCGTCAATATGGCCAAGTGAGGGCTTATTTTTTGCGAAACAAGTTGCCTTTTGAACAACATCATTGGTTTTAGCATGTCGTGTACTAGAAAGCGGGAAACAAATTCCAAGTGCCGTGAAATTGCAAAAAAAGTGCAATCCCACACTTGTTTTTTGATTGACTTTTTTACTAGGTTCACTAAATGCTAAAACTGACCTGCCATTATGATTCTCCAGGTCATTACGAGTTCATAGACACCAAACATATCTAGATTCTCTTTTATCTAAGTGGTGAAAAAAAAATCCAAACTTTGCTAAAAATAAAAAAAATTGTGCCATTTTCCGATACCCGTAGCGTCTCCAATTTTCATGATCTGGGGTCGGTTGAGGGCTTATTTTTTGCGTGCCGAACTGATGTTTTTAATGATACCATTTTGGTGCAGATACGTTTTTTTGATCGCCCGTCATTGCATTTTAATGCAATGTCGCGGCGACCAAAAAAAGGTAATTCTGGCGTTTCAATTTTTTTTCTCGCTACACCGTTTAGCGATCAGGTTAATCCTTTTTTTTTATTGATAAGATCAGGCGATTCTGAACGCGGCGATACCAAATATGTGTAGGTTTGAAAAAAATTTTATTGATTAATTTTGAATGGGGCAAAAGGGGAGTGATTTAAACTTTTTTTTTTTTCACATTTTTTTAACTTTTTTTGTTTTTACTTTTGCCATGCTTCAATAGACTCTATGGGAGGCTAGAAGCTGGCACAACTCGATCGCCTCTACTACATAGCAGGGATTATCAGATCGCTGCTATGTAGCTGAATTGCAGGTGTGCTATGAGCGCTGACCACAGTGGGGCGCTCACAACTAGCCGGGATCAGTAACCATAGAGGTTTCAAGGACCTTCTGATGCATCGCTGACCCCCGATCATGTGAGCGGGGTCGGCGATGCGCTCATTTCCAGCCGGATGGCCTGAAGCGCAGGTTAAATGTCGCTGTCAGCGTTTGACAGCGTCATTTAACTAGTTAATAGCGGCGGGTGAATCGCGATTTCACCCGCCGCTATTGCGGGCACATGTCAGCTGTTCAAAACAGCTGACATGTCCCGGCTTTGATGCGGGCTCACCGCCGGAGCCCTGCATCAAAGTGGGGGATCTGACCTCGGACGTACTATCCCGTCCAAGGTCAGAAAGGGGTTAAAGCACCACTCCAGCATTTTTTTTGAGTGGCGCCACTAATCTAAGTTCCCCGTCCTTTGTCTCATACTTACCAGCCTCCATCTTCATCTGTAATCGGCATCGCTCCGCCGGATTGCTGTAGTGTTAGCTTGACGATCCGGAAGTCATATCTCAATGCCAGGCTATGAAAGCCAGGACGAGGCCAGATCGAAGCTACCATAGACTTACACCGAGAGCTTGTGACTGTTACCTCTGACATCCGGTCAATCAGGAGTTGCAGTCACAAGATGGTGTATTGAGACTAGAGTGGCACCAGGAAGAGCTGAAGATGGAGGCTGGCGAGTATAAGACTAGGGTCAGGGAACTGGAGCGGTGCTTTAAGTGTACTACAAATTTAAAGGAGTCATTTTGCAAGGGACATTTATCCAGGGAATAGGGGATAAACCTCTGATCACTGGGAGAAGCACTGAAACCGTGAATAGGAGTACTGTGCTCACCACTCCTCCTTACTGCAGTGAGGAGGAGTTTGAGTCTATGTGTCCTGTCCCTCAGTTTAACCCCTTAGTAACGGAGCCAAATTTTTGAAATCTGACCAGTGTCACTTTATGTGGTAATAACTCTGCAATGCTTCAACAAATCCCAGTGATTTTGAGACTGTTTTTTCGTGGCACATCATACTTTATGATAATGGTAAATTTAGGTCAATATGTTTTGGGTTTATTTATAACAAATATCAAAAATTTGAGAAAAATGTTAAAAAATTAGCAATTTTCAAAATTTGAATGATTATCCCTTTAATCCAGATGGTCATACCACAGCAAACCATTAATAAATAACATTTCCCACATGTCAGCTTTACATCAGCATCATTTGTAAAATGTTATTTTATTTTTTTTTTAGCATTTTAGGAGGTTTAAAAATGTAGCATCAATTTTTCATTTTTTTCAAGGAAATTTACTAAATTTATTTTTTTAGGGACTTATCCATGTTTGAAGTGACTTTAGGGGTCTCATATATTGGGAAACCCCCAAACGTGATACCATTTTAAAAACAGCGCCCCCTGACATATCGAAAACTGCTGTCAGGTAGTTTATTAACCCTTCAGGTGCTTTACAGGAATTAATGCAAAGTGGTATGACAGAAATGAAAATGTGTATTTTTACCACCTAAATGTCTCTAACTTCTGAACAGATTACTACAGCAATCAGACTCTAAGGCCGCTATTTGGTCATGAATTGCCATGGCAAACATCAGGACCACGCAATTATGATCTGAGGGCACCAATTTGGATAAAGAGGAAGCCCCCACACTCTGTTAACCATTTATAATGATGTAGTCACTATTTACAGCAGCATCTAAGGGGTTAAACAGATTTGGACGGTGCAAACACTGATCGTGGCTGATGCAGAAAGTTGTCAGCTATAGTGTCCAGCCTACAGCTGCTGGATTGTCACCTGTATGGGGAGGCTATTCTCTTATATCTCGGGTCAGTTAAAAGGCGTATTGGCTGTCATTGTCTATGGGGCTGTACATGTCGATTTCCATTTGCCCGCTAGACATTGAATGGACTACCAGGGTCCTGGTAATACCAGCAGTGCGGCCCCCTGCAGACATTTATCACTTATACTGTGGATTGATGACCTAAGTCAATTATGGGACACCCCCATTAATTATTGTAATCAGTGAATTTAAAGAGCATCTAACCAGTTCGGTACGCCAGCAGTCGTGCCTGTATTGTACAGTGCTGAGCAATTTCTTGGGTAAGTCCCTGCTGATCCTCATCTCTCGTATTAGTGAGGTAGAAACCGAAATCAGAATAGCTGGGAACGCTAGCAGCAACAGTAGCAAGAATAAGGACGAGTTCCTTCATGTTCTGCCGCAGGCAGATGAAATATGGGTCTTCACACAGATTTTCCAATCCAATTAGCCTCAGAATTTCCTTGTGCGTGTCTTCACTGGAGACTAAAAAAAGGGATTCATACTCCTTAACCCGCTCCTGGCGATACTCATAAAAAGTGCTTCTTGCAAATTCAGGCTCTACCCTGGCGATTTTCTGTATAAAGTCGCACTTTAAGGAGGTCTCTTCCACAAACTGCACCATGTAGCACGCCAACGGCTGCAGAAGCACGCACACGTGAGCGCGACTGTTCGATTTCAACCTCTCTACAGCCTTGGCATCTAGCCTGGCATCTCCAATGCTGGTTTGAGAAGAGTTTCCTTGCTGTAGGCTCATCTCAGGATCTGATGGCCAGTATGAGATACGGTTAACACCAGCTGGGGGGGAAAAAAAAGTAATACGCGTACATTAATATTGGGTATATTTCTGATAAACCGTAAGAAGGATTTACCAGCAGCTCACCATTTACAATCATTTTCAGGCAGGTAGAGCAAGGTTTCCTGGAGAAGTAGAGATCACAGTCCTTGAGCCTTGCGCCATGCTTTATCACGGCAATCTGACCGGCATGGAGTTCGCTGCTGGAGCAGTGGAGACCGATGATCTTCATGCTACTCACAACTACGAGCCCCGTCTTCTTAATATGCTGCAAGAATCAACAATTCAGAAAAATTACCGTAATCATGTGAAGGCAATCCAGAGAGCATAATACGCTGAAAATTAAAAAAGTGATGACGTAGTCATTTGAGGGCTTGCGGTTTTTTTGTTTAGTTTTTGAGTTGAAATGTTATATGACACCATTTATTTTATTTCATGGAAGAAAAAAAAATAATAATGATGGGAGCCAAAACATTTTTTAATACTTCAATCTATAAAGCTGAACAAGGGATGGTTTTATTGCAGTACACTCTGTAGTTCTTATTGGTACCATTTTGGGTAACATGCAACTCTCTGATCTCTTTACTCGACTTTATGGGAAATTAAGTGACCAAATAAACAGAGATTCTGCAATTTATTTTTTTTTCCTTTAAGCGTTCGTTCACTGTACGGTACAGGATAAATATTATATTTTATTAGTCTTTTATTAGACTTTATCCTGCACTTTTACAATACAATGCCGTACTGCAGTCAGACCAGAAGTGTATAAAGCAAGCTTAGTTGTGGGAATTAGGCAGCACATGCCTTGCCTAGTGCAGCATGTGGGTACAACCGCTGTGCATGCACGGTGGAACAACTGGTACATTTATTAATATTGTTCAATTATATTTTATTTTTGTTTTGGTAAGTCAACAGTAAAAGTGAAGATAAGAAACTTTGTAGGATATCTTATAGGAGAAAACATGTCTTTACCAAATGATCAATCATTTCATTTCTCCTTTAATGAACATTCCTTCTCAAATAAATGACTTAAATCTGTCTACAGATCTATTATCAGTAAAGAATCATATTACACCTGCTGCCTATAAAAGTCTATGGATAGGTGATGGGGAGATGCTGGATGGAGATAGGCACAGAAAGAGATAAATAATAGAAACTACTGAGGTTTCTAGTGCAGAAGTAAAGCGAGACAATCTGCTAAAAATGCAGAATACAAGTCATATAATATCCCTCCTGTACATACGAGAGCTTATTCTGAAACATTTCCTGAAAGTGCAGTTTTACTTTAATTTTCTGCTGAATTATGTATATAAAATAGGTGGAAATCCACTGCTCTAACGTTTTTGGATTGTTTCTACTAAAAATTATGGAAGTTCTTATTAGTGGGTTTTATCCACTTTGCAGCAATTTTTGGGTTGCTTCAGTGCATCTACAACAAAAAATAAGCAACTTTATGTGTACAGATCCTGAGCAGATCTATGCGTCCCTATAATAACAGACTACACCCAAACCCTGTGTAGGTAGTCACACTGTGTAGCCTACCTCTTGGCTACTAGAGTTGGTGCGCACCGATTTGCAGGACTCTGTCCATCGGCCACATCGGTAATCTCTGGCTACTGGATGGGCGCCCCGAGTACCGCCTTTTAACTGAAGGCATCTGTAGCTTGTTTTATGATTCGCCAGCCTGACGCGATGTCCCATGTGCATCACGTTACGCCATACTGGCTAAGTATGGACTGGCTGAAGGATTGGGGACCTGAAAATCAATTCGCACCAGTCCTACAACCTACCAAGAAGTAGGGGCAGATGGAGGGATATATCCACAAAAACAGCCCTTATTTGCTCTGGCTGTAAAAATAGCTGGTTATTAAATGGATAAATAGATATATATTAAAACTAGATGGTGGCCCGATTCTAACGCATCGGGCATTCTAGAATATGCATGTCCACGTAGTATATTGCACAGCCCACGTAGTATATTGCCCAGCACCGTAGAATATTGCCCAGCCATGTAGTATATTGCCCAGCCACGTAGTATATTCCCAACCACGTAGTATATTGCCCAGTCACATAGTATATTGCCCAGCCACTTAGTATATTGACCAGCCACTTAGTATATTGCCCAGCCTGGCCACATAGAATATTGCCCAGCCACGTAGTATATTGCCCAGCCACGTAGTATATTGCCCAGCCACGTAGTATATTGCCCAGCCACGTAGTATATTGCCCAGCCACGTAGTATATTGCCCAGCCACGTAGTATATTGCCCAGCCACGTAGTATATTGCCCAGCCACGTAGTATATTGCCCAGCCACGTAGTATATTGCCCAGCCACGTAGTATATTGCCCAGCCACGTAGTATATTGCCCAGCCACGTAGTATATTGCCCAGCCACGTAGTATATTGCCCAGTCACGTAGTATATTGCCCAGCCACGTAGTATATTGCCCAGTCACGTAGTATATTGCCCAGCCACGTAGTATATTGCCCAGCCACGTAGTATATTGCCCAGCCACGTAGTATATTGCCCAGCCACGTAGTATATTGCCCAGCCACGTAGTATATTGCCCAGCCACGTAGTATATTGCCCAGCCACGTAGTATATTGCCCAGCTACGTAGTATATTGCCCAGCCACATAGTATATTGCCCAGTCACGTAGTATACAGCACAGACACGTAGTATATTGGCCAGTCACGCAGTATATTGCCCAGCCACGTAGTATATTGCCCAGACACGTATGTAACAGGTTAAAAAAGACTTAAAATAAAAAATAAATATATACTCACGTTCCGAGGGCCCCTAGTAGTCCTGGCGTCTGTGTGCGGTGCACGCGGCAGCTTCCGGTCCCAGGGTTGCTATGAGCGCAGGACCTGTGATGACGTCACGGTCGCATGACCGTGACGTCATGGAAGGTCCTTCTCGCATAGAATCCTTGGCAACGGAGCCTGCCGCTTGCACTGCCGAGCAGAGGACGACACGTCGGAGGGCGAGAATAAGGTTTTGTTTTTTTAATTATTATTATTTGTAACATTAGATCTTTTTACTATTGATGCTGCATACGTATCATCAATAGTAAAAAAGTTGGTCACACAGGGTTAATAGCTGCATTAATGGAGTGCTTACACCACGGTCCATTAACGCTGACATTAACCCTGTGTGAGGGCTGACTGGATGACTGGAGGGGAGTAAGGATTGGGCACTGACTGCGGGGAGGAAGGAGCGGCCATTTTCCGGCAGACTGTGCCCGTCGATGATTGGTCGTGGCAATTGTTGTGGGCGTTTTGCCACGACCAATCAGCGACTTGGATTTCCATGACAGAGGCCGCGACCAATGAATATCCGCGACAGAAAGACAGACAGAAAGACAGACAGAAAGACAGACAGATGGAAGTGACCCTTAGACAATTATATAGTAGATCAGATACCTGAGGTTTCTTTTTGTTCTGAACATCTTTAGAAGAGGGAAAAACCTCCATCCACAGGCTTAGTAGTGTGAATAAATTGACTTTAGAAAGCCTTGGGACTTGGCCTACAACAGAAAAATGACAAAATATCGATGTGTATAGAATAATGTCTGCTGTTATCAAATGCACCTCTTCTGGCTTTCCAGACGTTTCTCCTTGACAAACAAGTTTAATTCTCTTTATCATCATTTATTAATATGTAAGCTATTACTGATTCTACATTAGAGGAATGCGATCGTTTAAAGAGTTCTTCGACTTTTAGAAAATTGGTCCTCAAACACTTGGCTTATACGTAGGTAAAAAAAAAACAATACAGGTAGTACTCACCCTCCCCGATGCTGCTTGTCTCTGTATTTTGGCTGCAGCAGTTACATCACTTTGGTATCACTGCTGCAGGCAATCACTGAACTCTGTGACTCGTGTTGTCTACATTGGCAAAGCTGCTGAGCTCTGTGATTGGCTGAAGCAATGGCTAGCGCTGTAGCTGTGACTTGACTGTCACAGCCAAAGCATGGATTATGGTGTGTAACAGAACGTTGAACAGGTGAGGAATAGTGTTGTTTTTTTATTTATGGTTTAATACAGGAGACGAGGGATTCAGTGAAATGGGCGTTAGGTGAGTATAAGGGTATGTGCACACATTGCAGATTTCCTGCAGATCTGCAGCTTTTTTTTCCACGCAGAAACGCTGCAGATCTGCAAGTGATTTACAGTACAATGTAAATCAATGGCAAAAAAAAAAAGCTGTCCTAATGGTGCGGAAAACGCAGCAGATTCAAAAAAGGACCATGTCAATTCTTTGTGCAGATCTGCTGCGTTTCTGCACCCATTCCATAACGGAAATCTGCAAGGGTAAAAAAAAGAAGAAATCCGCACAAAA
Organism: Ranitomeya imitator; assembly: GCF_032444005.1. Lineage (NCBI taxonomy): Eukaryota > Metazoa > Chordata > Amphibia > Anura > Dendrobatidae > Ranitomeya > Ranitomeya imitator. Next base: position 737,560,189 of record NC_091284.1, on the reverse strand, counting down.
ATCTGCAACATGTGCACAGACCAAAAAAAGGAGCAGATTCTGACCTGCGTTTTCTGCCAAGAAATATAGAATCTGCACAGAAAATTCCACAGTCAAATCTGCAATGTGTGCACATAGCCTTACTGTGTTTGTTATCTACTATATAAAGGTGTGTGTGTGTGTGTGTGTGTGTGTGTGTGTGTGTGTGTGTGTGTGTGTGTGTGTGTGTGTGTGTGTGTGTGTGTGTGTGTGTGTGTGTGTGTGTGTGTGTGTGTGTGTGTCCGGGATTGGCATCTGCACCGTCGCAGCTACAGCCACAAAATTTTGCACAGTCACACGTCTGGACCCCGAGAGCGTCATAGGCTATATTGTGAGGTGAAATTTTAACCCCGTGCGTTCCAATTCACCAAACAATTTTGCCCCTATCTACATAATGGGGAAAAAAGTGAAAGGAAAAGTGTTGGAGGCGTCGCAGCTACAGAAACAAAATTTTGCACAGTCACATGTCTGGACCCTGAGAGCGTCATAGGCTACGTTGTGAGGTGAAATTTTAACCCCGCGCTTTCCAATTCACCAAACAATTTTGCCCCTATCTACATAATGGGGAAAAGTGAAAGGAAAAGTGTTGGAGGCAAATTGACAGCTGCCAGATGTGAACAAGGGGGAGTTATAGAATGAGAGCGATGGCGCAAAAGAGCATATACCGTACAGTTGCTAAGGTGGGGCCCCGACATGAGATACTCACCACACATGGGGATATGAACACACACACAAAATGCGCCACACACTACCACGTGCTTGAACACATATACCACCCTCAGCACACATTTCACCACACATACACCAACCTCGCCACATAAAAGTCGAAACACAAAAGTCGCCGCTCAAAACTCACCACGCGCAAAACTCGCCACATGCAAAAACTAGGCTCACGCAAAACTCGCCACAAGTGCAAAACTCACCTCATGGAAAACTCGCCACACGCAAAACTTGCACACGCGGAAAAATTGCCACATGCACAAAATTTGCAACACATGCAAAAGTTGCCTCACACAAAACTTGTACATACTCAAAAGGCACCAGACATAAAACTCACCACGTGCAAAACTCGCCATGCGCAAAACTTGCTGCACACAACTTGCTACACTAACCTGTCACATGCAACTAGACACACAAAAAGTTGCTACACGCATGTTGCCACACAAAACTCATCTCACAAAAGTCGCTACATGCATGTCGCCACACACAACTCAACACACACAACTTGACAGACGAAACTCGCCCTAAAACACACACAAGTCTGGTATTATCCTTCAAAAATAAAAATCTGATTAATAAGCAGACAAACTACAAGAGCAACAAATGTACCATATAGGAAATACAGCAGCTGTCAGTCACATGACCTGTCTATTATGTGTATGTGTGAGCTAATATATACTGCCAGGGGGAGGGCTTCCTGTTGGCTGGGGATTTATCAGGCTGCCAATTTATCTTACAAATACTGAGGTAAAAATACTGAGCAAATAACGTGTTAACGAGGTCTAATACAGGAGATCACACAGGTATATACTATATACAGGGGAGATGACACACAGATATATACTATATACAGGTCCTTCTCAAAAAATTAGCATATAGTGTTAAATTTCATTATTTACCATAATGTAATGATTACAATTAAACTTTCATATATTATAGATTCATTATCCACCAACTGAAATTTGTCAGGTCTTTTATTGTTTTAATACTGATGATTTTGGCATACAACTCCTGATAACCCAAAAAACCTGTCTCAATAAATTAGCATATTTCACCCATCCAATCAAATAAAAGTGTTTTTTAATAACAAACAAAAAAACCATCAAATAATAATGTTCAGTTATGCACTCAATACTTGGTCGGGAATCCTTTGGCAGAAATGACTGCTTCAATGCGGCGTGGCATGGAGGCAATCAGCCTGTGACACTGCTGAGATGTTATGGAGGCCCAGGATGCTTCAATAGCGGCCTTAAGCTCATCCAGAGTGTTGGGTCTTGCGTCTCTCAACTTTCTCTTCACAATATCCCACAGATTCTCTATGGGGTTCAGGTCAGGAGAGTTGGCAGGCCAATTGAGCACAGTAATACCATGGTCAGTAAACCATTTACCAGTGGTTTTGGCACTGTGAGCAGGTGCCAGGTCGTGCTGAAAAATGAAATCTTCATCTCCATAAAGCATTTCAGCCGATGGAAGCATGAAGTGCTCCAAAATCTCCTGATAGCTAGCTGCATTGACCCTGCCCTTGATGAAACACAGTGGACCAACACCAGCAGCTGACATGGCACCCCACACCATCACTGACTGTGGGTACTTGACACTGGACTTCAGGCATTTTGGCATTTCCTTCTCCCCAGTCTTCCTCCAGACTCTGGCACCTTGATTTCCGAATGACATGCAAAATTTGCTTTCATCAGAAAAAAGTACTTGGGACCACTTAGCAACAGTCCAGTGCTGCTTCTCTGTAGCCCAGGTCAGGCGCCTCTGCCGCTGTTTATGGTTCAAAAGTGGCTTTACCTGGGGAATGCGGCACCTGTAGCCCATTTCCTGCACACGCCTGTGCACGGTGGCTCTGGATGTTTCCACACCAGACTCAGTCCACTGCTTCCTCAGGTTCCCCAAGGTCTGGAATCGGTCCTTCTCCACAATCTTCCTCAGGGTCCGGTCTCCTCTTCTCGTTGTACAGCGTTTTCTGCCACATTGTTTCTTTCCAACAGACTTACCATTGAGGTGCCTTGATACAGCACTCTGGGAACAGCCTATTTGTTGAGAAATTTCTTTCTGGGTCTTACCCTCTTGCTTGAGGGTGTCAATGATGGCCTTCTTGACATCTGTCAGGTCGCTAGTCTTACCCAAGATGGGGGTTTTGAGTAATGAACCAGGCAGGGAGTTTATAAAAGCCTCAGGTATCTTTTGCATGTGTTTAGAGTTAATTAGTTGATTCAGAAGATTAGGGTAATAGGTCGTTTAGAGAACCTTTTCTTGATATGCTAATTTATTGAGACAGGTTTTTTGGGTTATCAGGAGTTGTATGCCAAAATCATCAGTATTAAAACAATAAAAGACCTGACAAATTTCAGTTGGTGGATAATGAATCTATAATATATGAAAGTTTAATTGTAATCATTACATTATGGTAAATAATGAAATTTAACACTATATGCTAATTTTTTGAGAAGGACCTGTACAGGAAAGATGACACACAGGTGTATACTATATAGAGGAGGAGATGACATACAGGTACATACTATATACCGGAGGAGATGACATACAGGTATATACTATATACACAGGAGGAGATGACACACAGGTATATACTATATACAGGAGCAGATTACCTACAGGTATATACTATATACAGGAGGAGATGACACACAGGTATATACTATATATAGAAGGAGATGACATACAGGTATATACTATATATAGAAGGAGATGACATACAGGTATATACTATATATAGGAGGAGATGACATACAGGTATTTACTATATATAGGAGGAGATGACATACAGGTATATACTATATACAGGGGAGATGACACAGCAGGTATATACTATATACAGGGGAGATGACATACAGGTATATACTATATACAGGAGATGACATACAGGTGTATACTATATATAAGGGAGATGACAAACATGTATATACTGAGGTGAAAATGAGAGGTGTGAGGTGAAAATGAAAAGGTGTGAGTGCAAAATGAGAGGAGTGAGGGAAAATAGTGTAGTGATCGGAAAATGACAGATGTGAGGTCGAAATGACAAGTGTTAGGCGGGAATGAGGAGTGAGGGAGAAAATGAGAGGTGTCCTGGGAGAAAATGAGAGATGTGAGGGGGAAAATTAAAGATGTGATTGGGAAAATGAGAGGAGTGATGGGAAAATAAGAGAAGTGACGTGCTATAACTAACCACAGATATTTACTATGCCCAGGCAACGCCGGGCTCTTCAGCTAGTTTTTAAATACAAATGGAAAACTGTGCTTTGTTTTTATTTCAAATAAAGGACTTTATACTTGCTGTGTCTTTATTTACCATATAACTATAGGATTAGTAAAGGTGGCTGTCTTATAGACATTTCTCCATTACTAAGCCATGGGCTTGATGTCATCAAACAATACAAAGGTGACATCAACCCCACAAACATGAACCCCACTTGTCACCGCTACAGGGCAAGTAAGAAGAGCCGGGCAAAGCGTCAGAATTATCGCAATCTAATAAATGTGCCTTTTCTGGGTGGCTGCTGGCGGTCAATATCCATGGCCCCTAACCAGCCTGAGAATACCAGCCCCCCAGCTGGGGGGACCCAACAACATTTTTTTTTATTATTTCTTTAAACAATTTTAAAAAAATAGAGTGGGGGACCCCTCTTTTCTTGAAAACCAGCCTTGCTAACGCTGACAGCTGAGGGTTGCAGCCCGCAGCTCTCAGTATTGCCTGGCTGGTTATCAAAAGTACAGAGGAACCCGTGTCGTTTTTTTATTTTTATTCATAGCGCAGGCAGCAGGTGATGAATACTCCCAGCAGCCGCAGTCTGCTCTTATTAGTATCACTTGAATATAACTCATCATTCTCCCCTGCTCGTGCTGATCGCCGGCAAAGCGGGGGAGAATGATGCGAGCAGTGTTCAGCACTAGACATGAGCGAATATCTTCGGCTCTCTCCTTATTCTACAAGCTATAGCATTTGCCGAAGAAGCTTCAGCGGGAACCCGGATACCTGGAGCGCTCCGATAATCAGGTGTCGGGCACCGCAGCTGCATGTGTTGCGGCTGTGTGACAGTCACAACACATGCATGGAGAGCCTGTCTGCTGTGACTGTCACACAGCCACGATACATGCAGCTGTGGCGCCGGAGACCTGATCAGAGCGCTCCAGGCATCCGGGTTCCCGCTGCAGCTTCTCAGGTAAGTGCTATAGCTTGCAAAATAAGGAGGGAGCTGAACATATTTGCTCACGTCTATTCAGCACCCAGCGCCGGGGAACAGCGCCAACTATACCACTGCTTCCCAGGCGCCGGTATGTGCGGTACACGGTTGCCACAAGTATTACCCACACGTACACAAAGGAACCTCTGGCCTCTGTTTGAAGACTTCCATTGAAGGAGAACTCACCACCTCTCGTGACAGCCTGTTCCACTCATTGATCACCCTCACTGTTAAAAAGTTTTTTCTAATATCTAATCTGTATCTTCTCCCTTTCACTTTCATCCCATTGCTTCTCGTGTTTACATATGAAAATGAGAATAAGCATGATCCCTCTACATTGTGGCAACCCTTCAGATATTTGTAGACCGCTATTCAGTCTGTTCTTAGCCTTCTTTTTTGTAAGCTAAACATTTCCAGTTCCTTTACTCGTTCCTCTTAAGACATACTTTGCAGTCCGCTCACCATCCTGGTAGCTCTTTTCTGAACTTGCTCCAGTTTTTCAATGTCTTTTTTTAAATGTGGTGCACAGAACTGGACACAGTATTCCAGATGAGGTCTGACCAAGGAGGAGTAGAGGGGGATAATTACTTCACGTGATCTAGACTCTCTGCTTCTCTTAATACATCCTAGAACTGTGTTTGCCTTTTTTTGCTGCTGAATCACACTGTTGACTCATGTGCAGTCTGTGATCTATTAGTATACCCAGGTCTTTTTCACCCATGCAGTTACTTAGTTCTATTCCTCCCATTCTGTAGATGTAATTTTTGTTTTCTTGCCTAAATGTAGAATCTTGCATTTCTCCTTGTTAAATACCATTCTACTAGTCACTGCCCATTGTTCAGGCTTATCTAGATCCTTCTGAATCCTTTTTCGGTCTTCTCTGGTGTTCGTTTTCCCTCCTAGCTTTGCATCGTCTGCAAATTAGATTAGTTTCCCTTATCTAGATCACTTTAAAAAAATGTTGAACAACACTGATACCAGGACAGAGCCTTGTGGTACCCCACTTGAAACACTCTTCCAATTGGATGTGCAACCATTTATTACCACTCTTTGAGTACGATCACAGAGCCAGTTATGAATCCACCTAACCTTATCAAATGCTTTGCTTTTTCCTGATCCGCCCAGTCAGTGATTCCATCATAGAAGGAAATTAGATTAGTCTAGAATGACTTGTTTGCTACAAACCCATGCTGGCTCCGGATAGTTACCGTATTCTTATCCAAGTACTTACATACATGCTGTATAATAATTTGTTCAAAGATCTTTCCTGGTATAGAAGTAAGGCTCACTGGCCTGTAACTTCCTGGCTCCATCTTCTTGCCTTTTTTGAAGATGGGGACAACATTTGCCCTTCTCCAATCTTCTGGGACTTCTCCTGTTTTCCAGGATTTTCAAAGATTCTGGTAAGTCGTTCTGCAATTTCCTCCGCAAACTCTTTCAGTACTCTATTACGATGAGCCATCGGACAAAAATGGAGGTCCATGAATTGTTCTTGCACAACGTCCCTTGTCTATCTGTGTCCGCCAGTGTGTCTCAGTGTCAATGAAACAGCACAGTTTAGGCTGTGTTCACACAATGCAGCCATGTTCCTTTTTTTTTGCAAAAAAAAATTGTGCAGGACAGAGGTGATCTCCTCCCTGTGTGAATGCAGGCTTAAAAGCAGGTGTGCGGTCAGGGAAGTACAAGTACGACTTGGGGGGCCAGCACTAGTCATAACTCATAAAGTAAAAAACAACAGAAAATCCCACAAAAATAAGGAAAACAAACCCACCCGAATAATAGTAAGAACTCTGCTTCATTCCAGGGGTTGTCCGATATAATGTAATATCGCTAGTGGCCTGGACTGACCGTAAATTACAAAATAGATCATACTCCCTGCCCCACCATCCTCTCCACGGTCTGAAAGGGACACCTTCCACAGGAGGGATAGGTAATTGGACCAGTCACGGCGGCTGGAACATTACATCACAGGATGACCGCTGCAGCCAATCACAGGTAGCAGCAGTCCTTTGGCTGTCATTACTTTCGGTGCTGATGAAGAACATTCAACATTTGGGGCCCCCACTATGCATTGTGCTCAGGGCGACAGCCTAACACCCACATTTCCTGTGTTGTCTGCAGGGACGCCATGGAGAAGATAGCCAGGATCCTGTCAGGCTGTACACAGGCTCCATGGCTGCACACTCACCCTGCATGCTGTCAGTCTGTGTCCCGGCGGAGGAGCAGGTGCTAGCGGGCTGCGGGCTCCTGTACATGGGCGAGCCGGGTGTCCTCCTCCCCGCTACACGTCTGCATTACCGGCAGGATAGAGCAGGCTGGCGGCGCTCCTACTACATGACAGCTAACAGACGCCACACAGGTCACTCGGCTCCTCAGCCAGTGACAGCTGCACAAGGGTCAGTGACAGCGGCCATCGACTCGGAGACCACACTCACAACATTGCAACTGTAGTCTACACCAAAATGGCCGCCACACCTCTGCGTCGTCGCGACTTGTCCGGCATGTGTAGTTTTTCCTCTGTCGTTTGTGACTGGAATCTGAGAGGATTCAGTTTTGCACTGTATTTGATTTTGTTGCCGTTTATTTCTATGTCGGTGAGAAGACATCAGTGCAGAAGCTGCGGCTGGAAAGTGAGCGGCAGAGATGGATGTAACTGTGCTCAGGAAAATAAGAGATAACAGCACCATGAGACGCGTGGCTACGTTCACATTTGCGTTGTTGTGTGTTGCGTCGGCAACGCAACGCAAAACGCATGCAAAAACGCATTGTTTTGTGACGCATTCGTCCTTTTTTGGCTTGATTTTGGACGCAAAAAAAAAGCAACTTGCAGCGTCCTCTGCACCCTGACGCTTGCGCCAAAAATGACGCATGCGTCACAAAACGCAAGACAACGCATGTTCATGTGCCCCCATGTTAAATATAGGGGCGAATGACACATGCGTCGCCGCGGCTACGCCCGACGCAACGCTAATGTGAACGTAGCCTTAGGGCTCGGTCACACGTCCGATTTTTTTTGTGCTTTAAGTGTCATTTTATTTTTTCATCCGTAGAGAAATTTTAAAAAAAGTTTCCTCGCCGTCTTCATTCTGACAGTCCATGAAAATCGGACAACACTCAAATGTCATCCAAGATTTTTTCTGGACCCATTGACTTACATGGACTCTGACAAAATTGGACGTTTCCACAAAAAATCCCATCCCAGGATACGCGATAGCGCTCGTACGCCAAAATCGGACGTGTGAATGAGCCCTTAGCATCTACATAGTAACATAGTAACATAGTTAGTAAGGCCGAAAAAAGACATTTGTCCATCCAGTTCAGCCTATATTCCATCATAATAAATACCCAGATCTACGTCCTTCTACAGAACCTAATAATTGTATGATACAATATTGTTCTGCTCCAGGAAGACATCCAGGCCTCTCTTGAACCCCTCGACTGAGTTCGCCATCACCACCTCCTCAGGCAAGCAATTCCAGATTCTCACTGCCCTAACAGTAAAGAATCCTCTTCTATGTTGGTGGAAAAACCTTCTCTCCTCCAGACGCAAAGAATGCCCCCTTGTGCCCGTCACCTTCCTTGGTATAAACAGATCCTCAGCGAGATATTTGTATTGTCCCCTTATATACTTATACATGGTTATTAGATCGCCCCTCAGTCGTCTTTTTTCTAGACTAAATAATCCTAATTTCGCTAATCTATCTGGGTATTGTAGTTCTCCCATCCCCTTTATTAATTTTGTTGCCCTCCTTTGTACTCTCTCTAGTTCCATTATATCCTTCCTGAGCACCGGTGCCCAAAACTGGACACAGTATTCCATGTGCGGTCTAACTAGGGATTTGTACAGAGGCAGTATAATGCTCTCATCATGTGTATCCAGACCTCTTTTAATGCACCCCATGATCCTGTTTGCCTTGGCAGCTGCTGCCTGGCACTGGCTGCTCCAGGTAAGTTTATCATTAACTAGGATCCCCAAGTCCTTCTCCCTGTCAGATTTACCCAGTGGTTTCCCGTTCAGTGTGTAATGGTGATATTGATTCCCTCTTCCCATGTGTATAACCTTACATTTATCATTGTTAAACCTCATCTGCCACCTTTCAGCCCAAGTTTCCAACTTATCCAGATCCATCTGTAGCAGAATACTATCTTCTCTTGTATTAACTGCTTTACATAGTTTTGTATCATCTGCAAATATCGATATTTTACTGTGTAAACCTTCTACCAGATCATTAATGAATATGTTGAAGAGAACAGGTCCCAATACCGACCCCTGCGGTACCCCACTGGTCACAGCGACCCAGTTAGAGACTATACCATTTATAACCACCCTCTGCTTTCTATCACTAAGCCAGTTACTAACCCATTTACACACATTTTCCCCCAGACCAAGCATTCTCATTTTGTGTACCAACCTCTTGTGCGGCACGGTATCAAACGCTTTGGAAAAATCGAGATATACCACGTCCAATGACTCACCGTGGTCCAGCCTATAGCTTACCTCTTCATAAAAACTGATTAGATTGGTTTGACAGGAGCGATTTCTCATAAACCCATGCTGATATGGAGTTAAACAGTTATTCTCATTGAGATAATCCAGAATAACATCCCTCAGAAACCCTTCAAATATTTTACCAACAATAGAGGTTAGACTTACTGGCCTATAATTTCCAGGTTCACTTTTAGAGCCCTTTTTGAATATTGGCACCACATTTGCTATGCGCCAGTCCTGCGGAACAGACCCTGTCGCTATAGAGTCACTAAAAATAAGAAATAATGGTTTATCTATTACATTACTTAGTTCTCTTAGTACTCGTGGGTGTATGCCATCCGGACCCGGAGATTTATCTATTTTAATCTTATTTAGCCGGTTTCGCACCTCTTCTTGGGTTAGATTGGTGACCCTTAATATCGGGTTTTCATTGTTTCTTGGGATTTCACCTAGCATTTCATTTTCCACCGTGAATACCGTGGAGAAGAAGGTGTTTAATATGTTAGCTTTTTCCTCGTCATCTACAACCATTCTTTCCTCACTATTTTTTAAGGGGCCTACATTTTCAGTTTTTATTCTTTTACTATTGATATAGTTGAAGAACAGTTTGGGATTAGTTTTACTCTCCTTAGCAATGTGCTTCTCTGTTTCCTTTTTGGCAGCTTTAATTAGTTTTTTAGATAAAGTATTTTTCTCCCTATAGTTTTTTAGAGCTTCAATGGTGCCACCCTGCTTTAGTAGTGCAAATGCTTTCTTTTTACTGTTAATTGCCTGTCTTACTTCTTTGTTTAGCCACATTGGGTTTTTCCTATTTCTAGTCCTTTTATTCCCACAAGGTATAAACCGCTTACACTGCCTATTTAGGATGTTCTTAAACATTTCCCATTTATTATCTGTATTCTCATTTCTGAGGATATTGTCCCAGTCTACCAGATTAAGGGCATCTCTAAGCTGTTCAAACTTTGCCTTCCTAAAGTTCAATGTTTTTGTGACTCCCTGACAAGTCCCCCTAGTGAAAGACAGGTGAAACTGTACAATATTGTGGTCGCTATTTCCTAAATGCCCGACCACCTGCAGATTTGTTATTCTGTCAGGTCTATTAGATAGTATTAGGTCTAAAAGTGCTGCTCCTCTGGTTGGATTCTGCACCAATTGTGAAAGATAATTTTTCTTGGTTATTAGCAGAAACCTGTTGCCTTTATGGGTTTCACAGGTTTCTGTTTCCCAGTTAATATCCGGGTAGTTAAAGTCCCCCATAACCAGGACCTCATTATGGGTTGCAGCTTCATCTATCTGCTTTAGAAGTAGACTTTCCATGCTTTCTGTTATATTTGGGGGTTTGTAACAGACCCCAATGAGAATTTTGTTACCATTTTTCCCTCCATGAATTTCAACCCATATGGACTCGACATCCTCATTCCTTTCGCTAATATCCTCCCTTAAAGTGGACTTTAGACAAGACTTTACATAGAGACAAACCCCTCCTCCTCTCCGATTTTTACGATCCTTTCTAAACAGACTGTAACCCTGTAAGTTAACTGCCCAGTCATAGCTTTCATCTAACCATGTCTCGGTTATTCCCACTATGTCAAAGTTACCTGTAGATATTTCTGCTTCTAGTTCTTCCATCTTGTTTGTCAGGCTTCTGGCGTTTGCGAGCATGCAGTTTAGAGGATTTTGTTTTGTTCCAATCTCCTCACTGTGGATTGTTTTAGAAATGTTCTTACCTCCCTTCTGAGTATGTTTTCCTGGGTCGTCTTTGTTCGAGTCTAATGTTTTTCTTCCCGTCCCCTCTTCTTCTAGTTTAACGCCCTCCTGATGAGTGTAGCGAGTCTTCTGGCGAATGTGTGTTTCCCAGGTTTGTTGAGGTGTAGTCCGTCTCTGGCGAGGAGTCCATCATACCAGTAATTCACACCGTGGTCCAGGAATCCGAATCCTTGTTGTCTGCACCATCGTCTTAGCCAGTTGTTTGCATCAAGGATCCTGTTCCATCTCCTGGTGCCATGCCCGTCTACTGGAAGGATAGAAGAAAAAACTACCTGTGCATCCAGTTCCTTTACTTTCTTCCCCAACTCTTCAAAGTCCTTGCAGATTGTCGGTAGGTCCTTCCTTGCCGTGTCATTGGTGCCAACATGTATCAGAAGAAATGGGTGGACGTCCTTGGAGCTGAAGAGCTTTGGTATCCTATCGGTCACATCCTTGATCATCGCACCTGGAAGGCAGCATACTTCTCTTGCAGTTATGTCCGGTCTGCAGATGGCTGCTTCTGTGCCTCTCAGTAGTGAGTCTCCCACCACCACCACTCTTCGTTGCTTCTTGGCTGTACTTTTTGCTGTCACTTGTTGCTGTGTGCCCTTTTCTTTTTTGCTTGCTGGTATTGCTTCATTCTTAGGTGTGCCATCTTCATCCTCTACAAAGATTTGATATCGGTTCTTCAGTTGTGTGGTTGGTGATTTCTCCACCAACCACACTATCCATCTATATTACATTATACAGGCACACACCTATTGGAAAAAGTGGCGCCTATCTGATCTGTAGGCCCGGTGTTATAGGGAAGGAGCAGATCAGAGTGTATACCTTTATGTGAGAAAAGTTTCAGTAAAACTTGTATTTTAGTCATTGAAATCCTGGAGATTGTGTATATACGTCCAGTGGGCGGTCCTACTGGTGACTCACAGTCTTCCCTGTGCATGAAGAGATAGCTGTCAGTCACTAGTAGGGCCGCCCACTGGACTCCTATGCATACAAAGACCAGGAGCTTCAATGAATAAAATACAAGTTATACTGAATCTTTTCTCATAAAGTGATAAATCATTCTGCTCAGCGCCTCCTTCTCTATACACGGTGATCCACAGATCGGACGGCGTGTGCAACCTGACAGGTTCTTTGTAATATAAAATATAGCAAATCTATCACCGGTCATTTTATTTATATCTTTCAGGAACACTAAAAAAACACATTTGAATATTTTTCTAAAGATGTTTCAGCTGTAAAAGGGGCCAGATTTATGCATATGTTGCTGGTTAGGGGGTCAGACTTCACCAGAATATCCATTTTCCTATAAATATTACCTGTATATTGCCCTCAGGTTACATTCACACATCCATTTTAATTTTTACAGCCATAAAAAAAAAAAAAAACTATTTTTCCAACATTTCATCCTTTTTGCCTACTTTTTTTCCCTCATTGATTTCTGAAAACTGAAGAAGGGAAACTGTGTTTTTTCCATAGACTCATAGTACTGGATCAGTAACAAAAATAAAAAAAAAGTGAAAAACTGATGTTTTTTTCTTTTATTCACTTCTAATGAATCCCTATATATTTACATAGTAACATAGTAACATAGTTAGTAAGGCCGAAAAAAGACATTTGTCCATCCAGTTCAGCCTATATTCCATCATAATAAATACCCAGATCTACGTCCTTCTACAGAACCTAATAATTGTATGATACAATATTGTTCTGCTCCAGGAAGACATCCAGGCCTCTCTTGAACCCCTCGACTGAGTTCGCCATCACCACCTCCTCAGGCAAGCAATTTCAGATTCTCACTGCCCTAACAGTAAAGAATCCTCTTCTATGTTGGTGGAAAAACCTTCTCTCCTCCAGACGCAAAGAATGCCCCCTTGTGCCCGTCACCTTCCTTGGTATAAACAGATCCTCAGCGAGATATTTGTATTGTCCCCTTATATACTTATACATGGTTATTAGATCGCCCCTCAGTCGTCTTTTTTCTAGACTAAATAATCCTAATTTCGCTAATCTATCTGGGTATTGTAGTTCTCCCATCCCCTTTATTAATTTTGTTGCCCTCCTTTGTACTCTCTCTAGTTCCATTATATCCTTCCTGAGCACCGGTGCCCAAAACTGGACACAGTACTCCATGTGCGGTCTAACTAGGGATTTGTACAGAGGCAGTATAATGCTCTCATCATGTGTATCCAGACCTCTTTTAATGCACCCCATGATCCTGTTTGCCTTGGCAGCTGCTGCCTGGCACTGGCTGCTCCAGGTAAGTTTATCATTAACTAGGATCCCCAAGTCCTTCTCCCTGTCAGATTTACCCAGTGGTTTCCCGTTCAGTGTGTAATGGTGATATTGATTCCCTCTTCCCATGTATATAACCTTACATTTATCATTATATTTGAATGGACAAGTTTGATACGTAAAAAATGGATGAGAATAGGACATGGATCCATTAAAAAAAATAATGTGTGATTTGTGCCATTATACTCTATGGTCATGTGTGGTCTACATCAGGGGTGTCAAACTGCATTCCTCGAGGGCCGCAAACCGTGCATGTTTTCAAGATTTCCTTAGCTTTGCACAAGGTGCTGTAATCATTATGTGTGTAGGTGATTAAATTATCACCTGTGCAGTACAAGGAAATCCTGAAAACATGACCTGTTTGCAGCCCTCGAGGAATGTAGTTTGACACCTCTGGTCTACATAGTGATGGGTGAGCCCGTGGATGTTCGGGTCCGGCGGAACATCTAAAAAAGATTGTTTCAGGTACCAGAACGATACCCAGAACACATTCAGTTGAATGGGGGGCTCAAAAATCCAATCATACAAAAATGGACACATAAACAGCCGATGGGGAAGTGAAGGATGGGTAAAAAACAAAATAGGATAAGTAGAGGATTTGCATACAACCAAATCTGCCAACAGTCTCAGATAAATCCACCAAACGCCATCCCAAACAACACACCACCAACTCCTGAACCATGCAGTATAGAAGCGAACTCTGGAATTTCCTGATTGCCAAAGTCCAGTTTATATAGGAGAGGGGAGTGGCCACCAGTGAACAGCTGAGAGCTTTAAGGCACGAAAGCTTCCAGGAACTCTGAGGCCGGCGTCACACTTGCGAGTTTTACGGACGTAAGAGCGCAGAAACTACGTCCGTAAAACTCGCAAAACATACGGCACAATTATTCTCTATGCCCCTGCTCCTATCTGCCGTATTAAACTGATCAGTATTATACGGCTTTCTACGGCCGTTGCAAATCGCAGCATGCTGCGTTTGTCACCGTATTGCGCAAATAAAACGTCAATGAAAGTCTATGGGGGCCCTAAAAATACGAATCACACACGGACCAGCAGTGTGACTTGCAAGGAATACGCAGCGCTGTTAGAGAGAAAAGCCGGTAATTCAGTGCGGTGTACAGTAAAATCACACTGACAGCTTACAATAGAATAGGTAGAATAAATGTGTACACATAGAATAGGTATATATATATATATATATATACTCGTATATATATATATGTCATTGAGACACATATATGTATATATATTATTACTTCATCCAGCGCGATATAGCAGAAAGCCGGTAATTCAATTACCGGCTTTTGCTTTCTCCTTCCTAAACCCGGCATGATTTGTGACATGGTTTACATACAGTAAACCATGTCTTCTCCCCATTTTTTTTGCATATTCCACACTACTAATGTTAGTAGTGTGTCTATGCAAAATTTGGCCGTTCTATCTACTAAATTAAAGGGTTAAATGGCGGAAAAAATTGGCGTGGGCTCCCGCACAATTTTCTCCGCCAGAGTAGTAAAGCCAGTGACTGAGGGCAGATATTAATAGCCTGGAGAGGGTCCATGGTTATTAGCCCCCCCCTGGCTAAAAATATCTGCCCCCAGCCACCCCAGAAAAGGCACATCTGGAAGATGCGCCTATTCTGGCACTTGGCCACTCTCTTCCCATTCCCGTGTAGCGGTGGGATATGGGGTAATGAAGGGTTAATGCCACCTTGCTATTGTAAGGTGACATTAAGCCAAATTAATAATGGAGAGGCGTCAATTATGACACCTATCCATTATTAATCCAATACTAGTAAAGGGTTAAAAAAAATACACAAACACATTATTAAAAATTATTTTAATGAAATAAAAACAAAGGTTGTTGTAATATTTTATTCAACGCCCAATCCAGTCACTGAAGACCCTCTTTCTGTAACAAAAAAACATAATAAACCAACAATATACATACCTTCCGCAGATCTGTAACGTCCAACGATGTAAATCCATCTGAAGGGGTTAAAATATTTTGCAGCCATGAGCTTTGCTAATGCAACGTTGTTCGTGGCTGCAAAACCTCGGAGAATGTAGGTAAAGTAGGTAATTGACCTATATTTACCTGCATTTGCGGTGAGGCGCCCTCTGCTGGCTGTTCCTAGATCGTGGGAACTTTCCTAGAAAGCTCCCTGGCTCGAGTACATATGAGGACAACCAGCAGAGAGCGCCCGCCCTCTTATAATCTCGAGCTAGAACGGCCAAATTTTGCATAGACACACTACTAACATTAGTAGTGTGGAATATGCAAACAAAATGGGGAGAAGACATGGTTTACTGTATGTAAACCAGGTCTCATATCATGTTGGGTTTAGGAAGGAGAAAGCAAAAGCCGGTAATTGAATTACCGGCTTTCTGCTACATCGCGCTGGATGAAATATTAATATATATACATATATGTGTCTACTGACAATATATATATTGGAGTGCTGCCTTCTTCTTTCTGGACAATAGCATGAGGTTTGGTATATACCTGGAAGGATTTTTTGCACCCTCTGTCTTCTTTTGGTGCTGCTTTTTGTTTTCTTTTTATATATATATATATATATATATATATATATATATATATATATAGACAGTATATATGTTTTTTTTTTTTTAAACATGGATCCCTTGTTTAGCCGTATGTCAGCGTATTACGGCCGTAATATATGGACCGTATTTTCATACGCTGTGTGTGACGCCGGCCTTAGGCTGCCGTCACACTAGCAGTATTTGGTCAGTGTTTTACATCAGTATTTGTAAGCCAAAACCAGGAGTGGAACAATTAGAGGAAAAGTACAATAGAAACATATGCACCACCTCTGTATTTATCACCCACTCCTGGTTTTGGCTGAGAAATACTGATGTAAAATACTGACCAAATACTGCTAGTGTGACGGCAGCCTTAAGGTACCTTCACACTGAGCAACTTTAGAACGATAACGATAGCGATCCGTGACGTTGCAGCGTCCTGGATAGCGATCTCGTTGTGTTTGACACGCAGCAGCAATCTGGATCCTGCTGTGATATCGCTGATCGGAGCTAGAAGGCTAGAACTTTATTTCGTCGCTGGATCATCCGCTGACATCGCTGAATCGGCGTGTGTGACTCCGATCCAGCGATGTGTTCACTTGTAACCAGGGTAAACATCGGGTTACTAAGTGCAGGGCCGCGCTTAGTAACCCGATATTTACCCTGGTTACCATTGTAAATGTAAAAAAAAAACACTACATACTTACATTCCGGTGTCTGTCGCGTCCCCCGGCGTCAGCTTCCCTGGACTGTGTCAGCGCCGGCCGGCCGTAAAGCAGAGCACAGTGGTGACGTCGCTGAGGGCAGTCCCACACGTCCAGATAATTCCGGTACTGGAAAAAATCGGTACCGGAATTATCCGTGTCCGTGTGCCCTACGTTTCTGTGGTACATCAGTGTGGCACACGTGTGCCGCCCATGTGCCCACTGGGTACCAGACGCACGGTGCTGGGTACCACACGTACCAGCATCTGGTGCTGAAGCTGCGATTCATATGTTCCCTGCAGCAGCGTTTGCTGCAGGGAACATATGAATATTAGTGTTTAAAATGCAGATCCAGGCCCCCCCGCAACCGTCAAACCCCCCTCCCCCCCGCTGTGATTAAAATACTCACCTAGCTTCCGGATCCCTCGCCGCAGCGGCCTCTCCTGGCCGCAGCATCTCCTGTATGCGGTCACGTGGGGCCGATCATTTACAGTACTGAATATACGGCTCCGCCCCTTTGGGAGGCGGAGCCGCATATTCATGATTGTAATCGGCGGCCCCACATGACCGCATACAGGAGACGCTGCGGCCTGGAGAGGACGCTGCGGCGAGGGATCCGGAAGCTAGGTATTATAATCACAGCGAGGGGGGCACCTGGATCTGCATTTTAAACACTAATATTCATATGTTCCCTGCAGCAAACGCTGCTGGAGAGAAGATATGAATGGGGCTTCAGCACTAGTGGGGGGGACAGCGCTTAATGTAGCGCTGTCTCCTGCACGGCACACGGACTGCACACGGACAATGTCCGTGTGCGGTACATGTTATACACGGACCCATTGACTTTAATGGGTCCGTGTAATCCGTGCGCTCCCACGAACACTGACATGTCTCCGGGTTTGGCACACGGAGACACAGTCCGCAAAAAATCAATGACATCTGAAAAGATGCATTGATTTTTATGTGTCTACGTGTGTCAGTGTCTCCGATACGTGAGGAAACTGTCACCTCACGTACCGGAGACACTGGCGTGTGAGACTGGCCTTACACAGTGCAGGGAAGCTGACGCCGGGGGGCGCGACAGACACCGGAATGTAAGTATGTAGTGTTTTTTTTTTTTACATTTACAATGGTAACCAGGGTAAACATTGGGTTACTAAGCGCGGCCCTGCGCTTAGTAACCCGATGTTTACCCTGGTTACCCAGGGACTTCGGCATCGTTGGTTGCTGGAGAGCTGTCTGTGTGACAGCTCTCCAGCGACCACACAACGACTAAACAGCGACGCTGCAACGATCGGCATCATTGTCTATATCGCTGCAGCGTCGCTTAATGTGACGGTACCTTAAACCGAGTATATTAACCCCTGCACTGCAAGAAGAAACCTGCACCATTTAATATTAAGGTGAAGTGCTTCTAGTCAGTGCAGGAGTAGGAGAAATCAGACGGCACTGTCTTCTGGCTCCTCTCGGTCGCAAAGACCCCATGACAGATGCAGTGGCAAGCGGGGTAATGGTTTTGGGGTTGATGTCAGCTGTTTTATCAAACCCACAGGTTATTAATGGAGAGGTGTCTATAAAACGCCCCCAGGACTAAACCCATAGTCAGATTGTGAAAAAGACACAGCAAGAATTAAATCCTTTATTTGAAAGACACAAACTCCTTTATTTGAAACAAAAATAAAAAAGCAGAGTTGTACTGACCTTACACCTAATCCATTGAAGCCCTTGTCACCTGTAAAAAAAAACAAAATAATAAACAATCATATCCCTCACCTGTCCGATGTGAAGTTTGCCATACTGTCCCACTCCGTAATTCATCTCTGCAATAACTGGTTTGCAACCTGAACGGTGCCATGATGCAACCATCCAGGCAGAAAACCAGGGCACAATGAGATGCTGCGAGCGCAGCTTCAGTGATGAGTGGCTACCCCAACCATTACTCCTCCAGGGCAAGTGAGAAGAGACAGGCAAAGCACCAGAATTGGTGCATCTAATAAATGCGCCTTTGCTGGGGTTGCTGTGAGCTGCTATTTTTAGTTTATAGGGGGCAATATCCATGGCCCCTTACCAGTTTGAGAATACCAGCCCCCAGCTGTTTGCTTTTCCTTGGCTGGTTGTCAAAAATGGGGTGGATCTCACACCGTTTTTTCAATTATTTATTTAAATAATTTAAAAAAACGTCATAGGACCCCTCAGTTCTTGATAACCAGCCATAATAAGGCTAACAGCTGAGGATTGCAGCCCGCAGCTGTCAGCTTTCCCCGTGTTGGTTATCAAAAATAGAAGAGACCCCACATAATTTTTTTGATTATTTATATATTTTTAGCACAGGTGCTGGCTGATGAATACACTCATCAGTGGTGCCTGCTCTCGCTGTTATCAGCGACAGCAGGCGTGGGAACTGCAGCTCTCTGACCGGCGGTAATGATCTTACCGCCGATCAGAGCCACAGTTGTTTCTCGCGCTGTCTTGTAGATGACATGGTGGGAAACACCTGATATTCGTGGTGCTGAACCCAAACAGTAACAAGGACTTCCTGGAAAAGTCCATGTTCGAAGACGATGCCCGAACAATAGGTGTTTTGTACTGACCTCAAACTTTAGGCCGGCGTCACACTATCGAGTTTTACGGACGTATGAGCGCAGAAAATACGTCCAGAAAATACGCATTGCACACGGCCCAATGATTCTCTATGGCCCAGCTCCTATCTGCCGTATTTTACTGATCCATATTATACGGTCTTGTACTGCCGTAGAAAATCGCAGCATGCTGCGTTTGTCACCGTATTGCACAAAAAACGCCAATGAAAGTCTATGAGGGCGAGAAAAATACAGATTACACACGGACCAGCAGTGTGACTTGCGAGAAATACGCAGCGGTGTTCTCTAGAAAAGCCGGCAATTCAGCGCGGTGTACAGTAAAATCACACAGAATAGAATAGGTAGAATAAATGTGTACACATAGAATAGGTATATATATATACCGTATATACTCGAGTATAATCTGAGATTTTCAGCCCATTTTTTTGGCTGAAAGTCCCCCTCTCGGCTTATACTCGAGTCATACCCGCAGGGGTGAACCTAGCCTCTCTGCTGCCTGAGGCGAACGGAAAAATGGCGCCCCCTTCCCCCACAGTCCCTGCCTCACTGCCTGTGCACACACATCCCTCCACCGGACCCGGTAATCGCCGCTCGCAGTGGCATACCGGCAGAGGTGTATCTAGGGTTTCTGGCACCAGGGACAAGAATTCATTTTGGTGACCCCCCCTCCACCAAGGAAATATGCGATTTACACACTTAGTCATGTACCCACGAGCTCCTCTCCCTAATGCTCTCAATGTTCAGTGAAAAACTGAGAGAAGCAGAAGAGAATCTCGTTGTCACAGGACCATAAGTGTGAAAATCACATATGAGTGAAGTGTCCATGTGACGACTACTGGAACCTGCAAAGCTGAATCCTGACATCGCAGCTTCTGAATTCTCACAACGCATGCACTGCACACTACTAGGATTTTCCCTGGCCGGTGGACGGTCATGTCAGCACAAGCATGTGATTTGTATACTTCTGACCACATTCCGCCTAGACGTGCCCGGCCTCGCTTAGTTCATTTTCAATGACGGAGGCTACACATGTCTAGTCAGCACGTGACCGCGTGTATGTAAATCACCAGCACGAGAGAATTCTGACAGCGTGCAGTCCGCACTGTGAGAAGTCAGAAGTCTGCAGTCACAAAGAATGACTGCAAACTCATTACAAACCTGGACAACCCCTTTAAAGCTCCTAACATAAATAAAAACATGAGAATTAGTTAGTATCACAAATAACATTTACATCCAGGTACCTTATAGATGGCGTTGACTCTGGAGCCGTTCTTCTTTTCTTCATCTTGTCCAGACCCCATGATGAGTTTTCTTAGCCACAGCCGTCTCTGCAGACTTCCATCTTTTCCGCTCTTTTGCAGAAAATCTCCACAAGACGCCATTAAAGATACAAGTGTCATTATAATGTTCCGGAATAAAAAATTGCCCCTCACTATATTGTCTGCACAAAATATGACCCCCACACTGTCCCTCTTATGGTACATGCTCTTCACACTGACCTCTCCTTTCTATACCGGCCCCCTCTTCACACTGTCCTCTCACACTGTGTCCCCCCTATAGGGCCTAGTATTTATACTCCATATTTATACTCCATCCTCCCACCCTGTGTGCATGGCTCCCCCATCCTTCTCCCCTGCGTGCATGGCTCCTCTATCCTCCCACCCTGCGTGCATGGCTCCCCCATCCTTCTCCCCTGCGTGCATGCCTCCCCCATCCTTCTCCCCTGCGTTCACGGCTCCCCATCCTTCTCCCCTGCGTTCATGGCTCCCCCATCCTTCTCCCCTGCGTTCACGGCTCCCCCATCCTTCTCCCCTGCGTTCACGGCTCCCCCATCCTTCTCCCCTGCGTTCACGGCTCCCCCATCCTTCTCCCCTGAGTTCACGGCTCCCCCATCCTTCTCCCCTGCATTCACGGCCCCCCCATCCTTCTCCCCTGAGTTCACGGCTCCCCCATCCTTCTCCCCTGCGTTCACGGCTCCCCCATCCTTGTCCCCTGCGTTCACGGCTCCCCATCCTTCTCCCCTGCGTTTGCAGCTCCCCATCCTTCTCCCCTGCGTTCATTGCTCCCCCATCCTTCTCCCCTGCGTGCTTGGCTCCCCTATCCTCCCACCCTGCGTGCATGGCTCCCCATCCTTTTTCCCTGTCATACTCACCTCTCACCGCGCGGCACAGAACAGAACTTCCTGGCATCTCTTCTGCAGCGTCTTCCTTCCTGTCTTCAGTGGTCACATGATAGCGCTAATTAACCCCTTCATGACCGGGGGATTTTTCGTTTTTCCGTGTTCATTTTTCGCTCCCCTCCTTCCCAGAGCCATAACTTTTTTATTTTTCTGTCAATTTGGCCATGTGAGGGCTTATTTTTTGCGGGACGAGTTGTACTTTTGAACGACATCATTGGTTTTAGCATGTCGTGTACTAGAAAACGGGAAAAAAATTTCAAGTGCGGTGAAATTGCAAAAAAAATGCAATCACACACTTGATTTTTGTTTGGCTTTTTTGCTAGGTTCACTAAATGCTAAAAATGACCTGCCATTATGATTCTTCAGGTCATTACGAGTTCATAGACACCAAACATGACTAGGTTATTTTTTATCTATGTGGTGAAAAAAAATTCCAAACTTTGCTTAAAAAAAAAAAAAAAAAAAAAAAAATTGCGCCATTTTCCGATACTCGTAGCGTCTCCATTTTTCATGATCTGGGGTCGGTTGAGGGCTTATTTTTTGCGTGCCAAGATGACGTTTTTAATGATAGCATTTCGGTGCAGATACGTTCTTTTGATCGCCCGTTATTGCATTTTAATGCAATGTCGTGGCGACCAAAAAAACGTAATTCTGGCGTTTCGAATTTATTTCCCGCTACGCTGTTTAGCGATCAGGTTAATACATTTTTTAATTGATAGATCGGGCGATTCTGAGCGCGGCGATACCAAATATGCGTAGATTTGATTTTTTTTTATTGATTTATTTTGATTGGGGCGAAAGGGGGGTGATTTAAACTTTTATGTTTTTTTTATTTTTTTCACATTTTTTTAAACTTTTTTTTTAAACTTTTGCCATGCATCAATAGCCTCCATGAGAGGCTAGAAGCAGGCACAGCACGATCGCCTCTGCTACATAGCAGCGATCTGCTGATCGCTGCTATGTAGCAGAATTGCACGTGTGCTGTGAGCGCCGACCACAGGGTGGCGCTCACAGCGACGGGCGATCAGTAACCATAGAGGTCTCTAGGACCTCTATGGTTACCATCCAGACGCATCGCCGACGCCCGATCATGTGACGGGGGTCGGCGATGACGTCATTTCCGGCCGCCCGGCCGGAAGCGGTAGTTAAATGCCGCTGTCTGCGTTTGACAGCGGCATTTAACTAGTTAATAGGTGCGGGCAGATCGCGATTCTGCCCGCACCTATTACGGGCACATGTCAGCTGTTCAAAACAGCTGACATGTCCCGGCTTTGGTGCGGGCTCACCGCGGAGCCCTGCATCAAAGCAGGGGAGCCGGCATCGGACGGTATAGTACGTCCGATGCCGGTAAGGGGTTAAGGTCATGAATATGCGCATATTCATTACCTTAAATAAGCGGTACCATGTGACCGCTGAAGACAGGACGCGCTGCCGGCGCTGTGACACAGTTGCAGCCACCGCTGGAGGAAGGTGAGTATTACGTCTTCAGGGAGGGGGGGCGGGAGGGAGGGGGTTGGGCGGGCACTTGACCCCGGAGTTTTATAAAAAATAAAACAAACTAGCAGCGCAAATCCAGTTACTACGGAATCTGCCGCCCCCTCTCTTCTGCTGCCTGATCCAAAGGGCTCAAATCGCCTAATGGAAGCAGCGTCCCTGCATACCCGGAGGTTGGCAGTGAGGGGGGGCGGGGGCTGTCTAATTATACTTACCTACTCCTGGTGCGGTCCCTGCGCGTCCCTGCTTCTTCCAGCGCTGCATATTCTTCCTATACTGAGCGGTCACATGGTACCGCTCATTACAGTAATGAATATGCGGCTCCACCTCCCATAGGGGTGGAGCCGCATATTCATTACTGTAATGAGCGGTAACGGTGACCGCTCAGTACAGTAAGACTTTGCGGCGCTGGGAGAAGCAGGGATTGCACAGCGCCAGGAGCAGGTGAGTGTACGGGGAGAGGGAGCGCAGTGCTGCGCAATATTTACCTCTTCTCATTCGGGTGCGGCTCCATCATCAGCGTCCTCTGGCTGTGACGCTCAGGTCAGAGGGCGCGATGACGTGGTCAGTGCGCGCCCTCTGCTGAACGTCAGTGCTGAGGACGGAGCCGCACCCGAACAAGGAGCAGGTGAAAGTGCCGGGGTCCTGAGCGACGGAGAGGTGAGTATATGATATATTTTTTTTATCGCAGCCACGGAGCATCTTATGGGGCCATGTGCAGCACTATAAGGGGCAGTGACTGTATGGAGCATCTGTATTGGGCCATAATGTTTGTGCAGCACTATAATGGGCAGTGACTGTAAGGAGCATCTTATGGGGCCATAACGTTTGTGCAGCACTATAAGGGGCAGTGACTGTATGGAGCATCTTATGGGGCCATAACGATTGTGCAGCATTATATGGGGCAAGTGACTGTATGGATCATCTTATGGGGCCATAACATTTGTGCAGCGTTATGTTGGGCAAATGTGTCTATGGAGCATCTTATGGGGCCCTTATTATCCATTATGCAGGATTATATGGGGCATATTTTAATATGGAGCATTTAATGGGGCCCATCAAACTGTATGGAGCATTATATGGGGCTCCTGATTCAATATGGATATTCAAAAACACTTAACCTACTGATGTCTCAATTAATTTTACTTTTATTGGTATCCATTTTTACTTTTGACATTGACCGGTAGCTGCTGCATTTTCCACCCTAGGCTTAAACTCGAGTCATTAAGTTTTCCCAGTTTTTTGTGGCAAAATTAGGGGGGTCGGCTTATACTCGGGTCAGCTTATACTCGAGTATATACGGTATATATATGTGTGTCAGTGAGACACATATATATACATATATTTATATTTCATACAGCTCTAGGTAGCAGAAAAGACGGTAATTCAATTGCCGGCTTTTCCTATCTGCTTCACAAACCCGACAGGATATGAGACATGGTTTACATACAGTAAACCATCTCATATCCCTTCTTTTATTACATATTCCTCTTTAGTAATGTAAGAACTGTCTTTTTGTCAAATTTGGGGTCTCTAGCTATTAAATTAAAGGGTTAAATCCCGCCCATGTTGGGAGATCTTTGTATTATTCTTTAAATAAAAATTATTGAAACAAAAAAAGGGTTAAATCCCGGAAAAAAATTGGTGTGGGCTCCCGCGCAATTTTTTCCGACAGAGTGGGAAAGCCAGTGACTGAGCGCAGATATTAATAGCCTAGAGAGGGACCATGGTTATTGCCCTCCCTCCCCCCCCCCGACTAAACACATCTGCGCCCAGCCACCCCAGAAAAGGCACATCTGTAAGATGCGCCTATTCTGGCACTTGGCCTCTCTCTTCCACTCCCGTGTAGCGGTGGGATATGGGGTAATGAAGGGTTAATGCCACTTTGCTAGGTGACATTAAGCAAGGTTAATAATGGAGAGGCATCAATTATGACACCTATCCATTATTAATCCAATAGTACGAAATGGTTAATAAAACACACACATTATTAAAAAGTATTTTAATGAAATAAAGACACATGGTGTTTTAATATTTTATTATACTCTTAATCCACCTGAAGACCCTTGTCACCTGAAACAAAGTTAAACAAACATTAATATTCCATACCTTCAGTCGTTCAGTCTTGTCCCACGCTGTAAATCCATCTGAAGGGGTTAAATCATTTTACACCCAGGAGCCTGCTAATGCTGCTGTGCTCCCGACTGTAAAAATTGGTGAATGAATGGAATGCAGGGGAATGTACTGTAGTTAACTCGAGTCACGGTGATGCGCCCTCTGCTGGATGAACTCATATGAACTCGAGCCTGGAACTTTTCAGAATATTTTCCCACGCTCGAGTTCATATGAGTGAAAAAAATTTATGTGTGGACAGAGCCTTGAGGCTATTTCAGACAGGTAGAATATTCTAATATGCACTTATGTTGTCTGAGTTAAGATCGGATAGGGCACCGACACCACACTGACCAATGGTATTGAATTTGACTTTTCAGACAGTTTTTTTCACACAAACTGATTCTCCTTATGAAAAAAAATCACAGCATGTTCTCACCACTCCCGTATTCTGGCAGAGACTCACCTATTCAGATCTGTTATGGCTGGCAATCAGGCAACACAGCGTGCAGTAATCAGCGCACATACAGAGATCTGGCAATAACCAAAAACAATAGGACGAGCTCTGAGACGTGGAATCTCTGTAGACTGCAGTACCTGATCTATCCTCACACAACTATAAGCAGCAGTGGATTGCGCCTAACAACTACCTATGCAACTCGGCACTGCCTGAGGAGCTGACTAGCCTGAAGATAGAAATACAAGCCTGACTTACCTCAGAGAAATACCCCAAAGGAATAGGCAGCCCCCCACATATAATGACTGTTAGCAAGATGAAAAGACAAACGTAGGAATGAAATAGATTCAGCAAAGTGAGGCCCGATATTCTAGACAGAGCGAGGATAGCAAAGAGAACTATGCAGTCTACAAAAAACCCTAAAACGAAAACCACGCAAAGGGGCAAAAAGACCCACCGTGCTGAACTAACAGCACGGCGGTGCACCCCTCTGCTTCTCAGAGCTTCCAGCAAAAGACAATAGCAAGCTGGACAGAAAAAAACAGAAAACAAACTAGAAGCACTTATCTAGCAGAGCAGCAGGCCCAAGGAAAGATGCAGTAGCTCAGATCCAACACTGGAACATTGACAAGGAGCAAGGAAGACAGACTCAGGTGGAGCTAAATAGCAAGGCAGCCAACGAGCTCACCAAAACACCTGAGGGAGGAAGCCCAGAGACTGCAATACCACTTGTGACCACAGAAGTGAACTCAGCCACAGAATTCACAACAGTACCCCCCCCTTGAGGAGGGGTCACCGAACCCTCACCAGAACCCCCAGGCCGACCAGGATGAGCCACATGAAAGGCACGAACAAGATCTGGGGCATGGACATCAGAGGCAAAAACCCAGGAATTATCTTCCTGAGCATAACCCTTCCATTTGACCAGATACTGGAGTTTCCGTCTAGAGACACGAGAATCCAAAATCTTCTCCACAATATACTCCAATTCCCCCTCCACCAAAACAGGGGCAGGAGGCTCCACAGATGGAACCATAGGTGCCACGTATCTCCTCAACAACGACCTATGGAATACATTATGTATGGAAAAGGAGTCTGGGAGGGTCAGACGAAAAGACACCGGATTGAGAATCTCAGAAATCCTATACGGACCAATAAAACGAGGTTTAAATTTAGGAGAGGAAACCTTCATAGGAATATGACGAGAAGATAACCAAACCAAATCCCCAACACGAAGTCGGGGTCCCACACGGTGTCTGCGATTAGCGAAAAGCTGAGCCTTCTCCTGGGACAAGGTCAAATTGTCCACTACCTGAGTCCAGATCTGCTGCAACCTGTCCACCACAGAATCCACACCAGGACAGTCCGAAGACTCAACCTGTCCTGAAGAGAAACGAGGATGGAACCCAGAATTGCAGAAAAATGGAGAGACCAAGGTAGCCGAGCTGGCCCGATTATTAAGGGCGAACTCAGCCAACGGCAAAAATGACACCCAATCATCCTGGTCAGCGGAAACAAAACATCTCAGATATGTTTCCAAGGTCTGATTGGTTCGTTCGGTCTGGCCATTAGTCTGAGGATGGAAGGCCGAGGAGAAAGATAGGTCAATGCCCATCCTACCACAAAAGGCTCGCCAGAACCTCGAGACAAACTGGGAACCTCTGTCAGAAACAATATTCTCAGGAATGCCATGTAAACGAACCACATGCTGGAAGAACAAAGGCACCAAATCAGAGGAGGAAGGCAATTTAACCAAGGGCACCAGATGGACCATTTTAGAAAAGCGATCACAGACCACCCAAATGACCGACATTTTTTGAGAAACGGGAAGGTCAGAAATGAAATCCATCGAAATATGTGTCCAAGGCCTCTTCGGGATCGGCAAGGGCAAAAGCAACCCACTGGCACGTGAACAGCAGGGCTTAGCCCTAGCACAAATTCCACAGGACTGCACAAAAGCACGCACATCCCGTGACAGAGATGGCCACCAGAAGGATCTAGCAACCAACTCCCTGGTACCAAAGATTCCTGGATGACCGGCCAGCACCGAACAATGAAGTTCAGAGATAACTTTACTAGTCCACCTATCAGGGACGAACAGTTTCTCGGCCGGACAACGATCAGGTTTATTAGCCTGAAATTTCTGCAACACTCTCCGCAAATCAGGGGAGATGGCAGACACAATGACTCCTTCCTTGAGGATACTCGCCGGCTCAGATAACCCCGGAGAGTCGGGCACAAAACTCCTAGACAGAGCATCCGCCTTCACATTTTTAGAGCCCGGAAGGTATGAAATCACAAAATCAAAACGAGCAAAAAATAACGACCAACGGGCCTGTCTAGGATTCAAGCGCTTGGCAGACTCGAGATAAGTCAAGTTCTTATGATCAGTCAATACCACCACGCGATGCTTAGCACCCTCAAGCCAATGACGCCACTCCTCGAATGCCCACTTCATGGCCAGCAACTCTCGGTTGCCCACATCATAATTACGCTCAGCAGCAGAAAATTTCCTGGAAAAGAAAGCACATGGTTTGAACACTGAGCAACCAGAACCTCTCTGTGACAAAACCGCCCCTGCACCAATCTCAGAAGCATCAACCTCGACCTGGAACGGAAGAGAAACATCAGGTTGACACAACACAGGGGCACAGCAAAAACGATGCTTCAACTCCTGAAAAGCTTCCACGGCAGCAGAAGACCAATTAACCAAATCAGCACCCTTCTTGGTCAAATCGGTCAATGGTCTGGCAATGCTAGAAAAATTACAGATGAAGCGACGATAAAAATTAGCAAAGCCCAGGAATTTCTGCAGACTTTTTAGAGATGTCGGCTGAGTCCAATCCTGGATGGCCTGAACCTTAACCGGATCCATCT
Organism: Ranitomeya imitator; assembly: GCF_032444005.1. Taxonomy (NCBI): domain Eukaryota; kingdom Metazoa; phylum Chordata; class Amphibia; order Anura; family Dendrobatidae; genus Ranitomeya; species Ranitomeya imitator. Next base: position 737,531,741 of record NC_091284.1, on the reverse strand, counting down.
CGATAGTAGAAGGGGAAAAGATGAACCCCAAAAATGAAACTTTCTGCACACCGAAGAGACACTTTGATCCCTTCACGAACAAGGAATTAGCACGCAGTACCTGGAAAACCATTCTGACTTGCTTCACATGAGACTCCCAATCATCTGAGAAGATCAAAATGTCATCCAAGTAAACAATCAAGAATTTATCCAGATACTCACGGAAAATGTCATGCATAAAAGACTGAAAAACAGATGGAGCATTGGCAAGTCCGAACGGCATCACCAGATACTCAAAATGACCCTCGGGCGTATTAAATGCCGTTTTCCATTCATCTCCCTGCCTGATTCTCACCAGATTATACGCACCACGAAGATCAATCTTAGTAAACCAACTAGCCCCCTTAATCCGAGCAAACAAGTCAGAAATCAATGGCAAGGGATACTGAAACTTAACAGTGATCTTATTAAGAAGGCGGTAATCAATACACGGTCTTAGCGAACCATCCTTCTTGGCTACAAAAAAGAACCCTGCTCCCAATGGTGACGACGATGGGCGAATATGTCCCTTCTCCAGGGACTCCTTCACATAACTGCGCATAGCGGTGTGTTCAGGTACGGACAAATTAAATAAACGACCCTTAGGGAATTTACTACCAGGAATCAAATCGATAGCACAATCACAATTCCTATGCGGAGGTAGGGCATCAGACTTGGACTCTTCAAATACATCCTGAAAGTCCGACAAGAACTCTGGGATGTCAGAAGGAATGGATGACGAAATAGACAAAAATGGAACATCACCATGTACTCCCTGACAACCCCAGCTGGTTACCGACATAGAGTTCCAATCCAATACTGGATTATGGGTTTGTAGCCATGGCAACCCCAACACGACCACATCATGCAAATTATGCAGTACCAGAAAGCGAATAACTTCCTGATGTGCAGGAGCCATGCACATGGTCAGCTGGGCCCAGTACTGAGGCTTATTCTTGGCCAAAGGTGTAGCATCAATTCCTCTCAACGGAATAGGACACCGCAAAGGCTCCAAGAAAAATCCACAACGTTTAGCATAATCCAAATCCATCAGATTCAGGGCAGCGCCTGAATCCACAAACGCCATGACAGAATACGATGACAAAGAGCACATTAAGGTAATGGACAAAAGGAATTTGGACTGTACAGTACCAATAACGGCAGAGCTATCGAACCGCCTAGTGCGTTTAGGACAATTAGAAATAGCATGAGTAGAATCACCACAATAGAAACACAGTCTGTTCAGACGTCTGTGTTCTTGCCGTTCTACTTTAGTCATAGTCCTGTCGCACTGCATAGGCTCAGGTTTACTCTCAGGCAGTACCGCCAGATGGTGCACAGATTTACGCTCGCGCAAGCGACGACCGATCTGAATGGCCAAGGACATAGACTCATTCAAACCAGCAGGCATAGGAAATCCCACCATTACATCCTTAAGAGCTTCAGAGAGACCCTTTCTGAACAAAGCCGCTAGTGCAGATTCATTCCACAGAGTGAGTACTGACCATTTCCTAAATTTCTGACAATATACTTCTACATCATCCTGACCCTGGCATAAAGCCAGCAGATTTTTCTCAGCCTGATCCACTGAATTAGGCTCATCGTAAAGCAATCCGAGCGCCAGGAAAAATGCATCAACATTACTCAATGCAGAATCTCCTGGTGCAAGAGAAAACGCCCAGTCCTGTGGGTCGCCGCGCAAAAAAGAAATAATAATCAAAACCTGTTGAATAGGATTACCAGAAGAATGAGGTTTCAAGGCCAAAAATAGCTTACAATTATTTCTGAAGCTCAGGAACTTAGTTCTGTCACCAAAAAACAAATCAGGAATCGGAATTCTTGGTTCTAGCATCGATTTCTGATCAATAGTATCTTGAATCTTTTGTACATTTACAACGAGATTATCCATTGAGGAGCACAGAGCCTGAATATCCATGTCCACAGCTGTGTCCTGAAGCACTCTAATGTCTAGGGGAAAAAAAAGACTGAAGACAGAGCTAAGAAAAAAAAATGATGTCAGGATTTCTTTTTTCCCTCTATTGGGAATCATTGGTGTGGCTCCTTGTACTGTTATGGCTGGCAATCAGGCAACACAGCGTGCAGTAATCAGCGCACATACAGAGATCTGGCAATAACCAAAAACAATAGGACGAGCTCTGAGACGTGGAATCTCTGTAGACTGCAGTACCTGATCTATCCTCACACAACTATAAGCAGCAGTGGATTGCGCCTAACAACTACCTATGCAACTCGGCACTGCCTGAGGAGCTGACTAGCCTGAAGATAGAAATACAAGCCTGACTTACCTCAGAGAAATACCCCAAAGGAATAGGCAGCCCCCCACATATAATGACTGTTAGCAAGATGAAAAGACAAACGTAGGAATGAAATAGATTCAGCAAAGTGAGGCCCGATATTCTAGACAGAGCGAGGATAGCAAAGAGAACTATGCAGTCTACAAAAAACCCTAAAACGAAAACCACGCAAAGGGGCAAAAAGACCCACCGTGCCGAACTAACAGCACGGCGGTGCACCCCTCTGCTTCTCAGAGCTTCCAGCAAAAGACAATAGCAAGCTGGACAGAAAAAAACAGAAAACAAACTAGAAGCACTTATCTAGCAGAGCAGCAGGCCCAAGGAAAGATGCAGTAGCTCAGATCCAACACTGGAACATTGACAAGGAGCAAGGAAGACAGACTCAGGTGGAGCTAAATAGCAAGGCAGCCAACGAGCTCACCAAAACACCTGAGGGAGGAAGCCCAGAGACTGCAATACCACTTGTGACCACAGAAGTGAACTCAGCCACAGAATTCACAACACAGATCTATCTATACAAAAAAATAATCTGATCCCATACAGATTAACCTTATAGCATCCAGTATATGATCATGTACATTTATAAAGGTAGATGTATAAAAACGGCTGTCATGGACATCACATACGGATGAAAATTGACAAAAATTACTTTTTTATACGCTCGTCTGAACCCAGCTTTATAATGAGAACACTATAAAGGGAAGGGATTCCAAGTTATCTCAAATCTCATGCTGTTTTTATAAAACATGGAGAATCTTTTAATCCAGACCAAAACCCATAATTTAGAACATATAATGGAGACGTTATACTGGTCCCAGTAGTCTGACTTCATTAGATCCCATAGCATACCCCAATATTCAGCTCTCAGAACATAGCACAGAACTCAATTTTCGAACATAAAATACAAATCCTATAATAAGAACTACATTTTCAATCCTCAGACCATATTCTAATATTCAAACCTCGACCAGACTCCAATATTCAGGCTGTATTGTAAAGATCCCAGAGCAGACCCCATAATTCAGACCCTTTACTTACTGACCTCACCTATAGCTCCACTTCTGATTGCCAGGTTTCTCTATGGCTCAGCACATTGCCATACATGAGATCCTGACACTGGCAATCGATATAACCAGAATTGTAGAGGACGAGCAAGAAATGACCAGAAATGAGCCATAAGTTTCTATGTACTTCCACCAGCATTGCTCAGTAATGCCACCATATTCTTCACTCAGTAATGTTTGTTTTTTATCTGTTGAACATATTGAAAGCCTCAGAGAACTCCTTAATGCAGTATGTGCTGTGAGACAGTAACCCCTGTTACAGCTTGGGGGCGCTGTTTGTGCTCTCCAGAATGCAAACGGAGGCGTAGTGATGCCATGAGGGCATACTGCAGACACAGGTGTGGCTGTAATTAGAATGATGAAGAGGTGACTGATTAAAAGCCCTGTAGTAGAGAGGGAGGTGTGTCAGTGTTGGTTTGGAAGCAGACAGAGCAGTTTTCTGCAGAGTTCTTTCTGTGGGGAACAACACAGGGGCAAGAGGAACCAAAGGGACTGACACCCTGCGTCCTGTCTTGTGTTTGCCAGGCTGCAATCCGGAGAATAGTGTGAGGTGCAAGGCGTGAGTAAAGAGACTTGGTATCGGCGGGGCGGTCGCCCTAGGGAAACTGGACAGAGGGAAGTCCGGCCTGTGTAGGGACTGCAAATTAAAGCTGGTTACTGTGTATTTCTGATGGACTGTGCGAAGAAGCCATGTACTGTGTATTTTACTTTGGCCTGGATGAAGAAGAAGTTTACTGTGTATTGCTAATAGACTGTATGAAGTAACACAATAAAGGAACGTTTTGTTTGAACTTGCTTGGGTCACTGCCGTTTCACTGCGTATGGTCCTACCGCTGCAGTACAGTGCTCACTGTAAGTCCTTCTGCGGCCCCCCAGGGTCCTGGTCATCGCAGTAGTGTCGTTTTCCTCCCGGGGAAAGTGATGTTACATTTGGAGGCAAGCGTGCAGGAGAGGAAGCACAGGAGAGGATACCAGAAGGGGACCAGCCCCGAGCAGGCTGCCTCCATCTGAGGCACAGAGACCGGTAGCCAGAACACCAAGGTTGTAAGGACCTCTATGACTTACATCAGAGACTGGCAGGACAGCTGAACTCCACGTTACCTGTCTGACCCAACACCCAGAAGGCACGGTGACAACCCTCAGAGGCTGGGGCGTGCTAGAGTCCCAGTCATACGGGTATGTCCTATCCAATCCGGGGACAGAGAGAGAGATAACATCTGTGAGGACCTTATGAGAAGCTTAGCAGTAAGGGACTACACCACCACGGCGCTAGAGGAAAGGCTTTTATTCTCCACCTGGACAAAGGGACTCTGGACTTGCCTCCAAACCGGCCGGACTCTGCCTGCCCTGTGGTCTGGTGCTCTGGACTGTGGATTCTGAAGTCTTCAGTAAATGTAAAAAGACTGCAACCCTGTGTCCTCATTCTTCTCTGCGCCACTTAGCATTCACCATCTACACATCCGGAGCCCTGGGGATATACTTCACCTGTGGAAAGGTATACCATCTAGTTGCCATAACATCACCCCAGCGGACCCCTTAAAGCAGCGTCGGTTACCCTGACCGAATACCACAGGCAGGGGTGAACCTAGCCTCTCTGCTGCCTGAGGCGAACGGAAAAATGGCGCCCCCCGCCCACACAGTCACTGCCTCACTGCCTTTGCACACACATCCCTCCACCGGACCCGGTAATCGCCGCTCGCAGTGGCATACCGGCAGAGGTGTATCTAGGGTTTCTGGCACCAGGGACAAGAATTCATTTTGGTGTCCCCCCCTCCACCAAGGACATATGCGATTTGCACACTCAGTCATGTACCCACGAGCTCCTCTCCCTAATGCTCTCAATGTTCAGTGAAAAACTGAGAGAAGCAGAAAAGAATCTCGTTGTCACAGGACCATAAGTGTGAAAATCGCATATGAGTGAAGTGTCCATGTGACGACTACTGGAACTGCAGAGCTGAATCCTGACATCGCAGCTTCTGAATTCTCACAACGCATGCACTGCACACTACTAGGATTTTCCCTGGCCGGTGGACGGTCATGTCAGCACAAGCATGTGATTTGTATACTTCTGACCACATTCCGCCTAGACGTGCCCGGCCTCGCTTAGTTCATTTTCAATGACGGAGGCTACACATGTCTAGTCAGCACGTGACCGCGTGTATGTAAATCACCAGCACGAGAGAATTCTGACAGCGTGCAGTCCGCACTGTGAGAAGTCAGAAGTCTGCAGTCACAAAGAATGACTGCAAACTTATTACAAACCTGGACAACCCCTTTAAAGCTCCTAACATAAATAAAAACATGAGAATTAGTTAGTATCACAAATAACATTTACATCCAGGTACCTTATAGATGGCGTTGACTCTGGAGCCGTTCTTCTTTTCTTCATCTTGTCCAGACCCCATGATGAGTTTTCTCAGCCACAGCTGTCTCTGCAGACTTTCATCTTTTCCGCTCTTTTGCAGAAAATCTCCACAAGACGCCCTTAAAGATACAAGTGTCAGTATAATGCTCCGGAATAAAAAATTGCCCCTCACTATATTGTCTGAACAAAATATGACCCCCACACTGTCCCTCTTATGGTACATGCTCTTCACACTGACCTCTCCTTTCTATACCGGCCCCCTCTTCACACTGTCCTCTCACACTGTGTCCCCCCTATAGGGCCTAGTATTTATACTCCATATTCATACTCCATCCTCCCACCCTGTGTGCATGGCTCCCTCATCCTTCTCCCCTGCGTGCATGGCTCCTCTATCCTCCCACCCTGCGTTCACGGCTCCTCCATCCTTCTCCCCTGAGTTCACAGCTCCCCCATCCTTCTCCCCTGCGTTCACGGCTCCCCCATCCTTCTCCCCTGCGTTCATGGCTCCCCCATCCTTCTCCCCTGCGTTCATGGCTCCCCCATCCTTCTCCCCTGCGTTCATGGCTCCCCTATCCTTCTCCCCTGGGTTCACGGCTCCCTCATCCTTCTCCCCTGCGTTCACGGCTCCTGTTCTGAATTCTGCTCTTGGGTTCCCTCCAGTGGTTGTAGGTGGGAATGCAGTTGTCTCTGACTCGCAGTCCTGGTCAGGTGTATCTGATCATTACAATTCTGACTGGGATATTTAGGTGTGCAGGATCCTTTAGCCTTTGCCAGTAGTCAATGTTCCTTGTGAAGTGTTGGATCACTTTCTGGCTTCTCCTGCTGGCTGCCAAATTCAGCAAAGATAAGTGTTTGGTTTTTGTATCTGTGGCACACTGCTGTGTGCTTGTTTCAGTTTTATTCCTGCTCTGATTGTAGGATTCACTGGAGTTGCAGATTTACGCTCCTACATCTTTTTAGTAGATGTAGGAAGTTTTTTGTATATTCTGCTGTGTATGTTTTGAAGGGTTTTAATACTGACCGCACAGAACTCTGTCCTATCCTGTCCTATCTAGCTAGAGTGGCCTCCTGTGCTAAATCCTGTTTTTCTGCCTATGTATGTTTTTTCCTCTCCGACTCACCGCCAATATTTGTGGGGGGCTGTCTGTCCTTTGGGGATTTTCTCTGAGGCAAGATAGTATTCCAATTTCCATCTTTAGGGGTATTTAGTCCTCCGGCTGTGACGAGGTGTCTAGGTGTGTTAGGCACACCCCACGGCTACTTCTAGTTGTGGTGTTAAGTTCATGATTGCGGTCAGTATAGTGGACACTTCTCCAGTGAAAGTTCTCATGCAGCTCCTAGGTCACCGGATCATAACAGTACTACTGGCCAACAATGAGTTAAATGCATCTCAGAAGAAGGGAAGGAAGCTCTTGAGCCATTTTTTTTTCTCCAGTCTGTTTTGTGTTCTCTTCCCTCTTAATATCTGGGTGGCTGAGGAGCCTGGTGCAAGCATGAATGTTCAGGAATTAGCTTCTCGTGTAGACCAGCTTGCTGCTAGGGTGCAAGGTATTTCTGATTATATTGTTCAGACTCCTGCTTTAGAACCGAAGATTCCTACTCCTGATTTGTTTTCTGGTGACAGGTCTAAATTTTGAGTTTTAAAAACAACTGTAAACTGTTTTTTGACCTGAGACCTCGATCCTCTGGTGATTCCATTCAGCAGGTAAAGATCGTAATCTCCCTGCTGCGTGGCGACCCGCAGGATTGGGCGTTTTCCCTGGAATCTGGGAATCCGGCTTTGCTTAACCTCTTCCCGACCTTTGACGCATACGCTGCGTCATGAAAGTCGGTGCCATTCCGACCCATGACGCAGCATATGCGTCATGGAATGATCACGTCCCTGCAGATCGGGTGAAAGGGTTAACTCCCATTTCACCCGATCTGCAGGGACAGGGGGAGTGGTAGTTTAGCCCAGGAGGGGTGGCTTCACCCCCCCGTGGCTATGATCGCTCTGATTGGCTGTTGAAAGTGAAACTGCCAATCAGAGCGATTTGTAATATTTCACCTAAAAAAATGGTGAAATATTACAATCCAGCCATGGCCGATGCTGCAATATCATCGGCCATGGCTGGAAACACTAATGTGCACCCACCCCACCCCACCGATCGCCCCCCCCAGCCCCCCGATCTGTGGTCCGCTCCCCTCCGTCCTGTGCTCCGCTCCCCCGTCCTCCTGTCCGCTCCCCCGTCCTCCAATCACACCCCCCGTGCTCCAATCAAACCCCCCCGCACAGCGATCCCCCCCCGCACAGCGATGCACCCCCCCACACAGCGATCCCCCCCTGTGCTCCGATCCACCCGCCCGCACAGCGATCCCCCACTCCATGCTCCAATCCACCCCCCCCATGTTCCGATCCACCCCCCCATGCTCCGATCCACCCCCCCGTGCTCCGACGCCCCCCTGTGCCCTGATCTCCCCCCCCCTTATACTTACCTGGCCTCCCGGGGTCCGTCCATCTTCTTTCCTGGGCGCCGTCATCTTCCAAAATGGCGGGCGCATGTGCAGTGCGCCCGCCGAATCTGCCGGCCGGCAGATTCGTTCCAGAGTGAATTTTGATCACTGAGATATAACCTATCTCAGTGATCAAAATAAAAAAAAAAGTAAATGACCCCCCCCCCCCCCTTTGTCACCCCCATAGGTAGGGACAAATAAAAAAAATAAATATATATTTTTTTTCCACTAAGGTTAGGGTTAGGGGTAGGGTTAGGGGTAGGGTTAGGGGTAGGGTTAGGGTTAGGGGTAGGGTTAGGGGTAGGGTTAGGGTTAGCGTTCGGGATGTGCACACGTATTCTGGTCCTATGCGGATTTTTCCGCAGAGGATTTGATAAATCCGCAGTGCTAAACCGCTGTGGATTTACCGCGGTTTTTCTGTGCTGTGCTGATGTAAAGTAGACATGTGGGAAATGTTATTTATTAACTATTTTGTGTCACATACCTCTCTGGTTTAACAGAATAAAAATTCAAAATGTGAAAATTGCGAAATTTTCAAAATTTTCGCCAAATTTCCGTTTTTATCACAAATAAACACAGAATTTATTGACCTAAGTTTACCACTAACATGAAGCCCAATATGTCACGAAAAAAACAATCTCAGAACCGCTAGGATCCATTGAAGCGTTCCTGAGTTATTACCTCATAAAGGGACACTGGTCAGAATTGCAAAAAACGGCAAGGTCATTAAGGTCAAAATAGGCTGGGTCATGAAGGGGTTAATATTGATTCCTTTTTTCAGGCTTTAGGACTATTATATGATGAACCTAATTCTGTGGATCAAGCGGAGAAGACCTTGTTGGCCCTGTCTCAGGGTCTAGAGGTGGCAGAATTGTATTGTCAGAAATTCAGAAAATGGTCTGTTGACTAAATGGAATAATGATGCTTTGGCGGCAATTTTCAGAAGGGGGCTTTCTGAATCCGTTAAAGATGTTATGGTGGGGTTTCCCACGCCTTCCGGTCTGAGTGATTCTATGTCTCTGGCCGTTCAGATTGACCGATGCCTGCGAGAGCGCAGAACTGTGTGCGCTGTAGCGTTATCCTCAGAGCAAATTTCTGAGCCTATGCAATGTGATAGAATTCTGTCTAGAACGGAACGACAAGGTTTCAGACGTCAAAATAGGTTGTGTTATTATTGTGGCGACGCTTCTCATGTCATTTCTGTCTGCCCTAAGTGGACAAAGAGGATCGCCAGTTCAATTACCATCAGTACTGTACAACCTAAATTTCTGTTATCTGTGTCCTTGATCCGCTCATTGTCATCATTTTCTGTCATGGCGTTTGTGGATTCAGGCGCCGCCTTGAATTTAATGGATTTTGAGTTTGCCAAGCGTTGTGGTTTTCCCTTGCAGCCTTTGCAGAACCCTATTCCTTTAAGGGGCATTGATGCTACACCCTTGGCTAAAAATAAGCCCCAGTTTTGGACACAGGTGACCATGCGCATGGCGCCAGCTCATCAGGAAGATTGTCGATTTCTGGTGTTGCATAACTTGCATGATGTTATCGTGCTGGGTTTTCCATGGTTGCAGGTACATAATCCTGTGCTGGACTGGAAGTCCATGTCTGTGACTAGTTGGGGTTGTCAGGGGGTTCATAATGATGTTCCTTTGATGTCAATCTCCTCTTCTTCACCTTCTGAAATTCCAAAGTTTTTGTCTGATTTTCAGGATGTATTCGATGAGCCCAAGTCCAGTTTCCTTCCACCGCACAGGGACTGCGATTGTGCTATTGACTTGATTCCAGGCTGTAAGTTTCCTAAGGGTCGACTTTTTAATCTATCTGTGCCTGAACATACCGCCATGCGGAGCTATATTAAGGAGTCTTTGGAGAAAGGGCATATTTGGCCATCTTCTTCACCGTTGGGAGCGGGGTTCTTTTTTGTTGCTAAAAAAGATGGTTCCTTGAGACCCTGTATAGATTATCGCCTCTTAAATAAAATCACAGTCAAGTTTCAATACCCTTTACCTTTGCTTTCCGATTTGTTTGCTAGGATTAAGGGAGCTAGTTGGTTTACCAAGATTGACCTTCGAGGGGCATATAATCTTGTTTGTATTAAGCAGGGTGATGAATGGAAAACTGCGTTTAAAGGGCCACTGTCACCCCCCTCCAGCCGTTATAAACTAAAAGAGCCACCTTGTCTCTTTTTTGGGCTTCATTTTTTCTCATTCGTCTATAGAGATGGATCCGGTTAAGGTTCAGGCCATTCATGATTGGATTCAGCCCACATCCGTGAAGAGCCTTCAGAAATTTTGGGGTTTTGCAAATTTTTATCGCCGTTTCATTGCTAATTTTTCCAGCGTAGTTAAACCCTTGACCGATTTGACGAAGAAAGGCGCTGATGTGGCGAATTGGTCCTCTGCGGCTGTCTCTGCCTTTCAGGAGCTTAAATGTCGATTTACTTCTGCTCCAGTGTTGCGCCAACCGGATGTTTCTCTTCCGTTTCAGGTTGAGGTTGACGCTTCTGAGATTGGGGCAGGGGCCGTTTTGTCTCAGAGGGATCCTGTTGGTTCCTTAATGAAACCGTGTGCCTTCTTTTCCCGTAAGTTTTCGCCTGCTGAACGCAATTATGATGTCGGCAATCGGGAGTTGTTGGCTATGAAGTGGGCGTTTGAGGAGTGGCGACATTGGCTTGAGGGAGCTAAGCACCGTATTGTGGTCTTGACCGATCATAAGAATCTGATTTACCTCGAGTCTGCTAAACGGCTGAATCCTAGACAGGCTCGATGTTCCTTGTTTTTTTCCCGTTTTGATTTTGTGGTCTCGTACCTTCCGGGTTCTAAGAATATTTAGGCTGATGCCCTCTCTAGGAGCTTTTGGCCTGATTCTCCTGAGGTCTAAGAGCCGGTCGGTATTCTGAAAGAGGGGGTGGTCCTTTCTGCCATTTCCCCTGATTTACGACGGGTTCTTCAGGAATTTCAGGCTGACAAACCTGACCGCTGTCATGTGGGGAAATTGTTTGTTCCTGACAGATGGACTAGTAGAGTGATTTCTGAGGTTCACTGTTCTGTGTTGGCTGGTCATCCTGGCATTTTTGGTGCCAGAGACTTGGTTGGTAGGTCCTTTTGGTGGCCTTCTTTGTCACGTGATGTGCGTTCTTTTGTGCAGTCCTGTGGGACTTGTGCGCGGGCCAAGCCTTGTTGTTCCCGTGCTAGTAGGTTGCTTTTGCCATTGCCAGTCCCTGAGAGGCCCTGGACGCATATTTCGATGGATTTTATTTCTGATCTTCCGGTCTCCCAGAAAATGTCTGTTATCTGGGTTGTTTGTGACCGGTTCTCTAAGATGGTTCATTTGGTGCCGTTACCTAAATTGCCTTCCTCTTCTGATTTGGTTCCATTCTTTCAGCATGTGGTTCGTTTGCATGGTATTCCGGAGAATATTGTGTCCGACAGAGGTTCCCAGTTTGTTTCTAGGTTTTGGAGGGCCTTTTGTGCTAGGCTGGGCATTGATTTGTCTTTTTCTTCTGCATTTCATCCTCAGACAAATGGCCAGACCGAGCAAACTAATCAGACCTTGGAGACTTATTTGAGATGCTTTGTGTCTGCTGATCAGGATGATTGGGTGGCCTTCTTGCCATTGGCCGAGTTTGCCCTAAATAATCGGGCTAGTTCTGCTACCTTGGTTTCGCCTTTCTTTTGTAATTTTGGTTTTCCTCCTCGTTTTTCTTCTGGGCAGCTTGAGCCTTCTGACTATCCTGGTGTGGATTCTGTGGTGGACAGGTTGCAGCAGATTTGGGCTCATGTGGTGGACAAGTTGGTGTTGTCTCAAGAGGAGGCTCAACGTTTTGCTAATCGTCGTCGGTGTGTTGGTTCCCGGCTTCGGGTTGGGGATCTGGTCTGGTTGTCTTTCCGTCATGTTCCTATGATGGTTTCTTCTCCTAAGTTTAAGCCTCGGTTTATTGGTCCTTATAGGATTTCTGAGATTATTAATCCGGTGTCTTTTCGACTGGCGCTTCCGGCCTCTTTTGCTATCCATAATGTCTTCCATAGATCTTTGTTGCAGAAATATGTGGAGCCCGTTGTTCCCTCTGTTGATCCTCCGGCCCCTGTGTTGGTTGATGGGGAGTTGGAATATGTTGTTGAGAAGATTTTGGATTCCCGTTTTTCAAGGTGGAAGCTTCAGTACCTGGTCAAATGGAAGGGTTATGGCCAGGAGGATAATTCTTGGGTTTTCGCCTCTGATGTCCATGCTGCTGATTTATTCCATGCCTTTCATCTGGCTTGTCCTGATCGTCCTGGGGGCCCTGGTGAGGGTTCGGTGACCCCTCCTCAAGGGGGGGGTACTGTTGTGAATTCTGCTCTTGGGTTCCCTCCAGTGGTTGTAGGTGGGAATGCAGTTGTCTCTGACTCGCAGTCCTGGCTGTTGTGAATTCTGTGGAAGAGCTCCCTCCTGTGGTCACAAGTGGTACTTCGGCTGATTCTCTCTGTGAGCTTCTGTTGGTGGAGGAGAGTGGTACTGCGGCTTCTGAGTTTCCTTCCTCAGGTGATGTGGTGAAGTCGTTAGGTGCTGCTCTATTTAACTCCACCTAGTGCTTTGATCCTGGCCTCCAGTCAATGTTCTAGTATTGGACCTGTTTCCTCCTGGATCGTTCCTGTGGCCTGCTGCTCTGCATAGCTAAGTTCCGCTTTGCTATTTTGTTTGCTGTTTTTTCTGTCCAGCTTGTCTATTTGTTTTTTCTTGCTTGCTGGAAGCTCTGGGACGCAGAGGGTGTACCTCCGTGCCGTTAGTTCGGTACGGAGGATCTTTTTGCCCCCTTTGCGTGGTTTTTGTAGGGTTTTGTGTTGACCGCAAAGTTACCTTTCCTATCCTCGCTCTGTTCAGAAAGTCGGGCCTCACTTTGCTAAATCTATTTCATCTCTACGTTTGTCTTTTCATCTTAACTCACAGTCATTATATGTGGGGGCTGCCTTTTCCTTTGGGGTATTTCTCTGAGGCAAGGTAGGCTTATTTTCTATCTTCAGGCTAGCTAGTTTCTCAGGCTGTGCCGAGTTGCATAGGGAGCGTTAGGCGCAATCCACGGCTGCCTCTAGTGTGGTTGGAGAGGATTAGGGATTGCGGTCAGCAGAGTTCCCACGTCTCAGAGCTCGTTCTATGTTTTTGAATTATTGTCAGGTCACTGTATGTGCTCTGACCTCTATGTCCATTGTGGTACTGAATTACCTTATCATAACACCTGGCCAGGTGTATCGGATCATTACAATTCTGACTGGAATATTTAGGTGTGCAGGATCCTTTAGCCTTTGCCAGTAGTCAATGTTCCTTGTGAAGTGTTGGATCACTTTCTGGCTTCTCTTGCTGGCTGCCAAATTCAGCAAAGATAAGTGTTTGGTTTTTGTATCTGTGGCACACTGCTGTGTGCTTGTTTCAGTTTTATTCCTGCTCTGATTGTAGGATTCACTGGAGTTGCAGATTTACGCTCCTACATCTTTTTAGTAGATGTAGGAAGTTTTTTGTATATTCTGCTGTGTATGTTTTGAAGGGTTTTAATACTGACCGCACAGAACTCTGTCCTATCCTGTCCTATCTAGCTAGAGTGGCCTCCTGTGCTAAATCCTGTTTTTCTGCCTGTGTATGTTTTTTCCTCTCCGACTCACCGCCAATATTTGTGGGGGGCTGTCTGTCCTTTGGGGATTTTCTCTGAGGCAAGATAGTATTCCAATTTCCATCTTTAGGGGTATTTAGTCCTCCAGCTGTGACGAGGTGTCTAGGTGTGTTAGGCACACCCCACGGCTACTTCTAGTTGCGGTGTTAAGTTCATGATTGCGGTCAGTATAGTGGACACCTTCTCCAGTGAAAGTTCTCATGCAGCTCCTAGGTCACCGGATCATAACAGGCTCCCCCATCCTTCTCCCCTGCCTTCACGGCTCCCCATCCTTCTCCCCTGCGTTCGCGGCTCCCCATCCTTCTCCCCTGCGATCATTGCTCCCCCATCCTTCTCCCCTGCGTGCTTGGCTCCCCTATCCTCCCACCCTGCGTGCATGGCTCCCCATCCTTTTTCCCTGTCATACTCACCTCTCACCGCGCGGCACAGAACAGAACTTCCTGGCATCTCTTCTGCGGCGTCTTCCTTCCTGTCTTCAGCGGTCACATGATAGCGCTAATTAAGATCATGAATATGCGCATATTCATTACCTTAAATGAGCGGTACCATGTGACCGCTGAAGACAGGACGCGCTGCCGGCGCTGAGACACAGTTGCAGCCACCGCTGGAGGAAGATGAGTATTACGTCTTCAGGGAGGGGGGGCGGGAAGGAGGGAGGGAGGAGGGGGGGCGGGAAGGAGGGAGGGAGGAGGGGGGGCGGGAAGGAGGGAGGAATGAAGGAGGGAGGAGGGGGGGCAGGCACTTGACCCCGGAGTTTTATTAAAAAAAAAAAACCTAGCAGCGCAAATCCAGTTACTACGGAATCTGCCGCCCCCTCTCTTCTGCCGCCTAAGCCAAAGGGCTCAAATCGCCTAATGGAAGCAGCGTCCCTGACCACAGGTGGCGTCACGAACATAAACTTTATCCCTTTAAACGGACATCCCAGGGCCACGGACCGAGTCAGCCACCCTGACATCCCCCTGGGAGCACCGGAGTACCGAGTACCCCACTGTCCTGACGAGGCGCTCCACTTCTTTTTGGCCCAAATTATAAACTGACAACTTACATATTTTCTTAGTTGTTTTTTTTTTTGTTTTACACCAATATTGATGACCTTGTTACTAATTTGGATATGATGCTATTAGTGATGAGTGAGTATATTCGTTGTTCGGGTTTTCCCAAGCACGCTCGGGTGACCTCCGAGTATTTATGACTGCACAGAGATTTAGTTTTCATCGCTGCAGCTGAATGATTTACAGCTACTAGCCTGCTTGATTACATGCGGGGATTCCCTAGCAACCAGGCAAACCTCACATGTACTCAGCCTGGCTAGTAGCTGTAAATCATTCAGCTGCCAGAGATGAAAACTAAATCTCCGAGCAGTCATAAATGCTCGGAGGTCACCCAAGCGTGCTTGGGAAAATCCGAGCAACGAGTATACTCGCTCATCACTAGATGCTATGTCACAACCTTGACTTTATCTGACTCTGATCTTTATTCTGTGTGACGATTCTGTACGTTGCGTTGAAAAAAAAAAAGTAATTGAAAAATCTGAAAGCATTGGTGTAGCAGGCAATCAGTAGCCAGGACTACACATCTTGCTGAAGGTCCACGTGACCCTTAGTGCTTCAATAGTCCATATTGTAGCTGTATTAGTCTTTTACAATATTTGCAGATTTATGAACAAACAGAATAATACAAAGACACAAATGTACAACACAAGTGCGGTTGCCGGGATCTCTGTCCACAGAGTATGCCGACCTTCATGTACATATTTCTCCGATAGTATCCAAGGGGTGCCAGGCTTCCATTGTCACTTTTCAGGCAGTGCGATTCCTGTGAAAACTCACTACCGTGTGTTTGGTCATACTATCGCAAAGCCAATTCTGCAAATATTTGTATGTGGATGAGTACAAATGGGGAGGCAAACAATTTTAGGAACTAATGGTCTGTTCTTATTATATTATTGACGGTAGACTGCGCATTTTGTCAAGGCATGTACAAATAACACATATGCTCCCATATGAATAGCCAGCTATCTAAGTCCATCTGCTTTGTAAAGAAATGGATTGATAGTTGTTACACTGACGTTAGGACTAAGACAAAAACTTTAAATGCTGAGCAACATGTAAGGGTTATCCAGCCGGTAGTGATTGTTGTACTGGTGCTGTCTGTTTTGCTTATATAGACGGACATAAAAATATATTCTTCGGGGCTATTCACATGGCTTATTTTTCCAAAAGAACTCGCTATTGAAGTGAATGGGTCAGTGAAAAACATGCACAACAAATGGATATTGTCCATGTATATACTGTCGGTGTTCCATGTATTGATTTCCAGGAGACCTCTATTTAAATTATTTTGTGCACGTGAAATCCTGTGATGCAAAGGACCTGATTCATTAAAGTAATTACTCCAGAATTCTGGAGTTAATTGTTCTGAAAATTTTACACAACATGGAGATACACAAAAATGATGTGACTTGTCGCATTTTCATGCCAGTTTCACCAAACTAGCAGAGCTGAGAGAGGACATGACGCCACAGGGAGGACGCGACGAATACATTGTACCAGAAATCTTACTCCAATCCCTGACTTAAGTGAGATTTTTGGTGATATTACTTCTCAGATGCTCCTGGTTCATTAGGAGGCATTCAAGGAGGTGTGTTTACAAGATCATAACCACTGTCATCATATAAAAGTGACACCGGAACAACCATTAATTCATGAATGCAGCGCCAAAACCACCGTCAGTACATGAATGTAGTGCCAGAACCACCGTCAGTATGTGAATGCAGTGCCAGAACCACCGTCAGTATATGAATGCAGCACCAGAACCACCGGCAGCGCGTGAATGCAGCACCAGAACCACCAGCAGCACATGAATGCAGCATCAAAACCACTGTCAGGACATAATTGCAGGGATAGAAACACGCACAGTACATCTATACAGCACCAAGCTTAGTACAGCAGTCAATTGCAGTGTTAGGTCAGCCCCATATACAATTGTATTGCATAAACCTACAACTCCCAGTATGTCCTTAACCAAGGGTAAGGAAATGCTGGGAGCTGCAGTTACCAGTCAGTATCAGACGCCAAACCATACATGAATCATACTAGTGATGATTAGAGATGAGCGAACTTGTTCGGAAAACATTTGCCAATCTCGAATTCGGCACGAACATTGCACATTCGGATTCATGTTCAGATTCCCGACCATTTTTCCTCAAAACCGGCAAAATTCAGCCAAAGCTCAGTAAATCATCGAGTTTCCACTAATGCTTTTGTTAGGACCTTGGCTAGGATAGTGGTTCTGTATGATGAGCGAGGTAGACGTGTTTGATGAGATGACAGGGTAGGGATAGGTCAAAGTAGCAGCGGACTGTATTTATTTTTTAAAATTTAATGTGTTGAGATTCCGGCAGTCAATCAGGGTGCAGAAACCATCCACAATGTCCAGAGACAAGGGCTTCTGTCATTAGCTGACAAAGTCACATGTCCCTCTCCACATAAAAAGTGGACATGTTGTTTTTGGCCCATTTTGACACTGTAACACTGCAGAGAGGCTGCTCCTGTTGCTGCTGCAAGTAGTCAGATGTATCATGTAGATAGGATCCTGTGTCAAATCGACCTTCCAGCATGTAAATCGTTTGTGCTAATAGTGTGGGCCAGAGACCAGGCCACATTTCAGAATCTAAATCCAGTCTGCTAATAGTGTGGGCCATACACCAGGCCCATTTCATAATCTAAATTGTGCGAATAGTGTGGGCCAGACACCAGGCTACATTTCAGAATCTAAATAGTTTGTGCTAATAGTGTGGTCAAGCCAGGAGTCCACATGTCAGGATCTAAATCTTTTCTGCTAATAGTGTGGTCCAGACACACTATCTCAGACTATAAGACACACCAGACCATAAGACGCACCCCAAATTTTCAAAAGGAAATTAGGGAAAAAAAATAATGTGTCAAATGGGGGTCCGTCTTACAATCCGAATTCAGCTTACCCGGGGAAGATCGGCACAGGTGGAGGAGTGGTCATAGGGGTTGTTCAGTGGTCCAAGCTGGTGTGGTGGTGCTCTGGGGTTCCCGGTGGTTCCGCCAGTATTTTGCAACAGGCTCTGCCGGCATTTTGTGACAGGTGCGGTGGTGATGCTCTGTGGTGGAGGGGATGCGCCGGCATTTTGTGAAAGCCCGGAGGCCCCCGCGGATCAATTGCTGCGATGCGGTGGCCTCCGGGAAAATGGCCGCAGGGGGCAGTGCATGCTCAGATTGAGATCTTGGCAAAGAGATCTCGTCCCAAGGTCTCAATCTGCTGCGATGCAGGGGCCTCCGGGAAAATAGGTGCTGGGGGCAGTGCATGCTCAGATTCAGATCTCGGCAACGAGATCTCATCCCGAGAGCACCACCGCCGCACCACAGAACACGACCGCCGCACCAGCCTGGGAAGGCAGGCTGTATCGCCCTGCAGCATCGGGCCGCCGCCACAGTATTTTGTAAGAATATTCCGACTATAAGACGCACCCCCATTTTCCCCAAAATTTTTGGGGAAAAAAGTGAGTCTTATAGTTCAAAAAATGTAGTAATTTAGTGACAGGTGACTGACAGGTCTAGGCCAAGGGTTGTAAAACAGCTGGTTAAAAGAAGGGAAGGGTACATCCAACATGAGTGGGGAAAAAGCAAGGTCATGCTGGAAGGAGGAATAGGCTTGATGTTCAAAGTGTACGTGGGTTAGGTGGTAATATTACTAAAAGCTCTACTGAACAAACACCGTCTCGTCCCAACTAAAGACAACTGACAATATCTGTTACTGGACGGGCTATTCGACTCCCTTTTTTGGCAGCTGCACTGCGGTACACCTTGTAGATGAGGGCCAGAAAGAGATGTGCTCCAGTGGATGGGAAACGCTGCATCAAGTGGCCTCTCCTCCTCTTCTTCCACCTTAAAATCACACACAATACAATCAGAGGTCTCCCCCTGCGTCACGACTCTTCAATCACCCAACTGACTGTGGGGAACCACAGATGGGGAAGTCTGCCGAGCTGTTCACACATCCTATTCCATTTGAATCAGAGGTCTGCATCAAAGATTCAGAGAATCAAAAAGAGTAAAGTATCTGTACTGATGCCCAAAAAAATTTTCAGTTGGATCCTGGTTGGACAAAGTAGGGTCCAAGCAGAACCCAGACCCGCATCACCAAACGTTAACACACGTGTTTGGAGATGATCCCGATGAAACTCAGACACCTGAGGCGCATGAGGACTGTACTGTGCTGTCAGGGCGAGGAGTGTGTAAACTGAGTGGATGATGATAAGGTTGTAGATTCTACTTGGTGAGAACCCAGAGGCAAGCAGCTGAGTAGCTCAGCAGAGGAGATGGAGGAGGAGGAAGACGAGGAGGTTATGTTGCAGCTTGCCGCAGAGACATGGAGTCATGCAAGCATGACAAGAACTGCAACAACTCTGGCTGTGGCCAGCAGCGGTTGCGGGTTGGTAGTTCGCAGGGGAGGCAAGAGTTGATTAGCCATGGCCTTTTTTGAGACTACAAAGGATGACCCAACTCACATTATCTGCCAACTTTGCAAAAAATTACTCAGTAGGGGCAAAAAATGCAGTAATTTAACTGCTACATGAATGATCCAGCACATGCGCAATTAACATGCCTTAGCCTGGGAATCCCACTGTGCCAAAATGCCATCTAGTGGGCCTCGCCAACCACGGCCTACCCATCAACCGTATCTGCTTCTTCCTTTGTCTCGGTGGCAAATGTTCTCACACAGGTCTCCGGCCGCAGAACTGCCACTTGTTTACCTCGTACATTCAGGGTGAGTGAGAGTCCATCAACTGTTATGGAAGTGGAGATGCCTGCTGTTTTTGTTTCACCAAGCACACTACATCTTTTTCAATCCACCATAACATCTTGGCCTACACCTCTCTCACAGTCCAGCAGTTTGACATGTTCACCCTACTCTACCCTCTCTCAGCACAGCAGCCAGCCCTTGGTCTCACAGTTGTCATGAAAAAGAATGTTTCCTCCTACACATGCCAAAGCTAAGAGCTTGAACTCCACCATCTCCAATCTGTTGGCCACAGAAATGCTGCCTTTCTATTTGGTTGATACAGACTGTTTCCAAAAACTGATGGCTGTTGTTGCAGTCCCTCAGTACCAGTTGTCCAGTCGCCATTACTTCTCTAAGAAAGATGTGCCTGTGCTACACCAGCGTGTCGCAGACAACATCACCCGTTCCCTGAAAAAATCTTTGTCTGCCAGCGTACATTTCACCACTGACATCTGGACGAGCCAACATGGCCAGGGCTGTTACATCTCACTGACTGGGAACTGGGTGATGCTGGTGTCTGTGGGGGCAGGCGGTCAAGGGTCTATTCCATGAGTCTTGGAGTCCCTAAGGCTTGCAAGACAAACCTCTATATCTAATATTTCCTCCACTGCTTCTGCCTCCACTTCCTTTAGAGCCTTTACTTGCACTCTCAACCTCTCCCTTAATGAGACTTGCATTCCAACAGTGCAGAGAGAATACCCCCCACTTCTGTGCTGCTGAGCCAGAGCTCACCGCAATCAGGTACTGTTTAAATTAATATGCCTTGGAGTTCGCAGTCACACAGCTCAAGAGTTGTGGACAGCTATTCAGACCGAGTTTGAGCAATGGCTGTGTCCACTGAACCTGGAGCCAGAGAAGACCGTATGCAATAACAGTGTTAACCCAGGGGCTGACTGGCAAATTTTGGCCTGGGGGGCAAGCACACAGCAGTGGCCCATGAGTAGTGGCTCATCCTTAAAGGGGTTGTCGGATCTTATGCTACATGTCTACAGACACTATGTGTGAATCCTCATATCATGCGCTATGAAGATTCTCTGGTGCCGGCAACAGGTGGTCTTGTGACTGCAAGCATGCGATATATATATTCCCAGCCACATTTCGACTAGACTGTTTTGGGCCTTGTTCAATACAGTTGCATTAGGCCATGCAAGTCTAGTCGGCATGTGACCGCATGTATGCAAATCACAAACTTACAGCCACACACCCGCCAAATGACCACAGCACTGCCAGCAATGTGAGAAGCCCAAGTCTGCAGTCCAAAGAATGACAGTGAATGCACCAATGGCACACACACACATGCACATCCCCACTGTATAATGACACACACACATGCACATCCCCACTGTATAATGACAGACACACGCACAGCCCCACTGTATAATGACACACACACACAGCCACACTGTATAATGACACACACACACAGCCACACTGTATAATGACACACAGCCCCACTGTATAATGACACACACAGCCCCACTGTATAATGACACACACAGCCCCACTGTATGACACACACACGCACAGCCCCACTGTATGACACACACACGCACAGCCCCACTATATAATGACACCCACACAGCCCCACTGTATGACACACACACACAGCCCCACTGTATAATGACACACACACGCACAGCCCCACTGTATAATGACACACAGCCCCACTGTATAATGACACACACAGCCCCACTGTATGACACACACACGCACAGCCCCACTGTATGACACACACACGCACAGCCCCACTATATAATGACACCCACACAGCCCCACTGTATGACACACACACGCACAGCCCCACTGTATAATGACACACACACAGCCCCACTGTATAATAACAGGCACACGCACAGCCCCACTGTATAATGACACACACACGCACAGCCCCACTGTATAATGACCCACACACACAGTCCCACTGTATAATGACCCACACACGCACAGCCCCACTGTATAATGACACAAACACGCACAGCCCCACTGTATAATGACACACACGCACAACCCCACTGTATAATGACACACACGCACAGCCCCACTGTATAATGACTCACACGCACAGCCCCACTGTATAATGACACACATGCACAGCCCCACTGTATAATGACACACACATACAGCCCCACTGTATAATGACACACACAGCCCCACTGTATAATGACAAACACACACACATACACAGCCCCACTGTATAATGACAGGCACACGCACAGCCCCACTGTATAATGACACACACACGCACAGCCCCACTATATAATGACACACACACACACACATACACAGCCCCACTGTATAATGACAGGCACACGCACAGCCCCACTGCATAATGACACACACACGCATGGCCCCACTGTATACTGAGAGGCACACGCACGGCCCCACTGTATAATGACACACGCACGCAGCTCACACACGCACGCAGCTCACACACGCACGCAGCTCACACACGCACGCAGCTCACACACGCACGCAGCTCACACGCACGCAGCTCACACACACACGCACAGCCCCACTGTATAATGACATACCCACACAGCCCCACTGTATGACGCACATGTACAGCCCCACTGTATAATGACACACACACGCACAGCCCCACTGTATAATGACAGGCACACGCACGGCCCCACTGTATAATGACAGGCACACGCACGGCCCCACTGTATAATGACGCACGCAGCTCACACACGCACACAGCTCACACACGCACGCAGCTCACACACGCACGCACAGCTCCACTGTATAATGACATACCCACACAGCCCCACTGTATGATGCACATGTACAGCCCCACAGTATAATGACACACACACGCACAGCCCCACTGTATAATGACACACACATGCACAGCCCCACTGTATAATGACACACACACACGCACAGCCCCACTGTATAATGACACACACACGCACAGCCCCACTGTATAATGACACACACATGCACAGCCCCACTGTATAATGACACACACATGCACAGCCCCACTGTATAATGACAGGCACACAGCCCCACTGTATAGTGACAGGCACACGCACAGCCCCACTGTATAATGATAGGAACACGCACAACCCCACTGTATAATGACAGGCACACGCACAGCCCCACTGTATAATGATAGGCACACGCACAACCCCACTGTATAATGACACGCACACGCACAACCCCACTGTATAATGACACGCACACGCACGGCCCCACTGTATAATGACGGACACATGCAGCTCACACGCACACGCAGCTCACACGCACACGCAGCTCACATGCACACGCAGCTCACACGCACACGCAGCTCACGCGCATGCAGCTCACACACACGCAGCTCACACACACGCAGCTCACACACACACGCAGCTCACACACACACGCAGCTCACACACACACAGCCCCACTGTATGACACACACACAGCCCCACTGTATAATGACACACACACGCACGGCCCCACTGTATAATGACAGGCACACGCACGGCCCCACTGTATAACAACAGGCACACGCATGGCCCCACTGTATAATGACAGGCACACGCATGGCCCCACTGTATAATGACACGCACGGCCCCACTGTATAATGACACACACACGCACGCAGCTCACACACGCACGTAGCTCACACGCACGCAGCTCACACACGCACGCAGCTCACACATGCACGCAGCTGACACGCACGCAGCTCACACGCACGCAGCTCACACGCACACACACACGCATTCTCCTCACACACACACACACACACACACACACACTCTCCTCACACACACACTCTCCTCATACACACACACACACGCACTCTCCTCATACACACTCCACACACTCTCCTCTGTGGTGCAGGGGCGGCTGATGTCCATGTGCAGCTCTTCAGTTTCTCCTGCTCACAGCTCTGCACTGTACCGGCACCTCCCCCGTCTCTTCTTCTCTGCCGGGATAGCAGATAAGAGCAGGAGAAGCCGGAGCTCCGTGCACACACAGGCGGGTATGCCGGTATGCTGACCTTTCATCTTGATTGCTGGATCTCTCCCTCAGAGTGGCAGTGGCGCATAGGAGCCTGCTCATCACATACCCCTGCAGCCTGCATGTCAGGGCTGCTGGCGGGATGACACCACCGCGCACTACAGGTGCGCTATGTATTAGTCACTGCCAGTCCTCCAGCGGCCCTGTGCAGCTGCTTAGACACCGGCCCGGGGGGCATATGCATTTCTGCCACCCGGCCCAGCCCGCGCCTGTGTTAACCTGATGGCAACCCTATGCCAGGGCAACCTCACACATGTGCCTTGTATGGCTCACATCCTCAACCTGGTGGTACAGCAATTTCTCCCCAGTAAATTAAAACCTGGGAAGCCTGAAGATAATCCATCAAGCTATAGACCCATTGCTTTATTGAGCTGCCTTTACAAGCTGTTAGAATGCTTAATCTATAACAAGATCAATTTAAAGATTTTTGACTCAATACCTATAGAGCAAGCCGGCTTTAGACCTGCTCGAAACTGCAGTGACCAAGTTTTAGCTATGACAACTTTAATTGAAGCTGAATTTCAAAAGAACAAAAAGGTTTCAGTGGTGTTCATCGATCTTTCTGCCGCATATGACACTGTGTGGAGGGAAGGACTTCTATATAAGTTTCTGAAGGTGATTCTATGTAAGAAAATTATGTACCTTTTGAATAATATGATTGCAAATCGAACCTTTGAACTTATCATGGGTGATTAAACCAGTTGTAAAAAAACCTTAAAAGATGGTTTGGCCCAGGGATCAGTAATGGCACCTCTCCTGTTTGCTTTGTACCTAGCTGACATTCCTGACACAATATCACGGAAATTTGGATACGCCGTTGACTGGGCACTTGCTACAGTGAGCAACACAATGGAGGAAGCAGAGGAGGTTCTAACAGAAGATCTTAGTGTAATGGGAAAGTATTTTTGACAATGGAGGCTAAAGCCCAATCCATCAAAAACGGAAGTATGTTGCTTTCATTTACACAACGCATGTGCTAAGACTGAACTCAAAGTACGTTTTGAAGGTCAACTTGTCAAACACAACTTCAATCCCAAGTATTTAGGCATAATCCTTGATGGAAGCCTAACCTTCAAATCTCACTTGGAAAAGACAGCACAGAAACTGAAAGCATGCAATAATATTTTTCAGAAACTTTGCGGATCCTCCTGGGGTTCCTCCACACCTGTATTGCGAACGTCTACCTTTGCCTTGGTGTACTCTGCCGCAGAATATTGTGCTTCAGTATGGCTGAATAGTTGTCATGTGAATGCAATCGACAATCAGTTGAACAACTCTATGCGCATAATTTCTGGTGCTATCAGACCTACGCCCATCCACTGGTTACCTGTTTTGACCCATATCGCACCTGCAAATCTGACAAAAGCTCCTACTTAAAGAATACACCAAAGTAGTAAATAATGAAAATCTCCCAATACATCAAAATATCCAAGATGTTCAAATACAGAGACTGAAATCAAGACATCCACTCATCCGAACCGCAATTACCCTGTATGAACATGATTTCAATTTAGAAGAGAAATGGCGTGAACTTAGGGTCAGGGCAGTAGACGGTGAGCCTCAAACGTTTCCTCACTTTCAAAATCCACCACCAGGCTTCAATCTGCCAAGGAAAACCTGGGTCACTTTGAATTGTATCAGAACAAACTTTGGTGTCTGTGCAGATCTTATGCATAAGTGGGGAAAATCTGACTCTCCTGCCTGTGACTGTGGAGCTGACCATCAAACAATTCAGCACATTGTCGAGGAATGTCCCCTCAGATCTTATACTGGTGACAAGAATGATTTCTATACTGGAAATGACAATGTTATTGCATACATAGAAAATCTCGATATCCGACTCTGATTTCTGTTCCTTTGTTCTTTTCAATCACTGTTTATCATTTATTTATTCTTATATGATGTTTAAATATATGTTCATACGATTAAATAAAGCAATTTCTCCGCCACTATCCTGGCCTGGGTGCGCTGCTGCAGAATGCATGGTCCCTGTGTGCTCACTTCTGCCGTTTGCGCCCCGCAGTTCATCGAGTTGTATCAAAACAGAGGTCTTTTGGCCTACAGGTAAACCGTTTGATATTCAATATTGCAGCGACTGTAGCAACAGCGATGATCCCTGGTGCAGTATGTCTTTTTGCATAGCCTGGGCCAACTGTTATGAAGGCAATCCAGTAACACAGTGTGCCAGTAATCAGAGCACATACAGTGATCTGACAAAAACCCAAAAACAATAGAACGAGCTCTGAGACGTGGAATCTCTGTAGACCGCAATACCTGAACCTATCCTAAACACAACTAAAGGCAGCTGTGGATTGCGCCTGACACTACCTATGCAACTCGGCACAGCCTGAGGAACTGACTAGCCTGAAGATAGAAATACAAGCCTGACTTGCCTCAGAGAAATACCCCAAAGGAAAAGGCAGCCCCCCACATATAATGACTGTTAGCAAGATGAAAAAACAAAACGTAGGGATGAAATAGATTCAGCAAAGTGAGGCCCGATATTCTACATAGAGCGAGGATAGCAAAGAGAACTTTGCAGTCTACAAAAAACCCTAAAGCAAAAAACCACGCAAAGGGGGCAAAAAGACCCACCGTGCCGAACTAACGGCACGGCGGTACACCCTTTGCGTCTCAGAGCTTCCAGCAAAAACGAATAGACAAGCGGACAGAAAAAACAGCAACAAAAGCAAAGAAGCACTTATCTAAGCAGAGCAGCAGGCCACAGGAAAGATCCAGAAGCTCAGATCCAACACTGTAACATTGACAAGGAGCAAGGAAGACAAAATCAGGTGGAGTTAAATAACAAGGCAGCCAACGAGCTCACCAGAACACCTGAGGGAGGAAGCCCAGAAGCTGCAGTACCACTTGTGACCACAGGAGTGAATTCAGCCACAGAATTCACAACAGTACCCCCCCCTTGAGGAGGGGTCACCGAACCCTCACCAGAGCCCCCAGGCCGACCAGGATGAGCCACATGAAAGGCACGAACAAGATCTGGAGCATGGACATCAGAGGCAAAAACCCAGGAATTATCTTCCTGAGCATAACCCTTCCATTTAACCAGATACTGGAGTTTCCGTCTAGAGACACGAGAATCCAAAATTTTCTCCACAATATACTCCAATTCCCCCTCCACCAAAACAGGGGCAGGAGGCTCAACAGATGGAACCATAGGTGCCACGTATCTCCGCAACAACGACCTATGGAATACATTATGTATGGAAAAGGAGTCCGGGAGGGTCAGACGAAAGGACACAGGATTGAGAATCTCAGAAATCCTATACGGACCAATAAAACGAGGTTTAAATTTAGGAGAGGAAACCTTCATAGGAATATGACGAGAAGATAACCAAACCAGATCCCCAACACGAAGTCGGGGACCCACACGGCATCTGCGATTAGCGAAACGTTGAGCCTTCTCCTGGGACAAGGTCAAATTGTCCACTACCTGAGTCCAGATCTGCTGCAACCTGTCCACCACAGAATCCACACCAGGACAGTCTGAAGACTCAACCTGTCCTGAAGAGAAACGAGGATGGAACCCAGAATTGCAGAAAAATGGAGAGACCAAGGTAGCCGAGCTGGCCCGATTATTAAGGGCGAACTCAGCCAACGGCAAAAAGGACACCCAATCATCCTGGTCTGCAGAAACAAAACATCTCAGATATGTTTCCAAGGTCTGATTGGTTCGTTCGGTCTGGCCATTAGTCTGAGGATGGAAAGCCGAGGAAAAAGATAGGTCAATGCCCATCCTACCACAAAAGGCTCGCCAGAACCTTGAAACAAACTGGGAACCTCTGTCAGAAACAATATTCTCAGGAATGCCATGCAAACGAACCACATGCTGGAAGAACAAAGGCACCAAATCAGAGGAGGAAGGCAATTTAACCAAGGGCACCAGATGGACCATTTTAGAAAAGCGATCACAGACCACCCAAATGACTGACATCTTTTGAGAAACGGGAAGGTCAGAAATGAAATCCATCGAAATATGTGTCCAAGGCCTCTTCGGGACCGGCAAGGGCAAAAGCAACCCACTGGCACGTGAACAGCAGGGCTTAGCCCTAGCACAAATCCCACAGGATTGCACAAAAGTACGTACATCCCGTGACAGAGATGGCCACCAGAAAGATCTAGCCACTAACTCTCTGGTACCAAAGATTCCTGGATGACCAGCCAACACCGAACAATGAAGTTCAGAGATAACTTTACTAGTCCACCTATCAGGGACGAACAGTTTCTCGGCCGGACAATGATCAGGTTTATTAGCCTGAAATTTTTGCAACACTCGCCGCAAATCAGGGGAGATGGCAGACACAATGACTCCTTCCTTGAGGATACTCGCCGGCTCAGATAAACCCGGAGAGTCGGGCACAAAACTCCTAGACAGAGCATCCGCCTTCACATTTTTAGAGCCCGGAAGGTACGAAATCACAAAATCGAAGCGAGCAAAAAATAACGACCAACGGGCCTGTCTAGGATTCAAGCGCTTGGCAGACTCGAGATAAGTAAGGTTCTTATGATCAGTCAATACCACCACGCGATGCTTAGCTCCTTCAAGCCAATGACGCCACTCCTCGAATGCCCACTTCATGGCCAGCAACTCTCGGTTGCCCACATCATAATTACGCTCAGCAGCAGAAAACTTCCTGGAAAAGAACGCACATGGTTTCAACACTGAGCAACCAGAACCTCTCTGTGACAAAACCGCCCCTGCTCCAATCTCAGAAGCATCAACCTCGACCTGGAACAGAAGAGAAACATCTGGTTGACACAACACAGGGGCAGAACAAAAACGACGCTTCAATTCCTGAAAAGCTTCCACAGCAGCAGAAGACCAATTAACCAAATCAGCACCCTTCTTGGTCAAATCGGTCAATGGTTTGGCAATGCTAGAAAAATTACAGATGAAGCGACGATAAAAATTAGCAAAGCCCAGGAACTTTTGCAGACTTTTCAGAGATGTCGGCTGAGTCCAATCCTGGATGGCTTGGACCTTAACCGGATCCATCTCGATAGTAGAAGGGGAAAAGATGAACCCCAAAAATGAAACTTTCTGCACACCGAAGAGACACTTAGATCCCTTCACGAACAAAGAATTAGCACGCAGGACCTGGAAAACCATTCTGACCTGCTTCACATGAGACTCCCAATCATCTGAGAAGATCAAAATGTCATCCAAGTAAACAATCAGGAATTTATCCAGATACTCACGGAAGATGTCATGCATAAAAGACTGAAAAACAGATGGAGCATTGGCAAGTCCGAACGGCATCACTAGATACTCAAAATGACCCTCGGGCGTATTAAATGCCGTTTTCCATTCATCTCCTTGCCTGATTCTCACCAGATTATACGCACCACGAAGATCTATCTTAGTGAACCAACTAGCCCCCTTAATCCGAGCAAACAAGTCAGATAACAATGGCAAGGGATACTGAAACTTAACAGTGATCTTATTAAGAAGGCGGTAATCAATACACGGTCTCAGCGAACCATCCTTCTTGGCTACAAAAAAGAACCCTGCTCCCAGTGGTGATGACGATGGGCGAATATGTCCCTTCTCCAGGGATTCCTTCACATAACTGAGCATAGCGGTGTGTTAAGGCACGGATAAATTAAATAAACGACCTTTAGGGAATTTACTACCAGGAATCAAATTGATAGCACAATCACAATCCCTATGCGGAGGTAGGGCATCGGACTTGGGCTCTTCAAATACATCCTGATAATCAGACAAGAACTCTGGGACCTCAGAAGGAGTGGATGACGAAATAGACAAAAATGGAACATCACCATGTACCCCCTGACAACCCCAGCTGGATACCGACATAGAGTTCCAATCCAATACTGGATTATGGGTTTGTAGCCATGGCAACCCCAACACGACCACATCATGCAGATTATGTAGCACCAGAAAGCGAATAACTTCCTGATGTGCAGGAGCCATGCACATGGTCAGCAGGGCCCAGTACTGAGGTTTATTCTTGGCCAAAGGTGTAGCATCAATTCCTCTCAACGGAATAGGACACCGCAAAGGCTCCAAGAAAAACCCACAACGTTTAGCATAATCCAAATCCATCAGATTCAGGGCAGCGCCTGAATCCACAAACGCCATGACAGAATACGATGACAAAGAGCATATCAAGGTAATGGACAGAAGGAATTTGGATTGTACAGTACCAATGACGGCAGACCTATCGAACCGCTTAGTGCGCTTAGGACAATCAGAAATAGCATGAGTGGAATCACCACAGTAGAAACACAGACCATTCAGACGTCTGTGTTCTTGCCGTTCAACTCTGGTCATAGTCCTATCGCACTGCATAGGCTCAGGTTTAATCTCAGACAATACCGCCAGATGGTGCACAGATTTACGCTCGCGCAAGCGACGACCGATCTGAATGGCCAAAGACATAGACTCATTCAAACCAGCAGTCATAGGAAAACCCACCATGACATCCTTAAGAGCCTCAGAGAGACCCTTTCTGAACAAAGCTGCCAGCGCAGATTCATTCCACAGAGTGAGTACTGACCACTTCCTAAATTTCTGACAATATACTTCTATATCATCCTGACCCTGGCACAAAGCCAGCAAATTTTTCTCAGCCTGATCCACTGAATTAGGCTCATCGTACAGCAATCCGAGCGCCAGGAAAAACGCATCGACACCACTCAATGCAGGGTCTCCTGGCGCAAGAGAAAATGCCCAGTCCTGAGGGTCGCCGCGCAAAAAAGAAATAATAATCAAAACCTGTTGAACTGAATTACCAGAAGAATGAGGTTTCAAGGCCAGAAATAGCTTACAATTATTTTTGAAGCTCAGAAACTTAGTTCTATCACCAAAAAACAAATCAGGAATAGGAATTCTTGGTTCTAGCATAGATTTCTGATCAATTGTATCTTGAATCTTTTGTACATTTATAACGAGATTATCCATTGAAGAGCACAGAGCCTGAATATCCATGTCCACAGCTGTGTCCTGAAGCACCCTAATGTCTAGGGGAAAAAAAAGACTGAACACAGAGCTGAGAAAAAAAATGATGTCAGAACTTCTTTTTTCCCTCTATTGAGAATCATTAGTTTTGGCTCCTTGTACTGTTATGAAGGCAATCCAGTAACACAGTGTGCCAGTAATCAGAGCACATACAGTGATCTGACAAAAACCCAAAAACAATAGAACGAGCTCTGAGACGTGGAATCTCTGTAGACCGCAATACCTGAACCTATCCTAAACACAACTAAAGGCAGCTGTGGATTGCGCCTGACACTACCTATGCAACTCGGCACAGCCTGAGGAACTGACTAGCCTGAAGATAGAAATACAAGCCTGACTTGCCTCAGAGAAATACCCCAAAGGAAAAGGCAGCCCCCCACATATAATGACTGTTAGCAAGATGAAAAAACAAAACGTAGGGATGAAATAGATTCAGCAAAGTGAGGCCCGATATTCTACATAGAGCGAGGATAGCAAAGAGAACTTTGCAGTCTACAAAAAACCCTAAAGCAAAAAACCACGCAAAGGGGGCAAAAAGACCCACCGTGCCGAACTAACGGCATGGCGGTACACCCTTTGCGTCTCAGAGCTTCCAGCAAAAACTAATAGACAAGCGGACAGAAAAAACAGCAACAAAAGCAAAGAAGCACTTATCTAAGCAGAGCAGCAGGCCACAGGAAAGATCCAGAAGCTCAGATCCAACACTGTAACATTGACAAGGAGCAAGGAAGACAAAATCAGGTGGAGTTAAATAACAAGGCAGCCAACGAGCTCACCAGAACACCTGAGGGAGGAAGCCCAGAAGCTGCAGTACCACTTGTGACCACAGGAGTGAATTCAGCCACAGAATTCACAACAGCCAACGCAGTATGGATGTGGTCCAAATCATGCTTGCGGAGTAGGCTGTTGTGAATTCCGCTCTTGGGCTCCCTCCGGTGGTTGTAAGTGGCACTTTTGTGAGTTCTGCTCTTGGGCTCCCTCCGGTGGTTTTAAGTGGAATGGCTGCTCCTTGGATTTAGCAGTCTGCAGCTGCTTCCACTGATTTTCTTTCTGCTCAGCTATTTATGCCTGCTCTTCCCTTCAGCCAGTGCCACTTGTCAATGGTTCCTGGTTGGATTCACATCTCTCTTGGATTTCCCTGATATCCTGACCAGTTCAGCAAAGATAAGTCCTTGCTTTGCTCTTTTTTGTCCACATGTTGTGGACTTATTCGTTCTGTGCATTCTATGTTTTGTCCAGCTTGTCAGTATGGATTAATTCAGTTAAGCTGGAAGCTCTGGGAAGCAGATTTACCCTCCACACCTTTAGTCAGGTGTGGAGATTTTTGTAAACTCTGTGTGGATTTTTGAAGTTTTTAATACTGACCGCACAGTATTCTATCCTGTCCTATCTATCTAGCTAGACTGGCCTCCTGTGCTACATCCTGATTTCATTCTGTGTATGTCTTTTCCCTCTCCACTCACAGTCATTACTTGTGGGGGGCTATCTATCCTTTGGGGATTTTCTCTGAGGCAAGATAGTTTTCCTGTTTCTATCTTTAGGGGTAGTTAATTCTCAGGCTGTGACGAGGTGCCTAGGGAGTGACAGGAGCATTCCACGGCTACTTCTAGTGTTGTGTTGAGCTTAGGGACTGCGGTCAGTACAGGTACCACCTCCTTCAGAGCTCGTCCCATTTTGCTCCTAAACCACCCGTTCATAACAGTACAAGTGGCCAGAAATTAATTAAATGCATCTCAAAAGAAGGGAAAAAAAATTCTGAGCCATTTTTTTTTCTGTGCTCTGTTTTGTCTTTTTTTTCCTCTTGATCTCTGGGTGGTTCAGGATTTATGCTCTGGCATGGATGTTCAGGGTTTGTTTTCTCGTGTGGATCAACTTGCTGCAAGAGTACAGAGTATCCAAGATTATGTTGTCCAGACTCCGGCTTTGGAGCCTAAAATTCCTACTCCTGATTTGTTTTTTGGGGACAGATCCAAGTTTTTGAACTTTAAAAATAACTGCAAATTGTTTTTTGCTTTGAAACCCCGTTCTTCTGGTGATCCCATTCAGCAAGTTAAAATCATCATATCCTTGCTGCGTGGTGACCCTCAGGACTGGGCATTCTCCCTTGAATCAGGGGATCCGGCATTGCTGAATGTAGACGCATTTTTTCAAGTGCTCGGATAATTCTGTGGATCATGCAGAAAAAACCCTGTTGGCCCTGTGTCAAGGTCAGAAAGCGGCAGAATTATACTGCCAGAAATTTAGGAAATGGTCTGTGCTCACTAAATGGAATGAGGATGCTCTGGTTGCTATTTTCAGAAAAGGTCTTTCTGAAGCCCTTAAAGATGTTATGGTTGGCTTCCCTACGCCTGCTGGTTTGAGCGAATCTATGTCTCTAGCCATTCAGATTGATCGGCGTCTGCGCGAGCGCAAAGCTGTGCACCATATGGCAGTGTCCTCTGAGCAGAGTCCTGAGCCTATGCAATGTGATAGGATTTTGACTAGAACAGAAAGGCAGGAATTCAGACGTCAGAATAGGCTGTGTTTTTACTGTGGTGATTCTGCTCATGCTATTTCTGATTGCCCTAAGCGTACTAGGAGGGTCGCTAGGTCTGTTACCATCAGTACTGTACAGCCTAAATTTCTTTTATCTGTGACCCTGATTTGCTCATTATCGTCCTTTTCTGTCATGGCATTTGTGGATTCAGGCGCTGCCCTGAACTTAATGGACTTGGAATTCGCCAGGCGCTGTGGTTTTTCCTTGCAGCCTTTGCAGAGCCCTATTCCTTTGAGGGGCATTGATGCTACACCATTGGCCACGGATAAGCCTCAGTACTGGACGCAGATGACCATGTACATGGCTCCAGCACATCAGGAAGATTGCCGTTTTTTGGTGTTGCATAACCTGCATGATGTTGTTGTACTGGGTTTTCCATGGTTACAGGAACATAATCCGGTGCTGGATTGGAAAACTATGTCTGTGACTAGTTGGGGTTGTCAAGGGGTACATAGTGACGTTCCTTTGATGTCAATTTCCTCTTCCCCCTCTTCTGAGGTCCCTGAGTTTTTGTCGGATTTCCAGGATGTATTTGATGAGCCCAAGTCCAGTTCCCTTCCTCCACATAGGGACTGTGATTGTGCTATTAACTTGATTCCAGGTTGTAAGTTCCCTAAGGGTCGACTTTTCAATCTGTCTGTGCCAGAGTATGCCGCCATGCGGAGTTATGTTAAGGAATCTTTGGAGGAGGGGCATATTCGGCCGTCTTCGTCACCATTGGGAGTGGGTTTCTTTTTTGTTGCTAAGAAGGATGGCTCCTTGAGACCCTGTATAGATTATCGTCTTCTTAATAAGATCACGGTCAAATTCCAATACCCCTTGCCTTTGCTTTCTGATTTGTTTGCTCAGATTAAGGGGGCTAGTTGGTTTACTAAGATTGACCTTCGAGGGGCATATAATCTTGTTCGTATTAAACAGGGTGACGAATGGAAAACTGCATTTAATACGCCCGAAGGCCATTTTGAATACCTCGTGATGCCATTCGGGCTCTCTAATGCTCCATCTGTGTTCCAATCTTTCATGCATGATATTTTCCGCAATTATCTTGATAAATTCATGGTTGTATATTTGGATGATATTTTGATTTTTTCCGATGATTGGGAGTCTCATGTGAAGCAGGTCAGGATGGTATTCCAGATCCTTCGTGATAATGCTTTATTTGTGAAGGGGTCTAAGTGCCTATTCGGAGTTCAGAAGGTCTCTTTTTTGGGTTTTATTTTTTCTCCCTCGTCTATGGAAATGGATCCTGTTAAGGTCCAAGCTATTCATGACTGGATTCAACCCACATCTGTGAAGAGCCTTCAAAAATTTTTGGGCTTTGCTAATTTCTATCGCCGTTACATTGCCAACTTTTCCAGTGTGGTTAAGCCCCTTACTGATTTGACGAAGAAAGGCGCTGATGTGACGAATTGGTCCTCTGCGGCTATTGAGGCCTTTCGGGAGCTTAAACGCCGATTTACTTCTGCCCCTGTGTTGCGTCAGCCGGATGTTTCTCTTCCTTTTCAGGTTGAGGTTGACGCTTCTGAGATTGGGGCAGGGGCCGTTTTGTCTCAGAGGGATTCTGATGGTTCTTTGATGAAACCGTGTGCTTTTTTTCCAGAAAGTTTTCGCCTGCGGAACGCAATTATGATGTCGGCAATCGGGAGTTGTTGGCTATGAAGTGGGCGTTTGAGGAGTGGCGACATTGGCTTGAGGGAGCTAAGCACCGCGTTGTGGTCTTTACTGATCATAAGAATCTGATTTACCTCGAGTCGGCCAAGTGGCTGAATCCTAGACAGGCTCGATGGTCCCTGTTTTTCTCCCGTTTTGATGTTGTGGTATCGTATCTTCCAGGATCTAAGAATGTTAAGGCTGATGCCCTCTCTATGAGTTTTTTGCCTGATTCTCCTGGAGTCCTTGAGCCGGTTGGCATTCTTAAGGAAGGGGTGATTCTTTCTGCCATCTCCCCTGATTTGCGGCGGGTGCTTCGGGAATTTCAGGCTGATAAGCCTGACCGCTGTCCAGTGGAGAAGCTGTTTGTTCCTGATAGATGGACAAGTAAGGTAATTTCTGAGGTTCATTGTTCAGTGTTGGCTGGTCATCCTGGGATTTTTGGTACCAGAGATTTGGTTGCTAGGTCCTTTTGGTGGCCTTCCTTGTCGCGCGATGTGCGTGCTTTTGTGCAGTCCTGTGGGACTTGCGCCCGGGACAAGCCTTGCTGTTCCCGCGCTAGTGGGTTGCCTTTGCCTTTGCTGGTCCCTGAGAGGCCCTGGACGCGTATTTCCATGGATTTTATTTTGGATCTTCCTGTTTCCCAGAAGATGTCTGTTATCTGGGTTGTTTGTGACCGGTTCTCTAAAATGGTCCATCTGGTACCTTTGCCTAAAGGTACCTTCACACTAAACGATATCGCTAGCGATCCGTGACGTTGCAGCGTCCTCGCTAGCGATATCGTTCAGTTTGACACCCAGCAGCGATCAGAATCCTGCTGTGATGTCGCTGGTCGGGGCTAGAGGGCCAGCACTTTCTTTGGTCGCTGGCTCTCCCGCTGACATCGCTGAATCGGCGTGTGTGACACCGATTCAGCGATGTCTTCGCTGGTAACCAGGGTAAACATCGGGTTACTAAGCACAGGGCCGCGCTTAGTAACCCGATGTTTACCCTGGTTACCATCCTAAAAGTAATAAAACAAACGCTTCATACTTACCTTCAGCTGTCTGTCCCTCGGCGCTGTGCTTTCCTGCACTCACTGTGAGCACAGCGGCCGGAAAGCAGAGCGGTGACGTCACTGCTGTGCTTTCCGGCCGCTGTGCTCACAGCCAGAGCAGAGAAGCAGAGCGCCGGGGACAGACAGCAGAAGGTAAGTATGAAGCGTTTGTTTTTTTTACTTTTAGGATGGTAACCAGGGTAAACATTGGGTTACTAAGCGCGGCCCTGCGCTTAGTAACCCGATGTTTACCCTGGTTACCGGCATCGTTGGTCGCTGGAGAACTGTCTGTGTGACAGCTCTCCAGCGACCAAACAGCGACGCTGCAGCGATCCGGATCGTTGTCTGGATCGCTGCAGCGTCGTTTAGTGTGAAGGTACCTTAAGTTGCCTTCCTCCTCAGATTTGGTTCCATTGTTTTTTCAGCATGTGGTTCGTTTGCATGGCATTCCGGAGGATATTGTGTCTGACAGAGGTTCTCAGTTTGTCTCTAGGTTTTGGCGGGCCTTTTGTACTAGGATGGGCATTGATTTGTCTTTTTCTTCGGCGTTTCATCCTCAGACTAATGGCCAAACTGAGCGAACTAATCAGACCTTGGAGACCTATTTGAGATGCTTTGTGTCTGCTGATCAGGATGATTGGGTGGCTTTCTTGCCGTTGGCCGAGTTTGCCCTTAATAATAGGGCTAGTTCGGCTACTTTGGTTTCACTTTTCTTTTGTAATTTTGGTTTTCATCCTCGTTTTTCTTCGGGGCAGGTTGAGCCTTCTGATTGTCCTGGTGTGGATTCTGTGGTGCACAGGCTGCAGCAGATTTGGACTCATGTGGTGGACAATTTGACGTTGTCTCAGGAAAAGGCTCAACGTTTTGCTAACCGCCGTCGGTGTGTTGGTCCCCGGCTTCGTGTGGGGGATTTGGTTTGGTTGTCTTCTCGTCATGTTCCTATGAAGATTTCTTCCCTTAAGTTTAAGCCTCGGTTTATTGGTCCTTATAAGATTTCTGAAATTATCAATCCGGTGTCTTTTCGTTTGGCTCTTCCAGCCTCTTTTGCCATTCATAATGTTTTCCATAGATCTTTGTTGCGGAGATATGTGGTGCCCGTTGTTCCCTCGGTTGATCCTCCTACCCCGGTGTTGGTTGAGGGAGAGTTGGAATATGAGGTTGAGAAAATTTTGGATTCTCGTTTTTCGAGGCGGAGGCTTCAGTATCTTGTCAAGTGGAAGGGTTATGGCCAGGAGGATAATTCTTGGGTTGTTGCCTCCGATGTCCATGCCGCCGATTTGGTTCGTGCTTTTCACTTGGCTCGTCCTGATCGGCCTGGGGGCTCTGGTGAGGGTTCGGTGACCCCTCCTCAAGGGGGGATACTGTTGTGAATTCCGCTCTTGGGCTCCCTCCGGTGGTTGTAAGTGGCACTTTTGTGAGTTCTGCTCTTGGGCTCCCTCCGGTGGTTTTAAGTGGAATGGCTGCTCCTTGGATTTAGCAGTCTGCAGCTGCTTCCACTGATTGTCTTTCTGCTCGGCTATTTATGCCTGCTCTTCCCTTCAGCCAGTGCCACTTGTCAATGGTTCCTGGTTGGATTCACATCTCTCTTGGATTTCCCTGATATCCTGACCAGTTCAGCAAAGATAAGTCCTTGCTTTGCTCTTTTTTGTCCACATGTTGTGGACTTATTCGTTCTGTGCATTCTATGTTTTGTCCAGCTTGTCAGTATGGATTAATTCAGTTAAGCTGGAAGCTCTGGGAAGCAGATTTACCCTCCACACCTTTAGTCAGGTGTGGAGATTTTTGTAAACTCTGTGTGGATTTTTGAAGTTTTTAATACTGACCGCACAGTATTCTATCCTGTCCTATCTATCTAGCTAGACTGGCCTCCTGTGCTACATCCTGATTTCATTCTGTGTATGTCTTTTCCCTCTCCACTCACAGTCATTACTTGTGGGGGGCTATCTATCCTTTGGGGATTTTCTCTGAAGCAAGATAGTTTTCCTGTTTCTATCTTTAGGGGTAGTTAATTCTCAGGCTGTGACGATGTGCCTAGGGAGTGACATTAGCATCCCACGGCTACTTCTAGTGTTGTGTTGAGCTTAGGGACTGCGGTCAGTACAGGTACCACCTCCTTCAGAGCTCGTCCCATGTTGCTCCTAAACCACCAGTTCATAACAGTAGGCACAGATTAAGGACCTCTACACCATTCTGCACAATTTCAAAATTGCTGCTAAGATGGTTAGCGCTGATGATCCCATCATCAGCATCACTATTCCGGTCATCTACATGCTGGATCACACTTTGAATAGTCTACAGGAGGAGGTGGTGGTCCCAGAGGAAGAGTGGAAAGCAGAGAATGATGCAGAAGGGATTGCATTATCTCTAAGTTCTGGTCTGTTGTTGCACAGGCAGGTGCCATGGGAGGGTAGATTACAGCGATATAGGATGGCTCATGGTAACAGACAAACTGTTAATGAAGGTGCAGGAGCCAAGGAACAAATAGAGGAGAAAAAGGTAGTGGGTGTGCAACAGGACATAAAGAGGATAATGATCCCCTCTCTGTTTGTGGTTGGTGGGTGGGGACGGAAGAAGCAAGCTTGAATGTTACTTGGCCACCAACACATCATGCTCTTGGACCTCATGGAAGCGCCTGACAGATGAGCACTATCTGCAACATGATGCCCGTATCCTTAGGGTTAGCTTAGGGTTAGAAATAATGCTGACTACTGGGTTGCCACTCTGTTAGAGCCACGGTACAAGAGAAAATTTAGCCAAATGCTTCCCCCTCCCCGCCTGGAGAGGGACGTGCGCATACTGAAGTATCAAAAACATGCTTGTAGACAATTTTAAGAGTGGTTTTCCCCAAGAAGGCAGTGAGGCACACAGTTTGCATCGCAATTATAGACTTCCAATCCCGGGAACATTTAATCTTAAACCAAAACATACGACCAAATATACTATGATCAAATAGGTCACATAGGACTTAACAAAACTTGTAATGATAACAATATTCATGCAGAAATATAAACAGGTCGCTCAACATTGCAGCTGTAAAAAAAACAACCTAAATTTTCATGTCAGCAAATGAAAACTTATTCTGAAAATGCCAACATAGAGGTTAGAAAGAGAAAAAGAGAAAGAGAAAAAAAAATAAAGAAAAAAAATTTAGGGGGGAGGATTAGAAGAGAGAAGAGGGATGAAAGAGGAGGGGGGTTAACAGGGAGAAGGGGTATGGAAAAAGGGAGGGAGGGAGGGAAAGATGAGGGAAATGAGGCGCCAATCGTGAGGTAAGCACACATGTGAGAACGACCCATCTATTGGAATAGTTTATAAAAAATACACTGAGTCCTGAAACAGGATCCAGTCGCTCCATCATCTCCTAAATCCATCACTGCGTCCAGAGCATTCGGCTGTGAGTCCTTCCATCCTGCAAATATTTACCATATCTGCAAACCATTTCGACATTATGGGAGTGTGGGTTGTTTTCCAATGTCTTGGAATCACTGACCGTGCTGCAGTTAAATAAACAACACAAAAACATTAGCCACAGAACTGTAAGTGGCAGATGCAATTTCTGTGAATTGTTTCACACATTTGTTAGACCAGCCCTTGCACCAGCAGAACAGAGTACAAGTCTGACACATTGTGAACAACTGGAGTGGATGGGGCAGGAGTATCTAGAGTTCAATATCAATACCATCAGGGGGGGTTGGATCCTTTTGCATTTTGGTCTTCAAAAATGAAAGAGTGGCCTGAGATCGCCTGTCATGCATTGGAGGTTTTGTCATTCCTGGCAGCCAGCGTTCTTCAACATTGCCAGTGGTGTCTTGACGGATAAAGGCATCCGGCTGTCCCCTGAAAGAGTAGAATGCCTAACTTACATCAAGATGAACAAGTCATGGATCTCCAAATACTTTTGCCATTGTGTATTTTTTAGTGTGCTGCATTGATCTTGCATATTTGCAGTCTGTGACACCTTTGTTG
This sequence comes from Ranitomeya imitator, assembly GCF_032444005.1. NCBI lineage: Eukaryota > Metazoa > Chordata > Amphibia > Anura > Dendrobatidae > Ranitomeya > Ranitomeya imitator. Next base: position 737,491,838 of record NC_091284.1, on the reverse strand, counting down.
TGGCTTCTGTGCCTTCTGTTGCTACTACTGCTAATGTTGCAAACAATTTTTGGAAGTGTGGAGGTGTCAAGTTGGGTCTCCATCTGATAGGTTGCCTGTAGTGGAAGGGGTGTCAGAGGCCTTATACAGTGGGGAAAAAAAGTATGTAGTCAGCCACCAATTGTGCAAGTTTTCCCACTTAAAAAGATGAGGTAGACCACAACTATGAGAGTCAAAACGAAAAAAAACAAATCCAGAAAATCACCTTGTCTGATTTGGCAAGATTTATTTAGCAAATTATGGTAGAAAATAACTATTTGGTCACCTAAAAACATGCAAGATTTCTAGCTCTCACAGACCTGTAAGGATATGTGCACACGTTGCGGAAAGGTGTGCAGATTTTTGGTATCGGCGTGCAGTTGCCCCAGGGAAACTGGACAAAGGGAAGTCTGGCCTGTGTAGGGACTGCAAACTGAAACCGTTTACTGTGTATTTCTAATAGACTGTGTGAAGAAGCCGTGTACTGTGTATTTTCTATTGGTCTGGATGAAGAAGCCGTTTACTGTGCATTGCTAATAGACTGTGTGAAGTAACACAATAAAGGAACGTTTTGTTTGAACTTGCTTGGGTCACTGCCATTTCACTGCGTATGGTCCTACCGCTGCATCACATATGGTGGAAAGAATGCGGGCCATGTGAAATAAAGCATACCTCAGAGAGTTCTGCAGATCGTTGTGAAAGTCTGCTGGAGAAATGGAACGTTTGGAGCAGGTTGTACTCAATCATCAAAGGCTTCAGCAAGAGGCGCTGCAGTTTCAGCGTTTGAGCAAGAAGTTTTGCAGCAGCAGGTGGCGCTGCAGTGGAAGCTAGCAGAGCTTCAGCATGTTAAAAAAGGAGACCCCTAAAATGGGGGGTGAACAGCAGAGTCCTGAAGAGACCCCAAAGGTAAGGGGCAATCATTAGGTGTACCAGTGGTCCTATGCAGAGACTCGGCCTGCCAGGTCTCAAGCAAATGACTTATTGCAATTGGTTGAGGAATGACTCCAGCCTGAGTTTTTTCCCCCATTTGAGATGATGGAGAGAATCGTGGCTGACCGAATGGTGAGGGCTCTGCAAGACGCCATGCCGCGTTGGATCGGGCTAAGGGACCTAGGCAACCTGGAACTGTTGATAGAATTGATTGAGCGGTATAAATCCACTCAGAACGTGGCACCAGAACCCGGGCATGGGGCTAGTAACTGTTCGGTGACATCTAAGCCCATACACTGTGGGAACACCGGTCAGGAGTCTACTGTATGTGTGCCCAGCCAGTTTCTGTCACCACTACGGGCACAGCCGGCAGCGAACCAGAATTGTGCCAGGTACTTGTGAATGGGTGCCGAACAGAGGCTCTCCTGGACATGGGGAGTAAAGTGACTCTGGTCCATCAGTCCCTTGTTGCCGGGGACAACCCCAAAGGACCGAAAGTGGAGGTAATGGGTATCCACGGGGAAATCCGGGAATACCCGATCACGGAGGTTAATTTTTCCACACTATGTGGGGACATTAAGCATGTTGTGGGAGTGGCAAAGACCCTTCCATATGGGGCTGTGTTGAGGAGAGGTTTGCCCCTGTTTTGGTCCCTGTGGGAAACCAGGGTCAACCCTCTCACGGAAAGTGTTGTACCGGGTGCAGAACCCAAAGATATTGAGATACCTGCCATAGGGGTCGCCAACCTAGGGACAGAGTGTAATCCCAATAGGCTCCCACTAAAGGTAATGGCAGGAGAAACTAAACATGTTGTTTCGGGTGTAGAACCCGAAGATCCTAAGATGTATGCCACAGGGATCGCCAATTTAGGGTTAGAGTGTAATCCCGATAGGTTTCCCCTAGAGATTGTGGCAGTAGAAGTTGTGGAGACCCCATTGAACCATGAGATGGAGGTGTTCCCTGGTAAGGTCGGGACAGCTCAGATCCAGGGTCCCACTTGGAGACGCAGGTATAAAATACGCAGGTATGAGAAGAGCGGGGAGTGTATGGTCGCGGAGGCAACTGGGGATGTGCGCAAGAGGAACCCTCTGACACCGGTCATGGATGGGGCCTGGGGTCAGGGTAAGTTAGATAGAGCACTCGCTAGACAGCAGTATCGGGAGGCTCAGGTTTGGGTGTGACGTAATACACATATATGCTCGGACTTTCCAACGCGGTCCGTGGCATTTCAGCGTAATATAATCACTGAAGCACAGGTAAGGGTACAGCGGAAATGGTACCAGGGGCCTGAAAATAGATACCTAGGTGACAGGATGACCCGTGGGGTTAGTGAACCAAAAATAAACAAGGTCGAGACCACCCAAAACTGGCCCAAATCTGCGGTTAATCAGAAAAGAGGGCTTGGTTTCTGCAATGGAGAATGAGGTGGGTGGTCCTGTAATGAAATATGGAGGAGAAACGCAAAGGGGAGGGATGCATGCGCCGATCGATGGTTCCGGTCCCTACTTTGGTTTCTTAATGTAGTGTTGAGTGGGGATGTCACAGGGCATTCCGATGCCCTGTCTCGCACCCATACGGGGTAACAAATGTTCAACCCCACAGGTATGAATGGGGGGAGGATATGTGAGGCAGTGATCCATGTTACAGCTAGGGTGCGCTGCTTGTGCTCTTCAGAATGCGTATGGAGGCATAGTTAGGGCGTACTGCAGACACAGGTGTGGTTGTAATTAGAATTGTGAAGCAGTGACTGATTAAAAGCCCTGTAGTAGAGGGGGAGGTGTGTCAGTCTTGGTTTGGAGGCAGACAGAGCAGTTGTCTGCAGAGCTCCTTCTGTGTGGAGCAACACAGGGGCAAGAGGAATCAAGGGGACTGACACCTGCGTCACGTGCTGTCTTGTGTTTGCCAGGCTGCAATCCGGAGGATAGCGTGTGGTGCATGGCGTCAGTAAAGAGACTTGGTAACGGCATGCGGTTGCCCCAGGGAAACTGGACAAAGGGAAGTTGGGCCTGTGTAGGGACTGCAAACTCAATCCGTTTACTGTCTATTTCTAATGGACTGTGTGAAGAAGCCGTGTATTTTCCATTGGTCTAGATGAAGAAGCCATTTACTGTGTATTGCTAATAGACTGTTTGAAGTAACACAATAAAGGAACATTTTGTTTGAACTTGCTTGGATCACTGCCATTTCACTGTGTATGGTCCTACCGCTGCATCACACTATCCTGAAATTTTTCTAGCATTAGTGGTCTACCAAGCTGATATTTGTGCCACCTGAGGATTGCTGAGCAGAAAAGCAGTTTGAGCTGTTGCATGAGGTATTAGGGCCCCAGCACTACAAGCCTACACCGATCCCTAACCCACCTTGTCTTAATTTAAACTTAAAGCTGTAAATGCTGGCCCAGACCCTGATACCTCATGCATGACCCATGGCTGACTACTGCTGTGCCATTATCAAATTTTTACTGTGAGTCAGTTGATGCTACTTTTCCTGATGTCTGACCCTAACTTTTGTAAATGTTTGGATTCCAAGTTGAGTCTCCAATATGTGTTGCCTGAATTTTGCAGGGCTCTCAGAGCACCAGGCCTATACCTTTCACTCATCGACCCGTCAATGTTTGAGCTAGAAATGCTGGTCCAATCACTGTACCAGGCCCTGACCCATGATGCAATTTTACTATTTGTACTCTTGGCCAATTTATGCCGCTTTCCTGTTGTGTACCCCTTATTGAGCTGTTTCAGAAGATTTTTGGCCCCCTGAAGGTGTTGTCTATGTGTTCGGTTTTGCGTCCCATTGAATTCAATGGGGTTCGGATGTTTGTCGAACATCAGATATGTTCGCCAATCCAAACCAAACTGAACCATGAAAGGTTCTCTCATCTATACTGATGATTGCAGACAGTATCACATATATTTACATCCTGGCACTTTATAGATGACATCTGTTGTGATTGAAGTTGTTGTTCTTTTCTGTTCCATTTTGTACAGATGTCATGATGAGATGTCATGCCCAAAACTAGTCTTTGAAGACTTCCCTTTTCTCTGTCTTCAGCAGCACATCTCGAAATGGTGCCCTTCAAAATAAAAGTATCAGTATACTGCCCCATAAATACAGAAAGTATTGGTATTTGATTGTAGGTACTGTGTGTGTTCGTTTCTTTGAAGACCTCAATCCGTTTTCTGTAAACAGTAGAATGATGTGCTTTACAAAAAGCTCTATCCTGGTCTCATCTATCCACATACCGTATTTTTCGGACTATAAGACGCACCAGAACATAAGAAGCAGCCCAAATTTTGGGGTGGAAAATAGCAGGAAAAAGATTTTTATAAGATGGGGATCCGTCTTATTGTCCGAATTTAAGGTATCTTACCTGAGGGCCGGCGGTGGTACAGCAGGGTCACAGAAAGCAGGGTTCCTTCCTCAGGAAGTCGGCGGCGGCAGAAGTGGGGCAATACTGCAGTCTCGGGTGCAAAGCTGCGGGTCCGGTGTCAGCGGTGAGATAGAGCTGGAGCAGGGTCCCTTCTTCAGGATAACAGCGGCAGAAATGTGGTGACGCCACAGCTCAGTGTCCACAGTGAGCAGAGCCGAGTGCATCACAGGTTTCCCTTTGGCCATCTTCCTGAAGGCGTGGGCCGCCAGAGGCTTCAGGAAAGTGGCCGCTGGAGGCCGCGCAGATTGAGATCTTGGTGGCCATTTTCCTGAAGCCGAGTTCCGCCAAGATTTCAATCTGCGCACGCGAGGCCTCCAGCGGCCATTTTCCTGAAGCCTCCAGCGGTCCACGGCTTTGGGACGATGGCTTTAGGAAGATGCCCGCAGGGAGTCCGATGATGCACTTGGTTCTGCTCACCGTGGACATCGGGCCGCGGCATTGCCACATTTCTGCTGCCGTGATCCTGAAGAAGGGACCCTGCTCAGGTGCACTCCGCACCGCCCACCACCGCAGCATTGCCACACCTCTGCCGCAATCCCCCGGTATGCCTGCCTTCGCACTATAAGATGCACCCCCATTTTCCTCCCAAATTTTTTGGGGAAAAAGTGTGTCTTATAGACAGAAAAATACGGTGTATATTTTGTCTTACGTACATTTTGGCACACTGCAGTCTAGCTTTTTTATGTCTGTGTCAACAGTGGGGTCTCGTGCCATAGCGTTTAATTTCATTCAAATGCTGACACTGATTGGGGCTACGTATCCACCATACTGACTATCCTGAGTTGCATCACTTCATCAATTTTTTTCTGCTGTCCACTTCGATTAGCTACAGTGTAAACTTCTTGATTATGTTGCACACATTGGACATCAACATCAAGATCTATGGAGATGGACATGTAAACTTGAGATTGTTTGTTTTAAAAAAAAAAATTGGTTCTCTAGTCCTCAGACAGTTCTCTTCTCCTCTTTCTGTTCTCCATGCTTAGTGTGGCACCCACAGACACACAATGCAAAGATTGAGTCAACTTTCCCTTTTTTCATCTGGTTTCAGGTGTGATTTTCATATGGCCACACCTGTTACTTGACACAGATGAGTTTAAACAAGTATCACATGCTTGAAACAAAGTTGTTTACCCACAATGTTAAAAAGGTGCCAACAGTTTTGTCCAGACCAGTTGGTTTTATGCAAAATTATGTCCAGTTTGCTTTTTTTTCTCAGTCATTTTGCATTGCTCCAATACAATGAAAAGAAATACGTGTATAACAAAACATGTGTGATTGCAACACTATTCTGGGAGAAATACTTCATTTTATGGAACAATTGCAAGGGTTCCAACACTGTCGGCCATAACTCTTTAAATATCTCATATGCTGGGCCCCTGAATAATTGCCCCTTTCTGCACAAAATATATCCCCCACACTGCCCCACTCCATAATTTCCAGCCTCAAAGACCCTCTCCATACTATACCCCTCACAGCCCCTCTCCATAATATACCCACACACTGACCTTCTCGATAATATACAGCTCTGGCAAAAATTAAGAGACCACTGCAAAATGTTCAGTTTGTCTGATTTTTTATCTTTATAGGTATATTTTTGAGTAAAATGTAAATTGTTCATTTAATTCTATAAACTTCTGACAACATGTCTCCGAATTTCCAAGCAATATATTTTTTATTTTTTTCTGAAAAGGAGAAATGGTCAAAATAAAAAAAAAACAAACGTAAAATCCCAGTGCTTTCAGACCTCAAATAATGCAAAGAAAACAAGTTCATAATCATTTAGAAACAACAATACTAATTAGAGTTGAGCGACCTTGACCTTTTTAGAGTCGAGCCGGGTTTTGCGAAACCCGACTATGTCCAAAGTCGGGTCGAGTGAAATCGGCCGATTATGACGTAAAGTCGGGATCGACCGAAACACGAAACCCAATGCAAGTCAATGGGGCAGCATAGTCGGCAGTGAGTGGGGGCCAGGAAAACACCTAGAGTGCCCATTTTAATGTCAAAACCATCCATTCTTCTTAATGAAGCTTGTCAAGCGTAATTTACCTTCTAATAATTGGAAGGCATTTGAAATTGGGGGTCATTTGGCTAAAGTTGTGGGGGGTAGGGCTGGTTCAAGTAATTAGTGGGCCCAGGAAATCTGGACCACGTCACGGCAGTGGAGCAGGGAGAGGTAAGTATTTCAACTTTGCAAGTGCTGTGAACCTGAGCAAGCAGGGGGGGCCCACTCGTTGGCATTGGCACTGGCACAGGGCCCCTCAAAGTACAGCGGTGTGTTTGCACGGCGGGGGCGCCTCCCACCGGCAGCAACACTTTTGCGTACTATGAGAGGCCCTGTGCCAGTGACGTCGCCAACTAGTATTCCTCCCCCCACCTGATGAAGGAACCTGCACTTTCATCTGCACCTTCCTCTTTGTCCCCGTGTAAGGTGGTATGGTATGCGGGAAGAGCAACCTGACTTTCAGCAGGGTCACAATGTTGTTGTGTAGCGTGCACGGGGAATGTTGCGTTATGGGTCAATGTACCAGCAGACTCATCTATCACTGGCTGGGCAATGGGCACGATGAAGTGGAAACACAGATATAGGCCCAAAGAAGAAAGTGGGCTAAATGCAGTTCAAAATTGGTAACACAGGAATAACCAGGGGGCATTGCAGTGGAGGACAACTGGAATGAGAGGCTGACACAGAGAGTAGGGCCAAATCAGTAAGTAGTCGAAATGCAGTTCAAAATTGGCAACCGTAGTAAACAGGCGGCACAGCTTTGTTCAGTGGAGGAGAACAGCAAGGAGTGGCAGACACCGATAGTAGGCCCCAAACCAACTAGTACGCCAAATGCAGTTGTTCCATTTAACCACAATTTAATGAGAGCCTGAAGATAGAAGCTCAGGAAAGGCAACCTGGGGAACACCTTGGAGTGTAACACACCATCTCTCTCCACCCCATACCCATTTTGTAGGCCTAATGCAGTGTACTTTTCTACAACTACTAAACGAGAGTCGGAAGACCGAAGCAATGGCAAGGAAACCTGGGGAACACCTTGGAGTGTAACACACCATCTCTCTCCACCCCATTCCCCATTTTTTAGGCCTAATGCAGCCTACTTTCCGACACCTACTAAACGAGAGCATGAAGATCGAAGCTCAGGAAAGGCAACCTGGGGAACACCTTGGAGTGTAACACACCATCTCTCTCCACCCCATACCCATTTTGTAGGCCTAATGCTGTGTACTTTTCTACAACTACTAAACGAGAGTCGGAAGACCGAAGCAATGGCAAAGAAACCTGGGGAACACCTTGGAGTGTAACACACCATCTCTCTCCACCCCATACCCAATTTGTAGGCCTAATGCAGCCTACTTTCCGACACCTACTAAACGAGAGCATGAAGATCGAAGCTCAGGAAAGGCAACCTGGGGAACACCTTGGAGTGTAACACACCATCTCTCTCCACCCCATACCCATTTTGTAGGCCTAATGCTGTGTACTTTTCCACCAACTACTAAACGAGAGCCGGAAGATCGAAGCTCATGAAAGGCAACCCGGGGAACACCTTGGAGTGTAACACAACCTCTCTCTACACCACGAAAGGGCTGATTCTTAGGAAGGAAGGCTGTTGTAAATAAGCATTGCGCGTCCGAGGGTGATTATATTCTTATTCGGTATCTACTCACCCTCGGACGCGCCATGCTTCTTGATTTGTAATTAATGTTTATTTGCAATGTGCTTTTGACTTACTCAATTATTTTTTTAATTATTGATTTTATTAAATTAATAGTTTAACATCTTATTGGAAATAATTTAAAGGAGACGCGACAGGACAACACTCGGTGGATGCCATATCTGTGTTAACAACTCCAAAAAACTTTCAGTTAACTTCTTGCAGGAGAAAGAAATTGTAGCTGTTGGACCTTTGTAGTACAGTTCCAGATATTTGTTGTGTGTTTGTTTTGATTGTTAAAATGTCTGCATTTGAGATCTCAACACGATCTTATTTTTTATAATCAAATTAATTTTTTAAATATTTTATTAGGTTGGTTCAAGGGGTACACGGGCCGCAGTAGACAGGTCAGTGGAGGCCTAGTGGAAGGAGGGACCGCAGATGCGCCACTGTTTCACCCATACACAATTAGTAGGCCTAATGCAGCGTAGTTTCCAACAGCTACTAAACGAGAGCCGGAAGATCGAAGCTCAGGAAAGGCAACCTGGGGAACACCTTGGAGTGTAACACAACCTCTCTCTACACCACGGAAGGGCTGATTCTTAGGATGGAAGGCTGTTGTAAATAAGCATTGCGCGTCCGAGGGTGATTATATTCTTATTCGGTATCTACTCACCCTCGGACGCGCCATGCTTCTTGATTTGTAATTAATGTTTATTTGCAATGTGCTTTTGACTTACTCAATTATTTTTTTAATTATTGATTTTATTAAATTAATAGTTTAACATCTTATTGGAAATAATTTAAAGGAGACGCGACAGGACAACACTCGGTGGATGCCATATCTGTGTTAACAACTCCAAAAAACTTTCAGTTAACTTCTTGCAGGAGAAAGAAATTGTAGCTGTTGGACCTTTGTAGTACAGTTCCAGATATTTGTTGTGTGTTTGTTTTGATTGTTAAAATGTCTGCATTTGAGATCTCAACACGATCTTATTTTTTATAATCAAATTAATTTTTTAAATATTTTATTAGGTTGGTTCAAGGGGTACACGGGCAGCAATAGACAGGTCAGTGGAGGCCTAGTGGAAGGAGTGACGGCAGACAGGCATCAAAGGCCTAACATTGGGCTGGCTGTAGGCAAGTTAAAATTGGTTCCAGGGGAACACGGCCATCAGTGGCCTGGTCAGTGTAGTTGTAGTTGAAAGAACGGGACGCAGACAGGCTTCGAAGGCCTAACATAACAAACTTGGGCTGGCTGTAGGCACTTTTAAATTTGTTCCAGGGGTACATGGGCAGCAGTGTATGGTCAGTGGAAGTCTAGTGGAAGGAGTGACCGCAGACAGGCTTCCAAGGCCTAACATAACAAACTTGGGCTGGCTGTAGGCACTTTTAAATTGGTTCCAGGGGTACACGGGCAGCAGTGGTCTGGTCAGTGGAAGTCTAGTGGAAGGAGTGACCGCAGACAGGCTTCCAAGGCCTAACATAACAAACTTGGGCTGGCTGTAGGCACTTTTAAATTGGTTCCAGGGGTACACGGGCAGCAGTGGTCTGGTCAGTGGAAGTCTAGTGGAAGGAGTGACCGCAGACAGGCTTCCAAGGCCTAACATAACAAACTTGGGCTGGCTGTAGGCACTTTTAAATTGGTTCCAGGGGTACACGGGCAGCAGTGGTCTGGTCTGTGGAAGTCTAGTGGAAGGAGTGACCGCAGACAGGCTTCGAAGGCCTAACATAACAAACTTGGGCTGGCTGTAGGCACTTTTAAATTTGTTCCAGGGGTACATGGGCAGCAGTGTATGGTCAGTGGAAGTCTAGTGGAAGGAGTGACCGCAGACAGGCTTCCAAGGCCTAACATAACAAACTTGGGCTGGCTGTAGGCACTTTTAAATTGGTTCCAGGGGTACACGGGCAGCAGTGGTCTGGTCAGTGGAAGTCTAGTGGAAGGAGTGACCGCAGACAGGCTTCCAAGGCCTAACATAACAAACTTGGGCTGGCTGTAGGCACTTTTAAATTGGTTCCAGGGGTACACGGGCAGCAGTGGTCTGGTCAGTGGAAGTCTAGTGGAAGGAGTGACCGCAGACAGGCTTCCAAGGCCTAACATAACAAACTTGGGCTGGCTGTAGGCACTTTTAAATTGGTTCCAGGGGTACACGGGCAGCAGTGGTCTGGTCTGTGGAAGTCTAGTGGAAGGAGTGACCGCAGACAGGCTTCGAAGGCCTAACATAACAAACTTGGGCTGGCTGTAGGCACTTTTAAATTGGTTCCAGGGGTACACGGGCAGCAGTGGTCTGGTCAGTGGAAGTCTAGTGGAAGGAGTGACCGCAGACAGGCTTCCAAGGCCTAACATAACAAACTTGGGCTGGCTGTAGGCACTTTTAAATTGGTTCCAGGGGTACACGGGCAGCAGTGGTCTGGTCTGTGGAAGTCTAGTGGAAGGAGTGACCGCAGACAGGCTTCGAAGGCCTAACATAACAAACTTGGGCTGGCTGTAGGCACTTTTAAATTGGTTCCAGGGGTACACGGGCAGCAGTGGTCTGGTCTGTGGAAGTCTAGTGGAAGGAGTGACCGCAGACAGGCTTCGAAGGCCTAACATAACAAACTTGGGCTGGCTGTAGGCACTTTTAAATTGGTTCCAGGGGTACACGGGCAGCAGTGGCCTGGTCAGTGTAGTTGTAGTTGAAAGAACGGGACGCAGACAGGCTTCGAAGGCCTAACATAACAAACTTGGGCTGGCTGTAGGCACTTTTAAATTTGTTCCAGGGGTACATGGGCAGCAGTGTATGGTCAGTGGAAGTCTAGTGGAAGGAGTGACCGCAGACAGGCTTCCAAGGCCTAACATAACAAACTTGGGCTGGCTGTAGGCACTTTTAAATTGGTTCCAGGGGTACACGGGCAGCAGTGGTCTGGTCAGTGGAAGTCTAGTGGAAGGAGTGACCGCAGACAGGCTTCCAAGGCCTAACATAACAAACTTGGGCTGGCTGTAGGCACTTTTAAATTGGTTCCAGGGGTACACGGGCAGCAGTGGTCTGGTCAGTGGAAGTCTAGTGGAAGGAGTGACCGCAGACAGGCTTCCAAGGCCTAACATAACAAACTTGGGCTGGCTGTAGGCACTTTTAAATTGGTTCCAGGGGTACACGGGCAGCAGTGGTCTGGTCTGTGGAAGTCTAGTGGAAGGAGTGACCGCAGACAGGCTTCGAAGGCCTAACATAACAAACTTGGGCTGGCTGTAGGCACTTTTAAATTTGTTCCAGGGGTACATGGGCAGCAGTGTATGGTCAGTGGAAGTCTAGTGGAAGGAGTGACCGCAGACAGGCTTCCAAGGCCTAACATAACAAACTTGGGCTGGCTGTAGGCACTTTTAAATTGGTTCCAGGGGTACACGGGCAGCAGTGGTCTGGTCAGTGGAAGTCTAGTGGAAGGAGTGACCGCAGACAGGCTTCCAAGGCCTAACATAACAAACTTGGGCTGGCTGTAGGCACTTTTAAATTGGTTCCAGGGGTACACGGGCAGCAGTGGTCTGGTCTGTGGAAGTCTAGTGGAAGGAGTGACCGCAGACAGGCTTCGAAGGCCTAACATAACAAACTTGGGCTGGCTGTAGGCACTTTTAAATTGGTTCCAGGGGTACACGGGCAGCAGTGGTCTGGTCAGTGGAAGTCTAGTGGAAGGAGTGACCGCAGACAGGCTTCGAAGGCCTAACATAACAAACTTGGGCTGGCTGTAGGCACTTTTAAATTGGTTGCAGGGGTACACGGGCAGCAGTGGTCTGGTCAGTGGAAGTCTAGTGGAAGGAGTGACCGCAGACAGGCTTCGAAGGCCTAACATAACAAAATTGGGCTGGCTGTAGGCACTTTAAATTGGTTCCAGGGGTACATGGGCAGCAGTGGCCTGGTCAGTGTAGTAGTTGTAGAAAGAAGGGACCGCAGACAGGCTTCGAAGGCCTAACATAACAAAAATGTCAAAACAATGGTATTGTCAGTGCCAGGCATTGAAGGATGTCAGCGCCTAGACTACACATTGGTGAAGCTGTGAGAGATAATTTTGCTAGTGGTAGAGCACTGTTTGAGCTGGGGGGGGGAACTGTCTTGAGGCCGGCGGTACAGGCACAGGGCCCCTCATATTACAACGGTGTGTCTGACGTTGGGTGCGCACCACCACCGCCAGAGACACTTTATTGTACTATGAGGGACCCAGTGGCAGTGCCGTCGACCAAAAGCGGCCACACCCACCTCTTCAGACAAACAGCACTCTCAAGGGTCCAAGCGCAAAGTGGCGATAGCACGGCCCCGTGTGGGGAGTTTGGCCATTTCGTGAGGTGGAAACATGTCGTATGCTGGACAATCAGGTGAAGAAAATTACGAGATTGGAAAAGTCATTCAGAATAGTCCACAGGCAAGACCTTTTCATAGGAAAGCTAGGTGTCAGCCGGGCAGGGTGGGGCAAAAGATTTTGAAATCCAGTTGTGGTTCATTTTAATGAAGGTTAGATCATCCACATTTTGGGTAGCCAGACGAGTCCTTTTTTCTGTTAGTATTGAACCTGCAGCAATGAATACTCTTTCTGATAGGACACTAGCTGCCGGGCAAGCAAGCTCCTGCAATGCATATTCTGCCAATTCTGGCCAGGTGTCTAATTTGGATGCCCAGTAATCAAATGGGAATGACGGTTGAGGGAGAACGTCGATAAGGGATGAAAAATAGTTTGTAACCATACTGGACAAATGTTGTCTCCTGTCACTTTGAATTGATGCTGCAGTACCTGTCCTGTCTGCGGTCATAGAAAAATCACTCCACAACCTGGTCAGAAAACCCCTCTGGCCAACGCCACTTCTGATTTCTGCCCCTCTAACACCTCTGGTCTGCTGGCCCCTGGAGCTCGTGTGAGAACGATCACGGGCGCTGTGTGCAGGGAATGCCAGAAGCAAACGGTCAACAAGAGTTGATTGTTTTGTTGCTAATATTAGTTCCAAGTTCTCATGTGGCATAATATTTTGCAATTTGCCTTTATAGCGAGGATCAAGGAGGCAGGCCAACCAGTAATCGTCATCGTTCATCATTTTTGTAATGCGTGTGTCCCTTTTGAGGATACGCAAGGCATAATCCGCCATGTGGGCCAAAGTTCCCGTTTTCAAATCTGCGGTTGTGCTTGGTTGAGGGGCAGTTGCAGGCAAATCTACGTCACTTGTGTCCCTCAAAAAACCAGAACCCGGCCTTGCCACGCCACCAATTTCCCGTGCCCCCGGGAAAGCTTCCTCATTAAAAATATACTCATCCCCATCATCCTCCTCATCCTCCACCTCCTCTTCGCCCGGTACCTCGTCATGTACACTGCCCTGACCAGACAATCGCTGACTGTCATCAAGGCTTTCCTCTTCCTCTGGTGCAGACGCCTGATCCTTTATGTGCGTCAAACTTTGCATCAGCAGACGCATTAGGGGGATGCTCATGCTTATTATGGCGTTGTCTGCACTAACCAGCCGTGTGCATTCCTCAAAACACTGAAGGACTTGACACATGTCTTGAATCTTCGACCACTGCACACCTGACAACTCCATGTCTGCCATCCTACTGCCTGCCCGTGTATGTGTATCCTCCCACAAAAACATAACAGCCCGCCTCTGTTCGCACAGTCTCTGAAGCATGTGCAGTGTTGAGTTCCACCTTGTTGCAACGTCTATGATTAGGCGATGCTGGGGAAGGTTCAAAGAACGCTGATAGGTCTGCATACGGCTGGAGTGTACAGACGAACGGCGGATATGTGCGCAAAGTCCACGCACTTTGAGGAGCAGGTCGGATAACCCCGGATAACTTTTCAGGAAGCACTGCACCACCAGGTTTAAGGTGTGAGCCAGGCAAGGAATGTGTTTCAGTTGGGAAAGGGAGATGGCAGCCATGAAATTCCTTCCGTTATCACTCACTACCTTGCCTGCCTCAAGATCTACAGTGCCCAGCCACGACTGCGTTTCTTGCTGCAAGAACTCGGACAGAACTTCCGCGGTGTGTCTATTGTCGCCCAAACACTTCATAGCCAATACAGCCTGCTGACGTATGCCAGTAGCTGCCCCATAATGGGAGACCTGGTGTGCAACAGTGGCAGGTGCGGATGGAGTGTTTGTGCGACTGCGGTCTGTGGATGAGCTCTTGCTTCTGCAGGAGGACGAGGAGGAGGAGGAGGAGGAGGGGGTGCGAACGGCTACAGACAACTGTTTACTAGACCGTGGGCTAGGCAGAACTGTCCCAAACTTGCTGTCCCCTGTGGACCCTGAATCCACCACATTTACCCAGTGTGCCGTGATGGACACGTAACGTCCCTGGCCATGCCTACTGGTCCATGCATCTGTTGTCAGGTGCACCTTTGTGCTCACAGATTGCCTGAGTGCATGGACGATGCGCTCTTTAACATGCTGGTGGAGGGCTGGGATGGCTTTTCTGGAAAAAAAGTGTCGACTGGGTAGCTCGTAGCGTGGTACAGCGTAGTCCATCAGGTCTTTGAAAGCTTCGCTTTCAACTAACCGGTAGGGCATCATCTCTAACGAGATTAGTCTAGCTATGTGGGCGTTCAAACCCTGTGTACGCGGATGCGAGGCTAAGTATTTCCTTTTTCTAACCATAGTCTCATGTAGGGTGAGCTGGACTGGAGAGCTGGAGATCGTGGAACTAGCGGGGGTGCCGGTGGACATGGCAGACTGAGAGACGGTGGGAGATGGTATTGTTGCCGCCGGTGCCCTAGATGCAGTGTTTCCTACTACGAAACTGGTGATTCCCTGACCCTGACTGCTTTGGCCTGGCAAACATACCTGCACAGATACAGCAGGTGGTGCGCTAAATGGTGGTCCTACACTGCCGGAAGGGATGTTGCGTTGATGACTAGCTTCATTGGCCGAGGGTGCAACAACCTTAAGGGACGTTTGGTAGTTAGTCCAAGCTTTCAAATGCATGGTGGTTAAATGTCTATGCATGCAACTAGTATTGAGACTTTTCAGATTCTGACCTCTGCTTAAGGAAGTAGAACATTTTTGACAGATGACTTTGCGCTGATCAATTGGATGTTGTTTAAAAAAATGCCAGACTGCACTCTTTCTAGCATCGGATACCTTTTCAGGCATTGCAGACTGAGCTTTAACCGGATGGCCACGCTGTCCTCCACCAGGTTTTGGCTTTGCCACGCGTTTTGGGCAAGATACGGGCCCGGCAGATGGAACCTGTGGCGATGTTGATGCCTGCTGCGGCCCCTCCTCCTCCTCTGCTTCAGAACTGCTGCCGCGTGCACCCTGTTCCCCCAATGGCTGCCAATCGGGGTCAAGAACTGGGTCATCTAATAACTCTTCTTGTACCTCCTGCGCAACTTCGTCTGTGTCACCGTGTCGTTCGGTGGTATAGCGTTCGTGATGGGGCAACATAGTCTCATCAGGGTCTGATTCTTGATCAGCACCCTGCGAGGGCAATGTTGTGGTCTGAGTCAAAGGACCAGCATAGTAGTCTGGCTGTGGCTGTGCGTCAGTGCACTCCATGTCAGATTCAATTTGTAATGGGCATGGACTGTTAACTGCTTCACTTTCTAAGCCAGGGACGGTATGTGTAAAGAGCTCCATGGAGTAACCCGTTGTGTCGCCTGCTGCATTCTTCTCTGTTGTTGTTTTTGCTGAAGAGGACAAGGAAGTGACTTGTCCCTGACCGTGAACATCCACTAACGACGCGCTGCTTTTACTTTTACCAGTTTCACGAGATGAGGCAAAAGAGCTAGAGGCTGAGTCAGCAAGATAAGCCAAAACTTGCTCTTGCTGCTCCGGCTTTAAAAGCGGTTTTCCTAATCCCAGAAAAGGGAGCGTTCGAGGCCTTGTGTAGCCGGACGACGAACCTGGCTCCACAGCTCCAGACTTAGGTGCAATATTTTTTTCCCCACGACCACCTGATGCTCCACCACTACCACTACCCTCATTACCAGCTGACAATGAACGCCCCCGGCCACGACCTCTTCCACTAGACTTCCTCATTGTTTTAAAAACGTAACCAAACTAACGTTATTTGTTGCAGTCACACAACTTACACGGTGAGCTATAACTTCAGTATGATTTAGCTACCCCTTTACAGGTTGGTGAGACCACAGCGAAAATCAGGCCCAATGTTACACACTCTTTTTTTGGTGGCTGCAAATTAGAGAGATGCCCCACACGCAGGACTGTCACTGAAGCACAAATGTTAATATTAATGTCACACTATTATTTTTTTTTTATTTTTATTTTTTTCAGGAACACTTTAGAAACCCCCCCCAAAAAAAAAAATAGATTTTTGCAGGGAGAATTTAGAAAACAAATGTAACAAACTATATGCTTTCTATGGGCCACTGAGTGAGAGATGACGCACACAGGAATCAGGAGTGGCACACAAGCCCAGAGGCCAATATTTTTCTACCAATGATTGATGGAGTTATTTTCTCTGGTAGATTTTGGAACCCAAATCAAGGAAAAAAAATGTAGGCTTTCTATGGACCACAATTGGAGAGAGAGAGAGAGAGAGAGATGGCACACCCAGGAGTCAAGACTGGCACACAAGCAGAAAGGCCAATATTAATCTCCCATTTTTTTGGGGGTTTTGTTTTTTTTTTTTGTTTTTTTTTTTTTTTCAGGGAGACTTTAGAAAAAAAAATAATAAAAAAAATATGATTTTATCAGGAAGAATTTAGAAACCAAATAAAATAAAATGATTTTTCCAGGGAGAATTTATAAAACAAATAAAAACAAAAATAGGCGTTCTATGGCCCACTGACTGAGAGATGACGCACACAGGAGTCAGGAGTGGCACACAAGCCCAGAGGCCAATATTTTTCTACCAATGATTGATGTAGTTATTTTCTCTGGTAGATTTTGGAACCCAAATCAAGGAAAAAAAATATAGGCTTTCTATGGACCACAATTGGAGAGAGAGAGAGAGAGAGAGATGGCACACCCAGGAGTCAAGACTGGCACACAAGCAGAAAGGCCAATATTAATCTCCCACTGTTTTTTTTGTTTTTTTTTTTGTTTTTTTTTTTCAGGGAGACTTTAGAAAAAAAAATAATAAAAAAAATATGATTTTATCAGGAAGAATTTAGAAACCAAATAAAATAAAATGATTTTTTCAGGGAGAATTTATAAAACAAATAAAAACAAAAATAGTCGTTCTATGGCCCACTGACTGAGAGATGACGCACACAGGAGTCAGGAGTGGCACACAAGCCCAGAGGCCAATATTTTTCTACCAATGATTGATGTAGTTATTTTCTCTGGTAGATTTTAGAACCCAAATCAAGGAAAAAAAATATAGGCTTTCTATGGACCACAATTGGAGAGAGAGAGAGAGAGAGAGAGAGAGAGATGGCACACCCAGGAGTCAAGACTGGCACACAAGCAGAAAGGCCAATATTAATCTCCCACTGTTTTTTTTGGTTGTTTTTTTTTTTTTTTTTTCAGGGAGACTTTAGAAAAAAAAATAATAAAAAAAATATGATTTTATCAGGAAGAATTTAGAAACCAAATAAAATAAAATGATTTTTTCAGGGAGAATTTAGAAAACAAATAAAACCAAAAATAGGCGTTCTATGGCCCACTGACTGAGAGAGAGAGAGAGATGGAACGCTTAGTACTGGCACACAAGCCCAAAGGGCAATATTAATCTCCCTTTTTTTTTCCAGGGAGAATTTCTAAAACCCCAAAAAAAAAAAAAATAGGCTTTCTATGGCCCACTATTTGTGAGAGAGATGGGACGCTCAGGACTGGCACAGATGGCACGCTCAGGACTGGCACAGAAGCCCAGAGGCCAATATTAATCTCCCTTTTTTTCTGGGAGAATTTATAAAACCAAAAAAATATTTAAATAGGCTTTCTATGGCCCACTATTTGTGAGAGAGATGGCACGCTCAGGACTGGCACAGATGGCACGCTCACAACTGGCACACAAGCCCAGAGGCCAATATTAATCTCCCTTTTTTCAGGGAAAATTTATAAAACCAAAAAAAAAATTAAATAGGCTTTCTATGGCCCACTATTTGTGAGAGAGATGGCACGCTCAGGACTGGCACAGATGGCACGCTCACAACTGGCACACAAGCCCAGAGGCCAATATTAATCTCCCTTTTTTCAGGGAAAATTTATAAAACAAAAAAAAAAATTAAATAGGCTTTCTATGGCCCACTATTTGTGAGAGAGATGGCACGCTCAGGGCTGGCACAGATGGCACGCTCAGGACTGGCACACAAGCCCAGAGGCCAATATTAATCTCCCTTTTTTTCAGGGAGAATTTATAAAACCAAAAAAAAAAATAAATAGGCTTTCTATGGCCCACTATTTGTGAGAGAGATGGCACGCTCAGGGCTGGCACAGATGGCACGCTCAGGACTGGCACACAAGCCCAGAGGCCAATATTAATCTCCCTTTTTTTCAGGGAGAATTTATAAAACCCAAAAAAAAATAAAATAGGCTTTCTATGGCCCACTATTTGTGAGAGAGATGGCACACTCAGGACTGGCACACAAGCCCAAAGGCCAATATTAATCTCCCACTGTATTTTTATCAGGGAGAATTTATACACCCCACAAAAAAAAATACAGAAAAATGAAAAGGCTTTCTATGGCCCACTATGTGAGAGAGATGGCACACACAGGGATGGCACTCTAGCAGAAATGCCAAATTGCCAATCTTAATCTCCCACCAAAAAAAAAAAAAAAACAGGGAATGTCCTACAATTACTATCTCCCTGCCTGCAGTAATCTCAGCCAGGTATGGCAGGCAGCTACTATCTCCCTGCCTGCAGTAATCTCAGCCAGGTATGGCAGGCAGCAATAAGGAGTGGACTGATGCACAAATGAAATAAAAAGTGTGGACAAACAAAAAAGATAGCTGTGCAGAAAGGAAGGAACAAGAGGATTTGTGCTTTGAAAAAAGCAGTTGGTTTGCACAGCGGCGTACACACAGCAATGCAGCTATCAGGGAGCCTTCTAGGGCAGCCCAATGAGCTACAGCGCTGAGGGGAAAAAAAAAAAAAAAAAAACTTCCACTGTCCCTGCACACCGAGGGTGGTGTTGGACAGTGCAAATCGCTGCAGCACAAGCGGTTTTGTGGTTAATGGACCCTGCCTAACGCTATCCCTGCTTCTGACAAAGCGGCAGCAACCTCTCCCTAAGCTCAGATCAGCAGCAGTAAGATGGCGGTCGGCGGGAACGCCTCTTTATAGCCCCTGTGACGTCGCAGACAGCAAGCCAATCACTGCAATGCCCTTCTCTAAGATGGTGGGGACCAGGACCTATGTCATCACGCTGCCCACACTCTGCGTTTACCTTCATTGGCTGAGAAATGGCGCTTTTCGCGTCATTGAAACGCGACTTTGGCGCGAAAGTCGCGTACCGCATGGCCGACCCCGCACAGGGGTCGGATCGGGTTTCATGAAACCCCGACTTAGCCAAAAGTCGGCGACTTTTGAAAATGTTCGACCCGTTTCGCTCAACCCTAATACTAATGTTTTATCTCAGGAAGAGTTCAGAAATCAATATTTTGTGGAATAACCATGATTTTAACCAGCTTTTATGCGTCTTGGCATGCTTTCCACCAGTCTTTCACACCGCTTCCAGCACAAAAATTTAAGCATTTCTTTGCTTGTTGGCTTGTGACTATCCATCATCCACTTGATTACATTCCAGAGGTTTTCAATGGGGTTCAGGTCTGGAGATTGGGCTGCCCATGTCAGGGTTTTGATGTGGTGGTCTCTTAATTTTTGCCAGAGGTGTATCCCCTCACAGCCCCTCTCCATAATATCACCCCAAACTGTCCCTTTTCATATATCCCCCCAATGCTTCTCTGCATATTGTCCCCACCGCCCCTCGCTAAACTACTGTCACGACACAGCTGTTGGGTGTCCCGGGACCAGGGGCTCCTTCTCTGTCCTTAAGACTAGGGAGGTGCCCTAGCTCGCCTTGCTCCACAGGATACTTCATATGAGGAAGATGCCGGGGCCTCCACTCTTGCCTTATCTCCAGAGTTAGCCCTTTGTCTGTTCTCCTCACCCACCCAGGGAAGAGGGGGCGCTACTGTGCACCATAGTACACTAGCCCGACTAACGGAGAAGGGTTGGAAAACTCCAAATATTCACTCACATGTGACAGAGGAATGCACTGGGGTGTGAACGTAGGGGAATAAACAAAAACAGAGAAGTATAAGGAATTACCATGCATACAAACCAAGCAACAATCACTAATAATAACTCCTTCAACTCTCCTCATATGTGCTCCTCTCCCACCGTTGGCCATTTAGCAAATGCTAGCTCTGACGAGGATTAGTAAAAGAGCCCAGATTATAAAGTGAAATGTAGTGGCTAACCAAGCACAGCTATGTGCGCAGGGATTTCCAATATGGCTGATTCACCCCTGTTCTACCAGAAGAAAGAAATACATTTAAAATGAAGGAGAAGTGCTTCTTCTCAGTGCCGTAGTAGGAGCAATCTTCTTCTGGCTCCGCACTGTTGCGGTAACCCTGTGACAACTACCATTTTGATTTTGCTATTGGCCTCCTTTCTAGTACATGGGCTTGAGGCTTTGACCAGCCCACAGGGAAATAGGTGAATCCCCTGGTGGGCCCCTGGCCTCTGATATGAACAGTCATTGGCACAATGCACCTGATTATCTATGTAAAGACAAGGGCAGCATCTCAATCATTTAACAAACTCCCCAGTCTATTATTATTATGAGCTGGCACAGACCATCTCATAGGACTGTGCCTGAAAAGACTGGTTTCTTGATTGACAATAGGTAGAGAAAATCATAAATAATTAATTATAAATATAGAGAACAGATATTCTCAAATGAAATAGCCATACGTGAGACAATTATTTAGCCCCTTAGGGGCCACTGACTCCATTATGAAGATCCACCGAGTCTCTTTTTGTAAAATCAACCTGCCCCAATCACCCTGTCTCCAGTTCTGTTTAATCACCGCCAAAACGCAGAAAGAGAGGACATCCCCTTTCCCTGATGAAAATCCCAAACTTGTCGGGCCACTGAGGTGTCCCTCTCATTTCTCATGTCACCCAGATGCTCACTGATTCTCTTTCTCAATTCCCTCTTGGTTTTCCCTATATAATTTTTGGGACATGCCTTAGTTACCAAGTAGATCACTCCTATGGTCTTACAGTTTGTAAAATCACTATTAAAGAACTTTTTCCCTTTGGAAGCACTCACAAAGCTCTTAGAGGAGCACTTACAGAACGTACAGTTCCCACATCACTCAATGGTCCTCTGAGGCCACTCACAAAGATGGCCACACGCTGGACCTCATCTTCATGCGCCTCTGCTCCCTTACTAATCTCACTAACTCACCCCTCCCTTTGTCTGACCACAACCTACTGACATTCTCTTCCCTCTCCTCTCCAAGTATGCAACCCCCAATCCACAAACTCACTCACCCTCGCAGAAATCTCAAACACCTCAATTTACAATCTTTCTCTGAGTCCCTTCTCCCTCTTACAGACATAGCCTCCCTTCATGACACAGATGCTTCTGCCACTTTTTATAACATCACAATAAAAGCAACACTCTATTCGGCCACCCCGCTCATGCATAGCAAAACTCGTACACTCAACAGGCAGCCCTGGCTGACCAATATGACTAAAGAACTGAGACGGGCTTCCAGGGTTGCTGAGTGGAGATGGAAGCGATCCTGCTCTGCCGCCCACGTCACTGCATACAAGCAGTCCCTCACCTGCTTCAAGTACTCGCTCACTGCCGCAAAACTAACTTCTCATCTCTCATATCCTCCCTGTCTCACAACCCTAAATAGCTTTTCAACACTTTCAATGCTCTACTCCGTCCCCCCGCACCCTCTCCCTCCCCTCTCATTTCTGAGGAAGACTTTGTATCGATCTTCTGTTTAAAGAAAGAGGCAATCAGAGAAAGCTTTGACCCACAGCGCCCAACGCTCCTCTTAGCTGCTCAACCCTGTTCCTCCAAAACCAGCTTCTCCACCATGGCAGAAGATCAGCTCTTCACCCTCCTGTCAAGATCACACCTCACCACCTGCACGCTTGACCCGCTCCCGTCCCACCTCATCCCTAACCTTGCCACGGTCTTCATCCCAACCATAACACACCTCTTCAACCTCTCACTCACAACAGGTGTCTTCCACTCATCCTTCAAACATGTCAAGATCACACCCATCCTCAAAAAGCCCTCCCTCGACCCATCCTCTGTGTCTAGCTATCGCCCGATATCTCTTCTCCTTTATGCCTCAAAATTACTGGAACACGTCCATCTTTAACTGTCCTCCCACCTCTCCTCCTGCTCCCTCTTTGACCGGTTAATATCTGGCTTCCGACCCCATCACTCAACTGAAACTGCCCTAACTAAAGTCGCCGATGACCTACTAACTGCCAAGAGCAAGCGACACTACTCTGTCCTCCTTCTCCTGGACCTGTCTTCTGCCTTTGACACTGTGGACCATTCCCTTCTGCTACAGATCCTCTCATCTCTTGGCATCACAGACTTGGCCCTATATTGGATCTCGTCATATCTGACAGATCGAACATTCAGTGTCTCCCTCTCCCACACCACCTCCTCACCTCGCTCCTTGTCTGTTGGTGTTCCTCAAGGCTCTGTTCTAGGACCCCTACTCTTCTCCATCTACACCTTCTCCATCTACACCTTCAGCCGTGGACATCTCATAGAATCCCACGGTATGCAGTACCATCTCTACGCCGATGCCACGCAGATCTACCTATCCAGACCTGACCTCACCTTCTTACTTACCAAAATCCCACACTGTCTGTCTGCTATCTCGGCCTTCTTTTCTGCTCGCTTTCTAAAACTCAACATGGACAAAACAGAATTCATCATCTTTCCCCCTTCTCACTCTACCCCTCCACCAGACCTAACCATCAATGTCAATGGCTGCACACTTTCCCCGGTGCCTCGGGGTGATCCTCGACTCTGCCCTCTCTTTCAAGCCACATATCCAAGCCCTTGCCTCCTCCTGCCGTCTCAAACTCAAAAATATTTCCCGGATCCGCGCATTCCTTGACCGCAACACCACAAAAACACTAGTGCATGCCCTTATCATCTCCTGCCTTGACTACTGCAACCTCCTACTCTCTGGCCTCCCCTCTAGCACTCTGGCACCACTCCAATCCATCCTACACTCTGCTGCCCTATTAATATACCTGTCTCCCCGCTATTCCACAGCCTCTCCCCTATGCCAAGCCCCTCACTGGATTCCTATCACCCAGAGACTCCAGTTCAAAACCCTTACAATGACATACAAAGCCATCCACAACCTTTCTCCTCCATACATCTGTGACATGGTCTCCCGGTACTTACCTACACGCAACCTCCGATCATCTCAAGATCTCCTTTCTACTCCCCCTCATCTCTTCTTCCCACAACCGCATTCAAGACTTCTCCCGTGCTTCCCCCATGCTCTGGAACTCTCTATCCCAACACATCAGACTTTTGCCTACCATAGAAACTTCAAAAAGAACGTGAAGACTCACCTCTTCTGACAAGCCTGCAGTGATCCTCAACCAACTAAACCGCCACACAACCAGCTCTACCCTCTCCTAGTGTATCCTCACCCATCCCCTGCAGACAGTCAGCCCTCGCGGGCAGGGTCCTCCATCCTTATGTACCTGTGTACCTTGTTTTATGATCATGTTTAATGAGCTCATGTTTAATGTATTTTGTCTATATTTGCCCCCTTTTTCACATGTAAAGCGCCATGGAATAAATGGCGCTATAAAAGAGTATAATAATAAATGTGTCACAGATTTTTCTATCAAGCCAGGTCCCCTCTGGTCTTGGTCTGGACTATGTACGAGTCGGTATTTTAGAGATCGCCCCTTATTGTTGGTTGTTATAAATTAGTAAAATAAAAGTTAACTTTTAATAGCATTTGTTTTTGATTGTGAGAACTTACATTAGAAGCACCACTCCACTCCATAAAAAAAATTCTGGAGTAATGGTGGCGCTTTAACTATTAACATACAGCAACCATCATGTGTCATTCACTATTGTTAGTAGATATCCATTGACCTGCAAAGCTTCCTCACCAGGCAATTGCAACTTCTAAACCTGGTAGGCTTGGTTTTCGCGTGATATTTGTGGGACATTAAAGTCCTTCACGCCAACTTACCATAGAGTCTATGGCAGGCAAGTAATGGGTCCTACGACATCCTGCTATGGCCACCCTGAGGATATGCTGCAGATGACCACAACATCTTGTGACTGTTGGCCAGTTTTTGAAGATTTTAGTCTCATGGTTACAAATGCATCATTACACAGAGAAGAGGGATTCACAGAGGCTATCCCATCACAGGGCAAGAAGACAGGATAGGTAGCCACAAAAGCAGAGGCATTGTCTGTTATGAAAGGTAATTCAGTACCACAATGGACATAGAGGTCAGCGCACATACAGTGACCTGGCAATAACCCAAAAAACAAGAACGAGCTCTGAGATGTGGGAACTCTGTTGACCGCAATCCCTAATCCTCTCAAACCACACTAAAGGCAGCCGTGGATTGCGCCTAACACTCCCTATGCAACTCGGCACGGCCTGAGAAACTAGCTAGCCTGAAGATAGAAAATAAGCCTACCTTGCCTCAGAGAAATACCCCAAAGGAAAAGGCAGCCCCCACATATAATGACTGTGAGTTAAGATGAAAAGACAAACGTAGAGATGAAATAGATTTAGCAAAGTGAGGCCCAACTTTCTGAACAGAGCGAGGATAGGAAAGGTAACTTTGCGGTCAACACAAAACCCTACAAAAACCACGCAAAGGGGGCAAAAAGACCCTCCGTACCGAACTAACGGCACGGAGGTACACCCTCTGCGTCCCAGAGCTTCCAGCAAGCAGAAAAAAACAAATTGACAAGCTGGACAGAAAAAAACAGCAAACAAATAGCAAAGAGGAACTTAGCTATGCAGAGCAGCAGGCCACAGGAACGATCCAGGAGGAAACAGGTCCAATACTAGAACATTGACTGGAGGCCAGGATCAAAGCACCAGGTGGAGTCAAATAGAGCAGCACCTAACGACTTCACCACATCACCTGAGGAAGGAAACTCAGAAGCCGCAGTACCACTTTCCTCCAACAACGGAAGCTCACAGAGAGAACCAGCCGAAGTACCACTTGGGACCACAGGAGGGAGCTCTGCCACAGAATTCACAACAATTGTCTGGCCCATAAGGAGTGGGGCCAGGCCAAATTTACTGCAGTCGTTTTACAGATTACAGTGACCACTTTTTATTTTTAGATTCCCCTAGTGGCCAATACTTGGAAATATGAAAAGTTCCTAATTTGTAAATTAGATTTCTAAAGCCCTTAAAAAATAAAAATAATTACCGTATATTATAAAAAATGAATGACATGATTCACTTTTAAAATGTATGCAGATATTCATGTAATACAACGCTGCCCGAGTTAAGGCCACTTTCTGCTCTGGTTTCTAAAGATGGTCTAGAACTTGAACTATTTTATTTAGCCTTCCTTTTAATAATTCACTCAGAACTTTGTAAAATAAGAGCTCCAGAGCTGTCATTCTATATGTATTACTTTATTACAGTATATATACAGCCATTCATTGCTTCATTGTAGGTAACAGGATAATAATGTTTGATCAATTTATTTTGATATAGAAGATTGTTAGCCCTCTTACATAAGAGTGATGGAAACACATTAACAGTTAAATAATAAATATTAATAAATATATATATATCAAAAGGATATAATCAGGTATATTCATGTTTAAAAAATATCAATAGTTACACACACAGAATGCCCTTTTATATGAAAATGTAAAAGAAAACAACACATTAATTATCTGATCAGTACAGCAAAGTGATATTTGTCAGCTACGGGACAGTAAGTACATCTAATGAGAGTTAAACACTCGTATCATATTGGGGAGGAAAGTATTCAGCTTATTTTCTAGTTGTACATGTATGCCATCCAATAATGGAGCATCTTCTTGGACATGGGGTCAAAAGGGTGCAAAATGCAATGACTAGTC
Source organism: Ranitomeya imitator (assembly GCF_032444005.1). Lineage (NCBI taxonomy): Eukaryota > Metazoa > Chordata > Amphibia > Anura > Dendrobatidae > Ranitomeya > Ranitomeya imitator. The sequence continues at coordinate 737,465,780 of NC_091284.1, read as the reverse complement.
CTTTCACCATTGGGTTCCATTTGTGATGTGTGACACCATGCACAGCCATTAAATCCTATATTCATGGCAGTTTCCTTTTTGGAATAATTTGAGACCATATGCAGTGGATCACTCCAGATGTAGTAACGTACACAGTCGTATAGTACACAGTATACTGTATGTACATTGGTATTCAAAGTTGTAGTTGCCTGGCCTTTTCAATAGAGACATAGTAAAGCCATACATTTGGCAAAAGGTATCTCTGATGTCTATCTAGTGATAATCTAAGGAGGAGCTAAAGTTTGTATATAGTAGGAGAATTTTCTGGTTTGGTAAAAATGTTTTGTTAAACTAATTTTGTAGCTAAAGGACATTGCTGTTCAAGAACATTGCTTTCTTATGTTCCCAAATAATGAATTGTATTGCATTGCACGCTGTGAGGATTCGCAGGCGGTGAAGTAACCAAAATTATGTGATTTGCAAACTTCCAGCCACATTCCTACTAGACTGTCTGGCCTCATTCAATACACTTGCAATTGAATCGAGGCCGCGCATATCTAGTCGGCATGTGACCGCATGTATACTTATACTTGCAGTCATGTACCCAGTCTCCTGGCAGCAGTGAATCCTCACATCATGCAGTGCCACACAATTGATGAATGAATGCGCGTAATGTGAGGATTCATACATCTTCAGTCATAAACAGTGACTGCAGACTTGTAGCCCAAAGCCGGACATTCCCTTTAATATGAATTTTCCAATCACATCTGGAATTTTGTTCCAAGTAGCTGCCACTGTTTTAGTAAAAGTTTCTGGAATTTCTTCTAATGCTTACCCTAATCTCAGATTTTGCCATTTGTTATAGTTTTTATTTCATGATTTAATGGGGTTTTCCATTCTAATGATATTGATTGCCTATTCTTAGGATAGGTCATCGACATCAGATTTCTGATTACCAGTGGGCAGATGTAAACAGTGTACAGAGAGGAACAATACCGCTCCTGAGGTTGTCTATATCAATGTGGGAAACCCCTTTAATACAGAATGCAAGTGTTCACTAAAGATGTCATATCAGTAAAGCTATGTGCCCACGTTGCAGAAATGTCCGCAGCATTTCCGCAATTCCCTGCCATGGGTAAAATGCATGCAGAATTCGCATGCGTTTTCCCGCAAAACACAAGCATTTTGCAAGTGTTTTTAGCTTGCAGAATGTTTGCGTTTTCCAAGCGATTTGAAGCATCGCTTGGAAAAGTGACTGACAGGTTGGTCACACTTGTGAAGCATAGTGCTCGACAAGTGTGACCAACTTTTAGTATTGATGCTGCCTATGCAGCATCAATAGTAAAAAAGACAGAATGTTAAAAATAATAATAAAAAAAAAAAAGGTTATTCTCCGCTTCCGACGGCCCCCGATCTCCTCAGCGGTGCTCCCGGTACTCTCCGTTCCCAGGGATGCTTTGCGCAAAGGACCTTTGTGATGTCACGGTTGCATGACCGCAATGTCATCTCAGGTGATTCGCGCAATGCATCCCTGGGAACGGAAGCCGCTGTGTGCACCGCTGAGAGGTGGGAGGACTCCGGGGGCCATCGGAAGGTGAGTATATCCTTATTTTTTATTTTAATTCTTTTTTTTTTTTTTTACAGAAATATGGTTCCCAAGGGCCTGGAGGAGAGTCTCCTCTCCTCCAGACCCGGGTACCATCCGCACATGAAGCCATCACTTTTCGCATGGTGGGCATAGCCACATGTGTAAAGTGAGTGTTTCAATGCAATCCTATGGCTGCAGAATCGTTGCGATTCTGCAGAAATAATGAACATGCTGCGGATTTTACCGTTATGCGATTCCGCAGTGGGAAAATCCGCAGCATGGGCACAACAACTGCGGAATCCCATAGGATTGCATGGGAATGCGGTTTTTATGCGTTTCCGCTGTGGCAAAAAAACGCGGCAGAAACGCATAAAAAAAACCAACATGGCCACACAGTCTAAAGCTGACAAGTCCTATTTAATTTGGGCAGTGCCTTAGCAGGCTCTCTATGTGCCTATGATAATAGTAATACTTAAAAGGGTTCGTCAGCGAGAATGTTATGACATATCAATGGGGATCCTACCTCTGGGATCCACACCTATTGCCACAACAGGGCACTTTTATCCCCATAAGAATGGAATGAAAGAGCACATTCCTGACCGTCGCTCCATTCATTACCTATGGGGCTGAGATTGGGGATGAAGTGCCACATTCTGCCTATAACTGTGGGTCCCAGTGGTCAGACCCCTGGATCTATAAGTTATCACCTATCCTGCGACTAAATCTTCATCGGGCTATACATTTAACAGTAAAGACTGAATACTTGACCGTCTATGATCTGTTGGCAGATTGCAGAGTTTTTCTGACCTGGACTGCTAATAAAGAGCAAATAAAAAAATACGCTTTATGCAGTGTATTTAGGATATTCATATAAGAAATGATCATGAAGAAACTTCTCCTTTCTACTTATTCCAAATATTAACATCATTGTAAGCCCTTCTGGTCAGCACATACAGTATAATTATTTCTGCTCTTTTTACCAACGAGATCAGCAATTCTTTATTAATATTCCCTTTATATTATGTGAATTCCTAAGAACATATTTATTTCAATTGTTACATAAGACAGGATTCTTCTGCAGTATTTTGTCTACTTATCAAAGGGGCTGTCCACAACATTTTATAGGTTTAAAAATGGTCTAATGTTAGTCCTAAAATAATTAAAAATAAAACAAAAACTCACCAATAGTACACTCCTATTTACTACTGTTGTCAATCTCCTAGCTTCCTCTTCCTCACTGCTAAAATTAAAATTGACCGCTGCAGGCAATCAGTTGCCACTGAATGGCTGCAGAGGTCAGCTGTTGCACCCACCGAATTGAAGTAGCCAGGAGCCTGGCAGGGGACACGAACACTGCGATGGAGCTGTAGGGATCTTTTAGGTGAAAATGTTTGTTTTTTTTATTTTGGGAGCGCCATCAGACCACTTTTAAATTGATAAACACCTTTACATATACAATCTATATGTGTGTTCTGACTCTGCCTTTACAGATTCCATGTGTGACTATACACCTTCAGATATGTGTGATATACTCATTCTGAATACATGTAGTCTCCGTGTGGCCTCCTGTCTCATCTTTGATGACGTTGTATGCCCGTTCATCTGACGTGCCAAGTCGGAGAAGCTTGTAAGCTGCAGTCCTATATTTCTTTGAAATGAAGTTGTAGAGGAGCGGGTTGATGGAGGCGCTCAGGTAAAACAGCTGCATTGCAACTATGTTGAAATACTGGGAAACTTTCAGTGTCTGGAAGTCGTTGGTGTTTGCAAAGATGATTCTTCCAATGTGAAACGGCAGCCAGCAGATTATGAAAGAAAGTACGACCACAGCTTCAAAACAAAAAGAGGAGAATACAGGTCAACAGCATTACCAATAGCTCATTTGTTTTTATTGTTTTTTTTTTAAATTTTCTATATCATTCTATTAAATGTATGATAATTGTAAGGGAAGCATAGGGCTGACATATCCAGGAGAAATGTGTACTGTAGCCACTTCCCCATTGGATTAATCACCCGCCCTATAAACATGTTACGGATCCTCAATGCCTGTTACTCAACTATAGTTCAGCATATACACCCCAACAATTTTCATTACCTTTTTACATAATCTGATTTTCGATGATTATCTTTTGCAAATGAGGACATTCCAAGTTTCCCAATAGATGATGTTAGGGAAGAGAGATTAGACCAGTTGGATGTCATCAGGCCAAGAATTGATGAACAAGCATTCTAGAGCATCGGACAGTGTAGTCATGCCAGCAATGACCCGAGTAATGAGAAAAATGCTTGTTGTCGGGTGATAGGATTATTTATGGTGACATAAGTCATCATTATCGGCAGAGCTCATGTAAACAGCCGATGTTCTGCTGATGACAATAGTCAATGGGGACAGAATGATTGTGTTAGCGATTGTTCTGTTGCCATCAGTGCTCATCAGCCTGTGTAAACAGGCCAGTAAATGAGTGCTGATGGACACATATAATTTGATCAGCGCTCATTTAGGCCCCATTAGACTGTTGGCCAAACTTACCATTGACGGGCTCGTCCAACTGATTAATGGGTATGAGGGTGTCGGCCGACTGATGATTTGTACAGATGTCGACCTGGACTGTCTTATTCGGACTGCCAATCAAATTGTTCTCCCTTAAATAAAACGCTGGCCAATGTGTCAGTTAGCGGCTTTCCCATAGAGATCACAGGAGCGCTTTGCTGAGATGGGTGTCAGCCGGATGATCAGCCAACGCAACGTTTGGCCAACAGACATCTAACGGTACGTTCACATTTGCGTTGTTGGGCGCAGCATCATCGACACAACCCAAAACGCATATACACAACGCTGCGTTTTATGACGCATGCGTTGTCCAAAAATAGTAAAGTACAGGAAATTGGGCACAGGGAAAATGCTACATGTAGCGTCGGACGCGCCCTGTCTGGTGCGCCCAAATGACGCATGCGTCGTACAACGCATGGCAATGCATACCGGCGCCTGTCCATGCATCCCCCATGTTAAAGATAGGGGCGCCTGACGCATGCGTCGGTATCAGTCGACGAAGCTGCGCCCAACAACGCAAATGTGAACGTACCGTAATATGTATGGCTAGCCTTAATGGGGTGAGATTAAGCCATGTGACTATACCTTAATCCTTTGTTTCCACAGGAGATGAATTATTTTCCTCTGTTAATAAACATGATCGCTTGGTCAGGTGGAGCATGCATGTTTGAGATACAGGGTCTAAAGACATTTATCGCAGGTAACTAATATAAATGATAACTTCACTGTCAGTTACATTCCGTTTCCAGACGATACAAGTCATGTCTCTATTGACAATCATTCATAGATGCACTCAGAAAAGAGGGAAGATTTTTTTTTTCTCACTCGTCATCCATGTGCAATCTGTATAGAGTCTGTTTTTTTTACATCAGCTATTAATAATTTATAGGACCATTTACAGTTTCCCATGTTACAGAATTGCAATGTATCTGAAAAATGCTGCACTGTGGCTCCGAATGGAATCCGATATAGAGGGAATCTTGAATGGGTAAGTCTCACTCGATTTACAGAGGAAAATCGCTCATGCTGCTATTGTTTTCCCATGCAGATGCAGTCAGTAAAAAAAAAAAAATTATCCATCTGCACTGACCCTTTGAATTATTATTATTATTATTATTTATTATTATAGCGCCATTTATTCCATGGCGCTTTACATGTGAGGAGGGGTATACATAATAAAACAAGTACAATAATCTTGAAAAATACAAGTCACAACTGGTACAGGAGGAGAGAGGACCCTGCCCGCGAGGGCTCACAATCTACAAGGGATGGGTGAGGATACAGTAGGTGAGGGTAGAGCTGGCCGTGCAGCGGTTTGGTCAATCGGTGGTTACTGCAGGTTGTAGGCTTGTCGGAAGAGGTGGGTCTTCAGGTTCTTTTTGAATAACATTGGTCCTAGTGTGATCCGTTTTTTTTTTACCAAATTGCCCTTGGGCCGAAAATATGGTCGTGTGCATGAGCCCATAGTGTGTACATAGTACGTGTAGACATATACTGTAAAGCAGTGGGGATATATTAGTGGGCATTGCTTTATGAGTAAAAGTGACACTATTTGCACAGAATAAGAAAATAAACTCTTTTATATAATCCTGGACTGCTCATTAAAAAAAAAAAAAACACTACGGCTATACATGTATTAGTGAGCAAACTAACTTCTAATAATATTTGTCTTCCACTCTGCTGCTGTCACCACCTAGGCATAAAAATTTGGTGAAAGTTTGCAAATTTAATTTTCAGAATTTCAAGCTTAAAGCAATGTTAATTATCAAAAGTATAACATGTATAATACGTATAAAGCTACGTACAGATGCAGTTTTTTTAGGCAGTCAAAAACAGTGACCCCAATTTTTCAAGTCCGGCAATTTTTCTACCTGTGTTGATGAGGAGGCGTGGTGGAGTTAGACACTCCTGATTTATTAAAAGGCACATTCCTCTAAGGGTGATTTCACACTGTGCTTTGTCATACGTTCATTGTTCCGGTCGGGGTTTACACCGGGAAAACTCACAAAATGGGATTAGAGCATGTTTGCAGACCGAACCATTGATTATAATAGTGCTGACGGAGTCACCATGTGCTCTGTTGTGCATAATTTTTGAGCGTGTACGCCTACAGGAGAAGACAACTGGGATGCAGTCAACGCACGAACACTGCCGGAAAAAGCCAAAGACTGCCGAGTGCAGTGAATACCGCCGGAGGGTAATCAGCGGCCCCGGAAGCAGATGACGCCGGGAGACAGCGGGACGGGAGGACGTGTCTCTGGACAGGTAAGTATAATTATAAAGTTTATTATTAATTGTATGCTTTCTTTTACAGGCCCACTCTGGACCCGAACTGTAACACGGGTTTCACATGGAAACCCGTGTTCGGGACGTTGTGGTACGGGTCCCGAACTTTACAGTTCGGGTTCGCCCATCCCTGCTAATAACAGCTTATTAGTGGGGGTGCCGTCTGACGGATCCCACCAATCTGATATTGATGGCTTGTCCCAAGTATAGGTCATCATTATTTTATGCAAAGCTAACTCCTTTTTACCCTTCGCCACGACAGCACCCACAATGAGAGAGGGACCCGCCTATAGGAACAGAAAACCTACAGAGATAAAAGGGCGGTCCCCCTCTCCTCCTCAGTTGGTTTCCTGTTCCTATCGGAAATCCCTAGAATACCTACATGAATGGAGGTGGTTAGAGCACCTCCATTAACCTGGCCTGTGCACCCGCCTGTGTGGTCTCCGTGCGGACAGCAGGGGCTGCGGCGTCAGTAGCAGCGGCTGGGGAGCCACTGCATGCAGCCTCCCCCCTCGTCTGATCACATTCCCGGCAGGTTCCGGGCAGCAAGCCTGGCCTATGGAGTGGAGGACGCAGTAAGCGGATCGCCTCTAGGAGGTGGTGGTGGCGGCATCTCCTGGGTAAGTGCGATCTGCCTCACTGAACCGGAAGTAGTGGGAACACTTCCGGTTCGTGGCTCCGGCGTGCTGACAGACATTTTAAAAATGGAGCCGGGACACAGAGCAATCATGCTCAGAATGTCGTCTCCGGCGCAGGAAGAGCATCCACCAGCGGTGGAGCAGGATAGCGCTGGCAAGGACAGCAGCGCTAAGGGCTCAAAGTCTGCAGCAAAGCCTTTGAGAAAGAGTGGTCGCTCTGCTGAGGGGTCTGACACTCATACAAGAAGAAGTAGAGATACAGATCTACTCAGACTCCGCACAGCGTCTCCACCTCCAAGGCCGGTATAATGAGTGCTTCACTGGGTGAGTGTATATAATCCTCTACCTATAAGCTGATCCCTTCCTTCTCTATCCCTCTCCCTAAGAAAACCAGTAAATCGAAGCATAAGGAGTACGCCCTGTGTGTACAACCCCTGCCCGATTCATATTCAAAAAGGTTGTGTCCAAGCTGCATAAATCAAACCTTACAGGACAAGGCTGCGGTTTTCAACCACTAATATTAGGGCCATAATTAGGCAGGAGATCCAATCTCTGGGATCAAAAAGCCTAAAAAAACAAGAAAAGAAAAGTCTTTCCCTCGTCTCTAGTTCAGAGTCTGAGGAGGGTTTAATCTGATCCTCTAATACCTCGGGATCATCATCCAGTTCTTCTGAGGATGACGGCGGAGCATGCTTTCCAGTTGACAGTATAGACAATCTTATAAAATCCGTGAGAAACACTATGGCTTGTCCAGACACTAAAGGGGTCAGATCAGCCCAGGATATCATGTTCGCAGGCCTAGGTCACAAAAAACGGCAAGCTTTCCCAGTCGTTTCTGCCATCGAGGACCTTGTAAAAAAAGAATGGGGCAAACAAGGGAAAGGGTTTCTCCCATCCTCTTCTAAAAGGCATTACCCCTTCAGTGAAGAGTTAGCAGTATGGTCTAAGGTTCCAAAAGTGGATACGGTGGTGGCATCCACCTCAAAACAGTCATCTCTCCCTGTGGAAGATGCAGGAATCTTACTAGACCCATTAGACCGTAAAACCGAAGCTCTTCTTAAAAGAACTTGGGAGACAAATACAGGAGCCTTTAAGCCTGCCATATCAAGTACGTGCACAGCTAGGTCATTATTAGTATGGATAGACCAGCTGGAGCAACAGGTAAAGGGCAAACTGCCGAGAGAAAAAATCTTACAAGCAGTTCCATTGATTAGAAGTGCTGCGGCATTCTTGGCTGATGCTTCAGCAGATTCTCTACGGCTGGTAGCAAGATCAGCGAGCCTTGTCAATGCAGCTCGTCGAGCCCTCTAGCTGAAAGGATGGAATCTAAATCTAGATTATGTACAATCCCATGCCAGGGTGAGTTCCTGTTTGGAAAGGTTCTTGATGACCTACTCAATAAAGCAGGAGAAAGAGGGAAGGGATTTCCTAAACAGTTTCTTCCTTCTTATAGGAGAGCGTTTAGAAGACGGCCATTTGACAGAAGGAGGCTGTATGAGCCACAAAGAGATTGTTGGGAAACGAAGGAAACAAAACCGAAAGGTAACCCCGAAACATCTAGACGTGGTAGATACCATCAGTAATGAAATCCCGGTGGGTGGAAGACTGAAATTTTTTCATCGACAGTGGGAGCACATAACCTCAAATCAGTGGATCCTTCGCCTAAGTAAAATCTGGACTAAAATTAGAGTTCTTTAAACTGCCACAGGATACTTTTATTAAAACATCACTGAAAGCGCCAGAACAGCAAAAAGCGCTTCAGTTAGAAATTCTAAGCTTTTTGGCTAAGAATGTTCTCATAGAAGTACCAAGGAATCAGGAAGAGAGGGGATTTTATTCCCCTTTATTTCTGATTCCAAAACCGGATGGTACTTTTCGTACTAAAATAAATCTAAAAAACTGAATTCCTTTCTGTATGAACACACCTTTAAAATGGAATCAATAAGGTCTACTATTAAACTTTTGTTTCCTAGGTGCTTTATGATGGGTCTAGATTTGAAGGATGCGTACTATCATCTTCCCATTTATGCAGAACACCAACAATACCTCAGAGTGGCGGTAAACCTACAGTGCCGGATTCGTCACTTCCAATTTACAGCCATGCCATTCTGCCTATCCATGGCTCCTCGGATTTTCACAAAAGTTATGCTCGAGGTGATGGCTTATCTGCATCATCAGGATATGCTAATTGTGCCTTATCTAGATGACTTCCTAATAATTGGAAATTCAGCCTCACAATGTAAAGAACGCTTAACTAATACCATTTCATCGTTACAGGCTTTAGGTTGGATTGTGAACTTCAAAAAGTCCAGACTACATCCGGAAACCCTTCAGTCCTTCCGAGGATTAATCTTGGACTCTGTAAATCAAAGATAGAATCCAAAAAATTAACCATAATCTCAAAAGTTACTATGGCAAGGTCTAATCCTCAAATGTCCCTAAGAGATGCCATGTCTCCCTTGGGTTCACTCTCTTCCTGCATTCCTGCGGCTCAATAGTCCCAATATCATACTAGAGCCTTACAACACCAGATACTTTATGCACAATCACATTGCCATGGTCATTTAAATACAAAGATTACCCTATCGAAAGACGTACTTAGCTCACTCCTTTGGTGGTTAGATAAAACCCATTTGTCCAGAGGAATCACAAGGACGATAAAACCCTCGAAATTAATCACTACTGACGCAGGTACAGAAGGGTGGGGGCCAATCTGGATCAAAATATAGCTCAGTAAGAAGTAAATGCGGTTTATTATGCCTTGACTTTTTTCCTTCCCCAGCTCCAAGGATCTCATATCAGAATCCTGTAAGACAACACGACGGTTGTCGCATATTTAAATCATCAAGGCGGAACGCGATCGGGAAGTCTAATGTGTTCAGTGGCAAACATCTTCAACTTAGCAGAACCCAATTTTCTATCACTCACAGCTCTCCATATCAGAGGAGTAGAAAACTCAAAGGCCGACTTCCTAAGTTGCCACACGCGCTGTCAGGGAGAATAGACTCTCAATCCTCAAATATTCAGGAACATAGTGGACATATGGGGTCTTCCACAAATAGATTTGTTTGCAACCAGGAACAACAGACAGGTACCGAGGTTCGCCTCCTTAAATACAGCAGATCATCCAGACATGATAGGCTCGCTCCAGTATCTGTGGGACTACGATCTGGCCTATGCTTTCCCACCAATGATGTTAATCCCGTTGGTCATCAAGAAGATAAGGGAAGAGAAAGCAAGGGTGATTTTGATAGCACCATTTAGGCTGAAAAGGCCTTGGTTCTCCTGTCTTCGAGCGATGTCAGTTTGCGATCCCTGGATTCTGCCAATGATCCCAGACCTACTGTCTCAGGGTCTATTCTATCACCAACAAGTGAAATGTCTTCACCTAACGGCATGGAACTTGAGAGGCAAATACTAACGGGGTTTTCTCCAGAGCTAATTAACACATTACTGCTAAGTAGGAAGGAAGTCTACAACTTTAATATATAGTAGAGTATGGAGAAAATTCCTCAGCTTCTATACAAAACCTTTCTCTAGCAAGGTTCCTATTAAGGCTATCCTAGAATTTCTACAAAAGGGCCATGAGCTCGGTCTATCAGTCAATACCTTAAGAGTTCAGGTATCTGCCTTAGGATCCCTTTATAGTGCTAACATAGCTGGTGACAGGTGGATAGCAAGATTTATTAGAGCATGTGAAAGGTGTACACCAGTACATATCCCACATTTACCTCCTTGGGACTTGAATCTAGTTCTAGATGCCATAACTGAACCTCCTTTTGAGCCCTTACATTCTATTTCTCTAAAGAATATCACATATAAGGTAGCCTTATTGATAGCCTTAACTTCTGCCAGAAGAATAGGAGACATCCAGGCCCTTTCCATAGACCCTCCATTCTTATTGACATACCAGGACAGAGTAGTTCTTAAACCTGATCCATCATATCTCCCTAAAGTAGCAACACACTACCATAGATCTCAGGAGATTTTTCTGCCTTCCTTTTATGATAATCCATCAAATCCAGAGAAAGAGAAGCTGCACATGTTAGATGTGAAAAGAGCAGTCTTAAAGTACATACAGAGAACCCAGTCCTGGAGACAGAGTAGGGCTCTGTTTGTATCTTTTCAGGGTCACCGAAAAGGCCAAAGGGTCACAAAGGCTACCTTATCTCGCTGGATCAGAGATGCAATCTGTCTTGCCTACCTAACAAAAGGCAAAGATCCTCCAGAAGGAGTAAAGGCACATTCAGCTGGAGCAGTATCATCCTCTTGGGTGGAGAAAAAAGACATCTCTATCGAGCTTACATGTAAGGCCGCAACCTGGTCGTCGCCTTCAACTTTTTATAGACATTATAGGCTTGATCTATCCTCTACATCTGACTTGGCATTCGGGAGAGCTGTCCTCTGCACGGTGATCCCACCCAGGTGAAGTTTCTCTGTAAATCTCTCATTGTGGGTGCTGTCGTGGCGAAGGGTAAAAAGCCGGATTACTTACCGGTAATGCCCTTTTAATGAGCCACGACAGCACCCTGTCACTTCCCACCCTAGTTAGTTATGTATAGTTATTTATACAAAATATTCTCATGGGTGAATATAAATAAGATAAAATGTGCAAACAAATTACGGACATATATACTGATCTAACAACGGCGGTTCCTCTCATACTCTGAAAAACAACTGAGGAGGAGAGGGGGACCGCCCTTTTATCTCTGTAGTTTCCTGTTCCTATGGGCGGGTCCCTCTCTCATTGTGGGTGCTGTAAGTAATCCGGCTTATCCCCTTGTAAACACAGCTATTTTTACTTTCTTCTTCCTTGCCTTCTAAGATCCATAACTTCTTTTTCTTCGACACAAATATATGAATACCTATCAAAACATTTGGGTATCACTAAGCGAGATGACAGTGAATAAAAGATCGCAATTACTAATTCGGAATGCAGTGCTCGTGTATACTCCCACATCCACAATGAGTTAACATAAACAAAAAAAACAACACCTGTATCAATAATACCGGTATATAAATCATTTAATATAATGCATGAAGTTTGGGGTTTTTTTGGGACAAGTTGGAGTTTTGAAAGACAAAATAAATTTTAAAATATAAGGTACTGAAATATGGAGTGAAGAAAAAAATTCCAAAATCGGTGGAATTTAAATAAAAACCCCCCGACATTTTTAGGTTTTGTTTTGATGACATTAACTTTACAATAAAAATTACCTGATAACTTTATTAGTTTCTTTAGGGACGTGAACTTGGAATCACTTTATTCAGTAGATTGTAATACCCTAGTTTTGCAGTCTGTCATAAAACTGATGGCTTCCTGTGATTTTCCTACGAAAACTTCCTAGGCATACAAACTCTTTTGCGTCTTTGGAAAACTAAAGAGGTTCAAAAAGGTAAAACAAGTCGTTTGTAAATTGCTTTGCCTATGTTCTTATTGGAATTCGTCTTCAGCCCCCAAACATGTATTCACTTTCATGACAAGGCCAAATTTGACAATTCTGACTGTCACTTTATCTGGAATACTTCAATGGATCCCACTGTTTCTAAGACTGTTTTTCAAAGACATATTGTACTTCATGATGGTGGTAACATTTATTTCATATCACTTTCATTTATTTATGAAAAAAATGGAAATTTGGTGAAACTTTAGAATATTTAGCAATTTTCAAACTTTTAATATTTATGCCCTTAAATCAGAGAGATATGTCACACAAAATTGTTGATAAATAACATTTCCCTTTGATAAATAACATGCCTAAAAATATACTGATAAGGGTTTGTTATAAGCCATCAAACATAACAAATTCACAACGATGTAGTGACTTGGGGGGATTTCAACTATCCAAATAAAAATGGTGAAACTGTGGACCTCATGAACTGATAACAGATTATTGTCAATAACTAAAAATGATTGCCTTTCCCAACTGGTGTAGTACCTAATTGGAGGCCCTTTTGGACTTCTTGATCACCAACAGACCTAACAAGATCATTAAAGTACTGGTTGGAGGGCAGCTAGTAGAAAGCGAATATACGGTTATATAAATAACTTTAATTTGTCCTTTAATTGGATGTTTTGTAAAAGAGCCAGAAACACACTGAACTTGTAGAAGGCGAAAGATCAGTGTAGAGATGGCCTTAAACTCCAATCAGAGCAGTTTAACCACTTCAGTCGTGACAGGGTCATTTAACTTATGCCACCACAGTGCCCTCAATGCAGTATGAGGACCCCACAGTGCCTCCAATACAGTATGAGGCTGCCTAATGCCTCCAATACAGCATGAAAACCCCACAGTGCCCCCAATGAAGTATGAGGCTGCCTCAATGCCTCCAATATAGTATGAGGCTGCCCAATGCCTCCAATACAGTATGAGGACCCCATTGTGGTGCCCCCAATGCAGTATGAGGCTGCCACAATGCCTCCAATACAGTATGAGGACCTCACAGTGCCCCCAATGCAGTATGAGGAACCCACAGTGCCCCCAATTATGATGCCCCCACTGTGCCCCCCAGTACAGTATCATGCAAGAGATAGCGCCGGGCAGGAGACTGAGGGCGGGTTACTGCAGCTCCACTGCCATTTTCTACAGTAGGCAGCAGAGCTGCAGGATTACTCCCTGCTCAGCACGCAGCATATGATGAGGGCAATCTGGCCTTGGACCCCTCGGGCTGAGAGCAGCAGGCCAGATTGTCCTCATTATTACCACCCTGCAAGGAACCCCCTCCACCTCCAGACACCAGTGCAGTTGCACCAGCTATATGTCTGCCCCTGTACCATAGGCATTCATGTAGATGTCCCCTAGTTTCAGGATGTATTACAAAGTCTGTTGGTCTAGGTCCCTGTATTATGTTTTTTTTTTTTGTACCAACTGCATCAAGTGCCAATTTTTCATATACATCTATTAGCCGTGATGAAGCGGATTTACTTTGAAAATCCATGTCAGTTTGTATAATTCTTCAATCTTTTTCCCCTTGCTATAAACTCCTTAGTGACCTATGAAATACATTGTCATTTTAGGTCGATATAGAAAGTTTGAAGCCAGCTCAGAAGCCGAGTGGGCATCATACTAGGCAAATTTTACATAGCTGGCATCTACCTATAACTGCAGCAACTAGAGCGTGTTCTGATCACTGCAGTTTAGCCATTTCAATGCCACTGTTAACCTATATCAGCAGCAGTTAAATAACGTCATAGTTGGTGGACCTGACCCCTGGCTTCCTTTGGCTGCACGTGATGCGCTCACAAGGAATCAGTGGGATACCATGACAACAAGGGGCCAGCCAAGGATAGTATATGTAGTATAATGTGAATGTGGTAATATACTCACCTACCGCAGCTCTATAGACTTACATTGTACGAGGCACTTCTGGGTCACTCAGAGCGCAGAGTGACCAGGAGAGCCTGCAGAGCGGTGACGGCACCGAGAAGAGGAGCTGCACTGGATATTGGAGAAAGCTGGCATGCACATTACACTACATTCACACAGACACAGAAATAGGAAAAAATAATGTGAGGGCTTCTTTAAAAAATAAATATATTTGGAGATGTCATGGCCAAAAAAGTCTAATTTATCATAATATAAAACTAAAAAAACTATATGTTAAATGTTGATAAGCAAAATTGGAACTCCAGAATTACAATTGTTGCGATTGCTGCATTTCTCAAAAAAATTTAAATTAAAATATCATATGTTCCCCAAAATGTTATCAATAAAAACTCAGCCTGCACGCAGTAAAAAAAAAACCAAAACAAGCCCTCACACTGCTTCATCATAGGAAATATAAATTAAGTTAAAGGTCTGGAAAAAAAAGGGACACTCAATTTTTTTATGCAAATGTCAGAACTTTTTTCACCACTCAAATAAGTGGACTTGTTTTGATACTTCATGTTTTGGTATTGATCTGGAGAATCAGGTCACTAATACAATAAACACTGTAAAAACAATATCCAAAAATCTATGGTGAAATTGCTTTTTTTTATCTTCTTTGCAATTTCACCACATAAGTTTTTTTTCCCATGTGATTTTTTTTTCCACATTTTTCAGTACATTTTATGGTAAAATAAATAGTGTGATTTAATACTACAATTTGTCATGCCCTCATGCGACTGTCATGGAGAAATAAAAAAAAAAGTTATGTCTTAGAACAGGGGTCCCCAACCTGTAGCTCGGTAGCCACATGTGGCTCATGGTCCCTTGAATTGTGGCTCGCGACTGTCTGCCAGCTTGGTGCATTAGCTCCAGGTCTAGCAAACAGGTATGAAGACCGCATCTCAAAATGGTGAATTTTTGAGTAGCCCTGCACAGAAAAGCAGATCTGGATGCACATATGCTGGTCTTAGGGGTTTAGAGATGTTTTAGGTATGGAAGATGATATTACCTGTTAGAGGAGGGTCTTGAAGCTGGATGCGACAGTGTGTTGGGAGTCCTTGATGGGAGAATACTGAATGGGGCATTATGGTAACCCCTGGATCTCAGTGTACTGCTTTGGAGTGATTTCTGTGGAAAAGCTTAGGTTATCATTATACCCGTAATGGGGGATTTGGTTGACACTACGTTGAGGGGGACATAAGCAGGATGTTGCTCGTGACCCCCTCTCAGAGCTGAATGTGGCTCACGACTCTCTCTCAGAGCTGAATGTGGCTCTCTAGGTCAAAAAGGTTGGGGACCGCTGCCTTAGAACAAAGAATGACGAGAGGAAAAGGGAGGATAAAGCACAAAAATGTAAAATTTTGAGAACTTAAGGGGTTAAAATCAGCATTTTATGTATTCAAATTAATAAAAATTAAAGCACAAATACTAGGCTGAGGTTAAATGCACATGGCGTCTTGGTGTGTTTAAAATCTGCAGATGTCGATTCCTTTTGCGGGTATGCTGAGTTTTCTGTGTGGATTTTCCCCATAGATTTACATTAGATGTGAAAATTCTGCAAGTATAAAATGCACATGAAGAAAAGCATCAAAAACGCATGTAATCCGCACCTACGTATGTCAAAGTTTTGTCAAAGTCAAATAACAGGAAGTATCAAAAACAAAACAGCCTTATTTAACCCCTTTATCCCCAAGGGTGGTTTACACGTTAATGACCGGGCCAATTTTTACAATTCTGACCACTGTCCCTTTATGAGGTTATAACTCTGGAACGCTTCAATGGATCCTGATGATTCTGGCATGGTTTTCTCATGACATATTGTACTTCATGGTAGTGGTAAAATTTATTTGATATTACCTGTGTTTAGTTGTGAAAAAAATGGAAATTTGGCGAAAATTTCGCAATTTTCCAACTTTGTATTTTTATGCCCTTAAATCACAGAGATATGTCACACAAAATACTTAATAAGTAACATTTCCCACATGTCTACTTTACATCAGCACAATTTTGGAACCCCAATTTTTTTTTTTGTTAGGGAGTTATAAGGGTTAAAAGTTGACCAGCAATTTCTAATTTTTACAAAATCATTTTATTTAGGGACCACATCAAATTTGAAGTCACTTTGAGGGGTCTATATGATAGAAAATACCCAAGTGTGACACCATTCTAAAAACTGCACCCCTCAAGGTGCTCAAAACCACATTCAAGAAGTTTATTACCCTTCAGGTGTTTCACAGGAATTTTTGGAAAGTCTAAAAAAAAAAAGAACCTTTAACTTTTTTTTCACAAAATGTTTTACTTCAGCTTCAATTTGTTTTATTTTACCAAGGTTAACAGGAGAAAATGGACCACAAAAGTTGTTGGGCAATTTGTGCTGAGTACGCTGATACCCCATATGTGGGGGGAACCACTATTTGGGTGCATGGCAGAGCTGGGAAGGGAAGGAACGCCGTTTGACTTTTCAATGCAAAATTGACTGAAGATAGGACACCATGTCACATTTGGAGAGCCTCTGATGTGCCTAAACATTGAAATCCCCCACAAGTGACACCATTATGGAAAGTAGACCCCCTAAGGAACTTATCTAGATGTGTAGTGAGCACTTTGACCGAACTAGTGTTTCACTACATTTTACAACGCGGGTTTATAACACGGAGCCGTGAAAATAAAAAATCTTTTTTTTTCCCCACAAAAATGATTTTTTAGCCCCCAAATTTTTATTTTCCCAAGGGTAACAGGAGAAATTGGACCCCAAAAGTTGTTATCCAAGTTGTCCTGAGTACGCTGATACCCTATATGTGGAGGGGAACCACCGTTTGGGCACATGGCAGAGCCTGGAAGGGAAGGAGCGCTATTTGGAATGCAGACGGTCTGCAGGCATCACATTGCGTTTGCAGAGCCCCTGATGTACCTAAACAGTATAAACCCCCCACAAGTGACCCCATATTGGAAACTAGACCCCTCAAGGAACTTATATAGATGTGTTGTGAGAACTTTTAACCCCCAAGTGTTTCACTACAGTTTATAATGCAGAGCCCTGAAAATAAAAAAAAATATTTTTTTTCCCATAAAAATGATTTTTTAGCCCCCAAATTTTTATTTTCCCAAGGGTAACAAGAGAAATTGGACCCCAAAAGTTGTTGTCCAATTTGTCCTGAGTACACTGATACCCCATATGTTAGGGTAAACCCCTGTTTGGGCGCACGGGAGAGCTCAGAAGGGAAGGAGCACTGTTTTACATTTTCAACTCAGAATTGGCTGGAATTGAGATCGGATGCCACGTCGTGTTTGGAGAGCCCCTGATGTGCCTAAACAGTGGAAACTCTCCAATTCTAACTGAAACCCTAACCCAAATACACCCCTAATCCCAACCCTAACCATAACCCTAACCACACCCCTAACCTGAACACGCCCCTAAAACTAATCCCAACCATACCCCTAACCCCAACACACCCCTAACCCTAATCCCAACCCTAACCACACCCCTAACTCCAACACGCCCCTAACCCTAATCCCAACCATACCCCTAACCCCAACACACGCCTAACCCTAATCCCAACCGTAAATGTAATCCAAATCCAAATCCTAACTTTAGCCCTTATCCTAACTTTAGCCCCAGCCCTAACCCTAATGGGAAAATGGAAATAAATATTTTATTTTATTATTTTTCTCTAACTAAGGAGGTGATGAAGAGGGGTTTGATTTACTATTTATAGCGGGGGTTTAGCGGATTTTTATGATTGGCAGCTGCCACACACTAAAAGACGCTTTTTATTGCAAAAATTAGTTTTTGCGTGTACACATTTTGAGAGCTATAATTTTTCCATATTTTGGTCCACAGAGTCATGTGAGGTCTTGTTTTTTGCGGGACAAGTTGACGTTCTTATTGGTACCATTTTCGGGCACGTGACATTTTTTGATCGCTTTTTATTCTGATTTTTGTGAGGCAGAATGTCCAAAAACCAGCTATTCGTGAATTTCTTTTGCGGGGGGCGTTTATACCTTTCCATGTGTGGTAAAATTGATAAAGCAGTTTTATTCTTTGGGTCAGTACGATTACAGCGATACCTCATTTATATCATTTTTTTATGTTTTGGCGCTTTTATACGATAAAAACTATTATATAAAAAATTATAATTTTTGCATCGCTTTATTCTGAGGACTGTAACTTTTTGCTGATGATGCTGTATGGCGGCTCGTTTTTTTGTGGGACAAGATGACGTTTTCAGTGATACCATGTTTTTTTATATCCATGTTTTTGATCGCGTGTTATTCCACTTTTTGTTCGGCAGTATGATGATAAAGCGTTGTTATTTGCCTTTTTTTTTTTTCTTTTACGGTGTTAACTGAAGGGGTTAAACTAGTGGGACAGTTTTATAGGTCGGGTCGTTACGGATGTGGCGATACTAAATATGTGTACTTTTTTTTTTTTTATTTAGATAAAGAAATGTATTTATTGGAACAATATTTTTTTGTCTTTATTTAGGAATTATTTTTTTTTCTTTTTTTACACATGTAAATATTTTTATTTTTTTTAACTTTGTCCCAGGGTGGGACATTATCTCAGCTGTGATAGTCAGCTGACACCTGGCCGCGATCAGCCGCGCTCCCCCCATGAGCGCAGCTGATCGGTGACGTACTATCCTGTCGGTGGTCATAGGGCCCAGACCACCTCGACGGGCTAGTACTTCGGATGTCAGAAAGGGGTTAAAGCAACAAGTAACAAAAACCACAGCATCAAAATCGTGAAAAAAAAATGCACGAAAACGCAAGGAAATAAGCCTAATTTAAATAATGGGTGCAGAAATTCTGCAACATAAAAAACTCAACAAAAGCTCATGGTGGGAACGTAGTCTCAGGATTTGGCTCTATTGGTGAGTTCAAGCGGTCAGCACATGGCTGCTCCTATGTGATTTGCATACTTGCGGTCACATACCAATAAGGTTCTTTTCTCGAGAATGCTTGTTCCTGATTGCCATGCTGTGTAGACGGGCCAATCAGCAACCAGCGTTTTGCAAATGATTGCCATGCTTTTTAGACAGGCTAATCACTTGCAAAATGCTGGTTACTGACTGGCCCGTCTACACAGCATGGCAATTACCGTACTTTGAAAAGGCTGGTTAGTCGGGTGCAATGTTCTTTTTCTACAGGCTTAGAAATCATTGTTAACATAAGCTATGATGTTCTAGAAGCACAGAATGATGCTATGAATAATTGTTCTACGCTCATAAAATTTGGGTCTGCCTATCTAAACAGGTCACTAAATGACTGCCGATGTCAGTGCACATAACCACTCAGAGGTCATATACAGTATTGGCCGCAGTCCGCCTGTCTACATTGTCCAAAGAGAACCCTGGTGCATTAATATTCAGTGATATTATTAGCAGGCATTAGACTCATATAATCGACAGTGGTTTGTCACCATTCATATACAACCCCTGACAAAAATTATGGAATCACTGGCCTTGGAGGATGTTCATTCAGTTGTTTAATTTTGTAGAAAAAAAGCAGATCACAGACATGGCACAAAACTAAAGTCATTTCAAATGGCAACTTTCTGGCTTTAAGAAACACTAAAAGAAATCAAGAACAAAAAAATATGCCATGTCTGTGATCTGCTTTTTTTCTACAAAATGAAACAACTGAATGAACATCCTCCAAGGCTGGTGATTCCATAATTTTGCCAAAGGTTGTATTCTAAATATCTTAACAGATAGAATTTCCTCTTCCTATAAGGCCTCATTTAAACGCAAGTGATTGTTCTTGCACCCAAAAAAAAAAAATGGATGATCTTCATCAATGTTTGGTCAGTAGGTCCATTTTTACCTGCAGAGTTTCATTTGTTTTTATTTTGCATACAAAAAGATTTCTTTAACTTCTCTTATCCAAAATAAAAATCAGATGGCACACGGGTAGCATGAGCGATGTCCAATTTTTTTCATGGAGCCATAAATTTCATTGTCGAATTTGATCCGTAACTCGGATCAAAATTGGACATGTCTCCATGTTCTGGTGTGGAGCGCTAGGTCTGCAAAAATACACAGACATGTAAACTACCACATAGGCTATATTCAGTACGAGTTCTACCTGTGAAAAACACTGAACGAAGTCGTATGCGAAAAACTGATGTCTGAATGAGCCCCAACAGTGTATTAGAGAAATAAAGGGTAATGTTGGGCACTTACCTAGAATTTTGACCGTTTGTTTGTGGCACTTTTCTCGTTTTGCTGCATTTGGACCACGGAGATTGTTTTTACTTTTCCACAGTTTCTTACCAATAAAGCCATAAAGAATAGTCAGACATAACATAGGAAAGAAAAAATAGACAGTTGTTACCCACGTCATGATGTTAAGGAGTCCAGATTCCATGGCGTGCTCTGTAAATTTACACTCCCAGCTAATTTTGGAAGTGGTGTAATTGTAAATTTGTACTGTCTCAAACAGGTTATAAAAAGGAGCCGCCGACAACAATGCAATGACCCACAGAAGAACAATGACCATCTTCACCCTTCTCTTGGTAATGAAGACTTTGGCTTTAAGAGGGAAACATATAGCTAGATATCGCTCAATGCTCAAAGCTGTGATATGCAGAATAGTGGAGTATGTACATCCTTCACTAATGAGGTACAGAAATTTACAAAGAAATTCCCCAAAGATCCAAGGTATAGACCTCCAAAGGCGGTACAAGTCAAAAGGCAAGCAGAGGAGAATGATCATGTCGGACACAGCCATGCTGGATAAGTAGAAGTTTGTGGTTGTGTTCATTTCTTTATATCTTTTAATTATAAGTATAGTGATGGTGTTCCCAAAGATCCCAGCCACCATTATGACCAGACAGATTATAGTCAGTGGGATGAGTATTCGGATGGGGAAAAAGGAGCACAAGTTTTCTGTGCATGGTGGAAGGTCGTTATCATAATAGCCAGAGACTTCATTGCTTTCATTACTTCTTATGGAATGGTTCTGCATGATTGAAATCAGGAGAAAATTACTAAGAGTACCACAAATCCAACTTCACCACGCAGGCTCAAACCGATAATGATCATGAACTTTAGGTCAAATTGAAATCGAAGTGGAGAAACTCGAAAAATTACAAGTTCTGAATGTTCAAAAAGGCAGAATTCATCATGAGACATCAGCGACCCAGGAGCAATCTCGTGTCTGCTATAATCAGTCCCCTTATCCGTTCTTATATCTCCTCGGTTGGATTAAACTACAAAGATGCGTTGTTTCCAGCTGTTGCATACATAAAATCATCTGCGCTGCTGAGAAAAAGGACTTCCTAAACATACAATGACTTCAAAGTACATAGGTTCTTCTAGGAGGAGAGAGACACTTTTCATCTAGCCATGAACGCTGGAAGTAGGTATTCTGCTTTCCAAGGAAAAAAACATTCTTCCAAAGCACAAGCAGCCAGGAGGAGGTGGGTTTAGGATGAAGTCTGTTGTGCAATGTCTCCGTACACTGGCTGCATATAACACAAACAGCAATGTCTCCACCCCACAGATTCATCTCTTCTTTGTAGCATACGCCTCCTGTTTTCATTCATTGCTACAAATTGGGATATGATTAAAGGGACCCTGTCATCTGATTCACGCTGCACATGGCTTGGAATTTTTTCATGATTGCAGCTAGGTATATTTCACTCGGAACCAATCCTGCATTTCAGAGAAATAATAGTAAGAAGATCCGGCCGGAGATCTTCCAGGTGATTGACAGGTGTCTTCCTCATGTGTACATAGGAGAATCCTATCAATAACCTGTAGTAGCATTGGGAAGAGCCTGTCAGGGGTTAGAACGGGGCTGGTCTACTCTCCAGCTGGATCTTCTAACTATACTTTTGGGACGATGGTTAGAGACGAGACCAGTCCTGCTCTGTCCATGGCTCACCAGCCAGGCTCCGATTCGTGCTGCCCATGGTTTAGGCAGCATGATTCCGATGACAGGTTCCCTTGAAAGCAGATCTTCCACCAGATTTCGCAATACAAACTGCATGTATAAAAAATAGAACTTTTAAGCCAGATGAGGCTGCTGTACTTAGTTTAATATTCCACTTCAAAATGGCCGTATAATTTTCCACAAGTGACTCCACCATCACTGCTGCCTGCGCTATACATTTTTCATGATGAATTCTTTACTTTTGCACAATAGCAAACATAGTGGCAAAATGTATTGTAAGATTTATTATTTGGTATATTACGGTAAATAAATCCTTTCAAAATGAGTAATAACGTAGAAATGACAAAGGTCTTATCATGCACCAGGAGATATAAACCCAGTGTCGAAGTAGGGGAAAAAGGATTTATTATGTCATGTGATGAAAAACTAAAATACAATTTAATCTCTTCTGATATATATGCCAAATCCTGTTCCACTGGAAGCCACATCCACCAATAATTTACCACTTTTCTATGGAATCCATTTGAATCAAAACATATATTCCACTACAATTGATAACTAGTACACACTGACTGAATATATGAACATACACGTAGCCACAAATCACAGATGTAAATATTTAGCAGCTATGCCAAGACCTATGAAAATTGAATAGCCACTCAAAAAATAAATATACATATAATTGTATTAAATATATTATAATAAAATAAATGGGGAGTGACACAGAACAGAAGTTGTGACACAGAACAGAAGTTCATAAACAAAAAAAAAAAAAAGCATCAGATGAAGGGACATGTATGGCTGGTATATAGGACTCCTTGAGAAAGCTGAGGCGAAACACGCGTTGCATCATTTGGTCAGTCTAATTCATACGTATGGTCCATTTGCATTGACGTCATTGCTGTTGAATTGGTTTATTGAATATTGGGTTACCCTTACCTCATGTGAAATATTCTGGGTTAATTCTCCCTCTGAACTCTTCTTGCACTTGCTATTATATTTTATTCTATAGTCTTGTATGATATCATGTTCTCAATGTGTAACCTTTATTGGACTCAGATTATATACCTGCCATTCATGTTGTCACCTCACCTTTTTTTTCCGTAAACTTTTGTTCTGCTACTCCCCACTTACGATATTTATTATCTTTATTTTTAAGGCTACGTTCACATTAGCGTTGCGCGCCGCTGCGTCGGCGACGCAACGCACGACGCACGCAAAAACGCGTGCAAACGCACGCAAAAACGCTGCGTTTTGCGACGCGTGCGTCGTTTTTTGACGAAAATCGGATGCAAGAAAAATGCAACTTGTTGCATTTTCTTGCGTCCGACGCTAGCGTCAAAAACGACGCACATGTCGGAAAACGCAACGCGAAAAACGCATGCGTCCCCCATGTTAAACATAGGGGCGCATGACGCGTGCGTCGCCGCTGCGTTTCCCGACGCTGCGTCGGTAAACGCTAATGTGAACGTAGCCTAAGTGGGTATCACATTTTTTTTAAAGTCTTTACTACCTGAATATGTTACTAAAAATGCATTTGTTTGGTCCATTGTTGCTTCTGAATAATTTTTCATATATACAGGAGACATTCCTATCATACGATGAACGTATAGTGTAAACTTGTGCGTACAACACTTATTTCCATGTTGGTTGTTTGGATGTTTGGCTGACATGAGAAAACATTTTGATTGATTTTGATTAAAAAAAAAAATCTTTATAAATCCCAGGGACTGAACCGTGAGAGCGCGATTATTAATTTAAAATTAATTTAAAGTAAAAAGAATCTAGCGAGTTTTGGAAACTGCTTGAGAAAGCGGTCTATTGAGGATGCGAAACGCGCGTCGAGCTCTTCCTACACCCGACCCAGGACCCTCCAATATCTGCCCGTGGTAAGTGCCTGCCTGCCCTATATGGTGTTGCATTGTTTCTATTTTTGTCACCATACACGCAATGTTTTTTTTTTGGGTGAGGCAAACTTACCTGTGCCATACCCTATTGCACATGCACTTTATGATTGAACTGATTGCTAGGCACAGAGGGGAAAGTGCCATTGGTGGTTCCTGGTAACCCTGGTATTGGTCTGCACATGTATCCCTTTATCTGGTCTTTTCTCTGCGATTACCCTTGTATATTATCATGTTATGTGAATTTTCAATAACATCTAATTTTTACTCTTCAATACCTAAAAACTCTTGTTTCTCCTTGCATGGACATCTTTCTGAGTGGGTATATCTTCTCCTTCGCTAAATGGGCTAACTTATGTTGACAGAACTATGTCAAAGAGGTTTTTGTGGCTACTATTATTTCCATGTTGGTTGTTTGGATGTTTGGCTGACATGAGATAACATTTTGATTGATTTTGATTTAAAAAAAAAAATCTTTATAAATCCCAGGGACTGAACCGTGAGAGCGCGATTATTAATTTAAAATTAATTTAAAGTAAAAAGAAACTAGCGAGTTTTGGAACCAGCTAAAAGGAATTATGATACTAGTCCTTCAATGGATACACGATGTTCATGTCCTGGTCATCGGAATACAGTAGCTGTTCTGCTTTATAGCCACCTTCTTCATGAAAGTGGAATATAAACAGACATTTGTAAGATTGCTTGTTTTTCCATTATTTCAATATATCTATAAAAACTAACAATTTCCATTAAACGTCTAAAAACTGTAGGTGGGCTAAGCACAAAAGAGCAACCATACACCATGAAAAGGCTAGCCGAAGTGGTGTGCCGACAGACGGTATTGGGCATTTGTGCCCAATAAATGGCAATCCCACACGAGGTAAACACCACAAGACGTGGTGCTCAGATGATTTTTATTCCCATGACTATGCAAACAGATGCAGAGGAGAGGTGGCATTAGAAAAGATCACAGGACCCCAGATCTTTTCACCATTGAGCTTCACTGCCAAACCAGTCATCCAAATAAGTTATGTAACTATGGTGTACATTTTCTACAACTGTAATTGAAGCACATTTCACCGACATCTGCTTCTGTTTAAAGTGTTGGGCGTACAAAATTAAATTTAGAGATGGCATTGAGTTTCTGGGAGTCCCTGGGGTGAACTGATAGTTTAAAAGAGATGGGAACATATTTTAGTGCTTCATATTCCCTCAGAAATGTTATATCTAAACTTAGTTTATCAACAACATCAGAGAGTGTGAGAAATAATAGTAAATGTAATTCATGTAGTAAAGAGGAATCACAAACCAGTAAAAGGAGAAGAAACAACAAATACGATGCCATCTCCACCATCATAATATACATAGTAACATAGTAACATAGTTAGTAAGGCCGAAAAAAGACATTTGTCCATCCAGTTCAGCCTATATTCCATCATAATAAATACCCAGATCTACGTCCTTCTACAGAACCTAATAATTGTATGATACAATATTGTTCTGCTCCAGGAAGACATCCAGGCCTCTCTTGAACCCCTCGACTGAGTTCGCCATCACCACCTCCTCAGGCAAGCAATTCCAGATTCTCACCGCCCTAACAGTAAAGAATCCTCTTCTATGTTGGTGGAAAAACCTTCTCTCCTCCAGACGCAAAGAATGCCCCCTTGTGCCCGTCACCTTCCTTGGTATAAACAGATCCTCAGCGAGATATTTGTATTGTCCCCTTATATACTTATACATGGTTATTAGATCGCCCCTCAGTCGTCTTTTTTCTAGACTAAATAATCCTAATTTCGCTAATCTATCTGGGTATTGTAGTTCTCCCATCCCCTTTATTAATTTTGTTGCCCTCCTTTGTACTCTCTCTAGTTCCATTATATCCTTCCTGAGCACCGGTGCCCAAAACTGGACACAGTACTCCATGTGCGGTCTAACTAGGGATTTGTACAGAGGCAGTATAATGCTCTCATCATGTGTATCCAGACCTCTTTTAATGCACCCCATGATCCTGTTTGCCTTGGCAGCTGCTGCCTGGCACTGGCTGCTCCAGGTAAGTTTATCATTAACTAGGATCCCCAAGTCCTTCTCCCTGTCAGATTTACCCAGTGGTTTCCCATTCAGTGTGTAATGGTGACATTGATTCCTTCTTCCCATGTGTATAACCTTACATTTATCATTGTTAAACCTCATCTGCCACCTGCATAATCAACTGAAATGGTAAAAAAAACATCCACACATCTAAAATAAAGAATGAAGCAGCAATTCAATGTGCTAATATTCTGTGTTCACAGCTTTCATATTGTTGATAAACTAATTTTAACCTGGTGTCTTCTCTGCCTCTTTCAAACATGCAAGCACCCCTACGTCCAGCGATCAAGCCATACGACTGCTTCCATTCACGACACGCCTAATTACAATACAGTGTCCGGCCCCACTCTATGGCTTTGATTAGGTCTTTGTCAGTAAACTACCCACTAACTGCCAATAGACAGTACTCTGCGCTCTTCCTCCCAGACTTGTTCTTTGATACAGTTGTTGACTCCTTCCCACTACAGATCCTCTCAAGCCTATGCCATCATAGACCTTGCCCTTTCCTGGTTTTGCTTGTACCTCACTAACCACAACCTTTGTATCCCATTTTCTCTCTGTTGGTATACAGTAAAGGTTTGCACCTGGGACCCGCAACTCCTCTTCTTCTGTACCTTTGGCATGGTACAACTGAAAGTGCCATGGCAAGCAATTCTCCTCTCTACATCTATTGGTCCAGTAGTCTTTAGAACAAGGCCAGCTCTCAACTTTGAGCACTTTCTAAAAGTCAATAAATCATCATTGACAAAACTGAATTCATTACACAGGTCTACAAAGAAAATTGTTTTGTACTCATCGCAGGTGACTTTGTACTTTTCTGATAGTTAAGTAAATAAGGCAGCACACTGCAGCGCTAGAACATACAAACTTGAAAAACGAAATTTGAACTGCATTACTGCACTAGAAATATGAAAAATGAGAGCTTTTAGCGCATAAAAATGGCTAATTTTATGTGTACCTGGTAGCCCCTTTACATGCTCTCTTATACCAGGTCCTACACTTGCCTTACCTCGCTGAGAATAAACGTCTCCATCTGAATGGGTACATGTGAAACCTCTTCCTAGACCAAAATTCTCTCTCTCTGTGGAGGGGTATTGGACCTGCTGTAATTAAAACACTTGTGGCTAGGAGGCGGAGTGCACGATCAGAAGGCTAGAGAATACATTTCAAAAACCTGACCGGCACATCCAAACATAGACTCAGTGTGAACAGGTGCTGAACCTAGAGTCGCCAACTCGTATATAGTTAAGTAAATAAGGCAGCACACTGCAGCACTAGAACATACAAACTTGAAAAACGAAATTTGAACTGCACTAGAGGTACACATAAAATTGGCCATTTTTATGCGCTAAAAGCTCTCATTTTTCATATTTCTAGTGCAGTAATGCAGTTCAAATTTCGTTTTTCAAGTTTGTATGTTCTAGCGCTGCAGTTTGCTGCCTTATTTACTTAACTATATACGAGTTGGCGACTCTAGGTTCAGCACCTGTTCACACTGAGTCTATGTTTGGATGTGCTGGTCAGGTTTTTGATTTGTACTTTTCTGAATCATCTTTTGTCCGGATTTCAAAAATGTACATAGTTTTTCTGTAGCACGTATAGTTTCCATTGAGCATCATTATTACAAAGTATACAAAATATACTGAGGACATTAAGAAAACTGTAATCTACATATCAGAAAAAAATGCTTCACCTTACAAAGCAGTTTTTATTGAACCAGTAATTTCACATGCAAAACAGAAACCAAAATATGAGCAGAAATGAAAAGTGCTTGACATTAGACTGTCGTTGATACAATTTTTCAGGGTAATCCCTATATAACATCCAACATTAATCCGCCATCGAGTCATTCCAAAAACCCTGGTAGCGGTGTTCCATTAATTTAATGTCCTGGTGAAACCGCTTGCCTTGTTCATCGCTTACATCCCTAAGATTTTGAGGGAAAAAATCAAAATGTGAATGCAAAAAGTGTATTTTCAGAGACATGCCACATCCGAGACACTGGTATGCATTTAGCAGTTCCTCAACACGTTTAACATATTCAGGAGATTTTTTATTTCCCACGAAGTTTTCACAGATCCACTTGAAGCTTTTCCAAGATCTCAATTCCATATCATTTAGAGTTCCTTCAAACACATCAGCTCTCTGATCTGAAGACCAACAAATACCCCTTCCTTCAGTTTTGCTGTTGAAATGCTGGAGAATTTCTGTGATATGTACTGGAACCCTTGTGAATTTAGACTTTCACAAAGTTTTTAATCAATCCCAACTTTATATGTTATTATTATTGTTATAGCGCCATTTATTCCACGGCGCTTTACATGCGAGGAGGGGTATACATAATAAAAACAAGTACAATAATCATAAACAATACAAGTCATAACTGGCACGATGAACATAATGCTCTATTGTATTTCTACTGTCCCATAAACACAAGCAACAATATTTTGTGAAACCTCCTTGCATTCCCATTAGCAGATCAATCACTTTCACATCTCCACAGATATTCCATTGATGATGCTTATACTATAAAGCATCCAAAACAACTGACAGATTTTCATAACTTTACTTTAGATTAGGGTTGAGCGACTAACTTTTTTAGGGTCGAGTCGGGTTTCGCGAAACCCGACTATCTCAAAAGTCGAGTCGAGTGAAATCGGCCGATTATCGCGAAAAGTCGGGGATCGACCGAAACACGAAACCCAATGCAAAGTCAATGGGAAAATCAATCTCTCTCAGCGCACAAGCGAGAAGATGGCGATAGGCGTGCACGCCCCTAAGACCTATGTCATCACTCTGCCCACGCTCCTTCATTGGCTGAAAAAATGGCGCCAAACGCGTCATACGAAACGCGACTTTGGTGCGAAGATCGCCGACCGCATGGCCGATCCCACACTAGGATCGGGTCGGGTTTCATGAAACCCGACTTTGCCAAAAGTCGGCGACTTTTGAATTTGTTCGATCCGTTTCGCTCAAGCCTACTTTAGATGACATGAGTGAGCAATAGGGATTGATGGTTTCATATTTCCACTGTGAAAGCAACACTGCTTTCAAACTTCTCTGGGATGAGTCAATAAACAATCACCAATCTGCAACAAAATACTCTTGATTCAGTTCTTCAAAGATGCCATTCACATTGTTACAGTACACCATTGGTCCATCAACTGTAAAAAATTGTGTTAAAGTATTACTTCTGTTTCGGTAATAACACTGACATCATTATGAAGAAGATTCTTCTGTTTCAACCTAAATGCAAAACGTTCAGCTTTATTTTTTGACTATGAAAGGTCTCTGATGAGATCATTTATTTCATGTTGAGTAAAGCGCTCATTATCACCTGACAAGAGAATATTCGGTGCTCTGATGCCTATTTTCATGGAATTGGTGAGACCGTTCCTTTTTCATTATGTCAATAAGTATTAGTAAGCATTGTTTACATTGTATGCTATAACTGCTATTTATTGTTTTTACATGCGACTAAGAGTATGGAAATTGTTGCTGCTTTACAAGAATAATTTTTTTCTACAGCTTTCCTATATACAATACCTTAGTCATATTGATATCACAAGCACTATGGCAGCCGGAATCTTTAAATCCTGTTAGGGGTCTATAAGTCCATTATATATGGCCATTATACTATATGGTTGAGACTCCGCCCCAGTTTGTGTTTTCACTCGGGTGACTGGTTTTTATGTTGCTTTAGAATATTAAAAGTTACATTTTATAATAACCACTTATGCTTTATTATAATTGACATGGAATGACCCAATACTAAGAATCATCGTGATTAAGAGGAGACTGAAAATGTAACATAAAAGCCAATGTGCAAAATAGTAATAAAAACAACACACAAGAGAAAGAATTATACAACTTTTATTTTCCACAGATTTTATAGAATTTTGCTACATTGTTTATGTATATTTCTATGCGATTATACATTATTCCTTTTTATGAAGTCCAACATTATACAATTTATAGTGATAGGTTTGGTAGTGTACCTATAAGATTTTAAAAAGTTTTTTTTTCTCTTTTTTTGGAATGTACAGTGTATGAGGTAAAATTATTAAGGTTAGATTAAAAATTTAGCTTTTTTCTTATTTCTGCAGATATCTGCACTGAGACTCAGTGGCAGATGCGCTATTAAATGACATTTACTATCAAAAATAGGAATTCATCTTGAATTTTGCTATGAAAAAAAAAACAAAAAAAACAACAAGTCACTTTAGATCATCAGTGAGTGACCTTAAATTTAGACATTCAACCGTGTGGAAATTTCTGGGCAAATGCACACAACCTCATTTATACTGGCCGAACATGGCACATACAGAAGGCTCAGAAAGAAAAAAATCCATATATCATTTCCTGTGAGAACATATTAACCGCTACACAAAAAGGTGACAAAGGAAGAGAAGAGAACAGAGGTAAACGCACATCACGAGTCATAGGACAGATCATTGTTACCACCAAAGGACTGAAAATTTAACATCTGTTGTAACAAAACAAAATGAAAAATCTACAAAACACGTTATTTGACACAAACAATTACAATACATGCCCATTACTACTGCAGAAACAACTCTGGAAAAGATCTTCGTAGCAAGAATTAGCTGCTTATTTATCCAAGAGAAGTGCTCATTGACATTAAAATGCTTATCAATCCCAAGAAAACTAAAACCACAGTGATTCACCACCTCCTGACATAGCGGAGAATAAATAAAGAGGACGAGGATGGGTGCGGGATCGGAAAGTATGGGTGCGGGATCGGAAAGTATGGGTGCGGGATCGGACAGTATGGGTGCGGGATCGGACAGTATGGGTGCGGGATCGGACAGTATGGGTGCGGGGTCGGACAGGTTTCCATCACAGTTCACATACGCTGGCAGTTCATAGATACCTGCACAGAAGGTGCCCAATATCATACTTCATTCTGGTCATTCGAGAACTTACATATGCAAGCTCACAAAACAGGAGAAAATTGCAAAGTGCTTCGATGCAATTCTGACTACATGCGATTAACAATTTGGTACAAATTCAGGACAGACATTACATTAAACAGTTTTTTTCACCCCCCCAAGAAATAAAGCAGCTTAAAAAAAAGCTTTTCGGTGCAAATTACAACATTTTGCCTTTAAGATTTGGTGTGAGAAATAAGAAAGGCTAGAAACTTAGCATTGACGTAAAGAGGGCAACCACAATGGCAGGGCAACTATAAGACTAGTGGTAGTCCATGAGCCTATATGCTAGTTAGCTAAAAGTGCTGAGACATACCTGAATTTCCAAAGAGTAATCTTAAGTGGAAATCCTCTAGCCCTGTATGGCATACCCTCCCCCCACCCCAAAAAAAAATAAATGAAGGAACTGCCATAGAGACCTAGGGGGACAGAAGTGGATAGAATTTTTTTTGCTGGTTACGACAAGGCTGATCTCCTCAAGGTAGAAGGATAGAATGGTTGCTGGTTGCCAAGAAATAATGTAGCACCAGGCTTACCATATCAAAAAACCAAACCATTCATAAAACAGCATATAAGAATAGAAAGGTGGCACAAACAAGGTAATGGTGCTTCAAGCTAGGAATTTACGAAATGCGCAACAATGGTTATAAAGTATCTCAATGTAGGGAGAATGTGGGCTTTTCTAACTAAAGTTTAGAAATAGTCAAGAGTCGTGAATCCTATTTGGTCCTTAATCAGCCATCGCAACCAGAATATAAAATAAAACCATCGGTGTAGTATTAACCGGGCATACGTGCCAATAAAAGATAAACTGGGTAAAATAAAACATACAAATCTGTTCCAACCAAAGCATAAAACAATAAAGAGGATCTGTCATCAGATTTCACAATGCAAACCGTATACATTAAACAGATCTCTAAGACCTGATGAGGCTGGTATACTTACTTTGAAAGAAATCCACATTAGAAAGGCGCTATAATCCTGTTATTAAAATAGGTATTTCATAAGTCCAACAGTAGCTGTACTCAAGAAATTCCTATTTTAATATCAGGTGGGAAAGCTGTCAAAAAGGATTATACCGCCATTCTGACAAAGTTTCAATGTAAGTAAGATGTAGATTCTGCTGTGGATTTTATCCCTTTACATTGAAATCTACAAATAAAAATTGGCAGTGGAGATTGACCTACTGCATATTTAAAGATCCACATTGCAGGTCAATTTCCTTGAGAAAAAAAATTAAAAAATAAACAGCATGAGGATGAGATTTGTTGAGATTTCATCCCCATCGTTGGAACTGGAATTCAGTATGAATTTTCCTTGTGTAAATCCACATTTCCATCCTGTTCACTTACACTCTGAAAGCACACCATTATTATATCTGTATGCATGATGTGTCAATCATTACACTAAATTTTTTTTTTTTTTACAATTTTGGTCGGATTAGAAGCCCTTTCCCCTATAGGAGTCATACTATTGACTTACTATTCTCACAGATGAATTGGGCTTTTACACCACCTATTCTGAATACGGTAGATTTGCATTTCTGAAAATTGGTAGAAGTAAAAGTGTAAATAACATGTTTCGGATGAGGATACGAGAATGTGGCCAGCTGGGACGTCTTACAGCTTTTCCTCCTTAATCATTACCGAATTATGTGGAGCTGGTGTTACTAGTCACTGACCAGAACCCGTGTTGTTGAGGTCATGGTTTGGTAGTGGTTCATCAATCCACTGGAGATGTGTTTTAAGTGTCGGGGATGCAGAAGAAGAGGTCACAGTCCTGAGAGCCCAGTAATACATGGACACCCTAGTTATCAGAGAAGTTACAGCGCCCTAGGTCGTTCTGGATTACTCCATCTCACCTCTCAACAGACCAGTTGACGCAGTGCACGTGCCTACTAGTCACCATTATGGCCATGTCTATGATATTCCTTGCATCTGGTTAAGGCATCAACCTTTTCTTTATTCTAACCAGCAGAATTTGTCCTTCCACATATTATGTCCAAAGGTTCTTCGTCCAATTTAGAATAATGAGGTGGTGTCTGCTCCTATAAACAGGCAAAGGTAAACCTGGTTATCCTAAAAAAGCTCAATTCCCATCACGTCTTTGCAAGGCATCAGAATTCCGATGGAGCCTCATTCATGAATGCAGTCGTGCCATCTGTCATAGGTACAATACATACCTTCTGAACTTCCCTTATCCGCCATATTAATTGGTTAAGCTTACATACCATTCTAGAAATTCCAGTTACATTTACTGCCTGAGATGAGACAAATTACTGGATTTTGATTAAACCCCGGTTACCGCCCAGAGGGCAACGCATCAGGCAGCAACGAGGGTAGATTTAAGACACAGAGGAGGTAGAAGTACAATGAGAAGAACACCCCCCACTTTTTAAACAATGTATTTTTTTGCAGCACTTAAGGTGACCCTTTAATAAATCTCTATCATCCTTGCACAGGGTCAGTTGCTTAACCGTGAAAGAACTGAGGAGCGTTGGACGTGTGTAAACATTACACCACATGGCATATGAGTCGAGGTCTGTCCGGCTCAAGACCATACAATAGGACAAGCTTTGTGGCTGACAGAAGAGACAACATGACATGCTACAGTAGTCCTGATGCTGTACTACATGCCACAATGTTTTCTTTAAAAGCAATTTTGTAAAACAAAAGGTATGTTTTTCTTTAGTAGATGTAAAGTAAAAAAATAAAGTATAGGAATCAGGATAAAGCTAAATGGGGATCCTTCACTTTATGACAAAGTATTGGATAATGAAGGCAATCAGGATGGAGAATGTAGCAAACAGCACAAGGATGACGGCAGCGCACTGCTCGTCGCTCAGCGTCCTTGTTGTCCTTGTGGGTTCAGTAAAGTCTTTGCTGGTGTTGCTTTGTGACTCGTTCTTGTGTGAGATGAAAAGGACTGTGGCACTGTAAGGACCGGTCAAATCCTGGGGTCCGGCAGCATCTTGGCACTGGCGAATGGCACATACGCGGAATCGATATTCACAGTTCAAATGGAGGGCAGAGTATCGGTGCGATGTATTGGGTCCCTTATATGCCTGGAATAGAAAGGATCATGTGTCATTATCAGATCAAAATGTTGAGGTTGTATTCCATAAGCCACAATCTAAACAGTGTAACACTTAGGATTGTAATAATTATTAGGCCCGATTCATCAAAACTTTTACACCAGTATTCTGGAGTAAAAAGCTTTGAAAAATTGAGCAATTTTGGCACAGCGCGAGGCTGTGCTATAATTTTGGTACTTTTTGCATTATACCGCAATTCTGTCCCAGCTCCAATAAAGTGGGCAGAGATGGGGAAAAACGGGGGAGTGGCGACCGGCATTTGTCAAACTCATGATGAGCGGCGGTGTTTGTTACGACACAAATCTTACCCCAGAAAGGACTGGAGTGGGATTTGGGGATTACGTATGCCCGTATAGTTTTGTAGTATATATTACAATATAGCAGACGATCACAAACTCAGGTCCACTAGGGTGACAAAAAAATAAAAAAAGTTCCAAATTATCACCCTGCTCCCAGATAAAAAAAAAAAGAAAAAAAAAAGACATTCTCGAAAAATACTAATAAGAAAACCATATGGTAGTTTCCATAAAAGATCGATATTGAAAGAAAAATGTAAAATGAAGCGAGACCCAGAAAATTGAAACAAAAATTTGAAATTCTTTTTAACCACTAACATAAGGAGGTTTATAAGTCTGCATATCCCGCGGTTTGCTCTCCACAAGCAGAAGGTTTACCCCTTAAACCAAATATTTTGTATGAAAACGGACTACCCCTTGAATAGCAAAAGAGACAGGCTTGAAAGCCCCTGAAGTTTTCAGTTGCTGTAGACTTCATGTCCTCAATAAACTAGTTAACAGAGAACGTATTAATAGGATTAGTCGTGCAGGAAGTCTTATTAATGTAATACAGTCCTGTTTGCTTTGCTAAATTAATATACTTTGCAGTGTTATATTTTTAAAAATGTAATTCAATAACATGAAAAATCAATATTTGGCATCAACAGCTTTCTTTCTTGCATCTGACAAAAGTCGGGTAATGTATTAAACCGAATTACAACAGCAAATATATGCGCAACCAACACAAAGATGAACCAATTGTAGGGAAACTATTAAGATGTACGGTAGAACAAAACCTCGTAATAAAGCTTAATGAATACATCAGTATTAATCTCCGGAGAGGAAGCCAATACTCATTTGTATCTTAGCTTATACTTAGGCTTAATAAGATTTGCTTTTTTAGTAGAAATGTTCCTTTCATTTCAGCCATCAACACACATAAGACGACTCCTGATGTCTCTACAGCTCAAATTTACATATGTAATAGATAGGGATTCAGATGGAAGAAGAAGGTGGGTACAAAACCTGTCTCCTGTAAAAACAAAAACAAACTAAAGATGCCAAGTAAGTTGAAGATGAAATTATCTCTAAAAAACAAAGTTAAAGATCCTTTGTATTTTAGAAAAAAAAAATATTGTAATTTTTTACAAAAAGAAAAATGGGCTGATGCAAAAAGTTTGGGCATCCTTTGTGATTTGTGTGCTCAGATTACTTTGGTTTCAGACCTTAACAAGTCTGTTAGGATTATGGCTTGTTCACAATCATCATTAGGAAAGGCCAGATTATCTTTAGTACGTTGAGCCGTGTAAAAATTTTAATTTCCATAAACATATTTATGTAATGCTATAGATAAGCAGCTGCGGCCACCAGCATCAGGGGCTTAGCTACAGCATTCTGTAATGCTGTAGATAAGCCCCCGATGTCACCTGAAAGATAAGAAAAACAGGTTATATTATACTCACACGGTGCTCAGTGTCCACTAGAGGATAGGCTGTATGGTCGCATCATGCAACCATGCAGCCTGCCATCTAGATGTAGCAGAGCTAAACCCTTTGTGGGACATATGGATTAAAAGCATCTCTGCAGAAAGATGAGTAATTTTGTTGTTTTTACCTCTTTTACAGATGACGAGGGCATCGGGGGAATGGGCGAGGTCATAAGTATGGTTTAATTAAGATTATTAAAAGAGTGTCTTTTTTCAATTAAGGACTTTTTTCTGGGTGTCTGTGTTTTCATACAATGTGACTATGGGGTTAGTAATGGGGGCATCTTATTGATGCCTTTCCCTTACTAACCTCGGGGCTTGATGTCACCTGACAATACAAAGGTGACATCAAATCACCCAACTATCAACCCACTTGCCACCGGTAGAAGGCAAGTGGGAAGAGTGAGGCTAAGTGCCAGAGTTGTCGCAGTATCCATGGCTCCTTCCTAGGCTATAAATATCAGCCCGCAGCTGTCTGCATAGCCTTTGCTGCTTATTAATGAAACGAGGACCCCATGTCTTATTTTTTTTAGGATACCCTATTTTAACCCCTTTACCCCCAAGGGTGGTTTGCACGTTAATGACCGGGCCAATTTTTACAATTCTGACCACTGTCCCTTTATGAGGTTATAACTCTGTAACGCTTCAATGGATCCTGGTGATTCTGACATTGTTTTATCATAGTTAGTAAGGCCGAAAAAAGACATTTGTCCATCCAGTTCAGCCTATATTCCATCATAATAAATCCCCAGATCTACGTCCTTCTACAGAACCTAATTGTATGATACAATATTGTTCTGCTCCAGGAAGACATCCAGGCCTCTCTTGAACCCCTCGACTGAGTTCGCCATCACCACCTCCTCAGGCAAGCAATTCCAGATTCTCACTGCCCTAACAGTAAAGAATCCTCTTCTATGTTGGTGGAAAAACCTTCTCTCCTCCAGACGCAAAGAATGCCCCCTTGTGCCCGTCACCTTCCTTGGTATAAACAGATCCTCAGCGAGATATTTGTATTTTCCCCTTATATACTTATACATGGTTATTAGATCGCCCCTCAGTCGTCTTTTTTCTAGACTAAATAATCCTAATTTCGCTAATCTATCTGGGTATTGTAGTTCTCCCATCCCCTTTATTAATTTTGTTGCCCTCCTTTGTACTCTCTCTAGTTCCATTATATCCTTCCTGAGCACCGGTGCCCAAAACTGGACACAGTACTCCATGTGCGGTCTAACTAGGGATTTGTACAGAGGCAGTATAATGCTCTCATCATGTGTATCCAGACCTCTTTTAATGCACCCCATGATCCTGTTTGCCTTGGCAGCTGCTGCCTGGCACTGGCTGCTCCAGGTAAGTTTATCATTAACTAGGATCCCCAAGTCCTTCTCCCTGTCAGATTTACCCAGTGGTTTCCCATTCAGTGTGTAATGGTGACATTGATTCCTTCTTCCCATGTGTATAACCTTACATTTATCATTGTTAAACCTCATCTGCCACCTTTCAGCCCAAGTTTCCAAAATCGTGTCAGGAAAAAACAAACTAAGAATTACCGGGATGCATAGAAGCATTCTGGTGATAAAGTGACATGTCAGAATTAGAGCTTGGTCACAGGCCAAAATGGACTCAGTAACTAGGGGTTAATAACAGTGATGTCATCCACTTTTATATTTTACATACATGACATATTGTACTTCATGACAATGGTAAAAATTCTTTGATAGTACCTGCGTTTATTTGTGAAAAAAACGGAAATTTGGCGAAAATTATGAAAATTTCGCAATTTTTCAACTTTGAATTTTTATGCAATTAAATCACAGAGATATGTCACACAAAATACTTAATAAGTAACATTTCCCACATGTCTACTTTACATCAGCACAATTTTGGAACCAAAATTTTTTTTTGTTAGGGAGTTATAAGGGTTAAAAGTTGACCAGCAATTTCTCATTTCTACAACACCATTTTATTTTAGGGACCACATCTCATTTGAAGTCATTTTGAGGGGTCTATATGATAGAAAATACCCAAGTGTGACACCATTCTAAAAACTACACCCCTCAAGGTGCTCAAAACCATATTCAAGAAGTTTATTAACCCTTCTGGTGCTTCACAGGAATTTTTTGAATGTTTAAATAAAAATGAACATTTAACTTTTTTTCACAAAAAATTTAATTCAGCTCCAATTTGTTTTATTTTACCAAGGGTAACAGGAGAAAATGGACCCCAAACATTGTTGTACAATTTGTCCTGAGTATGCCAATACCCCACATGTGGAGGTAAACCACTGTTTGGGCGCATGGCAGAGCTCGGAAGCGAAGGAGTGCCATTTGACTTTTCAATGCAAAATTGACAGGAATTGAGATGGGACGCCATGTTGCGTTTGAAGAGCCACTGATGTGCCTAAACATTGAAACCCCCCACAAGTGACACCATTTTGGAAAGTAGACCCCCTAAGGAACTTATCTAGAGGTGTGGTGAGCACTTTGACCCACCAAGTGCTTCACAGAAGTTTATAATGTAGAACCGTAAAAATAAAAAATCATATTTTTTCACAAAAATTATCTTTTCGCCCCCAATTTTTTATTTTCCCGAGGGTAAGAGAAGAAATTGGACCCCAAAAGTTGTTGTACAATTTGTCCTTAGTACGCTGATAGCCCATATGTGGGGGTAAACCACTGTTTGGGCGGATGGGAGAGCTCGGAAGGGAAGGAGCGCCGTTTGACTTTTCAATGCAAAATTGACAGGAATTGAGATGGGACGCCATGTTGCGTTTGAAGAGCCACTGATGTGCCTAAACATTGAAACCCCCCACAAGTGACACCATTTTGGAAAGTAGACCCCCTAAGGAACTTATCTAGAGGTGTGGTGAGCACTTTGACCCACCAAGTGCTTCAGAGAAGTTTATAATGCAGAGCCGTAAAAATAAAACAAAATTTTTTTTCCCACAAAAATTATTTTTTTAGCCCCCAGTTTTGTATTTTCCTGAGGGTAACAGGAGAAATTGGACCCCAAAATTTGTTGCCCAATTTGTCCTGAGTGCGATGATACACCATATGTGGGGGGAACCACTGTTTGGGCACATGGGAGGGCTCAGAAGGGAAGGAGTGCCATTTGAATGCAGACTTAGATGGAATGGTCTGCAGGTGTCACATTACGTTTGCAGAGCCCCTAATGTACCTAAACAGTAGAAACCCCCCACAAGTGACACCATGTTGGAAAGTAGACTCCCTAAGGAACTTATCTAGATGTGTGCTGAGCGCTTTGACCCACCAAGGGCTTCACAGAAGTTTATAATGGAGAGCCGTAAAAATAAAACAAAAATTTTTTCCCACAAAAATTATTTTTTAGCCCCCAGTTTTGTATTTTCCCGAGGGTAACAGGAGAAATTCGACCCCACAATTTGTTGTCCAATTTGTCCTGAGTGCGCTGATACCCCATATGTGAGGGGGAACCACTGTTTGGGCGCATGGGAGGGCTCGGAAGGGAAGGAGCTCCATTTGGAATGAGGACTTAGATGGAATGGTCTGCAGGTGTCACATTGCATTTGCAGAGCCCCTAATGTACCTAAACAGTAGAAACCTCCCACAAGTGACACCATTTTGGAAACTAGACCCCCTAAGGAACTTATCTAGAGGTGTTGTGAGAACTTTGAACCCCCAAGTGTTTCACTACAGTTTATAACGCAGAGCCGTGAAAATAAAAAATCTTTTTTTTTCCCACAAAAAATATATTTTAGCCCCGAGTTTTGTATTTTCCCAAGGGTAACAGGAGAAATTGGACCCTAAAAGTTGTTGTCCTATTTGTCCTGAGTACGCTGATACCCCATATGTTGGGGTAAACCCCTGTTTGGGCACACGGGAGAGCTCGGAAGGGAAGAAGCACTGTTTTACTTTTTCAACGCAGAATTGGCTGGAATTGAGATCGGACGCCATGTCGCGTTTGGAGAGCCCCTGATGTGCCTAAACAGTGGAAACCCCACAATTATAACTGAAACCCTAATCCAAACACATCCCTAACCCTAATCCCAACAGTAACCCTAACCACACCTCTTACCCAGACACACCCCTAACCCTAATCCCAACCCTATTCCCAACCGTAAATGTAATCTAAACCCTAACTGTAACTTTAGCCCCAACCCAAACTGTAGCCCTAGCCCTAACCCTAGCCCTAACCCTAACGGGAAAATGGAAATTAATACATTTTTTTAATTTTTCCCTAACTAAGGGGATGATGAAGGGGGGTTTGATTTAGTTTTATAGCGGGTTTTTTAGCGGATTTTTATGATTGGCAGCCGTCACACACTGAAAGACGCTTTTTATTGCAAAAAATATTTTTTGCGTTACCACATTTTGAGAGCTATCATTTTTCTATATTTTGGTCCACAGAGTCATGTGAGGTCTTGTTTTTTGCGGGACGAGTTGACGTTTTTATTGGTAACATTTTCGGGCACGTGACATTTTTTGATCGCTTTTTATTCTGATTTTTGTGAGGCAGAATGACCAAAAATCAGCTATTCATGAATTTCTTTTGGGGGAGGCGTTTATACCGTTCCGCGTTTGGAAAAATTGATAAAGCAGTTTTATTCTTCGGGTCAGTACGATTACAGCGACACCTCATTTATATCATTTTTATGTTTTGGCGCTTTTATACGATAAAAACTATTTTATAGAAAAAATAATTATTTTGGCATCGCTTTATTCTCAGGACTATAACTTTTTTATTTTTTTGCTGATGATGCTGTATGGCGGCTTGTTTTTTGCGGGACAAGATGACGTTTTCAGCGGTGCCATGGTTATTTATATCTGTCTTTTTGATCGCGTGTTATTCCACTTTTAGTTCGGCGGTATGATAATAAAGCGTTGTTTTTTGCCTCTTTTTTTTCTTTTTCTTACGGTGTTTACTGAAGGGGTTAACTAGTGGGCCAGTTTTATAGGTCGGGCCGTTACGGACGCGGCGATACTAAATATGTGTACTTTTATTGTTTTTTTTTAATTTAGATAAAGAAATGTATTTATGGGAATAATATATATATTTTTTTTCATTATTTTGGAATATTTTTTTTTTTACACATTTGAAAATTTTTTTTTTTTACTTTTTTACTTTGTCCCAGGGGGGGACATCACAGATCGGTGATCTGACAGTTTGCACAGCACTCTGTCAGATCACCGATCTGTCTCAGAGCACTGCAGGCTTCACATTGCCTGCTCTGAGCAGGCTCTGTGAAGCCACCTCCCTCCCTGCAGGACCCGGATCCGCGGCCATCTTGGATCCGGGGCTCGAGCAGGGAGGGAGGGAGGTAAGACCCTCGCAGCAACGCGATCACATCGCGTTGCTGCGGGGGGCTCAGGGAAGCCCGCAGGGAGCCCCCTCCCTGCGCGGTGCTTCCCTGCACCGCCGGCACATCGCGATCATCTTTGATCGCGGTGTGCCAGGGGTTAATGTGCCGGGGGCGGTCCGTGACCGCTCCTGGCACATAGTGGCAGCTGACACCCGGCCGCGATCGGCGGCGCTCCCCCCGTGAGCGCCGCCGATCGCGCTGGATGTACTATCCCGTCCATGGTCATAGGGGCCCACCCCACATGGACGGGATAGTACGTCCGATGTCAGAAAGGGGTTAATAGCCAGAAAAGGCCAAGTATACAGTTTTGAGCTGATATTAATAGCCTGGGATGCTCCATGGGTATTAACCCCCTTCCCAGGCTGTAGTGAAACATGTATAAATATATATGTGTATAGTGAACTATGTATAGGTTTATTGTGTGTAATAATCTAACATCTGTCCTGAAGGCTGCAGCTCTCACCCAGGTGTTAATATGTATTTTCTTGAGAAGGCAGTCTATGGTCTCCGATCTCACCAGGGGGTCGTGCTGGGAACCAAGAAGAAAGGAAACATTTGACACCTCCTAGCTCTTTGAAGAGAGATGTCAATTATAGCCGGACACTAGCTATCTGTGGGAAGCTTTACACAAAGAGTCTCAGAGAAAATAATATATTCACTGGGGGTCAATCAAAAACAAGCAATTAGAATATCAACTTGAGGGGCTGGTCTAGAAATCTGATCTCCAGGGTGACTATAAATTTGGCTTGTATACATTCAAAATTGTTCACATGTGAGGGCAGCCTGAGAAGCTGATGTGATCCTGTCTATATTCATCCTACCCTCAGGGAGCAGAAGCAGACGACAAGTTAGCCATTTCTGTATGTTTTTCTCCTGTTTATTTTATACTGTTTTGCATAGTAGTATGTCTTTT
This sequence comes from Ranitomeya imitator, assembly GCF_032444005.1. Lineage (NCBI taxonomy): Eukaryota > Metazoa > Chordata > Amphibia > Anura > Dendrobatidae > Ranitomeya > Ranitomeya imitator. The sequence goes on along the minus strand of NC_091284.1, from coordinate 737,423,425 downwards.
TATTACCATATTTTTATACCTTTTTCTTTACTGTAGGCACTGAACCTTTTTGTATTAAAGCATAAAATTTTAACAGTTGAACCTTGTATGTTCTAAAGAATCCATAGCCTAAGATGTGTGAGCCTTATGAGTGGTAGACAGTATTAGAAATATTGCCGGGACTTATCGCCCATGTATTCGGTGAGTGGTGGCAGCGTGTATGAGCGGGTGTGTGGCCTAGGTTGGTGTGTGATTTATGCTCCCATTACAGCATAGGACAGAGGTTGAATGCTGGACAGAGAGGGGAACTAGATCAACCCTTGCAGGCACAACCCCAAGTCACATGCTGAGAGCAGATACGTGACGAATTAGCAGCAGCACGGAGAGGGATCCGTGACACAGGCTATAAACATCATCTCCCAGATGTCAGCTTTCCCTCTGCTAGTTACGAAAATTAGGCAGGAGCCCACGACATTTTTTTCAGAAAAATAATCTTTTATTAATTAAATACATGTACAGTAACCTTCATACACACTGTACTAATTGTATATGTCACAGACATCAGTATATCTATCTTTTCTATTTGTATTTACAGCATGTAATCCTCTACACTGTGTGCAGATTAGGTAAATTGTATTTTAGAGGATTATTTTTATTATTGATCAACAACTATATTCTCAATCAACCCAAAAGACTCAAATATCAAAGCTTAAGATTTTTTTAAGTTGGAGTGTTTTTTTTTTTTTTTTAGATTTGGCCATCTAAGGAGGATATCGGTTTGTGCAGGTAACTATTACTGTGCAGATTTATTAGGCAACTTAATAAAAACCAAATATATTCCCATCTCACTTGTTTATTTTCACCAGGTAAACCAATATAACTGCACAAAATTTAGAAATAAACATTTCTGACATGTAAAAACAAAACACCAAAAAATTAGTGACCAATATAGCCACCTTTCTTTATAATGACACTCAGCAGCCTTCCATACATAGATTCTGTCAGTTGCTTGATCTGTTTACGATCAACATTGCGTGCAGCAGCCACCACAGCCTCCCAGACACTGTTCCGAGAGGTGTACTGTTTTCCCTCCCTGTAGATCTCACATTTTATGAGGGACAACAGGTTTTCTATGGAGTTCAGATCAGGTGAACAAGGGGGCCATGTCATTATTTTTTCTTCTTTGAGACCTTAACTGGCCAGCCACGCTGTGGAGTAGTTGGAGGCATGTGATGGAGCATTGTCCTGCATGAAAATCATGTTTTTCTTGAACGATACCGACTTCTTCCTGCACCACTGCTTGAAGAAGTAGTCTTCCAGAAACTGGCAGTAGGTCTGGGAGTTGAGCTTCACTCCATCCTCAAGCCGAAAAGGTCCCACAAGTTCATCTTTGATGATACCAGCCGATACCAGTACCCCACCTCCACCTTGCTGGGGTCTGAGTTGGAGTGGAGCTCTCTGCCCTTTACTGATCCAGCCTCTGGCCCATCAAGAATCATTCTCATTTCCTCAGTCCATAAAACCTTTGAAAAGTCAGTCTTAAGATACCATATTTCTTGGCCCAGTCTTGACGTTTTATCTTATTTTTCTTGTTCAGAGGTGGTCGTTTTTCAGCCTTCCTTATCTTGGCCATGTCCCTGAGTATCGCACACCTTGTGCTTTTTGTTACTTCAGTAACGTTGCAGCTCTGAAATATGGCAAAACTGGTGGCAAATGGCATCTTGGCATCTTAACGCTTGATTTTCCTCAATTCATGGGCAGTTATTTTGCGCCTTTTTTGCCCAACACGCTTCTTGCGACCCTGTTGGCTATTTGCCATGAAACGCTTGATTGTTCGGTGATCACGCTTCAAAAGTTTGGCAATTTCAAGATTGCTGCATCCCTTTGCAAGACATCTCACAATTTTGGACTTTTAACCCCTTCATGACCCGGCCTATTTTGACCTTAAAGACCTTGCTGTTTTTTGCAATTCTGACCAGTGTCCCTTCATGAGGTAATAACTCAGGAACGCTTCAATGGATCCTAGCGGTTCTGAGATTGTTTTTTCGTGACATATTGGGCTTCATGTTAGTGGTAAATTTAGGTCAATAAATTCTGTGTTTATTTGTGATAAAAACGGAAATTTGGCGAAAATTTTGAAAATTTCGCAATTTTCACATTTTGAATTTTTATTCTGTTAAACCAGAGAGTTATGTGACACAAAATAGTTAATAAATAACATTTCCCACACGTCTACTTTACATCAGCACAATTTTGGAAACAAAATTTTTTTTTGCTAGGAAGTTATAAGGGTTAAAATTTGACCAGCGATTTCTCATTTTTACAACGAAATTTACAAAACCATTTTTTTTTAGGGACCACCTCACATTTGAAGTCAGTTTGAGGGGTCTATATGGCTGAAAATACCCAAAAGTGACACCATTCTAAAAGCTGCACCCCTCAAGGTGCACAAAACCACATTCAAGAAGTTTATTAACCCTTCAGGTGCTTCACAGCAGCAGAAGCAACATGGAAGGAAAAAATGAACATTTAACTTTTTAGTCACAAAAATGATTTTTCAGCAACAATTTTTTTATTTTCCCAATGGTAACAGGAGAAACTGAACCACGAAAGTTGTTGTCCAATTTGTCCTGAGTACGCTGATACCTCATATGTGGGGGTAAACCACTGTTTGGGCGCACGGCAGGGCTTGGAAGGGAAGGAGCGCCATTTGACTTTTTGAATGAAAAATTGGCTGCCCTCTTTAGCGGACACCATGTCACATTTGGAGAGCCCCCATGTGCCTAAAATATGGAGCTCCCCCACAAGTGACCCCATTTTGGAAACTAGACACCCCAAGGAACTTATCTAGATGCATAGTGAGCCCTTTAAACCCCCAGGTGCTTCACAAATTGATCTGTAAAAATGAAAAAGTACTTTTTTTTCACAAAAAAATTCTTTTAGCCTCAATTTTTTCATTTTCACATGGACAACAGGATAAAATGGATCCTAAAATTTGTTTGGCAATTTCTCCTGAGTACACCGATACCTCACATGTGGGGGTAAACCACTGTTTGGGCACATGGTAAGGCTCGGAAGGGAAGGAGCGCCATTTGACTTTTTGAATGAAAAATTATCTCCATCGTTAGCGGACACCATGTCGCGTTTGGAGAGACCCTGTGTGCTTAAACATTGGAGCTCCCCCACAAGTGACCCCATTTTGGAAACTGGACCCCCCAAGGAACTTATCTAGATGCCTAGTGAGCACTTTAAACCCTCAGGTGCTTCACAAATTGATCCGTAAAAATGAAAAAGTACTTTTTTTTTCACAAAAAATTTCTTTTCGCCTCAATTTTTTCATTTTCACATGGGCAATAGGATAAAATGGATCCTAAAATTTGTTGAGCAATTTCTCCCGAGTACGCCGATACCTCATATGTGGGGGTAAACCACTGTTTGGGCACACGGCAGGGCTCGGAAGGGAAGGCGCGCCATTTGACTTTTTGAATGGAAAATTAGCTCCAATTGTTAGCGGACACCATGTCGCGTTTGGAGAGCCCCTGTGTGCCTAAACATTGGAGCTCCCCCACAAGTGACCCATTTTGGAAACTAGACGCCCCAAGGAATTTATCTAGATGCATAGTGAGCACTTTAAACCCCCAGGTGCTTCACAGAAGTTTATAACGCAGAGCCATGAAAATAAAAAATAATTTTTCTTTCCTCAAAAATGATTTTTTAGCCTGGAATTTCCTATTTTGCAACGGGTAATAGGAGAAATTGGACCCAAATGTTGTTGTCCAGTTTGTCCTGAGTACGCTGATACCCCATATGTGGGGGTAAACCACTGTCTGGGCGCACGGCAGGGCTCGGAAGGGAAGGCACGCCATTTGGCTTTTTAAATAAAAAAAATTAGCTCCAATCATTAGCGGACACCATGTCACGTTTGGAGAGCCCGTGTGCCTAAACATTGGAGATCCCCCACAAATGACCCCATTTTGGAAACTAGACCCCCAAAGGAACTAATCTAGATGTGTGGTGAGCACTTTGAACCCCCAACTGCTTCACAGAAGTTTATAACGCAGAGCAGTGAAAAAAAAAAAAAAAAAAATTCTTTTCTCAAAAATGATTTTTTAGCCCGCAATTTTTTATTTTCCCAAGGGTAACACGAGAAATTTGATGCCAAAAGTTGTTGTCCAGTTTCTCCTGAGTACGGTGATACCCCATATGTGGGGGTAAACCACTGTTTGGGCACATGCTGGGGCTCGGAAGTGAAGTAGTGACGTTTTGAAATGCAGACTTTGATGGAATGGTCTGCGGGCGTCACGTTGCGTTTGCAGAGCCCCTGATGTGGCTAAACAGTAGAAACCCCCCACAAGTGACCCCATTTTGGAAACTAGACCCCGAAAGGAACTTATCTAGATGTGTGGTGAGCACTTTGAACCCCCAAGTGCTTCACAGAAGTTTGTGAAAGAAGTTCAGAGCTGTGAAAATAATAAATACGTTTTCTTTCATCAAAAATAATTTTTTAGCCCAGAATTTTTTATTTTCCCAAGGGTTACAGGAGAAATTGGACCCCAATAGTTGTTGTCCAGTTTCTCCTGAGTACGCTGATACCCCATGTGTGGGGGAAAACCACTGTTTGGGCACACGTCGGGGCTCAGAAGGGAAGTTGTGACTTTTGAAATGCAGACTGACGGAATGCTCTGCGGGCGTCACGTTGCGTTTGCAGAGCCCCTGGTGTGCCTAAACAGTAGAAACCCCCCACAAGTGACCCCATTTTGGAAACTAGACCCCCCAAGGAACTTATCTAGATATGTGGTGAGCACTTTGAACCCCCAAGTGCTTCACAGACGTTTACAACGCAGAGCTGTGAAAATAAAAAATCATTTTTCTTTCCTCAAAAATGATGTTTTAGCAAGCAATTTTTTATTTTCACAAGGGTAACAGGAGAAATTGGACCCAGTAATTGTTGCGCAGTTTGTCTTGAGTACACTGATACCCCATATGTAGGGGTAAACCACTGTTTGGGCAGACGTCGGGGCTCGGAAGTGAGGGAGCACCATTTGACTTTTTGAATACAAGATTGGCTGGAATCAATGGTGGCGCCATGTTGCGTTTGGAGACCCCTGATGTGCCTAAACAGTGGAAACCCCTCAATTCTACCTCCAACACTAACCCCAACACACCCCTAACCCTAAACCCAACTGTAGCCATAACCCTAATCACAACCCTAATTCCAACCCTAACCCTAAGGCTATGTGCCCACGTTGCGGATTCGTGTGAGATTTTTCTGCACCATTTTTGAAAAATCCGCGGGTAAAAGACACTGCATTTTACCTGCGGATTTACCGCGGATTTCCAGTGTTTTTTGTGCGGATTTGACCTGCGGATTCCTATTGAGGAACAGGTGTAAAACGCTGCGGAATCCGCACAAAGAATTAACATGCTGCGGAAAATACAACGCAGCGTTTCCACACGGTATTTTCCGCACCATGGGCACAGCGGATTTGGTTTTCCATATGTTTACATGGTACTGTAAACGTGATGGAACACTGCTGCGAATCCGCAGCGGCCAATCCGCTGCGGATCCGCAGCCAAATCCGCACTGTGTGCACATAGCCTAATTCTAAAGGTATGTGCACACGCTGCGGAAAACGCTGCGGATCCGCAGCAGTTTCCCATGAGTTTACAGTTCAATGTAAACCTATGGGAAACAAAAATCGCTGTACACATGCTGCAGAAAAACTGCACGGAAACGCAGCGGTTTACATTCCGCAGCATGTCACTTCTTTCTGCGGATTCCGCAGCGGTTTTACAACTGCTCCAATAGAAAACCGCAGTGAAATGCACAGAAAAACCGTGGTAAATCCGCCATAAATCCGCAGCGGTTTAGCACTGCGGATTTATCAAATCCGCAGCGGAAAAATCCGCAGAGGACCAGAATACATGTGCACATATCGAAACCCAAACCCTAACCCTAGATCTAAACCCAACCTTAGTGGAAAAAAAAAAATTCTTTATTTTATTATTGTCCCTATCTATGGGGGTGACAAAGGAAGGGAAGGGGGGGACATTTACTATTTTTTTTTATTTTGATCACTGTGATATAACCTATCTCAGTGATCAAAATGCACTTTGGAACGAATCTGCCGGCCGGCAAGTTCGGCGGGCGCAATGCGCATGCGCCCACCATTTTGGAAGATGGCGGCGTCCATGGAGAAGACGGACGGACCCCGGGAGGATCGGTAAGTATGATGGGGTGGAGGGGAGCATGGGGGGTGGATCGGAGCATGGGGAGGTGGATCGGAGCGCGCGGGGGGTGTGGATCGGAGCACGGGGAGGTGGATCGGGGTGCAGGGGGGTTGGATCGGAGCACGGGGGGTGGGATTGGAGCACGGGGGGAGCGGACAAGAGCACGGGGGGAGCGGAGCACAGGACGGAGGGGAGCGGGGCAGTGTGCAGGACTAATCGGTGGCTTGGGGGGCGATCGGTGGGGTGGGGGGCGCATCAGTGTTTCCAGCCATGGCGGATGATATTGCAGCATCGGCCATGGCTGGATTGCAATATTTCACCAGTTATAATGGGTGAAAGATTACAAATCGCTCTGATTGGTTGTTGAAAGTGAAACTGCCAATCAGAGCGGTGAAATTGGAGTTAACCCTTTCACCTGATCTGCAGGGACGCGATCTTTCCATGACGCCACATAGGCGTCATGGGTCGGATTGGCACCGACTTTCATGACGCCTACGTGGCGTCACAGGTCGGGAAGGGGTTAAGCAAGTTTTTTGAGTGGATCTCCCATTAAGTCCTCAGCTCTTTCTATTAATGGAAGCAAATGGAAGCAAACCTCTCCACCTTCCCAACTAGATCTATATTCTCGAATCAAGGACATCAGTAACTGAATACCGAGCAGCCCTTAATGACAATACTGTAGAGAGATTTAACCTTGTTTGTTGTCACTGGGATTCCTTTTGGTCCATGTTAACCCCTTAGCGACCGCCGATACGCCTTTTAACGGCGGCCGCTAAGGGTACTTAAACCACAGCGCCGTTAATTAACGGCACTGTGGAAAAAGTGAATAGCACCCCCCAGAGGCCGATTTTCTCCGGGGTCTCGGCTGCCGGGGGTAGCCGAGACCCCAGAGAACATGATTCGGGGGGTTTTTAACCCACCCCGCATTTGCGATCGCCGGTAAGTAACCGTTCACCGGCGATCGCAAAAAAACAAACAAAAAACAAACAAACCGCGATCTCTTTTTAATTTCTCTGTCCTCCGATGTGATCGCACATCGGAGGACAGAGAAAAGGGGTCCCAGGTGGCCCCCCAATACTCACCTATCTCCCCCGATGCTCCTCGTGTCTCCCGGTGGGCGCCGCCATCTTCAAAATGGCGGGCGCATGCGCAGTGCGCCCGCCGGCCGGCCCCGCGAGAATCTTTGGGGTCTCTGCTGCCGGGGGTAGCCGAGACCCCAAAGAGCATGATCGGGGTCGGTTTTACCGACCCCTGTTTTGCGATCGCCGGTAATTAACTGTTTACCGGCGACCGCAAAAAAAAAAAAAAAAAGTAAAGTGTAATTCTCTGTCCTCTGATGTGATCGCACATCAGAGGACAGAGAAATAGGGGGATTCGGGGACCCTACAATAATCACCTGTGTCCCTGGATCCTCTTGCTGCTCCTCCTGGCCGCCGGCAGAAGAAAATGGCGGGCGCATGCGCAGTGCGCCCGCCATCTGTCTCCATCTGCCGGCCGGCAGGAGAACAGCAGTTGGGTCTAAAATTAGGGGTAGGGTTAGGGTTAGGGTTAGGGCTAGGGTTAGGGCTAGGGTTAGGGCTAATTTTAGGGTTAGGGTTGGGGCTAAATTTAGGGTTAGGGTTGGGGCTAAATTTAGGGTTAGGCTTCTTTCACACTTAAGTCGGTACGGGGCCGTCGCAATGCGTCGGCCCGACATACCGACGCACGTTGTGAAAATTGTGCACAACGTGGGCAGCAGCTGTAGTTTTTCAACGCATCCGCTGCCCAATTTATGTCCTGGGGAGGAGGGGGCGGAGTTACGGCCACGCATGCGCGGTCAGAAATGCGACGTACAAAAAAAACGTTTCATTGAACTTTTTTTGTGCCGACGGTCCGCCAAAACACAACTGATCCAGTGCACGACGGACGCGACGTGTGGCCATCCGTCATGATCCGTCGGCAATACAAGTCTATGGGCAAAAAACGCATCCTGCGGGCACATTTGCAGGATCCGTTTCTTGTCCAAAATGACGGATTGCGACGGATGCCAAACGACGCAAGTGTGAAAGTAGCCTTAGGGCTAGGGTTAGGGTTGGGGCTAAAGTTAGGGCTAGGGTTGGGGCTAAAGTTAGGGTTAGAGCTGGGATTAGGGTTAGGGTTTGGATTAGGGTTGGTATTAGGGTTAGGGTTGGCATTAGGGTTACGCTTGGGATTAGGGTTAGGTTTTGGGATTAGGGTTAAGGTTAGGGTTGTGATTAGGGGTGTATTGGGATTAGGGTTAGGTTTGAGGTTAGGGTTGAGATTAGGATTAGGGGTGTGTTGGATTTAGGGTTTTGATTAGGGTTAGGGTTGACATTAGGGTTGTTTTGGGGTAAGGGTTGTGATTATGGTTAGGGTTAGTGATTAGGATTATGGATCAGGTTGGGATTAGGGTTAGGGGTGTGTTGGGGTTAGGGTTGGAGCTAGAATTGGGGGGTTTCCACTGTTTAGGTACATCAGGGGGTCTCCAAACACGACAGCCAATTTTGCGCTCAAAAAGTCAAATGGTGCTCCCTCCCTTCTGAGCTCTGCCGTGCGCCCAAAGAGTGGGTTACCCCCACATATGGGGCATCAGCGTACTCGGGATAAATTGGACAACAACTTCTGGGGTCCAATTTCTCTTGTTACCCTTGTGAAAATAAAAACTTGGGGGCTACAATATCTTTTTTGTGAAAAAAAAAAAATATTTTTTATTTTCACGACTCTGCATTCTAAACTTCTGTGAAGCACTTGGGCATTCAAAGTTCTCATCACACATCTAGATAAGTTCCTTGGGGGGTCTAGTTTCCAAAATGGGGTCACTTGTGGGGGGTTACTACAGTTTAGGTACATCAGGGGCTCTGCAATCGCAACATAATGCCCACAGACCATTCTATCAAAGTCTGCATTCCAAAAAGGCGCTCCTTCCCTTCCGAGCTCTGCCGTGCGCCCAAACAGTGGTTTACCCCCACATATGGCGCATCAGCGTACTCGGGATAAATTGGACAACAACTATTGCAGTCCAATTTCTCCTGTTACCCTTGTGAAAATAAAAACTTGGGGGCTAAAAAAATCTTTTTTGTGGAAAAAAAAAATATTTTTTATTTTCACGGCTCTGCATTATAAACTTCTGTGAAGCACTTGGGCATTCAAGGCCCTCACCACACATCTAGATAAGTTCCTTGGGGGGTCTAGTTTCCAAAATGGGGTCACTTGTGGGGGGTTACTACAGTTTAGGCACATCAGGGGCTCTCCAAACGCGACATGGCGTCCAATCTCAATTCCAGCCAATTCTACATTGAAAAAGTAAAACGGCACTCCTTCTCTTCCAAGCTTTGCGGTGCGCCCAAACAGTGGTTTACCCCCACATATTGGGTATCGACGTACTCAGGAGAAATTGCACAACAACTTTAGTGGTCTAATTTCTCCTGTTACCCTTGTGAAAATAAGAATTTGTGGGCAAAAAGATCATTTTTGTGTAAACAAAAGCAATTTTTTATTTTCACGGCTCTACGTTATAAACTTCTGTGAAGCACTTGGGGGTTCAAAGTGCTCACCACACATCTAGATAAGTTCCTTAAGGGGTCTAGTTTCTAAAATGGTGTCACTTGTGGGGAGTTTCCACTGTTTAGGCACATCAGGGGCTCTCTAAACGTGACATGGCGTCCGATCTCAATTCCAGCCAATTCTGCATTGAAAAAGTCAAACGGCGCTCCTTCACTTCTAAGTTCTGCGGTGCGCCCAAAAAGTGGTTTACCCCCACATATGGGGTATTGGCGTATTCAGGAGAAATTGCATAACAAAATTTATGGTTACATTTCTGTTTTTACACTTGTGAAAATAAAAAAAATGGTTCTGAATTAAGATGTTTGCAAAAAAAAATTAAATGTTCATTTTTTCCTTCCACATTGTTTCAGTTCCTGTGAAGCACGTAAAGGGTTAATAAACTTCTTGAATGTGGTTTTGAGAACCTTGAGGGGTGTAGTTTTTAGAATGGTGTCACACTTCATTATTTTCTATCATATAGACCCCTCAAAATGACTTCAAATGTGATGTGGTCCCTAAAAAAAAATGGTGTTGTAAAAATGAGAAATTGCTGGTCAACTTTTAACCCTTATAACTCCCTAACAAAAAAAAAATTTTGTTTCGAAAATTGTGCTGATGTAAAGTACACATGTGGGACATGTTATTTATTAACTATTTTTCGTGACATATCTCTCTGATTTAAGGGCATAAAAATACAAAGTTTGAAAATTGCAAAATGTTAAAAATTTTCGCCATATTTCCGTTTTTTTCATAAATAATCGCAAGTAATATCGAAGAAATGTTACCACTAACATGAAGTACAATATGTCACGAAAAAACAATCTCAGAATCAGCTGGATCCGTTGAAGCGTTCCAGAGTTATAACCTCATAAAGTGACAGTGGTCAGAATTGCAAAAATTGGCCTGGTCATTAAGTACCAAATTGGATCTGTCACTAAGGGGTTAAATATAAGACCTCTATGAGATGGAGGTAACTAGGTCATAACATTTCACATAATTTCCCCCCCCGTTTTCCTTTTGTCTGTGTGTCTGTTTATAAGATTTTACTCTTTATCTACTTGAAAATGTTTAACTATTACTATAGTGTAAAATTGGTTGTTAACCCCTTTCTGACCTCGGACGGGATAGTACGTCTGAGGTCAGATCCCCTGCTTTGATGCGGGCTCCGGCGGTGAGCACACACCAAAACCACGACATGTCAGCTGTTTTGAACAGCCGAAATGTGCGCGCAATAGCAGCGAGTGAAATCGCGATCCACCCGACGCTATTAACTAGTTAAATGCTGTTGTCAAACGCTGACAGAGGCATTTAACTACCGCTACCGGGCGTGTGGCTGGAAATGCGCTCATCGCCGACCCCGTCACATGATCGGGGGTCAGCGATGCGTCGGCATAGTAACCAGAGGTTTCCTTGAGACCTCTATGGTTACTGATGCCGGCTTGCTGTGGATGCCACCCTGTGGTCGGCGTTCATAGCAAGCCTGTAATTAAGCAACATAGGAGCGATTTGATAATCGCTGCTATGCAGCAGAGCTGATCAGGATATGCCAGCTTCTAGTCTCCCATGGAGGCTATTAAAGCATGGCAAAAGTAAAAAAAAAAAAAAAAATGTTTTTTTTAAAAAAAAATGAAATAAATAAATAAAAAAAAAAAATATTAAAGTTTAAATCACCCCCCTTTCGCCCCATTCAAAATAAAATCAAATATACACATATTTGGTATCGCCGCATTCAGAATCGCCCGATCTATCAATAAAAACAAGGATTAACCTGATCGCTAAACGGCGTAGCAAAAAAAAAAAAAATGAAACTCCAAAATTACATTTTTTTTGGTCGTCGCGACATTGTATTAAAATGCAGTAACGGGTGATCAAAAGAACGTATCTGCACGAAAATGGTATCATTAAAAACGTCAGCTTGGCATGCAAAAAAAAAAGCCCTCACCCGACCCCAGATCCCGAAAAATGAAGACGCTACGGGTATCGGAAAATGGCGCAATTTTTTAGGTTCACTAAATGCTAAAATTGACCTGCCATTATGATTCTCTAGGTCAGGGGTCCCCAACCTGTAGCTCGGGAGCCACATGTGGCTCGCGAGCCTGTGATGTGTGGCTCGCGGCTGCCTGCCAGCTTGGTGCATTAGCACCAGGTGTAAATAACTATTAAGATCAGATCTCTAAATGGTGACTTGTGTGTAGCCCTGTACAGAAGAGCAGATCTGAATGGGGGTGAGATAGGAAACCGTGGAGCTTGGCATACTGCCTTGATGTGATTTCAGTGGAAAAGCTTTGGTTGTCATACCAGTAATGGAGGCTCTCGGTAACACTACTGTGAGTGGGGAAGAAGCTGGTTGTGGCTCGCGACCCTCTCTCAGAGCTGAACGTGGCTCACGACCCTCTTTTCACAGCTGGATGTGGCTCTCGAGGTCAGAAAGGTTGGGGACCTCTGCTCTAGGTCATTACGAGTTCATAGACACCAAACATATCTAGGTTATTTTTTTAGCTAGGTGGTGAAAAAAAAATTCCAAACTTTGCTAAAAAAAAATAATTTGCTATATATATACTGTATATTTTTAATAACTTTAGGCCTTTTAAGAGATCAATTCAGCTTCAATGTGCTTAACTGTTCACAATAAAGGATAAAGCCTAATATATATTAAAATAAAATAAATCATGTGATTAATGACAAAATACCTGTTTAAAATCGGAGTCTTTCCCGACCATTATTTGTAGAATATAGATGACGGGATCGCCCTTCATTGGGGCCAGGGATTCCCAGATAACTTCACAGGTGTGATCATTTATTCGGTCTATTCGAGGAGCTGGTAAATGAAGGCATGTAGGAGAACGTAAGAAGAGAAATGGAGCAAACTCATGTAAAAAAAATGCAATAAAAATGTATTTGTGATATTTCTCTGCATACTTGAACAAGCGCACATACCTTTCAGGGCAGGAGGGAGGGATTTAGGGGTTGTGAATATATATTCTGGGGAGAAGGGTCCCTCTCCCGCTTCATTACAAGCCTGAATGCGAAATTTGTATGTTGTGGACTCATTTAATCTTTGCACCTTATACGTATGACAAGGACCTCTGTATAAGGATATAAACCTGATGATGAAGAAAAAGAATAACGTGTGTAAATAAGTAACAGAACGATTATATACACTTTGAACTTCCACGCTGCTCTTCCATATGTTTTGCTCAATATAAAAAGACTGATAGCGATTTATTGATACTGCTAAACTGTCCAAATATTGCGCCAGCCTCTCTCCCAGCGCTGGGGCTTCATGAACATGGCCATACAGCCATATTTTTAAAGGTGTAATAATATAGTGATACATTTGCATCATTATCTTTAGAAATGGTTGTCAGGGGCTGTAATTATGCTGTGGACCTGAGAGGATGTGTCTGAGCGGAGCTCTGTATATCCTATAGAATATCCTGGAGAAGATCCATTCAATTGGGGTTCTCATTGGAAGCATTCTGAGTGAGTGGGGAAACGGTGGAGCTGTGAGAGGACACTGGGCGTCCCCCAGGTCCCTACAGGGGAGACTTTGATCTGGTGACGCAGCAAGTGGGAAAAGTTGCAGCGGCCATCTTGGTGTTTGTGCTCAGTGCAGCTCTGAGGAGAAGAGTGTAACCTCCCACTGGAATACAGCTGCATGAAGATCTGCGGAATACAAAGCTGAGCCCTCACCTGCTTTGAACCTCTCTGGACTGCTGCCTGTTGGAGGGTGTCCGGTCTCCCTGCCTGTCGGGGAGACGCCTGGAAGCTCCCTGGGTCGCAGCATCGTTGGCTGTCCAGGCTTGAGGTCTTGTGGAGGGTAGAGGACGGGCTATCACTGCCGGGAGCTATCTGAGGCTAAAGTCTCCCAGCCTGAATTATAAATCAACTAGATGGTGGCCCGATTCTAACGCATCGGGTATTCTAGAATATGTATGTAGTTTATTTATGAAGATTTCAGAATAATGCAATGAATACACAGGATTCGGCCGGCCGGGCGCCACCAATTAGCGAAGCATGGTTCAAATCCAGCCCCTAACCACTAAGGAGAATATTGCAGATGCTGAGGTGCAGTTTTAGTTGGTGTTTTTCTGTATTCAAACTTTCTGACCACCTTATAATATATTACTTACTAGATGGTGGCCCGATTCTAACGTATCGGGTATTCTAGAATATGTAGGTAGTATACAGCACAGGCTACGTACTATATTGCACAGTGACGTAGTATATAACACAACCGACGTAGTATATAACATAGCTACGTAGTATACAGCAGAGCTACGTAGTATATAACACAGCGTACGTAGTATATAGCAGAGCTACGTAGTATATAATACAGCCACGTAGTATATAACATAGCCACGTAGTGTATTGCACAGGTATGTAGTATATTGGTCAGCCACGTGGTATATAGCAGAGCCACGTGGTATATAGCAGAGCCACGTGGTATATAGCAGAGCCACGTAGTATATAACATAGCCACGTAGTATATTGTAGAGCCACGTAGTATATTGCACAGGTACGTAGTATATTGCACAGCCACGTAGTATATAACACAGTCACGTAGTGTATTGCACAGCTACGTAGTGTATTGGTCAGCGACGTAGTATATAGCAGAGCCACGTAGTATATAACATAGCCACGTAGTATATTGTAGAGGCACGTAGTATATTGCACAGCCACGTAGTATATAACAGAACCAACACAGCCACATAGTATATTGCACAGCCACGTTGTATATTGCACAGTCACTTTGTATATTGCCCAGCTACATAGTATATAGCAGAAATGTAGTATATAACAGAGCCCATGCAGTATGTAACACAGCCCACGTAGTATATAGCAATGTGGCCACTATATGCATGGTTAAAAAAGACTTAAAATAAAAAATAAACATATACTCCCGTTCTGAAGGCCCCTTAAAGTCCTGGCGCCTTGTGCAGGCATGTACTACGGAGGACAGAGAATGAACTTCAATACAATATTGCAGCCAGCGGGTAAGGAAAGGGTGAATCAAACACCTAAAAACCCCGCCTCCATGGCTGAAGATTGTTCCCTCCAAATTCAGGTGACAGTGTCCCTTTAATATGTATTTTCCTGACACAGCAGACTTCTGTCTCCAATCTCACCAGGGGGTCGTGCTGGGAACCAAGACGAAAGGGAACATTTGACACCTCCTAGCTCTTTGAAGAGAGATGTAATTTACAGCCTGACACTATCTATCTGTTGGAAGCTTTACACAAAGAATCTCAGAGAAAATAACATTCATTGGGGGCGTGGCCATGGCCCAATCAAAAACAAGCGATTAGAATATCAACTTGAGGGGCTGGTCTAGAAATCTGACCCCCAGGATGACTCTATAAATTAGGCTTGTATACATTAAAAATTGTTCACATGTGAGGGCAGCCTGAGAAGCTGATGTGTCTATATTCATCCTACCCTCAGGGAGCAGAAGCAGAAGACAAGTTGGCTACTTCTGTAAGCTTTCTCCTGTTTATTTTATACTGTTTTGCATAGTTGTAGGTCTTTTTATTACCATATGTTTATACCTTTTTCGTTACTGTAAGCACTGAACCTTTTAGTATTAAAGCACAAAACTAACAGTTGAACCTTGTATGTTCTTATGAAACCATAGCCTAAGGCAGGGGTCCCCAACCTGTAGCTTGGGAGCCACATGTGGCTCGCGGTCCCATGAATTGTGGCTCGCGGTCCCATGAATTGTGGCTCGCGGTTGTCTGTCAGCTTGGTGCCTTAGCTCCAGTTGTAGCAAACCATTATGAAGAGCACATCTGAAAATGGTGAATTTTGTGAGTAAACCCTGCACAAAAGAGCAGATCTGGATGCACATATATTGGTCTGGTTTTGAGATGATTTAAGTATGGTATGCTGGAGACAAGATGACACCACCTGTCAGAGGAGGTGTTTGAAGTTGGATGTGAGTGTCTTGGGAGTGCTTTATAGGAGAATACTGAATGCGGGTATTGTAGGAACCCATGGATCTTTGTATAGTGCTTTGGGATGATTGATTTTTGGGGAAAAGCTTTGGTTACCATTAGGCCGGGATCACACATGCGAGAAATACGTCTGAGTCGCGCATGGTAATACCCGGCATTGCCGCCGTCTCTCTGGAGCGGAGCGTGAGGCTGCATGTATTGCTATGCAGCCTCACGCTCCACTCCTGAGTGACGGCGGCAATGCCGGGTATTACCACGCAATACTCGGACGTATTTCTCGCATGTGTGATCCCTGCCTTATTGTGAGGGGGGCGGGAGCTGAATGTGGCTCGCGACCCTCTCTCAAGGCTGGCTGTGGCTCGCGACCCTCTCTCAGAGCTGAATGTGGCTCTCAAGGTCAGAAACGTTGGGGACCTCTGGCCTAAGGTGTGTGAGCCTTATGAGTGGTAGACAGCATTAGTAGTATTTCCGGGACGCATCGCCCGTGTATCCGGTGAGTGGTGGCAGCGTGTATGAGCGGGTGTGTGGCCTGGGTCGGTGTGTGATTTATGCTCCTATTATAGCATAGGACAGAGGTTGAATGCTGGACTGAGAGTGGGGAGATAGATTAACCCTTTCAGGCACAACCCCAATTCACGTGCTGAGAGCGGTCATGTGACGAATTAGCAGCAGCACGGAGAGGGATCCGTCACAGTGGGTACAAGAAAATTCCACCAAACGTATGCTCTAGCTTCTCAGCAGGGGGACCCTGAGACAGTGATACTTACCTCAAATCTCTCTCCCTCAGCTCTGGAGTTTAACCCATCAATGGACACAGAAGCTATTGGAAACCCTGTAGCAGCAAAATCTCTTGATTCCAATATGCCTACTAAACCACAAAGACCCCCATCAAAGGGCATAAACAAAGACACCCTTACCTCTGTATACCGAATGGACTCCCCAGGAGACCTAGAGGCTACCCATCCCTCTTTGGCCTTATGGAAGAATTGGAGTCAGGGAACAGTAACCTTGGCTCTGCTTCTTCCATTACTAATTCTCCTTTAAGACCCTCTGTTCCTGAGGAAATACATGCCTACTTACAACAAATTCCCTCTAAGGAGGATTTTGGGGCCCTCATCTCTGAAGTGAAATCTACATGCAGATCTGAGATCGCTGTGTTGCGTCAGGATATTAAATTTATTGTGGAATGTGTAGAATCATTAGAAGGACCCAACACCGACACATGTAAATATTTGACTCTGCTCCAGGAATCCTTTTTCACCCAGGCAGAAGCTCTTAGGGCTGCTAATCGGCATTTAGAGGACCTCGATAATCGAGGACGACGTAATAATATCCGATTAAGGGGCCTTCCCGAACAGTAGGGAAATGAGGACCTCCCAAAAATGTTGGAATCTATTTTTAATAGAATTCTAAACCTTCCAAATACTAACAAAATTAATACAATTAAGCTAGATAGAGCTCACCGTGCTCTGAGGCCAACGGGATCCTCAGCCTTACCATGTGACATTATTTGCTGCGTTCACGACTTTGCTACTAAAGAAGCTGTTGCCTCCAAGGCACGCACAATGCAAAACTGGACTATCAAGGATCCACTTCCAGCTATTCCAGGATCTAGCCTGGATAACACTGCAAAACAGACGACATCTTCGCCCCTTCTTTCCACTCTACAGGAGCGTCACATCATTATCAATGGGGATTCCCCTTCTCTCGCACAGCTAGGGTGGAGGGATTAGCAGCATCCTTCAAAGCTCATAGTGACTTGCCCTCCTTCTGCAAAACTTTAAACATTTCGCTTCCAAAGATCTCGGACTGGGAACTAGGATTACCATCACCTTCCCCTCCTCTACTTTGGCAAACAAGTCAAAAGAAACGAGGAAGACCAAACTCCGCTCAGCCCACTTCAACACCCATGAGACAAGAACCATCAGGACTTACACAAAGTCTACTTAATGTTTCGTCTGTATTTTGGGTTTCCCCTGTGGCAGTATAGGGATATCATATATAAATTTTGTACTGCTTTATAATTTGGCCCACATGAATATAACACTAACCATTTAGTTGACGGGACTTTCATCCCTGTTATCACTTAATTCTCTGATCAACTTAATTGTTGCTTGTTATAATAGTTTTGGTTCCTTCAATTTCCAGTGAGCCTAGAGTCTACCCCATTGCTCCCACACAAATCGTGAGCACATACATTGCTGTTGTTCAGATTACCCTAGGAGTTAGGAATTTGGGTGGGCAATTAATTTTCCCGAGGGGCCACATGAGAGACCATGACTGTTGTGGAGGGCCAAACTAATAGCTTGAAATTAATTACAATTAATATTAATAAATTAATATTGAGTTGATCACTTAATATTGAGCATAATTAAGTATACCGACACCCCCTATATCTCTTTGAACTCTCCACAGCCCCATATATATGGCATGAGCCCCACACAGCCTCCCTATATACAGCATGATCCCCACACAGCCTCCCTATATACGGCATGAGGCCCACACAGCCTCCATATACACGGCATGATCCCCACACAGCCTCCCTATACACCGCATGATCCCCACACAGCCTCCCTAAATACGACATGATCCCCACACAGCCTCCCTATATACGGCATGATCCCCACACAGCCTCCCTATACACGGCATGATCTCCACACAGCCTCCCCATACACGGCATGATCCCCACACAGCCTCCCTAAATACGACATGATCCCCACACAGCCTCCCTAAATACGACATGATCCCCACACAGCCTCCCTATATACGGCATGATCCCCACACAGCCTCCCTATATACGGCATGAGGCCCACACAGCCTCCATATACACGGCATGATCCCCACACAGCCTCCCTATACACGGCATGATCCCCACACAGCCTCCCTAAATACGACATGATCCCCACACAGCCTCCCTATATACGGCATGATCCCCACACAGCCTCCCTATACACGGCATGATCTCCACACAGCCTCCCCATACACGGCATGATCCCCACACAGCCTCCCTAAATACGACATGATCCCCACACAGCCTCCCTATATACGGCATGATCCCCACAAGCCTCCCTAAATACGACATGATCCCCACACAGCCTCCCTATACACAGCATGATCTCCACACAGCCTCCCCATACACGGCATGATCCCCACACAGCCTCCCTAAATACGACATGATCCCCACACAGCCTCCCTATATACGGCATGATCCCCACAAGCCTCCCTAAATACGACATGATCCCCACACAGCCTCCCTAAATACGACATGATCCCCACACAGCCTCCCCATACACGGCATGATCCCCACACAGCCTCCCTAAATACGACATGATCCCCACACAGCCTCCCTATATACGGCATGATCCCCACAAGCCTCCCTAAATACGACATGATCCCCACACAGCCTCCCTAAATACGACATGATCCCCACACAGCCTCCCTATATACGGCATGATCTCCACAAGCCTCCCTAAATACGACATGATCCCCACACAGCCTCCCTATATACGGCATGATCCCCACAAGCCTCCCTAAATACGACATGATCCCCACACAGCCTCCCTATACACGGCATGAGCCCCACACAGCCTCCCTAAATACGGCATGATCCCCACACAGCCTCCCTAAATATGACATGATCCCCACACAGCCTCTCTATATACAGCATGATCCCTACACAGCCTCCCTATATACGGCATGATCCCCACACAGCCTCCCTAAATACGGCATGATCCCCACACAGCCTCCCTATATACAACATGATCCCCACACAGCCTCCCAATATATGGCATGAGCCCCACACAGCCTCCCTGTACATGGCATGATCCCCACACAGCCTCCCTATCTACGGCATGATCCCCACACAGCCTCCCTAAACACGGCATGAGCCCCACACAGCCTCCCTATACACGGCATGAGCCAAACACAGCCTCCCTATACACGGCATGAGCCCCACACACCCTCCCTATACAGGCATGAGCCCCACACAGCCTCCCTATACACGGCATGAGCCAAACACAGCCTCCCTATACACGGCATGAGCCCCACACACCCTCCCTATACAGGCATGAGCCCCACACAGCCTCCCTATACACGGCATGATCCCCACACAGCCTCCCTATATACGGCATGAGCCCCACACAGCCTCCCTAAACACGGCATGAGCCCCACACAGCCTCCCTATATACGGCATGATCCCCACACAGCCTCCCAATATACGGCATGAGCCCCACACAGCCTCCCTGTACATGGCATGATCCCCACACAGCCTCCCTATTCTGGTATGATTGCACCCTAGTCCTATCCAGTTATGCTTGGTCCAATCAGAAAACATTAAAAAAACAAAACAAAACATTACACTTACCTTCCCGGTGCTCCCTCGCAGCGTCTTGTTCCGATGCCATCTGGGACTGTAAGTGCAGAGAGCAGTGAGTATTTATTGCTCTTCAGTAGTGCGCACAGTGTCAGCCGGAGCCTTCCTGCAGCTGCCAGCGGTCACGTGTGCCGCTTCTTAAGATAAATGAATATTCACCTCTCTGGGCATGGAAACATGTGACCACCGGCAGCAACAGAAAGCCGGCGGCTGAAACTGTGTGCGCTACAGAAGAGCAATGAATAATCACTGCTCTCTGTGTGCACAGTCCTGGCGTGCAGATCAAGAGTATTCCGACAGCTGTGCTCTGCTTGTGAGCAGCGCATGACGTCCATGCCATGCGCTGCTTACAAGCATAAAGCAGCTGCTGGCATCGGAGCAGGATGCTGCAAAGGAACGCCGGGAAGGTAAAAAACCAAACCCTTACACTTAATGTTTTCTGATGGGGCCATGCATACGAGGATGGGAGTGGGGACCAATGATAAGGATGGGGCCATGCATACCAGGACTGGGGTTGGGTGCCAAACATACCAAGACGCTATTAAAGAGAAATAAATATTCATTGCAGTGAATAATCATTTTTCTTTAGCAATGGGCACAGGAGTCAGTCCAGCCTCCTGTGACCTGCTGCTAAGCCGATGCTGCTCCCCCACCTACCCAACACAGCCAGAGCCGATACATCCAGACTATAGGACGCACCCCCCCCCATTTTCCTCCACATTTTTGGAGGAAAAAAGTGCATCTTCTAGTCCGAAAAATATGGTAATTAACTATAAAACACAAATACCACATTCCTATGAGGAGCTGAAAACAAATTTCTCCCTCCATTCTCTTACATTATTTCAACATATTAAAATTAGGCACTTTGCCTCATCATTATTCCACGGTCTACAGACCTCAATTCCTACCTCCTTCAAGAGACTGTGCAAGAATAGTTCAACAACAAGAGGATTAACATTAGTATTTACAATATTCTACAGCCTCCAGACAAATTCCAAAACTAGACACTCTTATATGCTCAAATGGGAGGAATATCTGCGTACAACACTGACCGTGGTAGAATGGAGAAATGTTTGGATCAGAGCAGCCAAGACTGTATCTTGTATTTCATACAAAGAAAATCAGTACAAAATCCTTCACCTCTGGTACCATACGCCTGAATTTTTACATAAAATGGACCCATCTATGCCTTCCCTTTGCTGGTGTTGCATCCCGTCTAGAGGTTCTATATTTCACATTTTTTGGGACGTTGTGGGCTATAGTCCAACTCCTCACTAAGCAAGTTTTTGGAGTGGATCTCCCATTAAGTCCTCAGCTCTTTCTATTAAATAATTTCCCTGAATCCATATCCAAGAGATCCATTAGATTACTTTTACATATGTTAACAGCAGCACACTCTTGGATTGCCTACCATTGGAAGCAAACCTCTCCACCTTCCCAACTAGATCTATATTCTTGCATCAAGGATATCAGTAACTTTAAATAACAGACGACCCTTAATGCCAATAGTGTACAGAGATTTAGCCTTGTTTGGTCTCTTTGGGATTCCTTATGACCTCAATGAGATGGATATAACTAGGTCGAAACATTTCACATAATTTCCTCTCCTTTCCTTTTGTCTGAGTCTCTGGGTGTAAAATTTTACTCTATCTACTTGAAAATGTTTAACTATTACTATAGTATAAGATTGGTTATTAACCTATAAATGAGAGTGAAAAATCTAAAATGCCTAATTATTTTTTATTCTCCTGTAAAATTTGAAAAATTTTCAATAAAAATTACAATTAAAAAAAAAGAAAAAAGAAATGATTGTCAAGTGTCATAAAATAAAACGGTAAGACATTCAGTAATGCTGTATTTTCTTAAAATGTTCAAGATCAGGTGTTTCCGGACAGAGTAACATGTTCCCATCTGTGGCAGTGGTGACCACTATGTCCGTAGCCTTTTCTGCTTGTGCATGCAGAAGGACCAGGTGAGCAGTCACTACTATACGTATGCAAGGAGCAGGCTCTATGGATGCAGCATTTTCTTGATTTATTAGACTTAAGACTCGGGTTAAGTATGCATTTTATTTTGATAAGAGGAGACAGATAAGTGGCCAACAGGCACCTTTTATCATCAGGGAGAAAGGGGATGACTTTTTTTCAAAGCCACTGACAACCTGAACATCTATGCTCCCCTCATAATAATCTGATTAAAAAAAATAAGACAATAATTCATGTGCAAATAATAAAATAAATCTGTGTAGAGCACTTTTTTTTTTTTTTTTTTTTTTATCTTCCATCAACAATTTGGTAGCCCAGATGAAATCCCAGCAGACATCTCCTCACCTTTCACTCTTGTCCTCCATCTGAAGGTGGTACTGAATGGAGTCTGTCGGGGCGGCCCTGGACGTGCCATCTCCCCATTTCAGCTTAAGGCTCTGGTGACCATACACAGCACATTCCAGTCGCGGGGGCTCGGGGGGAAGGGGCTTGGTTTTCAATTTTACAGAATGGCTGAAAGGACCTACTCCCAGACTGTTTAGGGCTTGAACCCGGATTCTAGAAAGTAGAATAATTGGCAACTAGGTGAATACATTAAAGAAAACTGGAAAACCCCTATTACATTACTACATTGCTATTAAAGCCCTCGGTATCTTCTCTGAGGTCGTGTCAAAAACTATTAACTTGTATATGAACTTGAGGTTTCCGTATAATTCCGGGAAGGAGCACAGATCTAATAGGGGTTGGCCACACCTGGAAAAGTCTTCAGCAAGCAGGCAGTTATCCTGTACCCCAACTATGTGTGACGCACACACCGTTAGGATTCAGCTCTGCTTGTCAGCTCCAGCAGTGTCATATGCTGACCAGCATCTCAGCCGCCTCTAGAACAATGCGAGCAGAACGTGACCGAAAGTATGGAACTGGAAAGCTGTGTGTGCATTACACAGTGTTGGGATTTGGCAAGAGTTACAGGGAATGTCTCTCTCTATTTTTTTTATATAGATTAAATGCCATACATTTTACCAACAACCCCTGTAGAGCAATGAATTATTTATTACATAACAGTCTGCACTGAAGTTACCTCCAAGATTAACATTGTGCGGCAGCGTCTATCATGTGGGACAACATACGTCTACCAAGAAATGATTTGCCCTATACCTGTATGTGGAGTCTGGCTGTAACTGTTCTATGACGTAGCTGGAGGACTTTCCCACAGTGATGGTCTGCTTGTCTCCATAGTCTAGAATGTAGCCAGTAATTTCTGCGCCGTGGTCACACGGCCGATCCCATGCTACAGCAAGGCAGGTGGAAGGTGAATAGTCATGCGGGTTCTCCATTTCTTCCTCCTTCATCCCCCAGAGGTTGGTCACGGCTGCCGGTACAGAAGCAGGAGTCAAACATGCGACTACGTCGCTGAAGAGGCCTGTGCCAGCAACATTCACAGCCTGCAAGTATGAGAGCGAAGCACAGGAGAGTATAAATCACAGCAGCAAAACCAGGACACACCTTGTTCTAGTGGTAAATAGCCCGACAGTTCGACAGACACTTGCCTGAACCCTGCAGTAGTAGACAATTGCTGGAGAAAGACCTTTCATCTCGTACGCATAGCCAGGGCCGCAGTAGCACATTTGCATGCAGCCTTCCATGCCCCCCCACTCCACTCTGTACTCCGTAATGTCGGCACCATTATTATTGGGGGCCTGTGGGATGAAGAGTGAAAAAGAACTATCTGGATCCATCACATATCTTTATAGATTGCTTGCGCACACTTATTGCATTTAGGGTTAATAAGAGTCAGAGAGCACAGCGACCAAAAAAAAAATCCCATTGGGTCCCTACAGACCTTCACAAAGATGGCAACCATATGATGCCCAGAGTCCATCATATGTATACATACATATGCCTTTGTACAGGGAATCCGTCACAAGGTTTTTCTATCCTGAGAACAGCATGATGTAAGGGCAAAGACCCTGATTCCAGTGATGTGTCAGTTACTTTGCTGGTTTCTGCAGTTTTATCTGCTGCAGATTTACTAGGTCTGTGAATGTTGAGTTCTGTATAACCCCAACCACACCTCTGATTGACAGCTTCCTGTGCACACTGTGCATAGGCAGAAAGCTGCCAATCAGTGGTGGGGTTATACAGAGCTCATGAATATGGAGAACTACATGGCAGCAAGTTTACAAGTCCTCTAAGGGTTGTTTTATCAGCAGAAGGCTATCATTTTATCAAAACTACAGCAAGCAGCCCAGTTAGTGACA
Source organism: Ranitomeya imitator (assembly GCF_032444005.1). Lineage (NCBI taxonomy): Eukaryota > Metazoa > Chordata > Amphibia > Anura > Dendrobatidae > Ranitomeya > Ranitomeya imitator. The sequence goes on along the minus strand of NC_091284.1, from coordinate 737,399,100 downwards.
TCACTTGAATCAGGGTCTCTATATTATGCTGCTCTCAGATTAGGTGGCAAAAACCTAGTGACAGATTCTCTTTAATCTGTATAAAACAGTGCCGTCTGCTGCACTAATCTATACAGAGGACTCACACTAAAGAAAAAAAATACACAACGCAGCATATACAGTGGGTGGAATAAGTATTTGATCCCTTGATTTTGTAAGTTTGCCCACTGACTAAGACATGAACAGTCTATAATTTTAAGGGTAGGTTAATTTTAACATTGAGAGATAGAATATCAAAAATAAAATCCAGAAAATCACATTGTATAAATTATATAAAAAGGATCACATACTTATTTCCCCCACTGTAAACACATACATTTTTTTTTTTACCATAAAGCCTATGGGTGACATACCGCATATGCTCGAGTATAAGCCGAGATTTTCAGCCCCAAAAATGGTCTGACAGTGCCCCTCTCAGCTTATACTCGAGTAATGGAAGGCGGGGGGAGCGACGCCTGTCAAATACTCACATGCTCCCAGCGCTCCTGACGCGGTCCCCGCATGTCCCACGGTCTTCGGGTGCTGCAGCTTCTTCCCCTGTTTAGCTGTCACTGGTACCGCTCATTAAAGTAATGAATATGGACTCCACTCCCATAGGGGTGGAGCTGAATATTCATTACTGTAATGAGCGGTGCCATGTGACCGCTCACTACAAGAAGAAGCTGCCGGAGACGTGGGACATGCAGGGACAGCGCCAGGAGCAGGTGAGTATGTCATATTCACCTTTCCTCTTTCCACCGCCGCCCAGTCTTCCGCGTCCTCTGCTGTGACTGTTCAGGTCAGAGGGCGCGATGATGTATTAGTGTGCGCGCCGCCCTCTGCCTGAAGAGTCAGTGTGGAGAGAAGGGATGCTGAAGAGCAGCGACGAGAGGGGAGTATGTCATTTTTTTTTTTTTTAGTGCAGCAGCATTACATGTGGCACAATGCTATATGGAGCGTCTATGGGGCCATAAAGAACTGCATGGAGCATTATATGGAGCATCCATGGGGCCATAACTGCATGGAGCATTATATGGAGCATCTATGGGGCCATAACTGCATGGAGCATTATATGGGGCATCTATGGGGCATCTATGGGGCCATAAAGAACTGCATGGAGCATTATATGGGGCATATTTGTATATGGAGCATCTTATGGGGCCATAATGATCTGTATGGAGCATTATATTGGGCCTATTTTGTATGGAGCATCTTATGGGGCCATAATGAACTGTATAGAGCATTATATGGGGCTCCTGATTCAATATGGATATTCAAAAACACTTAACCTACTGATGTCTCAATTAATTTTACTTTTATCGGTATCTATTTTTATTTTTGACATTTACCGGTAGCTGCTGCATTTTCCACCCTAGGCTTATACTCGAGTCAATAAGTTTTCCAAGTTTTTTGTTGCAAAATTAGGGGGGGGGGGGTCGGCTTATACTCGAGTATATACGGTATGTATTTGTACAGCTATAACGTGGCATATTGTGGAGGCATCAACCAGGAAATCTATGGAACTCCTAAGGAGCACTACAAACATAGTGCATACAACTCCCTAAATTACATGCATAACTTATACTTAGTGGTTCAATCTAAAAATGCATCAACCGTGAGACCGCCCAAAGAGGTACTCGCTAAGGGTGCTTTCACACTGCGTTCCAGCACCCATACGGTGGCCCTGTCAGGGCTTACATCTGAATCCCGTTTAAAGCCGACTACAATGGTGCCGGCAGAGCAAACGTTTGCTGTGCCCTGCATCATTTTCGGGCCATGTACACCTACTGGAGACTACAGTTGCGTGTCCGCCTCTACGCCTCAAAATTCTTCACAGCAGAGCGCACGTTCTCTCTGCCAGCGCCATTGTAGTCTATGGCACCGTCTGCGCATGTGTCTGAATCCCGTTTTACGGGGGTTTCGGACGCAAGACCCAACAGGAACATCAAACAGGTGCTGGAATGCAATGTGAAAGCACCATAGGGAGTTTCCCCGGAGTCCAGCAGCGAGCGAGAGAGTGTCCCTTATGGAGCGATTTCACTGTTCATCTCAATACAGTAAATTAGAGCACTTAAAGAAGTGCATACAAGTCAAGTGTTTCTTGGTATAAGTAGTAAGTGGGATAATGAGAAGACTGCAATTTTAAGGATAGAGGGAGATAAATAGGTTTCAGCCCAGTCTTTAGGTACAGGCAGAAAGGGCATCTATTTTGTCACCAAGTGTTGGAAATGCAGCCTTGATGATAATTTGGATGGATTTGCTTGCTGCGCCTGTACACGAATTGCACTTGGTGAAAAAGTTGAGAAGGAAGTACTTACAGTGAGGTATGGTCTTAGTGGGAATGACTGGAGCCGGAATTTTGCTATTATAAAAGGTCCATCGTAAACTACTGACTATTAACAATTCAGTAGAAGGGTTATCTGGTTTCAGAAAACCCCTCTCCCCTAACTGCAGTTGATTAAAAAAAAAAAAGCCTGCACGTCACTCACTGTCCCGGTGTTCAGAGCAGACACTGCTCCTGGTGTCCAATGCCGGAGTTCAGTGGCTGCGCCCAAGTTGATGGCCACATACGGCTCAGATCCACAGAGGTCAGTGATCGCTGCAGACACCAGGGCTGTGGAGTCAGAGTCGTGGAGTCGGAGCCCATTTTGGTGGAGTCGGAGTCATGGAAATTGAGGAGTTGGAGGTTTGGCTTACCATCTCCACAGCCCTGGCAGACACCGAGAGCAGTGTCGGAGACTCCGCACTTGACGGAGGAGTGGAGTAAAGCAGTCATTGTTTTTTAAAATACACTGCAGCAGAGGAACGAGGTTTTAAAAAAAAAAAAAAAAAAAAAAATCAGAACATCCCTTTAACTGTTGAGATATAGTAAGGCGTTTGGACAGTGACTGCTGTTCCTTATTAATAATAACCGCTATAAGAACCACTTTTTTTTTTTTGTCAAAAAGCGGCCTGCAGCTCTGACTACAGGACATCCATTTTATTTTCTTCTCTTACCTCCCAGTGTATAAGTGCACAGGTTGCAGATCTGCAGCTTATCTGAGGCGGTTTGCACTGATCTGGGGGTCCTGGTGCGGTTGTAATTTCACTTTTTTCAGAAAATGGTCCAAACTAAAGAATACATAACAAAACATTTATTAATAAAATACTAACATTAAAATTACAACTACCGAAATGGTATCACAACGTACCATAAAGCAAGTACACCACATTTAGAATCATTTTTAAGCATAAACATCTAGAATCTCCGGAGTAGGACCATTGCATCTTTCCATTATCTCACCATAGACTTCTATGATATACTCCACATCGATCAGTAAAGGCAGTCCTATGTCGCCTTCTTGGGTCTTACAGCCAAGAAGAATCTGGCACAAAGATGGCGAGGTTTGGGAGAGAGGACTGCACATGTACAGGGTGTTCATAGTCTGTGAAGCTTTACTTCTACAGGAATGAGGCATCAATCAAACGTAAAATTAGATGGATACTTCCGCTAAAGATAATCCATGAGTTCCGGGATCTACATGAAAAGTAGCGATCAGGATGACGACCACCACCACAAATTTTCAGAACATAATGTAAAATGACCACTCATAGTGCAGAAATATACACACCCCAGCTTTGTTTGCTGCACGTATCCGGAAACTATAGCCTTTTCCTGGCAGAAGGCCACAAACTGTGTGCTCAATCTCATTTCCTTGGTATACCTCCCTCTGTTCACCTTCACAAGCAGACATCTCCAGGCTGTAGCAGGTGACTGGAGATCCACCATCTACAGGAGGGGGCGCTGTAGGCATAAAAAGTAGCACTGCTACATATGATGGGCAAGAAATATATACATGCATATATAAAGCTGTGTTATAATAAAGAGAACAAGGTATGTGTCCTAATATTATACAAGCAGGATGTTACAGGGACTGTGTCATCAGAAAATAATTAGTGACGAGCGAATTTACTCGTTACTTGAGATTTCTCGAGCACGCTCGGGGGTCCTCCGAGTATTTTTTAGTGCTCGGAGATTTAGTTTTTCTTGCCGCAGCTGAACGATTTCGATCTGTTTGCCAGCATAAGTACATGTGGGGGTTGCCTGGTTGCTAGTGCATTAAGTATCTTCATTTATTTTTTAACATTTTCTATAGTAGTACTGCAGATCCAATTTCATACATACATTCAATGTTTGCACACCATAGCATTTCAGAAAGCAGATGTTAGTCAAAGTGTTGGGGCGTGCTTACTGCCGCTGCTTACCATATACTGAGCGGTGACTACAGCTGCGCCGGTACGCCTGTATGACTGAAGGTCGGCTCCCAGGAGGAATAAAGTTAATTTTCTCACAGGTGCTGCACTTTCAGTATTGCGGCTTTGCCCCTTCCTAATGTTATTAATCTGCAGTTAACCCCATTTCTGTAGGTTAATTGCATTGTCTGACCTGACAGGTTACCCTTAAGTTATTTTTTTCTGTTATGTTAAATGTATTATTTATTTTACTTTTCCATACCACTATTTACACAAAAAAAATCTGAATCTTCTAATTTTTACACTGACCACTAGGCCTTTTAGAGGACTCATTTTTCCTAATTTATACAGAACATAATTTATACAGAACACTTCAGAAGTCTCAGCATGCTCAGATAACCCTACAAACAAATAAGGTCTGGGTTAGACTATTGCTGAAAAAATAAGTACTGTATATACTCGAGTACAAGCCGACCCGAGTACAAGCCGACCCGAGTACAAGCCGACCCGAGTACAAGCCGACCCGAGTACAAGCCGACCCGAGTACAAGCCGACCCGAGTACAAGCCGACCCGAGTACAAGCCGACCCGAGTACAAGCCGACCCGAGTACAAGCCGACCCGAGTACAAGCCGACCCGAGTACAAGCCGACCCGAGTACAAGCCGACCCGAGTACAAGCCGACCCGAGTACAAGCCGAGGCACCTACTTTAGCCACAGAAAACTGGGTAAGCTTATTGACTCGAGTATAAGCTGGGTATGCATTGTCCCCCATATCCCTGTCCTGCTATGTGTGGCTCCGCTTGTCCTGTCCTGGTATGAGGCTCTGGTATGTGGCTCCGCTTGTCCTGTCCTGGTATGTGTGGCTCCCCCTGTTGTATGCATGGCTCCCCCGGTCCCACATTGCTCAGCTCCCCAGTCCCCTGGTTGTATGCATGGCTCACATTGCCCCCCCTCCCCATCATACTCACCCTCCTCCTGTCTGCATCTCCGTTGTCTGGCACCTGTCATCTCCTCTGCGGTCACATGGTAACGCTCATTAAGGTAATGAATATGCGCTCCCCTCCCCGCCCATAGGAGTGGAGACGCGTCCATATTCATTACCTTAATGAGCACCGCACAGGAGAGCCGCCGGCGCCGTGACAACGAGATGCAGGGACGGAGATGAAGCGATGGAGGGTGAGTTTGATGTCCGCTCCCCCTCCCCCCACCAGCGTTCTGGACAAGTGACTCGTGTATAAGCTGAGGGGGGTGTTTTCACCACAAAAAAATTGAGCTGAAAATCTATATATAGAGTAATATTTTTTGTTCATAATGATAAAACACGCAAGAGATAGAATATATATATATATATATATATATATATATTCTATCTATAATATAACGCTGGGAGCGTCACTCTGTCCGAAGCCGCTATAGACTGCGCAAGCGCAAGCGCCGGCGCAGTCTGGGCCTCACAGAGCGACGCTCCCGGGAGATCGCGGTATGCGTAAGCACTGAACGCATACCGCGATCTCCACCGGAGAGTCAGGGACCGCCAGGAGGGAGGGTAAGTATACTCACCTTTCCCGGTTCCAGCGCTGCTTGCGGCTCCGCCTCCCGGCTCCTCTGCTCCCGGCTCCGGAGGGCGCGGACTGCGCAGGCGCCGATTCCTGCTGCCGGATTCGGCGCCTGCGCAGTCCGCGCTTTCCGGCGCCATTTTCTTGAAGACACACTCCGGCTCCACTGCAGGTGTGTATTCAAGAAAATGGCGCCGGAAAGCGCGGACTGCGCAGGCGCCGATTCCTGCTGCCGGAATCGGCGCCTGCGCAGTCCCCGCTTTCCGGCGCCATTTTCTTGAATACACACCTGCAGTGGAGCCGGACGATAGGTGAGTATGGTATTTTTTTTTTTTTTTATATGGCAGCAGCATTCGGGGGCATATAATACAATGGTGGCGCAGGATGGCAGCAGCACATGACAGAACGGGCGCAGGATGGCCGCAGCACATGACAGAACGGGCGCAGGATGGCCGCAGCACATGACAGAACGGGCGCAGGATGGCCGCAGCACATGACAGAACGGGCGCAGGATGGCAGCAGCACATGACAGAACGGGCGCAGGATGGCAGCAGCACATGACAGAACGGGCGCAGGATGGCAGCAGCACATGACAGAACGGGCGCAGGATGGCAGCAGCACATGACAGAACGGGCGCAGGATGGCAGCAGCACATGACAGAACAGGGGCGCAGGATGGCCGCAGCACATGACAGAACGGGCGCAGGATGGCAGCACATGACAGAACGGGCGCAGGATGGCAGCAGCACATGACAGAACGGGCGCAGGATGGCAGCAGCACATGACAGAACGGGCGCAGGATGGCAGCAGCACATGACAGAACGGGCGCAGGATGGCAGCAGCACATGACAGAACGGGCGCAGGATGGCAGCAGCACATGACTGAACGGGCGCAGGATGGCAGCAGCACATGACAGAACGGGCGCAGGATGGCAGCAGCAAATGACAGAACGGGGACGCAGGATGGGAGCAGCAAATGACAGAACGGGCGCAGGATGGGAGCAGCCAATGACAGAACGGGCGCAGGATGGGAGCAGCACATGACAGAATGGAGGCGCAGGATGGGAGCAGCACATGACAGAATGGAGGCGCAGGATGGGAGCAGCACATGACAGAACGGGGGCGCAGGATGGGAGCAGCACATGACAGGATGGGGGCGCAGGATGGAGCAGCACATACCAGGATGGAGACCATATACCAATATAAATGCTCGCCACCCGGGCGTAGAACGGGTTCAATAGCTAGTATATATATATATATATATATATATATATACATATATATACATATATATACATATATATATACACATACATACATACATACACGTATATCAAATATAACCTAACACAATTTAAACAAGAAGTCATTTTCTTAAAATTCAAAACAAGACCGCCAAGAACAAATACAAAAAAAAAGTATTTTGCCATAAACATTAATGGAGGCCTGACCGCTCTCATGAATGGTCTATTGTAGTACAAACGTGCATTCCTTATAAAATAACAGTTCTTTGACCAACTTTTCCTCTGTTACTAAACCCGGATGTTACCACCACTGTCTGTGTGCATAATGTCCGCACTGGACAGTGAGAGTGAGTGGGGATACAGCCCATCGAAAAGGAATTCCAGGAGGAATCGTAGATAAATTGCACAACACAGAGTTTTAAGATGTTTTGTAGGTAAATGTAAATGCTGCCAACATTACCCCATCGTAACTGGACTTCTCTTGCCCGTGGTCTGCCTTGGAGTCTTGGTGGCTGGCAAGGTCCAGGTATCACAGCTGGGGTCTGTACTGTCAAATACTCGGAAGCCTTAGGAAGTCACAAAAAATAACCCTAATAATTAAAAGTTCAGCGACAAACCCCACTGTAATGTATAATGTGTATGGCAGAACTAAAAAGTGTAGCTTTATTTCTGGGGAGCACCAGCTGTGAAGAATGGTTACAAAGAGCACCTCTAGTTCTGGAGGACCTGGATACACAGACAACCTGTTTGGAAAAGTACTGTGCAATGTTTAATTCTCCTGTGGTGGTGCTGCAGGGTAACAGAATACTTTCTATACTTTCTATCAAGTTGCCCACAGATTACAGCTGATTGTAAGGCTATGTGCACACGTTCAGGATTTCTCGCAGAAAATTCCTGAGAAAAACCGGACATTTTCTGCAAGAAATCCGCAAAAAAACCGCATGCGTTTTTGCCGCGTTTTTTTCCGGACACTTCCCAATGCATTTTGAAGTGGGAAATCCGTAAAAAAAAAAAAAAAAAACGAAAAATTAATGAACATGCTGCATTTTTTACCGCGATGCGATTTTTTCGCGGAAAAAAAAACCGCATCATGTGCACAAAACATGCGGAATTCATTCTAAATGATGGGATGCTTATTGTATGTGTTTTTTTTGCGGTTTTATAGCGTTTTTAGCGGAAAAAACCGCAACGTGTGCACACAGCCTTAGGGGTCCTAGTGAGGGGATATTTTGTGATCTGTCACAACGGTCAATGAATGTTTCCAACAAGTAGGAATGGTCCACAGCGGAGAACCCCATTAAGAACCTACAATCACGGACCATTACCCACGGCCACCTCAATGGTCATACTGTGTGGTATGAACTCTCCATTGGGTAGAGGAAATTTGATCAGACTGAACAGTGTATTTGCTTTGGCCCCACCATGGCCAGGGCACTAGTTACTACCAGTAGCAATATAAACTGGATATAGCCCAATTCTTGGCCTAAAACATAAAAGTGGCAAAACCATATTCATCAACGTTACTGTAGGTTACACAGCAGGGTATAAAAGGGTTCAAATTAGTGATCATGGATCTATGAATGTAATATGTCATTCTGCTGGGGGATTTTAAGGCGACCCTCCACCTGATAATACAAATTTCACAATAAATGCAAAAGGAATAATTAATAGCTAGTGCTCTCCTACTGTGGAATTAAAAAAAGAAACTCATACAAATCCAGAGAGGCTATGGCAGAGTTGAAGACCCAACCCGCAGTCCCACCCCGATGCATGAAGAGGCTATTGCACCAAAACTTCTAAGGTGAATTAAACAAGAGCAAGGCTATGAAGTTTTTCACTACAGGTATCCATTAAATCAGTATATCAGGGTGTGTGTGTGTTTATTATGGAGAGGGGCAGTGTGGGGGTATACTATGGAGAGGGGCAGTGTGGGGGTGTATAATACAGAGAGAGGCAGTATTAGGGGGATATTTTGTGCAGGAAGCACAATGAGGGGCAATTATTTATTCAGGGGCATAGCATATGAGATATTTATATTTATGGGGCAGTATAAAGATACTTTTAGTTTTAGGGGCACCGTGTCACGATGTGCTGCTGAAGATGGAGAAGTCTGGATAGACTAACTCAGGGCATGAAATTTCATCATGGCGTCTGGACAAAATGGAGAAAATAAGGAGAACAACCTAAATCATAACAGATGTCGTACTGTAGTTCCTGCATGGCCACAGTCTTATGATGACTGTTAATAACTCACTATTGTTAAGGACATAATGGGAGTTGTAGGTCCATGCGATACAATTGAATATGGGGATGACCTGCCATTGCAATTGATCACTGTATTAGCTTGGTGCTGTATAGATGTACTGATGGTGTTTCTGGGCCTGCATTCATGTACTGACTGTGGTTCTGGTGCTGTATTCATGTACTATTGGTGCATAAATTACAGCAAATCTGTCAATGCTCAAATGTCCCTGCCCCTAATGCTAATTTACGTTTATATTAAAGTGTGGCGATTGTCATAAAAAATGAAAAAACCTGCAAACTTTGTCATCAACTTGTTGACACCAGAAAACCTTTGAGAAATTTCCATCAAAGCTCATCTGCATCACTATTATAAACTAATTAATCAAGAAAATGTAGCAAATCATACCGGGCTTTGTCCACCTTCACTCACGCAGATAACATGAATCCTGTAGGAGCAGCCAGGGCTCAGGTGGTCACACACATGTTCTCGTGCCACCCCAGAGTACGTAGTGTCCCAATTGTTTCCTGAAAGATTAGATTGGCGCCAATCACAAACCATTGTCTTAATACCATCTGTGCTGGTTTCCTACAATTGCTATAACAAGGATTTTGAGATGCACAACTAAACATCAAAGCTTCCTAGAGTCAATGTAATAAACTCATGAGCGGAAACTCATTGACCAACCCCGATAGACGAGAAATCTCACATGTTGTGTATTGTACACATGATTTAACAAAGAATCTGTCTTCAAAATATGCTTATCAGGTGGATTGAATAGCTTTAAATGAACAGAACACACGTCACAATAGATGAAGGTACAGCCCTATCAAAAATACAAAATATCGAAACGGGAAACAAAAGATGGATGGTTATACAAATATAGAAGAACATGTCAGAGCAGACACCGACAAAAGGACCAAACAGGATAAAAAGAGCAAAATACATTGTAGAGCAGGGTTACTACCATTATAGATATTAATAATACTATGGTCCTGGTTCATCTAAGCAATTTTTGCCCAAATTCAGGAGTAAATGGATTCAAAAAGTTTGCCGAATTTTCGGCACAACTCAGACTTGGGGAAAAGTTTGTGACTTTTGACATTTTTCACAGCTACGCCACAATGGCCGGAGCTGGAACGTGAGAGATAGAAGTGGGAGAGTGACGCCACAGCTCGTCTAATTCATAACTAGTAAGACGCTCCCGATTCATGAAGAGGCATGAAACATTATATAAATCAGCAGCGGACGACTCCACCAAGCTCCCTCAAAGACCAGACAAAAAAAAAAACTGCTGGTCTTGATAAATGGCTGCTTAAGTGTATATATGTGAAGAATGACTTGTACAGGTACATAATCTCATGGTGTTACACTTCCCTCTGCTTTTTCTATTTATAAGTCTGTTCTAAAAGTACATAATGTAGTGAGATTGTGTTCATGCATGACAAAAAAAACATACAGTATCCAATGTAAATTCAAAAGGCAGCCAAGATCCCTTATAAGGAATGATTGAGGGCTGAAGTATTCCGTAAAAATTACAGTGGATCCATAATAAGCTGCATTGCATATTATAATGACAGGTGTGTTGGGCTAGGATTTTAAATTTCCCTAAAATATACTGATGTTGAGTTGCATTTTCACTGCACAGTCATCAGGAAACGAGCACTCCTACTTATCCTGCCGATCGCCCCAGATAAATGAGTGATATGATCTTCAGGTTGGCCCAAAAGATGGTCCTTCTTGGCAGCGCATTGTCATGTAGAAACAAGACCTGTGCTGCCGAGAACAAAGGCAGCCTACGAGCACAGATCAATTCATTAATGATTATTCTGTGCACATTTGAAGTGTGAAATGACTGTCAAGCGGCAAACATGTCATGTATCACCGCACATCGGCTGGTGTAAATGTCCCTCCAGGTTCTTAGCTACAAAGTAATATAGTTGTAACAAGTCTACTGGGTTCATGAGTATTGCACCCTCTTCTGGTGCAGAAGGTCAAATCCTGATATTAAAGCAAACTAGGAGAAGATGACAGGACAACCATGGACCAGCGATTTCCAAACTAATTATTAAGCGGGAACCCTTAAAAATATTGCTAATTGTGAGGGCACTTGGTGCAGGCGAGGGTAATGCATTCTATCATTGAGGGTCCTGGGGTGGATTTGTAGACCATGGAGAACTGTGCCTGGAAATGATTCATGACTCGAGTGTATATCATTATATTCTACAACAAATTCTGCACAGTCATTTAAACCTATGCTGATCCCATAGCAAAGACATATCAGGAGTTAATTACCGCTTTGCTCTTCAGATATTTCCACAATATACTTAGTAATTGTTGCTCCTCCATTATCTTTCGGTGGATCTAAACAGAAACAAAAAAGTTATTTCGTTCATCAGGAAAAATAAAAAATAAAAAACATTCTTATAAAGAGGACAATTCAGAACAGCTGTTAAAAAAAATACAATTTTTTTTCAGAGACTGAATCACACGTGTTTGTAATGAACAGCACATGGATGCAACACGCATGGCGTCTGTTCACATCATAGACAGATACGTCTGCATGTATAGGTTTGGTTTGTGAACTGGATCACACAAATATTTCATTTTATTTTTTTGCTACAATGTGTCAGTTTCTTTTAAAAAAAGATGAAGAGAATGGGCCCAACATTAGAAGTATAGAGGACAGAATGTTCCTTAAAGGTGCTGGGAGTTTTGGGGAACACAGAGTACACAGCATTATATGCAGTGCTATATTGCCAGATTTATTTATATAACAACAAATTATAGCAAATCCATTTATTATTAAAGAAACAAGGTGTGACCGATCCAAGCTGTCCATGTAAAAGTGCAAGTTCACCTTGTCGCATTTTAGGTCTAGAATTCACATCACAAGTTACGGTCTGTTTTATAATCCAGAGCTGCAGTTACAAATCTGTTGGATAAGATTTCTGACTTTATCTTTCTGGCTGAATGCCCGCAAAAGACTGGATTCAGATCCAAGTAATACAGATTATTTTTTCCCTATGTTGCTAGTAAATTGGGTTATTGGACCCTTGATCAGTGTCAACCTGCAAAGCTGTAAATGGGATATAACAGCTCAATAGTAATAAGTAATGCTATGTACTTACAAAGTTACGTTTCTACTTCATACAGAATACGGCATAATTAGGTATAAAACGTCAAAACTGCTCAGATAAAACCGAAGACAAATGTAACCAGCAGCACTTACCCCAAGCTATGCGGAAGTTTTGTGCATGGACCTTTCCTTTCATAGTAGGCTTTGATGGTGCACCCGGCCTGTCTGGAAGAGTCACAAACTCCACCACCTCACTTGGACCGCTCTTCCCTTCTGAGTTATATGCAATAACCTAGAATTAGGGTTCCAGATTGAATATTGGAAGACATAACTAACAGGTGCACAATGCTTATAGCTGAACTAACACTGCAGGGCAGATAATAGAACTTCGATAATAAATGTAACAAAAGATTTGCTTGCATACAACTTCCAGTAACATTTGGTCTACATGGGGCAGACTAAGAGGAATAAAGAAAGTGCTCCAGTATTATTTTTGTACATAAGGTTAAAAGGGTTATTCCCAAGTTGTCTCAAACAGCATACAGCTTTCCAGTCTCTTGGTTTGTGACAGGATGGGCTCTCTTCCTTGAGAGACAGTTCTGGTGAAGAGCAGAGCTGTAAAATTAGGAGAACTAAAAAGCTCAGCATAGGTTCTGCAATAACACATTCAGCTATCAGTGATTTGCTCTGGAGAGTAAATCGCCATCACCATATTTACACAGAGATGACAAGGAATTTGGACAAGCACACCACTCAGGAAAGTGAGAGCTGTGATTAGGAGACCTGCTCTGAGACCAGCTGATGGTGGGGGTTGGTGATTTTGACAGCTTTATAACAGCAGCTTGTCAGGGGCTGAGATAAGCATCTAAAGGCCCCTTCACATTAAGCGACGCTGCAGCGATACCGACAACGATCCGGATCGCTGCAGCGTCGCTGTTTGGTCGCTGGAGAGCTGTCACACAGACCGCTCTCCAGCGACCAACGATGCCGGTAACCAGGGTAAACATCGGGTAACTAAGCGCAGGGCCGCGCTTTGTAACCCGATGTTTACCCTGGTTACCATCCTAAAAGTAAAAAAAAACAAACAGTACATACTTACCTACAGCCGTCTGTCCTCCAGCGCTGTGCTCTGCACTCCTCCTGTACTGGCTGTGAGCACAGCGGCTGGAAAGCAGAGCGGTGACGTCACCGCTCTGCTTTCCGGCTGACCGACGCTCACAGCCAGTACAGGAGGAGTGCAGAGCACAGCGCTGGAGGACAGACGGCTGTAAGTAAGTATGTAGCGTTTGTTTTTTTTTACTTTTAGGATGGTAACCAGGGTAAACATCGGGTTACTAAGCGCGGCCCTGCGCTTAGTTACCCGATGTTTACCCTGGTTACCAGTGAAGACATCGCTGGATCGGTGTCACACACGCCGATCCAGCGATGTCAGGAGGAGTCCAGCGACTAAATAAAGTTCTGGACTTTATTCAGCGACCAACGATCTCCCAGCAGGGGCCTGATCGTTGGTCGCTGTCACACAGAACGATTTCATTAACAATATCGTTGCTACGTCACAAAAAGCAACGATATCGTTAACAATATCGTTATGTGTGAAGGTACCTTAACTGATCTTCAGAAATCAATGGGCTGGGGAGAGATGGATGGTATGTTAGGAGTTAATGTATTTCCTGAAATGTAACTATTTCGCACTCTTGGCCAAGGTCTGAGCAGGCACTAGTGGCTGAGCTTCATGAAAGCCAGCTGTACACTATGAAAGATAAAAGCTCTCACTTAAGGAAAAGGACATAAGATCGAAAAGGAAAATAAATGGCAAACTTTCTTATTTTCATGCGGTCTAACTAAAGCAATTTACTATCTATAGAATACTTAAAAAAAGCTTAACTTTTAAGGAAATTACAAAAAACAGAATACACGTTATAATTTCCCATTGATCTCTACTATTTTCAGCTGGAAAATGGAGAATGAAAAGGGTCTTTACATGTACCTGACCTTTCCAGTGGCATTTCAGAAATAGCGGTTGTGGGTGCCCTTGAGAATTAACACAGTTCTTGACCATGATATGACCTCTATCCTGTATTTTTTTTACCAGCATAGCTGCTCTGATGTCTCCCACATACAGAACACACAGACATGACGGAGTCCTGCTCCCCTGTATCTATATAGTACATATTCAGAAGCAGCATGGATGGTATTATATAGCAGTACTAACCAGTAAAGCTGTGAATCCAGTCCTTGAGTTATAGAAACACTCGTACTAGAAAGCTGCAGCACCTTCTGTCACTCTCTGTGCCTATTCTCTCACTGTGATGTAGATGTTGGAGGAGTAAAGGATAGGGTTTCTCAATTATAACATTATCCTTTTGTTCACAAGGGAGAAAAGCTTTGCTTGGTGTGTCTTGCAGTGACTTACTCCTTTTCTCCCTATTTAAAAAAATGTGCATGCTTGGCCGAACCATACGGGGAGGCCAGTAAGACCAACCACTATCTAAAAATGTATGGCCAGCTTTAAAACTCAAAAGAGGAGATTGAGAGAAGATTTTTTTACTTGTTTTTTCCTATATTTAATGTTGCTTTAAACCAACAGAGTGTAAACAGGAGATGCTACCCAAATCTTATTTATCTGGTGTTCATATCCGATATGGTGATTATTAATGGCTCCAGGTTCTACAATTAACTGGAACAACAACAAAAATACAGTATATATTTATTTTTAAAGTTAAAGAAAATTACCCGGCCATTAACACAAAGTCTCAGCTCTCTGCACCTCTGATAGAGCTACGAGATGGAAGAGGAAGCTGGAAATAATCAGCGTCATATCTACCATTCATTAAGTACAAATGGCCAGACACATTACAATCTGACTGGAGGAGCCTTATAATGTCAATGGGATCCACAGACAATAAAAGCGTCACAACAAGGGCAAATATGGCTCACAATGATTAGTCTTTGCCTTGCAAATGTTTATGTTTCAACTAGAAATAAACCATTCCCACCATCTAGCTGCTTCCCCTGGTCCTATAAATGAAATGTAAGTGAATCAGGACCGAACGGTGGGCTGAATAAATGCTAAGCGTACAGTAATATATGGCTATCCTATTACATGCCGTATCCGGAGGATATGCCATAAATGCTCCAGATTTCAGTACTCATACAGTCCTTTTGGCATGTAAAATTGTGACTAGCCTCTGATGGAATGGCTCAAATGACCTCGATACAGAGCAAAACATACAGGAGAACGCCCGTACCCTGAACTTGTATTTTGTGCTGCGCCTCAGGTTCATTACTGTGAATGTAAGATCATCTCCATTATATTTTGGCTTGAATCCATAGCCCTATGAAAATAAAACAATAAGATGACTCAAACTTATTGCAAAAATGCAGCTTCATAAAAAAACAAAACAAAAAAAACAACAATTATTATGTAGGTAGATTGACAAAAATAATCCATGGATTGACTATCATAACTTTCCATTCTCCTTTTTTATATGGGGCAACAATCTACAGCCACAGACCACACAACTTGAGGATTAGGTTTGGACAGATTATGATCTTCATATACTGATAAAATGTGAAACGTGGGACGTAGTGGACATATTGTTAAGTAATGTATATCTCTATCTGACCGGAGTTGCTGACAACATGACGGTCTCACCTCATATCATCCGCGGTTTACTAATAACTTCAATAAATTCAATTTAATGTGTAAGAGAATGGAATAATTATGGCTCCTGTTGCCAAGCAAAGCAATGTCCTTCTCACGTAAAGTTATTATATTATGGTAAGAAATTAGTGTATCAGCACGATCCTACAATGGTCAGGATAATAGGATGATACAGCTGTACCCATAGATCAGACGAGAGCTGCCGTAGACATGGAGTCGGTCAATGCCGCTGTATACACGGACTATGCTGCACTGCCAGGAGAGAAAGATCTTAGGGGTTGTCCTGGACTGCCACGGATTACCAATCCATCGGATAGGGATCAATACGAGATCAGTGGGGTCCGACACCCGGCGTCCTCCCCAACCAGCTCACATCGAGGTGATGAAAGGGTAGAACGGCCATGTACATTGCTTACTGGCCTAGTCCCAGTGCCACATTTCACTTTTTGAAACCTGTGGTTGTTTCCTATTTCTACAGAATGAGAAGGCTACAGCCATAAAGTGACGCCACCACAACAAATTTTTATGGAAGCAGTAAGGAAGGGACACGCATACCGCGAAAGCGTAATAAAAGGGAATCAATTTTTTTCATTGTTATGCACCCTCTGGACCATCATTGTAATTATGGTGGACACCCCTTTAAAGGAGGCAAATACTAGACGCCGCACCCAGATAGAGAATGAATAGAGAAGGCCTAGCCTTGTACTCTACATAGTTTTTTTTCTGGCAATGACAATAGCAAAGGAAATGGCTAAAAAGGTGAGCAACCCATCTATCAGCCATTTATGGCGTAACCAACACAAAAAGTGGACTGAAAAATCCTCCAAAAAATTCAAAAAAAAGTCACAGAGAAAAAAGCAGAGATGTTTTACCTGCTGAAGCCTCCAACCAAATGCACTGCGGGGTGCAGCGGACCCGATAAATGATGGCAAACACACAGGTGCAAAAAATACCGATGAAACAACCACTTTCAATCCAGTGTTGGCTGTTTGGCATTAGTGCACAAAAAGATAAGAGATACTAGTCTGTATATGGCATAATTCACACAATCAATGCAGAGCATCTGGTTTACAGCCTATTAGTAACGCACATGCAGGCGGGCTGCCCAGTGCTACAAAATGCATGCTGTGTGAACAGGGGCCAATAGTTTACAGAGCCTTGCAGGGCGCAGTCGGACCAAGATGGCTCTGTAAACTATTGGCCCCTGTTCGCACAGCATGCATTTTGTAGCACTGGGCAGCCCGCCTGCATGTGCGTTACTAATAGGCTGTAAACCAGATGCTCTGCATTGATTGTGTGAATTATGCCATATACAGACTAGTATCTCTTATCTTTTTGTGCACTAATGCCAAACAGGCAACACTGGATTGAAAGTGGTTGCTTCATCGGTATTTTTTGCACCTGTGTGTTTGCCATCATTTATCGGGTCCGCTGCGCCCTGCTGGTGCATTTGGTTGGAGGCTTCAGCAGGTAAAACATCTCTGCTTTTTTCTCTGTGATTTATGGCGTAACGTATGGACATGTGACCGCTGCAGCCAAACACTGGAGAACTATGGATTCCAGGAAGGAAACAGCTGCATTTTATAACTCATGTGCCACTGAGGATTTTCAAAAGCGATCCACACCTTTAGGCTATGTTCACATGTTGCGTTTTGCGCACACACTTTTTTTTCCTGGCTGAATGGAAAAACTGCTGCTTTTTTTGAAAACACAGGAAAACCTGCTTTTTATCTGCAGCTTTTTTACAGCCATAAGATCAGGTTTGGGCTACAGAAAGAAAGCAGCAACAAAGCAACATTTGAACATTGCCTTAGGGTTGCTCTAAAGCCAAGATAATTACCTATGTACGTTAAATATTCACATGTTGGAAGGTACTTTGGAATTCTGCTTGCAAAAAGCACCTCAATATACCACCCTTAACTTAAAACAAAACACTAAAAATGGTGCTAAATAAAGAAGCAACAATTCCCCTACTGTACCTGACACTCTTATTTTAAGGACTACTGGGTCCCAAGAACATTTCTGTAGTTTTTGCCGTCTCTAGATCAACAATTACTAGCTCCTGTAAGTACGTATTGGTCACTGCCGTGGCCAGTGATTGGCTGCAGTGGTTACACATCCAACCAAAGCAGACCACCATTCTGATAAACGATGGACAGACATATACCAATATCTTTATTGAAAATTACCTATAAAAACATATAAAAACAATGGGAAGCCACTAGGCGGCTCCACAACCTGCATAAAGAGCTCAGTAACAGGTAAGTCAGTATAGTCACTGTTGAAATGCTAATTAGTAAGCGCCGGTGGCATATATTTACACATACATAGTGTCAATCAAATAGTGTAACAGTACATCTAAAGAAATAAGAGAACAGTGTAACCTAACCCCACAATGACCGAGCCAATTTCGACCATAATGGCCAAGCCAAATTTTACAATTCTGACCAGTGTCATCTTTTGTTGTTGTAACTCTAGAACACTTCAACGGATCCCACTGATTCTGAGAATGTTTTTTCGTGACATATTGCACTTCATGATAGTGGTAAAAATTTATTCGATATAACTTGCATTTTTTTTGTGAAAAAAAAAATGGAAATTTGGCAAAAATTTTCAAAATTGTGCAATTTTCAAACTTTTAATTCTTATGCCCTTAAATCACAGATATGTCACACAAAATAGTTAATAAGTAACATTTCCCACATGTCTACTTTACGTCAGCAATATTTTTTAAACAATATTTTTGTTAGGAAGGTATAAGGGTTAAAAGTTGATCAGCTATTTCTAATTTTTCCAACAAAATTTACAAAACCATTTTTTTTAGGGACCACCTCACATTTGAAGTGACTGAGTGGTCTATATGACAGAAAATACCCAAAAGTGACACCATTCTAAAAACTGCACATCTCAAGGTGATCAGAACCACATTGAGGACTTTTATTAACCCTTCAGGTGCTTCATAACAGGAACTGAAGCAATGCACCGACAGTTACTAATTAGGCATTCCAACAGTGGCTATACTGATGCCTGCCTGTTACTGAGCTATTTATGAGGGTTGTGGAGCCACCTAGCGGCTTCCCATTGTTTTAATTGAAAAATATTTAGAATTGATTCCTCAGTGGTTGATACCATCTTTTCAGTTAGCCATTAATAGGTATCAAATTGCAGGCTTTCTAGACTACTCAGATCCCTTCATCGGGCATAGAATAACACAAAATCTTAAGAATCACATGTTTATGCACAACAAAGCACAGAAATAATGCAATATAATATATAATATTGTATTATTTCTTTCTGTGCTATGTTGTGCATAAATATGTGATTCTCCAGAATTTCCTTTAGTCTTTGCCTGATGAAGGGACCTGAGTAGTCTAGAAAGCTTGCAATTTGTTACCATCTTTTCATTTAGCCATTAAAAGGTATCAACCACAGAGGACTCTCAATTCTAAATATTTTTGTATCTACTGGCTAACACGGTACAAAGATATATATCTTTCCTGTATCATTGTTTTAATGTCTTTATAGGTAATTTTCAGTAAAAAATGTTAGGGCGTGTATATATTTCTCTGACAACATTTTTTCTTATATCATTTATGTTGTTTTATGTACTGAACCTTCCATCCTGTCCATGTGGAATGTCCATTTTTTTCATTAGTTTATATGTACCTGTAATGTGACATAGCATTCTATAATGCTGTATATCAGCGATGGCCGCATATCGTATCGGCCAACCCTGGTGACAGGTTCCCTTCAAATGAAAATAGTAGGCAGCGTCCAGCAGGTGATGACGTTCAAAACATCTTGATTCTGCGAAACACCGGATGTGACGTTTCAACCGGTCACAGGTCATTTTCAACCATACAAAATGGTGCAGCACAGCAGGTTTATATAGTAAATCCAATTCGACAGAACAAACAAAATTCACAGCTCCACCCCCAGAAATATCAGACAAACCCTTAATGTCATTAGGACAACTTTAAAAGATATATTTTATTATATTTATTCCCTAAATTACTTATATTAATCAGATTAGTCATTTCTATTTCTTACTCAAACATACCGAGGTTTCATCTTCCATTTCCAAAATATAAGAAATCCCTTCATCAGACGGTGTACCCGAGGGTTTAGTCCACTGCAGTGACAACCAGCTAATTCCAGCCTTATTGAGTACTGGACTTGCTGGCACTGTCGGAGCACTGCCTGAGGTGTAGAACAGAACTTCTTCACTAAAACCGCTGAGAAAGGAAATAAAAAAGGGAAACATTCACTTATGAGCACAGCAAGGACCTGGAAGAGCATCTGCATTATTCTATATGGACAGGTCCTTACCTCATGCCCATATCATTTTTTGCAGCAAGTCGGAAGGTGTACCCCATTGCTGGAGACAATTTTGTTATTCTAAACTGTCTCTGAAGCCCATAGTAACATTGGCAGAATTCTTCACATCCTTTACCCTGATGAAAATATTCAAGCAAAATTGAAATTAACCCAAGAAAAAAAGCACATTTATAATAGATACCCCATTATCAATTACAATAAAACCACCTTGCCTAATATTATTTAAGTGCCCAGAGGGTTGCATCCCCAGCTGTCAGTTTTGCCTGGTTGGTTATCAATAATTCAGGGGAGCCTATTTATTTATTTATAATGCATGCGCCAGCTGATGACTACTCTCATCAGCCGCTCCTACTCTCGATGTTAATAGCGGCAGCAGGCGTAGGCTGATAGGAGCAGTAGTCCCATCAGCTGATGCCAGTGACCGGAGGTAAGCTTTTTACCTCCGATCACAGCTAAGCGCTCATGCCGTCATTTGACAGCATGGGAACAGTGGTTCACTGACTGGGTGCAATGATTTTACCACCGATCAGAATTAAAGTTTGCCGTTCTGTCATGCACATGACAGTGCGACAAACACATGGAGTTTGGCGGCTGAACCCGAACAGTAACACGGATTTCCTGGTGAAGTCCGTGTTCGATTTCTGTTACTGAACAATAGGTGTTCGGTACGGATGCAAAGCTTTACTGTTGAGTTTCAACCATCTCTACTCTTATATCCAACTCGTGTCCCATTTGCGCTTTACTTCCACCCGAGGCGTCTATTTTCCCCAATAGTTATAATTGTGCTGTGATATCAAACCCTTGCAGACGCCTTTTCTTTTCTTCTCCCTTTCTTCCTTTAATTATTTTCTTCTTTCTTTCTGAAATTGATAACTCTGGCAATTTTGACATTAATTACTTGATCTAAGGAGATGCTTGCACAACTCTTGTTCTGGTTTCCAATTTGTGAATTGCTGTTTTATATTCATGATAGTAATTATACTCCCGGTGTTCATGTAGTTTATTGTATATTGTTGAAATAGGTTTTCTACATTCTTTATTGTACTTGTATTTGTCAATTTAAACTAATAAAACTTTTAATATAAAAGAAATAAAAATGAAATCTGATTAATCAGACTAAGCTACCTTCTCCCATGCTGCATGGTCCAATTCCAATTTTTAAGTGGCAGCAAAGACTCTTAGAAGGACAGGGGTCAGCATGGACATTTTGTCTTAAATCATAGAATGCTGAAATGCACTGTGAATTCTGGGACTTATTATAAACATCACGTACTAGTAAAGTGCTAAGTGAACTTTTTAACTTTACCAATATTTCAAAACATAATTTAAGGATTTGATAGAAAACAAAACAAAAAAATCCCACACAACTTAAAATTACAGCTTTGAAAATGCTTGGTCTCCTCCTTGTATTTTCAGGCAGTACATTATTGGTAATATACAGCATATCAAAACTTTAAGCTGCACTATAGATGATTAAGGCTGTGTGCCCATGTTGCATTTTTTATGCGTTTTCGCCGTGTTATTGATGCAGCGGAAATGCTTAAAAAAAAAAAAACGAAAAATGCATTCCCATGCAATCCTATGGGATTCCGCAGCGGCTGTGCCCATGCTGCGGATTTTCCCGCTGCGGAATCGCATAGCGGTAAAATCCGCAGCATGTTCATTATTTCTACGGAATCACGGCAATTCCGCCGCCATAGGATTGCATTCAAATGCTCACTTTACGCGCATGTGGCTATGTCCACCATGCGTAAAGTGAGCGCTTCATGTGCGGATGGTACCCAGGGTTTGGAGGACTGGAGACTCTCCTTCAGGCCCTGGTATCCATACTCATGTAAAAAAAAAAAAATAAAAATAAAAATTAGGGATATACTTACCTATTGATGGCCCCTGGAGTCCTCCCGGCGGCTTCCGTTTCCAGGGATGCATTGTGCGAATCACCTGGGATGATGTCGCGGTAAAGCGTCCATGACGTCACAAAGGTCCTTCGCGCAAAGCATCCCTGGGAACGGAGAGTACCGGGAGCGCCGCTGAGGAGATCGGAGCCGTTTGAAGGTGAGAATAACCATATTTTTTATTATTTTTAACATTCTATCTTTTACTATTGGTGCTGCATAGGCAGCACCAATAGTAAAAAGTTGGTCACACTTGTCAAGCACTATGCTTCACAAGTGTGACCAACCTGTCAATCACTTTTCCAAGTGATGCTTCAAATCGCTTGGAAAACGCAAGCATTCTGTAAGCTAAAAACACTTGCAAAACGCTTGTGTTTTGCAGGAAAACGCATGCGAATTCTGCATGCGTTTTACCCGCGGCAGGGAGTTGCGGAAATGCTGCGGACATTTCCGTAGCATTTCTGCAACGTGGGCACATAGCCTTACCGAGGTAATTTCTTAGAATTTACAGTAAAATCCCTTAAAGTGATATAGTAAAGTTTTGGTGTAATGAAGTTGCACTAGAAGATGCTGCCGCCACATTGAGTCTTTATGGTACTGCACAGCTCCTACGCCTATGAATTGTTGTGAATCTAAAGGGACCAAGGCATAATTAAAATGCAGCGAAACACCGGGCTACCAACAGATATTCCACATTTCTGGCTGCTGTACACACGATAATTATGCAGTCATAATATCGTAAGTCATGACCAAGAATCATTTAACAATATTGGTTTGAAAGGCTTAGGCTGATAATATTGGTTTTTAATCTTAGGGTGCTTTCACATTGCGTTTTGGCACCTGTTCAGTGGCCACATCAGGTCTTATGTCCGAACCCCCTGCAAAAACAGGGCACAGACGTTTGTGCAGACAGTGCCATAGACAATCATGGTGTTGACAGAGCAAACGTGTGCTCTGACGTACATCATTTTTGGGAGTGTACACCTACTGGAGACGGACACCCAGATGCAGTCTGTTACAGGGGTACATGCTGCCCCCACAAGTGCGGTGTAGTTGGCCTCTGGGTTCTCTGCCTTAAAGGCCTGACAACCCTTCCCCTCTGCTCTTCCGTGTCGGCGGTGGCAGGCTTCTGGTTACATGCAACAGTCATCAATCGAGAGAAGAAACACTTTAATACAGTGGATGTAAATTCAACAACACTCACTGCAGCCAGGGACATGAAAAAACTACTAAAAGAAATATAGCGTGTCCCAGGTTGGACAATATGGTGTCTAACTTACTTCATCCCATTCTAAAAGGTAATTGTGTATCTTTGAGCCATTATCACACGAAGCCTGAAAAAAAAAGATAAAAGGCAAATCATAAACTACTGCAAATAATTATTTTTCATATGCGTTTCTTGCAGATCCTATGGATGTAACATAAAGCGATGCAGTGGGATTAATGCGTTAAAAGGGGTTGTCTCATTTCAACAACTCCTGGATGTCAGATGAGGGGCCCATTCCTGGGGACCCCAACTTCTAGGAGTTAAAAAAAAAAAAAAAAAAAAAAGGGATATTACAAAGAACACCCCTCACCTGGGAGATCCTGCCTGCCTGTGTACTACATCTTTAATCCCCAACCTTTCTTACCTCAACAGCCACATTGAGTTCTGAGAGATGGCTATGAGCCACATCCAGCAGACCCGTCCTCCTCCATTGTAATGTTACCCAGAGCCCAGTTTACCAGCTAAATGACAGCCAAAACTTCCCCACAGAAACACCCTTGTTCCCCTCTCCCTTATAGGGGTTCCCACTTTGCCCTCATTCGTAATTCTAGCATGATGCATTCCCACAATACTACGGTATCCCTCGTCAACATCCTCTAACTAATAGCATCACCCTATCTCCAGCTCACCATATGTATCCCCACCACCTCTCCTGATAGTATATGCACATCCAGATCCACTCTCCTGTGCAGGACAACTCACAAAATTCACCATCTGGAGACCTTTCCTTCATAGCCGTTTGCTAGACCTTGCGCTCATGCACAGAGTTAGCAGACAATGGCGACGCAGAGATCTCAGGCCCGCAAGCCACAGGTTGGGGACTGTAGTAGTACATGATCAGCGAGTTACTGGAATGACGGCCATGTAATAATAGATATCAACTGCATTGGTCAAGTTTTTAAAGCAGAACCATTAAATGAGTTTGAGACAATCCTTACAATGTTCCTTCATGTACCCCACATAGGAAGAAACACAAGGGCATTTGAAGATTCGGTGTCCTCATGGATTACTTGTATACACATTGAATTTAAATTTATTACAGTCTCCACATTGAAATAAACCAGCACAGTTCTCAGATTCACAATGCCATTACAGACTTTTTGGAAGTAAAACATGGCCGGCTACCGGTATCACTAAGTATTAGGTTATGACTTACGGACCCAAAAACATCACTTTCAGCTACTTAAATAAAGACTAAAGCTGCACAATCCGGGATGTTTGAACATGCTGCCCGCCATCGTCCTTTCATTATGGAGTAGGTGAGAAAAGAAAAGAAAACGTGTCTAGAAAAGACTACATGAGCTAGAAATATCCCGCCAGGGAGCATCACAAGGTGTTGAGCAAAGCTGCAAGACGAAATGCGCCATTACCATTATATAAAGGACGTATTCAATGGAACAGATCGTGAAAGGTGTGATTTCCCTCCTCCATATAAAATCCATTTGCTCGAGTTATAATAACACAACAGATGGCATATCTGAGGGATTTCCATACTTGTTGCTGCAAAACAATCGTCTTTATATGTCACACGTCTGACAGCAATGGTTCCACTGACTTACATCATGCTTCATTAGCAATAGTAAATGTAGCTACAGCAGATACGCTCTAACTATTTCCTCATCATTAGCAGGTAATAAACACTCTTTTTGGGAAAGAGGCTGGCCACTACCAATTTACTGATCAGCTGTTACAGGTCGTGTCCGGACGCTGCCTGTTCTTGACACGACTCACCTTCCATTGAAGGGAAAGTGAATTTTTGGTCCGATTTGTAATTCGGGGAGCGTTGGGCGTTTCTGGTTCACAGCTCATTGTGGTAAAGTTTACAGCCTCAGAAGAGTTTCCTTTAACAAAGTTTAATTCTGCTTGCACTCTACAGAGAAAAAGGGAGAAAAAAATGAATATTTACAGTACACAGACCTCACTATGCTCACTGGATTTACTCAGACTAGAAGTACAAAGTTTCTAAAGTTACAAAAACTTTGTCAAAACTCAAACATAATGATCAGATGTAATTTAGTTCATACAAAAGATATAGTGTATAAGAACTATAATTTATAATAAATAATTGAGACATTTATTCCACATCATTATTTGACAAAGTCATGAGATAGTAGCTAGTCAGTCATTTATTATTTATAACAAATGAAGATCATGTAGTGGAATAATTTGATCCCTAATACAAGATATTTATCAGCTAATATATTACAATCCACTTGTATAATGTTACATTAGCTATTGTAGACAAACGTCAATATGGGAAAAAACAACACGTTCCCAGAGGGTCAGAATAACTTTTTTTTTAATATAAGATGCAATGATAGACAGCCCTGCACTCTGCAGCTACTGTGTACTACAGCGCACAGCTGAGTGCGATTACAAACACTTTCCGCTTTTATCTCACAGCAGTCAGTCAGGGAGTGGTGCGGAGCACAGCTGAACCGGGAGAGATTTTCAAAACACCTATGCATTTTCATCTCTCTTCACAACACCTATGCTTTCCCTCCATACCAATTGCATTGAGATGAAAGCCAAAAGTGTTTGTAATCACATAAAAGGTCTGCTGTACTAGTCACAATAGCTGCAGAGATCAGGGCTGAGAACTGAGCTGTCGATCCATTACATCTGATCTTCCAGGTGCATTCTTTTTTCCCCCAGCACAATACCTCCTGCTTATCATTGGCCAATGTCACACAGAGGAAAAAAATAACACTCCCAGAGAAAAGTCTCTGGTAAAGCCCCACTAGGCTTATTATAAAATATAAGCTATACTTTACAAGATAATATCTCCGCAACGGAACGGATAAAATAAAAATTAACCCCTTCACAACATGCGCCATACATGTACAGCACATGTTGGATCTCCCCCTTTGATGTGGGCTCTGGCAAAGAGACCACATCTTACCCAGCACATGTCTGCTGATTTGAACAGCTGACATGTGCCCCTAACAGCTGTGGGTGGAGTCGCGATCCACTCGCGACTGTTAACTAGTTAAATGCCGCTGTCAATCTCGGATAGTGACATTTAACAAGATCGCGCAGGAAACGCGTCACTAACCCTGCCCATCTCACATGACCGCTGTTGCCGATGGGTTGGCATGACAACCCGGGGTCTGCAGCAGACCCCTGTGGTTGTCATTGCCGGATTGCCAAGAGTCACCCAGCGGTCGGCGTCCATAGCAAATGAGCATTTCTGCTACTCAGACCAGGGCTGAAGCACAAGCGATCACAGCTTCTAGTCTCCCATGGAGACAATTGAAGCAAGAGAAAAGTTACCGTATATAAAAAAAAAAAAAAAAAAAAAAGTTTTTTATATATTTGGGATCTCCACATTTAGAATAGCCCGATCTATCAATATATAACAATAATTAATCCGATCGGTAAACAGCGTAACGAGAAAAAAAGTCAAACCGCCAGCATTGCATTAAAATACAATAATGGGCGACCTTAAATGTTACCAATAAAAACATCAGATTGGCGCACAAAAAATAAGCCCTTACCAAGCCACAGATCATGAAAAATGGAGACGCTACGGGTCTCTCGGAACATTACGTTTTGTTTGTTTTTTAACACAAACTTTGGATGTTTGGTATCTACAAACTTGTAGTGACCTGGAGAATCATAATGGTAGGTCAGTTTTAGCATTTGATGAACATGGTAAAAAAAAAAAAAAAAAAGGTGGAATTGCACTTTTTGCAATTTCACTGCACTTGAATTTTTTCCCCGCTTTCCTGTACACTATATGGCAAACCAATGGTGTGGATCAAAAGTACAACTCGTCCTCCAAAAATAAAGCCCTCTCATGGCCATATTGATGGAGAAATGGAAAAGTTATGGCTCTGGGACGAAGGGGAGCAAAAAACAGAAACACAAAAACGAAAATGGGCTGCAGTGTGAAGGGGTTAAAATAGTTTTACTTTGCTCTGCTGTCCCCATTTTGTGATGTGGCTAGTTTAACATACTAAAATTGGTGAAAGGACCTCTATAGTGGAAAATATGTAATCAGAAAAAGACCTATTGCCTAAATCCTTTTTCTTTGTGATAAATGCATTTAAACAATTTGGAAGGTTTCTTTTTTTGTAATCAGTTTGTGTTATGAAAAATAGAAAATAAGTGCTGCAGAATGACAAAGCTCATCTGTGTGTATACCAACAAATCCCACAATTCCACACATTACAGCGACATCTTTCTTCCTTATTATGGAGGAAAGTAGGGTTATGTTAGGATACCATCTCCATGTGTCAGTAAACTGTGTAATATATCGGCGTATTAATAGTCCCGGCCACTGTGAGCCTGAAGTGTGGGGAGTAGGTGGAATTAGTCATTGCCTGTGGGATGGCCGTTACATGAGGAAAGGAAACACAATACAAGGAGGAAAGTGATCGGCAATAATCACAGCGAGGGGCACACAAGTGGGCTAGATTTATGCAAACGGCTTTGTAAGGAAGCGGGATTTTAGCTGAATGGATTGAAATTTGTTATACCTTATGTTTAGAAGTACACATTGACAAGTCCACAATGCAAAATGGTTACAATTTGTAAAATGTTTTGCTCTTTTGCTTTTTAAGAGTGAGAGAGACGGCCAGGGGAACCGGGCTTAATACGACAGGAGAGGACAATACTTAAAGGAAAAAGTTACACTAAAGTGACTGATATGTCAGACCTCAACAAATCTCCAGATCTATACAGCCCTACAGCTCTTTGGCACAACTAGAAATCTCCTAAACAAGGATGATAAAACAATGGAGTTTTCTAATATATATTTTAGTAACGGAAATGTGTCTAGGAGTGCGCCCATCCCATGGCATCCACAGTCTATGTCCTTCAAGTAGCATTCAGTGCTTTCATAAGCCCCTTGATGTCCATTGTTTGTGTCTATCCCAAAGGATATGTTGGATGGGACAATCTCCGTCATTCCCATAGACACTAAAATGGAGTGTTAAGCCCCCATATACATTACATGGCTGTAGACAGAATAGTTTGGCCGATCATTCATCTGGCAGCCATCTGAGCAGATTCCCCCATACACGAGAGCGCTCGCTCTGCTGAGAGTTCCTGTGTTCTCGATGAGAAAGAGTCTCTGCCAGACACCTCTGGCGGCAGATATCACGGGAAGAACAGAAAGATCTGCAGGTCGAAATCAGACTTGCCGGATCCTTATCTTCCCCAACATCATCTGTCAGGAGCCCCCTACAGATTAGGTTGTCATCTGAGTCAGTAGATATCGCCAGATTAGTCTAATGTATATGGGGGGGCGTAAGTGTGCACGTGTGATCCATTCGGATCCATTCAAACGCAGGACTTCGATCCCTCATTCTTAGATTTGGTAGTGATCCCAGCGACCTCACATTTATCACCTATCCTATACCACTGATGTTATTACCATTGACTACATAAGTATGGATAGAATTATCACCAGAAATATTATTAATAACCCAGAAGTCCTCTCATAATGCAAGCAGCATAGTGACCATTGGAGCAAATAAACCATATTAACCACTAAGCCATGTTTTTGAGGATACAATATCTATAAAATCCCAACTGAGTTCTAGAAAACTCTATTTGTCATCTGTAGATATTATCAGTTGTGCGCGTCATTGCCAGATCCCCGATGCCTCTTACCATGAAGTACAGCCAGGGCTGTGGAGGCGGTAAGCCAAACCTCAGACTCAATTTCCATGACACCGACTCCACAGCCCTGGGTACAGGCCCATTGTGTTTGCCAAGTTCTACATGTTCCCAGGTCACCACACACTGTGGAGCGGTGAATCCCAAGTAATGCAGCTCAGCTTGTTCCCTTGGAGCTGAAACACAGAAACCAAGAATGGCCACCACCACACAATGTACAGAGCTGTGGTGCTCCGGTAAGAGCCGATTATGTGCCGCACCCCAAGCAATCTGAGACTGATCACCACTCCTAAGGCCACGTTCAGTATTTGGTCAGTATTTTACAACAGGATCTGTAAGCCAGCACTTGATGCTATTATACGCTTCCTCAATTTGTTCCTCTCATGGTTTTGACTTACAAATACTGATGTAAGATACTGACCAAACACTCACTGTGACTCAAATATAGGTCATCAATATCTTAGTTCTGGAGAACATCTAGTATGACCTTCCACCCCAAGTGCCAGCAAAACCTTTTAAATGTATGAGTACTCTCCTAGTAGCTGAAGGGTAGCCAAGGAAGGAAAACCTTGGTTTTTTTTTCTTCATATAATTACGGCTAATTACATTTTCAAACAAAAAAAAGAAAAGAAGGTACACTGTCCACATATACTCAACAAAATAGTAGAATTGTAATCCACGCAATAGTTGAAGAAAATAAATACTTATGACAGACTTTAGGTTGTTTATGAAGGAGCTTCAAGCTGCCGACGACGTTCTTACAGAAGAGGATCTAGTTTACGGTCTTTGCCTCACTGCAGGGAGATCACAAATCACTACTTGTACACTAGCGCCATCTATAGTGTGATAATTAGAATGCATTCTCTTAAAAGCAAGAGGGAAAGGCTATTTTTTGTGTTAACATTTAATTAGGCCCGCTCCTGAAGGAACATGCTTTTTTTTGTGGCATATCTGAATTGTGGCCTATAGATGTGGTCTCAAACTCCAACTCAAGATTATGGCTAAACTGAACAAAGTATAAGGGTATGTGCACACGATGCGGCTTTTGCTGCAGATCTGCAGCGTTTCCGCAGATGCGGATCCGCAGCAGTTTCCCATGAGTTTACAGTATAGTATAAACTTATGGGAAACAAAATCCGCAGTGCACATGCTGCGGAAAAAAACGCGCGGAAACGCCGCGTGCGGAATCCGCAGCATTTTTACACCTGCTCCAATAGAAAACTGCAGATGTAAGACCGCAGCGGAATCCGCAATAGAAAACGCGATAAATCTGCAGGAAAAACCGCAGCGGTTTTGCACTGCGGATTTATGAAATCCGCTGCGGAAAAATCTGCAGAGGAGCTTTCTACGTGTGCACATATCCTTACAACCAGCACTGAGCTCACAAATGCAATTTATTCTATTGTCTTAAAAGGGCTGTTCACCATTGAACACACCCATTCTAATTGGCCACAATGTGCTTCATAAAATAAGAAAAATAACATACCTACTCAGCATTGATCCGTGTCCCCAGAGATCTCATGACATGCAATGTCAGGTGAGCGCTGCAGATGTCTCAATTTTCATCACAGCAGACTTGCAACACAAGGAACAATAGGCGTCATAAAGCTTTGGCTTTAAAGGGACAAGTAATATGGTGTGCAGTGAACGGGATACGCCAATAGGTTCCAACATTAGAGTTTTCATTAATAGCTACTCCGTAAGTCACAGATGAAGGCACTTGGGCTACTCCTAAGCAAGAAATGCCTACTAAAGTGTCTGAATTGCTGCAACCTCACAACAGAAAAACATTTAAAGCACAACCTTTCTGAAGCATGGCACCCTGGCATTTCCTATAGGGAGTAAAATGGTGTTGGCAACCTGGCATCATTGAGCATAGGCTATACAGGCTCGACTGTTTAGGTCCTGCAACAGCATAGGTTGGAGAGAAGGGTCCTCTCATCCCTTATTACCAGGTGAGTGGTCTGAGAATGTTCCTGAGAACAATGGCACAGCTGGTTACTACAGACAGCATGTCTCAGAGTCTATGGGCAATTACTATAGAGACCACCTGGTCCACAACGCAACATCGGGGCTGTCTGACGAGACGCGCAACAGCGCTACAATAATATATACAGAACTGCTAAGCGGATCCACGTTGCACACAATTTATTTGCAAAGGTGCCAACGTCAGACCGAGTCCGGGAGAAGAAAGCGCCTGGAAAAGTCTGGAGGTATGGGGGATGAGCGCTGCTGTGGGGCGAGACACTCGCAGGAGCGGTAGCGCTGTAACCTCTCAGAAGATCGGCGCCGTGCTGCAGGGATCACGTTGCTCCCGGGACTGCGCTCATCCCCCATACCTCCAGACTTTTCCAGGCGCTTTCTTCTCCCGGACTCGGTATGACGTTGGCACCTTTGTGGGCCCATACATATTTGTTGTGGCTTCCAGTAATCCAAAAACGGTTTCTGATGAAGGTCTTGGGATTAGACCGAAAACGTTTAATTTTGAACTGGATGCACTAAATAAACTAATTGTTCACTTATCATCTTGCAAAAAGATCTCCTGAGTGCCAAGTAATTTACTGCTTACTATTTATACCGCAGAGAATGAACACATCACATAGTCACACGTGCGTCCTTCATAAAAAAAGATGTATGTTCACACCAAAACAATGTGGAAACGGTTGGCGATTTACTTACCAGTAACCAACATGAGCTAGACATGAGCCATTTATCATTTCATGATAAAACTGAAACACTATAACTGATGTGACAGATAGACAAAATAATATCCACAACCTAAATACAGCACAACACATAATGGTGTCACCGACCTGGCGTGATAATCTGTTGCAGGTCTCAAATCATCCACAGTAACACTGGCTTTCTCTCCGCTGAAAAGAAAATGAAAGCATCTGTGACTTAGCTGTGCAGTCATTTGATGTGCGAAAATAATTTATTTCTAGACGTCTTAGGCATTTACACTATTGCTCCTATTAAGGCAATTTGCATGCAGTATATTCTTTTAAAAATGTTATTTGTCATTTTTAGAATAAAACAGAAGAAATACTCAAAGTCAAAACCAACAACTAAAGTCAAGCAGCTCATTGCAAACCTTATACTCAGCAATACTCTGCAGGTGAAGAAAAGCAGATGTTTGACCTCAGTGAAAGCTGATCGAGAACATAATAAACTGATCAGCGCTTACATAACCTCTTTACCCCCCAAGCCTGTTTGCACCTTCATGACCAGGCCAAATGATAAAGTGACACTAGGCAGAATTGTATGTACGGTAGTTATAACTCTGGAATGCTTCAATGGATCCCACTGTTTAAGATATTCTTATTTCATGCCATATTGTACTTCATGATAGTGGTAAATTGTTATGACTTGCGTTTGTGAAAAAAAATCCAAAAGTTTGTGAAAATTTAGCAATTTTCAAAACTTTCTATTTTTATGCCCTTAAATCAAAGAGTTATGTAACACAAAATAGTTAACAAATAACATTTCCCACATGTCTACTTTACATCAGCACAATTTCTAAACATAATTTTCTTTGGTTAGGAAGTTAGAAGGGTTGAAGTGAGACATTGAGGGGCCTAGATGCAAAAAAACAAAAAAACAAAAACAAATGTGACCATTGTAAAAACTGCACCCTCCCTCAAGGTGCTCAAAACCACATTCAAGAAGTTTAATAATCCCTCAGGAATTAATGGAATGTGGAAGGAAAAAAAATAACATTTAACTTTTTTTTTTTACACAAACATCATACTTTAGACCCAAATTTCTTTATTTTCACAAGGGAAACAGGAAAAAAAAAAAAATCGATCCCCAGATTTGTTGTGCAATTTCTCCTGAGCATGTAGCTACCCCATATGTGGGTGAAAAGTACTGTCCGGGCCCACGGTAGGGCTCAGAAGGAGGAGCACAGTTTAACTTTTTGAGCGCAAAATTGTCTGGAATGGAAAGTGGATGCCATTTCCCTTTTGGAGAGTCCCTAATGTGCCTTAACAGTGGAAACCCTCCACAAGTGGTGCAATTTTGGAAACAAGACCACCTAAGGAACCTATCTAGATGTGTGGTGAGATACATGACGTTTTGGAATGCTCACTTTGACGGAATTATGTGCAGATGTCATGTTGTGTTTGGAGAGCCCCTAATGTGCCTGAACAGTGGAAAACCCCATTTTAGAAACTAGACTTCTCAAGAAATGTATCTAGATGTGTGTTCAGCACCTTGAACCCCAAGTGCTTCACAGAATTTTACGTTAATCCATAAAAATGGGGAAACATTTTCTTCCTACAAAGCGGTTTTAGCCCAAAATATATTTTTTTCAGGAACAGCTGACACCCGAGGGTGAAAATTGCCTGGATGTACAGTACAGACTAAAAGTTTAGACACACCTTCTCATTTAACCCATTACTTGCCAAATTAGAAATTTTCATTTTACGGATTTTTCAGAAAAGGGCGTCCCAATATTCAATTAAAAATGACAATGACATGATTTCCTTTTGAAAACATTCATTTTACAAACACAAAAAATTGGACCTAATTATAAAAATTATAAAATCTTAGTTGCTAGAAGCAAAAGATTAGGCGTCCCAAAAAAAGGACATTGGTAGATAATGAGTTAAAGATTTTTCTGTATTTTCATGACTATGCAAATTGTAAATTCACACTGAAGGCATCAAAACTATGAATTAACACATGTGGAATTATATACTTAACAAAAAAGTGTGAAACAACTGAAAATATGCCTTATATTCTAGGTTCTTCAAAGTAGCCACATATTGCTATGATGACTGCTTTGCACACTCTTGGCATTCTCTTGATGAGCTTCAAGAGGTAGTCACCGGAAAAGGTTTTCACTTCACAGGTGTGCCCTGTCAGGTTTAATAAGTGGGATTTCTTGCCTTATAAATGGGGTTGGGACCATCAGTTGTGTTGAGCAGAAGTCTGGTGGATACACAGCTGATAGTCCTACTGAATAGACTGTTAGAATTTGTATTATGGCAAGAAAAAAGCAGCTAAGTAAAGAAAAATGAGTGCCATCATTACTTTACGAAATGAAGGTCAGTCCGAAAAATTGGGAAAACTTTGAAAGTGTCCCCAAGTGCAGTGTCAAAAAAAAATCAAGCGCTACAAAGAAACTGGCTCACCTGAGAACCGCCCCAGGAAAGGAAGACCAAGAGTCACCTCTGCTTCTGAGGATAAGTTTATCCAAGTCATCAGCCTCAGAAATCGCAGGTTAACAGCAGCTCAGATTAGAGACCAGGTCAAAGCCACACAGCGTTCTAACAGCAGACACATCTCTACAACAACTGTTAATTGATACTTTGTGCAGCAGGCCTTCATGGTAAAATAGCTGCTAGGATACCACTGCTAAGGACAGGCAACAAGCAGAAGAGACTTTTTCGGGCTTAAGAACACAAGGAATGGACATTAGAACAGTGGAAATCTGTGCTTTGGTCTGATGAGTCCAAATTTGAGATCTTTGGTTTCAACCAGTGTGTCGTTGTGCGACGCAGAAAAGGTGAATGGATGGACTCTACATGCCTGGTTCCCATTGTGAGGCATGGAGGAGGAGGTGTGATGGTGTGGGGGTGCTTTGCTGGTGACACTGTTGGGGA
Source organism: Ranitomeya imitator (assembly GCF_032444005.1). NCBI lineage: Eukaryota > Metazoa > Chordata > Amphibia > Anura > Dendrobatidae > Ranitomeya > Ranitomeya imitator. Next base: position 737,364,331 of record NC_091284.1, on the reverse strand, counting down.
TTTATTCAAAACTGAAGGCATACTGAACTAGCATGGCTACCAGAGCATCTGGCAGCAGCATGGTATTCCATCCTGTTTGCGTTTAGTTGGACCATCATTTACTTTTCAACAGGATAATGACCCCAAACACACCTCCAGGCTGTGTAAGGGCTATTTGACCAAGAAGGAGAGAGTTGGGGTGCTACGCCAGATTAACTGGCCTCCACAGTCACCAAATCTGAACCCAATCGAGATGGTTTGGGGTGAGCTGCAACACAGAGTGAAGGAAAAAGGGCCAACAAGTGCTAAGAATCTCTGGGAACTCCTTCCAGATTGTTGGAAGACCATTTCCGGTGACTACCTCTTGAAGCTCATCAAGAGAATGCCAAGAGTGTGCAAAGCAGTCATCAAAGCAAAAGGTGGCTACTTTGAAGAACCTAGAATATAAGACATATTTTCAGTTGTTTCACACTTTTTTGTTAAGTATATAATTCCACATGTGTTAATTCATAGTTTTTATGCCTTCAGTGTGAATTTACAATTTTCATAGCCATGAAAATACAGAAAAATCTTTAAATGAGAAGGTGTGTCCAAACTTTTGGTCTGTACTGTACTCCGTATGCCTAAGGTTGGCAAGTACCACCTGACCAAGGTCGTGAAGGGGTTAAAAGGCACTGTCAGTAAGATCAACTCTACACTACGGTATTTGAGTTTATGAAAGAATGTGACATCGAAAAAAGCAAACAAAGCAGAAAAACTTTAATTAGCCATACGCTGTTGTATTAAAAAGAAAAAAAAAAACAACTTATGTTTCCTAGAGCATGTGTGAACAAGGCTTTAGGAGACCGTCAAAGGTTTCCTTTCTGTATTACATGCGCAGTATATGCCTTGTATAAAACCAACCTGTATAGGAATAGCATCTGCTGAGCATATTCTTCTATATGAACCAGCTGATCAAAGGAAGAAACCAGCAAGGACAGGTCTTCTTAAAGATTCTTTTAAGGTGCCAATAAAATGAGTCACATACCTGTATGCAACCTTGTATTTTCCATCCTTCCCATTGTTGGATAATAATATTTCATAAGTGTAAACTTCTTGGGTAATGCTCCCATCATTTTCTTCACTGATCAGGCTGGAAGGAGGCGACCAAGTGAGTATTACAGACCTTGCCTGAATGTCAGATACCTAGAGAATGACACAAACATATGTAATTGTACACCAGGTAATATAAAAGGCAAAATCAGATAATAATTTTATTTCTATAGCGCCAACATATTCCGTAGCACTTTACAAATTCTAGAGGGGACTTGTACAGACAATAGACATTACAGCATAACAATAATCACTGTTCAAAACAGATACCAAGAAGAGTGAGGGCCCTGCTCGCAAGCTTACAAACTATGAGGAAAAAGGGGAGACACGAGAGGTGGATGGTAACAATTGCTTTCGTTGTTTGGACCAGCCATAATGTAAGGATCAGGTGTTCATGTAAAGCTGCATGAACCAGTTAAACAGCCTAAATATGTAATAGTAAAGACACAGAGGGTTATTAACTTCATAAAGAGTATGAGAACATAATGCGAGGAACCTGATTATGGTTTAAGTTTTTTGAATGGGCCACACAGGGATAGCTAGGTTATGCGTTGAGGCGGTAGGCCAGTCTGAACAAATGCGTTTTTATTGCACGCTTAAAACTGTGGGGATTGGGAATTAGTCGTATTAACCTGGGTAGTGCATTCCAAAGAATTGGCAAAGCATTTGAAAAGTCTTGGAGACGGGAGTGGGAGGTTCTGATTATTGAGGATGTTAACCTCAGGTCATTAGCAGAACGAAGAGCACGGGTATGGTGGTAGACAGACCAGGAGGAGATGTAGGGTGGTGCTGAGCCATGGAGTGCTTTATGGATGAGGGATTCTTGAGTGGATGGGTAACCAGTGTAATGACTGGCACAAGGTAGAGGCATCGGTGTAATGGTTGGTGAGGAAAATTATCCTGGCTGCAGCATTCAGGACAGATTGGTGTGGGGAGAGTTTGGTAAGAGGGAGGCCGATTAGTAGAGAGTTACAATAGTCCAGACAAGAATGAACAAGAGAAACAGTAAGAGTTTTTGCAGAGTCGAAAGTAAGAAAAGGGCGAATTCTAGAAATGTTTTTGAGATGCAGATAAGAAGAGCGAGCCAGTGATCGGATGTGGGGGGTGAATGAAAGCTCGGAAACAAGTATGACCCCAAGGCAGCGGGCATGTTGCTTGGGAGAAATGGTGGAACCACACACGGAGATGGCAATGTCATGCAAAGGTAGGTTAGTAGAGGGAGAGAACACGAGGAGTTCAGTTTTTGACAGGTTCAGTTTCAGATAGAGGGAGGACATGATGTTAGAGACAGCGGTAAGATCCTTGAGGAACCCCCAACAGTAAGACGAAGGGGAGACGAGGAGGAGGAGGAACCAGCAAAAGATACAGTGAAGGAGCGGTCAGAGAGTAGGAGGAGAACCAGGAGAGAACGGTGTCCTTGAAGCTGATGGAGCGGAGCATAGTGAGGAAGAGCTGATGATCCACAGTATCGAATGCTGTGGAGAGATCCAAGAGAATTAGTCATGGAGTAGTGACCATTAGATTTAGCTGTTAGTAGATCATTAGAGACTTTAGTGAGGGCAGTTTCAGTAGAGTGTAAAGAGCTGAAACCGGATTGCAGAGGGTCGAGAAGAGAGTAATCTGAGAGATAGCGGATAAGACGAGAGTGGACCAGGCATTCCAGGAGTTTAGAGATGAAGGGAAGATTAGAGACAGGTCTATAATTAGCGGCACAGTTTTGATTGAGTGATGTTTTTTTAAGTTATGGATGTATTATGGCATGCTTAAGTGAGGAAGGAAAGATAGCAGAAGAGAGAGAAAGGTTGAACATTTTTGTTAGGCGAGATTTGACAACCGGGGAAAGGGACTGGAGGAGATGTGACGGAATGGGGTCACTGGTGCAAGTGGTCAGGAGAGAAGATGCAAGGTGCCTGATTACTTCTTCTGTAACTAGTTCAAAGTCAGAGAGTGAACTAGATGCAATGGGGGAGGACAGTGCATGGTATGAAGGGATTGGGAGATAATTTCCTGTCGGATGTGGTCAATTTTTTCTTTGAAGTAGTTAGCCAGTTCGTCAGCGCGGAGATCCGTGGTTGGGGCCTGCACTCTTGGGTTGAGTAGGGAATGAAAAGTGTCAAAGAGACGTTTAGGGTTATTGGACAGTGAGGTGATGAGGGTGTTAAAAGAGGTTTGTTTGGAGAGGTGAAGGGCAGAGTTGTATGTTTTAAGCATGAACTTATAATGGATGAAATCTTCGGGTAGATTAGATTTTCTCCACAGACGTTCAGCGGACCTGGAGCACCGCTGCAGGAAACTTATTTGTAGCGTGTGCCATGGTTGTTGCCGTCTGTGCCTAGTTGTTCTATGTATAGAAGGTGCAATATCATCCAGGGCACTTTGCAGGGTTTCATTGTAATGCTTCAGTGCAGAATCAGGACATGAGATGGAGGAGATAGGGTCAAGTTCTTCATAAGTATCTGGGTGTTAATGGCCTGTATGTTTCTTTAAGTGTGGAAAGTGGGGGTGACCTGAGCGGGATGGCAGTTCTTGATAGAGAATGAAAGAAGGTTGTGGTCTGAGAGCGGGAGAGGGGAGCAAGTTGAGGGAGTTTCCGTCTTCATGCATTGGAGAGTTAGTATGCTGCGAGAGGCCGAAAGAGGAGGTTAGAGATAAAAGGTGAGAAGCAGATGGGGAGAGGGCAAAAGCAAAGTGATGTTGAAATCACCCATGATGAGGGTGGGGATATCACAGGAGAGAAAGAGTGGAAGCCAGGTGGCAAAGTGATCCAGGAACTGATGAGAGGGGCCCGGAGGATGATACACCACCGCCACTCGCATGGAGAAGGGGTAGTAGAGTTTGACCGCATGAACTTCAAAAGAAGGGAAGACAAGCGAGGGTACTTGAGGGATAACTTGGAAGGTACATTTGGGTGAAAGGAGCAGACCAACGCCTCCACCTGCTCTGTTGTCCGATCTTGGGGTATGAGAAAAGTGTAGTCCACCATATGTAAGAGCAGCAGCAGTGGTGGTGTCCGACTGCTGGATCCTGGTTTCAGTAAGAGCCAGGAGGTTAAGAGAATTAGAAAGGAAGAAGTCATGGATGAAAGGGAGTTTATTACACACAGAGCGAGAATTCCAAAGGGCACAATTGAAAGAGGCAAAAGGCATGCATGGGATATTAATAAGGTTAGAGGGGTTTCTGAGGGGTTTCAGTTGGGAGGTTAGACTTGTTATAACATGGGGGGCCGGGGTTGGGAGAGATGTCTCCTGCAACTAGGAGAAGGAGGATAGAAAGCGTGAGCAGATGGTTAAGTGATTTGTGAGAGCGTTTCTTGTGTTGGATGGTGGGACCGAGTGGCTCAGGGCTGTTAAGCAATGTGAACAGAGCGTGAGTGCTATACATAGGAGAGGAAAGGACAGAGGGGCCGATATGAATGGAGGAGTGTAGAGAGTTAATGCAGGGGCAGTGAATGCAGCAACCAGGATATAGATTATACAATGGTATAGGGTGAATATTTGTTGGGTTCCCAATGTACAGGGAATAGATATATTTGATTGTCTTACCTGTCTCCTGCCCTGTCTAACTGCCGTGTTGTAACTGCCAGTACTTTGATAAATGTACTTAGATTAAGTGTGCACGATTAATAGTGCACAAATGTCCCCCCGCACAAATGCTTCTCCAGGCAATGACAGATATAAAAATCCCTCCACCTATTGATATCAATGTTCACCAGGTCAGTGGCTAAATGCAATTTCAAAGATAAAGCCGTGTGCACTACTACTAGTGGTGCCCAGGTAGGTTCCCACACCATGTGATACTAAAAGAAAGAACCTGGCACTCAACTTAATGCTCGTGAGATTTTAATGGTAGTAGCCAAAAAAACGTTTCGGTCCTATATCTGGACCTTCATCAGTTACGTACTATGATGAAAAAGTGAATGACTGTAGTGTCATATAAGGCACAGCATGGTCTGCGTCTGGTATTCGCGCAGATAGGTTTAGGCACACAGATTGGACTTATTAACGCTGATAGGTGCTGTGCTTGTGTCCAGACACGGAATCCCCGCTTGTCTCACGGGGATTCCGTGTCTGGACACAAGCACAGCACCTATCAGCATTAATAAGTCCAATCTGTGTGCCTAAACCTATCTGCGCGAATACCAGACGCAGACCATGCTGTGCCTTATATGACACTACAGTCATTCACTTTTTCATCATAGTACGTAACTGATGAAGGTCCAGATATAGGACCGAAACGTTTTTTTGGCTACTACCATTAAAATCTCACGAGCATTAAGTTGAGTGCCAGGTTCTTTCTTTTAGTGGCTAAATGAGCTTGATTCATTACAACCAGCAGTTGTAATGTCAACGACTTCAATGTGAAGTCTCAGGAAAAAAAAAAAAAAAGAGGGTGAAGCAAATGGATAGTTGTAGAAAACTCCAAACACATTAAAAGTATATATATTAACTGGCTACTGTTTACAATGCTAACAGTACATAGAGTCCGGTTAATAAAAGAAGAAGTCACACTGCATATGATTAAAACTACGAACACTTTGCAATATGGGAAAATGGCAGAAAATGGTGATTATGTTGGGACAGCATTCAGATAGAAGTCAGCTTCATGACCAGCTTACTACCAAGACTTCTCTAACCAATGCACTGAGCAGTTACCATCATGGAAATCCACTTTATACCAGGATGAAGTAGTATAACCTGCCAGCTATTTACATGGGGTAGGATATCATGTGTGAGGGTCACTCGCTCATAGAAGGGGTTATAGAAACACTCTCTTTAAAGAGGACCGTTCACCAATTTTTTTCATGTTGAACTGGACACACAATGTTATAATGGCTGCAAAGTGAAATAAAAAGATTTGTTTTCTTTTCAAATTTTGCTTCTCCGTTGTGTAGATATTAGAATCAAAGTATTTGTCACCTAATGAGTTAACTTTTTTAAGTCCAAGTGGGTGTTATCAGACAGTTTTCACTTGGGAAGTGTACTTCTCCCTGTATGATGCTGACCATAAGTAGGCAGCAACATGAAAAGGAACAAAGAACACACCCCACTATAGGTCAGAGCAGGTTTCACATTGCGAGATGGAATGATACAGCTCTGTTCTCCTGGTCTAACCTGCTGCAGGAGTCAGTGTGGGGGGAGTGGCAGTGCAGTTGAGTTTAGCGGTGTCACATTACAGACCTTCTATAAGCACTCCTGATCATTGAGCATGTCAGTAATCGCACATGTTTACTGTGCTCAAGCATTTTGACTCACTCTACAGCGAGATTAGGGCTTCCTTGCATCTCACAAGGTAGTAACCTGCCTGTTCTGGACTATCCCTGTGTAAGATGCTATGAGACCCTGTTCTGCTCTCAACGCAGAGTGAATACAAATTAAACACAACAGCCGTGTGTAATACGGACACTGAGCTCTCATCTCCTTACAGGCAGTGTGGGAGAGGGGAGTGCAATGCAGCAAAACTTACAGTGCTAGGAAAGCCGCTAGAAATGTTTGTAATATGGCAAGAGTAAACTCAGCTGCACTGTCCCTTCTGCACTCTGACTCATCCAGGAACCTAGACCAGGTAATCAAGGCTCTACTCATAAATCTCACATTGAGAAATCTGCTCTGAACTATGGTGGAGGTCGGTTTGTCTCTCCTTGACTATTGCTGCCTTAAAAAAAATAAAAATAAATAACACATTGGGTTTCAAATACTTTTAATGCCAATATCTTTGCAATGGAAAAGAGAAAGTAAAAAAAAAAGTTATATACCACTCTGCAGCCTCCATTACACACTGTGTCCAATTCAACATGAAAAATTTTGAGAAAGGTCCTCTAACTCTTTAAAGCTGAAATCTCTGCAAAACAACAAAACAGTACATGAACAACAAAAACATATATGAAACAAATCCATTCATTATTTACATAACAGCTTTACAGCTGATTTGACCATTTAAAGGTTTCTGCTGCCTCATTTGAGAGCAGGATAATGTAGGAAAAAAGACCCCGATTCCAGTGATGTGTTACTTACAGGGCAGTTTTGCTAAAATCACGGTTTTCTCTGAAGCAGATCTAACTGTTCTCTGAAAGCTGAGCCCTGTATAACCCTACCCAGTGCCCACGCAACTGACTAACAAATAAAATAAAAATGACTGGCCATTTATGAAAAGCAGTTTAGATTTTGTGAATGCAAATTGTTTGCTAACCAGCAACATGGAGGAAGGGTCGGTTCATATAAAAGGTCAGGTGTGAGTTCATAGGGGAGGAGCAACACAGAGGTGGTGTGCGTTCATAGAGGAGGAGAGCAACAAAGAGGAGGTGCGAATTCATAGATGAGGAGCTATATAGAGGTGGTGAGGTGGCAATTTATAAAGTAGAAGCAAAATAGAGGTGGTGTGTGCTCACAGAGGAGGAGCAACATAGAAGGGATGAGCATTCATAGATGAAGAGAAACAAAGGGGGTGTGTATGCACAGAGGAGGAGCAACATAGAGGGGATGTGTATTCACAGAGGAGGAGCAATATAGAGGGGGTGTGTATTCACAGAGGAGGAGCAATATAGAGGGGGTGTGTATTCACAGAGGAGGAGCAATATAGAGGGGGTGTGTATTCATAGAGGAGGAACAACAGAGGGAGTGGTGTGCATTTATAGAAGAGGAGCAACATAAATGAGGTGTGTGTTCATGAAGGAGGAGCAACAGAAGATGTGTGTGTTCCTTATGTGAATCACAGGGGAGTAACACATCCTACATGTATGAGAAAGAAAGTCAGTAGTAGAGTACTGTTACCACCATTTTACTTTTTCACCAGACAAGTTGCAGTTTTCAATCGCACCATGTTGTTGTACAGATAACATTATGGTCACTGTTTATTCTGTTTTTAAGAATAAAGGTGAACAAAAAACCCCCACAAAAGTTCTAGCTTTGTAGAAACCATCTAATTCATAGTATTTTGTGTCTTGCTACTTTTGCACAATAACACTATATTATATATAAACTAGCTGAACAGCCCGGCATTGTTGCGCACAGTAACTAACTGTTAGTTATAACAAAATATAATGATTACTGGACCTATCCATTACTAATCCTATAGTTGTATTGTAAGTAAACACAAAGCAAGTATAACTTCTTTTATTTGAAAAAAAAAAACAAACAAAAAACTTGTCCTTATTTAAAAATAACAAAACACAGTAATACTCAACTATCGCCCATTCCACTGAAGCCCTCGTCTCCTGTAATTAAACAAAATGAAAAAACAACCAAATACCCCTGACCTCTCCGTCGTTCTGTCCGGCACCGTAATCCATGTTTGAAGATAAAGTTTTCAACTTGCTAAGATGCGACTGTCAAGGCTGAGAACCACTGATTAATGAGCCGCTGCGAGCAAGGTGATGTCACCGCGAGTCACTAAGACTGCGCAGCGGTGACCTCAGCAACGTGAGAAAAAGTCAGTGAGTTCACCTCAGTACAGTGAGTTCACTGCAGATCACCATGAAAACTTTATCACGCATTGCGAGCAGGGGAGAACAATGAAAAGCGGTCTTCAGCACCCGGCGCCGGGGAACAGTGTGAACAGTACCGCCGATTCCCAGTCACTGGTATGTGTCACACTGATGACACATGGATATCATCAGTGTGTCATCGGTGTGCATGTGCGCAAGACGTTTTGCAGACCACGCTGCTGTTAAAAAGCGGATATGTCAGCGTGTTTTGCCTACGGACACACGGTCCGTGGAAACAGACATGTGCACAGACCCATTCACTTGAACGGGTCTACGTATGCAAATGTCATGGATTATATTTTCTCATACAGGATTATTTTGCCTGATATATGGGGATTATATTACCTCATACAACAGATATTGCCTCATATTGGATATTTCGCCATATATCAGATTATATTGCCTCATAAATTGGATATTGCCTCATAAATTGGCTTATACCAACTCATATATCAGATTATAGTACATCACATCACTTAATATACGGGTATCACCCCATATATTGGATTATATTTAACATAAGAATATTTCACCTCATATCAATATTACTATATATATTTATGTTACCTCACATCTCGGATTATATTACCTCATATACTGGATAGTTCCGCACATATCTGATTATATTACCTCAAATAACGGCTATCAAATCATATATTGGATTTTACCTTATATTTTGGATATTACCTCATATGGGATTATATTACCTAATATAGGAATTTTTGTGTACTCACCGTAAAATCCTTTTCTCCGAGCCACTCATTGGAGGACACAGAACCATGGGTGTTATGCTGCTGTTGCTAGCAGGCTGACACCAAGTTGAGACAAAAAAAGTTAGCTCCTCCCCTGCAGCATACACCCTCATGCTGGCTTCCAGAGACCCAGTTCAGTGTAAAAGCAGTAGGAGATCATTAACAACATATAACATAATATTAGAGCATAACATGTCAGAATAAGCCAAAAGCCAAAAAAGGAACAAGCCATAAGGCTAACAGGGTGGGTGCTGTGTCCCCCAATGAGTGGCCTGGAGAAAAGGATTTTACGGTGAGTACACCAAAATCGCTATTTCTCCTTCGCCACAATGGGAGACACAGAACCATGGGACGTCCCAAAGCAGTCCCTGGGTGGGGAACAATATAACCAAATAACTCTGTGTACCAACTGACTATAAATGTGCAACGGCCGCTTGTAGAATACGCCTGCCGCATCCGCAGAAGATTGAGTGTGAACATTGTAGTGCTTCATGAAAGTATGCAGGCTGGACCATGTTGCGGCTTTGCAAACCTGCTCTGCAGACGCCTGGTGCCGAATGGCCCAGGAAGCACCCACCAACCGAGTTGAGTGTGCTCTAATCCCCGCCTGGATAGGTCTGCCCCTGACCCGATAAGATTCTTGAATAGCTGATCGGATCCACCTGGCTATCGTGGCTTTTGAAGCGGCTAAACTCTTTCTGTGACCCTCAGGGAGCACAAAGAGGGAGTCCAATTTGCGGAAGGAGGCAGACCTAGAAATGTACCTCCTGAGAGCCCTCACCACGTCCAAGGTGTGAAGGGCCTTTTCAACCCTATGTCTTGGCTGTGGACAGAAGGAGGGAAGAACGATATCTTCATTAAGGTGGAAGGATGAGACCACCTTGGGAAGAAAAGACGGAGATGGACGTAGGACCACTTTGTCCTGGTGGAAGGAAAGGAAGGGCGCCCAACAGGACAGGGCGGCCAACTCTGAGACTCGCCTGATAGAGGTTACTGCCACAAGGAAAGTGACCTTCCAGTAGAGAACAATCAGCGAGACATCTTGCAGAGGTTCAAAAGGGGACTCCTGAAGAACACTCAGGACCAAATGGAGATCCCAAGTCTCTAACGGCATTCTATAGGGGGGAACTACGTGGGAGACCCCCTGAACAAAAGTCCTGACTTGCAAGTTAGCAGCAATCTTACATTGGAACAACACGGATAATGCCGAGATCTGACCCTTGAGGGAACTGAGCGCCAGACCGGAATCCAAGCCGGACTGGAAACATTCCAGATTGGAGGGAATTGAAAAAACGAGAGAAGGACGACCACGGAGCCTGCACCATGAGAAGGCTTTCCAGGTGCGGTGATAGATGCGAGCGGAAGACGTCTTGCGAGCGCTTATCATGGTGGCAATGACTTGCTGGGAGAAACCAGCTTGAGTTAGGATCCAGGTTTCAACAGCCAAACCGTTAAACGTAGGGCCCCTGAGCTCTGGTGGTAGATCGGCCATTGGCGAAGCAGATCTTGGCGATCTGGTAGCCGCCAGGGAACGTCAGATACGAGTTGAACGAGCTCCGCGTACCATGTGCAACGTGGCCAATCTGGAGCGACTAGGATCAAAGGAACCCCCTCCATCTTGATTTTTCGGATCACCTTCGGTAGTAAAGGAAGCGGAGGAAACACGTACGGGAAGTGGAACCGATGCCATGGGGATATCTGTGCGTCCACCCCGATGGCCTGGGGATGCCGAGAACGTGCTACGAAATTGGGAACTTTTGCGTTCAGTATGGACGCCATCAGATGCACGTCCAGAGTCCCCCAGCGAAGGCAAATCTGCTGGAAGACCTCCGGATGGAGTTCCCACTCCCCCGAGGCGAGACCCTGACGGCTGAGAAAGTCTGCCGCCCAGTTCTCAATGCCTGGAATGTGCACTGCAGAAATGGTGGAGCGGTTGTTCTAGGCCCAACTGAGAATGTGGGAGACCTCCTGCATTGCCACCCTGCTGCGGGTACCCCCCGTATGGTTTATGTACGCCACAGCTGTGATGTTGTCTGATCGAATTCGAATTGGGTGACCCACGAGGAGGAAGTAGAAACGTCTCAGGGCACATCTGATCACTCGAATCTCCAAGATGTTTATCGGAAGTCTCGACTCCCGAATCATCCAACGCCCCTGGGCAGTGTGGTGGCGAAACACCGCTCCCCAACCGAGGAGGCTGGCGTCGGTAGTTACCGCCAGCCAGTGAATAGGGAGAAAAGACCTCCCCTGGTTGAGAGCTGATTCCAAAGTCTACCATTTGAGCGCTTGCCTGCTCTGCGGGGACAGAGGACATGGCCGATCGAGGGATAAGGGACTCCTGTCCCAATTGTCCAGCAGAGCCTGTTGTAAAGGGCGGAAATACAGTTGGGCGAAGGGAACAGTTTCCATTGCGGCCACCATTTTCCCCAGGCTCCTCATGGCAAACCGAATGGAATGAGAAAAGGGACGACAAAGCGTCCGGGTTCCCTGCTGATGCGCTCGGGCCTTGGACCGAGGAAGTAGGACCAGCCCCTTGGACGTGTCCAGGATCATGCCTAGGAAGGAGATCCTTAGGGCTGGAACAGGGGAGGACTTGTCCAAGTTGATCAGCCAGCCCAGGCATAAAAGAGTATCCAAGGTAATGCAGACGCTTGCTTCGCAGGCATGATAGGACGGACCTTTGATCAGGAGGTCGTCTAAGTGTGGCAACACGACGACTCCTCGGGAGTGAAGAATGGCCATGACCGCCGCTATAACCTTTGTGAATACCCTGGATGCGGTGGCAAGGCCAAAGGATAAGGCCGTGAATTGAAAATGGTCCTCCTGGATGGCAAAATGCAGGAATCTTTGATGTGGCGGGAAGACTGGGATATGGAGATAAGCATCTTTGATGTCTATTGATGCTAGAAACTCTCCTCTCTCCATTGAGGAGATGACTGACCGGAGGGATTCCATCCTGAAGTGCCGGACCTTTACATACCTGTTTAGGAGCTTTAGATCCAAAATAGGGAGCATCGTCCTGTCCTTTTTTGGAACGACAAAGAGGTTTGAGTAAAAACCTCTGAATCTCTCGTGTACTGGAACAATGATCCCGTTTTGGCGGAGAGATTCGATTGCGCGGTGAGGTGTGCGAGACTGAGCTCCTGAACATGGGAGATATGAGGGAAAAAACCGTGTCAGAGTGGAGGCGGAGAATTCTATTTGGTAACCAGAAGACACCAGGTCTCTGACCCATTCATTGTGGATGACAGAAAGCCAGACATGTTGAACGAGAAGCAGGCGTCCACCTACTTTGATGGTGTCGACCGGAAAACTCCCCTAGTCATTGTGAAAGAAATCTGGAGGGGACTAGATACCCTGGTTCTGTGTTGCCTAGGCTTACCTCGCCAGGACTGATTCGGCCTGTATGAGGGCCGAGGGTCTCTCTGTATGTGGAGATCATTCTGATCTGGACGAGGCTGTGGAGGTGGATTAGAATAAGCTACTGCAAAAGGGTCGAAAGTGAAAATGTTGCCGACGATGAAAAGCAGTTTTTGGGCTGTGCTGCGGGAGGAATTTGCTTTTCCCTCCTATAGCATCAGAAATAAGCTGGTCTAATTTTTCTCCAAACAGACATCCGCTCTGAAAAGGCAGAGAAATCAAAGACTTTTTAGAAGAGGAATCTGCGCGCCACTCTCTAAGCCATAGTGCTCTCCTAATGGTGACGGCGTTTGAGGCGGCAATTGCAGCATAGTTTGCTGCCTATAAAGACGCATACATCACATACAGTAGTCTCCAGCCATAGTAATTTGTTTGGCGAGATCCGCCGCCTCAGGCGGAAGAGCCTGGTCCTGAATGGATTTTGCAAGGGCATCTGCCCAGAAAACCATTGCTTTTGCGACCCATGCCGCAGCGAAGGAAGGGGATAGAGAGGAACCTGAGGCTTCACATACTGAGCGAGCCAGGGAATCCATTTGGCGTTCTGTGGGATTTTTAATCAAAGCCCCATCAGGTACGGATAAAAGCGTTTTGGTAGCCAAACGCGATACCGGAGGATCTACTAGTGGAGGTTCCGTCCAATCTTTGTCCAGATCTGCGGAAAAGGGATACTTAGTTTCCAGGGCCTTTTTTCCTGTAAAGGGCTTATCCGGTCGCTCCCTGTGTCGCCGGACTATATCTAAAAAATCTGGATGGGAGGCGAACACCCTATGGGATCGCTTGTTTTGTTTGTTTTTTTAAAAGATACCGCATGATCCGGAGCCGAATTAGGGTCATCAACCTTTAGCGAGTGATTGACAGCTTCAATAAGGAAATCCACAGTCGATTGAAACTCCGGAGAATCCGGGTCCAAGGATGCCTCAGACTCATACTCAGTCATGATCGCTGCAAACCCCTGGAGAGGATGAGCGAGAAGTGGAGCTACCAGAAGCTGAATGGCGTGGTCAATGCTCAGGAAAGGTAGTGCGGATCCGTTTTTTGGATGTCCGTACCTAAGGGTACCGTCATACAGTGGCACTTTGATCGCTAGGACGGCACGATCCGTGACGTTACAGCGATATCGTTACGATCTCGCTGTGTCTGACAAGCTACTGCGATCAGGGACCCTGCTGAGAATCGTACGTCGTAGCAGATCGTCTGAAACTTTATTTCGTCGCTGGATCTCCCGCTGAATCGGCGTGTGACGCCGATTCAGCGATGTCTTCACTGGTAACCAGGGTAAACATCGGGTTACTAAGCGCAGGGCCGCGCTTAGTAACCCGATGTTTACCCTGGTTACCAGCGTAAACGTAAAAAAAAACACTACATACTTACCTTCAGCTGTCTGTCCCCGGCGCTCTGCTTCTCTGCACTCCTCCTGCATCCTGTGTCAGCGCCGGCCAGCCAGAAAGCACAGCGGTGACGTCACCGCTCTGCTTTCCGGCTGACCGGCGCTGACAGTGCAGAGGAAAGCAGAGCGCCAGAGGACAGACACGGAATGTAAGTATGTAATGTTTGGTTTTTTTACGTTTACGCTGGTAACCAGGGTAAACATCGGGTTACTAAGCGCGGCCCTGCGCTTAGTAACCCGATGTTTACCCTGGTTACCAGGGGTCTTCGGGATCGTTGGTCGCTGGAGAGCGGTCTGTGTGACAGCTCTCCAGCGACGCTGCAGCGATCGTTGTCGTATCGCTGCAGCGTCGTTTCAGTGTGACGGTACCCTAATTCAGGTGAGAGCGGACCCTGCTGGCCGATGATTCCCCTGTAAGGGAGGGGTCTCAAAGGTAGACGAGTGCCCCGCTCCCCAGAGGGGTCATGAAGGGATTCAATCGCTTTGGCCAACGAAGCCATGGGGAGAGAGAGAGAGAGACAGAGACAAAAAGAGAGAGAGAGAGAGAGAGAGATGTAATACGTATTGTTGCAATCACAAACCAACATCATTCATCTTTTCCTTGGGCAGAGTTGTAGGAGGCTTTTTTTCTTTCTGTTTACAGAATGAGCTGTAGCTTTTATTGGTAGCACTTCGGGGTACATACAACTTTTTGATCTCAATCTATCCAGGTTTTTTTTGGGTCAGATAACCAAATATAGCAATTCTAGCAATCATTTATTTTACTTATTTATATTTCAGCGTTAATCATCCAGGTTGAATAAAATGATATTATAATTCAGCTGTTATGGTTAGGTCGGTGGGAGCGTTAGTAGGATGAAGTGTCAGAATTATCCAAACTCCATGTAAACCACATAAGCTCAGAGAACAATGTCAATTTTCACACCATGCCCGACACTTTGTCTGTTGCAGAATTGTGGTAAACAGTTAATGTGAGCTGATGGAAGCCTTTTATCTACATTCACTTCAGTGTTACCAATGCTGTTGTAGGTTGTTCAGCCTTTTACCAAAGCGAACTAAGAGTGCTTCACAGAAGAGGTTTCCCAGCCCTCAGGCCCTTGATGTGGGCTCCACGGTATTTCTCAATGATTGGAAGGTTCACTTTCATCTCCGTGAAAATGAGCAGCGAGCAATTTGCCTTTTTCCAAGATACAAGTCTTGGATCTTTGATCTGCAGTTCTGGACTATGGCTATATTACTGTGTACGTGCAGCCTACACAAGGTGATCGCTGTACTGCAGCAGTCATTATGTGTGGGGAATGCACTTATGACTGTATTGTAATGCAGGAACTAACGTTACGGAGATAGTACATGACAGATATTGGTTGTGGAATTTGGTGGCCTGAACTAAGAGGTAGCATCATTGTAGCTCCAAAGAAAAGTCAGTCCATGCATGCAAATATGCACAACAGGTCAAAAAACAAAGTTGGCTGCAACTTTTTACCTATTCTCTACCACTACGGTCTACTGAAAAAATCTGGCATCTATAATCAACTCCGTCAGTACCCAAAATATCCTGGCGGAAAAACTGCAGCAAATAAGTGTGAGCAAAACAGACATTGAAAAGAGTGAAGTTGGTGGTCTTTTTCCTGAAGAAAACCTCAGTCCATCGGCATCTTAAAGTCATGTGCAGAAATCCATAACGATGTCCTCCCACCCGATCGGATATAGGATATGTGGAGGTGCAGCAAGTATGCTGGTCATTACAATGTCAGAGGTAGAATAATGTCCAATGGGTTTTTTGCAACCGGTGGAGTGTTCCTGGTCATGCGATGGGACACATGTTGGATTGTTCCACTTGAGAATTTTTCAATGACTAGGACAGATTTTTATCCACAGGAAGTAAATACCGTATATATACGAGTGGATAAGCAGAGATTTTCAGCCCATTTTTTGGGGCTGAAAGTCCCCCTCTCGGCTTATACTCGAGTCATATACCGGGAGGTCTGCAGGGGAGGGGGAGTGGGGGCTGTGTAATTATACTTACCTGCTCCCGGCGCCGTCCCTGCAGTCCCTGGCTTCCCCGGCGCTGCAGATTCTTCCTGTACTGAGTGGTCACATGGCACCGCTCATTACAGAAATGAATATGCGGCTCCACCTCCCGTCTCCAGCGTCCTCTAGCAGTGACGCTCAGGTTAGAGGGCGCGGTGACGTAGTCAGTGCGCGCCCTCTGCTGAGCGTCAGTGCTGGAGACGGAGCCGCACGAGGAGCAGGTAATTATTGAAAGCGCCGGCGTCCTGAGCAAGAGAGGTGAGTATGTGATTTTTTTTTTTTTATTGCAGCAGCAGCAGCATTATATATGGCACAGCATTATATGGAGCAACTATGGGGCAATAATCAACGGTGCAGAGCAATATATATATATGGCACAGCATTAAAAGGAGCATCTATGGGGCCATAATCAACGGTGCAGAGCAATATATATAGGGCACAGCTTTATAAGGAGCATCTATGGGGCCATAATCAACGGTGCAGAGCAATATATATGGGGGACAGCTTTATAAGGAGCATCTATGGGGCCATAATCAACGGTGCAGAGCAATATATATGGGGGACAGCTTTATAAGGAGCATCTATGGGGCAATAATGAACGGTGCAGAGCATTCTATATGGCACAGATTTCTATGGAGCATCTATGGGGCCATAATTAACGGTGCAGAGCATTCCATATGGCACAGCTTTATGTGGAGCATCTATGGGGCCATAATTAACGGTGCACAGCATTCTATATAGCACAGTTGTACATGGAGCATCTATGGGGCAATAATGAATGGTATGGAGCATCTATTTTTATTTTTGAAATGCACCAGTAGCTGCTGCATTTCCCACCCTAGGCTTATACTCGAGTCAATAAGTTTTCCCACTTTTTTGTGGCAAAATTAGGGGGGGTCGGCTTATACTCGGGTCGGCTTATACTCAAGTATATACGGTAATTAAGTAGCTGTAATAGGATTGCGGTACTTACCGATGGCTTGGAAATGTTGGAGAGTTGTGCTTCCAAAGCTTTTGTCTCTTCGTCTTTCTCTACAATGACAAACAATATTGTTATTATTGTTTTGTGCCCTTAGAAGTAATTTGCACTACACTGCAAAACCGACCAGGTGTGAAATAAGTTACATTAAAGGATATCTCTTATGGCAAAACCCAGTATTAACCTGCAGATGTGGGGTTAATCTAAAGTTGAGCGGCCACCGCACCAAGAGCCCGGCTAGCGGGTGGAAATGAACTTTGCACCTCCCGGTGACTCTGGCTTTCAGTCCTAGACATATGGCATAGTGAAAGTTGGCTGTACCCACGCCCCAGAAATGACTGACAGCCAGCTCAGCATTGATGCACTGCTGAGTCAGCTGTCTCTCAGTGTCGGGACGAGGTTACAGCGGTCACTGACTATGTATTGAGCGGTGACTGGAGCCACACCCCTACGACTGAAAGACGGACGCTGCCCGGAGGAATCAAATTAATCATCTTCTAGTAGTCGGGCTTTCAGTGTGGCTTCTGCACAGCTTCAGAACACTATTAACCTGCATATTAACCCTGCTACTAACCCTAGGTTAATAGCATTTGTTTTTTTAACATGACAGATTCCTTTTAAATCAGGTAAAATCACTATAGTAACCACATTTGTGTTAGTATATTAGAAAAATGAAATAATGAGACTGGATGGCTGTCCGGGCATGTCTGTTTAATTAAATGCTTGTTCCTACCATGAAATAATTTATCTTAGAACCGCACCATGCAGGTGCTCTTACTTCTGGAAAGGTGTGATTACATTGACAACTGGGGGCCATCATTCTTCTCTTCAATGTAGCCTGTCTATGTCCAATCAGAGCCAAGCTGTAAAACGGAGCAGTGAACAAATCCCTAATTAACCAAAGGAACGGGAGGGGAACTTCTGATGAAACTTGTGGGACTCAAGTAGACCTGTGGCCTGATTCATCAAAGATTTTATGCCAGAAAATTATTCCAGCGCTGCATCTTCTTCCTGTATTGAGCGGTCACATGGTACCGCTCATTAAAGAAATGAATATGCGGCTCCACCTCCCATAGAGGTGGAGCCGCATATTCATGACTGAAAATGAGCAGTAACTGTGACCGCTCAATACAGCAAGAAGATGCAGCGCCGGGTGAAGCAGGGACTGCAGGGACCGCGCCGGGAGCAAGTAAGTATACGGGGAGGGGAGCGCTGCGCGATATTTACCTGCTCCTCGCTCCAGTGCTGCTCCGTCTCTAGCGTCCTCTAGCAGTGACGCTCAGGTTAGAGGGTGCGGTGACGTAGTCAGTGCGCGCCCTCTGCTGAGCGTCAGTGCTAGAGACGGAGCCGCATGAGGAGCAGGTAAATATTGAAAGCGCCGGGGGTCCTGAGCGAAGAGAGGTGAGTATGTGATTTTTTTTTTATTGCAGCAGCATTCTATATGGCAAAGCTTGATAAGGAGCATCTATGGGGCCATAATGAACGGTGCAGAGCATTCTATATGGGGCACAGCTTTATAAGGAGCATCTATGGGGCCATAATCAACAGTGCAGAGCATTCTATATGGGGCACAGCTTTATAAGGAGCATCTATGGGGCCATAATCAACAGTGCAGAGCATTCTATATGGCACAGCTTTATGAGGAGCATCTATGGGGCCATAATCAATGGTGCAGAGCATTCTATATGGCACAGCTTAATAAGGAGCATCTATGGGGCCATGATGAATGGTGCAGAGCATTCTATATGGGGCACAGCTTTATATGGGGCCATAATGAACGGTGCAGAGCATTCTATATGGCACAGCTTTATATGGAGCATCTATGGGGCCATAATCAATGGTGCAGAGCATTCTATATGGCACAGCTTAATAAGGAGCATCTATGGGGCCATAATGAATGGTGCAGAGCATTCTATATGGGGCACAGCTTTATATGGGGCCATAATGAACGGTGCAGAGCATTCTATATGGCACAGCTTTATATGGAGCATCTATGGGGCCATAATGAACAGTATTGGAGCATCTATTTTTATTTTTGAAATTCACGGATAGCTGCTGCATTTCCTACCCTAGGCTTATACTCGAGTCAATAAGTTTTCCCATTTTTTTGTGGCAAAATTAGGGGGGTCGGCTTATACTCGGGTCAGCTTATACTCGAGTATACAGGATATACATATATATATTTAGATTTTCTTACAGGGTGTAAATGCAGCTGCTCACTTGAGCTGGCCCTGGTTTGTCTTGAGTTCGTGTGCCTTGCTTTTCCTGATTTTTGGACCTCTCTTTCCTGCTTATAGATCAATTTTTTTTAGCCATCTAGGCCTGGTTCTCAAGAAGATGCCCATAGAGAAGAGTTGATGACCACACCCACTTGGATAACAGGAATAGAGGGAAGAGGGGGGCATAACTCAGGAATGGAGAGTCGCAGCAGAAAAAGAAAAACCATATCAGATTCAGGAGAAGAGCAGCATTTACAATCAGGTGGAAAAAATTCACATTTATGTCAAGTGACAGGTTTTGTTTTTTTTTAAAACACTTTAATGATGCACAGTGTACAATATAATTTCTTTGAGATTTTGCCTTTTCAATTCATAATTCTTTCCCCATTTTCTCTCATCAGAATTACCTTGTATTTCTGTTTCTACCTGGGATGAATTCTTTCCTTTCTGTTTATTCCTGGATTGTCCTGTGTTTAACCCCGGACTATTCTGCCCTTTAATAATTCCATTAGATTCATTGACCGGAGACGTGCTTTTCTTGGGTGAATAGGGAGGGCTGTTCAGCATGTCCTTCTGTGCACCATGTCTATCTTTCAACTTCTTTTGTAAGCGTTCATGGATTTTACTTGATCTCTCGTCCCTAAGTCCGGACCTCCCATGAGTGGTGAGAACGTCTACGAGATAACCAGGAGAAAAACGTTACAGATTAACTGATGCTGGAATAAAATCATTTCAAGGTTTATATAACTAAAAAGGAGATTAGAAAGAAAAAAAAAAGAAATTAAAATGTGGCAATTTATACAATTTTTTGTCAACCCCCTAAAGGACCCAGTCAAAATTGCCTTAATGGGGTTATTGCATATAACTTCTCACATGAGTTTTGCCTTTCTGCACATTCTGCACATTCCCAATGCGGTGATTGGTGTAGAAGGAGGAGTGGGTGTCTACTAGGGATGAGCGAACGTGCTAGGTGATACTCGAGTATCTGGGTGCTCGGATGTGCTCGTTACCCGGCGAGTATTGGGTGGTGCTCGATTTTAAACTTGAATCCCTGCCCCGCATGTTTGGCCACTGTTACATAGCCAATAAGCATGTAGGGATTGCCTATGCTATGAGACACTGTAATGCCATCTTGGTTGTGGCATTACTATGATTGATTGGCTGTGTGACATCAGGGGTTATAAAAGAACAGGCGTCGCCCAGCTCGGCACAACTACGCCATTGTACAGCTGTGTGATAGTTGTTATTGGAGGGAGAGAGTGCTTGTCTAGACCTGTGTGTGTACAGTATAACTAATCAGAGGTCTGTAGTGTTCATATCAATGCTGAAGCTGAGCCCCTTCTAAGGGCAAATCGTTTGCGTTGCCATTTGTATCACATACATTCTGCATTTAGCATTGGAAGGGAGAGAAAAATAAGATTTCAATTTTTCAATGCTTTTTTTCTTTTTAACCCCTTAGTGACCGAGCCAAATTTTTGAAATCTGACCAGTGTCACTTTATGTGGTAATAACTCTGCAACGCTTCAACAAATCCCAGTGATTTTGAGATTGTTTTTTCGTGACACATTATACTTTATGATAATGGTAAATTTTGTACAACATTTTTTGTGTTTATTTATAAAAAATATCAAAAATTTGAGAAAAATGTTAAAAAATTAGCAATTTTCTAAATTTGAATGATTATCCCTTTAATCCAGATAGTCATACCACAGCAAACCATTAATAAATAACATTTCCCACATGTCTGCTTTACATCAGGACCATTTGTAAAATATTATTTTATTTTGTTAGCAGTTTAGGAGGTTTAAAAATGTAGCAGCAATTTTTCATTTTTTCAAAGAAATTTACAAAATTTATTTTTTTAGGGACTTATCCATGTTTGAAGTGACTTTAGGGGTCCCATATATTGGGAAACCCACAAACGTGATACCATTTTAAAAGCAGCACCCCCTGACATATCAAAAACTGCAGTCAGGTAGTTTATTAACTCTTCAGGTGCTTTACAGGAATTAATGCAAAGTGGTATGACAGAAATGAAAATGTGTATTTTTACCACCTAAATGTCTCTAACTTCTAAACTGATTACTACAGCCGTCAGACTCTAAGGCCGCTATTTGGCCATGAATTGCCATGGCAAACGTCAGGACAACAAAATCATGATATGAGGGTACCAATTGGGTCAAAGAAGAAGCCCCCACGCTCTGTTAACCATTTATAATGATGTAGTCACTATTGACAGCAGCATCTAAGGGGTTAAACAGATTTAGATGGTGCAAATACTGATCGTGGCTGGTACAGCAAGTTGTCAGCTATAGTGCACAACCGATAGATGCTGGATTGTCACCTGTATGGGGATACTATTCTCTTATATCTCAGGTCAGTTAAAAGACGTATTGGCGGTCATTAAGGGGTTAAGTCTTATATGCCACCAAAATGTAACAGAAAGCACCTAGCACTGTATGCATGAGTAATTGAATCCAGACCAAATTTTTAAAAGTTTTTTTTTTGTCTGGATTCAAAAAGTCATCCAGACAGTATTAGGTGCATTCTATTACATTTCGGACGTACATAAAAGGCTCCAAAAAAGCGTTGAAAATTTTGTCTGGATTCATTTAGTCATCCATACATTTTAACGTACATTGTGTAAAATGACGGTGAATTAAAATTTTTAAAATCTGCTTGGTCTGGTACAGTACACAATACTTTTGTTTCAAAAACTGACTATTGTCATACATACTGTAGAACCTGCTTTATGTGAAATTTCACTGGTTTGAAATAGAATCCAAAAAATTTCTTGATACAGGTGTACAAATTTGGTTGTTCAAAAATTGACTTATATATACTGTAGAACTTGGTTTGTGTGAAATTTAGTTGGTTTGAAATAAAAAAACAAAATTGGCCTGCTACAGGTGTAGAATTTGGTAACTCAAGGCTCTGTCCCCAGCCACCACTAGTTCTCCCATTGTTGCGTCTCCACCTTATACCAGCACATGACAAAGAACATCACCCGTGACCTTACCAATGCGGTTCCTGGGATTGTCCGCTTAACAACTGGCACAAGGACAAGTGCTAGTGGCCAGAGATGCTACATTTCCGTGACAGCACACTGGGTAAACTTTATGGAGGCTGAGATCCACCCTGGTACGGCACAGGTGCTACAGACAGAGGATTTCTGGCCCTATTTCTATCAAATGATCCTCCACCCCCTCCTGCCCTTCCTCATCCTCCATCTCTGAGGTGCTATCTCAGAGCATGTCATCTGCATCAGCTGGAAGCTCTGCAGCACTGCCTCAGTGAAGTGTCAACATGCGTTGCTGAGCCTAATTTGTCTAGGAGACAAAGCGAACACTGCAGCAGAGTTATTAAAAGGAACTACAGACCAGACAGATCTATGACTCTGGCCGCTGAACCCACAAACAGGCATGGTCGTGTGTGTGTGATAATGGGTGTAACCTGGGGGAGAGACAGCAGAAAAAGGTGCACTGTGAAAAGCTGACAAGGAGGGAAAAGTTTTTAAAGATGGTCAAGCAATATCTGGCCAACAAGACCAGAATACTCCCTACTTCCTCTGTGATCTTCAGCTATTGTGTCTCAAAGCTTGACACCTGGCATGAGTGGTCACCCTATGCCTTGGAGGTGTTGTGCTGCCCTGAAGCAAGCATCTTATCTGAGTGGGTTTTTAGTGCCACCGGGAGAGTCATAACAGACAGGCGCTTTTGCCTGTCAACAGAAAGTGCTGACAGGCTCACTTTGATAAAAATGAGCAAAGACTGGATTAGACCTGACTTTTCTACACCACCAGATCACAGCTGCTTATAAAGTGTTTTTACTATTCAATATTTGTATGAGGCTTGCCAGTTGCTGCCCTCTAGGGTCTATGGATGACTCTCCTGATATTTTTTCTTGGCCTTTATAAGTATAGAAACACCACAACTACACTTTATTTTTTTTCTATGCAGCACTTCAGTTGGCGCCTTCAAGGGTGTATGGATGACCCTGCTTGTAATTACTGGCAGGCTTTGTACTGTGTGTAGAGCTTTAATGAGTGTAAGAGTACCACAACTATACTTTGTTCTAAATATCTGAGTCAGGCACTACAGCTGGTGCCTCAAGGGTTTATGGTTGACCCTGCCTGTAGTTTTTTTGCACTTACTGCAATATGAAGCTCCTATGTGTCTCATCCGAACCCCCGCAGGTGGTTCACATGTCTCAAGGTAATATCCTATTGCATTCCTCCTTTATTTAAACACCTTTAACCTGAAACACCTATGTATGAAATTTCTTTATTCTGAGCTTGAAATCGTATGCATATATAGCAAATTAACTCTTATGCTTTTCCTTAGGGTAATGTTGGGCTATTAGCCTGAACCGGTAGCCTAGACTATTTACTAGACCTACTGGTCAGCTAGCTGATTTTTTGCAGTCATCTGTCATTTATTGATTTAGCTTTGTGCAGGTGTTGCTATGAGACACGTGTTTCTTTTCCCGGTGTACTATAATTTTTTTTTTTTTTGCTGGCACCAGTCTCTTTACCTGCAGTTATTTTCTTACCTGACCACTATTTTTTGCCTGTTATTTATATGCAATAAAATTTATATTGATTTGTAAAAAATCCCCTTATCTCTCTCTCTGGATCTTGTGTTACATGTCAATTTTGAGCATGACATGGATACCTTGTTAGGATTTTCTTATTTAGATATCCTTATTTTTGATTGGTTGCTGTGTGTAGAGCTTTTATGAGTCTATTAGTACCACAACTTTACTTTGATCTAAATATTTGAATGAGGCACTACAGCTGGTGCCTCCAAGTGTGTATGGTTGACCCTGCTTGCAGTTTGTTTTGCATGCTGTTCTCCTTCCATTCAGTACTTTTTTTTATCCATTTACACATTTACACTACTCCTTGTGGGGTCTGCTGGAAAAATGCTTGGATTTCCGTTTGACTCCCATTATACTCGTTACTCAAAACGAGCACTCGGAGCATTAAGAATTGTTCGGTTTGAGTAACGAGCATCCAAGCAGTTTAATACTCGCTCATCTCTAGTGTCTATATAATACGCTGGGTCCAAAACTTCTGTAGGACAAGGAATTCTAAACATTCTCGTCTCTAAATGATGAGCCATTCATACTGACAAGCCATCAGATGTCCATTTTACCTACTGTGGCCATTTTGATCGGATGGCAGCCTGAAAATCAAAAATATCTCTGGGCAATCCATTTAACCCTTCTTCAAAAAAAGGGATTCATGTATCACGATTGGTTTAAAATACTAAAGCAATACTAACCCCATCCTTGATTCGTCTTACGTTATGTTCCAGCGCTCATCTAGTCCTCACTGGTCTCTACTTCCTCAGCAAACCAGAAATGCCTCCTCAGCCACTGACTGCGAGGGCTCACCGCTGCGACCAGTGATCGGCTAAGTGGACATTTCTGGCATCTTCTGGTGCGTTGAGGACTGGACAAGGAAGTTGAGTCTAGTGAGAGCAGGTGAACAGGGCCTGTGAGGTATCAAGGAAAGTGATAATATATTAATTTAAACAAGTCTGGGAATTTAAAAAAAAAAAAAGAAAAACACTTCCGCGTTCTCCTTTAAGGATCAGCGTGAATCGGTAGCTAGGACACCGTGGGACACAAGCCAGGATATAATTATAGTGTAGCATATGCTGTATATCCCTAAAGCTGTCAACACAAATATTAATGAGACAGATCTGTGGGTGTCAGCCATGTAGGGATTACATAATGTACATCCAAATGTATGAGATTCCTTCTGCTTACAGCGTCCATGTTCATCTAGTGGTGGTAACAACAGATTTCTTAGGACTCCAGATCTCATAATCACCACAATTATCGTGCAGTTACACAGACAGATTTCCTTCCTGAGTAAGCACCAGTTGACGATATTACAAGTCCATCAACATTTGCTTAAAGGCCCTTTTACACAGGTCTATGCAAATTGTATGGTGACTACTGATTGATAAAGGGTTTCGCTGATGGAAAGAAGTCATCTATACACATGATAGCTGATAAACTGATTGTGGGGGTACGGGACCTGCACTGATCAAAGGATCAGGGAACTTACAGGTACATCTCACTAAATTAGAATATCATCAACAAGTTAATTTACTTCAGTTTTTCAATACAAAAAGTGAAACTCATTATAAAGAGTCATTACAAACAGAGTGATCTATTTCAAGTGTTTATTTCTGTTAATGTTGAGGATTATGGCTTATATCCAATGAAAACCCAAAAGTCATTATCTCAGTATATTAGAATACTTTATAACACAAGCTTGAAAAATTATTTTAAAATCTGAAATGTTGGCCTTCTGAAATGTATGTTCAGTAAATGAACTCAATACTTGGTCGGGGCTTCTTTTGCATCAATTACTGCATCAATCCGGCGTGACATGGAGGTGATCAGCCTGTGACATTGTTGAGTAGTTGTAGAAGCCCAGGTTGCTTTGATAGCAGCCTTCAGCTCGTCTGCATTGTTGGGTCTGGTGTCTCATCTTCCTCTTGACAATACCCCATAGATTCTCTATACGGTTAAGGTCAGGCGAGTTTGCTGCCCAATCAAGCACAGTGATACTGTCGTTTTTAAACCAGGTATTGGTACTTTTGGCAGTGTGGACAGGTGCCAAGTCCTGCTGGAGAATTAAATTTCCATCTCCAAAAAGCTTGTCTGCAGAGGGAAGCATGAACTGCTCTAAAATTTCCTGGTAGACGGCTGCACTGACTTTGGTCTTGATAAAACACAGTGGACCTACACCAGCAGATGACATTGTGCCCCAAACCATCACTGATTATGGAGACTTCACACTAGACCTCAAGCAGCTTGGATTGTGTGTCTCTCCACTCTTCCTCCGGCCGCCCACCCATTCAGGCTGACTGACAGCTGCAGTTTGTACTGAACAGCATGAGGAGGGACAATGAGGAGCTGGCAAGGTGGTCAGAGATTGACTTTAAAATGTCAGAATAGTTTAGCATGCATTATCAAAATAAGTACACCAGCCTCATTAGGTCTAAGATCAGTTTACTGTTCTATACATTTTGTTTTGTGAAATGCGTTAACAGATCTACTTTAAACATGTTAACCCCATATGCCGGTGGGGGTAAATTAATTCATAATTAAAACATGTATTAATACCGAGAAGTCATAGTGGAAGTAGTGGTATAATTCAATTCAATTCGCTTTTGCAAAGTTAGTGAAATAACTAATATAGTGTTAACATTTTCTATTCAAGACACATCCAGTCAAGAATGGTTTGTGGTTACTGTCTTATGTGCCTACATGACATGTAAAAGTTTGGGTACCCTCGGTCAAAATTGCTATTATGAATAGTTAGGGGCAGCACGGTGGCGCAGTGGTTAGGCTACGTTCACATTTGCGTTGTGCGCCGCTGCGTCGGCGACGCAACGCACAACGCAAATAAAAACGCACCAAAACGCACGCAAAAACGCTGCGTTTTGCAACGCATGCGTCGTTTTTTGCCGAAATTTGGACGCAAGAAAAATGCAACTTGTTGCGTTTTCTGCGCCCGACGCTTGCGGCAAAAAAAACGCATGCGTCGCACAACGCAGCACAACGCATGTCCATGCGTCCCCCATGTTAAATATAGGGGCGCATGACGCATGCGTCGCCGCTGCGTCGCCCGACGCAAACACGCAAAACGCTAATGTGAACGTAGCCTTAGCACTGCAGCCTTGCAGCGCTGGAGTCCTGGGTTCTAATCCCACCCAGGACAACATCTGCAAAGAGTTTGTATGTTCTCTCCGTGTTTGCGTGGGTTTCCTCCGGGCACTCCGGTTTCCTCCCACATTCCAAAGACATACTGATAGGGAATTTAGATTATGAGCCCCATCGGGGACAGCGATGATAATGTGTGCAAAACTGTAAAGCGCTGCGGAATATGTTAGCGCTATATAAAATAAAGATTATTATCTCTAAAAGGGCTAAAGTTAAAGTGCCACATTTCCTTTGCATTTTAGGCAAAAGAAATAACTACGGTATATTTATTTTTTTTATCCTTTACAATTTACAAAAAAGGAAAATGGGCTGATGCAAAAGTTTGGGTGCATTCTATGGTTAGTACCATGCAGCACCCCCATTTTGAAAGTATCACAGCTTGTAAACACTTTTTGCAGCCATCCAAGTGTCTCAATTTTTGTTTGAGGGATTTTCATCCATTCTTCTATTTCTGTGAGATTCCTGGGTTGTTTTGTATGCATTGGCCAAAGAGTTCTATTTTAACCTCATTGGTCCACAGTACTTTTTTCCAATATGCATCAGGCTAGTTTAGATGTTCTTTTGCACCATTCTGAAGCTGAATTTTATGGTGAGGCCGCAGGAGAGGCTTTCTTCTGATGACTCTTCCATAAACGCCATATTTGTGCAGGTGTCTCTAAACACTACAACAATGTACCATAAATCCAGAGTCTGCTAAATCTTTCTGCAAGTCTTTTGGCGTCAAGCTGGGGGTTCTGATTTGCCTTTCTAGCAAT
Organism: Ranitomeya imitator; assembly: GCF_032444005.1. Taxonomy (NCBI): domain Eukaryota; kingdom Metazoa; phylum Chordata; class Amphibia; order Anura; family Dendrobatidae; genus Ranitomeya; species Ranitomeya imitator. The sequence continues at coordinate 737,336,491 of NC_091284.1, read as the reverse complement.
CCTACGAGCAGCTACCACTGAAATTTTGCTAGGTCTTTTAGACCTTATCTTGATCTCCTCTGCTCTGGTTAACTGACATTTCTAATCTATGTTTCCAACTGAGGATAGGGTAACTTGAAAACGCTTCGCTATCTTCTTATAGCCTTCTCCTGCTTTGTGGGCCTCCAACATTTTCAGCGTGCTAGGCACTAAGAACCCAATGGCTGCTGTTTTTTGGCACAAGGTCAGAGGAGGCTGGGGTGTTATAAAACTGGGAAATTTACATTACCTGGCCTTTCCCAAAAATGATAGTGAACAAGCTAATTAAGGTCTGAAACATTGGTCAAAGTTATCTGAGCACACAAATCTCCAAGGGTGCCCAAAATTTTGCATGAGCCAATTTTTCTTTTTGTAATTTTTAAAATAATGAATAAGAATTTTTTTTTGCCTAAAATACAAAGGAAATGTGTCATCTTTAACTTTAGCCCTTTAGAGATCATTTCATCTTCAACTTGCTTAACTGTTCTCAAGACCAGTAATTTTGACCAGAGGTGCCACTTTATGAGGCTGCAGAGTTCAGGTCAGAACATCCCCGGCAGTCCATGCATAGCACGGTCAAACCGGCCTTACAGTTTTGGGACAATACTAAGCTGCTAAATACAAATAAACTTGCTAAAAAGGAATAAAAACTAATCAAAATAATATGCAATTCAAATTGAAAATGTAAATAAACCAAATAATGAAAAAAATAACATTTTCAGTAAAAATAATAAATTTTGGTTAATAAAATCTGTATTAAATATATTATGGTCACTTTCATATAGGATTAACACATAAAACCACATTGGCAGTTACAGTCTACAAATCTAGAGTACTTACCCAAATCTCCATATACCTGTGAAGGGTGATACTGAGGGGTGTATTGGGCAGCCATATCTCCTGCTCCACTGACTGCTGAGTAAATGTGGCGATGGGGTGGAGGCATCATAGCAGGAAGGGGTATAAAACCAGGCAGAGGGGGAGGTGGCCGATGTAGGACAGGATGACCACTCGTGTGGAACTCTGGAGGTTGTGGAACCACTACAACTCTTCGCACACCATTGTCTTCAATCACCTAGGGAAAAATCAAGAAGCACGATGTAAGGCTTCATTCAGACAAATGTTGGTGTGCCCAAAATTAGCTTCCAAACTGCAAGATAATATGTAAAAACCACTAACTACAGATATCCATGGTGTTCTTGTTGTCACCAGAGGTTAGGCTGTTGGTGAGGACCAGATATGTGTTAATTAGGCCCTAGGAGTGCAGTTTAAAGCTGTATTTACATGTATTTTATGCCCCCCAAAATTTTAAATTTACTCAAAAAAGGAAAATGAAAACATATATTTTCTATTAAAAATCTTTCTTTTCTTTTACCTCCTGCAGCATTCATGCATTCAGACTATTCTAATTAATAAGACCAGTGCACAATTCCTGCCAGCAGTGTACGAGACCTGGTAAGAGGCCAACAGATGCCACATCAGTGAGAGGTGGACTATGTCCAGGATACATATTAGACAATAATCCCACGAGCAGAGTTACTGTGAGCCGATCTGCAGGACCCAGATCCTTCAGCCATAATAGTAATCTGTGGTCGCTTGTCGGGAGTCTTGCTGCTCTTCAATTAATTAGCCAACTTCGCACAATGTCATTGTTGCGGTGTGACGCCAAGCCAGACCGGCTAGTAAAAAAGAAGAGCCACAGATGCCGGGAGGTATTTCACAGGAATGATGAACAATACATGGCAAATTACACTAATATTTAACCAAGTGTGAAAGATGTATTACACCAAGAATATAAGGGGTTGATCAAAGGCCACTGGCTCTTGGTCCATCAGCAAGTGTGATCACCACAGTGCCAAAGAAGAATGACATCAGGAATTATCTTAAAAAGGTAACACTTGCGCTGACTGGGCACCGGGCACCACGTGTCCCAACACCGCAAAAGAGAAAGGAAGTATCAGCTGTGATCCCATGATGTCCTGTCTGTATTCTCTCTTTTGCGTCCTCCATGCCCAGGAGATGTGGGATGATCAGACCATGTCCCTGCACGGTCAGACACAGCCATTACACAATACACAGCATGGGCACAATTATAAGATTATCACAGCACAGGAACATTAGTTTTGTACAATTATGGAAATTATTATTATTCCGAGATCTATTGATTAAAACATACTTTAGTTAGTGGCACAAATCCCTTTAAGAAACTTGTGCATAAACAAATGTTGGCAAATCTTACAACGTTCAAGTTAAAGGGGATGTTCTCTTTCAGAAAACTTTTTGCTACAAGCTGTGTGATACCAATATAAAAATAAAAAAATAAATAAAAATAGCATTACTGACATTCCCTAGTTCCAGCCATTAGTCTCTGTCACTGCCCTATTCTATGTTGTTTGGCTGCAGGGCTATAGACATGAAGTCCGCACTGCAGAACATCACTGAGCTCAGTGGCTCTGCCCATGAACAAGGCACAAGTTGATGAGCTTAGGGATTGGCTACAGTGGTGAAACACCACCGACGCAGCCAATACACCGCCGACGCAGCCAATACACCGCCGACGCAGCCAATACACCGAGACTGGAGCAGGAGCAAAGAGCCGGAAGTGGACCCAGAGACGGAAGGTGGAAATTGTGTTTGTGGTTTTAGGTATTTTACAACATTTGATATCCACTTTCCCAAAAGCTTCTTTAAAGCCATGTCCAAACACTATGGGAAATTTCTGCTACGGATTTGTATCTTCGATACGTGCAGATTTCAGTGCAGATTTCATCCTACTCCCCTACTAAGCATTGAATGCGGTGAAATGGGCAAAAAAAATCCATACAGGGAACAAGATGAGGATTTGATATCTGCACCATGTTTTCATTTTCATGCTGATTTTTTTCCTTAACATATGAATGTGACTTTGAAAAACTGTAGTGCACGGTAGTCCTATCAGATATCCGTAACCAAGTCCAAAATGGTTTTTCTCTGTAAAGTCCTGAAACGTAAAACCATAGAATTCAAGGAGAATTTACCAAGTTTTTATTGTGACTTAGTGTCTGGGGTATTTATTTATTACCAAGGTAAAGCTTGGTGTGAATCGTTCCTAAGAGAGCGGGCGCGACAGAGAGAGGAGACATATCAGCGTTCCATCAAAGCTAATGGGCTTTCATAAACTGGGGAATTTGTGAGCCAAGTATCTTCATTTTTAAACATTTTCTATAGCAGTGATGCAGTTCCAATTTCATATATTAAATGTTTGCATATTATATCATTTCAGAAAGCAGATTTATTTTTGGGGGGCACACTGAAATCTTTTCCCCAGCATCTGCCATGGTGAGTATAGCCCCTGTTGGCTGAAATTGGAGACATTGGCTGGTTTAGCCAACTTATATCTATAATTTGTATGGGTTCCTTAATGGTTGTCACCTCTTCCTTCCTGATCCTGCCCAGTTATACACTGACACTTTGCTTAACCCCAAATTTACACCATTATAAAGAATTTAATGTAGGACTATTCCCATCGCTCAGGTGACATATTGCACCAATTAATTTTTCTCTCTCTTGTTCCCATTGTTAATGCTCCTAAATCTTAGCAAGAACAGTCCTCATTCTGTAGGAATGGTAATGGACACTTGCATTAAGGCAGCGCCCGCTCCGCTCCATCAATAGTGACAGTCCTGTTCCTGTAAAGTGACAGGGATCTGCAACGTGAGGCTGACATGTGAATATCCAAAGTCCAGAGGACACAAAGCCAAGCATCAAAGACAAATGATTTAGGATATTTCAAAAGTGTGGAAATATTAACCAGAACTTACAGTTTCCATTATGTGGGCTGGGAATCAGAGACGGGTCATTATTTCCCCGGCGTTTCCTACGTAGGTGTATCTGCACATTCGCCAATTAAAGTTTAACTAAGGTGTCTATCTCAATAGAACAAAGGTTATAGTGCGGATTTTATCTTCTACAAAATGTATAATGCCAGGTTCCTATATCTGCAGGTTAAAATGTTTCCAGCCACATCTTAAATAAGCACATTAACGTATGGAGCGAGACCCCGCTATACCAACAGATCTAATACCGGCTAGTCCTACTAGAATTTATAGATGAAATATTGATCCTTCCATGAGAGACTGAAGACTTGAAGGATAACCCCTTTGAGTGGTGAAAAAAGTAAAAAATAATACCACTTTCCGAGAGCCGTAGTGCTTTCAATCTTCTGATGCTGAAGCTGAGTGAGGGTCTGTTTTTCACGCCCTGAGTTGAGGTTTTCATTGCTACAATTCTGTGGCTAATACGATGCGTTGTAGCGACGGGGAAAAAAAAACGCAATTCTGGAATTTTTCTTTTTTTTTCTCGCTATGCCAGTTACCCATTTGGGTTAATTTTATATATCAATAGATCTCAGTTTTATGTAAGTGGAGACACTACACATGTGAATTTGTTATTTCTTAATTTTTAATGGGGGAACATTATTTTATTTTTTTCATATTTTATAAATGGTTTCTTTTTTTTTTTTTTACTATATACTGTATCCTGTAGTCCCCTTAGGGGACTTGAACCTGCAATCGTCCAATCACTTGGCTATATACAGTAATATCACAGATCTGCGGTGTATAGAAAAAAAATCAGTCTCCTATGAAAGCTAGCCATAGGCTGACTTTCACAGGCGGACCATCATGACAGGCTCTGGGGTGTCCAGGAGACCCCCAAGCTGCAATGGCAACCCATATATCAAAACTCCATATCATACGTCGGTAGGGGGTTAGGGGTACTTTATTCAGTTGTATTGTTCAAGATCTCCATTTTTAGCTATTCTATCAATTAGCTTTTGTTAACTATTTTGGCAGAAATGTAAATAAACACATTTTGGATTTACAGGTTAATAAGAATTGGGCGACAAAATAAATTTAGTTTTTTCACACTACAGTATTATATCAAATAAAAGTATGATTTACGGAAAATTTCAACTTTGAGCAGCAGTTTTTATGGGTAGGGTTTGGGGGTACATATAAGTAATTGATCAGCTTTTAAGAATTTTCTTTTTAGAAGAAATGCAAAACAAACAGCAATTCCATCATTATTTTTCAGTTTTACTTCACAACCAGCGCTCTGGAGTACACTTTATCTTTATACTATATCTAGTTACAATTGCCGCAGGAGCAAATGCAATTTCAATGTTAAAGAGTTTAATAGCAAGAAGGAAAAGTCATGGAATTATGGAAGTCACAGGATGGAGAGACACAAATTATGAAGCAATTGAAACACTCTCAAAAACCTCTCTATTCATTCAGTATAAATATTAACGACACATGAAGAAAAACCCGCACTCATACTCCTTGGCTGCTCTCAATGAGTGTCCTAGGAGACATTTTTCATCCTTTGCAACACTAAACCTGCTACCGTGGGCACGGCGGCCATCAGGGCATTACTGACCTGACTGGCGTATGGGGCCCGGTGGGCAGAGGGGGCCCGCAGCGGGCCCAGTCTCATCTGCCCATCGGGCCCGGGCCCCAGCGGCAGGCTTCCGACAGTACACTGAACCTGCGTCTGAGATGCAGGTTCAGTGTCCTTTGTTGCCTTGCGGGGGGCAGGAATGGAAACACCACTGGGGGCAGGAATAAAAACACCACAGGGGGCAGGAATAAAAACACCACAGGGGGGCAGGAATAAAAACACCACAGGGGGGCAGGAATAAAAACACCACAGGGGTGCAGGAATAAAAACACCACAGGGGGGCAGGAATAAAAACACCACAGGGGGGCAGGAATAAAAATACCACAGGGGGGCAGGACTGAAAACATTGGGGGCAAGAATGGAAACACCACAGGGGGGCAGGAATGAAAACAACAGGGGGCAGGAATGAAAACAACACAGGGGGCAGGAATAAAAACACCACAGGGGGCAGGAATAAAAACACCACAGGGGGGCAGGAATAAAAACACCACAGGGGGCAGGACTGAAAACACTGGGGGCAAGAATGGAAACACCACAGGGGGGCAGGAATGAAAACAACAGGGGGCAGGAATGAAAACAACAGGGGGCAGGAATAAAAACACCACAGGGGGCAGGAATAAAAACACCACAGGGGGCAGGAATTGAAACACCACAAGGGGCAGGAATGGAAACACCACAGGGGGCAGGAATAAAAACACCACAGGGGGCAGGAATAAAAACACCACAGGGGGCAGGAATAAAAACACCACAGGGGGCAGGAATAAAAACACCACAGGGGGCAGGAATGGAAACACCACAAGGGGCAGGAATGGAAACACCACAGGGGACAGGAATAAAAACACCACAGGGGGCAGGAATAAAAACACCACACGGGCAGGAACAAAAACACCACAGGGGGCAGGAATGGAAACACCACAGGGGGCAGGAATGAAAGCACTAGGGGCAGGAATGAAAACACTGGGAGCAGGGATGGAAACACCACGGGGGGGGGGGGGCAGGAATGAAAACAACAGAGGGCAGGAATGAAAACAACACAGGGGGACAGAATGTGTGACAAGAGGCAGGATGTGAGACACCGGAGGCAGGTATGGAAACTACACAGGGGGGGGGATAGGGGAATGTGTGACAGGTGGCAGGATGTGAGACACAGGCAGAATTTGTGACAGGGGGCAGGCTGTGAGACATGGGCAGAATTTGTGAAGGGACAGGATGTGAGACACGGGGGCAGAATTTGTAAGACAGGGGGCAGAATGTTTGATACAGGGGGCAGAAGTTTTGACACAGGGGGCAGAATGTGAAACACGGGGGCAGAATGTGAGACACGGGGGCAGAATGTGAGACAGGGGGGCAGGATGTGAGACAGGATAAAGACAGATGGTGCAGGATCATTGGGCAGGATCATGGTGCAGGATCACGGGGCAGGATGGATACTATTGAGACAGATGGGGCGGCAGGATAATGGGACAGATGGGTCAGGATCATGGGACAGATGGGGCAGGATGGGGAGATCATATGGGGGCAGAATGGATACTCATGAGGGCAGGATGGGAGAACATATGGCTGGAGCCAGGAATGAGATACACGGGGCCAGGATGCAGATATTAATACCATAGGGGCTATTAAGGGATATTATTACTGCAGTGATGTATTTATTTTATTTTTTGAGCATACTGTTTTAAATGGGGGGCGGTCCTGTTACTGTGCAGAGTGACACTAGGTCGCCTTTTTTTTTTTCAATCTGGTGTAGTATAGAAGTCGGGAAAAAAATAAGCAATGTGTTCTGCAAGCGGAGCTCTACATAACTATGTTATTTCCTGCAGATACGAGCCCTGGCTGGAAGAAGCGATAGTGGTCTGTGCTGGATGAAGTTGGAAAGTGAGGCTGAAAGACTTCGCCAAGAGACGTCACTGGTGAGTAGTTAGTGTGTTACCTGTACACAGACACTGCATACTAAGTACAGATCTCCTGTGTATAATGGCACTTATGGTGATAGTATTGTGTTTTTTTTTTTTTTAATTAATGATTAGTATTGCAGTATTCGGTCACTATGCGGTGGTAATATGTTGTCCAGCCAAGGTGAGGCGGTATTTGTCCCTTGTATATGCTATTATTTGGTCACTGTGGTGGTAATATGTGGTCTGGTCATTGTGTGGTGGTAGTAGTCCCTTGTATGTGGTATTATTGGCCACCATGTGGTGGTAATATGTGATCTGGACATGGTGTGGCGGTATTTGTTTCTTGTATGTGGTATTATTGGTCATTTAAAAATTGAAAAATAAATAAAAATATACCTAAATTGTATTGGATATTTTAACAAATGTTTAGTAAGTTACAGTAGAGTCCGGCCAGAAGAGTCTACCTTGTCTTGGTGGTGGATAAAAAAATCTTTTGGCCAAAACAAAAGCTGCTGGTCATGTATGTGGTGATGGGAACTATAAATGCGTGATTGGTGAGGATGTGATGCAGAAGTGAAGTTTTGGCAAGAGAGGGCAGTAGGACTGTGGATGATACGAGGGGTGGAGCCTGGGCGGAGTCTCAAGGGGGGCCCCGAAAATTTTGCCAGTATGGGGCCCCGAAATTCCTAGTGGCAGCACTGACCATGGGCTGCAGCGTCTCTGGATTTGTCTCCCATTGAGCACATCTGGGACATCATTGATCGGCAATTGTAATGGGAGCTCCCAGCAGCGGATCTTGATGATTTGCACAAGCGCATTCTGCGTGGCAGAGAATTCCTAAAACAACCATTAATAACCTAACTGATGGCAGTCATGGCATGTAAGTGAAGGGATTGTTGAAAGTCCAGGATCCAAGCTAAGTTTGGCTGGTGTGAGTTAAGTTGTTTGTGTGCACTCCATGAGATAAAGGTCTTCCATATCTTCTAGTATATAGAGTTAGTTATTGCCTTTCGGCTTTTCTGTAGTGTCTGTGATGCAGCGGTAGGACCATACACAGCGAAACGGCAGTGACCCAAGCAAGTTCAAACACAATGTTTCTTTATTGTGCTACTTCATACAGTCTATTAGCAATACACATTAAATGGCTTCTCCATCCAGGCCACAGGAAAATGTACAGCACACGGCTTCTTAACACAGTCCATTAGAATTACACAGTAACCGGCTTTACTTTGCAGTCCCTAAACAGGCCAGACTTCCCTTTTGTCCAGTTTCCCTGGGGCAACCACCCGCTGATACCAAGTTTCTACTCACACCGTGCAGCTCACGCTATCCTCCGGAATGCAGCCTGGCAAACACAAGACAGCCCAGAACACAGGGTGTCAGTTCCTTTTGCTCCTGTGTTGCTCCACACACAAAGAGCTCTGTATACAACTTCTCTGTCTGCTTCCAAACCAACATTGACACACCTCCCCCTCTACTACAGGGCTTTAAGGCTGTGTGCACACGATGCGGAATTAGTGCGGACCTGCAGCGGATTTTTCCGCGCAGAAACGCTGCACTTCCGACAAGTGATTTACAGTACAATGTTAATCAATAGAAAAAAAAAAGCTGTGCTAACGATGCAGAAAAATCTGCATGAAAACCGCTGCGGAGTGCGGAAAAAAAGTAGCATGCTACTTCTTTTGTGCGAAACTGCAGCGTTTCTGACCCCTTCCATAATAGAAATCCACAGGGGTAAAAAATGCAGAAAATCCACACAAAATCCGCATAAAAAATGCACAAAATCCGTGGCAAATCCGCACCTGCATTTTCTGCCAGGAGATGCAGATTTTGTGCGGAAAATTCTGCACCCCAATCCGCAACGTGTGCATATAGCAAGTAATCAGTCACTGCTTCACTATTTTTAATTACAGCCACACCTGTGTCTGCAGTACACCCTCATGGCATCACTATGCTTCCATGCACATTCTGGAGAGCACATACAGCGCCCCCTAGCTGTAACAGGGGTCACTGCCTCACATGTTCTAATGACCCTTTCTGACAATCCTCTGGTCTTCAGGATTGAGAACTCAGAAGTCAGGCCTTCGGATGTAACCTCTCTGGATCTAGATGAGAGATTGGCCCCAGGGGAAGGAGGATTCTGACCAGGGGTAGCTATACTGGTCCTTCTATCCTGAGGTTGGCAAGGGTCCCGAACCAGCTTATTTTGCTACCAAGATTACCTTGACCTTTTCCACTCTTATCTTTTGCAGAACTCTTGGTAGGATTGGTAATGGAGGGAAGGCATAGGCCAGTCTGACTGTCCATGAGTGAGCTAAAGAATCTACACCTAAGCATGGATCAGCTGGATTTAGCGAATAATATTGATCCACTTTTGCGTTCTGTCCACTTGCACATAGGTCTACCTCTGGAAGGCCCCACCTTCTGGTCAGTATCTGAAATACCTCGGGATTTATAGACTTCATTCCCCAGGATGGATTTCTGTTCTGCTCAGAAAAATCGGGCTGCATGTTTACTACACTTTTTACGTGCAGAGTAGACAGGGAGAGAAGATGTTCTTCTGACAACGAGAATATTCTGGCTGATACTGCCTACAGGTACTCATGCTTTGTACTTCCCTGATGACGAAGGTGGGCAACTATTGTCATGTTGTTTGAGTATATTTTGTAATGGGTATCCTGGACTAGGGTTCCTGCGGCCTTGAGGACCTCCTCTACTGCCTTCAGTTCTCTGCTGAAATTTGAGGATCGACTGCTTATCTCATCTGAACAGCATCCCTGGAATACGTGTTGGGATACCATGGCTCCCCATAATTCCCGCTGGCGTCGACTTTTATGGTGATCGCTGGGTCTTGCATCCAGGGAACCCTTCTGCTCAAGTTCCTTGTTTTTAGCCACCATGTTAAAGAGGTCTTTACATGAGGTGGCATCCGGATCTTCTTGTCCAAGGATTCTGGGGATCGGTCACAATTTGATAGGATGTGCGTCTGAAGCATTCTGGTGTGTGCTTGTGCCCATGCTACCATCTGGATGCAGGATGTCATAAATCCGAGAACGGACTTGGCCCATCTTAAGGACATCACTTTCTTGCTCTGTAGATCTGTTTTTGCTTGGGCAAGAAAGATGTTTGGCTGTGTGAGTCTAGTAGGACTCCTAAGAATGCCTTTGTTGTTTCAGGAACCATATCTGATTTTTTGAGGTTCACTATTCAGCCTATAAACGATAAGATCTGGGTTGTCATCTGTAGATGTTCTTGTAGCATGGATACTGAAGGGGCCACCAACAAGAGGTCATCGAGCTATGGAACTATGCATATGTGCTGACCTCTGATGTATGCCATGACCTCTGACATGATCTTTGTGAAGATCCGTGGGGCCAAGGATAGACTGAATGGGAGGACATTGAAACAATAATCGCCTGTGTACTCTCACTGGGCAATTGCGAATTTTAAGAATCTCCGATAAGTTGGATGGATCGTGATGTGATAATATGCATAGGTCTATTGTCGCCATGACGATATCCTGCTCAATCAGAGGTACTGTTGACCTGACAGATATCATCTTGAATCTTCTGTATGTTATATATCGAATCAGGGTTTTTAGATTGATTATAACCTGATGGGACCCGTTTGGTTTCTTTATGAGGAACAAGTTTGAGTAATGTCCCCCTGTTTCTTTCCCTTTCCTCCTCCCCGGAGGAGGAGAGGGGCTGGAGAGCTCAGAGAGGCCTCAAGCCAAAGAATTCCCCCACAGACCTTACCTGAAGGTTCGGACTGGAGGGGGGTCTTGAGTCCAGGATGGAGACGGGAGCAGCGCTCGGGGAGAAGAGGTAAGTCTGCTCCTCTGCTGCCCGGCCTGAATCTCTTTACCCCCCCGGTGACTGTCGCTGGCACAGCACACCATGTATGACCTCTTCATCCCTAGTAGTAGTAGGGACAGGAAAGAACACTGAGGGGGAGGATGTGGGAGGGGTTATTTAACCTCTTTGGCATTTCTTGTCCCTATTAGGAAAGGGGTAACATCCTCCAGTGTGCTGTCATGGGAGTTACTAGAGGTAAAAAAAAGGTGTAGGGAATAGCAGGATAGGGAGAATGGTAGAAAATGTAATAAATCAAGTTACAATGGTAGCTGGAACTTAAAAATAGATATTTATAAAGTGCATAATAGGTATCTGCCCAGTCCCTTAAGCTTTGGAGAGAGTCAGCCCTAGAAGCATGAGAAGATGAGGGGCTCAGTCATTAGATTGTTAATATGGCTGGAAGATGTGGTAGGAGAGAGATCATTTCCTCCCATAGAGCTTACTAATAAAAGTGGAGAAACGTTACTTTAATTCTGTTGCTTGGCCCTCTGGATATGCCAACAATCAATAATGTATTGCCAGCCAAAAAAAAAATACAAAGACACAATGTAGACCTGTGAATATAGTATGCGCTGTAATGAGCAATAACATGATAACCGCTCAAACACCAGAAACACTTCAAGAGCTCTTCAGGAGGAAGGGAATACACACCTGCTGAGCATATCCTGGAGGCACGTAGATCGGGGGAACTGAGCCATTCGGGGACATCATAGGGACCTGAGCAGGACCTGCAAAGAGACAGACATACAGGGATTTAATAAGACCAGACAAACAAAAAAACCATCAACAATAATTGTCCAAATATCAGAAGAGGAAAAGAGCAAATGGAGAAAAACAAACATCGTAATGTGAAGAGAAAGGGGAAAATCTGACAACCTGTCCATAGAACACCAGAAACATTGCACTGTGTCCAAACAAACAGCGGAGACAAGCTACAAGAAAAAGGCAACGCACATAAGTACCGTAGTATGAGCTTCAGAGCTAGACTGAAAACACACAGAACCTGTCACCAATGTGGGCATCATAGGACAACCTGTAGCTTTAATCAATTAAAACAGATAAAAACCCCATGTCCTATCCAGCTTGAAAGGGAAGGTCGGCAGGATTTCACCGCCTCCCACCCAAACGGATTATATGCCTTTGCGACTCTTGCAAAGACAAGTCCATCCACACTATATAAAGGTAATCTGCCAGCAGGTTTTTGCTATGTAATCTAAGGGCAGCATAATGTAGTATCAGAGAAACTGATTATAGGGATGTGTCACATATCAGGCTGTGTGCAGTTTCCATACAATGAAGTTTTTATCACCAAGAGATCATTACTGCCTGGACTAAAGGGCATGTGAGCCCCGGTTGGGTCACACCCCCTCCTATAAGCAGCTCACTGTCAATAGACTATGCACATAGAGAGCCTGGTGTGGGCGTGGTTAGCTTTCTGAGCTCTACTACATGCACCATCTAAAAATGGATCGTGTCACAGCTGTAGCACCCAGTAAATGAAGCCATACATCATTGGAATCAGGGTCTCTTTTCCTAGATTATGCTGCTCTCAGAAGATGTAGCAAAAACCTGCTGACATAATTCCTTTAACTAGCCAGCATGTTACTTTGTTTGCATAGATATGCAAATAAGACTTAATTGCTTTTGGTGTGTGGAAGCACTTACCAAGCCTCTTCCCTACCCAGCTATATTCACCAGCCAGCTCCAGTTTTGTCAGTTTGACTGACAGTGTCTTTGTTTACAGTCACCACTAAGACAAAGCTTTCTGACACTGGGCAGCACATTTCTCTCTAGAATCCTCTGATAGTTTGGGAATTTCATTGTACTCTGTCCAGATTCTAGACACCCTGTGCCAGGTGCAGCAAAGCAGCCCCAGAACATAACAGAGCCTCCTCCATGTTTCACAGTAGGGACAATGTTCTTTTCTTGATATGCTTCGTTTTTCGGTCTGTGAACATAGAGCTGATGTGCCTTTCCAAAAAATTAAATTTTTCGCTCATCTGTCCATAGGACAGTCTCCAAGAAGCTTTGTGGCTTGTCAACATGAAGGCACAAAAGAGCACAGTGAGGCCAAAAATACTCTGTTGTAAAAAAAAAAAATCACAGTAGAAAGCAAGTGCTAAGTCAAAAGATGGAAAAAAACAGGGTATTTATTTGATACTTTTTTTGCAAAAAAATGTATACTAAGCTGCTCCACCAATCGTCAAGGTATACCCATATAGAGCAGTCCTAACTAATGTATATTATCCCTATCTGATGTATTTAAAAACCTGATCATCTGTATAGTACCTGTATAAGCAGGGTTCAGAGAGGAAAGGTCCATGTGGACATGCCGGATGGAACAGCTTAAGTGCAAATGACCCACGAGGAGTGGTCGACTCCCCAGTCTTGCAGAAAGAAGAAAACAATTATAGAACCAGAAACACATGGGCTACTTGTACATTGAACAAGTCTGTAGGAACATGTTCACACACCACCAAGAAACTTGAAGACACAAAGAGCACAGTGAGGCCAAAAATTACTCTGTTTTACTGTTTGGCTACAGTCCCATGGATCTTAAATTTCTGAATAATATGTGCAACTGTATTCACAGGAACATCAAGCTGCTTGGAGATGGTCTTATAACTTTTACCTTTAACATGTTTATCTATAATTTTCCTTCTAATCTCCTGAGACAACTCTTTCCTTCGCTTCCTCTGGTCCATGTTGCGTGTGATACACACCATGTCACCAAACAACACAGAGTGTATCTGTAGCCCTATATCCAGGCCACTCACTGATTCCAAGATTGTAGACACCTGTGATGCTAGTTAGTGGACACCATGATTTATCATGTCCCTTTTGTCACATTTTCAGTGTGTGTGTGTGTGTGTGTGTGTGTGTGTGTGTGTGCGTGCGTGCGTGCGTGCGTGCGTGCGTGCAGCTCTGGCATAAATTAAGAGACCACCACATCAAAACCCTGTCATGAGCAGCCCAATCTCCAGGCCTGAACCCCATTGAAAACCTCTGGAATGTAATCAAGAGGAAGATGGATAGTCACAAGCCATCAAACAAAGAAGAACGGCACCAGGAGCAGTGTGAAAGACAGGTGGAAAGCATGCCAAGAGCTGTGATAAAAAATCATGGTTATTCCACAAAATACTGATTTCTGAACTCTTCCTGAGTTAAAACATTAGTATTGTTGTTTCTAAATGATTATGAACTTGTTTTCTTTGCATTATTTGAGGTATGAAAGCACTTTTTTTGGTACTATTTTTCTGTGTCAGAAAAAAATACAAAAATTATTGCTTGGAAATTCGGAGACATGTTATCAGAAGTTTATAGAATAAGAGAACAATTTACATTTTGCTCAAAAATATGAATATAAAGAGAAAGATCAGACAAACTGAACATTTTGTAGAGGTCTCTTAATTTTTACCAGAGTTGTGTATATATGTATATATATATATATGTGTATATATATATGTGTATATATTAAATATATATATATATATATATATATATATATATATATATATATATATATATATATATATATATATATATATATATATATATATTAGGGTGCGTCACCCACTCGGAGGTTTCGCCCCCCCGAACCGAAACCATAGCTACGCCTCTGATACACACACATACACACAGTCTGTATGTAATGTAAATTAAAAATATGAGTGGGCTTCACAGGTGTGCCAATGTAGCAGGACCCCCGGCTGCCTTGGAAACCCCTTCGGCACCCTACAATCACTCCACTTTAATGCCGCTGTCCGTGATTGACAGTAGAATCTAAAAGGTTAAACAGCAGCGTCCGGAGCCAGAGTCAGCGGCATTGGTGTCCGGCGTAGCTTTTTTTAATGGCAAAAAAAAAAAAATCTATTAAACAATGCCCATTACAAGTGAATATTAAAAATGCAGATGACAACAACGGAGATCGTTGCAGATCTCTAGAGTCAGTCAAGTGTTCTTTGCAGAGGTGGGCTTTCGGCCATGATGGCTCTGAAAGGGTTACACAGGACGTGTCATAATGATGGTATAACAGCCACCTTGCCTAGCCGGGGGTGAGACCTGACATTTAGCTGGATTTGTTAACTCCGCGCTGGAGACGAGATGAAAACAATGTCATTTTTTTCTATTTAAGTGGAGAGGGGAGTGAGTCAGAAGACTCAGCACAATGCAGGCAGCACGCAGCGCCACGTCCTGACCAATGATGGCTCCCGATCATCTCCTGACAGCTGCTGCCTGCATTGTCTCCTCACACACTGCACACAGAGCCAGGCGCACAGTGTCTGCAGGCAGCTGCCACCATTGCTGGCTGAGGAGTACCGAGGTGTGGGGAGGCCTTACCACTCATGTCCACTCCTGGGGAGGCAGAGCACACCTTAGCAGGCACTGTGGAAGCAGGAAAGCGAGCAGCACACCACATGACCAGGTCACCTGACCTGCTCTGAGGTGAGCTAGCACTACTGTGGGTGTATGTGTGTGAAAAAGAAACTGCTGCCAAGACAATGGCTGCCGTCCAATCTGCTCAGTAACAAGGGGTTAACTGTCAGGGGAGCAAAAAGTAAACGATCCCATCTGAAAAAAGATAAAACGTCCTGTTTGACAGCAAGTCTCCTAGTAAACAAAGTCTGATCTCCTGGCTGTATGCTGTGCTGACACTTGTGGTTCCCCTGTCCGGTCTGTGTATTCTGCCCCCCAGCAATGACAGAACATCTGACTGCCGCCTGTGACTGGATGTGGAATTAGACACAAATCTGTGCAGACTTAAGGCTGTGTGCACACGTTGCTGATTTTGCGCTTTTTTTTTGCTATAAAAACGCTATAAAACCGCAAAAAAAAAAAAAAACATACAATAAGCATCCCATCATTTAGAATGAATTCCGCAATTTTTGTGCACATGATGCGATTTTACCGCGAAAAAAACGCATCGCGGTAAATAACGCAGCATGTTCATTAATTTTGCAGATTTTTTGTGGATTTCCGACTATATAATGCATTGGGAAATGTCCGGAAAAATCCGCAAAAAAAAAAAAAAAAGCGCCCCAAAATGCGTTAAAAACGCGCAAAAAAAACGCAGGCAGATTTCTTGCAGAAAATTTCAGGTTTTTCTCAGGAAATTTCTGCAAGAAATCCTGAATGTGTGCACATAGCCTTACAGCAAAACGGGGCGAACAGGCAGCAAAATCTGAGCGAGAGACTCTGTAGGGAAATTCACCAATATTTAACTACTTTGCGTTGTAAGGCCTCAGACGACCATGTGCAAGTACGTGTCGTATCAGGGGTTTTCACAAATGGAACACGTACTCATTAGGCCTCATTCACACACTGGATATTTGGTGTGCGATAATACAGAAGTGGTGACGGGTTTCTATTAGCTTTTCCTCTATTTGTTCCACTCCTGGTTTTGCCTACAAATACTGAGGTAAAGTACTGACCAAATACTGATAGTGTGAATGTGGCCTTACAGTCTACGGTGCTATACATGTCAGATTGTGTGTGCATGCAAAATTCACAGACATTTCTTTTTTTTTTTTTTCTGGCAGCACAGATGAAGAAAGCCAATACAAGTCTATGAGTCTGTGAAAAAACACATACAGCACATGGACGGCATCAGCGTACAGTCTGTGTGCTGGACATATGTAACACTGCAACGCATAGCGAAGCCCTGTCATTTATTTCTATATCCTTCCGTGAAAAACACTGATGGCACATGGACTATACACTGATGACATTGATGGCACAAAACGGACACACTGATGACACTGATGGAAAAAACACACACGGATGACACACTGGTGGTAAAAACGGACACACGGATGGTAAAAACGGACACATGGATGACACACTGATGGTAAAAACGGACACGGATGACACGGATGGTAAAAATGGACACGGATGACACTGATGGTAAAAAACGGACGCACTGATGACACTAGTACCATTTTTTTCTGCGTTCATGTACAGTGAAAATACTCAAAAAAAATGTAATGACATTTATTTAATGTTATCCTCTTGCCTTGCCTCATACTATATTTTGCCAGTCAGTTAAGTCAAAGGAGACATTTTCAGCATTTCCGTTTTGTGTGAGATCACTAAGGCCAGTTTCACACATCCTGATAATTCCAGTACCAGAGAGATCCATGTCCGTGTGTGTACTACGTGCGGCAACCGTGTGCCGCATCAGTACTACATGGACAGCCGCAGGGGAAGAAGCACTACAGTAAGCGCTGTTCCCCAGCGGCAGGCGCTGAAGCCAGATGACTACATTCTCCCCTGCTCTGCCGGCAGAGCAGGGGAGAATGATGAGAGCTGGCTTCAGCACTAGCTGCCGGGGAACAGCGCTTACTGTAGTGCTTCTTCCTCGGTGTCGAAGCATGTCACACGGAGGACATCAATGTGTGTTCTCCGTGTGCGGGATGTTTTGCCATCCGTGCTGATGGTATAAAACGGACATGGGGACATGGTAGTGTCAGTATTTGTTCTTATAGACAGGGAAAACATATACTGTATATTTTTTTTCTTTACACCACAACATGTACCGTCAATCATTGTTCTATCCCTTTTTTGCTATTGATTTCCAAGGGAAAAAAGGCAAAAAAGAGCAGTGGAAAAACTCCAAAATGTCTGGTTTTTAGAAACAACTTCTCAAAATGCTTCTTCACTGAACCCATGGCAGCCATCAGGATACTTTAGCAGTTTAGCTTCTTTTGTGCATTTTTTTCCAATCGTTCTGCAGCATCTCGCTGCCACAAGTTAAGTCTGACCATGACTACAAAACAATCCTAACCCTTTACCCAGAGCCACAAACACAGAATTCTAAGTTACAAACTCTAAGGGCCTCATTATATGGAATAAAACCAGAGTGTTCATATCAGATTTTAGCCGTCCTTCAAAACATAATGGACATGTTCATCAGGAGAATCTTCCAAAATGAGTGAAAAAGTAGAGAAAACAGAAGTTCCAGCAGAGTGCCTGCCACCACCAAACATTTATATCCTACTGATGTGTCCTCCCTTACTACATACACTATTTGGTAACATTCCATTTAAAACGGTTTAAAAATTTATTTTTATCTTTAACCTGGCCCACACAGGGCATTAGAGACTATAGCAGTTCTCCGATGAGGAGGCTATATTGGTTGTGCACTACGCACGCTTGCTGGAGGGGGAGCCAGGCGCCATGTTTTTTGAGCCTAGTGCTGATGAGTGATGAGTTCCATTCATCCTCTATTGCTAGGACCTCCCATCTCACTCGTCGATTCTCCGATTCTAGCTGCGTCCAAGCCTTTGTCAGACGCTGTGCACACTCGTATGATGGTGTGATGACCAACAAAATGGCGATATAGTGCGATTCTAAATGGTATTTTTCATTCCCTCCTTTGCTAAACAAAAGAAATAGTGAGGAGGGACATGAGAAGTTATTGCACATATCATAATGCTACTTAGCACTACTATAGCTTTGTGTTTGTGGTTGGGGGGGCAAATGTGTGCAACTGCTCCCCTTGGGTCTAAAATTGGAAATTGCACTTAACATTTTTCATATTCTCTAAATTGGAAAAAAATATGAATGATTTTAGGCTTTTAATACAGCTTTTTTTTTAGGTTTTTATTGCCACATTACAAGAGCCATATAATTTTTTGTTTTCCATCGACGTAGCTGTTTTTTTTTTCCAGAATTATTTGTATTGGTTAATAGAAGGCATTAGGGGTACAGATAACATTACCAAAGTTTTATTAACTCCTTCTAGGGTGTAAAAATATTAAACAACAGTTCATGGTTTGTTTGTTTTTTATCCTTTAAATTTTCCACTCTTCATATTCTGAAAGTTGCACGTTTAACAATTTTCGAACATTGGAGCTGCATGTCCTTGTTCGAGTTTTAGATTAAGTCATTTATAAAAATACTTAAATTTTTAACAACATTAATTAGTGCCTCTAGAGGAGTTGAACACTTGATTGCATTAGTAATACACAGCACTACCTTAGCAGTGCTGTGCATTACACTATCCGGTCAGTGCTGGACTGACCGCCTATCGGGCCCGCCTCCAGTGGGATCTACAGCACACGGCAGACCCAGGGTCGGCTCCAGGTTTTTGAGGGCCCTGGGCGAAAGAGTCAGTGCCCCCCCCCTTTAACACATACTACGATTCATGATTGCATATAACACAGCCATGTAGTATATAACACAGCCCACATAGTATATAACGCAGCCATGTAGTATATAACAGCCACGTAGCATATAGCACAGCCCACGTAGCATATAACAGCCCATATAGTATATAGCACAGTCACATATTATATTACACGGCCCACGTAGTATATTACACGGCCCACGCAGTATATTACACGGCCCACGTAGTATATTACACGGCCCACGTAGTATATTACACGGCCCACGTAGTATATTACACGGCCCACGTAGTATATTACACGGCCCACGTAGTATATTACACGGCCCACGTAGTATATTACACGGCCCACGTAGTATATTACACGGCCCACGTAGTATATTACACGGCCCACGTAGTATATAACACGGCCCACATAGTATATAGAACAGACATGTAGTATATAGCACAGCCCACGTAGCATATAACAGCCCACGTAGTATATAACATGTCCCACGTTGTATATAGAACAGCCATGTAGTATATAGCACAGCCCACGTAGCATATAGCAGCCCATATAGTATATAGAAACAGCCACATAGTATATAACACGGCCCACGTAGTATATAGAACAGCCATGTAGTATATAGCACAGCCCACATAGTATATAACACAGCCATGTAGTATATAACACAGCCATGTAGTATATAATGGCCACGTAGCATATAACAGCCACGTAGTATATAGCACAGCCCACATAGCATATAACAACCCATATAGTATAGAGCACATCCACATATTATATAACACAGCCCACGTAGTATATAACACAGCCCACGTAGTATATAACACGGCCCACGTAGTATATAACACGGCCCACGTAGTATATAGAACAGCCATGTAGTATATAGCACAGCTCACGTAGCATATAACGGCCCACGTAGTATATAACACGGCCCACGTAGTATATAGAACAGCCACGTAGTATATAGCACAGCCCACGTAGCATATAACAGCCCATGTAGTATATAGCACAGCCCATGTAGTATATAACACGGCCCACGTAGTATATAGCACAGACATATAGTATACAGCACAGCCCCCCTCCCCCCCCCCCCCCCCAAGAATGGCCCCATAGTCCAGTACTCACTGTTATAGTTACAAAAAAAAAAACTCCTCACCTCTCAACGTGCTAGTGCTGCTCCCTGCTCCGGTCTCGGCGGCTGCCACTGCACTGCCTGACACACAGCGAGTGTGCGATGACGTCATCGCACACCCGCAGCGGCAGAGTGGGGAATGATGGGAGAGGGAGCGTCAGGTGATGCTCTCTCCTCCATCATTTGCTTTGAACTTTACCAGTAGACGCCGGTATAGTTCAATGCGGCGGTGGGTGAGTTGGCGCTGGCGACAGGTGGACCCCCCTGCCTTACAGAGGCCCCATAGCGGCAGCGTGATGTGTCGCTAGCTGAGGACCCCTGTGGGAGCGGGGGCCCTAGGCAGCTGCCTGCCCTAACGCCGGCCCTGAATGGGCCCCCCTGTCTCACCAGGGCCCCGGCACTTGCCCGGGTATGCCGGGTGCTGACGCTGGCCCTGGGCAGACCAGTAGGCCATTGGCACCTTCATTGCGCAGTCAGGTACCGATAAGCTGACGGACAGTGTTTCCCACTTTGAAACTCATTCGTCAATTGTCACAGTTGACAGTGGCATATGAGGGGTTAAACTTCTAGTATCATTGAGAAGGTTGATCCTAAAGGTTACAGCAGGAGCCTGGCTTTGTAGATCATCTGGGTTCCTGCAGCTGGAGGGATCACAGTTCAGGTTCCCTTATAATGTTCCCCGCCAAGAGCAAGTGACACTACTCTATCCTCCTCCTCCTGGACCTGTCTTCTGCCTTTGACACAGTGGACCATTCCTTATTACTACAGACCCTCTCATCCCTTGGCATCACAGACTTGGCCCTATTCTGGATCTCATCTTACCTAACTGACCAAACATTCAGCGTCTCCCATTCACACACCACCTCCTCACCTCGCCCCCGATCTGTCGGAGTCCCGCAAGGTTCAGTTCTAGGGCCCCTGCTCTTCTCCATTTACACTTTTTGCCTGGGACAGCTCATAGAATCTGACGGTTTTCAGTATCATCTCTATGCTGATGACACACAGATCTACATCTCTGGACCAGGTATCACCTCCCTACTAACCAGAATCCCTCAATGTCTATCCACTATTTCATCCTTCTACGCTAGATTTCTAAAACTTAACATGGACAAAACAGAATTCATTGTCTTTCCCCATCTCACGCAACCCCCCCAACGAACCTATCCATTACAGTAAACGGCTGCCCACTCTCCCCATCTCCCCAGTCCCACAAGCTCGCTGTCTCAGGGTAATCCTTGACACTGATCTCTCCTTCAAACCGCATATCCAAGCCCTTTCCACTTCCTGCTGCCCTCAACTCAAAAATATTTCACGGATCCGTACATTCCTAAACCAAGAATCTGCAAAAACCCTAGTCCATGCCCTCATCATCTACCGCCTCGACTACTGTAACCTCCTGCTCTGTTGCCTCCCCTCAAACACTCTCGCACCCCTCCAATCTATTCTAAACTCAGCTGCCCGACTAGTCCACCTGTCCCCCCGCTATTCCCCGACCTCTCCCCTCTGTCAATCCCTTTTACTGGCTCCCCATTACCCAGAGACTCCAGTACAAAAGCCTAACCATGACATACAAAGCCATCCACGCAACCTCCCATCCTCAAAAGATCTCCTTCTCTACTCCCCTCTTATTTCCTCTTCCCACAATCGCATACAAGATTTCTCTCGTGCTTCCCCTATACTCTGGAACTCTCTACCACAACATATCAGACTCTCACCTATCATCAAAACCTTCAAAAAGGTTGTGGAAACTTCACACTAGACCTCAAGCAGCTTGGATTGTGGCCTCTCCACTCTTCCTCCAGGCTCTGGGACCTCAATTTCCAAATGAAATGCAAAATTTACTTTGATCTGAAAACACCACCTTGGATCAGTGAGGAACAGTCCAGTTCTTTTTCTCCTTGGCTCAGGTAAGATGCTTCTGGCATTGCCTATTGGTCATGAGTGGCGTGGCACAAGGGATGTGACACTTGTAGCCCATGTCCTGGATACATCTATGTGTGGTGGCTCTTGAAGCAATGACTCCAGCAGCAACCCACTCCTTGTGAATGTTCCCCAAATTTTTGAATGGCCTTTTATAAACAATCCTCTCAAGGATGTGGTTATCCTGGTTGCTTGTGCACCTTTTTCTACCACACTTTTTCTTTACATTCCACTTTCCATTAATATGCTTGGATACAGCACTCTGTGAACAGTCAGCTTCTTTAGCAATCACCTTTTGTGGCTTACCCTCCTTGTGGAGTGTGTCAATGACTACCTTCTGGACATCTGTCAAGTCAGCATTCTTCCCCATGATTGTGGAGCCTACTGAAACAGACTAAAGGACCTTTTTAAATGCTTAGGAAGCCTTTGCAGGTGTTTTTTTGCTAATTATTCTAATTTACTGAGATAATGACTTGTGTTTTAATTGGCTGTAAGCCATAATCAACATTAACAGAAATAAATACTTGAAATCGATCACTGTTTGTATTGACTCCATATAATATATGAGTTTTACTTTTTGTACTGAAGAACTGAAATAAATTAATTCTCTGATGATATTCTAATTTTGGGAGAAACACCTGTAGGTAAATATGACTAGGAGGCCCTCATACATAGAGAAAAAAAAAAAAAGTTATGCACCCCTGGTACAAAGGAATAACACACGATGAACGCCAAGAATCAAGATAGAGGTGGAAAGGAAGAAAACAAGAGGTTGAACTACATGAAAATAAGTGCACCCTGTATAAGAGAAGTGCGGTGTTACACTCGGCGGGTGGTGAGGTTATAGAAGGAAAAAATAAACAGGGTACTTCTTTAATGGTGGATTCAATTGTATACAGAGGACGTTTACCTTTGGAATCCTCCTTTAAAGTAAATAAAGGCAAACTGTACTGCTCTATATAAACGCCAGCGTTAACTAGGATTTTTCTCTCAAACTTAATGGACATGTGTCTTTTTCAAAATAAATTATGAAGCCTGTTTTGGGACTGCGGGAAGGGTGTTGTGTCTGGCAGGAACCACAAAGAGTAAATCCGGTCACGCATAAAAGCACATTGCTCATTCCAATATACGGTAAGTATCAGACCTGTGAAAAACCCATTTAGGGTATGTTCACACGTTCAGGATTTCCATCCTTTTTTTTTCAGGACAGTTTTTTTTTAAAAAACTGCAGCTCTTGGCAGAAAACGCAGGTCCTTTTTTTTGTCCTTTTTTGATGCGTTTTTGATGCGTTTTTTGATGCGTTTTTTTATCCTTTTTTTACTGTGTGTTTCCTAGGAAGCTTTTTAGGGCTAAAATGGCTGAAAATACCCTAACCCTACCCCTAACCCTAACCCTACCCCTACCCCTAACCCTAACCCTATTCTAACCTTAGTGAAAAAAAAAAAAAAAAAAAATTCTTAATTTTTTTATTGTCCCTACCAATGGGGGTGACAAAGTGGGGGGGGTGTCATTTACTATTTTTTTATTTTGATCACTGAGATAGGTTATATCTCAGTGATCAAAATGCACTTTGGAGCGAATCTGCCGGCCGGCAGATTCGGCGGGCGCACTGCGCATGCGCCCGCCATTTTGCAAGATGGCGGCGCCCAGGGAGAAGACGGCCGGACGGACACCGGGACGCCGGGTAAGTATAAGGGGGGGAGATTAGGGCACGGGGGGGGCATCGGAGCACTGGGGGGGGGCATCGGAGCACGGGGGGGCGGGATCGGAGCACGGGGGGGCAGCCACACTCCGCCCACGCACTTCCGCCCGCTCCCCCGCACTTCCTGCTGCAGCGGTTCTGCACATCAAATCGCAGTAAAACCCGCAGATATATTTTTGATCTGCGGGTTTTACTGCGATTTTGACCTCACAATGGAGGTCTATGGGTGCAGAACCGCTGCGGTTCAGGAAGAAGAATTGACATGCTCCTTCTTTTTTCCGGGAGCTATTCAGCGCGGCTTTTTTTTTTACAATTTCCGGACCATGTGCACAGTGTGTCCTGTTTTCCATAGGGTACAGTGTACTGTACCCTGCATGGAAAACAGCTGCGGAACCGCAGCGGCAAAACCGCCGCGGTTCCGCGGTAAAAAACGCACTGTGTGAACATGGCCTAAAGATCTGAATGAAACGCACGGTTTGCACCGTATCCTCCGTGATGTTTCTGCACCGGTGCTAGACTGACATGTATTTTCCTCCCCTTCCTTTATTTAGCTCAGCAAGCGGAGATACTAATCCATGCGGATGTGCGGGTCGTGAATGCTTCTATACTTAGTATCAGGCTAATGTGAACAGCGATGAATCACTTGCAGTATTCCCTGAGAGGCAACAGTGCTGGCTTTTTACAGCAGCGCATTAGATGAACTGTCTCTCTAGCAGAACACCCACACTTTGACATCACATGGGCAACGATATTCATCACTGACGCAGGCAGTGACAGGATCAAACACAAAGACCACAGCCCGCTGAAACAATAGAGATCGCTGCTGACGCTGACACATAACCAATCAACACCGACACACTGCACGGGATCAATACTCCTGCCGGCCAGGAATAGTCACAGTACTTTTCCTTTTAACATGGGGTGCTTGTTTAAAGGTCTATTTTAGGATGCCGAGATCCTAATGTCGACAGTGAAAGGATCAGACTAGGATGACTTATGGTACATCATACCAGACTAGAGCACAGGCTGCTGGTCATGATATATGACTGTTCGCTAAGCATCAATCCTGCAGGACAGAAATATTCATGGGTTAATTCACTTTCCACTTGAACTCCACTGGAGGCAAAGCTGATGTGAAATAGTATAAGGAGCTGCATATTAAAGCGGACCAGTCAGGACGATTGTACTACTGAAACTAGTGGCATGGCTGTATGGGTCCAAGCACTACCATAAAAATAATACCAGTCCTGTAGTAATGCGATGTCCACGTGCTGAGAAAGAGAGCTTTCAAACCATATGCAAATTATCCTGGAAGTGCATTGGGGGCGTGCAGATGCACCGAGTACATAGACACGCCCCCCAAATGCACTTTCAGGCTCATTTTAATGTGTGATTTCAAAGCTTGTTTTCTCAGGGCTGGGACATCGGACTTCTACAAGGCAGGTATCATTTTACTTGTTGTAAAGAGTGAAGAGGTCAGTGACACAATATCACCATACCCTAAAACCCACGACATCCATAAGACGACTTAATAAGCGATATGCCTAAAGGAGTTTTCTGGTAATATTAGTATTTTATCATCATTTCTTCAATGTCTATTGGTTTGCACTAGAGAATAATAATCTCAGCAGTCACTCAGCCGCCCGTGCTCCAGTGATGCCTTTCTGCAGCATCTCTGGTCTTTATTGACAATCTGCAGCAAAGCTGATGAGCCCAGCGATTGGCCGCTGTACGCCACTGCTGCCTGTCAATAAAGACCGGAACTTTGGCAGAAGGGCATTATAGGAGAAAAGAAGAGAGAGTAACTGAAGAATTATATATATACAGGTCCTTCTCAAAAAATTAGCATATAGTGTTAAATTTCATTATTTACCATAATGTAATGATTACAATTAAACTTTCATATATTATAGATTTATTATCCACCAACTGAAATTTGTCAGGTCTTTTATTGTTTTAATACTGATGATTTTGGCATACAACTCCTGATAACCCAAAAAACCTGTCTCAATAAATTAGCATATCAAGAAAAGGTTCTCTAAACGACCTATTACCCTAATCTTCTGAATCAACTAATTAACTCTAAACACATGCAAAAGATACCTGAGGCTTTTATAAACTCCCTGCCTGGTTCATTACTCAAAACCCCCATCATGGGTAAGACTAGCGACCTGACAGATGTCAAGAAGGCCATCATTGACACCCTCAAGCAAGAGGGTAAGACCCAGAAAGAAATTTCTCAACAAATAGGCTGTTCCCAGAGTGCTGTATCAAGGCACCTCAATGGTAAGTCTGTTGGAAGGAAACAATGTGGCAGAAAACGCTGTACAACGAGAAGAGGAGACCGGACCCTGAGGAAGATTGTGGAGAAGGACCGATTCCAGACCTTGGGGAACCTGAGGAAGCAGTGGACTGAGTCTGGTGTGGAAACATCCAGAGCCACCGTGCACAGGCGTGTGCAGGAAATGGGCTACAGGTGCCGCATTCCCCAGGTAAAGCCACTTTTGAACCATAAACAGCGGCAGAGGCGCCTGACCTGGGCTACAGAGAAGCAGCACTGGACTGTTGCTAAGTGGTCCCAAGTACTTTTTTCTGATGAAAGCAAATTTTGCATGTCATTCGGAAATCAAGGTGCCAGAGTCTGGAGGAAGACTGGGGAGAAGGAAATGCCAAAATGCCTGAAGTCCAGTGTCAAGTACCCACAGTCAGTGATGGTGTGGGGTGCCATGTCAGCTGCTGGTGTTGGTCCACTGTGTTTCATCAAGGGCAGGGTCAATGCAGCTAGCTATCAGGAGATTTTGGAGCACTTCATGCTTCCATCGGCTGAAATGCTTTATGGAGATGAAGATTTCATTTTTCAGCACGACCTGGCACCTGCTCACAGTGCCAAAACCACTGGTAAATGGTTTACTGACCATGGTATTACTGTGCTCAATTGGCCTGCCAACTCTCCTGACCTGAACCCCATAGAGAATCTGTGGGATATTGTGAAGAGAAAGTTGAGAGACGCAAGACCCAACACTCTGGATGAGCTTAAGGCCGCTATTGAAGCATCCTGGGCCTCCATAACATCTCAGCAGTGTCACAGGCTGATTGCCTCCATGCCACGCCGCATTGAAGCAGTCATTTCTGCCAAAGGATTCCCGACCAAGTATTGAGTGCATAACTGAACATTATTATTTGATGGTTTTTTTTGTTTGTTATTAAAAAACACTTTTATTTGATTGGATGGGTGAAATATGCTAATTTATTGAGACAGGTTTTTTGGGTTATCAGGAGTTGTATGCCAAAATCATCAGTATTAAAACAATAATAAAAGACCTGACAAATTTCAGTTGGTGGATAATGAATCTATAATATATGAAAGTTTAATTGTAATCATTACATTATGGTAAATAATGAAATTTAACACTATATGCTAATTTTTTGAGAAGGACCTGTATATATATATATATATATATATATATATAATTTTTTTTTTTAAAGGGAATAGGTCACCAGGTTTTTGCTACCTAACCGAAGAGCGGTATAATGTAGAGACAGACCCTTATTCCAGTGCTGTATCACTTACTGGGCTGCTTACTCAAGTGTTGATAAAAATTTGTGTTTTATAAGCAGGATTTTATTACTAGAGGATTAGTAAACCTGCTGCTATATAGTCCTCTATATTCATAAGATCTGTACAACCCCACCGCTGATTAGCAGATTGTGTACACTGTGTATAGGCAGGAAGCTGCCAATCAGTGGTGTGGGCGGGGTTATACAGAGCTCAGAATTCAGGGAATTGCTAAATCTGCAGCAGAGAAATCAGTGATATTTTTTAGCAAAATAATAGCAAGCAGCCCAGTAAGTGACATAAACCTGCAATCTGCACAGCGACACACATCACTGCACCACAGACCTTACTTTCTCCTTGATGCTACTCTACAGATATGCTTTATAAAGATATAATGCATCACTATCTCAGAATGACCATGTTCTAGTCACAATAAAGTCGGGAATTATTTAAGCCCAACACAAATCTTCCAGTCTGTTTTTGGGTGCAGTAAATTCTGCATTTTTAGATCTTTTCACACTTCCTTTAGCGCTTTTCTATCAGCAATAATCTCCTGCCTGTGGGTAAAATGCTTCCCATCACAAGTGATCCACTATACATTGTAGAGCCGGCATATATAGATGTAACCATGTTAGATCACCTGTCAGACAGGAGAATGGTATTAAACCAATTATAAATATTAAAAGGAAAAACATATAAACCTGAAATCGATAAAAATGGTCATTCGGAACATACACAGTGAAACTTTCTTCTTTTTTTATCAATTTTGTATGGAAATGTATTGTTTTGCTTTACCAAAGCTGAGACCTACAAACTATTAAAGGGAATTTGTCAGCCAGTTTTTGCTACCTCATCTGAGACCAGCATAATGTAGGCAAAGAGACCCTGAATCCAGCGAGGCATCACTTAGATTACTGGGTGCAGCAGCTGTGAAACAGTCAGACGTCTGAGGCTATGTGCACACGTTGCGGATTTTGCTGCGGATCCGCAGCTGCGGATCCGCAGCAGTTTCTCATGAGTTTACAGTACAATGTAAACTTATGAAAAACCAAAAACGCTGTGCCCATGCTGCGGAAAAAGCCGCGCGGAAACGCAGCGGATTATTTTCCGCAGCATGTCACTTCTTTGTGCGGAATCCGCAGCAGTTTTCCATCTGCTCCAATAGAAAACTGCAGATAGAAAACCGCAGCAGAATCCGCATTAAAAACCGCAGCGGTTTTGCACTGCGGATTTATCAAATCCGCAGCGGATTTTTCTACGTGTGCACATAGCCTTAGACTTAGGCTACGTGCACACATTGTGGATTAGGCTTAGGAATTTCTGGCATGGATTCTGCCTCTCCTGGCAGAAAACGCACCTGCAGATTTGTCGCTTCTTTTGCGTGGTTCCGCAGCGTTTTTTGTGCGGTTCCGCAGCGGTTTTCTTACCCCTGCGGTTTTCTATAATGGAATGGGTACAAAAACGCTGCAGATTCGCAAAAAAGTAGTAACATGCTGCTTCATTTAAACTGCAGCGTTTCCGCAGCGGATTTTCCGCAAAGTGTACACAGCATTTTTTTTTTCTCATTGATTTACATTGTACTGTAAATCAATTGCGGATCTGCAGTGTTTCTGCACCTCAAAAACGCTGCAGATCCGCAGAGAATCCGCAACGTGTGCACATACCCTTAGAGTGCAGCAGAGCGGAGAAAGCTTATCCCGCCCACACCAGACCAGTCGGACTAGCATGCACACACTGCTGTAGTCCAGACATTGATAATCACCAGGTGATAAAACCTTCAGTGTTTGAAAACAATAGCACACAGCCGGACATGTGACACATTGTTTAACTCAGTGTTTTAACCCCTACCTCATGCTTTCCTCAGATTACATAGAAAAAACCTGCTGACAGATTCCCTTTAAGATCAGTTTCAAAATTCTCAATTTGGAAGATGCCACATTTCCCAAGAGGTTTCCTTGTAAGCTGGACCTAACATGCCTTAGCAGAAGAGCTCTAGTCCCTGCTGACAGGCAGAGAGGTAAGATACCTAGTAATGTATAAGGGATAACTTGGCATTTACTTATTTTTGTAATGGTGCAGTTTGGGGAAAAGGCCTGGGGGAGTCGGGAAACATTGTTTCCCCGTGATTTTTAAAAGGCTACAGAGTGAGATAATGCCCCATAATGCACACCACTGGGGAGATCATCCTAAATGAATCTGACAATACAGGTGACAGATGGCCTTTTTCCGGTCAATCACAATGAACCGTTATGTAAGACAAGGTTAATTCCAGTCATTCATATTGGATTGATTTTATACGCAGATGACTCAGAACAGAAACTGCAAACAAGACTTTTCTTTTTTACTGGAGAAAACTGCGCAGTACTTTTTCCAAATTAGCTTTCAGATTCATGATCCAAGACCCATTTGCCATAATAAGATTTATTAACCTCTTCCAACATCAAGAAGGACCAGAGCTGGTCAGAGCCAAAAATATAGAAGCCAGTACACAGAGCAAAGTCAACCAAATGAGACAGGCTGACTTAGGTCTGTGGGGACCTCCAAACCAGTGGCATCACTGGGGTCTGATGTAGTCCGGTGGAAAATTTGTAACTGGGCCACCGCCCCCCCCTGCATAATGGACAGATGTATGAGCCCTTGTAGCTTTTAGTGATGAGCGAACGTGCTCAGGGAAAGTCTTATCTGAGCATGCTCTGGAGTTAGCTGAGTATCTGGGCGTGCTCCTATATTATGTCCGAGCCCTTGCGGCTGCGGCATTTGTGGCTGTAAGGGAATCCCAGCATGTGTTCAGGCCGGCTAACAGCGGCAAATTATGTAGCCGCAGTGACGTCAACGTAATATACGAGCACGCCCAGATGTTGGATAGCACCCGAGCGTGCTCACTCATCACTAGTAGCTTTTGAAATGCTGTAAGAACACACGTGTTACCCCCCCCTTCCCTCATTATGTAATAATGTCCCTCATCATAGGGCCATCCTAGTAAATACGTCCCCCATTCTGTTATACATGTCCCTCATCCTGGGTCCATGCTGCTTTATATGCGACTTCCATCCTGGCATATATATCCCCCGTTCTGCTACTGTTATTATTGCATAAAAACCCCACACGATTCTGCTCACCCTTCCCCCCTCCAACGACAAGCAGAGTTCTTCCCTGTAACCAGCAGCTGACTTCAGAACAAACTCGACGGGCAGCACATGACGTCACTGCCATTCTCCACCTGTAACTTGCACGCCGACATCAGCGGCCGGCCTCTTATTTGCCGGTGGCGTGTATTGCAGTGCAGGTACCAGGCGGGTCCCTGCGCCACAAAGCATTTTAGCTGAATGTGCATCATCGGTCGCACATCCAGCTAAAATTGGCAACGAAGGGCACCCCTTCCGCACAGGCCAAGAGACTGCGATCTTTACGCCTCTGCTTCAAGCACAAGAAGGATAGGGCAAACTGAATTTCCATTTTGGGCTTTACCTCCCATATCACCAATGAAAACACATGCATGCTAAGCTGGAGTGAGCGTGCAAGTGTTCGAAGGCTCAGCTGTTTAACAGGCCGATGGCTACTGAGATTGTATGGGCACCTTCATTTGTTGATCTATTTGGTTATTATATTTAGAACGGTCTCCTACAATGGTCGGGCTGATGCTGGCCGTACACACATTAATGCAGACCAAGCCAGTCAATCATCATCAGATGCTGAAGCATGGGATCTGGTAGTTGGATGTCAACCCCATACCTTTTCTTTCTTTTTTTTTTTTGCACGGAAGATAACCTGCTCCCAGAGGTGTCTGATAACACCTTACTTCCTTCTTATTATTCAAAATACACGCAAGCTCGACCGAACATGCATGTGTATGGGGGTGGCGGGTCACAGGGACAGACTAAACGAGCCATCATCTGAAGTGTACGGTACACTGCCGATGTCTGGGGTAGCAGTTCATTAGCCATTACGTGAGCTGGGAGGGTGGCAGGACATGAACGGTCTGGGCCTATAAAACCAGCCATATCTCGGCTGATATTGACACCCGAGCATATATTACTCTATGCACGGGTTCTAAATGACTACAATCCCAGATAATGATCCAGCTGTTCGGTCCGTGACTCACTATCTTTATAACCAGTTGTTATTTATTTTATGACTCGACGCGCCAAGAAAGTCTTCCTGAGCCTCATTTGTTTGCCCCATTTTACATGCAGAAAATATATTTATTGTGTGTTTAGCAGCATATATTCACTTAATCATTGTGCGCCATCATCTCCATAAAACCCTTTAGCCCATTATACATACAATAGCTGTAAGTTATTAACACGATATAAAACAAGTGGAAGCACACGGATGATTACACCGACTCCTGTGTGCAGGAAAGGAATATAAAAAATGGTGGTTGTGTTTTTTGTTGTTGTTTTTTTTTAATCTCCCAAGTACTACTTACATTCATACACCAGTCTTGCTGCCAAACAGCACTAAATGAAAGTAAACTGTTCGGATATTTTTACATAAGTACAATTGGATAACCGGAGATTATTGCTGCCTGTGAAGAGGGTAACATTTCAGTTGCTTAATATCTCTCTCTTATTGGCCAAGAGACCCACATCCCAAAACTCCGCACTAATGAATGACAACATGTGCCGGACGGTCTAGCTCGCGGTACTTGCAAAGCGCCTATTTCACTATTATTCTAGCCTCAGTTTACACTTTTGCAGTGAAATCAGCAGGCTAGACTCACACTGGCCACTGGGACTTTAGACTCTACCAATATGCTAAACACATTAAACTATTGTTCCCTGCATTTACCCCATCAACCCACTGCAGTCTGTGTTATCTCAAACTATTGCCCTCTGGTACCATCCCAGAAACTTCTAGCAATTTGTTGTATCCAAAAACACATTACATAAAAGTCTGAATGTCAACCACCGAGGGTAAATTACCGTAATATTAAAGGATGGAGGTTATTTCCTATCCACACCTGACTGGTACTTATCTGTCCCATCTGAAAGGAGCAGTGGCTCAGCACAAGCGCCCCCACGCCAACCATTCTCCTGGTAGCTGGCAGAGATCGTCCTGTCCACATGCTAAACCTCCGCTTCATTCAGAAAGTGCTCTACAGATCCCTGCTCTGATTATTGGGGGGTCTACCAGGGGTCTGGTGAGAAGCAATCTAAACGTTCTAAACGCTTATCAAAAAATGAATCTTCATATCCCCTCTTCCTTCCAAAACAGAATCATAATGAGAAATACTTTCCTACGAAAAAAATGAATCTTCATATCCCCTCTTCCTTCCAAAACAGAATCATAATGAGAAATACTTTCCTACGAAAAAAATATTATTCCTAAGCCCGCAGTTATAAAACGTGAAACCCAAATGATCTCTATCTAGTGACACACAGAGGGCCATACATCAAGACACTCCGTTTTTAAATCCAAAAAATCCCATAGTATGGACCGATGATACTCTCATCCAATACACAAAGCACGACTCGTCATTTTATTACAGCAAGTTTTCTTTTTTCTTTGTCTGGTGATATTACCGCTTTTTGCACCAAAATCTTCAAAATACTGCAAAATAGGCTGATGAATTTTGCTTGAAATCGAAGATGCACTTTTTTTTTTCTTTTTGTCCTACCTTATCGGGCCTTTTTAGAGCAAAAAATTATGCGATCCTTTAAAATGTTGCAAGTTACTTTTCAAATGCATGAAACTAAAATTATACAGAATTTATCCAATACAGTACTGGAGCACAAGTGCGCAAGAGAAGTTACAACACTGCGAAAAGTCACAAATTAGGAACTTGACTTAGACATCTGGATAAAGACCACCGTGCCCACACGGTAAAAAAAAACAACAAAAAAAACAACAACCAAGTAAAGCTGACAAAGCAACACTCCAGCAACTTTTTGTTTTCGATCCCATGTTAGGGATCACATATGTAAGGGGTCACACCAGGTTTGATTCTCGGTTCCATGGTTCAATTGGGGCTTATGTCTAAACCCCAGACATACAGGATTT
The DNA here is from genome assembly GCF_032444005.1 of Ranitomeya imitator. Taxonomy (NCBI): domain Eukaryota; kingdom Metazoa; phylum Chordata; class Amphibia; order Anura; family Dendrobatidae; genus Ranitomeya; species Ranitomeya imitator. The sequence goes on along the minus strand of NC_091284.1, from coordinate 737,302,840 downwards.
GTGTGTATATGCAGACGTAGCCACCGACTATAGGGGTGGAGACACATGCGCCTATTGGAGCCAGGCAACAAAACGTAGAAGACTACTAGGAGGTTCCACCATAAGCCCAACAGAGCCATGGAGCGTAGCGCGAAGTGCCATGTGAACATAGCCTTGGTGTAATGCACGTAGCTACTTACTCACCAGTCTGCGTCTTCATCTTCTTTTGGCCCACTGTGCTACCTAGAAGCGGTTTTTGTAATCCGCTAGATCACTGTGTTCCAGAAGTCACTTTTCTCATTCAAGTCTATGGCACTGATAATGAGGCTCTGTAGGCCTTTTCGGAATTCCTATTGGCGTGAATTGAGAAGTTTTTAAAAAGTGACCGCTGCTTCACACAACACCCTGGTTTGGCGGGTTACGACTGCAGTCACGTTGTGCTGGAAATGGGTGAAGACAGCTACCGGAGAGCATGTGACCACATGCATTCCACGTACACACATGATCACTAACAAAGCGATCAAAATATACCAACAAGCCGGCGTGCTGCTTTAAGGAAGGCACAAATGTACTTAATGAAGACAAAAGCATAAGGCTATGTTCACACGTTGCGTTTTTTTTTTCCTGCAGTCAAAACCTGCTCTCTTGGCAGTAATCTTGTGCATGCTGATAAAGTTTAGTGCTTCCAAAAGAAACATGATGCAACTTCCTTAAGTTTTTGCACCAAAAACCTGATACCTGTGGTTTTTTGCACTTACTTATTGCTTTCTATGGGTATGTTCACACGTTGCGATTTCACTGCATTTTTTAAGCAGGCAAAACCTGCTCTCTTGGAAGTAAAAGAAGTCGTTTACAAAAAGCATTTTTTGCTGTTTTGTTTTTTTTTTTGCTGTATTTTTGCTGCTTTTTTTTGTCTCTTATGCATGTTGATAAAGATTAGTGGCCCCCCAAAAAGTATGATTTAACTTTGTACCAAAAACGAGCAAAACCTGATACTTCCTTTTTTTTTTTTTTTTTTTTTTACTTACCCATTGTTCTGAACAGGAAGAAAAACACTGTAAATACACAGAAAAAAGTTGACAGAAGTGACAGCAGTTTGCAGAAACGCAGCTGTTTTCCATATCAGTCAGGAAATAAAAAAATGTGCATGCATGACATTTCTGAAATCTCATAGCTTTTCCTGGTACTGTAAAACGCAACTTAAAATTTGCATTAAAAAAAAAGTTGCAAAAACACAACGTGTGAACACAGCCTAAAATTCACTATAATAATAATTTTTACTCTAGAAAAAAAAAAAGAAGCACAAAATCAATGAGGAATCGGCGCCATAATATCAGCAAAAACCAATCCAATGACCGAATTTGCAAATTATAATACTTTCCTCCCATGAAGCATTGAAAATAAGACTTCAATCATTCTAAACAACTAGTCTATTGAAAGAGAACTTATCAGAAAATGACATTACACCAGGGTTTTTTGTGCTATAGGACTTTTACACAATGTTTTTAACCATATCACAATTTGTATTATTTATATTAAACAAAAAAAGGAAGAGATTTTCTAATTTTCACACTGACCCTTGGAGCCATTTTAGGCTCATACTTTCTTCTTTACGAATGTCTCCATCATCAGAGACAGGGTTACAATCACAGATAACATCTCTATAGACAGCTGTTAACAGTATCCACCAAAAACAATAAGCGATGCCACAGATGACACTACTCTCCCTCCCTTAAATTAAAAAAATAAACAAAGATGTCTAAGGAATGCTATACGTTTTAATATAAGTACATGATTTAAACAGCAAGTCATTTTCTGATGACACAGGCCCTTTAAATAAGGGCCAGTAATCCCTTAGAGTATGGCTTGCATAAGGAGAAAGGAAGAAACCTGTCTCAATAGGAAGGGGGCGAACTTAGGAAAAGCAGCAGTGCTGTGACATGAAATCACATTGAGCAGCAGCAATGCGGTGACGTGAAATCACAGTGATCAACAAAATGTATTATATATATATATATATATATATATATATATATATATATATATATATATATATATATATATATATATATATATATATATATATATACATACACACTAGATTGTGGCCCGATTCTAACGCATCGGGTATTCTAGAATATGCATGTCCCCGTAGTATATGGACAATGATGATTCCAGAATTCGCGGCAGATTGTGCCCGTCGCTGATTGGTTGAGGCAACCTTTATGACATCATCGTCGCCATGGCAACCATTATGACATCTACGTCGATAGTGTGCCCGTCGCTGAATCAGAAACGTGGGATTTCTACGTCCTTTATGACATCATCGTCGCTGTGACCGCTGCTGATTGGGATTTACACACACATACATACGCGGGATATACACACACATACATACATATACATATATACACACACACACATTCACAACGAAGACAATACTAACTGTGCCATCACCATACAGACATGCTTTCCTACACTATTCTATAAAAAGAGGGTTCTCTGACCCTTAGGGTACCGTCACACAGTGGCACTTTGATCGCTAGGACGGCACGATCCGTGACGTTCCAGCGATATTGTTACGATCTCGCTGTGTCTGACACGCTACTGCGATCAGGGACCCCGCTGAGAATCGTACGTCGTAGCAGATCATCTGAAACTTTATTTCGTCGCTGGATCTCCCGCTGACATCGCTGGATCGGCGTGTGTGACGCCGATTCAGCGATGTCTTCACTGGTAACCAGGGTAAACATCGGGTTACTAAGCGCAGGGCCGCGCTTAGTAACCCGATGTTTACCCTTGTTACCAGCATAAACATTAAAAAAACAAACACTACATACTTACCTTCAGCTGTCTGTCCCCGGCGCTCTGCTTCTCTGCACTCCTCCTGCATCCTGTGTCAGCGCTGGCCAGCCGGAAAGCACAGCGGTGACGTCACCGCTCTGCTTTCCGGCTGACCGGCGCTGACAGTGCAGAGGAAAGCAGAGCGCCGGAGGACAGACAGCTGAAGGTAAGTATGTAGTGTTTGTTTTTTTAACGTTTACGCTGGTAACCAGGGTAAACATCGGGTTACTAAGCGCGGCCCTGCGCTTAGTAACCCGATGTTTACCCTGGTTACCGGGGACCTCGGGATCGTTGGTCGCTGGAGAGCTGTCTGTGTGACAGCTCTCCAGCGACCAAACAGCGACGCTGCAGCGATCGACATCGTTGTCGTATCGCTGTAGCGTCGTTTCAGTGTGACGGTACCCTTAACCAACTCTAAAACCACATAGATACTACTATTAGCATACAATGGCCTCTAACCAACAAAGATGGGAGCACAGTTTAGATTATTTAGCAGAATGAGAATGGTTGTAATCCAAGCAACATCCCAAAACATATGCACGTTTGGCTTTGTGCTCAATGGCGAGAAGGGAACAGACTGGTCCTGGCACTTCCGGCAGCAGGTTGACTGCCATGATCGAGAAAAACAATATTGCATATACTAAATCTGTGGGTCAGACGACGACTTATGTTACTGGACAATTTATGTGCCCTTTTCTGGGAATAAAAATAAGTTAAAAGCAATAGTATGACCAAAGGCAGTAATATACGGTAGAAGAGGCATGCACTCAATCCTAAAATTGTGCACAAGAAAAGGGCAAGGCCCTAGTAATCCAGACATGAGTACGGTAATTCTAGCACAAAAAATCCTGGTATAATCACTGATTATAGCTGGCGGTACAGATCCGCAATTATACCATATAACCTTTTAACAACCGATACAGATTCAACCAAATACGGTAGTTTTTTTTTCACAGATAATCTGCAATGGTGGAATATACCGTAATCTGTCATTTTGCTGGAGTACGTTTTTTTTGGCTAGGATAACAAACTTCAGAATCGCAAATGTCGCATAGATTGAAAGGGGTTTTCCCATCTCCAGGATCCTATCCCAATATGTAGTAGGTGTAATAATAATAATATTACCAAATACCTCCAATTAGAAATTTACTATAGTTTTTCTGATTTATTATGTTTCTTTCCTCATGGGCAGTATTGCGGGACCTTTGCTAGCCATGGTTATGACCACTAGTAACTAGCTGTCTCTTCATAACTGGACATGACCATGGATACCTAAGGTCCTGCAATGCCTGCACATGAAGAACGAGACAAAGCGAATCAGAAAAACTGTACTATACTGGAGGTATTTGCTAATATTATTATTATTACTATACCTACTCCATATTTGGATAGGATTATGGAGATGGGAACAACCCTTTAAGTTTATGTGCATATGTTCAGTATTTGCATCACATTTTTCTGCTGAAAATACTGGAGAATTGGCAGAACCGTGCTACAAAAAATCCGCCCGTTTTTGCAGTGTTTATGCGTGCGCTTTTTTATGTATTTTTACCCCTGTTAGAGTGTCTAAAAACCGCTGAAATACTTCACATGCTAAAGATCTGTAATGGCTTCAGATCTGCAAGGAAAAAATAATCAATGATGCATGCGATTTCAGGAATCTCACTCATTTTTCAGGTGCTGTAAAAAGCGGCATTTTTTTTTCTTTTTAGAGGCAAAAACGCAACATGTGAGCAAGACCTAAGTTAGCCGTTGGCCGACAGCACATTTGGTCAATAGTTTTCCCTCCCTAACCCTATACATATATGCTCTCAGTTTGGCCAAATGTGAAAGTTGTCGAAAGGGGAGAGGGGAGTACGCCTCCTACAAACACCTGAAGACAGCTTGTATCTTCAGAACTATCACACTTGTTGAAAGGCAGATATTGGGGGGAAAGACACCAAAATATACATTAGATGGTCGGCAGCTTTAGACCCCCCCCCCCCCCCCCCTCCGAAAAAAAAGTGTAATCATTTATGTAAAATCTAGAATATTTTGCACCTCCATCTAATGTAAATCTGCAGGAGCCGTAATATAGCAGGATTCTGTAGATGATCACTATAGGATTCCGCATGATGAGAAGATTCAGGGTGCCCCTACGTTTCCCAGGTCAATCAACCACTTCAGCTAATACACGAGCAGTTTCCCTTCACACCCAGGTAATCCCAAAAAATAAAAATTAAATTTAAATTACTGCAGAACCTGACTTTATTGAAAGCGCTGTAGTTAAAATTTGTCACCGCCTCTTCATATAAAGATGCTTTATTACGGTTTCAGGATTTAATTACTAATGACTCATCCTGATTTGCATGCAGCACTTTCTCCCCCTTCTTCCCGTCCCGGTTTTCTGGATGTGTGGCAATTTCCTCCTGGCCAAAGCCATCTATAGCATGGCTTTCCTTGTGATGTCAAGCAGCGCTTAATGGCTGTCAGCAGAGGCTTGGGACTGTGCCCTGGATGAGTCACCTCCATTCACGATGTGCGCAGCACACAGATTTTCATGAATGGATTCTTCAGCTACAAATGGTGCCCATTCATACGGCCCCAAATCCTCTCGCTAGAAGAGAGACGATATGGCTATTTCAGGACCCCCATGTAATGAAGGCAGGGAGGGGGGTGAGGAAACCTGCCACATGTCTCTGACGGTGGATTCCCGCATACTAACCTTGGGTCATGCTACAATTCAGACCTACAAAAAGATTTGCTCCCACTAAGTAGGTTGTTTGCACCATGAGGAATTCAGCATTTTAGGGAATTGAATAAAAACCTGTGACAGTAGGGAGTCATGTAAAGTCATGCGTGTTCAGACAGAAGAACATCATTATTTAATACGGAGTGAAAATCACTGTAGCAGTGAGAACTATAATTATGTCCTAGAAAGCCTTCACTTTAGTGTTACACCGGGGACTAGACAACCGCCAAAATGCCGCTGGATATACTCAAAGTGCTTTTCTCACAGCTGGATTATTTCTTGATTCCTTGATAAAAATTTAATGTACAGGGAAAAAAAATTATATTTTATGCAAACGTTTTAGGCTACGCTCACATTTGCGGCTTTGGACGCAGCGTCGTGGACGCAACGCAGGAAAGATGCAAGTAAAACACATGCATTTTTGACGCATGCGTTCAACCCTTTTTTACTATATAGGGTCTTTTCATTTTTTTTTTTTTTAAAGTAAAGATCTTACAACGCACAACGACGCAAGTACTTGCGTCTTCTGCGTTGCCAATACACTTCAATGGAGGTTTTGAAGCTTCGACGATGCTTCGACGCAAATGCGACGCAAGCGTTTTTAAAAAATTTTGGACGCAGAAAAAATGCAACATGTTGCGTTTGCAACGCACTGCCAGGTGCGTCGAAAGGACGCATGCGTCGCAAAACGCACCGAAACCGCATGAAAACCAACGCACATGCGTCCCCAATGTTAAAGATAGGGAAGCATGACGCGTGCGTTGTTTTGCGGCGACGCCGCTGCATCCAAAGCCGCAAATGTGAACGTAGCCTTAGAGGGGTTATGTGGCAACAAAGTCTAATACTTGGGGGTCCATCCACTGTGACATTCACTAGAAGTGGCAAATTAGACCTACAAATAATGGTTGGTTCCCATGTTTTCTCATTAGTTTTATTGTTTTACTAAAAGTGCCATTTTTGTTGTCTTTATTTGTGCTGCGCTATGGTGATCGTTTATCAGTTTGCCATCGTACTCTGTATATTGCACTTTATTTATATAGTGTGTATATCTATACTCTATCGGCTGGCAGTCTGCATCCTAATGAGTTATTAATGTTGTTTCTTTTCAGCGTATGCTTTTCACTTTATATCCACCTCTCCGGGGCTGTTCTTATATTTTTTTTATATGCTCCATTTAAGCGTCTTCTTTTTTTCTCTTTTCAGCGTCATATATTTTTTTCACATACTTACCGACAGTGGCGCCATCTGTTGGTCTTCCTTTCACTCCGCACGTGGCATGCACGCACTTGCGTTGCCTAGCTACCGCTATGCAGCGGCTCTGGCTCGGCAATCTGACCTCTTTTCACGTCACTTCTTCACTTTGCGGCCGGTCACCCGGAAGTTCTCTGGGTTGCGGCCGCTGTATCCTTTCTATTACGGCCCACTTGGCCCTCCGTTTTGTGAAATATTTGATGTTCTATGGTGCGGTAACCCATTAGACATTATATGGGGGGTTTTCTTTTTGTTTTTTGTTTTTTTATGTGGATGCATTCCTCTGGTCGTAGTGCCACTATTGCCATGGCAATGGCACCTTCCGGTCTACGAGCGCTAGCGTTGTTCAGCTGTGCACACTTCTGTGGCCATTTACCACATATAAAAAGGTACCTATCCAACGTCTATCCACCCCTGGACGAAGCATTTCCTTTGCGAAAAGCGCGTCGGGTGTGGTGGACTCCTGGTTCTCCTGCACAGTTTGGGTAAACATGTGTTTGTTAGGCATTTTAAGTGGTTATGTGTTAGGCTATTTTGGACTTCATACTGCCCATTGACCCGTGTATATGGCTTTATTTAGCCTCATACTTACAATTTTGTACACACTGGTTCGATGTGCAATGTTTAGGCTATGTATACTAATTTTAGCAATTTGTATTTAGAGCATTCGATTTTGAGTGCTGACTATTTATTACTTTTGGATATATGCTCTCTATTTTGCCTTGCCACTGTACCTGGTATGCCTATATCCCATCTGTATATGATATTGTCACACTAAGTGCATATACATGTCTTGTCGTTACCCCCAGGTTTTCTGTCCACCATTGTTTTGTGTCTGTTGTGTCTCACCGTTGCCTGTTTAGGCAAATTTTATGACCACTTTGTGGTCTTTTTGTTATCAATAAAGGACTTTTTTATACGTCTATTTGTGAGTGGTGCCCTTCTTTTGTAGGTATTTATTTCATATTTGGCTAACCACGATAGGATATATTATTGGTGTTGTAATCTATCGCATCATCAAGAACTTCAAGGAGAGAGCTTCCATTGTTTTCAAAATGGTGCCCAAGAAAGACGAGCAAGCGCCAGGACCGTATCTTAAAACTGTTTCAGCTGCGGGATCGGACTACCAGCAGTGCCGAGCTTGCTCAGGAATGGCAGCAGGCTGGTGTGAGTGCTTCTGCACGCACTGTGAGGCGGCGACTCTTTGAGCAAGGCCTGGTTTCAAGGAGGGCAGCAAAGAAGCCACTTCTCTCCAGAAAAAACATCAGGGACCGACTGATACTCTGCAAAAGGTACAGGGAGTGGACTGCTGAGGACTGGGGCAAAGTCATTTTCTCTGATGAATCCCCTTTTCGATTGTTTGGGACATCTGGAAAACAGCTTATTCGGAGAAGAAGAGGTGAGCGCTACCACCAGTCTTGTCTCATGCCAACTGTAAAGCATCCTGAAATCATTCATGTGTGGGGTTGCTTCTCAGCCAAGGGAATCGGCTCACTCACAGTCTTGCATAAAAACACAGCCATGAATAAAGATTGGTACCAGAATGTGCTCCAAGAGCAACTTCTCCCAACCGTCCAAGAGCAGTTTGGCGCCCAAAAATGCCTTTTTCAGCATGATGGAGCACCTTGCCATAAAGCAAAGGTGATAACTAAATGGCTCATGGAACAAAACGTAGAGATTTTTGGGTCCATGGCCTCGAAACTCCCCAGATCTTAATCCCATTGAGAACTTTTGGTCAATCATCAAGAGACGAGTGGACAAACAAAAACCAACAAATTCTGGCAAAATGCAAGCATTTATTATGCAAGAATGGACCGCTATCAGTCAGGATTTGGTCCAGAAGTTGATTGAGAGCATGCCAGGGAGAATTGCAGAGGTCTTGAAGAAGAAGGGTCAACACTGCAAATATTGACTTGCTGCATTAACTCATTCTAACTGTCAATATAACCTATTGGTACTCATAATATGATTGCAATTATATTTCTGTATGTTATATAAACATCAGACAAACACTAATAAAAACCAGAGGGCAGCAGATCATGTGAAAATATAATTTTGGTGTCATTCTCAAAACTTTTGGCCATGACTGTAAACAGTCAGCACATGGATGGCATCCAAGTGGTGACTATTTTTTTTCAGAGATCCATAAACTTGCATTCTTGAGTTTGTTCAGTTACTTGGATCAAAAACGGACTTTGATGAGCGAACCCAATCTTAAAAGTTTGGGGTTCACACTGAACAGTTAGTGCTAAATGCCAAAGACGGACTTCTCCTGGAAGTCTTGTGCTAAACGCCAAAGACCGACTTCTCCCGGAAGTCCGGTGCTAAACACCAAAGACGGACTTCTCCCAGAAGTCCGGTGCTAAATGCCAAAGACTGACTTCTCCCGGAAGTTCGGTGCTAAATGCCAAAGACGGACTTCTCCTGGAAGTTCGGTGCTAAACGCCAAAGACGGACTTCTCCCAGAAGTCTGATGCTAAATACCAAAGACTGACTTCTGACGGAAGTCCGGTGCTCAATGCCAAACAGAGAGAAAGAATTTTCCAGCTCAAAAGTTTGTGTACTTTTTTCAACGGGGTTCAAGTTAGGTCCAGTTTTTGTTCCTGTACCAAACTTTGCAATACAGTTCGGGTTGGACATCAGAACCCAAATTTCCATGGGTCTGCTCTTTCCTAGTGCAGACAAAGTTTTCCGCAAAAATCCACAAACATGTAAACATCCCCATAGAACTCATACCTATTATAGTCTATCTGTGAAAAAAATCATAAATAGATACCAGTGTGAGACATAATAACTGACAGATGGCTCTCCTGATCTATATGTCTCACACTGGTAACTCCCCCTTTTATGTAAAATAATCTCCGGAGGCAGATTCTCAGGGAGATCAGTGTCCGGCCCATAGATCTTAACAGCTCACTTACATATTAAGAAACCGTAGATGTCTTGGGAATAAGACATCGGATCGCAAATATCAAGGTATCATTTTATTCAGCTGCCTATGACCTGCATGCCGATATAGACCTCTTGGGGGAGGGGGTTATGGTCCTGCTGACAGATTCCCTTTAATGTCAGCACTGCAGAATAGGTTGGAACTATATAAGCAAAAACAAGTTTATAAAAATGAAAAGAGACACTAAAATTCACAATTTAAAGAGGATGAAGGGCAAAGCAAAACAGGAATAGATCATTGGACGCAATAAGTGATGAAGCACATATACAGGAAGCTCGGAGCTCTGTCCCCATTGCATATGTACCACACAAGCATCAGAAATGCATAAGCTCCTCATTAAAAACAACAACTGAAGCATAATGAAAAAGAGCAGCATCGGAGCACGGCGCAGTGGGCATACAGTATGCATCCTGCAGAGTGATTAATGTAATGGTTTAGCAGCCATGTCTTCTCTGCCGACAGCTATTTATCATACTGTAACCCATCCAGCTACTATTAAGGATTTTTTTATAAAAATACATACCAGCTCTATAGTAACTCCCACCAAGGATGGGAGGTCCGAATAAATGCAGCTTTATTAAAAAGCGTCTCTTTCACAGAATAAGGTGCAGGTTTGAAATGCAAACAGATGAAGAGATAGGAATATCTGCTGTATATAAATAGGAAAGTGGAAATCTACATACATTTACCTATCCAGCTTTCACAGCAATAATGAAGTGGAAAAAATGGTATTTGGTAACAGAAGGCACAGAGGCTCACAGAGCTTGTGTACATAAAAGACATTTATCAGCACAGAGTATTTCAGGAATGCTTGAATGAACATGGATACCACAACAATTAGATTATATTTTAATAATATAGTATTAAAAATGTGTTGTGCCCATAATTTGTGATCGTTGATAAGCAGCTGATCACTGGGGTAGGTCTGAGTAATGGGACCTCTATGAAAAAGGGGAGCAGAAATGCGTTGTCCCCCACTTGGATAGAGCAGCACACTGCCCACCATTCGTAGTCAATGGGACATACAGTGAGGAAAATAAGTATTTGGTACACTGCTGATTTTGCAATTTTTCCCACCTACAAAGAATGGAGAGGTCTGGACTTTTTATCGTAGGTACACGTCAACTGTGAGAGACAGAAACTTAAAAAAAAAAAAAATCTAAAAAATTACATTGTATAATTTTTACGTGCCGGTAATTAATTTGACTTATTGCATGAAATAAGTATTTGATACAACAGAAGAACAGAACTTAATGTTTGGTACAGAAACCTTTGCTTGCAATTACAGATGTCAGACGTTTCCTGTAGTTCTTCACCAAATTTGCACACACTGCATCAGGGGTTATGGCCCACTCCTCCATACAGATCCTCTCCAGATCTTTCAGCTGTCACTGGCCAACATTGAGTTTCAACTCCCTCCAAAGATTTTCTATTGGGTTTATGTCTGGAGACTGGCTAGGCCATCTAACAACTATCAAATGCTTCTTACGGACCCACCACTTAGGTGCCCTTGCTGTGTGCTTGGATCATTGTCATGCTGGAAGACCCAGCCACAACACATCTTAATTGCTCTTACTGAGGGTAGGGTTTTTTTTGGCCAAAATCTAGTGATAAATGACCCCATACATCCTTCCTTCAATACGGTGCAGCTGTTCTGTCCTCTTTGCAGTAAAGCATCCCCAAAATTTGAGGTTTCCCCCACCATGCTTCACAGTTGGGTCAGTGTTCTTGGGGTTATACTCCTCCTTCTTCCTTCATACACGGCAAGTGGAGTTGATACCAAAAAGTTCTATTTAGGTCTCATCTGACCATATGACATTCTCCCATGCCTCGCTGGATCATCCTGCTGGTCATTGGCAAACTTCAAATGGGCCTGAACATGTGCTGGCGTGAGCAGGGGGACCTTGCAGGATGCAGACTTATAATCCCGGACGGTGAAGTGTGTTACTAACGGTAATGTTTGAGACTGTGGTACCAGATCTCTTCATATCATTGATCAGGTCCTCCTGTGTAGTTCTGGGCCGATTCCTGACCTCTCTCAGAATCATACTTACCCCATAAGGCGAAATCTTGCACGGTGCCCCAGACCGAGGAAGATTGACAGTCATCTTGTTTTTCATCAATTTTCTAATAATTGTGCCAACAGTTGTTGCTTTCTCACCAAGCTGCTTGCCTATTGTCCTGTAACACATCCCAGACTTGTGCAGGTCTACAGTTTTGTCCCTGGTGTCCTTAGACAGCTGTTTGGTCTTGGCCATGGTGAAGAGGTTGGAGTGTGACAGATAAAAAGTTCAAACAGGAGCAATTAATACAGGTAATGAGTGCAGAGTAGGAGGGCTTCTTAAAGAAAACTAACAGGTCTGTGACAGCCAGAATTCTTCCTGGTTGGTATGTGATCAAATACCTATTTCATGCAATAAAATGTAAATTAATTATTTAAAGGGAACCTGTCACCTGAATTTGGCGGGACTGGTTTTCGGTCATATGGGCGGAGTTTTCGGGTGTTTGATTCACCCTTTCCTTACCCGCTGGCTGCATGCTGGCCTCAATATTGGATTGAAGTTCATTCTATTTCCTCCGTAGTACACGCCTGCGAAAGGCAATCTTGCCTTGCGCAGGCATGTACTACAGAGGACAGAGAATGAACTTCAATCCAATATTGCGGCCAGCACGCAGCCAGCGGGTAAGGAAAGGGTGAATCAAACACCCGAAAACTCCGCCCATATGACCGAAAACCAGTCCCGCCAAATTCAGGTGACCGGTTCCCTTTAAAAATCATACAATGTGATTTTCTGTACTTTTTTTTTTTTTTAAAATTCTGTCTCTCACAGGTGAAGTGTACATACGATAAAAACTACAGACTTCTCCATTCTTTGTAGGTGGGAAAACTTGCAAAATCGGCCGTATATAAAATACTTCTATTCTCCACTGTAGATCTGTGAGACACGGATCATCAGGGTACAAGTCCAAGCAGGCGAATCTCCTGCCCTCATTAACTTGGGTCAGAAGACCCAGCGGTCAGGCCAGGAATTGTGATCCGAGCATGGTTTATGCTTCATGGACGTGTGAAGTCAGCCTTACTGAGATAGCCAAGAACAAGCTGTATACAGGGAATTTGTGTTTTCAATTTATGGTAACTTATTTTTCCTGTTATTGTGTCTGACATCCCCTGGTTGGCTGCAGATACATTTAAAGAGCATGAAAAGTACAGTGTCCGACATTGCACAGAAGATGGATCCATGGAGCGATACCATGGTTGCTTCGTACAACAGATCTTGTGCTGTATATATGTGTTATTATTTAGTGTCGATGCTGTCAAAATAAAATTCTTACTTTGCACTGTGTGCGCCATCTCCTACATTTTCTAGAAAAATATTTAGAATTGAGAGTCCTCAGTGGTTGATACCATCTTTTCAGTTAGCCATTAAAAGGTAACAAATTGCAAGCTTTCGAGACTACACAGGTCTCTTCATCAGGCAAAGACTAAAACAAATTCTGAAGAATCACATATTTATGCACAACATAGTATAGGAGAAAAAAAAAGGGGAAAAAAAACCATGGATAAGCCAGGTGACATGAAGCAGAATTACCATGGGTGATAAACAGTTACGTCCATAAATATTGGGCCAATTCTTAGATAAGGATTGTTTTATTGTCCTGTGATTAGGGTCTCTGTTGTAATGACCCTTCATGGTCTGAGGGGCAAGTTCCTTAGTTGATGTAAAAAGACATAAATCCATGTGACACATTCATTCCATCAGTGAGCGTGTCAAAGGTCGTCATCAGTTTATATTCCCAGACTCTCCTGTCTTTCTGCGATTTGAAGTTTCCTTTTCTACATTCCTACATTTTCTACTAATTCTTCCACATGTTAAAAAACATAAGTAAATACGGTAGACAAAGAAAAAGAACCGAACCAAGAATTAGGAATCCAGAAAAAGTAACATAGTCTTTGAGTCGCTGTTAGACATGCAAATTACTGTGTCTGGTGAAACCTGGGAAAAATACCTTGAAAAAAAAAAAAACCAAACACACAAATTATTCATTTCCTAAGCGATACACACATGCTAGCCACCTTAGGGAGAGACCCAAGTTGGGCTAAATGTAGCGGGACGAAAGAGACCGAAAAGCCCTCTACTTAAAGGAAATACATAGTGGATGCTTTCCTGAAACGGAAAGTACTTGCAAGCAGCATAATACAAAGAATAGCTGGTTTACCCAGAATCCTTTGCAGTAGGCGGAGCTATGCAAATCATCTCTTTCCACCCCAGTCTAATCCACAGCGCTTGGAACCGCCAAGCGTGCAATGCTGCGGATTAGTTTCTAAATTTACACAGCCAACCAATTCCTACCTGTGGACACGTGTTTCGGGCTTTAGGCCCTCATCAGCACAGGGCTGGAATTGGTTGGCTGTATGGAGTGGGGCTCGGTGAGCAAGCGATACACACATGCTAGCCACCTTAGGGAGAGACCCAAGTTGGGCTAAATGTAGCGGGACGAAAGAGACCGAAAAGCCCTCTACTTAAAGGAAATACATAGTGGATGCTTTCCTGAAACGGAAAGTACTTGCAAGCAGCATAATACAAAGAATAGCTGGTTTACCCAGAATCCTTTGCAGTAGGCGGAGCTATGCAAATCATCTCTTTCCACCCCAGTCTAATCCACAGCGCTTGGAACCGCCAAGCGTGCAATGCTGCGGATTAGTTTCTAAATTTACACAGCCAACCAATTCCTACCTGTGGACACGTGTTTCGGGCTTTAGGCCCTCATCAGCACAGGGCTGGAATTGGTTGGCTGTATGGAGTGGGGCTCGGTGAGCAAGCGATACACACATGCTAGCCACCTTAGGGAGAGACCCAAGTTGGGCTAAATGTAGCGGGACGAAAGAGACCGAAAAGCCCTCTACTTAAAGGAAATACATAGTGGATGCTTTCCTGAAACGGAAAGTACTTGCAAGCAGCATAATACAAAGAATAGCTGGTTTACCCAGAATCCTTTGCAGTAGGCGGAGCTATGCAAATCATCTCTTTCCACCCCAGTCTAATCCACAGCGCTTGGAACCGCCAAGCGTGCAATGCTGCGGATTAGTTTCTAAATTTACACAGCCAACCAATTCCTACCTGTGGACACGTGTTTCGGGCTTTAGGCCCTCATCAGCACAGGGCTGGAATTGGTTGGCTGTATGGAGTGGGGCTCGGTGAGCAAGCGATACACACATGCTAGCCACCTTAGGGAGAGACCCAAGTTGGGCTAAATGTAGCGGGACGAAAGAGACCGAAAAGCCCTCTACTTAAAGGAAATACATAGTGGATGCTTTCCTGAAACGGAAAGTACTTGCAAGCAGCATAATACAAAGAATAGCTGGTTTACCCAGAATCCTTTGCAGTAGGCGGAGCTATGCAAATCATCTCTTTCCACCCCAGTCTAATCCACAGCGCTTGGAACCGCCAAGCGTGCAATGCTGCGGATTAGTTTCTAAATTTACACAGCCAACCAATTCCTACCTGTGGACACGTGTTTCGGGCTTTAGGCCCTCATCAGCACAGGGCTGGAATTGGTTGGCTGTATGGAGTGGGGCTCGGTGAGCAAGCGATACACACATGCTAGCCACCTTAGGGAGAGACCCAAGTTGGGCTAAATGTGGCGGGACGAAAGAGACCGAAAAGCCCTCTACTTAAAGGAAATACATAGTGGATGCTTTCCTGAAACGGAAAGTACTTGCAAGCAGCATAATACAAAGAATAGCTGGTTTACCCAGAATCCTTTGCAGTAGGCGGAGCTATGCAAATCATCTCTTTCCACCCCAGTCTAATCCACAGCGCTTGGAACCGCCAAGCGTGCAATGCTGCGGATTAGTTTCTAAATTTACACAGCCAACCAATTCCTACCTGTGGACACGTGTTTCGGGCTTTAGGCCCTCATCAGCACAGGGCTGGAATTGGTTGGCTGTATGGAGTGGGGCTCGGTGAGCAAGCGATACACACATGCTAGCCACCTTAGGGAGAGACCCAAGTTGGGCTAAATGTAGCGGGACGAAAGAGACCGAAAAGCCCTCTACTTAAAGGAAATACATAGTGGATGCTTTCCTGAAACGGAAAGTACTTGCAAGCAGCATAATACAAAGAATAGCTGGTTTACCCAGAATCCTTTGCAGTAGGCGGAGCTATGCAAATCATCTCTTTCCACCCCAGTCTAATCCACAGCGCTTGGAACCGCCAAGCGTGCAATGCTGCGGATTAGTTTCTAAATTTACACAGCCAACCAATTCCTACCTGTGGACACGTGTTTCGGGCTTTAGGCCCTCATCAGCACAGGGCTGGAATTGGTTGGCTGTATGGAGTGGGGCTCGGTGAGCAAGCGATACACACATGCTAGCCACCTTAGGGAGAGACCCAAGTTGGGCTAAATGTAGCGGGACGAAAGAGACCGAAAAGCCCTCTACTTAAAGGAAATACATAGTGGATGCTTTCCTGAAACGGAAAGTACTTGCAAGCAGCATAATACAAAGAATAGCTGGTTTACCCAGAATCCTTTGCAGTAGGCGGAGCTATGCAAATCATCTCTTTCCACCCCAGTCTAATCCACAGCGCTTGGAACCGCCAAGCGTGCAATGCTGCGGATTAGTTTCTAAATTTACACAGCCAACCAATTCCTACCTGTGGACACGTGTTTCGGGCTTTAGGCCCTCATCAGCACAGGGCTGGAATTGGTTGGCTGTATGGAGTGGGGCTCGGTGAGCAAGCGATACACACATGCTAGCCACCTTAGGGAGAGACCCAAGTTGGGCTAAATGTAGCGGGTTGGCTGTGTAAATTTAGAAACTAATCCGCAGCATTGCACGCTTGGCGGTTCCAAGCGCTGTGGATTAGACTGGGGTGGAAAGAGATGATTTGCATAGCTCCGCCTACTGCAAAGGATTCTGGGTAAACCAGCTATTCTTTGTATTATGCTGCTTGCAAGTACTTTCCGTTTCAGGAAAGCATCCACTATGTATTTCCTTTAAGTAGAGGGCTTTTCGGTCTCTTTCGTCCCGCTACATTTAGCCCAACTTGGGTCTCTCCCTAAGGTGGCTAGCATGTGTGTATCGCTTGCTCACCGAGCCCCACTCCATACAGCCAACCAATTCCAGCCCTGTGCTGATGAGGGCCTAAAGCCCGAAACACGTGTCCACAGGTAGGAATTGGTTGGCTGTGTAAATTTAGAAACTAATCCGCAGCATTGCACGCTTGGCGGTTCCAAGCGCTGTGGATTAGACTGGGGTGGAAAGAGATGATTTGCATAGCTCCGCCTACTGCAAAGGATTCTGGGTAAACCAGCTATTCTTTGTATTATGCTGCTTGCAAGTACTTTCCGTTTCAGGAAAGCATCCACTATGTATTTCCTTTAAGTAGAGGGCTTTTCGGTCTCTTTCGTCCCGCTACATTTAGCCCAACTTGGGTCTCTCCCTAAGGTGGCTAGCATGTGTGTATCGCTTGCTCACCGAGCCCCACTCCATACAGCCAACCAATTCCAGCCCTGTGCTGATGAGGGCCTAAAGCCCGAAACACGTGTCCACAGGTAGGAATTGGTTGGCTGTGTAAATTTAGAAACTAATCCGCAGCATTGCACGCTTGGCGGTTCCAAGCGCTGTGGATTAGACTGGGGTGGAAAGAGATGATTTGCATAGCTCCGCCTACTGCAAAGGATTCTGGGTAAACCAGCTATTCTTTGTATTATGCTGCTTGCAAGTACTTTCCGTTTCAGGAAAGCATCCACTATGTATTTCCTTTAAGTAGAGGGCTTTTCGGTCTCTTTCGTCCCGCTACATTTAGCCCAACTTGGGTCTCTCCCTAAGGTGGCTAGCATGTGTGTATCGCTTGCTCACCGAGCCCCACTCCATACAGCCAACCAATTCCAGCCCTGTGCTGATGAGGGCCTAAAGCCCGAAACACGTGTCCACAGGTAGGAATTGGTTGGCTGTGTAAATTTAGAAACTAATCCGCAGCATTGCACGCTTGGCGGTTCCAAGCGCTGTGGATTAGACTGGGGTGGAAAGAGATGATTTGCATAGCTCCGCCTACTGCAAAGGATTCTGGGTAAACCAGCTATTCTTTGTATTATGCTGCTTGCAAGTACTTTCCGTTTCAGGAAAGCATCCACTATTCATTTCCTAAGAGGAGTTACAGGGCAGACTATGAAGTGTTTGTTTTTCTCTGGCAAACGGAAAATAAACACCTTCAAGAATGCAGCGAAAACGTTCAAGAATTGTGAACTTAAGGGTCTCAGAAAAACAAATAATTCACGGAAAAAAAATAAATCTTGCTTATCAACTTCTCTAACATAAGTTAGATGGTTGCTGAACCCACTGACTTAAGCAGGACCAGAAGACCATTGTCAAGATGCAGAAATAGGAAAACAGGAGATGAGGAATATGGGCCCCTAAACTGCCCCTCAGGCTAGGGGAAGCCCTGTCTTTCCTTAACCTGGGGGTACCCTTGAAGGTAGGGAGGCCCAAATCACCAACCTGTCCCAGTCTCCTGTTAAACCCTGAACTAAACCCCCAACCTCCACCCCAGGAGGTGAACAGAGAAAACAGCACCACAAAGCAAATAAACAGGAATAAACAATATGAGAGTGAGGGGAACACGATACCAAAATGAGAATGCACAAACTACAAAGTAACAAAGAAACAATAACAACACACTTAGGCTAGGTTCCCATTGCGTTAATGGGACAGCTCTAACGGACAGCGATGCACGGCAAAATTAACGCCGTGTTGCGTTAGCGTACCCATTGGCAGCAATGTTAACGCGCATTGCTAGTGCGTGCCATTTTCGGCACGCGCTAGCGATGTGCCGTTCTTTTGTGACACACCTCAGACGCTGCTTGCAGCGTCCGAGGTTTGCCCGAGGTCCGTTCCCCGCTTTCGCAGATCGGGGATCTGCGCTAGCGGGGACGTTAAACGCGACCCCAAAAAATACATTGCGTTAGGGCAATCCTTTAAGCGCATAGCGCTAGCGGATTGCGCTAACGCATTGGGAACCTAGCCTTAGCTTTCTCTGCTGCAATGCACCGCACAGCAGAGTAAGGCACCAGGAATAAGTATTAAGCTGTAGAACAACAGCACTCAGCAAGCTCCTATTCCAGCAAGGTTGGTATCCAAAGGACCTGTATAACCAACAGTCAGCTGAAGCACCAGGTGACCTTATAAAAGGATGGTGGGAGTGGTCACAAACATCAGCTGACCCAGCAGCAATGCAATGCAATAACACCAGCGGCCACCGGGGGAAGTAAACTGCATTAACCCCCAATGACCAGAAAGGAAAAAAGTTTATATCTGAGGGAAACCAGATCTGCCACAGATCCAAACATGGATCGTGACAGTACCCCCTTTCAATGAGTGGCCTCTGGACACTCAACATCAGACCTCACCACATAACAACCTATGGTGAGGACGCCTCGATCCACCAACGTTCACCTCGGCAGACACCCGACTCTCAGGTTTACGGCAAACGTGGCCTGATGAAAATGCCACCAGTGAAGGCTCCAGAGGCGCCACAAACCTCCAGAGCGCCGACCTGGGGAATGAGTTGTGTATATGCATAACTGGGGGTAACTCCAACTGATAAGTCCCTGGGCTGAGAATGGCTGACACCCGATATAGCCCAATCACCCTGGAACTCCAGGACCCAGTTGCACACTGCCACCTGATGTTTTTGGTGGAAACCCATACATACTCATTCACATCCAGGTCCGGACCTGAACGTTTATATCCATGCATGCGTCTGCCACAAGATGGTGAATTTCTAGAGGAATTGACAACAGAGGCGCCCCCCTGTGTCACCAAACACCGGTATACACTCAGTTACCCCGCCAACCACTACTTCAGCTGACAGGTTACACTGAGGAGAAGATATAGAGGAAATATACACTCCCTGGTCGCCTCCCTCCACACGACCAGGAAAATGCGGCTTCTTAGGTGGTACAGGTTTTTTGGCGCGAGCTGGGCAGACACCGATAAAATGACCAGTCTGCCGACAGTAAAAACATGCCCCCACACCACGGCGAACCGCAGGCAACCCCATTTGAGAAACAACTCATCCCAGCTGCATGGGTTCATCCACTTGCTCAGGTGTGTCCTCCTCCCTAGCAAGGACTACCGGAGACACATTATGTGTATGTCTCTCCCTCAAGCGTCTATCTACCCGGATGGCAAGGGACATGGCGGCCTCCAATGACCTGGGGGCGGCATACTGCACAAGAGCATCCTGCAACCTTGGAGACAGACCCTGCCTAAAATGGCTCCTAAGGGCAGGGTCATTCCACTGTGTGTGTCAGTGGCCCATCTCCTAAACTCCGAGCAGTAATCCTCAGCTGGCCTAGCCCCCTGCTTGATTTTACACAGTCGGGATTCTGCCAGGGAGACGTCATCAGGGTCCCCATACACAAGTGCCAAAGCCGCAAAAAACTCGTCCACTGACTGTAAAGATGGAGAACCGGCCGGCAGGGAGAAAGCCCAGGATTGGGGATCACCCTTAAGAAGGGAGGTTATAATCCCCACACGCTGTTCCTCACTCCCTGATGAACGAGGGCGGAGCCTGAAGTAAAGTTTACAGGCTTCCTGAAAAACCAAAAATGTAGCTCTCCCTCCAGAGAACCTGTCAGGAAGAGATATCTTGGGCTCTGGTTGAGCATGTACCTGGGCCGAAGCCCAAAACCCCACCAACTGCTGCAGCTAATGCACCACCTCACCACGAAGCACCTTAAACTCATCAGTGAGGGTCTGAAGCAGTTGGGAAAAGGCCTGCATTTGAGCCATAGCTCACCAGAAAAAAAAAAAGGGATGGTTGGTTATAATGTCACGATGCAGAAATAGGAAAACAGGAGATGAGGAATCTGGGCCCCTAAACTGCCCCTCAGGCTAGAGGAAGCCCTGTCTTTCCTTAACCTGGGGGTACCCTTGAAGGTAGGGAGGCCCAAGTCACCGACCTGTCCCTGTCTCCTGTTAAACCCTGAACTAAACCCCCAACCCCCACCTCAGGAGGTGAACAGAGAAAACAGCACCACAAAGCAAATAAACAGGAATAAACAATATGAGAGTGAGGGGAACACGATACCAAAAGGTGAATGCACAAACTACAAAGTAACAAAGAAACAATAACACCACACTTAGCTTTCTCTGCTGCAATGCACCGCACAGCAGAGTAAGGCACCAGGAATAAGTATTAAGTTGTAGAACAACAGCACTCAGCAAGCTCCTATTCCAGCAAGGTTGGTATCCAAAGGACCTGTATAACCAACAGTCAGCTGATGCACCAGGTGACCTTATAAGGGTATGTTCACACTATGCGGTATTTACTGCGGAACCGCCGCGATTTTGCTGCTGCGGGTCCGCAGCTGTTTTCCATGCAGGGTACAGTACAACGTTACCCTATGGAAAACAAAAACCGCAGTGCAGATGATGCGGAAAATCCCGAAAAAAAACGCGCTGAATTGCTGCGGAAAAAATGAAGGACCATGTCACTTCTTTGTGCAGAATCGCAGCGATTCTGCACCCATAGAAATGCATTGATCCACTTACTTCCCCCATGGGGCTGTGCACACCATGCGGGAAGTAAGCGGATAATGTGCGGGTTATACCCGAGGTGGAGGAGAGGAGACTCTCCTCCAGGCCCCGGGAACCATATTTGTGGTTAAAAAAAAAGAATTAAAATAAAAAATAAGCTATACTCACCTCTGAAGTCTCAGCGCTGCACGCGGCCGTCCGGTCTCAGGTTTGCTATACGACCAGTGACCGTGACGTCACGAAGGTTCTGGTCGCACAGCATCCTTGGAACCGGACCGCCGCCTGCAGCGCCGAGGAGATCGGGACGTCAGAGGGTAAGTATATCATTATTTTTAACATTACTATTGATGCTGCATATTGCTGCATATGCAGCATCAATAGTAGGTGTAAAATCCCACAGCAGAACCCGCAGGACAAACCGCGATAAATCTGCAGGGATAACCGCAGCGGGTTTGCCCTGCAGATTTATCAAATCCGCTGCGGGAGAACCTGCAGGACAGAACACAACGTGTGAATGTGGCCTAAAGGATGGTGGGAGTGGTCAAACATCAGCTGACCCAGCAGCAATGCAATAACACCAGCGGCCACCAGGGGGAGAAAACTGCATTAACCCCCAATGACCAGAAAGGAAAAAAAGTTTATATCTGAGGGAAACCAGATCTGCCACAGATCCAAACATGAATCGTGACAGTCATCTAATATGTATGGGCCCACCAACAGATGATGTCCGGGGAGTTTGCATTTCAGTCTCTGATCCTTTTTGTTCTCCCTGGGTGAAGCTTTCTCCCATTAAGAACCCTTAGTTTAGTGTTCATGTGTATGGGACGTTGGGAAACAAAGTTGCTGTTAAAGGGTTAATGCCAGAATATTAATGTTATCCCCCATCCATGAGATAGGGAATTAATTGTCGATAGTTCGGACAGCCGAGAGCTTGTGCACCTCCACTCCCGTTCAAGACTGGGCTCTGCAGAGCCCAATTCCTTAGATCCACAGCCCCAATTTCAGGACTGCCGGGCTGCCAGTGGTTGGACCCTGTGATCAAGAAGATATCAACTATCTAAGTTGTATAGGCATGGAAGGGTACACAACTACAACTATAATCAATTAGTTTGCTCTAAAAGATGAAAAAAATCATTTCAAGTGATTTCTACAAAACATACATTATTAACAACTTTGCTGTCAGTCTCCTACATTCCTATATTTCTGCTCTGTACATAATGGGAGACGTGAATGAAAAATGTTCTAAGCAGAATGATCGCTCAAGGAACACAACAGCATCTTCCTTCAGAAATAATGCAGGTTGCATCCCTCACATTTATATACACGTACTATAGTGAACAATTCATGAGGTCACATCAAACAACCAGGCCCCAATTAATTAAGAATTAAGAACATCAATGTTCTCGCTGGTTTTGATGAGGCAGGTGGGGTGTTGCAGTCAGACACTCCCGATTCATTAGGAGGCGCTTACGTCTTAATGAATTATGAGCATCTGCCACGTGTCGTGCGTCTCTGGGCACCTTACCACAAACCTTACTCCAGTTTGGACTGGAGTAAGACTTCTGGTGTAAAGGTACCGTCACACTCAGCAACTTTGCAACAAGAATGACAACGATCCGTGACGTTGCAGCGTCCTGGATAGCGATCTCGTTGTGTTTGACACGCAGCAGCGATCTGGATCCCGCTGTGCCATCGCTGGTCGGAGCTAGAAGTCCAGAACTTTATTTCGTCGTCAGGCCGGCGTGTATCGTCATGTTTTACATCAAAAGCAACGATGCCAGCAATGTTTTACATGGAGCCAACAACCAGCGAGAACGATAAGCGAGTCGCCGTTACGTCACTGGATCGCTCCTGCATCGTTCTGGAGCTCCTGTGTTTGACGTCTCTACAGCGACCTAAACAGCGACGCTGCAGCGATCTAGTTTAGGTCGGCTCGTTGTCTATATCGCTGCAGCGTCGCTGAGTGTGACGGTACCTTAAGAAATGCCATAGATTGTCAGGAGTTAGACCAGTTGTGGCTTCACAGCCCCCGCTGCACCCCTGGCCTATCTCGGACCATGATGGCAGAGCTGGGAGAAACTGGAATGAAAACGGCAAAAGTTGCAAGAAAAAAAAATGTCACAAGTCCGATTGTCAGATATTTTGCACACTTTTCAAAGCAATTTACACCAGAATTCTGGCAAAATTTCTTTGATGAATTGGGGGCATAGTCTTGTAGACATCTAGCAGGAAAAGGGGTCCATTTCAAGGGGCGAGGCAATGCAAAAATCGAGGGCTCATGACTGGTTTCCACATCCACAGAGCAGGAAAGAAAATGTCCTGATAAACGAATGGGAAAATATGAAAACAATTATTTTATCTAAAGACTGAGGAAAGCTCTTACCTGTAATGCATTGAAACTGTCCATCTTCTCTTCTTATTGTAAATGCTTCCCCTGGGTTGACCTGGACCAAAATAACCTGAAAGAAAACAAGACAAAGGAGAACTATAATGAGCACAAAAAATAATAAAGCCGCACAGCACAAACATTGTTCATTGATCAGTATCCACGGTTCTGAATCACAATCACAGAAAAGACAAATAAAAGCAAGGATGTAATCGCAAGATTGCTGCGAGAACACAACCCGCATGAAGTTTATCGGATGTTTATTTTTGGGGTTTACATGGAAGTCCAATCACTGTCTCTATCTCCAGTACATTGGTCACTGCTGTGTCCTCCTCCTCCATCAGTCACAGCAGTGTGTCATAGCCTTTTTCCTTTCTAGTAGTCACAGCACAGTTTCCACTCTCTCCTGAAGTCAATGCAGTGGCCCACATGTCCTCTGCCAGTAGTTAAAGAGAAGCAGTCAGCAGGACTGAGCCCAATAAACTAAAGGCATGGCCATAATGGCACTGTGATGCTGATTGATATGATACCTGATGTGAAGGGATCTGTTCAGTGGTTGTTTAATACTCACCTTATGAAGTTTTCAGAAATGACATCTTCTGTGCTCCAGTGTGCTTCCGGGCCGGACTAGGGGCAGGGTCTTCTTCTCGTTCTCCGCCCCCCCCCCACACAACAGCCTGCCCTGCTTATTCAGTGACATGCCTCCTTTTTAATATTCCACACCGGCAGTGTGTACACAGTGGAAGCCGGCGTCCTTCAACAAAATGGCACGTAATGTGGTGCAAGCGCAGATTGACATTTTGGCTTGGTGACGAATTTACTCCGCAAAAATCTTGATCTACGGAAGCCCCGCCTCTGGCGCCAATTTATTGAAGTCCTGCATACAGGACGCTGGTTACCCACAGCACACAATGGTGGCAGCGGCGAGGAATTTTAAAAATGGAGGCAAGAATCAGTGACCTGCAGAGGAGGCTGATGAAGGGGGGGGGGAGGGTTTTTGGGGGCGAAGAACGAGAAGAAGATCCTACCCCCACATCCCACCCCAAAGCACACAAGGTGTCATTTTATGAAAATTTCATAGGGTGAGTATTCATCAGCCACTGAGCGGATCCCTTCACATCATGGATTCATATCAATCAGCATCACAGCGACAGTTCTCATAAAATAACATCCCTTTTCTACTAGTAGTCACAGCAGAGCCCCGCATATCCCACCAAAGTCACCACTGCCCCCTGCTCTTCACTATGCAGTCACAACACTCAGATTCAGTTTGCCAACCGGTTCAACAAAACTGGTCTTATAGGACAGAACTATGTACATTATACATAGTCCATTAGTATACTACATAAAAGTAGGCTTCATTCCCAAACCTAATGTCAGCATATCAGTACTAATACAATCCATAACACCATTATTCTGCATCCCCCGACACGCACACATACAAGAACAGCAAGGATGGAGGTTACGTCTGTCTGTTCACTAGTAAACATTTCATTGAAGACTTGGTCCTGCAAGAAGAACATGGGGCTCTGGTGACGCTTTTGGAAAGATGGAATTTGGAGGAAGTGCTCACTTAAAATGTTAAACAATAACAGCACTTTTGCAATCAATTTTGATACTGCTTCAGTGCTGTGAATATAAAGAAAAAGGTCTCATTGACCAACAGGATTGACCAAATATACAGCATTCATCTACAGACCTATAGGTCTCCAGAGGTGCATTCAGATTCTGGGGTTCCTATATTTCCTCTTCTTGCCTACTTAAAAACCATAACAAGTAGAGGCAGAAAGACTTCCTGACTTGGACATACGAGTGATTTTGTTTCCAGTTAAAGCATTAAATGTCAACATGTTAAAAAAATAACATCATCAGATGCTGGCGTGTTCGATCCTCAGAACCCAGTCTTTCACCCTAATTAATCATGAAGCAAGCAATGATGAGCAGGAGAAAATGCTCCATCCATGAGGTCTACAGGTTGTAATAGGGCTGGGACGAAGATGAAAATCTACAAGCCTCCAATGGTGACGGCCACAGAGGAGCCATGGATATCTCGGGCAACCACTGTATGGTCATACTGCTCTTTTGGATCAGCATCAAACCTCCGGGCAATCCATTGTGACCAGAGCCAAAAAGAATTTCCTTTTATTGAATAGACCTTTTTACAATTTCTATTGTGAGAATTTAATGTGAGCAATTTATGAATTTGTTCTTACTGCTGGGTGTTGGACCCCCAATCGATCTGATATTGATGACCTAGCCCAAGAATGATTTTAAAAAAAGTAAGTGGTGTAAAACCTGTGTATGAAATTGGAGTAATTGGACTCAGGCAGAGTTAAAGGAGGCCGCAGGTATCTCTATGTGTTCTCAATTACAACCGTATGTAAGGTTTGTACAGACTATCGTATTTTCCTTCCGAGCACGATCCAAAAAAAACATATCGCATTCGGAAGAATGTTATTCTATGGGGCTGTGCACACGTCAAGAGGGGAAAGAAAATCACTGCATGTACCAGCAGGGCTGTAGAGTAGGTAAGCCAAACCTCTGATTCCTCAATTTCCCTGACTCCACAGCACTGGTCACTACTGAGCATGTGCATAAAGTGCAGCACCGATTCTTCTCCACTAACAGCAGAGATCAGCAGAGCCAAGAGATCCTTAGATCAGAAACAGACACTTATCGGATATTTCATAACTTTCCCAAATTCTTATGAAAACATTTACAGCACATCCTGAACGGAACTACTGTCCTGTACCTAATTTATTATATATTTTAAGAGTCGATCCCCTTTATACCGAGTTGAACTCCACAGCCTTGTGTCCAAGTCTGATCTGTTATTGGGATTGCACTCAACCATGTAAGTAAAATGCGTGCATGGGAACCATCGGACTGCAGTCGGATGACATATACGAGTTCAGCCAGAATTCCGCAGAATGACAAAATGGAGATAATGTTGATCAGGGGTATGATTGCATAATAGCCCAGATTATCTCGGATGATAGAATACATGGTCACCTGCCCTAACAGAGCTATGTTCCAGGCATGTGCAGCAGGGCTCAACCTAATTAACCAATATTATAGTGGCATCAACACTGAATTTGCAGAGGTGTGACGATAAAAATAAATAAATAAGGAAACGACCGGAATTAACAAATAGTTTACAGATATTCATTCTGTAAAGCGTCAGAAGCCTACTTTGACTTCGGCAGAAAACACATGGCTTCCTACAACAGTAGGTTTGCTTGGGGCTGTCATCCTCAATAACAGCTGTTAAGCCACAGGTTGCCTAGTGCCATTATTAAGGAACATCCAAACTTATTAGCAGCACAATGCATGAAAGGAATCTGAAATGTATAATTATACAGTACAGGTAGAGCGCCGTGAGTTGTGACATGAGGATTGGAAATATGTATGATTAGCGCAGTGCAATTATTCCTATATCAAGATTCATTTGCTTGCACACAACAGGAGGCAAGAATTACGAGAGATCGCACAGAAAGTCACTGCTACAGAAATCCAGAGAGAAATAATAGGATCCATAGAAACTTAACATACCATTATTCTAAGGTGCATTTACACTGCAATGCGCGATAATCATAATGGCCGTGTAGCTTTGTAGGTGAAACAGCTGCTTCCCTTGCGACGTCAAGTGGCTGCTTCCTAGCGGTTTAAATCAGCAGCATAACCGCTTAGTGTGAATGCAGCCTAAATATTTTGATCGTTCAGCAGGTGAGACGATCAATTGGTTTGCCCCAAAAATCATCATTCTCTAAACAGGACACTTGCAGCAAAGATTAATGGCAGCCTATATATACAGAAGGGTCTATCAGAGATTGATCATTGAGCACCTGAAGCGGGGCCAGCCTGTGTAAATAGGTTATTACACTGCCGGTCAGCAGCCGTATAACGCTGCACATCGCACACTGTATTAGTTCACTTACGCTGCATAACTCAAAGGGAGTGGAGACTGTCAAAACACAGAAAGCCAACAGGTACATGAATACACGGTCATACTGGCATCCTCACATACTGGACTCTGGCTATCTAGAGGGGACACATCAGTTTCTTCCAAATTATTTGATTGCATTTTCACCTTTAGAAAAATTTGCACAGTATGACCCACTCTATTTTATCCTCTCCCACTTTCCACAGTTTTTGCTTTTACACAGGATGATGACGGTACCCAGTTGGCTATTCCAGTAGTCAACAAGTTAGGCTACTTTCA
Organism: Ranitomeya imitator; assembly: GCF_032444005.1. Lineage (NCBI taxonomy): Eukaryota > Metazoa > Chordata > Amphibia > Anura > Dendrobatidae > Ranitomeya > Ranitomeya imitator. The sequence goes on along the minus strand of NC_091284.1, from coordinate 737,274,932 downwards.
CACTCCCGTCTTTTCTCCTCCGTCGCAATCCGTCGGTTTGGGCAAAAAAAATGGATCCTGCAAATGTGCTTGCAGGATGCGTTTTTGCCCATAGACTTGTATTAGCGACGGATCGCGACGGATGGGCACACGTCGCGTCCGTCGGATCCGTCGTGTCTTGGCGGACGCGACACACAAAATAAGTTCAAAACGAAACTCAGTCCCCTCCTCCCCGGACTGCAGAATGGGCAGCGGATGCGTTAAAAACTGAATCCGCTGCCCACGTCGTGCAGTAATTTCACAACGTCAGTCGGTACGTCGGCCCGACGCATTGCGACGGGCACGTACCAACGAAAGTGTGAAAGTTGCCTTAGTGGCTGTATATGACCATGTCTTATGGACCCTGTGCGTCGCTCCATGGACTATTCTTGCTTTTGTTAGCACCTTCACATCTTGATTAGAATCCACTGTCTGGACTGATCCTCATAGGATTTATGCATGCTACATCTTTTTGAGGTGGGTACGCTGGGTAACCCGACTGTGAAAGTGCTAAAGAAGCATTAAAAAGAATGGCAGGCGCGGTACTGTATAAGGAGCGCACCTCTGACTGGGGAGCACGCAGAGAGCAGCATTGAAACGATGTCAGTGCCAGTTCCCCCCTAGCATCACTCCCCCTTGGTGATGCACTAATTAGGAGACCCCCCAGCTGGCCAGCGGTTACTAGAGGGGAGTGGTCCTACGGCCACTCCTACAGGGCTTAAATCCAGGTGTCCGGCCGGGAACTTCCTCTTTTCCTCCCGGCGGACACCTGGAAATAAATTTTAAAAAAAAATATGCATATACGTATGTTGATATAACTAACCTTTGTAACACAAACTTAAACATGGAGGATACAAACTTCAGCACAAACCATATGGGTAAGAATCTCAACGCGTTCTGGAGACTGAGCTCCCTTGAGTCATGATTACGGGAGCTTAGTCTCCAGAAACGCGTTGAGTTTGTATCCTCCATGTTTAAGTTTGTGAATAAAAAAAAACTTTTTTTCACGGATTCGGTTAAGCTGGATATTTTCTTCTATGCACATAAATACATAAAAATAGTGATCCGGTCTGCACTGTGTATTTAATCACTTATATTACTGCACACTTTAAACAGTAGAGCAGAGCACAGACCATTACATGGTTGGCTTAAAACTCCCCCAAAAAGAAATATTACGGCACGCAAGGACTTGATGCAGAAGCTAAAGGAAAGCAAGACAACTATACAGACAGACAAAACATCTCTGGACGTATTGTTTGGAGCATTAATAAAGATGCACCAAATACCAGAACAGCTACACAACTATTTCAATAGTTTCTATGGAGAACAGTCTGGTAATTTATGTTAATCAGGGAAATAATATCCCTTTGGAATTTGCATAGATTTCGTCAATCCTTCGCTATAGTTCATTGAAGGTTGGAATAGTTATGTCAGCCTGAAAAAGAGATCTAGAAAAGAACTTGGGACCAAGCACCAAAGCCAGGATCATGAGCAAAAGTGATCTCAATTGGTGCTAACAAACCAAAAACAAGCCTGCGTGAGCATAAACATTCAAATGGACTAGAATGGGTTAATAACAAAAAGCCAAATGTATTAAAAAAAAAAAAATGTACGAGAAGCGGCACTAGCTCCACACTCCATGCAAAAGCTTACTGGGGCCATCATTAGCGGCACAGACTGTAGTGGGCAGATCAATATCTTACTATAACATTAGCCCTACAGTTTAATAATCACCAGCAAATTGTAACCTCCGAACAGAGCAAAAGTGGGAAAAGGAAGAAAAAAAAAAAAAAAAAAAGGTTCCCTATAATTCACAGAATACTGGTCCATAAAAATTATTGTATTTTGCTGAAGACAGAAAGGTCGGTGCGCAGACTGCTGCGCTGCATGAAATCGTTAATTTATAAAAGGTAATTAAAAAAAACTTTAAAGTAGTACTACGGGGCGTAAAATATATTTATATCAACGTAACATCACAAAACTATAAAACCTCACCTATATTAACCCCTTAAGGACCAGGCCAAATTTTACAATTCTGACCAGTGTCACTTTAGGAGGTTGACCCTTTAACAAGTCTTGTCAAATGACTTAGGATAATAGCCAACCCAGAATCTCAATTTGCAGATACTGCCCCTCGTCAGTGCAAAGCGGAGATCTGGTTTGGCTGTGTGAGAGGCGTCAGACAGTTATCCAAGAAGTATCGTTTCTCCTTGCGGAGATCGACATGCCAAGCATGCCAAGATGAGGAGACTTAAAGCTGCAATGCTCCTCTGGGTAATATGTTAATTATGCAAATTGTCTCTTCAGAGAGGAAGAGAGCTAGAACTTTAGTGCCACCTTTTGGAAGGTAGCAATCCCACAAGTCAATGGTTTGGCTATTATCCCAAGTCATGTGACAAGGCTCGTTAACCCATTATCTACTAATGTCCTTTTTTGGGACGCCTAATCTTTTGCTTCTAGCAACTAAGATTTTATAAATTTTATAATTAGGTCCAATTTTTTGTGTTGTGTTTGTAAAATGAATGTTTTCAAAATAGGAAATCATGTCATTGTCATTTTTAATTGAATAATGGGGACGCCATTTTCTGAAAAATCCGTTAAATGAAAATTTCTAATTTGGCAAGTAATGGGTTAAAGGGTCAACATTGACTTGTAGGATTGCTACCTTCCAATAGGTGACACTAGAGTTCCAGCTCTCTTCCTCTCTGAAGAGACAATTTGCATAATTAGTATATTACCCAAAGGAGCATTGTGGTTTTAAGTCTCCTCATCTCGGAATGCTTAGCATGTCAATCTCCGCAAGGAGAAATAATTCTTCATGGATAAACATTAGAAGGTTAGAACTCTGGAACAATTCAACGGATCCCACTTTTTCCGAGACTGTTTTTTTTGTGACATATTGCACTTCATGATAGTGGCTAAAACAGTAATCAAAAAGCACAATATATGCATTAGGGATGAAAGCATATTAGGGTTAGGCTCTCCCAACAAGTAACAGAAATATAATCACAAAAGTAGAGTACTCCAAATAATGGACCTCCCTTGTGGTGCCAGACGCGCGTTTCGTGTGCTCACTTTATCAAAGGGGTGAGGAAAAAGTGCCCTGTCTGGTGAGAGCAATAAATCAGAAAAAGAAAGGCGCCGATAATAGTGGAGCATACACCCCGGACTCCAAACACATGGACAGTCACTTCCTCCGCAGCAGTCACCACGCTGTGCGCATGCGGGTAACGTAGCACCCGATGACGTCATTAGACATGCGTACTGCGTTGGCTCACAAGGAAGGCTGTTGCGGTTTGGACCTACCATGGGTAAGTAGGTGCTTTTTCTTATGGCATTTTGGGTTATTGGTGTATATCATACAATTATCTACAGTGCCTCCTACTTGATGCCATTTCACCCTAACTGTAATCACTTTTTACCTTGGTTCTCCAGGTACTAGACTGACCCACAGTCTCTCCCTTGCCTACCTTCATGTCTCCTCTTATTAAAGGGACACTGTCACCTGAATTTGGAGGGAACAATCTTCAGCCATGGAGGCGGGGTTTTTGATTCACCCTTTCCTTACCCGCTGGCTGCATGCTGGCTGCAATATTGGATTGAAGTTCATTCTCTGTCCTCCGTAGTACATGCCTGCACAAGGCAATCTTGCCTTGTGCAGGCATGTACTACGGAGGACAGAGAATGAACTTCAATCCAATATTGCAGCCAGCATGCAGCCAGCGGGTAAGGAAAGGGTGAATCAAACACCCAAAAACCCCGCCTCCATGGCTGAAGATTGTTCCCTCCAAATTCAGGTGACAGTGTCCCTTTAAGTTTTTATGTATTGCGTCTAGTCTGATTTTATATGTGATTTTCTAATAAAAACTATTTGCCTATTCATTTTCAGTGATCTTTTGCTACTCCAGTACTTCATGATAGTGGTAAAATGTCTTCGATATGACTTGCATTTATTTGTGGGGAAAAAAAACAAAAAAACAAAAACAGAAATTTTGTGAAAATTTAGAAAATTTCACACAAGTTTTAAACTTTTAATTCTTATGCCCTTAAATCGGAGCGATATGTCACACAAAATAGTTGATAAAACATTTCCCACATGTCTACTTTACATTAGCACAATTTTTGAAACAATTCTTTTTGTTAGGATGTTATAAGGGTTAAAAGTTGACGTACGATTTCTCATTTTTCCAACAAAATTTACAAAATAATTTATTTTAGGGACGACCTCACATTTGACATGGCTTTGAGGGGCCTACATAACCGAAATTACCCAAAAGTGACACCGTTCTAAAAACTACACCCACAGTGTGCGCAAAACCACATTCAAGAACCATATTAATCCTTCAAGCACTTCACCACAGGAAATGAGGCAATGTGGAAGGAAAAAATTAACATTTCATTTTCTTCACAAAAATTTTTCTTTAGACCCAAATTTTTTATTTTCACTTTCATTTATTTTTATGTTGCACAATTTCTCCTTAGTACGCCGATACCCCATTTCTGGGGAAATCTAGTGTTTGGGCACACGGCCGGGCTCGGGAGGGAAGGAGCAATGTTTGACTTTTTGTCACATTTGGAAAGCCCCTAATGTGCCTAAACAGTGCACACCCCCCCCCCCCCCACAAGTGACACTGATTTGGGAACCACACCCCTCAAGGATTTTATCCAGAGGTACAGTGAGCATTTTAAAATCACACAACTTCACCTAAATAGAGCTTTGCGGAACAATGTGGACATACTTTATCCATACTCCCAACACCGTGGGTTTTAACTTCATTGTCTGGAAGTAATAAGGAAGCACAACAGTATGTCTTTGGAAGTGAATGTTGGCACCTCATTGCACAGATGTCTTGTTGTAGACACAGGAAGTAATCAGGTGGAACTAAATCAATACAGTGCTCTTGCAGTAGTGTTCTATGCTGATTCACTATATGTTGTCTGTGCTTCTGTTGAGCCTGAGGAAGGTATCACTACCGAAACGCGCGTCGGGGTGAAAGGGTGTACCTGGGTGTCAGCGTCTGCAGTGATAAGGTACTATGAGAGGCATTCTATGAATTGAAACTATGATAGGAATAGGTGATGTGCTTTATTTATGGGCGACTACGCTGTGATTTTTGTAATATATAGACATCTACATGTTTTGCACATGATTGTACTATCACCTTATTGATATATCTGTACATGACCAGTACCAGGGATATACCCTACCTTGGGCTTTTTTATGTGGGTTTTATCTGTATACCATCTTTTGGCCCAGTTGAGTCCGTTTGTCTGATTTACTATGTCTTTTATATATTTTATTTAATAAAGTTGTTATTGTTGGATTTCATGACTGCTTAGTAGTTGTTTTTTTCTGTTATGTTGAGCCTGTCTATGGTTTTAAAGTCTTTGTTGCCAATGTTCATGAGGATGTAGCCGGTTTGATGTTCGCTGAGATGGTGTCTGAAGAGGTATGGGACATCTCGTTCGTGTTGGCCTGCCTCGAGGCCTGCTTTTTATACCCCTCTTCCTAGTCATCCTGCAAAGTAATTGCAAACCCAAACAATGTCAGATCTGGGCTCCAAATGCAGCTTGAAATGTACAATAGGCAGTGCATGTTTCCAAAAGAATAAGCAGTGCATGTTTCCAAATGTGTTTGCATATGTGACTCACCTGAAGTGAAGTGTGCAATCTGTTTGGATTTGTTTTCTGTAATCAGCTTTGTGGTAGTGTACTTTGGGGTAGTGTGGTGCCACCTGCAGGTCATTTTTCCTTACTGCAGGTTTATGAAAATTAATGTTTAAACTATTTTGTGATCACATCGTGGATGTGTGGTTTGTTTGGCTATTTTCTTGCTGAAGGGGGCAAGCTTACCCTTCAAATGGTGTGTCATTGTGTCATCACCATTCTTTCTTTCCAAACACTGAATTTTTTTACTTGTTTTTTCTATATTTGTTCAATAAACATTTGTATTTTTATAATTCAGTTCACAGTTTCTAATTTTTGGGACGTCCGCTGTCAGGTTCCATTTAATAATACCGCTCACAGTGGAATATTTAGGAGGGAATAAATGTCACTAATGGACTGGTTGCATCAGCCACATGTTATTACGGTGCCAGACTCCATTCGGTGAGCTCTTTAGAACATCCTATTTTCCATCTATATTTTCTTCTTCTTGTTTTTTTTTTTTAAAGACAGATTGGGTCCCAGCTGCTCATCTCATACGGTTTCGTATGTTTGTCATTGACATGTAAATGGGACGACTTATTGTCAAATACCCTGTGAATTAATATTGAAGTTTATATACAGAACTCTTGATCTCCACCCATTAGCCAAAGCAGAGAATTTGCAGACAGATTCAGTCTATCCACATCTTTTCAATGGTTGCCATACTCAATTTCTCCTGTGGTGGAGCTGCTTTTACCAAGTTGCAGCTTATTGCTGCAATTTGGCCGCATGACTTTACTGTGATCAACTGTTATTAATTTTTTTTTTTTTGGAGGGGGGGTGGATTTAAAAAAAAAAATTTGTAGACACCCTTTTAACTTTTAGAATTACTCAAAATACAGGGGAAGCAGAGGTAGCTGTGCAGTTGATATAATAGTTGAAATATAATCATGTTAAAACTGTGCAAGGGTTTCTTAAATATACCTAATCTTTGATGATTCCTCAAAAGAAAGTCTGTCTGGGTAATGTCTGGTGACCATTGTGGCTATTCAACCAGGCCTCCGCTGTATCCATGTACAATAATAGGAGTAGAATTAAAAAAAAAAAAAAAGAGGCAGCACTCCATTGTTTCAGTGGAAAAATGTGCAGGATTTTAATCAACCCACATGTCTGGGAGATGTTTTGGCTACAAATGAGCCTTTCTCAAGATTCTTCAATAGTAGGAGTATACACCGTGTTACTACATATGTACCCCGTGCACATTATGCGTAACATAGATGATAAATAATGTATAAAAACTGAAAATATTTTATAGTTGCATACATTGAAAACCTGATTAAAAACCGGTGCAAAGACGAAATACATTTTTATCACAAAATCAGGCCCGGTAATCGTTTCATTACAGCAGATTGGTTTTAGTAAAACTATCTGTCCACTGAGAAAACTGCAGCCCAGCTTTAGATATGGAGAATAATGAGTCATCGCTTAACCTTGAGTTGCGCACAATACAATCCTGAAGTCGCAGGCTTCATCTGTCGTCATTAGAAGCATTAGCACTGCAAGGACTCAAGAAAAATGAACACTGGCCATTTCTAAAATACTGGAGTTTTTAGATAGAATATTATTAGGAAAAAAAAAGGTCTGTGTGGGATGGGGGTCAGGGAGCCCTGGATTCCTAACCGCGCCACTGTCTGGAATTTTACTGAATGGATGAGACAGGTCCCCCCTCCCACACACATCTAAAATACTGAATTCATTGTACAGGAGATTTATATAGACTGCAATAATAGAAGCAGCTTCATTTACCAAAATATGAAAAACAGAAAAGATTTATCTTCTCATTTTCAATTGAGGGTATGTGCACACGCTCAGGATTTTTCCCGTTTTTTTCGCGATAAAAATGCATAAAAAACGCATTCATATGCATCCTAACATTTAGAAAGTTTTCTGCAATTTTTGTGCACATGATGCGTTTTTTTCTGCGAAAAAAAATTCATCGCGGTAAAAAAAAAAAGCAGCATGCTAATTAATTTTGCATTTTCTTCGCGTTTTTCCCGCTATTTAATGCATTGGGAAGCTCCGGAAAAAAACGCGAAAAAAACGCATGCAGATTTCTGGCAGAAATGTCCGTTTTTGTCAGGAAGTTTCTGCAAGAAATCCTGAACGTGTGCACATACCCTTAGGTTTGTGTTACAGAATGGTTTTTCAAAACCCAAGTAACTCAACATTTCAGGTCTCTAAGAAAAGGAGGTGTGGACAGGTGTAAAATGGCTGCTGACTGAGAATCCCCCATGACTTTCTGCCTCTAAACTAAAACAGATTCAGCTCAGTGGCTGAAGGAGGACAGCGGGTGGAAGGAGAAACACTACTACTTAGTGGCCACCTTCTAGTAGCGGTAGCTATAACCAGGGCTGTGGAGTCGGTAAGCCAAACCTCCAACGCCTCAATTTCCATGACTCCAACTCCACGACTCAGACTCCACCGCCCTGGCTATAACCCATGGTCTCAGTGTCACCCGATGACAGACGAGACCTAGAAATAAGAAACAATTCATCCAGTCCGGCATGAACAAGGGGGACGTGCTGCAGTCAGAAGAGAATGATTCATTAAGAGGTGCAGTGTCGGAGACTTGAGTAAGATTTTTGGTGTAAGGAACACCACAGTTTGTCATGAATCAGAAGAGCTGTGACGTTCCACCTCTGCCATGACAGCTATGACAATTTTGAGGGAGCAGAGAAAAATTGGTGTGAAAATGCCAAAAATGTTGTAATCTATCTAAGTGTTTTACGCTAGATTTCTGACGAAAGCACTTTGATGATTCGGGGCCGTAGACTTCCATCTTTGGATTGGATTTTGCAGTAACTGCACAATGAACGTAGGTTGAGGCAACAACAAAGATGACGTCACTCAAGCTGGATTTACAAACACAGATTCCTGACAACCACAGACTGATCTTTTGTTAGATTTGACCAGCAAATAAAATGTTTATGTTGCCTAGAATGATATTGTCTAAGAGGTATCTGTTTACACCCGATAAACATTTTGACTGGCAGAAAGATTTTTCAGCACATTGAGACGTTTCAATGAGATTAAACAGCAATTTACACAAACCAATTTAGAATCATATTGGTCTGACTGGACAAAGTGTAGAAAGTGCATGCTTGACAAAGGCCTGTAATGGGTTAAAACGTAATGATAATTTATTTGTCAGAATAAATCTATAATACGTCATCAACCGTTTTGGACACTATCTTCTTCATACTAGAAATTGGTCAGATATCTGTACATGTAATGGCACCCTTGCACCAGTTTCAGATTATGACTTTGTTAGTCTGTAGCTGGCCATACACATTAGATGGATGTAGGCCAAAAGGATGTTTCAGCTGATTATTCGGCCATCAGATATCTCAGCCAATACTCAGGCAGCCATGATGCCTGTGTTTTCTATGAGAAAGTAGCAAGAAGAAAATAACACGGCACTGCTACCTTTCACTTCCCCAAAAGCCTACTGCTATGTGCCGCTGCAGAGTCCATAAGACACCCAAACGGACATTCGGGTGCACCAAAGTGAGTCAGGTACGAAAATCCATGAACAGAAAAAATGGAAGTGCACTCACCAGTCCTGTGTATTACGAGCCTTTATTAGAAATACATGCAGGTAAATTTAAGGGAGAACGTGGAATGAACGGACGACGGCCGTTTCGTGCTGCTGCTGCACTTCTACGGGTCCGGCCGTCGTCCGTTCATTCCACGTTCTCCCTTAAATTTTCCTGCATATATTTCTAATAAAGGCTCGCAATACACAGGACTGGTGAGTGCACTTCCATTTTTTCTGTTCATGGATTTTCTATGAGAAAGCTGCTGGTTTGCATACCACCCTAAAGGCCGCTTGGGACTCTTGCATCCACCCTAAAGGCCGCTTGGGACTCTTGCATCCACCCTAAAGGCCGCTTGGGACTCTTGCATCCACCCTAAAGGCCGGCTGGGACTATTGCATCCACCCTAAAGGCCGCTTGGGACTATTGCATCCACCCTAAAGGCCGCTTGGGACTCTTGCATCCACCCTAAAGGCCCCCATACACATTAGGCCAACATTGGCTGAACCCGCTGATACCAACAGGTTCGGCTGACATTCTGTACATGTGTGCTTCCTGACAGATGATTGTCGGGAGAGGTAAGAATCGGTGATATTTCGTACAATCCTTTTGTTCTTTAAAGAGAAGCCACCACCAGAGATAAGCTGCTCTTCTCCCAGAACCGAGCAAAATACGGTACCTGTGTACGGGACAGTCAAGCGAACATGCACTTTCTTTTCTTATTTGTGCAAACATGCCAACCAACCAGCCGACAAACAAAAAAAATGATTTTACTGCCAAAGATAATTTACATATTGACACTATGGGAGCCGGAAGGTGTCGGATCCAGAAAATGACGGATTCCTGCACCAGATTCCTTTTTTTTTTTAACTGAACATGCTCCAAATTTTATTTTATCCAATTATCTGGATATGCTAGTTCGCTGAAAAAACGGATCCGTTGAATCAGTTTTTCCAACATTCGCCGGATTGTACATGATGCAAAAAACCTGATGTGTGAAAGTAGCCTTACTCAGCCAGAACAGGAGGATAGAGTAGTGTGTCCAGGATGCTCTCCAAAAACATAGATTAATATTGCCATTAGAGGTATTCTGAAATAGGAGTGCTAACATTAAGGGCACGGTAATCACTGCTAATGGTTGTCTCATAAATTAGACAGAGAAGCACAAATAACTGAACACTATCAGAAAACTTCAAACAAGTCATTGTGTGGGCCCGGATTTCCATTCTTTCTGTATTCTAGGCGAAATTCTTAAAAATGCTCTTAAGCATTTACTGAATTACATAGGAAAAATACAATCAAATTCAGCGCATTATTTCTGCAAATACTTATCATATGAAATGATGTTTCCTGCGGATTAAATATCCATTCATGAGATTCTCCTTTAGAGGAAATGTTTAATCATCACGCACAAATCAGGCATTTTGTGTGGTTTCTACTCCCAGGAAAAAAAAAACAATTCCCTCTGCCCATTCACAACAATGAAAGGCGATAACGCAAACAATGACTAAACGCTGCATTATACCCAGCAATGCAAAACTAGGAATCACCATGTACATAGGGTATTTCATTGAAAAAAAAAAAAAAAAAAAGCATAAGAAACACATCCACACGCAGCATGGGAAAATCCCACCCTTTCGGCATGTCTGTCATTATGTGCCGATGGATGGGACGGTCACCTTTGCCTTTCTGTAACCCAATGATGGGGAAGGAATACTTTATTACAACGGTTCCTGGAATACGAGTGTCCAACTAGAGCACAAAAGGGTTAAATACGAAGCAGCAAGTGAAAGTATGCATTTCTGCTAAGTACGTATGACAAATCCAACATACACATGGACCAGCACAATTTTACTATATTTGGTCTGACAAACTTAAGGCCAAATGGCAATAAAAATCCTAAAAAAACAAAAGAAATTCTCATCGCCACATTTTCTCATACACGTCTCCAGAAACCTCTTTCCGGTGAGCGAGACCCTCCGGCGATACCTTGCACTGCCGCCATAAAATAAGGCCATATTTCCACATTGTGTATACGCGGATTGTTTTTTCTGCAGCTTTTTTGGTGTGCACAAAGTCCGCTGCGCTTAACAGTACAAAGTGGATGTGATTTCAAGGGAACTCATGTCCACTGTTGCATTTGAAGACGCTGCTGAACTGCACTGTATTTTTGGTTTTTCTTTCCCTAGAGGCTTCTCTGTGGAGTCTCAAAAAGATGAATGTAAAAAAACAACAACAATAATCTTAAGGTTTCTGATCATCAAAAATAAAACCACTAATAAATGCTGCAACAAATTGGCACCAAAACTGCATAACATAAGGAGGAAATACACAAATAAATGCAATTATCTTAGTAGATTACTGTTGGGTTGCACGCTAATACCTGTACAAAGTAAATAAAAATGCAACGTAAACCCCCGTGCCAATGTTTTTGCAAGTGGAAAATAGCTTAAAAATACGACAAGCAAGTACAGGGTGCGAGCCGCTGTAATTACTGAAGATGCACAAGTGCGGTGGCCCCTACGAACAGAGTAGCGGACCCCACTCATCTGATATTGTTGGCCTATTCTAACCCCATTAAGTAGCGCTCTTTAGACACGGCAGTATTTTGGCCAGTATTTTACATCAGTATTTGTAAGAAAAAAAACAGGAGTGAATGAAAAATACAGAAGTAGTGACGTGTTTTTATTATACTTTTCCTCGGTAACACTCCTGGTTTTGGCTTACAAACACTGATGTAAAATACTGACCAAACACTGAACGAGTGAACGCGTGGCTTTAGCGTGAGAACTTTTCTGAACTTCCCATCACTGACCTCACTAAAGTGAACTAAACTCAGCTTCTTCCTCATCTGAAATGAATAATAACAGGAGACAATAGATTGCAGTCTGAGGATTGTTAACATGCACTAAAAATAATCATCATTCTTGAAAAAAAAGAACAACCCACAAGGGAAGTCCTATGGAAGCCTGTGCTTCATGGGGCACTGAACTGGGAAGCCATTATTAATTGAACCTCAAAATTAGTGGCTTCGCCCTGTGTTATGAAGTTTAATTCACAAGTTCTAGAAATAAAACAAGGTAAATTCATAGCCCAAGTGATAACATAAGAACTGAGTAAATTATCAGAGTTTTCCAGAAGCTAAAGTAACAAAGCCTACTTCAGGATGTGCAGAACTTCCTAAGAGATGAATATTAGTACGAGATACATAAAAGTCTAATTTTAAAAAAAATTTCCGAACAGAGGACAACCCTTAACCCTTCCCCATCCGGAGTGGCCTGCTTTAGTTGTTTAACGTGACAGTCCAATCTGCCTGTTCGGTGATTCATTATGTCACTTTGCCATTTGTCAGACCCCACTGAACGCACTGCGGGCTGGACACAGACACAATGGCTAAATGAATCCCACCCAAGAATCAATCTGAAAGAGACGTGAACACATGCTCTGAGGAGGACGGAGTCTTGGGATCACTCAGAAAGCCTTCCTCTTGTTGTTCCTTTGTGTAGCACATTAGCTGACACAGCCGAGCAGCCTTGTGGTGTGGCAGCGATGTGCACCGTCTAACAAAGCATCTGAAAAATGGTGGAAAACAGAAAAAGGAGAAAAACCCTTAACACTTCCACTTACTGTTGCTCGCATCCTTTGATGTTGCTCATTCAAGAGAGGCGTTAGCGCGCTGACAAAGGCTGCAGGGAGGCTGGAGAGTCCAATCTGTTTCATTCACTATGGAGTGAGATAAGCAGCGCTGACGTCTAGGTCATCGGGCCCGTTTCTGCTGAACAGGGCGACCTAACCTACCTCCTGATTTCAGATTGCATCGGATTTTTGTGGCCCCTTATCTCGCAGTCCATGGATAAATGCATGAAGAAGCTGAATGTTAAAAGGTATGACCAATTATCAGTGCAGTCATCAATACCTACCTCAAGACTCGCTTCCTATCAAATCAACCAATGTGCAGGGAGCTTCCTACTGTAGACGAATGTATCAGGTTTCCATGGAAACTGAATCAACAAATAGCTGCGGCAGCATCTGTTTCTGGATTAGCCAACGTCAGCCAGCAGAAGGTTAGGATTTGAGAGAACTCAAGCATCCAAATGCCCCCTTCTAATGCCACATTTTATATTTAGTACAGAGTCCAAGATAAAAGTCATGGCTTTTCCTGGCTTCCGGCATCTAACTCTAGGAAGCCATAGGAACGATCCCATGGCAACAGGAACTCTGCGTTTCTCCAGCAGCAGCTAATCATGAGGGGCTGGGGTGGGCAAACCAGGGACACTGCCCTGCATGGACGCTGGAAGCCCTGGACCTAGTAGCCAGACATAAGAGACCACCACACACTGGGAGGGATGAGGGATGATGAATCTGAAAAACTCAGGCAGCACACTAATGGCATCCTAGATTTTATTGGCATTCTGGTGTCTGTTATTAGTTATGTCCAGTATTGTCAGTTACTAGTTACTTATTAATAATGAATTAATTAGTTGGTAATTAGTAGTTATTCGTTACATCCTAGTATTAAAGAAGAGATCCGGTACTCACTTGAGTAACGGATCTCTTCTTAACCATTTGTTTTTGGCAATTTGGAATCCTAGCCGAGCTTCTACATTTACCAAGGTGTCGTATTCTACCATTATCCATTCAAGTGTGGTCAGTTCTTGGCTACATCCAAGTGTTGGCAGTTATCAGTTCCATCCTAGTGTTGTGTCTTTTTCACTGACACTTTGCCAAATGCTTAAGAAACATGTTTTTTTTAGACAAAAAATTTTTTTTAATGAAACTTTGCTGATAAAAACTGACACTGGCCAAGTTGATGAAAATCTGATCAGTCAAAATAAAGAATATCAACCCTTTTTTTCATGCAAAACCCCCCAAAAACAAAAAAAAACCATCGCTAAATGAGGCCATGGGAGAGAATTGAAGCTGTCGCCTTGGTCAACCTATGGTCTACATAAGGTGGCCCAACCGTTTCTGACCGCCAAGAGCCACATTCAGGCCTGATAGAGGGTCGTGAGCCACATCCAGCTCTAGTTTCTCTCACTGTAGTGACGGACAGGGCCCCCGTTGTGGATATAATGACCGCGAATTCTTTTCCACAGAAATCACATGAGGCAACATACCTAGATCTAGGGGTTCCCACAAAACTCCATTCAGTATTCTCGCAAAAAGCACTCCCGTCACACTTTCGCATCCAGCTTTAAGGGCCTCCTCAGACAGGTAGTATCATCCTGTCTCCTGCTTATCATACTTACATTATCACTAAAGCCCTAAGACCAGTATGTGTGCATCCTGATCTGCTCTTCTGTGCAGGCTACTCACAAGATTCAACATCCGGAGACGTGCTCTTCATGGCTGTTTGATAGACCTGGTGCTAATGCATCAAGCTGGCAGACAGTTATGAGCCATACATCATGGGTCCGCCAGCCACATGTGGATCCCAAGCCACAGGTAGGGGACCCCCAGTCTAGGGTGACCTATAACTACTTATGCTTTCTGTGTAAGATCCCCATGACCTGGTAACATACTGCAGCACAGTGGCGTAACTACCACGGTCGCAGCGGTCGCCACTGCGACCGGGCCCGGCAGGTCAGGGGCCCGGCAGGTCAGAGGCACCCAACACCATGTTGCAGTGCAGGAGATCCCTCCCACACGGCAACACTCAGAGGCGTATCTAGGGGGAGGGGGGCAGCCGGGGCATGTGAGATAGGAAGCAGCTCCAGTCAGCACGGCGAGACAACGTCTCCTGCTCTGCAGCCCCGGGACAGAAGGCGAGAGCACAGGAGGTGCGGGACAGAGCTGCTGTAAGCAGGAAAAGCTGAAGAGCTGCACGGGTTTATATCAGCCTCCCCAGTACCAGAGAGGAGAGTGTGAGATGTGTCTATGAGCTGTTATCTGGTGTGTGTGTGTGTGTGTGTGTGTGATATCTGTAGTGTGTGTGTGTGTGTGTGTGTGTGTGTGTGTGTGTGTGTGTGTGTGTGTGTGTGAGATATCTGTAGTGTGTGTGTGTGTGTGTGTGTGTGTGTGTGTGTGTGTAACATAGTAACATAGTAACATAGTTAGTAAGGCCGAAAAAAGACATTTGTCCATCCAGTTCAGCCTATATTCCATCATAATAAATACCCAGATCTACGTCCTTCTACAGAACCTAATAATTGTATGATACAATATTGTTCTGCTCCAGGAAGACATCCAGGCCTCTCTTGAACCCCTCGACTGAGTTCGCCATCACCACCTCCTCAGGCAAGCAATTCCAGATTCTCACTGCCCTAACAGTAAAGAATCCTCTTCTATGTTGGTGGAAAAACCTTCTCTCCTCCAGACGCAAAGAATGCCCCCTTGTGCCCGTCACCTTCCTTGGTATAAACAGATCCTCAGCGAGATATTTGTATTGTCCCCTTATATACTTATACATGGTTATTAGATCGCCCCTCAGTCGTCTTTTTTCTAGACTAAATAATCCTAATTTCGCTAATCTATCTGGGTATTGTAGTTCTCCCATCCCCTTTATTAATTTTGTTGCCCTCCTTTGTACTCTCTCTAGTTCCATTATATCCTTCCTGAGCACCGGTGCCCAAAACTGGACACAGTACTCCATGTGCGGTCTAACTAGGGATTTGTACAGAGGCAGTATAATGCTCTCATCATGTGTATCCAGACCTCTTTTAATGCACCCCATGATCCTGTTTGCCTTGGCAGCTGCTGCCTGGCACTGGCTGCTCCAGGTAAGTTTATCATTAACTAGGATCCCCAAGTCCTTCTCCCTGTCAGATTTACCCAGTGGTTTCCCGTTCAGTGTGTAATGGTGATATTGATTCCCTCTTCCCATGTGTATAACCTTACATTTATCATTGTTAAACCTCATCTGCCACCTTTCAGCCCAAGTTTCCAACTTATCCAGATCCATCTGTAGCAGAATACTATCTTCTCTTGTATTAACTGCTTTACATAGTTTTGTATCATCTGCAAATATCGATATTTTACTGTGTAAACCTTCTACCAGATCATTAATGAATATGTTGAAGAGAACAGCCTGTGTGTGTGTGTGTGTGTGTGTGTGTGTGTGTGTGTGTGTGTGTGTGATATCTGTAGCGAGGCAGGGGCGTAACTACCACCGTCACAGCGGTCGACGCTGCAACTGGCTCTGGCAAGTCAGGGGCCCGACAGGTCAGAGGCACACTACTCCCCCCGTCGCAGCCGCTGCAGTGAGCTATACCGGTGTCTATGATGCCGGTACAGTTCAAAGCAATGATGGAGGAGAGCGCGTCAGCTGATGCTCCCTCTCCCATCATTCCCCTCTGCCTCTGACACTGCGGGTCCGTGATGACATCACTTCATCGCGCACCCGCTGTGTGCGGGGCCCAGGCAGTGCAGCATCTGCACAGGTGATGGTGGCCACCATAATGGCAAAGCCTATGGCGGCTGCTGGGACCGGGAACAGGCACCTCTGGAGCTAGTGGGGGGCACGTGGACCGAGCCGCCCAGGAGGGGGATGCCTCAGTGGCTCAGCCATGTGGAGGATCCGGGGATGAACATGGAGGTGTACGGGACCGGCAGAAGAGAGGTGTGTTTGCTGCCCGTGTGTCACCGTCTCGGCCCCCAGCGTCCCTGGCACCTGTGACACCAGCCCCGTTTCCTCCCTGCTCTCCCGTGCCCCATGTCCTAGTAGGTCCCCAGGTTCAGGTCATTGTGCTTCTCCGGGCCCCCCGTACACACCTTGTTCCTCCTCCCCTGGTCCCCCAATGCTCCCCATCTCCCATGCCCTGAGTCCTCCTGCACCCCCCATGCATTCCCTGCCCCTTGTCCTCGTGACTCGTCTGCCCTGCTCTCAAGTCTCCCTTGTCCCCTTTCTCACCGTGTTCTCCATCTACCCTGTTCTTGTAATCCCTGTGCCCCCTTCTTACCTCCTCCCAAGTCTCCCCCCCCTTCTTCCTCTGTCCCCTTGCAGCCCTTGCGTCCCTATCTACTCTGCACTCAGAGTCCCCTTGTGTCCTCTTGTGCCCGTCTCCCTTGCCCCCTAGTCCCCTTCCTCCTAGTCAGCGTGTCCCCTTGTGCTTGTATCCCTTGTCCGCGTGTGTAGCCTTGTGTCAGTGTCCCTTGCCCACTAGTCCCTGTGTGTCCCCTTGCGCCTGTCTCCCTTGTCTCCTTATGCTTGTGTCCCTTGTCCCCGTGTGCCAGTCTCCCTTGCCCATTAGTCCCTGTGTGTCCCCTTGTCAGTCTCCCTGGCCAACTAGTCCCTGTGTGTCCCCTTGTGCCAGTCTCCCTTGTGCCAGACTCCCTTGCCAACTAGTCCCCTTGTAACCTCCCCTTGCCTCCTAGCCCCCATGTGTCCCCTTGTGCCTGTCTTCCTTGCTCGCTAGCCCCCCTATGTTACCCTTGTGCCTATCTCCCCTAGCCCCCTTGTGTCCTTGTCCCCTGCTCCCTAGTCACCATTTGCTTGCGTCTTTCTCACTGCCCCTGTATGGAGGGGCTGCATTACACTGAGGGAGGCTGCATTATATTCTATGGGGGTTACATTGTATTGTATGGCAGGGCTACAGTATACTCTGTGGGATAGCTGTATTATACTATACGTGGGCTGCATTATACTGAATCGAGGACTATGGGGAATATATTATACTATATGAAGAACTAGGGTGCACCATACTATGGGAAGTGAATTGTACGACATGGATGACGATGGCGGTGCATTATACTATATGGAGCACTATGAGGAGTGTATTATACTATATGGAGGACTGAGCAGTGTATTTTAATATATGGAGGACTATGTGGAGTGTATAATACTAAATGGAGGACTGAGGGGTGTATTATACTATATGAAGGACTGAGCAGTGTATTATACCATATGGAGCACTATGAGGAGTGTATTTTAATATATGGAGGAGTGTATTAGGCTAGGGTCACATTGCGTTAGTGCAACCCGTTTAGCGCTAGCGGGTTGCGCTAACGCAATGTTTTTAATGTGGCCGCGTCCCGGGGTCGCGGTAACGTCCCCACTCTCGCAGATCCCCGATCTGCGATAGCGGGGAACGTACCGCGGGCGCGCCTCGGACGCTGCGAGCAGCGTCCGCGGCGCGCCAGGAAACACCGGCGCGTCGCTAGCGCGTGCCGAACATGGCACGCGCTAGTGCTGCGCGTTCCCATTGCCGTGAATGGGCGCGCTAACGGACACGTGCAACGCTGTCCGTTAGCGCTTTCCCATAAACGCAATGGGAACCAAGCCTTATACTATATGGAGGAGTGTACACTATATGGAGAACTGAGGAGTGTACAATACTATATGGGGATTACCGGGAGTGTATTATACTATAAGGAGGACTATGGGGGTGCATTATACTTCTTATATGGATCCCCATGACTTCTATGTTAGCCCCTGATGAGTATAATGGTATATTTTATACAGTACATAACAATGGCAGTACGGGGGACAAATATATGCCAGGATGGGGCACTGGATAGTTATGCAACTGAAGTCACACTATACAACTTTGCAATAAAGCTATAGTGTGCAAAATTAATAGAGAAAATGTGAATTTGGGTGGAAAATATTTTGGCATGGTGGGGGGCCCCATTTGAAAGTTCGCACCGGGGCCCATAACTTTGTAGTTACGCCACTGCTGCAGCATATGCAAAAACAACCATATTCAAGAATTATGCCGACTTTCTAACTCTTAAGACCCTGAAGACTTGTTTGATACAGTCAGTCCTGTATACACTCACACATCTACTGAATGTCAGTCAAAAAATGTTGAGAAATCTTTATCCAGGCTGCTACTCCATATCCTTATCATAAAGAAAAGCCTTCTTGCCCTTTTCTGAAGGTGTCCACTACACCGTCCACAGTGGATATTTACACCTCCATTAAATACATTATAGCCTTGATCTGTAAAACTATAGACCAGTTTACCTCCACTTGAAAATGTAGCATTACCTGTAATGCCTAGATGGGGCAGCAAGAGAAGAACTTTGTCTGTGGCTTGACTTTCTGGTTTACTGAGGAAAGTTTGAGTGGGAGATGGGGGTGCGTATTGGGGGATACATATGTCATTAAATTCTACTCAATAAGCAGACCCTTTTTACCCCGATTTAAAGGGAAGGTACCGCATTTGTAGATCATTAATAAATCAATGTAATGTAGCATAACATGTTGTTCTAACCAAGTTTTGAATGCATTTGAAACATTTTGTGTGTTGTACGAGTTTAAAGAAGGCACTGGGGGCTGACATCTTGTTTTCGCAGTAGCAGCACAACACTTTCAGTGTCATAATACGACACCCCATGGTGATAGGGATAACAGACGGACTCCGACCTTATCTAATGTAATAAAATGGTCACTGCTGTAAACTGGGCACGCCACAGAAGTGGGAGTGTTCTGCTGCCATATTGATGGAGCCCTCGGATATGCTAACATAAGCAGTAATGCTTCCAGCAGATCAAATCCTAGATTGACAGCTGACTGGAGTAAAATGCAGGAGAAAGTATGGGCAGAAAAGCAGAGACATCAAGGAGGAACAGTGTACCGTTAGCATTATCGGAGCAGAAGCTGTCAGCTGCTCGGCGGGAATTGCGATTCATCCCTCAGTAAGATAAGGAGACTCACTGTGGAGAGTAAATGGCGGCACCTAATACCCTCTATCACTGATGAACAGTGGAGCGATATCCTGGAGGCACATACAATGGTGTCACCTGCTGCGAATAACAAGTTAATATAATTGTATATTCTTCGCCAATCCTATCTGACCCCAAGTAGATTACATAAATTTGGTAGGGGATGACTGATGAATGGGCTGATTTCTGGCACCTTATTTGGAACTGTAGAAATATACGAAGATATTGGAGTGAGGTCGTAGCCACATTGGTGCGGATAATGGGGATACCGATCGAATGCAGGCCGGAATTTTGCATCCTGGGTGTCGTGGATGAGGAAATGTGGGTACACCATGATAGAATATTTCTTCGGGAAGTCTTATTTATGGCTAGGAAAGCGATAGCATTGAGGTGGAAGGGGGGGGGGGGGGGAATCTCCTTTGATTAATTACTGGAAGAAACTTGTAAATTACACAATTCCTTATGAAAATATTATACAGAAAGAGGGTGCCCCCAGAAATTTTAGAAGATTTGGGAAAGGTGGTGTGACTCGCCATTGACACATTTAGCTCCTGGTGTTATGGTCTCATCAATTTCGCGATATAGTCCCTGATGTATATCTATTCTTGACTACGAAAGTGAGGATCAGTGTAGGATTAATAACGTGTATTATAACCTGATCTGGTATGAGCTTTAAAACTTTCTTAAGACTCTGTTGATTAGGAAGTGCAATGCTTGTTAAAATATATTATACTGAAGGTTATGTTTTGTTTTTTTTCTCTTATTTGTTTGTTTGTATACTATATCATTGAAGACCTGATGTCAATGTGAATGTTGATATACGGATTATTTTGACTTTATGCCACCTTACCATAAGCTTGTTATCTTATTTTGTGGAATCTTTCACTAAAAAGGAGTTTACAAAAAAACAATAAGATAAGGAGCTGCAGGTTTGCACTCAATGGCCGGGCAATGTGGAGGGGGGTGAGAAAATCATGTAATCTGGGTGACAGAGACTGATGGGAGAAAGAGAGACAGTAACTGCTGGTGATAGCACATCACAGGGAAGTCACCCACAAAATGGCACTGCCCTGTGATGCTACTCTTCATTCTGCCCCAGGGATACTAGACCACCCAGTTAGTGCCCCAATTTTCCAGTTAACAGTAAAGCTGGTAAGTCTTACTATAGCCACTTGAGGTTTAAAACGGAAAATGCTCCCTATAGTGGTAAATATATATATTTTTAAAGAAAATATATAATACTAGATGGTGGCCCGATTCTAACGCATCGGGTATTCTAGAATATGTATATATGTATGTATATAGCAGCCACATAATATACAGTGGGGCAAAAAAGTATTTAGTCAGTCAGCAATAGTGCAAGTTCCACCACTTAAAAAGATGAGAGGCGTCTGTAATTTACATCATAGGTAGACCTCAACTATGGGAGATAAACTGAGAAAAAAAAATCCAGAAAATCACATTGTCTGTTTTTTTATCACTTTATTTGCATATTATGGTGGAAAATAAGTATTTGGTCAGAAACAAACAATCAAGATTTCTGGCTCTCACAGACCTGTAACTTCTTCTTTAAGAGTCTCCTCTTTCCTCCACTCATTACCTGTAGTAATGGCACCTGTTTAAACTTGTTATCAGTATAAAAAGACACCTGTGCACACCCTCAAACAGTCTGACTCCAAACTCCACTATGGTGAAGACCAAAGAGCTGTCAAAGGACACCAGAAACAAAATTGTAGCGCTGCACCAGGCTGGGAAGACTGAATCTGCAATAGCCAACCAGCTTGGAGTGAAGAAATCAACAGTGGGAACAATAATTAGAAAATGGAAGACATACAAGACCACTGATAATCTCCCTCGATCTGGGGCTCCACGCAAAATCCCACCCCGTGGGGTCAGAATGATCACAAGAACGGTGAGCAAAAATCCCAGAACCACGCGGGGGGACCTAGTGAATGAACTGCAGAGAGCTGGGACCAATGTAACAAGGCCTACCATAAGTAACACACTACGCCACCATGGACTCAGATCCTGCAGTGCCAGACGTGTCCCACTGCTTAAGCCAGTACATGTCCGGGCCCGTCTGAAGTTTGCTAGAGAGCATTTGGATGATCCAGAGGAGTTTTGGGAGAATGTCCTATGGTCTGATGAAACCAAACTGGAACTGTTTGGTAGAAACACAACTTGTCGTGTTTGGAGGAAAAAGAATACTGAGTTGCATCCATCAAACACCATACCTACTGTAAAGCATGGTGGTGGAAACATCATGCTTTGGGGCTGTTTCTCTGCAAAGGGGCCAGGGTGACTGATCCGGGTACATGAAAGAATGAATGGGGCCATGTATCGTGAGATTTTGAGTGCAAACCTCCTTCCATCAGCAAGGGTATTGAAGATGAAACGTGGCTGGGTCTTTCAACATGACAATGATCCAAAGCACACCGCCTGGGCAACGAAGGAGTGGCTTCGTAAGAAGCATTTCAAGGTCCTGGAGTGGCCTAGCCAGTCTCCAGATCTCAACCCTATAGAAAACCTTTGGAGGGAGTTGAAAGTCCGTGTTGCCAAGCGAAAAGCCAAAAACATCACTGCTCTAGAGGAGATCTGCATGGAGGAATTGGCCAACATACCAACAACA
Source organism: Ranitomeya imitator (assembly GCF_032444005.1). Lineage (NCBI taxonomy): Eukaryota > Metazoa > Chordata > Amphibia > Anura > Dendrobatidae > Ranitomeya > Ranitomeya imitator. Next base: position 737,252,438 of record NC_091284.1, on the reverse strand, counting down.
GTGTGTGGCAACCTTGTGAAGACTTACAGAAAACGTTTGACCTCTGTCATTGCCAACAAAGGATATATTACAAAGTATTGAGATGAAATTTTGTTTCTGACCAAATACTTATTTTCCACCATAATATGCAAATAAAATGTTAAAAAAAACAGACAATGTGATTTTCTGGATTTTTTTTTCTCAGTTTGTCTCCCATAGTTGAGGTCTACCTATGATGTAAATTACAGGCGCCTCTCATCTTTTTAAGTGGTGGAACTTGCACTATTGCTGACTGACTAAATACTTTTTTGCCCCACTGTATAGCAGAGGCCATGTAGTATATAGCAAATACTACGTGGCCTGTGCTATATACTATGTGGCTGCTATATACATACATACATATTGTAGAATACCCGATACGTTAATACAGGCCACACAGTATATAACAGTGGCCACGCAGTATATAACACAGCTCAAACAGTATACAACACAGTCCACATACTATATAACACAACCCACGCAGTATATAGCAGGCACGCAGTATATAACACAGGTGATGTAGTATATAACACAGGCCATGCAGTATATAACACAGGGCACGTAGTATATAGCACAGCCCACGTACTATATAACAGCCCACGCAGTATATAGCAGCCACGCAGTATATAACACAGTCCACACAGTATTTAGCAGTGTGGGCACCATATCCGCTAAAAAAAATAATTAAAATAAAAAAAATAGTTATATAGTCACCCCCTAGGATGCAGAGAAACTCTGGCGATGCGCGCGCGGCTGCCGCCATCTTCCGTTCCCAGGATGCATTGCAAAATTACCCAGATGACTTCACGATCTCGCGAGGCCGCCAAGTCTTCTGGGTAATTTTAGCAATGAATCTCCGGGAACGGAAGATGGCGGCCGGCGCGAGCGCATCGTCGGACGACGGAAGGTGAGAATAGCAGGTTTTTTGTTTTTTATTATTTTTAACATTACATCTTTTTACTATTGATGCTGCCTAGGCAGCATCAATAGTAAAAAAGTTGGGGACACACAGGGTTAATAGCAGCGGTAGCAGAGTGCGTTATCCGCAGCCAGTTACTGCTGGCATTAACACTGTGTGAGCAGTGACTGGAGGGGATTACAGAGCAGGCGCCGGGCACTGACTGCAGGTGAGTAGAGAAGGGACTAATCGGACTGTGCCTGTCACTGATTGGTCGCGGCAGCCATGACAGGCAGTTGGCGAGACCAATCAGCGACGCGGGATTTCCGTTACAGAAGTTGCCGACAGAAAGACGGAAGTACCCCTTAGACAATTATATAGATAGATTTTTCATATAGACATGTTTGCAAACATTGCATTAATACATTTCAATTACTATTTTAAGCTTAATTTCACACAAAAAACAAACTACAAGAAAACTGCTGGCGCCTTACCTATAATAAATATTATTTTACAAAAACTATTTTTAGTCAGAAAATACATATTTCAGCTACATATAACAGGTGCTTCTCACAAAATTAGAATATCATCAACAAGTTAATTTATTTAAGTTCAATACAAAAATTAGACTTACCGGTAATTCGGTTTCTAGGAACCTTTCACGACAGCAGTATCGGAGGACGTCTCCCCGCCCTAATAGGGGACAGGAAACAAAGAGGTTAAATACTCCTCCCCTTCCTGCAACCACCAGTGTTTTTTCTAGACACAGTAGCATGTATAGTTACCACGTAAGTGCAGGAATCATCCAATAAGAATATCAGATAGGGAGGGAAATTAGTGTTGGGATATCAGATAGGGAGGAAAATTAGTGCTGTCGTGGAAGGTTCCTAGAAACCAAATTACCGGTAAGTCTAATTCTATTTTCTCCAGTCACCTTCCACGACAGCAGTATCGGAGTGATACCAACAGCTAATTTCTTTAGGGAGGGACAACTGCCTGCAGAACGCGTCTGCCAAACGATAGGTCCCTATTGAAATTTAGCCTGTAATGCCTGTTGAATCTATGGACTGACGACCAGGTGGTGGCTCTGCATATCTGCTCAGACGATGCGTTCCCTCTCCCTGCCCAGGAAGTTGAGACTGAACAGATGGAGTGAGCTTTCAGCGATGCCAGGGGTGCAAGCTTCCGGGATGAATATGCAAGACAAATGGCCTGTTTGATCCAGTTAGCGATCGTACTTATAGCTGCTTTTTTGCCTTTATTCCATCCTGAAAACTGGGCGAATAGATTTTGGTCTATCCTCCAACCTTCCGTTGGTAGAAAAGGACCACCCTGCGGACATCCAGGGTGTGAAAGGCTTTGGATTAGAGGGATTTGGATAGAATGAAGGGAGAATGATATCCTGACTTCTGTGGAAGTCCGAGACCACCTTAGGCATGAAGGAAAGGTCTAGCTTAAGGATTATGCTATCCATGGTTATGGTTAAATATGGCTCCTGTACTGACAAAGCTTGTAGCTCTCCTATACGCCTAGCGGTAGTGATTGCTACTAGGAAGACAGTCTTGAGGGTCAGGATTTTTAAGCTGATGGCTGATAAGGGCTCAAAGGGGTCCCCGGTCAGACTATTTAGTACAAGGTTCAAATCCCAAGGAGGGGTCTGGACATGGAGCCTAGGTCAAATCCTAGTTGCAGATGTCATGAAAAGTCTAACCCAATGGTGGCTTGCTAAATCCTGATCAAAGAAAGAACCCAGTGCCGACACCTGAACTTTTAGGGTGCTAAGCGAGAGTCCTAACTCCAGACCCTTTGGGAGAAATTCTAATATTTGTGCGATATTGGGATGGAATGGATCAGTTTTGTTTGGGAAACACCAGGATGAAAATTCTTTCCAAACTTTGCCATAGATGGCGTTAGTTATTGGTTTCCTACTTTTTTGTAGGGTTTGGATGACGTCATCTGAGAGACCTCTGGCTCTTAGAATCTTGGCCTCAGTAACCAGGCTGCCAGTCTCAGTCTGTGTAAGTCTGGGTCTAGCAGGGGTCCCTGCTGAAGAAGGTCGACTATCTGAGGTAGAAGTATCGGGCCTTCCAGAGACATGTCTGTTAATGCGCCGTACCAGCTTCTTCCTGGCCACATCGGTGCTACCAGAATCGTTGTGACTCGGTCTGCCCAGATCTTTTGTAGCATTCTTGGTAACATAGGAATTGGCGGGAAGGCGTATGCCAGAGCAAACTTCCAAGGATGGGAGAACGCATCCAGTCCCTGTGCTTCGCTTGAGGGGTTGAGGGAGAAGAAAGTGCTCGACTTCGTGTTCTGACTTTTGGCAAATGGATCCACGTTGGGACTTCCCCATCTCTGGACCAGGGACAGGAATACCTCTTGGTTTAGAGACCATTCTCCAGGATGGAAATCTCTCCTGCTAAGGAAATCCGCCTGGGCATTGTCCGATCTCTTTATGTGCACTGCGGAGATTGACAGGAGATGTTTTTCTGCCCAGGAAAAAATCCTTAATTTCAGGCTCCCTGTATTTTGTGCCTCCCTGGTGTTGGAGGTAGGCCACTGTAGTCGTGTTGTCGGACATTGCACGTACATGGTGACCTTGGATGAGGATAGATGCAGCTTTTAGCGCCTCCTCCACCGCTTTTAGTTCCCTCAGATTTGAGGTTCTGGACCTGATGTTTGGGGGCCACAACCCTTGGAAGTGGGAACCTTCCATCACGGCGCCCCAACCGCTCTGGCTTGCATCTGTTGTGAGCACCTTCAGAGGAATTTGATCCCAGCTGACTCCTCGTTGAAGGTTCTGGGAGTTGAGCCACCATGAGAGGGAGGATTTTACGCGAGTGGGAAGAGGAATCCTCCTGGTAAATGCATTCTGGCATCCTTTTTAATGCATCAGGATGTGGGACTGAAGGACTCGTGTGGGCCTGGGCCCAGGAGACTGCTTGGATGCAAGACGTCAATGAACCCAGGATTGACATAGCGTCTCTTAAGGTTGGAGTCCTCTGACTCCTGAACCTGGAGATCCTGTGGACGAGATCGGCTTGACAGTCCCTGGGTAAGAAGGACATTCATTTCCTTGAGTCGAGAAGAACTCCTAGGAATTTTTTCCTCGAAGATGGATGGAGGTCCAACTTCTCCAAGTTTGGAATCCACCCCAGTGATTTCAGGATATCCAGGACCTTCGTCACATCCTGATTCAGACTCCGAATGGATGGAGCGACAATAAGAAAATCGTTTAGGTACGGGATGATACAGATCCCTTGTTGTCGGATGAAGATCACTGCTTCTGACATGATCTTGGTAAAGACCCGTGGAGCTGACGAGACCCGAATGGAAGGACATTGAATTGATAATGGCTGGCTCGAAGGTTTTGGGACACTGCAAATCTGAGGAACTTCCTGTGGTCGGGATGTATCGACACATGATAGTATGCGTCCCTTAGATCTAACGTAGCCATTACCCAGTCCTGACGAATCAGCGGGATTGCTGATCTGATTGATTCCATTTTGAATCTTTGATATTTGATTTAGGGGTTTCAGGTTTAGGATAACCCGGTGTTTCCCAGAGGGCTTTTTTTTTTTTTAACCAAAAATAAGTGAAAATTGTGACCCTCTCCTATTTCATGATGAGGTACCCGGGAGATTACTCCTGCCTGAAGGAGACCGAGAATATCTGCATTGAGGGATTCTCGAAGGTGTGGAGACTGTAGGGAGGCAATTGTTAGATGGTGAGGAGGAGGACTCTCGAATTCTAACCTCAGGCCTTCCTGTATGGTACGCAGGACCCACCGATTTGTGGCGATGGCCTGCCATTGGGAGAGAAAACATGAGAGTCGGCCCCCGACCGGAGAGCAGTCATTGTTTGTCAGGGATCTGCTGGGGTTGGGGGACAAGGATATTCCTGGCTTTACCCCCTATGGGGTAACTTTACCGACTCGTTTTACCTTTACCTCTGTAATCTCTCTGGGGTACTTGCTCACGGGAGGGACAAAAAAAGCGTTTCCTAGAGCTTCTCTGCTCCGGAAGAGCTTTCTTTTTATCTGTAGCCTTGTCTAGGATGTCATCAAGGACTGGCCCGAACTTATAATGTCCCTGAAAGGGAATACCACATAGTTTTGACTTAGAAGTTATGTCACCTCCCCAGGGTTTAAGCCATAGAGCTCTCCTAGCGGAATTGGAGAGAACTGCAGACCTAGCGGCAACCCGCACAGATTCAGCAGAAGCATCCGCAAGGAACCCTGTTGCCTTCTGAAGAAGTGGTAGGGAATTTAGAATCTCCTCCCTTGATGTCCCCTGAGAAAGGTGATTTTCTAAGGTACGTAACCAGAGAAAAAGGGATCTGGCAACACATGTAGTGGCTACATTTGTTTTCAGTAGATTAGTAGATGTGTCCCAGGATTTCTTTAGTAAGCTCTCAATTTTTCGATCCATAGGATCTTTGAGCCGAGAGGAATCCTCAAAAGGGTAGAGCCGTTTTTTGGTTACCCTGGACATCTGTACATCTACTTTAGGCATTTCCCATAAAGAACAGTCCCCATCAAGAGGGAAACGATTCTTTAATTCTGATTGGACATTCAAACCTTTCTCAGGTAGGCCCCACTCATGAAGGACAAGATTTTCAATATTTTCATGTATAGGGAACCCCTTCAGGGTCCTAGGCTTTAACCCTCCAAACATATCATCCTGAACAGAGTGGTTCGCTACCTCCTCCTCCACCCCCATGGTGCCCCTCACCATGGAAATTAGCTCTTCCATATCTTCAGAAGAGAAGAGATATTTTTTATTATCAGATTTGGGGGTGGAAGTAGAACCCTCATTCTCCCAAATGTCCTCTGAACCCGAGGTATGGATTTCGCCCGAGTCAGAGTCAGAATCAATAGGAGCCATCTTCCTTTTCTTAGGAGGAGGGGGCTGTGGTGTCAGGGCCTGAGACAGCGCCGCCATAGAGGACTGAACCTCCTGTCTGATGAGGGTTCTGATGCTGTCTAGAAGAGAGGGCTGTTCACTACGCAGCACTTCATCCGTGCATGGTTGGCAGAGCTTTTTCTTATAAGTGGAGGGAAGCTTGGACCTACATGCAGCACACTTGCGGCTGGGCATCTTATCCTTTCTAGGGGCAGGGACCTTGTCTCCCTAAAAAGAGAGAGAAAAGTGGACTAAGTCACTTCATAAATAACTGGACAGCAAGCGACCTCATCCACTACTTACAGTAGGAGGGTAAACGCTGGGCTCTGCAGAAGCAGAGTGCAGGGGTTTGTCGCCGTCCATAGGGTCAGTCAGTCACCAGTCACAGAGGGACATAGAGGCCTTACCTGGAGGCTTCCCCCGACCAGGAATATATATGCATCGAGGTCGCCAGCGAATTTAGTGCTCCTCCTCCTCCCTAGGGTCCGTAGGGGTGATGTCAGTAACGCCCATCATGGCTGCCGCAGGATCAGGACGTCGGCGCGCGACCTCCAGCGCATGGAGACGAAACCAAAAGTTCGGGCGCGTCACTTCCGGTGCGCACGCGCGGCCTCTGGCAGCAGCAGGGAAAGTGGAGTGGAAGGAAAAAGTCTGGTAGGAAAAGGTGCGCAAGTAACCGGGATAACCGCAGCCTTGAAAGGATTGTTAAGAAAAGGCCATTCAAAAATTTTGGGGAGATTCACAAGGAGTGGACTGGTCCTAGAGTCATTGCGTCAAGAACCACCAAACACAGACGTAACCAGGACATGGGCTACAAGTGTCGCATTCCTTGTGTCAAGCCACTCATGACCAATAGACAATGTCAGAAGTGTCTTACCAGGGCCAAGGAGAAAAAAAAAACAGGACTGTTGCTCAGTGATCCAAGGTGGTGTTTTCAGATGAAAGTAAATTTTGCATTTAATTTGGATATTAAGGTCCAAGAATCTGGGGGAAGACTGGAGAGGCACACAATCCAAGCTGCTTGAGGTCTAGTGTGAAGTTACAAATTTCAGCTACAGGCATTTTTAACCCCTTACCGGCATCGGACGTACTATACCGTCCGATGCCGCCTCCCCTGCTTTGATGCAGGGCTCCGCGGTGAGCCCGCATCAAAGCAGGGACATGTCAGCTGTTTTGAACAGCTGACATGTGCCCATAATAGGCGCGGGCAGAATCGCGATCTGCCCGCACCTATTAACTAGTTAAATGCCGCTGTCAAACGCAGACAGCGGCATTTAACTACCGCTTCCGGCCGGGCGGCCGGAAATGACGTCATGTGACGGGGGTCGGCGATGCTTGTATATTGTAACCATAGAGGTCCTTGAGACCTCTATGGTTACTGATTGCCCGTCGCTGTGAGCGCCACCCTGTGGACGGCGCTCACAGCACACGTGCAATTCTGCTACATAGCAGCGATCAGCAGATCGCTGCTATGTAGCAGAGCCGATCGTGCTATGCCTGCTTCTAGCCTCTCATGGAGGCTATTGAAGCATGGCAAAAGTTAAAAAAAAAAGTTTAAAAAAATGTGAAAAAAATAAAAAAAACATAAAAGTTTAAATCACCCCCCTTTCGCCCCAATCAAAATAAATCAATAAAAAAAATATCAAATCTACGCATATTTGGTATTGCCGCGCTCAGAATCGCCCGATCTATCAAATAAAAAAAAGTATTAACCTGATCGCTAAACAGCGTAGCGGGAAAAAAACTCGAAACGCCAGAATTACGTTTTTTTGGTCGCCGCGACATTGCATTAAAATGCAATAACGGGCGATCAAAAGAACGTATCTGCACCGAAATGCTATCATTAAAAACGTCATCTCGGCACGCAAAAAATAAGCCCTCAACTGACCCCAGATGATGAAAAATGGAGACGCTACGAGTATCGGAAAATGGAGTAATTTTTTTTTTTTTTTTTTTTTTTTTAGCAAAGTTTGGAATTTTTTTTCACCACTTAGATAAAAAATAACGTATTCATGTTTGGTGTCTATGAACTCGTAATGACCTGGAGAATCATAATGGCAGCTCATTTTTAGCATTTAGTGAACCTAGCAAAAAAGCCAAACAAAAAACCAATGTGGGATTGCACTTTTTTTGCAATTTCACCGCACTTGGAATTTTTTTCCCGTTTTCTAGTACACGACATGCTAAAACCAATGATGTCGTTCAAAAGTACAACTCGTCCCGCAAAAAATAAGCCCTCACATGGCCAAATTGACGGAAAAATAAAAAAGTTATGGCTCTGGGAAGGAGGGGAGCGAAAAACGAACACGGAAAAACGAAAAATCCCCCGGTCATGAAGGGGTTAATCAATGCAGGACCCTACCCCTCCACAGAGATATAGATTTTAGTCTGAGAAAGTATTCACAGGTTCCCATACAGATGAAGACTTTATTCTAAGCGAGGATTGGCATTGTTAGGTCCTGGTAGACGAGAAATGCCTTATCGTAGCTACCAGGTACACATGAATTGGCCAATTTATGCGCTAAATTTTCTTAATTTTTTATATTTCTAGTGCAGTAATGCAATTCAATTTTTATATTTCATGTTTGCAAGTTTTGGCGCTAGAGTGCTGCCTTATTTGATAGTGTGAAGGTGCCACAATCAGTGATGGTTTTGGGGAGCCATGTTATCTGATGGTGTAGGTACACCGGCCAAAGTCACAGCAGCCATCTACCAGGAAACTTTAGAGCACTTCATGCTTCCCCTCTGCCGACAAGCTTTTTGGAGATGGAAATTTCATTCTCCAGCAGGACTTGGCACCTGTCCACACTGCCAAAAGTACCAATACCTGGTTTAAAAACAAAAAGTATCACTGTGCTTGATTGGCCAGCAAACTCGCCTGAACCTTAACCCCATAGAGAATCTAAGGGGTATTGTCAAGAGGAAGATGAGACCCAACAATGCAGATGAGCTGAAGGAAGCTATCAAAGCGACCTGGGCTTCCATAACACCTCAGCAGTGCCACAGGCTGATCACATCCATGCCACGCCGCATTGCTGCAGTAATTCATGAAAAAGGAGCCTCAACCAACTGTTGAGTGCATTTACTGAACGTACATTTCAGTAGGCCAATATTTTGTATTTTAAAATCATTTTTCAAGCTGGTGTTATAGAGTATTCTAATTTACTGAGATCATGACTTGAGTTTTAATTGGCTGTAAGCCATAGTCATCAACATTAACAGAAATAAACACGTGAAATAGATCACTCTAATGACTCTATATAATTTTGTATTGAAGAACTGAAATTAACTTTTTGATGATCTGATATATTATTTTGTGAGAAGCACCTGTATTCTTTACAATATATATAAAAAATAAAAGCTACTTACCTCACCGTGAGACATATGACCATGGCGGCCCCAGATTGCAGATCAGCCTTTATGAAGAATATATTATTTTACAGAATGCATGAGAGGACGGACCTAACAGCTCACATCTGCTACCAGCTGAAAACCTTATTACAGCAGAATATTAACACTATCACAGATACATCTGTACACCAGCTCCAGAGATCGCTACAGCTAACCTAAAGGTGACAATGCGATTAGCCTGCTGGATTTTCCCAATTTATATACACATTACAGAATGAGGATCACGCAGGTTATACTTTACATGGCATCAGCCACGGTGTCTCAAGCTTCAAAAAAAACTTGTTTCAATAATAACCTTAAAGAAAAAACACAAATTTGTATTTTCTCTCCGTTTTTGCGTGGGTTTCTTCCAGGTTCTCTGGTTTCCTCCCACACTCCAAAGACATATTGATAGGAAATCTAGATTGTGAGCCCCAATGGGGACAGCGATGATAATGTCTGTAAAGTGCTGTGGAATTAATGGTGCTGTATAAGTGAGTAACAAATAAATCATTGACAAAACCGGGTCTCGGATATAGAGATTTTACTTTTGTCTACAATTCTAGCAATATTTAACATGTGTACAACTCTTACATGGAAGGTGAAGTATATCTTGCACTGCAGCCTATATAATAAATTATAGACCAGAGCAGCAATCACAATTCTGCTGATGTTACTGGAGTCAACTCGCTCATCATCATTTAGATCAGTAACCGTTTAGTTAAGCTTATATAAAGCACTGGGACATTTAGCTGGTATTCAAATGTCTTTAGAGACAGTAAAGGGGCTGTCCATCTAAAACAAATATCCAGAAATGAGCTTTAAAAAAATTTAACCCCTTCACGACATGCGCAGTAATAGTACGGCGCATGTCGTGTCTCCCCCTTTGATGTGGGCTCCGGCGGTGAGCCCACATCAAAGTCGCGACATGTCAGCTGTTTTGTACAGCTGACATGTGCGCGCAATAGCAGCGGGTGAAATCGCTATTCACCCGCCGCTATTAACCTGTTAAATGCCGCTGTCAAACGCAGACAGCGGCATTTAACTGGCGCTTCCGGCCGGGCGGCCGGAAATGATGTCATCGCCGACCCCCGTCACATGATCGGGGGTCGGCGATGCATCAGGAAGGTAACCATAGAGGTCCTTGAGACCTCTATGGTTACTGATGCAGGCCTGCTGTGAGCGCCCCCCTGTGGTCGGCGCTCACAGCACACCTGCATTTCTGCTACATAGCAGCGATCTGATGATCGCTGCTATATAGCAGAGCCGATCAGGCTATGCCAGCTTCTAGCCTCCCATGGAGGCTATTGAAGCTTAGCACAAGTAAAAAAAAAATGTTTTTAAAAATATGAAAAAAAATAAAAAAAATATAAAAGTTTAAATCACCCCCCTTTCGCCCCATCCTAAATAAACCAATAAAGAAAAAAAACAAACCTACACGTGTTTGGTATCGCCGCGTTCAGAATCGCCCGATCAATAAAAAAAAACCATTAACCTGATCGCTAAACAGCGTAGCGAGAAAAAAATCCGAAACGCCAGAATTACGTTTTTTTGGTCGCCGCGACATTGCATTAAAATGCAATAACGGGCGATCAAAAGAACGCATCTGCACCGAAATAGTATCATTAAAAATGTCAGCTCGGCACGCAAAAAATAAGCCCTCACCTGACCCCAGATCACGAAAAATGGAGACGCTTCGGGTATCGGAATATGGCACTTTTTTTTTTTTTTTTTTTTTTTTTTTTAAGCAAAGTTTGGAATTTTTTTTCACCACTCGGATAAAAAATAACCTAGACATGTTAGATGTCTATGAACTCGTAATGACCTAGAGAATCACAATGGCAGGTTAGTTTTAGCATTTAATGAACCTAGCAAAAAAGCCAAACAAAAAACAAGTGTGGGATTGCACTTTTTTTGCAATTTCACCGCACTTGGAATTTTTTTCCCGTTTTCTAGTAAAAGACATCGTAAAACCAATGGTGTTGTTCAAAAGTACAACTCGTTCCGCAAAAAATAAGCCCTCACATGACCATATTGACGGAAAAATAAAAAAGTTATGGCTCTGGGAATGAGGGAAGTGAAAAATGAAAACGCAAAAACTAAAAAGGGCCGCGACTTGAAGGGGTTAATTATCCCAGGTCCTTCTTGAGATATATGATCTGGCCCCTGGTAAGTCCACCTCTAATTTGGGTCTGATCCAGTCTTGGAATGTGACCAGCGTTATGTGTCAAGAGAGCAGGCTAACTGGCCCACTTCAATAGCTAAGCCAGCCCCCCTGTGTCACATGCAATGCGTAGACCGAGAAGGGGGCTGGCTTAGCAATCGAAGTGAACCAGATAAACCAATTACAGACTGAACGATGACAAATCAAGACAAGAAATGTAGTCCTATGCCAGATAAAACTGGAAGTGAGCATATCAGGACCAGAGTGAAAGCGTACAAATTGGGGAAGCTGGAAAACTGAAGTATATTAGTAAGTTTCATACCTGACTATTTCCAGCACGTTTGTTTTCTTTCTTTTTTTTCTCTTTTTAAATGACCACCCCTAGTTAAGAGAATCTGTGCCCATGGACTGTGTGTGATACTGTTTTGCGGAATAAGGCAAATTCGCCTGATTGAGAACACGATAGACAGCAGTAAGAGATGCAGGTAGCTAGAAATACAATTTTCTATGTACAGCTTCTTTAAATAGAGTTTTCCACTATTATTTTTTAACTCAATATAAGGCCTCAGTTTTTGTTTTTTGTTGTTTTTTTTTGTTTTTTGTTTTTTTTTTGTAACAAGCACATACATCCCATATTATCCACAGCCGCTCCGACATAAAGTCTATGTCCCAGTCTGGTCTCCTCACCTATTCTTCCTGTGTGGTGAACAAGCCAATGCTGCATCCTATCAGTGGCCAAAGCGACTGGCTACAGCTGTAAAGCGCCGAATAAGTCAGAAGAGAAGGAGAGGACACTGTCAGGGGAAACTGCCTGCAGGACAAAGGAGTGGCTGGGGATCAGACATCTCGGATCTTTTATTTTTTTTACCCCAACTAGAGCCCTTGTGTAACGTTAAAGAACAGTTATGGAAGATGCAACTAAATGCAGTTTTGCAGCGCTTCTATTTTGTGTGTAGCAACGCATACCATGTTTCCTGGAAAATAAGACCTATCCCAGAAATAAGCGCTAGAATGATTCTACAGGATTTTTGGAGTATACTTGAAATATAAGCCCTACTCGTAAAATAGCCCTAGTTACATTCTGGGTTGGCTTTAAAGGGAAGGGGGGCGGGGTTGGTCAATCTCTCAGGGCTCCCACAGGGCTTGAAAAAGGCTCAGATGGAGCTGAAACGTCGCCCGGCTATGTGGGTTGATTAAAACCTTCCACTTTTTTCACTTTACAATGGAGTGCTGCCTCTTTTTTGAATATATATATATATATACATATATACATATATACATATATACATACATATATATATATATATATATATATATATATATATATATATATATATATATATATATATATATATATATATATATATATATATATACACACACACATACATATATACACACACATACATATATATATATATATATACACACACACACGTATGCATGTGTAGTGGTTTATACATGTGTATGTGAAGTGTGTATATACAGGTGTATGCATGTGCAGTGTGTGTATATACACAAGTGCTTCTCACTAAATTAGAATATCACCAAAAAGCTAATTTATTTCAGTTCAATACAAAAAGTGAAACTCATTATATACAGTCATTACAAACAGAGTGATCTATTTCACGTGTTTATTTCTGTTAATGATTATGGCTTACAGCCAAAGAAAACCCAAAAACTCATTATCTCAGTAAATTAGAATAATTAACAAAAAACACATGCTTTCTAAGTGCTTAAAAAGGTCCCTTAGTCTATTTCAGCAGTCTTCACAATCATGGGGAAGACTGCTGACTTGACAGATGTCCAGAAGGCAGTCATTGACACACTCCACAAGGAGGGCAAGCCACAAAAGGTCATTGCTAAAGAAGCTGGCTGTTCACAGAGTGCTGTATCCAAGCATATCAATAGAAAGTGGAGTGTAAGTAAAAAGTGTGGTAGACAAAGGTGCACAAGCAACTGGGATAACTGCAGCCTTGAAAGCATTGTTAAGAAAAGGCCATTCAAAAATTTGGGGGACATTCACAAGGAGTGGACTGCTGCTGGAGTCATTGCTTTAAGAGCCACCACACACAGACGTATCCAGGACATGGGCTACAAGTGTCGCATTCCTTGTGTCAAGCCACTCATGACCAATAGACAATGGCAGAAGCGTCTTATCTGGGCCAAGGAGAAAAGGAACTGGACTGTTCCTCAGTGGTCCAAGGTGTTTTGAGATGAAAGCAAATCTTGCAATTCACTTGGAAATCAAGGTCCCAGAGTTTGGAGGAAGAGTGGAGAGGCCACAATCCAAGCTGCTTGAGGTCTAGTGTGAGGTTTCCACAATCAGTGATGGTTTGGGGCACAATGTCATCTGCTGGTGTAGGTCCACTGTGTTTTAGGAAGACCAAAGTCAGTGCAGCCATCTACCAGGACATTTTAGAGCACTTCATGCTTCCCTGTGCCGACAATCTTTTTTGGAGATGGAAATTTAATTCTCCAGCAGGACTTGGCACCTGTCCACACTGCCAAAAGTACTAATACCTGGTTTAAGAACAACAGTATCACTGTGCTTGTTTGGCCAGCAAACTCACCTGACCTTAACCCCATAGGGAATCTACAGGGTATTGTCAAGAGGAAGAGGAAACACCAAACCCAACAATGCAGACGAGCTGAAGGCTGCTACCAAAGTGACCTGGGCTTCCATAACCCCTCAGCAGTGCACAGGCTGATCGCCTCCATGCCACGCCGCATTGATGCAGTAATTGATGCAAAAGGAGCCTCGACCAAGTATTGAGTGCATTTACTGAACATACATTTCAGATTTAAAATAATTTTTCAGGCTGGTGTTATAAAGTATTCTAATTTACTGAGATAATGACTTTTGGGTTTTCATTGACTGAAAGCCATAATCATCAACATTAACAGAAATAAACACTTGAAATAGATCACTCTGTTTGTAATGACTCTATATAATATAGAGCAGTGTCCACGGTCCGTCCAAAACTAACGGGACACCGCTAGCGCGTGCCGAAAATGGCATGCGCTAGCGATGCACTAGAGATCCGTTAGCACATTGCCGTCAATGGGTGCGCTAACGGATCCGTTGCATGGCGTTAATTGCGACAATTTCGCCATGTAACAGAGTCCGCTAGCGTTAACCCATTAACGCAATGTGAACCTAGCCTTAGACAGTCCATTATTTAAGCATGTGAGAAAACATCTTCACGGCTCGGGGGTGTGCAATAATAACAGGAGAGTGCAGGGGTCGACGACGGCCGTTTCGCACTGTGAGTAGCGCTTCTACGGGTCTACAAGACTGGTAGAAGCGCTACTCACAGAGCGAAATGGCCGTCATCGACCCCTGCACTCTCCTGTTATTATTGCACACCCCCGAGCCGTGAAGATGTTTTCTCACATGCTTGAATAAAGGACTGTCTAACTCCAGGATCGGTGAGTGCTGTTGCAGCTTCGTTGTGATTCACATGATATACATGTGTATGTATAGTGTGTGTATATACATGTGTATGTATAGTGTGTGTATATACATGTGTATGTATAGTGTGTGTATATACATGTGTATGTATAGTGTGTGTATATACATGTGTATGTATAGTGTGTGTATATACATGTGTATGTATAGTGTGTGTATATACATGTGTATGTATAGTGTGTGTATATACATGTGTATGTATAGTGTGTGTATATACATGTGTATGTATAGTGTGTGTATATACATGCGTATGTGCACTATGTAAGTGATGGCATGATCATATTTGAATAGATGTAGATTTTTTTTGTTGTTCAAGAATAAACATGGATTGTTGTTCATGGGTAAAAAAATAAATAAAAATAAGATATCCACTGAAAACAAGCCCTAATCCATATTTCAAAGCAAAAAAAAATAAAATAAAATAAGACCCTGTGTTATTTTTGGGAAAACACGGTATTCTGAACTTAGTATAGGGATAAGTAATGTAAGGTATTTGCATAACTTCTTGATTATTTAAGTTTATTGCAAAACTATATGCCTTCATGTTATTTTCATAGTATTGTCCTGTACTTGTGAACGTTTTTCACGCATAAGCTGAAGATTTAGTGTTCCTTTAGTCCTCGTGTACGATTAGCCAGTTTCCAAAGTGTTTGAAATGATCTGAGTCATTGTCTATTAGAACCAATATATTCCAGTATAATAATTCTCTTATTAAGTCAAAATGATATTCACATTTCCCAACAAAGGCAGATGATTGAGCCGTTTCATCTGAAATAATTGAATGAGGAGTTAGAAAGTCACTTGGCCACAATGTGGAGAGGCGATGGGTAAAGCACTGGATTGTGTGCTGTCCAGGGTGCTGAAAGGAGAGTTGGCCCAGATTGTACCCTGTGCCAGTCACGGAGAAGCTCAGCAAAGGTCTTAAAGGGAACCTGTCACCCCGAAAATCGCGGGTGAGGTAATCCCACCGGCATCAGGGGCTTATCTGCAGCATTCTGTAATGCTGTAGATAAGCCCCCGATGTTACCTGAAAAAGGAGAAAAAGACGTTATATTATACTCACCCAGGGGCGGTCCCGCTGCTGGTCAGGTCGGATGGGCGTCTCCGGTCCGCTCCGGCGCCTCCTATCTTCTTTCCATGACGTCCTCTTCTGATCTTCAGCCACGGCTCCGGCAGACTTTGCTCTGCCCTCTTGAGGGCAGACAAAGTACTGCAGTGCGCAGGCGCCAGGCCTCTGACCCTTCCGGCGCCTGCGCACTGCAGTACTATCCTCTGCCCTCAAGAGGGTAGAGCAAAGTACGCCTGCGCCGGAGCCGTGGCTGAAGATCAGAAGAGGACGTCATGGAAAGAAGATGGGAGGCGCCGCAGCGGACCAGAGACGCCCATCCGACCTGACCAGCAGCGGGACCGCCCCTGGGTGAGTATAATCTAACGTCTTTTTCTCCTTTTTCAGGTAACATCGGGGGCTTATCTACAGCATTACAGAATGCTGCAGATAAGCCCCTGATGCCGGTGGGATTACCTCACCCGCGATTTTCGGGGTGACAGGTTCCCTTTAAGAAAAAGGTTTTATACTTTTGGATCTGCGTAGAACACCACAAAGTGGTAAAAACTATAAGCACAACAGTTACAGATGTTCTACCAAAATATAGAACATGATCTTATGTACTGAGGCTCAAATATGTCAAAGGTGAATTCAGCTGATTTATTTTCTTAGAATTGTTAATGGGGTTTTTGCTGGTTTCAGATATCGTTTGCTCACCATGCCCAGGTCCAGCGCGGAGTCTGTGCTGCTGCTCCCGGTATCTGTTGCCTGCATACTGACATCACATCGACAGCACTGCAGCCAGTATGGAAGCTCGATGGCTCGCGCCATCTTCTCTGAGCTGTAGACATCACTGACTGCGGCTCTATCAAAATTATATTCGTACTAAAGAAAATCGTAGCAATGAAGACTCAGCACTGGACCTGGGGTGGGCAGATTTATCCTTTTTTTTTTTCTTAAACCTTAACTCACCTAGGCAGAAAGGTTTTCTGGAGATGGAAAACACCTATCTGTGCACACGTTGAGTAAATGGATGCAGACATTTCTGCAGCTCTTGGCAGGAAAAAGCAGCTGCGAAAAGGCGTGTCTTGGTGCTTTTTTTTTTACTAATTTGAGTGAAGTCAATGGTGAAAAACACAGGGCAAAAATGCACAGAGAATTTTCATGCTCCAGATTATTTTCTGCGCCAGATCTTGCAAGTCAAAAATACTGAACGTGCGTTTGACACTTCAGGTTTCTCATTCACTTTGCTGGCATCAGGATTTCTTCAGGTTTTGCTAGCAAATCTAGAATGGCAAAAACGCACCAAATCTGCAATGTGTGCACAAGCCATTACATTACCGTAAATATGAATGGCATCAGAGATTACTTTGGCATTGAAATTTCTGCAGAACCCGATGATGTTAATGGGTTTGGGCCAACAGTTTAATTTGTATGTTGGCATTGGCCGACCAATGGTCAGGAGAGATATCGGTCGCACATGCCTGATTTCCCACTGCCAATTGCATTGTTCTCTCTGGGATAAATCACCGGCTGAAGTATCATCTGGCAGCTTTCTCACGGAAGACAGGAGAACTTGGCCGTACGCTAAGGCAGCCATAGGGCCAATCAACACAAGCCAGTGATCAGGGAACAAGCATTCCTAGGAATACTCTTCCTTAACTATCAGTTCATTTAAACAAGCCAGAAAATATCCAAACACAAAAATATACATTCATCGGTTGTAGTGATTTTTAAGCAGGATTAAAAATGATCGTTAACGGCAGCATTTAACCCCGTGTAAACAGGCGATGAGGAGCTGCCAGTAAAATGATATTCGATGGACACAGAACGATTGCACTAATGATCGTTCTGTGAGCATGGAACTGCGACTGGACGGTCTAATCCTAGCATCAGCCCAATTGTATAAACCCTGTAATACCAGAAATCACTGGTGGATGCCGCGTAAAAACACTCATGCCCGACACTGCAGAGGATTTGTGTTAGCACTCCGTGTAATTCACCCTGACATGCCCATGGTGTAAGGATTATCTGTCCAAACACATATCTGCCATTGCACTTCATACGATGACAAGGCAGACAATGAAGGTCAAAAAAAGGCAACAGAAACATCAGCATTACCCACATTGCTGAATGTTGCCAGTTATAGTAAATAGCGCCATTAAGTCCGCCCTTAGCCCGATCCTCAGGCACAGTGACTACTTACCCGCCAGAAGGCTACACAGCGCTGGCGAGAATGACGGACACTTCTGGTTACGGGCATGCTGTATATACCAAGCCAGCAAAGTTCCCAGACTGGCCGGTGGCATTTGACTTGTAGCAACGTCCATCTATCAGATGGCCCCAGGCCCAGCCATAAAGACAGAAGAAAACTTGTATAAAATGTTCATGAAGACACTTTCTGATCGGTATTAAAATAGATATGAATGTATAAAACAGCTGAATAGCCGCACTGAGGCTTGTCAGACGCTGTCTGTGCTAAGCTTTAATTTCTCCTGCTAGAGGTTTTCGCTTTTCACATAATGATGTGAAATGCACATGGGACATGGCTTGATAAATCGCCCACTCCAGCAATATGACAGCTGGCAAGCACAGAAGAGATGCGCCCGTCACTAGTTTTCTGGAGATACTCCATGAAGACAGGATATTGCAAACATGACAAAACATATTAGAAGTTACAGAGCAGAAACTTTACGACTTTTCACTCTCATTAGTAATGAAAAAGTATACATATTCATATAAGCTGGCAGCACCACAGAACGTGAGCGCCAACACATCAATAGACTTCACCAGCCTAATATGTGCCCGAGAAAAGTGGTTTCACACACACAAGGTTTTTGGGGCAAAAATCTGAAGTATTTGTAAAACTGTATCAAATATCTCCAGCATGGAGAACATTCAGAAAAACAAATGGGCAATTTAGGCTCAAAGGGGTTTCTGAAAAATGAGCGAAATTGCAAAGAGTTTGTAAAAACAACAAAACTGTAGTTTCTGTGATATTAATCACAATTCAAGTGTGAACAGATTCTTAATCTAGTAGGTGCCGAGCATGTGATTTCAAAACATGGGAGAGCATATTCTGATTCATCCATCTTAAAGATCCCTATAGTCATTAGACTACAGCTGGCCAAACTGGCCAATATTGGCGAGATAAGATCGATAGTCTAAAGCAGGAGTCCCCAACCTTTCTTACCTTGAGAGCCACATTCTGCTATGAAAGTTGGTCGAGAGCCAAATTGTAGTACAGTAGCGTCAGTGTACAGGTAACACACTGAGTCACCAGTCCAACATCTTTGCTTTTCATCTTCATCCAGCACAGACAACCGTTACTTCTTCCAGCCAAGGCTTGTCTCTACAGGAAATAACACAGTTATCTAGAGCTCCGCTTGCAGAACACATTACTTTTTTTTGCCCCAATTTCTAAACTACACCAGATGAAGAGAAAAGGGCCACAGTGTTGCTCTGCACAATAACAGGACAGTCTCCCCCATTTAAAACACTAACCTCAAAAAATAAAATAAATACCTCACTGCAGTAATAATATCCCCATCCTGGCCCTTGTGTGTCTCATTCCTTGCTCCAGCCATATGTTCTCCCATCCAGCCTCCATGTGATATCCCATCCTGCCCCACCTATCCCATCTGTCCCATGATCCTGCCCTATCTGTCTCCATTATATCCATCCTGCCCCATGATCCTGCCCCATCTCTCTCCATCCTGCCCCATCTGTCTTCATCGTATCCATCCTGCCCCATGATTCTGCACCATCTGTCTCCATCCTGACCCATGACCCTGCCCCATCTGTCTTCATCCTGCACCGTGTCCATTCTGCCCATATCCTGCCCCCTGTCTCCATCCTGCCCCCTTATCGCCATTCTGTCCCCTTATCGCCATTCTGCCCCTTGTCTCCATCCTGCCCTATCAGTCTCCATCCTGCCCCATGATCCTGCCCAATCTGTCTCCATCCTGCCCCATCTGTCTTCATTGTATCCATCCTGCCCCATGATTCTGCACCATCAGTCTCCATCTTGACCCATGATCCTACCCCATCAGTCTCCATCCTGCCCCATGATCCTGCCCCATGAGAGGATTTGTAGCAAAAGGGAGTGGTCTACAGTGTCAAAGGCAGAAGACAAGTCCAGGAGAAGGAGGACAGAGTAGTGTCGCTTGCTCCTGGCAGTTAGTAGGTCATTGGTGACTTTAGTTAGGGCAGTTTCAGTTGAGTGATGGGAACGGAAGCCTGATTGTAACCGATCAAAGAGGGAGCAGTAGGAGAAGTGGGAGGACAGTTCAAGATGGAAGTGTTGCTCCAGCAATTTGGAGGCATAAGGGAGAAGAGATATTGGGCGATAGCTAGACACAGAGGATGGGTCGAGGGAGGGCTTTTTGAGGATGGGTGTGATCTTGGCATGCTTGAAGGATGAGGGAAAGACACCTGTTGTGAGTGAGAGGTTGAAGAGGTGCGTTAGGGTTGGGATGAAGACCGTGGAAAGGTAAGGGATGAGGTGGGATGGGAGCGGGTCAAGCGTGCAGGTGGTGAGGTGTGATCTTGACAGGAGGGTGGAGAGCTGATCTTCTGTCATGGTGGAGAAGCTGGTTTTGGAGGAGCAGGGTTGAGCAGCTAAGAGGGGCAGTGGGCGCTGTGGGCCAAAGCTTTCTCTGATCGTATCGATCTTCTGTTTAAAGAAAGAGGCGAAGTCATCAGCAGAAATGAGGGGGGAGGGAGGAGGTGCGGGGGGACGGAGTAGAGAATTGAAAGTGTTGAAGGGATGAGAAGTAAGTTTGTTTTGCGGCAGTGAGCGCTGACTTGAAGCTGGCGAGGGACTGCTTGTATGCAGTGAAGTGGTCGGCAGAGTGGGATCGCTTCCATCTCCGCTCAGCAATCCTGGAAGCCCGTCTCAATTCTTTGGTCAGGCTGGTCAGCCAGGGCTGCCTGTTAATTGTACGAGTTTTACTATGCATGAGTGGGGCGGCCGAATCGAGTGTTGCTGCTATTGTGGTGTTATAAAAAGTGGCAGCAGCATCTGTGTCATGAAGGGAAGTTATGTCTGTGAGAGGGAGAAGGGACTCAGAGAGTGATTGTAAGTTGAGATGTTTGAGATTTCTGCGAGGGTGAGTGAGTTTGTGGAGTGGGGGTTGCACACTAGGAGAGGAGAGGGACGAGAATGTCAGTAGGTTGTGGTCAGACAGGGGGAGGGGTGTGTTAGTGAGGTTAGTAAGGGAGCAGAGGCGGGTGAAGATGAGGTCCAGCGTGTGGCCATCTTTGTGAGTGGCCTCAGAGGACCATTGAGTGAGGCCGAAGGAGGCAGTCAGTGATAAAAGTTTAGAGGTAGCTGAGGTGAAAGTGTCAATGGGGACATTGAAATCAGCCATGATGATAGTGGGGATGTCAACAGAGAGGAAATGAAGTAGCCAGGTGGTGAAGTGGTCGAGAAAGGTGGAGACGGCTAGTTCTGGGGGGCGGTAGATGACAGCCAGCTGGAGGTTGGAGGGGGAATAGATGCGGACAGAGTGCACCTCAAACGAGGGAAGAGTAGTGGAGGGTGGTAGCGGGATTGGAGTGAAGGAGCAGGTGTCGGACAGGAGCAAGCCAACTCCTCCACCGCGTTTGTTGCTGGGGCGAGGGGTGTGAGAGAGGTGGAATCCGCCATAGGAGAGCGCAGCTGGAGAGGCCGAGTCAGAGGGGGTGAGCCAGGTTTCGGTGAGGCCGAGGAAGGAGAGTTTGTTGGTGATGAAGAGGTCATGGATAAATGGCAGTTTGTTGCAGATGGAGCGTGCGTTCCATAGTGCTCCAAGTAGGGGGAGCGGGGGAGTGGGGGCTGGATGAATGGGTATGAGGTTGTCGTGGTTGGGAAAACGTGCGGAGGATCGTGGCAGGGGGTTAGAAACGAGTGTGGGGATGAATTGGGGAGGGCCGGGATTTGGGGATATGTCACCAGCAATGAGGAGTAGCAGACAGATCATTAGAAGGTGGGAGCAGGATAGGACATGATGCGGCCGTGTGTGTCTGGATAAAAAGGATTGTATGTGGAGGAACAGTTCTGAGGAGAAGGTGAGATGGCTGGGGAGTATGGAGGAAGAAATGACTAGTTCCTTACTAGGTGGAGGGATTTCAGGAGATTGTAAGAAGGAAAGTAGTATGGGGTGAAAGAGAAAAGAAATCGAAACATTGTAGTGGTTAGTAGTCTGTTACCTTCCAGTCAATTCCAGTCCAATTCAGTCTAATTCAGAATCATAATTAAAAAGATGTAATTTAAAAGATGGAAGTTAAAAGATGATTTGCAGCAGACTGAGTCAGTAGCAGACTCCTGCATGTGAATATATCCCCAGTTAAAGGGATAAGCCCCGTGCAGCAGAGCACTCCATCTGCGCACGCGCGGCCCCAGGAAGATGGCCGCCCCCACCGATGCAAGGGATTACAGCGCAGATCGCGCGCTGTGTCTTCACGTGGGCGCAGGGAAGTCGGAACTCTGGACATGCGCACACCACTACGCCACCAACGGAAAGCTGGGGAAGAAAAGAGCGCTGTGAACACGCCCACCTGACCAGACTAGCCTGATTGACAGGCGAAAACGGCGACTTTGGTAATGTATTTCTCAGCATACATGGGGAATCAGGGTACACTACATACACTATAGTAACGCACAGCGCAGGCCCTATTTAACAGTATTTATAGCTCAATCTCAAAAAACGGGGTGACAGGTTCCCTTTAAGGGCAATCAGGTTTGAATGAGGGGGTGGCTGGGTATGGGAGACCAGATGTAGAGAGTTAAGCAAAGGTCATAAAGTGAGGGAGGGGTAAGACTGACCACTCAAAGAGATGCCAGGATCACATAATGAGATACATGAAAACAGGTCATGGAGACAAGCTGATAGGTAAGAAAGCATACTAAAAGGATTATATGTGCTGCACCAAGACACTCAGATCCAGGGGAAGCATAGAAAAGTCAGTGCAATATATAGAGACATTCAGAAGCCAGGGAGAGCTGGGTAAAGTCAGTGCATACCATGGAAAATCAATGCAGTATACAGAGACATTCGGGAGCCAGGGAGAGCTGGGTAAAGTCAGTGCATACCATGGAAAATCAATGCAGTATACAGAGACATTCGGGTCAAGTGTATACCACTGGGAAAGACCCCCATATGCACTAAATCTATATACATAATTGTCTAATGGTCACTTCCGTCTGTCTGTCTGTCCTTCTGTCACGGTTATTCATTCTCTGGTCTCGGCAGCGGCTGGGCAATATACTACGTGGCTGGGCAATATACTACGTGACTGGCCTATATACTATGTGGCTCTGCTATATACTACGTGGCTCTGCTATATACTACGTGGCTCTGCTATATACTACGTGGACATGCATATTCTAGAATACCAGATGCGTTAGAATCGGGCCACCATCTAGTATCGGATAAACACCTCAGATATTCACATGCTCAAAAAGCATGGGCTAATGTGTACAGATTATGTTGAAGGCGGTAAAGATTCGGCATGTCGGATTTTGGACTGGCGATCAGAGATGAGAGGTTCACTTTGCACTACCCCAGTCGCGGTCCAGGTAGTGCTTGCTGGCAGTGGGGACAGGCGCTGCATGAATTTCCTGAGCTCACCAGATCATAAGCCGAGCCTGGGACCAAGGAGGGTAAGGAAATTTGCACAGATCCTGTCCACAGCGAGAGAGCACTGACTTAGACTGTGGTTGCACTAAGTGATCCGCTCATCTCTACTGCTGATCCTTTTGTTCTCTAAGAGATAATCCACCGCCAGATAGGGCTGGCAGAGGCTTTTGTAGAGAACACAGGAGCGCTCCATAGAGTGAGCGCTCCCATGTATGAAGAGGTAGCTCCCAGTCTATCTATTGTGTATAGAGCCCCTAATCTGACAGAAGCAGGCGGTAGTCACCAACTGCTGGTACAGACGCCTGCCATCAGCAGATGAAGCCATCCAGCCATATGATTTATGACCAGCACTGATGTACAGTGAGCGTTTTATGCACTTAATGATGGTTTTCCGTTAACGGTGACTACATGTAATCTCTGCTGTTTGACTTTGCATTTATTTTTTAACCTGTCAGCTTCAGTGTGCCATCACCAGACTAATTTCAAAAATTTTCCGTTCATATGAAAGCAGATTTTATATGTATGAATTCTGATGACAATCAGAAAACTTATCAGAATAAAAATGAATGAGAAGACCGTGCCAGAGCGGCTCACAGCAACTCATCGTGTTTCATTTGTAATTTTGGCATCTGAGGATAAACTCAAAAGCAAATTTTGGATTTCCTCATACAAAATGTAAGATTTTTTTCTCTCTCAACATTTGTAGGGATTTCACTCTTTGACAGGAGATTTTGTTCACATAGGCAGCAAGGTCTCATGTGAAACAAAACAGGAAGGTTATAAAACCTTCAGGTAAAACAAAACAGACAAACTTTCTCTAGTATAATAGTGGAAATAAGCAAAAAACAAATCTGTCCAAACAGCAATATGGGCTCAATCATGCAGGGAAAATTAACACAGAGCGTGTTAGGGGCGGAACATGAATGGCCAACACATACATGTCATTCCACCCCTCCACGCAGACAGTTTCTGAGGAAGGTGAGCTGCCTTAAATAAGCCATTCAAAGCCTGGAAGTAGAAATATGGGAACAGCCAGTCCCACCAATCTCTTCTTGCCGTTCCTAAAACCCAGGCCCATTAAAAACTCTTTCAGAACTATCTGAGCTGGAGCCTGCTCTCCAAGGCTTCACACCACCAAGCCTAACCACCTTGGTCACAATTATCTCCCTTCCAGGACCTGTCCAGCTGCCACCTTTAAATATCCATCTCTCAACGTACTAACCTCCAGTAGACTTTAAAGGGGTTTTCTTATTGTTACTTTTTTCATCACATTATTTATTTAAATAACAAAACCATCCTAACTTCCCCTCCTGAAGCTCCAGCGTTGCCTCTCCACCAATCTCGGTAGTCTTTGGTGACATATCTGCAGCATGACTGTATCATGTGAGCGGTGGGTCGGAGTATTGGGTTCTTGTGCTCTTCACCATGTCACGACCACTGAATTCAGCAATTGGTTGCACTGGTCACATGCTTCTGTGTGTTCCTTGTAAGGATCTCTTTACAATGGATGGAGATCCAAAATCCTTACCCCTTTATACTTTTTTATAAAATTAAATATCTACTGGCTATCACTACAAATGAACTTTTATGCACCAATACGAATTAACCCCATCTGTTTGTCTTTGTACCCTACACCCAACGAGTGAAATAAGTTTTTAAAACATCACCAATTTTCTAAGTAAATATATTTGTAAAGGTGCTATGGACATTACATTCTTAACATATGTCAGTAACAAACCATCCGGATCCACACAGGCAAAGAAATAAAATTATACGTTCGTATCCATAAATTAAGTTATACGTAATAATGAAAAATTACAGAGGCAAATGTATTGAGCACATGAAGAAAGATGTGGAAAAAGCCATGGAAAGTCATGACACCAGCTGAAATCTATCAGTAATTAGAAAGCAATCCTGCCAGTGAAAAATAATAACAGCGGGTTTAACTGGTAGCCTATAAAAAGATGTCTCATTAGCAAGGTGTCACACAAAAAATAGGGATTTTTGTGTACTCACCGTAAAATCCTTTTCTCAGAGCCATTCATTGGGGGACACAGACCGTGGGTGTATGCTGCTGCCAATAGGAGGCTGACACTAAGTGAAACAAAAAAAAGTTAGCTCCTCCCCTGCAGTATATACCCTCCTGCTGGCTCTCAGCTAACCAGTTCGGTGCAAAAGCAGTAGGAGATCAATAACAATATATCAGCGTATAGCATGTCATATTCTAAAAAACAAGCATAAGCTAATAACAGGGTGGGAGCTGTGTCCCCCAATGAATGGCTCGGAGAAAAGGATTTTACGGTGAGTACACAAAAATCCCTATTTCTCCTTAGCCTCATTGGGGGACACAGACCGTGGGACGTCCCAAAGCAGTCCCTGGGTGGGGACAACAATAGATCAGGCCCTGTGTAACCGCTACTTACAAGTGCGCCACCGCGGCCTGCAGAGTCCGCCTGCCCAGACTCACATCTGTGGAAGTGTGGGAATTATAGTGCTTCAAGAATGCATGCGGACTGGACGAATCCGCAAGCTTGCAGGCGTGCCTTGCTGACGCCTGGTGCCTAGAACCCTTGATAGACAGGGAGATAGGCTGACATCTAGCACGGAAGGACTCCTGGATGGTGAAAAGAATTCACCATGTTATCATGGTCGATGAAACGGCTAAACCCTTCCTGAAAATGACAGGAAGCCTTCCTCTACCGTCAGGAAGCCCAAATAAAATCTCCAACCTTCAGAAGGACGCTCTCCTCAAGACGCACCTACTCGGAGCACTCACTTCGTCCAGAATATGGGGGATCTTATTCCATTTTGTGGACTGGAGCCAAAAGAGATGAGGGAAGAACTATGCCCTCATAACAGTGGTAATACAGTACCACCTTGGTAACAAGGGATGGAGATGGCCTGAGGACAACCTTGCCTTGAAGGTAATTAGGGAAAAAAGTCTGAAAGAGCAGAGAAGCTAGCTCCGAAGACTCGTCAAAGTGAGAATATGGCAGAGGAGAACGGGACGACTTTCCCTGATAGTAAAGTCTGCCCGGATGAAAAAAGGAGCCTACTGTAAGGCTCCTAGGAATAATAAGGTCCCAATGATCTAACGGTATGCGATAGGGAAGAACTACGTGTGAAAACTCCCTGTGAGAAAGTCCCTACTTACAGTTGTGCTGCGATAAGGCGAGAAGATACTAGCTCCGCAAACAAAAAACGGACGTGGTCAGTGCGGATCTCTGAGGATCACTGGGGCCCCTTTCTGCTTCCGAAAGGCTTTCGGAAGCAGTGGAAGGGGAGTTATGGAAACTGGTACCACGGCAGAACCAGAGCATGGAGAGCGATGGCTCTTGGATCTCGAGGCCGAACCACGAACTCGAGTACATTGGCCTTCAGTCTGGATGTCATCCCTCCTACAACTGGAGAGCTCCAGTAAGGACAGATCTGATGGAAGACTTCGGGGTGAAGTTCCCACTGACTTGAGGCGGAACCCTGACGGCTGAATTTGTTTGCCGTTCAGAGTTCTACTTCTGGGATATATACTGCCGAGATCACCGAATAATAGACTTCGGCCCATCAGAGAAAGTAAGGTACCTCGGTCATGGCGCCTGATCGTGGGTACCTGCTAGATGACTGGCGTAAGGCACCGCCGTGGCATTATCCAATTGAATTCGGATAGGGTGACCCGCCAGAAGGCAGTGGACCTGATGTAAGACTACCGTTCGGATCTCCAGAACAATGATGGGGAGAAGAAGACTGGCATTGGTAGTTACTAATAACCATTGAACCGGGAGAAAGGCCCTGGATAAAGAAGGAGCTCAGAGACTATTGTCTGAAAGTCTATTTGACTTGCTGAAAACGAGCGGAGCGAAGGAAACCGTTTCCATTGTCGTCACCATTTTTGCTCAGAACTCTCTTAGCAAATCGAATGAAATGAGGGGTGAGTAATCAAGTCCTCAGAACTCTCCTTGCGCGAGCTCCCTGTTGAAGGGCCATGACCTTCTAGAAGTGTGCAGGATCATCCTCAAAAAGGATATCTGCTGGGCTGGAAATGAGGAGAACTTGTCTAAGTGTAGCTGCCAGCCCAGGAGAGAAGGTATCGCAAGAGATATAGACGACTCAGCGTAGTCCTGGAAGGGCGGCTAGACAGATCAAACAGGGCAGGACGAGCACGCCTCTAGAGTGCAAGAGAAACATGACATCCGCCATAACCCGAGCGAACACTCTGGGTGCGGAAGCAAGGCCAAAGGACAAGGTTGTGACATGAAAATGCTGTTGATGAATGGAAAGGCGAAGGAATTTTTGCAGAGGGCAAGCAACCCGAATGTCGATGGATGCCGGAAATTGCACCTTTTTCTGTTGAAGTATGGCTGAGCGGAGGAACTCCATCCAAAGAAGGAGGACCATGTCAAAGGTTGTTAGAAGTTTGAGGTCCAGGGTCGATCTTACTTTTCGTTCCCCTGTTTGGAACCAAGATCCCTTAGATCTAGACTGTGCTGGACAATCCTTATACAATCCTTTGTCAGACTCCCGCTCAAAGGATTTGATTGGCCAGTTGTTGCTGGTGTGAATCAAGGTAGTTAAGGTCTCCAGCCAGGAGACCATTGCTCTAGCAATCCATGCGGCCGCTAGGGAGGACAGAGCGCTGGACTCGAAGCCGCAAGACGGAATGAACCAGATTTGCTATCTGACAGTCCGTGGTATTTTTAATTGATGACCCATCAGGTAGGGATACTGGTAGGAATACCACAGGAGATTCTACCCGGTTAATCTGCCCCATGGCAGAATGTGCGGCTGCATCCAGCAGGTCATAGTCTCTTGCCATCTCCTCTTTTCACGGTGCAGAGATAAAAATTAGGCACCCTCGATCCATCAACCTCTTAACAGGGAAGTGGAGAGGAATTGTCCGCCTTCTTGCATCATCCACTAAATAGTGGTGATGCAGAGGGGGGAGCTTGTACGCCAAAAAGGGTGCCTCTATATGTCCACAGAGTACAGGTCTCCAGGTGGACAGGACAGGTTGTCTGGCGTTAGGCCTGGATGCAGAAGAGGAAACATGGAGACGACACTCCGTGTGCTCGTCTGTTGATGGTGTGGGGAGATCGGTGCCCTTTAAAGGACCCGTCGCCCTTAAAAAACAGGCCAGGCATGGCATCCCACGTAGAGGCTTCTGTCCAGTGAATCGCTTATCCGAATTGAATGGCAAATGCTCTCGAGGGAGTTTAGTCTCTGAAGCTCTGGCAAGCTCAGGCAATATCCAATCCATATTCAGAGCCTTGTTGTCATCAAATCATTGGTGAGGGAGCAGGAAACGAAAAACTTCCGTTTTCTAGATGCCTGTATGTTTCTAGACGCCTGCACGTTTCTAGAATACTTGCGGCCCCTGCTTGCCGACGGCTCCCATGTAGTATAGGGACCATGTATATTGGTCCTGCGAGCACTCCAAACACAGAGGGTACACAGAGGGATTCAATCTCTTGGTCAGAGAACCATGGATTGGTCAGTGAAGAAGTCCACTGAGGGGAACTAGAGGATAAAGCTGGGGTCGGCGGCGGAGGGCTCCTCGGACTGATCAAGCGCCTTTAAGACCAGGAAATATTGGTCATACGCCTTTAAGACCAGGGAATACTGGTCATGCGCCTTTAAGAACAGAGAATACTGGTCATGCACCTTTAAGACCAGAGAATACTGGTCGTGCACCTTTAAGACCAGAGAATACTGGTCGTGCACCTTTAAGACCAGGGAATACTGGTCGTGCGCCTTTAAGACCAGGGAATACTGGTCATGCGCCTTTAAGACCAGGGAATACTGGTCATGCACCTTTAAGACTGGGAATACTGGCCATATGCCTTTAAGACCAGGCCAGGTACTTCCTTACCCGGGTACTGATGTAGAGTCGATGTGCCCCTTTAATGCAAAAATACTGTCACCCCAGTGTGAGCTGGCCGGGTGGACCAAGATGGCCACCGGGAGCTGCAGAGTTGATAAAATCTCGCAGAGAGCGAGAAGCGCCAATTTGGGGGGCGGAGCCACAGACACGATGTTGAATAGGCCCAAGCCGGGGCCTAAATTTCTGTAGCCGGCGGGCGACACCAGCGGGGCGTTCCAGGCAAGACTTCCAGGATGCGGTCTACAAATCGGCCGAAGCCGGGGACTAAATTTTTGCAGCCATCCAGAGCGTTACCTCAGAGAGGTGGGCCACAGGGAAGTGGCTGAGGCTGCCTGTCAGCATGTGGATATCCCACTGAAGATGGATCCACTCACCATTGGTGCGCGTCCCGGCATGGAGCCGCCGCGAATGTGGGTTTCAGCGCTGTTCTGTGCAGCGTGGACGGTGCAGGGATAAACCTCAATCCATCATCCGTTTGTTAGGGAGGTGGAGAGGACCCGTCCGCCTCCTTGTGCCATCCGCTTTCACAGTGGTGGGACAGTGGGGGCTGCTCGGACGCCATAGAGAGGGGCCTCTGTACAGCCACGGCGTTCAGTCCGGGTGGACAGGGCCAGTTGTCCGGCATTAGGCCTGGCTCCAGGAGAGGATACATGGAGGCGACACTCCATGTGGTCGCCTGCTGCTGGTGTGGGGAGATCGGGACCATGAAAGGAACCGTCGCCCCTGAAGTGAGCTCAGGCATGGCTTCCCACGTCGCAGGAAAGGGTACGGGGAGGTATACTCGCCGTGCTCGCCTGTTGATGGTTCGGGGGAGATCGGAACCTAGAAAGGAACCGTCGCCCCCTTCACTCCGTTAATTAAAAAATAAAAATTTACAGAAAAGTAAACAATAAAATAAAAACGTTGGGGTCTGAAACAGACCCATGTGCCTCCTACAGACACTAAGCAAGAACTGGTTAGCTGAGAGCCAGCAGGAGGGTATATACTGCAGGGGAGGAGCTAACTTTTTTTTGTATCACTTAGTGTCAGCCTCCTATTGGCAGCAGCATACACCCACGGTCTGTGTCCCCCAATGAGGCGAAGGAGAAAAACATTTCATGCGGGATAAAACTAGTGAGCTGTCTTAAGACCTATGCGACCTTATTGTTGCAAAACATACGGATGGCATTAGTTACAGAGGAATTTCTAAACTACTGAAGGCTGTTAGGGCCAAACATCATTCCACCATAAACCGACCAGAACCAGGTGCTTCTCGCAAGATTTCAGACAGAGGAGTGAAAATAAATATCAGAAGAGTTGTACAAGAGCAAAGGACCACCTGTGGAGCGCTACAGAAAGAACAGAAATCAATTGTTTCAAAGAAAACTATAAGTAATACACTCTACTTCCATGGTCTGTATGCACTCATCACGCAATATTCCACTGATGAACAAAAAGCATGTTCAAGCACGTATACAGTTTGCTCAACAACATTTAGACAAAAATAACGGGAAAATATAGTCTGGTCAGAGAAGACCAAAATTAACTCTTTGGATGCCATAATACACATCATGTTTGGAGGCCAAAAGGCACTGCATCTCACCCCAAAACTGCCATACCAAGGGTGAAGTTTGGAGGTGGAAACATGATGGGTGTGGGGTTGTTTTTCAGAAAGCGGCACTGGCAAACCAAGTGATTGAAGGAAGGATTGGATGGGTTGTTACAGACATCTGAATGGAATTTAATGTCAATAGCACCTTTAGAAATATTTATGGTACTTAGAAAACTGGTGACGTGTTCAGTACTTATTTCAGACACTGTATATGGCAGTGCGGGACGGTTAACATGAAGCATTGTACAAGTTCAGAGCTGGAAGGTGCTTGTGTTATTTTAACAGCCGACATCCTGCTGCAATCGCTGGGATCAGAGATTGCTCTGATCCTAGCCATTTAACCCATTATATGTCACAAACAACCATGGAATGTACTTAGTTTTACAGTCTAGTTATAAGAGCCTTGTTATTAGGCAAGAGAGAGACTGGAAGAATATCAACGCAGCAAATAGAGGAGCCTGCAATGAACATAAGCCCAGACAAATATCACAGTTTCTACAGTTCTGGAAATATACCGCTATCCTGTACTACTACATAGGATCATAGATGGTCTTAAAAAATAAATAAATTAAAGTCCTCAGTAAAATAGAGACAATATGGAGGCTGGAAATATACCGTACACAGTGCAATACAATATATGCCAAGGATCTCAGGAGATTTCAAAGCAATATGGCCTCTATTATTCTCTATTAAGTGTGTAAAAATCTCTTGTAGCTGTTAGTTCAATCATCTAATAAGTGAGGCAGACACTTAAGAGAATTCTAGATATTACTGCTACATGGGGGATACAAGGAAATGCAGAAATACCAGTGCAATAAGACACTACCACTAACAATATTGCAGGGTACACAATTAAACTACCTAGGTATATAATCTTATGTATATATCACATTAAGGTCATGGAGTGGCCTAGCCAATCTCCAGACTAATGCCAGAAAAAAATATGGAGGGAGTTGAAGCTCTGAGAGAAGTGGACCAAAATTCCTCCTGACATGTGCACAAACCTCATCATCAAATACACAAAACCTCTGACTGCTGTTCTTGCCAACAAGGGTTTTGCCACCAGGTATTAAGTCTTGTTTGCCAGAAGGGATCAAATACTTATTTCTCACTGCAAATTGCAAATAAATGTATATAAATTTATACAATGTGATTTTATGGATTTTATTTTTGATATTCTCTCTCAATAAGATTAACCTACCCTTAAAATTACAGACTGTTCATGTCTTTGTCAGTGGGCAAACTTACAAAATCAGCAATTATTTCTGTACAATGCTCATTTTGGATGGATTAATCTCAAATAGGTCCATGAGAGAGGAGGACTGGAGAAACAAACAGAAGGAAACACAGAAAGAGTGTGTTGAGCTTTCCAACAAGTCTTTTACCTAATCCCAGAGATGGATAAACATCTACACTGCTCAGAACTTCTATATAATTTCTTCCTTGCTGCTGTTCCTGTCTGTGTGCTAAAATTAAGGAATTAAGACCAGGAGGAATCCATCTCTATGCGCGGTGATGTGGGTGGAGACATCATGGCATCTCTCCTTCACCCACTAGCTTACAAATTATAGATTGAGCCTGTAGAATGGAAGCTGGTGAAATTGCAAGAAAAAAGTAATTTAATGGCAAAAAAATTAGTATTATTTCTCATGTACCTACCCAAAGGTTAAGACATCAAGATCACATTAGTGAGAGCCTCATATCAAGCACCACCACCACTAAGCGGTTACAATTTCCAGCAGAGGTGGGATATAAACAGTGAGCGGAGCAGCGCTCAGACATATCTTTAGTGGCAGCTCCCATGATTACTTCCTATGGGCTGCTGACCATATATTCTAGGGAAAGGTCACCAATATCAGTGCAGTGTAAAACCCCTTTAAATGCAAAATCTACCTAAATAGTGTGAAATCGTTACATTTGTATGGTTAAAAAACAAAACAAGCAGACTTGCTATTCAGGTAATCTGGTAACATTAGCCAACATCCCCAGGTAAAATGTACAGCGGAGGAACAATTTCAGAGTTTTCATTATGCATTTCTTTCCCCCTGGATATTTTATATTCTCATGTGGTGCTCTCGTCCTCTGGATAACAGCTTTGTAAAAAAAAAAAAAAAATACCTTGACTTGAAATATAAAGAAAGCTTTGAGAAAAACGTGCTGAAAGAAGATAAGATAGCGACGGTTAGATAGCGATGCATATGAACAGCAGCTTGAAAGTAAATGTCTGTAATGTCTGTGGCAGGAGCAGCTCAAAAGATTGGAATCAGTCTGTCAACATATCACTCTTAGGGTACCGTCACACAGTGGCATTTTGATCGCTACGACGGTACGATCCGTGACGCTCCAGCATCGTAACAATATCGCTCCAGCGTCGTAGACTGCTGTCACACTTTGCAATGTACGACGCTGGAGCGATAATTTCATGACGTATGTGCGATGTAGAAGCCGTTGGTTACTATGCGCACATCGTATACGATATATGTTACACCATGCGATCATGCCGCCACAGCGGGACACTAGACGACGAAAGAAAGTTTCAAACGATCTGCTACGACGTACGATTCTCAGCGGGGTCCCTGATCGCAGGAGCGTGTCAGACACTGCGATATCGTAACTATATCGCTCGAACGTCACGAATCGTGCCGTCGTAGCGATCAAAATTGCACTGTGTGACGGTACCCTTAGTGGGAGGGACGACGCCCCAACGCGCGCCCGCTATTTAATCAGATAAAGAATTCCACACTCAAGTATATAAAAAAAAACATAAATAACAATAAAGAAAAACAACAACGTGTCTCTAAACCACCAAAAGTAACCGGATTAGTGAATAGGCAATCCATCAAATGGTCAACAGTGTGTAATCACGTGTTTAGTAGAGTACATTTACACTAAAGGTGCCCAAACATCTTACATTACTGTCATCTGAACATTCGCTCCTTCTCCAGACACCCTACAGTACTTATGAGCGCTAGAAACGGCCAAGCATTTTGTGTCTATGGGTAGAGTGGTGCGCGGTGGATTCAGACTCCTATGGTACTGACTTATCCATGTGGGGAACAGCAGGATCTAAAGTAAAAAGTGTCCACAAACTACCTCTCATTACACATAGCAGAATAATCAGCGGCCATATGTATGCAGAATATTTGAAGACTGCTTAAATAAGGGCTCATGCAGACGTCGGATGAGCCCTGTCCACTCTCAGACCGCAATACACTGACAGACTGTGGGTCTCCAGAACGGACCATGACAGCTTCATACTTTTCCCATCAATGAGTGGAACAGGCTGCCACGAGAGGCGGTGAGTTCTCCTTCAATGGAAGTTTTCAGAGGCTGGAGAGACATCTGTCTGAGATGGTTTAGTGAATCCTGCATTGAGCAGGGGGTTGGACACGATGACCCTGGAGGCCCCTTACAATTCTAACATTCTATGATTCTAATGAAGCGTTTTCCTTGTAGATTCCGGCCTAGAAACGGCTTTTGGTAGCCACAAGTGTGTGAATGTTTGGCAGTTAAAATTCCAAATCAGCAGCAGAAATCGGAGGGTCAGCTTTGGATTTCTGTCTCGGTCTTCAGAACAAATATATATTGGATTTTATCACACAAAAAATCCATTAAGTGAATATACAATACGTTTTTCTACATAAACCCTATCAGGAGGGTTTCCAGTAAGTCTGTGGCAATCTGTAGCATTGTAGCAGGGATTCTCCTCCAATCAGCTACAAGAGCAGCAGATATGGTCCCGTTACACTAGTCTACCAGGGGCGATAAACAACCGCCAATTGGCTACATGCTTATGATTACTAGCCTGCTTAAACTGGCTGAATCTGGAACAAGCATGTGCCTTAAAAGGGACACTCCCATCTCCAAGATCCTATCCCAATATGTAGTAGTTGTAATAATAAAATTACCAAATACATCTAGTTACAAATGTATAGTTATTCTGATTTGCTGTGTCGCTTTCATCATCTGCAGGCATTGCAGGACGACAGGTACTGCAATGCCTGCACATGAGGAAAGGGACATAGCGAATCAGAAAAACTACACTACATTTCTAATTGGAGAGGTTTGCTAATATTATTATTATTAGACCTACCACATATTGGGATAGGGTGTTTGAGATAGGCATACCCCTTTAAGGTAGGGCACTAATGTTAGATGATAAGGAGTGAACTATTGCTGATTTTAATCTATAACAAGTGGGATTGATGTCAGGGCACTGTACATGCCAGTAAAGTCTTTCTCAACTCAGCAAACTGTATTTTGTGCAATGAACTTTGTACAAAAATAAGATAATTTCTCAATAAACTAAAAGTGAATAATTCATTCAATAAAGTTCTATAAAATATCATTAACAAAGGGCCAAAAACAAAATATTAAATTATTCCCTGTAGGAGGCAGCATAATGAACGCTGGGGGTACGGCAGCTGTGATACCCAGCGATCCTGAGGCTGGTCTTGAATGGAGCCAACGTGCACATGCTCAATCTTCGCTCCATTCATTGTGAACTGCCAAAGATCGGTGAGCCCTATATTCAGCAGATGTAGAACAGCCGTTCTAAAATAGTATGTTAACAACAGGGCTGTGGAATCAGTAAGGCCAGTCTCACACGTCCAGATAATTCCGGTACCGGAATTATCCGTGTCCGTGTGCCCGTGCGTTTATGTGGCACATCAGTGTGGCACACGTGCTGCACACGTGTGCCGCCTGTGTGCCGACTGGGTACCACACGCACCGTGCAGGAGACATCGCTAGAGATAAGCGCTGTCCCCTGCATCTGGTGCTGAAGCCACGATTCATATCTTCTCTCCAGCAGCGTTCGCTGTAGAGAAGATATGAATAATCCTTTTTTTTTTTTGTTCGTGTTTAAAATAAAGATCCCTGTCTACACCCCCCTCCCACCCCCTGTGCGCCCGCCCGCTGTTAATAAAATACTCACCCGGCTCCCTCGCCGTGTCCTGTCCTGGCCGCAGCTTCTCCTGTATGCGGTCATGTGGGGCCTTCCATTACAGTCATGAATATGCAGCTCCACCTCCCATAGGGGTGGAGCCGCATATTCATTACGTCCGTGTGCGGTACGTGTTTTACACGGACCCATTGACTTTAATGGGTCCGTGTAATCCATGCGCTCCCACGAACACTGACATGTCTCCGTGTTTTGCACACGGACACACGGTCCATGAAAACACGCTGACATGTGCAGAGACACATTGATTTCAATGTATCTACGTGAGTCAGTGTCTCCGGTACGTGAGGAAACTGTCATCTCACGTACCGGAGCCACTGACGTGTGAAACCGGCCTAAGCCAAACCACCAACAACTCTGATTCAGACTCCTCAATTTCCCATGACTCCGACCCCACAGCACTGGTCACTACTGAGCATGATGTGCATAAAGTGCAGCACAGATTCATCTCCACTAACAGCCGAGATCCTGAGATCAGGAACAGAACAGACATTTATAGGACATTTTATAACCTTCCAAAATTATGAAAACATATACAGCACATCCTGCATTGTACTACTGTACCCAATGTATTATATATTTTAGGAGTCGGAGCCGGTCCGTTCCATACAGACTCCAACGCCATCGAAATGGACTCCGATTCCACAGCCCTGATTATGAATAGGATAAATTGCAGACTATTGAGGGTCTGACCGCTGGAACCAGCAGTGATTGAAAATGGGTTTCTGCCTGCCTGACCTTCTCTCCAAATATTGTCTATGGGACTGCTGTAGGACAGCAATTGGTGATTTTTGGCAGTCCAATAGAATAGACCAGAGGTTGTGCATGCACGAGTGGGTACCACGAGTCCTCAAGGCCCAATGTTGGAATCAAAGGAGGTCCCAACAGTTAAATCCCCCACAGTTAACTATCCTCATGGATAATGGACAACTTGCTATCTTAGGAATCACCCTCTATAAGAGTTTTCAACAAAATTAAATTCCCGAATATTATTCCTCTACCAAAACTGTCGGCTTAAAGAATTTCTCTGTATGCGCCAAACCAAGATATACAAGAGAAGCTGACCCCATGTATTTACGTACCTGTCCACACTGTAAACCCAATCCACAGGGCTTCGTTCACACCAACATCAGGACTATGTCTGATCTGCTAAAAATTAATTCCGATTAATTCAGTGATCAACCATTGGGTTGCCCAAGTTTCCATCAGGGCATTATTACCTGTACTAGGACATGATATAAGGTGGTATTGCGGTATACGTGTCAACGAACTGGAACCTTGAATAACGTTTGTTCATAGAAAAACCAGACTGTCCTAAAATGTAAGTGTTAACAAGATGGCTTTCTAGATAGCGAGAACACATGAACACTCGTACAGGGTGAAGAAGCAAAAGAAGAAATTGACGACAAGACTGTGGGGCCAGTATTTAAGACAAGTGAATTTTGTGACACATTGCAGTCAACATTGCAAGTTAACCAATTGTGCATTATAAATAGGCTGAGTCACCAACATGTTATTGAGCTAGAGAACATAAGTGGGTGGGCATCCTATTAGCCTGCTGGCACGGGCAATCTTCTAGGCAATGCAATGAGCTCACCATTTCCTATAACCTGAATTAAGAGGATTAGCAGCCATGTTATAGTCTATGGCGAACGCTACATTTACTAGGAGATATATTCTGGTCAGTTAGGACTCTGTATAGACCTAACACTTCCATGTGGTTGTACAGAAAATCATTAAAAGGGAACCTGTCACCATGAACTTGCAGACACCATGTTATAGAGCAAGGGGAGCCGAGAAGATTGATAGATACAGGTCCTTCTCAAAAAATTAGCATATAGTGTTAAATTTCATTATTTACCATAATGTAATGATTACAATTAAACTTTCATATATTATAGATTCATTATCCACCAACTGAAATTTGTCAGGTCTTTTATTGTTTTAATACTGATGATTTTGGCATACAACTCCTGATAACCCAAAAAACCTGTCTCAATAAATTAGCATATCAAGAAAAGGTTCTCTAAACGACCTATTACCCTAATCTTCTGAATCAACTAATTAACTCTAAACACATGCAAAAGATACCTAAGGCTTTTATAAACTCCCTGCCTGGTTCATTACTCAAAACCCCCATCATGGGTAAGACTAGCGACCTGACAGATGTCAAGAAGGCCATCATTGACACCCTCAAGCAAGAGGGTAAGACCCAGAAAGAAATTTCTCAACAAATAGGCTGTTCCCAGAATGCTGTATCAAGGCACCTCAATGGTAAGTCTGTTGGAAGGAAACAATGTGGCAGAAAACGCTGTACAACGAGAAGAGGAGACCGGACCCTGAGGAAGATTGTGGAGAAGGACCGATTCCAGACCTTGGGGAACCTGAGGAAGCAGTGGACTGAGTCTGGTGTGGAAACATCCAGAGCCACCGTGCACAGGCGTGTGCAGGAAATGGGCTACATGTGCCGAAATGGGCTACAGAGAAGCAGCACTGGACTGTTGCTAAGTGGTCCCAAGTACTTTTTTCTGATGAAAGCAAATTTTGCATGTCATTCGGAAATCAAGGTGCCAGAGTCTGGAGGAAGACTGGGGAGAAGGAAATGCCAAAATGCCTGAAGTCCAGTGTCAAGTACCCACAGTCAGTGATGGTGTGGGGTGCCATGTCAGCTGCTGGTGTTGGTCCACTGTGTTTCATCAAGGGCAGGGTCAATGCAGCTAGCTATCAGGAGATTTTGGAGCACTTCATGCTTCCATCGGCTGAAATGCTTTATGGAGATGAAGATTTCATTTTTCAGCACGACCTGGCACCTGCTCACAGTGCCAAAACCACTGGTAAATGGTTTACTGACCATGGTATTACTGTGCTCAATTGGCCTGCCAACTCTCCTGACCTGAACCCCATAGAGAATCTGTGGGATATTGTGAAGAGAAAGTTGAGAGACGCAAGACCCAACACTCTGGATGAGCTTAAGGCCGCTATTGAAGCATCCTGGGCCTCCATAACATCTCAGCAGTGTCACAGGCTGATTGCCTCCATGCCACGCCGCATTGAAGCAGTCATTTCTGCCAAAGGATTCCCGACCATGTATTGAGTGCATAACTGAACATTATTATTTGATGGTTTTTTTGTTTGTTATTAAAAAAACACTTTTATTTGATTGGATGGGTGAAATATGCTAAATTATTGAGACAGGTTTTTTGGGTTATCAGGAGTTGTATGCCAAAATCATCAGTATTAAAACAATAAAAGACCTGACAAATTTCAGTTGGTGGATAATGAATCTATAATATATGAAAGTTTAATTGTAATCATTACATTATGGTAAATAATGAAATTTAACACTATATGCTAATTTTTTGAGAAGGACCTGTATATAGTTTGGTGAGAAAACATGCAGTATAATCTATGTTCTCCGCTCCCCGTGCTCCATAATATGATGCCGGCAGATTGGACTGCATTTTCATGATCGCAGATTCCCTTTAAAAAGGCATGCCCATTACTAGGACAAGCCCATCGTGATAAAAACGTTTGGCCCCATACAATAATGAAGCCTATTCTCACCTTCCGGGCCGGCGTCGTTGGCACTCACTCTCCCGGGGCACCCAATCACTGCTGGCGTCACTGTCTTTGCCTTCGGACAAATGGAACACGAAGAGGAAGTCCAGGTTGGAGCAGATCTCCGACTTCCTCTTCATGCTAAATTCGACAGGAGGCGGGGGACAGTGACGATGAGCCGTCCTCTTATGCTTTATCCTCGTCCTCTCAATTCTTTGTCAGTTCTGCTTCCTACACTCAATACAGTGCTGTGCAGCCAAAACATTAATGGATGAATGGTCTCCTCTTGCCATTGTTGAGTGCGTCCATAGACTTGGCCTGGCTTAGTGTGCATCACCCTACCTTGGATCACTACTTCTCTATATAGGACTGGAAGCTCTGGACTTGTACACCGCTTCCTTCGTTCGGTGTATGAGACGCCAGACAACATAGTTGCCATCCTTATTTGCAGAACGTACCACTGCCTAACCACAGCGCAGAACACTGGAGTGTTGAATGAAATAAAAATAAATACGAATAAACAAATGTCATAGTACGACTATGCAATCAATGCACCAAGAAGGAGAACCCTACCATTTTAAGAAACCTTACTATCAAGTGTAGCACGGCATTATTGTTAAAGAAAACTTGTCAGCATGATTTTATACTGGAGACCACAGACATGGCTGTAATGGTGCATTCAGACATCTGTACAAATCTGTCCAAGATCGGACTTCAATGCCCGGACTGGCCGCGGCTCTCCAAAGCAGGACAGCCTAATATATTCCTATGAAGCTGCCACCCTCAGGTTGGTAGATCCGCGGCCAGTCCGTGCATTGTGGCCCGATCTCGTACAGATTTGTATTGATGTCTGAATGCGCCATTACACAGACTAAATTGATACCCTTGGTTAAGAAATCAGTTTTATAGACTATAGTTTTTAGGCTGGAAACTACATTGGATATTCTCCTCCTTGTCCGGTTCCCCGCCCCTCCGGTCTGTGAATGACAGGTCGCTGCTGAGATTTCAAGTGGAGAATGTCGGTCAATCACACCGGAGGGGCTGGGGATCACAGACTGGGAGGAGGAGACCCCCTGTACAGTCCGGCCCCTGTGCACCGAAATCTAGTTAGAAGAAAACTTCAAATGGTGATTAAAGAAGAACCACAATGCAGATTTCTTCTCCAAAGAAGTCACTAATCCGTATTACAGCCATGTCTGTACTTTACACTAGAAAAACGTGCTGACAGGTTCACTTTAAATGCAATTTTCCAAAGCAGATTTTGTTATCTGGCATGGATAGAGCTTATCATCCCTACAGAGAAGCACTGCAGAAGACACATCTAAAAGCCCTGCACACCTTGAGATGGAAAAGAGAGTACACCTAAGTAGAACTACTGGGTGGGTATGCCGATATCTCTGTTACCATAGCAACAAAAGTTAAGAAATAATATTTGTATCGCAAGGTAAAACACAAATAGTGCTGTGCAACAGAACACATGATAACAATGCAGTAAAGATAAAAATAGGAAAACAAAACAATATATATAGAAATATCTCCCATTCACACCAGATTCATCACGTGAAGGTTCCGCATTAACAGCAGTTTTCAGATCTCGACAAAAGCGGAATTTATCAACTGTTTATTTAGTCCACTGTCGGGTTCATTTTGCATACAGACTACGTAAAACCTGAGACCACCTACTGCATGCACGCACGACGAGAACCTCGTGACGAAACGTGAGGACAGAGGAAGCGTCACGTCCATAGGCAGAGACATTAACGTAACATTTCATTTCACTGCAGGTTTTGTTGTTTTACTTTTAATTGCAAAGTTTTTTTTGAAGAATTTTCAGGTTTCACAAAATACAAATTTAAAAAGGAAAATAAAAAAGGCGAATATATGAACAGATGACAAGAATTCTATGAAAACAGATTAAACCCAATAAATAATAGGTATGCATTAGTCGATATTGTTCAGAAATTCTAATTTTGAACAATCTAAGAAGAGAGGAAGACATACAAGACTTACAATAGACGGAGGTGGGAAAGGATAAATATAGGTATTGGGAGGTAGAGATGAGGAGACGGTTCTCAAATAATCAGGGGTATCCAGAAAATGCCCCACGGGGACCAGATGAGGTTACATTATTCAACCCAATTTTCATTCACAGCAGAGCAATAGTTATCATTACTACAGTCCTAGATCCTAGTGTATAGGTTGTGTAGAGATGGAGGAGACAGGGGAGAAGTTTGCTTCCAAAACTATTAAACCTCTAGAAGTCTAAGGCCATGTTAACACTATGCGGTTTTTACTGCGGAACCGCCGCGATTTTGCCGCTGCGGGTCAGCAGCTGTTTTCCATGCAGGGTACAGTAACATACATAGTAACATAGTTAGTAAGGCCGAAAAAAGACATTTGTCCATCCAGTTCAGCCTATATTCCATCATAATAAATCCCCAGATCTACGTCCTTCTACAGAACCTAATTGTATGATACAATATTGTTCTGCTCCA
Source organism: Ranitomeya imitator (assembly GCF_032444005.1). NCBI lineage: Eukaryota > Metazoa > Chordata > Amphibia > Anura > Dendrobatidae > Ranitomeya > Ranitomeya imitator. The sequence continues at coordinate 737,210,443 of NC_091284.1, read as the reverse complement.
GGAAGACATCCAGGCCTCTCTTGAACCCCTCGACTGAGTTCGCCATCACCACCTCCTCAGGCAAGCAATTCCAGATTCTCACTGCCCTAACAGTAAAGAATCCTCTTCTATGTTGGTGGAAAAACCTTCTCTCCTCCAGACGCAAAGAATGCCCCCTTGTGCCCGTCACCTTCCTTGGTATAAACAGATCCTCAGCGAGATATTTGTATTGTCCCCTTATATACTTATACATGGTTATTAGATCGCCCCTCAGTCGTCTTTTTTCTAGACTAAATAATCCTAATTTCGCTAATCTATCTGGGTATTGTAGTTCTCCCATCCCCTTTATTAATTTTGTTGCCCTCCTTTGTACTCTCTCTAGTTCCATTATATCCTTCCTGAGCACCGGTGCCCAAAACTGGACACAGTACTCCATGTGCGGTCTAACTAGGGATTTGTACAGAGGCAGTATAATGCTCTCATCATGTGTATCCAGACCTCTTTTAATGCACCCCATGATCCTGTTTGCCTTGGCAGCTGCTGCCTGGCACTGGCTGCTCCAGGTAAGTTTATCATTAACTAGGATCCCCAAGTCCTTCTCCCTGTCAGATTTACCCAGTGGTTTCCCATTCAGTGTGTAATGGTGATATTGATTCCTTCTTCCCATGTGTATAACCTTACATTTATCATTGTTAAACCTCATCTGCCACCTTTCAGCCCAAGTTTCCAACTTATCCAGATCCATCTGTAGCAGAATACTATCTTCTCTTGTATTAACTGCTTTACATAGTTTTGTATCATCTGCAAATATCGATATTTTACTGTGTAAACCTTCTACCAGATCATTAATGAATATGTTGAAGAGAACAGGTCCCAATACTGACCCCTGCGGTACCCCACTGGGTACAATGTTACCCTATGGAAAACAAAAACCGCTGTGCCCACATTGCGGAAAATCCCGAAAAAAACCGCGCTGAATTGCTGCGGGAAAAAAAAGAAGGACCATGTCACTTTGTGCAGAATCGCAGCGATTCTGCACCCATAGGAATGCAATGATCCGCTTACTTCCCGCATGGGGCTGTGCACACCATGCGGGAAGTAAGCGGATAATGTGCGGGTTATACCCGGGGTGGAGGAGAGGAGACTTTCCTCCAGGCCCCGGGAACCATATTTGAGTAAAAAAAAAAAAAAAATTAAAATAAAAAAATCATGATATACTCACCTCTGAAGTCTCAGCGCTGCACGCGGCCGTCCGGTCTCAGGTTTGCTATGCGACCAGGACCTTCGGTGACGTCGCGGTCACATGACCGCGACGTCACCGAAGGTTCTGGTCGCACAGCATCTTTGGAACCGGACCGCCGCCTGCAGCGCCGAGGAGATCGGGACATCAGAGAGTGAGTATATCATTATTTTATTATTTTTAACATTACTATTGATACTGCATATTGCTGCATATGCAGCATCAATAGTAGGGGTAAAATCCCGCAGCGGAACCCGCAGGACAAACCGCGATAAATCTGCAGGGATAACCGCAGCGGGTTTGCCCTGCAGATTTATCAAATCCGCTGCGGGAGAACCTGCAGGACAGAACACAACGTGTGAATGTGGCCTAATAGTTCCCCTAGATAGATTCTGTGGAAAGACATTAAGTACCGGTATTTAATAATAAGCAAGGTTCCTCTTACACAATTACTTATCAAACCCGTAATTAACCCTTCACTGCCAGAATCCCTTAATCCTATTGTTAAAGCCATTATTCTGGCTTGAAAAAAAAAAAATTGGCTAATCACAACAAATAAAACTTCTAAATGTGAACAATGAAACAACATTCCCCTTTCCTTTATTACATTTATGGGCAAAGGCCTTATTCCCGATTCTTGGACTTTGGCAGGTATCAAATTTTAGACTTGTATGATGGTATCTGTTTTTTCTTTTTCTTTTAGCGACCTCAAACTAAAATTAACTATCACAGACTGCCTTCACTTCTTATTTATTAAAGAAATTAAAACCCTTTTAAAAACAGTAAAATTCTCCTCATTGAGTTCATCGGTCTATTGATAGGAAATCCAAACAACAAAGTACTTCGAACACTAATCATTAATTTACCCATCTCAATAAAGATATTCACTTTGAAAAAATTTCCACATGATTAAATGGGAAAAAAAAAGACCTAAAAAAAAAAATGTTTTTCATTAAACTAGTGGGAGAAAAGCCGAAAACTAACCTACGCTTCCAACATCTGCAGGTCTCTCCATGAGTCTTATTAGAAGAGGTTTTTTAGGTGGTATTATAGACCAATTAGACTTTCAAAAACAGTAATAAATTATTCTCCTAACTGCTGGATAGACTGTGGGGAAAAAAAGTGATTTAATACATATTTATTGGAGCTGTCCGAAACTTAAAAATCTGTGGTATCAATTAATTAAATAATTAAGAAATTACGGTACTCAAGAGGACGAACACTGTGGCCCCAAATGGTCCTTCTTTCTCTGGAGATGCAACCCCCCCTTCTAATCCATAAACTTCTGGTGGAAAAAAAAAAAAAAAAAATCAATATACGGTAAGCCAATCTCAATGATATTATTGCAAAAATAATCTGTGCATAAAATATGAAAGCAAAATTTCCATGATAAATACGTGAAAAATATTACAAAGAAAATGAGATCTTTGGAGTCAATTATTTCCTTAAAATGCTATTTTGTTTTATTACCAATTCAGGTGATTAATATGTTATTAAGACTTAATTTCAGTGATTTGTGTATTGGATTTTTTATTTTGTATTCTTTGTTCTCGATTGTAACAAATATACCGTAACTGTACAATATCTGTCCTCCCCTTATTTTCCTTCCCCTTTTTTCTTTCTTTTGTTGCCCCTCATTAATATTTCCTTGCCTCTATATAAACAATTTAATAAAAATTACTGAAACACAAATACTGATGTAAAATACTGACCAAATACTGATGTAAAATACTGACCAAGTACTGATGTAAAATACTGACCAAATACTGACTGTGTACTAAAGCACCATTCCAGCAGTTTTTTTTTATTTCACGGCTGGAGTGGTGCCGAAAATCCAAGTCCCTGCCCAGTGTCTCGTACTCGCCTTCCATCATTTTCATCTGTTTTTGCCGCCGCTCCTGTCCATCTCCAGTTTGTGACCTGCCGACTGCTCCAGTGTTTCATGGAAAGTGATGGAGGTCACTAATCAATGCGAGTCTATGAGAGCCTCGTTCTGGCTCTTAGATTGCATGGAGCGCTAGTGACTTGTCTTTTGACTTCAGGCCAGTCAGAAGCTGTATTCGCAAGATGGTGCCGCGGTACCCGACCGGCGTAAAAAAAAAAAAAACTGTGAAAATGCTGAAGGACCGAGTATATAACCGGGGGCAGGGGGTTTATGTGCAAAGAACCACTCCAGAGCAGACAAAAAAAACTAATGCTGGAGTGGCGCTGTATTGTACACATAGGTCACTGTCACAATTTGGCAGACTGAAGTCACAAAGAGTGACCTCAGACTTTGTTTCAGCCTGGAAATCCTCATTAACCTTTTCACCCCTGAGCCAATTTAGATGTTTTTGTTTTTTCCTCCCCTTCTTGAAAGGGCTATAACTTTTTATTACTATTTCCGTCAATACGGTCATGTGAGGGCTTGTTTTTTGTGGGACGAGTTGTACTTTTGAACAACACCATTGGTTTTACCATATAGTGTACTGTGAAAGTGATTAGTGAAATTGCAAAAAAAAAAAGTGCCAGTCCACAATTGTTTTATTTTTTTATTTACCATCTTCGTTGTACAAAACAGGATAAATAGTAGTGAAAGCACCACTTCAGCGGTTTTGTTTATTGCACCGCTGAAGTAAGTCCCCTGCCCTCTGTCTCATACTCACCTGTTGCTGCCTTCATCCTTTTCCAGCGTCACTCCCGTCAGTCTCCGGCGGAAAGTGACCTGCCTGCAGCTCCAATGTTTCATGGAGTGGCGCAGGGGTCACTTTTCAATATAAGTCTATGAGAGCCTCGTTCTGCCTCTCCATTGAGGTCTTGTGACGACTTCAGACTTACAGCCAGATAGAAGCTGCGCTCACATGATGGCGCCGCAGGACCAGAGACGCGTCGGTAAAAGGTGGAGCCGCTGGAAGGCGAGTATAAGAACGGGGGGCAGGGAGCTCACATTTAAAGCGCCATAGCTAAATAATAAAGTTTTTATCACTGGTGATAAAAGTGGTGCTAAGAGCGCTACTTATTGGATTGACTACAGTAGTTATTTGTATACACTAACGTATTTAAATTATCACAATAAAAACGATATGTTGGAATCTGCAGTCAGCTACAGGACTGTCACCCATCGGGGATGCTAGTCTCTTATCGCAGGTCAGTAAAAACAGATATTGGTGGTCACTAAGGGGTTAAACGTACAGAATATTTATATTTTGTGAAAACACAAGAGAGTAGGAAAAGGTGCTTACTGGTAGCATCTCTGAGGGCGATGGGGAGTAGTTTCTCCACCTACTTGGCTTTTAGCAGCAAGGAACGGAAATGACAGCTTGTTTCTAAGGCAAATCTCAGAATGCAGGATTTTGGCTTCAGAGAGACGGGACTCCTCGGGACGACGGATCAGTCACAGAACGGACCCGACTCATCCGTTTTCCTATTGAGTTCCATTTCACCGTTCCAAAAATGAGTGTAAGGGAATGTTCACACTTTATTTTATTTTTTTTAAAGAAAAGCTAAGGATAAAAAACACGCACAACAGCAACAATAAATTAGATTCCTAAAATCTCATTCACAAGGTGAGTTTCTTGAATTGCGGTACACTTTCCTAAAAAATAAAAAAAAAATAAAAAAAAAGCAGCATTTCAACGCTTTCAGTGTTAATTTCAGCCATTCGAATAGCGGAAATTTTTTTTTTTTTTAAATTAAATGTGTGTATTGGACGCAGCGTTTTTCCTATTAACAGTCTGATGTTTGGTGATGTAAAATGCGCTGCACATACTCCACATGTGAACATGCCCTAACAAAACTCAAAGGGCAGGTGTGAAGTGAGACGAAAAAAGGTTGGTTTGTTTTTTATAAATCTATCACTGCAGTACTGCACACCCATATTTCGGTCAATATGCTGGGATTAATAAATGCACAGACTACCAGATATTAACATTATGCTAGACCTCACACAGCAAAACAAGGCCGGGCAAGCTAAGCAGCAATTAATGACCATGTCCAGGTCACAGGAAATTCAGCGTCATGTTGGCAATAAAAGCCAGAATAGGAAGACGTTTCCATGCTCTATGTTGGGGAGTGACGCATCCACATAAATGTGTCATGTCGTTATAGCTGGACACTCAGGGGCACACGTCCAGTCTGCTCAGTCTTAAGAACCTCGATGTAAGTGAAGGGCTGATACTAACAAGTTACCAAACATGCCAATAAGGAAAATATTTCCGAAATGCTTAAAAAGGTAGCGGCCACCTCTCCCGACATGCCTGTCTAGTAAATCCTTGTAATCCCCATGAAATATTACCCTTCTTATTGTTCTGGCACCAATTACATACTATTGGTCTGGGGGAAAATGTGTGTAAATGGGTTAGTAACTGGCTTAGTGATAGAAAGCAGAGGGTGGTTATAAATGGTATAGTCTCTAACTGGGTCGCTGTGACCAGTGGGGTACCGCAGGGGTCAGTATTGGGACCTGTTCTCTTCAACATATTCATTAATGATCTGGTAGAAGGTTTACACAGTAAAAGATCGATATTTGCAGATGATACAAAACTATGTAAAGCAGTTAATACAAGAGAAGATAGTATTCTGCTACAGATGGATCTGGATAAGTTGGAAACTTGGGCTGAAAGGTGGCAGATGAGGTTTAACAATGATAAATGTAAGGTTATACACATGGGAAGAGGGAATCAATATCACCATTACACACTGAACGGGAAACCACTGGGTAAATCTGACAGGGAGAAGGACTTGGGGATCCTAGTTAATGATAAACTTACCTGGAGCAGCCAGTGCCAGGCAGCAGCTGCCAAGGCAAACAGGATCATGGGGTGCATTAAAAGAGGTCTGGATACACATGATGAGAGCATTATACTGCCTCTGTACAAATCCCTAGTTAGACCGCACATGGAGTACTGTGTCCAGTTTTGGGCACCGGTGCTCAGGAAGGATATAATGGAACTAGAGAGAGTACAAAGGAGGGCAACAAAATTAATAAAGGGGATGGGAGAACTACAATACCCAGATAGATTAGCGAAATTAGGATTATTTAGTCTAGAAAAAAGACGACTGAGGGGCGATCTAATAACCATGTATAAGTATATAAGGGGACAATACAAATACCTCGCTGAGGATCTGTTTATACCAAGGAAGGTGACGGGCACAAGGGGGCATTCTTTGCGTCTGGAGGAGAGAAGGTTTTTCCACCAACATAGAAGAGGATTCTTTACTGTTAGGGCAGTGAGAATCTGGAATTGCTTGCCTGAGGAGGTGGTGATGGCGAACTCAGTCGAGGGGTTCAAGAGAGGCCTGGATGTTTTCCTGGAGCAGAACAATATTGTATCATACAATTATTAGGTTCTGTAGAAGGACGTAGATCTGGGTATTTATTATGATGGAATATAGGCTGAACTGGATGGACAAATGTCTTTTTTCGGCCTTACTAACTATGTTACTAGCGATGAGCAAACATGCTGGGATAAGGTGTTATCTCAGCATGCTCTGGTGCTAACCAAGTATCTTCCGCGTGTTCGAAAAATATGTTTGAGTCCCCATGGCTGCATGTCTCGCGACTGTTTGACAGCCTTAACACATGCGAACAAACAGGCAGTCCATGTATGTGTTGCAGCTGTCAAACAGCCACGAGACATACAGCTGCGAGGACTCCAACATATTTTCCGAGCACGCCAAATACACCCGGTTTGCACATGAGCATGCTAAGGTAACACCTGATCCGAGCACATTCATCACTACTAGTTACTAAATAGTATGGGGGGTTGGGGGGATTTGGCCATAGAACACCCCAAATTGCTCTTTTAGAGCAGTATAATAGCTAGTCACTTATATCACTATGCTATGACAGGTGATAAATGCTAGATCAGTGGGGGTCCAACTTCTAATACCTTATCAACAGGATGTCAGACCCTCATTTGCCCAGCTGGAAAAAAAACCCACGCAGCCAAGAAAAGTGTAACTAGTCATTGACCTTTCAACTAACTTTGCACAATTAAATATTGTAGAAGTAGAAGCCATTTTTCAATGCATCTCACTAGAGGACACTGTTTCTTTCTCCACTTATGAGCCATTTCTTCAGCTTCCCTTGCCACCTGAACTCAGCGCTGGCTCTAAACAAACTTACATAAAGCAGAAACAGCTCAAATCAGTCTTGGTCAAAGCAAGTCAGACTGACATCACAAAGAGGTATTATGTTGGATCTCACCATGTAAGCCAGTAGGGAGGGGAACAGAGCGAGAAAGTAAGCCGAGCCAAACAGATCGTGCTGCAGGTTGTGAGTGATTTATTTTATCCCAAAGCTGGACTCACAACTACACTGCTTAGTCCTGCGATGTAACTTTCTACATGCTATTATTGCCATTTCTGAATATGTTTTAAATAGAGAAAGAGCAGGATTACTTCTGTTTTGTATGTTAGACATAGTAACATAGTAACATAGTTAGTAAGGCCGAAAAAAGACATTTGTCCATCCAGTTCAGCCTATATTCCATCATAATAAATCCCCAGATCTACGTCCTTCTACAGAACCTAATAATTGTATGATACAATATTGTTCTGCTCCAGGAAGACATCCAGGCCTCTCTTGAACCCATCGACTGAGTTCGCCATCACCACCTCCTCAGACAAGCAATTCCAGATTCTCTTCGCCCTAACAGTAAAGAATCCTCTTCTATGTTGGTGGAAAAACCTTCTCTCCTCCAGACGCAAAGAATGCCCCCTTGTGCCCGTCACCTTGTGCCGGGGCTCTGTGCCTGTGTGCAGGCATCGTCCGATGGGACTACAAGTCCCATCGGATGATGCCTACTACAGTGACAGTAATTGACGCATTAGCCAATGATGGGACAGAGCCCCGGCACACACGCACAGAGCCCTGGTAGGCACGCACAGAGCCCCGGCAGGCACGCACAGTGTCCACCCACGCACCGCCCACACTCTTCCCCCCTCCGGAACAGGATGAAGAAGGACAGAAAGGGCTTATTTACATTCCGATATTTGTGTCCCATTGACTTGCATTGGTATCGGGTATCGGCGATATCCGATATTTTTGGGATATCGGCCGATCCAATCCGATACCGATACTTCTGGATATCGGAAGGTATCGCTTAACACTAATTACTAATATTACCCTGGATGGAGGAAAAGAAGATTTACTACAAGACCAATATTTCTAAAGACACCCGTGGCCTGCTGGGGTAAGTAACAGAGTCAGCCACTTTGTACACTTTCAAAACTCTTAACAGTATGGATGTCTTGATGTCATGATATGTACTTTTCCCCTGTCCTGTATTTGAATAATACGCCATTTGATGTATGTAACTGTTCTCTGGTTTCTATTAGCTGTAATTTATGTATTCTCTTGTGCTGGGAGTTCACCTGTAACAATATGTCTCCTTCCCCCAATACTTGCAGCCCTAAGCTCTAATGTAATTAAGCTTTGTCAACATCACTAGTGGAGGAATAGCCATTCTTCCTCACAGCAGGTGGCTAGTCAAATGTACATACTACATAGATTAAGCGGAGCCCACCAGTCTAGAATCTTCTGGTGGACCCAACCATTGAATAGAAGGTGTGACCCTACCCCCCTTCATGGGCGGATCCCAGGAGCTCAGACAATCCATTCTTATTTTGAGATCAGAGGTGAGTTGATCCTTGAAGGAGAAGGAGTGGGGATTCTTAGCTGAGGCAAGACCCCATGTCCATCTGGGACTGCGGAAGAGAACGGGGTGAGACTTGAGCTGAGGACATATCTCGTCGCTCGTGGGATTGTTTTGGGATCCCTTGGACTCGTGTGGACTATTGCTTTGTTAGCTGGCACAAGGATTATCGGGAGGTGCCCCCGAACCTGTTCTGTTGGACTAATTGTGGACTCTGTAGATCTACCTGCATGTGTTGTTCCAGCGTTCTTGATAATAAATCTGTTGAATCATCCCTCGGCCTGTTGTCCCTTCTTGCTCTGCCGTACACCCCGTCACAAACTGGTGGCAAGCAGTGGGATCAGAGCAGAAGGAATGGAGGACAATGGCCCAACATCGGGAACCAACACCGCAGAGTACAAGAACTGGACTTTGGGGAGCCTACAATCAAAGGCCCGTGAAGTAGGAGTCCGTTTTAAGGGACTCTCCAAGGAGCAGCTTATTGAGGCTTTGGAAGGAGTTCGCCTGCAAGATGACGCTGAGGAAGGACCCTCACAGCAAATGGAGGAAAGACTGCAGCCGGAGGTAAATACCCAAAAAAGTCAGTGGGTTGTGTGGTACGAGGAGGAGTTGGCATTGCTGGGAGAAGAGGCCACCATGGACGATAAGAGGGAGGCCATTCACAGAGCTCAGGAGAGGGAGGCCATTCACAGAGCCGAGGAGAGGGAGGCCATTCACAGAGCCGAGGAGAGGGAGAGGGAGGCCATTCACAGAGCTGAGGACAGAGCTCAGGAGATGGCATTGCTGGAGAGGCAGATCGCTATGGAAGCAGCTAGAAGCTCCAGACAGACTCTAACCCCAGCACCCACCATGAGGGAACTCCCCAGACTGTCCCGCAAAGACTTCAAGCCCTTTAATGAGGTTGCAGGCGACATTGAGGGCTTCTTCCAGGACTTTGAGCATCAGTGTTGATTAATGGAAGTCCCGGAAAGGGAGCGAGTCCGACATCTGGTGGGGCTCTTAGAGGGTGGAGCTGCCGCAGCCTATAGAGCTATGGACCCTCAGGGGAACTGTGAGTATGCGGAGATTAAACGGACTATTCTAGAACATTATGCTGTTACCCCAGACACTTACAGGACTCAGTTCCGTACTTTAGCCTGTGACGAGGAAGTGTCTTTCAAGATGTATGCCCACAGACTCAAACAAATATGTCATCGCTGGCTGGAGGCAGAGGCGGCCTTAACCTGGGAGACCTTCCTCCAGGTTATCCTAAAAGAGCAGTTTTACTTCAAGTGCCCTGCTGACATCCGGGAATGGGTGCGTGAGAGGAGACCAGCCACTGTGGAGGAAGCTGCAGCTCTAGCTGATGAGGCTCTCACCATCAAGCCTCAGTGGAGGGTTCTGTTGGAGGATGGAGAGAGGCCTACCAGCTCCACAACACTGGTGGCCCCCTGTTCTTCTGTCCCCATTGTTCCCCGTTCCTCTAAGCCACCACCTCATGCTGACACCCGTGTAAATGTGCCTCCAGTTGCTTCTACTGCGTTTTCTGGAATACGACGAGGAGAGGAAGTAGCAGAGCGCAGGTGTTATGGTTGTGGGCATCTGCAGGCCTCATGCCCAGCCAGCTCAAGGAGAAGTCGTCCTCAAACCCCTACAGTACCTTCAGGTGGGAGCCGGCCTCCAGGTTCCCTTACCCCTCGCCCAAGAGGACGCCTTGGATGGAGTGAGACCCAGCAGAGATGCTATCGATGTGGACAGCCGGGGCATCTGCAAGCCTCCTGCCCAGCTGTTCAAATGAGGATTAATCCTGTACCCAGTCGTATTATTAATTATGTACACCCAAGTGCCATGGAGGACGACGTGTCACCACTACGTGAGGACTGGCCTAGTGCCTCACCCACCCATGTTGCACCACTAGGAGTTTATGGTGTGCGACCCGCAGCTATGACAACTTCTGCTCATCGAGGTAAGCACTTGCAGGAGGTCGTGCTGGATGGACAGAGACTTATTGGATTTTGTGACTCAGGGGCTTTCCTCACACTGGCTGATCCCCGAGTGGTTCGGCCTGAGGCAATCCATCGAGGACCTGGGATTGTCATTGAACTGGCTGGTGGACAATGGAGGACTATTCCCACAGCCACTGTGGATCTGAACTTTGGTTTTGGGGTCAGGCGATGTGTGGTTGGGGTGATGGGTGGTCTGCCTGCAGATGTTCTCCTGGGCAATGATGTGGGAGAGCTACGATGCCAATTCGTGGCTGCATGAAGCCACATGTAAGTTACGCTCTGCCTGTGTGTACTTAACCAGCGACCTGTAGAGGTCCCTGGTACGTACACAAATTGGGAGGGGAAGGGATTGTCATGATATGTACTTTTGCCCTGTCCTGTATTTGAATAATACGACATTTGATGTATGTAACTGTTCTCTGGTTTCTATTAGCTGTAATTTATGTATTCTCTTGTGCTGGGAGTTCACCTGTAACAATAGGTCTCCTTCCCCCAATACTTGCAGCCCTAAGCTCTAATGTAATTAAGCTTTGTCAACATCACTAGTGGAGGAATAGCCATTCTTCCTCACAGCAGGTGGCTAGTCAAAAGTACATACTACATAGATTAAGCAGAGCCCACCAGTCTAGAATCTTCTGGTGGACCCAACCATTGAATAGAAGGTGTGACCCTACCCCCCTTCATGGGCGGATCCCAGGAGCTCAGACAATCCATTCTTATTTTGAGATCAGAGGTGAGTTGATCCTTGAAGGAGAAGGAGTGGGGATTCTTAGCTGAGGCAAGACCCCATGTCCATCTGTGACTGCGGAAGCGAACGGGGCGAGACTTGAGCTGAGGACATATCTCGTCGCTCGTGGGATTGCTTTGGGATCCCTTGGACTCGTGTGGACTATTGCTTTGTTAGCTGGCACAAGGATTATCGGGAGGTGCCCCCGAACCTGTTCTGTTGGACTAATTGTGGACTCTGTAGATCTACCTGCATTTGTTGTTCCAGCGTTCTTGATAATAAATCTGTTGAATCATCCCTCGGCCTGTTGTCCCTTCTTGCTCTGCCGTACACCCCGTCACACTTGAGAACACCGATTCTGTTTACAATGTAGAAGACAAGGCGGCCCACGACCAGACAGGCCCTTCTGGCATTTGCCAACATAGAAAATGTGCAGCTATTTGCCTTGTCTGTGTACATTTTAGATTTCTATTTTATAGACTATAACTTTAGTTTACCGTACTTGGTGCTTAGATATTTTTTTTATCCCCTGCAGAAAAGCTGATAGGGGTGACTGTGGCCCCCTTTTGGAAGGTGGATGAGGCATGTAGCTGGTCTTCAAGGCTTGGCTTGTTAAAACTCAATGACAAAAATTGGAAATAGCAGGACCAGATCCATTTATCTTTTAATATTCCATAAGACCTGAATCAGGAAAACCGAGTTGCATTCCCGTGTGCGCAGTTTGTGACCCTCTGTACGTCACTCGTCTTAGTCAACAAATTAGATTGTGGACTCAGTGGAACATGAAGCCGAGGAGCATCTGCACAATCAAGTGAGTGAAGAAAGGTTTCCTCTCCATTACAAGGACAGAACCTTGGCGATTTCTGGCAGACCGCCACTAAATTACCCTTCATGCAAACTCTTAGAGGAGGTGAACAAGAAAAGGCTGCCAGTTCACCAATACTATACTGAGATAATCACTAAACAATAGTGTGTGTGTGTGTGTGTGTGTGTGTTTGTGTGAGTGATATAGATATATATATATATATATATATATATATATATATATATATATATATATATATATATATATATATATATATATATATATATATATATATATATATATATATATATATATATACACACACACATATACACACATACACTGTATATTTGCAGTATGTGTCAATTTACAATGTACTTGCTGGTTCCAGGTCCCAGTCCTTCAAGTTTACATTCTGTGCTTGACAGAGTACAGCATTTTCCGTTTCGACTCACCACCGAGGCTGCGTTTAAGCCCCTCCTTAGTCACGACTGATGCATAGACAAAGTATGCGGCTAGCTTATGTACTGAAAAGAGCCAATAAGTCGCCCCCTTCATACGTAGCACTGACAACGTGCAGACACAACTCATGCTCTTCTGTGTCAGACTATGCTTGTTCGCACTGTGATAAAGAAGCCCTCCCATCTCTATTTTTTTATTGTGTGTACATGTATGTAATGTGAGTGTATTAATCTACTCCCCTATCACCGCTCTCTCCGGGATCCAGCGCTGTTCTGCTCCTCTTCTCAGTGATGTCACAGCTCTGCAGACTCTATGGGACACGCTGCGCTCTGCATGACATTTACTATATAGGCCTATGGAGCGGCAGAACAAGGCTTCATATACTTACATTGTAAAACAGATTCCGGCTCACACAGACTGACCTGGCTAGACGCAATTGCACTGACATCACTACATCACTGAGAAGTGAAGCAGAACGGCTCTTGACACCGGAGAGAGCGGCGGTAGGTGAGAATATTAATACATACACACTAGATTACATGCATACTGGATATACACGCATTAATTAAAAAAATATATAGATGGGCTGCTTCTTTAATTGAAGAATTTCTTCCAGTTAAACACAATTACAGATATTATTTAGGTGGAAAACTCCAACTTATAATGGTGTCTCAAACACAAGAGACTCTTCACCGTCTACGAACACTTCCATAAGCCCACTGTACGGCCGTATTTCTCGTGCGAGGATCCCGTAGCAGTGCATGGACTGGCAGCACCTCTCCTGACCGGAGCGTGACAGTGTGATGTTTTTCGCTGAAGCTGTCACACTCAGGTCAGGAGAGCAGACGGTCAGTCTGAGGATTGCGATGCGATCCTTACACGAGAAATACGGCAGTCTGTCTGACCCCTAAGACTAGCTAGGTTGGCTGTATTCGGAATATAATATGCGGACTTGGCACCTAAAGTAGTCCTGTCAATGTTAAAGGGAACCTGACCGCTGACACATGCAGGTGAATCCCTGCACACAGTGAGAGACCTGTCAATCATTGGCAGCGGGTGGAGAGAAGGCCTCGGCTACCCACCTGTCCGACATGTCTCCCGTGCAGCTCGGTCTCCGGTGGATATTATAGTTTGAGACAAACACACCTGGCTGGAATCATACGGCCAGCGTCTGGTACATGCTGCTTGTGGACTGGGCTGCATGTATCAGCTTCCAGGTTCCCTTTAAGGATGTTAAAATGAATATTTAAGTAACAAATTAGGATAAAAAGATTAAGATGACACGTTGACCTATCAGGACTACATCTGTCAACTGCATATAAAAAAAACAAAAAAAAAAACACATTGATAATATCTAACCTGTTGGCTGCCTTCCCCATTGACGATAGGTGTCGGTAGCAGAGGAATTTCAGTTGCCAGTAGTGGGGTGGTGTCCAGTGGTGGAGGATGATGATCGGCCATCACTGATAAAACATACATTTACAGCGGATTCAATCCCTGCAACATAAAGAGCGTGAAAAATGTTTATATACATCTTAATACAAGCCAGAGAATTTACATACAGTATGAATTGCTTTCAAGAAAAGTCTGCATACCATCAGTGACCAACATCATTCTTTAGGGATCTGCTTGTACGTCGCTTACGATAACAATAGTTAATCTTACCTGCCAACCATCGAATGTGTCTACATAGGGGTGTCCAGACTAGGCTGATGGTTTTGGCGAGTGCTAGTGCCTATCTTTTTTTTCCTAGACTGCGGACCTAGTCTAGTTTAGGGGTCTGTCCATGAAAACATGCTCTCTGAAAACGGGAATGTTCCGGTATGGATGGCTATAATCACACAATGCGGTGATACAGCGTCATTTTCACTGTATTACCAAAAACCATTTTGCCAAATTTTTGTTTTGAGAAAATCATGACAAAAGCCCATGATTTCAGAGAAATAGGTCAATAAACACAAACACCATCTTTACACAAGCATGACAATGGGGATTTTTTTTTTCTTTACCTAAATTGCATATATTTGTGCCTAAAAATAATTATTGCAATTGAGCCTCATTAAACATTTTGCACTAATTTTGTTTCTACAGGCTCTTCATTTCCCTGCAAATTAAAATTTAATGTGGTCTGTGGTCATGAATCAGCTAAGAGGAGCTCAGAAAAAGACAGCTAAAGAGTTAAACGCCTTGTCACAGACCAGGCTGAAAAGATAATTAAAGGGTTGAGATAAAAATCCACTGAAACATGATAACAACTGGTCCCATGCCATAATAAAAGACCAATAGGCGGTAAAGATGGACACTCGAAATAACATTGGTACTACAAAAATCATGGAGTTTAAGTCCACAATATAGTAAAAAGTTATTTTATTGAATAATAAAGCATAACAATAAATAAAACGTATAAGCAAAGTCAAAAATGCAGAAAAAGGCTCAGATATGAAGGACAAACACATCACTTATGGGAACAGGATCAGGGAAAGCTGTGCCCTAAAAATGTCAATAGACTAATTAATAAAGGCATAAAGTGCTTAGTGCATATAGAGTGCAGCACATTTGCCCAGGGTCACTAAAAGGTCATAGATTCAGCCCCAAGCTGTATAAAGCAAGCACGCTCCCCTATAGGGAACAAGTGTTATTGACTCCCTGGTGTGTGAGAGAATGCATGATATGAATTGAAACACAAACTGGGTCAAATATGAAGCAAAGTAATAGCCAAGGCCATCTTACCCATCAAGCTGCCTGTGTGATGTGATGTCCAGTGCAGCTTCGATGCGCGTTTCACGTGGGCTTCTTCGGGGGAGCTGTGAAACGCGCGTCGGGGCTGTACTTGACATCACATCACACAGGCATGGGTAAGCTGGCCTTAGCTATTACTTAGGCTACTTTCACACTTCCATCAAAGTGCCTACATCGCAATGCGTCGCTTTGGAGAAAAAAACGCATCCTGCAAAGTTACCCGCTGCATTAGTGACGCATTGCGACGTATGGCCACACGTCGCATCCATCGTGCGACAGATGTGTCGTGTTTTGGCGGACCGTCGGCACAAAAAAAGTTCCATGTAACTTTTTTTTGTGCGACGTGTGCGCCATTTCCGACCGCACATGCGCGACCAGAACTCCGCCCCCTCCTCCCTGAACATTGCAATGGGGCAGTGGATGCGTTGAAAAACTGCATCCGCTGCCCCCATTGTTCATTTACTTCACAACGTCCGTTGGGCCGACGCATGGCGACGGACCTATACCGAGGGAAGTGTGAAAGTAGCCTTAGCTTCATACTTAACCCAGTTTATGTTTCAATTCATATCATGCATGCTATCACACAATGGGGAGTTAATAACACTTGTTCCCTATAGGGGAGTGAATCAAAATCTCATACTTGCAGTCACGTGTCCGCTCCTCCTGACACCGGAGAATCCTCACAGCGTGTAGTGCAGGCCATGTGAGGATTCACAAGTCTACAGTAACGTACATGCACATTATACATACTCCCGGCTAGGGCCCATCTAATGGGTGTGGCCTTGCTTCGCCATGCCCACTAGACGGGCCCTGTCCGGGAGTACGTATAGAGCATACATACCCTCCGGTCCTGGGACAGAAACTAGCGAATCCCCACAGCGAGCACATTCATAAGTCTGCAGTCACGCTGAATGACTGAAGACTAGTGATGCGCAACCATGCTTGGACAACATCTTATCGGCATTCTCCAAGCATCTGGGAGTGCTCGTATATTATGTTCAAATCCCTGCAGCTGCATAATTAGATAGGGAACCCCTACATGTGTTGCAGCTAACAAAGAGGCAATCCCCACGTGTTCAAGCCGTCTAACAGCGGCAAACCATGTAGCTGCAGGTGCGCGAACATAATATACGAGCACACCCAGGTACTCAGATAGCACCAGAGTGTGCTCGGATAAGACATTATCAGAGCACATTCGCTCCTCACTACTGCAGACTTATCGATTTGGACCGGATAACCCCTTTAAGTTACACCACTAGAAAAAAAAAAAAATAATAAATAATGTTGTCCCCAAAAGGTGGAGGATAACCCCTATATTTCAGATAAAATACGGTAGAATGGAAGTTTAGATGCAATATTCCATATTCCTTTATCGAATCTACAATGTGATAGCCAAAGTTATCTTCAACATAGGAAAGCAAAATAAAAGAAAAAAATGTTGACCCAACCGCCGTGTCAAGTGCTTATCACTTTCAGAGAATACATGTAGGTTTAATAATTAAGTATATTTGTGCACCTCATTAACCTGCAGGCATGGAAAGTTACTTCAGTTAAACCAGTGATAACAATGTTGGCATTTTTTGTTTGTAAATACAAAAATACCATATCTCAAAAACTATTCATAGAAAAAGTCAACTGTAGATAATTTCATTTTCCATTATATACAGATAAGGACAGTACATTGCTGGGGAACATGGCGCAGACAATCGGATTTCAGGGAGATTAGGGGAATTTGTGCTTCTTTCAAACATTTGGCTGTAACTTGAAACATTAAATAATGGAAATCAGATTGTGTTGAGGGGGCTGCTGTGTAATCACAGAAAGCTTGTGCACAAATAACAAATAATTGATTTCACACTTGACGCTTACAGCAAACAACTGCCAACGCTTCTCACTTTCAATTGTTGTATTTTGTCTTTCCAAGCCAGAAGAAGAATATTAAACATATTGCTGTGAAAGAGAAAAAAATAGTTAGATTTGTACTGCCCTGGTCCAGTCCGGTCCTTGACTAGGCATCCTTGATGTCCCTGGCGTTTACAAGACCCCAAAGCGTCATTACATCGCTGGGCCTAGTAAGCGCTAAAGAGGTCCATGAGAATGTAGGGAGCAAAAGCAAAAAATGATTGTCATGGAGGCACAAATGGCACAGAAACACAGCTGTCACAGTGTAGAGGGTTCATCCTTATTCTCATTTTCCCATGAAAACACGAGAAACAATAGAATTAAACTGAAAAGGGAGAAGATACAGATTAGATAATAGAAAAAAAAAATTGACAGTGATGGTGATCAATGAGTGGAACAGGCTGCCATGAGAAGTGGTGAGTTCTCCCTCAATGGAAGTCTTCAAACAAAGGCTGGACATATATCTATCTAAGGTGGTTTAGTGACTCCTGCATTGACAGGGGGTTGGACACAATGACCCTGGAGGCCCCTTACAATTCTAACATTCTATGATTCTAATCAAGCGCTTTCCGTGTAGCTTCTGGTCCAGAAACTCTAACGTTCTATGATATTAAGGCTTTGGTCAGAAGGGCTCCAAGGTTGTATTCATACAAGGCAGGATCCATCACCCATGCAATGTTCTCTCGGGCCTGCTGTTTTTCACCCCTTTTTTGCATGGTGGTGGTGCACCTGTGTTGGTAATAAAACAGAAAACTTCCCCCTCCTCTTTCTGTTCTCCTGGGGTCTCCTGGTGTCGTAAAGTTTCTTATCCCCCAGAATCTAGCCCACCTCTGTGCACAATGAAGTCTCACATGCGATGAGAATGAGGAGAGGTGTAAATATTTCTACAAGACAGCATGTATCAGTA
The DNA here is from genome assembly GCF_032444005.1 of Ranitomeya imitator. Classification (NCBI taxonomy): domain Eukaryota; kingdom Metazoa; phylum Chordata; class Amphibia; order Anura; family Dendrobatidae; genus Ranitomeya; species Ranitomeya imitator. The sequence continues at coordinate 737,192,060 of NC_091284.1, read as the reverse complement.
AAATATTTAGCTCAGTGGTCAGACTGAAAAAAGCAAGAATTCAGGATTTCTTTTCATATATATGAATGGTAAATCTGCATGTGTTCACTGAGACTTGTGTCTCCGCAAGAGAAATTGACATGCTGCAGTCTTGAAAGATGCGCCTCATGTCAGTGTCCGCAGGTGATCTGCAGGTGGCGATGCACGCATAGTGGACATGGGATTTCTAGAAATCCCAGTCACTATGCTGTTACATCTGGACGCTGCGGGTTTGATGCTGCCTAAATATGCAGAATAAAACCCGCAGTACTTACTGATCGTGGGCATATACCCTTACAGTTTCCAGCAAAAACCTTTGTTCTCCAGGCAGATAGGTTAATGCTTGGCGAGTTTGGCACTCAGCTTTGCCTATATAAAAAAAAAAACACACAACATCAGAGCACGGCCAAACATTCATGTGCATGGGGGAGTTGTGAGAGATGGAGGTTGTCTGAACATAATATTTATGAGCAATAGTGATGAGCGAACGTGCTGGGATATGGTGTTATCGGAGCATGCTCGTGTGCTAATAAGAGTGTCTTCAGTGTGGTCGAATAATATAGCCGAATCCAGGGCTGTGGAGTTAGTAAGCCAAACCTCCGACTCCTCAATTGCCATGACACAGACTCAGACTCCACAGCCCTGCCTGAATCCCCACGCCTGTATGTCTCGTGGATGTACAACAGCAGCAACACATGCAGTGATTACCTAACAAACAAGAAATCCCTGCTTATGTTACGGCTATCTAACAGCCGCGGGGCTCAAACTTATTATTCAAACATGCCGAAGTCACTCAGTTAGCACACGAGCACGTCCGGATAACACCTTACCCGACATTGTTCACTTATCACTAATAGGCATCCATCTAAAAGGCAATTGACTAAAATGAAGTGGAAAAAACTATTGTTATGTATGTTAGTGCAATTTAATTACATGAAGGTAACTAATAAGTTTCAGGCTACAATCTCCATTTCTTCTTGAATTTCCAGACCTCTTCATATACAGTTTGCAGCCATATCCAAGTTCCAGATTTTTTTTCTCTCTCATTAGTATAAACTGGATGTGAGCTGTGAGTTTATCAAGGTTGCTACTGCTCTCACTGGCTTTCCTATAATCCGCTTGTACTATTGCCCTTTTCCTGCGCCCTTTGAGGAAAAAAAAAAAAAAAAAAAAAGAGGTAGAAAATGTTTTAAAGGGTTGTTCCCAAAATATTAATAAGCCTTGACTTGTTGGGGTATAACTGCTGGCATCGCCAGCTATCCGGAGAACGGGCTCTGGAACCCAAAAATGAAGCTTGCCAAAAGACCAGTCTTGAATGGAGCGGTGTTGCATGTGTAACGTGCCGTGGGGCGGTTACCGTGGGCTAAGCATGCGCCCCAGCACCTTACATGAAGGTGGGCGCCCTGGCTGGGTGAGTGGACTTGTGCTGTGGGGGCGCTGGCTGCATTTAACCGATGAATTGGGTTGGCCAGGACCTGGTGTTTGACAGTTCAATGAGGGAGAATAACAGTCAAAAATAAATCCTTAACTCAATGATAATTTGTGGGGGATTATATACAGAAGATAGCAGGCACACAACTTGAAGAATGTTTCCTTTACAAAACAGAGAACTTTTCACACAGTTTCAATTGCTTCCTCTTTACTCGCTTATCCTCCATCTCAACTTTCCTCTCTACTTCACCACAGCACAGGTCAGCAATACAGTCCAGTTTGTACGAGTCCTATTCTTAGTTCCACGTCTTCTTTCTCCTCTAGGGAAATACAGTCATAGCCGAAAGCGTTGGTACTCTGGAAATGGTATCAGAAAATTAAGTATATCCCTCAGAAAATTATTGAAATTACACATTTTGTTATACACGTGTCTACTTCCTTAGTGTGTGTATTGGAAAACGTACAAAAAATACCTAAAAAAAAAAAAAAAAAAAAAGGCAAATTAGACAATTTCACACAAAATCCCCAAAATGGTCTGGCCAAAATTGTTGGTCACCTTTAACTCAATATTTGGTTGCACACCCTTTGGAATAAATTGCTGCAACCAATCGCTTCCTACAACCACCAACAAGTTTCTTTTACCTCTCAAATGGAATTTTGGACCACTCTTCTTTTGCGAACTACTCCAGGTCTCTCATACTCATATTTGAAGGGTGCCTTCTCCAAACAACAATTTTAAGATCTCTCCACAGGTGTTCAATGGCATTTAGATCCAGACTCATTGCTGGCCACTTCAGAACTCTCCAGCGCTTTGTTTCCATCCATTTCTTTGTGCTTCTTGAAGTACGTTTGGGGTCGTTCTGCTGGAAGATCCACGACCTAGTACGCAAATCCAGCTTTCTGACACTGGGCACTATACTGCGACCCACAATTCTTTGGTAATCTTCAGATTTCATTATGCCCTGCACACAGTCAAGGCACCAAGTGCCAGAGGCAGCAAACCAACCTCAAAACATCTTTTAACTTCCACCATATTTGATTGTATGTACTGTGTTCATTTATTTCTAGGCATCATTCCATTTTCGGTAAACAGTAGAATGATGTGGAAAGGTGCCAACAATTTTGTCCAGCCCATTTTTGGGTGAAATTATGTCCAGTTTGTTTTTATTTTCCTCTGTTTCTTTTTTGCATTTTTCCAATACACACAAACCAAATAAAACGTGTATAATAAGACGTCATTTAAATAATTTTCTGGGAGAAATACTTCATTTTTTGCAATTATTTCAAGGGTGCCAACACTTTCGCCATGACTGTACACCGCCAGTATGGCCGTTCCTTAACTTCTTTCTGTCTCTGATGTTCTGGACCTCCCGCCCGGAGCACTCTCTTCTGTCCAGGTTAGGCTCCTTACCTCTGTGAGTTATAAACTCTCGGCCATACTGCTAGGTGCCATAACCCAAAACCTTTCTCCAGGGCCGGACTGGCCATCGGGCAGTTCTGGCAAATGCCAGAAGGGCCGGTGGCAGTCGTGGGCCGCTTGCCAGTGCCAACTCTCCCCCCCCCCACCCAACTCACCCCCCACGCCCGTCAGCGCAGCCGCCGCATTCAACTATACCAGAGTCTATGACGCTGGTACAGTTCAATGCAATGATGGAGGAGAGAGCTTCTGCTGACGCTCCCTCTCCCATCATTCCCCGCTCTCTTTTGGCGCCGATACGGCGGGTGCGCGATGATGTCATATCATCGCGCACCTGCTGTGTGACTGTGCACACTGCAGCTGCTGAGACCTGAGCCAGGAGCAGCGCTGGGCACGAGGAGAGCTGAGTGTTTTTATTTTTTTTTTTAAATATATCACTGAGTGATAACTGGATTGTGGGGCTATTGGGGGGCTGCATTACATTCTACGGGGGCTGTGCTGCATTACATTCTACGGGGGCTGTGCTGCATTACATTCTATGGGGGGCTGGCTGCATTACATTCTATGGGGGGCTGGCTGCATTACATTCTATGGGGGGCTGGCTGCATTACATTCTATGGGGGGCTGGCTGCATTACATTCTATGGGGGCTGGCTGCATTACATTCTATGGGGGGCTGGCTGCATTACATTCTATGGGGGGCTGGCTGCATTACATTCTATGGGGGGCTGGCTGCATTACATTCTACGGGGGGCTGGCTGCATTACATTCTACGGGGGGCTGGCTGCATTACATTCTACGGGGGGCTGGCTGCATTACATTCTACGGGGGGCTGGCTGCATTACATTCTACGGGGGGCTGGCTGCATTACATTCTACGGGGCGCTGGCTGCATTACATTCTATGGGGGGCTGGCTGCATTACATTCTACGGGGGGCTGGCTGCATTACATTCTATGGGGGAGGGCTGTATTACATTCTATGGGGTGCTGTATTATATTCTATGGATGGGCTATATTATATTCTATGGGGGGCTGCATTATGCTCTATGAGGGGGCTACCATATATTATATATGCAGGGGCTACATTATACTACATGAGGGGGCTGCATTATATTCCCTGGGGATTACATTATACTCAGGGGGCTACAATATATTCTGTGGGGTGGATGCATTATACTCTGGGGTGGATGCATTATACTATATGTGGGCTGCATTATACTGTATTGAGGACTATGGGGAATATATTATACTATATGAGGAACTATGGGGTGCATTATACTATGGGAAGTGAATTGTACTACATGGATGACAATGGTGGGACATTATACTATATGGAGCACTATGAGGAATGTATTATACTATTTGGAGGACTGAGGAATGAATTATACTATTTGGAGGACTGAGGAGTGTATTATACTATATGGAGGAATTGCAGTATATTTTAATATATGGAGGTCTATGAGGAGTGTATTATACTATATGGAGGACTGAGGAGTGTATTATACTATATGGAGGACTGAGGAGTGTATTATACTATATGGAGGACTGAGGAGTGTATTATACTATATGAAGGACTGAGGTGCACATTATAATATATGGAGGACTATGGGGTGTATTACACAGCAAAATGCTGCCTATTCATCGAGTGATTGGATTGTTTATGTGGGAACAGAAATCCTTGTTCTCAGCAGCACATCGCCAGTGTAAACTGTAGTTGTGCTGCTGATAACATGATACTGTGTGGGGACAGATTGATCTAATTGTGATTGTTCTGTTAAGGTACCTTCACACATAACGATATCGTTAACGATATCGTTGCTTTTGGTGACGTTGCAACGATATCGTTAAGGAAATCGTTCTGTGTGACAGCGACCAACGATCAGGCCCCTGCTGTGCCATCGTTGGTCGCTGAACAAAGTCCAGAACTTTATTTCGTCGCTGGATCTCCCGTGGACATCGCTGGATCGGCGTGTGTGACACCGATCCAGCGATGTCTTCACTGGTAACCAGGGTAAACATCGGGTAACTAAGCGCAGGGCCGCGCTTAGTAACCCGATGTTTACTCTGGTTACCATCCTAAAAGTAAAAAAAACAAACACTACATACTTACCTACCGCTGTCTGTCCCCGGCGCTGTGCTCTGCACTCCTCCTGTACTGGCTGTGAGCGTCGGTCAGCCGGAAAGCACAGCGGTGACGCGGTCCTGCGCTTAGTTACCCGATGTTTACCCTGGTTACCGGCATCGTTGGTCGCTGGAGAGCGGTCTGTGTGACAGCTCTCCAGCGACCAAACAGCGACGCTGCAGCGATCCGGATCGTTGTCGGTATCGCTGCAGTGTCACTTAATGTGAAGGGGCCTTTACCTTCATTCTTTCTCAGTTGGTGTAAAGAGGCCGGGAAACAAGCAAACGACCTCAGTACTGTCGATCACACTTGTTTAGTGGCCTGAGATTAGCGCATTTAAATACAGCAGAAATGCTTCGCAGGGAGACCAGGCAAGGATGATGACAGTTGTAGTTAGCACCCGGCGCCTGGGAATAGCGCTAACTCTACTGCTTTTCCCAGCCGCCAGAGCATTTAATTCTGGTATGTGTAATGATTTTTAGGGTTGATGTCAACTGCTATCAATCCCTGGTGTAAGTAATGGAGAGGTGTCTATCAGACAGCCCCACTACTAGCCCAGACCTGGCGAGACCCAGCGACTCTGAAGAGCGGTGACGGTAGTAACAATACCGCTCTTCACAGTCTCCCAGCTCAGCGCAAGACCCAGAATATCTGAAGAGCGATGACGTTACTGATGTCACCGCTCTTCAGAGTCACCGGGTCTCGTGTTGCGCAGCAGAACCAAAAGTGGCTGTAGGCAAAGTTTATGGAGCATCAGAATGAGGTTGCATAGCCTTTGGTCGTCTCATCCCTTCATTATCTAAGAGATCCAGTTATGTAGGTAAAGTAGCGGCTTTTCTTGGTACTGCAACTAAAAGCAATAAATAGGACTGAGCTGTAATGCTGGATACAGCTGTGATTATATGTTATATAGTCGTCTTACACTCCCCTCACTTCTTGTAACCTACAAAAGCGTACAAAGATATTATACAGCCACCACGTGACAAGTGGGCCTGTGTACCTTCAAATGCCAGGGCTGAATTTTAGTCCCAGTCCGGCCCTGCCTTTCTCTAATCCATCATTCTGTTATTTCGGTCACTTCTCTCTCATTCTCAGCTAGGATCTCACTATCCTCTGTCTTGGTCTTGTCTCTCATTAGGGACATCCATGTCATGCAGCACTGCTCACATTCTTGCTACTCACACTGGGCCACTTCTGACATTAAGACAGGAAGCAGTCTCTGTGCCTTCAGCTTAGCCCTTCCTACTCTGGGCTAATCCCAAGTATTAACTCATACTTTCTATACTGTCAAACACCCATCATTAACACCACTAACGTACAGCACAATTCACATTACTAGAACTCGCTTGTTCTTTAACCCCTTCATGACCCAGCATAATTTGATCTTAATGACCTGGCCGTTTTTTGCAATTCTGACCAGTGTCCCTTTATGAGGTAACAACTCAGGAACGCTTCAACGAATCCTAGCGGTTCTGAGATTATTTTTTCGTGACATATTGCGCTTCATGTTAGTGGTAAATTTAGGTCGATAATTTTTGTGTCTATTTGTGAAAAAAATGGAATTTTGGCTAAAATTTTGAAAATTTTGCAATTTTCAAATTTTGAATTTTTATTCTGTTAAACGAGAGAGTTATGTGACACAAAGTAGTCAATAAATAACATTACCCACGTGTCTACTTTACATCAGCGCAATTTTGGAAACAATTTTTTTTTTGCTAGGAAGTTATAAGGGTTAAAAGTTGACCAGCGATTTCTCATTTTTACAGCAAAATTTACAAAACCATTTTATTTAGGCACCACCTTACATTTGAAGTCAGTTTGAGGGGTCTATATGGCTGAAAATACCCAAGAGTGACACTATTCTAAAAACTGCACCACTAAAGGAGCTCAAAACCACATTCAAGAAGTTTATTAACCCTTCAGGTGCTTCACAGCAGCAGAAGCAACATGGAAGGAAAAATGAACATTTAACTTTTTAGTCACAAAAATTATCTTTTAGCAACAATTTTTTTATTTTCTCAAGGGTAAAAAGAGAAGCTGGACACCAAAAGTTATTGTACAATTTGTCCTGAGTACGCCGATACCCCATATGTGGGGGGGGGGGAACTACTGTTTGTGCACACGGCAAGGCTCGGAAGGGAAGGAGCGCCATTTGACTTTTGAATGAAAAATTAGCTCCAATCGTTAGCAGACACCATGTCGCATTTGGAGAGCCCCTGTATGCCTAAACATTGGAGCTCCCCCACATGTGACCCCATTTTGGAAACTAGACCTCCAAGGAACTTATCTAGATGCATAGTGAGCACTTTAAACCCCCAAGTGCTTCACAGAAGTTTTTAACGCTGAGCCGTGAAAATAAAAAATCATTTTTCTTTCCTCAAAATTTATTTTTTAGCCCGCAATTTTTTATTTTCACAAGGGTAACAGGAGAAATTGGACCCCAATAGCTGTTGCTCAGTTTGCACTGAGTATGCTGGTACCCCATATGTGGGGGTAAACCACTGTTTGGGCACACGTCGGGGCTCGGAAAGGAAGTAGTGACGCTTTGAAATGCAGACTTTGATGGAATGGTCTGCGGGCGTCATGTTGCATTTGCAGAGCCCCTGATGTGCCTAAACAGTAGAAATCCCCCACAAGTGACCCCATTTTGGAAACTAGACCCCCCATGGAACTTATCTAGATATGTGTTGAGCACTTTGAGCCCCCAAGTGCTTCACAAAAGTTTACAACGCAGAGCCGTGAAAATAAAAAAAATCATTTTTCTTTCCTCAAAAATGATGTTTTAGCAAGCAGTTTTTTATTTTCACAAGGGTAGCAGGAGAAATTGGACCCCAATAGTTGTTGCCCAGTTTGTCCCGAGTATGCTGGTACCCCATATGTGGGGGTAAACCACTGTTTTGGCGCACGTCGGGGCTCGGAAGGGAGGGAGCACCATTTGACTTTTTGAACTCAAGATTGGCTGGAATCAATGGTGGCGCCATATTGCATTTGGAGACCCCTGATGTGCCTAAACAGTGGAAACCCCTCAATTCTACACCAACACTAACCCCAACACACCCCTAACCCTAATCACAACCCTAGCCCAAACACACCCCTAACCCTAATCCCAACCCTAACCATAATCCTAACCCTAATCCAAACCATAACCATAACCCTAACCACAAGCCTAATCTTAACCCTATTTCCAACCCTAGCCCTAATTCCAACCCTAACTCTAAGGCTATGTGCCCACGTTTCGGATTCGTGTGAGATTTTTCCGCCATTTTTGAAAAATCCGCGGGTAAAAGGCACTGCGTTTTACCTACGGATTTACAGTGGATTTCCAGTGTTTTTTGTGCAGATTTCACCTGCGGATTCCTATTGAGGAACAGGTGTAAAACGCTGCGGAACCACACAAAGAATTGACATGCTGCGGAAAATTCAACACAGCGTTCCCGCGCGGTATTTTCCGCACCATGGGCACAGCGGATTTGGTTTTCCATAGGTTTACATGGAACTGTAAAGCTGATGGAAAACTGCTACGAATCTGCAGCGGCCAATCCGCTGTGGATCCGCAGCCAAATCCACACTGTGTGCACATAACCTAATTCTAAGGGTATGTGCACATGATGCGGAAAACGCTGCAGAAACACAGCGTTTCCGCCGCTGCGGGTCCGCAGCAGTTTCCCAGGAGTTTACAAAAAACGCTGCTGCGCACATGCTGCGGAAAAAACTGCGCGGAAACGCAGCGGTTTACATTCCTCACATTTCACTTCTTTCTGCGGATTCCGCAGCAGTTTTACAACTGCTCCAATAGAAAACCGCAGTGAAATCGGCAGAAAAATCGCGGTAAATCCGCAGCAGTTTTGCACTGCGGATTTATAAAAACCGCTGCGGAAAAATCCGCAGAGGACCAGAATACGCGTGCACATTCCCTAACCCTAACCCTAGTTCTAACTGTAGTGGAATTTTTTTTTTAATTATTATTGCTCCTACCTATGGGGGTGATAAAGGAGGGGGTTCATTTACTTTTTTTTTTTTTTTATTTTGATCACTGTGATAGAGCCTATCACAGTGATCAAAATGTACATGGAACGAATCTGCCGGCCGGCAGATTCGATGGGCGCACTACATATGCGCCCACCATTTTGGAAGATGGCGGCGCCCATGTAGAAGACGGACGGACACCGGGAGCCTCGGTAAGTATAAGGGGGGGGGGGGGGGGGAAATCGGGGCGTCGGAGCATGGGGAGGTGGCATAGGAGTGCGGGGGGAGCGGACAGGAGGATGGGGGAGCGGAGCACAGAACAGAGGGCTGGGGGAGGGGGGGGCACATCAGTGTTTCTGGCTATGGCCGATGATATTACAGCATCGGGCATGGCTGGATTGTAATACTTCACCAGTTTTTTAGGTGAAATATTACAAATCGCTCTGATTGGCAGTTTCACTTTCAACAGCCAATCAGAGCGATCGTAGCCACGGGGGGGACAAGGGGGGGGGTGAAGCCCCCTGGGCTAAAGTACAACTCCCCCTGTCCCTGCAGATCGGGTGAAATTGGAGGCAACCCTTTCACCCGATCTGCAGGGACGCAATCATTCTGTGACACAGCATATGCGTCACAGGTCGGATTAGCACAGACTTTCATGACGCATACGCTGTGTCACAGGTCGGGAAGGGTTTAAGGGGGAAAAGCGTGGAATAAGTTTATCTCCTTACACATGTTTGACAACCAAATCTTTCATTGTCTACGGGATTGCCAGAATTAGCTAAATCCCATAGTCTGATTCTCCTGCAGTCCCATTGACAATGAACAGAGCAGAGGTCAAGTACGTATACCTACACTTTATTCAAGATGATGAGGGAGGGCCATGTTCTTTGCTTTCCAAAGCCACATTTTCAAGATCTCTGGTCTGATCTCTAGCAAGGTAAACTCCAATCGTATGAACATGGAATAACTTCCTATTTTAAGACTATTTTTCAACTTTGTATTTGGGAAATGAAAAATCTGTAAAATTCTGTACAAAGGTATACATATTAAGGAGCTAAAAAGTTTGGAGACACAAAGGTAAGGTCAAACTAGAATGACGTACAATTACTGAGTGAAATTGTAGGACCAGCCAAATTATTACCAAAAACGTTAAAAATCAGCCTTTCCTGACCATTTTATTAATGGGCGAATAGTAAAAAAAAAAAAAATCAATTTTACAAGTAAAACTGATCAGATTATTGACCTCTTCTATTCATGCATCTACAGAGAGAAGGAAAAATGTCTCTTTCATCCTGTGTTGGCACACTGAACAGCAGGTGGAGACGACAAGAGCGATGCCATGATCTTTATTAACCGATGACTGGTTAAACAGGGCATCCGAGACAGCCAAAGGGATCAAAGGGTAAGACACTGACAAGTAATGAAAAGAAAATTAGGCTACAAAAGCCACAGACAGCTCACTGACAGACCAACGGAGCGCGGAAACGTCGTCCTGACCCAGACGTGCAGCAGTAACATAGTAACATAGTAACAGTTAGTAAGGCCGAAAAAAGACATTTGTCCATCCAGTTCAGCCTATATTCCATCATAATAAATCCCCAGATCTACGTCCTTCTACAGAACCTAATAATTGTATGATACAATATTGTTCTGCTCCAGGAAGACATCCAGGCCTCTCTTGAACCCCTCGACTGAGTTCGCCATCACCACCTCCTCAGACAAGCAATTCCAGATTCTCACTGCCCTAACAGTAAAGAATCCTCTTCTAAGTTGGTGGAAAAACCTTCTCTCCTCCAGACGCAAAGAATGCCCCCTTGTGCCCGTCACCTTCCTTGGTATAAACAGATCCTCAGCAAGATATTTGTATTGTCCCCTTATATACTTATACATGGTTATTAGATCGCCCCTCAGTCGTCTTTTTTCTAGACTAAATAATCCTAATTTCGCTAATCTATCTGGGTATTGTAGTTCTCCCATCCCCTTTATTAATTTTGTTGCCCTCTTTTGTACTCTCTCTAGTTCCATTATATCCTTCCTGAGCACCGGTGCCCAAAACTGGACACAGTACTCCATGTGCGGTCTAACTAGGGATTTGTACAGAGGCAGTATAATGCTCTCATCATGTGTATCCAGACCTCTTTTAATGCACCCCATGATCCTGTTTGCCTTGGCAGCTGCTGCCTGGCACTGGCTGCTCCAGGTAAGTTTATCATTAACTAGGATCCCCAAGTCCTTCTCCCTGTCAGATTTACCCAGTGGTTTCCCGTTCAGTGTGTAATGGTGATATTGATTCCCTCTTCCCATGTGTATAACCTTACATTTATCATTGTTAAACCTCATCTGCCACCTTTCAGCCCAAGTTTCCAACTTATCCAGATCCATCTGTAGCAGAATACTATCTTCTCTTGTATTAACTGCTTTACATAGTTTTGTATCATCTGCAAATATCGATATTTTACTGTGTAAACCTTCTACCAGATCATTAATGAATATGTTGAAGAGAACAGGTCCCAATACTGACCCCTGCGGTACCCCACTGGTCACAGCGACCCAGTTAGAGACTATACCATTTATAACCACCCTCTGCTTTCTATCACTAAGCCAGTTACTAACCCATTTACACACATTTTCCCCCAGACCAAGCATTCTCATTTTGTGTACCAACCTCTTGTGCGGCACGGTATCAAACGCTTTGGAAAAATCGAGATATACCACGTTCCAATGACTCACCGTGGTCCAGCCTATAGCTTACCTCTTCATAAAAACTGATTAGATTGGTTTGACAGGAGCGATTTCTCATAAACCCATGCTGATATGGAGTTAAACAGTTATTCTCATTGAGATAATCCAGAATAACATCCCTCAGAAACCCTTCAAATATTTTACCAACAATAGAGGTTAGACTTACTGGCCTATAATTTCCAGGTTCACTTTTAGAGCCCTTTTTGAATATTGGCACCACATTTGCTATGCGCCAGTCCTGCGGAACAGACCCTGTCGCTATAGAGTCCCTAAAAATAAGAAATAATGGTTTATCTATTACATTACTTAGTTCTCTTAGTACTCGTGGGTGTATGCCATCCGGACCCGGAGATTTATCTATTTTAATCTTATTTAGCCGGTTTCGCACCTCTTCTTGGGTTAGATTGGTGACCCTTAATATAGGGTTTTCATTGTTTCTTGGGATTTCACCTAGCATTTCATTTTCCACCGTGAATACTGTGGAGAAGAAGGTGTTTAATATGTTAGCTTTTTCCTCGTCATCTACAACCATTCTTTCCTCACTATTTTTTAAGGGGCCTACATTTTCAGTTTTTATTCTTTTACTATTGATATAGTTGAAGAACAGTTTGGGATTAGTTTTACTCTCCTTAGCAATGTGCTTCTCTGTTTCCTTTTTGGCAGCTTTAATTAGTTTTTTAGATAAAGTATTTTTCTCCCTATAGTTTTTTAGAGCTTCAATGGTGCCATCCTGCTTTAGTAGTGGTAGAAGTAGAAGCAGAAGCAGTAGAAGGTGAGAAGAAAAAGCGTGTATTCCAGCTCCTTAAAATTTCGAGACCGTCTTTATTGATCCATATAAAATATAGAATGGTACAGATCCTTGCACAAAGTGGATGCAAACAGATGGAAAGGACGACGCGTTTCGATCTAGAAGATCTTAGTCATGTCTACCTTCATATCAACACCTTTATATAGTGCTAGATAGCCAATAACGGCGAGATCGCTGATCACATGATTTTACAAAGGTCCTGGTAACTCATAGCACTATACATGGTGAATAATTGTAAGCATATATAAAAAGCAGTTCTTATCAAAATATAAAAAAACTTTTAACAATAATCTACTATATAACTGTCTAAGGGTCATTTCCGTCTGTCCTTCTTTCTTTCTTTCTTTCTGTCACGGTTATTCATTCGCTGATTGGTCTCGGCAGCTGCCTGTCATGGCTGCCGCGACCAATCAGCGACGGCCACAGACAGAAAGAAAATGGCCGCTCCTTCCTCCCTGCAGTCAGAGCCCAGCGTCCGCATACTCCCCTCCGGTCAGCGCTCACACAGGGTTAATGGCAGCGTTGACCGCGGTGTAACGCCTATGGAGCATGAATAGTAAAAATATCTAATGTTAAAAATAATTTAAAAAAAAAAAAAATAGTTACATACTCACCCTCTGGATCAGGAACCGACCTTTCCCATTCTGCGCGATGCCCCGGTGACCGCTGCATGCATTGCGGTCTCGCGAGATGATGACGTACGGTCCCGCGACACAGCTATGTCAACATCTCGCGAGACCGCAATGCAATCTTCAGACCGGAGCGCGCGACAAGCATCGGGAACCGGCAGCTTCGATCCGGAGGCTCCAGGATGTGAGTATGTAACAGTTTTTTATTTTAATTCTTTTTTTTTTTTTTTTTTTTTACAGGGATATGGTGCATACTACGTGACTGGGCAGTATACTACGTGGCTCTGGGAAATATACTACGTGGCTATGGGCAATATACTACGTGGCTGGGCAATATACTACGTGGACATACAAATTCTAGAATACACGATGCGTTAGAATCAGGCCACCATCTAGTGGTACATAATTTTGTTTTTCTTATTTAGACCAGAAGGGGATCTTGTTTGTAGGTTATAAATCCAAAACGCCTCCCTTGTTAAGAGGCGTCTCCTAATATCCCCCCTCAATTGAAGCATTTGACTAGTTCAATGCCCTGAATAGACATTGCTGATATATTATTGCCATGGCAAGTGACAAAATGTTTGGCAACCATGGAAATGTTCTTATTACTGACATTGAAGTTACCAATATCTCTAATATGTTCGGATATTCTGGTTTTTAATTTCCTTGTAGCGCACCCTAGATACGAAACTTTGCATTCTAAGCAGTTGATTTTATAGACTACATTTTTAGAGTGACAGTTTATAAATTCCTTTATATAATGGCTTTTAGAATTATTCGAATTTGTGAATGTTTTACCTGGTTGGCTGGATGCACATGTACTGCAAGCAGGAGTGCCACATTTATAACAACCCCTACATTCCAACCAGGTTTTTGATTTAGATGTAAAAAAAACTCGGGGAGATTACATTGCCAATAGCGGGAGCTCTCCTGGCTACCACGTTAATGCCATCTCTTAGTATACCTGATAATATTTCATCTTGTTCTAATATTGGTAACCGTCTCTGAATGATGGATTTAATCTCACTAAAATGGGGACTGAATTGTTGACAAACATATGGTTTTTCTTGTCCATTTTCCCCATTTTCTAGCCTGGAAACGCTCGGTTTGAGTAAACTTCCTCTTTACTTTCAACTATATCTCTGGCTCTTTTTAAACACCATTTTAGGTATTGCCGTTTTTTTATACGCACCTCTAGATTATTGAATAGCCTTGTAAATTCCCCAACCGGTATTGATTTTATTGTGTGTGCTGGGTGACTGCTTCTAGCATGTAAGACTGTGTTCCCACTTACAGGTTTAATATGCGTTTTACTAGTTATGAACTCACCACTATATCCACTCAGCTCCAAATCAAGAAATGACATTTTGTATTTGTCCTATCTATGAGTAAATTTAATTCCACAATCATTATTATTTAAGTACTCCATAAATTTTGGTATGGCAGACACATCGCCGCACCAAATTATGAGCGTTTCGTCAATGTATCTACCATACCAGAATATGCTAGCCATAAAAGGATTATCCGTAGAGTAAATACATTTCGACTCCCAAAATGCCATGGTTAAATTTGCCAAAGATGGACAGTATTAAGCCCCATAGGCACTCCCGTTTTTTGCATATATATTGTATTGTCAAAAGAGAAAATATTATGCTTTAAAAGAAAAAACGTCACCTGTAAAGCAAAATCTATTAAATCTTGTGAATACAAACCACAACTATTAAGGTGAAATTCAAGAGCTCTCACGGCTAAATCATGCGGTATACACGTATAAAGGGAAATAACGTCACAACAAAGCCAAGAAAAATTACTCTGCCAAGTTTTTCTGGAAAATATTTTAAGTACTTCTCTCGAGTCTTTAATATAACCCAACATTTTTGTGACTATCGGTTGTAACAGTGAATCCACCCATTCACATAGATGTTCTGTCATTGAGCCCACACTCAAAACTATGGGTCTAATGGGTGGTAAACCATTCCCCTTGTGCACTTTAGGTAGTCCATATAATATTGGTAACGTAGTGGATTGTACACAGAGATATTCCACCTGTTTTTTTACTTAAAACTCCCAGGTTCAGACTCTCTTCAATGATTTTACTAATTTTAAGATTGAACTCCTTCATAGGATTGCTGCTCAGTTTTTTAAACGTAGTGCTATCTGCAAGAAGTTCATCAACCTTATCTTTATAGTCTTTTTCATTAAGGATGACTATCATGCCCCCTTTATCACTCTTCTTAATCACAATGTTTTTCATACTCTTTAATTCATAGAGGGCTGATCTTTGTTTGAATGTTAAATTCTTATTACTCTTTTTACTGTCATCTTTTAATTTTTTCAGATCTTTCTCTATCAGTTCCTGGAATTTATCCATACACTCCACCCTAGTTTGTATCGGATAGAAGTATGGATTTTTTTGTCTTGAACCTTACCGATTGGTTTATCCTGGTTAGAGATTGTGAGGAGAGATTCACTACATTATAATTTTCAATTACGGTACTTGTGTTTTTTCTTGTAGCGATTAACTACTCCTTGATTTGATGAGGGATATGAATGACTATTCCACTGATAAAGTCTATGAATGGGGACAGTGGGAGAAGCCATATAGATCCCTACGGTCAATTCTAAAAAACAACCAGGCTCATAAACAAACCGACAAATAGACCACAGGTGAGCTTTTTTTCATCTGATTTTGATTCATCGGACACAAATGCCAGTGCATCAGATTTCTCTGTGGAAAGTAACACAAATGAAAACAGAAAAAGGAATTACAAGCCATCAGAAAACACAAGAGAAGAGGATGGAGAAAACAGAAGAAATCAAGGAGTAGTTACTCACTACAAGAAAAAGCACAAGTAATTGAAAACTATAATGTAGTGAATCTCTCCTCACAATCTCTAACCAAAGACCAGCTGGATGTCCTAGCACTGGGTTTGAACTTTGTGCCCGACACTGACTTTAATTTGTTTATGACTATTCTTGATATAAATAAATTTATACGTTATTTAACTATAAAAAAAATTTTTTCTTACAGATGATATTGAAAAAGTTACGGAGACAAGCGGGAGTAGTGTGAATGAGTACGAGGAGATGGACTTCAACGAACAAGTTGCACTTGTTTGCAAGATTTATCTATTGAACCAACAGAGGGGAATGAAAGGATAAACAAATCAGTAAAGGTACCGTCACACAACGATTTCGTTAACGATATCGTTGGAACGTCACGCTTTTTGTGACGTAGCAACGATCCCGCTAACGATCTCGATATGTGTGACAGCGACCAACGATCAGGCCCCTGCTGGGAGATCGTTGGTCGCTGGGAATGATCAGGACCTTTTTTGGTCGCTGATCACCCGCTGTCATCGCTGGATCGGCGTGTGTGATGCCGATCCAGCGATGTGTTCACTTAGTAACCCTATATTTACCCTGGTTACCACTGTAAAAGTAAAAAAAAAAAAAACACTACATACTTACATTCTGATGTCTGTCACGTCCCCCGCCGTTAGCTTCCCTGCACTGACTGTCAGCGCCGGCCGTAAAGCAGAGCACAGCGGTGACGTCACCGCTGTGCTCTGCTTTACGGCCGGCGCTGACTCAGTCGGCGGGGGACGTGACAGACATCAGAATGTAAGTATGTAGTGTTTTTTTTTTTTTACTTTTACAATGGTAACCAGGGTAAACATTGGGTTACTAAGCGCGACCCTGCACTTAGTAACCCGATGTTTACCCTGGTTACCCGGGGACTTCGGCATCGTTGAAGACAGTTTCAAAGATGCCGAAGTCGTTCCCCTGATTGTTGGTCGCTGGAGAGAGCTGTCTGTGTGACAGCTCCCCAGCGACCACACAACGACTTACCAACGATCACGGCCAGGTCGTATCACTGGTCGTGATCGTTGGGAAGTCGTTTATTGTAACGGTACCTTTAGGTTCAAGACAAAAAATCCATACTTCTATCAGATACAAACTAGGGTGGAGTGTATGGATAAATTCCAGGAACTGATAGAGAAAGATCTGAAAAAATTAAAAGATGACAGTAAAAAGAGTAATAAGAATTTAACATTGAAACAAAGGTCAGCCCTCCAGGAATTAAAGAATATGAAAAACATTGTGATTAAGAAGAGTGATAAAGGGGGCATGATAGTCATCCTTAATGAAAAAGACTATAAAGATAAGGTTGATGAACTTCTTGCAGATAGCACTACGTATAAAAAAAAAAAACTGAGTAGCAATTCTACGAAGGAGTTCAATCTTAAAATTAGTAAAATCATTGAAGAGGGTCTGAACCTGGGAGTTTTAAGTAAAAAACAGGCGGAATATCTGTACATTCCCCTACGTTACCAATATTATATGAACTACCTGAAGTGCACAAGGGGAATGGTTTACCGCCCATGAGACCCATAGTTTTGGGTGTGGGCTCAATGACAGAACATCTATGTGAATCGGTGGATTCACGGTTACAACCGATAGTCACAAAAATGGCGGGTTATATTTAAGACTCGAGAGAAGTACTTAAAATATTTTCCAGAAAAACTTGGCAGAGTAATTTTTCTTGGCTTTGTTGTGGCGTTATTTCCCTTTATACGTGTATACCGCATGATTTAGCCGTGAGAGCTCTTGAATTTCACCTTAATAGTTGTGGTTTGTATTCACAAGATTTAATAGATTTTGCTTTATAGGTGACGTTTTTTCTTTTAAAGCATAATATTTTCTCTTTTGACAATACAATATATATGCAAAAAACGGGAGTGCCTATGGGGCTTAATACTGTCCATCTTTGGTAACTTTAACTATGGCATTTTGGGAGTCGAAATTTATTTACTCTACAGATAATCTTTTTATGGCTAGCATATGGTAGATACATTGACGACACGCTCAAAATTTGGTGCGGCAGAGTGTCTGCCATACAAAAATTTATGGAGTACTTAAATACCGTAATAATGATAGTGGAATTAAATTTACTCATAGATAGGACAAATACAAAAAATATAGTTCTTACCGATAACGGTATTTCTCTGAGCCCATGACGGCACCACGGAGAGAGGGGATCCGCCCACCAAGGACAGGAAACCTACGGATAAAAAGGCGGTACCACTCTCCTGCATCAGTTGTTTTACATAGAGAACGATGGGAGACTACTAAACATTTGTTAATTTTAACTGTTTATCATAACTAGATACCGCGTGACTTTAAAACTATGAGTAGACTATGGCACTATTTTGATGTGAGCACCCACAAGTGAAGGGAGGGAATGTACGGGTGCCGTCATGGGCTCAGAGAAATACCGTTATCGGTAAGAACTATATTTTTCTCTGATCGCCCATGACGGCACCACGGAGAGAATTGCATAGATAGTACATTCAGGGAGGGACCACCGCCTCCAGAACCCTTTTACCAAAAGTAAGGTCTGAAGAGGAGATTAGGTCCAATCTATAGTGCCTATAGAATGTGGATGGTGAGGACCAGGTAGCAGCTCTACATATCTGGTCAATGGAAGCTCCAGCCTTCTCCGCCCAGGAAGTCGCTACTGCCCTTGTTGAGTGAGCCTTAACCTCCCCGGGAATGGACATCCCACTTGCCGAGTATGAGAGACTGATGGCGTCCGTGATCCATCTTGCTATGGTGGCTTTAGATGCTTTTTTCCCCTTCCGGGGACCCTGGAAACACACAAACAGAGAGGAATCCTCCCTACTCTCTCTATTGACTTCTAGGTAATGTAAGAGACATCTTCTTACATCTATTGTATGTAGTGTTTGTTCCTCCTTGTTTTTAGGGTTGGGACAGAAGGAGGGGAGAGATATCTCTTGAGACCTGTGAAATTTTGAAGCCACTTTCGGGAGATATGCTGGGTCTGTTTTTAAAATGACCCTATCCTCTAGAAATTGTGTGTAAGGAGGGTTAACTGAGAGAGCCTGTAAATCACTAACCCTACGGGCAGAAGTAAGGGCGACTAATAAAGCTGTTTTGAGAGATAGGTTTTTTATTGTAGATTCGTGTAATGGTTCGAATGGCGGACTAGTCAGGGCTTTGAGGACCAAGTTTAAGTCCCATTGAGGAACTACTTTTACTGGAAGAGGCCTTGATCTTCCTGCCGCCCTGATGAATCTAGAGACCCACCTATTTGAAGCCAAGTCAAAGTTAAATAGAGCTCCCAATGCCGCCACATGAACTTTTAGGGTGCTAGTGGCTAAACCCATCTCCAACCCATTTTGTAGGAATTCTAGTATGGAAGCAAGGGGAATTTCTTTCCCTACTTTTTCCCCTGAAGATGACAGAAATTTTTTCCATACTTTGCCGTATTGCTTTGTTGTAACCGGCTTCCTACTTTGTAACAGAGTTGAGATTAACCCTGGAGAGAACCCCCTGCCTTCTAATAATTTCCTTTCAAAAGCCAAGCTGTCAAGTGCAAGTTCTTGACTCGAGGGTGACAGACTGGGCCCTGCGACAATAGATCCTGGCGGTCTGGTAATACCCAAGGGTAGGATATTGACATCTTCCTCATCCATGAGAACCAAGGTCTCTTCGGCCAGAACGGGGCAATTAAGATGACCAGCGCCCCGTCCTCCCGAATCTTCCTCAGCACTGCTGGAATCAGAATAAGAGGAGGGAAGGCATAGACCAGATGGTGACCCCAAGATATCAGGAAAGCGTCCACAGCTACTGGGTTCCCCAGGGGAGATAGGGAGCAGAAGGAGGTTACTTTTTTGTTTAGATGACTCGCAAAGAGATCTATTTTGGGAACACCCCATCTTTCTGTGATCTGGGTGAATATCACCTAACCTAACCAGGGATTCAAGCTTCAGGAGGCTAATTTGCATATTCCAGGTGCCTTCTGGGAGAAGCGAAGTCTCCCTAAGCTAGAAGATCGTTGGGTACAGCCGGGACCAGCTGCTTCGAAAGCATCACCAAACCAGGGATTCAAGCTTTAGGAGGCTAATTTGCATATTCCAGGTGCCTTCTGGGAGAAGCGAAGTCTCCCTAAGCTAGAAGATCGTTGGGTACAGCCGGGACCAGCTGCTTCGAAAGCATCACCAAACCAGGGATTCAAGCTTCAGGAGGCTAATTTGCATATTCCAGGTGCCTTCTGGGAGAAGCGAAGTCTCCCTAAGCTAAAAGATCGTTGGGTACAGCCGGGACCAGCTGCTTCGAAAGCATCACCAAACCAGGGATTCAAGCTTCAGGAGGCTAATTTGCATATTCCAGGTGCCTTCTGGGAGAAGCGAAGTCTCCCTAAGCTAGAAGATCGTTGGGTACAGCCGGGACCAGCTGCTTCGAAAGCATCACCAAACCAGGGATTCAAGCTTCAGGAGGCTAATTTGCATATTCCAGGTGCCTTCTGGGAGAAGCGAAGTCTCCCTAAGCTAGAAGAACGTTGGGTACAGCCGGGACCAGCTGCTTCGAAAGCATCACCAAACCAGGGATTCAAGCTTCAGGAGGCTAATTTGCATATTCCAGGTGCCTTCTGGGAGAAGCGAAGTCTCCCTAAGCTAGAAGATCGTTGGGTACAGCCGGGACCAGCTGAATTTTTGCCTGTAGGACATTATTGCAAGAGAGCTTGGCTGAGTAGATTACACAAGAAGGAAAACACACAGCAAGTCAGCAGGATCTAGGAGCAACATGGCAGATGTGACAACCTACATGGTGAGCTGCAGCATGTGCTACATGTTCACAGATCGACCAGAAGAAGAATCCAATTTCACCTGTCAGAAGTGTAGACTAGTGGCCCTTTTAGAAGAAAAGGTGCGGGGTCTGGAAGAAAGAATAGCAACTTTGAAACTCATCAAAGAGAATGAAGACTTTCTAGACAGAACAGAAGCATCTCTACTGGTCACAGAAGGTGAAAAAAGTGTCAGAGAACCTCCAAAAGCAGATGAGTGGAAGCATGTGACCAAAAGAAGCAAGAAGACCATGGAGAAATCACCAACCACACAACTGAAGAACCGATATCAAATCTTTGTAGAGGATGAAGATGGCACACCTAAGAATGAAGCAATACCAGCAAGCAAAAAAGAAAAGGGCACACAGCAACAAGTGACAGCAAAAAGTACAGCCAAGAAGCAACGAAGAGTGGTGGTGGTGGGAGACTCACTACTGAGAGGCACAGAAGCAGCCATCTGCAGACCGGACATAACTGCAAGAGAAGTATGCTGCCTTCCAGGTGCGATGATCAAGGATGTGACCGATAGGATACCAAAGCTCTTCAGCTCCAAGGACGTCCACCCATTTCTTCTGATACATGTTGGCACCAATGACACGGCAAGGAAGGACCTACCGACAATCTGCAAGGACTTTGAAGAGTTGGGGAAGAAAGTAAAGGAACTGGATGCACAGGTAGTTTTTTCTTCTATCCTTCCAGTAGACGGGCATGGCACCAGGAGATGGAACAGGATCCTTGATGCAAACAACTGGCTAAGACGATGGTGCAGACAACAAGGATTCGGATTCCTGGACCACGGTGTGAATTACTTGTACGATGGACTCCTCGCCAGAGACGGACTACACCTCAACAAACCTGGGAAACACACATTCGCCAGAAGACTCGCTACACTCATCAGGAGGGCGTTAAACTAGAAGAAGAGGGGACGGGAAGAAAAACATTAGACTCGAACAAAGACGACCCAGGAAAACATACTCTGAAGGGAGGTAAGAACATTTCTAAAACAATCCACAGTGAGGAGATTGGAACAAAACAAAATCCTCTAAACTGCATGCTCGCAAACGCCAGAAGCCTGACAAACAAGATGGAAGAACTAGAAGCAGAAATATCTACAGGTAACTTTGACATAGTGGGAATAACCGAGACATGGTTAGATGAAAGCTATGACTGGGCAGTCAACTTACAGGGTTACAGTCTGTTTAGAAAGGATCGTAAAAATCGGAGAGGAGGAGGGGTTTGTCTCTATGTAAAGTCTTGTCTAAAGTCCACTTTAAGGGAGGATATTAGCGAAGGGAATGAGGATGTCGAGTCCATATGGGTTGAAATTCATGGAGGGAAAAATGGTAACAAAATTCTCATTGGGGTCTGTTACAAACCCCCAAATATAACAGAAAGCATGGAAAGTCTACTTCTAAAGCAGATAGATGAAGCTGCAACCCATAATGAGGTCCTGGTTATGGGGGACTTTAACTACCCGGATATTAACTGGGAAACAGAAACCTGTGAAACCCATAAAGGCAACAGGTTTCTGCTAATAACCAAGAAAAATTATCTTTCACAATTGGTGCAGAATCCAACCAGAGGAGCAGCACTTTTAGACCTAATACTATCTAATAGACCTGACAGAATAACAAATCTGCAGGTGGTCGGGCATTTAGGAAATAGCGACCACAATATTGTGCAGTTTCACCTGTCTTTCACTAGGGGGACTTGTCAGGGAGTCACAAAAACATTGAACTTTAGGAAGGCAAAGTTTGAACAGCTTAGAGATGCCCTTAATCTGGTAGACTGGGACAATATCCTCAGAAATAAGAATACAGATAATAAATGGGAAATGTTTAAGAACATCCTAAATAGGCAGTGTAAGCGGTTTATACCTTGTGGGAATAAAAGGACTAGAAATAGGAAAAACCCAATGTGGCTAAACAAAGAAGTAAGACAGGCAATTAACAGTAAAAAGAAAGCATTTGCACTACTAAAGCAGGATGGCACCATTGAAGCACTAAAAAACTATAGGGAGAAAAATACTTTATCTAAAAAACTAATTAAAGCTGCCAAAAAGGAAACAGAGAAGCACATTGCTAAGGAGAGTAAAACTAATCCCAAACTGTTCTTCAACTATATCAATAGTAAAAGAATAAAAACTGAAAATGTAGGCCCCTTAAAAAATAGTGAGGAAAGAATGGTTGTAGATGACGAGGAAAAAGCTAACATATTAAACACCTTCTTCTCCACGGTATTCACGGTGGAAAATGAAATGCTAGGTGAAATCCCAAGAAACAATGAAAACCCTATATTAAGGGTCACCAATCTAACCCAAGAAGAGGTGCGAAACCGGCTAAATAAGATTAAAATAGATAAATCTCCGGGTCCGGATGGCATACACCCACGAGTACTAAGAGAACTAAGTAATGTAATAGATAAACCATTATTTCTTATTTTTAGGGACTCTATAGCGACAGGGTCTGTTCCGCAGGACTGGCGCATAGCAAATGTGGTGCCAATATTCAAAAAGGGCTCTAAAAGTGAACCTGGAAATTATAGGCCAGTAAGTCTAACCTCTATTGTTGGTAAAATATTTGAAGGGTTTCTGAGGGATGTTATTCTGGATTATCTCAATGAGAATAACTGTTTAACTCCATATCAGCATGGGTTTATGAGAAATCGCTCCTGTCAAACCAATCTAATCAGTTTTTATGAAGAGGTAAGCTATAGGCTGGACCACGGTGAGTCATTGGACGTGGTATATCTCGATTTTTCCAAAGCGTTTGATACCGTGCCGCACAAGAGGTTGGTACACAAAATGAGAATGCTTGGTCTGGGGAACGTGTGTAAATGGGTTAGTAACTGGCTTAGTGATAGAAAGCAGAGGGTGGTTATAAATGGTATAGTCTCTAACTGGGTCGCTGTGACCAGTGGGGTACCGCAGGGGTCAGTATTGGGACCTGTTCTCTTCAACATATTCATTAATGATCTGGTAAAAGGTTTACACAGTAAAATATCGATATTTGCAGATGATACAAAACTATGTAAAGCAGTTAATACAAGAGAAGATAGTATTCTGCTACAGATGGATCTGGATAAGTTGGAAACTTGGGCTGAAAGGTGGCAGATGAGGTTTAACAATGATAAATGTAAGGTTATACACATGGGAAGAGGGAATCAATATCACCATTACACACTGAACGGGAAACCACTGGGTAAATCTGACAGGGAGAAGGACTTGGGGATCCTAGTTAATGATAAACTTACCTGGAGCAGCCAGTGCCAGGCAGCAGCTGCCAAGGCAAACAGGATCATGGGGTGCATTAAAAGAGGTCTGGATACACATGATGAGAGCATTATACTGCCTCTGTACAAATCCCTAGTTAGACCGCACATGGAGTACTGTGTCCAGTTTTGGGCACCGGTGCTCAGGAAGGATATAATGGAACTAGAGAGAGTACAAAGGAGGGCAACAAAATTAATAAAGGGGATGGGAGAACTACAATACCCAGATAGATTAGCGAAATTAGGATTATTTAGTCTAGAAAAAAGACGACTGAGGGGCGATCTAATAACCATGTATAAGTATATAAGGGGACAATACAAATATCTCGCTGAGGATCTGTTTATACCAAGGAAGGTGACGGGCACAAGGGGGCATTCTTTGCGTCTGGAGGAGAGAAGGTTTTTCCACCAACATAGAAGAGGATTCTTTACTGTTAGGGCAGTGAGAATCTGGAATTGCTTGCCTGAGGAGGTGGTGATGGCGAACTCAGTCAAGGGGTTCAAGAGAGGCCTGCATGTCTTCCTGGAGCAGAACAATATTGTATCATACAATTATTAGGTTCTGTAGAAGGACGTAGATCTGGGTATTTATTATGATGGAATATAGGCTGAACTGGATGGACAAATGTCTTTTTTCGGCCTTACTAACTATGTTACTATGTTACTATGTTATGTTACCTGATTTAGTTCCCATTCCCCCTGTTTTAGGCTGGACCGGCTGAGGAAGTCTGCTTTGTAGTGGTCTACTCCCCTTATGTGTAGGCTTGTTAGGGATAAGAGGTTGCTCTCGGCTATTTGCAGGATTGATTTGGTCACTTCCATTAGATTTTTGGAACGGGTACCCCCCTGGTGATTTAGGTAAGATACTACCACCCGATTGTCCGACATTACTCTTACATGGTGAGAGTGAAGGACCCCCAAGAATTCCTGAAGGGCAAATTTTACTGCAAGGAGCTCCTTCATGTTGGAGGATTTGTTCACTGTAGACGGAGACCAAGTGCCCTGGGATACTAGGTCGCCCAGATGAGCCCCCCACCCTGAAGGGCTTGCGTCCGTAGTCAGGACTTTCGAGATCTGAATTACCCACGTGACTCCCTGGGAAAGATTTTCCTGCGATTTCCACCATGTCAGAGAGTGACTGGTGCGAGGAGATAGAGTTAATTGCCCGTCTAAATGCCCTCCTAGATGGATTTGCTCCGACAATATCTGCCATTGAAGATCTCTTGAATGTAATTGAGCCCACTGGACTGCGGGAATGCAAGAGGTCATAGAGCCTAAGAGGGACATGGCCTGACGGAGTGTTATGGAGGGGAGAGATTGGGTTCTCGATACTAAACTTTTTAGTTTTTGTATCTTGTTCTCCGGGAGCCGACATTCCATCTTTTTGGAGTCTAGAGTGAGACCCAAGTACTCCTGGACCTGAGAAGGCATTAGTCTGGATTTTTCTATGTTTATTAGCCAACCCAGATTCTTTAAGGTATCACTATTGCCAGTTGATCCTCGCAATGTTGTGGGGAGGAGCCTATCACCAAGAAATCGTCCAGATATGGAACGATTAGGGTATTTTCTTCTCTGAGGTGAGCCATTACCTCTGCGATCAGCTTTGTGAAAACCCTCGGGGCTATGGCAAGACCAAATGGTAGAGCTGAAAATTGGAAGTGATTTATGATTCCCCTGATGTGAACTGCCATCCTGAGGAATCTCTGGTGATCCTTGTGTATTGGGACGTGATAATATGCGTCCTTTAGGTCCAGGACCACCATGAAGCATTGGGGAAACAACATCTTGATAGATGATTTTATCGTTTCCATCTTGAATGCTTGAACTTCCAGGTAATCGTTTAGTTTTTTTAGATTGATAATGGTCCTGAAGGAACCATCTGGTTTCTTCCTCAGGAATAGAGGGGAATAGTACCCTTGCCCTCTTTCTTGAGGGGGAACCTCCAGGAGTACTCCCTTTTTTACTAACCCGATGACCTCGTTTTCCAGTGCCAGCTGTTCTTCTGCCGAAGATCTTATAGATGTCATAGTAAAAGAGGGACGGGGGCGTCTTTTGAATGTCAGCCTCAGACCTGATTCTATAATATTCAGAATCCATTGACTGGAGGTGATCTTTTTCCAGGCTGGGAGAAAGAGAGATAATCTCCCTCCCACCTGGGGCGAACCTTCATTGAGAAGGTTTCTTGTTATCGCTGGGGTTTTTGTTAAAGATGAACCCCTTGTTTTTGTTCCTCTTATCCTCCCACTTTCCCTGGCCTCTCCCAGGGTTCTTGCGGAAAAACCTCTTGTTCCGAAAGGGGTTCCGGTAAGAGGGGAGACCTAGAGAGGGAAAGGACTTTTTCTTATCCCCTGCTTTTTCCAAGATGTCATCTAATGTGGAACCGAACAAAAACTCTCCTTCGCAGGGGATAGTACACAGTTTTGTATTTGTTTGCAGATCGCCAGGCCAATTCTTAAGCCAGAGGGCACGCCTGGCCGCATTGGCAACCACTGCTGACCTGGCAGCTAATCTGATAGAGTCTGCCGAGGCGTCAGCCAAAAAAGCCGCAGCTCCCCTTATTACAGGTAATGTCTTCAGCATCGAGTCTCGGGAAGCTTTCCCCTTTAATTGACCCTCTAGTTGATTTAACCAGATCATTAGGGAGCAGGATGTGCAAGCTGCTGCCACTGCTGGTTTCAGGCCTCCTCCCGCTGACTCCCAAGAGCCCTTGAGGAAGGCGTCCGCCTTCATGTCCATAGGGTCTTTTAGGACCCCCCATGTCCTCGAACGGGAGAGCGAATTTCTTTGATGCTTTAGCTATTGCTACATCTAATTTGGGGGCTTTTTCCCAAAAGGAGCAGGATTCATCCTCGAAGGGGTATTTCCTTTTTGGAGTTAGGAGAGTCTTTTTCATGGGTTTTTTCCATTCCTTCTTAATTAACGCTGCAATTGCTTCATTAAGCGGGAAAGCTCTTCTCTTTTTTTGTTCTAAGCCCCCAAACATGATGTCTTGTGCTGACTTTTTAGGGTGGGAGTCTACTAATCCCATAGTACTCCTCACTGCCTTTATGAGGCCATCGGTGTCCTCTAGCGGGAAACAATTGTGACCTCCTGAGGAAGAAGTGGATGATGAAGATGAGGAGGAGGAGGAGGAGGAGGAGGAGGATACTGAACTTGCACTATCGCTGTCAGATTTAGAGACTGGGGACGGGGACCTGTGTCTGGTCCTTCTCCGTTTTTTTCCCCTTTTAAGGGATCTAAAGGTGTCTTCCACCTGTTCTTTAATCAGGTTTTTAAGATCTGTTGCAAACCCAGGCAGGCTTTCGGATACAGTCTGCTGTATGCAGGAATTACATAGCTGCTTCTCCCATGCGGGTGGAAGATCCTCTTTACAGATGGCACAGATTTTGTGCTTTGTTTTACCTACGCTTTTCCTCCCCTAAAAAGAGACAAATAATAATCTTACTGTCTCTAACTTTCACGAAGATCAACTTACCACCTCCAGGACCCATAAATACCGGTTGGGGATTCTCTGCCTCTGTCTTTTTCCCCGACGCCGTGCTAGACTCCTTGCTGTGTTGAGACCTTTGGCGTTCTTTGCTGGTGTCCTGGTGACCTTTCTGCTGTCGCCTCTTTTGCTGCTGCTGCGGCGATGCTATAGGTGGAGGTGATTCAGGCAAGGGAGATGCCGGGTCGCTCATACTGCTGCTGGTCTGCTGTCACTGCCAATAACGCGTGCTGCGCTGCGACAACTAGTAGCTCCTAAGGCTCTTGCCGATATACTGCAGAGCCACTGGGAGGAAGTAGATTCTCCCTTTTAAAGCTCCCGCCGCGCTTTTTTTTTTTTTCCTTCTTCGGCGCCTGCGCAGTAGCGCTCAGCCGACGGCGAGGAGCGTTGAACGCCGGCACCTGCGCAGACGCTTCTGCGACGCCTTTGGAACGCACAAGCGTCAGATCGGCGACGCCTGTGCAGCGGCGTCCAGACAACGGCGAGGAGCGCCGAACGCCGACGCCTGCGCAGTCGGGTTCCTCCAGCGTCTCGCGAGACCAGCTTAACTCCGGGCATGCGCCGGACTCTCAAGATGGCCGCCCAGAGTGCAGATATGGCGCTGCTGACCGGCACCCCCGGTCCTATGCAGACCCTGCCGCGCGGCTCTGCATGCCCGATGGCAGTGCAGTGTGCAGGCTGACGCGTGCTAGGGGAGGGCCGCGCCGCACCTCCCGCAACCACAGAGGGACCCCCCTGGATGTTGCCGCTGCTGCATCTTACCTGGGGAGGTGACCGCGAACTCCTTGTCACCTCCCCCATTCACCCTAGAGGCCCACTAGCCCCAGCGGTGGTGCTTCGGGTCACCACCCCAGCCGAGGCAGAGGGACCCCAGCTGCCTGAGTCGGACTGGTTGGCCCCGGAATTCCAACGTCGAACTGGTAAGTCCGTAGGTCTCCCATCAAGGACAGGAAACCAACTGATGCAGGAGAGTGGTACCGCCTTTTTATCCGTAGGTTTCCTGTCCTTGGTGGGCGGATCCCCTCTCTACGTGGTGCCGTCATGGGCGATCAGAGAAATTTCATTACTTGATTTGGAGCGGAGTAGATATAGTGGTGAGTTCATAACTAGTAAAACGCATATTAAACCTGTAAGTGGGAACAGAGTCTTACATGCTAGAAGCAGTCACCCAGCACACACAAGAAAATCAATACCGGTTGGGGAATTTACAAGGCTTAAATGTAACTGTAGTAAGAAAACAGATAGAAAAGAAGAATTCAATAATCTAGAGGTGCGTTTAAAAAAACGGGAATACCCAAAATGGAGTTTAAAAAGAGCCAGAGATATAGTTCTAAATAGAGAGAGAAAGTTTACTCAAACCGAGCGTTTCCAGGCTAGAAAATGGGGAAAATGGACAAGAAAAACCATATGTTTGTCAACAATTCAGTCCCCATTTTAGTGAGATTAAATCCATCATTCAGAGACGGTTACCAATATTAGAACAAGATGAAATATTATCAGGTATACTAAGAGATGGCATTAACGTGGTAGCCAGGAGAGCTCCCGCTATTGGCAATGTAATCTCCCCGAGTTTTTTTTACATCTAAATCAAAAACCTGGTTGGAATGTAGGGGTTGTTATAAATGTGGCACTCCTGCTTGCAGTACATGTGCATCCAGCCAACCAGGTAAAACATTCACAAATTCGAATAATTCTAAAAGCTATTATATAAAGGAATTTATAAACTGTCACTCTAAAAATGTAGTCTATAAAATCAACTGCTTAGAATGCAAAGTTTCGTATCTAGGGTGCGCTACAAGGAAATTAAAAACCAGAATATCCGAACATATTAGAGATATTGGTAACTTCAATGTCAGTAATAAGAACATTTCCATGGTTGCCAAACTTTTTGTCACTTGCCACGGCAACAATATATCAGCAATGTCTATTCAGGGCATTGAACTAGTTAAATGCTTCAATCGAGGGGGGATATTAGGAGACGCCTCTTAACAAGGGAGGCGTTTTGGATTTATAACCTACAAACAAGATCCCCTTCTGGTCTAAATAAGAAAAACAAAATTATGTACCATTATTGTTAAAAGTTTCTTTTATATTTTGATAATAACTGTTTTTTATATATGCTTACAATTATTCACCATGTATAGTGCTATGAGTCACCAGGACCTTTGTAAAATCATGTGATCAGCGATCTCGCCGTTATTGGCTATCTAGCACTATATAAAGGTGTTGATATGAAGGTAGACATGACTAAGATCTTCTAGATCGAAACGCGTCGTCCTTTCCATCTGTTTGCATCCACTTTGTGCAAGGATCTGTACCATTCTATATTTTATATGGATCATTGAAGACTCTCGAAATTTTAAGGAGCTGGAACACACGCTTTTTCTTCTCACATTCTAAGGCTGGTTTCACATTTGCGTTTTTTGCCGCAGCGTTTGTACCGCATATAAACGTATGCGTTGTGTTTTCCTATATTTAACATTAAAAACGCATGCTTTTTTTTTGTTCGTGTTTTGCCGCTTTTGACTACGCCTGCATCTTTTCGTCGCTTGCGGCTTGGCGCGGAAATGCAACATGTAGTCATTTCTAGAGGCGTCTATTTGCCGCCAGGAAACGCATGCGTTCGATTGTGCAAGGTTTGCGTCAAAAAACGCATTGCTGTCTATGTAAATGCATGCGTTTTTAAGCACATGCGTTTGGTTGCGAATTTGAACACATGCGTTTCAATAGAGAAAAACAAGTCTAGACACTGATAAGCCACCCCCCAACATCAAGGTGATAAAGGGATCCAAACCCTAACCCTAACCCTAGCCCTAACCCTAAGCCACCATCAAGCTGATAAAGGGATCCAAACCCTAACCCTAGCTCTAACCCTGAGCCACCATCAAGGTGATAAAGGGATCCGAACCCTAACTCGAACCCTAACCCTAACCGGAAAATGGAAATAAATAGATTTTTTTAATTTTTAAATTTTTTCCTAACTAAGGAGTTGATGAAGGGGGTTTGATTTCTATTTATAAGGGGTTTTCAGGGATTTTTACGATTGGCAGCTGTCACACACTAAAAGACGCTTTTTATTCCAAAAAATATTTTTTGCGTTACCACATTTTGAGAGCTACAATTTTTCCATATTTTGGTCCACAGAGTCATGTGAGGTCTTGTTTTTTGCGGGACGAGTTGACTTTTTTTTTTTTTTTTAATTTGAATAGATTTTTATTAATAATAAATGAAAACATTACATTATCATCAACATTTCTACGAGTTGACATTTTTATTGGTAACATTTTTGGGCACGTGACATTTTTGATTGCTTTTTATTCCGATTTTTGTGAAGCAGAATGAACAAAAACCAGCTATTCATGAATTTCTTTTGGGGGGCCATTTATACCAAAAGCGCAAACGCAGGAAAAAACGCAAGTAAACGCGTACAAACGCAGCGTTTTTTTAACTGCATGCGACAACGCATGCGTCTAAAAAACGCAGCGTTTGTACGCGTTTACATGCGTTTTTTTCACCACTTGCGGGTGCGTTTTAGACGCTGCTATTTTAAACGCAAATGTGAAACTAGCCTAAGACACAGACAGGTTTGCTGGTTATGGCTGCCACCTAGAGAACATACCGTACTTTTCTTTCCAGGTTTCCGCAGTCCTGCATCTTACCTCTCTTTAAATACCGTGCTTACACCCTTCCTATGTGACGTAAGCCTTATATGATCAGCATCGATCAATCTGCAAAGAAGGTGGTAAATAATTGCTTCACGAATACATCATGAAGGGTGATCCCAAAGTCATTTATCATAGTCAACGTTTAAAGCCCAACACTCCATCAACCATTTCCACACATCCAAATGAGCATACGATTCAATGTTACTGGACACAGACAATTATGGAACACTATTACCATAAATACCAAACCTAGTAATGGGGAATAAAAAAATATTAACAACTATAAACACAGCATGTGAGATTATATATTGATACAGTATACGGTATATAGGAACGGCACAACACAGGCGCCTACAGTTATTTCATGGTGAATACAAATACTTACCGGTATTAACGGGTTATTCCAAAAATAACAAGTTAGTCCCCTTTTTGTATGATGGGAATCAATTTACTGTGACCACCAGTGATTCTGAGATCTTGAATAAGGCAGAAGTGGATATGATCGATCTCTGCTCCATTCTCCATTTGCTGAGAGCAGCGTTACGTAGGCAAAGAGAAGCTTAATCCAACGATTTATCACTCCGCTTACTGGGTGCAGAAGTTCTGACACAGAGTTCTTATAGAAGTCATAACCTGAACCTGACCCCAATCACACCAGGCTCACCATGCACTAAGTCCATAGATAGTGAGCTGCTTATCACAGGAGGGGGAAGCGGCCGGACTAATGTAGTTCAGCAATGTTATTTTCTTAGTGATAAATCCTTCACAGCTAGTAAACAACAGCACGACAACAAGTGACATCCCTGAATTCTTTATTTCAGCGTCTATCTCTTGCTTTCTTCAGACTACATAGCAAAAACCTGCAGATTCCATTTAAGAGATCTGTTACTATGTTTCACAATGCTGTACACATTATTATGCAGCTGATTTCCTTTAAAGGGAACCTGTCGCCCCGTTTTTTCAAATTGAGATAAAAATACTGTTAAATAGGGCCTGCGCTGTGCGTTACAATAGTGTATGTAGTGTACCCTGATTCCCCACCTATGCTGCGAAATACATTACCAAAGTCGCCGTTTTCGCCTGTCAATCAGGCTGGTCGGGTCAGGTGGGCGTGGTGACATCGCGGTTTCCCCTGTCATCGGTGGGGGCGGCCATCTTCCTGAGGCCACGCGTGCGCAGTCGCTTTTGAGGCTTTTTTGCCTCTTTTTCCCGGACATCTGGATAAAGAGATTAGAGTCAATTCTCCAGCTGTCTGTAAGTTTTAGATACTGCAACACTGTTCTCTTAACATCTAGGGAATGAAGAGAACGTTCTTTTTCGTTATTGTAGTTCTGGCAGAACGTAGGTAAAACTAT
Organism: Ranitomeya imitator; assembly: GCF_032444005.1. Taxonomy (NCBI): domain Eukaryota; kingdom Metazoa; phylum Chordata; class Amphibia; order Anura; family Dendrobatidae; genus Ranitomeya; species Ranitomeya imitator. Next base: position 737,159,500 of record NC_091284.1, on the reverse strand, counting down.
TTCCTGGTTTCTGTGAAAGTCCGTCACAACTTTTGGAAGAAATGAGGGATCCAACTTAAAGATACAAGAAGATTGCATCGTTTTAAAGTATGGATCTGTTATGGACAGGGCTTGAATTTCACCTATTCGCCTTGCTGTCTTTATTGCGACGAGGAAAACAGTCTTGAATGTCACAGATTTTAGGTCTGCTTGATCAAGTGGCTCGTATGGAGCCTTCCGTAGCTCATTTAGCACCAAAGTGAGGTTCCATGAGGGTACTGAGCTTCGTATTGTTGGTCTGATACGTTGTGTAGCTTTAATGTATCTCATTATCCAGGGATGATTCGCTATTGGATAGTCATAAAAGGCAGTTAAAGCGGAGATTTGTACCTTTAGCGTACTAGGTCTTAAGCCCATATCAAAACCTGTTTGGAGAAAATTTAGTATTTGAGGAATATCTGGTTGTTGGAGAACGGATATTGGAGTATTGGTCTGTGCACAAAACTTCTTCCAAATCTTCTGGTATATAGCCGAGGTCACCGGCTTTCTACTTTTTTTCATGGTTGAGATAACTGACTCAGACAGTCCTTTTGATCTCAAGATCTCCCTTTCAAGATCCACGCTGAGAGTTGTAGCATTTTTAGATTTTGATGGACCAATGGTCCCTGTATTAGAAGATCCCGTCTTAGTGGTAGTAACACTGGGTCTTCCACCGCCATCCACTTCAGCAGAGGAAACCAGCTCCTCTTGGGCCAATATGGCACTATTAGGATTACTACGGCTAAACTTTCCTAAATTTTCCTCAAAACTCTGGGAATTAGGGCTAGTGGAGGGAAAGCGTATGCAAGTTCCATGTCCCAATGTTGAGCCAATGCATCTATGCCAGTTGGATTGTCTCTTGGATTTAGCGAAAAGAATTCTTTCGTTTTTGTATTGCTCCTTGAGGCGAATAAATCTATTTGTGGGGTGCCCCACTGTTGGATTAACTGAGTAAAGATTTCTTTGTTTAGAGACCATTCTGACGGCTGTACCTTCTCTCTGCTGAGAAAGTCCGCTATTTGGTTCTGTGAACCTTTTAGGTGTACTGCTGTGATGGACTTTACGGTATTTTCCGCCCAGGAGAATATTTCTTCTGCTAGTGCCTGAAGTGGACGGTGCCTTGGTCCTCCTTGATGTAGGAGAAAAGCTACCGTGGTCGAGTTGTCTGAGAAGACTCGGATGTGGTGTCCCTGAATCTCTTGTTGGCACCTTTTTAGTGCTTCCCAGACCGCTCTGAGTTCCCTGTAGTTGGAGGAACTGTTGGCCACATGGTGGCCATGTCCCCTGAAGGTATCGACCTTCTATGTGGGCTCCCCAGCCCCTTGAGCTTGCATCGGTGGTTATATTTATGCATGGAGATATTTTCCATGGTTTTCCTCTTTTGAGGTTTTTTATGTTGATCAACCATGAGAGGGACTGCTTTACCCTGCTGGGTAACCACATCCTGTTGTCTAGTGAATCTTTTCTTCCGTTCCATACCGAAAGCACTTCCCTTTGAAGCGTTCTGGAGTGAAACTGGCTCCACTGTACACTGGGAATGCATGAGGTCATCAGACCTAGAATCCTCATTGCTTTCCTGATGGAGATGTATTTCCGTTTTTTTATTGATTGAAGTTCTTTTTTTATTGACCGTTGTTTTTCGTCTGGTAGGAAGGAGTATTCTAGTTCAGAATTTAGTAGTACCCCTAGAAATATCTTCTGCGTCTCTGGTTCGAGACTCGATTTTTTTTGCATTTATTACCCACCCCAGACGTTTCAGGAGTGACGTGGTAATTTCTAAGGATTCTACCATCTGTTGGGATGAATCTGCGATCAGCAACAGATCGTCCAGATATGGTGCGATGAGAACTTCCTTCTCTCTTAAGTAGGCCATGACCTCCGTCATGAGCTTCGTAAATATCCTTGGGGCAGAGGAGAGACCAAATGGTAGGCACTGAAACTGGAAATTAAGTATTTCCTTGTGGTTTCTTATTGCGAACCTGAGGAATTTTTGATCTGAGGGATGGATGGGAACATGATAGTAAGCATGTTTGAGATCTAGCGTGCACATTACAGAGTTCTTTTTTATTAGCGGTGTAATTGATTTGAGAGATTCCATCTTGAAGCGTTTGTATGCCACCCATTTGTTTAATGGCTTTAAGTTTATTATTGTTCGGTAATCTCCGTTTGGTTTTCTTATGGAGAACAGACTGGAGTAATGCCCCTGAAAATGTTGATGATGGGGTACCGGTATTATGACGTTTAATTCTAAGAGTTCATGTATGTCTGTTATCAGCCTTTGATGTACTGCTGATGACTCTGTCTGTGTTAAGCAGAATCTCTTGGGGGGTAGATGAGTAAACTCTATCTTGTAACCCTGTGCCACTGTCTGTAGAATCCACTGATTCTGAGTTATGTTCTGCCATCCTTCTTGGAAGTATTGTAGTCTCCCTCCTATATTGTTGGCGTCATTGTTTGCTGGGTCCTGTTGATTGGTCTCGAAAGGAACCTCTTCCTCTGCCTCCTTTAGGGTAGCTCCACCTACCGGACTTCCCTTTGCCTCTGTAGTCCTGTCTTGGGTGGGAGCGAGTTTTTCGGAAGAATTGCGGTTTCTTTGGCTTCTCCTCAGGGAAGCCTTTCTTCTTATCAGACGCTTTTTCAAGTAGCTCGTCAAGGACTGGACCAAAGACGTGAGAACCTGAGAATGGAATCGAACACAGCTTGTTCTTGGATTGGGTATCTCCCGTCCACGATCTCAGCCATAAGGCCCTTCTTGCTGCGTTTGACAGTGCATTATTCCGGGCAGCAAAGCGTACGGATTCCGCTGAAGCATCTGCCATGAAATCAGTCGCCATCTTTAAAACTGAAAATGATTTAAGGATTTCTTCCCTTGGAGTTATGTTTTTAATATGACTCTCCAGCTCGTCCACCCAAAGACTCATGGACCTTGCTACAGAGGTAGCCGCTATATTCGTCTTCATAATGGCGGCTGACGATTCCCAGGCTTTCTTAAGAAGATCTTCTGACCTCTTATCCATTGGGTCTTTTAACCCTGACGAGTCCTCAAAGGGAATAGCCGTTTTCCTTGTGACTTTGGCCACGGGAATGTCGATCTTTGGAACCGACTCCCAGACTTTAGTTTCTTCTGGGTCAAAGGGAAGACGGTATTTGAAGTCTCTCGGGACTACTAATTTTTTTCCCACATCTTCCCACTCTTCCATTATCATTGCACTTATGTGATTGTTGACCGGAAAAACTCTATTCCTGCGAGTTCTCAGGCCCCCAAACATCTCGTCTTGAACTGATAAAGGCTCAGACGAGTCTTCTATTTTCATAGTGCTTCTTACTGTTTTTAGCAGTATATCCGTATTTTCGGATGAGAACAAGTATTTCTTCCGTTCTTCCGGAAGCACAGTTAATGTATTGTCCTCTTCGTCCGAGCCCGGATCGGAATAACCTGAGACCTCTCCTTCCTCGGAACTCACATCCATATCCCATCTAGGCCTTTTAGGCCGAGGAGATTGGGGTGGCACCATAGTAGACACTGTAGCTTGGACTTCGTCTCTAATCATAGATTTAATATTATCTAATAGCGAAGCCTGTTCGTCTTTAAGAAGTTTAGCGATGCATTTTTCGCATAATTTCTTCTTATAGCCCTCTGGGAGTTTGGTGGTGCACAATGGGCATCTAATAGTCCTTTTTTTAGTAGTTGACCTCTCGGGAATGTCCTTATCCTGAAATGTAAAGGAGATCCCTGTAGGTACAGAACTAATTTTTTGTAATGCATCCCGTACCACGTACTACTCACATGGTCTGTGTGCAGCTCTAAGGATTGGACGTCTGGGCGAGTAGCACCTTCCATGTTACTGGGTCAAGTGTGCTGTCAGATGTCGGTCATTAAGTAGCAATCTTACCCAGCTTCAAGACATCTGATTCGTCCTCCTTCCGAGCTCAGCTGCTGGCCTCCACGGTGATTTCAGGTTCCCAGCTGTACTGCGCATGCGTCATCTGGAACACACGCAGACCAGCCTGGGACCTGGATACCGGTGCATAATCTTCAGCCATTGCGCTCTAATCTCCCCCTGCAGCTCCCAGGCGCCCCGGAAACAATCGGCGCCGCCGACCCCCGGAATCCGGCCACGCCCCCCGGAAGTCGTCACCTCCAGCTGGAGCGCCGGACCGGAAGTTAGGGGAGCGACGCCAGCACCGGCCGCACGTGGAGCCTGAGGGAGCGCCGGACACCGCCGCCGCAGCTGCTGCCTCAGCGGCTCCTTTGATGAGGGGATGAGACAGCGCATGGGAGCAGACAGCTCGACCTAATCGCAGAGGGACCTCCAGCGGTATCGTGCGACTTCAGGAGTCGCCAGACTCTCGTGGCCAGAGCCCCCTCCAGGAGGACGGACCGCTCTCCGGAGCTGCTGCTCCAAGACCTGACCTCGGATCAGGTAAAGAGAAAAACCTAATCTTCTGGAGAACTCTCTCCTGCGTCTGTCCCTGATAGGGACAGGAAAAACACTGAGGGGTGGAGGTGGGGAGGGGCTATTTAACCTCTTCTGTGTTCCTGTCCCTATCAAGGATATGAAGAGCAACCTCCTGTGGTGCTGTCATGAGGGACGATCTGGAAATACAGGTTAAATCTACGTTCCCAACACACTTTAAAAGGGAAACGGTCAACTTTAAAATGGCATCTGATCTGCAGTCAGATAGGAGGAGCTGAGCAGCAGGGTGGCTGAGTAGTTAGTACTGTTGCTTTGCTGCGCTGGGGTTTTGGGTTCATTCCACACCAAGGACAACATCTGCAAGGAGTTTGTATGTTCTCTCCGTGCTTATCTGTGCTTCCACTGGGTTCTCCAGTTTCCTCCCACACTCCAAAGACATACTGATAGTGAATCTAGATAGTGAGCCCCAATGGGGACGGTTATTATGTCTGTAAAGCGCTGTGGAATATGATGGCGCTATAGAAGAAAAACATAAATAATATATAGTTTTGTGGGAAAAGTGTCATTACATGTTGTATTTTATCAGTTGAAATCCCTGGTGTTTTCATGCATCTGGCCTCAGGGTTCCTTTACATGAGCAGATAATTGTTTAAACGATGCGATCAGAGTCGTGGTTGAAAAGCAATCGCTCCACTCCTCCTTATGGCAGGCAACCATTGAATGAATGAACAATCTACATTTCCATTACACAATCTCAAAAAGTTGAATGAGAATTTTATGCACGATAAGAGAGCGTTTTTGGACACATCGTTCAGCCACTCAACACACTTACATTTCACAATAATGCTGCACGGTACCAGTGGTATAAAAAGATTTTTTGCTACATGTCCTGTGCTGCAGCGAAACATCACCATGTTGCCCCTGATAGAGTTTATTTTGATTTCTAAATCAAATAGTAAAACTGGAGACAAAAAAAGTAAAATCGGGTCTTATCTGACAAGCAAGTGGCGTAAAATATTATAGGTACGCTCACTGATGGGGTTGTGACAGCCACAACTCCTATAGAAGCTTGTAAAGGCTGAGGGAGAACCACCAAGGAGACACGTTGCTATTAATGAGGAATATGATGGTTTAGAGTCTGCGCTGCCCAAGGTTCAAAGATACGATCACACATGAAGGGGAAGAATGAATGTGGTTTATGTCAACGCATTTCAAGGTTTACAAACCTCTTCATCAATCCCAAACCGCAATGATCCTGATGATGATGATGGTTTTGTCCTCATGAAGTCAGCACGGGCTCAAAAACTGTATTTCTCATGTATTAAATACTTACGGTATATCTTCAGGATAGCTACTAAATAGGGGGCTACCTAACACTGGTATAGAGCACTCACTCCAATCTTTTGTTTTTCCTCACTACCAAACCTGTAATGAGGCAATTATGGAGGTCAAGCAAGTCCACTACCACTGCATACCATTCTAGGAGATATGGAAGTGGTTTCCAGCTGTCCAAGATACCCGTACTACCTCTCCTTGTGGATACAGTCACCTATGATACCTGGAGCTAGGCCATACGGCCAGTTATTGTGCGCCAAAATCATACACGTCTCCGCATAGTAAAGGGTGGCACAGGACCGTCAAATGCACCGATATTAGGAAAACTGAACAAAACCTTTAGCTAGCTCCTAATGTCTGCAAATGTAAGAATACTTTAAGGACCGACTCCCTCTATAAGTAATGGTGACATCTGGTGTGTCACTTTATATTACATCAGAAATTAATATCTGGTTATGCTGCTGGGTCCAAGAGCAAATAGAAGCACACGAGACTCAACATTTACACAGAACCTCAGTAACGTCAGATACAGAGAAAAATCAGTCTAAGAAAAAGGCTAGACTGTTCTCACTTACAGAATCATACCTTTCTTTGCAATTTTAATGAAAAAAATTTGGCAGTGTGCAACAGTCAATAATTCCAGTATCCCAACATACCCTATATCACTAGTGACAGTCACACCATCAGGTCTTCAATTTGAGCAGATTCTTCCTCTCCTAATGATTTTAAAGAGATATTTGCATCTCCGACATCTATGGCATATCACCAGGAAGCCACCGACTCTTCAATTTCCAAGACACCGACTCCACCAAAATGGGCTCCGACTCCACAGCCTTGTCTGAAACTCCCATTTAAGTGAATGCAGGGTGCCCACCTCTCCATTTTCTACCTACATGACAGCCACGTCATTAGGCAAAACTGGGGTTGGGGGGAGAACATTCCTAAAATTTATCAGACCAATATGGTATGTACTGTAAGCTATGCCATATATGTAGGAGAGCCCTTTAATGCCTTCTATATTATTCTATTACAGTGAATTCATGCAGCCAAAGCATGGCTACTATCCAGGCTCTTAATTAGCGCCCAATAATACAAATCTATCCAAAAATTCTCAAACTTCCAGATAAACTTACTAAGAAAAATTGCACAAAACCAATAAAATGAGATATTATGAGGATACTCATTACCTTCTTCTCTCCACGTCTTAAAGTGCAATGTAGTTAATACATCCAACTAGCAGCAAATTGAACCCGACAAGAGGAAGTGGCCCACAGATAAGGCGTACCGTTAGATAGTAATCACTCAATATCTAAAACTTAGAGACTCATCATACAGCATCTACGCTCTCTCCAAAAGTGCCTGCAGCGCCTGAGCAAGCGAGGTGTATGTAAGGTCTCATTCACAGCTCTGTTTTTCACGTACGAGTACGTGTGTGTCACAGAAAGCACTCCTACCTATAACTGAATGGGGTCACTCACATGCCTGTGCTGTTGTTCTACCAGACGGTTGGCGCAAAATAGGAAAGACCTGTCAGATTTTAATCCACGTGTCAGATCAAAATTGGAAAGGCAAGTTCATGGGTCTGTGAAAAAAACTGGATCGCACTAGAAAGCCATCTTAGTGCGGCCCGATTTTCACTGACTGTTGGATAGGAGAAGGTGAAGAAACTTTTTCTTTTCCTTCACATGTGAGCAAAACTGACGCACCTCCGACCAAACTAAAAAAACTGATGTGTGAATGAGGCCTAACAATTATCGGCGCCAACTAAGTGGAGTTTGCAGAAATCCATGCACTTGCTGCAACAACAACCCGCCAGATGTTTGGAATGGAAGGTTTACAAACCGGTGTGTGATCATACTCAACACATCTGTTATAATTAATCTGCCTCCTCCACAGCTTGGCACATGAGAAATCAGCTTGATACAGGAGATGGAGAAATGTGATCCATCACACTCAGACTGGCCCACACGGGAACAGGTAAATCCCAGGTGGGCCCCTGTGCAGGATGGAGCCCCTCACTCCTTAATATGACTGAGAACTAGTTGGCACAATACACTTGATTCACTATATACAGAGGTAGCATCTAATTCATTTTACATTACAAAATTGTGCTGACAGGTTATCTTTAAAGCGAACCTGTTAGCAGGATTTTGGTAAGTAAACTACAAGCATTGTCATGATGGCGCTATTACACTGATTAAAATGATACCTGGGGTGAAGAAATCCATTTTGTGGTTCTTGTGTAATCAGTCTTAGAAGTTTTCAGTTAATGAGATACCCCTGCTTTGGGGTGGGACTGTAGACACAGTCTTCTCTTCATGCTCTAAGCCAGAGAAACCAAGGAAAGAGCTGCCCACAGGCCGCCCCGAAGCACAGACATGTTCCTCATCATAGACACAGAGACACACACATACTGTTTGTGCTTCTAAGGCTGCCATCACACTAGCAGTATTTGGTCAGTATTTTACCTCAGTGTTTGTAAGCCAAAACCAGGAGTGGAACAAATAGAGGAAAAGCATAATAGAAACATATGCACCACTTCTGTATTTATCACCCACTCCTGGTTTTGGCTAACAAATACTGATGTAAATGGCTTACAAATACTGATGTAAAATACTGACCAAATACTGCTAGTGTGACCGCAGCCTAACACTGATTACACAACAACCACAAGACAAATTTCTTCACCCCAAGTATAATTTTAATGAGTGTAACAGTGGCCACATGACAATGCCTGTGGTTTACTTAACAAAATTCTGCTGACAGATATGCTTTAAGCACAGCGACCTTTACCACTTGAACTGAGAAGGAGCGCCCCGTATTCTCAGTAAGTCAGACCCCCAACTAATCAGATAAATATAGGGAAGGTTCTTATTATAAAAACATTTTAACACAGTACCAACTAAAGCATGCCTCAGGGGCACTGAAAAAAACAACAAAACTCTGACACACTATGTAATATCAAGCGAAACACAGCGCACGACTCAAACAACAAAACATACAAAATAATGATGGTGGGGAAAAAAAAAAAAAAAAGAGATACAAGACTAATGATCTGATAAAAACTGCAGGGGAACAGAGTGCACCACACCATAGGGTGGTACCTTTATAAAAAGATATGATAAATGCAGGTTATCTGCTCACCTGTGTAGGCACAAGTCCTGTGAAAGCTCAATAATGGTTACTGCTGCCCCGTGGCCGAGGGATGCACTCCATGACGATGCTTGAAGGAAAAGACAATTCACGGTTTTGGGCTTCACTATCGAAGTGAAGATGTTTCATCCAGTAATATAAAGAAGCTAATTTAATTGCACAAAGCGTTTCCACACCGGGCTGAATCATTCTCAAGTGTTAAAACCAACTGCGTGGAATCACGTTGCAGAATGAAAACGGATCTCCCTGGGATTCTGCCTCCAGAGCTTATAATATATAACAGGAGGCATTACCAGTGTGAGACATGTAATGACTGACAGTCTGCTCTCCTGATATTCATGTCTCACACTGGTAACTCAGCCTTTCATATAAAATAATCTCCGGAGGCAGATTCTCAGGGAGATCAGTGTCCGGCTAATAGAAATTAACAGCTCATTTACTTATTCCAGAGAAATCCAGATTTATGTTCATAAGACATCAGATCACAGATATCAATGTATCAGTTTATTCAACTTTTTAAGACCATCATGTCCATAAACACGGCTACGGCGTGTTGCTCCTACTGACAGATTCCCTTTAAATAAATTACTAGCCTTACTGAATAATTTCCCTCAAAAATATATTCCATTCTGCTCAGCTTATTTTAATGCATTCAGTTTTAACATGACAGGTTCCCTTTCTAGGCCAAGACGTTTACTTTAAAGCTGGCCAGAGGCAAAATGTTTTTGTTGGAGGTATCCGACAGTCTGAGCCGGTCTTTCATAGTTTCCAGAAATAAGTGGTGTCTGAATTGTCAGATGAATGCTCCTCTTTACTTACCCATATGGTTGGCATGAACAGAATGTTTATGGTTGGGGCAGGGGAGATTTCATCACCATTTTTTTAGGATTGTTTATTAGCAGTTGGCTTCAGATTTCCTTTACTTCATTGCTGGTTTCAATGCAGAGAACAGAATTACACTACTCCATACGACGCAGAGGATGTCAAGCTTTGCCCCAAGGGGACAGTAATCCGAAAAATTGCAATTTCTTATGGAAGGTAGAATTTTATATTCTACTATTTATGGGGAAAAGCAATATTTTTTGTTATGCAGAATCTTTGTAAGGCATCACAAATTACCGTATACACTTCTTAAAAACATGCAGTTTCCCTAAATTAAGGGAAAAAGGTCCGGTCTTGTGTTCATTCCTTAAGTTACGGCTCCTTCTTGCTGAACCCCACACATTGAGAAGTGAACCTTACAATATGACCTTTATTTTGCAAGCAGAAGATTACACAGACACCTGTCAGTGCAGGTAAAAGGAAGCCACAATAATAATGCTGCACTTTATCTATTTAGTACAAGTTAATGAAAGAAAGGTGCAACCATTAACAGGAGACAGCTGTCAGACAACTCCAATGTCCTCCGTACACATACCCTTTCATTGGGGAGAGGGCAGAAACTTTGTGCTGCCCATCTTTCCCTCCCATAGCTTGGGTAGGGACGGAGTCGGGGGGTCCCATACACATCAGATTGTCAGCAGGCTTCTCTCTAAGGTGTATTGTAGGTCTTTAGCATTACTCTCCCTGCATAATTCTTGGCTTTTTGCTTGAGCTATTGATCTTGGCTTTGACATATTAATTCTGACCTCACCCTGGTTCCACGCCTCCACCATCCCTATGGCTACACTGTTACAGATCTTTAACTGGTTAAAAAAAAAGAAAGATCTTGTAACAATCTCTGAACTCCCCTGATTCTGATGCCTATTTTAGTTTTGCACTGCATAGCTCCATTTAAGAGATATTAACATTTGTTGCTTTTGGAGAACAGTATGTGAAATTTCTGCTTGCAGCGCAGAAACGTTATGCTTGGCATCTCTTCAGAGTCTTCTGAGGAGATGTGGGTTTTCAGCCCTATACGCTGCTAATCACAACTTGGAAGCATCTGAGACTGCAATATTGCAGGATCAACTGCCAAGCTGTACTTGGTAGTGTCTGAGAGGGATGAAAGTACACACCCCCAAAAAAGAACCAGTTGCACTGAAAGCAGAGATTTCACATACTGCTCTTCAAAAGCAACAAATGTACATATCTTTGGGATGCAGTGCTAAATGAAAGAGTGGCAGACTCAGGGGGACTCAGATTTATGCAAGGTAACTAACTTATTTTGGACAAGTGACAGGTAGTGATGAGCGAATATACGCATTACTCGAGATTTCCCGAGCACGCTCAGGTGTCCTCAGAGTATTTGCAAGTACTCGGAGATTTAGTTTTCCTCACCTGAATGATTACAGCTATTAGCCAGCATAATTACATGTGGGGATTCCCTAGCAACCAGGCAACCCCCACATGTACTTATGCTGGCTAACAGATGTAAATCATTCAGCTGCGGCAAGAAAACTAAATCTCAGTGCATAAAAAAAATACTCAGAGGACACCCGAGCGTGCTCGAGAAATCTCGAGTAACGAGTATATTCGCTCATCACTTGTGACAGGTCCTCTTTAAAGGGAGTTTGTCAGCAGGATTAAGCCTCCTAAGCCATCTATATGGGCATGCAGGTAGTAAGAAGTTGAATAGACTGATACCTTGATCTCTGCGATCCGATCCTTTATTCCAGAGAAATCCACGTTTTTATTACATGTATATTACCTCTTCCAGGCTATGGGGAGGATGTTGCCTGAAAGACAACTCTGCTTCCAGAGATTATCTATAATATAACTGTAGATGTTTACTTTTGTCTGAAGCATGCGCAGGAGTCAGCACATGCCAGGACGTCGGCTGGAGAAGCAGTTGTTTTCACCAGGAGGGGGGAGGGGGACAGAGAGAGGAGGAGACACAGACCGGCCACCTGGGTGTAGAATGGGTTCAATAGCTAGTTTTATATAAAAGGGGGAGGTACCAATGTGATACATGTAACTAACAAAAGACAGAGGAAATTTTTCTTCTGGCAAACATTTTTTGCAGCTCCCTGAGCTCTGCTGTACTGTAACAATATTACAGCCCTGTCTGCCTGTGAGATGGAAGCTGAGATGAACTTGCAGATGTGTCAGGTATAATCACACACAGCTCTGCAGTGAGATGATAGTGGCCATCACACTGGTAACTCTCCCCTTCAGGTAAAATAAGCTCTGGAGGCAGAGTTATCCTCCAGGCAAGGTCCTCCCTAGAGTCTGGAAGAGGTCATTTACATAAAATGATAAAAGAGGATTTATCAACAACAAGGCATCTGATATGAGGCATACAGGTAGGACTTATTTTTCAGCAGTCTATAACCTGTATTCCCATATTAACAGGTTAACTAGCTCAAAAGTGATGACAGGTCCTCTTTAACTATGCCCCATCTTGTTCTTTCTCCATCCTAATCTGCAGCCTGGGTCCATTTGGGTCTAAAGTATTACTCCCAATCCATGACACTTTTGGAGATTACGATCTCTGGATTTTCCAGCAGCAAAGTCCACACTGTATAGCATGGTTAAAAGTAAGAAACAAGAATCTTTAAATGACCGCCAATTGGCGTGAAAGCTCATTGGTATCTTACTGGCACGTTGAGAAAGGCAGAACCCAATTTTAGGAGCACAAAAGGATTTCCAAGACGACTTCTGTATGCAAACATATTTTAAATCGGCAGCACATCTTCTATTCACATATGATGATGTGCTGCTGGAAACAATGACTTTTAGACTGGCTTAATAATCACATCCGGTGAACAAGCACTTCTCTTTTCCGACGGGGGTATGACGACTTGTGGGGTAATAGTGGAGAACAAGCATTCCTGTGATTACTTGCTATCCAATCATCGGCACGTCTACAAGGGTCTTTAGACTCAGCACCCTTTGCTTTGAGAATCCACATTTTTGGTAGGCGACTACAAGGGCAGGATTTATTATGTCCCCAGTTTCATACAAGAGACTTCAGCCCCAGGTCAGGGACAAGACTCATAATCATAAGGTAATGCAGAGAAACATTGTATACTCACTAACCTTATTACCATGGCAACAGAAAGGTCATTACCCGTTGTAATCAACACTGGGTAATAAGGATGGTCAATACTTAGATGGAGGTAGCTGTTACTTTTAATTAGCCTGCCTTCAAATTTACAGGTTGATATAAAGTTACTTGAAAGTAAGGTGGAGATTGACATCTGAGAAACCCAATCGTGCCAAGATGGAGGAGTAGTTGATAGTGATGAGCGAGTATACTCGTTGCTCGGATTTTCCAGAGCACGCTCGGGTGACCTCCGAGTATTTATGACTGCTCGGAGATTTAGTTTTCATCGCAGCAGCTGATTGATTTACAGCTACTAGCCTGTTTGATTACATATGGGGATTCCCTAGCAACCAGGCAACCCCCACATGTACTCAGCCTGGCTAGTAGCTGTAAATCATTCAGTGGCCGCTATGAAAAATAAATCTCCGAGCAGTCATAAATACTCGGAGATCACCCAAGCAACGAGTACACTCGCTCATCACTAGTAGTTGACTGAAACCCTTAAAAGAATTTGACCACTTTCTCATGCAAGTGCAGCTTTCTTCACAAAGGAACAGAAAAGCATCTTTCCCATGTGAGGCATTTTACAATTGGAGGAAGATGATGGACAGGTCTGATCACATGCTACTTTAGGCCTCTTTCACACGTTAGTGTCTCCGTTACGTGTAGTGACAGTTTTCTCACGTACCGGAGACACTGACACACGTAGACCCATTCAAATGAATGGGTCTATGCACATGTCTCAGTGTTTTCACGGACTGTGTGTCCGTGTTGAAAACACCCCCTGCTTGCTAGGAAATACTCACCCAGCTCCAAGCTCCAGCGATGTCTCCTCTCAGCGGCTGCAGCCTGTGCGGTGTGAGCGGTCACGTGGTCCCGCTCATTACAGTGGGGGAATATGCGCATATTCCTCACTGTTAATAGTGGGACCACGTGACCGCTCACACATGAGAAGCTGCCAGCGCTGAGTGGAGAGAGGAGACATCGCGGGAGCTAGGTGAGCATTTCTATGCAAGGGGCCGGGCGGCGCACGGGGGATGGGAGGGGGAGCTCACCAGCACTTTATTTTTAACAAAAAAACAAACAAAAACAAAAAAAATTGATCTTTCATCTCTTCTCTCCTGTTGTGAATTCTGCTCTTGGGCTCCCTCCGGTGGTTATGAGTGGTAGTGCTGCTGTCTTTGGATTGCAGCATTTATCAGGCTATTTAGTCTTGCTTGATCTTTTAGTCAGTGCCAGTTGACCATTGTTTTTGGAGGATTCACATCCCTGACTGGTCTCTCCTGTTTTGCTGTTCTTTTCAACAAAGATAAGTTCTGGCTTTGTTTTTGCTGTCCACATGCTGTGGGCCTTATAGTTCTGTGCATTTTCATGTTTTGTCTTGTCCAGCTTTGTCTGTGTAAGGATTTTTTGCAGCCAAGCTGTATCTCTGGAGATGCAGATATACCCTCCATGTCTTTAGTCAGATGTGGAGATTTGTATTTTCTGTGGTGGATATTTTCTAGTGTTTTAATACTGACCACATAGTACTCTGTCCTATTCTTTCTTTTTAGCTAGAAAGGCCTCCTTTGCTAAATCCTGATTTCAGTCTGCGTATGTCTTTTCACTCTCCTCTCACAGTCAATATTTGTGGGGGGCTGTCTATCCTTTGGGGATTTTCTCTGAGGCAAGATAGTTTTCCCGTTTCTATCTTTAGGGGAAGTAAGTCCTTAGGTGTCTAGGGAGTGTTCGGTACATCCCATGGCTACTTCTAGTTGCGGTGCTAAGTTCAGGGTCTGCGGTCAGTACAGGTACCACCTTCTCCAGAGTACGTCACATGCTGCTCCTAGGCCACCAGATCATAACACTCTCCTGCGGGGGAGAAGAGATGAATGCGGCTTCAGCACCGCACGGTCCGTGTGGTCCTTAGGCGGCACACGGGCGGCACACGGATGCCGCACGTGTGCCACACTGATGTGCTATGTGAGCACACGGACAATTCCAGTACCGGAATTATCTGGACATCTGAAAGAGGCCTTACCGGTAGTCATTGTATGGACAGAAGTGCTGGTTAGTTTGTGAGGAAAGTTGCACCATTGAGCTCTCAGCTCCTGTCAGGCAATGGGGGAATGGGCAGTACAACAGAGGTGACAGTGCTATTAGAGGAGGAGAGCTGATTAAAGGGTTTGTAATGTGACTGTACTAAACTCAGCTGTGCCACCTACCCCCTCCCCGGGGCTTTCAGGACCTCATCTGAAAGGTGTCAGTCAGTCCTCCCAGCACTTTCTAATCATGCAGGAGGTTACTCCAAGAGATCAGGGCTGTATCATTACATCTCACACACTGAGAAACCTGGTCTGAGCAATGATGGGGCATGTTATTCTTTCTTCTGAGTATTGCTGCCTGCTTATGATTGCGCAATGTCATACAGTGTAAGAACTACAGGTACCCACTGACAAGTATCTGATAACATCTACTTGAGATTTAACAAAAATATAACTCATTAGATGCCAAATACTTTGATTGCTAAGGCCTCTTTCACGCTTCAGTCTTTGAGCTCCCATCAAAATCCGTTGATTTTTGAAAAAACAGGATCCAGCAAATTTTTCTGCTGGATCCTGTTTTTTCCCCATAGACTTATTTTAGGCTACTTTCACACTAGCCTCGGTACGGGCCGGTCGCAGTGCGTCGGGCCGACGTACCGACGCATACTGTGAAATAAAATCACAACGGGGGCAGCGGATGCAGTTTATCAACGCATCCGCTGTCCCATTGTAAGGTCCGGGGAGGAGGGGGCGGAGTTCAGGCCACGCATGCACGGTCGGAAAAAGCGGACCCGACGGACAAAAAAACGTTGCAAGCAACGTTTTTTGTCCAGACGGACTGCAAAAACACGTCGCCTCCGTCGCACGACTGAAGCAACGCGTCGCAATGCGTCGCTAATGAAAGTCTATGGAGAAAAAACGCATCCTGCAGGCAACTTTGCAGGATGTGTTTTTTTCTTCAAAACGACGCATTGTGACGGAGGCCAAACGACGCTAGTGTGAAAGTAGCCTTAGTGACGGATGGCCATCCATTTAATCCGTCGTGGACTGGATCCTTCGGAAAATTGCTGTCCTTCGGGCGGAGAAAACGTTCAGAGGAACGATTTTTCTGCACGTCGGAAAATCGCTCAGCGACGGATCCTGCGCTGCCCGTCGTTGGCTATAATGGAAGCCTAAGGGCGCAGGATCCGTTGCTGACTGTGAAAAGCAGGAATCCAGTGATGGATGCCATCTTTTCAAACTGAGCATGCGCGGAAGAATTTCCCGTCAGAAATTCTCTCGCTCTCTCTCTTTTTACTATTGATGCTGCCTATGCAGCATCAATAGTAACAAGATAAAATGTTAAAAATAATTTAAAAAATTAAAAAAAAATTCTTGCCTTCCGGCGTCCCGCACAGTGTTACCGATGCTCGCGATGATCCCGGCATCTGGCGTTCCCATTGCGAAATGACCGCAACATCAGAGGTCATTGCACGCAAGGCATTACTGGGAACGCCAGCTGCCGGGATCATCGGTAATGCTGTGTGTGACACCAGAAGGTAAGAATATTGCGATTTTTTATTTTTTTTAAATTATTTTTAACCTGTGTTGTGTATGCATTTTCGCAGTGGAAAACCGCTGCGAAGACGCATACACAACAGGTGCAGAGTCTTGACGGGTCCGTTAGAAAAACAGGCCCAGTGCACCTGTCTTACAATCTGCACAGGATCCGTCATTTCAACGGATCCTGTGCAAATTGTAAAAACGTAAGTGTGAAAGAGGCCGTATATCTTAAAAAAAAAAAAAAAGAAGAGCCAAATTATGAAAAAAAAAAAAAAAAGTTTTATTCTGCAGCCATTACATCATGCATCCAGTTGAACGTGAAAATTCTGGTTAATGGTCCTCATTAAAGGGAATATGTCACCATATTTGAGCCATCTAAACTATTAATATGGGCATACAGGTTACAGCCTGCTGAGAAGAGTGAACCCAGGATGCCTCATATCAGATGCCTTGCTGTTGATAAATCATCTTTTATCACTTTATATAAATTACCTCTTCCAGGCTCTGGGGAGACACTGCCTGGAAGATTACTCTGCCTCCAGAGCTTGTTTTACATGAAGGATGAGTTATCAGTGTGATGTGTAATGGTTACCAGTGTTATCAGTGATGTGTGATGGCCGCTCTCTGCTCTCCTGATCTTACTGCAGAGCTGTGTGTGATTACACCTGACATCTGTAGGTTCCTCGTTACTTGTCTCACACTGGTAACTCCTCCTTCATGTAAAATAATCTCTGGAGGCAGAGTTATCTTCCAGGCAGCGTCTCCCCAGAGCCTGGAAGAGGTGATTTACATGAAGTGATAAAAGCGAATTTCTCAGCAACAAGGCATCTGATCTCACACAGGGAGGACTTTTTTCATCAGTCTACAGCCTGTATGCCCATATTAATAGTTTAGATAGGTCAAATGTGATAACAGACGCCCTTTATGCAAGTATAAAACACCCAATTTAAAAAATACTAGCCGAATATCACTTTACCCTGAAGGATTTTAGATATGAATTTAACGGTTCACTTCATTAATCTTTGTAACTAATGATATACAAAAAGGCATATAAATCCAACAAGCCCAACAGCCGAATCTATCGAAAGGGGTTAACATGTCTCCAAAATAATTATCAGTACCATGGACAGGCACAAAATGTCCTTCCCATTCCCATCTGTTACACACCTAATCAGCAGTTATTGTGACATGACTTCTGCCCAGTGCAGGAAGTCACAATGTATCATGGAAAAAAGAAAAACAAACTTAATACAACACCAACATATGGAGCAGAGTAATCCATTGAACAAGACCCTAAGCAGCAGCAGCTCATGCTCCTGACACTACAGACCATCAAGAAGCCCTTAAAGGGACGTTCCAGGCGAAAAAAGAAATACAGCTCCTACCCTGTTCTTGGGAGGAAGAATTCTAAACTTTTAGGATAATAAATGGCTGCTCAGATTGCCACCGCCCCACCAAACTATCAGCGATCCAAGCCAAACACCCCAGAGGCACAATTCGGCCATCCTGAAAGCCAGAAGGCTAGCAGCCACTACCTGCACTGACATTGTAGGCTGCTGCACTGGGGAAGTAGAACTTTGTTTAAAGGGAACCTGTCACCTCGTTTTGCTATAAGATGCGGCCATATAAAATACTGTAGATAAGCCCCGAAAGGCAGTGGCCACGTCTTATAGCGGCAAAACGAGGTGACAGGTTCCCTTTAACCTCTCAGTATAATGAAATCTTTCAGGATTTTCTACACTTTGTCCATTCCATAAGCGGGAATATGCTTTATTCTTCCATTGACAGACATATGTGGGCTTTTTTTGTTCTCTTGTAGGATATATAAAACTTTAATAGCAGCCCTTTTGGATACATATATACCATTTGTATTCCATTATTTTGAAAAAGTTAACATTACAGCAACTCAGCCTAGGATTTTTTTTTTTTTTTTTACATATATACACATTCATTGTGTGGCATACACATTTTGGAGGTCAGTATTGCAGAAGATTATTGGAAGTAAAACAAGGTGTTTTTTTTTATATGTTTTACTACTTTTACACAATAACAGCACATTTCATGAGGAAAAAAAAAGTAGTTTTAACTTGCATAACAGCTGGAAGTTTGTTTTTTCCCGTTGACATAGCCATATGGGAGATTGTTTTTTAACCCCTCTGTGACCTTAGACGTACTATCCCGTCGAGGTGCCCTGGGCTTATCTGACCCTGGACGGGATAGTACGTCATAGCCGATCGGCCGCGCTCACGGGGGGAGCGCGGCCGATCGCGGCCGGGTGTCAGCTGCTTATCGCAGCTGACATCCGGCACTATGTGCCAGGAGCGGTCACAGACCGCCCCCGGCACATTAACCCCTGGCACACCGCGATCAAAGATGATCGCGATGTGCCGGCGGTGCAGGGAAGCACCGCGCAGGGAGGGGGCTCCCTGCGGGCTTCCCTGAGCCCCCCGCAGCAACGCGATGTGATCGCGTTGCTGCGAGGGTCTCCTCACCTCCCTCCCTGCTCGAGCCCCGGATCCAAGATGGCCGCGGATCCGGGTCCTGCAGGGAGGGAGGTGGCTTCACAGAGCCTGCTCAGAGCAGGCACTGTGAAGCAGCCTGCACTCCTATCAGATCAGTGATCTGACAGAGTGCTGTGCAAACTGTCAGATCACTGATCTGTGATGTCCCCCCCTGGGACAAAGTAAAAAAGTAAAAAAAAAATTTTCCAAATGTGTAAAAAAAATAAAAAAAAATATTCCAAAATAATGAAAAAAAAAAAAAAATATTATTCCCATAAATACATTTCTTCATCTAAATAAAAAAAAAAACCAATAAAAGTACACATATTTAGTATCGCCGCGTCCGTAACGACCCGACCTATAAAACTGTCCCACTAGTTAACCCCTTCAGTAAACACCGTAAGAAAAAAAAAAAAAAAAACGAGGCAAAAAACAACGCTTTATTATCATACCGCCGAACAAAAAGTGGAATAACACGCGATCAAAAGGACAGATATAAATAACCATGGTACCGCTGAAAGCGTCATATTGTCCCGCAAAAAAAGAGCTGCCATACAGCATCATCAGCAAAAAAATAAAAAAGTTATAGTCCTGAGAATAAAGCGATGCAAAAATAATTATTTTTTCTGTAAAATAGTTTTTATCGTATAAAAGCACCAAACCATAAAAAAAATGATATAAATGAGGTATCGCTGTAATCGTACTGACCCGAAGAATAAAACTGATTTATCAATTTTACCAAACGCGGAACGGTATAAACGCCTCCCCCAATAGAAATTCATGAATAGCTGGCTTTTGGTCATTCTTCCTCACAAAAATCGGAATAAAAAGCGATAAAAAAATGTCACGTGCCCAAAAATGTTTTCAATAAAAACGTCAACTCGTCCCGCAAAAAACAAGACCTCACATGACTCTGTGGACCAAAATATGGAAAAATTATAGCTCTCAAAATGTGGTATTGCAAAAAATATTTTTTGCAATAAAAAGGGTCTTTCAGTGTGTGACGGCTGCCAATCATAAAAATCCGCTAAAAAACTCGCTATAAAAGTAAATCAAACCCCCCTTCATCACCCCCTTAGTTAGGGAAAAATAAAAAAAAATGTATTTATTTCCATTTTCCCATTAGGGCTAGGGTTAGGGCTAGGGTTAGGGCTAGGGCTAGGGTTAGTGCTAGGGTTAGGGTTAGGGCTAGGGTTAGGGCTAGGGTTAGGGCTAGGGCTAGGGTTAGGGTTAGGGCTAGGGTTAGGGCTAGGGTTAGGGCTAGGGCTAGGGTTAGGGCTAGGGTTAGGGTTAGGGCTAGGGTTAGGGCTAGGGTTAGGGCTAGGGTTAGGGTTAGGGCTAGGGTTAGGGCTAGGGTTAGGGTTAGGGTTGGGGCTACAGTTAGGGTTGGGGCTAAAGTTAGGGTTAGGGTTTAGATTACATTTACAGTTGGGAATAGGGTTGGGATTAGGGTTAGGGGTGTGTCAAGGTTAGAGGTGTGGTTAGGGTTACCGTTGGAATTAGGGTTAGGGGTGTGTTTAGATTAGGGTTTCAGTTATAATTGGGGGGTTTCCACTGTTTCGGCACATCAGGGGCTCTCCAAACACGACATGGCGTCCGATCTCAATTCCAGCCAATTCTGCGTTGAAAAAGTAAAACAGTGCTCCTTCCCTTCCGAGCTCTCCTGTGTGCCCAAACAGGGGTTTACCCCAACATATGGGGTATCAGCGTACTCAGGACAAATTGGACAACAACTTTTGTGGACCAATTTCTCCTGTTACCCTTGGGAAAATACAAAACTGGGGGCTAAAAAATAATTTTTGTGGGAAAACAAAAAGATTTTTTATTTTCACGGCTCTGCGTTATAAACTGTAGTGAAATACTTGGGGGTTCAAAGCTCTCACAACACATCAAGATGAGTTCCTTAGGGGGTCTACTTTCCAAAATGGTGTCACTTGTGGGGGGTTTCTACTGTTTAGGTACATTAGGGGCTCTGCAAACGCAATGTGACGCCTGCAGACCATTCCATCTAAGTCTGCATTCCAAATGGCGCTCCTTCCCTTCCGAACCCTCCCATGCGCCCAAACGGTGGTTCCCCCCCACATATGGGGTATCAGCGTACTCAGGACAAATTGGACAACAACTTTTGGGGTCCAATTTCTCCTGTTACCCTAGGGAAAATACAAAACTGGGGGCTAAAAAATAATTTTTGTGGGAAAAAAATTTTGTTTTATTTTTATGGCTCTGCATTATAAACTTCTGTGAAGCCCTTGGTGGGTCAAAGTGCTCACCACACATCCAGATAAGTTCCTTAGGGGGTCTACTTTCCAAAATGGTGTCACTTGTGGGGGGTTTCAATGTTTAGGCACATCAGTGGCTCTCCAAACGCAACATGGCGTCCCATCTCAATTCCTGTCAATTTTGCATTGAAAAGTCAAACGGCGCTCCTTCCCTTCCGAGCTCTCCCATGCGCCCAAACAGTGGTTTACTGCCACATATGGGGTATCAGCGTACTCGGGACAAATTGGACAACAACTTTTGAGGTCCAATTTCTTTTCTTACCCTTGGAAAAATAAAAAATTGGGGGCAAAAATATAATTTTTGTGAAAAAATATGATTTTTTATTTTTACGGTTCTGCATTATAAACTTCTGTGAAGCACTTGGTGGGTCAAAGTGCTCACCACACCTCTAGATAAGTTCCTTAGGGGGTCTACTTTCCAAAATGGTGTCACTTGTGGGGGGTTTCAATGTTTAGGCACATCAGTGGCTCTCCAAACGCAACATGGCGTCCCATCTCAATTTCTGTCAATTTTGCATTGAAAAGTCAAACTGCGCTCCTTCCCTTCCGAGCTCTCCCATGCGCCCAAACAGTGGTTTACTGCCACATATGGGGTATCAGCGTACTCAGGACAAATTGGACAACAACTTTTGAGGTCCAATTTCTTCTCTTACCCTTGGAAAAATAAAAAATTGGGGGCAAAAATATAATTTTTGTGAAAAAATATGATTTTTTATTTTTACGGTTCTGCATTATAAACTTCTGTGAAGCACTTGGTGGGTCAAAGTGCTCACCACACATCCAGATAAGTTCCTTAGGGGGTCTACTTTCCAAAATGGTGTCACTTGTGGGGGGTTTCAATGTTTAGGCACATCAGTGGCTCTCCAAACGCAACATGGCGTCCCATCTCAATTCCTGTCAATTTTGCATTGAAAAGTCAAATAGCGCTCCTTCCCTTCCGAGCTCTCCCATGCGCCCAAACAGTGGTTTACTGCCACATATGGGGTATCAGCGTACTCAGGACAAATTGGACAACAACTTTTTGGGTCCAATTTCTCCTGTTACCCTTGGTAAAATAAAACAAATTGGAGCTGAAGTAAATTTTTTGTGTAAAAAAGTTAAATGTTCATTTTTATTTAAACATTCCAAAAATTCCTATTAAACACCTGAAGGGTTAATAAACTTCTTGAATGTGGTTTTGAGCACCTTGAGGGGTGCAGTTTTTAGAATGGTGTCACACTTGGGCATTTTCTATCATATAGACCCCTCAAAATGACTTCAAATGAGACGTGGTCCCTAAAAAAAAATGGTGTTGTAAAAATGAGAAATTGCTGGTCAACTTTTAACCCTTATAACTCCCTAACAAAAAAAAAAATTGGTTCCAAAATTATGCTGATGTAAAGGAGACATGTGGGAAATGTTACTTATTAAGTATTTTGTGTGACATATCTCTGTGATTTAATTGCATAAAAATTCAAAGTTTGAAAATTGCGAAATTTTCAAAATTTTCGCCAAATTTCCGTTTTTTTCACAAATAAACGCAGGTACTATCAAAGAAATTTTACCACTATCATGAAGTACAATATGTCACGAGAAAACAATGTCAGAATCACCAGGATCCGTTGAAGCGTTTCGGAGTTATAACCTCATAAAGGGACAGTGGTCAGAATTGTAAAAATTGGCCTGGTCATTAACGTGCAAACCACCCTTGGGGGTAAAGGGGTTAAAGGAGTATTTTTTTTAATTTATTCATTTACATTATCTTTATTGGGGGGGATGGGTACAATTAAAAAATAAAGTGTTTTTTTCATTAATACTTATTATTTAAACTTTATTGTTAGACTCAGACTTCAGAATGTGATCTACGTGAACTATGTGAACAAAGCAGTACTCTGCAATTTCCGAGACTGTGCTTCAAGCATGTTTTAAAGGAGTCATCAGAAAATGACCAACTGTTTAAATGAGGTGGAGTTATTTTATTTAGTTTAATTTTATTATAAATAAAAATATAATCTTACAGTTTTACACTGGCCGCTAAACTGATTACACTGAAACTTCCTGTCCTGTACAAGTGACTTTTCATCAGTCTCATTATCATCACAGGCAAGAACACAAAAGTTAACAGCTCAACACAGTAGATAACAGGATAAAAAAAAAATCACAATAGGTGATGTTACAGCTCACCTCTCACCCCTCCCTTCAAAGCTCAATATTCTTGTTTCTTCAAGAAGATAAGCGGCCAACAGAACCTAGATGCCACTATTAGGTATGGGGTACAACAGGCCACAATGGGGTTGCAATAGCTAAAAGCTGGGAAGTATCAGACCCCCATAGATTTGATATTGCTAGGTCATCAAAATATAAACCAATAAATGCATAATCAAGTGCATCTACAGATTATCATGATATGTCTCTCTAAACAACACACAAACATTCATTATATACACAATGAAAGAGCCGTACAACTCATGCCCCTTTAGAAAATAAAGCAACCTGACTAGCGGGATTATTCTACCTTCGAATTTTACTAGTTTTTTTTATAAATTTCCATTTAATCTTCCTACTCATTATTAGCTGCAAATACAGAAGTGCGGCATATAAATGTGACCATCTAGCACTCTACAAACCTGAGAAGTGCTCCAGCCATGAGCTCCAGCTGTAAAGAGAGGTCCATATGGTAGAGGTAAGAGCGGAGCTTGTGCAACACTATCTCATGCTCAGTGTACAGCCCTCAGCTGGTGTTTGTCTTGTGGAAAGGCTGCCAGGCAGGAAGAGAACGGGAAATGGAGATCAGCTCAGCTCCACATTTCATAACAGGACAATTCTGATAAAGCTGCAAACATACAGCACCTTATTCAGGATTTATAGAGGATACTCCAATTCAAAGGCAATCTGTCAGTAGGATCAATCCTCCTAAGTCATCTATATGGGCATGCAAGTCTAGGAAGCTGAAGAGAATTACTGTATATACTCGAGTATAAGCCGACCCGAGTATAAGCCGACCCCCCTAATTTTGCCACAAAAAACTGGAAAAACGTATTGACTCGAGTATAAGCCTAGGGTAGGAAATGCAGCAGCTACCGATGAATTTCAAAAATAAAAAGAGATGCTCCATACCATTCATTATTGCCCCATAGATGCTCCATATAAAGCTCTGCACCGTTCATTATGGCCCCATAGATGCTCCGTATAATGCTGTGCCACATAGAATGCTCTATACCGTTCATTATTGCCCCATAGATGTGCCATATAAAGCTGTGCCATATAGTGCTCTGCACCGTTCATTATTGCCCCATAGATGTGCCATAGACAGCTGTGCCATATAGAATGCTCTGCCATATAGAATGCTCTATACCGTTCATTATTGCCCCATAGATGTGCCATATAAAGCTGTGCCATATAGTGCTCTGCACCGTTCATTATTGCCCCATAGATGTGCCATAGACAGCTGTGCCATATAGAATGCTCTGCCATATAGAATGCTCTGCACCGTTCATTATTGCCCCATAGATGCTCCATATAAAACTGTGCCATATACCAGGGTGGAGCGCGGTAATTTGCTTTTTTGCACTGCATGCTGTGGCGGCACTGTCGGTCGAAGAGAGGGGAGAGTGGGTGTGGCTTACAGTGGCTGATGGGAGATTTGTATTCCTCTGCCTTTCAGTTGTGTAAACAAACAAAATATGCGTTACTGGAGTGAAACAAACCCCAGAGAAGTTCACGAGAGACCTCTGCATTCGGACCGCGTCACTGTGTGGTGCGCCATATCACGAGCAGGCATCATTGGTCCTTACTTTTTTCAGGATAATGGTCGTGCCATAACTGTGAACTCCGAACGGTACTTGTCTGATACAGGATTATTTTCAGCCGACTCTTGAGGCAATGGAACTAGAGGATACATGGTTCCAACAGGATGGTGCCACTGCACACACAGCGAGGGTTAACATGAATTGTTTGAGGCAAATGTTTCCTGGACGGCTTATCTCTTTGAGGGGAGATGTGAACTTGCCAGCACGCTCACCAGATTTAGCCCCATGCGATTTTTTTTCCCTTTGGGGTTACCTGAAGTCTAAGGTGTATATCAACCGTCCCAACACCTTGGAAGACCTAAGGAACAATATTGAAGCTGAAATTGGCAGAATACCAGTGGACATGCTTGTTAGAGTTCATGAAAACTTCAGAAAACGTATGCAGCAGTGTGTGGATAGCGAAGGTCGACATTTGCCAGATACACTATTTAAAACCATGTAATTTAAAAATTCCATTACTGTTCAGTATAATTAAAATATAAAATAAATTTTTCTAATGATCATAATTTTTTTATTTCATTCCCAAATCAGCAAATTACCGCGCTCCACCCTATATAATGCTGCTGCTGCTGCAATGAAAACAAAAAAAAAAAAATATGACATACCTCTCTTGCTTGCAGCTCCTCAGCGTCTGGTCTCGGCGTCTCTCCGCACTGACTGTTCAGGCAGAGGGCGGCGCACACACTAGTACGTCATCGCGCCCTCTGACCTGCACAGTCACTGCAAGAGGACGCGAAGACAGAGCAGCGCCCGGCGTGTAGAACGCGGACAGGTAACTGACATACTTACCTGCTCCCGGCATCCCTGGCTCCTTCTCCAGGACAGCTGGTCTCCGGGTGCCGCAGCCTCTTCCTCTGTCAGCGGTCACCGTTACCGCTCATTAGAGAAATGAATATGCGGCTCCACCCCTATGGGAGTGGAGTCCATATTCATAACTTTAATTAGCAGTCCCACGTGACCACTGAACAGGGGAAGAGTTGCGGCACCCGAAGACCGTGGGACGGGCAGGGGAGCGCCGGAAGCAGGTGAGTATGCCTCAGATCTCTCTCCCCCTCACCCGCTGACCTCACTGCTGACTCGAGTATAAGCCGAGAGGGGCACTTTCAGCCCAAAAATTTGGGCTGAAAGTCTCGGCTTATACTCGAGTATATACGGTATACCTTGATATCTGCAATCCAATGTCTCCTTGCACAGATATCCATATTATTCTTATCTGTAAAGGAGCTGTTCCAGGCTTTGGGTTGGACACTGATCTGTATGAGAATCTGCCTCCTGAGTTTATTATGAATACAATGGAGCATTACCAGTGTGAGATATGTAACTACAGTAACACAGAACAGCAAAACTGAACATTGTCTAATAAACACATTAGCTGCTGCAGCTCTCGTAGCTCTGCTGTATCCTAACCATGTCTGCCTGCGATAAGGAAGCTGAGAGGAACCTGCAGATGTCCAATTCTATTTTCTCCAGTCACCTTCCACGACAGTCACCTTGGAGTAATACCAACACCGATTTCTTTAGGGAGGGATCACAGCTTGCAGAACACGTCTGCCGAATATTAGATCCCTGTTAAAGCTCAGTCTGTAATGTCGAAGACCATGTAGAAGACCATGTAGCCGCTCTGCATATCTGCTCAGATGAAGCGTTCCTTCTCGCTGCCCAGGATGTAGAGACTGACCGGGTGGAGTGAGCCTTTAGTGAAGCAAGAGGAGGAAGATCTTTTATCGAGTACGCTAGGCAAATGGCTTGTCTGATCCAGGTTGCGATCGTGCCTTTAGATGCCTTTTTACCTATATTTTGGCCTGCAAATTGAATTGACTAAAGAGATTCTGGTCGACCCTCCAATCCTTGGATTGTTCCAGGTAATGGAGTACCACTCTGTGGACATTCAGAGTGTGGAAATTTTCTTCCTTCTCATTCAAAGGATTTGGGCAAAATGAGGGCAGCACAATATCTTGACCCCTATGGAAGTCTGAGGCAACTTTGGGAATAAAGGAGGGATCTAAACGCAGAACTATACTGTCAGAGTTTATAGTTAGGTTGGTTTCCTGAATTGACAGGGCCTGCAATTCCCCTATGCGTCTAGCCGTGGTAATTGCCACCAGAAAAACTGTTTTAAGAGTCAGGGTTTTGAAGGATAATGAGGACAAGGGCTCAAAGGGAGCCTGGGTTAGACTGTTGAGTACTAAGTTTAAGTCCCAGGGCGGGACCCGGTTAGGGAGACTAGCACGTATCTTACTCACAGAGGTTATAAATCGTCTAATCCAGCGGTGGCTTGCCAGGTCTTGGTCAAAAAAGGAACTAAGAGCAGAAATCTGGACTTTCAGAGTGCTCGGGGAAAGACCTAGCTCCAACCCTTTCTGGAGGAAGTCCAGGATCTAAGCAATGTTTGGGTGGAAGGGATCAGGAACATTGGGAAGGCACCAGGAAGAAAACTTTTTCAATACTTTGCCATAGATGGCATTCGTCACAGGTTTCCTGCTTTTTTGGAGCGTTTGGATTACCCTGTCCGAGAGACCTCTAGCTTTTAGGATGCTGGCTTCAGTAACTAAGCCGCTAGTTTCAGTCTGTGTAAGTCTGAGTAACGTAGGGGACCCTGGTGAAGGAGGTAGGAGGTCTGGGGTAGAAGTAAGGGACCCTCTATTGCCATGTCCATCAGTGCGCTGTATCAGCTGCGCCCTGCCCACATTGGAGCAATTAGGATCGTTGTGACCTGGTCCAATCAAATCTTTTGTAGAGTTTTCGCCAACATAAGGATAGGAGGAAAGGCATAGGCTAGGTTGAAGTTCCACGCATGGGCGAAAGCATCTACTCCCTGAGCCCCATGGGCCGGACTGAGAGAGAAAAAAGTTTTTGTTTTTGCATTCTGGGCATTTGCAAACAAATCTGCGTCTGGGATCCCCCATCTCGCAGTCAGGGATAGGAAGACCGCTTGGTTCAGGCACCATTCTCCCGGATGGACATCCTTCCTGCTTAGGAAGTCCGCCTGGGTATTGTCTGAGCCCCTGAGATGTGTTGCCGAGATAGACAACAGAAGTTTTTCTGCCCAGAAAAATATTTTTTCCGCGACTAGTTTTAGGCTGGCATGCTTCGCACCCCCTTGATGTCGAAGGTAGGCAACTGTCGTGACGTTGTTGGAGTAGATCCAAACGTGATGATTTTGAATTAGAGGTGAGGCAGCTATCAGTGCTTCCTCCACTGCCTTTAGCTCCCTCAGGTTCGAAGATCTGGATCTTATGTTCAGGGGCCATAATCCCTGAAAATATGTTTCCTCCACCACCGCTCCCCAACCCCTTCGGCTGGCGTCTGTACAAATAATCTTTAGGGGGAGCTGGTCCAAGCTCACCCCCCTCCGCAGGTTTTTGCAATTCTGCCACCAGGAGAGAGACGATTTCACATGTCCGGGAAGCGGAATTCTTCTGGACAGTACATTGTTGTACCTCCAAGAGTATAGAAGGATGTTGGTTTGGAGCATTCGGGTGTGCGCCCAGGATACTGCCTGGATACATGAGGTCAGCGACCCCAGAATGGACATAGATTCCTTCAGTGTTGGTGATCTCAACTGTTTGAATTTTGAGATCATCTGGAGAAGGTAGTGTTGACGATCCTCGGGAAGGAAGGATTTTCTTTTTTCTGAGTCTAGGAGGATCCCCAGAAATTTCTTCCTTGGGGAAGGGTGGAGGTCTGATTTTAGAAGGTTTGGGATCCAGCCTAGAGATTCGAGGATCTCCAAGGTTTTCGATACATCCTGGTTCAACCATGATGTCGATGGGGCGACTACGAGGAAGTCGTCCAAATAAGGAATAAGATATATTCCCTGGAGCCGTATGAATAGGACCGCTTCCCTCATAATTTTTGAAAACACTCTCGGTGCTGAGGGCACACCGAATGGTAGCGTGCTGAATTGGAAATGGGTGATCTCTTGGTTGTGGGCAACTGCAAACCTGAGGAACTTCCTGTGATCCGGATGGATCGGAACATGGTAGTAAGCGTCCCTCAGGTCTATCGTAGCCATCACCCAGTTCCTTCCAATCAGAGGGATTGCCGTCTTGATCGACTCCATCTTAAACCTCCGGTATCTGATGAACTGATTTAGGGGTTTTAAGTTTATGATGACCCTGCATTTTCCGGAGGGTTTTTTTTATGAGGAAGAGGTGAGAGTAATGGCCTCTGCCTATCCTTTGATGGGGTACTCGAAAAATTACTTTTCCTCGCAAGAGGTCTTGTAACTGTAGGAGGAAGGAGTTTTGGACGTCTGGAGGCTGTGACGGAGTTATCCTCAGACACTGGGGGGGAGGGGGGGAGACGACTCTCGAATTCCAGCTTTAGCCCGAACTGTATGGTGTGAAGAATTCACTGGTTTGTGGATATGGACTGCCATTGGGCAAGGAAGTTGAGTCGGCCCCCCCCACTGGAGAGTCACTGTTTGTCTCGGGTCTGTTGTTGAGGGACAAGGATGTTCCTGCCTTTACCTCCTTTCGGGTAGCTCCACCATCCAGTTTTACCCTTTCCCCTGAATTCCTTCTGGGGCTGTTCACGAGGGGGACGAAAAAAACGCTTCCTAGTAAATTTCTGCTCAGGAAGCGACTACTTCTTATCAGAAGCCTTCTCAAGGATGTCATCCAAGACTGGAGCAAATACGTGGTGTCCCTGGAAGGGGAAGCCACAGAGTTTAGTCTTAGAGGTAATGTCCCCTCACGACTTTAATCAAAGGGCCCTTCTAGCATAGTTCGATAGTACTAAGGATTTTGCTGCAACCCGAACTGACTCTCCTGAGGCATCGGCTAAGAAGTCCGTGGCTTTTTGGAGAAGGGGAAGTGAATGAAGGATCTCCTCTCTAAAGGTCCCCTGGGAGAGATGTTCCTTTAATTTACGGAGCCAGAGAAAGAGGGATCTGGCGATACAAGTAGAAGCTATATTAGCTTTAATCAGGTTAGTAGAGGCTTCCCAGGTTTTTTTCAGGTGACTCAATTTTACGATCCATTGGATATTTTAATTGGGACGAATCCTCAAAGGGGAGGGACGTCTTCTTGGTTATTTTACAGACCTGGACGTCTACCCTAGGTACTTCCCAAATAGAGCTATCACCTTCAAGGGGAAAGCGATTTTTCAACTCTGAGGGTATGCCAAGTCCCTTTTCTATGGAAGACATTCCTGAAATATAAGGTTCTGGACATTCTCGTGAACCGGGAACCCTTTTTTACCCCTGGGTTTCAGCCCCCCAAACATCTCATCCTGAATAGAATGTTTTACCTCGACTTCCTCCACCCCCATGGTATTCCTCACTATGGAAACCAGTTCTTCCATATCCTGGGAAGAAAAATAGTATTTTTTATTGTCAGGTATAGGGTGGATGTGGAGCCCTCATTTTCCCAAATGTCGTCTGACCCCGAAATATGAATCTCGTCTGAGTCAGATTCAGCCGGTGCCAATTTTCTCTCTTTAGGGGGAGGGGGATGGGGCACTGGAGGCTGGGAAAGGGCTGCCATGGAGGTTTGCACCTCCTGTTTGATGAGAGTTTTTATACTATCCAGGAGAGAGGGCTGTTCGGCACGTAGAAAATCATCCGTGCAGGGTTGGCATAAGGTCTTCTTATAGCCTGAAGGGAGCATGGAACCACAAACACCACACTTTCGGCTGCGTTTGTTCTTTGGGGCAGAGACCTTTTCTCCCTAAAAGAGAGAGAAGGTATACTAAGTGACCCATAAGAGTTAGCCCGGATAGAATGAGACCAGCCCAGCTACTCACGGTAGGGGGGTGAGCGCTGGGATCTGCAGATGCAGCAATAGGTTTGTCGCCATCCATGGTCAGACCTGTAACCTCACACCAAACAGAGACTCTGCGTCTTATCTGGAGGCTCATGACCAGTATATAGGGATCGGGGTCCAGCATCGTTTGTGTGCTCCTCCTCCCATGGTCTGTAGGGAGGATCCAAAGAACGACCTAGAGGCTGGAGGTGCCTGGACCGCGCGCGTGAACGGCATAATGCTGAAAAGTGAACCCGGAAGTGAACACCGATCCCACTTCCGGTGCGCGTGGCTGCTAGGGAGGACGACGCCGGGGAGCTCGGAGAGGACCCCGGCCGCACATCACCGCCCTGCTTTACCTCCCGAAGAGGCGCGGGAGGGGCGGGAAAGGGGTCCCGAGTCACAGAAGGCTGGAGATGGGAACAGTCATCTGGAGGAGGAGAGGAGAGGGGAAAACCTCAGACCTCGGACCGCCCGGCATACGGTAACGCTTGATCAGAGCTCCGCTCGCCGGCCCTGGCAGCACCTGGAAGGACCTCTTCATGCCCCACTGGGGGACAGGAAAAAACACTGGAGATAGCAGGAAGGGGAGGGTTATTTAACCTCTTTGTGTTTCCTGTCCCCCATAAGGGCAGGGAGACATCCTCCAAGGTGACTGACGTGGCAGGTGACTGGAGAAAACATGGATTTCTCTGGAATAAGACATCAGATTGCAGATATCAAGGTATTATATTATTCAGCTTCCCAAGAGCAACATTCCTAAATAGAGAACATAAGAGGCTTGATCTTAATGACAGATTCCATTTAAACTCAATGTCTTCAGGATTTCTTTAGAAAATTTCAAAGCATGACAGATCTGCCTTCTCTTGGCATTGGTATCAACAATAAGCAGTAAAAGTAATATCCACCCTAGAGTACATCGCTGTAGACACTGAAAATATATAACACTACCTTTATTCTGCCATTTGTTATTCCTTCCAGTGCATCCCTCCTTACCCCCATAGAGGCCACTAATAAGTCTTTTTACTGACCTGAGATAAAGGTGAATAGCACCCTCCCAACAGATGAAAATCAGGCAGCTATTAGCTGTACACTGTAGCGCAGGGGTCCCCAACTCCAGTCCTCAAGGCCCACCAACATGTCATGTTTTCAGGATTTCCTTAGTCTTGCCCAGGTAATAATTGCATCACCTGTGCAATGCAATGGAAATCCTGAAAACATGACCTGTTGGTGGGCCTTGAGGACTGGAGCCTTGAGAAGATAGTATTCTGCTACAGATGGATCTGGATAAGTTGGAAACTTGGGCTGAAAGGTGGCAGATGAGGTTTAACAATGATAAATGTAAGGTTATACACATGGGAAGAGGGAATCAATATCACCATTACACACTGAACGGGAAACCACTGGGTAAATCTGACAGGGAGAAGGACTTGGGGATCCTAGTTAATGATAAACTTACCTGGAGCAGCCAGTGCCAGGCAGCAGCTGCCAAGGCAAACAGGATCATGGGGTGCATTAAAAGAGGTCTGGATACACATGATGAGAGCATTATACTGCCTCTGTACAAATCCCTAGTTAGACCGCACATGGAGTACTGTGTCCAGTTTTGGGCACCGGTGCTCAGGAAGGATATAATGGAACTAGAGAGAGTACAAAGGAGGGCAACACAATTAATAAAGGGGATGGGAGAACTACAATACCCAGATAGATTAGCGAAATTAGGATTATTTAGTCTAGAAAAAAGACGACTGAGGGGCGATCTAATAACCATGCATAAGTATATAAGGGGACAATACAAATATCTCGCTGAGGATCTGTTTATACCAAGGAAGGTGACGGGCACAAGGGGGCATTCTTTGCGTCTGGAGGAGAGAAGGTTTTCCACCAACATAGAAGAGGATTCTTTACTGTTAGGGCAGTGAGAATCTGGAATTGCTTGCCTGAGGAGGTGGTGACGGCGAACTCAGTCGAGGGGTTCAAGAGAGGCCTGGATGTCTTCCTGGAGCAGAACAATATTGTATCATACAATTATTAGGTTCTGTAGAAGGACGTAGATCTGGGTATTTATTATGATGGAATATAGGCTGAACTGGATGGACAAATGTCTTTTTTCGGCCTTACTAACTATGTTACTATGTTACTATGAGTTGGGGACCTCTGCTGTAGCGGACACCCTGCTGCATTGGTTACGATCAGTGTTGGCAACAACCATGACCGTTTAACCCTTAGATGCTTCTGTCAATATCGATTACGATATCTAGATTGTTAAAAGAGTGTGTGGGGTTCCCTCTCTAACAAACATCAAACCCGCAGCAGTTCCTGATCATGGGCACATACCCTAAGGGGTTAAAGCAGAGATTCCTAAACTCCAGTCCTCACGGCCCCCCACAGGTCATGTTTTCAGGATTTCCACAGTGCTGCACCGGTGATAGAATTTCTGATGCCTTGATGGTACTTCTACCACCTGTGCAACAAGAAGGAAATACTGAAAACATGACGTGTTGGGGGCCGTGAAGACTGGAGTTTGGGAAACACTGGGGTAAAGAGCTTGGCTATCCGTCCGCCCACACTGCATGAAGAAAGCCTTCATCTAAAGCAGGCCTGCAAACACCAGGGAGGTCAGTGACTAAAATACACTTTATACTCAACAAACCTACGGTAAATAATATTCTGATCACCATCTCCTTCTCTATACTGTGATGTCCGCAGGTCAGACTGCAAGTATAACTTGGACAGGTTCCCTTTAAGATGTGCACTCCTCTTAATGAATTTTGTGCATCTTACTCCAGCACTCTTCATGAAGACTGCTGTGCAAATACCTGTCTTGATTAATTGGAGTCAACATCTCTTATGTCTAAGAAGATGACGTAAACTTCTCAGACAGCGAGCGTCATGGTTACATTTTGTGCATTTTCAGATTGCCTTGCGCAAGTGTTTTCATTTCCTATCTCCTAGGAATCTAATCCGAGAATGTGCTCCCATATGGTATATGCTCTAGGAAAATCTAATCCGAGTATACGCTCCCATATGGTATATGCTCTAGGGAATCTAATACGAGAATATGCTCCCATATGGTTTATGCTCTAGGGAATCTAATCCGAGGGATACGCTCCCATATGGTATATGCTCTAGGGAATCTAATCCGAGGAATACGCTCCCATATAGTATATGCTCTAGGGAATCTAATCCGAGGGATACGCTCCCATATGGTATATGCTCTAGGGAATCTAATCCGAGGAATACGCTGACATGGTATATGCTCTAGGAAATCTAATCCCGAGGATATGCTCCCATATGGTATATGCTCTAGGGAATCTAATCCGAGGGATACGCTCCCATATGGTATATGCTCTAGGGAATCTAATCCGAGGGATACGCTCCCATATGGTATATGCTCTAGGGAATCTAATCCGAGGAATACGCTGACATGGTATATGCTCTAGGAAATCTAATCCTGAGGATATGCTCCCATATGGTATATGCTCTAGGGAATCTAATCGGAGGATATGCTCCCATATGGTATATGCTCTAGGGAAACTGATCCGAGGATATGCTCCCATATGGTATATGCTCTAGGGCAGAGGTGTCAAACTGCATTCCTCGAGGGCCGCAAACAGGTCATGTTTTCAGGATTTCCTTGTATTGCACAAGGTGCTGGAATCATTCTGTGCAGGTGATTAAATTATCACCTGTGCAATACAAGGAAATCCTGAAAACATGACCTGTTTGCGGCCCTCGAGGAATGCAGTTTGACACCTCTGCTCTAGGGAATCTAATCCAAGGATATGCTCCCATCTGGTATATGCTCTAGGGAATCTAATCCGAGGATATGCTCCCATCTGGTACATGCTCTAGGGAATCTAATCCAAGGATATGCTCCCATATTGTATATGCTCTAGGGAATCTAATCCGAGGATATGCTCCCATCTGGTATATGCTCTAGGGAATCTAATCCAAGGATATGCTCCCATATTGTATATGCTCTAGGGAATCTAATCCAAGGATATGCTCCCATATTGTATATGCTCTTGGACATGTAATCCGAGGATATGCTCCCATATGATATATGCTCTAGGAAATCTAATCCGAGGATATGCTCCAACCATATGGCATATGCTCTAGGAAATCTAATCCAAGGATATGCTCCCACCATATGGTATATGCTCTAGGGAATCTAATCCGAGGCTGTGTTTCCATATGGTATATGCGTTACTAAATCTAATCCGAAGATACACTCCCATCTGGTATATGCTCTAGGAAATGTAATCCGAGGATATGCTCCCATCTGGTATATGCTCTAGGGAATCTAATCCGAGGATATGCTCCCATATGGTATATGCTCTAGGGAATCTAATCCGAAGATATGCTCCCATATGGTATATGCTCTAGGAATCTAATCCAAGGATATGCTCCCATATGGTATATGCTCTAGGAAATGTAATCCGAAGATATGCTCCCAGATAGTATATGCTCTGTGGAATTTTCACACTGTCAAAACTGCAGTGAAATGTGCAGCAGTCAATAAGATGGTGGATATTGATGTGAAAAATGTGCAGCTTTTCGGCAGGTTTCACCCATGGCATTGCGAAGGGTGAAATATGAGCCAACATAATGAGAGTAGATTGCCATGCTGTGGATTTCAGATCAAAATATCGGAAACCAAACTATTCAAGCAAGGTTACTGAATCCGGCATGTTGTGCTCTACATTTAGGACAAAGCATGTGACCATGTACCTTGAGAACCTAGTTTCTACAGGAATTAAAGGGGGTTTACGGTAGGTAATAGTTATTATAACCTGAAGGGCACACATTTATCCCCACTAGAATGGAGCGGCAATGCACGCACACAATCACCAATACCGTAATTTATTCTCTATTGGCCTGCAGGAACACTGTACTCTGCTTTCTTACCAATATCAGTGCAAGAATGAAATGGCATGTGTGGGTATTGCTGCTTTGTTCTAATGAGGACAAAAGTGACCCATTACAGCGATTAGTGGGGAATCCAGAGGACGAACCATTAAAGATCCAGACATTACCAGAGCAGCAATGAACTGTTATGTTGCATCACTGGAGGCCTGGGTTCAAGCCTCACCCAAGAACAATATCTGCAAGCATTTCTGGCAATAGCTTAGTTTTCTCTTGCTCTGAAAAACGAAAACTCTCAAGGCCACCATACAAATTGCCCTAAAGTAAGTAAACCCACAGATATCAGCAGGATAGGCCAACAGTCTAATATTTGTTCTCCCGCTGCAGATGATGTTGGGAGAAAAGGATCCAGCCTTGCTGAACACCATCCACCAATCCATTAGTTCTCCGTGTAGATAACCAATGGCTGGAGGAGTCTTGTATTAGCGCTCTCAGAGAATATAGGAGAGCTTGGGTGAGCTGAAAATTCCTGTGTATTGGTGAGTCTTTGAAATAGACATCAACCAAAGAGATTGTTTAGCTGCCAGCTATCTAGTGTGGATGGCAGCCTTCAGCTAACTTTAGTGTGCATATGTAAGGGAGAGTCCTAAAGTCGTTGTCCAAACTATACGCAAAATGTAGTTGAGAAGAATAATAGATACATGATTCCATATCAATCATCTGTATTCTTTTTTGGCATAGAATTATAAAAAAAACCTTCAGCATGTGCTGTGGTATCATGGCACATGGCCAGCTTCAAACAGAGGGATTCACACCCCCACTAGCTAGGTGGTACATAACTTTCTACAAGAAGACCCCCTGAGGATCCAATCCAGCTGTACATCGAGTATATTTCCGAGATCCCCCAAAAAACAAGGCAAACGCAGGCCTGGGTCTCAAGCCACTAACACGCACGGGAAGGGAGATGCATACAACAGCCACTATAAGCTAGGTAGCAAAATTGTGCTTAGTCTCTGAGTAGCAGTGGCCCAGTCGGATGCAATTGTGCCAGAACCGCTTCCCTAGGACCGCCCAGAAAGGAGTTATCTTTCATAGGTTTAGGTTCAGCCCAAAGGCAGTAGGGGAGTGACTCAGAGGGTTAAATACTTGTATGCAGTATATCCTATTGCTTTTTCTCTGGCCGGTTGTGAGGACACATTGTGTAAGTCGAAGTCAAACACAAAGGGGACCATAAGCCTCTCATGTGGCAGCCCCTCCACTGCAAGCCAGGCCTTTCATCTAACTGGCAACTGACCATATGTTCTGCTTATACCTTTTGTCCTACCACTACTATATTTGCATATCAGACCATTATATAGGTATAACCATTATGTATATACAGTGTATTGTCTACTGTGCCCTTGGGAGGATTAAATAATAGAATTAGAACTACCAGTAATTTGGTTTCTAGGAACCTTCCACGACAGCATAGGAGGTTGTCTCCACACCCTAATGGGGGACAGGAAGCACAAGAGGTTAAAAGCCCCTCCCACCTCCTACTCGCCAGTGACTTATAATGAACATCATAGCACTGGTTACCTTTAAGCTCCCCGGAATACTCCAAGGAACATAGACAGGGAATTAGTGCTGTTGTATAAGGTTCCTAGAAACCGAATTACTGGTAGGTCTAATTCTATTTTCTCTAGTCCCATTCCAAGATAGCATAGGAGGAATACCAACTAATACAGGACTGGGGAGAGACCACGGCCTGGAGTACTTTCCGGCCAAAGACTAGATCCCTATTGGACAATAAGTCCAATCTATAGTGTTTTGTTAAGGTATGCAGTGAAGACCATGTTGCAGCTCTGCAGATCTGCTCGGTGGAAGCGCCTGCTCTTTCTGCCCGGAAGATCTATGTTGATTTTGTAGAGTGGGCCTTGACCCCGGTCGGGGGTGTCATGACCTGGGCCAGGTACCTTTCGGATATGGCCTTTTTTATCCAACTCGAGATGGTGCTTTTTGACACCTTTCTCTCTTTATTCCGACGTGATGGATGTACAAACAGGTTCTGGTCAATTCTCCAAGGATTGGTTTGTTCTAGGTAGAATAGAATGGTATGTCAAACATCGAGGGTATGGAACTAATCCTCTTTTGGATTGTCTGGATACTGGCAGAAGGAGGGAAGGAAGATTTCTTGAGACTGGGGAAAATTGGACACAACCTTAGGAAGGAAGGATAGATCAAGATAAAGGACAACATCATCCCTTATTATTAAATTAGGCTCTCTTAAAGAGCCTGTAATTCTCCTACACGCCTTGCTGTGGTGATGGCGAGAAGAAAAGCGGCTTTGTATGCCAAAAATTGAGGAGTGCAGGAAGACAAGAGGTTCAAACGGAGGCCGTGTGAGCCCCTTGAGGACTACATTTAAGTCCCAAGGAGGGACAACAGTCTGCCTTCTGGGATGCGATCTGAGAGCTGAAGATATGAATCACTTAATCCAACGGTGGTTGGCTAAATCCTGATCGAACATAGAGCTTAGGGCGGAAACCTGAACCTTCAGAGTACTAGGTTTAAGGCCAAGATCTATCCCTTTCTGTAAGAAGTCCAACACTTGTGGAATATTTGGATGGAATTGATCAGGTAGATCCGGGAGCCAGAAGGATGAAAACTTCTTCCATACCTTATAATATATAGTATTCGTGACTGGCTTTCTAGATCTCTGTAAGGTAGAAATTACTGTGTCTGAAAGCCCTCTAGCTCTCAGCACCTGGGCCTCAGTAACCAGGTTGCTAGATTCAATATTTGAGGCTCTGGATGAAGAAGGCGTCCTTGAATGAGAAGGTCAGCTTCCACCGGTAGGTGAACTGAGCCGTCTATATGCAGCTCGACAATGAGGTTAAACCAACTTCTCTTCGGGTCCACCAGGATGGTTGGGACCCGATCCTCCCAAATCTTCCAAAGAGCCCTTGCCAACATTGGGATTGGCGGAAAGGCATAGGCCAGCCGAAAGCTCCATTTCTGAGCAAAGGCATCAACTGCCCTGGAATTGTCCCTGGGATTCAGGGAGAAAAACGCCTCGACCTGGGTGTTTTGTCCTGAAGCAAATAAGTCTATTTCGGGTAGGCCCCACCTGTTTACGGCTACGTTGACATTAGCGTTGTGTGGGGCTGCGGCGACGCATGCGTCATGCGCCCCTATATTTAACATGGGGGGGCGCATGGACATGCGTTGTCTTGCGTTTTGTGACGCATGCTTTTTTTGGCGCAACAGAAAACGCTGCATGATGCAGTTTTTTCTGCGCCAAAAATCATGAAAAAATGAACGCATGCGTCACAAAAAGCTGCGTTTTTGCATGCGTTGTGTCGCCGACGCAGCACCGCACAACGCAAATGTGAACGTAGCCTACCAACATCCTGAAGACCCTTTTGTTCAGGCTCCATTCCCCTGGTTGTATGACTTGTCGACTCAGGAAATCCGTCTGACAATTGGAGAACGCCTTTAGATGAACCGCTGTCAGAGACAAGAGGTTTTTTTCGGCACAACAAAATATTCGGCCTGAAATGCCCCTTAAGCTGTTGAACCTTGAGCTCCTCTAAAGTTTGAGGTGGGCTACCGTAGTCATGTTATCCGAATAAATTCTTACATGACATCCGAACAATAGATCGCTTGTGGCCAGGTGAGCCTCCTCCACGGCTTTCATTTCCCTGAAGTTGGAGGATTTGCTGCTTTTTCTCTGATCCCAGAGACCCTGAAAAGGAGCGCGAGACACTATGGCAACCCAATCTTGTTTGCTGGCATCGGATGTCACCAACTAGGAGAGATTGTGACCAACTCACACCTCTACAAAGGTTTCTGGGGCTCAACCACCAAGCTTGAGAGGCTCTTACATGTCCTGGAGTGTGTACTCTTGTTCAGAGAACTGGGACTCCCATTCCACATCTTGGAGGAGGTGGGGCTGGAGAACTGTGGAGTGGGCCTGTGCCCAGGACATGGAATGAATTCAGGCTGTCATGGAGCCTACTACTGACATGGCTTCCTGAAGAGTAGGGGGATCTTTGTTTTCTGAAATCTGTGACTTTTGTCATTATAGTCAGGCGATGGTCTTCTGGAAGAAACAACATCTGCTTCCAAGAATCTAACAGAAACCCCAGAAACTTCCTTATTTTGGGGGGCTGAAGCTGGGACTTTTTCAGATTGGGCAGTCACCCCAGTGATCGCAGGATATAGAGAGTTTTTGACACCTGGTTCCTGAGAATCTGAGCAAAGGAACCTACAACTAGCAAATCATCCAGATAAGGAACTATGCAAACTCCTTGTTTCCGGATATAAGAAACGGCCTCTGCCATTATTTTGGAAAAAATTCTCGGCGCCGAAGAGATGCCAAAGGGGAGAACTTTGAACTGGAAGTGCTTCACCTTCTGATTTTGCTGTACCGCAAACCTCAGGTACTTCCTGTGTCGTGGATGGACTGGAACATGGCAGTAGGCATCCTTGAGATCTATGGTTGTCAGGAAGAAATGTGGACCTATCAGGGGAATGGCTGACTTTTATCGCAGATTCAAGATGCAATCGGTGAAGAGGTGTTGATTAAGATTTTTTAGGTTTATAATTAGGCCTCCCCTGAGGGTTTCTTTACCAAGAAAAGATGGGAATAGTGGCCTGTTTCCCATTGTTCCGGAGGTACTGGGGAGATAGCGTTTGACCTTAGAAGATCCTGAAGGCCTGACATCAGAATCAGTTGGGCTCCCAGAGATGGGAGGGAAGTGACCCTCAGACCCCAAAGAAGAGAGGACTCTATCAGTAGGGCCTCCTTGATGATACTGGGGACCCACTGCGAGTTGGAAATGGCCTGCCACGGGGAAAACTCCACCGGGTTGGAGTTATTGCCTTATCCTGCTGGGGCTGCTGCTGGAGAATAAGGATGTTTTTACCCTTCTTCGCATAACTCCATCTTCCAGTGTTACCCTTTCCCTTTGTCTGGGGGGGCCTGGGACTGTGAGGCACAAAAAAAAACGCTTCTTGGGAGGTTTTGACTCAGGAAGGGCCTTTTTCTTCTGGCTGAGTTAGATTGAACTAGGGACCTGGAGGCACTCCTTATTGATTCCATAGATACATCAGTCAGAAAGCCTGTAGCTCTTTGGAGAATAGGAAGGGAATCCAGTAGTTCTCCCCTTGAGGTACCCTGGGATATATGATGTTCCAACTTGTCAAGCCATCGGTAGAGAGTTCTGGCTACACAGGTGGAGGCTATATTAGATCTTAATGCAGAGGTGGACGGCTCCCAGAATTTCTTCAACAGACTCTATTTTTCTACCCATAGGATCTTTCAACTGTGAAGAATCCTCAAAGGGGAGTGCATTTTTTTTAGCTACTCTAGCAACCTGAATGTCCACCTTCCGAATCTCCCAAGCAGGGGAATTACCATCCAGGGGAAACCCAAGTTTCAGCTCTGAGAGGGTGGAAAGGCGCTCTTCTGAAAACTCCCATTCCTGAGCTATCAGATCCAGAATGTTTTTATGAACTGTAAAGCCCATACGTTTCCCTGCTTTCAAGCCCCAAAAATTTTGTCCTGAATGGACTGCGGGACTGACTCCTCCTCCACCCCATAGTAGAACGCACAGCGCTCACCAACATATCTATATATTCTGAAGAGAAAAAGTATTTTAGCCCCCAAAACTCTGGGGGGTGATGATTCTTCCCATTTTTCAGAGGATGAAGGATAAGAGTGCTCAGACTCGGAGTCCACTGTCTCAATCTTCCATTTTTTTTTTTTTTTTTTTATTTATTTTTTTTTTAGAGGCAGATGGCCCGGGAAGAAAAGGTGGTGGTGGAGAAGGGGTAAAGACGGCTAAGGAGGACTGAAGCTCCTGCTTGACCAGTGTACGGATCTCCTCGATGAGAGGGCTGTTCCGCCCTGACCACTTTGTCTGTGCATGCCTGTCAGAGCTTCTTCTCCCATAGTGAAGGAAGCTTCTTATTGCAGATAGCACATTTTGGAGGTTTTTGGTAGGGGTATTATGGGTAGACGTGTCTCCCTACAAAAAGAGGGAGAGTAGTGCAAGTAGAGGGACCTTAAAACTACCAAGCCCCTAGCCTAGTACCCACCCCATATCCAACTTACAGGAGCAGGGGCAGCGCTGGGCTCTGCAGACGCAGGGCAGGAAGCACCATCCATACTGGGGATCAATCTTACCTGGAAGGTGTCTTCGGGAAGGCTTAATTATCTATAAACCCTGCCCCCAGCACGTTTGGCGTTTCCCCTCCACCCCCGGGTCCAGGAACAGGCTTCGGCAAACCTTCACATGCTCGGCACGCTGTTCAGCAGTCCCGAGACCTGGAAGTGCATGCGTTCCACCGTGGAATGCAAGACCCCGAAGTGACGCGACTCTCAATGACGTCACTTCCGGGACGCCGAACAGCATGCAAGAGGAGGAAGAAAGACCAGAGAGCTTCGGGAGGTCTCCGGCCGAGGATCACAGGTCTGCTTTACCCCCATATGGGGCCGTAGGTGGGCTGGGAAGGTCTCAAGGCCAAGCTGGCGACGAGAGCAGAATGGAGGAGGAGGGACAAACCCACGACCATCACTGCAGTGAAT
Source organism: Ranitomeya imitator (assembly GCF_032444005.1). Lineage (NCBI taxonomy): Eukaryota > Metazoa > Chordata > Amphibia > Anura > Dendrobatidae > Ranitomeya > Ranitomeya imitator. The sequence continues at coordinate 737,117,285 of NC_091284.1, read as the reverse complement.
TAACGTAACGCTGCAGTCACCGGCCCCTACAGCATACGAAGTAACCTCTCCATGCCCCATGGGGGATAGGAAAGACACTGGCGAGGATATGGGAGGGGCTTTTAACCTCTTGTGCTTCCTGTCCCGTATTAGGGTGTGGAGACAACCTCCTATGATGTTGTGGAAGGTGACTAGGGAAATATAATTTAAACCTTGGACTGCTCTTTTATCTTGATCCTCGTATCCATATGTCTGTTTCTCGGTCAAATCTCACATTCCTATATCAAATGAGCAACTGATGGCAGTGGCAGTCCTACAGGGCTGATAAGGTTCTGTTTCATTGGTGTTAGTGACAGGGGCCTTACAGCCTCTCAGGGTTGTGGGCGAGTGTGGTGCCACGTCACTGACTGCGTGGGCCACCTTCGCTCACTTCCCATGCCTCCCTAAACCCTTCTGGACACGGGGGTAAAACTGGGCCAAGCTGACCTTACGTGTCACTCGTGGGTGCAGAACGTCACAATGGTACAAGTGGTGAGACCTTACGTGATCCCGTCGATGTAATATTGACATCACGCAGAGTGGATCCTTCACGTTCCTTACAATAGTCAAGATCTTAACATTTATTTTAATGTGATTGTAGTGTACACTTTTTCATTACTTAAAAATGTCTGCCTATTTAAAGCACCACTCCAAGGAGTGGTGTCACTCATTTACAGTTCCCTGACCTTAGTCTTATACTCACCACCTGCTGTTTTGAGGGGTTCCTGGCGCTGCTCCGGTCCCACTTCGCCATCTTGTGACCACAACATCTGCCTAACGGGAAGTCAGAGGGAACTGTCACAAGATCTCAGTTTAAGTCTATGAGGATATTATTCTGGCTTTTATAGATAGACATCGAGTAGTGACTTCTGGCTCGTCCAGCAAACACTGGAGTGACCTGGTAGGTCACAATCTGCAGGAGACAACTGGAGTGGGATCAATAACAGAAGACAGCGGCAGGTAAGTATAAGACAAAGGGCAGGGCACCGTATTGCCAGCATTACCAGATCATGAAAGGGATGAGCGTGGTATTTTACTTGCTCATAGACCAGCAGGACTTTTATTGCTGGTCATCAAGAGAAGACAAATAAGAGAGACATTTAAAGATTAAAGTTCAATGATGGGAACCATGGAGAAACAGGATGTAAGATGTTTGTTTTGGCTGCAGCGACTACACAGGTAAAAAGTAAAGCTTCACTTTCACATGAGACATTGATGCTTTTATTTTTTTTTCCCTTAAACAGAAGAACACATAATGCACATCCTGGAATAGGTTCGCCGTTTTAGGATCTTTAGGTCCCGACCGTCAAAATCCATTACCCCCACTAATTACCATGAAGAGACACAAAAGCATGCTTTCTGGTATCAGCCTCAGGACCACTGTTGATGTGTTCTACTGGCATTTCTAAACTACATGCTTTATTTTTTTTTTGTAGGTCTACAACAAAAAAAAAGGTTTCAAATAAATAAAATGGTGGTGATGCTGCAGTGGAGTGTGGGGGAAGTAATCACAGGAGGCAGGGTCGCTGCTTCAGGAGGTCGGTGGCAGAAGGAGTGGGGCGATGCTGGGGGCACTTGGCTCTCGCAAGATGTCGGTGAACGGAGTGCCCAATTCCAATGATTTCTCTGCAGTGTGCTTTGGGAAAATGGCCGTCTCCAGTGGCGCATGCATAGATTGGGAGACAAGATCTTGTCTCCTAAAGTCTCAATCTTCGCATTCGCCGCCTCCTGCGGACATTTTCCCATAGCCCACCGTAGTCAGTCATGTCTACCACTCTTGGCGTCTTTATACACACACAGTTAACCACTTGTGAAATCGGTAACCACCATATCTTTTATTCGGTGAGAGCTAATTTGAATACTTTTCTCTCCTGGAGCAATCAACAAAGCCTCATAGTAAACTGGTCTTTTTAAAAAGAACCTATCAGCACGATGTTGTAAAGTAAAGACATGGCTGTAATGATGCCGTAATGCTGATTACAGTGATACCTTTGGTGAAGAAATCCACTTTGTGGTACTTCTTTAAATCACAATTTGAAGTTATATGCTAATTAGATTTAGGTGCACATGGGCTGGACTGTACATGGGTTCTCCTCCTCCCTGTGATCCCCGGCCCTCAGCTGCCTCCAATCTGTGAACAAAGGAGGCTGGTCATTCACAGACCAGTTCTCTTTAACCTCTTCTGGACCAAGCCATTTTTGTAGTTTCTCTTTTCCTCCCCTTATTTTAGTAGCCCTAACCTTTAAATATTCCTGATGACATTGCGAGGAGATATAGTTTTCTATTGAACCATGTAGTTTACCTGGTACAAAAAAAAGAGAGAAAACTATTCCAAGTAGGGTGAAACAAAAAGACAAAACTGCTAATGATTCTACTTTTACAGCATTTGTTGGGCAGCAGAAATAATTTTGCAACATGATTTTTCAGTTTAATACAATTATGGTGATGCCAAACTGATAATGCTTTTTTGAATTAGTATTTTAGTGAATAAAAAGAAAAAAGGGAATTACACTTACCGGTAATTCGGTTTCCAGGTAGTCCCTCAGGACAGCACCCTGGAGGACGTCCTTCCTTGACCTATAGCGGGACAGGATCATAGAGAGGTTAAAGGACCCTCCCACCTCCACCCTCCAGTGTTGTTTCAAAGTACCACCGAAGGATGGAAATAAATGGTCTATACATGCCCTTACAAACACGTGTGTAGTAAACCCTTTAACGCCTCCGTCTTAATTTCGAGCCATGGTGACCCAAAGGATGAACGATCTGCCGGTAGCTTAATCCTGTGCAAGCCTAAAAAGGGAACATAAGGGAGGGAACTATGGGTGCTGTCCTGAGGGACTACCTGGAAACCGAATTACCGGTAAGTGTAATTCCCTTTTTCCATTACGTCCCTCAGGCCAGCACCCTGGAGAATACCAAAGCAACTCTCCCAGGGTGGGTACAGAAGCCAGGAATCAAAGTCCAAGGCAAAAACCGGACTAGATGATAAATAAATGATCTGAAAGATCAGAAAAACCATAGATATCTAGAGATCCGCAAAGAGAAACACCGTAGTGTCTGATATACATCTATAATGGCCAATTTCAGTATGAAATGTGGTAAACGAAATAAGCATCAGAAGTAGAGAGTGAAATACACCCATTGTACTCCAATACCAATAATGAACCACAGCAAGTTATTTATTGTGATAGATACTTATAGACATCACAGCCCCAGAATAGGGTTAGAAAACTTTATTGCCCAGCAAAATATGGTGAAAGTCCCAGCCACCACACCATGAGGACTGTACCGACCAATAATAAGCTCCATGTGCTTATAACGGGACTGTTCCTTAATCGGTCCTTCTGGGCTCAGGTTAAACCTTGGTTACAGAGCAGCTTACCATACTACAAGGAGACCTGCAGGACAGAGGCCCTGGACTGAGGGAAGATCAAACCAATAACAGTTAGTACATGGATAATGGCAGAGCATTGGGATGTACGCACATTACTCATCCAGGAGATCACGTCTATTCCAAATCCTTAGATGTCTAACCCCAAGTAAGGGTTATATATTGTTGAAACTAAGGAATACACCATCCGGCAGGTAATATCTCCTGCCATTACCAACGTCGGGCTTCTCTTTAGAAGCGCTGAAAGAAACGTGGATCATTACTCCTGTTTTACTGATGTTAGACACAGGGAGTCTGGACTCTGAATCGATGAAGGTGGTGGTGGTGCTAGTAAAATCTTCCGACACTTGAAATTATTCGAAACTGCATTTATACGAGTCATTGGTCCAGACATTATAAGTATGTCAACTTATTTGTCCATATCTGCATATACGCACATACATATCCCAAGAGGCAATCTTCTCAGGGATCTTTATACACTCAGACTGCCATTGTGGGAGTAACCATATTCCATGGCTAGAGAAAAGTTGGTTTCTTCCTCATAACAGAGGGAGATTGTCTACTGTGAGGCAGTGAGACAATGGGGTCTTAAGAGTAAGAGCCCTGGATACAGTTTAATTTATCTTAGGAGCCGCGACTGCTGTAAGAGCCGCGAGTATGGTATCCTCTGCCACACGACACAGTGCTGCTGCTTCACCACAAGGTACAGAAGGCAGTGCTGATGTCCCTGGTAAACATAATGCAACAGACTTATGGGACAAGAATCTGTCCGATTGCCAAATGTGGAGTTTGGGAAGGATTAATAATAACAACAATAATAATAAACTTTATTTATATAGTGTCAATATATATCGCAGTGCTTTACAGATTGACAGTTTCAAACACAACAGTCATATGTAACAACCACATAATAATTAAAGCAAAATAAAACGACCCTGCTCGTGAAAGCTTACAATCTACAATGAGGCGGGGAAGATACAAAGTACAGGTGTGTATCAACAATATTTTATTTACAATCATGGTCCAGCCATCTTCAGGGGGTGGGGGATAGATGGAGACAGTGAATGGGCTACACACACAAACATAAAATGACTTATTAGGGAACGTGATAGGCCGCTCTGAACAAATGTGTCTTAAGGGAGCGCCTAAAACTATGCAAATTGTAGATGGTCCTAATATCTTAGGGCAAAGCATTCCGAGGCGGAAGGAATCCTTACTTCCAACTCGTGGGATCTTCCACTCCCAGGACAGAAGTATGTCCTTTTATAGGATTATAGGATGTACCAAAATGACATATGTCATCTTATAAAGCTAATTATGTAATAGACTTGCCTTTAGCACTCAAGGTAGAACCTACCTGAGAGATCTGTTCCAAACAGAAGAAATGCAAATTTTACTAAGCCAATTCAAGCATATCTGTTTGCTTGACTAAGCCCTGTTGTAAAGAATGAAGTAACAGAAGCTGGATCTGGGTCTGAAAACACAAGGACTCCATATCTGGAGTTGAGGCCCAAGACACTAATGTGAAGTTGTAGGCCGAATATACAATGTGCGGCCACACAACAAGGCACCAGACAGAAGGTCTGACCCATTGGCTCACAGCCAGAGGCGAAAAAGGCACCAAGTCCGGCACACTAATGATACCCCCTGCACTGCAAAGGGCACCGAAACCCTATGATGCAAAACGATGCATATAGGAACTATGAGGCAATGAAGCAATATGATGCACAAAGTTACTAAGAAGTGCTATGATGCATATAGCAACTATGGAGAAATATGATGCACAAAGGCAACTTGAAGCACTATGATGCATATAGGAACAAAGAAGCAATATGATGCATGTAGGAACCATGAAGCAACCTGCTGAAAAATAATGCACAAAGGTAATATGAAGCGCTATGATGCATATAGGAACCATGAAGCAATATGCTGCAATATAATGCACAAAGGCAATATGAAGCGCTATGATGCGTATAGAAACCATGAAGCAATATGCTGTAATTTAGTGCACAAAGGCAATCGGAAGCACTATGATGCATATAGGAACAGTGATGCAAAATGATGCACAGAGTCACTATGAAGCGCTATGATGCACATAGGAACCATGAAGCAATATGATGCAGAAAGGCAATATAAAGCACTATGATGCATATAGGAACAATGAAGCACCATGATGCATATAGGAACCATGAAGCAATATGATGCAATCTGATACATGAAGTAACTATGAAGCGCTATGATGCATATAGGAGCAATGAAGCACCATGATGCATATAGGAACCATGAAGCAATATGATGCAATATGATACATAAAGTAACTATGAAGCGCTATGATGCATATAGGAGCAATGAAGCACCATGATGCATATAGGAACCATGAAGCAATATGATGCAATATGATACATGAAGTAACTATGAAGCGCTATGATGCATATAGGAACAATGAAGCACCATGATGGATATAGGAACCATGAAGCAATATAATGCAATATGATGCATGAAGTAACTATGAAGCGCTATGATGCATATAGGAACAATGAAGAAATATGATGTAATGATACATGAAGTGACTATGAAACAGTATGATGCCGTATGATGTCACAGAGGCACTCAGTATGATGCATAGATGTGCTATGATGCAGAATCATGCACAGAGGCAGTCAATATGATGCATAGAGGCACTATGATGCAGTACTATGCACGGAGGCACTCAATATAATGCATAGAGGCACTATGATGCAGTATTATGCACGGGGGCACTCAATATGATGCATAGAGGCACTATGATGCAGTATTATGCACAGAGGCACTCAATATAATGCATAGAGGCACTATTATGCAGTATTATGCACGGAGGCACTCAATATGATGCATAGAGGGCACTATGATGCAGTATTATGCCCGGAGGCACTCAATACGATGCATAGAAGCAGTATGATTAGGCCATGCCTGAAGGTGCCAAACAAGAGACCAGACTTACACTTTTAAGCAAAAGAACAATCTATCAGAGTTCCAGATAAATCTCCACTCTGAACAGTACATCTCATTTGTCAGACTGACTCCACCCGAAGGAGCTAATTAATGAGCAGCAGCTGGAGGGCAGTCTTCATGGAGACAATGTGCCAATTTAACACCCTGTGTCCTCCTATGGATGGAGTAGTTAAGTTGCAAAGAAAAGTGAAACGCTTGCTTATTGAACCAGAAAATGGAAAGCATGCTTCCAAAAAAGTCACTCTGAAGCCCAATCATAAGGCTCTGTGCAGACAAGACCTGCAACAAACTGAAGTCCAGTCATGAGATGTAGCCTGGACGTATGGCCTCACCACAGCCTAGAGGTCCAAGGCCTAGCTCCAGGTACAGCTTTGGCACCAAGGCCTGAGACTAGAGTCAGCCCAGAGGCCCAGGCCATCAATGCAACATTAAGCCATGCACTCACCTGTGCTGGCTCCATACCTGCTAGAAGACAGGGGGAGCTGGTAACGCCGAGAGCCTACCGTGGAAGGAAGCGGCGTCCAGTCAGAAATGCTGCATTACTGCCTGTGCCCCCTTCCGTGTTCCATCGTGGAACGCACGCCGATCCTAAGTGCCGGCGCTCCTCTCTGACGTCGGTCACTGGCCTTCTTCACCACATGACTTTCGGAAGTAGCGGTGTTTTGCTGGTCGGCGTCCGAGCCGAGAGCCCCCCACTGGGAGGAGGCGGCTCTACCCAGGAGCCCGTCCACTCGACTGGTCTCTGGGGCTGAGGGACTCCCCACCGGGGAGTTTCCACCCTGGGCTACTTGACAGGGGGAAGGATTGGACCTGCCGCACGATCCCCCTAAGCCCATTACACAGGCTGTTGGCTGAGGAACCTCTCAAAGAGGAGTCAGCCATGGTCCGTCTGACCAGGAAAAGGGAAGGCTGAGACCCCCGAACTCTGAGTCCATCTGGTACAGCACTGATAGCTGAGGGACCTCTACCCAGTGAGGTGTCAGCCACGGACCACTTGACAGGGGGAAGAGAATCCACAGGCTATCTTCGCTCTAGGAGCAACCTCTCATACAACCGTCCCTGTAGGGACAGGAAAAACACTGGAGGGTGGAGGTGGGAGGGTCCTTTTAACCTCTCTATGATCCTGTCCCGCTATAGGTCAAGGAAGGACGTCCTCCAGGGTGCTGGCCTGAGGGACGTAATGGAAAAACGGAATATATAATACACACATCTATAATATAACTCTGTCCGAAGCCTTTATAGACTGCGCAGGCGCAAGCGCCGGCGCAGTCTGGCCCCCACAGAGTGACGCTCCCAGGAGATCGCGGTATGCGTAAGCCCTGAACACATACCGCGATCTCCACCGGAGAGTCAGGGACCGTGGACGCGCCAGGAGGGAGGGTAAGTATATTCACCTGTCCTCCGTTCCAGCGCTGCGTGCGGCTCCGTCTCCCGGCTCCTCTGCTGTGACAGAGTCCAGTCACAGGCAGAGGAGCCGGAGTGTGTGTTCAAGAAAATGGCGCCGGAAAGCGCGGACTGCGCAGGCGCCGATTCCTGCTGCCGGAATCGGCGCCTGCGCAGTCCGCGCTTTCCGGCGCCATTTTCTTGAAGACACACTCCGGCTCCACTGCAGGTGTGTCTTCAAGAAAATGGCGCCGGAGAGCGCGGACTGCGCAGGCGCCGATTCCTGCTGCCGGAATCGGCGCCTGCGCAGTCCGCGCTTTCCGGCGCCATTTTCTTGAAGACACACCTGCAGTGGAGCCGGACGATAGGTGAGTATGGTATTTTTTTTTTTTTTTTTTTATATGGCAGCAGCATACGGGGGCATACACACTGGAGCGTCTTATGGGGGGCACATAATACAATAGTGGCGCAGGATGGCAGCAGCACATGACAGAACGGGCGCAGGATGGCAGCAGCGCGTGACAGAACGGGCGCAGGATGGCAGCAGCACATGACAGAACGGGCGCAGGATGGCAGCAGCACATGACAGAACGGGCGCAGGATGGCAGCAGCGCATGACAGAACGGGCGCAGGATGGCAGCAGCGCATGACAGAACGGGCGCAGGATGGCAGCAGCGCATCACAGAACGGGCGCAGGATGGCAGCAGCGCATCACAGAACGGGCGCAGGATGGCAGCAGCACATGACAGAACGGGCGCAGGATGGCAGCAGCGCATGACAGAATGGGCGCAGGATGGCAGCAGCACATGACAGAACGGGCACAAGATGGCAGCAGCGCATGACATAACGGGCGCAGGATGGCAGCAGGATGGGAGCAGCACATGACAGAACGGGCGCAGGATGGCAGCAGCGCATGACAGAACGGGCGCAGGATGGCAGCAGCGCATGACAGAACGGGCGCAGGATGGCAGCAGCGCATGACAGAACGGGCGCAGGATGGCAGCAGCGCATGACAGAACGGGCGCAGGATGGCAGCAGCACATGACAGAACGGGCGCAGGATGGCAGCAGCACATGACAGAACGGGCGCAGGATGGCAGCAGCACATGACAGAACGGGCGCAGGATGGCAGCAGCACATGACAGAACGGGCGCAGGATGGCAGCAGCACATGATGGAGACCATATACCAATATAAATGCTCGCCACCCGGGCGTAGAACGGGTTCAATAGCTAGTATACATATATTCACACTATTCTCAGAGACCCCCAAACTTTATTGTTCCATTGATGGAGCTGTGCGATACAATTTTGGTGTACACATGATGTTTTGATCGCTTTTAATTTTACCCCAAGTCATATTTTTCTGAGGAAAAAAAAAATCTACGGTATATATTTATTTTTATTATTAACAATGCTGTTTGAGATGTAATATGTTAAAAAAAAATGTAAACGGGAACATAAGACTGATCATTTTAATTCATGCTGGTGACTTAGGCTACTTTCACACTAGCGTTGTTTGCTGTACGTCGCAATGCGTCGTTTTGGAGAAAAAACGCATCCTGCAAATGAGCTTGCAGGATGCGTTTTTTTCTCCATAGACTTGCATTAGTGACGCATTGCGATGTATAGCCACACGTCGCATCCATCGTATTTTGGCGCACCGTCGGCACAAAAAAAGTTACACGTAAACTCCGCCCCCTCCTCCCCAGACCTTACAATGGGGCAGCGGATGCGTTGTAAAACTGCATCCGCTGCCCCCGTTGTTCATTTTCGCAGTTTGCGTCGGTACGTCGGGCCGACGCATGGCGACCACCCCGTACCGACGCTAGTGTGAAAGTAGCCTTACTCACATCTATGATATCTGCACCATTTATGTCAAAAGATACTTCATTGTTACATAATGTGTCAGACACGCCTCTGGCAAGTGTAAGAATGTATTTCCTCAATTGTTCTGCTGCTAACTAAAGAACTATTTGTGCAAGGTCCAATCTCTTGAGGAAAAGGCAGTGGCTCAGCTCTAAACTTACAGACAAAAAAAATGCTGGGCACTTGAGAAAGTTTCCATTCATGCCATCAACTAAAGGAGTTATCCAGTCCTGGGAAAATGTTCCAAGTTCCGCAGCTTATACACACACTGTTAGCATTTGACTCTGCTTACCAGTTAGTCACACCACCACCAGTATGCGATTTGCATAGAAAATTGAGAGCAGCAATGAAAATCTAGCCGGCACACATGACCGCAAGTATTCAAATCGCATACAGGTGGTCGAATCAGAAGTATGAGCTTCAGTGTTGGCTACAACTTTAGTTTGATGTGGGACCATTAACTAGAGCAAACTCGACATCGTCAAATGGACAGAACAGGATTCGACTTGATCCGAACATTTCCTCTAATATTCTGGCAATGATAACCGTAGAAGAAACTGTCACTTTATTCTCAACTGAAGATTAGCGGCACTAACCTAAAATACGTTGCAGTTATACAAGCCTAATCACCGACAACAGATGCTGAGGAGGAGGACATTCAACTATTCTAAGATCAAGTTCAAGAAGAAAATCGACAAGATGCCAAAACAAGACTTACTCATTATTATGGGAGACTTGGATGCCAAGGTAGGCCATGGTAGACATCCAACCGTTGTTGTAAACTTTGGACTTGGTGAACGAAACGAGGTGAGATGCACTGACTTTTGTACGACAAATCAACTGTCGATCACTGCCACAATTGCAACTATTCCCCATATTATAAGGTGCTAAATAGCACCCAGTTCTAACATTCTCCAATCGCGCCTAAGTATACATAAAACCCACTAAAGCTAATACATCCAAGTATGTATTTCTTGACACATATTTCCCCTCCAATGGTTTCATCAGGAGACACTCTTCATTAATGTAGAAAGATTGTGATACACTTTGCTCAATAAGATGGTTCAGTCGTTTCAGTGAGTCCATTATGCACCAATGGGAGGTGGATGGAAAGCCAGAGCATCCTCTTCAGGTAATCCACCAGTCCATTCCTGAACAGACATCTAAGCGCGGAGTCATCCCAGGACACCTCAGTGACCATTGGCGAAACTCGGAGCTGTACCACTCGGGTGAGCGCTCCCCCTGAACCAGACCCATAATAGTGTCCTCTGCCAACCTGATACGGTCCGGTTCGTCATAGATAAGTCCTAGGGCCTCAAAGAACCTATCTACAGACATCTGTTCAGGACCAATGAGGGGCAGTGAGAAAGCCCAAGATTGGGGCTCTGGCGCAGGCGTACTTTGTCTGCCCTATTGAGGGCAGAGCAAAATACTGAAGTGCGCAGGCCCTCTCTGACCTTTCCTGACACCTGCGCACTGCAGTACTTTGCTCTGCCCTCAACAGGGCAAAGTACGCCTGCGCCAGAGCATGACTACAAGAAGAGGACGTCATGGTAAGAAGACGGGAGGCCCCAGACCGGACCACGACACCCATCAGACCGGACAGCAGCGGGACCGCCCCTGGGTGAGTAAAATCTAACCTCTTTGTCTCATCTTTCAAGATACAACGGGGGCTTACCTACAGCATGCTATAGATAAGCCCCTGATGCTGGTGGGGTTAGCTCACCTTCGATTTTGGGGGTGACAGGTTCCCTTTAAATATGGACTTCCAACTCCTAAACTGAGATTTTCATATCACAAACATTTATGACTAATGAAATAATAAAATGAACAAGCTCAAAGATCTCATTCAGACTCGTTCTCTATCAAAAACAAATAAAAAAAAAAATAATTAAAAAAATAAAGGAATGTGTGCAAAAACCTGAGTGGGTCATTTCTGTAGCAGGGGCTACATGCAGATGTTTTGTGACAAAATCTGCATAACAGACAAGTTGTTCATGCAATGTGTAGTCCCCGGCCGTGTAGCGCTCCACAGAGACTCTGTAGCAGTCGGTTCACTGAAGTCTAAAATGGTGCAGATCAAGTACAACCATTTGTGTATCCCCTTTTCTTCAGAGACAGTGACAGTTTGAGCATATAATGACTTTATGTTGCCCTATAGGGAACATCATGACGTGTCAACTTTTCTTGAACTGTAGGAACATAGCATATATCTATCTATATAATCGTCTAAGGGTCACTTCCGTCTGTTTGTTCATTTGTCTGTCACGGAAATCCCGCGTCGCTGATTGGTTGCGGCCGGCCGCGACCAATCAGCGACGGGCACAGTCCGGCTGCGAATTCACCCTTCCCTACTCCGCTCCAGTCAGTGCCCCCTCCCTACTCCCCTCCAGTCAGTGCCCCCATTGCGGTTTAGCAGTCCATTAAACGGTCCGGTAAAAAGATCTAATGTTAAAAATAATAAAAAAAATAAAAAAAATTATATTCTCACCTTCCGGCGCCTTTCCCGTTCCTCGCGACGCTCCGGTCCCAAGAATGCATTGCGGCCATGACCGGAAATGATGTAGCGGTCTCGCGAGACCGCTACATCATCACGTGTTATTGCCGCAATGCATTCTTGGGACCGGAGCGTCGCGAGGAGCATCGCTAAACGCCTGGGCTGGATCCGGGGGCCGCCGGAAGGTGGGTATATAACTATTTTTTATTTTAATTCTTTTTTTAACAGGGATATGGTGCCCACATTGCTATATACTACGTGGCTGTGTTATATACTACTATACATATTCTAGAATACCCGATGCGACCCGATTCTATATATAATCTATATCTCAAGCCACCCCCACTCACTCCACACGGCACACGTTAGCACACACGGGCAGAGACACATTCACCTTGAAAGCCACCCTGAAAAATTCACTGGCTGTGAAAACTCAGCCGCTCCGAGCTACAATCAGGGCCGCCGCCTTCAGAGTATCAGTGCGCGGTAGGCACACGCCACATCTAGCTCCATCGTGTCTAAAATGGAGTTGCTCCTGTGAGGTATGACATCAAGAGAAAGGGAGGAGCCTCATGGATTACACTGCTGTGCTCATAACAGGAAGTTGCTGTGCACGTGTGAGGTGAAAAATGAGAGGAGAGGGAGTGAGGTGAAAAATGAAAGGTATGAGGGGGAAAATGAGAGGTGCGAGGGGGGAAAATGAGAGGTATGAGGTGCTGCTGCAGTATGAGGCTGTGTATAGAAAATTGTGAGGCGCTGCAAGTGGAGGCTGTGTATACGGCTACATTCACACGTTCAGTATTTGGTTAGTATTTTACCTCAGTATTTATAAGCCAAAACCATGAGTGGGAGAAATATACAGAAGTGGTGACGTGTTTCTAATTAACTTTTCCTTTGAATGTTTTACTCCACGTTTTAGCTTACAAATACTGAGGTAAAAATACTGACCAAATAACGTGTTAACGAGGTCTAAAGGAGAAAAGTGTGGTGCTGCAGAAGAAGTAGGCTGTGTATATGATACACTTTATTGCAATTAATGCAATTTCTCTCGGGATCAAGTGTTTCCTATTGTATATGGAAGAGGAGTGTGAGGTGCTGCCGGATAGATGTTAGATTATACTCACCAAGGGGCGGTCCCGGTGTGGTCCGATGGGTGTCGCAGTCCAGAGCCTCCCATCTTCATCAGATGATGTCCTCTTCTGGTGTTCACACTGCGGCTCCGGCGCAGGCGTACTTTGTCTGCCCTGTTGAGGGCAGAGGAAAGTACTGCAGTGTGCAGGCGCCGGGCCCCTCTGACCTTCCCGGGTGCCTGCGCACTGCAGTACTTTGCTCTGCCCTCAACATGGCAGACAAAGTATGGCTGCGCCGGAGCATGAAGACCAGAAGAGGATGTCATCCTATGAAGATGGGAGGCCCCAGACCGGATCACGACGCCCACCGGATCGGACCGCCCAGGTGAGTATAATATAACCTCTTTTTCTCATCTTTTAGGATACATCAGGGGCTTATCTACAGCATTACAGAATGCTGTAGATATGGCCCTGATGCCGGTGAGCTTAGCTCACTCGATTTTGGGGGTGACAGGTTCCCTTTAACTGCCGCCGTTAAAAGTCTTATCGGCAGTCTTTAAGAGGTTAATATTGTGTTCAAAAAACACCAAGGTTACTTACCGGTATCCGTTTTTTTCCGGAACCCATGACGGCACACCTGAGAGAGGGGATCCGCCCAGTCAGGACAGGAAACCCGACTGAAAATAAAAGGGTGGTACCTCTGTCGCTTCAGTTGGTTTTCAGAGGATGAGAGGCCCCCTGGTTAGTACACATGGGAAATCCATCACCACATCATATGAACTAAAAACACCCAAACTATAGTGCACACCGAAGGGGTGATAAAGGGGGGGGGAATATACAGGTGCCATCATGGGTTCCGGAAAAAACGTCTACCGGTAAGTAACCTTGGTGTTTTCCCTTCCCCCATGACGGCACACCTGAGAGACTTTTGTAGAATGAAACCTTAGGGAGGGACCACCGCTTGCAGTACCCTTCTACCAAAGGTTAGGTCAGCAGAGGAGGAAAGGTCTAGCCGGTAGTGTTTGAAAAAAGTTGAGGGTGAGGACCAGGTAGCGGCCTTGCATATTTGATCAATCGATACCTCAGCCTTTTCTGCCCAGGAGGTAGCCACGGGTCTGGTGGAGTGAGCCTTGATGCCTTCAGGAACCGGAGTGCCACTCGCAGAGTAGGATAAACTAATGGCCTCCCTGATCCGTCTAGCAATGGTACTTTTAGCTACACCGCACCCTTTTTTACTACCCTGGAAGGCTACAAATAGGGTTTGGTCTTTCCTCCACTGGCTAGTCATGGACATGTATTGTAACATAGATCTTCTTACATATGGAACTTTTGTTCCCCAGGATTTCTAGGATTATTACAAAAACGATGGTAAAGTAATCTCCTGACTCCTATGGAATTTTTAGGACCACCTTGGGGAGATATGCCGGGTCTGGTCTTAGAATTATCCTGTCGTCAAGAACCGGAGTATAAGGACGGCATATCGACAGGGCCTGTAAATCACCTACCCTATGGGCCGATGTTAAGGCTACTAGTAGAACTGTTTTCAGGGTGAGTAATTTAGGTGACAGCTCCCACAAAGGCTCAAAAGGGTCTTTGATTAAGGCTTCCAAGACTAAATTTAGATCCCAAGGAGGGATATTTGGGATAATAACCGGCCGAGACCTGCCACAGGATTTTATGAATCGTGAAACCCACCTATTTGATGCTACAATAGGTTGCAGTTGTATAGGGCCCCCAAGGCTGAAACTTGAACCTTAAGGGTGCTAGTCGCTAACCCGAGTTGCAACCCTGCCTGCAGAAACTCTAGGATGGGTCCCACTGGAGCTACATCTCCCCCAACAGTTCACCCAGGAAGTCAAGAAACTTTTTCCATAACCTACCGTAGATTCTAGATGTTATAGGCTTTCTGCTTTTCAGTAGGGTGGAGACTAACCCTGGTGAGAATCCCTGGCGACTGAGTAACGCCCTCTCAAATTCCAGGCTGCCAGATGGAAGCCCTTCACCTGAGAGGGGGTCACTGGTCCTTGGGTTAACAGGTCCGGAACTTCTGGCAGAATCCATGGGTCTGTAAATGACATGTGCCTTAGAAGGGAGAACCATGGCTTTCTTGGCCTGAATGGAGTTGCGAGTATTATTTTTGCTCGGTCTTCTCTTATTTTCCGGACTACTGTTGGAATCATCACTATCAGGGGGGATGCGTAGGCCAGAGAGAACCTCCATGGTATTAGCAGGGCATCTACTGCAAAAGGATGTTGCCTTGGGTTTAGGGAGCAGAATTTTTGACTTTTTTGTTGTGTGAGGTGGCAAATAAGTCTATTTCTGTGTACCCCAGGCTTGTATTTGTTGGAACAACTGGGGGTTTAAGGACCATTCCCCCTGTCTCAGACCTCTGCAACTCAGGAAGTCTGCCTGTGTGTTTTCTACACCCCTTATGTGTAGTGCTGAGAGGGACGTCAGGTGTTCTGTCAACAGGAAAAGTAGATTTCATACCTCCATGAGGCCCCGGGACCTCGTCCCCCCTTGGTGATTGATATAAGCTACCACTGCTCGAATCCGTCATGATTCGAGTATGGCGGCCCTGGAGCATGGGGAGAAAATGTTTCAAGGCCTTTTCCACTGCCCATAGTTCATTTTCGTTTAAGCCATGAAACCTTTCTTGCAAGGACCAGGTTCCTTGTACTGAATGAGACCTCAGATGAGCCCCCCCAACCTATACCGCTTGCGTTGGTTGTAATGATGTCTTCGACAGGTTTCTGCCACTGGACCCCCATTGTGAGATGTTCCTTCACAGTCCACCAAACTAGGGAATCTCTTACGCCATGAGAAAGACAGATTTCCTTCTAAATGCCCTCTTAACAGTTTCTGAGCTGACAGAACTTCCCACTGCAGTTGTCTCAGGTGAAATTGTGCCCATCCTATAGCCGGAAAGCATGACGTTAATGAGCCTAGTAGGGACATTGCTTGCTGATGTATTGCTGTACTGGTCAAGTTCATTATTTTGGCCACTTTGTTCTTCAGAAGGAGGCAGAGCTGACGCTCGGAGTCCAGTATTAATCCTAGGAAGGACTGCACTTTTACTGGTACTAATCTTGATTTGGGGGTATTTATTATCCATCCCAGCTCTATTAGAGTTGATGTTACAACTGTTACTTGATGGGAGCAATGGGTCTCTGTCCTCCCTACCACAAGCAAGTTGTCCACGTATGGGACAATCACCACATCCCGGGATCGGGGGTATGACATTACCTCTACCATCACCTTGGTGAAGACCCTGGGAGCTGTAGACAGGCCAAATGTAAGGGCTGTATATTGGTAATGTTTTACTTGGTTTTGTATTTAAAGTGCTACTCAAGTATTTCCGACAATCCTAATGTATTGGGATATGATAATATGCATCTTTTAAGTCTATTACTGCCATGAAGCAGTGTGGGAACAGAACTTTTGTGGTCGTGTTGATAGACTCCATCTTGAAGGAGTAATTCTCTACTGACTGATTGACTATGGTTCTCCAGGAGCCATCTGGTTTTTGTATCAAAAAGAGGGGGGGGGGGGGGTTGGGGGGGGGGGGGGAGTAAAATCCCCTTCCTACCTCCAGAGCCGGGACTTCTTGCAAGACATTTTTGTGAACAAGTACGGAGACTTCTGTCTCCAGAGCAGATTGCTCCTGCTGGACTTCCTCCGGGGGAGTTATTACAAAATTCTGCCTGGGTGGACGGATGAACTTTATCTTTAGACTGTCCTTGATAATATTTAAAACCCAGGTGCTGGGGGAGATGTTTATCCAGGCCGGAAAGAATAGAAAGAGCCTTCCTCCAACCTCTGATGTAATGTCATTGGGGGGATTTTTTTGCTGATCGAGGCTACGTTTAGACTAGCGTTGTGCGCCGCTGCGTCGGCGACGCAACGCACGCAAAAACGCGGCAAAACGCACGCAAAAACGCTGCGTTTTGCGACGCGTGCGTCGTTTTTTGCCGAAAATCGGACACAAGAAAAATGCAACTTGTTGCGTTTTCTTGGTCCGACGCTTGCGGCAAAAAAGACGCATGCGTCGCACAACGCAACAAACAAAAACACATGCGTCCCCCATGTTAAACATAGGGGCGCATGACGCGTGCGTCGCCGCTGCGTCACCCGACGCTAACCCGACGCAAACTAGCACAACGCTAGTCTGAACGTAGCCTTAGAGGGCCCTTTGAACATGTAGCCCGATCCCCTTTTAGCTTTAAAGTCCCAATTTCTCCTATCTCCTGGGGGATGACCTCCGCTAAACCTTCTCCGAAAGAAAGGTTTTTTGGTATCTCTAGAGAAACTTGGAAAGGCTTTCTTTTTATCTCCTGCATGTTCCAAGATCTCTTCTAGCTTTTCGCCAAAGAGAAATTGACAGTCGCATGGGATGGAGCGCAGTTTATGTTTAGACGGTAAATCCCCCGGACAGCCTTTAAAGGGACTCTGTCACCTGAATTTGGAGGGAACAATTTTCAGCCATAGAGGCGGGGTTTTCGGGTGTTTGATTCACCCTTTCCTTACCCGCTGGCTGCATGCTGGCTGCAATATTGGATTGAAGTTCATTCTCTGTCCTCCGTAGTACACGCCTGCACAAGGCAATCGAAGTTCATTCTCTGTCCTCCGTAGTACACGCCTGCACAAGGCAATCTTGCCTTGCGCAGGCGTGTACTATGGAGGACAGAGAATGAACTTCAATCCAATATTGCAGCCAGCATGCAGCCAGCGGGTAAGGAAAGGGTGAATCAAACACCCGAAAACCCCGCCTCTATGGCTGAAAATTGTTCCCTCCAAATTCAGGTGACAGAGTCCCTTTAAGCCATAGGGCTCTCCTTGCCGCATTGGACAAGCCCGCTGCTCTAGCTGTTAATCTTGCAGAATCCGCAGAGGAATCTGCCAAAAAAGCCGCTGCTCCTTGCACTAAGGATATGTTCACAAGGATACCATTTCTAGGAACTTGATCCCTTAGCTGATCTTCTATCTGCTGTAGCCAGACCATGAGAGCACATGCCGTACATGTCCCAGCTATTGCTGGTTACAGGCCCCCAGCCGAAGTTTCCCAGATGTGTCTCAAAAAACTATCTGCTTTTTTGTCAAGCGGGTCTTTTAGGACACCTGAATCTTCTAATGGAAGATTTGACCACGGCACCGTCAATTTTAGGGATTTTTTCCCAGGATTCGGAGTCTTTTTCCTCCAAAGGATATTTACTTTTTGATGAAGAAAGCCAGGTACCCATTTTCTCGGGTTTTCTCCATTCTTTTTCAATCAATGCTTTGATTTTTGCATTGACTGGAAAGCATTAAGCTACGTACTGGTAGCGGCATTTCTCGGAGGCCAATGACAGCACGACGAGAGAGGGGATCCGCCCATTAGGAACAGGAAACCTACAGATACAAAAGGGCGGTACCTCTCCCTTGCCTCAGTTGTATTTCAGAGTCTTGAGAGGACTACCGCGGTTAGTGGTACACAAAAATATACACTATATACAGATTATATACAAAATATCAGCCATCTATTGGAACTGGTATCATATGTGAGATATATACATTTATAGGAAGTGCAACCCCCAGTGAATAGGGAGGGAACTAAGGGTGCTGTCATGGGCCTCCGAGAAATGCCGCTACCAGTAAGTAGCTTAATGCTTTACTCGGACTCGCATGACGAGAGAATTACAGAGATGTAAGCTTCCTTAGGGAGGGACTATGGCCTGTAGCACCCTTAACCCGAATGTGAGATCAGAGGAAGCCCCCAAATCCAACCTATAGTGCTTAAAGAAGGTGGACGGGGATGACCATGTGGCCGCCTTACATATCTGGTCGATTGATACTCCAGACTTTTCCGCCCAGGATGTAGCCATGGCCCTGGTGGAATGCGCCCTCAGATTCTGCGGAGCCGGACCTCCACCTGCAGTGTAAGCCAAAGAGATAGCCTCCCTAATCCACTTTGCTAGTGTGTTGGAAAGATAAGAACAACGCATCATCTTTCTTCCATGTGTCAGTAATAGAGATGTATTCTAGCAGGCATCTCCTAACATCTAATGTATGGAGTAGTTCTTTAGGGTTGGAGGGATTGGGAAGGAAGGATGGTAAAACTATCTCCTGTGTCCTGTGAAACCGTGATGACACTTTTGGTAAATAGGCTGGGTCCGGTCTGAGGATTACTCTGTCTGGTAGAAACTCTGTATAAGGGGATATCCTGGAGAGTGCTTGTATGTCCCCAACTCTACGGGCAGATGTAATTGCCACAAGAAAAGCTGTCTTAAGAGATAGGGCCTTAATTGAAGCTGATTGTAAAGGTTCAAACGGCTCTCTAGTCAATGCTGACAGTACTAGGTTGAGATCCCAAGGCATAGATCTATCTTTATGTATGGGTCTAGATCTAATAGATGCTTTAATGAACCTCGAGATCCAATAATTATTGGCGATGTTACATGAAAATAGAGCCCCTAGGGCCGAGACCTGTACCCTTCGAGTACTAGTGGATAGATCTAGCTCTAAGCCTTTTTGCAGAAATTCTAAGATTTGTTTTATAGGTAATCCCTCTTCTAAATTAAAATCAGAAGAGGCCAGAAATTTCCGCCAGGTTCTAGCGTAAATTGTTGTGGTTATTTGCTTTCTATTTTTCATAAGGGTCTCAATTAGACTCAGGGAGAACCCTTTGCTTTTTAGCAACGCCCTTTCAAAATCCATGCCGTTAAATGGAGATTCTTTACTTGAGGATGACTGATCGGACCCTGGTAGAGCAGATCTGGAATGTCCGGAAGTACCCAGGGGTCCTCCACTGACATGATCCTGAGCCAAGTGAACCAGGCCCTTCTGGGCCAGAATGGGGCAATCAATATAACTCTGGCTCGATCTTCTCTTATCTTCCTGACTACTAAGGGTAACAGGCCTAGTGAAGGAAATGCATACGCCAGCTGAAAATCCCAATTGATCAGAAGGGCGTCTACTGCCAGAGGATTCTCCCTGGGATTTAGGGAACAAAATTTTGTTGTCTTCCGGTTGTCCCTGGTAGCAAATAGATCTACTTCTGGATGTCCCCATCTTTGGACAATCTGATCGAACACGCAATTGTTTAGGGACCACTCCCCTTGCCTCAAGGTGTTGCGGCTTAGAAAGTCCGCTTTGACGTTTTCTTTTCCTCTTATGTGTAGAGCGGTTAGGGATAAGAAGTGATTTTCTGCTGTCTGGAACAGACGATCCGCCACTCATCAGTGACTCGGAATGAGTTCCACCCTGATGATTTATGTATGCGACTGCCACCTGGTTGTCCGATAGGATCTTGACATGATGACCCTGCAGATATATGAGGAATTTTTTCACTGACAGCTCTACTGCCATTAACTCTTTCTGGTTGGAGGAGGCTGATGTTAGGGGAGGGGACCATAGACCCTGAACCATCATGTCATCCATGTGTCCTCCCCAACCCGAAGGGCTAGCATTCGTTGTTACAACACGTGTTACCTGTGACACCCAGGGAACTCCCGCTGATAAGTTTTCACAGTCTAGCCACCACCTAAGAGATGTGAGTGCTTTTGGACCTAAGGTAATCTGATTCTGCAGGGACCCCTGTAAGATTCTATCATTAACCAGCACCTCAGATTGTAACGGTCTGGTGTGGAACTGGGCCCAACGGACGGCGGGAATGCAAGAGGTTAAAGAACCTAATAGTGACATAGCCTGTCTAAGGGTCATGGATGGCTTATCAATTGCCCTAGACACCTGTTGCTGGATATGTAACAACTTGTCGGGTGGAAGACAACACTGTTGGGATTCTGAGTTTAACAATAGTCCCAAAAATATTTGTATTTTCTGGGGCTGTAAACGAGATTTTTCGTAATTTACGATCCACCCCAGATGCTCAAGTTTGGATGTGGCTGTCTCTAGCTGAGAACGGCAATGGTCTGCAGAGCTCCCTACTATAAGAAAGTCATCCAAGTAGGGAATAATTAGGATGTCAGACTCTCGTAAGTGTGCCATGACTTCGGCCACTAACTTTGTAAACACCCTAGGAGCTGCCGATAAGCCGAAGGGAAGAGCTCTGAACTGGAAATGGCGAATCTGGCCCCCCATTGACACAGCTACTCTCAGGAATCTCTGGAAGTGTTCATGTATTGGAACATGATAGTATGCATCTTTTAGATCTACAACTACCATGAAACAGTGATTAAACAACATTTTTATTGCTGAATTGATTGTTTCCATTTTAAATGATTCATTGACCAGGAACTCATTAAGACATTTGAGATTAATGATCGTTCTAAAAGATCCGTCTGGTTTCTTAATCAGAAAAATAGGAGAATAAAATCCCCTTCCTCTTTCTGATTCCGGAATTTCAATCAGCACGTTCTTGGAACATAAGTTGATAACCTCTGCTTCCAGGGCTGCTTGCTCAAGGGGGGGAGGAACGTAAAGGGGTTAATTTAAATTTTTCACGAGGCCAGTGATTGAAGTCCAGTTTTAGACCTTCAGTAATGATGCCTCTGACCCATTTACTGTTTGTAATGTCAAGCCAAGCTGAAGAGAATGCTGACAGTCTACCCCCCACAGGGATCGCTAGTCATTGGTCCGGTTTTTTCTGATCCTTTGAGGAACGGCGAAACATATATCCCGTACCTCTACCGCATCTGTCTTCCCATCTGAAACTTTCTCTAGTGGGAGAGGACCCACGTTTCTTCCCGCGACCAAATCTCCTTCGATTGAACGGCCGGCGGTAAGATGAATATAGATTGGGGAATTTCTTTTTGTCATCCCCTGCTTTTTCCAACAACTCGTCCAGAGTTGGACCGAAGAGGTATTGTCCTTCACACGGAATGGCGCAGAGCTTGGTTCTAGACTGAATGTCACCTGACCAGCATTTCAGCCACAAGGCCCTGCGAGCCGCGTTGGATAGTCCTGCCGCTCTAGCCGCCATTCTGACAGAGTCCACCGATGCGTCCGATAGGAAGGCTGCAGCATTCTGGATGGTCGGTAGAGCCTTCAGAATAGTGTCCCTGGATGCACCGTCCTTAAGCTGAGACTCTAACTGATCTAGCCAGACCATTAATGATCTGGCCGTACATGTTGCCGCCACAGCAGGTCTGAGAGATCCAGCCGCCATCTCCCAGGTACCTTTAAGGAATATATCTGCTTTTCTGTCCAGAGGATCCTTGAGGGTCCCCATATCCTCAAAGGGTAATAAGGCTTTCTTTGACGCCTTTGCAACAGCCGCGTCCAATTTAGGAGCTTTATCCCATGTATCCACAACCGGATCGTCAAAGGGATACCTGCGTTTTAATGCTGGTGGTAAGGCCCCCTTTTTTCTGGTTTCTTCCATTCTCTAAGGATCAAATCCTGAATCTTTTCGTTTACCGGGAAAGATCTATGTTTTTTACGATCAAGTCCGCTAAACATCATCTCCTGTTTCGAGGGTTGTGATTTAGGTTCCTCTATACCCATGGTGCCTCTAACTGATTTGACAACTTTGTCGATTTTATCCAAGGGTAGACAGAATCGTCCTGACTCCTCATCTGATGAAGAGGAAAGAGGACTGGAGAGATAGGAATTTTCCTCTCTTTCTTCCTCTGAAGAATTAGAGTCCAAGAGAGTCCTATGCTTTGAGCCTTCTGCTTGGGATAGGGACCGTAGTGATTCCCTTACTTCCAGCCGGATCATTTCCCTCAGATTTGCCGGAGTTACGGACTCTTCTGCTACCTAGGGGAGGACAATATAGGAGATAACTAATATCTAACCTAATGTCACTACCACCAACCCGCTCCTGTAGACCTCACCGTCTGCTGTATACAGGGGGCACATAATTTTTTTTGAACAAGAGTCAGGTAGAGGGACTCCACAGAGGGCACACTCCTTATGTTTAGACTTTCCCGTACTCTTCTTCCCCTGGAATGATAAAGTATAAGGGGCCCGCGTCACAGAGTGAACTTTCACGTAGATCACTTACCCGTGCGCCAAAGTAAAGTACCGGAATCCGAGGGGTTTCTTTAGTCGAAGCTCTGGATCCTTGTTCGGAAGAGCTCTTACGACTGGGCTGGTCGCCTCTATCCTTCTGTTTGGGCTTCTGACGTACCTCGTCTGGCAGCTGCTGCTGCTCACCACCACTCTCCATGACGAAATGCGACCAAAAGCAGGGATCTAACATCTCCACCTACATAAATACCCCTTGGATCCGGTCAGCAGATGGGCCAGCGCTGTCCCTATTGGTCCAGGATACAGCAGAGGGCAGGAGATCTTGCGGTCAAAACCGGCACACAGACGCGATGGGCGCCGCCATCTTGGGACGACTGCGCATGCGCAGACGTCCGGCGACCCGGAAGCGCTCCAGCACGCGCTGAGAGCTGTGCAGGACGCCGGGGATGGAGCGCAGCGCTCCGGGAGCTCACCCACATGCCTGAGCCCGGCACCCGCAGCCACGCCATACCGCTGCACCACCAATGGGAATACTTACCTGCACCGGCGCTGATGGAGGCAGGAAATCCTCCGGACTCCGCTCCCTGCTGCGAACGCCACTGCCGTGAAATCCAGCAAGGACCACCGTGGTGTCTCCAGGGATCTCCGCACCGGCCGAGGTAGGAGACCCCCCCGCTACCGTATTCGGCCGGCCGGGGCTCCTTCTGTAGGCATCCGTCCCCATCAGGAACAGGAAACCAACTGAGGCAAGGGAGAGGTACCGCCCTTTTGTATCTGTAGGTTTCCTGTTCCTAATGGGCGGATCCCCTCTCTCGTCGTGCTGTCATGGGAGTCCGAGTAAATATACGTTTCCTTTTTTCTTCTAAACCGCCAAACATGACATCCTCAAGTGACCTAGGTGTCTTCTCCTCTTTAAGACCCATTGCAGACCTGACTGATTGAACTAGTTTTTCTACATCCTCAGTTGGAAAACATGGTCGACCCACCTGTATCACTGAGGAGGAATTTGAGGACTGGATAGAGGCGGAGGAGGTAGAGTGAGACCGGGATGATTTATGACTCTCCTGTATCTGAGAGGCATCTGAATCCGAAGACACCTTGCGGCTTTTCCTGTTTTAAGGGCCAGTTTTAAGGAGACTTTTATCTCTGCCTGTATTGTGGCATTAAGGCTAGTGGCGAAATTAGGGGTCTCTTCCTGTATAGTTTTATTAATGCAGTCAGCGAAGAGGTCCTTCTGCCACCGAACTGCAAGCGGAATTTTACAAAGGGCACATTCTCGATTCTTTGCCGCTAGATTTCCTCGACCCCTAATGATCAAACAGAAAAAATGGACCCGGTTACCATAAGGGTGACATTCACGTAGATCATTCACACCACCGCTGACAGTCAAGGGTACCGGTTTCGGAGGCTGGACAGATGCACGTGCAGCTTCCCTTCTGGATGCTGAAGAGTCTTGCCGGACAGAACGACTGCTGCTCCTACCACTTGAGCGGCTGCTCCTGGTATGCTTTTGGTGACGTCAAACGGGTGACCCGGAAGCGGCCGCTGCACCTGGACGCCGGCAGAGGAGGGTGGCGTGGCAGCCACGGAAGGAGCCCAGACATCCGACCGTGCTGCAGTCACCCGCTCAGACGCAAAGCCCTGGAGGACCTGCAGACAGCACTTCCAGTATCAGAGGACCGACGCACAGGCGCTGCCTGTTGCACCACAATTTGTAAAGAGAAAAAGCACATGCAAATAAATGTAGGATCACCACTCAAGGCGCTGCCTGTTCTTCCACGCCGGGACGGGTAATGGGTAAATGGAAACTTCTCCGCCGTGTTTCAGCACGAGAGTCCCTGTCAGGACAGGAAACCCAACTGAAGCGACAGAGAGGTATCGCCCTTTTATTTTCAGTAGGGTGTCCTGTCCTGACTGGGCGGATCCCCTCTCAGGTGTGCCGTCATGGGTGAAGGGAAAAATGTTTTGCTTCAACAAAATTGTGCTGGTAGTATTTCGTGTACTAGTGTGGGAGTGTTGCCATGTTCAACAGCGACAATTTCTTTTTCTTGTGCGCGTTCCCAAACTGGTCCTCGGAACACAATGGGCTGCGCATGTGCAGATTGAGAGCATTGCGTGCCAATAGACGCTATTGCGCATGCACCAGCACCGTTTTGTTGAAGGAAAATTTTTCTTTTTTGAAGACCACAATAATTTAAACAACCATTTTGACAAGATGTGCCAAAGGAGAGGACATTTTCATTCCAAGAATTCCATTCATTCCATCTGATTTGCTTTTTGATTTTAAACGCCTCCAGTTTCCAGTTTGACTGGCATTTGCAATGTGCATTAACAAGGCTCAGGCACAGTCCTTGAAAGTAGTAGGGATCAATTTGCAATCTCCATGCTTTTCTCATGGTCAACTTTGTGGCCTGTTCAAGAGTTAGAACTGCCAAAAATCTGTTCATCTTTGCACGGGAAGGAAAAACGAAAAATGTTGTTTATCAAAAGGCTCTTGAATAAGTTGAAAATAAAGTACTATCAATAATTTGGTAATCATTTTATTAATTTGTGTTACAAATCTGTAGAGTTTAATATATCATGTGAAAGGTTTTTATGTGCAATATATTCATTATAATTTGTTATAACTAACCACAGTTAGTTAATATGCCCGGGCAACGCCGAGCTCTTCAGCTAGTTGGACAAATTTCTGCCTATAAAGAGCACCAATTGATGATGTATAAAGTTAATCGGTGCTCATTTAATCCCTTCAAGAAGCAGCCCTTTTTCGTTTTTGCATTTTAATTTTTCGCTCCCCTTCTTCCAAGAGCCATATTTTTCTGTCAACATGGCCATGTGAGCGCTTATTTTTTGCGGGACGAGTTGTACTTTTGAACGACACCATTGGTTTTACCATTTTGTGTACCAGAAAATGAGAAAAAAATTCCAAGTGTGGTGGAATTGAAAAAGACTGCAATCCCACACTTGTTTTTTGTTTGGCTTTTTGCTAGGTTCACTAAATGCTAAAACTGACCTGCCATTATGATTCTCCAGGTCATTATGAGTTCATGGTCATCAAACATGTATAGGTTATTTTTTATCTAAGTGGTGGAAAAAAATTCCAAACTTTGCTAAAAAATAAAAATTGCGCCATTTTCCGATACCCGTAGCGTTTCCATTTTTCGGGATGTCGGGTGAGGGCTTATTTTTTTGTGTGCTGAGCTGGCGTTTTTAATGATTCCACAGATACGTTCTTTTGATTGCCTGTTATTGCAATTTAATGCAATGTCGCGGCAACCAAAAAAAAAATGTAATTCCGGCATTTTGAAATTTCTCGCTACGCCGTTTAGCGATCTGGTTAATCCTTTTTTTTAATGGATAGATCGGGCGATTCTGAATGCGGCGATACCAAATATATGTACCGTATTTTCCGGCGTATATTTTTGACCCCTAAAAATTGTCCCAAAAGTCGGGGGTCGTCTTATACGCCGGGTACGGCGTGTGCAGGGAGCGATCCTGCATGTCGGCATGTGGTTCCCAGGGTCTGGAGGAGAGGAGACTCTCCTTCAGGCCCTGGGATCCATATTCATGTAAAAAATAAAGAATAAAAATAAAAAACATGGATATACTCACCCTCGGACGGCCCCTGGCTCACAGCGCTGCTAGCGTCTCCCTCCGTTCCTAAGATTGCAGTGAGTGAAGGACCTTCAAATAAGATTAATTTAACCTTTAATGGGTTTGTGTAATCCGTGCGCTCCCACGAACACTGACATGTCTCCGTGTTTGGCACACGGAGACACGGTCCGCAAAAAAATCAATGACATCTGCACAGATGCATTGATTTCAGTGTGTCTATGTGTGTCAGTGGCTCCGGTACGTGAGGAAACTGTCACCTCACGTACCGGAGCCACTGACGTGTGAAACCGGCCTTAGAGAGTGTACTTACTGTCCCAATTGGGTACACCTTGTCGCGGTGGGACAGCTTTATGCTTTTTTTGATCAAAAACAGAATTTACCAAATATCCTATGTGATTTAATGCACATGCTTTTTTACTATTTATTTTCATTAGGGTATATGCACATATTGTTTTTTATTTGGCTTTGTTTGCCTCCATAATATATCCCAGTGTGAGCAAGCATACACCCTCATTGACTTACGAGAAGAGGACCACAATCAGTAAATATTTTAATACATGCACTGTGCACAGAATAACCATGGTCACACAGATTGATAGAAAAAAAATAAAAGATAACTGCAGTGCTCCTTTAAATAAGGAACACCCAAACAAAACCATAGAGAGCTATGTGTGTGTGTAAATAAAGACACAGCACAAGTCCTCAGATCATGAAGCATATGCAGCATACCAAATTTTAAAAAAAACGGACATCTAAATAAGATGTTCCAGTTTTTACATTTCTGTGAAAAAGGTGAAAAGCCAGACTAATTTTCCTCTGTCCATTTTTGCCATCAGTATGGCAGACATTTCTCCTATGCAGGAAAAAAAAATACACACAAAAAACTTATTCCAAACTTCTTCTACCCAATGTATAAAATAAATAAATAAAACAGATTTTTTGTCAAGTACCAGTAATCCAATGGTGCTGTGTATGTGAAGAGGGATTATATACATATAATGCATATATAAAGAGGGGGACAGGACCCCTCATGGGTTTACAGTCTGCAGGATATTGCGCAATGAGACAGTAGGTCAGGGAGGTGGTAGTGAGGCAGCAGTGAGGTTATTGCAGGCTGTAGGGTTGCCTGAAGACATGAGTTTTCAGGTTGGGTCTGAAAGTTACAGTTGTGGGAGACAATTGCAATTGGGCTGTGGCACTGAATTTCAGAGGATGGGGATGTTCAGGAAAAATCTTGAGAGGCGATTGGGTGACGAACGCAAGGGGACAGAGGAGAGGAGGGTCTTGAGAGGACTGGAGATTATGTGTCGGGAGGTATCGGGAGATTAGTTCAGAGTTGTATGGAGGAAACAGTTAATGGATGGCCTTGTAGGTCAGTGCCCATAGTTTAACCCCCTTACTGCCATCGGACATACTATTACGCCAATGTCAGTATCCCCTGCTTTGATGTGGGCTCCGGCGATGAGCCCACCTCAAAGCCGGGACATGTCATTTTGAACAGCTGACATGTGCCTGCAATAGGTGTGGGTGGAATCGCGATCCACCCGCATCTATCAACTAGTTAAATGCCGCTGTCAAACTGACAGCAGCATTTAACAAGCGCTTCTGGCCATTGGGCCGGAAATACGTGCAAAGCTGACACCCATCACATGATCGGGGGTCATTGGTGCGTCAGCATGACAACCAGAGACGTCTATGGTTGTTGATGCCGGATTCTTGTGAGCGCCACCCTGTAGTCGGGGCTCATTGCAAGTCAGTAATTCTGCTACATAGAGGCGATCTGATAATCGCCTATATGTAGCAGAGCTGATCAAGTTGTGGCCAGCTTCTAGTCTCACATGGAGGCTATTGAATCATGCCAAAAGAAAAAAGGTTTTTAAAAATATGAAAAAAATATAAAAAGTTCAAATCACCGCGACATCGCTGCGACCAGGGGCGTAACAACTGCGGTCGCAGGGGTCGCGACTGCGACGGGGCCCACAGTGTTTTCAGGGCCCGCCCAGTCCAGCAAACAAGTAGCAGGGGAAGGAGACAAGTCATGCACGCATCCTGCTGGCCACGCCCACAGCTTCCCCAGACTTTCAGCAGTGTGCGGCGAGTGGGCATGTCAGTGAAGGACATGTGGCCTAGCAGAAGGGCTGTGCGTGTCACTGACTGAAGCTGGAGAGATGGCAGGCATTAGCTGGTGAGTGATGTGCTGCTTACACCTGACACACACACACACACACACACACACCTACCTACCTGTTCTATGCGCACAGGACCTGTGATGAGGTCACAGGAGGGGAGGAGTCAGGGGTCACATGATCAGTGGCCTCAGTGTATGCACTATGCAGGACTCTGCTGTGCTTGATTGTCATGGTGCTGAATGAGGGGACGTTTATGTAACAGAGCCGTGTGTGTACAAGGTGTACATAGCGGAGCCGAGTATGTGTGTAGTGGAGCAAGGTGTACGGAGCGGAGTCAGGTGTGTACGAGGTGTACAAAGCTGAGCCGTGGGTGAAAGAGGTGAGCGGATTCGTGTATGTATGGGGTGTATGGAGCGGTGCTGCGTGTGTAAGAGGTGTATGGAGCGGTGCCGCGTGTGTACAAGGTGTAGGGAGCGGAGCCGCGTGTGTACAAGGTGTAGGGAGCGGAGCCGCGTGTGTACAAGGTGTAGGGAGCGGAGCCGCGTGTGTACAAGGTGTAGGGAGCGGAGCCGCGTGTGTACAAGGTGTAGGGAGCGGAGCCGCGTGTGTACAAGGTGTAGGGAGCGGAGCCGCGTGTGTACAAGGTGTAGGGAGCGGAGCCGCGTGTGTACAAGGTGTAGGGAGCGGAGCCGCGTGTGTACAAGGTGTAGGGAGCGGAGCCGCGTGTGTACAAGGTGTAGGGAGCGGAGCCGCGTGTGTACAAGGTGTAGGGAGCGGAGCCGCGTGTGTACAAGGTGTAGGGAGCGGAGCCGCGTGTGTACAAGGTGTAGGGAGCGGAGCCGCGTGTGTACAAGGTGTAGGGAGCGGAGCCGCGTGTGTACAAGGTGTAGGGAGCGGAGCCGCGTGTGTACAAGGTGTAGGGAGCGGAGCCGCGTGTGTACAAGGTGTAGGGAGCGGAGCCGCGTGTGTACAAGGTGTAGGGAGCGGAGCCGCGTGTGTACAAGGTGTAGGGAGCGGAGCCGCGTGTGTACAAGGTGTAGGGAGCGGAGCCGCGTGTGTACAAGGTGTAGGGAGCGGAGCCGCGTGTGTACAAGGTGTAGGGAGCGGAGCCGCGTGTGTACAAGGTGTAGGGAGCGGAGCCGCGTGTGTACAAGGTGTAGGGAGCGGAGCCGCGTGTGTACAAGGTGTAGGGAGCGGAGCCGCGTGTGTACGGGCTGTACATGGCTGTGGGCAGAGCCCAGCATGTGCACTGTGGGGGAGTATTGCGTGTACTTGCCAGTGTCAGAATGTGCAGTGCGCATGCTCCGGAGCCGACCAGTACACCCAATACACCCCCACACTGCACAGGTCTGGAAATGACGCACTGCAGCGTCATACCAGGAAGAAACAGCACACAGATTTCAAACGCCGGGAGTGCGCTTGGAATTAGAGCGAGGGAGGACATATTACTATAGGGACATGTTAGTTATAAAATCATTTTTCTCAGCGAGTACAGGGCAGTATTAGGTCAGACTACACAACATTGCAACACAACTATAGTGTGCGAAATGAATAGGGAAAATGTGAATTTCGGTGAGAAATATTTTGGCGCGGGGGGCCCCATTTGAAAGTTCGCATCGGGGCCCCTCACTTTGTAGTTACGCCACTGGCTGCGACATTGCATTAAAATGCAATAACGGGCGATCAAAAGATCGTATCTGCACCAAAATGTTATAATTAAAAATGTAAGCTCAGGATGCAAAAAATAAGCCCTCACCCGACCCCAGATCAATGGAAAATGGAGACACTACGGTTATCGGAAAATTGCCCCCCTTTTTTTTTCTTTTAGCAAAGTTTGGAAAAATTTTTCACCACTTAGATAATAAAGAGCCTAGACATGTTTGGTGTCTATGAACTCGCAATGACCTGGAGAATCATAATGGTAGGTCAGTTTTAGCATTTAGTGAACCTAGCAAAAAAAGCCAAACAAAAAAAGAGTGGGATTGCACTTTTTTTGCAATTTCACCGCACTTGGAATTTTTTTCCCCGTTTTCTAGTACACAACATGGTAAAACCAATGGTGTTGTTCAAAAGTACAACTCTTCCCGCAAAACATAAGCCCTCACATGGCCATATTGACGAAAAAATAAAAAAAAAAGTTATGGCTCTGGGAAGGAGGGGAGAGAAAAACTAAAATGCAAAAAGGAAAAAAGCACCGGGGGTTAAGGGGTTAAACTGGATTTGCTTCAGACTTGGAAACCAGTGAAGGGATAGGCAGAGGGGAAAGGAGAATTAGTTTGGCAGGGAATCAAGGATAAACTGGAGAACTGCTAGAGTGGAAGTTGAGAGGCCAGAGAGGAGGATGCAGTAGCTGGCCATATCCACCACTGAGGTGGGCTCCAAAATACAGTCGAGCACGTCTTAGAGACAACCCCAAAGAGGTGAATGTCACAGCTCACTCCGTGCTGCCAACAATATGTCACGGATCCCAACAATATGTCAGGGATCCTAACAATATGTCAGGGATCCTGGGGAGGATACCTCTATCGTCCCCACTACTCACAGCAATTTGTCACGAACCAGGGTTGTTTGGTTGCTCCTGGTTCCTTCTGAAGGGGATTTATCCATATCCCACTTCCGGTTTGGAACTTGCAGCTCTCTGGCGCCCCCTTTACCCTCAGGTCAGATTAGGTACTGCACCTAGGATAATTAGTCGCCAGAAAGGCTGCCTGCTATGTACTGGCTATTGGGCACGCTGCAGCGAGGGCAATATAACTACTCCCACACAGGCGGGAACAATAATTATCAACGCCGCCGTCGCTACAAAGATTCCCAATCGCACAGAACAAAGTATGCTGCCACCAGCTCCGATTCCACAAAGGTTAACGGGTCCGGAGCCGGAGCCAACCAAAATCAGTAGGGTAATTCACTTCAGATGAAGCGACAGTTTATAGAACAGAGAGACAAGCTAGTAAATTATATATTTTACTCCAAAAAAGGTAGGCAGTGTTTACAAGGTATAAAAAGATATTACAAGGAAGACAAAATCATGTGAACATTACAAATAAAATAGGATTAACATTGAAAAGAGAACACTTACATAGCGTTCAGATCATTACAGCTTTTGACTGGCCGTGTGCTATGAAGGAGAAAGGGCTTCCATATATCTAGATGTATGAGCACAGCTTTGCCGAGCTGTTGTTAGCTCGCTTCCTGGACCAACTCTGCCCCCAATTCAGCATTGGTAAAAATATGCCCTCTTGTCGTGACATCACTGAGTGGGCTGAGTAATGACATGCACTCCTCTTTTCTCAGAATTTACGTTTTTGAGTCCCCAGACAAAGGCATTCCTTGGGCAAGGGGAGGAGAAACGAGGGGCTTTACGGGATTGGTCGTCTGCAGTTTAAAAGCCATACACTGCTCACATATTGGTATCAAGTTGCACGGTACCTGCCATAGGGCTTTGTTTGTTGTATGAGCGAATGCAGAGGGGGAGAAAGGGGGGTCAAAACTGCAGTGGGTGTCTGTGATATGGTACTTTCTAGAACTAATCTCACATGACATTTTTACATTATCGTGACAGTGAATATGGATGAAAATTATGTCAGACTGAGCACAAAGTCAATGGGCTCGTAAGTGCATGCACCTAAAATCTCCACAGCAAAGCCCTGATGGAGCCACTGACATGAGGGTAAAGCCTGGCCTTAGATATCTGAACATATCAGGAGGTAGAGTTAAAAATAAATAAAATAAATTAAAAAAGCTCTCCTCAGTTACTAACATCTAAGCTCAAACTGTTGATGTATCTGACTATGATATCCTGCAGATCTTGCGCTCTAGACATGGAGGGAAACACTTTTATTTACACTATGTAATGTACATAAATGAGCCAAGTGTATTTTATTCTGCCAGATTGCTATAACCACCTAGGTAGGTCCGGCCTGTCACAGGGCCATGTTTATAGCCCAGTTCTGCTGATGTGGGCGCCATGATTACTGGCTTGTCATTTTCTTTGGCAGGATAATAAGACAGGCCAAGCAGCCTCCGAACTCTCAAAGTGTCTGCTCTTAAATGAAAGGCCTATAATAAAACAAATGGGAACGAGACAGACGTGGAAATTTAAGCAGGACAGAACGTATTCCCCTCCTCTATTCCTCAGGACAGATGTTACTGTTCTTAGAAAACCTGCATGTATACAAAAAAAAAAAAAAAAAACAGAAATAAATATACAGGTCAGATTTGTGACAATCTTCAAAAGTGGTTGTCTTGGTAAGAGAATCCCTTTGAAAAGACCCCATGA
This sequence comes from Ranitomeya imitator, assembly GCF_032444005.1. Taxonomy (NCBI): domain Eukaryota; kingdom Metazoa; phylum Chordata; class Amphibia; order Anura; family Dendrobatidae; genus Ranitomeya; species Ranitomeya imitator. The sequence goes on along the minus strand of NC_091284.1, from coordinate 737,084,137 downwards.
CTAACAAAATCCCCTCTTAAAGAGGTTGTCCACTATTCCGAGTTACTGGTTTTGCAATAGATACCTAAGAATAATGCCCCTAAAGAACACCATATACCTTTCCTGCCAGTTTCATGTTTCCTGTGCTCTCTGCCGTCACAGCCATCATTTCCTCCTCAGATTTCTTTGCTCCCTTCTGACTACATTTCCCATCATCCCTTGTGCTCTGCTCCAGACCAGCAGTGAGTACTCCCCCTGTAACAGTACCTAAACCCACCCTTCCCTGTGCAGCAACACACACAGCATCAGCATATATCGGGTCCAGGAAACTGCTGCAGGTATGTCATTGATACAGTGAATAGAAGTAACAAAGCACCAGAACAGCAGCCCCGACAAAAGTTATTACCGGCTCCTCCTCACTGACTACTGTAATCAGGTTCCACTGCAATTGGATGTATAAATTCATATACAATACAGAGGGAATACAGTAGGTTGTATATATTGCATTAGGGTAGGGGTCCCCAACCTGTGGCTCACGGTACCATGATGTGTGGGTCTCGCGGATGTCTGCCAGCTTGGTGCATTAGCTCCACGTCTACCAAACTGGTATGAAGAGCACATCTCAAATGGTGAATTTTGTGAGTAGCCCTGCACAGAAAAGCAGATCTGGATACACATACACTGGTCTTCGGGTGCTTTCACATTGCGTTGTGTTCCCATTGGGGCACATGACCAAAATCCCCTGCAAAACGGGGTCCGGATGCATGCCTGATGGGGCCAATAGACTAATGGTGACGGCAGAGAGAACGGGCGCTCTGCTGTGCACTTTTTTCGAGAGTGTCTGCCTCCAGTAGGTCTACACGCTCGAAAACAGTGTACGGCAGAGAGCACGTTCGCTCTGCCGTCACCATTGCAGTTTATAGGCCCCGTCGGCGCATGAATCCGGACCCCATTTTGCGGGGAATTCAGGACGTATACTCAGATGGGGACAAAGAATGCAATGTGAAAGCACCCTTATGGGTTTAAAAATAATTTAAGTATGGTACGTTGGAGCCAGGATTATACCACCTGTCAAAGGTGGTGCTTGAAGCTGGGAGCGATAATGTATTGGGAGAATACAGGATGGGGGTAATGTGGGAACCCCAGGATCTTCGTATACTGCTTCAGGGTGATTTCTGCAGAAAAGCTTTGGCTGTCATTAACCACTAATGGGGTCTATGGGTGGTCTCGGGGCTTTTTTTTTTTTTTTTTTTAGACTACAACTTCCTTTTGTTTCAATAAATAACACATGTACATAGCAGTATGGTCAGATCCCGACCCCATCTTTCATTAAAGGGATGGTCTGAAACACAAACTAACTTTAATCCTAAATGTCTATTTTTTTATCATACTCTATTTTTTCCCAATACACTTGAAATATACATTCCCAATCATTCCTCAAAATGCTAGCTAACCGATTTATTTTGATTTCTACTTCCCATTTGAAGACACTTCCTTTGAGAATCCCAGTTTGGATCACCCCTTCCAGTGTGTCATGAGCTTGTGTGAAGATCAATGTGAAAGGAGAGGGGTGTTACAGGTCATTATAATCCTGCCTCTTAAAATGAAACTTCTATAAACTCTTCCACAAAAGACAGCAGAGTCTTTTAAAAAAAAACAAAAAAAAAAAACTGGTGGCCAGTGTAAAAATTGCAAGATTACCAATTTTATTTATTAAAAAAAAAAAAAATTGTGAGATGTATTTAAAAGGAAAAAAAAACAAAGTTGTCATGTTTGGTTTTTTTTCCCTTTCATGTAACCCAAAAACTTGATTTAAACAAGTCATTTTCTGATGATTGCTTCCTGACCAATATCAGATTTAGCTCTGCTCTATAGGGGGGCTAAGAAGCTAGCGGTGCATGGAGCTAGCTTCTTAGCCCCCTATACTCTCACTGAACATCAGACAGCAACAATGGATTAAAAGGTTACTCCAACCAGATAAAGTGATGACACACTACTAGCTTATACCATCACTTTATGATCAGTAAGGTTCTGGACTATGGGATCTCCCAACCACTTGATGCAAAGAAAATACTAGTGGAAGTGAGGCATTGCTAAATCAGTCCTAGCAGTGGCATAACTAGTGTCTGATGGGCCCTGGTGCAACATCTGGCCCGGACCCCTTCCCTCATCCTGAATAAATTCTATACATATTCTCCCTCATCCTGGCACATATCACCCATTCTGCTATATGTCTCTTATCCTGGTATATGTCCCTCATTCTGCTGCTGTTCTTTAATGCATAGAAGAAAATAAACCATTATACTCACGAGAAGCATATACAGAAGTCATGGGCGCCATAGGAGAAGTATAATGCACCCCCCATAGTCCTCCATATAAAATAATGCACATTTCAGTCATCCATATAGTATAATGTACCCCAATAGTCATCCATAAAGTATAATGCACAGCCCATAGTCATCCATATACTAGTATGGACACTTATTAAAAAAAAAAAATAATTAAAAAAAAAACAACATTTCTTTTGCTCCTGCACACGTCCTCTTGTGAAGCCGGCAGCTGACTTCGACATGCAACAGGAGCATGTAGTGACACGTCCATGCAGACATCAGCTGCTTGCCAATGACTGGCCAACATCGTGTATTGTGGCACACGGACCCGATCTGTCCGTGCTCCGCAATATACTTCAACTGCTGGCGTCAGCCGGCCCCTGACTCTCTGGGCCCGGTAGTTACACCGCTGAGTCCCACGACTCTTGCATTATTAAGAGTGGTAAAGGGGGTGGAAATAGAACCTTTACTGATCAGGGCGGCACAGTGGTTAGCACTGTTGCTTTGCAGCGCTGGGGTCTTGGCCGGGGGTTTCTAAAGCTGGATATCAGACAATCGGCCGCGTCCAGAGGAATGTCACATTGCAGAGATCTAAGAAAAAAAGAAGAACAGACAGGTCGACTTTGTACAGCATGTGTGTTTGTGTGTGGCATACGAGTTATACCAAGGAAATAACTCATTTTCATTACAGTTTATTAGGCTGGGGACATATCCGTGTTTTTTTGTGGACTAAGTGGTCCGGACAAAATCATGGAGAGATGTCTCTGACTTTCATTAATCTAGGACCAGCTTGCACTGCTCGAATCCCAAAACACTGACTCCTACATATCATTTCCTAGAGATCAAGCAGCAGTAATACTTTGGCGCCAACGTAACGAGTTGCTGCCAAACTGTACATATCATACGCAGGTGCACAGGTAAGATCCAAGGTTACATCTACACGGACCACTTGTGAAGGCATGAGTGGGCGAACGGGGATGGAAAAGTAAACACCAAATGTTCTAACCTGAGCAAACATGGAGCTTGTTGTTTGGCCGTGCATGGAACACTTTAAATCCGGCCGGTAAGTGACTGACTACCAAGGTCAAATCAAAAATAAAATTTCCATCTAATATTTTAATCCTCAAATATGTAAAACGCAGCAAAATAACAAAGACGTGCTGAGACTGCGCTGTGCATATTCAAGCTATTCAAGTACAAGCTGAAGTAGATGAGATTCTACCAAATATCATTCACACGCAGGGCAAAAATATCCAAAATCAGGGCAGAATGACCTGTAATGCAGATTTTAGAATTACAGCTTGCAGAGCAAAGGGTAAAGCCAAACGCACAACACATTTACTTATAACTTGTAGAGGTTGCCACTGAGTTTTCATTGGAAGCATGCGTGTCCATGTTCACTCAGCAGAACTGTCCACTGACTGTAAAAGTGAATTGATAAGGCCCTATACACACCGTTGTGTTGCTGCTCAGATATCACATGTAAAAATGATGATGTGGATTCACATACGGAGTCACAATCTTCCCTTTCACATTAAAACGCCTAAGCAAAAATACATTTGTTGGGCTCCTATTTTACTACTTGTTTTAAGCCTCTAGTAAACAGCAGATATTGGGGAAAATTTACCATATAAAGCTACATAAAAAGGTGCCAGAATATTGGCATAATAAGTGCCAAAAACATTCTGCACCTTGTCTGACATAGGAGTGTGGCCTCGTTGAAAAGGGAAGTGGTTTAATGGGAAATTGGCATGTTATTCTGTGCAACGACATACGCCATAATTGTGCTGCACCTTACTGCTGCAAATAAAAAATGATGTAAACTTAGGCTAAACAGATACGACAGAGTTATGGAAAAAAATGGTCTAATCTAAGGGGTCCAACAGTTGGTCATATGATGGGTTAATCCAGCAGCTCTCTTCCTCTGACTCCTCCATACAGAGGAGAGAGCTACTACCAGACTCCTTTGACGGCGGCGCAGAGAATAACAGGATTTGGGAGTCCAAAATCAAACATGACTTACGTGAAAAAATGGATTGCTTGCATCAGAGTTTAGTCTGAGTTTTTCATGGACACACAGTCTTGCATTGATGATTTTGATCGGACCCTTGGATCAAAATTGGTCACGTCTGCGTAATTTTCTGTGGACTTTGAAAAATCACGGCCATTTGAATGGCCACATAGGACCTTCAGAAGTACAACTGCTATACGTGATGTATCGGAAGTCTGAATGGGGCCTTAGAAAGCACTGATAATCTGCACCATCATTTGCAGACATGAGTCTCATTAGCCTAAAAGCATTGTCTATGGACCAGAAGTTCAGTGTCACCATAGGACATTGTCCCATCCGCACAAATACCTGCAGTCATCAATGGCCGTTTACACATGTGCACTGATATGAACGGTAACGTGGACATGACAAGGCTAAATGGTCAAACAGGACGTGAAGAATAATGGTGCCATAGGGAGGGCGAAGCCTGCACAAGTCAATCCTGTGACCGATAAAGAAAAATATTTTACTGTGCAACTCTAAAGGGTCTTTCTAGACAATTTTTGGCAGTTCTCCTTCTAAAAGAAAATGTCATCTCCAGTCTGATAAAGGCCATCCGAGCCGGTTTATCTCAGCAGCAGACGGTTGGTGATAATTTACAGGATGTGGACACTGCAGTCTGTCAATTCTTTCCTACATTCATTTTTAATCTAGTTACATGAGATATATGTAAATTGTAGGGAGTGAATCGATCAGCGACAAAGCTGTGTAATCACGTCAATCATGTGTCATTGGGGCAACAAGAAACTGCATCAACAGCGCCTCCAGCAGGAAGCAATGCTTCTGCATCCCACAGTTTCATTCATTTGATGCATCTTGAAAGATTACTTATTGTCTGTTTTTATTGAGCAATAGGTCACCGGTCTTTCAATAAGCTTTAAAATGTTGCAGGTCTATAAAAAACCTCAGGACCTGAAGGAATAGGTAGGTAGGGTGCGTGCGTGTGTGCGTGTAGGGGGGAGGAGGAGGTCAGACGGCAGTTTTTTTGTGTACGAGACATACCAAGGAAGAACTTGTGTTCATTATAGTTTATTAGTCTATCGACATTTCCGTGTTTATTCATGGAAGGGGTAACGTAATGTCACTTACTGACCTATACAGAACTCCTACTTTACAAAGAGAAGCAGAGTTATACCTTACTACTGTGCGTCAGCGGCTTCTTGTTAAAAATATAGGGAATGTTCTAACATGAAACTTCTCCATCCTCTAAAACATGTTCTGCAGCACTGCATGTGGGGGGGGGGGGGGGGTCTACAAATAAAGAAGAAAACACAATTCTTCTCATTTACAGTAAGTGCATTATGCCATATATCTACCCATACCTCTAATTAAAAAAGGTAAAAATGTATTGTTTGCTAATGCTTAGTTATGTCCCTTTAATTGACCCCCACAAGTCGCTTAAAAACGAGACTTAAGAAGTGCGCAGCTCAGGAGAGAAACGCACACAGCTCCTATCATTCATTAATGATCTGGTAGAAGGTTTACACAGTAAAATATCGATATTTGCAGATGATACAAAACTATGTAAAGCAGTTAATACAAGAGAAGATAGTATTCTGCTACAGATGGATCTGGATAAGTTGGAAACTTGGGCTGAAAGGTGGCAGATGAGGTTTAACAATGATAAATGTAAGGTTATACACATGGGAAGAGGGAATCAATATCACCATTACACACTGAACGGGAAACCACTGGGTAAATCTGACAGGGAGAAGGACTTGGGGATCCTAGTTAATGATAAACTTACCTGGAGCAGCCAGTGCCAGGCAGCAGCTGCCAAGGCAAACAGGATCATGGGGTGCATTAAAAGAGGTCTGGATACACATGATGAGAGCATTATACTGCCTCTGTACAAATCCCTAGTTAGACCGCACATGGAGTACTGTGTCCAGTTTTGGGCACCGGTGCTCAGGAAGGATATAATGGAACTAGAGAGAGTACAAAGGAGGGCAACAAAATTAATAAAGGGGATGGGAGAACTACAATACCCAGATAGATTAGCGAAATTAGGATTATTTAGTCTAGAAAAAAGACGACTGAGGGGCGATCTAATAACCATGTATAAGTATATAAGGGGACAATACAAATATCTCGCTGAGGATCTGTTTATACCAAGGAAGGTGACGGGCACAAGGGGGCATTCTTTGCGTCTGGAGGAGAGAAGGTTTTTCCACCAACATAGAAGAGGATTCTTTACTGTTAGGGCAGTGAGAATCTGGAATTGCTTGCCTGAGGAGGTGGTGATGGCGAACTCAGTCGAGGGGTTCAAGAGAGGCCTGGATGTCTTCCTGGAGCAGAACAATATTGTATCATACAATTATTAGGTTCTGTAGAAGGACGTAGATCTGGGTATTTATTATGATGGAATATAGGCTGAACTGGATGGACAAATGTCTTTTTTCGGCCTTACTAACTATGTTACTATGTTACCCGAGAACACCCAGAGTGGGGTACAGACTGGCAAACTGTGCGCTCCAGTCACCCAAGCATTGGTCATACCATTGGGTCCTAAGGGTGCGTGACCATGATCATGAATAGCAGCGTTTTGGCAGCAGCGCACTTGCACTGCATTATACAGTACACACCTGTTGACTATCCGAATGGTCAGCCATTCATGCCTTTAAGCAAGTATATACCTACATACAATAATTCCATCTACTTTACATTGCTCAGACTAGAATATATACGACTGCTTTCATTCAGTGTGCTTTTTCTCTTTACACACCTATTGTAAAGTAGGAAGGAAAACCCTGAAATGGTGGACTATCAAAATACTGGGCAAGAAATATTCAAATAAAATTGCCTTTATTAAACATATAGTGGCAAACAGTAGCACTGTATAAAAACCGTGCACGTATCAGGACAGTGTTGTATAAAAATATATTTGAGAATCTATATCTATATCTAATTGCCTAAGGGGTACTTCCGTCTTTCTGTCCTCAACTTCCGTAACCGAAATCCCGCATCGCTGATTGGTCTCGGCAGCTGCCTGTCATGGCTGCCGTGACCAATCAGCGATGGGCACAGTCCGATTAGTCCCTCCCTACTCCCCTGCAGTCAGTGCCGGCGCCCGCATACTCCCCTCCAGTCACCGCTCACACAGGGTTAATGCCAGCGATAACGGACCGCGTTATGCTGCGGGTAACTCACTCCGTTACCGCTGCTATTAACTCTGTGTGTCCCCAACTTTTTACTATTGATGCTGCCTATGCAGCATCAATAGTAAAAAGATGTTATGTTAAAAATTAAAAAAAAAAAAAAAAAAAAAAAACTGCCATTCTCACCTTCCGTAGTCCACAGAGCCGCGCGCGGCCTCCGCCAGCTTCCGTTCCCAGAGATGCATTGCGAAATTACCCAGAAGACTTAGAGGTCTACCCCCACCCAATTCATCTATGATCATTATGCCACTGAAAGGTAAATATTAGAATGCAGGCTGCCAATATCAGCTACACAGCTGCTTAGGATCATATACAAGGGATGTTACATATGCATGAAAAATACAACATACTCATTACCATCTCTGACAGACACTGTAGAAACAGCTCTGTGATAATTGTGTGGTAGCATCCTTCCCCCCTTCCCAACCTGAATACTAGGAGACACAAAGAATCCTCAAAGAAAAACATCTACAAAGGGAAGAACTGCAGAACATGCAAGAGAAAAGACTGGAAATATTTGTCAACACAACGATTTATAATAAAACACAATATCAGTAAAGTAAAACAGACTAAAGATAAACCACCCTCTGATGTTACAATTAAGTCCCCCCCAACTCAAAAAAACATTGCTTAATTTAATTTCTAAAGTTTTTAATACTTTCAGCAGTTGTTAGACACATTAACTACAAACATCTGCTCTGAACCTACAAGTTGTCAATGAGGCGTCAATATGGTCCAGACAACAATTTTAGATTACGACACGCAGATTTCATCATTGCTCCCTCTCGATCACTGATCTGCCTGTCAGTCTTCACGTCATTCTGCAATTCAATCAATGAGGGAAGGCTTTTCACATTTTTTAAAGAGAACCTGTCACATGAAAAACATGCTATTAACCTGAAGATATGGAGTTAATCTGCAGATTAATAGTGTTATGAACCTGCCCGGCGTCCGCACTTAGAGCCCCGCTGCCAGGAGGAAATTCACTTTATTCCTCTCGGCAGCGTTTGGGTTTCATTCACTGCTCAGTGCATAGAGAGTGGCGGCTGTAACTGAACCCCTGGCGCTGACTGACAGCTGACCCGAATGCTGAGCCGCTGTCAGTCAGTGCTGGGGGGGGGAGGGAAGGGGGGAGGAGACTACAGCTGCTATACACAGAGCAGAGACTGAACCAGTGCCGGCCCCATGACAAATTAGAATGTTGCCGGGAGGAATAAAGTTAATTTTTTCCTGGCAGCGGGGCTCTCCGTGCCAGCACCAGCAGGTTCAGAATCCTATTAACTCCATATCTACAGGACAGGTTCCCATTAAAGGGAACCTGTCACCCCCAAAATCGAAGGTGAGCTAAGGCCACCGGCATCAGGGGCTTATCTACAGAATTCTGTAATGCTGTAGATAAGACCCCGATGTAGCCTGAAAGATGAGAAAAAGAGGTTAGATTATACTCACCCAGGGCCATTCCTGCTGTGGTCCGGTCCGATGGGCGTCGCGGTCCGGTCCGGGACCTCCCATCTTCTTATGATGACGTCCTCCTCTTGTCTTCACGCTGCGGCTCCGGCGCAGGCGTACTTTGTCTGTCCTGTTGAGGGCAGAGCAAAGTACTGCAGTGCGCAGGCGCTGGGCCTCTCTGACCTTTCCAGGCACCGGCGCACTGCAGTACTTTACGCTGCCCTCAACAGGGCAGACAAAGTACACCTGCACCGCAGCGTGAAGACAAGAAGAGGACATCATCCTATGAAGATGGGAGGCCCAGGACCCGGACCGCGATGCCCATCAGATCGAACCGCCCATGTGAGTATAATCTAACCTCTTTTTCTCATCTTTCAGGTTACATTGGGGGCTTATCTACAGCGTTACAGAATGCTGTAGATAAGCCCCTCATGCCGGTGGGCTTAGTTCACCTTCAATTTTGGGGGTGACAGGTTCCCTTTAATATCCAAAGGAGAGAAAAAAAAATAGAAATGAGGAAATAAGCCTCACAGTGTGATGTATAGTTGGTTGCTTCTTAATAGTGCAGCCAGGATCCAAATCCGTTGAACATCGGATATATTTAGAACAAAAAAGGAGAGAAAAAAGGATCCATGGGCTGGATACAAATAAAATTTGATTTTTATTTTATTTCATCAAAAAGGAAAAATGTGTTGTCCAGACAGGTTAAAAAAAAGAATCCAACATTCTAACGCGTTTCTGGACGTAGCCCTTAGTCGTAGAATATGTTACATATTATAATAACATGTTATGATTATTATAATTATTATATAACTATAATTAATATGTTACATATTCTATGACTAAGGGCTACAGACAGAAACGTGTTAGAATGTTGGATTCTTTTTAATCTGTTTGGACAACACATTTTCCATTTTAATGAAATAAAATAAAAAGCAAACCATTTATATGCAGCCCATGGATCCTTTTTTCTTCTCTCCGGTTCCCAATAATACTCATCTTCTTGAGGGCTCATTCAGACGTCAATTTTTCACCTGTAAGTCCTATCCGTGTGCCTGTGATAGTCTATGGGGCCCTTTACACGACCGGGTCATTCCTTGGTAACTTACGTTACATTCACAAGCCAAAACTGGCTACAGACTGTTCTTTGAAGGCAGGCACAAAAAGGAGTGAATGTAGATTGTAGTGACGGAGGCAAATTTTTGAAATCTGACCAGTGTCATTTTATGTAGTAATAACTATGGAACGCTTCAACACCTCCCAGTCATTTTGAGATTGTTTTTTCGGGACACATTGTACTTTATGATAATGGTAAATTTAGGTCGATGTTTTGTGTTTATAAAAAATATCAGAAATTTGAGAAAAAAATTAAAACAATAGCAATTTTCAAACTTTGAATGATTATCCCTTTAATTCAGATGGTCATACCACAGCAAAATATTAATAAATAACATTTCCCTCATGTCGGCTTTACATCAGCATCATTTGTAAAATGTTATTTTATTTTGTTAGCATTTTAGGAGGTTTAAAAATGTAGCAGTAATTTTTCATTTTTTCAAGGAAATTTACAGAATTATTTTTTTTAGGACTTATCCATATTTGAAGTGACTTTAGGGGTCTCATATATTGGGAAACCCCCAAAAGTGATACCATTTTAAAAACAGCACCCCCTGAAATATCGAAAACTGCTGTCAGGTAATTTATTAACCCTTCAGGTGCTTTTCAGGAATTAATGCAAAGTGGCATGACAGAAATGAAAAAGTGTATTTTCACCACCTAAATGCCTCTAACTTCTAAACAGATTACTACAGCGACAGACTCTAAGGCGACTATTTGGTCGTGAATTGCCATGGCAAACATCAGGACCACGCAATCATGATCTGAGGACACCAATTGGGATAAAGAGGAAGCCCCCACACTCTGTTAACCATTTATAATGATGTAGTCACTATTGACAGCAGCATCTAAGGGGTTAAACAGAGTTGGATGGTGCAAACACTGATCGTGGCTGATACAGCAAGTTGTCAGCTATAGTGTCCAGCCTACAGCTGCTGGATTGTCACCTGTATGGGGAGGCTATTCTCTTATATCTCAAGTCAGTTAAAAGACGTATTGGCTGTCATTAAGGGGTTAAACTTCTCAAGAGATTTCAACAGTTTGATATTTCAACAACAAAATTAAATACAATATACAGTGTTATTACTTGGTAACTTACATTACGAAAAAAAGGAAAGGCACAGGGGTGAAGCACTATTTTTTATTTTTTTTTATTAAAACACCATAGTGCCAGCAACTTTAAAAAATGTACTTTAACCTCTCAAGTTAAAAGTAACAGTTTTTATTACAAGAAATATAGATAACTTACGTTACTAAGCTGATGGTAACTTACGTTACAATGTTACCATCCTTTGGATTGAACCATCATCTTTGTAACGCAAGTTACTATATTGTGTTGTAACGTAAGCCACCATGGAATGACCCGACCATGGGTTTTTTTGTGGACCGACGTACGATTTTGATCCAAGGGTCGGATGGAAAGCTGCAATGCAAGTCTATAGATCTTGGACCAGACTCTGATGCCATCCAAGTGCAGTCCGATTTTCATGAAGTATCACATAGGAGAAGGTGGAGATTTTTTTTTTTCTCTCCGAGAAAAGCTGATGACACACAGACCACACTTGGGCCAAAACAAACGGTCTGTTTTACTGGTACGTGAGAACATCGGATGTCTGAATGAGGCCTTACTCTGAAATGTAGTTATTATCTGACTGCAAGCACCGCCATGCGCAGCCACAAACATGTGAGACGCTTTCCATATTTATTTTCATACACGCCATCCATGTCTGCTCAGTCGGGCGGGTTGATCCGATTGGAGGGCCTTGTATCTATGGAATCGGATTTGATTTTTGTATTTCTTATTTTATTACAGTTGTCACTTTTTACCAAGAGACAGAAGGACCCACTGCAACCCTGGATGCCACGTGGGCAACCTTCCAGGTGACTGACAGCTGTCAGTTTGTCAGCTGCCAACAGTAAAGCATCAGTCCATCATTATGTGATAGGGCAGCAGCAATGTAAATAGGACAGAACAAACAATAAAAAGGAGCGATGTTTACTAACAAAGGTGAGCTACAACAGAAGCCCCCCAGGTCTGTAGCCCCTGGTCTGTGCACCCCATTAGCTCTATAATATACTGCAGCAGTTAATAAGAGGTCACAATGTGTGAAGAAAGAACAGAAAATAACACAAATCAGCAGCGAACTTCACACAGAGTCCTGAGAGATCGACAAGAAAAGTCTCCACATCGGGGGTAAAACTGATACTGACGGCCGGACCACCCACGGTGTACAGTGTAGTGGTGAGAGCAGAACACATCCACCGGCCCACAGCGTGCTAGATTCCCCCACACCAGCACGTTACACACAGTATCCCCCCCCCCCACACCAGCACGTTACACACAGTATCCCCCCCCCCACACCAGCACGTTACACACCGTATCCCCCCCCCACACCAGCACGTTACACACCGTATCCCCCCCACGCCGGCACGTTACACACCGTATCTCCCCCCCCACGCCGGCACGTTACACACAGTATCCCCCCCCACGCCGGCACGTTACACACAGTATCCCCCCCCACGCCGGCACGTTACACACAGTATCCCCCCCCCCACACCGGCACGTTACACACCGTATCTCCCCCCACGCCGGTACGTTACACACCGTATCCCTACGACGCACCGGCACGTTACACACCGTATCCCCCCCACGCACCGGCACGTTACACACCGTATCCCCCCCACACACCGGCACGTTACACACCGTATCCCCCCCCGCACGTTACACACCGTACCCCCCCCACACCGGCACGTTACACACCGTATCCCGCCCGCACCGGCACGTTACACACCGTATCCCCCCCGCACCGGCACGTTACACACCGTATCCCCCCCGCACCGGCACGTTACACACCGTATCCCCCCCACACACCGGCACGTTACACACCGTATCCCCCCCCACACCGGCACATTACACACCGTATCCCCCCGCACCGGCATATTACACACCGTATCCCCCCCACACACCGGCACGTTACACACCGTATCCCCCCCCACACCGGCATATTACACACCGTATCCCCCCCACACCGGCACGTTACACACCGTATCCCCCCCACACCGGCATATTACACACCGTATCCCCCCCACACACCGGCACGTTACACACCGTATCCCCTCCCGCACCGGCATATTACACACCGTATCCCCCCCACACACCGGCACGTTACACACCGTATCCCCCCCCCACACCGGCATATTACACACCGTATCCCCCCCACACCGGCACGTTACACACCGTATCCCCCCCACACCGGCACTATCCCCCCCACACCGGCACGTTACACACTGTATCCCCCCGCACCGGCACGTTACACACCGTATCCCCCCCCACACCGGCACGTTACACACCGTATCCCCCCCACACCGGCACGTTGCACACCGTATCCCCCCGCACCGGCACTATCCCCCCCACACCGGCACGTTACACACTGTATCCCCCCGCACCGGCACGTTACACACCGTATCCCCCCCCACACCGGCACGTTACACACCGTATCCCCCCCACACCGGCACGTTGCACACTGTATCCCCCCGCACCGGCACGTTACACACCGTATCCCCCCCACACCGGCATATTACACACCGTATCCCCCCCCACACCGGCATATTACACACCGTATCCCCCCGCACCGGCATATTACACACCGTATCCCCCCCGCACCGGCCCGTTACATACAGTGCCGAGCTGTCAGTGTACAGATACAGTCCCCGTGCACTCACCGTGCTGTCCCTGGCTCCGCTGACAGCTCCCGCACCTCTGCCTGCACTCCTAGTCTCGGCTCTCCCTCAGCTCCATCTCTCTCCACCTGTAAAAGCTCCGGGCAGCAGAGTAGAAACCGCTGCGTCCGGTCACCGCTGCACTCGGTCACCGCGGCTTATGTCGCACTCGTCCACTGCGGGTCATGGAGAGCCAGTCAGGAGGGAGGCGGCGCACTTCTCAGCTTCTAGGAGATCCCGTGACGTCACGGCGCAGGACGCAGAGGTTCCCCCTGACGCTACGTACTGGCCCAGCAGAACAGACTGGGCGTGGCTTGGTCGTCTCCCTCCCTCTTTTCAGCCCAGCGACCTTTTGACAGCGGTTTTGGTTGCTAGGAGACGGGCGCCAGTGGTCCTGAGTGCACTGACTGTGCTGCTGCTCGCAGGGGCGGTCTATGCACCGTCACATGATACAACTGTCTGATGCATCAGAAGGTGCCGGACTAGCAGACTGTGTGTCCGAGGATGGCTGCACTGCTGATGCAGAGGCAGAATAGACTGGCTGCTCATGCGCATCATTACTGGGGATGGCGCCGTCTCTTGTCTGCACAGTAGGTGGCTGCTTCCTCCATAGGTCACTCCTCAGCTGCCGGCTGGGGTCATCCTGTGTGGGCAGCTGCTCATGGGTCTGTGCCCTTGGTGTTCTGTCTCTTCAGGGATCTGACCTCATAGTCATCAGTCACCCCTGATGGAGCATCTGCCCTACATCTAGGGGCACTACTCACCCCGGGGGTGTAGGAGAGGTGGCTGATGGTCTGCTCACTAACAGGCGTAGCTAGGGTTTTGGTCCAGTGGGGGCGAAGCTTCTGAGTGGGCCCCTAACCAGGTAACCTTGATTACAACTCGATGACGCCCCCTAATAGTGGAGGAAAACATCAGCAGATGACGGCGCTGTTACTGAAGATAATCTCTATATAAAGACCAACATGGATATTACCGCCATATGGTCAGTGATAGATACCAGCCCTACAGAACATATAAGAGATCACAGCACAGTTACAGATAATGTCTTACCGCTGATGTTCTCTGATGGAATCGTTCATTTTTCCCGTCTTTTCCATCAGGCCCAGACCGACATGACAACTTCTTCCAGCAAGGACTCACCTGCAGAGATTACAACAAAGACACATTTCTCTTCTCAAATTCCAGCCCCATCACCATCTATTCCCAACCTGCACAAACCCCTCATCCTGCTGATACCTCAATACTGAGCCGCTGCTGCCGTATGTGTCCCTATTACTGCCCCTGATACCCCAATACTGAGCCGCTGCTGCCGTATGTGTCCCTATTACTGCCCCTGATACCCCAATACTGAGCCGCTGCTGCCGTATGTGTCCCTATTACTGCACCTGATACCCCAATACTGAGCCGCTGCTGCCGTATGTGTCCCTATTACTGCACCTGATACCCCAATACTGAGCCGCTGCTGCCGTATGTGTCCCTACTACAGCCCCTGATACCCCAATACTGAGCCACTGCTGCCGTATGTGTCCCTATTACTACACCTGATACCTCAATACTGAGCCGCTGCTGCCGTATGTGTCCCTATTACTGCACCTGGTACCCCAATACTGAGCAGCTGCTGCCGTATGTGTCCCTATTACTGCACCTGGTACCCCAATACTGAGCCTCTGCTGCCGTATGTGTCCCTATTACTGCATCTGATACCCCAATACTGAGCCGCTGCTGCCGTATGTGTCCCTATTACTGCCCCTGATACCTCAATACTGAGCCGCTGCTGCCGTATGTGTTCCTATTACTGCACCTGATACACCAATACTGAGCTGCTGCTGCTGCCGTATGTGTCCCTATTACTGCTCCTGATACCCCAATACTGAGCCGCTGCTGCCGTATGTGTCCATATTACTGCACCTGATACCTCAATACTGAGCCGCTGCTGCCGTATGTGTCCCTATTACTGCACCTGGTACCCCAATACTGAGCAGCTGCTGCCGTATGTGTCCCTATTACTGCACCTGGTACCCCAATACTGAGCCTCTGCTGCCGTATGTGTCCCTATTACTGCATCTGATACCCCAATACTGAGCCGCTGCTGCCGTATGTGTCCCTATTACTACACCTGATACCTCAATACTGAGCCGCTGCTGCCGTATGTGTTCCTATTACTGCACCTGATACACCAATACTGAGCTGCTGCTGCTGCCGTATGTGTCCCTATTACTGCCCCTGATACCCCAATACTGAGCCGCTGCTGCCGTATGTGTCCGTATTACTGCACCTGATACCTCAATACTGAGCCGCTGCTGCCGTATGTCTTCCTATTACTGCACCTGATACACCAATGCTGAGCTGCTGCTGCCATATGTGTCCCTATTACTGCCCCTGAAACCCCAATACTGAGCCGCTGCTGCCATATGTGTCTCTATTACTGCACCTGATACCCCAATAATCAGCTGCTGCTGCCGTATGTGTCCCTATTACTGCATCTGATACCCCAATAATCAGCCGCTGCTGCCGTATGTGTCCCTATTACTGCACCTGATACCCCAATACTGAGCCGCTGCTGCTGTATGTGTCCGTATTACTGCCCCTGATACCCCAATACTGAGCCGCTGCTGCTGTATGTGTCCCTATTACTGCACCTGATATCCCAATACTGAGCCGCTGCTGCCGTATGTGTCCCTATTACTGCACCTGATACCCCAATACTGAGCCGCTGCTGCTGTATGTGTCCCTATTACTGCACCTGATATCCCAATACTGAGCCGCTGCTGCCGTATGTGTCCCTATTACTGCATCTGATACCCCAATACTGAGCCGCTGCTGCCGTATGTGTCCCTATTACTGCACCTGATACCTCAATACTGAGCCGCTGCTGCCGTATGTGTCCCTATTACTGCCCCTGATACCCCAATACTGAGCAGCTGCTGCCGTATGTGTCCCTATTACTGCCCCTGATACCCCAATACTGAGCCGCTGCTGCCGTATGTGTCCCTATTACTGCACCTGATACCCCAATACTGAGCCGCTGCTGCCGTATGTGTCCCTATTACTGCACCTGATACCTCAATACTGAGCCGCTGCTGCCATATGTGTCCCTATTACTACACCCGATACCTCAATACTGAGCCGCTGCTGCCGTATGTGTCCCTATTACTGCCCCTGATACCCCAATACTGAGCAGCTGCTGCCATATGTGTCCCTATTACTGCACCTGATATCCCAATACTGAGCCGCTGCTGCCGTATGTGTCCCTATTACTGCATCTGATACCCCAATACTGAGCTGCTGCTGCCGTATGTGTCCCTATTACTGCCCCTGATACCCCAATACTGAGCAGCTGCTGCCGTATGTGTCCCTATTACTGCCCCTGATACCCCAATACTGAGCAGCTGCTGCCATATGTGTCCCTATTACTGCACCTGATATCCCAATACTGAGCCACTGCTGCCGTATGTGTCCCTACTACAGCCCCTGAAACCCCAATACTGAGCCGCTGCTGCCGTATGTGTCCCTATTACTACACCTGATACCTCAATACTGAGCCGCTGCTGCCGTATGTGTCCCTATTACTGCACCTGGTACCCCAATACTGAGCAGCTGCTGCCGTATGTGTCCCTATTACTGCACCTGGTACCCCAATACTGAGCCTCTGCTGCCGTATGTGTCCCTATTACTGCATCTGATACCCCAATACTGAGCCGCTGCTGCCGTATGTGTCCCTATTACTACACCTGATACCTCAATACTGAGCCGCTGCTGCCGTATGTGTTCCTATTACTGCACCTGATACACCAATACTGAGCTGCTGCTGCTGCCGTATGTGTCCCTATTACTGCTCCTGATACCCCAATACTGAGCCGCTGCTGCCGTATGTGTCCATATTACTGCACCTGGTACCCCAATACTGAGCAGCTGCTGCCATATGTGTCCCTATTACTGCACCTGATATCCCAATACTGAGCCACTGCTGCCGTATGTGTCCCTACTACAGCCCCTGATACCCCAATACTGAGCCGCTGCTGCCGTATGTGTCCCTATTACTACACCTGATACCTCAATACTGAGCCGCTGCTGCCGTATGTGTCCCTATTACTGCACCTGGTACCCCAATACTGAGCCGCTGCTGCCGTATGTGTCCCTATTACTGCATCTGATACCCCAATACTGAGCTGCTGCTGCCGTATGTGTCCCTATTACTGCCCCTGATACCCCAATACTGAGCAGCTGCTGCCGTATGTGTCCCTATTACTGCCCCTGATACCCCAATACTGAGCAGCTGCTGCCATATGTGTCCCTATTACTGCACCTGATATCCCAATACTGAGCCACTGCTGCCGTATGTGTCCCTACTACAGCCCCTGATACCCCAATACTGAGCCGCTGCTGCCGTATGTGTCCCTATTACTACACCTGATACCTCAATACTGAGCCGCTGCTGCCGTATGTGTCCCTATTACTGCACCTGGTACCCCAATACTGAGCAGCTGCTGCCGTATGTGTCCCTATTACTGCACCTGGTACCCCAATACTGAGCCTCTGCTGCCGTATGTGTCCCTATTACTGCATCTGATACCCCAATACTGAGCCGCTGCTGCCGTATGTGTCCCTATTACTACACCTGATACCTCAATACTGAGCCGCTGCTGCCGTATGTGTTCCTATTACTGCACCTGATACACCAATACTGAGCTGCTGCTGCTGCCGTATGTGTCCCTATTACTGCTCCTGATACCCCAATACTGAGCCGCTGCTGCCGTATGTGTCCATATTACTGCACCTGGTACCCCAATACTGAGCAGCTGCTGCCATATGTGTCCCTATTACTGCACCTGATATCCCAATACTGAGCCACTGCTGCCGTATGTGTCCCTACTACAGCCCCTGATACCCCAATACTGAGCCGCTGCTGCCGTATGTGTCCCTATTACTACACCTGATACCTCAATACTGAGCCGCTGCTGCCGTATGTGTCCCTATTACTGCACCTGGTACCCCAATACTGAGCAGCTGCTGCCGTATGTGTCCCTATTACTGCACCTGGTACCCCAATACTGAGCCTCTGCTGCCGTATGTGTCCCTATTACTGCATCTGATACCCCAATACTGAGCCGCTGCTGCCGTATGTGTCCCTATTACTACACCTGATACCTCAATACTGAGCCGCTGCTACCGTATGTGTTCCTATTACTGCACCTGATACACCAATACTGAGCTGCTGCTGCTGCCGTATGTGTTCCTATTACTGCACCTGATACACCAATACTGAGCTGCTGCTGCTGCCGTATGTGTCCCTATTACTGCACCTGATACCTCAATACTGAGCCGCTGCTGCCGTATGTGTCCCAATTACTGCACCTGGTACCCCAATACTGAGCAGCTGCTGCCGTATGTGTCCCTATTACTGCACCTGGTACCCCAATACTGAGCCTCTGCTGCCGTATGTGTCCCTATTACTGCATCTGATACCCCAATACTGAGCCGCTGCTGCCGTATGTGTCCCTATTACTACACCTGATACCTCAATACTGAGCCGCTGCTGCCGTATGTGTTCCTATTACTGCACCTGATACACCAATACTGAGCTGCTGCTGCTGCTGCCGTATGTGTCCCTATTACTGCCCCTGATACACCAATGCTGAGCTGCTGCTGCCATATGTGTCCCTATTACTGCCCCTGAAACCCCAATACTGAGCCGCTGCTGCCATATGTGTCTCTATTACTGCACCTGATACCCCAATAATCAGCTGCTGCTGCCGTATGTGTCCCTATTACTGCATCTGATACCCCAATACTGAGCCGCTGCTGCTGTATGTGTCCGTATTACTGCACCTGATATCCCAATACTGAGCCGCTGCTGCCGTATGTGTCCCTATTACTGCACCTGATACCCCAATACTGAGCCGCTGCTGCTGTATGTGTCCCTATTACTGCACCTGATATCCCAATACTGAGCCGCTGCTGCCGTATGTGTCCCTATTACTGCACCTGATACCCCAATACTGAGCCGCTGCTGCTGTATGTGTCCCTATTACTGCACCTGATATCCCAATACTGAGCCGCTGCTGCCGTATGTGTCCCTATTACTGCATCTGATACCCCAATACTGAGCCGCTGCTGCCGTATGTGTCCGTATTACTGCACCTGATACCTCAATACTGAGCCGCTGCTGCCGTATGTGTTCCTATTACTGCACCTGATACACCAATACTGAGCTGCTGCTGCCGTATGTGTCCCTATTACTGCATCTGATACCCCAATAATCAGCCGCTGCTGCCGTATGTGTCCCTATTACTGCATCTGATACCCCAATACTGAGCCGCTGCTGCCGTATGTGTCCGTATTACTGCACCTGATACCTCAATACTGAGCCGCTGCTGCCGTATGTGTTCCTATTACTGCACCTGATACACCAATACTGAGCTGCTGCTGCCGTATGTGTCCCTATTACTGCCCCTGATACCCCAACACTGAGCCGCTGCTGCCGTATGTGTCCCTATTACTGCATCTGATACCCCAATAATCAGCCGCTGCTGCCGTATGTGTCCCTATTACTGCACCTGATACCCCAATACTGAGCCGCTGCTGCCGTATGTGTCCCTATTACTGCACCTGATACCCCAATACTGAGCCGCTGCTGCCGTATGTGTCCCTATTACTGCACCTGATATCCCAATACTGAGCCACTGCTGCTGTATGTGTCACTATTACTCCACCTGATACCCCAATACTGAGCCACTGCTGCCATATGTCCCTATTACTGCATCTGATACCCCAATACTGAGCCGCTGCTGCCGTATGTGTCCGTATTACTGCACCTGATACCTCAATACTGAGCCGCTGCTGCCGTATGTGTTCCTATTACTGCACCTGATACACCAATACTGAGCTGCTGCTGCCGTATGTGTCCCTATTACTGCATCTGATACCCCAATAATCAGCCGCTGCTGCCGTATGTGTCCCTATTACTGCATCTGATACCCCAATACTGAGCCGCTGCTGCCGTATGTGTCCGTATTACTGCACCTGATACCTCAATACTGAGCCGCTGCTGCCGTATGTGTTCCTATTACTGCACCTGATACACCAATACTGAGCTGCTGCTGCCGTATGTGTCCCTATTACTGCCCCTGATACCCCAACACTGAGCCGCTGCTGCCGTATGTGTCCCTATTACTGCATCTGATACCCCAATAATCAGCCGCTGCTGCCGTATGTGTCCCTATTACTGCACCTGATACCCCAATACTGAGCCGCTGCTGCCGTATGTGTCCCTATTACTGCACCTGATACCCCAATACTGAGCCGCTGCTGCCGTATGTGTCCCTATTACTGCACCTGATATCCCAATACTGAGCCACTGCTGCTGTATGTGTCACTATTACTCCACCTGATACCCCAATACTGAGCCACTGCTGCCATATGTCCCTATTACTGCATCTGATACCCCAATACTGAGCCGCTGCTGCCGTATGTGTCCGTATTACTGCACCTGATACCTCAATACTGAGCCGCTGCTGCCGTATGTGTTCCTATTACTGCACCTGATACACCAATACTGAGCTGCTGCTGCCGTATGTGTCCCTATTACTGCATCTGATACCCCAATAATCAGCCGCTGCTGCCGTATGTGTCCCTATTACTGCACCTGATACCCCAATACTGAGCCACTGCTGCTGTATGTGTCCCTATTACTGCACCTGATACCCCAATACTGAGCCGCTGCTGCCGTATGTGTCCCTATTACTGCCCCTGATACCCCAATACTGAGCCGCTGCTGCCGTATGTGTCCCTATTACTGCACCTGATACCCCAATACTGAGCCGCTGCTGCCGTATGTGTTCCTATTACTTCACCTGATACCCCAATACTGAGCCGCTGCTGCCGTATGTGTCCCTATTACTGCACCTGATACCCCAATACTGAGCCGCTGCTGCCGTATGTGTCCCTATTACTGCACCTGATATCCCAATACTGAGCCACTGCTGCTGTATGTGTCACTATTACTCCACCTGATACCCCAATACTGAGCCACTGCTGCCATATGTCCCTATTACTGCATCTGATACCCCAATACTGAGCCGCTGCTGCCGTATGTGTCCCTATTACTGCACCTGCTACCCTAATACTGAGCCGCTGCTGCCATATGTGACCCTATTACTTCACCTGATCCCCCAATACTGAGCCGCTGCTGCCGTATGGGTCCCTATTACTGCCCCTGATATCCCAATACTGAGCCGCTGCTGCCGCATGTGTCCTTATTACTGCACCTGCTGTGTGATTCTCTGTGCCCTGTAAATTCTAAAGCACCCCTCTATAATATAGTAATGTTGGGAGCAAGTGCCCTAGAAAACAGTGCCCATATTTTGCCCCCTAGAATGTAATATTGCCCTGTGTGCCCCTTTGACAGTCACCGTAACCTGAGTTCCCCTATAGCAATAAGTGCCCACTTTACATTTAATAATGTCCCGAGTCTCTCCCCCTGTACAGCTCCCCTATACACAGCATGATGCTCACTTATACACAGTATACTGACCCCTTAGTTGCCTCCACACTGTTTGATGGCTCCAACACTGTAATCCCCACACTGTATGATGCCCCTCTAGTTAGCTTCCATATAGTATAATGCATCAGATAGTCCTCAATATAGTATAATGCGCCAGATAGTCCTCAGTATAGTATAATGCGCCAGATAGTCCTCAATGAGTATAATGCACTCCCCATAGGCCTACTCTATATTGTATAATGCACCCCCCATAGGCAGACTCTATAGCACAAGGCAGCACCCATAGGCAGACTCTGTAGTATAAGGCAGCACTCCATAGGCAGACCTTGTAGTATAAAGTAGCACACCGCAGGCAGACCCTGTAGTATAAAGCAGCACCCCTATAGGCAGACCCTGTAGTATAAGGTAGCACGCCTATAGGCAGACCCTGTACTATAAGGCAGCACCCCCATAGGCAGACACTGTACTAGAAGTAAGCACCCCTTTAGGCAGACCCTGTAGAATAAGACAGTACCCCCATAGGCGGATCCTGTAGTGTAAGGCAGACCCCCCATAGGCAGACACTATAGTATAAGGCAAACCCCCCCATAGGCAGACCCTGTAGTATAAGGCAGACCTCCCCATAGGCAGACCCTGTAGTATTAGGCAGACCCCTATAGGCAGACCCTGTAGTATTAGCAGACCCCCCATAGGCAGACCCTGTAGTATAAGGCAGACCTCCCCATAGGCAGACCCGATAGTATTAGGCAAACCCCCCATAGGCAGACCCTGTAGTATAAGGCAGACCCTCCCATAGGCAGACCCTGTAGTATTAGGCAGACCCTGTAGTATTAGGCATACCCCCCATAGGCAGACCACCCCACAGGCAGACCCTGTAGTATTAGGCAGACCCCCATAGGCAGACTCTGCAGTATTAGGCAGACCCCCCATAGGCAGACCCTGTAGTATTAGGCAGACCCCCCATAGGCAGACCCTGTAGTATTAGGCAGACCCCCCATAGGCAGAGCCTGTAGTATTAGGCAGACCCCCCATATGCAAACCCTGTAGTATTAGGCAGACCCCCCCCATAGGCAGACCCTGTAGTATTAGGCAGACCCCCCCATTGGCAGACCCTGTAGTATTAGACAGACCCCCCATAGGCAGAGCCTGTAGTATTAGGCAGAGCTGTTGTGAATTCTGTTATCGAACTCCCTCCTGTGGTCATGAATGGTACTTCAGCGAGTTCTGTCCATGGACTCCCTCTGGTGGCTGTGAGTGGAGCTGCTGCTTCTGAGGTTCCTTCCACAGATGACGTAGTTTATTCTTTGGCTGGCTGTTCTATTTAACTCCACTCAGATCGTTACTCCATGCCAACTGTCAATGTTCTTGTATTGGTTCAGTTCGCTCTTGGATCTTTCTGGTGACCTGTCTACTCCAGCAGAAGCTAAGTCCCTGCTAGTTATTTATTTGTTCATTGTTTCCTTGTCCAGCTGGCTATCATGATCTTGCCCTGCTAGCTGGAAGCTCTGGGATACAGAGTGGCACCTCCGCACCGTGAGTCGGTGCGGAGGTCTTTTTGCACACTCTGCGTGGTCTTTTTGTAGGGTTTTGTGCTGACCTCAAAGATACCTTTCCTATCCTCAGTCTGTTTAGTAAGTCTGGCCTCCCTTTGCTAAAACCTGTTTCATTTCTGTGTTTGTAACTTTCATCTTACTCACAGTCAATATATGTGGGGGGCTGCCTTTTCCTTTGGGGAATTTCTCTGAGGCAAGGTAGGCTTTATTTTCTATCTTTAGGGCTAGTTAGCTCTTAGGCTGTGAAGAGGCGTCTAGGTCATGTTAGGTACGCTCCACGGCTATTTCTAGTTGTGTGATAGGATTAGGGGTTGCGGTCAGCAGAGCTCCCACTTCCCAGAGCTTGTCCTGTGTGAGTTTAACCATCAGGTCGTTCCGGGTGCTCCTAACCACCAGGTCCATAACACAGAGCCCCCCATAGGCATACACTGTAGTATTAGGCAGACCCCCCATAGGCAGACCCTGTAGTATACTGCAGCACCCCTTAAAAAAATAAATATTCACCTCTCTTCTTCCTGGTTCCTGCATTGCTCTGAGCTCCCGCTCGTCTCGGCGCCAGGCAGTGACTCATCGCGCCCTTTGTCAGCGTCGCCAACGTCAGACGCTGACAGGGAAATGATGGGGGAAGGAGCGCAGCGCTCCTTCCCTCATCATTGTAGTCAGCTGTATCGGCTAAATGCCAGTAGAGCTGACCTTGCGATGACAGGTGGGGGCCCACTGCTGCCAACCCGCCCCCCCCCCCCCCCCCCCGCCTGCTCAGGGGCCCCATAGCGGCCAGCGGCAGAGCAGGGAGATTGATTCTCCCTGCTCTGCTGCAGAATATAACTGCCAGCGCACCGAATCAGTTACAGTAACATATCTCCGGCTGGGCCCCCTCAGAGCAATGGGCCCTGGGCGCCCGCACCCTCTGCCCCCGGTAGCTATGCTACTGCCTAAAGGTACACAGTCAGTAATTTTTGCGGGTCTGACACTGTGTATTTATGCAGCGGCCAGATGTTACAGCATAGTTGATGGGATTTCTGGAAATCCCATGTCCACTATACGTCCACAGACGCCCGCAGATCACCCATGGAGACTGACAGGCAGGCACTTCTCTCAATATTGCCGAAATGACGTATATAGAATGTATTGGACGCAGTGAATCCACACGATTCAGTGATCACATGCGGATTCACCTCTGTTCAATAGAAGGCAGTGCTTTGGACGCATCATATATGTTCGCTGCCTCCAAAGCTCTTCTAGTTGCAGATTGTGGGCACCCGGCCTAAGGGGTTAAATGTATTTTATATTCATGCATGTTGTTAAGGGTAACAACCACTGGGACCTCAGTCTAGCCTAGACAGGGTTGACTGTACAGTAATGGCCGGCCCAGTTTGAGGAGGGGAGACTGAGAGTGCCAAGTTCAGGAAGTGACAGTTCAGTGCAGGACAGTAGTGTGAAGTGACAGCAGCAGTCTCATACATTGGGCTGCTGGGGACAATGTAGGCCTAATACTTGGGGCAGTGGATTTACAAAAATACCCTTTTGTGTGATTCTGTCTGCTGGCCTGAGGAAACCTCGAGATGGACGTCGGGGGCCTTTGCCACACTCAACCTGTGAAGCTACAGGGAAAGATGGACTCAGACTCTATAAGGTGGGAGGTGATTCACTCGGGTTGCATTGCTAGTGGTGAAGACTTCCTAGTGCTAGTGAATAGAGTTGAGCGACCTTGACCTTTTTAGAGTCGAGCCGGGTTTTGCGAAACCCGACTATGTCCAAAGTCGGGTCGAGTGAAATCGGCCGATTATGACGTAAAGTCGGGATCGACCGAAACACGAAACCCAATGCAAGTCAATGGGGCAGCATAGTCGGCAGTGAGTGGGGGCCAGGAAAACACCTAGAGTGCCCATTTTAATGTCAAAACCATCCATTCTTCTTAATGAAGCTTGTCAAGCGTAATTTACCTTATAATAATTGGAAGGCATTTGAAATTGGGGGTCATTTGGCTAAAGTTGTGGGGGGTAGGGCTGGTTCAAGTAATTAGTGGGCCCAGGAAATCTGGACCACGTCACGGCAGTGGAGCAGGGAGAGGTAAGTATTTCAACTTTGCAAGTGCTGTGAACCTGAGCAAGCAGGGGGGGCCCACTCGTTGGCATTGGCACTGGCACAGGGCCCCTCAAAGTACAGCGGTGTGTTTGCACGGCGGGGGCGCCTCCCACCGGCAGCAACACTTTTGCGTACTATGAGAGGCCCTGTGCCAGTGACGTCGCCAACTAGTATTCCTCCCCCCACCTGATGAAGGAACCTGCACTTTCATCTGCACCTTCCTCTTTGTCCCCGTGTAAGGTGGTATGGTATGCGGGAAGAGCAACCTGACTTTCAGCAGGGTCACAATGTTGTTGTGTAGCGTGCACGGGGAATGTTGCGTTATGGGTCAATGTACCAGCAGACTCATCTATCACTGGCTGGGCAATGGGCACGATGAAGTGGAAACACAGATATAGGCCCAAAGAAGAAAGTGGGCTAAATGCAGTTCAAAATTGGTAACACAGGAATAACCAGGGGGCATTGCAGTGGAGGACAACTGGAATGAGAGGCTGACACAGAGAGTAGGGCCAAATCAGTAAGTAGTCGAAATGCAGTTCAAAATTGGCAACCGTAGTAAACAGGCGGCACAGCTTTGTTCAGTGGAGGAGAACAGCAAGGAGTGGCAGACACCGATAGTAGGCCCCAACCCAACTAGTAGGCCAAATGCAGTCTAACATTAACAACTACTTAACGAGAGGCTGAAAATGGTATTTCAGGACAGGAAACCAGGAGAACAGCAAGGAGTGGCAGACACCGATAGTAGGCCCCAAACCAACTAGTACGCCAAATGCAGTTGTTCCATTTAACCACAATTTAATGAGAGCCTGAAGATAGAAGCTCAGGAAAGGCAACCTGGGGAACACCTTGGAGTGTAACACACCATCTCTCTCCACCCCATACCCATTTTGTAGGCCTAATGCTGTGTACTTTTCTACAACTACTAAACGAGAGTCGGAAGACCAAAGCAATGGCAAGGAAACCTGGGGAACACCTTGGAGTGTAACACACCATCTCTCTCCACCCCATACCCAATTTGTAGGCCTAATGCAGCCTACTTTCCGACACCTACTAAACGAGAGCATGAAGAACGAAGCTCAGGAAAGGCAACCTGGGGAACACCTTGGAGTGTAACACACCATCTCTCTCCACCCCATACCCATTTTTTAGGCCTAATGCAGTGTACTTTTCTACAACTACTAAACGAGAGTCGGAAGACCGAAGCAATGGCAAGGAAACCTGGGGAACACCTTGGAGTGTAACACACCATCTCTCTCCACCCCATTCCCCATTTTTTAGGCCTAATGCAGCCTACTTTCCGACACCTACTAAACGAGAGCATGAAGATCGAAGCTCAGGAAAGGCAACCTGGGGAACACCTTGGAGTGTAACACACCATCTCTCTCCACCCCATACCCATTTTGTAGGCCTAATGCTGTGTACTTTTCTACAACTACTAAACGAGAGTCGGAAGACCGAAGCAATGGCAAGGAAACCTGGGGAACACCTTGGAGTGTAACACACCATCTCTCTCCACCCCATACCCAATTTGTAGGCCTAATGCAGCCTACTTTCCGACACCTACTAAACGAGAGCATGAAGATCGAAGCTCAGGAAAGGCAACCTGGGGAACACCTTGGAGTGTAACACACCATCTCTCTCCACCCCATACCCATTTTGTAGGCCTAATGCTGTGTACTTTTCTACAACTACTAAACGAGAGTCGGAAGACCGAAGCAATGGCAAGGAAACCTGGGGAACACCTTGGAGTGTAACACACCATCTCTCTCCACCCCATACCCAATTTGTAGGCCTAATGCAGCCTACTTTCCGACACCTACTAAACGAGAGCATGAAGATCGAAGCTCAGGAAAGGCAACCTGGGGAACACCTTGGAGTGTAACACACCATCTCTCTCCACCCCATACCCATTTTGTAGGCCTAATGCTGTGTACTTTTCTACAACTACTAAACGAGAGTCGGAAGACCGAAGCAATGGCAAGGAAACCTGGGGAACACCTTGGAGTGTAACACACCATCTCTCTCCACCCCATACCCAATTTGTAGGCCTAATGCAGCCTACTTTCCGACACCTACTAAACGAGAGCATGAAGATCGAAGCTCAGGAAAGGCTACCTGGTGAAAACCTTGGAGTGTAACACAACCTGTCTCTACACCCCATACCAAATTTGTAGGCCTAATGCAGCGTAGTTTCCACCAACTACTAAACGAGAGCCGGAAGATCGAAGCTCATGAAAGGCAACCCGGGGAACACCTTGGAGTGTAACACAACCTCTCTCTACACCACGAAAGGGCTGATTCTTAGGAAGGAAGGCTGTTGTAAATAAGCATTGCGCGTCCGAGGGTGATTATATTCTTATTCGGTATCTACTCACCCTCGGACGCGCCATGCTTCTTGATTTGTAATTAATGTTTATTTGCAATGTGCTTTTGACTTACTCAATTATTTTTTTAATTATTGATTTTATTAAATTAATAGTTTAACATCTTATTGGAAATAATTTAAAGGAGACGCGACAGGACAACACTCGGTGGATGCCATATCTGTGTTAACAACTCCAAAAAACTTTCAGTTAACTTCTTGCAGGAGAAAGAAATTGTAGCTGTTGGACCTTTGTAGTACAGTTCCAGATATTTGTTGTGTGTTTGTTTTGATTGTTAAAATGTCTGCATTTGAGATCTCAACACGATCTTATTTTTTATAATCAAATTAATTTTTTAAATATTTTATTAGGTTGGTTCAAGGGGTACACGGGCCGCAGTAGACAGGTCAGTGGAGGCCTAGTGGAAGGAGGGACCGCAGATGCGCCACTGTTTCACCCATACACAATTAGTAGGCCTAATGCAGCGTAGTTTCCAACAGCTACTAAACGAGAGCCGGAAGATCGAAGCTCAGGAAAGGCAACCTGGGGAACACCTTGGAGTGTAACACAACCTCTCTCTACACCACGGAAGGGCTGATTCTTAGGAAGGAAGGCTGTTGTAAATAAGCATTGCGCGTCCGAGGGTGATTATATTCTTATTCGGTATCTACTCACCCTCGGACGCGCCATGCTTCTTGATTTGTAATTAATGTTTATTTGCAATGTGCTTTTGACTTACTCAATTATTTTTTTAATTATTGATTTTATTAAATTAATAGTTTAACATCTTATTGGAAATAATTTAAAGGAGACGCGACAGGACAACACTCGGTGGATGCCATATCTGTGTTAACAACTCCAAAAAACTTTCAGTTAACTTCTTGCAGGAGAAAGAAATTGTAGCTGTTGGACCTTTGTAGTACAGTTCCAGATATTTGTTGTGTGTTTGTTTTGATTGTTAAAATGTCTGCATTTGAGATCTCAACACGATCTTATTTTTTATAATCAAATTAATTTTTTTTATATTTAATGATGTTGGTTCAAGGGGTACACGGGCAGCAATAGACAGGTCAGTGGAGGCCTAGTGGAAGGAGTGACGGCAGACAGGCATCAAAGGCCTAACATTGGGCTGGCTGTAGGCAAGTTAAAATTGGTTCCAGGGGAACACGGCCATCAGTGGCCTGGTCAGTGTAGTTGTAGTTGAAAGAACGGGACGCAGACAGGCTTCGAAGGCCTAACATAATAACATAGGGCTGGCTGTAGGCAAGTTAAAATTGGTTCCAAGGGAACACGGCCATCAGTGGCCTGGTCAGTGTAGTTGTAGTTGAAAGAACGGGACGCAGACAGGCTTCGAAGGCCTAACATAACAAACTTGGGCTGGCTGTAGGCACTTTTAAATTTGTTCCAGGGGTACATGGGCAGCAGTGTATGGTCAGTGGAAGTCTAGTGGAAGGAGTGACCGCAGACAGGCTTCCAAGGCCTAACATAACAAACTTGGGCTGGCTGTAGGCACTTTTAAATTGGTTCCAGGGGTACACGGGCAGCAGTGGTCTGGTCAGTGGAAGTCTAGTGGAAGGAGTGACCGCAGACAGGCTTCCAAGGCCTAACATAACAAACTTGGGCTGGCTGTAGGCACTTTTAAATTGGTTCGAGGGGTACACGGGCAGCAGTGGTCTGGTCTGTGGAAGTCTAGTGGAAGGAGTGACCGCAGACAGGCTTCGAAGGCCTAACATAACAAACTTGGGCTGGCTGTAGGCACTTTTAAATTGGTTCCAGGGGTACACGGGCAGCAGTGGTCTGGTCAGTGGAAGTCTAGTGGAAGGAGTGACCGCAGACAGGCTTCCAAGGCCTAACATAACAAACTTGGGCTGGCTGTAGGCACTTTTAAATTGGTTCCAGGGGTACACGGGCAGCAGTGGTCTGGTCTGTGGAAGTCTAGTGGAAGGAGTGACCGCAGACAGGCTTCGAAGGCCTAACATAACAAACTTGGGCTGGCTGTAGGCACTTTTAAATTGGTTCCAGGGGTACACGGGCAGCAGTGGTCTGGTCAGTGGAAGTCTAGTGGAAGGAGTGACCGCAGACAGGCTTCGAAGGCCTAACATAACAAAATTGGGCTGGCTGTAGGCACTTTAAATTGGTTCCAGGGGTACATGGGCAGCAGTGTATGGTCAGTGGAAGTCTAGTGGAAGGAGTGACGGCAGACAGTCTTCGAAGGCCTAACATAACAAAATTGGGCTGACTGTAGGCACTTTTAAATTGGTTCCAGGGTAACACGGCCAGCAGTGGCCTGGTCAGTGTAGTAGTTGTAGAAAGAAGGGACCGCAGACAGGCTTCGAAGGCCTAACATAACAAAAATGTCAAAACAATGGTATTGTCAGTGCCAGGCATTGAAGGATGTCAGCGCCTAGACTACACATTGGTGAAGCTGTGAGAGATAATTTTGCTAGTGGTAGAGCACTGTTTGAGCTGGGGGGGAGAACTGTCTTGTGGCCGGCGGTACAGGCACAGGGCCCCTCATATTACAACGGTGTGTCTGACGTTGGGTGCGCACCACCACCGCCAGAGACACTTTATTGTACTATGAGGGACCCAGTGGCAGTGCCGTCGACCAAAAGCGGCCACACCCACCTCTTCAGACAAACAGCACTCTCAAGGGTCCAAGCGCAAAGTGGCGATAGCACGGCCCCGTGTGGGGAGTTTGGCCATTTCGTGAGGTGGAAACATGTCGTATGCTGGACAATCAGGTGAAGAAAATTACGAGATTGGAAAAGTCATTCAGAATAGTCCACAGGCAAGACCTTTTCATAGGAAAGCTAGGTGTCAGCCGGGCAGGGTGGGGCAAAAGATTTTGAAATCCAGTTGTGGTTCATTTTAATGAAGGTTAGATCATCTACATTTTGGGTAGCCAGACGAGTCCTTTTTTCTGTTAGTATTGAACCTGCAGCACTGAATACTCTTTCTGATAGGACACTAGCTGCCGGGCAAGCAAGCTCCTGCAATGCATATTCTGCCAATTCTGGCCAGGTGTCTAATTTGGATGCCCAGTAATCAAATGGGAATGACGGTTGAGGGAGAACGTCGATAAGGGATGAAAAATAGTTTGTAACCATACTGGACAAATGTTGTCTCCTGTCACTTTGAATTGATGCTGCAGTACCTGTCCTGTCTGCGGTCATAGAAAAATCACTCCACAACCTGGTCAGAAAACCCCTCTGGCCAACGCCACTTCTGATTTCTGCCCCTCTAACACCTCTGGTCTGCTGGCCCCTGGAGCTCGTGTGAGAACGATCACGGGCGCTGTGTGCAGGGAATGCCAGAAGCAAACGGTCAACAAGAGTTGATTGTTTTGTTGCTAATATTAGTTCCAAGTTCTCATGTGGCATAATATTTTGCAATTTGCCTTTATAGCGAGGATCAAGGAGGCAGGCCAACCAGTAATCGTCATCGTTCATCATTTTTGTAATGCGTGTGTCCCTTTTGAGGATACGCAAGGCATAATCCGCCATGTGGGCCAAAGTTCCCGTTGTCAAATCTGCGGTTGTGCTTGGTTGAGGGGCAGTTGCAGGCAAATCTACGTCACTTGTGTCCCTCAAAAAACCAGAACCCGGCCTTGCCACGCCACCAATTTCCCGTGCCCCCGGGAAAGCTTCCTCATTAAAAATATACTCATCCCCATCATCCTCCTCATCCTCCACCTCCTCTTCGCCCGGTACCTCGTCATGTACACTGCCCTGACCAGACAATCGCTGACTGTCATCAAGGCTTTCCTCTTCCTCTGGTGCAGACGCCTGATCCTTTATGTGCGTCAAACTTTGCATCAGCAGACGCATTAGGGGGATGCTCATGCTTATTATGGCGTTGTCTGCACTAACCAGCCGTGTGCATTCCTCAAAACACTGAAGGACTTGACACATGTCTTGAATCTTCGACCACTGCACACCTGACAACTCCATGTCTGCCATCCTACTGCCTGCCCGTGTATGTGTATCCTCCCACAAAAACATAACAGCCCGCCTCTGTTCGCACAGTCTCTGAAGCATGTGCAGTGTTGAGTTCCACCTTGTTGCAACGTCTATGATTAGGCGATGCTGGGGAAGGTTCAAAGAACGCTGATAGGTCTGCATACGGCTGGAGTGTACAGGCGAACGGCGGATATGTGCGCAAAGTCCACGCACTTTGAGGAGCAGGTCGGATAACCCCGGATAACTTTTCAGGAAGCACTGCACCACCAGGTTTAAGGTGTGAGCCAGGCAAGGAATGTGTTTCAGTTGGGAAAGGGAGATGGCAGCCATGAAATTCCTTCCGTTATCACTCACTACCTTGCCTGCCTCAAGATCTACAGTGCCCAGCCACGACTGCGTTTCTTGCTGCAAGAACTCGGACAGAACTTCCGCGGTGTGTCTATTGTCGCCCAAACACTTCATAGCCAATACAGCCTGCTGACGTATGCCAGTAGCTGCCCCATAATGGGAGACCTGGTGTGCAACAGTGGCAGGTGCGGATGGAGTGTTTGTGCGACTGCGGTCTGTGGACGAGCTCTTGCTTCTGCAGGAGGACGAGGAGGAGGAGGAGGAGGAGGGGGTGCGAACGGCTACAGACAACTGTTTACTAGACCGTGGGCTAGGCAGAACTGTCCCAAACTTGCTGTCCCCTGTGGACCCTGAATCCACCACATTTACCCAGTGTGCCGTGATGGACACGTAACGTCCCTGGCCATGCCTACTGGTCCATGCATCTGTTGTCAGGTGCACCTTTGTGCTCACAGATTGCCTGAGTGCATGGACGATGCGCTCTTTAACATGCTGGTGGAGGGCTGGGATGGCTTTTCTGGAAAAAAAGTGTCGACTGGGTAGCTCGTAGCGTGGTACAGCGTAGTCCATCAGGTCTTTGAAAGCTTCGCTTTCAACTAACCGGTAGGGCATCATCTCTAACGAGATTAGTCTAGCTATGTGGGCGTTCAAACCCTGTGTACGCGGATGCGAGGCTAAGTATTTCCTTTTTCTAACCATAGTCTCATGTAGGGTGAGCTGGACTGGAGAGCTGGAGATCGTGGAACTAGCGGGGGTGCCGGTGGACATGGCAGACTGAGAGACGGTGGGAGATGGTATTGTTGCCGCCGGTGCCCTAGATGCAGTGTTTCCTACTACGAAACTGGTGATTCCCTGACCCTGACTGCTTTGGCCTGGCAAAGATACCTGCACAGATACAGCAGGTGGTGCGCTAAATGGTGGTCCTACACTGCCGGAAGGGATGTTGCGTTGATGACTAGCTTCATTGGCCGAGGGTGCAACAACCTTAAGGGACGTTTAGTAGTTAGTCCAAGCTTTCAAATGCATGGTGGTTAAATGTCTATGCATGCAACTAGTATTGAGACTTTTCAGATTCTGACCTCTGCTTAAGGAAGTAGAACATTTTTGACAGATGACTTTGCGCTGATCAATTGGATGTTGTTTAAAAAAATGCCAGACTGCACTCTTTCTAGCATCGGATACCTTTTCAGGCATTGCAGACTGAGCTTTAACCGGATGGCCACGCTGTCCTCCACCAGGTTTTGGCTTTGCCACGCGTTTTGGGCAAGATACGGGCCCGGCAGATGGAACCTGTGGCGATGTTGATGCCTGCTGCGGCCCCTCCTCCTCCTCTGCTTCAGAACTGCTGCCGCCTGCACCCTGTTCCCCCAATGGCTGCCAATCGGGGTCAAGAACTGGGTCATCTAATAACTCTTCTTGTACCTCCTGCGCAACTTCGTCTGTGTCACCGTGTCGTTCGGTGGTATAGCGTTCGTGATGGGGCAACATAGTCTCATCAGGGTCTGATTCTTGATCAGCACCCTGCGAGGGCAATGTTGTGGTCTGAGTCAAAGGACCAGCATAGTAGTCTGGCTGTGGCTGTGCGTCAGTGCACTCCATGTCAGATTCAATTTGTAATGGGCATGGACTGTTAACTGCTTCACTTTCTAAGCCAGGGACGGTATGTGTAAAGAGCTCCATGGAGTAACCCGTTGTGTCGCCTGCTGCATTCTTCTCTGTTGTTGTTTTTGCTGAAGAGGACAAGGAAGTGACTTGTCCCTGACCGTGAACATCCACTAACGACGCGCTGCTTTTACTTTTACCAGTTTCACGAGAGGAGGCAAAAGAGCTAGAGGCTGAGTCAGCAAGATAAGCCAAAACTTGCTCTTGCTGCTCCGGCTTTAAAAGCGGTTTTCCTAATCCCAGAAAAGGGAGCGTTCGAGGCCTTGTGTAGCCGGACGACGAACCTGGCTCCACAGCTCCAGACTTAGGTGCAATATTTTTTTCCCCACGACCACCTGATGCTCCACCACTACCACTACCCTCATTACCAGCTGACAATGAACGCCCCCGGCCACGACCTCTTCCACTAGACTTCCTCATTGTTTTAAAAACGTAACCAAACTAACGTTATTTGTTGCAGTCACACAACTTACACGGTGAGCTATAACTTCAGTATGATTTAGCTACCCCTTTACAGGTTGGTGAGACCACAGCGAAAATCAGGCCCAATGTTACACACTCTTTTTTTGGTGGCTGCAAATTAGAGAGATGCCCCACACGCAGGACTGTCACTGAAGCACAAATGTTAATATTAATGTCACACTATTATTTTTTTATTTTTTTCAGGAACACTTTAGAAACCCCCCAAAAAAAAAAAAATAGATTTTTGCAGGGAGAATTTAGAAAACAAATGTAACAAACTATATGCTTTCTATGGGCCACTGAGTGAGAGATGACGCACACAGGAATCAGGAGTGGCACACAAGCCCAGAGGCCAATATTTTTCTACCAATGATTGATGGAGTTATTTTCTCTGGTAGATTTTGGAACCCAAATCAAGGAAAAAAAATATAGGCTTTCTATGGACCACAATTGGAGAGAGAGAGAGAGAGATGGCACACCCAGGAGTCAAGACTGGCACACAAGCAGAAAGGCCAATATTAATCTCCCATTTTTTTGGGGGGTTTGTTTTTTTTTTTTTTTTTTCAGGGAGACTTTAGAAAAAAAAATAATAAAAAAAATATGATTTTATCAGGAAGAATTTAGAAACCAAATAAAATAAAATTATTTTTTCAGGGAGAATTTATAAAACAAATAAAAACAAAAATAGGCGTTCTATGGCCCACTGACTGAGAGATGACGCACACAGGAGTCAGGAGTGGCACACAAGCCCAGAGGCCAATATTTTTCTACCAATGATTGATGTAGTTATTTTCTCTGGTAGATTTTGGAACCCAAATCAAGGAAAAAAAATATAGGCTTTCTATGGACCACAATTGGAGAGAGAGAGAGAGAGAGAGAGAGAGAGATGGCACACCTAGGAGTCAAGACTGGCACACAAGCAGAAAGGCCAATATTAATCTCCCACTGTTTTTTTTGTTTGTTTTTTTTTTTTTTTTTTCAGGGAGACTTTAGAAAAAAAAATAATAAAAAAAATATGATTTTATCAGGAAGAATTTAGAAACCAAATAAAATAAAATGATTTTTTCAGGGAGAATTTATAAAACAAATAAAAACAAAAATAGGCGTTCTATGGCCCACTGACTGAGAGATGACGCACACAGGAGTCAGGAGTGGCACACAAACCCAGAGGCCAATATTTTTCTACCAATGATTGATGTAGTTATTTTCTCTGGTAGATTTTAGAACCCAAATCAAGGAAAAAAAATATAGGCTTTCTATGGACCACAATTGGAGAGAGAGAGAGAGAGAGAGAGAGAGAGAGAGATGGCACACCCAGGAGTCAAGACTGGCACACAAGCAGAAAGGCCAATATTAATCTCCCACTGTTTTTTTTGGTTGTTTTTTTTTTTTTTTTTTCAGGGAGACTTTAGAAAAAAAAATAATAAAAAAAATATGATTTTATCAGGAAGAATTTAGAAACCAAATAAAATAAAATGATTTTTTCAGGGAGAATTTATAAAACAAATAAAACCAAAAATAGGCGTTCTATGGCCCACTGACTGAGAGATGACGCACCCAGGAGTCAAGACTGGCACACAAGCAGAAAGGCCAATATTAATCTCCCACTGTTTTTTTTTTTTTTTTTTCAGGGAGACTTTAGAAAAAAAAATAATAAAAAAAATATGATTTTATCAGGAAAAATTTAGAAACCAAATAAAATAAAATGATTTTTTCAGGGAGAATTTAGAAAACAAATAAAACCAAAAATAGGCGTTCTATGGCCCACTGACTGAGAGAGAGAGAGAGAGAGATGGAACGCTTAGTACTGGCACACAAGCCCAAAGGGCAATATTAATCTCCCTTTTTTTTTCCAGGGAGAATTTCTAAAACCCAAAAAAAAAAAAAAATAGGCTTTCTATGGCCCACTATTTGTGAGAGAGATGGGACGCTCAGGACTGGCACAGATGGCACGCTCAGGACTGGCACAGAAGCCCAGAGGCCAATATTAATCTCCCTTTTTTTCTGGGAGAATTTATAAAACCAAAAAAATATTTAAATAGGCTTTCTATGGCCCACTATTTGTGAGAGAGATGGCACGCTCAGGACTGGCACAGATGGCACGCTCACAACTGGCACACAAGCCCAGAGGCCAATATTAATCTCCCTTTTTTCAGGGAAAATTTATAAAACCAAAAAAAAAATTAAATAGGCTTTCTATGGCCCACTATTTGTGAGAGAGATGGCACGCTCAGGGCTGGCACAGATGGCACGCTCAGGACTGGCACACAAGCCCAGAGGCCAATATTAATCTCCCTTTTTTTCAGGGAGAATTTATAAAACCCAAAAAAAAATAAAATAGGCTTTCTATGGCCCACTATTTGTGAGAGAGATGGCACACTCAGGACTGGCACACAAGCCCAAAGGCCAATATTAATCTCCCACTGTATTTTTATCAGGGAGAATTTATACACCCCACAAAAAAAAATACAGAAAAATGAAAAGGCTTTCTATGGCCCACTATGTGAGAGAGATGGCACACACAGGGATGGCACTCTAGCAGAAATGCCAAATTGCCAATCTTAATCTCCCACCAAAAAAAAAACAAAAAAAAAAACAGGGAATGTCCTACAATTACTATCTCCCTGCCTGCAGTAATCTCAGCCAGGTATGGCAGGCAGCTACTATCTCCCTGCCTGCAGTAATCTCAGCCAGGTATGGCAGGCAGCAATAAGGAGTGGACTGATGCACAAATGAAATAAAAAGTGTGGACAAACAAAAAAGATAGCTGTGCAGAAAGGAAGGAACAAGAGGATTTGTGCTTTGAAAAAAGCAGTTGGTTTGCACAGCGGCGTACACACAGCAATGCAGCTATCAGGGAGCCTTCTAGGGCAGCCCAATGAGCTACAGCGCTGAGGGGAAAAAAAAAAAAAAAAAAACTTCCACTGTCCCTGCACACCGAGGGTGGTGTTGGACAGTGCAAATCGCTGCAGCACAAGCGGTTTTGTGGTTAATGGACCCTGCCTAACGCTATCCCTGCTTCTGACAAAGCGGCAGCAACCTCTCCCTAAGCTCAGATCAGCAGCAGTAAGATGGCGGTCGGCGGGAACGCCTCTTTATAGCCCCTGTGACGTCGCAGACAGCAAGCCAATCACTGCAATGCCCTTCTCTAAGATGGTGGGGACCAGGACCTATGTCATCACGCTGCCCACACTCTGCGTTTACCTTCATTGGCTGAGAAATGGCGCTTTTCGCGTCATTGAAACGCGACTTTGGCGCGAAAGTCGCGTACCGCATGGCCGACCCCGCACAGGGGTCGGATCGGGTTTCATGAAACCCCGACTTAGCCAAAAGTCGGCGACTTTTGAAAATGTTCGACCCGTTTCGCTCAACCCTACTAGTGAAGATATCAAGAGGAACACCCCACCCATACCGAGAACCAGGGCTGAAGTTGAGTCCGGTAGCTGTGAGAAAGACGACAACTCGTGTGCCTTATCTTATATGCCAGTTTGTAAAGACGGTCAATTGTCCAGTAAAAGTGTTCCCTAGACTGATTGTGCCAAGGTTTCAGAAGAGGAAAACTTGGAGCCAATAGAGGCCTACAGGCCAGAAGTAAGTGTGTAGAACTTCACACACACAGCAGCACACCAGGATGGGGACACCTATTTTCTGTAGAGTGCCAGAGCAAGTGGGACCAGCTAATCGCCCACGACTACCTCTCTTGGACCGTTTACACAGGCACAGCCTAGTAGTGTCCCCATACACACTAAATGTCTCCTGATACCCATACATAAGAGCGCTCGCTCTGTCCGGGGTCCTGTGTCCTCTATGGAGAAACCTGCCTGTTGACGACTTATCTCTGAGAGAACAAAAGCATCTGCAGTCCAATATCGGATATACTGGACCCTCACCTTCCACTTTATGGCCAGGCATTCCTTTTCTTCATTGGAATAATTTTTCTCACATGCCAACAGTTTCGAGGACAGTATGCTCCTCTCCTTGTATCTTCTGATAAAGGATGACTCCTGTGACGACACAGCATTTTATCTTAAGTAGCAAGAAGTCTATTTTCAGCAAGCCAGGAAGAATAGACTGTTATCTATATGTTGACTTTTGAAGTTATATACCGGTATTTCTTTCTGGTTGGTCAAGAAAACAAACACTCTGTAAGCCTGTAATATTGACTTGTAAGATGACAATTTGTTGTAACATAGTGTGCTCTTATCCTGCATGACTAGTGATACAGGATTATGGAACAATAATGTTTACTGATTTGTTGATTACACATTGTCCAGGCCAGCCAGTTTGTTGACTTGCAAAATAGAGGATGAAAAACTATGCAAATAGATTACATAATCAAGGTAAGGCACTTCATTGTGATGATATTTTCCTGTGGTGAATGTTCAATAAACTTTAAAAAAATTTATTTGCAAACTGAATCACATAAAACCTTTTTTGAGTGTGGCTGCTTCTCTCACCTGTATGACCTCTGGACTTAGTCCAGGTTCAGCCATCATCTCATGACTACAACAGAGTGCGCATCATTCATTTTTCTCAATCTTCCTAAGCTTGTCATTTCCTCCTATCTGTAGGTGCTACAAGTTGGGGTAGTCGTCCCTAAAAGCTCTCAAGTCGCAGCTGCTCTTATAGCGAGTCAGCGGAAGGGTGAGACTCTGTAATGTGCACCATCTTGGGTATTTTGTGGGACTGTTTTATGTGGGACTGTTTTGTGGTTCAATAAAGTATTGCCACACTGTTTTTCCCTCACCCTATGTTGTCCGAGTATCGTTACGCCCATGGTAAAAGGAGAGCGGGCGTTTGGTGGGATGATCCCTGGTCAATGCAGTTTTGGCTAGCGGACTAGAGCACCCACTGACCCCCGTGTCTCTACAGCTCCTAATTCTTAGGCGTCTGATTGGAGTACAAATTCCTTTTTGAAGTCGAGGGCAATCAGGACTGGCTGATTACACAGAGCTTTTTTCGGTTCTTGAAAGGCCGCCTCCGACGTCCATTTGGCCATGACTGATTTTGTTCTCTTAAGGAGGTCAGTCAGGGGTGCCGCCACCATGGTAAAGTTTTGAATGAACCTCTTGTAGCACCCCACGATTCCCAGAAAGGCCCTAACTTGTTTTTTTAAGAGTGGTTTCAGACAGCTCTGGATTACGTCCACTCTATTGATCTGTGGTTTGATTCCGCCTATACCTACTACTTATCCAAGGTATTTGGCCTCTTCTTTCCCCATGGCACTTTTTTTTATATTTTTAGAGAACCTCGTCTTCCTCAGAGCATAAAACACTATCTGGACCTTTGTCAGTTGACTTCCCCAATTTGGGCTGAAGATTACAATATCGTACAGGTATGCTGCAGCGTAATTCTTACGGGGTGAGTTGATTGCCTTCTGGAAAGTGGCCAGAGCTTCCTGTAGTCCGAACAGCATCTGGACATATTGAAAACAACCGTCAGGCGTAAAGAAAGTCATCTCTTATCTTAGATTCCTCAATGACTCCGAGATTTAGCATACGAGCCACTTCCTTGGAGATCAGTTCTCAGCTGGCCTTTGGAATTCGGTAGGGCTTCGAATTCAGCCGCACATGGGGTTCTGTCAGAACCTCAAGTTCTATGACATCTGTACACTCCAGCAAATCTGCAGCAATTCCCGACATTGCTGTTTTTAGGCCTATTGTGATGTCTTCAGTGTCCCCTTCTGGCTTACCCAAAAATCATGAATTTTCATCTGGGTCCCTTTTTTGCCATGCTTTGATGAGCAGCTGCACGAGGGGATTTTGGAAGTGAGAGGTGGGAGCGGTTAACTGGCAGATGGGACATAGGGCATCATGCAGTTCACTCCCCCCATAGGGAATCATGCAGCTCACTACCCCCATAGGGCATCATGCAGCTCACTCCCCCCATAGGGCATCATGCAGCTCACTCCCCCCATTGGGCATCATGCAGCTCATTCCCCCTATGGGGTATCAGGCAGCTCACCCTCCCCATAGGGCATCATGCAGCTCACCCCCCTTGCCCCATAGGGCATCATGCAGCTCATCCCCCCTTGCCCCATATGGCATCATGCAGCTCACTCCCCCCTTGCCCCATAGGGCATCATGCAGCTCACTCCCCCCATAGGGCATCATGCAGCTCATTCCCCCCATGGGGTATCAGGCAGCTCACCCTCCCCATAGGGCATCATGCAGCTCACCCCCCCTTTCCCCATAGGGCATCATGCAGCTCAACCCCCCCCCCTTGCCCCATAGGGCATCATGCAGCTCACCCCCCTGGCCCCATAGGGCATCATGCAGCTCACACCCCCTCCTTGCCCCATAGGGCATCATGCAGCTCACCCCCCCCCCCTTGCCCCATAGGGCATCATGCAGCTCACACCCCCTCTTTGCCCCATAGGGCATCATGCAGCTCACACCCCCTCCTTGCCCCATAGGGCATCATGCAGCTCACACCCCCTCCTTGCCCCATAGGGCATCATGCAGCTCACACACCCCCCCCCCCCCATACAACCAGCCAGGACTCAATAATAAAAACACAAAAAAAAGCACACTACTCACCTCTCCTTCTCGATCCCACACTGACTCCAGCAGCGGTTCTGCTCCGATGTCAGGAGCTGCGCTGCTGTCGGCCTCACACACAGCAGGTGTGTGATGAAGTGATGTCAGCGGGCACCTGCTGTGTGTCAGTGGCGAGGGGAATCATGGGAGAGGGAGCGTCATCTGACGCTCTCCCCGCATTAATGATCGCTGGGGGGTGGCATTGGTGCCGGGAGCCCTGGCTTACGGCCCCATAGCGGCCGTGTGAGCTGGGGGCCCCTGAGGGAGCAGCGGGGGTTGCCCTGGTCTGCGGGCTCTGATAGCGGGCAGTGTTTAGCCGCAATTTGCGGCAAATGCTGCCCGCTGTTATAGTGAAATGAATTCACTCCTCCCATGGGGGCGTGGGGAAGCGTGAATATTCATTTCACTTTAGCAGCGGGGACAGGTTAGGCTTCTCCGCTGGTACTGGGGGCCCCATAGCAGCTGCATGGTGTGCCGCTATTAGCGACACCCCACTTGCTGGGGGCCCCTGGAGCAGCGGGGGCCCTAGGCACTGCTGGCACTGTATGCCAGCAGGTGTCAGGGCCTGGGCCCACCGGAGAATCCTCTGGTTCTCTGGTGGGCCAGTCCGACCCTGGCCAACACCCTCCATCTATGGCACATATGTCAAACTTTGGCTCGCGTTCCAAATCTGGCCCACACGGTGAGTATATTTGGCCTGCGATGGGTGGGTTCCCTGAGTATAGTTGGCCCGTTATGCATGGCAGGGTCGCATCTTCAAATGTGTCCGGCATCCTGCAGGCACAGTTACGTCATTACAACACGCCTGCTGTACCAAGATGTGTAGAGATCTCAAGACATCGCCTTCCGAATAGAAAAATCATCAACTGACCTTGGAGTCGGAGCTGCCGCCGTGCCACGAACAGCCTCTGTGAATAGTTCAATCTGCTGCTCTTGTCGATTCTGTTGTTGGAGCTGTTACATAAACAGCTTATTTGACTCATGTGGTGGTGCACCTTCTTGGTTGTCAGGTCCGAGCATTCCTACATGAACAGTTTCCTGGAAAGTGGATTGGTCGTTGTGGGCCAGTTGAATGGCTACCAAGGTCTCCCGATCTGACCCCCTTAGACTTTTCTCTTTGTGGTCATCTGAAGGCAATTGTCTATGCTGTGAAGATACAAGATGTGCAGCATCTAAAACAACGGAT
This sequence comes from Ranitomeya imitator, assembly GCF_032444005.1. Lineage (NCBI taxonomy): Eukaryota > Metazoa > Chordata > Amphibia > Anura > Dendrobatidae > Ranitomeya > Ranitomeya imitator. The sequence goes on along the minus strand of NC_091284.1, from coordinate 737,041,669 downwards.
ACTGGAAGCCTGTGCTAGCATTTCTTCTGCAGTGTTGCTATCGGTGTGTCAAGAGTGGGAGAAGAGGGATGCACTGACAATCCAACACAATGGGCAGCACTTTGAACACATTTTATAAGTGGTCATAAACTTGTAAATAGCTCATGAAAGAAGAAAGTTAATTTAAAACCAAGCACGCCATTGTTTTTCTTGTGAAATTCTCAATAAGTTTGATGTGTCACATCACCCTCTTCCCATTGGAAAAAATAAAGTTGGATCCAAAATGGTTGATTTCAAAATGGCCGCCATGGTCCCCACCCATCTTGAAAAGTTTTCCCCCTCCCATATACTAATGTGCCACAAACAGGAAGTTGATATCACCAACCATTCCCATTTTATTATTTTATTCCCAGGTCACTGAGGGATCAGGGACCTGTCAGAAGCCATGCTGGTGAATACCAAAGCAGAGCACCACATGAAGACCCCCCAATAGGCCGCCCCGGAGCACGATCATATTATTAACTCAAAACTTAAAATAATGATTAACCCCTTCCCGACATGCGCCGTACTAGTACTGCTCTGTGGGAACTGAGTTCACGCAAACCGCTGTACTAGTACGGCGGCACGATCGCGCGGCCTCACGGTGAGCGCCGCGGTGATCGTGTGCGGGTGTCAGCTGTATATGACAGCTGACATCCCGCAGCAATGCCCACGATCGGCGCTAGCATTTAACCCCTGTCAGTAGTAACAGCGACATAGAGGGGCATCGCGCGGGGACTGGGGCTCCCTGTGCTCTCGCGTTGTTTAGGTGTCTGGAAGGAGTTCCTGGATCCAAAATGGCCGCGGGGCTCCTTCTGGGTCCTGAAGTGAGGTGGCTTGCCGGCGCCTGCTCTAAGCAGGCACCGGAAAGCCTCCTGCACTGCCTGTCAGATCGCTGATCTGACACAGTGCTATGCAAAGTGTCAGATCAGCGATCTGATGAAATATAGTGATGTCCTACCCTGGAACAATGTTAGAAAGTAAAAAAATAAAAACATAGAATGTATTAAAAAAAATCCCCAAATAAAGAAAAAAAAATATTTCCAAATAAATCCATTTATTTATGTAAATAAAAAAAACAATAAAAGTACACATATTTGGTATCGACACGTCCGTAACGACCCGCTCTATAAAACTATCCCACTAGTTAACCCCTTCAGTGAACACCGCAGGAAAAAATAAATAAAAAACGAGCCAAAAAACAACGCTTTATTATCATACCGGCGAACAAAAAGTGGAATAACACGCGATCAAAAAGACAGATATAAACAAACATGGTACTGCTGAAAACGTCATCTTGGCCCGCAAAAAAAAGCCGCCATACAGCATCATCAGCAGAAAAAAAAAAAGTCATAGCTCTCACAATAAAGCAATGCAAAAACAATTATTTTTCATATAAAATAGTTTTTATTGGGTAAAAGCGCCAAAACATAAAAAAAATAAATGAGATATCGCTGTAATCATACTAACCCGAAGAATAAAGCTGCTTTATTAATTTTACCACACGTGGAATGGTATAAACGCCCCCCTAAAAGAAATTCAGGAATTGCTGATTTTTGTTCATTCTGCCTCCCAAAAATCAGAATAAAAAGCGATCAAAAAATGTCATGTGCCCGAAAATGGTACCAATAAAAACATCAACTGTCCTGCAAAAAACAAGACATCACATGACTCTGTGGGCCAAAATATGGATAAATTATAGCTCTCAAAATGTGGTGATGAAAAAACTATTTTTTGCAATAAAAAGCGTCTTTTAGTGTGTGACAGCTGCCAATCATAAAAATCCACCAAAAACGCTATAAAAGTAAATCAAACCCCCCCTTCATCACCCCCTTAGTTAGGGAAAAATAATAAAATTGTAAAAAATTTATTTATTTTCATTTTCCCATTAGGGTTAGGAGTTGTGAATTCTGCTCTTGGGTTCCCTCTAGTGGTTGTAGGTGGGAATGCAGTTGTCTCTGAGTCGCAGTCCTGGCCAGGTGTATCTGCTGATTACAATTCTGACTGGGATATTTAAGTGTGCAGGATTCATTAGCCCTTGCCAGTTGTCAATGTTCCTTGTGAAGTGTTGGATCACTTTCTGGCTTCTCCTGCTTGCTGCCAATTTCAGCAGAGATAAGTGTTTGGTTTTTGTTTCTGTGGCACACTGCTGTGTGCTTGTTTTTGTTTGTATTCCTGCTCTGATTGTAGGATTTGGTGGAGTTGCAGATTTACGCTCCTACATCTATTAGTTAGACGTAGGAAGTTTTTGTATTTTCTGCTGTGGATATTTTTGAAGGGTTTTAATACTGACCGCACAGAACTCTGTCCTATCCTGTCCTATTTAGCTAGAGTGGCCTCCTGTGCTAAATCCTGTTTTTCTGCCTGTGTATGTTTTTTCCTCTCCGTGGTTGCAGTCCAGTTGTACTGTTATAATCCGGTGACCTTGGAGCAGCATGAGAACTTTCACTGGAGAAGGTGGCCACTATACTGACCGCAATCCTGAACTTAACACCGCAACTAGAAGTAGCCGTGGAGTGTACCTAACAATTCTAGACACCTCGTCACAGCTGGAGGACTAAATACCCCTAAAGATGGAAATAGGAATACTATCTTGCCTCAGAGCAGATCCCCAAAGGATAGACAGCCCCCCACAAATATTGGCGGTGAGTCGGAGAGGAAAAAACATACACAGGCAGAAAAACAGGATTTAGCACAGGAGGCCACTCTAGCTAAATAGGACAGGATAGGACAGAGTTCTGTGCGGTCAGTATTAAAACCCTTCAAAAATATCCACAGCAGAAAATACAAAAACATCCTACGTCTAACTAATAGATGTAGGAGCGTAAATCTGCAACTCCAGCGAATCCTACAATCAGAGCAGGAATACAAACAAAAACAAGCACACAGCAGTGTGCCACAGAAACAAAAAACAAACACTTATCTTTGCTGAAATTGGCAGCAAGCAGGAGAAGCCAGAAAGTGATCCAACACTTCACAAGGAACATTGACAACTGGCAAGGGCTAATGAATCCTGCACACTTAAATATCCCAGTCAGAATTGTAATCAGCAGATACACCTGGCCAGGACTGTGACTCAGAGACAACTGCATTCCCACCTACAACCAATGGAGGGAACCCAAGAGCAGAATTTGCAACAGCTGGGGTTGGGGCTAAAGTTAGGGTTGGGGTTAGGGTAAGAGCTAAAGTTAGGGTTGGGGCTAAAGTTAGGGTTAGGATTATGGTTAGGGTTCGGGCTAAGGTTGGGGTTAGGGTTGGAGTTAGGGTTGGGGCTAAAGCTAGGGTTGAGGTTAGGGTTGGGGCTAAAGTTAGGGTTTGGATTACATTTACGGTTGGGATTAGGGTTGGGATTAGGGTTAGGGGTGTGGTTAGGGTTATGGTTTAGATTAGGATTAGGGGTGTGTTTGGGTTAGGGTTTCAGTTAGAATTGGGGGGTTTCCACTGTTTAGGCACATCAGGGGCTCTAGAAACGCGACATGGCGTCTGATCTCAATTCCAGCCAATTTAGTTGAAAAACTAATACAGTGCTCCTTCCCTTCCAAGCTCTCCCGTGCGCCCAAACAGGGGTTTACCCCAACATATGGCATATCAGCGTACTCAGGACAAATTGGACAACAAATCTTGGGGTCCAATTTCTCCTGTTACCCTTGGGAAAATACAAAACCGGGGCTAAAAAATAATTTTTGTGGAAAAAAAAAGATTTTTCATTTTCACGGCTCTGCATTATAAACAGTAGTGAAACACTTGGGCGTTCAAAGTTTTCACAACACATCTAGATAAGTTCCTTGGGGGGTCTAGTTTCCAATATGCCGTCACTTGTGGGAGGTTTCTACTGTTTAGGTACATCAGGGGCTCTGCAAATGCAACGTGACGCCTGCAGACCAATCCATCTAAGTCTGCATTCCAAACAGCGCTCCTTCCCTTCCGAGCTCTGCCGTGCGCCCAAACAGTGGTTCCCCCTCACATATGGGGTATCAGCATACTCAGGACAAATTGGACAGCAACTTTTGGGGTCCAATTTGTCCTGTTACCCTTGGGAAAATAAAAATTGCGGGCTTAAAGATCATTTTGTGGAAAAAAAATGATTTTTAATTTTCACGGCTCTACATTCTAAACTTTAGTGAAACAATTGGGGGTTAAAAGTGCTCACCACACATCTAGATAAGTTCCTTAGGGGGTCTTCTTTCCAAAATGGGGTCACTTGTGGGGAGTTTCCACTGTTTAGGCACATCAGGGGCTGTCCAAGCACGACATGGGTTCCAATCTCAATTCCAGCCAATTTTGCACTGAAAAGTCAAACGGCGCTCCTTCCCTTCCGAGCTCTGCCATGCCAAAACAGTAGTTTACCCCCATATGTGGGGTATCAGCGTAATCAGGACAAATTGAACAACGACTTTTGGGGTCCAATTTGTCCTGTTACCCTTGGGAAAATAAAAATTTGGGGTGAAAAATCATTTTTTGTGAAAAAATATGATTTTTTTTCTACGGCTCTGCATTATAAACTTCTGTGAAGCACTTGGAGGTTCAAAGTGCTCACCGCACATCTAGATTAGTTATATAGGGGGGTCTACTTTCCAAAATGGTGTCACTTGTGGGGGGTTTCCACTGTTTAGCACATCAGAGGCGCTCCAAACGCGACATGGTGTCCGATCTCAATTACAGCAAATTTTACATTGAAAAGTCAAATGGCGCTCCTTCCCTTCCGAGCTCTGCCATGCGCCCAAACAGTGGTTTACCCCCACATATGGGGTATCAGAGTACTCAGGACAAATTGTACAACGACTTTTGTGGTCCAATTTCTCCTGATACCCTTGGTAAAATAAAACATATTGGATCTGAAGTAAAACTTTTGTGAAAAAAAGTTAAATGTTCAATTTTTTTTAAACATTCCCAAAATTCCTGTGAAGCACCTCAAGGGTTAATAAACTTTTTGAAAGTGGTTTTGAGTACCTTGAGCGGTGCAGTTTTTAGAATGGTGTCACTTTTGGGCATTTTCTGTCATATAGATCCCTAAAAGTCACTTCAAGTGTGAGGTGGTCCCTAAAAAAAATGGTTTTGCAAATTTTGTTGTAAAAATGAGAAATCGCTGGTAAATTTTTAACCCTTATAACTTCCTAACAAAAATTTTTTTCCAAAATTGTGCTAATGTAAAGCAGACATGTGGGTAATGTTATTTATTAACTATTTTGTATGATATGACTCTCCAATTTAAGGGCATAAAAACTAAAAGTTTAAAAATTGCAAAATTTTCAAACTTTTCACCAAATTTCCATTTTTTTTCACAAATAAATACAAGTTAAATTGAAGAAATTTTACGACTATCATAAAGTACAATATGTCACGAGAAAACAATCTCAGAATCACCAGGATCCGTTGAAGCGTTTCAGAGTTATGACCTCATAAAGCGACAGTGGTCAGAATTGAAAAAAATGGCCTGGTCAGGAAGTTGAAAACAGGCTTCGGGGTGAAGCGGTCAAACAACCACAAGACGGATTTCATCAACCAAGGTGTCGGTGCTGACCTGACACTGACTGTAAGTTACTGTGCACAATCCTGCTGATAGGTTCCCTTTAATAGCCACCTTACAGTTCCTAGTACACTCGTTCCCGACTATCAGGTCATCTATGTGATGATTTTTTTAAAAATCGTCGTTCTCGGCAGCACATCGTCCTGTGTAAACAGAATGTGCTCTTTTGAACAATGGCAGCCTATGCTCACAGCGATCTATGAGTGTAAGGCCGGCGTCACACTCGGCGTAAGACAATACGGTCCGTATATTACGGCCGTAATACGCTGAAAAGTCCCCAAATTAGTGGTCCGTAGCTCCTCCGTAGGCAGGGTGTGTCAGCGTATTTTGTGCATGGCATCCTCCGTATGTAATCCGTATGGCATCCGTACTGCGTGTTTTTCTCGCAGGCTTGCAAAACCGACATACAAGGATATACAAGGGATCCATGTGTTAAAAAAAAAACATATATACTGTCTATATATATATATATATATATATATATATATGTCAGTAGACACATATATGTATATATATTAATATTTAATCCAGCGCGAGATAGCTTTAAAGCCGGTAATTCAATTGCCGGCTTTTGCTATCTTCTTCCTAAAACCCGACATGATATGAGACATGGTTTACATACAGTAAACGGCGGGAGCCCACGCCAATTTTTTCCGCCATTTAACCCTTTCAATTAATAGCTAGAACGGAACGCCCAAATTTTGCATATACACACTACTAACATTAGTAGTGTGGAATATGCAAAAAAAATGGTGATATGAGATGGTTTACTGTATGTAAACCATGTCTCATATCATGTCGGGTTTATGAAGGAGATAGCAAAAGCCGGCAATTGAATTAAAGCTATCTAGCGCTGTATGAAATAATAATATATATACATATATGTGACTCACTGACATATATATATATATATATATATATATATATATATAACTATTCTATGTGTACACATTTATTCTAACTATTCTACTGTAAGCTGTCAGTGTGATTTTACTGTACACCGCACTGAATTGCCGGCTTTTCTCTCTAATACCGCTGCATATTTCTCGCAAGTCACACTGCTGGTCCGTGTGTAATCCGTATTTTTCTGGCTTCCATAGACTTTCATTGGTGGTTTTTTTGCGCAATACGGTGACAAACGCAGCATGCTGCGATTTTCTACGGCCGTAGAAAGCCGTATAATACTGATCAATAAAATACGGCAGATAGGAGCAGGGGCATAGAGAATAATTGGGACGTTTGTTAGGCGTGTTTTATGGACGTATTTTATGCGCTCATACGTCCGTAAAACTCGCTAGTGTGATGCCGGCCTAACTGGGCGGTCTAAACAGGTCATGAAACAACTGCCGATTAGCCGGCATCTAGTCGACATTCCAAAAATTGTAATATCCTGTTGTTTGGCAATCCATACATGATAGACCGGCACCTGTCCGATTCATGAGTGACAGATGAATTATATAGTGACGGTTCTTATACGGCTCTGGTGAGCAATCAGCACAGCCTGCGCACTCAGGGCAACTGCTCACTGTTCTCCTAGCAACCAGAAAGCCTGTCAAAGCAGAAAATGGCCAGGCCACATCCAGTTGGCGGTTAATAATAATCTTTATTCATATATAGTGCTAACATATTCTGCAGCGCTTAACAGTTTGCACACATTGTCATCACTGTCCCCGATGGGGCTCACAATCTAAATTCCCTATCAGAATGTCTTTGGAATGTGGGAGGAAACCGGAGTACCCAGAGGAAACCCACACAAACACAGGGAGAACATACAAACTCTTTGCAGATGTTGTCCAAGTGGGATTAGAACCCAGGACCCCAGTACTGCAAGGCTGCAGTGCTAACCACTGAGCCACCGTACTGATCCACCAGTTGTTCAACAGCGGCGGTTCATATGTGTAAGCAGGCTCGGACTGGCCCACTGGAGAACTGGAGGATTCTCCGGTGGGCCCAGGCATTGACACCTGCTGGCATACTGGCCAGCAGTTGCCTAGGGCCCCCACTGCTCCAGAGGCCCCCAGCCAGTGGCTATGGGACCCCTGAGTCAAGGGGGCCTGCACTATGCTAGCGTAGCAGCAGCTGGAGACAGGATCCTGTCCCCGCTGCTAAAGCAAAATGAATATTCACGCTTCCCCATGTCCCTATGGGCGTGGAGAGGTGTGATTCGGTGTTAATGTGTGATTGGTGAGGACGTGGTGCAGAAGTGGAGTGTTTCAAAGAAAGGGTGGAGGGACTGTGGAAAGTTCGCGAGGTGGAGGCGGGGCTAGGGTGGAGGCGGGGCTGGGGTGGAGCCTGGGCGGAGTCTCAAGGGGGCCCCAAAAATTTTGCCAGTATGGGGCCCCGAAATTTCTAGTGGCAGCCCTGGGTGTGAATACCATTTCTCTTTAATAGCAGGCAGCATTAGCCGCAGGCTGCAGCTAACACTGCCCGCATGTAAGGCCCCACCACCGCACCACACTCGCACACACACAAAGCACAGCACCACATATGCACGCAGGCACACAGACACACAGCGCAGCACATCCCGGTGTCCTGCTTCCTGTCTGAGACAGCCCAGCTGGATGACGTCATCATCCAGAGTGCTGTCTCAGACAGAAAGCTGCCAGCGAGAAAGAGGCTGCCGGGATGTGCTGCTGCTGCGGGGAGGTGACCTGTGCTGTGTGTCTGTGTGTGTGATGAGCTGCTGCTGCTGCGGTGAGCTGTGATGTGTGTCTGTGTGTGTGTGTGTGTGTGTGTGTGGTGGTGAAGGACAATGATATTGGTGGGGGAGGCAATGATGGAGGTGATGGGCAATGATAGTGAGGGGAGGCAATGATGGAAGTGATGGGCAATGATGGTGGGGGAGGCAATGATGGAGGTGATGGGCAATGATGGTGGGGGAGGCAATGATGGAGGTGATAGGCAATGATGATGGGGAGGCAATGATGGAGGTGATGGGCAATGATGGCAGTGGGGGAGGCAATGATGGAGGTGAAGGGCAATGATGATGGTGGGAGGCAATGATGGAGGTGATGAAATGGGCAATGATGGTGGTGGGGGGAGGCAATGATGGAGGTGATGGGCAATGATGGTGGTGGGGAGGCAATGATGGAGGTGATGAAATGGACAATGATGGTGGTGGGGGAGGCAATGATGGAGGCAATGATGGAGGTGATGAAATGGGCAATGATGGTGGTGTGGGGAGGCAATGATGGAGGTGATGGGCAATGATGCTGGGGGAGGCAATGATGGAGGTGATGGGCAGTGATGGCGGTAGGGGAGGCAATGATGGAGGTGATGGGCAATGATGGTGGTGGTGGGAGGCAATGATGGAGGTGATGAAATGGACAATGATGGTGGTGGGGGAGGCAATGATGAAGGTGATAAAATGGGCAATGATGGTGGTGGGGGAGTCAATGATGAAGGTGATGAATTGGGCAATGATGGTTGTGGAGGAGGCAATGATGGAGGTGATGGGCAATGATGGTGGTGGTGGGAGGCAATGATGGAGGTGATGAAATGGACAATGATGGTGGTGGTGGGAGGCAATGATGGAGGTGATGAAATGGACAATGATGGTGGTGGGGGAGGCAATGATGGAGGTGATGAATTGGGCAATAATGGTGGTGGGGAGGCAATGATGGAGGCAATGATGGAGGTGATGAAATGGGCAATGATGGTGGTGTGGGGAGGCAATGATGGAGGTGATGGGCAATGATGCTGGGGGAGGCAATGATGGAGGTGATGGGCAGTGATGGCGGTAGGGGAGGCAATGATGGAGGTGATGGGCAATGATGGTGGTGGTGGGAGGCAATGATGGAGGTGATGAAATGGACAATGATGGTGGTGGGGGAGGCAATGATGGAGGCAATGATGAAGGTGATAAAATGGGCAATGATGGTGGTGGGGGAGGCAATGATGGAGGTGATGGGCAATGATGGTGGTGGTGGGAGACAATGATGGAGGTGATGAAATGGACAATGATGGTGGTGGGGGAGGCAATGATGGAGGTGATGAAATGGACAATGATGGTGGTGGGGGAGGCAATGATGCAGGCAATGATGGAGGTGATGAAATGGGCAATGATGGTGGTGTGGGCAGGCAATGATGGAGGTGATGGGCAATGATGGTGGGGGAGGCAATGATGGAGGTGATGGGCAGTGATGGCGGTAGGGGAGGCAATGATGGAGGTGATGGGCAATGATGGTGGTGGTGGGAGGCAATGATGGAGGTGATGAAATGGACAATGATGGTGGTGGGGGAGGCAATGATGGAGGGAATGATGAAAGTGATAAAATGGGCAATGATGGTGGTGGGGGAGGCAATGATGGAGGTGATGGGCAATGATGGTGGTGGTGGGAGACAATGATGGAGGTGATGAAATGGACAATGATGGTGGTGGGGGAGGCAATGATGGAGGTGATGAAATGGACAATGATGGTGGTGGGGAGGCAGTGATGGAGGCAATGATGGAGGTGATGAAATGGACAATGATGGTGGTGGGGGAGGCAATGATGGAGGCAATGATGGAGGTGATGAAATGGGCAATGATGGTGGTGGGGAGGCAATGATGGAGGTGATGGGCAATGATGGTGGGGGAGGCAATGATGGAGGTGATGGGCAATGATGGCGGTAGGGGAGGCAATGATGGAGGTGATGGGCAATGATGGTGGTGGTGGGAGGCAATGATGGAGGTGATGAAATGGACAATGATGGTGGTGGGGGAGGCAATGATGGAGGCAATGATGGAGGTGATGAAATGGACAATGATGGTGGTGGGGGAGGCAATGATGGAGGCAATGATGGAGGTGATGAAATGGGCAATGATGGTGGTGGGGGAGGCAATGATGGAGGTGATGGGCAATGATGGTGGGGGAGGCAATGATGGAGGTGATGGGCAATGATGGCGATAGGGGAGGCAATGATGGAGGTGATGGGCAATGATGGTGGTGGTGGTGGGAGGCAATGATGGAGGTGATGAAATGGACAATGATGGTGGTGGGGAGGCAATTATGGAGGTGATGAATTGGGCAATGATGGTTGTGGGGGAGGCAATGATGGAAGTGATGGGCAATGATGGTGGTGGTGGGAGGCAATGATGGAGGTGATGAAATGGACAATGATGGTGGTGGGGGAGTTGTTGTGAATTCTGTGGCTAAGTTCACTTCTGTGGTCACAAGTGGTATTGCAGTCTCTGGGCTTCCTCCCTCAGGTGTTTTGGTGAGCTCGTTGGCTGCCTTGCTATTTAGCTCCACCTGAGTCTGTCTTCCTTGCTCCTTGTCAATGTTCCAATGTTGGATCTGAGCTACTGCATCTTTCCTTGGGCCTGCTGCTCTGCTAGATAAGTGCTTCTAGTTTGTTTTCTGTTTTTTCTGTCCAGCTTGCTATTAACTTTTGCTGGAAGCTCTGAGAAGCAAAGGGGTGCACCGCCGTGCTGTTAGTTCGGCACGGTGGGTCTTTTTGCCCCTTTGCGTGGTTTTCGTTTTAGGGTTTTTTGTAGACTGCATAGTTCTCTTTGCTATCCTCGCTCTGTCTAGAATATCGGGCCTCACTTTGCTGAATCTATTTCATCCCTACGTTTTGTCTTTTCATCTTGCTAACAGTCATTTTATGTGGGGGGCTGCCTATTCCTTTGGGGTATTTCTCTGAGGTAAGTCAGGCTTGTATTTCTATCTTCAGGCTAGTCAGCTCCTCAGGCAGTGCCGAGTTGCATAGGTAGTGATAGGCGCAATCCACTGCTGCTTATAGTTGTGTGAGGATAGATCAGGTACTGCAGTCTACAGAGATTCCACGTCTCAGAGCTCGTCCTATTGTTTTTGGTTATTGCCAGATCTCTGTATGTGCGCTGATTACTGCACGCTGTGTTGCCTGATTGCCAGCCATAACAGTACAAGGAGCCACCCAATGATTCCCAATAGAGGGAAAAAAGAAATCCTGACATCATTTTTTTTTCTTAGCTCTGTCTTCAGTCTTTTTTTTCCCCTAGACATTAGAGTGCTTCAGGACACAGCTGTGGACATGGATATTCAGGCTCTGTGCTCCTCAATGGATAATCTCGTTGTAAATGTACAAAAGATTCAAGATACTATTGATCAGAAATCGATGCTAAAACCAAGAATTCCGATTCCTGATTTGTTTTTTTGGTGACAGAACTAAGTTCCTGAGCTTCAGAAATAATTGTAAGCTATTTTTGGCCTTGAAACCTCATTCTTCTGGTAATCCTATTCAACAGGTTTTGATTATTATTTCTTTTTTGCGCGGCGACCCACAGGACTGGGCGTTTTCTCTTGCACCAGGAGATTCTGCATTGAGTAATGTTGATGCATTTTTCCAGGCGCTGGGATTGCTTTACGATGAGCCTAATTCAGTGGATCAGGCTGAGAAAAATCTGCTGGCTTTATGCCAGGGTCAGGATGATGTAGAAGTATATTGTCAGAAATTTAGGAAGTGGTCAGTACTCACTCTGTGGAATGAATCTGCACTAGCGGCTTTGTTCAGAAAGGGTCTCTCTGAAGCTCTTAAGGATGTAATGGTGGGATTTCCTATGCCTGCTGGTTTGAATGAGTCTATGTCCTTGGCCATTCAGATCGGTCGTCGCTTGCGCGAGCGTAAATCTGTGCACCATCTGGCGGTATTGTCTGAGAGTAAATCTGAGCCTATGCAGTGCGACAGGACTATGACTAAAGTAGAACGGCAAGAACACAGACGTCTGAACAGACTGTGTTTCTATTGTGGTGATTCTACTCATGCTATTTCTAATTGTCCTAAACGCACTAGGCGGTTCGATAGCTCTGCCGTTATTGGTACTGTACAGTCCAAATTCCTTTTGTCCATTACCTTAATGTGCTCTTTGTCATCGTATTCTGTCATGGCGTTTGTGGATTCAGGCGCTGCCCTGAATCTGATGGATTTGGATTATGCTAAACGTTGTGGATTTTTCTTGGAGCCTTTGCGGTGTCCTATTCCGTTGAGAGGAATTGATGCTACATCTTTGGCCAAGAATAAGCCTCAGTACTGGGCCCAGCTGACCATGTGCATGGCTCCTGCACATCAGGAAGTTATTCGCTTTCTGGTACTGCATAATTTGCATGATGTGGTCGTGTTGGGGTTGCCATGGCTACAAACCCATAATCCAGTATTGGATTGGAACTCTATGTCGGTAACCAGCTGGGGTTGTCAGGGAGTACATGGTGATGTTCCATTTTTGTCTATTTCGTCATCCATTCCTTCTGACATCCCAGAGTTCTTGTCGGACTTTCAGGATGTATTTGAAGAGTCCAAGTCTGATGCCCTACCTCCGCATAGGAATTGTGATTGTGCTATCGATTTGATTCCTGGTAGTAAATTCCCTAAGGGTCGTTTATTTAATTTGTCCGTACCTGAACACACCGCTATGCGCAGTTATGTGAAGGAGTCCCTGGAGAAGGGACATATTCGCCCATCGTCGTCACCATTGGGAGCAGGGTTCTTTTTTGTAGCCAAGAAGGATGGTTCGCTAAGACCGTGTATTGATTACCGCCTTCTTAATAAGATCACTGTTAAGTTTCAGTATCCCTTGCCATTGATTTCTGACTTGTTTGCTCGGATTAAGGGGGCTAGTTGGTTTACTAAGATTGATCTTCGTGGTGCGTATAATCTGGTGAGAATCAGGCAGGGAGATGAATGGAAAACGGCATTTAATACGCCCGAGGGTCATTTTGAGTATCTGGTGATGCCGTTTGGACTTGCCAATGCTCCATCTGTTTTTCAGTCTTTTATGCATGACATTTTCCGTGAGTATCTGGATAAATTCTTGATTGTTTACTTGGATGACATTTTGATCTTCTCAGATGATTGGGAGTCTCATGTGAAGCAAGTCAGAATGGTTTTCCAGGTACTGCGTGCTAATTCCTTGTTCGTGAAGGGATCAAAGTGTCTCTTCGGTGTGCAGAAAGTTTCATTTTTGGGGTTCATCTTTTCCCCTTCTACTATCGAGATGGATCCGGTTAAGGTTCAGGCCATCCAGGATTGGACTCAGCCGACATCTCTAAAAAGTCTGCAGAAATTCCTGGGCTTTGCTAATTTTTATCGTCGCTTCATCTGTAATTTTTCTAGCATTGCCAGACCATTGACCGATTTGACCAAGAAGGGTGCTGATTTGGTTAATTGGTCTTCTGCTGCCGTGGAAGCTTTTCAGGAGTTGAAGCGTCGTTTTTGCTGTGCCCCTGTGTTGTGTCAACCTGATGTTTCTCTTCCGTTCCAGGTCGAGGTTGATGCTTCTGAGATTGGTGCAGGGGCGGTTTTGTCACAGAGAGGTTCTGGTTGCTCAGTGTTCAAACCATGTGCTTTCTTTTCCAGGAAATTTTCTGCTGCTGAGCGTAATTATGATGTGGGCAACCGAGAGTTGCTGGCCATGAAGTGGGCATTTGAGGAGTGGCGTCATTGGCTTGAGGGTGCTAAGCATCGCGTGGTGGTTTTGACTGATCATAAGAACCTTACTTATCTTGAGTCTGCCAAGCGCTTGAATCCTAGACAGGCCCGTTGGTCGTTATTTTTTGCTCGTTTTGATTTTGTGATTTCATACCTTCCGGGCTCTAAAAATGTGAAGGCGGATGCTCTGTCTAGGAGTTTTGTGCCCGACTCTCCGGGGTTATCTGAGCCGGCGAGTATCCTCAAGGAAGGAGTCATTGTGTCTGCCATCTCCCCTGATTTGCGGAGAGTGTTGCAGAAATTTCAGGCTAATAAACCTGATCGTTGTCCGGCCGAGAAACTGTTCGTCCCTGATAGGTGGACTAGTAAAGTTATCTCTGAACTTCATTGTTCGGTGCTGGCCGGTCATCCAGGAATCTTTGGTACCAGGGAGTTGGTTGCTAGATCCTTCTGGTGGCCATCTCTGTCACGGGATGTGCGTGCTTTTGTGCAGTCCTGTGGAATTTGTGCTAGGGCTAAGCCCTGCTGTTCACGTGCCAGTGGGTTGCTTTTGCCCTTGCCGGTCCCGAAGAGGCCTTGGACACATATTTCGATGGATTTCATTTCTGACCTTCCCGTTTCTCAAAAAATGTCGGTCATTTGGGTGGTCTGTGATCGCTTTTCTAAAATGGTCCATCTGGTGCCCTTGGTTAAGTTGCCTTCCTCCTCTGATTTGGTGCCTTTGTTCTTCCAGCATGTGGTTCGTTTACATGGCATTCCTGAGAATATTGTTTCTGACAGAGGTTCCCAGTTTGTCTCGAGGTTCTGGCGAGCCTTTTGTGGTAGGATGGGCATTGACCTATCTTTCTCCTCGGCCTTCCATCCTCAGACTAACGGCCAGACCGAACGAACCAATCAGACCTTGGAAACATATCTGAGATGTTTTGTTTCCGCTGACCAGGATGATTGGGTGTCATTTTTGCCGTTGGCTGAGTTCGCCCTTAATAATCGGGCCAGCTCGGCTACCTTGGTCTCTCCATTTTTCTGCAATTCTGGGTTCCATCCTCGTTTCTCTTCAGGACAGGTTGAGTCTTCGGACTGTCCTGGTGTGGATTCTGTGGTGGACAGGTTGCAGCAGATCTGGACTCAGGTAGTGGACAATTTGACCTTGTCCCAGGAGAAGGCTCAGCTTTTCGCTAATCGCAGACGCCGTGTGGGACCCCGACTTCGTGTTGGGGATCTGGTTTGGTTATCTTCTCGTCATATTCCTATGAAGGTTTCCTCTCCTAAATTTAAACCTCGTTTTATTGGTCCGTATAGGATTTCTGAGATTCTCAATCCGGTGTCTTTTCGTCTGACCCTCCCAGACTCCTTTTCCATACATAATGTATTCCATAGGTCGTTGTTGAGGAGATACGTGGCACCTATGGTTCCATCTGTGGAGCCTCCTGCCCCTGTTTTGGTGGAGGGGGAATTGGAGTATATTGTGGAGAAGATTTTGGATTCTCGTGTCTCTAGACGGAAACTCCAGTATCTGGTTAAATGGAAGGGTTATGCTCAGGAAGATAATTCCTGGGTTTTTGCCTCTGATGTCCATGCCCCAGATCTTGTTCGTGCCTTTCATGTGGCTCATCCTGGTCGGCCTGGGGGTTCTGGTGAGGGTTCGGTGACCCCTCCTCAAGGGGGGGTACTGTTGTGAATTCTGTGGCTAAGTTCACTTCTGTGGTCACAAGTGGTATTGCAGTCTCTGGGCTTCCTCCCTCAGGTGTTTTGGTGAGCTCGTTGGCTGCCTTGCTATTTAGCTCCACCTGAGTCTGTCTTCCTTGCTCCTTGTCAATGTTCCAATGTTGGATCTGAGCTACTGCATCTTTCCTTGGGCCTGCTGCTCTGCTAGATAAGTGCTTCTAGTTTGTTTTCTGTTTTTTCTGTCCAGCTTGCTATTAACTTTTGCTGGAAGCTCTGAGAAGCAAAGGGGTGCACCGCCGTGCTGTTAGTTCGGCACGGTGGGTCTTTTTGCCCCTTTGCGTGGTTTTCGTTTTAGGGTTTTTTGTAGACTGCATAGTTCTCTTTGCTATCCTCGCTCTGTCTAGAATATCGGGCCTCACTTTGCTGAATCTATTTCATCCCTACGTTTTGTCTTTTCATCTTGCTAACAGTCATTTTATGTGGGGGGCTGCCTATTCCTTTGGGGTATTTCTCTGAGGTAAGTCAGGCTTGTATTTCTATCTTCAGGCTAGTCAGCTCCTCAGGCAGTGCCGAGTTGCATAGGTAGTGATAGGCGCAATCCACTGCTGCTTATAGTTGTGTGAGGATAGATCAGGTACTGCAGTCTACAGAGATTCCACGTCTCAGAGCTCGTCCTATTGTTTTTGGTTATTGCCAGATCTCTGTATGTGCGCTGATTACTGCACGCTGTGTTGCCTGATTGCCAGCCATAACAGGGAGTCAATGATGAAGGTGATGAATTGGGCAATGATGGTTGTGGAGGAGGCAATGATGGAGGTGATGGGCAATGATGGTGGTGGTGGGAGGCAATGATGGAGGTGATGAAATGGACAATGATGGTGGTGGTGGGAGGCAATGATGGAGGTGATGAAATGGACAATGATGGTGGTGGGGGAGGCAATGATGGAGGTGATGAATTGGGCAATAATGGTTGTGGGGGAGGCAATGATGGAGGCAATGATGGAGGTGATGAAATGGGCAATGATGGTGGTGTGGGGAGGCAATGATGGAGGTGATGGGCAATGATGGTGGGGGAGGCAATGATGGAGGTGATGGGCAATGATGGTGGGGGAGGCAATGATGGAGGTGATGGGCAATGATGGTGGTGTGGGAGGCAATGATGGAGGCAATGATGGAGGTGATGAAATGGGCAATGATGGTGGTGTGGGGAGGCAATGATGGAGGTGATGGGCAATGATGGTGGGGGTGGCAATGATGGAGGTGATGGGCAATGATGGTGGTGGTGGGAGGCAATGATGGAGGTGATGAAATAGACAATGATGGTGGTGGGGGAGGCAATGATGGAGGTGATGAAATGGACAATGATGGTGGTGGAGGAGGCAATGATGGAGATGATGAAATGGGCAATGATGGTGGTGGGAGGCAATGATGGAGGTGATAGGCAATGATGGTGGGGAGGCAATGATGGAGGTGATGGGCAATGATGGCGGTGGGGTAGGCAATGATGAAGGTGATGGGAAATGGTGGTGGTAGTGGGAGGCAATGATGGAGGTGATGAAATGGGCAATGAAGGTGGTGGGGGAGACAATGATGGAGGTGATGGGCAATGATGGTGGTGTGGGAGGCAATGATGGAGGTGATGAAATGGACAATAATGGTGGGGGAGGCAATGATGGAGGTGATGAATTGGGCAATGATAGTGGTGGGGGAGGCAATGATGGAGGTGATGGGCAATGATGGTGGGGGAGGCAATGAAGGAGGTGATGGGCAATGATGGCGGTGGGGGAGGCAATGATGGAGGTGATGGGCAATGATGGTGGTGGTAGGAGGCAATGATGGATGTGATGAAAAAGACAATGATGGTGGTGGAGGAGGCAATGATGGAGGCGATGATGGAGGTGATGAAATGGGCAATGATGGTGGTGGGGGAGGCAATGATGGAGGTGATGGGCAATGATGGTGGTGGGGGAGGAGGCAATGATGGAGGTGGTGGAATGGGCAGTGATGGGGTGGTGGGGGAGAATGATAGGGGTGGTGGGGAGAAGGCAATGATGGAGGTGGTGATGAGGACAATGATGGGGGTGGAGAGGGGCTGCATTAAACTTTATGAGGGGGCTACATTATATTATGTGTGGGGACTGCATTATTCTCAAGGGACTTCAAGCTTGAGGGGGATAATTTGCATATTCCAGGTGCCTTCTGGGAAAAGCGAAGAGTCTCCCTAAGCAAGAAGATCGTTGGATACAGCCGGGACCAGCTGCTTGGAAAGCATCACCAAACCAGGGATTCAAGCTTGAGGAGGATAATTTGCATATTCCAGGTGCCCTCTGGGAAAAGCGAAGAGTCTCCCTAAGCAAGAAGATCGTTGGGTACAGCCGGGACCAGCTGCTTGGAAAGCATCACCAAACCAGGGATTCAAGCTTGAGGAGGATAATTTGCATATTCCAGGTGCCCTCTGGGAAAAGCGAAGAGTCTCCCTAAGCAAGAAGATCGTTGGGTACAGCCGGGACCAGCTGTTTGGAAAGCATCACCAAACCAGGGATTCAAGCTTGAGGAGGATAATTTGCATATTCCAGGTGCCCTCTGGGAAAAGCGATGAGTCTCCCTAAGCAAGAAGATCGTTGGGTACAGCCGGGACCAGCTGCTTGGAAAGCATCACCAAACCAGGGATTCAAGCTTGAGGAGGATAATTTGTATATTCCAGGTGCCCTCTGGGAAAAGCGAAGAGTCTCCCTAAGCAAGAAGATCGTTGGGTACAGCCGGGACCAGCTGCTTGGAAAGCATCACCAAACCAGGGATTCAAGATTGAGGAGGATAATTTGCATATTCCAGGTGCCTTCTGGGGAAAGCGAAGAATCTCCCTAAGCAAGAAGATCGTTGGGTACAGCCGGGACCAGCTGCTTGGAAAGCATCACCAAACCGCGCGCCGTAATTTTTGCCTGTAGGGCATTATTGCAAGAAAGCTTGGCTGAGTAGATTACACAAGAAGGAAAACACACAGCAAGTCAGCAGGATCTAGGAGCAACATGGCAGATGTGACAACCTACATGGTGAGCTGCAGCATGTGCTACATGTTCACAGATCGACCAGAAGAAGAATCCAATTTCACCTGTCAGAAGTGTAGACTAGTGGCCCTTTTAGAAGAAAAGGTGCGGGGTCTGGAAGAAAGAATAGCAACTTTGAAACTCATCAAAGAGAATGAAGACTTCCTAGACAGAACAGAAGCATCTCTACTGGTCACAGAAGGTGAAAAAAGTGTCAGAGAACCTTCAAAAGCAGATGAGTGGAAACATGTGACCAAAAGAAGCAAGAAGACCATGGAGAAATCACCAACCACACAACTGAAGAACCGATATCAAATCTTTGTAGAGGATGAAGATGGCACATCTAAGAATGAAGCAATACCAGCAAGCAAAAAAAAAAAGGGCACACAGCAACAAGTGACCACAAAAAGTACAGCCAAGAAGCAACGAAGAGTGGTGGTGGTGAGAGACTCGCTACTGAGAGGCACAGAAGCAGCCATCTGCAGACCGGACATAACCGCAAGAGAAGTATGCTGCCTTCCAGGTGCGATGATCAAGGATGTGACCGATAGGATACCAAAGCTCTTCAGCTCCAAGGACGTCCACCCATTTCTTCTGATACATGTTGGAACCAATGACACGGCAAGGAAGGACCTACCGACAATCTGCAAGGACTTTGAAGAGTTGGGGAAGAAAGTAAAGGAACTGGATGCACAGGTAGTTTTTTCTTCTATCCTTCCAGTAGACGGGCATGGCACCAGGAGATGGAACAGGATCATTGATGCGAACAACTGGCTAAGATGATGGTGCAGACAACAAGGATTCGGATTCCTGGACCACGGTGTGAATTACTTGTACGATGGACTCCTCGCCAGAGACGGACTACACCTCAACAAACCTGGGAAACACACATTCGCCAGAAGACTCGCTACACTCATCAGGAGGGCGTTAAACTAGAAGAAGAGGGGACGGGAAGAAAAACATTAGACTGGAACAAAGAAGACCCAGGAAAACATACTCAGAAGGGAGGTAAGAACATTTCTAAAATCCACAGCGAGGAGATTGGAACAAAACAAAATCCTCTAAACTGCATGCTTGCAAACGCCAGAAGCCTGACAAACAAGATGGAAGAACTAGAAGCAGAAATATCTACAGGTAACTTTGACATAGTGGGAATAACCGAGACATGGTTAGATGAAAGCTATGACTGAGCAGTTAACTTACAGGGTTACAGTCTGTTTAGAAAGGATCGTAAAAATCGGAGAGGAGGAGGGGTTTGTCTCTATGTAAAGTCTTGTCTAAAGTCCACTTTAAGGGAGGATATTAGCGAAGGGAATGAGGATGTCGAGTCCATATGGGTCGAAATTCATGGAGGGAAAAATGGTAACAAAATTCTCATTGGTGTCTGTTACAAACCCCAAAATATAACAGAAATCATGGAAAGTCTACTTCTAAAGCAGATAGATGAAGCTGCAACCCATAATGAGGTTCTGGTTATGGGGGACTTTAACTACCCGGATATTAACTGGGAAACAGAAACCTGTGAAACCCATAAAGGCAACAGGTTTCTGCTAATAACCAAGAAAAATTATCTTTCACAATTGGTGCAGAATCCAACCAGAGGAGCAGCACTTTTAGACCTAATACTATCTAATAGACCTGACAGAATAACAAATCTGCAGGTGGTCCGGCATCTAGGAAATAGCGACCACAATATTGTACAGTTTCACCTGTCTTTCACTAGGGGGACTTGTCAGGGAGTCACAAAAACACTGAACTTTAGGAAGGCAAAGTTTGACCAGCTTAGAGATGCCCTTAATCTGGTAGACTGGGACAATATCCTCAGAAATAAGAATACAGATAATAAATGGAAAATGTTTAAGAACATCCTAAATAGGCACTGTAAGCGGTTTATACCTTGTGGGAATAAAAGGACTAGAAATAGGAAAAACCCAATGTGGCTAAACAAAGAAGTAAGACAGGCAATTAACAGTAAAAAGAAAGCATTTGCACTACTAAAGCAGGTGGGCACCATTGAAGCTCTAAAAAACTATAGGGAGAAAAATACTTTATCTAAAAAACTAATTAAAGCTGCCAAAAAGGAAACAGAGAAGCACATTGCTAAGGAGAGTAAAACTAATCCCAAACTGTTCTTCAACTATATCAATAGTAAAAGAATAAAAACTGAAAATGTAGGCCCCTTAAAAAACAAGTGAGGAAAGAATGGTTGTAGATGACGAGGAAAAAGCTAATATATTAAACACCTTCTTCTCCACGGTATTCACGGTGGAAAATTAAATGCTAGGTGAAATCCCAAGAAACAATGAAAACCCTATATTAGGGGTCACCAATCTAACCCAAGAAGAGGTGCGAAACCGGCTAAATAAGATTAAAATAGATAAATCTCCGGGTCCGGATGGCATACACCCACGAGTACTAAGAGAACTAAGTAATGTAATAGATAAACCATTATTTCTTATTTTTAGGGACTCTATAGCGACGGGGTCTGTTCCGCAGGACTGGCGCATAGCAAATGTGGTGCCAATATTCAAAAAGGGCTCTAAAACTGAACCTGGAAATTATAGGCCAGTAAGTCTAACCTCTATTGTTGGTAAAATATTTGAAGGGTTTCTGAGGGATGTTATTCTGGATTATCTCAATGAGAATAACTGTTTAACTCCATATCAGCATGGGTTTATGAGAAATCGCCCCTGTCAAACCAATCTAATCAGTTTTTATGAAGAGGTAAGCTATAGGCTGGACCACAGTGAGTCATTGGACGTGGTATATCTCGATTTTTCCAAAGCGTTTGATACCGTGCCGCACAAGAGGTTGGTACACAAAATGAGAATGCTTGGTCTGGGGGAAAATGTGTGTAAATGGGTTAGTAACTGGCTTAGTGATAGAAAGCAGAGGGTGGTTATAAATGGTATAGTCTCTAACTGGGTCACTGTGACCAGTGGGGTACCGCAGGGGTCAGTATTGGGACCTGTTCTCTTCAACATATTCATTAATGATCTGGTAGAAGGTTTACACAGTAAAATATCGATATTTGCAGATGATACAAAACTATGTAAAGCAGTTAATACAAGAGAAGATAGTATTCTGCTACAGATGGATCTGGATAAGTTGGAAACTTGGGCTGAAAGGTGGCAGATGAGGTTTAACAATGATAAATGTAAGGTTATACACATGGGAAGAAGGAATCAATATCACCATTACACACTGAACGGGAAACCACTGGGTAAATCTGACAGGGAGAAGGACTTGGGGATCCTAGTTAATGATAAACTTACCTGGAGCAGCCAGTGCCAGGCAGCAGCTGACAAGGCAAACAGGATCATGGGGTGCATTAAAAGAGGTCTGGATACACATGATGAGAGCATTATACTGCCTCTGTACAAATCCCTAGTTAGACCGCACATGGAGTACTGTGTCCAGTTTTGGGCACCGGTGCTCAGGAAGGATATAATGGAACTAGAGAGAGTACAAAGGAGGGCAACAAAATTAATAAAGGGGATGGGAGGTCTACAATACCCAGATAGATTAGCGAAATTAGGATTATTTAGTCTAGAAAAAAGATGACCGAGGGGCTATCTAATAACCATGTATAAGTATATAAGGGGACAATACAAATATCTCGCTGAGGATCTGTTTATACCAAGGAAGGTGACGGGCACAAGGGGGCATTCTTTGCGTCTGGAGGAGAGAAGGTTTTTCCACCAACATAGAAGAGGATTCTTTACTGTTAGGGCAGTGAGAATCTGGAATTGCTTGCCTGAGGAGTTGGTGATGGCGAACTCAGTCGAGGGGTTCAAGAGAGGCCTGGATGTCTTCCTGGAGCAGAACAATATTGTATCATACAATTATTAGGTTCTGTAGAAGGACGTAGATCTGGGGATTTATTATGATGGAATATAGGCTGAACTGGATGGACAAATGTCTTTTTTCGGCCTTACTAACTATGTTACTATATTACTATGTTACATTCTATTATGGTGGGTTACATATTACTATATGAGGGGGCTACAGTATACTCTATGGGGGGCTCAATTATATTCTGTAGTGGGGCTGCATTCTCTCAGGGAACTACATTATATTCTGGGGAGGCTACATCATACTATATGAGGGGGGCAGCATTATGCCCTATGAAGGGGCTACAGTATACTCTATGGGGGGCTGCATTATATTCTGTGGTGGGCTGCATTACACTATATGAGGGGGGCTGCATTATACCCTATGAGGGTGCTACATTATATTCTATGGTGGGGACTGCGTTATACCTGAGGGGGTTGCATTATATTTTGTGGGGTGCTGCATTATATTCTATGAGAGGGGACTGCATTATATTTTATGAGGGGGCTACATTATATTCTATGAGGGGGCGACATTATATGCTATGAGGGGGCTACCCCTCTTTGATTCTACCCCAACCCCTGCTACATAATTAAGATGTGTACTACCTTATATTATACCCTGATATTAGTGTGTTTTACCATACAATTGGTGGTCTTGTATCTACTTCTATGTAGCTACATAGTGGGCCTCAAGATTGATTTTCTCTGGTGGGCCCAAGATGCTCCAGTCCGACGCTGTGTGTAAGCCTAGCATTTTTTCTTCTGATCTTCTGATCAAACAAAAACATGGCTGCGCCCACAGAGAAGTTCTGTGTTACCTGAAGAGAAAATTTGCATCTTTATTACCAGAGGTCATACCTTTAGAAGGAAGAGCCACAGAAGAAAAAGAAAAACCTGTTCCACAGTCAGTGGAGCAGCGCCAAGTGGAGGAGGTGAATGACCTTTTTAAATAAAGAACAGCTAAGGCTACTTTCACGCATCAGGTTTTTTGATTTATGTTCCTTTGTTCTTTTCAATCACTGTTTATCATTTATTTATTCTTATATGATGTTTAAATATTTGTTCATACAATTAAATAAATAAAACATTTAGAGTAGGTAATTGACATGAGATTGTGGGGGCTCAAGACCCAGCACCCTCACCAGCTATTCTCTATGTTGGCAGCTGCAGAAAGTGGTCGATTGGAGAGCGGAACTACAACTCCATCATCTATGTAGTGGGGGAAGTGGGGTACCTCAGATCCACACCTATTAAAGGGAACCTGTCACCCCCAAAATCGAAGATGAGCTAAGCCCACCAGCATCAGGAGCTTATCTACAACATTCTGGAATACTGTAGATAAGTCGCTGATGTATCCTGAAAGATGAGAAAAAGAGGTTAGATTATACTCACCCAGGGGCGGTCATGCTGCGGTCCGGTCCGATGGGTGTCGCGGTCCGGTCTGGGGCTTCCCATCTTCTTACGATGACATCCTCTTCTTGTAGTCACGCTGCGGCTCCAGCGCAGGCGTACTTTGTCTGTCCTGTTGATTCAGAGCAAAGTACTGCAGTGCGCAGGCGCCAGGAAAGGTCAGAGAGGCCCAGCGCCTGCGCACTGCAGTACTTTGCTCTGCCCTCAACAGGGCAGACAAAGTACGCCTGCGCCGGAGCCACAGCGTGAAGACAAGAAGAGGACGTCATTGTAAGAAGATGGGAAGCCCCGGACCGCGACACCCATCGTACCAGGACCGCCCCTGGGTGAGTATAATCTAACCTCTTTTTCTAATCTTTTCAGGATACATTGGGGGCTTATCTACAGCATTACAGAATGCTGTAGATAAGCCCCTGATGCTGGTGGGCTTAGCTCACCTTCGATTTTGGGGGCGACAGGTTCCCTTTAATGTTAATAGGGTTGGAGGTGCAGTACCCGGCCACAGCCACTATGCTGTGCAGTTCCAGCCACCGCCAGCACTGAGAAAAGCTGATCGCTGGGGATGTTGGATGTTGCACCGCCATATATCTGATATTGATGACCTAACTTAAGGTCAGGTCATCAGCATAAAGTATGGGGCAGCCTCATTAATTTATATATCATAAGTCTATTTGAACCTACGTAAAGATAGGAAATATAATATTTATGACAAACACAAAATTAAAAAAAAACTGTAAATATAATGTTTAGGGGGGAAAATAACCTCAAACAACAAAAACCCCAAATTGTAGAAATGCTGCAGAATAATAACCACCAGACACTAATAAACACAAGGTCGTGTCCCCACAGGCTGACACCTACTGTACTTGTGAAGACAAACGCCCAGAGCCAGTTGTAACTTAGACAAAGACATGGCAATTAGATTTTATGTGCTAGGTTATTAGGATAATATACAACATAATTACAAAGAAATTTTAAGGCCATGTCATGGTGTTCTTAAGAGCTCATGAAAGTAAGGAGTTCACTTTGTGTATTTCTTGATGTATAATAACTTTGAAGCCTATAAAATGATATGAATCACACATAATCCGAGTGTACATGTATCAACTGCAATACAGCCCTGACAACTACAACATGAAGGTCATGAGCTCACATGGGCAAATCATTTAATGTGAGCATGCCACTTTCTAGAAAGAGTTATGAGATTGGCCAACAAAAAAAGTGCAATTAGTGGAATTTACACGATTTTAAAAGATTTATTTTTCAATAAAATATAATATATAAATTGTTCTTCCTCTGCTACAAGATTATCCTGATTCTTTGTTTAATAAACTACATCACTCCTTACCTGTAAAATGCCTACATTGCACATCTATGAAGTTAAAGTAGAATGGGGTATGTTTAAATTTTGCTGTCAGTGTATATATATATATATAGCTATTGCTATCCGCATTTTATGCCTACATAGACATTTGGCATCATTTTGGGGCATAGCTGTCATTACCCTGGGTAAAGCAGTGATGTGTAGAGGATATGACAGGGTGAATCAGAAAATTAAGTATTTCTCCCAGAAAATTATTGCAATTACATTTGTTTTGTTATACACATGCTTATTTCCAGTGGCGTAACTACCGCGGTCGCAGAGGTCGCCAGTGCGACCGGGCCCGGCAGGTCAGGGGCCCGGGCCCGGCAGGCAGGCTCGGACTGGCAGTGCCTCCCCCCGCTCCAGGGCCTCCCCCCCCTTCCCCGCCGCCGCCGCTGCCTTGAATACTCACCCTGCTCCAGCGATGGTCTCGGCGTCTGCACTGCAGCTCGTTCCTGCTTGAGCGGTCACGTGACACCGCTCATTAAGATCATGAATATGCGCATATTCATGATCTTAATGAACGGTGTCACATGACCGCTCAAGCAGGAAGAAGGTGCTGCGCCGGCGCCGCCGTCTGGAGTCGGGACAGAGCGCGAGGGATGTCGGCACGGCCGTGCAGTGGGAAGACAGGTGAGTATGAGGGACGAGGGACGGGGGGACGGGGGGACGGGGGGACGGGGGAACGGGGGGGGGGGGGGGGATGAAGGAGGACATAAGCCGGCGCGCCGAGCAGGAGCGGAGAGCTAAGCCTGCATACAGGGGGGAATATGAGCCATGCAGGGGGGAATATGAGCCATGCAGGGGGGGATATGAGCCATGCAGGGGGGAATATGAGCCATGCAGGGGGGAATATGAGCCATGCAGGGGGGAATATGAGCCATGCAGGGGGGGATATGAGCCATGCAGGGGGGGATATGAGCCATGCAGGGGGGAATATGAGCCATGCAGGGGGGAATATGAGCCATGCATACAGGAGGGGTAATATGAGCTATGTATATGGGATAGGAGGGAGATGAGCCATGCATACAGGAGGGGGGTCATTATACAGTATTGAGCATCATGTGTGGCCGTTATACAGTATGCAGCATCATGTGTGGCCATTATACAGTATGGAGCATCATGTGTGGTGGCCGTTATACAGTATTGAGCATCATGTGTGGCCATTATTCTATGGGGGTTACATTGAGTTGTATGGCAGGGCTGCAGGGGGGGGGCCCCATTTGGAAGTTCGCACCGGGGCCCCTAACTTTGTAGTTACGCCACTGCTTATTTCCTTTGTGTGTATTGGAGCAATAGAAAAAAAAAATAGAAAAAAGGGCAAATTTTACACAATTTCACACAAAGCCCCTAAAATGGGCTGGAGAAAATTGTTGGCACCCTCAACTTAATATTTGGTTGAAAACAAGAATGTACTGCGCCTTCAAAAATCATACATTGATCTAATACCGCTAGGCAAAAATATACCGTATATAACTGAACATGAGGTTCTTAGTTTAACATTTAGACCAGGGGTCCCCAACCTATAGCTCAGGAGCCACATGTGGCTCACGGTCCCATGAATTGTGGCTCGCGGCTGTCTTTCAGCTTAGTGAATTAGCTCCAGTTCTAGCAAACAGGCATGAAGAGCAAATCTGAAAATGATGAATTTTGTGACCAGCCCTGCACAGAAGAGCAGATCTGGACGCACATATAGGGGTTTTGAGATGATATACCGTATATACTCGAGTATAAGTTGACCCGAGTATAAGCCGACCCCCCTAATTTTGCCACAAAAAACTGGGAAAACTTAATGACTCGAGTATAAGCCTAGGGTGGAAAACGGAGCAGCTACCGGTTAATGTCAAAAATAAAAATAGATACCAATAAAAGTAAAATTAATTGAGACATCAGTAGGTTAAGTGTTTTTGAATATTCATATTGAATCAGGAGCCCCATATAATGCTCCATACAGTTCATTATTGCCCCATAGATGCTCCATATAAAGCTGTGCCCCATATACAATGCTCTGCACCGTTCATTATTGCCCCATAGCTGTGCCATATAGTGCTCTGCACCGTTCATTATTCCCCCATAGCTGTGCCATATAGTGCTCTGCACCGTTCATTTTTGTCCCATAGCTGTGCCATATAGTGCTCTGCACCGTTCATTATTGTCCCATAGCTGTGCCATATAGTGCTCTGCACCGTTCATTATTGTCCCATAGCTCTGCCATATAGTGCTCTGCACCGTTCATTATTGTCCCATAGCTGTGCCATATAGTGCCCTGCACCGTTCATTATTGTCCCATAGCTGTGCCATATAGTGCTCTGCACCGTTCATTATTGTCCCATAGCTGTGCCATATAGTGCTCTGCACCGTTCATTATTGTCCCATAGCTGTGCCATATAGTGCTCTGCACCGTTCATTTTTGTCCCATAGCTGTGCCATATAGTGCTCTGCACCGTTCATTATTGCCCCATTGATGTACATATAGTGCTCTACACCGTTCATTATTGTCCCATAGCTGTGCCATATAGTGCTCTGCACTGTTCATTATTGCCCCATTGATGTACCATAGAAAGCTCTGCCATTGCTGCTGCTGCATTAAAAATAAAAAATGCCATACTCACCTTTCTTGCTTGCAGCTCCTCAGTGTCTCGTCCCGGCGTCTCTCCGCACTGACTGATCAGGCAGAGGGCGGCACGCACACTATATGCGTCATCGCGCCCTCTGACCTGAACAGTCAGAGTGGAGAGACGCCGGGAAGATGGAGCGGCGCCGGGAAGATGGAGCGACGCCCGGCGTGTGGGACGGGGATAGGTAAATATGACATACTTACCTGCTCCCGGCGTCCCGCTCCTTCCCCCGGACAGCTGGTCTTTGGTGCCGCAGCCTCTTCCTCTATCAGCGGTCACCGGTACCGCTGATTAGAGAAATGAATATGCGGCTCCACCCCTATGGGAGTGGAGTCCATATTCATTTTTCTAATGAGCGGTCCCACGTGACCGCTGAAGAGGAGAAGAGCTGCAGCACCCGAAGACCGTGGGACGGCAGGGAGAGCGCCAGGATCGCCGGGACTAGGTAAGTATGCCTCAGCGCCCTCTCCCCCTCACCCGCCGACCCTGCCACCCACCGTGACTCGAGTATAAGCCGAGAGGGGCACTTTCAGCCAAAAAATTTGGGCTGAAAATCTTGGCTTATACTCGAGTATATACGGTAAGTATGGTATGCTGGAGACAAGATGACACCACCTGTCAGAGGAGATGTTTGAAGCCGGATGTGACAGTGTCTTGGGAGTGCTTTATAGGAGAATACTAAATGGGGGTATTGTGGGAACCATATAATGAGAAGAAAAATGATGCAGCACTCACCCTTGCGCTTCTTCCAAGTGTGCTCTTTATTCAGCAAAACATACTATGCATAGTATGAACCGGCATACGCAGTGATCTGTGAGGGAGCGGGAGTGAGGAGAGACCGGACGACAGCTGTTTCGCGCTACGGCGCTTCTACAGGTCCTATAGACCTGTAGAAGCGCCGTAGCGCGAAACAGCTGTCGTCCGGTCTCTCCTCACTCCCGCTCCCTCACAGATCACTGCGTATGCCGGTTCATACTATGCATAGTATGTTTTGCTGAATAAAGAGCACACTTGGAAGAAGCGCAAGGGTGAGTGCTGCATCATTTTTCTTCTCATTATATGGTCTTGTACAAAACTCTGACGATTGCATAGCACCACCCGCAGCTCACAGCAAGGGAGACCTCATCTGTCCTTCTGAAACAGATCGTTTAAGCGAATCTCCAATTGCGCTATAGTGAAGCTCTGTGCCGATCATCTTTCTGTTTCTTGGTATTGTGGGAACCCCTGGATCTTTGTATACTGCTTTGGCGTGATTTTTGTGGAAAAGCTTTGGTTAACTATTATGCTTGTAATGGGGGCTTTGGTTGCCACTATTGTGAGGGGGGCGGGAGCTGAATGTGGCTCTCAATGTCAGAAACGTTGGGGACCTCTGATTTAGACTGTATGAAGCCCACTGCAAACCTCTTAGTGGGTCCCTATTGCCCTAACGGAGCGGAGCTTTGCGCTGACCACCGCCATAGCGACAATGTAGCGGCAGGGTGGACGGCCTGATGCCTCACAACGCCCCTGCTGCAAGACAAAGTCCCCATGACTTCAGACCGCTCTGCCCCACCAGCACAAAACCACAGCAGCAATGGCCGCCACACAGCACCAACTTCAAATGAAAGGAGCCATGAAACTGAGATTCCTCAAGATTTCAAGTGAGAGCAAATATAGGCTAGACCCTTTTCTTTGCAGTCTCCTGCTAATTTAAAATCACCTGTGCCAAATGGGAGGAGTGCATGTCCAAAAAAAACCAGAACAGGTCATGCAATAATTTGTAAAGCGCTGCGGAATATGTTGGCGCTATATAAATAAAATTATTATTATATTATGCAATATGCTGAAAAAGAGATTGGAAGGAACCAAAAATCATACATTAATCTAATGCCGCTAGGCAAAAATATATATAACTGAACATGAAGTTCTTAGTTTAATATTCTGATTAGACTGTATAAAGCCCACTGCCACTTCACGGCAAACCTCTTAGTGGGTTGTTATTGCCCTAACGGAGCAGAGCCATGTGCTGACCACTGCTGCAGCGATAATGCATTGCCAGGGCGGACAGCCTGGTGCCTCACAGTGCCCATGCTGCAAGACAAAGGTGTTGGTGCTGTGTAGTGGTTATTGCTGCTATGGTTTTGTGCTGGTGCCGCGGCGCAGTCTCCAGTCATGGGGACTTTGTCTTGCAGCACAGGCGCTGTGATGCAACAGGCTGCCCGTTCTGCTGGTGCATTGTCACTGTGGCGGTGGTCGGCGCACAACCCCGCTCCATTAGGACGATAGGGACCCACTAACAGGTTCACTGTGAAGTGGCAGTGGGCTTCATACAGTCTGATCAGAATGTTAAACTAAGAACCTAATGTTCAGTTATAGATACACATGTGGTCAACATTGTTGGTACCCCTCGTTTAATGACAGAAAAACCCACAATGGTCACAGAAATAACTTGAATCTGACAAAAGTAACAATAAATACAAGATCTATGAAAATGAATAAATTAAAGTCAGACATTGCTTTTCAACCATGCTTCCACAGAATTAAAAAAATAAATAAAACTGGATAGAAATGATGGTACCCCTGAAAATAATGTGACAAAAGGGACATGATAAATCACGTTGTGTCCACTAACTAGCATAACAAATGTCTACAATCTTAGAATCAGTGAGTGGCCTGTATATAGGGCTACAGATACTCTCTGTGTTGTTTGGTGACATGGTGTGTATCACACGCAACATGGACCATAGGAAGCGAAGGAAAGAGTTGTCTCAGGAGATTAGAAATAAAATTATAGACAAACATGTTAAAGGTAAAAGTTATAAGACCATCTCCAAGCAGCATGATGTTCCTGTGACTACAGTTGCACATATTATTCAGAAATGTAAGATCCATGGGACTGTAGCCAACCTCCCTGGACGTGGCCGCAGGAGGAAAATTGATGACAAATCAAATAGACGGATAATATGGATAGTAACAAAAGAGCCCAGAAAAACTTCTAAACAGATTAAAGGTGAATTTCAATCTCAAGGAACATCAGTGTCAGATCGCACCATCTGTCGTTGTCTGAGCCAAAGTGGACTTCATGGGAGACGACAAAGGAGGACACCATGGTTGAGAAAAAATCATAAAAAAGCCAGACTGGAATTTGCCAAACTACATGTTGACAAGCCACAAAGCTTCTGGGAGAATGTCCTATGGACAGATGAGACAAAAATTGAACTTTTTGGCAAGGTACATCAGCTCTATGTTCACACACGGAAAAATGAAGCATATCAAGAAATGACCCAAAACACACAGCTAAAAACACCCGAGAATGGCTAAGAAGAAAACATTGGACTATTCTGAAGTGGACTTCACCTAAATCCTACTGAGCATCTTTGGAAAGAGCTGAAACATGCAGTCTGGAAAAGTCAACCTTCAAACATGAGACAACTGGAGCAGTTTGCGCTTGAGGAATGGGCCAAAATACCTGTCGAGAGGTGCAGAAATCTCATTGACAGTTACAGGAATTGTTTGATTACAGTGATTGCCTCAAAAGGTTATGCAACAAAATATTAAGTTAAGGGTATCATCATTTCTGTCCAGGTCTATTTCTTGAGTCTTATTTTTTTAACAATTCTGTGGAGGCATGGTTGAAAAGCAAAGTCTGACTTTCATTTGTTCATTTTCAGAGCTTTTTTATTTATTATTACTTTTGTCGGATCCAAGTTATTTCTGTGATCATTGTGTTTTTTTCTGTCATTAAACGAGGGGTACCAACAATTTTGACCACGTGTGTATTTTTGGCTAATGGCATTGGATTAATGTATGATTTT
Organism: Ranitomeya imitator; assembly: GCF_032444005.1. Taxonomy (NCBI): domain Eukaryota; kingdom Metazoa; phylum Chordata; class Amphibia; order Anura; family Dendrobatidae; genus Ranitomeya; species Ranitomeya imitator. Next base: position 737,010,006 of record NC_091284.1, on the reverse strand, counting down.
TGGAAGTGCTGTCTATTCTCTTTTTCAACTTAATATTTTGTTGCACACCCTTTGTAATAAATAGCTGCAATCAATTGCTGCCTATTTCCATAAACAAGCTTCTCACACCTCTCAACTGGAATTTTGGACCACTCTTCTTTTGCAAACTGCTCCAGGTCTCTCATATTTGAAGGGTGCCCCTTTCCAACAGACTTGTACAATCGCTACTTCTAACAGGTAGCGCTATAGAGTCCAAGTCATCTTTGTCTCTAAAGAGGCATTTTGCATATTAAATTCTCCCAACAGAAAATTTTAAGATCTCTCCACAGGAATTTAGATCCAGACTCATTACTGGCCACTTCAGAACTCTTCAGCGCTTTGTTTCCATCCATTTCTGGGTGCTTCTTGAAGTATGTTTTGGGTAATTGTCCTGCTGAAAGGATCCATGACCTAGGACACAAACCTAGCTTTCTGACACTGGGCATTATATTGCGACCCAAAATCCGGTGGTAATATTCAGATTTCAAGATGCCTTACACACAGAAAAGGCACCAAGTGTCAGAGGAACAAAAAAAACCATCTTTGAACCTCCACCATTTTTTACTTTAGGTACTGTGATCTTTTTGCTTTCAGTAAATAGTACAATTATGTGCTTTACCAAAAAGCTCTATCTTGGTCTCAGCTATCCACAAGACGCATTCTTACAAAGATTTTGGCTTACGCACATTTTGGCAAATCGTAATCTAGTTTTCTTATGTCTCTGAGTCAGCAGTGGGGACCTCTTGGGTCTCCTGTTATAACTTTTCATTTCATTCAAATGTCTTTTTTTTTTTCATTTAAAAATTACAAAAAGGAAAATGGGTCATTGTATTGTAAAAATGACCTAGCAACATGATTCTCCAGATATCACGAATGTGCTGCATTCTGCTGTGACTTGTGGTACATCTGAGATTAGCGTTTAGCAGAGCACAGGTCACCTTTAAATCTACATAGCCAGTCATGAATTAATTAGTAAAACACACTACTGTTAACAGGGTAAAAAAATCTATATGTATGGAATAAAATGATAAAATAAATAATAATCTATATAAATGTGTTAAATACCCCGAGAACACCCAGTGTGCCAGTGGTGTAGTGTGACACTACGCTAGTTAAAAGAAGTCATGCTCACCACATAGTAAAATCCCATAGAACAATCACAACAGAGAATGTGATCATATAAATGTTTATTAGATATTAATAGTAGACCATACAAAATAACATTAATAGTAGAGAGTAACAAATATATATATATGTATAAAAATGTATATTAAAATATATATATATATATATATATATATATATACATAAGTGCCTGTAGCTAGCTGGTGGCCCTATTGTATAGATTAGGTGTCCATAAGATATTCCAAACAGCCCAATAGACCAAAACAAACTGTGCTAATCTAATGTAAAAAAAACTGAAAGGGAAGTGGATGTAAGGGAAATATGCAATACTTATGTGCAATATAAATTACTAGCTATTGAACCCGTTCTACGCCCGGGTGGCGAGCATTTATATTGGTATATGGTCTCCATCCTTGTATGTGCTGCTCCATCCTGCGTCCCCATCCTGTCATGTGCTGCACCCATCCTCCGTCCCCATCCTGCGTCCCCATCCTGTCATGTGCTGCACCCATCCTGCATCCCCATCCTGGTATGTGCTGCACCCATCCTGTCATGTGCTGCACCCATCCTGCGTCCCCATCCTGGTATGTGCTGCACCCATCCTGCGTCCCCATCCTGTCATGTGCTGCACCCATCCTGCGTCCCCATCCTGTCATGTGCTGCTCCCATCCTGCGCCCCCGTTCTGTCATGTGCTGCTCCATCCTGCGCCCCCATTCTGTCATGTGCTGCACCCATCCTGCGTCCCCATCCTGTCATGTGCTTCACCCATCCTGCGTCCCCATCCTGGTATGTGCTGCACCCATCCTGCGTCCCCATCCTTCGTCCCCATCCTGTCATGTGCTGCACCCATCCTGCGTCCCCATCCTGTCATGTGCTGCACCCATCCTGCGTCCCCATCCTGCGTCCCCATCCTGTCATGTGCTGCACCCATCCTGCGTCCCCATCCTGGTATGTGCTGCGTCCCCATCCTGCGTCCCCATCCTGTGATGCGCTGCTCCCATCCTGCGTCCCCATCCTGTGATGCGCTGCTCCCATCCTGCGTCCCCATCCTGCGTCCCCATCCTGTCATGTGCTGCACCCATCCTGCGTCCCCATTCTGCGTCCCCATCCTGTCATGTGCTGCACCCATCCTGCGTCCCCATCCTGCGTCCCCATCCTGTCATGTGCTGCACCCATCCTGCGTCCCCATCCTGTCATGTGCTGCACCCATCCTGCGTCCCCATCCTGCGTCCCCATCCTGTCATGTGCTGCACCCATCCTGCGTCCCCATCCTGGTATGTGCTGCGTCCCCATCCTGCGTCTCCATCCTGTGATGCGCTGCTCCCATCCTGCGTCCCCATCCTGTGATGCGCTGCTCCCATCCTGCGTCCCCATCCTGCGTCCCCATCCTGCGTCCCCATCCTGTCATGTGCTGCACCCATCCTGCGTCCCCATCCTGCGTCCCCATCCTGTCATGTGCTGCACCCATCCTGCGTCCCCATCCTGGTATGTGCTGCGTCCCCATCCTGCGTCCCCATCCTGTGATGCGCTTCTCCCATCCTGCGTCCCCATCCTGTGATGCGCTGCTCCCATCCTGCGTCCCCATCCTGTGATGCGCTGCTCCCATCCTGCGTCCCCATCCTGTGATGCGCTGCTCCCATCCTGCGTCCCCATCCTGCGTCCCCATCCTGCGTCCCCATCCTGTCATGTGCTGCACCCATCCTGCGTCCCCATCCTGGTATGTGCTGCGTCCCCATCCTGCGTCCCCATCCTGGTATGTGCTGCATCCCCATCCTGCGTCCCCATCCTGGTATGTGCTGCATCCATCCGGGGGCCTGAGCAGGCGGGGACACCGGCGCGCTGTGGGGGTCAGGTGCCGGTATCGCCGCCAGCTCAGGCCCCCCAGCACTTACTATATTCACCTGTCCTGCGTTCCATCGCTGAGCGCCGCCATCTTCCCGGTCACCTGGCTGTGACTGTTCAGTCAGAGGGCGGCGCCGGCGCGCATTAAGCGCGTCATCGCGCCCTCTGAACTGAAGGTTACAGGCCGAAGACCGGGAAGATGGCGGCGCTCAGCGATGGAACGCAGGACAGGTGAATATGGCCGATACTCACCCTCCTGGCGGTCCCTGCTTCTCTGTTGGAGATCGCGGTGTGCGTTCAGTGTGAACGCACACCGCGATCTCCTGGGAACGTCACTCTGTGAGGCCCAGACTGCGCCGGCGCTTGCGCCTGCGCAGTCTATAAAGGCTTCGGACAGAGTGACGCTCCCAGCGTTATATTATAGATGTGTGTAATAAGGAATGTGCACAAAACTGAGTGATATAAACCAAGTGGGGTAACAAAATAATGGGCGATATAAGGGCAATATAGGAGGACACTTACTTTATATTAGTAGTATATATGACTCCGGGGACCACCAGTAGCTATCCAGGGCACCCCGACGTGCGTTTCGGACGCACTGTTCCTTCGTCAGGGGGTGTGTGGCAATTAACTATAGTAGGGTTTTTTTTAGCGTCCCGATAAATGTGTGCCGCCAATGGCTGAAGCAGCAGCGTGTACGGCGCATGCGCCGCCGGAAAACCCGGAAGCCAATGCCGGAGACGTCACGTGACCGGACGCACAGGGTCAGTTCCTGGCGTTACCAAGGCCACAATGACGCACCCGACGCGACCGCCGGACCCCAACCGCGCATGCGCACCACCGAGGATGCGCCATGAGCGTATAAAACAAGGGTAGATACATTGTGAATAGATAGTATTCATGCGGTTAGCGTAAAGGGATATAATGGGGGGTAAATTATACTAATCCACTTAGCACATACCGGAACAAAAGAAAAGGAGAGGTAAGAAAGGGTGTGTACAGGTCCTTCTCAAAAAATTAGCATATAGTGTTAAATTTCATTATTTACCATAATGTAATGATTACAATTAAACTTTCATATATTATAGATTCATTATCCACCAACTGAAATTTGTCAGGTCTTTTATTGTTTTAATACTGATGATTTTGGCATACAACTCCTGATAACCCAAAAAACCTGTCTCAATAAATTAGCATATTTCACCCATCCAATCAAATAAAAGTGTTTTTTAATAACAAACAAAAAAACCAACAAATAATAATGTTCAGTTATGCACTCAATACTTGGTCGGGAATCCTTTGGTAGAAATGACTGCTTCAATGCGGCGTGGCATGGAGGCAATCAGCCTGTGACACTGCTGAGATGTTATGGAGGCCCAGGATGCTTCAATAGCGGCCGTAAGCTCATCCAGAGTGTTGGGTCTTGCGTCTCTCAACTTTCTCTTCACAATATCCCACAGATTCTCTATGGGGTTCAGGTCAGGAGAGTTGGCAGGCCAATTGAGCACAGTAATACCATGGTCAGTAAACCATTTACCAGTGGTTTTGGCACTGTGAGCAGGTGCTGTTGAAAGTTTAATTGTAATCATTACATTATGGTAAATAATGAAATTTAACACTATATGCTAATTTTTTGAGAAGGACCTGTATGTGGAAGAACTAAATCTGTACCTGGGGCCAATATATATGACAGAATGTTGTCTGAGTGTACAGTGTAAGTAGGGGTATAAGTAATGGAAATTATAACAACTACGATTTAAAGAAAAAAGGGGACCAAGGAAAATTAATAATAGTGAGAGACATAGTAGATAATGAAAGAATATATATATATATAAATTATATATATATATACAGTTAATACATAATATAATATAAAGTGTACCTATTTAAAGTGACACAAATAAATAAATAATAATATTAATATAAATGTTAAACACACAAATAGTATAATTGCTTATTATATTCCACACCAGGGAATTCCATAAATCAGTCCTGGTGATCCGTGGCAGTCTCCAGATGAATCATATGAGTCCCATATGAGATAAGAATCCAATCCACGATCAATGAATATCAAGTAATTGAAGCAATAAATAACGGCCACCGGACGTATCAGGGACACCCACATGTAAGACAAGATCCATCCATCGGATTCCAAGTATCCATGGGTTGAGGACACCACTATCAACATCCAGGTCACCGGATCACATCACTCAGAGGGGTAAGGGTCAGGTATGTTACATAAATAATAATGGCCTATTGTATACAAAATTGTTAAAATTAATATCAAAGTCAAAAATACACAGCCAGTCATGAGTTAACAGGTTTTTTTGGCATGCAAAGGGTTTATAGTTACTTGTGGTCTATTGGCTGTGCCGCTTATTACAACCACACCCTTCCATTATATAAACTTGTGCCTGTCTTTGCTGTGAGCAACATAATCTTCATACTGTTCTTTGCTGCATTGGAGAAGGTGTTCTGCAGAGTCTCTCTTGTTTTTCTTGTTGTTGTTCTTGTTGACCAATCCTGGGCCTTTTCTCTACCGAGGACTTAAGCCTGATCTATGATTACCCTGACCAGGTCTCCCTCACTGAGTCTAAACTATGCAGTTTCCAGCAGGGATATTGGCCAGCAGTGAAGTTTTGGTTTGAGTTCTGGAGATGGACCACTGACACCAGAAACCAGTTTTGTCAAGGCCTGTCAGAAAAGCTAAGGCCATGTGCACACGTTCAGGATTTTTCGCATTTTTTTTGCGTTTTTTCGCTATAAAAACGTGATAAAAACGTGAAAAAAACGCTTACATATGCCTCCTATTAATTACAGTGTATTCCGCATTTCTAGTGCAAATGTTGCTTTTTTTTCTGCGAAAAAATCGCATTGCGGAAAAAAAAGCAACATGTTCATTAAAAATGCGGAATTGCGGGGATACCGCACACCAAGTAGTGCATTGATCTGCTTACTTTCCGCATGGGGCTGTGCACACCATGCGGGAAGTAAGCAGATTATGTGCGGTTGGTACCCAGGGTGGAGGAGAGGAGACTCTTCTCCACGGACTGGGCACCATATAATTAGTAAAAAAAAAAGAATTAAAATAAAAAATAGTCATATACTTACCCTCTGATGGCCCCGGTGTCTTCCCGCCTCTCTGCGCTGCATGCTGCCGCTTCTGTTCCTATAGATGGTCTGTGTGAAGGACCTACGATGACGTCGAGGTCCTGTGATTGGTCACGTGACCGCTCACGTGACCGCGACATCATCGAAGGTCCTGCACACACACACCATCTATATGAATGGACGCCACTGAGGAGATCAGCTATCTGCAGGGTGAGTATAACCATTTTTATTTTTTTTTAAATTATTTTTAAACATTCTATCTTTTACTATAGATGCGGCATATGCAGCATCTATAGTAAAAAGTTGGTCACACTTGTCAAACACTATGTTTGACAAGTGTGACCAACCTGTCAGTCAGTTTTCCAAGCGATGCTACAGATCGCTTGGAAAACTTTAGCATTCTGCAAGCTAATTTCGCTTGCAAAATGCTAAGAAAAACGCGAAAAAAACCGCAAAAAAAACGCAAAATAAAATGCGGATTTCTTGCAGAAAATTTCCGGTTTTCTTCAGGAAATTTCTGCAAGAAATCCGGACGTGTGCACATACGCTTAAGGACACATTGGTCCTGTATGAAACTACTGTGTCCTTGGAGGCCGCTATGGCATTAGTCATCTGGATTGACAGACGCCTCCGAGATAGACCCGTGATGACTCCTCCATCAACTGTACTTCCTAGGGTGGAGAGCTCTCTTTTGTGTCCTGATAAAACTATGCAGTTGGGGAGGACCTCAGGTTGGGCCAAACCTCCTGGGGTCCGCCACAGAACTAGGATGTTTCTTTTCTGGTCAGAATTTTCTGGTCAGAAAGGTCACTTCATTGTGGTCTATCCCTCCTCACTTAAATTAAAGAACCGGTCTTGTGGGGGATTACAACCTGAACGTAATTACCTCTCTGTTTGTCTTACCTGCAGAGGTGGTTGTTGGTACGAAAACTGAAAGAGTGTCTATTCTTTTGGATAGTGGGTCGGGGCCCAATATGGTGAATGTGCGGTTTGCCTGGACTTATGGCTTGACTTGTAGTGTTCTGGCAAAACCCATCCCCATATTTTCTATTGATTCTGTGCCTCTGTGGACAGGGGTGTTTCACACAGGTGGTGCATAACTTGGGCCTGCACATTGGGGTCCTCCATAAAGAACACATTTCTTGCTATGTGCTTGAAGATCTTCTGACACCCATTGTACTGGGTCTCCCGTGGTTAGTTGTCACGGATATTGTTGGACAGACTAAGTGCAACACAAAGGGATAAGGGAAGGGGAGTAACACACTAGGGAAGTGGGGAGAGTGGAGCCCCCTATACCAATCTAATGTCACCCTGTCTGTCCTATCTTCCCTATATAGGTTCTGCACCTATCACCGAACAGGATAATAAATACCTGCCTGACCCTGGCAATAAGCCCTGCATTGGGGAGGACAGGATGGGCGCTAGTCAATCCTCACTACTGCTAAAGACAACTGGGATCAACAAATAAAACAAGAACACTTAGCTTGAGAAGACTCAGAGAGAAGCACCAACGTCCTCCAAACTTCAAAAAGGACGATAGCCGAATGCTACTGCCCCAAGCCTCAGCAGGGAAATCCAAACAGAAAATATCACCCGCGCTTGCAAGCAGCAAGTATATCAATACTCAGTTCCAGGTGTGACCATTAGAACCAGGGGAGGTGGCCACTCATCTGCAAAGCAAACTACTAAGACCTTCTGCAGACAAATGCAGTGCAACAGTGTGCAGCTTCTAACACATCCGTGACATTAGTAAGCATAACCCAGTTGTAGATTGTCAGTCTAGGGAATTGACAAAATGGAGTGATTTCTGTAACAATAACTGTCTTAATATTCGCCTCTCTACAGTTTCCACCAAAACGCTACCCTCTTTTATGTCTAGATTTGAAGAGGTATTTTCTGAGGAATTGCCTCCTCACTGGGCTTATGACTGTCCCCTTAACATGCTCCCTTGAGCAAAACTACCCAAATCCAGGTTATACAATCTTTCGGGTCCCAAAAGACCGGCCATGAAGGAATATATCATGGAATGTCTTGCCAAGACATTCCTCTTCCCTAGTTGCTGTAGGTTTCTTTTTTGTAGAAAAAATAAAACGTAACTTTTATTGGAACTAAAGCCACACAAAAAAAAAACTAAACCAAACACCCAAGTGAATAAAAACTGGGGCAAAGTCTCAATCACATGGTATGGTGACCACACAGACTAGTTGTCCCCTCATAGGACTGAATGATTCCTCTATAGAATGTTAGAGAAATCAAATAAAATTAGGTTATGACTAAAAGAACTGGAGTCGAAAAACCACAAACAACACTCAGCGTCAAACCTAGTTATATGAGCAGATAATAGAAAAAACCATCGGAAGTAGCGTATAGTATAAACAGTGCTACTGGTGGCTATATAAATAGTATAAAAAGGAACAATCTCACCAGTTCCACGGTGTAGGCACAGGAGCACCGGATGGTCTCTGGTCAGAGGGTGATCCGGTGAGTAAAGGGGACGGCAGTCCCTATGTCAGTCCCTATGGGGCTATCAGTATGCTATCCCCAAGACTCCTGCCCTTACAAGGGCAGTCCACAGCTACCCCTGTATAAACATGCCCTGCACTCTCCCTGTATAGTCCGTCCCGATGCGTTTCATCCAAGCCAATTCTTCAGGGGACTTGCTTGTGCATGGGGATAAAGTGCCTATATGCTAAAAAGGAGGGACACGAAGTCCTGCCACCCTCAATGCTGTCCTGCAGAGAGTGGTAATGGCGTGGGGCTTGTATTTAAATAGCAAAAGGGGGAGGTAGAGAATGCACACTTGCATGACCACTTCCCTTTGGGGAATCATATGGCAGCTGGGAGTAACCATGGTGATGAGGCAACCAACATAAAACCATGTAGTATATCAACTGTGTACTGTCATGTATAAAGTAAAGAGCCCACGTGGCAGACCGCATTTAAAGTGTATTAGCGATGCGGATCACGGACCCTGATTTATAAAAATTAATTATTAACGCACTTACTATTCCGGGCGTCTATAACTGCCTTGGGCGTCCCAAACAAAAAGCACCGCGCTTAAAGAAAATGGCGCCGTTAGTACTTCCTGTTGGCAACGCACAAACCGGAAGTCAGGGTTGCCAGGCGATGGAGCGATGCTAAATGATAAGCCCAGCGCCGGCACCAGCGTTATCCAGAGACAGGGACGCCGTGCTGAACGCTAATGGCGCAACTAGTACTTCCTATTCTGTACACATGTACCGGAAGTTAGGGTTGCCGGGCGACAATAGGACGCTAAATCAACGCCCAATACATCCTATCCTGTGCGCATGCACCGGAAGTTAAGGTTGCCGGGCGATGCTAGGTAATAAGCCTAGTAGCTGGCGCCAGCGTTCCCAAAAACACGGGGACGCCGCACCGGGCGCCAATGGCGCCGCTAATACGTTCTGCACCGGAAGAGAGTTACCAGATGACAGGAAAACGTTAGACATGTAATGTCTATGGGTTTCCATATGGCATTTTTCATCTTTTTTTGGGTTAACCATGTTAAACATGTGGCATTTTAGTCCTTCTGTGTTCATCGGCATTTACTGTATTTCTGTCCCTTTAATGTACAATTATAGCCCCCTTTTTATGGTTTTTTTAAGGTTTATTTGTTTAGGGCTATAGTATATTATTTCTATTCTAAAGGGATACTCTCATCCTTCTGAATTGATGTATTATACATTTTCTAGCTTGTTATAGTGGGTGGTGTGGGCTACGCTATAAGCATACAGCCTAGCGTTTCATATTGCCTTGTTATACTCACTCCCGACGCTTGTGTACTAGTGACGCCAGTGGCTTTCAGCGCGGCATCCTTATTACTGGGGTACGCTAGCGCCGGCATTACATGTCTGTCTAACGTTTTCCTGTCATCTGGTAACTCTCTTCCGGTGCAGAACGTATTAGCGGCGCCATTGGCGCCCGGTGCGGCGTCCCCGTGGTTTTGGGAATGCTGGCGCCAGCTACTAGGCTTATTACCTAGCGTCCTATCGTCGCCCGGCAACCTTAACTTCCGGTGCATGCGCACAGAATAGGATGTATTGGGCGTTGATTTAGCGTCCTGTTGTCGCCCGGCAACCCTAACTTCCGGTACATGTGTACAGAATAGGAAGTACTAGTGGCGCCATTAGCGTTCGGCATGGCGTCCCTGTTTCTGGATAACGCTGGTGCCGGCTCTGGGCTTAGCATCGCTCTGTCGCCTAGCAACCCTGACTTCCGGTTTGTGCGTTGCCAACAGGAAGTACTAACGGCGCCATTTTCTTTAAGCGCGGTGCTTTTTGTTTGGGACGCCCAAGTGTTGTGAATTCCGCTCTTGGGCTCCCTCCGGTGGTTGTAAGTGGCACTTTTGTGAGTTCTGCTCTTGGACTCCCTCTTGTGGTTTCTAGTGGTATGGCTGCTCCTTGGAGTTAGCTGTCATCAGCTGCCTCCACTTATCGTCTCTTCTGCTCGGCTATTTAAGTCTGGCTCTTTCTTCAGCCTGTGCCACTTGTCAATGTTTCCTGGCTGGATTCACATCTCTGCTTGGATTCTCCTGGTTTCCTGACCAGTTCTGCAAAGATAAGTTCTGGCTTTGCTAATTTCAGTCCACATGTTGTGGACTTATTGTTCTGTGCATTCTATATTTGTCCAGCTTGTCAGTATGGATTATTTCTGTTAGCTGGAAGCTCTGGGAAGCAGATTTACCCTCCACACCTTTAGTCAGGTGTGGAGATTTTTGTAAACTCTGTGTGGATTGTTTTGTAGTTTTTATACTGACCGCACAGTATCCTTTCCTGTCCTATCTATCAAGCTAGACTGGCCTCCTATGCTAAAATCTGATTTCATTTCTGCGTATGTTATTTTCCCCTCCTCTCACCGTCAATATTTGTGGGGGGCTATCTTTCCTTTGGGGATTTTCTCTGAGGCAAGATAGGTTTCCTGTTTCCATCTTTAGGGGAAGTTAGATCTTAGGCTGTGCCGAGGGGTCTAGGGAGCGTCAGGTACCCCCCACGGCTATTTTTAGTTGCGCTGCTAGGTTCAGGGTTTGCGGTCAGTACAGATACCACCTCCTTCAGAGCTTGTCTCATGTTGTTCCTAAACCACCAGATCATAACAGTGCAAGTGGCCAAAAATGAATTAAATGCATCTCAAAAGAAGGAAAAGAAAGATCTGAACCATTTTTTTTTCTGTGCTTTGGTTTGTCTTTTTTTTTTTCCTCTTGATATCTGGGTGGTTCAGGATATATGTTTTGGCATGGATGTTCAGGGTTTGTTTTCTCGTGTGGATCAACTTGCTGCAAGAGTACAGAGTATCCAGGACTATGTTGTCCAGACTCCGGCTTTAGAGCCCAGAATTCCTACCCCTGATTTGTTTTTTGGGGACAGATCCAAGTTTTTGAACCCTAAAAAATAACTGCAAATTGTTTTTTGCTTCGAAACCCCGTTCTTCTGGTGATCCCATTCAGCAAGTAAAAATCATCATAGCCTTGCTGCGTGGTGACCCTCAAGACTCGGCTTTTTCTCTTGAAACAGGGGATCCGGCATTATTGAATGTAGATGCATTTTTTCAGGCGCTCGGATTATTGTATGACGAACCTAATTCTGTGGATCATGCAGAAAAAACCCTGTTGGCCTTGTGTCAAGGTCAGGAAGCGGCAGAGTTATACTGCCAGAAATTTAGAAAATGGTCTGTGCTCACTAAATGGAATGAAGAGGCTCTGGCTGCTATTTTCAGAAAAGGTCTTTCTGAAACCCTTAAAGATGTTATGGTGGGCTTTCCTACGCCTGCCGGTTTGAGCGAATCTATGTCTCTAGCCATTCAGATTGATCGGCGTCTGCGCGAGCGCAAAGCTGTGCACCATATGGCAGTATCCTCTGAGCAAAGTCCCGAACCTATGCAATGTGATAGGATTTTGACTAGAATAGAACGGCAGGAATTCAGACGTCAGAATAGGCTGTGTTTTTACTGTGGTGATTCGGCTCATGTTATCTCTGATTGCCCTAAGCGTACTAAGAGAGTCGCTAGGTCTGTTACCATTAGTACTATACAGCCTAAATTTCTCTTATCTGTGACCCTGATTTGCTCATTGTCGTCCTTTTCTGTCATGGCATTTGTGGATTCAGGTGCTGCCCTGAACTTAATGGACTTAGAATTCGCCAGGTGCTGTGGTTTTTCCTTGCAGCCTTTGCAGAGCCCTATTCCTTTGAGGGGCATTGATGCTACACCCTTGGCCAAGGATAAACCTCAGTACTGGACACAGATGACTATGTACATGGCTCCTGCACATCAGGAAGATTTCCGTTTTCTGGTGTTGCATAACCTGCATGATGTTGTTGTACTGGGATTTCCATGGTTACAGGAACATAATCCGGAGCTGGATTGGAAAACTATGTCAGTGACTAGTTGGGGTTGTCGAGGAGTACATAGTGACGTTCCTTTGATGTCAATTTCCTCTTCCCCCTCTTCTGAGGTCCCTGAGTTTTTGTCGGATTTCCAGGATGTATTTGATGAGCCCAATTCCAGTTCCCTTCCTCCACATAGGGACTGTGATTGTGCTATTAACTTGATTCCAGGTTGTAAGTTCCCTAAGGGCCGACTTTTCAATCTGTCTGTGCCAGAGCATGCCACCATGCGGAGCTATGTTAAGGAATCTTTGGAGAAAGGGCATATTCGGCCCTCTTCGTCACCATTGGGAGCGGGTTTCTTTTTTGTTGCTAAGAAGGATGGCTCCTTGAGACCCTGTATTGATTATCGTCTTCTTAATAAGATCACGGTCAAATTCCAATACCCCTTGCCTTTGCTTACTGATTTGTTTGCTCAGATTAAAGGGGCTAGTTGGTTTACTAAGATTGACCTCCGAGGGGCATATAATCTTGTTCGTATTAAACAGGGTGACGAATGGAAAACTGCATTTAATACGCCCGAAGGCCATTTTGAATACCTTGTGATGTCATTTGGGCTCTCTAATGCTCCATCTGTGTTCCAGTCTTTCATGCATGATATTTTCCGCAATTATCTTGATAAATTCATGGTCGTATATTTGGATGATATTTTGATTTTTTCCAATGATTGGGAGTCTCATGTGAAGCAGGTCAGGATGGTGTTCCAGATCCTTCGTGATAATGCTTTATTTGTGAAGGGGTCTAAGTGCCTATTCGGAGTTCAGAAGGTCTCTTTTTTGGGTTTTATTTTTTCTCCCTCGACTATAGAGATGGATCCTGTTAAGGTCCAAGCTATTCATGACTGGATCCAACCCACATCTGTGAAGGGTCTTCAAAAATTTTTGGGCTTTGCTAATTTCTATCGCCGTTTCATTGCCAACTTTTCCAGTGTGGTTAAGCCCCTTACTGATTTGACGAAGAAAGGTGTTATCTTTGCTAATGACAGGTGTTATGAAGGCAATCCAGAAACACAGTGTGCTTAGCGATCAGAGCGCACACAGTGATCTGACAAATACCCAAAAATACAAGAACGAGCTCTGAGACGTGGAAACTCTGTAGACTGCACACCTGATCCTATCCTAAACACAACTAAAAGCGGCTGTGGATAGCGCCTAACAACTACCTAGGCAACTCGGCACAGCCTAAGAAACTAGCTAGCCTGAAGATAGAAAAATAGGCCTGACTTGCCCCAGAGAAATTCCCCAAAGGAAAAGGCAGCCCCCCACATATAATGACTGTGAGTAAGATGAAAAGACAAAACGTAGGGATGAAATAGATTCAGCAAAGTGGGGCCCGATATTCTAGGACAGAGCGAGGACAGTAAAGCGAACTTTGCAGTCTACAAAAAACCCTAAAGCAAAACCACGCAAAGGGGGCAAAAAAAACCCACCGTGCCGAACTAACGGCACGGCGGTACACCCTTTGCGTCTCAGAGCTTCCAGCAAAACAAAAGACAAGCTGGACAGAAAAAAAGCAACAAAAAAGCAAAAAGCACTTAGCTATACAGAGCAGCAGGTCACAGGAACAATCAGGAGAAGCTCAGATCCAACACTGAAACATTGACAAGGAGCAAGGATAGCAGCATCAGGCGGAGTTAAGTAATGAAGCAGTTAACGAGCTCACCAGAACACCTGAGGGAGGAAGCTCAGAAGCTGCAGTACCACTTGTGACCACAGGAGTGAATTCAGCCACAGAATTCACAACAGTACCCCCCCTTGAGGAGGGGTCACCGAACCCTCACCAGAGCCCCCAGGCCGACCAGGATGAGCCGCATGAAAGGCACGAACAAGATCGGAAGCATGAACATCAGAGGCAAAAACCCAGGAATTATCTTCCTGAGCATAACCCTTCCATTTAACCAGATACTGGAGTTTCCGTCTAGAAACACGAGAATCCAAAATCTTCTCCACAATATACTCCAATTCCCCCTCCACCAAAACCGGGGCAGGAGGCTCAACAGATGGAACCATAGGTGCCACGTATCTCCGCAACAACGACCTATGGAATACATTATGTATGGAAAAGGAGTCTGGGAGGGTCAGACGAAAAGACACAGGATTGAGAACCTCAGAAATCCTATACGGACCAATAAAACGAGGTTTAAATTTAGGAGAGGAAACCTTCATAGGAATATGACGAGAAGATAACCAAACCAGATCCCCAACACGAAGTCGGGGACCCACACGGCGTCTGCGATTAGCGAAAAGTTGAGCTTTCTCCTGGGACAAGATCAAATTGTCCACTACCTGAGTCCAGATCTGCTGCAACCTATCCACCACAGAATCCACACCAGGACAGTCCGAAGACTCAACCTGTCCTGAAGAGAAATGAGGATGGAACCCAGAATTGCAAAAAAATGGAGAAACCAAGGTAGCCGAGCTGGCCCGATTATTAAGGGCGAACTCAGCCAACGGCAAAAAGGACACCCAATCATCCTGGTCTGCAGAAACAAAACATCTCAGATATGTTTCCAAGGTCTGATTGGTTCGTTCGGTCTGGCCATTAGTCTGAGGATGGAAAGCCGAGGAAAAGGATAGGTCAATGCCCATCCTACCACAAAAGGCTCGCCAAAACCTTGAAACAAACTGGGAACCTCTGTCAGAAACAATATTCTCAGGAATGCCATGCAACCGAACCACATGCTGAAAGAACAAAGGTACCAAATCAGAGGAGGAAGGCAATTTAGCCAAGGGCACCAGATGGACCATTTTAGAAAAGCGATCACAGACCACCCAAATGACTGACATCTTTTGAGAAACGGGAAGGTCAGAAATGAAATCCATCGAAATATGTGTCCAAGGCCTCTTTGGGACCGGCAAGGGCAAAAGCAACCCACTGGCACGAGAACAGCAGGGCTTAGCCCTAGCACAAATCCCACAGGACTGCACAAAAGTACGTACATCCCATGACAGAGATGGCCACCAGAAGGATCTAGCCACTAACTCTCTGGTACCAAAGATTCCAGGATGACCAGCCAACACCGAACAATGAAGTTCAGAGATAAGTTTATTAGTCCACCTATAAGGGACGAACAGTTTCTCTGCTGGACAACGATCAGGTTTATTCGCCTGAAATTTTTGCAGCACCCGCCGCAAATCAGGGGAGATGGCAGACACAATGACTCCTTCCTTGAGGATACCCGCTGGCTCAGATAAACCCGGAGAGTCGGGCACAAAACTCCTAGACAGAGCATCCGCCTTCACATTTTTAGAGCCCGGAAGGTACGAAATCACAAAGTCGAAGCGGGCAAAAAATAACGACCAACGGGCCTGTCTAGGATTCAAGCGCTTGGCAGACTCGAGATAAGTCAAGTTCTTATGATCAGTCAATACCACCACGCGATGCTTAGCTCCTTCAAGCCAATGACGCCACTCCTCGAATGCCCACTTCATGGCCAGCAACTCTCGATTGCCCACATCATAATTACGCTCAGCGGGCGAAAACTTCCTGGAAAAGAAAGCACATGGTTTCATCACTGAGCAATCAGAACCTCTCTGTGACAAAACCGCCCCTGCTCCAATCTCAGAAGCATCAACCTCGACCTGGAACGGAAGAGAAACATCTGGCTGACACAACACAGGGGCAGAACAAAAACGACGCTTCAACTCCTGAAAAGCTTCCACAGCAGCAGAAGACCAATTAACCAAATCAGCACCCTTCTTGGTTAAATCGGTCAATGGTTTGGCAATGCTAGAAAAATTACAGATGAAGCGACGATAAAAATTAGCAAAGCCCAGGAACTTTTGCAGACTTTTCAGAGATGTCGGCTGAATCCAATCCTGGATGGCTTGGACCTTAACTGGATCCATCTCGATAGTAGAAGGGGTAAAGATGAACCCCAAAAATGAAACTTTCTGCACACCGAAGAGACACTTTGATCCCTTCACAAACAAAGAGTTAGCACGCAGGACCTGAAAAACCATTCTGACCTGCTTCACATGAGACTCCCAATCATCTGAGAAGATCAAAATGTCATCCAAGTAAACAATCAGGAATTTATCCAGATACTCACGGAAGATGTCATGCATAAAAGACTGAAACACAGATGGAGCATTGGCAAGTCCGAACGGCATCACTAGATACTCAAAATGACCCTCGGGCGTATTGAATGCAGTTTTCCATTCATCTCCTTGCCTGATTCTCACCAGATTATACGCACCACGAAGATCTATCTTAGTGAACCAACTAGCCCCCTTAATCCGAGCAAACAAGTCAGATAACAATGGCAAGGGATACTGAAATTTAACAGTGATCTTATTAAGAAGGCGGTAATCAATACACGGTCTCAGCGAACCATCCTTCTTGGCTACAAAGAAGAACCCTGCTCCCAGTGGTGATGACGATGGGCGAATATGTCCCTTCTCCAGGGATTCCTTCACATAACTGCGCATAGCGGCGTGTTCGGGCACGGATAAATTAAATAATCGACCTTTAGGGAATTTACTACCAGGAATCAAATTGATAGCACAATCACAATCCCTATGCGGAGGTAGAGCATCGGACTTGGGCTCTTCAAATACATCCTGATAATCAGACAAGAACTCTGGGACCTCAGAAGGGGTGGATGACGAAATCGACAAAAATGGAACATCACCATGTACCCCCTGACAACCCCAGCTGGATACCGACATAGAATTCCAATCCAATACTGGATTATGGGTTTGTAGCCATGGCAACCCCAACACGACCACATCATGCAGATTATGCAACACCAGAAAGTGAATAACTTCCTGATGTGCAGGAGCCATGCACATGGTCAGCTGGGCCCAGTATTGAGGTTTATTCTTGGCCAAAGGTGTAGCATCAATTCCTCTCAATGGAATAGGACACCGCAAAGGCTCCAAGAAAAACCCACAACGTTTAGCATAATCCAAATCCATCAGATTCAGGGCAGCGCCCGAATCCACAAACGCCATGACAGAAAACGACGACAAAGAGCATATCAAGGTAATGGACAGAAGGAATTTGGACTGTACAGTACCAATGACGGCAGACCTAGCGGACCGCTTAGTGCGCTTAGGACAATCAGAAATAGCATGAGTGGAATCACCACAGTAGAAACACAGACCATTCAGACGTCTGTATTCCTGCCGTTCAACTCTAGTCATAGTCCTATCGCACTGCATAGGCTCAGGTTTAACCTCAGGCAGTACCGCCAAATGGTGCACAGATTTACGCTCGCGCAAGCGTCGACCGATCTGAATGGCCAAAGACAAAGACTCATTCAAACCAGCAGGCATAGGAAATCCCACCATGACATCCTTAAGAGCCTCAGAGAGACCCTTTCTGAACAAAGCTGCCAGCGCAGATTCATTCCACTGAGTGAGTACTGACCATTTCCTAAATTTCTGACAATATACTTCTATATCATCCTGACCCTGGCACAAAGCCAGCAAATTTTTCTCAGCCTGATCCACTGAATTAGGCTCATCGTACAGCAATCCGAGCGCCAGGAAAAACGCATCGACACTACTCAATGCAGGGTCTCCTGGCGCAAGAGAAAATGCCCAGTCTCGAGGGTCGCCGCGCAAAAAAGAAATAATAATCAAAACCTGTTGAATAGGATTACCAGAAGAATGAGGTTTCAAGGCCAGAAATAGCTTACAATTATTTTTGAAACTTAGAAACTTAGTTCTATCTCCAAAAAACAAATCAGGAATAGGAATTCTTGGTTCTAACATAGATTTCTGATCAATAGTATCTTGATTTTTTTGTACATTTATAACGAGATTATCCATTGTAGAGCACAGACCCTGAATATCCATGTCCACACCTGTGTCCAGAATCACCCAAATGTCTAGGGGAAAAAAAAAAAAGTGAACACAGAGCAGAAAAAAAAAAAATGATGTCAGAACTTTTTCTTTCCCTCTATTGAGAATCATTAGTTGGCTCCTTGTACTGTTATGTTTGCTAATGACAGGTGTTATGAAGGCAATCCAGAAACACAGTGTGCTTAGCGATCAGAGCGCACACAGTGATCTGACAAATACCCAAAAATACAAGAACGAGCTCTGAGACGTGGAAACTCTGTAGACTGCACACCTGATCCTATCCTAAACACAACTAAAAGCGGCTGTGGATAGCGCCTAACAACTACCTAGGCAACTCGGCACAGCCTAAGAAACTAGCTAGCCTGAAGATAGAAAAATAGGCCTGACTTGCCCCAGAGAAATTCCCCAAAGGAAAAGGCAGCCCCCCACATATAATGACTGTGAGTAAGATGAATAGACAAAACGTAGGGATGAAATAGATTCAGCAAAGTGGGGCCCGATATTCTAGGACAGAGCGAGGACAGTAAAGCGAACTTTGCAGTCTACAAAAAACCCTAAAGCAAAACCACGCAAAGGGGGCAAAAAAAAACCCACCGTGCCGAACTAACGGCACGGCGGTACACCCTTTGCGTCTCAGAGCTTCCAGCAAAACAAAAGACAAGCTGGACAGAAAAAAAGCAACAAAAAAGCAAAAAGCACTTAGCTATACAGAGCAGCAGGTCACAGGAACAATCAGGAGAAGCTCAGATCCAACACTGAAACATTGACAAGGAGCAAGGATAGCAGCATCAGGCGGAGTTAAGTAATGAAGCAGTTAACGAGCTCACCAGAACACCTGAGGGAGGAAGCTCAGAAGCTGCAGTACCACTTGTGACCACAGGAGTGAATTCAGCCACAGAATTCACAACAGAAAGGCGCTGATGTGACGAATTGGTCCTCTGAGGCTGTTGAGGCCTTTCAGGAGCTTAAACGCCAATTTACTTCTGCCCCTGTGTTGCGTCAATCGGATGTTTCTCTTCCTTTTCAGGTTGAGGTCGACGCTTCTGAGATTGGGGCAGGGGCCGTTTTGTCTCAGAGGGAGTCTGATGGTTCTTTGATGAAACCGTGTGCTTTTTTTCCCAGAAAGTTTTCGCCTGCGGAACGCAATTATTATGTCGGCAATCGGGAGTTGTTGGCTATGAAGTGGGCGTTTGAGGAGTGGCGACATTGGCTTGAGGGAGCTAAACACCGTGTTGTGGTCCTGACCGATCATAAGAATCTGATTTACCTCGAAACGGCCAAGCTGCTGAATCCTAGACAGGCTCGATGGTCCCTGTTTTTCTCCCATTTTGATTTTGTGGTCTCGTATCTTCCGGAATCTAAGAATGTTAAGGCTGATGCCTTCTCTAGGAGTTTTTCGCCTGATTCTCCTGGAGTCCTTGAGCCGGTTGGCATTCTTAAGGAGGGGGTGATTCTTTCTGCTACCTCCCCTGATTTGCGGCAGGTGCTTCAGGAATTTCAGGCTGATAGGCCTGACCGCTGACCAGTCGGGAAGCTGTTTGTTCCTGATAGATGGACAAGTAAGGTAATTTCTGAGGTTCATTGTTCAGTGTTGGCTGGTCATCCTGGGATTTTTGGTACCAGAGATTTGGTTGCTAGGTCCTTTTGGTGGCCTTCCTTGTCTCGCGATGTGCGTGCTTTTGTGCAATCCTGTGGGACTTGCGCCCGGGCCAAGCCTTGCTGTTCCCGTGCTAGTGGGTTGCTTTTGCCTTTGCCGGTCCCTGAGAGGCCCTGGACGCATATTTCCATGGATTTTATTTCGGATCTTCCTGTTTCCCAGAAGATGTCTGTTATCTGGGTTGTTTGTGACCGGTTCTCTAAAATGGTCCATCTGGTACCTTTGCCTAAGTTGCCTTCCTCCTCAGATCTGGTTCCATTATTTTTTCAGCATGTGGTTCGTTTGCATGGCATTCCGGAGAATATTGTGTCTGACAGAGGTTCGCAGTTTGTCTCTAGATTTTGGCGGGCCTTTTGTGCTAGGATGGGCATTGATTTGTCTTTTTCTTCGGCGTTTCATCCTCAGAGTAATGGCCAAACTGAGCGAACTAATCAGACCTTGGAGACCTATTTGAGATGCTTTGTGTCTGCTGATCAGGATGATTGGGTGTCTTTCTTGCTGTTGTCCGAGTTTGCCCTTAATAATCGGGCTAGTTCGGCTACTTTGGTTTCACCTTTCTTTTGTAATTTTGGTTTTCATCCTCGTTTTTCTTCTGGGCAGGTTGAGCCTTCTTATTGTCCTGGTGTTAATTCTGTGGTGGACAGGCTGCAGCAGATTTGGACTCATGTGGTGGACAATTTGACGTTGTCTCAGCAGAGGGCTCAACGTTTTGCTAACCGCCGTCGGCGTGTTGGTCCCCGGCTTCGTGTGGGGGATTTGGTTTGGTTGTCTTCTCGTCATGTTCCTATGAAGGTTTCTTCTCCTAAGTTTAAGCCTCGGTTTATTGGTCCTTATAAAATTTCTGAAATTATTAATCCGGTGTCTTTTTGTTTGGCTATTCCTGCCTCTTTTGCCATTCATGATGTTTTCCATAGATCTTTGTTGCGGAGATATGTGGTGCCCGTTGTTCCCTCGGTTGACCCTTCTGCCCCGGTGTTGGTTGAGGGAGAGTTGGAATATGAGGTTGAGAAGATTTTGGATTCTCGTTTTTCGAGGCGGAGGCTTCAGTATCTTGTCAAGTGGAAGGGTTATGGTCAGGAGGAAAATTCTTGGGTTGTTGCCTCCGATGTCCATGCCACCGATTTGGTTCGTGCTTTTCACTTGTCTCGTCCTGATCAGCCTGGGGGCTCTGGTGAGGGTTCGGTGACCCCTCCTCGAGGGGGGGGTACTGTTGTGAATTCCGCTCTTGGGCTCCCTCCGGTGGTTGTAAGTGGCACTTTTGTGAGTTCTGCTCTTGGGCTCCCTCTTGTGGTTTCTAGTGGTATGGTTGCTCCTTGGAGTTAGCTGTCATCAGCTGCCTCCACTTATCGTCTCTTCTGCTCGGCTATTTAAGTCTGGCTCTTTCTTCAGCCTGTGCCACTTATCAATGTTTCCTGGCTGGATTCACATCTCTGCTTGGATTCTCCTGGTTTCCTGACCAGTTCTGCAAAGATAAGTTCTGGCTTTGCTCATTTCAGTCCACATGTTGTGGACTTATTGTTCTGTGCATTCTATATTTGTCCAGCTTGTCAGTATGGATTATTTCTGTTAGCTGGAAGCTCTGGGAAGCAGATTTACCCTCCACACCTTTAGTCAGGTGTGGAGATTTTTGTAAACTCTGTGTGGATTGTTTTGTAGTTTTTATACTGACCGCACAGTATCCTTTCCTGTCCTATCTATCAAGCTAGACTGGCCTCCTATGCTAAAATCTGATTTCATTTCTGCGTATGTTATTTTCCCCTCCTCTCACCGTCAATATTTGTGGGGGGCTATCTTTCCTTTGGGGATTTTCTCTGAGGCAAGATAGGTTTCCTGTTTCCATCTTTAGGGGAAGTTAGATCTTAGGCTGTGCCGAGGGGTCTAGGGAGCGTCAGGTACCCCCCACGGCTATTTTTAGTTGCGCTGCTAGGTTCAGGGTTTGCGGTCAGTACAGATACCACCTCCTTCAGAGCTTGTCTCATGTTGTTCCTAAACCACCAGATCATAACACCCAAGGCAGTTATAGACGCCCGGAACAGTAAGTGCGTTAATAATTAATTTTTATAAATCAGGGTCCGTGATCCGCATCGCTAATACACTTTAAATGCGGTCTGCCACGTGGGCTCTTTACTTTATACATGACAGTACACAGTTGATATACCACATGGTTTTATTTTGGTTGTCTCATCACCATGGTTACTCCCAGCTGCCATATGATTCCCCAAAGGGAAGTGGTCATGCAAGTGTGCATTCTCTACCTCCCCCTTTTGCTATTTAAATACAAGCCCAATGCCTTTACCACTCTCTGCAGGACAGCATTGAGGGTGGCAGGACTTCGTGTCCCTCCTTTTTAGCATATAGGCACTTTATCCCCATGCACAAGCAAGTCCCCTGAAGAATTGGCTTGGATGAAACGCGTCGGGACGGACTATACAGGGAGAGTGCAGGGCATGTTTATACAGGGGTAGCTGTGGACTGCCCTTGTAAGGGCAGGAGTCTTGGGGATAGCATACTGATAGCCCCATAGGGACTGACATAGGGACTGTCGTCCCCTTTACTCACCGGATCACCCTCTGACCAGAGACCATCCGGTGCTCCTGTGCCTACACCGTGGAACTGGTGAGATTGTTCCTTTTTATACTATTTATATAGCCACCAGTAGCACTGTATAACTATACGCTACTTCCGATGGTTTTTTTCTATTGTCTGCTCATATAACTAGGTTTGATGCTGAGTGTTGTTTGTGGTTTTTCGACTCCAGTTCTTTTAGTCATAACCTAGTTTTATTTGATTTCTCTAACATTCTATAGAGGAATCATTCAGTCCTATGAGGGGTCTCTGTGGTCACCATACCATGCGATTGAGACTTTGCCCCAGTTTTTTGTTCACTTGGGTGTTTGGTTTAGTTTTTCTTTGTGTGGCTTTAGTTCCAATAAAAGTTACGTTTTATTTTTTCCACTTATACTTTGTTAGAGACTATTTATAGTGGTACTGTCTATGTGACTTGCAGTCAATATATAGATTTTGCTTTTCTTTAGGTTTCTTTTTTGTCAAGAAAAAAGGTGAAGGTCTGCGTCCTTGTTTGGATTTTCAGAAGTTAAATCGGACCATCCGAGAACCTTACCTCCTTCCTTTCATTCCAGATTTGTTTAATCAGATTGTTGTAACAAAATTTTTCTCCCTGAGCCTGCAGGACAGCTTGAATTTATTTGGAACTTGATTGGCGCTGCTTATCCACCATCCGGACTATCATACATTGCAACCTTTGCTCAGTTTTTCTTGACCTTCCAAGTCCAGGGAGATTAGCTCTAGTGCCATGGGTTGTAAACTTCTTGATTATGTTTTGAACCATGGACAAATGAACATCAAGATCTCTGGAGATGGACTTGTAATCTTGAGATAGTTGATATTTTTCAACAATTTTGGTTCTCAAGTCCTCAGATAGTTCTCTACTCCTCTTTCTGTTCTCCATGCTTAGTGTGACACATAGAATGCAAAGACTGAGTCAACTGCTCCCCTTTTTATCTGATTTCAGGCATAATTTTAATATTGTCCACTTCTGTTACTTGCCGCAGGTGAGTTTGAATGAGCATCACAAAGTTGTTTAAAATTTTTTTTGAAAAGGTGCCAACAATTTTGTCTGGCCCTTTTTGGGTGTTTTGTGTGAAATTATGTCAAATTTTGCATTTTTTTCTCTCTGTTTTTGTGTTGTTCCAGTACACTCAATGGAAATAAATATGTGTGTAACAAAACATGCGTAATTGCAATAATTTTCTGAGAGAAATATTTTATTTTCTGGAATAATTCAAAGGGTTCCAACACTTTTGGCAATAACTGTATAAAGAAATTTAATTTTACCAATTCATCATGCAGATATTAAGTAAAAAAAAAGAAACATTTAATGCCCTGATGGCAGATAATGCCTGCAGGTCTGTATTCTTCATGTCATCCTACAGACGTCTGGATAACTTACATTTGCATAGAAATTATAGACAAACACCACTTATCATCCATGATGTGCCAGGTATAGTAAGAACTGTTTAGGTTCATGTAGATATTTACTAGTTCCTGTAAACATATTACAGACTGATTAAGCTATAAAGTTTTCACTATCATTAGGTTATAATTGGGTTATATGTTGATCACTATGTATAGAAACACACTTGCAGTATTTTTAGCTCCTCTGCTTACAAGAGTGTTGGAGCAGTACCATCAGCAGGTCCTTACTTTGCAGGGTTCAGTTCCCTTATGGATTATCTCTTGATCGGTATTGGGGGGAAAAGTGTGCGGCCATTATATTTAGCTTTCCCCGCAAATCCCAGGCTCTTCTCCGATCGAGAGAAGAGTCACTCTAGGCTGAGGTAGTGATGGCAGCACAGGTAGATGATGGGAGCATGAACGGCTCTTCCTAAGCTTTGACGAAGGGAGGCCACCGTTCCCTGACTCACGCTATGACCTTCTGGCCTAGTGGGATGGGGAAAAGTTTATTGGGGGCGTCGATCATTTGGAAGTGGGTTGCAATAGACCACATCGTAGTGTACTTTTTTGCGGCATACTCGCACCTGGATGGAGAGCACGGTTTTAAAGGTTTTGTCCAGGGTTGCCAACCTCATATTTGATTTTTTTTCTAAACAACTGGAAAATTCATGGACCGTTCAAATTATCTATGGACACTTGCCATGCTCCTTGATAAATCCACGCACCTTGAGATATGCAAATTAATACAGAATATGAGCACACTAGATGGTGGCCCGATTCTAACGCATTGGGTAGTCTAGAATATGCATGTCTACGTAGTATATTGCCCAGCGAAGTAGTATATTGCCCAGCCACGTAGTATATTGCCCAGCGACGTAGTATATTGCCCAGCCACATAGTATATTGCCCAGCAATGTAGTATATTGCCCAGCGACGTAGTATATTGCCCAGCGACGTAGTATATTGCCCAGCAATGTAGTATATTGCCCAGCGATGTAGTATATTGCCCAGCCATGTAGTATATTGCCCAGTCACGTAGTAAATTGCCCAGTCACGCCCAGCCACGTAGCATATTGCACAGCCACGTAGTATATTGCCCAGCCACGTAGTATATTGCCAAGTGATGTATTGCCCAGCCACATAGTATATAGCACAGCCCACGTAGTACGGTATTTGGGTTGAAGACATAGTTAGTAAGGCCGAAAAAAGACATTTGTCCATCCAGTTCAGCCTATATTCCATCATAATAAATCCCCAGATCTACGTCCTTCTACAGAACCTAATAATTGTATGATACAATATTGTTCTGCTCCAGGAAGACATCCAGGCCTCTCTTGAACCCCTCGACTGAGTTCGCCATCACCACCTCCTCAGGCAAGGAATTCCAGATTCTCACTGCCCTAACAGTAAAGAATCCTCTTCTATGTTGGTGGAAAAACCTTCTCTCCTCCAGACGCAAAGAATGCCCCCTTGTGCCCGTCACCTTCCTTGGTATAAACAGATCCTCAGCGAGATATTTGTATTGCCCAGTCACATAGTATATTGCCCAGCCACGTAGTATATTGTCCAGCCACATAGTATATTGCCCAGTCACGTAGTATATAGCAGAGCCACGTAGTATATTGCTCAGCGACGGAGTATATTGTCCAGCCACATAGTATATTGCCCAGTCATGTAGTATATAGCAGAGCCACGTAGTATATTGCCCAGCCACATAGTATATTGCCCAGCGATGTAGTATATTGCCCATCGACGTAGTATATTGCCCAGTCACGTAGTATATTGCCCAGCGACGTAGTATATTGCCCATCGACGTAGTATATTGCCCAGCCACATAGTAAATTGCCCAGCGACGGAGTATATTGTCCAGCCACATAGTATATTGCCCAGTCACATAGTATATAGCAGAGCCACGTAGTATATTGCCCAGTCACGTAGTATATTGCCCAGCGACGTAGTATATTGCCCAGCCACGTATTTTATAGCAGAGCCACGTAGTATATTGCCCAGCCACATAGTATATTGCCCAGCACAGAGCCACGTAGTATAGAGACTTTAAAAAAATGAATAAACATATACTCACCTTCCGAAGGCCCGTTGAAAGTCCTGCTATACTTACCATCTGCTGCCTTTCTCGCTCCTCGCCATGCTCCCGGGATCGCTCCATTGCAAGCGGTAGCTTGCGGTCCCAGGGCTGCTGTGAGCAGGACCTATGATGACGTCGCGGTCACATGACCGTGACATCACGGCAGGTCCTTGTCGCACACCAGCGCTGGGACGGGAGCGGAAGTTGCTGCTTGCAATGGAGCGGTCCCGGGAGCGTGGCGAGGAGCGAGAAAGGTGGCGGAGGGTGAGTATAGCAGGTTTTTGTTTTTTTTTTAATTATTTTTAACATGACCTAATTTTACTATTGATGCTGCATAGGCAGCATCAATAGTAAATAGTTGGGGACACACAGGGTTAATAGCAGCGGTAACAGAATGCGTTACACCGCGGGCCGTTACCGCTGCCATTAACCCTGTGTGAGCGGTGAGTGGAGGGGATTACGGAGCGGGCGCCGGGCAGTGAGTGCAGGGGAGTAGGGGAGGGACTAATCGGACTGTGCCCGTCGCTGATTGGTCGCGGCAGCCATGACAGGCCGCTGCCGAGACCAATCAGCGAACGAATAACCGTGACAGAAGGACAGACAGACAGACGGAAGTGACTCTTAGACAATTACGTATATAGATACTGAGATTTATACCCAGTGTAAAGGATACGAGAAGTGGTACTGTGCAGTGAGTGTGTATATACAGTGTGGAAAATAATTAAGTACAAATTAAATATGTAAAAATCATACAATGTGATTTTCTGGATTTTTTAAAGATTCTGTCTCACAGTTGAAGTGTACCTACGATAAAAATGAGAGACCTCACTGTTCTGCCTTCCTCCACGTATGATGCTGTGTGGATTCTAGCATACGCCAAACTTCTTCCATTTCCTCAGTAAACAGACTGCATAGGTTCTTAAGTCTATATTTATTGAGATGGTGAACGATGAACAACAATAGTAGATGATATTGTGAGATATGCGATATAATGGATGATCAGGTAAAAACTATAAAGGAAATAACAGTGCATCAGTACTTGGCACATTATAGCAATATGTAAGTACATTTGTGCCTCACCGGAATCCGCTTATCAAGAGCAATGATCTGCAGGAAGAGAGAGCCAGGAACATGTGTGTAAGACTCCAGGCTCGGGGGAAAATGGCTATTCTTGCCCGAGAATCAAGGGGGGCAGTTCTAGTCAATACACAGGCGTAAAGCAAAATGCTCCTGGATACAGGAACAGGATAAATATGTGTCGGGGTCGTCACGACAATACCCTTCATCCACCAGTCATTCCAAACCAGATTAAAAGCATGTTGGTACCGGATAAGAATGAGTCAGACACAATGCTGGTTCAAACTCATTGCATGCTCGTGTGTAACGTCACAGCAACAACTGAACTTTATTTCCTGATACACAACATTACATGATCTATTGGGGGAAGGTGTGCAGAGGGCGGGGATAGGCGGGGGTTAAGCAATGTATCTAGTATTCAGTCCTTCTGGTTGGCTCTGACGTCATCTGATAAATCTTCCTTTGTCCACATCTTGTTAAGTTTCGATTTCCAGAGAAATGATACTTGGCTTCTGGAATGTGTAACTTGTTCCTTCAGCCGAGTGAAAGTGGGGCAAAGGTGAATACTGGCAGCCATCTTAAATACAATTACATATGCATTAGCAAGCGAAGGGGAAAAACTTATTGTTTCACAGCATAAGAATACATAAAGTACAAAAGAGTATAAAGAAAATATATTTTTACCTTGACAATCCCCCCTAAACACTAAGTTTTTCCCTAAAAAGAAAGATCCTTCGAGACTGTCCATGTGATGGGGAAAGGGGAGATGGATTTCTTCATCCAGACACCTCAGAAGCTCTCCCCTTGTGAGAGGCCTCCAGGCAGCTGAACCCTTCACTAGCTTCACATGGAGTTCTCCCGTTGTCCCTAAACTAAATCTCTTAGCATCATCTGAGAGTAAAGGGTATTGTCTATCTTCTTGAGGGGGACATACTTGGGGATCTCCCCTGGATCAGTGCCATCGCACTCTAGTGGGTCTACTTCTTGGTTGAGGAAGGTGCCAGTCGGAGTTGCCTCAGTGATAACCTTTTTATACAGGGGAATAACACAACAGAGGATTATCGATCCAACTACAAGAAAAGCAATCAGTATTAGACAAGCTTGTTGAAGGAATCCTTTGAGCCCACCCAACCAACCGGAAAAAAAAGATGTGTCTACTCCAGCATTAGATTTTAATTCTGCTGCTAACCCATTTATCTTTTTAAGAGCTATCATGGTCTTTCCATTTACCCCAGAGTTCTGAGGGATATAGGTACAACACTCCTCTCCCACCATCCCACAGACTCCTCCTTTCTCAGCTAAGATCATAACAAGGGCTAATCGGTTTTGGAGGGTCATTCTAGTGTTAGGGCCCAATTCCTCAACTATACCCTGGAAAGCATCACAGGTAAAATTGACAAACCTTTGTTCACTGTAATATATGTAATTGATCCCATCAACATTTTATTAATCTGCACTTGTGGATTAAAGAAACAAAGCTAGCATAGATCTGGTTCTGGGCTTTAAATTGGTCAGGCACCCCCCTTGGCACTCCAATGCCATCGACATATACCAATAGATCTTCTTCATAACTCATGTGGAGCTGATCGAGACTTCTCTTCTTTCTGGTATATTCATCAGGTGTCTCTGGATCCCAAGGTAAAATCTTGAACTGCATGGCTAGTTTAACAAGGGTACATTGACCTATCCAGGCATTAGGCAACCTAGGATGGAGCTTACCATCTCCACATAACCAATAAATGTCGTACATATACTGTGTATGATTAGCTAGCAAGTCAGTATCTAGGGAACTGTTCTCTTTGCAGAAACCTGTCTCGAAGACCCCTACTGGTGTACCTGTAGTGTCGTGGCAATTATAGCAGGTATAATTATCAGCTAATACAGTTATCCCTCCTGGGACCTTTAGTTTAGGTGCTTCATGAATTAGTGGGACATAATCTGAGCAATCAGTGGACTTTAAACCCTTCAACAGATTCATAACACAGGCAGTAGTATTGTCATCAGGAAAAAACAATGCATGTGTGTATAGATGTGTATTCGCTGCAGCACAAGCAATACATCCTACAGAGATATTCTGGACTCTTACATTGTATCTTACCCATTCTAACCATAAATTTTTCCTTGGGGCTGTTTGTGTTTCTATGGAGAAGACTTCTTGCCAACTGAGACCTGGAATGGGGATTACTTCGTTAACTATATTTTGCAAACGTTCACCTGGGCCTGTTTTAGCTGTACTGGTAACGGGGCCTTGGTTGGTCTGAAGCTAATATCCTGGAGCTGTATATGGCCTAAATTCCCATAGTATCCACTATTAAACACATTATGAAAATACCTCCCCAGTACAATTGTTATCTCTGGTAACACATATATAATACTGGATAATTCCTTCTACCACCCGCTGAGTCTCGGGGCACTTGACTACATTGCAGAAATCAAATCTCCAGATATTTACCGGGGCCGTTAGATTTACCCAGAGAATAGTGGCACCGGAATTCTTATTTACAATAGGGGCCGGAAAGGTAGGGGCGAAGATGGCCCCCAGCCTCAGGACCAAAAACAACAGCAACATTTTCCTTCGATCATCACTGTGACTAAGCGCTGGTTCGGTCTCTTTTGCAGTGTGCAGCATAGATTCAGGTGCTCTTTCCTTCAAGTTTTACTGACATAGCTTTTCACGACCATAAGACCACCAGGCTTCAAATTGTGACCAATATCGGTTTCTGCTGAATCTGGAAGGGAAGAAGAAACTAAAACATGGGTGTTAGCAACATTTCTACTAAACTGAATAACATATTGAACAGCACGGTCAGTTTCTTCTGACAACTACTGAGACTGAAAATTTACAACTGAGAACCTAGCACCAAACAATATCTCATATGTGGACAGGTCATGTTTTGCAATAGGGGTAGCACGAATATATAAGAGCCCTGGCCATGGAGCCGTAGTCTCCTGCATCATTTTGGTCAATTGTCCCTTCAGTGTGCCGTTCAGCCTCTTAACTTTCCCACTAGATTGTGGATGGTACGGAGTATGGAGAGCTACAGTGGATCCAAGCATTGTCAGAACCTCCTGATACACATGAGAAGGAAAGGCCGGGTCTTGGTCACTTTCAACAACTTCTGGAACACCATATCTGCATATAACTTCCATCACCAGTTTCTTTGCTGTGGTCTTTGTAGTCACGTTGGTAACGGGGAATGCTTCTGGCCAACTGGAGAACATGTCGACAACCACCAGACAATATTCATACCTTCCAGACTTAGGCAACGTAATGAGGTCCACCTGGAGCCTTTGGAAAGGATAGTCGGGCTTAGCAAGATACTTCTGGGGTACACGTTGAAGTTGACCGGGATTGCAGATCTGACAGATACCTCGATATGTGGGCCCATGCGCCCACGTGGCAATAGCAGGGTACGTCCGCTTAGGGAGACACAAGTTGGTCGTTTTTCCAGCGACCATTGTCCATACGTGCTCTATCAGCTTTCCACTGCTTCACTTCTTCCTTTGGGGACATTCTCTGCATCGTCATTAAGCGGTCTTGCGGGGTCCGGCAGAAAACCTCAGTCTGTCGTAAATCATCAGGTTCCTGTAGAGTCAGTGTTTCTTGTAACTGTTTACGCTGAGAGCGTGTGGTCACCATAGCTGGTATGGTCAGTTCAACAGGCAGAAGAGCAGCGGCTTTTGCTTGCATATCCGCAAAGGCGTTACCACCAGTCTGTGGTCTGTTCCATAGTACCGTGCTCCTTAACTTTGATAATGGCCACCTGAGTAGGTACTTCAATTGAGTCCATGAGGGCTTTAACAGCTTCAGCATTCTTCACTGAGTCCCGGCGGTAGTAACAAATCCTCGATTGGCTCATAGGGCTCCGAAATCATGAGCAATACCAAATGCATACTGTGAGTCCGTGTATATTAGCCCGCCTGTCTTTGGCTTGTGCTGACAGGGAGGGAGGGAGTGCAGCTCCGTGCACTACAGTGTCTTCCGTAGTAACAGCGTATCCAGTGTGGAATCTGCCAAAATCATCACCATATCTTGAACAGTCTTTCAGGGCCTTGTAGAGAAATTGCATTATGCGGGGTGTGTCCGGTATCCACTGACAACAATAAGTACATAGTCCAAGAAAACGCTGGAGTTCAGTCTCATCTTTTGGGAATGGAAGGGAGCTGACGGCTATTTTCCTTTCTTCTGTGAGGTGTCTGGCACCCTGAAGGAGACAGTGACCCAAAAATATCACTTGACCAAGGCAGAACCGAAGTTTTGAGGCCGAAACCTGACAGTTCAGATCTGCCAGATACTTGCGAAAACTAACAGTGGCAACAATGGCTTCCTGCTCTGTCTGTGCACACAACAAAAAAAAAATAAAAAAAAATTACCCACATACTGAAGCAGCGTGACATAAGGATATTCTAACTGCCAGGGTTAGAGACACTATCCCCCCTATTTTTATTTTTTTTTTCAAACTGATTGGGAAAGGACATGTAAGATACACATCTCATCATACTCATCTACATAGGGGTTATATAACGTAAGGACCATCTGACCATCATCTTGGCTCACCAACTCTCTAGGTCTGCTCAGGTGCACTTATACATCCATCAGATTGTCTTTGTCTGTCTAATGGGAAAGGTTTGTTCTCAGGGTCAGCCAATTATTTTAGCGTAGCTAGTCAGAGGGCTTCCAGGGATAATACTCCTGTATCTGTCTTACACTACCTGATGTGGTTGGTTCTTTGGTGGTGGGGGTGACTAGATGACCGGTTGGGGGTGACATGACATGCTGGTCTACAGCTCCTTCCCAAAAGGATTACTGTCAGCTTACTCCCAAAAGTTAATGTCCCCACTACCCACAATCCTGTGTCAGCTTCTTATGTCACTACATGTGATCTTATCTGGACAGGAATCAGTGTAATTCACTTAGGTTGGGTTGCAGCACAGATTATACAAGTATTTCTCCAGTCTGGCTTTGTCTGACCGCAATATTTACAAATCCATCTGTCTTGTCTTGGTCTGAGAATTAACATGGCGAGAGAGATTTCCAGACACAGGGTTAAAATGAATATTGGAGTATGAGACTGGATTTGTGTAAGGGAGGGGGGCTGGAGTCTTTCTCTTGGGCCACTGATAAGGAAGCGAGCTGCGAGCTGTGTCCTTGAAGCTGTGGCGGGGGGGAGGGGGACTAGAGAGCGAGTAAAGATCACTGCAGCTGCTGATACAGAATGTGTTAAGTTCTTCTGAAAACTTTGGCCCCCGTTTCTCTGGCCCGCAGCACAAAGAGGAAAAATCAAAAAACAATTCGCGCAGGGGTTCACTCCTCCCATCGGCTATAAACACAGAGATAAAAATTTACAGCATTCCTCAACACAAAAGAAGAAAAACAACAACGCAGCTATTTGACTCCCCCCTCCCATTGGGTGTTTTCACAGATCTACACAGAGTAACGGATTACAGCAGTTCTCAGACTCAATTAATTTCTCCAAAACCTTCACACAATTCATATACAAAAACACCTTAGAAAAACCAATGATTGAGATATTTTATAACCAAACAAGGGCTCTGCATCCTCTCATCCTCCCTCTCCATCAACCTTTTTCCATTCCTCGTTCTTTAAACCTCACGCAACTCGCAGATCAGCTTGCGCTTGTTCTAACAGTCCTTCATCTTTCAACATTCTTGACTGCCTTCTTGCCCTCCCGTGACTCTACTATTGTCTTGACTTCCACAGCATCCTCACTTAACTCGTGGGGCACGGACTTCTTCTGCCATAAGAGATGCAACATGACTCACAGAATACTACGCCCTTCTGCAGTAGGCCGCTGATAGCGGTAACAACACTGTATTCCCAACAAAATGAATAAAGAGCCTCGCGCTCGATATCCTGTCCCTAACCTCTGAACACCAGTGATTAACAGTCTACCCTGTCACGATATTCTAAACGTTGGGAGGCGGTCTCCTAGTGAGAGCCCTCCACAGAAAAACAGGTGGTCCCCTCTCGGGACGTCTTAATTACCTATCTGGACAATATCACAGAGGCTGCGTCTCCTATCCCTTCTCAAAGCCGCCCCCAATCCACAAACTTCCTCAATCTTTCACTCTATCACTACTAGGCAACAGTCACGGGTAGGGTGGTTGAATGGAGTACAATGACCGGTGGAGGAGGTGTGGTGTACACGAGGACGCGCAGAGTGCGACGTCTCTCAGTTGCTGGTTCGAAGCGTGGCACGGGATCGCGCTCGGTCTCACCACTCGACCGGTCACTCCCCAGACCCAAGGAGACCACAGACTAACCAATAATGGCTGAAACACTAGCAAGTGTGACACATACATAGTATGTGATCTCCACTTACCGTGTTTGGAGGGTGATCAGTCCTCGAGGTCAGCCACTACGGGTGTCGTCCACGGACATCCAGGCATGGGTCCAGGGGGTCTCGGATCGCGGGCCACGCCCCACGTTGGTTGCGCCAAATTGTTGGGGTCGTCACGACAATACCCTTCATCCACCAGTCATTCCAAATCAGATTAAAAGCATGTTGGTACCGGATAAGAATGAGTCAGACACAATGCTGGTTCAAACTCATTGCATGCTCGTGTGTAACGTCACAGCAACAACTGAACTTTATTTCCTGATACACAACATTACATGATCTATTGGGGGAAGGTGTGCAGAGGGCGGGGATAGGCGGGGGTTAAGCAATGTATCTAGTATTCAGTCCTTCTGGTTGGCTCTGACGTCATCTGATAAATCTTCCTTTGTCCACATCTTGTTAAGTTTCGATTTCCAGAGAAATGATACTTGGCTTCTGGAATGTGTAACTTGTTCCTTCAGCCGAGTGAAAGTGGGGCAAAGGTGAATACTGGCAGCCATCTTAAATACAATTACATATGCATTAGCAAGCGAAGGGGAAAAACTTATTGTTTCACAGCATAAGAATACATAAAGTACAAAAGAGTATAAAGAAAATATATTTTTACCTTGACATATGTACCTAATGACCTCTAATGGTGATAACTGGTACTACATTGTGAATTAACTTGCTGCACATTAATGGGCAGAACATTCCCCGCTTGGCATCAACAGATGCCACTATTTGGTTCTTTTGGGGAAAATAACAATACAAGTTCAATAACTGGCCCGAGGAGCAGTTTGTTCTCCCCAACTTGCACACTCTAGCCTCTACTTTGCGCACCTTCTCGTCCTTGCTGGGAAAGGGCTTGGTGACTAGGCCGAGTGGCCACTCGTTTCGATGCGACTGACTGTCTTTGACGAGAACAACATTGCCAGGTTGCATGTTTGGGCGGTCTTTCTGCCACTTGTGCAGGGTGGAGAGATACTGCTTTCTCAACTGTCCCAAAAGACATTGGGCATGCTTTGTACAACACGAAGTATTGTAACTTTGGCTCTTTTCAGGTTGGAAGCAGTAAACGCCTGCTTGCAGTGATGCCAACCTTTACAAGTTTTCTGGCATGCAGGTAGTGCTGACTTGTAGGACTGAGCTACATGAAGTAGACAAGCGATGCTCGAACAAGTGATTTCCAGGCTGAGAACCTGATGAACCGATGAGATTCGATGTGTTGACTTGAAATCATTGTATGTAGAGCAGACACTCGAGGACGGAGCTCTTCGTCGGTATCTGGATCCACTAGTTCGAATGTATCAGACCTGCTGATGTGAGGCATAGAACGGTTCAAGGAGGCAGGGCCTGTGAACCATGTAGTGTCCTTAAGATAACTTGGTGCAACGGATCTAGTCACATGGTCTGCAGGATTGTTGTGAGTAGGCACGTAGTGCAACTGATTAGGGCAGGTGGATCATCGTATCCTCAGTACCCGGTTGCTGACGTATACATAGAAGTGTCGCATTTTGTTGCAGATGTATCCCAGTACCACCTTGCTATCGGTGTAGAACTCTGCGCCTTTGATCTCCAGATTCATCCCATCTGAGATAAGCTCAGCCAACTCAATTGCGAGGACGACAGCGCAGAGTTCCAGTCTGGGTATCGTGTGTTCGCGTAGGGGTGCCAGTTTAGTCCGGCTCATCATGAATTCAATATGGCATTGTTCATTCTCGTCTATGGTTTTGAGGTACGCTACTGCTGCTCGCTTTGACTGATGCATCACAGAAGATACAAAGTCTTTGTGTTTTGACTTCTGTGGATGGCACAGGAGCATACGGTCTTTTTACACGAAGGTCAGTCAAGGCTTCGAGAGACTTCCTCCACTTTGCCCACAGGTCAGCCTTTTCTGCCAGAAGTGGATCATCCCAATAAGATGTGTCTTGGGTGAAGTCCCTTATCATCATTTTTCCTTGGATGTTACCGGAGCTACAAATCCCAGGGGGTTGTATAGACTATTCACAAAATAAATAACTCCTCTGTTCGTGAAGGATTTCTTATCCTTGCAGATCTGAAAGGTGAAAGCATCCATCTTCAGATCCCAAAGCAATCCAAGGCTCTGTTGCATGGGAAGGGAGTCGATGCTTAGGTCTAAGTTTTTTAGATTGCTGGAATCGTCTTCAGAGGAAAAGGCTTCCATCAACTCTCGGCTGTTGGAGGAAATCTTGTGTAGCCTTAAGTTAGACTGAGTGAGCATTTCTTAAGCCCTTTTTAGTAGACTGATGGCAGCTTCATTTGTTGGTGTAGACTTCAAACAGTTATCTACATAGAAGTCCTTTTCTACGAATGATCTGACGTCTGACCCATACTCTTCTTCGCCCTCTTTGACGGAATGCCGGAGACCATAGATAGTGACTGCTGGGAAGGGCTGTTCCCGAAGATGTGTACTCTCATCCGGTACTCTGCGATGTCTTTGCCTGGTGTTATGAAAGGTAATTCAGTACCACAATGGACATAGAGGTCAGCGCACATACAGTGACCTGGCAATAACCCAAAAAACAAGAACGAGCTCTGAGACGTGGAAACTCTGTTGACCACAATCCCTAATCCTCTCCAACCACACTAAAGGCAGCCGTGGATTGCGCCTAACGCTCCCTATGCAACTCGGCACGGCCTGAGAAACTAGCTAGCCTGAAGATAGAAAATAAGCCTACCTTGCCTCAGAGAAATACCCCAAAGGAAAAGGCAGCCCCCCACATATAATGACTGTGAGTTAAGATGAAAAGACAAACGTAGAGATGAAATAGATTTAGCAAAGTGAGGCCCAACTTTCTGAACAGAGCGAGGATAGGAAAGGTAACTTTGCGGTCAACACAAAACCCTACAAAAACCACGCAAAGGGGGCAAAAAGACCCTCCGTACTGAACTAACGGCACGGAGGTACACCCTCTGCGTCCCAGAGCTTCCAGCAAGCAGTAAAAAACAAATAGACAAGCTGGACAGAAAAAAACAGCAAACAAATAGCAAAGAGGAACTTAGCTATGCAGAGCAGCAGGCCACAGGAACGATCCAGGAGGAAACAGGTCCAATACTAGAACATTGACTGGAGGCCAGGATCAAAGCACTAGGTGGAGTTAAATAGAGCAGCACCTAACGACTTCACCACATCACCTGAGGAAGGAAACTCAGAAACCGCAGTACCACTTTCCTCCACCAATGGAATCTCACAGAGAGAACCAGCCGAAGTACCAATTGTAACCACAGGAGGGAGCTCTGCCACAGAATTCTCAACAGTACCCCCCCATGAGGAGGGGTCACCGAACCCTCACCAGAGCTCCCAGGACGACCAGGATGAGCCATATGAAAGGCACGAACAAGATCGGGAGCATGGACATCAGAGGCAAAGACCCAGGAATTATTTTCCTGAGCATAACCCTTCCACTTAACCAGATACTGGAGTTTCCGCCTTGAAGCACGAGAATCCAAAATCTTCTCCACAATATACTCCAACTCCCCCTCCACAAAAACCGGGGCAGGAGGATCAACAGATGGAACCATAGGTGCCACGTATCTCCGCAATAATGACCTATGGAATATGTTATGTATGGAAAAAGAATCTGGAAGGGTCAGACGAAAAGACACAGGATTAAGAACCTCAGAGATCCTATACGGACCAATAAAATGAGGTTTAAACTTAGGAGAGGAAACCTTCATAGGAATATGACGAGAAGATAACCAAACCAAGTCCCCAACCCGAAGTCGGGGACCCACACAGCGTCTGCGATTAGCGAAACGTTGAGCCTTCTCCTGGGACAAAGTCAAATTGTCCACTACATGAGTCCAAATCTGCTGCAACCTGTCCACCACAGTATCCACACCAGGACAGTCCGAAGACTCAACCTGCCCTGAAGAGAAACGAGGATGGAACCCAGAGTTGCAGAAAAACGGTGAAACCAAGGTAGCCGAGCTGGCCCGATTATTAAGGGCGAACTCAGCCAAAGGCAAAAAGGACACCCAGTCATCCTGATCAGCAGAAACAAAGCATCTCAGATATGTTTCCAAGGTCTGATTGGTTCGTTCGGTCTGGCCATTAGTCTGAGGATGGAAAGCCGAGGAAAAAGACAAGTCAATGCCCATCCTACCACAAAAGGCTCGCCAAAACCTCGAAACAAACTGGGAACCTCTGTCAGAAACGATATTCTATGGAATGCCATGTAAACGAACCACATGCTGGAAAAACAATGGCACCAAATCAGAGTAGGAAGGCAATTTAGACAAGGGTACCAAATGGACCATCTTAGAGAAGCGATCACAGACCACCCAAATGACTGACATCTTTTGAGAGACGGGAAGATCTGAAATAAAATCCATAGAGATATGTGTCCAAGGCCTCTTCGGGACCGGCAAGGGCAAAAGCAACCCACTGGCACGAGAACAGCAGGGCTTAGCCCGAGCACAAATCCCACAGGACTGCACAAAAGTACGCACATCCCGCGACAGAGATGGCCACCAAAAGGATCTAGCCACTAACTCTCTGGTACCAAAGATTCCAGGATGACCAGCCAACACCGAACAATGAACCTCAGAGATAACTTTATTCGTCCACCTATCAGCGACAAACAGTTTCTCCGCTGGCCAACGATCAGGTTTATTAGCCTGAAATTTTTGCAGCACCCGCCGCAAATCAGGGGAGATGGCAGACACAATTACTCCCTCTTTGAGGATACCCGCCGGCTCAGATACACCCGGAGAGTCGGGCACAAAACTCCTAGACAGAGCATCCGCCTTCACATTTTTAGAGCCCGGAAGGTATGAAATCACAAAGTCAAAACGGGCAAAAAACAACGACCAACGAGTTTGTCTAGGATTCAACCGCTTGGCGGACTCGAGATAAGTCAAGTTCTTATGATCAGTCAAGACCACCACGCGATGCTTAGCTCCTTCAAGCCAATGACGCCACTCCTCGAATGCCCACTTCATGGCCAGCAACTCTCGATTGCCCACATCATAATTTCGCTCAGCAGGTGAAAACTTCCTGGAAAAGAAGGCGCATGGTTTCATCACCGAGCAATCAGAACTTCTCTGCGACAAAACAGCCCCTGCTCCAATCTCAGAAGCATCAACCTCGACCTGGAACGGAAGCGAAACATCTGGTTGACACAACACAGGGGCAGAAGAAAAACGACGCTTCAACTCTTGAAAAGCTTCCACCGCAGCAGAAGACCAATTGACCAAATCAGCACCTTTCTTGGTCAAATCGGTCAATGGTTTAGCAATACTAGAAAAATTGCAGATGAAGCGACGCTAAAAATTAGCAAAGCCCAGGAACTTTTGCAGACTTTTCAGAGATGTCGGCTGAGTCCAATTATGGATGGCTTGGACCTTAACAGGGTCCATCTCGATAGTAGAAGGGGAAAAGATGAACCCCAAAAATGAAACCTTCTGAACACCAAAGAGACACTTTGATCCCTTCACAAACAAAGAATTAGCACGCAAGACCTGAAACACCGTTCTGACCTGCTTCACATGAGACTCCCAATCATCCGAGAAGATCAAAATGTCATCTAAGTACACAATCAGGAATTTATCCAGGTACTCTCGGAAGATGTCATGCATAAAGGACTGAAACACTGATGGAGCATTGGCAAGTCCGAATGGCATTACTAGATACTCAAAATGGCCCTCGGGCGTATTAAATGCAGTTTTCCACTCATCGCCTCGCTTAATACGCACAAGATTATACGCACCACGAAGATCTATCTTGGTGAACCAACTAGCCCCCTTAATCCGAGCAAACAAATCAGATAACAATGGCAAGGGGTACTGGAATTTAACCGTGATCTTATTTAGAAGGCGGTAATCTATACAAGGTCTCAGTGAACCATCCTTCTTGGCTACAAAAAAGAACCCTGCTCCTAATGGCGACGATGACGGGCGAATATGTCCCTTCTCCAAAGACTCCTTCACATAACTCCGCATAGCGGCGTGCTCAGGCACAGATAAATTAAACAGTCGACCTTTCGGGAATTTACTACCAGGAATCAAATCGATAGCACCATCACAATCCCTATGCGGAGGTAGGGTATCGGACTTGGGCTCATCAAATAAATCCCGGTAATCAGACAAGAACTCAGGAACCTCAGAAGGGGTGGATGACGAAATAGTCAGAAATGGGACATCACCATGTACCCCCTGACAACCCCAGCTGGACACAGACATGGATTTCCAATCTAATACTGGATTATGGACTTGCAGCCATGGCAACCCCAACACGACCACATCATGCAGATTATGCAACACCAGAAAGCGAATAACCTCCTGATGTGCAGGAGCCATGCACATGGTCAGCTGGGTGCAGTACTGAGGCTTATTCTTGGCCAAAGGCGTAGCATCAATTCCTCTCAATGGAATAGGACACTGCAAGGGCTCCAAGAAAAACCCACAACGCCTAGCATACTCCAAGTCCATCAAATTCAGAGCAGCGCCTGAGTCCACAAATGCCATGACAGAATACGATGACAAAGAGCAGATCAAGGTAACAGACAGAAGAAATTTAGACTGTACCATACCAATGGTGGCAGACCTAGCGAATCGCTTAGTGCGCTTAGGACAATCAGAGATAGCATGAGTGGAATCACCACAGTAGAAACACAGCCCATTCAGACGTCTGTGTTCTTGCCGTTCAACTCTGGTCAAAGTCCTATCGCACTGCATAGGCTCAGGTTTAAGCTCAGGTAATACCGCCAAATGGTGCACAGATTTACGCTCGCGCAAGCTTCGACCGATCTGAATGGCCAAAGACATAGACTCATTCAGACCAGCAGGCATAGGAAATCCCACCATGACATCCTTAAGGGCTTCAGAGAGACCTTTTCTGAAAATAGCTGCGAGTGCACCTTCATTCCACTGAGTGAGTACGGACCACTTTCTAAATTTCTGACAATATACCTCTATTTCATCCTGACCCTGACACAGAGCCAGCAAATTCTTCTCTGCCTGATCCACAGAATTAGGCTCATCGTACAGCAATCCGAGCGCCAGGAAAAATGCATCGATATTACTTAATGCAGGATCTCCTGATGCAAGAGAAAATGCCCAGTCCTGAGGGTCGCCACGCAAAAAAGAAATAACGATCCTAACTTGTTGAACTGGGTCACCAGAGGAGCGAGGTTTCAAAGCCAGAAATAGTTTACAATTATTTTTGAAACTCAGAAATTTAGTTCTATCTCCAAAAAACAAATCAGGAATAGGAATTCTCGGTTCTAACATAGAATTCTGAACCACAAAGTCTTGAATACTTTGTACTCTTGCCGTGAGCTGATCCACACATGAAGACAGACCTTTAATGTCCATTGCTACACCTGTGTCCTGAACCACCCAAATGTCTAGGGGAAAAAAAAGGCAAAACACAGTGCAAAGAAAAAAAAATGGTCTCAGAACTTCTTTTTTCCCTCTATTGAGAATCATTAGTACTTTTGGCCTCCAGTACTGTTATGAAAGATAATTCAGTACCACAATGGACATAGAGGTCAGCGCACATACAGTGACCTGGCAATAACCCAAAAAACAAGAATGAGCTCTGAGACGTGGAAACTCTGTTGACCGCAATCCCTAATCCTCTCCAACCACACTAAAGGCAGCCGTGGATTGCGCCTAACGCTCCCTATGCAACTCGGCACAGCCTGAGAAACTAGCTAGCCTGAAGATAGAAAATAAGCCTACCTTGCCTCAGAGAAATACCCCAAAGGAAAAGGCAGCCCCCACATATAATGACTGTGAGTTAAGATGAAAAGACAAACATAGAGATGAAATAGATTTAGCAAAGTGAGGCCCAACTTTCTGAACAGAGCGAGGATAGGAAAGGTAACTTTGCGGTCAACACAAAACCCTACAAAAACCACGCAAAGGGGGCAA
Organism: Ranitomeya imitator; assembly: GCF_032444005.1. NCBI lineage: Eukaryota > Metazoa > Chordata > Amphibia > Anura > Dendrobatidae > Ranitomeya > Ranitomeya imitator. The sequence goes on along the minus strand of NC_091284.1, from coordinate 736,968,660 downwards.
AAAGACCCTCCGTACCGAACTAACGGCACGGAGGTACACCCTCTGCGTCCCAGAGCTTCCAGCAAGCAGTAAAAAACAAATAGACAAGCTGGACAGAAAAAAACAGCAAACAAATAGCAAAGAGGAACTTAGCTATGCAGAGCAGCAGGCCACAGGAACGATCCAGGAGGAAACAGGTCCAATACTAGAACATTGACTGGAGGCCAGGATCAAAGCACTAGGTGGAGTTAAATAGAGCAGCACCTAACGACTTCACCACATCACCTGAGGAAGGAAACTCAGAAGCCGCAGTACCACTTTCCTCCACCAAAGGAATCTCACAGAGAGAACCAGCCGAAGTACCACTTGTAACCACAGGAGGGAGCTCTGCCACAGAATTCACAACAGCCTGGGTCATTGTCGCTGTACCAGAAGAACCTCAAGTAGTTTCTGTGTTCCTCCTTGATGAGAAAACAGTGGAACATCTGTTGTATATCAGCCATAAATGCCACCGTATCTCTGCGGAAACAGAGTAGTACTTACATAGTAACATAGTAACATAGTTAGTAAGGCCGAAAAAAGACATTTGTCCATCCAGTTCAGCCTATATTCCATCATAATAAATCCCCAGATCTACGTTCCTTCTACTGAACCTAATAATTGTATGATACAATATTGTTCTGCTCCAGGAAGACATCCAGGCCTCTCTTGAACCCCTCGACTGAGTTCGCCATCACCACCTCCTCAGGCAAGCAATTCCAGATTCTCACTGCCCTAACTCGCACCTGGATGGAGAGCACGGTTTTAAAGGTTTTGTCCAGGGTTGCCAACCTCATATTTGATTTTTTTTCTAAACAACTGGAAAATTCATGGACCGTTCAAATTATCTATGGACACTTGCCATGCTCCTTGATAAATCCACGCACCTTGAGATATGCAAATTAATACAGAATATGAGCACACTAGATGGTGGCCCGATTCTAACGCATTGGGTAGTCTAGAATATGCATGTCTACGTAGTATATTGCCCAGCGATGTAGTATATTGCCCAGCCACGTAGTATATTGCCCAGCGACGTAGTATATTGCCCAGCCACATAGTATATTGCCCAGCAATGTAGTATATTGCCCAGCGACGTAGTATATTGCCCAGCGACGTAGTATATTGCCCAGCAATGTAGTATATTGCCCAGCGATGTAGTATATTGCCCAGCCATGTAGTATATTGCCCAGTCACGTAGTAAATTGCCCAGTCACGCCCAGCCACGTAGCATATTGCACAGCCACGTAGTATATTGCCCAGCCACGTAGTATATTGCCAAGTGATGTATTGCCCAGCCACATAGTATATAGCACAGCCCACGTAGTACGGTATTTGGGTTGAAGACATAGTTAGTAAGGCCGAAAAAAGACATTTGTCCATCCAGTTCAGCCTATATTCCATCATAATAAATCCCCAGATCTACGTCCTTCTACAGAACCTAATAATTGTATGATACAATATTGTTCTGCTCCAGGAAGACATCCAGGCCTCTCTTGAACCCCTCGACTGAGTTCGCCTTCACCACCTCCTCAGGCAAGGAATTCCAGATTCTCACTGCCCTAACAGTAAAGAATCCTCTTCTATGTTGGTGGAAAAACCTTCTCTCCTCCAGACGCAAAGAATGCCCCCTTGTGCCCGTCACCTTCCTTGGTATAAACAGATCCTCAGCGAGATATTTGTATTGTCCCCTTATATACTTATACATGGCTATTAGATCGCCCCTCAGTCGTCTTTTTTCTAGACTAAATAATCCTAATTTCGCTAATCTATCTGGGTATTGTAGTTCTCCCATCCCCTTTATTAATTTCGTTGCCCTCCTTTGTACTCTCTCTAGTTCCATTATATCCTTCCTGAGCACCGGTGCCCAAAACTGGACACAGTACTCCATGTGCGGTCTAACTAGGGATTTGTACAGAGGCAGTATAATGCTTTCATCATGTGTATCCAGACCTCTTTTAATGCACCCCATGATCCTGTTTGCCTTGGCAGCTGCTGCCTGGCACTGGCTGCTCCAGGTAAGTTTATCATTAACTAGGATCCCCAAGTCCTTCTCCCTGTCAGATTTACCCAGTGGTTTCCCGTTCAGTGTATAATGGTGATATTGATTCCTTCTTCCCATGTGTATAACCTTACATTTATCATTGTTAAACCTCATCTGCCACCTTTCAGCCCAAGTTTCCAACTTATCCAGATCCATCTGTTGCAGAATACTATCTTCTCTTGTATTAACTGCTTTACATAGTTTCATATCATCTACAAATATCGATATTTTACTGTGTAAACCTTCTACCAGATCATTAATGAATATGTTGAAGAGAACAGGTCCCAATACCGACCCCTGCGGTACCCCACTGGTCACAGCGACCCAGTTAGAGACTATACCATTTATAACCACCCTCTGCTTTCTATCACTAAGCCAGTTACTAACCCATTTACACACATTTTCCCCCAGACCAAGCATTCTCATTTTGTGTACCAACCTCTTGTGCGGCACGGTATCAAACGCTTTGGAAAAATCGAGATATACCACGTCCAATGACTCACCTTGGTCCAGCCTATAGCTTACCTCTTCATAAAAACTGATTAGATTGGTTTGACAGGAGCGATTTCTCATAAACCCATGCTGGTATGGAGTTAAACAGTTATTCTCATTGAGATGATCCAGAATAACATCCCTCAGAAACCCTTCAAATATTTTACCAACAATAGAGGTTAGACTTACTGGCCTATAATTTCCAGGGTCACTTTTCGAGCTCTTTTTGAATATTGGCACCACATTTGCTATGCGCCAGTCCTGCGGAACAGACCCCGTCGCTATAGAGTCCCTAAAAATAAGAAATAATGGTTTATCTATTACATTACTTAGTTCTCTTAGTACTTGTGGGTGTATGCCATCCTGACCCGGAGATTTATCTATTTTAATCTTGTTTAGCCGGTTTCGCACCTCTTCTTGGGTTAGATTGGTGACCCTTAATATAGGGTTTTCATTGTTTCTTGGGATTTCACCTTCTAGAAGTCATCTTCACCTTCTGAAGTTATTCAGGTCTGGCCCCCACACTAGGACATTATTCAATGCAACGTCTTCGCATTTGGCGCTTGAGTCGAATACCACTCTTATTTGCCCTGGCTTCTTAGGATGGTACACTCTGAAGATGGGCAAGTACCAACACTCCCCTGAATGCTGAAGTGCAGGTACAAATTCTGCGTGGTTGTTCTGGAATATCTTCCCCTTGAAAGTAAAGAAATGTTCCTTCATCTCAGGTGACTTCTGAAACTTGTGTCTGAGGGAGATGAATCGGTTGTAGACCAGTTCCCTGTTGTTGGGTAGGCGTCTTCTCTGATGTCGAAATGGTAATGGTGCGACCCAACTGTTTAACTTGTCCTTGACAATTTGACTATCCATGATGTCCAAGAACGTCCTGTCTTCTATAGACATCGCTACCTTGTCGTCTTCCTTCGTCCTGTGGAAGACTGTACATCCTATGTGGTCTTGTTCACCTTCACAGGCGTTGTGTTCATCCGTAAGAACTGAGAAAGGGCAAGGTAGGGAAGTGCTATTTGGTAATTCCTTTACATGTAGACTATTGTGACATGGCTGGAAAAGAGACGGAAGTCCATTTTCAAGTGTGCTGGTAAGCATACTGTTGACTGAGGACGGCTTGTGTGTTCCACCTAGACAGATGTCTCCTATAATGACCCATCCAAGGTCGAGCCTCTGTGCGTATGGAGTGTTCCAGGAGCCGTTGATATATTCTCTAGTCTTGTGGGCTCGTTGTATACAGTTAGGTCCATATATATTTGGACAGAGACAACATTTTTCTAATTTTGGTTATAGATATTACCACAATGAATTTTAAACAAAACAATTCAGATGCAGTTGGAGTTCAGACTTTCAGCTTTCATTTGAGGGTATCCACATTAAAATTGGATGAAGGGTTTAGGAGTTTCAGCTCCTTCACATGTGCCACCCTGTTTTTAAAGGCACCAAAAGTAATTGGACAGATTCAATAATTTTAAATAAAATGTTCATTTTTAGTAGTTGGTTGAAAACCCTTTGTTGGCAATGACTGCCTGAAGTCTTGAACTCATGGACATCACCAGACGCTGTGTTTCCTCCTTTTTGATGCTCTGCCAGGCCTTCACTGTGGTGGTTTTCAGTTGCTGTTTGTTTATGAGCCTTTCTGTCTGAAGTTTAGTCTTTAACAAGTGAAATGCTTCTCAATTGGGCTGAGATCAGGTGACTGACTTGGCCATTCAGGAATATTCCACTTCTTTGCTTTAATAAACTCCTGGGTTGCTTTGGCTTTATGTTTTGGGTCATTGTCCATCTGTAGTATGAAACGACGGCCAATCAGTTTGGCTGTATTTGGCTGGATCTGAGCACACAGTATGGCGGTTCTGAATACCTCAGAATTCATTCGGCTGCTTCTGTCCTGTGTCACATCATCAATCAACACTAGTGACCTAGTGCCACTGCAGTCATGCATGCCCAAGCCATCACACTGCCTCCGCCGGGTCTTACAGATGATGTGGTATGCTTTGGATCATGAGCTGTACCACGCCTTCGCCATACTTTTCTCTTCCCATCATTCTCGTAGAGGTTGATCTTGGTTTCATCTGTCCAAAGAATATTCTTCCAGAACTGTTCTGGCTTTTTTAGATGTTTTTTAGCCTTTTTGTTCTTGATGCTTATGAGTGGCTTTCATCATGCAGTGAACCCTCTGTATTTACTTTCATGCAGTCTTCTCTTTATGGTAGATTTGGATATTGATACGCCGACCTCCTGGAGAGTGTTGGTCACTTGGTTGGCTGTTGTGAAGGGGTTTCTCTTCACCATGGAGATTACTCTGCGATCATCCACCTGTTTTATTCCGTGGGATCCCAGGTCTTTTTGCATTGATGAGTTCACCAGTGCTTTCTTTCTTTCTCAGGATGTACCAAACTGTAGATTTTGCCACTCCTAATATTGTAGCAATTTCTCGGATGTTTTTTTTCTGTTTTCGCAGCGTAAGGTTGGCTTGTTTCACCTGCATGGAGAGCTCCTTTGACCGCATGTTTACTTCACAGCAAAACCTTCCAAATGCAAGCACCACATCTCAAATCAACTCCGGGCCTTTTATCTGCTTAATTGAGAATGACATAACGAAGGGATTGCCCACACCTATCCATGAAATAGCCTTGGAGTCAATTGTCCAATTACTTTTGGTCCCTTTGAAAACAGGGTGGCACATGCTAAGGAGCTGAAACTCCTAAACCCTTCATCCAATTTTAATGTGGATACCCTCAAATGAAAGCTGAAAGTCTGAACTTCAACTGCATCTGAATTGTTTTGTTTAATATTCATTGTGGTAATGTCTGTAACCAAAATTAGAAAAATGTTGTCTCTGTCCAAATATATATGGACCTAACTGTATATCTTCCCAGGAGTAAAGCTATTGGGGCTTCTGGTCCCAACTCAGGTATCAGATGGGCTATATGCTTCAGGTTGGGGTGATGTGTTGCCTCCTCCATTGAAGGTATCAGACCTGTTGTCGAGAATCAGGTTGCACTCCAGGATGGTCGGTAGTGATAGGCAGGTCTGGCCATCTATGGACTCCACCTTGTATCTGGTTTCTTTCCTCCCCGCCGTCTCAACAGTACCTGAACATGTCTTCAAGGGTGACAGATTCCACAAATACAGTAAAAGGAGGTACGTTAAGAGTTTGCTTATACCGTGAACCATGTGTAGCCCACTTTTCTTGTAAGTTGTAAGGGAGTATCTGTACTATCGGATTGACACCCCTAGCAGTGTCTAAGAATGCCAATCCGGGCAAGTGACCTTCCTTCTTGGCAACCTGTAACTCTATCAATAAATCACTCAATTCTCTAAGCTTCTGATAACCTTTAAGCCCTATCTTAGAGAAATCATTAATTATTTTGCATAAAGCATTTTCTATGACTTCTATGGACCCATAGCATTCATCAAGTCTTTCCCACACTTTACGTAGACCTATGTGTGGATACTTTCTATTAATGTCTCTTAGTCTTTTGGCATGCTTGACCGACTCACTTCCGAGCCACTTTACCAGGAGATCTAATTCCTCACTACTAGAAAGGTCCAGTCCCTGAATGGCATTCTGGAACGAGGCACGCCATGATCTATAGTTTTTGGCTTTATCAGTGAACTTTACAAGTCCTTTAGCAACCAGTTCTCGGCGAGCAAAGGAGTACATGGTGCCTTGGTCAGTGCTGGAACGAGCTGGTGTGTTATAGTCATGTCTAATGTGTGGTGTACGACCATACCTGTGAAACGTTCCTGGTTTTGGATAGTCTGCATAGTACCTTTCCGGTGAAGGTGTCTCATCATCAGGATCCTCCATATCTTCCAAGTACTCTGCCTTAGTTATTGCAGCTGCTGTCTCTTTGTCTGTCGCAAGTCTTTTTAGAGACGCTCGCAGGCGTGCAGTTTCTGATTCATGTTCTGCTTCATGTTCTGCTTGTCTCATCTTTAGATGCATCTCTTGCTCAGCGAAAGAGGACCTCACTTTGGCCACTTCGGCTTCAGCATGAGCAACAGCAGCAAGCTTTCTTATTGAAGACTTGTTAGAGTCTGCTCGTGACATTGTTTTGAGTGAGGATGTATCGCGTCAAGACATTGAGCGCTTAGCTGCGTACTACTGAGTATTTTGGCGGGAAACTGAGTTTTTGTGTGGGCGAGCTTCCGCTTGGCGGGAATGGCGTAGCACTTCTTGGCAGGCTGCAGTATCGTTCTGCGGCTGTTGTGATACCCGTATGCGGAGCAGTGTGGGTGTTAGCGGTCCTGTACAGTCTGATCAGCTACAGCCTGCGACCGGCTATCAGTTTCACTGAAGGCAGCTAATCTGTTCTTACTGGGTCCTGGGTTCTTATTCCCTGCGGCTGTATGGCGGCTGCTGTAATACCCGTATGCAGAGCAGTTTGGGTGGTAGCGGTCCCGTACAGTCTGTGTAATCACCGCGTGCGACCGGCGGTCTATTTTTTCTGGGGCCTGGACTCTTGTTCCCCGCGGCTGTATGGCTGATGCTGTAATACCCGTATGCGGAGCAGTTTGGGTGGTAGCGGTCCCATACAGTCTGTGTAATCACCGCGTGCGACCAGTGGTCCGTTTTTACTGTTCTGCCTTCCTCCACGTATGATGATATGTGGATTCTAGCATACGGCTAAACCTTCATCCATTTCTTCAGTAACAGACTGTATAGGTTCTTAAGTCTATATTTATTGAGGTGGTGAACGATGAACAACAATAGTAGATGATATTGTGAGATATGCGATATAATGGATGATCAGGTAAAAACTACAAAGGAAATAACAGTGCATCAGTACTTGGCACATTATAGCATGTTACAGGATGCAATAACATGAATAACAGAGATTACAGAGCTAACACAGCATAAGGCAGATACACAGTTATCATGGCTATCTTAGGGCAAATTCAGGCTGTCAGCATTGCATTACTTTATACAGGCAAACATCTATCTGCATACAGAGAAACAGCAATATGAAACAAGCACAACATGCCTAACTACACACTCTGCTACACAGTGGCTGCATAACTGTTCTAACATAACACACACACATGTAAGTACATTTGTGCCTCACCGGAATCCGCTTATCAAGAGCAATGATCTGCAGGAAGAGAGAGCCAGGAACATGTGTGTAAGACTCAAGGTCCAGGGGAAAATGGCTACTCTTGCCCGGGAAACCAGGGGGGCAGTTCTAGTCAGAACACAGGCTTAAAGCAAAATGCTCCTGGAAACAGGAACAGGATAAATGTGTGCCTAATGACCTCTAATGGTGACAACTGGTACTACATCGTGAATTAACTGCTGCACTTAACTTGCTGCACATTAATGGGCAGAACACTTTCCATTCCTTGTAGGTGGGAAAACTTGCCAGTGTATCTGTCATGGCGTGTTTTATAGTTGTTTGGTCAGCGTTCCAGGGGTTAAGGCTGGTCGCCTCTCTCTGGCTTGGGGAGTGCCTTTTATAGCCTCTGTGGGGCTTTGCTCCTTATTCTGTCCCCGTGGCCTGTGGCTGCAAATATGGCTCTGTGAGATGCTGAATCTCTTCACCTTACTTACAATTGGCGATGTTCACAGATAGCTTAACTCAGCTGCAGGCATACATGTTATGAAGAATCCAGAAGAGACTTTGATTTCTTTAAGAATTCTTGTTGAATGCATACAAACAGCAGCAGGTAAAAAAGACTTTCTTCAGACAGGCTGAAAGCACATTGGCCCTTTATAAAGCCAAGATGGAGACTGAGACACATGGAGAAGAAAAAGGAAGTGACATGACACCAAGCAGAGGGAGACAGGGAGACAGAAGGGACAAACTTCATGGAACGGGAGGATTTCAGCTATGCAAAACACAGGAACACATAGCAACAGTAAACAGTATGAGAGACTGCAATACAGCATGTAAAATGTACAGGACAGTCTGTAAAATATCTCATTCATGGGACATAACACTACCCACCTGAAATCTTTAGATTTCAAAATTCTTATGATGTTCTCTGGGGATGTCACTGTAGACCTGAAAAACAAAAGGAAAACAAGCATGCAAGTAAAAACAACAATAGTTGTAGTCCTATTGGCATGGTCCAATCTTCAGTTGGAGGCATGAAGTCCTAAACAGCGGGATAGTCCAAACATAAACCCATCTTCAGATTGGGGAAGCCGCAACGTGCAAACACTTCCACCAACCCAACAATCCGCTGGAGAAAGTTCAAATGTTCGAATGTTGCAACACAGCTGGAGGAATATATGGCGGTAGGCTCCCTGCCGTGAGCTGTGTCCATAAACAATGACTTTCATGTGATGTCCTCCTTTGGTAAAAGTAACACAAGCTCAGTGACTGGACAGAAGAAAATACGAGTTGAACCGCATTTTGTAACCTTGACTTCTACCTTACGGATCTTCCCGTCATTGGGTGGTGTAACCTTGGTGATAAGACCCATTGGCCAGTCGTTGCGATGAGCTTCTTATCTTTAAGGAGGAAGAGGTCTCCCTCTTGGAGATTAGGTTTTGCAGTCTGCCATTTGTGACGGCTTTGAAGCAAGTGCAAGTATTCCATTTTCCAGCGGTGCCAAAAGACATTGGACAAGTGTTGTACCTGTTTCCACTGACGTATGTAAATGTCCCCGTCCACAAACTTCCCTGGAGGGATTGCGGCTAGAGTTGAGCGACCTTGACCTTTTTAGAGTCGAGCCGGGTTTCGCGAAACCCGACTATCTCAAAAGTCGGGTCGAGTGAAATCGGCCGATTATGACGTAAAGTCGGGATCGACCGAAACACGAAACCCAATGCAAGTCAATGGGGCAGCATAGTCAGCAGTGAGTGGGGGCCAGGAAAACACCTAGAGTGCCCATTTTAATGTCAAAACCATCCATTCTTCTTAATGAAGCTTGTCAAGCGTAATTTACCTTATAATAATTGGAAGGCATTTGAAATTGGGGGTCATTTGGCTAAAGTTGTGTGGGGTAGGGCTGGTTCAAGTAATTAGTGGGCCCAGGAAATCTGGACCACGTCACGGCAGTGGAGCAGGGAGAGGTAAGTATTTCAACTTTGCAAGTGCTGTGATCCTGAGCAAGCAGGGGGGGCCCACTTGTTGGCATTGGCACTGGCACAGGGCCCCTCAAAGTACAGCGGTGTGTTTGCACGGCGGGGGCGCCTCCCACCGGCAGCAACACTTTTGCGTACTATGAGAGGCCCTGTGCCAGTAACGTCGCCAACTAGTATTCCTCCCCCCACCTGATGAAGGAACCTGCACTTTCATCTGCACCTTCCTCTTTGTCCCCGTGTAAGGTGGTATGGTATGCGGGAAGAGCAACCTGACTTTCAGCAGGGTCACAATGTTGTTGTGTAGCATGCACGGGGAATGTTGCGTTATGGGTCAATGTACCAGCAGACTCATCTATCACTGGCTGGGCAATGGGCACGATGAAGTGGAAACACAGATATAGGCCCAAAGAATAAAGTGGGCTAAATGCAGTTCAAAATTGGTAACACAGGAATAACCAGGGGGCATTGCAGTGGAGGACAACTGGAATGAGAGGCTGACACAGAGAGTAGGGCCAAATCAGTAAGTAGTCGAAATGCAGTTCAAAATTGGCAACCGTAGTAAACAGGCGGCACAGCTTTGTTCAGTGGAGGAGAACAGCAAGGAGTGGCAGACACCGATAGTAGGCCCCAACCCAACTAGTAGGCCCCAACCCAACTAGTAGGCCAAATGCAGTCTAACATTAACAACTACTTAACGAGAGCCTGAAAATGGAATTTCAGGACAGGAAACCAGGAGAACAGCAAGGAGTGGCAGACACCGATAGTAGACCCCAAACCAACTAGTACGCCAAATGCAGTTGTTCCATTTAACCACAATTTAATGAGAGCCTGAAGATAGAAGCTCAGGAAAGGCAACCTGGGGAACACCTTGGAGTGTAACACACCATCTCTCTCCACCCCATACCCATTTTGTAGGCCTAATGCAGTGTACTTTTCTACAACTACTAAACGAGAGTCGGAAGACCGAAGCAATGGCAAGGAAACCTGGGGAACACCTTGGAGTGTAACACACCATCTCTCTCCACCCCATACCCAATTTGTAGGCCTAATGCAGTGTAGTTTCCAAGAACTACTAAACGAGAGCCGGAAGATCGAAGCTCAGGAAAGGCAACCTGGGGAACACCTTGGAGTGTAACACACCCTCTCTCTACACCCCATACCCAATTTGAAGGCCTAATGCAGTGTAGTTTCCAAGAACTACTAAACGAGAGCCGGAAGATCGAAGCTCAGGAAAGGCAACCTGGGGAACACCTTGGAGTGGAACACACCATCTCTCTCCACCCCATACCCAATTTGTAGGCCTAATGCAGTGTAGTTTCCAAGAACTACTAAACGAGAGCCGGAAGATCGAAGCTCAGGAAAGGCAACCTGGGGAACACCTTGGAGTGTATGTAACACACCCTCTCTCTACACCCCATACCCAATTTGAAGGCCTAATGCAGTGTAGTTTCCAAGAACTACTAAACGAGAGCCGGAAGATCGAAGCTCAGGAAAGGCAACCTGGGGAACACCTTGTAGTGTAACACACCCTCTCTCTACACCCCATACCCAATTTGAAGGCCTAATGCAGCGTAGTTTCCAACAACTACTAAACGAGAGCCGGAAGATCGAAGCTCAGGAAAGGCAACCTGGGGAACACCTTGGAGTGTAACAAACCCTCTCTCTACACCCCATACCCAATTTGTAGGCCTAATGCAGCGTAGTTTCCGACAACTACTAAACGAGAGCATGAAGATCGAAGCTCAGGAAAGGCAACCTGGGGAACACCTTGGAGTGTAACACACCCTCTCTCTACACCCCATACCCAATTTGAAGGCCTAATGCAGTGTAGTTTCCAAGAACTACTAAACGAGAGCCGGAAGATCGAAGCTCAGGAAAGGCAACCTGGGGAACACCTTGGAGTGGAACACACCATCTCTCTACACCCCATACCCAATTTGAAGGCCTAATGCAGCGTAGTTTCCAACAACTACTAAACGAGAGCCGGAAGATCGAAGCTCAGGAAAGGCAACCTGGGGAACACCTTGGAGTGTAACACAACGTCTCTCTACACCACGGAAGGGCTGATTCTTAGGAAGGAAGGCTGTTGGAAATAAGCATTGCGCGTCCGAGGGTGATTATATTCTTATTAGGTATATACTCACCCTCGGACGCGCCCTGCTTCTTTATTTGGAATGAATGTTTATTTGCAATGTGGTGTTGACTTTCTCTATTATTTTGGTAATTAATGATTTTATTATTTTCATTGTTTTGCATCTTCTCGGCAATAATATAAAGAAGACGCGACAGGACAACACTCGGTAGATGCCATATCTGTGTTTTCAATTTAAAAAACCTTTCAGTTAACTACTTGCAGGAGAAAGTAATTGTAGCTGGTGGCCATTTTTAGTACTGTACCAGATTTTAGTTGTGTGTTTGTTTTTAATGTTAAAATGTCTGCATTTGATATCTCACCAGTATTTTCTTTTTTATAAGCAAAATACTTTTTTTTTTATTTTATGATGTTGGTTCAAGGGGTACACGGGCAGCAGTAGACAGGTCAGTGGAGGCCTAGTGGAAGGAGGGACCGCAGACAGGCTTCGAAGCCCTAACATAATAAATTGGGCTGCCTGTAGGCAATTTAAAATTGGTTCCAGGGGAACACGGGCAGCAGTAGACAGGTCAGTGGAGGCCTAGGGGAAGGAGGGACCGCAGATGCGCCAATGTTTCCCCCATACCAAATTTGTAGGCCTAATGCAGTGTAGTTTCCAACAACTACTAAACGAGAGCCGGAATATCGAAGCTCAGGAAAGGCAACCTGGGGAACACCTTGGAGTGTAACATACCCTCTCTCTACACCCCATACCCAATTTGAAGGCCTAATGCAGTGTAGTTTCCAAGAACTACTAAACGAGAGCCGGAAGATCGAAGCTCAGGAAAGGCAACCTGGGGATCACCTTGGAGTGGAACACACCCTCTCTCTACACCCCATACCCAATTTGAAGGCCTAATGCAGCGTAGTTTCCAACAACTACTAAACGAGAGCCGGAAGATCGAAGCTCAGGAAAGGCAACCTGGGGAACACCTTGGAGTGTAACAAACCCTCTCTCTACACCCCATACCCAATTTGTAGGCCTAATGCAGCGTAGTTTCCGACAACTACTAAACGAGAGCATGAAGATCGAAGCTCAGGAAAGGCAACCTGGGGAACACCTTGGAGTGTAACACACCATCTCTCTCCACCCCATACCCAATTTGTAGGCCTAATGCAGTGTAGTTTCCAAGAACTACTAAACGAGAGCCGGAAGATAGAAGCTCAGGAAAGGCAACCTGGGGAACACCTTGGAGTGTAACACACCCTCTCTCTACACCCCATACCCAATTTGAAGGCCTAATGCAGTGTAGTTTCCAAGAACTACTAAACGAGAGCCGGAAGATCGAAGCTCAGGAAAGGCAACCTGGGGAACACCTTGGAGTGGAACACACCATCTCTCTACACCCTATACCCAATTTGAAGGCCTAATGCAGCGTAGTTTCCAACAACTACTAAACGAGAGCCAGAAGATCGAAGCTCAGGAAAGGCAACCTGGGGAACACCTTGGAGTGTAACACAACGTCTCTCTACACCACGGAAGGGCTGATTCTTAGGAAGGAAGGCTGTTGGAAATAAGCATTGCGCGTCCGAGGGTGATTATATTCTTATTAGGTATATACTCACCCTCGGACGCGCCCTGCTTCTTTATTTGGAATGAATGTTTATTTGCAATGTGGTGTTGACTTTCTCTATTATTTTGGTAATTAATGATTTTATTATTTTCATTGTTTTGCATCTTCTCGGCAATAATATAAAGAAGACGCGACAGGACAACACTCGGTGGATGCCATATCTGTGTTTTCAATTTAAAAAACCTTTCAGTTAACTACTTGCAGGAGAAAGTAATTGTAGCTGGTGGCCATTTTTAGTACTGTACCAGATTTTAGTTGTGTGTTTGTTTTTAATGTTAAAATGTCTGCATTTGATATCTCACCAGTATTTTCTTTTTTATAAGCAAAATACTTATTTTTATATTTTATGATGTTGGTTCCAGGGGTACACGGGCAGCAGTGGTGTGGTCAGTGGAGGCCTAGTGGAAGGAGTGACCGCAGACAGGCATCGAAGGCCTAAAATAATAACACATGGCTGTAGGCAATTTTAAATTGGTTCCAGGGGTACACGGGCAGCAGTGCCCTGGTCAGTGTAGTAGTAGTTGAAAGAATGGACCGCAGACAGGCATCGAAGGCCTAAAATAAAAAAATTGGGCTGGCTGTAGGCAATTTTAAATTGGTTCCAGGGGTACACGGGCAGCAGTGGTGTGGTCAGTAGAGGCCTAGTGGAAGGAGTGACCGCAGACAGGCATCGAAGGCCTAAAATAATAACACATGGCTGTAGGCAATTTTAAATTGGTTCCAGGGGTACACGGGCAGCAGTGCCCTGGTCAGTGTAGTAGTAGTTGAAAGAATGGACCGCAGACAGGCATCGAAGGCCTAAAATAAAAAAATTGGGCTGGCTGTAGGCAATTTTAAATTGGTTCCAGGGGTACACGGGCAGCAGTGGTGTGGTCAGTGGAGGCCTAGTGGAAGGAGTGACCGCAGACAGGCATCGAAGGCCTAAAATAATAACACATGGCTGTAGGCAATTTTAAATTGGTTCCAGGGGTACACGGGCAGCAGTGCCCTGGTCAGTGTAGTAGTAGTTGAAAGAATGGACCGCAGACAGGCATCGAAGGCCTAAAATAAAAAAAATTGGGCTGGCTGTAGGCAATTTTAAATTGGTTCCAGGGGTACACGGGCAGCAGTGGTGTGGTCAGTAGAGGCCTAGTGGAAGGAGTGACCGCAGACAGGCATCGAAGGCCTAAAATAATAACACATGGCTGTAGGCAATTTTAAATTGGTTCCAGGGGTACACGGGCAGCAGTGCCCTGGTCAGTGTAGTAGTAGTTGAAAGAATGGACCGCAGACAGGCATCGAAGGCCTAAAATAAAAAAATTGGGCTGGCTGTAGGCAATTTTAAATTGGTTCCAGGGGTACACTGGCAGCAGTGGTGTGGTCAGTAGAGGCCTAGTGGAAGGAGTGACCGCAGACAGGCATCGAAGGCCTAAAATAATAACACATGGCTGTAGGCAATTTTAAATTGGTTACAGGGGTACACGGGCAGCAGTGGTGTGGTCAGTGGAGGCCTAGTGGAAGGAGTGACCACAGACAGGCATCGAAGGCCTAACATAACAAAAATGTCAATACAATGGTATTGTCAGTGGCAGGCATTGAAGGATGTCAGCGCATAGACTAAACATTGGTGGAGCTGTGAGATAATTTTGCAAGTGGTAGAGCACTGTTTGAGCTGGGGTGGGGGGAAACTGTCTTGTGGCCGGCGGTACAGGCCCAGGGCCCCTCATATTACAATGGTGTGTCTGACGTTGGGTGCGCACCACCACCGCCAGAGACACTTTATTGTACTAGGAGGGACCCAGTGGCAGTGCCGTCGACCAAAAGCGGGCTCACCCACCTCTTCAGACAAACTGCACTCTCACGGGTGCTGTCGCCAAGTGTCGATACCACGGCCCCGTGTGGGGAGTTTGGCCATTTAGTGAGGTGTAAACATGTCGTATGCTGGACAATCAGGTGCTGAAAATTACGAGATTGGAAAAGGCATTCAGAATAGTCCACAGGCAAGACCTTTTCATAGGAAAGCTAGGTGTCAGCCGGGCAAGGTGGGGCAAAAGATTTCAAAATCCAGTTGTGGTTCATTTTAATGAAGGTTAGATCATCTACATTTTGGGTAGCCAGACGAGTCCTTTTTTCTGTTAGTATTGAACCTGCAGCACTGAATACTCTTTCTGATAGGACACTAGCTGCCGGGCAAGCAAGCTCCTGCAATGCATATTCTGCCAATTCTGGCCAGGTGTCTAATTTTGATGCCCAGTAATCAAATGGGAATGACGGTTGAGGGAGAACATCGATAAGGGATGAAAAATAGTTTGTAACCATACTGGACAAATGTTGTCTCCTGTCACTTTGAATTGATGCTGCAGTACCTGTCCTGTCTGCGGTCATAGCAAAATCACTCCACAACCTGGTCAGAAAACCCCTCTGGCCAACGCCACTTCTGATTTCTGCCCCTCTAACTCCTCTGGTCTGCTGGCCCCTGCAGCTCGTGTGAGAACGATCACGGGCGCTGTGTGCAGGGAATGCCAGAAGCAAACGGTCAACAAGAGTTGATTGTTTGGTTGCTAATATTAGTTCCAAGTTCTCATGTGGCATTATATTTTGCAATTTGCCTTTATAGCGAGGATCAAGGAGGCAGGCCAACCAGTAATCGTCATCATTCATCATTTTAGTTATGCGTGTGTCCCTTTTGAGGATACGTAAGGCATAATCCGCCATGTGGGCCAAAGTTCCAGTTCTCAAATCTGCGGTTGTGCTTGGTTGAGGGGCAGTTTCAGGCAAATCAACGTCACTTATGTCCCTCAAAAAACCAGAACCCGGCCTTGCCGCGCCACCAATTTCCAGTGGCCCCGGAAAAGCTTCCTCATTAAAAATATAATCATCCCCATCATCCTCCTCGTCCTCCTCCTCCTCTTCGCCCGCTACCTCGTCCTGTACACTGCCCTGGCCAGACAATGGCTGACTGTCATCAAGGCTTTCCTCTTCCTCAGCTGCAGACGCCTGATCCTTTATGTGCGTCAAACTTTGCATCAGCAGACGCATTAGGGGGATGCTCATGCTTATTATGGCGTTGTCTGCACTAACCAGCCGTGTGCATTCCTCAAAACACTGAAGGACTTGACACATGTCTTGAATCTTCGACCACTGCACACCTGACAACTCCATGTCTGCCATCCTACTGCCTGCCCGTGTATGTGTATCCTCCCACAAAAACATAACAGCCCGCCTCTGTTCACACAGTCTCTGAAGCATGTGCAGTGTTGAGTTCCACCTTGTTGCAACGTCTATGATTAGGCGATGCTGGGGAAGGTTCAAAGAACGCTGATAGGTCTGCATACGGCTGGAGTGTACGGGCGAACGGCGGATATGTGAGCAAAGTCCACGCACTTTGAGGAGCAGGTCGGATAACCCCGGATAACTTTTCAGGAAGCACTGCACCACCAGGTTTAAGGTGTGAGCCAGGCAAGGAATGTGTTTCAGTTGGGAAAGGGAGATGGCAGCCATGAAATTCCTTCCGTTATCACTCACTACCTTGCCTGCCTCAAGATCTACAGTGCCCAGCCACGACTGCGTTTCTTTCTGCAAGAACTCGGACAGAACTTCCGCGGTGTGTCTGTTGTCGCCCAAACACTTCATAGCCAATACAGCCTGCTGACGTTTGCCAGTAGCTGCCCCATAATGGGAGACCTGGTGTGCAACAGTGGCAGCTGCGGATGGAGTGGTTGTGCGACTGCGGTCTGTGGACGAGCTCTCGCTTCTGCAGGAGGACGAAGAGGAGGAGGAGGGGGTGCGAACGGCTACAGCCAATTGTTTCATAGACCGTGGGCTAGGCAGAACTGTCCCAAACTTGCTGTCCCCTGTGGACCCTGCATCCACCACATTTACCCAGTGTGCCGTGATGGACACGTAACGTCCCTGGCCATGCCTACTGGTCCATGCATCTGTTGTCAGGTGCACCTTTGTGCTCACAGATTGCCTGAGTGCATGGACGATGCGCTCTTTAACATGCTGGTGGAGGGCTGGGATGGCTTTTCTGGAAAAAAAGTGTCGACTGGGTAGCTCGTAGCGTGGTACAGCGTAGTCCATCAGGGCTTTGAAAGCTTCGCTTTCAACTAACCGGTAGGGCATCATCTCTAACGAGATTAGTCTAGCTATGTGTGCGTTCAAACCCTGTGTACGCGGATGCGAGGCTAAGTACTTCCTTTTTCTAACCATAGTCTCATGTAGGGTGAGCTGGACTGGAGAGCTGGAGATCGTGGAACTAGCGGGGGTGCCGGTGGACATGGCAGACTGAGAGACGGTGGGAGATGGTATTGTTGCCACCGGTGCCCTAGATGCAGTGTTTCCTACTACGAAACTGGTGATTCCCTGACCCTGACGGCTTTGGCCTGGCAAAGAAACCTGCACAGATACTGCAGGTGGTGCGGAAAATGGTGGCCCTACACTGCCGGAAGGGATGTTGCGTTGCTGACTAGCTTCATTGGCCGAGGGTGCTACAACCTTAAGGGACGTTTGGTAGTTAGTCCAGGCTTGCAAATGCATGGTGGTTAAATGTCTATGCATGCAACTTGTATTGAGACTTTTCAGATTCTGTCCTCTGCTTAAGGTAGTTGAACATTTTTGACAGATGACTTTGCGCTGATCAATTGGATGTTGTTTAAAAAAATGCCAGACTGCACTCTTTCTAGCATCGGATACCTTTTCAGGCATTGCAGACTGAGCTTTAACCGGATGGCCACGCTGTCCTCCAACAGGTTTTAGCTTTGCCACGCGTTTTGGGCAAGATACGGGCCCGGCAGATGGAACCTGTTGCGATGTTGATGCCTGCTGCGGCCCCTCCTCCTCCGCTTCAGAACTGCTGCCGCCTGCACCCTGTTCCCCCAATGGCTGCCAATCGGGGTCAAGAACTGGGTCATCTATTACCTCTTCTTGTAGCTCGTGTGCAACTTCGTCTGTGTCACCGTGTCGGTCGGTGGTATAGCGTTCGTGATGGGGCAACATAGTCTCATCAGGGTCTGATTCTTGATCAGCACCCTGCGAGGGCAATGTTGTGGTCTGAGTCAAAGGACCAGGATAGTAGTCTGGCTGTGGCTGTGCATCAGTGCACTCCATGTCAGATTCAACTTGTAATGGGCATGGACTGTTAACTGCTTCACTTTCTAAGCCAGGGACGGTATGTGTAAAGAGCTCCATGGAGTAACCCGTTGTGTCGCCTGCTGCATTCTTCTCTGTTGTTGTTTTTGCTGAAGAGGACAAGGAAGCGACTTGTCCCTGACCGTGAACATCCACTAACGACGCGCTGCTTTGACATTTACCAGTTTCACGAGAGGAGGCAAAAGAGCTAGAGGCTGAGTCAGCAAGATAAGCCAAAACTTGCTCTTGCTGCTCCGGCTTTAAAAGCGGTTTTCCTACTCCCAGAAAAGGGAGCGTTCGAGGCCTTGTGTAGCCAGACGACGAACCTGGCTCCACAGCTCCAGACTTAGGTGCAATATTTTTTTTCCCACGACCAGCTGATGCTCCACCACTACCACTACCCTCATTACCAGCTGACAATGAACGCCCCCGGCCACGACCTCTTCCACCAGACTTCCTCATTGTTTTAAAAACGTTACCAAACGAACGGTATTTGTTGCTGTCACACAACTTACACGGTGAGCTATAACTTCAGTATGATTTAGCTACCCCTTTACAGGTGGGTGAGACCACAACGAAAATCAGCCACAATGTTACACACTCTGTTGTTGTTGGCAACAAATGAGATGGCACACACGCAGGACTGTCACTGAAGCGCAAATGTAAATATTTATCTCCCACTGATTTGTGTTTGGTTTTTTTAAAAGGGAGACTTCAGAAAAAAAAAAAATTTAAAAAAAATTATTTTTTACAGAAGAATTTATAAAACAAATAAAATGAAATGATTGTTTCAGGGAGAATTTAGGAAAAAAAAAAAAAAAAAAGGCTTTGTAGGGCCCACTGAGTGAGAGAGGACGCACACAGGAGTCAGGAGTGGCACACAAGCCCAGAGGCCAATATTAATCTCCCACCGATTGATTTAGTTATTTTTTTTGGTAGATTTTGGAACCCAAATCAAGCAAAAAAATTAATAGGCTTTCTATGGCCCACAATTGGGGAGAGAGAGATGGCACACCCAGGAGTCAAGACTGGCACACAAGCAGAAGGGGCAATATGAATCTCCCACAGATTTTTTTTTTTTTTTTTTTTTTCAGGGAGACTTGAGAGAAAAAAAAATACAAAAAAAATGATTTTTTTCAGGAATAATTTAGAAACCAAAGAAAATAAAATGATTGTTTCAGGGAGAATTTAGAAAACAAATAAAACAAAAAATAGGCTTTCTAGGGCCCACTGAGTGACAGATGACGCACACAGGAGTCAGGAGTGGCACACAAGCCCAGAGGCCAATATTAATCTCCCACTGATTGATTTAGTGATTTTTTTTGGTAGATTTTGGAACCCAAATCAAGCAAAAAAATTAATAGGCTTTCTATGGCCCACAATTGGGGAGAGAGAGAGAGATGGCACACCCAGGAGTCAAGACTGGCACACAAGCAGAAGGGGCAATATGAATCTCCCACAGATTTTTTTTTTTTTTTTTTTTCAGGGAGACTTGAGAGAAAAAAAAATACAAAAAAAATGATTTTTTTCAGGAATAATTTAGAAACCAAAGAAAATAAAATGATTGTTTCAGGGAGAATTTAGAAAACAAATAAAACAAAAAATAGGCTTTCTAGGGCCCACTGAGTGACAGATGACGCACACAGGAGTCAGGAGTGGCACACAAGCCCAGAGGCCAATATTAATCTCCCATTGATTGATTTAGTGATTTTTTTTGGTAGATTTTGGAACCCAAATCAAGCAAAAAAATTAATAGGCTTTCTATGGCCCACTATTTTTGAGAGAGATGGCACGCTCAGGACTGGCACACAAGCCCAGAGGCCAATATTAATCTCCCATTTTTTTTTTTTCCAGGGAAAATTTATAAACCCAATAAAAAAAATAATAATAAATAGGCTTTCTATGGCCCACTATCTGAGAGAGAGAGATGGCACGCTTAGGACTGGCACACAAGCCCAAAGGCCAATATTAATCTCCCACTGATTGATTGATTGATTTTTTCAGGTAGAATTATGAACCCAAATCAACCAAAAAAATAAATAGGCTTTCTATGGCCCACTATTTGTGAGAGAGATGGCACGCTCAGGACTGGCACACAAGCCCAGAGGCCAATATTAATCTCCCACTTTTTTTTTTTTTCCAGGGAAAATTTATAAACCCAATAAAATAATAAAAAAATAGGCTTTCTATGGCCCACTATCTGAGAGAGAGAGAGATGGCACGCTTAGGACTGGCACACAAGCCCAAAGGCCAATATTAATCTCCCACTGATTGATTTATTGATTTTTTCAGGTAGAATTTAGAACCCAAATCAAGCAAAAAAATTAATAGGCTTTCTATGGCCCACTGAGTGAGAGATGGCACACACAGGAGTAAGGAGTGGCACACAAGCCCTGAGGCCAATATTTTTCTCCCACTGATTGATGTTGTGATTTTTTCTGGTAGATTTTGGAACCCAAATCAAGCAAAAAAATAAATAGGCTTTCTATGGCCCACTGAGTGAGAGATGACACAGACAGAGATGGCACTCTAGCAGAAATGTCAATCTTAATCTCCCACAAAAAAAAAAGGAACTGTCCTTCAATTACTATCTCCCTGCAGTAATCTCAGCCAGGTATGGCAGGCAGCAATAAGGAGTGGACTGATGCACAAATTAAATAAAAAGTGTGGACAAACAAACAAGATAGCTGTGCAGAAAGGAAGGAACAAGAGGATTTGTGCTTTGAAAAAAGCAGTTGGTTTGCACAGCGGCGTACACACAGCAATGCAGCTATCAGGGAGCCTTCTAGGGCAGCCCAATGAGCTACAGCGCTGAGGAAAAAAAAAAAAAAAGGAGCTTCCACTGTCCCTGCACACCGAAGGTGGTGTTGGGCAGTGGAAATCGCTACAGCACAAGCGGTTTTGTGGTTAATGGACTCTGCCTAACGCTATCCCTGCTTCTGACGAAGCGGCAGCAACCTCTCCCTAAGATCAGATCAGCAGCAGTAACATGGCGGTCGGCGGGAACTCCCCTTTATAGCCCCTGTGACGCCGCAGACAGCAAGCCAATCACTGCAATGCCCTTCTCTAAGATGGTGGGGACCAGGACCTATGCCATCACGCTGCCCACACTCTGCGTTTACCTTCATTGGCTGAGAAATGGCGCTTTTCGCGTCATTGAAACGCGACTTTGGCGCAAAAGTCGCGTACCGCATGGCCGACCCCGCACAGGGGTCGGATCGAGTTTCATGAAACTCGACTTCGCCAAAAGTCGGCGACTTTTGAAAATGTTCGACCCGTTTCGCTCAACCCTAATTGCGGCAGCTCCAACCCTCTGAGTAAGAAGTGTAGCAGGAGTAAGGATCATTGGTGCATCAGGGTCCGATGTTACTGGTACCACTTTACTGTCCGTGTAGAAGGTAAATGAATCAATAGCAATGTCCATTTCGTCCTTTATAGCTTCAGCTAACTCCACTGCCGGGATGGCGGCACAAAGCTCGAGTCTTGGAACAGAGTTAGCAGGTTTCGGAGTTAGTTTCACGTTACCGAGGATAAATCCACAATGCACCTTGTTATCTTCTTCCAAGGTCTTTAGGTAGGCTACTGCAGCTATAGCCTCTGTAGAAGCATCGGAGAAAATGTGGACTTCTCTTCTGATAGTAGCTGAAAGGGTGCCTGGGGAATAATAACGTGGGACTTGGAAATGCTCTAAGACCTTCAGAGACTTCTTGCATGCCTCCCACCAATCCGTACTCTCGGCGGTCAACTGTCTCAACAGTATCTTGCCTTGAATGGTGATGGGTGCGATAAACCTGAGAGGATCATAGATGCTGTTCACAACAGATAGGACTCCTCATTTAGTGAAAGGTTTATCACAAGCTGACACCTGGAAAGTGAACGTGTCCTGCTTAATATCCCAAAGCAGACCGAGGCTGCGTTGCATGGGAGGAATGTCAGAACCCAGAACAAGATCATCAGATGGAAATGCTTTCATTAACTTTTTACTGTTGGAGATGATCTTGTAGTGGATGACTTTGTTGCAAATGCGGATGTCATTGTCTTTGTGCCATAAGAATCTGAGGTAGTTTCTGCTGTCTTCTCTCATGATAAAACAATGAAACATTTGTTGAATGTCGGCCATTACTGCGACAGGTTCTTGTCTGAAGCGAATCAGTACTCCTATAAGGGTACCGTCACACAGTGCAATTTTGATCGCTACGACGGCACGATTTGTGACGTTCGAGCGATATAGTTACGATATCGCAGTGTCTGACACGCTCCTGCGATCAGGGA
Source organism: Ranitomeya imitator (assembly GCF_032444005.1). Lineage (NCBI taxonomy): Eukaryota > Metazoa > Chordata > Amphibia > Anura > Dendrobatidae > Ranitomeya > Ranitomeya imitator. Next base: position 736,945,972 of record NC_091284.1, on the reverse strand, counting down.
CCCCGCTGAGAATCGTACGTCGTAGCAGATCGTTTGAAACTTTCTTTCGTCGTCTAGTGTCCCGCTGTGGCGGCATGATCGCATGGTGTAACATATATCGTATACGATGTGCGCATAGTAACCAACGGCTTCTACATCGCACATACGTCATGAAATTATCGCTCCAGCGTCGTAGATTGCAAAGTGTGACAGCAGTCTACGACGCTGGAGCGATATTGTTACGACGCTGGAGCGTCACGGATCGTACCGTCGTAGCGATGAAAATTGCACTGTATGACGGTACCCTAAGACTGTTGTTTAGATTAGGCCCAGTGAGCAGCAGGCTATTTAGAGATATGCCTTCATACTGAGCACTGAAATCAAACACCACTCTAATTTGGTCATGTTTGCGAAGATGGTAGACACCAAAGGATGGGAGATACCAGCATTCTTCACTTTCTTTTAGCGGGGGTGCGGGTTCTGCGTGACCTCTGTCGAAGATATTCTGCATGAAGTCGACAAAATGTTTCTCCATCTCTGGCCCTCTCTTCAAGGTGCATTTTAGGGATGAAAACCTTGCCGTTGCTTGTTGCAGATTATCAGGTAGCCTTGTTCTTGGAGAACGAAAAGGTAAAGGTGCTACCCAGCTATTTGAATCGTCTTGGGCGAATTCCTTTTCCATAATCTTTATGAACTCTTTGTTCTCCCTTGCAGGTGCTAGCTGGTTGTCTTCTCTTGTAGAGTTGAACACTGTTGACCCGAGGTCATCATTGCGGGACAGGAATATGTTCGTGTCGTCAGAGGTGTCTTTCTTCCATTTGTTATCGCTTATCTTCTCTTTCACCCAGTAATGATGCGGGCATGGTTGAAAATAAGTGCTGCGACCATTTGGTAGGACGTGAGTCTTAAATGAGGAAATCCTCATTGGTCTCTTCATCATTCCTATACAGACGTCGCCTATGATAACCCAGTCTGTTGTGAATTCTGCTTTTGGGCTCCCTCCGGTGGTTGTAGGTGGTAATGCAGTTGTCCCAGGGCTGCAGTCATGGTCAGGTGTTTCTGCTGATTGCAATTCTGACTAGGGTATTTAGGTTTGCAGGATTCATTAGTCCTTGGAGGTGTTGGACCTCTGTCTGGTTTCTCCTGCTTAGCTGCCAATTCAGCAAAGATAAGTGTCTGTTTTTTTTTCTATGGCAAACATGCTGTGTGCTGGATTTTTTATTGTATTTCTGCTCTGTGTGTAGGATTCTCTGGAGTTGCAGATATACGTTCCACGTCTTTAGTTAGATGGAGGAATTTTTTGTATTATCTATTGTGGATATTTTTGGAAGGGTTTTAATACAGACCGCACAGAACTGTTATGACCTGGTGGTAAGGACAATAATGGACCTGGTGGTTAAGAGCACACGGAATGACCTGATAGTTACTAATAATATAGGACGAGCTCTGAGACGTGGGAACTCTGCTGACCGCAATCCCTAATCCTATCACACACACTAGAAATAGCCGTGGATTGCTCCTAACACTCCCTATGCAACTCGACACAGCCTAAGAAACTAGCTAGCCCTAGAGATAGAAAAATAAAGCCTACCTTGCCTCAGAGAAATTCCCCAAAGGAAAAGGCAGCCCCCCACATATAATGACTGTGAGTAAAGATGAAAATTACAAACACAAAGATGAAATAGATTTAGCAAAGTGAGGCCCGACTTACTGAACAGACAGAGGATAGGAAAGGTAACTTTGCGGTCAGCTCAAAAAACTACAAAAAGACCACGCAGAGGGCGCAAAAAGACCCTCTGCACCCACTCACGGTGCGGAGGCGCTCCCTCTGCGTCCCAGAGCTTCCAGCAGGCAAGACAAAATCAAAATAGCAAGCTGGACAGAAAAATAGCAAACCAGAGAAAAGCAAGCAGGAACTTAGCTTCTGCTGGGAAGACAGGTCACAAGAACGATCCAGGAGAGAACAAGACCAATACTGGAACATTGACAGGTGGCATGGAGCAATGATCTAAGTGGAGTTAAATAGAGCAGCCAGCTAACGAATTAACCTCGTCACCTGTGGAAGGAAACTCAGAAGCAGCAGCTCCACTCACAACCACCAGAGGAAGCCCATGGACAGAACCAGCCGAAGTACCATTCATGACCACAGGAGGGAGCTTGACAACAGAATTCACAACACAAAACTCTGTCCTATCCTTTCCTATTTTAGCTAGAGTGGCCTCTTTTGCTAAATCCTGTTTTCTGCCTACGTGTGTCTTTCCTCTCCTACTCACAGTCAATATTTTGTGGGGGGCTGCCTATCCTTTGGGGTTCTGCTCTGAGGCAAGATAGTATTCCTATTTCCATCTATAGGGGTATTTAGTTCTCTGGCTGTGACAAGGTGTCTAGGGTTTGTTAGGCACACCCCACGGCTACTTCTAGTTGCGGTGTCAGATCAGGATTTGCGGTCAGTACAGTTACCACCTACTCCAGTGAAAGTTATTCATGCGGCTCCAAGGTCACCGGATCATAACAGTACAACTGGCCAATAATGAGCAGTCTGCTTTGTCTTCTCTTCCCTCTTTATCTCTGGGTGGCTGAGGAGCCTTGGTGCAAGCATGAATGTTCAGGAATTAGCTTCTCGTGTAGACCAGCTTGCTGCTAAGATACAGGGTATTTCTGATTATATTGTTCAAACAACTGTTTTAGAGCCGAAGATTCCTACTCCTGATTTGTTTTTTGGTGACAGGTCCAAATTTTTGAGTTTTAAAAACGACTGTAAACTGTTTTTTTGCTCTGAGACCTCGATCCTCTGGTGATTCCATTCAGCGGGTTAATATCGTCATCTCCCTGCTGCGTGGCGATCCACAGGATTGGGCATTTTCCCTGGAATCTGGGAATCCGGCTTTGCTTAATGTAGACTCCTTTTTTCAGGCTTTAGGATTATTATATGATGAACCTAATTCTGTGGATGAAGCGGAGAAGACCTTGTTGGCCCTGTCTCAGGGTCAAGAGGCGGCAGAATTGTATTGTCAGAAATTTAGAAAATTGTCTGTGTTGACTAAATGGAATGATGATGCTTTGGCGGCAATTTTCAGAAAGGGTCTTTCTGAATCCGTTAAAGATGTTATGGTGGGGTTTCCCACGCCTTTCGGTCTGAGTGATTCTATGTCTCTGGCCATTCAGATTGAGCGGCGCTTGCGGGAGCGCAGAACTGTGCGTGCTGTGGCGTTGTCCTCAGAGCAGATTCCTGAGCCAATGCAGTGTGATAGGATTCTGTCTAGAATGGAACGACAAGGATTCAGACGTCAGAATAGGTTGTGTTATGGCGACGCTTCTCATGTCATTTCAGTCTGCCCTAAGCGGACAAAGTGGATCGCTAGTTCATTTACCATCAGCACTGTACAACCTAAATTTCTGTTATCTGTGTCCTTGATCTGCTCATTGTCATCATTTTCTGTCATGGCGTTTGTGGATTCAGGCGCCGCCTTGAACTTAATGGACTTTGAGTTTGCCAGGCGTTGTGGTTTTCCCTTGCAGCCTTTGCAGAACCCTATTCCTTTAAGGGGCATTGATGCTACACCCTTGGCTAAAAATAAGCCCCAGTTTTGGACACAGGTGACCATGCGCATGGCGCCAGCCCATCAGGAGGATTGTGGATTTCTGGTGTTGCATAATTTGCATGATGCTATCGTGCTGGGTTTTCCGTGTTTGCAGGTACATAATCCTGTGTTGGATTGGAAGTCTATGTCTGTGACTAGTTGGGGTTGTCAGGGAGTTCATAATGATGTTCCTTTGATGTCAATCTCTTCTTCTTCCTCTTCTGAAATTCCAGAGTTTTTGTCTGATTTTCAGGATGTATTCGATGAGCCCAAGTCCAGTTTCCTTCCACTGCACAGCGACTGCGATTGTGCAATTGACTTTATTCCAGGCTGTAAGTTTCCTAAGGGTCGACTTTTCAACCTGTCTGTGCCTGAACATACCGACATGCGGAGCTATATTAAGGAGTCTTTGGAGAAAGGGCATATTTGGCCATCTTCTTCACCATTGCGAGCGGGATTCTTTTTTGTTGCTAAAAAAGATGGTTCCTTGAGACCCTGTATTGATTATCGCCTCTTGAATAAGATCACGGTCAAGTTTCAATACCCTTTACCTTTGCTTACCAATTTATTTGCTAGGATTAAGGGAGCTAGTTGGTTTACGAAGATTGACCTTCGGGGGGCATATAATCTTGTTCGTGTTAAGCAGGGTGATGAATGGAAAACTGCGTTTAACAGGCCGTTTTGAATACCATGTGATGCCATTCGGGCTCACTAATGCTCTATCTGTTTTTCAGTCCTTCATGCATGATATCTTCCGGACTTATATTGATAAGTTCTTGATTGTATATTTGGACGATATTTTGATTTTTTCCGATGATTGGGAGTCTCATATGGAACAGGTCAGGATGGTATTTCAGATCCTTCGTGACAATGCCCCGTTTGTGAAAGGGTCTAAGTGTCTCTTTGGGGTGCAGAAAGTTTCTATTTTGGGTTTCAGTTTTTCTCCTTCGTCTATAGAGATGGATCCGGTTAAGGTTCAGGCCATTCATGATTGGATTCAGCCCACATCCGTGAAGAGCCTTCAGAAATTTTTGGGTTTTGCAAATTTTTATCGCCTTTTCATTGCTAGTTTTTCCAGCGTGGTTAAACCCTTGACCGATTTGACAAAGAAAGGCGCTGATGTGGCGAATTGGTCCTCTGCGGCTGTCTCTGCCTTTCAGGAGCTTAAACGTCGTTTTACTTCTGCTGCGGTGTTGCGCCAACTGGATGTTTCTCTTCTGTTTCAGGTTGAGGTTGACGCTTCTGAGATTGAGGCAGGGGCCGTTTTGTCCCAGAGGGATCCTGTTGGTTCCTTAATGAAACCGTGTGCCTTCTTTTCCCGTAAGTTTTCGCCTGCTGAACGCAACTATGATGTCGGCAATCGGGAGTTGTTGGCTAAGCATCGTATTGTGGTCTTGACCGATCATAAGAATTTGATTTACCTCGAGTCTGCCAAATGGCTGAATCCTAGACAGGCTCGATGGTCCTTGTTTTTTTCCTGTTTTGATTTCGTGGTCTCGTACCTTCCGGGTTCTAAGAACATTAAGGCTGATGCCTTCTCTAGGAGTTTTTTGCCTGATCTTCCTGAGGTCTTGGAACCGGTCGGTATTCTGAAAGAAGGGGTGGTCCTTTCTGCCATTTCCCCTGATTTACGACGGGTTCTTCAGGAATTTCAGACTGACAGACCTGACCGCTGTCCTGTGGGGAAACTGTTTGTTCCTGACAGATGGACTAGTAGAGTGATTTCTGAGGTTCACTGTTCCGTGTTGGCTGGTCATCCTGGTATTTTTGGTACCAGAGACTTGGTTGGTAGGTCCTTTTGGTGGCCTTCCTTGTCGCGCGATGTGCATGCTTTTGTGCAGTCCTGTGGGACTTGCGCCCGGGCCAAGCCTTGCTGTTCCCGCGCTAGTGGGTTGCTTTTGCCTTTGCCGATCCCTGAGAGGCTCTGGACGCATATTTCCATGGATTTTATTTCGGATCTTCCTGTTTCCCAGAAGATGTCTGTTATCTGGGTTGTTTGTGACCGGTTCTCTAAAATGGTCCATCTGGTACCTTTGCCTAAGTTGCCTTCCTCCTCAGTCTTTTTCTTCGGCGTTTCATCCTCAGACTAATGGCCAAACTGAGCGAACTAATCAGACCTTGGAAACCTATTTGAGATGCTTTGTGTCTGCTGATCAGGATGATTGGGTGGCTTTCTTGCCGTTGGCCGAGTTTGCCCTTAATAATCGGGCTAGTTCGGCTACTTTGGTTTCGCCTTTCTTTTGTAATTTTGGTTTTCATCCTCGTTTTTCTTCTGGGCAGGTTGAGCCTTCTGACTGTCCTGGTGTGGATTCTGTGGTTGACAGGTTGCAGCAGATTTGGGCTCATGTGGTAGACAATTTGGTGTTGTCTCAGGAGGAGGCTCAACGTTTTGCTAACCGTCGTCGGTGTGTTGGTTCCCGGCTTCGGGTTGGGGATCTGGTCTGGTTGTCTTCCCGTCATGTTCCTATGAAGGTTTCTTCTCCTAAGTTTAAGCCTCGGTTTATTGGTCCTTACAGGATTTCTGAGATTATTACTCCGGTGTCTTTTCGACTGGCGCTTCCGGCCTCTTTTGCGATCCATAATGTCTTCCATAGATCTTTATTGCAGAAATATGTGGAGCCCATTGTTCCCTCTGTTGATCCTCCGGCCCCTGTGTTGGTTGATGGGGAGTTGGAATATGTTATTGAGAAGATTTTGGATTCCCGTTTTTCGAGGCGGAGGCTTCAGTACCTTGTAAAATGGAAGGGTTATGGCCAAGAGGATAATTCTTGGGTTTTTGCCTCTGATGTCCATGCCGCTGATTTGGTTCGTGCCTTTCATCTGGCTCGAATGGCATCACGAGGTATTCAAAATGGCCTTCGGGCGTATTAAATGCAGTTTTCCATTCATCACCCTGTTTAATACGAACAAGATTATATGCCCCTCGGAGGTCAATCTTAGTAAACCAACTAGCCCCCTTAATCTGAGCAAACAAATCAAAAAGCAAAGGCAAGGGGTATTGGAATTTGACCGTGATCTTATTAAGAAGACGATAATCTATACAGGGTCTCAAGGAGCCATCCTTCTTAGCAACAAAAAAGAAACCCGCTCCCAATGGTGACGAAGACGGCCGAATATGCCCCTTCTCCAAAGATTCCTTAACATAGCTCCGCATGGCGGCATGCTCTGGCACAGACAGATTGAAAAGTCGGCCCTTAGGGAACTTACAACCTGGAATCAAGTTAATAGCACAATCACAGTCCCTATGTGGAGGAAGGGAACTGGACTTGGGCTCATCAAATACATCCTGGAAATCCGACAAAAACTCAGGGACCTCAGAAGAGGGGGAAGAGGAAATTGACATCAAAGGAACATCACTATGTACCCCTTGACAACCCCAACTAGTCACAGACATAGTTTTCCAATCCAGCACCGGATTATGTTCCTGTAACCATGGAAAACCCAGTACAACAACATCATGCAGGTTATGCAACACCAGAAAACGGCAATCTTCCTGATGTGCTGGAGCCATGTACATGGTCATCTGCGTCCAGTACTGAGGTTTATCCTTGGCCAATGGTGTAGCATCAATGCCCCTCAAAGGAATAGGGCTCTGCAAAGGCTGCAAGGAAAAACCACAGCGCCTGGCGAATTCTAAGTCCATTAAGTTCAGGGCAGCGCCTGAATCCACAAATGCCATAACAGAAAAGGACGACAATGAGCAAATCAGGGTCACAGATAAAAGAAATTTAGGCTGTACAGTACTGATGGTAACAGACCTAGCGACCCTCCTAGTACGCTTAGGGCAATCAGAAATAACATCAGCAGAATCACCACAGTAAAAACACAGCCTATTCTGACGTCTGAATTCCTGCCGTTCTGTTCTAGTCAAAATCCTATCACATTGCATAGGCTCAGGACTCTGCTCAGAAGACACTGCCATATGGTGCACAGCTTTACGCTCGCGCAGACGCCGATCAATCTGAATGGCTAGAGACATAGATTCGCTCAAACCAGTAGGCGTAGGAAAGCCCACCATAACATCTTTAAGGGCTTCAAAAAGACCTTTTCTGAAAATAGCAGCCAGAGCATCCTCATTCCATTTAATGAGCACAGACCATTTCCTAAATTTCTGGCAGTATAATTCTGCCGCTTTCTGACCTTGACACAGGGCCAACAGGGTTTTTTCTGCATGATCCACAGAATTAGGTTCGTCATACAATAATCTGAGCGCTTGAAAAAATGCGTCTACATTCAGCAATGCCGGATCCCCTGATTCAAGGGAGAATGCCCAGTCCTGAGGGTCACTACGCAGCAAGGATATGATGATTTTAACTTGCTGAATGGGATCACCAGAAGAACAGGGTTTCAAAGCAAAAAACAATTTGCAGTTATTTTTAAAGTTCAAAAACTTGGATCTGTCCCCAAAAAACAAATCAGGAGTACGAATTCTAGGCTCCACAGCCGGAGTCTGGACAACATAATCTTGGATACTCTGTACTCTTGCAGCAAGTTGATCCACACGAGAAAACAAACCCTGAACATCCATGCCAGAGCATAAATCCTGAACCACCCAGAGATCAAGAGGAAAAAAAAGACAAAACAGAGCACAGAAAAAAAAATGGCTCAGAATTTTTTTTTTCCTTCTTTTGAGATGCATTTAATTCATTTTTGGCCACTTGTACTGTTATGAACTGGTGGTTTAGGAGCAACATGGGACGAGCTCTGAAGGAGGTGGTACCTGTACTGACCGCAGTCCCTAAGCTCAACACAACACTAGAAGTAGCCGTGGGATGCTCCTGTCACTCACTAGGCACCTCTGTTGTGAATTCTGTTGTCGGGCTCCCTCTTGTGGTCATGAATGGTACTTCGGCTGGTTCTGTCCATGGACTTCCTCTGGTGGGTGTTTCTGAGTTTCCTTCCACAGGTGACGAGGTTAATTCGTTAGCTGCCGCTCTATTTAACTCCACTTAGATCTTTGCTCCACGCCACCTGCCAATGTTCCAGTATTGGTCTAGTTCACTCCTGGATCGTTCTTGTGACCTGTCTTCCCAGCAGAAGCTAAGTTACAGCTTTTATTTCTTTGGTTTGCTATTTTTCTGTCCAGCTTGCTATTTTTATTGTTATCTTGCTTGCTGGAAGCTCTGGGACGCAGAGGGAGCGCCTCCGCACCGTGAGTCGGTGCGGAGGGTCTTTTTGCGCACTCTGCATGGTCTTTTTGTAGGTTTTTGTGCTGACCGCAAAGTAACCTTTCCTTTCCTCGGTCTGTTCAGTAAGTCGGGCCTCACTTTGCTAAATCTATTTCATCTCTGTGTTTGTATTTTCATCTTTACTCACAGTCATTATATGTGGGGGGCTGCCATTTCCTTTGGAGAATTTATCTGAGGCAAGGTAGGCTTTATTTTTCTATCTCCAGGGCTAGCTCGTTCCTTAGGCTGTGCCGAGTTGCATAGGGAGCGTTAGGCGCAATCCACGGCTGTTTCTAGTGTGTTTGATAGGATTAGGGATTGCGGTCAGCAGAGTTCCCACGTCCCAGAGCTCGTCCTTATTATCAGTAACTATCAGGTCATTCCGTGTGCTCTTAACCACCGGGTCCATTATTGTCCTGGCCACCAGGTCATAACACACCTCGTCACAGCCTGAGAACTAACTACCCCTAAAGATAGAAACAGGAAAACTATCTTGCCTCAGAGAAAATCCCCAAAGGATAGATAGCCCCCCACAAGTAATTACTGTGAGTGGAGAGGGAAAAGACATACACAGAATGAAACCAGGATGTAGCACAGGAGGCCAGTCTAGCTAGATAGATAGGACAGGATAGAATACTGTGCGGTCAGTATTAAAAACTACAAAAATCCACACAGAGTTTACAAAAATCTCCACACCTGACTAAAGGTGTGGAGGGTAAATCTGCTTCCCAGAGCTTCCAGCTTAACTGAATTAATCCATACTGACAAGCTGGACAAAACATAGAAAGCACAGAACGAATAAGTCCACAACCTGTGGACAGAAAAGAGCAAGCAAGGACTTAACTTAGCTGAACTGGTCAGGATATCAGGGAAATCCAAGAGAGATGTGAATCCAACCAGGAACCATTGACAAGTGGAAGAGCCAGGCATAAATAGCCGAGCAGAACGACAATCAGTGGAAGCAGCTGCAGACTGCTAAATCCAAGGAGCAGCCATACCACTTAAAACCACCGGAGGGAGCCCAAGAGCGGAATTCACAACAGTTTTAATACTGACCACACAGAACTCTGTCCTATCCTTTCCTATTTTAGCTAGAGTGGCCTCTTTTGCTAATTCCTGTTTTCTGCCTACGTGTGTCTTTCCTCTCCTACTCACAGTCAATATTCGTGGGGGGCTGCCTATCCTTTGGGGTTCTGCTCTGAGGCAAGATAGTATTCCTATTTCCATCTGTAGGGGTATTTAGTTCTCTGGCTGTGACGAGGTGTCTAGGGTTTGTTAGGCACACCCCACGGCTACTTCTAGTTGCGGTGTCAGATCAGGATTTGCGGTCAGTACAGTTACCACCTACTCCAGTGAAAGTTATTCATGCGGCTCCAAGGTCACCGGATCATAACACCAGTCTAGGTCAAAGGGTTGAGCAAATGGAGCATTGTGTGGCCTGTTGATTTGCTGACGTACCTTGTGTTGTCGCAGAATGTCTCTGCCAAGCAAGATCAGAATGTTTGCGTTGTTGTTGAGAGTTGGTATCTTGCCTGCCAAAGTCCTTAGATGAGGGTGATGGAGTGCAGCCTCTGGAGTTGGGATTTCCTCTCTGTTGGACGGTATCTGGTTACATTTGACCAGAGTGGGTAAGGGTATCTCCATATTGTTCTCAAGAGAAGACACCATGAGTCCATTGTTTTTTTTTCCAGAGACCTCCGTAACACCGCTGCAGGTGCCCAGGGTGTAGGGGTGATAGTTTCCCTTTAAGTCAAACATATCAAAGAGTTCTGACATTGCAAGTGACCGATTGCTCTGATTGTCCAGAATAACATACACCTTTGCGGTTTTCTCTGGTCGACCCTTGGGATACACATTCACCAGGCATATCTTCGCACACGATTTGTCCCAGAGGCCTTCTCCACAGAGTTCTGTGCATGAAGAAGATATTGTGATAGAAATCACTGTTTGAACAGCATCCTCCCCACCTTGCCTTGTGGTGGGGGAAGGTGTAAGCTGTGCAGTATTAGATAGGGATGGATGAAGCGCTTGCACGTGCTCCTCACTGTCGCACTCCAAACACTTAATAGATATTTTACAGTCCTTAGCAAAGTGTTCAGTAGAAGCGCAGCACCTGCAACATATCCCAAAGTTCTTCAGAAGCTCTTTGTGTTCCTGGAGTGGTTTCTTTCTGAAGTTGATGCACTTCTTTAAGGGGTGAGGGTTCTTGTGAATGGGACACATACGATTAGGATTCTCAACCTTCTCACCTTTGTTGCTTTTATCTTGTGATACTCTAGGGGTGGGAAGAACATCAGTCTTCTTGACGGACATTGGAGTTCGGCGGTTCCTGTAGTTAAGACATGGACTCTCGTGTTTAGGAGATGAAACAGGGTCGCTGCGTTCTTCATAGGAAATACTTGGATCAGTCTTACACTCTGCAAGGAGAATTGGTTTTCCCTTTTGTATTTTGATCCAAGCATGGTCCACTTATTTTGGATATTGGACGGCAGCTTGGAAACTATTGGGGTTACCCCATGAGCAGTGTCCAGGTAGCTGAGGCCAGGCAGGTACGGGTCTTCTTTGGCTAGCTGAAGCTCTAACAGAAGGTCGCTGAGCTCTTGGAACCTTGTACTGTCCTTACTAGATACCTTTGGAAAATCCTCTGGTCACTTGAACAGGGCCTTTTCAATGGCCTCAGGACTGCCATAGCTTCTTTCTAGCCTCTTCCATGCAGCGGTAGGATTACTGAGGTGGACGGATTTAAGTAACATAGTTAATAAGGCCGAAAAAAGACATTTGTCCATCCAGTTCAGCCTATATTCCATCATAATAAATCCCCAGATCTACGTCCTTCTACAGAACCTAATAATTGTATGATACAATATTGTTCTGCTCCAGGAAGACATCCAGGCCTCTCTTGAACCCCTCGACTGAGTTCGCCATCACCACCTCCTCAGGCAAGCAATTCCAGATTCTCACTGCCCTAACAGTAAAGAATCCTCTTCTATGTTGGTGTAAAAACCTTCTCTCCTCCAGACGCAAAGAATGCCCCTTGTGCCCGTCACCTTCCTTGGTATAAACAGATCCTCAGCGAGATATTTGTATTGTCCCCTTATATACTTATACATGGTTTTTAGATCGCCCCTCAGTCGTCTTTTTTCTAGACTAAATAATCCTAATTTCACTAATCTATCTGGGTATTGTAGTTCTCCCATCCCCTTTATTAATTTTGTTGCCCTCCTTTGTACTCTCTCTAGTTCCATTATATCCTTCCTGAGCACCTGTGCCCAAAACTGGACACAGTACTCCATGTGCGGTCTAACTAGGGATTTGTACAGAGGCAGTATAATGCTCTCATCATGTGTATCCAGCCCTCTTTTAATGCACCCCATGATCCTGTTTGCCTTGGCAGCTGCTGCCTGGCACTGGTTGCTCCAGGTAAGTTTATCATTAACTAGGATCCCCAAGTCCTTCTCCCTGTCAGATTTACCCAGTGGTTTCCCGTTCAGTGTGTAATGGTGATATTGATTCCTTCTTCCCATGTGTATAACCTTACATTTATCATTGTTAAACCTCATCTGCCACCTTTCAGCCCAAGTTTCCAACTTATCCAGATCCATCTGTAGTAGAAGACTATCTTCTCTTGTATTAACTGCTTTACATAGTTTTGTATCATCTGCAAATATCGATATTTTACTGTGTAAACCTTCTACCAGATCATTAATGAATATGTTGAAGAGAACAGGTCCCAATACCGATCCCTGCGGTACCCCACTGGTCACAGCGACCCAGTTAGAGACAATACCATTTATAACCACCCTCTGCTTTCTATCACTAAGCCAGTTATTAACCCATTTACACACATTTTCCCCCAGACCAAGCATTCTCATTTTGTGTACCAACCTCTTGTGCGGCACGGTATCAAACGCTTTAGAAAAATCGAGATATACCACGTCCAATGACTCACCGTGGTCCAGCCTATAGCTTACCTCTTCATAAAAACTGATTAGATTGGTTTGACAGGAGCGATTTCTCATCAAGTCTCTTGATCCGATCCGTGGATTGTGGCCCAAGCCACCTGATTAGCAGATCTAGCTCTTGAGCGGCAGTGATGCCGAGGTCACTGATTGTGGTTTTAAAGGTACACTTCCAACCCCTGTAGCTCTCAGGTTTATCATCAAACTTTGTAAGACCAGTCTTAGTTTGTTCACGCCGAATCATGTACCTTGCAAAGTCAGTCATATCGGCATTCTCCAATTTTGGAAGGACCGTTGCTGGCTGGGTAGCATTGTTCATACAGTCTGTGATTTGATCTGGGAATGCAGGAACATATGGGGCAGCTTAGGCATTCAGTCCATTAACTGGCTTAATGAGCTTAGTTTCCGCCACACATGGGACTGGAATTGTGTGACTGTCTGGAGTGTGGTGACTTGCCTGCATATTAGCCTGCACGTATGTTTCTGTGTATAAGGTTTGGTGAGGTGCAGGTTTCCGGTACATTCCGGTGCACCGGAGGATCAGGATGCAGGGTATTGTACTGACCTTGGGTGCAGGATGCGGGTAAACACTTTGTATCCTGTTGTCTCAGGGGAGCATCTGTGCAGTCAGGAAGGATTGCAGGAGCAGGGGGAGCGCTGTATTGGCTTTGAACATAGTCTCTAGTACGCTTAAGAGGGTCTTCAGTATCAAAATCACTTAAACTGACACTGTCTCTTTGGCTCCCACTGATGGCTTGTTCCAGGACCTTTAACCTTGCCGAGGCTGCAGTGTGTTCGCAAGCCTTCTCTAGGGCCTCTATTTCTGCCTTTTTTTCCTTCTCTAGGGCCTCTATTTCCGCCTTTCTGCGCACTGCTTCGGCTGCCTCTATTTCCATCTCAGTTTTCTTTTGAGAGAAGGCAGCTTGTGCTTTAGTGGCCTCAGCTTCTGCATGTGCTCTTACGAGCTGTTCGCTGAGGTTGAGGATTTTGAAGAGCGTGACTTAGATGATCGCTTTGACTGTCTGGCTGAGCTGGAAATACAAGATGACATCTCGGCTATTAGCGCGATTCTTGCCTCTGTCTTGTCGCGCACCATGCTTTCTCTCTCAGAGTTAAGTTGTTGGAAAGCTTGCAGCTCTTTGCAGGGAACTGACTGGTTAAGTCTCTGTAACACGGAGATGCACTAATCTGCCTTTTCTGCATGCAGTTGATAATTTGAACACAGTTGTGCAAGGGTTCCCTCTGGTGGTCGTTCGAGAGAAGCAGGCTGAGACAGGCTGTCTATGTGACTCAGCAGTTTTTGCATTAGCTCTGCTATAGCATGGAGAAGTTAAGTAAATAAGGCAGCACACTGCAGCGCTGAAACATGTAAACTTGAAACACGAAATTTGAACTGCATTACTGCACTAGAAATATGAAAAATGAGAGCATTTAGCGCATAAAAATGGCCAATTTTATGTGTACCTGGTCCTACACTTGCCTTACCTCGCTGAGAATAAACGTCTCCATCTGAATGGGTACATGTGAAACCTCTTCCTAGACTAAAATTCTTTCTCTCTATGTAGGGGTATTGGACCTGCTGTAATTAAAACACCTGTGGCTAGGAGGCGTGGAGAAGATCATGTTTACTGGATTCTAGATTCTCCCTTACTTTCCATGTGGGTTTTGGGGGACGTCTAGCCTTCTCACTAGATGGTAGATCAAGTTCTATGCACTCTTTCTCTAACAATGGGTCTGGCAGAGACCGTGTAATCATTCCTTCAGCCATCCCGATTTACAGGGAGAAGGGAAGCTGTATAGTCTCTTATATGCTGAGAGCAGATGCTCTGCAGGAATTTCTGTAGCTTTAGGGTATGTGCACACGTCAGGATTTCTTGCAGAAATTTTCCTGACAAAAACCGGACATTTCTGCTAGGATTCCGCATGCGTTTTTACCGCGATTTTGACGCATTTTTGACGCGTTTTTGTGCGTTTTTTGTGCGTTTTTCCCAAATGCCTAGAATTGCAGGAAAAACGCAGAAAATCCGCAAAAATAATGAACATGCTCATTTTTTTACCGCAATGCGGTTTTTTCGCGGAAAAAAACGCATCCATGTGCACATGGGCACATGGATTCTAAATGATAGAATGCATAATGTATGCATTTTTAATGAGTTTTTATAGCGTTTTTAGCGCAAAAAACGCGAAAAAACCTGAACGTGTGCACATGGCCTTATAGAAGCTGTGGGTGGTTTTACAGATAAATCTGGTAAGTCTTTTTTACCATTCTGTCCACGGGGCCTGTGGCTGCAAATATGGCTCTGTGAGATGCTGAATCTCTTCACCCTACTTACAAATGGCAACGTTCGCAGATAGCTTAACTCAGCTGCAGACACACATGTTATGAAGAATCCAGAAGAGACTTTGATTTCTTTATGAATTCTTGTTGAATGCATACAAACAGCAGCAGGTAAAAAAGACTTTCTTCAGACAGGTTGAAAGCACATGTGCCTCTAATGAAGCCAAGATGGAGACTGAGATACACGGAGAAGAAGAGGGAAGTGACATGACACCAAGCAGAAGGAGAGAGGAGGGACAAACTTCATGGAAAGGGAGGATTTCAGCTATGCAAAACACAGGAACACATAGCAACAATAAACAATATGAGAGACTGCGATACAGCATATAATATGTACAGGATAGTCTGTAAAATGTCTCATTCATGGGACATAACACTCCTTGTCAGTTATATTTTCGCCCTCAGCTAAGTTGACCCCTGTGTGCCTGTGCCTTGTGCTTGTGTTCTTGTATGATATTTTGGTTTTGACGCAGTCCGTTTCTCTGTTGAGGTTTTGTCTGCTGATTTGGTACTGTCTGCTGATTTGTCTGGTTCCTGACTCCTGCGTGATTTGAGACTACCCATTCTGCTTGTCCCTTCAGTAGTTATTTGCCTCTCAGTTTCTGACACATCGGCCTGGACCTGACTACTGTCCCTGCTTCTGGTGCTCCTACCCGGCGGTCCTTAACTCACTTGGTCTCTCTGTGGTCTTGTTGGTCTCTGCTGTGTTCCGCTATCATCTCCAGGTACCCGGTGGTTGGCTCCGCCCTGGTCCTTCCCCCCTGTGGTCACGTGCCGCAGGTCCTGTACATTGGCAGTTGTGTGCCATCCCGGATGCCACGAGCTCCGCTTGCCTGCTCTCCACAGAAGACTGACTCACCAGGGGGGTATCAGGTATGCGGCTGCTGACATTATAACTGACCATAACTGTTTCCCCTGGCAATTGGGGGTATTATGGACCCAATGAGCATCCTGTCTGAGCAGGTTAAGTACCTGACTCAGATGCTCCAAAAGCTTAATATGGAACAATTAGCATTGGCTCAGTCACAACAACAGGTAGCTAGCACTGTGCAGGGGGCACTGTCCTCAGGAATGCAGGGCGTGGGGGCTGAAGATGTTACTTCCCCCTGAACCCCCGGTTAAGTTGACGGACACTTTTTCTGGAGCTAAAAAGGAGTGTAGAGTCTTTAAGGAGGAGTGTAAGCTTTTTTCCATTGAGACCCCGCTCTTCTGGGGATGAAAGGCAGAGGGTGGGAGTCGTTATGTCCCTGTTAAGGAGAGCGCCGCAGGCTTGGACATTTTCTCTTCCTTCTACGGCCCCCAAGGGGATGTCAGTGGATGCATTTTTTGAGGCTCTGGAGCACATCTACGATGACCCTGATCAGGTGCGGCTCGCTGAGGGTATGGTGATAAGTGTGTGTCAGGGGAAGCACTCGGCTGAGTGGTTTTGCTAAGAATTTGGATGCTAGGCTGCCGAGGTTTCTTGGGATGATGCCGCCCTCCGGGGCTTGATCCGTAGAGGCCTGTCTGAATGTCTGAAAGATGCCCTGGTACTCCATCCCTCACCAGATTCCTTGGAGGACGCTATGATGCAGGCTTTCCGTATGGACCGCAGGCTGTGGGCAAGGGGTGTGATGCAATTAGAGGCCCCGTTGTTCTCTGGTGGAAGTGGAGCTGGTCCCACATCTGAGGTCATGGAGGTGGGGGCTGTCATCTTTAAGGAGAAGGAGAGGAGACGTCGCCATGAGAAGCAGTTGTGCTTCTATTGTGGAAATTCTGGACTCTGGAAAACGGACTGTCCTTCCTGCCCTTCATAGTTCAAGCTGGCGGGAAAAGACTAGGTCTGGGTAGTTGTCAAGGAGACTACCCAGACCCTCAGGTACATTTTTCCTAATTTTCTAAAGTGTTGCTGCAAATTGAACTGCAAGTGGATGGTTGTCCTTCTTTTTCTCCAGCTTTTGTGGACTGCGGTTCATCTATCAACTTGATCAGCCCTCGTTTAATTTCCCAATGCAAGATAGGGACAGTTAGGCTCAAGACTCCTGTCAAAATCGAGGCCATTGACTCCTTTCCCCTCACCAAGGAAGAGATTCTCTATGTCTCTGAGGTTTTTTTCAGGCCATGCTGAAAAAATAAGTTGCTTCGTACAGGACCATTTGCCTGCCTGGGTTGATGTTGGGTATGCCCTGGTTACAATGCCATTCATCAATTGGGAGATGGGGGAGATTGTTCATTGGGGTCCTAACTGTATCATCCTGTGTTGTGAATCTGCATTACTAGCTCAACCTGTAAAATCTGTCTCTGTGTCATCTGTCGGTCTGGAGGGTATTCCGGAGTACCTAAAAGACTTCGAAGACGTGTTCTCCGAAAGCGAGGCTGAGGTCTTACCGTCACATAGACCCATTAATGTGCCATTGAGCTAGTTCCAGGGGCTAAACTGCCTAAAGCTTGTCTGTTTAATTTGTCCAGCCCGGAGCAGTTAGCCTTGAAGGAGTATATTGCGGAAAGCCTCCGCAAGGGGCATATACGGCCTTCCGTCTCTCCTGTGGCTGCCGGGTTCTTTTTCGTAAAGAAAAAAGATAGCGGTTTATGTCCCTGCCTCGACTTTCGGGAACTCAACAAGATAACTGTGAGAAACACATACCCTCTTCCCCTGATCCCTGATTTGTGTAATCAGCTATCAGGGGCTAAATGGTTCTCTAAACCAGATCTCTGGGGGGGGCTTATAATCTGATAAGGGTTCGGGAGGGGGGCGAGTGGAAAACAGCGTTTCTCACATCAGAGCGTCTTTTTGAAAATCTGGTCATGCCTTTTGGCCTTACTAACGCTCCCACTATCTTCCAGAACTTCATCAATGTAGTGTTTGCTGACCTGATAGGCCATTTTGTTATTATTTATTTGGATGACATTTTGGAGTATTCCTCTGACAGTCATTCTCATCTGCAACATGTACGAACAGTTCTCCAAAGACTGAGGGAAAATAAATTGTTCGTCAAATTGGAGAAATGTTTGTTTTTCATACAGGAACTGTCTTTTTTTTTGTTTAATTGTGTCCTGTGAGGGGTTTTGCATGGATCCCAAGAAGGTGCAAGATATTGCTGACTGGGCTCAACCCTGGGATCTTAAGGGACTCCAGCGCTTCTTGGGATTCACTAACTATTATCGTAATTTCATTAGGGAGTTTTGACTGGTGGATAAACCACTCACTGATCTTACATGCAAGGGTGCAGATGTAAAAAATTGGTCTGCACCTGCCAAGGACTCCTTTTTGGTACTGAAAAAATGCTTTATGTCCACCCCGATCCTGGTGCAACCAGACCCGTCTAGGCCTTTATTGTAGAGGTGGACGCTTCGGAGGTGGGGGTTCTCTCCAGCCGAAAGAAATTACAATGTACCGTAGGTAATAGAGAACTTCTGGCGATCAAGTTGGCATTTGAATAATGGAGGCACTTTTTGGAGGGGGCAATTCATCCTATCACTGTGATCACGGACCATAAAAATTTGGCATACATTGAGTCTGCTAAAAGACTAGCTCCCAGACTGGCTCTTTGGTCGCTTTTTTTCTCTAGATTTCAGTTTTCTATTATGTTACGTCCGACTCCTGGGTCCAAGAATGTTAAAGCTGATGCTTTGTCCCGAAGTTTTGATCCAGTGTCTCCCCCTGAGCTGCCATCCTCCATTGTTCGTCCTGGGGTGGTGGTGGCGGGGGTCTCGTCGGAGTTGGAGCGGGAGATTGTGGGGGCTCAGTCTCTTGCCCCTGCTTCCAAACCAGGGGGTAAATTGTTTGTCCAGAGCAATTTCGGCTTTGGGTCCTTCAGGAGTTTCATTGGTCCAGGCTTATTGCTCATCCTGGCATTACGGCCACGTGGGAGAAAGTGGCAAGGGTTTTTTGGTGGCCTTCACTGGATTCGGGTATTATTATTTATTTATATAGCACCATTCATTCCATGGTCCTGTACATGAGAAAGGGGTTACATATACCGTAGAGTTATAGATATCGTTTACATTAAACAAATTTACAATGACAGACTTGTACAGAGGGGAGAGGACCCTGTCCTTGCGGACTTACATTCTACGGGATAATGGGGAAGAGACAGAAGATTGGGGGTGCGGCAGCTCTGGTGGTGGTGAGGCAGCAGAATGGCTTTTGCAGGCTGTAGGCTTTCATGAAGAAATGGGTTTTCAGGTTCCGTCTGAAGGATCCGAGGGTGGTGGATAATCGGACGTGTTGAGGTGTGGAATTCCAGACAATGGGGGATATTCAGGAGA
This sequence comes from Ranitomeya imitator, assembly GCF_032444005.1. Classification (NCBI taxonomy): domain Eukaryota; kingdom Metazoa; phylum Chordata; class Amphibia; order Anura; family Dendrobatidae; genus Ranitomeya; species Ranitomeya imitator. The sequence goes on along the minus strand of NC_091284.1, from coordinate 736,926,699 downwards.
AATCTTGGAGGCGATTGTGTGAGGAATGAATAAGTGTGGTGGAGAGTAGGAGGTCTTGGGCGGATCGAGGATTGCATGAGGGAAGATATTGAGAGATTAGTTCAGAGATATAGGGAGGGGACTGGTTGGGGATGGCTTTGTAGATCAGTGTTAGTAGTTTGAACTGGATTCATTGGGGAATTGGGAGCCAGTGGAGGGATTTGCAGAGGGGAGAAACAGGGGAGTAGCGAGGAGAGAGGTGGATTAGGCAGGCAGGAGAGTTGAGGACAGACTGGAGTGGTGCAAGAGAGTTAGCGGGGAGGCCACAGAGGAGGGTGTTGCAGTAGTCGAAGCGGGAGATGATGAGGGCATGCACAATAGTTTTAGTAGATTGAGGGCTGAGGAAGGGATGGATTCTGACAATATTTTTGAGTTGGAGGTGACAGGAAGTGGCAAGAGTTTGGACTTGCGGTTTGAAGGACAGGGCACAGTTGAGAGTTACTCCGAAGCAGCGGATTACAGGTGCGGGAGAGAGCGTGATGTCATTTACTATAATAGATCAGGTAGGGGAGATAAAAAGATATATATCTGCATGTGGGGTTTGTGCCCGTTCCAAGAGCTCTCATTGCCGGCCGGCTGGGGAACTGGTGCCTTTGCCAGTTCTTGATAGACCATGGACTCACCTGTCCATGGACTTTATCACCAATCTCCCTCCTTCCAGGGGTAATACAGTTGTGTGGGTGGTAGTGGACAGGTTTTCTAAGCAGGCCCATTTTGCACTCTTAACTGCATAATCCTCGACTGTGACCTTGTCAAGATTGTTTGTCCAGAATGCGGTCCGTCTGCATGGAGTAGCCCTGAATGTGGTGTCTGACAGAGGTGAGCAGTTTGTGGCTAAATTTTGCAGGGCATTCTGTAAGAAATTGGGTATTTGCATTATCTTTGTCTTCTGCGTGTCACCCTGAGAGTAATGGTCAGACGGAGCACACCAATCAGTCCCTGGAACAGATTCTTTGGTGTTCGACCTCTGCTCAACAGGATGACTGGTGTGAAGCGTTGCCTCTGGCCGAATTTGACTTTAACAAGTGAATCAGTCCACCAGTATGTCTCCTTCTTTGATGAACTATGGGTTTAGTCCACATTTTGGAGAGTTTTCTCGTTTAGATTCTGGTTGTCCCGGAGCGGAAGGGTATGTGCAGCAGCTGAAAAACCTGTGGGTGGAGGTCAGTCGTAACATCTCCAAAGCTCAGGGGAGGTATACATTTTTTGCAGATAGGAAGAGAGTCTTGGGTCACACTTTTTGGGTTGGTGAAAAGGTTTGGCTTTCCATGCAGAATATCATTAAGGTTCCATCAGCCAAGTTACGTCCAAAATTCATTGGTCCATAGGAGATTCTGGAGATAATCAATCTGGTAGCATATAAGTTACGTCTTCTGGCATCTTGGAAACTTTCTATCATGTTCCATAGGTCCCTTTTGAAACCCTTGGGGTCGGTGGAGGAGGATGCTGGGGCCGCTGTTCCCCCAGTATTGGTTGAGGGGCACATGGAGTTTGAGGTTGGACACATTGTGGATTCTCATCTGGTTTGTCGATCCTTACAATATCTGGTTCACTGGAGGGGGTATGGGCTGGAGGATCGGTCGTGGGTTCCTGCCCGTTTGGGCACACATGGATCATCTGGTTTGGGCGTTTCATGCTAGGCATTCTGGGAAGCCAGGGGGTCCGGTGGCCCCTCATTGAGAGAGGGGTACTGCCATGGCCTGTTTTTTAGCTGTTTGGTCACCTCTGCAGGGGTTAAGGCTGGTAGCTTTTCTCTGGCTTGGGGAGGGCCTTTTACAGCCTCTGTGAGGCTTTGCTCCTTGTCAGTTATACTTTCGCCCTCGGCTGATTTAGTTGACCCCTGTGTACCTGTGCCTGTGTTCTTGTATGATCTTTTGGCTTTGACTTGGTCCGTTTCTCTGTTGTGGTTTTGTCTGCTGATTTGGTACTGTCTGCTGATTTGTCTGGTTCCTGACCTCTGTGTGATTTGAGACTACCCGCTCTGCCTGTCCCTTCGGTAGTGTTATTTGCCTTTCTCGGTTTCTGACACTTCAGCCTGACCCTGACTACTCTCCCTGCTTCTTGCTGTCTTACCCGGCGGTCTTTAACTCACTTGGTCTCTCTGTGGTCCTGTCGGTCTCCACCGTGTTCTGCTATCATATGCAGGTTCCCGTGGTTGGCTCCGCCCTGGTCCCTGCCCCCTGCTGTCACGTGCTGCAGGTCCTGTACATTGGCAGTTGTGTGCCGTCCCGGATGCCGTGAGTCCCGCTTGCCTGCAGTCCACAGAAGACTTACTCCCCGGGGGGTATCAGGTACGCGGCTGCGGACAGTATCTAATTCCTATTTTCCCCACTGTTTGTATTTACATATACATACAGTACAGACCAAAAGTTTGGACACACCTTTAAAGATTTTGCTGTATTTTCATGACTATGAAAATTGTACATTCACACTGAAGGCATCAAACTATGAATTAACACATGGAATAATATACTTAACAAAAAAATTGAAACAAGTGAAATTATGTCTTATATTCTAGGTTCTTCAAAGTTGCCACCTTTTGCTTTGATGACTGCTTTGCACACTCTTGGCATTCTCTTGATGAGCTTCAAGAGGTAGTCACCGGGAATGGTCTTCCAACAATCTTGAAGGAGTTCCCAGAGATGCTTAGCACTTGTTGGCCCTTTTGCCTTCACTCTGCAATCCAGCTCACCCCAAACCACCTCAATTGGGTTCAGGTCTGGTGACTGTGGAGGCCAGGTTATCTGGCGTAGCACCCCATCACTCTCCTTCTTGGTCAAATAGCCCTAACACAGCCTGGAGGTGTGTTTGGGGTCATTGTCCTGTTGAAAAGTCAGTGGAGTCAGGTGAGCAGGCAGTATAGAAAGTAAGGGGGTAAATATATGAGGAGACAGTATGGTGAACAAGGGGATGTGAGAGGAGACAGTATGAGGAGGGAGGGGAATAGTGTGAGGAGACAGTATGGGGGAGAAAAGTGAGTGAGCACAGAATAGAAACTGAGTAGTGGGTTCGTAGCATGGGGGGACAGTGTAAGGGCACAGCCAGGAGGGGACAGTATACCAAGGAGGGGGAGTGTGATAAGAGAGTACAGTATAAATACTGGGCCCTATAGGGGGGACACATTATGAGAGGACAGTGTGAAGAGGGGGCCGGTATGGAAAGGAGAGGTCGGTGTAAAGAACATGTACCATAAGAGGGACAGTGTGGGGGTCATATTTTGTGCAGACAATATAGTGAGGGGCAATTTTTTATTCAGGAGCATTATAGTGACACTTGTATCTTTAAGGGCATCATGTGGAGATTTTCTGCAAAAGAACGGAGAAGATGGAAGTCTGCAGAGACGAGCTGTGGATGAGAAAACTCATCATGGGGTCTGGACAAGATGAAGAAAAGAAGGAGAACGACTCCAGAAATGACATGATCTATAAGGTACCTGGAGGTAAATGTTATTTGTGATACTAACTCTCATGTTTTTATTTATGTTAGGAGCATTAAAGGGGATGTCCAGGTTTGTAATGAGTCTGCAGTCATCCTTTGTGACTGCAGACTTCTGAATTCTCACAGTGCGCACTGCACGCTGTCAGGATTCTCTCATGCCGGCAATTTACATACATGTGGTCACGTGCTGACTAGACATGTGTGGCCTCACTCAATGATAATTAACTGAGCGAGGCCGGGCACGTCTAGTCGGAATATGGCCAGAGGTATACAAATCACATGCTTGTGCTGACATGACTGTCCACCGGCAAGGGAGAATACTAAAAGTGTGCAATGCATGAGTTGTCAGAATTCAGAAGTCTGCAATGTAGTAGTCATCATATGGACACGTCACTCATATGTGATTTTCATACTTGTGGTCCTGTGACAACGAGCTTCTCTTCTGCTTGTCTGGTTTTCACTGATCATGGAGAGAGCATTAGGGAGAAGAGCCAGTAGGTACATGACTAGGTGTGCAAATCGCATATGTCCTGGGGGGGGGGGGGGAACCAAAATAAATTCTTGCCCTGGGTGCCAGAAACTTTAGATACACCTCTGTCGGTATGCTACAGCGAGCGGTGATTACCGGGTCCAGTAGAGGGATGTCTGTGGAGAGGCAGTGAGGCTTGGACTGAGGGTGTGCACAGAGGATGGAGACCCGGAAACTGCCCATCCCAGTCTACGCCGTAGACTGGGGGCCTCATTATCATAGGAATATGTCAGGTAATAAATTGTTTTTCTAAAGCTTTATAGTGTAGTTTTAGGTCAGGGAGAGATGGTTAGGGATGAGCTAGCAAGGTGCGGAGACAGGTAGTGATGGCCAGTTGTGGACATGTGCGGCACTTGCGGTTTTGCACTTGCGGTGAGATAAAAAAACACTGCTAGCAGCGTTTTTTTCCATTGCTGCATGTACCGCATTTACCTCATCGCGGCAAAACCGCCAGTGCCGCTCATGTCGCATAGGGAATGAATGAGGCCGAACGCAGTGTTGCCGTAAGTGATTCGTTATGCGGCAGATGCGGAAAAACTGCTGCCGGATCTGCTGCAAAAGGCTACTTTCACATCAGCGATAATTGCCAAAGTCACTGGCGATAGTGTCATACTCACCAATGGAGGAGGCAAAACTAAAAGTGCCTAGGGCAGCAGAAACTCTAAATATGGCCCTGCCCGTAAGGCAGCTTTCCCAGGGAGAGAGGACTAACAAGGAGTCAGCGGATGGAGCAGGAGCTCCCGTAAGGTCCCCAAGTGTTTATTATGTTCTATGAACTGTGTGGTCACCCACGGCAACTGGTCAGAGGAGGACCAGCGTGTTTAGTTGCCACAAACTAATGATGTGAAACCTAATGTCATGTTTTGATAAAGTGTGCAATGGACTGTTCCTGGTACGGTTTATGATTCTTTAATAAACCGCATAGAATGTCTGTTATGTGTTAAAAAGAGTGTTCCTGTGTACACAAGAGTGAGTGCAGCACCGCTCTGGCAGACACCACTAACCACCCAAACTTGGGCCAGGAAAGCGTACTATATGGCGCCACACTGGCGGTCGCTGCAAATTAGATACAGTAACTTGTGCTAAATGTGCAGGGTAGCACTGTCAGGCGCTAGGTAGTTCCACTATTCGCGAACAGTCAACAACACTAGGGATGGGAATGATTCAGAGCTTTCATCCATCGACAGGAATATATCCACACACACAAGTTTATACTAGCGACCGTGAGGCCATGCGAACCCTTTATAGCTGTAGCTCTCCAGGACCTTCCTAGTGATCCAATAGGAGCTGCTACAGGACCTGAGCATGTGACCCCCAGCCTCCAATGAGAGGTCGACCCCTGGGCATGCCCAGTAGGGGAAAAGCAGGACATAGTCCCTGGAACGTCTGCTCGCCACTGATCAGTGCTGGCTACAAGGGCTGAGCCTGGAAAGGCAGCAGTAACCAAGCGCACAGTATCAGCTTGAGCCAGATGCTGGGATCGATGTCTCTGCTGAGCAGGTTCCCCTGCGGCTGGAAGAAAATGGGAGACCACAGCGGATATGGTTTGACATTCCAACTGTGCAGCGGCGGGAATTCGACACCTAACATTACCCCACTCCTTGGGCCTCATTATGCTCGAAGGCAGCAATGAGCTGCAGAGCCCAAATGTGCTCAACAGGCTCCCAGGACCTGTCCTCTAGGCCATGACCCTTCCAGTCCACGAAATAGAATTTTTAGCCACGTACCACCTTACACCCCATGATAGTGTTCACCTCGTACTCGTCCGTGGACGAACCCAATGTCCGGGCAGATGACTCAGAAAACCGGGACATGTGAACGGGCTTTAGGGGGAGACATGAAAGGTGTCGGTAATACCCAGGCGTGGAGGAAGGGCCAGACAATAGACCACAGGTTTAACCTGTTCCAGAAGCTTGAAGGGGCCTAAGTAGTGAGGCGCAAACTTAGTGGACTCAACTCGCAGCCTGATATTAAGGGCGGAGAGCCACACTAAGTTGCCAGGAGCAAAGGTCGGAGCGGGGCGCCGATGTGCATCGGCGGAGACCCTCATTCTCTCCTTCAAGGCCAGGATGTTGTCCTGTGTGGGGTCCCAAATGTCAAATGCCTCCACAGCCCAGTCTGCCACCCTGGAGTTGGCGGAAGACACGGGCATGGGCACCGGAATATGCTGATACTGGCCGTAGTTAAGGAGGAACGGGGTCTACCCGGTGGAGTCAGCTACGACGTTGTTCAATGCGAACTCCACCCATGGTAGCAAGGATGACCAGTCATCCTGCGTGGCTAAAACAAAATGTCGCGGGTACGTGGCCAGGGTCTAGTTGGTCCTCTCTACCAACCCATTTGTCTCAGGATCGTATGCTGAAGAGAGATTCAGCTCGATGCTGAGTAGACGACAAAGCTCTCTCCAGAACCGAGATGCAAACTGGGGACCCCGGTCACTGACCATTTTGTTTGGCATACCGTGTAGGCAGAAAATGTGTTTAATAAACAACGCCGCCAAGGCTCGTGCAGGAGGTAGCCGTGGAAGAGGCACCAAGTGCACCATTTTGGAAAAATGGTCGTTGACTAACCAAATAATGGTGCAGCTATGGGACTTGGGTAATCCCACCACGAAGTCCATCCCGACCATTTCCCAAGGCCTGCTCCCCACCGGCAGGGGGTAAAGTAACCCAGCAGGCCGTTGTCGAGGAGACTTATTCTTGGCGCAGGAGACACACGTCTGAATATAGTCTCCGACATCACGGGCCATATGTGGCCACCAGTACGTCCTCGTCAGGAGCTCAGATGTCCTCTTAGTCACAAAATGTCCACCCACCCTGGAGGAGTGGGCCCAAGAGAGAACCTGTGGTCACAAATTAGGTGGAACAAAAGTCTTGCCTGGAGACACAAACTCTAGCAAAACCGGGGCCACAGTTCTCATGCTCTCAGAAGGGACAATAAGCCGAGGCTCCTTCTCCTTCTCCTCTGATGACACTAAGGAGCGGAAGAGAGCGTCGGCACGAGTGTTCTTCTCCCTGGAGAGAAAATGGAGGGTGAAATGGAACTGGGAGAAGAACAGGGACCATCCGGCCTGGCGCTGGGCGGTTTGTAAATATACCAAATTTTTGTGGTCGGTGAATACTTGGAAGGGATAGCGAGCCCCCTCCAGGAGGTGTCTCCACTCTGAAAAGGCCAACTTCATGGCTAGCAACTCCCTGTCCCCGATGGAATAATACCTCTCTGCCGGTGAGAAGGTCTTGGAGAAGAAGAAGCAAGGATGCTTCCGACCTTGAGCATCCTCCTGGAAGAGGACTGCTTCAGCACTGACAGAAGAGGCATCCACCTCCATGATAAATGGTTTATCAACATCGGGGCGATGTAAAATGGGAGCGCTAACGAACTGTGACTTGATAGAGAGGAAGGCCTTGGAGACCTGTTATGGACCTGGTGGTTAGGAGCACCCGGAACGGCCTGATGGTTAAACTCACACAGGACAAGCTCTGGGAAGTGGGAGCTCTGCTGCCCGCAACCCCTAATCCTATCACACAACTAGAAATAGCCGTGGAGCGTACCTAACAAGACCTAGACGCCTCTTCACAGCCTAAGAGCTAACTAGCCCTAAAGAGAGAAAATAAAGCCTACCTTGCCTCAGAGAAGTTCCCCAAAGGAAAAGGCAGCCCCCCACATATATTGACTGTGAGGTAAGATGAAAGTCACAAACACAGAAATGAAACAGGTTTCAGCAAAGGGAGGCCCGACTTACTAAACAGACTGAGAATAGGAAAGGTATCTTTGCGGTCAGCACAAAAAACTACAAAAGACCACACAGAGTGTGCAAAAAGACCTCCTCACCGACTCACGGTGTGGAGGTGCCACTCTGCATCCCAGAACTTCCAGCTAGCAAGGCAAAATCATGATAGCCAACTGGACAAGGAAACAATGAACAAACAATTAACTAGCAGGGACTTAGCTTCTGCTGGAGTAGACAGGTCACCAGAAAGATCTAAGAGCGAACTGAACCAGTACAAGAACATTGACAGCTGGCATGGAGTAACGATCTGAGTGGAGTTAAATAGCGCAGCCAGCCAAAGAATAAACTACGTCACCTGTGGAAGGAACCTCAGAAGCAGCAGCTCCACTCACAGCCACCAGAGGGAGTCCATGAACAGAACTCGCCGAAGTACCATTCATGACCACAGGAGGAAGTTCGATAACAGAATTCACAACAGTACCCCCCCTTGAGGAGGGGTCACCGAACCCTCACCAGAGCCCCCAGGCCGATCAGGATGAGCCAAATGAAAGGCACGAACTAGATCGGCAGCATGAACATCAGAGGCAAAAACCCAGGAATTATCTTCCTGACCATAACCCTTCCACTTGACCAGGTACTGGAGTTTCCGTCTCGAAATACGAGAATCCAAAATTTTCTCCACCACATACTCCAACTCCCCCTCGACCAACACTGGGGCAGGAGGATCAAAGGAGGGAACCATAGGTGCCACGTATCTCCGCAATAACGACCTATGGAACACATTATGGAGGGCTAAAGAAGCTGGAAGGGCCAAACGAAATGACACAGGATTGAGAACTTCAGAAATCTTATACGGACCAATGAAACGAGGCTTGTTATGACCTGGTGGTTAGGAGCACCCGGAATGACCTGATAGTTAAACCTCATACAGGACGAGCTCTGGGATGTGGGAGCTCTGCTGACCGCAAGCCCTAATCCTATCACACACACTAGAAATAGCCGTGGAGCGCTCCTGACCAGACCTAGGCGCCTCGTCACAGCCTAAGAACTATCTAGCCCTAGAGATAGAAAATAAAGCCTACCTTGCCTCAGAGAAATTCCCCAAAGGTAAAGGAAGCCCCCCACATATATTGACTGTGAGTAAAGATGAAAGTTACAAACGCAGAAATGAAACAGGTTTCAGCAAAGGGAGGCCAGACTTACTAAATAGACAGAGGATAGGAAAGTGTTATGATTAGGTAATTCAGAACCACAATGGACCTTGAAGTTCAGAGCACACAAAGTGACCTGACAATAACCAAAAGACATAGGACGAGCTCTGAGACGTGGGAACTCTGCTGACCGCAATCCCTAATCCTATCCAACCACACTAGAGGCAGCCGTGGATTGCGCCTAACGCTCCCTATGCAACTCGGCACAGCCTGAGAAACTAGCTAGGCCTAAGATAGAAAAACAAGCCTACCTTTCCTCAGAGAAATACCCCAAAGGAAAAGGCAGCCCCCCACATATAATGACTGTGAGTAGAGATGAAAATACAAACGCAGAGATGAAATAGATTTAGCAAAGTGAGGCCCAACTTACTGAACAGACCGAAGATAGGAAAGATAACTTTGCGGTCAACACAAAACCCTACAAACAACCATGCAGAGGGGGCAAAAAGACCCTTCGCACCGACTAACGGTACGGAGGTGCTTCCTCTGCGTCCCAGAGCTTCCAGCAAGCCAGAAAAACCAATAAAGCAAGCTGGACAGAAAAAATAGCAAACAAAAATAACACAAGCAAAACTTAGCTTATGCAGAGCAGACAGGCCACAGGAACGATCCAGGAGGAAGCAAGACCAATACTAGAACATTTCAAAAACCTGACCTGCACATCCAAACATAGACTGAGTGTGAACAGGTGCTGAACCCAGAGTCGCCAACTCGTATATAGTTAAATAAATAGGGCAGCACACTGCAGCGCCAAAACATGCAAACTTGAAAAAACAAAATTTGAACTGCATTACTGCACTAGAAATATGAAAAATGAGAGCTTTTAGCGCACAAAAATGGCCAATTTTATGTGTACCTCGTAGCCACGTTAAGGCATCTCTCTTATACGAGGTCCTACGTTTGACCTACCTCACTGAGAATAAACGTCTCCATCTGAATGGGTACATGTAGAAACCTCTTCTTGGACTCAAATTCTCTCTCTATGTGGAGGGGTATTGGACCTACTATAATTAAAACACCTGAAGCTAGGAGGCGGGGAGTGCACGATCAGAAGGCTAGAGAATACATTTCAAAAACCTGACCTGCACATCCAAACATAGACTGAGTGTGAACAGGTGCTGAACCCAGAGTCGCCAACTCGTATATAGTTAAATAAATAGGGCAGCACACTGCAGCGCCAAAACATGCAAACTTGAAAAAACGAAATTTGAACTGCATTACTGCACTAGAAATATGAAAAATGAGAGCTTTTAGCTTTTAGAGTTGGCGACTCTGGGTTCAGCACCTGTTCACACTCAGTCTATGTTTGGATGTGCAGGTCAGGTTTTTGAAATGTATTCTCTAGCCTTCTGATCGTGCACTCCCCGCCTCCTAGCTTCAGGTGTTTTAATTATAGTAGGTCCAATACCCCTCCACATAGAGAGAGAATTTGAGTCCAAGAAGAGGTTTCTACATGTACCCATTCAGATGGAGACGTTTATTCTCAGTGAGGTAGGTCAAACGTAGGACCTCGTATAAGAGAGATGCCTTAACGTGGCTACGAGGTACACATAAAATTGGCCATTTTTGTGCGCTAAAAGCTCTCATTTTTCATATTTCTAGTGCAGTAATGCAGTTCAAATTTCATTTTTTCAAGTTTGCATGTTTTGGCGCTGCAGTGTGCTGCCCTATTTATTTAACTATATACGAGTTGGCGACTCTGGGTTCAGCACCTGTTCACACTCAGTCTATGTTTGGATGTGCAGGTCAGGTTTTTGAAATGTATTCTCTAGCCTTCTGATCGTGCACTCCCCGCCTCCTAGCTTCAGGTGTTTTAATTATAGTAGGTCCAATACCCCTCCACATAGAGAGAGAATTTGAGTCCAAGAAGAGGTTTCTACATGTACCCATTCAGATGGAGACGTTTATTCTCAGTGAGGTAGGTCAAACGTAGGACCTCGTATAAGAGAGATGCCTTAACGTGGCTACGAGGTACACATAAAATTGGCCATTTTTGTGCGCTAAAAGCTCTCATTTTTCATATTTCTAGTGCAGTAATGCAGTTCAAATTTCGTTTTTTCAAGTTTGCATGTTTTGGCGCTGCAGTGTGCTGCCCTATTTATTTAACTATATACGAGTTGGCGACTCTGGGTTCAGCACCTGTTCACACTCAGTCTATGTTTGGATGTGCAGGTCAGGTTTTTGAAATGTATTCTCTAGCCTTCTGATCGTGCACTCCCCGCCTCCTAGCTTCAGGTGTTTTAATTATAGTAGGTCCAATACCCCTCCACATAGAGAGAGAATTTGAGTCCAAGAAGAGGTTTCTACATGTACCCATTCAGATGGAGACGTTTATTCTCAGTGAGGTAGGTCAAACGTAGGACCTCGTATAAGAGAGATGCCTTAACGTGGCTACGAGGTACACATAAAATTGGCCATTTTTGTGCGCTAAAAGCTCTCATTTTTCATATTTCTAGTGCAGTAATGCAGTTCAAATTTCGTTTTTTCAAGTTTGCATGTTTTGGCGCTGCAGTGTGCTGCCCTATTTATTTAACAATACTAGAACATTGACTGGAGGCCAGGAGCAAAGCACTAGGTGGAGTTAAATAGAGCAGCACCTAACGACTTCTCCACATCACCTGAGGAAGGAAACTCAGAAGCCGCAGTATCACTTGTGACCACAGGAGGGAGCTCTGCCACAGAATTCACAACAGTACCCCCCCTTGAGGAGGGGTCACCGAACCCTCACCAGAGCCCCCAGGCCGACCAGGATGAGCCATATGAAAGGCACGAACAAGATCGGCAGCATGGACATCAGAGGCAAAGACCCAGGAATTATCTTCCTGACCATAACCCTTCCACTTAACCAGATACTGGAGTTTCCGTCTCGAAACACGAGAATCCAAAATCTTCTCCACAATATACTCCAACTCCCCCTCCACCAAAACCGGGGCAGGAGGATCAACAGATGGAACCATAGGTGCCACGTATCTCTGCAACAATGACCTATGGAATACGTTATGGATGGAAAAAGAATCTGGAAGGGTCAAACGAAAAGACACAGGATTAAGAACCTCAGAAATCCTATACGGACCAATGAAACGAGGCTTAAACTTAGGAGAGGAAACCTTCATAGGAATATGACGAGATGACAACCAAACCAAATCCCCAACACGAAGTCGTGGACCCACACAGCGTCTGCGATTAGCGAAACGTTGAGCCTTCTCCTGGGACAAGGTCAAATTGTCCACTACATGAGTCCAAATCTGCTGTAACCTGTCCACCACCGTATCCACACCAGGACAGTCCGAAGACTCAACCTGCCCTGAAGAGAAACGAGGATGGAACCCAGAGTTGCAGAAAAACGGCGAAACCAAGGTAGCCGAGCTGGCCCGATTATTAAGGGCGAACTCAGCCAAAGGCAAGAAGGACACCCAATCATCCTGATCAGCAGAAACAAAGCATCTCAGATATGTTTCCAAGGTCTGATTGGTTCGTTCGGTCTGGCCATAAGTCTGAGGATGGAAAGCCGAGGAAAAAGACAAATCAATGCCCATCCTAGCACAAAAAGCTCGCCAAAACCTCGAAACAAACTGGGAACCTCTGTCAGAAACGATGTTCTCTGGAATGCCATGTAAACGAACCACATGCTGGAAGAACAATGGCACCAAATCAGAGGAGGAAGGTAATTTAGACAAGGGTACCAAATGGATCATCTTAGAGAAGCGATCACAAACCACCCAAATGACCGACATATTTTGAGAGACGGGGAGATCCAAAATAAAATCCATAGAGATATGTGTCCAAGGCCTCTTCGGGACCGGCAAGGGCAAAAGCAACCCACTGGCACGAGAACAGCAGGGCTTAGCCCGAGCACAAATCCCACAGGACTGCACAAAAGAACGCACATCCCGCGACAGAGACGGCCACCAAAAGGATCTAGCCACTAAATCTCTGGTACCAAAGATTCCAGGATGACCAGCCAACACCGAACAATGAACCTCAGAGATAACTTTATTCGTCCACCTATCAGGGACAAACAGTTTCTCCGCTGGGCAACGATCAGGTTTATTAGCCTGAAATTTTTGCAGCACCCACCGCAAATCAGGGGAGAGGGCAGACAAAATTACTCCCTCTTTGAGAATACCCGCCGGCTCAGACAAACCCGGAGAGTCGGGCACAAAACTCCTAGACAGGGCATCCGCCTTCACATTTTTAGAGCCCGGAAGGTACGAAACCACAAAGTCAAAACGGGAGAAAAACAGCGACCAACGAGCCTGTCTAGGATTCAACCGTTTGGCAGACTCGAGATAAGTCAAGTTCTTGTGATCAGTGAAGACCACCACGCGATGCTTAGCTCCTTCAAGCCAATGACGCCACTCCTCGAATGCCCACTTCATGGCCAGCAACTCTCGATTGCCAACATCATAATTTCGCTCAGCAGGCGAAAACTTCCTGGAAAAGAAGGCGCATGGTTTCATCACCGAGCAATCAGAACTTCTCTGCGACAAAACAGCCCCCGCTCCAATTTCAGAAGCATCAACCTCGACCTGGAACGGAAGCGAAACATCTGGTTGACACAACACAGGGGCAGAAGAAAAACGACGCTTTAACTCTTGAAAAGCTTCCACAGCAGCAGAAGACCAATTGACCACATCAGCACCCTTCTTGGTCAAATCGGTCAATGGTTTAGCAATACTAGAAAAATTACAGATGAAGCGACGATAAAAATTAGCAAAGCCCAGGAACTTTTGCAGACTCTTCAGAGATGTCGGCTGAGTCCAATCATAGATGGCCTGGACCTTAACAGGGTCCATCTCGATAGTAGAAGGGGAAAAAATGAACCCCAAAAATGAAACATTCTGAACACCAAAGAGACACTTTGATCCCTTCACAAACAAAGAATTAGCACGCAGGACCTGGAACACCATTCTGACCTGCTTCACATGAGACTCCCAATCATCCGAGAAGACCAAAATATCATCCAAGTATACAATCAGGAATTTATTCAGGTACTCTCGGAAGATGTCATGCATAAAGGACTGAAACACCGATGGAGCATTGGCAAGTCCGAAAGGTATAACTAGGTACTCAAAATGGCCCTCGGGCGTATTAAATGCAGTTTTCCATTCATCGCCCCGCTTAATACGCACAAGATTATACGCACCACGAAGATCTCTCTTGGTGAACCAACTAGCCCCCTTGATCCGAGCAAACAAATCAGATAGCAGCGGCAAGGGGTACTGAAATTTGACCGCAATTTTATTTAGAAGGCGGTAATCTATACAAGGTCTCAGCGAACCATCCTTCTTGGCCACAAAAAAGAACCCCGCTCCCAATGGCGACGATGACGGGCGAATATGACCCTTCTCCAAGGACTCCTTCACGTAACTCCGCATAGCGGCGTGCTCAGGTACAGATAAATTAAACAGTCGACCTTTAGGAAACTTACTACCAGGAATCAAATCGATAGCACAATCACAATCCCTATGCGGAGGTAGGGCATTGGACTTGGGCTCATCAAATGCATCCCGGTAATCAGACAAGAACTCTGGGACCTCAGAAGGGGTGGATGACAAAATAGACAGAAATGGGACATCACCATGTACCCCCTGACAACCCCAGCTGGACACAGACATTGATTTCCAATATAATACTGGGTTATGGACTTGTAGCCATGGCAACCCTAACACGACCACATCATGCAGATTATGCAACACCAGAAAGCGAATATCCTCCTGATGTGCAGGAGCCATGCACATGGTCAGCTGGGTCCAGTACTGAGGCTTATTCTTGGCCAAAGGCGTAGCATCAATTCCTCTCAATGGAATAGGACACTGCAAGGGCTCCAAGAAAAACCCACAACGCCTAGCATACTCCAAGTCCATCAAATTCAGGGCAGCGCCTGAATCCACAAATGCCATGACAGAATAAGATGACAAAGAGCAGATCAAAGTAACGGACAAAAGAAATTTTGACTGTACCGTACCAATGGTGGCAGACCTAGCGAACCGCTTAGTGCGCTTAGGACAATCGGAGATAGCATGAGTGGAATCACCACAGTAGAAACACAGCCCATTCTGACGTCTGTGTTCTTGCCGTTCAACTCTGGTCAAAGTCCTATCGCACTGCATAGGCTCAGGTTTATGCTCGGATAATACCGCCAAATGGTGCACAGATTTACGCTCACGCAAGCGTCAACCGATCTGAATGGCCAAAGACATAGACTCATTCAGACCAGCAGGCATGGGAAATCCCACCATGACGTCCTTAAGGGCTTCAGAGAGACCCTTTCTGAAAATAGCTGCCAGCGCACCTTCATTCCATTGAGTGAGCACGGACCACTTTCTAAACTTCTGACAATAAATCTCTATCTCATCCTGACCCTGACACAGAGCCAGCAAATTTTTCTCTGCCTGATCCACCGAATTAGGTTCATCGTACAGCAATCCGAGCGCCAGGAAAAACGCATCAATATTACATAATGCAGGATCTCCTGGCGCAAGGGAAAATGCCCAGTCTTGAGGGTCGCCACGTAATAAAGAAATAATGATCCTAACTTGTTGAACTGGGTCACCAGAGGAGCGAGGTTTCAAAGCCAGAAATAGTTTACAATTATTTTTGAAACTCAGAAATTTTGCTCTATCTCCAGAAAACAAATCAGGAATAGGAATTCTTGGTTCTAACATAGAATTCTGAACCACAAAGTCTTGAATATTTTGTACTCTTGCAGTGAGATGATCCACACATGAAGACAGACCTTTAATGTCCATCACTACACCTGTGTCCTGAACCACCCAAATGTCTAGGGGAAAAAAAAGGCAAAACACAGTGCAAAGAAAAAAAAATGGTCTCAGAACTTCTTTTTTCCCTCTATTGAGAAGCATTAGTACTTTGGGCCTCCAGTACTGTTATGATTAGGTAATTCAAAACCACAATGGACCTTGAAGTTCAGAGCACACAAAGTGACCTGACAATAACCAAAAGACATAGGACGAGCTCTGAGACGTGGGAACTCTGCTGACCGCAATCCCTAATCCTATCCAACCACACTAGAGGCAGCCGTGGATTGCGCCTAACGCTCCCTATGCAACTCGGCACAGCCTGAGAAACTAGCTAGGCCTAAGATAGAAAAACAAGCCTACCTTTCCTCAGAGAAATACCCCAAAGGAAAAGGCAGCCCCCCACATATAATGACTGTGAGTAGAGATGAAAATACAAACGCAGAGATGAAATAGATTTAGCAAAGTGAGGCCCAACTTACTGAACAGACCGAAGAAAGGAAAGATAACTTTGCGGTCAACACAAAACCCTACAAACAACCACGCAGAGGAGCAAAAAGACCCTCCGCACCGACTAACGGTACGGAGGTGCTCCCTCTGCATCCCAGAGCTTCCAGCAAGCAAGAAAAACCAATTAAGCAAGCTGGACAGAAAAAATAGCAAAACAAAAATAACACAAGCAAAACTTAGCTTATGCAGAGCAGACGGCCACAGGAACGATCCAGGAGGAAGCAAGACCAATACTAGAACATTGACTGGAGGCCAGGAGCAAAGCACTAGGTGGAGTTAAATAGAGCAGCACCTAACGACTTCACCACATTACCTGAGGAAGGAAACTCAGAAGCCGCAGTACCACTCGTGACCACAGGAGGGAGCTCTGCCACAGAATTCACAACAGGAAAGGTAACTTTGCGATCAGCACAAAAACCTACAAAAGACCATGCAGAGTGTGCAAAAAAGACCTCTGCATCGACTCGCGGTGCGGAGGGGCCACTCTGCATCCCAGAGCTTCCAGCTAGCAAGACAAAATCATGAAAACCAGCTGGACAAGAAAACAGTGAACAAATAATGACTATCAGGAACTTAGCTTCTGCAGGAGAAGGCAGGTCACCAAAGAGATCCAGGAGCGAACTGAACCAATGCAAAAACATTGACAGCTGGCATGGAGTAACGATCTGAGAGGAGTTAAATAGAGCAGCCAACCAAAGGATAAACCACGTCACCTGTGTAAGGAACCTCAGAAGCAGCAGCTTCCCTCATAGCCACCAGAGGGAGCCCATAGACAGAACTCGCCGAAGTACCATTCACGACCACAGGAGGGAGTTCGACAACAGAATTCACAACAGTACCCCCCCTTGAGGAAGGGTCACCGAACCCTCACCAGAGCCCCCAGGCCGATCAGGATGAGCCAAATGAAAGGCACGAACAAGATCGGCAGCATGAACATCAGAGGCAAAAACCCAGGCATTATCTTCCTGATTATAACCCTTCCATTTGACCAGGTGCTGGAGTTTCCATCTCGAAACACGAGAATCCAAAATCTCCACCACATACTCCAACTCCCCCTCGACCAACACCATGGCAGGAGGATCAACGGAGGGAACCATAGGCGCCACGTATCTCCGCAACAACGACCTATGGAACACATTATGGATGGCAAAAGAAGCTGGAAGGTCCAAACGAAATGACACAGGATTAAGAACTTCAGAAATCCTATATGGCCCAATGAAACGAGGCTTAAACTTAGGAGAGGAAACCTTCATAGGAACGTGACGAGATGACAACCAAACCAAATCCCCAACACGAAGTCGGGGACCAACACAACGCCGGCGGTTAGCGAAACATTGAGCCTTCTCCTGGGACAATGTCAAATTGTCCACCACATGAGTCCAAATCTGCTGCAACCTGTCCACCACCGCATCCACACCAGGACAGTCCGAAGGCTCAACCTGCCCTGAAGAGAAACGAGGATGGAAACCAGAATTACAGAAAAAAGGAGAAACTAAAGTAGCCGAGCTGGCCCGATTATTAACCCCTTCATGACCCAGCCTATTTTGACCTTAAAGACCTTGCCGTTTTTTGCAATTCTGACCAGTGTCCCTTTATGAGGTAATAACTCAGGAACGCTTCAACGGATCCTAGCGGTTCTGAGATTGTTTTTTCGTGACATATTGGGCTTCATGTTAGTGGTAAATTTAGGTCAATAAATTCTGCGTTTATTTGTGATAAAAACGGAAATTTGGCGAAAATTTTGAAAATTTTGCAATTTTCACATTTTGAATTTTTATTCTGTTAAACTAGAGAGTTATGTGACACAAAATAATTAATAAATAACATTTCCCACATGTATACTTTACATCAGCACAATTTTGGAAACAAAATTTTTTTTTGCTAGGAAGTTATAAGGGTTAAAATTTGACCAGCGATTTCTCATTTTTACAACTAAATTTACAAAACCATTTTTTTAGGGACCACCTCACATTTGAAGTCAGTTTGAGGGGTCTATATGGCTGAAAATACCCAAAAGTGACACCATTCTAAAAACTGCACTCCTCAAGGTACTCAAAACCACATTCAAGAAGTTTATTAACCCTTCAGGTGCTTCACAGCAGCAGAAGCAACATGGAAGGAAAAAATGAACATTTAACTTTTTAGTCACAAAAAATACCTTTTAGCAACAATTTTTTTCTTTTCCCAATGGTAAAAGGAGAAACTGAACCACGAAAGTTGTTGTCCAATTTATCCTGAGTACGCTGATACCTCATATGTGGGGGTAAACCACTGTTTGGGCGCACGGCAGGGCTTGGAAGGGAAGGAGCGCCATTTGACTTTTTGAATAAAAAATTGGCTCCACTCTTTAGCGGACACCATGTCACGTTTGGAGAGCCCCCGTGTGCCTAAAAATTGGAGCTCCCCCACAAGTGACCACATTTTGGAAACTAGACGCCCCAAGGAACTTATCTAGATGCATAGTGAGCACTTTGAACCCCCAGGTGCTTCACAAATTGATCCGTAAAAATGAAAAAGTACTTTTTTTTCACAAAAAAATTCTTTTAGCCTCAATTTTTTCATTTTCACATGGGTAACAGGATAAAATGGATCCTAAAATTTGTTGGGCAATTTCTCCTGAGTACACCAATACCTCACATGTGGGGGTAAACCACTGTTTGGGCACATGGTAAGGCTCGGAAGGGAAGGAGCGCCATTTGACTTTTTGAATGAAAAATTATCTCCATCGTTAGCGGACACCATGTCGCGTTTGGAGAGACCCTGTGTGCCTAAACATTGGCGCTCCCCCACAAGTGACCCCATTTTGGAAACTAGACCCCCCAAGGAACTTATCTAGATGCCTAGTGAGCACTTTAAACCCTCAGGTGCTTCACAAATTGATCTGTAAAAATGAAAAAGTACTTTTTTTCACCCAAAAAATTATTTTCGCCTCAATTTTTTCATTTTTACATGGGCAATAGGATAAAATGGATCATAAAATTTGTTGGGCAATGTCTCCCGAGTACGCCGATACCTCATATGTGGGGGTAAACCACTGTTTGGGCACACGGCAGGGCTCGGAAGGGAAGGCGTGCCATTTGACTTTTTGAATGGAAAATTAGCTCCAATTGTTAGCGGACACCATGTCGCGTTTGGAGAGCCCCTGTGTGCCTAAACATTGGAGATCCCCCACAAGTGACCCCATTTTGGAAACTAGACCCCCCAAGGAACTTATCTAGATGCATATTGAGCACTTTAAACCCCCAGGTGCTTCACAGAAGTTTATAACGCAGAGCCATGAAAATAAAAAATAATTTTTCTTTCCTCAAAAATGATTTTTTAGCCTGGAATTTCCTATTTTGCCAAGGGTAATAGGAGAAATTGGACCCCAAATGTTGTTGTCCAGTTTGTCCTGAGTACGCTGATACCCCATATGTGGGGGTAAACCACTGTTTAGGCGCACGGCAGGGCTCGGAAGGGAAGGCACGCCATTTGGCTTTTTAAATGGAAAATTAGCTCCAATCATTAGCGGACACCATGTCACGTTTGGAGAGCCCCTGTGTGCCTAAACATTGGAGATCCCCCAGAAATGACCCCATTTTGGAAACTAGACCCCCAAAGGAACTAATCTAGATGTGTGGTGAGGACTTTGAACCCCCAAGTGCTTCACAGAAGTTTATAACGCAGAGCCATGAAAATAAAAATAAAAAATCAATGGAATCAATGGTGGCGCCATGTTGCGTTTGGAGACAACTGATGTGCCTAAACAGTGGAAACCCCTCAATTCTAACTCCAACACACCCCTAACCCTTATCCCAACTGTAGCCGTAACCCTAATCACAACCCTAATTCCAACCCTAACCCTAAGGCTATGTGCCCACGTTGCGTATTCGTGTGAGATTTTTCAGCATCATTTTTGAAAAATCCGCGGGTAAAAGGCATTGCGTTTTACCGGCCGATTTTCTGCGGATTTCCAGTGTTTTTTGTGCGGATTTCACCTGCGGATTCCTATTGAGGAACAGGTGTAAAACGCTGCGGAATCCGCACAAAGAATTGACATGCTGCGGAAAGTACAACGCAGCGTTTCAGCGCGGTATTTTCCGCATCATGGGCACAGCGGATTTGGTTTTCCATAGGTTTACATGGTACTGTAAACCTGATGGAACACTGCTGCGAATCCGCAGCGGCCAATCCACAGTGTGGGCACATAGCCTAATTCTAAAGGTATGTGCACACGCTGCAGAAAACACTGCGGATCCGCAGCAGTTTCCCATGAGTTTACAGTTCAATGTAGACCCATGGGAAACAAAAATCGCTGTACACATGCTGCGGAAAAACTGCACGGAAACGCAGCGGTTTACATTCCGCAGCATGTCACTTCTTTGTGCGGATTCCGCAGCGGTTTTACAACTGCTCCAATAGAAAATCGCAGTTGTAAAACTGCAGTGAAATGCGCAGAAAAAACGCGGTAAATCCGCCATAAATCCGCAGCGGTTTAGCACTGCGGATTTATCAAATCCGCAGCGGAAAAATCCGCAGAGGACCAGAATACGTGTGCACATACCGAAACCCTAACCCTAACCCTAACCCTACCCCTAACCCTAACCCTACCCCTAACCCTACCCCTAACCCTAACCCTACCCCTAACCCTACCCCTAACCCTAGCCCTAGCCCTAACCCTACCCCTAACCCTAGCCCTAGCCCTAACCCTACCCCTAACCCTAGCCCTAGCCCTAACCCTACCTCTAACCCTAGCCCTAACCATAGCCCTAGCCCTAACCCTACCCCTAACCCTAACCCTACCCCTAACCCTATTCTAACATTAGTGGGGAAAAAAAATTCTTTATTTTTTTATTGTCCCTACCTATGGGGGTGACAAAGGGGGGGGGGTCATTTATTATTTTTTTATTTTGATCACTGAGATAGATTATATCTCAGTGATCAAAATGCACTTTGGAACGAATCTGCCGGCCGGGGAGAAGACGGACGGACCCCGGCAGGATCGGTAAGTATGATGGGGAGGGGGGGAGCACGGGGGGGGGGATCGGAGCATGGGGGGGGTGAATCGGAGCGCGGGAGGGGTGGAACGGAGCATGGGGAGGGTGGAACGGAGCACGGGGGGGTGGAACGGAGCACGGGGGGGTGGAACGGAGCACGGGGGGTGGATCGGAGTGCAGGGGGGGTGATTGGAGCACGGGGGGTGATTGGAGCACGGGGGTGAGCGGA
Source organism: Ranitomeya imitator (assembly GCF_032444005.1). Lineage (NCBI taxonomy): Eukaryota > Metazoa > Chordata > Amphibia > Anura > Dendrobatidae > Ranitomeya > Ranitomeya imitator. The sequence continues at coordinate 736,905,276 of NC_091284.1, read as the reverse complement.
CAAGAGCACGGGGGGAGCGGAGCACAGGGCGGAGGGGAGCGGGGCAGTGTACCGGGCAGATCGGAGGGCTGGGGGGGCGATCGGTGGGGTGGGGTGGGTGCACATTAGTGTTTCCAGCCATGGCCGATGATATTGCAGCATCGGCCATGGCTGGATTGTAATATTTCACCCGTTATAATAGGTGAAATATTACAAATCGCTCTGATTGGCAGTTTCACTTTCAACAGCCAATCAGAGCGATTGTAGCCACGAGGGGGTGAAGCCACCCCCCCTGGGCTAAAGTACCACTCCCCCTGTCCCTGCAGATCGGGTGAAATGGGAGTTAACCCTTTCACCCGATCTGCAGGGACGCGATCTTTCCATGACGCCACATAGGCGTCATGGGTCGGATTGGCACCGACTTTCATGACGCCTACGTGGCGTCAAAGGTCGGGAAGGGGTTAAGGGCGAACTCAGCCAAAGGCAAGAAGGACACCCAATCATCCTGATCAGCAGAAACAAAGCATCTCAGATATGTCTCCAAAGTCTGATTAGTTCGTTCGGTTTGGCCATTAGTCTGAGGATGGAAAGCCGAAGAAAAAGACAAATCAATGCCCATCTTAGCGCAAAAGGACCACCAAAACCTGTCCGAGACGATGTTCTCTGGAATGCCATGCAAACGAACCACATGCTGGAAAAACAATGGCACCAAATCAGAGGAGGAAGGCAATTTAGATAAGGGTACCAAATGGACCATCTTAGAGAAGCGATCACAAACCACCCAAATGACCGACATCTTTTGAGAAACAGGGAGATCAGAAATAAAATCCATGGAAATATGCGTCCAGGGCCTCTTCGGGATCGGCAAGGGCAAAAGCAACCCACTGGCACGAGAACAGCAGGGCTTAGCCCGAGCACAAGTCCCACAGGACTGCACAAAAGAACGCACATCCCGTGACAAAGAAGGCCACCAAAAGGATCTAGCCACCAAATCTCTGGTACCAAAGATTCCAGGATGACCAGCCAACACTGAACAATGAATCTCAGAGATAACTCTACTAGTCCATCTATCAGGGACAAACAGTTTCTCCGTAGGACAACGGTCAGGTCTATCAGCCTGAAACTTTTGCAGCACACACTGCAAATCAGGGGAAATGGCAGACAAAATTACCCCTTCTTTAAGAATACCCGCCGGCTCCGGAACACCCGGAGAGTCAGGCACAAAACTCCTTGACAGGGCGTCAGCCTTCACATTCTTAGATCCCGGAAGGTATGAAACCACAAAATCAAAACGGGAGAAAAAGAGCGACCATTGAGCCTGTCTAGGATTCAACCGTTTGGCAGACTCGAGATAAGTCAAATTCTTGTGATCCGTCAAGACCACCACGCGATGTTTAGCTCCTTCAAGCCAATGTCGCCACTCCTCGAATGCCCACTTCATGGCCAACAACTCCCGATTGCCCACATCATAATTGCACTCAGCAGGCGAGAATTTTCTAGAAAAGAAGGCACAGGGTTTCATCACCGAGCCATCAGAACTTCTTTGTGACAAAACAGCCCCTGCTCCAATTTCAGAAGCATCAACCTCAACCTGAAAAGGGAGCGAAACATCTGGCTGGCACAACACAGGGGCAGAAGCAAAACGACGCTTCAACTCCTGAAAAGCCTCTACAGCCGCAGAGGACCAATTGACCACATCAGCACCTTTCTTGGTCAAATCAGTCAACGGTTTAGCAATACTGGAAAAATTAGCGATGAAGCGACGATAAAAATTAGCAAAGCCCAGGAACTTCTGCAAGCTCTTCACAAATGTCGGCTGAGTCCAATCGTAAATGGCCTGAACTTTAACAGGGTCCATCTCGATAGCAGAAAGGGAAAAAATGAAACCCAAAAATGAAACCTTCTGAACTCCAAAGAGACACTTTGACCCCTTCACAAACAAGGAATTCGCACGAAGGACCTGGAACACCATTCTGACCTGCTTCACATGAGACTCCCAATCATCCGAAAAGACCAAAATGTCATCCAAATATACAATCATGAATCTATCCAGGTACTCTCGGAAGATGTCATGCATAAAGGACTGAAACACAGATGTAGCATTAGAAAGCCTGAATGGCATAACCAGGTACTCAAAATGGCCCTCGGGCGTATTAAAAGCAGTTTTCCATTCATCACCCTCTTTAATTCGCACAAGATTATACGCACCACGAAGATCTATCTTGGTGAACCAACTAGCCCCCTTAATCCGAGCAAATAAATCAGACAGCAGCGGCAAAGGATACTGAAATTTGACTGTGATCTTATTAAGAAGGCAGTAATCAATACAAGGTCTCAAAGAACCATCCTTCTTGGCCACAAAAAAGAACCGTGCTCCCAATGGTGACGACGACGGACGAATATGACCCTTCTCCAAGGATTCCTTTATATAACTCCGCATAGTGGCGTGCTCTGGCACAGATAAATTAAACAGACGGCCCTTAGGAAACTTACTACCAGGAATCAAATTAATAGCACAGTCGCAATCCTTATGAGGAGGTAGGGCACCAGATTTGGGCTCTTCAAATACATCCTGGTAATCTGATAAAAACTCAGGGACTTCAGAAGGAGTGGAAGGCGAAATTGACAGCAATGGAACATCACCATGTACCCCCTGACAACCCCAGCTAGACACAGACATAGATTTCCAATCCAACACTGGATTATGGACCTGTAGCCATGGCAACCCCAAAACGACCACATCATGCAGATTATGCAACACCAAAAAGCGAATATCCTCCTGATGTGCAGGAGCCATGCACATGGTCAATTGAGTCCAGTACTGAGGCTTATTCTTGGCCAAAGGCGTATCATCAATTCCTCTCAATGGAATAGGATACTGCAAGGGCTCCAAGAAAAAACCACAGCGCCTGGCAAACTCCAAGTCCATCAGATTCAGGGCAGCGCCTGAATCCACAAATGCCATAACAGAATAGGATGACAGAGAGCAAATCAGAGTAACGGACAAAAGAAATTTAGACTGTACCGTACTAATGGTGGCAGACCTAGCGAACCGCTTAGTGCGCTTAGGACAATCGGAGATAGCATGAGTGGAATCACCACAGTAAAAACAGCCCATTCCGACATCTGTGTTCTTGCCGTTCAGCTCTGGTCAAAGTCCTATCACATTGCATAGGCTCAAGCCTATGCTCAGAGAATACCGCCAAATGGTGCACAGCTTTGCGCTCACGCAAGCACCGATCGATTTGAATGGCCAAGGACATAGACTCATTCAGACCAGCAGGCGTGGGAAATCCCACCATGACATCCTTAAGGGCTTCAGAAAGACCCTTTCTGAAAATTGCCGCCAGGGCACACTCATTCCACTGAGTAAGCACAGACCACTTTCTAAACTTCTGACAGTACACCTCCGCTTCATCCTGACCCTGACACAAAGCCAGCAAGATTTTCTCTGCCTGATCCACTGAATTTGGTTCATCATAAAGCAATCCAAGCGCCAGAAAAAACGCATCTACATCACGCAATGCAGGATCTCCTGGCGCAAGGGAAAATGCCCAGTCTTGAGGGTCACCACGCAACAAAGAAATAATGATTTTTACTTGTTGAACGGGGTCACCAGAGGAGCGGGGTTTCAAAGCTAGAAACAGTTTACAATTATTTTTGAAATTCAGGAACTTAGATCTATCCCCAGAAAACAAATCAGGAATTGGAATTCTAGGCTCTAACATCGGATTCTGAACCACAAAATCTTGAATGTTTTGTACCTGTGCAGTGAGATGATCCACACAAGAGGACAGACCTTGAATGCCCATATCTACACCTGTGTCCTGAACCACCCAGAGGTTAAGGGGAAAAGAAAGACAAAAAACACTGCAGAGAAAAAAAAATGGTCTCAGAACTTCTCTTATCCCTCTATTGAGATGCATTAATACTTTGGGCCAGCTGTACTGTTATGGACCTGGTGGTTAGGAGCACCCGGAACGACCTGATGGTTAAACTCACACAGGACAAGCTCTGGGAAGTGGGAGCTCTGCTGACTGCAACCCCTAATCCTATCACACAACTAGAAATAGCCGTGGAGCGTACCTAACACGACCTAGACGCCTCTTCACAGCCTAAGAGCTGACTAGCCCTAAAGATAGAAAATAAAGCCTACCTTGCCTCAGAGAAATTCCCCAAAGGAAAAGGCAGCCCCCCACATATATTGACTGTGAGTTAAGATGAAAGTCACAAACACAGAAATGAAACAGGTTTCAGCAAAGGGAGGCCCGACTTACTAAACAGACTGAGGATAGGAAAGGTGTCTTTGCGGTCAGCACAAAAAACTACAAAAGACAGGTCACCAGAAAGATCCAAGAGCGAACTGAACCAGTACAAGAACATTGACAGCTGGCATGGAGTAACGATCTGAGTGGAGTTAAATAGTGCAGCCAGCCAAAGAATAAACTACGTCACCTGTGGAAGGAACCTCAGAAGCAGCAGCTCCACTCACAGCCACCATAGGGAGTCCATGAACAGAACTCGCCGAAGTACCATTCATGACCACAGGAGGGGGTTCGATAACAGAATTCACAACAGAGACCTCCTCCGACCACAATTTGGGCTTAGCTTCCTTCTTGGTGAGGGCAACCAGGGGAGCTACCAAGGTTGAGAAGTGGTGAATGAACTGGCGATAATAGTTGATGAACCCCATAAAGCGCTGCACCGCTTTGAGAGAATGCGATTCCTGCCAGTCCATCACAGCCTGTAGCTTGGCAGGATCCATGGCCAACCCCCAGACGGAGATGATATAGCCCAGGAAAGGCAAGGACTCCTGCTCAAACACACACTTCTCCAACTTGGCATAGAGGGAGTTTGCACGTAAGAGGTCGAAGACTTTGCAAACATCTCTCCGGTGGGAGTCTATGTCTGGAGAGTAGATGAGAATATCATCCAGATAGACTGCGACCGAGGTGGTGAGCATATCCCGGAAGATATCATTCACAAAGTCTTGGAAAACGGCAGGAGCATTACTGTGCCCGAAGGGCATCACCAGGTATTCATAGTGCCCGTCCCTGGTGTTAAATACCGCCTTCCATTCGTCCCCCTCACGGATGCAAATCAGGTTGTAAGCACCCCGCAGATCAAGCTTAGTAAATACCCTTGCCCCCTGCAACCTATCGAAGAGCTCAGATATAAGTGGCAGAGGGTACTTATTCTTAACGGTTATGGCATTAAGACCCCTCTAGTCTATGCAGGGACGTAATTCTCTGTTCCTCTTCTGCATGAAGAAAGACCCAGCCCCTGCGGGTGACACTGACTTCCTAATGAATCCTCTTGCCAGATTCTCCTGGATGTACTGAAACATTGCCTCCGTCTCCAGGAGAGATAACGGAGAGACTCAACCCCGAGGAGGCTCAGCACCAGGCAAGAGATCAATAGTACAGTCATAGGGGCGGTGAGGCGGAAGAGTCTCCGCAGCCCTCTTGGAGAACACATTCGCATAGGGCCAATAGTGCTTGGGGAGAGAGGAAAGATCTGCGGGTACCTCAGTAGTAGCAACCTGAACGCACTCCCTCTGACATCTACCCTCACAAGATTTACTCTATCCCCAAATTCTCCCTGTGGACCACTCAATATGAGGGGAGTGGTACTGTAGTCAAGGTATCCCTAACAGGACCTCATCAATTCCCTCAGGAATGACCAGTAAAGAGATAATCTCCTGATTGGATGGTGACATAGAAAGAGTAAATGGGATGGTCTGGTGTGTTATCTGTGAGGGCAGTGTTGACCCATTCACCACTTGTACGGTCACTGGTTTGGTGAGCATCACCAAGGGTATTGCGTGCTGTTGAGCAAAGGCAGAAGACATGAAGTTGCCCTCCGCCCCAGAATCCACGCAAAGCTCTACCGTAAGAGTGGATGGGCCTATGGTAATTGTAACCTTGAAGGACAATTTGGAGGAAAACATCGGCGTGTCTAGTGTACCTCCTCCTACAACCACTAGACGCTGACATTTTCCCGACCGCTGGAGACATTTTATGGCATAATGTCCCGACTGCTGGCAGACACGACAGACCTTGAGTACACGAGCGGTCCGGGACTTCGACCCCGCTCGTGTCACCTCCATGGTCTCATGTGGCTCAGACGCCTGGGCCGGAGATTCCAGAGGTTTGGTGAAGGTGGGAACCGAAATCTCTGCCTACACTGGGCTCGCTCAAACCTTCGCTCGTTAAAGCAAAGGTCAATGCAGGTAGATATTGCTATTAGCTCCTCCAGTGTGTCAGGAATCTCCCTAGTGGCCAAGGATTCCTTCATATGGTCAGCTAGTCCCCTCCAGAATACAGGGATGTGGACTTTATCCGGCCACTCGAGCTCAGATGCCAAAGTCCGGAAGTGGACAGCAAAATGGCTGACCATGGATTAACCCTGTGTCAATGCCAGCAGTTGGAGCGCTCTATCATGGGTGACACGAGGTCCCAAAAAGCTTCAGAGTACTCAAGAACCACGGAGCACTCTGCACCACATGATCGTCGCACTCCCACAGCGGCGTAGCCCACTCCAACGCCGTGTCCAACAGGAGGGATATAATAAATCCCACCTTAGCCCGCTCCTTGGGAAAACGTGCAGCTAGGAGCTCAAGATGTATAGCACACTGGCTCACGAATCCCCTAAACAGCTTACTGTCACCAGCAAACTTGTTTGGCAACGGAAGACGGGATAATGTCGGAGCAGGGGTGGCAGTGGACAAACTAGCTGCAGCCACGCTAGCAGCCTGAACAGCAACTGCGGTAACATCCACAGCTGAGGTTGTGCGCTCCAGAGCAGCCAACCTGCCCTCCAGCTGCTAGATGTACCGCTGTAGTCGCTGTTTGCCCGCCATTACTAGCCAGACCCTGGCACTAGTATAATGTTGGGACTGGCGGAATGCACCAAATAATAATTAGAGATGAAATAAGGTGCGTTCGCAGTCCAGGGTCCACCGTGCAGCTAAGACACCTGCTGCTTGGTAATGACGGACTATATGGCGGTATAATGTGAGTATACACACGGTTTAGCTTCACCCTGCACACGGCGCTGCACTGGCGGTCGTGCAAATTAGATACAGTAACTTGTGCTAAATGTGCAGGATAGCACTGTCATGCTAGGTAGTTCCACCATTCGTGAACAGTCTAGGGATAGGAATGATTTGGAGCCTTCATCCATCGACAGGCATACATCTACACACACAAGTGTATACTAGCGCATGGCCGTGCGGCCATGCAAACCTTTTATAGCTGTAGCTCTCCAGGACCTTCCTGGTCCAATAGGAGCCGCTACAGGACCTGAGCATGTGACCCCGACCTCCAATGAGAGGTCGACTCGTGGGCATGCCCAGTAGGGGAAAAGCAGGACATAGTCCCTGGAACGTCTGCTCGCCACTGATCAGTGCTGGCTACAAGGGCTGAGCTTGGAAAGGCAGCAGTAACCAAGCACACAGTATCAGCTTGAGCCAGGCGCTAGGATTGATGTCTCCGTTGAGCAGGTTCTACTGCAGCTGAAATAGGAGACCACAGCGGACATGGTTCGAGATTCCCCCTGTGCAGCGGTGGGAACTCGACACCTAACAGCTGGTACTGTAAAAATGGTAAAAATTTCCATTAAATAATGCTGAAAAAAATGTAACATGTGAACATAGCCATATAGTTTTTGGTTGCACAATTGTTCTTCTTACAGCAATTTCTCCCAATTCCCCACATTTTCCATGAGAGAGCTGCTGGCAGAATAATCTGACAGCCAGGGTTCATCATGTAGAACAAAAGGATTCAGATGACATACAATCCTTCTCTTCCCCTGGGTAGTGTTGGGAGGTCCTCATACACATTAAGCCTCATTCAGACATTTACGCAATGCAATACATGGAAATGTAAGGGAGAAGACCGGGCTGTGGGTACTGACAGGGCACTGGGTTCGGAACTGCTGGGGCCAAGTCTGTTGTTGCAGAGGGGAAGGAATATGAGGAGTGGAGGCAGGGCCGGCTCCAGGTTTTCATGGGTCCTGGGCAAAAGAGTCCCTGTGGGCCCCTTTAACACATACAAGAATTCATAATGCACGGATACGGCAGAGAAATATAGGTATAGTACAATGCCAAAGATTTCACTTACTTCTTACATTACATGAGTGATATCTATTGTGCATTCTACATTAGCTCAGAAACCGGACAGTATAGTCCTCTATACAGAATAATGAGCCCCATATATTGCTCCAAACAGAATAATAAGCCCCATATATTGCCCCATAAAGTATAATGGCCCCATATAGTGCTCCATACAGTATAATTGGCACCACATAGTCCTCTATACAGGATAATGAGCCCCATATATTGCTCCAAACAGAATAATGAGCCCAATATTATGCTCCATACAGAATAATGAGCCTCATATAATGCTCCATACAGTATAATGGTCACCACAGAGTACTCCATACAGAATAAGCTGCATATATTGCTCCATACGGAATTGACCCCATATAATGCTCCATTGTTGTGAATTCCGCTCTTGGGCTCCCTCCGGTGGTTGTAAGTGGCACTTTTGTGAGTTCTGCTCTTGGGCTCCCTCTTGTGGTTTCTAGTGGTATGGCTGCTCCTTGGAGTTAGCTGTCATCAGCTGCCTCCACTTATCGTCTCTTCTGCTCGGCTATTTAAGTCTGGCTCTATCTTCAGCCAGTGCCACTTGTAAATGGTTCCTGGTTGGATTCACATCTCTTTGGAGTTCCCTGTTATCCTGACCAGTTCAGCTAAGCTAAGTTTTTGCTTGCCCTTTTCTGTCCATAGATTGTGGACTTATCCATTCTGTGCTTTCTATGTTTGTCCAGCTTATCAGTGTGAATTAATTCTGTCTTGCTGGAAGCTCTGGGAGGCAGATTTGCCCTCCACGCCTTTAGTCAGGTGTGGAGATTTTTTGTAAACTCTGCATGGATTTTTGTAGTGTTTTATACTGACCGCACAGTATTCCATCTTGTCCTATCTATTTAGTTAGACTGGCCTCCTGTGCTCATCCTGGTTTCATTCTGTGTATGTCTTTTCCTTCTCCACTCACAGTCATTATTTGTGGAGGGCTAATCTATCCTTTGGGGATTTTCTCTGAGGCAAGATAGCTTTCCTGCTTCTATCTTTAGGGGTAGTTAGCTCTTAGGCTGTGATGAGATGCCTAGGGAGAGTTAGGAGCATTCCACGGCTACTTCTAGTGTCGTGTTGAGCTTAGGGACTGCGGTCAGTACAGTTACCACTTCCTTCAGAGCTCGTTCCATGTTGCTCTGAGACCACCATATTATAACATCCATACAGTATAGTGAGCCACTGTCAGTATTCTGGGTTTTCTAAGTCACCTTGTGAATAATTTTGCCCTTTGTTAAGATGGAGTTTGCTGTTTCTGTCTGCCCTACTTCCTGTTCGTTTGTTTAAAACCCGGGTCAGGTGTCAGCCTCTTTGCTGGAGTATTCTGCTTCCATTTCCTCTTCAGCTCAACTGCTTGTTCTACTGTGCTTCTACCTGTGGCTCTGGACATTCTCTGCCTATGTAAGCTACACTCTCAGTCTTTTGGCTTTGGAACTTAACCCTTGGTTCACTCCTCCTGGTAAGAACTCTGTTTTTGAACTGTATTTTGGAACTATGTTGCTGGACTGTGTTTTTGCTACTTAATCCTTCATTTACTCCCCCCGGTGGAAGCTACTGGAATTTACACCAGTATAATACTTTAATATGAACTTGTTCTGGACTTACCCGTGTTCATGCCACACCTGGGATTAACCTGAGAACTTGTTTCTGGACTTACCCGTGTTTACTACATACCTGGATTTGACTCTTTCTGCACCAATAGTGTTTTGGATCTGCACCACGTCACCTGTCACACTCACCTTGCCGAGGACTCTGCCCTAAGAACTCTTCCGATTTGCTGTATATGATTAAGGGACTTGTTTCATTGCGGGTTATCAGTATATTGTTTTGGGTGTTATTGCTGTGGTACAAATACACTATTTGCACTAAAGAAACCCGTCTCTGTCTGTTCATTGCCCCACGCTACCAGAATCCTAGAGTTCCTACAATAGTATTACAGCCACATATAATTCTCCATACAGTATATGATGGGCCCCATCTATTGCTCCATATATAATGGGCCTCATATAATGCTCCATACAGTATATGATCTGCCCCATACAGTATACTGAGTCCCATATATTGCTCCATACAGAATGGGCCACATATAATACTCCTTACAGAATGGGTCCCATATAATGCTCCAAAAATAATTGGCCCCATAATATGCTCCATGTATAATGGGCCCCATATAATGCTCCATATATAATTGGCCATATAAAATGCTCCATATATAATTAGTCCCATAAGATGCTTCATATATTATTGGCCCCATATACTGCTCCATATTGAATTGGCCACGTAAGATGTTCCATATTAAATTGGCCCCATATAATGCTCCCTATAGAATTGGCTTCATAAGATGCTCCCTATATTATTGGCCCAATAAGATACTCCATATAGAATTAGCCCCATATAATATTCCATATATGGGCCTCTTCTGATGGTCCCCATATATTGCTCCAAATATTAAAAAAAAAAAATGAAATACTCACCTCTCGTTGCTTGACGCTGCTCTGGACTCCTCACCCTCGGCGTCTTCCTGCTCTCTGTGCTGCGACTGCTCAGGCAGAGGGAGCGCACTGGTGACGTCATCGCGCCCTCTGACCTGAACATCACAGTCAGAGGATGGAAGACGCTGCAGCGCTGGACCCGGGAGAGGTAAGTATCGCAAGTGCCAGGCCCGGAGCAGGCGGGGTCCACTCGTGGGGGCCGGCACTATAGCGCGCCAGTGTCCCCGACGGCGAGTGGGCCCCCTGAGTGGAGGAGACCCATGACCTGCAGAGAGGAGGCGTGGTGAGCCAGAGAAGGAGAAGGAGTTTTGAACGGGAAGCGAAGAGGGGTTCCCACCAGAGAAAGGCAAGAGTGCGGACCTGCGTTGCGCTGCTGATAGCATTAGGCCGTGTAGCTGTGAAAGAGGACTAGTGAAGAAAGGACCGGGGAGTGCCACAAGGCGTGCAGGGCAGAGCCCGCCGAGCGGGAGATTGTTGTGTGAGACTCCTGACTGCAGAGCCTGCCGAGTGAGAAGTTGTTGTGAAAGACTCCTGGCCACCGGGTAGCTGAATGGACTAGGCAAAACCGGTGACCACTCGCTGTCGCAAGAAAAAGGACCATTTGTCGCAGGTGGGGAAGCCGGAAGACTCAGCACTGGCCGCAGCTGGCAGCCAGACAGCCATCGGACTCTGAAAGAAAAACGGACAACCGAGTCACAATAAGTGAAACTGATAGAACGTTAGCTTGAAGTGCTGTTATGCTGTTTAACCCTCAGCCCTTTAACTGTATTTCCCTTGTTTTCTCCCTGCAAGAAGTTTATTCCTGTGTTGATAAAGTGAATAATTGTTTAACCCCTTCATGACCGGGGGATTTTTCGTTTTTCCGTGTTCATTTTTCGCTCCCCTCCTTCCCAGAGCCATAACTTTTTTATTTTTCTGTCAATTTGGCCATGTGAGGGCTTATTTTTTGCGGGACGAGTTGTACTTTTGAACGACATCATTGGTTTTAGCATGTCGTGTACTAGAAAACGGGAAAAAAATTCCAAGTGCGGTGAAATTGCAAAAAAAGTACAATCACACACTTGTTTTTTGTTTGGCTTTTTTGCTAGGTTCACTAAATGCTAAAAATGACCTGCCATTATGATTCTCCAGGTCAGTACGAGTCCATAGACACCTAACATGACTAGGTTATTTTTTATCTAAGTGGTGAAAAAAAATTCCAAACTTTGCTAAAAAAAAAAAAAATTGCGCCACTTTCCGATACTCGTAGCGTCTCCATTTTTCATGATCTGGGGTCGGTTGAGGGCTTATGTTTTGCGTGCCGAGATGACGTTTTTAATGATAGCATTTCGGTGCAGATACGTTCTTTTGATCGCCCGTTATTGCATTTTAATGCAATGTCGCGGCGACAAAAAAAACGTAATTCTGGCGTTTCGAATTTTTTTCCCGCTACGCTGTTTAGCGATCAGGTTAATACTTTTTTTTAATTGATAGATCGGGCGATTCTGAGCGCGGCGATACCAAATATGCGTAGATTTGATATTTTTTTTATTGATTTATTTTGATTGGGGCGAAAGGGGGGTGATTTAAACTTTTACGTTTTTTTTATTTTTTTCACATTTTTTTAAACTTTTTTTTTTTTACTTTTGCCATGCTTCAATAGCCTCCATGGGAGGCTAGAAGCAGGCACAGCACGATCGCCTCTGCTACATAGCAGCGATCTGCTGATCGCTGCTATGTAGCAGAATTGCACGTGTGCTGTGAGCGCCGACCACAGGGTGGCGCTCACAGCCACCGGCGATCAGTAACCATAGAGGTCTCAAGGACCTCTATGGTTACCATCCAGATGCATCGCCGACCCCCGATCATGTGACGGGGGTCGGCGATGACGTCATTTCCGGCCGCCCGGCCGGAAGCGGTAGTTAAATGCCGCTGTCTGCGTTTGACAGCGGCATTTAATTAGTTAATAGGTGCGGGCAGATCGCGATTCTGCCCGCACCTATTACGGGCACATGTCAGCTGTTGAAAACAGCTGACATGTCCCGGCTTTGGTGCGGGCTCACCGCGGAGCCCTGCATCAAAGCAGGGGAGCCGGCATCGGACGGTATAGTACGTCCGATGCCGGTAAGGGGTTAACCTGTGTTACAGAAATATAATCCTAAGGCAGTGTTCCCCAACTCAGGTCCTCAAGAGCCACCAACAGGTCATGTTTTCAGTATTTCCTTAGTATTGCCCAGGTGATAATTGCATCACCTTCAGAGACAATAATTCCATCACCTGTGAAATACTAAGAAAATCCTGAAAACATGACCTGTTGGTGGCTCTTGAGGACTGGAGTTGGGGAACACTGCCCTAAGGGCATGATGCACAGATGAAAGTCTGCCAAACCTGCAATTATGAGTGGGATCTGCTGGCCATTTAAAGCCTCATTCAGATGTCCATGCAACAAGGTCCGTAAACAGACCATGATGCATGGACTTGTTACAAGTCTCCTAACCTGAACTTGCCAGCCACATAGGAATATGAGACTGTCAAGTTCAGGTCAGGAGTAGTGTTGAGCGATACCTTCCGATATTTGCAAGTATCGGTATCAGATGGTATCGGCCGATACCGGCAAAATATCGGATCTCGCTGATACCGAGTTCCGATACCAATACAAGTCAATGGGACACAAATATCGGAAGGTATCCTCGATGGTTCCCAGGGTCTGAAGGAGAGAAAACTCTCCTTCAGGCCCTGGGATCCATATTAATGTAAAAAATAAAGAATAAAAATAAAAAATATGGCTATACTCACCCCTCCGAAGGACCCTGGCTGTGACCGCTGCAAGCGTCTGCCTCCGTCCTTAAGAATGCTGTGAGTGAAGGACCTTCGATGACGTTGCGATCAGGTGACCGGTCACCTGACCGCTCACGTGACCGCTCACCTGACCGCGACGTCATCGAAGGTCCTTCACTCACTACATTCTCAGGAACGGAGGCGGACGCTTGCAGCGGTGACAGCCAGGGTTCTTCGGAGGGGTGAGTATAGCCATATTTTTTATTTTTATTCTTTATTTTTTACATTAATATGGATCCCAGGGCCTGAAGGAGAGTTTCCTCTCCTCCAGACCCTGGGAACCATACGCACTGCACACTCCGATACTGATTTCCGATATCACAAAAATATCGGAACTCGGTATCGGAATTCCGATACAGCAAGTGTCACGATATGGTATGAAATATCATAAGTAGTTCTCTTGCTCAAGGCTGTGGGCTAACAAGCCCCCCTTCCCTTTCATTCAGCCAAGAGCTGCTTTGCCCCTGCACTGGGGGAAGTTTTATGGCCGAGAGGAATTTACGGCCAGGGTAGAATCTCGCTCCAGCTAGAACAGGAAAATGGCTCCAAAAATTCATGAAAGATTCTTTGTTTAGTTTTTGTTAGATATTAGGCAAACGATTTAAGCTAGAAATACGAAAATATATATTCTTAGTCTCACTCCGTGTATTTACACATCCCATGAATCTCGGGCTTCTAACTCCATCTGGTAAAGAAGTAGGGTTTTCTCTGTAAATATGTATCCCAGATAGGACATATTTGATCTCATTAGAATGCTCACGTTAATCCGAGATGAATTATGGGTTTGGTATGACTCTGTCATGTTTTGTAGTGAAGTTATAGAAATTAGAGAGAATAGTTTAAAGTTTAGGCAGAATGTAGAGAGAGGAGGGTCTGGATAAGCCAGCCTTTCTGTGATGTCACAGCCTTAATGTTTTAAGTGTCTGGCAGGCTCTGAGGAGTCACTTCTGCTGATTTCTCTTTCTGGACTGTTTTGTCCTATTGTCCTGGAAGAGCTGAGTACCTCCCATGGACTGGGATGTATGGAAACTGCACTAGCCTGGATGCCTGCAATGCTGTTAATATGTGAGTGTTATCTTTTCTCATTTATTCCCTTTATGTTATAATTACCCTTGTACATATTTGCAATTGTCTCATTTGTAACTTCTTTATAAACTATTTTTTCATAAAGCACTGCCTAATTAATTTCAATGGAATATACTATTATATATTAGTTCGTTCATCCATGCTCTAAACTTACCCAGTCTTCTGAAGTGAAATACGCTACTGTTACTGTTGTGTTGGGTTAGCTTCGGACCCGTTAAATCGAAGCTGGTGGCAGCGATAGTGTGTTGACTGTTGGATGATGCTGAAGCAACTGCGGGTTTGATAATTATTGTTCCTGCCTGTGTGGGAGTAGTTATCGCGTCGCTGCAGCGTGCCCAATAGCCAGTACATAGCAGGCAGCCTTTCTGGCGACTAATTACCCAGGGTGCAGTACCTAATCTGACCTGAGAGTAAGGGGGGCGCCGGAGAGCTGCAAGTGTTAAGTGGAACTGTAAGCGGGATATACATAAATCCCTGCAGTTCGTGGTATATAGAAAAGCAGTGGGATACCTAGAATAAGCCCCTGCTGTAAACTAAGAGGTCAATAGCCCTGTGTGTGTTTTTTCATCACATCGTGGAGTGGAGGGATAACTAAGATAAGCCCCCCTGCACATGTGATAGCCGTCTGTTGGCCTAAAGTCACCCTGATCCGTGACGTAGGGGTGACGGTCACGGTGTGAATCCTGACCCAGTGGTGACAGCGGTCAGGGGAATCGTGACAATTGGTGGCAAGGCGGTGGGATATCTTAGAGCATTAGTGATTTGGTTTGAGTAATCATTCCTCTCACTAAAAACTTGCAGAAAGTTCTTGCGAGGACTCTGCGCAAATAAGTTTGGAGAACGAACTCAGTGCTTTTTAGTTGTGAGACAATTGCGTACTGGTAATTATCCCCTCCCTTTCTCTTCGTTTTTCTATCCTATCTTTTATTTGGCAACCATGGTTGGGCTGGGAGAAACCTTTTATGAGCAGCAGACCAGAGACACCCTTGTTGCCTTATGCAAGACACAGCACATTGACTTTGCAAGCAAAAACAAAGCCCAACTGGTCGCAGATCTGGTGCAATGGGAAGCCGCTCGAGACCAATCTCAGAGCTCAGAGGCCGCAGAAGCCAGCACCAGCGAACATGGTGCTGCAGCAGAGGTCCAACCACTGAATGCTGGCCCTGTTAGTAATCCGGGCGAATTGGACCCCCACCTGCAGGCGGCCTTGAAAGAATTCCCCATTGACGACCATGAGGGACGTCGGCAGCTGATTCAGCAATACCGGCAGGAGGCCCAGGCAGCCGAGAGAGAGGCCCGAGCTGAGAGAGAGGCCCAGCGAGCCGAGCGGCAAGCTGAGCGGGAGTACCAGCTGCAGTTAGCCCGACTGCAAATGCAGGGGTTGTCTCAGACCAACCGTGAGCCTAGCAGCGCTCAGACACCGAAGCCCCGGCCTGATCACTTTCCTGTTATGGAGAAGGACGGAGATTTGGACACTTTTCTGCGGGCCTTTGAGAAAGCCTGCAGGCAGTACCAGCTGCCTACAGATGAATGGGCCCGATACCTGACACCAGGGCTGAAAGGTAAAGCTCTGGAGGCGTTTGCTGCCCTCCCTCAAGAACAAGATGGAGACTATGAGGCCATCAAGCAGGCTCTGATAGCCAAGTACCAGCTTACACCCGAGGTGTACCGTAGAAAGTTCCGGACCCTCCAACGTGGCCCACACGACAGTTACAGTGATGTGGTGCATGGACTGGGGACCCACTTTGACCAGTGGACCCAAGGACTGTCAGTGACCACCTTTGCACAGCTGCGAGACCTGATGATCAAAGACCAGTTCTTTCATCTTTGCCCAGCTGAGGGGCGACAGTTCGTGATGGACAGAGAACCCAAAGACGTGACGAAAGCAGCACAGATTGCCGATGCCTATGAGGCCAACCGTAGATCGGAAGTGCGGAAGCCAGTCACCACCAGCTGGAGAGGGGGTAAGCCTGCAACCAACGCCAGTACCCCTGCCAGCCAGCACACCCGAGGTCCTGGCCCTGTGGCCAACAGCACCAGACCTACCACCGAACCTCGCACGTGTCACACCTGCAAGCGGCCTGGGCATATCAGTACCTTCTGTCCAGACAGGCCGAAGAACCCCCCAGCCAAGGCCCCAGGGCCTAATGCAGCAGTTCTTTTGGTGGGTGGTGTGGTTGGGAGGGTGTGTGACAACGTACAGCACGTCACTGTGGGAGGCCATGTTGCTACAGGCCTCAAGGACACCGGGGCTGAACGAACCCTCATCCGACCCGAACTGGCGGCCCCTGAAGAAATCATTCCGGGGAAAACCCTAACTGTCACTGGGATTGGGGGCATTAGCTGTCCCTTACCAATGGCCCGGGTTTTTATTGATTGGGGTGCTGGGAGCGGGGTGAAGGAAGTGGGGCGGTCGGATAATCTGCCCACTGATGTTTTGTTGGGAACTGATTTGGGGAGGATGTTTGCATACTACGTCCCTGACACCCCTCCCCAATCTACTAATAAGGGTAACGTTAACCCTGATGATGATGATGATGATGGGAAATTGCATGTGTTACCTGACCATGCTTTATCTTGTAATGATGCATCTAATAACCATTTTTTCCCTAGGATTGATGGTGAAAATGTTGTACCTGTGCCAGCAGAACCTGATAATGATTTTTCTGTGAAGGTTAATGTGTCCATAGGTACAGGTGTGCCCAGCCACGTCGCTCTGCGGAGTGAGACGGCTGAGGAACCCCTAACAGGGGCAAGTGTCGGTGCTACAGGAAATGGGGAGATGCATGGGAACCGTGAGGAAGGTGACGCCATGAAAGTGACCAGTGCCACCGAGGAAGGTAACTGGCCCATAAGTAGCACAGCCCCTGGAGTGTTGGGGGTGGATGGGGAGGTAGAGCCCATAGCAGCGCCGGCTGATGGGCCTGTAGAAATCCCCGGGGAGACAGCCTACGTAGCTGCTGTCACCCGCAGTCAGAGTGCCCGGAACGCAGATAACTGTCTGCCTTCCGGACCCTCCTCAGTCATCACTGTGACTGAACCAGAGGTGGACCCAGAGCAGGTCCAAGAGGGTTCCCGTGGGGAAGGGACCCTGACGTCGCTTTTGGCTTCCCCTAGCCAGGAGTTTCAGGCCGCTCTGCACACAGATGCGAGCCTAGAGAGTTTGAGACAACTCGCCGAGACGCCCACCTCCGTAACTGATAAGGAGAAGGTGTTCTGGGAACAAGGAAGGTTGTACCGGGAGACAGTACCCGGAGAATCACAAAAGGAGTGGTTGAGGGAAAGACAGCTGGTCGTCCCGCAGCAATTCCGGGGTGAGTTGTTGCGGATTGCCCATGAGATCCCGCTAGCTGGACACTTGGGGATCAGCAAAACTAAGGCCCGGCTGTCTCAACACTTCTATTGGCCTAAGATGGGGACAGATGTGTCAAACTACTGCCGCTCCTGTGTCACCTGTCAAAGAGTGGGGAAGGCGGGGCCTGCTCTTAAGGCTCCCCTGATCCCTTTGCCAGTGATAGAGGAGCCTTTCCAGAGGATCGCGGTGGACATTGTGGGCCCGCTGGCCGTCCCCAGCAGCTCTGGAAAGCAATACATCCTTACTGTGGTAGACTACGCTACCCGGTACCCAGAGGCAGTAGCTCTGTCCTCAACTAGGGCAGATAAGGTGGCAGATGCCCTGTTGGCCATCTTTTCACGTGTAGGATTTCCCAGGGAAATGCTTACTGATCAAGGGACCCAATTTATGTCTCGCCTAATGGAGGCTCTCTGTAAGAAAATGCAGGTGAAGCACCTGGTATCGAGTGCGTACCACCCACAGACCAATGGCTTGTGTGAACGCTTCAATGGTACCCTCAAACAGATGCTACGCATGCTGGTTGAGACTCAAGGGCGCGACTGGGAGCGGTACCTCCCACACCTGCTGTTCGCTTACCGAGAGGTTCCGCAGGCCTCGACGGGGTTCTCCCCCTTCGAGCTCCTGTACGGCAGGCGAGTTCGGGGACCCCTTGGGTTGGTAAGAGAATCCTGGGAAGAGGAGCCGAACCCTTCTGAAGTGTCCATAGTGGAGTATGTCATGCGCTTCCGTGACCAGATGCAGACCTTGACGCAGTTGGTGCATGACAACATGACGCAGGCTCAGGCTGATCAGAAGCACTGGTACGACCAGAACGCCCGGGAGCGGACCTACCACGTGGGTCAAAAGGTGTGGGTGCTGGTCCCCGTACCAACGGATAAGCTTCAGGCAGCCTGGGAGGGCCCGTACGTCGTCCACCAACAGCTCAACCCGGTCACGTACGTGGTCACGCTTGACCACGCTCGGGGTAGGCGAAAGGCCTTTCACGTCAACATGATGAAGGCTCATCACGAACGTGAACCTTTCGTCCTACCGGTCTGCAGCTTGCCCGAAGACGGTGAGGAAGACACCCTCCTGGACTTGCTGGCCCAAGCCAAGGCCAATGGGTCCATCGAGGATGTGGAGGTAAGCGCCTCGTTAACTGAACCCCAGCGGGTGCAGTTGCAAACCACACTGGAACCCTTCCGGGTCGTATTCTCCAACCGACCTGGGAGGACTGAGTTAGCCGTCCACGAGGTGGACACCGGGAATCACGCCCCACTACGGCGAACACCCTATCGAATCTCTGACCAGGTGCAGCAGACTATGCGCCAAGAGATCGATGAGATGTTACAGCTGGGGGTGATTCGACGGTCAAAGAGCGCGTGGGCATCACCTGTAGTTCTCGTGCCAAAGAAGGACCGGACCACCCGGTTCTGCGTGGACTACAGGGGGCTCAACGCCATCACAGCCTCGGATGCGCACCCAATGCCGCGCATCGAGGAGCTGCTTGAGAAGTTAGCTGGCGCAAAATACCTGACAATAATGGATTTGAGTAGAGGATACTGGCAGATTCCCCTGAGCCCCGAGGCGCAGGAGAAGTCCGCCTTTATCACACCCTTTGGACTGTACGAGTCCACGGTCATGCCCTTCGGCATGAAGAATGCCCCTGCCACTTTCCAGCGGATGGTCAACCGCCTGCTTCAGGGACTGGAGACGTACGCCGTGGCGTACTTGGATGACATTGCCATCTTCAGTCCCTCCTGGAAGGAACACCTGCAGCATCTCGAGGAGGTGCTCAGGCGGATTCACCAAGCAGGACTGACTATCAAGCCGGGGAAGTGTCAGATGGGCAAGAGGGAGGTTCCCTACCTGGGGCACCGGGTAGGCGAAGGCACCATGGAGCCAGAGCATGGCAATGGTGATGGGTTGGCCCACCAGGGTGAACCTGCTGAGGTGCGCATGGAGGAGAACTATCAGGTCCTGCCTCCCTAGCGCACACCAAAAGGGGGAGGTGTCACGATATGGTATGAAATATCATAAGTAGTTCTCTTGCTCAAGGCTGTGGGCTAACAAGCCCCCCTTCCCTTTCATTCAGCCAAGAGCTGCTTTGCCCCTGCACTGGGGGAAGTTTTATGGCCGAGAGGAATTTACGGCCAGGGTAGAATCTCGCTCCAGCTAGAACAGGAAAATGGCTCCAAAAATTCATGAAAGATTCTTTGTTTAGTTTTTGTTAGATATTAGGCAAACGATTTAAGCTAGAAATACGAAAATATATATTCTTAGTCTCACTCCGTGTATTTACACATCCCATGAATCTCGGGCTTCTAACTCCATCTGGTAAAGAAGTAGGGTTTTCTCTGTAAATATGTATCCCAGATAGGACATATTTGATCTCATTAGAATGCTCACGTTAATCCGAGATGAATTATGGGTTTGGTATGACTCTGTCATGTTTTGTAGTGAAGTTATAGAAATTAGAGAGAATAGTTTAAAGTTTAGGCAGAATGTAGAGAGAGGAGGGTCTGGATAAGCCAGCCTTTCTGTGATGTCACAGCCTTAATGTTTTAAGTGTCTGGCAGGCTCTGAGGAGTCACTTCTGCTGATTTCTCTTTCTGGACTGTTTTGTCCTATTGTCCTGGAAGAGCTGAGTACCTCCCATGGACTGGGATGTATGGAAACTGCACTAGCCTGGATGCCTGCAATGCTGTTAATATGTGAGTGTTATCTTTTCTCATTTATTCCCTTTATGTTATAATTACCCTTGTACATATTTGCAATTGTCTCATTTGTAACTTCTTTATAAACTATTTTTTCATAAAGCACTGCCTAATTAATTTCAATGGAATATACTATTATATATTAGTTCGTTCATCCATGCTCTAAACTTACCCAGTCTTCTGAAGTGAAATACGCTACTGTTACTGTTGTGTTGGGTTAGCTTCGGACCCGTTAAATCGAAGCTGGTGGCAGCGATAGTGTGTTGACTGTTGGATGATGCTGAAGCCACTGCGGGTTTGATAATTATTGTTCCTGCCTGTGTGGGAGTAGTTATCGCGTCGCTGCAGCGTGCCCAATAGCCAGTACATAGCAGGCAGCCTTTCTGGCGACTAATTACCCAGGGTGCAGTACCTAATCTGACCTGAGAGTAAGGGGGGCGCCGGAGAGCTGCAAGTGTTAAGTGGAACTGTAAGCGGGATATACATAAATCCCTGCAGTTCGTGGTATATAGAAAAGCAGTGGGATACCTAGAATAAGCCCCTGCTGTAAACTAAGAGGTCAATAGCCCTGTGTGTGTTTTTTCATCACATCGTGGAGTGGAGGGATAACTAAGATAAGCCCCCCTGCACATGTGATAGCCGTCTGTTGGCCTAAAGTCACCCTGATCCGTGACGTAGGGGTGACGGTCACGGTGTGAATCCTGACCCAGTGGTGACAGCGGTCAGGGGAATCGTGACAGCAAGTATCGGCCGATACCCGATACTTGCAGTATCGGAATGCTCAACACTAGTCAGGAGACACACAGCTAGTACACGGACTCTGTTGCATGGACTTACAGTATGTCTTAAGGTACCGTCACATTAAGTGATGCTGCAGCGATATAGACAACGATGCCGATCGCTGCAGCGTCGCTGTTTGGTCACTGGAGAGCTGTCACACAGACAGCTCTCCAGCGACCAACGATGCCGAAGTCCCCAGGTAACAAGGGTAAACATCATGTTACTAAGCGCAGGGCCGCGCTTAGTAACCCGATGTTTACCCTGGTTACCATTGTAAATGTAAAAAAAACCAAACAGTACATACTTACATTCCGGTGTCTGTCCCCCGGCGTCAGCTTCCCTGCATTGTGTCAGCGCCGGGCGGCCGTAAAGCAGAGCGGTGACGTCACCGCTGTGCTTTATGGCCGGCCGGCGCTCACAGTCAGTGCGGGAAGCTGACGGCGAGGGGACAGACACCGGAATGTGAGTATGTACTGTTTGTTACTGCGCTTAGTAACCCGATGTTTACCCTGGTTACCAGTGAAGACATCGCTGAATCGGCGTCACACATGCCGATTCAGCGATGTCTGCGGGAGATCCAGCGACTAAATAAAGTTCTGGCCTTTCTGCTCCGACCAACGATGTCACAGCAGGATCCAGATCGCTGCTGCGTGTCAAACACAACGATATCGCTATCCAGGACGCTGCAACGTCACGGATCGCTAGCGATATCATTGTTAAGTTGTTCAGTGTGAAGGTACCTTTGGGCTTTCAATAGCCAGGCGATCCCACTGATATCTGCAGGTTTGGCAGACTTTTATCTGTGTATCATGGTCTTGAGACTACATTCCTATGGACTGTGTTTCACAGATGTCTGAATGAGGCTTAATGTGTATGAGGACCTCCTAACACTACTCTTACAGATGATGCAGGCAAAGAGAAGGATTGTAATTCAACTGAACACTTTGGTTCTACTGGATAAATCCCTGCCAGATTATTCTAGCAGCAGCTCTTTCATGGAAAACATGGGGAATTAGGAGAAATAACTGTCAGAAGAACCATAGTTTGACGGAAAACTATATGATCTGTGCGGCTTTCTTAAAGGTTTATTTTTAGTCTGTTTTTTAATGTCAAAAAGCTCCAACCAAATTGATCAATTTTAATAATAATAATCTTTATTTTATATAGCACTAACATATTCCGCAGCGCTTTACAGGTTGCACACATTATCATCGCTGTCCCCGTTGGGGCTCACAATCTAAATTCCATATCAGTATGTCTTTTGAATGTGTGATGAAACCGGAGTACCTGGAGGAAACCCATGCAAACACGGAGAGAACATACAAACTCTTTGCAGATGTTGTCCTTGGTGGGGTTTGAACCCAGGGCCCCAGCGCTGCAAGGCTGTTGTGCTAACCACTGCGCCACCGTGCTGCCTACTGTAACACAAAACCCCACAAACCCTCTAAATTAAAAAAGTAAAAGGACTGTTCCAGCAATGTAACTGATCATCCTATCTACTGTATATAAATAATTGTTTAAGGTCCATTTCCGTCTGTTTGTTTGTCTGTCTGTTTGTCTGTCACGGAAATCCCACGTCGCTAATTGGTCGTGGCCAGCTGGGTGCGACCAATCAGACAGCACAGTCCGGCCGTGAATTGGCCCCTCCCTACTCCCCTCCAGTCAGTGCCCCCTCCATACTCCCCTCCAGTCAGTGCCAACATAGCTTTTAGTAGTCCGTTTAATGGACTGCGTTACACCGCGGCATAACTCTGTGTAACGCAGTCCGTTAGCGCTACCATTAACCCAGGAAGTGTGACCAAGTTTTTACTATTGATGCTGCCTATGCAGCATCAATAGTAAAAACATATAATGTTAAAAATAATAATAAAAAAATCATTATATTCTCACCTTCCGGCATCCGCGGCAGCCTTTCCCACTCCTCGCGACGCTCCGGTCCCAAGAATTCATTGCGACAATGACCTCAGATGACGTAGCGGTCTTGCAATAGATGTGTCTGAGAAACCTTGAAAATAATGCCAGCACCGATGGGTCCTCCTCCACCTCAGATGGGGGTTGTGACCACGAACCTTACGCTTCTGTACACATATATATAAACACTACTGTGCCCATACATATTTACATGACTGGAGTGGATGATCAGTTGTCATATGTTTATAATTTATGCGGGTGACTTTTGCTGATGTCATGCATTTGTGTAAAATTTTTTACATATGAATACACTATGTAACTCAACCTGACAAGCAGATGTCCATCCAGCAGGATCAACTATTGGCTTGGAATTAGCAAAGTTTGGCGATCTCGAATTCTGAATGGGATAACCACTGGCAAATTATGATTAAGATGAGATTTCACGCCAGGGACTTATTTTACTAAAATTCTCTCTTGTGAATCTAGACTCAGCAACAACTATAACACTGCCTTGATGTATATTGCAAAAGCCGTTGCTTAGCTAGAAGCTGCATTATTTATGAGTCTCGCAGGTGTGGTGATCTATTCTTACGTTAGGTCCAAAGACTATAACAATCAGATCTCAATTACCCTTCAGTACTAGAGGCCTTATTCAGCGACGTAGATCTAGTACAGTACAATAGTCCTTGTTTCATCGACACCCTAGGAGAGTTCTCCCTACCTGGAGTTGATTCCTTTTTGTTGCTTATAAGCTTCTTCGGTGAACAACATGACAATTATAGGAGTGGACTCAAGTCTCTGATGATAAGAGAGAAAAACAGGATAATGACAACCCTACTCCACTCTAAAAATATTCTTCTTTTAACTTTGAAGTGCCGGCGGTTTACATGTTCAAGTTCCGTAATTGCTGCCTGATGTTACACAACAACCATATTTTTTGTATTAAATGTTATTTACGTGCATCAACCCAATTACGGTATTTTGATTTTATACTGACATTCAGGGATTTATCTTTGACGGTCACGTTTTTTTTTAAATAGGAGTGGATCCTAAAATAGGTATAATTTATAAGAATTCCTATATGTGACATGTTTTGATTAATTTTACAATGTAAAAACTGATAAGATGTTAAATTTGACACATATAATTCTTTTCGCAACCGAAGTAACTATGTAAAATTGATAATTATAAGTTCTGTTCACATTGCTGTTTTTAATTCCATTGTTCTGCTCCCCTTTGCATGGGGGACAGGCGAACCCATCAAGTTTTTTAAGAGGAAGACACTTCTGGAAACACCACCGTTTTTTTTTGCCTGAAGTATTTTTCTTGTGTTATTTATGTAATGTTCCTAAGCACTATGAATATTGTAGACTTACAGCAATTTTCATGACTATTCTCCAGTGCTTTTGTGATGTCTTTTTTTACTTGCATTTCCCAATTTTTTTTAGCTTCACTAAACAATCAGACCACTAATATATCTTCAAGATTTATTTTGGCAGAGCTGCTTCAAACTGGTGTACAAGCACCAAATTTCACAAAATTTGTGACTTTGAAAAGCGTTTTGTATAAGTATTCTAGCTTAAAAGTTGTGATGAATCTGCCCCCATATTGTTGTAGACTTTTTGGTACAGTGCCATGTAAAAGTTTGGGCACTACTGGTCAAAGTTACTATTATTGTGAACAGTTAAACACATTTCCTTTTTTAATTTTTATTTATTTTAAAAATTCCAAAAAGGAAAATGGGCTGATGCAAAAGTTTAAGCATCCTTGGAGATTTGTGGGCTCACATAACTTTGACCAAGGTTTCAGACCTTAATTAGCCTGTTAAGGTTATGGCTTGTTCACCATCATCGTTAGAGAAGGCCAGGTGATGCAAATTTTCCAGCTTTATAAAAACCCAGCCTCCTCTAACCTTGTGCCAAAAACCAGCAGCCATGGGTTCTTCTAAGCAGCTGCCTAGCACTTTGAAAATGATGGAGGCCCACAAAGCAGGAGAAGGCTATAAGAAGATTGCAAAATGCTTTCAAGTTGCCCTTCACTGAGTTCAAAATATAATTAAAGGGAACCTGTCACCTGAATTTGGCGGGACTGGTTTTGGGTCATATGGGCGGAGTTTTCGGGTGTTTGATTCACCCTTTCCTTACCCGCTGGCTGCATGCTGGCTGCAATATTGGATTGAAGTTCATTCTCTGTCCTCCATAGTACACGCCTGCACAAGGCAAGATTGCTTTGCGCAGGCGTGTACTATGGAGGACAGAGAATGAACTTCAATCCAATATTGCAGCCAGCATGCAGCCAGCGGGTAAGGAAAGGGTGAATCAAACACCCGAAAACTCCGCCCATATGACCCAAAACCAGTCCCGTCAAATTCAGGTGACAGAGTCCCTTTAATAAATGGCAGTTAACAGGGACAGTGGTTATCAAGATAAGGTCTGGAAGACCAAGCAAAATGTCAGTGACAGCTGCTCCTAGGATGGCTAGAGAGACAAATCAGAACCTCCACTTGAATGCAAAAGACCTTCAGAAAGATTTAGCAGACTCTGAAGTTGTGGTACATTCTTCTGCTGTTCAGAGACACCTGCATAAATATGGCCTTCATAGAAGAGTCATCAGAAAAAAAAAACTCTCCTGCATCCTCACCATAAAATTCAGTGTCAGAAGTATGAAAAAAAAATCTAAAAAGCCTGATGCATTTTGGAAACAAGTCCTATGGACCGATGAGGTTAAAATAGAACTGTTTGGCCACAATGATCAAAGGTATGTGTGAAGAAAAAAGGGCACAGAATTTCAGGAAAAGAACATCTCACCAACCATTAAGCATGGGTGGATCAATCATGTTTTGGGGGTTGTGTTGCAGCCAATGACACGGGAACATTTCACGGGTACAAGGAAGAATTGTTTCAATATAATGTTAAGAATTTTTTTATGCAAACATAACAACATCTGTAAAAATGCTGAAGTTGAAAAGAGGATGGCTTCTACAAATGGATAATGATCCTAAACACACATTAAAATCCACAATAGACTACCTTAAAAGGCACAAGCTGAAAGTTTTACAATGGCCTTCACAGTCCCCTGATCTGAACATCATTGAAAATATGTGGCTAGACCTAAAAATAGCAGTGCATGCAAGATGAACCAGAAACTCACAGAACTGGAAGAATGGATGAAGATCCCTCAAACAAGAATTGACAGATTCTTGGCTGGCTACAAAAAGCTTTTACAAGCTGGGATACTTTCAAAAGAGGGTGCTACTAGGTACTAACCATGCAGGGTGCCTAAGCTTTTGCATCAGCCCATATTCCTTTTTGTAATTTTTAAAATGTAAAAGAAGAAAATGTATTTTTTTCCTAAAATAGAAAGGTATTGTGTCATCTTCAAGTTGCTTAACTGTTCACAATAACAGTAATTTTTTGATCAGGGGTTCACAAACATTTACATGTCACTGTAAATTTGACCTACTGAATGAGAGATATCATTTGTTTTACTGAAGAACTCAAGTCAGCTGCTGAAGTTTAGTTGATGCCCTGACTTTCCTGTTATTTACAACCCCAATTCCCAAAAGGTTGTGACGCTATGTAAAATGTAAAGAATGCAATGATTAGGAAATCTCTTACCGCAATATATTTTATTCACAATAATACATAGCACACAGATCAAAAGGTGAAAGTTGGATATTTTTATATTTCATTGAAAATATTAATGCAATTAAAAATGCCATGTCTATATTGTGTAGCATCTACTCTTCTTTTTACAACAGTCTGTAAACGTCAGGGAAGTGAGTAGACAAATTGGTGGAGTTTTAGGAGAGAAATGTTGTCCCATTCTTGTTTGGATCTTCTCTGCTTGTCTGATATCACTGTTTTGTTTTTTTAATTTTGACCATTTATTCTTTTCAGGAAAAAAAATACAAAATTTATTGCTTGGAAACTCAGAGACATGTTGTCAGAAGTTTATAGAATAAATTAACAATTTACATTTTACTCAAAAATATACCTATAAGGGCAGTCTCACACGTCCAGATAATTCCTGTACCGGAAAAATCGGTACCGGAATTATCCGTGTCTGTGTGCTGGTGCGTTTCTGTGGCACATCAGTGTGGCACACATGCGGCACACGTGTGCCGCCCGTGTGCCCACTAGGTACCACACACCGTGCTGGGTACCACACGCACCAGCATCTGGTGCTGAAGCCGTGATTCATATCTTCCCTGCAGCAGCGTTTGCTGTAGAGAAGATATGAATAATCGTGTTTAAAATAAATATCCATGTGCCCACCCCCCTCCCACCCCCTGTGCACCCCCTGTGCACCCCCCCGCTGTTGTTAAAATACTCACCCGGCTCCCTCGCTGGCTGGCGCTGCTTCCTGTCCTGGCCGCACCTTCTACTGTATGAGCGGTCACGTGGGGCCGCTCATTTACAGTAATGAATATGCGGCTTCACCCCTATGGGAGGTGGAGCCGCATATTCATGATTGTAATGGGCGGCCAGGACAGGAAGCAGCGCCAGCGAGGGAGCCAGGTGAGTATTTTAACAACAGGGGGGGGGCGCACAGGGGGTGGGAGGGGGCTGGGCACATGGATATTTATTTTAAACACGATTATTCATATCTTCTCTACAGCAAACGCTGCTGCAGGGAAGATATGAATCGTGGCTTCAGCACCAGTGGGGGGGACAGTGCTTACTGTAGCATTGTCTCCTGCACGGCACACGGACAACGTCCGTGTGCGGTACATGTTTTACACTGACCCATTGACTTTAATGGGTGCGTGTAATCCGTGCGATCCCACGAACACTGACATGTCTCCGTGTTTGGCACACGGAGACACGGTCCGCAAAAAATCAATGACATCTGCACAGATGGATTGATTTTAATGTGTGTACATGTGTCAGTGGCTCCGGTACGTGAGGAAACTGTCACCTCACCGGCCTAAAGAGAAGAATCAGACAAACTGAATATGCAGTGGTCTCTTAATTTTTGCCAGAGCTGCATATATATACATATGTGTGTTGGGTAGAGACTCTTCCTACTCCAACCTTCTAAGTCAGAAGACGGCAATCGCATTGCCAACTTATCCCCACAGCATCACACCTGTTACTAAAAATGTAACATTGTACGATGCTAATTAGAAATATTCAGCTTTAGGGCTAATGATTGATTACATCGTCCTTCCTTGCATTTTGTTGGGGTGACATAATGAATATAAACTACCTTGCGTTAGAGTTACCTAGGAGCAATAGGGCTGTTCATTTCTGCTGCTATCAGTCTGATTAATGGCTATTTCTGCTTTTCATACACAGATTGCTTTTTAATATCAATACATAATTTCTGACAGGAAGGTTACTTGCAACAGATCACTTTAAAGAGTTTTGTTCAGGAGAACATCGCTCCCCTCTGTCTCCTGGCTGTAACAGGAGTGGTGGAACCACTGTGCCATGGTCCAAAGAGAAACTGGAGGGGCGTGACTAGGTGAGCACCTAACTATTCACTATAGCGCCTGATGGCGGGGTTAGGCTTAGCTCTCAGTAAACACCAGGTGCTACTCAAGGACAGATCACGAACACATGACAGCAGACCCCCAAGGGACTGATAGTTGAAATGGCCTGGATGGTGAGGACAGCTGATATAGGCAGGCACTGGCAGGTGCGGACTGCTGCGGCTGATATACAAGTTGGCACTGGCAGGTGCATGCGGATCCGGGTGATATACAGACTTGTACTGCAGGTGCAGGTGGGCTAGACTGAAATACAGACTGATATAACAGGTGCAGGTGGGTCCATCTGTAATACAGACTGACAAGTCAAATACTATCAAGAAGGTTAGGGACAGATAGACACTAACGAGGCTAGTGGTAACTAGTGGACAGGGACCTGAGAACTAGCAAGGGTGTTTGGGAACAGACTAACAATGTTGTACAGGCACCTTCATGCAGGTGCAGGTGCCTTAAATAATAATTGTCTACCAGCCATTGGCAGGAGACACTTTAGGATGGCAATTGGCTCCTTTGAGATTGAGGGAAGGAGTGTGCGCTCTAAGCACAGTGTCCGGGGATCTGCATGCCATGCCCACTCCCGTGGCAGCAGACAAGGTAGAAGAAGGAGGGAGTGCGGGACGGGAGCCGCGGCAGTGAGTGAGTCAGCGTCCCTGCTGGGCGAGAGAGGCAGCGTGCAGGGATGCCGACACTACACCAACTTCTTGCTTGCCAAGAATATCATTGCGTTCCTTATGATTGACAGTTCTGGACTGCAGCATAGTTGTTCCACTGGTATGAACTGTGCTCTCTCTCATGCTTTGCCTCTGCAGCAATGGAGCAGAATAAAGAAAATGAAACTGGAAAAATCTGGTGATCTGACTAGATTCATAGCAGTGTTTGCAAAATCTAAAGAAAAGAGCTTGTAAGAGTGCTCCTAGTCTAGGAATCTGGTCACCACTGATAGCCCGCAGAGGTGGCTAGTGAACAGTGAACAAGAGAATTAAATATTCCTTCATAATTAGAATTTAGGTATTTTCAATAAGATGTAAATCGCAAAATTGCTTGTTCTTATAAGAACTTTGGAACTTTACAATTTTACCCGTTTAACAAGATGAGACAATCCCTTTAAAGTGAACCTGTCATGTTGGGTAATGCTAATCAACCTATAGGGTTAATCTGCAGGTTAAGGGTATGTGCAGAAGTTGAGGATTCTCTGCGGATCTGCAGCGTTTTTTGCGGTGCAGAAACGCTGCAGATCCGCAATTGATATACAGTACAATGTAAATCAATGAGAAAAAATAAATACTGTGCACATTTTGCTGAAAATCCGCTGCGGAAACGCAGCGGTTTAAAAATAGTAGCATGTCACTTTTTTTTTGTGAATCTGCAGCGTTTTTGTACCCATTCCATTATAGAAAACCACAGGGGTAAAAAACGCAGCAAATCCACAAGAAAACCGCAGCAAAAACGCACAAAAAACACTACGGAACTGCACAAAAAACGCGACAAATCCACAGGTGCGTTTTCTGCCAGTAGAGGCAGAATCCGCACCAGAAATTCCTAAGCCTAATCCGCAACGTGTGCAATAGCCTATAAGTGTTAGGAAAGTGCCCAGCTGCCATACTAATAGTGCGGCACACTAGAGAACATGAACTTCAATCCTTCTGGGAGGCGCCTGCTTTCAGTCATACAGGCGTGCCAGCATGGCTACAGTCACTGCATATGGAACTGAGAGCAGCGGCTGTGAACACACCCCGCACTTTGATAGACGGTCGGCTTTGCAGTGCATAAGTGCACAGTGAGCTGTCAGTCAAAGTGCTGGGCATGCTCACAGCTGCTGCTATCAGTTCTATTAGTGGTGACTGTAGCCGCTCTGTGCACGCCTCCATGACTGAAAGCCAGCGGCTCACTGGAAAAATAAAGTTAATTTTCTCCCAGGTGCTGTACTTTCAATATAGAGGCCAGGCACCTTCATAACACTCTTAAAGGGAATCTATCAGCAGGGTTTGCTACCTTATTTGAGAGCAGCATAATGTAGGAAAAGAGACACTAAATCCAATGATGTATCACTTAGATTACTGGGTGCAGTGGTCCTGACTCTTATCAGAGTTTTTAGGTATAGCAATGCAGGAGAGCTGAGAATGCTAACCCCATCCACACCAGGCTTTTTGTGTACATATCTATAAAGAGTGAGCTGCTTATCATAGGAGGCGACAGAGTTGGACTTGCAAGCACAGGGATAGTTAGTCACAGCAATGATAATCACCAGGTGATTAAAGCTTCAGTGTAAGTAAACAACAGCACACACCTTGACATGTGACACATCGTCAAGTTCAGTGTTTTAACCCCTACCTCATGCTGTCCTCAGTTTACATAGAAAAAACCTGTGCAGATTAAAGGTATCTTCACACATAACGATATCGTCAACGATATCGTTGCAATGTCACGCTTTTTGTGACGTAGCAATGATCTCGCTAACAATCTCCTTTATGTGTGACATCGACCAACGATCAGGCCCCTGCTGGGAGATCGTTGGTCGTTGGTGAATGATCAGGATCTTTTTTTGGTTGCTGATCACCCGCTGTCATCGCTGGATCGACGTGTGTGACGCCGATCCCGCGATGTGTTCACTTGTAACCAGGGTAAATATCGGGTTACTAAGCGCAGGGCCGGGCTTAGTAACCCGATATTTACCCTGGTTACCATTGTAAAAGTTAAAAAGAAAACCAGCACATACTTACATTCCGATGTCTGTCACGTCCCCCGCCGTCAGCTTCCCGCACTGACTGTCAGCGCCGCCGGCCGTAAAGCAGAGCACAGCGGTGACGTCACCGCTGTGCTCTGGCTCTGCTTTACGGCCGGTGCTGACACAGTCAGTGCGGGAAGCTGACGGCGGGGGACGTGACAGACATCGGAATGTAAGTATGTACTGTTTTTTTTTTTTACTTTTACAATGGTAACCAGGGTGAATATCGGGTTACT
Organism: Ranitomeya imitator; assembly: GCF_032444005.1. Classification (NCBI taxonomy): domain Eukaryota; kingdom Metazoa; phylum Chordata; class Amphibia; order Anura; family Dendrobatidae; genus Ranitomeya; species Ranitomeya imitator. The sequence goes on along the minus strand of NC_091284.1, from coordinate 736,873,571 downwards.
AAGCGCGGCCCTGCACTTAGTAACCTGATGTTTACCCTGGTTACCCGGGGACTTCGGCATCGTTGAAGACAGTTTCAACGATGCCGAAGTCTTTCCCCTGATCGTTGGTCGCTGGAGAGAGCTGTCTGTGTGACAGCTCCCCAGCGACCACACAACGACTTACCAACCATCACGGCCAGGTCGTATCGCTGGTCATGATCGTTGGTAAGTCGTTTAGTGTAACGGTACCTTAACCCTGCAGGTTAATGGCGTCACCAGACCTGAGAGGTTCCCTTTAATTTAAGATATCAGTGTGGCATCCTTATGTAATTTTACTATTGAGAGTAATTTTATTCACGACACAGACCTTTAAAGTCTAAGATCTGAGAAGAAAGCAGGTCTTCAATGGCGCGTGTGTGGGGGGTCTTTTTTTTGGGCTTATTGATCAAAACGGGATATGACATTTCTGGGACTTCAAGCCTCTGTACTTTCCAATATGACATTTCACTTAGATCTAACAGCCAGTATCATTGAAGTGATGCTGATAATCGTCAGTTGTCACAATCTTATAATACAACTTTACAGAAAGATTTATGAAAAATGTATTTGCATAAAGCAGAAGAACTACTTGATAAAATGCTAGATTACATCGCTTATCTCCAATAATGAGAAAAAAGCAAATAATGAAAATGTCTCCTCACTGCCCGTCATACTTCTCTCCCTCAGTTATACAGTCCAAGACAGAAAGACTGTGATATAATCCCATCTATTTCCACACTAGGGCTTTACACATACACTGAGGAAGGTGGGTGCTGCTGCAGTACCTCTTCCTCACTAGCTGCTATGCACTATTCTAGATGGATGGTTTTACAATGATGTACTGTAGATTAGCTGGTTTGTCTGGCCTTATGCCACATATAGAATATTAGGAAGTCTAACTATGAGGAGATTTCTCCCTTATGACTCGTGCGCAAAACATATTTTTTTTTGCATTAGTTTTGTATGTGCTTGTCACCGATAGCACCCGTGCCTACAGATATCACTTGCCCCCTGATGAAGCTAGGGTGAAACGCGCAAAGAAGCACCAAGGCCACACTGCAATTAAGGCTTCGCATCATGACACAGTACAAGTGCTTTTAACCATATACTTTATTTTGCTATTTTTTTATTATGATATACGCAACAGGCACTGAGAAGCATAGAAAACAACCTATATGCTATCTAATATATAATTGCCTAGAATACTACTTCCTGCAATTTGTGCCAACTTCCGTGGCTTTGTCCGGAGATAATGTCCGGAGCTAATGTCCGGAGCTAATGTCCGGAGATAAGTGACGTCAACAGTGTCCAGTGTCTGATTGGTTGCCGCCTGCTGCGAGCGACCAATCAGAAACGTGCCGTACTGTGACACACTCCGCCCGCCATTTTGGTGTGATTTTTGAATTTTTACCTCACAGCAAGTTTCTACTGCGTGGAGGCGGGCCCAGTGACGTTGCTCTTCAAGCTCCTGCCGAATTTCGTAAAAAAAATGATAATACCATTTACCAAAACTATATATATTTAGTTGTGAAGTGGTTCAGTGACATTTTCACACCAATTTTGAACTTTTGTTTGGTGTTTTCTCCATATACTGCCTATTATTTTTGTTCTTTCTTACTATTATTTATTAATTGTATTATTCTTACATTTGAATAAATAAAGTATATATGGATTCTAGACTCCCGATTCTTTAGAATCGGGCTGCCATCTAGTATTTTATATTTGCATATGTGGTCCTTCATTGAGTTAGTCTGATATTTGTCATTTTTTTATTTTTTTCATATCAATAAAAGATTAAGTTTTTATGAAACTTCAGTAGCACCATTTTGCTGCTTTTAGTTGGTATATTTAGCATTCGGGTGCATCTCCATTACGGTACATATTACAGAATTCTGTTGGTTACAATTGTAGTATTGTATTGTTTTTTTAAAAGTCTAGTCTATCAAATTATAAAACTAACTAGATGGTGGCCCGATTCTAACGCATCAAGTATTCTAGAATATGCATGTCCACGTAGTATATTGCACAGCCCACGTAGTATATTGCACAGCCCACGTAGTATATTGCCCAGCCATGTAGCATATTGCCCAATCACGTAGTATATTGCCCAGTGACGTAGTATATTGCCCAGCCACGTAGTATATTGCCCAGTCACATAGCATATTGCCCAGCTACATAGTATATTGCCGAGTGACGTAGTATATTGCCCAGCCCCATAGTATATTGCCCAGCTATGTAGTATATTGCCCAGCCACATAGTATATTGCTCAGCTACGTAGTATATTGCCCAGCTATGTAGTATATTGCCCAGTGACATAGTATATTGCCCAGCCACGTAGTATATTGCCCAGTCACGTAGTATATTGGCCAGCCACGTAGTATATTGCCCAGTCATGTAGTATATTGCCCAGCCACGTTGTATATTGCCCAGCCACGTAGTATATTGCCCAGCCACATAGTATATTGCCCAGTCACGTAGTATATTACCCGGTCACATAGTATATTGCCCAGTCACGTAGTATATTGCCCAGTCACGTAGTATATTGCCCGGTCACGTAGTATATTGCCCAGTTACGTAGTATATTGCCCAGTGACGTAGTATATTGCCCAGTGACGTAGTATATTGCCCAGCCATGTAGTATATTGCCCAGCCACGTAGTATATTGCACAGCGACGTAGTATACAGCACAGAGCCACGTAGTATACTGCCCAGTCACGTAGTATATTGCCCAGCTATGTAGTATATTGCCCAGTGACATAGTAGTTTGCCCAGCCACGTAGTATATTGCCCAGTCACGTAGTATATTGGCCAGCCACGTAGTATATTGCCCAGTCATGTAGTATATTGCCCAGTCACGTTGTATATTGCCCAGCCACGTAGTATATTGCCCAGCCACGTAGTATATTGCCCAGTCACATAGTATATTGCCCAGTCACGTAGTATATTGCCCGGTCACGTAGTATATTGCCCAGTTACGTAGTATATTGCCCAGTGACGTAGTATATTGCCCAGTGACGTAGTATATTGCCCAGCCATGTAGTATATTGCCCAGCCACGTAGTATATTGCACAGCGACGTAGTATACAGAACAGAGCCACGTAGTATACTGCTCAGTCACGTAGTATATTGCCCAGCTACGTAATATATTGCCAAGCCAGGTATGTAACAGGTTAAAAAATAAAAAAGAAACATATACTCACCTTCCGAGGGCCCCTTGTAGTTCTGTCGCCTGTGTGCGGTGCACGCGGCAGCTTCCGGTCCCAGGGTTGGTATGAGCGCAGGACCTGTGATGACGTCGCGGTCACATGACCGTGACGTCATGGCAGGTCCTTCTCGCATACCATCCTTAGCACCGGAACCTGCCGCTTGCACTGCCGAGGACAGGGCGACACGTCGGAGGGTGAGAATAACATTTTTTTTTAATTATTATTATTTGTAACATTAGATCTTTTTACTATTGATGCTACATACACAGCATCAATAGTAAAAATTTGGGCACACAGGGTTAATAGCTGCGTAACCGGAGTGCGTTACACCGTGCTCCGGTAACGCTGGCATTAACCCTGTGTGAGGGCTGACTGGATGACTGGAGGGGAGTATGGAGCAGGCACTGACTGCAGGGAGGAAAGAGCGGCCATATTGCCGCTGGACTGTGGCCGTCGCTGATTGGTCGTGGCAATGTTTGTGGGCGTTTTGCCACGACCAATCAGCGACTTGGATTCCATGACAGACAGAGGCCGCGACCAATGAATATCCGGGACAGACAGAAAGACGGAAGTGACCCTTAGACAATTATATAGTAGATATGAAAAATAAAAAGATAAAATTAATCAGCCCAACCAATAAATGGCGAACGAGAAAAAAAAAAAAAAAAAAACCTAGCAGAATTGCATTTTTTTCGGGTGTTGCAACAGCGGAGAAAATTTAAAAATAGGTGTTCAAAGCTCCGTATTAGGCCGGCGTCACACTTGCGAGTTTTACGGACGTAAGAGCGCAGAAACTACGTCCGTAAAACTCGCAAAAAATACGGCACAATTATTCTCTATGCCCCTGCTCCTATCTGCCGTATTAAACTGATCCGTATTATACGGCTTTCTACGGCCGTAGAAAATCGCAGCATGCTGCGTTTGTCACCGTATTGCGCAAATAAAACGTCAATGAAAGTCTATGGAAGCCCCAAAAATACGGATTCCACACGGACCAGCAGTGTGACTTGCGAGAAATACGCAGCGCTGTTAGAGAGAAAAGCCGGTAATTCAAAAGCCGGTAATTAAATTACCGGCTTTTGCTTTCTCCTTCCTAAACCCGACATGATATGAGACATGGTTTACATACAGTAAACCATCTCATATCACCATTTTTTTTTCATATTCCACACTACTAATGTCAGTAGTGTGTCTATGCAAAATTTGGCCGTTCTAGCTAGTTAATGAAAGGGTTAAATGGCGGAAAAAATTGGCGTGGGCTCCCGCACAATTTTCTCCGCCAGAGTAGTAAAGCCAGTGACTGAGGGCAGATATTAATAGCCTGGAGAGGGTCCACGGTTATTGCCCCCCCCCCCCCTGGCTAAAAACACCTGCCCCCAGCCACCCCAGAAAAGGCACATCTGGAAGATGCGCCTATTCTGGCACTTGGCCACTCTCTTCCCATTCCCGTGTAGCGGTGGGATATGGGGTAATGAAGGGTTAATGTCACCTTGCTATTGTAAGGTGACATTAAGCCAAATTAATAATGGAGAGGCGTCAAATATGACACCTATCCATTATTAATCTAATACTAGTAAAGGGTTAAAAAAAACACACACACATTATTAAAAATTAATTTATTGAAAAAATCACAAAGGCTGTTGTATTAATTTATTCTACTCTCAATCCACTCACTGAAGACCCTCGATCTGTAAATTAAAAAAAAATAATAAACCAACAATATACATACCTACCGAGGATCTGTAAGGTCCAATGATGTAGATCCATCTGAAGGGGTTAAAATATTTTGCAGACACGAGCTCCGCTAATGCAGGCTGCTCATTTCTGCAAAACCCCGGAGAATGAAGCTAAATATAGATCAATGAGCTATATTTAGCTTCATTTGCGGTGAGGCGCCCTCTGCTGGCTGTTCCTAGATCGTGGGAACTTTCCTTGAAAGCTCCCTTGCTCGAGTTCATATGAGGACAACCAGCAGAGGGCGCCTCACCCTGTATGTTTTTTTTTTTAACACATGGATCCCTTGTATAGCGGTATGTCGGTTTTGCAAGCCTGCGCTAAAAACACGCATTACGGCTGCCATACGGATTACATACGGAGGATGCCATGCGCAAAAAACGGTGACACACCTTGCCTATGGAGGAGCTACGGACCACTATTTTCGGGACTTTTCAGCGTATTACGGCCGTAATATACGGACCGTTTTTTCATACGCTGTGTGTGACGCCAGCCTTACTCCAAAAATGAAAACAATAAAAATATCATCTCAGAGCACAAAATGCAATCCCTCACGCAGCCCTATCACCCGAAAATTTAAAACAATACAGGCATCAAAAAATTGTGATTCAAGTGAATTTTTTTTCACAATTTTATTTTTACTGTTTAACAAAAACTGTATTTAAAAAACACAATTGTAGCATTGAACTTCTTTCTTTGCGCTTCTTCTATAGAGCTGTGTTTTCAAGTATATCATATGATAAAATTAATTAAGTCATTCAAAAGTGTAACTTATCCAACACACAATAGGCCATCGCATGGCTATATTGACGAAAAAATAAAAATGTTGTGATTTTTGGAAGGAGGAGAAGAAGAAATTAAAGTGCAAAATGTCAAAAAGGAGTCCTAAAATTACTAAACTCAAACCACAAATTTCAGTGGAATGGGCAACATGTCAGCACAGGGCTCTTGCTGCTGGAGATTTTCTACCAGCTGCAGGAGTAGGCACCATAATGTCTGTGCTGCTGGAGCCCAGAAAGTTTTCATCCATTTACAGTTACAATCGAAATTAGTCAACCTATATATATAATATTACAAATTAGGTTTATTAGCAAAATTCACAAACTTTCTGCTGTTTGACATAAACCAATGAAACAAGAGCAATTCAAATAAGTCAACATGATTAATATAACAAGTTGTTTCTACAAATTATAAAAAATCAGACATTTAAAAAGAATTTGCAATAAAAAACACAATAGAGACAATATGTGCTGCAAGGATACCAGTAAGAACAATTTACTTTTCCAAATATATAAAGAAAACAGCATAGTACATGGCAACATTTTTCAAACACCCCCTGTCCCTAAAAGACCTGCAAACATAGACCACAATATCGAATTTTTAATGAGTACTGTAGTCCTCAATATCTTTATACTTAGTAAAACACCTTAACATTATAACCTGCTGTAAATGTAATCATGCATGGTCAACATCTTCTGCACAGGCGTATCTAGTGGGGTGCAGGCTAGGTGTTATGAAAGGCAATTCAGTACTACAATGGACATAGCGGTCAGAGCACATACAGTGATCTGACAATAACCCAAAATCATAGAACGAGCTCTGAGACGTGGGAACTCTGCAGACCGCAATCCCTACTCCTCTCCAAACAACGCTAGAGGCAGCCGTGGATTGCGCCTAACTCTGCCTATGCAACTCGGCACAGCCTGAGAAACTAACTAGCCTGAAGATAGAAAATAAGCCTACCTTGCCTCAGAGAAATACCCCAAAGGAAAAGGCAGCCCCCCACATATAATGACTGTGAGTTAAGATGAAAAGACAAACGTAGAGATGAAATAGATTCAGCAAACTGAGGCCCGACTTTCTTAACAGATCGAGGATAGAAAAGGTAACTTTGCGGTCTACACAAAACCCTAAAGAAAACCACGCAAAGGGGGCAAAAAGACCCTCCGTACTGAACTAACGGCACGGAGGTCCACCCTTTGCGTCCCAGAGCTTCCAGCAACAAAATAGACAAGCTGGACAGAAAAAATAGCAAACAAAATAGCAAAGAAGAACTTAGCTATGCAGAGCAGCAGGCCACAGGAATGATCCAGGGAAAAGCAAGTCCAACACTGGAACATTGACAGGAAGCCAGGATCAAAGCATTAGGTGGAGTTAAGTAGAGAAGCACCTAACGACCTCACCAGATCACCTGAGGGAGGAAACTCAGAAGCCGCAGTACCACTTCCCTCCACCAACAGAAGCTCACAGAGAGAATCAGCCGAAGTACCACTTGTGACCACAGGAGGGAGCTCTGCCACAGAATTCACAACAGCTAGGCATGTGCTCCAAGCGCAGCCGGTGTGGGGGCACAATCAAGCTGCCTATGAGGCTTTCTGAGGTGTCTCCCTGGCAGGTGCATTTTGCCGCCCCCTGGACTGGGAGTCGGCCGTTTTGACAGCCAAGTCAGAGAAGGTGCAGCCTCCCGACTCCCATTGATCAAGTGTACTAGTGTCTTTCAGACACAAATACAACTGATGCCCTGACTGCTTCAGAGCAACATCAGCAGCATGATTAGGTCATGTGATCACACTGCTGACGTCACTTGGAAAGATTTGAGGACACCGTTTGGACATCATTTGGGGTGTGGAAGAAATTTGATGACACAGTATTAAGAGCATGATGGAAGATGGGGGGCATGTATGAGGAAACAGTATGAGGGGTGATGAGTGCAAACACAGTATGGTGAAGGGGGATGGCTATAGACAGAGAATGAGGAGTGAGGAGGGAATATATGAGGAAACAGACAGTATGAGGGGGATGGGTGAAGACACAGTATGGTGAATGGGGGAATGGATGTGGACACAGAATGAGGAGTGAGGGGTAATTTATGAGGAAACACTATGATTGATGGCTGCAGATATACCATGGGGAGGATGGATGTGGACACAGTTTGGGGCTGGACAATAGCTTCTGCAGAGGTATATCTAGAGGGTTGCAGGTTGGGCATGTGCCCCAGACGCAGCCGGCATGTGGGCGTCATCAAGTCTCCTGATTGGTGGTAAGTGCTACAGTGGAGCTGAAGACACCAACCATTCTATGAAAATGGGGAGGGGTGAAGATTTAGTGAAATGGGGTGGGGGTGGAGAAGATTTAGTGAAACAGGGGATGTGGAAGATTTAGTGAAACCTGGGTGGTGAAGATTTAGTGCAAGGGGGAGATTTGTGGACACAGTGTAATTTGGCAATATATATGGACACAGTATGGAGAGCGAGGGAGGGGAGGGGTGCAGGCACAGTATGGTGAGAGGGGGATGGGTGCAGACACAGTATGATGAGTGAGAGGATGGATGCGGACACAGTATGAGGAGCGAGGGGGAATGTATGTGGACACAGTAAGGGGAGCATGGTTGATGGGATGTGGTCAAAAATTGTATGGGGAGTCAAGTGGATGTGTGAGGAGGCAGTATGGAGAGCGAAGGGATAAATATATAAGCATATAATGTGGTTAGCAGGGGAGACCTGAGAAGACACAGTATGAGCAGAGAGGGGGAAATATGTGAGGAAGCTATTGAGGGGAATAGTGTGAGGAAACAGTATAGGGGGTAGAAAAGTGTGAGTGGGGACATAATAGAGACTGAGCAGTGTGGGGATGAGGTAGCATGAGGGAATAGTATAAGAGCAGTGTGATGAGGGGGTACACTATAGAGACTTGGCCCTATAAGGGGGAAACAGTGTGAAGAAGGGGCCCAGTATGGAAAGGAGAGGGCAGTGTGGAGGGCATGTACCAGAAGAGGGAGAGTGTTTTGGTCATATTTTGAGCAGGGAATATAGTGAGGGGCAATTATTTATTCAGGGGCTCAGTGTAGGGCAGATATTTTTATTCAGGGCCACTATAATAACTCTGCTATTTTTAAGGGTATCTTGTGGTGATGTGCTGCAGAAGACCAGAGAAGATGGTAGTCTGGAGAGAAGAGCTGTGGCTGTGAAAAGTCATCATGGTGTCTAGACAAGATGATGAAAAGAAAGAGAGCGACTGCAATCAGAGACAATGTCATCTATAATGTAAATGTTTATTTAGTAATACTGACTAATTCACATCAGTATTGTGGTTCCTGTATGGTCTGCAGCCTGATTGATAGCAACAAATCCCAGAATATCTTTACTGGTTCTATGAAAAATGCCCAAAGGAAAAATGCAAAAACAGAAAATTGCCCACATGGACAAAATAACAACAGTTTTTTAAAGAGGGCTAAGGCTGTGCTCACACATGGAAAATTGGGCATATACTGGTACAGCAGGGATCACAATGTACACAGGTTCCGGAGCGATATAACATATTACAGATACGGGGGCAGGTAATAATAAGGTTATATTGGTACAGCCGAGGTCACACTGTATATAGTCTCTGGATCGATATAACATGTTACAGGTCGGAGGAGGTGATAATGTTAAATCAGTAAGGCCGGGGTCACACTGCACACAGTCTCAGGAGCGATAAAACATATTACAGGTTGGCGGTGTGGGTGTGATAACTGTTGTATACTTTCCATGTGGGCTATTTTCCATGTGGGCAATTTTCTGTGTGGGCGATTTTCCTGTGGGCATTCATGGCTGTGGGCATTTTTCTGATCACCCTCCTTACCATTGTTAACGGCGTACTGGAAGTTGTAGGTTCATGCGATACGAATGTATATGGATCTGACCTGACATTACAATTGATCTACCATGCACTGATGATGTTTATGCAATACACTAGATGGTGGCCCGATTCTAACGCATCGGGTATTCTAGAATATGCATGTAGTTAGTTTATTTATGAAGTTTTCAGAATAATGCAATTTATACACAGGATTCGGCCGGCCAGGCGCGACCAATTAGCGAAGCATGCTTCAAATTCCACACCAATTCGCGGACGGACTGCGGCTGTCGCTGAATGTTCGCAGCCAGCCGGGGCTGACTAATCAGTGAAGCCAGGGCCGGCTCCAGGTTTTTGAGGGCCCCGGGTGAAAGAGTCTCAGTGGGCCCCTGTTGTGAATTCTGTTATCGAACTCCCTCCTGTGGTCATGAATGGTACTTCGGCGAGTTCTGTCCATATACTCCCTCTGGTGGCTGTGAGTGGTGATGCTGCTTCTGAGGTTCCTTCCACAGGTGACGGAGTTTATTCGTTGGCTGGCTGCTCTATTTAACTCCACTCAGATCGTTACTCCATGCCAGCTGTCAATGTTCTTGTACTGGTTCAGTTCACTCTTGGATCTTTCTGGTGACCTGTCTACTCCAGCAAAAGCTAAGTCCCTGCTAGTTATTATTTGTTCATTGTTTTCTGGTCCAGCTTGCTATCATGATTTTGTTTTGCTAGCTGGAAGCTCTGGGATGCAGAGTGGCACCTCCGCACCGTGAGTCGGTGCGGAGGTCTTTTTGCACACTCTGCGTGGTCTTTTTGTAGTTTTTTTGTGCTGACCGCAAAGTTACCTTTCCTATCCTCAGTTTGTTTAGCAAGTCGGGCCTCTCATTGCTGAAACCTGTTTCATTTCTGTGTTTGTGACTTTCATCTTTACTCACAGTCAATATATGTGGGGGGCTGCCTTTTCCTTTGGGGAATTTCTCTGAGGCAAGGTAGGCTTTATTTTCTATTTCTATGGTTAGTTAGCTCTTAGGCTGTGAAGAGGCGTCTAGGCCGTGTTAGGTACGCTCCACGGCTATTTCTAGTTGTGTGATAGGATTAGGGGTTGCGGTCAGCAGAGTTCCCACTTCCCAGAGCTTGTCTTGTGTGAGTTTAACCATCAGGTCGTTCCTGGTGCTCCTAACCACCAGGTCCATAACAGTACAGCTGGCCCAAAGTATTAATGCATCTCAATAGAGGGATAAGAGAAGTTCTGAGACCATTTTTTTTTCTTTGCAGTGTGTTTTGTCTTTCTTTTCCCCTTAACCTTTGGGTGGTTCAGGACACAGGTGTACAGTCATGGCCAAAATTTTTGAGAATAACAGCAAAATTATATTTTCACAGCAAGTCAATATTTGCAGTGTTGACCCTTCTTTTTCAAGACCTCTGCAATTCTCCCTGGCATGCTCTCAATCAACTTCTGGACCAAATCCTGACTGATTGCAGTCCATTCTTGCATAATCAATGCTTGCATTTTGCCAGAATTTGTTGGTTTTTGTTTGTCCACCCATCTCTTGATGATTGACCACAAGTTCTCAATGGGATTAAGATCTGGGGAGTTTCCAGACCATGGACCCAAAATCTCTATGTTTTGTTCCATGAGCCATTTAGTTATCACCTTTGCTTTATGGCAAGGTGCTCCATCATGCTGGAAAAGGCATTGTTGGGCGCCAAACTGCTCTTGGACGGTTGGGAGAAGTTGCTCTTGGAGGACATTCTGGTACCATTCTTTATTCATGGCTGTGTTTTTAGGCAAGACTGTGAGTGAGCCGATTCCCTTGGCTGAGAAGCAACCCCACACATGAATGGTTTCAGGATGCTTTACAGTTGGCATGAGACAAGACTGGTGGTAGCGCTCACCTCTTCTTCTCAGAATAAGCTGTTTTCCAGATGTCCCAAACAATCGAAAAGGGGATTCATCAGAGAAAATGACTTTGCCCCAGTCCTCAGCAGTCCACTCCCTGTACCTTTTGCAGAATATCAGTTGGTCCCTGATGTTTTTTCTGGAGAGAAGTGGCTTCTTTGCTGCCCTCCTTGAAACCAGGCCTTGCTCAAAGAGCCTCCGCCTCACAGTTCGTGCAGAAGCACTCACACCAGCCTGCTGCCATTCCTGAGGAAGCTCGGCACTGCTGGTAGTCCGATCCCGCAGCTGAAACAGTTTTAAGATACGGTCCTGGCGCTTGCTGGTCTTTCTTGGGCGCCCTGGAGCCTTTTTGACAACAATGGAAGCTCTCTCCTTGAAGTTCTTGATGATGTGATAGATTGTTGACTGAGGTGCAATCTTTGTAGCTGTGATACTCTTCCCTGTTAGGCCATTTTTGTGCAGTGCAATGATGGCTGCACGTGTTTCTTTAGAGATAACCATGGTTAACTGAAGAGAAACAATGATACCAAGCACCAGCCTCCTTTTAAAGTGTCCAGTGATGTCATTCTTACTTAATCATGATGACTGATTGATCGCCAGCCTTGTCCTCATCAACACCCACACCTGTATTAATGGATCAATCACTAAAACGATTTTAGCTGCTCCTTTTAAGGCAGGACTGCAATGATGTTGAAATGTGTTTTGGGGGTTAAAGTTCATTTTCTGGGCAAATATTGACTTTGCAAGTACAGTAATTGCTGTTAAGCTGATCACTCTGACATTCAGGATTATATGCAAATTGCCATTAGAAAAAATGAAGCAGTAGACTTTGGAAAAATTAATATTTGTCTCATTCTCAAAATTTTTGTCCATGACTGTAGATATGGACATTCTCTTTTGTAGATCATCTCACTGCAAGGGTACAAAACATTCAAGATTTTGTGGTTCAGAATCCGATGTTAGAGCCTAGAATTCCAATTCCTGATTTGTTTTCTGGGGATAGATCTAAGTTCCTGAATTTCAAAAATAATTGTAAATTGTTTCTAGCTTTGAAACCCCGCTCCTCTGGTGACCCCGTTCAACAAGTAAAAATCATTATTTCTTTGTTGCGTGGTGACCCTCAAGACTGGGCATTTTCCCTTGCGCCAGGAGATCCTGCATTGCATGATGTAGATGCGTTTTTTCTGGCGCTTGGATTGCTTTATGATGAAATTAATTCAGTGGATCAGGCAGAGAAAATCTTGCTGGCTTTGTGTCAGGGTCAGGATGAAGCGGAGGTGTACTGTCAGAAGTTTAGAAAGTGGTCTGTGCTTACTCAGTGGAATGAGTGTGCCCTGGCGGAAATTTTCAGAAAGGGTCTTTCTGAAGCCCTTAAGGATGTCATGGTGGGATTTCCCACGCCTGCTGGTCTGAATGAGTCTATGTCCTTGGCCATTCAGATCGATCGGCGCTTGCGTGAGCGCAAAGCTGTGCACCATTTGGCGGTAATCTCTGAGCATAGGCATGAGCCTATGCAGTGTGATAGGACTTTGACCAGAGTTGAACGGCAAGAACACAGACGTCGGAATGGGCTGTGTTTTTACTGTGGTGATTCCACTCGTGCTATCTCCGATTGTCCTAAGCGCACTAAGCGGTTCGCTAGGTCTGCCACCATTGGTACGGTACAGTTGAAATTTCTTTTGTCCGTTACTCTGATTTGCTCTCTGTCGTCCTATTCTGTTATGGCATTTGTGGATTCAGGCGCTGCCCTGAATTTGATGGACTTGGAGTTTGCCAGGCGCTGTGGTTTTTCCTTGGAGCCCTTGCAGTATCCTATTCCATTGAGAGGAATTGATGCTACGCCTTTGGCCAAGAATAAACCTCAGTACTGGATGCAATTGACCATGTGCATGGCTCCTGCACATCAGGAGGATATTCGCTTTTTGGTGTTGCATAATCTGCATGATGTGGTCGTTTTGGGGTTGCCATGGCTACAGGTCCATAATCCAGTTTTGGATTGGAAATCTATGTCTGTGTCCGGCTGGGGTTGTCAGGGGGTACATTGTGATGTTCCATTGCTGTCAATTTCGTCTTCCACTCCTTCTGAAGTCCCTGAGTTTTTGTCAGATTACCGGGATGTACTTGAAGAGCCCAAATCCGGTGCCCTACCTCCTCATGGGGATTGCGATTGTGCAATTAATTTGATTCCTGGTAGTAAGTTTCCTAAGGGCCGACTGTTTAATTTATCTGTGCCAGAGCACGCCGCTATGCGAAGTTATATAAAGGAATCCTTGGAGAAAGGTCATATTCGCCCGTCGTCATCACCGTTGGGAGCAGGGTTCTTTTTTGTGGCCAAGAAGGATGGCTCTTTGAGACCTTGTATTGATTACCGCCTTCTTAATAAGATAACAGTCAAATTTCATTACCCTTTGCCGCTGCTGTCTGATTTGTTTGCTCGGATTAAGGGGGCTAGTTGGTTCACCAAGATAGATCTTCGAGGGTCGTATAATCTTGTGCGAATTAAACAGGGTGATGAATGGAAATCAGCATTTAATACACCCGAGGGCCATTTTGAGTACCTGGTTATGCCATTCGGGCTTTCTAATGCTCCATCTGTGTTTCAGTCCTTTTTGCATGACATCTTCCGAGAGTACCTGGATAGATTCATGATTGTATATTTGGATGATATTTTGGTCTTTTCAGATGATTGGGAGTCTCATGTGAAGCAGGTCAGAATGGTGTTCTAGGTCCTTCGTGCGAATTCCTTGTTTGTGAAGGGGTCGAAATGTCTCTTTGGAGTTCAGAAGGTTTCATTTTTGGGTTTCATTTTTTCACCTTCTACTATCGAGATGGACCCTGTTAAAGTTCAGGCGAATTATTGTTGGACTCAGCCGATATCTGTGAAGAGCCTGCAGAAGTTCCTGGGCTTTGCTAATTTTTACCGTTGCTTTATCGCTAATTTTTCTAGTGTTGCTAAACCGTTGACTGATTTGACCAAGAAAGGTGCTGATGTGGTCAATTGGTCCTCTGCGGCTGTAGAGGCTTTTCAGGAGTTGAAGCGTCGTTTTTCTTCTGCCCCTGTGTTGTGCCAGCCAGATGTTTCACTTCCGTTTCAGGTCGAGGTTGATGCTTCTGAGATTGGAGCAGGGGCTGTTTTGTCGCAAAGAAGTTCTGATTGCTCGGTGATGAAACCATGTGATTTATTTTCTAGAAAATTTTCGCCTGCTGAGCGCAATTATGATGTTGGCAATCGAGAGTTGTTGGCCATGAAGTGGGCATTCGAGGAGTGGCGACATTGGCTTGAAGGAGCCAAGCATCGCGTGGTGGTCTTGACGGATCACAAGAACTTGACTTATCTCGAGTCTGCCAAACGGTTGAATCCTAGACAGGCTCGATGGTCGCTGTTTTTCTCCCGTTTTGGTTTTGTGGTTTCGTACCTTCCGGGCTTTAAGAATGTGAAGGCTGATGCCCTGTCAAGGAGTTTTGTGCCTGACTCTCCGGATGTTCCTGAGCCGGCGGGTATTCTCAAAGAGGGGGTAATTTTGTCTGCCATCTCCCATGATTTGCGGCGTGTGCTGCAGAAATTTCAAGCTGATAGACCTGACCGTTGTCCAGCAGAGAAACTGTTTGTCCCTGATAGATGGACTAGTAGAGTTATCTCTGAGGTTCATTGTTCGGTGTTAGGGGGTCATCCGGGAATCTTTGGTACCAGAGATTTGGTGGCTAGATCCTTTTGGTGGCCTTCTTTGTCACGGGATGTGCGTTCTTTTGTGCAGTCCTGTGGGACTTGTGCTTGGGCTAAGCCCTGCTGTTCTCGTGCCAGTGGGTTGCTTTTGCCCTTGCCGGTCCCGAAGAGGCTCTGGACGCATATTTCCACGGATTTTATTTCAGATCTCCCTGTCTCTCAAAGGATGTCGGTCATTTGGGTGGTTTGTGATCGCTTCTCTAAGATGGTCCATTTGGTACCCTTGTCTAAATTGCCTTCCTCCTCTGATTTGGTGCCATTGTTTTTCCAGCATGTGGTTCGTTTGCATGGCATTCCGGAGAACATCGTCTCGGACAGAGGTTCCCAGTTCGTTTCGAGGTTTTGGCGGTCCTTTTGTACTAAAATGGGCATTGATTTGTCTTTTTCTTCGGCTTTCCATCCTCAGACAAATGGCCAAATGGAACGAACTAATCAGACTTTGGAAACATATCTGAGATGCTTTGTTTCTGCTGATCAGGATGATTGGGAGTCCTTCTTGCCTTTGGCTGAGTTCGCCCTTAATAATCGGGCCAGCTCGGCTACTTTGGTTTCTCCTTTTTTCTGTAATTCTGGTTTCCATCCTCGTTTCTCTTCAGGGCAGGTTGAGTCTTCGGACTGTCCTGGTGTGGATACTGTGGTGGACAGGTTGTAGCAGATTTGGACTCATGTGGTGGACAATTTGACATTGTCCCAGGAGAAGGCTCAACGTTTCGCTAACCGCCGGCGCTGTGTTGGTCCCCGACTTCGTGTTGGGGATTTGGTTTGGTTGTCGTCTCGTTATGTTCCTATGAAGGTTTCCTCTCCTAAGTTTAAGCCTCGTTTCATTGGTCCATATAAGATTTCTGAAGTTCTCAATCCTGTGTCATTTCGTTTGGTCCTTCCAGCTTCTTTTGCCATCCATAATGTGTTCCATAGGTCGTTATTGCGGAGATACGTGGCGCCTATGGTTCCCTCCGTTGATCCTCCTGCCCCGGTGTTGGTCGAGGGGGAGTTGGAGTATGTGGTGGAGAAGATTTTGGATTCTCGTATTTCGAGACGGAAGCTCCAGTACCTGGTCAAGTGGAAGGGTTATGGTCAGGAAGATAATTCCTGGGTTTTTGCCTCTGATGTTCATGCTGCCGATCTACTTCGTGCCTTTCATTTGACTCGTCCTGATCGGCCTGGGGGCTCTGGTGAGGGTTCGGTGACCCCTCCTCAAGGGGGGGGGTACTGTTGTGAATTCTGTTATCGAACTCCCTCCTGTGGTCATGAATGGTACTTCGGCGAGTTCTGTCCATGGACTCCCTCTGGTGGCTGTGAGTGGTGGCTGCGGAGTTTATTCGTTGGCTGGCTGCTCTATTTAACTCCACTCAGATCGTTACTCCATGCCAGCTGTCAATGTTCTTGTACTGGTTCAATTCGCTCTTGGATCTTTCTGGTGACCTGTCTATTCCAGCAGAAGCTAAGTCCCTGCTAGTTATTATTTGTTCATTGTTTTCTGGTCCAGCTTGCTATCATGATTTTGTTTTGCTAGCTGGAAGCTCTGGGATGCAGAGTGGCACCTCCGCACCGTGAGTCGGTGCGGAGGTCTTTTTGCACACTCTGCGTGGTCTTTTTGTAGTTTTTTGTGCTGACCGCAAAGTTACCTTTCGTATCCTCAGTCTGTTTAGTAAGTCGGGCCTCTCTTTGCTGAAACCTGTTTCATTTCTGTGTTTGTGACTTTCATCTTTACTCACAGTCAATATATGTGGGGGGCTGCCTTTTCCTTTGGGGAATTTCTCTGAGGCAAGGTAGGCTTTATTTTCTATTTCTAGGGTTAGTTAGATCTTAGGCTGTGAAGAGGCGTCTAGGCCGTGTTAGGTACGCTCCACGGCTATTTCTAGTTGTGTGATAGGATTAGGGGTTGCGGTCAGCAGAGTTTCCACTTACCAGAGCTTGTCTTGTGTGAGTTTAACCATCAGGTCGTTCCTGGTGCTCCTAACCACCAGGTCCATAACAGGCCCCCCTCTTTAACACATACCATGATTCATGATGCACAGATACAGCAGAGAAATACACCACAGCCAAGTAGCATATAACACAGCCCACGTAGCATATAACACAGCCCACATAGCAAATAGCACAGCCACGTAGCATATGGCACAGGCCACGTAGTATATAACACAGCCCACGTAGCATATAGCACATCCCACATAGCATACAGCACAGCCACGTAGCATATAACTCAGCCACATAGCAAATAGCACAGCCATGTAGTAAATAATAGCACAGCCACGTAGTATATAGCACAGCCCACGTAGTATATGGCACAGCCCACGTAGTATATAGCACAGCCCACGCAGTGTACAGCACAGCCCACGCAGTATATAGCACAGCCCACGCTGTGTATAACACAGCCCACGTAGTATATAGCACAGCCCACGCAGTGTATAACACAGCCCACATAGTATATAACAAAGCCCACGTAGTATATAACACAGGCCACATAGTATATAACACAGCCCACATAGTATATAACACAGCCACGTAGTATATAGCACAGCCACGTAGTATATTGCTCAGCCATGTATATTGCACAGCTACGTAGTATATAGCACAGCCCACATAGTATATAACACAGCCATGTAGTATATAGCACAGCTGACGTAGTATATAGCACAGCTCACGCAGTATATCACACAGCCACGTAGTATATTGCCCAACAATGTAATATATTGCACAGCTACGTAGTATATAGCACAGCTCACGTAGTATATAGCACAGCTCATGTAGTATAAAGCACAGCTCACGCAGTATATAGCACAGCCACGTAGTATATTGCCCAGCCACGTAATATATTGCACAACCCACGTAGTATATAGCACAGAGACGCAGTATATAACACAGCTCACGTAGTATATAGCACAGTGATGTAGTATATAGCACAGCCCACGTAGTATATAGCACAGAGGCGTAGTATATAACACAGCCCACGCAGTATATAGCACAGCCCACGTAGTATATAACACAGCCCACGTAGTATATAGCAATGTGGGCACCATATCTCTGCTAAAAAAAAGAATTAAAATAAGAAATAGTTATATACTCACCTTCCGTCGGCCCCCGGATCCAGGCGAGGCGTTTAGCAATGCTCCTTGCGACACTCTTGCCCCAAGAATGCATTGCAGTCTCGCGAGATGATGACGTAGCGGTCTCGCGAGACCGCAATGCATGGCCCGGAGCGTCACGAGGAGCGGGAAAGGCGCCGGAGTACATAATGATTTTTTATTTTTTTAATTATTTTTAACACTAGATCTTTTTACTATTGATGCTGCATAGGCAGCATCAATAGTAAAAAGTTGGTCACACAGGGTTAATAGCAGCGTTAACGGACTGCGTTACACCGCGGCGTAATGCGGTGTAACGCAGCCATTAGCCCTGTGTGAGCGCTGACTGGAGGGGAGTATGGAGGGGGCACTGACTGAGAGAAGGAAGGGGCGAATTTGCGGCCGGACTGTGACCGTCGCTGATTGGCACGATGTGGGATTTCCGTGACAGACAGACAACAGACAGACAGACAAACAGACGGAAGTACCCCTTAGACGATTCTATATATTGATGGCTATTAGCGATGTGCGAATGTGCTTGGATTAGGTGTTATTGAAGCATGCTCTGCTGCTAATAGAGTATCTTTTGCCACTGACTAACAAACTGGCTATCCCTGCATGTGTAGAGGCTGTCGAACATCCGCGAGACATGCAGCCACAAGGACTCGAACATAGTATTTGAGCACTCCGACAACACTCTATTAGCACACAAACGTACTTGGAAAACACATTATTTAAGCTTGTTCGCTCATCACTAATGGTTATCTTAATAAAGTGCTGTGCCATCTCGCAAGTTAGGGGTTACTATATTTTTATTTATATTAGGAGCATTAAAGGGGTTGTCTAAGTTTGTGATGAGTCTGCAGTCATTCTATATGACTGCAGACTTCTGAATTCTCACAGTGCGCACTACATGCTGTCAGGATACTCTGGTGTCGACGATTTTCTTAAAGGGAACCTGTCACCCCGTTTTTTGAGATTGAGCTATAAATACTTTTAAATAGGGCCTGCGCTGTGTGTTCCTATAGTGTATGTAGTGTACCCCGATTCCCCATGTATGCTGAGAAATAACTTACCAAAGTCGCCGTTTTCGCCTGTCAATCAGGCTGGTCAGGTCGGGAGGGCGTGGTGACATCGGTGGTTCTTCCTCAGCTTTACGTTGGTGGCGTAGTGGCGTAGTGGTGAAGACACAGCGCGCGATCTGCGCTGTAATCCCTTGCATCGGTGGGGGCGGCCATCTTCCTGGGGCCGCGCGTGCGCAGATCGAGTGCTCTGCTGCACGGGGCTTCAGGAAAATGGCCGCGGGATGCCGCGCGTGCGCATTAGAGATCGCGGCGGCCATTTTCCCAAAGCCGAGATGCAAAATCGCATACCTGTGCTCACGTGACCATCCATTCTAGCCTCCGGTAAGGGAGAATCCTAAAAGTGTGCAGTGCATCCACTGTGAAAATTCAGAAATCTCCAGTCACCTGGAGAGACTGCAGACTTTCTTCTGCAACCTGGAAAAACCCTTTAATAATAAAATAAAGACCTGTAGCATGCCAGTCCTAACAGCTTGTAATATACTCACCGTGAGGATTCAGCTCAACAGGTTCCAGCATACATCACATGGCCACTTTACTCATATTATAAGCACATTTCACATGGTAGGTACCAATAGAAAAACTGAAGTGAAGGAGATACTGATAAAACGATGGAATTTATTTGAAATACAATCTAAAAGTGTGTAACACAAAACATAAAATTAGACATGGAATGGGGGAACGGAAACCTCCAAATACCAGGGGGGCACACTACAACACTAAAAAGTATAAACAGGGATCTCAGGACAGGCTGCAAGTTCAATCCATCACATGCGTATCTACAGACTAATGTATCTATTGCATGTGTGTCAAGCGGAAAAAAGCTACTTAAGAGATTCCAGATAACAAGTGTTAAGCGCACAGAGTGGTATACAGGTCCTTATTATATAGAGTATAAGAGTGGCAATGAGGTAATAGAGGCAGGGAAAACCCAGAATGTTAAGCAGAAAAGCTATACAGTGATTCTAGGAAGCAATAAGTATCGCTATGTGCCTAAAAAAGTACTCATGGATGCACCTAATCCGTATACAATAACAAGGATCATTACCTGTAGTGTGTCCAAGACTGTGCGCCCGAGTAAAGATGGAGGGTAAAGTGCTGTGGAGGCCCCCTGCGCCCAACAAGCGCCGTTTCGCAGGATAGCTTCTTCAAAATGGGGCGTGGATTGGTAGGTGGATAGTGGCGGTCTTTTTTATATCAGAGGGGAAGGTCCGTATGGGTCTGCTATTCGCGCACGTCAGCAGTGCCGCTCCTCCTATCGCAAAGGGGACTTCCGGACCGGCGCACCATGACACGCAGTGGAACGCACTGCGGTCATGTGAGCGGCGCCGTTCGGAAGTCAGAGGAGGCTTGCGGAATCTGCGCGTGCGCAGGAGACCCGCGGACTCGGGAATGGAAATGGAAGAATGGACATGCGCAATAGAAAGCTGGAGGTTGGAACTGTAAAAGGGCTGGGCGTGGTTACATGGTAGTGAAGGGAGGAGACCTGGCCAAATTACGGGGGATGAGATGGCACGTATGCAGCGCTGTGGCCAGGGAGAAGTAAAGATAGAACTATGGCAGCGGGAACAGATCGGGCTAGTTGGGGCCAGATGCAATATTCTCAGTGTAATGCCGCCGTAATGAATAAAGAAGGGGCAGGGCCGGAGACTGCAGGGGGAAGGAGCTGGGCCGTATTGGTGTCAAAAGGGGTAATGACATTATTGCCGCTACCATAGTCCGGATCATAGGGGAGCAATGGTCCAGTGGGGCAGGAGATATCAGGGAGCATTGTCCAGGCGGGGGTGCCAGGGGGTGTAGGTGCGACCTGAATAGGAGGGAACAGAGAAACCCAGTGATTATGGGGATGAAGTGTATAAGTGTAAGGAGAGATGGAGTAACGGTGTTTATATGTTTATATGAATACATTTCCGAAATAAGGGGGCCTTATGCACCCAAAAAATGGCAAGAAAGATGATGATATCCTGTACAACGAGCAAAGCGCCCAAAGTGCCCTAATCATGATGTTATAACGATGATTAGAAAAATGGGGAAACTGGTAAGTAAGTGCACATGCAAGGGGATGGGGGAGGGGTCTAATATAGAACAAAGGAATCTTTGGAGTGTGGGGATAATAGTAAGGTGATAGTTTGAAATAAATAATGCTGGGCAGACACCCATACAGCCTTGCATAGAATATGAAAAAGGGGACCAGTAGAGGGGTGCAAAGTGCAGAGAAGTGAAGAGCCCCTAGCCGCAAATCCCGGTGGAGGCTAAATCTAGGTGGAAGCTAAGGAAGAGTCCAAAGTGGACATTAACTTGGCATATATTATGCCCAAGCATTTTTTAAAAACGGGTATGGTTGTATCAGAGGGGCTGAATGGGGAAAAAAGTGTGGCCCCTGTTGTGTTAAAGACCAAGGAAACCACCCCCAAAAGAACATACCTACCCTATGGATTAGGGCATAGGATGTGAAGTGCAATTAGGGATGATGAAAGTATACTACTAAAAATGAAAATAAATGTGAAAATGCATGGGGGATTAGTTAAAACATGAAGTCTCAAAGAAGAGTACTTGTGTACCCCTTGGGCCCCGCATGTCCAGAGTTTGGACCGTAGAATGAAAGAGAAGAATATGGGTCAATTATAGGCCAAAGGGCCATATGGTCCTCTTATTATTACTTTTATATTGTACGAGTCCACAAAAAGTCCAATACAAGAAGATGGTGCTTGTTGGTACAGGAACCAGGACCTATTCTTGACGTAAATTCTTGTCTCGCCTTTACTTGGATCCATGTGATAACGTGACTTGGCCACAGCTTTCAGGTCCCGATGATATCCGGCATATGTGGAGATGTTCCGGGCTACCACGCAAACATGTATACAGCATCATCCTAAAGCGCATGTCAGCATTACGGGAATTCCGTGTATTAAGGTCTGAAGGAAATGAAGACACATAAGTTAAAACCATATAAAAACACACGTGGAAAGAATTAAAAACACCTAAAAACAATCCAAAATGGGAAAAGCGGTTACAAAAAGGAATTAAAGCCAAAATTTTCATTCAGGCCCTGGGGCGTGACTGTGCCTAGGCGATATATCCACTTGCTTTCTAGCTGCGCCAAGGATTTAGCCAAGTCTCCCCCGCGAGTACCAAGATTAATTTGATCAATAGCTTTAAAGATAAAGTTTTTAGGATTACAATCATGGTGTGTTTTGAAATGCCGGGGTATCGTTTTTAAAAGAGACATATCGGTAGTGGATTTAGCTTTTTCGATGTCCCGAATGTGTTCCCTGACGCGGATTTTTATTTCACGTGTGGTTAATCCAACGTATATAAGTTTGCAGGGGCATGTAGCGTGGTATATTACCCCCTGGGAGGAACACGTTAGATGTTTTCTGATCTCGAAGTTTTTAGAGTCATCAAAGTTGCTAAAGGAGGATGCCTTTTTCATATTGAGGCATGCTTTGCATCCTCCGCAGGGAAAGAAACCATTTTTAAGGGATGAAGTTGTAGATGTAGAAGTTGGATCATAGTGACTATGTACTAATAGATCTCGTAAGTTGCGGCTCCTTTTGGCTACCATTGAGGGGGCAGAGGGTAAAATTTTCCGTAGCACTGGGTCCGTCATTAAGATGTTCCAATGTTTCTTAAAGACAGATCTGATGTCATTCCAACGGTTGTTGTAAGTGGAAATGTACCTTACCTGGTTGTTGTATACCGAAGGAGGTTTTTTAAAAGAATATAAAAGTTGATCCCTAGTGGTGTTTTTGGCTTTTCTATACCCATGTTTAATGCTTCGTTTGCTGTAGCCGCGATTTATAAATCTCTGAGTGAGATCAGCGGCCTGGTCCTCAAAGTTAGACGTTTCTGAGCATATTCTTTTGGCTCTAAGGAATTGGCCAACGGGTATGCCTTTTATGGTGGCCGGTGGATGAGAGGAAGTGGCGTGTAGTAGGGAATTTGTAGCTGTAGGTTTCCTATATAAATTGGTGTTGATGATACCCTCCGCTGAAACTTTGATATTGATGTCTAGAAAATCTAATTCCCTACCATATTTGTATGTTAGAAAAATATTCTTTTTATTGTGGTTGAGCTTGGCCATTAGTCCATGTAGACCCTCCACGGTACCCTCCCATACGAACCACACGTCGTCAATGTACCTCATCCAATCCTGTACCCCCTGTATTTCGGGAATGGTGTCGCTCTGGAAGATTTCTCTTTCCCAGGCTCCTAGGAAAAGGTTAGCGTATGAGGGGGCGCAAGAGGCCCCCATAGCTGTACCCTGTGTTTGTAGATAGATGTTTTTATTGAATATGAAGGTATTGTGAGTGAGGACAAATTCCAAGAGGGTCAGGATTAGTTGTGACAATTCCGGGTCCAGATTGCTGGTTTGTAGGTACCATGCTACGGCTTTAAGGCCGTCCTCATGTCTAATAGAGGTATATAAGGCCTCTACGTCTGCGGTCACTATCAACATGTGGTTTTCCAGACATAGGTTGTTTAATTTTTGGAGGGCTGATGTGGTATCCTGAATGTAAGAGGGTAAGGTAAACACGATAGGTTTAAGATAAAAATCAATGAAATCTGAAATTATTTCGCATAGACTTCCATTGCCTGAAATAATGGGTCTCCCAGGTGGGTCCAGTGGATCTTTGTGTAATTTGGGGATAAGGTACAGGGTGGGAAGTTTTGGATGAATTTTTTTGATGGTTTCTACCATATTCTTGGAGATAATGCCATTCTCAAATGCCTTTTCTATTATGTTTACCAAATCCATCTGGTGTTTTGTCAGAGGATTGAAGGGTAGTTTTTTATAGCATAGGGGGGCATTCAGTAGTTTGTGTGCTTGTTTTTCATACATATGGGTAGGCCAAATGACCAAATTGCCCCCCTTATCTGCTGGTTTAAAAACTACATCGTTGAGAGATTGTAAACGGGTTAGGGCAGTTTTTTCTTCCTTTGTAAGGTTAGAGATCCAAGAAGGTTTTTGGGCCAAAGTTTCAATCTCCGTGGTGAGTACTTTGGTAAATACCTCAATGGCTGGACAGATGTTAATCGGGGGAAATTTTTTGGATTTGTTAAATAATTTATGTGGAAAGCTACTTACATTTGAGGATGCGTTTTCCTCCAAGAGCTCCTCCAGGTTTCTTAGCGTTTCGCTTTCTTCCACTGTGGAGAAGGTGTCACTTGTATCATTTTTGTAGTGTAATTTTTTGAGGATGAGCTTCCTGGAGAAGAGGTGTAGGTCCTTCACAGCAGTGAAGGTGTCCAACCGACTAGTGGGAGAGAATGTTAAACCCTTCTCCAGGAGGTTCACCTCAGCCGAGGATAATGTGTGTTTGGACAGGTTAATTACCTTTAATTGATCCCCCTGTGTGCGAAGAGCTTTGGATCTCGTAAATATATCAGGTAGTCTTCGTGAGGTTTCACCTGTTGTGTTCTCACCTTCACTGAGGGAAGTGTTATTTTCCGAGCTTGAAATGGCTGAGCTCACTGAGGGACTTCTCTCATGAGGGGTTTTTGTCCTTTTCCGATCGTTTCCTTTGCCCCTGCCATGGGGATTTTGTCTCTTGATTTGCCACCGGTAGATCTTGTCGGTGTCGTAGTCATTGGTATCTCTCTGAAATTTCTTGATCTTACTCTGGCAGATCTCATTCTCCCATCTATCCACATCCTTATTGATTTCAGTCATGATTTTATCCAGATTGTCCACTGGAATGTCTTTAACCAGTTGTTTCTCATAGTCTTCAATCTGGGAATCTATTGTCTGTAGAGACATGGTATTTTTGTCTATAATGATCTGAATGAAATCAAGGGAGCAGGTCGTGGCCGCTGAGGTCCACCTCTTTATGAGGACATCGTCTTCCAGTTCAAATGAGGGGTATAGTTGGACCCTCAGACCTCTTGGGATTATTTGCTTGTCCATGTAGTTTTCAAGCGTGGCTCTGTTCCACCAGAGTCTCGTTTTTTTAAAAAGAGCATTCCTATATATTTTGATCAAATCTTTGTTAGGTGTAACCGCTTCCCCAGCGGTACTGGAGGCCCCCTGTCTAAATATATTAGATGCCTTGTTCAGCCAAGTCTTTTCCCTGGCCTTAAAGTCCATTATAATAATTGAGCGGACAATCTGTTTGTAGAATACAGAAAAAGCGATTATTCCCATAGTCCTTATGTGACAGAGGCTAGAGTCACTTCCACAAAGTATAAGCACATTTCACATGGTAGGTACCAATAGAAAAACTGAAGTGAAGGAGATACTGATAAAACGATGGAATTTATTTGAAATACAATCTAAAAGTGTGTAACACAAAACATAAAATTAGACATGGAATGGGGGAACGGAAACCTCCAAATACCAGGGGGGCACACTACAACACTAAAAAGTATAAACAGGGATCTCAGGACAGGCTGCAAGTTCAATCCATCACATGCGTATCTACAGACTAATGTATCTATTGCATGTGTGTCAAGCGGAAAAAAGCTACTTAAGAGATTCCAGATAACAAGTGTTAAGCGCACAGAGTGGTATACAGGTCCTTATTATATAGAGTATAAGAGTGGCAATGAGGTAATAGAGGCAGGGAAAACCCAGAATGTTAAGCAGAAAAGCTATACAGTGATTCTAGGAAGCAATAAGTATCGCTATGTGCCTAAAAAAGTACTCATGGATGCACCTAATCCGTATACAATAACAAGGATCATTACCTGTAGTGTGTCCAAGACTGTGCGCCCGAGTAAAGATGGAGGGTAAAGTGCTGTGGAGGCCCCCTGCGCCCAACAAGCGCCGTTTCGCAGGATAGCTTCTTCAAAATGGGGCGTGGATTGGTAGGTGGATAGTGGCGGTCTTTTTTATATCAGAGGGGAAGGTCCGTATGGGTCTGCTATTCGCGCACGTCAGCAGTGCCGCTCCTCCTATCGCAAAGGGGACTTCCGGACCGGCGCACCATGACACGCAGTGGAACGCACTGCGGTCATGTGAGCGGCGCCGTTCGGAAGTCAGAGGAGGCTTGCGGAATCTGCGCGTGCGCAGGAGACCCGCGGACTCGGGAATGGAAATGGAAGAATGGACATGCGCAATAGAAAGCTGGAGGTTGGAACTGTAAAAGGGCTGGGCGTGGTTACATGGTAGTGAAGGGAGGAGACCTGGCCAAATTACGGGGGATGAGATGGCACGTATGCAGCGCTGTGGCCAGGGAGAAGTAAAGATAGAACTATGGCAGCGGGAACAGATCGGGCTAGTTGGGGCCAGATGCAATATTCTCAGTGTAATGCCGCCGTAATGAATAAAGAAGGGGCAGGGCCGGAGACTGCAGGGGGAAGGAGCTGGGCCGTATTGGTGTCAAAAGGGGTAATGACAATCCCTTCACTACCATGTAACCACGCCCAGCCCTTTTACAGTTCCAACCTCCAGCTTTCTATTGCGCATGTCCATTCTTCCATTTCCATTCCCGAGTCCGCGGGTCTCCTGCGCACGCGCAGATTCCGC
Organism: Ranitomeya imitator; assembly: GCF_032444005.1. Taxonomy (NCBI): domain Eukaryota; kingdom Metazoa; phylum Chordata; class Amphibia; order Anura; family Dendrobatidae; genus Ranitomeya; species Ranitomeya imitator. The sequence goes on along the minus strand of NC_091284.1, from coordinate 736,846,768 downwards.
AAGCCTCCTCTGACTTCCGAACGGCGCCGCTCACATGACCGCAGTGCGTTCCACTGCGTGTCATGGTGCGCCGGTCCGGAAGTCCCCTTTGCGATAGGAGGAGCGGCACTGCTGACGTGCGCGAATAGCAGACCCATACGGACCTTCCCCTCTGATATAAAAAAGACCGCCACTATCCACCTACCAATCCACGCCCCATTTTGAAGAAGCTATCCTGCGAAACGGCGCTTGTTGGGCGCAGGGGGCCTCCACAGCACTTTACCCTCCATCTTTACTCGGGCGCACAGTCTTGGACACACTACAGGTAATGATCCTTGTTATTGTATACGGATTAGGTGCATCCATGAGTACTTTTTTAGGCACATAGCGATACTTATTGCTTCCTAGAATCACTGTATAGCTTTTCTGCTTAACATTCTGGGTTTTCCCTGCCTCTATTACCTCATTGCCACTCTTATACTCTATATAATAAGGACCTGTATACCACTCTGTGCGCTTAACACTTGTTATCTGGAATCTCTTAAGTAGCTTTTTTCCGCTTGACACACATGCAATAGATACATTAGTCTGTAGATACGCATGTGATGGATTGAACTTGCAGCCTGTCCTGAGATCCCTTTTTATACTTTTTAGTGTTGTAGTGTGCCCCCCTGGTATTTGGAGGTTTCCGTTCCCCCATTCCATGTCTAATTTTATGTTTTGTGTTACACACTTTTAGATTGTATTTCAAATAAATTCCATCGTTTTATCAGTATCTCCTTCACTTCAGTTTTTCTATTGGTACCTACCATGTGAAATGTGCTTATACTTTGTGGAAGTGACTCTAGCCTCTGTCACATAAGGACTATGGGAATAATCGCTTTTTCTGTATTCTACAAACAGATTGTCCGCTCAATTATTATAATGGACTTTAAGGCCAGGGAAAAGACTTGGCTGAACAAGGCATCTAATATATTTAGACAGGGGGCCTCCAGTACCGCTGGGGAAGCGGTTACACCTAACAAAGATTTGATCAAAATATATAGGAATGCTCTTTTTAAAAAAACGAGACTCTGGTGGAACAGAGCCACGCTTGAAAACTACATGGACAAGCAAATAATCCCAAGAGGTCTGAGGGTCCAACTATACCCCTCATTTGAACTGGAAGACGATGTCCTCATAAAGAGGTGGACCTCAGCGGCCACGACCTGCTCCCTTGATTTCATTCAGATCATTATAGACAAAAATACCATGTCTCTACAGACAATAGATTCCCAGATTGAAGACTATGAGAAACAACTGGTTAAAGACATTCCAGTGGACAATCTGGATAAAATCATGACTGAAATCAATAAGGATGTGGATAGATGGGAGAATGAGATCTGCCAGAGTAAGATCAAGAAATTTCAGAGAGATACCAATGACTACGACACCGACAAGATCTACCGGTGGCAAATCAAGAGACAAAATCCCCATGGCAGGGGCAAAGGAAACGATCGGAAAAGGACAAAAACCCCTCATGAGAGAAGTCCCTCAGTGAGCTCAGCCATTTCAAGCTCGGAAAATAACACTTCCCTCAGTGAAGGTGAGAACACAACAGGTGAAACCTCACGAAGACTACCTGATATATTTACGAGATCCAAAGCTCTTCGCACACAGGGGGATCAATTAAAGGTAATTAACCTGTCCAAACACACATTATCCTCGGCTGAGGTGAACCTCCTGGAGAAGGGTTTAACATTCTCTCCCACTAGTCGGTTGGACACCTTCACTGCTGTGAAGGACCTACACCTCTTCTCCAGGAAGCTCATCCTCAAAAAATTACACTACAAAAATGATACAAGTGACACCTTCTCCACAGTGGAAGAAAGCGAAACGCTAAGAAACCTGGAGGAGCTCTTGGAGGAAAACGCATCCTCAAATGTAAGTAGCTTTCCACATAAATTATTTAACAAATCCAAAAAATTTCCCCCGATTAACATCTGTCCAGCCATTGAGGTATTTACCAAAGTACTCACCACGGAGATTGAAACTTTGGCCCAAAAACCTTCTTGGATCTCTAACCTTACAAAGGAAGAAAAAAACTGCCCTAACCCGTTTACAATCTCTCAACGATGTAGTTTTTAAACCAGCAGATAAGGGGGGCAATTTGGTCATTTGGCCTACCCATATGTATGAAAAACAAGCACACAAACTACTGAATGCCCCCCTATGCTATAAAAAACTACCCTTCAATCCTCTGACAAAACACCAGATGGATTTGGTAAACATAATAGAAAAGGCATTTGAGAATGGCATTATCTCCAAGAATATGGTAGAAACCATCAAAAAAATTCATCCAAAACTTCCCACCCTGTACCTTATCCCCAAATTACACAAAGATCCACTGGACCCACCTGGGAGACCCATTATTTCAGGCAATGGAAGTCTATGCGAAATAATTTCAGATTTCATTGATTTTTATCTTAAACCTATCGTGTTTACCTTACCCTCTTACATTCAGGATACCACATCAGCCCTCCAAAAATTAAACAACCTATGTCTGGAAAACCACATGTTGATAGTGACCGCAGACGTAGAGGCCTTATATACCTCTATTAGACATGAGGACGGCCTTAAAGCCGTAGCATGGTACCTACAAACCAGCAATCTGGACCCGGAATTGTCACAACTAATCCTGACCCTCTTGGAATTTGTCCTCACTCACAATACCTTCATATTCAATAAAAACATCTATCTACAAACACAGGGTACAGCTATGGGGGCCTCTTGCGCCCCCTCATACGCTAACCTTTTCCTAGGAGCCTGGGAAAGAGAAATCTTCCAGAGCGACACCATTCCCGAAATACAGGGGGTACAGGATTGGATGAGGTACATTGACGACGTGTGGTTCGTATGGGAGGGTACCGTGGAGGGTCTACATGGACTAATGGCCAAGCTCAACCACAATAAAAAGAATATTTTTCTAACATACAAATATGGTAGGGAATTAGATTTTCTAGACATCAATATCAAAGTTTCAGCGGAGGGTATCATCAACACCAATTTATATAGGAAACCTACAGCTACAAATTCCCTACTACACGCCACTTCCTCTCATCCACCGGCCACCATAAAAGGCATACCCGTTGGCCAATTCCTTAGAGCCAAAAGAATATGCTCAGAAACGTCTAACTTTGAGGACCAGGCCGCTGATCTCACTCAGAGATTTATAAATCGCGGCTACAGCAAACGAAGCATTAAACATGGGTATAGAAAAGCCAAAAACACCACTAGGGATCAACTTTTATATTCTTTTAAAAAACCTCCTTCGGTATACAACAACCAGGTAAGGTACATTTCCACTTACAACAACCGTTGGAATGACATCAGATCTGTCTTTAAGAAACATTGGAACATCTTAATGACGGACCCAGTGCTACGGAAAATTTTACCCTCTGCCCCCTCAATGGTAGCCAAAAGGAGCCGCAACTTACGAGATCTATTAGTACATAGTCACTATGATCCAACTTCTACATCTACAACTTCATCCCTTAAAAATGGTTTCTTTCCCTGCGGAGGATGCAAAGCATGCCTCAATATGAAAAAGGCATCCTCCTTTAGCAACTTTGATGACTCTAAAAACTTCGAGATCAGAAAACATCTAACGTGTTCCTCCCAGGGGGTAATATACCACGCTACATGCCCCTGCAAACTTATATACGTTGGATTAACCACACGTGAAATAAAAATCCGCGTCAGGGAACACATTCGGGACATCGAAAAAGCTAAATCCACTACCGATATGTCTCTTTTAAAAACGATACCCCGGCATTTCAAAACACACCATGATTGTAATCCTAAAAACTTTATCTTTAAAGCTATTGATCAAATTAATCTTGGTACTCGCGGGGGAGACTTGGCTAAATCCTTGGCGCAGCTAGAAAGCAAGTGGATATATCGCCTAGGCACAGTCACGCCCCAGGGCCTGAATGAAAATTTTGGCTTTAATTCCTTTTTGTAACCGCTTTTCCCATTTTGGATTGTTTTTAGGTGTTTTTAATTCTTTCCACGTGTGTTTTTATATGGTTTTAACTTATGTGTCTTCATTTCCTTCAGACCTTAATACACGGAATTCCCGTAATGCTGACATGCGCTTTAGGATGATGCTGTATACATGTTTGCGTGGTAGCCCGGAACATCTCCACATATGCCGGATATCATCGGGACCTGAAAGCTGTGGCCAAGTCACGTTATCACATGGATCCAAGTAAAGGCGAGACAAGAATTTACGTCAAGAATAGGTCCTGGTTCCTGTACCAACAAGCACCATCTTCTTGTATTGGACTTTTTGTGGACTCGTACAATATAAAAGTAATAATAAGAGGACCATATGGCCCTTTGGCCTATAATTGACCCATATTCTTCTCTTTCATTCTACGGTCCAAACTCTGGACATGCGGGGCCCAAGGGGTACACAAGTACTCTTCTTTGAGACTTCATGTTTTAACTAATCCCCCATGCATTTTCACATTTATTTTCATTTTTAGTAGTATACTTTCATCATCCCTAATTGCACTTCACATCCTATGCCCTAATCCATAGGGTAGGTATGTTCTTTTGGGGGTGGTTTCCTTGGTCTTTAACACAACAGGGGCCACACTTTTTTCCCCATTCAGCCCCTCTGATACAACCATACCCGTTTTTAAAAAATGCTTGGGCATAATATATGCCAAGTTAATGTCCACTTTGGACTCTTCCTTAGCTTCCACCTAGATTTAGCCTCCACCGGGATTTGCGGCTAGGGGCTCTTCACTTCTCTGCACTTTGCACCCCTCTACTGGTCCCCTTTTTCATATTCTATGCAAGGCTGTATGGGTGTCTGCCCAGCATTATTTATTTCAAACTATCACCTTACTATTATCCCCACACTCCAAAGATTCCTTTGTTCTATATTAGACCCCTCCCCCATCCCCTTGCATGTGCACTTACTTACCAGTTTCCCCATTTTTCTAATCATCGTTATAACATCATGATTAGGGCACTTTGGGCGCTTTGCTCGTTGTACAGGATATCATCATCTTTCTTGCCATTTTTTGGGTGCATAAGGCCCCCTTATTTCGGAAATGTATTCATATAAACATATAAACACCGTTACTCCATCTCTCCTTACACTTATACACTTCATCCCCATAATCACTGGGTTTCTCTGTTCCCTCCTATTCAGGTCGCACCTACACCCCCTGGCACCCCCGCCTGGACAATGCTCCCTGATATCTCCTGCCCCACTGGACCATTGCTCCCCTATGATCCGGACTATGGTAGCGGCAATAATGTCATTACCCCTTTTGACACCAATACGGCCCAGCTCCTTCCCCCTGCAGTCTCCGGCCCTGCCCCTTCTTTATTCATTACGGCGGCATTACACTGAGAATATTGCATCTGGCCCCAACTAGCCCGATCTGTTCCCGCTGCCATAGTTCTATCTTTACTTCTCCCTGGCCACAGCGCTGCATACGTGCCATCTCATCCCCCGTAATTTGGCCAGGTCTCCTCCCTTCACTACCATGTAACCACGCCCAGCCCTTTTACAGTTCCAACCTCCAGCTTTCTATTGCGCATGTCCATTCTTCCATTTCCATTCCCGAGTCCGCGGGTCTCCTGCGCACGCGCAGATTCCGCAAGCCTCCTCTGACTTCCGAACGGCGTCGCTCACATGACCGCAGTGCGTTCCACTGCGTGTCATGGTGCGCCGGTCCGGAAGTCCCCTTTGCGATAGGAGGAGCGGCACTGCTGACGTGCGCGAATAGCAGACCCATACGGACCTTCCCCTCTGATATAAAAAAGACCGCCACTATCCACCTACCAATCCACGCCCCATTTTGAAGAAGCTATCCTGCGAAACGGCGCTTGTTGGGCGCAGGGGGCCTCCACAGCACTTTACCCTCCATCTTTACTCGGGCGCACAGTCTTGGACACACTACAGGTAATGATCCTTGTTATTGTATACGGATTAGGTGCATCCATGAGTACTTTTTTAGGCACATAGCGATACTTATTGCTTCCTAGAATCACTGTATAGCTTTTCTGCTTAACATTCTGGGTTTTCCCTGCCTCTATTACCTCATTGCCACTCTTATACTCTATATAATAAGGACCTGTATACCACTCTGTGCGCTTAACACTTGTTATCTGGAATCTCTTAAGTAGCTTTTTTCCGCTTGACACACATGCAATAGATACATTAGTCTGTAGATACGCATGTGATGGATTGAACTTGCAGCCTGTCCTGAGATCCCTGTTTATACTTTTTAGTGTTGTAGTGTGCCCCCCTGGTATTTGGAGGTTTCCGTTCCCCCATTCCATGTCTAATTTTATGTTTTGTGTTACACACTTTTAGATTGTATTTCAAATAAATTCCATCGTTTTATCAGTATCTCCTTCACTTCAGTTTTTCTATTGGTACCTACCATGTGAAATGTGCTTATACTTTGTGGAAGTGACTCTAGCCTCTGTCACATAAGGACTATGGGAATAATCACTTTACTCATATGCCATTTTCACATGGTAAGGTGATAACTAGGGTTGAGCGAAACGGGTCGTTCATTTTCAAAAGTCGCCGACTTTTGGCAAAGTCGGGTTTCATGAAACCCGATCCGACCCCTGTGCGGGGTCGGCCATGCGGTACGCGACTTTCGCGCCAAAGTCGCGTTTCAATGACGCGAAAAGCGCCATTTCTCAGCCAATGAAGGTAAACGCAGAGTGTGGGCAGCGTGATGACATAGGTCCTGGTCCCCACCATCTTAGAGAAGGGCATTGCAGTGATTGGCTTGCTGTCTGCGGCGTCACAGTGGCTATAAAGGGGCGTTACTGCTGCTGATCTGAGCTTAGGGAGAGGTTGCTGCCGCTTCGTCAGAAGCAGGGATAGCGTTAGGCAGGGTCCATTAACCACCAAACCGCTTGTGCTGTAGCGATTTCCACTGCCCAACACCACCATCGGTGTGCAGGGACAGTGGAAGCTACATTTTTTTTTTTTTTTTCCCCTCAGCGCTGTAGCTCATTGGGCTGCCCTAGAAGGCTCCCTGATAGCTGCATTGCTGTGTGTACGCCGCTGTGCAAACCAACTGCTTTTTTCAAAGCACAAATCCTCTTGTTCCTTCCTTTCTGCACAGCTATCTTTTTTGTTTGTACACACTTTTTATTTAATTTGTGCATCAGTCCACTCCTTATTGCTGCCTGCCATACCTGGCTGAGATTACTGCAGGGAGATAGTAATTGAAGGACACTCCCTGTTTTTTTTTTTTTTTGTGGGAGATTAAGATTGACATTTCTGCTAAAGTGCCATCCCTGTGTGTGCCATCTCTCACTCAGTGGGCCATAGAAAGCCTATTTATTTTTTTGCTTGATTTGGGTTATAAAATCTACCTGAAAAAATCACTACATCAATCAGTGGGAGAAAAATATTGGCCTCAGGGCTTGTGTGCCACTCTTGACTCCTGTGTGTGCCATCTCTCAGTCAGTGGGCCATAGAAAGCCTATTTATTTTTTTGCTTGATTTTGGTTCTAAAATCTACCTGAAAAAATCACTACATCAATCAGTGGGAGAAAAATATTGGCCTCAGGGCTTGTGTGCCACTCCTGACTCCTGTGTGCATCATCACTCACTCAGTGGGCCATAGAAAGCCCTTTTTTTTTTTTTGCTTTATTTGGGTTCTAAATTCTACCTGAAAAAATCAATAAATCAATCAGTGGGAGATTAATATTGGCCTTTGGGCTTGTGTGCCAGTCCTAAGCGTGCCATCTCTCTCTCTCAGATAGTGGGCCATAGAAAGCCTATTTATTATTTTTTTTATTGGGTTTATAAATTTTCCCTGGAACAAAAAAAAAAAAAGTGGGAGATTAATATTGGCCTCTGGGCTTGTGTGCCAGTCCTGAGCGTGCCATCTCTCTCACAAATAGTGGGCCATAGAAAGCCTATTTATTTTTTTGCTTGATTTGGGTTCTAAAATCTACCTGAAAAAATCACTACATCAATCAGTGGGAGAAAAATATTGGCCTCAGGGCTTGTGTGCCACTCCTGACTCCTGTGTGCATCATCACTCACTCAGTGGGCCATAGAAAGCCCTTTTTTTTTTTTTTTTTGCTTTATTTGGGTTCTAAATTCTACCTGAAAAAATCAATAAATCAATCAGTGGGAGATTAATATTGGCCTTTGGGCTTGTGTGCCAGTCCTAAGCGTGCCATCTCTCTCTCTCAGATAGTGGGCCATAGAAAGCCTATTTATTATTTTTTTTATTGGGTTTATAAATTTTCCCTGGAAAAAAAAAAAAAAAAGTGGGAGATTAATATTGGCCTCTGGGCTTGTGTGCCAGTCCTGAGCGTGCCATCTCTCTCACAAATAGTGGGCCATAGAAAGCCTATTTATTTATTTTTTTTTGGTTTTATAAATTCTCCCTGAAAAAAAAGGGAGATTAATATTGGCCTTTGGGCTTGTGTGCCAGTCCTAAGCGTGCCATCTCTCTCTCTCTCTCAGATAGTGGGCCATAGAAAGCCTATTTATTATTTTTTTTATTGGGTTTATAAATTTTCCCTGGAACAAAAAAAAAAAAGTGGGAGATAAATATTGGCCTCTGGGCTTGTGTGCCACTCCTGACTCCTGTGTGCGTCATCTCTTACTCAGTGGGCCATAGAAAGCCTTTTTTTGTTTTATTTGTTTTCTAAATTCTCCCTGAAAAAATCATTTTATTTTATTTGGTTTCTAAATTCTTCCTGAAAAAATCATTTTATTCTATTATTTTTTTTTCCTAAAGTCTCCCTGAAAAAAAAAAAAAAAACAAATCAGTGGGAGATTAATATTGCCCTTTCTGCTTGTGTGCCAGTCTTGACTCCTGGGTGTGCCATCTCTCTCTCTCTCTCCAATTGTGGGCCATAGAAAGCCTATTATTTTTTTAGCTTGATTTGGGTTCCAAAATCTACCTGAAAAAATCACTACATCAATCAGTGGGAGATAAATATTGGCCTCTGGGCTTGTGTGCCACTCCTGACTCCTGTGTGCGTCATCTCTCACTCAGTGGGCCATAGAAAGCCTTTTTTTGTTTTATTTCTTTTCTAAATTCTCCCTGAAAAAATCATTTTATTTTATTTGGTTTCTAAATTCTTCCTGAAAAAATCATTTTATTCTATTATTTTTTTTTCCTAAAGTTTCCCGGAAAAAAAAAAAAAATCAAATCAGTGGGAGATTAATATTTACATTTGTGCTTCAGTGACAGTCCTGCGTGTGTGGCATCTCTCTCATTTGTTGCCACCAACAACAGAGTGTGTAACATTGTGCCTGATTTTCGTTGTGGTCTCACTCACCTGTAAAGGGGTAGCTAAATCATACTGAAGTTATAGCTCACCGTGTAATTTGTGTGACAGCAACAAATACCGTTAGTTTGTTTACGTTTTTAAAACAATGAGGAAGTCTGGTGGAAGAGGTCGTGGCCGGGGGCGTTCATTGTCAGCTGGTAATGAGGGTAGTGGTAGTGGTGGAGCATCAGCTGGTCGTGGGAAAAAAAATATTGCACCTAAGTCTGGAGCTGTGGAGCCAGGTTCATCGTCTGGCTACACAAGGCCTCGAACGCTCCCTTTTCTGGGAGTAGGAAAACCGCTTTTAAAGCCGGAGCAGCAAGAGCAAGTTTTGGCTTATCTTGCTGACTCAGCCTCTAGCTCTTTTGCCTCCTCTCGTGAAACTGGTAAATGTCAAAGCAGCGTGTCGTTAGTGGATGTTCACGGTCAGGGACAAGTCGCTTCCTTGTCCTCTTCAGCAAAAACAACAACAGAGAAGAATGCAGCAGGCGACACAACGGGTTACTCCATGGAGCTCTTTACACATACCGTCCCTGGCTTAGAAAGTGAAGCAGTTAACAGTCCATGCCCATTACAAGTTGAATCTGACATGGAGTGCACTGATGCACAGCCACAGCCAGACTACTATGCTGGTCCTTTGACTCAGACCACAACATTGCCCTCGCAGGGTAATGATCAAGAATCAGACCCTGATGAGACTATGTTGCCCCATCACGAACGCTATACCACCGACCGACACGGTGACACAGACGAAGTTGCACACGAGCTACAAGAAGAGGTAATAGATGACCCAGTTCTTGACCCCGATTGGCAGCCATTGGGGGAACAGGGTGCAGGCGGCAGCAGTTCTGAAGCGGAGGAGGAGGGGCCGCAGCAGGCATCAACATCGCAACAGGTTCCATCTGCCGGGCCCGTATCTTGCCCAAAACGCGTGGCAAAGCCAAAACCTGTTGGAGGACAGCGTGGCCATCCGGTTAAAGCTCAGTCTGCAATGCCTGAAAAGGTATCCGATGCTAGAAAGAGTGCAGTCTGGCATTTTTTTAAACAACATCCAATTGATCAGCGCAAAGTCATCTGTCAAAAATGTTCAACTACCTTAAGCAGAGGACAGAATCTGAAAAGTCTCAATACAAGTTGCATGCATAGACATTTAACCACCATGCATTTGCAAGCCTGGACTAACTACCAAACGTCCCTTAAGATTGTAGCACCCTCGGCCAATGAAGCTAGTCAGCAACGCAACATCCCTTCCGGCAGTGTAGGGCCACCATTTTCCGCACCACCTGCAGTATCTGTGCAGGTTTCTTTGCCAGGCCAAAGCAGTCAGGGTCAGGGAATCACCAGTTTCGTAGTAGGAAACACTGCATCTAGGGCACCGGCGGCAACAATACCATCTCCCACCGTCTCTCAGTCTGCCATGTCCACCGGCACCCCCGCTAGTTCCACGATCTCCAGCTCTCCAGTCCAGCTCACCCTACATGAGACTATGGTTAGAAAAAGGAAGTACTTAGCCTCGCATCTGCGTACACAGGATTTGAACGCACACATAGCTAGACTAATCTCGTTAGAGATGATGCCCTACCGGTTAGTTGAAAGCGAAGCTTTCAAAGCCCTGATGGACTACGCTGTACCACGCTACGAGCTACCCAGTTGACACTTTTTTTCCAGAAAAGCCATCCCAGCCCTCCACCAGCATGTTAAAGAGCGCATCGTCCATGCACTCAGGCAATCTGTGAGCACAAAGGTGCACCTGACAACAGATGCATGGACCAGTAGGCATGGCCAGGGACGTTACGTGTCCATCACGGCACACTGGGTAAATGTGGTGGATGCAGGGTCCACAGGGGACAGCAAGTTTGGGACAGTTCTGCCTAGCCCACGGTCTAGGAAACAGTTGGCTGTAGCCGCTCGCACCCCCTCCTCCTCCTCTTCGTCCTCCTGCAGAAGCGAGAGCTCGTCCACAGACCGCAGTCGCACAACCACTCCATCCGCAGCTGCCACTGTTGCACACCAGGTCTCCCATTATGGGGCAGCTACTGGCAAACGTCAGCAGGCTGTATTGGCTATGAAGTGTTTGGGCGACAACAGACACACCGCGGAAGTTCTGTCCGAGTTCTTGCAGAAAGAAACGCAGTCGTGGCTGGGCACTGTAGATCTTGAGGCAGGCAAGGTAGTGAGTGATAACGGAAGGAATTTCATGGCTGCCATCTCCCTTTCCCAACTGAAACACATTCCTTGCCTGGCTCACACCTTAAACCTGGTGGTGCAGTGCTTCCTGAAAAGTTATCCGGGGTTATCCGACCTGCTCCTCAAAGTGCGTGGACTTTGCTCACATATCCGCCGTTCGCCCGTACACTCCAGCCGTATGCAGACCTATCAGCGTTCTTTGAACCTTCCCCAGCATCGCCTAATCATAGACGTTGCAACAAGGTGCAACTCAACACTGCACATGCTTCAGAGACTGTGCGAACAGAGGCGGGCTGTTATGTTTTTGTGGGAGGATACACATACACGGGCAGGCAGTAGGATGGCAGACATGGAGTTGTCAGATGTGCAGTGGTCGAAGATTCAAGACATGTGTCAAGTCCTTCAGTGTTTTGAGGAATGCACACGGCTGGTTAGTGCAGACAACGCCATAATAAGCATGAGCATCCCCCTAATGCGTCTGCTGATGCAAAGTTTGACGCACATAAAGGATCAGGCGTCTGCAGCTGAGGAAGAGGAAAGCCTTGATGACAGTCAGCCATTGTCTGGCCAGGGCAGTGTACAGGACGAGTTAGCGGGCGAAGAGGAGGAGGAGGACGAGGAGGATGATGGGGATGATTTTATTTTTAATGAGGAAGCTTTTCCGGGGCCACTGGAAATTGGTGGCGCGGCAAGGCCGGGTTCTGGTTTTTGGAGGGACACAAGTGACGTGGATTTGCCTGAAACTGCCCCTCAACCAAGCACAACCGCAGATTTGAGAACTGGAACTTTGGCCCACATGGCGGATTATGCCTTACGTATCCTCAAAAGGGACACACGCATAACTAAAATGATGAACGATGACGATTACTGGTTGGCCTGCCTCCTTGATCCTCGCTATAAAGGCAAATTGCAAAATATAATGCCACATGAGAACTTGGAACTAATATTAGCAACCAAACAATCAACTCTTGTTGACCGTTTGCTTCTGGCATTCCCTGCACACAGCGCCCGTGATCGTTCTCACACGAGCTGCAGGGGCCAGCAGACCAGAGGAGTTAGAGGGGTAGAAATCAGAAGTGGCGTTGGCCAGAGGGGTTTTCTGACCAGGTTGTGGAGTGATTTTGCTATGACCGCAGACAGGACAGGTACTGCAGCATCAATTCAAAGTGACAGGAGACAACATTTGTCCAGTATGGTTACAAACTATTTTTCATCCCTTATCGATGTTCTCCCTCAACCGTCATTCCCATTTGATTACTGGGCATCAAAATTAGACACCTGGCCAGAATTGGCAGAATATGCATTGCAGGAGCTTGCTTGCCCGGCAGCTAGTGTCCTATCAGAAAGAGTATTCAGTGCTGCAGGTTCAATACTAACAGAAAAAAGGACTCGTCTGGCTACCCAAAATGTAGATGATCTAACCTTCATTAAAATGAACCACAACTGGATTTCGAAATCTTTTGCCCCACCTTGCCCGGCTGACACCTAGCTTTCCTATGAAAAGGTCTTGCCTGTGGACTATTCTGAATGCCTTTTCCAATCTCGTAATTTTCTGCACCTGATTGTCCAGCATACGACATGTTTACACCTCACTAAATGGCCAAACTCCCCACACGGGGCCGTGGTATCGACACTTGGCGACAGCACCCGTGAGAGTGCTGTTTGTCTGAAGAGGTGGGTGTGCCCGCTTTTGGTCGACGGCACTGCCACTGGGTCCCTCCTAGTACAATAAAGTGTCTCTGGCGGTGGTGGTGCACACCCAACGTCAGACACACCGTTGTAATATGAGGGGCCCTGGGCCTGTACCGCCGGCCACAAGACAGTTCCCCCCCCAGCTCAAACAGTGCTCTACCACTTGCAAAATTATCTCACAGCTCCACCAATGTTTAGTCTATGCGCTGACATCCTTCAATGCCTGCCACTGACAATACCATTGTATTGACATTTTTGTTATGTTAGGCCTTCGAAGCCTGTCTGCGGTCACTCCTTCCACTATGCCTCCACTGACCACACCACTGCTGCCCGTGTACCCCTGGAACCAATTTAAAATTGCCTACAGCCAGCCCAATTTTTTTATTTTAGGCCTTCGATGCCTGTCTGCGGTCACTCCTTCCACTAGGCCTCCACTGACCACACCACTGCTGCCCGTGTACCCCTGGAACCAATTTAAAATTGCCTACAGCCAGCCCAATTTTTTTTACTTTAGGCCTTCGATGCCTGTCTGCGGTCACTCCTTCCACTAGGCCTCCACTGACCACACCACTGCTGCCCGTGTACCCCTGGAACCAATTTAAAATTGCCTACAGCCATGTGTTATTATTTTAGGCCTTCGATGCCTGTCTGTGGTCACTCCTTCCACTAGGCCTCCACTGACCACACCACTGCTGCCCGTGTACCCCTGGAACCAATTTAAAATTGCCTACAGCCATGTGTTATTATTTTAGGCCTTCGATGCCTGTCTGCGGTCACTCCTTACAATATGCCTCCACTGACCACACCACTGCTGCCCGTCTACCCCTGGAACCAATTTAAAATTGCCTACAGCCAGCCCAATTTTTTTTATTTTAGGCCTTCGATGCCTGTCTGCGGTCCATTCTTTCTACTACTACTACACTGACCAGGCCACTGCTGCCCGTGTACCCCTGGAACCAATTTAAAATTGCCTACAGCCATGTGTTATTATTTTAGGCCTTCGATGCCTGTCTGCGGTCACTCCTTCCACTAGGCCTCCACTGACCACACCACTGCTGCCCGTGTACCCCTGGAACCAATTTAAAATTGCCTACAGCGATGTGTTATTATTTTAGGCCTTCGATGCCTGTCTGTGGTCACTCCTTCCACTAGGCCTCCACTGACCACACCACTGCTGCCCGTGTACCCCTGGAACCAATTTAAAATTGCCTACAGCCATGTGTTATTATTTTAGGCCTTCGATGCCTGTCTGCGGTCACTCCTTACAATATGCCTCCACTGACCACACCACTGCTGCCCATGTACCCCTGGAACCAATTTAAAATTGCCTACAGCCAGCCCAATTTTTTTATTTTAGGCCTTCGATGCCTGTCTGCGGTCCGTTCTTTCTACTACTACTACACTGACCAGGCCACTGCTGCCCGTGTACCCCTGGAACCAATTTAAAATTGCCTACAGCCATGTGTTATTATTTTAGGCCTTCGATGCCTGTCTGCGGTCACTCCTTCCACTAGGCCTCCACTGACCACACCACTGCTGCCCGTGTACCCCTGGAACCAACATCAGAAAATATAAAAATAAGTATTTTGCTTATAAAAAAGAAAATACTGGAGAGATATCAAATGCAGACATTTTAACATTAAAAACAAACACATACAACAAAAATCTGGTACAGTACTAAAAATGGCCACCAGCTACAATAACTTTCTCCTGCAAGTAGTTAACTGAAAGTTTTTTTCAATTTAAAACACAGATATGGCATCCACCGAGTGTTGTCCTGTCGCGTCTTCTTTATATTATTGCCAAGAAGATGCAAAACAATGAAAATAATAAAATCATTATTTACCAAAAAAATAGAGTAAGTCAAAACCACATTGCAAATAAACATTCATTACAAATAAAGAAGCAGGGCGCGTCCGAGGGTGAGTATATACCTAATAAGAATATAATCACCCTCGGACGCGCCCTGCTTCTTTCCGACAGCCTTCCTTCCTAAGAATCAGCCCTTCCGTGGTGTAGAGAGAGGGTTTGTTACACTCCAAGGTGTTCCCCAGGTTGCCTTTCCTGAGCTTCGATCTTCATGCTCTCGTTTAGTAGTTGTCGGAAAGTAGGCTGCATTAGGCCTACAAATTGGGTATGGGGTGGAGAGAGATGGTGTGTTACACTTCAAGGTGTTCCCCAGGTTTCCTTGCCATTGCTTCGGTCTTCCGACTCTCGTTTAGTAGTTCTTGGAAACTACACTGCATTAGGCCTACAAATTGGGTATGGGGTGTAGAGAGATGGTGTGTTCCACTCCAAGGTGTTCTCCAGGTTGCCTTTCCTGAGCTTCGATCTTCCGGCTCTCGTTTAGTAGTTGTTGGAAACTACGCTGCATTAGGCCTACGAATTGGGTATGGGGTGTAGAGAGATGGTGTGTTCCACTCCAAGGTGTTCTCCAGGTTGCCTTTCCTGAGCTTCGATCTTCCGGCTCTCGTTTAGTAGTTGTTGGAAACTACGCTGCATTAGGCCTACAAATTGGGTATGGGGTGTAGAGAGATGGTGTGTTCCACTCCAAGGTGTTCTCCAGGTTGCCTTTCCTGAGCTTCGATCTTCCGGCTCTCGTTTAGTAGTTCTTGGAAACTACACTGCATTAGGCCTACAAATTGGGTATGGGGTGTAGAGAGATGGTGTGTTTCACTCCAAGGTGCTCTCCAGGTTGCCTTTCCTGAGCTTCGATCTTCCGGCTCTCGTTTAGTAGTTCTTGGAAACTACACTGCATTAGGCCTACAAATTGGGTATGGGGTGTAGAGAGATGGTGTGTTCCACTCCAAGGTGTTCTCCAGGTTGCCTTTCCTGAGCTTCGATCTTCCGGCTCTCGTTTAGTAGTTGTTGGAAACTACGCTGCATTAGGCCTACAAATTGGGTATGGGGTGTAGAGAGATGGTGTGTTCCACTCCAAGGTGTTCCCCAGGTTTCCTCGCCAATGCTTCGATCATCATGCTCTCGTTTAGTAGTTGTTGGAAACTACGCTGCATTAGGCCTACAAATTGGGTATGGGGTGTAGAGAGATGGTGTGTTCCACTCCAAGGTGTTCTCCAGGTTGCCTTTCCTGAGCTTCGATCTTCCGGCTCTCGTTTAGTAGTTGTTGGAAACTACGCTGCATTAGGCCTACAAATTGGGTATGGGGTGTAGAGAGATGGTGTGTTCCACTCCAAGGTGTTCTCCAGGTTGCCTTTCCTGAGCTTCGATCTTCCGGCTCTCGTTTAGTAGTTGTTGGAAACTACGCTGCATTAGGCCTACAAATTGGGTATGGGGTGTAGAGAGATGGTGTGTTCCACTCCAAGGTGTTCTCCAGGTTGCCTTTTCTGAGCTTCGATCTTCCGGCTCTCGTTTAGTAGTTGTTGGAAACTACACTGCATTAGGCCTACAAATTGGGTATGGGGTGTAGAGAGATGGTGTGTTCCACTCCAAGGTGTTCTCCAGGTTGCCTTTCCTGAGCTTCGATCTTCCGGCTCTCGTTTAGTAGTTGTTGGAAACTACGCTGCATTAGGCCTACAAATTGGGTATGGGGTGTAGAGAGATGGTGTGTTCCACTCCAAGGTGTTCCCCAGGTTTCCTCGCCAATGCTTCGATCATCATGCTCTCGTTTAGTAGTTTTTGGAAACTACGCTGCATTAGGCCTACAAATTGGGTATGGGGTGTAGAGAGATGGTGTGTTCCACTCCAAGGTGTTCTCCAGGTTGCCTTTCCTGAGCTTCGATCTTCCGGCTCTCGTTTAGTAGTTGTTGGAAACTACGCTGCATTAGGCCTACAAATTGGGTATGGGGTGTAGAGAGATGGTGTGTTCCACTCCAAGGTGTTCCCCAGGTTTCCTCGCCAATGCTTCGATCTTCATGCTCTCGTTTAGTAGTTGTTGGAAACTACGCTGCATTAGGCCTTCAAATTGGGTATGGGGTGTAGAGAGATGGTGTGTTCCACTCCAAGGTGTTCTCCAGGTTGCCTTTCCTGAGCTTCGATCTTCCGGCTCTCGTTTAGTAGTTGTTGGAAACTACACTGCATTAGGCCTACAAATTGGGTATGGGGTGTAGAGAGATGGTGTGTTCCACTCCAAGGTGTTCCCCAGGTTTCCTCGCCAATGCTTCGATCTTCATGCTCTCATTTAGTAGTTCTTGGAAACTACACTGCATTAGGCCTACAAATTGGGTATGGGGTGTAGAGAGATGGTGTGTTCCACTCCAAGGTGTTCTCCAGGTTGCCTTTCCTGAGCTTCGATCTTCCGGCTCTCGTTTAGTAGTTGTTGGAAACTACGCTGCATTAGGCCTACAAATTGGGTATGGGGTGTAGAGAGATGGTGTGTTCCACTCCAAGGTGTTCTCCAGGTTGCCTTTCCTGAGCTTCGATCTTCCGGCTCTCGTTTAGTAGTTGTTGGAAACTACGCTGCATTAGGCCTAGAAATTGGGTATGGGGTGTAGAGAGATGGTGTGTTCCACTCCAAGGTGTTCCCCAGGTTTCCTCGCCAATGCTTCGATCTTCATGCTCTCGTTTAGTAGTTGTTGGAAACTACGCTGCATTAGGCCTACAAATTGGGTATGGGGTGTAGAGAGATGGTGTGTTCCACTCCAAGGTGTTCTCCAGGTTGCCTTTCCTGAGCTTCGATCTTCCGGCTCTCGTTTAGTAGTTGTTGGAAACTACGCTGCATTAGGCCTACAAATTGGGTATGGGGTGTAGAGAGATGGTGTGTTCCACTCCAAGGTGTTCTCCAGGTTGCCTTTCCTGAGCTTCGATCTTCCGGCTCTCGTTTAGTAGTTGTTGGAAACTACGCTGCATTAGGCCTACAAATTGGGTATGGGGTGTAGAGAGATGGTGTGTTCCACTCCAAGGTGTTCCCCAGGTTTCCTCGCCAATGCTTCGATCATCATGCTCTCGTTTAGTAGTTTTTGGAAACTACGCTGCATTAGGCCTACAAATTGGGTATGGGGTGTAGAGAGATGGTGTGTTCCACTCCAAGGTGTTCTCCAGGTTGCCTTTCCTGAGCTTCGATCTTCCGGCTCTCGTTTAGTAGTTGTTGGAAACTACGCTGCATTAGGCCTACAAATTGGGTATGGGGTGTAGAGAGATGGTGTGTTCCACTCCAAGGTGTTCCCCAGGTTTCCTCGCCAATGCTTCGATCTTCATGCTCTCGTTTAGTAGTTGTTGGAAACTACGCTGCATTAGGCCTACAAATTGGGTATGGGGTGTAGAGAGATGGTGTGTTCCACTCCAAGGTGTTCTCCAGGTTGCCTTTCCTGAGCTTCGATCTTCCGGCTCTCGTTTAGTAGTTGTTGGAAACTACACTGCATTAGGCCTACAAATTGGGTATGGGGTGTAGAGAGATGGTGTGTTCCACTCCAAGGTGTTCCCCAGGTTTCCTCGCCAATGCTTCGATCTTCATGCTCTCGTTTAGTAGTTCTTGGAAACTACACTGCATTAGGCCTACAAATTGGGTATGGGGTGTAGAGAGATGGTGTGTTCCACTCCAAGGTGTTCTCCAGGTTGCCTTTCCTGAGCTTCGATCTTCCGGCTCTCGTTTAGTAGTTGTTGGAAACTACGCTGCATTAGGCCTACAAATTGGGTATGGGGTGTAGAGAGATGGTGTGTTCCACTCCAAGGTGTTCTCCAGGTTGCCTTTCCTGAGCTTCGATCTTCCGGCTCTCGTTTAGTAGTTGTTGGAAACTACGCTGCATTAGGCCTAGAAATTGGGTATGGGGTGTAGAGAGATGGTGTGTTCCACTCCAAGGTGTTCCCCAGGTTTCCTCGCCAATGCTTCGATCATCATGCTCTCGTTTAGTAGTTGTTGGAAACTACGCTGCATTAGGCCTACAAATTGGGTATGGGGTGTAGAGAGATGGTGTGTTCCACTCCAAGGTGTTCTCCAGGTTGCCTTTCCTGAGCTTCGATCTTCCGGCTCTCGTTTAGTAGTTGTTGGAAACTACGCTGCATTAGGCCTACAAATTGGGTATGGGGTGTAGAGAGATGGTGTGTTCCACTCCAAGGTGTTCCCCAGGTTTCCTCGCCAATGCTTCGATCATCATGCTCTCGTTTAGTAGTTTTTGGAAACTACGCTGCATTAGGCCTACAAATTGGGTATGGGGTGTAGAGAGATGGTGTGTTCCACTCCAAGGTGTTCTCCAGGTTGCCTTTCCTGAGCTTCGATCTTCCGGCTCTCGTTTAGTAGTTGTTGGAAACTACACTGCATTAGGCCTACAAATTGGGTATGGGGTGTAGAGAGATGGTGTGTTCCACTCCAAGGTGTTCCCCAGGTTTCCTCGCCAATGCTTCGATCTTCATGCTCTCGTTTAGTAGTTCTTGGAAACTACACTGCATTAGGCCTACAAATTGGGTATGGGGTGTAGAGAGATGGTGTGTTCCACTCCAAGGTGTTCTCCAGGTTGCCTTTCCTGAGCTTCGATCTTCCGGCTCTCGTTTAGTAGTTGTTGGAAACTACGCTGCATTAGGCCTACAAATTGGGTATGGGGTGTAGAGAGATGGTGTGTTCCACTCCAAGGTGTTCTCCAGGTTGCCTTTCCTGAGCTTCGATCTTCCGGCTCTCGTTTAGTAGTTGTTGGAAACTACGCTGCATTAGGCCTAGAAATTGGGTATGGGGTGTAGAGAGATGGTGTGTTCCACTCCAAGGTGTTCCCCAGGTTTCCTCGCCAATGCTTCGATCATCATGCTCTCATTTAGTAGTTGTTGGAAACTACGCTGCATTAGGCCTACAAATTGGGTATGGGGTGTAGAGAGATGGTGTGTTCCACTCCAAGGTGTTCTCCAGGTTGCCTTTCCTGAGCTTCGATCTTCCGGCTCTCGTTTAGTAGTTGTTGGAAACTACGCTGCATTAGGCCTACAAATTGGGTATGGGGTGTAGAGAGATGGTGTGTTCCACTCCAAGGTGTTCCCCAGGTTTCCTCGCCAATGCTTCGATCATCATGCTCTCGTTTAGTAGTTTTTGGAAACTACGCTGCATTAGGCCTACAAATTGGGTATGGGGTGTAGAGAGATAGTGTGTTCCACTCCAAGGTGTTCTCCAGGTTGCCTTTCCTGAGCTTCGATCTTCCGGCTCTCGTTTAGTAGTTGTTGGAAACTACGCTGCATTAGGCCTACAAATTGGGTATGGGGTGTAGAGGGATGGTGTGTTCCACTCCAAGGTGTTCCCCAGGTTTCCTCGCCAATGCTTCGATCTTCATGCTCTCGTTTAGTAGTTGTTGGAAACTACGCTGCATTAGGCCTACAAATTGGGTATGGGGTGTAGAGAGATGGTGTGTTCCACTCCAAGGTGTTCTCCAGGTTGCCTTTCCTGAGCTTCGATCTTCCGGCTCTCGTTTAGTAGTTGTTGGAAACTACACTGCATTAGGCCTACAAATTGGGTATGGGGTGTAGAGAGATGGTGTGTTCCACTCCAAGGTGTTCCCCAGGTTTCCTCGCCAATGCTTCGATCTTCATGCTCTCGTTTAGTAGTTCTTGGAAACTACACTGCATTAGGCCTACAAATTGGGTATGGGGTGTAGAGAGATGGTGTGTTCCACTCCAAGGTGTTCTCCAGGTTGCCTTTCCTGAGCTTCGATCTTCCGGCTCTCGTTTAGTAGTTGTTGGAAACTACGCTGCATTAGGCCTACAAATTGGGTATGGGGTGTAGAGAGATGGTGTGTTCCACTCCAAGGTGTTCTCCAGGTTGCCTTTCCTGAGCTTCGATCTTCCGGCTCTCGTTTAGTAGTTGTTGGAAACTACGCTGCATTAGGCCTAGAAATTGGGTATGGGGTGTAGAGAGATGGTGTGTTCCACTCCAAGGTGTTCCCCAGGTTTCCTCGCCAATGCTTCGATCTTCATGCTCTCGTTTAGTAGTTGTTGGAAACTACGCTGCATTAGGCCTACAAATTGGGTATGGGGTGTAGAGAGATGGTGTGCTCCACTCCAAGGTGTTCTCCAGGTTGCCTTTCCTGAGCTTCGATCTTCCGGCTCTCGTTTAGTAGTTGTTGGAAACTACGCTGCATTAGGCCTACAAATTGGGTATGGGGTGTAGAGAGATGGTGTGTTCTACTCCAAGGTGTTCTCCAGGTTGCCTTTCCTGAGCTTCGATCTTCCGGCTCTCGTTTAGTAGTTGTTGGAAACTACGCTGCATTAGGCCTACAAATTGGGTATGGGGTGTAGAGAGATGGTGTGTTCCACTCCAAGGTGTTCCCCAGGTTTCCTCGCCAATGCTTCGATCTTCATGCTCTCGTTTAGTAGTTGTTGGAAACTACGCTGCATTAGGCCTACAAATTGGGTATGGGGTGTAGAGAGATGGTGTGTTCCACTCCAAGGTGTTCCCCAGGTTTCCTCGCCAATGCTTAGATCTTCATGCTCTCGTTTAGTAGTTGTTGGAAACTACGCTGCATTAGGCCTACAAATTGGGTATGGGGTGTAGAGAGATGGTGTGTTCCACTCCAAGGTGTTCTCCAGGTTGCCTTTCCTGAGCTTCGATCTTCCGGCTCTCGTTTAGTAGTTGTTGGAAACTACACTGCATTAGGCCTACAAATTGGGTATGGGGTGTAGAGAGATGGTGTGTTCCACTCCAAGGTGTTCTCCAGGTTGCCTTTCCTGAGCTTCGATCTTCCGGCTCTCGTTTAGTAGTTCTTGGAAACTACACTGCATTAGGCCTACAAATTGGGTATGGGGTGTAGAGAGATGGTGTGTTCCACTTCAAGGTGTTCTCCAGGTTGCCTTTCCTGAACTTCTATCTTCAGGCTCTCATTAAATTGTGGTTAAACGGAACAACTGCATTTGGCGTACTAGTTGGTTTGGGGCCTACTATCGGTGTCTGCCACTCCTTGCTGTTCTCCTGGTTTCCTGTCCTGAAATTCCGTTTTCAGGCGCTCGTTAAGTAGTTGTTAATGTTAGACTGCATTTGGCCTACTAGTTGGGTTGGGGCCTACTATCGGTGTCTGCCACTCCTTGCTGTTCTCCTCCACTGAACAAAGCTGTGCCGCCTGTTTACTACGGTTGCCAATTTTGAACTGCATTTCGACTACTTACTGATTTGGGCCTACTCTCTGTGTCAGCCTCTCATTCCAGTTGTCCTCCACTGCAATGCCCCCTGGTTATTCCTGTGTTACCAATTTTGAACTGCATTTAGCCAACTTTATTCTTTGGGCCTATATCTGTGTTTCCTCCTCATCCTGCCCATTGCCCAGCCAGTGATAGATGAGTCTGCTGGTACATTGACCCATAACGCAACATTCCCCGTGCACGCTACACAACAACATTGTGACCCTGCTGAAAGTCAGGTTGCTCTTCCCGCATACCATACCACCTTACACGGGGACAAAGAGGAAGGTGCAGATGAAAGTGCAGGTTCCTTCATCAGGTGTGGGGAGGAATACTAGTTGGCGACGTCACTGGCACAGGGCCTCTCATAGTACGCAAAAGTGTTGCTGCCGGTGGGAGGCGCCCCCGCCGTGCAAACACACCGCTGTACTTTGAGGGGCCCTGTGCCAGTGCCAATGCCAACGAGTGGGCCCCCCCTGCTTGCTCAGGTTCACAGCACTTGCAAAGTTGAAATACTTACCTCTCCCTGCTCCACTGCCGTGACGTGGTCCAGATTTCCTGGGCCCACTAATTACTTGAACCAGCCCTACCCACCACAACTTTAGCCAAATGACCCCCAATTTCAAATGCCTTCCAATTATTATAAGGTAAATTACGCTTGACAAGCTTCATTAAGAAGAATGGATGGTTTTGACATTAAAATGGGCACTCTAGGTGTTTTCCTGGCCCCCACTCACTGCCGACTATTCTGCCCCATTGACTTGCATTGGGTTTCGTGTTTCGGTCGATCCCGACTTTACGTCATAATCGGCCGATTTCACTCGACCCGACTTTTGAGATAGTCGGGTTTCGCGAAACCCGGCTCGACTCTAAAAAGGTCAAGGTCGCTCAACTCTAGTGATAACTAGCTGAACATTGAGAGAATTTGTGAGAGAAACTTGTCGGCACGTGACTGTAAGCGTGCAAATCGCATATGTGCTTGGGATGAAGGGGGGCACCAAACTGAATTCATCTCTGGCTTCTGGCAGCGTTCCTGAGGAATCTTAGCTCATTCTTCGTGGACAATGGCCTTCAATTCTTCAGTACTCTTGGGCTGTCAAGAGAGTGGTCCAGAAAGTTGAAGCACCACTCCAGCATTTTCTTTGTTGTATTTAACTGCTGTAGTGGTGCAGAAAATCCAAGTCCCTGCCCCCGTCTCACACTCACCTCCCGGCGTTTTCATCTGTTTTCCCCGTCGCTCAGGTCCGTCTCCTGCAGTTTGTGATTTGCCGGCTGTTCCAGTGATTCATGGAGCGCGCCAGGGGTGACTAATCATTGTAAGTCTATGATATCCTCGTTCTGGCCTTGTTCTGGCTCTCAGACTTGCATTGAGAGCTTGTGACGTAGATTCTAACTTCCAGCTAGTCAGAAGCTGCTTTCACAATATGGCGCCGTGGGACTGAAGTGGAGGTGAAAAATGGTGAAGATGCCGAATGGTGGGTATATGACCAGGGCAGGGGACTTACGTTTAAAGAACCACTCCAGCAGTGAAAAAAATGCTGGAATGGTGCTGTAAGAAGACATCATTGTTTGCACAAACAAGGAAGTACACAAATATAGCAAAGGCAATGAATTTTCCTGGACATACTGTTGGAAGCATAGAACACAATTTCAATTCTAAGAACATTGGCTATATTACCTGGATATGGAAAATAGAGGAAGCTATCACCGACTGCCACCAGATACCTGAGGAGGTAGATGGTTATAATCCTTGAATGACTGCAAAACACCCGCAGCAAGATTTGCTGGCAACAGACTGTGAGGTTTCAGTGTGCACTGTAAGGCGCATAAAAAACGCTGGAGTTCTCTAAGCAGAAGCTCCTAGACGTACACCAAGGATCCAAAAAATTTTAAAAAGTTGGGTCCAGTATGCTCAAAATAAATAATCCACATAAGTTTTGGGATTCTGTTCTGTGGAGAGATAAAACAAAGTTGGAACTTTTAGGGTATGTGCACACGCTGCGGATTTTGCTGCGGATCCGCAGCTGCGGGTCCGCAGCGGTTTCCCATGCGTTTACAGTATAATGTAAACCTATGGGAAACAAAATCCACAGTGCACATGCTGTGGAAAAAAACATGCGGAAACGCAGCGCTTTACATTCCGCAGCATGTCAATTCTTTGTGCGGATTCCGCTGCGGGATTACACCTGCTCCAATAGAAAACTGCAGGTGTAAAACTGCAGTGGAATCCGCAACAGAAACCGCAATAATTCCGCAGGAAAAACTGCAGCGGTTTTGCACTGCGGATTTATCAAATCCGCTGCGGAAAAATCCACAGCCCTCACAGATACGTGTGCACATACCTTCAAGCCTCTGGGTCAGTGATATGTCTTGAGGAAGAACAATTATCGCTAAATAGAATGTACTTACAAAAATGAAGGTTCTTAGCACATAAAGTGGCCAATTCATGTACAATTAAGGAAATAATTTTTTGTTCCCTTGCTGATTTTGTAAGTTTGCCCAACGACAAAGATTTGAACAGCCTATAATTTTAAGGGTACGTTAATTGTAACATTGAGATATAGAATATCAAAAATAAAATCCAGAAAATCAAATTGTATAAATATATATAATAATATTACAAAATAATATAAAATAATAATATAAATATATAAATGTATTTGCATTTTGCAGTGAGAAATACGTATTTGATGCTCTAACAACCATTAAGCGTTCTGGCTCTTACAGATCAGTTAGACGCTCCTAATCAACTCGTTACCTGCATTAAAGACAGCTGTCTTACATAGTCACCTCTATAAAAGACTCCTGTCCACAGACTCAATTAACAGGCAGGCTCTAACCTTTACAACATGGGCAAGACCAAAGAGCTTAATAAGTATGTCAGGGACAAGATCATCGACCTACACAAAGCTGGAATGGGCTACAACACCATACGTAAGACGCTGGGTGAGAAGGAGACAACTGTTGGTGCAATGGAAGAAAATGGAAGAAATACAAAATGACTGTCAATCGACATCGATCTGGGGCACCATACAAAATCTCACCTCGTGTGGTTTCCTTGTTCATGAGGAAGGTGAGAGATCAGCCTAAAACTACACGGGGGAACTTATTAATGATCTCAAGGCAGCTGGGACAACAGTCACCAAAGAAACCATTGCTAGCGCATTACGCTGTAAAGGTTTAAAATCCTGAAGTGCCTGCAAGGTCTCCCTGCTCAAGAAGACACATGTGCAGGCCCTCTGAAGTTTGCCAATGAACACCTGAATGATTCTGTGAGTGATTGGGAGAAGGTGCTGTGGTCAGATGAGACAAAAATTAAGGTCTTTGGCATTAACTCAATTCCCTGTGCTTGGAGGACAAGAAATGCTGCCTATGACCCAAAGAACACCGTCCCAACTGTCAAGCATGGAGGTGGAAACATTATGTTTTGGGGATGTTTCTCTGCTAAGGGCACAGGACTACTTCACCGCATCAATGGGAGATTGGATGGAGCCATGTACCGTAAAATCCTGAGTGACAACCTCCTTCCCTCTTCCATGCCATTTAAAATGGGTCATGGCTGGGTCTTAAGTATTAAGTCTTGCTTGCCAGAAGAATTTACAATGACTTTGGCAATAACCATGGGACATAATTCAAATTGCATGGGCGGTGACAACCCTGACAGAACGCAATGTAGTACACCCCTATGACTAAGTGAGCAGGCAAGATATAACTATTTAACTCTATAAGGTGCTTTTTGATAAGGATTACAGTGGCGATTTTAATGGGAAAAAGGTATTAGTGATGCACACTTCAACACTAACATCACACTAGGGACACTTTGGATGCTACAAATGACGTGACAGGTTCCCTTTAAGTTTGCTCATGAAATAATAGTGAAATTCTAGTACAATTTTGGCGGTCACCTTGGGCACGCTGTTTTTGGGCAATGCCAACCAACCATTGTCAGTCTTGAAAACTGCCTAGGTGTCTGTGTATTATAATAGAGATAAAACAATAGTATTTTTTTTTTGCATAAGTGCAAATATCAAATTTCTGAAATGAAGGTTCTCAATATCCAGTTTTAAGTTTCACATAGAAAGCAGAAGCACTAATTGAGGATGTAATCTGCTTGGATTCAGAGAGGGGATTAAGAGCTGACACAGGAATAAAGGAAGAATAAAGGTACCGAAATCACCACCGGTTGTGATGAGATTCTGAAAACTTGATATTTCTCTTATTTGATAACGCTGCAGCTAAATTAAGGAGTGCTTGGCGCAAAGTATTAACGGAATGAAACGAATGTACATTTCCAACCAATGACTCAGAAGCCTCAGGTGTCACCACAATGGCCTCTACTGCCGTCCTTTGCAAAATTTTACTGCTCCCTTTCTCTAATAACAACATAGTGTTCTTTTCTTAGTTCAGCGCAAAACCTGGATGGGACATTGTTGGATCAGATTATTACAGACGTAAGCCTCTATCTTCATTTACATCTACAGTGCCTGCCTTTTGCCAGTATGTTGGAATAGCTGGGAATGTTTTGTTTTAAGGACAGAGGTGTAATTTTATAATAAAAAGTGCTACATACATGACTTAAATGGGCCATTTTCATTATGCTATGCATACATTTGGTGGAATCTTCTCACTAAGCTTATATAGTGTTAAAGCCAGGCCAGGACCTAAGGAGGCAGTGTGTGATGTGTGACTAAGGAGTACTGATAAGAATGTGCCACACTGTGCTGGTAGCTGTAGTACGTCTGTGATCTCAGCGATTAGCTGAGCACAGGTCCTCTTTGAAATCTACACAGCAATTCATGAATTAAATAGGTTTATAGTTTCTTGTGGTTTGGAAGGGGTTAAGAGTTCCTTGTAACTCTGCTTGGTTTTTCTATTGGCTCTTGTGGCAGCTGCTGCTTGTTGGAACTACACCCTTTTCATTATTGATACCTGCTACTGGCTTTCCCCCATAGCAGCTATAGAATTACTATTCTGTTCCTGACTGCTCTGGAGAAAGTGTTCTTGGAGAAACTGTTGTGCTTCTTTGAAGTTTGTGGATTTCCATTTTTTATGTATTTTCCCCTTTGTTTCATTCCCTGTGTTGTCTTTACTGTAGTACTACGACTAGTGTCTTACTGTCTTGCACACTAGCCAGGGTAAAACGCAGGGTTAGACAGGACTTAGGCACATGACAGCACACATGGGGAAGTACCCATCTAGGGCAGAGGTCCCCAACCTTTTTTGCACCAGGGACCGGCTTTAAGCAAGACCAGTTTTCCATGGCCCGGTGGGGTGGGGGTGGGGCAGGGGTGGGGCTCTGGTCATATGGGGGTGGGGTTATGGAGGGGTGGAGCTTAGTGCATACTTATCATGTAATTATGACATTTATAATGAGAATGTGATTCACACATTCACACACACACACACATTCTCACACACACACACATTCACACACACACACATTCACACACACACACACACATTCTCACACACACACACACACACATTCGCACACACACTCACACGCACACACACTCACACACATTCGCACACACACTCTCACATACACATTCACATTCTCACACACACACACACACACACATTCTCACACACACATTCACACACCCCTCTCACCTCTCCTCGCACTCTACCACAGCATCTCATTGCCTTCCTCTGACACAGCCGGCCGCTGAATGATGACGTCATCCAGCGGCGCGTCTGTGTGAGAGGAAGCAGGAAGACAGATCGCTGGGCAGCGGAGCTGCGGGGATTTCTCCCTGCCCGTCGCAGCCACCCTGCAGGGGCTCCCCTCCACCTCTGCACACGTTGGGAGCCGGCGCTCTGTAGCTTCTCTGTGCCGGCTGCCAGCTTGACAGTCGGCACAGAGAACAGCTGACTCCCTGACCGGCAAATGCACCGGCTGCCCCCCCCCCCTAGATTCGCCACTGGGCGTGTCAGTGAGGAGAGCCTGCCGCCCCACCCCATCAGGAACACACCATGCTGCGCAGGAGGGCTGCGTCACTAAGACCCACCTGACGCCCCGTCCTGCATAATGTTCTCTGCCGGGAGCTGCGAGCTGTCACAGAGCGTGCTCTGACCAGGCGCAGGGCCGCGAAGCTAGCTGTCAGCGGCGCCGCGGACCAGGACCGGGCCGTTGAGGTTTTTCAGCCGGTCCGCGGCGCCGCTGACAGCTAGCTTCGCGGCCCTGCGCCTGGTCAGAGCACGCTCTGTGACAGCTCGCAGCTCCCGGCAGAGAACCGGCGGTTGGGGACCTCTGATCTAGGGTGTTAGGGAGCGCAGGTTTCAGCATAAGGTGAGTGTTGTGGCGTCACCACTGATTTCTCTATGAGATAAGGGGCAAATTAGTGATGACTGATGGTCTGACCACTCAGACACTCATCAATTCTGAGAACGGGGCTCTCCATCCTGAATGGAGCAGAAGTGCGCATGCTCCAACTCTGCTACAATCAGTGTCTATAGGTTTGCCTAGAAATCTGAGTACATCACTTGGCTATTTCCAGAAGTCACATGCCCAATGCTTCCATTGTTACTAAGGGTTCAATTTTTACAGTGTCTTGGTAGTAAGGCTCTCCTGCTTTCTGGTGTCCGGTTTGCCTGCAGCCTCCAGTGCCTCTAGTCCTTCACTCCCTTATGCCTTAACTGCCTGCTGCATCAACACTCGAGAGCCATGTGCCCACCTGGACCTGGGCTTAGAGGATCCACCTCACAAGGTGAGCCATTAATTAATTGTAAAAAGTGAAGGTTCCGATTCATTGGCTACAAACAAAGGTCTTGAAAACAGTGAGAAAATAGTAAGGAAAGTGTGTTAGAGAATTGATTAACTTTTCATTATATGATCAATGGAGCGCCCCCAGACACAGGGCTGCGGGTTACTCGATCCGGGGTTGTCACGGTGGCTAGGTCCGGTCCGTGACCCTGCTAAGGGGCGTCCAATGAAAAGTGATGGTGCGTGGTGCAGGGTGCGAGGAATAACGATTACACAGGGTTGCAGTCTCTTTACCTTTTTACTGAAGGCTTCGGGATCCGCAATCCAGAGCACTGCTAACAGGGCTGGCTGAGTCCGGCCGGTCCGAAGGCACATCCAGAGCTCCCTTTGCAGGTGGGGATCAGTGTCTACCTTCTAGCGCCTGTGTGTTGTAGTCCTTCCCTGCTGAGAACCACGGGATAGTCCTCACAACTGTCGTATCTGTTCTTTCTCTCTCCGTCCCCCAGATAATATGGATAGGACGCACCCTTATGACAGGTAGGCCTGGAGTTATTTTGGGACCCTAGAGACGCCCCTCTCCCACGATTGCCTCCTATGTCCGTGTAGGTGATTTAAGGTAGACAGTCAACCTGTATTTAACTGTCCTGCCGCTGTTTGAAGTAATGCGTGGAGTCTGTTACTTCCTCGGTGCTCCGGCCACCGGCTACGCGCCTCAGAAGGATGTTGCCACAGTCTTAGAGACATGACTCCTTCTGGTTCTTTCTCCTACGTACTATGATCCCACTTCTCACTTCTCCACAATATACTTCGCTTCGTGTCCGTCCTTGAGATGCCACCGCAAGATAGTGCAGGCGCGGCTCCGTACAATCTTTCCTTTCTGCTAAGTACCTGCCAGGTTCCCACTCCTGACAGGTCCTCTCCCGAGCTCTCCCGGGCTGCTTTCTGCCTAACTTCCTGTCCTTCCTCCAGTTTTACCAAAGTGTGAGGAGTGGCCAAATACATAGAGCCTTTTGCTCCCCCTGGTGGCCGGAGTGTGAAGTGTAATGTGTGACTGTGATACCTGGTCAGGTGAACTCCTTTAGTGCAATCAGACATAACATCACTCCCCTTAGCGGCAGAGCGACATTACTGCAACGACCAGAACTCTGGGGCGCTGCAATCAATAATCCCAATTTTGTAAATTTTGAATAACCCCTTCGGATCATTCCCTCTTCTAATTATTTTGTATATGATCTATCTTGCTAATGTTTTCCTTTATATTTAGAAAAGGTTTTATTGTCGAAAAAGCCCCATTCACATTATTTTATTTTTTTAATGAATATACTACATGTCACAATTTCATGTGTCTGGGATGCAGTTACTGACAGTTCGGCCATCCAATCTAGTGCAGGGGCGTGCTGAAGCTGTCAGTACTTTGACAGCTCAGTCATCCAGTCTGATGCAGGGGTATGCTGAGCTGTTGGTTTTTTGGTTGACGGCTAGGCCAGCCAGTCTGAGACTGGGAGGTGCTGGGCTGTCTTTAGGTGTTCCCTGTCCTGGGTGATTGCTTAGCTACTTAGCTGGGCAGCCAGTTCCAGATCTCTGTCAGACATACATTCAGCTCTGTGGGATTTATCTTTCTGTGCCTTGTGTTCTGCTTGTGGATCTTCTTGCTGCCTGACCTTGGACCTCGTTTTGACTATCTGCTTTGCCTGCTCCCTTTTCTCTAATCAGCTTTCCTCCTGGTATTTTGACCTCTGACCATTACCTGACTACGCATTTGTCTCTTCCTTTTGTTTATGACGTACCCTCCTGTCTTTTGACCTTGTACTCCGTGACTACCCTGACTCTCGGCTTGTCTGAGAGAAGCGACTTAGTGTCACACTACATTTGTTCAATGGTTTACCCCGTGTGGTGTAATTCCCATAGAGAATGAGTCAAAAAATATCCAGAACTTAGAAGGAACTGTAATCTCCAACCATATAGTGTATAAACCTATGTTGCAAGATTTATTGCATTTATGGCATGGATGTCTGTTTTTCAGGTTTCAGTCTCATAATTGCACCATTATATAAAATTACTGAATCATTTCTACTACATCCCAGTTACAGGCTCAGGCACGTGACTATAGTTTGGCTCCTTTTTGTACAGAGGCATAATAGGTCTGTCTGCCATAGGTGCACTAGCTCTCTACTGTACCTCTGTACACTTAAGTACACTTCAAATTTTATGAAGGCTCTTTCAGTAAGATTTTTGGATCTGATGTAAAAAATATGTTCAATCAGGCTCATTATTTATAGAAGTATTATGACTAGAAGGCAATGCTTATAAAGGATAATATCTACTAAATGGCTCTTTGGTAAAGGCTGTACAGGCTCCTTGCGCTTCCGTATATGCTTTGTGCACAGGGCTCTATTGTGTGACATTTTAAAAACTTGCAAGATTTTTGTGCAGCGAGAAGTTGAATTTTCACACAAATCCCAGCTAGCTTTGCCAAAACTGGCAGAGTTGGGGTGGACAGGGGCATGGCTGTTAAGCCCATCTGTCTGATCCATCAAAATTTACACCACTTTATTTATCCAGAAATGTACTCTAGTACCTGACTGGAGTACACCTGTGGCGGTGGCATACACCACTTGGAGGATAACATGCGACTAATTCAAAACTATTAGTGAATTAGGTGCATCTTACTCCACATTTTAAAACTTTGATTGATCAAAAACTATGGACCCAACCCATCAACTAGTTGTCGCCAGTTTTCTTGTAAAATGGCCCAGAAATTTTTGGCCAACTAATAGTTGGATCGCCTTTTGATGATTCACTTGTTAATGACTTTAGTGCATCTTATTCTAGCGCACACTTCTTCAAGACTGGTGTGCAAAACGCCAGTCTTGAATCGGGGCCTATGACTTCTCTCTTGTATTGCCTATGTAGCTCTTCATTTAAACCACATGGTGGCAGAAATAGATTTTATTTTACCTGAATCCTACTTCTTTATTTAATGTTTACACCACTTTTACACCACTTTTGCTGTTTATATGAGTACTAGATGGTGGCCTGATTCTAATGCATCGGGTATTCTAGAATATGCATGTCCGCATAGTATATTGCACAACCCACGTAGTATATTGCCCAGTCACGTAGTATATTGCCCAGCCACGTAGTATATTGCCTAGCCACGTAGTATACAGCACAGAGCCACGTAGTATACAGCACTGCCCACGTAGTATATAGCACAGACACGTAGTATATAGCACAGCCCACGTAGTATATTACATAGCCCACGTAGTATATTGCCCAGCCACATAGTATACAGCACAGAGCCACGTAGTATACAGCACAGCCCACGTAGTATATGTCACAGACACTTAGTATATTGAACAGCCAAGTAGTATATTGCACAGCCACAGAGTATATACTCACCTTCCGTCCGCAGCTGTCACCGCCGCATGTGCTGCGCTGTTTCCTGCAGTCACAGCCGTCATGAATAACTGCAGCCGTCATCACTGACCGTGGCCGCAAATTTAGTCCCCGGCTTTTGGCGGCGGTAGGCCCAACAGCGCCCATGGTCCCGTGCGGCTCTGCCTTCCTCACGGGACTCTGCCCCCTTTGCAGCGTTTCAGCCCAGGCCTGTATTGGCTGGCTGCGACCCGCGGCCGCTAATTTAGTCCCCGGCTTTTTGCCGCAGTAGGCCCAACAGCGCCCATGGGCCTGGCCGACTCCGCCCCCTTTACAGCGCTTCTGGCCGGGCCAGTACGGAGTGGGCAGGGACTGGCTCTGCATACTTCTTCTGCTCTTTTGTCTACGCCCTCTGGCTGGCCTCGACCAATGAATATCCGGGACAGACAGACAGAAATGCCCCTTAGACAATTATATAGATAGATTTATATGCTCAGTCATGACTAGTGCAGATAATTGGTTACATTAGGGAAAAACAAGGCAAGGCAGCAAATACAGTGAAAAACAAAACATGTTTTATATTATTATTCATATCGAACCATTATTTTTCATGGCTCTGCACAATGTGACATAAGAGGATTAATGCAGAAATACAAAAATGCTATAAAAAAATCACAGACAGCAAAACAGACATAGGCAAAGCCCAAGTAACTGGCCAAATCATGAGCTGCAAGGGAATTTAAGATTAAGTTTACTTTCATTGTGTACTCAAAAATGAATATTGCTTCTGGATTTATAAGTAAATTCTCCAAAAAACGGTATTCAGAGTCTTGATGGAGCTCGTCACAATCCACTTTTGGATTTGTGGCAGCTCTGGTTCCACTTTGTTTAAATGTAGCTTTTTTCCATTCAGTCCATCAGGGGTTAATGTCAGTTTTTCCCTCGCTGGCAATCTGGTGTAACTGCAGTGTTGCTGGGTCAGCTGATGTGGTGGTCACCACTCCCATTATCCTTTAAATGGTCATCAGATGCATCAGCTGACTGTTGGTGATAGAGTTTATCTTTGGAGACCAGCCTAGCAGGAGCAGCTCTCTGGTGTCGGCTACTTCTGGTGTTTGGAGTCCTGTTGCTGTGCTATCTGCGGTGTGGAGCTTGGCAGCGGTGTCTGGAAGCTAAGTGCTGCATTTTCACTTTATCCCTTTGGTGTTTGTCACTGTCCCCTGTGTGGTATTATCTGCAGTGGTGAGGCTAGTGCCCCTTGCTGGCCAGTGCACTAACCAGGGCAGTATTAGGTAACAGCGAGGGTTCGTGACGGTGGCGGGGGAAGGACCTACTTAGGGCATTAGGGGAGTGCAGGGACAGGCTCAGGTGGTGACCATCCCACATTTCCCTACCTGTAGGGCCTTCCTCCCCCCAATACCATCCCGTTGAGCATTTGTTGCGCTGTTCGCTGACCGACCACCCGTTGGTTCGCAATACGTATCGTGACAGAGCCATTCACAAATTCTTGGTGCAAACATAATGCCATCTGTAAAAACGCTGAATTTGAAAAAAGGATGGCTTTTACAAATGGATAATGATCCTAAACACACGTCAAAACTTACAATAGCCTACCTCAAAAGGCACAAGCTGGATGTTTTACAATGGCCCTCACAGTCCCCTGATCTGAACATCATTGAAAATATGTGGGTGGCTAGACCTCAAAACAGTGCATGCAAGATGACCCAGAAATCTCACAGAACTAGGAGAATTTATCAAGGAAAAATGGAGGGTAATCCCTCATTGAGAATTGAAAGACTGTTGTCTGGCTACAAAAAGCATTTACAAGCTGTGATACTTTCAAAAAGGGGAGTTACTAGGTTGGAGTAATTACAGTAAATACCAACATACAAAAAAATAAATAAAATCACATTTTTATTAATCAAATGATCAAAAATTCATCACCAAATAAGTATATGTAAATAAGGTCTAACAAGGAGAAAAATAACTGTAGGGGGAAAGCATCAAAATCCAATACAGTACATACCAATGCACATACTAGCAACCACCATTTCAACCAGTTCCCTTTAAGAATATTTAAGAAAAGATGGTATCTAAAAATAGTAAAGTCACAGTGACAATGATCACAGAAGTGCCATGTAGCTGCTCAGTATATCATGTAATGCTTAGCCATAGTAGAGGGAGATTAGATGCGCTCACCAGACTGCCCCAATGCGTATTTCACATGTGCTTTCTCAAGGGGAGGTGCGACCTCATTGTAGTCCTGCCATGTATATATGCCCCCAAATACATGTGCCGCATAATGAGGCGCATGGGTGTTATGGTCCATGCCATTAAAATCAGCGTTTGCCCGATGCCGTCATAGCGACGTGCGTGTCCAGTTGCCATGATCATATTTGGCTCCAAAGACCTGCCTTTAATCTTAGTAAGAACATCAGTAGTGTCTCTGACATAGGAGTGTCTTGACCAAAGATTTAAGATAATAATCAATAAATTTACAGGCCATATCGCATAGTCCTCTTATGGCAGAGACAATAGGACTAGGACGTCCTGGAGGATTTGTGGGGTCCTTATGGACCTTTAGGAGAGTATAAAAGGTGGGAATCCTAGGAGTTTTTGTAAAGAAAAAAATACTTTTTGGGGGGATAATACCCACATCAAAGGTACTGTCACGCACGCGCCCAGGCTGGTTGGCGCTGGAATACGGGGGTGTGGCCCCACTGGACCACAGACCAAACTTCCCTGGAAGGGGCGTAACTAAGTAGCTTCCTAGGTGTTCGCTGGAGCCTCTGATGGTGAGGTCAGACTTGTGCAATAGGAAGCTACCAGGTGCCACTCCAGGGTGATGTCTGGCTGTGGCTGCTGATCCCACTAAGGAACGGAGCGGGCACGGCTGGCACTCTGGCTGACAGGCGGGCACGGCTGGGACACAGGCAGGCAGACGGCTACAACAGAGACACTGGCGGGCAGGCGGACACGGCTGGCTCTCTGGTAGGTAGGCGGGTACGGCTGGAACATAGGAAGAACCGGTAGGGACCGGTCTGCAGGCAGGAATGAGAAACAGGTAGGAACCTGTTCAGACAGGAGGACCAAGTAACAAGTAGAAGGTGGAACTAAGAGAAGGGAAGGAGAAGGCAGAGCCAAGGGCGGAGTCGCAAGAGGTGGAGCTAAGGGCGGAGTCGCAAGAGGCGGAGCCAAGGGCGGAGACACTGGAGGCGGAGCCAAGAGCGGAGATGCTGGAGGCGGAGCCAAGAGCAGAGACGCTGGAGGCGGAGCCAAGAGTGGAGATGCTGGAGGCGGAGCCAAGAGCAGAGACACTGGAGGCGGAGCCAAGAGCGGAGACCCTGGAGGCGGAGCCAAGAGCGGAGATGCTGGAGGCGGAGCCAAAAGCGGAGATGCTGGAGGTAACGCCAAGAGCAGAGACGCTGGAGGCGGAGCCAAGAGCAGAGACGGAGCCAAGTGCAGAAACACAGGAGGCGGAGCCAGATAGTACCGCAAAGAGCGGAGCCAGATAGAACCGCAAAGAGCGGAGCCACAGAGCAAAGCCAGAGAGTGCAGAGCCGCAAGAGTGCGGAGTGTAAACAGACAGAAAACACAAGGAAAGAAAGCAGGGAAGGAAGCCACAGACAAGGAGACCGAGAAAAGACAAAGTACAGACAAGGCAATAGAACAAGACAAAGGGACAAAGACACAGGGACCAGGATATTCTGCCTCCTGGAGGGCGGACTACAAGATCAAGGCAATAGCACAGAGAAAAGCTCAGAGGGAGTAACTCAGAGCAAGGCCAGGCAAACTCAGCAGCTAAACACTAACTGAGCTAACACATTGCACAGGCCCAGACCACAGGGTGGAGCTGCACTATATACAGGAGGCCTCTTGGTAATTGGTCAGAAACTGATTAGACAGATGCACCTGATTCCTATAAGAACCAGAGAGTTCAGGCGCCGGCCCCCTATACACATAGCCATGAGGCATGCAGAGAGCAGAGACACAGAACATGGAGCTGGCATTAAAGAGAAAGCACATCATGGCCTGGAGCAGTGGATAAGATTGTGTGAGAGATGTGAGGCCATGCTGTGATGCCAGCAGAGTTGTTACAGTACCGCCCCTTTACGGCCCCTCTTCTTCAAGCCCGCCAGAATAACTTGTAGAAGAAGGATAGGAGCACACATAGTCCAAGCCAACATGACATCTTCAGGGTAGAATAAGGCAGGCGGGTCACCAGGAATCTCATAAAACAAAGTCTCTTGGTGCTCAACAGGGTTAGCTTCCACAATGAGCTGGACCACCTCCTTCAGGTAGACAGGTAACAGGGAATTGAATGCTGCTGTCTTGACATCTTCACCAGCCGGACACATGGAAACTGGAAGCCCTCTCAAAGGATTAAACTTTTGCCCGACAGGTAGCAGAGATGTTCTTAGGTACGGAACACAAGAAAAGTCATTAGAGATGAGAGTGGAGAACAACAGCTCCACCGGGTCAGAGAAAAATTGAGGTGAACAAACTTCTGTTTTGAAATCTTCACCAGCCGGCCACAAGGATGCTGAAGGTATCCACATAGGAACCATCTTCTGCCCGTTATCCAGAAGAAATCGTCCAAATGGTGGGGATGTTCCTAGGAATGGATTACAGGAATAGTCGTGGGAGATGTGTGGAGAGATAGTCACCGCTTCCCCATCTTCAGTGACGTTAGCACACCTTGATTCGACGACTAACTGTTTACTGGTATAGTCGCTGGAGATGTGTGGAGAGATAGTCACCGCTTCCCCATTTTCAGTGACATCAGCACACCTTGACTCGACGACTAACTGTTTTCTGGTATAGTCGCTGGAGATGTGTGGAGACATCGTCACCGTTTCCCCATCTTCGGTGACGTCAGCACACCTTGACTCGACGACTAGCAGACCAGCTGAAGAAGAAGACAACACAGTTGACTGTCTTTGATGCATGGGAACCAGACACCTCTCATGACTGGGTAAATTCAAACGAAGTATTTTGCAGGAACTCTTGACCAGAGCGGGTGGTAGAGTTCCAGGCTCAGAATGACCCATGGGCATAACAGACAGCATACGGAAAACAAACTTCTTCGTGCATAAGGCTCCAACTTGGAGCTGTAGTTGTCCTTGCAGGACTAGACTGCTCTTTAGCAGGGCTCGGCCATTATCAGGCAACGCCCACACCGGGTTCTGGAGCTGTAGAACGGAGACCATACACTGACTCCGAATGATAGGCAGCTTAAACACACCAAAGCTCCCAGAAGGCAGAGAAACAGTCATTAACTTTGACGGAGAGGAAGTATTCTCGCCAGGGGCAGCCTCTCCTACTAGCCCAGGGTTTTGGAGTACAGGCTTCACAGGGCAAAGACCATCTGAATGTTCTTTACACCCACAGGGATACCGTATTTCAATCTCAGCACCAGATTCAGGCTGCAGATTTGCCAGACCCCTTTTATTAGACCTCTTGGATCTTGCTCGGGTGGCCGTTTTGGCGGGTTGTGGAACAGATGAGTCTTGGACGGTCATGGACGGAAGTGACGGTTTACCTACAGGTTTCTTTCGTCTGGACCGTCTCTGTGAGCTTGAAGGGGAAGACTTTTCAGGAGATGCAGTACTTGGCTCATCGAAGGCTTTACAGAAGGCCACCAGGAAGGCCGGCAGATTCGAGATGATGGGATCCCCTGCTTCCCAAAGGGGGTCGCACCACATCAAAGCATCTCCTCTAAGGTAGGCCATTAAGAAACCTACTTTCAACCAGTCAGTGTGGAATTGGGGAGCATGCCACTTGAAATAACGCAAGCACCGCTCCAGGAACACACGACATTGCTTTGGGTCCCCATAGTAGCATGGAGGATCTGCTGGCTTGGATTCGTCAT
This sequence comes from Ranitomeya imitator, assembly GCF_032444005.1. NCBI lineage: Eukaryota > Metazoa > Chordata > Amphibia > Anura > Dendrobatidae > Ranitomeya > Ranitomeya imitator. Next base: position 736,808,588 of record NC_091284.1, on the reverse strand, counting down.
TAGGAGCGCAGGCTTGAAGTCGATCAAACAGCTCATTAGAGATGACAATTGGGGATGGAGCAGTGAAGGACTGGCTTTCAGACTGGGTAAACATTTTCCTCGGAGGCCAATACTGGCAAGAAGAGAGTTCATCTTGCTCCGAGAGCGAAGGCACATGGGACTCAGCGGGGACCATGGCCTGTGCAAACTGTCACGCACGCGCCCAGAATGGTTGGCGCGGGCATACGGGTGTGTGGCCCCACTGGACCACAGACCAAACTTCCCTGGAAGGGGCGTAACTAAGTAGCTTCCTAGGTGTTCCTGGAGCCTCTGATGGTGAGGTCAGACTTGTGCAATAGGAAGCTACCAGGTGCCACTCCAGGGTGATGTCTGGCTGTGGCTGCTGATCCCACTAAGGAACGGAGCGGGCACGGCTGGCACTCTGGCTGACAGGCGGGCACGGCTGGGACACAGGCAGGCAGACGTGTACAACAGAGACACTGGCGGGCAGGCGGACACGGCTGGCTCTCTGGTAGGCAGGCGGGTACGGCTGGAACATAGGAAGAACCGGTAGGGACCGGTCTGCAGGCAGGTATGAGAAACAGGTAGGAACCTGTTCAGACAGGAGGACCAAGTAACAAGTAGAAGGTGGAACTAAGAGAAGAGAAGGAGAAGGCAGAGCCAAGGGTGGAGTCGCAAGAGGCGGAGCCAAGGGCGGAGTCGCAAGAGGCGGAGCCAAGGGCGGAGACGCTGGAGGCGGAGCCAAGAGCGGAGACGCTGGAGGCGGAGCCAAGAGCGGAGACGCTGGAGGCGGAGCCAAGAGCGGAGACGCTGGAGGCGGAGCCAAGAGCGGAGACGCTGGAGGCGGAGCCAAGAGCGGAGACGCTGGAGGCGGAGCCAAGAGCGGAGACGCTGGAGGCGGAGCCAAAAGCGGAGATGCTGGAGGTAACGCCAAGAGCGGAGACGCTGGAGGCGGAGCCAAGAGCAGAGACGGAGCCAAGTGCAGAAACACAGGAGGTGGAGCCAGATGGTACCGCAAAGAGCGGAGCCAGATAGAACCGCAAAGAGCGGAGCCACAGAGCAAAGCCAGAGAGTGCGAAGCAAGGTCTGAGTGCAGAGCCGCAAGAGTGCGGAGTGTAAACAGACAGAAAACACAAGGAAAGAAAGCAGGGAAGGAAGCCACAGACAAGGAGACCGAGAAAAGACAAAGTACAGACAAGGCAATAGAACAAGACAAAGGGACAAAGACACAGGGACCAGGATATTCTGCCTCCTGGAGGGCGGACTACAAGATCAAGGCAATAGCACAGAGAAAAGCTCAGAGGGAGTAACTCAGAGCAAGGCCAGGCAAACTCAGCAGCTAAACACTAACTGAGCTAACACATTGCACAGGCCCAGACCAGAGAGTTCAGGTGCCGGCCCCCTATACACATAGCCATGAGGCATGCAGAGAGCAGAGACACAGAACATGGAGCGCCACATCATGGCCTGGAGCAGTGGGTAAGATTGTGTGAGAGATGTGAGGCCATGCTGTGATGCCAGCAGAGTTGTTACAGGTACCATGGAGAATTTTCTAGAACTGTTTGAAAATTATACAATCAGATTATTTGAAAGCATTTGGTACGTGTCTCGATCTTTCAATTGGTGAAAGGCCTCCCTCTCGTACTTAGCATTAGGCCAAATCATGACGTTGGCACCCTTGTCCACCATCTTCATTAACAAATCATTGAGGAACCGAAGTTCTCTCAATGCCCTTCTCAACGAAGGATTAAGGTTATCATTGTTGATACCTTTTGGGATCTTTTTGAGGACTTCAGTTACAAATTAACAAAATATCTTGACTTCTGGACAGATGGACAAGGGGGTGAACGTTTATGACCGCAGCAGAACTGACTGTGGGAATGTACCTTCGAGGTCAGCTGATTGCTCCCTCAGGAATCCTTGAGAGTAGCCAAGGCCTGATGCTCGGCCATACTATCCAGATCTAGTATGGAATAGGTACTAACCAGGCAGTGTGCCCAAACTTTTGCATTGGACCATTTTCATTTTTGTAAATTTTAAAATATAAAATATGAAAATATATATTTTCTTTTTGCCTAAAATACAAAGGTAATTTGTCATCTATAACTTTAAGCCTTTTAAAGATCGTTTCATCTTCAACTTGCTTAACTGTTCACAACAACGGTAATTTCTGACCAGGGGTGCTCAAACTTTTACATGCCCCTGTTTATTCAGTAAAATTATCTGTCTGTGGATGGACATATTTTCTTAAAGGGAACCTGCAACCCGATTCATTCTGCCCAAATCACAGGCCAGCAATAACGGAGTCTGACTGCACAATTGCAGCCAGGTTGCTTTAACAATTAAACTCCAGGATTTAAAAAAAAAAAAACGTAGTTTGAAAATCTTTCCGGGAATGGTAGGGACTAATGTGACTAGTCAGGTGCAACACCTAGCCAGTTTGTTCCTGCACCTCTGTAGTTGATTGACAGGTCTCTCTATATGTATAAACCAGCCTCTTTAGCTGGATTAATACTTCACTGTCTGTGTGATGTCAACAGCCTGGTAAGGAAATCAGAAACTGAGTTATCAATCAAGCTAAATAGATGGGTGCTGAGCAGGAAAGCAACCTTGAGAGGCAGAGGCTAGTTAAAGAGGTCCTGTCACCAAATGTTTCATGTTGAACTGTCCACATGATATAATAGTTAGCAAAGTATTTGACATGTAATGAGTTAATTTTCATTCATTCCAAGTGGGAGTTTTCAGAGAATTTTCACTGTGGGTGTGTACATTTTTCCTTTGTATGACGTTACCCAATCATAAACAGTCAGCAACATGCAGGAAAAAAACAACTCACTCCACAATAGCTCGCAACAGATATGTGAGATGTAATAGCAGCCTTCTTTGCTCTTAATGCACAGCAATTGCAAGTTCCTGTGAGCAAGTGAGATATTAACTACTTTGAGCTTTCTTATCTGGACAGGCAGTGTGGGAAGACCGGAGGTACAGCAGAGGTGACAGTGCTGTGAGAGGAGATGAGCTGATAGATGGCTTGTAATGTGACACAGCTAAACTCTGCTATGATGCCCATCTCAGCACACTGACTGCCGTGACTTTATCTGAAAGGTGTTAGTCATCTCTGCTCTACTCCCAGCATTTTCTAGTCATACAGGTGGTGGAGACACAGGAGTTGGCAGAAGCCCCGTTCCACTAGCCAAAAACTGCATGGACCAAGAATCATCCTGCCGAACGTCGGCTCTCCCTTTAACGTGGGCATGACGATACTCAGACAACACAGGGTGACAATGCTTTATTGAACCACAAAACAGGCAGATAACACGTAGAACAATCCCATCAGAGTACCCAAGATGATGCACATTACACAGTCTCATCCTTCCACTGACTCGCCAGGATAATAGCAGATGTGACTTCAGATCTTCCAGAGTCGCTACCCTACCTGTGGCACACACAGAGGAAGTAACGACAAGCGAAGGAAGATGACAATCCATTCAGTCCATACAAGGCCAGTTTCGAGAATCACAACCTGGCTTCATCTTCCAGGGTCGGTCTTCTACCTGTGGCACACACACAGAGAGGAGGTAGCGACAAGCGTAGGAAAATGACAGTCTATTGAGTCCATATATGGTATAAGGCCAGTTGATCCAAGGATCACAACCTGGCTTCTCCCAAACGTATCCATGGTTCAGCGAAGGTCAATGGAGCAGATCTGTATTTTTCCAACTGGGGTTGAAAACCCATAGGTTGTTTCCTGTAGAATGATAGATCCATGTCCCTTGTGATGGAGCCATTATGTAAAATGGCTGCTGTCCTGTCTATGGTCCTTTGGATATTTGGCAGAATCTCCGGCTATCTCTCTCTCTGTCTTTCTGTCTCTGAGTCTCTTTATACATAGGCATGGCTACTTTCAAACTTCCGCCTTTTCAGATCCTTCTCAACCCGTTGATTTTTGAGAATGCAGGATCCTGCAAAAAAATTTGCAGGATCCTGCATTTTCCCATAGACTTGTATTAGCGACGGATTGTGACGGATGGCCATCCTCGTCATCCGTCGTGCACTGGATCCGTTGTAAAATAGCGGTCCGTCGTGCAGAGAAAACGTTCATTGTAACGTTTTTTGTGCACGCCGGAAAATCAGTCAGCGACGGATCCTGCGCTGCCCGTCGTCGGCTACAATGGAAGCCTATGGACGCAGGATCGGTCGCTGACCGTCACACACCGGAATCCAGCGACGGATCCAGTTTTTCCCTTCTGAGCATGCCCAGAAGGATTTTCAAGTCCAGGAAAAAGTCTCTCTCTCTCTCGTCCCCGGACATTTAATTCCCGGAATTTCTGTACGACGGATCCGTCATTACACTGGATCCGTCACACACGTTTTTACCTATTTTCATGACGTCCGTCGATACGTCATTTTGCTGCACCACGACAGACCCCAGAAAACGGAAGTGTGAAAGTAGCCTAACCTATTTTTAAGGTACCTTCACACATAACGATATCGTTAACGATATCGTTGCTTTTTGTGACGTAGCAACGATATCGTTAAGGAAATCGTTATGTGTGACAGCGACCAACGATCAGGCCCCTGCTGGGAGATCGTTGGTCGCTGAGGAAAGTCCAGAACTTTATTTCGTCGCTGGACTCCCTGCAGACATCACTGGATCGGCGTGTGTGACGCCGATCCAGCGATGTCTTCACTGGTAACCAGGGTAAACATCGGGTTACTAAGCGCAGGGCCGCGCTTAGTAACCCGATGTTTACCCTGGTTACCAGCGTAAAAGTAAAAACAACAAACACTACATACTTACCTACCGCTGTCTGTCCCCGGCGCTCTGCTTCTCTGCACTCCTCCTGCACTGGCTGTGAGCGTCGGCCAGCCGGAAAGCACAGCGGTGATGTCACCGCTCTGCTTTCCGGCCGCTGTGCTCACAGCCAGTGCAGAGGAGTGCAGAGAAGCAGAGCGCCGGGGACAGACAGCGGTAGGTAAGTATGTAGTGTTTGTTTTTTTACTTTTACGCTGGTAACCAGGGTAAACATTGGGTTACTAAGCGCGGCCCTGCGCTTAGTAACCCGATGTTTACCCTGGTTACCGGGGACCTCAGGATCGTTGGTCGCTGGAGAGCTGTCTGTGTGACAGCTCTCCAGCGACCATACAGCGACTAGCAGCGATCGACATCGTTGTCGGTATCGCTGCAGCGTCGCTGAGTGTGAAGGTACCTTTAAGGTACCGTCACACTTAGCGACGCTGCAGCGATACCGACAACGATCCAGATCGCTGCAGCGTCGCTGTTTGGTCGCTGGAGAGCTGTCACACAGGCAGCTCTCCAGCGACCAACGATGCCGGTAACCAGGGTAAACATCGGGTAACTAAGCGCAGGGCCGCGCTTAGTAACCCGATGTTTATCCTGGTTACCATCCTAAAAGTAAAAAAAAACAAACACTACATACTTACCTACAGCCGTCTGTCCTCCAGCGCTGTGCTCTGCACTCCTCCTGTACTGTCTGTGTGAGCACAGCGGCCGGAAAGCAGAGCGGTGACGTCACCGCTCTGCTTTCCGGCTGACCGACGCTCACAGCCAGTACAGGAGGAATGCAGAGCACAGCGCTGGAGGACAGACGGCTGTAGGTAAGTATGTAGTGTTTGTTTTTTTTACTTTTAGGATGGTAACCAGGGTAAACATCGGGTTACTAAGCGCGGCCCTGCACTTAGTTACCCGATGTTTACCCTGGTTACCAGCGAAGACATCGCTGAATCGGTGTCACACACGCCGATTCAGCGATGTCTGCGGGGAGTCCAGCGACCAAATAAAGTTCTGGACTTTCTTCCCCGACCAGCAACAGCACAGCAGGGGCCTGATCGCTGCTGCCTGTCACACTGGACGATATCGCTAGCGAGGACGCTGCAACGTCACGGATCGCTAGCGATATCGTCTAGTGTGACGGTACCTTAAGATTTAACAAGTGTCTCTCAGGCCAGCATCACTGATAAGGAGAAGAATGGTGATGAGATCAAGTAGCATTACTTTATTATTTAAACTATTTACATAGATTTTCCTCCTCTGTTTATAATACAAACAAACTGGCAGGCAAGGACAAAGCATCTAATTAACATATCAGCAAGCATCATTGTTCAGTGGCCATGCAAATTATTGTTTTGGAAAGATAACAGACAATAAATTATAGAAGATATTACTAGAAGTAACTATTTGTCCTACAAGAAGAGTCAATACTTCAGACAACAGTTTATGATTCTGGGCCTACACAATTTGCACCTGGCTAATTAAGATAAAAGGCTGTGTCTTCACACACGGTATTAGACCAGGAGATCAGAGCTGTATTATTACATCTCACACACTGAGAAGCCTGTTTAGCCTATGATGTTTTTGCCTGCTTAAAGGGGTGGCTTGAAGGCAAAGTCAGTTTGCTCCAAACTCCCTATCAGTTTGATGCTGTTGCAGCGCTCCAGAGTTCTGGTTTGTTGCAGTAATGTTATTCTTCCTCCAGGGGGAGTGATGTTACGTCTGAAGGCAATGAAGGAGATATTCTGTCCAGGTATCACAACCATTACATACACTTCAAACTCCAGTCCACCAGGGGGAGCAAATGTTCTATCTACTAGGCCACTCCTCACACTTGGGTAAAACTGGTAGTTGGAGGGAAAGTTAGAGAGTTCCTGGCTGGGGACCGACACGGAAAGGTCTCCAGGTTGAGCTGGCTGGAGTGATCTCCAGTCAGATCCAGACTGCGGTCTGAGGAGGACGAGGGTACACGGAGCTGCGCCTGCATCCCATGCGGCAGCATCCTAAGAAAGGACACGAAAGGAAGTGTGTTGCAGTGAGTGAGCAACGAAGTCATAGCAACAGGAGTGAAACATCAGAGGGAGACCAGCTAGAAGCAAGCTGCCTCTTTCTGAAGTGCAGGACCGGTAGCCAGAACTCCGAGGGAGTAAAGAGCTCTATGCCGTTACTTCAGAAACTGGCAGGACAGTAAATTCCACGTTAGCTGCCCGACCATTTACACAGGAGGCACGGTGGCAACTTGTGGAGGCTGGGGCGTCTCTAGGGTCCCTATAAAAAGCCTCAGGCCACCAGTCATACATGTTTTGTTCTATCCAACCACGGGGAACAGTGAGAGGAGTAACAACAGTGAGGACCTTATTGGAGCAAATGCAAGTAGGGACCTACTGTATTACTGTGTGCTAGGGGAAGGCTATTGATTTCCACCTGGATAAGGGGACTCTGGATTTGCCTTCAGACCGGCCGGACTCTGCCTACTGTTATGATACCGTGGTCTAGGAGCAACATGGAACGAGCTCTGAAGGACGTGGTAACTGTACTGACCGCAGTCCCTAAGCTCAACACAACACTAGAAGTAGCTGTGGAATGCTCCTAACTCTCCCTAGGCATCTTGTCACAGCCTAAGAGCTAACTACCCCTAAAGAAAGAAGCAGGAAAACTATCTTGCCTCAGAGAAAATACCCAAAGGATAGATTAGTCCCCCACAAATAATGACTGTGAGTGGAGAGGGAAAAGACATACACAGAATGAAACCAGGATGAGCACAGGAGGCCAGTCTAGCTAAATAGATAGGACAGGATGGAATACTGTGCGGTCAGTATAAAACACTACAAAAATCCACGCAAAAAAAAAACTCCACACCTGACTAAAGGTGTGGAGGGCAAATCTGCCTCCCAGAGCTTCCAGCAAGACAGAATAAATTCACACTGATGAGCTGGACAAACATAGAAAGCACAGAATGGATAAGTCCACAATCTATGGACAGAAAAGAGCAAGCAAAAACTTAGCTTAGCTGAACTGGTCAGGATAACAGGGAACTCCAAAGAGATGTGAATCCAACCAGAAACCATTTACAAGTGGCACTGGCTGAAGACAGAGCCAGACCTAAATAGCCGAGCAGAAGAGAAGATAAGTGGAGGCAGCTGATGACAGCTAACTCCAAGGAGCAGCCATACCACTAGAAACAACAAGAGGGAGCCCAAGAGCAGAACTCACAAAAGTGCCACTTACAACCACCGGAGGGAGCCCAAGAGCGGAATTCACAACAGCCTACCCTGTGGTCCCTACCCTTGACTGTGGATGCTGAAGCCTTCAGTAAAGGTAAAGAGACTGCAACCGTGTGTCCTCGTTATTCACTGTGCCTTACATCATCCACCATCTACACTCTGCGAAGCCCTGGGGACATACTTCACCTGTGGGAAGGTATACCATCAAGCTGCAATAACATCACCCCAGCGGACCCCTAAGCAGCGTCGGTCACCCTGACCGAATACCACAGGTGGCGTCACGAACATTATCCCTTTAAAGACCTTTCCCCACATTATCAACGGACCTCCCGAGGGCCACGGACCAGGTCAGCCACCGTGACAACCCCACTGAGAACCGAAGGACCCGGTACCGAGTACCCCACGGCCCCACGGGGGCGCTCCACTATTATTCAAGCTATTTTCTGATATACTTGTTTTAAAAATTCCCTACCATTCCCCAATTACACTGTCTAACGGCTGCTATTGTGTTTTTTTTCCCTCTACTTTCTGTATGATGATGCTTCATTTCAGAATCCCAATGCATGGTCATTGGCTGGTCACAATCTGAGGTTACTGTCACAGCCCCTGCCCTCTCTCTGAAATTAAGTGTCATCAGTGACGCTCATTTCAGGGGTGGTGCTGTCCCTGCTGTCTCCCCCATGTGATGTGCGCAGCATGCTGTCTTCCCTGTGTGCACTTGGTTGTATGCTTACAGCTAGGGCCAGACTGGCCATCGGCCAGACTGGCCGACTCATCCCCCTGCCAGCGCCGCCGCATTCAACTATACTGGCGTCTATGACGCCGGTACAGCTGAATGCAATGATGGAGCAGAGTGCGTCTGCTGACGCTTCCTCTCCCATCATTCCCCGCTCTGCCTGGCGCTGACACTGCGGGTGCGCGATAACGTCATATCATCGCGCACCTGCTATGTGACCGGGCAGACTGCAGCTGCTGAGAGCAGAGCCAGGAGCAGCGCTGGGCATGAGGAGAGGTGAGTGTTTTTTTTTAAATATATCACTGAGTGATATATGTGGGGGCTATTGGGGGGGGTGGCTGTATTACATTCTATGGTGGCTGGCTGCATTACATTCTATGGGGGGCTGGCTGTATTACATTCTATTGGGGCTGTGCTACATTACATTCTATGGGGGCTGTGTTGTATTACATTCTATGAGGGGGATGGCTGTATTACATTCTATGGGGACTGGCTGCATTACTTTCTATGGGGGCTGGCTGCATTACATTCTATGTGCCAGTCATTACACTGGTTACCCATCCACTCAAGAATCCAGTACAAAACTACTACCCTCATCCACAAAGCACTCCATGGCTCAGCACCACCCTACATCTCCTCTCTGGTCTCAGTCTACCACCCTACCCGTGCCCTCCGCTCCGCTGATGACCTCAGGTTAGCATCCTCAATAATCAGAACCTCCCACTCCCGTCTCCAAGACTTTACACGTGCTGCGCCGATTCTTTGGAATGCACTACCTAGGATAATACGATTAATCCCCAATCCCCACAGTTTTAAGCGTGCCCTAAAAACTCATTTGTTCAGACTGGCCTACCGCCTCAATGCATTAACCTAACGATCCCTGTGTGGCCTATATTAAAAAAAAAAAAAAAAAATTAATTAACTGGTTCATGCAGCTTTACATGAACACCCAAGCCTTACACTATGGCTGGTCCGAATAACTATAGCAATTGTTACCATCCACCTCTCGTGTCTCCCCTTTTCCTCATAGTTTGTAAGCTTACGAGCAGGGCCCTCACTCCTCTTGGTATCTGTTTTGAACTGTATTTCTGTTATGCTGTAATGTCTATTGTATGTACAAGTCCCCTCTATAATTTGTAAAGCGCTGCGGAATATGTTGGCGCTATATAAATAAAAATTATTATTATTATTATGGGGGCTGTGCTATATTATATTCTATGGGGGCTGGCTGTATTACATTCTATGGGGGCTGGCTGCATTGCATTCTATTGGGGCTGGCTGCATTACATTCTATCGGGGCTGGCTGCATTATATTCTATGGGTGGCTGGCTGCATTACATTCTATGGGTGGCTGGCTGCATTACATTCTATGGGGGCTGGCTGCATTACATTCTATGGGGGCTGGCTGCATTACTTTCTATGGGGGCTGGCTGCATTACATTCTATGGGGGCTGTGCTGCATTACATTCTATGGGGGCTCTGCTGCATTACATTCTATGGGGACTGGCTGCATTACATTCTATTGGGGCCATGCTGCATTACATTCTATATGGGCTGTGCTGCATTACATTCTATGGGGGATGGCTGCATTACATTCTATGGGGGCTGTGCTGCATTACATTCTATGGGGGCTGTGCTGCATTACATTCTGTGGGCGCTGTGCTGCATTACATTCTAGGGGGGCTGTGCTGAATTGCATTCTATGGGGGCTGGCTGCATTACATTCTATGGGGGCTGTGTTGTATTACATTCTATGGGGGCTGTGCTGCATTACATTCTATGGGGGCTGTGCTGCATTACATTCTATGGGGGTTGTGCTGTATTACATTCTATGGGGGCTGGCTGCATTACATTCTATGGGTGGTTGGCTGCATTACATTCTATGGGGGCTGTGCTGTATTACATTCTATGGGGACTGGCTGCATTACATTCTATTGGGGCTGGCTGCATTACATTCTATGGGAGCTGGCTGCATTACATTCTATGGGGGCTGGCTGCATTACATTCTATGGGTGGCTGGCTGCATTACATTCTATGGGGACTGGCTGCATTACATTCTGTGGGTGGCTGGCTGCATTACATTCTATGGGGGTGGCTGCATTACATTCTATAGGGGCTGGCTGCATTACATTTTATGGGGGAGGGCTGTATTGCATTCTATTGGGTGCTGTATTATATTCTATGGAGGGACTACATTATATTCTATGGGGGGCTGCATTATACTATATGAGGGGGCTGCATTATATTCTCTGGGGTTACATTATACTCACGGGGCTACAATATATTCTGTGGGGTGACTGCATTATACTCTGGGGTGTCATCATTATACTATATGTGGGCTGCATTATACTGTATCGAGGACTATGGGGAATACATTATACTATATGAAGAACTATGGGGTGCATTATACTATGGGAAGTGAATTGTACTACATGGATGACAATGGCGGGGCATTATACTATATGGAGCACTATGAGGAATGTATTATACTATTTGGAGGACTGAGGAATGTATTATACTATTTGGAGGACTGAGGAGTGTATTATACTATATGGAGGAATTGCAGTGTATTTTAATATATGGAGGTCTATGAGGAGTGTATTATACTATATGGAGGACTATGTGGAGTGTATAATACTATATGGAGGACTGAGGAGTGTATTATACTATATGGAGGACTGAGGAGTGTATAATACCATATGGAGGACTGAGGAGTGTGTTATACTATATGGAGGACTGAGGTGCACATTATAATATATGGAGGACTATGGGGTGTATTATACTAAACAAGCAAAATGCTGCCTATTCATCGAGTGATTGGATTGTTTATGTGGGAACAGAAATCCTTGTTCTCAGCAGCACATCGCCAGTGTAAACTGTAGTTGTGCTGCTGATAACATGATACTGTATGGGGACAGATTGATCTAATTGTGATTGTTCTGTCCCCATCATTCTTTCTCAGTTGGTGTAAAGAGGCCGGGAAACAAGCGAACGACTTCAGTATTGTCGATCACACTTGTTTAGTGGCCTGAGATCAACGCATGTAAATACAGCAGAAATGCTTCGCAGGGAGACCAGGCAAGGATGATGACAGTTGTAGTTAGCACCCGGCGCCTGGGAATAGCGCTAACTCTACTGCTTTTCCCAGCCGCCAGAGAATTTAATTCTGGTACGTGTAATGATTTTTAGGGTTGATGTCAGCTGCGTAATGTCAGCTGCTATCAATCCCTGGTGTAAGTAATGGAGAGGTGTCTATCAGACACCCCCACTACTAGCCCAGACCTTGTGAGACCCAGCGACTCTGAAGAGCGGTGACGGTGGTAACAATACTGCTCTTCACAGTCGCCGAGCTCAGCGCAAGACCCAGAATATCTGAAGAGCGGTGACGTTACTGATGTCACCGCTCTTCAGAGTCACCGGGTCTCGTGCTGCGCAGCGGAACCAAAAGTGGCTGTAGGCAAAGTTTATGGAGCATCAGAATGAGGTTCCATAGTCTTTGGTCGTCTCATCTCTTCATTATCTAAGAGATCCAGTTATGTAGGTAAAGTAGCGACTTTTCTTGGTACTGCAACTAAAAGTAATAAATAGGACTGAGCTGTAATGCTGGATACACCTGTGATTATCTACTATATAATTGTCTAAGGGTCACTTACGTCTGTCTTTCTGTCTGTCTTTCTGTCTGTCTGTCACGGATATTCATTGGTCGCGGCCTCTGTCTGTCATGGAAATCCAAGTCGCTGATTGGTCGCGGCAAAACAGCCACGACCAATCAGCGACGGGCACAGTCCGGAAGAAAATGGCCACTCCTTCCTCCTCGCAGTCAGTGCCCGGCGCCCGCATACTCCCCTCCGGTCAGCGCTCACACAGGGTTAATGACAGCGTTGACCGCGGTGTAACGCACTCGGTTAATGCTGCTATTAACCCTGTGTGGCCAACTTTTTACTATTCATGCTGCTTAGGCAGCATGAATAGTGAAAAGATCTAATGTTAAAAAAAATAAAAAATAGTTATATACTTACCCTCCAGTGGCCCCCGGATCAGGAACTGACCTTTCCCGCTCCTCGCGACGCCCCGGTGACCACTCCATGCATTGCGGACTCGCGAGATGATGACGTGCGGTCTCGCGAGACCGCTACATCATCATCTCGCGAGACCGCAATGCACTCTTCAGACCGGAGCGCGCAAGAAGCGTCGGTAAACGCTTCGATCCGGGGGCCAACGGAGGGTGAGTATATAACTATTTTTTATTTTACTTCTTTTTTTTAACAGGGATATGGTGCCCACATTGCTATAGACTGCGTGGGCTGTGCAATACATTACGTGGGATAGGCAATATACTACGTGGGCTGTGCAATATACAACGTGGGCTGCGCAATATACAACATGGGCTGGGCAATATACTATGTGGGCTGGGCAATATACTACGTGGACTGCGCAATATACTACGTGGACTGCGCAATATACAACGTGGACTGCGCAATATACAACGTGGGCTGCGCAATATACAACGTGGGCTGCGCAATATACAACGTGGGCTGCGCAATATACAGCGTGGGCTGCGCAATATACTACGTGGGCTGGGCAATGTACTACGTGGGCTGCGCAATGTACTACGTGGGCTGCGCAATGTACTACGTGGGCTGCGCAATGTACTACGTGGGCTGCGCAATGTACTACGTGGGCTGTGCAATGTACTGCGTGGGCTGTGCTATACACTACACATACATATTCTAGAATACCCGATGCGTTAGAATCAGGCTACCATCTAGTATGTTATATAGTCGTGTTACACTCCCCTCACTTCTTGTGACCTACAAGTGTACAAAGATATTATACAGTCACCATGTGACAAGTGGGCCTGTGTACCTTCGAATGCCAGGGCTGAATTTTAGTCCCAGGGTGGCCCTGCTTAGAGCTCTGGTGAATAATAATTAATGATGAGCGAACATGCTCAAACTCAACGTGCTCAAACATGCTCGGGTGTTATCCGAGTATCTTGGGTGTGCTCGGATAATATGTTTGAGTCCCTGCAGCTGCATGTTTAGTGGCGGTAGGCAGCTGCAACACATGCGAGGATTGCCTAACAAACAAGCAATCCCCGCATGTGTTGAGGCTGTCTAACAGCCACAAGACATGCCGCCGCGGGGACTCAAACATATTATCCGAACATATCCAAGATACTTGGATAACACCTTATCTGAGCACTTTCGATCGTCACTAGTAGTAATAAGCCAGGAACAGAGCAGTGTTGGAATATTCTGCAGAGACCAGTGACGTCCCTTGCGGAGGCAGCGCTGGTTTCTTGCCCTGCCGGATATAGTGACACCACTCTGTTCCCGGTGTCAGTGGTTAGACAGTATAATTAGAGAACGGTAGGGAATTTTTAAAGCAAGTATATTAGAAAATAGCATCAAATAGATAGGGAGTTAGGAGCAAAATGACTTTGCCATTGGACCACCTCTTTAGGTTAGGCATACGGGGGAAGAAGTAAACACCTTCAGTTAAAACTCTCCGATAATGCTCACTTGCACTTAACAAAAATTCATATGATGCCAAATACTTTGATTTGTAAAGTCTCCTCTATGGGAAGCCGAAAAAAAAAATAAAAAAAAACAGCACCAATATTTTATTCTGCTCTGCCACCACTATTACATTGAGCGTTTAGTTAAAACTGAAATATTTAGTGAAAGGTCCTCTTAAATCGTCTTTTGTCCCACAGCATATGAATGAAAGTGCTAATTTATAAGGAATGCAGCAACAGATAGAAGACATAAAAGTGGCATTGGATTTACATTTCAAAGATCTGCCTGACTATAAATGCCACAGGTACAGCGGACCTTCAGCTTCTCGCTAAAGTTGTTACTTGTACTAACTCCAGCCTCAGACACTTCGTCCTAACGCTGAGGCCGGCTCACCTGACATCATTACTATGTTAAACCGGCGCAGACCTAGGAGCTTATACGCTAAGGCTACTTTCACACTATCATCGTTTGGCCTCCGTCGCAATGCGTCATTTTTGCCCGCAGGATGCGTTTTTTCTCCATAGACTTTCATTAGCGACGCATTGTGACGGATTGCCACACGTCGCATCCGTCGTGCGACGGATGCGTCGTGTTTTTGCAGTCCGTCGGGACAAAAAAAGTTACATGCAACGTTTTTTGTCCGTCGGTTCCGCTTTTTCCGACCGCGCATGCGCGGCCGAAACTCCGCCACCTCCTCCCCAGACCTTACAATGGAGCAGCGGATGCATTGAAAAACTGCATCCGCTGCCCCCGTTGTGATTTTATTTCACAGTATGCGTCGGTACGTCAGCCCGACGCACTGCGACGGGCCCATACCGATGCTAGTGTGAAAGTAGCCTAAGACTGACACGTGCAGCGGTGGACAACCTGATGGTTCAGATACTTGTCATCCATACCACTACTTTGGACTGAAGCTGCTCCTCGCAGTCTTTCAGTGCCCTTTGACATACTCATCTCTGCTGTTCCACTGAGACTTGCTACAACACTACAAGTAACACACTTGGGGGAAAAAGTTGATATGTTTCTGCGTTGCCAAATGACAAAAAACTGATCCATATTATGTTTGATCTCTTATCATTTTTTTGTAAACGCATTTTGAGTTGTTAATACCTCTTCATCTGGACAAACCACAATGATAAGTTTGTATCTAATCACATTGGTGGATCGGCAGCAGCCTATTTCAACAAGCTCTCATAGGTGTTGTGACTGTCACAATCACATCAGGTGAGCAAATCCTTTTTTATAATTTCCCTTATAAACCGGATGAGACCCAATAGCGCCATTTGTCGTTCTCAGGTTTTACTTCATTCATCACTACAAGTAAGGACCCTGACATACTGAGCTCTGCTGTTCTGCTCGAATCTGCTGAATCGCTACAGGTAAGTCTCCTCACATACCCAGCTCTGCTGTTCTGCTGGATTTTACAAAAATTCGATCAGTGATTCTCCTACCATGCCAAGATCTGCAGTTGTCCTGGGCTCTGCTCCATTGTTAATAGTGACTATGACATACCCAGCTCCGCTGGGTTTTTGTATGTTGTGTGATGCAGTGACCCATGCTGCAGCTAGGGGGCGCTGTGTGTGCTTCTCAGGATACGCATGGAGGTGTAACTGTAATGGTGATAATGAGATAGTGACTGGCATTATTTTAAATGGCCGGTATGTGTCGCAGAGGGAGTCTGCGCTGTAAGCCTGAAGTAATGTTGTTTTGTATAGCTTTAAAGAGAGGCTTGCAGGGTTAGTCTGAGAGCTGGGTGGGTCTGACTAACCACACACACCTCTCACCTATGGGAGTGGTTACAAGTATGTAATGTGACCAGGGTGTGGGTCACATGTCTCTGATTGTATGGACCTGAATGGTTCTTGGCTGTAAGGTCCTGTGAGAGGGAAGGCCTGGGTGTTGGGAGGTCCAGAGTGGGGACCGGATCCCTGAAGAGAACCTGGTGAGGCCGTGATCCTGAGTGGCCTGGGTGTTGGGAAGTCCAGAGTGGGGACCACATCCCTGAAGAGCACCTGGTGAGGCCGTGATCCTGAGTGGCCTCTGTGTTGGGAGGTCCTGTGTGTGGACCGGATCCCTGAAGAGCATGAGGAGAGGCCGTGATCCTGATTGGCCTCTGTGTTGGGAGGTCCTGTGTGTGGACCGGATCCCTGAAGAGCATGAGGAGAGGCCGTGATCCTGAGTGGCCTCTGTGTTGGGAGGTCCTGTGTGTGGACCGGATCCCTGAAGAGCACGAGGAGAGGCCGTGATCCTGAGTGGCCTCTGTGTTGGGAGGTCCTGTGTGTGGACCGGATCCCTGAAGAGCACGAGGTGAGGCTATGGATTTGCAGAGCCGGTGATGGCTACTGTGTTGGGGAAGCTACCATCCTTCGGTGGGTCTGGAACCGATTGGTGTATGCCTGTCAGGCAAGTTGGTGATCCCCGTTAGGCAGCTTCTCCAGTGGATATAATGAACTGTTCGGCATGTGGTCGGCGTGTTTAGAGACTCTGTATTAAAGCCTAGTACTAAGAAGCATTATGAATTGTGAGGTCAACCATGGTTACCATGGGTGACCTCACAATTCATAATGCTTCATAATGGACAGACTGAGGTCCAGCATGTTTAGTGACCTCAACTTAATGACATGTTCTAATACAGTGTGTAATGGACTGTTCATGGTACAGTTTATGACTCTATAATAAACCGCATAAACTGTTATGTGAAAAAAGTGTTCCTGTGTACCTTAAATCTTGCGAGTGTCCCCCAACACACTCAGTAAGCGCTATCTAACAGTTGCTAAACTCTACTACTTTTTTTTACCTTCCAGCTTCCTTGGGGTCCACTACATACTCCACTACTACAGCTTCCATCCAGCCTCTACAACCCTCATTGCTTCTACCCGTTCACGTCTCTGCATCAACATCATTTGTCTGTGCAGCATTATGACTTCTCATCCAGTTAAAGAACGTTGAGAATCCAATCTCCCTACTAGGCGAGACATAATAATAATATTGTAAATACGTTTAAACTACTTAAAGGGGTTGTTCTTAAAGAGTAACCGTTCACGCGATGTGAGGATTCACGAGTCTGCAGTCTGTGATATCCTCTAAAAACAGAACCTGCATTATATTAGCGAGGTGCTTTCTTACATAAGAATTGCACATTCAAAAGCAGCAGAAAAAGCTTCTTTTAGTAAAAATGCAGCATGCAACAGTAAATATTAGTGTAGTTTTGTGAGGAGTTGGTGGGTGCAGTTGTGGAGTTGTGCCTGTGGAGGTCACTGTTGAGCCTTAGTTCTCTGTAATCTGCTCTCTTCTGGCCAGGACTAGTGATGTAATCTACTATATAAAGCTGAATGTGTGTGTGTGTGTGTATGTGTGTATATCCGGGATTGGCATCTGCACCGTCGCAGCTACAGCCACAAAATTTTGCACAGTCACAAGTCTGGACCCCGAGAGCGTCATAGGCTATATTGTGAGGTGAAATTTTAACCCCGCGCGTTCCAATTCACCAAACAATTTTGCCCCTATCTACATAATGGGGAAAAAAGTGAAAGGAAAAGTGTTGGAAGCGTCGCAGCTACAGCAACAAAATTTTGCACAGTCACACGTCTGGACCCTGAGAGCGTCATAGGCTATGTTGTGAGGTGAAATATTAACCCCGCGCTTTCCAATTCACCAAACAATTTTGCCCCTATCTACATAATGGGGAAAAAAGTGAAAGGAAAAGTGTTGGAGGCGTCGCAGCTACAGCCACAAAATTTTGCACAGTCACACGTCGGGACCCTGAGAGCGTCATAGGCTTCGTTGTGAGGTGAAATTTTAACCCCGCGCGTTCCAATTCACCAAACAATTTTGCCCCTATCTACATAATGGGGAAAAAGTGAAAGGAAAAGTGTTGGAGGCGTCGCAGCTACAGAAACAAAATTTTGCACAGTCACACGTCTGGACCCCGAGAGCGTCATAGGCTATGTTGTGAGGTGAAATTTTAACCCCGCGCTTTCCAATTCACCAAACAATTTTGCCCCTATCTACATAATGGAAAAAAATGAAAGGAAAAGTTTAGGAGGCAAATTGACAGCTGCCAGATGTGAACAAGGGGGACTTAAAGAATGAGAGCGATGGCGCCAAAGAGTATGTACCGTACAGTTGCTAAGGTGGGGCCTCGACATGGGATACTCACCACACACGGGGATATGAACACACACAAAATGCGCCACACACTACCACGTGCTTGAACACATATTACCCTCAGCACACATTTCACCACAAATACACCAACCTCGCCACATAAAAGTCAAAACACAAAAGTCGCCACTCAAAACTCGCCACGCGCAGAGGTCGCCACATGCAAAAACTAGGCTCTTGCAAAACTCGCCACAAGTGCAAAATTCTCCTCATGAAAAACTCGCCACACGCAAAACTTGCACACGCGGAAAAATTGCCACATGCACAAAAGTTGCAACACATGCAAAAGTTGCCTCACACAAAACTTGCACATACTCAAAAGGCACCACACATAATACTCGCAACGCGCAAAACTCGCCATGCGCAAAACTTGCTGCACACAACTTGCTACACTAACCTGTCACATGTAACTCAACACACAAAAAGTTGCTACACGCATGTTGCTACACAAAACTCATCTCACAAAAGTCGCTACATGCATGTCGCCACACGCAACTCAACACACACAACTTGACAAACGAAACTCGCCCTAAAACACACACAAGTCTGGTATTATCCTTCAAAAATAAAAATCTGATTAATAAGCAGACAAACTACAACAATTGCACCATATAGGAAATACGGCAGCTGTCAGTCACATGACCTGTCTATTATGTGTATGTGTGAGCTAATATATACTGCCATGGGGAGGGCTTCCTGTTGGCTGGGGATTTATCAGGCTGCCAATTTATCTTACAAATACTGAGGTAAAAATACTGAGCAAATAACGTGTGAACGAGGTCTAATACAGGAGATCACACAGGTATATACTATATACAGGGGAGATGACACACAGATATATACTATATACAGGAGAGATGACACACAGGTATATATTATATAGAGGAGGAGATGACATACAGGTACATACTATATACAGGAGGAGATGATATACAGGTATATACTATATACAGGAGGAGATGACACACAGGTATATACTATATACAGGAGCAGATTACCTACAGGTATATACTATATACATGAGGAGATGACATACAGGTATATGCTATATATAGAAGATGACATACAGGTATATACTATATACAGGAGGAGATGACACACAGATATATACTATATACAGGGGAGATGACACACAGGTATATACTATATACAGGAGGAGATGACATACAGGTATATACTATATATAGAAGGAGATGACATACAGGTATATACTATATATAGGAGGAGATGACATACAGGTATATATATATATAGGAGGAGATGACATACAGGTATATACTATAAATAGGAGGAGATGACATACAGGTATATACTATATATAGGAGGAGATTACATACAGGTATATACTATATTCAGGAGAGATGACATACAGGTATATACTATATACAGGAGATGACATACAGGTGTATACTATATATAAGGGAGATGACAAACATGTACAGTGGGGCAAAAAAGTATTTAGTCAGTCAGCAATAGTGCAAGTTCCACCACTTAAAAAGATGAGAGGCGTCTGTAATTTACATCATAGGTAGACCTCAACTATGGGAGACAAACTGAGAAAAAAAAATCCAGAAAATCACATTGTCTGTTTTTTTAACATTTTATTTGCATATTATGGTGGAAAATAAGTATTTGGTCAGAAACAAACAATCAAGATTTCTGGCTCTCACAGACCTGTAACTTCTTCTTTAAGAGTCTCCTCTTTCCTCCACTCATTACCTGTAGTAATGGCACCTGTTTAAACTTGTTATCAGTATAAAAAGACACTTGTGCACACCCTCAAACAGTCTGACTCCAAACTCCACTATGGTGAAGACCAAAGAGCTGTCAAAGGACACCAGAAACAAAATTGTAGCCCTGCACCAGGCTGGGAAGACTGAATCTGCAATAGCCAACCAGCTTGGAGTGAAGAAATCAACAGTGGGAGCAATAATTAGAAAATGGAAGACATACAAGACCACTGATAATCTCCCTCGATCTGGGGCTCCACGCAAAATCTCACCCCGTGGGGTCAGAATGATCACAAGAACGGTGAGCAAAAATCCCAGAACTACGCGGGGGGACCTAGTGAATGAACTGCAGAGAGCTGGGACCAATGTAACAAGGCCTACCATAAGTAACACACTACGCCACCATGGACTCAGATCCTGCAGTGCCAGACGTGTCCCACTGCTTAACCCTGCTGTTCTGTTCGGTCTGGGGAGACCTATTTTGAACTTTGGTATTTTTTGGGGTGTTCAAGATGCGGTTCTGAAACTTGTGGTTGATTGACTTAAATGAGGATGGGTCGGTCGGCCACGGGTTTCAGAGCCGCATCTTGAATATTTTAAAGAATATTGAAGTTCAAAGTCGGTCATTTTTGACCAACAAAACAGCAGGGTTAAGCCAGTACATGTCCGGGCCCGTCTGAAGTTTGCTAGAGAGCATTTGGATGATCCAGAGGAGTTTTGGGAGAATGTCCTATGGTCTGATGAAACCAAACTGGAACTGTTTGGTAGAAACACAACTTGTCATGTTTGGAGGAAAAAGAATACTGAGTTGCATCCATCAAACACCATACCTACTGTAAAGCATGGTGGTGGAAACATCATGCTTTGGGGCTGTTTCTCTGCAAAGGGGCCAGGACGACTGATCCGGGTACATGAAAGAATGAATGGGGCCATGTATCGTGAGATTTTGAGTGCAAACCTCCTTCCATCAGCAAGGGCATTGAAGATGAAACGTGGCTGGGTCTTTCAACATGACAATGATCCAAAGCACACCGCCAGGGCAACGAAGGAGTGGCTTCGTAAGAAGCATTTCAAGGTCCTGGAGTGGCCCAGCCAGTCTCCAGATCTCAACCCTATAGAAAACCTTTGGAGGGAGTTGAAAGACCGTGTTGCCAAGCGAAAAGCCAAAAACATCACTGCTCTAGAGGAGATCTGCATGGAGGAATGGGCCAACATACCAACAACAGTGTGTGGCAACCTTGTGAAGCCTTACAGAAAACGTTTGACCTCTGTCATTGCCAACAAAGGATATATTACAAAGTATTGAGATGAAATTTTGTTTCTGACCAAATACTTATTTTCCACCATAATATGCAAATAAAATGATAAAAAAACAGACAATGTGATTTTCTGGATTTTTTTTCTCAGTTTGTCTCCCATAGTTGAGGTCTACCTATGATGTAAATTACAGATGCCTCTCATCTTTTTAAGTGGTGGAACTTGCACTATTGCTGACTGACTAAATACTTTTTTGCCCCACTGTATATACTGAGGTGAAAATGAGAGGTGTGAGGTGAAAATGAAAAGGTGTGAGTGCAAAATGAGAGGAGTGAGGGAAAATAGTGGAGTGATCGGAAAATGACAGATGTGAGGTCGAAATGACAAGTGTTAGGGGGGAATGAGAGGAGTGAGGGAGAAAATGAGAGGTGTGAGGGAGAAAATGAGAGATGTGAGGGGGAAAATTAAAGATGCGATTGGGAAAATGAGAGGCATGATGGGAAAATAAGAGAAGTGACGTGCTATAACTAACCACAGATATTTACTATGCCCAGGCAACGCCGGGCTCTTCAGCTAGTCTACTATATAAAGCTGAATGTGTGTGTGTGTGTGTGTATGTGTGTATGTCCGGGATTGGCATCTGCACCGTCGCAGCTATAGCCACAAAATTTTGCACAGTCACACGTCTAGACCCTGAGAGCGTCATAGGCTACGTTGTGAGGGGAAATTTTAACCCCGCGCTTTCCAATTCACCAAACAATTTTGCCCCTATCTACATAATGGGGAAAAAAGTGAAAGGAAAAGTGTTGGAGGCGTCGCAGCTACAGCCACAAAATTTTGCACAGTCACACGTCTGGACCCTGAGAGCGTCATAGGCTATGTTGTGAGGTGAAATTTTAACTCCGCGCTTTCCAATTCACCAAACTATTTTTCCCCTATCTACATAATGGGGAAAAGTGAAAGGAAAAGTGTTGGAGGCAAATTGACAACTGCCAGATGTGAACAAGGGGGACTTAAAGAATGAGAGCGATGGCGCAAAAGAGTATATACCGATCAGTTGCTAAGGTGGGGCCCCGACATGGGATTCTCACCACACACGGGGATATGAACACACACACAAAATGCGCCACACACTACCACGTGCTTGAACACATATACCACCCTCAGCACACATTTCACCACACATACACCAACCTCGCCACATAAAAGTCGAAACACAAAAGTCGCCGCTCAAAACTCGCCACGCGCAAAACTCGCCACATGCAAAAACTAGGCTCACGCAAAACTCGCCACAAGTGCAAAACTCACCTCATGGAAAACTCGCCACACGCAAAACTTGCACACGCGGAAAAATTGCCACATGCACAAAATTTGCAACACATGCAAAAGTTGCCTCACACAAAACTTGCACATACTCAAAAGGCACCAGATATAAAACTCACCACGCGCAAAACTCGCCATGCGCAAAACTTGCTGCACACAACTTGCTACACTAACCTGTCACATGCAACTCGACACACAAAAAGTTGCTACACGCATGTTGCCACACAAAACTCATCTCACAAAAGTCGCTACATGCATGTCGCCACACACAACTCAACACACACAACTTGACAAACGAAACTCGCCCTAAAACACACACAAGTCTGGCATTAGCCTTCAAAAATAAAAATCTGATTAATAAGCAGACAAACTACAAGAGCAACAAATGTACCATATAGGAAATACAGCAGCTGTCAGTCACATGACCTGTCTATTATGTGTATGTGTGAGCTAATATGTACTGCCAGGGGGAGGGCTTCCTGTTGGCTGGGGATTTATCAAGCTGCCAATTTATCTTACAAATACTGAGCAAATAACGTGTTAACGAGGTCTAATACAGGAGATCACACAGGTATATACTATATACAGGGGAGATGACACACAGATATATACTATATACAGGAGAGATGACACACAGGTATATACTATATAGAGGAGGAGATGACATACAGGTACATACTATAAATAGGAGATGACATACAGGTATATACTATATACAGGAGATGACACACAGATATATACTATATACAGGGGAGATGACACACAGGTATATACTATATACAGGAGGAGATGACATACAGGTATATACTATATATAGAAGGAGATGACATACAGTTATATACTATATATAGGAGGAGATGACATACAGGTATATACTATATATAGGAGGAGATGACATACAGGTATATACTATATATAGGAGGAGATGACATACAGGTATATACTATATACAGGGGAGATGACACACAACAGGTATATACTATATACAGGGGAGATGACATACAGGTATATACTATACACAGGAGATGACATACAGGTGTATACTATATATAAGGGAGATGACAAACATGTATATACTGAGGTGAAAATGAGAGGTGTGAGGTGAAAATGAAAAGGTGTGAGTGCAAAATGAGCGGAGATAGGGAAAATAGTGTAGTGATCGGAAAATGACAGATGTGAGGTCGAAATGACAAGTGTTAGGGGGGAATGAGAGGAGTGTGGGAGAAAATGAGAGATGTGAGGGGGAAAATTAAAGATGTGATTGGGAAAATGAGAGGCGTGATGGGAAAATAAGAGAAGTGACGTGCTATAACTAACCACAGATATTTACTATGCCCAGCAAACGCCGGGCTCTTCAGCTAGTCTACTATATAAAGCTGAATGTGTGTGTGTGTGTATGTCCGGGATTGGCATCTGCACCGTCGCAGCTACAGCCACAAAATTTTGCACAGTCACACGTCTGGACCCCGAGAGCGTCATAGGCTATATTGTGAGGTGAAATTTTAACCCCGCGCATTCCAATTCACCAAACAATTTTGCCCCTATCTACATAATGGGGAAAAAAGTGAAAGGAAAAGTGTTGGAGGCGTCGCAGGTACAGAAACAAAATTTTGCACAGTCACACGTCTGGACCCTGAGAGCGTCATAGGCTACGTTGTGAGGTGAAATTTTAACCCCGCGCTTTCCAATTCACCAAACAATTTTGCCCCTATCTACATAATGGGGAAAAAAGTGAAAGGAAAAGTGTTGGAGGCGTCGCAGATACAGAAACAAAATTTTGCACAGTCACACGTCTGGACCCTGAGAGCGTCATAGGCTATGTTGTGAGGTGAAATTTTAGCTCCGCGCTTTCCAATTCACCAAACTATTTTTCCCTATCTACATAATGGGGAAAAGTGAAAGGAAAAGTGTTGGAGGCAAATTGACAGCTGCCAGATGTGAACAAGGGGGACATAAAGAATGAGAGCGATGGCGCCAAAGAGTATATACCGTACAGTTGCTAAGGTGGGACCCCGACATGGGATACTCACCACACACGGGGATATGAACACACACACAAAATGCGCCACACACTACCACGAGCTTGAACACATATACCACCCTCAGCACACATTTCACCACACATACACCAACCTCGCCACATAAAAGTCGAAACACAAAAGTCGCCGCTCAAAACTCACCACGCGCAAAACTCGCCACATGCAAAAACTAGGCTCACGCAAAACTCGCCACAAGTGCAAAACTCACCTCATGGAAAACTCGCCACACGCAAAACTTGCACATGCGGAAAAATTGCCACATGCACAAAATTTGCAACACATGCAAAAGTTGCCTCACACAAAACTTGCACATACTCAAAAGGCACCAGACATAAAACTCACCACGTGCAAAACTCGCCATGCGCAAAACTTGCTGCACACAACTTGCTACACTAACCTGTCACATGCAACTCGACACACAAAGTTGCTACACGCATGTTGCCACACAAAACTCATCTCACAAAAGTCGCTACATGCATGTCTCCACACACAACTCAACACACACAACTTGACAAACGAAACTCGCCCTAAAACACACACAAGTCTGGTATTAGCCTTCAAAAATAAAATTCTGATTAATAAGCAGACACACTACAAGAGCAACAAATGTACCTTATTGGAAATACGGCAGCTGTCAGTCACATAACCTGTCTATTATGTGTATGTGTGAGCTAATATATACTGCCAGGGGGAGGGCTTCCTGTTGGCTGGGGATTTATCAGGCTGCCAATTTATCTTACAAATACTGAGGTAAAAATACTGAGCAAATAACGTGTTAACGAGGTCTAATACAGGAGATCATACAGGTATATACTATATATAGGGGAGATGACACACAGGTATATACTATATAAAGGAGGAGATGACATACAGGTACATACTATATACAGGAGGAGATGACATACAGGTATATACTATATACAGGAGGAGATGACACACAGGTATATACTATATACAGGAGCAGATTACCTACAGGTATATACTATATACAGGAGGAGATGACATACAGGTATATGCTATATATAGAAGATGGCATACAGGTATATACTATATACAGAAGGAGATGACACACAGATATATACTATATACAGGGGAGATGACACACAGGTATATACAGGAGGAGATGACATACAGGTATATACTATATATAGAAGGAGATGACATACAGGTATATACTATATATAGGAGGAGATGACATACAGGTATATACTATATATAGGAGGAGATGACATACAGGTATATACTATATATAGGAGGAGATGACATACAGGTATATACTATATACAGGGGAGATGACACACAGCAGGTATATACTATATACAGGGGAGATGACATACAGGTATATACTATATACAGGAGATGACATACAGGTGTATACTATATATAAGGGAGATGACAAACATGTATATACTGAGGTGAAAATGAGAGGTGTGAGGTGAAAATGAAAAGGTGTGAGTGCAAAATGAGAGGAGTGAGGGAAAATAGTGTAGTGATCGGAAAATGACAGATGTGAGGTCGAAATGACAAGTGTTAGGCGGGAATGAGAGGAGTGAGGGAGAAAATGAGAGGTGTGAGGGAGAAAATGAGAGATGTGAGGGGTAAATTAAAGATGTGATTGGGAAAATGAGAGGTGTGATGGGAAAATAAGAGAAGTGACATGCTATAACTAACCACAGATATTTACTATGCCCAGGCAACGCCGGGCTCTTCAGCTAGTCATGAATAAACAAGAATCAATTTCACCAAAAGTTCATGTGAACCTTATCCCTGCAAGAGAGAACATCATGCGGAAACTGATTAACTCTTGATGTTAGATCATGTGAGCGAGAGTAACCCTACTGATGGTGATGGGGCGGAGAGAGAGCACCACACGGCATTCATTCTGCAGCATGTCATGTGAACGGTCATAGGCAGGAGGCTGATGTAAAGGATTGTTAAGTCTGTATAGTGAAATGAGCACAACACAAACATCCTTGCTTTCTATAATAATGCATGATTAATGTTCACGTGTTGACACAAATGTCACTGTTTAGTAAATGTAAGGAGACAGAATTCATTTTGGCGCCCCCCCCCCCCCCCTCCCCCAGAACATATGTAATTTTCACACTTAAGGTACCGTCACACTAGACGATATCGCTAGCGATCCGTGACGTTGTAGCGTCCTCGCTAGCGATATCGTCCAGTGTGACAGGCAGCAGCGATCAGGCCCCTGCTGTGCTGTCGCTGGTCGGGGAAGAAAGTCCAGAACTTTATTGCGTCACTGGACTCCCCACAGACATCGCTGAACCGGCGTGTGTGACACCGATTCAGCGATGTCTTCACTGGTAACCAGGGTAAACATCGGGTAACTAAGCGCAGGGCCGCGCTTAGTAACCCGATGTTTACCCTGGTTACCATCCTAAAAGTAAAAAAAAACAAACACTACATACTTACCTACAGCAGTCTGTCCTCCAGCGCTGTGCTCTGCACTCCTCCTGTACTGGCTGTGAACGTCGGTCAGCCGGAATGCAGAGCGGTGACGTCACCGCTCTGCTTTCCGGCCGCTGTGCTCAGCCAGTACAGGAGGAGTGCAGAACACAGCGCTGGAGGACAGACGGCTGTAGGTAAGTATGTAGTGTTTGTTTTTTTTTACTTTTAGGATGGTAACCAGGGTAAACATCGGGTTACTAAGCGCGGCCCTGCGCTTAGTTACCCGATGTTTACCCTGGTTACCAGCATCGTTGGTCGCTGGAGAGCTGTCTGTGTGACAGCTCTCCAGCGACCAAACAGCGACGCTGCAGCGATCCGGATCGTTGTCGGTATCGCTGCAGCGTCGCTAAGTGTGACGGTACCTTTAGTCATGTACCGACGAGCTCCTCTCCCTAATGCTCTCAATGTTCAGTGAAAAACAGAGAAGCAGAAGAGAAGCTCGTTGTCACCAGACCATAAGTGTGAAAGTCGCATGTGTGTGAAGTGTCCATGTGACGACTGCTGGAACCTGCAGAGCTGAATCCTGACATCGCAGCTTCTGAATTCTCACAACTAGTGCACTGCACACTTTTAGGATTCTCCTTTGCCGGTGGACAGTCATGTCAGCACAAGCATGTGATTTGGATACTTCTGACCACATTCCGACTAAACGTTCCCGGCCTCGCTCAGTTCGTTTTCATTGAGTGAAGCCACACATGTCTAGTCAGCACGTGACCGCATGTATGTAAATCACCAGCATGAGAGAATCCTGACAGTGTGCAGGGCGCACTGTGAGAAGTCAGAAGTCTGCAGTCACAAAGAATGACTGCAGACTCATCACAAACCTGGACATCCCCTTTAATGCTCCTAACATAAATAAAAACATGAGAGTTAGTATCACAAATAACATTTACATCCAGGTACCTTATAGATGACGTCGTCTCTGGAGTCATTCTCCTTCCTTTCTTCATCTTGTCCAGACCCCATGATGAGTTTTCTCATCCACAGCCGTCTCTGCGGACTTCCATCTTCTCCGCTCTTTTGCAGAAAATCTCCACATGATGCCCTTAAAGATACAAGTGTCATTATAATGCTCCTGTATAAAACATTGCCCCTCACTATATTGTCTGCACAAAATATGACCACCACACTGTCCCGCTTATGGTACATGCTCTTGACACTGACCTCTCCTTTCCATACCGGCCCCATCTTCACACTGTCCTCTCATACTGTGTCCCCCTATAGGGCCCAGTATTTAAACTGTACTCTCTCATCACACTCCCCCTCCTTGGTATACTGTCCGCTCCTGGCTGTGCCCTTACACTGTCCCCCCATGCTACAAACCCACTGCTCACTTTCTATTCTGTGCTCACTCATTTTTCTCCCCCCATACTGTCTCATCACACTATTCCCCTCCCTTCTCATTCCACAACCTCCCATTCCTTCCCCTCCCATTCCACAACCTCCATCATTTCCTCCTTCCCCAGCACTCCCATCATTGCCCATTCCACCTCCTCCATCATTTCCTCCTTTGCCTTTTCCACCATACCCATCATTTTCTCTTCCCCCACCATCCCCATCTTGGCCCTTTCCACCACCATCATCATTGTCCTTTCCGCCGCCATCACCACATCACCATACTTGCCCATTCGACCACCTCCATCATTTTCTCCCCCTCCAATATCATCAGTGTGCTTTCCACCACCACCATCCTTGTCCATTCTACCACCTCCATCATTTCTTCCCCCCTTCATTATTGCCCTTTTCACCACCTCCATGATTTCCTCCTCCCCCACCACCATCTTTGCCCATTCCAATTTCTCCCTCCATCATTGCCTCTCCCCATCATTGCCCATTCCACCACCTCCATCATTTCCTCCCCCTAACCCCATCATTGCCCATTCCACCTCCATCATTGCCACCTCCATCATTGCCCATTCCACCACATCCATCATCTCCTCCTCCCCCTCCATCCCAATTATTGCCCTCTCCCCATCATTGCCCTCACCTCTCCTCCCCGTACGCACACACAAAACCATTTACATCTCTGCACATTCACCCGCAGCGCTACGCATGCACGCACACACAACACCTCTCACTTATATACACAAACGCACAACACACACACAGCACCTCTCACTTATATACACACGCACAACACACACACAGCACCTCTCACTTATATACACAAATGCACAACACACACACAGCACCTCTCACTTATATACACACACGCACAACACACACACTGCACCTCTCACTTATATACAAACACGCACAACACACACACAGCACCTCTCACTTATATACACACAGAACAGACACACACAGCACCTCTCACTTATATACACACACGCACAACACACACACAGCACCTCTATATATACACACACAATTTACTACCGACCATTGCCCCTGGCCCCTGCTCCCTCCCTATCCTGGCTGCAGGCGCCATATAGCCGACCAACCCCCCAACCCAACCAGCCCCCTTAAATATCAAACGTTATCAGATTCTAATCTAAGTTTGGTAGGTGTCTTCAGCTCCATTACCCAGCCGTTCCCCGCGGTCTGGAGCTGGAGCACACTTACCACTGTCCAACAACACCGCAACACAGCAGCCTGTGCTTTGCCTGCCCTGCTGTGTCTGTGTGTGAAGAGAGAGTGACGTCACCGCTGCTGGCGCTTCACTGATGCGGTCAGCGGCATCTCAGCGGTCGTCAGAAGGGATCACAGTTCACAACAGCCAGGCAAGCCAAGGGTACTAGCGACAGCGGCGGCACAGCCGCGGCGTCGCTGTACACCTTGGGATTTTACTACGGTGCCCAGCACTTTCTCTGAGCCGGCTGTCAATTTGACAGCTGGCTCAGAGAACGGGATTATCTCAGACTGTGGGGGCAGCAGAATGCCGCCGACCGGGAGCCTCCTTGGACCGCCACATCATCAGGCGGCCCGCTGGCGCCCCCCTGTCGGCTGCACCCCCCTGGATACGCCACTGGACCTTTGCATTCGGGTGTAGGGGGCGTGACTAAGTTAAAAGAGCTACAGCGCACGGGAAAGCAGTCAGAGCAGGAACGCACAGCGCGCAGGAGGGCAGTGTCAGGGCTCTTACTGTGGGACCTCCAAGCAATGAATACCACAGTCTGACGGGTCTGCAAGCCATAACCAGACACTGCCGACAAGATCGTAGCTGGCCCTCCCTGACAGCATTGAAAGAGAGGGCAATCCCCGTAGTCAGGACGTAGACGCGCGCACTCTTCGGGGAAGTTGGGACACTCGTGAGTGGTTTCCCGCCACACCTGCTTCCAACCAGTTACTGTCTCTGGACTCTGACAAGACCAATGTTATAAACTTAGTGCTAAGTGCAGAGGAGATCAGTATCATGGGTCAGAAAAGAGGCCGAGAGACAACAGGTTAAGAGTTCAAGAATATTTATGATGGTATGCAGGTAAACAGCTATGACACAGCAGGTTAGTAGCAGACAGAGCTGGATAAGCAGTAAGCACGTGTACAGACCGTGGAAGTCCAAGTATGTCAGGTCCAGAGACCTGGAGACCAGAGCAGACCTCCTAGAAGGGAGCAGTCCAGCAGCAGAGACGAGTGCAGAGCAGATCCAGGGAAACAAGTCTTACGATGAAGAGATGTAGATCCAGAGACAGATGGGGTATCCCAAGGTAACGAAGAAACCAGCGAGATAGCAGTTCTTCCAGCTTGATCACAAGTCCAGGAACAAGATACTCAAGCAATGAGTAATATACAGAGCTCCCTTATATACACCACAGACAGGAACAGGGAAAGTCTGACAGGAAGAAAGATGGCCCCCGTGTGGCCAGTGACTCCATCTTAGGTAAGGGCAAAAGTAACCGAACTGAGGGCAACAGCAGACAGGAACAGATGTACAGTCCAAATCCTTACAACCAAGTGCTGTGTTCCTTACTGCTCACTGCTTCTAGACCCACCTATCGCAGACTGGATCACAAGGATTCGCCGCCGCCGACAAGATCAAGAACGCTATCTTCTCCAGGACTGCACCGGACCCCTCATGCGCCAGGGCCTTGGCTCCAATGCACACCGCCTGGAAACTGCGTTCTAAAGTCGTCGGACTGATATGTTTTTGCCTTACTGGAACTTACTATCCTATCCCCTACACCTATTACCCTGAGTTTCAAATCCCTTGTTGATATATGCTGTTTATTATATTTTCTCACTGCGAGGAGAATAACTGTTATAGTAAACCCCACGTTAACCCTTGCTCTGCCTCCAACCCGTTACTGCATCCCACAACCTGCTTATGGAGCGCCCGCTAGGGCCGTGGGGTACTCGGGCCGGGTCCAACGGTTCTTAAAGGGGTGGTCACGGCAACAGCGACCCGGTCTGTGGCCCTGGGCGTCCAATAAAAAGAACTACTATCTGAGACCCCTGGAACTTCTGAGATCCCCAACATGGCTGTTCTACCAAATCTGGGTGCATCCCAGGCCCCGTCAGTCTAACCTGATTCCACTACCCAACTGGATTCAGCGGAAACTCCTAGTATAAAATGTTCTGAGTGTTCGACAGCAAGAAAACCTAACCGGTATGATCAGGAACATTTTGTTTGGCAACAAATCGTCCAAGGGATAGGAGAATGTCAACGCATGCTAAAAGACTTATTGCTCGTGGAATGGCGAGCACAAAGAGAGGGGGAATGTAAGGAGAAGACCCGGATCAGGCATTCCTATTCCGTGACGGATCCGGAACTGTCGGGGCTGTCACCCAGGTTGCATGGGGGAAAACATGAGGCCCCGGACCGACCTTTGCATCCAGGTGTAGGGGGCGTGACTAAGTTGAAAGAGCCGCACCATGTGGGAAAGCAGTCAGTCAGAGTGGGAACGCACTGATACTATGAAAGAACCAGGCGCACCGCCATATGAAATATGTAAGAACCAGGATGCAACCAGTAGAAAATAGAATATCAAACCTAGAAGAAAAAGACACTACTGAAAAATATGCACACCACAGCAGTATTTAAACTATAAAATTTCCATTTTATTGGTGCACAATAACCATTAAAACACAATCAAAAAACACCATGCAACTGTCACCACCCCGGGAAATTAACACAATAGTCTGATACATAAACCTGGTACATAGAAATAATAATTATATACATGCATAAATACAAATTATATAAGCTAGAAAACTAGAGAGTTCTCCACCCCTCCTTGTGAGCCAAACCCACAAGAACCGTTCTGTGCAGCGTGTCCACATTGGAAATTACCTTTCTGAATCCTGCTCATACAGGTATTATACATATGACCAGGTTTTTAAATACATCAGATAGGGATTACATACATTAGTTAGGACTGCTCTAATACGGGTATACCTTGACGTTTGGTAGAGCGGCTTAATATAAATTTTTTGCAAAAAACGTATCAACCAAATACCCTGAGTTTTTCCATCTTTTTATCAGCACTTGCTGTTTACTGTGATTTTTTTGCAACAGAGTATTTTTTGGTTTTACTGTGCTTTTTTCGTGTTTTCAGTCTCTTGGTGGTATGAACATGTCCCTACAGGCTTGTTCACTGTGCGCATGGCGCATATGTTCCTGCTTGAAATAATTGTTTTCTTGTTTCTGCAAGACTAGGGAGTTCTCCACCCCTCCTTGTGAGCCATGCGCACAAGAACCGTTCTATGCTGAATCCTGCTCATACAGGTATTATACATATGACCAGGTTTTTAAATACATCAGATAGGGATTACATATGTTAGTTAGGACTGCTCTAATACGGGTATACCTTGACGTTTGGTAGAGCGGCTTAATATACATTTTTTGCAAAAAACGTATCAGCCAAATAGCCTGTGTTTTTCCATCTTTTTACTAGCACTTGCTGTTTACTGTGATTTTTTTTTGCAACAGAGTATTTCTTGGATTTACTGTGCTGTTTTGTGTTTTCAGTCTCTTGGTGGTGTGAACATGTCCCTACAGGCTTGTTCACTGTGCGAATGGCTCATGTTTTCCTGCATTAAATGGGGTTGTCCAGGTTTTTCACGAGAGCCTACAGTGGCTCTATGTCACTCTATGTGATGGCAGATGTTGTGAATTCTGTGGCAGAGCTCCCTCCTGTGGTCACAAGTGGTACTTCGGCTGATTCTCTCTGTGAGCTTCCGTTGGTGGAGGAAAGTGGTACTGCGGCTTCTGAGTTTCCTTCCTCAGGTGATGTGGTGAAGTCGTTAGGTGCTGCTCTATTTAACTCCACCTAGTGCTTTGATCCTGGCCTCCAGTCAATGTTCTAGTATTGGACCTGTTTCCTCCTGGATCGTTCCTGTGGCCTGCTGCTCTGCATAGCTAAGTTCCGCTTTTGCTTTTTGTTTGCTGTTTTTTTTCTGTCCAGCTTGCTTATTTGTTTTCTCGTGCTTGCTGGAAGCTCTGGGACGCAGAGGGTGTACCTCTGTGCCGTTAGTTTGGTACGGAGGGTCTTTTTGCCCCCTTTGCGTGGTTGTTTGTAGGGTTTTGTGTTGACCGCAAAGTTACCTTTCCTATCCTCGCTCTGTTCAGAAAGTCGGGCCTCACTTTGCTAAATCTATGTCATCTCTACGTTTGTCTTTTCATCTTTACTCACAGTCATTATATGTGGGGGCTGCCTTTTCCTTTGGGGTATTTCTCTGAGGCAAGGTAGGCTTGTTTTCTATCTTCAGGCTAGCTAGTTTCTCAGGCTGTGCCGAGTTGCATAGGGAGCGTTAGGCGCAATCCACGGCTGCCTCTAGTTGTGTTGGAGAGGATTAGGGATTGCGGTCAGCAGAGTTTCCACGTCTCAGAGCTCGTTCTATGTTTTTGGGTTATTGTCAGGTCACTGTATGTGCTCTGACTCCTATGTCCATTGTGGTACTGAATTACCAGATCATGACAGGCAGACTTGTGAAGCCTCACATCACACGTAGCACACTGTCAGGATTCTCCAGTGCCGGCAGCGAGACTAAGGCTTCTTTCACACTTCTGTCATTTGGCCTCCGTCGCAACGCTTCGTTTTGGGAAAAAAACGCATCCTGCAAATGTGCCCGCAGGATGCGTTTTTTTTCCCATAGACTTGTATTGCCGACGGATTGCGTCGTATGGCCATACATCGCATCCGTCGTGCACTGGATGCGTCGTGTTTTGGCGGTCCATCGTCACAAAAAAACGTTCAAGGGAACGTTTTTTCGTACGTCGTGTCCCACATTTCGTACCGCGCATGCACGACCAGAACTCCGCCCCCTCCTCCCCGGGACTTTAGAACGGGCAGCGGGTGCGTTGAAAAACTGCATCCGCTGCTCACGTTGTGCCGAATTTTCACAATGTCGTGCCGACGCTTAGCGATGGCCCCGTACCGACGGAAGTGTGTATGAAGCCTAAGCAGTCATGTGAGTACAAATATGTGATATGAATACTTCCAACCACATTCCGACTAGAAGTCCCGGTCATTCTCAATTCAAGTGTATTGAGTGAGGTCGCATATTACTAGTCAGAATGTGGCAGGGAGTCTCACAACTGGCACTGGAGAATTCTCCTGACCGTGTACTGTGTCTGATGTGAGGCTTCGCAGGTCTGCACTCACAGTCACATAGAGCGACTGCAGACTTTCATGAAAAACCTGGTCAACCCCTTTAACCTCTTTACCATCTTGGGTTTTTCTGTTTTT
This sequence comes from Ranitomeya imitator, assembly GCF_032444005.1. Taxonomy (NCBI): domain Eukaryota; kingdom Metazoa; phylum Chordata; class Amphibia; order Anura; family Dendrobatidae; genus Ranitomeya; species Ranitomeya imitator. The sequence continues at coordinate 736,773,701 of NC_091284.1, read as the reverse complement.
GCATATCCATTTTTTGCTTCCATTCTTCCCAGAGCCATAACTCTTTAATTTTTCCGTCAATATGGCTATGTGATGGCTTCTTTTTTTACGGGAAGAGTTATACTTTTGAAATACACCAGTGGTTTTACCATGTTGCGTACTGGAAAACTGGAAAAAAATTCAAAGTGCAGTGAAATTGCAAAAAAGTGCAATTCCACAATAGTTGTTTTTTTTTAACTGTATTCACCAAATGCTAAAACTGACCTATGATTCTCAAGGTTGTTACGAGTTCGTAGATACCAAACATGTCTAAGTTCTTTTTATTTAAGTGGTAAAAAAATTCCAAAGTTTGTAAAAAAAATAAGTCATCATCTTTCCAGACCCGTAGCATCTCCATTTTATTAATCCATGTTTTTATTTATACCAATTTGGGTAGATACAATCTTTTGATCACCCGTTTTTGCAACTGAATGCAATGTTGCGGCAACAAAAAAATATTAATTCTGACGTTTTCATTTTTTTCTCATTATGCCTTTTTCTGATTGGATTCATTCTTTTTATATATTTATTTGGCAATTCTGAACACAGCGATATCAAATATGCGTAATTTTTGTTAAACAAATGTTTTTTTTTCGAATGGGGCGAATGGGGGCAATTTGAATGTTTTTATATAGGGCGGCGCTCATATCTATCCGGCCATGACAACCACAAGATCTACTGCAGACCCTGGATTGTCATATCAACTCCTCGGCAACCCACGGTCATGTCACATGGGTGCCGATGGGCAGAGGTAATGACGTGCATCTGGTGCCAACATCAGTGATTGACAGCAGCATTTAAGATGTTAACATGATTCCACCCGCCACATCATGATAAAGAGGCTGAAAATCTAAATACTTTTTTTAAAAAAATTTTTTATTTCTCTTCTCCATTGTTGGGATTTTACCTTACATCTCAATACCTGTACTTGGTCCTCATTCAGATGTCAATGATTTTTCACGCAGTCAAAAATGGTCCGAGTTTAATCAGTGTTCCAGGTTTTACCATCATTGATTCATTAGTGATTTTCACAGATGAAAAAAATTAATTGCAAAGCTTCCCCTATATAGTACTATGTTAATCATAGACCACGTGTATAGTACACTATTACTATTCGTGTGCTGTCCGTGATTATCACAGCAGGCCCATAGACTTGTACAGATGATGCTGATAAAAATCAAAAATCAAAAAAGAAAAAGAAAAAAAGAAAAAAAAGACATATAAACTATAGACTATAATGGAAATTAAATCATGAAAGCGAAACATAGTTTATCTATGTGAGATATCTTAATAAGACCAGAATGTCATTACATATGCCAGGAGGAGAGTAGGACGGCTGTAGTCTCAATGTAAATGACAACCGACCAACTATATACATGGCCTATTCACACAGGAGGACTGCATGTCTCTGTGCACGTAGCGATTATTAATATGTTCTGTGCAAGTAGGATGTCATGTTCTCAGGGGCACATGTCCTGTTTAGCAGGAGCAATGTCTACCAATAGCCATAATTTAAGCCAGCTAAAACTTGTGTCAAATAGTCAATTTGCTCTTACATCAGGTGTCACGACTCTGGTTTCGGGTGTCCTGGGACCATGGACTCCTTCCCTGTGCCTGCACTCTAGCTCGCCCTGTTCCCCGGATTACTTCTAATGGTGAAGAAGCCAGAGCCACGTACCTTGCCTTAACTCCTGCATCTGCCCTCAGTCTGTACCCTTCCCCACCCAGGAAAAAGGGGAGTAGTAGTGTACCGTAATAAACCAACAAGACTAACAAGGTACAGGGCTGCCACTAGAAATTTTGGGCCCCAATACTGGCAAATTTTTCGGGGCCCCCTTGAGACTCCGCCCAGGCTCCACCCCAGCCCCACCTCCACGCTCCACCCCTCAAACTGTCCACAGTCCCACCGCTCTCTCTTGGAAAAACTCCCTTTCTCACCTATCACACATTAACAGTTCCCATCACCAGATCACACATATAGCTGGCAGCTTTTGTTTTGGCTAAAAGATTTTTTAAGCCACCATCATAACATGATAGACACTTTTTCCTGGGCCCTACTCTGCTGTAACCTATTAAATATTTGTTAAAATATGCAATACAATTTAGGCATATTTTTATTTATTTTTCAATTTTTAAAATGACCAATAATATCACATACAAGGAACAAAAACAGCTACACCATGTCAAGACTCCATATTACCGCCACAGTGATCGAATAACATCACATACAAGGATCAAATACCACAACACCATGACCAGACACCATATTATTACCACATAGTGACCAAATAGCACATACAAGGGACAAATACCACCGCACCATGACCAGATCACATATTACCACCAGTAACCGAATAATATCACATACAAAGAACAAATACCACCGCACCATGACCAGACCACATATTACCACCACAAAGTCACCGAATACTACAATACTGATCAGTAATAAAAAAAAACACAATACCATCACCATAAGTGCCATTATACACAGATCTGTACTTAGTATGCAGTGTCTGTGTACAGGTAATACAGTGATCACTGGTGATATTATACACAGGAGCTCTGTATATAATGTATAGGTAATACAGTGATCACTGGTGACATTATACACAGGACCTCTGTATATAGTATACAGTGTATAGTGTCAGTGTACAGGTAACACACTGACTCACCAGTGACGTCTCTAGGTGAAGTCCTTCATCTTTCAACATTCATCCAGCACAGACCGCCGTCACTTCTTCCAGCCAGGACTTGTCTCTGCAGGAAATAACACAGTTATCTCGAGCTCCGCTTGCAGAACACAATACTTAATTTTTCCCAAATTCTACATTACACCACATGAAGAAAAAAAGGCGACATAGTATCACTCTACACAGTAACAGGACCGCCCCCCCCCCAATTTAAAACAGTATACTCAAAAAATAAAATAAATACGTCACTATAGTAATAATATCCTTTAATTAGCCCCTATGGTAATAATATCCCCCATCCTGGCCTCCGTGTGTCTCATTCCTGGCTCCAGCCATATGTTCTCGCATCCTGCCCTCATGAGTATCCATCCTGCCCCATATGATCTCCCCATCCTGCCCCATATGATCTCCCCATCCTGCCCCATATGATCTCCCCATCCTGCCCCATATGATCTCCCCATCCTGCCCCATATGATCTCCCCATCCTGTCCCATATGATCTCCCCATCCTGCCCCATATGATCTCCCCATCCTGCCCCATCTGTCTGCATCGTATCCATCCTGCCCCATGATCCTGCACGATCTGTCTCCAATTCTGCCCCAGTGTCTCCAATCATGCCCCCATGTCTTTCATTCTGCTCCATGTCTCCAATCATGCCCGTATCTCCATTCTGCTCCAGTGTCTCCAGCATTTCTGCCCCAGTGTCTCCAGCATTCTGCCCCCAGTGTCTCCAGCATTCTGCCCCCAATGGCCAGCATCTCTGCCCCCAATGTCCAGCATCTCTGCCCCCGTGTGTCCAGCATCTCTGCCCCCGTGTGTCCAGCATCTCTGCCCAGTGTGTCCAACATCTCTGCCCCCAGTGTGTCCAGCATCTCTGCCCCCAGTGTGTCCAGCATCTCTGCCCCCGGTGTGTCCAGCATCTCTGCCCTGTGTGTCCAGCATCTCTGCCCCCAGTGTGTCCAGCGTCTCTGCCCCCAGTGTGTCCAGCATCTCTGCCCCCAGTGTGTCCAGCATCTCTGCCCCCAGTGTGTCCAGCATCTCTGCCCCCAGTTTGTCCAGCATCTCTGCCCCCAGTGTGTCCAGCATCTCTGCCCCCAGTGTGTCCAGCATCTCTGCATCTCTGCCCCCAATGTCAAGCATCTCTGCCCCCAATGTCTAGCATCTCTGCCCCCAATGTCCAGCATCTCTGCCCCAGTGTGTCCAGATTCTCTACCCCCAATTTCCAGCATTTCTGCCCCAGTGTGTCCAGCATCTCTGCCCCCAATGTCCAGCATCTCTGCCCCAGCGTACCAGCATTCTGCCCCGGGGCCCCCTGGATTGCCGCTCTGAAAAAAAAACCTCACGAGTTCTTACCTGGCAGCGCTCCTGTGGCAGGCGAAGCTCACTCCCTCCACGCAGGTGAAGCGTGCACTCCCTCGTGGCTGACAATGACGTCAGACGCCGGCGACGTGCATGCTGTGGCTGATGTCAGCTGCCAGCCTCCGATTGGCTGGCGGCTGGTAACTATTAATGTGTGGGCGCAGGCTCGCACATCAATAGCGTGCCGCAGCACCTGTAGGGGGGACCCAGTGAGCAGATGAAACGGGGCCCGATGCGGGCCCCCTCTGCCCACCGGGCCCCATACGCCCTGACAAGGTAATACGAACAGGGGTAACGGAAAATACCAAACACACAAATATACACACATAATCAACAGATGTAAGCACCAGGGAGTGGAGCATGGGGTTAAACCAAAGTAGAAGACGGAAGAGAATTATCACACACTCAAAACCTAGCAACAGTCACAGATAAAGCCACAAAAACGCCTTCTCAAAAGCAAGAACAACCTCTAACCATGCATCATAAGCTACTCTGACAATGAGTGCTAGTCAGGGCTCAGAATATATAGAGATTGGAGTGACTAACAGTGCACAGCTGAGAGCCTTAACTCCAAGAGCTCTCAATTGAGCAGATTAACCCCTGCACTGCTAAAAGAAACTTGCACCGTTCAATATGAAGCTGAAGTGCTTCTAAACAGTGTAGGAGTAGGAGAAATCAGACATTGTGGTCTTCAGGTTCTTCTCTGTTGCAGTAAACCCGTGACATCAGGTGATTATTGACCTATTTAATTAAACGAGCCCATAATCAGGAAGGCGCGCTCCTAAGAATACACAATTCACCATTATTGGCTCATCTAAATTGGCCATAATTCAGTGGCTGTTAGCTTTGCAGATCCGCAGCCCAACCACACATGATTGTTTGCTGCTGACCTGTGGTTCCACTATCTAAGGCGCAAGATTACAGAAGTTAGAGGCGTGAGTCTGTGTTCTTGAAAATGTCAGGGCTGAATTTCAGTCCCAGTCCGGTCCTGCTGACATAGATTAAATGGTTGAAATCAATTGTGACAATCCGAAGCAAATAAATCTGCTGTGTATGTTTGAAAAATGGAGGGGTCATCATTGACACACATCCTAAAGATCCTCCGAGATCAAACATTGTTTTACTCCTAGAGAAAAACATATATTGATTGGTATAATCGTATCAGGATACGTTATTGGTTGGTCTAATTGGTTCACATATAGATATTTGCAAAATTTCATATCCTTTGGTAGCAATTCCTTCTATCGATTTGTTTCTCTTCAATAATGTTGCACTTCTTAATTTCTTTTTTATTTTGACCTGTTCATGTGGCGCCCTTCCTTCTTTACCTCATTGTGTCCCATTTACCACTTCACGCCATATGACATACATTTACAGTACAGAGCAAAAGTTTGGACATATCTCATTTAAAGATCTTTCTGTATTTTCATGACTATGAAAATTGTACATTCACACCGAAGGCATCAAAATTCTGAATTAACACATGTGGAATTATATACTTAACAAAAAAGTGTGGAACGACTGAAAATATGCCTTATATTCTAGGTTCTTCAAAGTAGCCACCTTTTGCTTTGATGACTGCTTTGCACTCTCTTAATACAGGAAAGATATATATCTTGGTACCGTGTTAGCCAGTAGATAGAAAAATATTTAGAATTGAGAGTCCTCAGTGGTTGATACCTTTTAATGGCTAACTGAAAAGATGGTAACAAATTGCAAGCTTTCAAGACTACACAGGTCTCTTCATCAGGCAAAGACTAAAACAAATTCTGAAGAATCACATATTTATGCACAACATAGCACAGAGAAAAAAAAAAAGAAAAACCATGGATAAGACAGGTGACATGAAGCAGAATTACCGTGAGTGATAAACAGTTATGTCCATAAATATTGGGCCAGCTCTTAGATAAGGAATGTTTTATTGTCCTCTGATTAGGGTCTCTGTTGTGATGACCCCTCATAGTCTGAGGGGCAATTTCCTTAGTTGATGTAAAAAGACATAAATCCGTGCGACACATTCATTCCTGCATTAAGACTGTCAATGGTCGTCATCAGTTTATATTCCCAGACTCTTCTGTCTCTCTGAGATTTGAAGCTACCTTTTAACACAAGTAATTTCATGTCCATAATGTTATGATTTGGGAGACAAAAATGTATTGCCACAGGTAGATCCATTCTTTTTTCTCTTATTGTATGGCTGCTGTTAACCTGCGATTTCTGAGGCTGGTGACTCGGATAAACTTATCCTCAGAAGCATAGGTGACTCTTGGTCTTCCTTTCCTGGGGTGGTCCTCATGTGAGCCAGTTTCTTTGTAGCACTTGATGGATTTTGCCACTGCACTTGGGGATACTTTCAAAGTTTTCCCAATTTTTCGGACTGACTGACGTTCATTTCTTAAAGTAATGATGGCCACTCATTTTTCTTTACTTAGCTGCTTTTTTCTTGCCATAATACAAATTCTAATAGTCTATTCAGTAGGACTATCAGCTGTGTATCTACCAGACTTCTGCACAACACAACTGATGGTCCCAACACCATTTATAAGGCAAGAAATCCCACTTATTAAACCTGACAGGGCACACATGTGAAGTGAAAACCAATCTGAGGAGTCCAGATTTGAGATCTTTGGTTCCAACCACCATGTCTGTGTGACGCAGAAAAGGTGAACGGATGGAATCTACATGGAGGAGGTGTGATGGTGTGGGGATGCTTTGCTGGTGACACTGTTGGGGATTTATTCAAAATTGAAGGCATACTGAACCAGCATGGCTACCACAGCATCTTGCAGCGGCATGCTATTCCATCCGGTTTAGTTGGACCATTTATTTTTCAACAGGACAATGACCCCAAGCACACCTCCAGGCTGTGTAAGGGCTATTTGACCAAGAAGGGGAGTGATGAGGTGCTACGCCAGATGACCTGGCCTCTACAGTCACCAGACCTGAACCCAATCGAGATGGTTTGTGTTATGATCCGGTGACCTTGGAGCAGCATGAAAACTGTCACTGGAGTAGGTGGTAACTATACTGACCGCAAATCCTGGTCTTAACACCGCAACTAGAAGTAGCCGTGGGGCTCGTCACAGCCAGAGGACTAAATACCCCTAAAGATGGAAATAGGAATACTATCTTGCCTCAGAGCAGAACCCCAAAGGATAGGCAGCCCCCCACAAATATTGGCTGTGAGTAGGAGAGGAAAGACACACACAGTCAGAAAACAGAATTTAACACAAGAGGCCACTCTAGCTAAAATAGGAAAGGATAGGACAGAGTTCTGTGCGGTCAGTATTAAAACCCTTCCAAAAATATCCACAGCAGATTATACAAAAATTCCTCCATCTAACTAAAGACGTGGAACGTATATCTCCAACTCCAGAGACTACTAAACTCAGAGCAGGAATACAATCAAAAACAAGCACACAGCTTGTGTGCCATAGAAAAAGAAACAGACACTTATCTTTGCTGAATTGGCAGCTAAGCAGGAGAAGCCAGAAAGAGATCAAATCCTTCCCAAGAAACATTGACAACTGGAAAGGACTAATGAGTCCTGCAAACCTAAATACTCCAGTCAGAACTGCAATCAATAAATACACCTGTCCAGGACTGCAGCCCAGAGACAACTGCATTACCACCTACAACCACCGGAGGGAGCCCAAAAGCAGAATTCACAACAGGTTTGGGGTGAACTGGACTGCAGACTGAAGGCAAAAGGGCCAACAAGTGCTAAGCATCTCTGGGAACTTCTTCAAGATTGTTGGAAAACCATTCCCGGTGACTACCTCTTGAAGATCATCAAGAGAATGCCAAGAGTATGCAAAGCAGTCATCAAAGCAAAAGGCTACTTTGAAGAACCTAGAACATAAGACATACAGTTAGGGCCAGAAATATTTGGACAGTGACACAATGTTCACGAGTTGGGCTCTGCATGCCACCACATTGGATTTGAAATGAAACCTCTACAACAGAATTCAAGTGCAGATTGTAACGTTTAATTTGAAGGGTTGAACAAAAATATCTGATAGAAAATGTAGGAATTGTACACATTTCTTTACAAACACTCCACATTTTAGGAGGTCAAAAGTAATTGGACAAATAAACATAACCCAAACAAAATATTTTTATTTTCAATATTTTGTTGCAAATCCTTTGGAGGCAATCACTGCCTTAAGTCTGGAACCCATGGACATCACCAAACGCTGGGTTTCCTCCTTCTTAATGCTTTGCCAGGCCTTTACAGCCGCAGCCTTCAGGTCTTGCTTGTTTGTGGGTCTTTCCGTCTTAAGTCTGGATTTGAGCAAGTGAAATGCATGCTCAATTGGGTTTAGATCTGGAGATTGACTTGGCCATTGCAGAATGTTCCACTTTTTGGCACTCATGAACTCCTGGGTAGCTTTGGCTGTATGCTTGGGGTCATTGTCCATCTGTACTATGAAGCGCCGTCCAATCAACTTTGCAGCATTTGGCTGAATCTGGGCTGAAAGTATATCCCGGTACACTTCAGAATTCATCCGGCTACTCTTGTCTGCTCTTATGTCATCAATAAACACAAGTGACCCAGTGCCATTGAAAGCCATTCATGCCCATGCCATCACGTTGCCTCCACCATGTTTTACAGAGGATGTGGTGTGCCTTGGATCATGTGCCGTTCCCTTTCTTCTCCAAACTTTTTTCTTCCCATCATTCTGGTACAGGTTGATCTTTGTCTCATCTGTCCATAGAATACTTTTCCAGAACTGAGCTGACTTCTTGAGGTGTTTTTCTGCAAATTTAACTCTGGCCTGTCTATTTTTGGTATTGATGAATGGTTTGCATCTAGATGTGAACCCTTTGTATTTACTGTCATGGAGTCTTCTCTTTACTGTTGACTTAGAGACAGATACACCTACTTCACTGAGAGTGTTCTGGACTTCAGTTGATGTTGTGAACGGGTTCTTCTTCACCAAATTAAGTATGCGGCGATCATCCACCACTGTTGTCATCCGTGGACGCCCAGGCCTTTTTGAGTTCCCAAGCTCACCAGTCAATTCCTTTTTTCTCAGAATGTACCCAACTGTTGATTTTGCTACTCCAAGCATGTCTGCTATCTCTCTGATGGATTTTTTCTTTTTTTCAGCCTCAGGATGTTCTGCTTCACCTCAATTGAGAGTTCCTTTGACCGCATGTTGTCTGCTCACAGCAACAGCTTCCAAATGCAAAACCACACACCTGGAATCCACCCCTGACCTTTTAACTACTTCATTGATTACAGGTTAACGAGGGAGACGCCTTCAGAGTTAATTGCAGCCCTTAGAGTCCATTGTCCAATTACTTTTGGTCCCTTGAAAAAGAGGATGCTATGCATTACAGAGCTATGATTCCTAAACCCTTTCTCCGATTTGGATGTGGAAACTATCATATTGCAGCTGGGAGTGTGCACTTTCAGCCCATATTATATATATAATTGTATTTCTGAACATGTTTTTGTAAACAGCTAAAATAACAAAACTTGTGTCACTGTCCAAATATTTCTGGCCCTAACTGTATTTCAGTTGTTTCACACTTTTTTGTTAAGTATATAATTCCACATGTGTTAATTCATAGTTTTGATGCCTTCAGTGTGAATGTACAATTTTCATAGTCATCTTTAAAAGAAAAGTCTTTAAATGAGAAGGTGTGTCCAAAACTTTTGGTCTGTACTGTGCGTCATATGTCATGCCCATATCCTAGATGCGGGCTCGGACGCCCACATCTTCTCCCCCGCACTTGATGGCTGATTTACTCACTAAGGCTATGTTCACATTTGCGTCTGTGTCCGCAGCGTATCGTCTGCATGCCCAAACACATGCAAATACGCATGCAAATGCATGTGTACACAGCGTTTTTTATCCGCATGATCTTACGCATGACGTAAAAAAAACTGCGATTGCATGCGTTTTTGCATGCGTTTGTGTTGTTCATGCGCATGCATACGGTATTTCCCAATGGCTGTGGCTTATGGGTTTTCAATATATAGAGACACTGCACAGCAGAAATTTGCTTCTTTGGATGCTGGATGCTGCTGCTACAAGATGGAGAGTGTCGAGAGCTTCAGTATGATTCTGGATTTATCTTTGAAATTGGCTTTTGCTTTTGCTGTGACTTATAAGGAAGAAAGGAGAAGAGAAAGACAGAGAAGACGTCGTCGTCACTTTTGCAAACATCCCACTGTTGAGCTCCGACAGAGCAGTGAAGCTTATCACTCATTTTACACAGAGCTTTGTGCAAACCCGGCAAAGTTTTTGGACTACACCAGGATGTCACAACACAGCTTCGATGAATTGCTGCAACGTGTTCAAGGATACATCAGCAGGCAGGACACCCAACTACATACCGCAATTCCTGCTGAGGAACGTCTGTTGGTGGCCATAAGGTACGGAATTTTGAACAACAAACACCTGTCATTCTATTATTGTTAGAAAAGCCATGTACTGATTTATTTGTTCCTTTGTCTGTTCCGCAGATTACTGGCTACTGGAGAGACCTTAAGATCTCTACATTTTCAGTTTCGAATTGGACTGTCCACCCTTTCTGGGATTGTTGGAGACACCTGCCGTGCATTGTGTGAAAATCTGCGTGCCGACTTCCTCCCCCAACCCACAGTTGAACTCTGGCTGAAAAATGCAGCACAATTTAATGAAGTGTGTAATTTTCCTATCGGTGTTTGGGCTGTGGACGACAAACATATTCAGATTCTGAAACCTGCAGGAAGTGGATCTGAGTACTTTAATTATAAAACATACTTTTCCATTGTTCTGATGGACAATTGAGGATGCTGAATGTCGATTTGTCGCCATTGACATTGTGTCTTTTGGACGAGGAATATGACTCACAGATTTTCAAAAACTCTGACATGGGACAACGATTGTATGGGAATGATTTTAATTTTCCCCCACCACAACCTCTTCCTAACACTGAAGGACTGCCAATGCCGTATATTATTGTTAGTGATGAGGCCTTTCAAATGTCTGGCAATCTCCTAAAACCGTACTCAAGTCGGGACTTGAATCACACAAGTAGGATCTTCAACTACCGACTGACAAGGGCACGAAGAACTGTGCAGTGTGCCTTTGGTTTGCTGGCATCTAAATGGCACATTTTGGGCACAGCCATAAATCTAAAAATAGAGACAATTCATGAGGTTGTGAAAGCATGTGTTGTTTTGCATAACTACATCCTGTTAAAAGAGCAACCCCACTTTGAACATGACGAAACTGTTAGTACCCCATTGCAGGATTACCAGCATCACCCTCTGAGGACTACAGTCGAAGTTGCCCAAATGAGGGATAAATTTGCAGCCTATTTTGTTTCTGATAGTAGACGTGTTTCATGGCAATATGAAATGGTTTCACTTGTAAATAAAATGTACCTGTAATGTTATGTACTTTTAATGTTATGTACTTTTAATGTTATGTGCTTGTAAAGTTAGGTACCTGTAATTTTTTTTAGTCTAATATTAACACCTTGAATTTACCTTGTATAATAAACACCTTAACTGTTACACACGTTCATACTTCACTCAACAATACACACATGGTTAAATAAAGAGATAAAGAAAACACAATGAGACCGGTATTGTGAATCAAAACAATTTTTACTAACAGAAATAAAAAATGTACAATTTTTTAAAAAAGAAAAATGAATAATTACTTTCAGAGTGTGCGGGAGGGAGTAACATGATGGACCAGGGGGTTGTCGGGCTGTGATGGTAGGTTAGAAGTGGTTGGAGAAGTTATTACAGGGGAAGAGTAAGACAATTGGAGGATTGGGTCACACACATTGGGGGAAGACACATTAGGACTGGATAACAAGTTGGAAGGGATTGACACATTGGAAGGGAAAAAATGAAGCGAAGGTGTGGATACACTAGGAGGTGAGGGTGGAGGGGGTGCGTTTAATTTTTTTTTTCTGGTTTTTCTCCTCCAGGACTTTGTTTTTGCTGCTGTTTTTTCCTGGTTCTGTGTTGGTGTAGGAGAAGTGTAGACTGCTGCTGTGCTCGGCTTGATGGTGGAACAGGATGGCTGGGCTGCTGCACTAGGCTACATGGTGGTGGATGTGGATGGCTGGTCTTCTGCACTCGGCTGCATGGTGAAGCTTGGGATTCTTGGAAGTGTAATGTCCAGCGGTCCTGGAGCTTGTTGCAAAGTATGGAAAAACGTTTGTTCCTGCTGCTGATATTTGGACCACTGCATGGCCTCGGTATAAGCATCCTCACAGGCCTTCATCACAAACAGCTGGAGATCAGGACTAAGGTTTTCCGTCACGCCCAATTCTATAGTGGAAAAATAATGTTGCGCCGGTCTATTAAGGTCGCCTTCCAGGCGGTCAAGGCGTTTGTGGACTTCCTGGAACAGTGTGTTCACATGAGTGAACCCACTCTCCATCCTATCCACAACCGCCTTCATCCCAGCCTGGAAGACCAAGCTTAAGAGAATAAACCTGGGCATGATTGACTTCTCCTAAGCCCTCTGCCGCTGCCAAGCAGACCCAAGTAAAGTAGTTGCAGAGGGCTGGGAGAGGGGAAAACCAGAAGGACGGGCTTCCTGTTCCCCAGCCTGTGATACTTGCCTAGCTGATACATCGCTGGTGGATGATTGGGATGGTGCCGGTTCATTGGCTGGTCGAGGAGGGCCGTTCAAACAGAGGAAGATCCAGGTTCTACAGTCCTGCTCCAGTGTGGAAATGAAGTAAAAAAAAGATTATTACAAAAAAGAAAAAAATTAAATAATAGTGAAAGACAACACAAAAGATACTTACGTTCGCTGAGCAAGAGCTGGCCTCAGAAAACAAAGCTCTGTATGATACTTTTCACCCTGCTCCACTTCAAACCCGAATCTCCTCTCTCATGTCCTTATTGAAGCAATCCTTCATCCAACGCCAATGAACTTTTACTCTTTTCTCTGTGAAGGGGGAAGAAAAAAAAATTGTTAAAAGACAGCAAAATTTACAGAAAAACAGAGGCGGACAAAATACCTATACTTACCAAAATCCTTTCTGACTTTTGGCATTGCATGGTCCAAATCATCCATTAGCGATCTGGCCACTTCTTCCGAGAGTGGTCGGATCAAGTCTGAGTCTGAATGATTCCGATCCCGGGGGTCCCACAGCGCTGCTCGCTCTTGCACAGCTTCAGTCAGTCATTATCTATGTCACATTGTGGAACCTATAGATGAAATACAAAAAAAGAATTTGTTAGTAAAAATGACAACAAATTCAATAACAACTCTGATAAAGGATACTTACACCCCATCTTTCCTCCTTGAGGCCGACGACCCTGGGAAGAATCATTTCTGCTTGACTGCTCCTGCTCTTCTGCAGTGTCAGGTACCTGTAAAGAAAATACATGATTTAAGACATGTCTGGTGTTGACAGTCAATACATACCAATCAGTAAATCAAATGTGATTACATAATCTGTGTCATGGGCACTTTTGGAACTTTCAGTGGAGGACATGTTGAGCAGGCAGCAGTCAAGTGAAACACTAGAGAGAAAAAAAAAGACAAATGTAACTTGTAAAAAGCAAAACACAATTTAGCCACAAAAAAAAAATAGACACCAATACTTACATTACAGGCAGTAGTCCAAGCACACAGCAGTCAGGCACCAGTCAACAGGAACCGCAGCACAGCACCAGGACAGCAGCACCAGCACCAACACAGCAGCACCTAATATACAAAGATTGAAAAAAAAAATCTGTACGGAGCACAGAGTGCAAAGACAGAAAGGCATTTTCACATCTTCTATACTTACATATAGACACCAGCACTGGGACCAATACGGCGGTACTGGGACCAAGACGAAGGCAATGGGACCAAGACGGAGGCACTGGGACCAAGATGGAGGCATCGGGAAGGCAGCAACAGTCTAGAAGCAACATAAAAAAACATAAGTACAGAGTACAGAATACAGTGAGAGACAGACAGACAGACAGATTCAAAGCTTCTATACTTACATCCAGAGTCCTCTGCCTTTATCCAATGTTCTATGCCCTTATCCAGAGTCTTCTGTCTTGATCCAATGTCCTGTGCCCGCATCCAGAGACTTCTGTCTTCTTCCAATGTCCTGTGGCCGCATCAAGAGTCTGGAGAGTATTGGACTTCCTGTCTCCAGGCTCCCTTTTATATACAGTTAGGGCCAGAAATATTTGGACAGTGACACAATTTTCGCGAGTTGGGCTCTGCGTGCCACCACATTGGATTTGAAATGAAAGCTCTACAACAGAATTCAAGTGCAGATTGTAACGTTTAATTTGAAGGGTTGAACAAAAATATCTGATAGAAAATGTAGGAATTGTACACATTTCTTTACAAACACTCCACATTTTAGGAGGTCAAAAGTAATTGGACAAATAAACATAACCCAAACAAAATATTTTTATTTTCAATATTTTGTTGCAAATCCTTTGGAGGCAATCCCTGCCTTAAGTCTGGAACCCATGGACATCACCAAACGCTGGGTTTCCTCCTTCTTAATGCTTTGCCAGGCCTTTACAGCCGCAGCCTTCAGGTCTTGCTTGTTTGTGGGTCTTTCCGTCTTAAGTCTGGATTTGAGCAAGTGAAATGCATGCTCAATTGGGTTTAGATCTGGAGATTGACTTGGCCATTGCAGAATGTTCCACTTTTTGGCACTCATGAACTCCTGGGTAGCTTTGGCTGTATGCTTGGGTCATTGTCCATCTGTACTATGAAGCGCCGTCCAATCAACTTTGCAGCATTTGGCTGAATCTGGGCTGAAAGTACATCCCGGTACACTTCAGAATTCATCCGGCTACTCTTGTCTGCTCTTATGTCATCAATAAACACAAGTGACCCAGTGCCATTGAAAGCCATGCATGCCCATGCCATCACGTTGCCTCCACCATGTTTTACAGAGGATGTGGTGTGCCTTGGATCATGTGCCGTTCCCTTTCTTCTCCAAACTTTTTTCTTCCCATCATTCTGGTACAGGTTGATCTTTGTCTCATCTGTCCATAGAATACTTTTCCAGAACTGAGCTGGCTTCTTGAGGTGTTTTTCTGCAAATTTAACTCTGGCCTGTCTATTTTTGGTATTGATGAATGGTTTGCATCTAGATGTGAACCCTTTGTATTTACTGTCATGGAGTCTTCTCTTTACTGTTGACTTAGAGACAGATACCCTTACTTCACTGAGAGTGTTCTGGACTTCAGTTGATGTTGTGAACGGGTTCTTCTTCACCAAATTAAGTATGCGGCGATCATCCACCACTGTTGTCATCCGTGGACGCCCAGGCCTATTTGAGTTCCCAAGCTCACCAGTCAATTCCTTTTTTTCTCAGAATGTACCCAACTGTTGATTTTGCTACTCCAAGCATGTCTGTTATCTCTCTGATGGATTTTTTTCTTTTTTTTAGCCTCAGGATGTTCTGCTTCACCTCAATTGAGAGTTCCTTTGACCGCATGTTGTCTGCTCACAGCAACAGCTTCCAAATGCAAAACCACACACCTGGAATCCACCCCTGACCTTTTAACTACTTCATTGATTACAGGTTAATGAGGGAGACGCCTTCAGAGTTAATTGCAGCCCTTAGAGTCCATTGTCCAATTACTTTTGGTCCCTTGAAAAAGAGGATGCTATGCATTACAGAGCTATGATTCCTAAACCCTTTCTCCGATTTGGATGTGGAAACTATCATATTGCAGCTGGGAGTGTGCACTTTCAGCCCATATCTACTATATAAAGCTGAATGTGTGTGTGTGTGTATGTGTGTATGTCCGGGATTGGCATCTGCACCGTCGCAGCTACAGCCACAAAATTTTGCACAGTCACACGTCTGGACCCCGAGAGCGTCATAGGCTATATTGTGAGGTGAAATTTTAACCCCGCGCATTCCAATTCACCAAACAATTTTGCCCCTATCTACATAATGGGGAAAAAAGTGAAAGGAAAAGTGTTGGAAGCGTCGCAGCTACAGCAACAAAATTTTGCACAGTCACACGTCTGGACCCTGAGAGCGTCATAGGCTACGTTGTGAGGTGAAATTTTAACCCCGCGCTTTCCAATTCACCAAACAATTTTGCCCCTATCTACATAATGGGGAAAAAAGTGAAAGGAAAAGTGTTGGAGGCGTCGCAGGTACAGAAACAAAATTTTGCACAGTCACACGTCTGGACCCTGAGAGCGTCATAGGCTACGTTGTGATTTGAAATTTTAACCCCGCACTTTCCAATTCACCAAACAATTTTGCCCCTATCTACATAATGGGGAAAAAAGTGAAAGGAAAAGTGTTGGAGGCGTCGCAGGTACAGAAACAAAATTTTGCACAGTCACACGTCTGGACCCTGAGAGCGTCATAGGCTATGTTGTGAGGTGAAATTTTAGCTCCGCGCTTTCCAATTCACCAAACTATTTTTCCCCTATCTACATAATGGGGAAAAGTGAAAGGAAAAGTGTTGGAGGCAAATTGACAGCTGCCAGATGTGAACAAGGGGGACTTAAAGAATGAGAGCGATGGCGCCAAAGAGTATATACCGTACAGTTGCTAAGGTGGGACCCCGACATGGGATACTCACCACACACGGGGATATGAACACACACACAAAATGCGCCACACACTACCACGAACTTGAACACATATACCACCCTCAGCACACATTTCACCACACATGCACCAACCTCGCCACATAAAAGTCGAAACACAAAAGTCGCCGCTCAAAACTCACCACGCGCAAAACTCGCCACATGCAAAAACTAGGCTCACGCAAAACTCGCCACAAGTGCAAAACTCACCTCATGGAAAACTCGCCACACGCAAAACTTGCACATGCGGAAAAATTGCCACATGCACAAAATTTGCAACACATGCAAAAGTTGCCTCACACAAAACTTGCACATACTCAAAAGGCACCAGACATAAAACTCACCACGTGCAAAACTCGCCATGCGCAAAACTTGCTGCACACAACTTGCTACACTAACCTGTCACATGCAACTTGACACACAAAAAGTTGCTACACGCATGTTGCCACACAAAACTCATCTCACAAAAGTCGCTACATGCATGTCTCCACACACAACTCAACACACACAACTTGACAAACGAAACTCGCCCTAAAACACACACAAGTCTGGTATTAGCCTTCAAAAATAAAATTCTGATTAATAAGCAGACACACTACAAGAGCAACAAATGTACCATATAGGAAATACGGCAGCTGTCAGTCACATAACCTGTCTATTATGTGTATGTGTGAGCTAATATATACTGCCAGGGGGAGGGCTTCCTGTTGGCTGGGGATTTATCAGGCTGCCAATTTATCTTACAAATACTGAGGTAAAAATACTGAGCAAATAACGTGTTAACGAGGTCTAATACAGGAGATCACACAGGTATATACTATATACAGGGGAGATGACACACAGGTATATACTATATAAAGGAGGAGATCACATACAGGTACATACTATATACAGGAGGAGATGACATACAGGTATATACTATATACAGGAGGAGATGACACACAGGTATATACTATATACAGGAGCAGATTACCTACAGGTATATACTATATACAGGAGGAGATGACATACAGGTATATGCTATATATAGAAGATGACATACAGGTATATACTATATACAGAAGGAGATGACACACAGATATATACTATATACAGGGGAGATGACACACAGGTATATACTATATACAGGAGGAGATGACATACAGGTATATACTATATATAAGGAGATGACATACAGGTATATACTATATATAGGAGGAGATGACATACAGGTATATACTATATATAGGAGGAGATGACATACAGGTATATACTATATATAGGAGGAGATGACATACAGGTATATACTATATATAGGAGGAGATGACATACAGGTATATACTATATATAGGAGGAGATGACATACAGGTATATACTATATACAGGGGAGATGACACACAGCAGGTATATACTATATACAGGGGAGATGACATACAGGTATATACTATATACAGGAGATGACATACAGGTGTATACTATATATAAGGGAGATGACAAACATGTATATACTGAGGTGAAAATGAGAGGTGTGAGGTGAAAATGAAAAGGTGTGAGTGCAAAATGAGAGGAGTGAGGGAAAATAGTGTAGTGATCGGAAAATGACAGATGTGAGGTCGAAATGACAAGTGTTAGGCGGGAATGAGAGGAGTGAGGGAGAAAATGAGAGGTGTGAGGGAGAAAATGAGAGATGTGAGGGGGAAAATTAAAGATGTGATTGGGAAAATGAGAGGCGTGATGGGAAAATAAGAGAAGTGACGTGCTATAACTAACCACAGATATTTACTATGCCCAGGCAACGCCGGGCTCTTCAGCTAGTTATATATATAATTGTATTTCTGAACATGTTTTTGTAAACAGCTAAAATAACAAAACTTGTGTCACTGTCCAAATATTTCTGGCCCTAACTGTAGCTGGCAATTTTCAGGTGGTTACATCATTTCCAAGACAAAATTAGTCAGAAGTACGCATGCGTATCGAAGGCAAGCGTACGCATGTCCTTGCGTAACAATGCCTTCCCATAGACAGTAATGCGTTTTTTGACGCAATTGTCCACATGCGGACATGTTGCGTTTGTCGGACCCCACTGCACGCCTCCAAACGGCGCATGCGTACGCATCCGCATGTGAAGGCAGGAAAAAACATGTCACTGCGTACACAATGATAAAGATATGTACGCGTGACGCATGCGGATCGATGCGGATAGTATGCTGCACGCACAGACGCAAATGTGAACCCGGCCTTAAAGCTGTAGATAGATAATAGATAAACAGATGATTGATAGATACGATAGATAGATAGATGGATACGACAGATAGATGCGATAGATGGATCACACAAGCGAGAAACTCGGACGAGTCTCGCATCTTAATACCTGGTACTGCCGCCGGCATTCGGGTGCAGAGCATGCAGCTGCATGTATTTCTATGCAGCTGCACACTCCACTCCCGAGTGCCGGCGCCAGTGTCAGGTATTAAGATGCGAGACTCGTCCGAGCTTCTCGCATGTGTGATCCCGGCTTTAAATGAAGACAAACACACGAAATCTGTGTTAGGCCGGGGTCACACTGGCGAGAAACTCACACAAGTCTCTCCACGTTCAATACCGGCACTGCCACCGGCACTCGAGAGCAGAGCGTGCGGCTGCATGTATTTCTATGCAGTTGAACGCTCCGGTCCTGAGTGCCCACGGCAGTGCCGGGTATTGAAGCCAGCCTTAAGCGCAATATGTTTAATTTAAAAAAAAAATTTGAAGAAAAATGACGTGGGCTCCCGCGCAATTTTCTGCTCCAGAGAGGGAAAGCCAGCGCCTGGGGGACCGATGTTTGTAGCCTGGGAAGGGGTTAATACCCATGGAGCTTCCCAGGCTATGAATATCAGCCCAAAGCTGTCTCTGTAGCCTTTACTGGCTATAAAAATAGGGGGACCCCCCAAAAAAATGATGTGGCGTCCCCCTATATTTTATAGCCAGAAAGGCTATGTAGACAGCTGCAGGCTGATATTCATAGCCTAGAGAGGGGCCATGGATATTGCCCCCCCCCCCGGCTACAAATACCAGCCTGCAGCCGCCCCATAAGTGGCGCGCCAATTCCGGCACTTAGCCCCTCTCTTCTCACTCCCCTGCAGTGGTGGGATATGGGGTAATAAGGGGTTAATGTCACCTTGCTAATGTAAGGTGACATTAAGCCCGGTTAATAATGGAGAGGCGTCAATAAGACGCCTATCCATTACTAATCCTATTGTAGTGAAAGTGTAAAAAAATAAATAAAGACACAGCCAGAAAAAGTATTTTATTATTCTTAATTTCACCATACTTACCATACTTGAGCGCCTGCAAAAAAAGGAAAAATAATAAACCAACCGTATACTTACTTTCCGCCATAGTCCAATTAATAGCGAATGTCCCACGACGATCTCCCCTATAGAACAGTGACATCGGATGATGTCACCGCTCTATAGGCCCTCCAGTGATACACTGACAGGAGACAATGGCTCCTGCAGTGTATCACTGAGGTTATCCTAGTTCAGAGTCTCATTTTATGGCAAAGGTGTGTTGGAATTTTCCCACACAACAGTGTCCCAAGTGTGACTAGGGACTATTTTCTCACGGGGGTGGAGAAATACATTGTGGTGAATACATTGTGGAAGGATACCTTCCATCATTGTATTTCTGGAGCCCCTGGAGAGCGGTCACATCAGCTGATGTGGCTGCTCTCCATGGGAGATCGTCGTGGGACACTCGTTTTAATTGGATATCTTCGGATCAGGGAGTATATTGTTTGTTTATTATTTTATTATTTGTTACAGGTGACAACGGCTTCGGGGATCAAGGTGACAAGGTGATGGTGAGTATGTACTCTATGTTTAATGTACTGTATGTCTATATGTATGTATTGTATGTACTGTATGTATGCATTGTATGTATGTTATGAATGTTGCATGTTCTGTATGTATGTACAGTATGTTGCATGTTGTATGTTGCATGTCGTATGCTGCATGTCGCATGTTGTATGTCGCATTTTGTATGTCGTATGTTGCATGTCGTATGCCGCATGTTGCATGTCTCATGTTGCATGCTGCATGTTGTATGTCGCGTGTTGTATGTCGCATGTTGTATGTCGCATGTTGTATGTTGCATGTCACATGTATGTTGTATGTCACATGTTGTATGTCACATGTTGTATGTCACATGTCACATGTAGCATGTTGTATGTTGCATGTCGCATGTAGCATGTTGTATGTTGCATGCTGCATGTTGTATGTCACATGTTGCATGTAACATGTCACATGTTGTATGTCACATGTTGCATGTCGTATGATGTCGCATGTTGTATGTCGCATGTTGCATGTTGTATGTCGTATGTTATGTTGCATGTTGCATGGTGTATGTTGCATGGTGTATGTTGCATGGTGTATGTTGTATGGTGTATGTTGTGTGTTGTATGTGCACACAGTCTAGACGAGTCCGGCTCTGCTACATCTGGATGCCTGACATCCAGATGTAGCAGAGCATGTAGCTGATTGCCGGAGATAACTCTTCAGCGATCACCTACACTACAGCGTTCTCACAATCAGCTGATCAGCTGTTTGTGAGAACCAGACTAGTGACCGGAGATAACTCCCGGTCACGTGCATGGCATGACCCTGGTATTGTCGAAGGTGTAGTTTATCTGGCGGTAAAACCACCCCCACCCCTTCATTTCTCTATACTCCGTAGCCCACCAACTATAACCCCTATACCCAATAAAAACACGACTAGGTTTAATTCTTTGGAATGATATAGGCCACAGTAGCCTTTTTTATTAAACATATAACAATAAATACATTGATAACAAAACAATAACTTTTTAAAGGCTAGAAGGAGTCCTTGGAGTCCCAAGAATCTGGTGATTGACAACCCATACCGTGCACATACATAACACCAATTTCACTCCCAGCTGTTCAAAACCCTGGCTCTGGAGCACCAAAAAACCCAAAAGAGGGTTCACTGTTCACAGTAAAAATTCCAGGAGATCCGACCACCCCTGCCGGAACTCCCCAATCACCATTCACCAGATTCAAAAGATATTGACACCAAAAACAGAGGAGCCATATGCCAAAATGGATCCCCAAAACCAATTTCCACCAACTCCCAGGACTCCCCCCAGGCACCACAACGAGAGGCCTTTGAACCCCTCAAAGGCCCGAGACCCCACCACACCGAAAAAATATGGCCTGCTCAATGCCCTCCTGAATACCAAGGGCCCAAAAATCCATTTCCACCGCGTTCAAATGAACTCCGTCGGCCAACCAAAAGGCCCCTTCCCCTCTTTCCAGCTCAAAATGTCGCACCGCAACACCTCCATTCCTGGTCACAAACGCCGACACCGCCCGATTAACCTTTATCTGGGCCTTAGTCAACTTATCCAATGACCTCATGTTCTTCCATCGTTTCCGCGGCACGATTTCTGACCAAACAAACCCGGGTACAAGACCCATAAACGCAAACAATCCTGCTTGATATCTTTTATTAAGTCGCTAAAGGATCGGGCCCCCAAGTTATTACCCCCGATGTGCAAAACTAAAATATTAGGAACCCTGTCCAACTGGACACTGTTATTGATCTCTTTTAGAACTCTATACCAGACCATCCCCCTAAAACCCAGCCAACGAATTACCGCCACCTCGCGATCAAAACCCAATTGTCTACCATCGTTCCGCAGGTCAGCACGCTGCGCTCCCCAATGGACATACGAATGGCCAAAAATCCACACCAACAAAGGCAGGGGACCTGAAAAAACACAAAACAGAAACTCAAAATCAGCACAACCGATATAGCAGCCTTACAGCCCCCCACCTGCCAAAACAAACACCACCAGCCTCACTTTACGGGCGCACGTAGCTCCGATATCTATCTGACCGCCACCTACCAATGCGCTGAATTGCCAGAGCACCAAGTCCCCCCATCGCTGCGTCTGTTGCAGCCCCAATCCTAAAAGAGTGAGGAGCGAAACAAGCCTCATCCAGGCCCTGCAGCCCTATCTGAAAATCACCGTAAATTGATACCGGGACAGCAAGGAACCATCCCTATCGCATAGTAACGACCGGTCCCGACTGGGCCGAAACTCCCAAAAATTTGCCAGACAGGTAACTGGACACATAACTTACCCCAGAACTAAACCCAACACGATCCTACTACCCCTACCTTCTTGATCAGACTTTGATCGCCGCAACCACAACTCAACCCTACCCACCGACAAAAACACGTCACGAGCCAACAAACCCTCCATAACTTTTTTGCTAGGTGAAACCAACTCACCAACACGCAATGCCCCAAAAAAGGCTAGAGAAAAGGCTAAACGAAATAAACGCAATTCAAAAACCGACACACACAACGAAGGCAAAATCCCGCCCAACCTTTCCAACAAGCTAAAAGAAACGGGGCGTCTAGCATCCATACGCCGCGGCCGCCGCTGAAAGCCCTTTACCGCTTGCTTCACCAGAAAGATCTTGGTTAAATCCGTTTGACCACGCAATTTAAAGCCGAATGCCAAGGCTGACATGACTCGCGACACTTTGGCGGAAGACCAACCTGCTGAAGCTTCCCAACTCAACCAAGACAACAACACCCCAGCCTGCTCTTGCTCGCTCGACCCACACCCAGCAGCACGCAACAATTCCACCCAATCAAGCCAAGTAGCCTGGCAAGCCTCCCACGTTCTGGGAGCCAACAACGACTTGATCAACGCTTCTGCGTCTCGGACACCACAAGCCAAAGTTCTGCAGGGCATCCGGAGCCAGTAACCGAAAACAATCGAACTGTGAATGAGAGAGAGAGTCGGCAATGGAATTATGAGCACCAGGAACATGCGTCGCGGTTACTTGCGCATTCAAATTCAAACACGATAAGACGAACTGTCTCAGCACCCGCACAACCGGAGGCGACGAAGCCGACAGATTGTTTATCGCACAAACCACCCCCATGTTGTCACAGTAAAACCGAACCCGCCTGTTCCGAAAAACCTGTTGCCACAAATGCACCGCCACCAAAATGGGAAAAAGTTCCAAGAGTGCGATATCCCGAACCAGGCCAGAAGAAATCCAAGATACAGGCCACGTTGCTGCGCACCATTGCCCCCAAAAATACGCTCCGAAACCTGACCCTCCGGCTGCATCCGTAAACAAATCCAACGACTCATTATCAACCACTCCCTCAAGGAACAACGACCGGCCATTATAATTCTGTAAGAACCTACTTCACACCGCCAAGTCCTCTTTATGGCCCGCTGACAACCGTACAAAGTGATGGGGAGCACGAACTCCCGCTGTAGCACTGGCCAATCTCCTAGAAAAAACTCTGCCCATGGGCATAACTCGACAAGCAAAATTAAGTTTTCCGAGGAGCGATTGCAACTCCCTTAATGACAACTTCTTCAAACGACAAGCCCGCAGCACCTCCTCGCGCACACTAACCACTTTCTCGATGGGCAATCCAAATTCCCACTGAATGGTATCGATTACGATACCTAGAAAACATAAACATGTGCTCGGGCCCTCCGCTTTGCCCAGAGCCAAAGGGACTCCAAAACGATGTGCTACCAATTAAATTTCTCTCAGAATCGTTTGACAACGATCAGACCCAGCCGGGCCGATGCACAAAAATTCATCCAGATAGTGAATGACAGAATCGCAACCCGAAACATCCCGAACCACCCACTCCACCAAGGAACTAAAAGCCTCGAACAACGCGCAAGATAGCGAACACATCATGGGCAAACACCTATCAACAAAGAAACGATCCTCCCAAAAACAACCCAGCAGCCTAACGCTATTTGGATGAACTGGCAACAAATGAAAAGCCGATTCTATATCTGTCTTAGCTAGGAGAGCCCCTTTTCCGGATTTTTGAATCCATTCCACTGGTATGTCAAAAGACGCATAATCCACTGAGCAAAGCCCAGGGTCAATCCCGTCATTAACAGACATACCTCTAGGATAAGACAGATGCTGAATCAAACGAAATTTCCCTTCCTCTTTTTAGGCACAACCCCCAAAGGGGAAACCACCAAATCCTCAAAAGGAGATGACTCAAACGGGCCCGCCATCCGACCCAACGCAACCTCCTTCCGCAACTTCTCGGAAACCACGTCGGCGTGTACTAAAGCTGACCACAGATTCTTTCTAACACAAGGAACAGCAAACGAAGGGGCTGGGATTACAAAACCCTCTTGAAAACCGGACAACAACAAAGCAGCTTTATCCCTATCTGGATATCTACTTAGATAAAGGACCATCCTTTCCCACTTCACCAGTGTCACCCCCATGGGTATTACCGCTTCCTGGCTTCGCTCTACCCTTTTTGAAGCATTTTGCCGCCCCATGGGGGGAGCCGCTACAATGGGAGCACAAGTGTTTAAACTTGCAGTTGACTTCGAATCTACACTGACCTTCGTTAGACTGCCAACAGACACCCAATTTGTGTCCCCCTGCTTGACCAGCGGAACTAGAGGACCCTGTGGTACCGGACTGAAAACCCTGGCCGGAACCCCCGGCTCTTCCGTGAAAGGGATGGCCGAACTTGTACTGCGCCATCACCCGCAACCATAGACCAATGTCTTTTTGATCCCATCTAATGGCCGGACGAACCGCTTTCCTCTGCCTGAACTGCTCATCGTACCTGAGCCACGCCTGACCACCATAAACCCTGTGGGCCTCACTAATGGAATCCATGTAACAAAACAAACCCGAGCAGTTCTCGGGCGCCTTTTCCCCAATCTCGGAAACCACGTCGGCGTGTACTAAAGCTGACCACAGATTCTTTCTAACACAAGGAACAGCAAACGAAGGGGCTGGGATTACAAAACCCTCTTGAAAACCGGACAACAACAAAGCAGCTTTATCCCTATCTGGATATCTACTTAGATAAAGGACCATCCTTTCCCACTTCACCAGTGTCACCCCCATGGGTATTACCGCTTCCTGGCTTCGCTCTACCCTTTTTGAAGCATTTTGCCGCCCCATGGGGGGAGCCGCTACAATGGGAGCACAAGTGTTTAAACTTGCAGTTGACTCCGAATCTACACTGACCTTCGTTAGACTGCCAACAGACACCCAATTTGTGTCCCCCTGCTTGACCAGCGGAACTAGAGGACCCTGTGGTACCGGACTGAAAACCCTGGCCGGAACCCCCGGCTCTTCCGTGAAAGGGATGGCCGAACTTGTACTGCACCATCACCCGCAACCATAGACCAATGTCTTTTTGATCCCATCTAATGGCCGGACGAACCGCTTTCCTCTGCCTGAACTGCTCATCGTACCTGAGCCACGCCTGACCACCATAAACCCTGTGGGCCTCACTAATGGAATCCATGTAACAAAACAAACCCGAGCAGTTCTCGGGCGCCTTTTCCCCAATCACACTGGCCAGAATGGCAAAAGCCTGAAGCCAGTTAGCAACCGTCTGAGGAATCAAGCGCCAATGCCTCTTTTCCTCATCCTCCTTTTTTCCCTCCTCCTTCTTCTTCTTATCAAGATTGAATTTCTCCAAAGGGAGCAACGAAAAAATTTTGACATATTCATCCTTCGCAATCTTTTCCCTAACTTCCTTTTTAAGATGTGCCCCTAAAGGACCCTCAAAACACACATAAACCTCGCCATGAGCCCTATCATCCAAATGTACCCTACACTCCTATTCCTTCTTCGTTTACACCGAGACCGATACCGGTGTAGCCGCCACCACTGGCGCCACCACTGAAGCAATAGGCCCCAGCTGCGGGCTCAACCAAGCACCCAAATGTCTCTGAGCGGACATACCCTGCTCCAGCCTGGATAACAAATCCTGAACATTACCTAAAATCTCACGGACCCCCGCTGAACCCGCATCACCCGCCACCCTCTCAACACTACCAACCCCCTGACTACCCATAAAAGCAGGTGATGACAAATCTGGAGTACACAGACCTGACACGGACATATGCTCACCGGGCTGCAAGGGATCTGTGGTCCCTCCAGCCGAAGGGCTGCCATCTGGACATTCCCGACTTGCAGCTTCCCCGACAGACCTTCCCGAATCCAGCCGATGACTGAGCCCCAGGAAGTCAGCCTGCGTGCCCTGTACCATCACAGGCACGGAAGTTAGGGGGCCTGGACTCTGCATCCCCGAGGAAAACGATGCCTGCGTGGATGGGCCTGCAGCGCACCAGCTCACATCAGCCCCAGCGCCAGACGCCGATGAAGTCCCTCCTTCCTGCAGACCTGGTGCAGGCGAACTCCCTGCAGCAGAAGGTATGGCCAGCCCGGCTCCGCCAGCCTCGGACCGCCCACCCCGACATCGACCACTGCTGCCACCGCGCTCCCAGATGCAGCAGAGGCAGACCGCATGGCATGGGCCTCACCGCTGCGGCCTCCCGTTCCCACAGGCCCCAGACGCTGACCGGCGTGCCGAGGCTCCGCCCCCGCTGCACTGTAAGGTGAAGGCCTAGAGACCGCCGCTGAGCCCCGTCTGGCGGTCAGATTCCTCCCAGGCCGGGGCCTGCTAGCCGCTGATCTTACCGGTACCCAGCCTGGAGGGTCCCGGGAGGGGCTCCTGCGCCTGCGGGGGGCTCGAGGACCGGAGTCTGGTGACAAGCGCTCGGGGGGCCGCGTCCTCCGAGACCACCGCTCCAGCGGCGCTGCAGCGACAGACAGCCCTGCTCCTCCAGCCATGATGTGGGCCACCTGGGCTTCCAGCCATCCGGGGGGGATGTAAAGCTGCGGCCGCCCTGAGGCTCTCAAGGATCGTGTCAACGCCAGACATGACAGGTGTTATGATCTGGTGACCTTGGAGCTGCAAAAGAATTTTCACTGGAGAAAGTGGCCACTATACTGACCGCAAACCTAAACTTAACACCGCAACTAGAAGTAGCCGTGGAGTGTACCTAACACACCTAGACACCTCGTCACAGCCGGAGGACTAAATATCCCTAAAGATGGAAATCGGAATACTGTCTTGCCTCAGAGAAAATCCCCAAAGGATAGACAGCCCCCGACAAATATTGGCGGTGAGTCGGAGAGGAAAAAATATACACAGGCAGAAAAAACAGGATTTAGCACAGGAGGCCACTCTAGCTAGATAGGACAGGATAGGACAGAGTTCTGTGCGGTCAGTATTAAAAACCCTTCAAAAAACCACAGCGGAATATACAAAAAACCTCCTACATCTAACTAAAGATGTAGGAGCGTATATCTGCAACTCCAGTGAAACCAATCAGACTGAGAAAACACAAACACAGTCTAATCTGGACAAAAGAAAAAACAAACGAATAGTACTGAAAATAAGCACACTGCTTGTGTGCCACAGGAAAAGAAACAAACACTTATCTTTGCTGAACTGGCAGATAAGCAGGAGAGGCCAGGCTGAGATCCAACACTTCCAGAGAAACATTGACAACTGGCAAGGGCTAATGAATCCTGCACACTTAAATATCCCAGTCAGAACAGCAATTAGCAGATACACCTGGCCAGGACTGTGACTCAGAGACAACTGCATTCCCACCTACAACCACTGGAGGGAACCCAAGAGCAGAATTCACAACAGACAGGTATGTCTGCTCACGATCCTAAAGAGCGGGAAGTGCGAAATCCCTCCCCCAATTCCCCGCATATACCCTCAGGCTAAAATCCTTCCCCCCTTATAATTACAATAATTACTCCCCCTCTCCAACCCATTGTCATGTAGGCCTCCGCCTACGCCGTGGGAGGGAGGGGTACGGCTCGCTCTGGCCTTTTCTGTTCTCGCAATAAGATAAGTTATTGCAAGAATTGCAATGGACGACGGACTTCCGGCAGCGGGGCAGGTGAGCCGGCTGACATGCGTAGTAAGCTGCATTTACGCAGTTACTACGCATGTGACTAATCATTAGATGCGATTTTAGTGCATCTAATGATAGTCTATGGTAAACTTACGGCACGGCTATTGTTATGATAAGGTAATTCAGTACCACAATGGACATAGAAGTCAGAGCACATACAGTGACCTGACAATAACCCAAAAACATAGAACGAGCTCTGAGACGTGGGAACTCTGCTGACCGCAATCCCTAATCCTCTCCAACCACACTAGAGGCAGCCGTGGATTGCGCCTAACGCTCCCTATGCAACTCGGCACAGCCTGAGAAACTAGCTAGCCTGAAGATAGAAAATAAGCCTACCTTGCCTCAGAGAAATACCCCAAAGGAAAAGGCAGCCCCCACATATAATGACTGTGAGTTAAGATGAACAGACAAACGTAGAGATGAAATAGATTTAGCAAAGTGAGGCCCGACTTTCTGAACAGAGCGAGGATAGGAAAGGTAACTTTGCGGTCAACACAAAACCCTACAAAAAACCACGCAAAGGGGGCAAAAAGACCCTCCGTACCGAACTAACGGCACGGAGGTACACCCTCTGCGTCTCAGAGCTTCCAGCAAGCAAGAAAACACAAATAAGCAAGCTGGACAGAAAAAACAGCAAACAAAATAGCAAAAGCGGAACTTAGCTATGCAGAGCAGCAGGCCACAGGAACGATCCAGGAGGAAACAGGTCCAATACTAGAACATTGACTGGAGGCCAAGATCAAAGCACTAGGTGGAGTTAAATAGATCAGCACCTAACGACTTCACCACATCACCTGATTAAGGAAACTCAGAAGCCGCAGTACCACTCTCCTCCACCAACGGAAGCTCACAGAGAGAATCAGCCGAAGTACCACTTGTGACCACAGGAGGGAGCTCTGCCACAGAATTCACAACAGTACCCCCCCCCCCTTGAGGAGGGGTCACCGAACCCTCACCAGAGCCCCCAGGACGACCAGGATGAGCCATATGAAAGGCACGAACAAGATCGGGAGCATGGACATCAGAGGCAAAGACCCAGGAATTATCTTCCTGAGCATAACCCTTCCACTTAACCAGATACTGGAGTTTCCGTCCAGAAACACGAGAATCCAAAATCTTCTCCACAATATACTCCAACTCCCCCTCCACCATAACCGGGGCAGGAGGATCAACAGATGGAACCATAGGTGCCACGTATCTCCGCAACAATGACCTATGGAATACGTTATGTATGGAAAAAGAATCTGGAAGGGTCAGACGAAAAGACACAGGATTAAGAACCTCAGAAATCCTATACGGACCAATGAAACGAGGTTTAAACTTAGGAGAGGAAACCTTCATAGGAATATGACGAGAAGATAACCAAACCAAATCCCCAACACGAAGTCGGGGACCCACACATCGTCTGCGATTAGCGAAACGTTGAGCCTTCTCCTGGGACAAGGTCAAATTGTCCACTACATGAGTCCAAATCTGCTGCAACCTGTCCACCACAGTATCCACACCAGGACAGTCCGAAGACTCAACCTGCCCTGAAGAGAAACGAGGATGGAACCCAAAGTTGCAGAAAAACGGCGAAACCAAGGTAGCCGAGCTGGCCCGATTATTAAGGGCGAACTCAGCCAAAGGCAAAAAGGACACCCAGTCATCCTGATCAGCAGAAACAAAGCATCTCAGATATGTTTCCAAGGTCTGATTGGTTCGTTCGGTCTGGCCATTAGTCTGAGGACGGAAAGCCGAGGAAAAAGACAAGTCAATGCCCATCCTAGCACAAAAGGCTCGCCAAAACCTCGAAACAAACTGGGAACCTCTGTCAGAAACGATATTCTCTGGAATGCCATGTAAACGAACCACATGCTGGAAGAACAATGGCACCAAATCAGAGGAGGAAGGTAATTTAGACAAGGGTACCAAATGGACCATCTTAGAGAAGCGATCACAGACCACCCAAATGACTGACATATTTTGAGAGACGGGAAGATCTGAAATAAAATCCATAGAGATATGTGTCCAAGGCCTCTTCGGGACCGGCAAGGGCAAAACCAACCCACTGGCACGAGAACAGCAGGGCTTAGCCCGAGCACAAATCCCACAGGACTGCACAAAAGAACGCACATCCCGCGACAGAGATGGCCACCAAAGGATCTAGCCACTAACTCTCTGGTACCAAAGATTCCAGGATGACCAGCCAACACCGAACAATGAACCTCAGAGATAACTTTATTCGTCCACCTATCAGGGACAAACAGTTTCTCCGCTGGGCAACGATCAGGTTTATTAGCCTGAAATTTTTGCAGCACCCGCCGCAAATCAGGGGAGATGGCAGACACAATTACTCCCTCTTTGAGAATACCCGCCGGCTCAGATAAACCCGGAGAGTCGGGCACAAAACTCCTAGACAGAGCGTCCGCCTTCACATTTTTAGAGCCCGGAAGGTACGAAATCACAAAGTCAAAATGGGCAAAAAACAGCGACCAACGAGCCTGTCTAGGATTCAACCGCTTGGCAGACTCGAGATAAGTCAAGTTCTTATGATCAGTCAAGACCACCACGCGATGCTTAGCTCCTTCAAGCCATTGATGCCACTCCTCGAATGCCCACTTCATGGCCAGCAACTCTCAATTGCCAACATCATAATTTCGCTCAGCAGGCGAAAACTTCCTGGAAAAGAAGGCGCATGGTTTCATCACCGAGCAATCAGAACTTCTCTGCGACAAAACAGCCCCTGCTCCAATCTCAGAAGCATCAACCTCGACCTGGAATGGAAGCAAAACATCTGGTTGACACAACACAGGGGCAGAAGAAAAACGACGCTTCAACTCTTGAAAAGCTTCCACAGCAGCAGAAGACCAATTGACCACATCAGCACCCTTCTTGCTCAAATCGGTCAATGGTTTAGCAATACTAGAAAAATTGCAGATGAAGCGACGATAAAAATTAGCAAAGCCCAGGAACTTTTGCAGACTTTTCAGAGATGTCGGCTGAGTCCAATCATGGATGGCTCGGACCTTAACAGGGTCCATCTCGATAGTAGAAGGGGAAAAGATGAACCCCAAAAATGAAACCTTCTGAACACCAAAGAGACAATTTGATCCCTTCACAAACAAAGAATTAGCACGCAGGACCTGAAACACCGTTCTGACCTGCTTCACATGAGACTCCCAATCATCCGAGAAGATCAAAATGTCATCCAAGTACACAATCAGGAATTTATCCAGGTACTCTCGGAAGATGTCATGCATAAAGGACTGAAACACTGATGGAGCATTGGCAAGTCCGAATGGCATTACTAGATACTCAAAATGGCCCTCGGGAATATTAAATGCAGTTTTCCATTCCTCGCCTCGCTTAATACGCACAAGATTATACGCACCACGAAGATCCATCTTGGTGAACCAACTAGCCCCCTTAATCCGAGCAAACAAATCAGATAACAACGGCAAGGGGTACTGAAATTTAACCGTGATCTTATTTAGAAGGCGGTAATCTATACAAGGTCTCAGCGAACCATCCTTCTTGGCCACAAAAAAGAACCCTGCTCCTAATGGCGACGATGACGGGCGAATATGCCCTTTCTCCAAGGACTCCTTCACATAACTCCGCATAGCGGCGTGCTCAGGCACAGATAAATTAAACAGTCGACCTTTTGGGAATTTACTACCAGGAATCAAATCGATAGCACAATCACAATCCCTATGCGGAGGTAGGGTATCGGACTTGGGCTCATCAAATACATCCCGGTAATCAGACAAGAACTCTGGAACCTCAGAAGGGGTGGATGACGAAATAGGCAAAAATGGGACATCACCATGTACCCCCTGACAACCCCAGCTGGACACAGACATGGATTTCCAATCTAATACTGGATTATGGACTTGTAGCCATGGCAACCCCAACACGACCACATCATGCAGATTATGCAACACCAGAAAACGAATAACCTCCTGATGTGCAGGAGCCATGCACATGGTCAGCTGGGTCCAGTACTGAGGCTTATTCTTGGCCAAAGGCGTAGCATCAATTCCTCTCAATGGAATAGGACACTGCAAGGGCTCCAAGAAAAACCCACAACGCCTAGCATACTCCAAGTCCATCAAATTCAGGGCAGCGCCTGAATCCACAAATGCCATGACAGAATAAGATGACAAAGAACAGATCAAGGTAACGGACAAAAGAAATTTTGACTGTACCGTACCAATGGTGGCAGACCTAGCGAACCGCTTAGTGCGCTTAGGACAATCAGAGATAGCATGAGTGGAATCACCACAGTAGAAACACAGCCCATTCAGACGTCTGTGTTCTTGCCGTTCAACTCTGGTTAAAGTCCTATCGCACTGCATAGGCTCAGGTTTATGCTCAGATAATACCGCCAAATGGTGCACAGATTTACGCTCACGCAAGCGACGACCGATCTGAATGGCCAAAGACATAGACTCATTCAGACCAGCAGGCATAGGAAATCCCACCATGACATCCTTAAGGGCTTCAGAGAGACCCTTTCTGAAAATAGCTGCAAGCGCACCTTCATTCCATTGAGTGAGTACGGACCACTTTCTAAATTTCTGACAATATATCTCTATCTCATCCTGACCCTGACACAGAGCCAGCAAATTTTTCTCTGCCTGATCCACTGAAATAGGTTCATCGTACAGCAATCTGAGCGCCAGGAAAAACGCATCGATATTACTTAATGCAGGATCTCCTGACGCAAGAGAAAATGCCCAGTCCTGAGGGTCGCCACGTAAAAAAGAAATAATGATCCTAACTTGTTGAACTGGGTCACCAGAGGAGCGAGGTTTCAAAGCCAGAAATAGTTTACAATTATTTTTGAAACTCAGAAATTTAGTTCTATCTCCAAAAAACAAATCAGGAATAGGAATTCTTGGTTCTAACATAGAATTCTGAACCACAAAGTCTTGAATATTTTGTACTCTTGCCGTGAGCTGATCCACACATGAAGACAGACCTTCAATGTCCATCGCTACACCTGTGTCCTGAACCATCCAAATGTCTAGGGGAAAAAAAAGGCAAAACACAGTGCAGAGAAAAAAAAATGGTCTCAGAACTTCTTTTTTCCCTCTATTGAGAATCATTAGTACTTTGGGCCTCCAGTACTGTTATGATAAGGTAATTCAGTACCACAATGGACATAGAAGTCAGAGCACATACAGTGACCTGACAATAACCCAAAAACATAGAACGAGCTCTGAGACGTGGGAACTCTGCTGACCGCAATCCCTAATCCTCTCCAACCACACTAGAGGCAGCCGTGGATTGCGCCTAACGCTCCCTATGCAACTCGGCACAGCCTGAGAAACTAGCTAGCCTGAAGATAGAAAATAAGCCTACCTTGCCTCAGAGAAATACCCCAAAGGAAAAGGCAGCCCCCACATATAATGACTGTGAGTTAAGATGAAAAGACAAACGTAGAGATGAAATAGATTTAGCAAAGTGAGGCCCGACTTTCTGAACAGAGCGAGGATAGGAAAGGTAACTTTGCGGTCAACACAAAACCCTACAAAAAACCACGCAAAGGGGGCAAAAAGACCCTCCGTACCGAACTAACGGCACGGAGGTACACCCTCTGCGTCCCAGAGCTTCCAGCAAGCAAGAAAACACACATGACATAAGTAAGCTGGACAGAAAAAACAGCAAACAAAATAGCAAAAGCGGAACTTAGCTATGCAGAGCAGCAGGCCACAGGAACGATCCAGGAGGAAACAGGTCCAATACTAGAACATTGACTGGAGGCTAAGATCAAAGCACTAGGTGGAGTTAAATAGAGCAGCACCTAACGACTTCACCACATCACCTGAGGAAGGAAACTCAGAAGCCGCAGTACCACTCTCCTCCACCAACGGAAGCTCACAGAGAGAATCAGCCGAAGTACCACTTGTGACCACAGGAGGGAGCTCTGCCACAGAATTCACAACAGGCTATGGAGCGTTGTCGCATTGTAAACAGACATGCTGCATTCTTCAAAGATGCGCCGCATGTCCGTTTACGTGGGTCTGCCGCCTGCGTGTTTTACCGCATAGTGGAGACGGAATTTCATGAAATCCCCTCCATTATGCTGTAACATCAGGATGCTGCGTGTTTGACACTACGGCTCAACGCAGAGTCATACACGCAGCGTTTCCTGAACGTGGAAACATACCCTTAGCCTCAGCCTGCGACTAACACTGTCCGCGATTAAAGTGAAATGTATATTGACTCATCTCAATGCCCATGGGGGAATGGGGAAGTGTGAATATTCATTTCTCTTTAGCAGCGGGGAAAGGCTCCTGTCTCAAGCTGCTAATCTGCTGGCATCGGGCCGGCCCACCTGACTCACGGGCCCCAATGCTACTGGTGGGGGCCCCTGGAGCAGTGGGGGCCCTGGGCAGCTGCCTGCCCTGTACACCAGCAGGTGTAAGTGCCTGGGCCCACCGTAATCATCCGGTTCCTCGGTGAGCCAGTCCGACCCTGATTGTACCTGTGGTTAGGAGATTGCAAACTCAACAAATCCATTTATTGTTTAGAGGAAAGATAATTTACTAGCTAATTTTTCTATGACACATCATGATAAATATTTTGTACACATCATAAAAAACATCTACCCCGATAATGGGAGTCTTGGTTTCCAACCATCTGCAAATTTACAGACAGTTTATATAAACCCAGTACATTTCTCTCTCATCCGTAGAATCCGGCAGAAAAAATCACCGTCCACGATTTTTTTTTACATTTTCTGTGAAGTGGCGGTGATTGGCTGATCTTCTCTCCTTGCGCTAGTATACCGTATATACTCAAGTATAAGCCGAGAGTTTCAGCCCATTTTTTTAGGCTGAAATTGCCCCTCTCGGCTCATACTCGAGTCATACCCAGGGGTCGGCAGGGGAGGGGGAGCCGCAGCTGTCTAATAATACTCACCTGCTCCTGGCACGGTGTCCCACGGTGTCCCTGGTGCGCTGGCAGCTTCTTCCTGTAGTGAGCGGTCACATGGTACCGCTCATTACAGCAATAAATATGGACCCGACTCCACTCCCATAGGGGTGGAGCCGCATATTCATTACTGTAATGAGCGGTACCATGTGACCGCTCACTACAGTAAGAAGCTGCCGGGGAGCAGACGTGAAAGGACAGTGCCAGGAGCAGGTGAGTATGATGGGGGGCATTCACCTGCTCCCCGTTCCACCGTTGGCGCTGCTGTGTCTTCCCCATCCTCTGCAGTGATGCTCAGGTCAGAAGGCGCGATGACACGATTAGTGCACACTGCCCTCTGCCTGAACAGTCAGTGCGGAGGACGCGGAAGACACACCGGCGGTCGGCGCTGGAACGCGGAGCAAGTGAATTTAGCAAGTGCCGGGAGCCTGAGAGGTGAGTATGTAATTTTTTATTTTTTTAATCGCAGCAACAGCATATGGGGCAAATATCTGTATGGAGCATCTTATGGGGCCATATGCAGCGTTATATGGGGGCACATATCTCTATGGAGCATCTTATGGGGCCGTGTGCAGCGTTATATGGGGCAAATATCTCTATGGAGCATCTTATGGGGCCATGTGCAGCATTACATGGGGCAAATATCTGTATGGGGCCATGTGCAGCATTATATGGGGCAAGTATCTGTATGGATCATCTTATGGGGCCATGTGCAGCATTATATGGGGCAAATATCTGTATGGGGCCATGTGCAGCATTATATGGGGCAAATATCTGTATGGGGCCGTGTGCAGCATTATATGGGGCAAATATCTGTATGGGGCAATGTGCAGCTGTAGCACCCCAGGGTCCTGGTCGTTGCAGTAATATCATTCTCCTCTAGGGGGGAGTGATGTTACGTTTGAAGGCAATAAAGGAGATCTCACTACCAGGTAACACCAACACACAACACATTTATCACTCCAGTCCACCAGGGGGAGCTATGCTCCTATTTATTAGGGCACTTCTCACAATTAGGTAAAACTGGTGGTCTGGAGAGGAAGTTAGTCAGAAGCTGGCTGAGCTTCACTCAGGCAGTTGCTATCTGAGCTCCGCTCAGGTAGTTGGTCCCTGACAGTGGTGGGATCCTGTCAGAGGCCTAGACAGAAGGACATGGAGCTGCGCCTGCCTCACGTGCAGCAGCTTCCAGAAAGAGACACAAATAGAGACCTGTATTGTAGAGAGTGAGAAGAAGTCATAGCAAAAGGAGAGGAAACCAGAAGGAGTTCTGCCCTACACAGGCTGCCTCCTTCTGAGGCGCAGGATCCCGGTAGCCGGAACACCGAAGGAGCAACAGTTCTCTATGCCTTGCTCCAGAGACCGGCAGGACAGCTAATTCCACGTTACCTGCCCGCCCTATACCCAGGATGCAAGGTGGCACCCACGAGAGGCTGGGGCATGATAGAGTCCCTGTAAAAAGCCTCACGCCACCGGTCATACGGGTTTGTCCTAACATCTAGAACATCTACAAGAGTTGTGAGGACCTTATGAGACGCTTAGCAGTAAGGTACTACAACACCCAGGCGCTAGAGGAAGGCTACTGATTTCCATCTGGATAAGGGGACTCTGGATTTACCTCCAAACCGGCCGGACTCTGCCTGTCCTGTGATCTGGTGCTCTGGACTGTGGATGCTGAAGCCTTCAGTAAAAGGTAAAGAAACTGCAATCTTGTGTCCTCGTTCTTCACTGCGCCTCACACCATCCACCATCTACACTCTGGGAAGCTCTGGGGACATACTTCACCTGTGGGAAGGTATACCATCTAGCTGCCATAACATCACCCCAGTGGACCCCTAAGCAGCGTCGGTCACCCTGACCGAATACCACAGGAGGCGTCATGAACATTTCCCCTTTAAAGACCTTTCCCTTTTACACCGGATCTCCCAAGAGCCACGGACCGGGTCAGCCACCGTGACATCTCCCGAGAACCGAAGGACCCGGTACCGAGTACCCCACTGCCCTTGGGGGCACTCCACAGCATCATATGGGGCAAATATCTGTATGGAGCATCTTATCGGGCCATGTGCAGCATTATATGGGGTAAATATCTGTATGGGGCCATGTGCAGCATTATATGGGGCAAATATATGGAGCATCTTATGGGGCCATGTGCAGCATTATATGGGGCAAATATCTCTATGAAGCATCTTATGGGGCCATAGTCCACATTTGTGCAGCATTGTATGGGGGAAATGTCTGTATGGAGCATCTTATGGGGTCATAATTAACTTTTGTGCAGCATTATATGGGGCATATTTTAATATGGAGCATCTTATGGAGCCCATCATAAACTGGAGCATTATGTGGGGCGTATTTTGTATGGAGCATCTTATGGGGCCATCATGAACTCTATGGAGCATTATATGGAGCTCCTGAATCAATATGGATATTCAAAAACACTTAACCTACTGATGTCTCAATTAATTTTACTTTTATTGGTATCTATTTTTATTTTTGAAATTTACCAGTAGCTGCTGCATTTTCCACCCTAGGCTTATACTCGAGTCATTAAGTTTTCCCAGTTTTTTGTGGCAAAATTAGGGGGTCGGCTAATACTTGGGTCAGCTTATACTCGAGTATATACGGTAATTCCAGTTCCGGTAAGGTCTTGTTCATACAGCGCATGGCAGTCTTTTTAGCGCATACCGAGACACAATTTGAATCTCCTTCCTCCAATAGAAAAAGAAGTGTTGGCTACACTTCTGGTAAGTATAACTGTGTGCGTCTGTTAGTGAGATCCTCAATAGCACTGTGAGAAATTTTCACGGTGCAGAGGCGAGTTCATCTCAGTTCACCAGGAGAATTCCACTGCGGTGAATTTGAACTGCGGTGAACTCGCCTCTGCACCATAAGCCTTTCTCTTGGTGCTAGTGGGGATTTCACCGAGTTTAGACCGGCTGGGAATGCAGCCTCAATGACCTGCAGTAACCTCGATGATGTCACCACTGGTCAATTATTCTGCGCTCGCAGCAGCTCATTCACCAGTGGTTCTCAGCATGGACAGTCACATCTTGGCACCGTCCAGGTTGAAAACTATTTATCCCCCAGACATGGATTACGACGTGGGATAGAACGACGGACAGGTGAGGGATATTGTTGTTTTTTATTTTTGTTTTATTACAGGATACAAGGGATTCAGTGGAATTAGGCATTAGGTGAGTATAACTTAGTTTTTTATTTTTAAATAAAAATGGAAAACTGTGTTTTGTTATATTTCTAAAAAAAAAGGCTTTATTCTGGCTGTGTCTTTTTTTACCATATAACTATAGGATTAGTAATGGAGAGGTGCCTTATAGACATCTCTCCATTGGTAAGCGTTGGGCTTGATGTCACAAGACAATACAAAGGTGACATCAACCCCCCAATTATGAACCTCATTTGCCACTGCTACAGGGCAAGTGGGAAGAGCCTGGAAAAGCGCCAGAATTGGGTCATCTAATGTGCCTTTTCAGGGTGGCTGTGGTCTGCTATTTTTAGGCTGGGGGGCCTATATCAATGGCCGCTTACAATGGCCGCTTACTAGTCTGAGATTACCAGCCCCCAGCTGCCTGCTTAAGCAAGGCTGGTTGTCAAAAATCAGAATAGGGACCCCTCTATTCTTGATAACCAGCCTTGCTGAAGCTGATAGCTGAGGGTCGCAGCCCCTAGCTGTCAGTTTTGCCTGGTTGGTTATAGAAAATATTTATAGTGCAGTTATTGTTGTTAGCGGCAGCAGGTGTAGGATAATGGGAGTAATAGTCACATCAGCTGCCACC
Organism: Ranitomeya imitator; assembly: GCF_032444005.1. Classification (NCBI taxonomy): domain Eukaryota; kingdom Metazoa; phylum Chordata; class Amphibia; order Anura; family Dendrobatidae; genus Ranitomeya; species Ranitomeya imitator. The sequence continues at coordinate 736,734,556 of NC_091284.1, read as the reverse complement.
TGCTCTCATTGTTATCACTTGAATGCAACTCTCATCATTCTCCCCTACTCTCTCTGATTGCCAGCAGACCAGGAGAGAATGATGAGAGCCGTCTTCAGCACCCGTCACTGGGGAACAGCGCTAACTGTACTGCTGCTTCTCAGGCGACAATACGTGTTACACTGATGACACGCCTGTATGTCCCTCTGAAAGGTAGCTGGGGCCCCCTGCAGTCTGAAGGGCATTCTGGTGTACTGGAAACACCCATCAGTCGTCAAGAAGGCCATCTTCTCCTTGGCACTCTGTCAGGTCGAGGGTTGCAATATACCTCGCGGGTCCAAGTCTCTCAATGAGTTCATCCACGTGGGGCATCGGATAGGCATCAAAACTGGACACTTCATTCAGCCTGCGGTATTCTTACAAAACTGCCACTCGCCGTTGGGCTTCAGCTCGAGGATGATGGGACTCAACCATCCACTTTTTGACTCCTCTATCACTCTATTACACGGTAGTGGTGGTCATTACAAAACCGCCACACGCCGTCGGGCTTCAACCCGAGTACAATGGGACTCGACCATCCACTTTTTGACTCCTTTATCACACTGAGGTCTAGCATTGTCTTAACATACTTTGATATTATCTCCCGGCATGCTTCGAGAATTCTATAGGGCTTGAGGTTCACTCTTAAATGTGGCTCTGTTAACACGTCGTGCTCCACCACCTCTGTACGTCCTGGCAACTCCCAGAATAGGTCACTGTTCTGCTGCAGCAGTTTCTGACATTATTGCTTTTGGGCCGGCATTGGGGTCCCTGCAATGGTGACCTCCTCCACTTTGGCTTCACGATCTTGCCATAACTTGAGCAAGTTGACATGATACACTTGGTGCAGCTTCCTTCGACTGGACTGGTTTACCTTATAGTTCAACTCACCCACCACCTCGTATGGGCCTTGCTGCTTGGCTAGAAACTTGCTCTCAATCATGGGGAAAAGCACTAGCATGTGGTCCTCGAGCTGGAACTACATCAGCTATGCTGATCGGTTATATACCCTTGCCTGTGCCTCCTTCGCGATAGGCATTACTTGTGCCATCTTATCCTGCAACTGGGTGACATGCTCAATGACGCTTCGGTGTGGTGTGACCTTAGCTTCCCAGGTATCCTTGGCAATATCCAGGAGCCCTCGTGGATGTCAACCAAACAGAAGCTCGAACAGCGAGAAGCCAGTGGAGGCTGGAGGAACTTCTCTGATGAAAAAGAGCAGAAATGGAAACAGATAGTCCCAGTCTCGACCATCCTTCTCAATGACCTTCTTGAGCATGGCTTTTAAGATCTTACTGAAGCACTTTACCAGGCCATCTGTCTGCGAATGGTAAACTGAGGTTCGCATCTGAGCAATTTGGAGGAGTCTACAGAGCTCCTTCATCACTTTGCTCATGAACTCCCCTGTCAAATATGGCGCCAGCATCTCCACTCACTGCTCTGGTGGAAGTTTATCCCGTTCAACCACCCTCTCGAAAACAGTCAGAAAAGCTGCCACATCATCCCCTGGGATCATCTTTTGCATGGCTCGTCTTACCGCTTTCTGGACATCCGAGTCATCACCTGGAGACTGCCAGCCTCCCATGAACCGCTTTTGGGAGGAGTTCCATTTGTCACATTAGCGCCTCCTCCTAGGGCTGTCACTGCTGCTGTTGTTGGAGCTGTTGTGCTAACAGTTTGTTTCCTGTTGCACCATTTCCTGCTGTTGACTGGCCAGTTGTTGCTGCTGTTGTACCTGGACAAGATTCTTCACAAGCACCTTCATGCTGCCTGACATCTCGTGCTGGATGGCAGAGTTTACCCTGGACATGCTGTTGCCCACAGCCGCTATGCGTGTTCCTGGATTGCTGCCTGCATTCGAAACACCACGTGTGAGGGGTTGATGCACTCAGCTGCATGTAGAGGTAGACACAGGAACACACAGGAACGCATCTTGTGGTAAATCATCTCCTGGTTTATTAGAGCACAGCAGGGTTGAACAAAGGTGGCCTTTCTGGCCTAATGGCAAAACAAAACAAAGGTCAAGTTCAAAAAAGTCCTTTTTGTTGCAGGATTTACCCACAGCTCCTCCTCCTTCAAAGACCTCAGCTCCTCCTGGAGCCATGTCTGAAGACTTTCCTCCCCAAACACACAACAAAGAAAAAAACAGTGGCTCAACATTTTAACTTTAACTTAAAGTTAACATTAACTTTCCAGCAACTGTCTTGAGGTGGAGATATGGTGATTAGGTGTCCCTCCGATCTCTGACCCACTCACCTAAAAAACCCATCCCTTATCATGGCTGATTAACCCATCCAGCACATAGCATGCTGGAGAGAAACTTATGGGTTTCTAGATCACAGAAGAAAGCAATCTTTGTGACACATATCTCCCCTCACATACAGTGCCAGTGACCCTGTCAGAGTGGAAACATACTGACATGTGCACAGACCCCTTCACTTGAATGGGTCTACATGTGAAAGACTGAAAGTGTCTCCGTTACATGTGAAAACTATCACCACATGTACTGGACACACTGATCTCTGAAAGAGGTCTTAGAAACCTTTTTCAGGAAAGCTTGTTCATGATAATTGTGCAGAATATAAGCACCTATAATTCCAGACTATGCACGGATGGCTTCAGTGTGGACTGATGGTCTTACCACTACACTAGGGCATTTGACATTCCTGTTCACATGTGGCAGTGAAGGAGGACCACAGCACAGATTCACAGTTGGCCCCAGGACCTTACAATAACCCTGGTTGCTGGCTTGCGACATTATAAACAAGATATGAGTAATCCTGTAATGACATCACTCAAGCAGTTTGAGGCCCCTGTGGCTGTAAAGCATATTTTTTACAGGCTTGATGGTGAACAACTTGTCTGTGCAAAGAAAGTGAGTGATCCAAATACATATTGGCAACAAAGTATACAACTGCAAATGAAGAAATAAAATGTTACTCATATAATGCATACAGGTAGTCTGACTCATTAAAAAGTTACTTCACATCGTCCCTGATGTAACCCAGTAGAGTACATTAAAGGTTAGCACATCTCTTCAAGTAAGGACAGGTTTCTAAAAGAGGATCCACAAAACGCAAACATTTGGATCATATATATCAAGCTTTTTGCATATTTTAGAAACTTTAGAATAAGGGTGCGTTGACACTACACAAATATTAGGCACAAACATTCTATGATAATTGTGCAGGTTAAAGTCTGCCCATCGCCCAATGAATGAGTAACATTCTGTGGTGAAATGCTTGAGATAATCATGTGGTGAAATTATGTTTTGGCTGGCTTACAAAATCGCTGCTCTAGGTAGAACACTTACCTGTGTAAGTCTGTGTGCTGTGACAAAGTCTCTGGCAAAGTACTGGAGGGGAGCTATGTTTCACTAAGGGTAATAGCAAACTAGGAAATTGCTTCAGCACGCTAAGTGCTGAAAGGGGTTAATCAGCCATGTTTAGTGCTAGGTTAATTGCTTGTAGAGGGGAAAGGAGTCCAGATGATAAATAACCAACTTTTTAGAGCATTCAGAAAGGGTGGGCCTGGAGGTGCAAAGCTCTGGAGCAACGTCTTCTTGATGTCACGATTACACTGACCCCAATGTTATCCCCTGATGAGGACAACGAAGTGCGTCGGGAATAAGGGGAGAAAGTATCCACCGCTATGTTTGGAGTAAAGGGCGTTCTCTAGAACGACATCCATATGGGTGAGATCTTTCCAATTTGCCATTCATGCTGAGTGTGTATGTCATTATAATCCCCTCCAGGTTGTGAAGGAGAATGGTAGGAGCAATTAGGATGCATGAGCGAGTTTTGGTACATGAATAGATTGCACAACCTGGGATTGAATATTGCTAACATTGATGACCCCACAATTTGCCATGTGTTGGTCCTAAGGGACATCCGGTTATAGGAGAGGGTCTTCTATGCGGTTAACAGATGGTCCTGATAATATCGATATAGGATCTATTCTGTATGAATAACCATTAGTTGCTGTGTACAGCTGTATTATGTGGAGAGGATATAATAAGGGTAATACGAGTTGGTTTATAGTTGCCCATTGAAAGCTGATCGTATAAAGTATTTGAACATATTACATGTCATATACTGTAAGTGTGGATTTAAGGATCAGTCTTTTTCTGCAATATGCTATATGCACTCCACATTATTTTAGTGTTGTATATTTTATGCACCTTGCACTTTTTGTGGTGAAAATTTGTTTGGAAGCTTTTTTTTTCCTTATAATGACTAGCTGCCAAGTCTGAATCAGGAAAATCCACTAGAAACAAAGAGTTCACCAGAGATAGTAGAACTATAAATTGGATTCAACAGGATTTCATGAGCTTAAATAGCTTGCAGCCCCAACAACAGAGAGCAAAGACTAAAGAAGTTAATTCCCAAGTTCCCAGCCTTGACGGTACGAAAAGTCCCAGAGATCACAGAACTAGCGTTGTTTGCTCAATGAAAATGTGATGCCACCTGGCATCAGCAGCAGAAACAGGGAGAGCAAGCACCGACACAGATGTCACAAAATGTGTCGTGATGTGCCATATTTATTTAGAATACACTAGTAAATTTGCCACATTGTGTTTTAGACATATCGGGAGAACATTTTGAAATATGACAGTAAAGTTTGCAGTAGGCACTTGTGATATACGGTTTACGTGTATGGCTCCTCACTCAGAAATTGATGGGGCACTTTGCTTCTATATAAAAGTACAGGAACCCCGGGCTTTCTGCCCCAGGTACATGACATAATATTTGTGTGCCACATGTACTTGTGCAATATGGTTAATAGGAGTATTTTTCTCTAGTATTTGCAGATATGGAAAAAGTGTGTCTTCCCATGAAAGGAAGAATTTCAACACAGGATATTGTGTTGCAGCATTTTTTTTTTATAGCCAAACAGATTTGGAGCAGTAGTATGGCGACCTCACCCACTAATGACGTCAATTCCTCTGAGGACACCAAGGCAGTATGTGCTTCTTCTCAGACCCAGGTACGGATCATACAGGGTGGAGCGCGGTAATTTGCTGATTTGGGAATGAAATAAAAAAATTATGATCATTAAAAAAATGTATTTTATATTTTAATTATACTGAACAGTAATGGAATTTTTAAATTACGTGGTTTTAAATAGTGTATCTGGCAAATGTCGACCTTCGCTATCCACACACTGCTGCATACGTTTTCTGAAGTTTTCATGAACTCTAACAAGCATGTCCACTGGTATTCTGCCAATTTCAGCTTCAATATTGTTCCTTAGGTCTTCCAAGGTGTTGGGACGGTTGATATACACCTTAGACTTCAGGTAACCCCAAAGGAAAAAATCGCATGGGGCTAAATCTGGTGAGCGTGCTGGCCAGTTCACATCTCCCCTCAAAGAGATAAGCCGTCCAGGAAACATTTGCCTCAAACAATTCATGGTAACCCTCGCTGTGTGTGCAGTGGCACCATCCTGTTGGAACCATGTATCCTCTAGTTCCATTGCCTCAAGAGCCGGCTGAAAATAATCCTGTATCAGACAAGTACCGTTCGGAGTTCACAGTTATGGCACGACCATTATCCTGAAAAAAGTAAGGACCAATGATGCCTACTCGTGATATGGCGCACCACACAGTGATGCGGTCCGAATGCAGAGGTCTCTCGTGAACTTCTCTGGGGTTTGTTTCACTCCAGTAATGCATATTTTGTTTGTTTACACACCCACTGAGGTGAAAATGTGCCTCATCAGAAAAAAACACAATTGCGTCACGGGGTATCGTTGCTAACATGTCTTCACAAGAGGTCCGCCGTGTCAAATAGTCCCATGCTGACAAATGTTGGACCACGCACATTTTATACGGGTGAAAATTCAGTTCATCATGAAGAATCCGGTGGAGAGAACGTCTTGAAATGCCAAGAGCAAATGATTGCTTCCGAGCAGAGCGTTTCGGAGATTGCAGTACTGCTGCTCTAACTCTCTCGATGTTTTGTGGTGTTGTAATCCTTCTCTCAGGTCCCCTTCGTACACATGACACATTCCCTGCTGTTCTGAATGCATTCACCCAATTTACAATTGATTGCCGTCCAGGAACACGTCCGCGTGGAGGAACAGCGAATTGTAAACGAAAAGCACGCTGCACTGCAATGATCGAGTGGGCATTTGAAAAATACGCTTCAACACAAAATGACCTCTCCTCACGTGTCCACTGCATGATGGCAACTGAAAGGCAGAGGAATACAAATCTCCCATCAGCCACTGTAAGCCACACCCACTCTCCCCTCTCTTCGACCGTCAGTGCCGCCACAGCATGCAGTGCAAAAAAGCAAATTACCGCGCTCCACCCTGTATAAATGTGGTGAATTACACTACATCATTATACCAGAATATCCTGTGACTGTGCGTGTGACTAAACTGAATACAGACACACGCGAGTGGAGATCATGTCTGACCAAGCTGAAGGCAGGAAATAATGGTTCTTTCAAAGCCCGACCTACTGTACATACGTTTCAAATACTTCTCACCTTCCAAGTATATAACAGGACAATAAGGAAAGAAGACTCAAGGAATTAAAGGTCAATCCAAAGATTAATGTGAAAGTCCTAACAAGAACCAAAAGTAAATGTTTTCTGTATCCAGTAAGCACAAGGCCTATCTGATCTAGCTGAGAAACTTAAGGCTATGTGCACACGTTCCGCATTTTTCAGCGGGTTTCCGCTGCAAAAACGCTTAAAAAACGCTTACATTAAGCAACTCACATTTTTTAATGCACTCTACAATTTTTTTGCACGTTTCGATTTTTTTCCGTGATAAAAATGCATCGCAGAAAAAAAATGCAGCATGTTCATTAACTTAACGGATTTTTCGCATATTTCCCGCTATACTATTGCATTGGGAAGCTCCGGAAAAAAAATGCAAAAAAGCACAAAAAACGCAAAAAATACTCGAGCGGATTTCCTGCGAAAGTAGTCCCGATTTGCTCAGGAAAATTCTGCACACTTTCCTGAATGTGGGCACATAGCCTTAAGCTTTAGATAGCTGATAACTCGAACTCATGGCAAATTCTCTGTCATACATAGTCACGTAATACAATATTTTACAAAGATATATAATATAATTAGACAACTGTCACACTGGTCAATAGATGAAAGCCATGCAATACTTTTTTATGGCAGAAGTGAACTGAGATTTACACTGAGGTGAATTTAGGATTTCCTGCACCCAGGGAAAAAATTCAGCATGGTGACCTCTTCTATTCACTGCTCAAGCTGTTTGAGTAGTCATCGTACCCGTATGCATTTTGCATTCTTACAGTAACGTGCTAACCAGAAGCCCTGGTATCCTCTACCATGACTATGGCCCTGGCAGTCTCTCACACAGTCACGGAACACAATGCACAGACTGGCCGCTGGTCTCCTGACCAGAGCATGACAGCTTCATATATATCTGGGTCGATAAATGTTCTAGTGTATATGGTAAGCAGAGGTCGCAAAGGTCATATCAACAAGATTTTCCATGTTTTTTTGTTTATTCCATAAGCTTGCAGACAGATAAAATAACAAACTCAGTTAGGCTACGATCACACTGTCTGTATTTGGTCAGTTTTTTACCTCAGTATTTGTAAGTCAAAACCAGGAGTAGATGAATCAGAGGAAAAGTATAATAGAAACATATGCACCACTTCTGTATTTTTCACCCACTGCTGGTTTTGGCTTTCAAATACTGAGGTAAAATACTGACCAGGGCTGGTTTTAGACAAAGTGGGGTTCTGGGCAAGCCTTCAAAGTGGGGCCCCAGATGCTAACATATTGCACCATCACACAGAAACATTTCAGTTGTATTTACATGGACTGAGTTGAGGCCATTAAACGAGCATGATCAACGATATTGAAGTCGTTTGACGCTTGTTTTCGGCCCCTTTTACATTGGCTGAAGAAGAGTGATAGGCACTGGACGATCACTAGTAGATCAATATGTTCCCATACAGTATCATGTTATCAGCAGTTATTTGCAGTTTTCACCGGGCGATGTGCTGCTTAGAACAATGATTTGTGTTCCAGCATAAACAATCCAATCAACGACTCATGAATAGGCAGCATTTTGCTCATTTAGTTTCATGCACCCCATAGTCCTCAATGTAGTATAATGTGCCCCATAGTCCTCCATACAGTATAATACACCCCATAGTTCTCCACATAGTATAATGCACCACATAGTTCTCAATATAGTATAATGTGCCCCATTGTCCTCCATATTGCAAAATGTGCCCCATAGTCTTCCATATAGTATAATGTGCTACATAGTCCTCCATATAATATAATGCACTCCCTATAAACCTCCAGATAGTATAATGTGCCCCCTAATCCTTCTCATAGTATAATGGACACCAGATACTGCTATATATAGTATAATGCATACCCCATAGTCCTCCATATAGTATAATCCACTCCCCATAGTCCTCCATATAGTATAATGTGCTACATAGTCCTCCATATAATATAATGCACTCCCTATAGTCCTCCAGATAGTATAATGTACCCTCTAGTCCTCCACATAGTATAATGGACACCAGATACCTCTATATATAGTATAATGAACTTCCCATAGTCCTCCATATAGTATAATACACTCCAAAGAGTCCTCGATATAGTATAAGTATAGTATAAGTATAATTCACACCCCATAGTCCTCCATATAGCAAAATGTTAAAATGTGCCCCATAGTCCTCCATATAGTATAATGCACACCCCATTGTCCTCCATATAGTATAATGTGCCCCATAGCCCTCCACAAGGTATAATGTGCTCCATAGTCCTCCATATAGCATAATACACTCACCATAGGCCTCTATATAGTTTAATACACTACTCATAGTCCTCCATATATTATAATGCACTTTCCATAGTCCTACATATAGTATAATGCACTCCCCATAGTCCTCCATATAGTATAATACGATCCAGACCGGGTTTGGGGTCTTGTCTCTTCTTTCCAGGTCTGCTCATGTCAGGGGTTAACTTTCTCTGCCTCGTTCCAGTGTTGGGTCTGCTATTTCTCTGCGCTGCTTCCTGCAGGCAGTGGCAGTTATATTTCCTGCCTTCGGCATGTGTAGCTGGCTCTGGTCAGACCCTGATTTGTCCCGTTGCATTTATCTGTTTGTGCCCGTGTCTGTTCATTCCTCTCATCCCGCCCCGACTCGGTGTGTCCCTGTGTGTGTTTGGATTCCCCGGTACTCGACTCTGCTTTGGCTCTGACCTAATTCTGCCTTTCTTTTGGTTCTTCTGCTACGAATAGTTACTGACCTTTTGGCGCTCCTCTGACTCTGTGTTTAGGATACTACGCTACTCTCTGGTATCGACCAGGCTTGTCTGACTATTCTACTGCCACCTGGTGGTAGCCTCGCTGCAGTTTCGGCTGGTCTGCTCTGAGCTAGAGTACAGCTTGCGCTCTCCACTCTGCTGCCATCCAGTGGAGATTGCATTTACCTGCAATGCTGCAGCATGACAAATACATTCCCCATAGTCCTCCATATAATTATTATTACTGTTATTATTATTTATTATTATAGCGCTATTTATTCCATAGCGCTTTACATGTGAGGAGGGGTATACATAATAAAAGACAAGTTCAATAATCTTAATGAATACAAGTCACGACTTGTACATAAGGAGAGAGGACCCTGCCCGTGAGGGCTCACAATCTACAAGGGATGGGTAAGAATACAGTAGGTGAGGGTAGAGCTGGTTGTGCAGTGGTTTGGTTTATCACTGGTTACTGCAGCTTGTAGGCTTGTCGGAAGAGGTAGCTCATCAGGTTCTTTTAGAAGGTTTCCACGGTAGGCGAGAGTCTGATGTGATGGGGTAGAGAGTTCAAGAGTATGGGGGATGCGCGGGAGAAATCTTGTATGCGATTGTGAGAAGAGGAGATAACAGGAGAGTAGAGAAGGAGATCTTGTGAGGGTCGGAGGTTGCATGCAGGTAAGTAGCCAGAGACGAGGTCACAGATGTATGGAGGAGACAGGTTGTGGATGGCTTTGTACGTCATGGTTAGGGTTTTGAATTAGAGTCGTTGGGTAATGGGGAGCCAGTGCAGGGATTGACAGAGGGGAGAGGCCAGGGAATAGCAGGGGGGTAGGTGGATTAGTCGGGCAGCAGAGTTTAGAATAGATTTAAGGGGTGCGAGAGTGTTAGAGGGGAGGCGACAGAGCAGGAGGTTGCAGTAGTCAAGGCAGGAGATGATGAGGGAATGGACTAGGGTTTTTGCAGATTCTTGGTTGAGGAATGTATGAATGTGGGAAATATATTTGAGTTGGAGTCGGCAGGAAGTAGAAAGGGCTTGGATATGTGGTTTGAAGGAGAGATCAGTGCCAAGGATTACCCCAAGGCAGCGAGCTTGTGAGACTGGGGAGAGTGGGCAGCCATTTACTTTAATGGATAGGTCTGTTGGGGGAGTCAAGTGAGATGGGGGAAAGATCATGAATTCTGTTTTGTCCATATTAAGTTTTATAAATCCATATTAAGTTTTAGAAATCTAGCGGAGAAGAAGGATGAAATAGCAGATAGACAGATGGGATTCTGGTTAGTAGGGTGGTGATATCTAGTCCAGAGATGTAGATCTGTGTTTCGTCGACATAGAGATTATACTGAAAACCATGGGACTCTATGAGCTGTCCAAGGCCATAGGTATAGATGGAGAAGAGCAGAAGCCCTAGGACTGAACCTTGCGGAACTCTGACAGATAGGGGGCAAGGCGAGGAGGTGGTGTGCGAGTGGGAGACGCTGAATGTCCGGTCTGTTGGGTATGACAAAATCCAAGATAGGGCCAAGTCAGTGATGCAAAGAGATGAGACGGTCTGTAATAGTAGGGAATGGTCCACTGTATCAAAAGCAGAGGACAGGTCTAGGAGGAGGAGGACAGAGTAGTGCCGCTTGGCTTTGACAGTTAATAGGTCATTGGTGACTTTAGTTAGGGCAGTTTCAGTAGAGTGATGTGGCCGGAAGCCAGATTGAAAGCGGATGAAGAGAGGTAGGAGGACAGTTCAAGATGGACGTGTTGTTCCAGTAGTTTTGAGGCATAGGAAAGAAGTGATATGGGGCGATAGGTAGATGCAGAGGATGAGTCAAGAGAGGGCTTTTTGAAGAAAGTTATGATTGAGGCATGTTTAAAGCTTGAGGGGAAAACACCAGTTATTAGTGATAGTTTGAAGAGATGGGTTAGGGTTGCAATGAAGACTGTGGTGAGGTTTGGGATGAAGATGATGGGATCGGGTCAAGTACACAGGTGGTGGGACGTGATCTTGAGAGTAGACTGGAAAGTCGATCTTCTGTATTGGTGGAGAAGTTTGTTTTGGAGGAGGAGGGCTGGGCAGTTTCGAGGAAGGGCTCTGGGGGTTATCTGATGTGCACAATCTTCTGCTTGAAAAATGAGGCAAAGTCTTTCGTCGAGGTGAGTCGAGAGGGAGGGAATGCTGGGGGATGGAGGAGAGAATTGAAAGTGTTGAATAACTGTTTAGGGTTGTGAGACAGGGAAAATATGAGAGATGAGAAGTTGGTTTGTTTTTCTGCAGCGAGTATGGCCTTGAAAGTAGTGAGGGACTGTTTGAATGCGATGAAGTGCTCATTGGAGTGGGATCTTTTCCATCTCCGCTCAGCAACTCTGGTAGCCGTCTCAGTTCTTTGGTCAGGTTGGTATGCCAGGGCTGTTTGTTGATTTTTCCGAACTTTGGTATATGTGAGAGGGGCGACCGATTCTAGAGCTACAGCTATTGTAGTGTTATATAGAGTGGCAGCGGCATCCGCATTGTGTAGGGAACTTATGCCTGTAAGAGGGAGAAAGGATCCAGACAGTGAGTGTAGATTGAGGTATTTAAGATTTCTGCGAGGGTGTGCAAGTTTGTGGGGTGGGGATTGTGAACAAGGTGTGGAGAGAGAAGAGAATGTGAGTAGGTTGTGGTCAGTACAAGGGAGAGGTGAGTTAGAGAAGTTAAATAGGGAGCAGAGGCAGGTGAAGATGAGGTCCAATGTGTGGCCATCTCTGTGGGTGGCTACAGAAGACAATTGAGTGAGGCCGAAGGAGGAAGTGAGAGATAGACGTTTAGTGGCAGCTGAGAGGGAAGTGTCAATGGGGATGTTGAAGTCGCCCGTGATGACAGTGGCGATGTCTGCGGAAAGGAAGTAGCCAGGTGGTGAAGTGGTCAAGGAAGGGGGGCAGCGAATGACAGCCAATTGGGGGTTAGAAGGGGAATAGATGTGCACAGAGTGCACCTCAAAGGAAGGGAGGGTAACAGAGGTTGGCAGTGGGATTAGAGTGAAGGAGCAGTTATCTGACAAGAGAAAGCTAACTCCTCCACCATGCTTGCTGCTGGGTTGGGGGTGTCGGAAAGGTGGAATCCACCATACGAGAGTGCAGCAGGAGAGGCTGTGTCAGAGGGAGTGAGCCAGGTTTCAGTGATGGCGAGGAAGAAAAGTTTATGAGTAATGAAAAGATCACGAATGTAGGAAAGTTTGTTGCAGACATAGCGAGCGTTCCATAGTGCTCCTGTTAGTGGGACTGGGGAAGCAGGGGCTGGGCGAATGGGTATAAGGTTAGAGAGGTTATGGAAAGTTGTGATAGAGCATGGATGGGAGGTAGAAATGACTGTGGGAATGTGGTGAGGAGCACCAGGATTTGGAGAAATATCACCGGCAGTGAGGAGGAGCAGAGAAACAGTTAGCAGGTGGGAGCAGGAGAGAGCACGAGGAGACTGTGTTTGGAGACAGAGGATTGTATGTTGAGAAATAGCTTAGAGGAGGAGGTGAGATGGATGGGGAGGATTGAAGAAGAGATGTCCAGTTTCTTACTAGGTGTAGGGATTAGGGGGTTAATAGAAAGTGAAGGATTATAGTGGTGAGAGTGAAAACAAACAGAAACATTGTTTACAGTGACTGTTTCCAGTTACCTTCAGTTCCCTTCTGGTTCAATTCTGGAATTAATTCTGAGCATCACACTTCTATGATACACTTATGTGATACACAGGGCATATAGTATAATACACTCACCATAGTCCTCCATATAGTATAATATACTCTCAATTGTCCTCAATATAGTGTAATGAATCCCATAGTTCTCCATATAGTGCAATGTACCCCCCATAGTATAATGCACCCCATAGTCCTTCATATAGTATAATGCATTCCACATAGTCCTCCATACAGTATAATTCATTTGTCATAGTCCTCTGTACAGCATAATGCATTCCCCAGAGTTCTGCATACAGTATAATGCAGCCCCATATAGTACACATAATATAATGCACTCCCGATACTCCTTAATAGAGTGTTCCTGTTTCCATAATTGTTCTCTTGTGTCTACAAGACTGGGGAGTTCCACCACTCCTCTTGAGCTATCTGCACAAAAGCTGTTCTACCCTGTATGCACACATGGATTTTTCCTCTCTGAACCCTGTTCACACAGGTAATATACAGATGACCAGGTTTTTAAATACATCAGATAGGAATTGCATACATTAGTTAGGACTGCTCTGATAAGGGTATACCGTGAAGTTTGGTAGAGCAGCTTAGTATACATTTTTTGCAAAAAACGTATCAACCAAATACCCTGTTTTTTACATTTTTTACTAGCACTTGCGGATTACTGCAACATTTTTTCAAACTGAGTGTTTTTGGTTTTACTATTCTCTTTTGTGTCTTCAGGTTTCTTGGTGGTGTGTGAACATGATCATACAGACTTGTTCACTGTGCAAGTAGCCCATGTGTTCCTGTTTCCATAATTGTTCTCTTGTGTCTACAAGACTGGGGAGTTCCACCACTCCTCTTGGGCTATCTGCACAAAAGCTGTTCTACCCTGTATGCACACATGGATTTTTCCTCTCTGAACCCTGTTCACACAGGTAATATACAGATGACCAGGTTTTTAAATACATCAGATAGGGATTGCATACATTAGTTAGGACTGCTCTGATAAGGGTATACCGTGAAGTTTGGTAGAGCAGCTTAGTATACATTTTTTGCAAAAAACGTATCAACCAAATACCCTGTTTTTTACATTTTTTACTAGCACTTGCGGATTACTGCAACATTTTTTCAAACTGAGTGTTTTTGGTTTTACTATTCTCTTTTGTGTCTTCAGGTTTCTTGGTGGTGTGTGAACATGATCATACAGACTTGTTCACTGTGCAAGTAGCCCATGTGTTCCTGTTTCCATAATTGTTCTCTTGTGTCTACAAGACTGGGGAGTTCCACCACTCCTCTTGTGCTATCTGCACAAAAGCTGTTCTACCCTGTATGCACACATGGATTTTTCCTCTCTGAACCCTGTTCACACAGGTAATATACAGATGACCAGGTTTTTAAATACATCAGATAGGGATTGCATACATTAGTTAGGACTGCTCTGATAAGGGTATACCGTGAAGTTTGGTAGAGCAGCTTAGTATACATTTTTTGCAAAAAACGTATCAACCAAATACCCTGTTTTTTACATTTTTTACTAGCACTTGCGGATTACTGCAACATTTTTTCAAACTGAGTGTTTTTGGTTTTACTATTCTCTTTTGTGTCTTCAGGTTTCTTGGTGGTGTGTGAACATGATCATACAGACTTGTTCACTGTGCAAGTAGCCCATGTGTTCCTGTTTCCATAATTGTTCTCTTGTGTCTACAAGACTGGGGAGTTCCACCACTCCTCTTGTGCTATCTGCACAAAAGCTGTTCTACCCTGTATGCACACATGGATTTTTCCTCTCTGAACCCTGTTCACACAGGTAATATACAGATGACCAGGTTTTTAAATACATCAGATAGGGATTGCATACATTAGTTAGGACTGCTCTGATAAGGGTATACCGTGAAGTTTGGTAGAGCAGCTTAGTATACATTTTTTGCAAAAAACGTATCAACCAAATACCCTGTTTTTTACATTTTTTACTAGCACTTGCGGATTACTGCAACATTTTTTCAAACTTAGTGTTTTTGGTTTTACTATTCTCTTTTGTGTCTATAAGGCACCCCATAAAGTATAATGCAGTCCCATAGAGTATAATACAACCGCCATAGAGTACAATGCAGCCCCATAGAGTACATATATCATAATGTACACCCATAGTCGCCCAATATTATGGCCCTCACATACTCACTGATTTAAAAATAAATAAATACAATACTCACCTCTTCTCATTCCCCCGCTGCTCCGGTCCATGCAGCTCGTCTACAGAGCAGCTCCACTGCTTGGCACAGTGTGGCACGACGAAGTGACATCATCACGCTCGCTGCATCAGAAACAGGGGAGAATGATTGGGAGAGGGAGCGTCATCTGATGCCCTCTCCACTATCATTGCTTTGAACTGTATTGGCATCTATCTATGCTGATACAGTTGAATGCACTTTCACTGCCCCCGACTCACGGGCCCCTGTTATGACCTGGTGGTTAGGAGCACCAGGAATGACCTGATAGTTAAAACTCACACAAGACAAGCTCTGGGATGTGGGAGCTCTGCTGACCGCAATCCCTAATCCTATCACACACACTAGAAATAGCCGTGGAGCGCTCCTGACGCTCCCTGGGCGCCTCGTCACAGCCTAAGAGCTAGCCCTAGAGATAGAAAATAAAGCCTACCTTGCCTCAGAGAAATTCCCCAAAGGAAAAGGCAGCCCCCCACATATATTGACTCTGAGTAAGATGAAAGTCACAAACGCAGAAATGAAACAGGTTTCAGCAAAGGGAGGCCAGACTTACTAAATAGACAGAGGATAGGAAAGGTAGCTTTGCGATCAGCACAAAAAACTACAAAAGACCACGCAGAGTGTTCAAAAAGACCCCCGCACCGACTAACGGTGCAGAGATGCCACTCTGCATCCCAGAGCTTACAGCTAGCAAGACAAAATCATGATATCCAGCTGGACAAGAAAACAATGAACGAATTAGATACTATCAGGAACTTAGCTTTTACTGGAGTAGACAGGTCACCAGAAAGATCCAAGAGCGAACTGAACCAATGCAGAAACATTGACAGCTGGCATGAAGTAACGATCTAAGTGGAGTTAAATAGAGAAGCCAACCAAAGGATAAACCACGTCACCTGTGTAAGGAACCTCAGAAGCAGCAGCTCCACTGACAGCCACCAGAGGGAGCCCACGGACAGAACTCACCGAAGTACCATTCACGACCACAGGAGGGAGCTTGACAACAGAATTCACAACAGTACCCCCCCCCCCTTGAGGAGGGGTCACTGAACCCTCACCAGAGCCCCCAGGCCGATCAGGATGAGCCAAATGAAAGGCACGAACTAAATCGGCAGCATGAACATCAGAGGCAAAAACCCAGGAATTATCTTCCTGACCATAACCCTTCCACTTGACCACGTACTGGAGTTTCCGTCTTGAAACACGAGAATCCAAAATCTTTTCCACCACATACTCCAACTCCCCCTCGACCAACACCGGGGCAGGAGGATCAACGGAGGGAACCATAGGCGCCACGTATCTCCGCAACAACGACCTATGGAACACATTATGTGTTGTGAATTCTGTGGCAGAGCTCCCTCCTGTGGTCACAAGTGGTACTTTGGCTGATTCTCTCTGTGAGCTTCTGTTGGTGGAGAGAAGTGGTACTGCGGCTTCTGAGTTTCCTCCCTCAGGTGATCTGGTGAGGTCGTTAGGTGCTTCTCTACTTAACTCCACCTAATGCTTTGATCCTGGCTTCCTGTCAATGTTCCAGTGTTGGACTTGCTTTTCCCTGGATCATTCCTGTGGCTTGCTGCTCTGCATAGCTAAGTTCTTCTTTGCTATTTGTTTGCTATTTTTTCTGTCCAGCTTGTCTATTTTGTTGCTGGAAGCTCTGGGACGCAAAGGGTGTACCTCCGTGCCGTTAGTTCGGTACGGAGGGTCTTTTTGCCCCCTTTGCGTGGTTTTCTTTAGGGTTTTGTGTAGACCGCAAAGTTACCTTTTCTATCCTCGCTCTGTTAAGAAAGTCGGGCCTCACTTTGCTGAATCTATTTCATCTCTACGTTTGTCTTTTCATCTTAACTCACAGTCATTATATGTGGGGGGCTGCCTTTTCCTTTGGGGTATTTCTCTGAGGCAAGGTAGGCTTATTTTCTATCTTCAGGCTAGTTAGTTTCTCAGGCTGTGCCGAGTTGCATAGGCAGAGTTAGGCGCAATCCACGGCTGCTTCTAGTGTTGTTTGGAGAGGATTAGGGATTGCGGTCTGCAGAGTTCCCACGTCTCAGAGCTCGTTCTATGATTTTGGGTTATTGTCAGATCACTGTATGTGCTCTGACCGCTATGTCCATTGTGGTACTGAATTGCCTTTCATGACAGTACAGGAAGCCCAAAGTACTAATGATTCTCAATAGAGGGAAAAAAGAAGTTCTGAGACCATTTTTTTTTCTTTGCACTGTGTTTTGCCTTTTTTTTCCCCTAGACATTTGGGTGGTTCAGTACACAGGTGTAGCGATGGACATTGGAAGTCTGTCTTCATTTGTGGATCAGCTCTCGGCAAGAGTACAAAAGATTCAAGACACTATTGATCAGAAATCTATGTTAGAACCAAGAATTCCTATTCCTGATTTGTTTTTTGGAGATAGAACTAAGTTTCTGAGTTTCAAAAATAATTGTAAATTATTTCTGGCCTTGAAACCTCGCTCCTCAGGTGATCCAGTTCAACAGATTTTGATTGTTATTTCTTTTTTGCGCGGCGACCCTCAGGACTGGGCATTTTCTCTTGCGCCAGGAGATCCTGCATTGAGTAATATCGATGCGTTTTTCCTGGCGCTCGGATTGCTGTATGATGAACCTAATTCAGTGGATCAGGCAGAGAAAAATTTTCTGGCTCTTTGTCAGGGTCAGGATGAGATAGAGGTATATTGTCAGAAATTTAGAAAGTGGTCCGTGCTCACTCAATGGAATGAATCTGCGCTGGCAGCTATGTTCAGAAAGGGTCTCTCTGAAGCCCTTAAGGATGTCATGGTGGGATTTCCTATGCCTGCTGGTTTGAATGAGTCTATGTCTTTGGCCATTCAGATCGGTCGACGCTTGCGTGAGCGTAAATCTGTGCACCATTTGGCGGTATTACCTGAGCTTAAACCTGAGCCTATGCAGTGCGATAGGACTTTGACCAGAGTTAAACGGCAAGAACACAGACGTCTGAATGGGCTGTGTTTCTACTGTGGTGATTCCACTCATGCTATCTCTGATTGTCCTAAGCGCACTAAGCGGTTCGCTAGGTCTGCCACCATTGGTACGGTACAGTCAAAATTTCTTCTGTCCGTTACCTTGATCTGTTCTTTGCCATCGTATTCTGTCATGGCATTTGTGGATTCAGGCGCTGCCCTGAATTTGATGGACTTGGAGTATGCTAAGCGTTGTGGGTTTCTCTTGGAGCCCTTGCAGTGTCCTATTCCATTGAGAGGAATTGATGCCACGCCTTTGGCCAAGAATAAGCCTCAATACTGGACCCAGCTGACCATGTGCATGGCTCCTGCACATCAGGAGGTTATTCGCTTTCTGGTGTTGCATAATCTGCATGATGTGGTCGTGTTGGGGTTGCCATGGCTACAAGCCCATAATCCAGTATTAGATTGGAAATCCATGTCGGTGTCCAGCTGGGGTTGTCAGGGGGTACATGGTGATGTTCCACTTCTGTCAATTTCGTCATCCACCCCTTCTGAGGTTCCAGAGTTCTTGTCTGATTACCGGGATGTATTTGATGAGCCCAAGTCCGATGCCCTACCTCCGCATAGGGATTTGATTCCTGGTAGTAAATTCCCAAAAGGTCGACTGTTTAATTTATCCGTGCCTGAGCACGCCGCTATGCGCAGTTATGTGAAGGAATCCCTGGAGAAGGGGCATATTCGCCCGTCGTCGTCACCATTGGGAGCAGGGTTCTTTTTTGTGGCCAAGAAGGATGGTTCGCTGAGACCTTGTATAGATTACCGCCTTCTAAATAAGATCACGGTTAAATTTCAGTACCTCTTGCCATTGTTATCTGATTTATTTGCTCGGATTAAGGGGGCTAGTTGGTTCACCAAGATAGATCTTCGTGGTGCGTATAATCTGGTGCGAATCAGGCGAGGAGATGAATGGAAAACTGCATTTAATACACCCGAGGGTCATTTTGATTACCTAGTGATGCCATTCGGACTTGCCAATGCTCCATCAGTGTTTCAGTCCTTTATGCATGACATCTTCCGAGAGTACCTGGATAAATTCCTGATTGTGTACTTGGATGACATTTTGATCTTCTCGGATGATTGGGAGTCTCATGTGAAGCAGGTCAGAACAGTTTTTCAGGTCCTGCGTGCTAATTCTCTGTTTGTGAAGGGATCAAAGTGTCTCTTTGGTGTGCAGAAGGTTTCATTTTTGGGGTTCATCTTTTCCCCTTCTACTATCGAGATGGATCCTGTTAAGGTCCAAGCCATCCATGATTGGACTCAGCCGACATCTCTGAAAAGTCTGCAAAAGTTCCTGGGCTTTGCTAATTTTTATCGTCGCTTCATCTGCAATTTTTCTAGTATTGCCAAACCATTGACCGATTTGACCAAGAAGGGTGCTGATTTGGTCAATTGGTCTTCTGCTGCTGTGGAAGCTTTTCAAGACTTGAAGCGTCGCTTTTCTTCTGCCCCTGTGTTGTGTCAACCAGATGTTTCTCTTCCGTTCCAGGTCGAGGTTGATGCTTCTGAGATTGGAGCAGGGGCTGTTTTGTCGCAGAGAGGTTCTGATTGCTCAGTGATGAAACCATGCGCTTTTTTTTCCAGGAAGTTTTCGCCTGCTGAGCGAAATTATGATGTGGGCAACCGAGAGTTGCTGGCCATGAAGTGGGCATTCGAGGAGTGGCGTCATTGGCTTGAAGGAGCTAAGCATCGCGTGGTGGTATTGACTGATCATAAGAACTTGACTTATCTTGAGTCTGCTAAGCGGTTGAATCCTAGACAGGCTTGTTGGTCGCTGTTTTTTGCCCGTTTTGACTTTGTGATTTCGTACCTTCCAGGCTCTAAAAATGTGAAGGCGGATGCTCTGTCTAGGAGTTTTGTGCCCGACTCTCCGGGTTTGTCTGAGCCGGCGGGTATCCTCAAGGAAGGAGTAATTGTGTCTGCCATCTCCCCTGATTTGCGGCGGGTGCTGCAAAAATTTCAGGCTAATAAACCTGATCGTTGTCCAGCGGAGAGACTGTTTGTCCCTGATAGGTGGACCAATAAAGTTATCTCTGAGGTTCATTGTTCGGTGTTGGCTGGTCATCCTGGAATTTTTGGTACCAGAGAGTTAGTGGCTAGATCCTTTTGGTGGCCGTCTCTGTCACGGGATGTGCGTGCTTTTGTGCAGTCCTGTGGGATTTGTGCTCGGGCTAAGCCCTGCTGTTCTCGTGCCAGTGGGTTGCTTTTGCCCTTGCCGGTCCCGAAGAGGCCTTGGACACATATCTCTATGGATTTTATTTCTGATCTTCCCGTTTCTCAAAAGATGTCAGTCATTTGGGTGGTCTGTGATCGCTTTTCTAAGATGGTCCATCTGGTACCCTTGTCTAAATTGCCTTCCTCCTCTGATTTGGTGCCATTGTTCTTCCAGCATGTGGTTCGTTTACATGGCATTCCAGAGAATATCGTTTCTGACAGAGGTTCCCAGTTTGTTTCAAGGTTTTGGCGAGCTTTTTGTGGTAGGATGGGCATTGACTTGTCTTTTTCCTCGGCTTTCCATCCTCAGACTAATGGCCAGACCGAACGAACCAATCAGACCTTGGAAACATATCTGAGATGCTTTGTTTCTGCCGATCAGGATGACTGGGTGTCCTTTTTGCCTTTGGCTGAGTTCGCCCTTAATAATCGGGCCAGCTCGGCTACCTTGGTTTCGCCATTTTTCTCCAATTCTGGGTTCCATCCTCGTTTCTCTTCAGGACAGGTTGAGTCTTCGGACTGTCCTGGTGTGGATACTGTGGTGGATAGGTTGCAGCAGATTTGGACTCATGTAGTGGACAATTTGACCTTGTCCCAGGAGAAGGCTCAACGTTTCGCTAATCGCAGACGCCGTGTGGGTCCCCGACTTCGTGTTGGGGATCTGGTTTGGTTATCTTCTCGTCATATTCCTATGAAGGTTTCCTCTCCTAAGTTTAAGCCTCGTTTCATTGGTCCGTATAGGATTTCTTAGGTTCTTAATCCTGTGTCTTTTCGTCTGACCCTTCCAGATTCTTTTTCCATACATAACGTATTCCATAGGTCATTGTTGCAGAGATACGTGGCACCTATGGTTCCATCTGTTGTTCCTCCTGCCCCGGTTTTGGTGGAGGGGGAAATGGAGTATATTGTGGAGAAGATTTTGGATTCTCGTGTTTCTAGACGGAAACTCCAGTATCTGGTTAAATGGAAGGGTTATGCTCAGGAAGATAATTCCTGGGTTTTTGCCTCTGATGTCCATGCTCCCGATCTTGTTCGTGCCTTTCATGTGGCTCATCCTGGTCGGCCTGGGGGCTCTGGTGAGGGTTCGGTGACCCCTCCTCAAGGGGGGGGGTACTGTTGTGAATTCTGTGGCAGAGCTCCCTCCTGTGGTCACAAGTGGTACTTCGGCTGATTCTCTCTGTGAGCTTCTGTTGGTGGAGGGAAGTGGTACTGCGGCTTCTGAGTTTCCTCCCTCAGGTGATCTGGTGAGGTTGTTAGGTGCTTCTCTACTTAACTCCACCTAATGCTTTGATCCTGGCTTCCTGTCAATGTTCCAGTGTTGGACTTGCTTTTCCCTGGATCAATCCTGTGGCCTGCTGCTCTGCATAGCTAAGTTCTTCTTTGCTATTTGTTTGCTATTTTTTCTGTCCAGCTTGTCTATTTTGTTGCTGGAAGCTCTGGGACACAAAGGGTGTACCTCCGTGCCGTTAGTTCGGTACGGAGGGTCTTTTTGCCCCTTTGCGTGGTTTTCTTTAGGGTTTTGTGTAGACCGCAAAGTTACCTTTTCTATCCTCGCTCTGTTAAGAAAGTCGGGCCTCACTTTGCTGAATCTATTTCATCTCTACGTTTGTCTTTTCATCTTAACTCACAGTCATTATATGTGGGGGGCTGCCTTTTCCTTTGGGGTATTTCTCTGAGGCAAGGTAGGCTTATTTTCTATCTTCAGGCTAGTTAGTTTCTCAGGCTGTGCCGAGTTGCATAGGCAGAGTTAGGCGCAATCCACGGCTGCCTCAAGTGTTGTTTGGAGAGGATTAGGGATTGCGGTCTGCAGAGTTCCCACGTCTCAGAGCACGTTCTATGATTTTGGGTTATTGTCAGATCACTGTATGTGCTCTGACCGCTATGTCCATTGTGGTACTGAATTGCCTTTCATGACAATTATGGATGGCAAAAGAAGCTGGAAGGTCCAAACGAAATGACACAGGATTAAGAATTTCAGAAATCTTATATGGCCCAATGAAACGAGGCTTAAACTTAGGAGAGGAAACCTTCATAGGAACATGACGAGATGACAACCAAACCAAATCCCCAACCCGAAGTCGGGGAGCAACACAGCGCCGGCGGTTAGCGAAACGCTGAGCCTTCTCCTGGGACAATGTCAAATTGTCCACCACATGAGTCCAAATCTGCTGCAACCTGTCCACCACAGTATCCACACCAGGACAGTCCGAAGGCTCAACCTGTCCTGAAGAGAAACGAGGATGGAAACCAGAATTGCAGAAAAAAGGAGAAACCAAAGTAGCCGAGCTGGCCCGATTATTAAGGGCGAACTCAGCCAAAGGCAAGAAGGACACCCAATCATCCTGATCAGCAGAAACAAAGCATCTCAGATATGTTTCCAAAGTCTGATTAGTTCGTTCGGTTTGGCCATTAGTCTGAGGATGGAAAGCCGAAGAAAAAGACAAATCAATGCCCATCTTAGCACAAAAGGACCGCCAAAACCTTGAAACAAACTGGGAACCTCTGTCCGAGACGATGTTCTCCGGAATGCCATGCAAACGAACCACATGCTGGAAAAACAATGGCACCAAATCAGAGGAGGAAGGCAATTTAGACAAGGGTACCAAATGGACCATCTTAGAGAAGCGATCACAAACCACCCAAATGACCGACATCCTTTGAGAAACAGGGAGATCAAAAATAAACTCCATGGAAATATGCGTACAGGGCCTCTTCGGGACCGGCAAGGGCAAAAGCAACCCACTGGCACGAGAACAGCAGGGCTTAGCCCGAGCACAAGTCCCACAGGACTGCACAAACGAACGCACATCCCGTGACAAAGAAGGCCACCAAAAGGATCTAGCCACCAAATCTCTGGTACCAAAGATTCCAGGATGACCAGCCAACACCGAACAATGAACCTCAGAGATAACTCTACTAGTCCATCTATCAGGGACAAACAGTTTCTCCGTTGGACAACGGTCAGGTCTATCAGCCTGAAACTTCTGCAGCACACGCCGCAAATCAGGGGAGATGGCAGACAAAATTACCCCCTCTTTAAGAATACCCGCCGGCTCCGGAACACCCGGAGAGTCAGGCACAAAACTCCTTGACAGGGCATCAGCCTTCACATTCTTAGATCCCGGAAGGTATGAAACCACAAAATCAAAACGTGAGAAAAAGAGCGACCATCGAGCCTTTCTAGGATTCAACCGTTTAGCAGACTCGAGATAAGTCAAATTCTTGTGATCCGTCAAGACCACCACGCGATGTTTAGCTCCTTCAAGCCAATGTCGCCACTCCTCGAATGCCCACTTCATGGCCAACAACTCTCGATTGCCAACATCATAATTGCGCTCAGCAGGCGAGAATTTTCTAGAAAAGAAGGCACATGGTTTCATCACCGAGCCATCAGAACTTCTTTGCGACAAAACAGCCCCTGCACCAATCTCAAAAGCATCAACCTCGACCTGAAACGGGAGCGAAACATCTGGCTGGCACAGCACAGGAGCAGAAGAAAAACGACGCTTCAACTCCTGAAAAGCCTCTACAGCCGCAGAGGACCAATTGACCACATCAGCACCTTTCTTGGTCAAATCAGTCAACGGTTTAGCAATACTAGAAAAATTAGCGATGAAGCGACGGTAAAAATTAGCAAAGCCCAGGAACTTCTGTAGGCTCTTCACAGATGTCGGCTGAGTCCAATCATAAATAGCCTGAACTTTAACAGGGTCCATCTCGATAGTAGAAGGGGAAAAAATGAAACCCAAAAATGAAACCTTCTGAACTCCAAAGAGACACTTTGACCCCTTCACAAACAAGGAATTCGCACGAAGGACCTGGAACACCATTCTGACCTGCTTCACATGAGACTCCCAATCATCCGAAAAGACCAAAATGTCATCCAAATATACAATCATGAATCTATCTAGGTACTCTCGGAAGATGTCATGCATAAAGGACTGAAACACAGATGGAGCATTAGAAAGCCCGAATGGCATAACCAGGTACTCAAAATGGCCCTCGGGCGTATTAAATGCTGTTTTCCATTCATCGCCCTGTTTAATTCGCACAAGATTATACGCCCCTCGAAGATCTATCTTGGTGAACCAACTAGCCCCCTTAATCCGAGCAAACAAATCAGACAGCAGCGGCAAAGGATACTGAAATTTGACTGTGATCTTATTAAGAAGGCGGTAATCAATACAAGGTCTTAAAGAGCCATCCTTCTTGGCCACAAAAAAGAACCCTGCTCCCAATGGTGACGACGATGGGCGAATATGACCCTCCTCCAAGGATTCCTTTACATAACTCCGCATAGCAGCGTGCTCTGGCACAGATAAATTAAACAGACGGCCCTTAGGAAACTTACTACCAGGAATCAAATTAATAGCACAATCGCAATCCCTATAAGGAGGTAGGGCACCGGATTTGGGTTCCTCAAATACATCCCGGTAATCTGATAAAAACTCAGGGACTTCAGAAGGAGTGGAAGGCGAAATTGACAGCAATGGAACATCACCATGTACCCCTTGACAACCCCAGTCGGACACAGACATAGATTTCCAATCCAATACTGGATTATGGACCTGTAGCCATGGCAACCCCAAAACGACCACATCATGCAGATTATGCAACACCAAAAAGCGAATATCCTCCTGATGTGCAGGAGCCATGCACATGGTCAATTGCGTCCAGTACTGAGGTTTATTCTTGGCCAAAGGCGTAGCATCAATTCCTCTCAATGGAATAGGATACTGCAAGGGCTCCAAGGAAAAACCACAGCGCCTGGCAAACTCCAAGTCCATCAAATTCAGGGCAGCGCCTGAATCCACAAATGCCATAACAGAATAGGACGACAGAGAGCAAATCAGAGTAACGGACAAAAGAAATTTAGACTGTACCGTACCAATGGTGGCAGACCTAGCGAACCGCTTAGTGCACTTAGGACAATCGGAGATAGCATGAGTGGATTCACCACAGTAAAAACACAGTCCATTCCGACGTCTGTGTTCTTGCCGTTCAGCTCTGGTCAAAGACCTATCACACTGCATAGGCTCAGGCCTATTCTCAGAGAACACCGCCAAATGGTGCACAGCTTTGCGCTCACGCAAGCGCCGATCGATCTGAATGGCCAAGGACATAGACTCATTCAGACCAGCAGGCGTGGGAAATCCCACCATGACATCCTTAAGGGCTTCAGAAAGACCCCTTCTGAAAATCGCCGCCAGGGCACATTCATTCCACTGAGTAAGCACAGACCACTTTCTAAACTTCTGACAGTACACCTCCACTTCATCCTGACCCTGACACAAAGCCAGCAAGATTTTCTCTGCCTGATCCACTGAATTTGGTTCATCATAAAGCAATCCAAGCGCCAGAAAAAACGCATCAACATCACGCAATGCAGGATCTCCTGGCGCAAGGGAAAATGCCCAGTCTTGAGGGTCACCACGCAACAAAGAAATAATGATTTTTACTTGTTGAGCAGGGTCACCAGAGGAGCGGGGTTTCAAAGCTAGAAACAGTTTACAATTATTTTTGAAATTCAGAAACTTAGATCTATCCCCAGAAAATAAATCAGGAATAGGAATTCTAGGCTCTAACATCGGATTCTGAACCACAAAATCTTGAATGTTTTGTACCCTTGCAGTGAGATGATCCACACAAGAGGACAGACCTTGAATGTCCATATCTACACCTGTGTCCTGAACCACCCAAAGGTTTAGGGGAAAAGAAAGACAAAACACAGTGCAAAGAAAAATGGTCTCAGAACTTCTCTTATCCCTCTATTGAGATGCATTAATACTTCGGGCCAGCTGTACTGTTATGACCTGGTGGTTAGGAGCACCAGGAATGACCTGATAGTTAAAACTCACACAAGACAAGCTCTGGGATGTGGGAGCTCTGCTGACCGCAATCCCTAATCCTATCACACACACTAGAAATAGCTGTGGAGCGCTCCTGACGCTCCCTAGGCGCCTCGTCACAGCCTAAGAGCTAGCTAGCCCTAGAGATAGAAAATAAAGCCTACCTTGCCTCAGAGAAATTCCCCAAAGTAAAAGGCAGCCCCCCACATATATTGACTGTGAGTAAGATGAAAGTCACAAACGCAGAAATGAAACAGGTTTCAGCAAAGGGAGGCCAGACTTACTAAATAGACAGAGGATAGGAAAGGTAGCTTTGCGATCAGCACAAAAAACTACAAAAGACCACGCAGAGTGTGCAAAAAGACCTCCGCACCGACTAACGGTGCGGAGATGCCACTCTGCATCCCAGAGCTTCCAGCTAGCAAGACAAAATCATGATATCCAGCTGGACAAGAAAACAATGAACGAATTAGATACTATCAGGAACTTAGCTTCTACTGGAGTAGACAGGTCACCAGAAAGATCCAAGAGCGAACTGAACCAATGCAGAAACATTGACAGCTGGCATGGAGTAACGATCTAAGTGGAGTAAAATAGAGAAGCCAACCAAAGGATAAACCACGTCACCTGTGTAAGGAACCTCAGAAGCAGCAGCTCCACTGACAGCCACCAGAGGGAGCCCACGGACAGAAGTCACCGAAGTACCATTCACGACCACAGGAGGGAGCTTGACAACAGAATTCACAACAGGCCCCATAATGGCCATGTAGCCACTGACTGAGGGATCCTGGGGGAGTTGGGGCTCTAGGCAAATGCTTAGTTTTTCTGCCCCTAACCCTGAACCTGGCTGCAGCAGACCCCAGAGCTCC
Organism: Ranitomeya imitator; assembly: GCF_032444005.1. Classification (NCBI taxonomy): domain Eukaryota; kingdom Metazoa; phylum Chordata; class Amphibia; order Anura; family Dendrobatidae; genus Ranitomeya; species Ranitomeya imitator. The sequence continues at coordinate 736,707,471 of NC_091284.1, read as the reverse complement.
ACGCATTTCGACTGCTAACATACCCCCATACACCTCTATAAATAGTATGTACACCTCCTCTATATACAGTATATATACACCTCCTCTATATATGGAGTGCCCCCAAGGGCGGCGGGGGTTACTCGGAGCCGGGCCCTTCGGTTCTCAAGGGGGATGTCACGGTGGCTGTCCCGGTCCGTGGCCCTAGGGGCATCGGTTGGAAATTGTGGGGAAAGGTCTTTAAGGGGATAATGTTCGTGATGCCTCCTGTGGTATTCGGTCAGGGTGACCGACGCTGCTTAGGGGTCCGCTGGGGTGATGTTTTGGCAGCTAGATGGTATACCTTCCCACAGGTGAAGTATGTCCCCAGGGCTTCCCAGTGTATAGATGGTGGATGGTGAGAGGCGCAGTAAAGAATGAGGACACAAGGTTGCAGTCTCTTTACCTTTACTGGAGGCTTCAGTGTCCACAGTCCAGAGCACCGGATCACAGGGTAGGCAGAGTCCGGCCGGTCTGAAGACAAATCCAGAGTTCCCTTATCCAGGTGGAAATCAGTAGCCTTCCTCTAGTGCCTGAGTGTTGTAGTCCCTCCCTGCTGAGCTTCTCGGTGAGGTCCTCACAGCTATTGTAGATGTAACGTCTCTTTCTCTCTGTCCCCCCTGATGGATAGGATAGGACAAACCCATATGACTGATGGCCTGAGGCTTTTTACAGGGACTCTATCACGCCCCGGCTGTTATGACCTGGTGGTTAAGAGGCCAAACTGATATGACCTGGTGGCTAAAACGCAACATGGAGCAAGCTCTGAGAAGGTGGTATCTCTACTGACCGCAGTCCCTAATCCTAACAACAACACTAGAAATAGCCGTGGAATGTTCCTGACTCTCCCTAGACACCTCTTCACAGCCTAAGAAATAACTACCCCTAAAGAAGGAAATAGAAAGCTATCTTGCCTCAGAGAAAACCCCCAAAAGGAAAGATAGCCCCCCACAAATATTGACTGTGAATGGAGAGGGAAATGACGTAATCAGAAATGAAATCAGAATTCAGCAAAGGAGGCCAATACTAAACTAGATAGACAGAGAGAAAAGGATACTGTGTGGTCAGTATAAAAAACTACAAAATCCACGCAGAGTTTACAAAAATGAACTCCACACCGACTAATGGTGTGGAGGGGCAAATCTGCTTTCCCAGAGCTTCCAGCTAGCCTGAATAAGACATAGTGACAAGCTGGACAAAAAGAGAAATATTTGCAAAGCAATAGAATCCAAACAAATGGACAAACAAAAACTAGCAAAAACTTATCTTTTGCAGACAAGGACTGGCCATATGAAAATTCCAAGGAGAGAACCAAATCCAACCAAGAACATTGACAGCAGGCATTGACTAAAGCCCAGAGCAGGTTTAAATAACAAACCCAGGCAAGGCGATTAGTGAAGGCAGCTGCTACAGCTACCTAAAGGAGCAGCAGTTCCACTCAAAACCACCAGAGGGAGCCCAAGGGCAGAACTCACAAAAATACCATTAGCAACCACAGGAGGGAGCTCCAGAACGGAATTCACAACAGTACCCCCCCCTTGAGAAGGGGTCACCGAACCCTCACCAGAGCTCCCAGGCCGATCAGGACGAGCCAAATAGAAAGCACGAACCAAATCGGCAGCATGAACATCGGAGGCAACAACCCAAGAATTATCCTCCTCTCCATAACCCTTCCACTTGACCAGATACTGAAGCTTCCGCCTCGAAAAACGAGAATCCAAAATCTTCTCCACCACATATTCCAATTCCCCCTCAACGAACACCAGAGCAGGAGGATCAACGGAGGGAACCATAGGTACCACATATCTCCGCAACAAGGATCTATGGAACACATTATGAATGGAAAAGGAAGCTGGAAGGGCCAAACGAAAAGACACTGGATTGATAATTTCAGAAATCTTATAAGGCCCAATAAAGCGAGGCTTGAACTTAGGGGAAGAAACCTTCATAGGAACATGACGAGAAGACAACCAGACCAAATCACCAACACGAAGCCGGGGACCAACATACCGACGACGGTTAGCAAAACGCTGAGCCTTTTCCTGAGACAACGTCAAATTGTCCACCACATGAGTCCAAATTTGCTGCAACCTGTCCACCACGGAATCCACACCAGGACAGTCAGAAGGCTCAAGCTGCCCTGAAGAAAAACGAGGATGAAAACTAAAGTTACAAAAGAAAGGCGAAACCAAGGTAGCAGAACTAGCCCGATTATTAAGGGCAAACTCGGCCAACGGCAAAAAGGTCACCCAATCATCCTGATCAGCAGACACGAAGCATCTCAAATAGGTCTCCAAGGTCTGATTAGTTCGCTCCGTTTGGCCATTTGTCTGAGGATGGAATGCTGAAGAAAAAGACAAATCAATGCCCATTCTAGCACAAAAGGACCGCCAAAACCTAGAAACGAACTGGGAACCTCTGTCAGACACAATATTCTCCGGAATACCATGCAAACGAACCACATGCTGAAAAAATAATGGAACCAAATCAGAGGAGGAAGGCAATTTAGACAAGGGTACCAGATGGACCATCTTAGAAAAGCGATCACAGACCACCCAAATGACTGACATCTTTTGAGAAACGGGAAGATCAGAAATAAAATCCATAGAGATATGTGTCCAAGGCCTCTTCGGGACCGGCAAGGGTAAAAGCAACCCACTGGCACGAGAACAGCAGGGCTTAGCCCGAGTACAAATCCCACAGGACTGCACAAAAACACGCACATCCCGCGACAAGGAAGGCCACCAAAAGGACCTAGCCACCAAATCTCTGGTACCGAAAATCCCAGGGTGACCAGCCAACACCGAACAATGAACCTCAGAAATCACCCTACTAGTCCATCTATCAGGAACAAACAATTTCTCCACAGGACAGCGGTCAGGTTTATCAGCCTGGAACTCCTGAAGTCCCCGCCGCAAATCAGGGGAGATGGCAGAAAGAATCACCCCCTCCATGAGGATCCCAGGCGGCTCAAGAACTCCCGGAGAATCAGGCAAAAAACTCCTAGAAAGGGCATCAGCCTTCACATTCTTAGAACCCGGAATATACGAGACCACAAAATCAAAACGTGAGAAAAACAGAGACCACCGAGCCTGTCTAGGAATCAACCGCTTAGCAGACTCGAGGTAAATCAGATTCTTGTGATCAGTCAAGACCACCACGCGATGCTTGGCTCCCTCAAGCCAATGTCGCCACTCCTCAAATGCCCACTTCATAGCCAACAACTCCCTATTGCCGACATCATAATTACGCTCAGCAGGCGAAAACTTTCTGGAGAAGAAAGCACACGGTTTCATCAAAGAGCCATCAGAATTTCTCTGAGACAAAACGGCCCCTGCCCCAATCTCAGAAGCATCAACCTCAACCTGAAAAGGGAGAGAAACATCTGGCTGACGCAACACAGGGGCAGAAGTAAAACGACGTTTAAGCTCCTGAAAGGCCTCAACAGCCGCAGAGGACCAATTCACCACATCAGCGCCCTTCCTCGTCAAATCGGTCAGAGGCTTCACCACACTAGAAAAATTAGCAATAAAGCGGCGATAAAAATTGGCAAAGCCCAAAAATTTCTGAAGGCTCTTTACAGATGTAGGTTGAGTCCAATCATGAATGGCCTGGACTTTAACAGGGTCCATTTCAATAGCCGAGGGGGAAAAAATGAAACCCAAAAAAGAAGCCTTCTGAACTCCAAAGAGGCACTTAGACCCCTTCACAAACAACGCATTAGCACGAAGGACCTGAAATACCATCCTAACCTGCTTTACATGAGACTCCCAATCATCGGAGAAAACCAAAATATCATCCAAATACACAATCATGAATTTATCCAGATAATTCCGGGAGATATCATGCATAAAGGACTGAAATACCGATGGAGCATTAGAGAGCCCGAATGGCATCACAAGATATTCAAAATGGCCTTCGGGCGTATTAAATGCTGTTTTCCATTCATCACCTTGTTTAATACGCGTGAGATTATACGCCCTTGAAGGTCGATTTTAGTAAACCAACTGGCACCCTTAATCCGAGCAAACAAATCAGAAAGTAAAGGTAAAGGGTACTGGAATTTGACAGTGATCTTATTGAGAAGGCGATAATCTATACAGGGTCTCAAGGAGCCATCCTTCTTGGCAACAAAAAAAAATCCCGCTCCCAACGGTGACGAAGACGGGCGAATATGCCCCTTCTCCAAGGACTCCTTTACATAACTCCGCATAGCGGCATGCTCTGGCACAGACAGATTGAAAAGTTGGCCCTTAGGGAACTTACAGGCAGGAATCAAATTAATGGCACAATCGCAGTCCCTATGAGGAGGCGGAGAACTGGACTTGGGCTCATCAAATACATCCTGGAAATCCAACAAAAACTCAGGAACTTCAGAAGAAGGGGACGAGGAAATGGACATCAAAGGAATATCACTATGTATCCTCTGACAACCCCAACCAGTTACAGACATAGATCTCCAATCCAGCACTGGGTTATGTACCTGTAACCATGGAAAACCCAGCACAACAACATCATGCAAATTATGCAACACCAAAAAGCGAATATTTTCCTGATGTGCTGGAGCCATGTACATGGTTAACTGAGTCCAATACTGAGGTTTATTCTTGGCCAATGGCGTAGCATCAATCCCCCTTAAGGGAATAGGACTCTGCAAAGGCTCCAAGGAAAAACCACAGCGCTTGGCAAATTCTAAGTCCATTAAGTTCAGGGCAGCGCCAGAATCCACAAATGCCATAACAGAGAAGGACAACAATGAGCAAATCAGGGTAACAGACAAGAGAAATTTAGGCTGTACAGTACTAATGGTAACAGACCCAGGAACCCTCCTAGTACGCTTAGACCGGCTTCACACTTGCGAGTTTTACGGGCGTAAGAGCGCAGAAACTACGTCCGTAAAACTCGCAAAAAATACGGCACAATTATTCTCTATGCCCCTGCTCCTATCTGCCGTATTAAACTGATCAGTATTATACGGCTTTCTACGGCCGTAGAAAATCGCAGCATGCTGCGTTTGTCACCGTATTGCGCAAATAAAACGTCAATGAAAGTCTATGGAAGCCCCAAAAATACGGATCACACATGGACCAGCAGTGTGACTTGAGAGAAATACGCAGCGGTGTTAGCGAGAAAAGCCGGTAATTCAGTGCGGTGTACAGTAAAATCACACTGACAGCTTACAATAGAATAGGTAGAATAAATGTGTACACATAGAATAGGTATATAAACATATATATATGTCAGTGAGACATATATATGTATATATATTAATATTTTTTCCAGCGCTAGACAGCTTTAAAGCCGGTAATTCAATTACCGGCTTTTGCTTTCTCCTTCCTAAAACCCGACATGATATGAGACCTGGTTTACATACAGTAAACCATCTCATATCCCCATTTTTTTTTGCATATTCCACACTACTAATGTTAGTAGTGTGTTTATGCAAAATTTGGCCGTTCTAGCTAGTAAATTAAGGGGTTAAATGGCGGCAAAAATTGGCATGGGCTCCTGCACAATTTTCTCCGCCAGAGTAGTAAAGCCAGTGACTGAGGGCAGATATTAACCCCTTCCCGACCTGTGACACAGCGTATGCGTCATGAAAGTCGGTGCCAATCCGACCTGTGACGCATATGCTGTGTCACAGAAAGATCGCGTCCCTGCAGGCCGGGTGAAAGGGTTAACTCCAATTTCACCTGGCCTGCAGGGACAGGGGGAGTGGTAGTTTAGCCCAGGGGGGGTGGCTTCACCCCCCCGTGGCTACGATCGCTCTGATTGGCTGTTGAAAGTGAAACTGCCAATTAGAGCGATTTGTAATATTTCACCTAAAAAACTGGTGAAATATTACAATCCAGCCATGGCTGATGCTGCAATATCATCGGCCATGGCTGGAAACACTTATGTGCCCCCACCCCACCCCACCGATCGCCCCCCCAGCCCCCCGATCTGTGGTCCGCTCCCCTCCGTCCTGTGCTCCCCTCCCCCCGTCCTCCTGTCCGCTCCCCCGTGCTCCAATCACACCCCCCGTGCTCCAGTCAAACCCCCCCGCACTCCGATCCCCCCCCGCACAGCGATCCCCCCCCATGCTCCGATCCACCCCCCTGCACAGCGATCCCCCACCCCGTGCTCCAATCCACCCCCCCGTGTTCCGATCCACCCCCCCATGCTCCGATCCACCCCCCCGTACTCCGACGCCCCCCCCCGTGCCCTGATTTCCCCCCCCCCCTTATACTTACCTGGCCTCCCGGGATCCGTCCGTCTTCTTTCCTGGGCGCCGCCATCTTCCAAAATGTCGGGCGCATGTGCAGTGCGCCCGCCGAATCTGCCGGCCGGCAGATTCATTCCAGAGTGAGTTTTGATCACTGAGATATAACCTATCTCAGTGATCAAAATAAAATAAATATTAAATTCCCCCCCCCTTTGTCACCCCCATAGGTAGGGACAATAAAAAAAAAATAATATTTTTTTTTTCCACTAAGGTTGGGGTAAGAACTAGGGTTAGGGTTAGGGGTAGGGTTAGGGGTAGGGTTAGGGGTAGGAGTAGGGGTAGGGTTAGGGATAGCGGTAGGGTTAGGGTTAGGGGTAGGGTTAGGGGTAGGGTTAGGGGTAGGGTTAGGGTTTCGGTATGTGCACACGTATTCTGTTCCTCTGCGGATTTTTCCGCTGCAGATTTGATAAATCCGCAGTGCTAAACCGCTGTGGATTTATCGCGGATTTACCGCGGTTTTTCTGGGCATTTCGCTGCGGTTTTACAACTGCAGTTTACTATTGGAGCAGTTGTAAAACCGCTGTGGAAACCGCAGAAAGTGACATGCTGCGGAATGTAAACCGCTGCGTTTCCGTGCAGTTTTTCTGCAGCATGTGCACAGCGATTTTTGTTTCCCATAGGTTTACATTGAACTGTAAACTCATGGGAAACTGCTGCGGATCCGCAGCATTTTCTGCAGCGTGTGCACATACCTTTAGAATTAGGCCATATGCACACGGTGGGGATTTGGTTGCGGATCCGCAGCAGATTGGCCGCTGCAGATCCGCAGCAGTGTTCCATCAGGTGTACAGTACCATTTAAACCTATGGAAAACCAAATCCGCTGTGCCCATGGTGCGGAAAATACCACGCGGAAATGCTGCGTTGTATTTTCTGCAGCATGTCAATTCTTTGTGCGGATTCCGCAGCGTTTTACACCTGTTCCTCAATAGGAATCCACAGGTGAAATCCGCACAAAAAACACTGGAAATCCATGGTAAATCCGCAGGTAAAACGCAGCGCCTTTTACCCGCGGATTTTTCAAAAATGGTGCGAAAAAATCTCACACGAATCCGCAATGTGGGCACATAGCTGTTGTGAATTCTGTGGCAGAGCTCCCTCCTGTGGTCACAAGTGGTACTTCGGCTGATTCTCTCTGTGAGCTTCTGTTGGTGGAGGGAAGTGGTACTGCGGCTTCTGAGTTTCCTCCCTCAGGTGATCTGGTGAGGTCGTTAGGTGCTTCTCTACTTAACTCCACCTAATGCTTTGATCCTGGCTTCCTGTCAATGTTCCAGTGTTGGACTTGCTTTTCCCTGGATCATTCCTGTGGCCTGCTGCTCTGCATAGCTAAGTTCTTCTTTGCTATTTGTTTGCTGTTTTTTCTGTCCAGCTTGTCTAATTTGTTGCTGGAAGCTCTGGGACGCAAAGGGTGTACCTCCATGCCGTTAGTTCGGTACGGAGGGTCTTTTTGCCCCCTTTGCGTGGTTTTCTTTAGGGTTTTGTGTAGACCGCAAAGTTACCTTTTCTATCCTCGATCTGTTAAGAAAGTCGGGCCTCACTTTGCTGAATCTATTTCATCTCTACGTTTGTCTTTTCATCTTAACTCACAGTCATTATATGTGGGGGGCTGCCTTTTCCTTTGGGGTATTTCTCTGAGGCAAGGTAGGCTTATTTTCTGTCTTCAGGCTAGTTAGTTTCTCAGGCTGTGCCGAGTTGCATAGGCAGAGTTAGGCGCAATCCACGGCTGCCTCTAGTGTTGTTTGGAGAGGATTAGGGATTGCGGTCTGCAGAGTTCCCACGTCTCAGAGCTCGTTCTATGATTTTGGGTTATTGTCAGATCACTGTATGTGCTCTGACCGCTATGTCCATTGTAATACTGAATTGCCTTTCATAACAGTACAGGAAGCCAAAAGTACTAATGATTCTCAATAGAGGGAAAAAAGAAGTTCTGAGACCATTTTTTTTTCTTTGCACTGTGTTTTGCCTTTTTTTTTCCCTAGACATTTGGGTGGTTCAGTACACAGGTGTAGCGATGGACATTAGAAGTCTGTCTTCATTTGTGGATCAGCTCTCGGCAAGAGTACAAAAGATTCAAGACACTATTGATCAGAAAGCTATGTTGGAACCAAGAATTCCTATTCCTGATTTGTTTTTTGGAGATAGAACTAAGTTTCTGAGTTTCAAAAATAATTGTAAATTATTTCTGGCCTTGAAACCTCGCTCCTCTGGTGATCCAGTTCAACAGGTTTTGATTGTTATTTCTTTTTTGTGCGGCGACCCTCAGGACTGGGCATTTTCTCTTGCGCCAGGAGATCCTGCATTGAGTAATATCGATGCGTTTTTCCTGGCGCTCGGATTGCTGTACGATGAACCTAATTCAGTGGATCAGGCAGAGAAAAATTTGCTGGCTCTTTGTCAGGGTCTGGATGAGATAGAGGTATATTGTCAGAAATGTAGAAAGTGGTCCGTGCTCACTCAATGGAATGAATCTGCGCTGGCAGCTATGTTCAGAAAGGGTCTCTCTGAAGCCCTTAAGGATGTCATGGTGGGATTTCCTATGCCTGCTGGTTTGAATGAGTCTATGTCTTTGGCCATTCAGATCGGTCGACGCTTGCGTGAGCGTAAATCTGTGCACCATTTGGCGGTATTACCTGAGCTTAAACCTGAGCCTATGCAGTGCGATAGGACTTTGACCAGAGTTAAACGGCAAGAACACAGACATCTGAATGGGCTGTGTTTCTACTGTGGTGATTCCACTCATGCTATCTCTGATTGTCCTAAGCGCACTAAGCGGTTCGCTAGGTCTGCCACCATTGGTACGGTACAGTCAAAATTTTTCTGTCCGTTACCTTGATCTGCTCTTTGTCATCGTATTCTGTCATGGCATTTGTTGATTCAGGCGCTGCCCTGAATTTGATGGACTTGGAGTATGCTAAGCGTTGTGGGTTTCTCTTAGAGCCCGTGCAGTGTCCTATTCCATTGAGAGGAATTGATGCCACGCCTTTGGCCAAGAATAAGCCTCAATACTGGACCCAGCTGACCATGTGCATGGCTCCTGCACATCTGGAGGATATTCGCTTTCTGGTGTTGCATAATCTGCATGATGTGGTCGTGTTGGGGTTGCCATGGCTACAAGCCCATAATCCAGTAATAGATTGGAAATCCATGTCGGTGTCCAGCTGGGGTTGTCAGGGGGTACATGGTGATGTTCCATTTCTGTCAATTTCGTCATCCACCCCTTCTGAGGTTCCAGAGTTCTTGTCTGATTACCGGGATGTATTTGATGAGACTAAGTCCGATGCCCTACCTCCGCATAGGGATTGTGATTGTGCTATCAATTTGATTCCTGGTAGTAAATTCCCAAAAGGTCGACTGTTTAATTTATCCGTGCCTGAGCACGCCGCTATGCGCAGTTATGTGAAGGAATCCCTGGAGAAGGGGCATATTCACCCGTCATCGTCACCATTAGGAGCAGGGTTCTTTTTTGTAGCCAAGAAGGATGGTTCGCTGAGACCTTGTATTGATTACCGCCTTCTAAATAAGATCACGGTTAAATTTCAGTACCCCTTGCCATTGTTATCTGATTTGTTTGCTCGGATTAAGGGGGCTAGTTGGTTCACCAAGATAGATCTTCGTGGTGCGTATAATCTGGTGCGAATCAGGCGAGGAGATGAATGGAAAACTGCATTTAATATGCCCGAGGGTCATTTTGATTATCTAGTGATGCCATTCGGACTTGCCAATGCTCCATCAGTGTTTCAGTCCTTTATGCATGACATCTTCCGAGAGTACCTGGATAAATTCCTGATTGTGTACTTGGATGACATTTTGATCTTCTCGGATGATTGGGAGTCTCATGTGAAGCAGGTCAGAACAGTTTTTCAGGTCCTGCGTGCTAATTCTTTGTTTGTGAAGGGATCAAAGTGTCTCTTTGGTGTGCAGAAGGTTTCATTTTTGGGGTTCATCTTTTCCCCTTCTACTATCGAGATGGATCCTGTTAAGGTCCAAGCCATCCATGATTGGACTCAGCCGACATCTCTGAAAAGTCTGCAAAAGTTCCTGGGCTTTGCTAATTTTTATCGTCGCTTCATCTGCAATTTTTCTAGTATTGCCAAACCATTGACCGATTTGACCAAGAAGGGTGCTGATTTGGTCAATTGGTCTTCTGCTGCTGTGGAAGCTTTTCAAGACTTGAAGCGTCGTTTTTCTTCTGCCCCTGTGTTGTGTCAACCAGATGTTTCTCTTCCGTTCCAGGTCGAGGTTGATGCTTCTGAGATTGGAGCAGGGGCTGTTTTGTCGCAGAGAGGTTCTGATTGCTCAGTGATGAAACCATGCGCTTTTTTTTCCAGGAAGTTTTCGCCTGCTGAGCGAAATTATGATGTGGGCAACCGAGAGTTGCTGGCCATGAAGTGGGCATTCGAGGAGTGGCGTCATTGGCTTGAAGGAGCTAAGCATCGCGTGGTGGTATTGACTGATCATAAGAACTTGACTTATCTTGAGTCTGCTAAGCGGTTGAATCCTAGACAGGCTCGTTGGTTGCTGTTTTTTGCCCGTTTTGACTTTGTGATTTCGTACCTTCCGGGCTCTAAAAATGTGAAGGCGGATGCTTTGTCTAGGAGTTTTGTGCCCGACTCTCCGGGTTTGTCTGAGCCGGCGGGTATCCTCAAGGAAGGAGTAATTGTGTCTGCCATCTCCCCTGATTTGCGGCGGGTGCTGCAAAAATTTCAGGCTAATAAACCTGATCGTTGTCCAGCGGAGAGACTGTTTGTCCCTGATAGGTGGACCAATAAAGTTATCTCTGAGGTTCATTGTTCGGTGTTGGCTGGTCATCCTGGAATCTTTGGTACCAGAGAGTTGGTGGCTAGATCCTTTTGGTGGCCGTCTCTGTCGCAGGATGTGCGTGTTTTTGTGCAGTCCTGTGGGATTTGTGCTCGGGCTAAGCCCTGCTGTTCTCGTGCCAGTGGGTTGCTTTTGCCCTTGCCGGTCCCGAAGAGGCTTTGGACACATATCTCTATGGATTTTATTTCTGATCTTCCCGTTTCTCAAAAGATGTCAGTCATTTGGGTGGTCTGTGATCGCTTTTCTAAGATGGTCCATCTGGTACCCTTGTCTAAATTGCCTTCCTCCTCTGATTTGGTGCCATTGTTCTTCCAGCATGTGGTTCGTTTACATGGCATTCCAGAGAATATCGTTTCTGACAGAGGTTCCCAGTTTGTTTCAAGGTTTTGGCGAGCCTTTTGTGGTAGGATGGGCATTGACTTGTCTTTTTCCTCGGCTTTCCATCCTCAGACTAATGGCCAGACCGAACGAACCAATCAGACCTTGGAAACATATCTGAGATGCTTTGTTTCTGCCGATCAGGATGACTGGGTGTCCTTTTTGCCTTTGGCTGAGTTCGCCCTTAATAATCAGGCCAGCTCGGCTATCTTGGTTTCGCCATTTTTCTGCAATTCTGGGTTCCATCCTCGTTTCTCTTCGGGACAGGTTGAGTCTTCGGACTGTCCTGGTGTGGATACTGTGGTGGACAGGTTGCAGCGGATTTGGACTCATGTGGTGGACAATTTGACCTTGTCCCAGGAGAAGGCTCAACGTTTCGCTAATCGCAGACGCCGTGTGGGTCCCCGACTTCGTGTTGGGGATCTGGTTTGGTTATCTTCTCGTCATATTCCTATGAAGGTTTCCTCTCCTAAGTTTAAACCTCGTTTCATTGGTCCGTATAGGATTTCTGAGGTTCTTAATCCTGTGTCTCTTCGTCTGACCCTTCCAGATTCTTTTTCCATACATAACGTATTCCATAGGTCATTGTTGCGGAGATACGTGGCACCTATGGTTCCATCTGTTGATCCTCCTGCCCCGGTTTTGGTGGAGGGGGAGTTGGAGTATATTGTGGAGAAGATTTTGGATTCTCGTGTTTCTAGACGGAAACTCCAGTATCTGGTTAAATGGAAGGGTTATGCTCAGGAAGATAATTCCTGGGTTTTTGCCTCTGATGTCCATGCTCCCGATCTTGTTCGTGCCTTTCATGTGGCTCATCCTGGTCGGCCTGGGGGCTCTGGTGAGGGTTCGGTGACCCCTCCTCAAGGGGGGGTACTGTTGTGAATTCTGTGGCAGAGCTCCCTCCTGTGGTCACAAGTGGTACTTCGGCTGATTCTCTCTGTGAGCTTCTGTTGGTGGAGGGAAGTGGTACTGCGGCTTCTGAGTTTCCTCCCTCAGGTGATCTGGTGAGGTCGTTAGGTGCTTCTCTACTTAACTCCACCTAATGCTTTGATCCTGGCTTCCTGTCAATGTTCCAGTGTTGGACTTGCTTTTCCCTGGATCATTCCTGTGGCCTGCTGCTCTGCATAGCTAAGTTCTTCTTTGCTATTTGTTTGCTATTTTTTCTGTCCAGCTTGTCTAATTTGTTGCTGGAAGCTCTGGGACGCAAAGGGTGTACCTCCGTGCCGTTAGTTCGGTACGGAGGGTCTTTTTGCCCCCTTTGCGTGGTTTTCTTTAGGGTTTTGTGTAGACCGCAAAGTTACCTTTTCTATCCTCGATCTGTTAAGAAAGTCGGGCCTCACTTTGCTGAATCTATTTCATCTCTACGTTTGTCTTTTCATCTTAACTCACAGTCATTATATGTGGGGGGCTGCCTTTTCCTTTGGGGTATTTCTCTGAGGCAAGGTAGGCTTATTTTCTGTCTTCAGGCTAGTTAGTTTCTCAGGCTGTGCCGAGTTGCATAGGCAGAGTTATGCGCAATCCACGGCTGCCTCTAGTGTTGTTTGGAGAGGATTAGGGATTGCGGTCTGCAGAGTTCCCACGTCTCAGAGCTCGTTCTATGATTTTGGGTTATTGTCAGATCACTGTATGTGCTCTGACCGCTATGTCCATTGTAGTACTGAATTGCCTTTCATAACACATAGCCTTGGGGTTAGGGTTGGAATTAGGGTTGTGATTAGGGTTGTGATTAGGGTTATGGCTACAGTTGGGATTAGGGTTAGGGGTGTGGGGGGGTTAGTGTTGGAGGTAGAATTGAGGGGTTACCACTGTTTAGGCACATCAGGGGTCTCCAAACGCAACATGGCGCCACCATTGATTCCAGCCAATCTTGTATTCAAAAAGTCAAATGGTGCTCCCTCACTTCCGAGCCCCGATGTGTGCCCAAACAGTGGTTTACCCCCACATATGGGGTACCAGCATACTCAGGACAAACTGCGCAACAATTACTGGGGTCCAATTTCTCCTGTTACCCTTGTGAAAATAAAAAAATGCTTGCTAAAACATCATTTTTGAGGAAAGAAAAATTATTTTTTATTTTCACGGCTCTGCGTTGTAAACGTCTGTGAAGCACTTGGGGGTTCAAAGTGCTCACCACATATCTAGATAAGTTCCTTGGGGGGTCTAGTTTCTAAAAAGGGGTCACTTGTGGGGGGTTTCTACTGTTTAGGCACACCAGGGGCTCTGCAAACGCAACGTGACGCCCGCAGACCATTCCATCAAAGTCTGCATTTCAAAAGTCACTACTTCCCTTCTGAGCCCCGACGTGTGCCCAAACAGTGGTTTACCCCCACACATGGGGTATCAGCGTACTCAGGAGAAACTGGACAACAACTTTTGGGGTCCAATTTCTCCTGTAACCCTTGGGAAAATAAAAAAATTCTGGGCTAAAAAATTATTTTTGAGGAAAGAAAACGTATTTATTATTTTCACGGCTCTGTGTTATAAACTTCTGTAAAGCACTTGGGGGTTGAAAGTGCTCACCTCACATCTAGATAAGTTCCTTTGGGGGTCTAGTTTCCAAAATGGGGTCACTTGTGGGGGGTTTCTACTGTTTAGGCACACCAGGGGCTCTGCAATCGCAACGTGACGCCCGCAGACCATTCCATCAAAGTCTGCATTTCAAAAGTCACTACTTCCCTTCTGAGCCCCGACGTGTGCCCAAACAGTGGTTTACCCCCACACATGGGGTATCAGCTTACTCAGGAGAAACTGGACAACAACTTTTGTGGTCCAATTTCTCCTGCAACCCTTGGGAAAATAAAAAATTCTGGGCTAAATAATTATTTTTGAGGAAAGAAAACGTATTTATTATTTTCACGGCTCTGCATTATAGACTCCTGTGAAGCACTTGGGGGTTCAAAGTGCTCACCACACATCTAGATAAGTTCCTTTCGGGGTCTAGTTTCCAAAATAGGATCACTTGTGGGGGGTTTCTACTGTTTAGCCACATCAGGGGCTCTGCAAACGCAACGTGACGCCCGCAGAGCATTCCATCAAAGTCTGTATTTCAAAACATCACTACTTCACTTCCGAGCCCCGGCATGTGCCCAAACAGTAGTTTACCCCCACATATGGGGTATCAGCGTACTCAGGAGAAACTGGACAACAACTTTTGGGGTAAAATTTCTCCTGTTACCCTTGGGAAAATAAAAAATTGCAGGCTACAAGATCATTTTTGAGAAAATATTTTTTTATTTTTATTTTCATGGCTCTGCGTTATAAACTTCTGTGAAGCACTTGGGGGTTCAAAGTCCTCACCACACATATAGATTAGTTCCTTTGGGGGTCTAGTTTCCAAAATGGGGTCATTTGTGGGGGATCTCCAATGTTTAGGCATACAGGGGCTCTCCAAACGTGACATGGTGTCCGCTAATGATTGGAGCTAATTTTCCATTTAAAAAGCCAAATGGTGTGCCTTCCCTTCCGAGCCTGCCGTGCGCCCAAACAGTGGTTTACCCCCACATATGGGGTATCAGCGTACTCAGGACAAACTGTACAAGAACATTTGGGGTCCAATTTCTCCTATTACCCTTGGCAAAATAGGAAATTCCAGGCTAAAAAATCATTTTTGAGGAAAGAAAAATTATTTTTTATTTTCATGGCTCTGCGTTATAAACTTCTGTGAAGCACCTGGGGGTTTAAAGTGCTCAATATGCATCTAGATAAGTTCCTTGGGGGGTCTAGTTTCCAAAATGGGGTCACTTGTGGGGGAGCTCCAATGTTTAGGCACACAGGGGCTCTCCAAACGCGACATGGTGTCCACTAACAATTGGAGCTAATTTTCCATTCAAAAAGTCAAATGGCGCGCCTTCCCTTCCGAGCCCTGCCGTGTGCCCAAACAGTGGTATACCCCCACATATGAGGTATCGGCGTACTCGGGAGAAATTGCCCAACAAATTTTATGATCCATTTTATCCTATTGCCCATGTGAAAATGAAAAAATTGAGGCAAAATCAATTTTTTTGTGAAAAAAAAGTACTTTTTCATTTTTACAGATCAATTTGTGAAGCACCTGAGGGTTTAAAGTGCTCACTATGCATCTAGATAAGTTCCTTGGGGGGTCTAGTTTCCAAAATGGGGTCACTTGTGGGGGAGCTCCAATGTTTAGGCACACGGGGGCTCTCCAAACGCGACATGGTGTCCACTAACAATTGGAGCTAATTTTCCATTCAAAAAGTCAAATGGCGCTCCTTCCCTTCCGAGCCTTACCATGTGCCCAAACAGTGGTTTACCCCCACATGTGAGGTATTGGTGTACTCAGGAGAAATTGCCCAACAAATTTTAGGATCCATTTTATCCTGTTGCCCATGTGAAAATGAAAAAATTGAGGCTAAAAGAATTTTTTTGTGAAAAAAAAGTACTTTTTCATTTTTACAGATAAATTTATGAAGCACCTGGGGTTTCAAAGTGCTCACTATGCATCTAGATACGTTCCTTGGGGCGTCTAGTTTCCAAAATGGGGTCACTTGTGGGGGAGCTCCAATTTTTAGGCACACGAGGGCTCTCCAAACGTGACATGGTGTCCGCTAAAGAGTAGAGCCAATTTTTCATTCAAAAAGTCAAATGGCGCTCCTTCCCTTCCAAGCCCTGCCGTGCGCCCAAACAGTGGTTTACCCCCACATATGAGGTATCAGTGTACTCAGGACAAATTGGACAACAACTTTCGTGGTTCAGTTTCTCCTTTTACCATTGGTAAAATAAAAAAATTGTTAAAAGATAATTTTTGTGACTAAAAAGTTAAATGTTCATTTTTTCCTTCCATGTTGCTTCTGCTGCTGTGAAGTACCTGAAGGGTTAATAAACTTCTTGAATGTGGTTTTGAGTACCTTGAGGGGTGCAGTTTTTAGAATGGTGTCACTTTTGGGTATTTTCAGCCATATAGACCCCTCAAATTGACTTCAAATGTGAGGTGGTCCCTAAAAAAAATGGTTTTGTAAATTTCATTGTAAAAATGAGAAATCGCTGGTCAAATTTTAACCCTTATAACTTCCTAGCAAAAAAAAATTTTGTTTCCAAAATTGTTCTGATGTAAAGTATACATGTGGGAAATGTTATTTATTAACTATTTTGTGTCACATAACTCTCTGGTTTAACAGAATAAAAATTCAAAATGTGAAAATTGCGAAATTTTCAAAATTTTCGCCAAATTTCCGTTTTTATCACAAATAAACGCAGAATTTATTGACCTAAATTTACCACTAACATGAAGCCCAATATGTCACGAAAAAACAATCTCAGAACCGCTAGGATCCGTTGAAGCGTTCCTGAGTTATTACCTCATAAAGGGACACTGGTCAGAATTGCAAAAAACGGCAAGGTCTTTAAGGTCAAAATAGGCTGGGTCATGAAGGGGTTAATAGCCTGGAGAGGGTCCACGGTTATTGGCCCCCCCCTGGCTAAAAACACCTGCCCCCAGCCACCCCAGAAAAGGCACATCTGGAAGATGCGCCTATTCTGGCACTTGGCCACTCTCTTCCCATTCCCGTGTAGCGGTGGGATATGGGGTAATGAAGGGTTAATGTCACCTTGCTATTGTAAGGTGACATTAAGCCAAATTAATAATGGAGAGGCGTCAATTATGACACCTATCCATTATTAATCCAATACTAGTAAAGGGTTAAAAAATACACAAACACATTATTGAAAATTATTTTAATGAAATAAAAACAAAGGTTGTTGTAATATTTTATTGAACGCCCAATCCAATCATTGAAGACCCTCGTTCTGTAACAAAAAAAGCATAATAAACCAACAATATCCTTACCTTCCGCATATCTGTAAAGTCCAACGATGTAAATCCATCTGAAGGGGTTAAAATATTTTGCAGCCACGAGCTTTGCTAATGCAACCTTGCTCATGTCTGCAAAACCCCGGAGAATGTAGGTAAAGTAGGTCATTGACCTATATTTACCTGCATTTGCGGTGAGGCGCCCTCTGCTGGCTGTTCCTAGATCGTGGGAACTTTCCTAGAAAGCTCCCTGGCTCGAGTTCATATGAGGACAACCAGCAGAGGGAGCCTCTTATGATCTCGAGCCAGGGAGCTTTCTAGGAAAGCCTGCTGGTCTGAATGAGTCTATGTCTTTGGCCATTCAGATTGGTCGACGCTTGCGTGAGCGTAAATCTGTGCACCATTTGGCGGTATTACCTGAGCTTAAACCTGAGCCTATGCAGTGCGATAGAACTTTGACCAGAGTTGAACGGTGATTCCACTCATGCTATCTCTGATTGTCCTAAGCGCACTAAGCGGTTCGCTAGGTCTGCCACCATTGGTACGGTACAGTCAAAATTTCTTCTGTCCGTTACCTTGATCTGCTCTTTGTCATCGTATTCTGTCATGGCATTTGTGGATTCAGGCGCTGCCCTGAATTTGATGGACTTGGAGTATGCTAGGCATTGTGGGTTTTTCTTGGAGCCCTTGCAGTGTCCTATTCCATTGAGAGGAATTGATGCTACGCCTTTGGCCAAGAATAAGCCTCAATACTGGACCCAGCTGACCATGTGCATGGCTCCTGCACATCAGGAGGTTATTCGCTTTCTGGTTTTGCATAATCTGCATGATGTGGTCGTGTTGGGGTTGCCATGGCTACAAGTCCATAATCCAGTATTAGATTGGAAATCCATGTCTGTGTCCAGCTGGGGTTGTCAGGGGGTACATGGTGATGTCCCATTTCTGACTATTTCGTCATCCACCCCTTCTGAGGTTCCAGAGTTCTTGTCTGATTACCGGGATGTATTTGATGAGCCCAAGTCCGATTCCAAAGACATACTGATAGGAAATTTAGATTGTGAGCCCCATCTGGGACAGCGATAATGTGTGCAAACTGTAAAAGCGCTGCGGAATATGTTAGCGCTATATAAAAATAAAGATTATTATTATTATTATTATTACCCTACCTCCGCATAGGGATTGTGATTGTGCTATCGATTTGATTCCTGGTAGTAAATTCCCAAAAGGTCGACTGTTTAATTTATCTGTGCCTGAGCACGCCGCTATGCGGAGTTATGTGAAGGAGTCCTTGGAGAAGGGGCATATTCGCCAGTCATCGTCGCCATTAGGAGCAGGGTTCTTTTTTGTAGCCAAGAAGGATGGTTCACTGAGACCTTGTATAGATTACCGCCTTCTAAATAAGATCACGGTTAAATTTCAGTACCCCTTGCCGTTGTTATCTGATTTGTTTGCTCGGATTAAGGGGGCTAGTTGGTTCACCAAGATAGATCTTCGTGGTGCGTATAATCTTGTGCGTATTAAGCGAGGCAATGAATGGAAAACTGCATTTAATACGCCCGAGGGCCATTTTGAGTATCTAGTAATGCCATTCGGACTTGCCAATGCTCCATCAGTGTTTCAGTCCTTAATGCATGACATCTTCCGAGAGTACCTGGATAAATTCCTGATTGTGTACTTGGATGACATTTTGATCTTCTCGGATGATTGGGAGTCTCATGTGAAGCAGGTCAGAACGGTGTTTCAGGTCCTGCGTGCTAATTCTTTGTTTGTGAAGGGATCAAAGTGTCTCTTTGGTGTTCAGAAGGTTTCATTTTTAGGGTTCATCTTTTCCCCTTCTACTATCGAGATGGACCCTGTTAAGGTCCAAGCCATCCATGATTGGACTCAGCCGACATCTCTGAAAAGTCTGCAAAAGTTCCTGGGCTTTGCTAATTTTTATCGTCGCTTCATCTGCAATTTTTCTAGTATTGCTAAACCATTGACCGATTTGACCAAGAAGGGTGCTGATGTGGTTAATTGGTCTTCTGCTGCTGTGGAAGCTTTTCAAGAGTTGAAGCGTCGTTTTTCTTCTGCCCCTGTGTTGTGTCAACCAGATGTTTCGCTTCCATTCCAGGTCGAGGTTGATGCTTCTGAGATTGGAGCAGGGGCTGTTTTGTCGCAGAGAAGTTCTGATTGCTCGGTGATGAAACCATGCGCCTTCTTTTCCAGGAAGTTTTCGCCTGCTGAGCGAAATTATGATGTGGGCAATCGAGAGTTGCTGGCCATGAAGTGGGCATTCGAGGAGTGGCGTCATTGGCTTGAAGGAGCTAAGCATCGCGTGGTGGTCTTGACTGATCATAAGAACTTGACTTATCTCGAGTCCGCCAAGCGGTTGAATCCTAGACAGGCTCGTTGGTCGTTGTTTTTTGCCCGTTTTGACTTTGTGATTTCGTACCTTCCGGGCTCTAAAAATGTGAAGGCGGATGCTCTGTCTAGGAGTTTTCTGCCCGACTCTCCGGGTTTATCTGAGCCGGCGGGTATCCTCAAAGAGGGAGTAATTGTGTCTGCCATCTCCCCTGATTTGCGGCGGGTGCTGCAAAAATTTCAGGCTAATAAACCTGATCGTTGCCCAGCGGAGAAACTGTTTGTCCCTGATAGGTGGACGAATAAAGTTATCTCTGAGGTTCATTGTTCGGTGTTGGCTGGTCATCCTGGAATCTTTGGTACCAGAGAGTTAGTGGCTAGATCCTTTTGGTGGCCATCTCTGTTGCGGGATGTGCGTACTTTTGTGCAGTCCTGTGGGATTTGTGCTCGGGCTAAGCCCTGCTGTTCTCATGCCAGTGGGTTGCTTTTGCCCTTGCCGGTCCCGAAGAGGCCTTGGACACATATCTCTATGGATTTTATTTCAGATCTTCCCGTCTCTCAAAAGATGTCAGTCATTTGGGTGGTCTGTGATCGCTTCTCTAAGATGGTCCATTTGGTACCCTTGTCTAAATTACCTTCCTCCTCTGATTTGGTGCCATTGTTCTTCCAGCATGTGGTTCGTTTACATGGCATTCCAGAGAATATCGTTTCTGACAGAGGTTCCCAGTTTGTTTTGAGGTTTTGGCGAGCCTTTTGTGGTAGGATGGGCATTGACTTGTCTTTTTCCTCGGCTTTCCATCCTCAGACTAATGGCCAGACCGAACGAACCAATCAGACCTTGGAAACATATCTGAGATGCTTTGTTTCTGCTGATCAGGATGACTGGGTGTCCTTTTTGCCTTTGGCTGAGTTCGCCCTTAATAATCGGGCCAGCTCGGCTACCTTGGTTTCGCCATTTTTCTGCAACTCTGGATTCCATCCTCGTTTCTCTTCAAGGCAGGTTGAGTCTTCGGACTGTCCTGGTGTGGATACTGTGGTGGACAGGTTGCAGCAGTTTGGACTCATGTAGTGGACAATTTGACCTTGTCCCAGGAGAAGGCTCAACGTTTCGCTAATCACAGACGCTGTGTTGGGGATTTGGTTTGGTTATCTTCTCGTCATATTCCTATGAAGGTTTCCTCTCCTAAGTTTAAACCTCGTTTCATTGGTCCGTATAGGATTTCTGAGGTTCTTAATCCTGTGTCTTTTCGTCTGACCCTTCCAGATTCTTTTTCCATACATAACGTATTCCATAGGTCATTGTTGCGGAGATACGTGGAACCTATGGTTCCATCTGTTGACCCTCCTGCCCCGGTTTTGGTGGAGGGGGAGTTGGAGTATATTGTGGAGAAGATTTTGGATTCTCGTGTTTCAAGACGGAAACTCCAGTATCTGGTTAAGTGGAAGGGTTATGCTCAGGAAGATAATTCCTGGGTCTTTGCCTCTGATGTCCATGCTCCCGATCTTATTCGTGCCTTTCATATGGCTCATCCTGGTCGTCCTGGGGGCTCTGGTGAGGGTTCGGTGACCCCTCCTCAAGGGGGGGTACTGTTGTGAATTCTGTGGCAGAGCTCCCTCCTGTGGTCACAAGTGGTACTTCGGCTGATTCTCTCTGTGAGCTTCCGTTGGTGGAGGAAAGTGGTACTGCGGCTTCTGAGTTTCCTTCCTCAGGTGATGTGGTGAAGTCGTTAGGTGCTGCTCTATTTAACTCCACCTAGTGCTTTGATCCTGGCCTCCGGGCAATGTTCTAGAATTGGACCTGTTTCCTCCTGGATCGTTCCTGTGGCCTGCTGCTCTGCATAGCTAAGTTCCGCTTTGCTATTTTGTTTGCTGTTTTTTTCTGTCCAGCTTGTCTCTTTGTTTTTTCATGCTTGCTGGAAGCTCTGGGACGCAGAGGGTGTACCTCCGTGCCGTTAGTTCGGTACGGAGGGTCTTTTTGCCCCCTTTGCGTGGTTTTTGTAGGGTTTTGTGTTGACCGCAAAGTTACCTTTCCTATCCTCGCTCTGTTCAGAAAGTCGGGCCTCACTTTGCTAAATCTATTTCATCTCTACGTTTGTCTTTTCATCTTAACTCACAGTCATTATATGTGGGGGCTGCCTTTTCCTTTGGGGTATTTCTCTGAGGCAAGGTAGGCTTATTTTCTATCTTCAAGCTAGCTAGTTTCTCAGGCTGTGCCGAGTTGCATATGGAGCGTTAGGCGCAATCCACGGCTGCCTCTAGTGTGGTTGGAGAGGATTAGGGATTGCGGTCAGCAGAGTTCCCACGTCTCAGAGCTCGTTCTATGTTTTTGGGTTATTGTCAGGTCACTGTGTGTGCTCTGACCTCTATGTCCATTGTGGTACTGAATTACCTTATCATAACAGCCACACTGATATGACCTGGTGGCTAAAACGCAACATGGAGCGAGCTCTGAGAAGGTGGTATCTCTACTGACCGCAGTCCCTAATCCTAACAACAACACTAGAAATAGCCGTGGAATGTTCCTGACTCTCCCTAGACACCTCTTCACAGCCTAAGAAATAACTACCCCTAAAGAAGGAAATAGAAAGCTATCTTGCCTCAGAGAAAACCCCCAAAAGGAAAGATAGCCCCCCACAAATATTGACTGTGAATGGAGAGGGAAATGATGTACTCAGAAATGAAATCAGAATTCAGCAAAGGAGGCCAATACTAAACTAGATAGACAGAGAGAAAAGGATACTGTGCGGTCAGTATAAAAAACGACAAAATCCACGCAGAGTTTACAAAAATGAACTCCACACCGACTCACGGTGTGGAGGGGCAAATCTGCTTTCCAAGAGCTTCCAGCTAGCCTGAATAAGACATAGTGACAAGCTGGACAAAAAGAGAAATATTTGCAAAGCAATAGAATCCAAACAAATAGACAAACAAAAACTAGCAAAAACTTATCTTTTGCAGACAAGGATTGGCCATATGAAAATTCCAAGGAGAGAACCAAATCCAACCAAGAACATTGACAGCAGGCATTGACTGAAGCCCAGAGCAGGTTTAAATAACAAACCCAGGCAAGGCGATTAGTGAAGGCAGCTGCTACAGCTACCTAAAGGAGCAGCAGTTCCACTCGAAACCACTAGAGGGAGCCCAAGGGCAGAACTCACAAAAATACCATTAGCAACCACAGGAGGGAGCTACAGAACGGAATTCACAACACCCGGCCCCAACAAGTTGCCATCGTGCTTCCTGGGGATAAGGTCGGGCAGCCAACGTGGAATTAACTGTCCTGCCAGTCTCTGAAGTAAAGCGTAGAGATCCTTACTCCCTTGTTGTTCTGGCTACCGGATTCTGCGTCTCAGAAAGGAGGCAGCCTTTTACAGGGCAGAACTCCTTTTAGTTTCCTCTCCTTTTCCTATGACTTCGTTTCTCACTCACTACAAGACAATTCCCTTGTGATGTCTCTTTCTTAGGATGCTGCCGCACGTGGGGCAGGCGCAGCTCCGTGGACCCTCGTCCTCCGCAGACCTCAGTCTGCATCTGGCTCCCTCTCTCTCCAGCCAGCTTCTCCTTTCCTTCCTATCCAGACTACCAGTTTTACCTAGTTGTGAGGAGTGCCCTAATAGATAGAAGCATGGCTCCCCCTGGCGACCTGGAGTGTGAAGTGTGTTGTGTGGTTTGTGATACCTGGTGGGGTGATCTCCTTTATTGACTTCAGATGTAACACCACTCCCCCTGTTGGAAGAGCGACATTACTGCAACGACCAGGACCCTGGGGTGCTGCATATACAGCGTATACACCTACTCTTTATACAGCGTATACACCTCCTCTAAATACAGTGTATACACCTCCTCTATATACAGCATACACACCTCCTCTGTATACAGCTTACACACCTCCTCTGTACACAGCATACACACCTCCTCTGTATACAGCATACGCACTTCCTCTATATACAGCATATACGCCTCCTCTATACAGTGTGTATACTTCCTCTGTATACAGCTTATGCACCTCCTCTAAATACAGCATACGCACCTCCCCTGTACACAGCATACACACTTCCTCTATATACAGCATATACCGTATATACTCGAGTATAAGCCAAGATTTTCAGCCCAAATTTTTGGGCTGAAAGTGCCCCTCTCGGCTTATACTTGAGTCAAGGTGGGTGGCAGGGTCGGCGGGTGAGGGGGTGAGGGCGCTGAGCCATACTTACCTAGTCCCAGCGATCCTAGCGCTCCCCCTGCCGTCCCACGGTCTTCTGTGCTGCAGCGTCTTCCTCTCTTCAGCGGTCACGTGGGACCGCTCATTAAAAAAATGAATAGGCGGCTCCACCTCCCATAGGGGTGGAGCCGCCTATTCATTTCTCTAATCAGCGGTGCCGGTGACCGCTGATAGAGAAAGAGGCTGCGGCACCGAAGACCAGGCAGAGGGAGCGTCAGGATCGCTGGGACTAGGTAAGTATGTAATATTCACCTGTCCGCGTTCCAGCCGCCGGGCGTCGCTCCATCTTCCCGGCGCCTCCATCTTCCCGGCGTCTGCGCTCTGAAAGTTCAGGTCAGAGGGCGCGATGACGCATATAGTGTGAGCGGCGCCCTCTGCCTGATCAGTCAGAGCAGAGACGCCGGGAAGATGGAGGCGCCGGGACCGGACGCTGAGAGCTGCAAGCAAGAGAGGTGAGTATGTGTTTTTTTTTTTTTTATTGCAGCAGCAGCAACACAGATTTATGTGGAGCATCTATGGGGAAATATGAACGGTGCAGAGCACTATATGGGGCACAGCTATGGGGCACAATGAACGGTGCAGAGCACTATATGGGGCACAGCTGTGGGGCACAATGAACGGTGCAGAGCACTGTATATGGGGCACAGCTATGGGGCACAATGAACGGTGCAGAGCACTGTATATGGGGCACAGCTATGGGGCACAATGAACGGTGCAGAGCACTGTATATGGGGCACAGCTATGGGGCACAATGAACGGTGCAGAGCACTGTATATGGGGCACAGCTATGGGGCACAATGAACGGTGCAGAGCACTGTATATGGGGCACAGCTATGGGGCACAATGAACGGTGCAGAGCACTGTATATGGGGCACAGATATGGGGCAATAATGAATGGTGCCGAGCAGCGTATGGGGCACAGCTATGGGACAAAATGAACGGTGCAGAGCATTGTATATGGGGCACAGATATGGGGCAATAATGAACGGTGCTGAGCACAGTATGGGGCACAGATATGGGACAAAATGAATGGTGCCGAGCACAGTATGGGGCACAGCTATGGGACAAAATGAACGGTGCAGAGCACTATATGGCACAGCTATGGGACAAAATGAACGGTGCAGAGCACTATATGGGGCACAGCTATGGGGAAATATGAACGGTGCAGAGCACTATATGGCACAGCTATGGGGAAATAATGATCTATTTTTATTTTTGAAATTCACCGGTAAATGCTGCATTTCCACCCTAGGCTTATACTCGAGTCAATAAGTTTTCCCAGTTTTTTGTGGGAAAATTAGGGGGATCGGCTTATACTCGGGTCGGCTTATACTCGAGTATATACAGTAAGCCTTCTCTGTAAATAGCATGTACAACTCCTCTGTACTCAGTCAGTTTATACACCTCCTCTATATAAAATATATTCAACTCCTCTATATGCAGCATATACACCTCCTCCACATACAGCATATAGGCTTCCTCTATATACAGTGAATGCAACTCATCTACAGCTCTGGCAAAAATTAAGAGACCACTGCACAGTTTTATAAAAATCAGCTTCTCTACATGTCTGACAGCCATTTAATTCCAGTGTCAGTTGAATTCAAACCAGAGTACACCTCATTCTACTTAATGTGCTTCTGATTAGGTCATCACCTGAACCAAATCTTATTTAACGAAGGAAAGCATAAAAAACACTGTTGTGGTGTTCACAATCCTCTTGCAATAGGAAAAGCTGGATGACAAAACAAGTGCTAGTAATATCCCAAAAGTAATTTGAATGAAAAAGTAACTTTTAACCATGCCAAAGGAGTTGAAAAGAAAAGTATTGAGTGAGGAAAAGAAGGGCTCCATTCTGACTTTACTAGCAGAGGGATACAGTGAGCATCATATTGCCTCCATCCTTAAAATTTCTAAGACGGCAGTCCATTACAACAAGGTCAAGCAGCAGATATTGAGGACAACGAAGCTACAGACCGGCAGAGGACGAAAATGACTCTCCACTGACCGGGATGACAATCATCTTATTTGAATGTCACTCAGCAACCGCAGGATGACATCAAGTGACCTACAATAGGAATGGCAAATGGCAGCCGGGGTGAAGTGCACGGCAAGAACAGCTCGTAACAGGCTCCTAGAGGCAGGACTCAAGTCATGTAAAGCTAGAAAAAATCCTTTCATCAATGTGAAGCAATGGAGAGCCAGGCTGAAGTTTGCCAAAGACCATAAGGATTGGATCATAGAGGACTGGAGTAAGGTAATCTCTGATGAGTCTAATTTTCAGCTTTGCCCAACACCTGGATGTCTAATGGTTAGACGGAGACCTGGAGAGACGTACAAGCCACATTGTCTTGCACCCACTGTGAAATTTGGTGGAGAATCTGTGATGATCTGGGGATGCAGGTTGTCCTTTACGAAGGATGTATGAATCAAGCCACATTCAAGGTTATTCTGGAAAAACAGTTGATTCCTTCTTCTCAGGCAATGTTCCCCAACTCTGAGTACTGGTTTTTCCAGCAGGACAATGTGCCAGGCCACACAGCTAGGTCAATCAAGATGTGGATGAAGGACCACTACATCAAATCCTTATGGCCAGCACAATCTCCAGACCCTAACCCAATTGAAAACCTCTGGAATGTAATCAAGAGAAAGAATGGATAGTCACAAGCCATCAAACAAAGAAGAATTGCTTACATCTTTGTACCAGGAGTGGCATAAGGTCACCCAAAAGCAGTGTGAAAGACAAGTGGAAAGCTTGCCAAGACGCACGAAAGCTGTGATTAAAAATCATGGTTATTCCACGAAATATTGATTTCTGAACTCTTCCTGACTTAAAACATTAGTATTGTTGTTTCTAAATGATTATGAACTTGTTTTTTTGCATTATTTGAGGTCAGCAAGCAATACATTTTTTTGTTATTTTGACCATTTCTCATTTTCGGAAAATAAATACAAAATGTATTGCTTGGAACTTCGGAGACATGTTGTCAGTAGTTTATTGAATAAAAGAGCAATTTACATTTTACTCAAAAATATACCTATAAGAGAAAAATCAGACAAACTGAAAATTTTGCAATGGTCTCTTAATTTTTGCCAGAGATGTATATATAGTGTATACACATCCTCTATATACAGGGTATACATCTCTTCTTTATATACAGTATACACACCTCTGTATAGAGCATACACACCTCCTCTGCGTACAGCGTACACACCTCCTCTGCATACAGCGTACACACCTCCTCTGTATGCAGCATAGACACCTCCTCTGTACACAAAGTACACACCTCCTCAGCATACAGAGTAAACAGTATGACAACCAAGGTCGCAGAGGTCACAGAGGTCACAACCAGGCCCGGCGGGTGAGTTCCCACTGACACCAGCACAAACTTCAACTGAATGTGCGGCCTGCCAGCTTCAGAAGAGGACGCTGCGTGGCGAGGGAGCAGAGGCAAGAGGAGTATAAAGGATTATTTTTTTAAGCGTTAAAGAGCAGCGGCAGAATGGGGGGATATATACCAGGATGGGGGACATTACACTAACGAGCAAAACGGTAACAATGTTTTGAATTTTTGACTTTCAGGCTCCATATCTCACTATTGACTACTGACTTGAACGAGGAAGTAGCGTATAATACAGCCCCCATAGAGTATAATGCAGCCCCAAAGAGTACATATAGTATAATGCACACCCCATAGTCCCCGAGTGTTATGACCTCCACGTACTCACGGATTTCAAAATAAATAAATACAATACTCACCTTTCTTCGTTCTCCCACTTCTCCGGTCTATGCAGCACGTCTACTGAGCAGCGCCACTGCTTGGCACAGTGTGGAGCAAGATGAAGTGACGTCATTGCTGCATCAGAAGCAGGGGAGAATGATGGGTGAGGGAGCGTCACCTGACGCCCTCTCCTCCATTACTTCTTTCAACTGCATCAGCATCTATCTATGCCGATACAGTTGAATGCATGATGCGAGGGGTGAGCCTGCACTGGCACCAGGATTCCCTGACTCACAGGTTTGGGGCCCCTGGGGGGAGTGGAAGCCATAGGCAAATGCCTAGTTTGCCTGCCATAAACACCGGCCCTGATACTGATCAAATACTGATAGTGTGACTGTAGCCTTATACTCACCTTCTGCATGTCAAGCTTTGCCTCTCCATTGCTTCTTCGGTCTTTGTCGACAAGCTGCAGTGTTGACAACATGACTAAATCTTGCATTAGGAGGCAACAAATCACTAGGCTCAGCATTTTTGGGCAAACTTCTTTGGCATTATGGCTAAGCCCAGTGATTGGCTGCAGTGGTCATGGGAGCTGTAGTTGAGATATTATAGCTGCAGCCTGTTATAGAATAGAGCAGTTTTCAGTGGAGAGTCAGTGCTGCATCTGGTTGATAGAGCTGAAAAATAAGATTGGAAAATCCTTTTAATGGGCTGTACATGCATACAAGACATTTGATTCACTAATATAATTACACATGAACATACTCATAGACACCCCATTTAACGCAGAAACGCTGATACACAAACTAAGGCCATGGTCATACGTTCAGTATTTTGTCAGTATTTTACATCACTGTTTGTAAGCCAAAACCAGGAGTGATTATAAAATACAGAAGTGGTGACGTGTTTCTATTATGCTTTTCCTCTGATTGTTCCATTCCAGTAAAGACGTATTGGGCCACTGAAGGGAGGGACATGACAGGGTTGAGAGGGAATATTGTGAGCTGTGGTTAGGTAATTAATGGGAGGGGTCAGGGAGGGGTCAGGGGTGGGGGTCACAGGGCACTAGTATAAAAAGGTCAGCCATATTAAATGAGGAAACCATCTTTGGTGCCCCTCACAGTGATAAGAAGCTCTCCTAGGGTAACTGCATGATGGACATTGAGGCAGTTCTTCGGCAACTGAGGAATGCCACAGGCATGTTAGGCACAGATTGGCTTCAGGCATCTGTGCAAGACTTGCTGCATGGGGCAGTGGCAGGAGTTCCTCAGACTCCACAAGATAGATGTCTGCCGCAGAGATCTAGGTCTCCGGCGCGCCTCAGTCCTGAAGTTACCCCCCTGGGTCCGGCGCCGTATCAGGAGCCCCTCCAGGGACCCTCCAGAAATGGGCGCGGGTCGCAGGGCTTCTGCCAGGCATCCAAAAGCTGGGACGAATCCTAGCAGCCGGAGTTGCCTGCAGCGAGGGGAGGAGTTGGCCTCCCTCTTCAATGGCGGCGGTCGATTTTCCAGGAGACAGTGAGGTGGATGTCCTGACCGGAGCAGGGTCCAATCGGCGAGGACAATTCGGCAAAGTGCAGATGCAGGGGCCTTACCAGCAGGCTCATTGGCAGAGATCTCGAAGCGAGCGGCAGTCAGCTGGCTCCGCCCACTCAGCAACAGCAGCGAAGGCGCAGGTAGATGACGGGCAATGTCAGGGTGCCTAGGAGCTATGTTGAGTCTGGGAGTTGCAGGAGCTTTCGGGCAGCAGGCAGCTGGCTAAGGCTACTTTGACACTAGCGTCATACTCGGCCCGTCACAGTGCGTCAGGCCGACGTACCGACGCATTCTGTGGAAGCGCCGCACAACGGGGGCACCGGATGCATTATTACAACGCATCAGCTGCCCCATTGTGAATTGAGGGGAGGAGGGGGCGGAGTTCCGGCTGCGCATGTGCGGTCGGAAATGGCAGACACAACGCACCAAAAAAAGTTACAAGCAACATTTTTTGGTGCCGACGGTCCGCCACAACATGACGCAACCCTCTGCCTGCCTGTGTCCTAGCCGAGCCCGCCTGTATGCCAGAGTGCCAGCCGTGCCCGCTTGCCTGTCTATGTTCCATTCCCCGGTGGGATCAGCAGCCACAGCCAGACACCAACCTGGAGTGGTACCTGGTAGCTTCCTATTGCAGAAGTCTGACCTCACCATCACAGGCTCCAGCGAACACCTAGGAAGCTACTTAGTTACGCCCCTTCCAGGGTAGTTTGGTCTGTGGTCAAGTGGGGCGACACCCCCGCACACCCACGCCAACCAGTCTGGGCGCGAGCGTGACAGGCTGCAGTTAGGGTTGGGGTTAGGGTTGGGGCTAAAGTTAGCGTTGGGGCTAAAGTTAGGGTTAGGGTTGGGGCTAAAGTTAGGATTTGGATTACATTTATGGTTGGGATTAGGGTTAGGGGGTGTGATTAGGGTTATGGTTGGGATAAGGGTTTGGAATGTGTTTGGGCTAGGGTTTCAGTTAGAATTGGGAGGTTTCCACTGTTTAGGCACATCAGGGGCTCTCCAAACACGACATGGCATCCAATTCTGCGTTTAAAAAGTAAAACAGTGCTCCTTCCCTTCAGAGCTTTCCCGTGTGCCCAAACAGAGGTTTACCCCAACATATGGGGTATCAGCGTACTCAGGACGAATTGGACAACAACTTTTGGGATCCAATTTCTCTTGTTACCCTTGGGAAAATACAAAACCGGGGGCTAAAAAATAATTTTTGTGGAAAAAAAAAGGATTTTTTATTTTCATGACTCTGTTATAAACTGTAGTGAAACACTTGGGGGTTCAAAGTTCTCACAACACATCTAGAAAAGTTCCCTGGGGGGTCTAGTTTCCAATATGGTGTCACTTGTGGGGGGTTTCTACTGTTAGGTACATCAGGGGCTCTGCAAATGCAACATGACGCCTGCAGACCAATCCATCTAAGTCTGCATTCCAAACGGCGCTCCTTCCCTTCCGAGCTCTGCCATGCGCCCAAACGGTGGTTTCCCACCATATATGGTGTATCAGCGTAGTCGGGACAAATTGGACAACAACTTTTGGGGTCCAATTTCTCCTGTTAACCCTTGGGAAAATACAAAACTGGGGGCTAAAAAAATAATTTGTGTGAAAAAAAAAATGATTTTTTATTTTCACGGCTCTGCGTTATAAACTGAACTGAAACACTTGGGGGTGCAAAGTTCTCACAACACATCTAGATAAGTTCCTTGGGGGTCTAGTTTCCAATATGGGGTCACTTGTGGGGGGGGTTCTACTGTTTAGGTACATCAGGGGCTCTGCAAATGCAACGTGACGCCTATCAGCGTACTCAGGACAAATTGCACAACATCTTTTGGGGTCCAATTTCTTCTGTTACCCTTGAGAAAAAATAAAATTGGGGGCGAAAAGATAATTTTTGTGAAAAAATATGATTTTTTATTTTTACAGCTCTACATTATCAACTTCTGTGAAGCACTTGGTGGGTCAAAGTGCTCACCACACATTTAGATATGTTCCTTAGGGGGTTTACTTTCCAAAATGGTGTCACTTGTGGGGGGTTTCAATGTTTAGGAACATGAGGGGCTCTCCAAACGCGACATGGCATCCTATCTCAATTCCAGTTAATTTTGCATTGAAAAGTAAAATGGCGCTCCTTCCCTTCTGAGCTCTGCCATGAACCCAAACAGTGCTTTACACCCACATATAGGGTATCAGCATACACAGAACAAATTGTACAACAACTTTTGGGATCCAATTTCTCCTGTTACCCTTAGTAAAATAAAACAAATTGGAGCTAAAGTAAATTTTTTGTGAAAAAAGTTAAATGTTCATTTTTTTTAAAACATTCCAAAAATTCCTGTGAAACACCTGAAGGGTTAATAAACTTCTAGAATGTGGTTTTGAGCACCTTGAGGGGTGCAGTATTTAGAATGGTGTCACACTTGGGTGTTTTCTATCATATAGACCCCTCAAAGTGACTTCAAATGTGATGTAGTCCCTAAAAAAATGGTGTTGTAAAAATGAGAAATTGCTGGGTCGACTTTTAACCCTTATAACTCCCTAACAAAAAAATTTGTTTCCAAAATTGTGCTGATGTAAAGTAGACATGTGGGAAATGTTACTTATTAAGTATTTTGTGTGACATAACTCTGTGATTTAAGGGCATAAAAATTCAAAGCTGGGAAATTGCGAAATTTTCGCCAAATTTCCATTTTTTCCACAAATAAATGCAGGTAATATCAAAGAAATTTTACCACTATCATGAAGTACAATATGTCACGAGAAAACAATGTCAGAATCGCCAAGATCCGTTGAAGCGTTCCAGAGTTATAACCTCATAAAGGGACAGTGGTCAGAATTGTAAAAATTGGCCTGGTCATTAACGTGCAAACCACCCTTGGGGGTTAAGGGGTTAATAAACATGTATTCATACCTTTGTATGTTGAATATGTGGTTTGAATTTGTATGTGTCACAGTCTGAGTGACAGATGCATGTATGAGCAGCTGTTAAGAGTGAATATAACGAAAGAGTAATGTAATACGTTTGATGTAAGCAAGGTCTCATGATTCATGGTATGCTAGGAAAAAACAAAAACCTTGTTTTTATGGGAAATAATACAAATCAGCTTAATTATTAGAATATTAAGATACATAACAAAATATTATCTACTCAACATATATTTCTATATTGCTTTAGTGATTATTTCTTGATTAAGTTAATAGTTAACAGTTTGATCACACATCAAAATGATTTATCAAGAAAATCTACATTTCGAACATTTTTTTTCTCCAAAAGATAATTTTATGGTATTCAGTGTTTTTTTAATGGTTACATAGATGGGAACACATCTTCAGACAAATATATGGCATAAAGCTGATATGACAGTTATAAAATAATTATTTTAAATTTTGGTTTTTATATATGACTTTTTTCATAAAATAATATTTTTGGTATTAAGGGGGAAATGTGTTTTTGATCCTGATTACATCATCACATTTCATCAATACTTCTTCTTCACACATTTTAATAAAGAAGAAATATCAATAAGGTACTATTGAGTATAATAAGATGAAGTATAACTCCATTATGTGGAGTCCTTACACCCTCCCACTTCATCACTTGCAGTTACCCCCACCCATTGAATTCATTTTATAAAGAAAACAAAAATAGTTTTTCATACTTACCTCAACAGTCACTCCCCTGCAGCGCTTTTCTGCTTCGAGTCCGGGACATGTTAGCGCATGAGGCTGGACACCTGACCTGGAAGTACAGAGAACATGGAGGGAGCAGGAGCTGCACAGCGTCAAGGTGATGGTCTTTCACAGCTCCTGGCCCCAGCGCAGATGTGTACGCTGATAGACTGTGATGTATTGTGACACAATACACCGCGCACACAGCCGCGCATAATTTCCATCAGGCGGCTGGCCTTGTACTGCAGCTGGGGGAGTGGCACGGGGGACATTTGCCTCTCTGCCACCCATCCCAGCCCACCCCTGCTGGTGAGGGAAGAGAGGTTGCACACAGCGTAACACCACTGAGCAGCAGCACAACCGCCACCTGGTGGCGAAAGAGTGGTCAGACGGGCCGAGTCAAAAGCAGTTAGGACAAGAAGTACCAGAGGTCACAGCAATACACGTGATCAAATACAAGCCAGAAGCTAGAGCCAGATGGGAGCATAGAGACCAGAGTTGATAGACAGTCAATCAGGTCAGAAGACAAGCCGGCTCATATACCAAGAGGTTCAAGAACGGGGAGCGAACACTAAGATGAGTGGGGAAGCAGGAAAGGGAAGTCACGGCAACAGAATAAACGGACAGAGGACAAAACACGGTATTAAGGGGTCAGCTGATCTAGCCTGGGAGCATGAACTATCACTGACATTGGTCTGCAGGCCACAGCAGACTGAAATAGCCACACAGAAACCAAAACAAAGCTGAGAAGGTTAACCTCCGTATAACCAGACCGGGGAGACAATAACATGAAACAAACCCCAGTCTGGATTATGACAGTACCCCTCCCTCAATGGGGGGCCACCGGACTCCCAGGTTTACCTGGATAATGAGCGTGAAAGGCCCGGACCAACCGTTCCGCATGGACCAAACATGCCGGCACCCACGACCAGTCCCCAGGATGGTAACCCTTCCAATGGACCAACTACTGAAGAAAACGGCAGAGCATGCGAGAATCCACAACCTGTTCCAACTTATACTCAGTCTGGCCATCTACCACAACAGGTGGTGCGAGGTAAACTCCCCTGAGGAAGACACAAACAGCTTCAGAAGCACCTTATGGAACACATTGGGGATCCGCAATGACGAGGGCAGGTGCAGGCGAAAAGCCACAGGATTTAACCGCCTCTGAAATTTCATAAGGACCAATAAACTTGGGACCTCAACTTTATATTCTTGGTGGATAACCATACCGCATCCCCCACCTGGAAAGACAGCCCTACCGAACGTCGTTTATCCACAAAGAATTTTTACTTGACCTGAGCCTCCCCAATGTTTCTCTGAACCTCCCTCCAGTCCTCCCCAACCGCTGAAAGGCCGAATCCGCCCCTGGACACCCCGAATCCAGCTGGCAAAAATTCACAAAGTTAGGGTGAAACCCATAGTTGCAAAAGAACGGCAAAATACCAGTGGATTGATTGACACGATTACTGAAAGCGAATTCTGCCATGGATACCAAAGAGCACCAATCATCCTGTCTAGACGTGGCAAGACAACGCAATATCGGTTACAAAGACTGATTGGTCCTTTCACTCTGACCGTTGGTCTTGAGATGATAGGCTGACGAAAAGGTCAGACTGATACCCAGACTTTTACAAAAAGCCCTCCAGAATTTCAAAACAAATTGCACCCCTCTATCAGACACCACACTGACAGGCGCACTATGCAATCTGACCACATGGTCAATTAATAGTTTTGATAGAGTCTCAGCATTAGGAAACCCAGCCAATGATACAAAATATGCATGTTTACTAAACCTATCAACAACTACCCAGATCACAGTTTTGCCATTAGAGGGGGGAAGATCAGTGATAAAGTCCATGGACAGATGAGTCCACGGTCTAGCTAGAATTGGCAGTTGCACCAATTCCCCGGCCAGCCGGTTGTGGGAGGTTTTTGCGCGGGCACAAGTTTCACATGAGGACACAAACCCAGTGATGTCAGAAGACAACAAGGGCCACCAAAACAGTCTAGCGATGGCTTTACGCGTGGTCGAGATTCCAGGATGCCCACTCAGAGCCGAGTCATGGAACTCCTGAAGCACCCTTAACCGATACTGGACAGGCACGAAGAACTTATTATTAGGTACAGATGGAGGAGAGATTGGGCCCACAAATCTCCCACTCCAATGCCAGGGAAACTGCAGCCACCACCACTCTGTGCTGAAGAATGGAGGAAGGAGGTTCAGGAGGTGATATAGGATCCAGGCTGCGACATCAGGCATCAGCCTTCACATTCTTGGACTCAGGCCTGAAAGTGATAGAAAACTGAAATCGAGAAAAAAAAGTGACCACCTAGCCTGTCTCAAGGTTAAACGTTTGGCGGACTCGATGTAAGACAGGTTCTTGTGATCCATAATGACAGTGATATGATGGACAGCCCCCTCCAAAAAATGCCTCCATTCTTCAAATGCCAATTTAATGGCCAGGAAAGAAATATATCTTGGTACCGTGTTAGCCAGTAGATAGAAAAATATTTAGAACTAGATGGCAGCCCGATTCTAAAGAATCGGGAGTCTAGAATCCAGATATACTTTATTTATTCAAATGTAAGAATAATACAATTAATAAATAATAGTAAGAAAGAACAAAAATAATAGGCAGTATATGGCGAAAACACCAAACAAAAGTTCAAAATTGGTGTGAAAATGTCACTGAACCACTTCACAACTAAATATATATAGTTTTGGTAAATGGTATTATCATTTTTTTGACGAAATTCGGCAGGAGCTTGAAGAGCAACGTCACTGGGCCCGCCTCCACGCAGTAGAAAGTTGCTGTGAGGTAAAAATTCAAAAATCACACCAAAATGGCGGGCGGAGTGTGTCACAGTACGGCACGTTTCTGATTGGTCGCTCGCAGCAGGCGGCAACCAATCAGACACTGGACACTGTTGACGTCACTTATCTCCGGACATTAGCTCCGGACATTAGCTCCGGACAAAGCTACGGAAGTTGGCACAAATTGCAGGAAGTAGTATTCTAGGCAATTATATATTAGATTGAGAGTCCTCAGTGGTTGATACCTTTTAATGGCTAACTGAAAAGATGGTAATAAATTGCAAGCTTTCGAGACTACATACGTCTCTTCATCAGGTAAAGACTAAAACAAATTCTGAAGAATCACATATTTATGCACAACATAGTATAGAAAAAAAAATAAACCACCATGGATAAGCCAGGTGACATGAAGCAGAATTACCATGGGTGATAAACAGTTACAGTTTATGGACGTAACTGTTTATCACCCATGGTAATTCTGCTTCATGTCACCTGGCTTATCCATGGTGGTTTTTTTTTTTCTATACTATGTTGTGCATAAATATGTGATTCTTCAGAATTTGTTTTAGTCTTTGCCTGATGAAGAGACGTATGTAGTCTCGAAAGCTTGCAATTTATTACCATCTTTTCAGTTAGCCATTAAAAGGTATCAACCACTGAGGACTCTCAATTCTAAAAAAATTGTATTTTTCAGACTATAAGAAGCACCGGACCATAAGGCGCACCCCAAATTTGGGGTGAAAATTGCAGAATAAAAGATTTTTTATAAGATGGGGGTCCGTCTTATTGTCCGAATTTACAGTATCTTACCTGAGGGCTGGCGGTGGCAGAGCAGGGTCACAGGAGGCATGGTGTCGGCAAAGGTGAGGAGGTGCTGGGATGAGGAGGTGCTGGGATGAGGAGGTGCTGGGATGAGGAGGTGCTGGGATGAGGAGGTGCAGTGAGAGGTATGGCGTGAGAGTGGTCCCTTTCCCCGGTATGGTGATGCAGCATCCCGATAAGCAGCAGAGCCGGTTGAATCCTGCGGTGGCAGAGGTGCGGTGGCAGAGGTGTGGCGGCAGAGGAGGCGCAGTAAGCGGGGTCCCTTTCTCCGGTGAGGTGATGCAGCAGCCCGGTAAGCAGCAGAGCCGGGTGAATCCTGTTGTTATCGGTGGGGGCGGCCATCTTCCTGAGGCCGCGCGTGTGCAGATGAAGCGCTCTGCTTCCCGGGGCTTCAGGAAAATGGCCGTGGGAGGCCACGCGTGCGCAGATGGAGATCGCGGGGGCTATTTTCCTGAAGTCCCGGGAAGCAGAGAGCTCCATCTGCGCACGCGCGACCTCAGGAAAATGGCCGCCACCACCGATAACAACAGGATTCACCCGGCTCTGCTGCTTACCGGGCTGCTGCATCACCTCACCGGAGAAAGGGACCCCGCTTAATGCGCCTCCTTTGCCGCCGCACCTCTGCCGCCGCACCTCTGCCACGGCACCTCTGCCGCCACGGTAAGCCTGCATTGCGACTATTAGACGCACCCCCATTTTCCCCCCTTTTTTGGGGGGGAAAAAGTGCGTCATGTAGTCCGAAAAATACGGTAATGGCCAATAACTCCCGGTTACTCACATCATAATTCCTATCAGCAGAGGAATTTAAAAAAAAAAAAAGAAGGCACAGGGTCTCAAATTAGTTAACGCAGTGGGCCCCTGGGACAACACTGCTCCCACTCCCACCTCCGAGGCGTCCACCTCCACAATAAACGGTTTAGACAAATCAGGTTGAATCAGCATGGGGGCGGACATGAAACCGTTTTTAGAGAAGAAAATTCCGGCCACGCTGGAGCTGACAAGATCAGCTCCCTTACGAGTTAAATAAGTGAGGAGTTTGACCACTTGAGAAAACCCCTTGATGAATTTTCTATAGTAATTAGCGAAACCCAGAAAACGTTGAAGACGCTTGAGATCTCTGGGTTGCACCTGATCCACAATAGCCTGTACCTTTCAAGGGCCCATACGAAACCCCTCAGCAGACAAAATGACACCTAGAAAGGACAATTCTTGAGCAAAAAATTAACACTTCTCCAGTTTATCAAAGAGTGAGTACTCTCTGAGCCTCCGGAGAACCGCACGGAGATGACCCATGTGACTCTGTTTATCTGATTATCTGAAGAATATATGAGGATATCATCCAGATAAACTACCATGAAGCAGCCAATAAAATCTGAGAAAACATGATTAATAAAATTCTGAAATACTGTTGGCTCATTAGTTAGGCTAAAGAGCATAACTAAATTTTCAAACAAACCCTCAGAGGTGAGAAATGCAGTTTTCCTCTCATCCCGCTCCCGCATACAGATGAGATTATATGCTCCCCTGAGGTCCAACTTAGAGAACCACCTAGCCACCGACAGTTGATTGTACAAATCAGGTATAAGTGGGAGGGGATAAGTGTTCCTTACAGTGATTTTATTCAATTCTTGAAAATCGAGGCATGGGCGTAAACCACTATCCTTTTTCTTAACAAAAAAGAACCCCTCCACCACGGGGGAAACAGATGGCCGATGTACCCTTACGAAGGCTATCAGAGTTATACTCATTCATGGCAGCCCGCTCAGGGTCAGAGAGATTGTACAGACGGGCCTTGGGCAATTTGGCACCAGGAACAAGATCAACAGCACAATCCAATGAGTGCTGTGGTGGTAGAACCTCAGCCTCCTTTTTGGAGAACACATCCTCAAAGTCCTTCAGGTACTCCGGAATACCCTCCAGACTGATGGATGACACAGGTACAGAAAGAGGAGTTTGTTGAGTGCACTTGCTGAATGTGTGACCACTGTTTGCCTTTTACTCCATGAGTGGGCTATGTTCCCCTGTGACGTTATCAGGGCTCCTATCTAGCGCCATACCTCTTTGGTTCCGTGTGCGAGTGACACAGCTCAGTTGCAGTGCATCTGCTCCATTTCTGTGTGTGAGTGACACAGCTCAGTTGCAGTGCATCTGTTCCATTTCTGTGTGCGAGTGACACAGCTCAGTTGCAGAGCATCTGTTTTGTTTTTGCGTGCGAGTTCAGTTCATGTGCTGTTCACACTGAGTGGCGTTTAACTCGGTGTGTGCAAGCAATCGCTCGCCTAGTGTTCTGTCATTGCTTACTAGCAGCAGTTTTCAATCTCTGCATGGTGGACCCCGTGTTGCGATTGCGCTTTCTTATTTATTTCATTTAGCGCAATCTACCAACCCAAACAGTATGGTCCACCCCAAAAACCCACCATAGAAAACACTCCAAATAATGTATTTTTTGTAAAAACGGATGTTCAGTCTTTTGAGTGCCTTTTAACCACTTCAGGTTTCCAAAGACACTAAGCAATTAAAACAAGTGGCCTGACCGTTCTTTGAACATCTTCTGCTGTTGGTGGGACTAAAGGTACTGTCACACTAGACGATATCGCTAGCGATCCGTGACGTTGCAGCGTCCTCGCTAGCGATATCGTCCAGTGTGACAGGCAGCAGCGATCAGGCCCCTGCTGGGAGATCGCTGGTCGGGGAAGAAAGTCCAGAACTTTATTTCGTCGCTGGACTCCCCGCAGACATCGCTGAATCGGCGTGTGTGACACCGATTCAGCGATGTCTTCACTGGTAACCAGGGTAAACATTGGGTAACTAAGCGCAGGGCCGCGCTTAGTAACCCGATGTTTACCCTGGTTACCAGCGTAAAAAAACAAACAGTACATACTTACATTCAGCTGTCTGTCCCTTGCCGTCTGGTTCCTGCCTTGACTGCTGGCCGTAGTGAAAGCAGAGCACAGCCACAGCGGTGAGTCACCGCTGTGTGACTCACCGCTGTGCTGTGCTTTCACTTTCACTTTACGGCCAGCAGTCAGTGCAGGAACCAGACGGCAAGGGACAGACAGCTGAATGTAAGTATGTACTGTTTGTTTTTTTACGCTGGTAACCAGGGTAAACATCGGGTTACTAAGCGCGGCCCTGCGCTTAGTTACCCGATGTTTACCCTGGTTACCGGGGACCTCGGGATCGTTGGTCGCTGGAGAGCTGTCTGTGTGACAGCTCTCCAGCGACCAAACAGCGACGCTGCAGCGATCCGGATCGTTGTCGGTATCGCTGCAGCGTCGCTATGTGTGACGGTACCTTTATTCTGCAGTGATTAGCAAAATGTGCTGAACTCTTTAGACCTTTCTCTATAATAGTGCAAATAGGAAGGATAATGATGAAAATGCTGACATAGAGCTACTTGTGTCTCAAATCACCATTTTTGCTGTGGATTGCAACCATTTTTATGCAATAGATGAGAACTGCCCAAAGGAAATTCATTGCATTGCTTTTTATATTATTTTCCATTAAAAAATTAGGAGCACATGTCAACTAACCACATTAAACCACCGTCACTGGCTTCCTTTCAATGCATGAAACTTCATCAGAAGTATAGTGAAGCATTACTAATCCTATGCTTTATAAATGATCCTGTGTGTTTGAAGTAGGACTTCTGACAGGGACTGTCCTCCTGCAAACACTAATCTGCTTACTGCAATTCACCACTGTAAATTTTTAATAGCACCCCCCCCCCCCCCCCCCCCAAAGGTATGTGCCATTACTTTCGGGGTTGGCCACAAAATCTTTACTTTTTCAAATAATTTTGTAGCATTTACTAGTATATGACAGGTCTTTCTATTGTACTTGTTATGAGGGCTGCTAAATTGACTTTTTATTTTTTCTGGCCCACTCATCTAAATATCACGGACAGACAATATATTTTAAGGACACACTGGAAAACCCAAATAAAGTATTATGATTGTAAGTGAACTACATTCACTATACACTGTACAATGATAACAATTATTGTCAAAAATTCTGTATATGTTTCTTCAGCCTCAAAATAATCATGTAATCATGGACCCCTTTAAATTTTTTACAAACAGGGCAAAAAAGTGCCCTATTTTGATGGACTGTTCTGGAAATTCTGGATGGTTGGCAACCCTGTTTGTTATCGCACATTTCCTCACAGACTACAGCTCTACTTTTCTCAAAATGGCTGCTGATGGAGTAGCATGTGACCAGTCCTGTCCAATCAGGGTCGGCTATAGACAAAGTGGGGCCTTGGGCAAAAGTTTAAAATGGGGCCCTAAATGCTCACATATCGCAACATCATACAGAAATATTTCTGTTGTATTTACTTGCGCTGAGTTCAGGCCCCTAAACGAGCGCGATCGACAATATTGAAGTCGTTCGATGCTTGTTTCCTGGCCTCTTTAGGGTAGGTACACACGTTCAGTAATTGGCAGCGCTTTGGACGCAGCACATGTGTGGCGCCCCAGGGTCCTTGTCATCACAGTAGCATTGCTTTCCTCACGGGGAGAGTGATGTTACGCTTGAGGGCAAGAAGGGATAACTGCAACCAGGTACCACAAACATGCAACACATTCACACTCCAGGCTACCAGGGGGAGCTTTTGATCCTACTTACTAGGTGACTCCCCATATATATAACTGGTAGTCTGTAGGGAAAGTTAGTCAGTTCCAGGAAGGTCCAGTCAGGAGACGGACTGGATCAGTCTGAGGCAGCAGAGGGTTTACGGAGCTGTGTAGCCGCAGTGCTGCAGTTCCCAGAGAGAGACATTGAGAAAGCCAAATTGATTGCAGTGAACGTGCAGGAGAGCAAAGCACAGGAGAGGACATCAGGGGCAGACCAGCCCCGAGCAGGCTGCCTCCTTCTGAGGCGCAGAGACCGGTAGCCGGAACACCGAAGTTGCAAGGACAGCTGAACTCCAAGTTACCTGTCCGACCTAATACCCAGGAGGCACGGTGGCACACCTAGGAGACCGGTGTGTGCTAGAGTCCGTATATACAGCCTCAAGCCACCAGTCACACGGGTTATGTCCTCTCCTACCCGGGGGACAGAGAGAGAGATAACATCTGTGAGGACATTATGTGGAGCTTTAAGCCGTAAGGGACTACACCACCATGCGCTAGAGGAAGGCTTTTGATTTCCACCTGGGTAAGGGGACTCCTAACTTGTCTTCAAGCCGGCCAGACCCTGCCTGCCCTGTGATCTGGTGCTCTGGACTGCGGATGCTGAAGTCTTCAGTAAACCAAGGTAAATAGACAGCAAACCTGTGTCCTCATTCTTTACTGCACTCCTAACCATCTTCCATCTACACAGCGGGAGCCCTGGGGACATACTTCACCTGTGGGAAGTTATACCATCTAGCTGCCATAACATCACCCCAGAGGACCCCTTAAAGCAGCGTCGGTCCCCACTGACCGAATACCACAGGTGGCGTCACAAACACAAACTTTATTCCCTTTAAAGACCTTTCCCTGTAACGTTGATGCCCAGGGCCATGGACTGGGTCGCCACCATGACATCCCCCCTGTGAACCGCAGGACCCGGTACCGAGTAACACACGGCCCTGTGGGCGCATCACATGTCTGCTGTGTCCAAAGCTCTGACGGCTACTGAACGCAGGTGAATCAGCATGTGAACTGTGAGGATTCACTGCGTCCAATACATTGTACTGGTGAAATTTATCTTGCGGAGACAAATAAAGATAAATAGGCATGCAGCATGTCCGTGAGGTGAGCTGCGGGCATCTGTGCACGCATAGAGGGCATGGGATTTCTTGAAATCCCATCCACTATGCTGTAACATCTGGACGCTGCATAAGTACGCAACAGCCAACCCCGCATTGTTTACCGACCGTGTGCACCTACCCTTACTCCGGCTGAGGAAGAATGATTGGTACAGATAGTACTCGATACAGTACACTGTGTTCCAAATTATTATGCAAATTGGATTTACTGTAAGTGTCATAAAGATTTAATTGTTTTGTTTTTCAAATAAACTCATGGATGGTATTGTGTCTCAGGGCTCAATAGATAACTGAAATCAATCTTAAACACATGTAAAAATTAGTTTTCCAGGTGATTTTAATTAAAGGAAAACTACTTAAAAATAATGTTCCACATTATTAAGCAGGCCACAGGTTTCAAGTAATATGGGAACTAAAAAGGATCTCTCTGCTGCTGAAAAGCGTTAAATAGTGCAATGCCTTGGACAAGGTATGAAAACATTAGATATTCCACGAAAACTTAAAGAGTGGTCATCATACTGTAAAGAGATTTGTGACTGAAACAGAGCACAGACAGAGTTCATGCAGATAAAGGCATAATGAGGAAGGTTTCTGCCAGACAAATTCATGGGATTAAGAGAGCAGCTGCCAAAATACAATTACAAAGCAGCAAACAGTTATTTGAAGCTGCTGGTGCCTCTGGAGTCCCTCGAATCTCAAGGTGTAGGATCCTTCAAAGGCTTGCTGTGGTGCATAAACCTAATATTCAGCCACCCTTAAACAGTGTTCACAAGCAGAAACCGTTGCAGTGGACCCAGACATACATGAAGACTAATTTCCAAATAGTCTTGTTTACTGATGAGTGTCAAGCAACCCTGGATGGTCCAGATGGATGGAGCAGTGGATGGTTGGTGGATTGCCACCAAGTCCCATCAAGGCTGCAACGTCAGCAAGGAGGTGGAGGAGTCACATTTTGGGCCAGAATCACGGGGAAACAGCTGG
This sequence comes from Ranitomeya imitator, assembly GCF_032444005.1. Taxonomy (NCBI): domain Eukaryota; kingdom Metazoa; phylum Chordata; class Amphibia; order Anura; family Dendrobatidae; genus Ranitomeya; species Ranitomeya imitator. Next base: position 736,664,374 of record NC_091284.1, on the reverse strand, counting down.
TAGGACGCTTTAAGGTTCCTGAAGGTGTGAAAATGACCTCTACAAAGTATTTAGAGTTTCTGACTGACAACTTTCTTCCATGGTCTAAAAAGCAGAAACGTGCCTTCAGGAGCAAAATCATCTTCATGCATGGCAGTGCGCCATCTTTTGCTGCAAAGAATACCTCTGAGTCATTGGCTGCTATGGGCATAAAAGGAGATAAACTCATGGCGTGGCCACCATCTTTCCCTGACCTCAACCGTACAGAGAACCTTTGGAGTATCATTAAGCAAAAGATCTATAAGGGTGGGAGGCAGTTCACATCAAAACAGCAGCTCTGGGAGGCTATTCTGACATCATGCAAAGAAATACAAGCAGAAACTCTCCAAAAACTCACAAGTTCAATGGATGCAAGAATTGTGAAGGTGATATCAAAGAAGGGGTCCTATGTTAACATGTAACTTGGCCTGTTAGGAGGTTTTGGAGTTAAATAGCTGTTTTGTTCAGTGAATGTGACCTCCTAATGCTGCAAATTCCACAAATGAGCATTTTCAGATCTATAAAACATATCAAATGTATAGAAATTCTACTGTGCCTAATAATTTGGAACAGTGCATTTTGAGTTTTTATTTATTTTGGAGATTATACTGTTATCATTGGGAGGTTTCTTCAATAAAATTCAATGTATAATCTAACGGGTGATGACTTTTATTAGACTGACTGGCATTTGCACCGACCATTTAGGAAAATCCGAGAAAAATATCATTTGCATAATAATTTGGAACACAGTGTATAATGCAGGTCGCATATAGTATATATAGTAAAATGCACTCCCCAAGGTCCTTGGTAGAATATAATGCAGCCCCCTCATAGAGTATAATGCAGGCCCTTCAGAGTATAATGTAGCCCCCTCAAAGTATAATGCAGGTACCACCTCCACACAGTATAACTCAGCCCCCCACAAACACACAGTATAATGCAGCCACCACACACAGTATAATGTAGTCCCATTCACAAAGTATAATGCAGCCCTCCCACACACACAGAATAATGCAGCCCCCACAGACACACAGTATAATGCAGCCCCCCAGAGTATAAAGCAGCCCCCTCAGAGTATAAAGCAGCCATACACAGTATAATGCAACCCCCAACAAAAACACACACAGTATAGCGCAGTCTTCCCACACACAGTATAGTGCACCCCCATACACAGTATAATGCAGCCCCCACACAAACAAAGTATAATGCAGCCTCCCAGAGTGTAAAGCAGCCCCCTCAGAGTATAAAGCAGCCCCAACAGAGTATAATGCAGCCCTACACACAGTATAATGCAGCCCCCCACAAACACACAGTATAGTGCAGCCACACACACAGTATAATGTAGCCCCCACACACAGTATAGTGCAGTCCCCCCACACACACTATAGTGCAGCCCACCACACACACAGTGCAGCACCCACACACAGTATAGTGCAGCCCCCCACATACACAGTATAGTGCCGCCCCACACACAAACAGTATAATTCAGCCCCCACACACACAGTATTGTAGACATGTGTTTTTTACTGTCAGAATGGACCACAAAACGTCCCGCACACGTGCACACGTGCACACGGAGAACACACATGGATGTTATCTGTGTGACATGCACCGGCACCAGGGAAGAAGTGCTATAATAAGCACTGTTCCACTGCGTCAGGTGCTGAAGACGACTCTCATCATTTTCCCCTACTCTGCCAGCGATCAGCGCAAGCAGGGGAGAATGCTGAGAGTTACATTCAAGTGAGAACAATGACAGTAGGCCGCAGCTGATGGGACTATTGCTACCATCAGACTACACCTGTTGCCACTAATAACAGTGACAGCAGGAGCAGCTGAGGTCACCACAGTTCAAGCTCAGTGTCTTCACAGCAGATCACCGCAAAAAATTCTGACTGCCATCTGCTGTGAAGACATTGAGCTTGAACTGTGGTGACCTAATCACTGACTTTTTCCCACGGTGCTGAGGTCACCACAGTTCAGCCCTGCTATGTCGAATGCAGCCTCACTGACCGGCGGTAACCACGATGATGTCACTGCCGGTCACTGATGCTGCATCCACAGCAGCTCATTTATCAGTGGTTCTCAGCCTGGACTGTCGCATCTTGGCACCATCCAGGTTGTAAACTATTTATCCCCCAGACATGGATTACGGCCTGGGACAGAACGATGGACAGGGGAGGGATATTGTTGTTTTTATTTTAGTTTTATTCCAGAAGACTTGGGCTTCGGTGGAATAGGCGTTAGGTAAGTATAACTGTGTTTATTATTTTTAAATAAAAAAGGAAAAGAGTGTTTTGGTTTATTTCTAATAAAAGACTTCATTCTGGCTGTGTCTATTTTTACCATATAATTTAAGATTAGTAATGGAGAGGAGTCTTATAGACACCTCGCCATTAATAAACTGTGAGCTTGATGTCACCTGACAATCCAAAGGTGACATCAACCACACAAATATGAACCCCACTTGCCACTGCTACAGGGCAAGTGGGAAGAGCCAGGCAAAGGGCTAGAATTGGAAGTAATAGTACCATCAGAGGCCACCTGCTGTCATTGTTCCCACTTGAATATAGCGCTCATCATTCTCCCCTGCTCATGCTGATGGGGAGAATGATGAGAGCGGTCTTCAGCTCCTGACGCCGGGGAACAGCGCTTACTGTAGCACTTCTTCCCTGGTGCCGTCCATGTGGTACTGATGCGGCCTACGTGTGCCGCAAGTATTACACTCACGACACTGACATCTCCGGTAAAGTTTTTTCCGGGACCGGAAATATCAGGACCTGTGAAACAGGCCTAAGGGGCATATTGACACTCCTCACGAATTGTCTACCTGAGCCAGAGGCTGTTGCTGATAAACTAAGCATAGCAATGCTATGTCAGTAAAAACTTAAGTGCAATCAAACTGGTGAGCAGTGTCACTATGTTCCTAAGACTATGGTCAACCTGAAGGTTTTTATTTATTTTTTTCAGTAGAAATTCTTAAAAATCCTCTCAAAAAACGCTTCAAGGAGAACTATTGGAAAACTTTTTCAACTTATTTCTATTTCAAATCCATTTTGCTGTTCACATGATTTTTTTTTTTAAAGTGCATGCCATTTCTTGTAAGGAAATCCTAAAGGAAACCTCTCCATATGGAATACTTTCAATTCAAAAGGCTATAAATAAACTCTTCCAAAATTCTTCAAAACCTCTGCAAAACTGTTACAGGAATTACTTTGGGAAAGGAAAAGTTCTTATGTTACAAAAATGTAAGCATGCAGATCATACAGAACGTACATATATTCGACATACACAACTCCACCTATGTAATCAGCAGTAGGAATGTAATTTTTGATAGTGGAAAACGTCTGTAAGGGATGTTCAGATACACATCACTGGTGGCAGGCGGATCTAAGAAGGAGCCAGGAGTGATCTCACTCCATCAATCATTGAATTAACAATTACATCAATACTCCATATGATAGTTGAGGATTAGTTTCTATTGTAACATTCACTGTGGGAGGCCTTGTGTTTTCTGCTTGCAGTGAAACTGAACATAATTTTAGTAGAAGCCAAATACATACAGTGGGGCAAAAAAGTATTTAGTCAGTCAGCAATAGTGCAAGTTCCACCACTTAAAAAGATGAGAGGCGTCTGTAATTTACATCATAGGTAGACCTCAACTATGGGAGACAAACTGAGAAAAAAAAATCCAGAAAATCACATTGTCTGTTTTTTTATCATTTTTTTTGCATATTATGGTGGAAAATAAGTATTTGGTCAGAAACAAACAATCAAGATTTCTGGCTCTCACAGACCTGTAACTTCTTCTTTAAGAGTCTCCTCTTTCCTCCACTCATTACCTGTAGTAATGGCACCTGTTTAAACTTGTTATCAGTATAAAAAGACACCTGTGCACACCCTCAAACAGTCTGACTCCAAACTCCACTATGGTGAAGACCAAAGAGCTGTCAAAGGACACCAGAAACAAAATTGTAGCCCTGCACCAGGCTGGGAAGACTGAATCTGCAATAGCCAACCAGCTTGGAGTGAAGAAATCAACAGTGGGAGCAATAATTAGAAAATGGAAGACATACAAGACCACTGATAATCTCCCTCGATCTGGGGCTCCACGCAAAATCCCACCCCGTGGGGTCAGAATGATCACAAGAACGGTGAGCAAAAATCCCAGAACCATGCGGGGGGACCTAGTGAATGAACTGCAGAGAGCTGGGACCAATGTAACAAGGCCTACCATAAGTAACACACTACGCCACCATGGACTCAGATCCTGCAGTGCCAGACGTGTCCCACTGCTTAAGCCAGTACATGTCCGGGCCCGTCTGAAGTTTGCTAGAGAGCATTTGGATGATCCAGAGGAGTTTTGGGAGAATGTCCTATGGTCTGATGAAACCAAACTGGAACTGTTTGGTAGAAACACAACTTGTCGTGTTTGGAGGAAAAAGAATACTGAGTTGCATCCATCAAACACCATACCTACTGTAAAGCATGGTGGTGGAAACATCATGCTTTGGGGCTGTTTCTCTGCAAAGGGGCCAGGACGACTGATCCGGGTACATGAAAGAATGAATGGGGCCATGTATCGTGAGATTTTGAGTGCAAACCTCCTTCCATCAGCAAGGGCATTGAAGATGAAACGTGGCTGGGTCTTTCAACATGACAATGATCCAAAGCACACCGCCAGGGCAACGAAGGAGTGGCTTCGTAAGAAGCATTTCAAGGTCCTGGAGTGGCCTAGCCAGTCTCCAGATCTCAACCCTATAAAAAACCTTTGGAGGGAGTTGAAAGTCCGTGTTGCCAAGCGAAAAGCCAAAAACATCACTGCTCTAGAGGAGATCTGCATGGAGGAATGGGCCAACATACCAACAACAGTGTGTGGCAACCTTGTGAAGACTTACAAAAAAAGGTTGACCTCTGTCATTGCCAACAAAGGATATATTACAAAGTATTGAGATGAAATTTTGTTTCTGACCAAATACTTATTTTCCACCATAATATGCAAATAAAATGTTAAAAAAAACAGACAATGTGATTTTCTGGATTTTTTTTTCTCAGTTTGTCTCCCATAGTTGAGGTCTACCTATGATGTAAATTACAGACGCCTCTCATCTTTTTAAGTGGTGGAACTTGCACTATTGCTGACTGACTAAATACTTTTTTGCCCCACTGTATTTATAGAAAACAATCTCATTCTCCAATCAATCTTTAACTCTAATGTAATGTGACCCAAAACTGAAATCTTTCATCATTCTTTAATATTTCCTTTTCTGTATAGCAGGGGCGGGGAACTTCAGGCCCGTGGGCCGTTTATGGCCCTCAATGATCTTTTATCCAACCCCCAGGCAGATTCCTGGGGACCGCCCGCAGTGCTTGGGCCGGCACTGTATTTTTAATTTCTTCTATTGAACGCTGAGGCGCATGCAATGGAAGATTACATCCTGACACAAGTGCCAGAGTCAGGACGTACTTTGTGAGGTGGAGTTACATCGCAATTTGTGCGGCCCCTGAACTATAATGCTGTATATCTGCCCCTATACCATCCTGCAAGACAAGAAAAAGACCTTTTATTATACTCACCCGGGGGCAGTCCGATCTGAAGGATGTTTGTTTTCTTGATCGCGCGCCTCCCTTCTTGCAATGCCGCCCTCATACTTGCTTCATGTGGATGATGCGTCTCTACATCATCCACACAGTCTTCCCGGCGTCATGCTTCAAAGCAGGCGTTCTTCTCTGCCATGACCAGGGCAGAGTAAAATACTGCAGGGGCTCTTTGACCCTTCCTGGCGCCTGCGCACTTCAGAACTTTACTCTGCTCTAGTCCGGGCTGATAAGTACACCTGCGCCAGGACCGCGATGGCGGAAAGACGCCTCATCCAGACGAAGCAAGAAGTATTTTGTGCTTTTGTCAGCTGATTACTTTTCTGTTAGAAATGCGTGTTGGATTGGTGTGTGCAGGAGACAGTGGAGTTCCAGACTGGTTGGTATTATTTATTTCATCCATGTGTATTAACTGCACCTTTGAACTTATGTCGCCGGATCACATGGTTAATTAAATGTACACCATAGCTATTATCTTTTCTGTTAATTTTTTTCACTTTTTTTTTCTTTTATGGATTTTTTAAATATTTTTTCATGATTGTGTATTTTTTATTTTTTTTTATCACTTGGTATTTATTATTCATTGTTTCCTTCACTATTTTTCACATATCTTTTATGTCCCACATGGCATGGTTATAGGGGATATATAGGTCGGTATTGGGACCTGTTGTCTTCAACATATTCATTAATGATCTGGTAGAAGGTTTACACAGTAAAATATCGATATTTGCAGATGATACAAAACTATGTAAAGCAGTTAATACAAGAGAAGATAGTATTCTGCTACAGATGGATCTGGATAAGTTGGAAACTTGGGCTGAAAGGTGGCAGATGAGGTTTAACAATGATAAATGTAAGGTTATACACATGGGAAGAAGGAATCAATATCACCATTACACACTGAACGGGAAACCACTGGGTAAATCTGACAGGGAGAAGGACTTGGGGATCCTAGTTAATGATAAACTTACCTGGAGCAGCCAGTGCCAGGCAGCAGCTGCCAAGGCAAACAGGATCATGGGGTGCATTAAAAGAGGTCTGAATACACATGATGAGAGCATTATACTGCCTCTGTACAAATCCCTAGTTAGACCACACATGGAGTACTGTGTCCAGTTTTGGGCACCGGTGCTCAGGAAGGATATAATGGAACTAGAGAGAGTACAAAGGAGGGCAACAAAATTAATAAAGGGGATGGGAGAACTACAATACCCAGATAGATTAGCGAAATTAGGATTATTTAGTCTAGAAAAAAGACGACTGATAACCATGTATAAGTATATAAGGGGACAATACAAATATCTCGCTGATGTTCTGTTTATACCAAGGAAGGTGACGGGCACAAGGGGGCATTCTTTGCGTCTGGAGGAGAGAAGGTTTTTCCACCAACATAGAAGAGGATTCTTTACTGTTAGGGCAGTGAGAATCTGGAATTGCTTGCCTGAGGAGGTGGTGATGGTGAACTCAGTCGAGGGCTTCAAGAGAGGCCTGGATGTCTTCCTGGAGCAGAACAATATTGTAACATACAATTATTAGGTTCTGTAGAAGGACGTAGATCTGGGGATTTATTATGATGGAATATAGGCTGAACTAGATGGACAAATGTCTTTTTTCGGCCTTACTAACTATGTTACTATGTATGTTATATTGGTGCAATATTTTGTATCTATTTATTCATATATTTTTTTATATACAGGGTGGGCCATTTACATGGGTACACCTAAATAAAGTGGGAATGGTTGGTGATATCAACTGTTTATGGCACATTAGTATATGGGAGGGGGAAAACTTTTCAAGATGGGTGGTGACCATGATGGCCATTTTGAAGTTGGCTATTTTAGATCCAACTTTATTTGTTTCAATGAGGGTCATGTGACACATCAAACTTATTGCGAATTTCACAAGAAAAACAATGGTGTGCTTGGTTTTAATTATTATTATTATTATTTATTATTATAGCGCCATTTATTCCATGGCGCTTTACATGTGAGGAGGGGTATACATAATAAAACAGGTACAATAATCTTGAACAATACAAGTCACAACTGGTACAGGAGGAGAGAGGACCCTGCCCGCGAGGGCTCACAATCTACAAGGGATGGGTGAGGATACAGTAGGTGAGGGTAGAGCTGGCCGTGCAGCGGTTTGGTCAATCGGTGGTTACTGCAGGTTGTAGGCTTGTCAGAAAAGGTGGGTCTTCAGGTTCTTTTTGAAGGTTTCGATGGTAGGCGAGAGTCTGATATGTTGTGGTAGAGAATTCCAGAGTAGGGGGGATGCACGAGAGAAATCTTGTATGCGATTGTGGGAAGAGGAGATAATAGGGGAGTAGAGAAGGAGATCTTGTGAGGATCGGAGGTTGCGTGCAGGAAAGTACCGGGAGACGAGGTCACAGATGTATGGAGGAGACAGGTTGTGGATGGCTTTGTATGTCATGGTTAGGCTTTTGTTCTGGAGTCTCTGGGTGATGGGGAGCCAGTGCAGGGATTGACAGAGGGGAGAGGCTGGGGAATAGCGGGGGGACAGGTGGATTAGTCGGGCAGCAGAGTTTAGAATAGATTGGAGGGGTGCAAGAGTGTTAGAGGGGAGGCCACAGAGCAGGAGGTTACAGTAGTCAAGGCGGGAGATGATGAGGGCACGGACTAGGGTCTTTGCAGATTCTTGGTTTAGGAATGTGCGGATCCGTGAAATATTTTTGAGTTGGAGGCGGCAGGAAGTGGAAAGGGTTTGGATATGTGGTTTAAAGGACAGATCAGTGTCAAGGATTACTGTTATGAATAGGTAATTCAGAACCACAATGGACCTTGAAGTTCAGAGCACACAAGTGACCTGACAAAACCCACAAAAAAAAAAAAAACTCTGCTGACCGCAATCCCTAAACCTATCAAACCACACTAGAGGTAGCCGTGGATTGCGCCTAACGCTCCCTATGCAACTCAGCACAGCCTGAGAAACTAGCTAGTCCTGAAGATAGAAAAATAAGCCTACCTTGCCTCAGAGAAATTCCCCAAAGGAAAATGCAGCCCCCCACATATAATGACTGTGAGTTAAGATGAAAATACAAACACAGAGATGAAATAGATTTAGCAATGTGAGGCCCGACCTACTGAATAGACCGAGGATAGGAAAGATAGCTTTGCGGTCAACACAAAAACCTACAAACAACCACGCAGAGGGGCAAAAAGACCCTCCACACCGACTAACGGTACGGAGGTGCTTCCTCTGCGTCTCAGAGCTTCCAGCAAGCAAGCAGAACCAAAAAAGCAAGCTGGACAGAAAATATAGCAACAAAAGGACACAAGCAGAACTTAGCTTATGCTGAGCAGACAGGCCACAGGAACGATCCAGGAGGAAGCAAGACCAATACTAGAACATTGACTGGAGGCCAGGATCAAAGCACTAGGTGGAGTTAAATAGAGCAGCACCGAACGACTTAACCTCATCACCTGAGGAAGGAAACTCAGAAGCCGCAGTACCACTCGTGACCACAGGAGGGAGCTTGATCACAGAATTCACAACAGTACCCCCCTCCTTGAGGAGGGGTCACCGAACCCTCACCAGAGCCCCCAGGCCGACCAGGATGAGCCATATGAAAGGCACGAACAAGATCGGCAGCATGGACATCAGAGGCAAAGACCCAGGAATTATCTTCCTGACCATAACCCTTCCACTTAACCAGATACTGGAGTTTCCGTCTCGAAACACGAGAATCCAAAATCTTCTCCACTATATACTCCAACTCCCCCTCCACCAAAACCGGGGCAGGAGGATCAACAGATGGAACCACAGGCGCCACGTATCTCCGCAACAATGACCTATGGAATACGTTATGGATGGAAAAAGAATCTGGAAGGGTCAAACGAAAAGACACAGGATTAAGAACCTCAGAAATCCTATACGGGCCAATGAAACGAGGCTTAAACTTAGGAGAGGAAACCTTCATAGGAATATAACGAGATGACAACCAAACCAAATCCCCAACATGAAGTCGGGAACCCACACAGCATCTGCGATTAGCGAAACGTTGAGCCTTCTCCTGGGACAAGGTCAAATTGTCCACTACATGAGTCCAAATCCGCTGCAACCTGTCCACCACAGTATCCACACCAGGACAGTCCGAAGACTCAACCTGCCCTGAAGAGAAACGAGAATGGAACCCAGAATTGCAGAAAAACGGTGAAACCAAGGTAGCCGAGCTGGCCCGATTATTAAGAGCGAACTCAGCCAACGGCAAAAAGGACACCCAATCATCCTGATCAGCAGAAACAAAACATCTCAGATATGTTTCCAAGGTCTGATTAGTTTGTTCAGTCTGGCCATTTGTCTGAGGATGGAAAGCCGAGGAAAAAGACAAATCAATGCCCATCCTAGCACAAAAGGCTCGCCAAAACCTCGAAACAAACTGGGAACCTCTGTCAGAAACGATGTTCTCTGGAATGCCATGTAAACGAACCACATGCTGGAAGAACAATGGCACCAAATCAGAGGAGGAAGGTAATTTAGACAAGGGTACCAAATGGATCATCTTAGAGAAGCGATCACAAACTACCCAAATGACCGACATTTTTTGAGAGACGGGGAGATCCGAAATAAAATCCATAGAGATATGTGTCCAAGGCCTCTTCGGGATCGGCAAGGGCAAAAGCAACCCACTGGCACGAGAACAGCAGGGCTTAGCCCGAGCACAAATCACACAGGACTGCACAAAAGAACGCACATCCCGCGACAGAGACGGCCACCAAAAGGATCTAGCCACCAAATCTCTGGTACCAAAGATTCCAGGATGACCAGCCAACACCGAACAATGAACCTCAGAGATAACTTTATTCGTCCACCTATCAGGGACAAACAGTTTCTCTGCTGGGCAACGATCAGGTTTATTAGCCTGAAATTTTTGCAGCACCCGCCGCAAATCAGGGGAGATGGCAGACACAATTACTCCCTCTTTGAGAATACCCGCCGGCTCAGGCAAACCCGGAGAGTCGGGCAAAAAACTCCTAGACAGGGCATCCGCCTTCACATTTTTAGAGCCCGGAAGGTACGAAACCACAAAGTCAAAACGGGAGAAAAACAGCGACCAACGAGCCTGTCTAGGATTCAACCGTTTGGCAGACTCGAGATAAGTCAAGTTCTTGTGATCAGTCAAGACCACCACGCGATGCTTATCTCCTTCAAGACAATGACGCCACTCCTCGAATGCCCACTTCATGGCCAGCATCTCTCGATTACCAACATCATAATTTCGCTCAGCAGGCGAAAACTTCCTGGAAAAGAATGCGCATGGCTTCATCACCGAGCAATCAGCACCTCTTTGCGACAAAACAGCCCCCGCTCCAATTTCAGAAGCATCAACCTCAACCTGGAACGGAAGCGAAACATCTGGTTGACACAACACAGGGGCAGAAGAAAAATGCCGCTTTAACTCTTGAAAAGCTTCCACAGCAGCAGAAGACCAATTGACCAAATCAGCACCCTTCTTGGTCAAATCGGTCAATGGTTTAGCAATACTAGAAAAATTACAGATGAAGCGACGATAAAAATTAGCAAAGCCCAGGAACTTTTGCAGACTCTTCAGAGATGTCGGCTGAGTCCAATCATAAATGGCCTGGACCTTAACAGGGTCCATGTCGATGGTAGAAGGGGAAAAAATGAACCCCAAAAATGAAACCTTCTGAACACCAAAGAGACACTTTGATCCCTTCACAAACAAAGAATTAGCACGCAGGACCTGGAACACCATTCTGACCTGCTTCACATGAGACTCCCAATCATCCTAGAAGACCAAAATATCATCCAAGTATACAATCAGGAATTTATCCAGGTACTCTCGGAAGATGTCATGCATAAAGGACTGAAATACTGATGGAGCATTGGCAAGTCCGAATGGCATAACCAGGTACTCAAAATGGCCCTCGGGCGTATTAAATGCAGTTTTCCATTCATCGCCCCGTTTAATACGCACAAGATTATATGCGCCACGAAGATCTATCTTGGTGAACCAACTAGCCCCCTTAATCCGAGCAAACAAATCAGATAGCAGCGGCAAGGGGTACTGAAATTTGACCGTGATTTTATTTAGAAGGCGGTAATCAATACAAGGACTCAGCGAACCATCCTTCTTGGCCACAAAAAAGAACCCTGCTCCCAATGGCGACGACGACGGCCGAATATGACCCTTCTCCAAGGATTCTTTTATGTAACTCCGCATAGCGGCGTGCTCAGGTACAGATAAATTAAACAGTCGACCCTTAGGAAACTTACTACCAGGAATCAAGTCGATAGCACAATCACAATCCCTATGCGGATGTAGGGGATTGGACTTGGGCTCATCGAATACATCCCGGTAATCAGACAGGAACTCTGGGACCTCAGAAGGGGTGGATGATGAGATAGACAGAAATGGAACATCACCATGTACCCCCTGACAACCCCAGCTGGACACAGACATTGATTTCCAATCTAATACTGGGTTATGGACTTGTAGCCATGGCAACCCCAACACAACCACATCATGCAGATTTTGCAACACCAGAAAGCGAATATCCTCCTGGTGCGCAGGAGCCATGCACATGGTCAGCTGGGTCCAATACTGAGGCTTATTCTTGGCCAAAGGCGTAGCATCAATTCCTCTCAATGGAATAAGACACTGCAAGGGCTCCAAGACAAACCCACAGCGCCTAGCAAACTCCAAGTCCATCAAATTCAGGGCAGAGCCTGAATCCACAAATGCCATGACAGAATAGGAAGACAAAGAGCAGATCAAAGTAACGGACAAAAGAAATTTCGACTGTACCGTACCAATGGTGGCAGAGTTAGCGAACTGCTTAGTGCGCTTAGGACAATCGGAGATAGCATGAGTGGAATCACCACAGTAGAAACACAGCCCATTCTGACGTCTGTGTTCCTGCCTTTCAGCTCTGGTCAAAGTCCTATCGCACTGCATAGGCTCAGGTTTATGCTCAGATAATACCGCCAAATGGTGCACAGATTTACGCTCACGCAAGCGTCGACCGATCTGAATGGCCAAAGACATAGACTCATTCAGACCAGCAGGCATAGGAAATCCCACCATGACATCCTTAAGGGCTTCAGAGAGACCCTTTCTGAAGATTGCTGCCAAAGCACATTCATTCCATTGAGTGAGCACAGACCACTTTCTAAACTTCTGACAATAAATCTCTATCTCATCCTGACCCTGACACAGAGACAGCAAATTTTTCTCTGCCTGATCCACTGAATTAGGTTCATCGTACAGTAATCCGAGCGCCAGAAAAAACGCATCAATATTACATAATGCAGGATCTCCTGGCGCAAGGGAAAATGCCCAGTCTTGAGGGTCGCCACGTAATAAAGAAATAATAATCTTAACTTGTTGAACTGGGTCACCAGAGGAGCAAGGTTTCAACGCCAGAAACAGTTTGCAATTATTTTTGAAACTCAGAAATTTAGCTCTATCTCCAGAAAACAAATCAGGAATAGGAATTCTTGGTTCTAACATAGAATTCTGAGCCACAAAGTCTTGAATATTTTGTACTCTTGCAGTGAGAAGATCCACACATGAAGACAGACCTTTAATGTCCATCACCACACCTGTGTCCTGAACCACCCAAATGTCTAGGGGAAAAAAAAGGCAAAACACAGTGCAAAGAAAAAAAAATGGTCTCAGAGCTTCTTTTTTCCCTCTATTGAGAAGCATAGTACTTAGGGCCTCCAGTACTGTTATGAATAGGTAATTCAGAACCACAATGGACCTTGAAGTTCAGAGCACACAAGTGACCTGACAAAACCCACAAAACATAGGACGAGCTCTGAGACGTGGAAACTCTGCTGACCGCAATCCCTAAACCTATCAAACCACACTAGAGGTAGCCGTGGATTGCGCCTAACGCTCCCTATGCAACTCGGCGCAGCCTGAGAAACTAGCTAGTCCTGAAGATAGAAAAATAAGCCTACCTTGCCTCAGAGAAATTCCCCAAAGGAAAAGGCAGCCCCCCACATATAATGACTGTGAGTTAAGATGAAAATACAAACACAGAGATGAAATAGATTTAGCAAAGTGAGGCCCGACCTACTGAATAGACCGAGGATAGGAAAGATAGCTTTGCAGTCAACACAAAAACCTACAAACAACCACGCAGAGGGGCAAAAAGACCCTCCGCACTGACTAACGGTACGGAGGTGCTTCCTCTGCGTCTCAGAGCTTCCAGCAAGCAAGCAGAACCAAAAAAGCAAGCTGGACAGAAAATATAGCAACAAAAGGACACAAGCAGAACTTAGCTTATGCTGAGCAGACAGGCCACAGGAACGATCCAGGAGGAAGCAAGACCAATACTAGAACATTGACTGGAGGCCAGGATCAAAGCACTAGGTGGAGTTAAATAGAGCAGCACCTAACGACTTAACCTCATCACCTGAGGAAGGAAACTCAGAAGCCGCAGTACCACTCGTGACCACAGGAGGGAGCTTGATCACAGAATTCACAACAGATTACCCCAAGACAGCGGGCTTGTGGGACTGGGGAGAGCGGGCAGCCGTTTACTGTAATGGATAGGTTCGTTGGGGAGGTCGTGTGAGATGGGGGAAAGATGATGAATTCTGTTTTGTCCATGTTAAGTTTTAGAAATCTAGTGGAGAAGAAGGATGAAATAGCAGACAGACATTGAGGGATTCTGGTTAGTATGGAGGTGATATCTGGTCTAGAGATGTAGATCTGTGTGTCGTCAGCGTAGAGATGATACTGAAAGCCGTGAGATTCTATGAGCTGTCCCAGGCCAAAGGTGTAAATGGAGAAGAGCAGGGGTCCTAGAACTGAACCTTGCGGGACTCCGACAGATAGGGGGCGAGGTGAGGAGGTGGTGTGTGAGTGGGAGACGCTGAATGTACGGTCAGTTAGGTATGATGAGATCCAGGATAGGGCCAATTCTGTGATTCCAAGGGATGAGAGGGTCTGCAGCAGCAGGGAATGGTCCACTGTGTCAAAGGCAGAGGACAGGTCCAGGAGGAGGAGGATAGAGTAGTGTCGCTTGCTCTTGGCGGTTAATAGGTCATTGGTGACCTTAGTTAGGGCAGTTTCAGTGGAGTGGTGTGACCGGAAGCCTGATTGAAAGCGGTCGAAGAAGGAGCAGGAAGATAGATGGGAGGACAGTTCAAGATCGACATGTTGTTCCAGTAGTTTTGAGGCAAAGGGGAGAAGTGATATAGGGCGATAGCTAGATACAGAGGATGGGTCAAGAGAGGGCTTTTTGAGGATAGGTGTGATTGAGGCATGTTTAAAGCTTGAGGGGAAAATGCCAGTTGTTAGTGATAGGTTGAAGAGATGGGTTAGGGTTGGGATGAAGACTGTGGTGAGGTTTGGGATGAAGTGGGATGGGAGTGGGTCAAGTGCACAGGTGGTGAGATGCGATCTTGAGAGTAGAGTGGAGAGTCCGTCTTCTGTAATGGTGGAGAAGTTGGTTTTGAAGGTGGAGGGCTGGGTAGTTGGGAGGAAGGGTTCTGGGGGTTGTTTACTAAAACTGTCTCTGATGTTCTCAATTTTCTGCTTGAAAAATGAGGCAAAGTCTTCAGCTGAGATGAGTGGGGAGGGAGGAGGTGCTGGGGGACGGAGGAGAGAGTTGAAGGTGTTGAATAACTGTTTGGGGTTGTGATACAGGGAGGATATGAGAGATGAGAAGAAGGTTTGTTTTGCTGTGGCGAGCGTGGTTTTGAAAGTAGTGAGGGACTGTTTGAATGCGATGAAGTGCTCGTTGGAGTGGGATCTTTTCCATCTGCGCTCAGCAGCTCTGGAAGCTCGCCTCAGTTCTTTGGTCATGCTGGTGTGCCAGGGTTGTCTGTTGATTTTGCGAGCTTTGGTATGTGTGAGAGGGGCAAGATATTCCAAAGCTGCAGCTATTGTGGTGTTATATAGAGCGGCAGCATCATCCACATTGTGTAGGGAGCTTATGTCTGTGGGAGGGAGGAGGGATTCAGAGAGTGAGAGAAGATCAAGGTGTTTAAGATTTCTGCGAGGGTGTGAGAGTTTGTGGGGTGGGGGTTGTAGACAAGGAGTGGAAAGGGAAGAGAATGTAAGTAGGTTGTGGTCAGAAAGAGGAAGAGGTGAGTTTGAGAGGTTAGATAGGGAGCAGAGGCGGGTGAAAATGAGGTCCAGTGTGTGACCATCTTTGTGGGTGGCTGTAGAAGACCATTGAGTGAGGCCAAAGGAGGAAGTGACAGATAGAAGTTTAGTGGCAGCTGAGAGGGAAGTGTCAATGGGGATGTTGAAGTCGCCCATGATCATAGTGGGGATGTCAGCGGTGAGGAAATGGAGTAGCCATGTGTTGAAGTGGTCAAAGAAGGTGGTGGCTGGCCCTGGGGTACGGTAGATGACAGCCAGTTGGAGGTTGGAGGGGGAGTAGATGCGCACAGAGTGCACCTCAAAGGAAGGGAGGGTAACAGAGGGTGGCAGTGGGATTGGGGTGAAGGAGCAGTTATCTGACAGGAGAAAACCAACTCCTCCGCCATGCTTGCTGCTGGGGCGGGGTGTGTGAGAAAGGTGGAAGCCACCGTAAGAGAGTGTCGCAGGGGAGGCTGTGTCAGAAGGGGTGAGCCAGGTTTCAGTGATGCCGAGGAAGGAGAGTTTGTTGTTGATAAAGAGGTCATGGATAAATGAAAGTTTATTGCAGACAGAGCGTGCATTCCATAGTGCTCCAGATAGGGAAATTGGGGAAATGGGGGCTGGATGAATGGGTATGAGGTTACTGTAGTTGCGAGGACGTGTAGAGGATTGTGGCAGGGGATTAGAAATGAGTGTGGGAATGTGATGAGGAGGGCCAGGATTTGGGGATATGTCACCAGCAATGAGGAGCAGCAGACTGAGCGTTAGAAGGTGTGAGCTGGATAGGTCATGCTGTGGCCGTGTGTGCCTGGAGAGAAAAGATTGTATGTGGAGGAATAGTTCTGTGGAGGAGGTGAGGTGGCTGGGGAGGATGGAGGAAGAAATACCTAGTTCCTTACTGGGTGGAGGGACTACAGGAGATAGGAAGAAATAAAGTAGTATGGGGGTGAATGTTAAAAGAAACCGAAACATTATAGTGGTTTTCTATTCCTTTACCTTCCAGTCAATTCCAGTCCAATTCTAGTCTAATTCATAGCAATTAAAAAACTGCAATTTAAAAATGCAATTTCTAAGATGGTCAGACACGTCTGGTCAGACTCATGGCTTTGAATTTATGGGCACCTAAGGGCTCATAATAATGTAACTTTATTCTTTCATGAGTTATTTACAAGTTTATAACTATAAAACCAAAAAAACACCAGACCATATATGCATCCCCAATATCAAGTACCACGGGTGCTCGTATATACACAGGGTTCAGTGCGACCAAAAGTAAATAGAGAACCTAGAAACCTAGAAAAGATAGCACTAAAACGAACCAGTAAAGTAAAATAATCTTTATTAAATGCAAACTGAAAATAACATAAAAATAGTAGAACAAAAGGGAGTCCAGGAGATGACAAGTGGTCACCAAAAAACAGGCAATGTGGAAACCAACAGGCAGTAACACGCAGTGCATAGATAGGCATACACTGCCTCCCATACAAAAGTACTGTGTATGAGCTAATCACAATAGCAAGTGTCCAGAAATTAGTACAAAAGGGCAAAGTGCCAAGTATAAACTGAACCTGCAAGATTACGTAATGCTCCATAAAAAGAAGAAGTACAGGAGGAGTGAAACCCATAAAGAGACCATAACTTTACCTGCTGGAAACACACTGCCGACAAGCCCCTACGCGCGTTTCGGCGCAATGCCTTCTTCCGGGGGGCTATTGTGATTAGCTCATACACAGTACTTTTGTATGGGAGGCAGTGTATGCCTATCTATGCACTGCGTGTTACTGCCTGTTGGTTTCCACATTGCCTGTTTTTTGGTGACCACTTGTCATCTCCTGGACTCCCTTTTGTTCTACTATTTTTATGTTATTTTCAATTTGCATTTAATAAAGATTATTTTACTTTACTGGTTCGTTTTAGTGCTATCTTTTCTAGGTTCTCTATTTAAGTTTATAACTATTTATAAAATGTGTTCAAAGGGTTGCCCATTGTGTTTGGTTGTCAATACAACCCTCTTCTCCCACTCTTTTTTTAATATAAATTTTTATTGAAAATCATCTCAAAAGCAAAGGGTAAGTCTACGTTCACATTGGCGTTCCGCCAATGTGCGTCGCTGTTGCGCCGGCGACGCAGCGGCGACGCAGCGGCGACGCGCCCCTATGTTTAACATAGGGGACGCGTGCGTTTTTTGTGTGGCATTTTTCGACACTTGCGTCGTTTCCGACGCTAGTGTCGGACGCAAGAAAATGCAACAAGTTGCATTTTCTGTGCGTCCGATTTTGGTCCAAAAACGACGCACGCGTCGCAAAACGCGCGCGTTTTTGCGCGTGTTTGCGCGCGTTTTTCCGTGCGTCGCGCGTTGCGTCGCCGACACAGGGCGGCGCAACGACAGTGTGAACGTAGCCTTACAAACTAACAACATAGAAAGCATTAATCATGTCAAAGATGCCACGTCACACTTATAACACTTGTTACTGAGATCGTAACATCCTGAATATTTAAAATGAAAAATTTAATGATTATCCTTACAATACTTTCTTCCCTATGTAACAGCTTCAGGAACAGCATCAAAAATAAAAACGGCATCAAGAACAAAAAGGAAAGAGAGGGGGGAAGGGGAGGGGGAATTCTCCCGATCTGCAAATACCGCTCAACAATTTATTTCAACAGTTAATTTAGGCGCATTAGTCTGGCAACCCTAGGGAACCCAGATTATTCTTAAGGCTCTCCATTAGGTACCATCTCGTTGAGGAACAAGGTTCAATTATTTTCTGTCTCTCGTCAGTGCTACAAAATTTACCAATAAATTGTCTCCATTTTTTTTAGAAATGTACCTGCTTGCATCTCTTTATTTGTAAGTGCATCACCCTGTTCTGCCATCATGTAGTGGTGCAGTTAGGAGAAACGATACTTCTTGGATAACGGTCTGACGCCTCTCACACAGCCAAACCAGATCTCCACTTTGCACTGATGAAGGGCAGTACCCCGAAACACAGTGTCTGCAAATTGAGATTCTGGATTGGCTATTATCCTAAGTCATGTGACAAGGCTCACTAAAGGGTCGACATTGACTTGTAGGATTGTTACCTTCCAATAGGTGGCACTAGAGTTCTAGTTCTCTTCCTCTCTGAAGAGACAATTTGCATAATCAGCATATCTCTCAGAGGAGCATTGAGGCTTTAAGTCTCCTCATCTCGGCATACTTAGCATGTCAATCTCCACAAGGAGAAACCTAAAGCTTTAGTCACACGCGATACAACCTGGCCGTGATCGTTGGTAAGTCGTTGTGTGGTCGCTGGGGAGCTGTCACACAGACAGCTCTCTCCAGCGACCAACGATCAGGGGAACGACTTCGGCATCGTTGAAACTGTCTTCAACGATGCCGAAGTCCCCCTGCAGCAGGGCCACGCTTAGTAACCCGATATTTACCCTGGTTACCATTGTAAAAGTAAAAAAAAAAACACTACATACTCACATTCTGATGTCTGTCACGTCCCCCGAAGGCGTCCACAGGGTTAAAACTGCTTTCAGCAAGAGCGCTGCTAATGCACGCGCTCCGGCCGAGAGCTTCCCTCCACTGACTGTGTCAGCGCCGGCAGTAACAGCGGTGACGTCACCGCTGTGCTCTGCTTTACGGCCGGCGCTGACACATTAGCAGAGCTCCTGCCGAAAGCAAATTTAACCCTGTGGATGCCGGGGGACGTGACAGACATCAGAATGTGAGTATGTAGTGTTTTTTTTTTTAACTTTTACAATGGTAACCAGGGTAAATATCGGGTTACTAAGCGCGGCCCTGCGCTTAGTAACCCGATATTTAGCCTGGTTACAAGTGAACACATCGCTGGATCGGCGTCACACACGCCGATCCAGCGATGACAGCAGGTGATCAGCGACCAAAAAATGGTCCTGATTATTCCCCAACGACCAACGATCTCCCAGCAGGGGCCTGATCGTTGGTCGCTGTCACACATAACGAGATCGTTAGCGGGATCGTTGCTATGTCACCAAAAGCGTGACGTTGCAATGATATCGTTAACGATATCGTTATGTGTGACGGTACCTTTACCCCTTAGACCTCAGTCTAGAGCCTCTCACCTAGCCAAATTAGTTCTCTCACTTCGCACTGACGAGGGCCAACAGCCCGAAACATTGTGTCTGCGAATTGACATACCGATTTGGCTTTTATCCTAAGTCTTATTGTAAAACTCGTTAAAGGGTTGATTGTGACTTGTAGGATCGCTACGTCCAACAGATGGCGCTATAGAGTTCAAGTCCTCTTTTTCTCTGAAGAGGCAATTTGCCTGCAGGTTTTTATATATATATATATATATATATATATATATATAATATTCATTATGTAAACTTTGGGGCAGGTCACTGAGGGATCAGTGACCTGTCTGAAGCCATACTGGTGAATACCTAAGGGTACCGTCACACAGTGCAATTTTGATCGCTACGATGGCACGATTTGTGACGTTACATCGTCGCTTAATTATCGCTCCACTGCGGTCACACTTCACGATGTACGGCGCTGGAGCGATAATTTCATGACGTATTTGCGATGTAGAAGTCGTATGGGACAGTCGTACGGTCGTGTCACACAAGACGATTCAGAGCAAATTTTGCATAATCTGTGCGTGACGTTGTTCACTAGGGGGCGTGTCGAGCTGCTAGCTATGTGCTGATAGGCCACAGGTTCTGTGCACACAATTGGTTGGAAAATTTGTCACCTGAGCGCTATTGTTTCCAAGCCACCTCACCGGTTTCAAAATTTCCTTTCTTCACTTTGTACTTGGACACTTGTTGGACTAGGACATCGGATTCAGTATTTCACAGAATATTCCACGCTTTGCACCGCAGCTTCGAGGTATGTTACACCACTTGGGCATAGTGGATGGAACGATGTACTGTCGTCATGAGCGCTTCGTTCCGTCGCTGAAGCGATGCGGATGGTACGCTGTTGTGACTGGTTGTGACTGGTGGGCTAGAGCGTGGTAGATGGAACGCTGTTTGGTCGGCATGACCGCTTCGTTCCGCCGCTGAAGCGATGCGGATGGTACGCTGTTGTGACTGGTTGTGACTGGTTGTGTCTGGTGAGCTACAGCGTGGCAGATGGTACAATGTATGGTCACCATGAGCGCTTTGTGTGGCTGCTGTATGGAAGCGGGCGGTACACTGTTCTGGGTTATGGTGGCCTATGGCGTGGCAGATGAAACAAGCGATGCGGATGTTACGCTGTTGTGACTGGTTGTGACTGGTGGGCTAGAGCGTGGTAGATGGAACGCTGTTTGGTTGGCATGACCGCTTCGTTCCGCCGCTGAAGCGATGCGGATGGTACGCTGTTGTGACTGGTTGTGACTGGTTGTGACTGGTGGGCTAGAGCGTGGTAGATGGAACGCTGTTTGGTCGGCATGACCGCTTCGTTCCGCCGCTGAAGCGATGCGGATGGTACGCTGTTGTGACTGGTTGTGACTGGTTGTGTCTGGTGAGCTACAGCGTGGCAGATGGTACAATGTATGGTCACCATGAGCGATTTGTGTGGCTGCTGTAGTGAAGCAGGCGGTACACTGTTTTGGGTTATGGTGGCCTATGGCGTGGCAGATGGAACAATGGATGGTAGGCATGAGCTCTTTGTGTGGCTGTTGTTGTTAAGCGTTTGGCACACTGGCAAAAGTATTGTTTAAAGGACTCTTTGTCAACCGTGTAATTTTTTTTTTTTTTATAATTATTTTTCAGATGTCAAATCGTGTGGAATTCATCAGGGAATTCATCGAAATATACCAGTCTTTTCCCTGCCTCTGGAAAATCAAATCTCCAGAGTATTGTAACAGGGAAAAGAGGCAGGAGGGTTATTTAAAGCTCATTGAGCTTTACAATCGTCATGCACCAGAAGAGCCAGCAAACGAAGCGGTTATTAAAAAGAAAATTCAGGCGCTCCGCACGGTGTGGAGGAAGGAGCTTAACAAGGTTCTTCACACTACAAAGTCCGGGGCTTCCACCGAAGATGTTTATGTGCCAAAGCTTTGGTATTTTGAACATCTGAATTTTCTGAGGGACCAAGAGGTGCCACGGACTTCCACGTGTTTTCGCTTGTTGGCACCTGTGGAACAAATTGTTTCGGAGAACCACGCCGAGCAGGAGTCACAAGGGCAACAAGTAAGTAGCTCTTTGGACGAAAGTTCACCAATGTGTCCTATAATTACATAATTTTTCTCTGCATTTTATGTTTTATACTTCTGATTATCACATCAGTTTGAAGTTATTACAAAAACATGTCCACATAAGTAACCCTGTCGCAGTAAAGTATTATATGGGGAACATAATATGTATGAAATGGCGATATTTCTAAACCATACCATCTAAGCAATATAGAAAATAGTATCGCTTCAAGCTGCCGATGTACTCTTGTTGAGACTATTTAGACTATAAAATATTCATCAGGTTCCCCTAGCAGTCAGAACAGTGTAGTTAAAAGTATTAAATAAATGGGAAGGTTAAAGAATATTACTAAGCTTAAAATATATTACAACCTTTTTTTACCTACTACGAATATATAGTTTGGATGCGGTTATGGTGGTCAAACTTTTTGTTGCCAGGTTCGTAACTTGTTTTTTTTTTTTTTCCCCCAGGATGACAGTGCGCAGGACAGTACACTGGACTGTTCACAGGACTGCACGACAACAGATTTAGTGGAGGCGGCACCTGCCAGGACTCAATCGAGGCAAGGTCCAAGGAAACGGAAAGCCACCTCAGACGTTTCACATGAACTGTTGAGCCTTGCAAAAAAGGTGTTAACAAACAATGTTAGCCCTGCGTTGCAGGGGTTTGGACACTATGTTGTTGACAAACTGGCCAAAATGGACGACAGCCAAAGAACACTAGCGGAGCGTCTAATATTGGAAGCAGTAAACAAGGGTACAGATGGGGATTTGGACAAGCACACTCGTTTGGTCTATTCCCGGCCAATGCAGCGGACAGAGCCCTCATATTACAATGGTTGGTCACAGTGTCAGACACCAATGCGACACAATGTTCCCGTTTCCCACTTCGGCCAGCCACCCCCTAACCACTCCTACACGCCAATACCTTCACATATGGCTTCGCCCGTCAGGCACCAAAGTTATCAGCCGGAAGAATCGTCGTATCACAATTTGTGATTTCCTAACTTCTTTTACATTACTTTTTATTTTATTGTCTTGTTAAAATAATGTTTCAAATAAAAGCTATTATTAGAAATTCTATCACGACTGTTTGATTGGTGTGTCTCGATCACAGCACTGTATGAGGGCACAAATTAACGTAACAAATTCATGTACAGTTAACTAATACAAAAAAAATGGAATCATAGTTTAACTAAATATTTTTAATGTAACAACCAAAAATGTATTATTGGCCCGCCTCCAACTGCTGGCACATGTCCCGAAGCTTCTGCAGCTCCTCCATTGCCACATTGTGCTGCTCCTGAATACGCGCCATAGTGTGGATTAGCTTTTCTATGCCGGCTTCAAGATCCTCCTTGTTCACACTGACGACAGCTGTGGGTCAAAAAACATAACATTAATAACACTGTAGTCTCCCGATGTGTCTTTGCTTCTGTGAAGGAAAAAAGAAAAAAAAACAGTCAGCATATAAGGCAATACTGACTTGGGGGGGGGGGGGTGTTTGGGTTGGGGGTGAAAGAGTGGGCCTGCCACAAAATCAAAATAACTTTATTGTGGGAACCTACTAGGATGTTGAGGCACGGAGGGCACTTCGGGATCAGAGTCCATGTTGAATGCCTCGTGCTGTCGGCGGCGGCGCTGTCTCTTTGCCTCTGTGAAGGGAAAAAAAAAAAAAAGGTCTGTTAGCATATATGGCAACACTGGCTGCCGGGGGAGGGGGGGGGAAGAGGGGACCTGCAACTGAATCCAAATCACATAATTGTGGGAACCTACTAGGATCTGGAGGAGTTGACCCGGAGGGCACAGATCCAGAAGAGGCTGTGCGGGATGCCTCGTGGCGGCGGTGGTGCTGTGTCTTTGCCTCTGTGAAGGAAAAAAAAAAAAAAAATTTAAAAAAAAGGTCTGTTAGCATATATGGCAACACTGGCTGCCGGGGGAGGGGGGGGGGGAAGAGGGGACCTGCAACTGAATCCAAATCACATAATTGTGGGAACCTACTAGGATCTGGAGGAGTTGACCCGGAGGGCACAGATCCAGAAGAGGCTGTGCGGGATGCCTCGTGGCGGCGGTGGTGCTGTGTCTTTGCCTCTGTGAAGGAAAAAAAAAAAAAATTTAAAAAAAAAGGTCTGTTAGCATATATGGCAACACTGGCTGCCGGGGGAGGGGGGGGGGGGGGAGGGGACCTGCAACTGAATCCAAATCACATAATTGTGGGAACCTACTAGGATCTGGAGGAGTTGACCCGGAGGGCACAGATCCAGAAGAGGCTGTGCGGGATGCCTCGTGGCGGCGGCGGTGCTGTCTCTTTGCCTCTGTGAAGGAAAAAAAAAAGGTAGGTCTGCAGTTAGCTGTGCCACATAGTACTTTTCACCGTTCATACTGTCCCATAGCTGTGGCACATAGTGGCTCTGCAACGTTCAAACTGTCCCATAGCTGTGCCGCATAGTGGCTCTGCAACGTTCATACTGCCCCATAGCTGTGGCACATAGTGGCTCTGCAACGTTCAAACTGTCCCATAGCTGTGCCGCATAGTGGCTCTGCAACGTTCATACTGCCCCATAGCTATGCCACATAGTGGCTCTGCAACGTTCAAACTGCCCCATAGCTGTGCCACATACTTTTGGGTACCTGCGTACTGACCTCTGCGAATCTCCTTGCGAAGCTCCTGCAGGCGCTCTGGGCTTTTGGACTTGAGATCGCCCCATTTTTTCACAATCTGGGCCTTGCTGCGAGTTATCCCAAATCGCTTCCTGAGGCCCTCAGACACCACACGGACAACTTCATCCTTGTGCTGGTTGCGGTGCAGCACCAGCCCAGTTGTCTCGTACTGCATCCGATCCATTGTTCCAATAAGGAACTTGAGCTCTGGGATGCCCATAGGAAGATCACGGCGACTGGCAGCCATTATCAAGATGTCAGGGAACCAAAACAACCTAGCGCAGGCACGCCGGAACGCTGTAACGTCATCACGCTGTCATAGACCACGAGCGTACATTACGTGACGCTCCGGCGTTAAATAACCATCCTTCGAACGGCATTTACTATGTGCGTTCATTCCGTACCGCTCAGCCGTCACAAATGTGACGCTGTCCATAAACGGCAACGCTATTGCGATGCCGATCTGGCGGCAGGACGGCGGAGTACAGCTCCTCCTCTGGGCATTGCTGTTCAGGGTCATTCCATCTAAAATGGCGGCGAGATTGCGTTCTGCTCCTCTGGGGCAGCCAGAGCTCCTTTTTTTTATTAGACAGATGGATGCCCTGGATTATGAGGGTCTGGAGAGCCGCCCTGCCCACCCACACATCCACAAGCGGGAAGTGCTTGGCCACATAGCCAGAATGATGGAGAGGAGGTTTGGCGTCTGCCGCAGTCAGCTTCAGCTGCGTAAAAAATGGGCTGACCTCCGCTATAAAACGCCACAAATGTTTGCTGAGTTGCGTGCGGAGGCAAGGCGAGGCAAGTACTAGTATGGGGGGATTGGGAGATGCACGCTGTCAGGAGGGGGGGGTTTGGGAGGGAGGCTTGCGCTCATGGTCGCCAACGTGACCTCAAATGCATTAAAACACATGCCCCGTTTTTGTAAAATTTAGTTATTTTCCAAGCAGAATATGCGTTGTCCGTGAGAAAACTTGTCAGGTTCCCTAATCTCAACCACCATCTTGAAATTATTATGATGTCCATTATTTTTAGTTTCTCAATTTCCCAAAAATATTAACGGAGGAGGTTGGCCTACTGATGAAATAATACGTTTTCCAAAGACAGGAAGACCATTGAACACCAGAGCCCACATACATGTCTGAGTATCGCACCCCTGTAAAGTGTGATCTCTATTTTATGTTTGAGTATATTGTAAGCTTTGATCTGCAGCACTCAACATTTGTGTGTAAACATTGTGATTCTTTACTTTAGGTGTAGAGAGACAGCGGCGGCAAGTCAGACCCACCATTGCCACCAGTACCCCATCTTCACAGTCCGGGACATCACGTAAGTTCACAATCATTGATTGCATTTTTTTTAACATCACACGGGACATAACAGGGTAGCTGAAATATTTGAAGACATTACAGACGCAATAATGACCCAGCGGCCTACCACGCCTCCACCATCTGTTGCGACCATGCACCCTCGCACCCCTGTGAAGTGTGATATAAATTTTCAGTTTCAGTATATTGTTAGCTTTGATCTGCAGCACTCTACATGTGTTTTTAAAGATTGCGTTTGTTAACTTTATGTGTAGAGAGACAGCGGCGGCAACAGGTACCTGCCATTGCCAGCAGCACCATAGCATCCACCACCAGCGGGAGCCCACAGTCCATGACGTCACGTAAGTTAACAATCATAGATTACAGTTTTTCAACTGCATACGGGACATAAGAGGGTAGCGGAAATATTTGAATACATTACAGACGCAGTAATGACCCAGCGGCCTACCACGCCACCACCAGACAGCAGACGGCCTCGCACCCCTACACCACCCTCAACACCTCCCTTCCGACACTCCTCTTCCTCCCCCGGGTCGGCGGCATTCTCCCCAGAACATAACATACGTAAGTGACCAAAACAGCGAGCGCTTCCCAACGGCGTGTTCCATAGTTAACCAGATCTGTTATTATTTCCTTTAAGATGCTGCAGCAGTGGCCAGATCGCTGGGGTGGGAAATTAGCAGCTCTGGTTCTGGCAATGAGGAACCGGCGTCCCTTCTCCGTAAGTATCAAGATAATACGAGTGGTTTTCTGCTGGATGTCACAATAGACAACTAAAACTGTAAAATTTAATAAAATTTACATCGCCCTGTGGTGCCAGACCAAATAGAAATTTACAACACACAAAATTTGGTCCTGCCCCAGAGGTCGAGATGTATTTTCAGCGGAATCAACGTTGGTTCTCCAACCTCTTCTATCCACAGAACCGCCCACCGTAAGAGAGCTCCTGGCGAGACAATTGCGCCTGGAGCGGACAGCAGCGCTCCTGCAGCAGACAGCAGCGCTCCTCCAGACTCAAGTAGAGCAGCATGGTGTGACGCTGCGACACCTCTTGGGCCGTGGAAGGAGATAATTTTTTTTTTTTGGGGTTTATGTTATATTTTGTTGTTTAATAATTTAAAACCAAGAAATTGTTACCAAAAAACCCAAAAATCTTCGCATTCTTTCTTTAATGTTTACCAAGCTATAAGGGTTAACAGCACCATTTTATAGGCATCACATTTAAAGTTATTTAGAGAGGTTTATATGACAGCAAAGCAAAAAAAAATATTTTTTTATACGGCGCGATCCTGCCAGGGTACAGCTCCAGAACCATTAAAGTACTGACAGTATTTTTCGCGACAGTCCCTTGCATCGTCTGCCTGTCTGCCAGATCCAAGTGCTTGAAGAGCTGTAAAATTATCCGGTTGTGTACGCCATTCCCAGGGCACAATATCTCCGGTTCTTGCGTCCACTGCATCAATAAACGAAGGAGGAGAATAGGAGCTCGTATCATGACGTCTCAGGAAATTATGGAGCACACAGCATGCCAAAACCACAAAGTCTATAGACGGCAGCTTCAAGTTGATAGCTGTGTGGAACACTCTAAACCGATTTGCCATAATCCCAAAGGCATTTTCAACCACACGACGGGCCCTCGACAACCGGTAATTAAAGATTCTGCGCTCCGGTGTGAGTGTTCTCTGTGCAAATGGCTTCAGCAAATGTGGATGAAGAGGGAAAGCTTCATCAGCGATGAAGACAAAATTTAGGTTTGCTTTTGTGTCTTCATTTAGTGGCAACAGCAGTTCATTGTTCCTCAAGCTTTCCCCAAATGAAGTGTGTTCAAAAACACCACCGTCGGAGACTCGACCATTCATGCCAACATCCACATCGACAAACTCATAGTTCGCATTGACAAGGGCCATGAGGATCACACTGAAATATCCTTTGTAGTTGAAAAAAAAGGATCCAGAGTTGGCTGGTTGCGTGATGCGCACATGCTTTCCATCTAATGCACCACCGCAGTTTGGAAACTGCCACAGCTCATCAAAATCGGAAGCAATCCTCTTCCAGTCATCCGCCGTCTTGGGAAACTGCAAGATGAGAAGGAAACATGTACAAATTAGGTCAAATATATTATGCACATACACTCTCATGTGGACATCCTACAGTGATTGAGGCGCAGTATGGATTAGTCTAACAAAGTCAACAACCCTGAGTATGCAGGCAGCCATTTTTTCAGATGGCTTCGGTGACTCAGAGGGGGTGCTAAACAATATATCTAAATTATATAATCAATAAAATTACGTTGGGAGCAGCAAATAAAAGAAGGGTGGCGCAGGGTTGGAGCAGCACATATCAGAATGGAGACGCAAAATGGTAGCAGCACATGTCAGACTGGAGGCGCAGGATCACAGCAGCACATGTCTGAATGGGGGCGCAGGATGGGAGCAGCACATGATAGGATGTAGAACATATACCAATAGAAATGCTCGCCATCAGGGCGTAGAACGGGTTCAATAGCTAGTATAATATATCGACATAACACAGCAGCCAAAAAAAATATAGTAGTACCTCCATATAATGCCTTAAGCTCTGCACAATGGCCTCGCATGTCTCCGGAATCACAACGCTCAGGAAAGGTCTGGAAACAGCGGCGGAAAACTGCAAATCCTGAAGAGACCTTCCTGTTGCCAGGAACCGCAGTGTCACCGCCAACCTTTCCTCCACGGGCACGGCTGCACGCATCGGCGTATCACGCCTTTGTATGAGTGGCGTAACAGCAGACAGTATTATTTTGAAGGATTCCTCGGACATCCGAAGGTAGTTTCGGAAATCATGAGGGTTATTGTCACGTAACTCTCTTATGAGACCCATGTGTGACAATGTGGATCATTTCTGCAGCCAGCTCCGGGTCCACATGCGACGTTTTCGTTTAGGACGTCTCTCCTCTTGGAGACGTGCTGCCTCAAACACCAGGGCAGCAGCAACAACAGAACTCTCATCGGAAGTGAGCATAGTTCCTAAAAAGAAAACAAACGTACAATAAATACACGTGCTTACAAAACAATGTTCTGACCATTGATCTAATAACTATATATGTTACTACTGGTATTAAATGGGGCAGTCAACCATCTCGATCTGTAAAAGGATTAATTAATTGGGCCACGCTACAGCTGTGTACCTGAGGTTATCAGGCCTACCCTACTCAAAGGAACAATCGACCACACTCCAGCGTTTATCCCCGTTGAAGCGCAACATATGCTACGCTGTAGCGTTATACATACCTTTTGCGGTAAAAGTCTAGTAGTTAAAAGTCCAGGGAATCCAGCGAATTTAGGAGTTCTGTTTACAGCACGTGCTACAGAGAGAAATGAATAGCGCGCTCGAGAGCTCCGGTTTTATCCGCTGGGAACAATAGTCCTTTGTCGAATGAGCGCACAGTATTGTACCGCCCAATCAGCACACGGGAGGTGGAGAATTCAGCGCTCCTACGTAGCCAGCTCCTCCGCCCTTTACATCGTATACAATATCGTGCACACCTTTGTTACACCATGCGATCATGCCGCCACAGCGGGACACTAGACGACGAAAGAAAGTTTCAAACGATGTGCTACGACGTATGATTCACAGCGGGGTCCCTGATCGCAGGAGCGTGTCACACACTGCGATATCGTACCTATATCGCTCGAACGTCACAAATCGTGCCGTCGTAGCGATCAAAATTGCACTGTGTGACGGTACCCTAACGAGAGCACCACATGAAGACCCTCCACCCCCACAGGCCGCCCCAGAGCACGAGCATAACATTAATTCAAACCTGAAATAAAGATTAAACAACAACCACAAGATGGATTTCATCACCCAGGTATCATTTTAATCAGTATAATGGCACCGACCTGACACTGTCTGTAATAATAATAATAATAATAATTTTATTTATATAGCGCCAACATATTCCGCAGCGCTTTACAAATTATAGAGGGGACTTGTACAGACAATAGACATTACAGCATAACAGAAATACAGTTCAAAACAGATACCAGGAGGAGTGAGGGCCCTGCTCGCAAGCTTACAAACTATGGGGAAAAGGGGAGACACGAGAGGTGGATGGTAACAATTGCTTTAGTTATTCGGACCAGCTATAGTGTAAGGCTCAGGTGTTCATGTAAAGCTGCATGAACCAGTTACCTGCCTAAGTATGTAGCAGTACAGACACAGAGGGCTAATACTGCATAAAGTGTATGAGAACATGATGCGAGGAACCTTTTTTTTTTTTTTTTTATTATTATAAATAGGCCACACAGGGATCGTTAGGTTAATGCATTGAGGCGGTAGGCCAGTCTGAACAAATGAGTTTTTAGGGCACGCTTAAAACTGTGGGGATTGGGGATTAATCGTATTAACCTAGGTAGTGCATTCCAAAGAATCGGCGCAGCACGTGTAAAGTCTTGGAGACGGGAGTGGGAGGTTCTGATTATTGAGGATGCTAACCTGAGGTCATTAGCGGAGCGGAGGGCACGGGTAGGGTGGTAGACTGATACCAGGGAGGAGATGTAGGGTGGTGCTGAGCCATGGAGTGCTTTGTGGATGAGGGTAGTAGTTTTGTACTGGATTCTGGAGTGGATGGGTAGCCAGTGTAATGACTGGCACAGGGTAGAGGCATCGGTGTAACGGTTGGTGAGGAATATGATCCTGGCTGCAGCATTCAGGACAGATTGGAGCGGGGAGAGTTTTGCAAGAGGGAGACCGATTAGTAGAGAGTTACAATAGTCCAGACGAGAATGAATAAGTGAAACAGTCAGAGTTTTTGCAGAGTCGAAAGTAAGAAAAGGGCGAATTCTAGAAATGTTTTTGAGATGCAGGTAAGAAGAGCGAGCCAGTGATCGGATGTAGGGGGTGAATGAAAGGTCAGAATCAAGGATGACCCCAAGGCAGCGGGCATGTTGCTTTGGAGTAATGGTGGAACCGCACACGGAGATGGCAATGTCAGGCAAAGGTAGGTTAGTAGAGGGAGAGAACACGAGGAGTTCAGTTTTTGACAGGTTTAGTTTCAGATAGAGGGAGGACATGATGTTAGAGACAGCGGTAAGACAATCACTGGTGTTTTCTAAAAAGGTCGGTGTGATATCGGGAGCAGAAGTGTATAATTGGGTGTCGTCAGCATAGAGATGGTACTGGAAACCAAATCTACTGATTGTTTGTCCAATAGGGGCAGTATACAACGAGAAGAGTAGGGGGCCTAGGACTGATCCTTGAGGAACCCCAACAGTAAGGGGAAGGTGAGAGGAGGAGGAACCAGCAAAACATACAGTGAAGGATCGGTCAGAGAGATAGGAGGAGAACCAGGAGAGAACGGTGTCCTTGAGGCCGATGGAGCGGAGCATAGTGAGGAGGAGCTGATGATCCACAGTGTCGAATGCTGCAGAGAGATCCAAGAGAATTAGCATGGAGTAGTGACCATTAGATTTAGCTGTTAGTAGGTCATTAGAGACTTTAATGAGGGCAGTTTCAGTAGAGTGTAAAGAGCGGAAGCCAGATTGAAGAGGGTCGAGAAGAGAGTTATCTGAGAGATAGCGGGTAAGACGGGAGTGGAGCAGGCGTTCGAGGAGTTTAGAGATGAAGGGAAGATTAGAGACAGGTCTATAATTAGCGGCACAGTTTTGATCGAGGGATGGTTTTTTAAGTAATGGATGTATGATGGCATGCTTAAATGAGGAGGGAAAAATACCGGAAGTGAGGGA
Organism: Ranitomeya imitator; assembly: GCF_032444005.1. Classification (NCBI taxonomy): domain Eukaryota; kingdom Metazoa; phylum Chordata; class Amphibia; order Anura; family Dendrobatidae; genus Ranitomeya; species Ranitomeya imitator. The sequence continues at coordinate 736,632,804 of NC_091284.1, read as the reverse complement.
AAGGTTGAATATTTTTGTTAGGTGAGAGGTGATAGCCGGGGAAAGGGACTGGAGGAGATGTGACGGAATGGGGTCACTGGTGCAAGTGGTCGGGCGAGAAGATGCAAGGAGCCTGCTTACTTCTTCTTCTGTAACTGCTTCAAAGTCAGAGAGTGAACTAGATGCAGTGGGGGAGGGAGGACAGTGCATGGTATGAAGAGATTGGGAGATGATTTCCTGTCGAATGTGGTCAATTTTTTCTTTGAAGTAATTGGCCAGATCGTCAGCACGGAGATCCGTGGTTGGGGCCTGCTCTCTTGGGTTGAGTAGGGACTGGAACGTGTCAAAGAGACGTTTAGGGTTATTGGACAGGGAGGTGATGAGGGTGTTGAAGTAGGTTTGTTTGGAGAGGTGAAGGGCAGAATTGTATGTCTTTAGCATGAACTTATAATGGATGAAATCTTCGGGTAGATTAGATTTTCTCCACAGACGTTCTGCGCACCTGGAGCACCGCTGCAGGAAACGTGTTTGCAGCGTGTGCCACGGTTGTTGCCGTCTGTGCCGAGTTGTTTTATGTATAGGAGGAGCAGCTTCATCCAGAGCACTTTGCAGGGTTTCATTGTAATGCTTCAATGCAGAATCAGGACATGAGATGGAGGAAATAGGGGCCAATGAGGACTGCAAGTTCATCATAAGTTTCTGGGTGTTAATGGCCTGTATGTTTCTATAGGTGTGGAAAGTGGGGGTGACCTGAGCGGGATGGCAGTTCTTGATAGAGAATGAAAGAAGGTTGTGGTCAGAGAGCGGGAGAGGGGAGTTTGTGAAGTCATCCACTGAGCAAAGTCGGGAGAAGACCAAGTCAAGGGAGTTTCCATCTTCATGTGTTGGAGAGTTAGTATGCTGCGAGAGGCCAAAAGAGGAGGATAGAGATAAAAGGTGAGAAGCAGATGGGGAGAGGGGAGAGGCAATGGGGATGTTGAAATCACCCATGATAAGGGTGGGGGTGTCACAGGAGAGAAAGTGTGGAAGCCAGGTGGCAAAGTGATCCAGGAACTGATGAGAGGGGCCGGGAGGACGATACACCACTGCCACTCGCATGGAGAAGGGGACGTAGAGTCTGACCACATGGACCTCAAAGGAAGGGAAGACAAGTGAGGGTACTTGGGGGATAACTTGGAAAGTACATTTGGGTGAAAGGAGCAGACCAACGCCTCCACCTGCTCTGTTGTCTGATCTTGGGGTATGAGAAAAGTGTAGTCCACCATATGAAAGAGCAGCAGCAGCGGTGGTGTCTGACTGCTGGATCCAGGTTTCAGTTAGAGCCAGGAGATTAAGAGAATTAGAAAGGAAGAAGTCATGAATGAAGGAGAGTTTATTACACACAGAGCGAGAATTCCAAAGGGCACAATTGAAAGAGACAGCAGGCATGCAGGGAATATTAATAAGGTTAGAGGGGTTTCTGGGTGTAGCAATTGGGAGGTTTGACTGGCTATAACATGGGGGGCCGGGGTTTGGAGATATGTCTCCAGCGACTAGGAGAAGGAGGATCGAAAGAGTGAGCAGATGGTTAAGTGATTTGTGAGAGCGTCTCTTGTGTTGGATGTTGGGACTGAATGGATCTGTGCTGTTAAGCAATGTGAACAGAGCATGAGTGCTATACATAGGAGAGGCAAGGACAGAGGGGCTGATATGGATGGAGTGTAGAGAGTTAATGTCTGTAGGTTTGTCTGTGTCTGTAGGTTTCTGTACACAATCCTGCTGACAGGTTCCCTTTAAGAGCGATAAACAAATGCAGACCTAATCAGCCTTTGCAATGGTCATTGTGAGGGTAGGGGATATATATATATATATATATATATATATATATATATATATATATCATTGACACACACACTTATATATATATGTGCACATGGGCCAATAAATCACTTTCTTTTTTCCTATTGGAGTGCTGTCTTCATTTTTTGGACTATAGTATGAGGTTTGGTATATACCTGGAAGGATTTTTTGCACCCTTTGTTTTCTTTTGGTGCTGCTTTTTGTTTTCTATATTTAATACAGAGCTATATAGCTTAAAAGCCGGTAATTCAATTGCCAGCTTTTGCTATCTCCTTATCAAACCCAACAGGTTATTAGACATGGTTTACATACAGTAAACCACTTCATACCCCTTATATTTTTACATATTCCTCACTAATAATGTTAGTGTCTGTTTGTAAAATTTGGGAGCTCTAGGTGTTAAAATAAAGGGTTAAATCACAGAAAAAACTGGCGTGGGCTCCTGCGCAATTTTCTCCGCCAGAGTGGGAAAGCTAGTGACTGAGGGCAGATATTAAAAGCCTAGAGAGGGACCATGGTTATTGGCCCCCCTGGCTAAAAACATCTGCCCCAGCCACCCCAGAAAAGGCACATCTGTAAGATGCGCCTATTCTGGCGCTTAGCCTCTCTCTCTTTCCACTCCCGAGTAGCCGTGGGATATGGGGTAATAAGGGGTTAATGTCATCTTGCTTATGTAAGGTGACATTCAGCCAGGTTAATAATGGAGAGATGTCAATAAGACACCTATCCATTATTAATCCAATAGTTATGAAGGGTTAAAAAAACACACACATTATGAATAAAGTATTTTAATGAAATAAATACATTCATGGGGTTTATTGTACTCTCAATCCAACTGATAGTAACATAGTAACATAGTTAGTAAGGCCGAAAAAAGACATTTGTCCATCCAGTTCAGCCTATATTCCATCATAATAAATCCCCAGATCTACGTCCTTCTACAGAACCTAATAATTGTATGATACAATATTGTTCTGCTCCAGGAAGACATCCAGGCCTCTCTTGAACCCCTCGACTGAGTTCGCCATCACCACCTCCTCAGGCAAGCAATTCCAGATTCTCACTGCCCTAACAGTAAAGAATCCTCTTCTATGTTGGTGGAAAAACCTTCTCTCCTCCAGACGCAAAGAATGCCCCCTTGTGCCCGTCACCTTCCTTGGTATAAACAGATCCTCAGCGAGATATTTGTATTGTCCCCTTATATACTTATACATGGTTATTAGATCGCCCCTCAGTCGTCTTTTTTCTAGACTAAATAATCCTAATTTCGCTAATCTATCTGGGTATTGTAGTTCTCCCATCCCCTTTATTAATTTTGTTGCCCTCCTTTGTACTCTCTCTCTTGATGACCCTCGATCTTCTGAAAAAAATTGAAAAATAGAAAAACACCAATATCCCATACCTGTCCGCCGTACAGTCATGTCCCACGATGTAAATCCATCTGATGGGGTTAAATAATTTTACAACCAGAAGACTGCTAATGTGGCTGCCCTGGCTGTAAAAACGTTGGAATGAATGGAATGCACGGGAACGTAGCTTTGTAGACTTGCGGTGCTGCGCCCCCTGGTGGCATAAACTCATATGAACTCTAGCGTGGGAATTTTTCTGAATATTTTCTCATGCTAGAGTTCATATGAGTTTCTGCCACCAGGGGGCGAAGCACCGCAAGTCACCGAAGCTGCATTCCATTCATTCCCCAGTTTTTACAGCCCGGGGCTGCTGCATTAGCGGGCTCCTGGTTGTAAAATTATTTAACCCCTTCAGATGGATTTACATCATGGGACATGACTGCACGGAGGACAGGTATGGGATATTAGTGTTTTTTAATTTTCAATTTTTTTCAAAAGATCGAGGGTCATCAGTTGGATTGAGAGTACAATAAAGATATTAAAACCCATGTGTATTTATTTCATTAAAATACTTTATTCATAATGTGTTTGTTTATTTAACCCTTTATAACTATTGGATTAATAATGGATAGGTGTCTTATTGACATCTCTCCATTATTAACCTGGCTTAATGTCACTTTACTAATGGTTCTGTCCCCACATGAGGCAAATGGAGGTGTGGTTGATTAATAAGAGTTGTGAGAGAGAATCGTACCTTCAGTATTTCCTCGATATGAGGCAGACAGGACCAATGCTGTTCAGCGTCCTGAGAGATGATGCACACCAGGGCTTGTGCAATCCGGACTTGTTTCTTTGAAATCTGGACATACAGTACAGCGTATAACTGGTAATACAGTACTTTCTCCAGAAATGCAGGTGTAGACAAGGTACAGTAAGATGTAGCATCAAGTATGACTGCAAGTGTGAGCAGCAAGAGGTCGAAAGACTGATGTCTTCCTAAGCCCGGTTCAAGCGTGTTCTCTCACAACAGCAAGTAAACTGAAAATGAAATGACTGCCAGAGGAAGAGAAGACTTGACCCCTGAACCGGAAGTGAAAGACATGCCCACAAGAATTAATGAATAACAAGCTGCCATACAGAAAAAGGCCATTGGGTGGCAGCAGAGTAAAATATAACAACATACATGGAACAGCACACTAATTAGCAAGGTGACATTAACCTCTTATTACCCCATATCCCACCGCTACTCGGGAGTGGGAAGAGAGAGGCTAAGTGCCAGAATAGGCGCATCTTTACAGATGTGCCTTTTCTGGGGTGCCTGGGAGCAGATGTTTTTAGCCGGGGGGACCCTCTCTAGGCTATTAATATCTGCCCTCAGTCACTGGTTTTCCCACTCTGGCCTAGAAAATTGAGCGGGAGCCCACTCCAGTTTTTTCCGTGATTGCACCCTTTATTTTAACACCTAGAGCTCCCAAATTTTACACACAGACACTTCTAACATTATTAGTGAGGAACATGTAAAAATATAAGGGATATGCCTTTAGTTACTGTATGTAATCCATGTCTCATATCCTGTCTAGTTTGAAAAGGAGATAGCAAAAGCCGGCAACTGAATTAACGGTTTTTCTGCTCTCTAGCTCTGTATTAAATATAATTATATATATACATGTATATATATATGTGTATCACTGACATATATATATACAGTTTATATAGAGTGTATATATGTTTTCACGAATATTTGAGCCCATGGATCCATTCTATGTCCATTTTGCAAGTTCTCTCGCCGTATGGATGCCATACGGATACAATACAGAAGTTTATATGCGTAAAATACGCAGCCACACCTTGCCAACGGATGACATACGGATCACTGTTCAGCAAACATTTCTGCATATTTGGTCCGTAAAAAACAGACTGTATTTTTATACGTTGTGTGTGACTCCAGCCTTAGAGTGAATAGCTTCAGCAAAAAGTTGGTTATGCTTACAGCAGATGAACAGATAATTGGCAAACAAATGGAGAACTGCTGGCAGTAGAGCTGAACAAGCAAAAATGTTGGTATGTTTGTAGTGACAATACATTCCGATGCAGCAGCGTTGTAGTATGAATAAGTCCAGAGATTAAATAGTTAAGTTTATAGCACATGAGAGGTTAATTGCAGATTTGAGCCAGGAAGTAAATGCAGAATGAAAAAAAAACAACAGAAGTTAGCTTTATGATGATTGTCAGCTGAGATAACTGAGGGGCAAACTGCAAAGTATAATGTGATTGAACACAAAAGCATGCGTGTATGAGGAAGCCTTAAAAGGCTTTGGGTGATGATGTCACTGGAGTTCCCTATGCAGCTCGTGAATACAATTGGCAGCGGCCATATTGGAAGGAGCATAGCATGGCCCTAGTGCTGAGGCAGGTGCATAAGGTGGCTAAAATAAGTATTTGATACACTGCCGATTTTTGCAAGTTTTCCCACCTAAAAAGAATGGAGAAGTCTGAAATTTGTTTTGTTTCGTAGGTACACTTCAACTGTGAGTGACACAATAACAAAAAAATCCAGAAAATTACATTGTACGATTTTAACATAATTACTTTGCATTACATTGCATGAAATAAGTATGTTATACAATAGAAAAACAGAACTTAATATTTGGTACAGGAACCTATGTTTGCAATTACAGAGGTCAGACATTTTGTATAATTCTTGACCAAGTTTGTACACACTGCAGCAGGAATTATGGCCCACTCCTCCATACAGATGTATCGCCCAATCAGGGAAGCGGGGAACTCGGTACCGGGTTCTGCGGTTCACAGGGGGACGTCACGGTGGCTGACACGGTCCGTGGCCCTGGGACGTCCGTGTAAAAGGAAAAGGTCTTTAAAGAGATAATGTTCGTGATGCCACCTGTGGTATTCGGTCAGGGTGACCGACGCTGCTTTAAGGGGTCCGCTGGGGTGATGTTATGGCAGCTAGATGGTATACCTTCCCGCAGGTGAAGTATGTCCCCAGGGCTTCCCAGTGTGTAGATGGTGGATGGTGAGAGGCGCAGGGAAGAACGAGGACACAAGGTTGCAGTCTCTTTACCTTTACTGAAGACTTCCGCATCCACAGTCCAGGGCACCAGATCACAGGGTAGGCAGAGTCCAGCCGGTTTGGAGGCAAGTCCAGAGTTTCCTTGTCCAGGTGGAAATCAGTAGCCTTCCTCTAGCACTGCAGTGTTGTAGTCCCTTACTGCTAAGCTTCTCATAAGGTCCTCACAACTGTTATAGATGTTATCTCTCTCTCTCTGTCCCCCGGATAGTATAGGACAAACCCGTATGACTGGTGGCTTGAGGCGGTTTATAGGGACTCTATCATGCCCCAGCCTCTAAGGGGTGCCAACATACCTCCTGGGTGTAGGGCGGACAGGTAACGTGAAATTAGCTGTCCTGCCGGTCTCTGGAGCAAGGCATAAAGAACATTACTCCCTCGGTGTTCCAGCTACCGGGCTTCTGCGCCTCAGAAGGAGGCAGCCTGTGTAGGGCTGGTCCCCTTCTGATATCCACTCCTTTGCTACGACTTCTTTGCACACGTCGCTGCAATACAGTTCTGCCTTCAATGTCTCTTTCCAGGAGCTGCAGCTCTGAGGGCATGCACAGCTCCGTGTCCTTCTCCCTCAATCTCTGACAGAATCCCACCCTTGTCAGGGACCAACTACCTGAGCGAAGTTCAGCCAGCAACTAATTCACTTTCCCTACAGGTCACCAGTTTTACCAAAGTGTGGGGAGTGACCTAATAAATAGGAGCAAGAGCTCCCCCTGGTGGCCTGGAGTGTGAAATGTGTTGCATGTTTGTGATACCTGGATGCAGTTGTCCTTCTTTGCCTCCAAACGTAACATAACTCTCCCCTAGAGGAAAATTACATTACTGCAGTGACCAGGACTCTGGGGCGCTGCACAGATCTTATAGGTTTCAGGGTTTTCGCTGGCCAGCATTGAGTTTCTGCTCCCTCCAAAGAATTTTTATTTGGTTCAGGTATGAAGATTGGCTAGGCCACTCCAGGACCTTGAAATGCTTTTTATGGAACCACTCCTTAGTTACCCTGGATGTGTGCTTCTGGTGGAAGACCCAGACACGATCCATCTTAAGTGCTCTTAATGAGGGAAGGAGGTTGTTGGCCACAATCGTGAGATACATGACCCCATCCATTCTCCCTTCAATACGGTACAGTCGTCCTGTCTCCTTTGCAGAAAAGCACCCCCAAGGGCATGACTTTTCTCTAGAGCCTCTGATGTTGGGGTTAGGTTTGGCTCCCAATGAACACCAGGTGCTACTCTAGGACAGACCAAGGATGCATGGTAGCTGAACCCCAAGGGACTGGCAGCTGGAGTGGCCTGGAAGGAAAGAACAGCTGATGCAGGCAGGCACAGGCAGGTGCGGACTGGTAGAGCTGGCACAGCAAGTGCAGGCGGGTATGGCGGAAATTCAGATTGGCACGGCAGGTGCAGGCGGGTCCAGCTGATTTACGCACTGGGCCAGCAGGTGCTAGCGAGTCTCGCTGATGTACATGCTCGCACGGCAGTTGCTAATGGATCCTGCTGATGTACAGACTGGTATGACGGTGCGGGTGGATCCTACTGATGTACAGACTGGCACGGCAGGTGCTGGCAGATCTGGTTGTAACACAGACTGTCAAGGTAAGTATTGGCAAGAAGATTAGAGATGGCCAGATACTAGGGGGAAGTAGCAGACTCGGACCTGAGAACTAGGTAGCGTGTTTAGGAACAGACTAATAACGTTGCACATGTACCTCCAAGCAGGTGAAGGTGCCTTAAATAATAAGTGTATCCCAGCTTTTGACTGGGGCTACTTAGGACAATGCGCTGGCCCTTTTAGAAGGAGGGAGAGCACATGCACATGCCCTAAGCACAGTGCCCGGGGATCTACGCGCCATGTGCCTACCCCGGGCATCAGCAGAAAAGGAAGGAGGCGGAAGAGCGGGACGGCGTAGCACATTGCTAAGGTTAATGTTTGAGACTGTAGTCACAGCTTTCTTCAGGTCATTGACTAGGCCCTCCCATGCAGTTTTGGGGGAATCATACTTGCCCTATGAGGCGAGATCTTGCATGGAGCCAGACCAAGGAAGATTGACAGTCATCTAGAGTTTCTTCGATTTTCTAATAATTGTGCCAACAGTTGTTGCCTTCTCACCAAGCTGCTTGCCTATTGCCCTGTAACCCATGCCAGCCTTGTGCAGGTCTACAATTTTTGCCCATGTGTCCTTAGACAGCTCTTCTGTCTTGGCCATGGTGGAGAGGTTGGAGTGTAATTGATTGTGTGGACAAGTGTTTTTTTTATATAGGTAGCAAGTTCAAACAGTTGCAATTAATAAAGGTAATGAGTGCAGAGTAGGAGGCTTCTTAAAGAAAAACTAAACAGGTCTGTGACTGAGAATTCTTGCTGGTTGGTAGATGATCAAATACTTATTTCATGCAATAAAAGGCAATTTAATTATTGAAAAATCATACAATGTGATTTTCTGGATTTTATTTTTAGATTCTGTCTCTCACAGTTGAAGTGTGCCTACAATAAAAATTACTGACCCCTCCATTCTTTGTAGAGGGTAAAACTCAGCAGTTTCAAATACTTATTTTCCCCACTTTAATTATCACCTGTTATGATTGTTGGATCCTGTGTCATCAGCTTTGAATAGATATGTTATCTGTAATTTTATTTCTATAGCACCAACATATTCCACAGCACTTTACATTTTAGCGAGGGCTTGTAGAGACAATAAAGGACATTACAGAATTACAATAATTACAAAAATCAACAGATACTAAGAGGAATGAGGGCCCTGCATGGAAGCTTACAGTCTATGGAAGAAATAGAGGAGACACCAAAGGTCGATGATAACAATTGCTTGCATTGTACAGGGGGGACTAGTCCAAGTTCACACAAATCAGAGGGGAGCATTGTCTCTTAAAGTCACAGTGCAAGTCAGCTTTTGGCAGGGGCTGACCCTTACAATAGAGGGAAATCCTGACAGAGTGGGCATTGCACACTAGCACGATATGGCAGTCTGATAGAGTGAAAAATATTCTGTTCAACATGGAAAACCCCTTTAATTAAAAAATAATCAAACAGACAAAAAATATTTAGAAATGGGTATAAATATAGAGGAAATAACAGAAGACTTTACAATTAAGGTTATTAGTATGCAGAACTCAAGTTGCACATAAAAATCATGCAAACCTTATAATGAAACACACATGCATACAAAAATAGAGAAAAAGACCACACAGAAGATGGGATGAATAAATATGACACGAAGTCTCCAACTTGAATACCAAAGCTTCTAAACATAGACATATTAGTCATCAAAGATATCCACAAACTCTAGAGGATTCAAAATATAAACATATGAAGAAGAGTCATGGAGACAAAGAATAATTTGGACAGTACTCCGCTACCCTCAACGACATCAGTGCTGCCTGTGCCTGCTCCGTTACGCTCAGCTGCTCGTCATCCCGGATGACATCTGGACTGCCAGAGCCAGTTCCATCTTGCTCAGCCGCTTGCCATCGGTCTAGCTTACCGCTACCAGTTATCTTGTCCAGTCCTCCTGTTCTGCTGGGCCAGCTGCCATGTGTCAGGGGTCTAACTGGAGGTAGCACCTGCGTCCCTGGGACATTCCAATCTGACCCTGCTTGAGGGGTCTTACTACGGGTGTCTGGGGCTCGCATAGTCACGCCCCCTTTGGAGCCCCCCAGGCCTTGGCAACATTTGTGCCTCCTCTTCCATTTGTTGCAATCTGTACTGCTGGAGAAGTCCACATATATAGCCCAGGCTACATTTAAAGAAAATGGAACAGATATAGAAACCACAAATGTAGTTTAGGGGTTTTCCGACAGTAATAGTGAATTTCATACTAATGGTGTTTCTCACAAAATTAGAATATTATCAAAAAGTTAATTTATTTCAGTTCTTCAATACAAAAAGTGAAACTCATATATTATGTAGAGTCATTACAGACAGAGTGATCTATTTCAAGTGTTTATTTCTGTTAATGTTGATGATTACAGCTTACAACCAATGAAAATCCAAAAGTCATTATCTCAGTAAATTAGAATACTTTATAACACCAGCTTGAAAAATTATTTTAAAATCCAAAATGTTGGTCTACTGAAATTTATGTTCAGTAAATGCACCCAATACTTGGTCGGGGTTCCTTTTGCATCAATGCAGCCTGGCATGGAAGCGATCAGCCTGTGGCACTGCTGAAGTGTAATGGAAGCCCAGGTTGCTTTGATAGCAGACTTCAGCTCGTCTGCATTGTTGGGTCTGGTGTCTCTTATCTTCCTCTTGACAATACCCCATATATTCACTACGGGGTTAGGCCATGTGCACACGTACAGTATTTTTCGCGTTTTTTCGCTATAAAAACGTGATAAAAATGCGAAAAAAACGCTTACATATGCCTCCTATTATTTACAATGTATTTCGCATTTCTTGTGCAAATGTTGCCTTTTTTTCCACTAAAAAATCGCATCGCGGAAAAAAAAGCAACATGTTCATTAACTTTGCGGAATTGCGGTGACTCCGCACACCGAGGAATGCATTGATCTGCTTACTTTCCGCATGGGGCTGTGCACACCATGCGGGAAGTAAGCAGATTATGTGCGGTTGGTACCCAGGGTGGAGGAGAGGAGACTCTCCTCCACGGACTGGGCACCATATAATTGGTTAAAAAAAAGAATTAAAATAAAAAACAGTGATATACTCACCTTCAATGTCTTCCTGCCTCTCAGCAATGCACGCTGCCGCTTCCATTCCTATAAATGCTCTGTGTGAAGGACCTGCGATGACGTCGCGGTCTTGTGATTGGTCGCGTGACCGCTCATGTGACCGCTCACGTGACCGCGACGTCATGGAAGGTCCTGCACACACACACCATCTATAGCAGAGGTCCCCAACTCCAGTCCTCAAGGCCCACCAACAGGTCATGTTTTCAGGATTTCCTTTGCATTGCACAGGTGATGCAATTATTACCTGGGCAAGACTAAGGAAATCCTGAAAACATGACCTGTTGGTAGGCCTTGAGGACTGGAGTTGGGGACCTCTGATCTATAGGAATGGACGCCGCTGAGGAGATCGGCTGTCTGCAGAGGGTGAGTATAACCATTTTTTTTATTTTATTTTATTATTTTTAAACATTCTATCCTTTACTATTGATGCTGCATAGGCAGCATCTATAGTAAAAAGTTGGACACACTTGTCAAACACTATGTTTGACAAGTGTGACCAACCTGTCAGTCAGTTTTCCAAGCGATGCTACAGATCGCTTGGAAAACTTTAGCATTCTGCAAGCTAATTACGCTTGCAAAATGCTAAGAAAACCGGGGAAAAAACGCAAAAAAAAAAATGCGGATTTCTTGCAGAAAATTTCCGGTTTTCTTCAGGAAATTTCTGCAAGAAATCCTGACGTGTGCACATACCCTTAAGGTCAGGCGAGTTTGCTGGCCAATCAAGCAGTGATACTGTTATTTTTAAACCATGTATTTGTACTTTTGTCAGTGTGGACAAGTGCCAATTCAACACAGTGGACCTACACCAGCAGATGACATGGCTCACCAAACCACCACTGATTGTGGAAACTTCACACTAAACCTCAAGCAGCTTGGATTGTGGCCTCTTCGCTCTTCCTTCAGACTCTGGGACCTTGATTTCCAAATGAAATGAAAAATTTACTTTCATCTGAAAACATCACCTTGGACCACTGAGCAACAGTCCAGTTCTTTTTCTCCTTGGCCCAGGTAAGACGCTTCTGGTGTTGTCTATTGGTCATGAGTGGTGTGGCACAATGAATGTGACACTTGTAGCCCATGTCCTGGATACAGGCGGTAGCTCTCGAAGCAATGACTCCAGCAGCAGTCCACTCCTTGCGAACCTCCCTCATATGTTTTAATGGCCTTTTCTTAACAATCCTTTCAAGGCTGCGGTTATCCCGGTTGCTTGTGCACCATTTTCTACCACACTTTTTCCTTCCACTCAATTTTCCATTAATATGCTTGGATACAGCACTCAGTGAACAGCCAGCTTCTTTAGCAATCACCTTTTGTGGCTTACCCTCCTTGTGGAGTGTGTCAATGACTGCCTTCTGGACATTATTCTAATTTACTGAGATAATGACTTTTGGATGTTCATTGGCTTTAAGCCATAATCATCACCATAAACAGAAATAAACACTTGAAATAGATCACTCTGTTCGTAATGACTCTATATAATATGAGTTTCACTTTTTATATTGAAGAATTGAAATAAATTACTTTTTTGATGATATTCTAATTTTGTGAATAGCACCTGTATATGTCTATCTATTTTAAATACTATATATAATGCGTACTAATGTCATAATATTACCCTATTATCTCTCTTAACGAGTCTTTTGCAATATCGTTATCTGGGCGATCCAACGTGGAGCGCACAAACGCCCTTCTTTTTAACTATGCTAGTCACATGTCCTTTCTAATATCATCAGATGTGTGAACATGCCCCCTCGCATTTGTCCTAAGATTGTTACATGTTCGCTCCGGCATGGAGCGCATATATTCTACGGAACTTCCCTAAACTACTGTTTCCTTTTATTTTGTGCATCTCAGGCTGGAAAGCTAATCATGACTTACAGTTTGGGATGCACCTTATACCATCATGGTGCACTGGGATATCAGGACGCTGATGCACCCTATTATTTATACGATTTATACACTTCTATAACTTGATTATTTTGGCTTAAATAGACTAATATGACATCTAAGGGCCCGCTTAAGTCTGCATTATCCTGAGAAATTGCATTCTGGGGTGGAACACACAAAAATTTGTTTTTCTGACCTGGAAATAGTCCAAAAAGTCATGGACAAATAGGACTATTTTTTAATGAATGACTTGAGCGTTTTGAGATTTGTTATTGGTTTACAAGTGGCATGTGTAGCTTGAGGCTCATGATAACTTAATAAAGATATAAAATGGGAGATTTCCTGGCATACTCACTGCATTTCTCCGATGAAGCTACAAGCGAAACATACGTTGGGGTACATGAATCCTTTTATTTTTGGGTAAGGATTCCACCACCTTCCACTATTTTCACCATAGTGTGTGTGTGAAAAAGAGCCACCTTCCTGATTTCCTATTCTTTTGCATGTTTGTCACACATAAATGTTTCAGATCACCAAACAAATGTAAATATTAGACAAAGATAAACACAAGTAAACACAAATTGCAGTTTTTCAATAAAGTCTTTATTATTAAGGGACAAAAAAGAAATCCAAACCTACAAGGCCCTGTGTGAAAAACTGATTGCTCCTCCCCCTCCTAAAACATAAATTACCTGTGATTTATCACATCTTTGGGAAGCTGAGCTCAAATTTACCAAGACACACACCTGTTCTAATTCAAGTAATAACTTAAGTAGGACCTGCCTGACAAAGTGAAGTAGTGTCACAACAGAGCTGTTGGGTGACCCGGGGCCAAGGGCTCCTTTCCTGGCACTAACACTAGGGGGTGCCCTAGGTCGCCCTGCTCCATGGTATACTTCAGATGGCAGAGATGCCAGGGCCTCTGCACTTGCCATATCTTCTAAGTTAGCCCTCCTTTTGTTCCTTTCACCCAACCAGGCAAGAGGGGGTGCTACTATGCAACACAGTACACCAACCCGACAAACAGGGCAACACAGACAAGGGTTAACGGAAAACTCCATGCACACAAAATATTCACTCACATATAACAGAGGAATCAACCGAGGTGTGCAGGAAGGGGAAAAAAACAAAATAGAGAAGGATAAGGAATTACCAGGAGTACAAGCCAAACAACAATCGCTAATAACTCCTCCAGCTCTCCTTCTCATACCAACTTCTTTCCTCCATTAGTCTTACAGCAATAAAGCAAGCTCAGATGAAGATTAGTAGCAGAGCCCACATTATAAAGAGAAAAGGAGTGGCTAACCGAGCCCAGCTGAGCACCGGGATTCTCAACATGACCGATTAACCCCTGTTCTGCCAGAAGAAAAATAAACACATTTAATATGACAAAGAAGTGCTTCTTCTCAGTGCCGGAGTAGGAGCAATCAGACGCTGTGGTCTTCTGGCTTCACTCTGTCACAGTAACCCCATGACAAGTAGACCTCAAAAGCTAGATATCATGCCATGATCCAAAGAAATTCTGGAATAAATGAGAAACAAGGTAATTGAGATCTATCAGCTATCTATCTATAAACTGAATTTTGTGCTTACCTGTGTTATCTTTGTCTAATATTTAAATTTGTTTGGTGATCTGAAACATTTAAGTGTGAGAAACATGCAAAACAATTGGAAACCAGGAAGCCGGCAAACACTTTTTCACACAACTGTATATTCTGTGGGAATGCAACTCAATAAGGTGCGTGGTGAGGTAACACAGGAACCGTTTCCATTTAAATTTCCAGGCTGGTTTATTGATGCTTCATAAAAATACCACAAGCAAAGGAAATAAACAGCATTTCAGTTCAGGCAGCACAAAGTAAACAGTTCCAACAAAGTCACTTTAGTGACAGTCCAGGACACACAGGATGGATAGCGTCCAGCATAACAGGTAAGTCTGGAGACATCGCACAGGAGGTCTTTTTAGTTCTACATACAGGGCCATATAATGATGTGAACCACACCTACAGATGGGGTATGTGGACAGCCAGACCCGTCCATCTCTCAAGCTGCCTGTAAACCTGAACCAGGTGTACAAACAAGCCTCTTAGTATTATGTGAACTAGAGCATTTATCATGACTCAGTTGTTGGGTGACCCGGGACCAGGTCACCTAACACTTGGGGGCGCCTTAGCTCACCCTGTTTTCCTGGTTACTTCTGAAGGAGAAGATGCTGGGGCCACATACCTTGCCTTATCTGCTGAATCCACCCTCCATCTGTTCCGTTTGCTCACCCAGAGAAGAGGGGAGTAGTTATGCACCATGGTACACTAACCAGACTATCAAGGTAACACGGACGGGGAAACGGAAAATACCAGGCATACAAATATTCACTTACATATAGCAGAGGAATGCATCGGGGAGCGGAGGATGGGGTAAAACCAAAGAAGTATAAGGAAAGGGATTTATCACACTTACTAAACCAAGCATCAGTCACAAATAAACCCACCAAGCACCTTCTTATATAACTACTATCCTCCCAGCCATGCATCATAAGGTAGCTCTGACAATGTGTGTCAGTCAGGACTCAGATTATATAGGGGATAGGAGTGGCTAATAGTGCTCAGCTGAGAGCCCTAGCTCCCAGAGCAGCCAACATGGCCGTTTAGCCCCTGTGCTGCCAAATTTTTTTTACTCCATTTAAAAAGAAGGTGAAGTGCTTCTTTTCACTGCAGGAGTAGGAGAAATCAGATGCTGTGGTCTTCTGGCTCCTCTCTGTCGCGGTAACCCTGTGACAGCATTACACCAGGTTTACATCACAGAGGACAACCACCTCTGTGATAAATACTTCCCATCCACTATGTATCTGGTGGCCTCATTACAATGCCTATACATTTATATCATCTTGCATATACAGTATACTAACTTGCACTTTATTCCTGCTACTTTGATTGACATCTTTGGATGCCAGTTTTGACTTTCGATGACTGTTAGTCTCCCAGCATGAACTAGGGATTCTCAAACAGATCGTCATCATGGACAGGGGCTGTAAAATGGGACAGTAAAGGGAATTGGAGAGCGCAACAAAGGAGCAAAGGAGTGTGGTGAGCAAGGAAACCATACTGAGCATGTGTTGATAGGGACAACAAGGTCATGCTCAGTAGAATAAACGTAACCCAGCTTCTAAAAAGAATGTGCCTGATGATGTCCCATTTCAAGGCAGTCAAAGCAACTGTGGGGAGTGACCACAGCGCCGCTGCCTAGCTGTATGGTGACATGGGGACTAATTAGCCCTTATAAAAATCACACTGACACTGTATATTTTTAGTAATACAGTGCCTGAAAAAAAACAATTTTTATTCAAATACTTACCCCGTTTCTAATTGACAGCACTAGTTTGCCCAGAGTGCTTGTTGTCTGATCTCAGCCCGTGTGTCCATGCATGCATTTTTCCCTCTCTGAAACCACTTGATACATTGATATACCTGAAAGAGTAGTGAGTTGGCGGCTTCAGAGAGGAGCCAAGGAAGAAAATGTGCCAGCCCATACTGTGCGCGCAGTAGCAGTTATACTACATGTGCACAGCCAGGCTAAAGCAGTGTCAGTGCACATGTGCAGACAACGTGGGCTGAATTCAGGCAGTGCTGGTTTAGAACAAGCGAGCTGTCCCGATTCATTTTGGATTTGTGGCCGCTCTGGCTCCGCTATAATTTAAGTGTTGCTTTTTTCCTTTCAGGTCAGAAAAGGTTAAATGTCAGTTTCCTTGCTGACAGCTGCATTGATTGCTAGCCAGCTGATATGGGTAGTGACCACTTCCACCATCCTTTAAAGAGTCACATGACCCATCAGCTGACTGTCGGTTATTTAATAATCTATGTTGACTAAGCCTGGAGTAAAGGCCCCTTCACATTTAGCGACGCTGCAGCGATACCGACAACGATCCGAATCGCTGCAGCGTCGCTGTTTGGTCGCTGGAGAGCTGTCACACAGACCGCTCTCCAGCGACCAACGATGCCGGTAACCAGGGTAAACATCGGGTAACTAAGCGCAGGGCCGCGCTTAGTAACCCGATGTTTACCCTGGTTACCATGCTAAAAGTAAAAAAAAACAAACAGTACATACTTACCTACAGCCGTCTGTCCTCCAGCGCTGCGCTCTGCTTCTCTGCTCTCCTCCTGTACTGTCTGGGAGCCGGAAAGCAGAGCGGTGACGTCACCGCTCTGCTTTCCGGCCGCTGTGCTCACAGCCAGTACAGGAGGAGTGCAGAGCACAGCGCCGGGGACAGACGGCTGTAGGTAAGTATGTACTGTTTGTTTTTTTTTACTTTTAGCATGGTAACCAGGGTAAACATCGGGTTACTAAGCGCGGCCCTGCGCTTAGTTACCCGATGTTTACCCTGGTTACCAGTGAAGACATCGCTGGATCGGTGTCACACACGCCGATCCAGCGATGTCTCCAGGGAGTCCAGCGACCAAATAAAGTTCTGGACTTTCTTCAGCGACCAACGATCTCCCAGCAGGGGCCTGATCGTTGGTCGCTGTCACACAGAACGATTTCATTAACGATATCGTTGCTACGTCACAAATAGCAACGATATCGTTAACAATATCGTTATGTGTGAAGGTACCTTAAAGAGCTCTCTGGTTGCAGTGGTGCTTCTGCTGTGTTCATGGAGTTCGTGGAGCCACCTGGCTTAACTCCCTGTGGGTGATTTTCCATTATAGCACCGCCTTTTGCTATTGGGTATGGTTGGTGCTTACAGTCTCTTACTGTAACCATGTGTATGCATTTGCGGTTGGCCACTTGGTCGTCAAACAGCAACTGAAAACCACCGCAGTGAAGGCCTGGCAGAGCAGCAAAAAGGAGGAAACACAGCGTCTGGTGATGTCCATGAGTTCAAGACTTCAGGCAGTCATTGCCAACAAAGGGTTTTCAACCAAATACTAAAAGTGAACATTTTATTTAAAATTATTGAATCTGTCCAATTACTTTTGGTCCCTTTAAAAACAGGGTGGCACATGTTAAGGAGCTGAAACTCCTAAACCCTTCATCCAATTTTAATGTGGATACCCTCAAATGAAAGCTGAAAGTCTGAACTTCAACTGCATCTGAATTGTTTTGTTTAAAATTCATTGTGGTGATGTCTATAACCAAAATTAGAAAAATGTTGTCTCTGTCCAACTATATATGGACCTAACTGTAGATACTAAGAGTCTATATTTGTTTGTGCATATATATATATTTTTGTGGGGAGTTTTTTCAGGTGGTGGGCTCTATTACGAGCCGTTAGATAAGATGTTATGTCACATGTGTGACTACTTTAGTGTTTTTAAATGTTTTGTGAATGTTCTTTTTTGTGTCTGATAAAATTAAGATTTTATGCTGATTCCTTGCCTCAGGTGATCCCCTATGTGTGACCTATTCCTTTTCTCCCCTTTTTCTATATGATCATTTTTAGTATAGGTCTGGTTGAATCCCTCTATATCTGTGGTGCCTGTTGTGAATTCTGTGGCTGAGTTCACTTCTGTGGTCACAAGTGGTATTGCAGTCTCTGGGCTTCCTCCCTCAGGTGTTTTGGTGAGCTCGTTGGCTGCCTTGCTATTTAGCTCCACCTGAGTCTGTCTTCCTTGCTCCTTGTCAATGTTCCAGTGTTGGATCTGAGCTACTGCATCTTTCCTTGGGCCTGCTGCTCTGCTAGATAAGTGCTTCTAGTTTGTTTTCTGTTTTTTCTGTCCAGCTTGCTATTAACTTTTGCTGGAAGCTCTGAGAAGCAAAGGGGTGCACCGCCGTGCTGTTAGTTCGGCACGGTGGGTCTTTTTGCCCCTTTGCGTGGTTTTCGTTTTAGGGTTTTTGGTAGACTGCATAGTTCTCTTTGCTATCCTCGCTCTGTCTAGAATATCGGGCCTCACTTTGCTGAATCTATTTCATTCCTACGTTTGTCTTTTCATCTTGCTAACAGTCATTATATGTGGGGGCTGCCTATTCCTTTGGGGTATTTCTCTGAGGTAAGTCAGGCTTGTATTTCTATCTTCAGGCTAGTCAGCTCCTCAGGCAGTGCCGAGTTGCATAGGTAGTGGATAGGCGCAATCCACTGCTGCTTACAGTTGTGTGAGGATAGATCAGGTACTGCAGTCTACAGAGATTCCACGTCTCAGAGCTCGTCCTATTGTTTTTGGTTATTGCCAGATCTCTGTATGTGCGCTGATTACTGCACGCTGTGTTGCCTGATTGCCAGCCACAACAGTACAAGGAGCCACACCAATGATTCCCAATAGAGGGAAAAAAGAAATCCTGACATCATTTTTTTTTTCTTAGCTCTGTCTTCAGTCTTTTTTTTTCCCCTAGACATTAGAGTGCTTCAGGACACAGCTGTGGACATGGATATTCAGGCTCTGTGCTCCTCAATGGATAATCTCGTTGTAAATGTACAAAAGATTCAAGATACTATTGATCAGAAATCGATGCTAGAACCAAGAATTCCGATTCCTGATTTGTTTTTTGGTGACAGAACTAAGTTCCTGAGCTTCAGAAATAATTGTAAGCTATTTTTGGCCTTGAAACCTCATTCTTCTGGTAATCCTATTCAACAGGTTTTGATTATTATTTCTTTTTTGCGCGGCGACCCACAGGACTGGGCGTTTTCTCTTGCACCAGGAGATTCTGCATTGAGTAATGTTGATGCATTTTTCCAGGCGCTGGGATTGCTTTACGATGAGCCTAATTCAGTGGATCAAGCTGAGAAAAATCTGCTGGCTTTATGCCAGGGTCAGGATGATGTAGAAGTATATTGTCAGAAATTTAGAAAATGGTCAGTACTCACTCTGTGGAATGAATCTGCACTAGCGGCTTTGTTCAGAAAGGGTCTCTCTGAAGCTCTTAAGGATGTAATGGTGGGATTTCCTATGCCTGCTGGTTTGAATGAGTCTATGTCCTTGGCCATTCAGATCGGTCGTCGCTTGCGCGAGCGTAAATCTGTGCACCATCTGGCGGTATTGTCTGAGAGTAAGCCTGAGCCTATGCAGTGCGACAGGACTATGACTAAAGTAGAACGGCACGAACACAGACGTCTGAACAGACTGTGTTTCTATTGTGGTGATTCTACTCATGCTATTTCTAATTGTCCTAAACGCACTAGGCGGTTCGATAGCTCTGCCGTTATTGGTACTGTACAGTCCAAATTCCTTTTGTCCATTACCTTAATGTGCTCTTTGTCATCATATTCTGTCATGGCGTTTGTGGATTCAGGCGCTGCCCTGAATCTGATGGATTTGGATTATGCTAAACGTTGTGGATTTTTCTTGGAGCCTTTGCGGTGTCCTATTCCGTTGAGAGGAATTGATGCTACACCTTTGGCCAAGAATAAGCCTCAGTACTGGGCCCAGCTGACCATGTGCATGGCTCCTGCACATCAGGAAGTTATTCGCTTTTTGGTACTGCATAATTTGCATGATGTGGTCGTGTTGGGGTTGCCATGGCTACAAACCCATAATCCAGTATTGGATTGGAACTCTATGTCGGTAACCAGCTGGGGTTGTCAGGGAGTACATGGTGATGTTCCATTTTTGTCTATTTCGTCATCCATTCCTTCTGACATCCCAGAGTTCTTGTCGGACTTTCAGGATGTATTTGAAGAGTCCAAGTCTGATGCCCTACCTCCGCATAGGAATTGTGATTGTGCTATCGATTTGATTCCTGGTAGTAAATTCCCTAAGGGTCGTTTATTTAATTTGTCCGTACCTGAACACACCGCTATGCGCAGTTATGTGAAGGAGTCCCTGGAGAAGGGACATATTCGCCCATCGTCGTCACCATTGGGAGCAGGGTTCTTTTTTGTAGCCAAGAAGGATGGTTCGCTAAGACCGTGTATTGATTACCGCCTTCTTAATAAGATCACTGTTAAGTTTCAGTATCCCTTGCCATTGATTTCTGACTTGTTTGCTCGGATTAAGGGGGCTAGTTGGTTTACTAAGATTGATCTTCGTGGTGCGTATAATCTGGTGAGAATCAGGCAGGGAGATGAATGGAAAACGGCATTTAATACGCCCGAGGGTCATTTTGAGTATCTGGTGATGCCGTTCGGACTTGCCAATGCTCCATCTGTTTTTCAGTCTTTTATGCATGACATTTTCCGTGAGTATCTGGATAAATTCCTGATTGTTTACTTGGATGACATTTTGATCTTCTCAGATGATTGGGAGTCTCATGTGAAGCAAGTCAGAATGGTTTTCCAGGTACTGCGTGCTAATTCCTTGTTCGTGAAGGGATCAAAGTGTCTCTTCGGTGTGCAGAAAGTTTCATTTTTGGGGTTCATCTTTTCCCCTTCTACTATCGAGATGGATCCGGTTAAGGTTCAGGCCATCCAGGATTGGACTCAGCCGACATCTCTAAAAAGTTTGCAGAAATTCCTGGGCTTTGCTAATTTTTATCGTCGCTTCATCTGTAATTTTTCTAGCATTGCCAGACCATTGACCGATTTGACCAAGAAGGGTGCTGATTTGGTTAATTGGTCTTCTGCTGCCGTGGAAGCTTTTCAGGAGTTGAAGCGTCGTTTTTGCTGTGCCCCTGTGTTGTGTCAACCTGATGTTTCTCTTCCGTTCCAGGTCGAGGTTGATGCTTCTGAGATTGGTGCAGGGGCGGTTTTGTCACAGAGAGGTTCTGGTTGCTCAGTGTTCAAACCATGTGCTTTCTTTTCCAGGAAATTTTCTGCTGCTGAGCGTAATTATGATGTGGGCAACCGAGAGTTGCTGGCCATGAAGTGGGCATTCGAGGAGTGGCGTCATTGGCTTGAGGGTGCTAAGCATCGCGTGGTGGTTTTGACTGATCATAAGAACCTTACTTATCTTGAGTCTGCCAAGCGCTTGAATCCTAGACAGGCCCGTTGGTCGTTATTTTTTGCTCGTTTTGATTTTGTGATTTCATACCTTCCGGGCTCTAAAAATGTGAAGGCGGATGCTCTGTCTAGGAGTTTTGTGCCCGACTCTCCGGGGTTATCTGAGCCGGCGAGTATCCTCAAGGAAGGAGTCATTGTGTCTGCCATCTCCCCTGATTTGCGGAGAGTGTTGCAGAAATTTCAGGCTAATAAACCTGATCGTTGTCCGGCCGAGAAACTGTTCGTCCCTGATAGGTGGACTAGTAAAGTTATCTCTGAACTTCATTGTTCGGTGCTGGCCGGTCATCCAGGAATCTTTGGTACCAGGGAGTTGGTTGCTAGATCCTTCTGGTGGCCATCTCTGTCACGGGATGTGCGTGCTTTTGTGCAGTCCTGTGGAATTTGTGCTAGGGCTAAGCCCTGCTGTTCACGTGCCAGTGGGTTGCTTTTGCCCTTGCCGGTCCCGAAGAGGCCTTGGACACATATTTCGATGGATTTCATTTCTGACCTTCCCGTTTCTCAAAAAATGTCTGTCATTTGGGTGGTCTGTGATCGCTTTTCTAAAATGGTCCATCTGGTGCCCTTGGTTAAATTGCCTTCCTCCTCTGATTTGGTGCCTTTGTTCTTCCAGCATGTGGTTCGTTTACATGGCATTCCTGAGAATATTGTTTCTGACAGAGGTTCCCAGTTTGTCTCGAGGTTCTGGCGAGCCTTTTGTGGTAGGATGGGCATTGACCTATCTTTCTCCTCGGCCTTTAATCCTCAGACTAATGGCCAGACCGAACGAACCAATCAGACCTTGGAAACATATCTGAGATGTTTTGTTTCCGCTGACCAGGATGATTGGGTGTCATTTTTGCCGTTGGCTGAGTTCGCCCTTAATAATCGGGCCAGCTCGGCTACCTTGGTCTCTCCATTTTTCTGCAATTCTGGGTTCCATCCTCGTTTCTCTTCAGGACAGGTTGAGTCTTCGGACTGTCCTGGTGT
This sequence comes from Ranitomeya imitator, assembly GCF_032444005.1. Lineage (NCBI taxonomy): Eukaryota > Metazoa > Chordata > Amphibia > Anura > Dendrobatidae > Ranitomeya > Ranitomeya imitator. The sequence continues at coordinate 736,610,130 of NC_091284.1, read as the reverse complement.
GGATTATGTGGTGGACAGGTTGCAGCAGATCTGGACTCAGGTAGTGGACAATTTGACCTTGTCCCAGGAGAAGGCTCAGCTTTTCGCTAATCGCAGACGCCGTGTGGGACCCCGACTTCGTGTTGGGGATCTGGTTTGGTTATCTTCTCGTCATATACCTATGAAGGTTTCCTCTCCTAAATTTAAACCTCGTTTTATTGGTCCGTATAGGATTTCTGAGATTCTCAATCCGGTGTCTTTTCGTCTGACCCTCCCAGACTCCTTTTCCATACATAATGTATTCCATAGGTCGTTGTTGAGGAGATACGTGGCACCTATGGTTCCATCTGTGGAGCCTCCTGCCCCTGTTTTGGTGGAGGGGGAATTGGAGTATATTGTGGAGAAGATTTTGGATTCTCGTGTCTCTAGACGGAAACTCCAGTATCTGGTCAAATGGAAGGGTTATGCTCAGGAAGATAATTCCTGGGTTTTTGCCTCTGATGTCCATGCCCCAGATCTTGTTCGTGCCTTTCATGTGGCTCATCCTGGTCGGCCTGGGGGTTCTGGTGAGGGTTCGGTGACCCCTCCTCAAGGGGGGGGTACTGTTGTGAATTCTGTGGCTGAGTTCACTTCTGTGGTCACAAGTGGTATTGCAGTCTCTGGGCTTCCTCCCTCAGGTGTTTTGGTGAGCTCGTTGGCTGCCTTGCTATTTAGCTCCACCTGAGTCTGTCTTCCTTGCTCCTTGTCAATGTTCCAGTGTTGGATCTGAGCTACTGCATCTTTCCTTGGGCCTGCTGCTCTGCTAGATAAGTGCTTCTAGTTTGTTTTCTGTTTTTTCTGTCCAGCTTGCTATTAACTTTTGCTGGAAGCTCTGAGAAGCAAAGGGGTGCACCGCCGTGCTGTTAGTTCGGCACGGTGGGTCTTTTTGCCCCTTTGCGTGGTTTTCGTTTTAGGGTTTTTGGTAGACTGCATAGTTCTCTTTGCTATCCTCGCTCTGTCTAGAATATCGGGCCTCACTTTGCTGAATCTATTTCATTCCTACGTTTGTCTTTTCATCTTGCTAACAGTCATTATATGTGGGGGCTGCCTATTCCTTTGGGGTATTTCTCTGAGGTAAGTCAGGCTTGTATTTCTATCTTCAGGCTAGTCAGCTCCTCAGGCAGTGCCGAGTTGCATAGGTAGTGGATAGGCGCAATCCACTGCTGCTTACAGTTGTGTGAGGATAGATCAGGTACTGCAGTCTACAGAGATTCCACGTCTCAGAGCTCGTCCTATTGTTTTTGGTTATTGCCAGATCTCTGTATGTGCGCTGATTACTGCACGCTGTGTTGCCTGATTGCCAGCCACAACAGGTGCCCCCTCTTATCTATTTGGTTGTCCCTTTCCCTGTGTTGTTTACCATCTGCAGTGGTAAGGCTAGCGTCCTTGCCGACCAGTGCACTAGCCAGGGAATAGTGAGGAAACAAACAGGGTCTAGGCACGAGATGGTGGCGGGGGGAAGGACCCACTAAGGGCATTAGGGGAGTTTAGGGACAGGCACAGGTTGGAGCTCAGGAGGAGCCCCATCCCTTGTTACCTACTGTGAGGGCCTTCCTCTTCCCATTCCATCCCGTTGTTGGTGTAAGTTGTGTCATCCGCTGGACTTGACTGTATTGGTTCGTGACATGAACACTGTAAATTTGAAGTGGGGGACATCCCGAAAAGGTAACTTCAAAAGTACACCAAAAAACCGTCATTTGCATTTGAATTAAAAATAATTTTCTCAAGCACTGTACCACTAAAATGTTCAGTACTAGTATGATGTATACTAGATGGTGGCCCGATTCTAACGCATCGGGTATTCTAGAATATGCATGTCTACGTAGTATATTGCACAGCCCACATAGTATATTGCCCAGCCACGTGGTATATTGCCCAGCCACGTAGTATATTGCCCAGTCATGTAGTATATTGCCCAGGCACGTAGTATATTGCCCAGGCACGTAGTACATTGCCCAGGCGTGTAGTATATTGCCCAGTGACGTAGTATATTGCCTAGTGACATAATATATTGCCCAGTCACGTAGTATATTGCCCAGTGACGTAGTATATTGCCCAGTAACTTAGTATACAGCACAGAGCCACGTAGTATATTGCCCAGTGATGTAGTATATTGCCCAGTCACGTAGTATATTGCCCAGCCACGTAGTATATTGCCCAGCGACGTAGTATATTGCCCAGGCACGTAGTATATTGCCCAACCACATAGTATATTGCCCAGTCACGTAGTATATTGCCCAGCCACGTAGTATATTGCCCAGCCACGTAGTATATTGCCCAGCCACGTAGTATATAGCCCAGCGATGTAGTATATTGCCCAGGCTCGTAGTATATTGCCCAGGCACGTAGTATATTGCCCAGGCGCGTAGTATATTGCCCAGTGACGTAGTATATTGCCTAGTGACATAATATATTGCCCAGTCACGTAGTATATTGCCCAGTGACGTAGTATATTGCCCAGTAACTTAGTATACAGCACAGAGCCACGTAGTATATTGCCCAGTGATGTAGTATATTGCCCAGTCACGTAGTATATTGCCCAGTCACGTAGTATATTGCCCAGCCACGTAGTATATTGCCCAGCCACGTAGTATATTGCCCAGGCACGTAGTATATTGCCCAGGCACGTAGTATATTGCCCAGTGACGTAGTATATTGCCCAGCCACGTAGTATATTGCCCAGCCACGTAGTATATTGCCCAGCGACGTAGTATATTGCTCAGGCACGTAGTATATTGCCCAGGCACGTAGTATATTGCCCAGCGACGTAGTATATTGCCCAGGCACGTAGTATATTGCCCAGGCACGTAGTATATTGCCCAGTCACGTAGTATATTGCCCAGTCAAGTAGTATATTGGCCAGTCACGGAGTATATTGCCCAGCCACGTATGTCACAGGTTAAAAAATAAAAAATAAACATATACTCACCTTCCGAGGGCCCCTTGTAGTTCGGTCACATGACCGTGACGTCATGGCAGGTCCTTCTCGCGCAGGCGCGCAGGACCTGTGATGACGTAGTGGTCACATGACCGCGACATCATCACAGGCCCTGCGTGCCTGCGTGAGAAGGACCTGCCATGATGTCACGGTCATGTGACCGCGACGTCATCACAGGCCCTGCACGCCTGCGCGAGAAGGACCTATGATGACGTCGCGGTCACATGATCGTGACGTCATGGCAGGTCCTTCTCCCATACATGGCACCGGAACCTGCTGCTTGCATGGAGCGGTCACCGGAGCGTCGCGAAAGGTGAGTATATAATGATTTTTTATTATTTTTTTATTATTTTTAACATTAGATGTTTTTACTATTGACGCTGCATAGGCACCATCAATAGTAAAAACTTGGTCACACAGGGTTAATAGCGGCAGTAACGGAGTGAGTTACCGGCGGCATAACGCGGTCCATTACCGCTGGCATTAACCCTGTGTGAGCAGTGACTGCGGGGAGTATGGAGCGGGCGCCGGGCGCTGACTGCAGGGGAGGGACTAATCGGACTGTGGCCGTCGCTGTTTGGTCGTGGCAGCCATGACAGGCAGCTGGCGAGACCAATCAGCGACTTGGATTCCATGACACAGAGGCCGCGACCAATGAATATCCGTGACAGACAGACAGACAGACAGAAAGACGGAAGTGACCCTTAGACAATTATATAGTAGACTAGATGGTGGCCCGATTCTAACGCATCGGGTATTCTAGAATATGCATGTCCACGTAGTATATTGCCCAGCCACGTAGTATATTGCCCAGCCACGTAGTATATTGCACAGTCACGTAGTATACAGCACAGAGCCACGTAGCATATTGCACAGCCACATAGTATATTGCCCAGCCACGTACTATATTGCCCAGTCACGTATTGCCCAGCCACATAGTATACAGGTCCTTCTCAAAAAATTAGCATATAGTGTTAAATTTCATAATTTACCATAATGTAATGATTACAATTAAACTTTCATATATTATAGATTCATTATCCACCAACTGAAATTTGTCAGGTCTTTTATTGTTTTAATACTGATGATTTTGGCATACAACTCCTGATAACCCAAAAAACCTGTCTCAATAAATTAGCATATTTCACCCATCCAATTAAATAAAAGTGTTTTTTAATAACAAACAAAAAAAACCATCAAATAATAATGTTCAGTTATGCACTCAATACTTGGTCGGGAATCCTTTGGCAGAAATGACTGCTTCAATGCGGCGTGGCATGGAGGCAATCAGCCTGTGACACTGCTGAGATGTTATGGAGGCCCAGGATGCTTCAATAGCGGCCTTAAGCTCATCCAGAGTGTTGGGTCTTGCGTCTCTCAACTTTCTCTTCACAATATCCCACAGATTCTCTATGGGGTTCAGGTCAGGAGAGTTGGCAGGCCAATTGAGCACAGTAATGCCATGGTCAGTAAACCATTTACCAGTGGTTTTGGCACTGTGAGCAGGTGCCAGGTCGTGCTGAAAAATGAAATCTTCATCTCCATAAAGCATTTCAGCCGATGGAAGCATGAAGTGCTCCAAAATCTCCTGATAGCTAGCTGCATTGACCCTGCCCTTGATGAAACACAGTGGACCAACACCAGCAGCTGACATGGCACCCCACACCATCACTGACTGTGGGTACTTGACACTGGACTTCAGGCATTTTGGCATTTCCTTCTCCCCAGTCTTCCTCCAGACTCTGGCACCTTGATTTCCGAATGACATGCAAAATTTGCTTTCATCAGAAAAAAGTACCTGGGACCACTTAGCAACAGTCCAGTGCTGCTTCTCTGTAGCCCAGGTCAGGCGCCTCTGCCGCTGTTTATGGTTCAAAAGTGGCTTTACCTGGGGAATGCGGCACCTGTAGCCCATTTCCTGCACACGCCTGTGCACGGTGGCTCTGGATGTTTCCACACCAGACTCAGTCCACTGCTTCCTCAGGTTCCCCAAGGTCTGGAATCGGTCTTTCTCCACAATCTTCCTCAGGGTCCGGTCTCCTCTTCTCGTTGTACAGCATTTTCTGCCACATTGTTTCCTTCCAACAGACTTACCATTGAGGTGCCTTGATACAGCACTCTGGGAACAGCCTATTTGTTGAGAAATTTCTTTCTGGGTCTTACCCTCTTGCTTGAGGGTGTCAATGATGGCCTTCTTGACATCTGTCAGGTCGCTAGTCTTACCCATGATGGGGGTTTTGAGTAATGAACCAGGCAGGGAGTTTATAAAAGCCTCAGGTATCTTTTGCATGTGTTTAGAGTTAATTAGTTGATTCAGAAGATTAGGGTAATAGGTCGTTTAGAGAACCTTTTCTTGATATGCTAATTTATTGAGACAGGTTTTTTGGGTTATCAGGAATTGTATGCCAAAATCATCAGTATTAAAACAATAAAAGACCTGACAAATTTCAGTTGGTGGATAATGAATCTATAATATATGAAAGTTTAATTGTAATCATTACATTATGGTAAATAATGAAATTTAACACTATATGCTAATTTTTTGAGAAGGACCTGTATAGCACAGCCCACGTAGTACGGTATATTGCCCAGTCACGTAGTATATTGCCCAGCCACATAGTATATAGCAGAGCCACGTAGTATATTGCCCAGCACAGAGCCACGTAGTATAGAGACTTAAAAAAAAGAAAGATATACTCACCTTCCGAAGGCCCGTTGAAGTCCTGCTATACTTACCATCCGCCGCCTTTGCCGATCCTCGCCACGTTCCTGGGATCGCTCCATTGCAAGCGGCTGCTTGCAGTCCCAGGGCTGGTGTGAGCAGGACCTATGATGACGTCGCGGTCACATGACCATGACGTCACGGCAGGTCCTTGCCGCACACCAGCCCTGGGACGGGACCGGAAGCTGCCGCTTGCAATGGAGCGGTCCCGGGAGCGTGGCAAGGAGCGAGAAAGGCGGCGGATGGTGAGTATAGCAGGTTTTTTGTTTTTTTTAATTATTTTTAACATGACCTATTTTTACTATTGATGCTGCATAGGCAGCATCAATAGTAAATAGTTGGGGACACAAAGGGTTAATAGCAGCGGTAACGGAGCGTGTTACACTGCGGGCCATTACCGCTGCCATTAACTTTGTGTGAGCAGTGCGGATTACGGAGCGGGCGCCGGGCAGTGAGTGCAGGGGAGTAGGGGAGGAACTAATCGGACTGTGGCCATCACTGATTGGTCGCGGCAGCCATGACAGGCAGCTGCCAAGACCAATCAGCGAACGAATAACCGTGACAGAAGGACAGACAGACAGACAGAAGTACTCCTTAGACAATTATGTATATAGATAGGGGCTAAGTCCCATATGTCACTATACAGCTAGCTTAAATTGCATTTTGGGGGCGACAGACTCTTGTTAATAAACAGCATGCCAAGAAAATTGGTATTTCTGAATTAAAATCATTTCACAGGATTTGCCATAAATACTTGAATTAACCACTGATATGTGTTTTTCCTAACAGCAATTCAAATAAGTTACAGAAAGGGGTGAGAAAATAGTGCCATATCGTAACAACTCTGCTGGCATCATGGCATGGCCTCTCATCTCTCACACTATCTTACCCACTGCTCCAGGTCATAATGCGGTTTCTATTTCTTGCCAGCTCCACATTCTGTGCCTCTGCCCTCGGCATGCTTCCTGGCTATGTGTATAGGGGGGCGGCGCCTGAACTCTCTGGTTCTTATAGGAATCTGGTGCGTGCATCTGTCTAATCTGTTCCTGTCCAATTACCAAGAGGCCTCCAGTATTTAGTGCAGCTCCACCCAGTGGACTGGGCCTGTGCAATGTGTTAGCTCAGTTTGTGTTTAGCTTCTGAGTTTGCCTGGCCTTGTTCTGTGTTACTCCCTCTCTAGAGGCTTTTCTCCTTGTCTTGCCTTGAACTTGTTGTCCACCCTCCAGGAGGCAGAATATCCTGGTCCCTGTGTCTTTGTCCTTGCGTCTTGCTCCATTGCCTTGCCTGTACTCTGTCTTATCTCGGTCTCCTTGTCTGTGGCTTCCTTCCCTGCTGCGTCTTTCCTTGTGTCTGCTTACACTCTGCACTCTTGCAGCTCTGCCTGCTTTGTACCTTTGTGGCTTTATCTCTACTCCGCACTCCTGCGGTTCTGCTCCGTTCTACTCTGCTCCACTCCCGTTGCTGCAGAGACCTCTTGCTGCAGCTCCTCTCCACATTCCTTGTGGCTCCGCTCTGCTGAGCGTGACACATATATTCATTTATACTGAACTGACTGCTATCTGTCTGATGGGAAATGACAACAGAAAATCCTATGGTGCTAAGTGTACTATTTATGTCCTTACCCATTTACCAATTCCTGTAATAGGGAGTGTAAATTTAGATTCAACAGTTGACTGTGGCATATTTTGCACATCTTAAGACTTTCTAGGCTGAGTCTGCATTGTCTAAGAATTATGTGCATTTAGACAAGAAGATTTTTAGTGGATGCAAGAACATGCAGCCAAATGAGAAAAAAATGCTAATTTATCTGGTGATTGAATGCTTGATGCCAGCAAAAAAAAAAATCTGCATTTTCGGCAGCACATTACACTGTGTAAATAGTGAATGTGCTGCCAATAGCACAATACTATGTGGAGAAACAACAATAATGTTAGCGATTGTTCTGTCCCAGCCACCATTCTTCAGCCTGTGTAAACTGGCCGGTAATTGAGCACTGAATGGCTTGTAAATACCCGAATGGTGCTGATTAAAGGAGTTCTTCCCTTTCGACTTTTTTTGGTTCATTTTATGTATAAAATATCAAACTGAGCTATGCTTACTTGTGCTGAGAAAATGAAATGCCAGCACTCACCTGATTCAATGGTAAATCAGTCCATTTTTATTTTCTTTGCAGTTTGGACAATTACATAAAGTGCGGTAGTGTCAATGGTGCAGGAGTTTTAACAACTGAGAACAAAAGTCATGATGGACAACGATCGTTTTGCGCTTGACTCACGCTTCTACAGGTCCATGAGTATGCGATTTTCAGTTTTTGTTTATTCCTCCTCTTCTTCCTAGAGCCATACCATTTTAAATTTTCCCTCAATATAGCAGTATGATAGCTAGTTTTTTTTTCGAGATGAGTTATACTTTTGAATGACACCATTGATTTTACCATATAGTGCACTATAAAATGGAAAAAAAAAATCAAGTCTAGCAAAATACGTGCAATTCCACAATTATTTTTTTAGGGTTTTTTATTTACCATGTCCACTATATGGTAAAACTGACGTGGCACAGTGATTCCCCAGGACAGTACAAGTATGCAAATACCAAATATGTATTGTTTTTTTTTAATTTAATTGATGGAAACAATATTGCAAAATTTGTAAGAAAACATTTTTTTGCTTATGTCGCCATTTTCCAAGCCCCGTACAGTTTTCATTTTTCAAGATCTAGGGCTAGGGAAGGGCTTTTTTTTTTTTAAAGTTTGAGCGGATGTTGTCATTGATACCATTTTAGGGTAGATAAGATGTTTTCATCGCCTCTTATAGCATTGTTGTGGTTGCTCAAAAAACATAATTCTGGGGTTTTCATTTCTTTCTCCCATTACGCTGTTTACTGATTGGATTAATAGTTTTTATATTTTGATGGATTGGACATCTCTGAATGCAGCAACACCAAATGTGTATTTTTTTGTTTTATTTTCAATGGGGCAATGGGGGTGATTTGAACTTTTTTGGGGGGGCTCATATTTTTAAAAACTTTTTTGCCGTTTTTATTGATTTCATTACTCCCCTTTGGAGACTTGACGCTGCCATGTTTACAAAAAATCACGATCTCCTACGAACGCTGGCCGAGAGCCGGTATTCACAGGAGATTCACAGTGACAACCCATTAGTGCCCTATGATCATGTGACAGGGTCGTTGTCATTGAAAATAGTACAAATCCTTGAGGTCCCTCATATCCCCCCTCCCTTTTTTTTCCTCTACCATTTGTCCTGAGGAGATAGCGCTCAAACCTGTCTTTATGTAAAATGCAATGTGAAGCAGCTTAATTAAAATGCGAGGATTCCTCTTTAAGGGTACCGTCACACTCAGTGTCGGACTGGCCCACCGGGAGATCGGAGAATCCTCCGGTGGGCCCACCCCCCAGAGGGCCCTCCCCCTCACCAGACTCCTGCTCTGTCCTGTATTTTAGCACATTATGATTGCATGCACCCAGCAGTGAGTGTTATTCCATACCTGGTGCCGGCCGCCTGCACTGCTCAGTAACATGTGAGGTGAGGTGAGAGCTTTCTATCACCTGCTGCGGCTTCTACTGATGTCTTGGCGCCGCTCTCTCAGCTGTGCAGTGCTCATGAGATCACTAGAAACAGCAGCAGCAGGTGATAGAAAGCTTTCACCTCACATCACATGTTACTGAGCAGTGCAGGCGGCAAGCACCGGGTATAGAATAACCCGCACAGCGCCACGCACAGCACAGAGCCACAGGCTGTGAGACACTGCACACAGCGTCTAGAACGGAGTGGATTTTTGGAGGGCATGATGTCACTGAAAGGGGCGGGGCCTCCATCAGACCAGTGACTTGATAACAGGAAGCAGTGCTGTGCTGACTGAGGCTGCTGGAGCCCTGTGACTAGTAACTAGAGGACCGAGGGGGCTGCACTATAGAACTGTGTGAGGAGAGGAATGAGGGTCTGCACAATGGACCCTTGCACAGATAGGAATGAAGACCCAGGATTCAGTGTGAGTGGTCAGAGGATGAATTTATTTGATGTAACTTGAAAGGGGCTGTGTGGAGAAAGAGGGATGATGAGGGGGCTGTGTGGAGGAGGGATGATGAGGGGGCTGTGTGGAGCAGGGATGATGAGGAGGCTGTGTGGAGAAGGAGGGATGAGGAGGCTGTGTGGAGAAAGAGGCTGTGTGGAGAAAGAGGTATGATGAGGAGGCTGTGTGGAGAAGGAGGGATGATGAGGGGGCTGTGTGGAGAAGGAGGGATGATGAGGGGGCTGTGTGGAGAAGGAGGGATGAGGAGGCTGTGTGGAGAAGGAGGGATGATGAGGGGGCTGTGTGGAGAAGGAGGGATGAGGAGGCTGTGTGGAGAAGGAGGGATGATGAGGGGGCTGTGTGGAGAAGGAGGGATGAGGAGGCTGTGTGGAGAAGGAGGTATGATGAGGGGGCTGTGTGGAGAAGGAGGGATGAGGAGGCTGTGTGGAGGAGGGATGATGAGGGGGCTGTGTGGAGGAGGGATGATGAGGCTGTGTGGAGGAGGGATGATGAGGGGGCTGTGTGGAGAAGGAGGTATGATGAGGAGGCTGTGTGGAGAAAGAGGTATGATGAGGAGGCTGTGTGGAGAAGGAGGGATGATGAGGGGGCTGTGTGGAGAAGGAGGGATGAGGAGGCTGTGTGGAGGAGGGATGATGAGGGGGCTGTGTGGAGAAGGAGAGATGAGGCTGTGTGGAGGAGGGATGATGAGGAGGCTGTGTGGAGGAGGGATGATGAGGGGGCTGTGTGGAGGAGGGATGATGAGGAGGCTGTGTGGAGGAGGGATGATGAGGAGGCTGTGTGGAGGAGGGATGATGAGGGGGCTGTGGAGAAGGAGGGATGATGAGGGGGCTGTGTGGAGGAGGGATGATGAGGGGGCTGTGTCGAGAAGGAGGTATGATGAGGAGGCTGTGTGGAGGAGGGATGATGAGGGGGCTGTGTGGAGAAGGAGAAATGATGAGGGGGCTGTGTGGAGAAGGAGGGATGATGAGGGGGCTGTGTGGAGGAGGGATGATGAGGGGGCTGTGTGGAGAAGGAGGGATGATGAGGGGGCAGTGTGGAGAAGGAGGGATGATGAGGAGGCTGTGTGGAGGAGGGATGATGAGGGGGCTATGTGGAGGAGGGATGATGAGGGGGCTATGTGGAGGAGGGATGATGAGGGGGCTGTGTGGAGAAGGAGGGATGATGAGGGGGCAGTGTGGAGAAGGAGGGATGATGAGGGGGCTGTGTCGAGAAGGAGGTATGATGAGGAGGCTGTGTGGAGGAGGGATGATGAGGAGGCTGTGTGGAGAAGGAGGGATGATGAGGGGGCAGTGTGGAGAAGGAGGGATGATGAGGAGGCTGTGTGGAGGAGGGATGATGAGGGGGCTGTGTGGAGGAGAGATGATGAGGGGGCTGTGTGGAGAAGGAGGGATGATGAGGGGGCTGTGTGGAGAAGGAGGGATGATGAGGGGGCTATGTGGAGGAGGGATGATGAGGGGGCTGTGTGGAGAAGGAGGGATGATGAGGGGGCAGTGTGGAGAAGGAGGGATGATGAGGGGGCTGTGTGGAGAAGGAGGGATGATGAGGGGGCTGTGTGGAGAAGGAGGGATGATGAGGGGGCTGTGTGGAGGAGGGATGATGAGGGGGCTGTGTGGAGAAGGAGGGATGATGAGGGGGCAGTGTGGAGAAGGAGGGATGATGAGGAGGCTGTGTGGAGGAGGGATGATGAGGGGGCTGTGTGGAGAAGGAAAGATGATGAGGGGGCTGTGTGGAGAAGGAGGGATGATGAGGGGGCTGTGTGGAGAAGGAGGGATGACGAGGGGGCTGTGTGGAGAAGGAGGGATGATGAGGGGGCTGTGTGGAGAAGGAGGGATGATGAGGGGGCAGTGTGGAGAAGGAGGGATGATGAGGGGGCTGTGTGGAGAAGGAGGGATGATGAGGGGGCTGTGTGGAGAAGGAGGGATGATGAGGGGGCTGTGTGGAGAAGGAGGGATGATGAGGGGGCTGTGTGGAAAAGGGGGGGGGTGATGAGGGGGCTGTGTGGAAAAGGGGGGATGATGAGCTTTGTGGAAAAAGAGGTGATCCGGGGCTGTGTGGAGAAGAGGGGGGAGTGAGAAAAAGCCCATTGGTGAGTTCACCGCCTCTGCACTGTGGGACTTTCTCACTGCGCTAGTGGGGATCTCACCAAGGTCACCGCAGTTCAGGGGCCTGGCTGAGAACATAGCCTCAGTGACTTGCCATAATCTCGATGAGGTTAGCCGACGCCAGTGACCGGAGGTAAACTTTATACCTCCGATCACAGCTGTGGGCTCGCATCATTTGACAGCGTGTGAACATCAGCTGTTTGACTGGCGGTAATGATTTTACCGCCGATCAGAAGCAGTGTTTGCCGCTCTGTCTTGCATCTGACAGAGTGGTAAACACTGGATGTATTGGCCCTCCATTCAAATGAATAGGGTCCAGGTACTGTTCTGGTACCCGAACCTGGACTCATTTTTAACTGTCCGGCCGGACCCGAACATCTAGGGGTCCGCTCATCTCTAATCCTGTGTCTAGTGTGTGACTGGTGTATGTATGGTGCGTGAGTGTGTCATGTGTCTAGCGTGTGACTGGTGTGTGTGTCACATGTATGTATCCTGTGTCTAGCGTGTGACTGGTGTGTATGTGTCGTGTCTACTGTGTGTATGTGCCACATGTCTAAATAATAAAATCTTTCTGTGCTTATAGAATATCATTGTTCTAGGTTTTACATAAAATTATCTGCTGCCGGTAAGGGTGCTTAACTAGATGGAAACTAAGGCTACTTTCACACTTCCATCTTCAAAATCTGCACAGGATCCATCAAGATGTTGAAATGATGGATCCTGTGCAGATTGTGGAAAACGTGTGCACTGGGCCCGTCTTTCTGACGGACCCGTCGAGGCTATGTGCACCTGTTGTGTACCTCGTATGCGTCTTTGCAGTGGTTTTCCGCTGTGAAAACGCATACACAACACAAACCAGGTAAAAAAAAATCAAAAAAAAATCGCAGTGTTCTCACCTACCGGCGTTCCCGCGCAGCGATGCTCTTGGTAGCTAGCATTCCTAGTAATGCACTGCGAAATCTCGCGAGAAGTCGCAATGTATTACTAGGAACGCTTGCTGCCGGGAGCATTGGTGACGCTGCGCGGGAACGCCGGTAGGTGAGAATACTGCGATTTTTTATTTTTTAAATTATTTTTAACATTTTATCTTGTTACTATTGATGCTGCATAGGCAGCATCAATAGTAAAAAGAGATAGAGCGAGTGAGAAAGAATTTCCCTGATGGGAAATTCTTCCACGCATGCTCTCTTTGAAAAGATGGGACCTGTCGCTGGATTCCTGCTTTTCACAGGCATCGACGCATCCTGCGCCCATAGGCTTCCATTGTAGCCAGTGACGGGCAGCGCAGGATGCGTCGCTGACCAATTTTCCGACGTTCAGAAAAAACGTTCCTCTGAACGTTTTCTCTGCCCGACGGACCGTTTTTTTGATGCAGGATCCAGTGAAAAAGGGATGACTCTGCAGCTAGTACCCCTTAAGCATGGTGGGCCCTTAGAATGATTTTCTCTGGTGGGCCCAAACTACTCCAGTCCGACGCTAGTCACACTATACGATTTACCTACGATCACGACCAGCGATACGACCTGGCCGTGATCGTTGGTAAGTCGTAGTGTGGTCGCTGGAGAGCTGTCACACAGACAGCTCTCCAGCGACCAATGATGCCGAGGTCCCCGGGTAACCAGGGTAAACATCGGGTTACTAAGCGCAGGACCGCGCTTAGTAACCCAATGTTTACCCTGGTTACCAGCGTAAAAAAAACCAAACAGTACATACTTACATTCCGGTGTCTGTCCCTTGCCGTCTGCTTCCCGCACTCACTGACTGCCGGCCGTAAAGTGAAAGCACAGCACAGCGGTGACGTCACCGCTGTGCTCTGCTTTCACTTTACGGCCGGCAGTCAGTGAGTGCGGGAAGCAGACGGCAAGGGACCTGACGGACACCGGAATGTAAGTATGTACTGTTTGTTTTTTTTTACATTTACGCTGGTAACCAGGGTAAACATCGGGTTACTAAGCGCGGTCCTGCACTTAGTAACCCGATGTTTACCCTGGTTACAAGCGAACACATCGCTAGATCGGTGTCACACACACCGATCCAGCGATGACAGCGGGAGATCCAGCGACGAAAGAAAGTTCGTCTACGATTCTCAGCAGGATCCCTGATCGCTGCTGCGTGTCAGACACAGCGATATCGTATGGATATCGCTGGAACGTCACGAATCGTACCGTCGTAGCGACAAAAGTGCCACTGTGTGACGGTACCCTTAGTTCAGGTGACAGGAAAAGTTTATTAGGATCTGAAGTGGATCTAAGGAAGATCTGACACCCTTTACAAATAGCTATGGCCACTGCAGTCACAATAAATCAGCAGACAGTATGTCTCCGAAAGAAAATATAGAATATTGAAATATACATCCAATATTAATGAGACATACGTTTTCAGCACCGGGATAACTAGGCAAAAATACAAATATTTCCTCATAATTATAACCCCAACCAAAGAGTCCAAATCCATAAGGGCCATCTAACCGCCAGCAAATAGGCCATGTTTGATCTCTAAGTATAGCTAAAATCTCAATATAAAAGATTATATAAGTCTCAAACTTCTGCGATCGCACTATGAGGAGTTATTGCATAAATTGGGATTTCCTAAAATCATGAAGGGCTGAGACCAGCCCACAAGCGGGCATTTCTGATATCATCACAAAGGAGTGTGTGGGTGGGACGCAGGGTCTGATAAAAGATCAATCCTAATTATTGTAAGAGAGTGCAGGGTCGAGTATGTCACCATGGAACAGACAGACCAACTTTTGAGGAGAATTTATTAACAGGAGTAAGATTCTCCTCGCAGGGCGTAAACAGGGGGTTAATAGAGATAAAGCAAACAGTAAACAGTTAAGTGGAATCAAAATGGTTAACGAGTGTTCTTGTAACTTATCAGTCAAGGAAGGTCCTGACTGGAGGGTCCTTATTCCAACGTGGGTACAGTCATCAGCAGCGCTTGAGATCCTGAAGTCTCTCCTCTGTCTCCTGGGAACTGGAGACTCCAGGGTTAAGTCTTTGCAGTCTTTTCTCCCAGTGAAGCTGGAAGCAGGAAGTAACACAGCCACTCTGCTGCACAGTCTCTGTATATTAGCCTGGCAGTCTTTCTGCAGTAGCAATGCTACACACACTGAGCAGTTTACTTGTCACACTCAGGGGTCCTGGCTTGTCACTGCGGTCACCGGGGCTGCGCGCTGAGGTCACTGTCAGGGGATACGTCTTCTCTGATTACGGAGGCTTCCAAGTCCACACTCACATCCAGCCTTCACTACGGCTGGTATCTCAGCCTCAGTGCCCTCACGGGGAGCACTCTCTTTCGGGAAGCGCGGCGCTGCAGCCTGCTCTCTCTCTGGCGCGCTGTCCCTTCTGTCTTGCGTGCTCTGCTCTCCCGCTCTTTTCTGACCACACCCCTCTCTCTTCCTCTCTGCCCCCAGCAGTCACATGGTCCCTTCTGTCCAGGGCAGAAAGTCTTCCCCCCAACAACCCAGCTGTCTGACTAAGTGGTTCCAGGTAAGGAGCAGGGAAAGCAACCTCCTTACATTATCATCAGTGTTCGTGCAGAGAGTTACATATCCTGTGTATGCAGGGACCCCATTTATCAACAGCCAAATCGAAGCACTGTCCTTTGGCTAAACTGAATTGTCTTTGTGATCGGTGTGGTAAGTTCTCCTGTTAATCCCTTCTATTTTTTATAAATGTTTATACTATATTGTTTTTGGTTGTGGCGGAGAGTAGTCTGGGGTTATCGGAGAGTTAGCTGTGACCGTACTGGGGTGTGTACACATATTCCATGTGCTGAAATCTGGAGGTGTATATGCCGTACGCTTGCCGTTAATTTTACGATAGCTGGCCTAGTGGTGTGAACAGGCAGCGGCCTTCTTCCGTTGATTGTCGGCCAATCATGTAATTGTCCTGACAATTGGGGGCAGCAGAGAGCTGTTTGCTTCAAAGATCACAGCGGGTGGTACTAGTGACCTTCCTGGCCTGTGATATCAGGGATTTGTGGGAAAAAGAAAGTACTGACAAATTAATTCTCCCTGACAGTCTTCAATGGGCAAGATTTGTGATGCGCTTTCGTCTGGCATGTAATAATCCAACAACTGTTAAAGACACTTAGGGGCTGATTAAATCAGCCATCAAGTGTGGGAAAAGATGTGGGCTCAGCGTCTGAGCCTGCGTTAAATGCAGAGACATGACTTTTGATTTATTTATATGCCAAAGGTTGTGAAGGTGTTAAGGTGCATTGTTCTGCCACAATCGGCAAATAGAAATGTACCGTTATACATTATTGATAAAAATTCCTAAATACATTTCCTTGAGTCATGTCGGTAAAAAGTACCTATTGCTGTGATAATGACCTTTGTTTTTTATTCCTGTACATATTCTGTGTATTCAGGGCATTTATTTTTAGAGGCACAGAGTTAATGAGGATAGAGTTTATTAGAGGCAGTAGGGCTTTGTCACAATACAGATAGCCCTTCCTACAGATATGAAATATATGGAAGAGAATGGGAAGGGCAGGTTTACAATGAATCAGGTGTGGCACTCAACCATAAAATAGCCTGAGGAAACCAAAGTTCACAGCCTGAGTGTAAGGAAACTATTCCTGTTTGTGAATACTCACCGTGAGTCACATATGATGCAAAGAATCTAATTTAACACGAGCTATCAAAGTGCAAAAAATGATGCAAGACAGAAAAAAATTAAAGAAATTCAAAGCAGTGCTCTAGGTGTCCTTCTCCTCTACATGTTGTTAGAAGGTCTCAGGTCGGTTTCATACATCCGTGGAACATGGACGGTTCCCACATTGGAAGACCTAGGCCAACGAAGCAATCAGTTTAAGAGATCCTGCAGTAAGGGTACCGTCACACAGTGGCATTTTGATCGCTACAACGGCACGATCCGTGACGCTTCAGCATCGTAACAATATCGCTCCAGCGTCGTAGACTGCTGTCACACTTTGCAATGTACGACGCTGGAGCGATAATTTCATGATGTATGTGCGATGTAGAAGCTGTTGGTTACTATGCGCACATCGTATACAATATCGTGCACACCTTTGTTACACCATGCGATCATGCCGCCACAGCGGGACACTAGACGACAAAAGAAAGTTTCAAACGATCTGCTACGACGTACGATTCTCAGCGGGGTCCCTGATCGCAGGAGCGTGTCAGACACAGCGAGATCGCTGGAACGTCACGGATATATCGCTGGAACGTCACAAATCGTGCCGTCGTAGCGATCAAAATGCCACTGTGTGACGGTACCCTAAGGTCGGAACTACTGATAAAAGGTCCTTATTTCATAGATGTATGAAACTGGTCTGACAGAGACAAACCAGTTCAGAAGGTGCTCTAAGGTTTTAATATGATTTGTTTGGGTAGATCACCTGGTTGCTAAAAGTCAAGCTTTCAGCACGTAAAGGCAAACAGCTTCTGTAATTTCACTGGGGAAGCCACAGCTACTACAGAGGAAAAGTAGTATTGTGAGATGGTAAGACAGCCCCCATTGCCCATGACCATAGATATGTACCTGGTTAAAGAGGTGGATGGTAAGCCCCTGTACATATGGAGTAGCAACCGGCTCACCAGCGTGCTATAGATGTGCATATTTGTGTACATAAAAGTGTAAACATTGTACCCACCGTATGTAAGTTTAATCACCTACTTGTTGTCAGAAATGATGTGGTACTGCTGTACATGGATTGAAATGCTGTTATTTGGCTACAAGTGACCGCTGTTTCCTAAGCATAACTGAAAGGTTAAGTCTGCCCGGCAACAGACTGGAGGGTCAGAGACAGTTGCATCACAGGAAGAAGAGGGGCAGCCATCTTGGAGTTACTGAGGACAGAAAGAGGACGTGCCGGAGAGATACAGTGACAACCACATGTAAAAGCATCCCACTGGGAACAGAGCCATGGAGGTGTTGAGATGGTCCTGCCCGTGACCGGATTCTTACCAGATAGAAGATTGTTGTTAGGTATACCGCTTAAAGATTGGAAAAGACTGGGACCTAGCGTGAGAAGCACTGGTTGCAGTTCAGGAGTCAAGTCACAGTCATCAGTGGTAACGTTCATATGTCAGAGGGAGCCCTCATTTGTCTCCATGTTTAGTCGTTTGTCTGGAGCAGACCAGGGTCGGTAAGATATCTAAGGCCACCACAGCATGCATCTCACCACATTTTGGCACCAAAATATTTGAGACTGAGACACAGCCTGTAGTTAGCTAGATAGGCAAATTAACCATTTCAGGACACAATTACTGACAAGATCAACATCTGGGACCTTCACTGTCATGGCACTGCTGCAAGATGTCTTGGTGACAGGGGCTCTTTCCCTATCCCTAAAGCTAAGGGTGCCCTAGCTATCCCTGCTCCCTGGATTACGTCTGATGGTGAAGGCACCGAGCCACGTGCCTTGCTGAGCTTCTAGATCAGCCCTTATCTGTCCCTTCCCCTACCCAGTGAAGTGGGGGGTTGTTGTGTATGCAAATACATAAACCGACTAACAAGGGAAGATATACAGGGAAAAATGAAAATACCAATCATACAAACATGCACTCACAAACAACAGAGTGGAACACCGGGAAGTAAAGGAAGGAAAAAACAAATAGGAGAGGATGAGGATATGCACACAGACAAATCACCAAGCATCAGTCTTCTAAACAACATTCCAAACACCTCTTCAAACAACCAACAACTCTAACTCCAGAACCAGGCAGTATGAAACACTGGCAATCTCTGATTGCCAGAGGTGAATATATATATGTATATATATATATATATATATATATATATATATATATATATAGCAGAGGGGAGTGGCCAACACTGAACAGCTGAGATCAAAAAAGCAGGAAAGTTCCAGGAACTCTCAACTGAGGAACTCAACCCCTGCACTGCTAGCAGAAACTTGCACTGTTTAATATGATGGTGAAGTGCTTCTAATAAGTGCAGGAGTACGTGAAATCAGACAACGTGGTTTTCTGGCCCTTCTCTGTAGCGGTAAATGGAGCGCGCGCCAGGGTTGTGGGGATACTCTGTACCGGGCTAGTTGTTAAAGGGGATGTGCCACAGCAGCAGTAACCCGGTCCGTGGCCCTGGGCGTCCAATAAAAGGGGCAATGATGATGAAAAAGAGGAAATAAAGTTTGTAAAAGTTAGTGTTTGTAACGCCACCTGTGGTATTCGGCAAATAAGAGATGCTAGCGTACGCTGCTTGAAGAGACCGCTGGGGCTGATGGTGATGCAACAGTGTTGATACAGCTCTTCACAGGTAGAGCTACACCCCAGGGCAGTGATGGTGTTAAAGGTGATGATGGTGGTTGTAGTGCAGGAATGATTGGAGGACACAGGGAGTTTCTTTACCTTTAATTGTAGGTGCAGTCCAAAATACAGGTACAGGTGGTATTGGAAATCAGGGCAGCCTGGAAGCAGTTCAGAATCTCCCTAGCCAGATGGGATTGGAAGCCTCCCCACTGCGCTGTTCTCTAGGTTCTTGCTGCCTTAAGCTCTCTTCAAGTCCCTCTCTCAGTCTGTTCTTTTGGTGGAACACTACTAGCATGGCAGGCAGCTTGAGCCTTTTCCTGATGTCACTCTCTCCTGGTGACTCCAGGCTCTTTAGTTTGCTGCTGTGCCTTCGGGCATCAGATGTGGACAGGAGACCTGCAATCTCCTGTTCTCTGGATTCAGTTCTGGGGCATTCAGTTCCCACATAACCACGGACTCCGGTGTCCAATCTGTCCTGGGGTGAGCTTAGTTGCAGCTCCTATCCCTAGCTTCTCCTCACTTGCTTCCTCTTTCTTCACTGTCTCTCACTGACTGACTAGCCCCGCCTCCACACCAGAACTTATCAGGGAAGTTCCCCTGAAACTGGGTTTAGAGCTCCCCCTTCTGGTCTGGAGTCAGAAAAGGTGTTTTATGCTAGTATTACCTGTTAAGGGGCTCTCTTCATGCTTCCAGGCATGGCATCACTCCCTGTGAGGGAGGCATTGTCATTGTGGCATCCGGACTCTTGGGGTGCCACATAAACTCATGGTATTCAGCTTCGCTGTTACATCACCTATTTTATCAACATTAACGATTCTGTGTTAGCCATAAAGTTACAATTCACACCTAGGTGCTCTCAAGGCACGCAAAGGACTTCAGGCCATATTTAAGCTCTCCCAGGTGGGAGCTTCTGAGGAACATTAAAGTTATGCAATATTTGCTTGAGCTCTTTAAACTTCATTTCCAGCTGAGCAACTGCTGCAGTTGGTTATTTTTTCTGTTATTCTCCTATCTGGGAAAGGACTATTCTTCAGTGTTCATTGAAGCTATGTTGGGGGATGGGAATAATTGGTTGGGGAATAAAGAGGGGACGGGAAGAAAAACATTAGACTCGAACAAAGAAGACCCAGGAAAACATACTCAGAAGGGAGGTAAGAACATTTCTAAAACAATCCACAGGGAGGAGATTGGAACAAAACAAAATCCTCTAAACTGCATGCTCGCAAACGCCAGAAGCCTGACAAACAAGATGGAAGAACTAGAAGCAGAAATATCTACAGGTAACTTTGACATAGTGGGAATAACCGAGACATGGTTAGATGAAAGCTATGACTGGGCAGTTAACTTACAGGGTTACAGTCTGTTTAGAAAGGATTGTAAAAATCAGAGAGGAGGAGGGGTTTGTCTCTATGTAAAGTCTTGTCTAAAGTCCACTTTAAGGGAGGATATTAGCGAAGGAAATGAGGATGTCGAGTCCATATGGGTCGAAATTCATGGAGGGAAAAATGGTAACAAAATTCTCATTGGGGTCTGTTACAAACCCCCAAATATAACAGAAATCATGTAAAGTCTACTTCTAAAGCAGATAGATGAAGCTGCAACCCATAATGAGGTCCTGGTTATGGGGGACTTTAACTACCCGGATATTAACTGGGAAACAGAAACCTGTGAAACCCATAAAGGCAACAGGTTTCTGCTAATAACCAAGAAAAATTATCTTTCACAATTGGTGCAGAATCCAACCAGAGGAGCAGCACTTTTAGACCTAATACTATCTAATAGACCTGACAGAATAACAAATCTGCAGGTGGTTGGGCATCTAGGAAATAGCGACCACAATATTGTGCAGTTTCACATGTCTTTCACTAGGGGGACTTGTCAGGGAGTCACAAAAACACTGAACTTTAGGAAGGCAAGGTGGGCGTGGTGACATCGCTCTTTTCTTCCCCAGCTTTCCGTTGGTGGCGTAGTGGTGTGCGCATGTCCAAGTTCCGAATTCCCTGCGCGCACGTGAAGAAACAGCACGCGATCTGCGCGATTATCCCTTTCATCGGTGGGGGCGGCCATCTTCCTGGGGCCGCGCGTGCGCAGATGGAGTGCTCTGCTGCACGGGGCTTCAGGAAAATGGCCGCGGGATGCCGAGTTTGGATAATAGCGCAGATCGCGCGCTGTTTCTTCACGTGCGCGCGATGTCACCACGCCCACCTGACCTGACCAGCCTAATTGACAGGCGAAAACGGCGACTTTGGTAATGTATTTTTCAGCATAGGTGGGAAATCAGGGTACACTACATACACTATAGTAACGCACAGCGCAGGCCCTATTTAACAGTATTTATAACTCAATCTGAAAAAACGGGGTGACAGGTTCCCTTTAAAGCTGCCGAAAAGGAAACAGAGAAGCACATTGCTAAGGAGAGTAAAACTAATCCCAAACTGTTCTTCAACTATATCAATAGTAAAAGAATAAAAACTGAAAATGTAGGCCCCTTAAAAAATAGTGAGGAAAGAATGGTTGTAGATGACGAGGAAAAAGCTAACATATTAAACACCTTCTTCTCCATGGTATTCACGGTGGAAAATGAAATGCTAGGTGAAATCCCAAGAAACAATGAAAACCCTATATTAAGGGTCACCAATCCAACCCAAGAAGAGGTGCGAAACCGGCTAAATAAGATTAAAATAGATAAATCTCCGGGTCCGGATGGCATACACCCACGAGTACTAAGAGAACTAAGTAATGTAATAGATAAACCATTATTTCTTATTTTTAGGGACTCTATAGCGACGGGGTCTGTTCAAAAAGGGCTCTAAAAGTGAACCTGGAAATTATAGGCCAGTAAGTCTAACCTCTATTGTTGGTAAAATATTTGAAGGGTTTCTGAAGGATGTTATTCTGGATTATCCTGCAGACTGTGAGCCCTCGCGGGCAGGGTCCTCCCTCCTTATGTACTCGTGTGCCTTGTTATCTGCTCATGTTTAATGTATTTGTCTATATTTGCCCCGTATTCACATGTAAAGCGCCATGGAATAAATGGCGCTATAAAAATGTATAATAATAATAATAATAAAATAATTATCTCAATGAGAATAACTGTTTAACTCCATATCAGCATGGGTTTATGAGAAATTGCTCCTGTCAAACTAATCTAATCAGTTTTTATGAAGAGGTAAGCTATAGGCTGGACCACGGTGAGTCATTGGACGTGGTATATCTCGATTTTTCCAAAGCGTTTGATACCGTGCCGCACAAGAGGTTGGTACACAAAATGAGAATGCTTGGTCTGGGGGAAAATGTGTGTAAATGGGTTAGTAACTGGCTTAGTGATAGAAAGCAGAGAGTGGTTATAAATGTTATAGTCTCTAACTGGGTCGCTGTGACCAGTGGGGTACCACAGGGGTCGGTATTGGGACCTGTTCTCTTCAACATATTCATTAATGATCTGGTAGAAGGTTTACACAGTAAAATATCGATATTTGCAGATGATACAAAACTATGTAAAGCAGTTAATACAAGAGAAGATAGTATTCTGCTACAGATGGATCTGGATAAGTTGGAAACTTGGGCTGAAAGGTGGCAGATGAGGTTTAACAATGATAAATGTAAGGTTATACACATGGGAAGAAGGAATCAATATCACCATTACACACTGAACGGGAAACCACTGGGTAAATCTGACAGGGAGAAGGACTTGGGGATCCTAGTTAATGATAAACTTACCTGGAGCAGCCAGTGCCAGGCAGCAGCTGCCAAGGCAAACAGGATCATGGGGTGCATTAAAAGAGGTCTGGATACACATGATGAGAGCATTATACTGCCTCTGTACAAATCCCTAGTTAGACCGCACATGGAGTACTGTGTCCAGTTTTGGGCACCGGTGCTCAGGAAGGATATAATGGAACTAGAGAGAGTACAAAGGAGGCAACAACATTAATAAAGGGGATGGGAGAACTACAATACCTAGATAGATTAGCGAAATTAGGATTATTTAGTCTAGAAAAAAGACGACTGAGGGGCGATCTGAGGGGCGATCTAATAACCATGTATAAGTATATAAGGGGACAATACAAATATCTTGCTGAGGATCTGTTTATACCAAGGAAGGTGACGGGCACAAGAAGGCATTCTTTGCGTCTGGAGGAGAGACGGTTTTTCCACCAACATAGAAGAGGATTCTTTACTGTTAGGGCAGTGAGAATCTGGAATTGCTTGCCTGAGGAGGTGGTGATGGTGAAATCAGTCGAGGGGTTCAAGAGAGGCCTGGATGTCTTCCTGGAGCAGAACAATATTGTATCATACAATTATTAGGTTCTGTAGAAGGACGTAGATCTGGGGATTTATTATGATGGAATATAGGCTGAACTGGATGGACAAATGTCTTTTTTCGGCCTTACTAACCATGTTACTATGTTACTATTCTAAATTGTAAGTTGGGGTGCAGTACCACATGTGAGCCCAGACTACACACCTATCCAATTGTTCTGGAATCCTGGGTATTAACAGGTAATTGGCGGTTTTATTGAGGCAAGTGAGTAGGCAAAGATATCGTGAGTATAGTTAGCACATATTACACAGCGCCACACTGCTCAGCACAAGGGTCTCAGCCTCCTGGCTGATTGTTTGTGGGCTTCTTTGAATGTTTCTCCTCTTTCTGGTTATGCTTATCCACATATTTAAGTAAAGTAATTTCGGAGGTTGAACTGGTGTTAGAGTCATTATTTTCGTTCGTGGTTTCTCTGTGTCCTGGGGAGCCAGCTCAGTACAAGGCTTACGGTATTACATGGTGGCCATTTAGTATTAGGGTCGACAATGGGGCATATGGATAATGGTTGTTTTCATGAGATAACCCCTTTTGTGGAAATTGCAGTTGACCAAATAAGCTGGCATCTTTTACTTTTCCATGCCCACCTGTCCAGTGATGTCCAACTAGTGGCCTTGTGCCAAAATGAAACCTTCATATTTCTGATGTGTGATAAAGTTGTATGATGCATCTACATTTCCCATGATAATGATTAGACATAATGCTCTACATGTTGAGTGATCTACCAGCTACAGTCGAAACCAGATACTGGGAGATCGTTGATTAAGTCCATTGCAATATGCTTCCATGGTGCAGAAGGCACAAGGAAAGGAAGTAATCAACCAGAGGGAAGCTGTTTCAGGGTTTTGTTCTGGGCACAAGAGGGACAGGCAGAGACAAAATCTACAATATTCTTGCTCATGGTAGGCCACCAATGTCAGGAGATGAGAAGACCCATTTTCTTCTGCCCAGCATGGCCAGCCACCTTAGACAAGTGACCCTACAGAAGAACCCGCTTTCTATCGGGTTCAGCCACATATGTCTTACCAGAAGGGAGCCAAGACAAATCCAACGAAGCAACCACAATAATTTTGGATGGCTTAATGATGTGTTGGGGCTCCTCCTGCTGATCAGACCTGTGCGTAGGTAGAATAGGATTTAATCCTGTTGGTTCTTCTGGAGGAAAACCTCCTGTTATAGATCAGAGATGGAGGAAACCTGAGAACCAGCGGATTCCATGGCTGTGCAAACTGTAATGGGCTAGGTGGAGGAACCAGTGCACTATGATTCGAAGAGAGCCTCTAGGGGCATGATTATGTGACTCCCCAATTCCAACCTCAGATGCACGATACCGTGATCCGAAGATGGATGAGGGAAGCGGGACCAGGTGCTACACCAGAACTGACCTCTGGTAGAAGGCAGCTGATCTCCAAGGGACACGAGGTAGGAAAGACCCGGAATGGTAGGCAGGCCTGGTCTTGAACTAGTTAAATGGACTGAATAAAAACAAACTTTTTGGTGTGTGTGTGTTTTTTTTTTATTGGTGGGGGTTCTGCTTCTTTTCTTTCCATGGTCAAATTTGGAGCTCGTTTTCAGGCAGAAAAGCCTTGTGTTGCTTTTCTTTTTACTGAAACACACAAAAAAGTATGAGAACATGGAAATAAAAAGTACAATGTGCCCTATAGAGGTGTTTTCCGCTTTTTCAAAAATAATTTTAAGTGTTTTTTTCATGTAGATTTTGAAGCAGAATCCTCTGTGTGAACACATACTATTGATTTCAATAGGGAAGCTCACATACAGCTCACACCGCTGTTTTTTTCATGTGTATTTTTAAGCATGGAATAAAACCTAAAACTAAATCCAAAGTTGCATATTTTGTACTTCATTTAATAATTGATTCACTTAGGGGGTAAGTTTGAATCCTGTTTTTCGAGAGTCACAAACTTGTCGCCAAAGCATGATGTGATCCAATGCTATGCAGAAAATGCTATGATAGTTTAATTCAATTCTAATGATCAATGAACATGCTCAAATAAGGTGATATCCGAGCATGCTCAGGTCATAACAGAGTGACGTTGACGTGCTTGAATAATGTGTCCGAGTCCCTGCTCCTGCTTGTCTCATGGCTATTCAACAGCCACAACACATACATGGATTGCCTATTTGTTTGGCAATCCCTTCAAGTGTTGCTGCTGTCGAACAGCCATTCGACATGCTGTCGCTTGGACTCGAACATATTAGTCTAGCATGCCGAAGACACTCGGTTAGCACCCTAGCATTCTCAGATAACACCTCGGCAGAGCAGTGGGTCACAGGAGGCAAGAGCCGGCTGCTGCGGCTAAAGCCTGTGCCCGCTGCTAAAGAGAAATGAATATGCATTGCGCTGGCAATGAATATTCATTTCTCTTATCGTGCACACAGTTACAGCCGCAGCAGGTGGCTCCTGCAGCTGCTGGGCTATCACGGGAGCGCGCTACTTAAGAATTATGAATATTCACATCTCTCCACTCCCATAGGCGTGGAGAGAGGTGAATATTCATTATCTTAATGAGTGGGGACACATGATCGCTCAGCCGCAGGAGCTGCTGGCACTGGAACAGGATGCTGCGAGGGCGCGATGGAAATGTAAGTTGTATTTTTTTTTATGCTTTTCTCATGGGGGCCATGCATACAAGGATACTGATGAGGAGCCATGCATACCAGGACAGGGATGAGGAGCCATGCATGCAAGGCTAGGGATAAGGAGCCATGCAGACAAGGATGGGGATAAGGAGCCATGCAGACAAGGATGAGCATAAGGAGCCATGCAGACATGGATAAGGAGCCATGCAGACAAGAATGGGGATGAGGAGCCATGCATACAAGGATGGGGATAAGGAGCCGTGCAGACCAGGATAGGGATGAGGGGCCATGCATACAAGGATGGGCATAAGGAGCCATGCAGACAAGGATGGGGATAAGGAGCCATGCATTCCAGGATAGAGATAAGGAGCCATGCATTCAAGATGAGGATAAGGAGCCATGCAGACAAGGATGGGGATAAGGAGCCATGCTGACAAGGATGGAGATAAGGAGCCATGCATACAAGGATGGGGATAAGGAGCCATGCAGACAAGGATGGGGATGTGGGGACAATGCATGCCCGGCTTATACTTGCGTCAATAAGTTTTCCCAGTTTTCCGTGGCAAAATTAGGTGCCTTGGCTTATACTCGTGTCGGTTTATATGCAAGATTATTCAGTATTTCACTTTGTCTATAATGTAGCTTATGGAAGAGTGGTTTTTTCATGTAGATTTTGAAGCAGAATCCTCTGTGTGAACACATACTATTGATTTCAATAGGGAAGCTCACATACAGCTCACACTGCTGTTTTTTCATGTGTATTTTTAAGCATGGAATAAAACCTAAAACTGAATCCAAAGTTGCTTATTTTGTACTTCATTTAATAATTGATTCACTTAGGGGGTAAGTTTGAATCCTGTTTTTCGAGAGTCACAAACTTGTCGCCAAAGCATGATGTGATCCATTGCTATGCAGAAAATGCTATGATAGTTTAATTCAATTCTAATGATCAATGAACATGCTCAAATAAGGTGATATCCGAGCATGCTCGGGTCATAACAGAGTGACGTTGACGTGCTTGAATAATGTGTCCGAGTCCCTGCTCCTGCTTGTCTCATGGCTATTTAACAGCCACAACACATACATGGATTGCCTATTTGTTTGGCAATCCCTTCAAGTGTTGCTGCTGTCGAACAGCCGTTCGACATGCTGTCGCTTGGACTCGAACATATTAGTCTAGCATGCCGAAGACACTCGGTTAGCACCCTAGCATTCTCAGATAACACCTCGGCAGAGCAGTGGGTCACAGGAGGCAAGAGCCGGCTGCTGCGGCTAAAGCCTGTGCCCGCTGCTAAAGAGAAATGAATATGCATTGCGCTGGCAATGAATATTCATTTCTCTTATCGTGCACACAGTTACAGCTGCAGCAGGCGGCTCCTGCAGCTGCTGGGCTATCACGGGAGCGCGCTACTTAAGAATTACGAATATTCACATCTCTCCACTCCCATAGGCGTGCAGAGAGGTGAATATTCATTATCTTAATGAGTGGGGACACATGATCGCTCAGCCGCAGGAGCTGCTGGCACTGGAACAGGATGCTGCGAGGGCGCGATGGGAATGTAAGTTGTATTTTTTTTATGCTTTTCTCATGGGGGCCATGCATACAAGGATACTGATGAGGAGCCATGCATACCAGGACAGGGATGAGGAGCCATGCATGCAAGGATAGGGATAAGGAGCCATGCAGACAAGGATGGGGATAAGGAGCCATGCAGACAAGGATGAGCATAAGGAGCCATGCAGATATGGATAAGGAGCCATGCTGACAAGAATGGGGATAAGGAGCCATGCAGACCAGGATAGGGCTGAGGGGCCATGAATGCAAGGATGGGCATAAAGAGCCATGCAGGCAAGGATGGGGATAAGGAGCCATGCATACCATGATAGGGATAACGAGCCATGCATACCAGGATAGAGATAAGGAGCCATGCATTCAAGATGAGGATAAGGAGCCATGCAGACAAGGATGGGGATAAGGAGCCATGCATACCAGGATAGGGATAACGAGCCATGCATACCAGGATAGGGATAATGAGCCATGCATTCAAGATGAGGATAAGGAGCCATGCAGACAAGGATGGGGATAAGGAGCCATGCATACCAGGATAGGGATAACGAGCCATGCATACCAGGATAGGGATAATGAGCCATGCATTCAAGATGAGGATAAGGAGCCATGCAGACAAGGATGGGGATAAGGAGCCATGCTGACAAGGATGGGGATAACGAGCCATGCATACAAGGATGGGGATAAGGAGCCATGCAGGCAAGGATGGAGATGCGGGGACAGTGCATGCCCAGCTTATACATGCGTCAATAAGTTTCCCAGTTTTTTGTGGCAAAATTAGGTGCATCGGCTTATACTCGTGTCGGTTTATACATAAGATTATTCAGTATTTCACTTTATCTATAATGTAGCTTATGGAAGAGTAGAAACATTTACTTATTTTAGAGATTTGTCTTGTTGGTCAATTGAATCATAGCTTATATTACAATATTTAATTTCCCTGTCTGTAGATTATCCTAGGAAATTTAATTTAACTACTTTTTATGTATTTATAGTAAATCTTTTTTTTCAGACTGAATCTCCTTGAAGTACATAAATATAATTATAGGATCATTTATTACAAGATCGCTCAATCTAATTTACTATACTGATGAGAATAATTTGTTTTGTCTGACATAATGTTTGTGGAGCTCATGTATATAATATATCTGTTTTTCTTAAATTATAGTGTTGACTTACAAACAACTCATTTATTAGACAGAAAGCACATCAACAAGGTTAGAGGAAATCTATCTGCCATTGGTTTTGAGAATCCTAAACCACTACTATGCATAATGGTTAGAGAGACAGCTTAGGAATTATCTATATATGGCCACCCTTGTTATCTAAACCTGATAGACATCTCTTTGCAGGGAACAATGGATGAGCATCAGTGAGGTGACAATGGGAGGTGATTCTACCTAAAATAATTGCCCAGTGGACACTTGCAAAATAATTTGCATACATTTTTAATATATTCTTTATAACTGCATACAAATATTTCCAAAGCTTCGTTTAGGAAGCTGTGGAGACCATCATGCTATATTGATCATATTTGTTTATATGTGGGCATTATTACTTTTATGGGCTTGCTGAAAAATAAGAAGGAATCAAAATTGATAAAAACATTGCTAGAAACAAGCTTAGATGGAATGAAAGACTTATTACGGAGTGTCAAGATGGAAAACTCGAACATGGGACTGCTACTCAACACAAAGAAGATAAATATCTACTACTGTCGGGTTCGACTGGGACACATTTGAGATGGACAGTGACGAAGTTGTAGGACTTCAACCTACTTGGATCGATAATCTCTCAAAATGCAGTGACAACACTAGAAGTCAATAGGAGAATAGCTTTGGGCAAATCAACAATGAAGTCACTGGACATGGTCTTCAATTCAAGGAACATGTCACTGGCAATAAAGAAACGGCTCGTACATAGTTTGGTATTTTCTGTTGTAACATATGGATGTGAAACCTGGACGATAAAGAAACAAGACAGAAGACGAATCGAGAACAAACAAATCAATTTTGGAACAAATCAAGCCAGACATGTGACTTGAAGCAAGGATCACCAAGTCTACTTTGGACACATCAACGAAGACAGCAATCACTGTAGAAGGACATCATGGTCGGAAGAATAGAAGGAAAAAGGCTAAGAGGAAAACCAGCAACCCGATTACTTGATACTATTAAGATAACAGAAGAGAAGATCCTGGTGGACCTATTTACGTTTTCACAAGATTGTTCTTCTTACAGATTGTTAATCTATAAAGTCGCTATAGCTCAAGATCAAGCTGAAGGCCTTTTTAAAAAAGGGCATTATTAATTTTCACAGGGCCACTGGGGGAATATACCTTTTAAAGTGACAATTTGAACATTACTACCTTTTATTGGGACATATGTTTACTTTAAAGGGAATCTGTCACCCCATTTTAGGCCTATAAGCTAAACCCACCACCATCAGAAGCTTATCTACAGCATTCTATAATGCTGTAGATAAGCCCCCAGTGTAACCTGAAAGATAAGAAAAACAAGTTAGATTATACTCACCTAGGGGCGGTTCTGGTGTGGTCCGGTCTGATGGGCGTCGCGGTCTGGGTCCGATGCCTCCCATCTTCATACGATGACGTCCTCTTCTTTGCTTCCTGTCTCGGCTCCTGCACAGGCGTACTTTGTCTGCCCTGTTCAGGGCAGAGCAAAGTACTGCAGTGCGCAGGCACTGGGCCTCTCTGACCTTTCCCGGCCCCTGCAAGTACGCATGCGCAGGAGCCGCAACAGGAAGCAAAGAAGAGGACATCATCGTATGACAATAGGAGGCGCCGAACCCGGACCGCGACGCCCATCAGACCGGACCACACTGGGACCGCCCCTGGATGAGTATAATCTAACTTGTTTTTTTAATCTTGGAACAGTTTAGCGCAGTTTAGTCACTATGCGGATGTATGGTGACATTGTTGGTAATATTGGTCTTTGTGTAGTGTATTGTTCTGTAGAGGGATGGCAATAATATGTATTCCCTGTTTAGTTGTAAATGTAGAGGTCATTGCATAATTTTATTTGTTGGGCCTTGCACAGTGGTAATTTTAGGGACATTGGTGTTTGTTTAGTGTGGTTTTAATACGTCGCTAATATTTAGTTATTGTATAGCAGCAACGGGGGAATACAATAGCTATATCGGTATAGATTTGTTTTTAAGTGACGGGAGTGCTCATATGTGGCAACAGATATGTTGGCGCTTGGTCCCTTGATCTTTTAATACTCTATCAACGCCCCTGCATGTCACCCCTGTAGCCCTAGCTTTAGATGCAATGCCCCAATGCAACGCTGCAATTTCAGTGTTAGGCGGCACATGTCGTCGTGTAGGCCCAGCCTAAATGTTGCATAAATATATGGTATGCAGTACAATTCTGCCTTCTGATGTGTAAAGAGGATTTATAAATAATGAGTAAAGCAAGCTTTATGTTAATTGCTTTTTAAGGCTGGGTGAGAACAGCTGTTTTATACATGAGCCAGAGGCAACTGATGACAAAGGTTTCTGCACTGGCACAAATTTCATAGCCACATTAAAAAAAATCCAGCTCTGGCACAAATGTAGTATGGCGCGGCACTCGTCTCCTTTCACGCCCCGGCAAAAGTGTGGGTCCTGGCTGGGTGTGTAGACTCATAGTGTGAAGGCATCATGTCCATGCAGGCCACATGTAATGGAGGTGTGGGCTGGCCAGGACCTCTGTTTTACAGTTCAATGAGGGAGACTTCCGTTCCAACCCAAGCTCTTTACTGGGTGATAACTTAGTATGGATTATACACAAGCGATAGCGGGTACAAAGTCTTATGGACATTTCCTTTACAGCATCTCTCAATATTCTTCCCCTGTAGTTTACTCTAGGGCTAGTGAGGCACACTGTTTCATCTTACTCCGCCACAACCCAGCTTTAATGCTATAGTCCTGATCAGCATGTCTCCTTACTTGCTTGTTCCACATCCGATTTCTTCCACTACTGGCACCCTGGAACCACTGAACTGAGGAACCCTAGTACTTTGCACTCAGTCTGTTACCTTCTGCGTTACAAACTTCAGGGTACGTAACTCAGCATCTCGTCAGTAACTTCTCTTCAGGATCACACTATTCTTTGCCCTTAGTCTCCTCTCACTTGGGGTCACCCTTTCATACAGCTCTGCTCGCTTTACTCTCCAAACCATATCTAACTAACTAATAAGAACTCTGTCGCTTTCCTTAGCACTGAGACCCTCCCACTATGAGCTAGTCCCAAACACTAACTCTATCTATGTATCCATGGCCAGCATTATTCATAGGTATGATTTCATTATGACGGATTCTTATCAGGCACAATTTTGGAAGGTCTCTTTCCAGGCACATTACTAAGAAGTCATGTGGTTGTTATCAGGGCGTAAATGCCAGCACATTATCATTTTGTATTTACACTTATTCCTCATAGGAATTAAAGCACCACTCTAATTTTTTTTTTTTTTAGTTCAGCATTGGAGTGGTATCACTAATCAATGTTCCCTGCCCTAATAATATATAAATCAGCCACCATCCTCAGCTGTTCTGGGCGCAGCTCTGGTCCTGATCAGTCATCTTATGACCACACCTTCTGCCTGACTGGAAGTCAGAGGTAACACTCATAGACTCTCAATGTAAGTCTGTAAGACCCTACTTTTGGCTCTCATATACGTACATACTTGTACATTTGCAACATATTTTTGTACCATAAACACTTTAATGAATGTTCGCCTAAATGCAATCTTATGTGTAATTGCTAATTTCACATGTCCAGTTTTTATGTATGTTGAATTAGGCTAGGTTCACATTGCGTCAAGTACATGGCGTCAAACGGATGCGTTAAACGCATGTACAGAAACGGAGCAAAAATATGTGAAATTCGTCGTCACGGTAACGCTAGCGTTAACGCATGTGATCGCGTTTTTTCATTTTGATGTCCGTTTACGAAGTATCCGTTTGTCTGCGTTTGTCACTGTCAATAAAGTTGTTCTTTTTTTTTTGTTGGTAAATATTGGATAGAATATTTCTATTTTATATTTACCACTGGCAGTTGTGGCGACGACAGACGGCTAGGGACCTTTTTTCTTTTTTTGTCCTCCTTGTGCCACAACCTATTGTGTATGTAAAATGTAAAAAAAAATATTTTAACATTAAATAATGTTAACATTCATTCTACGGCAAAACACTCTGTCACGTGCAGGAGACTTTGTGTGAGTGGGATATTTTAATGGCCGAAGTCACATTTCCTGTCACATGACCACATGTGACCACCTTCAAAAGCTATTAAAACGTGTGGTTCTATTTGGAAATTTTTCATGATTTGCGTCTGACTGCGTTTGCCATAGCCTTCTATGGCAGAATGAACGCTTCCGTTAGTAGTGCGTTAGCTTGGCCGGACCCGAAAACGCTGCAAGCCGCGTTGAAGGTCCGTCAGAAAAAAAACGTTATGTGACAAACGCATACCAATTTAGGGATGCGTCACGATGCGTCAGACAATGCAAGTCTATGGGCGCGTTAGTATGTGCGTTACATTGCGTTTTTACTACTTAAAAACGAGTCCGTTAGACGGACACACCTAGCGCAATGTGAACCCAGCCTTAAAGATGATCCGCAGCTGAAGACACCAACAAGTGCAACTCTCGACAGACGTCCAAAACCATCTTGATTACATCAGAGACAGATAACAGTCTTGTTTGGAGTCTATTATGGCTGTTGATGTCCAAAACATTTCTCAGCAGTTCAAAAAAAATCTACCAGTGTCTATGTGAATCTGAAAGTTGCCCATACAAGCATTGATCTGGCTGCCTCGGCTTTTACCTTTTTTGTTGACAATGACACATATGACAAATAGAGGGCAGTTCAGACATGTCTCCACTCCCTTGTCAGAGCACAATAGAAACTGTAATTCGGGAACCTAATTCATACCTTCCATCTCATTAACATGATGTTTAAGTGGTTAAGTATCTGGCAACCAAGTCTCCAAATGAGGGATATCGGTACAGAAGTAACTGACAGAGAAAGTGGAGGTTCAATCATTTACTTGTTTGTCATCAGCAATTGAAAGGTAAAAGCACAAGTCAGAACCTGAAGTGACTTACATAGTAAATTGGCAGCAAATGTTGAGTTCTACATCATTCACCTCTCTCATAAATAGCAACCAACAAGAGGGAGGGTGATACAAAAATATGAAAAAGTTTTAGGAAGGTGTGGAAAAACTTTTTGCACATAGGGCTAAGAAGTAACAGTCAGGTAGCTGCTACCAACTCGTTCTAATGTTTCGGCCCATGGCAGGGCTCAGATAGGAAAGATTTTTAGTGCTCAACTTTGGCTACTATACATGGTGGATTCCATATTGAATATTCAGATCCCCGGATGTCCTAAACAACCAAAGCACCCAATCAGGTGATCCCATTTTGGAAACTAGACCTAATCTAAGGGTCTGTTGAACATTATGTACCCATAGGGGCTTCACACAGTTTTATAATATTTGGATGTGAAAGGAAAAAAATACTTATTTTTCAGTAAAAAGTAGGTTTAGCCCCAAATTTGTAATTTTCACAAAGGGTAACAGAAGAAAATGGACCCCAGAATTTATTATGTAATTCTTCCTGAATGCAGAGATACCCCATGCAGGGCCGTATTTAGAGTTTCTGCTGCCCTAGGCACTTTTAGTGCTGCCTCCCCCATTGTTGAGTATGACACTATCGGCAGTGACTTTGGCAAAAATTGCTGATGTGAAAGTCGCCTTTTGCAGCAGATCCGGCAGTTTTTCTGCATCTGCCGCATAACGGATCACTTACGGCAATACTGCGTTCGGCCTCATTCATTCCCTATGGGACTTGGGGACATGTGCGGCACTTGCTGTTTTGCCGCGGTACTTGCAGCAATGGGAAAAAACGCTGCCAGCAGTATTTTTGTCTCACCGCAAGTGCAAAACCACAAGTGCCGCACATGACCGCAAGTAGCCATCACTACCTGTCCCTGCATTTTGCTAGCTCATCCCTAACCATTCCTCCCTGACCTAAAACTACACTATAAAGCTTTATAAAAACAGTATATTAAAGGGAGTCTGTCACCCCAAAAATCGTATATGAGATAAGGCCACCAGCATCAGGGGCTTATCTACAGCATTCTGCAATGCTGTAGATAAGCCCCGATGTATCCTGAAAGTTAAGAAAAACTGGTTAGGTTATACTCACCCAGGGGCGGTCCCGGTCCGGTTCGGGTCCGATGGGCGTCGCGGTTCGGTCTGGTGCCTCCTATCTTTATATGATGACGTTCTCTTCTGGTCTTCACGCCGCGGCTCCGGCGCAGGCGTACTTTGTCTGCCCTGTTGAGGGGAGAGCAAAGTACTGCAGTGCGCAGGTGCCGGGAAAGGTCAGAGAGCCCCAGAGCCTGTGCACTGCAGTACTTTGCTCTGCCCTCAACAGGGAATATACGTACGCTTGTGCCGGAGTAGGAAGACAAGAAGAGGACGTCTTCGTATGAAGATAGGAGGCGCTGGACCCGGACCGCGACACCCATCGGACTGGACCGCAGCAGAACCGCCCCTGGGTGAGTAAAATCTAACCTCTTTTTCTCATCTCTCAGGTTACATCAGGGGCTTATCTACAGCACTACAGAATGCATTGCAGAATGCTGTAGATAAGCCCCTGATGCCGGTGGCCTTATCTCATATACGATTTTTGGGGTGACAGGTTCCCTTTAACTGCCATATTCCTATGATAATGAGGCTCCAGGATACGGCGTAGACTGAGAAAGGCAGTCTCCGGGTCTCCATTCTTTCTGTGCACACCCTCAGTCCCTGCCTCACTGCCTGTGCTGCACTGTGCACAGACCTCCCCCCACCGGACCCGGTAATCACCGCTCACAGTAGCATACCGGCAGAGGTGTATGTCGGTATTCTGGCACCCGGGGAAATAATTCATTTTGGCGCCCCCCAGCACATATGCGATTTGCACACTTAGTCATGTACACATGAGCCGCTCTCTCTAATGCTCTCAATGTTCAGTGAAAAACAGAGAAGCGGGAAGAGAAGCTCGATGTTACAGAACCACAAGTATGAAAATCGCATGTGTGTGAAGTGTCCATGTGATGACTACTGGAACCTGCAGAGATGAATCCTGACATCGCAGCTTCTGAATTCTCACAACTCATGCACTGCACACTTTTAGGATTCTCCCTGGCCGGTGAACAGTCATGTCAGCACAAGCATGTGATTTGTATACGTCTGACCACATTCCGACTAGACGTGCCCGGCCTCGCTCAGTTCATTTTCATAGAGTGAGGCCACACATGTCTAGTCAGCACATGACTGCATGTATGTAAATCGCCAGCACGAGAGAATCCTGACAGCGTGCAGTTCGCACTGTGAGAAGTCAGAAGTCTGCAGTCACAAAGAATGACTGCAGACTCATCACAAACCTGGACATCCCCTTTAATGCTGCTAACATAAATAAAAACATGAGAGTTAGTTAGTATCACAAATAACATTTACATCCAGGTACCTTATAGATGACGTCGCCTCTGGAGTCATTCTTCTTTTCTTTATCTTGTCCAGACCCCAGGATGAGTTTTCTCATCCACAGCTCGTCTCTGCAGATTTCCATCTTCTCCGCTCTTTTGCAGAAAATCTCCACGATGCCCTTAAATATACAAGTGTCATTATAATGCTCTTGTATAAAAAATTGCCCCTCACTATATTGTCTGCACAAAATATGACCCCACATTGTCCCTCTTATGGTACATGCTCTTCACACTGACCTCTCCTTTCCATACCGACCCCCTCTTCACACTGTCCTCTCACAATGTGTCCCCCCTATTGGGCCCAGTATTTATACTGTACTCTCTCATCACACTCCCCCTCCTTGGTATACTGTCCGCTCCTGGCTGTGCCCTTACACTGTCCCTCCATGCTACGCCCCCACTACTCAGTTTCTATTCTGTGCCCACACAATTTTCTCCCCCATATTGTCTCCCCACACTATTCTCCTCCCTCCTCATACTGTCTCCTCTCACATCCCCCTGTTCAACATACTGTCTCCTCATATATTTAACCCTTCACTTTCTATACTGCCTGCTCACCTGACTCCCCATACTGTCTGCACATATCCCATCACCCTCACTCCCTCCCCGTACTCTGTCCACATACATTTTTCACATCGCTACCCATACTGTGTCCGCATACATTCCCCCGTTCGCTCCCCATACTGTTTCCTCATACATGCCCCCATTACCCCAGCACTGTTTCCCCATCTACCACTTTGCTCTTCATTTTGTGCCCTTAAACCTCACCCCACACATTAAGCACCCCCATCTCCACTCCAATTCTCCCCACACATAATAAATTCCCCCCTCCCGTGCACTTAATCTTCAGTGTCTTCTGCTCCACTGGGGCACTTACCACCAGTGTTTGCCTCTGCAGCGCAAGTGAGCGACGTCAGCAGCGTGATCACATGATCTGATCACGCTGCTCACGTTGCACTGACCCGGCAGTCAGAGCCTCAATTGTACTCACTTCTGTAAGATGCGAGTACAATTGTTACCTGGACAGGGGCGAACACTGACAGCTTGGGGCCCCTGTGCAAGAACTGTGCCTGGTACCGCTCATTAAGGTCATGAATATGCGTCCATATTCATCACCTCAATGAGCGGTACCATGTGAATGCTGAGAACAGGACGAACTGCCAGCGCTGAGACCATGGGAGCTGCAGGCACTGCTGGAGGAGGGTAAGCATGGGCGGGTGGGGGGGGGAGGTGAGCGGGCGGTTGATCCCAGGCCATGTGGTTGTACACTAATGTTTTAGTACCTGGTGGGTTTTGGAAGGGAAGGAGTTCGGTTTGGCTTTTGCTATGCAGATTTTGTTTGAATAGATTGTGGATGCCATTAACCGAGCCCATGAGGTGCCAGATCAGAGTAACCCCATTTTTGATACACAATTTCTCCCGAATGCAGTGACACACCCAAATTTCATCAGAAACTACTGTTTAGCCATCAAACGGCAGGGCTTAGATGGAATGAACGCTATTTGTCTTATGGAGAGCAAATTTAGCTGAAATAGTTTGCAGGTGTCATTTACAGAGCCCATGAAGTGGCAGAATAGATGAAAGCCCCCAAATATGACCCCATATTCGAAATCACGCCTGCCTATGGATTCATCTGGGGCTGCAGTTACTTTTTTGGCCCCACACGTGTTTTTACTCTGCAAAATTCACTCCATGCTATTTTCGGGAAAATTGCAAATATGCCCGCTTAGTGCCCATACATTGTGCACAGATTGTGCTTCTGGCGACAAGCACCTCGTAAATTGTTAAGTGGCCTCTTCCCGCTACAGTAATGTCAAACATGTCTGTGCTTACTGTGGATTAGGCACAGAGTGTTGCTCAGGGGGAGAGGGACATTTTGTTTTGGGAGCACAGATTTCACTGGATTGTATTTTGGGAAAAAAGACCATTTCGCTTTTCCAGAGCTTTTTTCCTAACAGTAATGCGAAACCCCCCCCTACATTTTAATTAATAGATGATATCCCTAATTTAGGGCTAGTTTTTGCAGGATAAGTTGATGTTTTTACAGGTAACATATTGGGATACATGACTGTAATGACACGGGGATAGTGTCACTGGGGTTAAGGTCAGGGGCGCTATTCGGGAACGTGAGCTAATACGCACAGAGTGAGAAGACCGAGATGTGTAGAGCGCACAGGACCTGAGCTAGGCTGGTCACGTGGCCACAGGAGCGGAGCTAAGCCGGTCACATGACCACAGCGGTGGAGCTACCCCACGTTCGGACAGAGAGCCGACCATGGTGCGGAGAACATTGAATAAACAGAATACCGTAGTCAAAGCAAAGCCAAGGGTCAGAAGCCAGACAAGTATGAGGTAACCAGGGGCAAGACAGACGAGTAAACAGGGATGAGCCAAGGGGTCAGAAAACCAGGAGGGACAAAGCAGTACCAAGGGGGAAGACAGAGACAGTAGTAAAGGGACAAACCGGGTCATACACAGCAAAAATCACACGCAGAGGAACAGCGATAACTGATGAGTAATCTGGGTCAGCAATCTCTAACCAAGTAAACAGAAGTATCACCGACACTGGACCCAGGAACTACCAGCATTAAATAGCCACCCCAGAACCAAAGAGAGGCGGACAAACTTAACCCTGACCTAACCAGGATGGAGCCAGAACCGCCTGAGTCATGACAATAACATTCTCTTTATCACTTTCAGTATAAGGCTCGATTCACATTTATCTGTGCAATACACTGTGCACTTATGTTGGCGTTTCTGTATATATTTCCAAAAAATGCGATTCAGAGAAAAGCCGTGACAGAACAATTCACTATAATGAACAGTTCATGCATTGGCTTAGCATCCAGCTTCTTAGATTTTTAGCAAAGCCACACAATCCAGGGGGTATATACACCTCCACACACACACAGAACCATGTGTGAGATAAGCAGGTCCCATTTTACCATGTTAACCACACACAGGGGGTGGAGATCTGGTGAGCAGCAGTCCATCCTTAACACATCAACTGCCTCGTAGTACTATGTGTACTAGAGAATTACTTCAGGTTTATATCACAGAGGACATTTACCTCTGTGATACATATCTCCCATCCACTATGTGTCTGGCAGCCACCTTACAGGGAATTTAAAATTTTTGGGTTGCTTTGCTTTTCAATTAGATTTTTCATATGCAGAAAGAAGAAAAACTAGCAATTTAGTTCTTGTTTTTATTTTTTTTTATGTCGTCCAGTATGGGGTAAAAGTGATAAGACGTTGTTCTCTAGGTCAGTACGGTTACAGTGTTACCAGATTTATATTTTTTTATGCTCTTCTGGTTTTGCACAATAAAACAATATTTTATTTTAAAAAATGTATAAAAATAATTTGCGTTTGCGTTGCCCTATTCAGATAGCTGTAACTATTATATTTTTTCGCTGACAAAGCCATATGAGGACTTTTTTTGAAGGGCAAGTTGACATTTTCAGTGATACCATTTTGCTTACACATGACTTTCTGGTTGATTTTTATACCATTTTTTGTGTGTCAATATGATGAAAAAGCTACATTTTTAGTTTTTTTTTTACTGTGTACGCTGTAGGGGATAACTAACGTGACAGTTTTATTACTTGAGTCCTTCCGTATGGAGTAATGACAATTATGTTTCCTTTTTGTTTTAATTATTTTTGATTTTACACTAAATTTTTGTTTTGAGTAACAAAACAACTTTTTTGGGGGCCTTTTTTTATTTCACACATTTTATTGAACTTTACTTTTTTACTAAGCTGCACTGTGAGACTTCAATACTTTTAACTTTGATTGTTTGCCTTATGCACTGCAATGCATGAGACATGTCAGTTTCACAGTGACATAGGCGATTAAACCTTGCGTAGACCTCAGGTTGCGATAGCAAATATTGGCACACGTAACTGCAATTATGGGGTGCCAATAGGGTTAAAGAGGGAGTACTCTCCCTCTTTTAACCATTTAGATGACACCGTCATGATTCAGTGACATCTTAGGGTGCTTTCACATTGCGTACACTAATGGTGCCGACTGAGTGGACGGACACTCAGATGCCCCAATTACTTGTTTATACAGGAGCTATTGACTTATTCCTCAGCGGCATAAAAAAGTGGTTCTGAGGAATAAGGCCCATAATGACTGTCACTAAAGACATATCAGCGGTATTTAAAACTGCATGTGATACAAAAACCTAACTTAATGTGTGGTCACCTTGGCTGACTTTAGACTGTGAATGCTTTGGTCCATGACCTTTCTTTTCTACTGGTGTTGGAGCTTTTCTGGGAAGTGTCTGAATGCTGCGGATAATCATCACATGCATCTGCGGCGCCCCAGGGTCCTGGTCGTTGCAGTAATGTCGCTTTCCTCCCGGGGAGAGTGATGCTACGTTCAGAGGCAAGGAAGGATAACTGCATCCAGGTATCACAAACATGCGACACATTTCACACTCCAGACCATCGGGGGGAGCTTCTGATCCTAAAAGGATAGGAACACTCCGGCGCTCCCAGGGGAATACACTAGAAAGCTGCTGGTGCCTAGACAGCTACTGTGCTGAATCTGTCATGTGGCAGAAAAAGAAATGTAAATGAATTAGGACACCGCGCTAACCAGATGTACAAACTTACAATGGGCACGTATAATCAGAGGAGTGGATAGACATGTAACTGTGTTATGACCTAGTGGTTAGGACAAGAATGGACCTGATGGTTAAGAGCACACGGAAAGACCTGATAGTTACAAATAATACAGGACGAGCTCTGAGACGTGGGAACTCTGCTGACCGCAATCCCTAATCCTATCACACACACTAGAAATAGCCGTGGATTGCTCCTAACGCTCCCTATGCAACTCGACACAGCCTAAGGAACTAGCTAGCCCTGAAGATAGAAAAATAAAGCCTACCTTGCCTCAGAGAAATTCCCCAAAGGAAAAGGCAGCCCCCCACATATAATGACTGTGAGTAAAGATGAAAATACAAACACAGAGATGAAGTAGATTTAGCAAAGTGAGGCCCGACTTACTGAACAGACTGAGGATAGGAAAGGTAACTTTGCGGTCAGCACAAAAAACTACAAAAAGACCACGCAGAGGACGCAAAAGACCCTCCGCACCGACTCACGGTGCGGAGGCGCTCCCTCTGCGTCCCAGAGCTTCCAGCAAGCAAGACAAAAATCAAAATAGCAAGCTGGACAGAAAAAGAGCAAACTACAGAAAAACAAGCAGGAACTTAGCTTCTGCTGGGAAGACAGGTCACAAGAACGATCCAGGAGTGAACTAGACCAATACTGGAACATTGAAAGGTGGCATGGAGCAATGATCTAAGTGGAGTTAAATAGAGCAGCAAGCTAACGAATTAACCTCGTCACCTGTGGAAGGAAACTCAGAAGCCGCAGCCCCACTCACAACCAACAGAGGAAGCCCATGGACAGAACCAGCCGAAGTACCATTCATGACCACAGGAGGGAGCTTGACAACAGAATTCACAACAGTACCCCCCCCTTGAGGAGGGGTCACCGAACCCTCACCAGAGCCCCCAGGCCGACCAGGACGAGCCAAATGAAAGGCACGAACCAGATCGGCAGCATGAACATCGGAGGCAAAGACCCAGGAATTATCTTCCTGACCATAACCCTTCCACTTGACCAGGTACTGGAGTTTCCATCTCGAAATACGAGAATCCAAAATCTTCTCCACCACATACTCCAACTCCCCCTCAACCAACACCGGGGCAGGAGGATCAACGGATGGAACCACAGGCGCCACGTATCTCCGCAACAACGACCTATGGAATACATTATGGATGGCAAAAGAAGCTGGAAGGGTCAAACGAAACGACACAGGATTGAGAACCTCAGAAATCTTATACGGACCAATGAAACGAGGCTTAAACTTAGGAGAGGAAACCTTCATAGGAACATATCGAGACGACAACCAAACCAAATCCCCAACACGAAGTCGGGGACCCACACAGCGCCGGCGGTTAGCGAAACGTTGAGCCTTCTCCTGGGACAATGTTAAATTGTCCACCACATGAGTCCAAATCTGCTGCAACCTATCCACCACAGTATCTACACCAGGACAGTCCGAAGACTCAACCTGCCCTGAAGAGAAACGAGGATGGAAACCAGAATTGCAGAAAAACGGCGAAACCAAAGTAGCCGAGCTGGCCCGATTATTAAGGACGAACTCAGCCAAAGGCAAAAAGGACACCCAATCATCCTGATCAGCAGAAACAAAGCATCTCAGATATGTTTCCAAAGTCTGATTAGTTCATTCGGTTTGGCCATTAGTCTGAGGATGGAAAGCCGAGGAAAAAGACAAATCAATGCCCATCCTAGCACAAAAGGCTCGCCAAAACCTCGAAACAAACTGGGAACCTCTGTCAGAAACGATGTTCTCTGGAATGCCATGTAAACGAACCACATGCTGGAAAAACAATGGCACCAAATCAGAGGAGGAAGGCAATTTAGACAAGGGTACCAAATGGACCATCTTAGAGAAGCGATCACAAACCACCCAAATGACCGACATCTTTTGAGAGACAGGGAGATCCGAAATAAAATCCATAGAGATATGCGTCCAGGGCCTCTTCGGGACCGGCAAGGGCAAAAGCAACCCACTGGCAGGAGAACAGCAGGGCTTAGCCCGAGCACAAGTCCCACAGGACTGCACAAAAGAACGCACATCCCGCGACAAAGACGGCCACCAAAAGGATCTAGCCACCAAATCTCTGGTACCAAAGATTCCAGGATGACCAGCCAACACCGAACAATGAACCTCAGAGATAACTCTACTAGTCCATTTATCAGGGACAAACAGTTTCTCCGCTGGGCAACGGTCAGGTCTATCAGCCTGAAATTTTTGCAGCACCCGCCGCAAATCAGGTGTCACGCTCACGCCCTGACTGGTGGGCGTGAGCTCGGGGGTTTTGTGGCCCCACTGTGCCACAAACCAGACTACCCTGGAAGGGGCGTGACTATGACAGCTGCCTGGATTTTCACTGGAGCCTCTGATGGTGAGGACAGGCTTGTGCAGCAGGCAGCTGCCAGGTGCTACTCCAGGGTGGTGTCTGGCTGTGGCTGCTGATCCCACTTGGGAGACAGGAACACCTGGATTAGTTCGGGCATTAGGCAGGACTGGCAGAAGAGCACGGCTGGAACACAGACGAGTAGGCTGGCACGGCTGAGACAGGGCTGGCAGAGACACGGCAGAGAACTCAGAGCTGGCAGAGACACGGCAGGAAACAGGGCTGGCTAGGACAGCAGGAACACAGGACTGGAAGGCAGGGCAGGAACGGCAGGACTGGCAGGAACACAGGATTGGGAGGCACTGCAGAGAACACAGGACTGGAAGGCAGGGCAGGAACAGCAGGACTGGCAGGAACACAGGACTGGTTGATGTGGTGTATGAATCAGGCTGCACTCTGATGACAGCCAAGTGCAGTCCTATTGTGAGTGTGATGAAGGAACAGGTAGTGACCTGTACACACAGAAGATGCAGGTACGGAAACAAGCCAGAAGGAAAGGAGAATGAAGGAACAGGTAGAGCCAAGAGCGGAGATGCTGGAGGCGGAGCCAAGAGCGGGGATGCTGGAGGCGGAGCCAAGAGCGGAGACGCTGGAGGCGGAGCCAAGAG
Organism: Ranitomeya imitator; assembly: GCF_032444005.1. Taxonomy (NCBI): domain Eukaryota; kingdom Metazoa; phylum Chordata; class Amphibia; order Anura; family Dendrobatidae; genus Ranitomeya; species Ranitomeya imitator. The sequence goes on along the minus strand of NC_091284.1, from coordinate 736,566,390 downwards.
CGGAGACGCTGGAGGCGGAGCCAAGAGCGGAGACGCTGGAGGCAGAGCCAAGAGCGGAGACGCTGGAGGCGGAGCCAAGAGCGGAGACGGAGCCAAGTGCAGAAATGCAGGAGGCGGAGCCAGGTAGAACCGCAAAGAGCGGAGCCACAGAGCAAAGCCACAGAGCGTGGAGCAAGGTCAGAGTGCAGAGCTGAGAGCAAAGCCACAGAGTGTAAAGCAAGGTCAGAGTGCAGAGTCAAAGTAAGGTCGCAGAGAGCGCAGCCGAAAGCGGAGAAAAGCAAGACACAGAGAATGCACAGCAGAAAAGGCAAACCAAGACAGAGATATAAACAGACACCGGAATAGGACTAGACTAAGACAGAGTCAGGAACGAGACAAGACACAGAGACATAGATACAAGCCAGGGTATGATGCCCCTCTGGGTGGCAGACATAGGCCAGGGTACGAAGCCCCGCTGGGTGGCTACACAAGACAGAGACCAGGGTACAACGCCCCCCTGGGTGGCAGACAAGAGAGAGTAACCGAGACAGGACCTGGCACCCCAGCAGCTAAGAACTGACTGAGGGAGTAAGTTGCACAGGCCCAGACCACAGGGTGGAGCTGCACTATATACAGGAGGCCTGTTGGTAATTGGTCAGTAACTGATTAGACAGATGCACCTGATTCCTATAAAAACCAGAGAGTTCAGGCGCCGGCCCCCTATACACATAGCCATGAAGCATGGACAGAGCAGAGACACAGAACACGGAGCTGGCAAGAAACAGAAACCACATCATGGCCTGGAGCAGTGGGTAAGATTGTGTAAGAGATGTGAGGCCATGCTGTGATGCCAGCAGAGTTGTTACATCAGGGGAGATGGCAGACAAAATTACCCCCTCTTTGAGAATACCCGCCGGCTCAGGAACACCCGGAGAGTCGGGCACAAAACTCCTTGACAGGGCATCAGCCTTCACATTCTTAGGGCCTGGAAGGTACGAAACCACAAAATCAAAGCGGGAGAAAAATAACGACCAACGAGCCTGTCTAGGATTCAACCATTTGGCAGACCCGAGATAAGTCAAATTCTTGTGATCCGTCAAGACCACCACGCGATGCTTGGCTCCTTCAAGCCAATGACGCCACTCCTCGAATGCCCACTTCATGGCCAACAACTCTCGATTGCCAACATCATAATTGCGCTCAGCAGGCGAAAACTTTCTAGAAAAGAAGGCACATGGTTTCATCACCGAGCCATCTGAACTTCTTTGCGACAAAACAGCCCCTGCTCCAATCTCAGAAGCATCAACCTCGACCTGAAACGGGAGCGAAACATCTGGCTGGCACAACACAGGGGCAGAAGAAAAACGACGCTTCAACTCCTGAAAAGCTTCCACAGCAGCAGAAGACCAATTGACCACATCAGCACCCTTCTTGGTCAAATCGGTCAACGGTTTAGCAACACTAGAAAAATTACTGATGAAGCGACGATAAAAATTAGCAAAGCCCAGGAATTTTTGCAGGCTCTTCACAGATGTCGGCTGAGTCCAATCATAAATGGCCTGGACTTTAACAGGGTCCATCTCGATAGTAGAAGGGGAAAAAATGAACCCCAAAAATGAAACCTTCTGAACTCCAAAGAGACACTTTGACCCCTTCACAAACAAAGAATTCGCACGAAGGACCTGGAACACCATTCTGACCTGCTTCACGTGAGACTTCCAATCATCCGAAAAGACCAAAATATCATCCAAATATACCATCAGGAATTTATCCAGGTACTCTCGGAAGATGTCATGCATAAAGGACTGAAATACTGATGGAGCATTGGAAAGCCCGAATAGCATAACCAGGTACTCAAAATGGCCCTCGGGCGTATTAATTGCTGTATTCCATTCATCGCCCTGTTTAATACGCACAAGATTATACGCACCACGAAGATCTATCTTGGTGAACCAACAAGCCCCCTTAATCCAAGCAAATAAATCAGACAGCAGCGGCAAAGGATACTGAAATTTGACTGGGATCTTATTAAGAAGGCGGTAATCAATACAAGGTCTCAAAGAACCATCCTTCTTGGCCACAAAAAAGAACCCTGCTCCCAATGGTGACGACGATGGGTGAATATGACCCTTCTCCAAGGATTCCTTTACATAACTCCGCATAGCGGCGTGCTCTGGCACAGATAAATTGAACAGTCGGCCCTTAGGAAACTTACTACCAGGAATCAAATTGATAGCACAATCGCAATCCCTATGAGGAGGTAGGGCACTGGATTTGGGCTCATCAAATACATCCCGATAATCCGACAAAAACTCCGGAACTTCAGAAGGGGTGGATGACGAAATAGACAAAAATGGAACATCACCATGTACCCCCTGACAACCCCAGCTGGACACAGACATTGATTTCCAATCCAATACTGGATTATTGACCTGTAGCCATGGCAACCCCAAAACGACCACATCATGCAGATTATGCAACACCAAAAAGCGAATATCCTCCTGATGTGCAGGAGCCATGCACATGGTCAATTGGGTCCAGTACTGAGGCTTATTCTTGGCCAAAGGCGTAGCATCAATTCCTCTCAATGGAATAGGATACTGCAAGGGCTCCAAGAAAAAACCACAGCGCCTAGCAAACTCCAAGTCCATCAAATTCAGGGCAGCGCCTGAATCCACAAATGCCATAACAGAATAGGATGACAAAGAGCAAATCAGAGTAACGGACAAAAGAAATTTCTACTGTACCGTACCAATGGTGGCAGACCTAGCGAAACGCTTAGTGCGCTTAGGACAATCGGAGATAGCATGAGTGGAATCACCACAGTAAAAACACAGCCCATTCCGACGTCTGTGTTCTTGCCGTTCAGCTCTGGTCAAAGTCCTATCACATTGCATAGGCTCAGATCTATGCTCAGATAATACCGCCAAATGGTGCACAGCTTTACGCTCACGCAAGCGTCGATCGATCTGAATGGCCAAAGACATAGACTCATTCAGACCAGCAGGCATGGGAAATCCCACCATGACATCCTTAAGGGCTTCAGAGAGACCCTTTCTGAAAATTGCTGCCAGGGCACATTCATTCCACTGAGTGAGTACAGACCACTTCCTAAACTTCTGACAATATATCTCTACCTCATCCTGACCCTGACACAGAGCCAGCAAGATTTTCTCTGCCTGATCCACTGAATTTGGTTCATCATAAAGCAATCCGAGCGCCAGAAAAAACACATCAACATCATGCAATGCCGGATCTCCTGGCGCAAGGGAAAATGCCCAGTCTTGAGGGTCGCCACGTAACAAAGAAATAATGATTTTCACTTGTTGAACAGGGTCACCTGAGGAGCGAGGTTTCAAAGCAAGAAACAATTTACAATTATTTTTGAAATTCAGAAACTTAGATCTATCCCCAAAAAACAAATCAGGAATTGGAATCCTAGGCTCTAACATCGGATTCTGAACCACAAAATCTTGAATGTTTTGTACCCTTGCAGTGAGATTATTCATACAAGAGGACAGACCTTGAATGTCCATATCTACACCTGTATCCTGAACCATCCAGAGGTAAAGGGGAAAAGAGAGACAAAACACACTGCAAAGAAAAAAAAATGGTCTCAGAACTTCTCTTATCCCTCTATTGAGATGCATTAATACTTTGGGCCACCTGTACTGTTATGACCTGGTGGTTAGGACAAGAATGGACCTGGTGGTTAAGAGCACACGGAAAGACCTGATAGTTACAAATAATACAGGACGAGCTCTGAGACGTGGGAACTCTGCTGACCGCAATCCCTAATCCTATCACACACTAGAAATAGCAGTGGATTGCTCCTAACGCTCCCTATGCAACTTGACACAGCCTAAGGAACTAGCTAGCCCTGAAGATAGAAAAATAAAGCCTACCTTGCCTCAGAGAAATTCCCCAAAGGAAAAGGCAGCCCCCCACATATAATGACTGTGAGTAAAGATGAAAATACAAACACAGAGATGAAGTAGATTTAGCAAAGTGAGGCCCGACTTACTGAACAGACTGAGGATAGGAAAGGTAACTTTGCGGTCAGCACAAAAAACTACAAAAAGACCACGCAGAGAGCGCAAAAGACCCTCCGCACCGACTCACGGTGCGGAGGCGCTCCCTCTGCGTCCCAGAGCTTCCAGCAAGCAAGACAAAAATCAAAATAGCAAGCTGGACAGAAAAATAGCAAACTACAGAAAAACAAGCAGGAACTTAGCTTCTGCTGGGAAGACAGGTCACAAGAACGATCCAGGAGTGAACTAGACCAATACTGGAACATTGACAGGTGGCATGGAGCAATGATCTAAGTGGAGTTAAATAGAGCAGCCAGCTAACGAATCAACCTCGTCACCTGTGGAAGGAAACTCAGAAGCCGCAGCCCCACTCACAACCAACAGAGGAAGCCCATGGACAGAACCAGCCGAAGTACCATTCATGACCACAGGAGGGAGCTTGACAACAGAATTCACAACATAACTGAACAAGAACTGTTAATAGATGGTGACCAGCAGTGGAGGCAGCCAGTGTTGGAATGGCCGCAAACAGTGCGGAGCTTCTGATCCTATTTACTAGGTGACTCCCCATATATATATAACTGGTAGTCTGTAGGGAAAGTTAGTTAGTTCCAGACACCCGTCTGTGGAGGACAGAGGGTCCACGGAGCTGTGCATGCCCTCAGAGCTGCAGCTCCCAGAAAGACATTTTGAAGGCAGAATTGTATTGCAGTGAGCATGAAGGAAGGCAAAGAAAAGGAGAGGATACCAGAAGGGGACCAGCCCCGAACAGGCTGACTCCTTCTGAGGCGCAGAACACCGATAGGTGGAACACCGAGGTAGTAAGGACCTCTACGCCTTACTTCAGAGACCGGCAGGACAGCTAATTGCATGTTACCTGTCTGCACCTACACCCAGGAGGCACGGTGACACCCCACAGAGCCAGGTTATCTAAGAGACCCTATAAACAGGCTCAAGTCACCAGTCATATGGGTTTTGTCCTATCCTATACGGGGGACAGAGAGAGACACACCACATCTGTGAGGACCTTATTTGAAGCTTATGCAGTAAGGGACTACACCACTACAGTGCAAGGGAAGGCTATTTATTTCCACCTGGACAAGGGGACTCTGGACTTGCCTCCAAACCGACTGGACTCTGCCTGCCCTGTGATCTGGTGCCCTGGACTGTGGATGCTGTAGTCTTCAGTAAAGGTAAACAAACTGCAACCTTGTGTCCTCGTTCTTCACTGCGCCATTCACCATCTACATACTCGGAAGCCCTGTGGATACACTTCACCTGTGGGAAGGTATACCATCTAGCTGCCATAACATCACCCCAGCGTCGGTCACCCTGACCGAATACTACAGGTGGCATCACGAACATAAACATTATCCCTTTAAAGACCTTTCCCTTTTACACGGACGTCCCAGGGCCACGGACCGGGTCAGCCACTGTGACATCCCCCCCCCCCCCCCGTGAACCGCAGGACTCAGTACCAAGTAACCCCTTGCCCTGACGGTGCGCACCACATCCATATCAGATATGAAGTACAGCAGTCTGCAATGACTGATACCTACAAGACAGGTAAACACAGGTCTCCTGGACAAACAATATGGTCACTTTAAATCAGTGCTGCCATTTGCTCAGCTGAGATAGTGACGCCCTATCTGTACTTATATCCTGACTGTACACAATCAGTGCTAGCAGCAGCATTGTGGCTGCCCGCCTCACATTGTGTATGGTCATAATGAGCCCTTCACGCTGGACCCGACAATTGTTCTAGCACAAGAGCCAATGAAAGGGAAATAATGTTATAAAACAATGCCCCCTCATTAACCTTTAAAGCACTTTAGTTAACTATGGGTGCACAGACAAACGCATTATTCATTTACAAGGATGGTATCTATTTAACCTCACATATTGAGATGTGAAAAATGTACATACTTCCAGATGTTTCCTCTTATTACACATTCGTCACAGTAACTATTTACAGACATTTAGGCTGTGCCTACATACATTATTCAGTCTCTATAGTACCGCATAGGACTGTGATTCTCAAAATGTCAGACACCCATCAGTTTTTGGTAACGTGCCCCCTAGTTGTTGGTGAGGTGCCCCACAGTTGTGGGTGATGCGCCTCCTAGTTGTTGGTCAGGCGCCCACTAGTTGTTTGTGAAGGATCCCTAGTTGTTAGTGAGTCTCCCCCTAGTTGTTGATGAGGTGCCCCATAGTTGTTTTTGGTGTGATGCCGACTAGTTGATGGTGAGCCGCACCCTAGGTGTTGGTGAGGAGGCGCAGCCATGTTAGTAAGGCGCTCTCTATTTGTTAGTGAGGCGCCCCCCCAATTGATTGGATTCACCCCCTAGTTGATGATGAAGTGCCCACTAGTTGAAGGTGAGGAACCTCCTAGTTCTTAGTGAGGTTCCCCCTTAGCTGTTGGTGAGGAGGTGCTCCCATGTTAGTAAAGTGCTTCCTATTTGTTAGTGAGGTGCCCCCTAGTTGAAGGTGAGCCCCAGTTGTTGGTGAGGCGTAGCCCTCTAAAAGGGCTAAAGTTAAAGATGATAAATATCCTTTGTATTTAGGCAAAACATATATATATATATATATATATATATATATATATATATATATATATACACATTATATATTTTCATCTTTTACATTTTAAAAATTACAAAAAGGAAAATGGACTGATGCAAAATATTGGGCACCCTGCATGGATAGTACCTAGTACCTCACCTTTTTGCAAGTACCACAGCTTGTAAACGCTTTTTGTAGCCAGACAAGAGTCTTTCATTTTTCGCTTGAAGGATTTTCATCCATTATTCCGTGGAAAATTCTTCCAGTTCTGTGAGATTCCTGGGTCGTCTTTCATTCACTGCTATTTTGAGGTCCATCCACAGATTTTCAATGATGTTCAGGTCAGGGGACTGTGGGGGCCATTGTAAAACCTTCAGCTTGCCCCTTTTGAGGTATATTGTAGATTTTGAGGTGTGTTTAGGATTATTATCCATTTGTAGAAGCCATCCTCTTTTCAACTTCAGATTTTTTACAGATGGTGTTATGTTTACATCAAGAATTTGTTGAAATTTCATTGAATCCATTTTTCCCTCTACCGGGGAAATGTTCCCCTTGTCATTGGCTGCAACACAACCCCAAAGCATGATTGATCCACCCCACATACCTTTGAACATTGTGGCCCCATATATTTTTTTTTTCCTAACCTAGAAAAGGAAATGTTTCACCTTTAACTTTAGGACTTTTAAAGATCATTTAATCTTCAACTTGCTTTTGACCAGGGGTGCCAAAACGTTTACAGGCCAATGTATACTGTTTTCAGGGCTATGTGGGGGCCATTATACTAATTGTTGGACTAAAGTGCAAAATTACTTTGAAGGGTTGCAAAGTTGTGAGACATGCTCCTCTGTGATCCCGCCAAATCAGGGGCCCTTGATGCGAGGGGCCCATTTCTACCTCCAAAGCAGGTGGAATTGTGCATTATGATGAGCTATTGGACTGCAAAGGGCCCATAAACTGTTCTAGCACAGGGGACACATTATGTCCACTCCTGGTAATATTATATTGGATGTAGAAGACAAAAATACATTGAAATACATTTTTCACTTTGGTATGGACTTCCACTACACATGGTGAGGCTCAGGGACCACCTAGTTTTGTTTGGTGGAGTCATGGGCGTTTTACTTGTCTGGTGAAGCAGCAGAAAAAAAAACTGCCGTAGAGATACAGCAAAAATTAAGAGACCACTGCAAAATGTTCAGGTTGTCTGAGTCTAATTTTTCTCTTTATAGGTATGTTTTTGAGTAAAATGTAAATTGTTCTTTTAGTCTATAAACTCCTGACAACATGTCTCCGAATTTCCAAGCAGTACATGTTGTATTTCTTTTTCTGACAAAGAAAAATGGTCAAAATTAAAAAAAAATCCCAGTGCTTTCAGACCTCAAATAATGCAAAGAAAGCAAATTCATAATCATTTAGAAACCACAATACTAATGTTTTAACTCGGGAAGAGTTCAGAAATCAATATTTTGTGGAATAACCATGATTTTTAATCACAGCTTTCATGCGTCTTGGCATGCTTTCCACCAGTCTTTCACACTACTTCTGGCACAAAAAGTTAAGCAATTCTTCTTTGTTTGATGACTTGTGACTATCCATCATCCTCTTGATTATATTCCAGAGGTTTTCAATGGGGTTCAGGTCTGGAGATGTGGCTGCCCATGACAGGGTTTTGATGTGATGGTCTCTTAATATTTTGCCAGAGATGTATATTGAAATCAACAGCTCCAGTAAAAAGACTGTATTCATGGCAGGACATAAAAATCTCGAGCCATCAAGTACAGTCACAGCCCACAGCTGGCATATACCTGCGATAGCGGTCAGCCAGTGACTACTGATCCCAATGGTCTGGCAGCCACCAACGGGCAGGGCTGCCACTAGAAATTTCGGGGCCCCATACTGGCAAAATTTTCGGGGCCCCCTTGAAACTCCGCCCAGGCTCCACCCCAGCCCCGCCTCCAGGCTCCACCCCACGAACTGTCCACAGTCCCACCACTCTCTCTTGGAAAATCTCCACTTCTCACCTATCACACATTAACAGTTCCCATCACCAGATCACACATATAGCAGGCAGCTTTTGTTTTGGCCAAAAGATTTTTTAAGCCGCCACCACAACAAGGTAGACACTTTTGGCCGGGCCCTACTCTACTGTAACCTACTAAATATTTGTTAAAATATGCAATACAATTTAGGTATATTTTTATTTATTTTTCAATTTTTAAAATGACCTATAATACTACATACAAGGAACAAATACCACAGCACTATGACCAGATGACATATTACCACCACAGTGATCGAGTAATATAAAATACAAGGAACAAATACCGCTACACCATGACCAGACCGCATATTACCTCCACATCATGACCAGACCACATATTACCAACAATGACTGAATACTACAATACTGATCAGTAATACAAAAAAAACCCACAATACTATCACCATCAGTGCCATTATGCACAGGAGATCTGTAATTAGTAAGCAGTGTCTGTGTACAGGTAATACAGTGATCACTGGTGACATTACACACAGGAGCTCTGTATATAATGTATAGATAATACAGTGATCACTGGTGACATTGTACACAGGACCTCTGTATATAGTATACAGTGTATAGTGTAAGTGTATAGGTAACACTGACTCACCAGTGACGTCTCTAGGTGAAGTCCTTCATCTTTCATCCAGCACAGACCGCCATCACTTTATCCAGCCAGGACTCGTCTCTGCAGGAAATAAAACAGTTATCTCGAGTTCCGCTTGTAGAACACATTACTTAATTTTCCCAACTTCTACATTACACCACATGAAGAAGGCAACATAGTATCACTCTACACAGTAACAGGACCGCCCCCCCATTTAAAACAGTATACTCAAAAAATAAAATAAATACATCACTGCAATAATAATATCCCTTAATTAGCCCCTATGGTAATATTCGCCATCCTGGCCACCGTGTGTCTCATTTCAGGCTCCAGCCATATGTTCTCTCATCCTGCCCTCATGAGTATCCATTCTACCCCATATGATCTCCCCATCCTGCCCCATCTGTCTCCATCGTATCCATCCTGCCCCATCTGTTTCCAATCCTGCACCATCTCTGTCCAGCACTCTGCCCCATCTCTGTCCAGCACTCTGCCCCATCTCTGTCCAGCACTCTGCCCCATCTCTGTCCAGCACTCTGCCCCATCTCTGTCCAGCACTCTGCCCCGTGTCCAGCTTTCTGCCCCCCATGTGTCCAGCTTTCTGCCCCCCCCCCGTGTCCAGCTTTCTGCCCCGCCCCCCCCCTGTCCAGCTTTCTGCCCCCCCCCGTGTCCAGCATTCTGCCCCCCCCGTGTCCAGCTTTCTGCCCCCCCCGTGTCCAGATTTACTGCCCCCTCTGTGTCCAGATTTACTGCCCCCTCTGTGTCCAGATTTACTGCCCCCTCTGTGTCCAGATTTACTGCCCCCTCTGTGTCCAGATTTACTGCCCCCTCTGTGTCCAGATTTACTGCCCCCTCTGTGTCCAGATTTACTGCCCCCTCTGTGTCCAGATTTACTGCCCCCTCTGTGTCCAGATTTACTGCCCCTCTCTGTGTCCAGATTTACTGCCCCCTCTGTGTCCATATTTACTGCCCTCTCTGTGTCCAGATTTACTGCCCCGTGTCCAGCTTTACTGCCCCCTGTGTCCAGCTTTACTGCCCCCTGTGTCCAGCTTTACTGCCCCCTGTGTCCAGCCTTCTGCCCCCGTGTCCAGCCTTCTGCCCCCCGTGTCCAGCTGCCTTCTGCCCCCTCTGTGTCCAGCTGCCTTCTGCCCCCCTGTGTCCAGCTGCCTTCTGCCCCCCTGTGTCCAGCTGCCTTCTGCCCCCTCTGTGTCCAGCTGCCTTCTGCCCCCGTGTCCAGCTGCCTTCTGCCCCCCTGTGTCCAGCTGCCTTCTGCTCCCTCTGTGTCCAGCTGCCTTCTGCCCCCTCTGTGTCCAGCTGCCTTCTGCCCCCTCTGTGTCCAGCTGCCTTCTGCCCCCTCTGTGTCCAGCTGCCTTCTGCCCCGTGTCCAGCTGCCTTCTGCCCCCTCTGTGTCCAGCTGCCTTCTGCCCCCTCTGTGTCCAGCTGCCTTCTGCCCCCCTGTGTCCAGCTGCCTTCTGCCCCCTCTGTGTCCAGCTGCCTTCTGCCCCCTCTGTGTCCAGCTGCCTTCTGCCCCCCTGTGTCCAGCTGCCTTCTGCCCCCTCTGTGTCCAGCTGCCTTCTGCCCCCCTGTGTCCAGCTGCCTTCTGCCCCCTCTGTGTCCAGCTGCCTTCTGCCCCCGTGTCCAGCTGCCTTCTGCCCCCTCTGTGTCCAGCTGCCTTCTGCCCCCCTGTGTCCAGCTGCCTTCTGCCCCCTCTGTGTCCAGCTGCCTTCTGCCCCCTCTGTGTCCAGCTGCCTTCTGCCCCCTCTGTGTCCAGCTGCCTTCTGCCCCCTCTGTGTCCAGCTGCCTTCTGCCCCCCTGTGTCCAGCTGCCTTCTGCCCCCCTGTGTCCAGCTGCCTTCTGCCCCCTCTGTGTCCAGCTGCCTTCTGCCCCCGTGTCCAGCTGCCTTCTGCCCCCTCTGTGTCCAGCTGCCTTCTGCCCCCGTGTCCAGCTGCCTTCTGCCCCCTCTGTGTCCAGCTGCCTTCTGCCCCCCTGTGTCCAGCTGCCTTCTGCCCCCTCTGTGTCCAGCTGCCTTCTGCCCCCTCTGTGTCCAGCTGCCTTCTGCCCCCTCTGTGTCCAGCTGCCTTCTGCCCCCTCTGTGTCCAGCTGCCTTCTGCCCCCCTGTGTCCAGCTGCCTTCTGCCCCCCTGTGTCCAGCTGCCTTCTGCCCCCTCTGTGTCCAGCTGCCTTCTGCCCCCTCTGTGTCCAGCTGCCTTCTGCCCCCTCTGTGTCCAGCTGCCTTCTGCCCCCTCTGTGTCCAGCTGCCTTCTGCCCCCTCTGTGTCCAGCTGCCTTCTGCCCCCCTGTGTCCAGCTGCCTTCTGCCCCCTCTGTGTCCAGCTGCCTTCTGCCCCCCTGTGTCCAGCTGCCTTCTGCCCCCTCTGTGTCCAGCCTTCTGCCCAAACCTCCCCCCCCCCCCCCCCGATCGCCGCTCTCCGCTCTTAATAGAAAAAAAAAAAGTTCTACTTACCTGCCGCGCTCCTGATCTCTCCACGCAGCTGCACTGTGCACTCGCCGGCGACTGAAAATGACGTCAGACGCCGGCGACCTGCACGCTGCGGCTGGCGGCTGTGTTAGCTATTGACGTGCGGGCGCGGGCCCGCATGTCAATAGCGTACAGCTGCAGCGCCGGCCGCCGCTAAGGGCCCGGTTCAGCCTGCGGCTGCCGGTAGGGGCCCGGTGAGCAGGTAAGAGGGGGCCCGATGCGGGCCCCCTCTGCTCACCGGGCCCCTTACGCCAGTCACGGCTGTAATGCCCTGATGGCGGCCCTGCCAACGGGCGATGGGTGAGGCAAGTACTTAAAGTGGAGTCAAAGGTATCGAGTTTCTATTCTTGTTTTATGCCTACTGCTCCACTGAGTATTCCGATGTTCATTTTTTTACAGATCTGCCATACAGTTCTAGACATATGATCCGTTTTAATTTTTTATTGTCTTTACAAGGCCACAGGATTCCTCAGGGGCATGTCCTTAGGCTGCTCTGCATAATCACCCCGTGAACACCATGAAATTAGTAGAAAATAAAAAGGTTCATATCCCTGGAACCACATGGCGGATTTCCAAAAAACAACAGAATACTTAGGGGAGCGTCGAGAATAAAATAAGAGCAAAAATTGGTCACTTTTGATCTGGTGACAGGTCCTCTTTAAAGTGTATCTGCCACCAGACTACATACATTATTAAAGAGAGCTTTCGACTTTTGAGGTAAGTACACCAGTTTCATCAGGCCTATTTAATAACTAGATGGGGGCCCAATTCTAACGCATCGGGTATTCTAGAATATGTATGTATGTATGTATGTATGTATATAGCAGCCACATAGTATATAGTACAGGCTACATACCAAACAGTATCTAACGCAGCCCACGCAGTATATAACATTGCCCACGTAGCATTGCCCATGTAGTATATAGCAGCCACGTAGTATATAACACTGCCCACGTAGTATATAGCATAGCCCAAGTAGTATATAGCACAGCCCACGCAATATATAACACTGGCCACGTAGTATATAGCACAGCCCATGTAGTATATAACACAGGCCATACAGTATATAACACTGCCCACGTAATATATAGCACAGCCCACGCAGTATATAACACAGCCCACATAGTATATAACACAGCCCACGCAGTATCTAACACTGGCCACATAGTATATAGAAGCCACGCAGTATATAACACAGCCCACGTAGTATATAGCAGTGTGGTCACTATATCCCTGTTAAAAAATAATTAAAATAAAAAATAGTTCTATACTCACCTGCCGGCGTCCAGCGAAGCTGTGTCGATGAGCGCGCGCGCGGCTGCTGCCAGCTTCCGTTCCCAGCGATGCATTGCGAAATTACCCAGATGACTTAGCGTCATAGGCAGCATCAATAGGAAAAAGTTGGTCACACAGGGTTAATAGCAGCATTAACGGAGTGCGTTACCCTCGGCATAACACGGTCCGTTCTGTCATTAACCCTGTGTGAGCGCTGAGAGGAGGGGAGTATGGAGCGGGCGCCGGGCACTGACTGGACGGGAGTAGGGAGGGACTAATTCTTGGCCGGACTGTGCCCGTCACTGATTGGTCGCGGCAGCCAGGACTGGCAGCTGGCGAGACCAATCAGCGACGCGGGATTTCCGTGACGGAAGTTGCAGACAGACAGACGGAAGTTCCCCGTAGACAATTATATATTTAGATATAGCCAGTTTGTATTATGAAATCTGGTTTAACACCCCTAAAGACTGGGAGATTTTTCTTTTTTGTGCTTGTTTTTTTTCTTCTCTGTCTCTCTATAACGTTATTGAATGATACTATTCATTTTACCAACTAATGTACTGAAAAATAGGTACAAAAATCCAAAGGTAGAGTAATGGGGACCTCCACCCCACAATCCTGCAACTGCTTTTTTGGGGGTTTCATTTTTACGGCGTTGTATCAAACGGACCTGGTAACGATTCTCCGTGTCGGTACGATTACAGCTATAACAAATGTATAGTTTATTTTATATTGTTTCTAAAACCTGTAACTTTTTTTTAATTTTTCTGTCAGTTGAACTGTGCACGGGCTCCTCTTCTGCACATTGAATTGATGTTTTATTGTTTTGGGGTACATATAGCATTTTGGTAAGATTTTTATTGCATTTTATTGGGGAACTGTGGCATTTGGATTTTTTTTTTACCTGCTCAGATCTCACTAGTTGGGATAAATATTTTTATATTTTTATTAATTCACGTGATTATGCATGCGACAGTACCAAATGTATTACTTTTTTCTCCATTTTGTCATTTTCAATTTTGAAAAAAAAAATTAAATTCTTTTTTTTTTTTTAAATCTTTTTAAATGATTTTTACATTTTTAATTAGTCCCCTTAAGAGACTCGAACCTGTGATTGCTTGATGTCCTGTACGATGCATTGTAATACAATGGGATTGTAGTATATTGTGAAATCACTGGTCTCCTGTGACATTCAGGGTATGTGCACACGCTGCGGATTCTCTGCGGATCCGCAGCGTTTTTTGCAGTGCAGAAACGCTGTGGATCCGCAATTGATTTACGTACAGTACAATGTAAATCAATGAGAAAAAAAAATGCTGTGCACACCTTGCGGAAAATCCGCTGCGGAAACGCTGCGGTTTAAAAGAAGTAGCATGTCACTTCTTTTTTGCGAATCTGCAGCGTTTTTGTACCCATTCCATTATAGAAAACCGCAGGGGTAAAAAACGCAGCAAATCCACAGAAAAAAACTCACAAAAAACGCTGCAGAACCGCACAAAAAACGCGACAAATCCGCAGGTGCGTTTTCTGCCAGGAGAGGCAGAATCCGCACCAGAAATTCCTAAGGCTAATCCGCAAAGTGTGCACATAGCCTCAGTCCAAAGGCTCGCTCACATCAGCAAATAAATCGGAGAAGTGCAATCCGATAAAAAATCGGTTTCAACTTGGCCCAGTGTTATTGTATGTGGCAGTGCACTTCTGAGATTCTGATTCGGCTTGAGAAAATAAATGGAGCATGCTGCGAATGGTTGCTGGAATCGGATCGCAAGCGCCCATGCAAGTCTATGGGTGCATGTGAAACAGAGCAGTTTGCTGAGTGCAGTTCAATTCCCGTGGACACCGGAAATACGAGAGGATCAGAGCAATGACACTCTGCTCTCACTCGCAGCATATCATTAGTATATCGCATCGGATGCTATACGCTAGTGTGACTTCATTCTTAGGCTGAGATTCATAGATTCATATCAATGGCTATCAGAACTGACGACCGCCATGTTGAAGCTTCTTGAATGCTGCCCTCACTTGAAAATTGGCATTGAAGGAGTTAAACTGATGCGATCTGAGCCTGGTGGCACTATATTTGCGCCATATGCTCCGTGTATGGACTGCACAACCTGAACCAGCCAGAGGTTTCCAGACCCAAACTAAGCTTCTGTTTGGAGACTTTTGGGAGGAGTTAGGGTATGTTCACATTAGGTTTTTATTTCTGACTTTTTGCAGCAAATCCAAAACGAAGAAAAAAAAAAAAACACATCGGAAAGCACAAAATGCCCAAAAGAATGGCCCTGTATTTCTGTGGAAAAACAAGTCGCTGTTCACACGGTCCGGACGTCACAACTGCCAAGCGGTAAAAGAAGTGAAGTCGCTCTCCAGGTGTATTCTGCTAGGAAGAGGCACGATACAAGTCAGTGGGAACACATGGCATCTTCCTGAGCATCTTGTTACTGTATTTTTGCTGCAAAAACACCTAAAAAAACAGGTTTAAAAAAAATTATAATGTTTTAAACACTGGGGGTTAAGTAGAAAAAAGTGCTCAAGAAACAACAAAAAAAAAACACTAAAAAAAAACACTTTATGGGAAAAAACCTTTGACCTTTCCTGAATCGAGTGGAAAAAATCATACTTCTGCTCTGAAAACGTTCAAAAGCTTCAGTGTGAACAGACCCTTAGGCAGCCGTCACACGTCCTGATATTTCCTGTACTGGAAAAGCCTGTTTCCAAAGCTATCCGTGTCTGTGCGTTACATACGTGTGACATCCGTGTGTCTCATCAATGTGTCACACCGGCGCCTGGGAAAAGCAGTACAGCTCCCAGGAGTCGGGTGCTGAAGGCAGCTCTTATCAGCGAGACCAGGCAACAATGGTGGGAGTTGTATTCAGCACCTGCTGTGTAAAATAAATAATAATAAAAAAAATGGCGTGGGCTCCCGCGTAATGTTCATAACCAGCCGAAGGAAAGCCGACCGCTGGGGGCTAATGTTAATAATCTGGGAAAGAGGACAATATCCCAAAAGGTTCCCAGGCTATTAATAACAGCTCACAGCTGTTTGCTTATCCTTTACCGGTTAGTTTACGGGGACCCCAGAAAAAAAAATTAGGAGGACCCCCCCTAACATTTTAACCAGCAAAGGCTAAACAGACTGTTGTGGGCTGACATTAACAGCCCGGGAAGGGGCCAGGGATATTGGCCCTCCTCCAAGGCTAAGAACATCAGCCCTCAGTCGCCCCAGAAATGGTGCCTCCGTTAGGCTGGGTTCACATTGCGTTAATGCAGCCCGTTCAACACTTGCGTTAATGGGCTGCTGTTAACGCAAGTGCCGAAATGTGATCGCGCTAGCGCAGATAAATCTATCAGATGCTCTATCTACGCTAGCGGTGACGGACCCGGAAACGCTGCAGCCCGCGTCCCAGGGTCCGTCACTCAATGACGGCACATCACTTGTGCCCCGTTATGGGCGTGCGCTAGCGATGCGCCCGAATTAGAGCTCAATGGCGGCGTTAATGGACTTCCAGAACGCAATGTGAACCTAGCCTAAGATGTTGCATCGTATCACTACTTAGCCACACAATGCAAATGTAGCAGAGCTGGACAAATGGATTGTTCTCGGACAGGTCAGGAATATGGTGTTGTATTATTTTAAATGTTACAGTATTAAATGGGAAAAAGAGGGTGGGGTGTGTTTATTTCAAATAATATACCGCTTTCGTCTATACACACCGGTCTATACACGCCGGTCTCTTCTCTACACCCTGGTCTATACACCCCGGTCTCTTCTCTACACCCCGGTCTCGTCTATAAACACCGGTCTCTTCTCTACACACCAGTCAATACACGCCGGTCTCTTCTCTACACGCCGGTCTCTTCTCTACACCCTGGTCTCTTCTCTACACCCCGGTCTCGTCTATAAACACCGGTCTCTTCTCTACACACCGGTCAATACACGCCGGTCTCTTCTCTACACGCCGGTCTCTTCTCTACACCCCGGTCTATACACCCCGGTCTCTTCTCTACACCCCGGTCTTGTCTATACACGCCGGTCTATACACACCGGTCTCTTCTCTACACACCAGTCAATACACGCCGGTCTCTTCTATACACGCCGGTCTCTTCTATACACTCCGGTCTCTTCTATACACGCCGGTCTCTTCTATACACGCCGGTCTCTTCTCTACACCCCGGTCTATACACCCCGGTCTCTTCTCTACACCCCGGTCTCGTCTATACACGCCGGTCTATACACACCGGTCTCTTCTCTACACACCGGTCAATACACGCCGGTCTCTTCTATACACGCCGGTCTCTTCTATACACTCCGGTCTCTTCTATACACGCCGGTCTCTTCTATACACGCCGGTCTCTTCTATACACGCCGGTCTCTTCTATACACGCCGGTCTCTTCTATACACTCCGGTCTCTTCTATACACTCCGGTCTCTTCTATACACGCCGGTCTCTTCTATACACGCCGGTCTCTTCTATACACGCCGGTCTCTTCTATACACTCCGGTCTCTTCTATACACTCCGGTCTCTTCTATACACGCCGGTCTCTTCTATACACGCCGGTCTCTTCTATACACTCCGGTCTCTTCTATACACTCCGGTCTCTTCTATACACGCCGGTCTCTTCTATACACGCCGGTCTCTTCTATACACGCCGGTCTCTTCTATACACGCCGGTCTCTTCTATACACTCCGGTCTCTTCTATACACGCCGGTCTCTTCTATACACGCCGGTCTCTTCTATACACGCCGGTCTCTTCTATACACGCCGGTCTCTTCTATACACGCCGGTCTCTTCTATACACGCCGGTCTCTTCTATACACACCGGTCTATACACGCCGGTCTCTTCTATACACGCCGGTCTCTTCTATACACTCCGGTCTCTTCTATACACGCCGGTCTCTTCTATACACGCCGGTCTCTTCTATACACGCCGGTCTATACACGCCGGTCTCTTCTATACACGCCGGTATCTTCTATACACTCCGGTCTCTTCTATACACGCCGGTCTCTTCTATACACGCCGGTCTCTTCTATACACGCCGGTCTCTTCTATACACGCCGGTCTCTTCTATACACGCCGCTTTCTTCTATACACGCCGGTCTCTTCTATACACGCCGGTCTCTTCTATACACGCCGGTCTCTTCTATACACACCGGCCTCGTCTATACACACCGGTCTCTTCTATGCACTCCGGTCTCTTCTATGCACGCCGGTCTCTTCTATACACGCCGGTCTCTTCTATACACGCCGGTCTCTTCTATACACGCCGGTCTCTTCTATACACGCCGGTCTCTTCTATACACGCCGGTCTATACACACCGGCCTCGTCTATACACACCGGTCTCTTCTATACACGCCGGCCTCTTCTATGCACGCCGGTCTCTTCTATACACGCCGGTCTCTTCTATACACGCCGGTCTCTTCTATACACGCCAGTCTCTTCTATAGACACCGGTCTCTTCTATGCACGCCGGTCTCTACACGCCGGTCTCTTCTATACACGCCGGTCTCTTCTATACACACCGGCCTCTTCTATACACGCCGGTCTCTACACGCCGGTCTCTTCTATACACGCCGGCCTCGTCTATACACGCCGGTCTCTTCTATACACGCCGGTCTCTTCTATACACGCCGGTCTCTTCTATACACGCCGGTCTCTTCTATACACGCCGGTCTCTTCTATACACGCCGGCCTCGTCTATACACACCGGCCTCTTCTATACACGCCGGTCTCTACACGCCGGTCAATACAAGGCGCGGAGTCACTGAGGCGCTCCCTCCCTGCTCCTGAGCTGCGTTGCCCGCCGCATCCTCTACAGTCCCGCTGATCTCCTGTAGGCGGCGCTGTGTCTCTCCGGCAGTATATGAGGCGCTGGCGCCGGTGACGTCGCAGTGTAGGCGGTCGGTGCAGGTGCTGAGCTGTGCGGGGCCGGAGCAGGTGCGGGGATCTCGGTGTTAGAGCTCACAGCCTCTACGGTGACTACACATCAGCGGGGCAGAGGAAGAGTGCTGGGAGCCGGCTGTCTGAGGTGAGCGGCGGCGACATGTTGTGATTCCTCACATAGGAGCTGGTGTTAACGGCGAAAGGTGGACGGTTATTGGTGACTTTCCACCTGTTTTCCTTCCCCTTTGCTGACTGGGTGTTGTGGGACTTGTAGTCCTACCAGTGGCCACTGAGTCCTCAGTCTGTACTATTTTTATGGTTCTTGTATTTGTTACATAAGTACATGTGGAATAACTGGTGCATGTGACCTGAGCCTTATCTGTCTGGAATATTTCAGAAATATGCGCTGTCTCTCTTTCTCTAGTCCAGGTGTGTTGTATGGTGTAATGTTGTTTTTGGGTGGGAGGAACATTCTTCCCAGGCCCCCAAAGCTGATTTTCTGGGAATAGAGGGAAGCTGTACCTGCCCCCAGGTGAGCAGAGCGGGCGCTGAGGCTGTGATGGCGGCTCCTGGCACATCTGGCATCCATCGGCCTCATGTGTGCGACTTATAACCCATCCTGATGATGATGATGATGATGCATGTCATTACTGTAAATATATAAATGGCCGCCATGGTGTGCGGTTTACCCATAGACTTGTAGCTATTCACATGGACTGACGTGTGGGGAACTACTCCACCCAGCAGCCACTTTCACTTATAGATAACTGGGTGTAAATGCGCCAGGCCTGAAGATCTGCGCCATGCCCCAATGGCTTCCATTGCCTTGGACAAGAGGCCGATCAGTGCACGGTGTGACCTGCGCCGCACGGTGTAATCCTAGCAGGTGGGATGGCGGTAACCTGAGAGCCGCTGTCCTGCCGCACCTGTATCCGATCACTAGTATCTGCTGTCTCCAGGAGGCTCCCTGTAAGACAATGGAGAATATTGCTGTAATATTACACATCTCATCCAGGCAATTATTTTCTGAGCATTTCCATTGGTTACAGATTTACAATGTTTTTTTTTTTTTTTTTGTCTGTTTAGGGAATCTGCGCACAGGTTCTTCTTTTTTGTTATATTTTACGTTTTGCTGTGGATCTGTTACAAAATCTTCCTAAAAAAACGCTTCTTATTTCTATGGGTGCAGGTTCACGTGGAGATTTTTATTTTTTTAATTTTCTTGTTCCCTTTGAAGAAGTCTCGAAAAATTGCCAAGAAAAAAAAACCTCTCCAAACTAGGCAGTGTCCAATCAGAGGGCTGCAGAAAACGCTTCTGGAAAGAGACTCATCAAAACCACTTTGGGGGGGGAAAAGAAGCTACAGTACTTTAAAAAAAAAAAAAAAATAAAAAAAAAAAAATCCCGGAGTGGTTACTTCTTGACAGAAAAAAAGCAAAAAGTTTTTTTTTTTCAACGCTAACCTCCGTGTGCATGTGCCCTTAGCTTTTTTTTTTTTGACTGACCCTACACTTGTGTGATTATAACTGTACAAACATTTCTTTGGCCTGTTCTAAACATATGCGTGAGAATCCTAAATGCTCATTCCCACCTGAGATTTTTGGGTTGCATTAACCCCTGGACAGCGTTATTCCGCTTTTGGCCAGGAACCTCTCAGATGGGAATAACCCAATAACCGGTTTCACTCCTCCTCATGCAGACGTCCTCAGATCTCGGTCCGATCTTGGCCAGCAATGCACTGACTGACCGCTTCTTATATTTCTGTTTTGCTGTCACGCTCGGATCGGGACTCCCTCTGCCAGTCCATACATTGTGGTCCGTGATTGGGCTGAGGTCCATGGATGTGTCCATGAGAGCCTATATTGGGTACTGTAGTAACCCCTATAAAGTGGGGCTGTATAACCTTTTATGGGCCAGGTCAGATTGGTTCAATCTTATGGGCCACAATGAAACCCCACAACATGGATATCTAATAGGTGTTGATTAGTTTTAGGAATCTCACCGATCAGGAGGATGGAACTCCTCTTCTATCGCATCTAAAAAAGGAAGTGTCCACAGATTCATCTTCCGCCTTTGTAGTTTTTGAGACCCTAGATCAGTCGAGTACTTCCCTTCTCCCTTGATCTACAATGATTGTGGTCACACTCTTGCACGGCTACTTCTTTGCTTCCTCTGCTCCTTACCTATGATGATGGCATGGCCACATAGTGCTCCATTAATGCTATCCAGTGCTAACTGACCATCCTCAACAGGTAAAATGCATATGAGCGGCCACCAGACACTGTCTGGCATGTCTGTGACCAGCTTGTTGAGGGCTGCACAGAAAGGCATTGATGGCCATGTGGCCCATGGGGTACAGGTCGTGCACCCCTAATCTAGAAACTGATACCACTGACTCACAACAACTCCACTTTTGGTGGTATCCTTGGCTCCGGACAGTTTATCCTGTGCAGACATGACCAGATTCATGAGTAGAGGGGGCTTCTTCCATAGCTAAGCCAACCCTCTTCTTTGTCCATCCATCAGCTGTGACAGAGAAAGGTGTTGAGCAATCCGATGATGAAATGTGGCAGTCAGCCGGCCCTCCGCACACATAGCCCTGATGTGCCCGCACAGGAAATGCCGCCCTATGTCAGCACGGGACTGGATTGGAGGTGGATACCCACCACCTCCGTAATGCTATAACACATCATGGCTTGGGATTTTGTTGTTTTTTTTTTTTTTTTTCCCCTCACAAATTTCAAACATACCTCATTATGAAATTATAGCTATACATTGGTAGTGGTATGGTCCTATAGGCCTCAGTGGTCACCATATTACAACGGATTGAAGCTTGTACAGATATGTACACTGCCACGCCTATCAGGCTTTATACTGTGTCTCGGAATAAAAGTTGGGGTGCTTTCACATTGCGCTTATCTTCACGTTTGGCGGGGGGGTCCTGTCGGGGCTTGCGTCTGAACCTCCCCCGCAAAATGGGATTTGGATGCATGCACTGACGGGGCCATAGACTGTAATGGTGCCATCGGGCATACATCCGAACCCTCCCCCCTGCAGAACGGTTTTCAGACGTGTATGCCGACAGGGCCATAGACTGTAATGGTGCAGACAGAACAAATGGCCTCATTGATATTTTGGATCAGACTTTCATTAGTGATTTTTCTTGCATGAAAAAACCGTACAAATAAACGTCAAAGCTGTTCCTATACATTAGTGTTAATTACGGACTGTACACTGATGCTCTGTGACTTGCACTCACCATTTACTTGTGTGGGTGATTTTGATTTGTGACTTGTCGTAAAAGCACAATGGCCATTAAAGTGACTGGGACATGTGAATAGCCTCATAGACCATAAAGGGAGCATGTCAAATCTGGGGGAAAGTCTGAATGAGGCATAAGGCTGCTCTTGGCAACTATCACGTCAGCTTTGCCCACAGCATCACTTACGGCTTATCACTCAAAATAATGACTAATTTGTGATAAGTTGGAAATTTCCCAGTCCTTTTATGAACTGTCCTTTTTGTTTGTTGCTTTTTTTTTTTTTAATTAGGAACTCATGCAGGCTGAGAAGGATGTAATATGGTGACATCCTATATACCTGTTCACATTTTCAGTTCCTTTTTAATTTTGTGTAGAAAGAAGCACCTTTTCTAATTGCCGAGTTCCTCTTTGTGTCCTCCCCCCCCCCCCCCCTCCCTTACAGGATACTGTGTCTTCCCAGGATCTCTAACATGGAAAATGTTAATATATTCAAATTGGTTTCTTGAAAGGTTGAGGACCTGTATCTGATTTTATTTCTCGTAGCTTTTCCTTTGCTTGTATAGGAGGAAACCTTCTTAAGATGTGCAGTGCTCCATCATGGAGTTAACAGCAGGCTAGTACGCTGATGACAAATCGTGCAGGAATGAGGGCAGCGATCCTACATAATGCTTATTGTGGTCACCGGGCGGTGACAAGTTTGTCTGGTTTTTAACACTGCAGGTAATATTTCACCCGTATGTATATTTAGTTACTCGGTATTTCGCCTGCTCCGGTGATGGCTTCTTCATGTATTCGGGTCATTTGTACTTGTGACCGAGGCATCTGTCTCTTGTCCCGACGTCTGCTGCGGAAAGTGATACTTGTATTACTCATGGCTTCTCATAAGTTTTCTAGAGCAAGTTTGTTTTATGGGAGTTCATGGGTGTGTCTGAGGTTTGGTATTGATTAGAGGAAGAATAAGGTCTTATTATGAGTGATATCTGGAGTCTGTGTGATGGGGATTTTGAAATTCAACATTTCAGTCTTTTAGTTCCCAACATCTTTGTGGAAAAATCTGGCGTCCCCCCTCCAGTACGCATAGGATCGCAGGCTGATCCTTCAGGTCAGTTGTGATTTCTGTAAAGTTAGGCTAGTGTATACAAGCATAATCTGTCCGTATGTACCATGGTGGCATTGGCACATGGCCAATTCTTCCTCATGGACTGATGGTTTGCGTGGAAAAAAAACGGACTATTTGGGAGTGTGCACATGTTTCAGATTTGTCATTATTATTTTTAAATTTTTTTTTTCTTTACTCCTTTTTTCTAACCAGAATATTGCATGCAATGTAAAGACACGTCCTGCACACAGAGCCAGACATATCCGCATTATTCAGAGACAACTGACCCGTTTTCCAGTCTCCGAACACTGCCAAAGTGCTGCTTCGTGTAAATTTTAATGTTCCCTTTTGCAAATCTCTGCGAGTGGTTCTATGATACTTTCATCATGAGTGTCTTTACCTGTTCCATGGTGACTTCAGAAATTCATTATTAAGATTTTGTAACAGTCAAGGGCATCAGACCGACCATTGCTGGTAACTTACACATAAGGCCGGGTGCACACGATCCGGAAGAGGCAGCACTTTGGACGCAGCACATGTTCGTTGTGTCCGAAGCGCTGCGGGCTAATAAATGCAGGTAAATCAACAAGTGATCACTGAACCGTGCGGATTCACAGTGTTCAAAACATTCTGTTCTTGAAATTTCTCTTGCGGAGACTCTAGAAACTGACATGCTGCATTCTTGATAGGTGAGCTGCATGTCCGTCTCCACAAGTAATCTGCAGTTGTCTGTGGACACATAATGGACATGGCATTTTTTTAGCAGTCCCATCTACTATGTTGTAACAACATCTGGACGCTGCGGGTTTGACCAAGCATAAGTACGCAGTGTTCAACCTGCAGCAATTGCTGATCATGGGCACATACCCTCACACCAGTGGTAACCGTCAAGTGGCATATGAAAATGGTGCGTATTCTTAATGAATGCTGCCCCCCCATTTTGAAAGCTATTTGTGAGGTTTCTGATGTCACACAGTGTGGTGCCCTAGCCATAATATTTATAGTGGCCTGTATCACAAGAAGAACAACAAATTATGTATGTTTGTTTTTGTTTTTTATTAATATATTATACTAACTTTTTTTATTTATTTTATTAGTGGCTTCTCCAAATTAAACACACAAAATGTCACTTTCACTCTGCAATCTCAGGATCATTCATCCATAACTGGAATCTCCTATAAGGGCAAACATTTACAAACTGGGTTTTCTCATGCTAGCCTGATACAAGTAATCACGAGGGGTGCTTGAGCTATTACATCACTTTCTGGGCCGCTTCGGGTTTTGTGCATGTAAGATATGGATAGGTTTGGAAGAGGTCACTGCCTTGCACAAAAGGGAAAAGCATACAGAAACTGTGTAGATACGTTGATGACCTAAAGTCATCAAGGCTGATGATTTTTCTCACTGGTGTTGAGGGTGTGTAGGAGACAAATGCTCCTGATTCATTAAGAGCTGCTTCATGAATCGGGAGCGTTTGAGGAGTGTTGTGTGTCTCCCTGCGCCATGCCAGAAATTTTAATCCAGATGGAGGAAGATTTCTGGCATAATTGATGACACAACCAGTCATGATTTACACAAGCTGCGGTGTTATACCGATTTTTGACAGGAGAATTTAGTGTGAAAAAAGCCAAAGTTGCATTTCCAAATTGCGCAAAATTTTTTTTGACTTTTCTAAGAAACTTACACCAGACCTCTGGTGAAACTTCTCTTATGCATTGGGGCCATTGAGTGTCACTAGAGATGGAGGTAATGGCATTGTTAGAAATCTTAGTTAAGGAACATTGGCTGCACTTTCTGGACATGGCAGACAGAAGGAGCGGTCACCGGCTGGCAGCAGGTCAGCACCCCTCAAATGACTGCAAAAGACCTGCAATGTGATTTTTGGTGGCTCTAGGTGCGGAGGTCTTGCTGTGCAAACTGAAGCCTCAGTCAGATGTCCGTGAATCGCGTACTTGTCCTATCCATCGCTCTCACTGAAAACATACCCATTAAAGTCTATGGAGCTGTTCATGTGTCTGCTTTTGATCAAAGTCGTGTATCTAATTCTGTGTTCATGATTAACCTTCTAATGGATGGGAGAAGTTTCTGCCTGGTTTTTGTCTTGGGAAGGAATGGGGGATGGGGTACTGTTGTGACCTAAAGTGGTTTACAGATCCAGTTGGAAGTGGAGTTTCTCTTGGGGTATGTGTCCACGTTCAGGCATCAGGAATTGGTCAGGATTTTATGCAGGTAAAATCCTGACCAAATCTGCACCTGAGGTCACTGGCAGGTCACCAGCGCTGTCCTTGTGGTGTTTCTGCAATGTAAGGACATGCTGCGTTCTTAAGACGCGCCGCATGTGCGTTTTCGCGGGTATACCGCATGCGTCTCTTAATGCATAGTGGAGACGGGATTTCATGAAATCCCCTCCACCATGCTGTAACATCTGGACGCTGCGGCTCAACGCAGCGTCTAAAACGCAGCGTTTTCTGAACGTGGAAACATAACCTAATGGTTTAAACCATGACCTTGTAAAGGCTGTGCCTATAGGCTTTTGATATGTAATCCTGGTATCTGTTAATTTTCTGCTGGAAATGAGTTTGCAAGTGTCTGGCCTCACCCACCAGGGCTGCCAGTCCATTGTGCAAGACTGTTCCAGGCGCCTCGCGTCATCTATAAATAAATAACTTGCAGAAATCGCAGTCAGCACAAATTTCTGCTGTGTTACTTTGACTCGTTCTGCAAGATTAATAATAATCTTTATTTGACCCTAGGTTTCTTAACATGGACACTTCTGGGTTTAAAAGGGGTCAGTGGGCCTCCCAGTCCCTCCGAGTAACAGCGAGAGAGCTGTCTCTTGTCAAGCCGAAGAATGCTGCTATAATGGAGCGGTTCTCAAAGTAAGTTTTACTACTTTATACACTGTAGAATTTTATATGTACAGCAGAGTGAATTGCCGCAAACTCTTGATTAGATGTGCAAGTTTTCCAGCTATTGTGCTGCACATAGCTACAGAGGGGAGCTTTCTGTGGGTTCGCCAATGTTCCCTTTATTTGATTTATTGTGAACCACTGACCTTTCTGAATCGTCAAACACTTTCTGCTGGTTCACATTGAATAGAAGGGCTGAATCCTCATGAATAATAATAAAGTTCATTAAATGGCTGCTTCCGTTACATACAGTCTACAGTAATCTATAGGATTTGCCATTCTTTCTCTACCTTGGTCTTGAGTTGGAGCACCATTCCTCTTCCCTCGTACAGCTTTTATTTTTAAAATCTGAATGTCGCATTATCCTAACTAGATATGATTGCTTCTTATGTATTAGTAGCATTCAATGCAGTTAAAACCCATGCTGGCTGACACACTTCACCTTTGTAGCGGTGGGGAGCAGTCACCGAGCTTCCTAATTTGTCTAGCAATATTTTCTTTTTGTGAGCAGCCCCGTGTGAACAAAAGATGTGCACCCGTTGGTACATTTTGTTCTGAGCCCAGAAAATTGTATTGATTGATCTGTGCACATTTATTATAAAAAATTGATACTATAAGAAATAAACACTTTAAACAAGTGCAGATCTACTTACAAGTAGCTGTTTGTCCTTGTTTAATGGCCTGGATCTAAAGGGACTAATAATATTGAGCTCATACACCGTTCATTCAGAAGCTGTCAGCTTCAGTGGTATTTAGGGCAATGGGTGGGTTTTGACTTATCCGCACCCCAATCGGCAGCATTTTGTAGACTATAACATGCATTACTGTGCAAAAGTTTAAAGCAGGTGTGGAAAGAATGCTTTTAAAACAAAAGTGTATAGTGTTAATGGTTTGTATTTCATTAATTACTAAGAATAAAGTGAACTACAGAGAAATCTGAATCAAATCAATATTGGGTGTGACCACCATTTGCCTTCAAAATGGCATCATTTTTTCTAGATACACTTGCTCACAGTTTTTGAAGGAATTCTGCAAATAGGTTGTTCCAAACATTTTGGAGAGTTAACAGATCTTCTACACTGCTCCAAAAATAAAGGTAACACTAAAATCCCACATCCTAGATATCACTGAATGAAATATTCCAGTTGTAAATCTTTATTCATTACATATTGGATTGTGTTAAGCACAATAAAACAAAAAAATGATCAACTTAAATCACAACTAATATCTCACGGAGGTTTGGAGTTGGAATGATGCTCAAAATCAAAGTGGAAAATGAAGTTAGAGGCTGATCCAACTTCAGTGGAAATACCTCAAGACATGGAGATGATGCTCAGTAGTGTGTGTGGCCTCCACATGCCTGTATGACCTGCCTACAGGGAGCATGCTCCTGATGAGGCGGCGGATGGTCTCCTGAGGGATCTCCTCCCAGTCCTGGACTAAAGCATACGACAACTCTTGGACAGTCTGGTGTTACGTTGGTGGATGGTGCGAGACATGATGTCCCAGATGTGTTCAATCGGATTCAGATCTGAGGAATGGGTGGGCCAGTCCATAGCTTCAATGCCTTCACCTTGCAGGAACTGTTGACACTCCAGCCACATGAGGTCTGGCATTGTCCTGCGTTAAGAGGAACCCAGAACCAACAGCACCAGCACAGGCTACCTTTGGCAAGCACATGGAGGGCTGTGCAGCCCTCCACACCATTACTGACCCACTGCCAAACCAGTCATGCTGAAGGATGTTGCAGGCAGCAGATCGCTCTCCACGGCGTCTCCAGACTCTGTCAAGTCTGTCACACGTGCTCAGTGTGAACCTGCTTTCAACTGTGAAGAGCACAGGGCACCAATGGCAAATTTGCCAATCCTGGTGTTCTGTGGCAAATGCCAGGCATCCTGCATGGTGTTGGGCTGTGAGCACAACCCCATCTGTGGACGTCGGGCACTCAGACCATCCTCATGGAGTCGGTTTCTAACGATTTGTGCAGACACATGCACATTTGTGGCCTGCTGGAGGTCATTTTGCAGGGCTCTGGAAGTGTTCCTCCTTGCACAAAGGCTGAGGCAGCTGTCCTGCTGCTGGGTTGTTGCCCCTGTTATGATCAGGTGACCTTGGAGCAGCATAAACTTTCACTGGAGTAGGTGGTAACTATACTGACAGCAAACCCTGATCTTAACACCGCAACTAGAAGTAGCCGTGGGGTGTACCTAACAAATCCTAGACACCTCGACACAGCTGGAGGACTAAATACTCCTATAGATGGAAATAGGAATTCTACCTTGCCTCAGAGCAGAACCCCAAAGGATAGGCAGCCCCCCACAAATAATGACTGTGAGTAGTAGAGGAAAAGACACACGCAGGCAGGAAACAGGATTTAGCAAAAGAGGCCACACTAGCTAAAATAGGAAAGGAGAGGACAGGATACTAAGCGGTCAGTATTAAAATCCTTCCAAAAATATCCACAGCAGAAAATATAAAAACTCCACCATATAACTAAAGATGTGGAGCGTAAATCTGCAACTCCAGAGAATCCAACAAGACTGAGAAAACACTGACACAGTCTAAGCTGGACAAGAGAAAACAAATAAATAGCACAGAATGTAAGCACACAGCTTGTGTGTCACAGAAAAAGAAACAGACACTTATCTTTGCTGAATTGGCAGCTAAGCAGGAGAAGCCTGACAAAGATCCAACACTTCCCAAGAAACATTGACAACTGGCAAGGACTAATGAGTCCTGCAAACCTAAATACCCCAGTCAGAATTGCAATCAACAGATACACCTGTCCAAGACTGCAGCCAAGGGACAACTGCATTACCACCTACAACCACCGGAGGGAGCCCAAAAGCAGAATTCACAACATGCCCCCCCTCCACGTCTCCTGGTGTACTGGCCTGTCTCCTGGTAGCGCCTATGGATGCTACGCTGACAGACACGGCGATGAAAACTAAATTTCCGAGAACTAAAAAATACTCTGAGGACATCTTAGCGTGCTCGAGAAATCTCGAGTAACGAGTATATTCGCTCAACACTACTTATCACCTATAAAGTAAAGGTATGGCCATAATGGCGCCATTACACTGATTTTAAATTGATACCATTTGAAGGAATGCGATCAGTGGTTCATGTTTTAATAATGGTTTTAAGTTTTCTGCTGATGACATAATCTGTGCATCGGGGAGGGTTGGGTCTTCTGCTCCGGCCCCTCCACCTGCCTCCTGTGTTTCTACAAGTCACTAATTATTCAGTGACCTGCCTCAGTTTTGACATTTTTCGCCACTGCCATAATTGGGTTGGTGGTGCGTACGCAGTGTGAGATTCCACGTCTGGTCTTTGGGTTTTCAATAAAATGTAACCGGAGTCTGCGCATGCGCCAATATCAATCTCTCTCCTCCGACTTCTATCTGCACATGTGCTGACTGTGTACCATTTTATTGAAAACTTGAAGACAAGACGTGGAATCTCACACCGTGCACACGCTGCCCACCCAATGATGGCTGCGGAGGGAGGAGACACTCATTATTGTACCGCTCTCCATCTTTGTTGACAAATTGTTACAGGCAAACATTTCACATTTTGACTCCAGTCCAGGGCTACTGCTGCCATCTTCCTTCACCCCAGTTCCTATGTTTTCGTGTATAGTTGAATCTCCTGTATGGTTTTTGGCTGCAATTTTTAATGAAGACCACATCTGGCAGATGGTGTGCCTGAGTCTGAATGATATCTTCCTGTGCAGAAGATGTCTACAAGTGCAATCACCTCACACTTTTGAGAGGATGTAGGCTTGATGGTTTTTCATCTTCTGCACTAAGCTTTCTTGACTGACAGTCCTCAACATTGTCCATTTCTTGGTATCTCCAGTGCTGGAAAATAGAGGCAGGTACTGGTTCATTATTATCCAATACCTTCAGGAAGAAGTCTTATTGGCTCCAGATGTGTTCTGCAACAGGGCAACAACCCCAAACATACAGCCAATGTCATTAAGAACCATCTTCAGTGTAAAGAAGAACTAGGTGTTCAGGGTGTTATGATATGCCCACTACAGAGTCCTGATCTCTAAACTATCTTGGATTTCATTAAGTTACAGCATATCTGTGCTTATTTCTCTAAGATGTCTGGAATGACCTACCAGCCAGTTCCTTTAACCCCTCTGTGACCTTAGACGTACTATCCCGTCGAGGTGCCCTGGGCTTATCTGACCCTGGACGGGATAGTACGTCATAGCCGATCGGCCGCGCTCACGGGGGGAGCGCGGCCGATCGCGGCCGGGTGTCAGCTGCTTATCGCAGCTGACATCCGGCACTATGTGCCAGGAGCGGTCACGGACCGCCCCCGGCACATTAACCCCTGGCACACCGCGATCAAAGATGATCGCGATGTGCCGGCGGTGCAGGGAAGCACCGCGCAGGGAGGGGGCTCCCTGCGGGCTTCCCTGAGCCCCCCGCAGCAACGCGATGTGATCGCGTTGCTGCGAGGGTCTCCTCACCTCCCTCCCTGCTCGAGCCCCGGATCCAAGATGGCCGCGGATCCGGGTCCTGCAGGGAGGGAGGTGGCTTCACAGAGCCTGCTCAGAGCAGGCACTGTGAAGCCTGCAGCGCTGCAAGTCAGATCAGTGATCTGACAGAGTGCTGTGCAAACTGTCAGATCACTGATCTGTGATGTCCCCCCCTGGGACAAAGTAAAAAAATAAAAAAAAATATTCCAAAATAATGAAAAAAAAAAAAAAATATTATTCCCATAAATACATTTCTTCATCTAAATAAAAAAAAAAACCAATAAAAGTACACATATTTAGTATCGCCGCGTCCATAACGACCCGACCTATAAAACTGTCCCACTAGTTAACCCCTTCAGTAAACACCGTAAGAAAAAAAAAAAGAGGCAAAAAACAACGCTTTATTATCATACCGCCGAACAAAAAGTGGAATAACACGCGATCAAAAGGACAGATATAAATAACCATGGTACCGCTGAAAGCGTCATATTGTCCCGCAAAAAAAGAGCCGCCATACAGCATCATCAGCAAAAAAATAAAAAAGTTATAGTCCTGAGAATAAAGCGATGCAAAAATAATTATTTTTTCTGTAAAATAGTTTTTATCGTATAAAAGCACCAAACCATAAAAAAATGATATAAATGAGGTATCGCTGTAATCGTACTGACCCGAAGAATAAAACTGCTTTATCAATTTTACCAAACGCGGAACGGTATAAACGCCTCCCCCAATAGAAATTCATGAATAGCTGGCTTTTGGTCATTCTTCCTCACAAAAATCGGAATAAAAAGCGATAAAAAAATGTCACGTGCCCAAAAATGTTTTCAATAAAAACGTCAACTCGTCCCGCAAAAAACAAGACCTCACATGACTCTGTGGACCAAAATATGGAAAAATTATAGCTCTCAAAATGTGGTATTGCAAAAAATATTTTTTGCAATAAAAAGGGTCTTTCAGTGTGTGACGGCTGCCAATCATAAAAATCCGCTAAAAAACTCGCTATAAAAGTAAATCAAACCCCCCTTCATCACCCCCTTAGTTAGGGAAAAATAAAAAAAAATGTATTTATTTCCATTTTCCCATTAGGGCTAGGGCTAGGGTTAGGGTTAGGGCTAGGGTTAGGGCTAGGGTTAGGGCTAGGGTTAGGGTTAGGGCTAGGGTTAGGGCTAGGGTTAGGGCTAGGGTTAGGGCTAGGGTTGGGGCTACAGTTAGGGTTGGGGCTAAAGTTAGGGTTAGGGTTTAGATTACATTTACAGTTGGGAATAGGGTTGGGATTAGGGTTAGGGGTGTGTCAGGGTTAGAGGTGTGGTTAGGGTTACCGTTGGAATTAGGGTTAGGGGTGTGTTTAGATTAGGGTTTCAGTTATAATTGGGGGGTTTCCACTGTTTCGGCACATCAGGGGCTCTCCAAACACGACATGGCGTCCGATCTCAATTCCAGCCAATTCTGCGTTGAAAAAGTAAAACAGTGCTCCTTCCCTTCCGAGCTCTCCTGTGTGCCCAAACAGGGGTTTACCCCAACATATGGGGTATCAGCGTACTCAGGACAAATTGGACAACAACTTTTGTGGACCAATTTCTCCTGTTACCCTTGGGAAAATACAAAACTGGGGGCTAAAAAATAATTTTTGTGGGAAAACAAAAAGATTTTTTTATTTTCACGGCTCTGCGTTATAAACTGTAGTGAAACACTTGGGGGTTCAAAGTTCTCACAACACATCTAGATAAGTTCATTGAGGGGTCTAGTTTCCAATATGGGGTCACTTGTGGGGGGTTTCTACTGTTTAGGTACATTAGGGGCTCTGCAAACGCAATGTGACGCCTGCAGACCAATCCATCTAAGTCTGCATTCCAAATGGTGCTCCTTCCCTTCCGAGCCCTCCCTTGCGCCCAAACGGTGGTTCCCCCCCACATATCGGGTATCAGCGTACTCAGGACAAATTGGACAACAACATTTAGGGTCCAATTTCTCCTGCTAACCTTGGAAAAATACAAAACTGGGGGCTAAAATATAATTTTTGTGGAAAAAAAATATTTTTTATTTGCATGGCTCTGCGTTATAAACTGTAGTGAAATACTTGGGGGTTCAAAGCTCTCACAACACATCAAGATGAGTTCCTTAGGGGGTCTACTTTCCAAAATGGTGTCACTTGTGGGGGGTTTCTACTGTTTAGGTACATTAGGGGCTCTGCAAACGCAATGTGACGCCTGCAGACCATTCCATCTAAGTCTGCATTCCAAATGGCGCTCCTTCCCTTCCGAACCCTCCCATGCGCCCAAACGGTGGTTCCCCCCCACATATGGGGTATCAGCGTACTCAGGACAAATTGGACAACAACTTTTTGGGTCCAATTTCTCCTGTTACCCTTGGTAAAATAAAACAAATTGGAGCTGAAGTAAATTTTTTGTGTAAAAAAGTTAAATGTTCATTTTTATTTAAACATTCCAAAAATTCCTATTAAACACCTGAAGGGTTAATAAACTTCTTGAATGTGGTTTTGAGCACCTTGAGGGGTGCAGTTTTTAGAATGGTGTCACACTTGGGCATTTTCTATCATATAGACCCCTCAAAATGACTTCAAATGAGACGTGGTCGCTAAAAAAAAATGGTGTTGTAAAAATGAGAAATTGCTGGTCAACTTTTAACCCTTATAACTCCCTAACAACAAAAAAAATTGGTTCCAAAATTATGCTGATGTAAAGGAGACATGTGGGAAATGTTACTTATTAAGTATTTTGTGTGACATATCTCTGTGATTTAATTGCATAAAAATTCAAAGTTTGAAAATTGCGAAATTTTCAAAATTTTCGTCAAATTTCCGTTTTTTTCACAAATAAACGCAGGTACTATCAAAGAAATTTTACCACTATCATGAAGTACAATATGTCACGAGAAAACAATGTCAGAATCACCAGGATCCGTTGAAGCGTTTCGGAGTTATAACCTCATAAAGGGACAGTGGTCAGAATTGTAAAAATTGGCCTGGTCATTAACGTGCAAACCACCCTTGGGGGTAAAGGGGTTAAAAACTGTTTGCAAGTGTACTTGGAAGACTTGATGCTGTTTTTATGAATGTAAAAGGCGGTCACACCAAATGTTAATTTGATACATGGAGTTCTCTTGTTCATTCACTTTGTGTTTATTTTTATCAATTAACAATCACTTCTATTTTTCTAAACATTCTTACTTTGCAGTATTTTGTTTCCACACACATTCCTTAGGATATGTGCACCCGATAAGTAAACGCTCTGGGTTGGACGCTGCATACTTTCAGAGTCCAGATGTTACAGCATAGTGGATGGATTTCTTGAAATCCCATCATCTCTATTATGGATGCACAGACGCCCGCAGCTCAACTACAGAGACTGACATGCGGCATGTCTTTCCAGACCGCAGCATGTCAATTTCTCCTTCGGAGACATGGTTCAATGAACACATGCGGATTCACCTGCGTTTAATTGCCGGCAGCGCTTTGGACGCAGCAGATGTGTTGGGTCAAAAGCGCTGCCAATTCTTGAACATGTGCACCTACCCTAAAAATTTCTGCCCAGTACAGCACAACAAATCTTTAGAAATGCTAGTTGCCCATTCATCAGCATTTGACCCCAGCATCTGAATACATTTGTCCCATTGCTCCATGATTTATAATTTGCATGTGAGGATGTGGGTTACCTACTCGGCTCTAATGTTGGCATTTGAGCTGTGTAATTATTGAGATCAGAAGGCCACTGTAGTGGAAGCTGTATATTTAGTGCCGAGAAAGGTGTTGGCTCCAGTCATATGTAATCAGAAAATCTTTACCCCTTTAGTAAGGGGAGGCTTTCTTGGCAGTGACGAGATCCATTGCTTGGCCTGTGACTTGTGATGCTACAAATCTGCGCACAGGAGAATATTCACTATATGTCAGCACCATGAAGTACATCTGCTTATAGCATGTGTGATTCTGTTACCGATAAGGAAAGTTTGTCCTCCTGTTCTAGTACGTAGAGGCAGGTAGTATCTTGCCTTAAACACCCTTGGGAAAATTAGTCAGGTTCCTCTTGAGAAATCAACGATTCTTTCCCGGTATGTAAGAAGCTGCACCTATTTCTATTGTCAGATACTTATGTTACCGGTGGGTAAAGGAATTGGTTTAGGAACCAGAAAATCTAAAGCTTTAGTGAGACTTGTCAGCCATTCTGTGGTAGCCATCTAGGGTAACATATTGGCACGTCTAAAATCCCCCGCACCCACTTGGTTATTCTGACCTCGTATGTGGTACTGTTTCCGAGTACACCAGGAGATTCCATATTGACCCTTACCAAGTGTTTAACATTCACTGTAAAATGATCACCTATGACATTCCTGTGTTGGCCACACATAATTTATGTGGCCGCTTACCTACTGCATATTTATTCTACCCCTATTACTGTTTTACTTGTCTAGCTAATACTGGTTATAAGCTAACATTACAGAAGTTAATTATTCTCTGACTTTCTCGCTATGGTTGCCTATTGCAAACTTTATAATGTGCAAAATATCTTAAGGGAGGTAAAGACAGATTTTCGTAGAGAATTGTGATAGGACATTACTGAAACTTAATGTCCCGTTTAGACTAGCCAGTAATCTGTGGACACTAAAGGTACCGTCACATTTAGCGACGCTGCAGCGATCTAGACAACGATCCCGATCGCTGCAGCGTCGCTGGAGAGCTGTCACACAGACAGCTCTCCAGCGACCAACTATGCGAAGTCCCCTGGTAACCAGGGTAAACATCGGGTTAATAAGCGCAGGGCCGCGCTTAGTAACCCGATGTTTTCCCTGGTTACCAGCGTAAACGTAAAAAAAAAAAACACTACTTGCTTACATTCCGGTGTCTGTCCCCCGGTGCTGTGCTTCTCTGACCTGACTGTGAGCGCCAGCCGGAAAGCACAGCGGTGACGTCACCGCTGTGCTCTGCTTTCCGGCCGGCGCTTACAGTGCAGAGAAGCACAGCGCCGGAGGACAGACAGCGGAAGGTAAGTATGTAGTGTGTTTTTTTTTTTTTTTTTTTTTTTTTACATTTATGCTGGTAACCAGGGTAAACATCGGGTTATCAAGCACGGCCCTGCGCTTAGTAACCCCATGTTTACCCTGGTTACCAGTGAAGACATCGCTGAATCGGTGTCACACATGCCGATTCAGCTATGTCAGCGGGAGATCCAGCGACGAAATAAAGTTCTGGACTTTCTGCTCCGACCAACGATGGCACAGCAGGATCCTGATCGCTGCTGCCTGTCAAACACAATGATATCGCTAGCCAGGACGCTGCAACGTCATGGATCGCTAGCGATATCGTTCATTGTGACGGTACCTTTAGCCGTCAGTCCATCTAAATAGGCCGTTTACCTAAAATGTTCATTCTTTGGGTGTAATTATTAGGGTGACACAAACCATTAGCAGAACGTTGGCCTGTGTTTTTTTTTTTTTTTAATCAGATGTGCTGCCAATAATGACACTGAGCCGATTTTACAGTACATGGTCAGGGTCACACTTGCGAGTGTTACGAGAAACTCTCTTCAATATCCGGCTCTGCCGCTGGCACTCGGGACCGGAGCGTGCGGCTGTTTGTATTTCTGTGCAGCTGGACACTCCGGTCTCGGGTGCCGGTGGCAGTGCCGGGACATGATGTGAGACTCGTGCGAGTTTCTCGCATTGAACTCACAAGTGTGAACCCCGGCCTATCATTTGCACTCACACTTGGTTTCCTAATTTATAGGGTACATTGCCACAACTATACTACACGGTGCTGCTGACAGGCAAAAAGACACAATTGAGGCCTTAGTCTGGAGATTGAGGGTCTATGAGGAAGTTTAACACCTGGAGCACTTTCTTGAAGACCATACTTCAAATGCCGACTCTAGAAAAAAAAAATTGTACCTGTGTAATTTTTTCCAGTTTGGCAAAAGAGGAAAATTAAAAGCTTCCCCTAAACTTTGTAATGTTAGACACATACAGCACACTAACGTAGGTGTGCTGAACATGTTATACACTCCCCTATAGACTTGTATTGGCCCTTGTCATCCGTACTGCCGGTACAAATTTGACATTTCTCCGTATGGTGTGCACAGTAGCATAGGTTATAATGGGTGTGTTTAAAAAAAAAAAAAAAAAAAAAAAAAAAAACTTTGCTGTGGAGGAATCCTTTAAGGGCAGTCTCACACATCCAGATAATTCCGGTACCGGAATTATCCGTGTCCCCCTACGTTTCTGTGGCACATCAGTGTGACACACGTGCGGCACATGTGTGCCCACTGGGTGCCACTTGCACCGTGCTGGGTACCACACGTACCAGCATCTGGTGCTGAAGCCCCAGTCATATCTTCCCTGCAGCAGCGTTTGCTGTAGAGAAGATATGAATAATTGTGTATAAAATAAAGATCTATGTGCCCCCCCCCCCCCCCCCCCCCCCGCTGGCCGCTCATTTACAGTAATTAATATGCGGCTCCACCCTTATGGGAGGTAGAGCCGCATATTCATGACTGTAATCGGCGGCCCCACGTTACCGCTGATAGAGTAGAAGATGCGGCCAGAACAGGAAGCAGCGCCGGCGAGGGAGCCGGGTGAGTATTTTCAGAACAGCAGGGGGGGGGGGGCGCACAGGGGGTGGGAGGCACATAGATCTTTATTTTAAACACAATTATTCATATTTTCTCTACAGCAAACGCTGCTGCAGGGACGATATGAATCGCGGCTTCAGCACCAGTGGGGGGGACAGCGCTTAATGTAGCGCTGTCTCCTGCACTGCACACGGACAACGCCATTGACTTTAATGGGTCCGTGTAATACGTGCGCTCCCACGAACACTGACATGTCTGTGTTTGGCACACGGAGATACGGTCCGCAAAAAATCAATGACCTCTGCACAGATGCATTGAT
Organism: Ranitomeya imitator; assembly: GCF_032444005.1. NCBI lineage: Eukaryota > Metazoa > Chordata > Amphibia > Anura > Dendrobatidae > Ranitomeya > Ranitomeya imitator. The sequence continues at coordinate 736,528,872 of NC_091284.1, read as the reverse complement.
TTTAATGCGTCTACGTGTGTCAGTGGCTCCGGTACGTGAGGAAACTGTCACCTCACGTGCCGGAGCCACTGACGTGTGAAACCGGCCTAAAGAGGAGTGACAGAAGCTTGGTTATGGTCTTCCAGAAACTGTCCATGGAAACCTTACCCCTTAGACCTCATTCAAGAGCCTCTCACCTAGCCAAATTGGTTCTCATGCTTTGTAGTGGCAAGGGCCAACAGCCCGAAACACCGTGTCTGCGAATTGAGATGCTGATTTGGCTTTTATCCCAAGTCGTATTACAAGACTTGTTAGGGTATGTGCACACAATGCGGATTTTGCTGCGGATCTGCAGCGTTTCCGCAGCAGTTTCCCATGAGTTTACAGTTCCATGTAAACCTGTGGGAAACCAAAAACGCTGTGCACATGCTGCAGAAAAACGTGTGGAAACGCAGCAGTTTACATTCCGCAGCATGTCACTTTCTGCAGATTCCACAGCGGGGTTACAGCTGCCCCTATGGAAAACCGCAGTTGTAAAACTGCAATAAATCTGCAGCAAAAACAGTGTTTTTGCTCTGCAGATTTATCAAATCTGCTGCAGAAAAATCCGCAGTGGCCAAGAATATGTGTGCACATACCCTAAAAGGGTTGATTGTGACTTGTAGGATCACTACTTCCAACAGGTGGCGCTATAGAGTAGAAGTCCTCTTTTTCTCTGTAGAGGCAATTCGCATATGGAATGTGTGGAATTACTACTTTGCTCCTTTTTGCAATACAATGTCTTATTCCAGGAAAAAGGTCATTTGCGCACAAAATAAAACATAGGGGTTGTCAACAACACAGACAACCCTTCTCAATCACTAGATTCTTCACATATAAAATAAGTATACTGTTGCGTTTTGCCAGCTTTTTTTTTTTTTTTTTATTAACCCCTTAATCCCATATGACGTACTATCCCGTCGAGGTGGGGTGGGCCTTAATTCCCACCGACGGGATAGTACATCCTAACGATCGGCCGCGCTCACGGAGGGGATCGCGGCCGGGTGTCAGCTGCCTATCGCAGCTGACATCCGGCACTATGTGCCAGGAGCGGTCACGGACCTCTCCTGGCACATTAACCCCCGGCACACCGCGATCAAACATGATCGCGATGTGCCGGCGGTACAGGGAAGCATCGTGCAGGGAGGGGGCTCCCTGCGTGCTTCCCTGAGACTATCGGTACAAGACAATGTGCTCACCTTGTACCGAGCGTCTTCTCCCTGCAGTCCCCGGATCCAAAATGGCCACGGGGCTGCATCTGGGTCCTGCAGGGAGTACTTCCAGGTCAGGAGCAGGCTGCAGCTCTAATCCTGCACGGCTGTTTGTCAGATCACCAATCTGACAGAGTGATGTGCACACTGTCAGATCAGTGATCTGTGATGTCCCCCCCCCCTCCCCCCCCCCCCCCCCCCCCCCCCCCCGCCGGGACAAAGTGTAAGAATAAAAATAAAAAAATCCTAAATAAAGAAAAAAAAATAAAAAATTATTCCCATAAATACATTTCTTTATAAAAAAAAGAAACAATAAAAGTACACATTTAGTATCGCCGTGTCCGTAACGACCCAACCTATAAAACTGTCCCACTAGTTAACCCCTTAAGTGCACCGTAAGAAAAAAAAACCCGAACAAAAAGTGGAATAACACGCGATCAAAAAGACGGATATAAATAACCATGGTCCCGCAAAAAACGAGCCACCATATAGCATCATAACCAAAAAAATAAGTTCTAGTCCTCAGAATAAAGCAATGCCAAAATAATTATTTTTTCTATAAAAGAGCTTTTAACGTATAAAAGCGCCAAAACATAAAAAAAAATGATATTGCTGTAATCGTACTGACCCGAAGAATAAAACTGCTTTATCAATTTTACCAAACGCGGAACGGTATAAACGCCTCCCCCAAAAGAAATTCATGAATAGCTGGTCTTTGGTCATTCTGCCTCACAATAATCGGAATAAAAAGCGATCAAAAACTGTCACGTGTCCGAAAATGTTACCAATAAAAACGTCAACTCGTCCTGTAAAAAACAAGACCTCACATGACTCTGTGGACCAAAATATGGAAAAATTATAGGTCTCAAAATGTGGAGACGCAAAAACTTTTTTGCTATAAAAAGCGTCTTTTAGTGTGTGACGGCTGCCAATCATAAAAATCCGATATAAAAAACGCTATAAAAGTAAATCCAACCCCCCCTTCATCACCCCCTTAGTTAGGCTAGGTTCACATTGCGTTAATGGGTTAACGCTAATGGACAGCGTTGCACAGCAAAAATGTCGCAATTAACGCCGTGCAACGGGTCCGTTAGCGCACTCATTGACAGCAATGTGATTTTCGGGTGTAGCGCATCGCTAGTGCGTGCCATTTTCGTCTCGCGCTAGCAAGATGCCTTTCTTTTGTGGCGCACCTCCGACGCTGCTTGCAGCGTCCGCGGCGCGCCCGAGGTCCGATCCCCGATCTGCCAGAGCGGGCACGTTAACGCGACCACTAAACGCGACACCTAAAAAGACATTGCGTTAGGGCAATCCGTTTAGCGCTCCTTTCCTTCCGAGCTCTGCCATGCGCCCAAACAGTGGTTTACCCCCACATATGGGGCATCAGCATACTCAGGACAGATTGTACAACAACTTTTGGCGTCCATTTTATCCTGTTACCCTTGGTAAAATAAAACAAATTGGTGCTGAAATTTTGTGTCAAAAAAAGTTAAATATTCATTTTTACTTAAACATTCCAAAAATTCCTGTGCAACACCTGAAGGGTTAATAAACTTCTTGAATGTGGTTTTGAGCACCTTGAGGGGTGCAGTTTTTAGAAAATACCCAAGTGTGACACCATTCTGACACCATTTTATCATATAGACCCCTCAAAATGACAATGAGATGTGGTCCCTAAAAAAAAAAAAAAAAAAAAATGGTGTTGTAAAAATGAGAAATTGCTGGTCAACTTTTAACCCTTATAACTCCCTAACAAAAAAAAATTTGGTTCCAAAATTGTGCTGATGTAAAGTAAGACATGTGGGAAATGTTACTTAAGTATTTTGCGTGACATATCTGATTTAAGGGCATAAAAATTCAAAGTTGGAAAATTGCGAAATTTTCGCCAAATTTCTGTTTTTTCACAAACTCCAGTTATATCGAATAAATTTTACCACTAACATGAAGTACAATATGTCACGAGAAAACAATGTCAGAATCACTGGGATCTGTTGAAGCGTTCGAGTTAGAACCTCATAAAGGGACAGTGGTCAGAACTGTAAAAATTGGCCCAGTCATTAACGTGCAAACCACCCTCGGGGCTTAAGGGGTTAAACTATTGATGCTGCCTATGCAGCATCAATTAGTAAAAAGATATAATGTTAAAAATAAAATATAAACCCTTGATATGCTCACCTTCTGGCGTCCCTCACAGCCTTCCCGATGCTCCTGTTCCCAGTAATGCATTGCGAGAATGACCTGTGACGTAGCTGCCTCGCGAGACTGCTACGTCGTATGGTCATTTCGCAAGGCATTACTGGGAACAGGAGCATCGGGAAGGGACGCCAGAAGGTGAGAATATCAAGGTTTTATATTTTATTTTTAACATATCTTTTTACTATTGCACAGACGAGGTTGTGTGTGTCAAAAGTTTGGACACACCTCATTTAAAGATTATTCTGTATTTTCATGACTATGAAAATTGTACATTCACACTGAAGGCATCAAGACTATGAATTAACACATGTGGAGTTATATACGGTACTTAAATTCAGTAGTTTCACACTTTTTTTGTTATGTCTTTTATTCTAGGTTCTTCAAAGTAGCCACCTTTTGCTTTGACTGCTTGATACTCTTGGCATTCTCTTGATGAGCTTCAAGAGGTAGTCACCGGGAATGGTTTTCACTTCACAGGTGTGCCCTGTCAGGTTTAATAAGTGGAATTTCGTGCCTTATAAATGGTGTTGGGACCATCAGTTGTGTTGTGCAGAAGTCTGGTGGATACACAGCTGATGGTCCTACTGAATAGACTGTTAGCTGCTTTTTTTCTAGCCATAATACAAATTTTAAGTAAAGAAAAACGAGTGGCCACCATTACTTTAAGAAATGAGGGTCTGTCAGTCCGAAAAATTGGGCAAACTTTGAAAGTGTCCCCAAGTGCAGTGGCAAAAACCATCAAGCGCTACAAAGAAACCGGCTCGCATGAGGACCGCCCCAGGAAAGGAAGACCAAGAGTCACCTCTGCTTCTGAGGATAAGTTTATCCGAGTCACCAGCCTCAGAAATCGCAGGTTAACAGCAGCTCAGATTAGAGACCAGGTCAATGGCGCACAGAGTTCTAGCAGCAGGCCTTCATGGTAAAATAGCTGTAAGGAAACCACCAGGACAGGCAATAAGCAGAAGAGACTTGTTTGGGCTAAAGAACACATGGATTGGACATTAGAGCAGTGGAAATCTGTGCTTTGGTCTGATGAGTCCAAATTTGAGATCTTTGGTCCCATGCACCATGTTTTTGTGTGACGCAGAAAAGGTGAATGGATGGACTTTACATGCCTGGTTCCCACCGTGAAGCATGGAGGAGGTGTGATGGTGCTTTGCTGGTGACACTGTTGGGGATTTATTCAAAACTGAAGGTATACTGAACCAGCATGGCTACCACAGCATCTTGCAGCAGCATGCTATTCCATCCGGTTTGCGTTTAGTTGGACCATTTATTTTTCAACAGGACAATGACCCCAAACACACCACCAGGCTGTGTAAGGGCTATTTGAACAAGGAGAGCGATGGGGTGCTATGCCAGATGACCTGGCCTCTACAGTCACCAGACCTGAACCCAATCGAGATGGTTTGGGGTGAACTGGACCGCAGAGTGAAGGCAAAAGGGCCAACAAGTGCTAAGCATCTCTGGGAACTCCTTCAAGATTGTTGGAAGACCATTCCCTGTGATAACCTGTTGAAGCTCATCAAGAGAATGCCAAGAGAGTGCAAAGCAGTCATCAAAGCAAAAGGTCGCTACTTTGAAGAACCTAGAATATGACATAATAAAGTGTAAAACAACTGAAGTTAAGTATATACTCGAGTATAAGCCGACCCCCTTAATTTTGCCACAAAAAACTGGGAAAACTTATTGACTCGAGTATAAGCCTAGGGTAGGAAATGCAGCAGCTACCAGTGAATTTCAAAAATAGATGCTCTGCACCGTTCATTATGGCCCCATAGATGCTTCACATAAAGCTGTGCCATATGGAATACTCTGCACCGTTCATTATGGCCCCATAGAAAGCTGTGCCCCATATATAATGCTCTGCACTGTTCATTATTGCCCCATATAAAGCTGTCCAATATATAATGCTGCTGCTGCAATAAAAAAAAAAAAACACTCACTCACTCACCCTCACCTCTCTTGCTCAGGACGCCAGCGCTTTCAATATTTGCTTGCTCCTTGTGCGGCTCCGTCTCCAGCACTGACTCTCAGCAGAGGGCGCGCACTGACCGCGTCACCGCGCCCTCTAAGCTGAGCGTCACTGCCAGAGGACGCTGGAGACTGAGCTGCACCGGAGCGAGGAGCAGGTAAATATCGCGCAGCGCTCGCCTCCCCGTATACTTGCCTGCTCCCGGCGCGGTCCCTGCTTCTCCCAGCGCTGAATCTTCTTCCTGTATTGAGCGGTCAGTTACCGCTTATTTTCAGTCATGAATATGCGGCTCCACCTCCATGGGAGGTGGAGCTGCATATTCATGACTAATGAGCGGTACCATGTGACTGCTCAATACAGGAAGAAGATGCAGCGCAGGAAAGTATCACTAGACAGCCCCTGCTCCCCCTCCCGACCCCCGGGTATGACTCGAATATAAGCCAAGAGGGGGACTTCACCCTAAAAAAAGGCTGAAAATCTCGGTGTGTATATATATATATATATATATATATATATATATATATATATATATATATATATATATATATATATCGGTATATACGGTAATTCCACATGTGTTAATTCATAGTCTTGATGCCTTCAGTGTGAATGTACAATTTCCACACTCATGAAAATACAGAATAATCTTTAAATGAGGTGTTAAACTTTTAACACACACACACACACACACACACACACACACACACACACACACACACACACACACACACACACACACACACACACACACACACACACACACACACACCTCGTCTGTGCAATAGAAAAAAGATATAATGTTAAAAATAAAATATAAAACCTTGATATTCTCACCTTCTGGTGTCCCTCACAGCCTTCCCGATGCTCCTGTTCCCAGTAATGCCTTGCGAAATGACCATACGACGTAGCAGTCTCGCGAGGCAGCTACGTCATCACAGGTCATTCTCGCAATGCATTACTGGGAACAGGAGCATCGGGAAGGCTGTGAGGGACGTCAGAAGGTGAGAATATCAAGGTTTTATATTTTATTTTTAACGTTATATCTTTTTACTATTGATGCTGCATAGGCAGCATCAATAGTTTAATAAATTTTTTTTTAAAAAAGCGCAAGCGAGAGAATTTCCCTGTCCGGAAATTCTTCCAGGCATGCTTAGTTTCATAAGATGGAACCAGTCGCTGGATTCCTACTTTAGACGCAGCGACGGATCCTGCATCCATAGGCTTCCATTACAGCCAATGACGGACGGTGAAGGTTTCGTCGCTGTGCAATTTTCTGACGTGCACAAAAAAAAGTTGCTCTGTGCGTTGTCTCCGACCGACGGACAGCGTTTTTTGTTTTTTTTAACAACGGATCCAGTGCACGACGATGAAACAGAAGGCCATCCGACACTAATTCAAGTTTATGAAAGAGAGAAAAAAAAACCACACACACGGATCCAGCAGAAACATTTGCTGGATCCTTTTTTTTCCTCTCCCACAAAACGACGCATTGTGACGGAAAAAGAAAGACGGAAGTGTGAAAGAGACCTAACAAACATGTGCAGTTGTAGCTCTGCTCATAGAGCAGTCAGATCCGCAGTACTGCCCTCCCCAAACACCGGCTGCCTGGGAGACTGAAGCAGAAATAGTGTTAAGGCCCCTTCACATTAAGCGACGCTGCAGCGATACTGACAACGATCCGGATCGCTGCAGCGTCGCTGTTTGGTCGCTGGAGAGCTGTCACACAGACCGCTCTCCAGCGACCAACGATGCTGGTAACCAGGGTAAACATCGGGTAACTAAGCGCAGGGCCGCACTTAGTAACCCGATGTTTACCCTGGTTACCATCCTAAAAGTAAAAAAAACAAACACTACATACTTACCTACCGCTGTCTGTCCCCGGCGCTGCGCTCTGCTTCTCTGCTCTCCTCCTGTACTGTCTGTGTGAGCACAGCGGCCGGAAAGCAGAGCGGTGACGTCACCGCTCTGCTTTCTGGCTGACCGACGCTCACAGCCAGTACAAGAGGAGCGCAGAGAAGCAGAGCGCCGGGGACAGACCTGTTGGAAGTGGTGATCCTACAAGTCACAATCAACCCTTTTAGGGTATGTGCACACATATTCTTGGCCACTGCGGATTTTTCTGCAGCAGATTTGATAAATCTGCAGAGCAAAAACACTGTTTTTGCTGCAGATTTATTGCTGTTTTACAACTGCGGTTTTCCATAGGGGCAGCTGTAACCCCGCTGTGGAATCTGCAGAAAGTGACATGCTGCGGAATGTAAACTGCTGCGTTTCCACACGTTTTTCTGCAGCATGTGCACAGCGTTTTTGGTTTCCCATAGGTTTACATGGAACTGTAAACTCATGGGAAACTGCTGCGGAAACGCTGCAGATCCGCAGCAAAATCCGCATTGTGTGCACATACCCTAACAAGTCTTGTAATACGACTTAGGATAAAAGCCAAATCAGCATCTCAATTCGCAGACACGGTGTTTCGGGCTGTTGGCCCTTGCCACTACAAAGCATGAGAACCAATTTGGCTAGGTGAGAGGCTCTTGAATGAGGTCTAAGGGGTAAGGTTTCCATGGACAGTTTCTGGAAGACCATAACCAAGCTTGTCACTCCTCTTTAAAAAAAAAAAAAAAAAAAAATTCTTTGATGCTGTGGAGGAATCCTTTAACCACACCCATTATAACCTATGCTACTGTGCACACCATACGGAGAAATGTCAAATTTGTACCGGCAGTACGGATGACAAGGGCCAATACAAGAAAATACAGAATTTAGGTGTGTCCAAACTTTTGGTGTGTATGTATGTAGATAGATATATTATATATCTATCTAGATAATATATCTATCTAGATAATATATCTATCTAGATAATATATCTATCTAGATAATATATCTATCTAGATAATATATCTATCTAGATAATATATCTATCTAGATAATATATCTATCTAGATAATATATCTATCTAGATAATATATCTATCTAGATAATATATCTATCTAGATAATATATCTATCTAGATAATATATCTATCTAGATAATATATCTATCTAGATAATATATCTATCTAGATAATATATCTATCTAGATAATATATCTATCTAGATAATATATCTATCTAGATAATATATCTATCTAGATAATATATCTATCTAGATAATATATCTATCTAGATAATATATCTATCTAGATAATATATCTATCTAGATAATATATCTATCTAGATAATATATCTATCTAGATAATATATCTATCTAGATAATATATCTATCTAGATAATATATCTATCTAGATAATATATCTATCTAGATAATATATCTATCTAGATAATATATCTATCTAGATATATGTATGTGTATATGTTACGATTTTTTTTGAGCACATGGATCCATTGTATGTCCATATGTCGGTTTTGCAAGCCTGCGAGGAAAATCTCGCAGTACGGATTACATACGGAGGATGCCATGCGCAAAATACGCTGACACACCCTGCCTACGGAGGAGATACGGACCACTATTTTGGGGACTTTTCAGCGTATTACGGACCGTATTGTCTAACGCCGAATGTGACGCTGGCCTTAAGGTGATGGGCCTATTTAAAGTGTGTTTTGGGCACGCTTAAAACTTGTCAATTTATCGGATTGTCCAGGGTAGTTCATCTTGGGCCCCTTTCACACATCAGTTTTTTGCCGTCAGTCACAATCCGTTGGTTTGACGGATCTGTCAGATTGTGAAAAACTAATGCGACTGATTCGTTTATTCGAATCCGGCTAAAGTCAGAGCATGCTCCAGTGTATAAAAAAAAAATAAAAAAAAAAAAAATCTGCCGCCGGATTGTCAGTTGACGGAACTGGCGCCATAGGCTTCCAAAAGAGAAAACGATTCTTCGACATGCACAAAAACGTCACTTTGTCGTCTCCGGCCGCCAGACAAACCATATTCGCCGGATCCGGTGAACAACGGATGAAACGTGAGGCAATCTGTCGCTAATTCAAGTCTATGAGGAAAAAACGCCGGAATTGTGGGTTGTTGTGTTTTTTTTTTTTTTTTTTTTTTTTGTTTTTTTTTTTGTCCCCCCCCCAAATTCAATGGATTGCAACTCATGGCAAAAAACTGTGTGAAAGGGGCCTTAGAGAACTGGTGCAGCATGACAAGTCCTGGAGTAGGAGTTTCAAATCATAGATGTTGGTCTAAGCTCATTAGTGCAGCAAAGGGCGCAGACAGATTAGGAAAGATGTAGGATAGTGCAGAACTTTGGAGGGCTTTGTAGCTGAGAAGTTTATATTGTACTCTGTAGTGAATGGACAGCTGGTGCAATGGCTGGCACAGGCTGGAGGTATCAGTATAGCAGCTGAACAGAAATGAGCCTAGTTGCTGCATGTAGATTAGAGATGGGAAAACATAAGAGGAAGATCATTTATTACAGTAGTCCAGATGAGAATTAATATGAATAAATTTTTGCAGAATAAAGGTTAAGATGACGTTAAATTCTAGAAATGGTTTTGAGGTGCAGATAAGAGCAATAGTGTTATCCTTGCATGCTTGGGTGTTATCAGAGAATCTTGGGTGTCCTCGTTTAATATATTCCCAGCTGCTGCATGTTCTGTGGCGGTAGACCTCACGCTCGCTCATCACTATCCAACTGATTGGATACAGGGAGTTAAGTAAAGTTCTAAGTCAAATAAAACCCCAAGACAGCAAATGTACTGATTGGGAGCGATGTTGGGGCAATATCAAGTGTAAGTAGATTAGTAGCAGGATGACACACAAGGAGTTAACTTTTTAACAGCTTCTGTTTCAAAAATAGGGATGATATCATGTAGAAGACAGCGGGCGATCACTTGTATTTTGTAGTAATGGTGATTTCAGGAGAAGATGGTGTAGTTGGGTGTCCTCAACATATAGATGTACAAACAGCAGCAGATTTGGTTTTCAGTACCAATAGGGGCAGTATATAGAGAAGGCACCCCAACAAAGAAAAGCCAGCAAATAATTCAGAAAAGGGGGTGTGGGGCATCAGCGAGGTAGGAGGAAAACCAAGCGTGGTGATCCAGTGTTAAATTCTGCAGAGATCCCGGAGTAGTGACCACTTTTGTAATTTGCTGTTGGTACGGTAAATCCTTAGACTTCAGGCTAGTTTGTGTAGTGTAAAGAGTAGACCTAAAAAATAACAATTTTAGTCTAAACATAACAGAAAATTGACTGTTGGGGAAAAGAGTGAAACAGGGAGGAGGACAGGGGATCCTAGTTAATGATAAACTTACCTGGAGCAGCCAGTGCCAGGCAGCAGCTGCCAAGGCAAACAGGATCATGGGGTGCATTAAAAGAGGTCTGGATACACATGATGAGAGCATTATACTGCCTCTGTACAAATCCCTAGTTAGACCGCACATGGAGTACTGTGTCCAGTTTTGGGCACCGGTGCTCAGGAAGGATATAATGGAACTAGAGAGAGTACAAAGGAGGGCAACAAAATTAATAAAGGGGATGGGAGAACTACAATACCCAGATAGATTAGCGAAATTAGGATTATTTAGTCTAGAAAAAAGACGACTGAGGGGCGATCTAATAACCATGTATAAGTATATAAGGGGACAATACAAATATCTCGCTGAGGATCTGTTTATACCAAGGAAGGTGACGGGCACAAGGGGGCATTCTTTGCGTCTGGAGGAGAGAAGGTTTTTCCACCAACATAGAAGAGGATTCTTTACTGTTAGGGCAGTGAGAATCTGGAATTGCTTGCCTGAGGAGGTGGTGATGGCGAACTCAGTCGAGGGGTTCAAGAGAGGCCTGGATGTCTTCCTGGAGCAGAACAATATTGTATCATACAATTATTAGGTTCTGTAGAAGGACGTAGATCTGGGTATTTATTATGATGGAATATAGGCTGAACTGGATGGACAAATGTCTTTTTTCGGCCTTACTAACTATGTTACTATGTTACTATGTTACTATTATTTCAGTTAATCGGAGCATATACTTGTTTCTCTTCTCCCTCAGATACCAGAAAGCAGCTGAGGAAGCCAACCAGGATAAGAAGAAAACTGTAAGTAACCTTCTGTCCGTGCATATTAGCAGGTGTGCTACTGATCTGTCATGGATCCATTCTTACAGCTTGTGACTCCTGCCACTGAAACAACTCTGCACTTGAGATTGAGGACTATGGCCTTTCCACCTTGTGAATCAAATTCCATCTTTTTTTTTTTTTTTTTTTTATTTACTTACTTTACAGCCATCCACATGTAAATTATAATATGCATCATTTTCTGGAAAGACACTCGCTCTTGAGTCACAAAGGATCACGAATGCCTTTAGAGGGAACCTGTCATCTGATTCCTGCAGCCCAAGCATGTGCATGCAGTCTGGCAGCACCTTTGTGGCCAGCTATGTGTTTCTATGAAAATCGTTGTCATTTCAGAGAGCATGGCTAGAATATCTATCCGGAGAAAAGACTAGTCTGTCTTTCCCAGCGCCACTGCAGGTGATCGACAGATCTCTCATAGCGAGAATTTGTCAAATGCCCCTTGTGGCGCTGGATCTTCTAACCATATATTCTCTGAAACATCAGTGTAAAAAAAGAAAAAAAATGCATAGCTGTAATCAAGCAGCCATGCTCTGGGTAATGCAGCTTGAATCAGATGAATCAGTTCCCTTTAAAGGTGACGCTGCCATCCTTTCTATAAACTTTATCATACTATCAGATCAACCTTCACTTCTTGGCGCTGACCTGCAATTCCAAACGCAGCCCATGGTTGGGTGTATACCAAGGTCAGAAGTATTTATTTTATGTTTTAGGATCACTTTTGGCCTATTATTGTCAACGACTACACAAAGTATTTAGACTGAAATAGTTCAGTGGAAAAGCTGTAAACATTCCAATTAATGTCCATAGGCTTCATTAGCCCTTTGTGCAGGTGTATTGGAAGAATGTAATAGACAATATTTTATATAGCACTGTTCAGAGACTATTGGTACTCTGAGTATTGAATGAAAAATGTAAAAGTATCTGCTGGAGACCTCCATTTAATTTATCAAACTGCATCTATAAACCTGATGTCAATACAGGATAAGTAAAGATGCCCATACTCGATAGCTGTGCCATGCTCAAGCACCATGAGCTCTTAGGTGTGTGGCCAACAGAATGAACAGAATAATAGATCAGGCATGTTGCAATTCATCATGTCTGGCTTTCTTTCTTCCCATCATCTACTGACCGCTACTCCCGTACTTATTAAACCAATTTAACACATCAGTTTTTTAGAACTGAGCACAGATCTCCTGAACAGACTCCTACATATGAGGCCATCTGGACTGGCCACTAAGTACAAGTGCGTGGTGCACCCTTGGTGTGGCCAGACACTGAAGTGCACCTGCCCACCTATCTCCAATCATAACCACACACACTCACACTCAATCAGGGGCTTATCTACAGCATTCTGTATCCTGAAAGATGAGAAAGAGGTTAGATGACTCACCCAGGTGTGGTCCTGGTACAATGCTGTCGTGGTCCGGGACCTCCCATCTTCTTACAGTGACGTCCTCTTCTTGCATTCACACTCCGCCGCAGCATAAAGACAAGAGGACGTCATCGTCAGAAGATGGGAGGCCCCAGACCGGACCGCGACTCCCATCGGACGGGACCGCACCTGGATGAGTATAATCTAACATTGTTTTTCTTATCTATCAGGTTACATCGGGGGCTTATCTACAGCATTACAGAATGCTGAAGATAAGCCCCTGATGCTGGTGGGCTTAGCTCACTTTCGATTTTGGTGGTGACAGGTTCCCTTTTAAATGGAAGGTGCCGTGATATTAATTTTTGCATTAATAATTATTGATTTATATAATCAATAATTTTTAATACAAAACTAAATGAACTACTTTCATAGCTTTTTATTAGCTTTTACTTTTGCCACTGGAGGCTGTCATTTTCGTTAGTGGCGGCGTAAGTGTCTGGGTACGACACTTGCACACCTCACTTATGGCAGCCATGGGCATGAGAGGCTGCATTCGGACACCAACTGCATCTTACATTGAGGCCACTCCTTCTGCCTCTTACCTGTGGCCCGGGCATGCCCTGCCCCTCATGGACCATCACACTGCACTCCTGAAATACTGTGCTGCTGTCTCCCTTCTCCCTCCACCATATATCTCCCAGAATCCTTGCTGCCTGGCATCTTCTGTCTACTTGTCAGTATAACTTCGCAGTCACCAACAAATCGGCTGCCTCTTTCACACTTCAGTCTTTTGGCGTCAGTTTGAATCTGCCGTTTTCTTTAAATAGCGGATCCGCCATTGTTTTTTTTTTTTTTTTTTTTTTTGGCGGATCTGCTATTTTCCTATAGACTTGCATTAGCGACGGATTGTGGCGGATGGTCGTCCGTTCCATCCGCCATGTGACGGATCCGTCGAGATTTGGCGGACGTCATCTAGACATAAAGGCACGGATGATTGACCTCGTGGAGACCAAAACATCCAACACCGCGGAGACACCATCACGTGTTTCTCAACGGAGTGATCCAGAACACTGCCCCCAAAAATGCAAATGCATGTTTCCTACTCCACACTGATGAGGGGCAAAAACCCCGAAACAGCTGTCTGTGGATGGATACCATGCTTGGCATAGGTGGTTTTCCTTTATTGGATGCTTCCCTTCCCTTGGTTGTTCCTTCCCGGGGAAAGGCCTGGCTATTGACTGCCTGTGTTGAGAAACACGTCATCTAGACATAGACTGACATTGTAACGTTTTTTGTCTCCGCCAAAATGGTGGTTCTCGACGGATCCGTCGCGTCAGCCATTCCATAGAATGGGCGACGGATCCGTCGCGACCGTCATTTTGGCGGATCAGTCGCCCCAATCCGCTTTTTCAATTGCGCATGCTCCAAAAAAGATACTTTTCCCAGACAACCCCTAAGTAACGGATCCGTCAAAACGGATCCGTTAGAACAGTTTTCTTAACAATTGTGACGGATCCGTCGATCCGTCACTATGTCAGAGCAGACTGACGCCAAACAACTGAAGTGTGAAAGAAGCCTTAGCAAACACCTAGAAGGGGAGGAGATGAATAACATCACACACGTGTGAGCAGACTTGGCCCATAATTACTGCAGTGCGTTAATGTGACCTAGTTGTACACTAGGTTTTTGTCAAATTTCAGTAGCTGCTCCCCCTAGTGGAAATGCCATACCTCTTAAAATTATTTTTCATATTTTACTAAACTATAAACAAATGATGTGTGTATGTACACACACACACACACACACACACACACACACACACACACACACACACACACACACACACACACACACACACACACACACATTGTGTGTATATATCTATCTCATTAATTTCTTCCCAATTGCAGAAGAACTTTTTTTTTTTTTTTTTTTTTTTGCTGGCACCTTCCATTTAAATCTTTGGCCACACCAAGGGTGTACATAGCATCTGTCCTTGGTTTGGACAATTGATCTGTGCTGACAGATGCCTCTTACACTTCACTTTCCACACTCAAACCATGGATGACTGCCTTGTGATGGTTGACCGATCACACTGAAATCTGCAAGATTTACTGACTTTGTTCTTTTATATGGCTACCTTAGCTCCCTTGATTTTGGAAGCCTTAGGCAATGTGAATTAAACTGTACTAAATGTATCTTGGAACCCTTTTTTAATATTCAATTAGTTTGTCTAAGTCCTCTCTTTTCTATTAGCTTTCTAACCATTCACTGAGTATGTGTTGTCCCCCCATTCTTTATTTTTTATACAGATGTTCCCTGACCTGCCAAGGAAGTACAGTACAGACCAAAAGTTTGGACACACCTTCTCATTTAAAGATCTTGCTGTATTTTCATGACTGACAATTGTACATTCACACTGAAGGCATCAAAACTATGAATTAACACATGTGGAATTATATACTTAACAAAAATGTGTGAAACAACCGAAAATATGTTTTGTATTCTAGGTTCTTCAAAGTAGCCACCTTTTTGCTTTGATTACTGCTTTGCACACTCTTGGCATTCTCTCGATGAGCTTCAAGAGGTAGTCGCCAGGAATGGTTTTCACTTCACAGGTGTGCCCTGTCAGGTTTAATAAGTGGGATTTCGTGCCTTTATAAATGGTGTTGGGACCATCAGTTGTGTTGTGCAGATGTCTGGTGGATACACAGCTGATATTCCTACTGAATAGACTGTTAGAATTTGTATTATGGCAAGAAAAAAGCAGCTAAAGTAATGATGGCCACTCGTTTTTCTTTACATTAGAAATGAAGGTCAGTCATTCTGAAAAATTGGGCAAACTTTGAAAGTGTCCCCAAGTGCAGTGGCAAAAACCATCAAGCGCTACAAAGAAACTGGCTCACATGAGGACCGCCCCAGGAAAGGAAGACCAAGAGTCACCTCTGCTTCTGAGGATAAGTTTATCCGAGTCACCAGCCTCAGAAATCGCAGGTTAACAGCAGCTCAGATTAGAGACCAGGTCAATGGCGCACAGAGTTCTAGCAGCAGGCCTTCATGGTAAAATAGCTGCAAGGAAACCACCAGGACAGGCAACAAGCAGAAGAGACTTGTTTGGGCTAAAGAACGCATGGAATGGACATTAGACCAGTGGAAATCTGTGCTTTGGTCTGAGTCCAAATTTGAGATCTTTGGTTCCAACCACCGTGTCTTTGTGCTGTGAGGTGAACGGATGGACTCTACATGCCTGGTTCCCACCGTGAAGCATGGAGGAAGAGGTGTGATGGTGCAGGGGTGCTTTGTTGGGGATTTATTCAAAATTGAATGCATACTGAACCAGCATGGCTACCACAGCATCTTGCAGCAGCACGCTCTTCCATCCGGTTTGCGTTTAGTTGGACCATCATTTTATTTTTCAACAGGACAATGACCTCAAACACGCCTCCAGGCTGTGTAAGGGCTATTTGACCAAGAAGGAGAGTGATGGGGTGCTACACCAGATGACCTGGCCTCCAGTCACCAGACTTAAACCCAATCGAGATGGTTTGGGGTGAGCTGGACCGCAGAGTGAAGGCAAAAGGGCCAACGAGTGCTAAGCATCTCTGGGAACTCCTTCAAGATTGTTGGAAGACCATTCCCGGTGACTACCTTTTGAAGCTCATCAAGAGAATGCCAAGAGTGTGCAAAGCAGTCCTCTAAGCAAAAGGTGGCTACTTTGAAGAACCTAGAATATAAGACATAATTTCAGTTGTTTCACACTTTTTTTAAGTATATAATTCCACATGTGTTAATTCATAGTTCTGATGCCTTCAGTGTGAATGTACAATTTTCATAGTCATGAAAATACAGAAAAATCTTTAAATGAGAAGGTGTCCAAACTTTTGGTCTGTACTGTATATTGACTGCAATTGAGTCCAAACCTAGCTGTTCTATTTTAGTATCTAGTGGTGAGTGACTGTACTCGTGTGCTAAGTGCTCTTTGGCGTGATTGAAAAATGTTCGATTTCCCTGCGGCTACATGTCATGGTGCTGTCAGACACCCGCAACACATGCAGAGATTGCCTAACCGCAGCATAACATGCAGCCACAGGGACTCTTATCGTATTTTTCGAGCACTCCAGCATGCTCACGAATCACTACTTGCATCTAATGAGCGTGTGCAGAGAACATTGTGAAGTGAGGGGGAGCAGGGGACCTGTGACATCACCTATTACTGGTGGATCTTATCAGCCGAGTATAGAGGTGTAACGTGTCATTGTAAAGGTACCTTCACACATAACGATATCGTTGCTTTTTGTGACGTAGCAACGATATCGTTAAGGAAATCGTTGTGTGACAGCGACCAACGATCAGGCCCCTGCTGGGAGATCGTTGGTCGCTGAACAAAGTCCAGAACTTTATTTCGTCGCTGGATCGGCGTGTGTGACACCGATCCAGCGATGTCTTCACTGGTAACTAGGGTAAACATCGGGTAACTAAGCGCAGGGCCGCGCTTAGTAACCCATTGTTTACCCTGGTTACCAGCGTAAAAGTGAAAAAAAACAAACGCTACATACTTACCTACCGCTGTCTGTCCCCGGCGCTGTGCTCTGCACTCCTCCTGTACTGGCTGTGAGCGTCGGTCAGCCGGAAAGCAGAGCGGTGACGTCACCGCTCTGCTTTCCGGCCGCTGTGCTCAGCCAGTACAGGAGGAGTGCAGAGAAGCTGAGCGCCGGGGACAGACAGCGGTAGGTAAGTATGTAGTGTTTGTTTTTTTTACTTTTACGCTGGTAACCAGGGTAAACATCGGGTTACTAAGCGCAGCCCTGCGCTTAGTAACCCGATGTTTACCCTGGTTACCCGGGGACTTCGGGATCGTTGGTCGCTGGAGAGCTGTCTGTGTGACAGCTCTCCAGCGACCAAACAGCGACGCTGCAGCGATCCGGATCGTTGTCGGTATCGCTGCAGCGTCGCTTAGTGTGAAGGGGCCTTAATGCTGCCTGTGATAACACCAGATCCACCATTCACAATGGGCGTTATTATAGTCTAACCTACTTCTAGATACTGTATATTAGATAAAAATATAGATGAATACACTTAAGACAAAAATTTAGTGACCAGTCCCAAAATGTATTTATTTACTTTATTTATTTTTTCTTTGATTTTGTAACTTTTTGCGGCAACTGGAAATGTTTCAAAATGGCCCAGTGAGTGTGAATTTTTTTTTTTCTTTTTTTTCCACTACACATTTCGTGATGATAAATTTAGGTGAATATTTTTATAAAGGTTTTCAGAAATCTTCCAGTCTTTAGAAACTAGAAATTTTGAAACTTTGATTTATCCCTTTAATCCAGCTGGTCATACCATGCAATATACTTTAATATTTCCTTCATCTTCTTTACATCCACACCATCAGTAAATGCTTTTATTTTGTTTAGATGTTGGAAGCTTTAAAATTGTAGCAGTAATTCTTTCTCCTCCCCCCAAGGAAATTTAGAAAACACTTTTAAGAACCTATTCAGTTTAGAAGTGTCTTTGGGAACATAAGCATGTTTTTCGATTTGTATGACGCTCCCCAAATTTTAAGGAGAACATTTTATTTATTTATTTTTTAATAAAATGGTGGTGCTTCTTATCAATGCGTCTTATTGCTTACCGGGGGTGGGTGGTGGCTGCTGTGAAGTGGGGTCCCTGCTGGAGGAGGCAGGAGTAGGGTGATGTTGTAGGCTGGGATGAAGGGGTGTCCGGCAGTGCCAGTAGCATAGCTACTGGGGGGGCAGCGGGGCCATCGCCCTGGGCCCCGCGCTCTGAGGGGGCCCACTCGGAGCTACGCTACTGTAACTGCCTGCGCGCGCCGATAGTTACATTCTGCGGCAGAGCAGGGAGAATCTGTCTCCCTGCTCTGCTGCTATGAGGCGGGGGGCTCCCGGTGCCGTCATCGCAAGGTCAGCTGTACCGGCATCTAGCCGATGCAGCTGACCGCGGTGATGGGAGAAGGAGCGCAGCGCTCCTTCCCTCATTATCCCCCACATAGTCTGACAGCGGGCGCGATGACGCTGACGACCGCTGTCAGGAGATGAGCGGGATTAGGGAGCACCGCTGGAACAAGGAGGAAGAAAGGTGAGTATTTATTGTTTTTGTTTTTTTTTATTTATTTATATTTTTTTTTAATGGAAGTGCTGCCTTATATACAGGATCTGCCTATGGGGGTGGTGCTGCTTTATACTACAGGATCTGCCTATGGGGGTGTGCTGCCTTATACTTAATGATCTGCCTATCCTAATGGAGGGGGGTGCTGTCTTATACTGCAGGGTATGCCTATGGTGGTGCCTCGTATTATATTGAGGACTATCTGGCACATTATACTATATGGAGGTTATCTATGGGGGCCATCATACAGTGTGGAGATTACAGTGAAGGGGCCATTATACAGTGTTGGAGCCATCAAACAGTTTGGAGGCTACTAAAGGGTCAGTATACTGTGTATAAGAGCATCATGCTGTGTATAGGGGAGCTGTACAAGGGGAGAGACTAGGGATATTATGAAATGTAAAGTGGGCACTTATTGTTATAGGGCAACTCTGGTTACTGTGACTCTTAGAGGGGCACACAGGACATTTACTTTCTAGGGGGCAAAATGTGGGCTCTGTTTTCTAGGACACTTGCACCCGGCATTACTATACAGGTCCTTCTCAAAAAATTAGCATATAGTGTTAAATTTCATTATTTACCATAATGTAATGATTACAATTAAACTTTCATATATTATAGATTCATTATCCACCAACTGAAATTTGTCAGGTCTTTTATTGTTTTAATACTGATGATTTTGGCATACAACTCCTGATAACCCAAAAAACCTGTCTCAATAAATTAGCATATCAAGAAAAGGTTCTCTAAACGACCTATTACCCTAATCTTCTGAATCAACTAATTAACTCTAAACACATGCAAAAGATACCTGAGGCTTTTATAAACTCCCTGCCTGGTTCATTACTCAAAACCCCCATCATGGGTAAGACTAGCGACCTGACAGATGTCAAGAAGGCCATCATTGACACCCTCAAGCAAGAGGGTAAGACCCAGAAAGAAATTTCTCAACAAATAGGCTGTTCCCAGAGTGCTGTATCAAGGCACCTCAATGGTAAGTCTGTTGGAAGGAAACAATGTGGCAGAAAACGCTGTACAACGAGAAGAGGAGACCGGGCCCTGAGGAAGATTGTGGAGAAGGACCGATTCCAGACCTTGGGGAACCTGAGGAAGCAGTGGACTGAGTCTGGTGTGGAAACATCCAGAGCCACCGTGCACAGGCGTGTGCAGGAAATGGGCTACAGGTGCCGCATTCCCCAGGTAAAGCCACTTTTGAGCTACAGAGAAGCAGCACTGGACTGTTGCTAAGTGGTCCCAAGTACTTTTTTCTGATGAAAGCAAATTTTGCATGTCATTCGGAAATCAAGGTGCCAGAGTCTGGAGGAAGACTGGGGAGAAGGAAATGCCAAAATGCCTGAAGTCCAGTGTCAAGTACCCACAGTCAGTGATGGTGTGGGGTGCCATGTCAGCTGCTGGTGTTGGTCCACTGTGTTTCATCAAGGGCAGGGTCAATGCAGCTAGCTATCAGGAGATTTTGGAGCACTTCATGCTTCCATCGGCTGAAATGCTTTATGGAGATGAAGATTTCATTTTTCAGCACGACCTGGCACCTGCTCACAGTGCCAAAACCACTGGTAAATGGTTTACTGACCATGGTATTACTGTGCTCAATTGGCCTGCCAACTCTCCTGACCTGAACCCCATAGAGAATCTGTGGGATATTGTGAAGAGAAAGTTGAGAGACGCAAGACCCAACACTCTGGATGAGCTTAAGGCCGCTATTGATGCATCCTGGGCCTCCATAACATCTCAGCAGTGTCACAGGCTGATTGCCTCCATGCCACGCCGCATTGAAGCAGTCATTTCTGCCAAAGGATTCCCGACCAAGTATTGAGTGCATAACTGAACATTATTATTTGTTGGTTTTTTTGTTTGTTATTAAAAAACACTTTTATTTGATTGGATGGGTGAAATATGCTAATTTATTGAGACAGGTTTTTTGGGTTATCAGGAGTTGTATGCCAAAATCATCAGTATTAAAACAATAAAAGACCTGACAAATTTCAGTTGGTGGATAATGAATCTATAATATATGAAAGTTTAATTGTAATCATTACATTATGGTAAATAATGAAATTTAACACTATATGCTAATTTTTTGAGAAGGACCTGTATTATAGAGGGGTGCTTTAGAACTTAGAGGGTACAGAGAACCACAAAGTAGGTGCAGTAATAGACACACATATGGCAGCAGCGTCTCAGTATTGGGGTATCAGGTGCAGTAATAGGGACACATACGGCAGCAGCGTCTCAGTGTTGGGGTATCAGCAGGATGAGGAGTTTGTGCAGGTTGGGAATAGATGGTGATGGGGCTGGAATGTGAGAAGTGAATCGTGTCTTTGTTGTATACTCTGCAGGTGAGTCGTTGCTGGAAGAAGTTGTCATGTCGGTCTGGGCCAGATGGAAAAGTGAACTATTCCATCAGAAATGACGTCAGCGGTAAGTCATTATCTATAACTGTGCTGTGATCTCTTAAAGGGAACCTGTCACCCCGAAAATCGCGGGTGAGGTAATCCCACCGGCATCAGGGGCTTATCTGCAGCATTCTGTAATGCTGCAGATAAGCCCCCGATGTTACCTGAAAAAGGAGAAAAAGACGTTAGATTATACTCACCCAGGGGCGGTCCCGCTGCTGGTCAGGTCGGATGGGCGTCTCCGGTCCACTGCGGCGCCTCCTATCTTCTTTCCATGACGTCCTCTTCTGATCTTCAGCCACGGCTCCGGCGCAGGCGTACTTTGCTCTGCCCTGTTGAGGGCATAGGATAGTACTGCAGTGCGCAGGCGCCGGGCCTCCGACCTTTCCGGCGCCTGCGCACTGCAGTACTATCCTCTGCCCTCAACAGGGCAGAGCAAAGTACGCCTGCGCCGGAGCCGTGGCTGAAGATCAGAAAGGAGGCGCCGCAGCGGACCGGAGACGCCCATCCGACCTGACCAGCAGTGGGACCGCCCCTGGGTGAGTATAATCGAACGTCTTTTTCTCCTTTTTCAGGTAACATCGGGGGCTTATCTGCAACATTACAGAATGCTGCAGATAAGCCCCTGATGCCGGTGGGATTACCTTACCCGCGATTTTCGGGGTGACAGGTTCCCTTTAAATGTTCTGTAGGGCTGATATTTCACTGAACATATGGCGGTATTATCCATGTAGATCTTTATGTAGAGATTCTGTTCAGTAACAGCGCGGTCATCTGTTGAGGTTCTCCTCCAGAATTAGGGCGCGTCACCCAGTTGTTACCTGGCTAGGGGCCCACTCAGAAGCTTTGCCCCGTCCCCCCCGTCCCCCCCCCCCCCCCCAACCAAAACCCTAGCTACGTTTCTGGGCATTGCTGCTGGTGTATGGCGCTGCTGCCCGGTGCTCTGTGGGTGTCTCCGGCAGTGCTGCTGTGGGTGCCCGGCTCTTCTGCCTGGTGCTCTGCTGGTGTCTCTGGTGCTGCCGGGGCTCTGCTGACATTTTGTGAAATGCCAGTCTGCAGCACAGATGAGGTATATCTGCATTGTAAGATGCATCCCCATTTCCCAATCCCCCCCCCCCTCCCCCCAAAAAAAAAATTGGGGGGGGGGAAAAAGTGCATCTTACAAAGCGAAAAAAGGGTATATTGAGAGAGGGGGGAAAAAAAGATACCATTTTAAAAACTGCACCCTTCAACATATTCCTAAATGCCATCAGGTAGTTTTTTAACCCTTCAGATATTTTTCAGGAATTAACGCAAAGTGGCATGACGGAAGAAAAATGTTTTCACCGCCTAAATATTGCTGACTTTTAAACAAGTCCGTTTAGCTGGCAGACCCGAAGGCTGTCAGGATCACACAATCATGATCTCGGGGTTAAAGAGGAAGCCCCCACACTGTTAACCATCTCAATGCTGTAGTTACTATTGACCATCTAAGGGGATTAACCCTTTCACGACATGCGCAGTAATAGTACGGCGCATGTCGTGTCTCCCCCTTTGATGTGGGCTCAGGCGGTGAGCCCACATCAGTCGCGACATGTCATCTGTTTTGTACAGCTGACATGTGCGCGCAATAGGGGCGGGTGAAATCGCTATTCACCCGCCGCTATTAACCTGTTAAATGCCGCTGTCAAATGCAGACAGCGGCATTTAACCGGCGCTTCCGGGCGGACGGAAATGTCATCGCCGACCCCCGTCACATGATCGGGGGTCGGCGATGCATCAGGAAGGTAACCATAGAGGTCCTTGAGACCTCTATGGTTACTGATGCAGGCCTGCTGTGAGCGCCCCCCTGTGGTCGGCGCTCACAGCACACCTGCATTTCTGCTACATAGCAGCGATCTGATGATCGCTGCAATGTAGCAGAGCCGATCAGGCTATGCCAGCTTCTAGCCTCCCATGGAGGCTATTGAAGCATGGCACAAGTTAAAAAAAAAAAAAAAAAAAAAAAAATGTTTTTAAAAATATGAAAAAAATATAAATCACCCCCCTTTCGCCCCATCCTAAATAAAACAATTTAAAAAAAAAAAACCTACACGTATTTGGTATCGCCACGTTCAGAATCGCCCGATCTATCAAAAAAAAAGCATAAACCTGATTGCTAAACAGCGTAGTGAGAAAAAAAATCCAAAACGCCAGAATTACGTTTTTGGTTTTTTTTGGTCGCCTCGACATTGCATTATTATTATTATTATTTTTTATTATTATTATACATTTTTATAGCGCCATTTATTCCATGGCGCTTTACATGTGAATACGGGGCAAATATAGACAAATACATTAAACATGAGCAGATAACAAGGCACACGAGTACATAAGGAGGGAGGACCCTGCCCGCGAGGGCTCACAGTCTGCAGGGGGTGGGTGAGGATACAGTAGGAGAGGGAAGAGCTGGCTGTGCGGCTGTTCAGTAGGTTGAGGATCACTGCAGGCTGTAGGCTTGTCGGAAGAGATGAGTCTTCAGGTTCTTTTTGAAGGTTTCTATGGTAGGCGCAAGTCTGATGTGTTGGGGTAGAGAGTTCCAGAGTATGGGGGAAGCACGGGAGAAGTCTTGGATGCGGTTATGGGAAGAAGAGATGAGAGGGGAGTAGAGAAGGAGGTCTTGGGAGGATCGGAGGTCGCGTGTAGGTAGGTACCGGGAGACCATGTCACAGATGTATGGAGGAGACAGGTTGTGGATGGCTTTGTATGTCAGTGTGAGGGTTTTGAACTGGAGTCTCTGGGCGATAGGAAGCCAGTGAAGGGCTTGACACAGGGGAGAGGCTGGGGAATAGCGGGGGGACAGGTGGATTAGTCGGGCAGCAGAGTGTAGGATGGATTGGAGTGGTGCCAGAGTGCTAGAGGGGAGTCCAGAGAGTAGGAGGTTGCAGTAGTCGAGGCGGGAGATGATAAGGGCATGCACTAGCGTTTTTGCAGTGTTGCGGTCAAGGAAAGCACGGATCCGGGAAATATTTTTGAGTTTGAGACGACAGGAGGAGGCAAGGGCTTGGATATGTGGCTTGAAAGAGAGGGCAGAGTCGAGGATCACCCCGAGGCACCGGGCGTGTGGGACTGGGGATAGTGAGCAGCCATTGACATTGATGGATAGGTCTGGTGGAGGGGTAGAGTGAGATGGGGGAAAGATGATGAATTCTGTTTTGTCCATGGGGGGGGGGGGGGGCGGCGACATTCTTGGCTTGGCTGAAGCCTTTTCCAACCTTTTATGGCTTGTCTTATGCAAAAGGACTTAGTTACGTCTACCCATCCCAATAATTGAAAGAAAAATGCTAGCCCCGATAATTTCCGTTGTGCCGAGGTGCCCGACGCCCCATCTCCTCTCATCCGCATTAGAAAATCAGTCGTCACCGCGCTTCGTGCTTGATCGCATTTATCGACTGGCCTACCCCGCATTAGTGAGCACCACTCCTCCCAAGCCTTACCATACACCTGCCAGGTAGCTGGCGAAACGGAGGCCCGGATTAAGGGCATCAATGATTGGCCACTGTATCCCACAGGGACAGTGGACACAGGATACCCAGGGGTTGCGCGTTGGGCTGCTGGATTCTGAAAGCCTGCCAATTGGAAAATAACAATGGGTTAATGATATTCTCGTCAACCTCCGCCACCACGGTGGCTCTACACCAAATATTGTTTTCTAGGCATATCAGTGCGAGCCGTCGCAAGAGAGCGAGTATGGGCAAGGATGAAGACGACATGTGATTTAGACTCCTCGCTGTTTTCACATTTTTAGTTTGGAAACGAATGTTCATGTTCCTCAACAGATCGGCCCATATCTCCAACGCTGCTACTACCGCAAACCATTCCCATAGGGCTGGGTCTTGCCCCCACTTTGTTGTCGTCCATCTTTCTGGCCAACCAGATTTGCACCATTGGTTTTTATAGATTGCTGCGAAACCCTCCTTTTTGTTCCACCCTATTGCATTAAAATGCAATAACGGGTGATCAAAAACTTATCTGCACCGAAATGGTATCCTTAAAAACGTCAGCTCGGCACGCAAAAAATAAGCCCTCACCTGACCCCAGATCATGAAAAATGGAGACACTACGGGTATCGGAAAATGGCACTTTTTTTTTCTTTTCTTTTTTTTAAGCAAAGTTTGGAATTTTTTTTCACCACTTGGATAAAAATAACCTAGACATGTTAGATGTCTATGAACTCGTAATGACCTAGAGAATCACAGTTGCAGGTTAGTTTTACCATTTAATGAACCTAGCAAAAAAAGCCAAACAAACAAGTGTGGGATTGCACTTTTTTGCAATTTCACTGCACTTGGAATTTTTTTTCCTGTTTTTTTTTTTATAGTAAAAGACATGGTAAAACCAATGGTGTCGTTCAAAAGTACAACTCGTCCCGCAAAAAATAAGCCCTCGCATGACCAGATTGACGGAAAAATAAAAAAGTTATGGCTCTGGGAAGGAGGGAAGTGAAAAATGAAAACGAAAAAGGGCCGCGACTTGAAGGGGTTAAACCGCCATGATTTGTGCCGACACTGACCGTAACTGGTGCAGCATGGTATAGTGTAGTTCTGCTGCGTTTTCACCCTGCCCCCCCCTTCAGGCCAGGGTGCTATTCCCTCACATCTTGGTCCAGTGTTAAATTTTATTGATGATTACGAAGGGGTTCATGTACATAGAGTACACCAATTCATCAAGTCAAAGATCTATTTTTGTTCATTATATTTGCCTGTCTTTAATGTATTTTCAGGATTCAATTAGACGTAAATCAAATTTTCGGATTTGGTAAAGAAATTCTTAAACTATGTGCACACGCTGCGGATCTGCAGCTGTGGGTCCGCAGCGGTTTCCCATACGTTTCCAGAACTATGTAAACCTATGGGAAACAAAATCCACAGCGCACATGATGCGGTAAAAACCATGCGGAAACGCAGCGGTCTACAATCCGCAGCATGTCAATTCTTTGTGCGGATTCCGCTGCGGGTTCACACCTGCTCCAATAGAAAACTGCAGGTGTAAACCCGCAGCGGAATCCGCACTAGAAACCACGATAAATCTGCAGGAAAAACCGCAGCGGTTTTGCACTGCGTTTTTCCCAAATCCACAATGTGTGCACATACCCTTAAAATCCATGTCCCGAGTGGCCCCATAATCCCTCAAAGTGCTAATCGGGCCTAAGACGTGCTTGGCAATGTATGTAGTTGGTATTGTGGAGTCTGACGGACCTGCTGTGAGTGTATCCTTGGTGTATGGTTTTAGAAATGCGCTCTCTAATATGACTAGATCCATAAACTGGATACCACAGCACTGTGGTCAATTGATTATGGGTGGGTTTGTCAATGCATTGCTGATGGTTTCCAATAACCTTCTGAATTTTTAATACAGCTGGTGTAGCAACCCTGGAGCTACTATTTGGGAAGACAAAAAATGGGCAAAGTTGCTTAATTTGTGTAAATTGTACATGTGGTTTCAGGCCTAGCCCGCACCCATGAAGTCTGGTGGTGGGGGCTAGAGATGAGTGGGTTGATCTGTTGGACTCTGGTCCAGCATCCAGTTCAGTGGTACCTAGCAGCGAGACAGGAGGCCCTCGACGCTTTACCTTCTGACATGCCTGGCGTGACATCGTTTTATTTGCTTGTGTGGCACCATTAATTCCACAGCGCTGTACAGACCTCATCACTGTCCCCATTGGGGCTGTCACACTATTTATCATTATGTCTTTAGAGTGTGGGAAGAAACCCTTTCAAACACGGGGAGAACATACAAACTCCTTGCAGATGTTGATCTTGGTGCTACCCACTGAGCCATGTTATCTGTGATTTGATGCATAGATGTCGTTGCTCATCTGTAGTGGTGGCACATGTGAAAGCCTAACTGTCGGCTTTCCTTATTGCAGTCACCTGCATATGTGGGTCACGCCCAAAAGTATCCAGTAATATGGAGCGTGAGACTTTGATTCTGTTCAGTATCATTACTTACCAGAGACATTAAAATCTAGCCTCTAAGTTCTCGTTTGGTGGCTTAGAATTGCTAGCTATCGTGTGACTGACAATCAAAATGAGGGTAACGGCAAGATAATGGTAAATGTACGAGGGCAGATTTCTTTCTATAATGAGCACTGATGAACTGTATAATAGTGGACCACCATGCATTTAAAAAGGAACTGTTATGAAATTATTTTTTTTTGTTTCCCCCCCCCTCCCGTGCTGTACATGCCTGTCATCATGAACCTGGTGGTGTTTCTGGTCCTTCTCTTCTGCATTTTGAGCCATCGTGCCTGCTTCCCTTCCCTGTATAGATATCTAGTCTTTTTATCCAGGTGAAGGTGGTCCTCAACTTTTTTCCTATAAGGGTTGTCTTGATGACCACGCATGGTTGGCTATAAAGATTTATATCTGAACAGTGGGGCCATATCAAGAAGTCGGGGACAAAAATACACACCATTATTAAAAGAACAGCTACATTTATAACAAGTACATTTTCTTTGTGACCACTGACAGGTCCACAAAAGGCCTGTTCACACATGTGGGCAGAACAATCCGTTTTTTTTTTTGTTTTGTTTACCTTTAGTGTGTATAATTTATTGGCCGACACAACTTATTTACGGTAGTTGGGTAACCGGTGGTATGGATTACAACAGCTTATGGACGTCCACTAGCTGGATGATCAATAGCCTACACACTCTTACACCCTCTTGTTGGGTAATAGACTTTATGAATGGAAGAGATGAGGGGTCAGCCATGGCTGAGACGATGAGAGCCCACCCTAAGTCTATAGGGCCACTGTAGATGTGGTGGGATGTACAGCCTCCAGTATGAGGCCTTAGTAAATGCCCCTTATGGGGTGTCCTGCATGTAATTCCTGGTTAATGCCCTTTTTTAGTTGTACTATTACAATGGCTGCTAGCCATCAATATAAGCTTCTGGATTCCTGGTAGTTTCCCAGTCTGACATATAATGAGGACTGTGGAAAACCCCTGTATGATACATGTCAGGAACTTTCTGTTTTATCTCTTCTGAGAAATAGACCTTTCATCAGTAAGTCAGCGTTGCCCCCAGAGCTGCTGAAAGCTAGGGGAGGCCATTGTACTGTCGTCTGGTCTCTGACTAATCACATGACGTTATCACTGAGGCGGTCTGGTGAGGAGAGGTGACCGACATACCAGGGGTGGACGGCGGGGTACCAGTAAGAGGACAGTGAGCCGTAATCCTGCCGAGACAGATTGCTTTAGAAGTGGCGTTTTTTTCTTCTTCTCTGATAACGACTTGGGTGAATAAGATTTTCCTCTTCTAGGAATGCTGACCTTTTTAAGTCTGGGTTCGTTGATTTAATCAATGTTTAAAGAAGGGGGGGGGGGAAATTAACCCGCAAAGACTCAAATCTTGAGCCAGATCATGGTCTTAGATGCCAGGATCAGCTGGGCCCTAGTGTGTGTCATGCCACATCATATCAGGCTGGCTGCTATGTCCATAAATTATGCACTTAAAAAAAAAAAAAAAAATGAAAATAAAATGGGAACGGAGCTCAAAGCTGCCCTCAAATTTTAAACCAACTCTTTCTGATATTTGTATATGCATTTTCTAGTTCTAGATGTTGCATCATAAATTGCGTATAACGGGCAGATCCGTGCCTGCTTTCCCCGTGACCTGTTCTGGGGCTGCTATTGATGCGGTTCTACACAGGCATCAATGAGTTTCTCTTGGGCCCTTTCTCCCCAAACTCCAAGCAGGATTTTACCAATTTAGCGCAGATGGGGATCCCCTCTGTGTTCTACATTGGGTAGAGGTGCAGCTGGAGTCTTCCGGTTGTGCTGCTACGCTTTGCTTGCAATGGCTGTGGTTACAGTCTGGTTAAATCTCCTTTTTGGTGAGGTTTTTTTTCTCTCTGGAAGCATGGTGCTGTCTCTTTGCCATGTAATAAGGTGAGAGACTTAGAGGTGATTAGCAGATATATCCGGATTGTAACCCTAAGTCTATAAAGCCTTGGCAGTCTGTCACTGCAGCTACACTCTTGGATGCTCCTCTGGGCAGAGGCCGCAGTCATGCAGCGAAAGCAGGTATACCGTCTCTTGTCATAATTGTTGGGGTGGGTTAGAGCATGCCCCCAAGTCTTTTTATTTATTAATTTTTCTTCCATTTTTGTTCAGTGCCCATTGGTTTCTAGTGCTGTAGCCTAGGCAGTCATCTCTTGCCTACATCATGGCGGCTTATTTACCTTTCTTATTGGCTCCTTCTTTGAATTTCTGCTTTGATCAAGTGGTTTAATTGCCCCTTATGCTTATCATATGCATGTCTAAATTAAAGCTGCCCTTTCCTGCCACAGAACCATAATCTTTTCTTGATTTACACTTGTTACCAAATTGTTACAAGTATTTTTATGTTTCAATAGTAAATGTTTCTGTTGTCAACATAAATAAAACTGCAAGAGTATAAAAAGCAACTTCATTTATTATTTTTTTTTTTTTTTTTTTTTTTTTCTTTCCCATTTCATCTCATGGCTTCTTCCTTGTTACATGAGTCACTTTCTCATGATTTTTTTTTTTTGCCTTGTTCTTCCCATCTGCTGGCCCATATAAGGATATCCTCCTTTTTTTTTTTTTTTTTTTTTTTTTTTTACTTTCCTTAAACTTCCTGCCCAATCTTTCCTCCGCCTCTTATTCCCCCTGGGCTTTAAATGCTTTTTCTTTCTTTCCCTTTTTTTTTTTTTTTCTACATGTGGCATAGACCAAAATTTTCTGAGCAGCTGTCTGGATGTGGATCTGCTATTTGTTGCAGCCTTTTTTTTTTTTTTTCCTGACTAAGACAGCCACTTCCTTACTCACCCACTTTATGTCCTCTCTAGAACACAGAAACTCTTCCGTCCTCTTTTAATCGAGGCTCCCTGAGCGTGTTGAGGAAGAAGTGGGAGATCCCTGGTCCTGTTGCTCGGACAGAAATTAAGCACAGTAGCAGTTTTGCCATAAGGCAGAGAGTCAGCAGTCCTAGGACTGAAACGGTCCCCACTGACCACTCGGAGGTCTCGACTTCCAAGACCCGCTCTCCGGTGAAGGAACAAAGCCGCTTCCGCTATCCCAGTGCCTCAGAACTTCGTTCTTCCTCCACTGAGGTTGTAAGCATGGAACAAGACTTGGAGACTGCTAAGCTGGACACTCCCGAGCCTTCTCCTAAGATTGAGAAGTTTAATGTCCCTTTAAACAGCCTGAAGTTGATGTTTGAGAAGGGTGACGCTGCCAACCATAAGGTAAGATGGGAGCAGATTGTAATAACGATGCTTCTAGGGCATTTAATGTGATTCCCCTCATCTGAACCATTGCTTTGCAGTTGCCATTGTGACAGATGGGCTGGAGGTCCCTCCATTCCATGTACTGGCGTTCTGATCAGTCAACGCTTGTCTGTACTTGCCAAACTTTTCTGTGAGCTTTTACAGCTGTCCAAGGCTGAACAGAAACGCAAGTTTTTCTTCTAAATCATCTGCCTGGCAACACAGGTCACTATTCTTCTTCTGAAAGCCACGTTCTGTTGAACTACAACCCCCAGTATAATTCCTGCAGTGTCTGACTTTCAGCAGAAGTGACCGCTGCTTATGAATCCCCATCCTCCCCCACCCATCTCTTGTGGTTTCTGTAGCTGCTCCAAGGAGATTACTCATGCTGTAAAACATCCATGTCTGCGGTAAACTTCCACCTGATGGGAATACGGACATGTCAGCACTTTGGGTATGAATCGGCGTCCATGAGCCGCCTGTGACCAGGAAACAGCCCATGTGTGAGCTCGCTGTTCTTCTCCTGTGTCTTTAAACCACTTTATATGGATAAGATGAATATATTGTGTTATACATAGCTCTATAATTTGTTTTATGAACCCTAAAGTCGTTTGTCATGTGGCTAACAAAGGTCGGCAACTGTTTGGGGCAAAATTGGGATGAAGTGAGACTACAGTGTAGATCTTGGGAGTGGTCGTCCAGCTTTCGCAGACTCCACAGTGATAATTTCTAATAATGCATGCTTTGTTTAGGGTATGTGCTCACGATCAGGAACTGCTGCGGGCTTGATGATGCGTATTTATGCAGCATCAAACCCGCAGTTGCCAGATATTGAAGCATAGTAGATGGATTTCTAGAAATCCCATGTCCACTATTCGTGCACGTATCGCCTGCATAGACTGACATGCAGCTCGTCTATTAAGACAGCAGCATATCCATGTAATGACATGAAATGACATCAGTAGAATATATTGAAAGTGGTAAATCTGCTTAGTTCAGTGAACACATGCGGGTTCACCTGCATACAATAGACTGCAGGGCTTTGGACGCAACGAACATGCGCTGCTAGTTTTCGGATTGTGGGCATCAGGCCTTACTAGATAACTAGATAAACTGTTAAACTGTAAAGAGCTGCGGAATATGTTGGCGCTATATAAATACTATTATTATTATTATTATTATTATTTATCTGTAAGTTTGGTTTGAGTAGGGCAATTCCAGTCCTGCAGCCCCTATAACTTTTATTCTCTTGGTGGGTTCCTTCA
The DNA here is from genome assembly GCF_032444005.1 of Ranitomeya imitator. Classification (NCBI taxonomy): domain Eukaryota; kingdom Metazoa; phylum Chordata; class Amphibia; order Anura; family Dendrobatidae; genus Ranitomeya; species Ranitomeya imitator. Next base: position 736,496,962 of record NC_091284.1, on the reverse strand, counting down.
GTCCTTTGTTCAGCCTATTAAAGGACGTTAAAATCAGATGATTTTGTTGAGTTGAAATGAATCCTGCTGGCTGCAGTGTTCAGCGGTGGGCAATGAAATTTTCACAAATGAGCAACTGCGACTATTCTAGAGGGGGCAAACCTAGAAGCTGACCTTGATTGTGATAATCATTCCTGGAGATGCCATTCGGACCCTGAGCCCAGGTTTATCACAATAATCATTCTTTGGATGCTGCAGGCCATAATTTACTTTGGTCTGTTTATGGAAATCCAGAAAGTCTGCCCTCATGATCCCCCTCAAAGTTTTGATCTCCTGTGCTAAGAAAAGCCTGTAACATGCACGCATATAATAGCAATAAGGCTATGTTAGCACATTGCATCATTTTTACAGTTTTTTTTTTTTTTTTAATGCAAATTTTAAGCTTTTCCTACCTGAGCACATTCAGGCTGTGGTCAGTTGAGACAAAACACAAGAAAAAAAAAAAAACTAACATGCTCATACTGTGTAGTTGGCAAAATAACATGGGGTACTCAACATTACTTTAGTTGAAAAAGTGTGAAGGCCATCACAGGATGATTTTTTTTTTTTTTTTTTTTCTCTCTCTCTCCAAGCCTGAATTGGAAAACTGCAGCTTTTGTTGTGTTGTTTTTTTTTTAAATCTTCAGGATTTCAATTCATTTGTTTTTTTCTTTTTTTTATTTAACCCACACAAATTTTAGTGCAAAAAAGCCACAGCCATGCTTTTTGTGGAAAGATCTGCAGTCGGGCCTGGGATTCTGCTGTACAATGGACCATGCTGACTAAACCTGTAATCTTCCCTTGGGTATTGCACTCCTTTCATGTTAAAGTGAAAATGAAACTTTGGTCTTTTTCCCCTTTAAATCATGCAGGAGTCTAAGTGATAAAGCAGATGTGGAGCGGTCATAGGGTAAGCTGGCATTGCCCATTCCCAGCATGCCTGCCTTCTGATAAGAGTCCTTGCAGGATAATGATCACTCTGGGTGTGGCGGCCTCTGCCTGGCAGGAAATGTAACCCATTGACTAGTTATGTGCAGGCCTTTGTCCAGCCGTGGTCTGTGCCCTCCTTGTGGCCTTCTCTTCCTATCCTCTGTCTCTGGTTACAGTGCCTAGAGCTGCTATATATGAGGTCATGGACTGTAAATCCCCCACCCTGGGTTTAACAGCAGGCATCTGAGCAGCCCTGGCGATGCTTAACACTTTGTGTTCTGCAACACTGGTTCATTGTTTCTTCAGAAGTGTGAATAGAGCAGTATAATGGCGCGGTGTACATGACAACACCGCCTCGGTTTTTATATGACAAGGTGCAATTATGTGATTTCTGAAATGAAGGTATAAACAATACCTGGAGCAGCTATGCATTTCCTCAATTTGCAGTGAATGGCCCTCAGCTGGGGTCCAGCAGTTTGGCTAGTCTGGAGTGAGAAGTGGCCACTTGGGCCAAGTTCACACCTCATTTGGAGATGCAGGTGCCTGTCTACAGGGGCTTTTATACAGCAGATGTGTGCCAGAGGCTAGTTTTTTATTGTGTATGCCTTAAAGGGTATCTGACATGAGGTTTTTGCCAACTACTCTGACAGCAACATGCTGTAAGGACTGGAACCCGGATTTCCAGTAATGTCACTTGCTGGACTGCTTGCTTCAATTTTGATCAATCTGCTGTTCTATAAACAGATTATCGTTAGAGGACTAGTATACTTTCTGCCATGTAGTCCTCCATATTCGTGAGATCTGTATAACCCCACCCACACCACTTAATGGGAGCTTTTTGCCTATGCACAGTGTACCCTGAGAGCAGCCAATCTGTGATGTGAGAGGGGTTAAACAGAGCTTGGCATTAAGAGAACTGGTAGCTCTGCAGCAGATAAGATATTATCACACAGCCCAGTAAGTTCCACATTACTGAAATCTGGGCCTATGTAACTCTGCTTTCAATTACATATCGAAGACTTGGTGACCTATTCTGTCAAGGGGAATCGCAGATTCCACCGTTGCCTCCACTCATCAAGGCAATTTCGGTAACTGGATGAGGCCACAGATGCCTCCACTACTATGCTGGTTATTGGGGTAACGCTGAGTCAGCGTATGGCATATACACATAGAATATATAAAGATTAGTGATGAGCGAGTGTACTCGTTGCTCTGGTGGTCTCCCGAGTATTTGTAAGTGCTCGGACATTTAGTTTTTGTTGATGCAGCTGCATGATTTAGGCTAGGTTCACATTGCGTTAGTGCAATCCGTTTAGCGTAGATGCCCGATCTGCGCTAGTGAAGAACGGACCCTGAACGCTGCAAGCGAAAATAACGGGACATCGCTGACACATGCCAAAAAAGGCATTTTTTTTCTTCAACATATTTCCTCTAAAGAGGGTTTATTGGGCTTGAGTATTGATGACCTAGGTCTTGAGATATTTGTAGTGCCTTTTACGGCCTCCACCCAATCTAGGGAGCCACTGGTGCAATGTTGTTTCCTGTGTTTCTGTACCTTCAATCAGCTGATTGAGGTGAAGGGAGGGTTGGAGAGCTGGGGGAGTCAGACCTCTATTCAATTTAATAGATCTGTTAATATAAGAAGTTCAAAAAAACCTGTGGAATGTGTGGTCTCCAGGACTAGAAATTATGAAAAGCCATGTGGTCCAGACCTAACGCCACCCCCTCACTTTTATATAATTTTGGGATAATGTCATCCTTAGTATCCAGCTGACAACTGCATTTTGCCGTCTGTCAGAATTACTAATGCTTTATTAAATGGCTGAGTCTGCTTTTATCTCCCATATTTGGAATGTCGTCTTTGCTAACTTAGCCATCCAGAGTACATTTTTTTTTCCTCTTAGGTTTTGCAGCAACACACCTGTCATGATATTCTCACTATTCAATATACCTGGCAAACCTACATTCTAGATACAAGTTATCGCTGGAGTGTGCTTGTGTCCTGTGGAATGTAGGAATCCCTCCACATACACTTCATGACTTTACCTGCACTGATCCCAAGTTACGACCGGTGTTCTAGCCCAGAGCTGCACTCACAATTCTGCTTGTTGGAGCAGACGAGCTTGACGGTCTGTTCATCGGAGAAATCCCTAGCTGTGAGAATTGGCTTTTCTACGTCAGATGGTGTATTTTTTATGAGACTTTCACTCTGTAGGCTGCAGAATTGACCGTGCAGATCTGCGCCATTACACAAGATGTGAAAAAAGTAAAACACTGGGTTTACTTAGTTCTGTAATTGGAGCTTCAGGTTTCAAAATGTGTTAAATTATAAAGCATTTGCAATCTACTTTGTTTGTGTTTGTTTTTTTTTTTGTTTTTTTTAAAGCTCCATAACACCCCATTCATCTTGTGCCCTCCTCCCATCAGTTTATATCCTCTTGATTGCCATTTCATTATACAGCACTGTGTAGTTACAATTGCTCATTTTGTCTTTCTATCCAGCTATTTTTCTGTTCTCCATGTAGAATTGGGATGTCTCATTTGCCTGCATGAATCATTCCCCACTTCACCTCCTGACCCTGCTGCTCCACACCACCTCCATTGACACTTGCAGTGACTGATGAGTCATGCAGGTAAAATGGACTTCCTGTTTCTACTTAGGGCTTAAAAGGATTCAGCTAGTCTGTTATGTGATGACCTAGACCTAATGGAAAAGGGTAGAATTGTCTCTATAATATGATGACTTCAATATATGGAGTACGGTATATACACTTGAGTGCTTCATTAATGGGGTTTTTCCATTTTAATTAGATCTTTGAATAAGATCTTCCACATTTTGGATGTGTTTATAAAGATTACCTCAGCACAGGATTATTATTATTATTTTTATTTTTTTTTTTTTTTTAAATGTGCCCCTGCTGTGTACTGTGTAATGACCGTGACTGATCATGTAGGGACATGGTCTGATCATACCACAGCTCCTGGGCAGGGGAGGGAGGTAAAGGGGGATACAGACAGGACAGCACAGGAGGGAAAATTATTCTTTTTGTGAGGTAAAACCTGTTTTTATTCAATGTTGTACCTCAAAGAATAAGCTGTAATTTCTACATACTCTTTTGCATCCTCACATGCCAGTACACAGCAGGAACATATTTAGAAGATTATCTCAGCACAGGAACATTATTTTTTTTAAATGCATCTTATTGTTAAATCTATTTCAAAGATCTATTAATTAAAATGTTGATCGTTAACTTGGTTTTTGGGAAAACATTTTTTTAAAGTCTGTGAGGACCCAAATATAGATCCCTTTCCTTCATCCAACCAGACTACAACTCTGCCAATTATGTGATTGGTTTTTGGGCCCCCAATTTTGGAGTAGAAGTACACTGTACTCAAACGTCATACTTTTTAAAATCGATGTCCAAATCTGCCAATATGTCAGAGTTCTTTTTAAGTTATCTTCCATCAATATAAGAAAACTATTTAGTAGCTGTGCTTTCCTGCCCTTATTTTTTTTTTGTCTTTCTTTGAACACCATAGCGTAGTCTGCTTATATCAACCCAAGACTACTGTGGTGTACATCGCTCAATTCAGTCTTATATTCGTACACAGTGTGTGTGTGTGTGTGTGTGTGTGTGTGTGATATCGCATATTTTTTTCCCCTAGACCTTAACAGAATATATTTTTTATTTCCCTCAACACAGCTGATGGCGAGGGGGCTCTGTAATGGGGAAAACATTGAAGGGCACCCAGTAGTAGTTATAGACTCTTCATGCTATAAATTGCCAACTCTGAGGTTAAACTTAGTGATTGTTATGTGATTGTTACAGAATGATCAGTGACCTACTTTAGCAATGGGATTACTTCTTTAACATAGTGTTTAGTGTTTTTTTTATTTGGTGTCTGTCTCTATTTTAATGGTTGTTTTGTTTTTTTTTTTCTTTCTCATCATTGATTTAAAGCATCCTCAACGTGAACCAGGGAAGATAAATGTTGGGAGGTTGAATGCTGAAAACCTCACTAATGAAGATGCCGACTCCTGCTTCTCAGAGAAAAGTAAATTTTCAAGTATTTTCTTAATTTTAGCTGTTTTGATATGTGCATGCATCCTAATACGAATAAGGAATCTTTTGGAATGGTGTTTTTTTTTTTTTGTTTTTTTTTTTGTTTTATAAATCAAATTCAGATCCTGTCTTTCTTGTAATCATGGCCCAGAGGAATACAGGCCCTCGCTTGTATAATTTTATTTTTTTTTTTGTCGTCAGTGTGAGATAAATTGCTCAGCGTGTGTGGTGTTTGTTTGTTTTTTCTTCTCCCCTCTGATATTTAATTTATTGCTGTGGCTCTGACCTCTTGGACCTGTGGCATGACTTATCCATATGGGTGGCAGTGCCTCACGCCACACTCAGTCATGTGCAATTTGGTAAGCTACTATAATGAAAGGCAATCAGGCTTCTGAAGAGGGGGGGGGGATTTATCTGACTGTTATTTGTAGGCAAATAGCTTCTTAACTGTCTGTTTCTGAAGCACAGCTATGGGGCAAGCCATATTCTCCCTGCAGCCATTCTTTTTACAGTCATACTACTATTAAGTTTTTTGCATTCCTGGAAGTGCAAGGGGCTGTAAGTTACAGCTCGCTACAGTGAGTGCACTGCCATCACTCAGGCACACTCACTGACCGCCTGCTGTGCTCACACATACTGCAGAGCAGGCGTGCACTGAGCCATGGGGGTGATTACAGTGCACTCCTTGTGTAGCCTGCTGTGCTCACACATACTACAGAGCAGGCGTGCACTGAGCCATGGGGGTGATTACAGTGCACTCACTGTATAGCAAGCGATGACCATTACCGCCCCCTGCACCTCTTCGCTTCTAGTGAACAGCATTTTAACTGTATTTTGCTGCGTTATCTGCAGATAAATGGTGTCTTTTTGGACGTGTCCGGTTCCCTTTTAGAGAACAGATGTTGTGTGTTTTGTAACCATTTAATTTTCTGGTTTTGTTTTTTAATTGCCTTTTTTTTTTTTTTTTGACAAGTATTCAAGAGCCCGTGTCGTTAATGTACAGCGTTGTCAAGAATTGTTACTTTTTTATTTTTTTTTAACTAAGAATATCGTTAGCACTTTATGAAAATGGGGAGTGTGTGTGGTTTGGAACAGAGCACCAGGGAAGGACAATCTTGGTTAACATTGTTAGGATATCAATTGGGCAGTTTGATTCTTATTTACAGCTGCCTTTTTTTTTTTTTTTTTTTTTTTTTTTTTTTAGAATGTAGATGCCATGCCTCTTTGTGCCAATTTCTGTTATGGTTGCATACCCACCTATGTTCTGCCACTCCATAAGGTCTAATTGGCATATTTTGAACAGTCTAGCCATTAGATGAGGTTGTAACTTTTTTTTTCTCTTGCCTTGATGTTCAGGTCCTTCATCAGTTGGTTCTCCTGATGGCAGTCCCAGTAAACTCATCTCTCAGAAAAGTCAGGAAATCTCTCATGTCTTGGAAACCACCTCTCTTAAGGACAGAATGGCGAAATACCAAGCTGCCCTGAGCAAACAGGTCAAGCCCGCCTCTCCTACGGTAAATCTTCATGCGCTTTCCCTTTTTGATTTCTAAAATGCAAATTGTAGCAATGAAACCTTTCTTGGCCAGAGCAAAGTACCCTTTTCACTTCCAGTTTGAGAAATGGTGGACCAGATGATTGACGCAGAATGAATAGTGCTGACACCTGTCCGCTCCAGTAACGCCACTCACACTTCTCTATTAGAGACATTGAATTGACTGCACGTGGTATACCCCATGTTTGCAAATTATGTAAAGGGAACCTGTCTACACAGATACCATCTACAATTACTCCAACTGACCCATACCCACTTCTGGACTAACACTTGGAGGATTTTGCCTAAATGTACTGGAGCGTTAGAAAGATGCCACTTTTCAATTGACTGAATGCCTTGCTGGTCACACGATGCAGTATACATACCTAATCAGAGCACCACATGAGGACCCCCACAGGCTGCCCCAGGGTTCTAGTGTTAAAGGGAATCGGTCACCTCATTTTTCGCCTATAAGCTAAGGCCATCGCCATCAGGGGCTTATCTACAGCATTCTGTAATGCATTCTGTAATGCTGTAGATAAGCCCCTGATGTAACTTGAAAGATGATAAAAACAAGTTTAGATTATACTCATCCAGGGGCGGTCCCTGTCCGGTCCAATGGGTGTCCCTTTCCAGGTCCAGCGCCTCCCATCTTCATATGATGACGTCCTCTTCTTTGCTTCCTGTCGTGGCTCCGGCGCAGGCGTACTTTCTCTGGCCTGTTGAGAGCAGAGCAAAGTACTGCAGTGCGCAGGCACCGGGCCTCTGACCTTTCCTGGCGCCTGTGACGCCCATCGGACTGGACTGCACTGGGACCGCCCCTGGGTGAGTATAATCTAACTTGTTTTTCTTATCTTTCAGGTTACATTGGGGGCTTATCGAATTCTATAGATAAGCCCCTGATGGCAGTGGCCTTAGCTCATAGGCAAAAATAGGATGACAGATTTCCTTTAACTCAAAAGGTTAATAGTAGTGTATTTTTTTTTTTTAATTGATGGGTTCCTTTTTAAGAAGTGGCTAAAATGGACCTTGTCAGAAGACTAGACAGGACATCATGAGGCTAGTACTGTGCATCGTGTGACCAGCAGGGCATTTTCATTCAAGTGGAAAGTGGCATCTTTCTAACGCTCCAATACATTTAGGCAAAATCCTCTAAGTGTTAAGGTACCGTCACACTAGACGATATCGCTAGCGATCCGTGACGTTGCAGCGTCCTCGCTAGCGATATCGTCCAGTGTGACAGGCAGCAGCGATCAGGCCCCTGCTGTGCTGTCGCTGGTCGGGGAAGAAAGTCCAGAACTTTATTTGGTCGCTGGACTCCCTGTAGACATCGCTGAATCGGCGTGTGTGACACCGATTCAGCGATGTCTTCACTGGTAACCAGGGTAAACATCGGGTTACTAAGCGCAGGGCCGCGCTTAGTAACCCGATGTTTACCCTGGTTACCATCGTTAAAGTAAAAAAAACAACCGCTACATACTTACCTACCGCTGTCTGTCCCCGGCGCTTTGCTTCTCTGCTCTGGCTGTGAGCACAGCGGCCGGAAAGCAGAGCGGTGACGTCACCGCTCTGCTTTCCGGCTGCCCGGCGCTCACAGCCAGACCAGAGAAGCAGAGCGCCGAGGACAGACAGCGGTAGGTAAGTATGTAGCGGTTGTTTTTTTACTTTTAGGATGGTAACCAGGGTAAACATAGGGTTACTAAGCGCGGCCCTGCACTTAGAAACCCGATGTTTACCCTCGTTACCGGGGACCTCGGGATCGTTGGTCGCTGGAGAGCTTTCTGTGTGACAGCTCTCCAGCGACCAAACAGCGACGCTGCAGCGATCCGGATCGTTGTCGGTATCGCTGCAGCGTCGCTTAGTGTGACGGTACCTTTAGTCCAGAAGTGGGTAAGGGTCAGTTGGAGTAATTGTAGATGGTATCTGTGTACCCTCTCGTCTATCCTGTGGCATTTCACTTTATATAAAGAGACTTTGTGGTGTCGATCTACTGGAAAACTACACGTTCTGTTACTGATGGAAACTTAAGACGGTCTGATAATGGAAAAACAAGCTGAAACTATTTGTGGAATGAGAAGCCGTTCACTCAGTATCCAGGTGGACATTTTATGCTTTAACCCCTATCTGACCTCGGGCGGGATAGTACGTCCGAGGTCAGATCCCCTGCTTTGATGCAGGGCTCCGCGGTGAGCCCGCATCAGTCGGGACATGTCGGCTGTTTTGAACAGCTGACATTTGCCCGTAATAGGCGTGGGCAGAATCACGATCTGCCCGCACCTATTAACTAGTTAAATGCCGCTGTCAAATGCAGACAGCGGCATTTAACTACCGCTTCCGGCCGGGCGGCCGGAAATGACGTCATCGCCGACCCCCGTCACATGATCGGGGGTCGGCGATGCGTCTCCATTGTAACCATAGAGGTCCTTGAGACCTCTATGGTTACTGATCGCCGGTGGCTGTGAGCGCCACCCTGTGGTCGGCGCTCACAGCACACCTCCATTTCTGCTACATAGCAGCGATCAGCAGATCGCTGCTATGTAGCAGAGGCGATCGAGTTGTGCCTGCTTCTAGCCTCCCATGGAGGCTATTGAAGCATGGCAAAAGTAAAAAAAAAAAAAAATTGAAAAAAATGTGAAAAAAATAAAAAAATAAAGTTGAAATCACCCCCCTTTCGCCCCAATCAAAATAAATCCATATAAAATCTACGCATATTTTGTATCGCCGCGCTCAGAATCACCCGATCTATCAACTAAAAAAAAAAAGCGTTAACCTGATCGCTAAACAGCGTACCGGTAAAAAAATTCCAACCGCCAGAATTACGTTTTTTTGTCGCCGCAACATTGCATTAAAATGCAATACCGGGCGATCAAAAGAACGTATCTGCACCGAAATGCTATCATTAAAAACGTCATCTCGGCACGCAAAAAAATAAGCCCTCACCTGACCCCAGATCATGAAAAATGGAGACGCTACGGGTGTTTTTTTTTTTTTTTTTTTTTTTTTTAGCAAGGTTTGGAATTTTTTTTCACCACTTAGGTAAAAAAAGGAACCTAGTCATGTTTGGTGTCTATGAACTCGTAATGACCTGGAGAATCATAATGTCAGGTCATTTTTAGCATTTAGTGAACCTAGCAAAAAAGCCAAACAAAAAACAAGTGTGTGATTGCACTTTTTTTGCAATTTCACCGCACTTGGAATTTTTTTCCCGTTTTCTAGTACACGACATGCTAAAACCAATGATGTCGTTCAAAAGTACAACTCGTCCCGCAAAAAATAAGCCCTCACATGGCCAAATTGCCGGAAAAATAAAAAAGTTATGGCTCTGGGAAGGAGGGGAGCGAAAAACGAACACGGAAAAACGAAAAATCCCAAGGTCATGAAGGGGTTAATATTCCTAGGTAATTTAAAGGCTATGGACAGCTTTGACTTGAAAAAAGTTATTTTTCATATTTTTAGTGCTGCCCACACTTCTTTGCACGCAGAATAATCGTTAATGCGATCAGTGTGTTCAGAATGTTTTCAGCACCACCTCTGCTGTTTTACACTGGACAACGGCAAATGGGGGGAAAATCGATTTAAGTCCTTTCTCACGTCAGTGTCTCCAGTATGTGTGGTGACAGTTTTCACATGTGTCGAAGTCACTGACACACGTAGAACCATTCAAATGAACAGTGTGTCCGATAGCTAATACTAGAGGGATAGCTAATACTAGAGAAGAGAGAAAGAAGATTCAAAAAGATAAAAATAAACTGGAGCAGTGGGCAGCAACTAACAGTGGTTTTTAACAAGGAAAAATGCAAAGTACCACTTCTGGGCAATAAAAATGAAAAAAGCATATACAGAATGGGAGGAATAGGGCTAATCAACAGCACATGTGAAAAAGACTTGGGTATACTAATAGATCAGACTGAACATGAGTCAACAGTGTGATGCAGCAGAAAAAAAAGCCAAATGCAATTTTGGGATGTATTAACAGAAGCATACAGTCTAGATCACGCAAAGTCATTATTGCCCTCTACTTCTCTCTGGTCAGACCTCATCTGGAATAGTGTCTCCAGTTTTGGGCACCACATATTAAAGGGAACCTGTCACCTGAATTTGGCGGGACTGGTTTTGGGTCATATGGTTGGAGTTTTCGGGTGTTTGATTCACCCTTTCCTTACCCGCTGGCTGCATGCTGGCTGCAATATTGGATTGAAGTTCATTCTCTGTCCTCCATAGTACACGCCTGCACAAGGCAAGATTGCTTTGTGCAGGTGTGTACTATGGAGGACAGAGAATGAACTTCAATCCAATATTGCAGCCAGCATGCAGCCAGCGGGTAAGGAAAGGGTGAATCAAACACCCGAAAACTCCGCCCATATGACCCAAAACCAGTCCCGCCAAATTCAGGTGACAGAGTCCCTTTAAAGACATCAACAAACTGGAGCAAGTTCAGAGAAGAGCGACCAGAATGGTGACCGGTCTGCAAATCAAGTCCTATGAGGAACGGTTACAGGATTTGGGAATGTTTAGCTTGCAAAAAAAAATACCAAGAGGAGACTTAATAGCGGACTACAAATATCTCATGGGCTGTCACGTTGTAGAAGGATCATCATTATTCTCATTTGCACAAGGAAAGACTAGAAGCAATGGGATGAAACTGAATGGGAGGAGACACAGATTAGATATTAGCAAAAACGTTTTGACAGGGTGATCAATGAGTGGAACAGGCTGCCACGAGAGGTGGTGAGTTCTCCTTCCATGGAAGTCTTCAGAGGCTGGACAGACATCTATATGGGATGATTTAGTGAATCCTGCTTTGAACAGGGGGTTGGACCAGATGACCCAGGAGGTCCCTTCTAACTACCATTCTATGATTCTAACTCACAGCTGGGGCTGCAACCCTCAGCTGTCAGCTTCTGCAAGGTTCGTTATCAAGAATGGAGGGGTTCCCATGCTTTAGTTTTTGTTTTTTTGTTTTTAAGAATCAAATGTCAAAAACCGGCTTGTAGTTGCCCCCCTATTTTTGACAACCAACCTTGCTAAAGCTCACAGTAAGGGGCCATGGATATTGAATGCGCCAATTCTGGCGCTTTGCCCAGCTCTTTCCACTTGCCCTGTAGCAGTTCGTATTTGTGGGGTTGATGTCACCTTTGTATTGTCCGGTGACATCAAGCCCACAGCTTAGTAATGGAGAGGCAACAAGAAGACACCTTTCCATTACTAATCCTATAATTATATGTTAGACACAGCCAGAATAAAATCCTTTATTTGAAAAAATGACACTCCTTTTAATAATCTAACTTAAACTTAAACCATACTTACTGCAACGCCTAATTCCCTGTAGCCCTTGATCTCCTGTAATAAAAATAAAATAAAAAAAACATGCCATACCTGTCCGTCGTTGTAATCCATGTCTGGGGGCTAAATAGTTTTCAACCTGAATGGTGCCAAGATGCGACCGTCCTGGCTGAAAATCACTGGTGAATGAGATGCTGGGAGCGCGATAACCTCAGGACCGTGGGAAAATGCCAGTGAAGTTTGCATCCAAATATCATAAAGAGCTGACATCCAGCCTGTATTACTAGACCAGACAAATCTTATCTGGGGACTGCTTTTTTAATAAGATTGCATTAGAAAAGTTTCTGTCTTGCACTTTATTTCCTGTGTTTTTTTTTTTTCCCTTTGGTCTCTTATCTACACTCTGAGACTGTGGATGCTTTCCCCTCTGTTGTAATTTAAGAGTGGGGCAGAGCTGTAAATCCCACCAAGGGCAGGAGCTCTGATTGATTTATAACATAGATGCAAAATCACTAGGCTAGGTTCAGAATACTGTTAGAATAGTTTTAATGACGACTATTTAGGAAGTTGCTCAAAGCTGAACCTGTCACACTATTCATGCTGCCCAAATCACAGGCAGCGTAAATCTGAACCTGGCTCAATTGCAGTCAGGTATGGTGTTCTCCCCCCACACCACTTTTCTGAATGTCTCTGGTGTTTTCAGAGAAGACCTACAGAACCCGTCAAGTGTGGACTCTGTGGTTCATGCATTGGTAATTCTTCATGTTGGAATGTGCACACTGTAGATTTCAGAGTGAAGGCAGTTAAATTGTGAATTAACACATGGAAATGAGGAGAAACGAAACGTGTGAAACAAAAGCAGAACCTGTTCAAACCTTAAATGCCTCAAGATGCCTCTATTTACTGACGGCTTGACATTTTAGGTACCATCTGCCATGTCTGTGAGACATAAAGGTGAGTGGGATGGTATGCACATGTGTGGTGCCCACCGTGGAGCAAGAGGTAGTATTGTGGGGGGTACTCTGCTAATGACACTTTGTGCCTTGAATTAGCATGGCTACCACAGCATTAAGCAATGCCATCCTAACTGGTTTGTATTTAGTCAGACCATCATTTGTGTTGCGGCATACAATGACGGTGAACACCTTCTGGCTGGGCAAGGGCTATGTGACAAAGGCGTGAGATGGAGTGTTGTGCGGATGACATGACCATCACAATCGCCCATTAGATGGTGTGGGATGAGCTGGACCGCAGAGTGACCGCAAAGTAGCGAGCAAGTACTCAGGACCTCTGGTGGCTCCTTAAAGACTGTTGGAAGCCATTCAAAGTTAAAACCTGATGTAGCTGCAATGGGGGATGTGAGGGTATGTTTCCACGTGGCGTATTTGCTGCTTATTGGACACTGCGTACAGCCGCAGCGTCCAATCCGGAGTGTCCAGATGTTACAGCATAGTGGAGGGGATTTTTTTTTTAAATCTTATATCCACTATGCATACAATAACGCAGGTAGCAAACCTGTGTATACGCACATGAGGCTTGTCTTTATAGACCGCAGCATGTCCATTTATCTTGCGGAGACCCACAGTCCCTGCAAGATAAATGGCACCGCTCTATGTATAGGATGTGGTGATTCCACATGTGTTCAATGAACACATGTGGGATCGCCGCATGTACAAAAGTGGGTAGCGCTTTCGGCGGAGCAGGGATCCGCTGCTTTCTAAGCGCTGCCAGTACGCCATGTGGAAACATAGCCTAAAGCTGTCATCAGAGTAAGAGGTAGAGCAAATGTGAATTTATTTAAAACTGCTCGTCTGTGACCTTATTTTTGAAAATGTCAGTCTGAAGGGATCAAAACTAGGATGTGCACATTCCAAAAAAGAACAAGGAAAACCATTGCATTAACAGATATCCAAACTTTTAACCAGTACTATAGTTTGAAGAGCCGACTGGGAACCATAGGGAGAGTACTCCAGTGCCGGCTTCTCCCTGCTCTGCTCCTGGTGACTGATGAGAGAGACCTGTCCATCAACCATCAGGGTTGGGGGAACCTCCTCAAACTTGGGATGTAGGATTTTCTCTGAAAATCTAGTTAACATATCTGGCTGCAATCACATAGCCAGGCTGATCCATACTGTACCGGGTTTGGGTGGCATGAGCTGATTGTGAAGTGATGGGTTCCCTTTTTAGCTTTGCATTTAAAAAGCCGTATATATCTGCAAAGGTGCTCACCGCCTTTAACACTGGAATTCCTGATAAACAATAAAACATTTTACTATGGATGAGAGGTTTTACACTATTCTTTCCTATTCAAGTGGAGAAGTATAAGGTTTTTTTGTTTTTTCCTTTTTGAGAATGTCTGGCGAGATATCATGACCTTGGACTTCTGCATACATCGTTTTTCTGCAATTCCAATTTGGTTAAAGAATCTGTGTGCCGTTTAGATTTCCTACACTGCGCAGTGAGGTCTCTGGGGGATGGCCAACATGGGTACCTTGTGTCTAAGCGGGGGTTTTTCTTTTTAATTTGCAAATTTTCCTGCAGTGGCCGCTACAGGGAAATGTATGGCTGCCACTTTGATCAGCGGATCACCTGGTATGATGATGTTACTTATGCCTGATCGATGGCAGAGCATTTACAGAGCTTATTATAACTTGCTGCAATGTCTGTAAAATTACTTGACACATCATTGCTTTCTCAAAACTGAGATTATTTAATACATACATACACACACACACACACACACACACACACACACATTGTATTTTTTTTAATATCCTCTTTTTTTTTTTTTTTTTGCTTTTAAAAAGGGTGGGGGATGGTAAAGTGGACTCCACTGGAAATGAACTATTTCACAGCATGTCCTGCTAGATTCTGTTACTGCATTCTGTGACATTCAGCTCTGAGCCGCTGACAATAAATCTTCTGATTTATACATTGCCAAATGCGAAAGGAAAATTCTCCCAGCAAACTGCTCATGACAGGCGGCAGCTCATCCTGTGCTCCTGGCCATCTGCAGATCCAACTAAACACACGGGAACTATTTTATTACGTGTATGTATGGTGCAGCTTCTGCTGCGATGCTTCTTATACAGGAAATTGCCATAATAGAGGGCATGTGTTCTGTCATTCCCGGTGTAGGGCTGGGTATAGGCCTCATCTGATCACTAATTAGTGACTCACCAGGACCTGGAGCCCAGCAATTTCCTCTGTATTCTTTGCCTGCAGATCTCACTGTTGTTTGTTCCTAGTAAGGACTTGTGGAGCAGAGAAACCGGTCTGACCACTTCTGCTGGAGTGACTGCCATCTCCTCTTAACCCCTCAGCCATATCTAGACTCTGCTTCAAGTTCAATAGATTGATTGTGTTCCTTCCTATATACCACGTATCATTCTGCTTTGCTGGGTGTCTGCATTGCCCTGTATTACATGGCTCTACCTCACATTACTGGTTATTGAAAATGGAGATTTGGTAATGGGTGTAATTTTTGGATCTTAAAAGATCCGCCCGATGTTGGAAAGACCAGTAATGGATACAATAGCGTTGTCTGACAGATGACTTGATACTTTCAGTGAAGAAATCTGTGCGGGTTTTTTTTTTTTTTTCCCCCCTTCAATTACCACTCGAAGTTTTCTACCAATTGGATTTTGATGCAAGGGCTGGACTGTCACTGGGCCTTCACCGTCCCCCCATTAGTGATTTGCGGCCTCTTTGCCCGCCTCTGATCTTTTAATGATGGGACACTCCTCTTTTGTGATCTGCCTCCTCCTATAGTGAACAGTTAGAGGAACTAGATCACAATACAGTTCTGATGGGTGTATTGGGTGCAGATATGGATTCATAATACAGATAATGTGGAGTCAAGCCCATTAGTGATTTTCGTGTATGATGGCTGTCGGTGGAATGCCTGCTCAGCCCACAGCTATCTTTTCCTCTTCCTCTTCTTTCCTTTGTGGGCAGCTGTTTTTTTTTTTTTTGTTTGTTTTTGTGGTGACCTTCTCTCTTTCCTCCCTCCACCTCCATTAGATTAGACTCCCTCATGGGGTGAGTTATATACCACAGAAACGGACATTAAATTACAACAGGCCAAAAGTGTTCCCCCCCCCCCCCCCCCTCCCCAATGTCGGGAGGCCCCATGGACGTTAGTTGGTTGGCCGATATCTGCAGTGATGCTGGAACCATAGAGACAATAAGTAAGCCCAACCATCCATATATTGCACTGGTTCCACATTTTGCAACTCTATTCTTGACATAAGGGAGCTGCCATGGTCCAGCTCAAGGAGAAGGAATATTTGTAAAGCGCCAGTCGCTGTAAATTTCTAGGCAAAATGTCAAAAATTGCTAAATATTTTAAAGTTAGACGTCCACTTTCCACCCGTTGGTCATCGTCTGAATTGCCCTTCTCTCCTGCCCCCTAGGCACACGCTTGAATTGGCTGAACTTGCAGTTTTATTTTAATGAAGATTGGGCAATAAGGTGTCTTATCTACTCCCCTGAGGATAAATTTTGGGGGATGTCAATTAGTCATCACATATTGATTTGCGTTTAGCCTTTCGTGTTGCCCCAGACAGTTCTGGGTATGGAAGCGTGTCTACACAGATATTCCAAGGAAATACGAAGTGAACCCTCCGTTCTGCGTTATCATTATCTTCAGCATATTGGGTTGACTGTGGTTTTAATTCTCCTGGTTGTTTGTTAAAAAGGTTAATTCTCTATTTCTGCAGAATGACGTGAAGGCAATCTGGAATGACATTAAGTCAGAGCAAAAGGAAAATGTCCCTCCTAGTCCAGCAGCTCGCTCCAGCTCTTCTGCTGACAGTGACAAGGTAAGGAGGGAATGTTCGTATGCTTGTCTTCGTCTTGACAGTGGCTATTAATTTGTGTGTAAAATTTATGTTTATATTGTGTTTTTGATAACTTGTAGAGATCAGTAAGTGAGAACAGTCCTTCTACACCCCGAAGTCTGGCAGACAGCAATGGTAGGTTGTGAAGATTATATATTATATAATTTTTTTTTTTTTGGCTGGTTAAAGACGGTATGTCTATACCCAAACCAGGAGTGGCTCCTAAACACAGAACGAGTGTAAATCTTTCAACCATAGATTTTGTCGATTTTGGTTTTGACATTGAAACACTGATGCAAAATACTGACTTGTGAATAAGCCCTTAAGCTGTACCCCACAACCGTAGGACAAACGCTACTGTCCAGCCTATAATATATTCAAGCCCTTTCTGTTGTTGCCATATTTTTAGGTGATGAGACCACTTCCATAACTATCTGGAGCCAAAATTTCCCAGAGCTGCCAAATGAATAATTTCTAAAAATTTTATTAAATAAAATGGCTTTTTTTTTAATTTTCTGCATAGCTGTAAAGAAATTGTCCACAACTACTGAACTTATAATATTCTAGAGCTGCTAAGCAAAAATGTACAAAATTGAAAAATCAGATTTTTGGCTAAATATACTGCTCTGAGCCTATGAAACAGTCTAACCATACGGTCAGGCTTCATACAGTTTTTGGAGCTGCTCCCCTTTCAGCAGCCAGTTTCCACCACCACATTTAACAAAAGTAATTTGCTGAAGCCTATTTGGCCCCAATAACAATGGCTGCTGGAGTTTATGTACAACTGGAATTTGTGTGTTTTTTTGGGTGGCATGATGCATTTGATAAAGTGAATGTCGGAATTTGCAGGAAAACCCGAGGAGGAGGTCCAGAGACCAAGCAGTTCTCCTGGTTATAGCCCACAAACAAGAGCATTGAACCAGCTGGAGACCACTCCACCCAAAGCTACAAAGGTAAATGGCTAGCTGTAATGTGGGTGATTAGGGCACACTCCTCTTATCACATTATTTCTAATATCTACCTTGAGATTGAGATGTTGTACTACGTGAATGCAGTGTTAAAAATGTAAGTTGAAGAATTTCTGGGTTTTCGGTGTAGTTTCTACACCAATCTGGAGTGCCAGATATGATGCGTGAATCATATAGATGGCCAGTCTTACAGGATATATGTAATAATATTGTGTAGATAAGAAAACCAGACCTTCTCTACTGTATGTTACTGCATACATTAAAGGGCTTGTTCTGTGAATACAACTCATCACCTATCCATCGGCTATGTTGGGACTTGTTGATGAGTGCTGGTCCAACCGCTGCAACCCGCATAGATCCTGGTCAGGGCTCATTCAGACAAGTGTATTAAACGTCTGTATGCAAAACTGATAGCATATGGACAGCACACTGACAATGCTAGTCTGTGATGGGTCACAAAAGTTTTTACACACTGACACACACCCACTATTTTGCATGCAGACCATTGTGTGTGTATATAATGGACGATTGTGCACAAGCTTGTGTGAACCCAGCCTTAGTACAGAGCTGCAGCGCACGTGTTGGACCAGCCCTCCAGTCATTCCTTATGGAGCTGTTGCGCTCTGCTCTGCTTCTGTTTCATAAAGAATGAATGCAGGGGTTGAACCTTCCGCTCCATTTTGTAACTGGACATCTCTAATTGGCAGCGGTGGGACGCACACTGAATCTGCGGTTAGATGACAACTTTTCACTGAACATGGTTAAGTACCGTACTTTTTGCCCATTTTCCAGTTGTCGTCTTGCTGCTCCAGCATCGGTAGCTGCTGTACTGGGATGTCAGTAACTTGCATTAGCAGAACGTCTCCAACATTACAGGGACTAGGCTTTTCTCACACATTGGAGTGTAGAGATGTGGTCACCCGGCATTGCTCTCTGTTGGTAGTCAGCCACCCCAGATCATTTGGGCTCTGAGAAATCTGATACTCAATGGATTATTCATTATGGAGTCTGAATGACCTTAATAAATTATGATGGGGAGCACCAGTTTTGTTACTCGGGGGTTTTTTTTCTGCAGATTCTCCTGAATTTGACTTTATGCTATTTGGCTACATTTATGTAACAGCTCTTTAGTCTGGATTGTTGCCAGCTTTAAAGAGGGCTACAAATGGTAAGCAGCGGTCATGATCAGTATCTGATATGGGGAAGTATGTAACTTTTTGGAATTGCAGAATGGATAAGAAATAAATGCTGTGGCTACATTGTTCTTGGTTCTAATGGTTGCTGATCAGCTTTTGCTTCCTGTAAACCAGAAACTATTTGATGGCTTCTTATTTCTCTCTTCCAGCTTCTCTCTCCTGACTCCTATCGCTCCTGTCCTCCTCTTCCCCTGTAGTCTGACCTCTGCAGCCTCCACCTTCTTTAGGCCTTGTCTTCTTCCAAGCTGCAGTGGCATAGGCAGCGCGTACACCCTTCTCTGTACGTGACTTTTACATGCTGTGTTCTTGCACCCCCCCATACAGTTCTGTGAGGCCTGGGTCATAATTAATTCAGGAGTCACATGAGAATGCTTTGTTGACTGCATGCTACTGCCCAAGCATAGAAGGCTATAGAAGGGGCTATGGGGGGCTCTGAGATCAGTGCACAGCGCTTCCCTGGATTCATTATAAAGTCTCGCTTTTTATGGGGGGTGGGGGGCTTCCATTTGGCATGGATTTGCACAGTTTTGCTCATTTGGCATGTGTCCCATTCCTGCTACTCCTTTTCATGCTTCTTTTTGCATTTTCCCATCTGTTTGCAGTAGTGAGTGGCAAACTAGCGCTTTGTGTATTTACAATCTGTTGACTTAAGAGTTTGCTTTTTTTTGTACTTTGTACAGAAGTTTCAGCCACCTCCAAGAGAGATCTGCTTCGGGTGTCAGAAGACGGTTTACCCTATGGAACGTCTCTTTGCCAACCAGCAAGTCTATCACAACAGCTGCTTCCGCTGTCATTACTGCTCTACAAAGCTCAGGTAGATGACGCTTCCAGTGCAGGCTATTGGACTGGTTTTAGGTTACTGTATACACACTTTTGTCCTTGTGTGAACCTGGCAAGGCCGAACATTCTGCTCCCGAGAAGACTGAACACGAGTGCATCTTGCATGGAACTGCAGCACAAATATTTCTTTATTTACCTGTCTGTCATGTTCGGATTAGTATAGTCATTCCATAATGGAAAAATAAATGTTAAGGGTGTATGAGATTTATTTATTTTTGTCCCACTTGTGTGTATAATCTTTTTTTTTTTTTTTTTTTTTTTTTTTCTGGCTTTACCCTGATTTTTCCTCTACAGTGGTTTATCTAATCTGTAATGGAGTGGTTTCTTCCTTCATTTCAAACGTCGAGACTAGCTCCATATCTCGGGCATTGGTCAAAAGAAAGCTGGTAAAAGAAAAACTTCTCGTGACAATGCATTGCATGTCTTTCACTTAAAAAAAAAAAAAAAAAAAAAAAAAAAAATGCACTGAATTAATTTGCTTTGCCAGCAAACAGATTACCGTCTTGGCAACATCACAATACTTTTTATTTTTTTTTCTTATTTTTTCTGGAATGGTCAGTGATGCACTTTGCAAAAGTTCTGCTTGTGATAAATGCCTTTTTAAATGTTTTTATAAATACTTGTTAGATAATGCACACATAGCGTTTGACCCTACAATCCATAGCTCCATTGCAGTTTGTCCAAAACCATGCAAAACGGCATTCAGGCATATGAGGCCACTTACCATACTGATGCAGGCGAAGTGTGTGTGTTTGTACTCTGTCATACATCATACGGCTGATAATGGTGTACGACATGGCACACTAGGACTCCGTCTGTCTTCATCTTTTAGAGTCAATGGACCTCGTCAGCGCATACACTTGAATAATGTTTTGTGGGGGTTCAGACCATAGCCCCGATGGAGCCACTGAACGTAGAGTCCAACTTTAATGTGAACCCAGCCTTGTCTCTATATGGTACTCAAATATAATTTATTTATTTTTTTCAAACCCTAACCCTCTCATTGTCATACCCTTGTACCCATGTGCCACATTACAATGGTTGGTGATGCTTTGGACCAGTACAAATGACCTGATAAACTCCTTGGGTATTATTTGTGCCTACTACAGATCTATAGTTAGCATATACTTTTTCCTGTTTTTCATAAGAACAGGAATTAATTTATACATGGAATATTTTGCTTGATGTTTTAGACTGTAACGTTGGGATCCTATTAATGGGAAGTCAAACTTTATTAACCGTATGGCATGACCAGTTGCTTGAGTGGAGCACTTGCATGTTTTGATGCTGGAAATACATTTCATTTTTTGATTGTTTGTTTTCTTTTCATCCATCAGTCTTGGAAACTACGCCTCATTGCATGGAAATGCTTATTGCAAGCCACACTTCAACCAACTCTTTAAATCCAAAGGGAACTACGATGAGGGTTTTGGGCACAAACCGCATAAAGAACTGTGGGAAATTAAAAAAGATGATGCTGAAAACGAGAATCTTGCCCAGCAGAGTAATACCACTGAAGACCCTGGCAGCCCTGTTGTAGAAGAGGCACCAATCGCTAAAGTTGGTGTCTTGGCTGCTTCTATGGAGGCTATATCTGCTAGTAATGCACATCAGCGAGAAAAACAAGTTGAAACCAAAAAGCTGAAAATTGCTTGGCCACCACCAATGGGATTGCCAAACTCTGGTAATCCTTTGGAGGAGAACATTAAAGTGTTCAAGCCAAAATGGCCACCAAGTGATGAGCTTATAAAAACTGAAAATGAGGAAGATTCTGACCTTAAGAAGCTAAGGAGAAGTTCATCACTCAGAGAGCGCAGCCGTCCATTTATGCTCAGTGTAGCAAAACCAGTAGTTTCCACTAGCCCGAAAGAACCAGGAAATTCATCTGCATTGTCACCAGTATTACGAAAGCGTGATTCCCTAAAACTTTGGGATGACACGGAAGGAGTACACGATAAGAAACCAGAGGATGAAAAGGCCAAACCTGTCCCCGAGCATGATGACACATTGCCCGTAACCACTAAAGCCAAGGATGAATCCCCTTCAAAAACTGAAGACCAGAGCTTCTTTAAAAATGGGGACCATTCTGAAATGGAGGTTTCCAAACAGCAACTCTCCCCTGAGGAATCTACTCATTCTGCACACTCGAGCACCGAAGATCTAGTAATGCCCAAGGAGCTTTCTTCAGCTCTGAATCGAAGATCTCAAGACAACGGTTACTTTGAGGGAGAAGATGTGGAAGAACTGAGCGTAGAAGAGCAGATCAAGAGAAATCGTTATTATGATGACGATGACGACGATTATTAATCGGTCATCTTGGGGAAAGCTTTTTGCTGTACATGGCTAAGCCTTAATTCTCTCTAGTTAAACTGATTTCATGTTGTATCTAGTGTAAAGTCCCATTTTAACTCTCGCTCCTCCACTCCCATGTTAAGGCAGTAATATTTAATGTTCTTTGATAACTAAAATGTATAAGATGCTGTGATTGCGTTAGATTATGATCCCCAGTTTTCTCATGGAAATCAATATCTTAATCTTTAGAAGACCAACATGACCTAGAGATATAAAGCACTTTGTAGTACAGTTAAATTTTCCCCATCAACAAATCTGCCTTCATGCTGCCAATGGCAAATCCCTGATTGCGATCATTTACTTAATGACAGCTGTTGCCAATTTTCCATGGGCACCCCAGGTAGAACACCCTGCTGCAATACCAGCTAACGTAAAGTCTGTCTTTTTTTTTTTTTTTTTTTTTTTTTTGAGGGGGGTTTATATTGGTAAAAAAAACATGTTTCTTATGGTTCTATTAGCAAATATTTGCATTTCCCATTAATTCTACTGATTCTCTTCCAAAAACACTTTGTTCCTCAAAAAAAAAAGTGTGACCAGGGAGCAGTAACACCTATTTGTCAATCTCTTAAAAGGGTGTGTCGCTACAGTGTAAACACTACAATGAGTGCTGATGGTGTCGTTCTGTGGGGGCAAGTCTCTTCAATAGAATAGTAACCCCAATTGTTACCCCAAAACGGCACAACAGTTAGAAGAGCTGTTCAGACTTGTTTAATGGGAATACAAGTATTTACTTGTATTGTGTAGCCATCAGCATGACTTGGCCAACTTTGACTTTACTTTTTTTTTAATATAAGTTTTGCCCAGGTCACTACAGTAATGCAGCCCATCTGTGTGCGCTGTTGTATTGTAGCATTCTACATTAGCTTGGTGCTATCTAGCACAGCAGTATGAAGCCTATGTGGGGGGAAGATCACATCCTAAGGAAAACCCACTTTTGTTTTGCACAGCTGGAACTGCGTAAACGGTGATATTTTATGTGTCGAGAACTTTCAAGTACTGGAAATTTTTTTTACATAGTTCTGCAATATATATGCTTTTATAAAGGCAACAACCTTCATCGTAGTCGCCTGCCTCTCAGTTGTAGGTGCATGTTTTTTTTTTGTTGTTGTTTCCTACACTTTTCAGGTGCAATACATGTTTTTAATTTTTGTGAAAACGTTCCCATTTTTAGAAATCGCGTAGTGAACTGGAAGAAGTCGACCAAAGTCCTAATGCAAGTAGAGCCTCTAGTTATGGTTGGCTAGGTCAGACAGTCAGCCCTCTCTGAATCAAAAGTGCAATGTGCTGCTTCTATAAAGAAATGGCAACGAGGTTAATGTGCTTAAATCTTAGCACATTGGATTTGGGGCTTGAGCTGAAACAGTAATTGTAAGAATGCCACCTGCTCATTCTTATGGGAAGGGCACCTTGTTGGTTTTTATGGCCAGATTCCTTGGTACTGTTTCGCTGCACAAGAATGCGGCCTCTGGTGTTTCTCCATCAGGGCACTTTCCAATGGGACCACACTTTGTATTGCATTTTGCACAGGAAGCAAATATCCAAACTATGCAATATACATAATACTTGTACATTCCGGGTTTGCTACTAATGAATGTATCGGCATCGCTTCAGACCTTCTGAACATGAACATTTTTAGCTCTTTTTGTTTTGTGGCTTTGGCAGTACAAGTGTAAAATCCATTTGTAATCTGTTAATTTCTATATATTTTTTTTTCTCCACGAGCACTACAAGGTGTAATTAGAGGAAGTGGCATAATCTCTTGTTCATAAACACTACAGCATAGTAGTGTTCAGTGTGGATGAGATTTGGTTTTAGATGGTGGATTTTTGTGGCTGATTTATACCCTTTTCATAAAAATGAGTTTGTTTTTCTAATACAAGGTGCAGCTTTCCCAGACTTTATGAATGAGTTGTGATAAGTTGGTACTTTTATTTTTTAAAAAGTTGTAATATATTTGCTTCCCAACCAATCTGACAATAAAGAGATTTTTATTCAAGCTGGTTGTTTGTTTTCATTAAATTTTTTTTGTCCATTACGTTGCGTTAAGATCAAAGGGGTTATCTGGGATTTTTGAGTTTTGTTTTTTTTTGTTTTGCTTTATTCCTTATGGGGCTAAGAACCTACAGACAGGTAGTTTCACTACCTGCCCGGTGTCAATCTCTGGCAGCGATTCTGCTGTTTCATTTGACCGCCTGAATACAAAGCAGCTCTTCTTCTGTTGTTCTGTCACTGCTGATATAATGGTTGACAGCCATCTCCCCACAGTTAAGCATCTTGGTTGTCAGTCAGCATAACCTCAGCAGTGAAAGAAGCTGCTCTGTCGATAAGATTACTGAAGCCGCAGGGGCAGAAGAGGCAGGTAGTTGAGGGAAAAAACAAAGTCCAGAATAATGTCTTTTTAAGGCATGACCTAAATTCAGATGTAGTCTATTAGCCAGGAATTGTTTATAGCAATCAATTGTATGCTAGTGTATACCCATTTCCTCTTTGAACTTATTTATATTGTACTCCTTTGACATGGCTTAGGAGGGTTGATCCTGATTCCCTTTAAACACCATTTATATCAGGGGTCTCAAACTGCATTCCTCGAGGGCCTCAGACCATGCGTGTTTTCAAGATTGATTCCAGCACCTTGTGCAATGCAAAGATATTCTGTGCAGGTGATTTAAATTGGCACCTGTGCAATACAAGGAAATCCTGAAAACATGACCTGTTTGCGGCCCTTGAGGAACGCAGTTTGAGACCTCTGGTCTATATGGACATGCAGGTCATAGAAAGCTAAATAAATTCATACCGGGATATCTGCAATCAATGCCTGTTTCCAGGTAAAACTGCTCATTCACCTATTAAGAAAATGTGGATAAGAGCTATGGGCTGGACACATCTCCAAGAATATGCCTCCAGAGCTTATTTTAAACAAGAGGGTATTTAAAATCTTTACAAACCTCTACTGTATAAACCTACAGAAAAAGTACTGAAACAGACCTCAAGATATGAACAAAAATATCAAATTTTATTGAGACATATATTTAAAAGAGACCACCATTGATGGTGCACAAAAACCAGTCATAAAAGACACCATAGACCTGAGGTATGTATCATACATAATTTTCAAAGCCTCCTATATAGTCTACACCGATCGTGCCATAGTCTGTGGCGCCAATAAGGTCTGCTCTAACAGTACCCGCCGATAGTGAGACAAAAAAGATGGCATAGTAAAACAAAACAAAACAGTACCTCCCTTACCTCAGGTCTAATGGTGCCACGTCCCCTACGCGCGTTTCGGCTGCGTCCGCCTTCTTCCGGGGGAGTGGCAACATCAGATACCCGACCAATTAAATAGTGGATCCCACCCAATCAACATACGTATACTAGACGTCATGTGTCCGCCTACCATAGAGCGGCGCATGCTCCGTACCGCCGTCCCACAGCCCGAGTCCCCCGCGGCGTCATCAGGCAAGCACGCCCACATAAACGCCAAACAGGCGATCACGTGCACGCCAAGCCCGATATAGACACCCACGGACAACGCGAGGCCAGCGACGCGGAACGCGCATGCGCACAGGAGCGGACACAGACAATCCCCCCGCTTGCATGAATAATCCATTAACCCTTCATTACTGGCTAAAACCCGAAACTCCCATAGACCACAACGGTACGAAGGACACTATTCATAAGGAGCAACCACAACCCAGTCACTCAACACAAATAAGTAAACATATACAGCACCAGTTAATACCAATGCATCCAATGGTGAATATATCAAATATAAATACATAAAATGAGTACACAGTAATCACTGAAATACAC
The DNA here is from genome assembly GCF_032444005.1 of Ranitomeya imitator. Taxonomy (NCBI): domain Eukaryota; kingdom Metazoa; phylum Chordata; class Amphibia; order Anura; family Dendrobatidae; genus Ranitomeya; species Ranitomeya imitator. The sequence goes on along the minus strand of NC_091284.1, from coordinate 736,471,129 downwards.
AGATAAACACCGTGAACATCCATGTGCATTCAATACAACCATAATAGATATACATATATCTCCATACTATACAATCTACATAGACATAATACAAGGTGCATTTAATGAACATATCATCCAATATTCGTCCAACTTGAATTCCTTTCGAGGTGAGCCAGCATGGACATGCATATGAATATACATAAGTGAAGTGCATATAGTGAGAATATCTTCCCCTTTTTTTTTTTCCTCCAAATTGAATCCCTTTCCAAGTAGGCCAGCAATAAGCGTACAAAGCGGAGGCTAGAAAATAACATAACATATTAAAAACCTTAAAAAAACACAACATTAAAATCAGATGAACCACAACACACATATTAAAAAGTAGCCATACTAAAGAAAAGGCGCAAAGCTTAATGTTTCATTTAAACCATCTGGTTTCAATGTCCGAAGTTCCCAAATCCAACGGGATTCTTTTTGGGCCAGGGCTCTGCTGACATTACCCCCCCGTGGATTCACGGGAATACAATCTATCCCCTTCACCCTCAAACCTGAAGGATCACTATCATGAAATAGTTTAAAGTGCCTGGGGACACTTTTCAAAAGATCCAGGTTCTCTTCCTGTTTTCCAGCAAGAATGTCCCTTACATGCTCCCTAATTCGTATCTTCAGAGCCCTGGTGGTCAATCCTACATAGATTTTACTACATGTACAATACGCATAGTACACCACAGCAGTGGTAGTACACGTTATTGTATGTGTGATGTTAAATTTCCGTCCATCTGAAGACACGAATTCGGTTGCAGTGTCCACATTCGGGCACGCCACACATTTCCCGCATGGTTTACAACCCCATGGGGGCCTAGTTTGTCTCTGTGACCCAAATATTGGCCGTACTTCCGGGACATACAAGCTCCTAACCAACGTGTCCCTCAGGTTTTTAGATCTCCTTGCAGTGAGAGATGGTTTCTCCGGCAAGTACTGTTTAAGTACCGGATCTGCTAGTAAAATGGGCCAGTGTTTGGCTACACACTCCCAGAGTTTTGTCCATTGCGAGTTATAGGTCGTCACCAACCTTACCTGATTTGTAACCGTTTTTTTCTTTGATGAATAAAGAAGCTGATGGCGATCCGCATTTCTCGCACGGTTGTATGCTCTTTTGATGCTTCTCCGGCTATATCCCCTCTCCAGGAATCTCCCCCTCATCTCCAGTGCACGTTCTTCAAAGGCCTCCATAGTGGAACAGATTCTCCTTATCCGAAGGAATTGACCATATGGAACTGCATTGATTACATGAGAGGGGTGAGAGGAGCTGGCATGTAAAACAGAATTAACCGCAGTATCCTTACGGAAGGCATCGGAGACCAAAAGACCATTAGCGTCCCTCCTGACCAAGACATCAAGGAACTCAATCTGTTCAAAGCTGTGTCTGTATGTCAAATGAATATTGTACTTATTATTGTTTAAACATTGAAAGAAAGTTTTAAGTTCAGATGATGTACCACGCCAGATCATAAAGATGTCATCGATGTAGCGGGTCCAAAAAATGACCCGCTCCATCGATGTACCCTGGTCTGACGTGAATAGATCCCTCTCCCACAGCCCCAGGAACACATTTGCATACGAGGGCGCACAAGCCGCCCCCATTGCAGTGCCCTGGAGCTGCAGGTAGAGGGATCCGTTAAAAATAAAAAAATTGTGCGTCAAAAGAAATTGAAGCAGACACACTAAGAAGTCGATCTCCTCCCTCGAAAAATTAGTCATGGTCAAGAAATGAAAGACCGCCCCCAAGCCATCGTGGTGCCTGATGTTAGTGTAAAGCGACTCAACATCGCAAGTCACTAAAAGCATGTCCTCCTCAATATGTACTGCATCTATCTTTTTCAAGAAATCAGATGTATCACGAGTATATGAGGGTATGGCTTCCACCAATGGCTTGAGGAACATGTCTATGTATCTCCCGATGCCCTCCGTAAGACTGCCTATCCCGGAGATGATGGGCCTCCCCGGAGGGTTTTTCTGATTTTTATGCACCTTTGGCAATAGGTACAGAGTCGGGATACGTGGGTCTTTAATTAATAAACTCTCCCTCACCTTCTCTGTTATAATGCCTCCCACCTCTGCTTTCTCAAGGATCTTACGTAATTCCTCTTTATATGAGGCAAGAGGGTTAAACGTTAATTTTTTTTATAGCAAATCGGATCTCTCAACATCCGATACACCTCTGCCTTATATAAATTAGTAGGCCAAATTACAACATTCCCTCCCTTGTCCGCAGGTTTTACCAAGATATCCTTCTGTTTGTTCAGGGATTGTATCGCTCGATGTTCATTCTTAGTTAAATTATCCCGCCAGACTATAGGTGGAATCCCTTCAAGTTCTTTTGTTACTAACTGGATAAATATGTCCACATTTGGACATAGGGACAAGGGAGGGAATTTCTTAGATTTGGGGCGGAGTAATGGAGGTACCTTACCTAAAGATGGTCTAATGTGCTCCTCTGCCAGCTCCTCCAAATCCCTCAATGCAGCTTGCTCCTCAGGAAAGTGAGACCCTTAGATAGTACAGATAATTCCTCCACACTCAATTCAATCAACCTATCAGATCATGAATTGAGTGTGGAGGAATTATCTGTACTATCTAAGGGTCTCACTTTCTCGCCTAGCACGCGGCTTGACACCTTCACGGTGATCAAGGATTTGCATGTGTTCGGGAGATCGTTATTGTTCAAAAAATGGCACCATAGTGAGGAGATTCAGAAGTTATTCCCTTTACCTGAGGAGCAAGCTGCATTGAGGGATTTAGAGGAGCTGGCAGAGGAGCACATTAGACCATCTTTAGGTAAGGTACCTCCATTACTCCGCCCCAAATCTAAGAAATTCCCTCCCTTGTCCCTATGTCCAAATGTGGACATATTTATCCAGTTAGTAACAAAAGAACTTGAAGGGATTCCACCTATAGTCTGGCGGGATAATTTAACTAAGAATGAACATCGAGCGATACAATCCCTGAACAAACAGAAGGATATCTTGGTAAAACCTGCGGACAAGGGAGGGAATGTTGTAATTTGGCCTACTAATTTATATGAGGCAGAGGTGTATCGGATGTTGAGAGATCCGATTTGCTATAAAAAAATTAACGTTTAACCCTCTTGCCTCATATAAAGAGGAATTACGTAAGATCCTTGAGAAAGCAGAGGTGGGAGGCATTATAACAGAGAAGGTGAGGGAGAGTTTATTAATTAAAGACCCACGTATCCCGACTCTGTACCTATTGCCAAAGGTGCATAAAAATCAGAAAAACCCTCCGGGGAGGCCCATCATCTCCGGGATAGGCAGTCTTACGGAGGGCATCGGGAGATACATAGACATGTTCCTCAAGCCATTGGTGGAAGCCATACCCTCATATACTCGTGATACATCTGATTTCTTGAAAAAGATAGATGCAGTACATATTGAGGAGGACATGCTTTTAGTGACTTGCGATGTTGAGTCGCTTTACACTAACATCAGGCACCACGATGGCTTGGGGGCGGTCTTTCATTTCTTGACCATGACTAATTTTTCGAGGGAGGAGATCGACTTCTTAGTGTGTCTGCTTCAATTTCTTTTGACGCACAATTTTTTTATTTTTAACGGATCCCTCTACCTGCAGCTCCAGGGCACTGCAATGGGGGCGGCTTGTGCGCCCTCGTATGCAAATGTGTTCCTGGGGCTGTGGGAGAGGGATCTATTCACGTCAGACCAGGGTACATCGATGGAGCGGGTCATTTTTTGGACCCGCTACATCGATGACATCTTTATGATCTGGCGTGGTACATCATCTGAACTTAAAACTTTCTTTCAATGTTTAAACAATAATAAGTACAATATTCATTTGACATACAGACACAGCTTTGAACAGATTGAGTTCCTTGATGTCTTGGTCAGGAGGGACGCTAATGGTCTTTTGGTCTCCGATGCCTTCCGTAAGGATACTGCGGTTAATTCTGTTTTACATGCCAGCTCCTCTCACCCCTCTCATGTAATCAATGCAGTTCCATATGGTCAATTCCTTCGGATAAGGAGAATCTGTTCCACTATGGAGGCCTTTGAAGAACGTGCACTGGAGATGAGGGGGAGATTCCTGGAGAGGGGATATAGCCGGAGAAGCATCAAAAGAGCATACAACCGTGCGAGAAATGCGGATCGCCATCAGCTTCTTTATTCATCAAAGAAAAAAACGGTTACAAATCAGGTAAGGTTGGTGACGACCTATAACTCGCAATGGACAAAACTCTGGGAGTGTGTAGCCAAACACTGGCCCATTTTACTAGCAGATCCGGTACTTAAACAGTACTTGCCGGAGAAACCATCTCTCACTGCAAGGAGATCTAAAAACCTGAGGGACACGTTGGTTAGGAGCTTGTATGTCCCGGAAGTACGGCCAATATTTGGGTCACAGAGACAAACTAGGCCCCCATGGGGTTGTAAACCATGCGGGAAATGTGTGGCGTGCCCGAATGTGGACACTGCAACCGAATTCGTGTCTTCAGATGGACGGAAATTTAACATCACACATACAATAACGTGTACTACCACTGCTGTGGTGTACTATGCGTATTGTACATGTAGTAAAATCTATGTAGGATTGACCACCAGGGCTCTGAAGATACGAATTAGGGAGCATGTAAGGGACATTCTTGCTGGAAAACAGGAAGAGAACCTGGATCTTTTGAAAAGTGTCCCCAGGCACTTTAAACTATTTCATGATAGTGATCCTTCAGGTTTGAGGGTGAAGGGGATAGATTGTATTCCCGTGAATCCACGGGGGGGTAATGTCAGCAGAGCCCTGGCCCAAAAAGAATCCCGTTGGATTTGGGAACTTCGGACATTGAAACCAGATGGTTTAAATGAAACATTAAGCTTTGCGCCTTTTCTTTAGTATGGCTACTTTTTAATATGTGTGTTGTGGTTCATCTGATTTTAATGTTGTGTTTTTTTAAGGTTTTTAATATGTTATGTTATTTTCTAGCCTCCGCTTTGTACGCTTATTGCTGGCCTACTTGGAAAGGGATTCAATTTGGAGGAAAAAAAAAAAGGGGAAGATATTCTCACTATATGCACTTCACTTATGTATATTCATATGCATGTCCATGCTGGCTCACCTCGAAAGGAATTCAAGTTGGACGAATATTGGATGATATGTTCATTAAATGCACCTTGTATTATGTCTATGTAGATTGTATAGTATGGAGATATATGTATATCTATTATGGTTGTATTGAATGCACATGGATGTTCACGGTGTTTATCTGTGTATTTCAGTGATTACTGTGTACTCATTTTATGTATTTATATTTGATATATTCACCATTGGATGCATTGGTATTAACTGGTGCTGTATATGTTTACTTATTTGTGTTGAGTGACTGGGTTGTGGTTGCTCCTTATGAATAGTGTCCTTCGTACCGTTGTGGTCTATGGGAGTTTCGGGTTTTAGCCAGTAATGAAGGGTTAATGGATTATTCATGCAAGCGGGGGGATTGTCTGTGTCCGCTCCTGTGCGCATGCGCGTTCCGCGTCGCTGGCCTCGCGTTGTCCGTGGGTGTCTATATCGGGCTTGGCGTGCACGTGATCGCCTGTTTGGCGTTTATGTGGGCGTGCTTGCCTGATGACGCCGCGGGGGACTCGGGCTGTGGGACGGCGGTACGGAGCATGCGCCGCTCTATGGTAGGCGGACACATGACGTCTAGTATACGTATGTTGATTGGGTGGGATCCACTATTTAATTGGTCGGGTATCTGATGTTGCCACTCCCCCGGAAGAAGGCGGACGCAGCCGAAACGCGCGTAGGGGACGTGGCACCATTAGACCTGAGGTAAGGGAGGTACTGTTTTGTTTTGTTTTACTATGCCATCTTTTTTGTCTCACTATCGGCGGGTACTGTTAGAGCAGACCTTATTGGCGCCACAGACTATGGCACGATCGGTGTAGACTATATAGGAGGCTTTGAAAATTATGTATGATACATACCTCAGGTCTATGGTGTCTTTTATGACTGGTTTTTGTGCACCATCAATGGTGGTCTCTTTTAAATATGTCTCAATAAAATTTGATATTTTTGTTCATATCTTGAGGTCTGTTTCAGTACTTTTTCTGTAGGTTTATATAATTGTGTGTACGGGACCGTTATGGTGGTGATATCTCCTAACGGACACAGGGGTTGATGTTGTGAACACCTGTGTTTTTTGTTTGCCTGTGTTTGGTAAAACCTCTACTGTGCCTGACTACAACGAACACTGCTTGAGCCATAGGCAAACACAACTAGTGTTGGAGAGAGATATATCTGCAATGCCAAGAGCACTGAGAGGAGAACTACAACTGCTGATGTGTTTGTAATGAGTTCTGCTATCCCGCCCCTCCCCCCACACTTGTTGCTTGGGAACTTAACTATGGCACAGCAAAGCCGTCATTAAAGTGCAACTGAAGCTATAGATGTTTGTAATGAGACAAAGATCAGTTCTGCTGAGTATAATTACCTGTCATTACCCATCTCACACTGGTAACTCATCCTCCTTTCATGTAAAATGAGCTCTGGAGGCAGATTCTCTGAGATCTACAGTACAGACCAAAAGTTTGGACACACCTTCTCATTTAAAGATTTTTCTGTATTTTCATGACTATGAAAATTGTAAATTCACACTGAAGGTATCAAAACTATGAATTAACACATGTGGAATTATATACTTAACAAAGTGTGAAACAACTAAAAATGTCTTATATTCTAGGTTCTTCAAAGTAGCCACCTTTTTTGCATTGACTGCTTTGCACACTCATGGCGTTCTCTTGATGAGCTTCAAGAGGTAGTCACCGGGAATGGTCTTCACTTCACAGGTGTGCCCTGTCAGGTTTAATAAGTGGGATTTCTTGCCTTTATAAATGGGGTTGGGACCATCAGTTGTGTTGTGCAGAAGTCTGGTGGATACACAGCTGATAGTCCTACTGAATAGACTGTTAGCTGCTTTTTTTCTTGCCATAATAAAAATTCTAAGTAAAGAAAAACGAGTGGCCATCATTATTTTAAGAAATGAAGGTCAGTCCGAAAAATTGGTAAAACTTTGAAAGTGTCCCCAAGTGCAGTTGCAAAAACCATCAGGCACTATAAAGATACTGGCTCGCATGAGGACCGCCCCAGGAAAGGAAGACCAAGAGTCACCTCTGCTTCTGAGGATAAGTTTATCCAAGTCACCAGCCTCAGAAATCGCAGATTAACAGCAGCTCAGATTAGAGACCAGGTCAATGCCACACAGAGTTCTAGCAGCAGACACATCTCTACAACAACTGTTAAGAGGAGACTTTGTGCAGCAGGCCTTCATGGTAAAATAGCTGCTAGGAAACCACTGCTAAGGACAGGCAACAAGCAGAAGAGACTTGTTTGGGCTAAAGAACACAAGGAATGGACATTAGACCAGTGGAAATCTGTGCTTTGGTCTGATGAGTCCAAATTTGAGATCTTTGGTTCCAACCACCATGTCTGTGCGACGCAGAAAAGGTGAACGGATGGACTCTACATGCCTGGTTCCCACCGTGAAGCATGGAGGAGGAGGTGTGATGGTGCATTGCTGGTGACACTTTTGGGGATTTATTCAAAAGGCATACTGAACCAGCATGGCTACAACAGCATCTTGCAGCAGCATGCTACAACTGCATCTTGCAGCAGCATGCTATTCCATCCGGTTTGCGTTTAGTTGGACCATCATTTATTTTTCAACAGGATAATGAGCCCAAACACACCTCCAGGCTGTGTAAGGGCTATTTGACCAAGAAGGCGAGTCATGGGGTGCTACGCCAGATGACCTGGCCTCCAGTCACCAGACCTGAACCCAATCGAGATGGTTTGGGGTGAGCTGGACTGCAGAGTGAAGGTAAAAGTGCCAACAAGTGCTAAACATCTCTGGGAACTCCTTCAGGATTGTTGGACGACCATTCCCGGTGACTACCTCTTGAAGCTCATCAAGAGAATGTCAAGTGTGCAAAGCAGTCATCAAAGCAAAAGGTGGCTAGTTTGAAGAACCTAGAATATAAGACCTATTTCAGTAGTTTCACACTTTTTTAAGTATATAATTCCACATGTGTTAATTCATAGTTTGATGCCTTCAGTGTGAATGTACAATTTTCATAGTCGTGAAACTACAGAAAAATCTTTAAATGAGGTGTGCCCAAACTTTTGGTCTGTACTGTATGTCCGGCCCGTAGAGCTCAACAGCTTGCTTTGCTTCAACTTGCTTGCTTCAACTTGCTTTGCTTCAACTTGCTTCAACTTGCTTTGACCTGCATGCCCATGTACACCACTAAGGAGGGTTGATCCTACTAATATTTATTTATATAGCACCAACATATTCCGCAGTGCTTTACAGTTTAACAGTTTCAAACAAAACAGTCATAAGTAACAACGTTAACAATACAATAATTAAAGCGAAATAAGATGACACTGCTCGTGAGAGCTTACAATCTACAATGAGGAGGGGCAGATACAAATTACAGGTGTGTATTTACAGTGATGTATTTACAATGATGGTCCAGCCATCTTCAGGGAGTGGGGGGGAAGATGGTGAATGGGCTACACACAAACATAAAATGACTTTGATTAGGAAACGTGATAGGTCGCTCTGAACAAATGTGTTTTGAGGGAGCGCCTAAAACTATGCAAATTGTGGATGGTCCTAACATCTTGGGGTAGAGCATTCCAGAGGATTGGCGCAGCACGGGAGAAGTCTTGGAGTCAGGAGTGGGAGGAAGGATTAGTGCAGCAGTTAGTCGAAAGTCATTTGCAGAGCACAGAGGTCGATTAGGCCGATAGACAGAAATGAGGGAGGAGATGTAAGGGGGTGCTGCACTGTGAAGAGCTTTGTGGGCAAGAACAAGTATCTTAAATGGATTCTATAATTAATGGGCAGCCAGTGTAATGACTAGCGAAGAGCGGACGCATCCGAGTAACGATTAGCTTGATGGACAACCCTGGCTGCTGCTTTAGGATAGACTGGAGAGGGGAAAGTCGAGTATGGGGGAGGCCAATTAACAGAGCGTTGCAGTAGTCCAGGCGGGAGTGGATCAGGGCGATAGTGAGGATTTTTGTTTTTTCCATAGTGAGAAAAGGGTGAATTCTAGAGATGTTCTTTAGGTGTAAGTGGCACGAGCGGGCAAGAGATTGTATATGGTATGTGAAGGAAAGATTGGTGTCAAACATAACACCCAGACAGGGCGCCTGCTGCCAAGGTGTTTATTTTGATGCCACCCACTGAGAGGGAAATGTCAGGTTTAGGGAGGTTAGTAGATGGTGGGAGCAGAAGAAGTTCAGTTTTGGAGAGGTTGAGTTTCAGATAGAGAGCCGACATGTCGGAGACTGCAGACAGATGCCCTGCAAGGAGATGGTTTATCTGGTCTTAAGAAAAGCCAACCGTAGGAAAGGGCTCTGCATAAAAAGGCATGTGTAGCATTAAGGGTTGTACCGCTTGAGTTATCAGTTCGAGAATTTTCTGAAGATGTTGGGAAATGAAGTTATGATCCAATGATCCAACTTGAGGCACCTGAGTGATGAAGATTTCAGTGGGTCTCAATATACACTTGGCACCAAAACAAGTGAATAAGTAGGCCAGAGGCATATAACGTGAAGTCCCTGGGCTTTGGTGCAGTATTCTTGCTGAACACCAATTCAAATAATGTAAGATATTGATGTCACTTCCCCCCCCCCCCTTCCCCCTTGTAACTTCAAGCGATGCACTGACTAAGGCCGGGTTCACGCTTGCGTTTGACGTCTGCGTATAGCTGCGTACTTCCGTTAAGCTCCTTCCGCATGCGTTCTGCGTACCTATCTTAAACATTGGGTACGTAGGGACATGCATTGTAGGCGGATGCATCCACATGCAGCGTTTTGAAGTGCCCGCCGAATGCAACATGTTGCATTTTTTGCGGTTGGCGGGCACGTCAAAACGCCGCATCCACAGGTGAAGCTTAGTCCCCAGGGCTCCCGATGTAGTTGGTAAAGGATGATGGGTGGTAGGGTGCAGAAAGGAATTGCAAGACACAGGTTTTGCAGTCTCTTTACCTTTTACTGATGCATTCACGGTCCAAGCCATAGGTTACAGGTTATCTTGGGATCCAGGCAGCCTGGAAGCTATTTGGAGTCCCCTTATCCAGGTGGGGTTGGAAGCCTTCCTTACTGCTCTGAAGCGTGAGTCCCTTGCTACCTGAGGCTTCTCACTAGGTCCTCTCTCTGTCCTAAAAGTAGGACAGTACCCGCATGGCAGGCAACATGAGCCTTTTTACAGATGTCCCTACTTGAGGCGACTCCGGGCTCTATATGCTATCGTGCCTTCGGGTGTAGTTGTGGACATGAAACTTGAAATCTCCTGCCCTCCGAGGCTGTGTGGGACTGTATGCCCCACAGCAGAAACCGGAGTCCCGGTGTCCGGTTCCTGCACTTCAGCATGGAGGGAGCTCAGTTGCAGCTCCCCTCCAGCTCCTCACTTCTCCGTAGCTCCTTCTCACCTCACACTCTTTACAGGCTCACTACTAACTGACTACTCCCTCACTCCTCCCCCAGCCAGAATATATATAGGGAAGCTCCCCTAAAACTGGATCTAGAGCTCCCCCTTCTGGCCTCGAGTCAAAGTGTTTGAATGTACATGTTACCTGTTAAAGGGATCATTCTCACTTCCAAGCATGGCATTACCCTCCCCTGGAGACAGGAAATACCACTGTGGTGCCCGGATTCCTTGGCTACCATCTGTGATTCTTTTTTTTTTTTTTTTAAAGAACCACAAATACTGACATTAAATTATACATGCCATAAGAAGAAAAGTATTCATTTCCAAACCTACTATGGGGTTGGTAATGGGACATCTTATAGACTACTCCATTACTGACCTCTAGGCTTGATATCATCTGACAATAGAAAGGAGACGTCAATCAACCCTATTGCCCCACTAGCCACCAACATAGGGCAAGTGGGAAGAGCGAAGCCAAGTGCAAGACTTGGCACATGTTACGGCGGGTCTGAGGGCTGATGTTGGTAGCTTGGGGGGGGGGCAATATACATGGCCCCTTTTTGGGTCCCTGTAAATTCACCAGGAAAGCCTATGCATACATAATAGCCTGGGAACCTTTTATGGGGCATTGTCCTTGTCCCAGATTAGCAGATGGAAAGCCCATGGTTGGGGGCTGATGTTAATTATAAAATTTGTGCAAAAGCCCATGCAGTGGCTTTTTTTTTTCCTTTTTTCCCTTTTATTTCTTTATTTTACACAGCTGCTGCTGAAAACAACTATCATTGTCCCCTGGTTGCTCTGATCGCAGGGCGAGCAGGAGATGATGATGAGAGCTGCCTTCAGCGCCTGCGAACAGCGCAAACTGTACCGCTTTTCCCAGGCACTGGTACATGTCACACAGATGTCACATCCATCCATACTTACGGATTGTCACACGGATCTCACCAGTACTGATTTTTTTTTTTTCCCTGTACAGGAATCACCAGGACATGTGAAGGAGGCCTTACTGTGGGTTTTCTTTTTAAAATCTTCTCAAAGTTGCTGATTTAACACAACTTTTAAAAAGAAAAAAAAAATCTGCAAGGATTTTACACCTGTATATCAGGCATATCTAGTAACTACTGTCTGTAGTACCTGAATTTTATTTCATGAGTCCCCTTCCCCACACGGTTATTAGACAAGGACTATTATGTTTGGGGCATCTGTGTGTCCCCTGCACAATGAACAGGAAGGGTAGATCTAAAATGACTTGGGGGAATTGGAGCCTCCAGTGCTCTTAGTCCATTCATGATCGTCACATGTTTTTTTCGGGGGGATGCATCAAAGGGAAGCTAAAATGAAGCATTTCTTGTAAGTAGACAAGTGCTGGCCTTGTTCCCGAGGACAACGGCCTCGCTTCCTTTCATTGCAGGGTAATTGCTCTGCCATCATTAGTCAGATCCACATAAGCAGCTGATCTGTTTGTTTTTGCTCTGGAACAGAGGAGTCGATGTTTGGTAATTTTTGCCTCTATCTTACTGGGGGATATCTTACCCTGTTTACTCATTTTAATGCAGTTTGATATGTCTGTAATAGTGATGAGCGAATGTACTCGTTGCTTGGGTGACCTCCGAATATTTGACTGCTCAGAGATTTAGTTTTCATGGTGGCAGCTGAATGATTTACAGCTACTAGCCAGGCTGAGTACATGTGGAGGTTGCCTGGTTGCTAGGGAATCTTCACATGTAATCAAGCAGACTAGTAGCTGTAAATCATTCAGCTGCCGTGATGAAAACTAAATCTCCGAGCAGTCATAAATACTCGGAGGTCACCCGAGCGTGCTGGGGAAAACCCGAGCAATGAGTACACTCGCTCATCACTAGTTTGTAACGCTTTACAAACTCCCCTATTCAGCCGAATAATCATCTTCAGCATCGGAGACCCCCTCCATGCTGTGTTGCGTCTATTATACTGTAATTCAGAGTGACCACCACTTGTGTCCAGAGTCCTTACAGAGGTCACCCATGTTTCATACAATTCTAAAGTGTCATACCTAGGGGGTGGCGAAACACCTGAGGGGGGTCCCTTCATTATGTACCAATGTTTCTAGCTATGGTGGTATACTTTGATTATAGTGGCGCACTAAATGGAAAATGGTGCTACTGGCAAATATTCTTGCCCTCTGACTACCCGATCACGTAAGTGCTCACTTTACCCCTCAAAGTCCTGTGCGCATTCTGCCAAGACTGACTTCTTGAGGATGCTGAAGTCGCGCGGTAGGCCCCAGGCCTATAGCGACTTACTGCCTAGAGTACAGGGAGGTGGGGCAAGGAGACCATGGCTCTCGGTTAAACACTTCAGTACAGTTGTATTTGCATGCTGTGCGCACCAATACGGCTGAGGCAGTTGGCCCCACTGACTCGCATTCCTTGGTGGTTATTATTTATAATTATTAGTTATGCTACTGATGCTGTAGGAAGCGGCTTCTGGAGCAATACTTGCACAGGTGCGACTGACAGAACCCTACAAAGCTGAAGGGGTTGTGCGCTCTACACAATGTTGAGCGAGACTCTACCCATCATCTCAAAGCTCTAGATGACGCATTTAAAGTTGTCTCATGTTCTTTAATATGTAAAAATTGCAGCAAAATGCTTCCAAAAAGAACTAAAATTTTACATTAAAAATCATTTTACGTTCTCGATAATGGAAGGGTTTGTAATTGTTTTCTGGGTTTCGAGGGTGTTGACCACTACTGAAGACTAACAGGAGTGACCAAAGGTGCAGCACTTACAAGCAGTTTCCGATGGAGCTTGTAGGTGCTGCTCTGAAGTCTGCTTCTGATCCCGGCCATCTTTGGTGTCGCTGTTCTGCTCACATGCTGTAAAGACAGAGTTGACTAAGCTTGCAGCATAGGACCGTGCACAGATTGGGCCAGTGGTGGGGCGATGCTGGAGTATGCTGCCCCCAGCAGGCAGGAGGTGCTTCTACAGCAGAAAGTAAACCAGGATTGTCCCACAGGGTTAATAGAAGCATTACACAGAATCCAGGGCAATCAATGGATTGTACATGGGTGTGCGGAGTTCTGATCTCACAATAACAAAGACTCCTCTGACGTCCCCACTGAAATAAAATTATGGTCTGAATGCAGGTGTGAGAAGGTTACTGGGTCCAGAAGGCAAAAATGTGTCTGAGGGATTAAACTAGCCATTGTCTCAATTTGATTTCTGTGATCAGTGGGGTAACCAACAGAGTTTCATCAGTTTTTCTCAGCTGAAATAAAAAAAAAATGGAAGTATCACAAGCTTCTCCTATCAAGTAGTCCATGAAAGAACATACCGAAAATGTCTGGTAGCTTTGTGGTGTCCTTTATAATGGACCCATCAACTTTAATTGCAGACTGTGCTCCAACATTCAGATCGATATCAAACAGGACTGATCCCCCCCCAGAAAGGTGAATATTTAAGATGACAATGTAGCCAGGTTTGGCATCACCAGTATTGCTGCTTGGTCAGAGATGAAGCACTCCTACAGTGAAGTGAATGTGGAACTCTGCCAAATAAATAGCTGTGGTGTGACAAGTAAGCCATAAGCTGCTTATCCTAGGCCATCCGGCCTGGTCTGAACAGCAGAGAGGTGGGGGGAATCTTAGCCTTTATATATGTAGATTGTTTATATAATATGTCTAAAGTGTAAATTGCAGATTTGTATCCTCAATGCAATACTGCCCCCTTCTGGGCAAAATGGTCAACAATCTGCTCATTATAATTAAATAAACCAAAGTAGGTTTGAAGAATCTTTTAGAGAAAAGTAAAGTTTTGAAAAAAGATATTTAATAAAGACCAAACCTGCTGGAGAGAAGAAAGGGTTTAATGCAGCACAATATTTGTGTGTTTGTTTTGTTTTTTTTTTCTTCCTTGCCTGAATAATTTATTACACAATGTTTGGCTCCATTAAGGCTGAGTCATCCCCATGTAATAATTACTTGACATGGGCAGGAAACAATGGGGTTTGGAACAATAGCTTGAGGGCGCAACCTAAGGATAAAAAAAATTCAAGTGAACCTGATACTGTGTGCATGATTCCCAAGCAATAACGATCTCTGCACCACATTAAAATGAATTCCCATATGTGTCAGTGATGAACATGACAACAGAGGTGCTATAAAGGTGGCCATGTACAGATAATTAGCAGCGGAATCTTCATAAGCTCCTGCCAACAATCTGCTCACTGCTCACTTCACCCGACTGCAAAGGTCTGAGGAAGAAAGGGTTGTTGAATTTCAATATGCCTGATACTCTTATTGTTAGTGCTAGACATAAACATCTAAAAAAAAAAAAAAAAAAAAGGTTCGGCGTTTCATCCAGACGCTCTTTCGTTTTGTTTATACGCTGTACAATATCTTCAGAAATAAATGGAAATGTACCAAAGTTATATCCTTTTTAACCCCTTAACGACTGCCGATACGCCTCTTAACGGCGGCAGTTAAGGGTACTTATTCATCAGCGCCGCTTTTTAACGGCACTGAGAAATAAGGGTATAGCGCCCCCCAGCGCCTGGACTGGTCTCGCTAATGGGAACAATGTTGTCAGAGTATTACTCCACTTTTACAGACTGACAATAAACCATTCAAATCTGAAGATCAAATGAATTTAAAGGGAAAAAATGCTAGGAAACTTTTTTTTCCTGTATAATGACTTGTATATATTGCAAAATTAAGAAGAGAACAATAAGCCTCCTCCACCCCTTAATAGCCGGGCCATCTCTCACTGTTTCCCCATCTCCTATGACTACAGTAGATGACATAGTAGAGTAGAGGGGGAAATAAAATGACACCCACCTGTAGTCACCTCATGACAGCCTGTTCCAATCATGGATCACCCTCCCGGTGAAAGTTTTTTTTTTTCTAATATCTAATCTGTATCTTCTTCCTTTCATTTTCATTCCACTGTTTCTCGTGTTTCCATGTGCAAATGAGAATAATGATGATCCCTCTACACTGCGACAGCCCTTCAGATATGTGTAGCCAGCCAGCTATTTAGTCTATTAGGGTATATTCTCACGATCCGTAAATGCTGCTGGATGAGTGCTGCATACATACGCAGCAGCCAGATGTTACAGCCTAGTGGATGGGATTTGAAGAAATCCCATCTCCACTGTGGGTGCATCGGCTGCTGCAGCTTCCCTGCAGAGATAAACATGCGGTCCGTCTTTCCAGACCGTAGCATGTGTATTTATCTTGGAGACGCTCAGTCTCTGCAAGATAAATGTCCCCATACAATGTACTGGGTGTGGTGATTCTGCACGGTTCAATGAACACATGCGGAATCAGATGTGTTCAAAAGCCAGCAGTGCCTTGGACAGAGCGGCCATGTGCTGCGTCCAAAGCGCTGCCAGTTCCTGACTGTGGGAACATACCCCTAGCCTTCTTTTTTGTAAGCTAAACATTCTCAGATCCTCTAACCATTCCTCGTAGAATGTACAGTACTTTGCAGTCCGCTCACCATCCTGGTAGCTCTTCTCTGAACTTGCTCCAGTTTTTCAATGTCCTTTTTTTTTTTTTAAATGTGATGCCCAGAACTGGACACAGTATTCCTGATACGGCCTGACCAAGGAGGGGTAGGGGGATAATTGCTTCATGTGATATACTCTATGCTTCTCTTAATACATCCCAGAACTGTGTTTGCACTTTTTTTGCTGCAGATCGCACTGTTGACTCTTGCTGTCTATGATCTATTAGTATACCTAAGTTTTTTTCACACATGCTGTTGCTTAGTTCTATTCCTACCATTCTGTAGATGGTAATTTTTGTTTTTCTTGCCCAGATGTAGAATCTTGCAATTTCTCCGTTAAATACCATTTTATTAGTCGCTGTCCGTTGTTCAAGCTTATCTAGATCCTTCTGAATCCTTTCTCTGTTTTCTCTAGTGTTAGATACCGTATATACTTGAGTCTAAGCTGACCCAAGTATAACCCGAGACCCCTAATTTTGCCACAAAAATTGGGAAAACTTGATGACTCGAGTATAAGCCTAGGGTGGGAAATGCAGCGGCTACCGGTAAATGTCAAAAATAGGTACCAATAAAAGTAAAATTAATTGAGACATCAGTAGGTTAAGTGTTTTTGAATATCCATATTGAATCAGGAGTCCCATATAATGCTCCATACATTTCATGATGGGCCCCATATAATGCTCCATACAGTTTATGATGGGGCCCATAAGATGCTCCATATTAAAATATGCCCCATACAATGCTGCACAAATTCTGATTATGGCCCCATAAGATGCTCCATACAGACATTTGCCCCATATAATGCTGCACAAATGCTGATTATGGTCCCATAAAATGCTGCACAAATGCTGCATATGGCCCCATAAGAGGCTCCACAGAGATATTTGCCCCATATGCACTGACTGTTCAGGCAGAGGGCGGCGCGCACTAATCGCGTCATTGCGCCCTCTGACCTTAGCGTCACTGCAGAGGACGCGGAAGACGGAGAGGCGCCGATGGAGGAACGTGGGACAGCTGAATATGCCCCCGTTATACTCACATGCTCCTGGCGCGGTCCCTGCAGGTCCCTGGTTCTCCGGGCGCTGACAGCTTCTTCCTTTATTGAGCGGTCACATGGTACCGCTCATTACAGTAATGAATATGCGGCTCCACACCTATGGGAGTGGAGTCGGGTCCATATTCATTACTGTAATGAGCGGTACCATGTGACCGCTCAATACAGGAAGAAGCTGTCAGCGCCCGGAGAACCAGGGACCGCGCCAGGAGCATGTGAGTATTATTAGACAGCTGCCGCTCCCCCTTCCCTGCTGACCCCTGGGAATGACTCAAGTATAAGCCGAGAGGGGCAATTTCAGCCTAAAAAAATGGGCTGAAATTCCTGGCTTATATACGGTATGTCTTCTAGCTTTGCGTCGTCTGCAAATTTGATTAGTTTACTTTCAGTTCCCTTATCTCGATCATATTTTAAAAAATATTGAACAACACTGGGGCCAGGACAGAGCCTTGTGGTACCCCACTTAAAACACTCTTCCAATTGGATATGTGTTATGGCTGGCAATCAGGCAACACAGCGTGCAGTAATCAGCGCACATACAGAGATCTGGCAATAACCAAAAACAATAGGACGAGCTCTGAGACGTGGAATCTCTGTAGACTGCAGTACCTGAACTATCCTCACACAACTGTAAGCAGCAGTGGATTGCGCCTAACCACTACCTATGCAACTCGGCACTGCCTGAGGAGCTGACTAGCCTGAAGATAGAAATACAAGCCTGACTTACCTCAGAGAAATACCCCAAAGGAATAGGCAGCCCCCCACATATAATGACTGTTAGCAAGATGAAAAGACAAACGTAGGAATGAAATAGATTCAGCAAAGTGAGGCCCGATATTCTAGACAGAGCGAGGATAGCAAAGAGAACTATGCAGTCTACAAAAAACCCTAAAACGAAAACCACGCAAAGGGGCAAAAAGACCCACCGTGCCGAACTAACAGCACGGCGGTGCACCCCTTTGCTTCTCAGAGCTTCCAGCAAAAGTTAATAGCAAGCTGGACAGAAAAAACAGAAAACAAACTAGAAGCACTTATCTAGCAGAGCAGCAGGCCCAAGGAAAGATGCAGTAGCTCAGATCCAACACTGGAACATTGACAAGGAGCAAGGAAGACAGACTCAGGTGGAGCTAAATAGCAAGGCAGCCAACGAGCTCACCAAAACACCTGAGGGAGGAAGCCCAGAGACTGCAATACCACTTGTGACCACAGAAGTGAACTCAGCCACAGAATTCACAACAGTACCCCCCCCTTGAGGAGGGGTCACCGAACCCTCACCAGAACCCCCAGGCCGACCAGGATGAGCCACGTGAAAGGCACGAACAAGATCTGGGGCATGGACATCAGAGGCAAAAACCCAGGAATTATCTTCCTGAGCATAACCCTTCCATTTGACCAGATACTGGAGTTTCCGTCTAGAGACACGAGAATCCAAAATCTTCTCCACAATATACTCCAACTCCCCCTCCACCAAAACAGGGGCAGGAGGCTCCACAGATGGAACCATAGGTGCCACGTATCTCCTCAACAACGACCTATGGAATACATTATGTATGGAAAAGGAGTCTGGGAGGGTCAGACGAAAAGACACCGGATTGAGAATCTCAGAAATCCTATACGGACCAATAAAACGAGGTTTAAATTTAGGAGAGGAAACCTTCATAGGTATATGACGAGAAGATAACCAAACCAGATCCCCAACACGAAGTCGGGGTCCCACACGGCGTCTGCGATTAGCGAAAAGCTGAGCCTTCTCCTGGGACAAGGTCAAATTGTCCACTACCTGAGTCCAGATCTGCTGCAACCTGTCCACCACATAATCCACACCAGGACAGTCCGAAGACTCAACCTGTCCTGAAGAGAAACGAGGATGGAACCCAGAATTGCAGAAAAATGGAGAGACCAAGGTAGCCGAGCTGGCCCGATTATTAAGGGCGAACTCAGCCAACGGCAAAAATGACACCCAATCATCCTGGTCAGCGGAAACAAAACATCTCAGATATGTTTCCAAGGTCTGATTGGTTCGTTCGGTCTGGCCATTAGTCTGAGGATGGAAGGCCGAGGAAAAAGATAGGTCAATGCCCATCCTACCACAAAAGGCTCGCCAGAACCTCGAGACAAACTGGGAACCTCTGTCAGAAACAATATTCTCAGGAATGCCATGTAAACGAACCACATGCTGGAAGAACAAAGGCACCAAATCAGAGGAGGAAGGCAATTTAACCAAGGGCACCAGATGGACCATTTTAGAAAAGCGATCACAGACCACCCAAATGACCGACATTCTCTGAGAAACGGGAAGGTCAGAAATGAAATCCATCGAAATATGTGTCCAAGGCCTCTTCGGGACCGGCAAGGGCAAAAGCAACCCACTGGCACGTGAACAGCAGGGCTTAGCCCTAGCACAAATTCCACAGGACTGCACAAAAGCACGCACATCCCGTGACAGAGATGGCCACCAGAAGGATCTAGCAACCAACTCCCTGGTACCAAAGATTCCTGGATGACCGGCCAGCACCGAACAATGAAGTTCAGAGATAACTCTACTAGTCCACCTATCAGGGACGAACAGTTTCTCGGCCGGACAACGATCAGGTTTATTAGCCTGAAATTTCTGCAACACTCTCCGCAAATCAGGGGAGATGGCAGACACAATGACTCCTTCCTTGAGGATACTCGCCGGCTCAGATAACCCCGGAGAGTCGGGCACAAAACTCCTAGACAGAGCATCCGCCTTCACATTTTTAGAGCCCGGAAGGTATGAAATCACAAAATCAAAACGAGCAAAAAATAACGACCAACGGGCCTGTCTAGGATTCAAGCGCTTGGCAGACTCAAGATAAGTAAGGTTCTTATGATCAGTCAAAACCACCACGCGATGCTTAGCACCCTCAAGCCAATGACGCCACTCCTCGAATGCCCACTTCATGGCCAGCAACTCTCGGTTGCCCACATCATAATTACGCTCAGCAGCAGAAAATTTCCTGGAAAAGAAAGCACATGGTTTGAACACTGAGCAACCAGAACCTCTCTGTGACAAAACCGCCCCTGCACCAATCTCAGAAGCATCAACCTCGACCTGGAACGGAAGAGAAACATCAGGTTGACACAACACAGGGGCACAGCAAAAACGACGCTTCAACTCCTGAAAAGCTTCCACGGCAGCAGAAGACCAATTAACCAAATCAGCACCCTTCTTGGTCAAATCGGTCAATGGTCTGGCAATGCTAGAAAAATTACAGATGAAGCGACGATAAAAATTAGCAAAGCCCAGGAATTTCTGCAGACTTTTTAGAGATGTCGGCTGAGTCCAATCCTGGATGGCCTGAACCTTAACCGGATCCATCTCGATAGTAGAAGGGGAAAAGATGAACCCCAAAAATGAAACTTTCTGCACACCGAAGAGACACTTTGATCCCTTCACGAACAAGGAATTAGCACGCAGTACCTGGAAAACCATTCTGACTTGCTTCACATGAGACTCCCAATCATCTGAGAAGATCAAAATGTCATCCAAGTAAACAATCAAGAATTTATCCAGATACTCACGGAAAATGTCATGCATAAAAGACTGAAAAACAGATGGAGCATTGGCAAGTCCGAACGGCATCACCAGATACTCAAAATGACCCTCGGGCGTATTAAATGCCGTTTTCCATTCATCTCCCTGCCTGATTCTCACCAGATTATACGCACCACGAAGATCAATCTTAGTAAACCAACTAGCCCCCTTAATCCGAGCAAACAAGTCAGAAATCAATGGCAAGGGATACTGAAACTTAACAGTGATCTTATTAAGAAGGCGGTAATCAATACACGGTCTTAGCGAACCGTCCTTCTTGGCTACAAAAAAGAACCCTGCTCCCAATGGTGACGACGATGGGCGAATATGTCCCTTCTCCAGGGACTCCTTCACATAACTGCGCATAGCGGTGTGTTCAGGTACGGACAAATTAAATAAACGACCCTTAGGGAATTTACTACCAGGAATCAAATCGATAGCACAATCACAATTCCTATGCGGAGGTAGGGCATCAGACTTGGACTCTTCAAATACATCCTGAAAGTCCGACAAGAACTCTGGGATGTCAGAAGGAATGGATGACGAAATAGACAAAAATGGAACATCACCATGTACTCCCTGACAACCCCAGCTGGTTACCGACATAGAGTTCCAATCCAATACTGGATTATGGGTTTGTAGCCATGGCAACCCCAACACGACCACATCATGCAAATTATGCAGTACCAAAAAGCGAATAACTTCCTGATGTGCAGGAGCCATGCACATGGTCAGCTGGGCCCAGTACTGAGGCTTATTCTTGGCCAAAGGTGTAGCATCAATTCCTCTCAACGGAATAGGACACCGCAAAGGCTCCAAGAAAAATCCACAACGTTTAGCATAATCCAAATCCATCAGATTCAGGGCAGCGCCTGAATCCACAAACGCCATGACAGAATATGATGACAAAGAGCACATTAAGGTAATGGACAAAAGGAATTTGGACTGTACAGTACCAATAACGGCAGAGCTATCGAACCGCCTAGTGCGTTTAGGACAATTAGAAATAGCATGAGTAGAATCACCACAATAGAAACACAGTCTGTTCAGACGTCTGTGTTCGTGCCGTTCTACTTTAGTCATAGTCCTGTCGCACTGCATAGGCTCAGGCTTACTCTCAGACAATACCGCCAGATGGTGCACAGATTTACGCTCGCGCAAGCGACGACCGATCTGAATGGCCAAGGACATAGACTCATTCAAACCAGCAGGCATAGGAAATCCCACCATTACATCCTTAAGAGCTTCAGAGAGACCCTTTCTGAACAAAGCCGCTAGTGCAGATTCATTCCACAGAGTAAGTACTGACCATTTCCTAAATTTCTGGCAATATACTTCTACATCATCCTGACCCTGGCATAAAGCCAGCAGATTTTTCTCAGCTTGATCCACTGAATTAGGCTCATCGTAAAGCAATCCCAGCGCCTGGAAAAATGCATCAACATTACTCAATGCAGAATCTCCTGGTGCAAGAGAAAACGCCCAGTCCTGTGGGTCGCCGCGCAAAAAAGAAATAATAATCAAAACCTGTTGAATAGGATTACCAGAAGAATGAGGTTTCAAGGCCAAAAATAGCTTACAATTATTTCTGAAGCTCAGGAACTTAGTTCTGTCACCAAAAAACAAATCAGGAATCGGAATTCTTGGTTCTGGCATCGATTTCTGATCAATAGTATCTTGAATCTTTTGTACATTTACAACGAGATTATCCATTGAGGAGCACAGAGCCTGAATATCCATGTCCACAGCTGTGTCCTGAAGCACTCTAATGTCTAGGGGAAAAAAAAGACTGAAGACAGAGCTAAGAAAAAAAAATGATGTCAGGATTTCTTTTTTCCCTCTATTGGAAATCATTGGTTGGCTCCTTGTACTGTTATGGCTGGCAATCAGGCAACACAGCGTGCAGTAATCAGCGCACATACAGAGATCTGGCAATAACCAAAAACAATAGGACGAGCTCTGAGACGTGGAATCTCTGTAGACTGCAGTACCTGAACTATCCTCACACAACTGTAAGCAGCAGTGGATTGCGCCTAACCACTACCTATGCAACTCGGCACTGCCTGAGGAGCTGACTAGCCTGAAGATAGAAATACAAGCCTGACTTACCTCAGAGAAATACCCCAAAGGAATAGGCAGCCCCCCACATATAATGACTGTTAGCAAGATGAAAAGACAAACGTAGGAATGAAATAGATTCAGCAAAGTGAGGCCCGATATTCTAGACAGAGCGAGGATAGCAAAGAGAACTATGCAGTCTACAAAAAACCCTAAAACGAAAACCACGCAAAGGGGCAAAAAGACCCACCGTGCCGAACTAACAGCACGGCGGTGCACCCCTTTGCTTCTCAGAGCTTCCAGCAAAAGTTAATAGCAAGCTGGACAGAAAAAACAGAAAACAAACTAGAAGCACTTATCTAGCAGAGCAGCAGGCCCAAGGAAAGATGCAGTAGCTCAGATCCAACACTGGAACATTGACAAGGAGCAAGGAAGACAGACTCAGGTGGAGCTAAATAGCAAGGCAGCCAACGAGCTCACCAAAACACCTGAGGGAGGAAGCCCAGAGACTGCAATACCACTTGTGACCACAGAAGTGAACTCAGCCACAGAATTCACAACAGATATGCAACCATTTACTACCACTTTGAATACCATCACTGAGCCAGTTATGAATACACCTAAACGTAGCCTTGTCAATCCAATACTTAGAGATGGATAGATATATACAGTGGGGAAAAAAGTATTTAGTCAGCCACCAATTGTGCACGTTTTCCCATTGAAAAAGATGAGAGAGGCCTGTAATTGACATCATAGGTAGACCAAAACTATGAGAGTCAAAATTGAGAACATTTATTTTGCATATTATGGTGGAAAATAAGTATTTGGTCACCTAAAAACATGCAGTATTTCTGGCTCTCACAGACCTGTAACTTCTTTAAGAGGCTCCTCTGTCCTCCACTCATTACCTGTAGTAATGGCACCTGTTTGAGGTTATGGAAAGGTGTCTTTTATACTGAAAAGTTCAAACAGTCACACTCCAAACTCCACTATGGGAACAATAATAATAATGGAAGACATAAAAGGCCACTGTTAGTCTCCCTCGATCTGGGGCTCTCATCTCACCCTGTGAGGACAAAATGATCACAAGAACGGTGAACAAAAATACCAGAACCACACGGGGTACCTAGTGAATGACCTGCATAGAGCTGGGACCACCGTAACAAAGGCTACCATCCGTAACACACTACGCCACCAGAGTCTCAGATCCCGCAGTGTCAGACATATCCCCCTGCTTAAGTCAGTACATGCCGAGGTCCGTCTGAAGTTTTCTAGAAAGCATTTGGATTAACCAGAAGAGTATTGGGAGAATGTCATATGGTCTGAAGAAACCAAAGTAGAACTGTTTGGTCGAAACAAAACTCATCGTGAACACCATACCTACTGTGAAGCATGAGGGTGGCAACATCATGCTTTGGGCTGTGTCTCTGCAAAGGGACCAGGACGACTGATCCGTGTACATGGAAGAATGAATGGGGCCATGTATCGTGAGATTTTGAGTGCAAACCTCCTTCCATCAGCAAGGGCATTGAAACGGGGATGGGTCTTTCAGCATGATAATGATCCCAAGCACACAGCCAGGGCAACGAAAGAGTGGCTTAGTAAGATGCATATGAAGGTCCTGGAGTGGCCTAGCCAGTCTCCAGATCTCAACCCCATAGAAAACTTTTGGAGGGATTTGAAAGTCCTTGTTGCCAAGCGAAAAGCCAAAAACATCACTGTTCTAGAGGAGATCTGAATGGAGGAATGGGCCGACATACCACCAACAGTGTGTGCCAACCTTGTGAAGACTTATAGAAAACATTTGACCTCTGTCATTACCAACAAAGAATATATAACAAAATATTGATGAATTTTTGTTAATGACCAAATACTTATTTTCCACCATAATTTGCAAAATAAATCTTGCCAAATCAGACAAGGTGATTTTCTGGATTTGTTTTCTCATTTTGACTCTCATAGTTGTGGTCTACCTATGATGTCAATTACAGGCCTCTCTCATCTTTTTAAGTGGGAGAACCTGCACAGTTGGTGGCTGACTAAATACTTTTTTTTCCCCACTGCAAATGACCATCACCCTATCTGTGCCCTTCTTTCTGTTACTGACCAAAGACTATCATCTTCCATAAACCGAACCTTGCCCCTCTGTCTCCAAGGCTTCTCTCGTGCTGTAGTGTTCTGGAGTGCACAGCACCAAACGATCCGACTAATGCCCTGACCCTATGTTTTAGACAGGTCCATCACCTCAACTCACTAACCTAACTCTTCTGTTTCCTCCTTTTAAATGTTAATCATAATTTTCTCCTTCCTATTCATCTGTCTCCACACCCTCCATGCACCCAACAGTACACGGTAATTGCACGTAGTCAGATCGTGGCTGATGACCGGATTATGCAGCTTTATATGAAAACCCTTATTTGCTATGATTATGGCCGGACCATACACGACAGCACATTCTACCTATTGTGTCCCCCTCTTTCCTTTGGTCTTCATGTAACTGTTGAACTATGTGTTACTTTGCATCGTATTTATTATATGTACATGTTCCCGATTAATTTTAAAGCGCTCCGGAATATGTTGGCGCTACATAAAATTATTATTATTGAGACAAATCTTAAGGCAGAAAGACCCACAAACGGGCAACAACTGTTGTCTGCTGCAGTAGAGGCAAAGTATCACAAAGTAGGAACCCAGCAGAGAAAACAGTGATTTTATCAAAGTGACAGCAAGCAGCCCAGTAAGTGACAAATTATTGGAATCGGGGTCTCTGTCTCTACATTATGCAGCTCTCAGATGAAAAACGTGGTGCCAGATTCCTTTTACGGTATATTGATTTCTTTGCTTTATTCAGCATTCAGAAGTCAGTCGGTGTATAATGAATCCAATCGGGCCAAATGAGAGCAAATATTAAAAATAGAGATTCTTCCACGGATGTGTGGTCTCTGCTATAAATATCCCAGTATCCCAGGCCATTTTGCTGTCAGGCTTTGATAAAGTTAACTTTGGTTTATGGCTGGAAATACTGTGAACAAAAGGTCTTGAAATCTTCTGCCTTCTGCAAATTATCCTGCAAAGATAGATTAGGATTAAAGTTCAGGATTAGCGTGCTGGCATGATGAGGACCTGAAATGGCATATGGCAGTAAGAAGAAATACATGTCGGCCTGGGAACCAGATTCACAGATAGTTAAATCCTTTAGGAAAATATAAGAATGTGATAATTATCTCTTATTTCCTGAATGCTCCAAATTCCTGCAGAAATATCGCTGCCTGTACCGGCCTGTAGGAAGAGCGGGTTTCTGGACTGTATCCGGGAGGAGTAACATTGCCGTCTGGGGAGCTATTATTACCATCCATTATATAACACCAGCACATTACGTAACCGTCTCATCAACTCCATCCTGCTTACATTTGTGATGCAGTTAAATATTTTCTATCTTGACTTAGTATCAACCCTTTGAGGTTGGGGAGAGTCTGACAATAATGTCTATCAATGGGATTTACTTTTATTAGTTTGATCATACTTGCCAACTTTTCTAAATTGGGGAAAAATAATTTGTTCACTACAATTTTTATTGGGATAAACACTTATTTACAGACTAGAAATACATTTTCAGCTTTATGCACAGCCCGTTCCTGCCCCTGAACGTACGTCTGGACCCCCACCACCCCCCAGTACGCCTTCGGAAAGGTTGATGTGGTGCCCAGTAGAGTTGTCAACTTTTCCAGGAATCCAGATCTCTTCTAATTCAGTAAATGATTCATGATGTTGTTTTTTTAAACCCCTTTTTTATTACATAGAAACATCCCTGTGTGTGGCCATGTTGAGCAGCAGGGCCGGTGTTAGGGGCAGGCAAACTAGGCATTTGCCTAGAGCCCCCATCACCTAAAGGGTCCATGCCTCCAGCCAATGATTATTTTTTATTTTCCTTGCATTTGTACTGCGCATGTATCAAAACTAACATGCACAGTACAAACGCAATCACCGAGAGTCAGCACAGCCACAAGAATGCATTAAAGGAAATATTGAGAGAAATGTCACAATTCTGGTCTCCAGGGGTTGTTGTAGTGCTACCTCTCTTTATGCTCATAGGAAAAGAAAAATTAAGCAAGTTTGCAATGTACTTGCTGTTCCTATTTGCCTCCATTCTCCACCTAACCCTACTTTTCCCTTTTTGTTTACAATTTTCTACTGGACCATCCACGGCTGCTGTCTTGAAGAATTGGGCAAACATGAGTGGTGCTTACAAGCTATCTACTATATAATTGTCTAAGTGTCACTTCCGTCTGTCTGTCTGTTTGTATGGTCTGTCTGTCACGGAAATCCCAAGTCGCTGATTGGTCGCGGCAAAACGGCCACGACCAATCAGCGACGGTCACAGTCCGGCGGCGAAATGGCCGCTCCCTAGTCCCCTGCAGTCAGTGCCCGCTCCATACTCGCCTCCAGTCAGCGCTCACACAGGGTTAATGGCAGCGTTGCACCGCATTATGCCGCGGTGTAATGCAGTCCGTTAACGCTGCTATTAACCCTGTGTGACCAACTTTTTACTATTGATACTGCCTATGCGGCATCTATAGTAAAAAGATCTAATGTTAAAAATAATTTAAAAAAAATCATTATATACTCACCCTCCATTGGCCCCCTGATACAGCCCAGGCCTTTCCAGCTCCTCGCGACGCTCCGGTGACCGGTCCATGCATTGCGGTCTCGCGAGATGATGACATACAGGTCTCGTGAGACCACTACGTCATCATCTCACGAGACCGTAATGCACTCTTGGGACCGGAGCATCACGAGGAACATAGGTAAACGCCTGGGCTGGTTCCCAGGGGCTGACGGAGGGTGAATATATAACTATTTTCATTTTAATTCTTTTTTTTAACAGGGATATGGTGCCCACATTGCTATATACTACGTGGGCTGTTAGATACTGCATGGGCTGTGGTATATATTACGTGGCTGGGCAATATACTACATCGTTGTGCTCTATACCACGTGGCCTGTGTTATATACTGCATGGGCAGTGTTATATACTACGTCTCTGTGCTATATACTACGTGGCTGTGCAATATGTTACATGGCTGGGCAATATACTACGTGTCTGTGCTATATACTATGTGGCTGGGCAATATACTACGTGGCTGTGCTATTTACTATGTGGGCTGTGCTATATACTATGTGGCTGGGCTATATACTACGTGGCTGGGCAATATACTACGTGGCTGGGCAATATACTACGTGGGCTGTGTTATATATTACGTGGGTTGTGTTATATACTACATGGCTATGTTATATACTACTTGGCTGTGCTATATACTACGTGGCTGTGCTATATACTACGTGGCTGTGCTATATACTACGTGGCTGTGCTATATGCTATTAGAAACTATTAGAAAACACGGCACTCGATAGATGTAGAGATTGGAGGTGCTCAAGTAGGGTGTCCACCCCGTAGAATAAAGATGAATGAAACTTGGCACTCAATGTGAGAAGAAAAAAGCTTCTTAATTTATTGATGCATCCAGACAAACAAAACTGCTAAATGTTTTCGGTCCACACCGGACCTTCGTCAGAGCGTTTCTTTGACATTGACTATGAAATATATAAATAAATATAGTATCACATGATGCGGAAATACATGTCAAATAATGCAAAACAAAAAAATATCTACTAGTGAATTTAACACAAAATATACGTGATGCTCCATCTGGCTAAAGGAACGTGCCAGAGAGATGAATCTATCCAGAAAAACAGGTGCTCCGTGCGTGGTGGAGATCTAGTCCGTGCTGAGTCGCGGGATAAAGAAAGTAACAATGGTGCTGGAGATGGAAGAGCGCTGATGGTAGTGTGACCAAAGGCCAATAAATGCCTCGCTCAGTGAGGGTAACAAAAAAAGTGCTACGTGGGCTGTGTTATAAGCTACTTGACTGTGCTATATTTCTCTGCTGTATCTGTGCATCATGAATCGTGGTATGTGTTAAAGAGGGGGGCCCACTGAGACTCTTTTGCCCTGGGCCCTCAAAAACCTGGAGCCGGCCCTGGCTTCACTGATTGGTCACGCTCGGCCGCGAACAATCAGCAACAGGCGCAGTCCGCCCGCGAATTGGCGTGGAATTTGAACCACGCTTCGCTAATTGGTCGCGCCCGGCCAGCCGAATCCTGTGTATAAATTGCATTATTCTGAAAACTTCATAAATAAATTACATACATATTCTAGAATACCCGATGCGTTAGAATCGGGCCACCATCTAGTTTCCTAATAAGCTTGTAAGCACTGCCTTAGAGCTAGCCAAGATCACTGTATCGCTCTGAGGTCTGATGTTGGCCAGCATCAGTGTTGCTGCTCTTCTGATCCTATAGAGGCAAAGCTGCCTCTATTAACAGCACAGAGTTCAAGCCAGCAGTGAGACAATGCTACTGCCCTGAACTGTTCACCAGGGGTGCTGTTCCCCGCAGCAATCAGGAGGCTGTGGAGTAGTGCGCTCCTGAATCAAGATGTTGGGATGACACTCACTTATGTAATTTTAGTCAGTGTGCTGTCCATGAAATGTGTCACTCAACAAAACCCTATCATTGCTTGAGTCCAGTGGTCGCATGCTTTAAACGACTCCATCTAAAACTTGGCGATGTGTGCATGCGCTGGCGCTCTTTGGCCTTTCCTCACCCATGCACATTACAATACTTTGCTCTGCCCTTCAGGGCAGAGGGAAGTACACCTGTGCATGAGTGCAATGGAGGACACTCTGTGGATGACGTAGGGCACGTCATCCACACAAAGCATGAAGAGGGGAGGTTCCGGAATAAGACCAGTGACCGCCATTGGACCGGACAGCCCCAATGGTGAGTATAATAAAAGCTCTCTTTTGCATTATACAGATCACATAGAGGACATATAGGCAGCATTCTAGAATGCTTTGTATCAGGTGACAGGATCCCTTTAAATCTACTTTCCTAAATATTGAGTAAATCAACATGCTTGTACATGCCCACATCATTTACAGCTGAGATTAATGCAAGATCCTCTTGTGTGACCTCCCACTTAACACTCTTGCACCCCTTAAATCCATCTTCAAATTGTTATGCCTGGTTAAAGGGTTTCTACAGGAATAGAAAAAAATACATTATTAAAGAAAATGTCATAGATGAATTCCTAAATACTTTTAATAAGCAAATTACAGGTCCTTCTCAAAAAATTAGCATATAGTGTTAAATTTCATTATTTACCATAATGTAATGATTACAATTAAACTTTCATATATTATAGATTCATTATCCACCAACTGAAATTTATCAGGTCTTTTATTGTTTTAATACTGATGATTTTGGCATACAACTCCTGATAACCCAAAAAACCTGTCTCAATAAATTAGCATATTTCACCCATCCAATCAAATAAAAGTGTTTTTTAATAACAAACAAAAAAACCATCAAATAATAATGTTCAGTTATGCACTCAATACTTGGTCGGGAATCCTTTGGCAGAAATGACTGCTTCAATGCGGCGTGGCATGGAGGCAATAAGCCTGTGACACTGCTGAGATGTTATGGAGGCCCAGGATGCTTCAATAGCGGCCTTAAGCTCATCCAGAGTGATGGGTCTTGCGTCTCTCAACTTTCTCTTCACAATATCCCACAGATTCTCTATGGGGTTCAGGTCAGGAGAGTTGGCAGGCCAATTGAGCACAGTAATACCATGGTCAGTAAACCATTTACCAGTGGTTTTGGCACTGTGAGCAGGTGCCAGGTCGTGCTGAAAAATTAAATCTTCATCTCCATAAAGCATTTCAGCCGATGGAAGCATGAAGTGCTCCAAAATCTCCTGATAGCTAGCTGCATTGACCCTGCCCTTGATGAAACACAGTGGACCAACACCAGCAGCTGACATGGCACCCCACACCATCACTGACTGTGGGTACTTGACACTGGACTTCAGGCATTTTGGCATTTCCTTCTCCCCAGTGTTCCTCCAGACTCTGGCACCTTGATTTCCGAATGACATGCAAAATTTGCTTTCATCAGAAAAAAGTACTTGGGACCACTTAGCAACAGTCCAGTGCTGCTTCTCTGTAGCCCAGGTCAGGCGCCTCTGCCGCTGTTTATGGTTCAAAAGTGGCTTTACCTGGGGAATGCGGCACCTGTAGCCCATTTCCTGCACACGCCTGTGCACGGTGGCTCTGGATGTTTCCACACCAGACTCAGTCCACTGCTTCCTCAGGTTCCCCAAGGTCTGGAATTGGTCCTTCTCCACAATCTTCCTCAGGATCCGGTCTCCTCTTCTCGTTGTACAGCGTTTTCTGCCACATTGTTTCCTTCCAACAGACTTACCATTGAGGTGCCTTGATACAGCACTCTGGGAACAGCCTATTTGTTGAGAAATTTCTTTCTGGGTCTTACCCTCTTGCTTGAGGGTGTCAATGATGGCCTTCTTGACATC
The DNA here is from genome assembly GCF_032444005.1 of Ranitomeya imitator. NCBI lineage: Eukaryota > Metazoa > Chordata > Amphibia > Anura > Dendrobatidae > Ranitomeya > Ranitomeya imitator. Next base: position 736,440,028 of record NC_091284.1, on the reverse strand, counting down.
TGTCAGGTCGCTAGTCTTAAGGTACCGTCACACTTAGCGACGCTGCAGCGATACCGACAACGATCCGGATCGCTGCAGCGTCGCTGTTTGGTCGCTGGAGAGCTGTCACACAGACCGCTCTCCAGCGACCAACGATGCCGGTAACCAGGGTAAACATCGGGTAACTAAGCGCAGGGCGGCGCTTAGTAACCCGATGTTTACCCTGGTTACCATCCTAAAAGTAAAAAAAAACAAACACTACATACTTACCTACAGCCGTCTGTCCTCCAGCGCTGTGCTCTGCACTCCTCCTGTACTGTCTGTGAGCACAGCGGCCGGAAAGCAGAGCGGTGACGTCACCGCTCTGCTTTCCAGCTGACCGATGCTCACAGCCAGTACAGGAGGAGAGCAGAGCACAGCGCTGGAGGACAGACAGCTGTAGGTAAGTATGTAGTGTTTGTTTTTTTTACTTTTAGGATGGTAACCAGGGTAAACATCGGGTTACTAAGCGCCGCCCTGCGCTTAGTTACCCGATGTTTACCCTGGTTACCAGTGAAGACATCGCTGAATCGGTGTCACACACGCCGATTCAGCAATGTCTGCGGGGAGTCCAGCGACTAAATAAAGTTCTGGACTTTCTTCCCCGACCAGCGACAGCACAGCAGGGGCCTGATCGCTGCTGCCTGTCACACTGGACGATATCGCTAGCCAGGACGCTGCAACGTCACGGATCGCTAGCGATATCGTCTAGTGTGACGGTACCTTTACCCATGATGGGGGTTTTGAGTAATGAACCAGGCAGGGAGTTTATAAAAGCCTCAGGTATCTTTTGCATGTGTTTAGAGTTAATTAGTTGATTCAGAAGATTAGGGTAATAGGTCGTTTAGAGAACCTTTTCTTGATATGCTAATTTATTGAGACAGGTTTTTTGGGTTATCAGGAGTTGTATGCCAAAATCATCAGTATTAAAACAATAAAAGACCTGACAAATTTCAGTTGGTGGATAATGAATCTATAATATATGTAAGTTTAATTGTAATCATTACATTATGGTAAATAATGAAATTTAACACTATATGCTAATTTTTTTAGAAGGACCTGTAAAATCGTTTCACCTAGGGATGTAATCACTATAGTATTAAAATGGCTGCTTCCCTGTAACACTGACTGAAACCTTTCCTAGAAAGTTAATAGGACAGGTGCCTGTAAGCAGGTATAGTAGTGCATGTGCAGAGCTCTCCTCCTTTCATGTGTAGGATGACGTACTCCTAGCGGATATACTGATCTAATGCTGGAAATACCAGGGGTGCTGAGGTAAGAAGAGGCTGCTCACACTGCTGTCCATCATGTCTATCTGATCTAATATTGGAGATATCAGGGGTACTGAGATGGGAAGAGGCTGCTCATGTAAGAGTGGAGGACTGTGTTTCGTGTCTTCAGGGGTAGGAACAATCAAGTCAATAATGCGTAATGTGCATAATGTCATGGGATATATATGTGTGTACAGTGGGTACGGAAAGTATTCAGACCCCTTTAAATTTTTCACTCTTTGTTTCATTGCAGCCATTTGGTAAATTCCAAAAAGTTTATTTTTTCAGATTAATGTGCAATCTGCATCCCATCTTGACTGAAAAAAACAGAAATGTAGAAATTTTTGCAAATTTAATAAAAAAGAAAAACTGAAATATCACATGGTCATAAGTATTCAGACCCTTTGCTCAGACCCTCATAATTAAGTCACATGCTCATATTTAAGTCCATTTCCTTGTGATCCTCCTTGAGATGGTTCTACTCTTTTATTGGAGTCCAGTTGTGTTTAACTAAACTGATAGGACTTGATTTGGAAAGACGCACACCTGTCTATATAAGACCTCACAGTGCATGTCAGACCCAACGAGAATCATGAGGTCAAAGGAACTGGCCAAGAATCTCAGACAGAATTGTGGTAAGGCACAGATCTGGCCAAGGCTACAAAAGAATTTCTGCAGTACTCAAGGTTCCTAAGAGCACAGTGGTCTCCATAATCCTTAAATGGAAGAAGTTTGGGGCCACCAGAAGCCTTCCAAGACCTGGCCGTCCAGTCAAACTGAGCAATCGTGGGAGAAGAGCCTTGGTGAGAGAGGTAAAGAAGAATCCCAAGATCACCGTGGCTGAGCTCCAGAGGTGCAGTAGGGAGATGGGAGAAAGTTCCACAAAGTCAACTATCACTGCAGCCCTCCACCAGTCGGGCCTTTATGGCATAGTGGCTGGACGGAAGCCCCTCCTCAGTGCAAGACATATGAAAGCCCGCATAGAGTTTGCCAAAAAACACATATAGGACTCCCAGACTATGAGAAATACGATTCTCTGGTCTGATGAGATGAAGATAGACCTTTTTGGTGATAATTGTAAGTGGTATGTGTGGAGAAAACCAGGCACTGCTCATCACCTACCCGATACAATCTCAACAGTGAAACATGGTGGTGGCAGCATCATGCTATGGGGGTGTTTTTCAGCTACAGGGACAGGACGACTGGATGTCATTGATGGAAACATGAATGCAGCCAAGTACAGAGATATCCTGGATGAAAACCTCTTCCAGAGTGCTCTGGACCTCAGACTTGGCCTAAGGGTCACCTTCCAACAAGACAATGACCCTAAGCACACAGCTAAAATAACAAAGAAGTGGCTTCAGAACAACTCTGATCATTCTTGACTGGCGCAGCCAGAGCCCTGACCTGAACCCAATTGAGCATCTCTGGAGAGACCTGAAAATGGCTGTCCACCAACTTTATCCATCCAACATGACGGAACTGGTGAGGATCTGCAAGGAAGAATGGAAGAGGATCCCCAAAATCCAGGTGTAAAAAACTTGTTGCATCATTCCCAAGAAGAGTCATGGCTGTACTAGCTCAAAAGATGCTTCTACCCAATACTGAGCAAAGGGTCTGAATACTTATGACCATGTGATATTTCAGTTTTTCTTTTTTAATAAATTTGCAAAAACTTTTACATTTCTGTTTTTTTCAGTCAAGATGGGGTGGAGAGTGAACATTAATAAGAAAAAAATGAACTTTTTTCAATTTACCAAATGGCTGCAATGAAACAGAGTGAAAAATTTAAAGGGGTCTGAATACTTTCCGTACCAAAAAGTGCATTTTTTTCTCATTAATTTACACTCTGCACCCCATCTTGACTGAAAAAAAACAGAAGTGTAGTAATACACTACTTAACTGGGCAGGAAATCCCTGGGGCCAATGGAGCCAGTGGGCATAGGTATAGTCCATGAGGAACATATGGTAGGGCTGAAGATGTGTTGTGCTGAGGGAGCAAAGAACAAGAAGTGCAGTGCCCTATCCCACATGTTACAACATGATGAATTTGAACTGTCCAGTAAACGTTTGCTTGTTGCAACGAACTTGATGTCCCCTGAGTTGTGTGTGGTGGCCCTTGACTATGGATGCCTGGAGACAGCGGAGGCCTCTGACCTACAAGTGAGTGTGATGCACCTCACACCTGACAGAAGACAGAGGCTAACAGGACAGCAGCTCGGTCATGACTACTGCTCTAGGCCTCTTAGCACTCACACTGCTGCCTGTTCTGTGCATCTGATCTAATACTGAAAATACCAGGGGTGCTGGGGTAAGAAGAGGCTGCTGACACTGCTGTCCATCCTGTCTATCTGAACTAATACTAGAGATATCTCCTGTGCCAAAGTAAGAAGAAGAATTTATTTAGAATTAATTTCCTTTAGTTATATTTTTTCTATACCTGGACCACCCCGTTAACCTGTCTCAACTTTGTTCCTCTATTTTTCTTCCTTCTGCCAGTTCCTTCACTGAATACATTCTGCCTAGCTAATAAATTTCAAAATCCTGAAATCGACATAGAAGGAAATCCACAAAAACATTTTTCATTGCTTTCCTCCTGTCTCTAAGATTTGTCACGTACTTCACCCGTAATTTAGAATTTACTACCCCAATACATCAGACTCTCTCCCACAATCCAAACCTTTAGGCTATGTGCACACGTTCAGGAATTCATGCAGAAAATTCCTGTGGAAATCCGGACATTTCTGCCAGATTTCCGCATGAAATCCGCATGCGTTTTTTTGCGCATTTTTTGTGCGGTTTTTGCGCGGTTTTTCACGGACATTTCCCAATGCATTAGACAGTGGGACATCCACAAAAAAAACGCAAAATTAATGAACAGGTTCATTATTTTTCCGCAATGCGTTTTTCATGCGGAAAAACACACATCATGTGCACAGAAATTGTGGATTCCATTATAAATGATGGGATGCTTAATGTATGCAGATTATTTGCAGTTTTATAGCGTTTTTATAGCGCAAAAACGCTAAAAAACCGCAAATAATCTGCAACGTGTGCACATAGCCTTAAATTAGTTTCTAACTTGAAATTCCCCCTCTTTAGCTTACAACCTGAAATAACCCTTTGGTGTAGAGACAGACTGCCGTATAACTTGTGCAAGGATCGCATCGTCAACCCCGAAATGACTGTCTGTTCTCCTAACCTGAGCATGATAGCTGCATAAAAATACATCACGCTGTCATGCTCAGATCAGGAGAGGTGGCGGGCCCGTTCTTGCAGTGCGATGCGATTTTCACATGAGTTATACGGCAGTCTGTCTCTGCGGTAAGGAGAGCAGAGAATGTCTCAGAAGAGAGAGAATGGGCTGATTATGCTAATGACACTCAGCTCAAACCCTGTCAGAGTTTTATCAAAGTGTCATCTTACTGTGATCCGATTCTCTCGCGTGCGAGAATCCGAGCACAGGTGTGGAGAAGACGGAGAACTTAATTTCTCCATCTTCTCCATTGTCTGTGTTTGCGGATGTCGGACTACACTTGGATGATATCCGAGTGCAGTCTGATGTTTCACTCTCACCCCTAGACTTGTACGGGTACGTGTGATCCAAAATCTGGAGCTACTTGCAGAATGCTGCCATTTTTTTCTCATGGCGAATCGGTATGAGAAGAAAATAGCAGATCTGCTCTGCCGCATAGCGTAACACTGGGCCGAGCGCTATCTGATAACACATCACACAGTACTCGGTTGTGTTATACGCTAGAGTGAACCCTTACTCCAATTCTCAACTGGAGACAGCCATCTTTTACTATTTATTGATTATAATAAGGTTCTGTAATTCTGGTTTATTAAACTTTTTTCAGCTTGTTGGACAAACTTAGTTTCCGTAGTTTGATCAATATTCTACCCCTTGCATCCTACTATATGCGACTATTGTTGTAATAAATACAAAACAATAGAATAGGATGAAGTGGGCACAGGAATAAATCTATGGAAGAATAGGGGCTACTGATCTGTGCAAGGAATTAAGTATGCAAAACAAGGATAAAACTGAGTAAAAAAATGCCAACAATAAATTACCAAAATGTATTATTTCAAATAAATAAACAATTCAAATAAATACAAGAGATAAATAAAAAAAAATGTAATACATGGGTTTTAATAAAAAAAATGATTAAATCTGCGGGTATAAAAAAATTAAAGAATTAAGTATGTTAAAAAAAAAAAACTGCACAGAAAAAAGGCTGCATACCCGATAGTAGGTAAATGAACAATATTTATTGGAAAACAATACAATACTGACAGACAATTATATATGAATAAAAACAGACGGGGATGGATATAATAATCCAAAAATAAGATTATATACCATATATCACCATGAATACAGTAGACCATATGTAACTAAAATGCAAATACATTTGGATAGGTCAAATATAAATGAATGGAGAAAAACACTGATACAATAATAAATAAGGATGGTATAATTGGGTGTAACAAGGGGCCCGTACTGGAGGGGATCCCACCTACGCCAGCTGGATGTGTGGCCAAGAACTGGTTACGTCACTGAATATAATGAAGGTGAATAGCAAATGACCAAAAGGACAATGAGTCCAAATACTAATTTCAAAAAGGTGCAAAATATAAGAATTAGATGCAAAATACAGCCAGATAAGATCAAGGAGCCATAATGCCTGATGATGCAAGTTCCCACACGTATCGCCTCCACATCTTAGCTTCATCAGGGGTCACCGTACCATCAGGTGTACACTATTTTGTTCTTTCTTACATACTGTTGTAAAAAAATATTTCCTTTAAAAAACACTGTGAGTTCCATAATTTCTGATGCCAATTGAATTCCAAAAATTGTGGGCAAATATTTAAATGCACAATAGAATTTTGCTACAACTTGCACAACTTTCCAATCAAAGTATAATACATTTTCTTTTTCCCAAGTATTTAATAAAATTAATTTTATATATTTTATCTGTATTTGTCTGATCCTGCAGCACTGTAAATACTCTGCGATTTTGTCATTACTACACACTGGTTTAGATTTCAGCTCTGTCTGAATCTACGTCATGGACCAGACCTGTCACATGTGAGCACCAGATGGACCTCGTGGGCTGACTTGTATTAGGGCCTGAAACAAGAAAACTACTGCATGCGGTGATTTTCTTCCTTGGAACTGTGACAAATCTGGTGTGGATACACATGTGAACATAGCCTTAGATATGTGCAAAGCATTGTGTTCTGAATCAGATTATTTCAGCAACAGAAAAAAAAGTGTATGTTGGGATCTTAAGAGTTAAAAATAATATATATATTTTTGTTCTTTTTGTTAAAGACACAGCTTTGCAAGGCAAATAACCAGCAGAACACTGCAAGGGAGCCCTCTAGGGGCCAGAGAGAAAATACAACAGGAGGAATCTAGTCATAGGGTTCCTGTATTTCTGCATTCTTTATTGTAAGACTCTGTTCACATCGCCTTATTTCTTATGTTTGGGTCACACAGCGGTAAATGCCCCTGATGTGAAAGTATAGCTTCAACACACACAAATGTCTAATATGTACAGGAGGAGAGAAGGTTTTTCCACCAACATAGAAGAGGATTCTTTACTGTTAGGGCAGTGAGAATCTGGAATTGCTTGTCTGAGGAGGTGGTGATGGCGAACTCAGTCGAGGGGTTCAAGAGAGGCCTGGATGTCTTCCTGGAGCAGAACAATATTGTATCATACAATTATTAGGTTCTGTAGAAGGACGTAGATCTGGGGATTTATTATGATGGAATATAGGCTGAACTGGATGGACAAATGTCTTTTTTCGGCCTTACTAACTATGTTACTATGTTACTATGTTACAGTGTGTATAACCGCACTCATAAGCCAAAAAAACCCTGAAAACCAATATATAATAATAATATGGAACATACTGAAATGAAAAAAACAGCAGAAGCTTATTAACCTCTTCACGACATGCGCTGTGCAAGTTGCTAGCGGGTGTATGGAGCGGCCTCACGGGCTGTAATTGCTCCATACCTGGCCGGTCGTAGCTGTCTGTAGCACAAGTGATCCGACAATGGCAGCTTCAAGTCCCCTAAGGGGAATAAATACAGTGAAAAGTAAAAAAAAAATGTTTTACAAAATACGAAAAAAATAAAACCTAAAAGTTCAAATCACCCCTCTTTTTACCCATTACAAATAAAGATAACTTTAAAATGGCGGCAGGCAACGCAACTACTATGGCCTCATGAACCGTGAGGGCCCAGTGTCAGCTCCGACTCCAGACCCATCCCCCCCATGGTCACCTCCCGCTCCAGAACCCTCCCCCCAGCCGTCAGCACAAGCAATGATGGAAGAGTGAGCATCAGCAGACGCTTCCTCCGCCATCATTCTACCTCAGTGTCTAATGTGTCAGAGTGGCGGACACAATGGCGTCATTACAGTGCGCCCGCTGTTCTGAGATGTGTGGCTCTTCACACCACACGCTCAGTAAATTGGAGCATCAGGTGGAACAAGAGGTGAGTATTGTATTTATTTTTTTAAATCAGTTACTGGTGGCCATAACAGAGGATGGAGGGCCATGGGGGGTGCATTATATTGCCTGGAGGATGCTTATATTGTATGGAGGACCATGAAGGATCCATTACATTACATGGAGGACCATAGGGGGTGCTTTATAATGCATGGAGGACCATAGGGTGCATTATGTTGCGTAGAGGACCATAGGTGGGTGCATTATATTGTGTGGAGGACCACGGAAGGTGCAGTATATTCTATGGAGGACCAGGGGGCTGCATTATATTCTATGGAGGATCATGGCGATTACATTATACTCTATGCAGGATTATGAGGGGGCGCATTATACTCTATTGAGGATTATATGGGGCCCAATATACTATATGGAAGGCAGTGTGGGGCCATTATAATATTTAAAAGGCTATGTGGGAGGCCATTATACTGTATGCAAGCAATTATACAGTATAAAGATTTTTGTGGGGTCCATCATGCTGCATGCAGGAGCAGCACGGTGGCGCAGTGGTTAGCACTGCAGCCTTGCAGCGCTGGAGTCCTGGGTTCTAATCCCACCCAGGAAAACATCTGCAAAGAGTTTGTATGTTCTCTCCGTGTTTGCGTGGTTTTCCTCCGGGTTCTCCGGTTTCCTCCCACATTCCAAAGACATAATGATAGGGAATTTAGATTGTGAGCCCCATCAGGGACAGCGATGGTAATGTGTGCAAACTGTAAAGCGCTGCGGAATATGTTAGCGCTATATAAAAATAAAGATTATTATTATGGGAGCCATTATACTGTTTGGAGGGCTAGTGCAAGCTATTATACAGTATGGAGAGGTGTGGGGCCATTATACTGCATGTTGGGGGATCATACTGTGTTGAGGTCACCATACTTTGCCTTGGGAGTTGATGTAGGGTACAGTAAGGTCATTATATGGTGCATGTGGAGGAATCTACCATGGGGCTATCATACTGTGTTTGTTGGCATCATACTTAATGGGGGCAATGACATTGGAATCTAGGACTTCAGCAGGAGGAAAGTTGAGAGATTTGCTTTTCTGTGATCCCAGCAATTATGTATTTATTTATTTTTTGTTGGGAGGGACAATTAGAAATTCTGCTATGGGGCCCCATAATTTCTATGTAGGCCCCTGTCAGGAAATAGGAAAGTTCTGATTACTTCACTTACACATACAGAGCTCTCCGCTGCAGTTTCCTCTGCCTGCCAACACAAGACTGGAATTCTAAGCTATATGGTGGTAATGTGAGACTAGCTGCCAACTCTGCTGAAGAATTTATATGGCTTTACACTGCGCAGTCAGACTCTGTGAAGATCCTACTCATTTCCCCCCTCCCACCTGGTACTGGTTAAAACTGGTATAGAAAGCCTGAGCTTCTATTGTCCTTTCAAGGTTATGTATATATATTAGCACCGATCAGGGCTAGAGTTATAAGAACTATATATTCCGGATGTCCATTGAGGGATCTATAACTCCCTGAAGTCGCTAGAAGCTAAACCCAGCGAGTGCAAAGGGCGGGTTTCTCCGTAATCGGGTCATGTAAGTACACCATGTTTACACTTAATCCTGGTGTCTTTCATATGCGAAATTCATACAGCGAGCTAGCTAGAAAAATGGTTGCCATAACACTAAGTAAAAGCGGAGATTTAAGCCTCTAAGTGAGGTCACCACAGGGGAGTGCCTTGGGTTTAGGCTAAGAAATAAGTGTGGGAAGCAAGCAGTCTTCACATGTCTTTGTTCGGGGTCTAGCTACTCTACAGATGTGCTATGCATCTAGATGTGTCCCCTCCTCCACAGTCGGCCATGAGATAAGATGACATAACGAACTATAAGTGTTTATTTTCAACCTTAATCCCATTTTATTTGTAATTATATTGTACATATGATATTTGTCTCCTTTATAATATCTTTCTATACCTCGGTAAACATTGCCTACCTTTTTTGGAGTAAAATATCAAATTACTAGCTTGTCTCTCCTTGCTCTATAACGTACGGTCGCGTCCTCTGAAGTGTATTACGCTACTAATCTGGGTTGGCTCTGGACCCATTAATAATTAAGAAATCGGAGCTGATGGCTGCATAATTTGTCCTGTGCAATTGTGAGTCTTTTCAGCGACCGGGGGCATTGATAATTATTGTTCCTGGCTGAGTGGGAGTAGTTATATTGCCCTCGCTGCAGCATGCCCAATAGCCAGTACATGGAAAGCAGCCTTTCTGGTGACTAATTATTCTAGGTGCCGTACCTGGTCTGACCTGAGGGTAAGGGGGGCGCCAGATAGCTGCAAGTTCCAACCCGAAACTGGGAAGTGGGATATAGATAAATCCCCTTCAGAAAGAACTAGGGGCAACCAAACAACCCCGGCTCATTACAAATTGGTGTGAGTGGTGGGGATGATAAAGGTATCCTCCCCGTGAACCGTGACATATTGGTGGCAGCACAGTGGGATTCCTGACATATTGGTGGCAGCGGTGGGATTCCTGACATATTGGTGGCAGAGCGGTGGGATAATAGAGCATTAGTGATCTGGTTTGAGCAATCATTCCTCTCACTAAAAACTTGCACAGTTCTTGCCAGGACTTGGTGCAAAAAAGTTTTGGAGAACAAGCTCAGTGTTTACTAGTCCCGAGACAATTTTGTGTGCTTGCGATTACCCCCTCCCTTTCTCTTTGTTTTTCTTTTCTATGTTTTATTTGGCAATGATGGCCACAAAAGGAGAAGGCTGGTATAAGCAGCATAACAAGGACACTCTTATTGCCCTTTGCGGGTTGTTGCAGATTGACACCATGGGCAAAAACAAAAGCCAACTGGTCGCGGCTCTGGTGCAACGGGAAATCACTCAGAGCCCAGCAGATGCAGAAGGCGGTTGAAGCGAAAATGGTGTTGCGGCAGAGGTCCAACCACTGAATGCCGGCCCTACCAGCAACCAGGGCGGATTGGACCCCTGCCTGCAGCTGGCTCTGCAACAAGGTTCCTCAGATGACACAGAGAGACGTCTGCAGCTGGTCCTGTGATTCCAAGAGGCAGAGAGAGCCGAGCGGGAGGCCCAAGCTCGGAGGGACCATGAACTGCAGATGGCGTAACTTGGGGCAGTACCATCTACCACCCGGAACCGTGAGCCCAACAGCGCTCAGATCCCTAAACCCCGGCCAGAGCACTTTCCTGTGATTGAAAAGGACAGGGACTTGGACACCTTTCTGCGGGCATTTGAGAAAGCCTGCAGACAGTACCAGCTGCCTGGGAACCAATGGGCCCGATACCTGACCCCATGGCTAAAAGGCAAAGCTCTGGAGGCGTTTGCTTCTCTCCCGCCAGACCAAGATGACGACTATGAGGCCATCAAGCAGGCCCTGATAACCAAGTACCAGCTTCCACCTGAGGTTTACCGTAGAAAGTTCCGGAACCTCCAACGTGGCCCATACGACAGCTACGGCGATGTGGCGCATGGACTCAGGACCCATTTTAACCAGTGGATCCAAGGACTGTCAGTGACCACCTCTGAGCAGCTGGGAGACCTGATGATCAAAGACCAGTTCTACATCTGTGCCCAGCTGAGGTGCCACCGTTCGTGATGGACAGAGAGACCAAAGACGTGACTAAAGCAGCGCAGATTGTCGATGCCTATGAGGCCAACCGTAAATCGGAAGTGCGGAAGCCAGTCATCGCCATCTGGAGAGGGGGTAAGCCTGCAACCAATGCCAGTACCCCTGCGAGCCAACTCACCAGAGGGCCTGTCCCCATTGCCAACAGCACCAGATCTACCACAGACTTTTGCCAGTGTTTTTCCTGCAAACGGACTGGTCATATCAGCGCCAACTGTCCAGAGAAGCAGAGGAACCCCCAGCCAAGGCCCCAGGGACTAATGCAGCAGATCATTTGGTGGGTGGGGCGGTTGGGAGGGTCTGTGACAGCGTGCAGCACGTCACTGTGGGAGGCCATGTCATTCAAGGCCTCAAGAACACCGGGGCTGAACGAACCCTCATCTGACCTGAACTGGCGGCCCCTGAAGAAATTATTCTGGGGAAAACCCTGACTGTCACCGAGATTGGGGGGTGAAGGAAGTGGGGCTGTCCAATAACTTGCCCACTGATGTTTTATTGGGGACTGATTTGGGGCAGATGGTTCCATACTATGTCCCTGACTCCCCTCCCCAAGCTAATGCTCATGATAACAATGGGAAATTGCATGTGTAACCTGACAAAGATTTACCAGTTAATAATGTACCTGATAATCATTTTTCTGAAAATGCCGAGGGTAATACTGATGATGCTGATGATGAAACTATGCATGTTTTACCTGCTAACCATTTATTTTCTAAGAATGATGTGTTCACATTTGCAGGAGTGCTCAGCCACGTCACTCTGCGGGGTGGGATGGCTGAGGAACCCCTAACAGGAGCAAGCGATGGTGCTAAGGGAAATGGGGAGATGCACGGGAACCGTGAGAAAGGTGATGCCCTGCAACTGACCAGTGCTACAGAGGAATGTAACTGCCCCACAAGTAGCACTGCTCCTGGGATCTTGGGGGTGAATGGGGAGGTAGTGCCTATAGCAGCGCCGGCTGATGGGTCTGTGGAAATCCCTGGGGAGACAGCCTATGTAGCTGCTGTCACCGCAGTCAGAGTGCCTGAAATGCAGATAACGTTCTGCCTTCTGGACCCTCCTCAGTCACAGGCGTGACTGAACCAGAGATGGACCCAGTGCAGGTTGCAGAGGGTTCCCGTGGGGAAGGGACCCTGATGTCGCTTCTGGCTGCTCCTAGCCAGGAGTTCCAGGCTTCTCTGCACTCAGATGTGAGCCTGGAGAATTTGAGACACCTCGCTGAGACGCCCACCTCCGTGACGGATAAAGAGAGGGTGTTCAGGGAAAAAGGGAGGTTGTAGCGGCAGACAATACCCGGTAAACCCAAAAGGAGTGGTTGAGGGAAAGACAGCTGATTGTCCTGCACCAAGTCAGTTGCGGATTACCCATGAGATCCCGCTCACCTGACAATTGGGGATCAGCAAAATTAAGGCCCGGCTGTCTCAACACTTCTATTGGCCCAAGATGGGGACAGATGTGACAAACTACAGCCGCACCTGTATCACCTGTCAAAGAAAGGTGGAAGGTGGAGCCTGCTTTTACGGCTCCCCTGATCCCTTTGCCAGGGATAGAGGAACCTCTCCAGAGGTTCGCTGTGGTCATTGTGGACCTGCTGGCCATCCCCAGCAGCTCTGTAAAGCAATATGTCCTCACTGTAGTAGACAACGCTACCCGGTACCCAGAGGCAGTGACTCTGTCCTCAACTAGGGCAGATAAGGTGGCGGATGCACTGTTGGCCATCTTTTCATGGGTAGGATTTCCCCCAGGGAGATGCTTACCAATCAAGGGACTCAATTCATGACTCGCCTAATGGAGGCTCTCTGTAAGAGAATGCAGGTGAAGCGTCTGGTATCGAGTGCGTATCACCCACAGACTAATGGCTTGTGTGAGCACTTCAACGGTACCCTCAGACAGATGCTACGCATGCTGGTTGAGACCCAAGGACGTGAGTGGTAGCGGTACTTCCCACACCTGCTATTCGCTTACCAAGAGGTTCCGCAGGCCTCGACGGGGTTCTCCCCCTTCGAGCTCATGTACGGTAGGCCAGTCCGGGGACCCCTTGGGTTGGTAAGGGAATCCTGGGAAGAGGAGCCGAACCTTTCTGAAGTGTCCATAGTGGAGTATGTCATGAGCTTCCGTGACAAAATGCAGACCTTGATGTAGTTGGTGCATGACAACATGATGCAGGTTCAGGATAATCAGAAGCACTGGTACGACCAGAACGCCTGGGAGCGGACCTACCAGGTGGGTCAAAAGGTGTGGGGGCTGGTCCCCGAACCAAAAGATAAGCTTCAGGCAGCCTGGAAAGGCCCGTATGTCGTCCACCAACAGCTCAACCCGGTCACCTACGTGGTCATGCTTGACCACGCACGGGGTAGGCGAATGGCCTTTCACGTCAATATGATGAAGGCTCATCACGAGCGTGAAGCCTACGTCCTACCGATCTGCAGCCTGCCCGAAGACGGGGAGGAAGACCCCCTCCTGGACATACTGGCCCAAGGCAAGGCCGGTGGGTCCATCGAGGACATGAAGGTCAGGCGCCTTGTTAACTGAACCCCAGCGGTCACAATTGCGGACCACGCTGGAACCCTTCTGGGCCGTGTTCTCCCACCTGGTACTGGTTAAAACTGGTATAGAAAGCCTGAGCTTCTATTGTTCTTTCAAGGTTATATATATTGGCACTGATCAGGGCTAGAGATATAAGAACTATATATTCCGGATGTCCATCGAGGGATCTGTAACTCCTTGAAATCGCTAGAAGCTAAACCCAACAAGTGCAAAGTGAGGGTTTCTCCATAAGTGGGTCATGTAAGTGTGCCGTGTTTACACTTAAAAGAATCGCCCCGACGTGGTGCACCTCTTCATCGTGGTGTCTTTCATATGCGAGATTCATACAGCGAGCTAGGTAGAAAAATGGTTGCCATAACACAAAGTAAAAGGGGAGGTTTCAGCCTCTATGTAAGGTCACCACAGGGGAGTGCCTTGGGTTTAGGCTAGTAAATAAGTGAGGGAAGCAAGCAGTCTTCACGTGTCTTTGTCCGGGTCTAGCTGCTATACAGAGTCCCCTCCTCCACAGCACACGGTTGGCCATGAGATAAGATGACATGACAAACTGTAAGTGTTTATTTTCAACCTTAGCCCCATTTTATTTGTAATTGTGTTGTATATATAATATTTGTCTCCTTTATAATATTTTTTTATACCTCTCTAAACGCTGCCTACCTTTTTTGGAGTAAAATATAAAATTACTAGCTTGTCTCTCCTTGCTCTATAACGTACGGTCAAGTCTTCTGAAGTGAATTACGCTACTAATCTGGGTTGGCTTCAGACCCATTAATAATTAAGAAATCGGAGATGGTGGCTGCATAATTTGTCCTGTGCAATTGGGAGTCTTTGCAGTGACCGGCGGCATTGATAATTATTGTTCCTGGCTGAGTGAGAGTAGTTATATTGCCCTTGCTGCAGCTGCCCAATAGCCAGTACATGGAAGGCAGCCTTTCTGGTGACTAATTATTCTAGGTGCAGTACCTGGTCTGCCCTTAGGGTAAAGGGGGCGCCAGAGAGCTGCAAGTTCCAAACCGGAAATGGGAAGTGGGATATAGATAAATCCCCTTCAGAAAGAACCAGGGGCAACCAAACAACCCCGATTCATGACAAATTGGTGTGAGTGGTGGGGATGATAAAGGTATCCTTCCTGTGAACCGTGACATATTGGTGGCAGCACAGTGGGATTCCTGACAGCCCCTGGTGGCAAGGTTCACATAACCACCGATACGTGGACCAGTAAGCACAGAAAGGGACGTTACATTGCCCTGACTGCCAGCTGGGTAAATGTAGTGGCAGCTGAGACAGAGGCAGAAGGCGTTTTTGCACATGTCCTACCACCTACGAGGATTGCTGGACATTTCTCTGTCCATGTTGCCTCCTCCTTATACTCTGCTTTCTCCATCACCACCTCATCCGGTCACAGTAAGACGTGCACCACCAACTTCAGCACAACCACGGCAAAACAACAGCAGGCTGTTCTGAAACGCATCCATTTGGGGGGAAAAAAAGCCCAGGAGCTGTAGACGGGGATCAAACAGTAGACAGATGAGTGGTTGGTGCCAGTGAACCTTAAGCCCAGCCTGGTGGTGCAGTATAACAGGCGAAATCTCATAGCAGCTGCGGGCCTGGCCGATTTGATGCATATCCCTTGCCTGGAACATGTGCTGAATTTGGTGGTGCAGAGCCTCCCTAAAATTACCCATATATATCAGAGCTGCTGCTGAAAGTGCGGGCAATGTGTGCGCTCTTCTGGAATTCTCACCCTTCTGCTGCGCGCCTGTCTGCGCTGCAGAGTCCCTTCTGCCTTCCCATTCACTGTCTCATATGCGATGTACCTACAAAGAAGACCTCCACCTCCCATATGCTGGAGAGACTGTGCGAGCCGTAGCAGGTAATAGTGGACTTTCAGCTGCAGCACGCACGGATGAGTCGCTCTATGGAACAATACTAGTGATATTACATAGTTACATAGTTATTAAGGTTGAAGGAAGACTTTAAGTCCATCTAGTTCAACCCATAGCCTAACCTAACTTTCCCTAACATGTTGATCCAGAGGAAGGCAAAAAAAACCCATGTGGCAAAGAGTAAGCTCCACCTTGGGGAAAAAAATTCCTTCCCGACTCCACATACGGCAATCAGACTAGTTCCCTGGATCAACGCCCTATCAAGGAATCTAGTGTATATACCCTGTAACATTATACTTTTCCAGAAATGTATCCAAACCCCTCTTAAATTTAAGTAATGAATCACTCATTACAACATCATACGGCAGAGAGTTCCATAGTCTCACTGCTCTTACAGTAAAGAATCCGCGTCTGTTATTATGCTTAAACCTTTTTTCCTCCAAACGTAGAGGATGCCCCCTTGTCCCTGTTTCAGGTATATGATTAAAAAGATCATCAGAAAGGTTTTTGTACTGTCCCCTCATATATTTATACATTAACATAAGATCACCCCTTAGTCTTCGTTTTTCCAAACTAAATAGCCCCAAGTGTAATAACCTATCTTGGTATTGCAGACCCCCCAGTCCTCTAATAACCTTGGTCGCTCTTCTCTGCACCCGCTCCAGTTCAGCTATGTCTTTCTTATACACCGGAGACCAGAACTGTGCACAGTATTCTAAGTGTGGTCGAACAAGTGACTTGTATAGAGGTAAAATTATGTTCTCCTCATGAGCATCTATGCCTCTTTTAATGCATCCCATTATTTTATTTGCCTTTGTAGCAGCTGCCTGACACTGGCCACTGAATATGAGTTTGTCATCCACCCATACACCCATGTCTTTTTCATTGACGGTTTTGCCCAGAGTTTTAGAATTAAGCACATAATTATACATCTTATTACTTCTACCCAAGTGCATGACCTTACATTTATCCCCATTAAAGCTCATTTGCCATTTATCAGCCCAAGCTTCTAGTTTACATAAATCATCCTGTAATATAAAATTGTCCTCCTCTGTATTGATTACCCTGCAGAGTTTAGTGTCATCTGCAAATATTGAAATTCTACTCTGAATGCCCCCTACAAGGTCATTAATAAATATGTTAAAAAGAAGAGGGCCCAATACTGACCCCTGTGGTACCCCACTGCTAACCGCTACCCAGTCCGAGTGTGTTCCATTAATAACCACCCTTTGTTTCCTATCCCTGAGCCAGCTCTCAACCCACTTACACATATTTTCCACTATCCCCATTATTCTCATTTTATGTATCAACCTTTTGTGTAGCTTTTGAAAAGTCCATATACACTACATCTACTGGGTTCCTTTGGTCCAGTCCGGAACTTACCTCTTCATAGAAACTGATCAAATTAGTCTGACATGAACGGTCCCTAGTAAACCCGTGCTGATACTGGGTCATGAGGTTATTCCTCTTCAGATACTCCAGTATATCATCCCTTAGAATGCCCTCCAGGATTTTACCCACAGTAGAGGTTAAGCTTACTGGCCTATAGTTTCCGAGTTCAGTTTTTGTCCCCTTTTTGAATATTGGCACCACATTTGCTATACGCCAGTCCTGTGGTACAGACCCTGTTATTATGGAGTCTTTAAAGATTAAAAATAATGGTCTATCAATGACTGTACTTAATTCCTGCAGTACTCGAGGGTGTATCCCATCCGGGCCCGGAGATTTGTCAATTTTAGTGATTTTTAGACGCCGCCGCACTTCCTGCTGGGTTAAGCAGGTGACATTTTTATCACTAGTCATTTTGTCTGCCATGGGATTTTCTTGTGTAAATACTGATGAAAAAAAGTCATTTAGCATATTGGCTTTTTCCTCATCCACCATTTCACCCAGACTATTTTTAAGGGGGCCAACACTATCATTTTTTAGTTTCTTACTATTTATGTAGTTAAAGAATATTTTGGGATTATTTTTACTCTCTCTGGCAATGAGTCTCTCTGTCTCAATCTTTGCTGCCTTGATTTGCTTTTTACAGAATTTATTTAATTGATGAGCGAGTATACTCATTGCTCGGGTTTTCCGAGCATGCTTGGATGTCCTTGGAGTATTTTGGCGTGCTCGGAGATTTAGTTTTCGTCGCCGCAACTGCATGATTTGTGACTGCTAGACAGCCTGATTAAATGTGGGGGTTGCCTGTTTGTTAGGGAATTCCACATGTATTCAGCCTGTCTAGCAGTTGCAAATCATGCAGCTGAGGTGACGAAAACGAAATCTCCAAGCACACCAAAATACTCGGAGACCACCCGAGCATGCTCGGGTAAACCCGAGTAACGAGTATACTCGCTCATCACTAAACAATAGTGCAGCGTCCCAAGGTCCTGGTCATTGCAGTAATGTCGTTCTCCCACAAGGGGGAGTGATGTTACGTCTGAAGTCAATAAAGGAGATCTCTTTACCAGGTATCACCAACCACACAACACACTTCACACTCCAGCCCGCCAGGGGGAGCTATGCTCCTATTTATTAGGGCACTCTTCACAAATAGGTAAAACTGGGGGGTTGGACAGTTAGTGAGAGAGAAGCGAGCTGGGCTTTACCCAGGCAGATTAGTCTGGTGGACGCTGGCTGGGCTACACTCAGTAAGCTGCTATCTGAGCTCCACTCAGGTAGTGGGTCCCTGACAGGGGTGGGATCCTGTCAGAGACCTAGATAGAAGGACATGGAGCTGCGCCTGCTTACCAATGCAGCAGCATCCGAAGAAAAAAACATTGAAGGGAATTGCGTTGCAGAGAGTGAGAAACGAGGTCATAGCAAAAAGGAGAGGAAACCAGAAGGAGTTCTGCCCTGTAAAAGGCTGCCTCCTTTCTGAGGCGCAGAAGCCGGTAGCTGGAACACTGAGGGAGTCATCGTCTCCAAGCTTGGTTCCAGAGACCGGCAGGACAGCTAGTTCCATATTCGTTGCCCGACCTTATACCCAGGAGGCACGGTGGCAACTGTGGGGGCCGGGGCGTGCTAAAGTCCCTGTAAAAAGGTTCAGGCCATCAGTCATACGGGTTTGTCCTATCCTTACCATCAGAGGGACAGAGAGAGAAAGACATAACATCCACAACAGTTGTGAGGACCTTACCGAGACGCACAGCAGGGAGGTACTACAACACCTAGGCGCTAGAGGAAGGCTACTGATTTCCACCTGGAAAGGGGGACTCTGGATTTGCCTTCGGACTGGCCGGACTCTGCCTGACCTGTGATCTGGTGCTCTGGACTGAGGACGCTGAAGCCTTCAGTAAAGGTAAAGAGACTGCAACCTTGTGTCCTCGTTCTTCACTGCGCCTTTCACCATCCACCATCCACACACTGGGAAGCCCTGGGGACATACTTCACCTGTGGGAAGGTATACCATCTAGCTGCCATAACATCACCCCAGCGGACCCCTAAGCAGCGTCGGTCACCCTGACCGAATACCACAGGTGGCGTCACGAACATTATCCCTTTAAAGACCTTTCCCCATTTATAACGGACGTCCCTAGGGCCGCGGACCGGGTCAGCCACCGTGACATCCCCCTTGAGAACCGAAGGGTCCAGCTCTGAGTAACCCCTAGCCCTTGGGGCGCTCCAACGATACCACCTCACCACCAATGAGTGGGCCGTGTGTGTCGTGTTGCACTGCTTTGAATACTGCACTAACATGGCCAGCTGATGATGCCATCATGTGCGTTACTATACCACTTCCATGCCTGCTGGAAAAAAAACTTCAGGCGATCATGGATGAGGTGGTGGCACAGGAGAAGCAGGAGGGACAGGGACCATTCACACTGTTATCAGGCATGTCATCCTCCTATGGCTCAGAGGGTGGGTCCCTATGCCAAGAGCAGCCTGGTACACAACTATCCAGCCAGTGGACAGTTTTGGAGGAGGAAGTCGAACCGTGTTCACGGTAGGGTGGTACTCAAAGCAGCTCACAGGCATCACTAGCGTGTTGCTGGGGGATATAGAGCACTCAGACCATATGCCTCCCATTGAGGACAGCTTGTCATTGCATCTGGGCAGCTTGGCACACATGAACAATACATGCTGCTGTGCTACAACCGCCAAGTTGCCCGGATTGTTAGCAATGCTGATTACTGGGTAGACAACCTGCTGGATCACTGTTACAAGGACAACAAACCATCATTACTTCCGTCATTGCAGCGGGATTTCAAAATGCACGTATACAAGTGCACACTGGTAGAGGCACTACAAATGACATTCCCACCTGCAATCGGGTGCTCAGTGGAAGAACAGGGCGGAGGAGGAGGAAGTCACCAAGATAGCTGAGGTACTGCCACCACCTCAAAAGGCAGGGTTAGCATGGCCGAACTGTGGAATAACCACCTCAGCATGCCACAACATCTAGCATTAGCAGGGGGCAGCATTACAACAACATGGTGGAACAGTACGTGTCTACGTGTTTCCACATACTAGGTCTGTAACATTTAACTTCTGCACAGACACATGTCCTGAGCCGGACACATGGCCTGAGCTTGCCCTTTATGCCTTGAAGGTGATGGCCTGCCCTGCTGCAAGGGTACTATCAGAATGTGTCTTTAAAACTGCAGGGGGAGTGATCACAGACAGGAGCATCCACCTGTCCATAGCCAATGTGTGGAAGTAAACAGTCATTAAAACGAACCATACCTTTGGCTGACTGGGCAACAAGACCAGCCGCACCCAGACATTGTTATACTCTATTTGCCATTCGTTTAATTTTGGCGTCTATCCTAATAAAAAAAAATAAAAACACAAAAACAGTGTTGGCTACCTCCTCCTTCACCTACACAGCCACGTCCACCTCCTCCACTTGAACCTCCACCTCCTGGTTCTAGATTGTTCTTTTTTTTATTACTCTATGTTCTTTTAAAGGGAACCTGTCACCCCGTTTTTTGAGATTGAGCTATAAATACTGTTAAATAGGGCCTGCGCTTTGTGTTCCTATAGTGTATGTAGTGTACCCCGATTCCCCATGTATGCTGAGAAATAACTTACCAAAGTCGCCGTTTTCGCCTGTCAATCAGGCTGGTCAGGTCGGGAGGGCGTGGTGACATCGGTGGTTCTTCCTCAGCTTTACGTTGGTGGCGTAGTGGCGTAGTGGTGAAGACACAGCGCGCGATCTGCACTGTCATCCCTTTCGTCGGTGGGGGCGGCCATCTTCCTGGGGCCGCGCGTGCGCAGATCGAGTGCTCTGCTGCACGGGGCTTCAGGAAAATGGCCGCGGGATGCCGCGCGTGCGCATTAGAGATCGCGGCGGCCATTTTCCCAAAGCCGAGTTTGCATCTCGGCTTTGGGAAAATGGCCGCCGCGATCTCTAATGCGCACGCGCGGCATCCCGCGGCCATTTTCCTGAAGCCCCGTGCAGCAGAGCACTCGATCTGCGCACGCGCGGCCCCAGGAAGATGGCCGCCCCCACCGACGAAAGGGATGACAGCGCAGATCGCGCGCTGTGTCTTCACCACTACGCCACTACGCCACCAACGTAAAGCTGAGGAAGAACCACCGATGTCACCACGCCCTCCCGACCTGACCAGCCTGATTGACAGGCGAAAACGGCGACTTTGGTAAGTTATTTCTCAGCATACATGGGGAATCGGGGTACACTACATACACTATAGGAACACACAGCGCAGGCCCTATTTAACAGTATTTATAGCTCAATCTCAAAAAACGGGGTGACAGGTTCCCTTTAAGTCATTTCCCAAAAACAAACAAACACAAAAACAGTTTTGGATACCCCCTCCTCTGCCTGTCCCACCTACTCCAACTACTGCTCCACTAATTTGTATAAAAAAACAAACAAAACACAAAGTGTTGGATAACCCCTCGCCTGCCTCTTCCACCTACACCACCACCTCCACCTCCTCCTCCACTTAAGGTACCTTCACACTGAGCAACTTTACAACGAGAACGACAACGATCCGTGACATTGCAGCGTCCTGGATAGCGATCTCGTTGTGTTTGACACGCAGCAGCGATCAGGATCCCGCTGTGACATCACTGGTCGTAGCTGAAAGTCCAGAACTTTATTTGGTCGTCAGGTCGGCGTGATTCGTCATGTTTGACAGCAAAAGCAACGATGCCAGCAATGTTTTTCACAGAGCTAACAACCAGCGAGAACGATAAGTACGTCACTGGATCGCTCCTGCATCGTTCTGGAGTTGCTGTGTTTGACATCTCTACAGCGACCTAACAGCGATGCTCCAGCGATCTAGTTTAGGTCGGATCGTTGTCTATATCGCTGGAGCGTCGCTTAATGTGACGGTACCCTTAGACCTTCTCATTCAAGATTATTTTTTTTATTCTCTGTGGCTTTAAGTCATTTCCCTATCCACATTTGTTTGCAGAGCAATTGTCCTGCTCTTACCCCCATTTTGCTTCCTTTCGCAGCCCCCTACCCCTTACTTCCCCCATTTTACAGCACAAAACTTTGGGCTCAAATTGGCTTTTATTTGCTGTGAACTGGTCTTATTATGCTGGTAAAGGCCCAATTATATCATGGAGCTTCCTGGGCTATTAATATCTGCTCACAGCTGTCTGCTTTGCCGGTTATTAAAAATGGGGTGACCCTAAAAGGAATGATGTGGGGTCCCCCCTATCTATATATATAATTGCCTAAGGGTTTTTCCGTCTGTCTGTCTGTCTGTCTGTCCTGGAAATCCCGCGTCTCTGATTGGTCGAAGGCCACCAGGTCTCGACCAATCAGCGACGGGCACAGCGACGATGATGTCATAAAGGACGTAGACATCCCGCGTCTCTGATTGGTCGAGGCCGCCAGGCCTCGACCAATCAGCAACGGGCACAGTATCGACGTAGATGTCATAATGGTTGCCATGGCGACGATGATGTCATAAAGGTTGCCTCGACCAATCAGCGACGGGCACAGTCTGCCGCGAAGGTCTGGCGGCCTCGACCAATCAGAGACCGGCACAGCATCGACGTAGAAATCCCGCGTCTCTGATTGGTCGAGGCCGCCAGGCCTCGACCAATCAGCAATGGGCACAGCGACGATGATGTCATAAAGGACGTAGACATCCTGCGTCTCTGATTGGTCGAGGCCGCCAGGCCTCGACCAATCAGCAACGGGCACAGCGACGATGATGTCATAATGGTTGCCATGGCGACGATGATGTCATAAAGGTTGCCTCGACCAATCAGCAACGGGCACAGGCTGCCGCGAATTCTGGAATCATCATTGTCCATATATTACAGGGACATGCATATTCTAGAATACCCGATGCGTTAGAATCGGGCCACAATCTAGGAGGCGACACTATGCATAATCGGAAAAAGATTAACTGTGGCTCCTCCTCTGCAGTATACAACCCTGGACGGCGTCAGCCTTCTCCAGTTTTGTGCAAAAGCAGTAGGAGGAATGTAACATGAATAACATAGGCATGCCTATAAGAAGGCCACTATGTACGAGCTCAAAGAACAATATGAGAACTCAACAGGGTGGGAGCTGTGTCCCCCAATTAGAGGCTAAGAGAAAGAGATTTTACGGTGAGTACACAAAAATCTCCTTTACTCTGTCGCCTCATTGGGGGACACAGGACCATGGGACGTCCCAAAGCAGTCCCTGGGTGGGAAGCAATGGACGAATATTGTGCAGACAGGCCGCTACACTTGGGGCACCGCCGCCTGCAGAACACATCTACCCAGGCTCGCGTCCGCTGAGGACTGGGTATGAACTCTGTAGTGTTTAGTAAACGTATATAGGCTAGTCCAAGTGGCCGCCTTACACACTTGTTGTGCCGAAGCCTGGTGCCGAATGACCCAGGAGGCCCCTACCGCCCGTGTAGAGTGTGCCATAATACCGGCTGGAAGAGGAGAATTTCTAAGGCGGTAGTCGTCTTGTATGGTGGATCTGATCCACCTGGCAAGGGTAGCTTTGGAAGCGGGCAGACCCTTGCGGCCGCCTTCCGGAAGAAGGAAGAGAATCAGACATCCAGAAGAACGTAGTCCTAGACACATATATACGCAATGCCCTGACAAGGTCAAGCGTATGCAGAGCCTTCTCCACTCTATGAACCGAGACCGGACAAAAGGATGGCAGTGAATTTTCCTCATTAAGGTGGAAGTGGGACACAACCTTCGGAAGGAAGGATGGGACCGTACAGAAAAACTACCCTGTCCTGGTGAAAAACCAGGAAGGACCGTCTGCAGGAGAGTGCTGTCAGTTCAGACACCCTGTGTAGCGAGGTGATTGCCACCAGGAAAAAAACACCTTCTGGAATAGAAGGCAGAGCGGGACCTCCTTAAGGGGTCTGAATGGTGGTTCCTGCAATGCTGTCAGGACCAGGTTGAGGTCCCACGTTTCTAGTGGTTGTCTGTAGGGGGGAACCAATCGGGAAACCCCCTGAAGAAAAGTCCTCACTTGTGGCTTGGTAGCAATGCGCCTTTGAAAAGCACTGAGAGGGCTAACACCTGGCTCTTAAGTGAGCCCAGGGACAGCCTGGCCTCCAGACCCGATTGGAGAAAAACCAAGTACTTTGGGTAAGGAATAAGGGAGTGGAGTCTGGCCACGAGATTCGCAGCAGGTAAAGAAAGCTTTCCAGGTACAGTATTAGATCTTGGCAGAGGCTGGCTTCCGTGCCCTGATCATGGTTAAAATGACGTCCGTCGAGAGCCCTGACTGGGTTAGAACCTAGGTTTCAATGGCCACACCGTCAAAGTGAGAGCCCCTGAGTTCTGGTGGTAGAACGGGCCTTGTGATCGAAGATCTGGGCGGTCGGGGAGGCGCCAGGTGGCGTCTTCTGTAAGTTGTACGATGTCAGCGTACCGTGTACGTCTGGGCCAGACCGGTGCGATTAAGATGGTTGGAACTCCGTCTTGCTTGATTTTTCTTCACCACTCTGGATAACAGGGGGAGAGGTGGAAAAAATGTACAGAAGCTGGAACTGGGTCCAGTCCTGAACCAGAGCGTCTGCTCCGAGCAACCATGGATCGTGTGTTCTAGCCATGAAGTTGGAGACCTTGACATTGAAGTGGGATGCTATTAGGTCCACATCTGGGGTCCCCTAGCGATGTCAGATCTGGTGAAAATATTTTGGGATGGAGACCACTGTCCCGAATCTCTTCCTTGTCGTCTGAGGAGGACTGGTTCCCAGTTGTCCACATCCGGAATGTGGACCGCCGAGAGAACCGAGCCTGTGTCCTCCACCTAGTGGAGGATGTGCGACACTTCTCGCATCGCCTGGGTACTACGGGTCCCCCCTTGGTGATTCACCTATGCCACAGTTGTGGCATTGTGCGATTGTATTCTGATGTGAGAGGCTGCCAGTAAGTGATGGAAGGCCCTCAATGCCAGGAGGATGGCACGAATTTTGTTGATGGGCATGGTCGCTTCCACTGGGGACCACTTGCCCTGTGTTGTAGGTGCACTGCACCCCAACCCGTCAGGCTTGCATCGGTGGTCAGAACCTTCCATTGACCTGTGAGAAAGGATTTCTCCTTTGCTAGCAAGGTTGGCTTGAGCAGCCAGTGCAGGGACCTCCTGGTTGACGACATTAGCTGGAATTCCCTGTCGAGAGGAAAAAGGATTCCTGTCCCAGGACTTGAGAATGGCTAGTTGGAGAGGTCTGAGGTGAAACTGGGCCAACTGGAACCGCTTTATTGCTGCCCCCATCCTGCCAGGGGCTCTCGGCCTCGACCAATCAGCAACGGGCACAGCGACGATGATGTCATAAAGGATGTAGAAATCCCACGTTTCTGATTCAGCGACGGGCACAGTATCGACGTAGATGTCATAATGGTTGCGATGGCGACGATGATGTCATAAAGGTTGCCTCGACCAATCAGCGACGGGCACAGTCTGCCGCGAATTCTGGAATCATCACTGTCCATATACTGCGGGGACATGCATATTCTAGAATACCCGATGCGTTAGAATCGGGCCACAATCTAGTTTTTAATAACCAGCCAAGGGAAATCAGACTGTTGTAAGCTGGTTTTATTATGCTGGGAAAGGGCCAATATCCATGGACCTTTCCAGCCTATTAATATCAGGTCCCAGCTCATTGATATCTAATTAACGTTGCTGGTGGTTATGCAATTAAATGTACGTTTACTTTGGCTGAAGTGGTTGAATTACTTAGAAAGGAAGTGCTGCATGTGGTAATGTGGGGGGGCGGAGCCTTATGTGGTAATGTGGGGGACGGAGCCTCGTGTGGTAATGTGTGGGGACAGAGCCTCGTGTGCTAATGTGTGGGGACGGAGCCTCGTGTGGTAATGTGTGGGGACAGAGCCTCGTGTGGTAATGTGTGGGGACGGAGCCTTGTGTGGTAATGTGTGGGGACGGAGCCTCGTGTGGTAATGTGTGGGGACGGAGCCTCGTGTGGTAATGTGTGGGGACGGAGCCTCGTGTGGTAATGTGTGGGGACGGAGCCTCGTGTGGTAATGTGTGGGGACGGAGCCTCGTGTGGTAATGTGTGGGGATGGAGCCTCGTGTGGTAATGGGGTGGGGGCGGGATTATGTATGGTGATGTGGTGGGGGCAGAGCTACTGTGCAGGGGGCGGGATTAGCACATAATCACGATGCCTCTTATATAATTAGGAATCTTTACATTGACCAGGAAGCAATTCTGACGGGAATATGGCAACGCGTCTTGGTTTAAAGCAGAGCGAGTAGTCAGACGAGGCTGCTTCCTGTCACTATTTCTCTTCAATTTATATTCAGCTATTTTCAGGAAGGCGGGACTTGCCAAAATGGAAGAAGGAAACAAAATTTCTGGACAAATCATCAACAATCTTAAATACGCAGACAATGGAACATTGATAGCAACAGGCATAGATGGAATGAAGGATTTATTACAGAGTGTCAAGATGGAAACATGGGACAGCTGCTCAACATAAAGACACAAATATTCATTACTGCCAGGTATGACTGGGACACATTTAAGATGGATGGCGACAAACGAGAAGTTGTAAAGGACTTCAACATACTTGGATCGATGATAACTCAAGATGATGCAATGACGCCGGAAGTCATTAGAATAGCTATGGGCAAATCACCAATGAAGTCACTGGACATAGTCTTCAAATCAAGGAACATTTAACTGGCGCCGAAGAAATGGCTGAAATATAGATTTTTTTTTCTATGGTAACATACGGATGCGAAACCTGGACATGAAGAAACAGGACAGAAGAAGAATCGAAATGCATGGATGGCAAGAAGAACAAACTAATCAATTTTGCAACAAATCAGGCCAGACACGTCACTCGAAGAAAGGATGACCAAACTTCGACTTGCCTACTTTGGATACAGCACACGAAGAGAGAAATCACTGGAGAAGGACATTATGGTCAGAATAGAAAGAACAAGGCTAAGAGGGAGACCAGCAACCCGATGGCTTGATACAATCAAGATAATGGCAGAGAAAACCCTGGTGGACCTATCTAGAGTTGTGCAAGATCAATCTTCCTACAGACTGTTCATCCATCAAGACGCCATGGCTCGAGAATGAACTGAGGGCCTTTAAAATAAATGTTTACATAGCCCTATATGCGGCCTTATAGGTTGCATACACTGATGTGGTCACATCCATACTGACAGCTGAGTAAAGTACAAGTGAATAGGATTTTTCCGAAACCCATATACATGCAGTGGAAATAATCCACAACACGTGCATACATTTGCAGATTTAAGTCCTTGCATCACGCAGGACTTTCTTTTTGTATGCTGTGTGTGAACATGAACTTAGGGCTCATGCTGTGCTGTAATATGATACAGCCCATAAAATCGATGGGCACATAAAGTACCTTCCTCTTAGTGGTGTGGAAACAGACAGAAGAGGGCCCCTGTGTAAGAGCAGTATATGGGCCCTTGTCAGTCAATATCTCATCAAAGTGCAGATTTCCACCTCGTTTGGAGGGGAGTAGATATGCCCCCAGTTCATATTGGACTCTGGAAGGGGCTGCACCAATAGTCTGTCTGCTTCTGCTCCCTTTATACGCCCAATAGCGATGGAGTTTTCCCTGGGAAAAGTTTAATAAATATTCTGTATACTTACTGATCTAGGAATATGATTAATATTTTTGCTCTGATCTGTGAATTAAAATATGAACCTAATTTTGCATATGAAAAGTTATCTGTAAGATGCGGATTGTGTTAGAAAAAAAACATTTTCCCCAGGAGATGAGAAAGAAACAAACCATTAAGCAATTAGTCAGCATTAGCCAGTGGAGAGGAATGTGTAATGTGCAGTTATTCCAGAATGCAGCAGTATCCGATGAGATACAAAGTGCTCCCAGGCCATATTTTCTGTACATCGGTACAGGGGCATATGTCAGTTACTCCTAACAAATTTCTTCAACGGAAGTCTTCTGCGTGATGTGAATAGAACTTTAATATGATACGCATGGCTACTTTTACAGTAGTGTGTACAGTATAGCTTTGTAGATCACAGCAATGTTTTCAGGACTAAGATCCCTGCACCAGGGTGGACACAGAGAGAAGGGACCAATATATAGGCCCTTTACAATCCAATTGTTCATCATTATGCACAATTCCACCTGCTTTGGAGGTAGATGTAGCAACCACAAGGTTTCAATGTGCAAATAAAAATAAAATATAACTGTACCCTTTATTTTTTTTTTGCCTTGTCATAATTCTAAAGTCCCCATATACAGTAGATGAAAGTAGGCCAAACCCATCGATTTTGGTGGGTTTGCCAACTCTCTGATGTGTATGGGGACCTCCTAACTCCCCCCAACAGATGATGTCTTTGGATAGAATAATTGGGCCATTGGAATTTCAACAGGCTATCCTTTTATTTTCATGAGGTATCCAGCAGCCCTACAGTGTATGAGAGTCTCCACTGTAGCCCCACACTGTGTAATGTCCCTCACATTAGCTGCCACATTGTATAATCGCCAATAAAGTAGTCCCCACAGTTTATGACTGACTCCCACAGCAGCTCCCACAATACTCACCATGCTAAGGGCCTCGGCATTAGCTCCCACGCTGTATAAGGGCCCCCAATTAGCTCCCACACTGAATAAAGGCCCCTGGATTAGCTCCCAAGCTGTATAATGTTCCTGGAGCGCCCCCGTAGGGCAGTGGGGTACTCAGAGCCGGGCCCTTCAGTTCTCAAGGGGGATGTCACAGTGGCTGACCCGGTCTGTGGCCCTCGGGAGGTCCATTGATAAAAGGGAAAGGTCTTTAAAGGGATATGTTCGTGACGCCACCTGTGGTATTCGGTCAGGGTGACCGACGCTGCTTAGGGGTCCACTGGGGTGATGTTATGGCAGCTAGATGGTATACCTTCCCACAGGTGAAGTGTGTCCTCAGGGCTTCCCAGTGTGTGGATGGTGGATGGTGAAGAACGAGGACACAAGGTTGCAGTCTCTTTACCTTTACTGAAGGCTTCAGCGTCCACAGTCCAGAGCACCAGACCACAGGGCAGGCAGAGTCCGGCAGGTCTGAAGGCAAATCCAGAGTCCCCTTATCCAGGTGGAAATCAGGAGCCTTCCTCTAGCGCCTGGATGTTGTAGTACCTTACTGCTGAGCCTCTCATAAGGTCCTCACAACTGTTGTAGATGTTATGTCTCTCTCTGTCCCCCAGATGGATAGGAACAACCTGTATAACTGGTGGCCTGTTGCTTTTTACAGGGACTCTAGCACGCCCCAGCCTCCACAAGTTGCCACCGTGCCTCCTGGGTATAGGTCGGGCAGGTAACGTGGAATTATCTGTCCTGCCAGTCTCTGAAGTAAAGCGTAGAGATCCTTACTCCCTCGGTATTCTGGCTACCGGATTTCTGCGCCTCAGAAGGAAGCAGCCTGCTCCTGGCTGGTCTCCGTCTGATTTTCCTCTCCTGTGCTCTGCTTTCCTGCACACTCTCTGCAATATGTACGCTTTAGTGTCTTCTTCTAGGAGCTGCAGCACTTCAGGCTCCAGGACTCCGTCCTCTCCCTCAGTCCTCCTGACAGGAACTGAACTCTGAACCCCTTTTCCCTCCAGATCAGGATGTTTTATAGGGGAGTTCATCTTAAACCGACTTAGAGCTCCCCCTTCTGGTCTGGAGTGTGAACATGTTGCATGCATTATGTTACCTGATAAAGAGATCTCCCAGGGACTGACTGCATTTTCTTCTCGGTTTATCTAAAGTACATTATCAACTATTACATTATTACTATCTAAACCTAAATTTTCAACTTTATTTGCTATATTACTCTGTAATATATTAACCCTTTAGCAAAGTGCAACAATTCAACATTCCCTTTATGGGTAAAGTCAAGTCTTTTTCTGAGGTAGTGCAAAGCATTAATCACATCATCAGTATTCAAGTCAGTTTAAAGGTGACGTGATGCGAGGGACCTGTGACGAACCTCCAACGTTGGTCTTGGGTGGGCTACAAGACGTGTATCCTTACCTGGAATTCAGCCACACCAAAGGGTTTTTCTTCAGGTCTGCAAAGCAAAGTAATTTTTACAGCAAGATTAACAGCAGTTTCTGTTAGAGGCAGTCGCTGTAAAAGCCCCTTTTATAAAACCAGTAAGAAGCACCTTTAAGAAGGTGCAAACTATTTACAATGGACAGTTTCTGATCATGCGCAGTTCATGATTCACAGTTCTTAGAAACAATGATGAAACTTGTGCAAAACATAGGATCCCTTTAACAGGGGACCCCTTTAAGAGTTAACCCTTGACGGGTTTAAAGTAGGAAAAAGAGAAAGTTTTAAAGAACTATTGACAATCTTTTCGGTATTCTTTTATGCAGACGGCTTCCAGGGCTTCACTTGGCACTGAATCCTTCCTGGCCTGGGAAGGGTTCGATCCAGGGTCACACCTGGTGCCAAGTAAACACCGTTGGTTTGTCTTTCATGGATAGTTAAGTCATGCACAGCGATGGAGGTCTGCGTAGCTTGAGTATGGGCATTTACTGCAGCAGAGGTAGCAGCTACTGGCGGTTCAGCTGCAGTAGTAATGGGGACGATTTATTGGACCCCCTGCGACGCTAGGAGTGGGATTGATGTCTCGTCGGTGGTACGGGGAGTCGCTGGAGCTGGGACGACGGCTGGTGTTCGGTCACAGTCGGGGCAAGGAGCAGTCACTGAGTCGGAATCAGCAGCTGGGGAAGAGCGGTCACTGGAGCAGGATCAGTCGGTGGGGCAGGGACGTTTTCTGTACCTGCGTCTGATGTGGTTCCACCGATGCCGGTCCGCTCCGCTGATGAGGACACTGGAGTCTGCTGCTGCCCGGACCGCGATTCTTCCAGTGTGATCCTCCTGCACGGGGCCGACTTCCATTTCTTCACTGCTGTCAGCTCTGCGTCCGGGAGTTGGTGGCTCGGCTCCAGGAAGCCCACATCCTCCTGCGGCGGCAAGTCCGGGTACTCCTCTGATGGTTCGAGACAGCTCTGGGTCACTTAGTCGTCATTCAGGTACCTGCTGGTCGCCATTTCTGCTCCCAGATCTGTGGCTGCACATGCACACTGCTCCTCCATTTTCTAGGGGAGGGGGGCTCCTTCTCTTCCTTGGTCCCACCATTGCAGATATGGAGGCGGATCTCCTTGGCTGCTGGGAACATCTTCATCTCGTAGCAGTAGTCGGAGGGGGCGGTTGTTGCTTTTGGCGCTGCTTCGGTAGTCTCCTCCCATGTTGGCACGCCCTTCTTCTTCTCCTGCACTCCATCGTGGCGCTGTAATGGTGGCGGTTTTGGCGGGAATTTTGGCGGCAATTCGCAACAACAGTCTTTTAGGGAATTACAATTCAAGCACAATTCTGGCACAGTTCTTAGGCGCACATGACCGGATTTTCAGGCTTAAGTAGATCCTGTTCGTGACGCCAAAAGATTGGAGCGCCCCGTAGGGCAGTGAGGTACTCGGAGCCGGGCCTTTCGGTTCTCAAGGGGGATGTCACGGTGGCTGACCCGGTCCGTGGCCCTCGGGAGGTCTATTGATAAAAGATATGTTCGTGACGCCACCTGTGGTATTCTGTAAGGGCGACCAATGCTGCTTAGGGGTCCGCTGGGGTGATGTTATGGCAGCTAGATGGTATACCTTCCCACAAATGAAGTGTGTCCCCAGGGCTTCCCAGTGTGTGGATGGTGGATGGTGAAAGGCGCAGTGAAGAACGAGAACACAAGGTTGCAGTCTCTTTACCTTTACTGAAGGCTTCAGCATCCACAGTCCAGAGCACTGGATCACAGGGCTGGCAGAGTCCGGCCGGTCTGAAGGCAAATCCAGAGTCCCCTTATCCAGGTGGAAATCAGGAGCCTCCCTCTAGCGCCTGGATGTTGTAGTACCTTACTGCTGAGCCTCTCATAAGGTCCTCACAACTGTTGTAGATGTTCTGTCTTTTTCTGTCCCCCAGATGGATAGGAACAACCCATATGACTGGTGGCCTGAGGCTTTTTACAGGGACTCTAGCATGCCCCAGCCTCCACAAGTTGCCACCGTGCCTCCTGGGTATAGGTCGGGCAGGTAATGTGGAATCTGTCCTGCCAGTCTCTGAAGTAAAGAGTAGAGATCCTTACTCCCTCAGTATTCTGGCTACCGGATTTCTGCGCCTCTGAAGGAAGCAGCCTGCTCCTGGCTGGTCTCCGTCTGATATTCCTCTCCTGTGCTCCGCTTTCCTGCACACTCTCTGCAATATGTTCGCTATAGTCAGGGTCGGACTGGGGCACCGGGACACCGGAGAATCCTCCGGTGGGCCCCACCCCCAGCCCCCCTCATTTGTGCCTGCCCTTCATCATGCTCATAGCTTGCACATGTTATTGCATAGCCGGCATCGGCTGGCAGACTGCACAGGTGATGGGAAGTGCAGGAGCAGCTACTTCACATCACCTGCTGCCGCTGCCATTCCTCTGCCAGGAGAGCTGTGTGTGTGTGCCGACCCTCACTTCAGCCAGCACAGTCAGAGGAACAGCTGACTGTGAGGCTGAGAGCAGACAGCACACACAGCTGACCGGCCACAGTCACCTGTTTCTTGTGCTGCGGACTCTCTGCTCCTCTTCTACAAAGCCCTGGGCAGCAGTGTAAACGCTGATTGGCTGCAATTCAGCCAATCAGCGTTAGTTTTCTTTGTGTGAGCTCACAGCACAGCTCAGGCAAGGAGCTGTGCTGTGATTGGTCAGCAGTCCTACTACCCAAGCAGGCAGCAGTGGAGCAGAGGGAGACTGATGGCTGCAGTCAGTGTGACTGTAAGTAATAACTCTATGATGCCGGCACCTGAGTAGATCTCCGGCCACAGAGGCAGTAAGGGGAGGGGGCCCCATGCATCCTATAGGTGACACAGGAGAGGGGGCCCACAGTGATATTCTAATTTTCTTGTGGGCCCCCTCCCCTATTGTGTCAACCACCTCTATTTTAGGCTATGTGCACACGTATTCTGGGTCCACTGCGGATTTTTCTGCAGCGGATTTGATAAATCCGCAGTGGAAAACCGCTGTTGATTTATGGCGGATTTACCGCGGTTTTTCTGCATTTTCCACTGCGGTTTTACAACTGCGGTTTTCCATAGGGGCTGCTGTAAAACCGCTGCGGAAAACGCAGAAAGAAGTGACATGCTGCGGAATGTAAACCGCTGCGTTTCTGCGTGGTTTTTTCCGCAGCATGGGCACAGCGTTTTCTGTTTCCCATAGATTTACATGGTACTGTAAATGCATAGGAAACTCCTGCGGATCCGCAGCAAAATCCGCATCGTGTGCACATAGCCTTACTGTGGCTCCCCTTTCACTCTCTGAGCAGGCCCATAGGAAATTAGAGGTGAAATAGTGGGGGAGGGGGCCACAGGAAAATAGAGGTGAAACAGTGGGGGAGGGGGCCCATAGGATATTGGGTGACACAGTGGTGACGGGGGTCCTCAGGTGATTAACACCTTTACGACATGATGAAATATAGGCTGAACTGGATGGACAAATGTCTTTTTTCGGCCTTACTAACTATGTTACTATGTTACTATGACATCTGCCTTACATGTATGGCGCATGTTAAATGCTAGTGTCAATCTCTGACTGCAGCATCTAACACATGCCAGCATGCGTGCGTATCATTCTCTCACCCATTGGTACCCATGAGGTGATCGTGGGTCGCCGATGGGTTTTAATGACAGCCAGGGGTCTTCTTCCTGTAGCCGAGCTTTAAAGGAGACCATAATTTCTTCTATATGCAGGGATGCTGTGGCATCACTGTATATAATAGCACATGTGATCGGATGATCGCATCTTCATGTCCTCTAAGGCTGTGTGCACACGTTGCGGATTAGGCTTAGGAATTTCTGGTGCGGATTCTGCCTCTCCTGGCAGAAAACGCACCTGCGGATTTGTCGCATTTTTTTGTGCGGTTCTGCAGCGTTTTTTGTGCGTTTTTGCTGCGGTTTTTTTGCGGATTTGCTGCGGTTTTTACTCCTGAGATTTTCTATAATGGAATGGGTACAAAAACGCTGCAGGTTCACAAAAAAGAAGTGACATGCTACTTCTTTTAAACCGCAGCGTTTCCGCAGCAGATTTTCCACAAAGTGCGCACAGCATTTTTTTTCTCATTGATTTACATTGTACTGTAAATCAATTGCGGATCTGCAGCGTTTCTGCACTGCATAAAATGCTGTGGATCCGCAGAGAATCCGCAACGTGTGCACATAGCCTAAGGGGCTAACTGTACCAGTGAAAGGTAAAAAGAAAATAAAAAAAATCCTAAAAGTTCAAATCAACCTTTTTATCCCATTGAATATAAATATATTTTGAAAATAAAAAACAACAAATATTTGGTATTGTTAGGTTCAGAAAAGTCCGATCGATC
Source organism: Ranitomeya imitator (assembly GCF_032444005.1). Lineage (NCBI taxonomy): Eukaryota > Metazoa > Chordata > Amphibia > Anura > Dendrobatidae > Ranitomeya > Ranitomeya imitator. The sequence goes on along the minus strand of NC_091284.1, from coordinate 736,405,411 downwards.
AAACTATAAAACAACTTGATCAGAAAACACCGTAAAAAAGAAATAAATGCCAAATGTCCTTTTTTCTGTTCACCACAATTCCACAAAAAAAGCTACAGTATAACAAATGATGAAAACATTACCTCTATCCCAAAATCGTACTAACAAAAACAATGTCTTGCCCCCAACAGAAAGCTTCCCTGTCTGTAATAAAATACGCAGCAGTCACCGTCTTCTGCCGCTGTGTCGTTGCTTCTGTCTTCATTGCAGTGGAATATGGACACCGGTAAGTAACATAGTAACATAGTAACATAGTTAGTAAGGCCGAAAAAAGACATTTGTCCATCCAGTTCAGCCTATATTCCATCATAATAAATCCCCAGATCTACGTCCTTCTACAGAACCTAATAATTGTATGATACAATATTGTTCTGCTCCAGGAAGACATCCAGGCCTCTCTTGAACCCCTCGACTGAGTTCGCCATCACCACCTCCTCAGGCAAGCAATTCCAGATTCTCACTGCCCTAACAGTAAAGAATCCTCTTCTATGTTGGTGGAAAAACCTTCTCTCCTCCAGACGCAAAGAATGCCCCCTTGTGCCCGTCACCTTCCTTGGGATAAACAGATCCTCAGCGAGATATTTGTATTGTCCCCTTATATACTTATACATGGTTATTAGATCGCCCCTCAGTCGTCTTTTTTCTAGACTAAATAATCCTAATTTCGCTAATCTATCTGGGTATTGTAGTTCTCCCATCCCCTTTATTAATTTTGTTGCCCTCCTTTGTACTCTCTCTAGTTCCATTATATCCTTCCTGAGCACCGGTGCCCAAAACTGGACACAGTACTCCATGTGCGGTCTAACTAGGGATTTGTACAGAGGCAGTATAATGCTCTCATCATGTGTATCCAGACCTCTTTTAATGCACCCCATGATCCTGTTTGCCTTGGCAGCTGCTGCCTGGCACTGGCTGCTCCAGGTAAGTTTATCATTAACTAGGATCCCCAAGTCCTTCTCCCTGTCAGATTTACCCAGTGGTTTCCCGTTCAGTGTGTAATGGTGATATTGATTCCCTCTTCCCATGTGTATAACCTTACATTTATCATTGTTAAACCTCATCTGCCACCTTTCAGCCCAAGTTTCCAACTTATCCAGATCCATCTGTAGCAGAATACTATCTTCTCTTGTATTAACTGCTTTACATAGTTTTGTATCATCTGCAAATATCGATATTTTACTGTGTAAACCTTCTACCAGATCATTAATGAATATGTTGAAGAGAACAGGTCCCAATACTGACCCCTGCGGTACCCCACTGGTCACAGCGACCCAGTTAGAGACTATACCATTTATAACCACCCTCTGCTTTCTATCACTAAGCCAGTTACTAACCCATTTACACACATTTTCCCCCAGACCAAGCATTCTCATTTTGTGTACCAACCTCTTGTGCGGCACGGTATCAAACGCTTTGGAAAAATCGAGATATACCACGTCCAATGACTCACCGTGGTCCAGTCTATAGCTTACCTCTTCATAAAAACTGATTAGATTGGTTTGACAGGAGCGATTTCTCATAAACCCATGCTGATATGGAGTTAAACAGTTATTCTCATTGAGATAATCCAGAATAACATCCCTCAGAAACCCTTCAAATATTTTACCAACAATAGAGGTTAGACTTACTGGCCTATAATTTCCAGGTTCACTTTTAGAGCCCTTTTTGAATATTGGCACCACATTTGCTATGCGCCAGTCCTGCGGAACAGACCCTGTCGCTATAGAGTCCCTAAAAATAAGAAATAATGGTTTATCTATTACATTACTTAGTTCTCTTAGTACTCGTGGGTGTATGCCATCCGGACCCGGAGATTTATCTATTTTAATCTTATTTAGCCGGTTTCGCACCTCTTCTTGGGTTAGATTGGTGACCCTTAATATAGGGTTTTCATTGTTTCTTGGGATTTCACCTAGCATTTCATTTTCCACCGTGAATACCGTGGAGAAGAAGGTGTTTAATATGTTAGCTTTTTCCTCGTCATCTACAACCATTCTTTCCTCACTATTTTTTAACGGGCCTACATTTTCAGTTTTTATTCTTTTACTATTGATATAGTTGAAGAACAGTTTGGGATTAGTTTTACTCTCCTTAGCAATGTGCTTCTCTGTTTCCTTTTTGGCAGCTTTAATTAGTTTTTTAGATAAAGTATTTTTCTCCCTATAGTTTTTTAGAGCTTCAATGGTGCCATCCTGCTTTAGTAGTGCAAATGCTTTCTTTTTACTGTTAATTGCCTGTCTTACTTCTTCGTTTAGCCACATTGGATTTTTCCTATTTCTAGTCCTTTTATTCCCACAAGGTATAAACCGCTTACACTGCCTATTTAGGATGTTCTTAAACATTTCCCATTTATTATCTGTATTCTCGTTTCTGAGGATATTGTCCCAGTCTACCAGATTAAGGGCATCTCTAAGCTGTTCAAACTTTGCCTTCCTAAAGTTCAATGTTTTTGTGTCTCCCTGACAAGTCCCCCTAGTGAAAGACAGGTGAAACTGCACAATATTGTGGTCGCTATTTCCTAAATGCCCAACCACCTGCAGATTTGTTATTCTGTCAGGTCTATTAGATAGTATTAGGTCTAAAAGTGCTGCTCCTCTGGTTGGATTCTGCACCAATTGTGAAAGATAATTTTTCTTGGTTATTAGCAGAAACCTGTTGCCTTTATGGGTTTCACAGGTTTCTGTTTCCCAGTTAATATCCGGGTAGTTAAAGTCCCCCATAACAAGGACCTCATTATGGGTTGCAGCTTCATCTATCTGCTTTAGAAGTAGACTTTCCATGCTTTCTGTTATATTTGGGGGTTTGTAACAGACCCCAATGAGAATTTTGTTACCATTTTTCCCTCCATGAATTTCAACCCATATGGACTCGACATCCTCATTCCCTTCGCTAATATCCTCCCTTAAAGTGGACTTTAGACAAGACTTTACATAGAGACAAACCTCTCCTCCTCTCCGATTTTTACGATGCTTTCTAAACAGACTGTAACCCTGTAAGTTAACTGCCCAGTCATAGCTTTCATCTAACCATGTCTCGGTTATTCCCACTATGTCAAAGTTACCTGTAGATATTTCTGCTTCTAGTTCTTCCATCTTGTTTTACTACACACAGTATTTTACTACACACACTGGACCTAGTAGTAGTGTAGTATATAGAGGATCTGTCAGTTCTCCTATGTGGTGTAGTATATATAGGATCTGTCAGCTCTCGTGTGTGGTGTGGTATATAGGATCTATCCTGTGTGGTATTTTTAAACTGCATGGTGGGCCCCAAGAATGATTTTTCTCTGGTGGGCCCAAGGTACTCCAGTCCGACGCTGGCTATAATGTCTTCTTCTAGGAGCTGCAGCACTTCAGGCTCCAGGACTCCGTCCTCTCCCTCTGTCCTCCTGACAGGAACTGAACTCTGAACCCCTTTTCCCTTCAGATCAGGATGTTTTATAGGAGAGTTCACCTTAAACCGGCTTAGAGCTCCCCCTTCTGGTCTGGAGTGTGAACATGTTGCATGCATTATGTTACCTGATAAAGAGATCTCCTTTATTGCCTTCAGACATAACATCACTCCCCCCTAGAGGAGAACGATATTACTGCAACGACCAGGACCCTGGGGCGCTGCATTCCCAGCTTTAGCTTCCATGCTGTATGAGGGGTCCCCCACAGTAGCCCCCATTCAGTTTGAGGGGTATTCATACTTTATGATGCACCAAAATCCCATCACACATCTTAAATAAAATAAAAAGCATCCTATACTCACCTAATCCTGATGAGTCTCTGGTAAAGCGCAAGCACAGAACATCAGAGTCCCGACAGTACAATTACGTCACTGCCCTGGGACTCTGAAGTCCTGTGCGTGCACCAATGCACCACCTGCTGTTCTGTAGGTTAAGGCTTAAAGACCTGTGGTCTACAGAACTGAGAGAGGTAGTGCAGAAAGATCGTGTCTCCCTGCTCTACTGCAGAAATTAACTATATTGGCACGCTGTGCACACCAATATAGTTAACCATAGCTCCGGGTGGGCCCCTCTGAGGGAGCTGCAACCGCACCTTCTGTACCCTCGGTAGCTGAAGAGGCAATTTGCGTATACAAATTCTCTAATAAGCTGAGTGTTTCTGTATGTCGTGGAGTCAGGAGAGATGGCTTTCTGTTGAACGAATGTTCAGCTGACAGTTCTCAAGTGTATGATCAGCTTTAGAAGTTACGGTATGCATCACAGATCCAAACAATATATTTATCTTTATTATTTTGTGCAACTATGGAAAAAAATAGGATTAAAAATTGTATTAATTTCCTTTAGATAAATGCAGAATTCAAAAGTCCTGATCAATTCAAGCTAATACGCTGCAGCGTTCAATATAACGGTGGCATCTCAGTCTTATGTAACCCACCACTTAACAGAATAGAGCATAAATAAAGATGTGAGGAATTAATAATGCAATGCATGTCAGGGTAACATTGTTTCCTTTTCATCCAATACTGTGAGTGTGAAATTGATCCACTGGGTGGGACCCCTTTCCAGGAAACTAGAGGCCACATACCAGGAATTCCAGCAGAATCAGCCGCCCAGTGACATCACCTCAAAATATTTGGAGCTTGTTTTAACTGTTTCTCATGGAAAGGTAAAGTGTTACTGATAAGTAAGATTATATGACAGGAGCTCCAAATAAAGCAATAAGGAAAACTATTAAGGCCCCCATACACATTAGATGGCTACCAGCTGGTTGACCGTTTTGCCAACAGACAATTTCCTCATACACAGGAACGCTTTAGTACGCCTGTGTTCTCCATGAGAGAGCCACTGTCAGACTCCACTGGCAGCAGCTTATCTTTGTGCTGAACAAAAGTATTGGTCTTTGAATTCAACAGACTGGACCCTTCTCTCTCTCTCAACATCTCTTGAGGGAGAGTTGAGACAATCCCACACATAGTACATTGTTGACCAGTTCAACCGATTATCATGGGTTCAGCTGACTATAGTTTAATGCAGTGGTCCCCTACCTGTCTTACCTTGAAAGCCACATTCAGCTCTGATAGATGGTCGCAAGCCACATCCAGCACTTCTCCTTCCCAGTAGTAACACCCAGAGTTCCCCATTACAGGTATAATGACAAGTAAAGCTTTCCCACAGAAGGCGCATCAAAACCTTGTACCTTCATCTCTTATAGGAAACATACTTACATCACCGATGGAATAATTACGCTCTGGAGAAGAAAATGCTTTAGAGAAGAACCCACAGGAGACTAATCGACCCGATTTAGACCTCTGTAAAAGTACAGCTCCAGCTCCAATAGAGGACGTATCCACTTCAAGAATAAATGGTCTATTAGTATCCGGTTGATGAAGCACAGACGCCAAAGCAAATTCACGCTTCAGAGTTTGGAAGGCAGTTTCGGCCTCCGGAGGCCAAAGATTAGGGTCTGCAGCGCCCCAGGGTCCTGGTCGTTGCAGTAATATCATTCTCCTCTAGGTGGGAGTGATGTTACGTTTGGAAGCAAAAGGAAAGACACCCGAATCCAGGTATCACAAACATGCAACACATTTCGCACTCCAGGCCACCAGGGGGAGCTATGCTCCTATTTATTAGGGCACTCTTCACACTGAGGTAAAACTGGTTGCCTGGGGAGGAAGTTAGTTAGCTGCTGGCTGAGCTTTGCTCAGGTAGTTGGTCCCTGACAGGGGTGGGAGCCTGTCAGAGGCTGAGACAGACGGACATGGAGCTGCACCTGCCCTGAGTGCGGCAGTTCCTAAAAAAGGACACGAAAAGAGAATTGTATTGTAGAGAGGGTGAAGAAGTCATAGCAAAGGAGTGGATACCAGAAGGAGTTCTGCCCTACACAGGCTGCCTCCTTCGGAGGCGCAGGATCCCGGTAGCCGGAACACCGAGGGAGCAACAGTCCTTTATGCCTTGCTCCAGAGACTGGCAGGACAGCTAATTGCAAGTTACTGATCCACCCCTACACCCAGGAGGCAAGGTGGCACCCACGAGAGGCCGCGGCATGATAGAGTCCCTGTAAAAAGCCTCAAGCCACCGGTCATACGGGTTTGTCCTATCCATCTGGGGGACAGAGAGAGAGACATAACATCTACGACATCTGTGAGGACCTTATGAGAGGCTTAGCAGTAAGGTACTACAACACCAAGGAGCTAGAGGAAGGCTACTAATTTCTACCTGGATAAGGGTGCTCCAGGTCGACTCACTTGCGAACTAGAGCAGAAATTGGTTTAGTCAAGGAGGAGAAATGAGGGATAAATTGTCTATAATAATTGGCAAAGCCAAGAAATCGCTGAATAGCCTTTACCCCTGAAGGATGTGGCCAATTCAGAACGGCAGACACCTTCTCAGGATCCATCTTTAGGCCATCCTTAGAAACAATATAACCCAGGAAAGGTACGGAAGACTGTTCAAAGACACTTTTCTCAATCTTCCCGAAGAGATGATTCTCCCTTAAACGTAGTAAAACTTGGCGAACATCTTGTCGATGAGTAGATAAATCTGGAGAGAAGACGAGGATGTCGTCCAAGTAGACTACGACACTAGTATAGAGGCAATCTCGAAAGATATCATTGACGAACTCTTGGAACACAGCAGGAGCATTACAAAGTCCAAAAGGCATTACCAAATACGTAGTGTCCATCTCGAGTGTTGAATGCGGTTTTCAACTCGTCCCCCGCACGGATACGAACCAAGTTGTAGGCTCCCCGAAGATCTAGCTTGGTAAAAATTCATCCTCCCCTCAGGCGGTCGAAGAGTTCTGAAATAAGAGGCAAAGGGTATTTATTCTTCACAGTGATGTTATTTAACCCCAAAAAAAGAATAAACAACCAAAAAGATATATAATTCAAAAGCAAAAGAAAAAAAGTGGTTAGCACTCACCAAACCCGATGCTGTAAAAAGTCTTTATTTTGACATGGACATGGACAGGGAGAACATGATGTCCAAAGGATGACAGCTGTTTCGCGCTACATGCGCTTCCACAGATCCCGAACTTTTTACAGCATCGGATTTGGTGAGTGCTAACCACTTTTTTTCTTTTGCTTTTGATGTTATTTAACCCTCTGTAGTCAATGCAAGGGCGAAGGGTACCATCCTTCTTTTTCACAAAAAAGAAACCTGCCCCAGCTGGAGATGAAGCTTTTCGAATGAAACCTCTGGTAAGGTTCTCCTGAACATAGTCCGACATAGCTTGAGTTTCTGCAGGCGAGAGAGGATAGATTCTTCCTCCAGGAGGTGTGGTACCAGGTACGAGGTCTATAGGACAGTCGTAGGGTCGATGTGGCGGAAGAGTCTCCGCCTCCTTTTTGTCAAAAACATCCGCAAAAGAAGAATAAACAGAGGGCAACCCGGAAGGGATGGGGAAGGGATAGGGGACACCAACAGGACGCACCGGCAGCAGACAACGAGTTCGACAGAATCCCCCCAATTAAGAATGTTGCCCCTATGCCAATCTAAGAAGGGTTTGTGAACCCGTAACTGCGGAAGGCCGAGGAGAATAGGATGAGAGATGTTGGCTAAAACAAAAAACGAAATCCTCTCCCTATGAAGAGCCCCAACTTGAAGCTCTACCAACTGCGTAACTTGAGTTATAGTCTCTTGCAGAGGCCTTCCGTCTACGGAAGCGAGAAAAAGAGGATTCTCTAAAGACCTAACAGGAACAGAGAATTTAATTACCTCCTCTAACCTAATAAAATTTCCCGCTGCACCTGAGTCCACATAAGCCTCAAGGGAAAAACATTTATCTTGAATATGCAACAAAACAGGCAAAGTGAGGGGTTGAGAGGTTTCACATGCACCTAGGGAGGCCTCTCTTACCTGACCTAGGCGGAGGAGTTTTACTGACGATCAGGGCAGGCTCGGAGAAGATGAGAGGAGCTTCCACAGTAAAAACAGAGACCCTGGGTACGTCTCTCCTTGCGACATTGTTCGGAGAGTTTTAAACAATCTACTTGCATTGGCTCAGGAGCAGAAACCGAAGCTGAGACTCTGGAACGTGGACTGGGAGGCCTACAGGAGGACATAGAAGAACGAGGAAATTTTCTCTCCCGAGCTCGCTCCTGAAAGCAAAAGTCTATATGTGTGGCAAAGGCAATTAAATCCTCCAACTTAGTTGGAGTATCTCGGCCAGCTAATTCATCCTTGATACGGCTAGATAGCCCCCGCCAGAAAGCCCCTACCAACGCTTCATTATTCCAACCCAAGTCGAAAGATACCGTAAAGTCTGAAACTGAATAGCGTATTGCCCAACAGTCAAAGACCCCTGCAGTAAATTAAACAAAGCCTCGGTGGTTGAGACCAAGCGACCTGGTTCATCGAACACTCGACGAAACATCACCAAAAATGGAGTCAACTGAATGACCACAGGATCATCCTGCTCCCAAAGAGGATTAACCCATGCTAGGGCCTCACCCTCAAAATGCGAAATAATAAAGGCCACCTTGGCGTGATCAGTAGGGTATTGCAGGGGGAGGAGCTAGAAATTAAGACGGCACTGATTAAGAAATCCCCGACATAGTTTGGGGTCTCCGTTAAAACAAGGTGGTTTAGCCAAACGGGGAGATGGATGAGGATCAGGAGCATGTGCAGGAACAGATGCGGCAGACTGAAGAGAAAGAAGTTGACTATCGACAGCTGCCCTATAACCCAGGATATGGGACTGGGTATCCCACTGTTGTACCAGTTCTTATTGCAAACTGGTAAGCTGGGAGGCATTCCCCGGATCAGAGGACTGGAGAGCAGAAAGTCGGGAGTCCATAGATTTCATGAAGGACATCATCTGGGACTGATTCTACCGCAGGAAAAAAAGTTCTTTCTGAGCAGCCGCAGCTCCAGTGGGATCCATGGCCTTTGCGTAGTATAAGAACCCGAGAAGTGGACGCTCTGGGTCGCGGCTTCATAGCCCCCGAGGACGAGCGGACCAGGTAGTGCCACCCCTATGCAGGGAGTGTTTGGGACAGGCCCAAGGAGGATGGAGCCGCAACTGCCAGAGCCAAAGGGGTGACTGAGGACTAGGCCAAAGATGGTACTGAGGACAGAAGTGAGACGGGACCACAGAGGAGACCAGAACGGAGAAGGCACCGGACGTGCAGGAACGGCAAGACACAGTACTGTGTTATGGCTGGCAATCAGGCAACACAGCGTGCAGTAATCAGCGCACATACAGAGATCTGGAAAAAACCCAAAACAATAGGACGAGCTCTGAGACGTGGAATCTCTGTAGACTGCAGTACCTGAACTGTCCTCACACAACTGGAAGCAGCAGTGGATTGCGCCTATCACTACCTATGCAACTCGGCACTGCCTGAGGAGCTGACTAGCCTGAAGATAGAAATACAAGCCTGACTTACCTCAGAGAAATACCCCAAAGGAATAGGCAGCCCCCACATATAATGACTGTTAGCAAGATGAAAAGACAAACGTAGGAATGAAATAGATTCAGCAAAGTGAGGCCCGATATTCTAGACAGAGCGAGGATAGCAAAGAGAACTATGCAGTCTACAAAAAACCCTAAAACGAAAACCACGCAAAGGGGCAAAAAAGACCCACCGTGCCGAACTAACAGCACGGCGGTGCACCCCTTTGCTTCTCAGAGCTTCCAGCAAAAGATAATAACAAGCTGGACAGAAAAAACAGAAAACAAACTAGAAGCACTTATCTAGCAGAGCAGCAGGCCCAAGGAAAGATGCAGTAGCTCAGATCCAACACTGGAACATTGACAAGGAGCAAGGAAGACAGACTCAGGTGGAGCTAAATAGCAAGGCAGCCAACGAGCTCACTAAAACACCTGAGGGAGGACGCCCAGAGACTGCGATACCACTTGTGACCACAGAATTCACAACAGTACCCCCCCCTTGAGGAGGGGTCACCGAACCCTCACCAGAACCCCCAGGCCGACCAGGATGAGCCACATGAAAGGCACGAACAAGATCTGGGGCATGGACATCAGAGGCAAAAACCCAGGAATTATCTTCCTGAGCATAACCCTTCCATTTGACCAGATACTGGAGTTTCCGTCTAGAGACACGAGAATCCAAAATCTTCTCCACAATATACTCCAATTCCCCCTCCACCAAAACAGGGGCAGGAGGCTCCACAGATGGAACCATAGGTGCCACGTATCTCCTCAACAACGACCTATGGAATACATTATGTATGGAAAAGGAGTCTGGGAGGGTCAGACGAAAAGACACCGGATTGAGAATCTCAGAAATCCTATACGGACCAATAAAACGAGGTTTAAATTTAGGAGAGGAAACCTTCATAGGTATATGACGAGAAGATAACCAAACCAGATCCCCAACACGAAGTCGGGGTCCCACACGGCGTCTGCGATTAGCGAAAAGCTGAGCCTTCTCCTGGGACAAGGTCAAATTGTCCACTACCTGAGTCCAGATCTGCTGCAACCTGTCCACCACATAATCCACACCAGGACAGTCCGAAGACTCAACCTGTCCTGAAGAGAAACGAGGATGGAACCCAGAATTGCAGAAAAATGGAGAGACCAAGGTAGCCGAGCTGGCCCGATTATTAAGGGCGAACTCAGCCAACGGCAAAAATGACACCCAATCATCCTGGTCAGCGGAAACAAAACATCTCAGATATGTTTCCAAGGTCTGATTGGTTCGTTCGGTCTGGCCATTAGTCTGAGGATGGAAGGCCGAGGAAAAAGATAGGTCAATGCCCATCCTACCACAAAAGGCTCGCCAGAACCTTGAGACAAACTGGGAACCTCTGTCAGAAACAATATTCTCAGGAATGCCATGTAAACGAACCACATGCTGGAAGAACAAAGGCACCAAATCAGAGGAGGAAGGCAATTTAACCAAGGGCACCAGATGGACCATTTTAGAAAAGCGATCACAGACCACCCAAATGACAGACATCTTTTGAGAAACGGGAAGGTCAGAAATGAAATCCATCGAAATATGTGTCCAAGGCCTCTTCGGGACCGGCAAGGGCAAAAGCAACCCACTGGCACGTGAACAGCAGGGCTTAGCCCTAGCACAAATTCCACAGGACTGCACAAAAGCACGCACATCCCGCGACAGAGACGGCCACCAAAAGGATCTAGCAACCAACTCCCTGGTACCAAAGATTCCTGGATGACCGGCCAGCACCGAACAATGAAGTTCAGAGATAACTTTACTAGTCCACCTATCAGGGACGAACAGTTTCTCGGCCGGACAACGATCAGGTTTATTAGCCTGAAATTTCTGCAACACTCTCCGCAAATCAGGGGAGATGGCAGACACAATGACTCCTTCCTTGAGGATACTCGCCGGCTCAGATAACCCCGGAGAGTCGGGCACAAAACTCCTAGACAGAGCATCCGCCTTCACATTTTTAGAGCCCGGAAGGTATGAAATCACAAAATCAAAACGAGCAAAAAATAACGACCAACGGGCCTGTCTAGGATTCAAGCGCTTGGCAGACTCAAGATAAGTAAGGTTCTTATGATCAGTCAAAACCACCACGCGATGCTTAGCACCCTCAAGCCAATGACGCCACTCCTCGAATGCCCACTTCATGGCCAGCAACTCTCGGTTGCCCACATCATAATTACGCTCAGCAGCAGAAAATTTCCTGGAAAAGAAAGCACATGGTTTGAACACTGAGCAACCAGAACCTCTCTGTGACAAAACCGCCCCTGTACCAATCTCAGAAGCATCAACCTCGACCTGGAACGGAAGAGAAACATCAGGTTGACACAACACAGGGGCACAGCAAAAACGACGCTTCAACTCCTGAAAAGCTTCCACGGCAGCAGAAGACCAATTAACCAAATCAGCACCCTTCTTGGTCAAATCGGTCAATGGTCTGGCAATGCTAGAAAAATTACAGATGAAGCGACGATAAAAATTAGCAAAGCCCAGGAATTTCTGCAAACTTTTTAGAGATGTCGGCTGAGTCCAATCCTGGATGGCCTGAACCTTAACCGGATCCATCTCGATAGTAGAAGGGGAAAAGATGAACCCCAAAAATGAAACTTTCTGCACACCGAAGAGACACTTTGATCCCTTCACAAACAAGGAATTAGCACGCAGTACCTGGAAAACCATTCTGACTTGCTTTACATGAGACTCCCAATCATCTGAGAAGATCAAAATGTCATCCAAGTAAACAATCAAGAATTTATCCAGATACTCACGAAAAATGTCATGCATAAAAGACTGAAAAACAGATGGAGCATTGGCAAGTCCGAACGGCATCACCAGATACTCAAAATGACCCTCGGGCGTATTAAATGCCGTTTTCCATTCATCTCCCTGCCTGATTCTCACCAGATTATACGCACCACGAAGATCAATCTTAGTAAACCAACTAGCCCCCTTAATCCGAGCAAACAAGTCAGAAATCAATGGCAAGGGATACTGAAACTTAACAGTGATCTTATTAAGAAGGCGGTAATCAATACACGGTCTTAGCGAACCATCCTTCTTGGCTACAAAAAAGAACCCTGCTCCCAATGGTGACGACGATGGGCGAATATGTCCCTTCTCCAGGGACTCCTTCACATAACTGCGCATAGCGGTGTGTTCAGGTACGGACAAATTAAATAAACGACCCTTAGGGAATTTACTACCAGGAATCAAATCGATAGCACAATCACAATTCCTATGCGGAGGAAGGGCATCAGACTTGGACTCTTCAAATACATCCTGAAAGTCCGACAAGAACTCTGGGATGTCAGAAGGAATGGATGACGAAATAGACAAAAATGGAACATCACCATGTACTCCCTGACAACCCCAGCTGGTTACCGACATAGAGTTCCAATCCAATACTGGATTATGGGTTTGTAGCCATGGCAACCCCAACACGACCACATCATGCAAATTATGCAGTACCAAAAAGCGAATAACTTCCTGATGTGCAGGAGCCATGCACATGGTCAGCTGGGCCCAGTACTGAGGCTTATTCTTGGCCAGAGGTGTAGCATCAATTCCTCTCAACGGAATAGGACACCGCAAAGGCTCCAAGAAAAATCCACAACGTTTAGCATAATCCAAATCCATCAGATTCAGGGCAGCGCCTGAATCCACAAACGCCATGACAGAATATGATGACAAAGAGCACATTAAGGTAATGGACAAAAGGAATTTGGACTGTACAGTACCAATAACGGCAGAGCTATCGAACCGTCTAGTGCGTTTAGGACAATTAGAAATAGCATGAGTAGAATCACCACAATAGAAACACAGTCTGTTCAGACGTCTGTGTTCGTGCCGTTCTACTTTAGTCATAGTCCTGTTGCACTGCATAGGCTCAGGCTTACTCTCAGACAATACCGCCAGATGGTGCACAGATTTACGCTCGCGCAAGCGACGACCGATCTGAATGGCCAAGGACATAGACTCATTCAAACCAGCAGGCATAGGAAATCCCACCATTACATCCTTAAGAGCTTCAGAGAGACCCTTTCTGAACAAAGCCGCTAGTGCAGATTCATTCCACAGAGTGAGTACTGACCATTTTCTAAATTTCTGACAATATAGTTCTACATCATCCTGACCCTGGCATAAAGCCAGCAGATTTTTCTCAGCTTGATCCACTGAATTAGGCTCATCGTAAAGCAATCCCAGCGCCTGGAAAAATGCATCAATATTACTCAATGCAGAATCTCCTGGTGCAAGAGAAAACGCCCAGTCCTGTGGGTCGCCGCGCAAAAAAGAAATAATAATCAAAACCTGTTGAATAGGATTACCAGAAGAATGAGGTTTCAAGGCCAAAAATAGCTTACAATTATTTCTGAAGCTCAGGAACTTAGTTCTGTCACCAAAAAACAAATCAGGAATCGGAATTCTTGGTTCTAGCATCGATTTCTGATCAATAGTATCTTGAATCTTTTGTACATTTACAACGAGATTATCCATTGAGGAGCACAGAGCCTGAATATCCATGTCCACAGCTGTGTCCTGAAGCACTCTAATGTCTAGGGGAAAAAAAAGACTGAAGACAGAGCTAAGAAAAAAAAATGATGTCAGGATTTCTTTTTTCCCTCTATTGGAAATCATTGAATTGGCTCCTTGTACTGTTATGGCTGGCAATCAGGCAACACAGCGTGCAGTAATCAGCGCACATACAGAGATCTGGAAAAAACCCAAAACAATAGGACGAGCTCTGAGACGTGGAATCTCTGTAGACTGCAGTACCTGAACTGTCCTCACACAACTGGAAGCAGCAGTGGATTGCGCCTATCACTACCTATGCAACTCGGCACTGCCTGAGGAGCTGACTAGCCTGAAGATAGAAATACAAGCCTGACTTACCTCAGAGAAATACCCCAAAGGAATAGGCAGCCCCCACATATAATGACTGTTAGCAAGATGAAAAGACAAACGTAGGAATGAAATAGATTCAGCAAAGTGAGGCCCGATATTCTAGACAGAGCGAGGATAGCAAAGAGAACTATGCAGTCTACAAAAAACCCTAAAACGAAAACCACGCAAAGGGGCAAAAAAGACCCACCGTGCCGAACTAACAGCACGGCGGTGCACCCCTTTGCTTCTCAGAGCTTCCAGCAAAAGATAATAACAAGCTGGACAGAAAAAACAGAAAACAAACTAGAAGCACTTATCTAGCAGAGCAGCAGGCCCAAGGAAAGATGCAGTAGCTCAGATCCAACACTGGAACATTGACAAGGAGCAAGGAAGACAGACTCAGGTGGAGCTAAATAGCAAGGCAGCCAACGAGCTCACTAAAACACCTGAGGGAGGACGCCCAGAGACTGCGATACCACTTGTGACCACAGAATTCACAACAGTACTGACCGGAATGGTGGAGACACACGATAGACGGAGAATAACAGGAACACAAGAACGGCAGGAACGCAGAACTGGCAGAGATGACAGGAACACAGGACTGGAAGGGACGGCAAGAACACAGGACTGGCAGAGACGGCGGGAACACAGGACTGGCAGAGACAGCAGGAACACAAGACTGGCAGGTACGGCAGGAACACAGGACTGGTGGAGACGGCAGGAACACAGGCCAGGCAGGGATGGCAGGAACACAGGACTGGCAGGTACGGCAGGAACACAGGACTAGCAGAGACGGCAGGAACATAGGACTGGCAGGGATGGCAGGAACACAGGACTGGCAGGTACGGCAGGAACACAGGACTGGCAGGGATGGCAGGAACACAGGACTGGCAGGTACGGCAGGAACACAGGACTGGTGGAGATGGCAGGAACACAGGACTGGCAGGAATGACAGGAACACAGGACTGGCAGGGATTGCAGAGAAATGACAATAAGTAACAAGCCAAATCTGAGTCTAAGCGTGGGGAGCCAAGGAACCTAAGGAGACGCCAGCAAGAAGCCGGCGAAAGCAATAGACGCAAAGGCGTCTTACCTGGAGAGATGCAGGGAAGAAATACCCCATGGGCGCTGCCATATTGGGGGCGGAGCCACCAGGTCACGACCTCCCAGAAGCCCCAGTGGTGAGAGGAGCGCGTCTGTCCACCAGACCAGACTGAGACGATTAGCATACAGCGCAGGAAAAATTAAAAAGGTTTTTGGGAGTATACAAGGGGAGTCAAGGGGTTATATAAGGATTTAGGGAATGCAGTGCAGACGTTGAATAAGGTGATAGTTTTAGCTGCTATTTCACAAAACTGGTGACAGGTTCCCTTTAAACAGGTACATAGAAGCCCAGTCCAGTAGCCATGTAATTAGTCCATTGCCAGAGACCTGTTAAAAGACCAAAGTTCTGTGAACCTCCTTCTCGGTGGAGGCTTGCAGGGTTCTGATATGGCATCCACAGACTTTCATTTTTTAACCGATTTTGAACTAGAATTCTGCAAATCTTTTTGATCATCTTTATACCAGACCAATCAGGTCATCACCACACACAATAAATGGCTATCCAATCCTAGCAAAAGTGGCAGTTTTATCTGACCAGCTGACATCTAATGTGTTTCTCCATGATAATGTGCGTATAGGGCAGCGTTTCTTTTACTATATTACTATAACTCTACATTGAGGGACAACTTTGGATTTAGCTCATTGGGTCGATAACACTGTTGTAGTGGTTGAAGAGGAAAGGTAAGGAGTGGGGGTTTAAGAAGATGATTTGTGGTTGAGGGGGTGATGTGAGATTCTGAGCAGGAAAAATTTTAAGTTTGAAAATAAGTCATAGAGAGGTCCGGAATTTATACTCTAAAATGGCTTTGGTAGAAAGAAGGCCCCACAAAAAGGTAACAGATGGTCACATTGTGCGGGTCGGTTGGATGATCCTGATAGAAGCCTCTATTCACCAGTGTTTCAAATTTTTAGGCTCTACTGAAATCACGTTTTACTGCCTGAATATGATCCTGGATCAGCAACCTACATTAACTGCTTCTGGACCACCCATAGACTTTAAAATTCTGGGCATTCCACATATTTCTCTGCAATGAAGTTTTGAAATGTCATAAGTAGCAGCAGAAGATTGTGCAGTGGTAAGAGCGAGGAGATGGTCTTAGACACAGCTGGTCTCCTCAGAGAAAGCAGAGATGGCTAATTATCATCTCTGCCTTTCTGGTAGCTGCTTACACAGTGCTATATATACAGTTTAGGAAGCACTGAGGGTGCTTCCTTCTCCACACTCAGTGATCATACCATCACTCAGTTCTGGGAGGGATCAAAAACCGTCAAATCTTAACAGACACAGGTGAGATCTGCAGTGCAGCCAGAAGGATGAATTTTCACTGTAACTAAGGCTAATAATTTACCAGGGTAAATCAGGAATACAAAAATATTTACATGTTGAGATGCCCCCTATGTCTTTTCTGACTATATTGGGGGGGGGGGGGACAATGTGTTAAATGAATAAAGAAAATAAAGAAAAAAAAGAAAGTTGCTGCCAGTCCATAGCACTGTGTTTAGCACTGACCCTGTCAAAAAAAAGTCCACTTGTACAAAAGATAAAAATAATTAGGGAAAGTTCACACTAGGCTTTTTTAAAGCTAATTTTCAGCTGCTTTTTACAGTACCAGCAAGGCCTATGAGATTTCAGAAATCCCATGCACACACATCGGGTTTTTTCATCAGGATTTTGTGCTTTGCAGTGTTTTTTTTTTTTTACATAGAGCATGTCACTTCTTTCAGCGTTTTTTTGCAGCGTTTTTCGCTCATTGACTTGAATGGATGGTGAAAAAACGCTGCAAATACGCAGGTTGACTTTTTTGCAGCGTATTTGCTGCAGAAAAGTCAAGGACAGCAGGATGTGACCTCACAGTCAGCTCCGCTACCCCTAGATGGCAGGCTGTCATCCAGCAGAGTGGACCCAAACCCCATTCACTTGAATAGGGAGCCCGACAATACAGTGTTTGACACGTTGTCATATGCTTAACAGTGCGGCAAACACAGCTTCTGATCGGCGGTGAAATCATCCCCGCCACTCAGGCGTGGTTCCCACGCTGTGAAAAGACAACGTGGGCGCTCAGCTGTGATCCGACACCTGCTGTCGCTAATAACAGTGAGAGCAGGAGTGGATGATGGGAGCCTTCATCAGCCGCTCCTGAGCTGTAAATAAATAATTTTAAACCTGCATGGGTTCACCCCTATTTTTGATAACAAGCCAGGCAAAACTCACAGATGGGGGCTGCAACCCTCAGCTGTCAGCTTCAGAAGAATAGAGCGGTCTCCACGGTGTTATATTATTTAAATAAATAAATAAAACGGGATGAGGTCCCCCCCATTTTTGACAACCAGCCTTGCTAAATCAGACAGTTGGGGGCTGGTATTCTCAGACTGGTAAAGGGACATGAATATTGCCCCCCCAGCCAAAAATAGCAGCCCGCAGCCATCCAGAAATGGCACATCTATTAGATGCGCCAATTCTGGCATTTTCCCCGGTTCTTCCCACTTGCCCTGTAGCGGTGGCAAGTGGGGTTCATATTTGTGGGGTTGATGTCACCTCTGTATTGTCAGGTGACATCAAGCCCACGCATTAGTAATGGAGAGGCGACTATAAGACACCTATCCATTACTAATCCTATAATTATATGGTAAATAAGCACACAACCAGAATAAAGTCTTTTATTAGAAATAAAACAAAACACACTTTTCCATTTTTATTTAAAAATAACAAACACAGTTATACTCACCTAACGCCTATTCCACCAAAGCCCTCATTCTCCTGTAATAAACCAAAAATAAAAACAATATCCCTCACCTATCCCTCATTCTGTCCCACACCGTAATCCATCTCTGAGGGAGAAATAGTTTTCAACCGGGACGGTGCCAAGATGCGACAGTCCAGGCTGAGAAGACTGGTGAATGAGCTGCTGGGAGCACAGCGTCAGTGATCGGCAGTCACTGAGGCTTCGTTCCCAGCAGAGCTGAACTTGGTGAGATCCCCGGTATCACCGTGAGAAAGTCCCATGGTGCAGAGGCTAGTTCACCTGAACAATTTCACTGCGGTGAATTTCAACTGCGGTGAACTCCCCTCTGCACCGTGCGACTTTCTCACAGTGCTAGCAGGGATCTCACCGAGGTCACCGCAGTTCAGCCTGGCTGGGAACGGAGCCTCAGTGACCGGAAGTAACCTCGATGATATCATCGCCGGTCACTGACGCTGTGCTCCCAGCAGCTCATTCACCAGTGGTTCTCAGTCTGTGCGGTCGCATCTTGGCACCGTCTAGGTTGAAAGCTATTTATCCCACAGACATACATGATGGTGTGGAACAGAACAACGGATAGGTGAGGGATATTGTTGTTTTTTATTTTTGGTTTATTACAGGAGAACGAGGGCTTCGGTGGAATTAGGTGAGGCAGCAAGTATGGTTTAATTAAGATTATTAAAGGAGTCTGTGTCTTTCGTTCATTTTAAGGACTTTTTTCTTGGTGTCTGTGTT
The DNA here is from genome assembly GCF_032444005.1 of Ranitomeya imitator. Taxonomy (NCBI): domain Eukaryota; kingdom Metazoa; phylum Chordata; class Amphibia; order Anura; family Dendrobatidae; genus Ranitomeya; species Ranitomeya imitator. The sequence goes on along the minus strand of NC_091284.1, from coordinate 736,386,539 downwards.
TCCTTACAATGTAATTATAGGGTTAGTAATGAGGGCATCTTATTCACACCTCTCCATTACTAACCTTGGGGCTTGATGTCACCTGACAATACAAAGGTGACATTAAACCCTCCCAATATCACCCCACTTGCCACTGCTACAGGGCAAGTGGGAAGAGCGAGGATAAGTGCCAGAATTGGAACATCTTATAGATGTACCTTTTCTGGGGTGGCTCAGAGCTGATGTTTTTAGCCTGTGGGAGCCAGTATCCATGGCCCCTTGCAAAGCTATTAATATCAGCCCACAGCTGTCTGCATAGCCTTTGCTGGTTATTAATTATAGGGGGACCCTATGTAATTTTGTTTGGGTCCGCTATTTTAATAGACAGTAAAGGTTAAGAATACAGCTGTAAGATAATATTAATAGCCTGGGAATCTCCATGGGTATTACCTCTGTTGTGAATTCTGTTGTCGGGCTCCCTCCTGTGGTCATGAATGGTACTTCGGCTGGTTCTGTCCATGGACTTCCTCTGGTGGGTGTTTCTGAGTTTATTTCCACAGGTGACGAGGTTAATTCGTTAGCTGCTGCTCTATTTAACTCCACTTAGATCTTTGCTCCATGCCCACCTGTCAATGTTCCAGTATTGGTCTAGTTCACTCCTGGATCGTTCTTGTGACCTGTCTTCCCAGCAGAAGCTAAGTTCCAGCTTGTATTTCTTTGGTTTTCTATTTTTCTGTCCAGCTTGCTATTTTTATTGTTGTCTTGCTTGCTGGAAGCTCTGGGACGCAGAGGGAGCGCCTCCGCACCGTGAGTCGGTGCGGAGGGTCTTTTTTGCGCCCTCTGCGTGGTCTTTTTGTAGGTTTTTGTGCTGACCGCAAAGTAACCTTTCCTATCCTTGGTCTTTTCAGTAAGTCGGGCCTCACTTTGCTAAATCTATTTCATCTCTGTGTTTGTGTTTTCATCTTTACTCACTGTCATTATATGTGGGGGGCTGCCTTTTCCTTTGGGGAATTTCTCTGAGGCAAGGTAGGCTTTATTTTTCTATCTTCAGGGCTAGCTAGTTCCTTAGGCTGTGCCGAGTTGCATATGGAGCGTTAGGCGCAATCCACGGCTATTTCTAGTGTGTTTGATAGGATTAGGGATTGCGGTCAGCAGAGTTCCCACGTCCCAGAGCTTGTCCTTTATTATCAGTAACTATCAGGTCATTCCGTGTGCTCTTAACCACCAGATCCATTATTGTCCTTACCACCAGGTCATAACAGGGTTCAGCACATTTCACTGTGTCAGAGGGCCAGACATCTGCCAGCCACAGTTTTGCCCCAGGTGTTGCTCCTGCTCTGCTGAATATCATGGAGCAGAGAAGACAAGCAAGTGTGCACTCATCATTGGAATAAGGACTTATTGTACAGCAGGATTACAAGTAGCTTCCTCGCCTTATTCACACAGTGAATATTTTGGCCAGTATTTTACATCAGTATTTGTCAGCTAATAAAACAGACAGGAGCAAACACTGAGAAAAATAATAACTGAATGACTTTCACCTCTTCTGTGTTTTGGATCCACTCCTGGAGTCTGTTAACAAATACTGATGCAAAATATCACCATGTAAAAGTGCTGTAAATCTTTACTGACTTCATCATTACATCGATGACAGCGCTGCAGTCAGTAACTTAGCTCAGTGACTCGGCTTGAGTTGACATCATAAGCTGCTGAGCTCACCAATTGTCTGCAGCGCTGTCAATGTGCGCTGCAGACAATAACAGATACCATGGGGGGCACCAGAGATTGAGCCCTGGAGCAGGGAAGAGTGAGTAAAGTACAGGGGAACAGAGATTTCACTTTCTGAACACCCTTCAGAAAATCCGACGCATTTCGAACCAGGACTAAGAACGTTGTAACGTTTGAAACGCGTTGGTTCTTATAGAAATTGTTCACTTCAACCTTTTGCAAAGTTTGTATATTTTTTCACTTTTTTAATGGATTAAATTAAAAAAATTATATACTGGAAGTTGGATCCTTTACCGTTCTTGGACTTGTTTACTTTTTTAATACTACAAAAATTGAGATGTGTTGAATTTTTTAAATTTTGCGAGTTATATGTGTTTTATTTGTGAGATTTCCCCATACACTTTAATGAGATGCTGAATATTCGCATATAAAAAATTCATATGGGTTTTTACTACATTTCAGCAGCAAAAAAATGGATGTAATCCACATGTACACATAATATAATCAATAAAGCATTATCAAAGCTCACAGCGAACAGGAAATTTACAAAACAAAGTAATTTTAATAAAAAAATTATAATAAAAAAGTTTCAAGAGCGAAGCTGAAAAAATGCAACATTTAAAAAACACTCAAAAGGCAATGAAGAAACACAAATAACCTAATCTGGCAAATTGAACAATGAAATTCTGGAGGAAATCTACAGCATCAAAATCTCACCAAATACTCATCATAGAAACAAAGCCTTACAGCAGTGTTCCCCAACTCCGGTCCTCAAGAGCCACCAACAGGTCTTGTTTTCAGGATTTCCTTAGTATTGCACAAGGAATTATTGCCTGTGTAGGTGATGGAATTATCACCTGTGCAATACTATGGAAGTCTTGAAAATATGACCTGTTGGTGGCTCTTGAGGACTGGAGTTGGGGAACACTGCCTTAGAGGGTAATTTCACTGATTGTGAGACGGGAGATGAGAGACAAGTCTGCTGCCAATGGGAGAGAATTTGTGGTCTAAATTATGAGATTGTCCAGCTAAGAATAAAGTGCACAAAAAAACCCAAAACAAAACATTTTGATATGGTATTTTGAAGAATACTAAGGAATATAGGGGTGTCCTTTGTCTGTGATCCTCGTTGTCAGTGTGGTTACAGAGAGTAGATCTTGCTCTTGCCTCCGGACGGCTGTTATACCCTGCAGTAACTGACAATCCATGGATATGAATTAGCGCTGTATTGTGAGTGGCAGCCAGGGCCGTAGACATGGCCCACATAGGTGTCTGCTTTAGCGTGCCTGACCACCCGCGTCACATATATACAGTCCCACTGTCTCACTTGCCTGGTTGTCAGAGGCCTCCCTTAGGCGCAGGGACACTTCTTCACATAAATAGACAGAGTCCAATTCCAACTTAACACGTAGAACTTTGCTTGTTTCCAATCGCAGCACGTCCACATCAGTTACAGCATCAACACAGAGTTCTGCACAGTTCACATCCTTCGCTTTCCCTGTGCTCTTCCCTATGTCCTTTAGGTTGTACCCACTTTGTCCCATCTCGACCGATACTGCAGCATCCTCCCTGTTCAGTTTCGCTACATTCAGAAATTCCCTTGTCTGTTTTGCCCCAGACATAGGGGCATCTGCCCAACTAGAAAGCTGCCACATTTTGGAGCGACCTGCGTTTCTGTCATGCAGTGACTTCTGCTATCACCTCTGCTCTCCCTTCTGCTGTTTCTGCTGCTCTCCCTTCTGCTGTCCTGCTGCTCTCACTTTTGCTGTCCTGGACGACTGGGCTTCACACTTAATGTTACGTGGCCCACTGCTTAGCTGGGGGCCCCCCAGGCCCAGCGGACCTGCCTGGGCTCCCTATCCCGACTGACCCAAAACCAGGAAATCCTCCTGTCTTACCCACAGTTAGCCCCTCCTAAGTTAACTGTTACTGTTCCTGAGTTCCTATCTCTAATCTCAGTGTGTTATAATGCCCCCCTCTAGTGGCTAACCCAGACTCTTAGAGCTGCTTAAAATGTACAGAAACTGGTCAATACCCCATCACCATTTTTTTGTTTACCAAAATGTAGAAAATTTAAGGGAAGAGACACTTTAATAAAGAGACACAAGTCTCCTTTAAGAGCCTTTAAAGGGAACCTGTCACCTGAATTTGGCGGGACTGGTTTTGGGTCATATGGGCGGAGTTTTCAGGTGTTTGATTCACCCTTTCCTTACCCGCTGGCTGCATGCTGGCCGCAATATTGGATTGAAGTTCATTCTCTGTCCTCCGTAGTGCACGCCTGTGCAAGGCAAGATTGCATAGTGCAGGCATGTACTACAGAGGACAGAGAATGAACTTCAATCCAATATTGCGGCCAGCATGCAGCCAGCGGGTAAGGAAAGGGTGAATCAAACACCCGAAAACTCCGCCCATATGACCCAAAACCAGTCCCGCCAAATTCAGGTGACAAGTTCCCTTTAAAAGCCAGCAATGGTCTTTGTCCAGCACTGGACAATGTAAAGTGCTAACAAGGGCTCCCACCATATCCTCCTCTTATCTCAGGGCTATTTTGGGCTCTTTTGTACCCTGGCTCTATGGGGATTTAACCCCTGCGGTATAGCCCTGTGCCACTCGACCCTGCTGCATCTTCACGTACCAGACTCTATTCAGGACAGGTTGTATCCACGGCTATTGCCTAGCATGCCACCACACTTTGATCTTAGGACTATGTATAGCATGGACGTTTCATCTTCAGGCTACTAGCGGTGGATTGAGGTCAGGTCTTTTGCAGCCTGCATGGGCATGTTTTGCAGGAGAGTACATCTGATTAGGTGCATTTAGGGCAGTATATGTCTACCTATAACTGATTGTATTATGGGACTGTCATTTATTGTGGGATATGGTGGGTGTGTGGATCTTGATATTCGATTTTAAATGCTTTTAATATGTTTTTTGAGGTGTTTAATAAAGGTGTTTTGCTATATGGAATTATAAACTGTCTTTATATTTAGGGTTGTGCATACCATTTTAGTCTACTCTTTCTCTTTTCTTTTGTCATTTTAAACGATTTTTGTCATTTTTTTGGTCACGATGCACATTTTTACAATAAGTGTGGTTTTTGTTTGAAAGGATTGAAAAAGATCAACATTTTCCAACTTCTACCTATTTGACAGTGAAAAGTGGACAGCATTATGATGCCACACGGATAGCGTCAATCTACTATATAATTGTTTGTCTAAGGGGTACTTCCGTCTGTCTGTCTGTCACGGATATTCATTGGTCGCGGCCTCTGTCTGTCATGGAAATCCAAGTCGCTGATTGGTCGCGGCAAAACAGCCACGACCAATTAATCGATGGGCACAGTCTGGAAGAAAATGGCTGCTCCTTACCCCCCGCAGTCAGTGGCCGGCATACTCCCCTCCACTCACCGGTCACACAGGGTTAATGCCGGCAGTAACGGACCGCGTTATGCTGCGGGTAACACACTCCGTTACCGCCGCTATTAACCCTGTGTGTCCCCAACTTTTTACTATTGATGCTGCCTATGCGGCATCAATAGTAAAAAAATGTAATGTTAAAAATAATAAAAAAACAAAAAACCTGCTATACTCACCCTCCGTAGTCCGCCGAGCCGCTCGTGCCTGCCGCCATCTTCCATTCCTAGCGATGCATTGCAAAATTACCCAGAAGACTTAGCGGTCTTCGGAAGATGGCGGCAACCGCGCGCCGGAGCTTCGGTGGATCCCAGGGGTGAGTATATAACTATTTTTTATTTTAATTATTTTTTAACAGGGATATGGTGCCCACACTGCTGTATACTACATGGGCTGTGTTAGATACCGCGTGGCTCTGAGCTGTATGCTACATACGCAGTGCTATATACTATGTTTGCAGTGTTATATACTACGTGGGCAGTGTTATATACTGTGTGGGCAGTGTTATATACTACGTGGCTGGACAATATACGACGTGACTGGGCAATATACTACGTAGCTGGGCAATATACTACGTGACTGGGCAATATACTACATGGGCTGTGCAATATACTACGTGGACATGCAGATTCTAGAACAGGGGTCCCCAACTCCAGTCCTCAAGGCCCACCAACAGGTCATGTTTTCAGGATTTCCTTTGCATTGCACAGGTGATGCAATTATTACCTGGGCAAGACTAAGGAAATCCTGAAAACATGACATGTTGGTGGGCCTTGAGGACTGGAGTTGGGGACCCCTGTTCTAGAATACCCGATGCGTTAGAATCGGGCCACCATCTAGTTTATCTATAATAAAGCTGGACATGTGAGCATGCCCATAGGCTATAATGAGTACTTGTTTATAATGGATAAAACACTATGAAAATATTGGATGAGTGAAAATTATCTAATATTTCTTTACTCTATCTTATACTCATCATCGATTACAGGCTGTTAATAGCCAACAGCTGCATTCACAATTTTACAGAATAAATAGCAGTAATCTGCCAGCAGTCATCTCTGACGCCTTGAGGTTTAGATTACTGATACTTAAGGTACCGTCACACTAAGCGATGCTGCAGCGATACCGACAACGATTCGGATCGCTGCAGCGTCGCTGTTTGGTCGCTGGAGAGCTGTCACACAGACAGCTCTCCAGCGACCAATGATGCCGGTAACCAGGGTAAACATCGGGTTACTAAGCGCAGGGCCGCGCTTAGTAACCCGATGTTTACCCTGGTTACCATCGTTAAAGTAAAAAAAACAACCACTACATAGTTACCTACCGCTGTCTGTCCCCGGCGCTGTGCTTCTCTGCCCTGTGTAAGCACAGCGGCCGGAAAGCAGAGCGGTGACGTCACCGATCCAGCGATGTCTTTGCTGGTAACCAGGGTAAACATCGGGTTACTAAGCGCAGGGCCGCGCTTAGTAACCCGATGTTTACCCTGGTTACCATCGTTAAAGTAAAAAAACCAACCACTACATACTTACCTACCGCTGTCTGTCGCCGACGCTGTGCTTCTCTGCTCTGGCTGTGAGCGCCGGGCAGCCGGAAAGCACCGTGACGTCACCGCTCTGCTTTCCGGCCGCTGTGCTTACACAGGGCAGAGAAGCACAGCGCCGGGGACAGACAGCGTTAGGTAAGTATGTAGTGGTTGTTTTTTTTACTTTAACGATGGTAACCAGGGTAAACATCGGGTTACTAAGCGCGGCCCTGCGCTTAGTAACCCGATGTTTACCCTGGTTACCAGCGAAGACATCGCTGGATCGGTGTCACACACGCCGATTCAGCGATGTCAGCGGGAGATCCAGCAACGAAACAAAGTGCTGGACTTTCTGCCCCGACCAGCGATATCACAGCAGGATCCTGATCGCTGCTGCCTGTCACACTGGACGATATCGCTAGCCAGGACGCTGCAACGTCACGGATCGCTAGCGATATCGTCCAGTGTGACGGTACCTTTAGAATAGGCCAGTATTATCAGATCAGAGGGACTCTTCACACCCCATAAAGATCAGCACAAGTGTTGTTAGAATGAGTCACAGCACGTGTGCAACCACTACAGTATATCTATGTATTCTATGTGTATATTTCAATTCTTTCTATTCTATTCTAACCTGTCTGTGTGATTTTACTGTAGGCGGCACATGAATTGCCAGCTTTTCAAAGGATCTAGAGGTATAGTACTACAGGAACCACTGGTGACCTGGTGACCACTCACTGCTCATTCTTCTCGACCTTTCTGCAGCTTTTGACACTGTTGACCACCCTCTCCTGCTCTCTAGGCTCCAGTCACTAGGCATTAAGGACACTGCTCTCTCCTGGTTCTCCTCCTATCTTTCCGACCGCTCCTTCAGTGTTCTGTTCTCTGGCTCCACTTCATCTCCTCTTCCTCTCACTGTCGGGGTACCTCAGGGCTCAGTCCTTGGCCCCCTTCTGTTCTCTCTCTACACGGCCCCAATTGGACAGACCATCAGCAGATTTGGCTTTCAGTACCATCTTTATGCCGACGACACACAACTATATATGTCATCCCCTGACCTTACCCCCGCTGTACTACAGAATGCCACTGACTGTCTGTCCGCAGTCTCCAACATCATGTCCGCTCTCTATCTGAAACTCAACCTCTCCAAAACTGAACTTCTTCTGCTCCCACCATCTACTAACCTCCCTAAATCTGACATTTCCCTCTCCGTGGGTGGCACCATAATAACACCCCGGCAGCAGGCGCGCTGTCTGGGTGTTATGTTTGACTCCGATCTCTCCTTCACCTCCCATATACAATCTCTTGCCCGCTCGTGCCGCTTACACCTAAAGAACATCTCTAGAATCCGCCCTTTTCTCACCATGGAGACAGCTAAAACCCTCACGGTCGCCCTGATCCACTCCCGCCTGGACTACTGTAACGCTCTATTAATTGGCCTCCCCCTCACTCGACTTTCCCCTCTCCAGTCCATCCTTAATGCAGCAGCCAGGGTCGTCCATCTGGCTAATCGTACTCGGACGCGTCCGCTCTTCGCCAGTCGTTACACTGGCTGCCCATTCATTACAGGATACAATTCAAAGTACTTGTTCTCACCCACAAAGCTCTCCACAGTGCGGCACCCCCTTACATCTCCTCCCTCATTTCTGTCTATCAGCCTAACAGACCACTGCGCTCTGCAAATGACTTTCGGCTAACCTCTGCACTAATCCGTACCTCCCACTCCCGACTCCAAGACTTCTCCCGTGCTGCGCCAATCCTCTGGAATGCTCTACCCCAAGATATTAGGACCATCCATAATTTGCATAGTTTTAGGCGCTCGCTCAAAACACATTTGTTCAGAGCGGCCTATCACGTTCCCTAATCAAAGTTATGTTATGTTTGTGTGTGTGTGTAGCCCATTCACTATCCCCATCTATTCCCCAACCCCTGAAGATGGCTGGACCATGATTGTAAATACATCATTGTAAATACACACCTGTACTTTGTATCTCCCCCACCTCATTGTAGATTGTAAGCTCTCACGAGCAGGGTCGTCTTATTTTGCTTTAATTATTGTATTGTTAACGTTGTTACTTATGACTTTTGTGTTTGAAACTGTTAAACTGTAAAGCGCTGCGGAATATGTTGGCGCTATATAAATAAAGATTATTATTATAAATAAAGATTATTATTAGGCCATGTTTTTTACTGCGGAACCGCAGCGGTTTTGCCGCTGCGGTTCCGCAGCTGTTTTCCATGCAGGGTACATTACAATGTAACCCTATGGAAAACAGGAACCGCTGTGCACATGGTCCTGAATTTCACTTAAAAAGTCGCGCAGAATCGGTGCGGGAAAAAAGAAGGAGCATGTCACTTCTTTTTCCTAAACCGCAGCGGTTCTGCACCCATAGACCTCCATTGTGAGGTCAAAACCGCAGTAAAACCCGCAGATCAAAAGTATATCTGCGGGTTTTACTGCGGTTTGATGTGCAGAACCGCTGCAGCAGGAAGTGCGGGGAAGCGGCGGAAGTCCGTGGGCGGAAGTGCGTGGGCGGAGTGTCGTTCCTGAAGAGACTGTCACCATGGAGGCATACCGTCGCATGGGGATCGATGTCGGGCGTCTGATTGATCTGGTATGTCTGTGTGTCCGTCCCCATGCGACGATATGCCTCCATTGTGCTAAGTCGCCGTATGGGACTACTACTCCCATCCGGTATTAGGATGGGAGAGTTGTCCCTGTGTCCGGCGACTTAGCACAATAGTAAAGTTTACACCAAACACCAACACACAATACACAAACATGACACACAGTACAGTACATACAACACATAACATAGAGTATATACTCACCAACACCACACTTGTAGGCGAAGCCCTCGATCCTCCATAAAAAAATCCAAAAATAATAAACCAAATTCATACTCCCTGTCCGCAGAATCCATAACCGAGTGTCCCACGCCGATCTCCTGCTCTCCGGCGATACACTGCCAGGAGCGAAGCTCCTAGCAGTGTATCGCGTACTGTCCCGGAGCTCAATGGCGCCGGCTTCTCGGTTAACGGCAGTACAGCTGCGTTGAACTTTCCCACGCAGCACTGCCGTTAAGCGAGAGTGCCGGGGTCAATGACCGCCGGTAAACTCGCTCGCGCATGCGCAGTAACACACCGACAGGAACTATGGCTCCTGTCAGTGTGTTGCTGCAGCCGTGGAGAGCAGACACATCTCTGGATGTGTGTTCTCCATGGAAGATCTTCGTGGGACCCTCGATGGATTTCTGCGGACAGGGCCAGGGAGTATGAATTTGTTTTTTTGTTTTGTCTTTTTTTCAGGTCGAGGGTCTTCAGGACGTATTAAGCGTAAAGTAAAACATGGTCAAAAAGTGTGTGTCTTTATTTCATTAAAATATTTTTTTCTAGTCTTTGTGTTTTTTTTTTTAACCCTTTCATTGGCTTAATAATGGATAGGCGTCTTATTGACGCCTCTCCATTATTAACCGGGCTTAATGCCACCTTACAATAGCAAGGTGGCATTAACCCCTCATTACCCCATATCCCACCGCTACACGGGAGTGGGAAGAGAGGGGCTAAGTGCCGGAATTGGCGCATCTTTTTGATGCGCCTTTTCCGGGGCGGCTGCGGGCTTATATTTGTAGCCAGGGGGGGGGCAAATATCCATGGCCCCTTTCCTAGGCTATGAATATAAGCCCACGGCTGTCTGCGTAGCCTTTCTGGCCTAAAAATATAGGGGGACCCCAACACTTTTTTTTTGGGGGGCCCCCTATATTTCAGTGCCAGAAAGGCTACACAGACAGCTGTGGGCTTATATTCATGGCCTGGGAACAGCCAGGGGTATTTTAACCCCTTCCCGGGCCTCAAATATTGGCCCACGGCTGTCTGCCTAGCCTTTCTGGACTAAAAATATAGGGGGACCCCAACACTTTTTTTTTTTGGGGCCCCCTATATTTCAGTGCCAGAAAGGCTACACAGACAGCTGTGGGCTTATATTCATGGCCTGGGAACAGCCAGGGGTATTTTAACCCCTTCCCGGGCCTCAAATATTGGCCCACGGCTGTCTGCCTAGCCTTTCTGGACTAAAAATATAGGGGGACCCCAACACTTTTTTTTTTTCGGGGCCCCCTATATTTTAGTGCCAGAAAGGCTACGCAGACAGCTGTGGGTTAATATTCATAGCCTGGGAACAGCCATGGGTATTTTAACCCCTTCCCGGGCCTCAAATATTGGCCCACGGCTGTCTGCCTAGCCTTTCTGGACTAAAAATATAGGGGGACCCTATGTATTTTTTTTAGGGGGTCCACATATATTATAGTAACCCTTAATAGGATTAATAATGGATAGGCGTCTTATTGACGCCTCTCCATTATTAACCGTGCTTAATGCCACCTTACAATCGCAACCCTATCATTAACCCTAGGATCCCTGAGTTAGGGGTAGGGTTAGGGTTTGGATCCCTTTAGGGTTAGGGGTAGGGTTAGGATCCCTTTAGGGGTAGGGTTAGGGTTAGGATCCCTTTAGGGTTAGGGGTAGGGTTAGGATCCCTTTAGGGTTAGGGTTAGGATCCCTTTAGGGTTAGGGGTAGGGTTAGGATCCCTTTAGGGTTAGGGGTAGGGTTAGGGTTAGGATCCTTTTAGGGGTAGGGGTAGGGTTAGGATCCCTTTAGGGGTAGGGTTAGGATCCCTTTAGGGTTAGGGGTAGGGTTAGGATCCCTTTAGGGTTAGGGTTAGGATCCCTTTAGGGTTAGGGTTAGGGTTAGGATCCCTTTAGGGTTAGGGGTAGGGTTAGGATCCCTTTAGGGGTAGGGTTAGGGTTAGGATCCCTTTAGGGTTAGGGGTAGGGTTAGGATCCCTTTTAGGGGTAGGGGTAGGGTTAGGATCCCTTTAGGGGTAGGGTTAGGGTTAGGATCCCTTTAGGGTTAGGGGTAGGGTTAGGATCCCTTTAGGGTTAGGGGTAGGGTTAGGGTTAGGATCCCTTTAGGGGTAGGGGTAGGGTTAGGATCCCTTTAGGGTTAGGGGTAGGGTTAGGATCCCTTTAGGGGTAGGGTTAGGGTTAGGATCCCTTTAGGGTTAGGGGTAGGGTTAGGATCCCTTTAGGGTTAGGGTTAGGATCCCTTTAGGGGTAGGGGTAGTATCACTTTCCGGTTATGATCCCTTTAGGGGTAGGGTGCTTAGGGTTATGAGCCCTAACCCTACCCTACTATTTCAGTTTATAGTGGGTTTTTTACTTAATTTTTTTGATTGGCGCACGCACCGCTCAGGATTGACGGCGCCAGAGCTAGTAGTAAAAAAACTGCACACGAACGTTTTTATTGGTGTTTGTGTTTTCAGTTTGTGCTTGTGTTCATTTATTAGGGGTTACTTTTATATATTTAAAGCATTTGTGTAACATTACTTGGTCGTGCTATAGATTATGAGATGACACTATTGTATTTATTGTAGGTTCGTGATTATCCGGCCTTGTGGGACCCATCCGATGAGTCCTATAAGGACAAGTACTTCAGGGAGCTAGCCTGGACAAAAATAGTGCGCGACCTGATCCCGGATTGGGATAAATATCCTGGGAATACACAGCAGAAAATCGGTAATTTTAATTAAATTTATGTAGTAAACCTTGAGTATATTACAAATATACTTTGGTGAGATCTCTTAAAAATTGTTGTTGTTTTTTGTAACCTTTTTTTGGTAGATAAAGATGTGAGGCAACGTTGGCGCTCCATCAGAGACCGTTTTACTAAATTCCTCAATGAATGCTCAAGGAGCGGCTCTTCTCCAAGCAAAAGTAAATTCCCGTTTAGTGAAGAGCTGCAGTTTCTTGTGACCAGCAGGACATTGAGAAAGTAAGTTAAAATCCACTCCACAAGATTTTTTATATATAATATGTTGTGCGAAAAAATTAATGTTTTTTTTTTCCCCAACAGGACGGAAGGAAACATGTCGGTAGCTGATTTGGAGGACAGCGACACAGAAGATGGAGCAGGCAGTTCCTCTGGAGTGGGAGGGACCATCTCGCCCTCCACTCCCTCAGCTTCTGCTGAATCAGCATCCACTTCAGCAGCTGCTGCATCAAAATCTACTTCAGCAGCTGCTGAAGCATCTGATTCCGCAGAAGCTGTGAGAGTGGAGAAGAGAGCTGTCTATCCGGTGGCAGCAGAGAAAAAAAAAAAAAAAACCAAGAAGAACCAAGATGACCAAACTGTCCAAATTGCTTGTGACACATTAGATTTATTAAAAAAAACAAGTACCGATGACCATTGCGACTCCTTTGCACAAACTGTCGCCAGAAAAACACGCTCCCTGCCACCGGATAGACAATCTCTTTTCATGTCTATGGTGCAGATGTCCCTCACTGCTCTGGAGGACCCTGCTCCAATTTCTCCCTACAATGAAGTTCTGATGGGGGTGTTGGGACTTTTCAGGCCCCGTCACAGAACACCGGACACACCTGCGAGACCACAGTATTTGGCCCACAGCCAAGGAAGTTCTGGAGACAGAGGCAGTTCACAGCATCTGGGGGGAGCACCGTATCAATCTGAGGGAACAAATTTCCTCTATTCTCCCGAATATACATTTCTTAATTGAACGTGGGCAAAAGTTTTCAGTTGCACTAACTTGTGCTTTTGTTTGAAGCCACAGTTGCCATTTTGGATTTGAAAGGGGCTGTTTATTTTTTTGTTTTTTCAAATTGAAAAATCTTTTGTTAAAATTACCAAGAAATTGTGTTCTTAAAAATAAATTTTATTTCACACAAAAAATTCTCTTTTTTAGACAATGGGGACAAGGCCGCTGTCCTGGGTTTATGGGCTATCGATTTGTGGTTTATGGGTTTATGTGTTAACAATTGTATACCTCATACTGCTGTTAATTTCTGAAAACACCAACCATTTTTTTGACATAAAAAAAAAAAAACAAATTCAACCAAAATAGATTTTTTATTTATATTACAACCAATTTTTTTAAACTTTTTTTGGTAACATGAAAAAAAAACTTTTTTCTTAAAAATTTTTGTGTTGGTTGCTGTCGTTTATCATTCTTCGGGATGTTTTCAAAACTGTTAGCAGCGATGTCGGCAACTTTTTTGGGGGGGTCAGTGTAGATGCATCCTTCTCTGCTGGTCAGGCTGCTCAACACCAGCACAGGAGTATTGCCAGTGCACGGCACCTTCAGGACTCATAAAGTAGTCAGTGAAGGATTCTCTCACACGCACACCCGAGTTGGACGGCCTGCCCAGACCCCCGTTGACCACTGGATTAAATACTGGCTGCTGGTACTCCACATCTACGTCAGTGTTGTACTCACGAGCATAGTTGTGGAGTACACAGCAAGCCTTTATCACAGCATCAACGGTGTCTGTGTCCAACTGAATGGCAGTGTGAAAGATCCTCCACTGACTAGTCATGATCCCAAAGGTGCATTCCACATATCTGCGTGCACGACTCAGCCGATAATTAAAAATCCTCTGTCGGGCATCCAGTCCCCTTCGTGGGTATGGGCGCAGCAGGGTTGTCGTTAAGGGAAACGCCTCATCCGATACCATCACAAAGGGCACTGGATGTGTGGAACCCGGCAAAGGTCTTGGGGCTGGGAGCGTGCCGCCATCTCGAAGAATTTGCATCCCAATCTGTGACGTTCGCAACACCCGAGAATCCCCAGTACTACCATAGGCACCAACGTCAATGGCAACAAATTTGTAATGGGCATCAGCCACCGCCATCAGGACCACTGAAAAATACTTCTTATAATTAAAGAAGCGTGATCCTGATCGTGGTGGCTGCTGAACCCTTACATGTTTACCATCGACTGCACCTATGCAGTTTGGGAAATTGGCCACAGACTGAAAGCCTGCTGCAACCTGCAGCCAAGTCTCCTCGGTTGGGGAAGGCATCACCATGGACTGCAACTTCTGCCAGATGACGGTACATGTACACCTCACAATGTTAGAGATGGTCGATTTACCAACTCTAAATTGGAGGTGCAGGGATGTATAGCTCTCTCCTGTGGCCAAAAATCTGGAAAGAAACAAAAAAGAAAATTAGAAATGTCACACAAAAAGGTAATTACAACACGTCACACGTTAAGGCCGCTATAATATGCGTCCAGCGCCATTCAATAATGATGGTATTAAAACCCAGCACAAAACAAAGGGTGTTAAAAACATTAATAAAAGGCCTGATGGGACTTGTGCACACACGCATGCAAGATATGACCGAGTGTTGCATGGTAATCCCCGGACCTGCTGCATGCACTCCGTTGTGGAGCGTGCGGCTCCATGTATTGGTATGTGGGTGCACACTCCGCTCCAGAGTGCAAGCAGCAGGGCCGGTGATTACCATGCAACACTCGCCCGTATCTCACGTGTGTGTGTGGATGTGTGCCCCCTGTCCAACAGGAGGACTGGGTGGGTTTAATCACACATACTGGACACAGAGACGTGTAAAATAGAGACCTAACGACATTCCCCCCCAAAATTGTTACTTACCGCAAGGTGATGAGCAGCCTTTCCTCAGCAGAGATGGACTTCCTCATCACTGTGTCTTGCAGTGTTATATGGGGTGCCAGAATGGTGAGCAGTCTGTCAAATGCAATAATTGGTAGCCGACAAAAAGAGATAAATTTTTCAGGATATCTGAAAATTGAAAAAGAAACACAAAAAAGGGTTACTTCACAAGTATTGCTAGCAAAAAAATGTAAATTTGGCTACGTTCAGATAAGCGTTTCCCAACGCTGCGTCGGGAAACGCAGCGGCGACGCACGCGTCATGCGCCCCTATGTTTAACATGGGGGACGCATGCGTTTTTCTTGTTGCGTTTTACAACACGTGCGTCGTTTTTGACGCTAGCGTCGGACACAAGAAAATGCAACAAGTTGCATTTTTCTTGCGTACGATTTTCGTCAAAAAACTACGCACGCGTCGCAAAACGCAGCGTTTTTGCGTGCGTTTGCACGCGTTTTTTCGTGCGCCGTGCGTTGCGTCGCCGACGCAGCGGCGCGCAACGCTAATCTGAAGGTAGCCTTAGTCATTCAATATATTTCTACTTACGTCCTCAAATCATTGTACAGCACATAAAAGTGCCCCTTCTCAGTTCGGTCTGCTACAAGGGGGTGCACCCACATTCGTTTCTGCGCACGTCTTCTCTGCCGCCGCTGCCTCTAAAATAAAAAAATATTTTGTAAACACAACAATTAGAAAAATATATCAAACATGCCTGGAAAACAATGCGGATTATGTAAGGGTACGTGTCCACATTCAGGAAGGCCCACCCCCTTCTGGGACGCAATGATGCCAGATGTGTTCATTGTACAAATCCAGCATCATCGCACCCCACGCATAGGGCCCTGTTTTCCTTGCGGAGCCGCAGTTTCACAACAAGGAACACGGACATGCTGTGATCATAAAAGACGCGCAGCATGTCCGGAGTCGCAGGGCTCACGGATGACACAAAGTGGACACGTGATTTCATGACATCACCTCCACTATACTGTTACATGTGGACGCTGCATGTTTGGTGCTGCGGCCACACGCAGCGCCAAACATACAGCGTTTCCAGAACGTGGACATGTACCCATAACCCAATATATAAAACAAACAGACATCTGCTTACCTGACGTGCATGTCGATTCAGAATTAGAAGCATCAACCCCAGGATCGCAATCCGGTGTGGCGTGCGGAGCTGGATCCGTGGGCTGTCATCTGGCCGACGCTCAGCACGTCCACTCATTTTGATGTGTAAGTTCCAAAATGGAGGATGGAAGAAGAAAAGGGTTGGACAAGGAAATGACATAATTTTTTTTTTTTTCTTCCCCCACTGCAGTAAGCTTTATTTGTGTCAAACACAGACAATCTGCAGAGAAAACTGCATCAAAAAACGCACTAAAAACCGCATCAAAAAACGCATCAAAAAACGCACCAAAAAACGCACCTGCGTTTTCTGCAAAGACCTGCGGTTTCAGTCCTGAAAAAAAAAGGATGGAAATCAGGAACGTGTGAACATGCCCTTATTATTACAGGAAGTAGTTTTTATTTTTTCTCTAGGGGCACTCAGCTTTATTAGCATGCACAAAGAGACACAAGATAACCCCCAAAACGCATGAAAAAAACGCTCGAAAACATGCGTTCTTTCCGCAGCTTCTTTCCTGCCAAGAAATCAGGTTTTGCTGCAGAAAAAAAACACAGCAAAAAACGCTTAATGTGAACTTACCCTTACTATGAAAAGGCCAACACAATTTCAAATGTATTTTTAATTTTCCTTTGTGATCACCCAACATATAATTTCTTTCTTTCTTTATATTTCTCCTTTTTTTATATTGGCAAAATAACAATATAGAAATTCCATGAAAATTAGGCCCTATGTACATACAAAAAAAAGAGACAACACTTATTTGAATATCAGAAAGAGAAAGGACTTTAGAGCTCTGAAAACCGCTAAAAATGTACCCGATTAGGAACAGGAAAAAATGGCCCCGTCTTCAACTGTTTACTTTGATTCAGCAACCAGGTTAGCAAACAGAATTGACATGTCTCCAGAGCAGGAGGACATTCCTGGGAATCATGCATCATATCATGTGTTTCTGTATGGTCATAGGAAAATAAGGAGCTGTCAGAATAATCAGACTACAGGATATAAACATTCCTAATATTCACCACTTATTGCTAAACTGGTGTAACCTGGTGTCAGGTGGTTATACTGGGAGAGCTCGAACTTTACAGTCAACAATGGTTACGCAGTCACCTGTAAAACATTTAAGAATGCAACAAACTCCGAGGTAAATTGGGGAACGTGTGGTCCAACATCAACTGTGAGTTTAGCAAAGGAATGTGACATAATGATGTGGTGATCAATATTATGACAAAAGCAAACCTTCATTGACCTTCAAGATATGGGGACAAAGGTAAGTACTATGGGATAATGGCACCTTGACAGAAAGGTATACCTTAACTTAGGGGCGGACACTGACAGCTTGGGGCCCCTGTGCCAATGTGACTGGGCCGACATCCTTTTATGGCGACAAAGCTATATATATATATATATATATATATATATATATATATATACAGTTAGGGCCAGAAATATTTGGACAGTGACATAATTTTCGCGAGTTGGGCTCTGCATGCCACCACATTGGATTTGAAATGAAACCTCTACAACAGAATTCAAGTGCAGATTGTAACGTTTAATTTGAAGGGTTGAACAAAAATATCTGATAGAAAATGTAGGAATTGTACACACTTCTTTACAAACACTCCACATTTTAGGAGGTCAAAAGTAATTGGACAAATTAACATAACCCAAACAAAATATTTTTATTTTCAATATTTTGTTGCAAATCCTTTGGAGGCAATCACTGCCTTAAGTCTGGAACCCATGGACATCACCAAACGCTGGGTTTCCTCCTTCTTAATGCTTTGCCAGGCCTTTACAGCCGCAGCCTTCAGGTCTTGCTTGTTTGTGGGTCTTTCCGTCTTAAGTCTGGATTTGAGCAAGTGAAATGCATGCTCAATTGGGTTTAGATCTGGAGATTGACTTGGCCATTGCAGAATGTTCCACTTTTTGGCACTCATGAACTCCTGGGTAGCTTTGGCTGTATGCTTGGGGTCATTGTCCATCTGTACTATGAAGCGCCGTCCAATCAACTTTGCAGCATTTGGCTGAATCTGGGCTGAAAGTATATCCCGGTACACTTCAGAATTCATCCGGCTACTCTTGTCTGCTCTTATGTCATCAATAAACACAAGTGACCCAGTGCCATTGAAAACCATGCATGCCCATGCAATCACGTTGCCTCCACCATGTTTTACAGAGGATGTGGTGTGCCTTGGATCATGTGCCGTTCCCTTTCTTCTCCAAACTTTTTTCTTCCCATCATTCTGGTATAGGTTGATCTTTGTCTCATCTGTCCATAGAATACTTTTCCAGAACTGAGCTGGCTTCTTGAGGTGTTTTTCTGCAAATTTAACTCTGGCCTGTCTATTTTTGGTATTGATGAATGGTTTGCATCTAGATGTGAACCCTTTGTATTTACTGTCATGGAGTCTTCTCTTTACTGTTGACTTAGAGACAGATACACCTACTTCACTGAGAGTGTTCTGGACTTCAGTTGATGTTGTGAACGGGTTCTTCTTCACCAAATTAAGTATGCGGCGATCATCCACCACTGTTGTCATCCGTGGACGCCCAGGCCTTTTTGAGTTCCCAAGCTCACCAGTCAATTCCTTTTTTCTCAGAATGTACCCAACTGTTGATTTTGCTACTCCAAGCATGTCTGCTATCTCTCTGATGGATTTTTTCTTTTTTTTCAGCCTCAGGATGTTCTGCTTCACCTCAATTGAGAGTTCCTTTGACCGCATGTTGTCTGCTCACAGCAACAGCTTCCAAATGCAAAACCACACACCTGGAATCCACCCCTGACCTTTTAACTACTTCATTGATTACAGGTTAATGAGGGAGACGCCTTCAGAGTTAATTGCAGCCCTTAGAGTCCATTGTCCAATTACTTTTGGTCCCTTGAAAAAGAGGACGCTATGCATTACAGAGCTATGATTCCTAAACCCTTTCTCCGATTTGGATGTGGAAACTATCATATTGCAGCTGGGAGTGTGCACTTTCAGCCCATATTATATATATAATTGTATTTCTGAACATGTTTTTGTAAACAGCTAAAATAACAAAACTTGTGTCACTGTCCAAATATTTCTGGCCCTAACTGTATATGTATACAGCTCTGGCAAAAATTAAGAGACCACTGCAACATTTTCAGTTGGTCTAATTTTTCTCTTTAGGTACATTTTTGAGTTTTGAGTAAAATGTAATTTGCTCTTTTATTCTATAAACTACTGACAACATGTCTTCGAATTTCCAAGCATTAACCCCTTAATCTCATATGACGTACTATCCCGTCGAGGTGACCTGGGACTTAATTCCCAGTGACGGGATAGTACGTCATAGTCGATCGGCCGCGCTCACGGGGCGAGCTCAGAGCAGGTGCCAGCAAGCCTCCAAAGTGCACTGCAAAGTGTCAGATCAGCGATCTGACACTATATAGTGATGTCCCTCCCCCGGGGCAATGTTATAAAGTAAAAAAAAAAAATTACATGTGTAAAAAAATAAAAATAAATTCCTAAATAAAGAAAAAAAATATTGTTCCAATAAATACATTTCTTTAAATAAAAAACAAAACAAAAAAACAATAAAAGTACACATATTTAGTACCCCTCGACTGAGTTCGCCATCACCACCTCTTCAGGCAAGCAATTCCAGATTCTCACTGCCCTAACAGTAAAGAATCCTCTTCTATGTTGGTGGAAAAACCTTCTCTCCTCCAGACGCAAAGAATGCCCCCTTGTGCCCGTCACCTTCCTTGGTATAAACAGATCCTCAGCGAGATATTTGTATTGTCCCCTTATATACTTATACATGGTTATTAGATCGCCCCTCAGTCGTCTTTTTTCTAGACTAAATAATCCTAATTTCGCTAATCTATCTGGGTATTGTAGTTCTCCCATCCCCTTTATTAATTTTGTTACCCTCCTTTGTACTCTCTCTAGTTCCATTATATCCTTCATGAGCACCGGTGCCCAAAACTGGACACAGTACTCCATGTGCGGTCTAACTAGGGATTTGTACAGAGGCAGTATAATGCTCTCATCATGTGTATCCAGACCTCTTTTAACCCCTTCCCGACCTTTGACGCCACGTAGGCGTCATGAAAGTCGGTGCCAATCCGACCCATGACGCCTATGCGGCGTCATGGAAAGATCGCGTCCCTGCAGACCGGGTGAAAGGGTTAACTCCCATTTCACCCGATCTGCAGGGACAGGGGGAGTGGTAGTTTAGCCCAGGGGGGGTGGCTTCACCCCCTCGTGGCTACGATCGCTCTGATTGGCTGTTGAAAGTGAAACTGCCAATCAGAGCGATTTGTAATATTTCACCCATTATAACGGGTGAAATATTACAATCCAGCCATGGCCGATGCTGAAATATCATCGGCCATGGCTGGAAATATTAGTGTGCCCCCACCCCACCCCTCCGATCGCCCCCCCACCCCCCCGATCTGGCCGGTACACTGCTCCGGCTCCCCTCCGTCCAGTGCTCCGCTCCCCCCCGTGCTCGTGTCCGCTCCCCCCGTGCTCCAATCACCCCCCCGTGCTCCAATCACCCCCCCTGCACTCCGATCCACCCCCCCCGTGCTCCGTTCCACCCCCCGTGCTCCATTCCAGCCCCCCCGTGCTCCGTTCCACGCCCCCCGCGCTCCGTTACGCCCCTCCCGCGCTCCGATTCCCCCCCCGTGCTCCGATCCCCCCCCCCGTGGTCCCCCCCTACCCTATCATACTTACCGATCCAGCCGTGGTCCCGTCCGTCTTCTCCCGGGCGCCGCCATCTTCCAAAATGGCGGGCGCATGCGCAGTGCGCCCGCCGAATCTGCCGGCCGGCAGATTCGTTCCAAAGTGCATTTTGATCACTGAGATATAATCTATCTCAGTGATCAAAATAAAAAAAATAATAAATGACCCCCCCCCTTTGTCACCCCCATAGGTAGGGACAATAAAAAAATAAAGAAATTTTTTTTTTCCACTAATGTTAGAATAGGGTTAGGGTTAGGGGTAGGGTTAGGGTTAGGGGTAGGGTTAGGGGTAGGGTTAGGGGTAGGGTTAGGGTTAGGGTTAGGGGTAGGGTTAGGGGTAGGGTTAGGGTTAGGGGTAGGGTTAGGGCTAGGGTTAGGGCTAGGGTTAGGGCTAGGGTTAGGGTTAGGGTTAGGAATGTGCACACGTATTCTGGTCCTCTGCGGATTTTTCCGCTGCGGATTTGATAAATCCGCAGTGCTAAACCGCTGCGGATTTATGGCGGATTTACCGCGTTTTTTTCTGCGCATTTCACTGCGGTTTTACAATTGCGATTTTCTATTGGAGCAGTTGTAAAACCGCTGCGGAATCCGCACAAAGAAGTGACATGCTGCGGAATGTAAACCGCTGCGTTTCCGTGCAGTTTTTCCGTAGCATGTGTACAGCGATTTTTGTTTCCCATAGGTTTACATTGAACTGTACACTCATGGGAAACTGCTGCGGATCCGCAGCGTTTTCCGCAGCGTGTGCACATACCTTTAGAATTAGGCTATGTGCACACGGTGCTGATTTGGCTGCGGATTCGCAGCAGTGTTCCATCAGGTTTACAGTACCATGTAAACATATGAAAAACCAAATCCGCTGTGCCCATGGTGCGGAAAATACCGCGCGGGAACGCTGCGTTGTATTTTCCGCAGCATGTCAATTCTTTGTGCGGATTCCGCAGCGTTTTACACCTGTTCCTCAATAGGAATCCGCAGGTGAAATCCGCACAAAAAACACTGCAAATCCGCGGAAAATCCGCAGGTAAAACACAGTGCCTTTTACCCGCAGATTTTTCAAAAATGGTGCGGAAATATCTCACACGAATCCGCAACATGGGCACATAGCCTTAGGGTTAGGGTTGGAATTAGGGTTGTGGTTAGGGTTAGGGGTGTGTTGGGGTTAGTGTTGTGGTTAGGGGTGTGTTGGGGTTAGGGTTGTGATTAGGATTATGGCTACAGTTGGGATTAGGGTTAGGGGTGTGTTGGGGTTAGTGTTGGAGTTAGAATTGAGGGGTTACCACTGTTTAGGCACATCAGGGGTCTCCAAACGCAACATGGCGCCACCATTGATTCCAGCCAATCTCGTATTCAAAAAGTCAAATGGTGCTCCCTCACTTCCGAGCCCTGACGTGTGCCCAAACAGTGGTTTACCCCCACATATGGGGTACCAGCATACTCAGGACAAACTGCGCAACAATTACTGGGGTCCAATTTCTCCTGTTACCCTTGTGAATCTAAAAAAATGCTTGCTAAAACATAATTTTTGAGGAAAGAAAAATGATTTTTTATTTTCACGGCTCTGCGTTGTAAACGTCTGTGAAGCACTTGGGGGTTCAAAGTGCTCACCACATATCTAGATAAGTTCCTTGGGGGGTCTAGTTTCTAAAATGGGGTCACTTGTGGGGGGTTTCTACTGTTTAGGCACACCAGGGGCTCTGCAAACGCAACGTGACACCCGCAGACCATTCCATCAAAGTCTGCATTTCAAAAGTCACTACTTCCCTTCTGAGCCCCGACGTGTGCCCAAACAGTGGTTTACCCCCACATATGGGGTATCAACGTACTCAGGAGAAACTGGACAACAACTTTTGGGGTCCAATTTCTCCTGTAACCCTTGGGAAAATAAAAAATTCTGGGCTAAATAATTATTTTTGAGGAAAGAAAACGTATTTATTATTTTCACGGCTCTGCATTATAAACTTCTATGAAGCACTTGGGGGTTCAAAGTGCTCACCACACATCTAGATAAGTTCCTTTCAGGGTCTAGTTTCCAAAATGGGGTCACTTGTGGGGGGTTTCTACTGTTTAGGCACATCAGGGGCTCTGCAAACGCAACGTGACGCCCGCAGAGCATTCCATCAAAGTCTGCATTTCAAAACGTCACTACTTCAATTCCAAGCCCCGGCATGTGCCCAAACAGTAGTTTACCCCCACATATGGGGTATCACCGTACTCAGGAGAAACTGGACAACAAATATTGGGGTCAAATTTCTCCTGTTACCCTTGGGAAAATTAAAAAATTCTGGGCTAAATAATTATTTTTGAGGAAAGAAAACGTATTTATTATTTTCACGGCTCTGCATTATAAACTTCTATGAAGCACTTGGGGGTTCAAAGTGCTCACCACACATCTAGATAAGTTCCTTTGGGGGTCTAGTTTCCAAAATGGGGTCACTTGTGGGGGGTTTCTACTGTTAAGCCACATCAGGGGCTCTGCAAACGCAACGTGACGCCCACAGAGCATTCCATCAAAGTCTGCATTTCAAAACGTCACTACTTCACTTCCGAGCCCCGGCATGTGCCCAAACAGTGATTTACCCCCACATATGGGGTATCAGCGTACTCAGGAGAAACTGGACAACAACTTTTGCGGTCAAATTTCTCCTGTTACCCTTGGGAAAATAAAAAATTGCAGGCTAAAAGATCATTTTTGAGAAAATAATTTTTTTTTTTTTTTCATGGCTCTGCGTTATAAACTTCTGTGAAGCACTTGGGGGTTCAAAGTCCTCACCACACATCTAGATTAGTTCCTTTGGGGGTCTAGTTTCTAAAATGGTGTCATTTCTGGGGGATCTCCAATGTTTAGGCACACAGGGGCTCTCCAAACGTGACATGGTGTCCGCTAATGATTGGAGCTAATTTTCCATTTAAAAAGCCAAATGGCGTGCCATCCCTTCCGAGCCCTGCCGTGCGCCCAAACAGTGGTTTACCCCCACATATGGGGTATCAGCGTACTCAGGACAAACTGGACAACAATATTTGGGGTCCAATTTCTCCTATTATCCTTGGCAAAATAGGAAATTCCAGGCTAAAAAATCATTTTTGAGGAAAGAAAAATTATTTTTTATTTTCATGGCTCTGCGTTATAAACTTCTGTGAAGCACCTGGGGGTTTAAAGTGCTCAATATGCATCTAGATAAGTTCCTTGGGGGGTCTAGTTTCCAAAATGGGGTCACTTGTGCGGGAGCTCCAATGTTTAGGCACACAGGGGCTCTCCAAACGCGACATGGTGTCCGCTAACAATTGGAGCTAATTTTCCATTCAAAAAGTCAAATGGCACGCCTTCTCTTCCGAGCCCTGCCGAGTGCCCAAACAGTGGTTTACCCCCACATATGAGGTATCGGCGTACTCGGGAGAAATTGCCCAACAAATTTTATGATCCATTTTATCCTACTGCCCATGTGAAAATGAAAAAATTGAGGCGAAAAGAATTTTTTTGTGAAAAAAAATTACTTTTTCATTTTTACAGATCAATTTGTGAAGCACCTGAGGGTTTAAAGTGCTCACTAGGCATCTAAATTAGTTCCTTGGGGGGTCTAGTTTCCAAAATGGGGTCACTTGTGGGGGAGCGCCAATGTTTAGGCACACAGGAGCTATCCAAACGCGACATGGTGTCCGCTAACGATGGAAATAATTTTTCATTCAAAAAGTCAAATGGCGCTCCTTCCCTTCCGAGCCTTACCATGTGCCCAAACAGTGCTTTACCTCCACATGTGAGGTATTGGTGTACTCAGGAGAAATTGCCCAACACATTTTAGGATCCATTTTATCCTGTTGCCCATGTGAAAATGAAAAAATTGAGGCTAAAAGAATTTTTTTGTGAAAAAAAAGTACTTTTTCATTTTTACGGATCAATTTGTGAAGCACCTGGGGGTTCAAAGTGCTCACTATGCATCTAGATAAGTTCCTTGGGGCGTCTAGTTTCCAAAATGGGGTCACTTGTGGGGGAGCTCCAATTTTTAGGCACACGGGGGCTCTCCAAACGTGACATGGTGTCCGCTAAAGAGTGGAGCCAATTTTTGATTCAAAAAGTCAAATGGCGCTCCTTCCCTTCCAAGCCCTGCCGTGCGCCAAAACAGTGGTTTACCCCCACATATGAGGTATCAGCGTACTCAGGACAAATTGGACAACAACTTTCGTTGTTCAGTTTCTCCTTTTACCATTGGGAAAATAAAAAAATTGTTGCTAAATATAATTTTTGTGACTAAAAAGTTAAATGTTCATTTTTTCCTTCCATGTTGCTTCTGCTGCTGTGAAGCACCTGAAGGGTTAATAAACTTCTTGAATGTGGTTTTGAGTACATTTAGGGGTGCAGTTTTTAGAATGGTGTCACTTTTGGGTATTTTCAGCCATATAGACCCCTCAAACTGACTTCAAATGTGAGGTGGTCCCTAAAAAAAATGGTTTTGTAAATTTCGTTGTAAAAATGACAAATCGCTGGTCGAATTTTAACCCTTATAACTTCCTAACAAAAAAAAATTTTGTTTCCAAAATTGTGCTGATGTAAAGTAAACATGTGGGAAATGTTATTTATTAACTATTTTGTGTCACATATCTCTCTGGTTTAACAGAATAAAAATTCAAAATGTGAAAATTGCAAAATTTTCAAAATTTTCGCCAAATTTCCGTGTTTATCACAAATAAATGCAGAATTTATTGACCTAAATTTACCACTAACATGAAGCCCAATATGTCACGAAAAAACATTCTCAGAACCGCTAGGATCCGTTGAAGCGTTCCTGAGTTATTACCTCATAAAGGGACACTGGTCAGAATTGCAAAAAACGGCAAGGTCTTTAAGGTCAAAATAGGCTGGGTCTTGAAGGGGTTAATGCACCCCATGATCCTGTTTGCCTTGGCAGCTGCTGCCTGGCACTGGCTACTCCAGGTAAGTTTATCATTAACTAGGATCCCCAAGTCCTTCTCCCTGTCAGATTTACCCAGTGGTTTCCCATTCAGTGTGTAATGGTGATATTGATTCCTTCTTCCCATGTGTATAACCTTACATTTATCATTGTTAAACCTCATCTGCCACCTTTCAGCCCAGGTTTCCAACTTATCCAGATCCATCTGTAGCAGAATACTATCTTCTCTTGTATTAACTGCTTTACATAGTTTTGTATCATCTGCAAATATCGATATTTTACTGTGTAAACCTTCTACCAGATCATTAATGAATATGTTGAAGAGAACAGGTCCCAATACTGACCCCTGCGGTACCCCACTGGTCACAGCGACCCAGTTAGAGACTATACCATTTATAACCACCCTCTGCTTTCTATCACTAAGCCAGTTACTAACCCATTTACACACATTTTCCCCCAGACCAAGCATTCTCATTTTGTGTACCAACCTCTTGTGCGGCACGGTATCAAACGCTTTGGAAAAATCGAGATATACCACGTCCAATGACTCACCGTGGTCCAGCCTATAGCTTACCTCTTCATAAAAACTGATTAGATTGGTTTGACAGGAGCGATTTCTCATAAACCCATGCTGATATGGAGTTAAACAGTTATTCTCATTGAGATAATCCAGAATAACATCCCTCAGAAACCCTTCAAATATTTTACCAACAATAGAGGTTAGACTTACTGGCCTATAATTTCCAGGTTCACTTTTAGAGCCCTTTTTGAATATTGGCACCACATTTGCTATGCGCCAGTCCTGCGGAACAGATCCTGTCGCTATAGAGTCCCTAAAAATAAGAAATAATGGTTTATCTATTACATTACTTAGTTCCCTTAGTACTCGTGGGTGTATGCCATCCTGACCCGGAGATTTATCTATTTTAATCTTATTTAGCCGGTTTCGCACCTCTTCTTGGGTTAGATTGGTGACCCTTAATATAGGGTTTTCATTGTTTCTTGGGATTTCACCTAGCATTTCATTTTCCACCGTGAATACCGTGGAGAAGAAGGTGTTTAATATGTTAGCTTTTTCCTCGTCATCTACAACCATTCTTTCCTCACTATTTTTTAAGGGGCCTACATTTTCAGTTTTTATTCTTTTACTATTGATATAGTTGAAGAACAGTTTGGGATTAGTTTTACTCTCCTTAGCAATGTGCTTCTCTGTTTCCTTTTTGGCAGCTTTAATTAGTTTTTTAGATAAAGTATTTTTCTCCCTATAGTTTTTTATAGCTTCAATGGTGCCATCCTGCTTTAGTAGTGCAAATGCTTTCTTTTTACTGTTAATTGCCTGTCTTACTTCTTTGTTTAGCCACATTGGGTTTTTCCTATTTCTAGTCCTTTTATTCCCACAAGGTATAAACCGCTTACACTGCCTATTTAGGATGTTCTTAAACATTTCCCATTTATTATCTGTATTCTTATTTCTGAGGATATTGTCCCAGTCTACCAGATTAAGGGCATCTCTAAGCTGGTCAAACTTTGCCTTCCTAAAGTTCAGTGTTTTTGTGACTCCCTGACAAGTGCCCCTAGTGAAAGACAGGTGAAACTGTACAATATTGTGGTCGCTATTTCCTAGATGCCCAACCACCTGCAGATTTGTTATTCTGTCAGGTCTATTAGATAGTATTAGGTCTAAAAGTGCTGCTCCTCTGGTTGGATTCTGCACCAATTGTGAAAGATAATTTTTCTTGGTTATTAGCAGAAACCTGTTGCCTTTATGGGTTTCACAGGTTTCACTTTCCCAGTTAATATCCGGGTAGTTAAAGTCCCCCATAACCAGGACCTCATTATGGGTTGCAGCTTCATCTATCTGCTTTAGAAGTAGACTTTCCATGGTTTCTGTTATATTTGGGGGTTTGTAACAGACCCCAATGAGAATTTTGTTACCATTTTTCCCTCCATGAATTTCGACCCATATGGACTCGACATCCTCATTTCCTTCGCTAATATCCTCCCTTAAAGTGGACTTTAGACAAGACTTTACATAGAGACAAACCCCTCCTCCTCTCCGATTTTTACGATCCTTTCTAAACAGACTGTAACCCTGTAAGTTAACTGCCCAGTCATAGCTTTCATCTAACCAGGTCTCGGTTATTCCCACTATGTCAAAGTTACCTGTAGATATTTCTGCTTCTAGTTCTTCCATCTTGTTTGTCAGGCTTCTGGCGTTTGCGAGCATGCAGTTTAGAGGATTTTGTTTTGTTCCAATCTCCTCGCTGTGGATTGCTTTAGAAATGTTCTTACCTCCCATCTGAGTATGTTTTCCTGGGTCTTCTTTGTTCAAGTCTAATGTTTTTCTTCCCGTCCCCTCTTCTTCTAGTTTAACGCCCTCCTGATGAGTGTAGCGAGTCTTCTGGCGAATGTGTGTTTCCCAGGTTTGTTGAGGTGTAGTCCATCTCTGGCGAGGAGTCCATCGTACCAGTAATTCACACCGTGGTCCAGGAATCCGAATCCTTGTTGTCTGCACCATCGTCTTAGCCAGTTGTTTGCATCAAGGATCCTGTTCCATCTCCTGGTGCCATGCCCGTCTACTGGAAGGATAGAAGAAAAAACTACCTGTGCATCCAGTTCCTTTACTTTCTTCCCCAACTCTTCAAAGTCTTTGCAGATTGTCGGTAGGTCTTTCCTTGCCGTGTCATTGGTGCCAACATGTATCAGAAGAAATGGATTTGTACAAAGGCAGTATAATGCTCTCATCATGTGTATCCAGACCTCTTTTAATGCACCCCATGATCCTGTTTGCCTTGGCAGCTGCTGCCTGGCACTGGCTACTCCAGGTAAGTTTATCATTAACTAGGATCCCCAAGTCCTTCTCCCTGTCAGATTTACCCAGTGGTTTCCCATTCAGTGTGTAATGGTGATATTGATTCCTTCTTCCCATGTGTATAACCTTACATTTATCATTGTTAAACCTCATCTGCCACCTTTCAGCCCAGGTTTCCAACTTATCCAGATCCATCTGTAGCAGAATACTATCTTCTCTTGTATTAACTGCTTTACATAGTTTTGTATCATCTGCAAATATCGATATTTTACTGTGTAAACCTTCTACCAGATCATTAATGAATATGTTGAAGAGAACAGGTCCCAATACTGACCCCTGCGGTACCCCACTGGTCACAGCGACCCAGTTAGAGACTATACCATTTATAACCACCCTCTGCTTTCTATCACTAAGCCAGTTACTAACCCATTTACACACATTTTCCCCCAGACCAAGCATTCTCATTTTGTGTACCAACCTCTTGTGCGGCACGGTATCAAACGCTTTGGAAAAATCGAGATATACCACGTCCAATGACTCACCGTGGTCCAGCCTATAGCTTACCTCTTCATAAAAACTGATTAGATTGGTTTGACAGGAGCGATTTCTCATAAACCCATGCTGATATGGAGTTAAACAGTTATTCTCATTGAGATAATCCAGAATAACATCCCTCAGAAACCCTTCAAATATTTTACCAACAATAGAGGTTAGACTTACTGGCCTATAATTTCCAGGTTCACTTTTAGAGCCCTTTTTGAATATTGGCACCACATTTGCTATGCGCCAGTCCTGCGGAACAGATCCTGTCGCTATAGAGTCCCTAAAAATAAGAAATAATGGTTTATCTATTACATTACTTAGTTCCCTTAGTACTCGTGGGTGTATGCCATCCTGACCCGGAGATTTATCTATTTTAATCTTATTTAGCCGGTTTCGCACCTCTTCTTGGGTTAGATTGGTGACCCTTAATATAGGGTTTTCATTGTTTCTTGGGATTTCACCTAGCATTTCATTTTCCACCGTGAATACCGTGGAGAAGAAGGTGTTTAATATGTTAGCTTTTTCCTCGTCATCTACAACCATTCTTTCCTCACTATTTTTTAAGGGGCCTACATTTTCAGTTTTTATTCTTTTACTATTGATATAGTTGAAGAACAGTTTGGGATTAGTTTTACTCTCCTTAGCAATGTGCTTCTCTGTTTCCTTTTTGGCAGCTTTAATTAGTTTTTTAGATAAAGTATTTTTCTCCCTATAGTTTTTTATAGCTTCAATGGTGCCATCCTGCTTTAGTAGTGCAAATGCTTTCTTTTTACTGTTAATTGCCTGTCTTACTTCTTTGTTTAGCCACATTGGGTTTTTCCTATTTCTAGTCCTTTTATTCCCACAAGGTATAAACCGCTTACACTGCCTATTTAGGATGTTCTTAAACATTTCCCATTTATTATCTGTATTCTTATTTCTGAGGATATTGTCCCAGTCTACCAGATTAAGGGCATCTCTAAGCTGGTCAAACTTTGCCTTCCTAAAGTTCAGTGTTTTTGTGACTCCCTGACAAGTGCCCCTAGTGAAAGACAGGTGAAACTGTACAATATTGTGGTCGCTATTTCCTAGATGCCCAACCACCTGCAGATTTGTTATTCTGTCAGGTCTATTAGATAGTATTAGGTCTAAAAGTGCTGCTCCTCTGGTTGGATTCTGCACCAATTGTGAAAGATAATTTTTCTTGGTTATTAGCAGAAACCTGTTGCCTTTATGGGTTTCACAGGTTTCACTTTCCCAGTTAATATCCGGGTAGTTAAAGTCCCCCATAACCAGGACCTCATTATGGGTTGCAGCTTCATCTATCTGCTTTAGAAGTAGACTTTCCATGGTTTCTGTTATATTTGGGGGTTTGTAACAGACCCCAATGAGAATTTTGTTACCATTTTTCCCTCCATGAATTTCGACCCATATGGACTCGACATCCTCATTTCCTTCGCTAATATCCTCCCTTAAAGTGGACTTTAGACAAGACTTTACATAGAGACAAACCCCTCCTCCTCTCCGATTTTTACGATCCTTTCTAAACAGACTGTAACCCTGTAAGTTAACTGCCCAGTCATAGCTTTCATCTAACCAGGTCTCGGTTATTCCCACTATGTCAAAGTTACCTGTAGATATTTCTGCTTCTAGTTCTTCCATCTTGTTTGTCAGGCTTCTGGCGTTTGCGAGCATGCAGTTTAGAGGATTTTGTTTTGTTCCAATCTCCTCGCTGTGGATTGCTTTAGAAATGTTCTTACCTCCCATCTGAGTATGTTTTCCTGGGTCTTCTTTGTTCAAGTCTAATGTTTTTCTTCCCGTCCCCTCTTCTTCTAGTTTAACGCCCTCCTGATGAGTGTAGCGAGTCTTCTGGCGAATGTGTGTTTCCCAGGTTTGTTGAGGTGTAGTCCATCTCTGGCGAGGAGTCCATCGTACCAGTAATTCACACCGTGGTCCAGGAATCCGAATCCTTGTTGTCTGCACCATCGTCTTAGCCAGTTGTTTGCATCAAGGATCCTGTTCCATCTCCTGGTGCCATGCCCGTCTACTGGAAGGATAGAAGAAAAAACTACCTGTGCATCCAGTTCCTTTACTTTCTTCCCCAACTCTTCAAAGTCTTTGCAGATTGTCGGTAGGTCTTTCCTTGCCGTGTCATTGGTGCCAACATGTATCAGAAGAAATGGGTGGACGTCCTTGGAGCTGAAGAGCTTTGGTATCCTATCGGTCACATCCTTGATCATCGCACCTGGAAGGCAGCATACTTCTCTTGCAGTTATGTCCGGTCTGCAGATGGCTGCTTCTGTGCCTCTCAGTAGTGAGTCTCCCACCACCACCACTCTTCGTTGCTTCTTGGCTGTACTTTTTGCTGTCACTTGTTGCTGTGTGCCCTTTTCTTTTTTGCTTGCTGGTATTGCTTCATCCTTAGGTGTGCCATCTTCATCCTCTACAAAGATTTGATATCGGTTCTTCAGTTGTGTGGTTGGTGATTTCTCCATGGTCTTCTTGCTTCTTTTGGTCACATGCTTCCACTCATCTGCTTTTGGAGGTTCTCTGACACTTTTTTCACCTTCTGTGACCAGTAGAGATGCTTCTGTTCTGTCTAGAAAGTCTTCATTCTCTTTGATGAGTTTCAAAGTTGTTTGTTTTTTTATCGTAAAAAAAGCACCAAAACATTAAAAAAATTAGATAAGTGAGGTATCGCTGTAATCGTACTGACCCGAGGAATGAAACTGCTTTATCAATTTTACCAAATGTGGAACGGTATTAACGTCCCCCCCAAAAAAAGGAATTCATGAATAGCTGGTTTTTGGTCATTCTGGGTTACAAAAATTGGAATAAAAAGCGATCAAAAAATGTCACGTGGCCGAAAATATTACCAATAAAAACGTCAACTCGTCCCGCAAAAAACAAGACCTAACATGACTCTGTGGACCAAAATATGGAAAAATTATAGCTCTCAAAATGTGGAGACGCAAAAACTATTTTTTACAATAAAAAGCGTCTTTTAGTGTGTGACAGCTACCAATCATAAAAATCCGCTAAAAAGCCTGCTATAAAAGTAAAATCAAACCCCCCTTCATCACCCCCTTAGTTAGGGAAAAAAATAAAATAAAATAAATGTATTTATATTAATTTTCCCATTAGGGTTAGGGCTACATGTAGAAAAGCCGCGGAGACACCATCACGTGTTTTTCAATGTAAGCAATAAATAGCCAGGTCTTTCACTGGGAAGGAACAACCATGGGAAGGGCAGCATCCAATAAGGAAAGCCACCTATGCCAAAACATGGTATCCATCCACAGACAACTGTTTCGGGGTTTTTGCCCCTCATCAGTGTGGAGTAGGAAACTGGCTATTAGGAGCAGTGCCTAGTGAAAGGACTATAAACATAAGGTTGAATGACCTCGGGGAGATCAAAACATCCAACACCGCGGAGACACCATCACATGTTTCTCAATGCAGTGATCCAGAACACTGCTCCCATCCCTTATGGGAAATATGCAAATGCCTGTAGAAAAGCCGCGGAGACACCATCACGTGTTTCTCAACGCAAGCAATAAATAGCCAGGTCTTTCACCGGGAAGGAACAACCACGGGAAGGGCAGCATCCAAAAAGGAAAATCACCTATGTCAAAACATGGCTATTTATTGCTTGTGTTGAGAAACATGTGATGGTGTCTCTGCGGCTTTTATACATGCATTTGCATATTTCCATAAGGGATGGGGGCAGTGTTCTGGATCACTGCATTGAGAAACACGTGATGGTGTCTCCGCAGTGTTGGATGTTTTGATCTCACCGAGGTATATTCCTATATATTGCCTGGTGAACTACTAGCTGCCTGAGCATGCATAGAGTACAATAGTATTACATATACAAGTGTAACCAGAAACAATAATATCTACCTGCAGCAGACCCAGTGTCCCACCTCAACCCAACGCATGTTTCGCAACCAGCTTCTTCCGAGGGGCGTCACCTTCTTCAATGTCTTCTCCCCGACACCATCATCGTCCTCTCCACCACACCCATCATTGTTCTTCCCAACCTCCATCATTGTCCTCTCCACCACCCCATTATTGTTCTCGCCTACCCCATCTTTGCCCTCCCCCATCATTGCCCTCTTCCCCACTGCTATCAGTGTCATCTCTCCCACCTCTATCACTGTTCTTCTCCCCCACCCCTCATTGTCCTGGAGCTCTCCCAATATATTGGTAAAAAAATACACATCACTCACCTCTGTGTCCGTTCACCGCAGCACCGTCGCCACCTGAGTTCTGACACAGGCGTGCGCTGCATGCTGATGTTGTCAAGTCACGCGTGCCTGTGTCAGAGAGAAAGTGCTGAGCAGGAAGCTGAGGACTGATTCCTGCAGCTCTGGTGCCATCTTCTCTTGTAGGGATCGCTCCCTGTCCGCCGCACATTATGAGGGCAATCTGGCCGTTGGCTGCCCAGAGCCTCGGGCTCCGAGAAACAGGCCAGATTGCCCTCATTATTAGCCATCCTGAAAGGGCCCCTTCCATCTCCGATGCAGCTGTACTGTATTGGCTGTATGTCCACCCCTGCTAAACTGATGGTCAAGCTTCTAAGAAACAGTTTTTTTTAATCCTACAAATGCCTTGGTCAATAGCAACAGTGACATTTAGATGGCTGTGAGAGGGTAGGGTCTTCCTCTCTCACTCTATTGGCCACCCCTACGATCACTAGGTGCTGATGACTGTCATTGCAGTGTACCAAGCCTTGCCATAAGTAAGGTCTAATAAGCATTCTGTCAGTGCAATACTAACAGGTCTAATAACCTTCATTACATAAACTTTGCCAGGAATTAGACCAAAGATTAGACTATTCAATGTTCATGTCCCATAAAAGGACTAAGTACAAAACAAGTTTCAAATAATTGGTAAAAATGTAAAAAAGAAACTATCAAATGAAAAATAATCATGGAAAAATGTTTTATCGATAATTTTTTTTTATGCAAAAACAAAAATAAAATAAAGTTTATTTTAATTTAGCATTGCCATACCCAGAATGACATGAGCTATAAAACTATTGCACTATTTAACCATTACATTGAACGCAGTAAAAAATAAATGAAAAAAAAAAACTCTGCAAAAAATTGCTGATATTTGATCACATTGCCATATTGTTAAAAATAGCGGCCTTACATCATCGTTTAGGGTGGAAATATAAGCGATGTCAATAATACAATAATTAAATGTTATCATATTTATTTGCTTACCAGATCACACAAACATATAAAAATCAGCAAGAAATGAAAGAGCCAAAAAGGTTGCCTATAGGTACTAGAACTGGAAATAATGTTAGGTAATCTATATAATTGTCTAAGGGGTACTTCTGTCTGTCTGTCTGCAACTTCCGTAATGGAAATCCCGCGTCGCTGATTGGTCTCGCCAGCTGCCTGTCATGGCTGCCGCTACCAATCATCGACGGCCACAGTCCGATTAGTCCCTCCCTACTCCCCTGCAGTCAGTGCCCGGCGCCCACTCCATACTCCCCGCAGTCAGCGCCAGCTCCATACTCCCCTCCAGTCACCGCTCACACAGGGTTAATGCCAGCGGTAACGGACAGCGTTATGCCGCGGGTAACGCACTCTGTTAACGCAGCTATTAACCCTGTGTGACCAACTTTTTACTATTGATGCTGAGTATGCAGCATCAATAGTAAAAAGATCTAATATTACAAATAACAATAATAATAATAAAAAAGGTTATCCTCACCCTCCGACGTCGCGCCCTGTCCTCGGCAGTGCAAGCGGCAGGTTCCGGTGCCAAGGATGCTATGCGTGAAGGACCTGCCGTGACGTCACGGTCATGTGACCGTGACGTCATCACAGGCCCTGCGCACCTGCGCGAGAAGGACTTGCCATGACGTCGCGCTCATACCAACCCTGGGACCGGAAGCTGCCGCGTGCACCGCACACAGACACCAGGATTTCAGGGGTCCTTCGGAAGGTGAGTATATGTTTATTTTTTATTTTAAGTATTTATTAACCACGCATATAGTGCCCACATTGCTATATACTACGTGGGCTGTGTTACATACTGCATGGGCTCTGTTATATACTACATCTCTGTTTTATATACTATGTAGCTGGGCAATATACAACGTGACTGTGCAATATACAACGTGACTGTCCAATATACTACGTAGCTGTGCAATATACTATGTTGCTGTGTCGGTTCTGTTATATACAACGTGACTGTCCAATATACTACGTGTTATGACCTGGTGGTTAGGACAATAATGGACCTGGTGGTTAAGAGCACACGGAAAGACCTGATAGTTATTAATAATACAGGACAAGCTCTGGGACGTGGGAACTCTGCTGACCGCAATCCCTAATCCTATCACACACACTAGAAATAGCCGTGGATTGCTCCTAACGCTCCCTATGCAACTCGTCACAGCCTAAGGAACTAGCTAGCGCTAAAGATAGAAAAATAAAGCCTACCTTGCCTCAGAGAAATTCCCCAAAGGAAAAGGCAGCCCCCCACATATAATGACGGTGAGTTAAGATGAAAATCACAAACACAGAGATGAAATAGATTTAGCAAAGAGAGGCCCGACTTACTGAACAGACAGAGGATAGGAAAGGTAACTTTGCGGTCAGCACAAAAACTACAAAAAAACCACGCAGAGGGCACAAAAAGACCCTCCGCACCGACTCACGGTGCGGAGGCGCCCCTCTGCATCCCAGAGCTTCCAGCAAGCAAGACAAAAATCAAAATAGCAAGCTGGACAGAAAAATAGCAAACAAGAGAAAAACAAGCAGGAACTTAGCTTCTGCTGGAGCAGACAGGTCACCAAAACGATCCAGGAGTGAACTAGACCAATACTGGAACATTAGCAGGTGGCATGGAGCAATGATCTAAGTGGAGTTAAATAGAGCAGCCAGCTAACGAATTAACCTCGCCACCTGTGGAAGGAAACTCAGAAGCCGCAGCCCCACTCACAACCACCAGAGGAAGCCCATGGACAGAACCAGCCGAAGTACCATTCATGACCACAGGAGGGAGCTTGACAACAGAATTCACAACAACTACGTGGCTGTGCAATATACTACGTAGCTATGCAATATACTACGTGCCTCTACAATATACTACGTGGCTATGTTATATACTACGTGGCTCTGCTATATACTACGTCGCTGACCAATATACTACATAGCTGTGCAATACACTACGTAGCTGTGCAATACACTGCGTAACTGTGTTATATACTACGTGGCTGTGTTATATACTACGTGGCTCTGCTATATACTACGTGGCTCTGCTATATACTATGTGGCTGACAATATACTACATACCTGTACAATACACTATGTGGCTATGTTATATACTATGTGGCTGTGTTATATACTATATAATAAATAAAACTATATAATAATAATATATATTATTATTATATACTAGATGGCAGCCCGATTCTAAAGAATCGGGAGTCTAGAATCCATATATACTTTATTTATTCAAATGTAAGAATAATACAATTAATAAATAATAGTAAGAAAGAACAAAAATAATAGGCAGTATATGGAGAAAACACCAAACAAAAGTTCAAAATTGGTGTGAAAATGTCACTGAACCACTTCACAACTAAATATATATAGTTTTGGTAAATGGTATTATCATTTTTTTGACGAAATTCGGCAGGAGCTTGAAGAGCAACGTCACTGGGCCCGCCTCCACGCAGTAGAAACTTGCTGTGAGGTAAAAATTCAAAAATCACACCAAAATGGCGGGCGGAGTGTGTCACAGTACGGCACGTTTCTGATTGGTCGCTCGCAGCAGGCGGCAACCAATCAGACACTGGACACTGTTGACGTCACTTATCTCCGGACATTAGCTCCGGACATTAGCTCCGGACAGGAAGTTGGCACAAATTGCAGGAAGTAGTATTCTAGGCAATTATATATTAGATAATATATAATAATACTATATAAATAAATAATAAAAAATAATAATACTACGTAGCTCTGCTATATACTACGTATGTTGTGTTACATACTACGTAGCTCTGTTATATACTACTTAGCTATGTTATATACTACGTCGGTTGTGTTATATACTACGTCACTGTGCAATATAGTACATAGCCTGTGCTGTATACTACCTACATATTCTAGAATACCTGATACGTTAGAATCGGGCCACCATCTAGTAAAACATAATTATGTACTGTGCCTGGGCCACACCATTTATTGCCCTGAAAGTTCCAGTACTGCTCAGTGCTGACCCCATAGAACACAGCTATGACATGGAGGGAGTGGCCCTGATTTTCAGGGGCTTGATAAATCCTTATTTTTCATCTTTTCTTGGTTAATGTTTTGGAAATTAATAAAGATACAGATGTAGATGACTTGTATATACAAAATGTGAACACATACGGTATATCGATATCATGTGTGGAGTCTACACAAAGTAACTTATTTTTCGAAGAAGAAGAAGCATTTTTTTCCTCCAAATCTGGGAGGAAAATGGGGGTGCATCTTTCAGTCCGAAATTAGCTTACCGGGGTGGCGGCGGTGAAGTTGGGTCACATGAAGCAGGGTTGCTGTGGTGCCCAAGATCTCAGAAGGTGTCGGCACTACTGAGTGGAGTCAATTTTCCCTATGATTTCACAGCGGTGGGCTTGGAGAAAATGGCCACTGGAGGCAGCGCATGAGCAGATTGAGATCTTGGGAGACGATCATTTGGAAAATGGCCTCCGCTCACCAGTGGCAACACCTTCTGAGATCCCAGAGACTGCTGCATTGCAAACATGAAAAAACAGCAAAACACGGCAGAGGTTCTTACCTGCCTAGGCCTCCAAACAAATGCACTAACAGGATGCAGTGGACCCATGTGGTAAAATAGAAACACAGGTGTAGCATAACCGATGACACAGCCACTCACCAGCTACCAAACTAATGGAGGGGGTGGCTGCTTGGCACATAGCTGCACATAAAAACTTGTATGTGGCGCTGTTCACACAATGGAGATGCACAGCATCCAGGCAGGCCTAGTAGTGACACCCTTCTATTAGATCAGGCGGGCCTGCCCAGCGCTATCCAAATGCACCCCATGTGCAAAGACATCACAGTTTACAAGCAGAAAATGGGCCCAACTGCACCCCGAAAAAAAATGCAAAAAACACATAAAAAAAATATTATGTGAGGTATTGGTTTATATTCTGGCCAAAATACGCAAGCTCATAACCCACGTCAAGGGTCCTCACGCTTATGAGTCCTATCTCTAAACAGCAAAAGTACAAAAAGAGGATTCAGAGATCCTCCAAAAATTTGAAAAAACAGCAAAACACGGCAGAGGTTCTTACCTGCCTAGGCCTCCAAACAAATGCACTAACAGGATGCAGTGGACCCATGTGGTAAAATAGAAACACAGGTGCAGCATAACCGATGACACAGCCACTCACCAGCTACCAAACTAATGGAGGGGGTGGCTGCTTGGCACATAGCTGCACATAAAAACTTGTATGTGGCGCTGTTCACACAATGGAGATGCACAGCATCCAGGCAGGCCTAGTAGTGACACCCTTCTATTAGATCAGGCGGGCCTGCCCAGCGCTATCCAAATGCACCCCATGTGCACAGACACCACAGTTTACAAGCAGAAAATGGGCCCAACTGCACCCCGAAAAAAAATGCAAAAAACACATAAAAAAATATTATGTGAGGATGATTATCGGTTATGCTGCACCTGTGTTTCTATTTTACCACATGGGTCCACTGCATCCTGTTAGTGCATTTGTTTGGAGGCCTAGGCAGGTAAGAACCTCTGCCGTGTTTTGCTGTTTTTTCAAATTTTTGGAGGATCTCTGAATCCTCTTTTTGTACTTTTGCTGTTTAGAGATAGGACTCATAAGCGTGAGGACCCTTGACGTGGGTTATGAGCTTGCGTATTTTGGCCAGAATATAAACCAATACCTCACATAATATTTTTTTTATGTGTTTTTTGCATTTTTTTTCAGGGTGCAGTTGGGCCCATTTTCTGCTTGTAAACTGTGATGTCTGTGCACATGGGGTGCATTTGGATAGCGCTGGGCAGGCCCGCCTGATCTAATAGAAGGGTGTCACTACTAGGCCTGCCTGGATGCTGTGCATCTCCATTGTGTGAACAGCGCCACATACAAGTTTTTATGTGCAGCTATGTGCCAAGCAGCCACCCCCTCCATTAGTTTGGTAGCTGGTGAGTGGCTGTGTCATCGGTTATGCTGCACCTGTGTTTCTATTTTACCACATGGGTCCACTGCATCCTGTTAGTGCATTTGTTTGGAGGCCTAGGCAGGTAAGAACCTCTGCCGTGTTTTGCTGTTTTTTTTCAAATTTTTGGAGGATCTCTGAATCCTCTTTTTGTACTTTTGCATTGCAAACATGCAAAGGTACAGGAGATTAGGGAGGGGGCAAACACTTTTTCACACCACTGTATATATAAATATAATACACTGCGTGCAGAATTATTAGGCAAGTTGTATTTTAGAGGATTATTTTTATTATTGATCATCAACAACTATGTTCTCAATCAACCCAAAAGACTCATAAATATCAAAGCTTAATATTTTTGGAAGTTGGAGTGTTTTTTTTTTTAGATTTGGCTATCTTAGGAGGATATCTGTTTGTGCAGGTAACTATTACTGTGCAGAATTATTAGGCAACTTAATAAAAACCAAATATATTCCCATCTCACTTGTTTATTTTCACCAGGTAAACTAATATAACTGCACAAAATTTAGAAATAAACATTTCTGACATGCAAAAACAAAACACCAAAAAATTAGTGACCAATATAGCCACCTTTCTTTATGATGACACTCAGCAGCCTTCCATCCATAGATTCTGTCAGTTGCTTGATCTGTTTACGATCAACATTGCGTGCAGCAGCCACCACAGCCTCCCAGACACTGTTCCGAGAGGTGTACTGTTTTCCCTCCCTGTAGATCTCACATTTTATGAGGGACCACAGGTTCTCTATTGGGTTCAGATCAGGTGAACAAGGGGGTCATGTCATTTTTTCTTCTTTGAGACCTTTACTGGCCAGCCACGCTGTGGAGTAGTTGGAGGCATGTGATGGAGCATTGTCCTGCATGAAAATCATATTTTTCTTGAACGATACCGACTTCTTCCTGTACCACTGCTTGAAGAAGTAGTCTTCCAGAAACTGGCAGTAGGTCTGGGAGTTGAGCTTCACTCCATCCTCACCCTGAAAAGGTCCCACAAGTTCATCTTATACAAGCCCATACCAGTACCCCACCTCAACGTTGCTGGCGTCTGAGTCAGAGTGGAGCTCTCTGCCCTTTACTGATCCAGCCCCTGGCCCATCCATCTGGCCCATCAAGAGCCACTCTCATTTCATCAGTCCATAAAACCTTTGAAAAGTCAGTCTTAAGATATTTCTTGGCCCAGTCTTGAAGTTTTATCTTATGTTTCTTGTTCAGAGGTGGTCGTTTTTCAGCCTCAGCCTTCCTTTCCTTGGCCATGTCCCTGAGTATCGCACACCTTGTGCTTTTCGATACTCCAGTAACGTTGCAGCTCTAAAATATGACAAAACTGGTGGCAAATGGCATCTTGGCAGCTTCATGCTTAATTTTCCTCAATTGATGGACAGTTATTTTGCGCCTTTTTTGCCCAACACGCTTCTTGTGACCCTGTTGGCTATTTGCCATGAAACACTTGATTGTTCGGTCATCACACTTAAAAAGTTTGGCAATTTCATCACTGCTGCATCCCTCTGCAAGACATCTCACAATTTTGGACTTTTCAGAGCCCGTCAAATCTCTCTGAAGATCTGACCCATTTTGCCAAAGGAAAGGAAGTCACTTAATAATTAAGCAGACCTTATATAGGGTGTTGATGTCAGTAGACAACACCCCTCCTCATTACAGAGATGCACATCACCTGATTTACTTAATTGGTAGTTGGCTCTCAAGCCTGAACAGCTTGGAGTAAGACAACATGTAAAAAATGTAGCATGTGATCAAAATACTAGTTGCCTAATAATTCTGCACGCAGTGTAATAATAATTTTATTTCTATAGCGCCAACATATTCCACAGCACTTTACATTTTAGAGGGGACTTGTACAGGCAATAAACATTACAGCATAACAATATACACATAGATCAAAACAGATACCAAGAGGAATGAGGGCCCTGCTCGCAAGATTGCAATCTATGAAATATATGTACAAACTACAGTGCAGTCTGTCTTTATTAACAACTAGCTGAGGAGCCCGGTGTTGCCCAGGCATAGTAACTAACTGTGGTTAGTTATAGCAAATTATAATGAATATCCTCCATCCCATAATCCCGTGCCCATATATCCATCATACACATCCTCCAATCCATAGTCCCATGCCCATATACCCATCATACATATCCTCCATCCTATATTCCCATGCCCATATACCCATCACACATATCCTCCATCCCATAGTCCCGTGCCCATAAACCCATCATACATAACCTCCATCCCATAGTTCCATGCCCAATTACCCATCATACACATCCTCCATCCCATAGTCCCGTGACCATATACCCATCATACATAACCTCCATCCCATATACTCATCATACATATCCTCCATCTCATAGTTCGTGCCCATATACCCATCATACACATCCTCCATCTCATAGTCCACGCCCATATACCCATCATATATAACATCCATCCCATAGTCCCGTGCCATATACCCAGTCAAAAGCTATATACAAAGGACCAATCCCCGTGGTAGTAAGGAAAATTTGTCAAAAAAATCTCCATGTAAAATTATACAAGTGATATATAAGTGCTTACTACCCGGGAAGGACCAGCATATTCATATAATGGAGAGTCGGAAAATATACCTAAAAAACAAAAGAAGGGCACCACACAGCGACCAAATAGTCCAATAAAATGATTTTTTATTATATAAAAATTATAACATTAATAAAAAAATTATAAAAAATAGGAAAAATGCACAGGTAAATATACCAATTTTTAAATTACAAAATCAAAATGTATCCAAAAATAAAGAAAAAGGACGTGTATCCAGGAGTATAGTACATATAGGTTCCAAAGCAAAAAAACTGTATAAAACCCTAATGGATCACGGCTGCACATATATTCAATAAGAAGTTATTGTGCTGCTGACATTGAGTAGAATCCATAGAAATACCACTAAAAAAACAAATATGTGAGTGGTCCCAAAAAAACCAAAAACATACTATGTGATAGTGAATCAGATCATCTACAATAAACAATAAGAGTGCCAATTAGAAAAATAGTTAAGAGTGAAAGGCACACTGTGGTTCACTATAGAATCTGTCAGAAGCAATAGATGTATAATCACTGATATTTGAAGCCTAAGTATTGCCATGAAAGGGTAGTGAAAGGCAGTCAGGGAATCAACATAAAATAAAGATCAATAGAGCCCATCAATAGTCCCGTGCCCATATACCCATCATACACATCCTCCATCCCATAGTCCGTGCCCATATACCCATCATACACATCCTCCATCCCATAGTCCCGTGCCCATATACCCATCACAAACATCCTCCATCCCATAGTCCCGTGCCCATATACCCATCTTACACATTCTCCATTCCATAGTCCCATGCCCATATACCCATCATACACATCCTCCATCCCATAGTCCCGTGCCCATATGCCCATCTTACACATTCTCCATTCCATAGTCCCATGCCCATATACCCATCATGCACATCCTCCATCCCATAGTCCTGTGCCCATATACCTATCATACATAACCTCCATCCCATAGTCCCGTGCCCATATACCCATCACAAACATCCTCCATCCCATAGTCCCGTGCCCATATACCCATCTTACACATTCTCCATTCCATAGTCCCATGCCCATATACCCATCATACACATCCTCCATCCCATAGTCCCGTGCCCATATACCCATCTTACACATTCTCCATTCCATAGTCCCATGCCCATATACCCATCATACACATCCTCCATCCCATAGTCCTGTGCCCATATACCTATCATACATAACCTCCATCCCATAGTCCGTGCCCATATACCCATCATCAATACAAAAATGCCCAGACTCATATTAATCAGTAAGCCAAGCGCCATCACCTAGCTACCTGTATATCACTCCATTACAATATACTAACAAAGGAGAAACATAGGAGTTTTATGGTAGAAAAACTTATGACAAAACTTTATTAGTACAATCACACGTATATTGGCAAACAATAAAAAAAAAAAAAAAATATATATATATATATAATGGTAAAGGACACCAATGAGCAACATACAGCACCATATACAGTAAATATGAACATCCAACGAAAAGGACCAAAAATATATGAGGTAAATAACCCTATCCAATAGTGTGTCCAAACATATCCCACAAGACCTCTAGGGGGAGGACAACACAAGTTCTGTCCCAATGGTTAATGCATGATAATGTCCACACTTCATAATAGCTCGGTCTCACATGCTACCATGTATTAGACAGAAAGAATAAGGGTTAACCTTACCGGAACTGGACGCACCCCGAA
Source organism: Ranitomeya imitator (assembly GCF_032444005.1). Classification (NCBI taxonomy): domain Eukaryota; kingdom Metazoa; phylum Chordata; class Amphibia; order Anura; family Dendrobatidae; genus Ranitomeya; species Ranitomeya imitator. The sequence goes on along the minus strand of NC_091284.1, from coordinate 736,342,792 downwards.
GTACGTTTCGCAGCTTTACAGCATGGCTTTCTCCCCTTGAGAAAGCCATGCTGTAAAGCAGCGAAACGTACGTCGGGGCCGTCCAGTTCCGCATTATGGCACCGGTAAGGTTAACTCTTATTCTTTCTGTCTAATACAAGGTAGCATGTGAGACCGAGCTATTATGAAGTGTGGACATTATCATGCATTAACCATTGGGACAGAACTTGTGTTGTCCTCCCCTAGAGGTCTTGTGGGATATGTTCGACACACTATTGGATAGGGTTATTTACCTCATATATTTTGGTCCTTTTCGTTGGACGTTCATATTTATATGGTGCTGTATGTTGCTCATTGGTGTCCTTTACCATTATATATATATACTAGCTGAAGAGCCCGACGTTGCCTGGGCATAGTAAATATCTGTGGTTAGTTATAGCACGTCACTTCTCTTATTTTCCCATCACGCCTCTCATTTTCTCCCTCACATCTCTCATTTTCTCCCTCACACCTCTCATTTTCTCCCTCACTCCTCTCATTCCCCCCTAACACTTGTCATTTCGACCTCACATCTGTCATTTTCCGATCACTCCACTATTTTCCCTCACTCCTCTCATTTTGCAGTCACACCTTTTCATTTTCACCTTACACCTCTCATTTTCACTTCAGTATATACATGTTTATCATCTCCCTTATATATAGTATACACCTGTATGTCATCACCTGTATATAGTATATACCTGTATGTCATCTCCCCTGTATATAGTATATACCTGCTGTCATCTCCCCTGTATATAGTATATACCTGTATGTCATCTCCTCCTATATATAGTATATACCTGTATGTCATCTCCTCCTATATATAGTATATACCTGTATGTCATCTCCTTCTATATATAGTATATACCTGTATGTCATCTCTGTTGTGAATTCTGTGGCAGAGCTCCCTCCTGTGGTCACAAGTGGTACTTCGTCTGATTCTCTCTGTAAGCTTCCGTTGGTGGAGGGAAGTGGTACTGCGGCTTCTGAGTTTCCTCCCTCAGGTGATGTGGTGAGGTCGTTAGGTGCTGCTCTACTTAACTCCACCTAGTGCTTTGATCCTGGCTTCCTGTCAATGTTCCAGTATCGGACTTGTTTTCCTCCTGGATCGTTCCTGTGGCCTGCTGCTCTGCATAGCTAAGTTTTCCTTTGCTATTTTGTTTGCTTTTCTTCTGTCCAGCTTATCTATTTGTTTGCTGGAAGCTCTGGGACGCAGAGGGTGTACCTCCGTGCCGTTAGTTCGGTACGGAGGGTCTTTTTGCCCCCTTTGCGTGGTTTTTAGGGTTTTGGGTTGACCGCAAAGTTACCTTTCCTTTCCTCGCTCTGTTCAGAAAGTCGGGCCTCACTTTGCTAAATCTATTTCATCTCTACGTTTGTCTTTTCATCTTACTCACAGTCATTATATGTGGGGGGCTGCCTTTTCCTTTGGGGTATTTCTCTGAGGCAAGGTAGGCTTATTTTCTATCTTCAGGCTAGCTAGTTTCTCAGGCTGTGCCGAGTTGCATAGGTAGCGTTAGGCACAATCCACGGCTGCCTCTAGTGTTGTTGGATAGGATTAGGGATTGCGGTCAACAGAGTTCCCACGTCTCAGAGCTCGTTCTATGTTTTTGGATTATTGTCAGATCACTGTATGTGCTCTGACCTCTATGTTCACTGTGGTACTGAGTTGCCTAATCATAACAGTACAGGAAGCCAAAGTACTAATGATTCTCAATAGAGGGAAAAAAGAAGTTCTGAGACCATTTTTTTTTCTTCTCTGCACTGTGTTTTGCCTTTTTTTTCCCCTAGACATTTGGGTGGTTCAGGACACAGTTGTAGCAATGGACATTAGAAGTCTGTCTTCATGTGTGGATCAGCTCTCGGCAAGAGTACAAAAGATTCAAGACACTATTGATCAGAAATCTATGTTAGAACCAAGAATTCCTATTCCTGATTTGTTTTTTGGTGATAGAACTAAGTTTCTGAGTTTCAAAAATAATTGTAAACTATTTCTGGCCTTGAAACCTCGCTCCTCTGGTGATCCAGTTCAACAGGTTTTGATCATTATTTCTTTTTTGCGTGGCGACCCTCAGGACTGGGCATTTTCTCTTGCGCCAGGAGATCCTGCATTAAGTAATATCGATGCGTTTTTCCTGGCGCTCGGATTGCTGTACGATGAGCCTAATTCTGTGGATCAGGCAGAAAAAAATTTGCTGGCTCTTTGTCAGAGTCAGGATGAGATAGAGTTATATTGTCAGAAATTTAGAAAGTGGTCCGTGCTCACTCAATGGAATGAATCTGCGCTGGCAGCTATGTTCAGAAAGGGTCTCTCTGAAGCCCTTAAGGATGTCATGGTGGGATTTCCTATGCCTGCTGGTTTGAATGAGTCTATGTCTTTGGCCATTCAGATTGGTCGACGCTTGAGCATAAATCTGTGCACCATTTGGCGGTATTACCTGAGCTTAGACCTGAGCCTATGCAGTGCGATAGGACTTTGACCAGAGTTGAACGGCAAGAACACAGACGTCTGAATGGGCTGTGTTTCTACTGTGGTGATTCCACTCATGCTATCTCTGATTGTCCTAAGCGCACTAAGCGGTTCGCTAGGTCTGCCACCACTGGTACAGTACAGTCAAAATTTCTTCTGTCCGTTACCTTGATCTGCTCTTTGTCATCGTATTCTGTCATGGCATTTGTGGATTCAGGCGCTGCCCTGAATTTGATGGACTTGGAGTATGCTAAGCATTGTGGGTTTTTCTTGGAGCCCTTGCAGTGTCCTATTCCATTGAGAGGAATTGATGCTACGCCTTTGGCCAAGAATAAGCCTCAGTACTGGACCCAGCTGACCATGTGCATGGCTCCTGCACATCAGGAGGTTATTCGCTTTCTGGTGTTGCATAATCTGCATGATGTGGTCGTGTTGGGGTTGCCATGGCTACAAGTCCATAATCCAGTATTAGATTGGAAATCCATGTCGGTGTCCAGCTGGGGTTGTCAGGGGGTACATGGTGATGTTCCATTTCTGTCAATTTCGTCATCCACCCCTTCTGAGGTTCCAGAGTTCTTGTCTGATTACCGGGATGTATTTGATGAGCCCAAGTCCGATGCCCTACCTCCGCATAGGGATTGTGATTGTGCTATCAATTTGATTCCTGGTAGTAAGTTCCCAGAAGGCCGATTGTTTAATTTATCTGTGCCTGAGCACGCCGCTATGCGCAGTTATGTGAAGGAGTCCCTGGAGAAGGGGCATATTCGCCCGTCATCGTCGCCATTAGGAGCAGGGTTCTTTTTTGTAGCCAAGAAGGATGGTTCGCTGAGACCTTGTATAGATTACCGCCTTCTAAATAAGATCACGGTTAAATTTCAGTACCCCTTGCCGTTGTTATCTGATTTGTTTGCTCGGATTAAGGGGGCTAGTTGGTTCACCAAGATAGATCTTCGTGGTGCGTATAATCTTGTGCGAATTAAGCGAGGCGATGAATGGAAAACTGCATTTAATACGCCCGAGGGTCATTTTGAGTATCTAGTAATGCCATTCGGACTTGCCAATGCTCCATCAGTGTTTCAGTCCTTTATGCATGACATCTTCCGAGAGTACCTGGATAAATTCCTGATTGTGTACTTGGATGACATTTTGATCTTCTCGGATGATTGGGAGTCTCATGTGAAGCAGGTCAGAACGGTTTTTCAGGTCCTGCGTGCTAATTCTTTGTTTGTGAAGGGATCAAAGTGTCTCTTTGGTGTGCAGAAGGTTTCATTTTTGGGGTTCATCTTTTCCCCTTCTACTATCGAGATGGATCCTGTTAAGGTCCAAGCCATCCATGATTGGACTCAGCCGACATCTCTGAAAAGTCTGCAAAAGTTCCTGGGCTTTGCTAAGGTTTATCGTCGCTTCATCTGCAATTTTTCTAGTATTGCTAAACCATTGACCGATTTGACCAAGAAGGGTGCTGATGTGGTCAATTGGTCTTCTGCTGCTGTGGAAGCTTTTCAAGAGTTGAAGCGTCGTTTTTCTTCTGCCCCTGTGTTGTGTCAACCAGATGTTTCGCTTCCGTTCCAGGTCGAGGTTGATGCTTCTGAGATTGGAGCAGGGGCTGTTTTGTCGCAGAGAGGTTCTGATTGCTCAGTGATGAAACCGTGCGCCTTCTTTTCCAGGAAGTTTTCGCCTGCTGAGCGAAATTATGATGTGGGCAACCGAGAGTTGCTGGCCATGAAGTGGGCATTCGAGGAGTGGCGTCATTGGCTTGAAGGAGCTAAGCATCGCGTGGTGGTCTTGACTGATCATAAGAACTTGACTTATCTCGAGTCCGCCAAGCGGTTGAATCCTAGACAAGCTCGTTGGTCGTTGTTTTTTGCCTGTTTTGACTTTGTGATTTCATACCTTCTGGGCTCTAAAAATGTGAAGGCGGATGCTCTGTCTAGGAGTTTTGTGCCCGACTCTCCGGGTGTATCTGAGCCGGCGGGTATCCTCAAAGAGGGAGTAATTGTGTCTGCCATCTCCCCTGATTTGCGGCGAGTGCTGCAAAAATTTCAGGCTAATAAACCTGATCGTTGTCCAGCGGAGAAACTGTTTGTCCCTGATAGGTGGACGAATAAAGTTATCTCTGAGGTTCATTGTTCGGTCTTGGCTGGTCATCTTGGAATCTTTGGTACCAGAGAGTTAGTGGCTAGATCCTTTTGGTGGCCATCTCTGTCGCGGGATGTGCGTACTTTTGTGCAGTCCTGTGGGATTTGTGCTCGGGCTAAGCCCTGCTGTTCTCGTGCCAGTGGGTTGATTTTGCCCTTGCCAGTCCCGAAGAGGCCTTGGACACATATCTCTATGGATTTTATTTCAGATCTTCCCGTTTCTCAAAAGATGTCAGTCATTTGGGTGGTCTGTGATCGCTTTTCTAAGATGGTCCATTTGGTACCCTTGTCTAAATTGCCCTCCTCCTCTGATTTGGTGCCATTGTTCTTCCAGCATGTGGTTCGTTTACATGGCATTCCAGAGAATATCGTTTCTGACAGAGGTTCCCAGTTTGTTTCGAGGTTTTGGCGAGCCTTTTGTGGTAGGATGGGCATTGACTTGTCTTTTTCCTCGGCTTTCCATCCTCAGACTAATGGCCAGACCGAACGAACCAATCAGACCTTGGAAACATATCTGAGATGTTTTGTTTCTGCTGATCAGGATGACTGGGTGTCCTTTTTGCCTTTGGCTGAGTTCGCCCTTAATAATCGGGCTAGCTCGGCTACCTTGGTTTCGCCATTTTTCTGCAACTCTGGGTTCCATCCTCGTTTCTCGTCAGGACAGGTTGAGTCTTCGGACTGTCCTGGTGTGGATACTGTGGTGGACAGGTTGCAGCAGATTTGGACTCAGGTAGTGGACAATTTGACCTTGTCCCAGGAGAAGGCTCAACGTTTTGCTAATAGCAGACGCTGTGTGGGTCCCCGACTTCGTGTTGGGGATCTGGTTTGGTTATCTTCTCATCATATTCCTATGAAGGTTTCCTCTCCTAAGTTTAAACCTCGTTTCATTGGTCCGTATAGGATTTCTGAGGTTCTTAATCCTGTGTCTTTTCGTCTGACCCTTCCAGATTCTTTTTCCATACATAACGTATTCCATAGGTCATTGTTGCGGAGATACGTGGCACCTATGGTTCCTTCTGTTGACCCTCCTGCCCCGGTTTTGGTGGAGGGGGAGTTGGAGTATATTGTGGAGAAGATTTTGGATTCTCGTGTTTCGAGACGGAAACTCCAGTATCTGGTTAAGTGGAAGGGTTATGCTCAGGAAGATAATTCCTGGGTTTTTGCCTCTGATGTCCATGCTCCCGATCTTGTTCGTGCCTTTCATGTGGCTCATCCTGGTCGGCCTGGGGGCTCTGGTGAGGGTTCGGTGACCCCTCCTCAGGGGGGGGTACTGTTGTGAATTCTGTGGCAGAGCTCCCTCCTGTGGTCACAAGTGGTATTTCGGCTGATTCTCTCTGTAAGCTTCCGTTGGCGGTGGGAAGTGGTACTGCGGCTTCTGAGTTTCCTCCCTCAGGTGATGTGGTGAGGTCGTTAGGTGCTGCTCTACTTAACTCCACCTAGTGCTTTGATCCTGGCTTCCTGTCAATGTTCCAGTATCGGACTTGTTTTCCTCCTGGATCGTTCCTGTGGCCTGCTGCTCTGCATAGCTAAGTTTTCCTTTGCTATTTTGTTTGCTTTTCTTCTGTCCAGCTTATCTATTTGTTTGCTGGAAGCTCTGGGACGCAGAGGGTGTACCTCCGTGCCGTTAGTTCGGTACGGAGGGTCTTTTTGCCCCCTTTGCATGGTTTTTAGGGTTTTGGGTTGACCGCAAAGTTACCTTTCCTTTCTTCGCTCTGTTCAGAAAGTCGGGCCTCACTTTGCTAAATCTATTTCATCTCTACGTTTGTCTTTTCATCTTACTCACAGTCATTATATGTGGGGGGCTGCCTTTTCCTTTGGGGTATTTCTCTGAGGCAAGGTAGGCTTATTTTCTATCTTCAGGCTAGCTAGTTTCTCAGGCTGTGCCGAGTTGCATAGGTAGCGTTAGGCGCAATCCACGGCTGCCTCTAGTGTTGTTGGATAGGATTAGGGATTGCGGTCAACAGAGTTCCCACGTCTCAGAGCTCGTTCTATGTTTTTGGATTATTGTCAGATCACTGTATGTGCTCTGACCTCTATGTTCACTGTGGTACTGAGTTGCCTAATCATAACACATCTCCTCCTGTATATAGTATATACCTGTGTCATGTCCCCTGTATATAGTATATATCTGTGTCATCTCCTCCTGTATATAGTATATACCTGTATGTCATCTTCTATATATAGCATATACCTGTATGTCATCTCCTCCTGTATATAGTATATACCTGTAGGTAATCTGCTCCTGTATATAGTATAAACCTGTGTGTCATCTCCTGTATATAGTATATACCTGTATGTCATCTCCTCCTGTATATAGTATGTACCTGTATGTCATCTCCTCCTCTATATAGTATATACCTGTGTGTCATCTCTCCTGTATATAGTATATATCTGTGTGTCATCTCCCCTGTATATAGTATATACCTGTGTGATCTCCTGTATTAGACCTCGTTCACACGTTATTTGTTCAGTATTTTTACCTCAGTATTTGTAAGCTAAATTGGCAGCCTGATAAATCCCCAGCCAACAGGAAGCCCTCCCCCTGGCAGTATATATTAGCTCACACATACACATAATAGACAGGTCATGTGACTGACAGCTGCCGTATTTCCTATATGGTACATTTGTTGCTCTTGTAGTCTGCTTATTAATCAGATTTTTATTTTTGAAGGATAATACCAGACTTGTGTGTGTTTTAGGGTGAGTTTTGTTTGTCAAGTTGTGTGTGTTGAGTTTTGTGTGGCAACATGCGTCTAGCAACTTTTTGTGTCGAGTTGCATGTGACAGGTTAGTGTAGCAAGTTGTGTGCAGCAAGTTTTGCGCATGGCGATTTTTGCGCATGGCGAGTTTTATGTTTGGTGCCTTTTGAGTATGTGCAAGTTTTGTGTGAGGCAACTTTTGCATGTGTTGCAAATTTTGTGCATGTGGCAATTTTTCCGCGTGTGCAAGTTTTGCGTGTGGCGAGTTTTCCATGAGGTGAGTTTTGCACTTGTGGCGAGTTTTGCGTGAGCATAGTTGTTGCATGTGGCGAGTTTTGCGCGTGGCGAGTTTTGAGCGGCGACTTTTGTGTTTCGACTTTTATGTGGCGAGGTTGGTGTATGTGTGGTGAAATGTGTGCTGAGGGTGGTATATGTGTTCAAGCACGTGGTAGTGTGTGGCGCATTTTGTGTGTGTGTTCATATCCCCGTGTGTGGTGAGTATCTCATGTCGGGGCCCCACCTTAGCAACTGTACGGTATATACTCTTTTGCGCCATCGCTCTCATTCTTTAAGTCCCCCTTGTTCCCATCTGGCAGCTGTCAATTTGCCTCCAACACTTTTCCTTTCACTTTTCCCCATTATGTAGATAGTGGAAAAATAGTTTGGTGAATTGGAAAGCGCGGAGTTAAAATTTCACCTCACAACATAGCCTATGACGCTCTCAGGGTCCAGACGTGTGACTGTGCAAAATTTTGTGGCTGTAGCTGCGACGCCTCCAACACTTTTCATTTCACTTTTTCCCCATTATGTAGATAGGGGCAAAATTGTTTGGTGAATTGGAAAGCGCGGGGTTAAAATTTCACCTCACAACGTAGCCTATGACGCTCTCAGGGTCCAGACGTGTGACTGTGCAAAATTTTGTGGCTGTAGCTGTGACGTCTCCAACACTTTTCCTTTCACTTTTTTCCCCATTATGTAGATAGGGGCAAAATTGTTTGGTGAATTGGAACGCGTGGGGTTAAAATTTCGCCTCACAACATAGCCTATGACGCTCTCGGGGTCCAGACGTGTGACTGTGCAAAATTTTGTGGCTGTAGCTGCGACGGTGCAGATGCCAATCCCAGACATACATACATACATACATACACACACACACACACACATTCAGCTTTATATAGCAGACTAGCTGAAGAGCCCGAAGTTGCCTGGGCATAGTAAATATCTGTAGTTAGTTATAGCACCTCACTTCTCTTATTTTCCCATCACGCCTCTCATTTTCCCCTTCACTTCTCTCATTTTCTCCCTTACACCGCTCATTTTGCCCATCACTCCTCTTATTTTACCCCCTTACTCCTCTTATTCCCCCCTAACACTTCTCATTTCAACCTCACATCTGTCATTTTCCGATCACTCCACTATTTTCCCTCACTCCTCTCATCTTGCACTCACACCTTTTAATTTTCACCTCACACCACTCATTTTCACCTCACATCTCTCATTTTCCCCTCAGTATATACATGTTTGTCATCTCCCTTATATATAGTATGTACCTGTATGTCATCTCCCCTGTAAATAGTATATACTGTACCTGCTGTATGTCATCTCCTCCTGTATATAGTTTATACCTGTATGTCATCTCTTCTGTATATACTATATACCTGTATGTCATCTCCTCCTATATATTTAGTATATACCTGTATGTCATCTCCTGTATATAGTATATACCTGTGTCATCTCCCCTGTATATAGTATATACCTGCTGTATGTCATCTCCTCCTCTATATACCTATGTGTCATATACTCTTTTATATAGTACCAGCTGAAGAGCCCGGCGTTGCCTGGGCATAGTAAATATCTGTGGTTAGTTATAGCACCTCACTTCTCTTATTTTCCCATCACGCCTCTCATTTTCCCAATCACATCTTTCATTTTCCCCCTCATATCTCTCATTTTCTCCCTTACACCTCTCATTTTCTCCCTCACTCCTCTCATTCCCCCTAACACTTGTCATTTCGACCTCACATCTGTCATTTTCCGATCACTCCACTATTTTCCCTCACTCCTCTTTCGACCCCACATCTGTCATTTTCCGATCACTCCACTATTTTCCCTCACTCCTCTCATTTTGCACTCACACCTTTTCATTTTCACCTCAGTATATACATGTTTGTCATCTCCCTTATATATAGTATACACCTGTATGTCATCTCCTGTATATAGTATATACCTGTATGTCATCTCCCCTGTATATATAATATACCTGCTGTGTGTCATCTCCCCTGTATATAGTATATACCTGTATGTCATCTCCTGCTATATATAGTATATACCTGTATGTAATCTCCTTCTATATATAGTATATACCTGTATGTCATCTCCTCCTGTATATAGTATATACCTGTGTGTCATCTCCCCTGTATATAGTATATATCTGTGTGTCATCTCCTCCTGTATATAGTATATACCTGTATGTCATCTTCTATATATAGCATATACCTGTATGTCATCTCCTCCTGTATATAGTATATACCTGTAGGTCATCTGCTCCTGTATATAGTATATACCTGTGTGTCATCTCCTCCTGTATATAGTATGTACCTGTATGTCATCTCCTCTATATAGTATATACCTGTGTGTCATCTCTCCTGTATATAGTATATATCTGTGTGTCATCTCCCCTGTATATAGTATATACCTGTGTGTCATCTCCTCCTGTATTAGACCTCGTTCACACATGATTTGCTCAGTATTTTTACCTCAGTATTTGTAAGCTAAATTGGCAGCCTGATAAATCCCCAGCCAACAGGAAGCCCTCCCCCTGGCAGTATATATTAGCTCACACATACACATAATAGACAGGTCATGTGACTGACAGCTGCCGTATTTCCTATATGGTACATTTGTTGCTCTTGTAGTTTGTCTGCTTATTAATCAGATTTTTATTTTTGAAGGATAATACCAGACTTGTGTGTGTTTTAGGGCGAGTTTCGTTTGTCAAGTTGTGTGTGTTGAGTTGCGTGTGGCGACATGCATGTAGCGACTTTTGTGAGATGAGTTTTGTGTGGCAACATGCATGTAGCAACTTTTTGTGTGTCGAGTTGCATGTGACAGGTTAGTGTAGCAAGTTGTGTGCAGCAAGTTTTGCGCATGGCGAGTTTTGCGCATGGCGAGTTTTATGTGTGGTGCCTTTTGAGTATGTGCAAGTTGTGTGTGAGGCAACTTTTGCATGTGCTGCAACTTTTGTACATGTGGCAATTTTTCCGCGTGTGCAAGTTTTGCGTGTGGCGAGTTTTCCATGAGGTGAGTTTTGCACTTGTGGCGAGTTTTGCGTGAGCCTAGTTTTTGCATGTGGCGAGTTTTGCGCGTGGCGAGTTTTGAGCGGCGACTTTTGTGTTTCGACTTTTATGTGGCGAGGTTGGTGTATGTGTGGTGAAATGTGTGCTGAGGGTGGTATATGTGTTCAAGCACGTGGTAGTGTGTGGCGCATTTTGTGTGTGTCCATATCCCCGTGTGTGGTGAGTATCCCATGTCGGGGCTCCACCTTAGCAACTGTACGGTATATACTCTTTGGCGCCATCGCTCTCACTCTTTAAGTCCCCCTTGTTCACATCTGGCAGCTGTCAATTTGCCTCCAACACTATTCCTTTCACTTTTTCCCCATTATGTAGATAGGGGCAAAATTGTTTGGTGAATTGGAAAGCGCGGGGTTAAAATTTCGCCTCACAACATAGCCTATGACGCTCTCAGGGTCCAGACGTGTGACTGTGCAAAATTTTGTGGCTGTAGCTACGACGCCTCCAACACTTTTCCTTTCACTTTTTTCCCCATTATGTAGACAGGGGTAAAATTGTTTGGTGAATTGGAACGCGCGGGGTTAAAATTTCGCCTCACAACATAGCCTATGATGCTCTCGGGGTCCAGACGTGTGACTGTGCAAAATGTTGTGGCTGTAGCTGCGACGGTGCAGATGCCAATCCCGGACATACATACATACACACACACATTCAGCTTTATATAGTAGATTATATATATATATATATATATATATATATATATTTTAATTTATTTTTCTTTTAAATTGGTTGTCAATAAACGTGATTGTATTAATACAGATTTGTCATAAGTTTTTCTACCATAAAACTCCTATGTTTCTCCTTTGTTACCATATACCCGTCATACACATCCTCCATCACATAGTCCTGTGCCCATATACCCATCACACACATCACCATCACATAGTCCCGTGCCCATATACCCATTAGGACATAGTCTTCGCCAGGGCAACCATTCTGACATCATCATCACCTTGGCAACCATTATGACATAACCATCACTATTAAAATCTATTATGACATCACCGTCACGATGGCAACCTTTTTGATATCATCATCACCATGGCAACCATTATGACATCATCGTCGATACACACATTTTATATATATACTAGATGGTGGCCGATTCTAACGCATCGGGTATTCTAGAATATGCATGTCCATGTAGTATATTGCGCAGCCCAAGTACTATATTGCCCAACCACGTAATTTATTGCCCAGTCACGTAGTATATTGCCCAGTCACGTAGTTTATTGCCCAGCAACGTAGTATATTGCCCAGCCACGTAGTATATTGCCCAACCACATAGTATATTGCCCAGTCACGTAGTATATTGCCCAGTCACGTAGTATATTGCCCAGCCACGTAGTATATTGCCCAGTCACGTAGTATATTGCCCAGTCACGTGGTAGATTGCCCAGTCACGTAGTATATTGCCCAGCCACGTAGTATATTGCCCAGTCACGTGGTATATTGCCCAGTCACGTGGTATATTGCCCAGCCACGTAGTTTATTGCCCAGTCACGTAGTATATTGCTCAGCCACGTAGTATATTGCCCAGCCACGTAGTATATTGCCTAGCCACGTAGTATATTGCCCAGTGACGTAGTATATTGCCCAGGCACGTAGTATATTGCCCAGTCACGCTGTATATTGCCCAGTGTCGTAGTATATTGCCCAGCCATGTAGTATATTGCCCAGCTACGTAGTATATTGCCCAGTGACGTAGTATACAGCACAGAGCCACGTAGTATATTGCACAGCGACATAGTATACAGCACAGAGCCACGTAGTATATTGGCCAGTCACGTAGTATATTGCCCAGCTACGTATGTCACATGACCGTGACGTCATGGCAAGTCCTTATCGCGCAGGACCTGTGATGACATTGTGGTCACATGACCGTGACGTCATGGCAGGTCCTTCTCCCATACCATCCTTGGCACCGGAACCTGCCGCTTGCATGGAGCGGTCACCGGAGCGTCACGAAAGGTGAGTATATAATGATGTTATATTTTTTTAAACTATTTTTAGCATTAGATGTTTTTACTATTGACGCTGAATAAGCAGCATCAATAGTAAAAACTTGGTCACACAAGGTTAATAGTGGCGGTAACGGAGTGAGTTACCAGCGGCATAACGCGGTCCGTTACCACTGGCATTAACCCAGCGCCGGGCGCTGACTGCAGGGGAGTAGGGAGGGACTAATCGGACTGTGGCCGTCGCTGATTGGTCGCGGCAGCCATGACAAGCAGCTGGCGAGACCAATCAGTGACTTGGATTCCATGACAGACAGAGGCCGCCCACGACCAATGAATTTCCGTGACAGACAGAAGGACAGACAGAAAGACGGAAGTGACCCTTAGACAATTATATAGTAGATAGATTGTGAAAGAATGATTTCTTCTAAAGATCTCACTGAATTTGAGTGCAGTACTATAATAGGATGTCACCATTGTAACGAGAGAAAAAATATATATCTTTGTACCATGATAGCCAGTAGATAGAAAAATATTAAGATTTGAGAGTCCTCAGTGGTTGATACCCTTTAATGGCTAACTGAAAAGATGGTAACAAATTGCAAGCTATCGAGACCACTCAGATGTCTTCATCAGGCATAGAATAGCACAAACCTGAAACGGCAACTTTTGCCATTATAACTAGTCAGTTCATGAAATTTCTTCTCTCATAAATATTCCACTATCATCAGTGAGTGGTATTACTGAAAAGTGGAAGTGATTAGGAACCACAGCAACTCAACCACAAAGTGGAGAATAAGTGTCTTGCTCTGACTCAGTAAGTTAGGAAAATATTTAGAATTGAGAGAGAAAATATTTTTCTATCCACTGGCTAACACGGTACCGAGATATATATCTTCCCTGTATCAGAAAGTTAGGGAATTCCAAACCTCCTCTGGCATTATCATCAGCACAAAAACTGTGCGCCAGCAGCTTCATGACGTTCATTTTCATGGCTGAACAGCTGTACAAAGCATACAGCAAAACCTCTGATGGAGCGATGTAGAGCCGCCATCACTGCGCTCTGGAGAAATGGAGACATGCTCCTGTGGAGTGGGGATCACAGATTTGGTGAGCGTCAGGAGAACTTTACTTATCTGACTGCATTGTGCCAGCTGTAACATTTAGAGAAGGAGGAACAATTTTCTAGGGTTGTTTTCCAGGGGATGGCCTAGGTCCCTTCGTTCCAGTGAAGATAAATCGTTAGGCCCTTTTCTGTTCAAGCATGACTGTGCCCAGCTGCACAAAGCAATGCTCAAGGTATGGTTGGGTGAGTTTGGTGTGGAAGAACTTGACTGGCAGCAGAGCATAACCTCAACTGCATCGAACATCTTTGGGATGATCTAGAAGAGAGATTGCGAGCCCGACCATGTCATCCAAGATCAGTGTCTGACCTCACAAATGCTCTTCTGGATCAATGGGCACAATGACGTCCGATACAAGAGCACTGGATGCAACAACACTCGGATCCTGCTCTGCTGCCAGTGCGAGCCGAGAGTCAGTGCTCTGTTCTCCGAGCCTCTCACATGAAAGAATCGCAGCATAGGTGCAGAGGAGACGGAGAAAGGAGTTTCTCCATCTCCACTGCTGCCGGCGTCCGTGGGAATTGCATTGCACTCGGATAATAAGCTAAACAAGTCCATTTATTTGAACCTCTCATTATAAAAGAGACCTTCCTTCCCACTCATAATCTTGTTCCCCGCCTTTCCAATATCTTATTTAGGGCTTGCGGAGACGAGCGTATAATTAGTGCTGTCTGATGTTTTATGGGATAGCACTCTTTCTATCTCATGACGATTCGGGATCACAAAACAATAGCAGCAAATAGCTCCGATATTTTGGATCTCACGCATCCAGTCAAGTTTATGGGTGCGTGTAAAACATTGGACTGCACTTGGAAGTTATCCGAGCGCAGTTCGATTACCATGGATACAGACAATGGAGAAGATAGAGAAATTAAGCTCTCCTTACCTCCACCTGCGCTGCGATTCTCTCCTGTGAGTATTTGGTCAGTATTTTACCTCAGTATTTGTAAGCCCAATCCAGGAGAGGGTGATAAATACAGAAGTGGTGACGGGTTTCTATTAGGCCACGTTCACACATTCAGTATTTAGTCAGTTTTTTACCTCAGGATTTGTAAGACAAAACCAGCAGTAGGTGATAAATACAGAAGTGGTGCATATGTTTCTATTATACTTTTCCTCTGATTGTTCTACTGATTTCAGCTTACAAATATTGAGGTAAAATACTGACCAAATACTGAGCGTGTGAATGTGGCCTCAGAATGTTGAGGCCAAAACTGTACCCATAGGCTATGTGTGACACTACGATTTACAGAGGGGTAACATTACATTGGTATCAAGGGTAATTATCTCTCTTTTAAAAGTCGAAACTAGTTGCCATAGGCAACATCTTTATTTTTTTCCATTGTAGCATTTGTCGAAAAAATATACTGAAATTAAATAATGAAATAATAATGAAAATAATAAATAATTAGGTTACAAGATGTTAACATATGTGAGATATTAAGGGGTTAAAAAATAAAGATCTTTCCCACAAGCAGGAGTCTGCCATTACTAATAACAGGGCTGGTGTCTGGGATTGGTCGCTATGGGCAACAGCCGGTTTTCTTTTTGTTTCCTGCGTCTATACGTCTCCCAGGCTGTCGCACGTGAGTGACGTCATGCGAGCAAGGGGAGCCCTTTTGGGTGTAGCAATATGGCGGATCACATCTGAGTGTAGCAACATGCCTTTTCCGGCCATTTGGTGTAGCAAGAGGGCGGCTCCTGTGAGCAGCAGATATTCCGGGCGCGGTCTGCTGGGGGAGGCGGGCTCTCGGCGGCAGCATTGTCAGTCCCGCCTGGCAGCACGTCATCCCCGGAGCTGCTGCTTTGGTCCCGTGTGTCTCGGCGGCGGAGCTGCCTGAAGATGTGTGCGCTCTCGGCCTGGTTCTGGAACGAGCGCTTCTGGCTCCCGCAGAACGTCACCTGGGCCGACCTGGCGGACACGGAGAGCGGCGAGCAGTACCCGCGGGCTGGACACCTCCTGTACGCCATCCCCACGGCGCTGGGGATCTTCGCATTCAGGCTGCTGTTTGAGAGGTGAGAGATGCCACCCCGGCACCGGGCACTGACCGCTCCACCACCTGTCCTTCCGGGGGAACTCTGCTCCTCAGCGACCACCTGTCCTTCCGGGGGAACTCTGCTCCTCAGCGACCACCCGTCCTTCCCGGGGAACTCTGCTCCTCAGCGACCACCCGTCCTTCCGGGGGAACTCTGCTCCTCAGCGACCACCCGTCCTTCCGGGGGAACTCTGCTCCTCAGCGACCGCCCGTCCTTCCTGGGGAGCCCTGCTCCTCAGCGACCGCCCGTCCTTCCGGGGGAACTCTGCTCCTCAGCGACCGCCCGTCCTTCCGGGGGAGCCCTGCTCCTCAGCGACCGCCCGTCCTTCCGGGGGGAACTGTGCTCCTCAGCGACCGCCCGTCCTTCCGGGGGGAACTGTGCTCCTCAGCGACCGCCCGTCCTTCCGGGGGGAACTGTGCTCCTCAGCGACCGCCCGTCCTTCCGGGGGGAACTGTGCTCCTCAGCGACCGCCCGTCCTTCCGGGGGGAACTGTGCTCCTCAGCGACCGCCCGTCCTTCCGGGGGGAACTGTGCTCCTCAGCGACCGCCCGTCCTTCCGGGGGGAACTGTGCTCCTCAGCGACCGCCCGTCCTTCCGGGGGGAAATGTGCTCCTCAGCGACCGCCCGTCCTTCCGGGGGGAACTGTGCTCCTCAGCGACCGCCCGTCCTTCCGGGGGGAACTGTGCTCCTCAGCGACCGCCCGTCCTTCCGGGGGGAACTGTGCTCCTCAGCGACCGCCCGCCCTTCCGGGGGGAACTGTGCTCCTCAGCGACCGCCCGCCCTTCCGGGGGGAACTGTGCTCCTCAGCGACCGCCCGCCCTTCCGGGGGGAACTGTGCTCCTCAGCGACCGCCCGCCCTTCCGGGGGGAACTGTGCTCCTCAGCGACCGCCCGCCCTTCCGGGGGGAACTGTGCTCCTCAGCGACCGCCCGCCCTTCCGGGGGGAACTGTGCTCCTCAGCGACCGCCCGCCCTTCCGGGGGGAACTGTGCTCCTCAGCGACCGCCCGCCCTTCCGGGGGGAACTGTGCTCCTCAGCGACCGCCCGCCCTTCCGGGGGGAACTGTGCTCCTCAGCGACCGCCCGCCCTTCCGGGGGGAACTGTGCTCCTCAGCGACCGCCCGCCCTTCCGGGGGGAACTGTGCTCCTCAGCGACCGCCCGCCCTTCCGGGGGGAACTGTGCTCCTCAGCGACCGCCCGCCCTTCCGGGGGGAACTGTGCTCCTCAGCGACCGCCCGCCCTTCCGGGGGGAACTGTGCTCCTCAGCGACCGCCCGCCCTTCCGGGGGGAACTGTGCTCCTCAGCGACCGCCCGCCCTTCCGGGGGGAACTGTGCTCCTCAGCGACCGCCCGCCCTTCCGGGGGGAACTGTGCTCCTCAGCGACCGCCCGCCCTTCCGGGGGGAACTGTGCTCCTCAGCGACCGCCCGCCCTTCCGGGGGGAACTGTGCTCCTCAGCGACCGCCCGCCCTTTCGGGGGGAACTGTGCTCCTCAGCGACCGCCCGCCCTTCCGGGGGGAACTGTGCTCCTCAGCGACCGCCCGCCCTTCCGGGGGGAACTGTGCTCCTCAGCGACCGCCCGCCCTTCCGGGGGGAACTGTGCTCCTCAGCGACCGCCCGCCCTTCCGGGGGGAACTGTGCTCCTCAGCGACCGCCCGCCCTTCCGGGGGGAACTGTGCTCCTCAGCGACCGCCCGCCCTTCCGGGGGGATCTGTGCTCCTCAGCGACCGCCCGCCCTTCCGGGGGGATCTGTGCTCCTCAGCGACCGCCCGCCCTTCCGGGGGGAACTGTGCTCCTCAGCGACCGCCCGCCCTTCCGGGGGGAACTGTGCTCCTCAGCGACCGCCCGCCCTTCCGGGGGGAACTGTGCTCAGGTCTCAGTGTGACAGCCCAGACCTTCTGCCAGCAGCCTCCCCTTGGGGCCTCCTCTCTCCTTCCTGGAGTTGGCCCCAAGGGGTCAGAGTTTTGTGTCCTGATGAGGATCGCTCATCGGGGTCTCCTCTCTGCCGCCATTAATGGACCGCAGGTCTGTACTTCAGCGCCAACTGATCTACCACTACAGCTCCCAATGTCTGAAGTAATTGTGCTCCTGTCACTCGGAGGCCGGTGCTGCGGAGGGGTCTTTCTAATTTCTGTTCCCCATAATACAACCGCAATATTATATCCAAAGTAGGGAAAAAAATCAAAAAAGTAGCATGTAATCCCTTTAAATATATGCTTTATTGATATCTATTAAAAATACCGTACCAAAACCCCAGTGAAATAAACAAAAAAGACCTAAAAGTGCAGATAACCTGAAAATATCCCTACACTTCACTACTCTCCCTACCTGGCAGTGGAGGTTGGCACCCTAATAGAAGCAATTTTTTTTTTTTTGGCGCCCCCACTCCGCGGTGGCTATCCCAAACTAGCCCTATTGATTCCTAACAGGCTACAGGTGGGAAAACAATAAGCAACAAAAGTAATGAAGTATAGTCTTACATAAAAGAAGGTTAAAGTGCACAAACTAATCTTCCTCCCCATACATGTATTTGAGATGAAAAAAATGGACTAGAAATCAATAATACATGAACATATAACCACATGTACAGTCCTATGATATATTAGCTATGGTAGCCACTCACAGATACATATATCATATGTCAAAAAAGCAACTGCGGGGGGTGATTAGATAATAAACCGACTTGGTTCATATAAATGAATAGTCCATCATGTCTGATACCAAAGAGATAATGGCATACAATGTTGTAAACAATGATGAATAAATGGAAAGGGAGCAAAGGAAAGCATTGGGCCCAAAAAACTTCTTAGCTCCAAGACAATCGCCTCAATTTCTGGTATTTTGAATAGATATCAATAAAGCATATTTTTTAAAGGGATTACATGCTACATTTATTAATTTCTGTTCCCCATCAGTTCTGTGGTCACCCCCAGTGGTGTCTGCCGGCAGCTGGTCCTGGTGTGCTGCTCTGTGTCCAGGTCTTGTGCTTTGTGCTACAGGGGAAGTGTGTGCCATATACCCGTCCTACTAGCCATACCCCACGTGTAGATCTGTCTGGAGCTTTCCCAGAACATGTACTGAACCCTGAAGGACCCCCCAAGATGGAAACTGATCCTTTAGGGTGAGGGGAGCTCCTGCTGCAGGGACAAGGTTTCTCACTAAATCCTTGGAGCTCGTGGTCAGCTAAATACCTTATCATACCAAGGATGGGTGATAACTTGTTGATCGATGTGGGTCTGACCTCCGGGGGGCTTTTATACCAGCTAGACAGGAGCAGCAGTGCCCATGTGTGACCACTGCTCTATTCCTTCCCTATGGGGATAACAGCGCTGCGCTCACCTTTGACCTGCTGCTTTATAGAGGATGAATATAGCGGCGGTCATGTATCCGACCACCTGCGCCATCTTGTAACATGTGCAAATGTTCTGATAACGGGTGATGCTCCCTGCGGCGGGGCCGCCCACTAATTAGTTGTTGCTTTTCCTGCTGATAAGTATAACAACTTGTTTTAATTGGACAAATTCTTTTAAAGGGAACCTATCGCCACGTTTTCCCAATAAAAAGTACATCCACCACCGTGAAGGCCTCGTTGACAGCATTCTAATAAGTCCCCAATCCCATCTGCCAGACACAAATAATCCCTGTATTTTACCCCTCCCATATGCTCTGGTCTTGATCTCGTGCCTCCTCTCTCTTAATTGCCGCCCTGCATCGTGTATGACCCGTCCCCCGGTTGTGCTCATGCACGGGTGCACTTCGCTCTGCTGAGGATGGGCAATGTCTTGTAGTGCGCATGTGCCGTCTTTACTTCCAGGTCATCAACGTTATTTGACCTTTCCTGGCGCATGCACACTACATTGCTTTCCTCTGCACTCGGCAGGGCAGAAAGAAGAACGCCTGTGAAGCAGTGTGATGGGGCACACTGTGGGGGGATGAGGCGTGACATGTCATCCATATGAAGCAGAGAAGG
Organism: Ranitomeya imitator; assembly: GCF_032444005.1. NCBI lineage: Eukaryota > Metazoa > Chordata > Amphibia > Anura > Dendrobatidae > Ranitomeya > Ranitomeya imitator. The sequence goes on along the minus strand of NC_091284.1, from coordinate 736,323,034 downwards.
ACGGTGAACGCAAGAGCGGAGATGGCGGATCAAGACCTTCTGTTGTGCTGTGAGGAGGAGATCGGGGTCTTGCACGCCGCGTACCAGAATGCTGTAAAATATGTCTTAAAGAGTTTGCCCAGTACTAGGACAACCCTTTCTCATACCCCACGCTAGGCCCTGATGAAATAAAAAAGCCTATACTCTCCTCCCGTGCCTGCGCCTTCCCGCGGTGTCAGCACTCATGGTCCCGGAGCTCTCGTTATGACATGTGACCCTGGCACCCAATCAGCGCTGGCGTCACTGTTTTCACCTTCAGACAAATCAAACAGGAAAATGGAAATCCGGGCTGCAGCTGATCCGACTTCCTATTGATCGATTTGTCTGAAGGCGGGGACAGTGACGCCAGTGCTGATTGGGTGCCGGGGTCACGTGTCATAACGAGAGCTCCGGGACCGCGAGTGCCGACACCGCAGGAACACTGCTTGATCCTAATGGTGTAGGACGCCCATCAGTAGCCTCAACAGAGCTGAACCCCTTGTAAGGAACTATTGCAATATTTCATCTATTCTATTAGTCATCAGTACTTCCTTTTGTTATGTAACACAGAGCCAACATTAGTCAGTTGTGGCTGAAAAATCCACACAATTAGTGTCCGAAGAATTTCTACTTTTCCTTCTTTACCACATGGAAAAGAAACCTACCATGTACAGCGTAAGGCTCGCTCACACCGGTGCATAACACAGGCCGGTGCTAGCTGATATTTTATTGGAAAGGCCCAGTGTTGTCCTGTGGGGCAGAGCAGATCTTCAGCATGGGAAACCTATCGCACTATGCTGCGGCTGCCTTTGACAGATCGCACTTAGGCCTCTTTCACACATCCGTTTTTTAGAATCGGTCACCATCTGTCATAGTCTTGAAAAGATGGATCCTGTGCTGATTGTAAAAAAAACTGATGCGCTGGATCTGTTTTTTTTTTTTTGACAGATTTGTTGAAGTAGTTACAGCTGGAATTTGAAGAAACAGAATTCGAGAGAGAGAGATTTTCCCCTGAATGGAAATCCTTCCAGGCATGCTCAGTTTAAAAAAAAAAAAAAAAACGTAATCTGTTTTTTGACCGTCAGCGACGGATCCTGCATCCATTGGCTTACATTATAGCCAACGACGGACAGTGCAGGATCCGTCGCTGGGCGATTTTCCGACGTACACAAAAAATGTTTCTATATGCGTTGTCTCCGCCCGATGGACAGCGATTTGACAACGGATCCAGCGCACGACGGATGAAACGGAAGGCCATCCGTCACAATCAGTCACTAATACAAGTCTATGAGAAAAAAACGGATCCAGCAGAAACATTTGTTGGATCCGTCTTTTCCACAAAACGACGGATTTTGACGGAAACAAAGACGGAAGTGTGAAAGAGGCCCAACCCATACAAGTCTATGGGTGCATTTGAATCGTCAGACTGCACTCTGATGTCACCCAAGTGCAGTCCGATGTACGCTCAGACAATGGAGAAATTAAGTTCTTCATCTTTTTCGCACCTGTGCTGCGATTCTCTTATGCGAGAGAATTGGCTCCCGCACGGATGACTCTCGGCTCACGCTCTGACAGTTTGATCCAAGTGTCATTAGCATAATATGCCCAATTCTCACACCTGTATGAGCTAACCTCATGTTTTTTTTTCCATTGAAATCAATAGGAACCTTATTCAGTACGGTATTTGTAATTTTCATCCTCATCCATGTGTCTGTTTTCACCACATGTGAGCATATGTCAGTACTCCAACATCCCTCTCCCCATTAAAAAAAAAAACAAATGCCTTTGTCACCATACACATGTTTCATCAGATTCCAGGACATCGAAAGTCTCTCCCCCCATAAATCAATGGCGCCTTAAAGAAAGGATCCGTACAGACTCGTTACACCTGTATTCAGGATCATTATAATGGAAAATATAAGTTTGTAAATGAGGTAAGGAGTAAAGGTTTTCTCAATAACTGCATTTATTACCAATGCCTAGGTTAGGTGATAGTTCTTGGAGTGATGGTGGTCCTACCGCTGGGCCCTCCAGTTATTGGGAGAATGGGGGTCCCAGAGACCCTTGTGTGAATGGAGTTGTTTGCATGCTTGAGCGCCGCATTATTCACTTTGATGGGACTGATGCAGACGGCAGAGTTGTCAGACCCCTATGAGTGATTGGAGCTGTGGTCTTAGGGTATGTGCACACGTACTCTGGAGGGCTGCTTATTTTTCCGCAGCGGATTTGGAAAAACCGCAGTGCAAAACCGCTGCGGTTTTTCCTGCGGATTTATCGCGGTTTCTACTGCGGATTCCGCTGTGGCTTTACACCTGCAGTTTTCTATTGGAGCAGGTGTAAAACCGCAGCGGAATCCGCACAAAGAATTGACATGCTGTGGAATGTAAACCGCTGTGTATCCGTGCGTTTTTTTCCGCGGCATGTGCACTGCGGATTTCGTTACCCGTAGGTTTACATTATACTGTAAACTCATGGGAAACCGCTGTACATACCCTTATACGTCCCCGACTGCTTGATTCACATAGGGGTCTCTGGGAGCACTGTTCTAGTAATCATGGGCGTCTCAGTGGTCTCACATTCAGCGATCATACATGCATGAGCTTAGGCAAAAAATGTATTTGTTGCCTAAAAAAATCTTTAAAGGGAGTCAGTCACCAGACTTTCCACCTAATGTGAGAGCACAATAATGTAGGTGCTTCCTATGGTTATGGGTTTCCTAATACGTCAGGCTTTGAGGTTTCTTGTTTTAAACATTTTAACCTGCTTTAATAAAGAAAATTGTATTTTATACCTGGATGGTTGTGCTGGAAACTGCCCTTCGTTTCTTCTACGTTGCCTGAAATCACAAGCATGTAGGGCACCCACCGGGTCATCTGGCTGCAACAATCCTTAACATGCTTCCAGCGTGATCTGCTGCAACCCTCTCCTTTCCCTCTACTTTCAACCATAATGTACAAACAGAGACCCTGATCCCAGTGATGTCACGTAATGGGCTACTTGCTGTAGTTTTGATAAAATCGGTGTTTTATCAGCAGGAGATTATCACTAGAGGAGTAGTAAACCTGCTGCCATGTCATCCTCTATATTTATGATCTGTGTAACTCGGCCCCTGTCACTGATTGGCAGCTTTCTGTGTACACTGTGCATAGGCAGAAAGCTGCCAATCTGTGTTGAGGGCGCGGTTATGCAGATCTCAGCATTTAGAGAACTGCTAGACCTGCAGTAGATAAAAGTGATTTTTTTTTTTCCTTCAAAACGGTAACAAGCAGATGATGTAGCAAAAACATATTGATAGATTACCTTATAAAGTGGTGCCCACCGCTATAAGTTACCCATATCGGATCTCTGGAGGCCCAACACGTGGCAGCCCACCAGCTCCAGCCGCTGTCATAGCTGGTCCAGCTGAGTGATGGATATGCCTTGTTGCCCCCCTACTGATGGTACGAAGGTCGGCTTCTCAGGCATAAATGTTGTCTACCTTTTGGTTAGTCCAGATTTATTTTTGGCAATAGAGCGCGGACCTCTTACTACAAAACCCTGTAGCTTCAGGGACTTTATCACTGATGATGGCGTAAGAGGATGACGGGCAGGATGCAGAGCACGTGTAGGAAATTAGTGGCTTATCGGGGTGGAATGCTCCGCAAATATCTGCCGCTGAAGTATGGTGCAATGAATGAATAGTCCACTAAGTCTCCGTACACATTCTGCAGACAAGGCGTGGACATGATGGCTTCCTGCAAACTTTGAAAAAAAAAAAAAAAGTCCGCAAGCTCCATGTATCATCTGCAGATCTTGCAGTGAGTGCCCACACACAGCCTGACCCCAGCAGCAGTATATGGTGCTCACAGGCCTGAGTCCGCTGTGTATATGAGGCTGGGGCTCTCCTCGCCCCTGATGGCGGCAATGACTGGGCTGCTGGGTATATTGGCATACGTAGCGGCCTGTCGATCATCACGGACATGGCGCGCTCTCACTACAGCTACATTTCCACTGTGGTTTGTTCTCTAACATTTGTGCCGTTCTGGGTAGAAGAGGAGCAATGTGCAGCTTTATATCCTGCTCGTACTAAAGGCAGCAAATTCAGCTGCTGGATCTACTTCAATGGCGCCCACCAGTGCTTACTGTGGGGGAAGCTCCCCCGGATAAGCCACGTAGAGCCTTCATACATTTCCAAACAATGGTGGTCTCCTGACCCTCTTCTGCCAGCTGCGGCGTCCAGGTGAAGGTTGAATGGAGAATTGGCTTTCATTCCATGAAAGTGTTGGCAGTTTCCATTCAGTTCTATGGATGTTATGAAATCGGAGAGCCAAGGATGGATGTAGTGATTACCGCACCCGGCATGGGATCGGGAAATCGGAGGTGGACCCCCACCCATTATAGTCGTGACGCACCCTGTGGATATACCCGCTCTAATGTGAGGGCATTTCAGGGACGACTTCTGATTTGGCAGACCGTGTGCTTTGTGTTGCGTGGCATTGATCCATACCAATCACGGTTATAAAAGAAACTTTGTTTCATAAGCAACCTTCACTCCCTCCACAAGAAGCGATACAGAAACTCTCTGGGTTAAAGTGTCTTCTACATTACTGCTTTGATATTTATTTTTTTAAAGTAATGGTTCTGCAAGCAGGGCTGTGGAGTCGGAGCCCATTTTGGAGGAGGTGAAGGTTTGGCTTACCGACTCCACAGCCCTGGTTGCAAGATCTTGGTAAATGTAGTATCGAGGAGGGTATCTGATGCCTGGGCCAATCGCTGGGTTCAGAGTATGAGACTTGGGAGCCCACCCAACCTCCAACACCACCACCTATTTGAATGGCGCTATGGTCTTACATGTGCTGGAGATGGCTGAGCGCTGTACTTGGCTATCTCCAGCAGTCCCATAGGCAATCAGTGAAATGGTAGCATGCATTATTCCACTTTAAAAGGACCTTTCACTAAACTTTTCATGTTGTACTGGACACACAATGTAGTTGTGGCTGCAAAGGGGGATAATTGTATAAGTTTTTTTTTTTAATTTAATCTCAATGCAGAGGTATTAACCTAGTCGGCACCTAATAATTTACTTTTCAATCCAAGTAGGCTTTATCAGTTTGTTTTTTCTTGGGGTGGCGGGCACGTGTATTTCTTCCCTCTGTATGACACTAACCAATCATAGGCAGGCAGCAACACACGGGGAATTTTATTATTATTTATTATTATTATACATTTTTATAGCGCCATTTATTCCATGGCGCTTTACATGTGAATACGGGGCAAATATAGACAAATACATTAAACATGAGCAGATAACAAGGCACACGAGTACATAAGGAGGGAGGACCCTGCCCGCGAGGGCTCACAGTCTGCAGGGGGTGGGTGAGGATACACTAGGAGAGGGTAGGGCAGGTTGCGCGGCTGTTCAGTAGGTTGAGGATCACTGCAGGCTGTAGGCTTAAAACTTAAAAACTTAAAACTTAAAACTTAAAAAATTAAAACTCCTCCACCATAGCTTGGAACAGGCTATTCCTGTGTGAGATGTAATGACAGCCTTGATCTCGCTGCAGAGCGATTACCAAGTTGCTGTGGGGACAGTAGACCCGTTCATTTTCTTTACAAAAGCTTTTTGAGCTTTAATTTCCTGGCAGTCCCTTTAGAGGTATGGGCAGTACAGCTGAGTTTAGCTGCGTCACATTACAAACTCTTCTATTACCGTAACTCTCCTCATTGCTACCACCTCCTGCTGTACTGCCTCTCCCTCCCCAATTGGACTGACAGATTACAGGTGTCATGACGCTGAGGTCTGCTGTGCTCGCAGCAACCTGTATCCGCTTTGCAGAGAAATCAAATATCAGATTGTCTTGCAGTGAGAAACCTAAACTAAGCTATTGTTTCTCTTTCCTTTTGTGTTGCTGCCTTCTTATGATTGGTCAGCATCATACAAGAAGTACACGCCCCCAGTGAACTGTCTGGTAGCACCCATTAGGACCCAATGGAAATTAACTCATTAGCGTCCAAATACTTTGCTAATAACACCACAATGGGGAGGCAAAATGAAAAAACAAAACCATGTTGTATTCTGCGCTGCAACTGCTATTACATTGTGTCCAGTTCATCAAGAAACATTTGATGAAATGTCCTCTACAGTGGGGTTCTTCAAAGCTCGTGTCCTGTAAATAAGGGACACTTTACCATCTTAATTAAACCCCTTTGAGGCCTGTTCACATAAGCCTTGTAGTCCTAGCGCTTCTATAGAGGCTCTTTTCCAGCACAGAACTAGTGTCGTTGGCGTTTTGTTGAAGTTTGAGACGAAGATACATTTTGGTCTCTCACCTCATTTCTACCCCATGTGCTTTTGTCGGTCCCAATAATCTCTAGGTGTGAATGGACCTTTAGACCTGGATTGTGTCTTGGATTATTTACTTTCCTGCACTGATAAGCGGTGTGCGCTCCTCAGGTCGGCGTTCACATAACATACTTTGCACTACAATCTCTGAGATGTAGGGAAATGGAGCAGGTGTAAACACCTTTGTGTCTCTCATCTGCTCAGGATTTACTGATAAGCCATGTCATAAGACTGAAGTTACATAAGGTACCGTCATATTTAGTGACGCTGCAGCGATATAGACAACGATGCCGATCGCTGCAGCGTCGCTATTTAGGTCGTGTGGCAATGATGCCGAAGTCCCCTGGTAACCAGGGTAAACGCTGTGCTCTGCTTTACGGCCGGCCGGCGCTGACACAGTGCAGGGAAGCTGACGCTGGGGGACAGACACCGAAATGTAAGTATGTACTGTTTTTTTTTTTTTTTTTTTTTTTACTTTTAGAACGGTAACCAGTGTAAACATCGGGTTACTAAGCGCGGCCCTGCGCTTAGTAACCCGATGTTTACCCTGGTTACCAGTGAACACATCGCTGGATCGGCGTCACACACGCCGATTCAGCGATGACAGCGGGTGATCAGCGACCAATTAAAGGTCCTGATCATTCCCCAACGATCTCCCAGCAGGGGCCTGATTGGTGATCGTTGTCACGCATAACGATTTCGTTAACTATATCGTTGCTACGTCACAAAAAGCAACGATATCGTTAACGAAATCGTTATGTGTGAAGGTACCTTAAGGCTGCATTTACAGGTGATCATCGAACTCACTTGCTGGGTTACATCTAACGCACAGTCACTAGAGCATTCTGTAATGCTGTAGATAAGCCCCCGATGTATCCTGAAACATGAGAAAAAGATGTTAGATTATACTCACCCAGGGGCGGTCCCTGTCCGGTCCGGTTCTGGTGCGATGGGCGTCGCAGTCCGGGGCCTCCCATCTTCTTACGATGACGTCCTCTTCTTGTCTTCACACTGCAGCTCCGGCGCAGGTGTACTTTGTCTGTCCTGTTGAGGGCAGAGCAAAGTACTGCAGTGCGCAGGCGCCAGGAAAAGTCCGAGAGACCCAGCGCCTGCACACTGCAGTACTTTGCTCTGCCCTCAACAGAACAGACAAAGTACACCTGCGCCGGAGCCACAGTGTGAAGACCAGAAGAGGACGTCATCGTAAGAAGATGGGAGGCCCTGGACCGGACCGGGACCGCCCCTGGATGAGTATAATCTAACCTCTTTTCTCATCTTTCAGGATACATCGGGGGCTTGATGCTGGTGGGCTTAGCTCACTTTCGATATTGGGGGTGACAGGTTCCCTTTAATGATGACCACTACATTATCAGAAAGGTCTTTGAGGGCTGCCATAATTACTCAGCATTGGAGAAACATGCACCCAACTTGTAAGTGACGTTGCCCGTACATATGCTATAGCTGACCCCTGTTGTCTATGACCTAACCCAGTGCAGTCAATTTCCGTTTACCTGAGATGGGTAGGGAAAGGTACCACTTTTGCCCTTACTGCTGGCTATTAAGGCTTTGCTCACAAGAGTTTTTACCACTGTCAGTTAAAATGGTAGAAAAAAACAGATTTTTCTAATGACTTATGACCTGTGCCTACGTGTGCATGGTTTCTATGAAGATGGTGGCTTGTATTTGCTTGTCTTCTTGTGCCGGCTGCAGCTTACATTGATTGTGTGCCCTGTAATGACAGGAGTGATCATTAGCACTGATGGATTAGTTACTGTGAGATATTCGTGTCAGGGATTTGGTTGCAATCCCTGGGCTTAAATTGCATCCTCTGCCTCCGAGAGATCTCTTGTCATCTCACCCAAACCCCAATTAAAGTCAGCAGTGATAAGCGACTGCCAGAAACCGCCGATCATGGCGCAGAATGTATCTACCGAGCGTGCGGGGGGCCGAATGGCCAACATTAGGGGAGGGTACGGCCATAAAGACAACACTCAATGGCATGAAAAAAATGCCAAGTGATTCTGGGTAATATCGGGTCTGATCCGCTTGGTTAACCCATTCCTATTGGGACTTGTTTTAGTTTTTGCATTTTGTTCTCTTAATCTAGCCATCTTGGGGCCTGTTTTTAATCAAACAGGACATAGTTTTGAATGTACCATTAATATTACAATATTACATACTGAAAAAGAAGAAAAAATGCTACTATAATGACAAATTGCAATTCCAGTTTTTGGGGGATTTTTTTTTTTTTTGCAGTGCCCCCTTTCACTACTATGTCTTTGGTACAGGAGGTCTGCAGTAAACGCACGCCATGGTAACGTACACCTATTTTTGCCCCCTCCAGTAATGACTAGGCAGAAAGACAAATGACGTGTTAACCCCTTAGTGACCGGGCCAAATTTTTGAATTCTGACCAATGTCTTTCTGTGGTAATAACTCTGGAATGTTTCAACATATCCCAGTGATTTTGAGATTTTTTTTTTTTCCGTGTCACATACATGATAATGGCAAATTTAGGTTGTGTTTTTTTTTGTTTTTTTTGAAAAAAATTATAAATCAGAAATTGACAAAGTTAAAAAAAAAAATTGCAATTTTCAAGCTGTGAATGATTATCCCTTTAATCCAAATCATCATACCACACAAAAACATTGTGTGGTATGTGCACGTGTCAGGATTTCTTGCAGAAATTTCCTGAACAAAACCAGACATTTACGGCAAGAAATCCGCATGCGTTTTTTTTTCCACATGTTTTTGATGCGTCTTTTGTGCATTTTTTTATTTTTTATTTTTTTATTTTTTCCCCCGGAGCTTCCCAATGCATTAAATAGCGGGAAAACCGCAAAAAATCCGCAAAATTAATGAACATGATGCGTTTTTTTTTACCACAATGCGTTTTTTTTGCGGAAAAAAACTAATGTGCACAAAAATTGCAGAATGCTTTATAATAATAATAATAATCTTTATTTTTGTATAGCGCTAACATATTCCACAGCGCTTTACAGTTTGCACACATTATCATGACTGTCCCCGATGGGGCTCACAATCCAGAATTCCTATCAGTATGTCTTTGGAATGTGGGAGGAAACTGGAGTACCCGGAGGAAACCCACGCAAACACGGAGAGAACATACAAACTCTTTGCAGATGTTGTCCTGGGTGGGATTAGAACCCAGGACCCCAGCACTGCAAGGCTGCTGTGCTAACCACTGCGCCACCGTGCTGCCCTATATATGTCCTTATAATTGATGGGATGTATATGTATGCGTTTTTTTAATGCGTTTTTATAGCGAAAAATCCTGAACGTGCACAGCCTAATAAGATTTCCTTCATGTCTGCTTTACATCAGCACCATTTGTAAAATGTTAGTTTATTTTGTTAGCATTGTAGGACGTTTAAAAATGTAGCAGGAAGTTTTCATTTTTTTCAAGGAAATATTAAAAAAAAATATTTTTTTTTTTGTGTTGGCTGATACAGCAAGTTGTCAGCTATAGTGTACAGCCGACACCTGCTGGATTGTCACCTGTATGGGGAGGCTATTCTCTTATATCTAGGGTCAGTAAATTAAGGAGTTAAAACAGTGTTTATTATTATAGCTGTACAGTGAAGAACCATTTTTCTCCCTGCCCAATGGCTGGGCAAACACCGGCCCGTTCTATGGCTGCTGATGAGCAGGTAATGCCGGCCGCTTGCTCTGTCATCGCCCTGTGTATTTGAATGTACTAGACTTAGCGATGGGTAATTGATACGCCGCCATGTGCAAGCGGACACTCTGCTGCCTGTCTGGGAGACTGACAGACAGAAAACCTTCCAGACGACCTGTTTCTTCACATACGTGCTCCATATTTTCCTCTATAATGCGGTCAGTGTGTGTAGTGCACAGCACACAGATCAATATTAAAGCCTGTACTATCCGGCTCATTTTACCGACCTGAATAGTCCATGCGATAAGAGGCAGCTATTACACCCACAGATGGTTGCACAGAGAGGCTCATCCCCCTCGCAGGTGTAACCACCAAAGCAATGGATCAATTTAAAAAACGGGTGAAATTGATGGAAAACTGATATACAGCGTCTTTGTGATTCATCTGCTTACTATGGATCTCCAAAGACTTCAATGGCCAAGTGTGATCTGCAGAAGGGAAGTGGCACCATGTGCTCTGAGTATATAACAGGCAGAACACATCTGTGGGAATAAAAAAAACAGGCAGAACACGGCTGTGGGAATAAAAAAACAGGCAGAACACGGCTGTGGGAATAAAAAAACAGGCAGAACACGGCTGTGGGAATAAAAAAACAGGCAGAACACGGCTGTGGGAATAAAAAAACAGGCAGAACACATCTGTGGGAATAAAAAAAACAGGCAGAACACATCTGTGGGAATAAAAAAAACAGGCAGAACACATCTGTGGGAATAAAAAAAACAGGCAGAACACGGCTGTGGGAATAAAAAAAACAGGCAGAACACGGCTGTGGGAATAAAAAAACAGGCAGAACACGGCTGTGGGAATAAAAAAAACAGGCAGAACACGGCTGTGGGAATAAAAAAACAGGCAGAACACGGCTGCGGGAATAAAAAAAACAGGCAGAACACGGCTGTGGGAATAAAAAAAACAGGCAGAACACGGCTGTGGGAATAAAAAAAACAGGCAGAACACGGCTGTGGGAGTAAAAAAAACAGGCAGAACACGGCTGTGGGAGTAAAAAAACAGGCAGAACACGGCTGTGGGAATAAAAAAACAGGCAGAACATGGCTGTGGGAATAAAAAAAAACAGGCAGAACACGGCTGTGGGAATGTAGCCTTAGAAGGAGGCACGGCAGTGGAGTCGGAGTCATGGAAATTGAGGAGTCGGAGGTTTGGCTTACCGATGCCACAGTCCTGGAATGAGGTTCATAGAACGGATTAAATCTGGCGTGTATCCGTAATTACGTTGGGGGTGCAGCACCGTGCACGTTCATCCTGTATCTAAGGTGTATATCCTACCTGCCATCACTATTGTGGCACCGTAGATGCCGAACAGGTGGTGGAAGTCGACCCTCAGATCTGTGGATTGGCCCCATTGTCATTCTACCGAGCTATTGATGGTGCTTTGTGCCCAATATGAGCGACAGGCCACTTATCTCCACGTTTCTTATTCTGAATCTTTCTAATACAAGTGAAGACGTTTGGTAAAATCCCTTTCATGTCTGTGGGATGTTACCCTCCTGTGGATTTTAGCTCTGAATTTGCTCTATAAATCCCGTATAATACCGTCATCTGAGCACTTACTAATAATTTCACAGGTTTTCGAGGATGGAAGTTAATCATTCTGATCTCAACCTCAAATACTAACTTCTGATAAAATTGATAAAAAAAATACTTGAATGTTTTTTAAAAAAATAAAAGTACAAAACCAAATGTAGAGATATGGGGAAAAAAAAGGGGCATCTGTACAGCAGAAGCCGATGCCCGCACATGGTCTGGAGGTTGGTCGGAGCAGACAGTGTGTGCTATATGATGTTTGTTGTGCTCCATCAGGAATAATTCCCGGGGGGCTTTTAACATGAGGCTTTCACTATGGCTCAAAGCCTGACACATGGATGTGAAATTTCATCTTGTGATGCTAAGAGCGAGGTGCGGCTGGTGAGGCTTACAGGAAATGGAGTGAAATATTAAGTTTCCAGTGTGCGTCTGTCCTGCTGATTTAGTAGTGGTTTCGGGCTGTGGTTAGATAATGGCATCTCTATGAAATGGGTGTAGATGGCCTTGTATCCGAGCCAGGTTACCTGCGATACTGGCGTGTAGTTGGTTCATCAGCCTTGTTTAGTGTGTAGTTTCTAATGAAATGGCCATATATAGGAGTTTTTTTTTTTTTTTTTTTTTTTTAATGCAGTATTTTTCCTGCCTAGAGATGTTTTGATGTAGATCTTAACATGTTTCCATACCCTCAGTCCTCCTTCACATGTGTTTCTATTTGTATGGGAAATCCTAATAGATAGCGCCACTTGGTTTTTTTGTTTTTTTTTCTTCTAAGTGTAGTAAGTTTAGGTCATGTGCTCACCTGATGTAGGTGTGCTGCCTGAGGCACAACTCTCATTTTGGTTTGGATTCAAAAGTGATAGACTGCAGCTATTCCCGGAGACACGGGGGGCACCGCTCCCAGGAGTTTCCCGCCGTGGAAGAATCAGAAATGAAGACCAGGATCAGCGCCGTCTTTTGTTGCCCCGGTTGATTCTTTCAATGAGCGTTTCAAAATGGAAGATTACACAACGCGTTTCGGCAGCTTACAGCCTTCATCAGGTGTATAATAAAAATATACTTATCCAACATTATATCCTCCACCACCAGGAATGGAAAGGGGAAGGAAAAGGTTTATATACGTGAATATTTAACTCTTTTAAACCCATATTCACACTGTGCACCCTAACCCTGATCCTTCTGGACTTCATGTGGATTACACGTCCTATGTCCTCCAGTCTCCCCGGCATTGCGCTCCTGTGCAGGCGTACTTATCTATGCCCTTACGAGGGTAGGATGCGTCAGCCGCACGAAGCACAGAAGGACGGCGTCAAAATAAGGGAGGCGCAGGACCAAGACAAGCAACACCCATTGGACCGGTCCGCTCGACAGGTGCGTATAATAAAAGCTGTTATTTCTTTTTATGGGACGGATATGCAGCATATTAGAATTCTGTATATGAGGGCTGAAAGGCGGTGGCTGTAGCTCATATGGGACAAAACTTGCTGACAGCTTCCCGTTAAGGTGTATGGCCACCTTTATGTGAGAAGCTTGATGTGGGAGGTTGTGGTCTAAAAACCTTATGTAATGAGGCTCGAGGGGGGTAGAGACATGATTTTTCAAAAAGGAGACTAATGATGGCCTCTAGTGATGAGCGAGTATATGCGTTGCTCGGGTTTTCCTGAGCACGCTCGGGTGACCTCCGAGTATTTATGACTGCTTGGAGATTACGTTTTCATCCCTGCAGCTGAATGATTTACAGCTGCTAGACAGCTTGATTACCTGTGGGGATTCCCAAGCAACCAGGCAACCCCCACATGTACTCAGCCTGGCTAGTAGCTGTAAATCATTCAGCTGCCATGATGAAAACTAAATCTCCGAGCATTAAAAAATACTCGGAGGTCACCTGAGTGTGCTCTGGAAAACCCGAGCAACGAGTACACTCGCTCATTACTAGTCTTTATCCTTCTGACAGTTACTCCAACTGACCCTAACCCCGCTGCCGCCCCTGGTCTATGCTTATGACTGTAGTGGTTGCAGGCATGAACGCTGCAGCCAGTCACAAGGCTCAGCGGTGATGTCTATTTAAATGGTGCAAGACCAAGTAGCCTAGTTATTGGCTGCAGTGGTCAGTACCCGTAATATCAAAGACCAAAGGTAACGATGGAGGGCTTGTGTGGGTAACTGTGACTGCCTTTATTCTACATAAAATAAGCATTTTGGGATTTAAAAAAAATATAGGTGGTGAACCTCCAGAAAAATAAAGGCTCTGTTTTTTTTTTTTTTTGTTTATGTGCCAAATCATTGTCATTCCTGTGACCAGCGCTCACGTTCAATTTCTTCCTGTGGGGTTAAACTACAGTTGCAGTTTACATAAGATAAATTGCATCCATTCTAACCGTCAGATTTTTATCTAGTAGCCTAAATTTGACTTCTTGCTCCATAAAATATTAACCTTCTCAAGTAACTAGGACAGTCTTAGGACATCTGACGTATACAAATAAAATCTTAATTACAAAATAAAAAAGGAATTAAGACCCCCCACCCCCCTTATACTAGTGTATTTTCTGAAAGTAGACACCTGACACATTGTTATAATGCCACGGCACCGCTCACGGGCACCTTCATGAAATTTTGAAAAAAAAAAAATAAAATTCACCTTTTGGCATTTTTTGTTTTGCTGCCTCACAACCCGGAATGCCACTTTTTTTGTTGTTGAGGGTTTGCATTAGTTCATGTAAAGAACATGACTACAACTGTGATCATCTTGGTTTTCTTTTTCTTGTGAAGAAAAAGAAAATAACTGAAAGCTTCAGTATGCATAACTTTTCACCCCCAATGTCAGTACTTTGTCGAGCCTCATTTTTTGGCAATTAAAGCTGCAAATCATTTGGATAAGTCTCCATGAGCTTTCCGCATCTTGCCACTGTGATTTTTGCCCATTTCTCAAGGCAAAACTGCTCCAGCTCCTTCAAGTTAGATGGTTTCCTCTGGTGAACAGCAATCTTCAAGTCTGACTACAGATTCTCAATTGGATTAAGGTATGGACTTTAACATGTTTTTCTCTAGTAACCCCCCACGACAGCACACCTGGATGATGATACCCCTTTCCTAATAGGGACAGGAAATGACAAGAGGTTAAATAACCCCTCCCTCATCCTCCCCTCAGTGTTCTTTCCTGTCCCTACTAGGGATGAAGAGGTCATCCCAGGTGCACTGTGCCGGCAGCGGTCACCGGGGGGAATACAGATAATCTGGCCGGGCAGCTGGGATCAGACTTACGTCCATTCCCTGTCGCTGCTCCCGTCTCCTCCGACTCGGGACTCTTCACCGCCGCCATTCCGCGCCTGCGGGTAAGGTCTGAGGCGTTCTTCGGCTGGAGGCCTCTCAGAGCTCTCCAGCCCTTCTCCTCCTCCGCACCGCGCGCGCGTGTGTGCTTACTTCCGGTCTGAAGCCGGGGGCCGGATATGACGCGCCGGCTGGCTTCTCTGAATCAGGAAGTTCCTCGTGCGTTCCAGCCAGGAACGCTAGGCAGATAGCATGGAAGACGTCGGCGTTCTCCCCCCACGTACTTCCGGACACCGGAGGAGGAGGTCCTCATCCAGGAGGACAGGTGCTGCGTCCGGTCGCCTATATATTCAGGCCCTGGACAGGAAGACATCGCAGGTAGGACCACTGTGTGGTGAAGACTATGGAGATGTCTGCTTCCTCGCGCTCTGCACCTGCAGAACACAGCACCATCCCGGCCCCAGTGAGTAGTCTGGCCCCGGGTGTCCATTCCCTGATGTGGGTTGTAGTCTTATGATTCCTTCTCCCCTTCCTTTTTAGGGGGACAAGGAACCCACATCATGAAGCAAAACAAATACTACCCGCAAATGCGCAGTTTGTATGAAGAAGCTGTCCTCTTCATACAAGAAATCATTGTGCAAAGAATGCACAGACAAAATTATCAGCGAGGAACGGCCATCCCTGATAGAGGAGATTAAAACCTTAATCCAGCAGGAGATTAAAACATCTCTGGCCACTCTTTCCCAGCCTACACCATCTCCTAGTGCCCCTCCTGAGGCTAAGAAAAGGAAACTTAATCCACAGGAGGAAGAGCAGGAGGACTCTCAGGGAGAGACGTCGGACGAACCCCCAGAGGAGGGTGAATTATCCCTGGACTCTGAAACTGTCCAGCAAGAGAGATACTACTTCTCTTCATCTGATATAGAAGAACTCCTTACGGCTGTAAGGAAAACTATGGAGGTTGAGGAAGAGAAGACGGCCCAGTCAGTGCAAGAAGAGATGTTTGGAGGACTTCGTTCTAGGAAGCGTCAGGTGTTTCCTATTCACCAAAACATCCGAGATTTAGTTCTGGACGAGTGGGAATCCCCAGAAAAGAAGCTGACTACTCCAGCGGAAATTAAAGACAGATTTCCTGTGGATGCCGAGACAGCGTCATGCTGGTCAGAAGTCCCAAAAGTGGACGTCCAGATTGCCAGAGTAGCCAAAAAGACCACGCTACCATTCGAGGATGCCTCCCAACTGAGAGACCCTCTGGAACGTAAGATGGACGGACTACTAAGGAAGTCGTGGGAAACGTCAGCATCTTTACTGAACATCAATTCAGTATCCACTTGCGTGGCTAGATCGATGCATCGCTGGCTGGGGCAGCTAGAGGAGCACTTGTCCTCAGGTACTCCGAGAGAAGATATTCTGGCCTCCTTGCCTATCTTCCAGAAAGCAACAGGCTTTTTAGCAGATGCTTCTGCAGAATCCGTGAGAGTGACGGCGAGATCATCCGCACTGTCAAACTCGGTAAGGCGTGCACTCTGGCTAAGATCCTGGTCTGGGGATATGACTTCCAAGATGAGGCTGTGTTCTATTCCTTTTAAAGGAAAGTATATGTTTGGACCAGCCTTGGATGATCTTTTGGAGAAGGCTTCAGACAAGAAAAAGACCTTACCAGAACCTAGAAACCCTAGGAAAAGACCCTTCCGCGCTCAGCAGGAGCATACTCCTCAATACAGAGGAAAGGGTAAGACAGGTCGCTGGAGCTATCCGAAAGGAGGGAAAGACAGGAATCTTTTTCTTTCACAACCCCAAAACCAGAGAAAGCAATGACGCCGTCATAGTGGGGGGTCGGATTTCGAACTTCCTCCCAGTCTGGCAAGAGATCGGGGTGGATCAGAGGACCTTAAGATTGGTCAAAGAGGGGATGAAAATAGAGTTTACATCATACCCCCAAAAAAGAATGAAAACTACAACGTTATCAACACCAAAGCTACAGTCCACCCTGATAACTGGGATAGAAGATCTCTTAATCAACAATGTGATCTCCACAGTCCCAAAAGACGAAAGAAACAAGGGCCATTATTCCAGCCTATTTCTGATAAGGAAACCAAACGGAACCCATCGGATGATAATCAATCTGAAACCGCTGAATCAATATGTAACCTACAGAAGATTCAGAATGGAGTCCGTCAGATCGACAGTACCCTTAATAGGGCAAGACTTCGTCATGGCAGCCATCGACTTACAGGACGCATATTATCACGTCCCAGTCCATCCAACCTATCGGAAATTTCTAAGGTTTGCAGTCACCAGAGGAGAAGTTATAGACCACTTCCAGTTCAATGTCCTCCCATTCGGACTATCATCAGCTCCAAGGATCTTTACAAAGGTCATGTCCGAGGTGATGGCGTACATCAGAAGTCGGCGGATATGCATAATCCCATACCTCGACGACCTCTTGGTAGTGGCCCCCACAGTTCCAATTCTACAGGAACATCTTCAAACAGTCCAGATCCTGTCATCCCTGGGTTGGGTGATAAACCCCAAAAAATCGGATATGGTTCCGTCCACAACAAAGATCTTTTTAGGGGTCTTATTAGACTCCCACAGACAAACCTCTTTCTTGCCCGAACAAAAACGGTCCCTGCTTACATCAAGGATAAGAACATTGCGGGACAAGAAGAGAGTATCTCTAAGATGGGCCATGTCGGTTCTAGGTACCATGACATCTTGCATCCAGATGGTGGCATGGGCTCAAGCCCACACCAGGATACTTCAGACACATATTCTGTCAAGCTGGGACGGATCCCCAGGTTCTCTAGACAAAAAGATCTGGATACCACCGCATGTAAAGTCCTCATTACCATGGTGGCTACAAAAAGAGAACTTAATAAGAGGAGTTCCCTGGTTGCAGGTCCCAGCAGTGACCATAACAGTAGATGCCAGTGGAAAAGGTTGGGGAGCTACGGTAGACCAGCACATATTCCAGGGATTCTGGTCAGCCGAAATGGCACAACAATCCTCGAATTTCAAAGAACTAAAAGCAGTAGAAGTTCTCAAAGCGGCGGTAACTCTTGTACAAAATTCCCACTTAAAAATATACTCAGACAACATGACAACAGTTGCCCACCTTCGCCACCAGGGAAGTACAAGACACGAAGATCTAAAAAGAATATCAGCAAGAATATTTTCGTGGGCCGAAGAACATGTTCTCTCCATATCCGCCCTACACATAAAAGGGGAAATAAACGTACAAGCCGTCTTCCTGAGCAGAACAGAGGTCCATCCAGGAGAATGGAGCCTAAACCCAGAAGTCTTTCAGATACTAGTCAAAAGATGGGGACAGCCAGAAGTGGACTTGTTCGCGAACAGTCTGAACGCAAAGGTAGACCAGTTCTTCTCGCTAGATCCGATGAATCCGGGGTTAGCTGTGGACGCATTGGTCCAGCCATGGACATTCTCGCTAGCATACGCTTTCCCGCCATTGCCGGTCCTACCAAAAGTCTTGCAGAAAATAAGGGCAGAAAAACTCAAGGTGATCCTAGTGGCTCCACTTTGGCCCAAAAGAGGTTGGTTTGGGGCCCTCGTCAGTCTAAAGATAGATGGGCCAATAGCACTTCCACCGGTCAAAGACCTTCTCTACCAGGGGCCAATACTGCATCCAGATCCCGAGAGGCTACACCTAAATGCCTGGCTTCTGAATTCTCAATTCTGAGAACTAGAGGACTATCAAAGAGGGTAATTGAAACATTACAAAAAAGTCGCAAAACGGTTACTAATTCTATTTACCAAAAGATCTGGAAGACGTTCATCACATGGTGTGCTCCTGAGCAACCTAACCCAGATAAACCAAACCTAGCCAAGATCCTGGATTTTCTACAAGATGGGCTGGAGAAGGGTCTCAGACCCAGCACCCTCAAGGTACAAGTGGCAGCCTTGAGCTCTTATTTTGACCAATCTTTAGCCAACCATAGATGGGTAAGAAGATTCATGACGGCGGCATCCCGCATATCTCCAAGACCCATAAATATAGTTCCATCCTGGGACCTGAATATAGTCCTGAAAGGACTTACACTGCCACCATTTGAACCCTTATCTTCCATAACCATGGATAAACTCGCTTGGAAAACCACCTTCCTGGTAGCTATAACAACAGCCAGAAGAGTGGGTGAACTACAAGCCCTGTCAATCAACGAGCCCTACATGAAGATTCTTCAGGACAGGCTTATCCTACGATTAGACCCATCCTTTCTCCCAAAGGTCGTCTCCGATTTCCACAAATCGCAGGAGATAATTCTTCCATCATTCTATCAAGAACCAAAGAATGAGGAAGAGGAACATTTCCATACTTTGGATGTTCGAAGAATGGTACTCTATTATCTTCATGCATCAGAAAAGATTAGAAAAGATCAAAATCTGTTTATTCATCTTCTCGGCCAGAATAAGGGGAAGAAGACTTCCAGATCCACAATTGCAAATTGGATCAAAAGGGCAATCCTGGAGGCTTATCAAATTCAAGGCCTTACACCACCAGGAAAGCTCACAGCCCATTCTACTAGAGCAACAGCTGTCTCCTGGGCCGAGAAAGCCAGTGCTTCCATCGAGCAAATATGCAGAGCGGCTACATGGTCCTCGGTCCATACGTTCTCCAAACATTACAGGCTTGACCTGATGTCAAAAGAAGACTTAGCCTTCGGAGAAAAAGTCCTTAGTGCTGTAGTCCCTCCCTGAAAATTACTCTTGGGTACTGCTCCAGGTGTGCTGTCGTGGGGGGTTACTAGAGAAAATAGAATTATTCTTACCGTTAATTCGGTTTCTAGTAACCCACCACGACAGCAGGAGTAATCCCTCCCTTTGCTTAATATACGTTCTGAAAAGAATAAATATAATTTGAAGCATTCATTCTCCTGTGGTCCTTTATAATAACACTGAGGGGAGGATGAGGGAGGGGTTATTTAACCTCTTGTCATTTCCTGTCCCTATTAGGAAAGGGGTAACATCCTCCAGGTGTGCTGTCGTGGTGGGTTACTAGAAACCGAATTAACGGTAAGAATAATTCTATTTTCTTCTTGAACCACTCGAATGTTGCTTTAGCAGTATGTTTTGGTCGTCGTCTTGTTGGAAGGTGAACCTCCATCCCAGTCTCAAATCACTGATGGACTGAAACAGGTTTTGCTTCATAGTATCCCTGTATTTCACACCATCCATCTTCACATTGCCTTTGACCATTTTTCATGTCCCTCTTGCCGAAAATGGTGTACTTGGGGTGATGAGCTGTGTTGGCGCCAGACATAGCGTTTACCTTGGTGGCCAAAAAGCTCATCTTTTGTCTCATCTGACCACAGCACTGTCCTCCATTCATTTGGGGAGTCTCCCACATGTCTTTTGCAAACTCAAAACGAGCTTTACAATTTTTGTGTATAAGTAAAAACCTATTTTTTTTTTTTTTTTTTTTGCTCACTCTTCCATAAAGGCAACCTCTGAGGAGTGTACGACTTATTGTGGACTAATACTCCAGTCTCTGCTTGGGAACTCTGCAGCTCCCTCAGGGTTACCTTTGGTCTCTGTGCTGCCTCTCTGATTAATGCTCTCCTAGCCCGGGGCTGAGTTTTTTTTGGTGGACCGGCCCTTGGCAGGTTTGTCATCGTACCATGTTCTTCCATTTGATGATAATGGTTTTGATAGTGCTCTGGGATCATCTGAGATTGGGATTTTTTTTTTTTTTTTTATAACCCAACCTTGACTTGTACTTGTCAACAACTTTGTTCCCGACTTGTTTGGAGATCTCCTTGGTCTTTATGGTGCTGTTTGGTTAGTAGCGCCTCTTGCTTAATGGTGTTACAACCTCTGTGGCCTTTCAGGAAAGGTGTGTGGTGACATTGGACGCAGGTGGACGTCCTGTCACTAAGCATGGGACATATGAAAGGAATTGCTTGCAACAAATTTGCAGGGACTTCACAGCAAAAAGGGTGAAAACCTATGCTCATGTTCATTTTTAGTTATTTCATCTCATAAATTTAATTCATGACTATATTTTTCTCACTTCACCAACTTAGACTAATTAGTGCATCACACACAAATCGGATTACCAAAAATTACGCAGGTTGTAAAGTAACAAAATGGGTGAGAAGCCAAAGGGGGTAAATAATTTCACACGCCACTGTGTGTGTGTGTTTTTAGGAAGTTTCGGGTGATAAATATGAACGAATGTAAAGTGGAAGGAAAAAAAAAATGCAAAAATTTGTAAGCCAAAACCAGGAGTGGGTGATAAATGCAGAAGTGGTGACGTTTCTTTTATACTTTTCCTCTAATTGTTCCACTCCTGGTTTTGGCTTACAAATACTGATGTCAAATACTGACCGTGGCCCTAATGCACTGTAATGCATTTTTAGAGTCCCTAAGGTATTAGTGTAGAGAACCCTCCCCCACCCCCAGATATGATTGTGTGTGTAAAAATTCTGGGAGACAGAACTGTTCTCTCTGTTGATGTAGTTTATTTTTGGCAGGGCAAGTTTGTTTTCATTTCACCTTTTGTGCATATGTGACTTCTTGATTACTTTTAATTTTTTTTTTGAGACCACACAAACACCGAGTCTGACGTTTTGATGGCTTTCAGGTTGGATACATTACGTGCTCCTTTTGAGTTTGGGTCATTATGGATAGAATGATGCCAAATATGTATAGTTTTTACTTGTATTTTATCACTTTTTTTTTTTTACAGTAAAACCCACCTTTTATTGAGAAATGTTTGTTGCCATATTGTTAAAGCTGTAACATTTTTTTTTTTCACCTGCCACCCTTCCATTGCTTCACATTGGTTTGGTTTAAAAGGGTTGTTCACTACTTGGACAACCCCTTCAGTTCTTAGGTATTCCCCCTTGTAAAATATCTCCACTCCCCTCCAGTGCTGGCGCTGTTCCTTCTGCTCTTACTTCCTCCAAATGTGTTATTCATCCGTACAGGAGCCAAAGCTTATTGGCCACAGGGATCGTGTGACGAGCTGTATCTCGGCCTGGATCACCGGGATAGAAGCCATCTAGAGGTCATTTTGAAGCTGGTATTCACTGCTGTAGTCACAGCCCAGCCTGAGATGATGTAGGTTACGGTAAAAGTCGGGCGTCTGCAGCTCTCAATTTAACCGATATTTTGGGTCACGACTAGAGCAGGGAATTTCAGCCTAAAAATAAGCCCTGAATCTCTTCTGATTCCGAGATGGAATTTTGTCCGAGATGAATCGCATATGTTCTTGGCCATTGAGTTGCCACCCTGCAAGCAGGGCTGTGAAGTGCGTAAGCCAAGCCTCTGACTCCTCAATTTCCTGGACTCTGACTGCCCAGCCTGCAAGGACGTATGTGATAAGACCATGGCAGGAGAAGGGTTAAGATTGTAGTTTTACTGTAAACTGCTTGCAAGAATGTTCACCATGAATCCTTGTTCTAAACCTATAGAGAAAAGAGAAACTTTGGCACAAATCCATTTTTTGCTCGTTTTCAGTGTATACAGTGAACTTTTAGAGCACTTTACTTAATTTATAATTGCAGGGAAACATACATAATTTAGCCGAGTGCTTGGCATGTATGCTGAGATGTGAAGCCTTGGAATGGAAATGGGTCAGCAAGCTGTATAGCAACTGTACTATAATTGTATAGAAAGGATCTCTCACTAGTTTGAGCCTGTTGAACTGTGAGCTGAGATCTGGAAGTGTTAGTAATGTGTAACTCTTCATCTACTGCATATAGATATAGCAGAGATGAGTTTGGTATAGCTACAAACTCTTCCAGGTCTATATTTTTCCTTCTCACTAACTGCTGTGAGATGAAATGTGGAAGTGTTTGTAATGATACATAACTCAGCTCCGCTGTAGCTCTACACCATAGCTGCAGAGATCAGAGAGGAGGGAGTATTATTTTCTCCCCTGCACAATGCTCCCTGCTTATGATTGCTCATCCTCATGCAGGGGAAGAAGTACACACCCGTAGAGACAAATCTTGTCTCGGAGACCCCCCCGAAGAAGCGCCAGTGAATCGCACGTAAAAATTGTTTTATTCACCTCTGCAGCCACTGTTCCATGATGTGTCCTGTTTAACATTATCAAACAGGAGAAAGATCCATTTTAAGGGTTCATGATTATTATGGTAATATCAGTTTGTGACTAGTTATTTGTCTTTTACAGGTTTCTTGCTACGCCATGTGCACTACGACTAGGCCTCCAGGGCACTGGACCCCGAAAAGCTCAGCCCAATGCCATCCTAGAAAAAGTCTTCATATCCATCACAAAGGTCAGTGAGTGCATCTTGCTCCATGACTAGCTTCTTTCAGCATGCTCCATCGCTTAAAGGGGACTGAATATCGCCCCCCCCAAAAAACGCAAATGTCCTGCAAATATTTGGTTAATCTGCAGGTAAATATCATTAAAACCCTGCGTCGCCAGCTGACTTAAAGTGCTGCTACTTTGGGAAAACAAAATTTTAAGCAGTTTAGTCACAGTGTAACGGTTCAGCGTCACCAGGGCGGTGCAGAGGAGTACGTCCCCGCTCGGTGTACTGGGAGCTGACTTTGAGTGGCAGCTCGCTCTGCAGATACCTGTAGGTGGGCTGTCACTCGAAGTGCTAGGGCACGATTACAGCCGCACTCCCAGTGTACTGACCGGTGACATAATGACTCCCCTGCACTGTCCGGGTGTCTCTGGAAGAGCCGCTACAGAGATTGCACCATGCTTAAAACTTCATGTCATCCGGCTACACAGGGCTCTAATACTTTTTGCCTGCAGATTAATCCTGTATCTGCAGGTAAATGGCGGTTTTGGTGATGTCTGGGTCCTTGTTTGTCTTCTCTAATGAATCTAATATGGAGATAAAGATAGGGATATATATAGCGACACAGAATAACCGTTCAAACCAAGCACAGTCGTTCAGTGCTCTCGGCGTGGCCAAACATTTCAATGCTTTTTCCCACCTACTTATTTTACATCTATCTCTGCCCTTCTCTGCCAGAGCTGTGAATCAAAATCGAGAGGTGGTGGCTGGAGATAGAGGTAGTATAAGTAGGTGGGCAGGTGTGCGGAACGGTTTGGCCACACCAAGGGTGCACTGAGCGCTTGTGCTTGGTTTGAACAGTCATTCTGTGCTTACAGACTGCCTTTAAAAAGTTATTGTCACCTATCCACAGGATTTGCTGATTTCTGGGGTCTGACCACTGGGACCCCCACGGTCACAATAACGACGTTGAAATGGAGCTGTGCCGGCACGTGCATGTCACCACTCCATATATTGTTTGTGGGACTGTCTGAGATAGATGAGTGATGTCCTCTGCTTTTTCTGGTTGTCTCATTGACAATGAATGTAACGGAGGTCGAGCATGCACGTTCCCCCTCTATCCAAGACTGTTGCAGATTCTGGTTCTTTGTGTTCTAGACAGGGGTGTAACTACAACAGGTGCAGGGGTTGCAATCGCACCCGGGCCCTGGAGCCTAGGGGGCCTTAAAAGTCCCTTTGGCCTATAGAAAAAGACTATTGCTATTAAAGATTTAAAATATTTGGGGGCCTCATTGGAGCTTTCGCATCGGGGCCAATGAGTTTCAAGTTACGCCACTGTTTCCAGAGCCAAAATGTCAGTATCTCTGGGGTTAGTTACAGAAAATCTACTGATTTTGTGAATAACCCTTCAATGTAATGTAGCATTTTTTTATTTTTCATTCTACAACACCAATAAATTCTGTAGTGCCATACGGATCATTGCTTCACCCTCAGTCCCTGTGGGACTCTTGATATCTTTCTCTTAGGCCCAAAGATTCGGGCCATTGCACATATTTCCCGTGCTTGGCACCCGTTGCCTCACTGCTGCCCATTGCTTGCGCCACCCATATGTGCTGTTGGCACAGGTTGCAGAAGTAGTGACTGGCATTTACTTCTTTATATGAATGAGTTAAAGATTGCCAAGCTGAAAATAAACAATGGGATTTTTCTATGAAGCACCTGATTTATGAGGATCCATAAATTACACATGTACATGTCTTTACCTGCAGGCTGATGCCTCGTGCCTCCTGCCATTAATCAATCCACGTTTTCTAATTATTGCACGTCTAAAAGGTTTATTTAAAAATGGATTCCTTCCAATAACGACTATACGAGCGGAAATATCTGGACAGTGCTGCTTCGCTGCCTCTGCAGAACAAAAGATGTCGGCACACGGCCCATCGGTGTTATCGAAAACTTATCCGACTGCTTTATAAACGTGCTGAATCTGGGCACCTCATCGTTGGGTGGGCTAGATGTCACAGGTGTCTGACAACCGCTCCAATATGTCCATTGCATCTTTCTGGCAGAAACTTCCTTTTTCAAGCAGAAGGCGCTCTAGGTGTCATTCATTTTTGTCTGCAGTTTTGTACACTTGCTTTATTTTAGTGTTTTTTGCTAACTTACTGAATACCTTTTGACTTTCTTTTTCCTTTTTTTTTTTTTTTTTCCTACGTTTTTTTTTTTATATATTTTTTTTCTTCAAAAGCCATAAAACATTGAAGAAAAAGGCTAGATATTATTGAAGCAAAAGCCTTATGCAAGCCATACACTTTAGGCAAAGTTCAAAATGTTGTCAGTGTCTGATGGTGACATCCAGACTGTCCACCAATAGATGGATCAGGGAAGATTTGACCACGTGTTTATTAGAGGCACGGCTAACCCCGAACTTATGTATATGGCTAGAGTTATCATCGTTGCCTGGCCACCTTGACTGGAAATCGCCGACAAGTTAAGACCAACGCCAGCCATGTACAGTAGATAGTGGTCAGTGAGCTAAAAGGGAGAAGGTGGGGGGAAAAACCTTGAGTGATTAAATCAAGAAGGAAATATCTTTTCTATAGAAATAAAATGAACATTTTTATTCGGTGCAGTAGTGCATTAAAAAAGACATGGATCTTGGTCACCACAACCTGGGATGGAGAACCCAATCATAATCACAGTATATGTATCACCCTGGAGTGGACAGGTTTCTAATAGAGGTCACAAGACTCCATAAAGTGCCACACAGATTTAACACACAACGTTAAGAGGAAGAATAAAAAACGCACAAGTCATACATAGATGTACAGAGACGGTATGAAAAGAAAAAAGGAATGTTAACCACGAAAAAGATAAACCATAACAAATAGAAAAATCAATGAAACTTGGTTATATTGTAGAATAAGATCTTGTCGTAGATTCTAACCGTGGGAGACTCTGGTCTGTAACTTGAAAATCCAGAAAGATTCGCGGTTCACCAATTTTGGCCTCAAGTCGCCTCCTCATATAATAATAATAATATCTTTATTTTTATATAGCGCTAACATATTCCGCAGAGCTTTACAGTTTTGCACACATTATCACTGTCCCCAATGGGGCTCACAATCTAAATTCCCTATCAGTATGTCTTTAGAATGTGGGAGGAAACCGGAGTACCCGGAGGAAACCCACGCAAACACGGGGAGAACATACAAACTCCTTGCAGATGTTGTCCAAGGTGGGATTAGAACCCAGGACTCCAGCGCTGCAAGGCTGCAGTGCTATCCACTGAGCCACCGTCTGTAAAAAAAAAATTTTTAATGTGCTACTGTACCGAATAAAAAATGTTTCATATTTTTTTTTATAAAAAGATATTTTCCTTCTTGATTTCATCACTGGAGGTTTTTTTTCCCCCCACCTTCTCCCTATTTGCTGATGTCCAAGACGGAAACGACTCCGGGAGGTGTTACTTCATCCAGCAAGGTGCTGAAACACATGGTGAGCTGACGATTTCCATCTATTGCTTCTCTCAGTGAGCTAGGAGCAGCTGCCAGACATCTTCTTTCTGGTCTTGTGGAAAAACAAATTGCCAGAGGTGTGGAACGTCTTCTATGTTGACATGAGATCTTGTGTTTCATGGTGTGCTAAAAAGGGGTTTGTGCCAAATTGGTAAGTTGTCACTTCAGGCTACCACCCGTAGTGCAGGAGGTAATTATTGATTGCTGGCCTGACCATTGGGCTTTCACCAAATCTGAGAACACAGCGGATCTTGAATGGAGCGGAGGTCAAGCATGCTCACCGTCACCCAATTTGTTTCCATGGGAGGGCCTGTGCGGGCTTGACCTCCCACTTTATTCTCGGATTAGGTAGAGGCCCATCGGTTGGATCCCCTGCTATTAATAATTTACCTCCTATCCTAACGAGGGTATTCTAAGGTGATACCTTCCTACTAAGTTGAGAAGATATGTGAATAATATTAAGGTGTCGTAAGTGTGAACACGTAGGGCTTCATAGACCATGTGTGGTTGTACGTGGGCTTCTTTCCAATAGAGACTATCTAGCCCGTTCTGTTCACCCCTGACTTCCCACACGCCTTGTATCCCAGACCTGCGAGGAGACAACACGGTGGCTCTTCTGGAATGTGTTTGACTGTATAAAAAGTATGATGTATCCAAGCACACACACGTGAAATATATTATCTGTGTTATCAGTTAGTCCATCACCATTTTTGTGCCTTTGGGTTTTCTTTTGGTGTTGCCTTTATACTTATTCTAATAAACGTTCTTTTTTTAAGGGTTATATATTCAAACTTCTCAACTTGACCCAAACCCTCAATTATGGGATTACTGCCCGTCTGTGGTCCATAGTACAGATCTGTTATGAGGACAGAGTTCGCTTTCCTAGATGACCGTGTCCTGTGAGACATTGGCACTTGAGTGTGAAATGACGGAGCGGAATCAGGGCGACCTTTCCCACCTGGTCCTGTGGGCAATAAGATTTATCGGCTTGCATTGCACCTTGTACTCTATCATGTGGATATAGTGCCTTGTGCGGTTTGTTTTCCTCTCCTTCTTTCTCCATTTTGCATTCTGTAGCTCTTTAATACAAACAGATTATGTAACTAATACAAATTAAAGATGAAATCTAAGAGTATGTGCATACGTTTTTTTCACCCTGCTGAGTTTTTGAAGAGCAAGACTCTTCACGAAAATGCTGGCGTTTCCCCCTCCTGAAAATCTTTGAGCATTTTTATTGTACAATTTTTTTTTTTGACTGACCTATTTTTAAAGCATTTTTTCAGAGTTTTTGGTGCGTCCTGAATCCTTTAAAAATGTAACAGCAAGTAATGTTAGAATACTTTCTTTTGAGCATTTAGTTTGCGCTCTTTAAGGCAGTTTTCCAAGCAGACCCACTTGAAGGAAAGCCGTCTTATGCACATACCCTTACAAATTGATTATCGTGAGTTCCTTTAAGTCTAGTGTTTTTTTTTTCCTCAGTTTTGGTTTTGTTTAGCCTTTTTTTGCTGCTAGAGTAGTCCTGAATTATTTGGCCCCATTTTGTGTGATATGTGTGTGAACAGGGCCTTTTGTTTCTGAGGAGTCAGTCTAGATTGTGCATGCATGTGGGGGAAATACTTTTCACAAGTAAATTGCCTCCATCTTGGCCCCTGTTTATTCTTAGAGTGGAGATTTTCTAATTGAGGGCTGAGTAATTAGAACAATGGTTGGATTAGACTTCTGTTTAATGGGGTTTTCTCATCCTCACAAACGGGTAAAATTACAAATTTCTCTGACCCCGTGTCAGTACATCACCTGTGGCCATATCTTTGCTTACATGAAGACAATGCTGTAAATGGCATTAGCGAGAACATCTCCATTCATCTCTTGCTTATTCCCTCCTCATTATCCATATGGTCTGTAGACAGAGTAAACACGCGTAGTCTGTATACCGCTGCCGTATACTGGAGCAGTCGGTGTCATATTCCTAGGCATAGTCAGACGGGCAGATGTGCTCATTGTCGTGCATCAGATAAATCTCGAGGCTTTGTCCTGCCGTGAATAGGACTATGTAACCCAATAACAGCGGGATGTGATTGATCTCTCTGGACTGGATAACACTTCCGTAATGGGTTATTTTGGGAGTGTGATCTTCCTGACCAATGTGACCACCCCTACCCTCAGAAGCCCAGGACCTCTTACTTTACACTGGTGTCGGCTGAATGAGTTCAGCCAATGGTGTAATGTGTGTGGGGGCACTGGCTGACTGGTTGTTGTAATTTGCCCAAGTCCAATTTCGGATTGCCAGTTACATTGTTCAGCCAGGGGTAAGCCGACAGCCGGTGTCAGATGGCGGCTCTCTCATAGAGCGCTCCTGTGTATGGAAGAGTCGGCTGAGATGGCTGTTGGCCGAACAACTAGCCAAAACCTTGTTCAGCGGACAGCCAACTAATGTGTGTTGGCAACCTGTGAGATGGCCGTCTGTTGATCGAGCGGTCTCTCCGGCTTCCAACCCCCCCCACACCGCCAATAAACAAGAGCATTCGGCCGAGTGTTCATGTGTTTTTTTTTTTTTTGCAAATGGTGAGGAGGAAGCTGCTGTGAGACTCCTCTGGCAACGTGTATCTACCCCTGAAGATGAAATTCTATCTGCCCAATCCTTGTTTCCCCCTCGTGTTGTTTCAGGTGGGCCATACACACCAGCTGGCCGGCCGGCCCCATCTAACACATATGGGGGCCTGTAGTTATTAGGTGAAGAGCTGTATTACGTGGGCAAAGAGGAAACCACCAGATAGTGGCATCACCCTGCGGTCACTGCGGGTTTGGTTATAAATCGCATACCGTTTATGCACAGTACTGCCCAGTGAATGTGGGTACCTCCCATGGTACTGGTAACCAGTATTAAAGGGGTTGTTAAAGAAAGTGTATTAATAGCAGAAAGTATAGTAAAGCCAAGAATACAAACATGACTCTCTCATTAGTCTGCTCTGCTGTCCACTGCCGGCCTTTCTTTCCCTAGAGCAGTAACCTTCAGAGCATGTTGGCCGGTGATTGGTGTGAGTGACCACGGTGGGCACATCAGCAGTTCAGTAAAATAACTAGATGTTTTGTTTTTTTCTTCTACAATGAATGAGAACTTTATAGAATGTATTCTTGTGGACTTGACCAGGATGGTCAGAGACCAATAATGTTTCTGGCTTGGTCTGCTGATCCTAGTCATCACATGACCTCTGTCCTCCTCCTCACTATTTACACTGTGCGACTCTTTAACACCTTAGTGACCGCCAATACGCCTTTTAACTGACCTGAGATATAAGAGACTTATATCCCCATACAGGTGACAATCCAGTAGCTGTCAGCTGTCCACGATAGCTGACAACTTGCTGCATCAGCCACGATCAGTGTTTGCACCATCCAAATCTATTTAACCCCTTAGATGCTGCTGTAAATAGTGACTACATCATTATAAACGGTTAACAGACTGTGGGGGCTTCCTCTTTATCCCAATTGGTGGTCTCAGATCATGATTGCGTGGTCCTGATGTTTGTCATGGAAATTCATGACCAAATAGTGGCCTTAGAGTCTGTCGGCTGTAGTAACCTGTTCAGAAGTTAGTGACATTTAGGTGATAAAAATACACATTTTCATTTTTCTCATGCCACTTTGCATTAATTCCTGAAAATCACCCGAAGGGTTAACAAACAACCTGACTGCAGTTTTCAATATGTCAGGGGGTGCTGTTTTTAAAATGGTATCACTTGTGGGGATTTCCCTATATATAGGACCCCCAAATTCACTTCAAACATGGATAGGTCCCTAAAAATATACATTTTGTAAATTTCCTTGAAAAAAATTTAAATTGTTGCTACATTTTTAATCCTCCTAAAATGCTCACAAAATAAAATAACATTTTGCAAATGGTGCTGATGTAAAGCAGACATGTGGGAAATATTATTTATTAATGTTTTGCTGTGGTATCACTATTGGGATTATAGGGATAATCATTCAAAGTTTGAAAATTGCTAATTTTGTAACATTTTTTTCAAATTTCTGATATTTTTTATAAATAAACATAAAGCATATCAACCTAAATTTACCATTATCATAAAGTATAATGTGTCACGAAAAAACAATCTCAAAATCACTGGGCTTTGTTGAAGCATTGCAGAGTTATTACCACATAAAGTGACACTGGTCAGATTTCAAAAATTTGGCTCTGTCACTAAGGGGTTAAACTTTTCCTGGTATGTTTGAAGCCCCCTTTTTCTCACTTGCTTTACGCTGTATGAATTAACTCAATTGGTTTTTTAGGAAAATCTTATATTTTTATAGAAGACCTTACATCAAATGTTTCATGTTGAACTAGACACACAATATAAAATTGCCTGTGGAGTGGAATAGTATATGTGTATGCGTGCGTGCGTGCGTGTGTGTGTGTGTATGTATGTGTGTAGGTACAGTACAGACCAAAAGTTTGGACACACCTCATTTAAAGATTTTTCTGTATTTTCATGACTCTGAAAATTGTAAATTCACACTGAAGGCATCAAAACTATGAATTAACACATGTGGAATTATATACTTAACAAAAAAGTGTGAAACAACTAAAAATGTCTTTCAAAGTAACCACCTTTTGCTTTGACTGTTTTGCACACTCTTAGCATTCTCTTGATGAGCTTCAAGAGGTAGTCACCGGGAAAGGTTTTCACTTCACAGGTGTGCCCTGTCAGGTTTAATAAGTGGGATTTCTTGCCTTATAAATGGGGTTGGGACATCAGTTGTGTTGAGAACAAGTCTGGTGGATACACAGCTGATAGTCCTCCTGAATAGACTGTTAGCTGCTTTTTTCTTGCCATAATACAAATTCTAAGTAAAGAAAAACGAGTGGGCATCGTTACTTTAACCCTTTCACGACATGCGCAGTAATAGTACGGCGCATGTCGTGTCTCCCCCTTTGATGTGGGCTCCGGCGGTGAGCCCACATCAAAGTCGCGACGTGTTTTGCACAGCTGACATGTGTGCGCAATAGCGGCGGGTGAAATCGCTATTCACCCGCCGCTATTAACCTGTTAAATGCTGCTGTCAAACGCAGACAGCGGCATTTAACCGGCGCCTAAGGCCGGGCGGCCGGAAATGATGTCATCGCCGACCCCCGTCACATGATCAGGGGTCGGCGATGCATCAGGAAGGTAACCATAGAGGTCCTTGAGACCTCTATGGTTACTAATGCAGGCCTGCTGTGAGAGCCCCCCTGTGGTCGGCGCTCACAGCACACCTGCATTTCTGCTACCTGCAGCACACCTGCATTTCTGATGATCGCTTCTATGAAGCAGAGCCGATCAGGCTATGCCAGCTATTGAAGCATGGCACAAGTAAAAAAAAAAAAAAAAAAATGTTTTTAAAAATATGAAAAAAATATAAAAGTTTAAATCACCCCCTTTTCACCCCATCCTAAATAAAACAATAAAAAAAAAAAAACCTACACGTATTTGGTATCGCCGCGTTCAGAATTGCCCGATCTATCAATAAAAAAAAAAAAGGATTAACCTGATCGCTAAACAGCATAGCGAGAAAAAAATCAGAAACGCCAGAATTACGTTTTTTTGGTCGCCGCGACATTGCATTAAAATGCAATAACGGGCGATCAAAAGAACGTATCTGCACTGAAATGGTATCATTAAAAACGTCAGCTCGGCACGCAAAAAATAAGCCCTCACCTGACCCCAGATCACGAAAAATGGAGACGCTTCGGGTATCGGAAAATGGCACTTTTTTTTTGTTGTTGTTTTTTTAAGCAAAGTTTGGAATTTTTTTTCACCACTTGGATAAAAAATAACCTAGACATGTTAGATGTCTATGAACTCGTAATGACCTAGAGAATCACAATGGCAGGTTAGTTTTAGCATTTAATGAACCTAGCATAAAAGCCAAACAAAAAGCAAGTGTGGGATTGCACTTTTTTTGCAATTTCACCGCACTTGGAATTTTTCCCCGTTTTCTAGTAAAAGACATGGTAAAACCAATGGTGTTGTTCAAAAGTACAACTTGTCCCGCAAAAAATAAGCCCTCACATGACCATATTGACGGAAAAATAAAAAAGTTATGGCTCTGGGAAGGAGGGAAGTGAAAAATGAAAACGCAAAAACGAAAAAGGGCCGCGACTTGAAGGGGTTAAGAAATGAAGGTCAGTCAGTCAGAAAAATTGGGAAAACTTTGAAAGTGTCCCCAAGTGCAGTGGCAAAAACCATCTAGTGCTACAAAGAAACTGGCTCACATGAGGACCGCCCCAGGAAAGGAAGACCAAGAGTCACCTCTGCTTCTGAGGATAAGTTTATCCGAGTCGCCAGCCTCAGAAATCACAGGTTAACAGCAGCTCAGATTAGAGACCTGGTCAATGCTACACAGAGTTCTAGCAGCAGACACCTCTCTACAACAATTGTTAAGAGGAGACTTTGTGCAGCAGGCCTTCATGGTAAAATGGCTGCTAGGAAACCACTGCTAAGGACAGGCAACAAGCAGGAGAGACTTGTTTGGGCTAAAGAACACAAGGAATGGACATTAGACCAGTGGAAATCTGTGCTTTGGTCTGATGAGTCCAAATTTGAGATCTTTGGTTCCAACCATCGTGTCTTTGTGGTGACACTGTTGGGGATTTATTCAAAATTGAAGGCATACTGAACCAGTATGGCTACCACAGCATCTTGCAGCGGCATGCTATTCCATCCGGTTTGCATTTAGTTGGACCATCATTTATTTTTCAACAGGACAATGACCCCAAACACATCTCCAGGCTGTGTAAAGGCTATTTGACCAAGAGAGAGTGATGGGGTGCTATGCCAGATGACCTGGCCTCCAGTCACCGGACCTGAACCAATCAAGATGGTTTGGGGTGAGCTGGACCGCAGAGGGAAGGCAAAAGGGCCAACAAGTGCCAAGCATCTCTGGGAACTCCTTCAGGATTGTTGGAAGACCATTCCCGGTGACTACCTCTTGAAGCTCATCAAGAGAATGCCAAGAGTGTGCAAAGCAGTCATCAAAACAAAAGGTGGCTACTTTGAAGAACCTAGAATATAAGACATAATTTCAATTGTTTCACACTTTTTTTAAAGGGACTCTGTCACCTGAATTTGGAGGGAACAATCTTCAGCCATGGAGGCGGGGTTTTCGGGTGTTTGATTCACCCTTTCCTTTCCTGCTGGCTGCATGCTGGCTGCAATATTGGATTGAAGTTCATTCTCTGTCCTCTGTAGTACACGCCTGCGCAAGGCAATCTTGGGTTGTGCAGGCGTGTACTATTGAGGACAGAGAATGAACTTCAATCCAATATTGCAGCCAGCATGCAGCCAGTGGGTAAGGAAAGGGTGAATCAAACACCTGAAAACCCCGCCTCTATGGCTGAAGATTGTTCCCTCCAAATTCAGGTGACAGTCCCTTTAAGTATATAATTCCACATGTGTTATTTCATAGTTTTGATGCTTTCAGTGTGAATGTACAATTTTCATAGTCATGAAAATACAGAAAAATGTTTAAATGAGGTGTGTCCAAACTTTTGGTCTGTACTGTAT
The DNA here is from genome assembly GCF_032444005.1 of Ranitomeya imitator. Lineage (NCBI taxonomy): Eukaryota > Metazoa > Chordata > Amphibia > Anura > Dendrobatidae > Ranitomeya > Ranitomeya imitator. The sequence goes on along the minus strand of NC_091284.1, from coordinate 736,288,886 downwards.
GTGTGTGTATAATTAAAATATATATATATTATACTAGCTGAAGAGCCCGGCGTTGCCTGGGCATAGTACCGTAAATATCTGCTGTTATAGCACCTCACTTCTCTTATTTTCCCATCACGCGCCTCATTTTCTCCGTCACATCTTTCATTTTCCCTCTCACATCTCTCATTTTCTCCCTCACACCTCTCATTTTCCCCTCACTCCTCTCATTCCCCCCTAACACTTGTCATTTCGACCTCACATCTGTCATTTTCCGATCACTCCACTATTTTCCCTCACTCCTCTCATTTTGCACTCACACCTTTTCATTTTCACCTCACACCTCTCATTTTCACCTCAGTATATACATGTTTGTCATCTCCCTTACAGGTGTATTATATATATATCATCTCCTGTATGTCATCTCCCCTGTATATAGTATATACCTGTATGTCATCTCCCCTGTATATAGCATATACCTGTATGTCATCTCCTCCTATATATAACATATACCTGTATGTCATCTCCTCCTATATATAGCATATACCTGTATGTCATCTCCTCCTATATATAGCATATACCTGTAGGTCATCTGCTCCTGTGTATAGTATATACCTGTGTGTTATCTCCCCTGTACATAGTATATATCTGTATGTCATCTCCTCCTGTATTAGACCTTGTTCACACGTTATTTGGTCATTATTTTTACCTCAGTATTTGTAAGCTAAATTGGCAGCCTGATAAATCCCCAGCCAACAGGAAGCCCTCCCCCTGGCAGTATATATTAGCTCACACATACACATAATAGACAGGTCATGTGACTGACAGCTGCCGTATTTCCTATATGGTACATTTGTTGCTCTTGTAGTTTGTCTGCTTATTAATCAGATTTTTATTTTTGAAGGATAATACCAGACTTGTGTGTGTTTTAGGGCGAGTTTCGTGTGTCAAGTTGTGTGTGAGTTGCGTGTGGCGACATGCATGTAGCGACTTTTGTGAGATGGGTTTTGTGTGGCGACATGCGTGTAGCAACTTTTTGTGTGTCAAGTTGCATGTGACAGGTTAGTGTAGCAAGTTGTGTGGAGCAAGTTTTGCGCATGGCGAGTTTTACGCGTGGCGAGTTTTGTGTGGTGCGTTTTGAGTGAGTGTAAGTTTTGTGTGAGGCAACTTTTGCATGTGTTGCAACTTTTGTGCATGTGGCAATTTTTCCGCGGGTGCAAGTTTTGCGTGTGGCGAGTTTTCCCATGAGGTGAGTTTTGCACGTGTGGCGAGTTTTGCGTGAGCCTAGTTTTGCATGTGGCGAGTATTACGCGTAGCGAGTATTGAGCTGCGACTTTTGTGTTTCGACTTTTATGTGGCGAGGTTGGTGTATGTGTGCTGAAATATGTGCTGAGGGTGGTATGTGTTCAAGCACGTGGTAGTGTGTGGCGCATTTTGTGTGTGTGTTCATTCATATGCCCGGCGTGTGTGGTGAGTATCCCATGACGAGGCCCCACCTTAGCAACTGTATGGTATATACTCTTTGGCGCCATCGCTCTCATTCTTTAAGTCCCCCTTGTTCACATCTGGCAGCTGTCAATTTGCCTCCAACACTTTTCCTTTCACTTTTGCCCCATTATGTAGATAGGGGCAAAATTGTTCAGTGAATTGGAAAGCGCGGGGTTAAAATTTCACCTCACAACATAGCCTATGACGCTCTCGGGGTCCAGACGTGTGACTGTGCAAAATTTTGTGGCTGTAACTTTATGATGCTGACCAAGCAGGACGCAACACGCAGAGGAGAGAAACGCCCGCCCCATCGTAGCTCTGCGCAGGTTTCTCAGTGTGTGAGATGTAATGATACAGTCCTGATCTCCTGGTCTAAAGGCCCCTTCACATTTAGCGACGCTGCAGCGATACCGACAACGATCCGAATCGCTGCAGCGTCGCTGTTTGGTCGCTGGAGAGCTGTCACACAGACCGCTCTCCAGCGACCAACGATGCCGGTAACCAGGGTAAACATCGGGTAACTAAGCGCAGGGCCGCGCTTAGTAACCCGATGTTTACCCTGGTTACCATGCTAAAAGTAAAAAAAAACAAACACTAGATACTTACCTACAGCCGTCTGTCCTCCAGCGCTGCGCTCTGCTTCTCTGCACTCCTCCTGTACTGTCTGGGAGCCGGAAAGCAGAGCGGTGACGTCACCGCTCTGCTTTCCGGCTCACAGACAGTGCAGGAGGAGAGCAGAGCGCAGCGCTGGAGGACAGACAGCGGTAGGTAAGTATGTAGTGTTTGTTTTTTTTTACTTTTAGCATGGTAACCAGGGTAAACATCGGGTTACTAAGCGCGGCCCTGCGCTTAGTTACCCGATGTTTACCCTGGTTACCAGTGAAGACATCGCTGGATCGGTGTCACACACGCCGATCCAGCGATGTCTCCAGGGAGTCCAGCGACGAAATAAAGTTCTGGACTTTCTTCAGCGACCAACGATCTCCCAGCAGGGGCCTGATCGTTGGTCGCTGTCACACATAACGATTTCATTAACGATATCGTTGCTACGTCACAAATAGCAACGATATCGTTAACAATATCGTTATGTGTGAAGGTACCTTAACCTCCTGCATGAATAGAAAGTGCAGATGACTAACACCTTTCAGATAAGATCCATGTGAGGTGAGGGGCAGCTCAGTGTAGTTAATGTTTCTCATTACAAACGCTTCTATCAGCTCACTCGCTGTCTGTCCGCAGATGTGTCCATGTCACACTTATGTCTGTTGTGCTCAATTTTCAATCTCTGCAGTGAGAGCAGAGCAGGGTCTCCTTACATGTCACACAGGAGTAGTCCAAAACAGCCTGCTTACTCCTGTGAGATGTAATGACTGTCTAGATCTCGCTGCAGAGCGATTTACAAGTTGCTTGAGCACAGCAGAAATAAGTGTGATTGATACTCTGTAATCAGGAGAGCTGATAGAAGGGTTTGTAAAGTGACACTGCTAAAGTCCGCTGCCCTGCCTCCTGCAGGAGATCAGAGCTGAAAAATCTGCTCTAAGCTGAGGCTATGCTTTCTTTATTTGGTTGTTTTTGATAATATATCTGCAACAGTGAGGCAAGATTGAATAAAAATAATTATTGTGTTTAGTTCAGCATGAAAAAATGGTGAAAAATCCTCTCTTACTATGTTACTCTATGATTAAACAACATGCTAGTAACATAGTTGGGGAAAAAAAGCAACAAAGGTGTATTGAATCTTACATTTTAAAAGGGTTGTCCATCGGTGAAAGGTTTGTTTTGTTTGTTTTTCCTTCCCTCTTTCTTCTTTTGGCACACTGAGGTTAGTTGAGAGAAATTTAAATTTATATTCATTTTACTAATCTCCCACCTAACCCCCGCCAATCTTCCCATTAAAATGCTGCCCTGGTCCCCACCAGAGCAGCAAATGGCTATCTCACTAAGCTAATCATTAGCTGTTCCAAGCACTTTGCCAAAAGTTAAAAACATTCCCAGGTAAATCCCTTTTTTTGAAATGCATTTCCCAGTTTAAAATAAAGTTGTCTCCAGGTGAGTTTACAGTAAAAAAAAATAAAATTAATAATTGGGCTTTTATTACCCTTTCCCGGTCCAGCGCTTAGTCTCTGCCAGTTTCCCAGCCTTTTGGTCTACAGTTCTGTTATGGTAACATCGCTGCAGCCCATCACTTGTCTTGTACCATCTACATTGGCAGAGCTGGTAAGCTAAGAGTCCTCAGCTGCTGCAGCCAAACAGGGACCCCTAGACTGCAGCGAAGACCTGCCCTCCCTGGGTCCAGTGCATTGGTTGTTGTTTTTTTTCGTGTGTGTTTTTTGAGCCTCTGAGGTGGCATGTAGTTATAGACTGTTGCACAAGCCTTGAATATAAAGACCTGCTTGTAAAGTATTATAGGAGGTATATAACCCTGTTATTCTAACGCTGCTCTTGAATATTCCCCAGTGTCCCGATGGGAAGCACCTGGAAGGGCTATCAAAACAGCTGGACTGGGATGCACGTAAAATTCAGAGGTGGTTCAGGCAGAGGCGGAATCAGGATAAGCCAAGCTTAGTGACCAAATTTACAGAGAGCATGTAAGTAAAAAATATATAAAAATACTGCCCTAAGTCATGCATTGGACTGCCACTTATGTCCTTATTTATATTCATCAGTTTTGAAGTTGTACACACAAACAAAAAACGAAAGCGTGCTGTGAAAATTGAAAATCTTTTCCAATGACTGATTAGTCTGTTTTTGGCAATATGCATGTGAATGCATCCTCCCCTTCAGGATATACTCACATCTCACTGTTTTTGCTGCGGTAATACAGGCTCTTGTATTGCACTTTTATTACAACCACAATGCTGGACGTCTAGCAGACAGCTGAACGTGGATTACATAACACTGATCGGAAAAGAATGAGTTGTTTTATACCTGTGAAAGAGGGCTAAGAAAACAAAATGAAATTCAAGAAAAAAGTGGAAATGCTAATATACACACATATATTTATATATAAATATGCATGAATACATACAGCGGGTGAAAGAAACTGGATGTGTTCAATACTTCTAAGTAAAGGTGCTATTGTCATGAAATTATCACCACATGTCGGTAACGACCCATCCAATCTACACAGGCAGAGACATTAAGCCATAGATGTCCATCAATTGTTACGTGTAATAATGAGACATGACACAGGGAAAAAGTATTGAACACATCATGGAGGAGGTATGGAAAGTCACGACACTAGCTGAAATTGGTCAGTGATTAGAAAGCAATCCTGCCACTTAGTTAAAAATATCAGCTAGGTTCAACTGATGGTGTATAAAAAGGTCTCATTACCAAGGTGCCACACAAGAAACTTTTCATAATGGGTAAAGCCAGTGAGCTGTCTCAAGACCTTCTCAACCTTATTGTTGCAAAGCATACTGATGGCATTTGCTACAGAAGAATTTCTAAACTACTGAAAGTTCCAGTGAGCACTCTTAAAGGATCTAATCCACAAGTGGAAAGAAGATTATTTATTCAGACTCCCATGACAGCACTACGAGAGAGGGGATCCGCCCTTCAGGAACAGGAAACCTACAGATACAAAAGGGCGGCACCTCTCCCATGGGGGGGGGGGGGGGGGTCTCCTACCTCAGCTGGTGCAGGAGTCCCTGGAGACGCCACGGTGGTCCTGGCTGGACTGCACATCAGTGGCGTGTTACAGCAGGGAGCAGAGTCCGGAGGATTCCTGATCTCCACTAAGCGCCGGTAAGTATAGCCGCCCCTTCGGGTCCATGCGGCGGTGCAGCGAGGTGGTGAGGTAGCGGCGTCGGGAGGTGGACGCCGTCCGAAGCGCTGCTGCATGTTTCCGGCGTCCTGCAGCGCTCTCAGAGCGTTTCCGGGCTGCAGTGACATCGGGGGCGGAGTCAGCGGGCGCTTCCGGGTCGCCGAGTGACTGCGTAGTCGATCCAAGATGGCGGCGCCCATCGATCCTGAACGCCTGATTCTTCATAGGCCCCGCTGACCTCCCAGCTGCAGCTTGAACAGCAGGGACCAATGAGAATGGCGCCTGGCAGCCTGCTGACCGGAATTCAGGGGGATTTAAGCAGGTGTTGGATTTAGAGCTCTGCTTTTGGCCACATCTTCATCATGGAGAGTGATGGTGAGCAGCAGCCTCAGCTGCTGGATGAAGTACGACAGAAGCCCATGGAGAAGGAGCATGTCAGAAGTGACCAGTCCGGTCGTAAGAGCTCATCCAAGCAGGGATCAACAGCATCGACTGGGAAAGAACCCCCTGATGTTCCGGTACCTTTTTTGGCGTACGCTGGTAAGTGATCTACATGAATGTTCACTCAGTGACGCGGGCCCCTTATACTTTGTCATTCTAGGGGAAGAAAAGTACAAAGACAAAACATAAGGAGTGCGACCCTATGTGGAATCCCTTTACCAGATTCTTATCCCAAAAAATTATGCGCCCCCTGTATACAGCAGACGGTGAGGACTACAGGAGTGGTAGGGGGTTGAGTGACATCAGGTCAGATAGAAGGTTTTCATCCTTATTGTCCTCCCCTAGGTAGCGGAAGATTCTGCGAGTACAGCTAACTTAAAGGAGATGATCCTTATGGAAGTAAGGGTATCCCTGCGGTCTCTATCCTAGGCGGGAAGTTCAAAGCATAAAGCTCCCTTGATCTCTGATTCTTCGGAGGAAGAAAGAGAAGAAGGTTCCTATGGCTCTATTCCCTCTTCCTCGTCATCAGAAGAGGACTCTGGCCGATTTTGTCTACCTCTGGACCGGGTTGATAAATTAGTTAAATCGGTCAGGGGTACGATGGGCCTAGAAGAGCCTAAAATGCAACTTTCCAGACAGGAAATAATGTTCAGCGGGTTAGATCATAAAAGACGTAGATCCTTTCCGGTGAATGAAAAAGTTCAGGATTTAATTCTCCGGGAGTGGAAGAAACCGGAAAAGAAAGGTTCGTTGCCACCAGCATTAAAGCGCAGGTATCCCTTTGAGGATGCGGCTGTTGATACCTGGGACAAGGCCCCTAAATTAGATGCTGCGGTGGCGAAAGCATCAAAGAAAGCCTCACCACCATTTGAGGACATGGGGACCCTTAAAGATCCTCTTGATAGGAAGGCAGACACCTTCCTTAAAGGTACCTGGGAAATGGCGGCCGGATCTTTAAGGCTACGTTCACATTTGCGTTGTGCGGTGCTGCGTCGGCGACATAACGCAAACCAAAACGCATTGTTTTGCGACGCATGCGTCCTTTTTTGGCATGATTTTGGACGCAAAAAAATGCAACTTGCTGCGTCCTCTGCGCCCTGACGCGTGCGCCAAAAAAGACACATGCGTCACAAAACGCAATGCAACGCATGTCCATGCGCCCCCATGTTAAATATAGGGGCGCATGACGCATGCGTTGCCGTGGCTGCGCCCGACGCAGCCCGGCAGAACGCAAATGTGAACGTAGCCTAAGACCGGCAGTGGCCGCAACATGTACAGCCAGATCCTTAATGGTCTGGCTAGAACAGTTGGAGTCCCAACTTAAAGAAGGCGTTTCCAGAAATACAATCCTGAATGCGCTCCCAGTAATTCAGGATGCTGCTGCCTTCCTGTCAGACGCTTCGGTGGATTCAGTTAGAATGGCGGCCAGAGCAGCAGGACTCTCCAACGCGGCTCGTAGAGCCTTATGGTTGAAGTGTTGGTCAGGAGACATTCAATCAAGATCCAAGCTCTGCGCTATCCCATGCAAAGGGGAATATCTCTTCGGGCCAACATTGGATGAGTTGCTTGAGAAAGCAGGGGATGACAAGAAAAAGTTCCCTAATTTGTCATCAGCATCCTACCGTCGTCCTTTCAACAGAAGGAGATTTGGTCACGGAAGAAAACGCGTATCCTCACTTTCTAGAGATAATTTTAGATGGGAGGATAGACGCAGGAGAGGTACGGGCTACATGTTTCGCCGTTCCTCAAAAGAACGTAAAAAACCAGACCAATGACTAGCAATCCCTGTGGGAGGGAGACTGGAGTTTAATCACTGGCTTCGAGATGAGTTTAAATTGACCCCCTTACGTTCTTCCACCCTTGAACAGAGAACTTTGGAAACAGAGGTCATGAGTTTGTCTTAAAAATGTTCTGATTGAAATCCCGGAATCAGAGAGAGGAAGAGGGTTCTACTCTCCTCTATTTCAGATTCAAAAACCAGATAAATCATTTAGAACTATCATAAATCTTAAGTCTCTTAATGAGTTTCTGGTTAATAAAACCTTTAAAATGGAGTCAATCAGTTCAACAATAAAGATGTTGTTCAAACACTGCTTCATTGTAGTTGTAGATTTAAAGGATGCATACTATCATGTACCTATCCATGAGAACTTCCAGAGGTTCCTAAGAGTAGCGGTGTCTATGGGAGGAATAGTTCACCATTTTCAGTTTAGAGCTCTGCCCTTCGGCCTTTCAGCAGCACCTAGGGTAGTAGTCGCTGAGGTCATGGCGCACTTACGAGAGTCCAATATCCTCATTATTCCTTATCTGGATGATTTCCTTATAGTGGGAAATTCAGCAGACCATTGCCTTTCACAAGTGAAGACAGCTATGACCAAACTAGAACATCTGGGCTGGATTATAAATTATGAAAAATACCGATTACAGCCCCTAAAAATTCAGAGATTCCTAGGGCTGTTATTAAATTCAGAGACCCAACAATGCTGTCTTCCACCTGATAAATTATTGCATATTCAACAGGTGTTAAAGGCGATTAATAAACCATCCATGACCCTTAGACAGGCTATGTCACTGTTAGGATCCCTAACTTCATGTATTCCCGCCGTCCGTTGGGCCCAATTCCACACCAGATCTGAGGTTCTGGATAATGATAGAGCCTTACAAGGGTCCTTGCAGGGTCAGGTGATATTGAGTCCGGTAGTTCTTACATCTCTTAGATGGTGGCTAGAAGAAGACAAACTGTCGGCAGGAGTTCCCTGGGTGACACGTGACTCGTTTAATAAGACTCCAGCCCCGCGGGGTGGGGGGCACACATGGGTGACATTGTTGTTCAGGGTCTATGGAACCCCCAAACATCACCCTCTTCCAATCAGAGGGAGTTAATGGCGATTGAATTTTCAGTTAAGAAACTCCTCGTATATCTACAGGGTCACCATGTCAAGATCCTCTCGGACAACCAGGTGGCGGTAGCCTACGTAAATCACCAGGGTGGAACACATTCCGAATCTCTGATGGAAGTTGCGGACCGCCTGCTCCAGACAGCAGAGAGCCATTTACTATCTTTAACTGCACTCTATATAAGAGGGAAGGAAAATATAAAAGCAGACTTTCTAAGCCGCAACACCTTAAGACAAGGGGAATGGACTCTGAACAGAGACATCTTTGATCAGATTGTCCGCAAGTCGGGTCATCCAGAGGTGGACTTATTTGCCACCAAGGACAACAGAAAAACAAGAAATTTCTGTTCCCTAAATCCCAGGGAGAATCCGTTGGCAGTGGATGCCTTCCTGATCAGATGGGATTTCTGATTGGCTTATGCGTTCCCCCTGCTGGGCCTATTGCCTCTTGTGGTCAGAAAAATAAGGGAGGGTCAAGCAAGAGTCATACTGATCGCCCCATTCTGGCCCAGAAGGGCCTGGTTTGCCTGGCTCAGGACCATGTCGGTGGAAGACCCCTGGGTACTTCCGGACATTCTGGATTTACTCCATCAAGGTCCGATCAGCCATCCACAAGTGAAGGGACTCCATTTGACGGCATGGAGTTTGAGAGGTCGTTGTAAAAAAAAAAAACAGAGGGTTTTCCCCAAATTTGATACCCTTATGAAGAGTAGAAAACAAATAACAACAAGAATCTACTCTAGAACCTGGAGGAAGTTCCTGGCCTCTCCAGATTTTAATATTGAAGAAGGGATACCAATTAACCAGATTTTAGAATTCCTGCAGAAGGGGGTTAGAGCTAAATCTATCTACAAGTACGCTAAAAGTACAAGTCTCAGCCTGTTTTCTTGTAACATTGCTAATAACTATTGGGTATCAAAGTTTATTAAAGCGTCTAGTAGAGCCAGACCCATACACAAGAATAGGTCGGTGCCTTGGGATCTCAATTTAGTCCTTTCAGCCTTGACTAAGGAACCGTTTGAGCCCTTACATTCAGCCTCAGTTAAGTTATTATCCCTCAAAACCGCATTTTTAGTAGCAATAACATCTGCCCGTAGGGTAGGGGACATACAGGCACTCTCTAGACTTTCCCCTTATACAGAGTTTCTACACGATAGGCCGGGTCCGGTTTGAGGACTACTCTATTTGCCAAAAGTGGCATCACATTTTCACAGATCACAGGAGATAGTTTTACCGTCATTTCTCCCTAATCCTTCTAATTCTAAGGAAGAGCTACTCCATACATTGGATGTCAGGAGATGCCTGTTAGAATATATCGCAGTCACTGATGCTTGGAAGAGAGATAATGCGTTATTTTTGTCCTTCAAAGGTCCTAGGAAAGGGCTTAGATACTCTAAGTACACACTAGTGAAGTGGAATAGGGAGGCTATCTCTCTAGCTTATACTGCAGGTGGAGGTCCGGCTCCGCGGAATCTGAGGGCGCATTCCACCCGGGCCATGGCTACATCCTGGGCGGAAAGATCTGGAGTATCAATCGACCAGATATGTAAGGCAGCTACGTGGTCGTCCCCTTCCTTTTTCAAGCACTATCGGTTGGACTTGGGGTTCTCCTCTGATCTCACCTTTGGGTTAAGGGTGCTACAAGCTATAGTCCCTCCCTAAGGTAGTTTACATCTCTGTAATTCTCTCGTAGTGCTGTCATGGGAGTCCGAATAAAGCATTAAGCTACTTGCTGGTAGCGGCATTTTTCGGAGGCCCATGACAGCACCCTTAGTTCCCTCCCTATTCACGTGGGGGTTGCACTTCCTATAATGTATATAATAAGATATATAGATCTCACGTGTGGTATCTAGTTACAATGCAATGGATTATTTTTGTAGATAAACTGTATATAATGTATATTTGTGTGCCACTAACCGCGGTAGTCCTCTCAGGCTCTGAAATACAACTGACGCATGGGAGAGGTGCCGCCCTTTTGTATCTGTAGGTTTCCTGTTCCTGAAGGGCGGATCCCCTCTCTCGTAGTGGTGTCATGGGCCTCCGAAAAATGCCACTACCAGTAAGTCGCTTAATGCTTTCTGGCCACAACTATGTACTCTGCATGATTTCAGACAGACGAATGATAAGAAGTGATATCAGAAGTGTTGTCCAAGAGCTAAGGACCACCTCTGGAGATCTACAGACAGACCTGGAATCAGCAGGTACAGTTGTTTCAAAGAATAACTCGTAAGTATGGCACTCCACCTCCATGGCCTGTATGTACTCCCACCACGCAAGACACCATTTCTGAACAAGAAACATGTTATAGTGTGAATATAGTTTGCTCAATAACATTTAAACAAGCCTATGAATACAATCTATAATCTAGAATATAATCTGATCAGATGAGGCCAAAAGCTCTTGAGCTCTTTGGATGCCATAATGTACACCATGTTTGGAGGGAAAAGGCAATGCATATCACTCCAAAAACGCCATACCAACGGTGAAGTTTAAAGGTGGGCTCATCATGGCGTGGGGATGTTTTTCATCATAAGTCACATTTCATATGATTGAAGAAAGGATGATTGGACAAATGTAAAGTGACATTCTTGATAAAAATCTGCTTCCATCCACTAGGGTGATGAAGATGAAAATGAGGGTGGACATTTCAGCAAGACAATGATCCCAAACACACAGCCAAGGAAACTGTCTCAATTGGTTTCACAGAAAGAGAATAAAGCTACTAGAATGGCCCAGCCAATCACAGGACCTGAATCAAATAGAAAATCTATGGAAGGAACTAAAGCTCAGAGTTCATAGGAGCCCACGGGACCTTCAGGATTTGAAGAGTGTTTGTTTGTGTGAGCCAAAATCACTAATGAGCAATGCATGTGACTAGTTTCTCCTACAGGAGGCGACTTGAAGCTGTTATCCCCAACAAACGAAGCATTAGATAAATTTTAGTTAGCGTGTGCAATACTACAACCTGCAGTAACCACCGATCGACCAAACCGCTGCATGACCAGCTCTGTCCTCACCCATCCCTTGTGGATTGTGAGCCCTCGCGGGCAGGGTCCTCTCTCCTCCTGGACCAGTTATGACTTGTATTGTTTAAGATTATTGTACTTGTTTTTATTGTGTATACCCCTCCTCACATGTAAAGAGCCAGGGAATAAATGGCGCTATAACAATAAATAATAATAATAATACTTTTTCCCTGTCATTTCTCATTACACTTTTAATTTATGGACATCTATGGTTTGATTTCCTTGCTTGTGTGGATTGGATGCGTTGTTAGACATCTGGTTATAACTTTGTCAATAGCACCTTTATAAATATATTTACTTAGAAAATTGGTGTTCAGTACTTATTTCACCCGCTGTGTATATATAATTGTTAAAAAATGAACCTATTGGAATTGATGCGCCGATCATGTATTTTTCCACTTCCTTTTTTAGTTGTTTCTGGACACTTGCATTGTGAGATTGCTAGGTGTGGTGTGTTTTATCACAATCAGGTGTGGCCATGCTTTGCTAAATTTTCCTTCTAACCGAATAATCTAGATTCCTAGATTATGCAGTGCAGACTTCACCAGGCCCTTTAAACGGGTACTCTGGGGATATGAAATATTTTAATCAACATGCCTTAATAAACTATAAAACCAACATCCATGGTATGTGATCTTGTGATCCTGACAGTACCGGCAAAGCAGTGTGATGTGGGATCCGTGGTTGTTACTAGAAGCCAGGAGCAGGTCATGCCCCCTGACCGGTGAGGATACCTCCCAGAAGGGAGGGCGAGCACCAATGAGCAATGTCAAGATTACAGACAATACTAAGGATGTTATCTCTAGAGTTCATGAAGGCATGGCCATTAAAATACACTGGAGGAAAACAGTAAATGTATTTTCACAATGGGATAAGCCATGGAGCCTGGTCTGAGTTTTGACCAGCTCGCCTTCTTTCTCTTTCTAGGTGGAGGTTTCTATTTTACCTATATATCTTTTCCTATGGCGTATGGTTTCTGTGGACGGTAAGTAGTCTTCCTGCATGTCAGTCACAGCCAGTCTCCACGAGAACAGGGTTTATACAATACATGGCCAGAAATTGGCTGCCACGTTGCAGAAATACTCCTTCAGAATGTGTCGGTTGACACGAGGTTTCTGACATCCACTCTGTTTTGACCGTGAATGGAAATTGGCAATATTTTCTTGGTTTGATAGAACAAGCTAAACAAGGTGTAATCCTCTGCCTGGCACACTCGCCTTCTAACTGGAAGCAATGGACGGTATTTTTTTCTGTGCTCTCACATTTGCCAAGTTCAAAGTGCAGATACTTCCTGTCTGCTAATTAAACATTAGCGGTATATTCCGTTGTATGTGGTATGTCCACCACCAGCTGTTAACTCTTTACATCCACAAGTGGGCACGTAAAGCAATAATTGATGTGCTAAGCAAAAGCAGTCTCTAAAATAGTCCAAAATATCATCATATATCAAAGTTGTCATATAGAGGGATAGCCAAGATATGCCATTACTCTATGATCGGGGAGTGGTGGGGGTCTGACTTCTGGGAACTTCACAATACTGATTTAAAGAAATTTTTTTTTTTTTTACCAAAATGCATGCCTGTCACCAGAACCCTACACTGCTCAGATCTGGTGCTCACTGTAGTCAGTTGGTAGCCTTTGTGGCCATTAGTGGTCCTGACATCCCTTCCAGTGTGGTGAAGACGCTGCATTGGAGTGGGGCTTTTTTTTCCAGGGGCTTTTTTTTTGCTGTTGTTTGAGACAACATAGCAACTTTGGTCTTCACATACAGTACAGACCAAAAGTTTGGACACACCTTCTCATTTAAAGATTTTTCAGTATTTTCATGACTATGAAAATTGTAAATTCACACTGAAAGCATCAAAACTATGAATTAACACGTGGAATTATATACTTAACAAAAAAGTGTGAAACAACTGAAAATATGTCTTATATTCTAGGTTCTTCAGAGTAGCCGCCTTTTGCTTTGATGACTGCTTTGCACACTTTTGGCATTCTCTTGATGAGCTTTAAGAAGTAGTCACCGGGAATGGTCTTCCAACAATCTTGAAGGCGTTCCCAGAGATGTTTAACACTTGTTGGCCCTTTTGCCTTCACTCTGTGGTCCAGCTCACCCCAAACCATCTCGATTGGGTTCAGGTCTGGCGTAGCACCCCATCACTCTCCTTCTTGGTCAAATAGCCCTTACACAGCCTGGAGGTGTGTTTGGGGTCATTGTCCTGTTGAAAAATAATTGATGGTCCAACTAAAGGCAAACCGGATGGAATAGCATGCCGCTGCAAGATGCTGTGGTAGCCATGCTGGTTCAGTATGCCTTCAATTTTGAATAAATCCCCAACAGTGTCACCAGCAAAGCACCCCCACACCATCACACTTCCTCCTCCATGCTTCACGGTGGGAACCAGGCATGTAGAGTCCATCCGTTCACCTTTTCCGCGTTGCACAAAGACACGGTGGTTGGAACCAAAGATCTCAAATTTGGATTCATCAGACCAAAGCACAGATTTCCACTGGTCTAATGTCCATTCCTTGTGTTCTTTAGCCCAAACAAGTCTCTTCTGCTTGTTGCCTGTCCTTAGCAGTGGTTTCCTAGCAGCTATTTTACCATGAAGGCCTGCTGCACAAAGTCTCCTCTTAACAATTGTTGTAGAGATGTGTGTGCTGCTAGAACTCTGTGTGGCATTGACCTGGTCTCTAATCTGAGCTGCTATTAACCAGCGATTTCTGAGGCTGGTGACTTGGATAAACTTATCCTCAGAAGCAGAGGTGACTCTTGGTCTTCCTTTCCTGGGGTGGTCCTCATGTGAGCCAGTTTCTTTGTAGCGCCTGATGGTTTTTGCAACTACACTTGGGGACACTTTCAAAGTTTTCCCAATTTTTCGGACTGACTGACCTTCATTTCTTAACCCCTTCATGACCCAGCCTATTTTGACCTTAAAGACCTTGCCGTTTTTTGCAATTCTGACCAGTGTCCCTTTATGAGGTAATAACTCAGGAACGCTTCAACGGATCCTAGCGGTTCTGAGATTGTTTTTTCGTGACATATTGGGCTTCATGATAGTGGTAAATTTAGGTCAATAAATTCTGCGTTTATTTGTGATAAAAACGGAAATTTGGCGAAAATTTCGCAATTTTCACATTTTGAATTTTTATTCTGTTAAACCAGAGAGATATGTGACACACAATAGTTAATAAATAACATTTCCCACATGTTTACTTTACATCAGCACAATTTTGGAAGCAAAAATTTTTTTTGTTAGGAAGTTATAAGGGTTAAAATTTGACCAGCGATTTGTCATTTTTACAACGAAATTTACAAAACCATTTTTTTTAGGGACCACCTCACATTTGAAGTCAGTTTGAGGGGTCTATATGGCTGAAAATACCCAAAAGTGACACCATTCTAAAAACTGCACCCCTCAAGGTACTCAAAACCACATTCAAGAAGTTTATTAACCCTTCAGGTGCTTCACAGCAGCAGAAGCAACATGGAAGGAAAAAATGAACATTTAACTTTTTAGTCACAAAAATTATCTTTTAGCAACAATTTTTTTATTTTCCCAATGGTAAAAGGAGAAACTGAACCACGAAAGTTGTTGTCCAATTTGTCCTGAGTACGCTGATACCTCATATGTGGGGGTAAACCACTGTTTGGGCGCACGGCAGGGCTTGGAAGGGAAGGAGCGCCATTTGACTTTTTGAATCAAAAATTGGCTCCACTCTTTAGCGGACACCATGTCACGTTTGGAGAGCCCCCGTGTGCCTAAAAATTGGAGCTCCCCCACAAATGACCCCATTTTGGAAACTAGACGCCCCAAGGAACTTATCTAGATGCATAGTGAGCACTTTGAACCCCCAGGTGCTTCACAAATTGATCCGTAAAAATGAAAAAGTACTTTTTTTTCACAAAAAAATTCTTTTAGCCTCAATTTTTTCATTTTCACATGGGCAACAGGATAAAATGGATCCTAAAATGTGTTGGGCAATTTCTCCTGAGTACACCAATACCTCACATGTGGGGGTAAACCACTGATTGGGCACATGGTAAGGCTCGGAAGGTAAGGAGCGCCATTTGACTTTTTGAATGGAAAATTAGCTCCAATTGTTAGCGGACACCATGTCGCGTTTGGAGAGCCCCTGTGTGCCTAAACATTGGAGCTCCCCCACAAGTGACCCTATTTTGGAAACTAGACCCCCCAAGGAACTTATCTAGATGCATATTGAGCACTTTAAACCCCCAGGTGCTTCACAGAAGTTTATAACGCAGAGCCATGAAAATAAAAAATAATTTTTCTTTCCTCAAAAATGATTTTTTAGCCTAGAATTTCCTATTTTGCCAAGGATAATAGGAGAAATTGGACCCCCAATATTGTTGTCCAATTTGTCCTGAGTACGCTGATACCCCATATGTGGGGGTAAACCACTGTTTGGGCGCACGGCAGGGCTCGGAAGGGATGGCACGCCATTTGGCTTTTTAAATGGAAAATTAGCTCCAATCATTAGCGGACACCATGTCACGTTTGGAGAGCCCCTGTGTGCCTAAACATTGGAGATCCCCCAGAAATGACACCATTTTGGAAACTAGACCCCCAAAGGAACTAATCTAGATGTGTGGTGAGGACTTTGAACCCCCAAGTGCTTCACAGAAGTTTATAACGCAGAGCCATGAAAATAAAAAAAAAAAAAAAATTATTTTCTCAAAAATGATCTTTTAGCCTGCAATTTTTTATTTTCCCAAGGGTAACAGGAGAAATTGGACCCCAAAAGTTGTTGTCCAGTTTCTCCTGAGTACGCTGATACCCCATGAGTGGGGGTAAACCACTGTTTGGGCACACGTCGGGGCTCAGAAGGGAAGTAGTGACGTTTTGAAATGCAGACTTTGATGGAATGGTCTGCGGGTGTCACGTTGCGTTTGCAGAGCCCCTGGTGTGCCTAAACAGTAGAAACCCCCACAAGTGACCCCATTTTAGAAACTAGACCCCCCCAAGGAACTTATCTAGATATGTGGTGAGCACTTTGAACCCCCAAGTGCTTCACAGACGTTTACAACGCAGAGCCGTGAAAATAAAAAATCATTTTTCTTTCCTCAAAAATTATGTTTTAGCAAGCATTTTTTTAGATTCACAAGGGTAACAGGAGAAATTAAACCCCAGTAATTGTTGCGCAGTTTGTCTTGAGTATGCTGGTACCCCATATGTGGGGGTAAACCACTGTTTGGGCACACGTCAGGGCTCGGAAGTGAGGGAGCACCATTTGACTTTTTGAATACGAGACTGGCTGGAATCAATGGTGGCGCCATGTTGCGTTTGGAGACCCCTGATGTGCCTAAACAGTGGTCACCCCTCAATTCTAACTCCAACACTAACCCCCCCCACACCCCTAACCCTAATCCCAACTGTAGCCATAACCCTAATCACAACCCTAACCACAACTCTGATTCCAACCCTAACCCTAAGGCTATGTGCCCACGTTGCGGATTCGTGTGAGATATTTCCGCACCATTTTTGAAAAATCCGCGGGTAAAAGGCACTGCGTTTTACCTGCGGATTTTCCGTGGATTTCCAGTGTTTTTTGTGCGGATTTCACCTGCGGATTCCTATTTAGGAACAGGTGTAAAACGCTGCGGAATCCGCACAAAGAATTGACATGCTGCGGAAAATACAACGCAGCGTTTCCGCGCGGTATTTTCCGCACCATGGGCACAGCGGATTTGGTTTTTCATATGTTTACATGGTACTGTAAACCTGATGGAACACTGCTGCGAATCTGCAGCGGCCAATCCGCAGCCAAATCCGCACCGTGTGCACATAGCCTAATTCTAAAGGTATGTGCACACGCTGCGGAAAACGCTGCGGATCCGCAGCAGTTTCCCATGAGTTTACAGTTCAATGTAAACCTACGGGAAACAAAAATCGCTGTACACATGCTGCGGAAAAACTGCACGGAAACACAGCGGTTTACATTCCGCAGCATGTCACTTCTTTGTGCGGATTCCGCAGCGGTTTTACAACTGCTCCAATAGAAAATCGCAGTTGTAAAACCGCAGTGAAATGCGCAGAAAAAAACGCGGTAAATCCGCAGCGGTTTAGCACTGCGGATTTATCAAATCCGCAGCGGAAAAATCCGCAGAGGACCAGAATACGTGTGCACATACCGAAACCCTAACCCTACCCCTAACCCTACCCCTAACCCTACCCCTACCCCTAACCCTACCCCTACCCCTAACCCTACCCCTAACCCTAGCCCTAGCCCTAACCCTAGCCCTAACCCTAGCCCTAACCCTAGCCCTAACCCTAGCCCTAACCCTAGCCCTACCCCTAACCCTAACCCTATTCTAACATTAGTGGGAAAAAAAAAATTTCTTTATTTTTTTATTGTCCCTACCTATGGGGGTGACAAAGGGGGGGGGGGGGGGGCGGGTCATTTATTATTTTTTTTATTTTGATCACGGAGATAGATTATATCTCAGTGATCAAAATGCACTTTGGAACGAATCTGCCGGCCGGCAGATTCGGCGGGCGCACTGCGCATGCGCCCGCCATTTTGGAAGATGGCGGCGCCCAGGGAGAAGATGGACGGGACCCCGGCTGGATCGGTAAGTATGATGGGGTGGGGGGGACCACGGGGGCGGGGGGGACCACGGGGGCGGGGGGGACCACGGGGGGGGGGACCACGGGGGGGGGACACCACGGGGGGGGGGGGGGTGGAACGGAGCGCGGGGGGGCTGGAGCGGAGCACCGGGGGGGGGGGGGGGGGTGGACCGGAGCGCAGGGGGGGTGATTGGAGCACGGGGGGAGCGGACAAGAGCACGGGGGGGAGCGGAGCACTGGACGGAGGTGAGTCGGAGCAGTGTATCGGCCAGATCGGGGGGCTGGGGGGGCGATCGGTGGGGTGGGGGCACATTAGTATTTTTATTATTATTATTATTATTATTATACATTTTTATAGCGCCATTTATTCCATGGCGCTTTACATGTGAATTTCCAGCCATGGCCGATGATATTGCAGCATCGGCCATGGCTGGATTGTAATATTTCACCAGTTATAATAGGTGAAATATTACAAATCGCTCTGATTGGCAGTTTCACTTTCAACAGCCAATCAGAGCGATCGTAGCCACGAGGGGGTGAAGCCACCTCCCCTGGGCTAAACTACCACTCCCCCTGTCCCTGCAGATCGGGTGAAATGGGAGTTAACCCTTTCACCCGATCTGCAGGGACGCGATCTTTCCATGACGCCACATAGGCGTCATGGGTCGGATTGGCACCGACTTTCATGACGCCTACGTGGCGTCATGGGTCGGGAAGGGGTTAAAGTAATGATAGCCACTCGTTTTTCTTTACTTGGCTGCTTTTTTTCTTGCCATAATACAAATTCTAACAGTCTATTCAGTAGGACTATCAGCTGTGTATCCACCAGACTTCTGCACAACACAACTGATGGTCCCAACCCCATTTATAAGGCAAGAAATCCCACTTATTAAACCTGACAGGGCACACCTGTGAAGTGAAAACCATTCCCGGTGACTGCCTCTTGAAGCTCATCAAGAGAATGCCAAGAGTGTGCAAAGTAGTCATCAAAGCAAAAGGTGGCTACTTTGAAGAACCTAGAATATAAGACTTATTTTCAGTTGTTTCATACTTTTTTGTTAAGTATATAATTCCACGTGTGTTAATTCATAGTTTTGATGCCTTCAATGTGAATTTACAATTTTCATAGTCCTGAAAATACAGAAAAATCTTTAAATGAGAAGGTATGTCCAAACTTTTGGTCTGTACTGTATGTCATGTATCCTGAGACCGCCGTGTTGGTCATCCCCCCCCCCCACTTCCCCTGAGACCGCCGTGTTGGTCACCCCCCCCCCCCCCCACTTCCCCTGAGACCGCCGTGTTGGTCATCCCCCCACTTCCCATGAGACCGCTGTGTTGGTCATCCCCCCACTTCCCATGAGACCGCCGTGTTGGGCATCCCCCCACTTCCCCTGAGACCGCCGTGTTGGGCATCCCCCCACTTCCCCTGAGACTGCCGTGTTGGGCATCCCCCCCCACTTCCCCTGAGACTGCTGGGTCGCGCATCCCCCCCCACTTCCCCTGAGACCGCCGTGTTGGTCTTCCCCCCCACTTCCCCTGAGACTGCTGGGTCGCGCATCCCCCCCCACTTCCCCTGAGACCGCTGGGTTGTGCATCCCCCACTTCCCCCGAGACTGCTGGGTCGGGCATCCCCCCACTTCCCCTGAGACTGCTGGGTCGGGCATCCCCCCACTTCCCCCGAGACTGCTGGGTCGGGCATCCCCCCACTTCCCCTGAGACTGCTGGGTCGCTGCCGCATTCACCATGCATGACACTCATAAACATTTCTTACTGTTTTTAAAGAGGAACCCCTCTTGTGAATTCATTTTGTACTTATGGCTGTGAGCATTATAGTGATTTTCTATGTTTTTTTTTTTTTTCTTTTTGCAGTCACCCTGGTTCTGGGATACTCGACAGTGCTGGTACAACTACCCCTATCAGGTAAAGAATACTGCACCTTCACATCATATTCAGGACTTGAGCAATCAAAGCTTATATATATATTTCCTCTTTACAAGATGTCCCTGTGCTATACTGTACACTGTGCCTGCAATACTATGAATTCCCTCTTGCACCCCCTAATGCCCCACTTATTACAATGGCCCATTGTGCGACTGATGACACACCGTTGCCTGCTGCAGTCAGGTTACACAGTGGCAGTAACTTCATAGGGCGGTGTGAAGGTGAGAACGGAGCATGGCTGCTTTCCTGTTCCTGCTCTCTCACCAGTCCTTTTAGTACAGCAGTGTGACAGATCCGCCATGTCCTTGGAGGCTTCAGATTCTCCTTCCTGTACCCATCAACAGTTGAAAGAAAAAAAAAATGACCTGATGTCGTACTGATTTTATGTAACTAAAGAATAATATTGAAAAGCTCCATTCGCATCATCATAACTTCCAATTTTGACCTCAACTGTCAACCGAACCCCAACGATACTAATGGGGTCCATCGGGTTCTGTGTAGTATCTGCCGCTTTCATGATAGAAGAAATGGCACCGCAGATGCTCACATGGCCCAAAATGGAAAATTCTGATATAAATTTGTTTCAGTTTCATCCACTTTCCAAAGATGTGTGAAGGGAGCATGAGAGCCTCTTATTCATGTGCAGATGCCGACACAACTTAGAGCTGTTTCTACACTGTAGACAATCCAACAAGAGAATAGCCTCCACCTTTAGGCTATGTGCACACTAAGGAAAAGAGGTGCGGAATTTTCTGCACAAAATCCGCATCTCCTGGCAGAATCCGCAGCCGCAGATTTTGTGTGGTTTTTATGCAGAATTGATGCAGATTTTGTGCGGATTTTGTGCGGTTTTTGCCACTGCGGATTTTTAACATGGAGGGGTGCAGAAACACTGCAAATCCGCACAAAAGAAGTGACATGCACTTCTTTGAAATCCGCAGCAATTCCGCACTGATTTTTCCGCACCATCTGCACAGCTTTTTTTTTCACTCCATTGAATAACCTTGTGCATCACAGTGTGGATCTGCAGCGTTTCTGCATGGAAAAATCCGCTGAGGATCCACAGCAATTCCCCATCGTGTGCACATAGCCTTAGGACGCAGTCAGACATCCGTATGAATCTGAACACTGTGCACAGACTGGCCAGCAGCTCTTCTGACCGAGCAGGACCGCGTCATGTATTTCTATGCAGCTGTCACGCTTGGGTTGGGAGAGCCGCCGGCCAGTCCGTGCACTGCGATCACATCTCATTCCAATTTATATGGCCGTTTGACTGTGCCCTTAGACTGATATATTGCACAGTTCCACACTAGCGTAATATAGGGGTGTAGAAAGGTTCCCATAAGAGCTGTAAGTTCCTGTCGACTGGCCGTCTAACGGCTGAACTTGCAGCTTACTATAGGAGTGTATAATGCTTTCCGTTCTGCTCATTTCATGGTCAGACTGAGACTTGTGGTTGTGATATGAATGTGTGACAATGGCCTAATGTAGTGCAGCAAATCTTTGAGTTAAAGGAGAAATATGGATTTGGCTAGTAGAAGATGACCTAGCCTGACTGCAAGTGATCCCCTTTCTCAAATAAGCAGGACCGTACACAGTTGAGTCTCTGGATGGAAAGAAGTATTTTTCTTTTCATTACCATCAAACGTAGATATTGGTATCACAAAATGTGTTGGAAAGCTGCACTAATCTTCATTACAACATTGTCTTTACTTCCAAAAAAACTGTTTATGTGCTTAGTATGGCTCCGTCCGTACCAGAGGCAGGTTTTCATTTTTTAACAGGTTTCTTTGTTTGTTAGGAAACCACAACCATTTTGCTAGCCACGCTGATTTTTACCATACTTTCATCAACCACATAATACAACTAACTGTAACTACAAGTAAAAGCGCTTTACCCTACTTGCCCCTCCTGTATCTTTATCTGTAGTCTCAATGCCTCCTGTCCAGTCCACTTTGCTCCAGTTACATTGTCTCTTCTTAGTGTAGTATTAAAGGGGTTTTCTACAAGTTTTTAAAATTAATACTAAAGAATCCCTGCTCAAATTGGAAAGGACAACCTCATGTCCCTCTGTTACTTCAATTGTCTGCTGCATCTAATCTCTGGCCTCAGCAGCTACAGGCTAAATTTGTGCCAAATACCATCACAGTGAACACACAAAATATTTTCCACCACATAGTGACTGCATAATACCACATACAAGGGACAAATGCTACCACATCATGGCCAAACCAAATATTACCACCATATAGTGACCGAATACTACCACATACAAGGTTCAAATAGCACCAAATCATGACCAGACCAAATATTACCACAATATAGTGACCGAATAATACAACATACAAGGGACAAATGGCACCACATCATGACCAGACCAAATACCGTATTTCCCAGCGTATAAGACGACTTTTTGACCCCTAAAAATTGTCCCAAAAGTCGGGGGTCGTCTTATACGCCGGGTACAGCGTGTGCAGGGAGCGATCTGCATGTCGGTGTGTGGTTCCCAGGGTCTGGAGGACAGGAAACTCTCCTTCAGGCCCTGGGATCCATATTCATGTAAAAAATAAAGAATAAAAATAAAAAACATGGATATACTCACCCTCGGACGGCCCCTGGCTCACAGCGCTGCTAGCGTCTGCTTCTGTTCCTTCGATGACGTCGCGGTCAGGTGACCGGTCACCTGACCGGTCACCTGACCGCTCATGTGACCGCGACTTCATTGAAGGTCCTTCACTCACTGCGTTCCTAAGGAACAGAGGCAGACGCTAGCAGCGCTGAGCACCAGGGGCCGTCCGAGGGTGAGTATATCCATGTTTTTTATTTTTATTGTTTATTTTTTACATGAATATGGATCCCAGGGCCTGAAACAGAGTTTCCTCTCCTCCAGACCCTGGGAACCACACGCCGTATAAGATGACTGGGTGTATAAGATGATCCCAGTCTTATACGGCGGGCATATCCCAAATTCCATATTTTATATGGAAAAGTTGGGGGTAGTCTTATACGCCCAGTCATCTTATATACCAGAAAATACGGTATTACCACCATATAGTGACCGAATAATACCACATACAATGGAAAAATACCACCACACCATGGCCGGACTGCATATTATCACTACATAGTGACCGAATACTGCCACATACAAGGGACAAATATCACATCATGACCAGATCACATATTACCACCGTATAGTGACTGAATAATGCCACATACAAAGGACAAATGCCACCACAGTGACCACACAACATATTTTCCACCACATAGTGACCGAATAATACCACATACAAGGGACAAATATCACATCATGACCAGACCACATAGTACTACCACAATAATAATACTAATCTACTATATAATTGTCTAAGGGTCACTTCCGTCTGTCTGTCTGTCTGTCCGTCCTTCTGTCACGGTTATTCATTCGCTGATTGGTTTCGGCAGCTGTCTGTTATGGCTGCCGCGACCAATCAGCGACGGGCACAGTCCGGAAGAAAATGGCCGCTCCTTACTCCCCGCAGTCAGTGCCTGTTGCCCGCATAGTCCCCTCCGGTCACCGCTAACACAGGGTTAATGCCGGCGGTAACGGACCGCGTTATGCCGCGGGTAACGCACTCCGTTACCGCCGCTATTAACCCTGTGTGTCCCCAACTTTTTACTATTGATGCTGGGTATGCAGCATCAATAGTAAAACGATCTAATGTTAAAAATAATAATAAAACAAAAAACCTTATTCTCACCTTCCGCCGTCGCGTCCTCTCCTCGGCACTGCAAGCGGCAGGTTCCGCTTCCAAAGATGCTATGGGAGAAGGACCTTCCATGACGTCATGGAAGGTTCTGCGCTCATACCAATCCTGGGACCGGATACCGCACACAAGCGCCGGAACTACAATGGGCTCTTCGGATGGTGAGTGTTTCTTTTTTATTTTTTAACCTGTTACATACGTAACTGGGCAATATACTAACTGGCTGGGCAATATACTACGTGTCTGTGCTGTATACTACATGACTGGGCAATATACTACGTGGCTCTGTGCTGTATATTACGTGGCTGTGCAATATACTACGTGGCTGTGCAATATAGTACGTGGCTGTGCAATATAGTACGTGGCTGTGCAATATAGTACGTGGCTGTGCAATATAGTACGTGGCTGTGCAATATAGTACGTGGCTGTGCAATATAGTACGTGGCTGTGCAATATAGTACGTGGCTGGGCAATATAGTACGTGGCTGGGCAATATTCTACGTGGCTGGGCAATATTCTACGTGGCTGAGCAATAGACTACGAGGACATGCATATTCTAGAATACCCGATGCGTTAGAATCGGGCCACCATCTAGTACCACATAAAAGGGATAAATACTAGTGATGAGCGAGCGTGGTCGCATAAGATTTTATCCGAGCATGCTCGTGTGCTAATACAGTATCTTTGACGTGCTCGAATACTATGCTCGAGTTGCCATGTTTGCATGTCTCGCCATTATTCAACAGCCGCAACACATGCAGGGATTGCCTAACCAGATCACATTTTACCACCATATAGTGAATGGATAATACTACAGTACTACAATAATGATCATGAATAAAAATCACAATACGAACACTAGTATTGCCATCAGTGCCACTATAAGCAGGAGCTCAGTGTATAGTGTACAGGTAATTGTGATCACCAGTGCCATTATACACAGAGGCTCTGTATATATTGATCACCGGTGACACTATACATAGGAACTCTGTATATAGTATACAGATAATAGTGATCACTAGTGATATTATACACAGGAACTCAGTATATAGTGTGTTGTGAATTCTGTGGCAGAGCTCCCTCCTGTGGTCACAAGTGGTACTTCGGCTGATTCTCTCTGGGAGCTTCCGTTTGTGGAGGAAACTGGTACTGCTGCTTCTGAGTTTCCTCCCTCAGGTGATCTGGTGAGGTCGTTAGGTGCTTCTCTACTTAACCCCACCTAATGCTTTGATTCATGCTTCCTGTCAATGTTCCAGTGTTGGACTTGTTTTTTCTCTGGATCATCCCTGTGGCCTGCTGCTCTGCATAGCTAAGTGCTTCTTTGCTATTTGTTTGCAATTTTTTCTGTCCAGCTTGTCTATTTGTTTTGCTGGAAGCTCTGGGACGCAAAGGGTGTACCTCCGTGCCGTTAGTTCGGTACGGAGGGTCTTTTTGCCCCCTTTGCGTGGTTTTCTTTAGGGTTTTGTGTAGACCGCAAAGTTATCTTTCCTATCCTCGTTCTGTCTAGAATATCGGGCCTCACTTTGCTGAATCTATTTCATCCCTACGTTTGTCTTTTCATCTTACAGTCATTATATGTGGGGGGCTGCCTTTTCCTTTGGGGTATTTCTCTGAGGCAAGGTAGGCTTATTTTTCTTTCTTCAGGCTAGTTAGTTTCTCAGGCTGTGCCAAGTTGCATAGGGAGCGTTAGGCACAATCCACGGCTGCCTCTAGTTGTGTTTGGAGAGGATCAGGGATTGCGGTCTGCAGAGTTCCCACGTCTCAGAGCTCGTTCTATTATTTTGGGTTATTGTCAGATCACTGTATGTGCTCTGACCTCCATGTCCATTGTGATACTGAATTGCCTTTCATAACAGTACAGGAAGCCAGAAGTACTAATGATTCTCAATAGAGGGAAAAAAAGTTCTGAGACCATTTTTTTTTCTTGGCATTGTGTTTTGTCTTTTTTTTTCCCTTAGACATTTGGGTGGTTCAGTACACAGGTGTAGCGATGGACATTAGATGTCTGTCTTCATTTGTGGATCAGCTCTCGGCAAGAGTACAAAAGATTCAAGACACTATTGATCAGAAATCTATGTTAGAACCAAGAATTCCTATTCCTGATTTGTTTTTTGGAGATAGAACTAAGTTTCTGAGTTTCAAAAATAATTGTAAATTATTTCTGGCCTTGAAACCTCGTTCCTCTGGTGATCCAGTTCAACAGGTTTTGATTATTATTTCTTTTTTGCGCGGCGACCCTCAGGACTGGGCATTCTCTTGCGCCAGGAGATCCTGCATTAAGTAATATCAATGCGTTTTTCCTGGCGCTCAGATTGCTGTACGATGAGCCTAATTCAGTGGATCAGGCAGAAAAGAATTTGCTGGCTCTTTGTCAGGGTCAGGATGAGATAGAGGTATATTGCCAGAAATTTAGAAAATGGTCAGTGCTCACTCATTGGAATGAATCTGCGCTGGCAGCTATGTTCAGAAAGGGTCTCTCTGAAGCCCTTAAGGATGTCATGGTGGGATTTCCTATGCCTGCTGGTTTGAATGAGTCTATGTCTTTGGCTATTCAGATCGGTCGACGCTTGCGTGAGCGTAAATCTGTGCACCATTTGGCGGTATTACCTGAGCTTAAACCTGAGCCTATGCAGTGCGATAGGACTTTGACCAGAGTTGAACGGCAAGAACACAGACGTCTGAATGGGCTGTGTTTCTACTGTGGTGATTCCACTCATGCTATCTCTGATTGTCCTAAGCGCACTAAGCGGTTCGCTAGGTCTGCCACCATTGGTACGGTACAGTCAAAATTTCTTCTGTCCGTTACCTTGATCTGCTCTTTGTCATCGTATTCTGTCATGGCGTTTGTGGATTCAGGCGCTGCCCTGAATTTGATGGACTTGGAATATGCTAAGCGTTGTGGGTTTTTCTTGGAGCCCTTGCAGTGTCCTATTCCATTGAGCGGTATTGATGCTACGCCTTTGGCCAAGAATAAGCCTCAATACTGGACCCAGCTGACCATGTGCATGGCTCCTGCACATCAGGAGGTTATTCGCTTTCTGGTGTTGCATAATCTGCATGATGTGGTCGTGTTGGGGTTGCCATGGCTACAAGCCCATAATCCAGTATTGGATTGGAAATCCATGTCGGTGTCCAGCTGGGGTTGTCAGGGGGTACATGGTGATGTTCCATTTTTGTCAATTTCGTCATCCACCCCTTCTGAGATTCCAGAGTTCTTGTCTGATTACCGGGATGTATTTGATGAGCCCAAGTCCGATGCCCTACCTCCGCATAGGGATTGTGATTGTGCTATCAATTTGATTCCTGGTAGTAAATTCCCAAAAGGTCGACTGTTTAATTTATCCGTGCCTGAGCACACCGCTATGCGCAGTTATGTGAAGGAATCCCTGGAGAAGGGGCATATTCGCCCGTCATCGTCGCCATTAGGAGCAGGGTTCTTTTTTGTAGCCAAAAAGGATCGTTCGCTGAGACCTTGTATAGATTATCGCCTTCTTAATAAGATCACTGTTAAATTTCAGTACCCCTTGCCTTTGTTATCTGATTTGTTTGCTCGGATTAAGGGGGCTAGTTGGTTCACCAAGATTGATCTTCGTGGTGCGTATAATCTGGTGCGTATTAAGCGAGGCGATGAATGGAAAACTGCATTTAATACGCCCGAGGGTCATTTTGAGTATCTAGTGATGCCATTCGGACTTGCCAATGCTCCATCAGTGTTTCAGTCCTTTATGCATGACATCTTCCGAGAGTACCTGGATAAATTCCTGATTGTGTACTTGGATGACATTTTGATCTTCTCGGATGATTGGGAGACTCATGTGAAACAGGTCAGAACGGTTTTTCAGGTCCTGCGTGCTAATTCTTTGTTTGTGAAGGGATCAAAGTGTCTCTTTGGTGTGCAGAAGGTTTCATTTTTGGGGTTCATCTTTTCCCCTTCTACTATCGAGATGGATCCTGTTAAGGTCCAAGCCATCCATGATTGGACTCAGCCGACATCTCTGAAAAGTCTGCAAAAGTTCCTGGGCTTTGCTAATTTTTATCGTCGCTTCATCTGCAATTTTTCTAGTATTGCCAAACCATTGACCGATTTGACCAAGAAGGGTGCTGATTTGGTCAATTGGTCTTCTGCTGCTGTGGAAGCTTTTCAAGAGTTGAAGCGTCATTTTTCTTCTGCCCCTGTGTTGTGTCAACCAGATGTTTCTCTTCCGTTCCAGGTCGAGGTTGATGCTTCTGAGATTGGAGCAGGGGCTGTTTTG
Organism: Ranitomeya imitator; assembly: GCF_032444005.1. Taxonomy (NCBI): domain Eukaryota; kingdom Metazoa; phylum Chordata; class Amphibia; order Anura; family Dendrobatidae; genus Ranitomeya; species Ranitomeya imitator. Next base: position 736,260,756 of record NC_091284.1, on the reverse strand, counting down.
TCGCAGAGAGGTTCTGATTGTTCAGTGATGAAACCATGCGCTTTTTTTTCCAGGAAGTTTTCGCCTGCTGAGCGGAATTATGATGTGGGCAACCGAGAGTTGCTGGCCATGAAGTGGGCATTCGAGGAGTGGCGTCATTGGCTTGAAGGAGCTAAGCATCGCGTGGTGGTATTGACTGATCATAAGAACTTGACTTATCTCGAGTCTGCTAAGCGTTTGAATCCTAGACAGGCTCGTTGGTCACTGTTTTTCGCCCGTTTTGACTTTGTGATTTCGTACCTTCCGGGCTCTAAAAATGTGAAGGCGGATGCTCTGTCTAGGAGTTTTGTGCCCGACTCTCCGGGTTTATCTGAGCCGGCGGGTATCCTCAAGGAAGGAGTAATTGTGTCTGCCATCTCCCCTGATTTGCGGCGGGTGCTGCAAAAATTTCAGGCTAATAAACCTGATCGTTGTCCAGTGGAGAAACTGTTTGTCCCGGATAGGTGGACAAATAAAGTGATCTCTGAGGTTCATTGTTCGGTGTTGGCTGGTCATCCTGGAATCTTTGGTACCAGAGAGTTAGTGGCTAGATCCTTTTGGTGGCCATCTCTGTCGCGGGATGTGCGTACTTTTGTGCAGTCCTGTGGGATTTGTGCTCGGGCTAAACCCTGCTGTTCTCGTGCCAGTGGGTTGCTTTTGCCCTTGCCGGTCCCGAAGAGACCTTGGACACATATCTCTATGGATTTTATTTCAGATCTTCCCGTCTCTCAAAAGATGTCAGTCATTTGGGTGGTCTGTGATCGCTTTTCTAAGATGGTCCATCTGGTACCCTTGTCCAAATTGCCTTCCTCCTCTGATTTGGTGCCATTGTTCTTCCAGCATGTGGTTCGTTTGCATGGCATTCCAGAGAATATAGTTTCTGACAGAGGTTCCCAGTTTGTTTCGAGGTTTTGGCGAGCCTTTTGTGGTAGGATGGGCATTGACTTGTCTTTTTCCTCGGCTTTTCATCCTCAGACTAATGGCCAGACCGAACGAACAAATCAGACCTTGGAAACATATCTGAGATGCTTTGTTTCTGCTGATCAGGATGACTGGGTGTCCTTTTTGCCTTTGGCTGAGTTCGCCCTTAATAATCGGGCCAGCTCGGCTACCTTAGTTTCACCGTTTTTCTGCAACTCTGGGTTCCATCCTCGTTTCTCTTCAGGGCAGGTTGAGTCTTCGGACTGTCCTGGTGTGGATACTGTGGTGGACAGGTTGCAGCAGATTTGGACTCATGTAGTGGACAATTTGACCTTGTCCCAGGAGAAGGCTCAACGTTTCGCTAATCGCAGATGCCGTGTTGGTCCCCGACTTCGTGTTGGGGATCTGGTTTGGTTATCTTCTCGTCATATTCCTATGAAGGTTTCCTCTCCTAAGTTTAAACCTCGTTTCATTGGTCCTTATAGGATTTCTGAGGTTATTAATCCTGTGTCTTTTCGTCTGACCCTCCCAGATTCTTTTTCCATACATAACGTCTTCCATAGGTCATTGTTGCGGAGATACGTGGCACCTATGGTTCCATCTGTTGACCCTCCTGCCCCGGTTTTGGTGGAGGGGGAATTGGAGTATATTGTGGAGAAGATTTTGGATTCTCGTGTTTCAAGACGGAAACTCCAGTATCTGGTTAAATGGAAGGGTTATGCTCAGGAGGATAATTCCTGGGTTTTTGCCTCTGATGTCCATGCCCCCGATCTTGTTCGTGCCTTTCATGTGGCTCATCCTGGTCGGCCTGGGGGCTCTGGTGAGGGTTCAGTTACCCCTCCTCAAGGGGGGGTACTGTTGTGAATTCTGTGGCAGAGCTCCCTCCTGTGGTCACAAGTGGTACTTCGGCTGATTCTCTCTGGGAGCTTCCGTTTGTGGAGGAAACTGGTACTGCTGCTTCTGAGTTTCCTCCCTCAGGTGATCTGGTGAGGTCGTTAGGTGCTTCTCTACTTAACCCCACCTAATGCTTTGATTCATGCTTCCTGTCAATGTTCCAGTGTTGGACTTGTTTTTTCTCTGGATCATTCCTGTGGCCTGCTGCTCTGCATAGCTAAGTGCTTCTTTGCTATTTGTTTGCTATTTTTTCTGTCCAGCTTGTCTATTTGATTTGCTGGAAGCTCTGGGACGCAGAGGGTGTACCTCCGTGCCGTTAGTTCGGTACGGAGGGTCTTTTTGCCCCCTTTGCGTGGTTTTCTTTAGGGTTTTGTGTAGACCGCAAAGTTATCTTTCCTATCCTCGTTCTGTCTAGAATATCGGGCCTCACTTTGCTGAATCTATTTCATCCCTACGTTTGTCTTTTCATCTTACTCACAGTCATTATATGTGGGGGGCTGCCTTTTCCTTTGGGGTATTTCTCTGAGGCAAGGTAGGCTTATTTTTCTTTCTTCAGGCTAGTTAGTTTCTCAGGCTGTGCCGAGTTGCATAGGGAGCGTTAGGCGCAATCCACGGCTGCCTCTAGTTGTGTTTGGAGAGGATCAGGGATTGCGGTCTGCAGAGTTCCCACGTCTCAGAGCTCGTTCTATTATTTTGGGTTATTGTCAGATCACTGTATGTGCTCTGACCTCCATGTCCATTGTGATACTGAATTGCCTTTCATAACAATAGTGTACAGTATACAGTTAATACAGTGATGTCTCTAGGTGAAGTCCTGCCTCTTTTCTTCATCCAGTGCAGACCACTATCACATCTTCAAGCCAGGACTTGTCTCTGCAGAAAATAGCAGACATCTACAGCTGATCGCTTCTAGAGCACATTCCCCACTTTTTCCCCGATTTACCAGATGAAGAAAAAAGCGACTGTGCCAACCTGCACAGTAACGGGACCTCCTTTTTTCCTCCATTAAAAACGGCATCCTGAAAAGTAAAATATATTACAGCAGTAATAATGTTCCCTAATTGGCCCCTACAGTAATTATGTCCTCCACTTGTTACCATGAAACAATAATCAATGTTCCTCATCTGGCCCTCTTCCTGTAATAATGGCCCCCTATGTTCTCCCATCCTGTAATGGCCCCATATTGCCGCTATTCTATATAGATTTCCAGTGGCATCCTCTTCCTCCAATATATGTGGCGTGGATGGGCCGTGACATCATACGCTGGCGGCATCAGCTTACAGTCTTTGTTGGGCTGGCGGCTGTTGTATATTATGGTGCAGGAAGTCGGTGGCTTTCTGTACTGCAGTACAGTTCATTGTTTGCATGTCTTTGAACGCACATTCAGTTGAAGATGGCAGGAACACAGAACTAGTCCAGGACACTGCTCCATGCCAGTTCGGGGGACCAGTTGCAATTTGAACCATCGGTTCCCCAGAACTGGTGGAACCTCACCCCTGGTCCTTACAGCCGGGAGTTTGTTGCTTTCACAATCCCATAGTAGTATCGTATAGACCCTTGTATGATTCCCTGAGATCAGTTCAGATCCTGTACATAATAAACATACGAAGGCCATGATGTATCTATCAGAATTATAACTTTACTTTTTTTGTCTGTTTCTTCCACAGCCGCTCACGCAGGGTCTTTACTATTATTATATTCAACAGCTGGCGTTTTACTGGTCCTTAATGTTCTCCCAGTTCACAGACATCAAGCGCAAGGTAAGGCTTCCCCGAGAATAAGGCAGTATGTGGGAATGTGATGGTGCCTGAAAGTAGACCATAACCTGTTCTTCTCAGAGATAATGGATGGGAGCTGGGCTACCTAGAGGTAGATACATTACTGGAGATCGGCTCCATGTACATCGTCATGTATGCAAGCAAAAGTCACGTGTGAGCAGAGAGCTCCATTCACCCATCAGAGAGCGGCCTGTTGGCCTCCTCTGGGTGGTTTGCATTATGTAGCAGGCTGTAGGGTTAAGACTTAGGCTATGATCTTATGGATTAAGGTCCTCAGTAGAGCAAAGTGGCAGAAGAAATAAGCTTTAGGTGACTGGTGCCAATAACTAATGGTGGGAGTTAATCTACCTTCCAAAAAATATTAGTATGGCCACTGCTGGTAATATTGCCGTTCTGTGCAGTAAAAAATGGGGGCAACTAGAGAAGCAGTCTGAGATCTTATCCAGTACTTGAGCAATCCAGCATGGATGGATGATGTGGAGCTGTGTGCCAGGCGGACGTTCCTTCTGCAAACACTGCGTATCCTGCCTCGTGCTACAACATGACAGTTCTCGGCCGTCCTGTGACTACATTTCCTGTACTCGCCGGTGCTCATTGAAGCTCATAGGACACAACCACATTCTTTCTTCATATCTTGCCCTCGTGTCTCAATAACTCAAGTCAGCCAACGTCTTATTAGGAAAAGAATAATCTGATGGCCGTTCTGCACATTGTGAATCACTCAACAAGGCCATTTCTTCTTATACAGAACTGACCTCTTATTGATAGAGATGGGAATGAAAATGTTCCTTCACCTCCTGTGCTGCGATTTTGGAGATTTGGAATTTGGGAACAATAATTATTTTTTTTCATAGTATTATTTTTTTTTTTAAACATGAAACATTGTCGACCCTTCTACATATGCCCTATTCCGAAGGAGAGGATTTCTGTTTTTGGGAATCTCCCCGACCCCCAATATTCAGAGAGTGGAGCTACTTACTATAAAGGGCAATATGTTCTGATGACAGATCCTCTTAAGTGTGGTTTTCGGTCGATTTAACATCTAATCAATACGCCAGCAATGTCTGGTAGTTAAGGGGTCAGACCTCTGGGCCTCATACAGTCTTGACCGGACACTATAAACATTTTCTGTCATATGGAATCTAGAAACCTTTACAAATTGATCATTTCATCTTTGCCTGTGTAAGGTTGTCAAAAATTTGATTCGCAGCTTGAGGGTTTTCCGGTTTTATGAAAGTGTGACTGCAGACTTCTGACTATTTACAGCGCGAGCACTGTACGCTCTTCAGTGTCACCGGTGAGGGTTGGTGGTCACATGCCGGCATACTCTGCCCCGCTCAGTACAAGTGACTCAGTACTCAGGCCGCACACAGTCTAGTCACAATGAGGCCAGAAGTCTGCAAATCACATTCTTGTGATCATATGGATGACTCTCCTCCCCAAAGCCACCCCCAAATTGCAGCATGCACGATTTTCCTCCGTTGATTGGATGGCGCTTGCCCACTCACCTCTATAGGGCTGTATAAAAAATAGGAGTGTGATCAGAGTTAAGTTTTTTCCACCGCCGAGAGAATCAGTCCAATTCCGCTGATAAGGCCAGATGCGATATGCTAAGACTCTCGTCTCCTGCTCTGCTGCGAGCGTGATCCAAGTGTCAGTGCTCAAATCCTCTTGCATCAGAGAATCAGAGCACCGGTGCGAAGGAGGCGGAGAAAGTAATTTCTAAATCTCCTCCATTGCCAGCGTCGGCAAGAATCTCACTTCACTCTGGTGACATCCAATTCTTCATTGATCATGTCCTATGTCGGGCAGGAAAACTGCAACATTTCTGCCTCAAATGGCCTTTATCAAGGCAGAGCAGAAAAACATTATCCAAACACTTACTATGCGGAGCGATTTCTCAGAAGGAACGAAGGACCACTCCTCCATAATCCTCACCTCGGCCCCTCATCCATCTGGATGAAAATGCTAATTAAAATAAATGTATTGATTGAGATTTGATGTAATCTATACAATCCCCATATAGATGAATCTGTTGGTAAAATACCATCACACACGTTTCTCGGTGGTCTTGGAGACCACAGCTGTATTCTATGTCCCTATAAATTTGGGGATCACTCCACACATCCGATTGGCCGAAAATAACCAATGCGCAGCAATGAAGATCCTGTGAGGTCCATACATTTTTATGTCAACACGGATAAATCTGAGCCCTTTTATTAATGGTCCAATCATGTGGTCAGCACATGTATCACCGCTCCTTGTGATGTTCCCATCACGTGATCCAAACAGTGGCCGCTTTAATCTCTGCTCATGCTAGCAGTCTACACTGCTCAAAAAAAATAAAGGGACCACTAAAATCCCATACCCTAGATATCACTGAATGAAATATTCCAGTTGTAAATCTTTATTCATTACATAGTGGAATTTGTTGGGAGCAATAACACCTAAACAAATCACAACTAATATCCCATGGAGGTCTGGAGTAGGAATGATGCTCAAAATCAAAGTGGAAAATGAAGTTACGGGCTGATCCAACTTCAGTGGAAAGGCATTTAAGACAAGGAAATGATGCTCGGTGCTTGGCGCCTCCACGTTCCTGTATGACCTCCCTACAATGCCCGGGCATGCTCCTGATGAGGTGGCGGATGGTCTCCTGAGTGATCTCCTCCCAGACCTGGACTAAAGCATCCGCCAACTCCTGGACAGTCTGTGGTGCAATGTGACATTGGTGGATGGTGCGAGACATGATGTCCCAGATGTGTTCAATCGGATTCAGGTCTGGGGATACACTCCAGCCACATGAAGTCTGACATTGTCCTGCATTAGGAGGAACCCAGGGCCAACTGCATCAGCATATGGCCTCACAAGGGGTCTGAGGATCTCATCTCAGTACCTAATGACAGTCAGGCTACCTCTGGCGAGCACATAGAGGGCTGTGCGGCCCTCTAAAGAAATGCCACCCCACACCATTACTGACCCACTGCCAAACTGGTCATGCTTGAGGATGTTGCAGGCAGCAGATCACTCTCCAGGGCGTCTCCAGACTGTCACGTCTGCCATGTGTGCTCAGTGTGAACCTGCTTTCATCTGTGAAGAGCACAGGGCGCCAGTGGCGAATTTGCCAATCCTGGTGGTCTGTGGCAAATGCCAAGCGTCCTGCATGGTGTTGGGCTGTGAGCACAACCCCCATCTGTGGACGTCAGGCACTCAGGCCATCCTCAATGAGTCAGCTGCTAACCATTTGTGCAGACATATGCACATTTGTGGCCTTCTGGAGGTCATTTTGCAGGGCTCTGGTAGTTCTCCTCCTGTTCCTCCTTGCATAAAGGCTGAGGTAGCGGTCCTGCTGCTGGGTTGTTGCCCTCCTACGGCCCTTTCCACATCTCCTGGTGTACTGGCCTGTCTCCTGGTAGCGCCTCCAGCCTCTGGACACTATGCTGACACACAGCAAACCTTAGAGCCACAGCTCACATTGATGTGCCATCCTCGATGAGCTGCACTACCTGAGCCACTGTGGTTTGTAGAGTCCGTCTCATGCTACCAGGAGTGTGAAAGCACAACCAACATTCAAAAGTGACCAAAACATCAGCCAGAAAGCATTGGTACTGAGATGTGGTCTGTGGTTCCCACCTGCAGAACCACTCCTTTATAGGGGGTGTCTTGATAATTGCCAATAATTTCCATCTGTTGTCTATTCCATTTGCACAACAGCATGTGAATTTGATTGTCAAACAGTGTTGCTTCCTAAGTGGATAGTTTGATTTCACAGAAGTTGAATTTATTTGGATTTATATTCTGTTGTTTAAGTGTTCCCTTCATTTATTTATTTTTTGAGCAGTATTCTTCAGTTGCACACCCAGCCAATCTTAGATCAGCCACTCCCTCATAAATATTATCTGTTTGAGTTATTAAAGATTTTGGTTACTGCAGGTATGAATGATTCTCACACCTTGCAGAATACAGGATCGGTTTGTGGCAGTCTGTAATCTGTCACTCTGACAAGTGAATGCAGAGTTCGACTGTTGGAAGCAACGTGGAGCTTCCTGATAGCTGCAGCCCCATGTAGGGCTGTGAATCTTCTGCACTTTTAGGATGCGCAGCCCATTCTCTACAGTTCTGTGTATGGCCAGGGAGTGTGGGACACACACAGTTACATTGTAGCACAGTAGAGGTCAGCGTCTTCCTTTTCTTCACACTTGTTGCTTCTGGCAGTAACTTTTTTGCTACTTCTGATTCTATGGCCCAAGGTCAAATGGTGATTGCTCTACTATAACCCCACATCTGCCCTACCGCTGAATGTAAGAAATATTTCCATACAATGCCGGACTTGATTTCCATGTCTAATCGTGTTCATTTCTTAATTGACAGGACTTCTTACTAATGTTTGTTCATCACTTGGCTGCTGTTGGCCTCATATCATTTTCCTATGTCAATAACATGATCCGTGTGGGGACCCTGGTGCTGTGCCTGCACGATTCTTCTGATTTCTTGCTGGAGGTAGGAGTAATAAACTTGTTTTCATAGTAAAACTGCATGCAAAGTGTATACTGCGGTGTATGTGCACTAATGGGCTTCTCCATGATCCCCGCATACAGACGATTGCTTTCTGTTCTAGTAAATTGCTGGGAAAAGCACCCGGGTGGCTGAAACGTCACTGGATTTATTATCAGAGCTTCTGTATAGATGCAAAATGTTTTTGACTCTCCGGTGCCGAAGGGGGTTTTCTGCTTTTGGTAAACTATTGTCCACAGGCGCAGTTCAGTGTGGAAATATAAAAACCCAAAACACAGGGGCAGCAGCAGGGACAAAGCTCAGTCTTGGCACTGCAGACAATCAATGAGCTCCGCAGGCTATGCCATCTGCATTGGCTACGCCAATGACCTCAGTGATTGGCTGCAGAACTGTTAGCATGACGTCAACGCCGCAGACAAACGGCCGAGACCTAGTAAGCAGTGGAGACTGAGACACAGCACTGGACCTGGGGAGGTTAAGTAAAGCTTAGTAGTGGGGTCTTGTTTTTTCTTTACACTTTGCCTTGGGATAATAGTTTACTGGAACCAAAAAACAGCGGTAAATCCTGAATAAAGTACTTTTGTGACAAACTGGAAATAAGCAAAGAGAAATGCGACTCGCATCAACTAAGCGTAATAATGGATCATTATATTAGAGTGCTCGTCCTGGAATAAAGAGGGAGGAAAAAAAAACAAAACCAGATTTATGCTTCATCAGGTTATGTGCACACAACATCGTTTAACCCTTTATTTCAAGAGGCGTCTTCCCTGGCATCCCTTCAGCCTTTTTCATTTTTCTTTTGACCTAGTAAGTCAACTACTGAGCGTCTTAGTCAGTCGCCGCCTGAAGAATGGTCAGGTCAGGCTTCAAAAGCCATGCGGTGGCAAAAAGCGAAGTGGTTAAGAGCGTCAGAAAGACAGAACAATGTGCGCAAGGCAGAATTGCGATCAAGATGTTCATTCTTTTTGGCTTTTTTGTTGTTCTTCAGGCAGAAAGATGTCGTGTGCACATGCCCCTAGAGCTGGAGCATCAGAGCCAGGCCATGGGAGAGACTGGTGCTGGTTCCTAAAAGCTTTCTCTTTCCTTTACTACACTATTAATAAGATCTTCTACGCTCCATAATACTTCCAGCACCTGATACTATTCCCTCTTTTTCCCAAAAGGCAGCAAAGATGACAAACTATGCAAAGTACCAGAGACTATGTGATGGCCTCTTCATGATGTTTGGGCTCATGTTTGTGACCACACGACTTGTAGTGTTCCCAACATGGTAAGTTTTTGAAGATTTACCCACAGCCCATGATTTTCTCCTACTTTTAAAGGGGTTGCCTAGGGTTAGCGAACAGTGTTTTTTTCATTATAGCAGTATGCCGCTTTCTCTTATACACTTGATAGGTGGCACCGCATAGATCGTCTTCCCCACCAATTGCCAGAACAGGGGAGAACAGGGGACTTATGTCTCCCAGTCTCCACTGGCTCCAAGACCTCTGTCAGGAGAAGTTGAACTGAATGGCCAATTATGGCCCTTCTGATCCCCCCCTCCCCCCACTACCCCCAAAGTATGACCCAGATGAAGGGAGCCAAGCATCGGCTCATCCTTGGGTATCGTCAGTGTCATAACGGTACATTTGTGACCTGCTGCTCCATTCAATACCTACTCCTTTGGGTGATCCGATGGGGTCCCATTGTTATAGCATACACTGATCTAATGGTTATTAACTATCCATTGAATGGGCAATAAAGGGGTATTGTAGCCGAAACAAGTATAGAAGAAACGAATCTTCACTAATGTCCAGAGCGGTCAGAAACTGCAGCAGTCGCACCCATGTTATGTTTCTCCCATAGCGGCTGATGGTCTGAGAATAGGATCTTCACATGCTCTTTTCTTTAATATACTTTACACCATTGGACCATTTGGTGTAAAAGCTATTGGGGACCTCCTCATTGGAATATGGTGCTCGGTCTGTGTGCACACTGCAGAGCTTTGTTCACTCACTGCGGAGCAAAAAATGACTAATTGGGATTTGTCAGACACTCCAGGGAATAGTCAGGGGTTGCTTTTTCGGAGACGTTATCTAGCATGCTATTTCATGGTCTTATGGGGACTTTACATTTTAATATATCTATATATATATATATATATATATGTGTCCTGATCGTGTGTTTTTGGATGCAGCTATAATTCACTCTGGAAGCACAGTGGCTCAGTGGTTAGCACGGCAGCCTTGCAGCGCTGGAGTCCTGGGCTCAAATCCCACCAAGGACAACATCTGCAAAGGAAGTTTATGTTCTCCCAGTGTTTGCGTGGGCAAAGACATACTGATAGGGAATTTAGATTGTGAGCCCCAACGGGGACAGTGCTGATAATGTGTGCAAACTGCAAAGCGCTACGGAATATGTTAGCGCTATATAAAAATAGATTATTATTAACCTGGTCTTCTCAATCCCATTACCTGGCCGCTTATTAACGAACTGTGGTGTTTGCAGGATCCTGAATACAACAATGTTTGAGAGCTGGGAGCTGATCGGGCCGTACCCCTCATGGTGGCTGTTCAATGGCCTCTTGTTAGTCCTACAAGTTCTGCACGTCATCTGGTCTTACCTCATAATTCGGATAGCGTACAAGTCTCTGACAAAGGGAAAGGTAGGTTGCATGCAGGTGTGCCGCGGGGTCTCCGGGGACGGCGGTAATAGGATTCTTCTTTCTCCTCCTGGCTGTACCTTCTGTTTCTCTCCTCTCACTTTCTGTAATCTGATGGGACTACTGCTTATCTACTGCCGCTCTGCCCTGACAAGGTGACCTGTTAGGAGAGCTTCTGATGTCTTTGCGCTCTGCCCTGACAAGGTGACCTGTTAGGAGAGCTTCTGATGTCTTTGCGCTCTGCCCTGACAAGGTGACCTGTTAGAGCTTCTGATGTCTTTGCGCTCTGCCCTGACAAGGTGACCTGTTAGGAGAGCTTCTGATGTCTTTGCGGTCTGCCCTGACAAGGTGACCTGTTAGGAGAGCTTCTGATGTCTTTGCGCTCTGCCCTGACAAGGTGACCTCTTAGGAGAGCTTCTGATGTCTTTGCGCTCTGCCCTGACAAGGTGACCTGTCAGGAGAGCTTCTCATGTCTTTGCGCTCTGCCCTGACAAGGTGACCCGTTAGGAGAGCTTCTCATGTCTTTGCGCTCTGCCCTGACAAGGTGACCCGTTAAAAGAGCTTCTGATGTCTTTGCGCTCTGCTCTGACAAGGTGACCTCTTAGGAGAGCTTCTGATGTCTTTGCGCTCTGCCCTGACAAGGTGACCTGTCAGGAGAGCTTCTGATGTCTTTGCGCTCTGCCCTGACAAGGTGACCTGTTAGAGCTTCTGATGTCTTTGCGCTCTGCCCTGACAAGGTGACCTGTTAGGAGAGCTTCTGATGTCTTTGCGCTCTGCCCTGACAAGGTGACCTGTTAGGAGAGCTTCTGATGTCTTTGCGCTCTGCCCTGACAAGGTGACCTGTTAGAGCTTCTGATGTCTTTGCGCTCTGCCCTGACAAGGTGACCTGTTAGGAGAGCTTCTGATGTCTTTGCGGTCTGCCCTGACAAGGTGACCTGTTAGGAGATCTTCTGATGTCTTTGCGCTCTGCCCTGACAAGGTGACCTCTTAGGAGAGCTTCTGATGTCTTTGCGCTCTGCCCTGACAAGGTGACCTGTCAGGAGAGCTTCTCATGTCTTTGCGCTCTGCCCTGACAAGGTGACCCGTTAGGAGAGCTTCTCATGTCTTTGCGCTCTGCCCTGACAAGGTGACCCGTTAAAAGAGCTTCTGATGTCTTTGCGCTCTGCTCTGACAAGGTGACCTCTTAGGAGAGCTTCTGATGTCTTTGCGCTCTGCCCTGACAAGGTGACCTGTCAGGAGAGCTTCTCATGTATTTGCGCTCTGCCCTGACAAGGTGACCCGTTAGGAGAGCTTCTCATGTCTTTGCGCTCTGCCCTGACAAGGTGACCCGTTAAAAGAGCTTCTGATGTCTTTGCGCTCTGCTCTGACAAGGTGACCTCTTAGGAGAGCTTCTGATGTCTTTGCGCTCTGCCCTGACAAGGTGACCTGTCAGGAGAGCTTCTCATGTCTTTGCGCTCTGCCCTGACAAGGTGACCCGTTAAAAGAGCTTCTGATGTCTTTGCGCTCTGCCCTGACAAGGTGACCTGTTAGGAGAGCTTCTGATGTCTTTGCGCTCTGCCCTGACAATGTGGCCTGTTAGGAGAGCTTCTGATGTCTTTGCGCTCTGCCCTGACAAGGTGACCCGTTAGGAGAGCTTCTGATGTCTTTGCGCTATGCCCTGACAAGGTTCCCGTTAGGGTAGCTTCTGATGTCTTTGCGCTCTGCCCTGACAAGGTGACCCGTTAGGAGAGCTTCTGATGTCTTTGCGCTATGCCCTGACAAGGTTCCCGTTAGGGTAGCTTCTGATGTCTTTGCGCTCTGCCCTGACAAGGTGACCTGTTAGGAGAGCTTCTGATGTCTTCGCACTCCCTGCCTCACTCTTTCTCTCCCTCGTTTTTCTCTGTGTCAGGTTGGAACTGGAAAATGTCACCCTTTGCCTGTAAGTTTTCTCTGTGCCGTTTCCACTTTCCTGCCTGCTTTTCCTTCACATCCTGCATGTTCTTTACCATCACGTAACACCGCAGCCCTAATTCATGAAGGCGACCTGGCATTGTGATTGTGGCTACACGCTTCCTGATGAATCCGGGCTCCAGCTTTAGTAACATGGGTGGATTATCCTCCAGCCCTAGACGTCATCTAATATACTCATATCAATCTATAAGTGGTCAATACAAAGACCTGCAATATGATCCCTATTTTTTTTGTAAAGATGTCTTCTGTTTTTTAATAATCACCATTGTGTGGTGAAAAGGTGATTTTAGACATAAGTACAGGAAAGGGTTCTTTGCTCGAACGGCAATCAAGATATACTAGAAGAGGTAATAATGGCAGATACTATAAGCTTTCAGAAACCGTCTAGATTCTTATCTATTTACAAGTAAAGGTACCGTCACACTCAGCAACTTTACAACGAGAACGACAACGATCCGTGACGTTGCAGCGTCCTGGATAGCGATCTCGTTGTGTTTGACACGTAGCCGCGATCTGGATCCCGCTGTGCCATCGCTGGTCGGAGCTAGAAGTCCAGAACTTTATTTGGTCGTCAGGTCGGCGTGTATCGTCATGTTTGACAGCAAAAGCAACGATGCCAGCAATGTTTTTACATGGAGCTAACAACCAGCGAGAACGATAAGTGAGTCGCCGTTACGTCACTGGATCGCTCCTGCATCGTTCTGGAGTTACTGTGTTTGACGTCTCTACAGCGACCTAAACAGCGACGCTGCAGCGATCGGCTCGTTGTCTATATCGCTGCAGCGTCGCTGAGTGGGACGGTACCTTAACATTAAGGGTTAAAAATCCAGGAATAATGACTCCTAATTTGTCTAGTAAGCTTGGACTAGTCAGACCTGTGGCCTTTTTCTTATTTTGTAACTATGCATGGAAATAAAGTGCGCCTGATAATCCATCCATGTGACACGGTAATTTCACTTTGTCATCAAACCTCATGCTTACAAACTAAACCTTAATACTTCATCCCATTCTGGAACGATACTTTAATAAAGCAGGCCATCAAATGCATTATACCCATGAGTGCAAAAAGTGTGATACTGCCACATTACTAATTTAATTTATTTATTTATTTTTACTTTTATACTACAGTTTTGCTTTCAAGTTGAATTTGCATTATTCACACGATTAACAATGGATTTTTCCCACAAATCTATCAGTAGGTTCACTGTCCCTTTGCCCATTTATCTCTACATGCATATAGTGACAAGTGTAGGCTCAGAATAAACTGCTGCCAGGTGAATGTGTTACAGCAGCTCTCGTGCTGAGCGTTATATTTCTACTAATACTACACGTGAATATAAGGAACTTTGTAAGATCTTGTCAAAGAAATCAGATTTCATTATTCTTCTCATTTCTGCCTCCCGAGCTCATAAGATCTAAAAATGTGTCCTGCTATCGATCTTCCAGGTCATTAGGATCAGATTGAAGTCTATTTTGGGCAGCAGGATGGCTCAATGGTTAGCATTATAGACTTGCAGGTCTCTGCTCTGCTGGCGTCAGCGGGCCCCTGACCCACTTGGCCCTGTCGTTACGCTGCTGAGTCCTTTGACTCTTGCATTATTAAAATTGGTAAAAGGGACTGGAAGTCAAACCTTTTACAGATCTGACCGGCTCAGTTGTTAGCACTGTTGCTTTGCCCACCAAGGATATAATCTGCAAGGAGTTTATATGTTCTCCTCGTGTTTGCGTGGCTATCCTCAGGCACTCTCGTTTCCTCCCAGACTCCAAAGACAGACGGTTAGGGAGTATAGCTTGTGAGCCCTAATGGGGACAGTGATGATGTCGGTAAAGCACTGTGGAATTAATGCGCTATATAAGTGAATAAAAAACAAGATGTGTAGCAGAGTGAATAAGACTTTTGCTGCTACTTTCTGGTAGCGGTTTATCTCGCCCCAGTGCTAGCATCACAGTTACACTGCTTAGTACTACAGGTCCTTCTCAAAAAATTAGCATATAGTGTTAAATTTCATTATTTACCATAATGTAATGATTACAATTAAACTTTCATATACTATAGATTCATTATCCACCAACTGAAATTTGTCAGGTCTTTTATTGTTTTAATACTGATGATTTTGGCTTACAACTCCTGATAACCCAAAAAACCTGTCTCAATAAATTAGCATATTTCACCCATCCAATCAAATAAGTGTTTTTTAATAACAAACAAAAAAACCATCAAATAATAATGTTCAGTTATGCACTCAATACTTGGTCGGGAATCCTTTGGCAGAAATGACTGCTTCAATGCGGCGTGGCATGGAGGCAATCAGCCTGTGACACTGCTGAGATGTTATGGAGGCCCAGGATGCTTCAATAGCGGCCTTAAGCTCATCCAGAGTGTTGGGTCTTGCGTCTCTCAACTTTCTCTTCACAATATCCCACAGATTCTCTATGGGGTTCAGGTCAGGAGAGTTGGCAGGCCAATTGAGCACAGTAATACCATGGTCAGTAAACCATTTACCAGTGGTTTTGGCACTGTGAGCAGGTGCCAGGTCGTGCTGAAAAATGAAATCTTCATCTCCATAAAGCATTTCAGCCGATGGAAGCATGAAGTGCTCCAAAATCTCCTGATAGCTAGCTGCATTGACCCTGCCCTTGATGAAACACAGTGGACCAACACCAGCAGCTGACATGGCACCCCACACCATCACTGACTGTGGGTACTTGACACTGGACTTCAGGCATTTTGGCATTTCCTTCTCCCCAGTCTTCCTCCAGACTCTGGCACCTTGATTTCCGAATGACATGCAAAATTTGCTTTCATCAGAAAAAAGTACTTGGGACCACTTAGCAACAGTCCAGTGCTGCTTCTCTGTAGCCCAGGTCAGGCGCCTCTGCCGCTGTTTATGGTTCAAAAGTGGCTTTGCCTGGGGAATGCGGCACCTGTAGCCCATTTCCTGCACACGCCTGTGCACGGTGGCTCTGGATGTTTCCACACCAGACTCAGTCCACTGCCTCCTCAGATTCCCCAAGGTCTGGAATCGGTCCTTCTCCACAATCTTCCTCAGGGTCCGGTCTCCTCTTCTCGTTGTACAGCGTTTTCTGCCACATTGTTTCCTTCCAACAGACTTACCATTGAGGTGCCTTGATACAGCACTCTGGGAACAGCCTATTTGTTGAGAAATTTCTTTCTGGGTCTTACCCTCTTGCTTGAGGGTGTCAATGATGGCCTTCTTGACATCTGTCAGGTCGCTAGTCTTACCCATGATGGGGGTTTTGAGTAATGAACCAGGCAGGGAGTTTATAAAAGCCTTAGGTATCTTTTGCATGTGTTTAGAGTTAATTAGTTGATTCAGAAGATTAGGGTAATAGGTCGTTTAGAGAACCTTTTCTTGATATGCTAATTTATTGAGACAGGTTTTTTGGGTTATCAGGAGTTGTATGCCAAAATCATCAGTATTAAAACAATAAAAGACCTGACAAATTTCAGTTGGTGGATAATGAATCTATAATATATGAAAGTTTAATTGTAATCATTACATTATGGTAAATAATGAAATTTAACACTATATGCTAATTTTTTGAGAAGGACCTGTTCTGTGTAATTTTCTGATTCTAAGCATGTACTAGAGAAAGAAATGAGAGCAAAAATAATGGGTTTGCTTCCAGTACATTTACATAGCATCACGTTTGCAGTCATTTCCTAATCTATGTTTAGGGTTTGTGCACACATTGCATTTTCGTCGTGCAGATTTGTCACAAAACCTGAAGGGAATCCTGATGCCAGCAAAGTGAATAAGACTCCTAAAGTCTCATGCCCATGTTACTTATTTGTGACTTCCAGATTTGGTGCAGATTCACATGTGCAGCATGTCAATTCTTTCAGCATTTTTTTTAACCCATTGACTTCAATGAAGTCCGTTAAAAGCTGTAAAAATGCGGGTCTAAAAATGATTGCAGATTTGCTGTGTTTTTGTATGTGTTTTTAAGCAGCAGTGAATGCTAGAGATAATAGAAATACATTCATGGCCGAAATTTTTGGCATCCCTGAAATTGTTCCATAGTATTTCTCCCAGAAAATTATTGCAATTACACATGTTTTTTTGTTATACACATGCTTATTTCCTAATTGGGTATTGCAACAACACACAAAAAGAGAGAAAAAGGGCAATTTGGACATAATTTCACACAATACTCAAACAATGGACCAGACAAAATTGTTGGCTCCCTTAAATTAATATTTAGTTACACACCCTTTGGAATAAATAACTACAATCCATCACTTCCCATAACCATCATCAAGATTCTCAATGGGAATTTTGGACCACTCTTCTTTTGCAAACTGCTCCTGGTCTCTCATTTGAAAGATGCCTTCTCCCATCAGCAAGTTTACGGTCTCTCCGCAGGTGTTCAATGGGATTTAGATCTGGACTCATTGCTGGCCACTTAGAAATGGATGGAAACAAAATCACTGGAAAGTTGCTGAGTGCTTTTTCAAGCATGTTTGGGGTCATTGCGTTCTAGGTCTTCCAACATGACAAACACAAGTTTCTGACACTGGACACTGTATTAGCAACTCAAAATCTTTTGATCCTTAATTTCATGATGCCTTGCACACAGTTAATGCGCCCAGAGTCAGAGGCAGCAAAACAACCCCAAAACATCTTTGAACCTAACCTCCACCATATTTGACTGTAGGTATTGTGTTCTTTTCTTTGTAGGCCTCGTTCCGGTTTTGGTAAACAGTAGAATTATGTGCTCTATCTTGGTCTCATCTGTCCACAAGCCGCTTTCCCAGAAAGATTTTGGCTTACTCGCGAACATTTTGCAAACTGCGATAAAGCTTTTTTTGTCTGTATCAGCAGTGGGGTCCTCATAGGTCTCCTGCCATAGAGTTTCATTTCATTCAAATGTTGACAGTTCTTACTGACACTGATGCATTCTGAGACTACAGGACAGCTTGATTTTTTTTTTTTGTAACTTGATTGGGGTTGTTTATCCATCATTCGGACTATCCTGCACTGCGACTTTTCATCTATTTTTTTTCTCTACTGTCCATATCCAGGGAGATTGGCTGCAATTCTTTGTTTTTTTTTTTTTTTTTTTTTAAATACACAAAGGAAAAAAAACTTGTATGGCAAAACTTGTAATTGCAATAATTTTCTTGGAGAAATTCTTACATTTCTGGAACAATTTCAAGGGTGCCAGCACTTTCAGCCATGACTGTAGATAATAGAGAGAAATAGACATATATTAGCACAACCCCCAACATAAAATTGCACCCCATGGAGCTTATTGGACAACTTTTTATGATTAAATGAAGAAAAGAACACACTGGGCCCCCCATTTTTTGTAAAGAGCAAAGGTAAAGCAGACAGCTGATATCGGGCCAGGAAGGTCCATGGTTATTGGGTCCTTCCCAGGCTAAAATACCAGTCCACTTTACCCAGATTGCCTTGGCTCTTCCCTATTGCTCTGGTGCAGGGGCAATGTGGCTTGGAGTTGATGTCCGCTGTGTCTGATGACTATCAGATACCATCATTACTAACAGAGTAAAGGTACCTTCACACATAACGATATTGTTAACGATATCGTTGCTATTTGTGACGTAGCAACGATATCGTTAATGAAATCGTTCTGTGTGACAGCGACCAACGATCAGGCCCCTGCTGGGAGATCGTTGGTCGCTGAATAAAGTCCAGAACTTTATTTCGTCGCTGGACTCCCTGGAGACATCGCTGGATCGGCGTGTGTGACACCGATCCAGCGATGTCTTCGCTGGTAACCAGGGTAAACATCGGGTAACTAAGCGCAGGGCCGCGCTTAGTAACCCGATGTTTACCCTGGTTACCATGCTAAAAGTAAAAAAAAACAAACACTAGATACTTACCTACAGCTGTCTGTCCTCCAGCGCTGTGCTCTGCACTCCTCCTGTACTGGCTGTGAGCCGGAAAGCAGAGCGGTGACGTCACCGCTCTGCTTTCCGGCTCCCAGACAGTACAGGAGGAGTGCAGAGAAGCAGAGCGCAGCGCTGGAGGACAGACAGCGGTAGGTAAGTATGTAGTGTTTGTTTTTTTTTTACTTTTAGGATGGTAACCAGGGTAAACATCGGGTTACTAAGCGCGGCCCTGCGCTTAGTAACCCGATGTTTACCCTGGTTACCGGCATCGTTGGTCGCTGGAGAGCGGTCTGTGTGACAGCTCTCCAGCGACCAAACAGCGACGCTGCAGCGATCCGGATCGTTGTCGGTATCGCTGCAGCGTCGCTTAATGTGAAGGGGCCTTAAGAACAAAGAAACACATACACACTCTCACACTATCCCTCGTTCACCAATTTATAGAAAAAAAAAAAGTTCCCAGGTTTGCTGTAGTCCACAAATGGACACCTGAAAAACACAAACTGAGAAACACAAGACCCTGTCCCACGTTCACCAATTTTAGAAAAGATTCCACGCATGTCCGCCGTAGTCCAGAGCGCAGAGTGACCGCAGCGGCATTACTGACGTCACTGCTCATTAGAGGCGCCGGGTCACACCTCCCTGTGCAGTAACGTCAGTAGCATCACTGCTCCTCAGAGATTCCTGGATACTCTACGCCCTGGATTATGTCGGACATGTTGGAAACTTTTTTTAATTTGAGACACGAATAGTGTCAGGGGGTAAGTTTTCTTTTTCTGGGTTAAGAATAGGGGTTTCTGATGGACACCTCCAACAGGTCTTGATGTCAGCTGTGTATTTTGGACACTACCCCATCAACCCCAAGTCACATTACCCAGACTGCCAACACACCAAGGCAATTGGGAAGAGTCATGGCTGGGCGCCGATTGCATCTGTGATGCTCCACTTCTGGGGCAGCTGCGAGCAGGTATTTTTAGGCTGGGAAGAGTTGAATAACCATGGACCTTCCCAGCCTGATAATTGTTTGCTCTTACCTTTTTTGCTTTTTTTTTTTTTTTTACCTTTTTGCTTTTTACCTTTTGTTCTATATATAATATATATATATATATATATATATATATATATATATATATATATATATATATATATATATATATATATATATATATATAGCACTACTTTGCCATTTTCATAAGTCCAATAAGCTCCACAGGGTGCAACTTTATAATGTCGGGGGGGTTGTGCAATTATATGGCTATATGTTTGCCTATAGCATTTATTGATGTCCAACAATGCTGGTTTTTGCCGCCGTGTTTTTCTTACCAAGATACGGAGAAATTTCTGCATCCAAATACTCAACGTGTGCACATACCCTTACTGTCCATGGTGAACCTTGCCTGAGGGACGCTCTGGTGTTCTTGAATATCAGGTATTTCTTGTTGGTTGAGTTTTGTCCTTCCACATACAGACCACGTGTATATGGCTGCACAAGGTAAACAGGATGACTACATGCATTCTATTATCACTGCAGTCTCCTACATGGCCATGTACTAAGGGTACCGTCACACTGAAATGACGCTGCAGCGATACGACAACGATGTAGATCGCTGCAGCGTCGCTGTGTGGTCGCTGGAGAGCTGTCACACAGACAGCTCTCCAGCGACCAACGATCCCGAAGTCCCCTGGTAACCAGGGTAAACATCAGGTTACTAAGCGCAGGGCCGCGCTTAGTAACCCGATGTTTACCCTGGTTACCAGCGTAAATGTAAAAAAAACCAAACATTACATACTTACATTCCGTGTCTGTCCTCCGGCGCTGTGCTTTCCTCTGCACTGTCAGCGCCGGTCAGCCGGAAAGCAGAGCGGTGACGTCACCGCTGTGCTTTCCGGCTGGCCGGCGCTGACACAGGATGCAGGAGGAGTGCAGAGAAGCAGAGCGCCGGGGACAGACAGCTTAAGGTAAGTATGTAGTGTTTTTTTTTTTTTTTACATTTACACTGGTAACCAGGGTAAACATCGGGTTACTAAGCGCGACCCTGCGCTTAGTAACCCGATGTTTACCCTGGTTACCAGTGAAGACATCGCTGAATCGGCGTCACACACGCCGATCCAGCGATGTCAGCGGGAGATCCAGCGACGAAATAAAGTTTCAGACGATCTGCTACGACGTACGATTCTCAGCGGGGTCCCTGATTGCTGCTGCGTGTCAGACACAGCGAGATCGTAACGATATCGCTGGAACGTCACGGATCGTGCCGTCCTAGCGATCAAAGTGCCACTGTGTGACGGTACCCTAAGTCTTGTACGCAATCTTACCCTTCCCTTTTTAAAAATGAGAAACTGGAAAAGTGTCACCATATACTAACAATCACTTTGGCCATAAATATGGTGCCAACAGGATTTTTAAAATTAGAAACCCCCTTAGTTAGGAAAAAATAATAAAATAAAAATATGTATTTCCATTTTCCAATTAGGGTTGGGGCTAAAGTTGGTTAGGGTTGGTATCAGGGCTAGGGTTGGCATTGGGGTTGGGATTAGGGTTAGGTTTGAGGTTGGAGTTGAGATTAGGATTAGGGGTGTGTTGGGTTTAAGGTTTTGATTAGGGTTATGGTTAGGGTTGGGATTAGGGTTAGGGGTGTTTTGGGGTTAGGGTTGTGATTAAGGTTATGGATCGGGTTGGGGTTAGAATTGCGGGGGTTTCCACTGTTTAGGTACATCAGGGGGTCTCCAAACGCGACAGCCAATTTTGCGCTCAAAAAGTCAAATGATTGACCTTGAGAAAGACACTTCTATGTGTCGATACGCGTGGGTCCAGTACATACCTTGCCTGACTGCTTCACTTCATGGGGGGCGACTGACATCCGAGATTAGGGTGAAGTATCTGTTCCTCCACTATTATGGCCTCTCTGAAGTAACTACCTCTCTGCTTATCCCTTTGCCTGCTGGGCTCCTTTTTAGGTGATTGTATTCATGTTTTTCAGGGAAATCCCAATTTTTTGTGGGATGTATTGTATTGATATTATGCTATTTTCATGATGGCAGCATGTATACATCTAATTAATTGTATTAGCCTGCATAAATTGGTTGCCTTTCTAGTTATTTAACATTTTATTAAGGTTAAGACTGAGTGTATCTGTTATATTGAGCGTTGTGACATGCAGTAGGTTTTTTGAGTATTTAACTCATTATTATGTATGACCGATACTTTTTGTGACTATTGTTCAAGTAGGGACTTTTAAATGTTTTTGAACCTGTTTTGTTTGTGGGGATTTCCAATAAAAATAAATATATTTTTTGTATTGTAATCTATTTGGTGATCCCTGTTCTTTTATGCATATGCCTCTATGATTCTATGCTACTACTTGTATCATATGAATTAGGTGATCAAAATGTGGATTGATTTTTTTGATGGTGCTCGCTTACATTTATAGATTTTCAAAAAGTCAAATGGTGCTCCCTCCCTTCTGAACTCTGTCGTGCGTCAAAACAGTGGTTTACCCCCACATATGGGGCATCAGCGTACTCTGGAGAAACTGGACCCCAAACGTTGTTGTCCAATTAGTCCTGTTACCCTTGCGAAAATAAAAAAAAATTGGGGGCTAAAACATTTTTGTGGGAAAAAAATGATTTTTTTTTTTCACGGCTCTGCGTCAAACTTCTGTGAAGCACTTGGGTGTTAAAAATGCTCACTACATATCTAGATAAGTTCCTTGGGGGGTCTAGTTTCCAAAATAAGGTCACTTGTGGAGGTTTCTACTTTTTAGATACATCAGGGGCTCTGAAAATGCAGCATGACACCCGCAGACCATTCCATCAAAGTCTGCATTTTAAAACGTCATTACTTCCCTTCCGAGCCCCGACGTGCGCCCCAAAAGTGGTCCCCCCACATATGGGTTATCACCGTACTCAAGACAAATTGGACAACTTTTGGGGTTTAATTTCTCCTGTTACTCTTGGGAAAATAAAAAAATTGGGGACTAAAAAAATCATTTTTGTGAGGAAAATTTTTTTTCACGACTCTATATAACGGTTCCCTGTATGTGGAACGGGCGCCCCAGTACAGAGAGTGCTGTCAGCTTTTGCTTTTCTTGGTGGACTCTGTATAACTAGTAATGAGCAAAAGTGTGAACTTTCCCATGCAGCAGTGGTGCCGTAAGGGAGCTCACCGGAGCTGATCAGCTGATGAACTCTAGTGACCTCTCTCATGGCAGCTTAGTGGTAGACTGCGGGAGCAATTACCTCCTGTATCGCTGGCTGTCTTTGAGAGCAGTCACATCACTGATGTGACTGCTGTCAAAGTGATCGGGATCGTCGTGAGACATTACAGATTATCTTCTCGGTGGACAGGTGAGGAATATTATGGTTTATTTTATTTTGGTTGCAGGAGAAGTTGGCATCGGTGGATTATGCATTTGGCGAGTATGGTTTAATTAAGATTATTAAAGGAGTCTGTGTCATTATTTCAAATAAAGAACTTTATTCTGGGTTTTTTTAATACAATATCACTATGGGGTTACTAATGGATAGGAGTCTTATAGACACATCCATTACTAACCTGTGGGCTTAATGTCACCTGACAATACAAAGGTGACACCAACCCCACATATTAGCCCTACTTGCCACTGCTACATGGCAAGTGGGAAGAGCAAGGCCAAGTGCCAGAATTGGCACAACATATCGATGTGCCTTTTCTGGAGCAGCTGAGAGCTGATGTTTTTTAGTCTGGGTGGGGGCCAATAT
Source organism: Ranitomeya imitator (assembly GCF_032444005.1). Taxonomy (NCBI): domain Eukaryota; kingdom Metazoa; phylum Chordata; class Amphibia; order Anura; family Dendrobatidae; genus Ranitomeya; species Ranitomeya imitator. The sequence continues at coordinate 736,237,421 of NC_091284.1, read as the reverse complement.
CAATGGCCCCTTCATAGGCTATTCATATCAGTCCACAGCTGTCTGCCTAGCCTTTGCTGGTTAGATTTTTATAAGGAACCCTATGTAATTTCTCCCTGTAAACTAGCCAGTAAAGTCTAAGCAAACAGCTGTGAGCTGATATTAATATCCTTGGGAATCTTTATGGCCATTGGCTCCTTCCTAGAATATTATCAACTGTCGGCTTTCCCTCTGCTGGTTATTAAAATTATGCGGGAGCCCACCCAACATTTTTTTTTTTTCTTTAAAATGAACAGTTGCTGTCTGGTTGCAGCCTAGGTACGTTCGTTAAGGCTCCTACTTAGGGTACCGTCACACAGTGGCATTTTGATCGCTACGACGGCACGATTCGTGACGTTCCAGCGATCTCGCTGTGTCTGACACGCTCCTGCGATCAGGGACCCCGCTGAGAATCGTACGTCGTAGCAGATCGTTTGAAACTTTCTTTCGTCGTCTAGTGTCACGCTGTGGCGGCATGATCGCATGGTGTAACAAAGGTGTGCACGATATTGTATACGATGTGCGCATAGTAACCAACGGCTTCTACATCGCACATACGTCATGAAATTATCGCTCCAGCGTCGTACATTGCAAAGTGTGACAGCAGTCTACGACGCTGGAGCGATATTGTTACGATGCTGGAGCGTCACGGATCGTGCCGTCGTAGCGATCAAAATGCCACTGTGTGACGGTACCCGCTGGTGACAATGTGTGTGTTTACTTATTGGCTTAGTAATGAGGCTGTCTGGCTGATACCTTTTCATTATTAAGCCCACAGCTAGGTGTCAATGACAGCTGCTGACACCAAGCCCTACTACTGCATCAGCATGAAGAAGGTGGTGTTGAACCAAGAAATTACATCACAAAACTTTTTTTTTTTTTAATCTTTATTTAGCTCAAAAAAAGCAGTCAGTGCTGTACAAAAAAGCATGCAAAAACACACCAAAACGCCCCCCCCCCCCCTGCCAAGAGATGCAGAAACCTTGCAGAAATTTCTGCAAGCAAATGCTCAGCGTGCGCACATAGCCTAAAGCTGGGAAACTTGCATCACCTGGCCTTTCCGAATAATGATGGTGACCAAGCCATAACCCTAACAGGCTAGTAACTTTGATCAAGGTGTCGGACTTTAAGCTATCTGAGCACACACATTTCCAAGAGTACCCAAGCTTTTGCATGGGCCCATTTCCCTTTTCTTAATTTTTAAAATATAAAAAATGAAAATATATATTTTCTATTGCCTAAAATGCAAAGAAAATTTGTCATCTTTAACTTTAGCCCTTTCGGAGATAATTTAATCTTCAACTTTCTTAACTGTTCACAATAATATTAATTTTGACCAGGGGTGTCCAAACTGACATGTCACTGTAATGCTAGTAATGGAGTCCAAATATTCCACCACATTTGCTTTGCACTGTTTGACAAAACATCTTTATGATGGTTGGTCACTTTCTAATATAATTTTCACAAATGTGCTGAAGGCCACTTTATACACCATCTCGAATGTCTTCATTTGCAAAGCTCTGGTTAGACGGTTTTTGTGGAGAAACTTCAGGATTTGCTTTGGTTGTACTATTGTTTGGCGATTTGCTCATTTAAAGAGGTCTTCTTCTGAAGTGTTGCCCACATGTTTTTTTGTTTTTTTTTTTCCTGAAAGACTGCAGAAGCATGGTCAGAACGGGACTCTGGCGTGAGGGACCACATATGGGAGAAAGTGTTTAGCGCCATACTCCCCTCTATGTTCCAGAACAAAGAACTGCTCTAAGAATGCCGGGCTCCCAGCCATCATCTGCTCACGTGGCTGCAATCTGGAAGGAGTTGTCTGTTCTAAGACGACTCTTCTAATAAAAAGCTGTTTTTGGCGGGGGGTTTTGATGTTTTAGAACCAAACATATGTTGGTATGAGTGCAATGCATAGGTAAGCATTCACCCTGTGACCATTTAACAAGCAGAACCGAAGATGAAAACAAAATGAGCAAATGCCCTGTAGTAAGCAGATAAATGGTAATAGTACATGTAAATAACATGGGGTAGTTAGTTAACATTATTTTGATTAAAAAAAAAAAAAAAACACAAAAAATGGAGTGTCATCCCACCACAAGGTGTTCCCAATAGTGACGGTACCTACCATGTGGTGGTCTCCTCGCTATGTGTCAGCTGTGGAAAGCTATATAAACAAAATGAACAGCTCAAAAAAAAAAAAAAAAAAGGGGGGAACCATGCAAAAATACTAGACGGGACCAAAAAGCTGAACAGAGCATATATTGGTATAAGTGCACTTCATAGGTGAGCATTCACACTGCGGCCAGTAGACGAGCCCTATGATAAAATCTGAGCAAATACCCTGTAATAAGTAGATAAATAATAATGGTACTTAATTTAACATTGTTTTGTTTAAAAAAAAAAAAAGTAAAGGCCATCCCACCACGACAAGGTGTACCCAATCGGGACTGTCCTATCTCTAATATTAAGCTTCATCCTGTCCTTGTTTGTACAAAAAAAAAAAACTGGACCAAAACACTGAGCCAGAGCACATGTTGGTATCGGTGCAATACATAGGTGTGCGTTGCATTTTTTTTTGTGTAGCAGAGATGTTCTATAAAACTTCCTACATCTCTGCCATTAGGCCGTGTCAGGGGGTGCGGGATGCTTTGCCGTACAGACTGAAAACTCTGGCTGCACCATTGAGCTCCAGGACGGCCGCCGGGGATTGTAGGTGAATGCTGCATCACAAGCATGGCTGGGCCCATAAAGGGTGGCCGAATTTTGCCATTTGTCCCACTGATACCAGCGTCCTGTGTTACCTTCTTAACCGTGCCTAGTATCTAACGTGAAGACGGCGCTTTTCTCTGTATGGCGAGATGCTGCACCTACCATGACTATCTCACTACCACTAATACGGATTTTTTTTTAGCTCGTATAAACAACGATCTTCATAATCCTCTAGTAATGTGATTTTTTTTTTTCTTCCTTGCCAGGCATTGAAAGACGAACGCAGCGATATAGAAAGCAGCTCGGAAGAGGAGGACACGGCACTAAATGGCACAAAATCAGTCCATAACACATCCAGCAACGGGGCCAACAGGATGAATGGCCAAGATTCAGGCGGCCAGTGGTCTGAAGAATAAGTGAATGGACAGCCAGCGACATAGTACTATGTTCCCTTTTGTAAAAGACATGTCATAAGACTCAGCCTAAATCATTCCTCACAAACAACCGGTCCTGAACTGAGCCGCCCCTGGAGGGTGAAGCACATTCTGCCCCAGACTGCAGCCCAGTTATTACTTGACAGTTGGTTCCGTGGATCTGGATTCGCACGCGCTGGCTGCTATATATTTTGTTCAATCTGCACCTTTTTATAAACTGTGTGCTCCCTGCTCCCCTCCTCCACCATTCATCCACTTGGGAAGAGGCAGTCGTGCACAGGCTGTGGCTGTGCTTATTGGGCCAATGTTACACTTGGTTGGTTGGTTGGCAGTTGTCGATCGCCGGGCCCTGGGGTTCACCGTGGATGAGACTACCCTCCGAGCGCCCACAGCTGTGCCAGGTACAAGGGGTGGCAACCCTTCACGAGCAGTGTGTGGAAAATGATCAGGAGTGTGCGCCTTAATGTCCTATTTTATATCATTGTTTACTTCAGTCTGTGAAAAAAAAATAAAACAAAAAATGTACATTTTTATTTATTTTTTTTGTATTTTAAAAAGGTTCTTCAATTTAAAAATTACCATTGTCATATATGCTCCCCCATCTTTGTATATGGTGCCCCCCCAATCCTTATATATGCACCCCCATCCTGGTATATATGCTCCCCCCATCCTGGTATATATACACCCCCATCCTTGTATATATGCTCCCCCCATCCTGGTATATATGCTCCCCCCATCCTGGTATATATGCTCCCCCCATCCTGGTATATATACACCCCCATCCTGGTATATATGCTCCCCCCATCCTGGTATATATGCTCCCCCCATCCTGGTATATATGCTCCCCCCATCCTGGTATATATACACCCCCATCCTGGTATATATACACCCCCATCCTTGTATATATGCTCACCCCCCATCCTGGTATATATGCTCCCCCCATCCTTGTATATGGTGCCCCCCCAATCCTTATATGCACCCCCCATCCTGGTATATATGCTCCCCCCATCCTTGTATATACACACCCCCATCCTTGAATATATGCTCCCCCCATCCTGGTATATATACACCCCCATCCTGGTATATATGCTCCCCCCAATCCTTATATATGCACCCCCATCCTTGTATATTTGCTCCCCCCATCCTGGTATATATACACCCCCATCCTTGTATATATGCCCCCCCCAATCCTGGTATATATACACCCCCATCCTGGTATATATGCTCCCCCCCATCCTTGTATATGGTGCCCCCACAATCCTTATATATGCTCCCCCCATCCTGGTATATATGCTCCCCCCATCCTGGTATATATGCTCCCCCATCGTGGTATGTATGCTCCCCCATCTTGGTATGTTTGGTCCCCCATCCTTGTATATGCTCCCCCCATCTTGGTGTATATGCTCCCCCCATCCTGGTGTATATGCTCCCCCCATCCTGGTATATATGCTCCCCCATCCTGGTATATATGCTCCCCCATCCTGGTATATATGCTCCCCCCAATCCTTATATATGCACCCCCATCCTGGTGTATATATACACCCCCATCCTTGTATATATGCTCCCCCCCCCATCCTTGTATATATGCTCCCCACCCATCCTGGTATATGCACCCCCATTCTGGTATATATACACCCCCATCCTGGTATATATGCTCCCCCCATCCTTGTATATGGTGCCCCCCCCAATCCTTATATATGCACCCCCCATCCTGGTATATATACTCCCCCCATCCTGGTATGTTTGCTCCCCCCATCCTTGTATATGCTCCCCCCATCTTGGTGTATATGCTCCCCCCATCCTGGTATATATGCTCCCCCCATCCTTGTATATGGTGCCCCCCCCAATCCTTATATATGCACCCCCCATCCTGGTATATATGCTCCCCCCATCCTGGTATGTTTGCTCCCCCCATCCTGGTGTATATGCTCCCCCCATCCTGGTATATACAGTTAGGTCCATATATATTTGGACAGACATGTTTCTAATTTTTGTTATAGACATTGCCACAATGAATTTTAGACAAAGCAATTCAGATGCAGTTGAAGTTCAGTCTTTCAGCTTTCATTTGAGGGTATCCACATTAAAATTGGATGAAGGGTTTAGGAGTTTCAGCTCCTTAACATGTGCCACCCTGTTTTTAAAGGGACCAAAAGTAATTGGACAGATTCAATCATTTTAAATAAAATGTTCATTTTTAGTACTTGATGAAAACCCTTTGTTGGCAATGACTGCCTGAAATCTTGAACTCATGGACATCACCAGACGCTGTGTTTCCTCCTTTTTGATGCTCTGCCAGGCCTTCACTGCGGTGGTTTTCAGTTGCTGTTTGTTTGTGGGCCTTTCTGTCTGAAGTTTAGTCTTTAACAAGTGAAATGCATGCTCAATTGGGTTGAGATCAGGTGACTGATTTGGCCATTCAAGAATATTCCACTTCTTTGCTTTAATAAACATCTGGGTTGCTTTGGCTTTGTTTTGGGTCATTGTCCATCTGGTCGTCGTTTCATACTACAATCAGTTTGGCTGCATTTGGCTGGATCTGATCACACAGTATGTCTCTGAATACCTCAGAATTCATTCGGCTGCTTCTGTCCTGTGTCACATCATCAATAAACACTAGTGACCCAGTGCCACTGGCAGCCATGCATGCCCAAGCCATCACACTGCCTCCGCCGTGTTTTACAGATGATGTGGTATGCTTTGGATCCTGAGCTGTACCACGCCTTCGCCATACTTTTCTCTTTCCATCATTCTGGTAGACGTTGATCTTGGTTTCATCTGTCCAAAGAATGTTCTTCCAGAACTGTGCTGGCTTTTTTTAGATGTTTTTTAGCCTTTTTATTCTTGATGCTTATGAGTGGCTTTCATCATGCAGTGAACCCTCTGTATTTACTTTCATGCAGTCTTCTCTTTATGGTAGATTTGGATATTGATACGCCGACCTCCTGGAGAGTGTTGTTCACTTGGTTGGCTGTTGTGAAGGGGTTTCTCTTCACCATGGAGATGATTCTGCGATCATCCACCACTGTTGCCTTCCGTGGGCGCCCAGGTCTTTTTGCATTGATGAGTTCACCAGTGCTTTCTTTCTCAGGATGTACCAAACTGTAGATTTTGCCACTCCTAATATTGCAACAATTTCTCGGATGTTTTTTTTAATGTTTTTGCAGCATAAGGATGGCTTGTTTCACCTGCATGGAGAGCTCCTTTGACTGCGTTTACTTCACAGCAAAACCTTCCAATTGCAAGCACCGCACCTCAAATCAATTCCAGGCCTTTTATCTGCTTATTTAAAAATTACATAATGAAGGGATTGCCCACACCTGTCCATGAAATAGCCTTGGAGTCAATTGTCCAATTACTTTTGGTCCATTTAAAAACAGGGTGGCACATGTTAAGGAGCTGAAACTCCTAAACCCTTCATCCAATTTTAATGTGGATACCCTCAAATGAAAGCTGAAAGTCTGAACTTCAACTGCATCTGAATTGTTTTGTTTAAAATTCATTGGGGTAATGTCTATAACCAAAATTAGAAAAATGTTGTCTCTGTCCAAATATATGGACCTAACTGTATGCTCCCCCATCCTGGTATATATGCTCCCCCCATCCTGGTATATATGCACCCCCATCCCATCCTGGTATATATGCTCCCCCCATCCTGGTATATATGCTCCCCCCATCCCATCTTGGTATATATGCTCCCCCATCCTGGTATATACAGTTAGGTCCATATATATTTGGACAGAGACAACATTTTTCTAATTTTGGTTATAGACATTACCACAATGAATTTTAAACAAAACAATTCAGATGCAGTTGAAGTTCAGACTTTCAGCTTTCATTTGAGGGTATCCACATTAAAATTGGATGAAGGGTTTAGGAGTTTCAGCTCCTTAACATGTGCCACCCTGTTTTTAAAGGGATCAAAAGTAATTGGACAGATTCAATAATTTTAAATAAAATGTTCATTTTTAGTACTTGGTTGAAAACCCTTTGTTGGCAATGACTGCCTGAAGTCTTGAACTCATGGACACCACCAGACGCTGTGTTTCCTCCTTTTTGATGCTCTGCCAGGCCTTCACTGCGGTGGTTTTCAGTTGCTGTTTGTTTGTGGGCCTTTCTGGCTGAAGTTTAGTCTTTAATAAGTGAAATGCATGCTCAATTGGGTTGAGATCAGGTGACTGACTTGGCCATTCAAGAATATTCCACTTCTTTGCTTTAATAAACTCCTGCGTTGCTTTGGCTTTATGTTTTGGGTCATTGTCCATCTGTAGTATGAAACGACGACCAATCCGTTTGGCTGCATTTGGCTGGATCTGAGCACACAGTATGGCTCTGAATACCTCAGAATTCATGTGGCTACTTCTGTCCTGTGTCACATCATCAATAATCACTAGTGACCCAGTGCCACTGGCAGCCATTCATGCCCAAGCCATCACACTGCCTCCGCCGTGTTTTACAGATGATGTGGTATGCTTTGGATCATGAGCTGTACCATGCCTTTGCCATACTTTTCTCTTTCCATCATTCTGGTAGAGGTTGATCTTTGTTTCATCTGTCCAAAGAATGTTCTTCCAGAACTGTGCTGGCTTTTTTAGATGTTTTTTTTAGCAAAGTCCAGTCTAGCCTTTTTATTCTTGATGCTTATGAGTGGCTTGCACCTTGCAGTGAACCCTCTGTATTTACTTTCATGCAGTCTTCTCTTTATGGTAGATTTGGATATTTATACGCCTACCTCCTGGAGAGTGTTGGTCACTTGGTTGGCTGTTGTGAAGGGGTTTCTCTTCACCATGGAGATTATTCTGCCATCATCCACCACTGTTGTCTTCCGTGGGCGCCCAGGTCTTTTTGCATTGATGAGTTCACCAGTGTTTTCTTTCTTTCTCAGGATGTACCAAACAGTAGATTTTGCCACTCCTATTATTGTAGCAATTTCTCGGATGGGTTTTTTCTGTTTTCACAGCTTAAGGATGGCTTGTTTCACCTGCATGGAGAGCTTTTTTGACCGCATGTTTACTTCACAGCAAAACCTTCCAAATGCAAGCACCGCACCTCAAATCAACTCTAAGCCTTTTATCTGCTTAATTGAGAATGACATAACGAAGGGATTGCCCACACCTGTCCATGAAATAGCCTTGGAGTCAATTGTCCAATTACTTTTGGTCCCTTTAAAAACAGGGTTGCACATGTTAAGGAGCTGAAACTCTTAAACCCTTCATCCAATTTTAATGTGGATACCCTCAAATGAAAGCTGAAAGTCTGACCTTCAACTGCATCTGAATTGTTTTGTTTAAAATTCATTGGGGTAATGTCTATAACCAAAATTAAAGAAAATGTTGTCTCTGTCCACATATATATGGACCTAACTGTATGCACCCCCATCCCATCTTGGTATATATGCTCCCCCCATCTTGGTATATATGCACCCCCATCCCATCCTGGTGTATATATGCTCCCCCCATCCTGGTATATATGCACCCCCATCCCATCCTGGTGTATATATGCTCCCCCCCCCCCCTACTGGTATATATGCACCCCCATCTCATCCTGGTGTATATATGCACCCCCATCCCATCCTGGTGTATATATGCTCCCCCCATCCTGGTGTATATATGCTCCCCCCCATCCTGGTATATATGCTCCCCACATCCTGGTATATATGCTCCCCCATCCTGGTATATATGCTCCCCCATCCCATCCTGGTATATATGCACCCCCCATCCCATCCTGGTATATATACACCCCCATCCCATCCTGGTATATATGCACCCCCATCCCATCCTGGTATATATGCACCCCCATCCCATCCTGGTATATATACACCCCCATCCCATCCTGGTATATATGCACCCCCATCCTGGTATATATGCACCCCCATCCCATCCTGGTATATATGCTCCCCCATCCTGGTATATATGCTCCCCCATCCTGCTGGCACTGCTGTTCAACATATAGAAAAAAAAAATCACGAACCCTGCTACTCACCTTCCTATCTTTCCCCCGCCATGTCGTCTTCTGAAGCTGGCAGGTGACTTTGGCATCCTAGCATTGTGGACACTATGTCCCTGCCATGCACCCAGTTGCGTGTACTGACGTCAGCTGCTGGCCTCTGATTGGCCAGCAGAGTGTATTGTGGCAGACTGACATGGCAAGTGTGCGTCACATCTAGACAGGGGATCCGATTAAAATAATACCTCAGGTGAAGAAATCCATTCTGTAGATTTTCTTTAATAATTGTTTTGTATTATCTTTGCGCATCAGGGCGGGATTGTGGGTCAGGTCTTCAGCTTTCTTTGTGTAAGGCCGGTTTCACACGTCAGTGGCTCCGGTACGTGAGGTGACAGTTTCCTCACGTACCGGAGACACTGACTCACGTAGACACATTAAAATCAATGTGTCTCTGCACATGTCAGCATGTTTTCACGGACCGTGTGTCCGTTTGCAAAACACGGAGACATGTCAGTGTTCGTGGGAGCACACGGATCACACGGACCCATTAAAGTCATTGGGTCCGTGTAAACACGTACCGCACACGGATGCTGTCCGTGTGCATTTTTCCTGTCATAGGGTTAAAATTGTAAAAATTGTTGCAATACATGGACACATGTACAGCACACGGACCCTAAAAACGTACTCACGGACATCACACGGATCCCACACAGATGGCCTACGTGAGTACATGGACACGGATAACTCCGGTACCGGAATTATCTGGACGTGTGAGACTGGCCTAACCTGTATGCCCATATTACAAAAGCATACCCATCAAAATGGTTATCCTTTTAAAAGGAGAACTTGTCAGCAGCATTTTACTAAATACAGTACAGACCGGGCCATATTGGCGCTGTCATACTGATATGGTTAATACCGCAGGTGAAGAAATCCATTTCTTGTTTGACATTTCCTTATATTCTTACCTTCGTACATCAGGGTGGGATTGTGGGTAGGGTCTTCAGATTTGATCTGTCTCCTCCGCTGTGTCTGAGCATTGCTTCATTTAAAATTGTGCGGCTTCAGTGAAATGGCACCGGTTGCACGGAGCAATCTACGCATGCGCACAATTTTATATTAAGCGATAACCAGACACGGCGGAGGAGACAGAACAAATATGAAGACCCTACCCACAATCCCACCCTGATGTACGAAGGTAAGAATATAAGGAAATGTCAAATAAGAAATGGATTTCTTCACCTGCGGTATTAACCAGATCAGTATGACAGCGCCAATATGGCCCGGTCTGTAAGGAAAACCATTTTGATGAATATAGTATTTAAGAAGTGGTGGGAACTCCTTTATTTTGGCACAATATCTCCAGGGGAACAGGTGTGCCTCCTCCCAGTAGTGTGATATAAGCTGCTTCCCGCAGTGACCACATGATGGCGCTGTAAGCACACTGTATATGGGTAATGGACTATAGCGTCACGGCAGCTGCAATCAGAAGTACTCAACCCTTCCCAGAAATGTACACACTGCTGTCTGCAATAAACCGATGAAAACAAGAACAATTTAAATATCTCAGCGTGACCAATGTCACAAGTGATTTCTCCAAATTCACTACAAAATGACACTTTTGAAGACTACAGCAGCCTCGGCATGAATAAACCCCTTAATGGATTCTTCTGTAGAGATGGTACAAATCCTGGCCACTGGACCGAGTCCTGTGAACCATCAGTCATCTATGGCCATCGGACTGGAACCCAGAGAATCGCCTCCTACCTTCCAGCATCTGCAGCGCTTCTTTTTATTATCTGGGCTGGAGCGATGTCACATGTGCGTCACACCGCAACATGATATTGTGCCGGGCTGGCAAATAAAAGTAGAGCCAGGGATGGCGTCATGTCAGAGGCAGTTTCCAGGGCACAGATTAGTGCGCTGACCTGGTCCTGTGAATCCATTTCCAACCTTCTTGAGCCTTTAGGCTATGTGCACACTTTGCAGATTCCACTGCGGATTTTTCCGCAGCGGAATTGCAAAATCCGCAGTGAAAACCCATCGCGGTTTTTACTGCGGATTTATCGCGGTTTTTACTGCGTTTTCTTCTGCGGATTTTCAACTGCAGTTTTCTATTGGAGCAGCTGAAAATCTGCAGAAAAGAAGTGACATGCTGCGGAATGTAATCCGCAGCGTTTCCGCGCGGATTTTTCTGCAGCATGTGCACAGCGTTTTTTGTTTCCCATAGGTTTACATTGAAATGTAAACTCATGGGAAACTGCTGCGGATCCGCAGCGGTCAAATCCGCTGCGGATCCGCAGCAAAATCCGCAAAGTGTGAATATAGCCTTAGTACTTGGTGGAGCGCCTCCGGCTGTTGTGACCTGCTGCGGATGTGTAACCAGCCACCAGCTTCTGGCAGCATTCCCGATGTGGCATTTTGTCTTGAGTTTGGAGAAACCACTTGTTCTGTTTCTCGTATTGAGTTACATTGTGCTTTTCTCATTGGTTTACTGAAACCGGCGGAAAGATTGTAAATTTTGTTAATAAACCCAATTAGCAGTGGGGGTTGAGTAGTTTTGATTGCAGTTGTATACCCCAATGGTTGTGTTTTATTAAAAGGTTTAGCAAGGGATTTGATTTCAGAGCCATTATCCTAATGCAAAACGTGTAAGCGGCCTTCCACCTACCATACGCCATGTGCCGGACAGACCTTTGTGCCTCTCAGGTGCCAGGATCTGATCACAACTGGAATGTGGGCAAATCGAATGTGAGCTAAGCCCACCGGCATCAGGGGCTTATCTTACAGCATTCAGGAATGTTGTAGATAAGCCCCCGATGTATCCTGAAAGATGAGAAAAAGACGTTAGATTATACTCACCCAGGGGCGGTCCCGCTGCGGTCCGGGGTCTCCCATCTTCATAGGATGACGTCCTCTTGTCTTCAAGCTGCGGCTCCGGTGCAGGTGCACTTTGTCTGTCCTGTTGAGGGCAGAGCAAAGTACTGCAGTATGCAGGCGCCGGCCCCTGCGCACTGCAGTACTTTGCTCTGCCCTCGAGGGCAGACAAAGTACACCAGAGAGTGAATGCAAGAAGAGGACGTCATCGTAAGAGGCCCCGGACCGCGACACCCATCGGACCGGACCACAGCGGGACCGCCCCTGGGTGAGTATAATCTAACCTCTTTTTCTCACCTTTCAGGTAACATCGGGGGCTTATCTACAGTATTCCACAATGCTGTAGATAAGCTCCTGATGCTGGTGGGCTTAGCTCACCTTCAATTTTGGGGGTGACAGGTTCCCTTTTAATATGTCCTCTTTGTGAAAATAGTATGGTACTTTATAAACGTCATGTTCTGCCCCTGAAAGATTGTGAACCTTGGGTCCTGCTCCATCACAAGCGCTATGCTAGTATTTCTCTTATTCTGTGCTAAATGGAAGCACCGTGTAGTAGTAAAAAGCTGCAGGTTTCTACAAGATGGCGCACATGGCTTTGTCACAAACATTAGCCCTTGCCTGTACAGGTCTCCTGATCTGCATAAAACACAATTATTTTAAGACAAATTTCTTGGGAAATGTCCCAAGCCTGTGAAGTGCTTCAGTCACCAGACCGCTGCAACCAATCGTCACAGCGCTGCAGCCAAAGACCAACCCCAGCAGTCACGTGTCACTGTAGTGACCGATTCTAGAGACAGGCGAGGATGCCTCACTTTAGCATTTTGGAGACTTTCCTGTGGTCTGATTTTTTTTTTTTCCAATTAACAACCCCATTAATGACAATTATAAGTGTACAATAGTATTGAATCTATGGCAGAAAATTATCACCTCTTCAGCTGAAATGTGAGTCTATATAGAAATTTATTTGTACTGAAAAAAAAAGTATTTTACATAAAAAAAAAAAAAAAGTAAATTACAGCCCGATAATGTAAGACTGTCTCCACTGCACATTGGATTGCTGAGGCTGATGCGGTATTACTTCATGTACGCAGCATCTCCAGTGCTGGACGGAACTGAGCGCAGCTCTTTCAGTCTTTCATAATGGCTTCTGTCTGGTTCTCTGCCGCCAACGCCAGTTGTTCCCTCCGCTTGAAGTACCGATACGCCCGGACACTGCACAGGTAGCCACCATACAGCGTCAGCAGCATCATGGACCCAGAAAACACCTTATAACCAATGTCTGCCAGGCGCCTGGAGGAAGCCATCCTTATCCTGAAAAGAGAGAAAAAGAATAAAATGGGGCCTTCTGCTTGGCTCGGCTGATATAAATATACAATGTGAGACTCACAGCGACTGTCCCGCGATTACAACTACTCCCATACCAGACCCTACGTGTCTCACTGTTGGGGCGATATCAAATCTGGGGTTCCCTATTTTGTTAGTCTTGTATTTAAAGACTGTGTGGCCCCCACTCTATTCCAACAGGTGACATAGGACCCACATTCTTGTGATCAGTCAGACCCCAAGCAATAAGACACTTATCACATAGTTAGGATTATTGGACAACCACTTTAAAGGGGATGTCAAGTGCGGCTCACTTGGACGTCCGGAGGGGAAAAGTCAGAGACTCATTGGTGGACAGTGAGCAAAGAATGGTTTGTTTCTTCATAGCAAACTGCACTCGGGGGAGAAGATTTCCTGTTAGGGGACAACCCCTCAAACTAAATATGTCACAGAGTTACACACTGTCAGAATGTGCTGTATGGAAGAAATTGCTTGTCTTGACGAGAAGCTCCCGATTCATGACGTTTCGTCCATACAAAATTTTCTTCAAAATCATTACCCTCGTAGCATCTGTTCACGCAGCCTCCGTGCACTTAATAGCCCTGTGTCTGTACTGTACACACTGACCGATCGGTTAATGCAGCGTTATGTGCCTACCCTATTCAGTATATTATGGCCGTATTGTACAATATCAGCACATTTTACCATTTACCTGTCGTGTCTCCACTATTTCCTCATAGATTGTACGCTGCGAGAAGGACCCTCACTCCTCTTGGTGTCGGAGTTATGTGTTATTCAGTAATGTCTATCTGTACAAGTCCCCGCTAAAATTGGAAAGTGCTGTGCAATATGTTAACGACAAAATTTGCCTCTTTTTAGAGCCAAAAAACACGAGTTTTCAAAGCTTTGTATTTTACTTTGATTCTCTTGGTTGATTGAGGATCACTTTGAAAGTTCAGCTCTTTGATATGGTCATAAGTGAGCTGAGAGGAGATGAGAAAAAGACAGAAAAGGGGATCAACACCCCTCATAAGTAGGGTTGAGCTAAATTTAAAATATTTGGTTCGATTACGATCAGCGGCGAGTATTGTTTTTCCACTATTCACCGAACATTATTGGAGTAAATGGAAGTAGGAATGACTGAATATGATCAGAACTGATCAAACATAAATTTGGCACCAATAGGGTACAAACATGGCAAATTCAGATTCGGCAACCGATTCGGAACATATTCGCTCAACTCCACTCCTAAGGAGCTCACTGACAAATTCTTAGTTAATCTCATTCTGCAGCCAGCAATCAGCAGGGAAACACAGAGCCTTAAAACAAAATTACAAGGTATTTTTTAGCTCAAAATAAGTGAAAAATAATAATATAATAATGTCCATGTACAATGGTCCCCAGACTCCCCTCATTCTAGAAATCAGGATTGGACTGTTGGATTTTTTTGTTGCTGAAGTGTTTGGCATGAAACTGTAGAGAAAAAAAGGGGGTCAGGAGGAATAGCCCTTGGCTTACAGCCATACATGTTTGGAGTGGCACCGGCTACTAAAATTCCTCCCACAATGTTATTTTATGGCAAATACCGATGCAGTTAGTCACAAAACAAAGCTGGATCAGGAAGTAATAGGAGAAGGCAAAATCGTAAGACCAAACCCTGCTCACTCCAGTGATCATATAACCTACAGTATGACACGTGCGTCTACCATGGTGCACCCTAAGTAGTGCAATACATTACTGCATTGGATGAGCCGATCTCTTCCGACCCCGATGGCACATACCCAATTAGCTGCAGCAATCACCTGACATCATGGAAAAGGAAGCCAAGAAAGCGGTGGCCAGCAGTACAGAGGAGGGGCGGGGGTCACTTAGGGAAGATCTACTATATAATTGTCTAAGGGTCACTTCCGTCTGTCTGTCCTTCTGTCTGTCACGGTTATTCATTCGCTGATTGGTCTCGCCAGCTGCCTGTCATGGCTGCCGCGACCAATCAGCTACGGGCACAGTCCGGAAGAAGATGGCCGCTCCTTACTCCCCGCAGTCAGTGCCTGTCGCCCGCATACTCCCCTCCGGTCACCGCTAACATAGGGTTAATGCCGGTGGTAATGGACCGTGTTATGCCACGGGTAACGCACTCCGTTACCGCCGCTATTAACCCTGTGTGTCCCCAACTTTTAACTATTGACGCTGCCTATGCGGCATCAATAGTAAAAAATGTAATGTTAAAAATAATAATAAAAAAAAAACCTGCTATACTCGCCCTCCGTAGTCGCTCGCGCCGGCCACCATCTTCCGTTGCAGGTTCCGGTGGCAAAGATGGTATGGAGAAGGACCTGCCATGACGTCACGGTCATGTGACCACGACGTCATCACAGGTCCTGCGCTCATACCAACCCTGGGACCAGAAGCTGCCATGGACTGCAAGGTGCCTTCGGAAAGGTGAGTATATGTTTATTTTTTTAACCTGTGACAAACCTGGCTGGGCAATATACTACGTGGGCTGTGCAATATGCCACGTGACTGGGCAATATACTACGTGACTGGGCAATATACCACGTGACTGGGCAATATACTACGTGACTGGGCAATATACCACGTGACTGGGCAATATACCACGTGACTGGGCAATATACCACGTGACTGGGCAATATACCACGTGGCTGGGCAATATACCACGTGGCTGGGCAATATACTACGTGACTGGGCAATATACTACGTGACTGGGCAATATACCACGTGACTGGGCAATATACCACGTGACTGGGCAATATACCACGTGGCTGGGCAATATACCACGTGGCTGTGCAATATACCACGTGACTGGGCAATATACCACGTGACTGGGCAATATACCACGTGACTGGGCAATATACCACGTGGCTGGGCAATATACCACGTGACTGGGCAATATACCACGTGGCTGGGCAATATACCACGTGGCTGGGCAATATACCACGTGACTGGGCAATATACCACGTGACTGGGCAATATACCACGTGACTGGGCAATATACCACGTGACTGGGCAATATACCACGTGACTGGGCAATATACCACGTGGCTGGGCAATATACCACGTGACTGGGCAATATACCACGTGACTGGGCAATATACCACGTGACTGGGCAATATACTACGTGACTGGGCAATATACCACGTGGCTGGGCAATATACCACGTGGCTGTGCAATATACCACGTGACTGGGCAATATACTACGTGACTGGGCAATATACCACGTGACTGGGCAATATACTACGTGACTGGGCAATATACCACGTGACTGGGCAATATACCACGTGACTGGGCAATATACTATGTGACTGGGCAATATACCACGTGGCTGGGCAATATACCACGTGGCTGTGCAATATACCACGTGACTGGGCAATATACCACGTGACTGGGCAATATACCACGTGACTGGGCAATATACCACGTGACTGGGCAATATACCACGTGGCTGGGCAATATACCACGTGGCTGGGCAATATACCACGTGGCTGGGCAATATACCACGTGACTGGGCAATATACTACGTGACTGGGCAATATACTACGTGACTGGGCAATATACCACGTGGCTGTGCAATATACCACGTGACTGGGCAATATACTACGTGACTGGGCAATATACCACGTGACTGGGCAATATACCACGTGACTGGGCAATATACCACGTGGCTGGGCAATATACCACGTGGCTGGGCAATATACCACGTGACTGGGCAATATACCACGTGACTGGGCAATATACTACGTGACTGGGCAATATACCACGTGGCTGGGCAATATACCACGTGGCTGGGCAATATACCACGTGGCTGGGCAATATACCACGTGGCTGGGCAATATACCACGTGGCTGGGCAATATACCACGTGGCTGGGCAATATACCACGTGGCTGGGCAATATACCACGTGGCTGGGCAATATACTACGTGGACATGCATATTCTAGAATACCCGATGCGTTACAATCGGGCCACCATCTATAGTGTCTAATAACAGAGGACACCTCATGTGAAGTTATCAGCTATCCATAGCAGAGGAGCCACCATACTGCCCCCGAGAACAGGGCCCTGCAGAGCCCCAGGAATATGGCGCAGGGTCTGGGAAGTGCACCACTGCCCGCTTCATTCTCTACGGGACTGGCGGAGATAGCAGTAACTTAGACAATATGTGGGGCTCTGCAGGTCAGAGGAGGGCCCCCCAGCGGGTCTGTACATGCGAAGGCCTCTTGTACATGCTGTGCGGGCCCTATGCTCCAGCTATCCGCACAGCCCATCCTGTATTATCACCTCCACCCCCGCGGACAGAGGCGCTGCCCCCTAAAATACCCACATAACACAACGCACGACTTTACCTGTGACTTTCAGCCTCGCTCTGACGTCATTTCCAACAGGAAACACATGATTCCACCGAATAACCATAGAGAGGAGCCCTTCTAGCTGGACTCTCTGGAGACATTATCTATCGTAAAAAAAAAAAAGAGCGGCGCCTGTGAGACCACGTGACTAGAGTTCACCAATCAGCCTGGAGCACTTGCCCTGTGGTGAGCCGGCCCCAGGTGGGCAGTGTAGACGTCTCACTGCGCTTTTCGCACGTTACTTTTCTCCATTGTTGTTGTCAGTTTTCCCTTGTGGCAGTGGGACCTTCCTCTCCATTCCCCTTAGGTGTTTTGAGGGGACGGACTAAACTGCATATTGGGATTATGGGATGATGGGATGATGGGCTGCAATACTAGATTCCAACACTAGATGGCAGCACATTTTACAAATGCAGCCCAGGAAATGACTTCTTGTAATATAGCAAGAAGGGAATTCAATGGAAATACTTAAATGAATCAGAACATCCACAGGGCTGGATTAAAGTTTAATAATAGAACCAGGGAAAAAAGATTGTAACTATATGGGATTATGTGTAGAATATCGGGTTACACACGCCTGGTGATATATCTCATCAACATCTCATAGGAATATGGGTATATCTATTGTTCTGTATGGGGATTATGGGTGAAATATCACAAATACACATGCCCAGGAACATACTTCATCTACTTCTGATAGGAATATGGGTATAACTATTGTTCTGTGTGGGGATTATGGGTGAAATATCACAAATACACATGCCCAGGAACATACTTCATCTACTTCTGATAGGAATATGGGTATAATTATTGTTCTGTATGGGGATTATGGGTGAAATATCACAAATACACATGCCCAGGAACATACTTCATCTACTTCTGATAGGAATATGGGTATATCTATTGTTCTGTATGGGGATTATGGGTGAAATATCACAAATACACATGCCCAGGAACATACTTCATCTACTTCTGATAGGAATATGGGTATATCTATTGTTCTGTATGGGGATTATGGGTGAAATATCACAAATACACATGCCCAGGAACATAATTCATCTACTTCTGATAGGAATATGGGTATATCTATTGTTCTGTATGGGGATTATGGGTGAAATATCACAAATACACATGCCCAGGAACATACTTCATCTACTTCTGATAGGAATATGGGTATGATTATTGTTCTGTATGGGGATTATGGGTGAAATATCACAAATACACATGCCCAGGAACATACTTCATCTACTTCTGATAGGAATATGGGTATATCTATTGTTCTGTATGGGGATTATGGGTGAAATATCACAAATACACATGCCCAGGAGCATACTTCATCTACTTCTGATAGGAATATGGGTATAATTATTGTTCTGTATGGGGATTATGGGTGAAATATCACAAATACACATGCTCAGGAACATACTTCATCTACTTCTGATAGGAATATGGGTATAACTATTGATCTGTATGAGGATTATGGGTGAAATATCACAAATACACATGCTCAGGAACATACTTCATCTACTTCTGATAGGAATATGGGTATAATTATTGTTCTGTATGGGGATTATGGGTGAAATATCACAAATACACATGCTCAGGAACATACTTCATCTACTTCTGATAGGAATATGGGTATATCTATTGATCTGTATGGGGATTATGGGTGAAATATCACAAATACACATGCCCAGGAACATATTTCCTGAAGTAGATGAAGTATGTTCCTGGGCATGTGTATTTGTGATATTTCACCCATAATCTCCATACAGAACAATAGTTATACCCATATTCCTATCAGAAGTAGATGAATTATGTTCCTGGGCATGTGTATTTGTGATATTTCACCCATAATCCCCATACAGATCAATAGTTATACCCATATTCCTATCAGAAGTAGATGGAGTATGTTCCTGGGCATGTGTATTTGTGATATTTCACCCATAATCCCCATACAGAACAATAATTATACCCATATTCCTATCAGAAGTAGATGAAATATGTTCCTGAGCATGTGTATTTGTGATATTTCACACATAATCCCCATACAGAACAATAGATATACCCATATTCCTATCAGAAGTAGATGAAGTATGTTCCTGGGCATGTGTATTTGTGATATTTCACCCATAATTCCCATACAGAACAATAGTTATACCCATATTCCTATCAGAAGTAGATGAAGTATGTTCCTGAGCATGTGTATTTGTGATATTTCACCCATAATCCCCATACAGAACAATAATTATACCCATATTCCTATCAGAAGTAGATGGAGTATGTTCCTGGGCATGTGTATTTGTGATATTTCACCCATAATCCCCATACAGAACAATAATTATACCCATATTCCTATCAGAAGTAGATGAAGTATGTTCCTGGGCATGTGTATTTGTGATATTTCACCCATAATCCCCATACAGAACAATAGATATACCCATATTCCTATCAGAAGTAGATGAAGTATGTTCCTGAGCATGTGTATTTGTGATATTTCACCCATAATCCCCATACAGAACAATAATTATACCCATATTCCTATCAGAAGTAGATGGAGTATGTTCCTGGGCATGTGTATTTGTGATATTTCACCCATAATCCCCGTACAGAACAATAATTATACCCATATTCCTATCAGAAGTAGATGAAGTATGTTCCTGGGCATGTGTATTTGTGATATTTCACCCATAATCCCCATACAGAACAATAATTATACCCATATTCCTATCAGAAGTAGATGGAGTATGTTCCTGGGCATGTGTATTTGTGATATTTCACCCATAATCCCCATACAGAACAATAATTATACCCATATTCCTATCAGAAGTAGATGAAGTATGTTCCTGGGCATGTGTATTTGTGATATTTCACCCATAATCCCCATACAGAACAATAGATATACCCATATTCCTATCAGAAGTAGATGAAGTATGTTCCTGAGCATGTGTATTTGTGATATTTCACCCATAATCCCCATACAGAACAATAATTATACCCATATTCCTATCAGAAGTAGATGGAGTATGTTCCTGGGCATGTGTATTTGTGATATTTCACCCATAATCCCCATACAGAACAATAATTATACCCATATTCCTATCAGAAGTAGATGAAGTATGTTCCTGGGCATGTGTATTTGTGATATTTCACCCATAATCCCCATACAGAACAATAGATATACCCATATTCCTATCAGAAGTAGATGAAGTATGTTCCTGAGCATGTGTATTTGTGATATTTCACCCATAATCCCCATACAGATCAATAGTTATACCCATATTCCTATCAGAAGTAGATGGAGTATGTTCCTGGGCATGTGTATTTGTGATATTTCACCCATAATCCCCGTACAGAACAATAATTATACCCATATTCCTATCAGAAGTAGATGAAGTATGTTCCTGGGCATGTGTATTTGTGATATTTCACCCATAATCCCCATACAGAACAATAGATATACCCATATTCCTATCAGAAGTAGATGGAGTATGTTCCTGGGCATGTGTATTTGTGATATTTCACCCATAATCCCCATACAGAACAATAATTATACCCATATTCCTATCAGAAGTAGATGGAGTATGTTCCTGGGCATGTGTATTTGTGATATTTCACCCATAATCCCCATACAGATCAATAGATATACCCATATTCCTATCAGAAGTAGATGAAATATGTTCCTGGGCATGTGTATTTGTGATATTTCACCCATAATCCCCATACAGAACAATAATTATACCCATATTCCTATCAGAAGTAGATGAAGTATGTTCCTGAGCATGTGTATTTGTGATATTTCACCCATAATCCCCATACAGAACAATAGATATACCCATATTCCTATCAGAAGTAGATGAAGTATGTTCCTGGGCATGTGTATTTGTGATATTTCACCCATAATCCCCATACAGATCAATAGTTATATCCATATTCCTATCAGAAGTAGATGAAGTATGTTCCTGAGCATGTGTATTTGTGATATTTCACCCATAATCCTCATACAGAACAATAGATATACCCATATTCCTATCAGAAGTAGATGAATTATGTTCCTGGGCATGTGTATTTGTGATATTTCACCCATAATCCCCATACAGAACAATAATTATACTCATATTCCTATCAGAAGTAGATGAAGTATGTTCCTGAGCATGTGTATTTGTGATATTTCACCCATAATCCTCATACAGAACAATAGATATACCCATATTCCTATCAGAAGTAGATGAAGTATGTTCCTGGGCATGTGTATTTGTGATATTTCACCCATAATCCCCATACAGAACAATAGATATACCCATATTCCTATCAGAAGTAGATGAAGTATGTTCCTGAGCATGTGTATTTGTGATATTTCACCCATAATCCCCATACAGAACAATAATTATACCCATATTCCTATCAGAAGTAGATGGAGTATGTTCCTGGGCATGTGTATTTGTGATATTTCACCCATAATCCCCATACAGAACAATAGATATACCCATATTCCTATCAGAAGTAGATGAAGTATGTTCCTGAGCATGTGTATTTGTGATATTTCACCCATAATCCCCATACAGAACAATAGATATACCCATATTCCTATCAGAAGTAGATGAATTATGTTCCTGGGCATGTGTATTTGTGATATTTCACCCATAATCCCCATACAGAACAATAGATATACCCATATTCCTATCAGAAGTAGATGAATTATGTTCCTGGGCATGTGTATTTGTGATATTTCACCCATAATCCCCATACAGAACAATAGATATACCCATATTCCTATCAGAAGTAGATGAATTATGTTCCTGGGCATGTGTATTTGTGATATTTCACCCATAATCCCCATACAGAACAATAGATATACCCATATTCCTATCAGAAGTAGATGAATTATGTTCCTGGGCATGTGTATTTGTGATATTTCACCCATAATCCCCATACAGAACAATAGATATACCCATATTCCTATCAGAAGTAGATGAATTATGTTCCTGGGCATGTGTATTTGTGATATTTCACCCATAATCCCCATACAGAACAATAGATATACCCATATTCCTATCAGAAGTAGATGAATTATGTTCCTGGGCATGTGTATTTGTGATATTTCACCCATAATCCCCATACAGAACAATAGATATACCCATATTCCTATCAGAAGTAGATGAATTATGTTCCTGGGCATGTGTATTTGTGATATTTCACCCATAATCCCCATACAGAACAATAGATATACCCATATTCCTATCAGAAGTAGATGAAGTATGTTCCTGAGCATGTGTATTTGTGATATTTCACCCATAATCCTCATACAGAACAATAGTTATACCCATATTCCTATCAGAAGTAGATGAAGTATGTTCCTGGGCATGTGTATTTGTGATATTTCACCCATAATCCCCATACAGAACAATAGTTATACCCATATTCCTATCAGAAGTAGATGAAGTATGTTCCTGGGCATGTGTATTTGTGATATTTCACCCATAATCCCCATACAGAACAATAGATATACCCATATTCCTATCAGAAGTAGATGAAGTATGTTCCTGGGCATGTGTATTTGTGATATTTCACCCATAATCCCCATACAGAACAATAGTTATACCCATATTCCTATCAGAAGTAGATGAAGTATGTTCCTGGGCATGTGTATTTGTGATATTTCACCCATAATCCCCATACAGAACAATAGATATACTCATATTCCTATGAGATGTTGATGAGATATATCACCAGGCGTGTGTAACCCGATATTCTACACATAATCCCATATAGTTACAATCTTTTTTCCCTGGTTCTATTATTAAACTTTAATCCAGCCCTGTGGATGTTCTGATTCATTTAAGTATTTCCATTGAATTCCCTTCTTGCTATATTACAAGAAGTCATTTCCTGGGCTGCATTTGTAAAATGTGCTGCCATCTAGTGGTGGAGTCTAGTATTGCAGCCCATCATCCCATAATCCCAATATGCAGTTTAGTCCGTCCCTGTTTTGAGGAGTCTTCGAGTGCAAAAATGCAAAAACACCTGAATAACATTTAGAGAAAACAGAAGCGTTAACAGACGCAAAGCAAAAATGTGTCCGGGAAGCATAAAGCACGCCGTGTGGAGAACTTCTTGTTTTTTGCTTGAGGATGTCATTGAGTTTGACTATAAACCCCTCCAGTGCACACAGCCTAAGGGAATATTCACACGCTGCGTTTTTGCAGTGTTTCTGCACTGAAAATGCATGTCTTGGCAGGTAAAAAGCAGCTTACAATACGTGCGTTTATTTGCGCTTTCGTTGCTTTTTTATGCATTCATTGCAGTGGGTGAAGGGCGCTGACAGATCCGCAATGCGGCCCTCTAAACACAATTGTTTTTATCCTGGAAAATGCACTAAAAAACTCTTAATGTTTCATCTTATGCTTGTGTTTTGCAGTATTTCTACTTATACGATTTGGCATTATCTAGAGAGAATCTGTGACCAGGTTGTTGCTACCTCATTTGAGAGCAGCATAATGTCGGGAAAGAGACCCTGATTCCAATGATGCGTCCCTTAGGGTATGTCCACACATTCAGGATTAGGCAGCGCTTTGGACACAGCACGTGTCCGCTGCCGGCTATTGGACACAGGTGAATCCACATATGTTCATTGAACCATGCGGAATCACCGCAACCTATACATTTCAGGTCCGTGTCTCCGCAAGAAATACAGACATGCTGCAGTCTGGAAAGACGCGCTGCATGTCTGTCTCCGTAGGTGAGCTGCGGATGTCTGTGCACGCATAGTGGACATGGCATTTCTAGAAATCCCATCCACTATGCTGTAACATCTGGACGCAGCGTCCAACCCGCAGCGTTTACTGACCATGGGAACATACCTTTAGTTTACTGGGTGCAGCAGTTGCAACACAATGTAGCAGAGCTCATAAATCTGCCCCCGCCTGCACCACAGCTTTCTGGGTATATTGACAGTGAGCTGCTAATCAGTGGTGTTTGCATATTGGACCAGGGATCATGTGAGCTGTAGTCCAGGCAGTGATAATCTCCTGGTGATAAAAGACTCATTGCATGGGAAAATCAGCACACAGCCTGATAAGTGACACATGGCTGAAATCTGTTTCTCGGCTACTACTACATTATGCTGTTCTCAGATTATATAGCAAAAACCTGCTGATTCCCTTTAATGTATCTTTACAAGTTTTTTTTCCCCAGTTTTATAGATAAGCCGATGGGAGCCCCTCAACACTGTACCCAGAGCTAAAATAATAGGAATATCCATTAACACTGGAGTGTAGTTAATTGCTTAAACGTGATAAAATTAATTCTCACTATAGAACAGAGGTGTTTGGTTTTTTTAACCATCTACTGACATGTACAATGATTATCTCTGCATGATCCCCACAGCAGATCTGATGGTGACTAGGGTTGAGCGACTTTTACTTTTTTAGGGTCGAGTCGGGTTTCGTGAATTTTGGAAATTTTTTTTTTCTCTCTCTCTCTCGTGTTACGCATTGCCAATCGCTACAGCGCACAAGCGACAAGATGGCGATAGGCGTCCACGCCCCTAAGACCTATGTCATCACTCTGCCCACGCTCCTTCATTGGCTGAAAAAATGGCGCCAAACGCGTCATGCGAAACGCGACTTTGGCGCCAAGATCGCCGACCGCATGGCCGATCCCACACTAGGATCGGGTCGGGTTTCATGAAACCCGACTTTGCCAAAAGTCGGCGACTTTTGAATTTGTACGATCCGTTTCGCTCAAGCCTAATGGTGACTGTTTGCCAGGCTCCCACCATTATAGCCGGGATTGGACATAACCCAACCCCAGTCATCTAAATCAGACCGGGGCAATGTGCGGCTCGCTCTGCATTTCCATTTCACAGGGGTCTGTATTCTCAGGATGCAGTTACAGATGAATATAATGGCGGAGGTCGTTTTAGTCCACATATGGAGTATCGGCGTACTCGAGAGAAATTGTACAACAAACTTTTGATCCATTTTCTCCTGCTACCCTTGTGAGTAAAAAAAAAATTGGGGCTAAAGTACCTTTTTTTTTTTTTTTGTGAAAAAGTAAAAATGTTCATTTTTCCCCACTACATTGATTTGCTGTGAAGCACCTGAAGAGTTAATAAACTTCCTGAATGTGGCTTTGAGGGATGCAGTTTTTAGAATGGTGTCACTAAAAAAATGATTTTGTAAATTTTGTTGGAAAAATGAGAAATCGCTGATCAACTTTTAATCCTTTGAACTTCTTGCTCCCAAAAAATGAGGCGTCAAAAATGATGCAGATGTAAAGTAGACATGTGGGAAATGTTATTTATTTACTATTTTGTGTGACATAATGCTCTGATTTAAAGGGAACCTGTCACCCCAAAATGGAAGATAAGCTAAGCCCACCGGCATCAGGGGTTTATCTACAGGATTCTGTAATGCTGTAGATAAGCCCCCGATGTATCCTGAAAGATGAGAAAAAGAGGTTAGATTATACTCGCCCAGGGGCGGTACCGCTGCAGTCCAGTCCGATGGGCGTCGCAGTCTGGGGCTTCCCATCTTCTTACGATGACGTCCTCTTCTTGTCTTCACGCTCCGGCGCAGCCGTACTTTGTCCTGTTGAGGGCAGAGCAAAGTACTGCAGTGCGCAGGCGCTGGGCCTCTCTGACCTTTCTCGGCGCCTGCACACTGCAGTACTTTGCTCTGCCCTCAACAGGACAGACAAAGTAGGCCTGTGCCGGAGCGTGAAGACAAGAAGAGGACGTCATCCTATGAAGATGGGAGGCCCCGGATAGGACCGCGACGCCCATCGGATAGGACCGCGACGCCCATCGGATCGGACTGCCCACCCAGGTGAGTATAATCTAACCTCTTTTTCTCCTCTTTTAGGTAACATCGGGGGCTTATCTACAGCATTACAGAATGTTGTAGATAAGCCTCTGATGCTGGTGGGCTTAATTCATCTCCAATTTTGGGGGTGACAGGTTGCCTTTAAGGGCATAAGAATTAAAAGTTTGAAATTTTTCCAAATTTCCGATATTTTCACAAATAAACGCAAGTGATTTTTAACAAGTTTTACCACTATCATGAAGTACAATATGTCATGAGAAAACAGTCTTAAAATTAGTGGGATCCTTTTAAAGTGTTCCAGAGTTATAACAGATAAAGTGACACTGGTCAGATTTAAAAAATTTGGCTTGGTCAGGAAGGTGAAAATTAGCTTCATCACTAAGGCTACTTTCACACTAGGGGTGGAGCCGCATATTCATCACTGTAATGGGCGGCACCACGTGACTGCTCATACAGGAGAAGCTGCGGCGAGGAGAGGAAGCAGCGAGGGAGCCTGGTGAGTATTTTATTAACAGCGGGGGAGGGGCACGGGGGGGTTGGAGGTGCGGGGGGGGGGGTCGCACAGGGGGTGGGAGGGGGTTGGGTTACAGGGATCTTTTTTTTAAACACCAAAAAAAAAAGATTTTTCATATCTTCTCTCCAGCGAACGCTGCTGGAGAGAAGAAATGAATGGCGGCTTCAGCACCAGATGCAGGGGACAGCGCTTACTGTAGCGCTATCTCCTGCACGGTGCGTGTGGTACCCTGTCGGTATACGGGCGGCACACGGATGCTGCATGTGTGCCACACTGATGTGCCACGTGAGCACACGGACACGGATAATTCTGGTACCGATTTTTCCGGTACCGGAATTATCTGGACGTGTGGGACAGGCCTAAGAGGGAAGACAAAGTGGGGTGAGGGGGAAGTACTCGCATCCCAATACTTATAACCCATTATGACCCTCCCTTATCCCTGGGACCAATGGGGCGTGCTGCATGTTCACAGAAATAGAACAGTCTTTGTTGTCAGAAAAGTTAACCCCTCACAGTGCTGTGCAACTTTGCTATATTGCGCACAATACTCAAAACTTGGTTCTGCTGAAGTATTCATGTAAATACCCCTTTAAATTTATTTGCAGCCCTTCGAATTAGTTGAAAATGAGAATGTGCCACTTGGACCAAAAAATGTTGTGCACCCCTGCCTTAATGTTGCAGCCAATGGCCACTATGTTATTGATTTTCTCACTTGTCTACTACATTTCCTTGAGAATCAGGCAGTATTGTAGATAAATGAAGCTATAGTGCCACCATGTGGTCACTGTCGAGAAGACCTCATAGTATTTGTAACAACAGGAAGTTGACGTTGAGTTTCGCAAATCATTAGTTATGCCATAAGTAAGAAACTGTAAGGTAAATACTATGATGTCTTAACTCCTTCACGACCTATGACGACCTGATTTGATCAGCTGACACGAGCTCCTAACAGCCGCTGGTAGAATCGCCGATCCACCTGCAGCTGTTAACATGTTAAATTCCACTGTCAGTCTCTCACAGCAACATTTAGCTCTTGCAAACCAGATGCGCGTCACAAACCCCACCCATTGGGGGTCTGCAGAAGACTTCCGCGCTTGTCACTGCTGATCTGCTATGAACGCCGGTGTTCATAAGAGATGATGATTTCTGCTACACATACAGTAGCAGTGTTGAAGCCCTGCTATGTGTAGGACAGGCAATCAGATGATTTCAGCTTCAAGTTTACTAAGGAGACTATTGAAGCAAGTAAAAAGCAAGTAAAAAGTAGAGAAAATATGTTAAAAAAATATATAAAACTTCAAACCACCCCACTTTTGCCCATTCAAAATAAAGCAATAATAATAAAAATACACATATTTGGTATCGACACATTCAGAAATTATATTCTAAATTTGTGAGAAACACCTGTAAATTTGTGATTAAGGCTGCCGTCACACTAGCAGTATTTGGTCAGTATTTTACATCAGTATTTGTAAGCCAAAACCAGGAGTGGGTGATAAATACAGAAGTGGTGCATATGTTTCTATTATACTTTTCCTCTATTTGTTCCACTCCTGGTTTTGGCTTACAAATACTGATGTAAAATACTGACCAAATACTGCTAGTGTGACGGCAACCTAAGGCCGGCCTCACACTCAGCGTATAAAAATACGGTCCGTATTCTATGGCCATAATACGCCACAAAATTCCAAAAACGGTGATCCGTAAGAACTCCGTAGGCAAGGTGTGGTCGCGTATTTTGCGCATGTAATGTTGCGTATGTAATCCGTATGCCCACCGTAATGCGTATTTTTCACGCAACCTGACAAAATGGACATTTAACGGTTTTTGAGGCTGAAATTGATTTAAATCGCCATCATCAACCCTATTTAAGGCCTCTACAACAGGTGGCTCACTCCCATATGTCGATTTTGTGGTTTGGCATCTGTTGGAGTGTTGTGGTAACGTTTGCACCATGTCTGAGCTCCTGCAGTTCACAGCGTAGCGGGTTTTGTTTAACTGGGTCTTGTCGCGTCGGTTTGGCCAGCCATATCCTGTGATTGTGGATCCGCGAAGGAGGAGCAGAAGAATGTGGGTGCATCCTCTTTTGAACTAAACGCCTCACTAAAGGCCATTTTCATAGGCTCTATACAGCTCTGCGGGAACATTCAGAAAAGTTCTATCTCTACTGTCGCATGACAATCCCAACATTTGACAGATTGTTGGAGATATTGCGGCCAGGAATCACATATCAGGACACAAGGATGCGCAAAGCCATATCCGCCGAGGAACGTCTTCTCCTTACCTTACGGTATGTATTCTACAGCCTCACATACTGTATGTTGATGATCTTTTTTAGTTTATGTGTTTGTTTCTATCTTGTTTTTTCTTGAATATGTGTACATTTGGTCACAAGCAGATGTTACAAAGTTTGGAAAATGTTATAGTTAAGCACCCTAAGGACATTTTTCACTTTTCAGCGTTCAGCATGTTTCTGAAACTAGCAAATATGATTGTGCTTCTTCATGTTTTGTGTGAACTCTTGTAACCTACCTAATATTGCTTTTTTGTTCACTTTCAGCTTCCTGACCACTGGATTGTCGTTTGCGGGACTCCACCTGGAGTTTTTGATTGGCCGATCAACAGTTTCTGGCATTGTGCGGTCAACCTGTAGGCAAATCTGGGATAGACTCAAGGACCTTGTGATGCCTGAGCCAAAACAGGCTGATTGGCTCAAAATAGCCCGTGGGTTCCAGGACACTTGTGACTTCCCAAAGTGCATTGGAGCGGTGGATAGGAAACATATCAGGGTACGTAAGCCGCCAAACTCTGGCTCCCAATTCTATAATTATAAGCAGTTTTTCTCTGTAGTTCTGTTAGCTGTAGTTGACAGTAACTACAGGTTTATAATTGTAGACATTGGGGCCTATGGCCGAACTGGAGACTCTAGGGTATTCAATTTGTCCATTATGGGTCGGCGGCTACGTGACAACCAGTTAGACCTCCCACCACCACAACTCTCAGGCTCCACTGCAGAAGCACTGACTTTTTTTTTGTTGGAGATGAGGCGTTCCAACTCACCAGACACGTCATGAGGCCTTATCCCCGGCGCAACCTCGACCACCAGCGGAGGATCTTTAATTTGAGTCTCTAGGGCGCGGAGACTGGTGGAGTGCGCCTTTGGTATTCTGGTGGCCAAATGGCGTGTCCTACAGACTGCCATACAGCTCAGTGAGGCTACAGTCAATGAAGTTATCAAAGCCTCAGTAATTTTGCACAATTATACCCGCATACATGATTGCTTGTCAGATGGTAATGATGAACACATGTTGAGTAGTGTAATTAGGCCTACACCACATGGCCCTCCTCCGCGCCGTCCCCTTTCTGGCATAAAAGGGATGTTTTGACCAGTTTTTTTGTTTCTCCTCAGGGTTCTACTCCCTGGCAAGATTATGCTGTTTCTCAGTTGTGATTTCCTTATTTTCTAGATATCTTTGTCAAATATAATTTTTTAAGCCACTGAAACAGTACTGTGTGTGTTGTTTCCTTAATGACCAGATGTTTATGTTTAGAGCATATGTGTGATGTAATAATGATTGGTCCACAAACAACAATTGGCTTTTGCCAATTTTTTTTACTACCATCAAAAGCCTTTTTTCTTAAACTTGTCACCATATTTTAGTCATATGGTTTTTATGGCTTTTTTTTTTGTTTTTTTAAACAAGTAACCACAACAAAGTGCAAATACTGACCAAACAAATAAAAAACATGGTAGGCAGCTCACAAAAATAAAGAATATAAACAAACAAACAACATTACAGATCCCTGTAAGTTGGTGGGGGGAGATGACGGCAGCTCAGGGTCCTGTTCAGGGGGCCTTTGTTGGGCCAATTGTCCTTCACCCTGTGAGGATGCTGTGGCTTGTGGCGCAGAATACTGGCCTTGTCCATATTGGCCAGTTGTGTGTTGTCCATAAGCTAATTGTCTCTGGCCCTCATGCTGACGGACATATTGGCTCGCATCATACCCAACCCCAAAATGGCCATGTTGTCCAAACCCAGGTTAGGCCGGGATCACACATACGCGAGATACGGCCGAGTCTCGGAGGTGAAAACCCAGCTCTGGCTCCAGCACTCCGGAGCGGAGCGTGCAGCTCCATGTATTGCTGTGCGGCTGCACGCTCCGCCCCGGACTTCCGGTGCCAGAGTTGGGTTTTCACCTGTGAGACTCGGCCGTATCTCGCGTATGTGTGATCCCGGCCTTAGGACCAGCCTACATCACTGGGTCTGGAAAAGTGGCCATATTGGGAATGTGGGTTGTAGGCTGCCATTTGGAACAGTGCTGGACTTTGTAGATTTTGGGAGGGGTTGAGGCGGAGGCATATGTGGAGTAGGTGCTGCAAAACCTGTTTGATCCTGCATCTGTTGAGTGAATTGAAGGCGCAAGAGGTTTGTTTGGGAAAGCTGCCTTCGCTCCAGAAATTCAAACACCGCATAGGAGTTATTTGGAGGGGTGCTTGAATCAATCAGGATTTGCATACACCCTCTCACACGTAGCCTCACCTCACGGGGAAGGGGTCTAAGGTAACGGGCAAGGCTGCGGGCAAAGGCCTCCTCTCCATCATCCGTGGCTGCTCTGGCCAAATAATTGAGGACCCCAGCGTCCACATCACTCCTTGTGGCTTGCAGCTCTCTCCTTCGGCGGCCTCTACGTAAAGCCCTAGCTGCCTGTGGGGAAGACACCAGTGGGCCTGTAGGGCTGCTGCTCTGGCCATGTTCCTCATGCCTTCCCTGATCATGTGCTGCTGAGGGTGGTGGTGCTGCATCTTCCTCACTTGCTGCTGCCTGCAGTGATGATGATGATGCTGATGGCCCTTCATGGATGGACGTGGAAGATTCCAAAGATGGGCCTGCCACCTCTTCATCCACACTTACAGGATCGATCACAGCCTCCGATTCAGACCCAGTCTCCCTCTCTGTGAGGTCGGACTGTGTTCTGTTATTAAACAATAAATAAAAGAAAAATAAATTTAAAGGTTATTTAGTAATGCGCATTCTTTTATTACACATCTGTGAGCTCCTCTCACAATAATTAGCTACATACAACCTCAGATCAGCACAAGGTCTCCTTCTCTACTCCCCTCTTATCACCTATTCCCACAATGGTAGGCAAGATTTATCTTGTGTATCACTCCTACTGTGAAAACCACTATCACAACACATCATACTGTCACAACACATCATACCTACCATTGAAAGCTACACAAACAGCATGAAGACCCACCTCTTCAAACTATCAGATAACCTGCAGTAACCACCCATCGACCAAACCACTGCATGAACATCTCTAACCTCGCCTACTATATTCTCACCCATCCCTTGTAGCTTGTGAGGCTTTGCGGGCAGGGTCCTCTCTCCTCCAGGACCCCTTTGTAATTTTTTGTTGTAAACATTATTGTTTGCACTAGATTTACACATCCTTACATGTAATTCGCAATGGACTAACCATAAATAATAATCTTAATAAGATATTTTTTCTGGAAAAATGTGTTGTGTGGTTATTACTTACTGTCTTAGATCCATACTGCCATCCAAAAAGGAAAGACGGTCGTAATATACCGTATATACTCGAGTATAAGCCGAGATTTTCAGCCCAAATTTTTGGGCTGAAAGTGCCCCTCTCGGCTTATACTCTAGTCAAGGTGGGTGACAGGGTCGGCGGGTGAGGGGGAGAGGGCGCTGAGGTATACTTACCTAGTCCCGGCGATCCTGGCGCTGTCCCTGCCGTCCCACGGTCTTCAGTGCTGCAGCTTCTTCCCCTCTTCAGTGGTCATGTGGGACCGCTCATTAGAAAAATGAATAGGCGGCTCCACCTCCCATAGGGGTGGAGCCACCTATTCATTTCTCTAATCAGCGGTAACGGTGACCGCTGATAGAGAAAGAAGCTGCAGCACAGAAGACCGTGGGACAGGCAGAGGGAGCCGGACGTCGGGACCAGGTAAGTATGTCATATTTACCTGTCCCCGTTCCAGCCGCCGGGCGCCGCTCCATCTTCCCGGCGTCGCTCTGCTCCGCTCTGACTGTTCAGGTCAGAGGGCGCGATGACGCATATAGTGTGCGCGGCGCCCTCTGCCTGATCAGTCAGTGCAGAGACGCCGGGACCGGACGCCGGAACGAGACGCCGGGAGCTGCAATCAAGAGAGGTGAGTATGGCTTTTTTTTTTTTTTTTTATTGCAGCAGCGGCACAGATTTATGTGGAGCATCTATGGGGGCAGTATGAACGGTGCAGAGCATCTATGGGGGCAGTATGAACGGTGCAGAGCATCTATGGGGGCAGTATGAACGGTGCAGAGCATCTATGGGGGCAGTATGAACGGTGCAGAGCATCTATGGGGGCAGTATGAACGGTGCAGAGCATCTATGGGGGCAGTATGAACGGTGCAGAGCATCTATGGGGGCAGTATGAACGGTGCAGAGCATCTATGGGGGCAGTATGAACGGTGCAGAGCATCTATGGGGGCAGTATGAACGGTGCAGAGCATCTATGGGGGCAGTATGAACGGTGCAGAGCATCTATGGGGGCAGTATGAACGGTGCAGAGCATCTATGGGGCAGTATGAACGGTGCAGAGCATATAGGGCACAGATATGGGG
Organism: Ranitomeya imitator; assembly: GCF_032444005.1. Classification (NCBI taxonomy): domain Eukaryota; kingdom Metazoa; phylum Chordata; class Amphibia; order Anura; family Dendrobatidae; genus Ranitomeya; species Ranitomeya imitator. Next base: position 736,203,780 of record NC_091284.1, on the reverse strand, counting down.
GCAGTATGAACGGTGCAGAGCACTATATGGGGCACAGATATGGGGGCAGTATGAACGGTGCAGAGCACTATATGGGGCAGTATGAACGGTGCAGAGCATACAGGGCACAGATATGGGGCAATATGAACGGTGCAGAGCACTATATGGCAGAGCTATGGGGAAATATGAACGGTGCAGAGCACTATATGGCACAGCTATGGGGAAATAATGATCTATTTTTATTTTTGAAATTCACCGGTAAATGCTGCATTTCCACCCTAGGCTTATACTCGAGTCAATAGGTTTTCCCAGTTTTTTGTGGCAAAATTAGGGGGGTCGGCTTATACTCGGGTCGGCTTATACTCGAGTATATACGGTATATATTTTTTCTTCTTCAGTGGGGCTGCTGACCCACTTCTTGCTCGCTGCTACCTTTCCCGCCGGTACTGGTTCCGGATGCTGCCCCATCGTGTCATTACATCATCCACTGCAATTACATGTTAACAAATATTGTTTAAGCTTGTTATGCACATAGCTTAGTCCAGTTGTCAGTGATATATTATTCTTATTATTATTGTTTATTTTTCTTGCACCATTATTTCCATGGTGCTGTAGATGATAAAGGGGTTACATGCATAGTTCTAGATATCGTTCACAGGAAACAACTTTACAGTGACAGACTGGTACAGAGGGGAGAGAACCCTGTCCTTGCAAACATACATTAGCTAAGATTTGACAGAGGATAATAAAATGCCTTGTTAACTAATTATCCTAAAGTTTAAATTTATGTAAAAACAAATACCAGGGTCAACACCCTGGACGAGGTATGAGGCCAAAAAAAGATTTAGCAGCGCAACATCGAGATTAGTTATGTACATAAACACTTTATCATGTTAATCAGATTTTTTTGGGGACAAAAATGCCCACAAATGACATAGAAAGATAAAAATGATTAGTCCAGTAATCATGTAGGGAAAGCATCTTGGAAAGTAAATTATTGTGAATACATGAGTGTACTTACATAGTCTTGTCTGCTCTGCACGTGGCTGTTGGGCATAATCTGGGAATAGGATCCCACAGATGGTCCTCCAAGCCTCCTCTTTCCTGGCCCGGTTGGAATAAATAGGATCCCGCTGGTCCCATATTTCTTGCCTTTCTAGGACCAGGATGAGGAGCATATCCACATTTATTATGCTGGCCATGCTGCTTGGAACTCTGTGGAGGCAAGCGCCAGACTTCTGGGATGTCTGTGTTGCTTTTTGAGCTAATTAGCATGTCTGAGCTTCCTGATTGAGGGCTTGGCACAATTCCTTGCACCTGGAGATGTCTGGCGTATTTCTCGCAAGTCACACTGTTGGTCCGTGTGTAATCCGTATTTTTCTGGCCCCCATAGACTTTCATTGGTGTATTTTTTGCGCAATACGGTGACAAATGCAGCATGCTGCGATTTTCTACAGCCGTAGAAGACCGTATAATACGGATCAGTAAAATACGACAGATAGGAGCTGAGCCATAGAGAATCATTGTACCGTATGCAATCCGTATTTTCTGCACCTCTCATACGTCCGTAAAACACGCTAGTGTGACGCCAGCCTAAGGATGTCACTTTTGCATCCAGTTGAAAAGTGGGGCCCTGGAGTTGGTTACTAATGGGCGGACACGGGCTGGTATATTTAGGCTGGGAAGGGCCCAATAACCAGGGACCTTCCTAGCCTGATAATATCAGCTCAGCACTGTCTGCTTTACCTTGGCTGGTAACAAAAATAGGGGAGACCCCGCGTCATTTTTTGTATTTATTTGGTTACTGCAAAGCTGAACAATAAGCTTCATAAGGCACTAAAGGGTGCAGTTTTCTAATGTTTTGTGTGGTAACGTTATATATCGGTCAGATACAGTGGGGGGAAAAAGTATTTAGTCAGCCACCAATTGTTCAAGTTCTCCCACTAACTGACATCATAGTTAGACCACAACTATGAAGAAAATCACCTTATCTGATTTGGCAAGATTTATTTTAATTTTGCAAATTATGGTGCAAAATAAGTATTTGGTCACCTAACAGCATGCAAGATTTCTGGCTCTCACAGACCTGTTACTTCTTCTTTAAGAGGCTCCTCTGTTCTCCACTCATTACCTGTAGTAATGGCACCTGTTTGAACTTGCTATCAGTATTAAAGACACCTGTCCACAACCTCAAACAGTCACATTCCAAACTCCACTATGGTGAAGACCAAAGAGCTGTCGAAGGACACAAGAAACAAAATTGTAGTCCTGCACCAGGCTGGGAAGACTGAATCTGCAATAGGCAAGCAGCTTGGTGTGATTAAATCAACTGTGGGAGCAATACTAAGAAAATGGAAGACATACAAGACCACTGATGATCTCCCTCGATCTGGGGCTCCACGCAAGATCTCACCCCCCATGGGGTCAAAATGATCGCAAGAATGGTCAGCAAAAATCCTAGAACTACACGGGGGGACCTAGTGAATGACCTGCATAGAGCTGGGACCACCGTAACAAAGGCTACCATCACTAACACACTACGCCGCCAGGGACTCAGATCCTGCAGTGCAAGACGTGTCCCCCTACTTAAGCCAGTACATGTCTGGGCCCGTCTGAAATTTGCTAGAGAGCATTTGGATTATCCAGAAGAGTATTGGGAAAATCTCATATGGTCTGATGAAACCAAAGTAGAACTGTTTGGTAGAAACAAAACTTGTCATGTTTGGAGGAGACAGAGTGCTGAGTTGCATTCAAAGAACACCATACCTACTGTGAAGGTGGCAACATCATGCTTTGGGGCTGTTCTTCTGCAAAGGGACCAGAACAACTGATCCGTATACATGAAAGAATGAATGGGGCCATGTATCATGAGATTTTGAGTGCAAACCTCCTTCCATCACCAAGGGCATTGAAGATGAAACGTGGATGGGTCTTTCAGCATGATAATGATCCCAAGCACACCGCCAGGGCAACAAAGGAGTTAGAAGGTCCTGGAGTGGCCTAGCCAGTCTCCAGATCTCAACCCCATAGAAAACCTTTGGAGGGAGTTGAAAGTCCTTGTTGCCCAGTGACAGGCCCAAAACATCACTGCTGTAGAGGAGATCTGCATGGAGGAATGGGCCAAAATACCACCAACAGTGTGTGCCAACCTTGTGAAGACTTACAGAAAACATTTGACCTCTGTCATTGCCAACAAAGGATATATAACAAAATATTGAGATGAACTTTTCTTAATTACCAAATACTTATTTTCCACCATAATTTGCAAAATAATGTGACGCTGTAAGAATCTGGCTGCACTCGGATGTCACCCGAGTGCAGTCCTATTAGAGCAAGTAGATTCAAACAGTGAGAAACGGAGAGTGGACCAACTGGACCGTGATGACGAACCCCTCTCAGACGAGCTGACCAGGTGGACCGCCCCCTATACAGGGAGAGTTAGGGGCAGGCCCGTGAGGGACTATCGCCACGGAAGCTGGAGGGTCGACTGAGATCAGATGGGTACACAGCAGGCACAAAGGGAAAGAGGGAACAGAAAGGAACTACTGAGACAAGGGAGAAGATGGGAACGCTACGGAGGCACGGAGGCTGGCAGGACAATATGAAGACACTGAGGCTGACGGGAGCAAGGAAAAGATATAGGAGCCGGGCAGGTACCGCAGAGGAAAAGGAACTGAAGGAACAAGGCAGGAACACAGGAAACAGGCAGGCACTGCAGAGGGCGGAGGAGACCCAAAGTCAGAGAGCTAGGAACGCACAGAGACCACAGGTGACCAGAAGCACTTGTAAACACAAATGAACATCAGGCACAGAGAAGCAGCAGGAAGCAGTTTACATAGCAGCATGGGAGCTACTTCCAGGTTACAGTCCTCCAGGATGACGGAGAGGACAGGAAAGAGCGCCAACAGAGGAATCAGATGTGCGCACGCGCAGAGCTGAATGCGACGCGCGCGCGCACCCGGCGAGCAGCAGTGGGGAGAGGCGGCGGCAGCAACGGCATGACAGTACCCCCATCTTTACGCCCCTCCTTTTTAAGACTAGAAAGAAACCGGGACAAAATACGAGGAGCCCGAATGTTCTCTCGAGGCTCCCAGGACCTCTCCTCAGGACCAAAACCCTTCCAGTCAACCAAAAACAAAGTTCTCCCTCTAAGTTTTTTTCATGGTTAAAATGTCCCTAACTTCAAAGACATCATCCTCGGAAACAGGCAAAGGAGAACAAAGTTTAGAAGAATGAAACTGATTAAAAACTACAGGTTTAAGGAGAGACACATGAAAAGAATTAGAAATACGCAGAGAGGCAGGCAACTTAAGTTTGTAAGAAACGTCATTAATACAAGACAAAACTTCGAATGGACCGATATAGCGAGGACCCAGCTTATGTGAAGGGATTTTGAGACGGATAAATTTAGAAGAAACCCAAACCTTGTCCCCAGGATGGAATATAGGAGAATCAAGACGTCTTTTGTCCGCATGTCTCTTCATCCTAACTTGAGCCAACTCAAGGGCGGACTTAGTCTCCTGCCAGACCCTGGAGAACTCTCTAGACAGAAGATCAGCCGCTGGTACAGTAGAGACAGGAGGAACCGGAAGAGGAAGACCAGGATGTTGACCGTAGATGATAAAAAATGGAGATTTGTTAGTGGCTTCGCTGGGATGGTTATTGTAAGAAAACTCAGCCCATGGCAGTAAGTCAGACCAATCATTCTGATGAGAAATGGAAAAATGATGGAGATAAGTTACCAAGGTCTGATTAGTACGTTCCACCTGGCCATTGGACTGTGGATGGTAGGCCGAAGAAAAATCAAGCAAAATGTTCATAGATTTGCAGAGGGATCTCCAGAAGCGGGCGGTGAATTGAACACCTCGGTCAGAAACAATATGTAAAGGAAGACCATGAAGACGAAAAATATGGTGAATAAAAATCTTTGCCAATTCGGGAGCAGAAGGTAAACCTGGGAGAGCGATGAAATGAGCCATCTTGGAGAAACGGTCCATGACCACGAAGATGACGGTGGAACCAGAAGAATGAGGCAGATCAGTGATGAAATCCATAGATAAATGTTGCCACGGAGTGGAAGGTACTGGCAAAGGATGTAAAAGCCTAGAAGGTAGTTGCCTGGGAATCTTATTCTTGGCACAGGAAGGACAAGAGGCGACAAAACTTTGGACATCCTTAGACAACATTGGCCACCAGTAAAAACGAGAGATCAAACGAAAGGTTTTTTTGAAACCAACATGTCCAGCCAGTTTGGAGGCGTGACTCCAAAGTAAGACACGTCTCCTGTTCCCTTCAGCGACAAAGGTCTTACCCGGAGGCAACGAAGTGAGAGAGACTGGAGCAACTGTGATGACTCTGGCAGGATCAATGATGTGTGCAGGCTCGTCCTCCAAATCCACCACCTGGAATGACCTAGACAGAGCGTCGGCTTTGGAGTTTTTATTTCCTGGCAAGAAACGAAATTCGAAGTCAAACCTGGCGAAATACAAGGCCCACCTGGCCTGCCGAGGATTAAGTCTTTGCGCAGAATGAATATACGCCAGATTCTTGTGATCGCTGTAGATTATAAAACGATGTAAAGCCCCTTCTAAGAGGTACCGCCACTCCTCTAATGCCAACCTGATTGCCAAAAGTTCTTTATCACCGATGGAATAATTTTTTCTGAGGAGGAGAAGATCTTTGAGAAAAAAACACAGGGCACAAGACGACCAGAAGAGGATTTCTGCGAGAGCACAGCTCCAGCTCCAATTGCAGAAGCATCTACTTCAAGGATGAAGGGTTTATTGGCCACTGGACGATGAAGAATAGGAGCTGAGGCAAAGGCTTGCTTGATGGACCGGAAAGCCTCTTCGGCCTCAGACGACCACAGATGAGGATTGGCACCCTTCCGAATCATGGAGGAGATTGGAGCTGAAAGAGAGGAAAAGTGAGGTATAAACTGCCGATAGTAGTTAGCAAATCCAAGAAATCGCTGAATTGCTTTCACTCCAAGAGGACGCGGCCAGTTGAGCACGGCAGAAACTTTTCCCGGATCCATACACAAACCAGCGTCGGAAATGATGAAACCCAAGAAGGGTAGAGATGACTGTTCGAAGACACATTTTTCCAGTTTTGCGTACAGCCGATTCTCTCTCAAACGCTGAAGTACTTGCCGTACATCTCTTCTGTGAGTAGACAGATCTGGAGAGAACACAAGGATATCGTCCAAATACACTACAACACAGGTGTAAAGTAGATCCCGAAAAACATCATTTACGAACTCCTGGAAGACTGCGGGTGCATTGCATAAACCGAATGGCATAACCAAATATTCATAATGACCATCTCTGGTATTAAACGCAGTCTTCCACTCGTCACCAGAACGGATACGGATCAAATTATAAGCTCCTCTGAGATCCAATTTGGTAAAGATTCGTGCTCCACGTAGACGATCAAAGAGTTCTGGTATGAGAGGAAGTGGGTACTTGTTTTTGATCGTGATGGTGTTGAGACCCCGGTAGTCTATACATGGGCGAAGAGAACCATCCTTCTTTTTAACGAAGAAGAACCCAGCTCCTGCAGGTGAGGAAGACTTTCGAATGAAGCCTCTGGCCAGATTCTCTTGAATATATTCGGACATGGCTTGAGTCTCGGTAGGAGACAATGGGTAAATACGACCCCTAGGTGGAGTAGAACCAGGAACAAGGTCTATCGGGCAGTTATAAGAGCGGTGCGGCGGCAAAATCTCCGCTTCCTTCTTGTTAAAGATGTCCGAGAAAGCGTAATAGGCTGGAGGAATTCCCACGGATTCCGAAGCAGACCGAGAGGAGGACGCAGGCTTGACGGGAAGCAGGCACCTGTTCAGACAAGACTGTCCCCACCGTAGAACATCTCCAGTACGCCAGTCCAGCGTGGGTTCGTGATCTCTCAACCAAGGAAGACCCATAAGGAAAGAATGAGACAAAGAAGGTAAAACATAAAAGGCCAGTTTCTCACGATGAAGAGCTCCAATCTGAAGTTCAACTTCCTCCGTAACCAAGTTGACGGTCTCCCGCAAAGGCTGACCATCGACGGAAGCTATTTGTCTAGGAGTCTCCAAGGGTCTAACAGGTATCCCAAGCCTGTTAACAACCTCGAGCTGAACAAAGTTCCCAGCCGCTCCTGAATCAACATAAGCCTCCAGAGAAAAGTGACGGGAACCTAAATGTAGAATAACAGACAAAACCAGAGGCGGAGAGGAATCATAACCACCTAGGAAGGCCTCTCTTACCTGTCCTAGGCGGATGTGTTTCCCGGCTTCTGAGGACAAGCGCGTAAGAGATGAGAGGCACTGCCGCAGTAAAAACAAAGACCTTGTGCGAGTCTCTCCTTGCGGCGTTGCTCAGAAGACTTAAGGCGATCGACCTGCATGGGTTCAGGAGAAGATGAAGAAGCCACCGGGGCTGCTTGAGAAAAAGAAGTCCCTCGAGCAACAGTGGTCTGGCGAAGAGGTCTCCTCTCTCTGGCAAGCTCACGAGTGCGCTCCTGAAAGCGCAGATCAATGCGTATGGCCAAGGAGATAAGATCATCCAAAGAGGTGGGAGTGTCCTGTCCCGCCAACTCATCCTTAATCTGTGAAGACAAACCACACCAAAACGCTCCAACCAAAGCCTCATTATTCCACCCAAGGTCTGAGGACAGAGTCCGGAAACGGATGGCGTACTGGGCTACTGAGAGAGTACCCTGGTAAAGGTTAAAGAGGGACTCAGTGGTAGAGACCAGACGACCAGGTTCATCAAAAACCTTACGGAAGGTATCCAGGAACGGATTGAGTTGGGAGACCAAAGGATCATCACGCTCCCAGAGGGAATTAACCCACGCCAAAGCCTCACCCTCCAAATGGGATACTATAAAAGCAACCTTAGCTCGGTCGGTAGGATAAAGTAGCGGAGACAATTCAAAATGCAACTGGCATTGATTAAGAAAGCCGCGGCACGCTTTAGGATCCCCACCATACCGAGGAGGTCCAGCAAGTCGGGGCGAGGGTTGTGGCGCAGAGACGAGTGGAAACAGAGGCCACATTCTGGAGGGAGAGAAGCCGATCATTAATGAAGGCCATAAAATTCAAAATATGGGACTGAGTGTCCCGTTGTTGACCTAGCTCCTGCTGAAGGGCAACCAACTGCGGAGCAATACCAGGATCAGAAGGCTGTAAAGCCGCTAGGCGAGACTCCATATTCTTTAAAAATGACATGATCCTAGTCTGGTTTTCACGCAAAAAGAGTAACTCCTTTTGAGTGGCGGAGACTCCAGCGGGGTCCATGGCCTGATATTACTGTGACGCTGTAAGAATCTGGCTGCACTCGGATGTCACCCGAGTGCAGTCCTATTAGAGCAAGTAGATTCAAACAGTGAAAAACGGAGAGTGGACCCACTGGACCGTGATGACGAACCCCTCTCGGACGAGCTGACCAGGTGGACCGCCCCCTATACAGGGAGAGTTAGGGGCAGGCCCGTGAGGGACTATCGCCACGGAAGCTGGAGGGTCGACTGAGATCAGATGGGTACACAGCAGGCACAAAGGGAAAGAGGGAACAGAAAGGAACTACTGAGACAAGGGAGAAGATGGGAACGCTACGGAGGCACGGAGGCTGGCAGGACAATATGAAGACACTGAGGCTGACGGGAGCAAGGAAAAGATATAGGAGCCGGGCAGGTACCGCAGAGGAAAAGGAACTGAAGGAACAAGGCAGGAACACAGGATAAAAGGCAGGCACTGCAGAGGGCGGAGGAGACCCAAAGTCAGAGAGCTAGGAACGCACAGAGACCACAGGTGACCAGAAGCACTTGTAAACACAAATGAACATCAGGCACAGAGAAGCAGCAGGAAGCAGTTTACATAGCAGCATGGGAGCTACTTCCGGGTTACAGTCCTCCAGGATGACGGAGAGGACAGGAAAGAGCGCCAACAGAGGAATCAGATGTGCGCACGCGCAGAGCTGAATGCGACGCGCGCGCGCACCCGGCGAGCAGCAGTGGGGAGAGTGTTATGAACAGGTAATTCAGAACCACAATGGACATTGAAGTTCAGAGCACACAAAGTGACCTGACAATTAACAAAAAGAAAGGACGAGCTCTGAGACGTGGGAACTCTGCTGACCGCAATCCCTAATCCTAACACACCACACTAGAGGTAGCCGTGGATTGCGCCTAACACTCCCTATGCAACTCGGCACAGCCTGAGAAACTAACTAGCCCTGAAGATAGAAAAATAAGCCTACCTTGCCTCAGAGAAATTCCCCAAAGGAAAAGGCAGCCCCCCACATATAATGACTGTGAGTTAAGATGAAAATACAAACACAGAGATGAAATAGATTTAGCAAAGTGAGGCCCGACTTACTGAATAGACCGAGGATAGGAAAGATAGCTTTGCGGTCAACACAAAAACCTACAAACAACCACGCAGAGGGGCAAAAAGACCCTCCGCACCGACTAACGGTACGGAGGTGCTCCCTCTGCGTCTCAGAGCTTCCAGCAAGCAAGAAAAACCAATATAGCAAGCTGGACAGAAAAAAATAGCAAATATAACACAAGCAAAACTTAGCTTATGCAGGATAGACAGGCCACAGGAACGATCCAGGAGGAAGCAAGACCAATACTAGAACATTGACTGGAGGCCAGGATCAAAGCACCAGGTGGAGTTAAATAGAGCAGCACCTAATGACCTAACCTCATCACCTGAGGAAGCTCATAGACAGAACCAGCCGAAGTACCACTCTCGACCACAGGAGGGAGCTTAGCCACAGAATTCACAACAGGAGAGGCGGCGGCAGCAACGGCATGACAAATAAATCTTGCCAAATCAGACTAGGTGATTTTCTAGATTTTTTTTTCTCATTTTGACTCTCATAGTTGTGGTCTACCTATGATGTCAATAACAGGCCTCTGTCATCTTTTTAAGTGGGAGAACTTGCACAATTGGTGGCTGACTAAATACTTATTTTCCCCACTGTATCTATTATCTATCTCTTTATGTATCGTTATCTGTGCACATCTTTAAAGGGAACCTGTCACCAGAAAAAAAAAAACTATTGACCTGCAGATATGGGGTTAATTTGCAGGTTAATAGCGTTACTATCTGGCCTGTGAGAAAATTAACTTTATTTCCCCAGCAGCGTTCTGGTCTCAGTCATGGCAGAAAATACCCCCAAATGACACCATACTAAAAAATGCTCCCTTCAAGGTACTCAAAACCACATTCAAGAAAATATTTGACCCTTCAGACGTTTCACAACAATTTTTGGAATGTGGAAGGAAAATATAAACATTTACTTTTCTTTCACATAAATTTTCCTTTAGACCTATTTTTTTTTAATTTTGCAAGGGAAACAGGAGAAAATGGTCCTTAAATTTTGTTGTGCAGTTTCTTCTGAGCATGCCGATACCCCATATGTAGGGGAAATCTACTGTTTGGGTGCACGGCAGGGCTCGGAAGGGAAGGAGTGCCATTTGACTTTTTGAATGTAAAATATGCTGGAATAATTAGCGGTTGCCATGTCGTGTTTGTAGAGCCCCTGATGTGTCTAAACAGTGGAAACCCCCAAGAAATGACACCATTTTGGAAACTATACACCTTAGGGAACTCTAAATGTGTATTGAGCACCTTGAACCCACAGTTGTTTCATAGAATATAACGTAGAGCTGTGGAAATATTTTTAAAAAAAAATCACATTTCTCCCAAATCTTTTTAGCTCCAAATTTTGCATTTCGGTAATGGTAAAAGGAGAAATTGTTTCAAACAATTTCTTGTGCAATTTCTCCTGAGCATGCGATACTCCATATGTGGGGGAAATCTACTGTTTGGGTGCACGGCAGGGCTCAGAAGGGAAGGAGTGCCATTTGACTTTTTGAATGCAAAATTTATTGAAATAATTAGCAGACTCCATGTCGCGTTTAAAGAGCCCTTGATGTGCCTAAACAGTGGAAACCGCTCACAAGTTACAGCATTTTGGAAACTAGACCCCTTATGGAACTTATCTAGATGTGTATTGAGCACCTTGAACCCACAGGGGCTTCACAGAAGTTTATAGCGTAGAGCTGTGGAAATTAAAAAAAAATCTAATTCTTCCCAAATCTTTTTTAGCTACAAATTTTGTATTTTCACAAGGGAAAAGGAGAAAATGGACCCCAAAGTTTTTTGTGCAATTTCTCCTGAGTTCACCGATACCCCAGTAGTTGTCAAAAACTACTTTTGAGGCACAGTGCAAAGCTCAGAAGGGAAGTAGCGCTATATTACAGTGCAGATTTTGCTGCACTTGTTTGAGGGTGCCATGTTACATCGACAAAGCCCCTGAGGTGCCAGAATAGCAGAACCCTCCCCATAAGTGACCCCATTTTACCAATTAAACCTCTCAATGAATTCATCTAGGGGTGCAGTGTTTATATTGACACCACAGGTGTGTCACAAACTTTTATACCATTGGGCAGTGGAGAAAAAATAATTGACATTTTTACCACCAAGATTGTGTGTTAGCCCCAAGTTTTACTTTTTCAGACTGTGAAATGTGTAAAAATGGCACCAGAATTTGTCCCACAATTTCTGCTGAATGTAGAAATACCCCATATGTGGCTATACAGTAGAACTTTGCCATACGGAGAGACTCGGGAGGGACAGAGCGCTATTTGCCTCCTGGAGCGCAGATTTTCCTAGACAAGTTTGTGGGTTCCATGCCCCTAAGTGCTAGAAAAGCAGAATCCCCCTCAAGTGACCCCATTTTGGAAATTATAACCTTTGGGAATTTATCTACAGATGTAGTGATAATTTTGACTCCATGGGTGTTTTCCAGAAATAGGCAGCAGTGGATTTTGCTGAGTGAAAATTACAAACTGCTGTTGTAGTGACCAGTACGCTGTAGTGACCAGTACGTTGTAGTGACCAATATTTTATGCCCAGTCCGTGCTTCTGGAGACACGCACCTGTAAATTAGGCAGGCTCTCATCACTACAGAAATGACAAACATGTGGGCGCTAAATGTTGTTTAGGCACACTGGGGTTCAGAAGGGAGGAGGGCATTTGGATTTGGGAGCTGAGAATTTGCTGAATTTCTTTTGGCGGGTGAGGAGCCATTTCGCTTTTCCAGAGCCTTTGTGCTACCAGTAACGTGGAAGCCCCCTATATTTCCATTAACAGATGACAGATCTAAGTGGAGACTTGCTTTTTTTGTGGATTGAGTGGAAGCTTTTATTGGGAACATTTTCCAAAATGTTTGGGATGGCGCTCTGTGCTGACCACTTACTTTGGGGTTTCCATCTAAATCTCTGAGTGACGTGATTCAGATGAAACCCACAATGGATCTATTCACTATAGCGAGGCAGCAGATTTACTCTAGACTCTGTTCCGCCGTTTCCTTCTTTTCAGAAGTGCACAAAACTGTGGCCGATGGCACTTTTATGCAATCCTAAAAAGACGGACATCCTCGGATCACACGTGCTATGGCGTCCACCGTGCTTCCATCTGCCTCATTATAGGGACTGTTCAGCCAGAGGTTCTGTCTGAATCACGTATATAAGAGATTAACATTGAAACCCCGGAGCAAGCGCTCAGCGCAGAGCACAGGATAAATGTGCACCAAGCCATACTGTGATCTTTGGGAGGCAGAATGAAAAAAAATCAACAGCATGTGAAGAATTTGTTTTATTTATTTTTTACGCCATTCCTCGTGCGGTATAAGTGATTAGGTAACTTTATTCTTCGGGTCGGTGCGATAACAGCGATACCAGATTTATATCTGGTTTTAATGTTTGGCTGCTGACACACACAAAGGCTATGTGCACACGTTCAGGATTTTTAGCATTTTTTTATCGTTTTTTTTCCGGCCATTTTCCATTAAAAAAACGCTAAAAACACACATAAGCATCCCTTCATTTTTAATGCACATGCTGCTTTTTTTCCACGGAATTGCATTCCAGAAAAAAATGCAGCATGTTCCGCGATTCCGTACACATAGGAATGCATTGATCCGCTTACTTCCCGCATGGGTCTATGCCCACCATGCGGGCAGTAAGCGGATCATGTGCAGTTGGTACCCAGGGTGGAGGAGAGGAGACTCTCCTCTAGGCCCTGGGAACCATATACCTGTAAAAAAAAAAAATTAAAATTAAAAATCGTGATATTCTCACCTTCCAGCAGCCTTCCCGCTCCTCGCAATGCTCCCGTTCCCAGTACTGCCTTGCGACAATGACCTGTGATGACGTGCGGTCTCGCGTGATGCTACGTCATCTGGGGTCATTGCCGTGAGGCAGTACTGTGAACGGGAGCTGCCGGGAGCATTGCGAGGAGTGGGAAGGCTGTGGGGGCCGTCGGAAGGTGAGAATATCACGATTTTTTAATTTTTTTAAATTATTTTTAACATTCTATCTTTTTACTATTGAAGCTGCATAGGCCGCATCAATAGTAAAAAGTTGGTCACACTTATCAAGCACTATGTTTGACAAGTGTGACCAACCTGTAAATCAGTTTTCCAAGCGATGCTACAGATCACTTGGAAAACGCTAGCATTCTGCAAGGTAATTACGCTTGCAAAATGCTAGTGTTTAGTGGGAAAACGCATGCCAATTCTGCATGTGTATTTCCCACGGCAGGGAGTTGAAGAATTTCCGTGGAAATTTCCGTTGAAATTCTGCAACGTGTGCACATAGCCTAAAAGACGCTTTTTATTGTGAAAACTAGTTTTTGCATCACCATATTTTGAGAGCTATCATTTTTTCATATTTTGGCCGACAGAGTCATGTGAGGGCTTGTTTATTGCGGGACAAGCTGTCGTTTTCATTGGTACCATTCTCGGGCACATGACTTTTTTTGATCGCTTTCTATTCTGATTTTGGGGAGGCAGAATGAACAAAAACCAGCAATTCTGGAATTGTGTTTTTTTTTTTTTAATACCGCTCTGCGTGTGGTAAAATTGGTAAGGCAGCATAATTCTTTGGGTCAGTGAAAATACAGCGATACCTCATATCTTTTTTTATGTTTTGGCGCTTTAACACAATAAAAACTATTTTATCACCTTAATGACCGACAATATGTCTTTTTACTGACCCTAGATATAAGAGGATAGTATCCCCATACAGGTGACAATCCCGCAGCTGTCGGCTGTACACTATAGCTGACAACTTGCTGTATCAGCCACGATCAGTGTTTGCACCATCCATATCTGTTTAACCCCTTAGATGCTGCTGTCAATAATGACTATATCATATAAAAGGTTAACAGTGTGTGGGGTCTCCTTCTTTATCCCCATTGGCGCCCTGAGATCTTGATCGTGTGGTCCTGATGTTTGCCATGGCAATTCACAGCCAAATAGCGGTGTTAGAGTCTGACGGCTACAGTAACATGTTCAGATGTTAGCGACATTTAGGTGGTAAAAATAAACTTTTTCATTCCTGTGATGTCACGTTGCATTAATTCCTGAAAAGCACCTGAAGGGTAAATAAACTACCTGACAGCAGTTTTCAATATGTCAAGGGGTGCTGTTTTTAAAATGGTATCACTTTTGGGGAGTTTACAATATATAGGACCCCCAAAGGCACTTCAAACCTGAATAGGTCCCTAAAAAAAATATTTTGTAGATTTCCTTGGAATTACTGCTACATTGAGATATGTTGAAGTGTTCCATAGTTTTTACAAAATAAAGTGACACCGGTCAGATTTCAAAAATTTGGCTGTCGTTAAGGGGTTAAAGAAAAAAATAATTATTTTAGCATTGCTTTATTCTGCGAGCTATAACTTTTTTATTTTTCTGCTGATGGAGCTGTATGGCAGCTTGTTTTTTGCAGGACAAGATGACGTTTTTATTCATATCCATCTTTTTCATCGTATTTTATTGCACTTTTTGTTCAGGGGTATCATGATAAAGCATTATTTTTGTCCTCATATTTTTTTTTTCTACGGTGTTCACTGAAGGGGTTAACTAGTGGGACAGTTTTAGGCCAGTCTCACACGTCCAGATAATTCCGGTACCAGAAAAATCGGTACCGGAATTATCCGTGTCCGTGTGCTCACGTGGCACATCAGTGTGCACACGTGCGCCATCCGTGTGCCGACTAGGTACCACCCGCACTGTGCAGGAGACAGCGCTACAGTTAAGCGCTGTCCCCTGCATCTGGTGCTGAAGCCGCCATTCATTTCTTCTCTCCAGCAGCGTTCGCTGGAGAGAAGATATGAAAAATCTTTTTCTGTTGGTGTTTTAAAAAAAGATCCTTGTCCCCAACCCCCTCCCACCCCCTGTGCACCTCCCCCCTCCCCCCCGCTGTTAATAAAATACTTACCCGGCTCCCTCGCTGCTTCTTCTCCTATGGGAGGTGGAGCCGCATGTTCATCACTGTAATGTGCGGCACCACGTGACCGCTCATACAGGAGAAGCTGCGGCTTGGAGAAGAAGCAGCGAGGAAGCCGGGTAGGGTGGGAGGGGGTTGGGGACAGGGATCTTTTTTTTAAACACAAAAAAAAAAAAGATTTGAATGGCGGCTTCAGCACTACGTGGGGGGGACAGCGCTTACTGTAGCGCTGTCTCCTGCACGGCACTCGGACTGCACACGGACAGCATCCGTGTGCTGTACGTGTTTTACACGGACCCATTGACTTTAATGGGTCCGTGTAATACGTGTGCTCCCACGAACACTGACATGTCTCTGTGTTTTCCAAACGGACACACGGTCCGTGAAAACACGCTGACATGTGCAGAGACACATTGATTTTAATGTGTCTACGTGAGTCAGTGTCTCCGTTACGTGAGGAAACTGTCACCTCACATACCGGAGCCACTGACATGTGAAACCGGCCTTATAGAGCGGATTATTATGGACGCGGCGATACCAAATGTGTACTTTTATTGTTTTTTTTTATTTACATAACTGTATTTATTGGTAAAATATTTATTTTTTTCTTTATTTGGGGATTTAAAAAAAATATATTTTAACAAGTTATAAAAAAATGTAAAACTTTTTTATATTGTTCCAGTATGGGACATTACCATTTTACATCAGATCACTGATATGATACTGCACAGCAAAGTATCAGATCAGCGATCTGACAGGCAAGGAAGGAGACATGCCGCTCACAAGCCACCTTCCCTGCAAGGTGTCAGGGGTCTCCATCGTGACCACCAGAACAACGCGATTGTATCGATGCTTCTCTATGCCGCTGTCACTACTGACAGCGGCATCAGAGGGGTTAAATGCCCACGATCGGTGCTAGCACCGATCGTGGGCATTGCTGCGGGGTGTCCGCTGTCACATACAGCCGATACCTGCATGCAATCGCCGCGGCGCTCATCATGAGACCGCGGCGATTTTGGCGCCATACTAGTATTGCTCTGCACTATCGCACCTCCCTCAGAGCAGTACGAGTGTAACAAGGGCAACCGGGGGGTTAATTATGGCTGAGTTATTTAACGCCTTCAAGACCTTGCCCTTTTTCGTTTTTGTGTTTTTATTTTTCGCTCCCCTCCTTCCCAGAGCCATAACTTTTTTTATTTTTCCGTCAATATGGCCATGTCAGGGCTTGTTTTTTTGCTGGACAAGTTGTACTTTTGAACGACATCATTGGTTTTAGCATGTCGTGTGCTAGAAACCGGGAAAAAAAATTCTAAGTGCAGTGAAATTGCAAAAAAAGTGCAATCCCACACTTGTTTTTTGTTTGTCTTTTTTTGCTAGATTCACTAAATGCTAAAACTGACCTGCCATTATGATTCTCCAGGTTATTACGAGTTCATAGACACCTTACATGTCTAGGTTGTTTTTTATCTAAGTGGTGAAAAAAAATTCCAAACTTTGCTTAAAAAAATTGCGCAATTTTCCGATACCCGTAGCGTCTCCATTTTTCGTTATCTGGGGTTGAGTGAGGGTTTATTTTTTGCTTGCCGAGCTGACGTTTTTATTGATACCACTTATGTGCAGATACGTTCTTTTGATCGCCCGTTATTACAATTTAATGCAATGTCGTGGCGACCAAAAAAACTTAATTCTGGTGTTCCGAATTTTTTTATCGTTACGCCGTTTAGCGATCAGGTTAATACTTTTTTTTATTGATCGAGCGATTCTGAACGTGGCGATGCCAAATATGTGTAGGTTTGATTTTTTTTATTGTTTTATTTTGAATGGGACAAAAGGGGGGTGATTTAAACTTCTATATTTTTTTCATATTTTTAAAAACTTTTTTTTTACTTTTGCCATGCTGCAATAGCCTCCATGGGAGACTAGAAGCTGGCACAACTCGATCGGCTCTGCTACATAGGAGCGATCATCAGATCGCCACTATGTAGATTTACTGCATTGCTATGAGCGCCGACCACAGGGTGGCGCTCACAGCAATTCGGCATCAACAACCATAGAGGTCTCAAGGAGACCTCTGGTGGTTATGCCGACGCATCGCTGACCCCTGATCATGTGACGGGGGTCGGCGATGCTCTCATTTCCAGCCCAATTGCTGGAAGCGCTGGTTAAATGCCACTGTCAGCGTTTCACAGCGGCATTTAACTAGTTAATAGCGGCGGGGGAATCGCGATTCCACCCGCCGCTATTGCGTGCACATGTCAGCTGTTCAGAACAGCTGACATGTCCCGGCTTTGGTGCGGGCTCACCGCCGGAGCCCACATCAAAGCAGGGGATCTGACCTCCGCTGTACTAGTACGGCGGAGGCCGGTAAGGGCTTAAAGGCACAGTACATACGCAGCTGTACTCCAACAGGGAAAAGTAACTTTTATTGAACAATGATGAAGGATGGACAAAAAGACAATTTCACACTGGCTTCCTACTCTCTCCCTGACACTTGCTGCAGCGGTACCAACAACAGCCGCAGCAGCCAAAGTTCACAGTAGTCCAATCGCTGGAATCTGGGCGCCTGAGACCCCTTCAGCAAAGCCCCTTTCTAAGTCCTGGATGCCTGTGTTGTAGTCCTTCAGTCGGTAGTAGCCTTTGGTCCGGGGCAACAGATCTGTCTCATCCGGGAGTCTGGCAATGCCCCTTCTGCAGTACACGTCTCCCTGGTCAATTATCTGGGCTGTTCTAGCAGCAGCTTCCTCTCTCCTTGTGGCTGCAGGTCCAGCCACCTTATTTAACTAATTCTGTCTCTAACTAGACAGGCATTAAAGGGAAACGTGCACATTACAATACAAATACAACTCAACATACTACATTACATCACAGTACATTAGAAGATATAAAACATATAGAGAACATTACACGTACATAACATATGTGCCTAAAAGTGCACGTGGGGTCACACGGACAGAGGAGAGGGTGCAACTGAGGAGACCGGCCACCTCCTTACACTAGTACAGTGAAGGTCGTGAAGGGCTTAACGCATAAATATCAGTCATTTCTTGAATGCATTTTGTTCTGTTACGTGACACTTGGACGGCACACACTTAAACACAAATGGTAAAAATGGATCAGGCCACAATCATGTGTACAGTGGTTACATAAAGTATTCAGACCCCTTTACATTTTTCACTTTTTTTCACTCCATGCGCTTGGCAAGGAGATGATCCCGGACTTACACTTCCGGGTTAGGAAAAACACGCCGATGCCACGGCCGCTTCCTGCTCTTCACACCTGAGAGCAAGGTAAATGAGATTGGTATGGCTTAAATAGTCGTAACTCCACACAAGGGATACACTCACCTTGAGAAAGACACCCGTTTGTGTCGGAACGCGTGGGCTTCTAAACTCCACTTACATTCTGGCTGCACCGCTGCTCTAAGGGACCAGGGGGCGACCGTAGAGGACTGGTTAGGGTGAAGTATACAGCTTTCCCTTGCTATGTTTGGTTGGCAAACTATGACTCTATACGGGTATGAATGACTTATAACAGTGTTGATACTGATATGGACATCTCTGGAGACTTAACACCAGATCTAGCAACACCATTTCACTTGTGTGCTCCAGCAATGGGCTATCTGTAGGCAAGAGTGATACAATTTGTGAGTTTGTCACACTATTTCAGTCTTTCCATTTAGAGACCTCTGCTCCAGTATATATGATTCAGTCCGCTTGTATATAAAGGTCGCCAACCTAGAGGTTCCGTTTTATTGGAATTATTTGTTTATTACAACTATATGCAGCATTTGTGGTATAAGCAAATAAATTTGGTGCAAATAAATTAATTTTTTTCTCTATGCCAGACATTGTCTTTGTATAGGCGTATTTTGCATGTAATATCTTTCTTTGGATTATTGGAGTTATTTACTCTCTGGAGTATTTTTAAATGTTTTTAAATTGTGTGTAGTATCTCTATGTGGAAATAAACTTTTGCATTTTTGTAAAAAATACTTCTTGTGGAGTTCCAACCTTTTTTGGGCATGTGGTTTTCTCTTTAAATTATCAGGTTTGCAGCATTGTCGCACACAGCCTTCCCTGGCTGCAGGTTGAGTGGAGACAACCATTGATGGAACTCGGTCTCCAGAGCTGACCACAACTCCTCAGCTGTGTGACTCACATTTCCCAGACATTTCAATGTAAACACTGCCTGATGCTGTTGAGCCCTGGTGACAGCATAGTGAGGAGGTGTGCAGGATTCCTTCTGCGCAGTTACAACGTGGGTGGCATTACCAGACAGGCTTTGGGTGCAGGTGGAGGACCAAGAGGAGGTTGAGGAGGCAGATGCAATGGAGGAACTTCTAGATACAGAGGATCGACGAGCAACTCGTGGGGATGGCAAGACTTGGACAGCAGCCCCTTCTCCTGATGTCGCCGTAGTTACCCAGTGCCCAGTCAGCGACATGTAATGCCCCTGTCCATGTCTACTCGTCCAAGTGTCTGTGGTGAAATGCACCCTGTCACACACAGAGTTTCTCAAGGAAGCGGTGATGTTGTGCGCGACATGCTGGTGTAGCGCAGGCACAGCTTTCTTTGAGAAGTAGTGGCGACTGGGCATCTGGTACTGGGGCACTGCGATGGACATAAGGTCTTGAAAATCCTCTGTGTCCACCAGGCGGAAAGGCAGCATTTCTGTAGCCAACAGCTTGCTGATGGAGAAATCCAACCTCTTAGCTTTGTCATGGCTAGGAGGAAATGGTCTTTTACTTGTCCACATCTGAGGGCTGGCTGCTGTGCTTAGACGGAGTTGAGTAGGGTGTCCCCGGCAAACTGCTGGTCTGTGAGGAAGGTGCAGGCGGAGATGTTATGTTGCCTTGATCAAAATGTGGTGTCGATGTCGGAGAGCGCTCAACAACAGCAGGTGTTTCCACTTGTAAATGTCCTGACGACCTGCCAATCACACTGGCTGTTGCGAGAAAAAGGTGAAAGGTCTGCGTCCAAAACCATGTGCGACTGCTGTCCCCACAGTCACAGAGGATGAAGAGGACGCGGATGCACTTGATGGGGCAGATGGGGGTTGACCTGGCCCACTAGGCCGCATTGTAGCACAGTGAGCTTCCCACTGCAACTTATGCCTCATATTCATGTGACGGTTCATGCATGAAGTACTCAAGCTAGTCATTTTTTGTCCTCTACTCAGATTTTGTTGACAAATCTTACAGACAACATGAGTTGGGTCATCCTTTGCATTGTCAAAAAATGCCCAGGTTATGCAAGGCTTAGAGCCCGTGCGACCTAAAGAGCCACCACGTCTTCTGGTCTGAGGCACAGTTGGGGTTGAGGATGCAGTTGTTGACGTGCTTCCAGTACTCCGTCTCTCTCCAGGAAGGTGCAAAGTTACCTCATCGTCAGACTCGTCACTAGCATCCTCCTCCACCTCCTCTGCTGACCTCATGGACTGGCAGACTGGGGGTTGACAGTAAGTGGGGTCTACAAACTCGTCATCATCATCCTGTGTGTTCTCACACTCGTCGTCCTCAGAGCCAACCTCTTCCTGCCCTGACCGAAAACTCAAGTTTTCGTTCCAATCAGGTATCTCAGTCTCATCATCATCTTCCTCATTGTCTCCACCAACAGGAGTTACAGTTTGGGAACAAGGGTCTACATTATGCTCAGAACCTTCTTAACCTGGGCCTGGATCCGACTCACAAAGATTCTGGGCATCAGACACTGCTCCTTGGCCCAAAAATATTAACTGGATTAGATGCAGTAAAAATTAAGATACACAGGCGGTATAGTTAGGCCACATTCACACGTTCCTTTTTATCCTGTGGGTTCTCCCGCAGCGGATTTGATAAATCTGCAGGGCAAACCCGCTGTGGTTATCCCTGCAGATTTATCGCGGTTTGTCCTGCGGGTTCCGCTGCGGGATTTTACCCCTACTATTGATGCTGCATATGCAGCAATATGCAGCATCAATAGTAGTGTTAAAAATAATAAAATCATGGTATACTCACCCTCTGACGTCCCGATCTCGGCGCTGCAGGCGGCGGTCCGGTTCCAAAGATGCTGTGCGACCAGGACCTTCGGTGACGTCACGGTCATGTGACCGCGACGTCACCGAAGGTCCTGGTCGCATAGCAAACCTGAGACCGGACGGCCGCGTGCAGCGCTGAGACTTCAGAGGTGAGTATATCATGATTTTTTATTTTAATTCTTTTTTTTTAATACAAATATGGTTCCCGGGGCCTGGAGGAGAGTCTCCTCTCCTCCACCCCGGGTATAACCCGCACATTATCCGCATTACTTCCCGCATGGTGGGCACAGCCCCATGCGGGAAGTAAGCGGATCAATGCATTTCTATGGGTGCAGAATCGCTGCGATTCTGCACAAAGAAGTGACATGGTCCTTTTTTTCCGCAGCAATTCAGCGCAGTTTTTTTCGGGATTTTCCGCATCATGTGCACTGCGGTTTCTGTTTTCCATAGGGTAACATTGTACTGTACCCTGCATGGAAAACAGCTGCGGACCCGCAGCGGCAAAATCGCAGCGGTTCCGCAGTAAAAACCGCAGCGGTTCCGCAGTAAAAACCGCATAGTGTGAACATGGCCTTAGTGTCACAGGCGGGCTACTCTGCTGACGTGCAGACACTGCTCCTAGGCCCAAAACTATTAACTGGATTAGATGCTGTGAAAATAGAGATACACAGACGGTATAGTTAGTGTCACAGGCGGGCTACTCTGCTGACGTGCAGACACTGCTCCTACTGCTCCTAGGCCCAAAACTATTAACTGGATTAGATGCAGTAAAAATTTAAATACACAGGCGGTATAGTTAGTGTCACAGGCGGGCTACTCTGCTGACGTGCAGACACTGCTCCTAGGCCCAAAACTATTAACTGGATTAGATGCAGTGAAAATAGAGATACACAGGTGTAGTAGTTAGTTTCACAGGCGGGCTACTCAGATGACTATCAGACAATGCTACACTAGCCCAAAAGGATTGGCTGAGCTAGATTACACCAAATGCTGTGACAAACACTTGCACAGCACTGGCACAGACCTGCCTGGCAAACAGTGCTATGAACTGCTGTAACCTACCCTGAAAAGGGCTGATATTACAACTAGTCCCGACTCCCTAAACCTATCTCTCTGACAATTCGCTCCAAAAAAACACTCTAAGGCTACGTTCACATTAGCGTCATGCGACGCTGCGTCGCCGACGCAACGCACGACGGATCGGAAACGCATGCAAAAACGCACCTTTTTTGACGCAAGCGTCGGACGGATGCGTCGTAAAACGCAGCGTTTTTTGTGCGTTTTTGTTGCGTTTTTACAAAAAACGCAGCGTTTTACGACGCATGCGTTGTCAAACAATGATTATATCTTTACACACAATTTAGTGTCTAGACACTAGATAACACCACCAATGAATAGAAGAGGGTGGGTCTAGTGTCTAGACAATAGATAATGCCACCAATGGGTAGATGAGGGTGGGTATTAATGTAATAGTGGTATATATACCCCGGCATAGATTATTTCCAACCATACAGCATCAAGATGGATCGTCCCATGGAGAGTATCTACCTCAATTTTGAGCTGGAATTAGCCCTTGCTATTGCTTATGCTATTGCCTGTCATGAACAGAGGAAAAGAGACAAACTACGGAGAAGGAGTCGTCGGCGTTTTTGGCTACACCCTATAGTGAAAGTCCGAGAGAGTCGTGGAGCCTACCATTGTCTGTTTGGCGAATTAAATGAGAACCAGCAGAAATACTTTGAATACACCAGGATGTCACAAAACAGCTTCCGATATCTGCTGCGTCTGGTGGAAGGAACCATTGCCAGGCAGGACACGCAGCTCCGTAAATCGATTTCCCCCGAGGAACGTCTGCTGGTGACTCTACGGTACGTAATGCAATGTGAAGGAGTTATATGTTCTTGCCATTTTTTCAAGTAACTAACGTGTTTTGGTTTTGTGGGGTGGGGGATTGTAATTAAGAATGAAAAATTCTTTCATAACAATTTAATTAATTTCATTTATTTATTTTTCTTCTTGTCAGTTTCCTTGCTACTGGAGAGACCTTGAGATCACTGCATTTCCAGTTTCGGATTGGAGTCTCCACACTGTCTGGTATTATTGCCGACACATGCCGCGCATTGTGGGACAACCTCCGGGAGGAATTTTTACCTATCCCAACAACAGAATTATGGCAGGCCAATGCCCAAAAATTCGAACAAGTGTGTTCTTTCCCTAACTGTATTGGAGCCGTGGATGGGAAGCACATTAGGATTACCAAGCCTTCAAGAAGTGGATCTCTGTTTTTTAATTATAAAAAATACTTTTCCACCGTGCTGATGGCAATTGCAGGTGCGGACTGCAGTTTTCTCGCTGTGGACATTGGAGCGTTTGGCCGTGCAAATGATTCACGGACATTTAAGGAATCTGATATGAGCCGAAGATTGTACGATAACAATTTTAATTTCCCCCATCCACGACCTCTTCCCAACACCGAAGGCCCGGCCCTGCCATTTGTTGTTGTTGGGGATGAGGCTTTTCAAATGAGTGGCAACCTACTTAAACCGTACTCCAGTCGGGGGTTGGACCGCACCAAAAGTATATTTAATTATAGACTGTCCAGGGCCAGAAGAACTGTGGAGTGCGCCTTTGGAATCCTTGTCTCCAAATGGCGTATCTTAGGATCCGCTATAAATTTGAAAATTGAGACAGTGGATGAGGTGGTGAAGGCGTGTGTGGTTCTCCACAATTTTATTATTGATAAAGAGAGAGTCAACGTGGAACTCGATGAACCCATAGCAAATCCATTGCCTGATTATCAAGATCATCCTCTGCGGACAACTGTGGAGATTGCTCATATGAGGGACCAATTTGCTGCATACTTTGTTTCAGATGTTGGCCGTGTTTCATGGCAAGATCAAATGGTTTAATTCATCTTGTTATTATGATGTCATGTAAACACTGTGGAGTCCATGTCATTTAACCATCCTATGTAAGGTTATTGTTATAATGTCCCCTGATTTTCTAATGCGTTGTGTTTTGAAATAAAGTTGTGCCTTTCCGTTTTCACAAAAAAAATCTCCCATATGTTTTTCCATAGTAATCAAATTGTAAAATCCAATGTTATGTAAAGTAATGTGTGTCCCACAAAATTTATGTGAGCACCAGTACACAAATGGACTGTGACAAAACAAAAAAATATTTCAGCCGTGTGTTCCATAGTTTTGACGTATAACATAATCGGCTCCCACCTTGTCAACCATTTTTAATCCTGCAGACTATTTGCATATGGAACCTGGCTTGACAAGGAGGGAGACGATCATGTTTGCAAAACTCTACAGAGTTAACACTATTGCACTCAGGATGCTGGAATACGTCCAGAGTCAAATAGTGGCGACACTGTGAACATTGCTACCACCTCACCTGACCAATAATCTTAAGGTACATTAATAAAACTATTATCCAACGATACCGACCAGTGATACGACCGGACCGTGACCGTTGTTTAGTCGTCGCGTGGTTTCTGGAGAGCTGTCACACAGACAGCTCTCCAGCGACCAAAAAAGAGCAAGTCCCCGTGTAATCTGGGTAATGTTATGAAGCGCATGGCCGCACTCACAATGTTTTCCCTGTTTACCATTGTAAATGTAATATAAAAAAATAAAAAAAACCTTTCATTCCGGTGTGTGACACGTCCATCGCCGTCAGCTTTCCGTACTGTGCCAGCCCTAAAGCAAAGCACAGCGTTTAAGTCAACGGTGTGCTCTGCTTTACGGGCGGGAAACAGTGTCAGTGACTGCGGAAAGATGACGACGAGGGACGTGGTTGACACCTTTATTTTTTTTGGGGGGTATTGTTCACTTATTTGAGTGTTTAAAACACTGCGCTAGTAACCCAATATTCCCTTGTTTAAAGCAAAGACATTGCTGGATCGGTGTCAAACACGCCGATCCAACAATGACAGCGTGTGATCAGTTACCCCAAGAAATTCCTAATCATTCGCTGACACCAAAAATCTCACAGCAGGGGCCTAATCGTTGTACGATTTCAGAAAAGATAACGTTGGTTACACACAAAAACCAACTATATCGTTACTGAAATCGTTGTGTGATGGTACATTTTAAACTTGACATATTGAGCAATGCTGTTTGTGTTTGTAACATCTCATAGTACAATGAACGACAGCCCTATAAAAAAAATGAAAAAAAAAATGTATTAAATATTGTCATACATTGCACATCAGTTGTTACAAAGACAAGATTTGTGTATACGGCGCACGGTGTGATTTGGTGCAAACTTTATTTGAGACAATAAAAAATAATTAAAAAAAAAAAAAATAACAATTTTATTAGGGACACAAAAAAAAAGAAATGGGAAATGTTAGGGGGTATCGATATCAGCAATTAAGGGGGATTGATATCCCCCACTTTTGGGGGGTGTTGAGGAGACCGAGGAGGAGGACGAGGGGGAGGAAGCAGCATAGTCTATGACACTAGACGGGATGCCGACATCAATCCAGCCAGTTGACGGTGGCGATCCTGCCAAAGCAGGAGGTGAGGGAGGAGGAGGGACAACCAGTGTCCTTGGCTGGCTACTCCGGCTCCGGGTAGACCCAGGCTGTGTACTCGGTGTACTCCTTGTAGACCCAGGCTGGGTACTGGGTGTACTCCGTGTAGACCCAGGCTGTGTAGTGGTGGTTGTTTTGGGAGCAGCCATAGCCAAGGTTGTAGTGCTTGTCGTCGTCGTCTTCTTTTTTTTCCTCCTCTCTCCCTCTGGGTGTGGGTCGGCTTCCCGTCTGTGTGCCCTTGAAGGCCTGGCATGATCAGAACTTTAGGGCTCTGTTCTGTGGTGGCGGTGGCCCTCGGCACGCGGAGCTCTGTGGTGGTGCTCTGCAGCAGGAGTCGGAGTCATGGCAGCCAGTGATGGTACTGCGGGCACATTTGTCGCTGACTGCATGACCCGAGCCTGCTGCAGAGCAGTGACATATGCGTTGTTGCAGCCCTGCATGACCGAAATCTGGAGTTCCGGCGTAAGATGTTCAACCATGCCCTTGTGAATGGCACTAAAAAAATGTTTGGCCGGCCTCGAGAGCTCCGATTCGATGTTTTCAAGACGCTGGTCGATATTGGACATTTTATCGCACAGCGCCTTGAAACCATTCTGAAATACGGTGCTCAAATGTAAAAATTCGGGCATGACCACCCTGTCCGAGGCCCGCTGACGCTGTCGGGAAGACCCGAAGGAAGGAGCGCCAGAGGCCTCGGCCAGGGGAACATCTGATGGACCGGCTGCCGGTTCGCCAGATTGTGGTGGTGCAGACCTGCTCTCGCTGTGGGATGGCTGCGACGGTTCAG
Source organism: Ranitomeya imitator (assembly GCF_032444005.1). Lineage (NCBI taxonomy): Eukaryota > Metazoa > Chordata > Amphibia > Anura > Dendrobatidae > Ranitomeya > Ranitomeya imitator. The sequence continues at coordinate 736,177,162 of NC_091284.1, read as the reverse complement.
ATGGCGCTTCACGAAGGACCGCTCCAGAGGGTCGGACAGTCTCGCGGGTGCTGCTGTGTGTTCTGTGAAAACATAAGGAAACCATTAGTATACTAAATATAACATTTCACATGCGTCATTAATTAACTTTACCGCCGGTATCCATTTCCGCCGTTAATATTAACCTATTTTTAATATTGACACTGCATATGCCCCATCAATATTAAAAAAAAATGCATTTATTTAATTCAAAATAGTCACCCATGGTTGCGGTTTGTAACGCCAGACAATTATGCTTACGTTGGAACTGCCATGACGTCACGGTCATGTGACCGAGACGTCATCACAGGTCCTGCGAGCTGAGCAACCATGGGAACATAACCTGCCTTGCAGTAGAAGGTATGGCGTGTCTATTATATTTTAATTTTTTGTGTATAAAAAAACTGGGATACACCTGGATGGGCACTATACTACTCCACTATGAAATATTGCCCGGGCATGGCCAATCTACTATCTTTCTGTGTTCTGTATACTTCTGATTTCAGGGAAATAACTAGTAAGTCAAGCTCACCATTGTAGTAATCCCAGAAGGGAGCCGCTGTGTCAAGTGTGAGAAGACCAGAAATGAATAAAAAATTCGAGGTCAACGAGGCGTGAAAAGTAAAAACTAAATACTTTATTCACTTCAATCAGAAGCAGAGGATGAAACATCTGCACAATACAATAAAAACACTATCTACGCGTTTCAGGTCTGATGTTCCCTGTCACCTGAAACGCGTAGATAGTGTCTATTGTATTGTGCTGATGTTTCATCCTCTGCTTATGATTGAAGAGGATAAAAGTATGTATTTTTTACTTTTCACGCCTCGGTAAGCTTGCATTTTTTTCTTCATTTCTATACTTCGTACTTGCCAAAATAAATGGCTGGGCAATAAGCTACGTGGCTGGAATATAGTAGGTGAATATGCATGTTGTAAAAACTAGGTGTGTGCATAGGTACTATACTTACTCTCTGCTTTCAAGGACCGGTCGCAAGAACTGCAATATACGGTTGTATTTGTACACAGAGGTCCTTGAAGCTGCAGCACCACTACGGGTCTGTCCCTCCTTTTTCAGGCCCCTCCTGAAACGGTCCTTCATGGAGCGCCATCTGGTCTTCAATTGTTTAACTGTGTATAAATTAAAAAAATAAAAAAGGTTTTAGAGAATATATTGAAAACGATTACGCAACCGTGTGCAATCCCAATAGAAGACATCACAGACGGTTGTGTAATCCTGGCATGATGGGTCACAGCAGCATTTTGGAAATACTTACGAAAACTAGCTTTGCCCTTGGGGGAAGCGCTGTCGAAGCCATCCCACAGCGATTGTGCCACCTCTATCCACAAACGGCGCAATATGCCCTGGTCCGCGTGCCGGGGGTCACGGCTGTCCCACAACGGGCCCCGTTCTTCTATGAATGCCACCATCATATCGATATCCAGTGGGTCATCATGGGCCCGTTGTGAAACCTAGAATAAATGGAAAATATTAATGTTTGCAAGATAAAAAAATGTTGTCCCTACCTCCTCCACCGCCACCTACCACACACACCACCACCCCCTCCCACCACCCCCCATACCCGCAAAAACAAAAAAATTAACGAAAAAAAAGGAATAGGTTTGAAATAAAAACTTACTCTCCGTCCTGCAACCACAGCTTGGCCCCGTGGTCTCTGCTCCTGCTCCCTCTGTTCCTCCTGGTTCTCCTCCTCACTTGAAGAAGCCTGCAAAATAGTTCACCAAAAAGTTGAGTGACCCATCTACAAATGACAGCGAATATAGTAAGCAATAGTAGATCATGTACTCACCGGACTCCTCAGCGGTGGGGTGTTGCTGGAATCGCTGGCCATAATGCAATTCTGATTCTGAAAAAAAGAACAAAATAACATTGATCCTATGCTCCTATGCACAATCCAGCAATATAAAAGAAAAAAAAAACATTTTCATTTCAACCACAAAGAACATTGCACTCCAACTGAACTAACGCTGAGCAAACAACACTGCCACATTGATTAAAAGAAACAATGGCAGAGACAACCCAATGCCAGAGTAAACAAAAGCCTAAAGATAAGAAAACTAATCTACAACAGACCCTATGTAGTAATCCCAAAAGAGAGTTTTTTTTTTTTTAAAAAGTACAGTATGCATGGAGCAACCCAAAAACCACAATAGATTTTTGAAAGGAAAAAATTAACAACACCCAAAAATTAAGGGCAGAAACGGCAATAACACACCATACTTTACAATAAAACCGACAGGGACGGATACAATAAAAGGCCATACAACGCCATACATCACAACCAGAAACATACAACAATGTCTTTACATAACCACAGTGCAGAACATAATACACAACTTGCAATATAAATTATTACATTTAATAAAAGGGCACAGAATCATTCTATACTACCATACTTTACAATAAAACCCACAGGGCCGGAGACTATTAAACGCCATCATATAACGCAAGAATAAAACATCACAACTGAATACAAAAAACACCACCAAACCAAAAAATGGAAAAGAAAAATCTATCCTGGAAAGAACAATAATCAAGGCCGCAGACAATGAAACGCCATTCTATACAACGCCATACATCACAACCAGACTAAAAATACAAAAATATCTTTAAACAACCACAGTGCAGAATATAATACACAACTTGCAAAAACAATTTTAAAAAACATGTAGAAAATGCACAGAATCATTCTATACTTACATCTCTGGACAGCGGATGAATAAAAGTAGAAGTCGTCTGGTGTGATGTCTTGCCTCTAGATGCTGCAGCAGAAGTGACAAACAATCCAACATTTTCTTTATATATGGGGGATGTTTTTATCACTGTTTGCACTGTCTAGACACTGTCTAGACACTTTTTGGTTTAATTTTATCTAACGACGCATGCGTCGCACAACGCACGCACGACGCACACACGCGACGCAAGTGCGTTGTCAATAGGTTTCAATGGGAAATTGTAACGCAATGACGACGCACGAGCGACGCAAGTGCGACGCGTGCGTATTTTTGACGCTTCAAAAATGCAACATGTAGCGTCTCCGACGCCACCCAGGTGCGGTGAAACGACGCATGTGTCGTGCGTTTTACCGAAAACGCACGACAACGCAACGCATGCGTCCCCAATGATAAAGATAGGGGCGCATGACGCATGCGTTGTCGTGCGTCGACGACGCAGCGTCACATGACGCTAATGTGAATGTAGCCTTAGGCTGCCGTCACACTAGCAGTATTTGGTCAGTATTTTACATCAGTATTTGTAAGCCAAAACCAGGAGTGGGTGATAAATCCAGAAATGGTGCATATGTTTCTATTATACTTTTCCTCTAATTGTTCCACTCCTGGTTTTGGCTTACAAATACTGATGTAAAATACTGACCAAATACTGCTAGTGTGACGGCAGCCTTAGACTGTATAGTGCCCACAGCAGCAGCGGTGTCATCTAACAGTAAGCTGCAGCAGTGAGGAAATGGTGGCGACGGGGCAAATGGCTGGTTCTTATAGGGCAAGCACATGTGACATACACCGCCATTGACACATGCCCTTGCTTGTGTGCATCACATGCACATTGCTGTGTGTGTGTGCACTGCTGAAAGACTGCATCGACCCACTGCGAGAAAAAAAAAAAATGGCATTATTTCAGCACAGACCTATCCACCCCCCCCCCACTATACACTGAAACAGTCTATTAACAATGATAAACAGTTTTATCCCCTTCCCACCCATGACGCCACGTAGACGTCATGAAAGTCGGTGCCAATCCGACCCATGACGCCTATGTGGCGTCATGGAAAGATCGCGTCCCTGCAGATCGGGTGAAAGGGTTAACTCCCATTTCACCCGATCTGCAGGGACAGGGGGAGTGGTAGTTTAGCCCAGGGGGGTGGCTTCACCCTCCCCCCCCCCCGTGGCTACGATCGCTCTGATTGGCTGTTGAAAGTGAAACTGCCAATCAGAGCGATTTGTAATATTTCACCTATGAAAACTGGTGAAATATTACAATCCAGCCATGGCCGATGCTGCAATATCATCGGCCATGGCTGGAAACACTAATGTACCCCCACCCCACCGATCGCCCCCCCAGCCCTCCGATCTGTCCGGTACACTGCTCCGGCTCCCCTCCGTCCTGTGCTCCACTCCCCCCGTGCTCTTGTCCGCTCACCCCCGTGCTCCAATCACCCCCCCCGTGCTCCAATCACCCCCCCCTGCACTCCGATCCACCCCCCCGTGCTCCGTTCCACCCCCCCTGTGCTCCGTTCCACCCCTCCCGCGCTCCGATCCACCCCCCCGTGCTCCCCCCCACCCCATCATACTTACCGATCCTGCCGGGGTCCGTCCGTCTTCTCCCCGGGCGCCGCCATCTTCCAAAATGGCGGGCGCATTCGCAGTGCGCCCGCCGAATCAGCCGGCAGATTCGTTCCAAAGTGCATTTTGATCACTGAGATAGATTATATCTCAGTGATCAAAATAAAAAAAATAATAAATACCCCCCCCTTTGTCACCCCCATAGGTAGGGACAATATAAAAATAAAGAATTTTTTTTTTTCCACTAATGTTAGAATAGGGTTAGGGTTAGGGCTAGGGTTAGGGGTAGGGTTAGGGCTAGGGTTAGGGTTTCGGTATGTGCACATGTATTCTGGTCCTCTAGATTTTTCCGCTGCGGATTTGATAAATCCGCAGTGCTAAACCGCTGCGGATTTATGGCGGATTTACCGCGTTTTTTCTGATAAGGGTATACCGTGAAGATTGGTAGAGCAGCTTAGTATACATTTTTTTTTTTGCAAAAAACGTATCAACCAAATACCCTGTTTTTTACATCTTTTACTAGCACTTGCGGATTACTGCAACATTTTTTCAAACTGAGTGTTTTTGGTTTTACTATTCTCTTTTGTGTCTTCAGATTTTCCATTTGAGCAGTTGTAAAACCGCTGCGGAATCCGCACAAAGAAGTGACATGCTGCGGAATGTAAACCGCTGCGTTTCCGTGCAGTTTTTCCGCAGCATGTGTACAGCGATTTTTGTTTCCCATAGGTTTACATTGAACTGTAAACTCATGGGAAACTGCTGCGGATCCGCAGCGTTTTCCGCAGTGTGTGCACATACCTTTAGAATTAGGCTATGTGCACACGGTGCGGATTTGGCTGCGGATCCGCAGCGGATTGGCCGCTGCGGATTCGCAGCAGTGTTCCATCAGGTTTACAGTACCATGTAAACCTATGGAAAACCAAATCCGCTGTGCCCATGGTGCGGAAAATACCGCGCGGAAACGCTGCGTTGTATTTTCCGCAGCATGTCAATTCTTTGTGCGGATTCCGCAGCGTTTTACACCTGTTCCTCAATAGGAATCCGCAGGTGAAATCCGCACAAAAAACACTGGAAATCCGCGGAAAATCCGCAGGTAAAACGCAGTGCCTTTTACCCGCGGATTTTTCAAAAATGATGCTGAAAAATCTCACACGAATCCGCAACGTGGGCACATAGCCTTAGGGTTAGGGTTGGAATTAGGGTTGTGGTTAGGGTTGTGATTAGGGTTATGGCTACAGTTGGGATTAGGGTTAGGGGTGTGTTGGGGTTAGTGTTGGAGGTAGAATTGAGGGGTTTCCACTGTTTAGGCACATCAGGGGTCTCCAAACGCAACATGGCGCCACCATTGATTCCAGCCAATCTCGTATTCAAAAAGTCAAATGGTGCTCCCTCACTTCCAAGCCCCGACGTGCGCCCAAACAGTGGTTTACCCCCACATATGGGGTACCAGCATACTCAGGATAAACTGCGCAACAATTACTGGGGTCCAATTTCTCCTGTTACCCTTGTGAAAATAAAAAAATGCTTGCTAAAACATCATTTTTGAGGAAAGAAAAATTATTTTTTATTTTCACGGCTCTGCGTTGTAATCGTCTGTGAAGCACTTGGGGGATCAAAGTGCTCACCACATATCTAGATAAGTTCCTTGGGGGGTCTAGTTTCTAAAATGGAGTCACTTGTGGGGTTTTCTACTGTTTAGGCACACCAGGGGCTCTGCAAACGCAACGTGACGCCCGCAGACCATTCCATCAAAGTCTGCATTTCAAAAGTCACTACTTCCCTTCTGAGCCCCGATGTGTGCCCAATCAGTGGTTTACCCCCACACATGGGGTATCAGCGTACTCAGGAGAAACTGGACAACAACTTTTGGGGTCCAATTTCTCCTGTAACCCTTGGGAAAATAAAAAATTATGGGCTAAATAATTATTTTTGAGGAAAGAAAACGTATTTATTATTTTCACGGCTCTGCATTATAAACTTCTGTGAAGCACTTGGGGGTTCAAAGTGCTCACCACACATCTAGATAAGTTCCTTTCGGGGTCTAGTTTCCAAAATGGGGTCACTTGTGGGGGGTTTCTACTGTTTAGCCACATCAGGGGCTCTGCAAACGCAACGTGACGCCCGCAGAGCATTCCATCAAAGTCTGCATTTCAAAACGTCACTACTTCAATTCCGAGCCCCGGCATGTGCCCAAACAGTAGTTTACCCCCACATATGGGGTATCACCGTACTCAGGAGAAACTGGACAACAAATATTGGGGTCAAATTTCTCCTGTTACCCTTGGGAAAAATAAAAAATTCTGGGCTAAATAATTATTTTTGAGGAAAGAAAACGTATTTATTATTTTCACGGCTCTGCATTATAAACTTCTGTGAAGCACTTGGGGGTTCAAAGTGCTCACCACACATCTAGATAAGTTCCTTTCGGGGTCTAGTTTCCAAAATGGGGTCACTTATGGGGGGTTTCTACTGTTAAGCCACATCAGGGGCTCTGCAAACGCAACGTGATGCCCACAGAGCATTCCATCAAAGTCTGCATTTCAAAACGTCACTACTTCACTTCCGAGCCCCGGCATGTGCCCAAACAGTGGTTTACCCCCACATATGGGGTATCAGCGTACTCAAGAGAAACTGGACAACAACTTTTGGGGTCAAATTTCTCCTGTTACCCTTGGGAAAATAAAAAATTGCAGGCTAAAAGATCATTTTTGAGAAAATATTTTTTTTTTTAATTTTCATGGCTCTGCGTTATAAACTTCTGTGAAGCACTTGGGGGTTCAAAGTCCTCACCACACATCTAGATTAGTTCCTTTGGGGGTCTTGTTTCCAAAATGGGGTCATTTCTGGGGGATCTCCAATGTTTAGGCACACACGGGCTCTCCAAATGTGACATGGTGTCCGCTAATGATTGGAGCTAATTTTCCATTTAAAAAGCCAAATAGCGTGCCTTCCCTTCCGAGCCCTGCCGTGCGCCCAAACAGTGGTTTACCCCCACATATGGGGTATCAGCGTACTCAGGACAAACTGGACAACAACATTTGGGGTCCAATTTCTCCTATTACCCTTGGCAAAATAGGAAATTCCAGGCTAAAAAATCATTTTTGAGGAAAGAAAAATTATTTTTTATTTTCATGGCTCTGCGTTATAAACTTCTGTGAGTTTAAAGTGCTCAATATGCATCTAGATAAGTTCCTTGGGGGGTCTAGTTTCCAAAATGGGGTCACTTGTGGGGGAGCTCCAATGTTTAGGCACACAGGGGCTCTCCAAACGCGACATGGTGTCCGCTAACAATTGGAGCTAATTTTCCATTCAAAAAGTCAAATGGCGCTCCTTCCCTTCCGAGCCTTACCATGTGCCCAAACAGTGGTTTACCCCCACATGTGAGGTATTGGTGTACTCAGGAGAAATTGCCCAACAAATTTTAGGATCCATTTTATCCTGTTGCTCATGTGAAAATGAAAAAATTGAGGCTAAAAAATTTTTTTGTGAAAAAAAAGTACTTTTTCATTTATACGGATCAATTTGTGAAGCATCTGGGGGTTCAAAGTGCTCACTATGCATCTAGATAAGTTCCTTGGGGCGTCTTGTTTCCAAAATGGGGTCACTTATGGGGGAGCTCCAATTTTTAGGCACACGGGGGCTCTCCAAATGTGACATGGTGTCCGCTAAAGAGTGGAGCCAATTTTTCATTCAAAAAGTCAAATGGCGCTCCTTCCCTTCCAAGCCCTGCCGTGCGCCCAAACAGTGGTTTACCCCCACATATGAGGTATCAGCGTACTCGGGACAAATTGGACAACAACTTTCGTGGTTCAGTTTCTCCTTTTACCATTGGGAAAATAAAAAAATTGTTGCTAAAAGATAATTTTTGTGACTAAAAAGTTAAATGTTCATTTTTTCCTTCCATGTTGCTTCTGCTGCTGTGAAGCACCTGAAGGGTTAATAAACTTCTGGAATGTGGTTTTGAGTACCTTGAGGGGTGCAGTTTTTAGAATGGTGTCACTTTTGGGTATTTTCAGCCATATAGACCCCTCAAACTGACTTCAAATGGGAGGTGGTCCCTAAAAAAAATGGTTTTGTAAATTTCGTTGTAAAAATGAGAAATCGCTGGTCAAATTTTAACCCTTATAACTTCCTAGCAAAAAAAATTTTTGTTTCCAAAATTGTGCTGATGTAAAGTATACATGTGGGAAATGTTATTTATTAACTATTTTGTGTCACATAACTCTCTGGTTTAACAGAATAAAAATTCAAAATGTGAAAATTGCGAAATTTTCAAAATTTTCGCCAAATTTCCGTTTTTATCACAAATAAACGCAGAATTTATTGACCTAAATTTACCACTAACATGAAGCCCAATATGTCACGAAAAAACAATCTCAGAACCGCTAGGATCCGTTGAAGCGTTCCTGAGTTATTACCTCATAAAGGGACACTGGTCAGAATTCCAAAAAACGGCAAGGTCTTTAAGGTCAAAATAGGCTGGGTCATGAAGGGGTTAATGTGCAATTCAAGTTAGGCTTTTGGTGAACGAACCGTTATCGAACAGAAACTCGAACAGCCGAATTTTAAGCAAATTGTTCGAGTTCGTCGAACGACTTGAACACCGCCCAAAACGGCTCGAATTTGAAATTGGCGAACAGTTCGACTCGAAACACCGCTCATCTCTAGTCTGGACATGACAATACAGACAGTGGTCCTCTAGTGTAACCACGTTCTGATGGTGTGGTGGAACAGCTGGCATTCTGTTAGTGGATACTGTACACGTGAGGAGCTATCTGACTATCTGAAGTCAAAGGGAGGTGTACATGAAGGTTTCCCAGTGAATATCACCACCTATATTTGAGTATCATAACACAAAGTGCTTGTTGCTCAGACACCTTATCCTCAGCAGTCTAAGGTCATATACATTAAGATTTATTTTCCTTTGCAAACTATCTTTAGTCACAAGTAGCTTACCATACTTTTTTAAAATCAATCATTTGCAAAAGAGGCAAATCTATTAAATTTTCCAATTACAGAGTCTGTTGAAATATGCTGTGGACACACACCATAAATCCATAATCTCATGTGCATTTTTTCCCTTTAAGAAAGCCCACCCATTACCTTTTTTTTTCAATGAATCTCAGGCTATGTGCACACATTCAGGATTTATTGCAGAAATTTCCTGATAAAAACCTGAAATTTTCTGCAAGAAATCTGCATGCGTTTTTTGTGCATTTTTGGTGTGTTTTTACCACATTTTTGGTGCAATTTTTTCCAGACATTTCCCAATGCGTTTTATAGTGGAACATCTGCAAAAAAAAACGCAAAATTAATGAACATGCTGCTTTTTTACCGCGATGCGGTTTTTTCACGGAAAAAAACGCATCATGTGCACACAAATTGCGGAATTCATTCTAAATGATGGGATGCATAATGTATGCTTTTTTTTTGCTGTTTTATAGCATTTTTATAGCGAACAAAAATGCAAAAAATCAGCAACGTGTGCACACAGCCTTATAGTGTGTATTAATATGGTCACCTACCACCAATGTTCTCTGGTATCCGGTGCCATTCTGCTCCTCTTCTCAGTGACGTCACCACTCTGCACACTCCCCGGGTCACACTGCGCACTATGTGACAGGGGTCCATAGGCTTACATTGTAAAAGAGACTTCTGGCTCATTAATAGGGTATGGTGGGTTCCGAATAGTCAGCCTGTTGTCCTGACCTACATGTAGTAGAAAAAAGATCGGGCTGACAGCACTCACACAAACGGGCGCTCGTTCCTTGTCCAGGGAACCAACCTGGATATGTACAATAGTCCAAAGGAAGATGAACAGCGCTCCAGCCGGGTGTCGTGGTATCAAAAAAGGAAACTTTATTGGTCCATGTAAAAGCAACGTTTCGACCAGTATCCTGGTCTTTTTCAAGCATGTAGCACAGTACAAAGTGTCGGCTTAAATGGTGTGGATACCACACAGGGCACCAATCACCAACCAGCCACTAATTACATATACAAATACAAAAAGTAACATCAATCAAACTATATATAATACATTAAAATAGATACATACAATATCTGCAGCGTTAGAAACAAAGAAAATCAAATCTCAAAAGCATATAACATAATATTGCTGCAATGTTTATATTCCGTCCAGCCAATTAGGTTCCGGCATATCCGTAGTCACGGCTACAAATTTCCAATGAAACAGTCCTTGCAGCGATCCTCCTGTCCAATCCGGATCAATTCTGCGGTGGGCGCCAAAATTCAACCAGCCTATCAAACCCCATCATGCTTCCAAGCCAGTCCCAGGTAACCAATCAGGCAAACACTTATATCATATACCATGACTACATCACAACCCTGCGACTCACTACGGCAAGCCACCTGGCCGCAGAGGACTCAGAAGCACCCTGATAGGTGTAGCTGTGCGTCATGACAACAGCCCGCCCACCTCACGTGATCACACAACCGGGTCCGCCCCACAGTGACGCAACCATCCATCCCCCATGCACAGGGGAAGCCGCGGATGCGCGCAGACTCAGTACCGCCGGAAACCGCCGCATCGTAAGCCACGATACAGGCAGATCCAGCGGCACAGTGAGATGCCACGCCCCCCGCCAACCCACATGCAAAGAGGACGCCGGCGCGTCACAAACAGGACGTCCCAGATGCGACGTCACAGAGTCAGCTAGCCAGATGCCAATACACAGGCGCCTATAACCATTGGATCTGTGCAGCCACGGCCACAACGGGTTGCCAAGGGAACCTAAATAAATATAAATAGATATAATTAGCCATCTATAAGGTGTAACTCAAGATAAAACATGGAAAAAGCCATTTTGATCAGATAGATCAATAGAGTGACACTACCTAGGGACGGAAAAGGACATTGTATAATCAATCGCTAAAAACAATAAAAAACGACAAAAACACTATAAAAACAATATACCGATGAATAATGCCATAACCAAGAGGAGAGAGAACAATAAATCAGGGGAGAGAAAATATTACCTAGGAATGCAGACCTGTAAATTAAAGTCTAAATTAAGGCCTCCAGGTTGTAAGGTCCCTAATGAGTAAATCCATCTCATTTCTTTCTTCCTAAGCAACGATAATCTATCCCCACCTCTCCTCAAAACCGGAACACTATCTATTACCCTAAAGCGTAATTGGTTGACAGAATGTTTATTGTCCAGAAAATGTTTGGGGATCGGCAAATCTGTAAGTCCTGTACGTATCGTGCTTTTATGCTTACTGATTCGCGCCCGCACCTCCATCGTGGTCTCCCCCACATAAGCTAACCCGCACGGGCACGTAATCATGTAAACAACAAAGCTCGAAGAACAAGTGTAACGTTCCTTCAGATAAATCTTCTTCCCCGTATGAGGGTGATAGAAAAATTCCCCTTTAAGCATGTTGTTACAGCTCGCACACCCCAGACATGGAAAATTTCCAAGTCTGGGTGTGCTTAGAGTCGATTGGACTAGGGAGCTCTTAGATGATCCAATATCCGATCTCACCAAACTATCACCCAGATTGCGACCCCTTCTGTATGACATCATTGGATAGTTTTTAAACGCTGGTATAGATGGTAAACCGCGCTGCAAACCCATCCAATGTTTTTTCAAAATCCTGTCAATTTGACCACTAGCTGAAGTGTATGTAGATACAAAAGGGATACGTTCCCCGGGCTGCTTCAAGGACCCTGATTTACGAGTGGACTCCCGTGATATATTCCGAGCCTTATGACTAAATCTGCAAAGCTCCTTCTTGGGATAACCCCTGTTGGAGAACTTCAGACACATTTCATCCAGCCTCCGATCAACCACAGTGTCATCCGACACTATTCTCCGCACCCTCAAGAGTTGGCTCCATGGTAAGGAGTTAACCATTCTCCGAGGATGGTTGCTATCAAATAGCAACAGGCCATTTCTATCGGTCTCCTTCACAAAAATGTCTGTCTTCAATTTATCTCCTTCTTTATAAACAAGGGTATCCAAAAACTGGAGCTGAGAAGTAGAAGAGGTCAAAGTAAACTGTAATTCCACGTATACTCCATTAAGATAATGGTGAAACTCATTAAGTTCTGTCACATTACCATCCCAAATCAAAAAAATATCATCAATGTAACGCCACCAGGCTCTGACGTGGCGCCAGAGGCTGGAACAGTACACAAACCTGTCCTCGAATACCGCCATATAGATGTTTGCATAAGTGGGGGCCTAAAAAGCGCAGGAGGCAACAGGTGAAGAATCATTCGAATTTTGGCTTCACCTCAGCTGAATCTGATTCCACAGAGGATTCTAATATGGAGGGCGCTAGGCGTTTGCCTTTTTTAGAGAGAGAAAATATGGACAAAACAGATCCAGGAGGAGGGGCCGGAGAGGCGGCCGGAAACACAGAAAATCGGAGTATGCACAGAGAACAACGTCCAACGAGGAAGAACACGATGAAAATGAGGAACACGAAGGACAGTTAAATGACAATAGGAGCTTGGTGGTAAATATTTCTTCTGTCACTCTCTCTGAAATTGAACTCAAAGTATTGTCTAAAGGCCTTTCATTTTGCCCGTCTAGTAACCCTGATTGGTTTTCGTTAGAAGTTGACCTGCATGCCTTTTTTAGGAGGTTAAGACTATCTTCATTTTTTGCTGATAAATGTAATGATGAGTCGTTTAGTACGAATGTACCATCACGGGGTTTTACTCTGCGGGAGTTGGGGTTATATACCAAAAGTGATTTTCAGCCACCCAATAGGGATCATTTTGTAGAATCCTATATTGTATTGGTTCAGAGGGATATCGATAGATTAAAAAAGACATTTAAACCTCCGAGCAATTGTAATATGACAGTGGCTGATAAGAAAGTTTTGAGGGCCTTGGCAGATAATTCTTTGTTGACCATTAAACAGGCCGATAAAGGCGGGGCGGTTGTCGTTATGGACAGTGTAAAATACAAAGCAGAAATCTTACGGCAACTGGGAGATCGATGTGTCTATGAGAAACTACCAAGTAATCCCACTACTCGTTTTCAGAAGGAATTACAACTTGTGGTCAGTGACTCCCTAGCCATGGGACTCATTGACCACAAGTTGTCAGAATTTTTGATCGTTGATGCACCAGTGATACCGGTGATATATATACTACCGAAAATTCATAAGGATTTGGAAAACCCCCCCGGAAGGCCTATCGTGTCGGGGAGGGGCTCTCTATTTAATAAGACAGCGATTTTCTTAGATAAAGTATTGCGTACCTATGCTATATCAGCTAGATCTTACATTCGTGACACGAATGATTTCCTTGACAAACTTGAAGGCATCACTGTGTCTGAGACCACCTTGCTTGCATCGTTTGACGTTGTATCTTTATACACGTCGATCGAGCATGACAAGGGGCTCGACGCAGTTTCTTGTGCGCTATCGGGCTCTGACGTGGCCCCGGAGAGTGCACGACTTGTCCTCACACTGTTAGAGCTCATCCTCAGGAGGAATTATTTTCTCTTTGGGGATGAGTTCTTTTTACAGTTGAGGGGTACCGCCATGGGGTCCAATGTGGCCCCCACTTATGCAAACATCTATATGGCGGTATTCGAGGACAGGTTTGTGTACTGTTCCAGCCTCTGGCGCCACGTCAGAGCCTGGTGGCGTTACATTGATGATATTTTTTTGATTTGGGATGGTAATGTGACAGAACTTAATGAGTTTCACCATTATCTTAATGGAGTATACGTGGAATTACAGTTTACTTTGACCTCTTCTACTTCTCAGCTCCAGTTTTTGGATACCCTTGTTTATAAAGAAGGAGATAAATTGAAGACAGACATTTTTGTGAAGGAGACCGATAGAAATGGCCTGTTGCTATTTGATAGCAACCATCCTCGGAGAATGGTTAACTCCTTACCATGGAGCCAACTCTTGAGGGTGCGGAGAATAGTGTCGGATGACACTGTGGTTGATCGGAGGCTGGATGAAATGTGTCTGAAGTTCTCCAACAGGGGTTATCCCAAGAAGGAGCTTTGCAGATTTAGTCATAAGGCTCGGAATATATCACGGGAGTCCACTCGTAAATCAGGGTCCTTGAAGCAGCCCGGGGAACGTATCCCTTTTGTATCTACATACACTTCAGCTAGTGGTCAAATTGACAGGATTTTGAAAAAACATTGGATGGGTTTGCAGCGCGGTTTACCATCTATACCAGCGTTTAAAAACTATCCAATGATGTCATACAGAAGGGGTCGCAATCTGGGTGATAGTTTGGTGAGATCGGATATTGGATCATCTAAGAGCTCCCTAGTCCAATCGACTCTAAGCACACCCAGACTTGGAAATTTTCCATGTCTGGGGTGTGCGAGCTGTAACAACATGCTTAAAGGGGAATTTTTCTATCACCCTCATACGGGGAAGAAGATTTATCTGAAGGAACGTTACACTTGTTCTTCGAGCTTTGTTGTTTACATGATTACGTGTCCGTGCGGGTTAGCTTATGTGGGGGAGACCACGATGGAGGTGCGGGCGCGAATCAGTAAGCATAAAAGCACGATACGTACAGGACTTACAGATTTGCCGATCCCCAAACATTTTCTGGACAATAAACATTCTGTCAACCAATTACGCTTTAGGGTAATAGATAGTGTTCCGGTTTTGAGGAGAGGTGGGGATAGATTATCGTTGCTTAGGAAGAAAGAAATGAGATGGATTTACTCATTAGGGACCTTACAACCTGGAGGCCTTAATTTAGACTTTAATTTACAGGTCTGCATTCCTAGGTAATATTTTCTCTCCCCTGATTTATTGTTCTCTCTCCTCTTGGTTATGGCATTATTCATCGGTATATTGTTTTTATAGTGTTTTTGTCGTTTTTTATTGTTTTTAGCGATTGATTATACAATGTCCTTTTCCGTCCCTAGGTAGTGTCACTCTATTGATCTATCTGATCAAAATGGCTTTTTCCATGTTTTATCTTGAGTTACACCTTATAGATGGCTAATTATATCTATTTATATTTATTTAGGTTCCCTTGGCAACCCGTTGTGGCCGTGGCTGCACAGATCCAATGGTTATAGGCGCCTGTGTATTGGCATCTGGCTAGCTGACTCTGTGACGTCGCATCTGGGACGTCCTGTTTGTGACGCGCCGGCGTCCTCTTTGCATGTGGGTTGGCGGGGGGCGTGGCATCTCACTGTGCCGCTGGATCTGCCTGTATCGTGGCTTACGATGCGGCGGTTTCCGGCGGTACTGAGTCTGCGCGCATCCGCGGCTTCCCCTGTGCATGGGGGATGGATGGTTGCGTCACTGTGGGGCGGACCCGGTTGTGTGATCACGTGAGGTGGGCGGGCTGTTGTCATGACGCACAGCTACACCTATCAGGGTGCTTCTGAGTCCTCTGCGGCCAGGTGGCTTGCCGTAGTGAGTCGCAGGGTTGTGATGTAGTCATGGTATATGATATAAGTGTTTGCCTGATTGGTTACCTGGGACTGGCTTGGAAGCATGATGGGGTTTGATAGGCTGGTTGAATTTTGGCGCCCACCGCAGAATTGATCCGGATTGGACAGGAGGATCGCTGCAAGGACTGTTTCATTGGAAATTTGTAGCCGTGACTACGGATATGCCGGAACCTAATTGGCTGGACGGAATATAAACATTGCAGCAATATTATGTTATATGCTTTTGAGATTTGATTTTCTTTGTTTCTAACGCTGCAGATATTGTATGTATCTATTTTAATGTATTATATATAGTTTGATTGATGTTACTTTTTGTATTTGTATATGTAATTAGTGGCTGGTTGGTGATTGGTGCCCTGTGTGGTATCCACACCATTTAAGCCGACACTTTGTACTGTGCTACATGCTTGAAAAAGACCAGGATACTGGTCGAAACGTTGCTTTTACATGGACCAATAAAGTTTCCTTTTTTGATACCACGACACCCGGCTGGAGCGCTGTTCATCTTCCTTTGTCCTGACCTACATGTCTCACACTGGTAACTCCCCATTTCTTTTATCATAATCTCTGGAGGCAGATTTTCAAGGAGATCTTTGTCCTGCCCATAGATCTTAACAGATCATTTACATATCAGTTAGTACGTGGATTTCTCTGGAATAAAACATCGAATCACATGATACAAAAATATCATTTTATTAAACTTTCTATGACCTATATACCCATATAGAAAGTTTAGGAGGGTTGATCTATCTGACAGATTCTCTTTAACCCCTTAATCCCATATGACGTACTATCCCGTCAAGGTGCCCTGGGACTTAATTCCCAGTGACGGGATAGTACGTCATATGCGATCGGCCACGCTCACGGGGGGAGCACGGCCGATCGCAGGCGGGTGTCAGCTGCCTATCGCAGCTGACATCTGGCACATTAACCCCCAGCACACCACGATCAAACATGATCGCGGTGTGCCGGCGGTGCAGGGAAGCATCGCGCAGGGACGGGGCTCCCTGCGGGCTTCCCTGAGACTCCCGCAGCAATGCGATGTGATCGCGTTGCTGCGAGGGTCTCCTACCTTCCTCCCTGCAGCAAGGCCCGGATCCAAAATGGCCGCGGCATCCGGGTCCTGCAGGGAGGGAGGTGGCTTACCAAGTGCCTGCTCAGAGCAGGCGCTTGGTAAGCCTGCAGCACTCCAAGTTAGATCGTTGATCTGACTGAGTGCTGTGCACTCTGTCAGATCAACGATCTGTGATGTCCCCCCCTGGGACAAAGTAAAAAAGTTTAAAAAAAATTTTCCACATGTGTGAAAAAAAAAATTCCTAAATAAAGAAAAAAAAAATGATTCCCATAAATACATTTCTTTATCTAAATTAACAAAAACAATGAAAGTACACATATTTAGTATCGCCGCGTCCGTAACGACCCCACCTATAAAACTGTCCCACTAGTTAACCCCTTCAGTAAATGCCGTAAGAAAAAAAAGAGACAAAAAACAACGCTTTATTTTCATACCAGCGAACAAAAAGTGGAATAACACGCGATCAAAAAGACGGATATAAATAACCATGGTACCGCTGAAAATGTCATCTTGTCCCACAAAAAAACGAGCCATCATACAGCATCATCAGCAAAAAAATAAAAAAGTTATAGTCCTGAGAATAAAGCGATGCCAAAATAATTATTTTTTTCTATAAAATAGTTTTTATCGTATAAAAGCGCCAAAACATAAAAAAATGATATAAATGAGGTATCACTGTAATTGTACTGACACGAAGAATAAAACTGCTTTATCCATTTTACCAAATGCAGAGCGGTATAAACGCCTCCCCCAAAAGAATTTCATGAATAGCTGGTTTTTGGTCATTCTGCCACACAAAAATCGGAATAAAAAGCGATCAAAAACTGTCACGTGTCAGAAAATGTTACCAATAAAACCGTCAACTCGTCCCGCAAAAAAGAACTCACATGACTCTGTGGACCAAAATAGCTCTCAAAATGTGGCGAGACACAAAAACTTTTTTGCTATAAAAAGCGTCTTTTAGTGTGTGACAGCTGCCAATCATAAAAATCCGCTATAAAAAAACGCTATAAAAGTAAATCAAACCCCCCTTCATCACCCCCTTAGTTAGGGAAAAATAATAAAATAAAAAAAAATGTATTTATTTCCATTTTCCTGTTAGGGCTAGGGTTAGGTTTAGGGTTGGGGCTAGGGTTGGAGCTAAAGTTAGGGTTAGGGTTGGGGCTAAAGTTAAGGTTAGGGTTGGGGCTAAAGTTAGGGTTAGGGTTGGAGCTAAAGTTAGGGTTAGGGTTGGGAATAAAGTTAGGGTTTGGATTACATTTACGGTTGGGATTAGGGTTTGGATTAGAGTTAGGGGTGTGTCAGGGTTAGGGGTGTGGTTAGGGTTACTGTTGAGATTAGGGTTAGGGGTGTGTTTGGATTAGGGTTTCAGTTAGAATTGGGGGTTTCCATTGTTTAGACACATCAGGGGCTCTCCAAACGCGACATGGCGTCCGATCTCAATTCCAGCCAATTTTGCGTTAAAAAAGTAAAACAGTGCTACTTCCCTTCCGAGCTCTCCCGTGCGCCCAAACAGGGGTTTACCCCAACATATGGGGTATCAGCGTATTCAGGCCAAATTGCACAACAACTTTTGGGGTCCAATTTCTTCTCTTACCCTTGCATTATAAACTTCTGTGAAGCACTTGTTGGGTCAAAGTGCTCACCGACATCTAGATAAGTTCCTTAAAGGGTCTACTTTCCAAAATGGTGTCACTTGTGGGGGGTTTCAATGTTTAGGCACATCAGGGGCTCTCCAAACGCAACATGGCGTCCCATCTCAATTCCAGTCAATTTTGCATTGAAAAGTCAAATGGCGCTCCTTCCCTTCCGAGCTATCCTGTGCGCCCAAACAGTGGTTTACACCCACATATGGGGTATCAGCATATTCAGGACAAATTGCACAACAACTTTTGGGGTCCTATTTCTTCTCTTACCCTTGGGAAAATAAAAAATTGGGGGCGAAAAGATCATTTTTGTGAAAAAATAAGATTTTTTATTTTTACGGCTCTGCATTATAAACTTCTGTGAAGCACTTGGTGGGTCAAAGTGCTCACCACACATCTAGATAAGTTCCTTAGGGGGTCTACTTTCCAAAATGGTGTCACTTGTGGGGGGTTTCAACGTTTAGGCACATCAGGGGCTCTCCAAACGCGACATGGCGTCCCATCTCAATTCCAGGACAAATTGTACAACCACTTTTGGGGTCCATTCTCTCCTGTTACCCTTGGTAAAATAAAACAAATTGGAGCTGAAGTAATTTTTTTGTGAAAAAAAGTGAAATGTTCATTTTTATTTAAACATTCCAAAAATTCCTGTGAAACACCTGAAGGGTTAATAAACTTCTTGAATGTGGTTTTGAGCACCTTGAGGGGTGCAGTTTTTAGAATGGTGTCACACTTGGTTATTTTCTATCATATAGACCCCTCAAAATGACTTCAAATGTGATGTGGTCCCTAAAAAATATTGGTGTTGTAAAAATGAGAAATTGCTGGTCAACTTTTAACCCTTATAACTCCCTAACAAAAAAAAAAATTTGGTTCCAAAATTGTGCTGATGTAAAGTAGACATGTGGGAAATGTTACTTATTAAGTATTTTGTGTGACATATCTCTGTGATTTAAGGGCATAAAAATTCAAAGTTGGAAAATTGCAAAATTTTCAAAATTTTCGCAAAATTTCTGTTTTTTCACAAATAAACGCACGTTATATCGAATAAATGTTACCACTATCATGAAGTTCAATATGTCACGAGAAAACCATGTCAGAATCGCCAAGATGCGTTGAAGCGTCCCAGAGTTATAACCTCATAAAGGGACAGTGGTCAGAATTGTAAAAATTGGCCCGGTCATTAACGTGCAAACCTCCCTCGGGGCTTAAGGGGCTAAAGTACAAGGGGATAATAATGCTGAGCCATAATTAAAACTATTAAATAAAATCACAGCCTTTTCTGCTGGTGACGGGCCCCTCTTATATACTGTAAATGAGAAGGTGACCTCCACATATTATTTTCGTAAGGGGTTCTATTAGTGGTATAAATACTGTCATAGTAGCCATAGCTGACACTACAAGGCTCAGCACTTTCTAGTCATTGCTTTCTATTTCTTTTTATATAGTTTTCATGTTCTGTATACGACGTCAGTCATGTAAAGTAAGGATGAAGCTGAAGTCACTGTAATAATTAGGTCACTGTAGCTCCAAGTAGTTTTACTTTACAGTATTATGTAAAAAGCTGATTACTCAGTAACATATCACTTACTGTACGGTCATACTTACTATGTGCATGTATGGGAGCTGTAATATTTCCCAACAGATTTCTCTGCGCCATCGCTGACATTTTACTTCCCTTTTTTGAAATGATTATAAGACAAAACTTAGGTTAAAACCATTGTCTTTTACTAATCTACCGTAGTTTAAAAAAAAAAAAAAAAGCACATGGGAAAAATTTGAGATTACAAATGTGTAGTTTTATTTTTTAAGGATTTATTTCAGATTACATCTAGATTTTTAATTCCTTTTTTACTCTTATTCTTAAGGATTTTACATTATGACATTTTACATAGAAAGTTTCATTTCAACATTATACATGATATTCTTAAATCTCAGATCAGAGGATCATACAGTTCTGTCCTATATATGCATAATAAATATCAATACTATAATATGGCCCATGTAAACCCCACAAATGACAATGATTAATGTGCTGCATGCCAATGTAGAATAGTTAGGAGTAAATGTACCATGGTTTGTATGAGCTAGTCATAGATAAACCTATATAATGAGCAGATGTTGCTCCCGGGAAGATTTGCGTTGGTCAGTATATGATTTAATCACATGCTTTTATACTGCAGCAATCATCCATCTTTTAATTATATTGATAATATCTTTTTTCAGACTGTATCATTTCAATTGATTCTTCTCTTGTGGTTTTTGTTACATTCAGATATGGTGTTACTGTCGGATGGCAGGCAGACAGGTTTTTCAAAAGTTGTTCCCTTTGGATCCGTAGGGAACGTCCTTCTGGTAAGTGAAATGCAAATACCAGGTTGTTCCAAACACAAAATTTCTCATATTGTAACTTCTTTAGAAAATGATCAGAAAATAGCACCGTTAACTTTTCAGAGGTAGATTCAGGTCGCCAATACAATTTTTGCTCCATCCAATAGACTGGGAGATCAGTAAACAATCTGGGAACCTGTTGAAGGTCATCAAACTTGGGAACCTGTTGAAGGTCATCAAACTTATCAGTGTCAGGACTGTGGATAACTATGTAATGGGCAATCTCTTTTTTGAATAAGTCGGTGCCCAAATACTTGAATAATGGCTTTTTGTTATCACAGTGCTGTGTCTCATATAGGTCTAGAAGATCAGACAGTGAAAAAGAAAACACAAAACTTCCATACCGTGACTCAGAATTCTTAAAGGCTGGAGAATTGGCAAATTGGTCTCTTATGTCCTGTTTGTACAGTGATAAGAAGCAAGGATGAAAATCCCCTTGTATGGACTGGTAAGCATCCTCAAAAGTTGTGTCGATATCCTCCTTAGAAATATGTGCACTCCAGAAGTTAAGGTCTTCAAAGTATTTTTTCCTACTACTTGCTCTGAAACATTCTGATTTCAGAATATCAGACATGCATTCTTCAATGGTGACATGTTGCACTTTTGTGATGGGAAATGGCACTTGCATATAATGGTATCCATGACTGATGTTCATGTATCTAAGCATAGCGTTTCCTGCTTCATTTATATACTGCTTTTGCTGAAGGATGGAACGAGCTTCATGAATTAGCAATAATTTATTTTCTTTTAAATATCCTTTTGATCCCATCCAGCCTGTAATTTCTTTAAGGTCACTATCCTGATGGCCTGCCATAGCTTTGCGGGTATATCCTTGCATATGTGTTGCCTAATTATACTTGTCAGTTGAATATAAGGGCTTGCCTGCCATACCTGTTTAATGATTAATCTAAGATAAAGAAACTGCAAGTGAAATAGGCAAGACAATAAAATATGTGCTTTCTGTGTGCAAAAATAAAAACAGAGATATGTGATTTGACCTCGTTGTTTCAGAAACATTGCAATGTGTTACACCAGCTATCACAAAGTTAAAGGGATTGTCCACTACTCGGAAAACAACCCCTTCTCAATCACTTTGTTTGTACATTTTGTTTAGGAGTCAAAAATAATAACATTCCTGCATGTAATTCCTTTCAGAAAAGGAAAAAGATGATTTTGTACTTTCACTTTTCTTTTATTCCTATAAAATATTTTTATTTTGCTTTTTTTTTTTAATCCCACTGCAGGACCATACAAAATTTAAAGGGATTGTCTACTACTTGGATAATCCCTTGTCAATCACTAGGTTTCCTCCAAGTAAAATAATACTTTCCCTGACTCACGTGGCTCTCCCATGACCCACTAGATGGCAACCCTCATAGACGATGCACAGAAATCACTTCTCCGACATGTCAGATACGTGAAAAAAGGCCTTTATGGTTAAAATGCAGCAAAGAAACCACTAATTTGGACTGCAAACAAGAAGAAGAGACTTGTTTAAGCCAATGTAGTAAGTTATTTTTAATGGTTTCAACACTCCAATTAATTATTGCTAAGTATTGATATGGTTTTAATCAAATACAAAGTTTGGACAATTATTCAGTGGAAATCTGTTCTATGGTCTGATGAGTCAAATTAGAGATGTGCCAAGTCTTTGTAAGATGCATAAAAGGTGAGCAAATGATTTCTACATCTGTGGTTCCCACTATGAAGCATGGAGGGAGCGGTGATGGTGCTTTGCTAATGACACTCGGTGATTTATTCCAAATTCAGTATAGAAATAGACTCTTCAGAGAGGAAGATGACTACAACGCTAGTGCCACCTAC
Organism: Ranitomeya imitator; assembly: GCF_032444005.1. Taxonomy (NCBI): domain Eukaryota; kingdom Metazoa; phylum Chordata; class Amphibia; order Anura; family Dendrobatidae; genus Ranitomeya; species Ranitomeya imitator. Next base: position 736,154,460 of record NC_091284.1, on the reverse strand, counting down.
TGAAAGTAGCAAATCTAAAAGTCATTATCATCCCTTTTACGGACCTTGCGACATAACTTGGGATAAAAACCAAACCAGAATATCAATTTCCAGTTTCCGGTGGTGGAGGCGGCCGGAAACACAGAAAATCGGAGTATGCACAGAGAACAACGTCCAACGAGGAAGAACACGATGAAAATGAGGAACACGAAGGACAGTTAAATGACAATAGGAGCTTGGTGGTAAATATTTCTTCTGTCACTCTCTCTGAAATTGAACTCAAAGTATTGTCTAAAGGCCTTTCATTTTGCCCGTCTAGTAACCCTGATTGGTTTTCGTTAGAAGTTGACCTGCATGCCTTTTTTAGGAGGTTAAGACTATCTTCATTTTTTGCTGATAAATGTAATGATGAGTCGTTTAGTACGAATGTACCATCACGGGGTTTTACTCTGCGGGAGTTGGGGTTATATACCAAAAGTGATTTTCAGCCACCCAATAGGGATCATTTTGTAGAATCCTATATTGTATTGGTTCAGAGGGATATCGATAGATTAAAAAAGACATTTAAACCTCCGAGCAATTGTAATATGACAGTGGCTGATAAGAAAGTTTTGAGGGCCTTGGCAGATAATTCTTTGTTGACCATTAAACAGGCCGATAAAGGCGGGGCGGTTGTCGTTATGGACAGTGTAAAATACAAAGCAGAAATCTTACGGCAACTGGGAGATCGATGTGTCTATGAGAAACTACCAAGTAATCCCACTACTCGTTTTCAGAAGGAATTACAACTTGTGGTCAGTGACTCCCTAGCCATGGGACTCATTGACCACAAGTTGTCAGAATTTTTGATCGTTGATGCACCAGTGATACCGGTGATATACAGTGGGGCAAAAAAGTATTTAGTCAGTCAGCAATAGTGCAAGTTCCACCACTTAAAAAGATGAGAGGCGTCTGTAATTTACATCATAGGTAGACCTCAACTATGGGAGACAAACTGAGAAAAAAAAATCCAGAAAATCACATTGTCTGTTTTTTTAACATTTTATTTGCATATTATGGTGGAAAATAAGTATTTGGTCAGAAACAAACAATCAAGATTTCTGGCTCTCACAGACCTGTAACTTCTTCTTTAAGAGTCTCCTCTGTCCTCCACTCATTACCTGTAGTAATGGCACCTGTTTAAACTTGTTATCAGTATAAAAAGACACCTGTGCACACCCTCAAACAGTCTGACTCCAAACTCCACTATGGTGAAGACCAAAGAGCTGTCAAAGGACACCAGAAACAAAATTGTAGCCCTGCACCAGGCTGGGAAGACTGAATCTGCAATAGCCAACCAGCTTGGAGTGAAGAAATCAACAGTGGGAGCAATAATTAGAAAATGGAAGACATACAAGACCACTGATAATCTCCCTCGATCTGGGGCTCCACGCAAAATCCCACCACGTGGGGTCAGAATGATCACAAGAACGGTGAGCAAAAATCCCAGAACCACGCGGGGGGACCTAGTGAATGAACTACAGAGAGCTGGGACCAATGTAACAAGGCCTACCATAAGTAACACACTACGCCACCATGGACTCAGATCCTGCAGTGCCAGACGTGTCCCACTGCTTAAGCCAGTACATGTCCGGGCCCGTCTGAAGTTTGCTAGAGAGCATTTGGATGATCCAGAGGAGTTTTGGGAGAATGTCCTATGGTCTGATGAAACCAAACTGGAACTGTTTGGTAGAAACACAACTTGTCGTGTTTGGAGGAAAAAGAATACTGAGTTGCATCCATCAAACACCATACCGACTGTAAAGCATGGTGGTGGAAACATCATGCTTTGGGGCTGTTTCTCTGCAAAGGGGCCAGGACGACTGATCCGGGTACATGAAAGTATGAATGGGGCCATGTATCGTGAGATTTTGAGTGCAAACCTCCTTCCATCAGCAAGGGCATTGAAGAGGAAACGTGGCTGGGTCTTTCAACATGAAAATGATCCTAAGCACACCGCCAGGGCAACGAAGGAGTGGCTTCGTAAGAAGCATTTCAAGGTCCTGGAGTGGCCTAGCCAGTCTCCAGATCTCAACCCTATAGAAAACCTTTGGAGGGAGTTGAAAGTCCGTGTTGCCAAGCGAAAAGCCAAAAACATCACTGCTCTAGAGGAGATCTGCATGGAGGAATGGGCCAACATACCAACAACAGTGTGTGGCAACCTTGTGAAGACTTACAGAAAACGTTTGACCTCTGTCATTGCCAACAAAGGATATATTACAAAGTATTGAGATGAAATTTTGTTTCTGACCAAATACTTATTTTCCACCATAATATGCAAATAAAATGTTAAAAAAACAGACAATGTGATTTTCTGGATTTTTTTTTCTCAGTTTGTCTCCCATAGTTGAGGTCTACCTATGATGTAAATTACAGACGCCTCTCATCTTTTTAAGTGGTGGAACTTGCACTATTGCTGACTGACTAAATACTTTTTTGCCCCACTGTATATACTACCGAAAATTCATAAGGATTTGGAAAACCCCCCCGGAAGGCCTATCGTGTCGGGGAGGGGCTCTCTATTTAATAAGACAGCGATTTTCTTAGATAAAGTATTGCGTACCTATGCTATATCAGCTAGATCTTACATTCGTGACACGAATGATTTCCTTGACAAACTTGAAGGCATCACTGTGTCTGAGACCACCTTGCTTGCATCGTTTGACGTTGTATCTTTATACACGTCGATCGAGCATGACAAGGGGCTCGACGCAGTTTCTTGTGCGCTATCGGGCTCTGACGTGGCCCCGGAGAGTGCACGACTTGTCCTCACACTGTTAGAGCTCATCCTCAGGAGGAATTATTTTCTCTTTGGGGATGAGTTCTTTTTACAGTTGAGGGGTACCGCCATGGGGTCCAATGTGGCCCCCACTTATGCAAACATCTATATGGCGGTATTCGAGGACAGGTTTGTGTACTGTTCCAGCCTCTGGCGCCACGTCAGAGCCTGGTGGCGTTACATTGATGATATTTTTTTGATTTGGGATGGTAATGTGACAGAACTTAATGAGTTTCACCATTATCTTAATGGAGTATACGTGGAATTACAGTTTACTTTGACCTCTTCTACTTCTCAGCTCCAGTTTTTGGATACCCTTGTTTATAAAGAAGGAGATAAATTGAAGACAGACATTTTTGTGAAGGAGACCGATAGAAATGGCCTGTTGCTATTTGATAGCAACCATCCTCGGAGAATGGTTAACTCCTTACCATGGAGCCAACTCTTGAGGGTGCGGAGAATAGTGTCGGATGACACTGTGGTTGATCGGAGGCTGGATGAAATGTGTCTGAAGTTCTCCAACAGGGGTTATCCCAAGAAGGAGCTTTGCAGATTTAGTCATAAGGCTCGGAATATATCACGGGAGTCCACTCGTAAATCAGGGTCCTTGAAGCAGCCCGGGGAACGTATCCCTTTTGTATCTACATACACTTCAGCTAGTGGTCAAATTGACAGGATTTTGAAAAAACATTGGATGGGTTTGCAGCGCGGTTTACCATCTATACCAGCGTTTAAAAACTATCCAATGATGTCATACAGAAGGGGTCGCAATCTGGGTGATAGTTTGGTGAGATCGGATATTGGATCATCTAAGAGCTCCCTAGTCCAATCGACTCTAAGCACACCCAGACTTGGAAATTTTCCATGTCTGGGGTGTGCGAGCTGTAACAACATGCTTAAAGGGGAATTTTTCTATCACCCTCATACGGGGAAGAAGATTTATCTGAAGGAACGTTACACTTGTTCTTCGAGCTTTGTTGTTTACATGATTACGTGCCCGTGCGGGTTAGCTTATGTGGGGGAGACCACGATGGAGGTGCGGGCGCGAATCAGTAAGCATAAAAGCACGATACGTACAGGACTTACAGATTTGCCGATCCCCAAACATTTTCTGGACAATAAACATTCTGTCAACCAATTACGCTTTAGGGTAATAGATAGTGTTCCGGTTTTGAGGAGAGGTGGGGATAGATTATCGTTGCTTAGGAAGAAAGAAATGAGATGGATTTACTCATTAGGGACCTTACAACCTGGAGGCCTTAATTTAGACTTTAATTTACAGGTCTGCATTCCTAGGTAATATTTTCTCTCCCCTGGTTTATTGTTCTCTCTCCTCTTGGTTATGGCATTATTCATCGGTATATTGTTTTTATAGTGTTTTTGTCGTTTTTTATTGTTTTTAGCGATTGATTATACAATGTCCTTTTCCGTCCCTAGGTAGTGTCACTCTATTGATCTATCTGATCAAAATGGCTTTTTCCATGTTTTATCTTGAGTTACACCTTATAGATGGCTAATTATATCTATTTATATTTATTTAGGTTCCCTTGGCAACCCGTTGTGGCCGTGGCTGCACAGATCCAATGGTTATAGGCGCCTGTGTATTGGCATCTGGCTAGCTGACTCTGTGACGTCGCATCTGGGACGTCCTGTTTGTGACGCGCCGGCGTCCTCTTTGCATGTGGGTTGGCGGGGGGCGTGGCATCTCACTGTGCCGCTGGATCTGCCTGTATCGTGGCTTACGATGCGGCGGTTTCCGGCGGTACTGAGTCTGCGCGCATCCGCGGCTTCCCCTGTGCATGGGGGATGGATGGTTGCGTCACTGTGGGGCGGACCCGGTTGTGTGATCACGTGAGGTGGGCGGGCTGTTGTCATGACGCACAGCTACACCTATCAGGGTGCTTCTGAGTCCTCTGCGGCCAGGTGGCTTGCCGTAGTGAGTCGCAGGGTTGTGATGTAGTCATGGTATATGATATAAGTGTTTGCCTGATTGGTTACCTGGGACTGGCTTGGAAGCATGATGGGGTTTGATAGGCTGGTTGAATTTTGGCGCCCACCGCAGAATTGATCCGGATTGGACAGGAGGATCGCTGCAAGGACTGTTTCATTGGAAATTTGTAGCCGTGACTACGGATATGCCGGAACCTAATTGGCTGGACGGAATATAAACATTGCAGCAATATTATGTTATATGCTTTTGAGATTTGATTTTCTTTGTTTCTAACGCTGCAGATATTGTATGTATCTATTTTAATGTATTATATATAGTTTGATTGATGTTACTTTTTGTATTTGTATATGTAATTAGTGGCTGGTTGGTGATTGGTGCCCTGTGTGGTATCCACACCATTTAAGCCGACACTTTGTACTGTGCTACATGCTTGAAAAAGACCAGGATACTGGTCGAAACGTTGCTTTTACATGGACCAATAAAGTTTCCTTTTTTGATACCACGACACCCGGCTGGAGCGCTGTTCATCTTCCTTTGTCCTGACCTACATGTCTCACACTGGTAACTCCCCATTTCTTTTATCATAATCTCTGGAGACAGATTTTCAAGGAGATCTTTGTCCTGCCCATAGATCTTAACAGATCAATTACATATCAGTTAGTACGTGGATTTCTCTGGAATAAAACATCGGATCACATGATACAAAAATATCATTTTATTAAACTTTCTATGACCTATATACCCATATAGAAAGTTTAGGAGGGTTGATCTATCTGACAGATTCTCTTTAACCCCTTAATCCCATATGACGTACTATCCCGTCAAGGTGCCCTGGGACTTAATTCCCAGTGACGGGATAGTACGTCATATGCGATCGGCCACGCTCACGGGGGGAGCACGGCCGATCGCGGGCGGGTGTCAGCTGCCTATCGCAGCTGACATCTGGCACATTAACCCCCAGCACACCACGATCAAACATGATCGCGGTGTGCCGGCGGTGCAGGGAAGCATCGCGCAGGGACGGGGCTCCCTGCGGGCTTCCCTGAGACTCCCGCAGCAATGCGATGTGATCGCGTTGCTGCGAGGGTCTCCTACCTTCCTCCCTGCAGCAAGGCCCGGATCCAAAATGGCCGCGGCATCCGGGTCCTGCAGGGAGGGAGGTGGCTTACCAAGTGCCTGCTCAGAGCAGGCGCTTGGTAAGCCTGCAGCACTCCAAGTCAGATCGTTGATCTGACAGAGTGCTGTGCACTCTGTCAGATCAACGATCTGTGATGTCCCCCCCTGGGACAAAGTAAAAAAGTTTAAAAAATTTTTTCCACATGTGTGAAAAAAAAAATTCCTAAATAAAGAAAAAAAAAATGATTCCCATAAATACATTTCTTTATCTAAATTAACAAAAACAATAAAAGTACACATATTTAGTATCGCCGCGTCCGTAACGACCCCACCTATAAAACTGTCCCACTAGTTAACCCCTTCAGTAAATGTCGTAAGAAAAAAAAGAGACAAAAAACAACGCTTTATTTTCATACCAGCGAACAAAAAGTGGAATAACACGCGATCAAAAAGACGGATATAAATAACCATGGTACCGCTGAAAATGTCATCTTGTCCCACAAAAAAACTAGCCATCATACAGCATCATCAGCAAAAAAATAAAAAAGTTATAGTCCTGAGAATAAAGCGATGCCAAAATAATTATTTTTTTCTATAAAATAGTTTTTATCGTATAAAAGCGCCAAAACATAAAAAAATGATATAAATGAGGTATCACTGTAATTGTACTGACACGAAGAATAAAACTGCTTTATCCATTTTACCAAATGCAGAGCGGTATAAACGCCTCCCCCAAAAGAATTTCATGAATAGCTGGTTTTTGGTCATTCTGCCACACAAAAATCGGAATAAAAAGCGATCAAAAACTGTCACGTGTCAGAAAATGTTACCAATAAAACCGTCAACTCGTCCCGCAAAAAAGAACTCACATGACTCTGTGGACCAAAATAGCTCTCAAAATGTGGAGACACAAAAACTTTTTTGCTATAAAAAGCGTCTTTTAGTGTGTGACAGCTGCCAATCATAAAAATCCGCTATAAAAAAAACGCTATAAAAGTAAATCAAACCCCCCTTCATCACCCCCTTAGTTAGGGAAAAATAATAAAATAAAAAAAAATGTATTTATTTCCATTTTCCTGTTAGGGCTAGGGTTAGGTTTAGGGTTGGGGCTAGGGTTGGAGCTAAAGTTAGGGTTAGGGTTGGGGCTAAAGTTAAGGTTAGGGTTGGGGCTAAAGTTAGGGTTAGGGTTGGAGCTAAAGTTAGGGTTAGGGTTGGGAATAAAGTTAGGGTTTGGATTACATTTACGGTTGGGATTAGGGTTTGGATTAGAGTTAGGGGTGTGTCAGGGTTAGGGGTGTGGTTAGGGTTACTGTTGAGATTAGGGTTAGGGGTGTGTTTGGATTAGGGTTTCAGTTAGAATTGGGGGTTTCCATTGTTTAGACACATCAGGGGCTCTCCAAACGCGACATGGCGTCCGATCTCAATTCCAGCCAATTTTGCGTTAAAAAAGTAAAACAGTGCTACTTCCCTTCCGAGCTCTCCCGTGCGCCCAAACAGGGGTTTACCCCAACATATGGGGTATCAGCGTATTCAGGCCAAATTGCACAACAACTTTTGGGGTCCAATTTCTTCTCTTACCCTTGCATTATAAACTTCTGTGAAGCACTTGTTGGGTCAAAGTGCTCACCGACATCTAGATAAGTTCCTTAAAGGGTCTACTTTCCAAAATGGTGTCACTTGTGGGGGGTTTCAATGTTTAGGCACATCAGGGGCTCTCCAAACGCAACATGGCGTCCCATCTCAATTCCAGTCAATTTTGCATTGAAAAGTCAAATGGCGCTCCTTCCCTTCCGAGCTATCCTGTGCGCCCAAACAGTGGTTTACACCCACATATGGGGTATCAGCATATTCAGGACAAATTGCACAACAACTTTTGGGGTCCTATTTCTTCTCTTACCCTTGGGAAAATAAATAATTGGGGGCGAAAAGATCATTTTTGTGAAAAAATAAGATTTTTTATTTTTACGGCTCTGCATTATAAACTTCTGTGAAGCACTTGGTGGGTCAAAGTGCTCACCACACATCTAGATAAGTTCCTTAGGGGGTCTACTTTCCAAAATGGTGTCAGTTGTGGGGGGTTTCAACGTTTAGGCACATCAGGGGCTCTCCAAACGCGACATGGCGTCCCATCTCAATTCCAGGACAAATTGTACAACCACTTTTGGGGTCCATTCTCTCCTGTTACCCTTGGTAAAATAAAACAAATTGGAGCTGAAGTAAATTTTTTGTGAAAAAAAGTGAAATGTTCATTTTTATTTAAACATTCCAAAAATTGCTGTGAAACACCTGAAGGGTTAATAAACTTCTTGAATGTGGTTTTGAGCACCTTGAGGGGTGCAGTTTTTAGAATGGTGTCACACTTGGTTATTTTCTATCATATAGACCCCTCAAAATGACTTCAAATGTGATGTGGTCCCTAAAAAATATTGGTGTTGTAAAAATGAGAAATTGCTGGTCAACTTTTAACCCTTATAACTCCCTAACAAAAAAAAAAAATTTGGTTCCAAAATTGTGCTGATGTAAAGTAGACATGTGGGAAATGTTACTTATTAAGTATTTTGTGTGACATATCTCTGTGATTTAAGGGCATAAAAATTCAAAGTTGGAAAATTGCAAAATTTTCAAAATTTTCGCAAAATTTCTGTTTTTATGATTTAATAAAATGAGTATATGATTTAATCACATGCTTTTATACTGCAGCAATCATCCATCTTTTAATTATATTGATAATATCTTTTTTCAGACTGTATCATTTCAATTGATTCTTCTCTTGTGGTTTTTGTTACATTCAGATATGGTGTTACTGTCGGATGGCAGGCAGACAGGTTTTTTTTGGATCCGTAGGGAACGTCCTTCTGGTAAGTGAAATGCAAATACCAGGTTGTTCCAAACACAAAATTTCTCATATTGTAACTTCTTTAGAAAATGATCAGAAAATAGCACTGTTAACTTTTCAGAGGTAGATTCAGGTCGCCAATACAATTTTTGCTCCATCCAATAGACTGGGAGATTAGTAAACAATCTGGGAACCTGTTGAAGGTCATCAAACTTGGGAACCTGTTGAAGGTCATCAAACTTATCAGTGTCAGGACTGTGGATAACTATGTAATGGGCAATCTCTTTTTTGAATAAGTCGGTGCCCAAATACTTGAATAATGGCTTTTTGTTATCACAGTGCTGTGTCTCATATAGGTCTAGAAGATCAGACAGTGAAAAAGAAAACACAAAACTTCCATACCGTGACTCAGAATTCTTAAAGGCTGGAGAATTGGCAAATTGGTCTCTTATGTCCTGTTTGTACAGTGATAAGAAGCAAGGATGAAAATCCCCTTGTATGGACTGGTAAGCATCCTCAAAAGTTGTGTCGATATCCTCCTTAGAAATATGTGCACTCCAGAAGTTAAGGTCTTCAAAGTATTTTTTCCTACTACTTGCTCTGAAACATTCTGATTTCAGAATATCAGACATGCATTCTTCAATGGTGACATGTTGCACTTTTGTGATGGGAAATGGCACTTGCATATAATGGTATCCATGACTGATGTTCATGTATCTAAGCATAGCGTTTCCTGCTTCATTTATATACTGCTTTTGCTGAAGGATGGAACGAGCTTCATGAATTAGCAATAATTTATTTTCTTTTAAATATCCTTTTGATCCCATCCAGCCTGTAATTTCTTTAAGGTCACTATCCTGATGGCCTGCCATAGCTTTGCGGGTATATCCTTGCATATGTGTTGCCTAATTATACTTGTCAGTTGAATATAAGGGCTTGCCTGCCATACCTGTTTAATGATTAATCTAAGATAAAGAAACTGCAAGTGAAATAGGCAAGACAATAAAATATGTGCTTTCTGTGTGCAAAAATAAAAACAGAGATATGTGATTTGACCTCGTTGTTTCAGAAACATTGCAATGTGTTACACCAGCTATCACAAAGTTAAAGGGATTGTCCACTACTCGGAAAACAACCCCTTCTCAATCACTTTGTTTGTACATTTTGTTTAGGAGTCAAAAATAATAACATTCCTGCATGTAATTCCTTTCAGAAAAGGAAAAAGATGATTTTGTACTTTCACTTTTCTTTTATTCCTATAAAATATTTTTATTTTGCTTTTTTTTTTAATCCCACTGCAGGACCATACAAAATTTAAAGGGATTGTCTACTACTTGGATAATCCCTTGTCAATCACTAGGTTTCCTCCAAGTAAAATAATACTTTCCCTGACTCACGTGGCTCTCCCATGACCCACTAGATGGCAACCCTCATAGACGATGCACAGAAATCACTTCTCCGACATGTCAGATACGTGAAAAAAGGCCTTTATGGTTAAAATGCAGCAAAGAAACCACTAATTTGGACTGCAAACAAGAAGAGACTTGTTTAAGCCAATGTAGTAAGTTATTTTTAATGGTTTCAACACTCCAATTAATTATTGCTAAGTATTGATATGGTTTTAATCAAATACAAAGTTTGGACAATTATTCAGTGGAAATCTGTACTATGGTCTGATGAGTCAAATTAGAGATGTGCCAAGTCTTTGTAAGATGCATAAAAGGTGAGCAAATGATTTCTACATCTGTGGTTCCCACTATGAAGCATGGAGGGAGCGGTGATGGTGCTTTACTAATGACACTCGGTGATTTATTCCAAATTCAGTATAGAAATAGACTCTTCAGAGAGGAAGATGACTACAACGCTAGTGCCACCTACTGAAAGTAGCAAATCTAAAAGTCATTATCATCCCTTTTACGGACCTTGCGACATAACTTAGGATAAAAACCAAACCAGAATATCAATTTCCAGTTTCCGGTGGTGTTGCCCCTCCTCAGTGCAATGCATGATTTGCCTGTATGACCAGCCTCTGACAGTGGTCTAAGGGTTAATGTCTCTCCATTTTAGACATGTTGATCAACTTCTATGTGATCTACCCAGTCACATTAGTGTTGTCCTTGGTGCATTGTCTGACATAAATCCTGTATTCTTTGCCTTTCCCACCATTTTAATAGTTCATCATTTTTAATAATAAAAATTGAGAGTCCTCAGTAGTTGTCCTAATCACATCATAATGCATATGAAAATTATAGTATTGAATGGTAACTTCTAATGCCAGAGAGACAGAAGCTTCACTGTTCTGCTGACTGTACACAGGCTACCTGCAGAACAGCCCTACGTCCACTGACTGTAATCACTTCACGCATCTACTGGTCCGGCACACATCTCCAGCCCTGGACACATCCTTCCTCTCCAATTTTGTAGTAAACAGATGAGAAGCTATTTGGCTCCCCTGTGGTGAGCATGTGGCATAGTTCTCCCAATAATTCTGTATATACAGGTCATCCTTTTTTTACAAAACTATCAGGTATAAGTTCAGTAGTGGCTGGGATCAGAGAAAACTACAATCCCAATTCTTGATTAACCCCAATGCACAGCAATCAGTATCTACTCTTAGTTTGTCCTTTTTCCCTGTCAGCCCCAACATTGCGACCACCAAGTCTGACTGGAAAATGTTGACAACCTCAGGCATTCACCAGTTAAAGTTAGGCCCCATTTCCTTTGTCTATCTTGACCTCCACGATCTAGGCATACATTGGTTTCCTTCTTTTTCAGATGTTTAGAATGGTTCAGTTTGCTACTGAGCATATATGCGATAGCCAAGTCCTACATAGCAGAAAACTGCTGTCAGACATCTCTCCCAGAAAAGAGAAGGGTTGGGAATTTGAATTCAGGCTCTAGTCTTATCTTCCCAGGGATAATCTGTTGAAGAAGAGTCGAGAAAGACCCGCACACAAAAGATGGTCATCCGATCCTTTCGATATTCGCTTTCAGCAGATTTTAGTCTAAGGTAACTTTCACACGTCTAGTATTTGAGTCAAAACAAAAGAAAGTCAAAACCGCACCCTTTTCTTTATAGATTGAAGGTCTCAGCGGACACAAGGGTGCACGTCCAAAACCAGGGAGCCCATCCCAGACAGTACCAAAACCACAAAGAACAAAAAGGTTATATAACACAAAATACCAACGGATATCCAATAAAAACCATATAAATATATATATATATATATATATATATATATATATATATATAAATATCAATAAAACCCGATGGTGTCTGTGAGCAAAAAATAGTGATTAAACACTAAGACTAGAGAACTAAACCACAACCCAAACCCGGATAGCCAGAAAGGTGTGTCCACACAGAGAATTATTAAATATAAGCCTTTATTTATATTGGCAATAGGCACAAAGAAATTACTAAAATTCAATACATAGTACGCGAAAATAACAGGACAGTCAAAAAACATATATAAAAACAATTTAGGATATAGACGGGTGACCCTGGTAAAAATTGCTGGATATAATATATATATATTTCATTTGATGATAGCGAGAAAAAACAGTAAAAAGTATTATATAAAAATAAATAAAAAAATATAATATATTGTAAAGTGCACTACAAAAAACACACCAAAATTTCAAAAAATATATACTAAATATATATACTAAAATTAAAATTGTGCTGCTACAAAAAATAACAACAATAGTGTGCAAAAAGAAATCTCAAAGTACCACCAAGGCACAATACGTGCTATAATCAAGTGAATAAACAACACCGCTAAAAAGTGCACTGTGCTGTGTACCACCAGGGCACAATGTGTGCTACAATCAAGTAGAACGACAACACCACTAAAAAGTGCAATGTACTGTGTGCAAATCACGCTATCAATCAATGCACAAAGTGCCTACAGGTTATAATATGTTCCACAGACAGGTGGATTAACCACACGGCTGAGGTTCAATGTGCAATGTGCAAAATAATGCTATCGGCTAGTTCACAAGAGGTAATATATTGCTATCATATACCTTATACCAGAGGTCACTATGTCCCGTGAATCGCGCACCCCGACGCGCGTTTCGGAACACGTCCTTCGTCAGGGGGTGGTAACTTTCACACGTCTAGTATTTGAGTCAAAACAAAAGAAAGTCAAAACCGCACCCTTTTCTTTATAGATTGAAGGTCTCAGCGGACACAAGGGTGCACGTCCAAAACCAGGGAGCCCATCCCGGACAGTACCAAAACCACAAAGAACAAAAAGACAGCGCCACAATGGATGGTGAAAAAAATAAGAGCTTACATTTATTCTGCCTCCTGTAGCGACATTTCGGTCAACAGACTTGTCCTTTTGTTCTTTGACGTCCAGTGTTTGGTCAGTATTTCTCATCAGTAGGGTTGAGCGACTTTTAGTTTTTTAGGGTCGAGTCAGGTTTCGCGAAACCCGACTATCTCAAAAGTCGAGTCGAGTGGAATCGGCCGATTATCACGAAAAGTCGGGGATCGACCGAAACACGAAACCCAATGCAAGTCAATGGGGGAGCATAGTCGGCAGTGAGTGGAGGCCAGGAAAACACCTACAGTGCCCATTTTAATAGCAAAAACATCCATTCTTGTTACTGAAGCTTGTCAATCTTAATTTACCTTATAATAATAGTAAGGCATTGGAAATTGGGGGTCATTTGGCTAAAGTTGTGGGGGGTAGGGCTGGTTCAAGTATTTAGTGGGCCCAGGAAATCTGGACCACGTCACGGCAGTGGAGCAGGGAGAGGTAAGTATTTAAACTTTGCAAGTGCTGTGATCCTGAGCAAGCAGGGGCCCCACTCGTTGGCATTGGCACTGGCACAGGGCCCCTCAAAGTACGGCGGTGTGTTTGCACGGCGGGGGCGCCTCCCACCGGCAGCGACACTTTTGCGTACTATGAGGGGCCCTGTGCCAGTAACGTCGCCAACGAGTATTCCCCCCTCACCTGATGAAGGAACCTGCACTTTCATCTGCACCTTCCTCTTTGTCCCCGTGTAAGGTGGTATGGTATGCGGGAAGGGGAACCTGACTTTCAGCAGGGTCACATTCTGGCTGTGTAGCGTGCACGGGGAATGTAGCGTTATGGGTCAATGTACCAGCAGACTCATCTATCACTGGCTGGGCAATGGGCAGGATGAGGAGGAAACACAGATATAGGCCCAAATAATAAAGTGGGCTAAATGCAGTTTAAAATAGGTAACAGGACTAACCAGGGGACATTGCTTTGTTCAGTGGAGTACAACTGTAATGAGAGGCTGACACAGTGAGTAGGCCCAAATCAGTAAGTAGGCTAAATGCAGTTCAAAATTGGTAACAGAAGCAAACAGGCGGCACTGGTTTGTTCAGTGTAGGAGAACATCAAGGAGCGGCAGACACCGTTAGTAGGGCCAACAAAACAAGTAGGCCAAATGCAGTGTTATATTAAAAGCAATTTAACGAGAGCCTGAAGATAGAAGCTAGGGAAAGGCAACCTGGAGAACACCTTGGAGCGTAAGACACTGTTTGTAGAACCCAGACCCAACTTGTAGGCCTAATGCAGTGTTGTTTCAACAACTACTTAACAAGAGCTTGAAGATAGAAGCTAGGGAGAGGCACCCTGGAGAACACCTTGGAGCAGCAGACACCGTCTCTAGAACCCAGACCCAACTTGTAGGCCTAATGCAGTGTTGTTTCAACAACTACTTAACGAGAGCTTCAAGATAGAATCTAGGGAGAGGCAACCTGGAGAACACCTTGGAGCGGCAGACACCGTCTCTACAACCCAGACCCAACTTGTAGGCCTAATGCAGTGTTGTTTCAACAACTACTTAACGAGAGCCTGAAAATGGAATTTCAGGACAGGAAACCTGGAGAACAGCATGGAGCGGCAAACACTGTTAGTAGGCCCCAACCAAACTAGTAGCCCGACTGCAGTTGTTCGATTAAAAGACTATTTAACAAGAGCCTGAAGTTTGAAGCTCAGGAAAGGCAACCAGGAGAACACCTTGGAGCGGCAGACACTGTCTCTACAACCCAGACCCAACTTGTAGGCCTAATGCAGTGTTGTTTCAACAACTACTTAACGAGAGCCTGAAAATGGAATTTCAGGACAGGCAACCTGGAGAACAGCACGGAGCGGCATACACCGTTAGTAGGCCCCAACCAAACTAGTAGCCCGACTGCAGTTGTTCGATTAAAAAACTATTTAACAAGAGCCTGAAGAGGAAAGGCAACCAGGAGAACACCTTGGAGCGGCAGACACTGTTAGTAGGCCCCAACCAAACTAGTAGCCCCACTACAGTTGTTTGATTAAAAAACTATTTAACAAGAGCCTGAAGATTGAAGCTCAGGAAAGGCAACCAGGAGAACACCTTGGAGCGGCAGATACTGTTAGTAGGCCCCAACCAAACTAGTAGCCCCACTACAGTTGTTTGATTAAAAAACTATTTAACAAGAGCCTGAAGATTGAAGCTCATGAAAGGCAACCAGGAGAACACCTTGGAGCGGCAGACACTGTTAGTAGGCCCCAACCAAACTAGTAGCCCCACTGCAGTTGTTCGATTAAAAAACTATTTAACAAGAGCCTGAAGATTGAAGCTCAGGAAAGGCAACCAGGAGAACACCTTGGAGCGGCAGAAACCATCTCTACAACCCAGACCCAACTTGTAGGCCTAATGCAGTGTTGTTTCAACAACTACTTAACATTAGCTTCAAGATAGAAGCGAGGGAGAGGCAACAGAGAGAACACCTTGGAGCGGAAGACTCAGTTTGTAGACCACAACGAAACTTGTAGCCCCAATACATTGTTATAATTCTGACAAGCTGAAAATCAGCCTTTTTTTTTTTTTTTAAAGGAGGACAGCTGTATTAAGTGGCGCAGACAGACACTGCTAGTAGGCCTTACACCACAAAGTAGGCTCACTGCAGGATGAAAAAAAGTTACATGGGTACACGGTCAGCATTGGTGTGTTCAGCGGAGGACAAATGGAAGGAGGGACCGCAGACAGACTTAGTAGGCCTAAAATTTTAAAAAATAGGCTCAAAGCAGTTTGAATTATCTTGCAGGGGTACACAGGCAGCATTAGTGTGGTCAGCGGAGGACGATTGGAAGGAGTGTGTGACACAGTTAGTACTCCCAAAAAATAAATAGATGTTAATGTCTCGCAAAACAACAAAACCAAAAAACAAAAGGGTGGCATACTTAGGTACAGGGGTGGGCTCCTCTGCTGAGTTTCAGACATAGTAATTTGGCGCTAAGTATTTACTGGTGTCAATATAGGACACTGACCCTGACTACTTTAACTAGCATCATACATGTCAACAAATTGGTATTGTCAGTGCCAGGCATTGAAGGATGTCAGCACATAGACTAAACATTGATGGAGCTGTGAGAGATAATTTTGCAAGTGGTAGAGCAGTGTTTGAGCTGGTGGGGGGAAACTCTCTTGTGGCCGGTGGTACAGGCCCACCACCGCCAGAGACACTTTATTGTACTATGAGGGACCCAGTGGCAGTGCCGTCGACCAAAAACGGGCACACCCACCTCTTCTGACAAACGGCACTCTCACGGGTGCTTGCGCCAAGTGGCGAGACCACGGCCCCGTGGGGGGAAGTTAGCCCATTTAGGGAGGTGTAAACATGTTGTATGCTGGACAAACAGCTGCTGCAAATTAAGAGATTGGAACAGTCAGTAAGACCGTCCACAAGCGAGACCTTTTTATAGGAGAGCTAGTGTCAGCTGGGAAAGGTGGGGCAAAATAATTCAAAATCCATGAGTGGTTCATTTTAATGAAGGTTAGATCATCAACATTTTGGGTAGCCAGACGAGTCTTTTTTTCAGTCAATATTGAACCAGCAGCACTGAATACTCTTTCTGATAGCACACTAGCTGCTTGGCAAGCAAGCTCCTGCAATGCATATTCTGCCAATTCAGGCCAGGTGTCTATTTTGGATGCCCAGTAATCAAATGGGAATGACGGTTGAGGGAGAACATCGATAAGGGATGAAAAATAGTTAGTAACCATACTGGACAAATGTTGTCTCCTGTCACTTTGAATTGATGCTGCAGTACCTGTCCTGTCTGCGGTCATTGCGAAATCACTCCACAACCTGGTCAGAAAACCCCTCTGTCCAACGCCACTTCTGATTTGTGCACCTCTAACACCTCTGCCCTGTTGCCCCCTGCAGCTCGTGTGAGAACCATCACCGGCGCTGTGTGCTGGGAATGCCTGAATCAAACGGTCTACCAGAGTTGCTTGTTTGGCTGCTAATATTTGTTCGAGGTTCTCATGTGGCATGACATTTTGCAATTTGCCTTTATAGCGAGGATCAAGGAGGCATGCCAACCAGTAATCATCATCGGTCATCATTTTAATAATGCGTGGGTCCCTTTTGAGGATACGTAAGGCATAATCCGCCATGTGGGCCAAAGTTCCAGTTGTCAAATCTGCGGTTGTGCTGGGTTGAGGGGCAGTTTCAGTCAAATCTACGTCACTTGTCTCCCTCAAAAAACCTGAACCCGGCCTTGCAACGCCACCAGTTTCTATTGGCCCTGGAGAAGCTTCCTCATTCAAAAAATACTCATCCCCATCATCAATATCCTCGTCCTCCTCTTCTTCGCCCGCTACCTCGTCCTGTAGATTGCCCTGACCAGACAATGGCTGACTGTCATCAAGGCTATCCTCTTCCTCAGCTGCAGACGCCTGCTCCTTTATGTGCGTCAAACTTTGCATCAGCAGACGCATTAGGGGGATGTTCATGCTTATTATGGCGTTGTCTGCACTAACCAGCCGTGTGCATTCCTCAAAACACTGAAGGACTTGACACAGGTCTTGTACCTTCGACCACTGCACACCTGACAACTCCATGTCTGCCATCCAACTGCCTGCCCGTGTATGTGTATCCTCCCACAAATACATAACAGCACGCCTCTGTTCGCACAGTCTCTGAAGCATGTGCAGTGTGGAGTTCCACCTTGTTGCAACGTCGATGATTAGGCGATGCTGTTGAAGGTTCAAAGACCGCTGATGGTTCTGCATACGGGTGGAGTGCACGGGCGAACGGCGGATATGCGAGCAAAGTCTGCGCACTTTGAGGAGCAGGTCGGATAACCCTGGATAACTTTTCAGGAAGCACTGCACCACCAGGTTTAAGGTGTGAGCCAGGCAAGGAATGTGTTTCAGTTGGGAAAGGGAGATGGCAGCCATGAAATTCCTTCCGTTATCACTCACTACCTTGCCTGCCTCAAGATCTACAGTGCCCAGCCATGACTGAGTTTCTTTCTGCAAGAACTCGGACAGAACTTCTGCGGTGTGTCTGTTGTCGCCCAAACACTTCATTGCCAATACAGCCTGCTGACGCTTGCCACTAGCTGTCCCATAATGGGACACCTCGAGTGCAACATGGGCAGCTGCGGATGGAGTGGTTGTGCGACTGCGGTCTGTGGACGAGCTCTCGCTTCTGCAGGAGGACGAGGAGGAGGGGGGGCGGCAAACACCTACAGCCAACTGTTTCCTAGACCGTGGGAAAGGCAGAACTGTCCCAATATTGCTGTCCCCTGTGGACCCTGCATCCACCACATGCCGTGATGGACACATAACGTCCCTGGCCATGCCTACTGGTCCATGCATCTGTTGTCAGGTGCACCTTTGTACTCACAGATTGCCTGAGTGCATTGTTATGGCTGGCAATCAGGCAACACAGCGTGCAGTAATCAGCGCACATACAGAGATCTGGCAATAACCAAAAACAATAAGACGAGCTCTGAGACGTGGAATCTCTGTAGACTGCAGTACCTGATCTATCCTCACACAACTATAAGCAGCAGTGGATTGCGCCTATCACTACCTATGCAACTCGGCACTGCCTGAGGAGCTGACTAGCCTGAAGATAGAAATACAAGCCTGACTTACCTCAGAGAAATACCCCAAAGGAATAGGCAGCCCCCCACATATAATGACTGTTAGCAAGATGAAAAGACAAACGTAGGAATGAAATAGATTCAGCAAAGTGAGGCCCGATATTCTAGACAGAGCGAGGATAGCAAAGAGAACTATGCAGTCTACAAAAAACCCTAAAACGAAAACCACGCAAAGGGGCAAAAAGACCCACCGTGCCGAACTAACAGCACGGCGGTGCACCCCTTTGCTTCTCAGAGCTTCCAGCAAAAGTTAATAGCAAGCTGGACAGAAAAAACAGAAAACAAACTAGAAGCACTTATCTAGCAGAGCAGCAGACCCAAGGAAAGATGCAGTAGCTCAGATCCAACACTGGAACATTGACAAGGAGCAAGGAAGACAGACTCAGGTGGAGCTAAATAGCAAGGCAGCCAACGAGCTCACCAAAACACCTGAGGGAGGAAGCCCAGAGACTGCAATACCACTTGTGACCACAGAAGTGAACTCAGCCACAGAATTCCCAACAGTGCATGGACGATGCGGTCTTTTACATGCTGGTGGAGGGCTGGGATGGCTTTTCTCGAAAAGAAGTGTCGACTGGGTAGCTCGTAGCGTGGTACAGCATAGTCCATCAGGGCTTTAAAAGCTTCGCTTTCAACTAACCGGTAGGGCATCATCTCTAATGAGATTAGTCTAGCAATGTGGGCGTTCAAACCCTGTGTACGCGGATGCGAGGATGAGTACTTCCTTTTCCTAACGAGAGTCTCATGTAGGGTGAGCTGGACTGGAGAGCTGCATATGGTGGAACTAGCGGGGGTGCCGGTGGACATGGCAGACTGAGAGAGGGTTGGTGATGGTATTCTTGCTGGTGCCCTACATGCAGTGTTTCCTACTACGAAACTGGTGATTCCCTGACTGCTTTGGCCTGGCGACGAAACCTGCACATCTACTGCAGGTGGTGCGTGAAATGGTGGGCTTACAGTGAGGGAAGGGATGTAGCGTTGCTAACTAGCTTCATTGGCCGAGGGTGCTACAACCTTAAGGGACGTTTGGTAGTTAGTCCAGGCTTGCAAGTGCATGGTGGTTAAATGTCTATGCATGCAACTTGTATTTAGACTTTTAAGATTCTGACCTCTGCTTAAGGTAGTTGAACATTTTTGACAGATGACTTTACGCTGATCATTTTGATGTTGTTTAAAAAAATGCCAGACTGCACTCTTTCTACTATCGGATACCTTTTCAGGCATTGCAGACTGAGCTTCTTTAACCGGATGGCCACGCTGTCCTACAACTGGTTTTGGTTTTGCCAGGCGTTTTTGGCCAGATACAGGCCTGGCAGATGGAACCTGTTGCGATGTTGATGCCTGCTGCGGCTCCTCCTCCGCTTCAGAGCTACTGCCGCCTGCACCCTGTTCCCCCAATGGCTGCCAATCGGGGTCAACAACTGGGTCATCTATGACCTCCTCTTCTATCTCGTGTGAAACTTCGCCTGTGTCACCGTGTAAGCCGGTGGTATAGCGTTCGTGACAGGGCACAATAGTCTCATCAGGGTCTGATTCTGGATCAGTACACTGCGAGGGCAATGTTCTGGTCTGAGTCAGAGGAACAGCATAGTAATTGTTATGAACTGGTGATTTAGAACCACAATGGACCTGGTGGTTAAGAGCACTGAAAATTACCTGATAGTTACTAATAACATAGGACGAGCTCTGAGACGTGGGAACTCTGCTGACCGCAATCCCTAATCCTATCACACCACACTAGAGGTAGCCGTGGAGCGCTCCTGACCAGACCCTAGGCGCCTCGGGCACAGCCTGAGAAACTAGCTAGCCTGAAGATAGAAAAATAAGCCTACCTTGCCTCAGAGAAATTCCCCAAAGGAAAAGGCAGCCCCCCACATATAATGACTGAGTAAAGATGAAAATACAAACACAGCGATGAAATAGATTTTAGCAAAGTGAGGCCCGACTTACTGAATAGACCGAGGATAGGAAAGATAGCTTTGCGGTCAGCGCAAAAACCTACAAACAACCACGCAGAGGGCGCAAAAAGACCCTCCGCACCGACTAACGGTACGGAGGTGCTCCCTCTGCGTCCCAGAGCTTCCAGCAAGCAAAACAAACCAATATAGCAAGCTGGACAGAAAAAATAGCAAACAAAAGTAACACAAGCAGAACTTAGCTTATGCAGGGCAGACAGGCCACAAGAACGATCCAGGAGAGAGCAAGACCAATACTGGAACATTGACTGGAGGCCAGGAACAAAGAACTAGGTGGAGTTAAATAGAACAGCACCTAACGACTTAACCTCGTCACCTGAGGAAGGAAACTCAGAAGCCGCAGCCCCACTCACATCCACCAAAGGAAGCTCATGGACCGAACCAGCCGAAGTACCACTCATGACCACAGGAGGGAGCCTGACCACAGAATTCACAACAGTACCCCCCCCTTGAGGAGGGGTCACCGAACCCTCACCAGAGCCCCCAGGCCGACCAGGATGAGCCAAATGAAAGGCACGAACCAGATCGGCAGCATGAACATCAGAGGCAAAGACCCAGGAATTATCTTCCTGACCATAACCCTTCCACTTAACCAGGTACTGGAGTTTCCGTCTCGAAATACGAGAATCCAAAATCTTCTCCACTATATACTCCAACTCCCCCTCAACCAAAACCGGGGCAGGAGGATCAACGGATGGAACCACAGGTGCCACGTATCTCCGCAACAATGACCTATGGAATACATTATGGATGGAAAAAGAAGCTGGGAGGGTCAAACGAAAAGACACAGGATTAAGAACCTCAGAAATCCTATACGGACCAATGAAACGAGGCTTAAACTTAGGAGAGGAAACTTTCATAGGAATATAACGAGACGACAACCAAACCAAATCCCCAACACGAAGTCGGGGACCCACACAGCGCCTGCGGTTAGCAAAATGTTGAGCCTTCTCCTGGGACAATGTCAAATTGTCCACTACATGAGTCCAAATCTGCTGCAACCTATCCACCACAGTATCCACACCAGGACAGTCCGAAGACTCAACCTGCCCTGAAGAAAAACGAGGATGGAAACCAGAATTGCAGAAAAACGGCGAAACCAAAGTAGCCGAGCTGGCCCGATTATTAAGGGCGAACTCAGCCAACGGCAAAAAGGACACCCAATCATCCTGATCAGCAGAAACAAAGCATCTCAGATATGTTTCCAAGGTCTGATTGGTTCGTTCAGTTTGGCCATTTGTCTGAGGATGGAAAGCCCAGGAAAAAGACAAATCAATGCCCATCCTAGCACAAAAGGCTCGCCAAAACCTCGAAACAAACTGAGAACCTCTGTCAGAAACGATGTTCTCTGGAATGCCATGTAAACGAACCACATGCTGGAAAAACAATGGCACCAAATCAGAGGAGGAAGGCAATTTAGACAAGGGTACCAAATGGACCATCTTAGAGAAGCGATCACAAACCACCCAGATGACCGACATCTTTTGAGAGACGGGGAGATCCGAAATAAAATCCATAGAGATATGCGTCCTGGGCCTCTTCGGGACCGGCAAGGGCAAAAGCAACCCACTGGCACGAGAACAGCAGGGCTTAGCCCGAGCACAATTCCCACAGGACTGCACAAACGAACGCACATCCCGCGACAGAGACGGCCACCAAAAGAATCTAGCCACCAAATCTCTGGTACCAAAGAATTCCAGGATGACCAGCCAACACCGAACAATGAACCTCAGAGATAACTCTACTCATCCATTTATCAGGGACAAACAGTTTCTCCGCTGGGCAACGGTCAGGTCTATTAGCCTGAAATTTTTGCAGCACCCGCCGCAAATCAGGGGAGATGGCAGACAAAATTACCCCCTCTTTGAGAATACCCGCCGGCTCAGGCAAACCCGGAGAGTCGGACACAAAACTCCTAGACAGGGCATCCGCCTTCACATTCTTAGAGCCCGGAAGGTACGAAACCACAAAGTCAAAACGGGAGAAAAACAGCGACCAATGAGCCTGTCTAGGGTTCAACCGTTTGGCAGACTCGAGATAAGTCAAGTTCTTGTGATCAGTCAAGACCACCACGCGATGCTTAGCTCCTTCAAGCCAATGACGCCACTCCTCGAATGCCCACTTCATGGCCATCAACTCTCGATTGCCAACATCATAATTACGCTCAGCAGGCGAAAACTTCCTGGAAAAGAAGGCACATGGTTTCATCACCGAGCCATCAGAACTTCTTTGCGACAAAACAGCCCCTGCTCCAATCTCAGAAGCATCAACCTCGACCAGGAACGGGAGCGAATCATCTGGCTGGCACAACACAGGGGCAGAAGAAAAACAACGCTTCAACTCCTGAAAAGCTTCCACAGCAGCAGAAGACCAATTGACCACATCAGCACCCTTCTTGGTTAAATCACTCAACGGTTTAGCAATACTAGAAAAATTATTGATGAAGCGACGATAAAAATTAGCAAAGCCCAGGAACTTTTGCAGACTCTTCAGAGATGTCGGCTGAGTCCAATCATAAATGGCCTGAACTTTAACAGGGTCCATCTCGATAGTAGAAGGGGAAAAAATGAAACCCAAAAATTAAACCTTCTGAACACCAAAGAGACACTTTGACCCCTTCACAAACAAAGAATTCGCACGCAGGACCTGGAACACCATTCTAACCTGCTTCACGTGAGATTCCCAATCATCCGAGAAGACCAAAATGTCATCCAAATACACAATCAGGAATTTATCCAGGTACTCTCGGAAGATGTCATGCATAAAGGACTGAAATACTGATGGAGCATTGGAAAGCCCGAATGGCATAACCAGGTACTCAAAATGGCCCTCGGGCGTATTAAATGCTGTTTTCCATTCATCGCCCTGTTTAATACGCACAAGATTATACGCACCACGAAGATCTATCTTGGTGAACCAACTAGCCCCCTTAATCCGAGCAAACAAATCAGACAGCAGCGGCAAGGGGTACTGAAATTTGACTGTGATTTTATTTAGAAGGCGGTAATCAATACAAGGTCTCAACGAACCATCCTTCTTGGCCACAAAAAAGAACCCTGCTCCCAATGGCGACGACGACGGGCGAATATGACCCTTCTCCAAGGATTCCTTTACGTAACTCCGCATAGCGGCGTGCTCAGGCACAGACAAATTAAACAGTCAACCTTTAGGAAATTTACTACCAGGAATCAAATTGATAGCACAATCGCAATCCCTATGCGGAGGTAGGGCATTGGACTTGGGCTCATCAAATACATCCCGGTAATCTGACAAGAACTCTGGGACCTCAGAAGGGGTGGATGATGAAATAGACAGAAATGGAACATCACCATGTACCCCCTGACAACCCCAGCTGGACACAGACATAGATTTCCAATCCAATACTGGGTTATGGACTTGTAGCCATGGCAACCCCAACACGACCACATCATGCAGATTATGCAACACCAAAAAGCGAATATCCTCCTGATGCGCAGGAGCCATGCACATGGTCAGTTGGGTCCAGTACTGAGGCTTATTCTTGGCCAAAGGCGTAGCATCAATTTCTCTCAATGGAATAGGATACTGCAAGGGCTCCAAGAAAAACCCACAGCGCCTAGCATACTCCAAGTCCATCAAATTCAGGGCAGCGCCTGAATCCACAAATGCCATGACAGAATAGGATGACAAAGAGCAGATCAAAGTAACGGACAAAAGAAATTTCGACTGTACCGTACCAATGGTGGCAGACCTAGCGAACCGCTTAGTGCGCTTAGGACAATCGGAGATAGCATGAGTGGAATCACCACAGTAAAAACACAGCCCATTCCGACGTCTGTGTTCTTGCCGTTCAGCTCTGGTCAAAGTCCTACCACATTGCATAGGCTCAGGTTTATGCTCAGATAATACCGCCAAATGGTGCACAGTTTTACGCTCACGTAGGCGTCGATCGATCTGAATGGCCAAAGACATAGACTCATTCAGACCAGCAGGCATAGGAAATCCCACCATGACATCCTTAAGGGCTTCAGAGAGACCCTTTCTGAAAATTGCTGCCAGCGCACATTCATTCCATTGAGTGAGCACAGACCACTTCCTAAACTTCTGACAATATATCTCTACCTCATCCTGACCCTGACACAGAGCCAGCAATTTTTTCTCTGCCTGATCCACTGAATTAGGTTCATCATACAGCAATCCGAGCGCCAGAAAAAACGCATCAATATCACATAATGCAGGATCTCCTGGCGCAAGGGAAAATGCCCAGTCTTGAGGGTCGCCACGTAATAAAGAAATAATGATCTTAACTTGTTGAACTGGGTCACCAGAGGAGCGGGGTTTCAAAGCCAGAAACAGTTTACAATTATTTTTAAAACTCAGAAACTTAGCTCTATCTCCAGAAAACAAATCAGGAATAGGAATTCTAGGTTCTAACATAGAATTCTGAACCTCAAAGTCTTGAATATTTTGTACTCTTGCAGTGAGATGATCCACACAAGAAGACAGGCCTTTAATGTCCATCACTACACCTGTGTCCTGAACCACCCAAATGTCTAGGGGAAAATAAAGACAAAACACAGTGCAAAGAAAAAAAAATGGTCTCAGAACTTCTCTTTTCCCTCTATTGAGAAGCATTAGTACTTTAGGCCTCCAGTACTGTTATGAACTGGTGATTTAGAACCACAATGGACCTGGTGGTTAAGAGCACTGAAAATGACCTGATAGTTACTAATAACATAGGACGAGCTCTGAGACGTGGGAACTCTGCTGACCGCAATCCCTAATCCTATCACACCACACTAGAGGTAGCCGTGGAGCGCTCCTGACCAGACCTAGGCGCCTTGGGCACAGCCTGAGAAACTAGCTAGCCTGAAGATAGAAAAATAAGCCTACCTTGCCTCAGAGAAATTCCCCAAAGGAAAAGGCAGCCCCCCACATATAATGACTGAGTAAAGATGAAAATACAAACACAGAGATGAAATAGATTTTAGCAAAGTGAGGCCCGACTTACTGAATAGACCGAGGATAGGAAAGATAGCTTTGCGGTCAGCACAAAAACCTACAAACAACCACGCAGAGGGCGCAAAAAGACCCTCCGCACCGACTAACGGTACGGAGGTGCTCCCTCTGCGTCCCAGAGCTTCCAGCAAGCAAAACAAACCAATATAGCAAGCTGGACAGAAAAAATAGCAAACAAAAGTAACACAAGCAGAACTTAGCTTATGCAGGGCAGACAGGCCACAAGAATGATCCAGGAGAGAGCAAGACCAATACTGTAACATTGACTGGAAGCCAGGAACAAAGAACTAGGTGGAGTTAAATAGAACAGCACCTAACGACTTAACCTCGTCACCTGAGGAAGGAAACTCAGAAGCCGCAGCCCCACTCACATCCACCAAAGGAAGCTCATGGACAGAACCAGCCGAAGTACCACTCATGACCACAGGAGGGAGCCTGACCACAGAATTCACAACAAGTAATCTGGCTGTGGCTGTGCATCTGTGCACTCCATGTCCGATTCAACTTGTAATGGGCATGGCCTGTTAACTGTTTCACTTTCTAACCCAGGAACGGTATGTGTAAAGAGCTCCATGGAGTAACCCGTTGTGTTGCCTCACGCATCCTTCTCTGTTGTTCTTGGTGAAGAAGACAAAGAAGCGACTTTTTCCTGACCGTGAACATCCACTAACGACGCGCTGCTTTTACATTTAGCAGTTTCAGAAAAGGAGGCGAAAGAGCTAGAGGCTGAGTCAGCAAGGAAAGCCAAAACTTGTTCTTGCTGCTCCGGCTTTAAAAGCGGTTTTCCTACTCCCAGAAAAGGGAGTGTTCGAGGCCTTGTGTAGCCAGACGACGAACCTGGCTCAACAACTCGAGACTTAGGTGCTATATTGCTTTTCCCACGACCACCTGATGCTCCACCACCACTACCATCATTACCAGCTGGCAATGACCGCCCACGGCCACGACCTCTTCCACCAAACTTCCTCATTATTTGAAAAACGTAACCAAACTAACGGTATTTGTTACTGTAAAACCAGTTACAAGGTGAACTCAAACTTCTGTTGGATTTATATATCCCTTTATAGGTGTGTGAGACTGCAGGGAAAATCAGGCCCAATGTATAACAGTACACAGCTTCAGTGGCAGACAGATATGCCACTAACAGGACTGACGCTGATGCAGACACTACCAATAAAAATCTCCCCCTTTTTTATTTTTTCTGGGAGAATATTGAAGAAATGTGGCCCACTCTTATACAGTATATGTTCTGTGGCACATAATTAGAGACAGATGCCACACACAGCACTGACAATGAGGCAGAATTGCCAATCTTAATCTCCCACTACTTTTTTTTTTCAGGGAGAATTTAAAAGAAATCTGGCCCAGTATTACACACTAGGATTAATGTGGCACAAAATTTGAGACAGGTGGCACACACAGCACTGGCAATGAGGCAGAAATGCCAATCTTAATCTCCCACTATTTTTATTTTTTCAGGGAGAATTGAAAAGAAATCTGGCCCAGTATTACACACTAGGTTTAATGTGGCACAAAATTTGAGACAGGTGGCACACACAGCACTGGCAATGAGGCAGAATTGCCAATCTTAATCTCCCACTATTTTTATTTTTTCAGGGAGAATTGAAAAGAAATCTGGCCCAGTATTACACACTAGGTTTAATGTGGCACAAAATTTGAGACAGGTGGCACACACAGGAGTGGCACTGAAGCAGAAATGCCAATCTTAATCTCCCACTATTATTTTTTTTTTCAGGGAGAATTTAAAAGAAATCTGGCCCAGTATTACACATTAGGTTTAATGTGGCACAAAATTTGAGACAGGTGGCACACACAGGAGTGGCACTGAAGCAGAAATGCCAATCTTAATCTCCCACAAATTTTTTTTTTCAGGGAGAATTTAAAAGAAATCTGGCCCAGTATTACACACTAGGTTTAATGTGGCACAAAATTAGAGACAGATGCCACACATCGCACGGAGGCAAAATTGCCAAGCTTAATCTCCCACTCTTTTTTTTTTTATTTATGGGAGAATTGGCAAGAAATCAGGCCCACTGTTAGACTGTATGTTTTCTGTGCCAGAAAATGAGACACAGATGCCACACACAGGACTGCCACTGATACAGATTTGCCAATTTTAATCTGCACCCTTTTTTTTTTTCTTCAGGGAAACTAGTGAATAAATCTGGGCCACTGTATTAGAGTATATTTTCTGTGGCAAAAAGTGGCTTGAAGAGATATAACGAAACAACAACAAAAAAAAAGGGACTGTCCTACAATTACTATCTCCCTGCAGTAATCTCAGCAATGTATGGCAGGCAGCAATAACAAAGAGTGGACTGCTGCACAAAAAAGGAAAGGAAGGAAAGGAAAGGAGAAAGGAAGGAGCAACAGGATTTATGCTTTGAAAAAAGCAGTTGGTTTGCACAGCGGTGTACAAACAGCAATGCAGCTATCAGGGAGCCTTCTAGGGCAGCCCAATGAGCTACAGCGCTGAGGAAAAAAAATGTAGCCTCCACTGTCCCTGCAAACAAAAGGTGGTGTTGGACAGTGGAAATCGCTACAGCACAAGCGGTTTGGGGGTTAATGTACCCTGCCTAACGCTATCCCTGCTTCTGACGAAGCGGCAGCAACCTCTCCCTATACTCAGATCAGCAACAGTAAGATGGCGGTCGGCGGGAATGCCCCTTTATAGCCCCTGTGATGCCGCAGAAAGCAAGCCAATCACTGCAATGCCCTTCTCTAAGATGGTGGGGATTGAGACCTATGTCATCACGCTGCCCACACTCTGCGTCCACCTTCATTGGCTGAGAAATGGCGCTTTTCGCATCATTGAAACGTGACTTTGGTGCGAAAGTCGCGTACCGCATGGCCGACCCCACACAGGGATCAGGTCGGGTTTCATGAAACCCGACTTTGCCAAAAGTCGGCGACTTATGAAAATGACCGACCCGTTTTGCTCAACCCTACTCGTCAATATTTGTAAGCCAAAGTCAGGAGTGGAGCAATGAGAGGAAAAGTGTAATAGAAAAACGTCACCACTTCTTAATTTTTCACCCTCTTCTGGTTTTGGCTTGCAAATACTGATGTAAGCTACCATATTTTTCAGACTATAAGATGCATTTTTTAACTAGAAAGAATTGTTTAAAAATGTGTGTCTTATAGTCCTGAGGCAGCTTCCTGTGATGGAGAAGAGTGCTGACTCCGGGTGCTTCCTGATCACAGAGAGGGCTCCTGTCTCTCCTCCTGTCTGACACTGATCTTTGTGATCGGTTCAGAGCAGGAGAGGACGCTTACCATAACGGAGGCGACAGGACCTTCTGCACGAGTAATTCCAGGACCTTTTAGGTCATGTGACTAATCACATGATTTGAAAGGTGCTTGAGTTAATCAAGTGGAAGGTCCTGCAAATGTTCTGTTGCTGTAGCCTCCATTCTGGTCCAGATCAGGAACTGCAGGATGTGTAAATATATAGGTTGTGTCTACATGTGCATATAGTGTGCATGTAGCAGAGCTGTGTACATTGGGTACGGAAAGTAGTCAAACTCCTTTACATTTTTCACTCTTTGTTTCATTACAGCCATTTGGTAAATTCAAAAAAGGTCATTTTTTCACATTAATGTGACTAAAAGAAAACAGAAATGTAGAAATTTTTGCAAATGTATTAAAAACGAAAAACTGAAATATCACATGGTCATAAGTATTCAGACCCTTTGCTCAAACACTCATTTTTAAGTCACATGCTGTACATTTCCTTGTGATCTTGTGGTTCTACTCCTTCATTGGACTTGTGTTTAATGAAACTGGTAGGACTTAATTTGGAAACACCTGTCTATATAAGACCTCACAGCTCACAGTGCATGTCAGACCAAATGAGAATCGTGAGGTCAAAGGAACTGGCCATGGAGCTCAGAGACAGAATTGTGGCAAGGCATAGATCTGGTCAAGGTTACAAAAGAATTTCTGCAGTACTCAAGGTTCCAAAGAGCACAGTGGCCTCCATAATCCTTAAGTGGAAGAAGTTTGGGACCACCAGTAGTCTTCCTAGACCTGGCCATCCAGCCAAACTGAGCAATCTTTGGAGAAGAGCCTTGGTGAGAGAGATAAAGAAGAACCCCAAGATCACTTTGGCTGAGCTCCAGAGATGCAGTAGGGAGATGGGAGAAGGTTCCACAAAGTCAACTATCACTGTAGCCCTCCACCAGTTGGGTCTTTATGGCAGAGTGGCTGACGGAAGCCTCTCCTCATTGCAAGACATATGAAAGCCCACTGTTGTGAATTCTGTGGCAGAACTCCCTCCTGTGGTCACAAGTGGTACTTCGGCTGATTCTCTCTGGGACCTTCCGTTTGTGGAGGAAAGTGGTACTGCGGCTTCTGAGTTTCCTCCCTCAGGTGATCTGGTGAGGTCGTTAGGTGCTTCTCTACTTAACTCCACCTAATGCTTTGATCCATGCTTCCTGTCAATGTTCCAGTGTTGGACTTGTTTTTCCCTGGATCATTCCTGTGGCCTGCTGCTCTGCATAGCTAAGTTCTTCTTTGCTATTTGTTTGCTATTTTTTCTATCCAGCTTGTCTAATTGTTTTGCTGGAAGCTCTGGGACGCAAAGGGTGTACCTCCGTGCCGTTAGTTCGGTACGGAGGGTCTTTTTGCCCCCTTTGCGTGGTTTTCTTTAGGGTTTTGTGTAGACCGCAAAGTTATCTTTCCTATCCTCGCTCTGTTGAGAAAGTCGGGCCTCACTTTGCTGAATCTATTTCATCCCTGCGTTTGTCTTTTCATCTTAACTCACAGTCATTATGTGTGGGGGGCTGCCTTTTCCTTTGGGGTATTTCTCTGAGGCAAGGTAGGCTTATTTTCTATCTTCAGGCTAGTTAGTTTCTCAGGCTGTGCCGAGTTGCATAGGGAGCGTTAGGCGCAATCCACGGCTGCCTCTAGTGTTGTTTGGAGAGGATTGGGGATTGCGGTCTGCAGAGTTCCCACGTCTCAGAGCTCGTTCTATTATTTTGGGTTATTGTCAGATCACTGTATGTGCTCTGACCGCTATGTCCATTGTGATACTGAATTGCCTACCACAACAGTACAGGAAGCCAAAAGTGCTAATGATTCTCAATAGAGGGAAAAAAGAAGTTCTGAGACCATTTTTTTTTCTTTGCACTGTGTTTTGACTTTTTTTTCCCCTAGACATTTGGGTGGTTCAGGACACAGGTGTAGCAATGGACATTAAAGGAATGTCTTCATGTGTGGATCAGCTCACGGCAAGAGTTCAAAATATTCAAGATTTTGTGGTTCAGAATTCTTTGTTAGAACCGAGAATTCCTATTCCAGATTTGTTTTTTGGAGATAGAACTAAATTTATGAGTTTCAAAAATAATTGTAAACTATTTCTGGCTTTGAAACCTCGCTCCTCTGGTGACCCAGCTCAACAGGTTAGGATCGTCATTTCTTTTTTGCGTGGCGACCCTCAGGACTGGGTATTTTCTCTTGTGTCAGGAGATCCTGCATTAAGTAATATCGATGCGTTTTTCCTGGCGCTTGGATTGCTGTACGATGAGCCTAATTCAGTGGATCAGGCAGAAAAAAATTTGCTGGCTCTTTGTCAGGCTCAGGATGAGATAGAGGTATATTATCAGAAATTTAGAAAGTGGTCCGTTCTCACTCAATGGAATGAATCTGCGCTGGCAGCTATATTCAGAAAGGGTCTCTCTGAAGCCCTTAAGGATGTCATGGTGGGATTTCCTATGCCTGCTGGTTTGAATGAGTCTATGTCTTTGGCCATTCAGATCGGTCGACGCTTGCGTGAGCGTAAATCTGTGCACCATTTGGCGGTATTACCTGAGATTAAACCTAAGTCTATGCAGTGCGATAGGACTATGACCAGAGTTGAACGGCAAGAACACAGACGTCTGAATGGGCTGTGTTTCTACTGTGGTAATTCCACTCATGCTATCTCTGATTGTCCTAAGCGCACTAAGCGGTTCGCTAGGTCTGCCACCATTGGTACAGTACAGTCAAAATTTCTTCTGTCCATTACCTTGATCTGCTCTTTGTCATCGTATTCTGTCATGGCGTTTGTGGATTCAGGCGCTGCCCTGAATTTGATGGACTTGGAATATGCTAAGCGTTGTGGGTTTTTCTTGGAGCCCTTGCAGTGTCCTATTCCATTGAGAGGAATTGATGCTACGCCTTTGGCCAAGAATAAGCCTCAATACTGGACCCAGCTGACCATGTGCATGGCTCCTGCACATCAGGAGGTTATTCGCTTTCTGGTGTTGCATAATCTGCATGATGTGGTCGTGTTGGGGTTGCCATGGCTACAAGCCCATAATCCAGTATTGGATTGGAAATCCATGTCGGTGTCCAGCTGGGGTTGTCAGGGGGTACATGGTGATGTTCCATTTCTGTCAATTTCGTCATCCACCCCTTCTGAGGTTCCAGAGTTCTTGTCTGATTACCGGGATGTATTTGATGAGCCCAAGTCCGATGCCCTACCTCCGCATAGGGATTGTGATTGTGCTATCAATTTGATTCCTGGTAGTAAATTCCCAAAAGGTCGACTGTTTAATTTATCCGTGCCTGAGCACAACGCTATGCGCAGTTATGTGAAGGAATCCCTGGAGAAGGGGCATATTCGCCCGTCATCGTCGCCATTAGGAGCAGGGTTCTTTTTTGTAGCCAAGAAGGATGGTTCGCTGAGACCTTGTATAGATTACCGCCTTCTTAATAAGATCACTGTTAAATTTCAGTACCCCTTGCCATTACATAGTAACATAGTAACATAGTTAGTAAGGCCGAAAAAAGACATTTGTCCATCCAGTTCAGCCTATATTCCATCATAATAAATACCCAGATCTACGTCCTTCTACAGAACCTAATAATTGTATGATACAATATTGTTCTGCTCCAGGAAGACATCCAGGCCTCTCTTGAACCCCTCGACTGAGTTCGCCATCACCACCTCCTCAGGCAAGCAATTCCAGATTCTCACTGCCCTAACAGTAAAGAATCCTCTTCTATGTTGGTGGAAAAACCTTCTCTCCTCCAGACGCAAAGAATGCCCCCTTGTGCCCGTCACCTTCCTTGGTATAAACAGATCCTCCATCATTGTTATCTGATTTGTTTGCTAGGATTAAAGGGGGCTAGTTGGTTCACCAAGATAGATCTTCGTGGTGCGTATAATCTGGTGCGAATCAGGTGAGGCGATGAATGGAAAACTGCATTTAATACGCCCGAGGGTCATTTTGAGTATCTAGTGATGCCATTCGGACTTGCCAATGCTCCATCAGTGTTTCAGTCCTTTATGCATGACATCTTCCGAGAGTACCTGGATAAATTCCTGATTGTGTACTTGGATGACATTTTGATCTTCTCGGATGATTGGGAGTCTCATGTGAAGCAGGTCAGAACGGTTTTTCAGGTCCTGCGTGCTAATTCTTTGTTTGTGAAGGGATCAAAGTGTCTCTTTGGTGTGCAGAAGGTTTCATTTTTGGGGTTCATCTTTTCCCCTTCTACTATCGAGATGGATCCTGTTAAGGTCCAAGCCATCCATGATTGGACTCAGCCGACATCTCTGAAAAGTCTGCAAAAGTTCCTGGGCTTTGCTAATTTTTATCGTCGCTTCATCTGCAATTTTTCTAGTATTGCCAAACCATTGACCGATTTGACCAAGAAGGGTGCTGATTTGGTCAATTGGTCTTCTGCTGCTGTGGAAGCTTTTCAAGAGTTGAAGCGTCGTTTTTCTTCTGCCCCTGTGTTGTGTCAACCAGATGTTTCTCTTCTGTTCCAGGTCGAGGTTGATGCTTCTGAGATTGGAGCAGGGGCTGTTTTGTCGCAGAGAGGTTCTGATTGCTCAGTGATGAAACCATGCGCTTTTTTTTCCAGGAAGTTTTCGCCTGCTGAGCGAAATTATGATGTGGGCAACCGAGAGTTGCTGGCCATGAAGTGGGCATTCGAGGAGTGGCGTCATTGGCTTGAAGGAGCTAAGCATCGCGTGGTGGTATTGACTGATCATAAGAACTTGACTTATCTTGAGTCTGCTAAGCGTTTGAATCCTAGACAGGCTCGTTGGTCGCTGTTTTTTGCCCGTTTTGACTTTGTGATTTCGTACCTTCCGGGCTCTAAAAATGTGAAGGCGGATGCTCTGTCTAGGAGTTTTGTGCCCGACTCTCCGGGTTTATCTGAACCGGTGGGTATCCTCAAGGAAGGAGTAATTGTGTCTGCCATCTCCCCTGATTTGCGGCGGGTGCTGCAAAAATTTCAGGCTAATAAACCTGATCGTTGTCCAGCGGAGAGACTGTTTGTCCCTGATAGGTGGACGAATAAAGTGATCTCTGAGGTTCATTGTTCGGTGTTGGCTGGTCATCCTGGAATCTTTGGTACCAGAGAGTTAGTGGCTAGATCCTTTTGGTGGCCATCTCTGTCGCGGGATGTGCGTACTTTTGTGCAGTCCTGTGGGATTTGTGCTCGGGCTAAGCCCTGCTGTTCTCGTGCCAGTGGGTTGCTTTTGCCCTTGCCGGTCCCGAAGAGGCCTTGGACACATATCTCTATGGATTTTATTTCAGATCTTCCCGTTTCTCAAAAGATGTCTGTCATTTGGGTGGTCTGTGATCGCTTTTCTAAGATGGTCCATCTGGTACCCTTGTCTAAATTGCCTTCCTCCTCTGATTTGGTGCCATTGTTCTTCCAGCATGTGGTTCGTTTACATGGCATTCCAGAGAATATCGTTTCTGACAGAGGTTCCCAGTTTGTTTCGAGGTTTTGGCGAGCCTTTTGTGGTAGGATGGGCATTGACTTGTCTTTTTCCTCGGCTTTCCATCCTCAGACTAATGGCCAGACCGAACGAACCAATCAGACCTTGGAAACATATCTGAGATGCTTTGTTTCTGCCGATCAGGATGATTGGGTGTCCTTTTTGCGTTTGGCTGAGTTCGCCCTTAATAATCGGGCCAGCTCGGCTACCTTGGTTTCGCCATTTTTCTGCAATTCTGGGTTCCATCCTCGTTTCTCTTCAGGACAGGTTGAGTCTTCGGACTGTCCTGGTGTGGATACTGTGGTGGACAGGTTGCAGCAGATTTGGACTCATGTAGTGGACAATTTGACCTTGTCCCAGGAGAAGGCTCAGCGTTTCGCTAATCGCAGACGCCGTGTGGGTCCCCGACTTCGTGTTGGGGATCTGGTTTGGTTATCTTCTCGTCATATTCCTATGAAGGTTTCCTCTCCTAAGTTTAAACCTCGTTTCATTGGTCCGTATAGGATTTCTGAGGTTCTTAATCCTGTGTCTTTTCGTCTGACCCTCCCAGATTCTTTTTCCATACATAACATATTCCATAGGTCATTGTTGCGGAGATACGTGGCACCTATGGTTCCATCTGTTGACCCTCCTGCCCCGGTTTTGGTGGAGGGGGAATTGGAGTATATTGTGGAGCAGATTTTGGATTCTCGTGTTTCAAGACGGAAACTCCAGTATCTGGTTAAATGGAAGGGTTATGCTCAGGAAGATAATTCCTGGGTTTTTGCCTCTGATGTCCATGCTCCCGATCTTGTTCGTGCCTTTCATGTGGCTCATCCTGGTCGGCCTGGGGGCTCTGGTGAGGGTTCGGTGACCCCTCCTCAAGGGGGGGTACTGTTGTGAATTCTGTGGCAGAACTCCCTCCTTGGTCACAAGTGGTACTTCGGCTGATTCTCTCTGGGAGCTTCCGTTTGTGGAGGAAAGTGGTACTGCGGCTTCTGAGTTTCCTCCCTCAGGTGATCTGGTGAGGTCGTTAGGTGCTTCTCTACTTAACTCCACCTAATGCTTTGATCCATGCTTCCTGTCAATGTTCCAGTGTTGGACTTGTTTTTCCCTGGATCATTCCTGTGGCCTGCTGCTCTGCATAGCTAAGTTCTTCTTTGCTATTTGTTTGCTATTTTTTTCTGTCCAGCTTGTCTAATTGTTTTGCTGGAAGCTCTGGGACGCAAAGGGTGTACCTCCGTGCCGTTAGTTCGGTACGGAGGGTCTTTTTGCCCCCTTTGCGTGGTTTTCTTTAGGGTTTTGTGTAGACCGCAAAGTTATCTTTCCTATCCTCGCTCTGTTGAGAAAGTCGGGCCTCACTTTGCTGAATCTATTTCATCCCTGCGTTTGTCTTTTCATCTTAACTCACAGTCATTATGTGTGGGGGGCTGCCTTTTCCTTTGGGGTATTTCTCTGAGGCAAGGTAGGCTTATTTTCTATCTTCAGGCTAGTTAGTTTCTCAGGCTGTGCCGAGTTGCATAGGCAGAGTTAGGCGCAATCCACGGCTGCCTCTAGTGTTGTTTGGAGAGGATTGGGGATTGCGGTCTGCAGAGTTCCCACGTCTCAGAGCTCGTTCTATTATTTTGGGTTATTGTCAGATCACTGTATGTGCTCTGACCGCTATGTCCATTGTGATACTGAATTGCCTATCACAACAGCCCACATAGAGTTTTCTAACAAAAAATACATGAAGGACTCCCAGACTATGAGAAATAAGATTCTCTGGTCCGATGAGACAAAGATAGACCTTTTTGGTGATAATTCTAAGTGGTATGTGTGGAGAAAGCCAGGCACTGCTCATCACCTGCCCATGGTGGTGGCAGAATCATGCTCTGGGGGTGTTTTTCAGCTGCAAGGACAGGACGACTGGTTGCCATTGAAGGAAACATGAAACATTCTGAAACATGAAATATGAGCACTCTGGATGAGGTTTTCATCCACAACATCTCTGTACTTGGCCACATTCATGTTGCCACCCCATTCACATTTACAAATTGCACTTCCCTTTTAGATGTTTCCTAACCCCCTTTCCTTACCTGCTGTAGTTATTGATTTCTCCGGTTGCCCTCCCATGCCACCAACTTCTGCCGTAGTCGCACCACTGAGTTATAATCTACATCAACCTCCCATAGTCCTGATCTACGCAGAACTCACTGTAGGTGTAATAGACATTCGTCACGCAGTTCAAGGTACTCCTGTAGCAGTCACTGTTCTAGATGTTCATACTGGCATTCACAGTCAACCATGGAAGAATCGTCAGATATATCAGTAAGTCCCCATATGCATTTCCTCCATAGGTCCAGCCGTCACCAGAGTTCTTCAGTCCTTTCCCCCTCCAATGATATGGTCGGACATACCCAGGTGGTCTTGTTTCCTTCTGTGTCTTCGGTTCCTCAAGCCAGCAGTGACTACCAATATTTAGATGCTTGGGGGGACAGTACAGGAATTGTCAGCTCTTAAAATGATTTTGGGTCTGCTTAATACCAGAACCCCACACAGCATTAAAATCCTTGTAAACACCTGTTTATAGGTCAAAACCCCATGACTAAAAAAAGACACCCCTCCTACCCGTGTTAGCATACATAAAGATGGTTTCTTCTGTGGTCTCACCCTCCTAGGGTCTCACCTAGCTGAAGAGACTATTAATAAGATTTGGTCCAATGATTACATCGACATTTGGTCCATGGTGTCCACCGACCAGCATACAGTTGATAAGGAACGTCATGCTGCGGATAGGGTTTTTCAGCGAAAACCGAAAGTCACTAAGACCATTAATTATTGGCTGCAGGCATATTTTGTCATGGAGTGTGTTTATAGGTCAAAAACAACCTGAGCGCTGCTCGGAGATATTTATTTACCTTGACACTATTTATAATTTCTATAAAGTCCATGTTGGAAACACCTGGTGGTGTTATGATGAGGAATTTAGATGGCGTTAGCACTAAATCCTCAAT
Organism: Ranitomeya imitator; assembly: GCF_032444005.1. Lineage (NCBI taxonomy): Eukaryota > Metazoa > Chordata > Amphibia > Anura > Dendrobatidae > Ranitomeya > Ranitomeya imitator. Next base: position 736,117,148 of record NC_091284.1, on the reverse strand, counting down.
TGGGTTTCAGGCTAAAGGCCACAAATACTTGGCCCCATCTTATGTTAGCCCAAAATGCCCCAACACCATTTCATGCAGGGGCCTTTGATTCCACCACCAGCATGGGGTCAGTGGCTGTCCGCAAACTCGTTTGTGCTGACTGTTTAATAAAGGTCACTGCCTTTTTTATGGACTCTACAAATATAAACACGAGTATTCAGCTTGCAGAGGCCTCCATGCAGCAGTTAAGTGCTCTCGTCCTTCCACAAAACTGCCAACTAAACCCCCCAGCCAGGGATTTTCCTCAGGTTTTTGCCGAACAGTTACAAAGAGAGAGATCCTTGGGCAGAATTGAAGGTCCTTTTACAAACACCCCCTTTTTACAATTTATGGGTTTCCACATTAGGAGTTGTTCCCAAGAAATAAGCCAGAAAGTTTTGTTTAATTCAACACCCTTCCCATCCCAAAGGTTCATCGGTAAGCAACGGCATTTCGGATTATGACGGACGCGTCAGTTACATACGTTTCATTCACAAAGTGGTCACTCATTGTCTTATGTCACATTTTGGGGTCACCCTGTCCAACGGAAAAACTTTCAGTCTGGTTACTACTTTTATCTTTTTTAGGAATTGAAATTGATTTGGTAGCAATGTGTCACGGGGTCCTTCTCTGATGCCACACAATCAACAGAGCGAGGGAAGTGTGAACAATCCCAAGACTTTTATTATAGGCAAAACTAAAAGGTCCATAAATAATCCACCACACTGAGGATACAATAGTCCAGAACACGAATGCAGTTCAGTAACAGGATAAAATGTCCAAGGAGATGAGAGTCCAATAATCCAGCAGAGAGAGGAAAAAAATCCATATGCTTCCCTTTCTCTCTGACGTGCTGTGTTCACAGCATCCTCACCACACGGGAACTGACTTCCCCAGCTCCTGTCCTCCCCAGCCCCCTCCTTATCTCCAGGGGTAGTCAGACAGGTTGGGGTGATTTTCAGGCCTCCCATACCTGACAAAAGTGCTTCGGGGATTAAGGCACTACAAGGGGTTCATCAAGAGGCATAGATACAGCCAGGCAGCAGACAGTAATTGAGCTAATCCAATTATCAGCCTTTTGGAAGGTGATTGAGACTCTAGACCAGGGGTCCCCAACCTGTAGCTCGGGAGCCACATGTGGCTCACAGTCCCATTAACTGTGGCTCGCGGCTGTCTGCCAGCTTGGTGCATTAGCTCCAGATTTAGTAAATTGGTATGAAGAGCACATCTCAAAATGGTGAACTTTGTGAGTAGCCCTGCACAAAAGAGCAGATCTGGGTACACATCTACTGGTTTTGGGTGTTTAGAGATAATGTAAGTATGGTACGCTGGAGACAGGATGATACTACCGGTCAGCGGATGAGCTTGAAGCTGGATGTGACTGTGTGTATTGGGAGTGCGTAATGGAAGAATGCTGAATGGGGGTTTGGTGGGAACCCCTGCATCTTGGTATACTGCTTCAGGGTGATTTGTGTAGAAAAGATTTTATCATCATTATACCCGTAATGGGGGCTTTGGTTGCCACTACTGTAAGGGGAGCGTGAACTGGATGTGGCTCACAACCCTCTTGCAGAGCTGAATGTGGCCCTCAAGGTCAGAAAGGTTGGGAACCACTGCTCTAGACAATATGGGGAATACACGGAATGATACAAGGCAACAAGAGAACACTATGAAAATCTGTAAAGTATAAATATACACAAAATGATACCCACATAACATATCACAACCTCTCCCCCCTCATAATAAGTGTGCACTCCATGAGGTCTACACAGACCTCTGGCCTGCTCACTTTAGTCCACATTGCTCAACTGTTTATAGTTCCTTGTACAGTGGCAGAGGTTGCAATAATTATGAGCACTTGTTGTCCTTCCATTAATTCCCAGGTCCTGGCATTACAGTCATACCAGGTTTTTTGACTGGACTGGGTTATTTGCTGATGTTCATTAGCCAAGGTAGCTAGCTGGGCGAGACGGTCTCTGAACTCTTGAACGTAGGGCATGATGGGCGTTCTGATGTCTGTAATATCTCGCTCCAATTGTTCTTTCAGAAGAGTGAGAGGCCCACGGACCTTCCAGCTAAACAGATTGCTCCCCTGTGAGGTCCAGAAGTCATGGTGCTTGAAGGGCCTGTAGTCAGGTAACTGCTCCCACAAAATTGTTGTGAATTCTGCTCTTGGGCTCCCTCCTGTGGTTGTTGATGGTAATGCAGTTATTCCTGAGCAGCAGTCTTGGACAGGTGTTTCTGCTAATTGCAATTCGGACTGGGGTATTTAGCTGTGCAGGACTCATTAGTCCTTGCCAGTAGTCAATGTTCCTTTGGAAGTGTTGGTCCTCTGCCTGGCTGTTATGACCTGGTGGTCAGGACAATAATGGACCTGGTGGTTAAGAGCACACGGAATGACCTGATAGTTACTGATAATAAAGGACGAGCTCTGGGACATGGGAACTCTGCTGACCGCAATCCCTAATCCTATCAAACACACTAGAAATAGCCGTGGATTGCGCCTAACGCTCCCTATGCAACTCGGCACAGCCTAAGGAACTAGCTAGCCCTGAAGATAGAAAAATAAAGCCTACCTTGCCTCAGAGAAATTCCCCAAAGGAAAAGGCAGCCCCCCACATAAAAAGACTGAGAGTAAAGATGAAAATACAAACACAGAGATGAAATAGATTTAGCAAAGTGAGGCCCGACTTACTGAACAGACCGAGGATAGGAAAGGTTACTTTGCGGTCAGCACAAAAACCTACAAAAAGACCACGCAGAGGGCGCAAAAAGACCCTCCGCACCGACTCACGGTTCGGAGGCGCTCCCTCTGCGTCCCAGAGCTTCCAGCAAGCAAGACAACAATAAAAATAGCAAGCTGGACAGAAAAATAGCAAACCAAAGAAATACAAGCTGGAACTTAGCTTCTGCTGGGAAGACAGGTCACAAGAACGATCCAGGAGAGAACTAGACCAATACTGGAACATTGACAGGTGGCATGGAGCAAAGATCTAAGTGGTGTTAAATAGAGCAGCCAGCTAACGAATTAACCTCGTCACCTGGGGAAGGAAACTCAGAAACACCCACCAGAGGAAGTTCATGGACAGAACCAGCCGAAGTACCATTCATGACCACAGGAGGGAGCCCGACAACAGAATTCACAACAGTACCCCCCCCTTGAGGAGGGGTCACCGAACCCTCACCATAGCCCCCAGGCCGACCAGGATGAGCCAAATGAAAGGCATGAACCAGATCGGCAGCATGAACATCAGAGGCAAAAACCCAGGAATTATCTTCCTGACCATAACCCTTCCACTTGACCAGGTACTGGATTTTCCGTCTCGAAACACGAGAATCCAAAATCTTCTCCACCACATACTTTAACTCCCCCTCAACCAACAGCGGGGCAGGAGGATCAACGGATGGAACCACAGGCGCCACGTATCTCCGCAATAACGACCTATGGAACACATTATGGATGGCAAAAGAAGCAGGAAGGGCCAAACGAAATGACACAGGATTGATAACCTCAGAAATCTTATACGGACCAATGAAACGAGGCTTAAACTTAGGAGAGGAAACCTTCATAGGAACATAACGAGACGACAACCAAACCAAATCCCCAACACGAAGTCGGGGACCCACACAGCGCCGGCGGTTAGCGAAACGTTGAGCCTTCTCCTGGGACAATGTCAAATTGTCCACCACATGAGTCCAAATCTGCTGCAACCTATCCACCACAGTATCTACACCAGTACAGTCCAAAGACTCAACCTGCCCTGAAGAGAAACGAGGATGGAAACCAGAATTGCAGAAAAACGGCAAAACCAAAGTAGCCGAGCTGGCCCGATTATTAAGGGCGAACTCAGCCAACGGCAAAAAGGACACCCAATCATCCTGATCAGCAGAAACAAAGCATCTCAGATATGTTTCCAAAGTTTGATTAGTTCGTTCGGTTTGGCCATTTGTCTGAGGATGGAAAGCCGAGGAAAAGGACAAATCAATGCCCATCCTAGCACAAAAGGATCGCCAAAACCTCGAAACAAACTGGGAACCTCTGTCAGAAACGATGTTCTCCGGGATACCATGTAAACGAACCACATGCTGGAAAAATAATGGCACCAAATCAGAGGCGGAAGGCAATTTAGACAAAGGTACCAAATGGACCATCTTAGAAAAGCGATCACAAACCACCCAAATGACCGACATCTTTTGAGAGACGGGGAGATCCGAAATAAAATCCATAGAAATATGCGTCCAGGGCCTCTTCGGGACCGGCAAGGGCAAAAGCAACCCACTGGCACGAGAACAGCAGGGCTTAGCCCGAGCACAAGTCCCACAGGACTGCATAAAAGAACGCACATCCCGTGACAAAGACGGCCACCAAAAGGATCTAGCCACCAAATCTCTGGTACCAAAGATTCCAGGATGCCCAGCCAACACTGAACAATGAATCTCAGAGATAACTTTACTAGTCCATCTATCAGGGACAAACAGTTTCTCCGCTGGGCAGCGGTCAGGTCTATCAGCCTGAAATTTTTGCAGCACCCGCCGCAAATCAGGGGAGATGGCAGACAAAATTACCCCCTCTTTGAGAATACCCGCCGGCTCAGGAACACCCGGAGAGTCAGGCACAAAACTCCTTGACAGGGCATCAGCCTTCACATTCTTAGAGCCCGGAAGGTACGAAAACACAAAATCAAAACGGGAGAAAAATAACGACCATCGAGCCTGTCTCGGATTCAACCATTTGGCAGACTCAAGATAAGTCAAATTCTTCTGATCTGTCAAGACCACCACGCGATGCTTGGCTCCTTCAAGCCAATGACGCCACTCCTCGAATGCCCACTTCATGGCCAACAACTCACGATTACCAACATCATAATTACGCTCAGCAGGCGAAAACTTTCTAGAAAAGAAAGCACATGGCTTCATCACCGAGCCATCAGAACTTCTTTGCGACAAAACAGCCCCTGCTCCAATCTCAGAAGCATCAACCTCAACCTGAAACGGGAGCGAAACATCTGGCTGGCACAACACAGGGGCAGAAGAAAAACGACGCTTCAACTCCTGAAAAGCCTCTACAGCTGCAGAAGACCAATTGACCACATCAGCACCCTTCTTGGTCAAATCAGTCAACGGTTTAGGAACAGTAAAAAAATTAGCAATGAAGCGTCAATAAAAATTAGCAAAGCCCAGGAACTTTTGCAGGCTCTTCACAGATGTCGGCTGAGTCCAATCGTAAATGGCCTGGACTTTAACAGGGTCCATCTCGATAGTAGAAGGGGAAAAAATGAACCCCAAAGATGAAACCTTCTGAACTCCAAAGAGACACTTTGACCCTTCACAAACAAGGAATTCGCACGAAGGACCTGGAACACCATTCTGACCTGCTTCACATGAGACTCCCAATCATCCGAAAAGACCAAAATATCATCCAAATACACAATCAGGAATTTATCCAGGAACTCTCGGAAGATGTCATGCATAAAGGACTGAAATACTGATGGAGCATTGGAAAGCCCAAATGGCATAACCAGGTACTCAAAATGGCCCTCGGGCGTATTAAATGCTGTTTTCCATTCATCGCCTTGTTTAATACGCACAAGATTATACGCCCCTCGAAGATCTATCTTGGTGAACCAACTAGCCCCTTTAATACGAGCAAACAAATCAGACAGCAACGGCAAAGGATACTGAAATTTGACTGTAATTTTATTAAGAAGGCGGTAATCAATACAAGGTCTCAAAGAACCATCCTTCTTGGCCACAAAAAAGAACCCTGCTCCTAACGGTGATGACGACGGGCAAATATGGCCTTTCTCCAAGGATTCCTTTATATAACTCCGCATAGCGGCGTGTTCTGGCACAGATAAATTCAACAATCGGCCCTTAGGAAACTTACTACCAGGAATCAAATTAATTGCACAATCGCAATCCCTATGAGGAGGTAGGGCACTGGCTTTGGGCTCATCAAATACATCCCGATAATCCGACAAAAACTCTGGAACTTCAGAAGGAGTGGAAGACGAAATAGACAAAAATGGAACATCACCATGTACCCCCTGGCAACCCCAGCTGGACACAGACATAGATTTCCAGTCCAATACTGGATTATGAACCTGTAGCCATGGCAACCCCAAAACGACCACATCATGCAGATTATGCAACACCAGAAAGCGGATATCCTCCTGATGTGCAGGAGCCATGCACATGGTCAATTGGGTCCAGTACTGAGGCTTATTCTTGGCCAAAGGCGTAGCATCAATTCCTCTCAATGGAATAGGATACTGCAAGGGCTCCAAGAAAAAACCACAGCGCCTAGCATACTCCAAGTCCATCAAATTCAGGGCAGCGCCTGAATCCACAAATGCCATAACCGAATAGGATGACAAAGAGCAAATCAGAGTAACAGACAATAGAAATTTCGACTGTACCGTACCAATGGTGGCAGACCTAGCGAACCGCTTAGTGCGCTTAGGACAATCGGAGATAGCATGAGTGGAATCACCACAGTAAAAACATAGCCCATTCCGACGTCTGTGTTCTTGCCGTTCAGCTCTGGTCAAAGTCCTATCACATTGCATAGGCTCAGGCCCATGCTCAGATAGTACTGCCAAATGGTGCACAGCTTTACGCTCACGCAAGCGTCGATCGATCTGAATGGCCAAGGACATAGACTCATTCAGACCAGCAGGCATGGGAAATCCCACCATGACATCCTTAAGGGCTTCAGAGAGACCCTTTCTGAAGATTGCTGCCAGGGCACATTCATTCCACTGAGTGAGCACAGACCACTTTCTAAACTTCTGACAATATATCTCTGCTTCATCCTGACCCTGACACAGAGCCAGCAAGATTTTCTCTGCCTGATCCACTGAATTAGGTTCGTCATAAAGCAGTCCAAGCGCCAGGAAAAACGCATCAACATCACGCAATGCCGGATCTCCTGGCGCAAGGGAGAATGCCCAGTCTTGAGGGTCACCACGTAACAAAGAAATAATGATCTTTACTTGTTGAACAGGGTTACCTGAGGAGCGAGGTTTCAAGGCAAGAAACAATTTACAATTATTTTTGAAATTCAAGAACTTAGATCTATCACCAAAAAACAAATCAGGAATTGGAATCCTAGGCTCTGACATCGGATTCTGAACCACAGAATCTTGAATGTTTTGTACCCTTGTAGTGAGATTATCCATCCAAGAGGACAGACCTTGAATGTCCATGTTTACACCAGTGTCCTGAACCACCCAGAGGTAAAGGGGAAAAAAGAGACAAAACACACTGCAAAGAAAAAAAAATGGTCTCAGAACTTCTCTTATCCCTCTATTGAGATGCATTAGTACTTTGGGCCACCTGTACTGTTATGACCTGGTGGTCAGGACAATAATGGACCTGGTGGTTAAGAGCACACGGAATGACCTGATAGTTACTGATAATAAAGGACGAGCTCTGGGACGTGGGAACTCTGCTGACCGCAATCCCTAATCCTATCAAACACACTACAAATAGCCGTGGATTGCGCCTAACGCTCCCTATGCAACTCGGCACAGCCTAAGGAACTAGCTAGCCCTGAAGATAGAAAAATAAAGCCTACCTTGCCTCAGAGAAATTCCCCAAAGGAAAAGGCAGCCCCCCACATATAATGACTGAGAGTAAAGATGAAAATACAAACACAGAGATGAAATAGATTTAGCAAAGTGAGGCCCGACTTACTGAACAGACCGAGGATAGGAAAGGTTACTTTGCGGTCAGCACAAAAACCTACAAAAAGACCACGCAGAGGGCGCAAAAAAGACCCTCCTCACCGACTCACGGTGCGGAGGCGCTCCCTCTGCGTCCCAGAGCTTCCAGCAAGCAAGACAACAATAAAAATAGCAAGCTGGACAGAAAAATAGCAAACCAAAGAAATGCAAGCTGGAACTTAGCTTCTGCTGGGAAGACAGGTCACAAGAACGATCCAGGAGAGAACTAGACCAATACTGGAACATTGACAGGTGGCATGGAGCAAAGATCTAAGTGGTGTTAAATAGAGCAGCCAGCTAACGAATTAACCTCGTCACCTGGGGAAGGAAACTCAAACACCCACCAGAGGAAGTCCATGGACAGAACCAGCCAAAGTACCATTCATGACCACAGGAGGGAGCCCGACAACAGAATTCACAACACCTGGCCCCCTCCTGCTTGCTGCCAATTCAGCTAAGAAAAGTGTTTTCTTCATTTTTTTTAGACACACTGCTGTGTGTTTATTTTCTGTGCTTATCTTGTTTCTATTTTGTTCCTGCTAGACTGTGCCTGATGTTTTTCTCAGTCTAGTTGGAGTCGCAGATATAGTCTCCACATCTTTAGTTAGGTGGTGGAGTTTTTGTATTTTTCTGCTGTGGATATTTTGTAGTGTTTTATGCTGACCGCATAGTATCCTGTACTATCCTTTCCTATCTAGGTAGAAGTGGCCTCCTTTGCTTATCCCTGTTTTCTGTCTGCATGTGTCTTTTCCTCTCCTACTCACAGTCATTATTTGTGGGGGGCTACCTATCCTTTGGGGGTCTACTCTGAGGCAAGAGAGTTTTCCTATTTCCATCTTTAGGGATATTTAGTCCTTAGGCTGTGTCGAGGTGTCTAGGTCTGGTTAGGCACACCCCACGGCTACTTCTAGTTGCGGTGATAGGATCAGGGATTGCGGTCAGTAAAGTTACCACTGCTCTAGCGAAGGTCATTTCATGCTGCTCCAAGGCCACCTGATCATAACATAAAATGACACTTCAACTCCCCAATGTCATTTCCAAGGAGGATATCTGCAGGAAGTCCTCCCATAACTCCAATCCAACACAGTTTTTCTCCAAAACCATAATCCAAACGCACCAACGCTCGTTGTATATATTTGCGGTCACCCCCCGCCAGAACAATGGGAATTCCCAGGCCCTGGTGAATTGCTTAAGTTCGCACCACACGGGGGTCAGCGATAGTCAGGAATGCACCCTTGACTCTAAATTCTGACACTTTGTATCCATCAATTAAGACATCCTGCAGGTGGCGTTGCCGTTGCTCTGGGTAGCTAAAGAACAAATGCCGGCGTCCGTACACTCCAGGAGGGGTATCTATGGTGCCGTGGTCGGTGGTCCACTCTGGTGGGGGTGGTGGTAGCTCTTCCTCGGGCAGGATGGAGTGCACAAGATGCACTGGACGAGGTGAGGCTGCATGGGGCTCCCCCCAAATCCTTGAGGGACAGCCGGACTGCAAATGTCCAGGTTGCCCACACCCATAACAACATCTCTCTGTGATACCTCCAGGTCGTGGTCTGAACTGTTGGGGCCCTGGATGGTGAGGCGTGATTGTCATCAGCTTGCGACTAGGTGGAAGGGCAGATATAATTGGAGGGGGATGGGGCGCGGGAGCAGGCCGTGGTTTATTGTCCAGAAGCCTCCTCCATTGCGGTCGGATAGTAAGGGCTTCATTGGACAGGGCTGCAGCTCTATCCACGGTACACGGCGTGCACTCCCAGACTCATTCCCGTACCTCTGCGGGGCACTTCGCAAGAAATTGTTCTATAAGGAATGCCTGTATAACATCTTCCACAGTAAAGGCGTTTTCTGCTTCCAGCCATCGCTGACATGCCTGGGACATCTTATGTGCATACATCCTAAATAATCCCCCCGTGGTGCAGGGGAGGTTTTGGAACTTGGCACTATATGAGTCTGGAGTGATAGCATGGCAATCCAGGATAGTCCGCTTTACAATGTTATAATCACGATTCCGCTGTGAGTCAATGGTTCGATAAGCCTCCGCCATGCTTCCGTTCAGGAGTCCCACTAACAAACGCATCCAGCCAGAGTGGGGCACCTCCATCACAGCACACTACTGCTCAAAGTCCTTGAAGAACCCCTCCACATCTGCAGAAGCCTCATCAAATGGCTTAAACTCTGTCTAGGTGATCCGTACAGGCTCCCGGATCGTTGGGTTTACACTCCATATTGCATTACTCTCTCTTTCAAGCTCCATTGCTTCTTGTCCCCGCCGTGCCTGGCGGGCAGCCTCCTCCTCATACTCCTGAGAGACACCTGGGCCCAGAACCGCCATCTCTTCTTCGTACCACACCAACCACTGGATTTTTGGGGTGGGGATCCCTGTCTCCAGTGCCTGTCCTTCAGACATCTGTTAGGAAGTGGCCGGGCTAGCACCCACCAGTAGGTCAATTAAGCCTTTTTTAGTCAGTCCCTGGTAGTTCAGGACCAGGTCTCTGGCTCTCTCCTGTAAAATGAATACAGTCCAATTTCTGTACTCACTCTGTGGGTGGTTCTCCATTGGGTTACACTCTGTTGATCCCACTGCTGCCACCAGTTGTCACGGGGTCCTTCTCCGATACCACATAATCAACAGAGTGAGGGAAGTGTGAACAATCCCAAGACCTTTATTATAGGTAAAACTAAAAGGTCCAAAAACAATCCACCACACTGAGGATACAATAGTCCAGAACACGAGAATGCAGTTCATTAACAGGATAAAATGTCCAAGGAGATGAGAGTCCCATAATCCAGCAGACAGAGGATAAAAAATCCATATGCTTCCCTTTCTCTCTGACATGCTGAGTTCACACCATCCTCACCACAGGGGAACTGACTTCCCCAGCTCCTGTCCTCCCCAGCCCCCTTCTTATCTCCAGGGGTTGTCAGACAGGTTGGGGTGGTTTTCAGGCCTCCCAGACCTGACAAAGGTGCCTCTGGGATTTAGGCACTTCAGGAGGTTCATCAAGAGGCATAGATACAGTCAGGCAGCAGACAGTAAGTGAGCTAAATCCAATTATCAGCCTTTTGGAAGGTAATTGAGACTCTAGACAATATGGGAAATACACGGAAAGATACTGGGCAACAAGAGAACACTATTAAAATCAGTAAAGTATAAATATACACAAAATGATACCCACATAACATATGACACCATCACACAATGGTTTTCCACCTTTCTTATGAAAAAACAAAGCAGCGAGCACAGATCAGAAGCTGAACATTAGACATTTTTCCATTTTTTTTTAATTATCTAATTTACAAACTGATGACAGTAACACATCTCAGAATGTTGGCATAGGACCATGTCTACCATTGTGTAGCATCGGCTCTTTTTAGAAACGTTTGTAAAACTCTGGGAAGTGATGAGACCAATTGCTGCAGTTTTGGGACAGGAATGTTGGCCCATTCTTGTAGTAGGTTTCTAGTTTCTCCACAGTCCTGGGGCTTATTTGCTAGATCTTTCCTTTCATAGTATGCCAAAAGTTTTATATTGGGGAAATGTGTATGAGTCGCCCTGCCAGGGCCGTGGGGTACTCGGTACTGGGTCTGGTGTTCACAGGGGGATGTCACGGTGGCAACCAGGTTCGTGACCCAGGGCGCCCATGTAAAAGGGAAAGGTCTTTAAAGGGAATAAAGTTTATGTTCGTGACGCCACCTGTGGTATTCTGTCAGGGTGACGACACTGCTTTAAGGGGTCCGCTGGGGTGATGTTATGGCAGTTAGATGGTATACCTTCTCACATTTGAAGTATATCCCCAGGGCTTCCCAGTGTGTAGATGGTAGAATGGTGAGAGGTGCAGTAAGGAACGAGGACACAGGTTTGCAGTCTCTTTACCTCGTTTACTGAAGACTTCAGCAGCCACAGTCCAGAGCTCTGAATCACAGGGCAGGTAGGGTCCAGCTGGTTTGGAGGCAAGTCCAGAGTCCCCTTATCCAGGTGGAAAATAGAAGCCTTTCTTTGCGCTGTAGTGGTGTAGTCCCTTACTTCTAAGCTTCACATAAGGTCCTCACAGATGTTATCTCTTTCTCTCTGTCCCCCGGTTTGGATAGGACAAAACCCATATGACTGGTGACTTGAGCCTGTTTATAGGGTCTCTTAGATGACCCGACTCTGTGGGGTGTCACCGTGCCTCCTGGGTGTGGGTGCGGACAGGTAACGTGCAATTAGCTGTCCTGCCGGTCTCTGATGTAAGGCGTGGAGCTCCTTACAACCTCGGTGTTCTGGCTACCAATGTTCTGCACCTCAGAAGGAGGCAGCCTACTCGGGGCTGGTCCCCTTCTAGTATCCTCTCCTGTGCTTCCTCTCCTGCACGCTCAATGCAATCAATTCAGCTTTCTAAAATGTCTCTTTCCGGGAGCTGCAGCTCTGAGGGCATGCACAGCTCCGTAAACCCTCTGAGTGTGAATGTGTTGCATATTTGTAGTACCTGGTTACAGTTATCCTTTCTTGCCTTCAAACGTAGCATCACTCTCCCCGTGAGGAAAGCGACTTTACTGTGATGACCAAGACCCTGGGGTGCCACATCTAGACTGCAGGAAGCCAGGTTATCACCAGAATTTTTGTTCTGTGAAGCGATTTTGATAGGATGGATATTTTGACCCCCATTGATCAGTAAGTTCTTCCCAATTTTATGGAACTCAGACAACGTATTACATTGAAAATAACCATTTAACAAACACCAGTGTGTAACATATTTGTGGCCACTGGAGGGCAGTAAAGCTCTGCACTGCCAATTTTGGATAGGATCGATCACGTGTATGATATGAACACAGTATTTGGGCACAATTATGTTTTGTGCACTTGTACATTTTGAAGATAACAAAATTATAACCCTCCAAAAATTGTTTGTAATATATCATTCAATCATAACATTAAAGCAAGCTGCCTAATGTTGACCATGCCTCAACAGCTGCTGGCTATGTATGTCATCTGGTGTTCGATGAGAACTGTTAATGTGTGATTGGTTAGGTGCAAAAGTGGAGTTTTCCATGAGTGTGCCGCAGTACTGTGGAATGTTCGAGGGGTGGAGGTGTATCTGGGGTGGAGGCCGAGCTGGGGTGGGGCCTGGGCAGAGTAGGGGGCCCAAAAATGTTGCCAGTATGGGGCTCTGAAATTCTTTGTAGCAGTCCTGTATATATCTGTATCTTGGTTGCGATAAAAGTAAGGGGGCCCAAAACATTTCTTGCACAGGGGCCCCAAGCTTTCAGTGTCTGTCCCTAAGGGCTCATTTCCACTAGAGAGAAAAAAAACGATTTACGGATCGAAAAAACGGAGGTAAATCATGCGAGTGTCATGCGATTTTTTTTTTTTTTTTTTTTTTTTTTTTTAAATCGCAACATCTGTATTGCTGTCCGATTTTTACGCACCGGTGTCCTTTGAAAAGCCGGCAAATCAGTGCTGTGTACAGTAACATCACACTGACAGATTAGAATAGAAAAGATAGAATAGATATAGATATAGAGATATATATATATATATATATATGTATATATATATGTCACTGATTGGTATTTTTATTATTATTTTTTTTTTTATATTGATTTTTATTTCTATTTCTATTTATTTTTACATTTAGTTTTTATTTTTATTTTTAATTTTATTCAATCTATTTTTGTTATCCCCTTCATCTATGATATATATATATATACAGTGGGGCAAAAAAGTATTTAGTCAGTCAGCAATAGTGCAAGTTCCACCACTTAAAAAGATGAGAGGCGTCTGTAATTTACATCATAGGTAGACCTTAACTATGGGAGACAAACTGAGAAAAAAAAATCCAGAAAATCACATTGTCTGTTTTTTTAACATTTTATTTGCATATTATGGTGGAAAATAAGTATTTGGTCAGAAACAAAATTTCATCTCAATACTTTGTAATATATCCTTTGTTGGCAATGACAGAGGTCAAACGTTTTCTGTAAGTCTTCACAAGGTTGCCACACACTGTTGTTGGTATGTTGGCCCGTTCCTCCATGCAGATCTCCTCTAGAGCAGTGATGTTTTTGGCTTTTCGCTTGGCAACACGGACTTTCAACTCCCTCCAAAGGTTTTCTATAGGGTTGAGATCTGGAGACTGGCTAGGCCACTCCAGGACCTTGAAATGCTTCTTACGAAGCCACTCCTTCGTTGCCCTGGCGGTGTGCTTTGGATCATTGTCATGTTGAAAGACCCAGCCACGTTTCATCTTCAATGCCCTTGCTGATGGAAGGAGGTTTGCACTCAAAATCTCACGATACATGGCCCCATTCATTCTTTCATGTACCCGGATCAGTCGTCCTGGCCCCTTTGCAGAGAAACAGCCCCAAAGCATGATGTTTCCACCACCATGCTTTACAGTAGGTATGGTGTTTGATGGATGCAACTCAGTATTCTTTTTCCTCCAAACACGACAAGTTGTGTTTCTACCAAACAGTTCCAGTTTGGTTTCATCAGACCATAGGACATTCTCCCAAAACTCCTCTGGATCATCCAAATGCTCTCTAGCAAACTTCAGATGGGCCCGGACATGTACTGGCTTAAGCAGTGGGACACGTCTGGCACTGCAGGATCTGAGTCCATGGTCGCGTAGTGTGTTACTTATGGTAGGCCTTGTTACATTGGTCCCAGCTCTCTGCAGTTCATTCACTAGGTCCCCCCGTGTGGTTCTGGGATTTTTGCTCACTGTTCTTGTGATCATTCTGACCCCACGGGGTGGGATTTTGCGTGGAGCCCCAGATCGAGGGAGATTATCAGTGGTCTTGTATGTCTTACATTTTCTAATTATTGGTCCCACTGTTGATTTCTTCACTCCAAGCTGGTTGGCTATTGCAGATTCAGTCTTCCCAGCCTGGTGCAGGGCTACAATTTTGTTTCTGGTGTCCTTTGACAGCTCTTTGGTCTTCACCATAGTGGAGTTTGGAGTCAGACTGTTTGAGGGTGTGCACAGGTGTCTTTTTATACTGATAACAAGTTTAAACAGGTGCCATTACTACAGGTAATGAGTGGAGGAAAGAGGAGACTCTTAAAGAAGAAGTTACAGGTCTGTGAGAGCCAGAAATCTTGATTGTTTGTTTCTGACCAAATACTTGTTTTCCACCATAATATGCAAATAAAATGTTAAAAAAACAGACAATGTGATTTTCTGGATTTTTTTTCTCAGTTTGTCTCCCATAGTTGAGGTCTACCTATGATGTAAATTACAGACGCCTCTCATCTTTTTAAGTGGTGGAACTTGCACTATTGCTGACTGACTAAATACTTAATAATAAAAATAGATCATTATTTCCCCATAGCTGTGCCATATAGTGCTCTGCATTTCCCCATAGCTGTGCCATGTAGTGCTCTGCACCGTTCATTATTTCCCCATAGCTGTGCCATATAGTGCTCTGCACCGTTCATTATTGCCCTATAGCTGTGCCCCATCTAGTGCTCTGTGCCGTTCATTATTGCCCTATAGCTGTGCCCCATATAGTGCTCTGCACCGTTCATTATTGCCCTATAGCTGTGCCCCATATAGTGCTCTGCACCGTTCATTATTGCCCTATAGCTGTGCCCCATATAGTGCTCTGCACCGTTCATTATTGCCCTATAGCTGTGCCCCATATAGTGCTCTGCACCGTTCATATTTCCCCATAGAAAGCTCTGCCATTGTCGCTGCTGCTGCTGCAGTAAAAAAAAAAAAAAAAACACACTCACCTCTCTTGCTTGCAGCTCCCGGCGTCCGGTCCCAGCGTCTCGTCCCGGCGTCTCTGCACTGACTGATCAGGCAGAGGGCGCCGCGCACACTATATGCGTCATCGCGCCCTCTGACCTGAACAGTCAGAGCGCAGAGACGCCGGGAAGATGGAGCGGCGCCCGGCGGCTGGAACGTGGACAGGTGACTATGCGATACTTACCTGGTCCTGGCGTCCGGCTCCTTCTCCCGGACAGCTGTCTTCGGTGCCGCAGCTTCTTCCTCTATCAGCGGTCACCGTTACCGCTGATTAGAGAAATGAATAGGCGGCTCCACCCCTATGGGAGGTGGAGCCGCCTATTCATTTCTCTAATGAGAGGTCACACGTGACCGCTGATAGAGGAAGAACTGCAGCACCGAAGACCGTGGGACGGCAGGGGGAGCGCCAGGACTGCTGGAAGCAGGTAAGTATGCCTCAGCGCCCTCACCCCCTCACCCGCCGACCCTGCCACCCACCTTGACTCGAGTATAAGCCGAGAGGGGCACTTTCAGCCCAAAAATTTGGGCTGAAAATCTCGGCTTATACTCGAGTATATACGGTATATTGGAGGTTCGTACGCAGTGTCGTTCTAGTTGCTGCAACAACTGTTGCCTATTTTTAGGGCGTATGCGCTATTTATGCCCTATTTCATTACCCTGCATTTTTTCCATGTTGGTTTCGGTATCACGCTCTTGCGTTCTATTGTTTATCTATCTGCGGCGCTTTATGGTTGCAACTTAGTCCTTATTTTGGCGCTCTTTGCCATTCTTTGTATACTATATATCAATATCGCACCACGATGTTGATATCCTTTATATCCGGGCTATTCTGCGTCTTTCTTTTACACTTGTTATTACTTACTTGGGCCTCCTCATATTCTGCATTTTGCAATATTCAGCACTGCTTTAGGGGTAGTGGGTCTTTGGCACCGTGCGTTTTTTATCTTTTCTGGTCCACACAACTTAGTGTTGCGAGGTTTTGGTATTACGCTTCTGCGTTCTATTTTTCATCTATCTGTGGCGCTATATGGTTGCAACTTAGTCCTTACTCTGGCGCTTTTTGTAATGGTTGTTGGTATTACGCTCCTGCGTTAGGAATTTTTTTTTGCGGCGCTGCATGGTCTTTATTAAGTCTCTATTCTGGCGCTTCTCAATTTTTGTAGTATTTATACAACGCACCATGGTTATGATATGTATTATATTTGGGCTATCCTGCGTTTTTTTAGCACCATTCACAACGTCATTTGGATAGGACGCGCTTCCGTCTGTCCTTGCAATTCACTGGCTTTTCATTTTGATCCACTGGGGCCCACGTTGTAGCAACAGTCATTTACCTTTTGTGCGAATGCGCCGACCACGTCATTCTTTGCTGCTGTTACTTTCGGTTTCTCTTTGCTACGCCGCTCACCTATCCAGGTCCGGTCTCGACAGGATAACATCAGGTGCCGCTTATCATATTTATTGTTTGTCTTTGTTCATTGGTCATGACCGCCATATAACCCAGTCCTGGCCAGTACCCAACCACCCCTGGACGAAGCAGAAACGCGCGTCGGGTGTGGTGGGTTCCTCCTCTAGGTAACTATGCCTTATATTACTTTGTTTGCAGTAGTCTGTATCTCCATCATTTGTCTGGGTTTACCTTAGTTTTTTGTCTATTTGTTATACATGCCTATTTTGTTTACAGGTCCTTCTCAAAAAATTAGTATATAGTGTTAAATTTCATTATTTACCATAATGTAATGATTACAATTAAACTTTCATATATTATAGATTCATTATCCACCAACTGAAATTTGTCAGGTCTTTTATTGTTTTAATACTGATGGTTTTGGCATACAACTCCTGATAACCCAAAAAACCTGTCTCAATAAATTAGCATATCAAGAAAAGGTTCTCTAAAAGACCTATTACCCTAATCTTCTGAATCAACTAATTAACTCTAAACACATGCAAAAGATACCTGAGGCTTTTATAAACTCCCTGCCTGGTTCATTACTCAAAACCCCCATCATGGGTAAGACTAGCGACCTGACAGATGTCAAGAAGGCCATCATTGACACCCTCAAGCAAGAGGATAAGACCCAGAAAGAAATTTCTCAACAAATAGGCTGTTCCCAGAGTGCTGTATCAAGGCACCTCAATGGTAAGTCTGTTGGAAGGAAACAATGTGGCAGAAAACGCTGTACAACGAGAAGAGGAGACCGGACCCTGAGGAAGATTGTGGAGAAGGACCGATTCCAGACCTTGGGGAACCCGAGGAAGCAGTGGACTGAGTCTGGTGTGGAAACATCCAGAGCCACCGTGCACAGGCGTGTGCAGGAAATGGGCTACAGGTGCCGCATTCCCCAGGTAAAGCCACTTTTGAACCATAAACAGCGGCAGAGGCGCCTGACCTGGGCTACAGAGAAGCAGCACTGGACTGTTGCTAAGTGGTCCCAAGTACTTTTTTCTGATGAAAGCAAATTTTGCATGTCATTCGGAAATCAAGGTGCCAGAGTCTGGAGGAAGACTGGGGAGAAGGAAATGCCAAAATGCCTGAAGTCCAGTGTCAAGTACCCACAGTCAGTGATGGTGTGGGGTGCCATGTCAGCTGCTGGTGTTGGTCCACTGTGTTTCATCAAGGGCAGGGTCAATGCAGCTAGCTATCAGGAGATTTTGGAGCACTTCATGCTTCCATCGGCTGAAATGCTTTATGGAGATGAAGATTTCATTTTTCAGCACGACCTGGCACCTGCTCACAGTGCCAAAACCACTGGTAAATGGTTTACTGACCATGGTATTACTGTGCTCAATTGGCCTGCCAACTCTCCTGACCTGAACCCCATAGAGAATCTGTGGGATATTGTGAAGAGAAAGTTGAGAGACGCAAGACCCATCACTCTGGATGAGCTTAAGGCCGCTATTGAAGCATCCTGGGCCTCCATAACATCTCAGCAGTGTCACAGGCTGATTGCCTCCATGCCACGCCGCACTGAAGCAGTCATTTCTGCCAAAGGATTCCCGACCAAGTATTGAGTGTATAACTGAACATTATTATTTGTTGGTTTTTTTGTTTGTTATTAAAAAACACTTTTATTTGATTGGATGGGTGAAATATGCTAATTTATTGAGACAGGTTTTTTGGGTTATCAGGAGTTGTATGCCAAAATCATCAGTATTAAAACAATAAAAGACCTGACAAATTTCAGTTGGTGGATAATGAATCTATAATATATGAAAGTTTAATTGTAATCATTACATTATGGTAAATAATGAAATTTAACACTTGTAGCATGGCTAAAGGGTTTGTAGTCGATGGGAGGTATGTGCCACATAAGTGCCTGGTTGCTGTAATGTAGCCCGGAGCAGGGCCGCCATCAGGGCATTACAGCCGTGACTGGCGTAAGGGGCCCGGTGAGCAGAGGGGGCCCGCATCGGGCCCCCTCTTACCTGCTCACCGGGCCCCTACCGGCAGCCGCAGGCTGAACCGGGCCCTTAGCGGCGGCCGGCGCTGCAGCTGTACGCTATTGACATGCGGGCCCGCGCCCGCACGTCAATAGTTAACAGCCGCCAGCCGCAGCGTGCAGGTCGCCGGCGTCTGACGTCATTGTCAGTCGCCGGCGAGTGCACAGTGCAGCTGCGTGGAGAGAGGAGCGCGGCAGGTAAGTAGAACTTTTTTTTTTTCTATTAAGAGCGGAGAGCGGCGATCGGGGGGGGGGGAGGTTTGGGCAGAAGGCTGGACACAGAGGGGGCAGAAGGCAGCTGGACACGGGGGCAGAAGGCAGCTGGACACAGAGGGGGCAGAAGGCAGCTGGACACAGAGGGGGCAGAAGGCAGCTGGACACAGAGGGGGCAGAAGGCAGCTGGACACAGAGGGGGCAGAAGGCAGCTGGACACAGAGGGGGCAGAAGGCAGCTGGACACAGGGGGGCAGAAGGCAGCTGGACACAGGGGGGCAGAAGGCAGCTGGACACAGGGGGGCAGAAGGCAGCTGGACACAGGGGGGCAGAAGGCAGCTGGACACAGGGGGGCAGAAGGCAGCTGGACACAGGGGGGCAGAAGGCAGCTGGACACAGGGGGGCAGAAGGCAGCTGGACACAGAGGGGCAGAAGGCAGCTGGACACAGGGGGGCAGAAGGCAGCTGGACACAGGGGGGCAGAAGGCAGCTGGACACAGGGGGGCAGAAGGCAGCTGGACACAGGGGGGCAGAAGGCAGCTGGACACAGAGGGGGCAGAAGGCAGCTGGACACAGAGGGGGCAGAAGGCAGCTGGACACAGAGGGGGCAGAAGGCAGCTGGACACAGAGGGGGCAGAAGGCAGCTGGACACAGAGGGGGCAGAAGGCAGCTGGACACAGAGGGGGCAGAAGGCAGCTGGACACAGGGGGGCAGAAGGCAGCTGGACACAGGGGGGCAGAAGGCAGCTGGACACAGAGGGGCAGAAGGCAGCTGGACACAGGGGGGCAGAAGGCAGCTGGACACAGAGGGGGCAGAAGGCAGCTGGACACAGGGGGGCAGAAGGCAGCTGGACACAGAGGGGGCAGAAGGCAGCTGGACACAGAGGGGGCAGAAGGCAGCTGGACACAGAGGGGGCAGAAGGCAGCTGGACACAGAGGGGGCAGAAGGCAGCTGGACACAGAGGGGGCAGAAGGCAGCTGGACACAGAGGGGGCAGAAGGCAGCTGGACACAGAGGGGGCAGAAGGCAGCTGGACACAGAGGGGCAGAAGGCAGCTGGACACAGAGGGGGCAGAAGGCAGCTGGACACAGAGGGGGCAGAAGGCAGCTGGACACAGAGGGGCAGAAGGCAGCTGGACACAGGGGGGCAGAAGGCAGCTGGACACAGGGGGGCAGAAGGCAGCTGGACACAGAAGGGGCAGAAGGCAGCTGGACACAGGGGGCAGAAGGCAGCTGGACACAGAGGGGGCAGAAGGCAGCTGGACACAGAGGGGGCAGAAGGCAGCTGGACACAGAGGGGGCAGAAGGCAGCTGGACACAGGGGGGCAGAAGGCAGCTGGACACAGGGGGGCAGAAGGCAGCTGGACACAGAGGGGGCAGAAGGCAGCTGGACACAGAGGGGGCAGAAGGCAGCTGGACACAGAGGGGGCAGAAGGCTGGACACAGGGGGGCAGTAAAGCTGGACACAGGGGGCAGTAAATCTGGACACAGGGGGCAGTAAATCTGGACACAGAGGGGGCAGTAAATCTGGACACAGAGGGGGCAGTAAATCTGGACACAGAGGGGGCAGTAAATCTGGACACAGAGGGGGCAGTAAATCTGGACACAGAGGGGGCAGTAAATCTGGACACAGAGGGGGCAGTAAATCTGGACACAGAGGGGGCAGTAAATCTGGACACAGAGGGGGCAGTAAATCTGGACACAGAGGGGGCAGTAAATCTGGACACAGAGGGGGCAGTAAATCTGGACACAGAGGGGGCAGTAAATCTGGACACAGAGGGGGCAGTAAATCTGGACACAGAGGGGGCAGTAAATCTGGACACAGAGGGGGCAGTAAATCTGGACACAGAGGGGGCAGTAAATCTGGACACAGAGGGGGCAGTAAATCTGGACACAGGGGGCAGTAAAGCTGGACACGGGGGGGGGGGCAGAAAGCTGGACACGGGGGGGCAGAATGCTGGACACGGGGGGGGGCAGAAAGCTGGACAGGGGGGGGGCGGGGCAGAAAGCTGGACACGGGGGGGGCAGAAAGCTGGACACATGGGGGGCAGAAAGCTGGACACATGGGGAGCAGAAAGCTGGACACATGGGGGGCAGAAAGCTGGACACATGGGGGGCAGAAAGCTGGACACATGGGGGGCAGAGTGCTGGACAGAGATGGGGCAGAGTGCTGGACAGAGATGGGGCAGAGTGCTGGACAGAGATGGGGCAGAGTGCTGGACAGAGATGGGGCAGAGTGCTGGACAGAGATGGGGCAGAGTGCTGGACAGAGATGGGGCAGAGTGCTGGACAGAGATGGGGCAGAGTGCTGGACAGAGATGGGGCAGAGTGCTGGGCAGAGTGCTGGACAGAGATGGGGCAGAGTGCTGGACAGAGATGGGGCAGAGTGCTGGACAGAGATGGGGCAGAGTGCTGGACAGAGATGGGGCAGAGTGCTGGACAGAGATGGGACAGAGTGCTGGACAGAGATGGGGCAGGATTGGAAACAGATGGGGCAGGATGGATACGATGGAGACAGATGGGTCAGGATGGGGAGATCATATGGGGTAGAATGGATACTCATGAGGGCAGGATGAGAGAACATATGGCTGGAGCCTGAAATGAGACACACGGTGGCCAGGATGGCGAATATTACCATAGGGGCTAATTAAGGGATATTATTATTGCAGTGATGTATTTATTTTATTTTTTGAGTATACTGTTTTAAATGGGGGGGCGGTCCTGTTACTGTGTAGAGTGATACTATGTTGCCTTCTTCATGTGGTGTAATGTAGAAGTTGGGAAAATTAAGTAATGTGTTCTACAAGCGGAACTCGAGATAACTGTTTTATTTCCTGCAGAGACGAGTCCTGGCTGGATAAAGTGATGGCGGTCTGTGCTGGATGAAAGATGAAGGACTTCACCTAGAGACGTCACTGGTGAGTCAGTGTTACCTATACACTTACACTATACACTGTATACTATATAAAAAAGGGAAGAAGCCAGCACTGCTTATGGTCAGAACGCAATAACTGAAGTGCAATTGCACATAAATTCTAACTGTATTTCAAATATGAGACATTTAGCAAACAATTGATCAATTCTTTGAGCTACCCCGCCACTTTACGGCAATCTCATAATGGGGCAGTCCTAATCTTCGTATTTTATTTACGTTGTGCCATTATGGCTTCCTGAATATATAAAAAGAAAAAAAAAAAAAAAGGACCACATTAAATGCGAACTGTACCTGGAGCATTTTCAGAATCACTCCCTTGGTGCCAGGAAAGGCAAGCGCAGGTAAAGGCCGATCAGGTCCAGTGCGGACATTTCAGATCTGGCTTCCACACTGCCAAACCCGCACCAAAGATGAAGGGTGAGACAGGCTGAAACACAGGTGCACAATTAACTTGAGCCTGAGGCGGGGCAGGGCTGCTGTGTGTGTGCACAGCAGCCTATCAATCACAGTGAACACAGAAAGAATGGCGCACATAACCCAGCGTGCGCGGCAACAGTGGTGGTCAGCCACATACCAATGCAAAGCAAAAAAAAAGGGAAGAAGCCAGCACTGCTTATGGTCAGAACGCAATAACTGAAGTGCAATTGCACATAAATTCTAACTGTATTTCAAATATGAGACATTTAGCAAACAATTGATCAATTCTTTGAGCTACCCCGCCACTTCACGGCAATCTCATAATGGGGCAGTCCTAATCTTCGTATTTTATTTACGTTGTGCCATTATGGCTTCCTGAATGTATAAAAAGAAAAAAAAAAAAAAGGACCACATTAAATGCGAACTGTACCTGGAGCATTTTCAGAATCACTCCCTTGGTGCCAGGAAAGGCAAGCGCAGGTAAAGGCCGATCAGATCCAGTGCGGACATTTCAGATCTGGCTTCCACACTGCCAAACCCGCACCAAAGATGAAGGGTGAGACAGGCTGAGACACAGGTGCACAATTAACTTGAGCCTGAGGCGGGGCAGGGCTGCTGTGTGTGTGCACAGCAGCCTATCAATCACAGTGAACACAGAAAGAATGGCGCACATAACCCAGCGTGCGCGGCAACAGTGGTGGTCAGCCACATACCAATGCAAAGCAAAAAAAAAGGGAAGAAGCCAGCACTGCTTATGGTCAGAACGCAATAACTGAAGTGCAATTGCACATAAATTCTAACTGTATTTCAAATATGAGACATTTAGCAAACAATTGATCAATTCTTTGAGCTACCCCGCCACTTCACGGCAATCTCATAATGGGGCAGTCCTAATCTTCGTATTTTATTTACGTTGTGCCATTATGGCTTCCTGAATGTATAAAAAGAAAAAAAAAAAAAAAAGGACCACATTAAATGCGAACTGTACCTGGAGCATTTTCAGAATCACTCCCTTGGTGCCAGGTCCAGTGCCAGGATATGTCCGCACTGGACCTGATCGGCCTTCACCTGTGCTTGCCTTTCCTGGCACCAAGGGAGTGATTCTGAAAATGCTCCAGGTACAGTTTGCATTTAATGTGGTCCTTTTTTTTTTTTTTTTTTTTTTTTTATTATACATTCAGGAAGCCATAATGGCACAACGTAAATAAAATACGAAGATTAGGACTGCCCCATTATGAGATTGCCGTGAAGTGGCGGGGTAGCTCAAAGAATTGATCAATTGTTTGCTAAATGTCTCATATTTGAAATACAGTTAGAATTTATGTGCAATTGCACTTCAGTTATTGCGTTCTGACCATAAGCAGTGCTGGCTTCTTCCCTTTTTTTTTACTGTATACTATATACAGAGGTCCTGTGTACAATGTCACCAGTGATCACTGTATTATCTATACATTATATACAGAGCTCCTGTGTGTAATGTCACCAGTGATCACTGTATTACCTGTACACAGACACTGCTTACTGATTACAGATCTCCTGTGCATAATGGCACTGATGGTGATAGTATTGTGGGTTTTTTTTGTATTACTGATCAGTATTGTAGTATTCAGTCATTGTTGGTAATATGTGGTCTGGTCATGATGTGGAGGTAATATGCGGTCTGGTCATGGTGTAGCGGTATTTGTTCCTTGTATTTTATATTATTCGATCACTGTGGTGGTAATATGTCATCTGGTCATAGTGCTGTGGTATTTGTTCCTTGTATGTAGTATTATAGGTCATTTTAAAAATTGAAAAATAAATAAAAATATACCTAAATTGTATTGCATATTTTAACAAATATTTAGTAGGTTACAGTAGAGTAGGGCCCGGCCAAAAGTGTCTACCTTGTTGTGGTGGCGGCTTAAAAAATCTTTTGGCCAAAACAAAAGCTGCCTGCTATATGTGTGATCTGGTGATGGGAACTGTTAGGCCGGCGTCACACACAGCGTAAAACAATACGGTCCGTATATTACGGCCGTAATACGCTGAAAAGTCCCGAAAAAAGTGGTCCGTAGCTCCTCCGTAGGCAGGGTGTGTCAGCGTTTTTTGCGCATGGCATCCTCCGTATGTAATCCGTATGGCATCCGTACTGCGTGGTTTTCTCGCAGGCTAGCAAAACCAACATACCGCTATAGAAGTGATCCATGTGTCCCAAAAAGAAAAGAAAATATATATATACTGTCTATATATATATATATATATATATATATATATATATATATATATATATATATATATATATGTGTGTCAGTAGACACATATATTAGAGAGAAAAGCCGGTAATTCAGTTCGGTGTACAGTAAAATCACACTGACAGCTTACAGTAGAATAGGTAGAATAAATGTGTACACATAGAATAGGTATATATATATATATATGTCATTAGACACATATATGTATATATATTAATATTTATTCCAGCGCTAGACAGCTTGAAAGCCGGTAATTCAATTACCGGCTTTTTCCTTCTCCTTCCTAAAACCCGACATGATTTGAGACATGGTTTACATACAGTAAACCATGTCTTCTCTCCATTTTTTTTGCAGATTCCACACTACTAATGTCAGTAGTGTGTATCTGCAAAATTTGGCCGTTCTAGCTCTTAAAATAAAGGGTTAAATGGCGGAAAAAATTGGCGTGGGCTCCCGCGCAATTTTCTCCGCCAGAGTAGTAAAGCCAGTGACTGAGGGCAGATATTAATAGCCTGGAGAGGGTCCACGGTTATTGGCCCCCCCCTGGCTAAAAATATCTGCCCCCAGCCACCCCAGAAAAGGCGCATCTGGAAGATGCGCCTATTCTGGCACTTGGCCACTCTCTTCCCATTCCCGTGTAGCGGTGGGATATGGGGTAATGAAGGGTTAATGCCACCTTGCTATTGTAAGGTGACATTAAGCCTAATTAATAATGGAGAGGCGTCAATTATGACACCTATCCATTATTAATCCAATACTAGTAAAGGGTTAAATAAAACACAAACACATTTTTTAAAATTATTTTAATGAAATAAAAACAATGGTTGTTGCAGTATTTTATTCAACGCCCAATCCAGTTACTGAAGACCCTCGTTCTGTGAGTAAAAAAACATAATAAACCAACAATATACTTACCCTCCGCAGATCTGTAACGTCCAACGATGTAAATCCTTCTGAAGGGGTTAAAACATTTTGCAGCAAGGAGCTGTGCTAATGCACGCTGCTCCTCGCTGCAAAACCCCAGGGAATGAGGCTAAAAATAGATCAATGATCTATATTTAGCTTCATTTGCGGTGAGGCGCCCTCTGCTGGCTGTTCATAGATCGTGGGAAATTACCTAGAAAGCCAGGGAGCTTTCTAGGTAATTTCCCACGATCTATGAACATCCAGCAGAGGGCGCCTCACCGCAAATGAAGCTAAATATAGATCATTGATCTATTTTTAGCCTCATTCCCTGGGGTTTTGCAGCGAGGAGCAGCGTGCATTAGCACAGCTCCTTGCTGCAAAATGTTTTAACCCCTTCAGAAGGATTTACATCGTTGGACGTTACAGATCTGCGGAGGGTAAGTATATTGTTGGTTTATTATGTTTTTTTACTCACAGAATGAGGGTCTTCAGTGACTGGATTGGGCGTTGAATAAAATACTGCAACAACCATTGTTTTTATTTCATTAAAATAATTTTAAAAAATGTGTTTGTGTTTTATTTAACCCTTTACTAGTATTGGATTAATAATGGATAGGTGTCATAATTGACGCCTCTCCATTATTAATTAGGCTTAATGTCACCTTACAATAGCAAGGTGGCATTAACCCTTCATTACCCCATATCCCACCGCTACACGGGAATGGGAAGAGAGTGGCCAAGTGCCAGAATAGGCGCATCTTCCAGATGCGCCTTTTCTGGGGTGGCTGGGGGCAGATATTTTTAGCCAGGGGGGGGCCAATAACCGTGGACCCTCTCCAGGCTATTAATATCTGCCCTCAGTCACTGGCTTTACTACTCTGGCGGAGAAAATTGCGCGGGAGCCCACGCCAATTTTTTCCGCCATTTAACCCTTTATTTTAAGAGCTAGAACGGCCAAATTTTGCAGATACACACTACTGACATTAGTAGTGTGGAATCTGCAAAAAAAATGGAGAGAAGACATGGTTTACTGTATGTAAACCATGTCTCAAATCATGTCGGGTTTTAGGAAGGAGAAGGAAAAAGCCGGTAATTGAATTACCGGCTTTCAAGCTGTCTAGCGCTGGAATAAATATTAATATATATACATATATGTGTCTAATGACATATATATATATATACCTATTCTATGTGTACACAATTATTCTACCTATTCTACTGTAAGCTGTCAGTGTGATTTTACTGTACACCGAACTGAATTACCGGCTTTTCTCTCTAACAGCGCTGCGTATTTCTCGCAAGTCACACTGCTTGTCCGTGTGTAATCCGTATTTTTCACGCTTCCATAGACTTTCATTGGCGTATTTCTTGCGCAGTACGGTGACAAACGCAGCATGCTGCGATTTTGTACGGCCGTAGAAAGCCGTATAATACTGATCAGTAAAATACGGCAAATAGGAGCAGGGGCATAGAGAATAATTGTGCCGTATTTTTTGCGAGTTTTACGGACGTAGATTCTGCGCTCTTACGTCCGTAAAACTCGCATGTGTGACGGCGGCCTAAATGTGTGATAGGTGAGAAGTGGAGATTTTCCAAGAGAGAGTGGTGGGACTGTGGACAGTTCGTGGGGTGGAGCCTGGAGGCGGGGCTGGGGTGGAGCCTGGGCGGAGTTTCAAGGGGGCCCCGAAAATTTTGCCAGTATGGGGCCCCGAAATTTCTAGTGGCAGCCCTGGCCCGGAGTATTCCTTTCTTGCACATAATCTTGTATATGTGTTTCAGGACCTGTGGTAATGTCAGACCACATGGCTAATCATGTGATGGGTTACTGGGTGGGGTTAGCTCTTTATAAGACTGGCTAATCCTTTACACAGCAGATATGTGTGGAGGTGAAACCCTCCTGAGTGTGTTACGGCTTCAGGACTGAGCCGGATGAACTGGACACTTGCTTTTCTTTGCCTGAACCAAAGGCCCATTTTGCTTTCTGTTATTTGCCACATGGTTTATGAAGCAATAAACCCAGTGAACTTTAAAGGAACACGTCTCCTGAGTGTCAGCCGTCGCAGCTGAGTGAGTGAAATCATTACAATTGGTGGAGACGTGCGAGCAGCGTTCCCAGCGGAGACGTGAGTTTATTTTTGAATGTCCTGGGTCAAGGCTGTTGCAAGCCAGCAAGCATTGCCGGAGAAAATGGAGGACCTGCTGAAACACTTGGTCCAGATGCAGTCACAGCAGGAGAAAAGGCAGAGCCAGCAGGAGCAAAGGCAGCAAGAGACCAACAGGCTGTTGATGCAGCAGATACAACAGAGCCAGCAGGAGCAACGGCAGAGTCAGCAGGAGCAGCGGCAGCAGATGCAGCAGAGCCAGCAGGAGCATCAGCAGCAGATGCAGCTTCTGGCAACCGCCATCCAGGGCAAGGCGAGCGCCCCAACCCCAGGTTTGGCTGATGACACCCACGTCCGGAAGACGGTAAGACGCGCATTGCAGAAAATGACTCCCGGGGATGATGTTGAGGCCTTCCTGACGGTGTTTGAGAGGGTCGCTGAGAGGGAAAAACTTCCGCCAGAGCAGTGGGCAGAGGTACTTGCGCCATACCTGACGGGAGAACCCCAGAAGGCGTACTATGATTTGACCTTGCAGGATGCCAAAGAGTATCACAAATTGAAAGCCGAGATTCTCGCACGTTTGGGGGTGACACTGACTGTCAGGGCACAGCGAGTTCACTCCTGGGGCTATCACCGGGACAAACCACCTCGTTCCCAAATGTTTGATCTGTTGCACCTGGTCCAGAAATGGCTGCAGCCAGAATCCTCTGCGCCTGCACAGATGGTAGAACGGGTGATGATGGATCGGTTTGTCCATTCCCTCCCGAGGCCTATACAGTCTTGGGTTGCCCAGGGTGATCCCCAGAATGCCGACGAGCTGATCGGACTGGTTGAGAGATACCAAGGGTTGGAAGGCTCCTTCGGGAGGCAGCCCATGCCGTACTGGGGGTCCCAGAAGGCAGCTGAGTCCCAAAAAGGGGTGGTGCGTCCAAGGTCACAAAGGGCGGGGGAGGTGGTGCCCAAGGTCCCCACGGGTGATATTATTTGTTGGAGGTGCCACAAGCCAGGACATATAGCTGCCCGTTGTTCCCAAACCACTGAGCAGATGGACTGCAGTATGGGACGCCGTTGTTCATACTATGCGTATCCAGCCTGTAGTGTGAACTCTCCATCCAACGAGGGACCTCAAGCGTGTCCCGTAAAGGTGAACGGTCGAGCAGTAACGGCACTGTTAGACTCGGGGAGCCTAGTGACCCTGGTGAGGGCCATTTTTCCTCTCCACCTGCTCCCAGGAAAGAAGGTCGGAGTGCGGTGCATACATGATGATGCAAAGGACTACCCTATGGCCAGGGTGGACATTGAAACGGCATGTGGTACTGAGTCCCACATAGTCGGCGTGGTTCAGGACTTGTTGCACCCTATAATTATTGGCCGGGATTTCTGTTTGTTTTGGGATTTGTGGGGAAATGGTTCTGAGCTCCCTGGCAGGGAACCAGTGAACCCTGGAAGGGTATCGCCACACCCAGAGGCAGACAGTTTTCCTTTTTGTGTTCTGGTTGGGGATGAGGAGGAAGTATCCCCTACATCTGACATTCTGGAGTTAGAAGTTACCGGTGAAAATTTTGGGACTGCCCAACATAGGGACCCCACTCTGAGGGAAGCCTTTAATAATGTCACAGTTATTGACGGGGTGGTACAGGAGCCGGGGGCAGACACAAGATTTCCCCATTTTTTGTTGAGGGGGGAGTTGTTGTACCGTGTCACGAAAATACGGGAGGAGTTGGTAGAGCAGTTGATAGTGCCGGGTCCGTATAGACGGAAAGTGTTGGACATGGCCCATTCACACATCTTGGGTGGACACCTGGGGGTGGAAAAAACGCAGGAACGGGTTGTGCAGAGGTTCTATTGGCCTGGGTGTCACCGGGAAATAGTGAACTATTGCAGGTCCTGCCCTACATGTCAGCTAACTGCTCCTACTCCTCATTTCCGGAACCCCCTTGTGCCACTGCCCATTATTGAGGTACCGTTCGAGAGAATTGCCATGGACTTGGTCGGTCCCTTAGTTAAATCAGCTCGGGGCCATCAGTATATATTAGTCATCCTGGACTATGCCACACGCTATCCTGAGGCAATTCCCTTGAGAAATTCTTCCTCAAAAAGCATAGCCCGCGAGTTGGTCCATGTCTTTTCCCGGACAGGTCTGCCAAAGGAGATCCTGACTGACCAGGGTACACCTTTCATGAGCAAGGTGATGAGGGAGTTATGCAAAGCCCTGAGGATCTCCCAGTTGAGGACCTCGGTGTACCATCCCCAGTCAGATGGCCTTGTTGAGAGGTTTAACAAGACACTAAAGAGCATGCTGAGAAAAGCTATAGAGAAAGACGGTAGAGACTGGGATTGTCTCTTACCCTATCTGATGTTTTCCATTCGTGAAGTTCCACAGGCCTCCACAGGGTTCTCACCGTTTGAGCTTCTATATGGCCGACATCCACGAGGACTCCTGGATATAGCCAAGGAAACCTGGGAGGCCGAAGTCACACCCCACAGAAGCGTCATTGAGCATGTGGCCCTGATGCAGCAGAGGATTGCAAAGGTGATGCCTATCGTGAAAGAACACCTTCTCCAAGCACAAGAAGCTCAAGCCAGGGTCTACAACCGGTCTGCAAGAGTGAGGCAGTTCAATCCGGGAGACCGAGTTCTTGTGTTAGTTCCAACGGTGGAAAGCAAGTTCTTGGCCAAATGGCAAGGGCCATATGAGGTTGTCGAGAAACTTGGTAAGGTAAATTATAAAATTCACCAACCAGGAAGACGGAAACCATTCCAAGTTTACCATGTCAACCTCATCAAGCCATGGCAAGATAGAGAGCCGACAGCAACTCCATCATTGTTAAGCAACCCAGAAGGTGAGGTTGGAGCGGTTACTATAGCAGAGACGCTATCAAAGACCCAGAAAAAAACAGGGACCTGTTTTCAGAATTGCCAGGATACACGAAGGTCATAGAGCACGAGGTCCTAACAGAGCCACATGTGCGGGTGAATGTGAAACCTTATCGTATTCCTGAGGCTCGTCGAGAAGTTATCTCCAAGGAAGTGGAGCGTATGTTGAGGCTTGGGGTCATTGAGGAATCCAAGAGCGGTTGGTCGAGCCCAATTGTCCTGGTCCCAAAACCTGATGGAGAGTGGAGGTTTTGCAACGACTATCGGAAGTTGAATGAAGTCTCCAAGTTCGACGCTTATCCCATGCCCCGTATTGATGAGCTCATCGAAAGGCTTGGGCACGCCAGATATATATCCACCTTGGATTTGACAAAGGGGTATTGGCAGATCCCCATGGCACAGGAAGCCAAGGAGAAGACGGCCTTTTCGACACCTGATGGATGCTTCCAATATGCCCGGATGCCGTTTGGCCTACAGGGAGCTCCGGCGACCTTCCAGAGGGCTATGGATAGAGTCCTTGCACCCCATAAGGCCTACGCTGCTGCGTACCTAGATGATATCGTCATCTTTAGCCCGGACTGGGAGAGTCATCTGGAGAAAGTCCAAGCGGTGTTGGATGCTATAAGAGAGGCCGGATTTACTATAAACCCGAAGAAGTGCGCCTTTGGTAAAGAAGAAGCTAAGTACCTTGGATACATAGTGGGTCATGGAGAAATAAAACCCCAAATCAATAAAGTGGAGGCAATCCAAACATGGCCAAAACCAGTTTCCAAGAAACAAGTTAAAGCCTTCCTGGGAATCGTGGGATATTACAGGAGGTTCATCCCAAACTTCGCCACGATGGCTGCGCCTCTGACTGACCTGCTAAAAGGGACAAAATCAGTAATGGTTAAGTGGTCCGAAGAAACAGAGTCAGCCTTCCAAGAAATGAAAAACGCTTTGTGTAAGCAACCCGTTCTGATGGCCCCAAACTTCAAGAAAGAGTTTATTCTTCAGACAGATGCCTCAGATGTTGGGGTGGGAGCAGTCCTTTCCCAAGAACTACATGGGGAGGAGCATCCTGTTCTCTATCTGAGTAGGAAGCTGTCCTCATCTGAAAAGAACTACTCAGTCGTTGAGAAGGAGTGCTTGGCCATAAAATGGGCAGTGGACACATTGCGGTACTATCTGCTGGGACGTAAATTTAGACTGGTATCTGACCATGCCCCGCTTAGGTGGATGAGAGAAACGAAAGGAAGAAATGCTAGAGTCACCCATTGGTTCTTAGCCCTGCAGGACTTCAGTTTCCATGTGGAACATAGGGCCGGAAAGCTGCACGGTAATGCGGATGCCCTATCGAGAATCCCTTGTTTAGTGGGGGAAAGTGCCAAGCCCCACGGCTTTAGGCAGAGGGGGGAGGTATGTAGCATGGCTAAAGGGTTTGTAGTCGATGGGAGGTATGTGCCACATAAGTGCCTGGTTGCTGTAATGTAGCCCGGAGTATTCCTTTCTTGCACATAATCTTGTATATGTGTTTCAGGACCTGTGGTAATGTCAGACCACATGGCTAATCATGTGATGGGTTACTGGGTGGGGTTAGCTCTTTATAAGACTGGCTAATCCTTTACACAGCAGATATGTGTGGAGGTGAAACCCTCCTGAGTGTGTTACGGCTTCAGGACTGAGCCGGATGAACTGGACACTTGCTTTTCTTTGCCTGAACCAAAGGCCCATTTTGCTTTCTGTTATTTGCCACATGGTTTATGAAGCAATAAACCCAGTGAACTTTAACCCCTTAGTGACAGAGCCAATTTGGTACTTAATGACCGAGTCAATTTTTGCAATTCTGACCACTGTCACTTTATGAGGTTATAACTCTGGAACGCTTCAACGGATCCCGCTGATTCTGAGATTGTTTTTTCGTGACATATTGTGCTTCATGTTAGTGGTAACATTTCTTCGATATTACTTGCGATTATTTATGAAAAAAAACGGAAATATGGCGAAAATTTTTAAAATTTTGCAATTTTCAAACTTTGTATTTTTATGCCCTTAAATCAGAGAGATATGTCACGAAAAATAGTTAATAAATAACATTTCCCACATGTCTACTTTACATCAGCACAATTTTGGAAACAAAATTTTTTTTTGTTAGGGAGTTATAAGGGTTAAAAGTTGACCAGCAATTTCTCATTTTTACAACACCATTTTTTTTTAGGGACCACATCACATTTGAAGTCATTTTGAGGGGTCTATATGATAGAAAATAATGAAGTGTGACACCATTCTAAAAACTACACCCCTCAAGGTTCTCAAAACCACATTCAAGAAGTTTATTAACCCTTTACGTGCTTCACAGGAACTGAAACAATGTGGAAGGAAAAAATGAACATTTAACTTTTTTTTGCAAACATCTTAATTCAGAACCATTTTTTTTATTTTCACAAGTGTAAAAACAGAAATGTAACCATAAATTTTGTTATGCAATTTCTCCTGAATACGCCAATACCCCATATGTCGGGGTAAACCACTGTTAGGGCGCACCGCAGAACTTAGAAGTGAAGGAGCGCCGTTTGACTTTTTCAATGCAGAATTGGCTGGAATTGAGATCGGACGCCATGTCACGTTTAGAGAGCCCCTGATGTGCCTAAACAGTGGAAACCCCCCACAAGTGACACCATTTTGGAAACTAGACCCCTTAAGGAACTTATCTAGATGTGTGGCGAGCACTTTGAACCCCCAAGTGCTTCACAGAAGTTTATAACGTAGAGCCGTGAAAATAAAAAAATCGCTTTTGTTTACACAAAAATGATCTTTTTGCCCACAAATTCTTATTTTCACAAGGGTAACAGGAGAAATTAGACCACAAAAGTTGTTGTGCGATTTCTCCTGAATACGTCGATACCCCATATGTGGGGGTAAACCACTGTTTAGGCGCACCGCAGAGCTTGGAAGTGAAGGAGCGCCGTTTTACTTTTTCAATGTAGAATTGGCTGGAATTGAGATTGGACGCCATGTCGCGTTTGGAGAGCCCCTGATGTGCCTAAACAGTGGAAACCCCCCACAAGTGACACCATTTTGGAAACTAGACCCCTTAAGGAACTTATCTAGATGTGTGGCGAGCACTTTGAACCCCCATGTGCTTCACAGAAGTTTATAACGTAGAGCCGTGAAAAAAAAAAAATCGCATTTTTTCTACAAAAATGATCTTTTTGCCCACAAATTTTTATTTTCACAAGGGTAACAGGAGAAATTAGACCACAAAAGTTGTTGTGCAATTTCTCCTGAGTACGCTGATACCCAATATGTGGGGGTAAACCACTGCTAGGGCGCACCGCAGAGCTTGGAAGAGAAGGAGTGCCGTTTTACTTTTTCAATGTAGAATTGGCTGGAATTGAGATCGGACGCCATGTCGCGTTTGGAGAGCCCCTGATGTGCCTAAACAGTAGAAATCCCCCACAAGTGACCCCATTTTGGAAACTAGACCCCCCATGGAACTTATCTAGATGTGTGGTGAGAACCTTGAATGCCCAAGTGCTTCATAGAAGTTTATAATGCAGAGCCGTGAAAATAAAAAATATTTTTTTTTCCACAAAAAAGATATTGTAGCCCCCAAGTTTTTATTTTTACAAGGGTAACAAGAGAAATTGGACCCCAAAAGTTGTTGTCCAATTTGTCTTGAGTATGCTGGTACCCCATATGTGGGGGTAAACCACTGTTTGGGCGCACGGCAGAGCTCGGAAGGAAGGAGCGCCGTTTTGGAATGCAGACTTTGATAGAATGGTCTGCGGGTATTATGTTGCATTTGCAGAGCCCCTGATGTACCTAACCAGTAGAAACCCTCCACAAGTGACCCCATTTTGGAAACTAGACCCCCCAAGGAACTTATCTAGATGTGTGGTGAGAACTTTGAATGCCCAAGTGCTTCACAGAAGTTTAGAATGCAGAGTCGTGAAAATAAAAAATATTTTTTTTTTCACAAAAAAGATTTTGTAGCCCCCAAGTTTTTATTTTCACAAGGGTAACAGGAGAAATTGGACTGCAATAGTTGTTGTCCAATTTATCCCGAGTACGCTGATGTGCCATATGTGGGGGTAAACCACTGTTTGGGCGCACGGCAGAGCTCGGAAGGGAAGGAGCGCCTTTTTGGAATGCAGACTTTGATAGAATGGTCTGTGGGCATTATGTTGCGATTGCAGAGCCCCTGATATACCTAAACTGTAGTAACCCCCCACAAGTGACCCCATTTTGGAAACTAGACCCCCCAAGGAACTTATCTAGATGTGTGGTGAGAACTTTGAGTGCCCAAGTGCTTCACAGAAGTTTAGAATGCAGAGTCGTGAAAATAAAAAATATTTTTTTTTTCACAAAAAAGATTTTGTAGCCCCCAAGTTTTTATTTTCACAAGGGTAACAAGAGAAATTGGACCCCAGAAGTTGTTGTCCAATTTATCCCGAGTACGCTGATGCCCCATATGTGGGGGTAACCCACTGTTTGGGCGCACGGCAGAGCTCAGAAGGGAGGGAGCACCATTTGACTTTTTGAGCGCAAAATTGGCTGTCGTGTTTGGAGACCCCCTGATGTACCTAAACAGTGGAAACCCCCCAATTCTAGCTCCAACCCCTAACCCTAATCCCAACCTGATCCATAATCCTAATCACTAACCCTAACCATAATCACAACCCTTACCCCATAACAACCCTAATGTCAACCCTAACCATAACCCTAATCAAAACCCTAAATCCAACACACCCCTAATCCTAATCTCAACCCTAACCCTAATCCCAATACACCCCTAATCACAACCCTAACCTTAACCCTAATCCCAAACCTAACCCTAATCCCAAGCGTAACCCTAATGCCAACCCTAACCCTAATACCAACCCTAATCCAAACCCTAAACCTAATCCCAGCTCTAACCCTAACTTTAGCCCCAACCCTAGCCCTAACTTTAGCCCCAACCCTAACCCTAGCCCTAAGGCTACTTTCACACTTGCGTTGTTTGGCATTCCGTCGCAATCCGTCGTTTTGGACAAGAAACGGATCCTGCAAATGTGCCCGCAGGATGCGTTTTTTGCCCATAGTATTGCCGACGGATCGTGACGGATGGCCACACGTCGCGTCCGTCGTGCACTGGATCAGTTGTGTTTTGGCGGAGCGTCGGCACAAAAAAACATTCAATGAAACGTTTTTTTGTACGTCGCATCCGCCATTTCTGACCGCGCATGCGTGGCCGTAACTCCGCCCCTCCTCCCCAGGACATAGATTGGGCAGCGGATGCGTTGAAAAACTACAGCTGCTGCCCACGTTGTGCACAATTTTCACAACGTGCGTCGGTATGTCGGGCCGACGCATTGCGACGGCCCCGTACCGACGTAAGTGTGAAAGAAGCCTAACCCTAAATTTAGCCCCAACCCTAACCCTAAATTTAGCCCCAACCCTAACCCTAAATTTAGCCCCAACCCTACCCCTAACCTAACCCTACCCCTAACCCTACCCCTAACCTAACCCTAGCCGTAACCCTACCCCTAACCTAACCCTACCCCTAACCTAACCCTAGCCGTAAAACTACCCCTAACCTAACCCTAGCCCTAACCCTACCCTAACCCTACCCCTAACCCTACCCCTAACCCTACCCCTAAGCCTACCCCTAACCCTAACCCTACCCCTAACCCTACCCCTAACCCTACCCCTAACCCTAACCCTACCCCTAACCCTACCCTAACCCTAACCCTAATTTTAGCCCTAACTGCTGTTCTCCTGCCGGCCGGCAGATGGAGACAGATGGCGGGCGCACTGGGCATGCGTCCGCCATGTTCTTCTGCCGGCGGCCAGGAGGAGCAGCAAGAGGATCCAGGGACCTAGGTGAGTATGCTAGGGTCCCCGAATCCCCCTATTTCTCTGTCCTCTGATGTGCGATCACATCAGAGGACAGAGAATTACACTTTACTTTTTTTTTTTTTTTTTGCGGTCGCCGGTAAACAGTTAATTACCGGCGATCGCAAAACAGGGGTCGCTAAAACCGACCCCCGATCATGCTCTTTGGGGTCTCGGCTACCCCCGGCAGCCGAGACCCCAAAGATTCTCCCGGTGCCGGCCGGCGGGCGCACTGCGCATGCGCCCGCCATTTTGAAGATGGCGGCGCCCACCGGGAGACACGAGGAGCATCGGGGGAGCTAGGTGAGTATTGGGGGGCCACCTGGGACCCCTTTTCTCTGTCCTCCGATGTGCGATCACATCGGAGGACAGAGAAATTAAAAAGAGATCGCTTTTTTTTTTTTTTTTTTTTTTTGCGATCGCCGGTAAACGGTTAATTACCGGCGATCGCAAATGCGGGGAGGGTTAAAAACCCCCCGAATCATGTTCTCTGGGGTCTCGGCTACCCTCGGCAGCCGAGACCCCGGAGAAAATCGGCCTGTGGGGGGCGCTATACACTTTTTCCACAGCGCCGTTAATTAACGGCGCTGTGGTTTAAGTACCCTTAGCGGCCGCCGTTAAAAGGCGTATCGGCGGTCGCTAAGGGGTTAAAGGAACACGTCTCCTGAGTGTCAGCCGTCACAGCTGAGTGAGTGAAATCCTTACACACTATATGCTAATTTTTTGAGAAGGACCTGTATATAGGGCTCGTACTTATTCATGCGCACTTTACTTAGTTTCATATGTTAATTGATTTATACCTAGCCTGTTACCTCTATTGTACTACTGTTCTTTTGAGGTTGGTTCCTGCATGGGTCCCACTGTTTTTGTCCTGCATCAGTGGTTACTGTCGCACTATTTATTTATGTTTTTAATGATTATTTCAATAAAGATTATATATGTTTTTTACTTATTGGTCTTTGTGTGAAGGTCCTTTTTCGGTAGTGTTATATATATGTATATATATATATGTCACTGAGACACCTATCTATATACATAATTGTCTAAGGGGTACTTCTGTCTGTCTGTCCTTCTGTAACGGTTATTCGTTCGCTGATTGGTCGCGGCAGCCATGACAGGCAGCTGCCGAGACCAATCAGCGACGGCCACAGTCCGATTAGTCCCTCACTACTCCAGTCTCCTGCACTCACTGCCGGCGCCCGCTACGTAATCCCCTCCACTCACCGCTCACCCAGGGTTAATGCCAGCGGTAACGTCCCGCGGTGTAACGCACTCCGTTACCGCTGCTATTAACCCTGTGTGACCAAGTTTTTTACTATTGACGCGGCCTATGCAGCGCCAATAGTAAAAACATCTAATGTTAAAAATAATTTAAAAAAAAACGATTATATACTCACCTACTCCGCCTTTCCTGCTCCTCGCGATGCAACCGCCACGTTCCGTGGCACAGATGGTCTGGCAGAAGGACCTGCCGTGACGTCACGGTCATGTGACCGCGACGTCATCACAGGCCCTGCGCGCCTGCGTGAGCAGGATGGGACCGGAAGCTGCCGCCTGTACCTCACACAGGCGACAGAACTACAAGTATGGTGAGTATGTTAGAACTACAAAGGGCCCACGCATCGGAAGGTGAGTATGTTTATTTTTTATTTTTTAACCTGTGACATACGTGGCTGGGCAATATACTACGTGGCTCTGTGCTGTAGACTACATCGCTGTGCAATATACTGCGTGGCTCTGTGCTGTATGCTACGTCACTGGGCAATATACTACGTGGCTGGGCAATATACTACATAGCTGGGCAATATACTACGTGGCTGGGCAATATACTACGTGGCTGTGCAATATACTACGTCGCTGGGCAATATACTACGTCGTTGGGCAATATACTACATATACTAGATAGCTGTGTTCCTGCCTGTAAAATCTGGAGAATGAATGGGAAGCAGGGGAACGTAGCTACCTAGACTTGTGGTGCTGCGCCCCCTGCTGGTATAACCTCAGATGAACTCGAGCTTGGGAATTTTTCAGAATATTTTCTCACGCTATAGTTTATATGAGTTTATACCAGCAGGGGGCGCAGCACCGCAAGTCTAGGTAGCTGTGTTCCCCTGCTTTCCATTCATTCACCAGATTTTACAGGCAGGAACACAGCTGCATTAGCAGGCTCCTGGTTGTAAAATTATTTAACCCCTTTAGATGGATTTACAGCGTGGGACATGACTGAGCATCGGAGAGGTATGGGATATTGTTGTTTTTTTATTTAAAGTTTGTTTCAGGTGACAAGGGTCTTCAATTGGATTGAGAGTATAATAAACTATTACAACACCCTGTGTCTTTATTTCATTAAAATACTTTTTTCCTAATGTGTGTGTGTTTTATTAACCATTTACTAGTATTGGATTAATAATGGATAGGTGTCTTATTGACACCTCTCCATTATTAACCAGGTTTAATGTCACCTTACAATAGCAAGGTGTCATTAACCCTTTGTTACCCCATATCCCACCGCTACACGGGAGTGGGAAGAGAGAGGCTAAGTGCCAGAATAGGCGTATCTTACAGATGTGCCTTTTTCGGAGTGGCTGGGGGCAGATGTTTTTAGCCGGGGGGGGGAGGGGGGGGGGGGGCAATAACCATGGTCCCTTTCTAGGCTATTAATATCTGCCCTCAGTCACTCGCTTTACCACTCAGGCGGAGAAAATTGCGCGGAAGCCCATGCCAATTTTTTCCGTGATTTACCCTTTATTTTAACAGTTAGAGCCACCAAATATTACACAAAGACACTTCTTACATTAGTAGTGAGGAATATGTAAAAAAATAATGGATATGAAATGGGTTACTGAATGTAACCATGTCTCATATCCTGTCGGGTTTGTGAGGGAGATAGCAAAAGCCGGCAATTGAATTACCGGCTTTTCTGCTATCTAGCGTTGCATTAAATATATATATATATATATATATATATATATATATATATATATATGTCTCAGTGACATATATGTATATATAACTATTCTATGTGTATATATCTATTCTGACCTGTCAGTGTGATTTTACTGTACACCGCTCTGAATTGCCGGCTTTTCAAAGGACACCGTTGCGTAAAAATTGGACAGCACTCGCATGGTCTGAGTGCTGTACGATTTTTTTTTTCTCGCACCCATTGACTTACATTGGCGAGTCTCGTCCGAGAATCGTAGCAATACGCGGCATGCTGCAATTTTTTCTCAGTCCGATTTCAGCTGAGAAATTAATCGCAGATGAGATGTCACCCACTGAATAACATTGGTCCGAGTACAATCCGATTTTTTTTTATCGGATTGCACTCGTCCGTTTTTCTCGCAAGTGGAAATGAGCCCTAATCAGCATAATCGCACAAACCTGAAAAATTATGTTGCCAAGTCTTAAAAATAATTTGATGGATTGCATTTTGTTTTATTTCACACAAGTTGTAATTTTGTTTCCATAACATCTGGTAAAATGAATGATGTCAATCAAAACTATGACTTGTCCCGTAAAAAAAACCAAAAAACCCTCATACAGCTTGAAATTAAATGAAAAATTGCCTGGTCTGGAAAGGGTTAATAGCAAATTGAAATAAAAAATAATTTTGCAACTAAATAGAACTTATAAAGCACCAGATCCAAAATTGTGTCTAGTCTAAATGTAAAATGAAAAGCAGCACATTTCGCCAATTCACCTTCACATCACTTCTAAAAATGACAGAAACTAGATAGCAAGAAATTCTGTTCTTAGCTGTGTCTGGGAATAAAATTAAAGATAAAGAAAGACATTGCTATTGCTGATGTAGCAAGGACGGCACACCAAGCAAGCGAGTCTGTAGCCCTCTGCCAGTGACCATACTTGTGTATGAGCTGTAACCTGATGGAACAGATGAGGATTCCTGCATTTGTGATTTATTCTTTTTATATACCGTACATTTCATGTAAAATAACATGCAAAACCAAATAAATGGGCTGGACAACAAGCTGGTATATTATTATTATTATTTATTACTAAAGCGCCATTTATTCCATGGTGCTTTACTAGTGAAAAGGGGTATTCATAATAAAAAACAATAGAATATTCTGGAAGAAAACGAGTCACCAACTGGTACAGGAGGAGAGAGGACCCTGCCCACGAGGGCTCACAGTCTACAAGGGATGGGTGAGGATACAATAGGTGAGGGTAGAGCTGGTCGTGAAGCAATATGGTGGAACAAGTTCTACTGCAGGTTGTTTGCTTGTCAGAAGAGGTGATTCTTCAGGTTCCTTTTAAAGGTTTCCATGGTAGGTGAGAGTCTGATATGTTGGGGCAGAGAGTTCCAGGGTATGTGATTGTGGGAAGTGGAGATAAGAGGAGAGAAGAGGCGGAGATCTTGTGAGGATCGGAGGTTGCGTGCAGGAAAGTACCAGGAGACGAGGTCACAGATTTATGGAGGAGACAGGTTGTTGATGGCTTTGTATGGCATGGTAAGAGTTTTGTACTGGAGTCTCTGGGTAATGGGGAGCCAGTGCAGGGATTGACAGAGGGAAGAGGCTGGGGAATAGTCAGGGGGACAGGTGGATTAGTTGGCAAGCAAAGTTTAGGATATATTGGAGGGGTGCCAGAGGGGAGGCCACAAAGCAGGAGGTTGCAGATTCTTGGTTGAGGAATGTACGGATCTGGGAAATATTTTTGAGTTGTAGTCGCCAGGAAGTGAAAAGGGCTTGGATATGTGGTTTGAAGGAGGGTTGCCTCGAGGCAGCGAGCTTGTGGGATTGGGGAGAGTGAACAGCGATTGACTTTGATGGGTAGGCCTACTGGTGGGGTTGAGTGAAATGGGGGAAAGATGATGAATTCTACTTTGTCCATGTTAAGTTTTAGAAATCTAGAAGACAGCAAAGATGAAATAGCGGACAGACATTGTGTGATTCTGGTTCATAGGGAGGTGATATCGGGTCCAGAGAGGTACAGTGGGTACGGAAAGTATTCATACCCCCTTAAATTTTTCGCTTTGTTTCATTGCAGCCATTTGGTAAATTCAAACAAGTTATTTTTTTTCTCATTAATGTACACTCTGCACCCCATCTTGACAGTAAAAAACAGAAATGTAGTAATTTTTGCAAATTTAATAAAAAAAGAAAAACGGAAATATCACATGGTCATAAGTATTCAGACCCTTTGCTCAGTATTGAGTAGAAGCACCTTTTTGAGCTAGTACAGCCATGAGAATGATGCAACAAGTTTTTCACACATGGATTTGGGGATCCTCTCCAGTTCCGTCAGGTTGGATGGTGAACGTTGGTGGACAGCCATTTTCAGGTCTCTCCAGAGATGCTCAATTGGGTTTAGGTCAGGGCTCTGGCTGGGCCAGTCAAGAATGGTCACAGAGTTGATCTGAAGCCACTCCTTTGTTATTTTGTCTGTGTGCTTAGGGTCATTGTCTTGTTGGAAGATGAATCTTTGTTTTTTTTCAGTCAAGATGAGGTGCAGAGTGTACATTAATGTGAAAAAAATGAACTTTTTTGAATTTACCAAATGGCTGCAATGAAAAAAGAGTGAAAAATTTAAAGGGGTCTGAATACTTTCCGTACCCACTGTAGATCTATGTGTCATCAGCTTAGAGGTGATACTGAAAGTCATGGGACTCTATGAGCTATACCAGGATGTGCAAAGTGTAAGAGCACGTTAACACTGTGGCCATTTTACAGACAAAATCCAAAACTAAACAAAATGAGAAATGAGGATATATCCAAGAGCAAGTAAATAAGTATATGGTAATAGCACATTTAAATAGCATAGGGTACTTAGTTAACGCTATTTTGATAAAAAAAAAAAAAAAGTATAAAAGCCATTCCACCATGACAAGGTGTGTCCATAGGGACAGTGCTAACCTGTCTAGTATTAAACCCTTACATTGTGTCACACAACGTCATGGTGAATAAGGGCAGTGCAGGATAGAGCCTGAGGAACCCAACCATGAAACGCGTGTTGTGGCGCTGGGACTCACATCTATTACTGGAGAACCTGGAGGAAACCTATACTAACTCCTTGCAGATGTGTTCCTTGGTGGGATTTTAACTTGGGACCCCAGTGCTGCAAAGTAACAGTTCTAACCACTGAGCCACCTTGCTGCCATAGTGTATAACAATAATTGATAATAATAATATAATAATAATTTTATTTATAAGCGCCAACATATTCCGCAGCACTTTACAAATTATAGAGGGGACTTGTACAGACAATAGACATTACAGCATAGCAGAAATCACAGTTCAAAATAGATACCAAGAGGAGTGAGGGCCCTGCTCGCAAGATTACAAACTATGAGGAAAAAGGTGAGACACGAGAGGTGGATGGTAACAATTGCTTTAGTTATTCGGACCAGCCATAGTGTAAGGCTCGGGTGTTCATGTAAAGCTGCATGAACCAGTTAACTGCCTAAGTATGTAGCAGTACAGACACAGAGGGCTAATAACTGCATAAAGTGTATGAGAACATGATACGAGGAACTTTTTTTTTTATTTTTTATGATAGGCCACACCGGGATCATTAGGTTAATATGTTGAGGCGGTAGGCCAATCTGAACAAATGAGTTTTTAGGGCACGCTTAAAACTGTGTGGATTGGGGATTAATCGTATTAACCTAGGTAGTGCATTCCAAAGAATCGGCGCAGCACGTGTAAAGTCTTGGAGACGGGAATGGGAGGTTCTGATTATTGAGGATGCTATTGATCATAGCAAATGCAGAAAACAGATGTAGATTTTTGTGAATTACTTTAACCTTGTGGAAACATCTCAGAAAAAAGGAACATGCTGTCACTGTGTATACATTTATTCATTGTTATGTGCAATACCCCACATACCGGTACAATTGACTTGTGAATCAAACTTTGAAAGGGTTGTCCGGTGTCGCTTGCTTCCACAGTTAACCGACGTTGATGATCTAAGTCGATGGATACCTGCCGATTGTGTAAATGTCCTGACAGATATCGGAGAGTCATCAGTACCATTCACATAACATCCCTTTGCAGAAGTGAGTTAGGTCGGACATCTCTTTTGGGGCTGGTCTTCCGTATGATAGGCTTCAATATAAAATATGGTGTATAATTATATATCCTTTACAAACTGAATACAAATAGCCATGCGTGTGTGTAATTACATAGAGGAAGTGAGTGTTCAACCTGAAGTGTCCCTCAGCAATAAAGGTCAAGTCAAGTCTATGAGCCAGCAGTCCGTCCTATTTTAGTAACCGCTGTGACTGTTGATCTCAGTACTATTCTTGCAATGTACATTTGATACATGCTGGAGAGGAAACCCCGAGCCCTGGCCTTAGGATGGCAGGGAGATCTTTACTAATCCTTCGTAGCCACAATCAGGGCTATACGCCCTTATAGACAGATCTGTGTCATCAGCGCTTGTTCAGCAATGCGTTTACTACAAGAACTCTCTTACAAATGAACAGATGAAGAGTTTGGAGCTACTCTGACTGTTTCGCCAGCAAAGGTTATCAGAGCATTGACATTTAGCACAGAAAAAACCTTCCCAGGCTCAGTGCTTAGTCAGCAGATTAGGTTCCCTGTCCCTGCATAAAGGGGTGGGGGGCCGAGTCCTTGGAAAGGTCAGAGTCTTCATAGACAGGGCAAGCCCCTCAGCTGCCTGGTCACAGGGCACTTAGCATGTACCATGTGCACCTACATGGCAGACAGCTGCTGAGAGATGTCTACTACTTCCACGCAGGGCAGCAGTGACAGTAACTATCATGTGCATATTGTAAGGAAGACAAGTGAGATAAATGTCACGTCATATATACAGCAAGCCAGGACCGGACTGGAGCTGAAATTCAGCTCTGACATTTTCAAGAACACAGGCCCACGCCTGTAACTTCTGTAATCTTGCTCCCTAGATAGTGGAACCACAGGTCAGCAGCAAACAATGATGTGTGGTCTGTGCTGCGGACCTGCAAGCCTAAAAAAAACTGAATTATGGTCAAATTAGGCGAGCCAATAATGGTGAAATGTGTGTTCTTAGGAGCGCACCTTCCTGTTTATGGGTTCATTTAAATAGGTCAGTAATCACCCATTGTCACAGGTTTACCACGACAAAGAAGAGCCAGAAGGCAGCAGCGCCTGATTTCTCCTACTCCTGCACTGATTAGAAGCACTTCAGCTTCATATTAAACGGAGCAAGTTACTTTTAGCAGTGCAAAGATTAATCTGCTCAGTTGAGAGCTCCTGGAATTTCCTGCATTAAGGCTCTCAGCTGTTTACTGTTAGTCACTCCCCTCTCCTATATATTCTGGGCCCTGGCTAGGACTCGTTGTCAGAGCTAGCTTATGCTGCATGGCTGGAGGATGTTCTTGGTGGTTGTTATTTGAGAAGGCGTTTGGTGAATTTATCTG
This sequence comes from Ranitomeya imitator, assembly GCF_032444005.1. NCBI lineage: Eukaryota > Metazoa > Chordata > Amphibia > Anura > Dendrobatidae > Ranitomeya > Ranitomeya imitator. The sequence continues at coordinate 736,072,308 of NC_091284.1, read as the reverse complement.
TGACTGTTGCTGTGTGATAATTCCCTTCCTTCTTTTACTTTGGTTTAACCCCATCCTCAACTCCCCGGTGCTTACATCTGTTGTTTATGTGTGTATATTTGTATGTTTGGTATTTTCCGTTACCCCTGTTCGTATTACCTTGTTAGTCTGGTTGGTGTATTACGGTACACTACTACTCACCTCTTCCCTGGGTGGGGGAAAGGTACAGACTGAGGGCAGATTCAGGAGAAAGGCAAGGTAGGTGGCCCCGGCGTCTTCACCATCAGAAGAAATCCAAGGAACAGGATGAACTAGAGTGCCCCTAGTGTTAGGCACAGGGAAGGAGCCCATGGTCCTGGGACACTCAACAAAAGAGTCGTGACACCTGATGTAAGAGCAAAACAATTATGTCACAAGTTTTAGCAGGCTTAAATCATAGTTATTGGTAGACATTGCTCCCGCTAAGCAGGACATGTGCTCCTGAAAACAAGGCATCCTACTTGCTCAGAACATATTGACAATCACTATGTGCACGGAGACGTGCAGTCCTCCTGTGTGAATAGGCCATGTATATAGTTGGTCGGTGGTCATTTACATGGAGACTACAGCTGCAGTGCGCGCCGTCTTGCTCTCCTCCTGGCATGTGTAATGACAGGTCTCATTCAGATGTCCATTTCTCACATACATAAACTATCTGTGGTTTTCATTATTTCAGTTCTATTATAGTCTATAGTTTATATGCCCTTTTTTCTTTTTTTCTTGCAGGATGTTTCTCCCCCCAAAAAAATCAAAGAGATTTTTGACTTTTATCAGCATCGCCTATACAAGTTTACGGACCTTCCTTGCTTCGTTCTTCATCTGAATTCAATCTGAGAATATGACCCTGGAGGGCAAATAACTTCTGTAGGCGGATACATTACAGAATGGGGGATATATTCAGGGCCGGCGTCAGCACCTGGGCAAGTGCCAGGGCCCTGGCTAGACGGGGGCCCATACATGGTACGGTACACTGAGGCTCCGTCGGGCCCCTGCTAGCAGGGTCGGCGTTAGGGGCAGGCAGTTGCCTAGGGCCCCCACTCCCCTTGTGCTGTATACAACATGGATTGTGTTATATGCTATGTGGCTGTGCTATATGCTACATGGCTGTGTTATATGCTACGTGGCTATGCTATATTCTACGTGGCTGTACTATATACTACGTGGGCTGTGCTATATGCTACATGGCTGTGTCATATGCTACATGGCTATGCTATATACTACGTGGCTGTACTATATACTACATGGGCTGTGTTATATGCTATGTGGCTGTGCTATATACTACGTGGCTGTGCTATATACTACGTGGCTGTGCTACATACTACGTGGCTGTGCTATATACTACGTGGCTGTCCTACATACTACGTGGCTGTGCTATATACTATGCGGCTGTGCTATACACTATGTTGCTGTGCTATACACTATGTGGCTGTGCTACATACTACGTGGGCTGTGATATATACTATGTCGGCTGTGCTATATGCTATGTGGGCTGTGTTATATACATGGCTGTGCTATATACTACGTGGGCTGTTATATACTACGTGGCTGTGTAATATACTACATGGCTGTGCTATATACTACGTTGGCTGTGTTACATATATTAGATTCCTTGATAGGGCATTGATCCAGGGAACTAGTCTGATTGCCATATGTGGAGTCGGGAAGGAATTTTTTCCCCAATGTGGAGCTTACATGGTTTTTTTTTGCCTTCCTCTGGATCAACATGTTAGGGCATGTTAGGTTAGGCTATGGGTTGAACTAGATGAACTTAAAGTCTTCCTTCAACCTTAATAACTATGTTACTATGTTACTATATGCTACATAGCGGTGTTATATACTACGTGGCTGTACTATATACTGCATGGGCTGTGTTATATGCTATGTGGCTGTGCTATATACTACGTGGCTGTGCTATATACTACGTGGCTGTGCTACATACTACGTGGCTGTGCTATATACTATGCGGCTGTGCTATACACTATGTTGCTGTGCTATACACTATGTGGCTGTGCTACATACTATGTGGGCTGTGATATATACTATGTCGGCTGTGTTATATACTATGTGGGCTGTTATATGCTACATGGCTGCGCTATATACTACGTGGGCTGTGTTATACACTGTACTACGTGGCTGTGCTATATACTACGTGGCTGAGCTATATACTATGGGGCTGTGCAATATACTATGTGGGCTGTGTTATATACTATTATATACTACATGGCTGTGCTATATACTACGTGGGCTGTTGTATACTACGTGGCTGTGTTATATACTATGTGGCTGTGCTATATACTACATGGCTGTTATATACTACGTGGGCTGTGTTATATACTACGTGGCTGTGCTATATACTATGTGGGCTGTGTTATATACTACGTGGCTGTGCTATATACTATGTGGGCTGTGTTATACATTACGTGGCTGTGCAATATACTATGTGGTCTGAGCTATATACTGCGTGGCTGTGCTATATACTACGTGGACTGTTATATATTACGTGGCTGTGCTATATACTATGTGGACTGTTATATATTACGTGGCTGTGCTATATACCACATGACTGTGCTATATACTATGTGGGCTGTGTTATATACTATGTGGCTGTGCTATATGCTATGTGGGCTGTGTTATATACTATTATATACTACATGGCTGTGCTATATACTATGTGGGCTGTTATATACTACGTGGCTGTGTTATATACTACATGGCTGTGCTATATACTACGTTGGCTGTGTTACATATATTAGATTCCTTGATAGGGCATTGATCCAGGGAACTAGTCTGATTGCCATATGTGGAGTCGGGAAGGAATTTTTTCCCCAATGTGGAGCTTACATGTTTTTTTTTTGCCTTCCTCTGGATCAACATGTTAGGGCATGTTAGGTTAGGCTATGGGTTGAACTAGATGGACTTAAAGTCTTCCTTCAACCTTAATAACTATGTTACTATGTTACTATATGCTACATAGCTGTGTTATATACTACGTGGCTCTGCTATATACTACGTGGGCTGTGATATATACTATGGCAGCTGTGTTATATACTACATGGCTGCTCTATATACGACATGGCTGTGTTTATACACTACGTGGGCTGTGTTATATACCACTTGGCTGTGCTATATACTACGTGGCTGTGCTATATCCTACGTTGGCTGTGTAATATGCTATGTGGCTGTGTTATATACTACGTGGCTGTGCTATATACTATGTGGGCTGTGTTGTATACTATGTGGCTGTGCTATATACTATGTGGGCTGTGTTATATACTACGTGGCTGTGCTATATGCTACGTGGCTGTGTTATATGCTATGTGGCTGTGCTATATACTACGAGGGCTGTATTATGTACTACGTGGCTGTGTTATATACTACATGGCTGTGTTATATACTACGTGGCTGTGCTATATACTACGTGGGCTGTGTTATATACTACGTGGCTGTGCTATATACTATGTGGCTGTTCTATATACTACGTGGCTGTGCTATATACCACGTGGCTGTACTATATGCTACGCAGTTTGCACTTTTACAAGTGTGCTACGTTAATACTTTCTAATGTTTACTTTAAAAAGTTTTCCAATAAAAAATTGTTATATTCAATGTATGCAGTTTTTCCTTTGCAGCAAGTTCAGCTAACAATAAAATGCCTACTGGTAACTGAGGAAGAGGGAGTAGGTCACAAAATTGGCATATAAGGGGTTGACTTATATAAAGCCCCTCTGCTTTATGGTATTGTAGAATTTACAATAACTATCACTCATTTAAGAAGTGAAATCTAGCATTGGATTATCCCTATATTTCTCTGCTGTATCTGTGCATCATGAATCGTGGTATGTGTTAAGGGGGGGGGGGGCCACTGAGACTCCTTCGCCCGGGGCTGTCAAAAACCTGGAGCTGGCCCTGGATATATTAAGACATTGCCCTGATGACAGAAAAAGCACAAGCTCTGGATTCAGGAAAGGAAAATCTACATTTTGCATTATTCTGCACTAATATCAGGAGTTGCATTAAAGGTTACATAGTTACATAGTTACATAGTTATTAAGGTTGAAGGAAGACTATATGTCCATCTAGTTCAACCCATAGCCTAACCTAACATGTTGATCCAGAGGAAGGCAAAAAAAAACCCATGTGCAAAGAGTAAGCTCCACATTGGGGAAAAAAATTCCTTCCCGACTCCACATACGGCAATCAGACTAGTTCCCTGGATCAACGCCCTATCAAGGAATCTAGTGTATATACCCTGTAACATTATACTTTTCCAGAAAGGTATCCAGTCCCCTCTTAAATTTAAGTAATGAATCCCTCAGGTTAGGCTTTAAGCTGGAGCCAACACATTTCTATAAGCTAAAGTGTTTCTGTAAATGGTCTGAATACTGAATGATTGACAACATGAAACTTCTTTGCGTAAGACATTTGTATTTAATGATGGATTTGTTTCCCCATCATTCATGCTAGGGACAATTTGTAAAGAAGCCAATTAACCTATCGGTATATTTTTGGAGTGTGGGAGGAGTGTGGGAGGAAACCGGAGGACCCAAAGGAAACCCACGCAGACACGGGGAGAACATACAAACTCCATGCAGACACCTGTGGTCGGATTTTCTTCCACGACCCGAGTACTGCAGACACCAGTGCTAACCACTGAACCACTGTGCCGCCCATGAGATGGTGAGATGTTATTATGGTGGAAGATTGAGTTGTAACTTTCCACCGGTCTTCTGGATGGCTTGATCCATGCGTTGCCATCTTGGCCGGGCCGATGGTCGGACTGATGAAAGAGCGGGGTGGTCACTGATGGATCTTCTCAGATTGTGGTTGCAAGAACCAACTTGCTGTCACAGTAGCCACACCCAAACCTCTCGATGTCGAGGGAATTCGTCCAACGTCCGATTCTGGGGTGGGAGATAAAGCTTACATTAAGAATGATCCTAAATGTGCAATCACATCCAACATCATTGACAGAGTCCTTCCATGTCTGCCTGCAGAAGCAAGCAGTGATAGTAACTAAGGCTACGTTCACATTGGCGTTCCGCCAATGTGCGTCGCTGTTGCGCCGGCGACGCAGCGGCGACGCAGCGGCGACGTGCCCCTATGTTTAACATAGGGGACGCGTGCGTTTTTAGGGTGGCGTTTTTCGACACTTGCGTCGTTTCCGACGCTAGCGTCGGACGCAAGAAAATGCAACAAGTTGCATTTTCTGTGCGTCCGATTTTGGTCAAAAAACGACGCACGCGTCGCAAAACGCGTTTTTTCGTGCGTTGCGTCGCCGACGCAGGGCGGCGCAACGCTAGTGTGAACGTAGCCTAACACATACTCCCACGGCCAGTATCAGACTCCCATCTATCCGTGGTTTATGTGAGTTGTATCTAACCTGTATGGGCACTCTGAGCACTGGTATATCACAGGGTAGTGGTACTCCCAACTGTGGAATGCAGTAATGGGTGGGAGGTCGGGGTGGCTCTGTGCGGCCTTCCCACAATATTGCTCCCATAGCTGGTGATGGGCATATTCTCCATTGCCATCGATGACCCAGCAGGCAGCATGACACATCTCATGGATCATTGTGTCTCGGAGTCGTTCTGAGGACAAAGAAGCATTTAATTACAATCGGGAGTAAAGATGTATGGAAGATGTCACACAAGCAAATCTATAAATTGTGCCCGATGTGAAGCCTACCTGCTGAATCGCAGACTTTATCCGATAACTGGATAATGGCGTAGCGCACCCCATTATTCTCCCGGAAGCCGGTGCGACCAGCCACTTTACACAGCCTTTTATTCCAGCTTATGTCCATATATGCAGGAAGCTACAGAGGAAAGAAGGAGAAAATATAGAATATACAGTCATGGCCAAAATTTTTGAGAATGACACCAAAATTATATTTTCACATGATCTGCTGCCCTCTGGTTTTTATTAGTGTTTTCCTGATGTTTATATCACATACAGAAATATAATTGCAATCATATTATGAGTACCAATAGGTTATATTGGCAGTTAGAATGAGTTAATGCAGCAAGTCAATATTTGCAGTGTTGACCCTTACATAGTAACATAGTAAGGCCGAAAAAAGACATTTGTCCATCCAGTTCAGCCTATATTCCATCATATTAAATCCCCAGATCTACGTCCTTCTACAGAACCTAATAATTGTATGATACAATATTGTTCTGCTCCAGGAAGACATCCAGGCCACTCTTGAACCCCTCGACTGAGTTCGCCATCACCACCTCCTCAGGCAAGCAATTCCAGATTCTCACTGCCCTAACAGTAAAGAATCCTCTTCTATGTTGGTGGAAAAACCTTCTCTCCTCCAGACGCAAAGAATGCCCCCTTGTGCCCGTCACCTTCCTTGGTATAAACAGATCCTCAGCGAGATATTTGTATTGTCCCCTTATATACTTATACATGGTTATTAGATCGCCCCTCAGTCGTCTTTTTTTCTAGACTAAATAATCCTAATTTCGCTAATCTATCTGGGTATTGTAGTTCTCCCATCCCCTTTATTAATTTTGTTGCCCTCCTTTGTACTCTCTCTAGTTCCATTATATCCTTCCTGAGCACCGGTGCCCAAAACTGGACACAGTACTCCATGTGCGGTCTAACTAGGGAATTGTACAGAGGCAGTATAATGCTCTCATCATGTGTATCCAGACCTCTTTTAATGCACCCCATGATTCTGTTTGCTTTGGCAGCTGCTGCCTGGCACTGGCTGCTCCAGGTAAGTTTATCATTGAAAACAAGGAGCCAGCACACCGAAGAAATGCAGGAAGCCCGGAACTCTGTCCTGATGTGACGTAAGGAATATCCAAGAAAAAAGAAGAAAATGTTCCAGCTTCCAAGTAAAATATTCAAACTTTAATCCAACATATTAAAATGAGACAACTCCTGGGACGGCATCATACACATGGTAGAGCGAGCGACGCGTTTCGACCAAGCGGTCTTTATCACAGCTGATCTGCTAAATGACATATCCGGTATAAAAAGAATATAGGACCAATCAAATGCTGAAAAAATGTCATGTGACACACAGGTCCTATACAATACAATATATACGGTATATAGATAGATACAAATAGTAAATGCATTGAAATGTTACAAAATATATAAAAGAAAAATATAAATGTGAATACAAAATAATAATTATATAAAAACAATAAGGGACATTGCTAGTAATGAAACATCAATTCATTTCGTTTATTTAGACCATTTGGAAACCTTGTACCCAAATTAAAGATCCAGAACGCTTCTCTGGTAAGTAACGCCCTGTGAATATCCCCACCGCGCGGAGGTTTTTTAATTTTCTCAATACCCGTTACTTTCAGAGAATCGGTATTTCGGGAGTGGAAATCAATAAAATGTTTTGCCACAGAGGAAATGGTGCGACTGTTATTTGTGGTACATTTTATATCATAAAGGTGTTCTGATATGCGATTTTTTAGTTTGCGAGTGGTGCAGCCGATATATGATTTATCACAAATTGCACAATCAATTTTATAGACTACAAAACGTGTATTGCAATTTATAAATGTTTGAATCTTATATTGATTTATATTGCCTCTAATGCCGAAAGATTTAGCGGTGATGAGATGTTTGCACGTAGTGCAGTTAGTTACGTTACATTTGTGACAGCCTGTGCAGTGCAGCCAGGTATTGACCGGATGTTCAGAAGAAAAATGATTAGGAGATATCATATTACCCAAAGTGGGCGCTCTTCTGGCCACTATATTACATCCATTGGACAAAATAAGAGCGAGAGTGGGATCTTCAAACAAGATTGGTATGGCTTTATTAATGATAGTTTTAATCCTATTAAATTGAGGACTAAATTGTAAACACACATATGGTTTATTGCCTATATTAATTTCGTTTCTATTTTTCTTTTTATTGATTCCACTATCCATTTCTGAAGGGATGAGATTTACTTGCTCTTTCTGATTGACTATATGTACCGCTCTGTCTAGCATCCAATGCGGATATCCCCGTTTTAAAAATTTGTTTCATGATTGAACTAGATCTTTGGATAGATCATTATTGTTGTTACAGTTTCCCTTCAATCTAGTAAACTCACCCACAGGAATGGCTTTAACCGTATGCCTGGGATGACTGCTTTTAGCATGAAGTAAACCATTGCCTGCCATTGGTTTTACAAAAGTCCGTGTGGAAATCAATTTATCGGGAACACCTGTCAACTCTAAATCCAAAAAAGAAATCTTGGACATGGTGTGAACATATGTAAATTTTAAATTAAAATTATTAACATTAATGTAATTCACAAAGTCCTGTATGGCAGATACATCGCCCTTCCAAATAATCAACGTATCGTCAATGTATCTGCCATACCAGTGGATATATGAGGAAAACGGATTGGAAACCGCAAAGAGATGTGAATACTCCCAATAGGACATGACCAAATTTGCTAGGGAAGGTGAAAACTTAGCCCCCATGGCCACACCTGTGCATTGTAAAAAATACTCAGAATCAAAAGAAAAGAAATTGTGGGTTAACAAGAAAAAAGTTACCTGTAAAATAAAATTAGTCAAATCACTTGAATATGAGCTATACTTGTTTAGATGGAATTGTAACGCTTGAATTGCAACATCATGGGGGATACAGGTACATAATGAAACTATATCACAACTAAGCCAGGTATACTCAGATTTCCATTTCTTTTTTGTTATAATACCCAATATGTCCTTAGCAATTCAAGCGTTACAATTCCATCTGAACAAGTACAGCTCATATTCAAGTGATTTGACTAATTTTATTTTACAGGTAACTTTTTTCTTGTTAACCCACAATTTCTTTTCTTTTGATTCTGAGTATTTTTTACAATGCACAGGTGTGGCCATGGGGGCTAAGTTTTCACCTTCCCTAGCAAATTTGGTCATGTCCTATTGGGAGTATTCACATCTCTTTGCGGTTTCCAATCCGTTTTCCTCATATATCCACTGGTATGGCAGATACATCGCATGCAAAAGGCGGCCAAGGTTTTTTTCTGGTACATTTGAAGAGACTATTGCCACCTCTGAAATCTTTAATTTATGGTCTGCATTGAAAAAACTTATGATTCAAGAAATCAAAACTTGGTGGGATTTAACTACATTTCAAAATTATATATCTAAAAATATGGTGCCAAGAGGCTTGCGAATAAAGAATTAAGCCACCACTGATTTGGGTTCTTCCTTCTCTGAGGAGTGGAATGAAATATTGAGCACCTGTTCACTCAATCTTATGCGTCTAATTGTGAAATACGAGGACAAAAAACTGAATGATATACAAAAAGAAATTGACGTATCTAAATCAAACTTGCAGAGCATGAATGTTATTTTTGAAAATAATGTTTCTTATAAAAAAATCCAAGAAGACGTTACAACATTAGAAGATGAAATTATACAACGAATAAAACGCAAGTTTCAACGTGATTTGGATGACTATGCGACAAACAAAGTTTTCAATTGGAATGAAGGCATGGACTCTTCTAGAACGCCAAGATCCATTCTGCGTTTCTCCAACCGTCGGAAAAAACAAAACAAGCGTTTTGTAAGTTTTAGCTCAAGAGAGGGGGATTCTGATGATAATGGCTGTAGCACATCGGATATCTCCCTCAATGAGCTTACAGACACCAGTCCCACAAGACAATTGAGTAAGCCAAAAAACGCAAAAGGCGCGGTGGGAGGAAGCACAGAAAACCTGAATGGTGTGCAGACCCGCCGCAGAAAGGGCGCAATGAGATGAGTAACAATGTTGTAAATTTATCATCTAGATCCCTTACACAGGACCAATTACAGGTGCTGACTTATGGCTTGAATTTTGTACCAGATCAAGACTTTAATCTTTTTGCAACGATTTTGGATGTCAATAAATTTATTCGGAACCTTACAATTAAAAAACATTTTTTTTCAGCTGACCAAGAGGAATGTTCATCTGATGATAATAATGGGTTAACAAATGTTTTTCATGCATTAGATTTTCATGAACAAATGTCCCTTTTGATTTTGCAGGATTTACAAGATCACGATATTGGGTCTAATAGATCTGTTAATCAATCTTTGAATTTGGTAACAAAGAACCCTTTTTTTTTACCCTTTACAATCTCGGGTTGAATGCATGAATAAATTTCAGGAAGTAGTGGAACGTGATCTCAAACTCTTGCAAGAACAAAGGGTTCCAATTAAGAATAATTTATCCAAAAATCAAAGACGAGCTATTCAAGAGATCAAGGACATGAATGACATAGTTATAAAAACTAGTGATAAAGGAGGGGTAATTGTCATCATGAATTCCCTTGACTACAAAAATGAAATCTTGAAGTCATTGTCTGACACTAATGTTTACAAGAAATTAATCTCTGATCCCACCTCCTCATACAAATTAGAAATTGATAAAATCATTGAAGAAGGGGTCTCTTTGGGGGGGTTTAACCATCAAACAGGCTGATTTTTTACGGGTCTCTCACCCGGTTATGCCCATTTTATATGGGCTTTCCAAAATTCACAAACAAGCTGCTTTTCCACCTATGAGACCCATAGTCTCCAGCATAGTGTCTTTGAACGAATTTCTTGGCCAGTGGCTTGATTCTTTATTGCAGCCACTGGTTTCCAGGACTCCAGGTTACATTAAAGATACTAAGGACATATTGGGTATTATAACAAAAAAAGAAATGGAAATCTGAGTATACCTGGCTTAGTTGTGATATAGTTTCATTATATACCTGTATCCCCCATGATGTTGCAATTCAAGCGTTACAATTCCATCTGAACAAGTATAGCTCATATTCAAGTGATTTGACCAATTTTATTTTACAGGTAACTTTTTTCTTGTTAACCCACAATTTCTTTTCTTTTGATTCTGAGTATTTTTTACAATGCACAGGTGTGGCCATGGGGGCTAAGTTTTCACCTTCCCTAGCAAATTTGGTCATGTCCTATTGGGAGTATTCACATCTCTTTGCGGTTTCCAATCTGTTTTCCTCATATATCCACTGGTATGGCAGATACATCGATGATACGTTGATTATTTGAAAGGGCAATGTATCTGCCGTACAGGACTTTGTGAATTACATTAATGTTAATAATTTTAATTTAACCCCTTAATCCCATATGACGTACTATCCCGTCCAGGTGACCTGGGACTTAATTCCCAGTGACTGGATAGTACGTCATATGCGATCGGCCGCGCACACGGGGGGAGCGCGGCCGATCGCGGCTGGGTGTCAGCTGCCTATCGCAGCTGACATCCGGCACTATGTGCCAGGAGCGGTCACGGACCGCTCCCGGCACATTAACCCCCGGCACACCGCGATCAAAGATGATCGCGATGTGCCGGCGGTGCAGGGAAGCATCGCGCAGGGAGGGAGCTCCCTGCGTGCTTCCCTGAGACGATCGGTACACGGTGATGTACTCACCGTGTACCGAGCGTCTTCTGCCTGCAGTCCCCGGATCCAAAATGGCCGCGGGGCTGCATCCGGGTCCTGCAGGGAGCACTTCCGGGTCAGGATCAGGCTGCAGCTGCAGCTCTAATCCTGCCCGGCTGTATGTAAGATCACCGATCTTACAGAGTGCTGTGCACACTGTCAGATCGGTGATCTGTGATGTCCCCCCCTGGGACAAAGTGAAAAAGTAAAAAAAAAAAATTTCCACACGTGTCAAAAATAAAAAATAAAAAAAAAATTTCTAAATAAAGAAGAAAAAAAAAATATTATTCCCATAAATACATTTCTTTATCTAAAAAAAAAACAAAAAAACAATAAAAGTACACATATTTAGTATCGCCGCGTCTGTAACGACCCAACCTATAAAACTGGCCCACTCGTTAACCCCTTCAGTGAACACCGTAAGAAAAAAAAAAAAGAGCCAAAAAACAACGCTTTATTATCATAACGCTGAACAAAAAGTGGAATAACACGCGATCAAAAAGACGGATATAAATAACCATGGTACCTCTGAAAACGTCATCTTGTCCCGCAAAAAACGAGCCGCAATATAGCATCATAACCAAAAAAATAAAAAAGTTATAGTCCTCAGAATAAAGCGATGCCAAAATAATTATTTTTTCTATAAAATAGCTTTTATCGTATAAAAGCGCCAAAACATTAAAAAAATGATATAAATGAGGTATCGCTGTAATCGTACTGACCCGAAGAATAAAACTGCTTCATCAATTTTACCAAACGCGGAACGGTATAAACGCCTCCCCCAAAAGAAATTCATGAATAGCTGGTTTTTGGTCATTCTGCCTCACAAAAAAAATCGGAATAAAAAGCGATCAAAAACTGTCACGTGTCCGAAAATGATACCGATAAAAACGTCAACTCGTCCCGCAAAAAACAAGACCTCACATGACTCTGTGGACCAAAATATGGAAAAATTATAGGTCTCAAAATGTGGAGACGCAAAAACTTTTTTGCTATAAAAAGCGTCTTTTAGTGTGTGACAGCTGCCAATCATAAAAATCCGATATAAAAAACGCTATAAAAGTAAATCAAACCCCCCTTCATCACCCCCTTAGTTAGGCTAGGTTCACATTGCGTTAATGGGTTAACACTAACGGACAGCGTTGCACGGCGAAAATGTCACAATTAACACCGTGCAACGGGTCCGTTAGCACACCCATTGACAGCAATGTGATTTTCGGGTGTAGCGCATCGCTAGAGCGTGCCATTTTCGGCTCGCGCTAGCAAGGTGCCGTTCTTTTGTGGCGCGCCTCGGACGCTGCTTGCAGCGTGCGCGGCGCGCCCGAGGTCCGATCCCCGATCTTCCAGAGCGGAGACGTTAACGCGACCACTAAACACGACACCTAAAAAGACATTGCGTTAGCGCAATCCGCTAGCGCTAAACGGATTTCCCTAACGCAATGTGAACCTAGCCTTAGGGAAAAATAATAAAATTTAAAAAAATGTATTTATTTCCATTTTCCCATTAGGGTTAGGGTTGGGGCTAAAGTTACGGTTAGAGTTTAGATTACATTTACAGTTGGGAATAGGGTTGGGATTAGGGTTAGGGTTGTGTCAGGGTTAGAGGTGTGGTTAGGGTTACAGTTGGGATTAGGGTTAGGGGTGCGTTTGGATTAGGGTTTCATTTATAATTGGGAGGTTTCCACTGTTTAGGCACATCAGGGGCTCTCCAAACGCGACATGGCGTCCGATCTCAATTCCTGCCAATTCTGCATTGAAAAAGTAAAACAGTGCTCCTTTACTTCCGAGCTCTCCCGTGTGCCCAAACAGGGGTTTACCCCAACATATTGGGTATCATCGTACTCGAGACAAATTGGACAACAACTTTTTGGGTCCAAGTTCTCTTGTTATCCTTGGGAAAATAAAAATTTGGGGGGCTAAAAATCATTTTTGTGGAAAAAAAAAAAGGATTTTTTATTTTCACGGCTCTGCGTTATAAACTGTAGTGAAACACTTAGGGGTTCAAAGTTCTCACAACACATCTAGATAAGTTCCTTGGGAGGTCTAGTTTCTAATATGGGGTCACTTGTGGGGGGTTTGTACTGTTTGGGTACATCAGGGGCTCTGCAAATGCAACGTGACTCCTGCAGACCAGTCCATCTAAGTCTGCATTCCAAATGGCGCTCCTTCCCTTCCGAGCTCTGCCATGCGCCCAAACAGTGGTTCCCCCCCACATATGGGGTATCAGCGTGCTCAGGACAAATTGGACAACAACTTTTGGGGTCCAATTTATTCTGTTACCCTTGTGAAAATACAAAACTGGGGGCTAAAAAATAATTTTTGCGAAAAAAAAAAAATTATTTTAACTGGCTCTGCGTTATAAACTGTAGTGAAACACTTGGGGGTTCAAAGCTCTCAAAACACATCTAGATAAGTGGTTTACCCCCACATATGGGGTATCGTCGCACTCAGGACAAATTGCACAACAACTTTTGTGGTCTAATTTCTTCTCTTACCCTTGGGAAAATAAAAAATTGGCGGCGAAAAGGTCATTTTTGTGAAAAAATAAGATTTTTTATTTTTACGGCTCTGCATTATAAACTTCTGTGAAGCACTTGTTGGGTCAAAGTGCTCACCACACATCTAGATAAGTTCCTTAAGGGGTCTACTTTTCAAAATGGTGTCACTTGTGAGGGGTTCCAATGTTTAGGCACATCAGGGGCTCTCCAAACGCAACATGGCGTCCCATCTCAATTCCAGTCAATTTTACATTGAAAAGTCAAATGGCGCTCCTTTCCTTCCGAGCTCTGCCATGCGCCCAAACAGTGGTTTACCCCCACATATGGGGTATCGACGCGCTCAGGACAAATTGCACAACAACTTTTGTGGTCTAATTTCTTCTCTTACCCTTGGGAAAATAAAAAATTGGTGGCGAAAAGATCATTTTTGTGAAAAAATATGATTTTTTATTTTTACGGCTCTGCATTATAAACTTCTGTGAAGCACTTGTTGGGTCAAAGTGCTCACCACACATCTAGATAAGTTCCTTAAGGGGTCTACTTTCCAAAATGGTGTCACTTGTGGGGATTTCAATGTTTAGGCACATCAGGGGCTCTCCAAATGCAACATGGCATCCCATCTCAATTCCAGTCAATTTTGCATTGAAAAGTAAAATGGCGCTCCTTCCCTTCCGAGCTCTGCCATACGCCCAAACAATGGTTTACACTCATATATGGGGTATCAGCGTACTCAGGACAAATTGGACAACAATTTTTGAGGTCCAATTTCTTCTCTTACTCTTGGGAAAATAAAAAGTTGGGGGCGAAAATATAATTTTTGTGAAAAAATATGATTTTTTATTTTTACAGCTCTGCATTATAAACTTCTGTGAAGCAATTGGTGGGTCAAAGTGGTCACCACACATCTAGATAAGTTCCTTAGGGTGTCTACTTTCCAAAATGGTGTCACTTGTGGGGGGTTTCAATGTTTAGGCACATGAGGGGCTCTCCAAACGCAACATGGCGTCCCATCTCAATTCCTGTCAATTTTGCATTGAAAAGTCAAATGGCGCTCCTTTCCTTCCGAGCTCTGCCATGCGCCCAAACAGTGGTTTACCCCCACATATGGGGTATCAGCGTACTCAGGACAGATTGTACAACAACGTTTGGCATCCATTTTATCCTGTTACCCTTGGTAAAATAAAACAAAATGGAGCTGAAATAAATTTTGTGTGAAAAAAAGTTAAATATTCATTTTTATTTAAACATTCCAAAAATTCCTGTGAAACCCCTGAAGGGTTAATAAACTTCTTGAATGTGGTTTTGAGCACCTTGAGGGGTGCAGTTTTTAGAATGGTGTCACACTTGGGTATTTTCTATCATATAGACCCCTCAAAATGACTTCAAATGAGATGTGGTCCCTAAAAAAAAATGGTGTTGTAAAAATGAGAAATTGCTGGTCAACTTTTAACCCTTATAACTCCCTAACAAAAAAAAATTTTGGTTCCAAAATTGTGCTGATGTAAAGTAGACATGTGGGAAATGTTACTTATTAAGTTTTTTGCGTGACATATCTCTGTGATTTAAGGGCATAAAAATTTAAAGTTGGAAAATTGCGAAATTTTCTAAATTTTCGCCAAATTTCCGTTTTTTTCACAAATAAACGCAAGTTATATCGAATAAATGTTACCACTAACATGAAGTACAATATGTCACGAGAAAACAATGTCAGAATCGCCAAGATCCGTTGAAGCGTTCCAGAGTTATAACCTCATAAAGGGACAGTGGTCAGAATTGTAAAAATTGGCCCGGTCATTAACGTGCAAACCACCCTCGGGGCTTAAGGGGTTAAAATTTACATATGTTCACACCATGTCCAAGATTTCTTTTTTGGATTTAGAGTTGACAGGTGTTCCCAATAAATTGATTTCCACACGGACTTTTGTAAAACCATTGGCAGGCAATGGTTTACTTCATGCTAAAAGCAGTCATCCCAGTCATACGGTTAAAGCCATTCCTGTGGGTGAGTTTACTAGATTGAAGGGAAACTGTAACAACAATAATGATCTATCCAAAGATCTAGTTCAATCACGAAACAAATTTTTAAAACGGGGATATCCGCATTGGATGCTAGACAGAGCGGTACATATAGTCAATCAGAAAGAGCAAGTAAATCTCATCCCTTCAGAAATGGATAGTGGAATCAATAAAAAGAAAAATAGAAACGAAATTAATATAGGCAATAAACCATATGTGTGTTTACAATTTAGTCCTCAATTTAATAGGATTAAAACTATCATTAATAAAGCCATACCAATCTTGTTTGAAGATCCCACTCTCGCTCTTATTTTGTCCAATGGATGTAATATAGTGGCCAGAAGAGCGCCCACTTTGGGTAATATGATATCTCCTAATCATTTTTCTTCTGAACATCCGGTCAATACCTGGCTGCACTGCACAGGCTGTCACAAATGTAACGTAACTAACTGCACTACGTGCAAACATCTCATCACCGCTAAATCTTTCGGCATTAGAGGCAATATAAATCAATATAAGATTCAAACATTTATAAATTGCAATACACGTTTTGTAGTCTATAAAATTGATTGTGCAATTTGTGATAAATCATATATCGGCTGCACCACTCGCAAACTAAAAAATCGCATATCAGAACACCTTTATGATATAAAATGTACCACAAATAACAGTCGCACCATTTCCTCTGTGGCAAAACATTTTATTGATTTCCACTCCCGAAATACCGATTCTCTGAAAGTAACGGGTATTGAGAAAATTAAAAAACCTCCGCGCGGTGGGGATATTCACAGAGCGTTACTTACCAGAGAAGCGTTCTGGATCTTTAATTTGGGTACAAGGTTTCCAAATGGTCTAAATAAACGAAATGAATTGATGTTTCATTACTAGCAATGTCCCTTATTGTTTTTATATAATTATTATTTTGTATTCACATTTATATTTTTCTTTTATATATTTTGTAACATTTCAATGCATTTACTATTTGTATCTATCTATATACCGTATATATTGTATTGTATAGGACCTGTGTGTCACATGACATTTTTTCAGCATTTGATTGGTCCTATATTCTTTTTATACCGGATATGTCATTTAGCAGATCAGCTGTGATAAAGACCGCTTGGTCGAAACGCGTCGCTCGCTCTACCATGTGTATGATGCCGTCCCAGGAGTTGTCTCATTTTAATATGTTGGATTAAAGTTTGAATATTTTACTTGGAAGCTGGAACATTTTCTTCTTTTTTCTAAGTTTATCATTAACTATGATCCCCAAGTCCTTCTCCCTGTCAGATTTACCCAGTGGTTTCCCATTCAGTGTGTAATGGTGATATTGAATGGTTTCAGGATGCTTTACAGTTGGCATGAGACAAGACTGGTGGTAGCGCTCACCTCTTCTTCTCCGAATAAGCTGTTTTCCAGATGTCCCAAACAATCGAAAAGGGGATTCATCAGAGAAAATGACTTTGCCCCAGTCCTCAGCAGTCCACTCCCTGTACCTTTTGCAGAATATCAGTCGGTCCCTGATGTTTTTTCTGGAGAAAAGTGGCTTCTTTGCTGCCCTCCTTGAAACCAGGCCTTGCTCAAAGAGTCTCCGCCTCACAGTGCGTGCAGAAGCACTCACACCAGCCTGCTGCCATTCCTGAGCAAGCTCGGCACTGCTCGTAGAAGATACGGTCCTGGCGCTTGCTGGTCTTTCTTGGGCGCCCTGGAGCCTTTTTGACAACAATGGAAGCTCTCTCCTTGAAGTTCTTGATGATGCGATAGATTGTTGACTAAGGTGCAATCTTTGTAGCTGTGATACTCTTCCCTGTTAGGCCATTTTTGTGCAGTGCAATGATGGCTGCACATGTTTCTTTAGAGATAACCATGGTTAACTGAAGAGAAACAATGATACCAAGCACCAGCCTCCTTTTAAAGTGTCCAGTGATATCATTCTTACTTAATCATGACTGATTGATCGCCAGCCCTGTCCTCATCAACACCAAATTTTAAATATGTGGAAATAAAATTGATGACTTTTACTCCGGAGCTGGATTTTTTTTTAATTTTTATTTTTTTCTTACTTACTCAGCAGAGGACGTTGGGCGGTGGCGTTTTCCTTGCTCGGATGTTCCTGTGGACTCTCATGGATTTGCTGATGGGGAAGAGCTGAAACTCAACTTTTTCACTCATCAACACCCACACCTGTGTTAATGGATCAATCACTAAAACGATGTTAGCTGCTCCTTTTAAAGCAGGATTGCAATGATGTTGAAATGTGTTTTGGGGGTTAAAGTTCATTTTATGGGCAAATATTGACTTTGCAAGTACAGTAATTGCTGTTAAGCTGATCACTCTGACATTCAGGAGTATATGCAAATTGCCATTAGAAAAAATGAAGCAGTAGACTTTGGAAAAATTAATATTTGTCTCATTCTCAAAATTTTTGTCCATGACTGTAGAGGTATGTACTATTTACACTGGATACACTAACCCTATCTCTAACCCTCCAGTCACTATCCCCATATCACCCCATACCTACAGAATATAGAGGTATATACTATACACACTGGATACACTAACCCTAGGTATAACACGCCATTCACTGTTCCCCATACCTACAGAATATAGAGGTATATACTACATACACTGGATACACTAACCCTAGGTCTAACCCTCCAGTCACTATTCCCCATATCACCCTATACCTATAGAATATAGACGTATATACTATATATTCTAGATACTAACTCTAACCCTCCAGTCACTATCCCCCATATTTATTATACTTGGTATTGCAGCCTACTGTTTTCAATCATGTCTACAGTTATCTTTTAAATGTGTATTTAATAAAGTGTATTTTTTATTGCACATATACTCTTTTCCTTTTTGTTTGATACAGCCTAGCTTTTTGAGTTGTGCATATTTGCTATGATTTTTGGGTATTTTGTTGTTATGTATATACTACTTATACTGGATACACTAACCCTAGGTATAACACTCCATTCACTATTCCCCATACCTACAGAATATAGAGGTATATACTATATACACTTCATCCCCATATCTCCCTATTCTGGGCTGTGTGTTATGACTTAATACCTTGTTCTCAAAGACGGTCCTGTTATAAAACTTGTACAGACGCCGTATCAACTTCTGTTTGTTGTTATGGAAGTTGGTGACATATATAGATTTTAGAGAAGACAGATCTCTCAGGAAACAGTAATTGATGGGTCGCTCCTGTCTCCTGGTCACAGAACATCAGAGAGGATCACACATCAATACTGGTTATATACTAAGGCCGTACACGACCTGCAGACACACAACTGACAAATTATGGGAGAGAATGCCAATAGTAGCGCCACCTAGCGACCAGATAGCATGAACATGACCCAGGTAATATTGATATATAGGAATACACTACCTCTCCGTCTTCTCTTTTACAAAGCTGGATCGAGGAAAATTGGGCTCTGGAGAAAAGAACAAATATCTTCATTTACTTCTGTGTCGTTCAGTTTTCCTAATCAATAAAAAGTCTAATTTCTTATTTTACAGGAAGGAGTTTATGATCCTTTCAGACGCTTTATTACATACCTGACTCTGTATTTAGCAGGTGGGAACCAGAGCCGCCATCTTCATAGCCAAGGCACATTGGAGACCTCCGAATAAGTGGATGATACTGAAATAAAGAAACACAAAGACCCAAACATTGAGACTGAGGGAGAAGCAGCGATATAGCGGTATAATCACAGAATGTGGCATCCATTGATTTCCGCTAGACGCCCACAGCCTCAGAAAGCGCTGGAGAGAAGTGAGCGCTCACCTGACGGAGATTCTCATCACCGCTGCCGTCCTGTAGGTCGGACGCAGAAACACTACGGCATTTTTTATCGACCGGTAACTGGGAAAGGAAAATAGAAAAATAACTACATTTTTTAATTTGAAATTTCCATAAGTCACAATCACTGAAAATTCCAGGCCTGGAGCTACTGCTGTGTGCTGAAATATGGGCACTACTAAATGTACCCCAGGGCAGTATTACACGTGCACAGCATGGGCACTGGTGGAGGAACACCCAGGAGGAAAAACTAAGACTAAATCATTTCATATCGATGCCGCCACTCACCTGGTCAATAATACCGTCATCCTCTATATCAGACTCGATAACAAAGCGATGTTTGAGCATATTTTTACACATTTTGTTCAACAGAAATAGCAAAACCTTCACTCCACAAACTCTAATTACCCTCAAAGTCTGTGACAGCGAGCGGAACTTTCATCAGCTCTTAATATTGTGACATCACGACTTGTGTGACATCAACATTCCCTGTAGAACACTGATGTGACATCACCAAGCGCACCACTTTTTTCCTCCCCTTCTTCCAAGAGCCATAACTTCATTATTTTTTCATTAATGTAGTCATATGAAGGCTTGTTTTTTGCGGGATGAATTGTACTTTTCAATGACACCATTCATTCTACCACAGTGCACTGGAAAATAGTAAAAAAAAAAATCTAAATGCGTTAAAAGTGCAAAAAAAGTGCAATTTCACAATAGTTTTTTTTTATTTAGCATGTTCACCATATGGTAAAACTGACTGGGCATGGGTGGACACTGACCGCTTGGGGCTCCTGTTGAAGAAATGTGTTTGAGCCCCTCTACTTTTATGGTGATAAAGTTACAGATATATATATATATTTCCACATACACCTATACATACATATATACAGGGCCAGTTTTAGACAAATTGTGGCCCTGGGAAAAAAATCAAAGTGGAGCCCCCAATCCTGAAATATTCCACCAACAACACTGTTAAGCCATGTCCATATAAAACACGTACGATATCGGTGTCATCACTGTTTTCAAACAGTGTGCCATCCGTGTTTTTCTGGTAATGGATACTGGAAATTAAATTACAAAGCTTCTCACATACTTTCCATGTTAAACACGGACGGCGCACATACGGCACACGGACGGCGCACATACGGCACACGGACGGCACACATACGGCACGCGAATGGCGCACATATGGCATGTTTACACGGACCCATAGACTTGTATTGGCTCTTGTCACCTGTGCTGCTGGGAAAACACGGACATGAGTGCAGCACTGTAGATTAAATAGCGTACAAGTGTCATCTGTGAAAATCGTGATACACAGTTGTGTGAAGGAGACTGTACAGTCACATAATAAAAACCATTAGCAGAACTGCCGTCTTTTTCTACATCCTACCTCACAAACGGCAGAATAAAAAGCAATTTAAAAAAAATGTTCGACAGTTCAGGGTCCCAGATGGTTATTATTCACTTTGCAGCTATAATATAAGGTGCAGCCCCAGACCCCTTCAGCCCAGTGCTAAGACTGGCAGAGACCCCCAGAGCCACAAGACCCCTGCAGCCCAGTGCTGAGACTGGTGGAGACCCTCGGAGCATCAGTGCTGGAGAC
The DNA here is from genome assembly GCF_032444005.1 of Ranitomeya imitator. Lineage (NCBI taxonomy): Eukaryota > Metazoa > Chordata > Amphibia > Anura > Dendrobatidae > Ranitomeya > Ranitomeya imitator. The sequence goes on along the minus strand of NC_091284.1, from coordinate 736,050,928 downwards.
GCGGGGGATTTATCATTTCATGCTAATTATTTTTACCTTGTTAGAAAACCCCTGTAGTGTCTGTTCACATGCGCCATTTTTGCTGTGGATTAATCTGATTTTGACAGCAAATAATCTGCTTTTTTTTGCAGCCTTTTCACTTGCATTTTTGTTTCCCATTCATTTGAATAGGGACAAAAACGCTACAGAAATGCTGAAGGACAACGTGCAACAGATTTATTTATTTATTTTTTAAGTGTCTTCTGGCCGGTGTCCTTGTCTGGCTGCTGGACTGGGACAGCGCGGAATAGTAGAGTAAACGGCACTATTCCACACAATAGGCAAAAACACACCTAGTTCAGTGGGCACCATCCAAAATAACACATATAAGTCAAATGGGTTCACTACCGGACATGTATTGTGTACCTCAAAATTTTAAGAAAGAAAAAAGCACATGCCCACCAAGGTTGGAACTCCACAAAAGAATTTTTGTTGCAATAAAGTATCAAATTTTATTTCTACAAGGAAATGCTACACACAATTTAAAAACAATTAAAATTACTCCAACGAGTAAATAACTCCATTATTACAAAATCCACCATTACATGTGAAATACATTTACTTTATATAAACATATATTCTGGCATTAGAAAATCTTGCACCGATTTATAACTTCCAATAATGCTGCATTGAGATATCATATAACAATGTTGTCTATATCATGGGGCCTCTGGACTGGTGGTCCTGGATGTAGTGAGAGGGGCTGTATCCGGTATATTACGGTAAGTATTCACTTGTGCCCACAGATTTTAAACAAGGCAAATGTGCATATATAGATGATAAGATTTATAACTATAACCAGGGTTAGATCTCCAGAGATGTTCATATTATTCTGAATCAATAGTATCTGTGCGGGGTGCACAATTGGTTAGCCCAGAACAACTTTGGGGATAAGTATACGTTTTTCTCTCCCACTAAGTTGTTCTGGGCTAACCAATTGTGCACCCCGCACAGATACTATTGATTCAGAATTTAGGTGGTGCCAATATGAACATGCACATGAATATGCAGATACCCCATATGTGGGGGTAAACCACTGTTTGGGCGCACGGCAGGGCTCAGAAGGGAAGGCACGCCATTTGGCTTTTTAAATGGAAAATTAGTTCCAATCATTAGCGGACACCATGTCGCGTTTGGAGAGCCCCTGTGTGCCTAAACATTGGAGATCCCCCACAAATGACCCCATTTTGGAAACTAGACCCCCAAAGGAACTAATCTAGATGTGTGGTGAGCACTTTGAACCCTCAAGTGCTTCACAGAAGTTTATAACGCAGAGCCATGAAAATAAAAAAAAAATTTCTTTTCTCAAAAATGATTTTTTAGCCCGCAATTTTTTATTTTCCCAAGGGTAACAGGAGAAATTTGACCCCAAAAGTTGTTGTCCAGTTTCTCCTGAGTACGCTGATACCCCATATGTGGGGGTAAACCACTGTTTGGGCACATGCTGGGGCTCGGAAGTGAAGTAGTGACGTTTTGAAATGCAGACTTTGATGGAATGCTCTGCGGGCGTCACGTTGCGTTTGCAGAGCCCCTGATGTGGCTGAACAGTAGAAACCCCCCACAAGTGACCCCATTTTGGAAACTAGACCCCGAAAGGAACTTATTTAGATGTGAGGTGAGCACTTTGAACCCCCAAGTGCTTCACAGAAGTTTATAACACAGAGCCGTGAAAATAATAAATACGTTTTCTTTCCTCAAAAAATAATTTTTTAGCCCAGAATTTTTTATTTTCCCAAGGGTTACAGGAGAAATTGGACCCCAAAAGTTGTTGTCCAGTTTCTCCTGAGTACGCTGATACCCGATGTGTGGGGGTAAACCACTGTTTGGGCACACGTCGGGGCTCAGAAGGGAAGTAGTGACTTTTGAAATGCAAACTTTGATGGAATGGTCTGCAGACATCACGTTGCGTTTGCAGAGCCCCTGGTGTGCCTAAACAGTAGAAACCCCCCACAAGTTACCCCATTTTGTAAACTAGACCCCCAAGGAACTTATCTAGATATGTGGTGAGCACTTTGAACCCCCAAATGCTTCACAGACGTTTACAACGCAGAGCCGTGAAAATAAAAAATCATTTTTCTTTCCTCAAAAATGATGTTTTAGCAAGCAATTTTTTATTTTCTCAAGGGTAACAGGAGAAATTGGACCCCAGTAATTGTTGCGCAGTTTGTCCTGAGTATGCTGGTACCCCATATGTGGGGGTAAACCACTGTTTGGGCACACGTCGGGGCTCGGAATTGAGGGAGCACCATTTGACTTTTTGAATACAAGATTGGCTGGAATCAATGGTGGCGCCTTGTTGCGTTTGGAGACCCCCTGATGTGCCTAAACAGTGGAAACCCCTCAATTCTAACTCCAACACACCCCTAACCCTTATCCCAACCCTAGTCACAACCCTAACCCCAACACACCCCTAACCCTAACCACAACCCTAATTCCAACCCAACCCTAACCCTAAGGCTACGTGCCCACGTTGCGGATTCGTGTGAGATTTTTCAGCATCATTTTTGAAAATCCGCGGGTAAAAGGCACTGCGTTTTACCTGCGGATTTACCGCGGATTGCCAGTGTTTTTTGTGCGGATTTCATCTGCGGATTCCTATTGAGGAACAGGTGTAAAACGCTGCGGAATCCGCACAAAGAATTGACATGCTGCGGAAAATACAACGCAGCGTTTCCGCGCGGTATTTTCCGCACCATGGGCACAGCGGATTTGGTTTTCCATATGTTTACATGGTACTGTAAACCTGATGGAACTCTGCTGCGGATCCGCAGCGGCCAATCCGCTGCGGATCCGCAGCCAAATCCGCACCGTGTGCACATAGCCTAATTCTAAAGGTATGTGCACACGCTGCGGAAAATGCTGCGGATCCGCAGCAGTTTCCCATGAGTTTACAGTACAATGTAAACCTATGGGAAACAAAAATCGCTGTACACATGCTGCAGAAAAACTGCACGGAAACGCAGGGGTTTACATTCCGCAGCATGTCACTTCTTTCCGCGGATTCCGCAGCGGTTTTACAACTGCTCCAATAGAAAATCGCAGTTGTAAAACCGCAGTGAAATGCGCAGAAAAACCGCGGTAAATCTGCGATAAATCCACAGCGGTTTAGCACTGCGGATTTATGAAATCCGCTGCGGAAAAATCCGCAGAGGACCAGAATACGTGTGCACATTCCTAACCCTAACCCTAACCTTATCCCTAACCCTACCCCTAACCCTAGTTCTAACTCCGACCTTAGTGGGGGAAAAAAAAAAATTCTTTATATTATTATTGTCCCTACCTATGGGGGTGACAAAGGGGGGGGGATCATTTACTGTTTTTTTTTTTATTTTGATCACTGTGAGGTTTTATCACAGTGATCAAAATTCACTCTGGAACGAATCTGCCGGCCGGCAGATTCGGCGGGTGCACTGCGCATGCGCCCGCCATTTTGGAAGATGGCGGCGCCCAGGAAAGAAGACGGACGGACCCCGGGAGGCTCAGTAAGTATAAGGGGGGGGGGAGATCAGGGCACGGGGGGGGCGTCGGAGCACAGGGAGGAGGGATCGGAGCATGGGGGGGGTGGATCGGTGTGCGGGCGGGTGGATCGGTGTGCGGGCGGGTGGATCGGTGTGCGGGGGGGTGGATCGGTGTGCGGGGGGGTGGATCGGTGTGCGGGGGGGTGGATCGGAGTGCAGGGGGTGGGATTGGAGCACGGAGGGAGCGGACAGGAGGACGGGGGAGCGGAGCACAGGACGGAGGGGAGCGGACCACAGATCGGAGGGCTGGGGGGGCACATTAGTGTTTCCAGCCATGGCCGATGATATTGCAGCATCGGCCATGGCTGGATTGTAATATTTCACCAGTTTTTTAGGTGAAATATTACAAATCGCTCTGATTGGCAGTTTCACTTTCAACAGCCAATCAGAGCGATCGTAGCCACGGGGGGTGAAGCCACCCCCCCTGGGCTAAAGTACAACTCCTCCTGTCCCTGCACGCCGGGTGAAATTACAGTTAACCCTTTCACCCGGCCTGCAGGAACGCGATTCTGCCATGACGCATACGCTGCATCATGGGTCGGAATGGCACCGACTTTCATGATGCAGCGTATGTGTCAAAGGTCGGGAAGGGGTTAATGGGTCCGTGTGATCTGTGCGCTCCCATGAACACTGACATGTCTCTGTGTTTTGCACACGGACACACGGTCCGTAAAAACATGTTGACATGTGCAGAGACACATTTATTTTAATGTTTCTACGTGTGTCAGTGTCTCCGGTACGTGAGGAAACAGTCACCACACGTACTGGAGGCACTGACGTGTGACTCTCCCCAGCGGTGGACACAGCGGCAGCACACGGGACACAGGCTACGTCCCTCTTTCCATTGGATTTCTTTCCTCATAAACGTTTAGCTATTATCACTGGCTCACACAGCCGCTTTTTACTACTACAAATCCCTTTAAAAACGTGATTGATGAAGGTCCTGATCTGGGACCGAAACGTCTTGTTATATTTTGGGATCAATAAACCTACTGCTATTTTTCACTGCTAAGTTGAGTGCCGGGTTATATATTTATTTACATGCACATTTGTGGCCTGCTGGAGGTCATTTTGCAGGGCTCTGGCAGTGCTCCTCCTGTTCCTCCTTGCACAAAGGCTGAGGTAGCGGTCCTGCTGCTGGGTTGTTGCCCTCCTATGGCCCCCTCCACGTCTCCTGGTGTACTGGCCTAGCTCCAGGTAGTGCCTCCAGCCTCTGAACACTACGCTGACAGATACAGCAAACCTTCTTGCCACAGCTCGCATTGATGTGCCATCCTGGATGAGCTTCACTACCTGAGCCACTTGTGTGGGTTGTAGAGACATTCTCATGCTACCACAAGTGTGAAAGCACAACCAACATTCAAAAGTGACCAAAACATCAGCTGGAAAGCATTGGTACTGAGATGTGGTCTGTGGTCCCCACCTGCAGAACCACTCCTTTATTGAGTGTGTCTTGATAATTGCCAATAATTTCCATCTGTTGTCTATTCCATTTGCACAACAGCATGTGAAATTGATTGTCAGTGTTGCTTCCTAAGTGGACAGTTTGATTTCACAGAAGTTTGATTTACTTGGAGTTTTATTCTGTTGTTTAAGTGTTCCCTTTATTTTTTGAGCAGTGTATATATAAACACACAGAAGCACATATACAGTATGCTCACATACAAATACACTTTATAAATATTGTAGCGTTTCACCCACTACGTGTCTTGTGGCCACTCGCTTGGCAGCAGAATAATCATAGACAGGCACGTTTTTTTCAGATAAACAGTCCATGTGGTTTATTATACTCTCAGCATAAACCACTGTAGGCCATGTTACATATCACCGACCTCACATAGTCCTTTAGTTCATCATATATGGCTTTACAAATCCTTCAGTGGTCACACTGGTATCTCTCCAGTCACCGGGTGACTGCACAGTTCAGCAACTGTCCTTTGTTAGCGCACACAGTTCTTTTCCCCATACCAGGGGTTACCTCTTAGGAGCTCCTGCTCCACAGGTTGACTCCACGTCAGTCCAAGGTCCACAACAGGAACGTCCAGGTCGATGGTCTCACAGTGCTTCCAGGATGACTCCAATCCCAGGAGCCTCCAACACTGACCGTGCAGGACCTACAGCACACAGGCTACTCAGTGCCAAAGCCCAACCATGTGCTATTCAGGAATTCCCAGGATTTCCAACACAGGCTTCCTGGGCCTTGCACTTGGACCATTCAGATCCAAACACAGGAACCATGTGACCGACACCCTGGTCACATTACATACCTGTAACCACTCCCTTGGGTGGGAGTGTGGGTGTGTGTGGCTAGTTTGTCCCGCCCATCTCACATAACTAGCCCTGCCAATCTCCCATTAGAGCTTACACATTTACATGTGGGACTACAGGTCCCAGACCACAACATAACTTTAGACTGACAGCGCAGAGTGTCCTCCTCTGCGACACACATACCGACCATCTACAATTCTGCCATACTTTGTCTCATCACAACTATGACTCCAAGTGCATCTTGAAGTGCACACGCAGCGCCCCCTGGCTGTAACGTGGGTAACCGCACCACAATATATATATTTACACAATATTTACACAATATACTGCTTATATGCAGTATACATATATGCAGTATACATATATAATAAACACAGACATACACTATATACTGTATGTACATGCATATATGTGTATATCTATATATATAATTGTCTAAGGGTTTTTCTGTCTGTCTGTCCTGGAAATCCCACGTCTCTGATTCAGCGACGGGCACAGCATGGCGACGATGATGTCATAAAGGTTGCCTCGACCAATCAGCGACGGGCACAGTCTGCCGCGAATTCGCCTCGACCAATCAGCGATGGGCACAGTATCGACGTAGATGTCATAATGGTTGCCATGGCGACGATTATGTCATAAAGGTTGCCTCGACCAATCAGCGACGGGCACAGTCTGCTGCGAATTCTGGAATCATCATTGTCCATATACTACGGGGACATGCATATTCTAGAATACCCGATGCGTTAGAATCGGGCCACAATCTAGTATATACATATGCACATACACAATCATACTAAATACTGTATACAGTATATGCACACACATACTATATACTGTATACACACACACGCACCACAGATTTACACAATCACACTATATAGACATACACAGAAACTGTATACTGCATATGTACATGCACAGATACACATATATATGTAAATTCACCAGATTCTGTTGCTCCACTTGTGCAGATTCCAGGACAGTGGTTTAGGAGCAGCCATGAGGAGGAGGAGAGGACACAGACATAGACAGGGCTGCAGGCATCTTCCTGCCCAGGTGTCTGAACTCTGCTGTGCTGTGAGACAGTCCCTCCCCCTCACTCTCAAGTTCTAATTGGACCCTGTGGGGGGGGGGGGGGAGTTAGTGGGGTTGTAGAGGGAGAGAGAAGGGGGAGAGGGAGAGAGAAAGTTGAAAGGGAGACGGGGGAGAGTGAGTGAAATGGGGGAGAGGAAGAGAGATGGGCAGAGGAAGAGAGATGGGCAGAGGAAGAGAGATGGGGAGGGGGAGAGAGATATGAAAGAGGGAGAGAGATACGCTTTGAGACTGCAGAGGATGCACATCATTATTCACTGTAAGTAATGCTGTACTCCCTCTGTGCACTTCATACAGTTCTGCAGATACAGGGGACCCCCTTTGTGGGTGGGGGCCCTAGGCATCTGCCTTGTTTGGCTGCCCCAAATGCCAGCCCTGCATATATATCTTACCTAGTCTCCTTTATTACATATATTAACGCCCCTTATTACACGGTGACCTATTGGATTATATAGAGCCTTTTCTTTATTACATACTGTCCTCTCTTGCTAGATATATAATGCAATGACGGCTGATGGAGCCTGAGAAAAGCTTTGGTTCTAATGGAGGAGCTGATTCACTGGTCTTCTGGTCAGATGCTGGTCCATCAGCAGTCATTTTATATCTAACAAGAGTGGACTATATACTAAAAGAGGGCACAGTGAATAATAAGAATACACTATGTAAGAAACAGTGCTGTACATAACGGCAGAGGAAGCTGTATAATAAGGGACAGCATTACATATAACTAGAGAGGATGACACGTAATAAGGGATGGTGTTATACATAATAAAAGAGAAAACTATGTAACTAAAGACGGCGCTATACATATTACGTGAGTACACTATATACTAAGGGATGGTGCTATGCATAAATGAGTACATTATCTACTAATGGACTGTGCTATACACAATAAGTGAGCACACTATATACTAAGGGAATGTGCTATACATTATAAGTGAGCACACTATATACTAACGCACTGCGCTATACATAATAAGGCTACATTCCTGTATCCAACTCAATTTAAGCTCAATTTTGTGTTTTTTTTTCTGTATTGTTGCATTCTGTGCAAGCCGGGGTGTGGCCTCCCTCTTTCTGAGCTAGAGACTATATAAGGCTTCCCCAGTCTAGTGTTTCACTGGTTGGGCCCAGTCCTGTTGTCTGCCCTTATTCACACTGAGGTCAACATTGACACAATGTAAGGTTTTAATATTAGACAGTGTAGGACTGTCCCGATCAGAGTTAAGGTACCGTCACACTTAGCGACGCTGCAGCGATACCGACAACGATCTGGATCGCTGCAGCGTCGCTGTTTGGTCGCTGGAGAGCTGTCACACAGACCGCTCTCCAGCGACCAACGATCCGAGGTCCCCGGTAACCAGGGTAAACATCGGGTAACTAAGCGCAGGGCCGCGCTTAGTAACCCGATGTTTACCCTGGTTACCAGCGTAAAAAAACAAACAGTACATACTTACATTCAGCTGTCTGTCCCTTGCCGTCTGGTTCCTGCACTGACTGCTGGCCGTAAAGTGAAAGTGAAAGCACAGCACAGCGGTGAGTCACACAGCGGTGACTCACCGCTGTGGCTGTGCTCTGCTTTCACTTTACGGCCAGCAGTCAGTGCAGGAACCAGACGGCAAGGGACAGACAGCTGAATGTAAGTATGTACTGTTTGTTTTTTTACGCTGGTAACCAGGGTAAACATCGGGTTACAAAGCGCGGCCCTGCGCTTAGTTACCCGATGTTTACCCTGGTTACCAGTGAAGACATCGCTGAATCGGTGTCACACACGCCGATTCAGCGATGTCTACGGGGAGTCCAGCGACGAAATAAAGTTCTGGACTTTCTTCCCCGACCAGCGATCTCCCAGCAGGGGCCTGATCGCTGCTGCCTGTCACACTGGACGATATCGCTAGCGAGGACGCTGCAACGTCACGGATCGCTAGCGATATCGTCTAGTGTGACAGTACCTTTACCGTGATGAGGTGGGATGGCTTTTGTGCTATTTTTTTTATCAAAAAACAGTTTTACTAAAAACTCTGTGTTATTTAAATGCACTTTTGCTTTTTACTTAGTTACATCAGGGTTTTTGTTTACTTTTTTCTTTTGTTGGTTTCAATGTTTTGTGGCCAATGTGAACATGCGTTTAACCTCTGCATGTGTAGCAACTCAATTTAAGCTCAATTTTGTTTGTTTTTCTCTGTATTGTTGCATTCTGTGCAAGCCGGGGCGTGGCCTCCCTGTTTCCGAGCTAGAGACTATATAAGGCTTCCCCAGAGTAGTGTTTCACTGGTTGGGCCCAGTTCTGTTGTCTGCCCTTATTCACACCCGATCAGAGTTACCGTGACGAGGTGGGATGGCTTTTGTGCTATTTTTTTTAATCAAAAAACAGTATTACTAAAAACTCTGTGTTATTTAAATGCACTTTTGCTTTTTTACTTAGTTACATCAGGGTTTTCGTTTACTTTTTTCTTTTGTAGGTTTCAATTCCTGTATCCATGTGCAGTGTCGGTGTTCTGCCCGCTTTTACAGATGCATTGAGCATGTCCTATTCTGATCCTCAACATCGGATCAAAACAGGACATTCTCTGACTCTCATTCTCAGAGCCGTTATTGTCACGGATGTGTGAATTTATCTATGAAACTCTACAAGTCCATGTGTGCCGTCTGCTAAAAAAAAAAATTTAGAAGTACACAGACATATCACCCGAATGTGAGAATGTAGAATAAAGGTACCGTCACACTAGACGATATCGCTAGCGATCCGTGACGTTGCAGCGTCCTCGCTAGCGATATCGTCCAGTGTGACAGGCAGCAGCGATCAGGCCCCTGCTGTGCTGTCGCTGGTCGGGGAAGAAAGTCCAGAACTTTATTTGGTCGCTGGACTCCCCGCAGACATCGCTGAATCGGCGTGTGTGACACCGATTCAGCGATGTCTTCACTGGTAACCAGGGTAAACATCGGGTAACTAAGCGCAGGGCCGCGCTTAGTAACCCGATGTTTACCCTGGTTACCATCCTAAAAGTAAAAAAACAAACACTACATACTTACCTACCGCTGTCTGTCCTCCAGCGCTGTGCTCTGCACTCCTCCTGTACTGGCTGTGAGCGTCGGTCAGCCGGAAAGCAGAGCGGTGACGTCACCGCTCTGCTTTCCGGCCGCTGTGCTCACAGACAGTACAGGAGGAGTTGCAGAGCACAGCGCTGGAGGACAGACGGCTGTAGGTAAGTATGTAGTGTTTTGTTTTTTTTACTTTTAGGATGGTAACCAGGGTAAACATCGGGTTACTAAGCGCGGCCCTGCGCTTAGTTACCCGATGTTTACCCTGGTTACCGGCATCGTTGGTCGCTGGAGAGCGGTCTGTGTGACAGCTCTCCAGCGACCAAACAGCGACGCTGCAGCGATCCGGATCGTTGTCGGTATCGCTGCAGCGTCGCTAAGTGTGACGGTACCTTAAGGGATTTTACAGATAACATTACCACTCCACATTACACAGTGCAGATAAAGAATAAAATTTACAAGCAGGCACTTACCACTGACCTCTTGTCTGATTAGAGCCGTTTTCTGCTGCGTCTTCTCCATTTGGTCAGACTCTCATATCGACATCTCCCAGCCACGACTCGTCTTGTCGAGATGGTCGTCGCAGCCCTGAAAATAACTGGGACACATATACTGTATACATTCATGGGTCTCCCCTCTGAAACCCTGAATACAGATATATACTCCACCATTAAAAATATAAAGTGATAAGCAACACTGTGCCCCCCATTAACTAAAATCTCCATCACCCAATAATATAAATTATTCAGTATGTGACTGAAAATCCTGGAAATCCTGAACATGTGCACATAGCCTTAGTTCCAGTGCTGTGTGTCCCCCCCATTCATTAATTATAAGTCTTTGATAGCATCATAATGAATTTTTAGATAGGAGAAGACGCTATCAGGTGCTGAGCATCCTCCGCCACTTCTCAATTCATTACAAGTCCCTACCACCTCCATCATTGCCCTCTCCACCTCCTCAATCATTGTTCTCCCCCACCACCCCATCATCGTCCTCCCCCTCACCTAAATCATTGTTCTCTCCCATCACACCCATCATTGCCCTCTCCACCACCCCATCATTACCCTCTCCACCACCTCAATCATTGTTCTCTTCCACAACTCCCATCATTGCCCTCTCCACCACCCCATTCATTGTTCTCTCCCACCACCCCACCATTGCCCTCTCCACCACCTCAATCATTGTTCTCTCCCACCACTGCCCTCTCCACCACCCCAATCATTGTTCTCCCCCACCACCACCATTTCCTTCTCCACTACACCAATCATTGTTCTCCCCTACCACCTCCATCATTGCCCCCTCCACCACCCATCCTTGTCCTCCCCCAGTGGCGTAGGAAGGGGGGGGGGCCGCCCCGGGCGGCACAATGCGGGGGGCGGCCGGCGCTGCAGGAGGAGGAAGAAAAAAAAAAAAAAAAAAGACGCGGGCACTTTAAATCTTCGGGCGGCGCCGTCCGCCGCCAAGACCAGGCTCCCCCCACCCCCGGCCCCCGCTCTAATACTCACCTCTCCTGGTTCCTGTGGTAGCTGCAGCGTCTTCAGCGCCCTCTGACTCTGCGACGTCTCAGGGCAGAGGGCGCGATGACGTCATCACTGTGCGCGCCGCTCAGCCTCTCTGTCCTGAGCGCTGCAGAGCCGGAGAGACGCTGACTGGCTGCACCGGACCTGCGCTAGGAACGGGAGAGGTGAGGATTTTTTTTTTTCTTTATATCTGACTCTGGGGGCAATGCTGGAGACACTGGGGCAATACCGGAGACCATGGGGCAGATTGCTGGACACACCGGGGCAATACTGGAGACCATGGGGCAGATTGCTGGACACACTGGGGCAATACTGGAGACCATGGGGCAGAATGCTGGACACACTGGGGCAATACTGGAGACCATGGGGCAGAATGCTGGAGACACTGGGGCAATACCGGAGACCATGGGGCAGATTGCTGGACACACCGGGGCAATACTGGAGACCATGGGGCAGATTGCTGGACACACTGGGGCAATACTGGAGACCATGGGGCAGAATGCTGGACACACTGGGGCAATACTGAAGACCATGGGGCAGAATGCTGGACACACTGGGGCAATACTGGAGACCATGGGGCAGATTGCTGGACACACTGGGGCAATACTGAAGACCATGGGGCAGAATGCTGGACACACTGGGGCAATACAGGAGACCATGGGGCAGATTGCTGGACACACTGGGGCAATACTGGAGACCCTGGGGCAGATTTCTGGACACATTGAGGCAATGCTGGAGACCCTGGGGCAGACTTCTGGACACACTGGGGCAGATTTCTGGACATACTGGGGCAATGCTGGAGACCCTGGGGCAGATTTCTGGACACTGGGGCAGATTGCTGGACACGCTGGGGCAATGCTGTGCACGCTGGGGCAGATTGCTGTGCATGCTGGGGCAGATTGCTGTGCACGCTGGGGCAGATTGCTGTGCACTCTGGGGCAGATTGCTGTGCACTCTGGGGCAGATTGCTGTGCACTCTGGGGCAGATTGCTGTGCACACTGGGGCAGATTGCTGTGCACACTGGGGGCAATGCTGGAGACCCTGGGGCAGATTTCTGGACGCACTGGGGCAATGCTGGACACTGGGGCAGATTGCTGGACACTGGGGCAGATTGCTGGACACACTGGGGGCAATGCTGGACACACTGGGGCAATGCTGGACACACTGGGGCAATACTGGAGACCCTGGGGCAGATTTCTGGACACATTGAGGCAATGCTGGAGACCCTGGGGCAGATTTCTGGACACACTGGGGCAGATTTCTGGATATACTGGGGCAATGCTGGAGACCCTGGGGCAGATTTCTGGACACTGGGGCAATACTGGACACTGGGGCAGATTGCTGGACACGCTGGGGCAATGCTGGACACTCTGGCAGATTGCTGTGCACACTGGGGCAGATTGCTGTGCACACTGGGGCAGATTGCTGTGCACACTGTGGCAGATTGCTGTGCACACTGGGGCAATGCTGGAGACCCTGGGGCAGATTTCTGGACACACTGGGGCAATGCTGGACACTGGGGCAGATTGCTGGACACACTGGGGGTAATATGCTGGACACACTGGGGCAATGCTGGACAACATGGGGGTAATATGCTGGACACACTGGGGGCAGGACTTGAGGCATGGGCAGAATGTAGATACGGGGCATGATTGGAGACACGTGGCAGGATTGGATCATGGGGCAGGATTGGATCATGGGGCAGAACGGATACGATGGAGGCTGGTGGGGCAGGATGGGGAGATCATATGGGGTAGAATGGATACTCATGAGGGCAGGATGCGAGAACATATGGCTGGAGCCAGGAATGAGATAAACGGGGCCAGGGTGGGGAATATTATTACCATAGGGGCTAATTAAGGGATATTATTACTGCAGTGATGTATTTATTTTATTTTTTGAGGACACTGTTTTAAATGAGGGGGCGGTCCTGTTACTGTGCAGAGTGACACTATGTCACCTTTTTTTCTTCATGTGTAATGTAGAAGTTGTGAAAAATTAAGTAATGTGTTCTGCAAGCGGAGCTCGAGATAACTGTGTTATTTCCTGCAGAAACGAGTCCTGGCTGGAAGGAATGATGGCGGTCTGTGCTGGATGAAAGATGAAGGACTTCACCTAGAGACGTCACTGGTGAGTCAGTGTTACCTATACACTGACACTATACACTGTATACTATATACAGCGGTCCTGTGTACAATGTCACCAGTGATCACTGTATTATCTATACATTATATACAGAGTTCCTGTATATAATACCACCAGTGATCTCTGTATTACCTCTACACAGACACTGCATACTAAGTACAGATCTCCTGTGAATACTGGCACTTATGGTGATACTATTGTGGTTTTTTTTTATTACTGATCAGTATTGTAGTATTCAGTCACTATGTGGTGGTAATATGTGGTCTGGAAATGGTGCGGTGGTATTTGTCCCTTGTATGTAGTATTATTCGGTCACTATGTGGTCTGGTCATGGTGTGGTGGTATTAAGTCACAGGTTTGGCATGTGGGGGTGACACCATTAGGCCCAGTTTAAGTTCTACAAAACAGGAAAACCATTTTTGGTAACCTTTGTGTGTATTGAGCCGGGGGAGGGGGGGCGCCAAACTCGGGAACAGCCCCGGGTGGCAAAAGCTCTAGCTACGCCTCTGTCCTCCCCCTCACCTAAATCATTGTTCTCTCCCAACACACCCATCATTGCCCTCTCCACCACCCCATCATTGCCCTCTCCACCTCCCCATTCATTGTTCTCTCCCACCACCCCACCATTGCCCTCCCCACCACCCCAATCATTGTTCTCTCCCACCACTGCCCTCTCCACCACCCCAATCATTGTTCTCCCCCACCACCACCATTTCCCTCTCCACTACACCAATCATTGTTCTCCCCTACCACCTCCATCATTGCCCTCTCCACCACCTCAATCATTGTTCTCCCCCACCACCCCATCATTGTCCTCCCCCTCACCTAAATCATTGTTCTCTCCCACCACACCCATCATTGCCCTCTCCACCACCTCAATTATTGTTCTCTCCCACAACTCCCATCATTGCCCTCTCCACCACCCCATTCATTGTTCTCTCCCACCACCCCACCATTGCCCTCTCCACCACCTCAATCATTGTTCTCTCCCACCACTGCCCTCTCCACCACCCCAATCATTGTTCTCCCTCCCACACCACCATTTCCCTCTCCACTACACCAATCATTGTTCTTCCCCACCACCCCATCATTGCCTTCTCCCTCACCTTCATCAATGCCCTCTCCACCACCTCCATCATTGCCCCCTCCACAACACCAATAATTGTTCTCTTCCACCATAACCATCATTACCCCTCCACCACAACCATCATTGCCCTCAACACCACCTCAATAAATTTTTCTTTCCCACCAACTCCACCATTGACCTCTCCACCTCCCCAATCATTGTTCTCCTCCACTACTCCCATCATTGCCCTCTCACCACTTCAACCATTGTTCTCTCCTACCACTTCATGATTGCTCACTCCACCACCCCCATCATTGCCTTCTCCACCACCTTAATCATTGTTCTCTCCCACCAGCCCCATCATTGCCCTATCCACCACCCCAATCATTGTTTTTGATGCTGCGGATCTACAGCAGTTTCCCATGCGGTTTACAGTACCATGTAAACCTATGGAAAACCCAATCCGTTGTGCACATGCTGTGGAAAAAAACGCGCGGAAACGCAGCGTTGTTTTTTACACAGCATGTCAATTCTTTGTGTGGATCTGCAGCGTTTCTGCACCCATAGACTTGCATTGAGTCGGGCACATCCACAGCAAAACTGCAGATGTAAAAAAGATCTGCGGTTTAGTTGTGGATGAAACACTGCTGATCGAGAGGAGAGAGTGTGTTGGCGGTGACTGTGTATGTGTGTGCGGGTGGGGTCTGCGGGCTGTCCATGAGTCTGCAGGGGTCTGCTGGTGCATCTGCAGGGCTGTCAGGTATCTGTGCGGGGCTGTCAGGGGTCTGTGCGGGGCTGTCAGGGGTCTGCCGGGTCTGTGCGAGGCTGTCGGGGTCTGCCGGGTCTGTCGGGGGTCTGTGTGGGGCTGTCGGTCTGTGTGGGGCTGTCGGGGGTCTGTTTGGGGCTGTCGTGGGTCTGCCGGGTCTGTGTAGGGCTGTCGCGGGTCTGCCGGGTCTGTGTGGGGCTGTTGGGGGCTGTCGGGGGTCTGTGCGGGGCTGTCAGGGGTCTGCTGGGGCTGTCAGGCTCTGTGCGGGGCTGTCGGGGGACTGTGCGAGCCTGTCGGGGGTCTGCCGGGTCTGTGCGAGGCTGTCGGGGGTCTGTCAGTGGTCTGTGTGGGGCTGTCGGGGGGCTGCCGGGGGTCTGTGCGGGGCTGCCGGGGGTCTGCCAGGGCTGTCGGGGGTCTGCCAGGGCTGTCGGGGGTCTTTGCGGGCCTGTCAGGGGTCTGTGCGGGGATGTCGGGGGTCTATTTGGGGCTGTCAGGGGTCTGTGGGCTGTCCAGGGGTCTGCGGGGCTGTGCGGGGGGGTCTTTGAGTGTGTGTGTGTGCGTGCAGGCATCGTCCGATGGGACTACAAGTCCCATCGGGCTATGCTTGCTACAGTGACAGTGATTGACACATAAGCCAATGATGGGACAGTAGTAGTCCCATCATCCTGGTAATGTGTTGAATGTGAAAAAAACAACACATAGACACATACAGTACATACAACATACAACATATGACATACAGAACATACAACAGTACATACAACATACAACAGAACATACAACATATAACATTCAGCACATACAACAGTACATACAACATACAACAGTACATATAACATACAACAGTACATACAACATATGACATACAACAGTACATACAACATTACATACAACATATGACATACAACAGTACATACAACATACAACATTACATACAACATACAACAGTACATACAACATATGACATACAGTACATATAGCACATACAACATACAACAGTACATACAACATACAGTACATACTGTCATACTGTACATACAACATACAACAAAACATACAACATATAACATACAGAACATACAACCTATGACATACAGTACATACAACATACAACAGTAACTACAACATATGACATATAGCACATACAACATACAACAGTGCATACATACAGTATATACATATAGACATACAGTACACACATATAGACATACAGTACATACAACATAGAGTACACACTCTCCATCACCTTGATCCCCGAAGCCATTGCTCACTTGTAAAAAAATATTAAAATAATAAACAAACAATATACTCCCTGATTCGCAGATATCCAATTAATATGAGTGTCCCACGACGATCTCCCATGGAGAGCAGCCACATCAGCTGATGTGACCGCTCTCCAGGAGCTCCAGAATACAATGACAGGAGGTATCCTACCGCACTGTATCCCTCCGTCTCTGTGAGAAAGAGTTCCTACTCTCACTTGTGGCACTGCTGTGTGGGCAAATTCCCACGCAGCTTTGCCATAAAGTGAGACCCTGAACTCAGGTAACCTCTTCAGTGATGCACTGCAGGAGCCATTGTCTCCTGTCAGTGTGTCACTGAAGGCCTATAGAGCAGTGATATCACCCGATGTCACTGTTCTATAGGGGAGATCGTCGTGGGACATAGGGAAATCGTCGCAATGTATATATACTAGATTCCTTGATAGGGCGTTGATCCAGGGAACTAGTCTGATTGCCGTATGTGGAGTCGGGAAGGAATTTTTTTCCCCAAAGTGGAGCTTACTATTTGCCACATGAGTTTTTTTTTGCCTTCCTCTGGATCAACATGTTAGGGCATGCTAGGTTAGGCTATGGGTTGAACTAGATGGACTTAACGTCTTCCTTCAACCTTAATAACTATGTTACTATGTTATTAATTGGACTACAGCGGAAAGTGAGTATACGGTTGGTTTATTATTTTTAATTTTTTGCAGTCGAACGAGAATGGTAAGTATGGTGATATTATGAATATTACTACATGGCTGTGCTATATACTATGTGGCTGTGCTATATACTATATGACTGTGCTATATACTATGTGGCTGCTACATACTACGTGGGCTGTGATATATACTACGTCGGCTGCGTTATATACTACGTGGGCTGTGTTATAAACTGTACTATGTGGCTGTGCTATATACTATGTGGCTGTGCTATATACTATGGGGCTGTGCTATATACTACATGGCTGTGCTATATACTATGTGGGCTGTGTTATATACTATTATATACTACATGGCTGTGCTATATACTACGTGGGCTGTGTTGTATACTACGTGGCTGTGCTATATACTACAGGGCTGTTATATACTATGTGGGCTGTGATATATACTACGTGGCTGTGCTATATACTATGTGGGCTGTGTTATATACTATGTGGCTGTGCTATATACTATGTGGGCTGTGTTATATACTACGTGGCTGTGCAATTACTATGTGGTCTGAGCTATATACTGCGTGGCTGTGCTATATACTACGTGGACTGTTATATATTACGTGGCTGTGCTATATACTACATGGCTGTTATATACTACGTGGGCTGTATTATATACTACGTGGCTGTGTTATATACTACATGGCTGTGTTATATACTACGTGGCTGTGCTATATACTATGTGGGCTGTGTTATATACTACGTGGCTGTGCTATATACTATGTGGCTGTACTATATACTACGTGGCTGTGTTATATACTACATGGCTATGCTATATACTGCGTGGCTGTGCTATATACTACGTGGACTGTTATATATTACGTGGCCGTGCTATAAACTACATGGCTGTGCTATATACTACGTGGCTGTGTTATATGCTACATGGGCTGTGTTATATACTATGTGGCTGTGCTATATGCTATGTGGGCTGTGTTATATACTATTATATACTGCATGGCTGTGCTATATACTACGTGGGCTGTTGTATACTATGTGGCTTTGTCATATACTACGTGGCTGTGCTAAATACTACATGGCTGTGTTATATACTACGTGGCTGTGCTACATACTACATGGCTGTGCTATATACTACGTTGGTTGTGTTATATTATATATATTAGATTCCTTGATAGGGCATTGATCCAGGGAACTAGTCTGATTGCCGTATGTGGAGTCAGGAAGGAATTTTTTTCCCCAATGTGGAGCTTACTTTTTGCCACATGGGTTTTTTTTGCCTTCCTCTGGATCAGCATGTTAGGGCATGTTAGGTTGGGCTATGGGTTGAACTAGATGGACTTAACGTCTTCCTTCAACCTTAATAACTATGTTACTATGTTATTAATTGGACTACAGCGGAAAGTGAGTATACGGTTGGTTTATTATTTTTAATTTTTTGCAGACGAACGAGAATGGTAAGTATGGTGAAATTAAGAATATTAAAATATTTTTTTCTGGCTGTGTCTTTTTTTTTATTTAACTCTTTCACTACTATAGGATTATTGACACCTCTCCATTACTAACCGGGCTTAATGTCACCTTACATTAGCAAGGTGACATTAACCCCATAATACCCCATATCACACCGCTACAGGGGAGTGGGAAGAGAGGGGCTAAGTGCCGGAAATGGTGCATCTTACAGATGCCCTATTTCTGGGGCGGCTGGGGGCTGCTATTTGTAGCCGGGGGTTGCAAATATCCATAGCCCCTCTCTAGGCTATGAATATCAGCCCACAGCTGTCTGCATAGCCTTTCTGGCTATAAAATATAGGGGGACCCCAGGTCATTTTTTGGGGGGTCTCCCTATTTTAATAGCCAGTAAAGGCTACGCAGACAGCTGTGGGCTGATATTCATAGCCTGGGAAGGGGCTATGGGTATTATCCCCTTCCCAGGCTACAAATATTGTCACTGCGGCCGTTGGCTTTCCCCCTCTGGTGCAGAAAATTGTGCGGGAGCCCACACCATTTTTTTTCCCGTTTTTTTATTAAACATGTTCATTAATCACCATCGGCCTTGCTATTATACATCTATGGACATATCTATGGATAAATCTATATATCTACAGTTGTGGCCAAAAGTATTAACACCCCTGCAATTCTGTCAGATAATACTCCGTTTCTTCCTTAAAATGATTGCAAGCACAAATTCTTTGGTATTATTATTATCTTCATTTAATTTGTCTTAAATGAAAAAACACAAAAAGGATTGTCCTAAAGCCAAATTGGATATAATTCCACACCAAACATAAAAAAGGGGGTGGACAAAAATATTGGCACTGTTGGAAAAATCATGTGATGCTTCTCTAATTTGTGTAATTAACAGCACCTGTAACTTACCTGTGGCACCCTACAGGTGTTGGCAATAACTATATCACACTTGCAGCCAGTTGACATGGATTAAAGGGACTCTGTCACCTGAATTTGGAGGGAACAATCTTCAGCCATAGGGGCGGGGTTTTCGGGTGTTTGATTCACCCTTTCCTTACATGCTGGCTGCAATATTAGATTGAAGTTCATTCTCTGTCCTCCGTAGTACATGCCTGCACATATAACCATTTTGAGGCTCTTGCGTGAAATTAGGTCTTTTTTCTCTGTTTTTGTGTTGTTCCAATACACACATAGGAAATAAATATGTGTATAACAAAACATTTGCAATTTCAATCATTTTTCTGTGAGAAATACATTTTCTGAGACAATTTCAAGGGTGAAAACACTTTTAGCCATTTGTATAAGGGAAACTGTACTTTTTTTTTACTTTTGCTATAAGTTTTGCCAGAGCAGAGTACCTGCCTAGATGTATGATAAGGAACCTTAAAAATTGAGTAACTGGTGGGGACTTTTGTGGAAGAACCTTGACCTAAGGGCTACTGAGCAAAGAGAAGACTTAAGGTAATAAAACTAATCAGCAGTGTAATGATTAGTAATAATCAGAGCGAAGGTCTTGTGAATTGCAGCAATCTGTAAATGTGACTTCACTATGTGAAATGTCTGCACACAGGTCACCAGTCTTCTTCAGCGGCGCTAATACGTGATCTCACAGCTTTGTGTTTGGAGCCATGATGACCATTCCCGTCTCTCTCATCTAGACTCCTGCTTCTGTTGGGGTTACGGCATTTCTTTCTATAACACCCCGTACACAGAATGTTATACTGTATAGAGAATAGGACAAAACATTTTATATCTTTTCTGTGGATAGATTATCACTGATCTTATGTCACTGAATCTTGCCACACTAAATAATTCAGAATCTAGAGAAACATTATTATATTCTTCTTAAATGTTATTCTCTGATTGAGAAACTGTCTGAAAACAGAAATGGGGTCAGAACTAGAACAAAGGACATCTCAACCATTTTTCACTTTTGTACTTTTCGTTTTTTTCCTTACCTTGCTCTAAGAACCATAGTTTTTGTATTTTTTCCATCAATACACTCATGCGAGAGCTTGTTTTTTTGCGAGACTCCAATAATTTTACCAAAGTACTGAAAAATGGGATATGAAATCCAAGTGTGGTACAGCTGTGAAAAAGAATCCAATTTGGCCATTGTTTTTGGATTTTTACAGCGCTAAGTATAGAGATAAAATAGTAACATGACCCATTAGTACACTTATTGCAATACTAAACTTGGATAGTTCTGGTTTCATATTTTAGCCATTAAAGAAATTCAGAAACTTATAAAAAATATGTTGTCATGTTCTATTGTAAAGTTTTATTTTTTCATCAATAGAGCTGTGTGAGGACTTGTTTTTTTGCGTTATGAACTGATCTTTTTAATGATACCATTTTGGGATACATAGAGTACAAGTCAAAAGCTTGGATACACTTGTTCATGCAATGGCATACCCTGTTCTTATTGAAATATGCACATTGTAGATTCAGACTGAAGGTAGCAAAACCACGAAGGGACACACATAAGGCTAGGTTCACATTGCGTTAGTGGGTGTTCGCTAACGGACTCCATCACGTGGCGCAATTGTCGCAATTAACGCTATGTAACGGATCCGTTAGCGCACCCATTGACTGCAATGTGCTAACGGATCCCTAACGCATCGCAAACGTATGCCATTTTTGGCATGTGTCTGCGATGTGCTGTTAGTTTCGGACGGACCTCGAACGCTGCTTGCAGCGTTCAGGGTCCGTTCCTTGCTAGCGCAGATCGGGCATCTGCGCTAGCGGGATTGCTGAACACAGTCCCTTTTTGGACATTGCGCTAGCGCAATCCGTTAGCGTATCCGCTAAACGGATTGCACTAACGCAATGTGAACCTAGCCTAAGAACAAGGAAAAAAGAAATGTGTTAATTTGTTAAACAAACCAGAATATGTGTTAAACCTGAGATTCCTCAATGTACCTCTTGCTTCCTCTAACGACAGCTTTCCATCCCTTAAGCATTACCTCTAGCTGCTTCATCAGGTAGTCATCTGGAATGAATTCTAATACACAGGTATGCTTCATCAAGAGTTGCTTCCTTGTTTTCCTTCGTAGTTTTGCTCTCCCCAGTCTGACTCTACAATGCATACTTTCTAGTAAGAACAAGGAAGACTATTGCATGAACAGGAATAGTGAAACTGACTGGTCCTATAAAATGTTTTTTTTGCTCTTTCTTGCACTTTTTTTTCATAGGGGAGGTGAGATGACCATAAACTGAACTGCACTTGTTGCATCTGGATTTTTCTTTCTTTACAATATGCAAATTGCCTCTACTGAGAAAAAAGAGGACTTAAACTCTATAGCGCCACCTGTTAGAAGTAGCGATCCTACAAGTCACAATCAACTCTTTAACGAGTCGTGCAATATGACTTAGGATAAAAGCCAAATCAGTATCTCAATTCGCAGACACGGTGTTTCGGGCTGTTGGCCCTCGTCAGTGCGAAGCATGAGAACTAATTTGGCTAGGTGAGAGGCTCTGGACTGGGGTCTAAGGGGTATCGTTTCTCCTTATGGAGAGTGACATACCAGCTCTGGCTTGTCAAGGTAAGGAGGCTTATTCGCCGTGCAATGCTCCTCTGGGAAATATATGCAAATTGCCTCTTCTGAGAAAAAATAGGACTTAAACTCTATAGCGTCACCTGTTGGAAGTAGCGATCCTACAAGTCACAATCAACCCTTTAACGAGTCGTGCAATATGACTTAGGATTAAAGCCAAATCAGTATCTCAATTCGCAGACACGGTGTTTCGGGCTGTTGGCCCTCGTCAGTGTTTACAGTATTTTGTGTATGGGTTTAAAAATTTTACATTTTGATAGAAATAGGGCTTTAGCAGACATGGCAGGGGGCAGCACGGTGGCGCAGTGGTTAGCACAACAGCCTTGCAGCGCTGGGGTCCTGGGTTCTAATCCCACCCAGGACAACATCTGCAAAGAGTTTGTATGTTCTCTCCGTGTTTGCGTGGGTTTCCTCCGGGCACTCCGGTTTCCTCCCACATTCCAAAGACATACTGATAGGAATTCTAGATTGTGAGCCCAATCGGGGACAGTGATGATAATGTGTGCAAACTGTAAAGCGCTGCGGAATATGTTAGCGCTATATAAAAATAAAGATTATTATATTATATTATTACATGGCAATACCAAATATGTTTATCTACATACAGTGGGGCAAAAAAGTATTTAGTCAGTCAGCAATAGTGCAAGTTCCACCACTTAAAAAGATGAGAGGCGTCTGTAATTTACATCATAGGTAGACCTCAACTATGGGAGACAAACTGAGAAAAAAAAATCCAGAAAATCACATTGTCTGTTTTTTTAACATTTTATTTGCATATTATGGTGGAAAATAAGTATTTGGTCAGAAACAAAATTTCATCTCAATACTTTGTAATATATCCTTTGTTGGCAATGACAGAGGTCAAACGTTTTCTGTAAGTCTTCACAAGGTTGCCACACACTGTTGTTGGTATGTTGGCACAATCCTCCATGCAGATCTCCTCTAGAGCAGTGATGTTTTTGGCTTTTCGCTTGGCAACATGGACTTTCAACTCCCTCCAAAGGTTTTCTATAGGGTTGAGATCTGGAGACTGGCTAGGCCACTCCAGGAGCTTGAAATGCTTCTTACGAAGCCACTCCTTCGTTGCCCTGGCGGTGTGCTTTGGATCATTGTCATGTTGAAAGACCCAGCCACGTTTCATCTTCAATGCCCTTGCTGATGGAAGGAGGTTTGCACTCAAAATCTCACGATACATGGCCCCATTCATTCTTTCATGTACCCGGATCAGTCGTCCTGGCCCCTTTGCAGGGAAACAGCCCCAAAGCATGATGTTTCCACCACCATGCTTTACAGTAGGTATGGTGTTTGATGGATGCAACTCAGTATTCTTTTTCCTCCAAACATGACAAGTTGTGTTTCTACCAAACAGTTCCAGTTTGGTTTCATCAGACCATAGGACATTCTCCCAAAACTCCTCTGGATCATCCAAATGCTCTCTAGCAAACTTCAGACGGGCCCGGACATGTACTGGCTTAAGCAGTGGGACACGTCTGGCACTGCAGGATCTGAGTCCATGGTGGCGTAGTGTGTTACTTATGGTAGGCCTTGTTACATTGGTCCCAGCTCTCTGCAGTTCATTCACTAGGTCCCCCCGCCTGTTTCTGGGATTTTTTCTCACTGTTCTTGTGATCATTCTGACCCCACGGGGTGGGATTTTGCGTGGAGCCCCAGATCGAGGGAGATTATCAGTGGTCTTGTATGTCTTCCATTTTCTAATTATTGCTCCCACTGTTGATTTCTTCACTCCAAGCTGGTTGGCTATTGCAGATTCAGTCTTCCCAGCCTGGTGCAGGGCTACAATTTTGTTTCTGGTGTCCTTTGACAGCTCTTTGGTCTTCACCATAGTGGAGTTTGGAGTCAGACTGTTTGAGGGTGTGCACAGGTGTCTTTTTATACTGATAACAAGTTTAAACAGGTGCCATTACTACAGGTAATGAGTGGAGGAAAGAGGAGACTCTTAAAGAAGAAGTTACAGGTCTGTGAGAGCCAGAAATCTTGATTGTTTGTTTCTGACCAAATACTTATTTTCCACCATAATATGCAAATAAAGTGATAAAAAAACAGACAATGTGAT
The DNA here is from genome assembly GCF_032444005.1 of Ranitomeya imitator. Lineage (NCBI taxonomy): Eukaryota > Metazoa > Chordata > Amphibia > Anura > Dendrobatidae > Ranitomeya > Ranitomeya imitator. The sequence continues at coordinate 736,026,435 of NC_091284.1, read as the reverse complement.
TTTCTGGATTTTTTTTTCTCAGTTTGTCTCCCATAGTTGAGGTCTACCTATGATGTACATTACAGACGCCTCTCATCTTTTTAAGTGGTGGAACTTGCACTATTGCTAACTGACTAAATACTTTTTTGCCCCACTGTATATATATCATTTTATATCATCAGCTCAACTATATATTGCAATAACGTAGTTTAGCATTTGTATAGAATAAGTGATCAAACAATCAGGATCAAATACCCTACTGGGGTTAAACCCACTTTCCCCCCAGTGAATATTAAGTATATACTGTGTATATATATATATATATATATATATATATATATTTAATTTTAAGTGGAAAAAGGGGCATTTAATCTCCATAGGGCACATACATTGGAATGTAAAAGTTTGGGTACCCCTGGCCAAAATTATTTTTATTGTGAACAGTTAAGCAAGTTGACAGATTAAATACGCTCTAAAAGACCGAAAATTAAAGATGTGACACATTTCCTGTGTATTTTAGGAAAAAAAAATTGTTTTATCTTTTACATTTTAAGAATTGCAAAAAGGAAATGGGCCTTTGCAAAAGTTTGGGCACCCTGCATGGTTAGCTTGTAAACGGTAAACGCTTCTTGTAACCAGCCAAGAGACTTTCAATTCTTGTTTGAGGGATTTTCATCCATTCTTTCTTGGAAAATTCTTCCAGTTCTGTGAGATTCCTGGGTCGTCTTGCATGCACTGTTTTGAGGTCTAGACTCAGATTTTCAATGATGTTCAGATCAGGGGACTGTGAGGGCCATTGTAAAGCCTTCAGCTGGCATATTTTGAGGTAGTCTATTGTGGACTTTGATGTGTATTTAGGATCATTATCCATTTGTAGAAGTCATCCTCTTTTCAACCTCAGCTTTTTACAGAGAGTGTTACTTTTGGATCAATAATTTGTTGAAATTTCATTGAACCCATTCTTCTCTCTACCCCTGAAATGTACTCGTCCCATTGACTGGAACACAACTCCAAAGCATGATTAATTCACGTTTTGTGCCCTTTTTTCTCAACACATACCTTTGAGCATTGTGGCCAAAAAGTTCTATTTCAACCTCATTAGTCCACAGGACTTGTTTTAACAATGCATCAGGTTTTTTTAGATATTCTTTTGCTTACTTAGGATGCTTAATATTATGGTGAGGAAGCAGGAGAGGTTTTCTTCTGATAACTCTTCTATGAAGGCCATATTTGTGCAGGTGTTTCTGAACAGTAGAACAATGTACCACAACTCCAGAGTTAAATGCTAAATGTTTCTGAAGGTCTTTTACAGTAAAGCTGGGGTTCTGATTTGCCTCTCAAGCAATCCAATAAGCAGCTGTCACTGAAGTGTTGCTTGGTCTTCCAGACCTTATCTTGATCTCCGCTGTTCCAGTTAACTGCCATTTCTTAATTACAGTTCGAACTGAGGAAAGGGTAACTTGAAAACGCATTGTTATCTTCTTACTGTGCCTTGCAAAAGTATTCGGCTCCCTGGAACTTTTCAACCTTTTCCCACATATCATGCTTCAAACATAAAGATACCAAATGTAAATTTTTGCTGAAGAATGAACAACAAGTGGAACACAATTGTGAAGTTGAACAAAATTTATTGGTTATTTTAAATTTTTGTGGGCCATTATACTCTATGGAGAGGTATGTGGGGTCATTATACTTTAAATAACCCTATGTGAGGCAATTGTACTGTATGGAAGACAATGCAGGGCCCATTATACTGTGTGGAGGATTATATGTGGCTATTATACTGTATAGATGACTATTATTCAGTATGGAAGACTATGTGGGGCCTTTATTCCTTATGGAGCACTATGTGAGGCCTTTATACTGCATGGAAGACAATGCAGGGCCCATTATGCTGTATGGAGACTATATGGGTCCATAATAATGTCTTGAGGGCTGTGTGGGGATTATAGTTGAGTAATCATACTGTGATGGGGTCACCATACTTTACGGTGGGGGGTAAGGGGAGAGGTCAGGGGTAGGGTGGTAGGGTCATCATACCTTGTGTGTGTGTGGAGGAACTGACTCTGGGTGTATATTACGGTATTTTGTGGATAATTTTGTTGGCATACTTTATCATCTGTATTACTCAAAGTTTTTTAACCTTTGTTATTACATATTTAAATTAGGCTGTTCGTGGGACATGCCCTTTAAGTTTTTCCAGGTTCATCGTTGTATTTGATAAGGAAAAATTTCCTCAATTGTAGAATTTTTTTTTAAGAAATATCATAGGCCAGCGACTTTGTCAAAGCTTTTAATTTGGGCTTTCTGTTTATATGAGTTTGACATTCCTGATAGGGCATTTGAACTTGTGATTGTTTGATCGCTTGTTCTATATAATGCTATAATACATTATTACTGCAATATATAGATGGGCTGGTGGGCTCCACAGCCAGGGCTTCATGGAGCACAAAGTTGGCAACCGTGGGGGGCCTTTAGCAGGCCCCCAGCTGCACCTAACATGCGTCAAACAGTGGACATCAGGAAGGGATTAATACTAGTTTAGAAATGAAAAGCTGCTTGGTTGGCTTGGCAATAAAGACATTCTTTATCATAGTTTTTTTACATGTTTTCACCATCAATATAGAACATGATTCTTCACAGTTATCTATGGAGTTGATTTACAAATTATAATTTTTAGATTGTGCTGAATTAGACTTGACAAATTTGACATGTATTATGCGGTTTGAGAAATGTGACACATCTTTAGGCTGTTTAATTAAACTTTACATTCTTGTGCTACAAGTCATAACATTTTTCAACATCTATTAAACCAATATATGGCTTTTTCCTTGGTGGGAAGGGAGAGAGAGGAGTGCTTTCTGAGCGTAATATGTAAAAAAAAAATATAATCCCAAATTTTGAAAATGTTCTCACCTGGCAAAGTTGTGCTATAGGCACAACTCAAAATACCCTAAAATGGGTTCAAGTGGATTCAGACAACCTGGCATACTGTAGGAAATTCCAACATGGAGAGTTTCGGCAGCACTGGATGAAGTGAAAAAAATAAAAAAATAGTGGGCGCTCCCAATGTGATTGAAAAAGACAAATTGATCCAATGAGTGCGGATAAAACAAAGGTAATGAAAATACAAATATTTAATGTATACAGCTTTATGTACATCTGAGAAAGGCTGGATGCAGCCTATAAACGTAAATGCGTGTACTGTTTTTTTTAAATAAAAAGGTCTTATTTTATCTTTGTATTATTCACACTCCTTTGATTGGTTTGCCTTCTTCCATCATGATGGCAGCACCTTCTATCTTTATTTTTTAACTTCAATTGCGTAAGGGATATATGAGTTGTTAGTTTCCCCCCACTGCTTTAGGGTGCCTCACCTCAGTCTTGACAGAAGTGATCTATTAAACATCAGCTTAAAGAGATCAACCCTCCGAAACTGTCAATTTGGCGATATAAGTCATAAGAAGCTGAATAAAGTGTTACCCTGATATCTATGACCTGATGTTTGAATTCTAGTAATTAATTTGTCTTAGAGTCAAGCCAATGAAATCTTCGCTGAAAGAGGTTCCAGATAAATAAAAAAAGGCCGCTATTACAATGCAGGTTTGATTTGAAGTGTATTAAAGGGTTGCTCCTATTTGAACATCTTGTGATGGAGTACGCTCCTAACTAGGCATTTTCCAATCAAAAGACTGCAAAAACTCTTCGGAGAAAAAAAAATAACTCTTCAAGGGTATAAACAAACAAAACAATGACCTTTACAGAATCAGCAAAGTGAATGGGATTTCTGAAATCTCATGCACATTCTTCTAATATTTTCCTTATGGGTTTGAACCATTAAAACATTTTTTTGGAATCTGCACTGTCCGTTCATTCAGCATTTTTCACCCATTCAAATGAAAATGCATCAAGAAGACAATGTATTCCTGCCAATACTCTGAGTATTGGTACAGAATAATCAGCTGTAAATATTCAATGTGTGCACATGCCCCAATACATTTGTGAACAATATCAGAATATTATTGTTCTCGGCAGTAGGTGTTCTGTTTACACAGGACCATTAGCTTCCGAGAAACCTTTAATTAGTCGCACAGGACCCCAAGCCGGATAGTTATCATCAGATTTCCACATGTATGGAAGGTAGGTAACCGTCCGTGTCAGTATCTTTCAAGATTGGGCCTCAATCAGTGCATTGCAAACCACGGCTTTGACTGGACATGTCACAACGAGGTGCGCGACTATCTGAACGTTAGCCAATCTTAAAAATAATTTCCCTCAAAGTTTGCTGGGTGATTGCCGGCCTGTTTAGGAACACTTGTTTTCTGATTGAAATAAACCCGTAGGACCAATTTACCAAAGGCTAATGGGTTTTGTAACCTTTTCCCTACATTCACTTTCTCTACAAGTAATTGTTTTACCTAGAGTCTACAAAGAGCACAAGATCTGCTCTCCCCTGACTGTTGGCATGAAGTTTGGACTTTGTATCAGTCTAATTAGGACTTTGAAGGCTGCACTTTGTAAATATCTGTCTGACACTGAACACACTCAGTAGTAGTACAGTACCTGTATGAGGAGCAGTGTTGCTTCTGATTCACACAATGACTTCTCGATGCAGCAAATGTTAACAAAAACCATCTGTAAGTTGAGTGTTTCAGCAGTAAATAGGATATTCATGCTGTTTGCTATTTTTATGCTGGTAAGAAAAAAATTCCTAATATATATTTAGTACCAGTTTCTTGTGGCTTTCAAGATCTCGGTTTGTTGTCATACAGGAGGAACCTTCACTGCTTCTATCCAGAGGATAATATCTGTCTCTGATAGCTGTACATATGACAGGCAGAAATAAAGAATGCTTGACTGACAGTTGAAGAAAGTAGCATTGGTGTACCGCTGGCCTGAACTGCGCTAACAGTACAGTGCGCTCCAGTGATCCCAGCAGGCCGCAGTGCGCAGGGCTCACAAGCTCCGCATTACAGAGCCTATAAGTGCAGCTCCCCAGGGTCCTGGTCATTGCAGTAATGTCATTTTCCTCTAGGGGAGAACGATGCTACGTTTGGAGGCAAAGAAGGATAACTGCATCCAGGTATCACAAACATGCAACACATTTCACACTCCAGGCCACCAGGGGGAGCTCTTGCTCCTATTTATTAGGTCACTCCCCACATTGGCAAAACTGGTCGCCTGTAGGGAAAGTTAGAGAGTTGCTGGCTGAGCTCCGCTCAGTTAGTTGGTCCCTGGCAGGGGTGGGATCCTGTTAGAGAGCAAAGGAGAAGGACTCAGAGCTGTGTATGCCCTCAGAGCTGCAGCTCTTTCGAAGAGACATCGAAGGCAGAACTGTATTGCAGAGAGCGGGCAAAAGAAGTCGTAGCAAAGGATTGGATATCAGAAGGGGACCAGCCCTACACAGGCTGCCTCCTTCTGAGGCACAGAAGCCTGGTACCCGGAACACCGAGGGAGTAATGATCTTCATGCCTTGCTCCAGAGACCGGCAGGACAGCTAATTTCACGTTACCTGTCCGCCCTATACCCAGGAGGCACGGTGGCACCCCTTAGAGTCTGGGGCATGATAGAGTCCCTATAAACCGCCTCAAGTCACCAGTCATACGGGTTTATCCTATCCTATCCGGGGGACAGAGAGAGACATAACATCTACAACAGATGTGAGGACCTTATGAGAAGCTTAGCAGTAAGGGACTACAACACTGCAGCGCAAGGGAAAGCTACTGATTTCCACCTGGACAAGGGGACTCTGGACATGCCTCCAAACCAGCCGGACTCTGCCAACCCTGTGATCTGGTGCCCTGGACTGTGGATGCTGAAGTCTTCAGTAAAGGTAAAGAGACTGCAACCTTGTGTCCTCGTTATTCCCTGCGCCATTCACCATATCACCATCTAGACACCGGGAAGCCCTGGGGATACACTTTACCTGTGGGAAGGTATACCATCTAACATAACATAGTAACATAGTTAGTAAGGCCGAAAAAAGACATTTGTCCATCCAGTTCAGCCTATATTCCATCATAATAAATCCCCAGATCTACGTCCTTCTACAGAACCTAATAATTGTATGATACAATATTGTTCTGCTCCAGGAAGACATCCAGGCCTCTCTTGAACCCCTCGACTGAGTTCGCCATCACCACCTCCTCAGGCAAGCAATTCCAGATTCTCACTGCCCTAACAGTAAAGAATCCTCTTCTATGTTGGTGGAAAAACCTTCTCTCCTCCAGACGCAAAGAATGCCCCCTTGTGCCCGTCACCTTCCTTGGTATAAACAGATCCTCAGCGAGATATTTGTATTGTCCCCTTATATACTTATACATGGTTATTAGATCGCCCCTCAGTCGTCTTTTTTCTAGACTAAATAATCCTAATTTCGCTAATCTATCTGGGTATTGTAGTTCTCCCATCCCCTTTATTAATTTTGTTGCCCTCCTTTGTACTCTCTCTAGTTCCATTATATCCTTCCTGAGCACAGGTGCCCAAAACTGGACACAGTACTCCATGTGCGGTCTAACTAGGGATTTGTACAGAGGCAGTATAATGCTCTCATCATGTGTGTCCAGACCTCTTTTAATAATGCACCCCATGATCCTGTTTGCCTTGGCAGCTGCTGCCTGGCACTGGCTGCTCCAGGTAAGTTTATCATTAACTAGGATCCCCAAGTCCTTCTCCCTGTCAGATTTACCCAGTGGTTTCCCATTCAGTGTGTAATGGTGATATTGATTCCTTCTTCCCATGTGTATAACCTTACATTTATCATTGTTAAACCTCATCTGCCACCTTTCAGCCCAAGTTTCCAACTTATCCAGATCCATCTGTAGCAGAATACTATCTTCTCTTGTATTAACTGCTTTACATAGTTTTGTATCATCTGCAAATATCGATATTTTACTGTGTAAACCTTCTACCAGATCATTAATGAATATGTTGAAGAGAACAGGTCCCAATACTGACCCCTGCGGTACCCCACTGGTCACAGCGACCCAGTTAGAGACTATACCATTTATAACCACCTTCTGCTTTCTATCACTAAGCCAGTTACTAACCCATTTACACACATTTTCCCCCAGACCAAGCATTCTCATTTTGTGTACCAACCTCTTGTGCGGCACAGTATCAAACGCTTTGGAAAAATCGAGATATACCACGTCCAATGACTCACCGTGGTCTAGCCTATAGCTTACCTCTTCATAAAAACTGATTAGATTGGTTTGACAGGAGCGATTTCTCATAAACCCATGCTGATATGGAGTTAAACAGTTATTCTCATTGAGATAATCCAGAATAACATCCCTCAGAAACCCTTCAAATATTTTACCAACAATAGAGGTTAGACTTACTGGCCTATAATTTCCAGGTTCACTTTTAGAGCCCTTTTTGAATATTGGCACCACATTTGCTATGCGCCAGTCCTGCGGAACAGACCCTGTCGCTATAGAGTCCCTAAAAATAAGAAATAATGGTTTATCTATTACATTAGTTAGTTCTCTTAGTACTCGTGGGTGTATGCCATCCAGACCCGGAGATTTATCTATTTTAATCTTATTTAGCCGGTTTCGCACCTCTTCTTGGGTTAGATTGGTGACCCTTAATATAGGGTTTTCATTGTTTCTTGGGATTTCACCTAGCATTTCATTTTCCACCGTGAATACCGTGGAGAAGAAGGTGTTTAATATGTTAGCTTTTTCCTCATCTACAACCATTCTTTCCTCACTATTTTTTAAGGGGCCTACATTTTCAGTTTTTATTCTTTTACTATTAATATAGTTGAAGAACAGTTTGGGATTAGATTTACTCTCCTTAGCAATGTGCTTCTCTGTTTCCTTTTTGGCAGCTTTAATTAGTTTTTTAGATAAAGTATTTTTCTCCCTATAGTTTTTTAGAGCTTCAATTGTGCCATCCTGCTTTAGTAGTGCAAATGCTTTCTTTTTACTGTTAATTGCCTGTCTTACTTCTTTGTTTAGCCACATTGGGTTTTTCCTATTTCTAGTCCTTTTATTCCCACAAGGTATAAACCGCTTACACTGCCTATTTAGGATGTTCTTAAACATTTCCCATTTATTATCTGTATTCTTATTTCTGAGGATATTGTCCCAGTCTACCAGATTAAGGGCCTCTCTAAGCTGGTCAAACTTTGCCTTCCTAAAGTTCAGTGTTTTTGTGACTCCCTGACAAGTCCCCCTAGTGAAAGACAGGTAAAACTGTACAATATTGTGGTCGCTATTTCCTAGATGCCCAACCACCTGCAGATTTGTTATTCTGTCAGGTCTATTAGATAGTATTAGGTCTAAAAGTGCTGCTCCTCTGGTTGGATTCTGCACCAATTGTGAAAGATAATTTTTCTTGGTTATTAGCAGAAACCTGTTGCCTTTATGGGTTTCACAGGTTTCTGTTTCCCAGTTAATATCCGGGTAGTTAAAGTCCCCCATAACCAGGACCTCATTATGGGTTGCAGCTTCATCTATCTGCTTTAGAAGTAGACTTTCCATGGTTTCTGTTATAGTTGGGGGTTTGTAACAGACCCCAATGAGAATTTTGTTACCATTTTTCCCTCCATGAATTTTGACCCATATGGACTCGACATCCTCATTTCCTTCGCTAATATCCTCCCTTAAAGTGGACTTTAGACAAGACTTTACATAGAGACAAACCCCTCCTCCTCTCCGATTTTTACGATCCTTTCTAAACAGACTGTAACCCTGTAAGTTAACTGCCCAGTCATAGCTTTCATCTAACCATGTCTCGGTTATTCCCACTATGTCAAAGTTACCTGTAGATATTTCTGCTTCTAGTTCTTCCATCTTGTTTGTCAGGCTTCTGGCGTTTGCGAGCATGCAGTTTAGAGGATTTTGTTTTGTTCCAATCTCCTCACTGTGGATTGTTTTAGAAATGTTCTTACCTCCCATCTGAGTATGTTTTCCTGGGTCTTCTTTGTTCAAGTCTAATATTTTTCTTCCCGTCCCCTCTTCTTCTAGTTTAACGCCCTCCTGATGAGTGTAGTGAGTCTTCTGGCGAATGTGTGTTTCCCAGGTTTGTTGAGGTGTAGTCCGTCTCTGGCGAGGAGTCCATCGTACAAGTAATTCACACCGTGGTCCAGAAATCCGAATCCTTGTTGTCTGCACCATCGTCTTAGCCAGTTGTTTGCATCAAGGATCCTGTTCCATCTCCTGGTGCCATGCCCGTCTACTGGAAGGATAGAAGATAAAACTACCTGTGCATCCAGTTCCTTTACTTTCTTCCCCAACTCTTCAAAGTCCTTGCAGATTGTCGGTAGGTCCTTCCTTGCCGTGTCATTGGTGCCAACATGTATCAGAAGAAATGGGTGGACGTCTTTGCAGCTGAAGAGCTTTGGTATCCTATCGGTCACATCCTTGATCATCGCACCTGGAAGGCAGCATACTTCTCTTGCAGTTATGTCCGGTCTGCAGATGGCTGCTTCTGTGCCTCTCAGTAGTGAGTCTCCCACCACCACCACTCTTCGTTGCTTCTTGGCTGTTCTTTTTGCTGTCACTTGTTGCTGTGTGCCCTTTTCTTTTTTGCTTGCTGGTATTGCTTCATCCTTAGGTGTGCCATCTTCATCCTCTACAAAGATTTGATATCGGTTCTTCAGTTGTGTGGTTGGTGATTTCTCCACGGTCTTCTTGCTTCTTTTGGTCACATGCTTCCACTCATCTGCTTTTGGAGGTTCTCTGACACTTTTTTCACCTTCTGTGACCAGTAGAGATGCTTCTGTTCTGTCTAGAAAGTCTTCATTCTCTTTGATGAGTTTCAAAGTTGCTATTCTTTCTTCCAGACCCCGCACCTTTTCTTCTAAAAGGGCCACTAGTCTACACTTCTGACAGGTGAAATTTGATTCTTCTTCTGGTCGATCTGTGAACATGTAGCACATGCTGCAGCTCACCATGTAGGTTGTCACATCTGCCATGTTGCTCCTAGATCCTGCTGACTTGCTGTGTGTTTTCCTTCTTGTGTAATCTACTCAGCCAAGCTCTCTTGCAATAATGTCCTACAGGCAAAAATTATGGCGCGCGGTTTGGTGATGCTTTCCAAGCAGCTGGTCCCGGCTGTACCCAACGATCTTCTAGCTTAGGGAGACTCTTTGCTTTTCCCAGAAGGCACCTGGAATATGCAAATTAGCCTCCTCAAGCTTGCTGCCATAACATCACCCCAGCGGACCCCTTAAAGCAGCGTCGGTCACCCTGACTGAATACCACAGGTGGCGTCACAAACACAAACTCTATCCCTTTAAAGACCTTTCCCTTTTACACGGACATCCGAGGGCCACGGACCGGGTCAGGCACCGTGACATCCCCCTGTGAACCGAAGGACTCGGTACCGAGTGCCCCATGGGGGCGCTCCATGAGCACTATTCATGTCTCACAGGGGTGGCGGATCCCGTTGATGATGACAATAATCAATAAAAGATATCTGATGAATGGAGCCAAATTTTATTAATGAGTAAATTGCATAGTCACTTTTAAAATAAAAACTATTTAGCATGTAAGGACCTCTAGCATACACCCTGAATGGCCAACCAAACATTGCATATTGTATAGTGATAATGTCTACATTTACAGGGAGTTACTATTTTAAGTGTCTTTTATATAGAAATGTACACACCTAACCATATTTTTTTGTGTGTTTTTATTTTTTAAAGAGAACCTGACAGCTGAGCTGCCCAATCCATAGGCAGAACGTATCGGACACTGGCTGTATGATTGCAGTCTAAAACATGATGGCATTTCAAAGAAAAACATTCTTTAACAGCCGGTCCCCAGTAACTTCTACCCGCCCACTCTCCATGAGTGACAGGTTTCTCCCAGCATACGTTTATAGAGAGAAACCTGTCAGTAATTGGCAGCTAGCGGGGAGAAGCCACCGGCACCCGCCTTTCCAACTAGTTAACCATGGGACTTAAAAGTATGTTCTTTTCTGAAACGCAGCACGGTCAAACATACATGACCGAAATAGAATACGGCCGACCTATTGTAGGCCTCACCGTGTGGCCTGAGCCTGCTCCTCTCTTTACTGTGTGCGACAGACACTTCCTTTATTCCCTGATGCACTATCTAATGTAGAAATTCAGGCCACATTGGTGGCATTTTTAGACTTTTACATGATCTCTCTGGCGGAGATTATTTGATAGGAACGACTCCCCGGCAGAGCTTTATTGAAGCACAGGTCTGCAAAAACGAGAAAATCCCAAGAGTCATTCCAGGTTCTCTACAATGATATAAAACTACACAATCACAGGCTTTACAGCAGACGCTTACACGTGAAAATGCCTACATGCTTCTGGACTAATTAGGGTCCACGGCTATTTATTACAACCCGAGAAATAAAATAGTCAAAGCTGCAATTTCTAGTGGTGAGAATATAAGGCTTCATACATTGCTCCAAATTCATTGATGAGTTTACGACTTCCAGTGATCAAAACAGGAATGTCAACCATAACATGAAAATTCATTAAAAGCCGCCTCTTCTCCGTGCACGGTGTGCGGTTATCATCTTCTACTTTATTCTAGCACAATTTTCTGACATGCCACTTAGTGATAGTGTGGGATCTGCCACATTGACAAGTGGAACAGTAATGCCCTATTCTGAATTTACCTACACGTTTCCAGCACCTGCCCCCTTTCAGCACTTTTTACCACTGAGTGTACGTATTTGCCGCAGTACCAGTTCACAATTTTTATCCGATTGTTGGCCTATGGTTAGAATTTCACAGAACACAGCTGGTATAATATACATTACGTCAGACACAAGTTCCTAGAACTTGGTGATGGAAAAGGCAAGTAACAAATTAATTCTCTAGTTCACTGGAGCGGGGCAGTCCTAGTTTACATACGTATGATGTACAGAGTCTGTGATGGAAAGCAATTTATACAGGAGCTCATTCTAGAAGATCAATATAGTTCCGGTACTGCGGACTGACAAGGATTAGAATGATGTCTACTGTGACATTACATGTGCAAGTGTTGTAACCGAAAGCATTAAATTACATATAGATATAAAGGCTGAAATTACTACATGCAATTATTTGCAACGCTACGAAACATGATGACATTTGCTTTTTTTATGAACTGTAACAGATCATATCAAAACGTAAAAGTGGCGCTCTGTAAATCGATTTTTTCCACTTATATTAGGTCCAACATTCTGTACTGATTAATATTGTAATATGTTCTTTTAGCGGTCAGGGCTCTGATTTTCTGATATAGAAATTGAAACCTGCTGTATGAACAGATAAAGGGGCGGCCTAGTTTAAAACATCGAAAGATTAGATTTTTCAAATGACAAGATATATACACAGCTTTGGCCCCCTTCAACCCTGGACGATTTTCCTTTTTTTTTTCTCCCCTTCATCTAAGAGCTATAACTTTTTTTATTTTTCTATCTACATAGCCGTACGAGAGGTAGTTTTTTTTTGCGGGACGTGTTGTACTTGTGAATGACATCATTCATTTTTTCATGTGATGGACTGGAAAACGGGGAAAAAAAATTCCAAAAGCATTTAAATGGCAAAAAAAGTGCAATGATCAGTACAAATATTTAGATACCAAACGTGAACAGGTGTTGAAAATAAATTTTTAAATGTGTCAAAACATTTTTTTGCTTTTGTCGCCATTTTTCAAGCCTTGTAGAGTTTTCATTTTTCGCGACATGGACCTAAGTGATGGCTTATTTGTTGCACCTCAAGTAGAAGTTTTTACGCATACCATTTTGGGGTAGATACGATGCTGGAATCACTAGTTATTGCAATGTTGCAACGACCAAAAACTGTAATTCTGACGATTTTAGATTTTTTTTCATCACGCCATTTACTGATTGGATTAATTTATTATAGCTTTTGATAGACCAGACTTTTACGAACGCAGCGATAAAAATGTGTGTATTTTGTTTCTCATGCTTTTATTTTTAATGTTGAAAAACAAGGAGTCTTTTAGAATTTGTGTTTTTATTTTTTCACTTTTTACTGTATTTCATAGTTCCCTTAGGGGGACTTGAAGCTGCGATCGCCTGATCGCTGGTGACTTATATAGCAGGGCTTCAGCACTTTGTATAATAAAAATCTTGAAAGGGAGGGTAGGGGAGTTGTGAATGCAGAGTTCCACATCAAAGCACTTGAGGTTCACTTGCATAAGATTTAAACACTGGATTGCTGAGAAATGACAAAATGGATGGCTAAATTCAAAGTATGTATTTAGGCTGGTTTCACATTTGCGTCTCTGTGCGCAGCGTATCATCCGCACAGTCCGCATGCGTACCTATCTTTAACATGACGTACGCAGGGACATGCATTTGCATCAGTTCGCATGGGTCTGCGTATGCATGCATGCGTCGTTTCTCGGTGTGCAGCAAGGTCCGGCAAATGCAACATGTTGCATTTTTGGAAGCGTAAAAAATCTGTCATATGCGCAGGCATGTGCATGCGGATGAGTGCTTTAAAAAAAAAATGCATTACTGTCTATGGGAACACATGCATACGCATGTCCTTGCATATGCATGCGTTTGATGCGCTTGCGTACTTTGGACTGCGCATGTCCAGGAACTGATTGAGACATGCCCATTGAGACACACCCTCCTGGAAATATCGAACGCATGCACATAAAAAAATGCAAACGCAGGCAAAAAACGCATACAAACGCAGCTTTTTTTTCCGCCATGCGCAAGATGCATAAGCATGCGTTTGCGCATGCAGATGATACGCTGCGGACTCAAAGTGCCTGAACATAAAGGTCATTAGTTTGAGACATAAAATCAACATTAGAAGAAGTAAGACAGGCAATTAACAGTAAAAAGAAAGCATTTGCACTACTAAAGCAGGATGGCACCATTGAAGCTCTAAAAAACTATAGGGAGAAAAATACTTTATCTAAAAAACTAATTAAAGCTGCCAAAAAGGAAACAGAGAAGCACATTGCTAAGGAGAGTAAAACTAATCCCAAACTGTTCTTCAACTATATCAATAGTAAAAGAATAAAAACTGAAAATGTAGGCCCCTTAAAAAATAGTGAGGAAAGAATGGTTGTAGATGACGAGGAAAAAGCTAACATATTAAACACCTTCTTCTCCACGGTATTCACGGTGGAAAATGAAATGCTAGGTGAAATCCCAAGAAACAATGAAAACCCTATATTAAGGGTCACCAATCTAACCCAAGAAGAGGTGCGAAACCGGCTAAATAAGATTAAAATAGATAAATCTCCGGGTCCGGATGGCATACACCCACGAGTACTAAGAGAACTAAGTAATGTAATAGATAAACCATTATTTCTTATTTTTAGGGACTCTATAGCGACAGGGTCTGTTCCGCAGGACTGGCGCATAGCAAATGTGGTGCCAATATTCAAAAAGGGCTCTAAAAGTGAACCTGGAAATTATAGGCCAGTAAGTCTAACCTCTATTGTTGGTAAAATATTTGAAGGGTTTCTGAGGGATGTTATTCTGGATTATCTCAATGAGAATAACTGTTTAACTCCATATCAGCATGGGTTTATGAGAAATCGCTCCTGTCAAACCAATCTAATCAGTTTTTATGAAGAGGTAAGCTATAGACTGGACCACGGTGAGTCATTGGACGTGGTATATCTCGATTTTTCCAAAGCGTTTGATACCGTGCCGCACAAGAGGTTGGTACACAAAATGAGAATGCTTGGTCTGGGGGAAAATGTGTGTAAATGGGTTAGTAACTGGCTTAGTGATAGAAAGCAGAGGGTGGTTATAAATGGTATCGTCTCTAACTGGGTCGCTGTGGCCAGTGGGGTACCGCAGGGGTCGGTATTGGGACCTGTTCTCTTCAACATATTCATTAATGATCTGGTAGAAGGTTTACACAGTAAAATATCGATATTTGCAGATGATACAAAACTATGTAAAGCAGTTAATACAAGAGAAGATAGTATTCTGCTACAGATGGATCTGAATAAGTTGGAAACTTGGGCTGAAAGGTGGCAGATGAGGTTTAACAATGATAAATGTAAGGTTATACACATGGGAAGAGGGAATCAATATCACCATTACACACTGAACGGGAAACCACTGGGTAAATCTGACAGGGAGAAGGACTTGGGGATCCTAGTTAATGATAAACTTACCTGGAGCAGCCAGTGCCAGGCAGCAGCTGCCAAGGCAAACAGGATCATGGGGTGCATTAAAAGAGGTCTGGATACACATGATGAGAGCATTATACTGCCTCTGTACAAATCCCTAGTTAGACCGCACATGGAGTACTGTGTCCAGTTTTGGGCACCGGTGCTCAGGAAGGATATAATGGAACTAGAGAGAGTACAAAGGAGGGCAACAAAATTAATAAAGGGGATGGGAGAACTACAATACCCAGATAGATTAGCGAAATTAGGATTATTTAGTCTAGAAAAAAGACGACTGAGGGGCGATCTAATAACCATGTATAAGTATATAAGGGGACAATACAAATATCTCGCTGAGGATCTGTTTATACCAAGGAAGGTGACGGGCACAAGGGGGCATTCTTTGCGTCTGGAGGAGAGAAGGTTTTTCCACCAACATAGAAGAGGATTCTTTACTGTTAGGGCAGTGAGAATCTGGAATTGCTTGCCTGAGGAGGTGGTGATGGCGAACTCAGTCGAGGGGTTCAAGAGAGGCCTGGATGTCTTCCTGGAGCAGAACAATATTGTATCATACAATTATTAGGTTCTGTAGAAGGACGTAGATCTGGGTATTTATTATGATGGAATATAGGCTGAACTGGATGGACAAATGTCTATTTTCGGCCTTACTAACTATGTTACATTAACGGTTCCCTTAAGTGCTAACATTTATTAGCTACAAGTGCTTCTCACTAAATTAGAATATCATCAAAAAGTTGATTTATTTCAGTTCTTCAATACAAAAAGTGAAACTCATATTACATAGAGTCATTACAAACAGAGTGATCTATTTCAAGTGTTTATTTCTATTAATGTTGATGATTATGGCTTATATCCAATGAAAACCCAAAAGTCATTATCTCAGTAATTTAGAATACTTTATAAAACCAGCTTAAAAAAATATTTTAAAATCTGAAATGTTGGCCTACTGAAATGTATGTTCAGTAAATGCACTCAATACTTGGTCAGGGATCCTTTTGCATTAATTACTGCAGCAATGCGGCGTGGCATGGTGGCGATCAGCCTGTGACATTGTTGAGGAGTTATGGAAGCCCAGGTTGCTTTGATAGCAGCCTTCAGCTCGTCTGCATTGTTGAATCTGGTGTCTCATCTTCCTCTTGACAATATCCCATAGATTCTCTATGGGGTTAAGGTCAGGCGAGTGATACTGTTGTTCTTAAACCAGGTATTGGTACTTTTGGCAGTGTGGACAGGTGCCAAGTGTTGATGGAGAATGAAATTTCCATCTCCAAAAAGCTTGTGGGCAGTGGGAACCATGAACTGCTCTAAAATTTTCTGGTAGACGACTGCGCTGACTTTGGTCTTGATAAAACAGAGTGGACCTACACAAGTAGATTTCCATTAATATGCTTGGGTACAGCACTCTGAACAGCCAGCTTCTTTAGCAATGATCTTTTGTCAATGATTGCCTTCTGTACATCTGTCAAGTCAGCAGTATCCCCCATGATTGTGGAACCTACTGAAATAGACTAAGGAATAGTGATGGGCAAATATACTCGTTACTCGAGATTTTCCGAGCACGCTCGGGGGTCCTCCGAGTATTTTTTAGTGCTCGGAGATTTAGTTATCATTGCCGCAGCTGAATGATTTACATCTGTTAGCCAGCATAAGTACATGTGGGGGTTGCCTGGTTGCTAGGGAATCCCCACATGTAATCAAGCTGGCTAACAGATGTAAATCATTCAGCTGAGGAAAACAATCTCCAAGCACTAAAAAAAAAATACTCGGAGGACACCCGAGCGTGTTCGGGAAATCTCGAGTAACGAGTATATTCGCTCATCACTACTAAGGAACCTTTTTAAATGCTTAGGAAGCCTTTGCAGATGTTTTTTGTTAATTATTCTAATTTACTGAAATAATGACTTTTGGGTTTTCATTGGCTGTAAGCCGCAATCATCAACGTTAACATAAATAAACACTTTAAACAGATCACTCTGTAATGACTCTATATAATATAGGAGTTTCACTTTTTGTATTGAAGAACTAAAATTAACTTTTTGATTATATTCTAATTTAGTGAGAAGCACTTGTATATGTTACAACAGAACAAAGGAATAACCCTTTAACGATTAAGTTCAAGTTATTAAAGGGGTCTTCCACAACCAGACCATCTCTTACCAATGGCATTATGGTGTTGCTTACATTTAACCCCCTTCGAACATCGGGAATAATAGTACGCCAATCTTGGACTCCCGGTTTGGTGTGGGTTCCGGCACTGAGCACCTTTCCGGGGACATGTCATTTCATATATACACCTGACAGATGCCCTCAACAGCCGTGGGTGGAATTGCGATTCCACCCACAGCTGTTAACTAATTAAATGCTGCTGTCAATCTCTGACAGCAGCATTTAACTCACGCGCTGTAAGTTGTTTTCGGGCATGCGCAGTTTGCGCTGCCCTTCGAACTTACAACGCAGGCGCTGCAGCACAATACACAGGCGACTGCTGCATGTTGACTTCCTCAAAGTGGTCGCTGTTGCGGCTGCTGCTCCGACCGCGGAAGGTCGTCTGGGAAATGAGGGACGCACCGCAGTGGTCACTGACAAGGTGGTAAATCCGGGAGCCCCAGTGGGACATTAATGAAGGCAGAGCCCGGTGCGCAGAGTATTGAGTGACGGCTGGGAGGCGTTTCTGTCCGTGGGAAGAGACATGCCCCCTGGTCTCATTCGAGGTATCAAGGACAAATTATAAAAGCGATTATTTCAGCGTTTGCAGGGACCCGAACTAAAAGAGCCACCTTGACAGAATGCAGCATTAGTGCTGCACAAGGTGGCTCTTTTAGTTAAAAAAGCCTGGGGGAGGGGGGGTGACAGTTTCCCTTCAAATAAAAAACAACCTAGACATGTTTGGTGTCTGAACTGGTAATGACCTGGCGAATCATAATCGCAGGTCAGTTTTAGCATTTAGTGAACATGGTGAAAAAAAAAAAAAAAACAACTGTGGGATTGTACTTTTTTGCAGTTTCACTGGACTCAATTTTTTTTCCCTATTTTCTAGTACAGTGTTGGTCAAAAATACAAAAAAACAAGCCCTCACATGGCCCTTTTAACCAAAAAATAATAAAAAAAGTTATGGCTCTGGGAAGAAGGGGAGCAAAAAACGAAAATGCAAAAACAAAAATACCTCTGGTCATTAAGTAGTTAAAAGACTTCTATAGTTACCCATTTCTTGGAATGTTAATAGACAGCAGAATATCAAGAAAAGTCCACAGGAGGCCATTAGTGATGTTTATCAGTTTTTATTTCAATCAAAATACAATGTTTATGCACAGATTACATCCTGGGAAAGAAAAAGCATTTAAAACATGAATAGTTGGTAAAATATTCAAATTCTGTAATATCTCCTGCTAGAAAATGAGAACTTGTTAAAGAGAATCTGTCACCAGGGTTTTGCTGTGAAATGTGACAGCAGCATGATATGGGGGCTGAGACCCCGATTCCAGCGATGTGTCACTTGCTGGTCTATTTGCTATCATTTTCATACCATCCCTGTTTTTTCAGCTGTTGATCAAGCAGTGCTCAGATCCTGATCCCTGTGTAACCCCACCCTCATCACTGATTGGTAGCTTTCTGTTAATGTACAGTGTACACATAAAGCTGTTACATCAGTGGGAGGGCGGGGTTACACAAAGCAGTTGACTAAGAGGCACATGAAACCTAGTTCGGTCCTGATAATCTTCTGCTCATAAAACACTTATTTTTATTGAAACACAAAACACACATCCCTAGAATCAGGCTCTCAGCCCCCACATTATGTTGCTCAAAGATTACATATAAAAGCTTGCTGACAGATTCCATTTAGGGAATTACAAGCTGAAGGACTAAACCTTGTTTCCCTTTAGATCGGACAATTAGAGGCAGGTAATAGTTTGGCTGATGCATGACACTGGCCACATCTAAAAGATCATGAAAATAACCTTTTTGCTGAGCTTGCCTACAGAACACAATTTCCTCTGCTGTTTGCCTATGACCAGATAACTATTTCAAGTTTTCTCCATGTAGATTATAAAGTAATATTCTTTTTCCTATTTAAAAAAATTCCCTTTGGGAACATACTTTAAAATTCTCAGAGCAAACATGTCTAGGGGCGAAAGAGTCCAACCTGGCGATATCTGCATTAATGAATGCTTCTGGGTATGAACGCCAATATAGTTAATCTCTAAAATTGCAGGTAATGGGGCTAATACAATCGAGTAGTCAGTTAATGATCTGTCTGTGTACAGTGTAGACATACATATATATGTAGGGCACGTGGATTTGTGCTTGTTGCGGAAGGGCCCATGATGGGGTGGGGTTGTAGTGCGGAGATCTCAGGTTACTTTAGATGTGCTCGGGATGGTTCTGGAGGCAGGTTATGAATTCTGTCACCGGTTTTCCTTCATAACAGATCTGATATACAGCTGTGAAGAGCGGAAACCTGCAAGGCAAAAGAGAATTATTTCAGAGGTCTGGTTAATAAGTTCTTGTTTTTCATGCTTGGCTACGCAAGATAATGAGAAATTCAACAGAAATGCATGTTTAAAATGTGTATTACGGTATTTATGTATTTAATTACAGTGATGCTATACTTTTGGAAACCTTTTTTTTTTTAATAGCTAAAATAATTTATTTTTTTGCAATATAAAAGTCATTACTTTGTTCAGAAACCCCAAAACTGAAGAGGACTCTGTAGCGCCACTTGTTGGAAGCAGTGATCCTACAAGTCACAATCGAGTCTTGAAATGTGACTTAGGATAAAAGTCAAATCAGAATCTCAATTTACAGATATTGCCCCTCGTCAGTGCAAAGTATGAGAAATGATTTGGCTAGGTGAGAGGCTCTGGACTCAGTTTGAAGGGGTAACATTTCTCCTTACCAGAACTGGTATGTCACTCTCCGCAAGGAGAAACATTACCCTTTAGTCTTCAGCACCTAAAACATTTTTCTGACAGTTCCAAGTAATGGCCGTATAAATCTGACGGAGATCTGACGACAATGCACGGACTGGTCAGCGGCTCTCTCAACAGCTGCCTACAAATACATGAAGCTGTCACGCTTGGGTCTGGAGAGCCGCCGGCCAGTCCGTGCCTTGCGGTCCTATTTATACAGCCATCTGCGCCCTTAGAAAAAGCAAAGAGGAGCAACTCGTTTCCTTCATGGCAGCCAGTTTTGAAGTCTGTGCACTGGATTCCGGGAGCTTTCTGGTGAATACTAGGCCTTGTAAAGTCATGACGTGGGGTCTAGTATACTAAAGAGGTGCCCAGAATGCCGGGCACAAAAGTGAAGAATGGCTGCCGCAGAGAACCAGACTGGTCACCAGAGCAAGGCAGTTAAAAATTATCATTGGCTCATAATAATTACAAATCACAACTTGACTAGCTAGGTTACTTATTATATTGAAATAATGCAGTGATTTAATCCTGTCAATAATCTAGAGAGAGGCAAGCCTTATTAGACTGTACATTAGCGATTTTACAAACCATCAATTCCTCAACACTACAAAGAAAGAAAGTTACAATTAAGGTCGCAAGAGAGCACACTGTCTGTTCTGAGCCGGAAAGAGAGCGCTCTCCTGCCGGCTTGTCACTTCTCTTTACCGTCGACGAGGGAGCGCACTGTCAGTATGCAGTGAAAGTAACAGCGGCCATCAGGGACAGTGTACTGAGCATGTGTGGGTATTGCTAACCAGCACATGCTCAGTATAGCAGAGAATAGCCCAGCTCCAGAAAGGGTCGTCCCTGATGACGATTTGTTTAAGGGTGGGGGGACAGCAGTGACCGCAGCACCAGCCACCGGAGGACATCTCATTTGAGAATCCCCAGTGCATGCTAGGAAACTCAAATGGAGCGCCATCTGCAGGAAAAAAATACACAGATAAGAAGGTAGAATAGAGAGGGAAGAGTAGGGATTTTTTAAAATTGAAGTATATGAGAAAAGTGCTTAAACATTAACCGGACTGGGTTTCATAATTCTCTGTTAGGTTGACAACCCCAATACGCGGTGTTTTAACCTTATTAATAGCACAAGCTCAAAAGTTTTGTTTATCCTCAATATTCACATGCACTAGGTTTTGTAGTATTGGATACATTTTTATTGTCTTTTTTACCATATTTTAAATGTTACATTTTAAAATTATTTCGTTATGGAATATACTAATAACAAGGACTATGAGTTATGTACAGTATAAGTCATTTCTCCTTCCTACGTGACCATCATTAAATTTACCAACGAGAGAGAGGTATTCCTAGTATCTGAAGGTAATATGGCTTGGTAAATAGGAAGTAGCTGTGGGTCATCAAAAAAATAATCACTTGTCAAATAAATTCTTTCAAAAGATCAGAGTATAAGCTGTACAGATTCAAATGAAATTCCCGAGCTTTCACAGCGACACATAGCAGGAATGATGTACACTGGACACTGCCGCTCCACCATGTTTAGCTCAAATGCCCATCTCGAATCATGGAAAATAAACAAAATGTCCTTGGGTTGAATTTCCCGTATGTAGCCCAGAATCCTATCAGCCAATGGCTATAGAAGAGAATCCAACCATCAGTTCAGTGAGTTGTTCCCTGCAATGATCGTGATGGCTGACAGTTCGGACCAGCGACATGGTGGTGCCACCGCTCTGAATTGTGCACTCTCCAATGCTGCGAGCGGAGGCAGCTTGGTTTGTGCACCATCAGTGGAGCTCAGCAGGACTAAAGCTGGCCGGATCCAGAGCTGCGCGGAAAGCTGTATAGCAAATAGTCGGCAAGTGCACGCTCCTTGTTTAGGAGACTGGCAAACTCAGACTGCAGAGGTGGCCGGTAACTTTAGCAACGAGCAGTAAAATAATTAACAGAAATCCTCTCCATTCTCAAGAATAAGGATTTTTAATTTAAGAGATAAATTGCAAAGTTTGTTTTTAGAAGCACTTTGTAAATTTACCCATTTAAGAATTAAAGAAGCCCTCCTCCTCCTCCGCTCATCAACATTTTTATCCTTTTAATATATTGCAATAATCATATTATATAGCACTGCGTACTTACAATTGCTCATTTGGACCTTCTACCCAGCTAATTATTCTCATTTCCACTAGATCTATGACATCATGTGATTAAAAATAGACTTGCTGAATCCTTCTAAGCTCCAAGTAGAAACTGCATGAGTCATCATCACAATTACAATTCTACATCACTGCAAAGTCCCTGGCACTGGAGATGAGCAGAGCAGCTGGATCAGGAATTGAATAGGGTGATGACTCATGCAGGGAAAATGTTTCCCGTTTCTACATTGAGCTTAAAATTATTCAACTGGTCTCTTTTTAATCATGTGATGCCTTTAATAGTGTATGCATGTCGTAATGTGAAATCTGGTGGCATATCCACTTTAAAGAAGCGTTCACGTCAAAGTTTTTATACTCTTAATATATTGCAGCCATCATATTATATAGCACTGTATACTTACAATTGCTCATTTTGCCTTTCTACCCCGCTAATTATCTTTTACATTAGGTCTATGACATCAAGTGATTAAAAACGGACTAGCTGAATCCTTCTAAACTATTATGTAAAAACGGGAGATCAGTCCTTGCATGAGTCATGAGTTACTGCAAAGTCACTTGCAGGGGAAGACAAGAGAAGCTGTGTCAAGAGCTGAAGAGAGGAATGATAAATGCAGGGAAATGAGACTTCCTGTTTCTACACAGAGCAGAGAAAAGAGAAGAATTTGCTTGGTAGAAAGGCAAAATGAGCAAAATGATATTATAGGTATTAACAATTTAGTCAAATTTTATTAAGAGCTGAGGGCACTTTGCAAAAATCGTAGAAAGAAAAATTGCACTAATATAACAAAAATGAAAGCCATTTAACAATGTGAAACTTGTTCAATTCTCCACCCTTTACCTTGGAAGCTCCTGAATAAGGACTCCTATGTCACAAAATGCCACACAATGAGGAATGTTTCTTTTGGCTTTGAGCTGGGTACACGACGAGATCTCATTATATTAAAGTTTTGCTAACAGGAGCGCACGGAGCAGGAGATGTTCAATGACTGGAACAGTGGAAAGTGCTCGGCTAATGCAAATTTAGAGACCGCCACATTAATACAGTCACAGCATCAAATTAACCCCCACTACTGATCAAACAATAGAGTATAGAAGATATAAATCCTCATCCCTGCGGTGACCAAATTTAGAACCAGTCATTAGAGATCTCTGTGCCCCCAAGAGGAAAGCCGAGCATGCTGTGCCCGCTATAGATGTGATAACGTGTGAGCGACAGCGGCTGATTGACTTTTCATTGGCTGGTAATGTGCGGCAATAAAACTGTTCAGACGGCACATATGTAAGAATTATTGTAATTACAACCCGCAAGTTATAAGTGGATGTAAGCGGGTAGATATGTGCAGAAGATGTCAAATTACCAGAACAGACATGATTATATAGTGTTAATCAATAGATGAACATCAAGGGGGGTAGACATGTAACAGACCCGGCCGGCAACGTGTCCGTAGTTAAAATGATCTAAATGCTCAGGAAAATAGGAGTTAAGATGCAGAACTGCGCACTGATCAGTATCAACGTATACGCATCCACAGTGGATGACCGGCATAATATAGGCAAAAGTGCCGGGACACAAGTCTTAATCATTGAAATCAGGGTTTCATTCAGTCCAATTGTACAAAATCCAGTCCCTCGGCATGAAATGTACCTTTATTTATTTTTCTTATATAGCACCATTGTATTCTGCAGCACTTTTACAGACATCATCACTATCCCCACTGGGGCTCACAATCTAATTCCCTCTCAACATGTCTTTGAAGTGTGGGGGAAACCAGAGAACCCGGAGGAAACCCACGGAAACACGGGGAGAACATACTAATCCTTGCAGATGTTGTCCTTGGTGACATTTAAACCCGGCACCCCAGCGCTGCAAAGCAACAGTGCTAACCACTGAGCCACCATGCCTTTACTAATATGTATGAAAGAATGGGACTAAAGAGCTCGCTTATATCAGCGCTGTCCTATAATAGGATGTCGCTGGTCAGCTTCAGTCACCGCTCTGTGTATAAAGAATGGTATCTGTAATTGTGACCCCGGCACTGACTGATTAGCGAGCTGTCAGTCAGTGCTTTGGGCACGGTTACAGCTGCCGCTCTCCAAAGCGGTGACTGAATCCGCACCGGTGCCACCTCTATGACTGAAACCCAAACGTTGCCAGAGGAATAAAGTCAATTTCCTCCCAGCACTGGGACTTTAACAGCAGGCAAGTTCAGAAAGCAGATTAACCCCATATCAGCAGGATAATAGCATTTTTTCACGTGACAGGTTTCCTACAAGTTTTCCTAACCATCAGAGAATATGTAAAGTCTGTCTGTCCAGTAACGATTAAGTGGTGTTCTTAGTAGACATATGCCGCAAACCAATGCACAGCGTCAATCTACGGGGCTACGATATCCTCCTGTCCACCATGTACTTACTTCTCTACCATGTTCTTGCTCTTGAGGATGTGGTTGAGCTCAGCTGAGGTCTGTGGTCCCTGCAGTTTTTGTCCGTTCAGCATTTCTATCTCCAGTTGCTCTATAGACTGGCAGAGAAAAACAAAACGCTTAGGTATTTTCTTCCTTTGGGTAACAAATAGCAGATGATCATAAACAGTTATATTAAAAGTAGATTAATTTCTAAGAAATTGAAAAGAAAAAAAAAGAAAAGAAATGGCAAGGATGAGACGTTCTTTTTAAAGCTCAAGACACGTCAAAATGCCCCATAGCGGTGCTAACATACTGCCAGCCGCATTGCTCCCATGATAGACATGCCACAGGATACCCGCTTGTTCCCGCAATGTTTAGTTAACGAGGTCCAGGAAGTTACATGTAAGCTGTGGGCTAAACATGTTCACATGTCCCATTTTTATGTATGATTGGCAACAATATGAGTACTACCATTACCAATGATGGAGTGGGATCCAGTGTTCCTTTGTACAACCTTCAGTCCCTGGGTCTTCAGGTAACAAGAATGGCGGAGCACATTCTGAAACTACTGCCTTAGATACCCAAAATGAAAAAAAGATTGTCCCACCCCTAAATGCGGCTCCAAATTCTTCAGCTGCAAAATCCAACCCCCAGCCTGACAGCTAATACTCCTACCAAATCCCAATACTATCCCTAATTGTACAGTAAAAGCAAGACTCCAAATTCCTCAATTGCCAAGACACAAACTAGTTACACACTATTTTCAGTCTGTATAAGGGTATGTTGCTCACAGGTTTATTATGCAGTACAGCCTAAAACATGCCCCCCCTCCCCCAGAGAATACTGTGAGCTACACCTCGTTAAAAGATAACAAAAATTAGCTCTAAATAAAAAAGGTTTAAATCTCTGGAACTGTATGTCAGTATTTAAAAAAAATAAAAATGGAATACTGGAATACTCAGGGGAGAAGTGGAAATAAAAAGCACAAAAACTGCCCACTTTTGACCTGTTAACAGGTTCCCTTTAAAAGCAGTGTGGAATTGCAGTCACCCAATCCTAAGGATAAGTCATCAATATAAAAGTAGTAGAAGACTCTTTAATTTATCCAAATATGCAGATGTTATACACATGTTATTTCCTTTGCATGCATTGGAACAACACAAAAAAAGAACAACACAGAGACAAAAGGCAGATTGGACATAATTTCACACAAAATTGGGCTGGACAAAATTGTTGGCACCTTTCCAAAATTGTGGGTAAACAACTTTGTTTCAAGCATGTGATGTTCTTTGAAACTCATCTGAGAGCAATATGAAAGTCACACTTGAAACCAGATAAAAATGGGAGAAGTTGACTCACTATTTGCATTGTGTGTGTCACATAGAGAACAGAAAGAGGAGAAGAGAACTGTCTGAGGACTTGAGAACCAAAGTCGTAGAAAACAAATATAACAATCAAGGTTAGAAGTCCATCTCCAGATATCTTTATGTTCAGTTGTCCATAGTACACAACATAATCAAGAAGTTTACAACCCATGGCACTGTAGCTAATCTCCATGGACTTCAGAGAAAAATTGATGAAAGGTTGCAACACAGGATTGTCGAGATGATGGATAAGAAAGTTCTAAAGAAATTCAAGCTGTCCTGTAGGCTCAGGGTGCATCAGTGTGAACTATCTATCAACATTTGAATGTAATGAAACACTATGGCAGGAGATCCAGGAGGGCCCCACTGCTGACACAGACATAATCTCGTCTTGTGGATGGATGAGACCAAGATAAAGCTTTTTTTAAAATCACATCTGTAAGGCTACGTTCACATTTGCGTTGTGCGCTGCTGCGTCGGTGACGCAACGCATGCAAAACGCATAGTTTTGCGATGCATGCATCCTTTTTTTGCCGTTTTTTGGACACAAAAAAATGCATCTTGCTGCGTCCTCTGCGCCCTAAGGCTTGCAGCAAAAAAGACGCATGCATCGCAAAACGTATGCAAATGCATGTCCATGCGTCCCCATGTTAAATATAGGGGCGCATGGCGCGTCGCCGCGGCTGCGCCCGACGCAGCCTGGCAGAACGCAAATGTGAACGTAGCCTTAAGTGGTACTGTTTACCGAAAACTTAATGAGGCCTACAAAGAAAAGAACACAATATCTACTGTCAAATATGGTGGAGGTTCAAAGATGTTTTGGGGTTGTTTTGCTGCCTCCAGCACTGGGTGCCTTAATTGAATGAAAGACATGCTGAAATCTGAAGATTACCAAAGGATTGTGGCTTGCAATGTAGTGCCCAATGTCAGAAAACTGGGTTTGTGTCCTAGGTCATATGTCTTCCAGCAGAACAATGACCACAAACATACTTTAAGAAGCACACAGAAATGAATGGAAACAAAGCGCTGGAGAGTTCTGAAGTGGCCAGCACTTGGTCCAGATCCAAATCCCATTGAACACTTGTGGGGAGATCTTAAAATTGCTGTTGGAAGAAGGTACCCCTCAAATATAAGAGACCTGGAGCAGGTTGCAGAAGAAGAGTAGTCCAAGATTCCCGATGAGAGGTGAGAAGCTCGCTGATGGTTATAGAAAGCGATTGGTTGCAGGTATTTATTCCGAAGAGTGTGCAACAAAATATAAAGTTAGGGTGCCATCAGCTTTGTCCAGCTCAGTTTGGGGGATTTGTGTGAAATTATGCCCAATTTGCCCTTTTCTCTATGTTTTTTTGGTGCTGTGCTAATACACACAAAGGAAATAAACATGTGCATAATAATAATTTTCTTGCAGACATACTTCATTTTCTATAACAAATTCAAGGGCCATGACTAAAATGCATTTGAACATTTTGATTGCCTTTTCCTGGTTGTATTTATCTAATACATTTTAGTATGAGCGTAAAATACTTTTTAACTCAACTAGATATTTGGAGGCATCTTTGTGTTAGAATTCATTGATGGTATCATCACCGCTTTAACATGAAGGAATTCAGTATGTTCTTACCTTGCCAGTGCGGGCAAATGCTTCACCAACTTTCCTATTCCTGCCTCCATAACATGTGGTTATGAGATCGGCCACCCCGCAGCTCTCCAGGAAAGTGGCAGATGTAACCGGTCCAACACAAAAGAGTTTGGAAAAGGCAATCATCTCCATTAACCCCAGGCGGATAACAGCGGCTTTTGTGTTATCTCCAAAACCAAGTCCATCACAGAAGCCGGCGCCAACTGCAACAATGTTCTGACAAGAGAGTAAAATAATTATTACGGTAGTTATGCATCCGATACCAGTTGACACAGAATAGCTTCCTTGAGAAGTGGTGGTCTTAGATTACATAAGTGGCTCTCAAGAGGAGCAACGCACATTGAACTCCTCAGGGGCATTTGTGATGGTGATTGGTGCCGTGGAACTTGCCCCTAAGAGTGTGACAAAAAAGCTGGCAGACCGAAAACCCAGGCAGGGCCATCAAAACTGGACTTCTGCCAAGTGGAAAAACTGCTGAACTGGATTTCTGATATCGGGCATGGAAGTAGTAATTTAAGTTACAAATCATACTCCACGAGATCCAACCATAGTGGCAAAATCAATGTGGTTACAAGGAGTGACATTATGATATTAAGTTTGAATCTCCTCTAGGGTAGTCTTAGCATGGACATATTGCTAGGACAGGATACCAATGTTCAATACGTCAGGTCTGAATGTAGCTCAAAAATGGTGTTCTAGTTATGGTTGGATGCCTGCCGATCTGCAGTATAGGAAAGTACAAAAATGGGTGAAAACAGTACAAACACATCTGTCAACGGCGAAACATAACAATAACAGAAGATTGTGAAAGAATTTAAAAGAAAAAAAAAAAACAACTACAGTATATCAACAGCTTGGCAGTGGTTCTCTCAGCCTTCGTTTATTGAATTCAGCCTATTAGAACACCACTTAATTAATTTCTGACCGGATATGCATACAGCTGTTCACCGTCCTAACCAATACATTGCTCAGCAGAGCAGAATGTTCTTTCATTATTGTAATAAGCCTGATTAGAGCAGATGGTAATGTAAAAAACTAAAGACTATTGTAGCAGGGATTTCTGCTAATGAAATTGCATTAAATAAAAGTACAAATGAAACAATAATTACATCGTTCACACTTATTGCGCATTTACAAAACTTCCTAACCTTCCTTTTATCTCACATAGAATGAAGTCAGGAACTCTTGAATGCACCTGTACATAGAGGCACTGAATGCTGCAGTCCCTCCAGGATCTGTGCAATGTACTCTAGATAGAAAAATCTACGCACCCTATTAAAATACAAATTCTGTCATGTAAAAAAAATCAAACCAATAAGAATCATTTCAGTGCTTTTTCCACTGTTAATGTCACCCATAATCTGTACAAATCCATTGAGAAACAAACTGAAATTATTTTGAAAGGGAAAATAAAAATAAAAAAAGTAAAATAACGTGGTTGCGTAATTGGCAACACCCTTCCTGACATTTGAAGTATATATACAAAACACCCACACACACGTCATAGTTGGCAAGTACTACCCTACAGATTAGGTATGCATACATCATGGCGACAGCCCACGCACAGGAGCTGTGAGCAGGTGATCGCCGCAGGGTGTTCAGCTGAAATATAGGGGGCTTCCACGTTACCAGTAGTACAAAAGCTCTAGAAAACTGAAATGGCTCCTTGCCTCCCCCCCTAAAAAAACACTAATTCTGCACTCCCAAATCCAAATGCCCCCTTCTTTCTTAGCCCAATTGTGAGTAAACCACATTTAGCATCCACATATTTTGCATTTCTGTAGCGATGAGAGCCCTCCTAATTTACGAGCATGTGTCTCCAGAAGCATGAGCTGGGCACCACCACGTACTGGGCACTACAATGTACTGGACACTACAACGGCATTTGCAAGTTTCACTTAGCAACATCCATTGCTGCTTGTTTCTGGAAAACACCCATGGAGTCAATATCGTGTACACCTGTAGATAAATTCCCCAAAGGTATACAATTTACTAAATAGGATCACTTGAGGGGGAATTCTGCTCTTCTAGCACTTAGGGGCTCTGTATATGGAGTCTGCAAACTCTTCTAGCAAACTATGCACTCTAGGAGGCAAATTGCCCTCCATCCCTCCAGAGTCTTGCTGTATGGCTAAGAAGTACTATTCAGCCACATAAGGAGTATTTCTACATTCGGGAGAAATTGTAGGACAATTTGGTGCCATTTTTTACCCATTTCCCAGTATGAAAATATAAAATTTGGAGCTTACACAATTTTGGTGGTAAAAATGTAATTA
The DNA here is from genome assembly GCF_032444005.1 of Ranitomeya imitator. Taxonomy (NCBI): domain Eukaryota; kingdom Metazoa; phylum Chordata; class Amphibia; order Anura; family Dendrobatidae; genus Ranitomeya; species Ranitomeya imitator. The sequence goes on along the minus strand of NC_091284.1, from coordinate 735,996,593 downwards.
TTTTTTCTTCAGTGCCCAATGGTAGAAAATTATGGGACCCACCTGTGGTGTCAATATGATCACTCCACCCCTAGATGAATTCACTGAGAGGTGTAGTTTGTTAAATGGGGTTACTTATCAGGGGTTCTGCTGTTCTGGCACCTCATGGGCTATGCCAATGTGACATGGCACGCTCAGACCATTCCATCAAAACCTGAACTCTATTATGAGGCGCCTTCGTTTCGACTAGACTGCGCCTCAAAAGTAGTTTTCCACCACATATGGGATATCGGGGTCTTCAGAAGAAATTGCAAGACAAATTCTATGGTGCAATCTCTCCTTGTGAAAATGGAAAATTTGGGGCTACAAGAACATTTCTGTAGAAAAAAAATGTGATTTTTTTTTTTTTTTTTATCTTCACAGCTCTAAAACTTCTGTGAACACCTGGAGGTTCAAGGTGCTCACCACACATCTAGACAAGTTACTTGAGGGGTCTAATTTACAAAATGGGTTCACTTGTGGGGTGTTTCCACTGTTTAAGCACATCAGGGGCTCTCCAAACGAGACATGGTGTCCGCTAATGATTCCAGCAAATTGTGCATTCAAAAAGTCAAACGATGCTCCTTCCCTTCAGAGCCCTGCTGTGCATCCAAACAGTAGTTTTCTCCCACATATTGGGTATCGACGTGCACAGGAGAAATTTCACAACAAATTGTGGAGTCAATTTTCTCCTGTTACGATTGTGAAAATAAAAAAATAGGGTCTAAAGTAAAAAATTTTAAAAAGTTAAATGTTCATTTTTTTCTTTCCATATTGCGTGAAGCAACTGAAGAGTTAATAAACTTGAGCACCTTGAGGGGTGCTGTTTTTAGAATGGTGTCACATTTGGGTGTCTGTCATATAGGCCCATCAAAGTCACTTCATATGTGATGTTGTCCCTAAAAACATGGTTTTGTAAATTTTGTGTAAAACTGAGAAATTTCTGGTCAACTTTTAACCCTTCTACCTTCCTAACCCCAAAAAATTATGTCACAAAAATTGTGCTGATGTAAAGTAGACCTGTGGGAAATGTTATTTATTAAATATTTTGTGTGACATAACACTGATTTAAGTGTTTAAAAAATTAAAAGTTGCTAAATTTTCTAAATTTCCATCAAATTTCCATTTTTTTCACAAATAAATGCAAGTCATATTGAACAAATCTCACCACTATAATGAAGTACAATATATCTAAAAGAAAAAAAAAAACAATCTCAGAATCAGTGGGATCCATTGAAGCGTTCCAGAGCTATTACCACAAAAGGTGACACTGGTCAGAATGGTAAAATTTGGCCTGGTCATGAAGGCAAAAACAGGCTCAGGGGTGAAGGGGTTTAACTGCAGATATGGGATTAATCTGTAGGTTAACAGCGTTCATAGCCTGCGTGGCACCTGTACTTAAGGTACTGTCACATTTAGCGACGCTGCAGCGATCTAGACAACGATGCCGATCGCTGCAGCGTCGCTGTGTGGTCGCTGGAGAGCTGTCACATAGACAGCTCTCCAGCGACCAACTGGTAACCAGGGTAAACATTGGGTTACTAAGCGCAGGGCCGCGCTTAGTAACCCGATGTTTACCCTGGTTACCAGTGTAAATGTAAAAAAAAACCAAACACTACATACTTACATTCCGGTGTCTGTCCCCCGTCGCTGTGCTTCTCTGCACTGTGTAAGCGCCCCCGGAAAGCACAGGCGCCGGCCAGGTTAGTAACGCTATTAACCTGCAGAGTTAGTCCACATCTGCAGGTTAATGTTTTTTGCTCGTGACAGGTTCCCTTTAACCTCCTATAAATATTAGTTGCTCTAGAACGATTTTCCTGACATGTTCTTGCTTTCCAAAAAAAAAGAAAAAAAGCCATGGTGCGTAAACAGCTTACAACACGCTAAAGGAATCTCATTGTTGAAAGTTATCAGTCAGGCTAAAAAAAGGATTTAAAAAGAAAAGGTTTTACAAGGCATTAGATATACCAGTTGCTTAAATTTGTCACAACATTACTTAGAACTTGGGGTCCCTCAAAAATTGATGAAAATATCAAAAGAAAATTGGTCACAGTGGCTGCCAAGAAGCCCATAACAACATTAAAGGAGCTGCATGAATTTCTGGCAAGTACGGTACTTATGTATTGCAAGTGACAATCTTACATATTCATCATTCCCTATTATTTTAGTTCTTTATTTTTCTTTTTCCACCCAAAAGGACTTCAGTATGTTTATCAATTCGATTGCTTTTTACTTATTTAGTTACAGCAAGGTTTATGTTTATTTTGCCAACTTATTTATTTTTACCAACTTAAACCAAGCTCAAGTTTTGTGTTTTTTCTCTTTGTATTTTTGCATTCTGTGCAAGTCGACATGTGGTCTCCCTCCCTTGAGCTGGAAATTACATTTAAAAGCTGGTGTCCACAGGTAGGGACCCGGTCCTTTGTCTGCACATATTCACACACTGAGGTCAAATCTGACACATGGTAAGCTTTTTAATATTAGGCAGTGTAGGACTGTCCCGATCAGGGTCACCTTGTCGACGGTGGGATGGCTGTTATGCTATTTTTGATCAAAAACAGTATTACTAATAACCCTGTGCTATTTAAATACAATCTTGCTTTTTAATTATAGCAGGGTTTATGTTAATTTTGCTTCTTGTAGGTTTTGATTGTACACCTATAAGGTCACCCATAATCTGTACAAAGTTCTGAAATGATTCTTGTGGTTATCATTGTTTTACATGACAAAACCCAAGCATTTAAACAGGTGTGTGGACGTTTTACATCCACTGTACATAGAGCCACAGTGAATGCCTGAGTCCTACAGCACCTTTATATGACTAATGTATGATGTGATGCTAACTTGTACTATGGCTTTTCTCGTTATATGCTTCTACATGTGGACAAAAAGATAGTAGAGTGAAAACAAGCATATTAACAGTGCACGTTCTCATATGGTCAGTGTACACTTACTAACAAGAATAATGCCGTTCTTAGCAGGTCAGTGAGAACAGAATGGGTTGATCTTGACTTAGTCCAATGCATGCAATGTAATCTTCAGCCGGCACAAGATGGTAAAAATCTGGCAGATGGCCAACACGATTACAAACATTTACAAATTTAGCAGAGGTAAAAAGGATATTCTGCCAATAGGACATTGATCAAGGGGGTAATGGTTCTATTTGAGAAGACCGCCAGCTGGCATCTAGAGTCTTCTAGAGAAGGCAATGCTCTGTGGGAAAAAAAAACTTCTGCAAATTTGCTCTCCTCCAACAGGAAGATTGCTTTCTTCTGAGACTCAGATGACAGTGTGCGAGCCAGCAACTCTGACCGGCAGTAAAAAGGTTGCTGCCGCACACAGGCGTTGGATGATGAGAGTACTACTCCCGTCATCCTACACTTGCTCTCACTGATAGCAGTGAGAGCAGGTGTACATTGAGGAGAGTAGTCATCTGTCCGCACCGGTGCAATAAATTAAAAAAAATGGCGTGGGTTCCCCTCTATTTTCGATAACAAACGCAGGTAAAACTGACAGCTACAGGCTGCAACCCCCAGCTGTCAGCTATATATTGGCTAGTTATCAAAAATAGAGGAGTCCTCAGCCATATTTTTTTAATTACTTAAATAAATAATGTAAAAACAGTGTGGGGTCCCTTTCATTTTTGACAAATAGCCAATTCTGGAGTTTTGCCCGACTCTTCCCTTGCCCTGGTGTGGTTGCAAGTGGGCTAATAGGTTTGGGGTTGATGTCAGTTTTATGGGTGCTGACATCAACCCCAGGTGTTAGTAATGGATAAGCGTCTATAACACCCCTTCATTACTACCACTATAGACCAGCATCATGTGCATCCATCGCAATGTGCGTTTCCCTCCTTCTGGGAACGTTTCGGGGTTGAGAGACATCACTGGTTTAAAAGCCAGGGCCAAACAATGGGAAAGAACTACATGGGTGCAGTTGCATGCATTACGTCCGAGCAGTGTCACATGTAATACGGACTTCCAGTGTGTGGGCCGGTGGTACGCAGAGGTTCCGGTCACACCCAGATGGCTGCAATTAAATACACTCTCACAGGCAATACCATAATTTTTTACTTTACATACTGAGCAATTCCAATTTATGCCGGTTTTAATGTTATAATGTTGGGATGCAATCTGTACACTATTACTAGGTCACTATTTAGACTCTCCAAACATCTACCATCTGTGAGGCGCCTTTTTATATATTGGGGGTTGACGGAAGTTCAGCGTGCCACGAGGCTAGGATTACGGCAAACACCGAGAGGTAATATGTATGAGATCAGATTCTGATCTCTTGATTGTGTTCATGTGTGGGCTGTACGGGAGATGCAATAGGGGTTTGTCTGGGGATTTTCTTGGCAGCTTTGTACTTTCCTTATACTGATACTGGCGATACATGCAGGTTATATGGGCTATCCCTGGTGATTGGATTAGCGTTTCAATACGGATATAAGGTCTATCCATGCCATATTTAACACTGGGCAATTGCCCTTGAAATGGGGGGAGTAATTTTATCTCTCCATTTGTGGTAAGGGGACAGGAGTATACAGTGTGCTTTGACATTTTTTTGATAGTCGCAGACAGTGCCCTATATATGTAATCTGTACCGGTATTTTAAAACTATTTACATTGCGTGGCCCTACCAATTTTGAGGTAACATATGACATATGTACGATACCATAAGATGTATGTGTTCTGCCGATTCGTGAGCTGACCTGTCTGGTTTTCACTAATTTTGATTGTGAGGCATTTTTTAAGTGTATGTGGTTTTTACATGTTAATAAAGTTATTTGTTTAAATTTAAAACGCTTCTTTACTATGTGGAGTTTAATAACTCTATTAGTAGTATGTATTTAGCCTTTTTATATATGTAGATTTTTAAATTAGTATACTATATACTTTTTAACATTTGTGTTTACTTTCAGGGACTTATTTTATTGCCGAGTTGGTGTGGTAATAAACACTTAGAAATGCTGTCCCTTCTGGTTTAGTGTACATTTTTGGATTACTATATGTATTCCCATGTATGCATGCACAATATAACCTTTTGTCTTTGTGCTATACAAGCGATTATTCAATTCTTTACACCATTATAATCCTCTTATATTTCAGGCTTTATAACTCCTCATTGCCATGTAACCAACAATCAAACATAATATTGCAAATTAAAACGTGTATTCAACAAATGTCCGTCCTGACTGAGAATAAACCTCCACAAGGGTAGAATAAAGTCTGATCAAGTATTTGTTGAAACATTAACTAAATAAAGGGCTATTCAAAGTCAGAGTCTGGCAGAAACAGGGAAAGCAGCAAGCGCCAAGCCAAAGTCAATAGTCCCCATTTGCATAATAGTGAGCAAACATCCTTGTTTGTGACCAGAATCATCAGGTCTGCCAACAATCAGGCATGAACTTGGGCATTCTGGATTTAGGATGCTGTTTTTCAGGTTAAGGGTATGTGCACACGTCAGGATTTTCTAGTTTTTTTGCGCGTTTTTTGTGCATTTTTTTTTCTTCGTTTTTTTCCCCAATGCATAGAATACCGGGAAAAACACGAAAAATCCGCAAAATTAATGAACATGCGGCTTTTTTTTACCACAATGCGTTTTTTTTACGGAAAAAAATGCATCATGTGCACAAAAATTGCAGAATGCATTCGAAATGATAGGATGCATATGTCTGCAGTTTGTAATGCGTTTTTATCGCGAAAAAACAGCTAAAAAAAAAACCTGAACGTGTGCACATACCCTAAGATCTGCGAATATTTTGGGTGCACTGCTGCTCCATTCTAATGGGCAGTGGTGTAACTACAGTCATGGACAAAAATTTTGAGAATGAGACAAATATTAATTTTTCCAAAGTCTACTGCTTCATTTTTTCTAATGGCAATTGGCATATACTCCTGAATGTCAGAGTGATCAGCTTAACAGCAATTACTGTACTTGCAAAGTCAATATTTGCCCAGAAAATGAACTTTAACCCCCAAAACACATTTCAACATCATTGCAGTCCTGCCTTAAAAGGAGCAGCTAACATTGTTTTAGTGATTGATCCATTAACACAGGTGTGGGTGTTGATGAGGACAGGGCTGGCGATCAATCAGTCATGATTAAGTAAGAAAGACATCACTGGACACTTTAAAAGGAGGCTGGTGCTTGGTATCATTGTTTCTCTTCAGTTAACCATGGTTATCTCTAAAGAAACACGTGCAGCCATCATTGCACTGCACAAAAATGGCCTAACAGGGAAGAGTATCACAGCTACAAAGATTGCACCTCAGTCAACAATCTATCACATCATCAAGAACTTCAAGGAGAGAGCTTCCATTGTTGTCAAAAAGGCTCCAGGGCGCCCAAGAAAGACCAGCAAGCGCCAGGACCGTATCTTAAAACTGTTTCAGCTGCGGGATCGGACTACCAGCAGTGCTAAGCTTGCTCAGGAATGGCAGCAGGCTGGTGTGAGTGCTTCTGCACGCACTGTGAGGCGGAGACTGTTTGAGCAAGGCCTGGTTTCAAGGAGGGCAGCAAAGAAGCCACTTCTCTCCAGAAAAAACATCAGGGACCGACTGATATTCTGCAAAAGGTACAGGGAGTGAACTGCTGAGGACTGGGGCAAAGTCATTTTCTCTGATGAATCCCCTTTTCGATTGTTTGGGACATCTGGAAAACAGCTTATTCGGAGAAGAAGAGGTGAGCGCTACCACCAGTCTTGTCTCATGCCAACTGTAAAGCATCCTGAAACCATTCATGTGTGGGGTTGCTTCTCAGCCAAAGGAATCGGCTCACTCACAGTCTTGCCTAAAAACACAGCCATGAATAAAGAATGGTACCAGAATGTCCTCCAAGAGCAACTTCTCCCAACCGTCCAAGAGCAGTTTGGCGCCCAACAATGCCTTTTCCAGCATGATGGAGCACCTTGCCATAAAGCAAGGGTGATAACTAAATGGCTCATGGAACAAAACATAGAGATTTTGGGTCCATGGCCTGGAAACTCCCCAGATCTTAATCCCATTGAGAACTTGTGGTCAATCATCAAGAGACTGGTGGAGAAACAAAAACCAACAAATTCTGGCAAAATGCAAGCATTGATTATGCAAGAATGGACTGCTATCAGTCAGGATTTGGTCCAGAAGTTGATTGAGAGCATGCCAGGGAGAATTGCAGAGGTCTTGAAGAAGAAGGGTCAACACTGCAAATATTGACTTGCTGCATTAACTCATTCTAACTGTCAATATAACCTATTGGTACTCATAATATGATTGCAATTATATTTCTGTATGTGATATAAACATCAGACAAACACTAATAAAAACCAGAGGGCAGCAGATCATGTGAAAATATAATTTTGGTGTCATTCTCAAAACTTTTGGCCATGACTGTAGAGTCCAATGGGCCCCGGTGCAGAATTTGGACATGGGCCTCCCTCCCCTCATTATGTAATAACTAGATGGCAGCCCGATTCTAAAGAAATCGGGAGTCTAGAATCCATATATAGTTTATTTATTCAAATGTAAGAATAATACAATTAATAAATAATAGTAAGAAAGAACAAAAATAATAGGCAGTATATGGAGAAAACACCAAACAAAAGTTCAAAATTGGTGTGAAAATGTCACTGAACCACTTCACAACTAAATATATATAGTTTTGGTAAATGGTATTATCATTTTTTTGACGAAATTCGGCAGGAGCTTGAAGAGCAACGTCACTGGGCCCGCCTCCACGCAGTAGAAACTTGCTGTGAGGTAAAAATTCAAAAATCACACCAAAATGGCGGGCGGAGTGTGTCACAGTACGGCACGTTTCTGATTGGTCGCTCGCAGCAGGCGGCAACCAATCAGACACTGGACACTGTTGACGTCACTTATCTCCGGAGATTAGCTCCGGACAAAGCCACGGAAGTTGGCACAAATTGCAGGAAGTAGTATTCTAGGCAATTATATATTAGATGTATCCCATCCTGGGCTCCACCCTGGTATAATGTCCCTCAATCTGGGCCCATCTTAGCATACATGTCTCACATCCTGGTATATATGTTCCCCATCCTCAGACAAGCCTGGTATGGTTCCCCATCCTGGGCCCCATCAGGTTATATATATTCGTGAAAACATATATACAGTGTGGTGTGTGTGTGTGTGTCTCCCATCCTGGTATACATGTCCCTCATCCTGGGCCCCATACAGAGATATATATATATATATATATATATATATATACAGTGGGGCAAAAAAGTATTTAGTCAGTCAGCAATAGTGCAAATTCCACCACTTAAAAAGATGAGAGATGTCTGTAATTTACATCATAGGTAGACCTCAACTATGGGAGACAAACTGAGAAAAAAAAATCCAGAAAATCACATTGTCTGTTTTTTTAACAATTTATTTGCATATTATGGTGGAAAATAAGTATTTGGTCAGAAACAAACAATCAAGATTTCTGGCTCTCACAGACCTGTAACTTCTTCTTTAAGAGTCTCCTCTTTCCTCCACTCATTACTTGTAGTAATGGCACCTGTTTAAACTTGTTATCAGTATAAAAAGACACCTGTGCACACCCTCAAACAGTCTGACTCCAAACTCCACTATGGTGAAGACCAAAGAGCTGTCAAAGGACACCAGAAACAAGATTGTAGCCCTGCACCAGGCTGGGAAGACTGAATCTGCAATAGCCAACCAGCTGGGAGTGAAGAAATCAACAGTGGGAGCAATAATTAGAAAATGGAAGACATACAAGACCACTGATAATCTCCCTCGATCTGGGGCTCCACGCAAAATCCCACCCCGTGGGGTCAGAATGATCACAAGAACGGTGAGCAAAAATCCCAGAACCACGCGGGGGGACCTAGTGAATGAACTGCAGAGAGCTGGGACCAATGTAACAAGGCCTACCATAAGTAACACACTACGCCACCATGGACTCAGATCCTGCAGTGCCAGACGTGTCCCACTGCTTAAGCCAGTACATGTCCGGGCCTGTCTGAAGTTTGCTAGAGAGCATTTGGATGATCCAGAGGAGTTTTGGGAGAATGTCCTATGGTCTGATGAAACCAAACTGGAACTGTTTGGTAGAAACACAACTTGTCGTGTTTGGAGGAAAAAGAATACTGAATTGCATCCATCAAACACCATACCTACTGTAAAGCATGGTGGTGGAAACATCATGCTTTGGGGCTGTTTCTCTGCAAAGGGGCCAGGACGACTGATCCGGGTACATGAAAGAATGAATGGGGCCATGTATCGTGAGATTTTGAGTGCAAACCTCCTAACATCAGCAAGGGCATTGAAGATGAAACGTGGCTGGGTCTTTCAACATGACAATGATCCAAAGCACACCGCCAGGGCAACGAAGGAGTGGCTTCGTAAGAAGCATTTCAAGGTCCTGGAGTGGCCTAGCCAGTCTCCAGATCTCAACCCTATAGAAAACCTTTGGAGGGAGTTGAAAGTCCGTGTTGCCAAGCGAAAAGCCAAAAACATCACTGCTCTAGAGGAGATCTGCATGGAGGAATGGGCCAACATACCAACAACAGTGTGTGGCAACCTTGTGAAGACTTACAGAAAACGTTTGACCTCTGTCATTGCCAACAAAGGATATATTACAAAGTATTGAGATGAAATTTTGTTTCTGACCAAATACTTATTTTCCACCATAATATGCAAATAAATTGTTAAAAAAAACAGACAATGTGATTTTCTGGATTTTTTTTTCTCAGTTTGTCTCCCTTAGTTGAGGTCTACCTATGATATAAATTACAGACGCCTCTCATCTTTTTAAGTGGTGGAACTTGCACTATTGCTGACTGACTAAATACTTTTTTGCCCCACTGTATATATATTATTCCATGGCACTTTACATGTGAGGAAGGGTATATATATATATATATATACATATATATATATATATATATATATATATATATATATATACATATACAGGTCCTTCTCAAAAAATTAGCATATAGTGTTAAATTTCATTATTTACCATAATGTAATGATTACAATTAAACTTTCATATATTATAGATTCATTATCCACCAACTGAAATTTGTCAGGTCTTTTATTGTTTTAATACTGATGATTTTGGCATACAACTCCTGATAACCCAAAAAACCTGTCTCAATAAATTAGCATATCAAGAAAAGGTTCTCTAAACGACCTATTACCCTAATCTTCTGAATCAACTAATTAACTCTAAACACATGCAAAAGATACCTGAGGCTTTTATAAACTCCCTGCCTGGTTCATTACTCAAAACCCCCATCATGGGTAAGACTAGCGACCTGACAGATGTCAAGAAGGCCATCATTGACACCCTCAAGCAAGAGGGTAAGACCCAGAAAGAAATTTCTCAACAAATAGGCTGTTCCCAGAGTGCTGTATCAAGGCACCTCAATGGTAAGTCTGTTGGAAGGAAACAATGTGGCAGAAAATGCTGTACAACGAGAAGAGGAGACCGGACCCTGAGGAAGATTGTGGAGAAGGACCGATTCCAGACCTTGGGGAACCTGAGGAAGCAGTGGACTGAGTCTGGTGTGGAAACATCCAGAGCCACCGTGCACAGGCGTGTGCAGGAAATGGGCTACAGGTGCCGCATTCCCCAGGTAAAGCCACTTTTGAACCATAAACAGCGGCAGAGGCGCCTGACCTGGGCTACAGAGAAGCAGCACTGGACTGTTGCTAAGTGGTCCCAAGTACTTTTTTCTGATGAAAGCAAATTTTGCATGTCATTCGGAAATCAAGGTGCCAGAGTCTGGAGGAAGACTGGGGAGAAGGAAATGCCAAAATGCCTGAAGTCCAGTGTCAAGTACCCACAGTCAGTGATGGTGTGGGGTGCCATGTCAGCTGCTGGTGTTGGTCCACTGTGTTTCATCAAGGGCAGGGTCAATGCAGCTAGCTATCAGGAGATTTTGGAGCACTTCATGCTTCCATCGGCTGAAATGCTTTATGGAGATGAAGATTTCATTTTTCAGCACGACCTGGCACCTGCTCACAGTGCCAAAACCACTGGTAAATGGTTTACTGACCATGGTATTACTGTGCTCAATTGGCCTGCCAACTCTCCTGACCTGAACCCCATAGAGAATCTGTGGGATATTGTGAAGAGAAAGTTGAGAGATGCAAGACCCAACACTCTGGATGAGCTTAAGGCCGCTATTGAAGCATCCTGGGCCTCCATAACATCTCAGCAGTGTCACAGGCTGATTGCCTCCATGCCACGCCGCATTGAAGCAGTCATTTCTGCCAAAGGATTCCCGACCAAGTATTGAGTGCATAACTGAACATTATTATTTGATGTTTTTTTTGTTTGTTATTAAAAAACACTTTTATTTGATTGGATGGGTGAAATATGCTAATTTATTGAGACAGGTTTTTTGGGTTATCAGGAGTTGTATGCCAAAGTCATCAGTATTAAAACAATAAAAGACCTGACAAATTTCAGTTGGTGGATAATGAATCTATAATATATGAAAGTTTAATTGTAATCATTACATTATGGTAAATAATGAAATTTAACACTATATGCTAATTTTTTGAGAAGGACCTGTATATATATATATATATATATATATATATATATATATATATATATATATATATATAATAAAAACAAGTACAGTAATCTTGAACAATGCAAGTCACAACTGGTACAGGAGGAGAGAGGACCCTGCCCGCGAGGGCTCACAGTCTGCAGGGGATGGGTGAGGATACACTAGGAGAGGGTAGAGCTGGTCAAGCGGCGGTTCAGTAGGTTGAGGATCACTGCAGGCTGTAGGCTTGTCGAAAGAGGTGGGTCTTCAGGTTCTTTTTGAAGGTTTCTATGGTAGGCGAGAGTCTGATGTGTTGGGGTAGAGTTCCAGAGCATGGGGGAAGCACGGGAGAAGTCTTGGATGCGGTTGGGGGAAGAAGAGATGAGAGGGGAGTAGAGAAGGAGGTCTTGAGAGGATCGGAGGTTGCGTATAGGTAAGTACCGGGAGACCATATATATATATGTCCTCAATTCTGACTCTGTTCTTAAATGCATAGAAAATAAATAAATGATTCTGCTCACCTTCCCCCTACTCTCCCGCCGCCCTCTTCAGAGGCCAGTAGCTGACTTCAGCATGCAAACATCGGTAGCGCATGATGTCACTGTCATGCACCACCAGTCACTTGCATGCCAACGCAGAGAATGTTTTTGGGGTCACTATTCTTCAGTAGTAATAGCGCAAATAAATCTGTTAGCACATAGTGAAGTTAGGGGTGATCGCTAACAGTCAGTGAACGACGCTTGCTCGTCTCACTGAGGCAGGAGGTTGCACAAACCGGAGAAGTAGCATTTAGTGCAGGGACAAGAGCAGCTGCACACCAATTCGATGCCCACACTCCCAGGCTCAGGGTGAGGAGAGTGGAGGGTGAAACACTTGGAGCTGAGTACAGAAGAGAGGACTGTGGTTGTAGCTGTGCGAACGTCACACTGTATAGTATTTTGAAGAGAGTTTGCAGGAATTTTTGCCCATTCATTTGTGAGGTCAGAAACAGATATTGGAGAAGGCCTGGCCTGTGATCTCCGTTCCAGAGTTCAAGGAGGTCGATGTCAGAGTTCTGGGTCGCCGATCAAATTCTTCCACACCAAACTCCTCCAACCTTATATTTAGGGACCCTGCTTTGTGCACAGGCATGCTGGAACAGAAAAAGACCTTCCCAAAACTGTTCCCACACAGTTGAAGGCTATAATTGTCCAAAATGTCTTGGCATGCTGAGTCCTAAGGAGTGTTGTTTCACCTTGTGGAGAGTGACACACCAGCTCTGGCATGCCAAGGTAAGGAGGCTTATTCACCATGCATTGATCCTCTGGGACATGGAATATGCAAATTGCCTCTTCAGAAAAAAAGAGAACTTGAACTCTATAGCGCCACCTGTTGGAAGCAGCGATCCTACAAGTCACTATCGACCCTTTAAGGCTGGGTTCACACTTTGCGGTTTTTACCGCGGAACCGCCGCAATTTTGATGCTGCGGGTCCGCAGCAGTTTCCATAGCGTTCCCATTTACATGTAAACCCTATGGAAACAGCAAACCGCTGTGCACATGCTGCGGGAAAAACCACGCAGAGGTTTAAAACACGCAGCATGTCACTTCTTTGTGCAGAATCGCCCATAGGAATACATTGAACCGCTTACTTCCCGCATGGAGCTGTGCCCACGTTGCGGGAAGTAAGCGGATAATGTGCGGTTCCTACCCGGGGTGGAGGAGAGGAGACTCTCCTCCAGGCCCCGGGAACCATATTTGGGGTTAAAAAAAAAGAATAAAAATAAAAAATCATGTTATACTCACCCTCTGAAGTCTCAGCGCTGCACGCGGCCGTCCGGTCAGAGTAGCTGTGCGATCAGGACCTTCGGTGACGTCGCGGTCACATGACTGACGTCACGAAGGGTCCTGGTCGCACAGCATCTTTGGAACCGGACCGCTGGGTGCAGCGCCGAGGAGATCGGGATGTCAGAGGGTGAGTATAACCAATTTTTATTATTTTTAACATTACTATTGATGCTGCATATTGCTGCATATGCAGCATCAATAGTATAGGCAGAAACCCGCAGCGGAAACCGCGGAACAAACCGCGATAAATCTGCAGGGAGAACCGCAGTTGTTTTGCCCTGCAGATTTATCAAATCCGCTGCGGGAGAACCCGCAGAGGGACGCCGCAAAGTGTGAACATGGCCTAACAAGTCTTGCAATATGACATAGGATAAAAAGCAAGTAAGATTCACAATTGGCAGACATGGTGTTTCGGGCTATTAGCCCTTGTCAGAACAAAGTATGAGAACTGATTTGGCTAGGTTCCAACAGGTGATGCTATAGAGTTCAAGTCCTCTTCCTCTCTGAAGAGGCAATGTCCATATTGGCATGCTCAAGCATGAAAGATTTTCCTTCCCTGGGAGAGGCCTAGTCCAAACCCTGATAAACAACCCCATAGCATTAGCCTCCCTTCACTAAACATTATCTGGGTTCTGATAGACGAATCTGTGTTTGGTTAACACCAGGAAACTTTTACTTGAAAGCATTGTGCGAAATGTAGATCAGTCACTTTACAGAACAAGTTCTTCACTGCTCCAGAGTCCAATGGTGGTGGCTTTACACGCCACTACATCTGACGCTTTACATTGTGCTTGGTGATGTAAGGTTTGTATGCAGCTGCTCGGGAACGGAAACCAAAGCCACAAAGCTCCTGGTGCACAGTTCTTGCACTGATGTTAATGCCAGAAGATGTTAAGAACGCTGCAGCAGAGCGTTGGTGACTTTTACACACTATGATCCTCAATACTCAGTGACCCCGCTCTAACGTTACGTAGTCTCCAATCCATGGCTGAGTTGCTGCAGTTCCTTCCACTTTTCAGTAATATCACTCACACATGTGGGTGGAATGTTTAGGAGGGAAGGAATATCATGATGACTTATTACGCTGGTGACATATTATTACAGGACCGCGCTGTTATCACTGAGCTCTTTAGAATAAGACTTTTCAAAAATGTTAGTGATGGCAGACAGCACGGCGAGGGGCTGGACTTCATACACCTATGGCAATGGGGCTGTATGATGAAAGATGTGTGTCCTAATACTTTATTCCATATAGTGTACTTCGGTATATAAGGATTCCTTGCCTGTGCCTTCCTGCCCTGTCAGTCCTGAGAACATGCACATGACGTCCGCACTTTGCCTTGATGCGGCTCAGTGACATCACTGTATTGCGCGGCCTGCGGCGGGCCACTAACTTCACCGGTGACTGTACACAATAAATTTGAGGCATTTTCCCACACTCCAGAGTTCAGCGCAGGTCAGGCTAGTCACTGATGTTCCAGCAGCATCTCATTCATTCACCAGTGGTTTACAGCCGGGGCGGTCGCATCTTAGCACCGTCCTGGTTGTAAACTGTATATCCCCCAGACATGGATTACTGTGTGGGACACAGCGACGGACAGGTATGGTATATTGTTGGTTTTTTATTTTATTTTTATTACAGGAGATCGAGGGCGTCCCATGGATTAGCTGTATAATAAAGATGGGAAACCGTGTAGTGTTTTATTTCATTAAAATACTTTATTCTGGCTGTGTCTTTATTTAACCTGTCACAACTATAGGATTAGTAATTTGTACGTGCCTCATTGACACCTCTCCATTACTAAGCCAGGCTTCATGTCACCTTACAATACAAAGGTGACATTAACCCCCAAACTATTACCCCACTTGCCACCGCTACAGGGCAAGTGGGAAGAACGAGGCTAAGTGTCGGAATTGGCGCATCTTATAGATGCGCCTTTTCTGGGGCGGCTGAGTGCTGATGTTTTTAGCCGGGGGGGGGGTGTGTGCAATATCCATGGTCCCTTTCCGCTGCTGTCTTCATAGCCTTTGCTGGTTATTAATTACGGTGGGACCCCCCTTTTTTTGGGGGGGAGGGAGGGGGTCTCCCATTTTAGTAGCCAGTAAGGGCCAAGTATACAGCTGTGCAGTGATATTAATAGTTTGGGAAGCTCCATGAGTAGTACTCCCTTCCCAGGCTATAAACATCTGCCCCTAGTCGCTGGCTTTCCCTCTGCTTGTTTTTTAAATTGCGTGGGAGCCCATGCCATTTTTTTTCGTAAAATAATTCTTTTTTTAAATACATGTCCAGTAATTTGCACAAACACTGTACTAATTGTATTTGTCACTGACATCTATATATCTACCTATTCTATATGTATTTACTGTATGTAATCCATCTCTTCTATCTTGTTGGCTCCTGCAGGATTTTATAGAAGCCGGCAGATGAATTACCGGCTTTTCTTCTATCTTTCTGTGCAATATCAATACATATACATATATACATATATACATATATATATATATATATATATATTTTTTTTTTTTTTTTTCTCGCATAGCACTCGTCCATATTCCTCGCTAGTGTGACTCCGGCCTTACTTTGGAGGTGAATATGGGCCCGCTCACCTGTTGGGCCCTTGTGGGGCTGAACAGGTTGCACCAATGATATGTCCGCCCCTGGCTACGCATAAAAACGTTGGTTAGGCTAGGTTCACACAACCATTTTCTTGCATCAGAGAAAAATTGATATTAATCACACCGATCAGAGTGTGGTCCAATTTTCTTGGTTGTGGGAAAAAAAAAAAAAAATTCTCCATTGGAGAATGTCAGAGTGAGGTTGGATTTTTTTTTCCATAATTTTTGTCTCATTGACTTGCATGGCTGAAATGCAAGCAGCTCCATAAAATAACTTGAAGATCTCAAAATGACGGAGAGCACTCATCGTTTTCTTTTACGGTGGTCTGCACAAGGCCTTAGAGCAAGTAATCACTAACATTGCTTTGTCTGCACTACTGACCCGCCAGTTTTAGTGAATACATGCATTACCCATGAAACACCAATTCTGGAGCATCATTCCTTACAAAATTCAGCTTGTGCTGTTCATCTGTTAATATCTGTATTAGTTGGTGTCTGGGGGTTACCATCCCCCGTGTATGCCTGGCTCGCCCGTTCAGTTCTGACAGTGTGATTGGTGCTCCCTACTGACAATGCGAATAATAACCCTCAGTTCCACTACTCAGGTCTTACTCCAGTACAATAGCTCTTCCTACCTTCAGTGCTCCGCAGATTTCTACTGTATCGGCTTCTTCCACTACTGTGATACGGAAATTTGGTGTCTGAAACAACTCCTTCAGGATCTTTCCTTGCTCCATATTTTTGCTACCTGCAGAAAAAAAAATAAAAGAAGAACATTACAACATGACAAGAATTTCCTATTATAAATTTTAATTATTAAAAAAAGGGAACAATACACCGATATTCGAAGCATGGAGGTCAAGGACGTCTAAATGCTTTGGGTCACAGCGGCTACCTGCAGCTGCCACTAGGGAGGTGGATTACCACAGACAGATTCTCAGCATCCATTGTGTTTAACGCCTTAACGACCAGAAGTATTTTTGGTTTTGCATTTTCGCTTTTTGCTCCCCTTCTTCCCAGAGCCACAACTTTTTAATTTTTTTGTCAAAATGGCCACATGTGGGCTTGTGTTTTTGCAGGACGAGTTGCACCATTTGTTTTAACATATCAAGTACTGGAAAACAGGAAAAAAATTCCAAGTGCAGTGAAATTGCAAAAAAAAAAAAAAGTGCAATCCCACAGTTGCTTTTATTCTTTTTTTTTTTTACCATGTTCACTAAATGCTGAAACTGACCTGCCATTATGATTCTCCGGGTTATTAAAAGTTCATAGACACCAAACATGTCTAGGTTCTTTATTTATTTAAGTGGTGAAATAAAATTCCAAATTTGTGTAAAAAAAAAAAAAAGTCGCCATTTTGAGATAACCGAAGCGTCTCCATTTTTCGTGATCTGTGGTTGGGTTAGGGCTTATTTTTATAAGACATTTTATTGATACCATTCTGTTTGCAGATACAATCTTTTGATCACCCGTTATTGCATTTTAATGCAATGTTGCGCCAACCAAAAAAGCGTTATTCTGGAGTTTTGACTTTTTTTCTCATTACGCCGTATAGCGATCAGGTTAATTCTTTTTCATTTTGATAGATCAGGTGATTCTGAATGCGGCGATACCAAATATGTGTGTATGTTTTTTTATTGTTTTATGTTGAATGGGGCAAAATTTTAACTTTTATATATTTAATAATTTTTTTTTACTTTTTGCATGCTTCAATAGTCTCCATAGGAGACTAGAAGCTGCCATAACCCGATCGGCTCTGCTACATACAGGCGACGATCAGATCGCCTGTATGTAGCAGAATTGCTCACTTGCTATGAGTGCCGACAACCATAGAGGTCTGCTGGAGACCTCTGGTTGTCATGCCATCCCATTGGTGAACCCGCGATCATGTGAAGAGGTCACCAATGGGCAGGAATTTCCGGCGTGCTTGCCGGAAGTGCGCGTTAAATGCCACTATCAAGAGTTTGACAACGACATTTAACTAGTTAACAGCCGCGGGCGGATTGCAATTCCACCCGTGGCTGTTAGAGGCATATTTCAGCTTTTCAAAACAGCTGACATGTGTCGGAAAAGATGTGGGCTCAGCGCTGGAGCCCACGTCAAAGGGAGGAAGTCCGAGATTGACGTACATTTACTGTATAAATTCATATGCAGTGAGCTTCCCCTAGTGGTGCCTGCAGGGAGCCAGAATATATATTTTTTTTACTTGTGAAGGTAATAAAGGTGTGTGGAATTGTATTTGGCGAGGAAAACTCACCCTTAGTAAGATACATTCAAGCAATTATAACGGATGCTAACCAATAACAATAGTGCTTTTGGTTTTCAACGCAGGTGGGACTTATTCTGAGTTTTGTTATGGAGATCCTTTGATTTCTAGGGTGAAATATCTTACCAATTGTAGTCTCACAAAATTTCCCATCAGCAACTTCATTGGCAATGTTGGCACCCATTAACACGCTCATTTGGATGCCTAACCTCTCACGAATGATGTCGGATATTAACCGAAGACCTTCAGGTCCCTCGTCTACACCCTTAAAAGAATCCAAAAGCAAGAAATAATCCAGTGTTGACCACTTTATGCAAAATATACTATAGCAGATTATTGTACATTTCCATCCAATATTACAAGCATAGGATAAGGCTTCTGAATCGTGCTGGCTGAGTTATCACTATGTACAGCGCAGTGCTGCCTTAAAGAGTTTGTTTTATGGGAACAGACCCTATTTAGTAGCTGCTTCACGCCATTTGTATCCACATGCATGTCACTTGACAAACAGTAAGGTATTTAATATTAGAGTTAGGACTTCCAATTACAGTCACTGTGAAGAGGTGGGATGGCTTTCGCATTAATTTTTTTTTTTATAAAAAAAACATGTTAACCTAGGACAGTATATTATTTTGATGCACTATGCTTTTTATTTACTGCAGGGTATTTAATCATTATATTTCGGTCTTTGTTTTTTTCTGGTACATCATTGTGTAAGAGCATGTTCACATGGTGGCCATTTCACAGACAAAAGCCAAGACAAAAATGGCCACAGTGCTCTTACACTTTATACAAAAACCAGCTTATAGTCCAGCTCAGTTTTTTGGGGTTTTGCTTTTATATCTCTTGTACTTGTACAGAGAGGGGGCGTTGCTCCCCTTTCTGAGCCGAATATTCCTTCTGATTAGCTTCCCATGGATGGCGTCTCAGTCTGACCCTGTCCTGCTTCACATGGACGTCGTTTGACACATGGTAAGGGTTTAATACTGGAGACAGGTTAGGACCACCCTGATGGGGTCACCTTGTCGTGGTGGGATGGCTTTTATGCTCTTTTGATTAAAATAGCGTTAACTAAGCCCCCTATGTTATTTACATTGTCTATTACTATTTCCTGATTTACTCGCTGTAGGGTAAATGCTAATTTTTGCTCTTGGGAATTATATTACTAATTTAGTATGTTCCAATGTGCTGTCCATTGTGTTTTTCCCCAAAAAAAACTGACAGCCATGCATGGGATTGTGCCAATAGAAAATCATTAGCCCTATATGCAAGTCTGAGCAAATAACACGAGAAGAATGACAATCATTCACACCTTTATGAGCGACACTCCAAAGGCTTCTTTCTTCACTAGAGTTTTCAGTTGTTCGCATAATTTACCAATAAATTGATGGGGGACAACAAAAATTAATATATCTGCCCCCTTTGCGGCCTCCAGCAGGTCCGGCACTGCCACCTAGTGAATGAAAAACAAGAAGAATAAATTTTGTGTGATAGGTGTACCAACACGGGCACAAATAATAGAGAATGTAACTCTGTGTTGAAAAAGGATTTTCACATAAAGAACATTGAAATTCCGGTAATGTTCAAATCACAATCTACAAACAAGCACATGGACAGAACAGATACAGTTTTGATGAGTTTTGGGCTTTTATCTAAATAAAATTAATTGATTGACAGCAAAGAGAAATGTCCATGCAGAGCACGATCCGTCAGGCTATTTATCTACATTGCATCAGACGGACATGCTGTTTGACAGGATGTGGATATGGCAATTAGATGATGGCAGGGGTTAAATAGAAGTTTATTTCAAATAATTCTATAGTATACGTAAAGTTAGGAAACTTTGTAATATAACTAATTAGAGAAATCTACTTCTCCTCCTGCCCTGATCATTCATTCTCAATCCTATCTTCACTGAAAATGTTAATGACGGTTACCCTTTAAACAAGCTGAAAGTTATATTTTGTTACATTTCATTCAGTTAAAGGCCCCATACACATTAGATAAATGTCAGCGGAAATCACCAATAGCGTCAGGATCAGTCGATGGGCTAATGGGTGTGGGGGCCTCCCAAATCTCCCCTAATAGAGGTCAGGGGAGATATGTATCCAGCATGTCCAATTTCGGACTGAAGATCCTTTTGATCTTCATGACGTAAGTTGATCGTATACATTGCTCTCTAAGAACACAGCAGAGCGAGAGCTCCTGGGCATGGAGGAATCCGGAGAAATAGCGGTTGGCCGAACAATGGTTTGGCTGATCTTTCGGTTGGTATCCAGGCCCCTGCAGTCATCAGGTACACTAACAGAATTACACTGATTAGGTCGTGGAACCAGTGGTCATGCCATGTCTGCAAAGTTCCCAGACTGGTCTCCCATTAAGCATATCTCATGTGGGACATCATTGGTTGGCAACTGCAAGGGCAGCTGCCAGCAGCAGATTTTGATGATTTGCACAAGTGCATACAGGGTGGCAGAGCATTCCCCAGACAGCAACTAAAGAATCAATCTCATTGAAATGTGTATCCTCTTACTATATTGCAGTCATCATATTATATAGCACTGTGTACTTACAATTGCTCATTTTATCTTTTTACCCAGTAAATTCTTCTGTTTTACATTTGGGGAATGCCGTCACGTGATTTAAAAAAAAAAAAAAAAAAAAAGACTGGCTAAATCCTTCTAATCTCTATGAAGAAACAGAAGGTCATCCCTGTAAAACTCCCTGGAAGAGGGAGGAGTGAAGTAGTTGCGTCAGGAGTTTAAAGGGAACCTGTCAGCAGGATTGTGCACAGTAGGTCGGCGCCGTTATACTGATTACAATGATACCTGGGTTGATGGAATCCATCTTGTGGTTGTTTCTTAAGGTACCGTCACACTAAGCGACGCTGCAGCGATACCGACAACGATCCGGATCGCTGCAGCGTCGCTGTTTGGTCGCTGGAGAGCTGTCACACAGACAGCTCTCCAGCGACCAACGATGCCGGTAACCAGGGTAAACATCGGGTAACTAAGCGCAGGGCCGCGCTTAGTAACCCGATGTTTACCCTGGTTACCATCGTTAAAGTAAAAAAAACAAACGCTACATACTTACCTACCGCTGTCTGTCCCCGGCGCTCTGCTTCTCTGGTCTGGCTGTGAGCGCCGGGCAGCCGGAAAGCAGAGCGGTGACGTCACCACTCTGCTTTCCGGCCGATGTGCTCACAGCCAGAACAGAGAAGCAGAGCGCCGGGGACAGACAGCGGTAGGTAAGTATGAAGCGTTTGTTTTTTTTACTTTAACGATGGTAACCAGGGTAAACATCGGGTTACTAAGCGCGGCCCTGCGCTTAGTTACCCGATGTTTACCCTGGTTACCAGTGAAGACATCGCTGAATCGGTGTCACACACACCGATTCAGCGATGTCTACGGGGAGTCCAGCGACGAAACAAAGTTCTGGACTTTCTTCCCCGACCAGCGACATCACAGCAGGGGCCTGATCGCTGCTGCCTGTCACACTGGACGATATCGCTAGCCAGGACGCTGCAACGTCACGGATCGCTAGCGATATCGTCTAGTGTGACGGTACCTTTAATCTTTAGTTTCACTTTTGAGTTAATGACATGCTTGTGCCCTAAGGCAGGATTCATGTATGTGGTGCTCTGATTATATATTCATAATGCAGACTGCTGACAGGTCACTGATCCCACACTGACCTGCTCCTGACATCGCCAACATCCTATCCCGATATGTAGTAGGTGTAATAATAATATTACCAAATACCTCCAATTAGTAATGTTTTATAGTTTTTCTGATTCGGTAAGTCTCTTTACTCATGTGCAGGACCTTAAGTATCAGCTAATTGCTAGTGGTCGTATCCATGGATACTTAAGGTCCTGCAATGCCTGCAACTGAGGAAAGAGATATAGCTAATCAGAAGAACTATACTACATTACTAATTGAAGGTATTTGCTAATATTATTACACATAGTTCATATTGAGGTAGGAGATGGGAATACCCCTTTTATGCACAAATTGGTCAATTTATTTGCAGTCACCAGCCAGGTCAAGGAGACTATATTTTTGATGGGGCCCTAAACTTTGCTTCATTCTGTTAGGGAAACAAAAACGGACCAGCACCTCCTGCAATGTTATAGTACAGATTCGCAGTGACTCACTGTACAACCACTATGCACACGAGCGAAGCCTGCGACTGCATCAAGTGTTCCAGATTTACAACGGATCTGTTTTTAAGCCCTCAAACAGAAGAACAAAAACATACGGATAGCATTTTTAGCTATCTGTAATGGTGTGCGCACAGCACGTATTTTATGTGCAAAAAATTCTTAAAAGAATGAACATATGTACAGCAAGTCGTTTTTACATAGAAATGCATATATTCAGGTTTTCTAAAAACACTAAGCAGCTAGGGCTATAGGGCGACGTGGGTCACTCGATGGCTATTGTGGCCTAAGTTTGCTCAGTGCCGCTGTTACATCATGGCTTTATTGAAGTGAATGGGGTCACATTGTGACATCTACACTACTGAGACAAGCAAGTCACACACCAAAAAAAACAAAAAACGGCTACGTTAGGCTTTTTGCAACTTGTCAGGGTTGTCGAAGTGTAGGAGTCACAATATTACCCCATTTGCTTCTATAGTGCCGCAATGTAGCAGCAGCATCGAGCGAACTTCAGGTGCAAGGTGGCCAAAGGCGCGGTGTTGCCTGAAAAGTGACATGTCCATTTTATTTGGAGTTTTCTGCTTAGAAGATACTCTGTACTTTACAATACAAGTCAATGGGAAAGTTCAAAAGACGCCCACATTTTTCTTAAGAAAAAACAAGAACAGTTTCTTCATTGTTCAAGAGAGTAAAATAACGGAAGAAAAAAAAAAAACCTTTAAAGAGATACTAGTGACCAAAAACCGTAAGAGAAACAAAAAAGTTCAGAAAACCACAAAATAAATACACACACAAAAAAAGTAATCTGCTTCAAAGGGCAAGGGTTTCAAAATACACTCCAAAAATGCAGTGACCATACCTTTAGGTTAAGTACACATTGCACTAGTGCACACACTCAGGAGGCATGTGACAGTGACCACACACAGGATGGATGCAAAAAGGCATTGGAAGGCCGGGGTCACACTTGCGAATGCAATGCAACAAACTCGCACGAGTCTCTTGCAACAACACCCGGTACTGCCGCCGGCACTCGGACCATGTACAGTGGGGCAAAAAAGTATTTAGTCAGTCAGCAATAGTGCAAGTTCCACCACTTAAAAAGATGAGAGGCGTCTGTAATTTACATCATAGGTAGACCTCAACTATGGGAGACAAACTGAGAAAAAAAAATCCAGAAAATCACATTGTCTTGTTTTTTTTAACATTTTATTTGCATATTATGGTGGAAAATAAGTATTTGGTCAGAAACAAACAATCAAGATTTCTGGCTCTCACAGACCTGTAACTTCTTCTTTAAGAGTCTCCTCTTTCCTCCACTCATTACCTGTAGTAATTGCACCTGTTTAAACTTGTTATCAGTATAAAAAGACACCTGTGCACACCCTCAAACAGTCTGACTCCAAAATCCACTATGGTGAAGACCAAAGAGCTGTCAAAGGACACCAGAAACAAAATTGTAGCCCTGCACCAGGCTGGGAAGACTGAATCTGCAATAGCCAACCAGTTTGGAGTGAAGAAATCAACAGTGGGAGCAATAATTAGAAAATGGAAGACATACAAGACCACTGATAATCTCCCTCGATCTAGGGCTCCACGCAAAATCCCACCCCGTGGGGTCAGAATGATCACAAGAACGGTGAGCAAAAATCCCAGAAACACGCGGGGGGACCTAGTGAATGAACTGCAGAGATCTGGGACCAATGTAACAAGGCCTACCATAAGTAACACACTACGCCACCATGGACTCAGATCCTGCAGTGCCAGACGTGTCCCACTGCTTAAGCCAGTACATGTCCGGGCCCGTCTGAAGTTTGCTAGAGAGCATTTGGATGATCCAGAGGAGTTTTGGGAGAATTTCCTATGGTCTGATGAAACCAAACTGGAACTGTTTGGTAGAAACACAACTTGTCGTGTTTGGAGGAAAAAGAATACTGAGTTGCATCCATCAAACACCATACCTACTGTAAAGCATGGTGGTGGAAACATCATGCTTTGGGGCTGTTTCTCCGCAAAGGGGCCAGGGCGACTGATCCGGGTACATTAAAGAATGAATGGGGCCATGTATCATGAGATTTTGAGTGCAAACCTCCTTCCATCAGCAAGGGCATTGAAGATGAAACGTGGCTGGGTCTTTCAACATGACAATGATCCAAAGCACACCGCCAGGGCAACGAAGGAGTGGCTTCGTAAGAATCATTTGAAGGTCCTGGAGTGGCCTAGTCAGTCTCCAGATCTCAACCCTATAGAAAACCTTTGGAGGGAGTTGAAAGTCCGTGTTGCCAAGCGAAAAGCCAAAAACATCACTGCTCTAGAGGAGATCTGCATGGAGGAATGGGCCAACATACCAACAACAGTGTGTGGCAACCTTGTGAAGACTTACAGAAAACGTTTGACCTCTGTCATTGCCAACAAAGGATATATTACAAAGTATTGAGATGAAATTTTGTTTCTGACCAAATACTTATTTTCCACCATAATATGCAAATAAAATGATAAAAAAAACAGACAATGTGATTTTCTGGATATTTTTTTCTCAGTTTGTCTCCCATAGTTGAGGTCTACCTATGATGTAAATTACAGACGCCTCTCATCTTTTTAAGTGGTGGAACTTGCACTACTGCTGACTGACTAAATACTTTTTTGCCCCACTGTACTTCTATGCAGCTGAATGCTCCGGTCCCGAGTGCCATGTATTGTTGTGAGAGACTCTCGTGGGTTTCTCGCATTGCACTCGCAAGTGTGACCCCGGCCCTAGAAGCATATACCGCATGTTAAAGGTTTCTTTGCAGTAGCCCTCAGGATAAGAAAACACATTCTGCTGCAGTTTTCTGTACAGTAAAACAACCGCTATGGGCACGTTATAGTATATGTTGGGAAAAGACATTGATGTAGGTTTTGGGCAAAACGTGCAGACTGCAGGTGTTATTATTGATGAAATAGGTTTACATAAGATATTAAAACCGCAAACTATATCTTATGAAGATGATGTTAATCCAATGTATAATGTTGACCACTAGAGAATGTATTTCAATAGATATTTGAGCAGACTAAGTATGCATGGCTCACAGACTTGTGTCGTTTGTGGTTAGTCCTCCATTGAGCTACTGTTTTTTTCTAACAAAATTAGTTATAATATTTTAGATTTAATAAAAGTGACATTTGTGAGATATTTTGTAGCACCATTTTTCTCTTGGTTCACCTAAGCAGTAAGAGGCAGGTAGTTGCCAGTTATCTCCCGGTTGTGCCCTTCGCTGATCTCTACTGGCACAGAGTGGTCACACAATTATCCTTCCAGCAATCCAGTGGATTCCTCCAATGTCAGGTTGACATGCTCTTTGGTGGACGGCTCCCCACTGCCTAACTGCAGGGAGCCAGCTGTCAATCAGCCAGATGTCGGCAGAGCAAGAGTTGCTCTGTTGATGTGGAGCAGCTGAATCACTGGCAGGAGAAGTCCATGACCGCTCTGAGCCGCTGCCGGGTAGAACAGGCAGAGAGTTAGAAATTAAGTGCCTATTTTTATTTTAGTTTATCTTTACTAAACAGGAATACCACAAGAGCAAAAACCGTCCACTTTAATGATTTTGGCAGATCTTACTCCAGCGCACTGCTCAGCGAGGCGGAGATACACAATGCCGGTCTTGATGAATCAAGAGCTTCCTTTGTCTATAGTCAATACAATGGCCAGGAGAAAAGGAATTCTTTGTAGCTTGTAAATTTGTTTTGATGCCAACCAGGAATTGTGCAACATGCTGTGACTTTCCATCCTGCACACGGATGTGCCGGCGAGGCGACCCTGCGGGTGTCACCGATTCAGGCTGTCAGCAAACCACACTGAGCAGGACAGAATTCTGGACAGTGCGTGTAATAACAGCATGCCAGCCTGCAAGTCATTACACAGGGCGCCAACATACCGTGCAAGTAGATTAAGAAAGCCTATAGGTTTTAAACGGATATTTTTATTAATGGATTATCAAATATTCTGGATTTTCAGACAGTTAAATATAGAAAACTGCCCTTGAGAGTACAAATCAAATGTCTGCTCAGTCCAGTCCTGAGAAAATCCACATCATACTGCTGTTCTGCGCTCAAAACTGAATTACTAGATTTTTCCAAAAAGGTCCATGCACTGAAAAGAAAAAAGGGTGGCACTCACCGTTTCTAAAAATGCAATCTTTATTGTAACGATTTAAAACAGCGCAAGGGTGCGCGAAACGGCCATCGTACGATTTTTTCTTCCCGTTCTACACCTCTCCTGCTGCAGATGGTTTAAATCGTCACAATAAAGATTGGATTTTAGAAATGGTGAGTGCCACCCTTTTTTCTCTTCAGTATACGGATTTATGCAATTGTTTACAGGGTTTGGCACCCGTGAATCCAAACGGGCGGTGTATTTGACGTGGTAATCACACAGTGGATATCTGGGCTCAGGTGTTGCAGCGGTGCAGGATTCTTTCTTTTATAGAATTTTTTTCCAAAAAGGTATTTCATTCAATTCATTACGCGGCGTGCCTTTCCAGACTGAAATGTCACCCATAGAAAGCATTAGGCGCAGTGAATCTGCTTGGTTCAGTGATCACATGCGGATTCACCTGTGTTCAATAGACGGCAGAAAACATGCACTGCATGCAAAGCACTGCTAGTTCCGGATTGTAGTCATCCGGCCTGAGGGGTCGTGTAGTAATCAGACCATTTGGAAAGAAGTACGGTAAATCATTTTTTCCAAATTCTACAGCGACTCCATGCCACACACTGTAACTGGTGTTTGATGCAGGTTTTTCTACAGACAAGACTGTAGGAGAAAACACTAATATCAGGAACTGCTTTAGTTACAGCACGTTGTTTTGATGACAACTCACTGGCTCCAAAACACTAAACTAAAAATAGGCGCATGTTCATACATTACTACAAAATATAAAAGTCAGGCTGCAAAAAAAAAAATAAATTAAATAAACTAAATAAACTCACAAATATATGCCACTTAAAATGCAGGAAGCTGCCCTAGGTCAGGCCTAACCTTAATCCATGGTTGTTCCCAGCAGGGCTGTGGAGTCGGTAAGCCAAACCTCCAACTCCACCAAAATGGGCTCCAACTCCACAGCCCTGGTTCCCAGCAAGGCTGTGTTCACACGTTGCGTTTTTGCTGCGTTTATGCAAATTTTAAGCTCCGTTTTGCAGTCCCAGCAAAAGCTATCAGATGTCAGAAATCTCATGCACACACATTGTTTTTTTTTTTTCCTGACTGATTTGGAAAACTGCTGCGTTTTCTGCCAACTGCAGCATTTTTGCAATTTTTTTTTTTTCACCCACAGAAAGCAATGAGTAAGTGCAAAAAATGCAGCAAAAAACACAGGCATCAGGTGTTGCTGCGTTTTTGGTGCAAAAACCTCAGGAAGTTGCATAACGATTTTTTTTGAGGGGAAACTAAACTTTTTACTATACATGATAGGATGTAGTTAATATTTGGGACTAGCCCACATCGGGAGGGAGATGGAGATGATAACAGGGGAATCACTTCCTGTTTAGAGGGAGTGAAAGTGTTTATTAAAGGAAAGGTTCAAGGTGCAGAGGGCTGGAAGCACGGTGCGGACAAAACTCCCCGCAACGTCCAGAGCATACAGATGCTATGGATGGAGAGCACCTTAACACCTTCGATACAGAGAAAAATGGATGTGGAACCGTGAGAGGGAAATGTAGCGGATCTCGGGAATACTGCGGTTGGAAATCCCTGGGGCTAAAGGGATCTGTTAAAGATGGGATAGTCAGAACTGAACGTAAGAAAATTATGGAAATGTGCTGTGGTGAAGGGTGCTGTGCCCGATACTGCGTGTTAAAGGCTGATGTACTTGGAACTGTCCAGTAAAGTTGAACTTGCTAAAATGACATGAATATTCCCTGATGTATATGCGGCTAATCCTGGAACGTGAAGACAGCGAAGGCCTCAGGTCTACAAGTGAGTAACGCACCTTACACAGCACAACACATGTGGATTGGACCACAATATTTGTAATGGGCCATGGTGTTATGGAGTAACAGCTCGCCCACCTCCACTGTCATCTGGCACCTTACAATAGCACAGGTGATAAATTGGTAAATCAGTGAAATCTAGATCGCTGTGACAAATGGCACAACAGATGCACCACTGATCCCAGCAGACTGAAGCTTGCAGGCCTTAATGCAAAATCTACCACAGGAACTCCAACTATCACAATCTTTAATAAAATTGGTTGTCTCATATGGGCCAAAGGGACTTTCTGGGCCCCAAGACTCCAGAGCAAAGGTGTGACTGCAACTCTTGCATCCACTTTAGTTACGCCTTTATCTGGCACCCTCTTTGATCTAGAGTAGGGGTCCCCAACCTGTAGCTCGGGAGCCACATGTGGCTCGCGGTCCCATGACTTGTGGCTCGCGGTCCCATGAATTGTGGCTCGCGGTCCCATGAATTGTGGCTCGCAGCTGTCTGTCAGCTTGGTGCAGCATTAGCTCCAGTTGTAGCAAACAGTTATGAAGAGCAAATCTGAAATTGGTGAATTTTGTGAGCAGCCCTGCACAGAAGAGTAGATCTGGATGCACATATACTGGTGTTAGGGGTTTTGAGACGAATTAAGTATGGTACGCTGGAGAAAAGATGACACCACCTGTCAGAGGAGATGTTTGAAGCTGGATGTGACAGTGTCTTGGGAGTGCTTTATAGGAGAATACTGAATGGAGGTATTGTAGGAACCTCTGGATCTTTGTATACTGCTTTGGGATGATTGATTTTTGTGGGAAAGCTTTGCTTACCATTATTGTGAGGGGGGCGGGAGCTGAATGTGGCTCGCGACCCTCTCTCAAGGCTGGATGTGGCTCACGACCCTCTCTCAGAGCTGAATGTGGCTCTCAAGGTCAGAAACGTTGGGGACCTCTGATCTAGAGAATAGGCTCTGAAATCCCCCTTTGCCCCATCCATGGGCCTGACTGAAAAACAGCCATCCTCTGTACCCAACTATCCTCAGCATTCCCATATACAATTAACAGTTAGCAGATAACTACACAATCCCGACAGGGCACGTCAGAGCCTTCTTCTTCAGAATCCAGTTCCACAGGTGTTCCTTTTAAAAAAGGAACCTACCATGTAAAAAAGAAAAAAAAGAAAAAAAAAAAAAAAAAAAAAAAAAAAACGCAATTAACCTGCAAATATGGGGTTAATCTGCAGGTCAATAGCGTTCTGAAGCTGCCCGGCGCCCGCACTGGGAGCTCCACTATTGGGAAGAAATTAACTTTATTCTTCCCAGCAGCCTCTGGCGTTCAGTCACAGGGGTGTTTTCAGTCACCACTCAGTATACAAGGAGTGGTGGCAGAAACCACATCCAGACACGCACTGCTGCCTCTAATGGTGAGCTGGCTGTCAGTCAGTGACTGGGCATGGTTTCAGCTGCTGCTAACTATGCACTAAGCGGTGACTGAAGCCAGCCGCACATCTATGACTGAAAGCCAGAGGCTTCCAGAAGGAATACAGTTCATGTTCTCCTGGCAGCAGGGCTCCCAGTGTGGGCGCCAGGCAGCTTCAGAATGCCATTAACCGCATATCTGCAGGTTGATAGTTTTTTTTTTTTTTTAGTCTTGTGAAGCTCAGAATATTACAGTTTTCCCCATACAATAAGGTATATTTCCTATAGCCGCTCATCAAAATCAAGATTTTCCTCCATGATAAGCAGCTGTTTGGCTCCCCGCTGCCTCGCGAAAGGTGAAGAGCGACAAATGACTTAACACTTGTGGATCTATCAATCATTCATGCATTCATACACTCCGTCTGTAGCACAACATCAGAGCAAACCGAGCAGAACATTGCATTTTGATTGATAAGTAGGTTTTTGTATCGAGGGCAAAGGCTGTGTTGCATTAGTGAGCAATAAAATGATCGTGTTGGTTTTGATAATCTCTTAGTCTCTCTTGAAATGTAATGATTGATCAGAACATGGCTTCTTGCCTGGGAATAAAGAGAAGATTATATACACTGGAAGGTGCATCCATTTACACTGGACTGCTCCACAAGTCCAGGACCAAAGTAAAGCAGCCAGATCTAACAAGAAAAGATCCTTACACTCCTTCATTCCAGTAAAACCTTATCCTCATGGACGTGCAGCAATAATCCATCATATTATTACATGCATTGATGAGCTCAGATTATCAGGGAGATATGTTACTAGCAGGTTTCAATTACCGTATTTTTCGGACTATAAGACGCACCCCAAATTTGGGGTGAATATAGCAGAAAAAAAGATTTTTTTTTATAAGATGGGTGTCAGTCTTAATGTCCGAATTTACAGTATCTTACCTGTGGGCTGGCAGTGGCAGAGCAGGGTCACAGGAGGCATGGTGTCGGCAGAGGTGCGGTGATGCGGTGGGCGATATGGCGTGCACCTGAGCAGGGTCCCTTCCTGTTTAGGTGGGCAACGCTACGGCCTGGTGTCCATGGGCGGGTTGCAGCAGTGCTGTGGCGGCGGAAGAGGTGCAGGGATGATGAGGCGCAGTGAGCGGTATGGCATGAGCAGGGTCCATTCCAAAGGTGAGGTGACGCAGCGGCCCGGTAAGCAGCAGAGCCGGGTGAATCATGGCTTTATAGGTGACGGCGGCCATCTTCCTGTGGCCGCGCGTGCGCAGATGAAGTGCTCTGCTTCCCGGGGCTTCAGGAAAATGGCCGCGGGAGGCCGAGCGTGCGCAGATTGAGATCGCGGCGGCCATTTTCCTGAGTTCGCAGATTTAGATGTGAAGGGACCCCGCTCACGCCATACCGCTCACTGCGCCTCATCATCCCCGCACCTCTTCCGCCGCCGCACCTCTTCCGCCACCACACCACTGCCGGTAAGCCTGCATCCCAACTATAAGACGCACCCCCCATTTCCCCCCCCCCTTTTTTTTTTTTTGGGGGGGGGGGGTGGGAAGTGCGTCTTGTAGTCCGAAAAATACGGTAACCTTTAACTTTACTAAATTTTCATTAATATGTTTTAAATCCTGTTGCGCTCATAGATTTCTTTGATTCATGCAGTTTATTGGAATATAAGGCCAGAGTTACACGTCGAGTACTTTACATCACTATTCGTAAGCCTAATCCAGGAGTGTGTGATAGCAGGTGTGAATTTACCCTAATTTAAGCTACAAAAAAAAAAAAAATAAATATATATATATATATATATATATATATAGTGCCTTACGAAAGTATGAGGGCGGCACTGTGGCTCAGTGGTTAGCACTGCAGCGCTGGAGTCCTGGGTTCAAGCCCCACCCTGGACAACATCTGCAAAGAGTTTGTATGTTCTCTCCGTGTTTGCGTGGGTTTCCTCCGGGTTCTCCGGTTTCCTCCCACATTTCAAAGACATACTGATGGGGAATTTAGATTGTGAGCCCCATCGGGGACAGCGATGATAATGTGTGCAAACTGTAAAGCGCTGCGGAATATGTTATGCTATATAAAAAATAAAGATTATTATTATTAAAAGTATTCAGCCCCCTGGAACTTTTAAACCTTTTCCAGATATCATGCTTCAAATATAAAGATACCAAATGGAAATTTTTGGTGAAGAATCACTTCACTTTGGTGAAGAATTATTGGTTATTTAAAATTTTTGTGGAAATTCAAAAACTGAAAAGTGGGCCGTGCAATATTATTCAGCCCCTTTAGCTTAATACTTTGTTGCGCCACCTTTTGCTGCGATTACAGCTGCAAGTCGCTTGGGGTATGTCTATCAGTTTTGTACATCGAGAGACTGAAATTTTTGCCAATTCTTCCTTGGCAAACAGCTCGAGTTCAGTGACGTTTATTTTTTTCACGTTAATGTACACTCTCCACCCCATCTTGATTGAAAAAAAAAACAAAAAACAGAAGTGTAGAAACTTTTGCAAATTTAATAAAAAAAGAAAAACTGAAATATCACATGGTCATAAGTATTCAGACCCTTTGCTCAGACACTCATCTTTAAGTCACATGCTGTCCATTTCCTTGTGATCCTTCTTGAGATGGTTCTACTCCTTCATTGGAGTCCAGCTGTGTTTAATTTAACTGAAAAGACTTGATTTGGAAAGGCACGCACCTGTCTATATAAGACCTCACAGTGCATGTCAGACTAAGGGCTTATACTCACTTGCGCAAAACTCGGATGAATCTGGCACGGCAATACCCAGCACTGCACCTGGCATAGAGGAGCAGAGCGTGCGGCCACACGCTCTGATCGGAGTGCCGGCAGCAGCGCCGGGTATTGCCGTGCGAGACTCATCCGAGTTTCACGCAAGTGAGTATAAGCCCTAAATGAGAATCACGAGGTCAAAGGAACTGGCCAAGGAGCTCAGAGATAGAATTGTAGCAAGACACAGATCTGGCCAAGGTTACAACAGAATTTCTGCAGTACTCAAGGTTCCTAAGAGCACAGTGGCCTCCATAATCCTTAAATGGAAGAAGTTTGGGACCACCAGAAGTCTTCCTAGACCTGGCTTTCCAGCCAAACTGAGCAATCATGAAAAAAGAGCTTTGGTGAGAGAGATAAAGAAGAACCCCAAGATCACTGTGGCTGAGCTCCAGAGATGCAGTAGGGAGATGGGAGAAAGTTCAACAAAGTCAACTATCACTGCAGCCCTCCACTAGTTGGGCCTTTGTAGCAGAGTGACCCAATGGAAGCTTCTCCTCAGTGCAAGACATATGAAAGCCTGCATTGAGTTTGCTAAAAAACACATGAAGGACTCCCAGACTACGAGAAATAAGATTCTCTGGTCTGATGAGACGAAGATAGACCTTTTTGGTGATAATTCTTAGCGGTATGTGTGGAGAAAACCAGGCACTGCTCATCACCTGCCCGACAATTCCAACAGTACAACATGGTGGTGGCGGCATCATGCTACGAGGGTGTTTTTCAGCTGCAAGGACAGGACGACTGGATGTCATTGAAGGAAACATGAATGCAGCCAAGTACAGAGATACAGTATCCTGGATGAAAACCTCTTCTAGAGTGCTTTAGACCTCAAACTTGGCAGAAGGTTCACCTTCCAACAAGACAATGACCATAAGCACACAGCTAAAATATCAAAGGAGTGCCTTCAGAGCCCTAACCTAAACCCAATTGACATTCTCTGGAGACCTGAAAATGGCTGTCCACCAACGTTCACCATCCCAACCTGACGGAACTGGAGAGGATCTGCAAGGAAGAATGGCAGAGGATCCCCAAATCCAGGTGTGAAAAGCCGGATTACTCACCGGTAATACTCTTTTAGGGAGTCCACGACAGCACCCCACTGGAGAGAGGGATCCGCCCCGCAGGAACAGGAAACCTACCGAGAAATAAAAGGGGGCGGTCCGCCTCTCCTCCTCAGTTTTGATTTCAGAGTACCCGGAGGACCGCCAGTATTAGGCAAATATAATTTTTTTCATTTTCAAACTTATTTGCTCATGTATGATGAAAAGAATTTTACTCAATAGTAAGTACTATATTAATATAGGGAGGGATGTAAGAGGGTGCTGTCGTGGACTCACTAAAAGAGTATTACCGGTGAGTAATCCGGCTTTTTCCCTTTCGCCACGACAGCACTCCACTGGAGATCTTACAGAGACCATCACCTAGGGGGGACCACCGTGCTGAGGACAGTCCTGCCAAAGTCTAGGTCAGAAGTTGACGATAGATCAAGCCTATAGTGATTATAGAATGTAGAGGGATTTGACCAAGTTGCCGCCTTACATATAGTCTCAATTGGGACCTCTCCCCTTTCTGCCCAGGAGGATGCTATAGCTCTGGTAGAGTGCGCTGTTATGCCTTCCGGAGGGTTTTCTTTACTCGCGGAATAGGCCAGTCTGATAGACTCTCTGATCCACCGGGATAACGTGCTTTTCGTTATTCCATGACCCTTCTTGTGACCCTGGAAGGAAATAAACAGAGCCCTACACTGTCGCCAGCTACAGGTTCTTTCAATGTACTTTAACACTACTCTTTTAACATCTAGAGTGTGGTACTTTTGTTCTTCAGGAGTGGAAGGATTACTGAAGAAAGTGGGCAAGATTATTTCCTGAGACCTATGGAATGTCTTAGCTACTTTGGGAAGGTAGGAAGGGTCTGGTTTAAGGACCAACTTATCCTGAAAAGTTAGCAGGAAAGGTGGATCTATAGAGAGTGCTTGGATGTCACTGATTCTCCTGGCTGAAGTCAGTGCTACCAAGAGGGCCGTTTTTAGTGATAGATTCAATACCAATCAAGATCCTATTGGTTCGAATGGAGAGTCTGTTAGGGCTTGTAAAACTAAGTTTAGATCCCAGGGAGGAACTCTAGGTATATTAACTGGATTTATCCGTTCACAGGCTGTAATAAATCGGGATACCCATCTATTCCCCGCAATGTTATGGCCATAGAGAGCTCCTAGTGCTGAAACATGAACTTTTAAAGGTGTTTGCAGTTAAACCTAGTTCTCTCCCTTTTTGAAGAAATTCCAGGATAGACTGTATCGGAATTTCTGACGTGTTTGAAGATGTATGGAATTGTAGGAATTTCTTCCATATTTTTGTGTAAATTTTTGTAGTGGAAGGTTTTCTACTCTGGAGGAGCGTGTTTTTCAATCCCTCCGAGAACCCCCTTGATTTTAGCATCTGCCTCTCAAATTCCAGGCCGTGAGATGTAGACTGTCCACTTGAGGGTGGAAAAACGGACCCTGGAAGAGAAGATTGGGTGTTGAGGGAAGGACCCAAGGATCTGAGACCGACATGGTTTGCAGCCACGAGAACCAAGGCCTCTTCGGCCAGAATGGAGCTATTAGTATCACCCTCGCTCCTTCGGTTCTGATTTTGCGAATGACTTGGGGTAGTAGTATGATCGGCGGAAAAGCATATGCTAGACTGAACTGCCAAGGGGCTTGGAGAGCGTCCAAAATGTCCGGATGATCCGCTAGAGATAGGGAGGCAAATTTCCGGACTTTTTTGTTTCTCCTTGTGGCGAAGAGATCTACTTGAGGTTGACCCCATAGGGATACTATATCTTGAAAAATCTGCTGGTTTAGGCACCACTCCCCTTGTTTCAAGGTGTGTCGACTTAAGAAGTCTGCCTGCTGGTTGTTTTCCCCTCTTATGTGCAGTGCAGTAAGGGATGTTAGGTGACTTTCTGCTAGATTCAGGATTTCTGTAGCAGAAGACATCAGAGTCTCTGATCGCGTGCCTCCTTGCCTGTTTAGATACGCCACTGTGGTGGTGTTGTCGCAAAGGATTCTGACGTCTTTCCCTCGTAGCTGTGGGAGAAAATGGCATAAGGCGTATTTTACTGCATTTAATTCTTTAACATTAGAGGAGTAGCAGCTTTCCTCCATGTTCCATAACCCTTGGCAAAAATCATTCCCCATATGAGCGCCCCATCCATGAGGACTGGCGTCCGTGGTTATGGTATGAGATGGCGTTATTATCCATGGAACACCACTCATTAAATGGTCTGAATTCAGCCACCACGTTAAGGAAGTTAAAACTTCCTGAGATAAGGTTATTTTCACATTTAGGTGACCAGATAACCGTCTATCTTCTTGTAAAATCTGGTGTTGCAGTGTACGGGTATGATGTTGAGCCCATTTAACCGCAGGTATACAAGCGATAAGAGATCCTAGTAAGGACATAGCTTGTCTTAGGGATATACGTGGATTGTTTATCGCCGCTAGGACTTTGCGTTTGACCAGTAATATTTTTACCTGAGGCAGGAGACACTTTTGAGATACGGAGAACGCCTGACAGGATAGCGGAGTGAGTCTGGATTTGTTGGTATTGATTATCCAGCCTAGATCCTGTAGAGAGGAAATTGCATGAGCCAAACGATCAGCACATTGAATTTCCAATGACCAAAAAGTCATCCAGATAGGGAACAATTAGGGTTTCTTTTTGGCGAAGGTAGGCCATCACCTCTAGCATTATCTTGGTGAAGATCCTCGGTGCTGTTGAAAGGCCGAAGGGCATGGCTGTATATTGGAAATGATGAACCTCGCCGTTGATTGTCACTGCTACTCTGAGGTACTTTTGGTATCTGTCATGGATAGGGAGATGATAATAAGCATCTTTCAAATCAATGCCCCCCATCATACAGTTTGGAAAAAGAGGAGTTTTATAGTGGATCTAATAGATTCCAATCTTAAATGTATGGTTTGTAACAAATGAATTGAGCTTTTTAAGGTTTATGATGGTCCTCAAAGAACCGTCGGGTTTAGAAATCAGGAATAAGGGAGAGTAGAATCCTCTGCCTTCCTGTCCCTCGGGGACTTGGACTAAAACACGCTTTGATAATAGGGTCTGAATTTCTAGCTCTAGAGCCTGCAGTTGTGCGGCCGAGCTGAGGGATGTTATAATATATGACTCGTGGGGAACACGAGAGAATTGTAGTTTAATTCCATCTCGGATGATGTTTAAAACCCACGAGCTAGATGTTACTTTTTCCCATTGGGTGGCGAAAAATTTCAGTCTGCCCCCTACTGGTATATCCTCAGAATTTATTGTCTTTTGGGGGGCTGGGTCTTCTAAACATGGTACCTCTTTGCCTGTCCTCTTTAGCAGTCCATGTTGTAGACCTATCCGTTTGCCTCCTTTTACCAAACGGTCTCCTCTTAAAGGCTCTCCTGTAAAAGGGAATAGAGGAATCAGGGAAAGCTTTCTTCCTGTCCTTTGCCTTTTTGAGTATCTCATCTAAGGTTTTACCAAAGAAGTACTCACCCTCGCATGGGATTGCACATATTTTAGATTTAGACTGCGCGTCCCCTTTCCAACTTTTCATCCAAAGTGCGCGTCTTGCATTGTTCACAAGACCTGCGGATCTCGCTGCTAACCAAAGAGAGTCGGCAGATGCGTCCGCCATAAAAGCTGCTGCTCCACGTATTAAGGGGATGGCCGCTCGAAGTTTCTCTCTTGAAACTTTATTTTCGATCTGCTGGTCCAACTGATCAATCCAAATGATCATTGACCGGGCAGCGCAGGTGCTGGCTACTGCAGGTTTAAAGATTCCTGTAGCCGCTTCCCAAGATCGCTTAAGGGATGATTCAGCTTTACGATCTAATGGATTGACCAGAAGTCCCGCATCCTCCACAGGCAGAGTAGATTGCTTGGAGGTAGAAGCTACGGCTGCATCGACCTTAGGGACTTTGGTCCATGTAAGGAGCTCCTCATCACTAAACGGATATTTACGTTTAGACGCGGAGGGCAAAAAGCTTCTTTGATCCTGCTTCTCCCACTCTCTTTTAATTAATGCTTTCACCGCTGGTATAACCGGAAAACATCTCCTCTTTCTCTCTGCCAAACCCGCAAACATAATTTCCTGCGTGGTTTGCGCACCCTTTACCTCCTCACACCCCATGGTATTGCGGATTGACTTTACCAAGTTGTCCACACTGTTTAAGGGGAAACATGAACGCCCCTCGATTTCTGATGAGGAAGATGATGATGATGATGATGATGGGGAGGCTTCTGACAGTACAGTCTGGTCACTTTCGGAGTCTGACATAAGTGTTGGTGTTTTGGACTTAGCTTTACGTGGTTTTTCCTGGGTCATATTTTTTAGCTCCTCTCTAATAATGGCCCGTAAGTCTGTAACGGACACTGTCGCTCCCTGAGTTGTTTCCTTAAAACAGTCCTTGCACAGTTTTTTGGGGTATGAGTCCGGAAGGGGCTGGCTACACAAGGCACATTCCTTATGTTTGGACTTTTGTCGTTTTTTAGACTGGGCGTAATGAGTAGCGAGAGAGAGAGAAAAGAGAGAGAAATAGGGAGACAACGTCAGCTTAATAGGCAGAGTTTTAACACTCACCCAGTGAAGCGAATAGTACCGGATCAGAAGGCCGAGATCCTGTTCTGGAACCGTCACTCTTACGAGCGGACTCCGAGGATCCTTTGGTGTGATCTTTGGTGGGGGGCACTGGATCTCCAGCTGTGGGGTCCATGGCACCTGGGGATGACATCTCTGCATCGCCGCATTATTGGTTCTGGGCGTTTAAATAGTGCGCCCTTTTTTTTTTTTTTTCTTCCCCGCTGCGCAATGCGCGTGCGCGGGTCGCCGCTGGCTCCCCCGCCCCAGATCCGGCCTAGGCGCCCCGGAAGTGACTCCTTCAGTTCCGGGGCAGCCAGTATTGCGGCGGTCGGCGCATGCGCGGTCCGGGGTTCAGCGCCGGACCGCAATGGAGGTTCTTACCCGGCTCCTGGCCGCACCGCACGCAGGAGAAGACGCCGGGCGGCCCTCCCCGGACCCGGCCGTCTGCTCGATCCACCAGCCGAGGAGGGAGCCGTCTAACGGAACTCCCCCGACGCTGCTTCTGAGCTGCAGCCCCTGCCGTTCTCACTGACACCGCACAGGCAGCATGCTAGCCCAGGTATGTTGAAGTCGTCCTGTCGTTCCTGGATTGTTCCCGCAGGAACAGGAAACCTAAACTGAGGAGGAGAGGCGGACCGCCCCCTTTTATTTCTCGGTAGGTTTCCTGTTCCTGCGGGGCGGATCCCTCTCTCCAGTGGGGTGCTGTCGTGGCGAAAGGGAAAAAAACTTGTTGCATCATTCCCAAGAAGACTCATGGCTGTACTAGGTTAAAAGGGTGCATCTACTCAATACTGAGCAAAGGGTCTGAATACTTATGATCAGGTGATATTTCAGTTTTTCTTTTTTAATAAATTTGCAAAAATGTCTACATTTGTTTTTTTTCATTCAAGATGGGGTGCAGAGTGTACATTAAAGAGAAAAAAAATGAACTTTTTTGAATTTAATAATGGCTGCAATGAAACAAAGAGTGAAAAATTTAAAGGGGTCTGAATACTTTCCATACCCACTGTATTAAATGGAACCTGTCACACCCTGTTGAGGGCAGAGCAAAGTACTGCAGTGCGCAGGCGCCGAGCCTCCTGACCTTTCCCGGCGCACTGCAGTACTTTGCTCTGCCCTCAACAGGACAAAGTACGCCTGCGCCAGAGTCGCAGCGTGAAGACAAGAACAGGACGTCATCGTAAGAAGATGGGAGGCCTCGGACCGGACCGCGGCACCCATCGGACCCAGACCGAATCGTGACCACCCCTGGGTGAGTATAATCTAACCTCTTTTTCTCATCTTTCAGGATACATCGGGGGCTTATCTACAGCATTCCAGAATGCTGTAGATAAGCCCCTGATGCTGGTGGGCTTAGCTCACCTTCGATTTTGGGGGTGACAGGTTCTCTTTAAAAGAGAAAAATAGAATGTTCATCAAAAAGAAACATACCAGGAGTTTATCAATCCACCTGTCAGTTAAAAGAGGAATAATTTCGTAAATCATTCATCAGATTGTGCAATGCAAAGCGATAATACTTCCCCGAACTATACACAAGAGGTTATTACCGGGGTTGGTGGAAAAGGATTAAAAGAATTAAGAAAAGAAAAAGTAAAATAAATCTACAGTCTGCTTTCCTGTTATTACAAAGAAACCGCTCGAGTCACAGAGGAGCAATTCTAGGCTAAAGATTAAGAAACAATGAAATGCATACTTACCACGTTGGCTGGAAGTTTGTGCCCCGGGAGATATTTCACATTTTCATGTTCTGTGTTGATTATCTCAGTCAGTTTCTTCCCGGATATTAGCTCCTCAAATACCCACATGTTCACTATGTTATCAAACTGTGGAAGCCGAGCCGCATTCTCCCCGACGAGCTTCGCGATGGCAGATCCCCTGTGCAGACATGAATACGGTAAGCGAGGCAGAAGACCATAAATGAACAAATACCATTACAGCTCCGGGCACAGTTCTTCTGCCGGGATGACCAAGAAAATCTACTAAACTGATATCAACCCGTCCCCCTCATGGTGCAATGTGTATATACAAACTCGCTGTACTATGTACACTCTGTTCTGGGCCCATATAGGTGGTATGTATTGTAGCACTTGGTGATCGTTTGGAGACAATGCTACAGTGAAGGTCACTGTTGCCAACCTGAAATTTATTTTTTTCTGGGAAACATTCAAATCTCAGACAGCTAACATTTTTCACTGATAAATTGTAAAATGGACAATTCTACTAAAGATTATAAGTAATGCATGTTTATAGCTCAAAATACTGATAAGACCCCATTACCAGTATTTACTTTGAGCGGTAAATATATTTCTAAAATGGGAGAAAAAAAAAACATTACACCAGGAAGGGTTCCAGGACTGGAGACATTACACCAGGAAGGGTTCCAGGACTGGAGACATTACACCAGGAAGGGTTCCAGGACTGGAGACATTACACCAGGAAGGGTTCCAGGACTGGAGACATTACACCAGGAAGGGTTCCAGGACTGGAGACATTACACCAGGAAGGGTTCCAGGACTGGAGACATTACACCAGGAAGGGTTCCAGGACTGGAGACATTACACCAGGAAGGGTTCCAGGACTGGAGACATTACACCAGGAAGGGTTCCAGGACTGGAGACATTACACCAGGAAGGGTTCCAGGACTGGAGACATTACACCAGGAAGGGTTCCAGGACTGGAGACATTACACCAGGAAGGGTTCCAGGACTGGAGACATTACACCAGGAAGGGTTCCAGGACTGGAGACATTACACCAGGAAGGGTTCCAGGACTGGAGACATTACACCAGGAAGGGTTCCAGGACTGGAGACATTACACCAGGAAGGGT
The DNA here is from genome assembly GCF_032444005.1 of Ranitomeya imitator. NCBI lineage: Eukaryota > Metazoa > Chordata > Amphibia > Anura > Dendrobatidae > Ranitomeya > Ranitomeya imitator. The sequence continues at coordinate 735,955,584 of NC_091284.1, read as the reverse complement.
TCCAGGACTGGAGACATTACACCAGGAAGGGTTCCAGGACTGGAGACATTACACCAGGAAGGGTTCCAGGACTGGAGACATTACACCAGGAAGGGTTCCAGGACTGGAGACATTACACCAGGAAGGGTTCCAGGACTGGAGACATTACACCAGGAAGGGTTCCAGGACTGGAGACATTATGCCAGAAAGAGTTGTAACATGGGGGACATTAATAAAAGAAGGGACCAGGATGGTGGACATTGGTAGAGGAAGCTGCGAGGATGAAGGGCACCATTACATAGAGGGTTCACACAAGTCTTTAGGATCTAGAACGCTACAAGGTCACATACATTTGACCAACATGCAGGTGGTGGCCCAGATCCAAATTCTGCATCAGGGTCCATTAGACTAATTATGCCACTGGTAATTTTGTTATGTGTCAATGTATACATGTACCCATAAAATCCTATGGATTCAATTGTATGCCTGTCATGATTCCACCTCTTACTATGTACTGGACACAGCGAGTTGACAGCTCAGCCGCCCTACAGAGTCAGGCTCGTGCTGAGTTGTCAGTATTGTGAGAGACAGTTCAGCTGAAAATAAGGGCCAGGGCGTGCTTGGTTTCTTCCAAGTGCCTTCCTTTGTGGGTGATTACCTGGCTATTTAGCAGGCTGTCAGTGTAGCTTTAGCTCGGGGGGGGGTGTGCGCCTTGTTTCCCAGTGCTCCTGTTCAGATCTTTTGCTGCCTGACCTTGGACCTTGTCATTGATCCGTTTGCCTAGCACCTTTGTCTTGATCCGCTATCTTCCTGGAATTCTAATCTCGGACTGTGACCTGACTATGTATAACACCCCAGGTAACCGGTTGTTACAGTGGTATTGCTTTCCTCCACGCTGAAGCACAGAATTCCGGTAGCCAGAAGACCAAGGTTGTGGGGGTAACTTTATGCCCCACGGCAGAAACCGGCGGACAGGAGATTGCAGGTCGTCTGTCCACCATTAACACCCAAAAGCACATCAGCATATAGAGCCCAGAGTCATCCTGACAAACCCTGTAAAAATGCTCATTACCTGCCATGCGGGTAATGTCCTACCAACAAGGGGGACACGAACATGAGGACCTTGTGTGAGGCCTAAGGCAGCAAGGGACTACAACGTAGCAAAGAAAGGAAGGATTCCGATCCTACCTGGCTAAGGGCATTCTTGAGTCGCTTCCATGCCGGCCGGACCGTACCAGTACCTGTGATCCAGTGCCCTGGACTGTGGCTGCCTTATACCAGTAAAGAGACTGCAACCTTAGGTGCCCTAGTTCTTTCTACACCCTCTACCATCTGTCCCTACTACAACGAGAGCCCTGGGGACCCAGCTTCACCTGTGGGAAGCCATACCATCTCTGCTGCAGTACCATCACCCCAGGGGACCCCTTTAAGCAGCGTCGGTTATCCCTGACCGAATACCCCAGGTGGCGTCACGAACATTCTTAATCTAAAAAACCCTTTAAAGACCTTTCCTTTTCATTTGGACGCCAGGGCCACGGACTGGGTCACTTCCACCGTGACCATCCATTTAAGGACGACCGGACCCAGTACCGAGTATCCCTAAGGCCTTGGCGGGTGCTCCATATGCCTTTGTTTTACTCGTCTGTTTATGATGAACCCTCTTGGTATCTGACCCCAGACCTCTTGACTACTCGGTCTCACGGCTTGCCAGTGAATAGTGACTCCGCACCAGAATACCTATATTTGGGCCACCCTGTATATTACATACAATGACCTGCGTCCAAAGGCAAATGCTCAGTAGGAAGTAAGTGATCAGTATTCAATAAAGTTTATGGGAAATACAGAAACAGCCAAGAGAGTGCATCACTTCAACCAATCTACGGGATCCATTCAAAAGACTGTAAAAAAAAAAAAAAAAAAAAAAAAAAATATGAGCGTTCAGACCAGACACCCCTCCAGGTCCAAGAGGTTACAGAAGCCAAGTAGAAGCGTACTGTTGCTTCTCTCCTCATATATGGCCATTCGCCAATGCAAATAATATTCACAGGTGATGTTTCACAGAGAGAGGGGTCATAAGCAGGTGTGCCTATCTATGAAGGTATCCTACCGGATGCATGCCCAACCAGGGCACCTGTACTGGTGAGGAGCTCCTGGATGCTGTCGTCAAAGTGAATAATCTACACAAGGACAATATTACATGCTGTCTGATATAAAAGATAAGTAAAAGTGCACTCAATCAATTTATCTAAAATCCCAGCCGAGGCGACTGAATACAGAGGTGACAATTAGTCTGGTTAAGCTCCGGCAGCAGTGATGTATAATGTATCGGCACACGGGCTGCGATAGGCGGCAGGGACTTCACACTGATCATATAATATGTCGGAACGGCTCCACAATTAATGGAGTCCCAGGATGAGGCCGACGTTCTTCAAGCAAGGGCCGAGCCACCCGAAGACGATGTGAGCACAAGATCAAGAGAAAAGCCATGTAAAATATGCACTTTTTTATGCATTTTTCACCCTCACATTTATTTAAATGGGTTCAAACCGCTAAAAGAATGGACACGCTGCAGATTTATAAAAGGCTTTGATGGCTCAAATCCGCAAGGATAAAATAAGCAGAATGTGCAGGAGATATAAGAAATCTCGCTCACTTTGCTGGTACTGTAGGGTATTTTTAATTAGTGCTGTATCTGATGTATCCTTTAAAAAGATGACATTCTGGCAGGCTATGGTACCACCTATGGGTGACGGTAACAGATTGTACTACCGAGAGTGGGAACAAGAAAAACTTATTGGCGCTGTTAAAGGGACACTGTCACCTGAATTTGGAGGGAACAATCTTCAGCCATGGAGGCGGGGTTTTGGGGTGTTTGATTCACCCTTTCCTTACCCGCTGGCTGCATGCTGGCTGCAATATTGGATTGAAGTTGATTTTCTGTCCTCCGTAGTACACACCTGCACAAGGCAAGATTACCTTGTGCAGGCGTGTACTACGGAGGACAGAGAATGAACTTCAATCCAATATTGCAGCCAGCGGGTAAGCAAAGGGTGAATCAAACACCCCAAAACCCCGCCTCCTTGGCTGAAGATTGTTCCCTCCAAATTCAGGTGACAGAGTCCCTTTAAACAAAATATATTTAAGACTTTACAATTGTTCACAGCAAGGCGAGATGGTGACATGGGACAACATCCCTTCCTGAATGAGGCCTCAGGACATAGTCTCACGTACGTGTGGTGTCTATTTATTCACAAATAAAAACACACACCCATTATTACCGTATATATGGTGCTGATCATTTGGCTGTTTGTTTTTTCATGGACCGCGTGTCCATGCAAAACTCAAGGAGGGAGACCTGTTTTTTTCTGGTATCATGGTTGATAAGGGTCAATACAGTTCTAAGGGTCCATGAAAAGAACGTGCATCAAGACGACATCAGTGTACAATCCATGTGCTGGAAAGTAAAACCGCACAGTATAGGAGAAGCTGATGACACATGGACTATATATTGATGGTAAAAACGGACACACTGATGACACTGATGGAAAAACCGGACACACTAATGGAAAAAACGGACACTGATGGTAAAAAACGGACACACTGATAGTAAAAGGAATGGGCACAGCCCTCCGGTCACCCGATGTCGCCTGCCTGGCAGTGGCAGGTAGAGCTGGATGCCATTCATGAAGGCACCGTGACTCCTTCTGCAAGAAAGATGAATTAAAATATCGTACAACAGACAATTGGGAGTGGCAAAATCAGAGAGCGGGTTTGTGTCCCTCCATGTGTCAGGAGGAGGCAGGGGAGAAATAAAGCTGCTGCCCCATCTCCTCTGTACATGGAGTCTAGTCATCTACAGGCCGACCTGCACATTGCCTCGCTCAGCAGAATCCAATCCCGCAGAAGTCGCACTTCCACATTAGATCACACAGTAGAATGTAGAACAGACGTCGTACAGTGACATTCTGCCCTGACGATCTGCACTGTCCTCTGCCTATAGACTGTATGCATGGGAATAGTCACCGTCCTGGAGCCAAAGACTCAAGGGCCACATCAGACCAGAGAACAAGGATCTACAAAGTCCCCAACCTTCTGAGACTTGCAGAACATTGAGGCTTGCCTCGTCCCCCCCTAACCTCAGCAAGTTCCCTGCAGCTTCTCCCTGCAGTGTAAGAGGAGAGGCCGTTAGGTGGAATTTGCTCTCTTCAGCACATAGGCCATAGTGCAGAGGTTGTGTCATGAGCGCACAAGACTGCCCGCAGATAACAATCAGCACCATAAACTTCTGCAGATCTCTAGTGGAAGGGTCATGAAGGACTTTAAGCAGACATTGTTGACCAAGTGCACTCGCCTGAGGAGAGGCCATGTTGACCATGAGCACTCGACGGAGGCGGCAATGTTGGACGCGAGCACTCGACGGGGGGGCAACAATTTTGACCGGGAGCACTCGACGGGGGCAACCATATTGGCCACGAGCACTTGACGGGGCGCAGCAAAACTAGCCACATGCACTCGACAGTGGGCAGCAATGGTACTCGACAGGGGGTAGCAATGTTGGTCATGTGCACTCGATGGGGGCGGCAATGTTGGCCACGGGCACTCGACGGGGGGGGGGGGGGGGGGAGGGGGTTGGGCGTTAGGGCAGCAAAACTAGCCACATGCATTCGACGGTGGGCAGCAATGGCACTCGACAGGGGGTAGCAATGTTGGTCATGTGCACTCAATGGGGGGCGCCAATGTTGGCCACGAGCAAACGACAGGGGGAAATTTTGGCCACAAGCACTTGAGGGGGGCAGCAATGCTGGCCACATGCACTCAATGGGGGGCAGCAAAGCTAGCCACGAGCACTCGACGGGGGCGTGGTAATGTTGGCCACGAGCACTGGACGGGGGCAGCAATGCTGGCCACATGCACTCGACGGGGGGGGGGCAGCAATGTTGGCCACGTGCACTCGACGGGGGGGCAGCAATGTTGGCCACGTGCACTCGACGGGGGGGCAGCAATGTTGGCCACGTGCACTCGACAGGGGGGGGCAGCAATGTTGGCCACGTGCACTCGACAGGGGGGGGCAGCAAGGTTGGCCACGTGCACTCGACGGGGGGGGGCAGCAAGGTTGGCCACGTGCACTCGACAGGTGGTAGCAACGTTGGCCACGTGGACGCGCCTGCTGGCTAGTTCTTTCAGTAGTTGGCAGTAGTGCCAGGAAGCACTCGGAGCATCAGCATGAAAATTGCAAATCCCCACCCCCATATCTGCCAGGTTCTGGGTCCTTCATACTAAATTGCAGCGTTCTTGGTAGAGAGCCCCACTGTTCTCCGCACCCTGTCAGCCCCACAGGCCACATATGACCATCTGATCAGGAACAGATCACAGGCACAGGGGAGGGAGAAGCCAGCACGGGAACTAGATGATGGTGGGTACAACATGTCCTCCTGCTGCCTAATCATGGCACAAAGGCCTGTGTGTCGGCCCCAGAGTCACATGCTGCTGTACGGGGGCACAGCTCTGCAGCTGATCCTGGAGACACCCGGCCTTATACTGACCAACAACACGAGCGACATGTACAGATCACACAGCTCATGTGCGCACACTCACCAATTGCCAGAGCCAACGATGCAAACTTTCAGTGCCATGTCTCTGTGCCCAGCCGCAGTGCAGACAGCTCCGTGCTGCGCCCTCCCCGCTCACAGCAGCGCCCGAGACTTTCACCCAGCGCCAAACTCCTGGCATTTAAACCTGAGCTGTCAGTCTGCTGCAAGCCCGGCCCCGCCCCCGGCCGATGATTGGCTCAGCGCTCAGCCCGTGCCCAACTGATCACTGGCACTGGCAGTACAGAATGTGTAACTGGCATGAACCGGACTACAGGAGCCGGGCTGTCACTTCAGGAGCCGGACTACAGGAGCCGGGCTGTCACTACAGGAGCCGGACTACAGGAGCCGGGCTGTCACTACAGGAGCCGGACTACAGGAGCCGGCTGTCACTACAGGAGCCGGACTACAGGAGCCAGGCTGTCACTACAGGAGCCGGACTACAGGAGCCGGCTGTCACTACAGGAGCCGGACTACAGGAGCCAGGCTGTCACTACAGGAGCCAGGCTGTCACTACAGGAGCCGGGCTGTCACTACAGGAGCCAGGCTGTCACTACAGGAGCCGGACTACAGGAGCCGGCTGTCACTACAGGAGCCGGACTACAGGAGCCAGGCTGTCACTACAGGAGCCGGCTGTCACTACAGGAGCCGGGCTGTCACTACAGGAGCCGGGCTGTCACTACAGGAGCCGGACTACAAGAGCCGGACTACAGGAGCCGGGCTGTCACTACAGGAGCCGGACTACAGGAGCCGGACTACAGGAGCCGGCTGTCACTACAGGAGCCGGCTGTCACTACAGGAGCCGGACTACAGGAGCCGGGCTGTCACTACAGGAGCCGGACTACAGGAGCCGGACTACAGGAGCCGGCTGTCACTACAGGAGCCGGGCTGTCACTACAGGAGCCGGGCTGTCACTACAGGAGCCGGATTACAGGAGCCGGGCTGTCACTACAGGAGCCGGACTACAGGAGCCGGACTACAGGAGCCGGTTGTCACTACAGGAGCCGGACTACAGGAGCCGGGCTGTCACTACAGGAGCCAGACTACAGGAGCCGGGCTGTCACTACAGGAGCCGGACTACAGGAGCCGGCTGTCACTACAGGAGCCAGGCTGTCACTACAGGAGCCGGGCTGTCACTACAGGAGCCAGGCTGTCACTACAGGAGCCGGACTACAGGAGCCGGACTACAGGAGCCGGGCTGTCACTACAGGAGCCGGACTACAGGAGCCGGACTACAGGAGCCGGCTGTCACTACAGGAGCCGGGCTGTCACTACAGGAGCCGGACTACAAGAGCCGGACTACAGGAGCCGGGCTGTCACTACAGGAGCCGGACTACAGGAGCCGGACTACAGGAGCCGGCTGTCACTACAGGAGCCGGCTGTCACTACAGGAGCCGGACTACAGGAGCCGGCTGTCACTACAGGAGCCGGGCTGTCACTACAGGAGCCGGGCTGTCACTACAGGAGCCGGATTACAGGAGCCGGGCTGTCACTACAGGAGCCGGACTACAGGAGCCGGACTACAGGAGCCGGACTACAGGAGCCGGGCTGTCACTACAGGAGCCGGACTACAGGAGCCGGGCTGTCACTACAGGAGCCAGACTACAGGAGCCGGGCTGTCACTACAGGAGCCAGGCTGTCACTACAGGAGCCAGGCTGTCACTACAGGAGCCGGGCTGTCACTACAGGAGCCGGGCTGTCACTACAGGAGCCGGGCTGTCACTACAGGAGCCAGGCTGTCACTACAGGAGCCGGCTGTCACTACAGGAGCCGGACTACAGGAGCCGGGCTGTCACTACAGGAGCCAGACTACAGGAGCCGGGCTGTCACTACAGGAGCCAGGCTGTCACTACAGGAGCCAGGCTGTCACTACAGGAGCCGGGCTGTCACTACAGGAGCCGGGCTGTCACTACAGGAGCCAGGCTGTCACTACAGGAGCCGGGCTGTCACTACAGGAGCCAGGCTGTCACTACAGGAGCCGGGCTGTCACTACAGGAGCCGGGCTGTCACTACAGGAGCCGGATTACAGGAGCCGGGCTGTCACTACAGGAGCCGGACTACAGGAGCCGGGCTGTCACTACAGGAGCCGGACTACAGGAGCCGGCTGTCACTACAGGAGCCGGACTACAGGAGCCGGGCTGTCACTACAGGAGCCGGACTACAGGAGCCGGGCTGTCACTACAGGAGCCGGGCTGTCAATACAGGAGCCGGACTACAGGAGCCGGGCTGTCACTACAGGAGCCAGACTACAGGAGCCGGGCTGTCACTACAGGAGCCAGGCTGTCACTACAGGAGCCGGGCTGTCACTACAGGAGCCGGGCTGTCACTACAGGAGCCGGGCTGTCACTACAGGAGCCAGGCTGTCACTACAGGAGCCAGGCTGTCACTACAGGAGCCGGGCTGTCACTACAGGAGCCGGGCTGTCACTACAGGAGCCGGGCTGTCACTACAGGAGCCGGGCTGTCACTACAGGAGCCGGATTACAGGAGCCGGGCTGTCACTACAGGAGCCGGACTACAGGAGCCGGCTGTCACTACAGGAGCCGGACTACAGGAGCCGGGCTGTCAATACAGGAGCCGGACTACAGGAGCCGGGCTGTCACTACAGGAGCCGGACTACAGGAGCCGGGCTGTCACTACAGGAGCCGGGCTGTCAATACAGGAGCCGGACTACAGGAGCCGGGCTGTCACTACAGGAGCCGGACTACAGGAGCCGGGCTGTCACTACAGGAGCCGGACTACAGGAGCCGGCTGTCACTACAGGAGCCGGACTACAGGAGCCGGACTACAGGAGCCGGACTACAGGAGCCGGCTGTCACTACAGGAGCCGGACTACAGGAGCCGGGCTGTCACTACAGGAGCCGGACTACAGGAGCCGAACTGTCACTACAGGAGCCGGACTACAGGAGCCGGGCTGTCACTACAGGAGCCGGACTACAGGAGCCGGGCTGTCACTACAGGAGCCGGACTACAGGAGCCGGGCTGTCACTACAGGAGCCGGACTACAGGAGCCAAGCTGTCACTACAGGAGCCGGACTACAGGAGCCAGACTACAGGAGCCGGGCTGTCATTACAGGAGCCGGACTACAGGAGCCGGACTACAGGACCCAAGCTGTCACTACAGGAGCCGGACTACAGGAGCCAAGCTGTCACTACAGGAGCCGGGCTGTCACTATAGGAGCCGGATTACAGGAGCCAGGCTGTCACTACAGGAGCCGGCTGTCACTACAGGAGCCGGACTACAGGAGCCGGACTGTCACTACAGGAGTCGGACTACAGGAGCCGGGCTGTCACTACAGGAGCCGGAGTACAGGAGCCGGGCTGTCACTACAGGAGCCGGACTACAGGAGCCAAGCTGTCACTACAGGAGCCGGACTACAGGAGCCAAGCTGTCACTACAGGAGCCGGACTACAGGAGCCAAGCTGTCACTACAGGAGCCGGACTACAGGAGCCAAGCTGTCACTACAGGAGCCGGACTACAGGAGCCGGGCTGTCACTACAGGAGCCGGACTACAGGAGCCAGGCTGTCACTACAGGAGCCGGCTGTCACTACAGGAGCCAGGCTGTCACTACAGGAGCCGGACTACAGGAGCTGGACTACAGGAGCCGGGCTGTCACTACAGGAGACGGACTACAGGAGCCGGACTACAGGAGCCAATCTGTCACTACAGGAGCCGGACTACAGGAGCCGGACTACAGGAGCCAAGCTGTCACTACAGGAGCCGGACTACAGGAGCCGGACTACAGGAGCCAAGCTGTCAATACAGGAGCCGGACTACTGGAGCCGGACTACAGGAGCCAAGCTGTCACTACAGGAGCCGGACTACAGGAGCCGGGCTGTCACTACAGGAGCCGGACTACGGGAGCCGGGCTGTCACTACAGGAGCCGGACTACAGGAGCCAGGCTGTCACTACAGGAGCCAGGCTGTCACTACAGGAGCCGGCTGTCACTACAGGAGCCGGACTACAGGAGCCGGGCTGTCACTACAGGAGCTGGACTACAGGAGCCGGGCTGTCACTACAGGAGCCGGACTACAGGAGCCGGGCTGTCACTACAGGAGCCGGACTACAGGAGCCGGGCTGTCACTACAGGAGCCGGACTACAGGAGCCGGGCTGTCACTACAGGAGCCGGACTACAGGAGCCAGGCTGTCACTACAGGAGCCGGCTGTCACTACAGGAGCCGGACTACAGGAGCCAGGCTGTCACTACAGGAGCCGGACTACAGGAGCCGGGCTGTCACTACAGGAGCCGGACTACAGGAGCCGGACTACAGGAGCCAAGCTGTCACTACAGGAGCCGGACTACAGGAGCCGGACTACAGGACCCAAGCTGTCACTACAGGAGCCGGACTACAGGAGCCTGGCTGTCACTACAGGAGCCGGGCTGTCACTACAGGAGTCGGGCTGTCACTACAGGAGTTGGACTACAGGAGCCGGGCTGTCACTACAGGAGCCGGACTACAGGAGCCGGGCTGTCACTACAGGAGCCGGACTACAGGAGCCGGCTGTCACTACAGGAGCCGGACTACAGGAGCCGGACTACAGGAGCCAAGCTGTCACTACAGGAGCCGGACTACAGGAGCCGGACTACAGGAGCCGGGCTGTCACTACAGGAGCCGGACTACAGGAGCCGGGCTGTCACTACAGGAGCCAGGCTGTCACTACAGGAGCCAGGCTGTCACTACAGGAGCCGGACTACAGGAGCCGGGCTGTCACTACAGGAGCCGGACTACAGAAGCCGGGCTGTCACTACAGGAGCTGGACTACAGGAGCCGGGCTGTCACTACAGGAGCCGGACTACAGGAGCCGGGCTGTCACTACAGGAGCTGGACTACAGGAGCCGGGCTGTCACTACAGGAGCTGGACTACAGGAGCCGGGCTGTCACTACAGGAGCCGGACTACAGGAGCCGGGCTGTCACTACAGAAGCCGGACTACAGGAGCCAGGCTGTCACTACAGGAGCCGGACTACAGGAGCCAGGCTGTCACTACAGGAGCCGGACTACAGGAGCCAGGCTGTCACTACAGGAGCCGGACTACAAGAGCCAGGCTGTCACTACAGGAGCCGGACTACAGGAGCCGGCTGTCACTACAGAAGCCGGACTACAGGAGCCAGGCTGTCACTACAGGAGCCGGACTACAGGAGCCAGGCTGTCACTACAGGAGCCGGACTACAGGAGCCAGGCTGTCACTACAGGAGCCGGACTACAAGAGCCAGGCTGTCACTACAGGAGCCGGACTACAGGAGCCGGCTGTCACTACAGAAGCCGGACTACAGGAGCCAGGCTGTCACTACAGGAGCCGGACTACAGGAGCCAGACTACAGGAGCCGGGCTGTCACTACAGGAGCCAAGCTGTCACTACAGGAGCCGGACTACAGGAGCCGGACTACAGGAGCCAAGCTGTCACTACAGGAGCCGGACTACAGGAGCCTGGCTGTCACTACAGGAGCCGGACTACAGGAGCCGGGCTGTCACTACAGGAGTCGGACTACAGGAGCCGGGCTGTCACTACAGGAGCCGGACTACAGGAGCCGGGCTGTCACTACAGGAGCCGGACTACAGGAGCCAAGCTGTCACTACAGGAGCCGGACTACAGGAGTCGGACTACAGGAGCCAAGCTGTCACTACAGGAGCCGGACTACAGGAGCCGGACTACAGGAGCCAAGCTGTCACTACTGGAGCCGGGCTGTCACTACAGGAGCCGGACTACAGGAGCCGGGCTGTCACTACAGGAGCCGGACTACAGGAGCCAGGCTGTCACTACAGGAGCCAGGCTGTCACTACAGGAGCCGGCTGTCACTACAGGAGCCGGACTACAGGAGCCGGGCTGTTACTACAGGAGCCGGACTACAGGAGCCGGACTACAGAAGCCGGGCTGTCACTACAGGAGCTGGACTACAGGAGCCGGGCTGTCACTACAGGAGCCGGACTACAGGAGCCGGGCTGTCACTACAGGAGCTGGACTACAGGAGCCGGGCTGTCACTACAGGAGCTGGACTACAGGAGCCGGGCTGTCACTACAGGAGCCGGACTACAGGAGCCGGACTACAGGAGCCGGCTGTCACTACAGAAGCCGGACTACAGGAGCCAGGCTGTCACTACAGGAGCCGGACTACAGGAGCCAGGCTGTCACTACAGGAGCCGGACTACAGGAGCCAGGCTGTCACTACAGGAGCCGGACTACAGGAGCCGGACTACAGGAGCCAGGCTGTCACTACAGGAGCCGGACTACAGGAGCCGGACTACAGGAGCCAGGCTGTCACTACAGGAGCCGGACTACAGGAGCCGGACTACAGGAGCCAGGCTGTCACTACAGGAGCCGGACTGTCACTACAGGAGCCAGGCTGTCACTACAGGAGCCGGACTACAGGAGCCAGGCTGTCACTACAGGAGCCGGACTACAGGAGCCGGACTACAGGAGCCGGACTACAGGAGCCGGCTGTCACTACAGAAGCCAGACTACAGGAGCCAGGCTGTCACTACAGGAGCCGGACTACAGGAGCCAGGCTGTCGCTACAGGAGCCGGACTACAGGAGCCAGGCTGTCACTACAGGAGCCGGGCTGTCACTACAGGAGCCAGGCTGTCACTACAGGAGCCGGACTACAGGAGCCGGGCTGTCACTACAGGAGCCGGACTTCAGGAGCCGGGCTGTCACTACAGGAGCCGGACTACAGGAGCCGGGCTGTCACTACAGGAGCCGGACTACAGGAGCCGGCTGTCACTACAGAAGCCAGGATGTCACTACAGGAGCCGGGCTGTCACTACAGAAGCCAGGCTGTCACTACAGAAGCCAGGCTGTCACTACAGGAGCCGGGCTGTCACTACAGGAGCCGAGTTGGCTGTCAGTATAGGAGCCAGGCTGTCACTACAGGAGCCGGGCTGTCACTACAGGAGCCGGCTGTCAGTATAGGAGCCAGGCTGTCACTACAGGAGCCGGGCTGTCACTACAGGAGCCGGCTGTCACTACAGGAGCCGGGCTGTCACTACAGGAGCCAGGCTATCACTACAGGAGCCAGGCTATCACTACAGGAGCCAGGCGGTCACTACAGGAGCTAGGCTGTCACTACAGGAGCCAGGGTGTCACTACAGGAGCCGGTGTGTCACTACAGGAGCCGGGCTGTCACTACAGGAGCCAGGCTGTCACTACAGGAGCCGGACTACAGGAGCCAGGCTGTCACTACAGGAGCCGGGCTGTCACTACAGGAGCCAGGCTGTCACTACAGGAGCCGGACTACAGGAGCCGGGCTGTCACTACAGGAGCTGGACTACAGGAGCCGGGCTGTCACTACAGGAGCCGGACTACAGGAGCCGGCTGTCACTACAGAAGCCAGGCTGTCACTACAGGAGCCGGGCTGTCACTACAGAAGCCAGGCTGTCACTACAGGAGCCGGGCTGTCACTACAGGAGCCGGCTGTCAGTATAGGAGCCAGGCTGTCACTACAGGAGCCGGGCTGTCACTACAGGAGCCGGCTGTCACTACAGGAGCCGGGCTGTCACTACAGGAGCCAGGCTATCACTACAGGAGCCAGGCTATCACTACAGGAGCCAGGCGGTCACTACAGGAGCTAGGCTGTCACTACAGGAGCCAGGGTGTCACTACAGGAGCCGGGCTGTCACTACAGGAGCCAGGCTGTCACTACAGGAGCCAGGGTGTCACTACAGGAGCTGGGCTGTCACTACAGGAGCCAGGCTATCACTACAGGAGCCAGGCGGTCACTACAGGAGCCGGCTGTCACTACAGGAGCCAGGGTGTCACTACAGGAGCCAGGCGGTCACTACAGGAGCCAGGCTGTTACTACAGGAGCCGGGCTGTCACTACAGGAGCCAGGGTGTCACTACAGGAGCCGGGCTGTCACTACAGGAGCCAGGCTATCACTACAGGAGCCAGGCGGTCACTACAGGAGCCAGGCGGTCACTACAGGAGCCGGGCTGTCACTACAGGAGCCGGGCTGTCACTACAGGAGCCAGGCGGTCCCTACAGGAGCCAGGCTGTCACTACAGGACCAGGGTGTCACTACAGGAGCCATCCATCACTACACTAGCCGGCTATCACTAAGGAGTCTGCCTGTCAGTGCAGGAGCCAGCTGTCAGTGGAGTCGGCTGTCATTGTAGGAGCCAGCTGTCAGTGCAGGAGCCTGGCTGTCAGTGCAGGAGCCTGGCTGTCATTGTAGGAGCCAGCTGTCAGTGCAGGAGCCTGGCTGTCAGTGCAGGAGCCTGGCTGTCAGTGCTGGAGCCTGGCTGTCATTGTAGGAGCCAGCTGTCAGTGCAGGAGCCTGGCTGTCAGTGCAGGAGCCTGGCTGTCAGTGCAGGAGTCTGGCTGTTACTTTAGGAGCCAGCTGTGATTATAGGAGTCGGCTGTCAATGCAGTAGTCGGCTGTCAGTTTCAACTTGTAACAAGATGTGAACAGGGATCAATTGTGCTTGGACAGGGCAGGGTTTCAGACTCTTAAGGTTAAGTTTCCACAATATGAGTTTTTGATGTTGCAGATTCTCTGCATTTCTGCACATATTAAGTAAATTAAGTTACTTGCCTATTTTTCATTGCATTTTTTAATGCGTTTTTTTCATCTTTTTGACTCTTCGTGTTTGTCTCTTGTTAGTATGTTATGTTTTTAACAAAGCTGCTTTGTTTTTATTTTATACTTCCTGGTATTTGGCTATATCAAAGAGATATTGACAAGTAGCAGATTTCAAACACGCACCCCAGGTCAGTTTACACAGTTAAAAAAAAAGCACAGAGGGCAGGTGGTTTCTATAAATCCCATCCACTTTGCTGGAACTGTAAGGATGGTAGTGGGGCAGATCGTTTCCCTCCTGGCTGGCTTTTTCATGTGGCCTATGGCCACAGGTTCCGTGTAAGAACACCTGAAGCAGAGGTTTGGGTGTTTCAGTTTGTTTTTGCAAGTGGGCCGAGCAGAAGGCTCTGCAGAGCTATACCTGTGTGAGGTAATACAATTCGGAGGATATTGTGTGCTGTGTATTTTCTGTGAGTCGGACATTTAAACACGTTTTGCTTACAGTGTGGATTCCGCTGCACTACATATGGTTGGAGAATACGGGCAGTGTGATCTGAGGATACCACAAAGCGTGCTGCATGTCAGTGATTAAGGCTGCCATCACACTAGCAGTATTTGGTCAGTATTTTACATCAGTATTTGGAAGCCAAAACCAGGAATGGGTGATAAATACAGAAGTGGTGCATATGTTTCTATTATACTTTTCCTCTAATTGTTCCACTTCTGGTTTTGGCTTACAAATACTGATGTAAAATACTGACCAAATACTGCTAGTGTGACGGCAGCCTAAGCCTGCAACGCTGCAACTCAAGCCTGCTGACAAAATGGAGGAGCTTTTGAAGCAGTTGATCCTCACTCAGCAATGGCAGCAGGAACAGCAGCAATGGCAGGAGCAGCACAATCCTCATCATCAGCAGCTGTTGTATCAGCAGCAGCAAAAGACTAATGAGCTGATTCTGCAGCAGGTTGCGGCTCTGCGAGAGACGTCCACACCAGCGTCCACAGTCCGGTCAGAGACACGGTACAAAGTCCAGTAAGCACTGAGGAACATGAGTCCTGAGGATGATTTGGAGTCTTTCCTCACCAAGAATAGCAACTTTGAAACTCATCAAAGAGAATGAAGACTTCCTAGACAGAACAGAAGCATCTCTACTGGTCACAGAAGGTGAAAAAAAGTGTCAGAGAACCTCCAAAAGCAGATGAGTGGAAGCATGTGACCAAAAGAAGCAAGAAGACCATGGAGAAATCACCAACCACACAACTGAAGAACCGATATCAAATCTTTGTAGAGGATGAAGATGGCACACCTAAGGATGAAGCAATACCAGCAAGCAAAAAAAGAAAAGGGCACACAGCAACAAGTGACAGCAAAAAGTACAGCCAAGAAGCAATGAGGAGTGGTGGTGGTGGGAGACTCACTACTGAGAGGCACAGAAGCAGCCATCTGCAGACCGGACATAGCCGCTAGAGAAGTATGCTGCCTTCCAGGTGCAATGATCAAGGATGTGACCGATAGGATACCAAAGCTCTTCAGCTCCAAGGACGTCCACCCATTTCTTGTGATACATGTTGACACCAATGACACGGCAAGGAAGGACCTACCGACAATCTGCAAGGACTTTGAAGAGTTGGGGAAGAAAGTAAAGGAACTGGATGCACAGGTAGTTTTTTCTTCTATCCTTCCAGTAGATGGGCATGGGACCAGGAGATGGAACAGGATCCTTGATGCGAACAACTGGCTAAGACGATGGTGCAGACAACAAGGATTCGGATTTCTGGACCACGGTGTGAATTACTTGTACGATGGACTCCTCGCCAGAGACTGACTACACCTCAACAAACCTGGGAAACACACATTCGCCAGAAGACTCGCTACACTCATCAGGAGGGCGTTAAACTAGAAGAAGAGGGGGACGGGAAGAAAAACATTAGACTCGAACAAAGAAAACCCAGGAAAACATACTCAGAAGGGAGGTAAGAACATTTCTAAATCAATCCACAGCGAGGAGATTGGAACAAAACAAAATCCTCTAAACTGCATGCTCGCAAACGCCAGAAGCCTGACAAACAAGATGGAAGAACTAGAAGCAGAAATATCTACAGGTAACTTTGACATAGTGGGAATAACCGAGACATGGTTAGATGAAAGCTATGACTGGGCAGTTAACTTACAGGGTTACAGTCTGTTTAGAAAGGATCGTAAAAATCGGAGAGGAGGAGGGGTTTGTCTCTATGTAAAGTCTTGTCTAAAGTCCACTTTAAGGGAGGATATTAGCGAAGGGAATGAGGATGTCGAGTCCATATGGGTCGAAATTCATGGAGGGAAAAATGGTAGCAAAATTCTCATTGGGGTCTGTTACAAACCCCCAAATATAACAGAAACCATGGAAAGTCTACTTCTAAAGCAGATAGATGAAGCTGCAACCCATAATGAGGTCCTGGTTATGGGGGACTTTAACTACCCGGATATTAACGGGGAAACAGAAACCTGTGAAACCCATAAAGGCAACAGGTTTCTGCTAATAACCAAGAAAAATTATCTTTCACAATTGGTGCAGAATCCAACCAGAGGAGCAGCACTTTTAGACCTACTACTATCTAATAGACCTTACAGAATAACAAATCTGCAGGTGGTCGGGCATCTAGGAAATAGCGACCACAATATTGTACAGTTTCACCTGTCTTTCACTAGGGGGACTTGTCAGAGAGTCACAAAAACACTGAACTTTAGGAAGACAAAGTTTTACCAGCTTAGAGATGCCCTTAATCTGGTAGACTGGGACAATATCCTCAGAAATAAGAATACAGATAATAAATGGAAAATGTTTAAGAACATCCTAAATAGGCACTGTAAGCGGTTTATACCTTGTGGGAATAAAAGGACTAGAAATAGGAAAAACCCAATGTGGCTAAACAAAGAAGTAAGACAGGCAATTAACAGTAAAAAGAAAGCATTTGCAGTACTAAAGCAGGATGGCACCATTGAAGCTCTAAAAAACTATAGGGAGGAAAATACTTTATCTAAAAAACTAATTAAAGCTGCCAAAAAGGAAACAGAGAAGCACATTGCTAAGGAGAGTAAAACTAATCCCAAACTGTTCTTCAACTATATCAATAGTAAAAGAATAAAAACTGAAAATGTAGGCCCCTTAAAAAATTGTGAGGAAAGTATGGTTGTAGATGACGAGGAAAAAGCTAACATATTAAACACCTTCTTCTCCACGGTATTCACGGTGGAAAATGAAATGCTAGGTGAAATCCCAAGAAACAATGAAAACCCTATATTAAGGGTCACCAATCTAACCCAAGAAGAGGTGCGAAACCGGCTAAATAAGATTAAAATAGATAAATCTCCGGGTCCGGATGGCATACACCCACGAGTACTAAGAGAACTAAGTAATGTAATAGATAAATCATTATTTCTTATTTTTAGGGACTCTATAGCGACGGGGTCTGTTCCGCAGGACTGGCGCATAGCAAATGTGGTGCCAATATTCAAAAAGGGCTCTAAAAGTGAACCTGGAAATTATAGGCCAGTAAGTCTAACCTCTATTGTTGGTAAAATATTTGAAGGGTTTCTGAGGGATGTTATTCTGGATTATCTCAATGAGAATAACTGTTTAACTCCATATCAGCATGGGTTTATGAGAAATCGCTCCTGTCAAACCAATCTAATCAGTTTTTATGAAGAGGTAAGCTATAGGCTGGACCACGGTGAGTCATTGGACGTGGTATATCTCGATTTTTCCAAAGTGTTTGATACCGTGCCGCACAAGAGGTTGGTACACAAAATGAGAATGCTTGGTCTGGGGGAAAATGTGTGTAAATGGGTTAGTAACTGGCTTAGTGATAGAAAACAGAGGGTGGTTATAAATGGTATAGTCTCTAACTGGGTCGCTGTGACCAGTGGGATACCGCAGGGGTCGGTATTGGGACCTGTTCTCTTCAACATATTCATTAATGATCTGGTAGAAGGTTTACACAGTAAAATATCGATATTTGCAGATGATACAAAACTATGTAAGCCGTTAATACAAGAGAAGATAGTATTCTGCTACAGATGGATCTGGATAAGTTGGAAACTTGGGCTGAAAGGTGGCAGATGAGGTTTAACAATGATAAATGTAAGGTTATACACATGGGAAGAAGGAATCAATATCACCATTACACACTGAACGGGAAACCACTGGGTAAATCTGACAGGGAGAAGGACTTGGGGATCCTAGTTAATGATAAACTTACCTGGAGCAGCCAGTGCCAGGCAGCAGCTGCCAAGGCAAACAGGATCATGGGGTGCATTAAAAGAGGTCTGGATACACATGATGAGAGCATTATACTGCCTCTGTACAAATCCCTAGTTAGACCGCACATGGAGAACTGTGTCCAGTTTTGGGCACCGGTGCTCAGGAAGGATATAATTGAACTAGAGAGAGTACAAAGGAGGGCAACAAAATTAATAAAGGTGATGGGAGATCTACAATACCCAGATAGATTAGCGAAATTAGGATTATTTAGTCTAGAAAAAAGACGACTGAGGGGCGATCTAATAACCATGTATAAGTATATAAGGAGACAATACAAATATCTCGCTGAGGATCTGTTTATATCAAGGAAGGAGACGGGCACAAGGGGGCATTCTTTGCGTCTGGAGGATGGAAGGTTTTCCCACCAACATAGAAGAGGATTCTTTACTGTTAGGGCAGTGAGAATCTGGAATTGCTTGCCTGAGGAGGTGATGATGGCGAACTCAGTCGAGGGGTTCAAGAGAGGCCTGGATGTCTTCCTGGAGCAGAACAATATTGTATGATACAATTATTAGGTTCTGTAGAAGGACGTAGATCTGGGGATTTATTATGATGGAATATAGGCTGAACTGGATGGACAAATGTCTTTTTTCGGCCTTACTATGTTACTATGTTTGAATGTGCAGCAGAGCTAGAGAGCTTGCCAGTGACCCAGTGGGCTGAAGTGGTGGCCCCCTTCCTGACAGGAGATACCCAGAAGGCTTACCTGGACCTCAGTCGGGGCAATGCACTGGACTACGAGAAGCTGAGAGGTGAGACCCTTGCCCGACTGGGGGTTAATACCTATGTGCAGGCTTAGTTGGTGTACCAGTGGTCCTTTGCGGAGCCTAGTCCCGCCAAGTCTCAGACATATGACTTACTGCTGCTTGTAAAAAAAATGTCCCCAACCTGAGACCTTAACCCCCCCCCAGATAGTAGAGAGGGTGGTGGTCGACCGGCTGGTGAGGGCAGTGCCAGCAGCCATACAGAATTGGGTGAGGCAAGTGGACCCAGGCACTCTGGATCAGCTGGTAGGATTGGTTGAGCGGTATATAGCCACTCAGGACTTTATACAGGACACTGCACCACTTCAGCTGTCACGTTGGGCACCACCAGTCCAGGAGCCGGGGAAAAGTCCACAAACCTCTGCTGGGGCTAACCAGGACCGAACCCGGGATAAGGGGGTAACTCCAAGTGAGGGTGAAAAAAGTCCCGTTGCCCCTAAAGCTACCCTAAGGTATAGTCGTGCTGCAGCAATTAAGTGTTGGCAGTGCCAAGGGCCCGAACATGTGGCTGGCAACTGCCCTCTGATGGACTGCGGGTATACTCGCCGTGTGTCTGTGTATGCCCAGCCAGTCTGTACTGCCACTACAGGCACTGCCGATAGCGAACCCCAGCTGTGCCAGGTACTCGTGAATGGGTGCAAAACAGAGGCTCTCCTGGACTCGGGGAGCTTAGTGACTTTGGTCCATGGGTATCTTGTTGCCGGGAACAACCCCAAAGAACGGAAAGTGGAGGTGATGGGTATCCATGGGGAAATCCGAGAGTACCACGGAGGTTATTTTCTTCACACCGTGTGGAGACATCAAACGTGGTGGGGAGTGGTAAAGACTCTTCCATATGGGACTGTATTGGGAAGAGACTTGCCCCTGTTCTGGTTCCTGTGGGAGACCAGGATTAACCCTCCCAACGTAAATGTTCCGGGCGCAGAACCCAAGGATCCCAAAGAAGTCACCAACCTGGGGACAGAGTGTAACCCCGATAGGTTTCCCCTAGAGGTTTTGGCAGGAGAGGTCGAGGAGACCCCACAGAACCCCGAGCTGGAAATGTCCCCTGGTAAGTTCGGGACAGTTCAGTTCTAGGGTCCCACACAGAGACACACATATAAAAAGAAAGCCTGGAGGAACCGGGAATGTGTGGTCAGAGAGGCGACTACGGTCGTACCCATGGGTAACCCTCTGGCACCGGCCAAGGATGTAGCCAGGGGTCAGGTTAAAATGAATAGAGCTCTCGGTAATCAGCAGCAACGGGAGGACTTGGGTTCGGGTGCAACGTTATACAAAGGAATGCCCAGAGCTGCTGGGGCGGACCTCGGTGATCCAGTGTGACAAAGTCACTGAAGCAACTGTAAGGGTACAGAGGAAACAGTACCAAATGCCAGAAGCCAGGAACGTAGGTTATAGGATGAGCTGTGGGGTTATCAAACCCAAAATAAACCCCCAAACTGGCCCAAATCTACTGTTAGTCAGGAAATTGGGCGTGTCTTCTGCAACGGAGAACAGGGAGGTGGTTGGTCATGTAAAAAAGTTTGATGAGAAACAAAAAAGGGGAGGAATGTTAGCGTCAACCAATGGTTCAGGTCCCTACAAAAATTTGGTTTGTCAGTAGAGCATTGGGAGGGGAAGTCACAGGGACACGCGGATGCCCTGTCACATTGCCCCCTGTGTGATGTCAAGTGTTCAGCCCCACAAGTTTGAACAGAGGTAGGGGGTATTTGATACAGTGACCGGTGTCACATGCGAGGGTCACTATGTGTTCCCCCAGGATGCGCACAGAGGCATATTGAGGCCATGGGAGTGCATTGCATAGCTGTAACTGCAACGCAAAATAAAAGTAAGTGTTGGTCTTGTGCAAGCTATTTGTCCAAGACAGATTTAAGAAAACCTGCTCTGGGCTTTTATTTTTGAAACGGACTACAGGATGGTAGTGGGGCAGTCCGTTTCCTTCACGACCAGGTTTTCCATGTGGCCTTTGGCCACAGGTTCCGTGTATAAGCCCCTGAAGCAGAGGGTTGGGTGTGTCAGTTTGGTTTTGCAAGTGTGCAGAGCAGAAAGCTCTGCAGAGCTTTACCTGTGTGAGGTAACACAGGCAAGCAGAGCCAAAAGGCCAAGCTAAGCTAAAAGGCCTGGCACCCACAGCATACACGGCGGTGCAGTCGCCCACGGGAAAAAGGTCTCGGATGTGGACGGTTTTGTTTCCCGGCTGCAATCCAGAGGATATTGTGTGCTGTGTATTTTCTGTGAGTTGAACATTAAAACACGTTTTGCTTTGAACCTTGCTGGGTCACTGCCTTATCATTGCACAGGGTGGATACTGCTGCACTACACCCGCTATGGGATTCTTTGGGGTATCCAACCATCTGTTCACAGAAATTCTTGCCTGTGTATGGCTGTTTGTATGTAGTGAACATAACAAAGAAAAGCAGGGTGGCAAAGTCATGTCTGTGTCCCCCATACATTTTAGGAGAATCGAGTCCCTTTTTTGTTAGTGAAGAAATATATGTGTTTTACAGGTGGCCATTTAGTCTTGTGTTTCCAACATCCTACACAATAAGAAGTAGGTGTAATAATAATAAATAATATTAACAAATACCTCCAATTAGAAATGTAGTATAGTTTTTCTGATTTGCTATGTTTCTTTCCTCATGTGCAGGCAATTGCAGGAACTTAGGTTTCCATGGTTACGACCACTACCAACTAGCTAACTGTCACTATATCAGTGGTCGTCGTAAACAAGGATACCTAAGGAACTGCAATGCTTGTACATGAGGAAAGATACACGGTAAATCAGAAAAACTATACTTAATTTCTAATTGGAGATAGTTGCTAATATTTTTTTTTACACCTAGTACATATTGTGATAGGATCTTGGAGATGGGAATACACCTTTAAGTTTACAATGGTGAAAGTAACATTCACACATTGATTTCCCCTAGCGTAAATGCAAACTGTGGGTAAATGGGACCCCTATTACTCCCATAGGTGCAGGTCGCAATGTCTGTACTACCGTTCATCAGGCATTTATGGCATATAATTTTGTCTCAGATGGTGTTACCCCTCTAAGTTTTCTTCCTTTGTAATCAATCAACAAGACAATGTGTCCCTCGGACCAGAAAAGGTTGAGCGCTCCTGATCTAAGAAATCAGGAATTTAGAAATCATAGAAATGTAAAAAATTCCAAGTAAAAAAAAAAATCACTTTCTATTTTAAAGTCTATTATTCTTAGAAAATATTATCAGTGCACAAAAAATATGCGTAACATCCAAAAGCGAAAAAGTGACCTATATGATAAAATCCAAACATTTGTTATCCTATGCAGAGAACACTGTTAAAAATAACATAACTGCTGCTTTCTATTTTTCCTGCATCTTTAAAAAAGAAAAAAAAAGTTAAAGTTTAAAAAGTTATATGTACCCCCAAATTACTGAAGGTCACCTTACAAGAAACAACAACAAGCTTATATACCGTTTTGGTAGTAGGGAACCAGGGTGAGAGACATAGGGACCAGGATGAGAGAGAAACATTATTACATAAAGGGGTCAAGATGGAGGACATTAGTACAGGTAAGGGCCAGTAAGGGGACATTATTATAGGGAGATCCTGTTACTGAGCAGGGCAGCATTCTGTCGCTTTTTATCTTTATCTGGCGCAATGTAGAAGTCAGGAAAAGAGTGGAGAATGTGCTCTAGAAGCAATCAGTTATAGATGACTTATTTTCTGCAGTATATACAGAGCTCCTGTGTATAATGTCACTGATGATCACTATTATCTGTACACTATAGACTACATACAGAGCTCATGTGTATGATGTTACTGATGATCCCTGTATTAACTGTACACTGACAGTATATACAGAGCTCATGTGTATAATGTCACTGATGATCATTGTATTAACTGTACACTGACACTACTGTATATACAGACCTCCCGTGTATAATGTCACTGATGATCACTGTATTATCTGTACACTATAGACTACATACAGAGCTCATGTGTATGATGTTACTGATGATCCCTGTATTAACTGTACACTGACAGTATATACAGAGCTCATGTGTATAATGTCACTGATGATCATTGTATTAACTGTACACTGACACTACTGTATATACAGACCTCCCGTGTATAATGTCACTGATGATCACTGTATTATCTGTATACTATAGACTACATACAGAGCTCATGTGTATAATGTCACTGATGATCACTGTATTAAATATACAGTGACACTATATAAAGAGCTCGTGAATGGCCCTGGTGATCCCTGTATTACTTGTACACAAACTATATACAGAGCTCCTGTGTGTAATATCACGGATGATCCCTGTATTACCTGAACACTAACACTATATGCAGAGCTCCTGTGTATGTCACTGGTGATAACTGTTACTTGTACACTGTACACAGAGCTCCTGTATATAATGTCTCTGGTGATTACTATTACCTGTACACTATACAGAGCTCCTGTGTATAATGTCAACAGTGATCACGTTATCTGTACACTGACACTATATACAGCGCTCCTGTGTATAATGTCACTGGTGATCACTGTATTACCTTGTACAGTGATACTATATACAGAGCTCTGTGTATAATGTCACTGGTGATCACTATTACTTGTACGCTGACACTATATACAGAGCTCCTGTATATGTCACTGGTGATCACTGTATTACCTGCACATAGAGCTACTGCATATAGAGCTACTGCATATAATTGCACTGATGGTAATATCAGTGTTATTAATATTGAGGCTTTTATTAATGATCAGTATTGTAGTAAATTCATTCACTGTGGGGTGGTAACATGTGGTCTGGTCATGGAGTGGTACATTTTCTTCCTTGTGTGTGAAGACGAGGGGGTCAGTGGGTGCTCTCAACCACTGGCCTGAGACCGCATGGACTAGGGTTCATCCCACTGAGCACTCCTTTTCCCGTGGGCATAATACTATTCAGACAACACAGGGTGAGGGTAAAACAGAATGGCAGTCAATGGAGCAGATTTGTATTATTTCAGCAGGGGCCGTGGGCCCCTAAGCTGGCATCCTGTAGAATGTCAAATCTGTGTCTCATGATGGAGCCATGATGCCCTGGCTGCTGTCCTGTAGAGTGTTCCTGGCTAGGGTTAGTAAAGAATCTCTGATCCTTTCAGAAGGATAGAAAATACCTTTTTAGTCCAACTTCTGTGGTTCAGGTCATCATCCACAGGTCAGGGGAAAGTGGTATGAGTTTAACTCTCATTGTTTATTATAGACCTGTCTCTAATCTTCCCTTCATCTCTAAACTCCTCGAACGCCTGGTCCACTCCCGTCTTACCCGCTATCTCTCAGATAACTCTCTTCTCGACCCTCTTCAATCTGGCTTCCGCTCTTTACACTCTACTGAAACTGCCCTCATTAAAGTCTCTAATGACCTACTAACAGCTAAATCTAATGGTCACTACTCCATGCTAATTCTCTTGGATCTCTCTGCAGCATTCGACACTGTGGATCATCAGCTCCTCCTCACTATGCTCCGCTCCATCGGCCTCAAGGACACCGTTCTCTCCTGGTTCTCCTCCTATCTCTCTGACCGATCCTTCACTGTATGTTTTGCTGGTTCCTCCTCCTCTCACCTTCCCCTTACTGTTGGGGTTCCTCAAGGATCAGTCCTAGGCCCCCTACTCTTCTCGTTGTATACTGCCCCTATTGGACAAACAATCAGTAGATTTGGTTTCCAGTACCATCTCTATGCTGACGACACCCAATTATACACTTCTGCTCCCGATATCACACCGACCTTTTTAGAAAACACCAGTGATTGTCTTACCGCTGTCTCTAACATCATGTCCTCCCTCTATCTGAAACTAAACCTGTCAAAAACTGAACTCCTCGTGTTCTCTCCCTCTACTAACCTACCTTTGCCTGACATTGCCATCTCCGTGTGCGGTTCCACCATTACTCCAAAGCAACATGCCCGCTGCCTTGGGGTCATCCTTGATTCTGACCTTTCATTCACCCCCTACATCCGATCACTGGCTCGCTCTTCTTACCTGCATCTCAAAAACATTTCTAGAATTCGCCCTTTTCTTAATTTCGACTCTGCAAAAACTCTGACTGTTTCACTTATTCATTCTCGTCTGGACTATTGTAACTCTCTACTAATCGGTCTCCCTCTTGCAAAACTCTCCCCGCTCCAATCTGTCCTGAATGCTGCAGCAAGGATCATATTCCTCACCAACCGTTACACCGATGCCTCTACCCTGTGCCAGTCATTACACTGGCTACCCATCCACTCCAGAATCCAGTACAAAACTACTACCCTCATCCTCAAAGCACTCCATGGCTCAGCACCACCCTACATCTCCTCCCTGGTATCAGTCTACCACCCTACCCGTGCCCTCCGCTCCGCTAATGACCTCAGGTTAGCATCCTCAATAATCAGAACCTCCCACTCCCGTCTCCAAGACTTTACACGTGCTGCGCCGATTCTTTGGAATGCACTACCTAGGTTAATACGATTAATCCCCAATCCCCACAGTTTTAAGCGTGCCCTAAAAACTCATTTGTTCAGACTGGCCTACCGCCTCAATGCATTAACCTAACGATCCCTGTGTGGCCTATTTATAATAAAAAAAAAAAAAGGTTCCTCGCATCATGTTCTCATACACTTTATGCAGTATTAGCCCTCTGTGTCTGTACTGCTACATACTTAGGCAGGTAACTGGTTCATGCAGCTTTACATGAACACCTGAGCCTTACACTATAGCTGGTCCGAATAACTAAAGCAATTGTTACCATCCACCTCTCGTGTCTCCCCTTTTCCCCATAGTTTGTAAGCTTGCGAGCAGGGCCCTCACTCCTCCTGGTATCTGTTTTGAACTGTATTTCTGTTATGCTGTAATGTCTATTGTCTGTACAAGTCCCCTCTATAATTTGTAAAGCGCTGCGGAATATGTTGGCGCTATATAAATAAAATTATTATTATTATTATTATTGTTTGAGTATTTAATCAATCTGCATAGTTCGTCTTTCTATTTTGCATGTCAGCAAACTATCTTGACTTATACAATAAGTAATCAACATATTAGCAAACATCTAATGTTCAATTACCCTACGTCTCTGTCATCCAAGATAACAGACAATAAGTTACAACAAAGATCAACTCAAAAGTTGGTAATGGGATCTTTATTTTAAACACGAGAAACAAAAAAAAAAAAAAAAAAAGGATTTTTCATATCTTCTCTACAGCAAACGCTGCTGCAGAGTAGATATGAATCGCGGCTTCAGCACCAGATGCAGGGGACAGCGCTTATCTCTAGCGCTGTCTCCTGCACGGTGCGTGTGGTACCCAGTCGGCACAAGTGTGCCACACTGATGTGCCACAGAAACACACGGATAATTCCGGTACCGATTTTTCCGGTACCGGAATTATCTGGACGTGTGGGACTGCCCTCAGCAGTTCACCTGGAAAGCGCCAAAAATCAGGTAGCGGACTACTTGAGCAGAACGCCTGTACATTCCGGAGAATGGGAACTGAACCCAGAAATATTCAGCAGTCTATGCCAGCAGTGGGGAACAGCTCAGGATCCATATCTTCAGGTCTTTGACGAAAGAATAGTCTTAAGACGTAACCCAGCTTTCCTCCCCAAGGTAGGGTCCTCAAGAAATATAAATCAGGAGATAATCCTTCCCTCATTCTGCTAACACCCTAGAAACACGAAGGAAGGGGTCTACCATAACCTTGACGTTAGGGAGACGGTTCTAAAATACCTGGGGGCGACGGAAGGTTGGAGACGAGACACTAACTTGTTCATACAGTAAGTGGGCCCAAATAGAGGTTGTAAGGCAGCAAAATCAACCATTGCTAGGTGGATTAAAACCATGATAAACCTAGCATACATAGACCTAGGGAAAGATCCCCCGGATATCCTTGGAGCCCACTCAACTCGAGCTATCTCTACATCATGGGCAGAGAAAGGGGGAGCCTTAGCAGAGCAGATCTGTAGGGCAGCGTCTTGGACCAGTCTTTCTACCTTTGCCAGACACTATAAATTAGATGTCTCATCAGATCAGTTAGCTTTTGGTAGAAAAGTATTACATGCAGTAGTCCCACCCTAACTTACCATCCTTTGGTATTCCTCCAATGTTGCTGTCAGGTGGTGAACTGGAAAACGGTAATTAGACCTACCGGTAATTGTATTTCCAGGAATCCATCCTGACAGCACTACTAGTTCCCTCCCACTGCAAGTTTATACTATTGACTAATGTGATGTAACATTGGTGTATGACTGTTAATAAACTCTTTTTTTTTGCATCCATCCAGATGTGGTACTTAGAAAATCACTGGTAGGTGGAGTTGGGAGTTTCCTTTTAACCGCTTGTTGTTCCTGTCCCACTGAGGGTAAGAAGGACGTCCTCCAATGGTGCTGTCAGGATGGATTCCTGGAAATACAATTACCAGTAGGTCTAATTACAGTTTTCTTGACCAACCAAAGAAATACACAAATTCAAAAGTTAACATAAAGATAATAGCGTATGTCTTCTGGCCTACTGAAAATAGACATATGTGGTATTATTCAGTCACTATGTTGTATTTGTTCCTTGTATATGGTATTATTCGGTCACTCTGTGGTGGCAATATGTGGTCAGGTCATGGTGTGACGGTATTTTGTGCATATTTGGCCTGTAACAGATGGGCGATTGCAAGTCCTTTTCTATTTGAGCAGGGTTCCTTTAGTATTAAATTTGAAAAACATGTAGAAAATCCTTTAATACTACATACTATACTAAGAAGTGACACGGACTGGACAGGAGGCAATGAGACTAACTATGAAGGTGGGGAAAGGGCTTTTACTTTTGGCTCCTCATACTTGTATTTTGTGGATGATGAAAGTGTGCATGAAAATGGGTGTAGTTTCTTAACACAAACAGAGAACTTGCTGTTAAAAATCTGAATCCCACCCCAGGGTTGCACCAATGGTACTTTCGCCACTGGTCTGCAGCCAGTGATTATTATTGCAATGTATAAAAGAAGCTTTTTTTTTTTTTTAATATCACTGATGGTAAAAACTGGCATTGAACAAACAATAATAAAAACCAGATCAAAAACATGGATGACAACCGGGCCGGTTTTTGCATAGTTGAGAAATCACTGATGTCTGAATGAGCCCTTAACGCTATGTGAAATACACACATCAGATTTAAAACTGGGTCGGTGTCTCCGGCCCATGAGACCCTGACCGTGCCCTATTCTCCGGAGAGTTTGCAGCTCAGACTCGGCCATTAAAGTCTATGGGGATCAGTGAAACACAGATGAAATTATTAAGACATACTACGAGTATGTAACTTCAGCTACAACATTGAGTAGAGATGAAATAAAGGCTCACCTTCTAATGCAAAAATGAGAGATAATGTGAACAGGGTCCTTAGCGCCTGAAATATCAGTCCAGTAGAAACTCAACAACAGAGAAGCAGATATCCTCATAAGCGTCAGAGTTCAGATGAAATAGAGTGAATAAATCCGAGTGACAAGGTAAGAAGGGAATATAGTATACAGGTCCTTCTCAAAAAATTAGCATATAGTGTTAAATTTCATTATTTACCATAATGTAATGATTACAATTAAACTTTCATATATTACAGATTCATTATCCACCAACTGAAATTTGTCAGGTCTTTTATTGTTTTAATACTGATGATTTTGGCATACAACTCCTGATAACCCAAAAAACCTGTCTCAATAAATTAGCATATCAAGAAAAGGTTCTCTAAACGACCTATTACCCTAATCTTCTGAATCAACTAATTAACTCTAAACACATGCAAAAGATACCTGAGGCTTTTATAAACTCCCTGCCTGGTTCATTACTCAAAACCCCCATCATGGGTAAGACTAGCGACCTGACAGATGTCAAGAAGGCCATCATTGACACCCTCAAGCAAGAGGGTAAGACCCAGAAAGAAATTTCTCAACAAATAGGCTGTTCCCAGAGTGCTGTATCAAGGCACCTCAATGGTAAGTCTGTTGGAAGGAAACAATGTGGCAGAAAACGCTGTACAACGAGAAGAGGAGACCGGACCCTGAGGAAGATTGTGGAGAAGGACCGATTCCAGACCTTGGGGAACCTGAGGAAGCAGTGGACTGAGTCTGGTGTGGAAACATCCAGAGCCACCGTGCACAGGCGTGTGCAGGAAATGGGCTACAGGTGCCGCATTCCCCAGGTAAAGCCACTTTTGAACCATAAACAGCGGCAGAGGTGCCTGACCTGGGCTACAGAGAAGCAGCACTGGACTGTTGCTAAGTGGTCCCAAGTACTTTTTTCTGATGAAAGCAAATTTTGCATGTCATTCGGAAATCAAGGTGCCAGAGTCTGGAGGAAGACTGGGGAGAAGGAAATGCCAAAATGCCTGAAGTCCAGTGTCAAGTACCCACAGTCAGTGATGGTGTGGGGTGCCATGTCAGCTGCTGGTGTTGGTCCACTGTGTTTCATCAAGGGCAGGGTCAATGCAGCTAGCTATCAGGAGATTTTGGAGCACTTCATGCTTCCATCGGCTGAAATGCTTTATGGAGATGAAGATTTCATTTTTCAGCACGACCTGGCACCTGCTCACAGTGCCAAAACCACTGGTAGGCCATGTTCACACAGTGCGTTTTTTACCGCGGAACCGCGGCGGTTTTGCCGCTGCGGTTCCGCAGCTGTTTTCCATGCAGGGTACAGTACACTGTACCCTATGGAAAACAGGACACACTGTGCACATGGTCCGGAAATTGTTAAAAAAAAGACGCGCTGAATAGCTCCCGGAAAAAAGAAGGAGCATGTCAATTCTTTTTCCGGAGCCGCAGCGGTTCTGCACCCATAGACCTCCATTGTGAGGTCCAAACCGCAGTAAAACCCGCAGATCAAAAATATATCTGCGGGTTTTACTGCGATTTGATGTGCAGAACCGCTGCAGCAGGAAGTGCGGGGAGCGGGCGGAAGTGCGTGGGCGGAGTGTGGCTGCCCCCCCCGTGTTCCGATCCCGCCCCCCCGTGCTCCGATGCCCCCCCCCCAGTGCTCCGATGCCCCCCCCCAGTGCTCTGATGCCCCCCCCGTGCCCTAATCTCCCCCCCTTATACTCACCCGGCGTCCCGGTGTCCGTCCGGCCGTCTTCTCCCTGGGCGCCGCCATCTTGCAAAATGGCGGGCGCATGCGCAGTGCGCCCGCCGAATCTGCCGGCCGGCAGATTCGTTCCAAAGTGCATTTTGATCACTGAGATATAACCTATCTCAGTGATCAAAATAAAAAAATAGTAAATGACACCCCCCCCCCTTTGTCACCCCCATAGGTAGGGACAATAAAAAAAATAAAGAATTTTTTTTTTTTTTTTTTCACTAAGGTTAGAATAGGGGTAGGGGTAGGGTTAGGGGTAGGGTTAGGGTTAGGGTTAGGGGTAGGGTTAGGGTTAGGGGTAGGGTTAGGGGTAGGGTTAGGGGTAGGGTTAGGGGTAGGGTTAGGGGTAGGGTTAGGGGTAGGGGTAGGGTTAGGGGTAGGGTTAGGGTTAGGGGTAGGGTTAGGGGTAGGGTTAGGGGTAGGGTTAGGGTTAGGGGTAGGGTTAGGGGTAGGGTTAGGGTATTTTCAGCCATTTTAACCCTAAAAAAATTCCTAGAAAACACACAGACTCTGGCTAGAAAACTGCATCAAAAAAACGCATCAAAAAACGCATCAAAAAACGCATCAAAAACGGACCAAAAAAGGACCAAAAAAAGGACCTGCGTTTTCTGCCAAGAGCTGCAGTTTTTTAAAAAACAGTCAGGAAAAAAAAAGGATGGAAATCCTGAACGTGTGAACATACCCGTAAATGGTTTACTGACCATGGTATTACTGTGCTCAATTGGCCTGCCAACTCTCCTGACCTGAACCCCATAGAGAATCTGTGGGATATTGTGAAGAGAAAGTTGAGAGACGCAAGACCCAACACTCTGGATGAGCTTAAGGCCGCTATTGAAGCATCCTGGGCCTCCATAACATCTCAGCAGTGTCACAGGCTGATTGCCTCCATGCCACGCCGCATTGAAGCAGTCATTTCTGCCAAAGGATTCCCGACCAAGTATTGAGTGCATAACTGAACATTATTATTTGATGTTTTTTTTGTTTGTTATTAAAAAACACTTTTATTTGATTGGATGGGTGAAATATGCTAATTTATTGAGACAGGTTTTTTGGGTTATCAGGAGTTGTATGCCAAAATCATCAGTATTTAAACAATAAAAGACCTGACAAATTTCAGTTGGTGGATAATGAATCTATAATATATGAAAGTTTAATTGTAATCATTACATTATGGTAAATAATGAAATTTAACACTATATGCTAATTTTTTGAGAAGGACCTGTAGATCCACTAGAATGAACAGTAAAAAATGGTATGATTATATATATATATATATATATATATATATATATATATATTCACAAAAGTAGTTAAAAACAAATCAATTTTGTTGAATCAAATGCATGGAGCAACCCACCTCTTGTAGCCAGACCCGTGTTTCGCCACATGACTGCTTCTTCAAGTGTTTAAGAGGCTACCGACTGCTCTGTTGTGGATTTTCTACTGACCTATTATTCCAAAGCTAAGGATCCTATTTACATTATCTCCCATGTATATTAGGTGGTTAACCTTCATTTCCCCTCTACCCAGTATTGTGGCGCAGTTATTTGCCATTTCACTTGTCAATTTTTTGGAATTGAAGGACTGATCCCCGATATTGCAGAATCTCCATTGGGAAGTCCGTCAGGATTGATGTAAAAGCACAATTTCTATGATTCCATTGTGCCTTCAGAATTTCTTCCAAGTTTCACCTTCATCCGCTTTTAAATGAGATATTAAAGGTACCGTCACACTAAGCGACGCTGCAGCGATACCGACAACGATCCGGATCGCTGCAGCGTCGCTGTTTGGTCGCTGGAGAGCTGTCACACAGACCGCTCTCCAGCGACCAACGATGCCGCTAACCAGGGTAAACATCGGGTAACTAAGCACAGGGCCGCGCTTAGTAACCCGATGTTTACCCTGGTTACCATGCTAAAAGTAAAAAAACAAACGCTACATACTTACCTACCGCTGTCTGTCCTCGGCGCTCTGCTTCTCTGGTCTGGCTGTGAGCGCCGGGCAGCCGGAAAGCAGAGCGGTGACGTCACCGCTCTGCTTTCTGGCCGCTGTGCTCACAGCCAGACCAGAGAAGCAGAGCGCTGAGGACAGACAGCGGTAGGTAAGTATGTAGCGGTTGTTTTTTTTACTTTAACGATGGTAGCCAGGGTAAACATCGGGTTACTAAGCGCAGCCCTGCGCTTAGTTACCCGATGTTTACCCTGGTTACCAGCGAAGACATCGCTGAATCGGTGTCACACACGCCGATTCAGCGATGTCTACGGGGAGTCCAGCGACCAAATAAAGTTCTGGACTTTCTTCCCCGACCAGCGATATCACAGCAGGATTATGATCGCTGCTGCCTGTCACACTGGACGATATCGCTAGCGAGGACGCTGCAACGTCACGGATCGCTAGCGATATCGTCTAGTGTGACAGTACCTTTAGAGTCGATGGATTAAAGACAATTTATCTGCTTCAGTTAAAAAAAAAAATAAAAAGTGAAAAAAAAAAAACCCTGATGAAACTAGGAAGCCACTTGGATGGCACCTGAGAAAAGAAAAATCTGTCTATTTGCCTCAGATGGTAACATATGTGAATTAGCCCTTAGAAGCAACATTTGGCAAACAAAAGGAGACTAGAAGAGAACCGGGCCAGAGAAGACCAAAAGAGAACAGGGCCGGAGGAGACCAAGAGAGATCCGGGCCGGAGATCAGGAGAGAACAGGGCCGGAGGAGACCAAGAGAGAACCGGGCCGGAGGAGACCCAAAGTTACACTCTGATATATGCCTTGGAGGCTCTGGGTTCAGGTGAGGTCAGACAGACCAATAAATACATCAATCTGAACCCAGCTATTCTACTATTTCCAACCCCTCCCATACTTGCTGGTATCTAGCCAGTTCTGCCCAAAATGTGACTGCTACAGCCAATCAACCAGTAAGTGTTGGAAACAGAGCAGTGGGGAATCAGTAAGGCTAATTTCACATTTGCGTTTAAAACGCATCCGCAGGTGGTGAAAAAAATGCATGTAAACGCGTACAAATGCTGCGTTTTTTAGACGCATGCGTTTTCGTATGCGGTAAAAAAACGCTGCGTTTTTACGTGTTTCCATGCGTTTTTTCCTGCGTTTGCGTTTTTGATACGCATGATGAGAAATTTCACGAGAAAAATCAAGATCCAGACACCGCCAATGGGACTACAGAGGGCGTGTGACATGACTGAGACCAAAATATGGAAAAATTGTAGCTCTCAAAATGTGGTAACGCAAAAAATATTTTTTGGAATAAAAAGCGTCTTTAGTGTGTGACAGCTGCCAATCATAAAAATCAACTAGAAAACCCACTATAAATAGAAATGGCTAGGGTTAGCGTTACGGTTTGGATCCCTAGGGTTAGGATCCCTAGGGTTAGGATCCCTAGGGTTAGGATCCCTAGGGTTAGGGCTAGGGTTTGGATACCTTTATCACCTTGATGGTGGGGGGTGGCAAAAAGCAAGCATAGAAACGACGCATGCGTCGTCAAACGCGTACAAAAAAGCATGTGTTTTTAATGTTTATAGGAAAAAAAACGCATGCGTTTAAACGCAGCGGCAAAAAACGCAAATGTGAAACCAGCCTAAGGGGAGCATCAAACTTTATTATTTTATAACCTTATAGGCCAGCGCTTCTCAGAGAAGCCTCCAAGTTATTAGTGAGGCACAGCGGAGGTGGTAGTTTTTATAGCAATCTCTGGTTTAGCATAATTTACTTTTTTTTTTTGCTTTAACAAATTTTAATGTTATACAGTTTTACAAAATTTATGAAATAAATAAAAAGGTAAAATAAGTAATATTTTTTTATGTTGCCATTGACTGCCTCCACAGATGGAGAGACCAAAGCACCAATCTGGTCAGTCTGGTGAGGTTTCGTACAGTTGAGAAACCCTGAACTAGGCGGTTTTCTATTAGAAAAAAAGTTATTGGCTGGTAGACAACTTTTTTTTTTTCTTATAAAGTAGTTAATGATAGCAATTTTTTTTTATTTTGACACTGTCATTTGTCTGCTCTGCTGTGGCAGTTGTGCATGCAAATGTTACAATAAGGCCTCATTCAGACGTCTGTAATTTTTCTGAGATGCAAAAAAAAAAAAAAAACCGCTCAATTTTTGTCAGTGTTTGGCCCATGCGTCAGCTTTTATAGTGGTGGTCCAGGACTTTAACATTGATGGCCGATCACTTAGGATAGGTTTATCAAAGTCTGATTGGTGGGGGTGCATGTCCGAGTAGGTGGCGGATGAGCAATACCCAACCGCGGCCACTATACAGTCGATGGAGCGGTACAGCGCCAGCACACACTGTGAACACCTGATCGGCTGGGGTACCAGGAGACGCACCCTCACTGATCAGACATTAATGATATATGATAATCCACTACAATGTTAATCACGGACAGCACATGGAGGTCTTCCATGTGCTGCCTATGAAAATCATGTATGAGCACTTTTAATCCATGAAATATGTATCTATTGAATATGTACATGGAAAGTGGTGGCTGTGGAGCCGCCTCGGGTACCCTGTTCCCGGCCGGCTGTGGAGCCGCCTCGGGTACCCTGTTCCCGGCCGGCTGTGGAGCCGCCTCGGGTACCCTGTTCCCGGCCGGCTGTGGAGCCGCCTCGGGTACCCTGTTCCCGGCCGGCTGTGGAGCCGCCTCGGGTACCCTGTTCCCGGCCGGCTGTGGAGCCGCCTCGGGTACACTGTTCCCGGCCGGCTGTGGAGCCACCTCGGGTACACTGTTCCCGGCCGGCTGTGGACCCGCCTCGGGTACGCTGTACGCTGTTCCCGGACGGTTGTGGAGCTGCCTCAGATACATTGTTCCCGTTCCAAGCCAGCTGTTCAAAATGTGTTGACTCTGAAACGTTGCAGCACTTCACAGTAAAACCTTCCTGGCTTCAATCGAACAGCCAGACTAATTCAGGCTGAATGTGCTTCTGGCAGCATGAATATGACAATTTTCCTTCAATGTGAAAGTAACAAAAAGATTAACACCTTAAGGCAATGGACAGATTTCTTGCTCCATATTAAACACCTCAGAGCTTTGCAGCAGGATGTCAGGGTTGTAGAGAGGCGCAAGTCATCCAATTAGACCTCAATCTGCGTATATGCTGCTTCCAGGTGCCATTTTCCCAAAGGCCACTGCAGGGAAATCAATGGGAAGGGGACTCCACTCTTCGCCGACATCTTATGAAAGCCCAGGGCCCACAGTATCGACCCCAATCCTGCAATAGAGACCCAGATCCACCGCAGCTGTTCCCCCCGGTAAGCTACCTTCAGATTATAACCTGCAACCCAGATTTCCTCCCAAATGTTTTGGGGAAAAATGTGGATTCTAATCTGAAAAATACGTTGGGAACTTTTGGTATTCTCATGCCATTTTCACCCCAATATATGTGTAACTATGGTAGGACGGGGGCTTAGTGACTGCCATTCATCAAATTCATGACAAGTGGTGGCGTTTGCAAAGCAACAGTTCTTACTCCAGCAGGGATTGGGGTGCGATTTGTTGTGAGGCACATGATACTCATGCGACGTTACTGAGTCATGAAGACACATACTTCTAAATCCAAGTTGGAACAAGCAAATGAGCCATTTCTGTCGATGTAGTCACACTTGACTAAGGCTAGTTTCACAAATCCATGTTTCGCGGACTGGCTGGGAGTCTCCCGACTCAAATGTGACAGCTCCATGTGCCTAAATACCGTTGGGTTTGGGTCAGGAGACTCATAGCAAGTCCATGCATGCATTGCTGTCTTGGACCTCCAAACACTGTTGTGTGAAATTGGCCTAAGAAAACACTAAAATACTAGGTTCTATTATTATTCTGTAATGCACCAAAAATCCTAAGTAATATATAATAAAAAAAAATTCTTAGCTTGTATTAAGAAAACTTTATAGTACAGTACAAATTAAGCAAATTCAATGCTTACAATGATGTCAGATTTGCGGGTTAATTAGAACTTGCTTTTATTAAAACTTGGCAATGACTACAAGATACAAAACAATATTTTGGTCCATTAAAACCATAATCAGCTCAAAAATAAAAAGGCTACATTTTATGAGAATAGAGGTGCTCGGGGCACATTCAGTGAGGGAGGTTGGTGAGCTTCTAGGGGTACACCCTGGAAAGCTAAGCAGCATATTAAGAGCCGGTTCCTCAGACTGCAAATGTTGTCGAATATGTTACTGTACACTCCTCTGCATAAGTCCTTCATTATTGAAATCTACTGACCACTTTCCAAAGACTTTAGCCTTTTCAGCTAAAGCAAAAAAAAAAAAAAAAAAAGGGCAAAATTTACTTCTTTTGTACGACCGTATGATATCCCGGACTACAGGGCTGAGAACCACTATGCAACCGTGCTCCTATCTAACATATCTGCTGCTGACACATGGTATAGGTGGCCCTTTAAATGTATGAACCCGCATCATTACCTACTCCGATGCATCCGGCATCTACTGTGTGTGCATTACAAATATATACGGTGCACACAATTACATAATGGCTATGAACGATACCGCTGATGTGGTCTCTTCTGTCTGAGGGGCGCAGAGAAAATATTATTTGTAACATAATGAACATGATTACACAAAAATAAGAATAAAAAATGACACATATGGGAAGTCTAAAAATAAAAGTACTTGATCCTTCAGAATATAACAAGTCTAGCCCTCAAAAATATTTTCTGGTCTTTTCAGATATTTGTAACATTCGAGGACAGTATAAATAACTTTTAGTGTGTCCTTATTCCACTTGTCAGTCGTTTGATAGAGGCCTCAAATCCAGGACAATCCAGAGCAGCTTCCTAAAGCCTCAAGAAGATGCCGGGATGTTGGCTATAAGGTACACTCTGTTCAGGTCATCCAAGGTAGCTAGTTTTATGTGTTTCGAATCCCCAAGGCTTGTTCCAGCTCCTGGCGTCTTTGCTGCACCTATAGAAATAGAAACATTATAGATTAATATGATCAAAAGGCAATAGATCATTTTTAGGGATGAGCGAACGTGCTTGGACAAGGTGACAAGAGTTTCTTGGGCGTGCTCGAATATGTTCCAGTCCCCGCGGCTGCATGTTCGACAGCCACAACCAACACTGGGGCCTATCAAACAGGTAATCCCTGCATGTGCTTTGGTTGTCCAACAGCCATGAGACATACAGCCACGGGGACTCGAACATATTTTTCAAGCATGCCGATGACACTTAGCACCTGAGAATGCTCAGGTAACTTATTCATGAACTTATTTATTGAGTGAAGAAATTCTAGAAATAAATGTGACGTTTGGGGCAATACCTGACCTTCATCAGTCATCTGGATCGAGGTCTGTGTGGCAGCGCGCTGTGTGAGAGTCTGCAGTGTCCACTGCTCAGACAGGAAGCGCTGGTCCTTGGTCACACAGCGCGCTGCCACACAGACCTCTATCCAGATGACTGATGAAGGTCAGGTATTGCCCCAAACGTCTCATTTATTTCTGGAATTTCTTCACTCAATAAATAAGTTCTTGAACACACCTATACGAGTGCCAAATATTTCTACATCACAGCTGACGGATTTGGTTATCCTACTTGTGCACACCAGAAATCCAGAAGTGCCGTGCTTTTCTAATTACTAAGATAACGTATTCAAGCATGTTTGCTTATCACTAATCATTTAAATGGGTTGTTTCACTTTCAAATCACAATGTCACATCGCAACATTGCAAATAATAATCCATGGAGCAGCATAGAGACCGCTGCAAAAATCCAAACCTGAAAACCCACTATGAATGGAGTAGCCACAAACTGCCTAAAGAGTTACGTTTTTTTATAGTTGAATCAAGTTGAAAAATAATATTTTAATTCTTGGGTGGTTTGAGTCTACTGTATTCATAATGATATTCTGCTAATCTACAAGAGTACTCCTCCCTTGTATTCATTTTTTAATCAAAATTAAGGGGGAACACCTAAACGGGTTATGTTCCCAAACTGTACAGGGGGTGAATCCTCACGGCAAACTGTACTGGGGTGAATCCTCACGGCAAACTGTACTGGGAGTGAATCCTCACTGCAAACTGTACCGGGGGTAAATCCTCACTGCAAACTGTACTGGGGCTGAATCCTCACGGCAAACTGTACCGGGGGAGAATCCTCACGGCAAACTGTACCGGGGTGAATCCTCACGGCAAACTGTACCGGGGTGAATCCTCACTGCAAACTGTACTGGGAGTGAATCCTCACTGCAAACTGTACTGGGAGTGAATCCTCACTGCAAACTGTACTGGGAGTGAATCCTCACTGCAAACTGTACTGGGGGTAAATCCTCTATAGTTACAGATTAGAAAAAAAGGAATTATGTTTCACTTTCTGGTTTAAATTCCTGTTAAATAACGTAGAGACCTAAAAACATCATGTAACTTTGATGATCCATACCTTTGAGTAAAAATATCGACAAACAGCCTCTTGAGCCCAGGGCTGGAAATAAAACTCTGCCCTGCGTTCCTCTTCAGGATTGCCAACGACATCAGTCATAGCCTGCGGCAGAGAACATGATGAGAAGGAGAAGTTCAGGACAACGCAGGGCACATAACACAGGACCTCGCACCACTAACCTTCAGGTCCCGGCACTGAGACTGCAGCCAATCATTGATGAATCCTTGAGGATCACGGGCAAAACTTAACATAAATTCCCGCTGGATCTTCAATTGATTGATTGTTTCAATAGTTTCATGGATCTATATGAAAAGCAGATTATATATTCTATTAGTTACTATTTTTTGAGAAAACTTTCTCCCAAAATGACGATCAGCCCATAAAACTAGCAGCGCGGACCAATGGGTATGTAGACATCTAAATCGCAATGAAGGATCCTGAGCTCCTGGAGACCCTCTAATAATATTACTAAGATATCAATGCCATGACTCCTGCAAGTAGCCAGAAAATGGGCGCTACGGGCGAATGCACAGATCTTACATCTGCAACTCAGAAATCACAGCAATGACCTGATGTTTCCATCATCTTACACTGCTCAGTAATGGACTGCCGCAGGCTTCTCTTATGGAACTACTGATGCAAGAAAAAACATAAATGGGTGAACATTTAGCCTTTTCCCCTTGTAGAGGACCTCTCTGTTTCGCGAGATCACATGTAAACAGCTGGTCATATGGTACACCTGACAGCCGACCAGTATCAGGAAGGTAAAACTCAAGATGCCTCCTAGAGAAGCGTTCCCCAACTCCAGTCCTCAGGAACCACCAATAGATCATGGGTTCAGGATTTCCTTAGTATTGGACAGGGGATAATTCCACCATCTGTGCAATACTAAGGAACTCCTAAAAACATGTGTTGGTGGCTCTCGAGGACTGGAGTTGGGTGAATACAGCTCTAGAGACAATATGTGGCCGGAAAGTCCTCTGGAAACCAGCAGTATCCATGAACTACTGTAGATGCCAGTACGTACGGGCGGCTGTAGCCTCCCCACAGAGGTACGGGCGGCTGTAGCCTCCCCACAGAGGTACGGGCGGCTGTAGCCTCCCCACAGAGGTACGGGCGGCTGTAGCCTCCCCACAGAGGTACGGGCGGCTGTAGCCTCCCCACAGAGGTACGGGCGGCTGTAGCCTCCCCACAGAGGTACGGGCGGCTGTAGCCTCCCCACAGAGGTACGGGCGGCTGTAGCCTCCCCACAGAGGTACGGGCGGCTGTAGCCTCCCCACAGAGGTACGGGCGGCTGTAGCCTCCCCACAGAGGTACGGGCGGCTGTAGCCTCCCCACAGAGGTACGGGCGGCTGTAGCCTCCCCACAGAGGTACGGGCGGCTGTAGCCTCCCCACAGAGGTACGGGCGGCTGTAGCCTCCCCACAGAGGTACGGGCGGCTGTAGCCTCCCCACAGAGGTACGGGCGGCTGTAGGGTCCCCACAGACGTACGGGCGGCTGTAGGGTCCCCACAGACGTACGGGCGGCTGTAGGGTCCCCACAGACGTACGGGCGGCTGTAGGGTCCCCACAGACGTACGGGCGGCTGTAGGGTCCCCACAGACGTACAGGCGGCTGTAGCCTCCACACAGATGTACGGGCGGCTGTAGCCTCCACACAGATGGGCAGCACGGTGGCTCAGTGGTTAGCACTGCAGCCTTGCAGCGCTGGAGTCCTGGGTTCTAATCCCACTCAGGACAACATCTGCAAAGAGTTTGTATGTTCTCTCCGTGTTTGCGTGGGTTTCCTCCGGGTACTCCGGTTTCCTCCCACATTCCAAAGACATACTGTACGGCCGGCTGTAGCCTCCCCACAGATGTACGGCCGGCTGTAGCCTCCCCACAGATTTACAGCCTTGTGTTCTCTAAGAAGAGACCATTTCTACCAATGCTCAGTTATTCATCCCAATTGGAGCTTTGAACATCTAGGTATGATATATTATATTGTGAACGTGTCCGCAGACCATAATCCACAATGGAGACTTCTATAAAGCAGCTGCAGGGTCAACAACCTGTTGTAAAACTACAACTCCCAACAGCAGACTTATATAGAGGATTGATGGGCAGCATAGCCATAATGAATATTTATTACCCTTGTAGACGGCTATTGCTCCTGCAGCTACAGCTTTTATTTATGGCAATAATGTTAGGGAATTGCCATTTAACCAGCGAATCCTCTGGTGTCCACACGTTCTTCCAAACTGAACACCACTAATGATTTGTAGATTCTCCATCTATGAGGAATAGTTCAATGCAACCAACGGACTGGACAGCAAAACCAAGACACATTGTAGATTAAAATGCCCACCTGGGAACGGTGTGAGAGCATGAACGGACGCCGTGCCAAATGCAATACCTCCAGAATACATAATGTCCTCATCAGAGACAGATTACAACTAAATATTCAATTAGTTGAGGTTGCTGAAATTGCGGCACGTATTAAACTCAAAATATCAGAAAGCATGAAAAAGATATAATCTTGTTCCAGCATCTAATCCTTAATGATCTTTTACACAGCGTATACAGTGTGTGCCACAGGAAACATATCCACTCTATGCAGATTGCGGCCTTTGATGCAAATGTTAATGAGAAACATTAAGCTGTAATTCACACCCATCAACAAAGCTTAAAGGAGTTTTCCGATCATTAAAGCCAAAACCACATGCAAATTGCTTACAAACAGCATGATGCATCATTTACTAATACACTGCAACTTTATAAAGTGGTTTTCCTAATACCAACCTCTATCAACTGCTCCTACCCGACACTCAGGGTCAGGCCTCGTTCAGTATTTGATCAGTAGTTTACATCAGTATTTGTGAGCCAAAACCAGCAGTGGATATATCACCCACTCCTGGTTTTGGCTTACAAATACTACTGTAAAATACGGACCAAATCCTGAGGGTGTGACTGTGGCCTAAGAGGTGATCTCAGCAGCCAGACCTCCAACAATCACACGTCTTAGCTATCCTGTGGGTAGGATATATGTGCTGTCTATGGGACGGCCCGTGAGTGGCCATGTCTTCTTAGTATATCTCTGGCTCACTCGTGAAATCGCCTTCCCTGTACTACACGACGTCTCCGGCCGCTTCCTGGCTCTCCAGCTCTCTGGAAGGGCCATGTTTCACGTGCTGGGCAGCAGATTGTGCAGTACAAGGCGTGAGCTAGTATTGTGCTTACAAGGGCTGGAAACGGACAATATCTGGAGTGGGCAAAGGGCAACATGGTGAACAGAAAGCATTTGCAGCATAAAAATACTACACAGACCTGGGCAAGGTAATGAAATAAAATTACTTTTAAGCAACGGTGTCATCACTGATAGGCAGACACAGGCACTCTTTCACATTCTTTTAGGCTCAGAAAACCCCTTTAATTTACAGTTTTTCCTTAACAAGAAGGTTTTTGCCCCTTTTTAGGCCCAACAGTACGCCCTCAGTTTTTAATGAGAACAGTCAGGCCTACAGGCTCTGCTCGGTACTTAAAGACACATTCAATAACTAATGTATTGGTGGCTTAGGAAAAGATGCATTGGCGAGTCTGTCATACAGAGTTGTAGGGGGTCTTAGCCCCTAAAACAACCGTACTAGCCCTGTTCCTAGTACAGCACCTGAGAAAATAACCTAATTCATATGCATATGAGTATCCACTGACGGCAGTGCTGCCGATTTCGGTGCTGCCAATGTCATACCATACTTCAGGCTTAGCCTTATGACCCCGGGTGCTAGTCCAGGAAAACACAGTGTCAGAAATCCTCCAAAGAAAAGCACTCACCGGTCTTTTGTAGAAATTCCGCTCTTTGTTAGTAGTAAAAGAGAATGTTGGCAGGGGGAGTGAGGACGGGAGTGGGCAGAAGCTTGACGACGACCGTTTCGCACCTGCTAGCACTTCCACGGGACCCATGGAAGCGCTAGCAGGCGCGAAAGGTCCGTCTTCAAGCTTCTGCCCACTCCCGTCCTCACTCCCCCGGCCAACATGCTTTTTTACTACTAATTAACAGCGGAATTTGGGGTGGAGCGGCGTTGCCAGATCTCTATTACTTGGCCGGTCAGACTAGAGCTCTCAATAAATGGATGCCCGATAACTCTCCCCCCAACTCTGAAAGCCACCTATTTAACTCGGCCCAAATTGATTGTCCACTAAACTTACTAGAACTGGAGAAAATTAGTGTCCCCCGTTTGTTACCTTTACTTCGGTCAGCCGGTCAATCGTATACGAGACATACAGGCGCAGGTCGTGCTATATCCTCTCTACCCTTGAAAGGAATTCTCAACTCGCAGGGTCCTCGAGGCCTTATCTCCTCTCTATATACTTATTTGCTATCTTCGGGAGCTACAGCCACCGTCAACTCTATTAAAGGGAAGTGGGGGGGACTTCTGTCCAATGTGCAGGAAGAGGAATGGGAAGATATTCTTGAATCTCCAATTAAAGTATCCCCGTCAGTTAATAATAGGATGACCCAGCTATATATAATGCACCAATCATATTTAACCCCAATACGGCTCTTCAAAATGGGTCGATTCCAAACATCAGAGTGTCTGCGATGTCACTCATCAGATGCAGATTTTATTCAAATGATATGGAGATGTCCTATCATTCTTCATTAGTGGAAGGAGGTGACATCACTACTGACGTCATTGCTATTAATCCCCGTTCCCTTTGATCCATTAATTTGTATATTCGGAGTATGGGAGGAGAAGACTTGGGATCATTATATTGATATTTTCTTGCGAGACACGCTTTTTATGGCACGGAAGGTATTGGCACTGCAGTGGATGGGGGGCTCATGTCCCTCTCTGAGAACTTGGATTGACCTGGTAAATTCCATCATTCCATATGAACGTACGCTGTATCAAACCAGAGGGTGTCTGGGAAAATTTGAAAATATCTGGGGTAGATGGAATTCTTCCCACCTCACTCTGTAGATATATCATGATTGGCTTTGGTCCTGGTTGGGGATATCGCATGGGGGACAGACACGAGGTAATGCGGCAAATTAGTAGTTAGAGTAGATATAGTTATAACTCAAGATCTATGGCTTTATGTGGTTTTTTTTTACTTACATAACACATGTTACAAATAATCTAACATACTCACTTTATAGTTACGAGAACGTTATAAATAAAAAAGCATTTTATTGTATGTTTAACAATGCATAAC
Source organism: Ranitomeya imitator (assembly GCF_032444005.1). Classification (NCBI taxonomy): domain Eukaryota; kingdom Metazoa; phylum Chordata; class Amphibia; order Anura; family Dendrobatidae; genus Ranitomeya; species Ranitomeya imitator. The sequence goes on along the minus strand of NC_091284.1, from coordinate 735,911,702 downwards.
TTATATGTATTGTTTACTATGTTCAAAAATCTTGGAAGCAAATGTGTATGTAACAGTTTATTTTGCTGTTAATAAACGAATTTAAAAAAAAATAAAGAGCGGAATTTCTACAAAAGACCAGTGAGTGCTATCTGCTTTTCTTTGGAGGGTCATATGCATATGAGGCGGCTTTGGTGCACCCTCGGCGTGGCCAAACGTTGGGCACAACTTTACGCATATTGGGGCCCTTCCCCTGCTTTTAATTGCCAATGCTCGTTTCCCACAGCAAGTCCTGTGAATGCTGCCGCATTCTCCATCCCGTCTCCTTTCTTCTGATGCGGCTTGCTGCAATAATACACCGGGAAATGCAATGAGCGGCGTCAGAATAAAAGCAAACAGGAAGGAGTACTTGCCGGGACACTGCGTGCGGCTGCACCCACACCAACAGCACTTAGACAGTACTTGCTCTGGGAAGTGAGCACTGCCAATCAGAAGCAGGGAAGGACCCCAATATGAAAATGAGGTGTAACGTTGCGCCAAACTCTTGGTCACACCAAGGGTGCACCGAAACCTCCACATTTCTGTATTAAGTGGAAGTTATTTTCTCAGGTGCTGTACCAGTAACAGGTACATGCTAGAATGGGTATTATAGGGGGCTAAGGCTCCTTCAAAGCTATAAAGCCAATTTAAAATACATTTTAGGGGTGACGGATTCCCTTTACTCATCGGTCTTCAAGTTGTGACACCATAAGTGTTCAGATTTCTTCCAAAAGTAGCTTTCCCAACATACCTCGATTTAAATAGGACATCATATACCAGTTTTGCCTCGAAAATACAATATTTCCCCTAAGTGATCGCTTGCATCTGAGGTCTGGATTTATAGGGCTGCACTCACTTTCATGGGTAATAAATAATTTACTACCATTCCTCCTAACAATTCATTACAACAGCAAGTATGATCTGTGCTGGAAGTGTCTGATTGTTATGGTAATGGTGGGTGAATCCACAATGTCAGTACTTACTTTGCTACTTCAGGTATACGTGGACCAATGTGATACACCTGAATGCGATGACGTGTATAGTGGACGCGGCCCTACGGGCTTAATTATTCAGTGTCCTGACCACTACGTGCGACTTGTGTCCACCATCGGGGCTCTGGCATGCTCAATAGCCAATGACACTTTAGAGTTAAGCCCTGATTCATCATTGCCTTGGAGCCTTGTTTTGAATAGTTTTGTGTTTGTTTACTTTCACATGTTGGTAGGACATTGCATTGGTAGGGCACTGTTTACTCTCACATGTTGGTACTGCATTACATTGGTAGGGCACGGTTTACTCTCATGTTGGTACTGCATTGCATTTGTAGGGCACTGTTTACTCTCACATGTTGGTACTGCATTACATTGGTAGGGCACGGTTTACTCTCACATGTTGGTACTGCATTGCATTTGTAGGGCACTGTTTACTCTCACATGTTGGTACTGCATTGCATTGGTAGGGCACTGTTTACTTTCACATGTTGGTATTGCATTGCATTGGTAGGGCCCTGTTTACTTTCACATGTTGGTACTGCATTGCATTGGTAGGGCACTGTTTACTTTCACATGTTGGTATTGCATTGCATTGGTAGGGCCCTGTTTACTTTCACATGTTGGTATTGCATTGCATTGGTAGGGCACTGTTTACTTTCACATGTTGGTAGGACATTGCATTGGTAGGGCACTGTTTACTTTCACATGTTGGTACTGCATTGCATTGGTAGGGCACTGTTTACTTTCACATGTTGGTAGGACATTGCATTGGTAGGGCACTGTTTACTCTCACATGTTGGTACTGCATTACATTGGTAGGGCACGGTTTACTCTCACATGTTGGTACTGCATTGCATTTGTAGGGCACTGTTTACTCTCACATGTTGGTACTGCATTGCATTGGTAGGGCACTGTTTACTTTCACATGTTGGTACTGCATTGCATTGGTAGGGCACTGTTTACTTTCACATGTTGGTATTGCATTGCATTGGTAGGGCCCTGTTTACTTTCACATGTTGGTATTGCATTGCATTGGTAGGGCACTGTTTACTTTCACATGTTGGTACTGCATTGCATTGGTAGGGCACTGTTTACTTTCACATGTTGGTAGGACATTGCATTGGTAGGGCACTGTTTACTTTCATACAATTTAACTAAACTGTACTAACTTTCATGCTCATGTGAAGATATCAAGATATTATGGTAAAATTACTATAATAAATGAGTTTTACATCCCCACTCTACCTTCCTTTTTCAGCAAAAAATGATACCGTATATACTCGATTATAGGCCGAGATTTTCAGCCCATTTTTGGGGGCTGAAAGTCCCCCTCTCGGCTTATACTCGAGTCATACCCAGGGGTCGGCAGGGGAGGGGGAGCGGGAGCTGTTTAATACTCACCTACTCCTGGCGCAGTCCCTGCAGGTCCCCGGCGCACCAACTTCTTCCTGTACTGAGCGGTCACATGGTACAGCTCATTATAGTAATGAATATGCGGTTCCACCTCTATGGGAGGTGGAGCCGCATATTCATTACTGTAATGAGCGGTAACGGTGACCGCTCAGTACAGGAAGAAGCTGCAGCGTCGGGGAAGCAGGGACTGCACCGCGCCAGGAGCAGGTGAGTATAACGGGGAGGGGAGCGTTGCGCGATATTCACCTACTCCTCGTTCCGGCGCCGCTCCGTCTTCAGCAGTGATGCTCAGGTCAGAGGGCGCGGTGACGTGGTTAGTGCGCGCCCTCTGTCTGAACGTCAGTGCAGAAGACGCTGAAGATGGAGCGGCGCCGGAACGAGAAGAAGGTGAATATTGAAAGTGTCGGGGGCCTGAGCGACGGAGAAGTGAGTATGTGATATATTTTTTTTTATCGCAGCAACAGCAAATGGGGCAAGTGTCTGTACGGAGCATCTATGGGGCCATAATGTTTGTGCAGCATTATATGGGGCAAGAGTCTAATGGGGCCATAATTAACGTTTTGTGCAGCACTATATGGGGCAAGTGTCTGTATGGGGCCATAACGTTTGTGCAGCACTATATGGGGCAAGTGTCTGTATGGAGCATCTTATGGGGCCAATAATCAAGGTTTGTGCAGCACTATATGGGGCAAATATCTTTATGGAGCATCTTATGGGGCCATAATCAGCATTTGTGCAGCATTATATTGGGCAAATGTGTCTATGGAGCATCTTATGGGGCCATTATTAAACTTTATGCAGGATTATATGGGGCATATTTTAATATGGAGCATCTTATGGGGCCCATAATAAACTGTATGGAGCAGTATATGGGGCTCCTGATTCAATATGGATATTCAAAAACACTTAACCTACTGATGTCTCAATTAATTTTACTTTTATTGGTATCTATTTTTACTTTTGACATTTACCGGTAGCTGCTGCATTTCCCACCCTAGACTTATACTCGAGTCATTAAGTTTTCCCAGTTTTTTGTGGCAAAATTAGGGGGGGTCGGCTTATACTCTAGTATATACGGTAGTTATCGCTGCTTTTTTTTTGGACTTCTTAATTGCTTTCTATAGGTGAACAAAAACTTTTGCAAAAACGCTGAAAAAAAATAAAAAATCTACGTGCTGCAGTATTAAAGAACACAGCAATTTTCCATTTCAGTCAGGAAAAAAGCAAGGGTGTGAATATGTCCAAAATCTAATAACTTTTGCTGGTACTGTAAAAAACAGCTTTTAATTTGCATTAAAAAACAAAGCAAAAACTTAACGTGTGAACACAGCCTTATAGTCATTATGGTGCATATATATTTATTGATTTCCAGGTAGTGCACTTAGCTATATAGTTGTATATAGTTGCAGGTTAGGTAATGGAGGGGTAAGGACAGATTTGTTTTCTGGGTAGCTCTCCTGTCAGACATGCTCTCTTTATTCCATCCTGCTGCATTACAGACTATTCAGTGCAAACTTATTCATTATATACATTGGAGTACTGTACCTAATATTTTACATGCATTAGTAAACTTAATTTTCTCAGCACTTCTAGCAGTGATTGTGTCATATACTGAGTGGACAATACATAATTTACAGCATTTGTGCAGTTTCAGTGATATATACCTGAAGAAAGGACGGCTTTAAAGGGACAACCTTAGCCAGGACCTTACAGAGGATCTGCCAAAGACCATCATGCCAGGAGAGGCCATTATTAGCAACAGCAAAACCAAACATGTTTCTATTGCTTTACCTTGTTATCTAGAGCTGCAATTTCTTGCTGGCTGGAGGTGGAGAGAAGGAAGGAGTTCATCTGTGTTTTCAGAGTGTCATCCACTTCAACATCGATATCATAACAGGCGGTCTTCTTCTGATCATTGGGATCCACACTATGAACACAATACAACACAGGTGACAATGCCGGGGATAGAAGAATGCCGCAAAATAAAAAGAAGCGAAGATCCTTTTTACCTAATGACATGATTGATTATGATGGGCTCCGGGGGCATGAGGAGAGCATGGAGTCTCTGAGGCAGCTCGGAAAACTTCATCCTCTGAGACTCAAAGATCTGTGGTGGTAAAATGATAACATGGTGAGAAGAGCACAAGAAGACAACGTCGCGCTATGGAGATTACGTTCCCACCTGCTGGAGGTACTTGTCGCAGATTATAAACTCTCGCTCGTGAGGGTCCTGAAGCTTATGAGTTTTGATATACTGCCATAGGGCTTGGATGATGACCGGACGAGTCTGGGTGTGGATACCGAGAAGACGAGCCAGGCGAGGATCAAGCTTAAACTGAGGTGGCTGTGGAAATACAATGAAATGATAGCAGTGGTGCGGACAGTACTGAAGTGTTACGGCAAGATGTAGGGATCAGGATTTCTACCCACGTACCTGGTAATCAAGCATCAGTAACACAGTGCAGCGCACATTGACATCTCCAGGACGCTTCACCTGAAAGCCATCCGTCTCCTGTGTGGTCGGCGTTCTGTGCCACTACAAGCAACACAAGAAGTGTCATAAATATAGCAGTATTATAAAGTGACACAAATGATCCCAGGCAAAATTAAGGCACTATGAAGATGAACTGATCGCCTCGGGTCCTGTTCTGGGTAAACAGCAGATTCAGCTGAAGGATGCAGCTGCCCGCCAGGTATTTTCCTGCATCAGGGGCATTAAATGACTACATAGCAGCCATTGTGACCCTCCGCATAATACACGGCAGATTGCTTACCAGTAATCAGAGGGATGTCCATACGGACACAGGAGGTCTTCATAACATCTCTAACCCCTTCCCGACCTCCACCGTACTATTACTGCGGAGGTCGGGTCCCCTGCTTTGATGTGGGCTCTGGCGGTGAGCCCGCATCAAAGCCGGGACATGTCAGCTGTTTTGAACAGCTGACATGTGCCCGCAATAGCGGCGGGTGAAATCGTGATTCACCCGCCGCTATTAACTAGCCCTCACATGGCCATATTGATGGAAAAATAAAAAAGTTATGGCTGTGGGAAGAAGGGGAGCAAAAAAAGAACGTAAAAACGGAAAAGGGCAAGGTCTTGAAAGGGGTTAAACCAATGGCCTACAATGAACAGCAGATCACTGCCCTGCACCAGGACAATAAGGAGGATCAACAAATGGAGCACCTACGCTTTACCCTTTAGCAGACAATACCCCTCACCTCCCACTGCTTAGACCCCCATTAAACACCCTCCTGGGGTCACCACCAGGTCCCATCAAGTAGAACATTCTCTGATCACATGGAATAAATATTTAGAGAAGTTTTCTAATGAGAACACAGAAGAGCTGGTTTGTCTTGTCCTCAGATCCTGCATCCTGACCCTGAACGACTCCTCACACAGCCGTTAATATTACATCACTTCATGTCTGAGGGTTGGTAGTAAGCCAAGAGGCAGAAGAGCTATGCGGTCCAGGATGTGAGCAGCCTGAGAACACTCATCATGCCCACCGCTACTCACAGGAGCAGCGAGACTCCCTTATGGCATCCACAATACCGTTAATGTGAATATAGCAAGGAAAATCACTGCTAAGTACATAAAAGAGAGGCAGCATGGCTTTTATTTCACCCAGTGGTTGTGGGGAAGCTTCCTGCGGCTCCACTAACACAGTATATAAGCTGCATGATAAAAAGGAGCGCCAAGTGCTTCAGTGCAGACACATCAGGCAATTTTCCTTTCTGCAATAGTCTTCTAAGAAAAGGTCCATTACACCACAATTATACAGTGTTGCACTAACATGTCATGTCTACAGCAACAAAACCTGCAGCCATGACCTCTGATGTCGAATGCGTGTTCATTGTTGTTTATGGCGCTGTTCACATGTTTGTTGTTCTGGGGGGGACAGTGTAGTGTGCACAAAAAAAAAAAAAAAGAGCCTCGAAATAATCAGACCAGATCCCAAGCAAACACTGGCGAAAACACTGGCGAAAAGCCGTCTGATTTTTTGCATATGAGAAACAATACAGAAGTCTGAATGTGTGGCTCAGTGGTTAGCTCTGTTGCTTTGCAGCGCTGGGGTCCTGGGTTTAAATCCCACCAAGGACAACATCTGCAATGTGTTTGTATGTTCTCCCCATGTTTGCGTGGGTTTCCTCCTTGTTCTCTGGTTTCCTCCCACACTCCAAAGACATACTGATAGGGAATCTAGATTGTGAGCCCCAATGGTGACAGAAGTCTATAAAGCACAGTGGAATATGATGGTGCTGTGTAAGAAAACCTCTAGAAATAAGTGAGTGAGGCCTAATATGTAATGTTAAAGGGAATCAGTCACGCCCGTAAACCCTATTAACCCACAGATATGGGGCTAATCTACAGGTTAATAGCGTCCTAAAGCTGCTCGACCACCACAATGAAAGCCTGGCTACCGGGAGGAAATTAACTTTATTCCTCCCGGTAGTCTCGGCTTGTCTAGGTTTCAACATGCATGAAAAAAAAAAATGGTACCGGTGTTATTATTGCCTTCATCAGTGTCGTCAGTATTTTTCACAGATGGAAAAAGAAATAAATGCAAAACCTTCTCCTATACTTTGCAATGTTAAATATTGACAGAATACAGACTGCACTCTGATGCCATCTGTGTGCTGTAGGTGTTTCTCACAGACCCATAGACTTGTATTGGCTCTTTTCATAGGGATTCTGGAGAAAAACAAAATCAAAATGTGTCCGAGTTTTGCACACGATCTGTGAACAGCACCATAGAATACAAAATGTATGTGCAACACACACGTCTGAATGAGGCCTAAGGGTACCGTCACACAGTGCAATTTTGATCGCTACGACGGCACGATTCGTGACGTTCGAGCGATATATTTACGATATCGCAGTGTCTGACACGCTCCTGCGATCAGGGACCCCGCTGAGAATCGTACGTCGTAGCAGATCGTTTGAAACTTTCTTTCGTCGTCTAGTGTCCCGCTGTGGCGGCATGATCGCATGGTGTAACATATATCGTATACGATGTGCGCATAGTAACCAATGGCTTCTACATCGCACATACGTCATGAAATTGTGGAAGGAAGGTGACGGGCACAAGGGGGCATTCTTTGCGTCTGGAGGAGAGAAGGTTTTTCCACCAACATAGAAGAGGATTCTTTACTGTTAGGGCAGTGAGAATCTGGAATTGCTTGCCTGAGGAGGTGGTGATGGCGAACTCAGTCGAGGGGTTCAAGAGAGGCCTGGATGTCTTCCTGGAGCAGAAGAATATTGTATCATACAATTATTAGGTTCTGTAGAAGGACGTAGATCTGGGTATTTATTATGATGGAATATAGGCTGAACTGGATGGACAAATGTCTTTTTTCGGCCTTACTAACTATGTTACTATGTTACTATGTAAATTATCGCTCTAGCGTCGTACATTGCAAAATGTGACAGCAGTCTACGACGCTGGAGCGATATTGTTACGATGCTGGAGCGTCACGGATCGTGCCGTCGTAGCGATCAAAATTGCACTGTGTGACGGTACCCTAACACTTCCGGGAAGGTTTCTCACTGTCTGAGATGATAATGACAAATAACCCTGATCTGGTCTAATCTCTTGCATGATTAGAAACCACAGATAACTGACACCCGTCAGATGAGGCGAGTGTGTAAAGAGGAGCAGCACACCTGAGTTTAGCTGCGCCACATTACAAACCCTTCTATCAGCTCTCCTCCTCTCCTAGCATGGTCACCCCTGCTGTACTGACCTACGTCCACACTGCCTGTCAGAACTAAGGCTACTTTCACACTAGCGTCGGAATCTCCCCGTCGCAATGCGTCGGGCAGAGATTCCGACGCTAGCGTTTGACGCACTGCACAACGGGTGCAGCGGATGCATTTCTGTGGCGCATCCGCTGCCCCATTGTGAGGTGCGGGGCGGAGTTCCGGCCACGCATGCGCGGTCAGAAAAAGCGGTCCGTCAGGAGCAAAAAACGTTACATGTAACGTTTTTTGCTCCCAGCGGTCCGCCACAGCACGACGGTTGCGATGTGTGGCAAAGCGTCGCTAATGTTAATCTATGGGGCAAAAATGCATCCTGCAAACAACTTTGCAGGATGCGTTTTTTGCCATAAACGACGCATTGCGACGTCTGGCAAAAAACGCCAGTGTGAAACTGGCCTAAGTTGTATCTCCATCACAACACAATTATGTCTGTTGTACTTATAATCTCTCTGCACAGTGGGAGCAGAGCAAGTAGCCCAGGACAGGCAGGTTACTAGGGAGTGAGAGATGTGTCTACAGACAGGTCAGTGTGTGGGCATCCTGCTGTAGAAATCTAGTGCTTGAGCAATCGCTTTTATACTGAATTTTAAAAGGAAGCAACCCATCAGCTGTTGGCTTCTCACCGCCTCCCTCCCCAACAGTTGTGGGAGAAGCTGACTCACTAGTCCCCGCTGACTTTTCAAAGTATGATTTCGCTAAAATTCTGCAGTGTTTCAGAATAAAATATACACGGCTACAATAACGTAGCCTTACCCGATTCATGCAGTTGTGCTGACAGGCGGCCTTTAAATAGAACTTCTGTACTGAAGGTGTAATACTGAAGGCTGGGATAAAGAATCAGCGCCCACTAGTGGTGGTCTAAATGCTTACACTGTGTAAAGATTCATGCCTGGCCTCTTGGCATTTATTTTTGCTTATTCAGTATAGTGCTGTAACATAATGGACACCAATCATCACATATTCCTGCACATATCGTGCACCTCTCCCATTCTGATAGGACAGGTGCACAACGCCTTGTACGCACACGAGACAGCAGATAGATTTTAGGCAAGAAGTCACTGTCCTCACTCCCCTCCCGATGCAGAAAAGAGCGGAGTCACATTATCCATCCATCCCCTTCCCAACTGGGCGATTTTCAGGTTTTTTTGGTGGTCATTATGGCCTTGCCTTCTTCCAAAATATACTTTTCCATCGCCGTAGATGTATCAGGACTTGTTTTTTGTGAGATGAGTTATAGTTTTGAGTTACGCCATTTTTATTTTCGCGGTGTTCATTGTGCTGTATAAATGACCTGGCAATGTGATTCTTCAGGTCAGTTTAGTTACGGCAATACCAAACAGACTTTTTTATTCAAGGGGTGAAAAAACAAATCATCAGAAATTAGTAAAAAATGTCTCAAATAAAATTCAATGTTACAGCTCTGTGAGGGCTTGTTTTCTGTGTAGCGATCTGGCGTTATTTAATTATAGTATTTTGTAGTAGAAAGGACATTTTATCACTTGCTGGTGAATTTGTTTTTGCAGTTCAGGCTTTTTCCTTTATGACTTATTGATCGGGTGAATTAATTTTATATGTTGACACCAGTCTATTATGGATGCAAGGATAAACATTTATTATACTTATTTTTAACATGGGGAAAAAGGGGGACAGATTTAATTTAAAATTTCTTTTTAATATTTGTAAAAAATTCTTTTTTTTTAGTCTCCTTAGGGGACTGGAACCAGCAATACTATATCATGAAGTATATACCGGTAGTAGAACAGTTTCCTCCATATGGCTGAAAGCTACAGAACCTAAATGGGCTACCCGAATGATCTCTGCAACCGCGGGGGCCTGCGCACCACAAGGGGCCGGTGGAAGCCGTTACGCTCTCAGCGGCACCGACTTACACAGTAGTGATTGGGGCTAGCTCCGGTTACAGGCATCTGCATGGTATGAAGCACGCTCAGTTCCTGAGCAAGCTTCATACACACGGTCCCTACACAAAACTGCTGCGTCCCACGTCAGGAAGGGGTTAATCTAGCTTTTGCATAACAGAAGTCCATTTAGCTGTCCCCGCGCGCCCCTTCATGCCTCTTCCCCTGAAACAGATCTTTAGATCTTTGTGAAAGCGCCGATGTAGCCGGATGAAAGGAATGATGCAGTTTCCTGCCATGTAGAGTAAGTCATTAGCGGTCACATATTAGGTGGAAATTTGACCGCTGCTCCTCAGCTCATTGGACTAAAGTGCCTAAAAAGTGGTTGTATCAACCTTTCTACGGGAGGGCACTGTTCTCGGCCCCCAGGATCTGGTGACCTACCCAACTTCAGAGCGATACGTGCACGCTCTAACGCATAGACCCATCAAACAGCGCAAGCTCCTCATATTCACCAAGTAACCAGCCAATGGAGGCGCCAGAGAGGAGCAGTAATAAGAAGCAAACTGAAAAGTTTCTTCTTTGCAATTTTAGTGACATAAGATCTTGAGACAACTATCAAATTGGCATAAGGTGTATGATTACCTCTGACTGCACGAGTCAGAGGGGGAACTGAAACTGGCCGTTATAACTAAATAACCGTTTTGGTAAGGCTGGGTTCACATTGCGTCTTTGGCGTACGTTAGACGGACGTTACACCGCGGCATAACGCGGTGTAACAGTCCGTTAACGCTGCCATTAAGTCCTATGGAGGGCGTGCGCTAGCGATGTGCCGTCATTGAGTGATGGACCCTGGGACGCGGGATGCAGCGTTTCCGGGTCAGTCACTGCTAGCACAGATAGAGCATCTGCTAGCTCTATCTGCGCTAGCACGCTGACATACTGGCATTTGCGCTAACAGCAGCCCGTTAACGCATGTGTTGTACGGGCTGCTTTTAATGCAACGTGAACCTAGCCTAACAGATGCTCAGATGGTGATCTCGGGATCAAGATCTCGAGAGATGAGATTTCAGCGCTGAAAACTCATCTCTCGTGATCTTGATCCCGAGATCACCATGTGCACATGTGCCGCCCCCGACGGCGGCCATATTCCCAGAGACCACCACACATGGAACCGTGGAAGTGCCGGGGCTTTGGCCTGCCGCAAAATGTCGGCAGAGCCGGACACCCACGCAGCACTGCTGGGCACCGGAGGCCCCCCATAGCACAGGCCAGCAACCGCCGGGCACCCGGAGACACCCCTGCAGCAGCGCGCCGCACATCAGAACACCCCCTCATCCCAGCCTGTGGCCTGCAGTATCACCCCACTCCTGCCTCCTCCAGCAGCGACCCTGGGACCCCGCGTCACCGCAGCCACCATCCCCGGTAAGCAATAAGATGCAAAGATTATAAAAAGCACCACCAATTTATTAAAAAATATGTTTTTCTTAAAATTTGGGGTGCATCTTATAATCCAAAAAACACGGTACTTTGGGATTTCCATCTAAGTCGCCGAGTGACGTGATTCAGATGAAATCCCCGAAGGATCCCTTCACTATAATGAGGCAGCAGTTAGGCTGGTTTCACATTTGCGGACAAGGGCTTTGTGGAGGGACTGAGTAGTTTCTCGGTGAAGCCCAGCCTCTTCCTTCAGCTCCGCCTACGTCTGCATGCATTCTGCGTACCCTATCTTTTTACATTGGGTATGCAGGCCACGCGGATTCCTCGTCTTGACACTGCGCTAACCTGCATTAAATGCAACATGTTGCATTTTGTTGTGGTCGGCGCAGCTTCAAAACAACGCATACGGAGGCATCTGCATGGCCTGCGTACCCAATGTTAAAGATGGGGTACGCAGAATGCATGCAGACGTAGGCGGAGCTGAAGGAAGAGGCGTGGCAGTGGGATGGGCTTCACAGAGGAAGGTGGCTTTCATCCACAGCCCTGCCGAACGCTAGTGTGAAGCTAGCCTTACCTCCGATCAGTGATGTCCTTTTTTCAGAAGAGCACAAAACTGCGGTGGACCGCGTTTTTATTCACGCCTAAAAAGAAGGACAACGCCAGATCACAGGCCAAACAGCGTCCACAGTTCCTCCAGGTATACCATTTTTGATCGCGTTATGTTCCACTTTGGTTGGCGGAATGATAAAGCAGCGCTTTTTGCAGTGTTCACTAAAGGGGTCAACTAGTGGGACAGATTTATTCGTCGGGTCGTTCTGGATGCGGTGATATCAAGTGTGTATTTTTCGTTTTTTATTTCTCATAAAAATATTTCTGAGTACAATATATTTTTAATTATTTCTTTACATATTTTAATAATTTTTTTCAGTAACTTTTTTTACACTGACACTATGGGATGTTCACTTTTTGCAGTCTGATTGCTTGTAAAGTATGGGAACGCAGGAGCTTTGCTTTACAAGTTGTCCACGCTGCACTGACAGACAAACTAATACTGCGATCGACATTGATCACAGCCTTTAGGAGGTTAAAGTGCTGGGAGCGGTTCGGGCACTGAGTGTTAGCTGTCATAATCAGCTGACACATGGCGGCGATCGCACGCACACAGCGTCATGACCTACCCATGTGTCATAGGTCGGTAAGCATCAGCCGATCCTGACATACAATACATCCAATCTCGGGAATGGGTTAAATGGCTTTTCCAGTTTCACAAAACCCATACTCCAGCTTCTTCTTGTTTTTTATTTTTGCAATTGTGCAGAATGAGCTGTCCGGTTCCGGTGCGTGCTTACATTGCTCGCAGTATAGAGGTCACTGTAGACGCTCTGTGCACGACCCCATATTTCTGGAAGGAAATAAGATCAATGTCTCCAAGTAACCAATCTTTCCGCAAGGCGGCCAGGCACCATGGTAGTGCAACTTATGCGAAGATTAACCCTATATATGCAGGTAAATTGTATTTTCTGAGGTGACAGATTGCCTGATAAACTGCAGCAAATGGATAGGATATTTCCCTGAAACAGGAAAGCCATTAGTTTAGAAATCTACAGTTCTGCCCTGCTGCCGATCATTATTCTTCAATTCATTTGGAAGGTGTGCATTATGTATACAGTGGTGTGAATCAGTGTTTGCCCCCTCCCGATTTCCTTCCTTTTGCATGTTTTTCACACTTAAATGTTTCAGTTCACCAAACTAATGTCAATATTAGACAAAGATAACACAAACACAAAATGTAGTTTCTAAATGAAGGTCTTTATTAAGGGAAAAAGAAAACCAAACCGACAGGGCCCTGTGTGAAAAAGTGATTGCTGCCCCCCACCTTAAAACAAATTAACCCTTATATAACCTTGGATGTATAGATCGCGCCCCCCCCCCCCCCCCCGTTTGCTGTGGGCTCCGGAGGTGAGCCGCAACATTTCCAGCACATGTGCCCCTAGCAGCCACGGGTGGAATCGTGATCCACCCACGGCTGTTAACATGTTAAATGCTGCTGGAAATCTCTGACAGCGACACAACATACTCATGCCGGAAGCGCATGACAAAGCCGCCTGCTAGTGCCCATGTCACATGACCGCGGGTCGCCAATGGGTTGGCATGACAACCCACCCAGGGTCTGCAAGAAACCCGTGTGGTTGTCATTGCTGGATAGCTAGGATCGCCACCCTGTGTCTGGTGCTCACAGCAGATGAGCATTTTGGCTACACAGAGCAGCGCTGAAGCCCTGCTCTATGTAGCACAAGTGATCAGAAGATTGCAGCTTCTTGTCTCCAGTGGAGGCTAGTGAAACTAGTAAAAACAAAAGAGTTTTTAAAAAATAAAAGTTTAAATCACCCCACATTCGCCCCAAGCAACCCAACACACACAAAAAAAACAAAACATATCTTTGGTAATGCAGTGTTCAGAATCGCCTAATTTATCAATATATAAGAAGAATTAATACGATCGGTAAACAATGTAAGGAAAAAAATCAAAACACCAGAATTACGTGGTTTTTTTTTTGCTGCCGCAACATTGCACTAAAATGCAACAACGGGCGATCAAAAGATCGTATCTGCACCAAAATGGTATCAATAAAAACTCAGCTCAGCGCCCCCCCCAAAAAGGCCCTCACCGAGCCCCAGATCACGAGAAATGGAGACGGTACGGGTCTCGGAAAATTCTTTTTTTTAATTTTTTTTTTACAAATTTTGGATTTCTTTTCACCGCTTATAAACTGCATTTTGTATTTACTTGTGTGTAACTTTTGTCGAATATTTACATTTGTTTGGTGATCTGAAATATTTAAGTGTGACAAACTTGCAAAAGAATAGGAAATCACAAAGGGGCAAACACATTTTCGCACCACAGTAGAATGAAAATTTGACATATACTCCCTGAGGATACATGAATTGTGAACATACCTCCACTAGGTGATTATCAGGTCCATACAGATCCTTGTCAAGTTCAATAACCAAAGACTTGAAAAAGGATGAAAACTTCCTCTTCTGCTTGGTAGCATCATATTTGGACAAAGCTGCCTGCAATACAAAATTATGTTGTGCTTCAACACGCGGGACCTACAGTCTGCACTCCATATGGGTCAATGAAACACTTCACTGCGAGGGCATCAGATCGTCAACCTTCATAGGGAGAAATGCTGCTTGGTCACAACCACAGTAACATTTTATCTAATGTCCTCATTACGGCAATAAGTAGGAAGGGTAGTAAATACCAAGATTTTCCATACGGTTTATGAAATTTCCAGGACAACGCTGCGCTTTATCTCCACTTGTTTTTTTCCCCTAATCTCAAACAGAGACACTGGCCTTCAGTGATGGGATCCCAGGTTTTAGATATTTTTGGCCTATGATATTTCACAATGTTTGCCATATATAGTGCAAAACGTAGGAGACCAAATAACCCCCTCCACTTACATCCTCAAGTAGCCGACCTTCTACACGCAGCTCCCATGACGCCACAGTCCCCTCGCCATCCTCAACATCAGATTTTGCTGGGTTAAAGGTGTTAGAAATAAAGATGCGAAGTTTTCGTTTTTGCTATGAAGAGGAAAATATATTAACTATAATACACAAAAAACTGAACATCGAATCCATTTCTACAGCGAGTAAAAAACTTAGAATTACCTTGATCGGCCTCTTCAAGGCTTCCTGAATATCAAGACGTTTCCTCATAATTGTCTGATCCAATTTCCTCTCAAAAGCCAATAAATCCATGTAAGCCTGAGATTCAGGTACCAGCTCCCGAATCTGGGAAAAGGATGGCGGGGAACGTCAGTAATAAGTCTACAAGGCTCCCTGTGTAATATGCTTCAACAATCAGGGTAGCACTCACCCTCTGAGGTAGAATCTTGTCCGCCATCTTCTTCTTCTTAGCACTTCAAAATGGAAAAAAGAAATGAGATCAGTGAAGATCACGACTTCCCCTGGAGCAGATTGTACCGCCAGCCACAGCTCATCATAAGCACCGCTACAGTGACCACCTCGGAGGTACAAGCAGATAAAACGTCTCGTGGACACACATGGCTGCAGAATCCTATTACACACACACATATCGATGCTACAAACCAATGGATAATGGCTGCACCCCAAAATGCCCAAAGTAGTATGGGATCCTTTATTCACCCATCTCGTAATGTTTCGGTTAAAACCAAGGTGTTTCTCAAGTCTGATAAAAGTCCCTGTTGGAGCCGAAATGTCACGACATGGATAGAAGAATGACCCTTTTCATAGTATTCTGGAACTCTGACTGCATTGTTTGGATATTGATAGAAGAACAACTTAGAGGAGGGCCCCTCGCCTAAAGCCCCCAACACGTAAGTAATGCCGACAGGCACTTAGTTGTTGTTGATGGGGTATGTCAGATTTCAGACCGGTGATCACTTTGTTCTCCTGAAGTTAAGCTGCTGGCAGAGAAGTATGGCAGTGGCTTTCTCAGGGAACACCGGGGTGCTCGGCCAAACGAGGTCTCCTGTGTACGGCAGTCATCTCAGACATCAGCCCTCTAATGTCCCCCTGGACTTATTATCGCAGGGCTATTTTGATTTTATGGACTCATTTAAACCCTTACCTGAAATATTCATCATGGGGCCGCCACTTATCAATTTTCTTTGTGTGAGACATCTATTTGAGGATTGATACCGGAGTTCTCACGGCCCGGTCTTTGGTACATTATTTGGATGTATTTTTCATGTATACATGGTGAGATATTTGTTCAATATTAACTACACACGGTGGGGTGACTGATCGCCTTTATCACTGGTTTTGAGCAGGGTCTTTACTTTACTTTTAACATTTTTTAAAACCGTCCAAAGGTGTGCGTCTAATTTGCCTTGTTGGACATTTTGGAAGTCTGTAAAGCGCCGAGTAATATGTAGGCGCTATATAATTATAATAAGTTATGCTGGAGTAGCGAGGGACAAATACAAAAAAAAACACGATACTATTAACAAAAGAACCAAAAAAAATTGAGAACAGAAAACCTCTTTAAAGTAGTAAATACATATATGGTAAATCCATATTACCGCCACTGTTTGCCACAGACACTAATGACTGTTTTCACTGCCAAAATGGCGCAAACGCAGGATTAGCTGCATTTCATTGTGAAGATTTGTGGGGGTCACAGAGGTCCCACAGAAGTGAAGGCAAATACTAATATTATGCCATGGCATCACAAGATACAATTAACCCTTTAAAGGCACGCACATGAGATTAGCATTTTGAAAGTTCAGAGGAACAACAGTTTCCAGAATTGGAAACTAAACCTGTGAAGGTCAAACGCAGAGTAGAGCAGAACGGCTGACATAATGACGATGAGAGGTGAACTCCGCAGCGCTAACACAAGTTTGTAGTTTTACCATTATTACAAACATCTCCACTTATAAATCAAGTGAATCAGGAAGGAGATAGATGGAGTGTCTGAGTGTTATAGATATATATATATATATATATATATATATATATATATATATATATATATATACACACAGATGAAATTAGTGTTGAACACGTCACCAGTTTTCAAAGTAAATATATATCTAAAGGTGCCAATTACATGAAATTCTCTCCAAATGATGGTAACAACCCATCCAATCCACGCAGGCAAAGAAATCAAAGCATCCATAAATGTGTAATAATGAGAAATGACTCCGGGAAGAAGTACTGAACACATGAAGAATGGGAGTTGCACAAGGTCATGAGATCAGCTAAAATCAGTAATTAGAAAACAATCCTGCTACTTAGTGACAAATAGTATCAGTTAGTTCACCTGATGGCCTATAAAAAGGTGTGTCATTACTGAGGTGCCACACAAGAGACATTTCATGATGGGTAAAAGCACCTGGATGCAGCACCGGTCGCTCAGTGGACTGCACCGTCACAAGTAGAGATATCACCATTCCACTGGCAGAAGGACCGCTGCAGCCAGTGACTGCCTGCAGTTTGGGTAATTTGAGCAGCGAATCGTTAGATATTTTTTATGTGCTGCTCAAGTCACCACAGTGGTCCTGCTGCTGTTCACAGTGGACCGGTGACGTTTCCTTTTAATGTGTCAGCAAAGACCATGGAGCAGACAGCATGGCATCCAGGTGGGTAGTAATAGATGATTATCAATGAGTTTTTATTTTTTTTACATATCCAATCCCCTGGGCTACATAAGCAGTCCTGGTGATGAAGGCCCACCATCCTTGTGTATTACCTGTGATTCCTATTTTGAGCTGCTTGTTGTTGCTGCACTTGCTGAATCTGCTGCGGTGCGGGCCGTTTACGGGACTGGTCCATGCCTGACTGAGCCATCCCCGGGCGGGCAGCTGGACTTCCTCCGTAACCTGGAGGACCCATGGCCGGTCCCTGAGGGGTCATCCGACTGCCTGGAAGCATCCCGGGCCGCTGTATACCACAAGGAAAGAGATTTAGCATAGACTGTACATGAAGCGACCACCCATCCCCATCCGTGCCATGCAATTTACATCATTTCCTGAAGTCATTCTAAATCTTTACACCGTTTCCGATTACAGGTTATGAAAGTTAGTGGAGGTTAAATGGAGGGCAATACAGGGCATGACGTCCACAGTGTGGCGGGTGGGCGATATACCAGGCGGATCAGATTACAGACCGGTAGGTAAGTTATCATGGAGACACGTTGGTCTCTATAGGAGTCGTGTACAGAGAACAGCAGAAAAGCTTTCATCAAGACACTGATTAAAAGGTGAACAAAAATGGTAGAAAGGAGGAAATGGTTAATGCATTTGTCCATGTCCAAAAATCAAAAGTCAAGAAGGTATATAGGATAAGCAGGGAGCAAGAGAGAAAGCAGTAACCTGTGATCAATGAACAGCATCCTCTACAGAGCTTTAAAGGCATCCCGTCATGTTGGAGATGTCTGAAATAACAGCAAAATGTTCTGTACAAGAGAAGCTGCGCAGGCGGATATGTAGGGCTGTGGGAAATTATTCAGTATTAGCTGTACTTCATTGAAATTCCTGCTTTCTTATGGCTTAGGAGTCCAGTGGGCGGTCCTAAGCAGTGATTGGCAGCATTCCCTGTATAAGTGTGCAAACAGCTCATTGTCACTCACTGATTATGACCGTCCACTGGACTCCTAAGCCCAAAATAGGTAGGAATTTCAATAAATAAAATACAAGCTGAATCTCTTCCCACAATCCTAATCCGTATGGTGGTCCGCCAGACTGTGTGCTGCTATTGGCCACCCATCTAAGGTGTATGGTGGTCCTTCAGTCTGTGTGCCGCTATCGGCCAGCCATCTAATGTGTATGGTGGTCCGCCAGACTGTGTGCTGCTATTGGCCACCCATCTAAGGTGTATGGTGGTCCTTCAGTCTGTGTGCCGCTATCGGCCAGCCATCTAATGTGTATGGTGGTCCGCCAGACTGTGCGCTGCTATTGGCCACCCATCTAAGATGTATGGTGGTCCTTCAGTCTGTGTGCCGCTATCGGTCAGCCATCTAAGGTGTATGGTGGTCCGCCAGACTGTGCGCTGCTATTGGCCACCCATCTAAGGTGTATGGTGATCCTTCAGTCTGTATGCCGCGATCGGCCAGCCATCTAATGTGTATGGTGGTCCTTCAGACTGGGCGCTGCTATTGGCCACCCATCTAATGTGTGTGGTGGTCCTTCAGTCTGTGTGCCGCTATCGGCCAGCCATCTAATGTGTATGGTGGTCCTTCAGACTGTGCGCTGCTATTGGCCACCCATCTAATGTGCATGGTGGTCCTTCAGACTGTGACCTGCTATTGGCTACCCATCTAATGTGTATGGTGGTCCTTCAGTCAGTGTGCAGCTATTGGCCACCCATCTAAGGTGTATGGTGGTCCTTCAGTCTGTGTGCCGCTATCGGCCAGCCATCTAAGGTGTATGGTGGTCCGCCAGACTGTGCGCTGCTATTGGCCACCCATCTAAGGTGTATGGTGATCCTTCAGTCTGTATGCCGCGATCGGCCAGCCATCTAATGTGTATGGTGGTCCTTCAGACTGGGCGCTGCTATTGGCCACCCATCTAATGTGTATGGTGGTCCTTCAGTCTGTGTGCTGCTATCTGCCAGCCATCTAAGGTGTATGGTGGTCCTTCAGTCTGTGTGCTGCTATCTGCCAGCCATCTAAGGTGTATGATGGTGCTTCAGACTCAGCACTGCTATTGGCCACCCATCTAATGTGTATGGTGGTCCTTCAGTCTGTGTGCCGCTATCGGCCAGCCATCTAATGTGTATGGTGGTCCGCCAGACTGTGCGCTGCTATTGGCCACCCATCTAAGATGTATGGTGGTCCTTCAGTCTGTGTGCCGCTATCGGTCAGCCATCTAAGGTGTATGGTGGTCCGCCAGACTGTGCGCTGCTATTGGCCACCCATCTAAGGTGTATGGTGATCCTTCAGTCTGTATGCCGCGATCGGCCAGCCATCTAATGTGTATGGTGGTCCTTCAGACTGGGCGCTGCTATTGGCCACCCATCTAATGTGTGTGGTGGTCCTTCAGTCTGTGTGCCGCTATCGGCCAGCCATCTAATGTGTATGGTGGTCCTTCAGACTGTGCGCTGCTATTGGCCACCCATCTAATGTGCATGGTGGTCCTTCAGACTGTGACCTGCTATTGGCTACCCATCTAATGTGTATGGTGGTCCTTCAGTCAGTGTGCAGCTATTGGCCACCCATCTAAGGTGTATGGTGGTCCTTCAGTCTGTGTGCCGCTATCGGCCAGCCATCTAAGGTGTATGGTGGTCCGCCAGACTGTGCGCTGCTATTGGCCACCCATCTAATGTGTATGGTGGTCCTTCAGTCTGTGTGCCGCTAGCGGCCAGCCATCTAATGTGTATGGTGGTCCTTCAGACTGGACACTGCTATTGGCCACCCATCTAATGTGCATGGTGGTCCTTCAGACTGTGACCTGCTATTGGCTACCCATCTAATGTGTATGGTGGTCCTTCAGTCAGTGTGCAGCTATTGGCCACCCATCTAATGTGTGTGGTGGTCCTTCAGTCTGTGTGCTGCTATCTGCCAGCCATCTAAGGTGTATGGTGGTCCTTCAGTCTGTGTGCTGCTATCTGCCAGCCATCTAAGGTGTATGATGGTGCTTCAGACTCAGCACTGCTATTGGCCACCCATCTAATGTGTATAGTGGTCCTTCACACTGTGTGCTGCTATCAGACACCCATCTAATGTGTATAGTGGTCCTTCAGACTGGGCACAGCTATCAGTCACCCATCTAATGTGTATAGTGGTCCTTCAGACTGGGCTCTCCTATCAGACACCCATCTAATGTGTATAGTGGTCCTTCAGACTGGGCACAGCTATCAGTCACCCATCTAATGTGTATAGTGGTCCTTCAGACTGGGCTCTCCTATCAGACACCCATCTAATGTGTATAGTGGTCCTTCAGACTGGGCACAGCTATCAGTCACCCATCTAATGTGTATGGTGATCCTTCAGTAGGGCACGGACATCACCTGTGAGGGTCTCGAGCAGCAAAGCTCATGCAAGATGGCAGCGCTTGAGTCAATCCTGAGAGAACCACAGTATGAGAACCTCTGTTCTCGTCATTAGTAAGACCTCCATGATCAGGAATTTCTCTCTACTTTGTGGCGTTGCTCCAGAATGGTTATGAATAAACTGGTTTGTGTCCCTACAGTTAATACTGGCAGCACTGACCAAGCATTCTGCCCCACCAAGTTGTCAACTTATTCACGTGTTTCCAGGGGAATAACAGAAACCGCACACAAGACGGAGTTAAAGAGTTTAGTCTGGTCATCAAAACTGTTTAAAACGACCTACTTTGCTATTTGCTCATTAAAAATCTACATTCCCACATTTTTTTCGCATTACTCCCACAAATTGAAATGTATATTATATGATATACCAACACAAAGTGAAGTGGAAAGGACACAGGTTTTTTAATGATTTTAAATATAAACCTGAAAATTGTGATGTGCATGTGTATTCAGCCCCTTGTGTCAATCCTGCAGGCCCACCTTTCTCTACAATTACTGCTACATGTCTTTTGGGGTCTGTCTCTACCAGCTTTGCACATCTATAGGTGACATTTCTGCCCTTTCTTCTTTGCACACTCGCTCCTGCTCAGTGACATTGGATGGAGGCGTCCGTGAACAGCAATTTTTAGGTCTGGTCACAGATTTTCAACGGGATTTAGGTCTGGACTGTGACTGCGCCATTAACACACATGAATATCCTGTGATCTAAACCATCTATTGTAGCTCTGGCAGTATGTGTAGGTTCGTTGTCCTGCTGGAAGGTGAAACTACACCAGTCTCAAGTCTTATTTGGCCTCTAGAAGGTTTTCCTCCAGGATATCCCTACATTTAGCTCCTTCCATCTGACCAGCCTCCCTGCCCCTGCTGAAGAAAAGCATCCCCACAGCAGGATGCTGCCACCACATTTAATGGTGGGGAAGGTGTTTTCAGAGTGATGTGCAGTGCTCCACATAGCGGTTTACATTTGCAGCAGTCAGTGATTAAGTCACACGAGCGCTGCAGCTCATCAATATTCCGTCAGCGCAGAAATCCATTCTGATGACACAATAAAGCTGGAAGCCGATAAGCGACTGCTAGCAATGTCGCACTAATGCCAAGACCGTTGGATGCGGAAAGTGAGTATACGCCATAACTTTACTCAGGGGACTCGGACCCTCACGAGGTTTGTACTAGTAGTGGACAACCCCTTTAACAGGAGAGGAGCTTCAGAATAGTTCTATGCAGAGCAGCCATGACAGCGGAGCGGACAGATCCTCCTCCGGACACCTGCATGCACTGCGCAGCGCTCTGCGGGAATATTTACGGTTTTCGATGTGCGGATTTCGCCGCGGTTTTAGTGTCACGGCCGCCACACTTCGCGACACACAATACTCAGACTTTACGTACGTCCGCACATCCG
Source organism: Ranitomeya imitator (assembly GCF_032444005.1). Classification (NCBI taxonomy): domain Eukaryota; kingdom Metazoa; phylum Chordata; class Amphibia; order Anura; family Dendrobatidae; genus Ranitomeya; species Ranitomeya imitator. The sequence continues at coordinate 735,889,275 of NC_091284.1, read as the reverse complement.
TATAGGCGACAGCTCTACTGGGCCGCCACTTATTAACCCCTTGCGCTGTGAAGTGGTATAAATAATAGGTAGATAATGGCGGGGCTGTAGTGTATGGTGTGACTACACTGGTGCCAGCTGGCCTCCATCACCCACACGGCAGGCACAGCCCTCTCTTACCGGGTAGGCTGCTCCTGGCATAGGGGAGCGGTACATGCCCTGTCCCGGGGCTGGGCCCATCCTCACAGCTGGGCCTGGCGTCCCGGGGCCCAGAGCGGCACTGGTCGGCAAGGATCCCAATGGAGCCACCGACTGGAACCCAGCCCGCGCCGCCATCACTGCACAACAATGGGGCCGGAACCGGAAGTCGCGAGTCACACAGGGGGAGGGGGCAAAACGGCGCTAGAAAGAGCTGCTGCCGGCGAGAGTCATGGACCGGAAGTGAGCAGGCTCCATCTTGGATGAGGGAAAGATAAGGAACGCTGGGAATTACATTCAAAGTCGATACGTCTGCTCTGTGGCGGCCATTTTTGAAAATGGCAAATCAAAATTCTCTTTTTCTACCCAGTGGCAATTAATTTATAGTCTTGTCAGTCATATACGAAGGTTTGAAGAAAATTAGTAGCAGCCTTAATAGCTAAGCGAGTTACCTTAAGAAATTTTAGTGACGTAGTCCTTAAGCGTCAGGACATGCCAGAAACAAACATGGACGACGGAGTGTTTTTTTTTTTTTTTTATAAACTATTTCCGGTCGGTCACAGGTTGATATCTTGGTACAGATTTACTGAATGAATGACTGCGTGGATTCCGACTTCCGCGGCTGCGCTCCTCAGTGACGCGCGTTATAAAACAGTGCGCATGCGCAGCTCAGTGCAGGGGAAAGTCCGCCCGGCGCCCTCTGTAGGTAGAGCCATAACGAGTTAGTGACGTAATCGTCCTTCCCGCCAAAAATAATCTGCGCTTTGCTCCCGCGCAGTTCATGCAGTTTGCTTGTGGTGCAAACTGCATGTTTTTTTTCTTTCATTTTTTTTTTTATTTTATTGAAGTTTTTTTTGTAAAACAAGAAAATAATAAGTCTGTTCAGCATTTATTTGTAAGGGTATGTGTCCACGTTCAGGATTACATCCTGCATACCTCCCAACTTTTGAAGCTGGGAAAGAGGGACAAAGTTTTGCGCGCCGCGGCAAATTTTAGGCCACGCCTCTGACCACACCCATTCACTAGTCACACCCATATCTACGTCTCAACCACACCCATTTAGCACTGCTGATCACACTGTTCATAAAGAATAATTATAAACAAAAAAATATGGCCACACAGTGCTCCATACTGTATAATGGCCACACAGTGCTCCATACTGTATAATGGCCACACAGTGCTCCATACTGTATAATGGCCACACAGTGCTCCATACTGTATAATGACCCCACATGATGCTCAATACTGTATAACGACCCCACATGATGCTCAATACTGTATAATGGCCACACAGTGCTCGATACTGTATAATGGCCACACAGTGCTCCATACTGTATAACGACCCCACATGATGCTCAATACTGTATAATGGCCACACATGATGCTCCATACTGTATAATGACCCCACATGATGCTCAATACTGTATAATGGCCGCACATGATGCTCAATACTGTATAATGACCACACAGTGCTCCATACTGTATAATGACCCCACATGATGCTCAATACTGTATAATGGCCACACATGATGCTCAATACTGTATAATGACCCCACATGATGCTCAATACTGTATAATGGCCACACAGTGCTCCATACTGTATAATGGCCACACAGTGCTCCATACTGTATAATGGCCACACAGTGCTCCATACTGTATAATGACCCCACATGATGCTCAATACTGTATAACGACCCCACATGATGCTCAATACTGTATAATGGCCACACAGTGCTCGATACTGTATAATGGCCACACAGTGCTCCATACTGTATAACGACCCCACATGATGCTCAATACTGTATAATGGCCACACATGATGCTCCATACTGTATAATGACCCCACATGATGCTCAATACTGTATAATGGCCGCACATGATGCTCAATACTGTATAATGACCACACAGTGCTCCATACTGTATAATGACCCCACATGATGCTCAATACTGTATAATGGCCACACATGATGCTCAATACTGTATAATGACCCCACATGATGCTCAATACTGTATAATGGCCACACAGTGCTCCATACTGTATAATGGCCACACAGTGCTCCATACTGTATAATGACCACACAGTGCTCCATACTGTATAACGACCCCACATGATGCTCAATACTGTATAATGACCACACAGTGCTCCATACTGTATAACGACCCCACATGATGCTCAATACTGTATAATGACCACACAGTGCTCCATACTGTATAACGACCCCACATGATGCTCAATACTGTATAATGACCACACAGTGCTCCATACTGTATAACGACCCCACATGATGCTCAATACTGTATAATGGCCACACATGATGCTCAATACTGTATAATGACCCCACATGATGCTCCATACTGTATAATGACCACACAGTGCTCCATACTGTATAACGACCCCACATGATGCTCAATACTGTATAATGGCCACACAGTGCTCCATACTGTATAATGGCCACACAGTGCTCCATACTGTATAATGACCACACAGTGCTCCATACTGTATAACGACCCCACATGATGCTCAATACTGTATAATGACCACACAGTGCTCCATACTGTATAACGACCCCACATGATGCTCAATACTGTATAATGACCACACAGTGCTCCATACTGTATAACGACCCCACATGATGCTCAATACTGTATAATGGCCACACATGATGCTCAATACTGTATAATGACCCCACATGATGCTCCATACTGTATAATGACCACACAGTGCTCCATACTGTATAACGACCCCACATGATGCTCAATACTGTATAATGGCCACACAGTGCTCCATACTGTATAATGGCCACACAGTGCTCCATACTGTATAACGACTCCACATGATGCTCAATACTGTATAATGGCCACACAGTGCTCCATACTGTATAATGGCCACACAGTGCTCCATACTGTATAATGACCACACAGTGCTCCATACTGTATAACGACCCCACATGATGCTCAATACTGTATAATGACCACACAGTGCTCCATACTGTATAACGACCCCACATGATGCTCAATACTGTATAATGACCACACAGTGCTCCATACTGTATAACGACCCCACATGATGCTCAATACTGTATAATGGCCACACATGATGCTCAATACTGTATAATGACCCCACATGATGCTCCATACTGTATAATGACCACACAGTGCTCCATACTGTATAACGACCCCACATGATGCTCAATACTGTATAATGGCCACACAGTGCTCCATACTGTATAATGGCCACACAGTGCTCCATACTGTATAATGACCACACAGTGCTCCATACTGTATAACGACCCCACATGATGCTCAATACTGTATAATGACCACACAGTGCTCCATACTGTATAACGACCCCACATGATGCTCAATACTGTATAATGACCACACAGTGCTCCATACTAGGGGCAGCACGGTGGCGCAGTGGTTAGCACAGCAGCCTTGCAGCGCTGGAGTCCTGGGTTCAAACCCCACCAAGGACAACATCTGCAAAGAGTTTGTATGTTCTCTCCGTGTTTGCGTGGGTTTCCTCCGGGTACTCCGGTTTCCTCCCACATTCCAAAGACATACTGATAGGGAGTTTAGAATGTGAGCCCCAACGGGGACAGTGATGATAATGTGTGCAACTTGTAAAGCGCTGCGGAATATGTTAGCGCTATATAAAAATAAAGATTATTTATTTATACTGTATAATGACCCCACATGATGCTCAATACTGTATAATGACCCCACATGATGCTCAATACTGTATAATGACCACACAGTGCTCCATACTGTATAACGACCCCACATGATGCTCAATACTGTATAATGACCACACAGTGCTCCATACTGTATAATGACCCCACATGATGCTCAATACTGTATAATGACCACACAGTGCTCCATACTGTATAACGACCCCACATGATGCTCAATACTGTATAACGACCCCACATGATGCTCAATACTGTATAATGACCACACAGTGCTCCATACTGTATAATGACCCCACATGATGCTCAATACTGTATAATGGCCGCACAGTGCTCCTTACTGTATAACGACCCCACATGATGCTCCATACTGTATAACGACCCCACATGATGCTCAATACTGTATAATGGCCACACAGTGCTCCATACTGTATAATGGCCACACAGTGCTCCTATACTGTATAACAACCCCACATGATGCTCCATACTGTATAACGACCCCACATGATGCTCAATACTGTATAATGGCCACACAGTGCTTCATACTGTATAACGACCCCACATGATGCTCCATACTGTATAACGACCCCACATGATGCTCAATACTGTATAATGGCCACACAGTGCTCCATACTGTATAACGACCCCACATGATGCTCCATACTGTATAACGACCCCACATGATGCTCAATACTGTATAATGGCCACACAGTGCTCCATACTGTATAATGGCCACACAGTGCTCCTATACTGTATAACGACCCCACATGATGCTCCATACTGTATAACGACCCCACATGATGCTCAATACTGTATAATGGCCACACAGTGCTCCATACTGTATAATGGCCACACAGTGCTCCTATACTGTATAACGACCCCACATGATGCTCAATACTGTATTATGACCACACATGATGCTCAATACTGTATAATGACCCCACATGATGCTCAATACTGTATAATGGCCACACAGTGCTCCATACTGTATAACGACCCCACATGATGCTCAATACTGTATAATGGTCACACAGTGCTCCATACTGTATAACGACCCCACATGATGCTCAATACTGTATAATGGCCACACAGTGCTCCATACTGTATAATGGCCACACAGTGCTCCTATACTGTATAACGACCCCACATGATGCTCCATACTGTATAATGGCCACACAGTGCTCCATACTGTATAATGGCCACACAGTGCTCCTATACTGTATAACGACCCCACATGATGCTCAATACTGTATAATGACCACACATGATGCTCAATACTGTATAATGACCCCACATGATGCTCAATACTGTATAATGACCACACAGTGCTCCATACTGTATAATGACCGCACAGTGCTCCATACTGTACAACGACCCCACATGATGCTCAATACTGTATAATGGCCACACAGTGCTCCATACTGTATAACGACCCACATGATGCTCAATACTGTATAATGGCCACACAGTGCTCCATACTGTATAATGGCCACACAGTGCTCCATACTGTATAATGACCGCACATGATGCTCAATACTGTATAATGGCCACACAGTGCTCCATACTGTATAATGACCCCACATGATGCTCAATACTGTATAATGGCCACACAGTGCTCCATACTGTATAATGGCCACACAGTGCTCCATACTGTATAACGACCCCACATGATGCTCAATACTGTATAATGGCCACACAGTGCTCCATACTGTATAACGACCCCACATGATGCTCAATACTGTATAATGGCCACACAGTGCTCCATACTGTATAATGGCCACACAGTGCTCCATACTGTATAATGACCGCACATGATGCTCCATACTGTATAATGGCCGCACATGATGCTCAATACTGTATAATGACCCCACATGATGCTCCATACTGTATAATGACCCCACATGATGCTCAATACTGTATAATGGCCACACAGTGCTCCATACTGTATAATGGCCACACAGTGCTCCATATTGTATAATGACCGCACATGATGCTCCATACTGTATAATGGCCGCACATGATGCTCAATACTGTATAATGACCCCACATGATGCTCAATACTGTATAATGGCCCCACATGATGCTCAATACTGTATAATGGCCGCACATGATGCTCAATACTGTATAACGACCCCACATGATGCTCCATACTGTATAATTGCCGCACATGATGCTCAATACTGTATAATGACCCCACATGATGCTCAATACTGTATAATGGCCCCACATGATGCTCCATACTGTATAACGGCCACACATGATGCTCCATACTGTATAATTGCCGCACATGATGCTCCATACTGTATAATTGCCGCACATGATGCTCAATACTGTATAATGACCCCACATGATGCTCAATACTGTATAATGGCCCCACATGATGCTCCATACTGTATAACGGCCACACATGATGCTCCATACTGTATAACAGCCACACATGATGCTCCATACTGTATAATTGCCGCACATGATGCTCAATACTGTATAATGGCCACACAGTGCTCCATACTGTATAACGACCCCACATGATGCTCAATACTGTATAATGGCCACACAGTGCTCCATACTGTATAATGGCCACACAGTGCTCCATACTGTATAATGACCGCACATGATGCTCAATACTGTATAATGGCCACACAGTGCTCCATACTGTATAATGACCCCACATGATGCTCAATACTGTATAATGGCCACACAGTGCTCCATACTGTATAATGGCCACACAGTGCTCCATACTGTATAACGACCCCACATGATGCTCAATACTGTATAATGGCCACACAGTGCTCCATACTGTATAACGACCCCACATGATGCTCAATACTGTATAATGGGGCAGCACGGTGGCGCAGTGGTTAGCACAGCAGCCTTGCAGCGCTGGAGTCCTGGGTTCAAGCCCCACTAAGGACAACATCTGCAAAGAGTTTGTATGTTCTCTCCGTGTTTGCGTGGGTTTCCTCCGGGCACTCCGGTTTCCTCCCACATTCCAAAGACATACTGACAGGGAATTTAGATTGTGAGCCCCAACGGGGACAGCAATGATAATGTGTGTAAAGCGCTGCGGAATATGTTAGCGCTATATAAAAATAAAGATTATTATTATTATTATTATTATAATGGCCACACAGTGCTCCATACTGTATAATGGCCACACAGTGCTCAATACTGTATAATGACCGCACATGATGCTCCATACTGTATAATGGCCGCACATGATGCTCAATACTGTTTAATGGCCCCACATGATGCTCCATACTGTATAACGGCCACACATGATGCTCCATACTGTATTATTGCCGCACATGATGCTCAATACTGTATAATGACCCCACATGATGCTCAATACTGTATAATGGCCCCACATGATGCTCCATACTGTATAATGGCCGCACATGATGCTCAATACTGTATAAGGACCCCACATGATGCTCCATACTGTATAACGGCCACACATAATGCTCCATACAGTATAATGACCCCACATGATGCTCAATACTGTATAATGACCCCACATGATGCTCAATACTGTATAATGGCCCCACATGATGCTCAATACTGTATAATGGCCGCACATGATGCTCAATACTGTATAACGACCCCACATGATGCTCAATACTGTATAATGGCCACACATGATGCTCCATACTGTATAACAGCCACACATGATGCTCCATACTGTATAATTGCCGCACATGATGCTCAATACTGTATAATGACCCCACATGATGCTCAATACTGTATAATGGCCCCACATGATGCTCCATACTGTATAACGGCCACACATGATGCTCCATACTGTATAATTGCCGCACATGATGCTCCATACTGTATAATTGCCGCACATGATGCTCAATACTGTATAATGACCCCACATGATGCTCAATACTGTATAATGGCCCCACATGATGCTCCATACTGTATAATGACCGCACATGATGCTCCATACTGTATAATGACCTCACATGATGCTACATACTGTATAACGGCCACACATGATGCTCCATACTGTATAATAGCCACACATGATGCTCCATACTGTATAATAGCCACACATGATGCTCCATACTGTATAATAGCCACACATGATGATCCATACTGTATAATGGCCACACATGATGCTCCATACTGTATATTGGCCGCACATGATACTTCGTACCGTATAATGGCCACACATAGCTACTCCTACACACGCGGCTGCGCTCCGTACACTTTGCATACACGGCTCCGCTCCATACACACGGCTCCACTCCATACATCTCAAACACACACGGCTCCGTTCCGTTCACCTCGTACACATTCAGCTCCGCTCCATACACCTCATACACACACGGCTCCGCTCCATACATCTCATACACACGGCACTACGTACACCTCATACACACACCGCTCCGCTCCATACACATTGCAGAAGCTGCTCCGCTCCGTATACCTTGCACACACACGGCTCCGCTGCGTACACCTCATACACATACGGCTCCTCTCCATACATCTCGTACACACACGGCACTACTCCGTACACCTCGTACACACATGGCTCCACTCTATACACATTGCACACACTGCTCCGCTCCGTATACCTTGCACACACATGGCTCTGCTCCGCACACCTCGTACACACGTGGCTCTACTCCATACACCTTTCACACTCTGCTCTCATCCGAACACCTCTTACACACGACTCCGCTCCGTACACCTCGTACACACGACTCCGCTCCGTACACCTCGTACACACGACTCCGCTCCGTACACCTTTCACACGCTGCTCCGCACCGCACACCCGCGGCTGTGCTCCGTACACCTCGTAACACACGCGGCTGTGCTCCATACACCTCTTACACACGACTCCGCTCCGTACACCTTTCACATGCTGCTCCGCTCCGTACACCTTGTACACACGCGGCTGTGCTCCGTACACCTCATACACATGGCTCCGTACACCTCCTACACACGACTCCGCTCCGTACACGTCGCACACACGCGGCTGTGCTGCGTACACCTCGCACACACGCGGCTGTGCTCCGTACACCTCCTACACACGCGGCTGTGCTCTGTACACCCTTTACACACACGGCTCTGCTCCGTACACCTTTCACACGCTGCTCCGCTTTGTACACCTCGTACACACGCGGCTGTGCTCCGTACACCTCGTACACACGCGGCTGTGCTCCGTACACCTCGTACACACGCGGCTGTGCTCTGTACACCCCTTACACACACGGCTCCGCTCCGTACACCTTTCACACGCTGCTCCGCTCCGTACACCTCGCACACACGCGGCTGCGCTCCGTACACCTCGTACACACGCGGCTCCGCTCCGTACACCTCGTACACACGCGGCTGTGCTCTGTACACCCCTTACACACACGGCTCCACTCCGTACACCTTTCACATGCTGCTCTGCTCCGTACACCTCGTACACACGCGGCTGCGCTCCGTACACCTCATGCACACGGCTCCGTACACCTCGTACACACGCGGCTGTGCTCTGTACACCCCTTACACACACGGCTGCGCTCCGTACACCTTTCACATGCTGCTCTGCTCCGTACACCTCGTACACACGCGGCTGCGCTCCGTACACCTCATGCACACGGCTCCGTACACCTCGTACACACGCGGCTGCGCTCCGTACACCTCATGCACACGGCTCCGTACACCTCATGCACACGGCTCCGTACACCTCGTACACACGGCTCCGTACACCTCGTACACCTCATGCACACGCGGCTGCGCTCCGTACACCTCATACACACGCGGCTGCGCTCCGTACACCTCATGCACACGGCTCCGTACACCTCGTACACACGCGGCTGTGCTCTGTACACCCCTTACACACACGGCTCCGCTCCGTACACCTTTCACACGCTGCTCTGCTCCGTACACCTCGCACACACGCGGCTGCACTCCGTACACCTCGTACACACGCGGCTCCGCTCCGTACACCTCGTACACACGCGGCTCCGCTCCGTACACCTCGTACACACGCGGCTGTGCTCCGTACACCTCGTACACACGCGGCTGTGCTCCGTACACCTCGTACACACGCGGCTGTGCTCTGTACACCCCTTACACACACGGCTCCGCTCCGTACACATTTCACATGCTGCTCTGCTCCGTACACACGCGGCTGCGCTCCGTACACCTCATGCACACGGCTCCGTACACCTCGTACACACGCGGCTGCGCTCCGTACACCTCATGCACAGGGCTCCGTACACCTCGTATACACGGCTCCGTACACCTCGTACACACGCGGCTGCGCTCCGTACACCTCATGCACACGGCTCCGTACACCTCGTACACACGGCTCAGCTCCATACACCTCGTACACACACGGCCCTGCTACATCCACACTGTAAACACCTCCTGACCTCACACATACGCTGCCTTACCCTCCTCCGGCACCATGGCAACCAGCAAAGTCTTGTATACGGAGGTCCTCCTCCCGAATCCGATCATGTGACCCCTAACTCCTCCCATCCTGTGACCTCATCACAGGTCCTGTACACAGAGCAGCCATTATGTGCTGCTGTGCTGGCCGGGTGCAGGGAGCTCTCAGCTGACCGACCGGGTGATTCACATACCTCCCAACCAGTGCGGGACAATTAATGTCCCGCCCGGGATCGCGGGGCTGACTGTCAAAATCAGGACAGTCCCGCTGGATCCGGGACGGTTGGGAGGTATGCATCCGGATTAGTTGCGGATTGAACGCTGTGTACAGCTGCAGCATTCAACCCGCAGCGTCCAGATGTTACCGCGTAGTGGAGGGGATTTTATGAAATCCCGCCTCCACTCTGCCTGTGAACATGCATCCGGCGGCCCTGCGTCTACGGACATGCGGCGCGTCTTTTTAGACCGCAGCATGTCTGTTTACCTTGCGGCGACGCTCCGTCGCCGCAGGGTAAATCACAGGGCCCTATGTATGGGGTGCGGAGATTCTGGATGTGTGCAATGAACACATCCGGAATCACCGCGCGTACAGAAGAGGGTGGCGCTTTGGGTGGGTTTTCCACTCCGTCCAAAGCGCCGTGATTATGGACCGTGGACACGCACCCTAATTGTTACAAATGAACAGTCGTTTATTTGGCAGTTGTATAATTCACTCCAGTCATCCACAATGACAGTGCCTTGTGTGCTCGGTGGTGACGTGGACTGATGCAGGAACTGCCTGACAAGTGTGAAAAAGTGTAATGATATGATTGTCCTAAAACCAAAACTATGCCTGTCATGATTGCAGATATAGCTGGGGCAGGACTGTAATAACTGGAGCGTAGGGGCACGAAAAGTCCCAATGGCCCATCTGGAAAGGCCAATACTGTTAAAAATCCTGCAATAATTGGGGGGCCCCTAGAATCTTTTGTATTGGGCCCACAAGCTTCACGTTACCCCACTGCCTATGGCCTTCTATCAGGGTCGGACTGGCCATTTGACAATTCTAGAAAATGCCAGAAGAGCCGGTCTGGTCGTGGGCTGCCTTGTGTGCTACGTTGTTAACAGAATCAATGTTCTCAAGACACTCATACTGTTAACAGTTGTGACCTAGCACAAAGCCGGTCACTCCATCACTTACCCCAGCAGGCCGTGGGTATAATTAGAAATATTGGTGATGTTGTAAATCTTCCTTTCCTCCATCCAGGGTAATATATCCCCATCTGGTACTTGGGGACGGGGACAACATGGGCCTGTGTGATTTCAAATGCCAGGGCTGAATTTCATATCCAGTCCGTAGCTGCCTTCTATACACCGTACGTAGGTAGTTCTGCCCATTGTTCCTCCGCAGCATTATCGGCCCACTGCCCCCGTACAGGCACACTCACTCTGTCATACATTCCTGTCAGACTCGACTGGCGGCATATCATATCTGAAAGAACAAAAGGATCAGCAATCCAAAATCAGACATGCCAGATCCTTCTCATCTGTCAGACAAGAGTCATAGGCCCCCATACACACTAGACTGTCAGCCGCATGCATCAATGTTGGCACGTTCATCCAACAATAGGCTAACGTATGGGGCCTTCAGTATGAGGCAACCTTCAAACATGGCCTTACACTTTAACCCCTTCCCTACATGTCATACTGGTACATCATATATAGGGTCCCATTTTTTTAAACAGGCTCAGGTGCTGAGCAAATTTCTTTGCTGACATGATAACGGTGTTAGGCTACTTTCACACTAGCGTCGTACAACGCACGTCGCAATGCGTCATTTTGGAGAAAAAATGCATCCTGCAAATTTGCTTGCAGATAATAAATGGGAAATGTTTAAGAACATCCTAAATAGGCAGTGTAAGCGGTTTATACCTTGTGGGAATAAAAGGACTAGAAATAGGAAAAACCCAATGTGGCTAAACAAAGAAGTAAGACAGGCAATTAACAGTAAAAAGAAAGCATTTGCACTACTAAAGCAGGATGGCACCATTGAAGCTCTAAAAAACTATAGGGAGAAAAATACTTTATCTAAAAAACTAATTAAAGCTGCCAAAAAGGAAACAGAGAAGCACATTGCTAAGGAGAGTAAAACTAATCCCAAACTGTTCTTCAACTATATCAATAGTAAAAGAATAAAAACTGAAAATGTAGGCCCCTTAAAAAATAGTGAGGAAAGAATGGTTGTAGATGACGAGGAAAAAGCTAACATATTAAACACCTTCTCCACGGTATTCACGGTGGAAAATGAAATGCTAGGTGAAATCCCAAGAAACAATGAAAACCCTATATTAAGGGTCACCAATCTAACCCAAGAAGAGGTGCGAAACCGGCTAAATAAGATTAAAATAGATAAATCTCCGGGTCCGGATGGCATACACCCACGAGTACTAAGAGAACTAAGTAATGTAATAGATAAACCATTATTTCTTATTTTTAGTGACTCTATAGCGACAGGGTCTGTTCCGCAGGACTGGCGCATAGCAAATGTGGTGCCAATATTCAAAAAGGGCTCTAAAAGTGAACCTGGAAATTATAGGCCAGTAAGTCTAACCTCTATTGTTGGTAAAATATTTGAAGGGTTTCTGAGGGATGTTATTCTGGATTATCTCAATGAGAATAACTGTTTAACTCCATATCAGCATGGGTTTATGAGAAATTGCTCCTGTCAAACCAATCTAATCAGTTTTTATGAAGAGGTAAGCTATAGGCTGGACCACGGTGAGTCATTGGACGTGGTCTATCTCGATTTTTCCAAAGCGTTTGATACCGTGCCGCACAAGAGGTTGGTACACAAAATGAGAATGCTTGGTCTGGGGGAAAATGTGTGTAAATGGGTTAGTAACTGGCTTAGTGATAGAAATCAGAGGGTGGTTATAAATGGTATAGTCTCTAACTGGGTCGCTGTGACCAGTGGGGTACCGCAGGGGTCAGTATTGGGACCTGTTCTCTTCAACATATTCATTAATGATCTGGTAGAAGGTTTACACAGTAAAATATCGATATTTGCAGATGATACAAAACTATGTAAAGCAGTTAATACAAGAGAAGATAGTATTCTGCTACAGATGGATCTGGATAAGTTGGAAACTTGGGCTGAAAGGTGGCAGATGAGGTTTAACAATGATAAATGTAAGGTTATACACATGGGAAGAGGGAATCAATATCACCATTACACACTGAACGGGAAACCACTGGGTAAATCTGACAGGGAGAAGGACTTGGGGATCCTAGTTAATGATAAACTTACCTGGAGCAGCCAGTGCCAGGCAGCAGCTGCCAAGGCAAACAGGATCATGGGGTGCATTAAAAGAGGTCTGGATACACATGATGAGAGCATTATACTGCCTCTGTACAAATCCCTAGTTAGACCGCACATGGAGTACTGTGTCCAGTTTTGGGCACCGGTGCTCAGGAAGGATATAATGGAACTAGAGAGAGTACAAAGGAGGGCAACAAAATTAATAAAGGGGATGGGAGAACTACAATACCCAGATAGATTAGCGAAATTAGGATTATTTAGTCTAGAAAAAAGACGACTGAGGGGCGATCTAATAACCATGTATAAGTATATAAGGGGACAATACAAATATCTCGCTGAGGATCTGTTTATACCAAGGAAGGTGACGGGCACAAGGGGGCATTCTTTGCGTCTGGAGGAGAGAAGGTTTTTCCACCAACATAGAAGAGGATTCTTTACTGTTAGGGCAGTGAGAATCTGGAATTGCTTGCCTGAGGAGGTGGTGATGGCGAACTCAGTCGAGGGGTTCAAGAGAGGCCTGGATGTCTTCCTGGAGCAGAACAATATTGTATCATACAATTATTAGGTTCTGTAGAAGGACGTAGATCTGGGTATTTATTATAATGGAATATAGGCTGAACTGGATGGACAAATGTCTTTTTTCGGCCTTACTAACTATGTTACTATGTTACTATGTTACTATGTTTTTTCTCCATAGACTAACATTAGCGACGCATTGCGAAGCTTTGCCACACGTCGCAACCGTCATGCGACGGTTGCGTCGTGTTGCGTCGCACCATCGAAACCAGAAAACGCATGTAACATTTTTGGTGCGTCGTGTCCGCCATTTCCGAACTCCGCCCCCTCCTCCCTGCAGCTCAGAATTGGGCAGCGGATGCGTTGAAAAACTGCATCCGCTGCCCCCGTTGTGCGGCGCTTTCACAGTATGCGTCGGTACGTCGCAACGTCGCATTGCGACGTGCGTCGTACGACGCTAGTGTGAATGTAGCCTTATTTAGCCCTCATTTTCCCCTAACAGCTATTGAGTTGACATGACAGCTCGGGGTCTGCTGAAGATCCCCCATGCCTGCAATGAGGGTATTCCTTTTGAAAGCCTGTGGCTGAATCTCAAGAGACTGTAATTTTTGTTATACACAGCAGTACTGTGGAATCATTCATTATACATATGTATAGTACAGGTGATAAGTTGACAGCAAGTTCAAGTTCCTTACAATTACTACAAAATACAGCAAAAAATACGTTTTTCCAAACATGGAGAAAAAAAATATTAAAGTTTGAATCCCTCAACTTTCCCCCTCCTTAAAAATAGAAAAATATATACTTAAGTGGTATCTTCACGTCCATAAAGGTCCAATCTATCAAAAATAAAATTAATCCAATCGATTAACGATGTAAACTGCCAAAATTGCATTCTTTGGCTGCGGCAGTGAGACGCCCCGCCAGGCCTAGGGGTACACGGTACCTGGTCCAGTACTTAAAGGGATGTGTCACAGTGGCACGTGGCCCTGGGCACCCATGTTAAAAGGAATGTCTTTAAAGGGGTTTTAGGGAAAAGTTTGTGTTCGTGACGCCACCTGTGGTACTCAGTCAGGGATGACCCACGCTGCTTAAAGGGGTCCGCTGGGGTGATGTTATGGCAGCTAAGATGGTATAACTTCCCACAGGTGAAGTTGGGTCCCCAGGGCTCCCGGTGTGTAGATGGAGATGATGGGTGGTGTTGTCCCTTGCTGCCTGTGACTTCTGTCAAGGTCCTCACTGTTCTCTCTGTCCTCCGTAAAGGTGGGACACCAACCCGTATGACAGGTGGCTCGAGCCTTTTTACAGGGTCTCTATCACGACCTTGGCTCTATGCGCCACTGTGTCTTCAGGTATTAGGGCGGACAGGTCATGTATAGTCCAGCTGTCCTGCCGGTTTCTGCTGTGCCACTTGGAGTACGACACAACCCCGGTATTCCGGCTACCGGTATCTGCGCTCTGCTTGGAGGTAGCTCAGTCGCAGCTATTCTCCCCAGTTCTCACTCTCCTGCACACTCACTACAATGTGTTCTTCTTCTGGATTCTCTCTATCCAAGAGCTGCAGCACCCTAGTGGCTGCACGGCCCCTCACTTTCCTCCCTGCCTCAGATTGTTCCTGTCTGCTGTTTGGCACTAAATGAACATTTAACTTTTTAGTCACAAAAATGAACTTTTAGCAACATTTTTTTTATTTTCCCAAGGGTAAAAGGAGAAACTGGACCCCAAAAGTTGTTGTACAATTTTTCCTGAGTACGCTGATACCCCATATGTGGGGGGGAATCACTGTTTAGGCGCATGACAGGGTTCGGAAAGGAAGGGGCGCCATTTGACTTTTTGAATGAAAAAGTAGCTCCAATCGTTAGCGGACACCATGTCGTGTTTGGAGAGCCCCTGTGTGCCTAAACATTGGAACTCCCCCACAAGTGACCCCATTTTGGAAACTAGACCCCCCAATGAACTTATCTAGATGCATAGTGAGCACTTTTAACTCCCAGGTGCTTCACAAATTGATCCGTAAAAATGAAAAAAATATTTTAGCCTTAATTTTTTCATTTTCTCATGGGCTACAGGATAAAATGGATCTTACAATGTGTTGGGCAATTTCTCCTGAGTACACCGATACCTCACATGTGGGGGTAAACAACTGTTTGGGCACACGGCAAGGCTTGGAAGGGAAGAAGCGCCATTTGACGTTTTGAATGAAAAATTAGCTCCAATCGTTAGCGTTCACCATGTCGCGTTTGGAGAGCCCCTGTGTGCCTAAACATTTAAACTCCCCCACAAGTGACACTATTATGGAAAC
Organism: Ranitomeya imitator; assembly: GCF_032444005.1. NCBI lineage: Eukaryota > Metazoa > Chordata > Amphibia > Anura > Dendrobatidae > Ranitomeya > Ranitomeya imitator. The sequence goes on along the minus strand of NC_091284.1, from coordinate 735,872,900 downwards.
TAGACCCCCCAAGAAACTCATCTAGATGTGTGATGAGCACTTTGAACCTCCAAGTGCTTCACAGAAGTTTATTGTGATATAGAAGATGCTAAGCACAGCCTAAATAGGGGAGCTGCACAGTCATAGGTGCCCAAACCTGAACGTATACAATATAAAGTGACTAGCACACTCCAGGGTGTTGTGATGCAAAAAAGTGGGGATTTATTACATACAGTAAATCACAAACGTTTCGGTCGATACTGGACCTTCATCAGTGTGCTAGGTATAATTGTATACTTGTATGGCCCCAAAAACAATAGAATACTCGGATTTGCATCAATCAGACATGCTGGAAAAAAAGGGTAACAAGCCGGGAGGAAACAGAACCAGGCTGGTCAACTGACGGTGAGTCAGAATAATAGGTGGCGCTGAGGCTTAAAAGAGCTGTCAGTACGCCGGGACACTAGGGATAAATGCGGTATCCACCGCTAATAGAGTGTGTCTAATAGCGGTGGATACCGCATTTATCCCTAGTGTCCCGGCGTACTGACAGCTCTTTTAAGCCTCAGCGCCACCTATTATTCTGACTCACCGTCAGTTGACCAGCCTGGTTCTGTTTCCTCCCGGCTTGTTACCCTTTTTTTCCAGCATGTCTGATTGATGCAAATCCGAGTATTCAATTGTTTTTGGGGCCATACAAGTATACAATTATACCTAGCACACTGATGAAGGTCCAGTATCGACCGAAACGTTTGTGATTTACTGTATGTAATAAATCCCCACTTTTTTGCATCACAACACCCTGGAGTGTGCTAGTCACTTTATATTGTCACAGAAGTTAATAACGCAGAGCCATGAAAATAAAAAATCATTTTTCTTTCCTCAAACATTATTTTTTAAGCCCGCAATTTTTTATTTTCACAAGGGTAACAGGAGAAATTGGACCCCAAAAGTTGTTGTCCAGTTTGTCCTGAGTATGCTGATACCCCATATGTGGGGGTAAACTACTGTTTGGGTCCATGGCAGAGCACGGAAGGGAAGTAGTGACGTTTTGGAATGCAGACTTTGATAGAATGGTCTGCAGGCGTCATGTAACGTTTGCAGAGCCCCTGATGTGCCTAAACAGTAGAAACCCCCCCACAAGTGACCCCATTTTGGAAACTAGACCCCCAAGGAACTTATCTAGATGTGTGGTGAGCACTTTGAACCCCCAAGTGCTTCACAGAATTTTATAACGCAGAGCCATGAAAATAAAAAATCATTTTTCTTTCCTCATAAATTATTTTTTAGCCCGCAATTTTTTATTTTTACAAGGGTAAGGCTGGGTTCACATTGCGCTAGGTGTGTCCGTCTAACGGACTCGTTTTTAAGTAGTAAAAACGCAATGTAACGCACATACTAACGCGCCCATAGACTTGCATTGTCTGACGCATCGTGACGCATCCCTAAATTGGTATGCGTTTGTCACATAACGTTTTTTTTCTGACGGACCTTCAACGCGGCTTGCAGCGTTTTCGGGTCCGGCCAAGCTAACGCACTACTAACGGAAGCGTTCATTCTGCCATAGAAGGCTATGGCAAACGCAGTCAGACGCAAATCATGAAAAATTTCCAAATAGAACCACACGTTTTAATAGCTTTTGAAGGTGGTCACATGTGGTCATGTGACAGGAAATGTGACTTCGGCCATTAAAATATCCCACTCACACAAAGTCTCCTGCACGTGACAGAGTGTTTTGCCGTAGCTAAATTGTAAGTACATTTCTATATATTATATATCTCTGTATACATCATGGGAGTCTGTAATGTCCGTCGGATGTGTGTGTACTAAAAATGTATTGTTTTGTTGCACACAGATGTCGGATACAGATGTCAGCAGCAGCAGCGTGTCTGCGATTTTTTCTTCTGAGTCGGTAGGCTTGCACTTTAAAAAACCATGTTGTGTGAAACTCCATTGTATTGAGCTAGGCATAACAATCCTGTTTATTGTTTTATTGTGAATAGGAGTCTTCTGAGCCCAAGGCTGTTAGACCTCCCCCAAAAAAACACGCAAAAACAACAAAGGTACATAGCACACATGTTGAATTTTTCAGGCATAAATTTATTGATCCAATGAATGTTAACATTATTTAATGTTAAAATATTTTTTTTTACATTTTACATACACAATAGGTTGTGGCACAAGGAGGACAAAAAAGAAAAAAGGTCCCTAGCCGTCTGTCGTCGCCACAACTGCCAGTGGTAAATATAAAATAGAAATATTCTATCCAATATTTACCAACAATCTATCTATTCACTTTCTATCTACTATACCTATAAACTATCTATCAACTATCTATCGCTCCATCTATTTGTCTATCTATATCTATGTATCTATCTATCAATATCTATGTATCTATCTATCTATATCTATCTATCTAAATCTATGTATCTATCTATATATCTATCTATCAATATCTTTGTATCTATCTATCTATCTATCTATATCTATGTATCTATCTATCTATATATCTATCTATCAATATCTATCTATCAATCTATATCTATCTATCTATCTATGTATCTATCTATCTATATATCTATCTATCAATATCTATGTATCTATCTATCTATCTATATATCTATCTATCAATATCTATGTATCTATCTATCTATCTATCAATGTATATCTATCTATCTACATCTATCTATCTATCTATATATCTATATATTGCTATATCTATGTATCTATCTATCTCTGTATATATGAATATGGCCATCCAGTGAAATTGACACTATCAACATAACGTTTTGTGTTTACATAGTCCAAGTCAGCGCCAAAAAAAAAAAGGATTGTCGTTGACGAAGAGCCATTGACTATCCACAATGAGACACTTATTAACCTTGTGGAAGCCAACCCCTCCATATGGGACCAGAGCGACAGCTCCCACCATGACATCGTGAAGAACCGGAAGTTGTGGGATCAAATAATCTGTCACTTTGATCCCCGATACATGGAGAAGTCGACAACCTCAAAGAAAAAAATTGGTAAATATTGGTGACGTAACATCGGAAAATGTTTAAAAAAAAAAAAATTTTCTATCCTATCAACCTATCCACTTGTTGTCTGCTATCTATCTCTCAATTATCAACTATCTGTACACTATATATCTATCTATCTATACACTATTTCTACACTATTTCTTATCTAACAACTATCTATCTACTATTTATATATCAACTATCGTAGCAAACTATGAACAATTTTTCCTATATCTTAACACAATCTACTATTTTTATATATATATTTTTTTTTTTTAAATTTAAAGCCGATGCTGTCCATACCCGTTGGAAGTCCATCCGCGATCGCTTTGTCCGTGACTACCGGAACAGTCAGAATGCACCAAGCGGATCAAGTGGCAAACGGGTGACACCGTATGTGCATTATGACCAACTGCTCTTTCTTCAGAAAACAGTGTCTCAGCGCTCGTAAGTACAAGAAGGTCTGTGTGCGAGACTAAATTGTTTAAAGGAAAATAAGTAATTTTTGTTTTTGGGTTACAGCACGATATGCAGTACCGCTGCTCCTAGACCAGCAGAGGAACTTGAGCCTTCTTCAGTGGAACCAACGCAACCTGAAGATGTGTCTGGCATCACCGAGCCACGATCTGCGGATAGAAGCACTGTTGCTGCAGGTGTGAGTGCCCGGTTGCAATCACAGCGTGGACGCAAGCGAGCATCTCAAAAAGATGAAGCAGATGCAATTATCGTGGATGGACTCCAACGGGTAGAGGACATGTGTCGCAGTGAGCTCAAAGACCTGAGACGAGAAATTACCGAGCTGCAAGCACGCGAGTCTGTCTACTCTGCTAATGAGTGGAAGCTACTTTTATTATCCTATGTGCCTGTAGTACAAAATATCCCGGCACATAGAAACCTTATGTTTCGACAAAGACTTAACGAGCTTGTAGAGGAATTTGTGGGCACCGAGGAACCCGCTCCATCGGGAAGAAGAAGACTGGACATGCCGCCCTACAACCCTCAATATAGAGGCCGGGGTGAAACGAGCGTGGAACCTCAAAGACAATGTAGTAGTCCATCATATAGTTGGGCAGACAATACTCCCGTGCAGTACCAAAGTCTTTAGTACAGTTCACTGTCCACAGCCAGGTGCAATTACCGCGTTGGAATTTTTTTTTTGGGGGGGGGGTTTTGTTGTTAATTTCTATTTTCCTTTTTTTTTTCATCCCTATGGGATATCATATGTTACACCTGTGTACCAACAGTTTGTTGGGAAAATACAAAAACATTTAGTAAACTGTTTCAAATTTCAGATTCTTGTATGACTTTAACTTTAACTTTTTACACGACATAAGGTAACTTTTTACACGACATCAGGTTAAACAACATAACTTTTTACACTACGTAACTTTTTACACGACATCAGGTTAAACAACATAACTTTTTACACTACGTAACTTTTTACACGACATCAGGTTAAACAACATAACTTTTTACACTACGTAACTTTTTACACGACATCAGGTTAAACAACATAACTTTTTACACTACGTAACTTTTTACACGACATCAGGAAGACTTTAAATTATTTTCACACGTGTCTGTCTTGCCATGGAACCTGGCCTTCATGTGTGAAGTAGTGTGCAAATTGATCACGAATCCTCATTATTTGTGATGCAGAACGAACTGTAGTCGATTCAATGCTACTGAGGTTCGACTCACAATCATTGGGGTCTACCAACTGGGGTTCATGTCTCGCCACAAAATTGTGCAGACAGATGCATGCCTTCACAACACGGTCCACATTGTCTGGTTGCAGTTGCATGCAGGTTAGTAAAATCCGCCATTTTAATGTCAAAATCCCAAAGGCACACTCCACATAACGTCTAGCCCGGCTCAAGCGATAATTAAAAATGCGCCTGCTGGAGTCTAGACTACGGCTTGAGTAGGGCTTGAGGAGATTTTGTCCTAGTTGGAAGGCCTCATCACCAACTAAAACATAGGGCAAACTTGGGCCTTCGGTCCCCGGAAGAGGTCGTGATGACGGTATGTTTAAACTTTGGTTGTACAAACATTGGCCCATGTTGGAGTCTCTGAATACTCTGGAATCGTTAGTCCGGCCATAAGCTCCAATATCCACAGCAACAAAACGGTACCTGGCATCCGCAATCGCCATCAATACTATAGAAAAGTATTTCTTATAGTTATAGTAGAGGGAACCACTATGTGCAGGTTTCTGAATCCGAATGTGCTTTCCGTCCACGGCACCAATACAATTGGGGAAATTAGCCACATCCTCGAACTGTTGGGAAATTGCTAGCCACATTTCTGATGTTGGTGTTGGTAGCACAAGTGGTTGCAAGTTGTTCCAAATGGCATCACAAGTTTCCCGAACCAGTTGACAAATTGTTGACTTCCCAAGTCGAAACTGGTAATGCAGTGACGCAAAAGTTTCTCCGGTAGCCAGATATCTGTTGACATTCAAAAACAAAAAAAAAAAAATTAGGATTTTAATGATCATCTAAAGGCTAGTTGACAATATAATATACAATTGCAAAATGAACATTAGGCCACACGATACCGAGATCTAGTCTTTGTCAATAGAATGATAAAAAAAATGTATAATTACCTCACAGTCACTACTAAACGTTGCTCCGCACTGATGCTTTCACGAAAAGTGCTGCGATGATGATGTATCTCATCCTTCACATGTGAGAGCAGAACATCAAAGGTCTCAATGGACATCCGTAGATAGCGTTGGAATTTGAAGGGATGATCCCGAAGCTGCACATACAGGGTGTGAAAGGCACCATATGTACTCCGCAAGAAATTCACTTCGTGGATCCAATATCTCCTTTGCGAACTACGCTTTCTCTGCCGAAGTCGCAACCGCATCAAGCGAAATCTGACGAGCTCAGACACAAACATCTTGCTAGCAGAAGTTCACTCAATGCTTTCAAAATGGAGAATGAGTCTGTGCCCACACCCGACAATGACAAAAGGGAAAAAAAAAAAAAAAAAGAACAACTTTATTGACAGTGACAAACGCAGACAAACGGATACTTCGTAAACGGACATCAAAATGAAAAAACGCGATCACATGCGTTAACGCTAGCGTTACCGTGACGACGAATTTCACATATTTTTGCTCCGTTTCTGTACATGCGTTTAACGCATCCGTTTGACGCCATGTACTTGACGCAATGTGAACCTAGCCTAACAGGAGAAATTGGACCCCAAAAAAGTTGTTGTCCAGGTTGTCCTGAGTATGCTGATACCCCATATGTGGGGGTAAACCACTGTTTGGGTGCATGGCAGAGCTTGGAAGGGAAGTAGTGATGTTTTGGAATGCAGACTTTGATATAATGGTCTGTGGGCATCATGTTACGTTTGCAGAGCCCCTGATGTGCCTAAACAGTAGAAACCCACCACAAGTGACCCCATTTTGGAAACTAGACCCCCAAAGGAACTTATCTAGATGTGTGGTGAGCACTTTGAACCCCCAAGTGCTTCACAAAAGTTTACAACGCAGAGCCGTGAAAATAAAAAATAATTTTTTTCCTCAAAAATGATTTTATAGCCCGCAATTTTTTATTTTCACCAGGGTAACAGGAGAAACTGAACCCCAATAGTTGTTGTCCAGTTTGTTCTGAGCACGCTGATGCCCAATATGTGGGGGTAAACCACTGTTTAGGCACACATCGGAGCTCGGAAAGGAAGTAGTGACGTTTTGAAATGCAGACTTTGATGGAATGGTCAGCGGGCGTCACGTTGCGTTTGCAGAGCCCCTGATGTACCTAAACAGTAGAAACCCACCACAAGTGACCCCATTTTGGAAACTAGACCCCCCCAAGGAACTTATCTAGATGTGTGGTGAGCACTTTGAACCCCCAAGTGCTTCACAGAATTTTATAACGCAGAGCCATGAAAATAAAAAATCATTTTTTTCCCACAAAAATAATTTTTTAGCCCCCATTTTTTTATTTTTCCAAGGGTAACAGGAGAAATTAGACACCAAAAATTGTTGTACAATTTTTTCTGAGTACGCTTATGCCCCATATGCTTGGGTAAACCACTGTTTGTGCGCACGTCGGGGCTCGGAATGGAGGGAGCACCATTCGACTTTATGAATGCAAGATTGGCTGGAATCAATGGTGGCGCCATGTCATGATTGGAGACCCCCTGATGTGCCTAAACAGTGGAAACCCCTCAATTCTAACTCCAACACTAACCCCAACACACCCCTAACCCTAATCCCAGCTCTAACCATAACCGTAATCACAACCCTAACCTCAACACACCCCTAACCACAACCCTAACCCCAACACACCCCTAACACTAATCCCAACCCTAACCACAACCCTAACCCCAACACACAACCAACCCTAATCCCAACCCTAACCATAACCCTAACCACAAGCCTAACCTTAAACTCAACAGACCCCTAACCCTAATCTTAACCCTAATTATTATTATTATTATTTATTATAGCGCCATTTATTCCATGGCGCTTTACATGTGGGGAGGGGTATACATAATAAAAACAGGTACAATAATCTTGAACAATACAAGTCACAACTGGTACAGGAGGAGAGAAGACCCTGCCCGCGAGGGCTCACAATCTACAAGGGATGGGTGAGGATACAGTAGGTGAGGATAGAGCTGGTCGTGCAGTGGTTTGGTCAATCGGTGGTTACTGCAGGTTGTAGGCTTGCCGGAAGAGGTAATTCCAACCCTAACCCTAATTCCAACCCTAACTCTAGTTCCAGCCCTAACCCTAAGGCTATGTGCCCACGTTGTGAATTCGTGTGCGGATTTTTCCGCACCGTTTTTGAAAAATCCGCAGGTAAAACGCACTGCGTTTTACTTGCGGATTTACCGCGGATTTCCAGTGTTTTTTTGTGCGGATTTCACCTGCGAATTCCTATTGAGGAACAGGTGTAAAACGCTGCGGATTCCACACAAAGAATTGATATGCTGCGGAAAATACAACGCAGCGTTTCCACACGGTATTTTCCGCACCATGGGCACAGCGGATTTGGTTTTCCATAGGTTTACATGGTACTGTAAACATGATGGAAAACTGCCACGAATCCGCAGCTGCCAATCCGCTGCGGATCCGCAGCCAAATCCGCACCGTGTGCACATAGGCTAATTCTAAACCTAACCCTAATTGCAACCCTAACCCTAATTGTAATTCTATCCCTAATTCTAACCCTAATTGCAACCCTAACCCTAATTTTAACCCTAACCCTAATTGCAAGCCTAACCCTAGCCCTAACCCGAACCCTAACCCTAGTTCTAACCCTAACCATAGTGAAAAATAAAAATAAATATACTGTATTTTATTTATTTCATTATTTTCCCTACCTATGGGGGTGATAAGGGGGTGGCTTTATTTACTATTTTTTTATTTTGATCACTGTGATATAACCTATCACAGTGATCAAATGTACCTGGAATGACTCTGCCGGCCGGCAGATTTGGCGGGCGCCCTGCGCATGCGCCCGCCATTTTGTAAGATGGCGGCGCCCATCGCTGAAGACGGAAGGACAACGGGAGTGACACCGGGACTTTGTAAGTATGGGGGGTGGGATCGGACAGCGGGGGGGGGGGGAGCGGAGGGGAGGTCGGGGGCAGGCGGAGGGGAGAGGAGGGCGGTGGAGCACAGAACGGATGGGAGGAAAGACTGACAGCGGCGATCTGCTGTGGAGGGGGCAGATCTCAGTCTCCAGCCATGGGCGATGATATTACAGCATCGGCCATGGCTGGGTTGTAATATTGCACCAAGTTTCATAGGCAAAATATTGCAACTTGCTCTGATTGGCTGTTTCTCTTTTAACAGCCACTCAGAACGATCATAGCCACGTGGGGGCAAATTCACCCCCCCCCCCCCGGGCTGAAGTACCACCCTCCCTGTCCCTGCAGGTCGGGTGAAATTGGAGTTAACCCTTTCACCCGATCTGCAGGGACCCGATCCCTCCATGACGCCATATAGGCGTCACAGGTCGGATTGGCACCTATTTTCATGACACCTACGTGGCGTCACAGGTCGGGAAGGGGTTAAACTTGCAAAAAATGTTCATTTCTTTTGCCAGGGTAGCTCTGGACGGCTGCTACTTCCTGACCGGGAAAACTCTGGATTGCACCTTTCAACTGGTACGGCATACCAGGGCTTACTGACTGGTTCCACTTAGGTGGACTGGTGGCATTTGGTAGTTGGCCTGGCCTGCTGCTACTCCTGCAGGGACTGAGACTGGTACATATCTCCTGCAGTCCAGAGCGTACCACCCTTTTTCGCCAATATGGCGGGCATAAGTCACCCGGTTACCGGGATTCAGGTCCCTGTCCAGGTGTCCATCCATTAATTGGGATTACACATCCCTCCAGTTGACAAAGATCTCGTTTATCATACCAGTCTCTTTTATGAAGCCCCAGCCTCTCCGCTGGTTGAAGACCACTACTTCCCCCTGTCGCAATGGTCCCCTTTCTGCCCTATGGATCTTACGTGTTCGGGTCTTTCCTTCGAAGTTCCTTTTCTCAAATGCTGCTTTGCGGGTCAGGGATTCCTGTCTCTCTCCTTCCGCTGTCTGCAATGCTCCCTCCAGGTTATCATGGGGATCTCCCCCTGGAGCGTAATCATGTACTCCTCCGCGGGTACCTCTGCGAACAGCATGGGTTCCGGAGAGCTAACTTGGAGCCCACAAGTTGGGATAAGTGGGGCTGCCATCTGACCCAGGCCGCTGTCCCCCCAGTCCAAGTGTAGCCGATAATGTGCTCCTCCAGGCTTTGGAGTCGACGGGGTCAGTAGGGGGCCCACCCGGTTGTCATCTAGCTCAGAGGTTGCTGCGGAACTGGCGGCCGGAGTACCCTTGGCGTACGGTGGCATTCCACCGAGAGACCCAAAACCCTGGTTGGGTGTATACAGTGGTGGAGGTGACTCGGGCCTAGCTGTCGGGTACTCTGCCGCCGGGGTCAGGGTCATGCTCCTTACCTTTCCTTCCGGAGCGCCGGATCTTTCTTTCTGCTCCGGGCTGGATAAGGTTGCTGGCGGTCATCCGATAAGGCTTTCGATGAAGGTCTCCTTCCACCCAGCCACAGCCTCCAGCTGCATCTGCATGAGCTGCCGCATGAGTTCTTCTACCTCTCTCTGCAGGAGGTCTGGATCCAGCACAGGTGACGGGTACAGCTCTTGCAAACCCTGGCTGGGGGAGTCCTCCTGCTCCACCCCACGCTCCGGGGTCCGCTCACCTCCCTCTGCCATGTTGCTTTCCGGCACTCTCCTCCTCGGTCTCATTTCCTGCGGTTTCATTCCACCATGCCCATCTTCATGGGCGGTTCCTCTTCTTCCCGCCATCCCAGACTAGGAGGCGGACCTCTCTCGTTGATGGGCATACTTCTCTCACATAGTAGTACTGGTGAGGGGCGGCCATGGTTTTCGCACTGTTCCTCCCGGTGCCGCCCACGACAACATGCCCTTCTCCTCCTGCAAGCCACATGGTGCTGTAATGGCGGCAGTTTTGGCGGCAATTTACAGTTCACCGTCTCTCAACAAAGCACAGTCTCTTAGGCACACAGGACCCGATTCTTCGGGTCGGTCCATCCAGTTCATGACGCCAAGTTGAGATTCCCTGCCAGGGCTTAGGGGTACTCTGTTGTGAATTCTGTTGTCAGGCTCCCTCCTGTGGTCATGAATGGTACTTCGGCTGGTTCTGTCCATTGACTTCCTCTGGTGGGTGTTTCTGAGTTTCCTTTCACAGGTGACGAGGTTAATTCGTTAGCTGCTGCTCTATTTAACTCCACTTAGATCTTTGCTCCACGCCACCTGTCAATGTTTCAGTATTGGTCTAGTTCACTCCTGGATCGTTCTTGTGACCCGTCTTCCCATCAGAAGCTAAGTTCCAGCTTGCTATTTAATTTGTTGTCTTGCTTGCTGGTAGCTCTGGGACGCAGAGGGAGCACCTCCGCATCGTGAGTCGGTGCGGAGGGTCTTTTTGCGCCCTCTGCGTGGTCTTTTTGTAGGTTTTTGTGCTGACCGCAAAGTAATCTTTCCTATCCTCGGTCTGTTCAGTAAGTCGGGCCTCACTTTGCTTAACCTATTTCATCTCTGTGTTTGTATTTTCATCTTTACTCACAGTCATTATTTGTGGGGGGCTGCCTTTTCTTTTGGGGAATTTCTCTGAGGCAAGGTAGGCTTTATTTTCCTATCTTCAGGGCTAGCTAGTTTCTTAGGCTGTGCCGAGTTGCATAGGGAGCGTTAGGCGCAATCCACGGCTATTTCTAGTGTGGTTGATAGGTTTAGGGATTGCGGTCAGCAGAGTTCCCACGTCTCAGAGCTCGTCCTTTATTATCAGTAACTATCAAGTCATTCCGTGTGCTCTTAACCACCAGGTCCATTATTGTCCTTACCACCAGGTCATAACAGTACAGGTGGCCCAAAGTACTAATGCATCTCAATAGAGGGATAAGAGAAGTTCTGAGACCATTTTTTTTTTCTTTGCAGTGTGTTTTGTCTCAATTTTCCCCTTTACCTCTGGGTGGTTCAGGACACTGGTGTAAACATGGACATTCAAGGTCTGTCCTCTTGGATGGATAATCTCACTACAAGGATACAAAACATTCAAGATTTTGTGGTTCAGAATCCGATGTCAGAGCCTAAGATTCCTATTCCTGATTTGTTTTTTGGTGATAGATCTAAGTTCTTGAATTTCAAAAATAATTGTAAATTGTTTCTTGCCTTGAAACCTCGCTCCTCAGGTGACCCTGTTCAACAAGTAAAGATCATTATTTCTTTGTTACGTGGGGACTAGGGTTGAGCGAAACGGATCATTCATTTTCAAAAGTCGCCGACTTTTGGCAAAGTCGGGTTTCATGAAACCCGACCTGACCCCTGTGCGGGGTCGGCCATGCGGTACGCGACTTTCGCGCCAAAGTCGCGTTTCAATGACGCAAAAAGCGCCATTTCTCAGCCAATGAAGGTGGACGCAGAGTGTGGGCAGCGTGATGACATAGGTCCTGGTCCCCACCATCTTAGAGAAGGGCATTGCAGTGATTGGCTTGCTGTCTGCGGCGTCACAGGGGCTATAAAGGGGCGTTCCCGCCGACCGCCATCTTACTGCTGCTGATCTGAGCGTAGGGAGAGGTTGCTGCCGCTTCTTCAGAAGCAGGGATAGTGTTAGGCAGGGTCCATTAACCACCAAACCGCTTGTTCTGGAGCAGAACAATATTGTATCATACAATTATTAGGTTCTGTAGAAGGACGTAGATCTGGGGATTTATTATGATGGAATATAGGCTGAACTGGATGGACAAATGTCTTTTTTCGGCCTTACTAACTATGTTACTAACTATGTTACTATGATTTCCACTGTCCAACACCACCTTTGTTTGCAGGGACAGTGGAAGCTACATTTTTTTTTCCTCAGCGCTGTAGCTCATTGGGCTGCCCTAGAAGGCTCCCTGATAGCTGCATTGCTGTGTGTACGCCGCTGTGCAAACCAACTGCTTTTTTCAAACCACAAATCCTGTTGTTCCTTCCTTTCTGCACAGTTATCTTGTTTGTTTGTCCACACTTTTTATTTCATTTGTGCAGCAGTCCACTCCTTATTGCTGCCTGCCATACCTGGCTGAGATTACTGCAGGGAGATAGTAATTGTAGGACAGTCCCTGTTTTTTTTTAATTTTTTTAATTCTCCCTAAAAAAAAAAAGCTGTGGGAGATTAAGATTGGCATTTCTGCTCGAGTGCCATCCCTGTGTGTGCCATCTCACATAGTGTGCCATAGAAAGCCTAATTTTTATTCATGTCTTTTTATTTTTGGTTTTATAAATTCTCCCTGAAAAAAAAAAAAACAGTGGGAGATTAATATTGGCCTTTGGGCTTGTGTGCCAGTCCTAAGCGTGCCATCTCTCTCACAAATAGTGGGCCATAGAAAGCCTATTTTTTTTTTTTATTGGGTTTATAAATTTCCCCTGAAAAAAAAAAAACAGTGGGAGATTAATATTGGCCTTTGGGCTTGTGTGCCAGTCCTAAGCGTGCCATCTCTCTCACAAATAGTGGGCCATAGAAAGCCTATTTATTTTATTTTATTGGGTTTATAAATTTCCCCTGAAAAAAAAAAAACACTGGGAGATTAATATTGGCCTTTGGGCTTGTGTGCCAGTCCTAAGCGTGCCATCTCTCTCACAAATAGTGGGCCATAGAAAGCCTATTTTTTTCTTTTTATTGGGTTTATAAATTTCCCCTGAAAAAAAAAACAGTGGGAGATTAATATTGGCCTTTGGGCTTGTGTGCCAGTCCTAAGCGTGCCATCTCTCTCACAAATAGTGGGCCATAGAAAGCCTATTTATTTATTTTTTTGGTTTTATAAATTCTCCCTGAAAAAAAAAAAAACAGTGGGAGATTAATATTGGCCTTTGGGCTTGTGTGCCAGTCCTGAGCGTGCCATCTCTCTGTCAAATAGTGTGCCATAGAAAGCCTATTTTTTTTTTTTTATTGGGTTTATAAATTTCCCCCGAAAAAAAAAACCAGTGGGAGATTAATATTGGCCTTTGGGCTTGTGTGCCAGTCCTAAGCGTGCCATCTCTCTCACAAATAGTGGGCCATAGAAAGCCTATTTTTTTTTTTTTTATAAATTCTCCCTGAAAAAAAAAAACAGTGGGAGATTAATATTGGCCTTTGGGCTTGTGTGCCAGTCCTAAGCGTGCCATCTCTCTCTCTCTCTCTCAGATAGTGTGCCATAGAAAGCCTATTTATTTTATTTTTTTTGGTTTTATAAATTCTCCCTGAAAAAAAAAACAGTGGGAGATTAATATTGGCCTTTGGGCTTGTGTGCCAGTCCTAAGCGTGCCATCTTTCTGTCAAATAGTGTGCCATAGAAAGCCTATTTATTTTATTTTTTTTTGGTTTTATAAATTCTCCCTGAAAAAAAAAACAGTGGGAGATTAATATTGGCCTTTGGGCTTGTGTGCCAGTCCTAAGCGTGCCATCTCTCTCACAAATAGTGGGCCATAGAAAGCCTATTTTTTTCTTTTTATTGGGTTTATAAATTTCCCCTGAAAAAAAAAACAGTGGGAGATTAATATTGGCCTTTGGGCTTGTGTGCCAGTCCTAAGCGTGCCATCTCTCTCACAAATAGTGGGCCATAGAAAGCCTATTTATTTATTTTTTTGGTTTTATAAATTCTCCCTGAAAAAAAAAAAAACAGTGGGAGATTAATATTGGCCTTTGGGCTTGTGTGCCAGTCCTGAGCGTGCCATCTCTCTGTCAAATAGTGTGCCATAGAAAGCCTATTTTTTTTTTTTATTGGGTTTATAAATTTCCCCCGAAAAAAAAAACCAGTGGGAGATTAATATTGGCCTTTGGGCTTGTGTGCCAGTCCAAGCGTGCCATCTCTCTCACAAATAGTGGGCCATAGAAAGCCTATTTTTTTTTTTTTATAAATTCTCCCTGAAAAAAAAAAACAGTGGGAGATTAATATTGGCCTTTGGGCTTGTGTGCCAGTCCTGAGCGTGCCATCTCTCTGTCAAATAGTGTGCCATAGAAAGCCTATTTATTTTATTTTTTTTTGGTTTTATAAATTCTCCCTGAAAAAAAAAAAACAGTGGGAGATTAATATTGGCCTTTGGGCTTGTGTGCCAGTCCTGAGCGTGCCATCTCTCTGTCAAATAGTGTGCCATAGAAAGCCTATTTATTTTATTTTTTTTTGGTTTTATAAATTCTCCCTGAAAAAAAAAAACAGTGGGAGATTAATATTGGCCTTTCGGCTTGTGTGCCATTCCTGAGCGTGCCATCTCTCTCTCTCAGATAGTGGGCCATAGAAAGCCTATTTTTTTTTTATTATTTTGTTTCTAAATTCTCTCTGAAAAAATAACTTTTTTTTTTTTTTTTGTAAATTCTTCGTAAAAAAATCTTTTTTTTTTTTTTTGGGGGGGGGGGGGATTTCTAAATTCTCCCTGAAAAAATAAAAAAAAACAGTGGGAGATTAATATTTACATTTGCACTTCAGTGACAGTCCTGCGTGTGTGGCATCTCTCTCATTTGGTGCCACCAAAAACAGAGTGGTTAACATTGTGCCTGATTTTCGTTGCGGTCTCACCCACCTGTAAAGGGGTATCTAAATCATACTGAAGTTATAGCTCACCGTGTAAGTTGTTTTGTGCAGCAGTCCACTCCTTATTGCTGCCTGCCATACCTGGCTGAGATTACTGCAGGGAGATAGTAATTGTAGGACAGTCCCTGTTTTTTTTTTTTTTTTTTTAATTCTCCCTAAAAAAAAAAAAGCTGTGGGAGATTAAGATTGGCATTTCTGCTCGAGTGCCATCCCTGTGTGTGCCATCTCACATAGTGTGCCATAGAAAGCCTAATTTTTTTTTCTGTTTTTTTTTTTTTGGTTTTATAAATTCTCCCTGAAAAAAAAAAAACAGTGGGAGATTAATATTGGCCTTTGGGCTTGTGTGCCAGTCCTAAGCGTGCCATCTCTCTCACAAATAGTGGGCCATAGAAAGCCTATTTATTTTTTTTTATTGGGTTTATAAATTTCCCCTGAAAAAAAAAAACAGTGGGAGATTAATATTGGCCTTTGGGCTTGTGTGCCAGTCCTAAGCGTGCCATCTCTCTCACAAATAGTGGGCCATAGAAAGCCTATTTATTTATTTTTTTGGTTTTATAAATTCTCCCTGAAAAAAAAAAAAAACAGTGGGAGATTAATATTGGCCTTTGGGCTTGTGTGCCAGTCCTGAGCGTGCCATCTCTCTGTCAAATAGTGTGCCATAGAAAGCCTATTTATTTTTTTTTATTGGGTTTATAAATTTCCCCTGAAAAAAAAAAAAACAGTGGGAGATAAATATTGGCCTTTGGGCTTGTGTGCCAGTCCTGAGCGTGCCATCTCTCTGTCAAATAGTGTGCCATAGAAAGCCTATTTATTTTTATTTTTTTGGTTTTATAAATTCTCCCTGAAAAAAAAAACAGTGGGAGATTAATATTGGCCTTTGGGCTTGTGTGCCAGTCCTAAGCGTGCCATCTCTCTCACAAATAGTGGGCCATAGAAAGCCTATTTTTTTTTTTTTTTTTGGTTTTATAAAGTCTCCCTGAAAAAAAAAAAACAGTGGGAGATTAATATTGGCCTTTGGGCTTGTGTGCCAGTCCTAAGCGCGCCATCTCTCTGTCAAATAGTGGGCCATAGAAAGCCTATTTTTTTTTTTTTTTTTGTTTTATAAAGTCTCCCTGAAAAAAAAAAAAACAGTGGGAGATTAATATTGGCCTTTGGGCTTGTGTGCCAGTCCTAAGCGCGCCATCTCTCTGTCAAATAGTGTGCCATAGAAAGCCTATTTATTTTTATTTTTTTGGTTTTATAAATTCTCCCTGAAAAAAAAAAACAGTGGGAGATTAATATTGGCCTTTCGGCTTGTGTGCCATTCCTGAGCGTGCCATCTCTCTCTCTCAGATAGTGGGCCATAGAAAGCCTATTTTTTTTTTATTATTTTGTTTCTAAATTCTCTGTGAAAAAATAACTTTTTTTTTTTTTTTTTGTAAATTCTTCTTAAAAAAAATCTTTTTTTTGGGGGGGGGGGGATTTCTAAATTCTCCCTGAAAAAATAAAAAAAAACAGTGGGAGATTAATATTTACATTTGTGCTTCAGTGACAGTCCTGCGTGTGTGGCATCTCTCTCATTTGGTGCCACCAAAAACAGAGTGTGTAACATTGTGCCTGATTTTCGTTGCGGTCTCACCCACCTGTAAAGGGGTATCTAAATCATACTGAAGTTATAGCTCACCGTGTAAGTTGTTTTGTGCTGCAGTCCACTCCTTATTGCTGCCTGCCATACCTGGCTGAGATTACTGCAGGGAGATAGTAATTGTAGGACAGTCCCTGTTTTTTTTTAATTTTTTTAATTCTCCCTAAAAAAAAAAAGCTGTGGGAGATTAAGATTGGCATTTCTGCTCGAGTGCCATCCCTGTGTGTGCCATCTCACATAGTGTGCCATAGAAAGCCTAATTTTTTTTTCTGTTTTTTTTTTTTGGTTTTATAAATTCTCCCTGAAAAAAAAGAAACAGTGGGAGATTAATATTGGCCTTTGGGCTTGTGTGCCAGTCCTAAGCGTGCCATCTCTCTCACAAATAGTGGGCCATAGAAAGCCTATTTATTTTTTTTATTGGGTTTATAAATTTCCCCTGAAAAAAAAAAAACAGTGGGAGATTAATATTGGCCTTTGGGCTTGTGTGCCAGTCCTAAGCGTGCCATCTCTCTCACAAATAGTGGGCCATAGAAAGCCTATTTATTTTTTTTTATTGGGTTTATAAATTTCCCCTGAAAAAAAAAAAAACACTGGGAGATTAATATTGGCCTTTGGGCTTGTGTGCCAGTCCTAAGCGTGCCATCTCTCTCACAAATAGTGGGCCATAGAAAGCCTATTTTTTTTTTTTTTTTATTGGGTTTATAAATTTCCCCTGAAAAAAAAAAACAGTGGGAGATTAATATTGGCCTTTGGGCTTGTGTGCCAGTCCTAAGCGTGCCATCTCTCTCACAAATAGTGGGCCATAGAAAGCCTATTTATTTATTTTTTTGGTTTTATAAATTCTCCCTGAAAAAAAAAAAAACAGTGGGAGATTAACATTGGCCTTTGGGCTTGTGTGCCAGTCCTGAGCGTGCCATCTCTCTGTCAAATAGTGTGCCATAGAAAGCCTATTTATTTTTTTTTATTGGGTTTATAAATTTCCCTCCAAAAAAAAAAAACCAGTGGGAGATTAATATTGGCCTTTGGGCTTGTGTGCCAGTCCTAAGCGTGCCATCTCTCTCACAAATAGTGGGCCATAGAAAGCCTATTTTTTTTTTTTTTTTTTTATAAATTCTCCCTGAAAAAAAAAAACAGTGGGAGATTAATATTGGCCTTTGGGCTTGTGTGCCAGTCCTGAGCGTGCCATCTCTCTGTCAAATAGTGTGCCATAGAAAGCCTATTTATTTTATTTTTTTTTGGTTTTATAAATTCTCCCTGAAAAAAAAAAACAGTGGGAGATTAATATTGGCCTTTGGGCTTATGTGCCAGTCCTAAGCGCGCCATCTCTCTGTCAAATAGTGTGCAATAGAAAGCCTATTTATTTATTTTTTTTTGGTTTTATAAATTCTCCCTGAAAAAAAAAAACAGTGGGAGATTAATATTGGCCTGTCGGCTTGTGTGCCATTCCTGAGCGTGCCATCTCTCTCTCTCAGATAGTGGGCCATAGAAAGCCTATTTTTTTTTTATTATTTTGTTTCTAAATTCTCTCTGAAAAAAATAACTTTTTTTTTTTTTTTGTAAATTCTTCGTAAAGAAATCTTTTTTTTTTTTTTGGGGGGGGGGGGGTTTCTAAATTCTCCCTGAAAAAATAAAAAAAAACAGTGGGAGATTAATATTTACATTTGTGCTTCAGTGACAGTCCTGCGTGTGTGGCATCTCTCTCATTTGGTGCCACCAAAAACAGAGTGTGTAACATTGTGCCTGATTTTCGTTGCGGTCTCACCCACCTGTAAAGGGGTATCTAAATCATACTGAAGTCATAGCTCACCGTGTAAGTTGTTTTGTGCAGCAGTCCACTCCTTATTGCTGCCTGCCATACCTGGCTGAGATTACTGCAGGGAGATAGTAATTGTAGGACAGTCCCTGTTTTTTTTTTTTATTTTTTAATTCTCCCTAAAAAAAAAAAGCTGTAGGAGATTAAGATTGGCATTTCTGCTCGAGTGCCATCCCTGTGTGTGCCATCTCACATAGTGTGCCATAGAAAGCCTAATTTTTTTTTCTGTTTTTTTTTTTTTTGGTTTTATAAATTCTCCCTGAAAAAATAAAAACAGTGGGAGATTAATATTGGCCTTTGGGCTTGTGTGCCAGTCCTAAGCGTGCCATCTCTCTCACAAATAGTGGGCCATAGAAAGCCTATTTATTTTTTTTTATTGGGTTTATAAATTTCCCCTGAAAAAAAAAAAACAGTGGGAGATTAATATTGGCCTTTGGGCTTGTGTGCCAGTCCTAAGCGTGCCATCTCTCTCACAAATAGTGGGCCATAGAAAGCCTATTTATTTTTTTTTATTGGGTTTATAAATTTCCCCTGAAAAAAAAAAAAACACTGGGAGATTAATATTGGCCTTTGGGCTTGTGTGCCAGTCCTAAGCGTGCCATCTCTCTCACAAATAGTGGGCCATAGAAAGCCTATTTTTTTTTTTTTTTATTGGGTTTATAAATTTCCCCTGAAAAAAAATAACAGTGGGAGATTAATATTGGCCTTTGGGCTTGTGTGCCTGTCCTAAGCGTGCCATCTCTCTCACAAATAGTGGGCCATAGAAAGCCTATTTATTTATTTTTTTGGTTTTATAAATTCTCCCTGAAAAAAATAAAAACAGTGGGAGATTAATATTGGCCTTTGGGCTTGTGTGCCAGTCCTGAGCGTGCCATCTCTCTGTCAAATAGTGTGCCATAGAAAGCCTATTTTTTTTTTTATTGGGTTTATAAATTTCCCCCGAAAAAAAAAAAACAGTGGGAGATTAATATTGGCCTTTGGGCTTGTGTGCCAGTCCTAAGCGTGCCATCTCTCTCACAAATAGTGGGCCATAGAAAGCCTATTTTTTTTTTTTTTTTTTTATAAATTCTCCCTGAAAAAAAAAAACAGTGGGAGATTATTATTGGCCTTTGGGCTTGTGTGCCAGTCCTGAGCGTGCCATCTCTCTGTCAAATAGTGTGCCATAGAAAGCCTATTTATTTTATTTTTTTTTGGTTTTATAAATTCTCCCTGAAAAAAAAAACAGTGGGAGATTAATATTGGCCTTTGGGCTTGTGTGCCAGTCCTAAGCGTGCCATCTCTCTCACAAATAGTGGGCCATAGAAAGCCTATTTATTTATTTTTTTTGGTTTTATAAATTCTCCCTGAAAAAAAAAAACAGTGGGAGATTAATATTGGCCTTTGGGCTTGTGTGCCAGTCCTGAGCGTGCCATCTCTCTGTCAAATAGTGTGCCATAGAAAGCCTATTTATTTAATTTTTTTTTGGTTTTATAAATTCTCCCTGAAAAAAAAAAACAGTGGGAGATTAATATTGGCCTTTGGGCTTGTGTGCCAGTCCTAAGCGTGCCATCTCTCTCACAAATAGTGGGCCATAGAAAGCCTATTTATTTATTTTTTTTTGGTTTTATAAATTCTCCCTGAAAAAAAAAAACAGTGGGAGATTAATATTAGCCTTTGGGCTTGTGTGCCAGTCCTAAGCGTGCCATCTCTCTCACAAATAGTGGGCCATAGAAAGCCTATTTATTTTTTTTTTATTGGGTTTATAAATTTCCCCTGAAAAAAAAAAAAACAGTGGGAGATAAATATTGGCCTTTGGGCTTGTGTGCCATTCCTAAGCGTGCCATCTCTCTCACAAATAGTGGGCCATAGAAAGCCTATTTATTTTTTTTTTTTTTTGGTTTTATAAATTCTCCCTGAAAAAAAAAAACAGTGGGAGATTAATATTGGCCTTTGGGCTTGTGTGCCAGTCCTGAGCGTGCCATCTCTCTGTCAAATAGTGTGCCATAGAAAGCCTATTTATTTTTATTTTTTTGGTTTTATAAATTCTCCCTGAAAAAAAAAACAGTGGGAGATTAATATTGGCCTTTGGGCTTGTGTGCCAGTCCTAAGCGCGCCATCTCTCTGTCAAATAGTGTGCCATAGAAAGCCTATTTATTTTTTTTTTTTTGGTTTTATAAATTCTCCCTGAAAAAAAAAAACAGTGGGAGATTAATATTGGCCTTTCGGCTTGTGTGCCATTCCTGAGCGTGCCATCTCTCTCTCTCAGATAGTGGGCCATAGAAAGCCTATTTTTTTTTTATTATTTTGTTTCTAAATTCTCTCTGAAAAAATAACTTTTTTTTTTTTTTTTGTAAATTCTTCGTAAAAAAATCTTTTTTTTTTTGGGGGGGAGGGGTTTCTAAATTCTCCCTGAAAAAATAAAAAAAAACAGTGGGAGATTAATATTTACATTTGTGCTTCAGTGACAGTCCTGCGTGTGTGGCATCTCTCTCATTTGGTGCCACCAAAAACAGAGTGTGTAACATTGTGCCTGATTTTCGTTGCGGACTCAGCCACCTGTAAAGGGGTATCTAAATCATACTGAAGTTATAGCTCACCGTGTAAGTTGTTTTGTGCTGCAGTCCACTCCTTATTGCTGCCTGCCATACCTGGCTGAGATTACTGCAGGGAGATAGTAATTGTAGGACAGTCCCTGTTTTTTTTTTTTTTTTTTTAATTCTCCCTAAAAAAAAAAAGCTGTGGGAGATTAAGATTGGCATTTCTGCTCGAGTGCCATCCCTGTGTGTGCCATCTCACATAGTGTGCCATAGAAAACCTAATTTTTTTTTCTGTTTTTTTTTTTTTGGTTTTATAAATTCTCCCTGAAAAAAAAAAAACAGTGGGAGATTAATATTGGCCTTTGGGCTTGTGTGCCAGTCCTAAGCGTGCCATCTCTCTCACAAATAGTGGGCCATAGAAAGCCTATTTATTTTTTTTTATTGGGTTTATAAATTTCCCCTGAAAAAAAAAAAAACAGTGGGAGATTAATATTGGCCTTTGGGCTTGTGTGCCAGTCCTAAGCGTGCCATCTCTCTCACAAATAGTGGGCCATAGAAAGCCTATTTATTTTTTTTTATTGGGTTTATAAATTTCCCCTGAAAAAAAAAAAAACACTGGGAGATTAATATTGGCCTTTGGGCTTGTGTGCCAGTCCTAAGCGTGCCATCTCTCTCACAAATAGTGGGCCATAGAAAGCCTATTTTTTTTTTTTTTATTGGGTTTATAAATTTCCCCTGAAAAAAAAAAACAGTGGGAGATTAATATTGGCCTTTGGGCTTGTGTGCCAGTCCTAAGCGTGCCATCTCTCTCACAAATAGTGGGCCATAGAAAGCCTATTTATTTATTTTTTTGGTTTTATAAATTCTCCCTGAAAAAAAAAAAAAAACAGTGGGAGATTAATATTGGCATTTGGGCTTGTGTGCCAGTCCTGAGCGTGCCATCTCTCTGTCAAATAGTGTGCCATAGAAAGCCTATTTATTTTTTTTATTGGGTTTATAAATTTCCCCCGAAAAAAAAAAAAACCAGTGGGAGATTAATATTGGCCTTTGGGCTTGTGTGCCAGTCCTAAGCGTGCCATCTCTCTCACAAATAGTGGGCCATAGAAAGCCTATTTTTTTTTTTTTTTTTTAATAAATTCTCCCTGAAAAAAAAAAACAGTGGGAGATTAATATTGGCCTTTGGGCTTGTGTGCCAGTCCTGAGCGTGCCATCTCTCTGTCAAATAGTGTGCCATAGAAAGCCTATTTATTTTATTTTTTTTGGTTTTATAAATTCTCCCTGAAAAAAAAACAGTGGGAGATTAATATTGGCCTTTGGGCTTGTGTGCCAGTCCTAAGCGTGCCATCTCTCTCACAAATAGTGGGCCATAGAAAGCCTATTTATTTATTTTTTTTTGGTTTTATAAATTCTCCCTGAAAAAAAAAAACAGTGGGAGATTAATATTAGCCTTTGGGCTTGTGTGCCAGTCCTAAGCGTGCCATCTCTCTCACAAATAGTGGGCCATAGAAAGCCTATTTATTTTTTTTTTATTGGGTTTATAAATTTCCCCTGAAAAAAAAAAATAGTGGGAGATAAATATTGGCCTTTGAGCTTGTGTGCCATTCCTAAGCGTGCCATCTCTCTCACAAATAGTGGGCCATAGAAAGCCTATTTATTTTTTTTTTTTTTGGTTTTATAAATTCTCCCTGAAAAAAAAAACAGTGGGAGATTAATATTGGCCTTTGGGCTTGTGTGCCAGTCCTGAGCGTGCCATCTCTCTGTCAAATAGTGTGCCATAGAAAGCCTATTTATTTTTATTTTTTTGGTTTTATAAATTCTCCCTGAAAAAAAAAACAGTGGGAGATTAATATTGGCCTTTGGGCTTGTGTGCCAGTCCTAAGCGTGCCATCTCTCTCACAAATAGTGGGCCATAGAAAGCCTATTTTTTTTTTTTTTGGTTTTATAAAGTCTCCCTGAAAAAAAAAAAACAGTGGGAGATTAATATTGGCCTTTGGGCTTGTGTGCCAGTCCTAAGCGCGCCATCTCTCTGTCAAATAGTGTGCCATAGAAAGCCTATTTATTTATTTTTTTTGGTTTTATAAATTCTCCCTAAAAAAAAAAAACAGTGGGAGATTAATATTGGCCTTTCGGCTTGTGTGCCATTCCTGAGCGTGCCATCTCTCTCTCTCAGATAGTGGGCCATAGAAAGCCTATTTTTTTTTTATTATTTTGTTTCTAAATTCTCTCTGAAAAAATAACTTTTTTTTTTTTTTTGTAAATTCTTCGTAAAAAAATCTTTTTTTTTGGGGGGGGGGGGGAGATTTCTAAATTCTCCCTGAAAAAATAAAAAAAAACAGTGGGAGATTAATATTTACATTTGTGCTTCAGTGACAGTCCTGCGTGTGTGGCATCTCTCTCATTTGGTGCCACCAAAAACAGAGTGTGTAACATTGTGCCTGATTTTCATTGCGGTCTCACCCACCTGTAAAGGGGTATCTAAATCATACTGAAGTTATAGCTCACCATGTAAGTTGTTTTGTGCAGCAGTCCACTCCTTATTGCTGCCTGCCATACCTGGCTGAGATTACTGCAGGGAGATAGTAATTGTAGGACAGTCCCTGTTTTTTTTTTTTTTTTTTTAATTCTCCCTAAAAAAAAAAAGCTGTGGGAGATTAAGATTGGCATTTCTGCTCGAGTGCCATCCCTGTGTGTGCCATCTCACATAGTGTGCCATAGAAAGCCTAATTTTTTTTTCTGTTTTTTTTTTTGGGGTTTTATAAATTCTCCCTGAAAATAAAAAAACAGTGGGAGATTAATATTGGCCTTTGGGCTTGTGTGCCAGTCCTAAGCGTGCCATCTCTCACAAATAGTGGGCCATAGAAAGCCTATTTATTTTTTTTTATTGGGTTTATAAATTTCCCCTGAAAAAAAAAAACAGTGGGAGATTAATATTGGCCTTTGGGCTTGTGTGCCAGTCCTAAGCGTGCCATCTCTCTCACAAATAGTGGGCCATAGAAAGCTTTTTTTTTTTTTTTTTTTATTGGGTTTATAAATTTCCCCTGAAAAAAAAAAACAGTGGGAGATTAATATTGGCCTTTGGGCTTGTGTGCCAGTCCTAAGCGTGCCATCTCTCTCACAAATAGTGGGCCATAGAAAGCCTATTTATTTATTTTTTTGGTTTTATAAATTCTCCCTGAAAAAAAAAAACAGTGGGAGATTAATATTGGCCTTTGGGCTTGTGTGCCAGTCCTGAGCGTGCCATCTCTCTGTCAAATAGTGTGCCATAGAAAGCCTATTTATTTTATTTTTTTTTGGTTTTATAAATTCTCCCTGAAAAAAAAAAACAGTGGGAGATTAATATTGGCCTTTGGGCTTGTGTGCCAGTCCTAAGCGCGCCATCTCTCTGTCAAATAGTGTGCCATAGAAAGCCTATTTATTTATTTTTTTTTGGTTTTATAAATTCTCCCTGAAAAAAAAAAACAGTGGGAGATTAATATTGGCCTTTGGGCTTGTGTGCCAGTCCTAAGCGTGCCATCTCTCTCACAAATAGTGGGCCATAGAAAGCCTATTTTTTTTTTTTTATTGGGTTTATAAATTTCCCCTGAAAAAAAAAAACAGTGGGAGATTAATATTGGCCTTTGGGCTTGTGTGCCAGTCCTAAGCGTGCCATCTCTCTCACAAATAGTGGGCCATAGAAAGCCTATTTATTTATTTTTTTGGTTTTATAAATTCTCCCTGAAAAAAAAAAAAACAGCGGGAGATTAATATTGGCCTTTGGGCTTGTGTGCCAGTCCTGAGCGTGCCATCTCTCTGTCAAATAGTGTGCCATAGAAAGCCTATTTATTTTTTTTTATTGGGTTTATAAATTTCCCCCGAAAAAAAAAAAAAACAGTGGGAGATTAATATTGGCCTTTGGGCTTGTGTGCCAGTCCTAAGTGTGCCATCTCTCTCACAAATAGTGGGCCATAGAAAGCCTATTTTTTTTTTTTTTTTTTATAAATTCTCCCTGAAAAAAAAAACAGTGGGAGATTAATATTGGCCTTTGGGCTTGTGTGCCAGTCCTGAGCGTGCCATCTCTCTGTCAAATAGTGTGCCATGGAAAGCCTATTTATTTTATTTTTTTTTGGTTTTATAAATTCTCCCTGAAAAAAAAAAAACAGTGGGAGATTAATATTGGCCTTTGGGCTTGTGTGCCAGTCCTAAGCGTGCCATCTCTCTCACAAATAGTGGGCCATAGAAAGCCTATTTATTTTTTTTTTTTGGTTTTATAAATTCTCCCTGAAAAAAAAAAACAGTGGGAGATTAATATTGGCTTTTGGGCTTGTGTGCCAGTCCTGAGCGTGCCATCTCTCTGTCAAATAGTGTGCAATAGAAAGCCTATTTATTTAATTTTTTTTTGGTTTTATAAATTCTCCCTGAAAAAAAAAAAACAGTGGGAGATTAATATTGGCCTTTGGGCTTGTGTGCCAGTCCTAAGCGTGCCATCTCTCTCACAAATAGTGTGCCATAGAAAGCCTATTTATTTTATTTTTTTTGGTTTTATAAATTCTCCCTGAAAAAAAAAACAGTGGGAGATTAATATTGGCCTTTGGGCTTGTGTGCCAGTCCTAAGCGTGCCATCTCTCTCACAAATAGTGGGCCATAGAAAGCCTATTTATTTATTTTTTTTTGGTTTTATAAATTCTCCCTGAAAAAAAAAAACAGTGGGAGATTAATATTAGCCTTTGGGCTTGTGTGCCAGTCCTAAGCGTGCCATCTCTCTCACAAATAGTGGGCCATAGAAAGCCTATTTATTTTTTTTTTTTTGGTTTTATAAATTCTCCCTGAAAAAAAAAACAGTGGGAGATTAATATTGGCCTTTGGGCTTGTGTGCCAGTCCTAAGCATGCCATCTCTCTCACAAGTAGTGGGCCATAGAAAGCCTATTTTTTTTTTTTTTTTTATTTTATAAAGTCTCCCTGAAAAAAAAAAAACAGTGGGAGATTAATATTGGCCTTTGGGCTTGTGTGCCAGTCCTAAGCGTGCCATCTCTCTCACAAATAGTGGGCCATAGAAAGCCTATTTATTTTATTTTATTGGGTTTATAAATTTCCCCTGAAAAAAAAAACACTGGGAGATTAATATTGGCCTTTGGGCTTGTGTGCCAGTCCTAAGCGTGCCATCTCTCTCACAAATAGTGGGCCATAGAAAGCTTTTTTTTTTTTTTTTTTTATTGGGTTTATAAATTTCCCCTGAAAAAAAAAAACAGTGGGAGATTAATATTGGCCTTTGGGCTTGTGTGCCAGTCCTAAGCGTGCCATCTCTCTCACAAATAGTGGGCCATAGAAAGCCTATTTATTTATTTTTTTGGTTTTATAAATTCTCCCTGAAAAAAAAAAACAGTGGGAGATTAATATTGGCCTTTGGGCTTGTGTGCCAGTCCTGAGCGTGCCATCTCTCTGTCAAATAGTGTGCCATAGAAAGCCTATTTATTTTATTTTTTTTTTGGTTTTATAAATTCTCCCTGAAAAAAAAAACAGTGGGAGATTAATATTGGCCTTTGGGCTTGTGTGCCAGTCCTAAGCGCGCCATCTCTCTGTCAAATAGTGTGCCATAGAAAGCCTATTTATTTATTTTTTTTTGGTTTTATAAATTCTCCCTGAAAAAAAAAAACAGTGGGAGATTAATATTGGCCTT
Organism: Ranitomeya imitator; assembly: GCF_032444005.1. Classification (NCBI taxonomy): domain Eukaryota; kingdom Metazoa; phylum Chordata; class Amphibia; order Anura; family Dendrobatidae; genus Ranitomeya; species Ranitomeya imitator. Next base: position 735,846,204 of record NC_091284.1, on the reverse strand, counting down.
TGGGCTTGTGTGCCAGTCCTAAGCGTGCCATCTCTCTCACAAATAGTGGGCCATAGAAAGCCTATTTTTTTTTTTTTTATTGGGTTTATAAATTTCCCCTGAAAAAAAAAAACAGTGGGAGATTAATATTGGCCTTTGGGCTTGTGTGCCAGTCCTAAGCGTGCCATCTCTCTCACAAATAGTGGGCCATAGAAAGCCTATTTCTTTATTTTTTTGGTTTTATAAATTCTCCCTGAAAAAAAAAAAAACAGCGGGAGATTAATATTGGCCTTTGGGCTTGTGTGCCAGTCCTGAGCGTGCCATCTCTCTGTCAAATAGTGTGCCATAGAAAGCCTATTTATTTTTTTTTATTGGGTTTATAAATTTCCCCCGAAAAAAAAAAAAACAGTGGGAGATTAATATTTGCCTTTGGGCTTGTGTGCCAGTCCTAAGTGTGCCATCTCTCTCACAAATAGTGGGCCATAGAAAGCCTATTTTTTTTTTTTTTTTTTTATAATTTCTCCCTGAAAAAAAAACAGTGGGAGATTAATATTGGCCTTTGGGCTTGTGTGCCAGTCCTGAGCGTGCCATCTCTCTGTCAAATAGTGTGCCATAGAAAGCCTATTTATTTTATTTTTTTTTGGTTTTATAAATTCTCCCTGAAAAAAAAAAACAGTGGGAGATTAATATTGGCCTTTGGGCTTGTGTGCCAGTCCTAAGCGTGCCATCTCTCTCACAAATAGTGGGCCATAGAAAGCCTATTTATTTATTTTTTTTGGTTTTATAAATTCTCCCTGAAAAAAAAAAACAGTGGGAGATTAATATTGGCTTTTGGGCTTGTGTGCCAGTCCTGAGCGTGCCATCTCTCTGTCAAATAGTGTGCAATAGAAAGCCTATTTATTTAATTTTTTTTTGGTTTTATAAATTCTCCCTGAAAAAAAAAAAACAGTGGGAGATTAATATTGGCCTTTGGGCTTGTGTGCCAGTCCTAAGCGTGCCATCTCTCTCACAAATAGTGTGCCATAGAAAGCCTATTTATTTTATTTTTTTTGGTTTTATAAATTCTCCCTGAAAAAAAAAACAGTGGGAGATTAATATTGGCCTTTGGGCTTGTGTGCCAGTCCTAAGCGTGCCATCTCTCTCACAAATAGTGGGCCATAGAAAGCCTATTTATTTATTTTTTTTTGGTTTTATAAATTCTCCCTGAAAAAAAAAAACAGTGGGAGATTAATATTAGCCTTTGGGCTTGTGTGCCAGTCCTAAGCGTGCCATCTCTCTCACAAATAGTGGGCCATAGAAAGCCTATTTATTTTTTTTTTTTTTGGTTTTATAAATTCTCCCTGAAAAAAAAAACAGTGGGAGATTAATATTGGCCTTTGGGCTTGTGTGCCAGTCCTAAGCATGCCATCTCTCTCACAAGTAGTGGGCCATAGAAAGCCTATTTTTTTTTTTTTTTTTTTTTTATAAAGTCTCCCTGAAAAAAAAAAAACAGTGGGAGATTAATATTGGCCTTTCGGCTTGTGTGCCATTCCTGAGCGTGCCATCTCTCTCTCTCAGATAGTGGGCCATAGAAAGCCTATTTTTTTTTTATTATTTTGTTTCTAAATTCTCTCTGAAAAAATAACTTTTTTTTTTTTTTTTGTAAATTCTTCGTAAAAAAATCTTTTTTTTTGGGGGGGGGGAGGGGTTTCTAAATTCTCCCTGAAAAAAAAAAAAAAAAACAGTGGGAGATTAATATTTACATTTGTGCTTCAGTGACAGTCCTGCGTGTGTGGCATCTCTCTCATTTGGTGCCACCAAAAACAGAGTGTGTAACATTGTGCCTGATTTTCGTTGCGGTCTCACCCACCTGTAAAGGGGTATCTAAATCATACTGAAGTTATAGCTCACCGTGTAAGTTGTTTTGTGCAGCAGTCCACTCCTTATTGCTGCCTGCCATACCTGGCTGAGATTACTGCAGGGAGATAGTAATTGTAGGACAGTCCCTGTTTTTTTTTTTTTTTTTTTAATTCTCCCTAAAAAAAAAAAGCTGTGGGAGATTAAGATTGGCATTTCTGCTCGAGTGCCATCCCTGTGTGTGCCATCTCACATAGTGTGCCAGAGAAAGCCTAATTTTTTTTTCTGTGTTTTTTTTTTTGGTTTTATAAATTCTCCCTGAAAAAAAAAAAACAGTGGGAGATTAATATTGGCCTTTGGGCTTGTGTGCCAGTCCTAAGCGTGCCATCTCTCTCACAAATAGTGGGCCATAGAAAGCCTATTTATTTTTTTTTATTGGGTTTATAAGTTTCCCCTGAAAAAAAAAAAACAGTGGGAGATTAATATTGGCCTTTGGGCTTGTGTGCCAGTCCTAAGCGTGCCATCTCTCTCACAAATAGTGGGCCATAGAAAGCCTATTTTTTTTTTTATTGGGTTTATAAATTTCCCCTGAAAAAAAAAACAGTGGGAGATTAATATTGGCCTTTGGGCTTGTGTGCCAGTCCTAAGCGTGCCATCTCTCTCACAAATAGTGGGCCATAGAAAGCCTATTTATTTATTTTTTTGGTTTTATAAATTCTCCCTGAAAAAAAAAAAACAGTGGGAGATTAATATTGGCCTTTGGGCTTGTGTGCCAGTCCTGAGCGTGCCATCTCTCTGTCAAATAGTGTGCCATAGAAAGCCTATTTATTTTTTTTTATTGGGTTTATAAATTTCCCCCGAAAAAAAAAAAAACAGTGGGAGATTAATATTGGCCTTTGGGCTTGTGTGCCAGTCCTAAGCGTGCCATCTCTCTCACAAATAGTGGGCCATAGAAAGCCTATTTTTTTTTTTTTTTTTTTATAAATTCTCCCTGAAAAAAAAAACAGTGGGAGATTAATATTGGCCTTTGGGCTTGTGTGCCAGTCCTGAGCGTGCCATCTCTCTGTCAAATAGTGTGCCATAGAAAGCCTATTTATTTTATTTTTTTTGGTTTTATAAATTCTCCCTGAAAAAAAAAAACAGTGGGAGATTAATATTGGCCTTTGGGCTTGTGTGCCAGTCCTAAGCGTGCCATCTCTCTCACAAATAGTGGGCCATAGAAAGCCTATTTATTTTTTTTTTTTGGTTTTATAAATTCTCCCTGAAAAAAAAAAATAGTGGGAGATTAATATTGACCTTTGGGCTTGTGTGCCAGTCCTGAGCGTGCCATCTCTCTGTCAAATAGTGGGCCATAGAAAGCCTATTTTTTTTTTATTGGGTTTATAAATTTCCCCTGAAAAAAAAAACAGTGGGAGATTAATATTGGCCTTTGGGCTTGTGTGCCAGTCCTAAGCGTGCCATCTCTCTCACAAATAGTGGGCCATAGAAAGCCTATTTATTTATTTTTTTGGTTTTATAAATTCTCCCTGAAAAAAAAAAAACAGTGGGAGATTAATATTGGCCTTTGGGCTTGTGTGCCAGTCCTGAGCGTGCCATCTCTCTGTCAAATAGTGTGCCATAGAAAGCCTATTTATTTTTTTTTATTGGGTTTATAAATTTCCCCCGAAAAAAAAAAAAACAGTGGGAGATTAATATTGGCCTTTGGGCTTGTGTGCCAGTCCTAAGCGTGCCATCTCTCTCACAAATAGTGGGCCATAGAAAGCCTATTTTTTTTTTTTTTTTTTTTATAAATTCTCCCTGAAAAAAAAAAACAGTGGGAGATTAATATTGGCCTTTGGGCTTGTGTGCCAGTCCTGAGCGTGCCATCTCTCTGTCAAATAGTGTGCCATAGAAAGCCTATTTATTTTATTTTTTTTGGTTTTATAAATTCTCCCTGAAAAAAAAAAACAGTGGGAGATTAATATTGGCCTTTGGGCTTGTGTGCCAGTCCTAAGCGTGCCATCTCTCTCACAAATAGTGGGCCATAGAAAGCCTATTTATTTTTTTTTTTTGGTTTTATAAATTCTCCCTGAAAAAAAAAAATAGTGGGAGATTAATATTGGCCTTTGGGCTTGTGTGCCAGTCCTGAGCGTGCCATCTCTCTGTCAAATAGTGTGCCATAGAAAGCCTATTTATTTAATTTTTTTTGGTTTTATAAATTCTCCCTGAAAAAAAAAAACAGTGGGAGATTAATATTGGCCTTTGGGCTTGTGTGCCAGTCCTAAGCGTGCCATCTCTCTCACAAATAGTGTGCCATAGAAAGCCTATTTATTTTATTTTTTTTGGTTTTATAAATTCTCCCTGAAAAAAAAAACAGTGGGAGATTAATATTGGCCTTTGGGCTTGTGTGCCAGTCCTAAGCGTGCCATCTCTCTCACAAATAGTGGGCCATAGAAAGCCTATTTATTTATTTTTTTTTGGTTTTATAAATTCTCCCTGAAAAAAAAAAACAGTGGGAGATTAACATTAGCCTTTGGGCTTGTGTGCCAGTCCTAAGCGTGCCATCTCTCTCACAAATAGTGGGCCATAGAAAGCCTATTTATTTTTTTTTATTGGGTTTATAAATTTCCCCTGAAAAAAAAAACAGTGGGAGATTAATATTGGCCTTTGGGCTTGTGTGCCAGTCCTGAGCGTGCCATCTCTCTGTCAAATAGTGTGCCATAGAAAGCCTATTTATTTTTATTTTTTTGGTTTTAAAAATTCTCCCTGAAAAAAAAAAACAGTGGGAGATTAATATTGGCCTTTGGGCTTGTGTGCCAGTCCTAAGCGTGCCATCTCTCTCACAAATAGTGGGCCATAAAAAGCCTATTTTTTTTTTTTTTTTTTGGTTTTATAAATTCTCCCTGAAAAAAAAAAACAGTGGGAGATTAATATTGGCCTTTGGGCTTGTGTGCCAGTCCTAAGCGCGCCATCTCTCTGTCAATTAGTGTGCCTTAGAAAGCCTATTTATTTATTTTTTTTTGGTTTTATAAATTCTCCCTGAAAAAAAAAAACAGTGGGAGATTAATATTGGCCTTTCGGCTTGTGTGCCATTCCTGAGCGTGCCATATCTCTCTCTCAGATAGTGGGCCATAGAAAGCCTATTTTTTTTTTATTATTTTGTTTCTAAATTCTCTCTGAAAAAATAACTTTTTTTTTTTTTTGTAAATTCTTCGTAAAAAAATCTTTTTTTTTTGGGGGGGGGGGGGGTTTCTAAATTCTCCCTGAAAAAATAAAAAAAAACAGTGGGAGATTAATATTTACATTTGTGCTTCAGTGACAGTCCTGCGTGTGTGGCATCTCTCTCATTTGGTGCCACCAAAAACAGAGTGTGTAACATTGTGCCTGATTTTCGTTGCGGTCTCACCCACCTGTAAAGGGGTATCTAAATCATACTGAAGTTATAGCTCACCGTGTAAGTTGTTTGACAGCAACAAATACCGTTAGTTTGGTTACGTTTTTAAAACAATGAGGAAGTCTGGTGGAAGAGGTCGTGGCCGGGGGTGTTCATTGTCAGCTGGAAATGAGGGTAGTGGTAGTGGTGGAGCATCAGGTGGTCGTGGGAAAAAAATATTGCACCTAAGTGTGGAGCTGTGGAGCCAGGTTCGTCATCTGGCTACACAAGGCCTCGAACGCTCCCTTTTCTGGGAGTAGGAAAACCGCTTTTAAAGCCGGAGCAGCAAGAGCAAGTTTTGGCTTATCTTGCTGACTCAGCCTCTAGCTCTTTTGCCTCCTCTTTTGAAACTGGTAAATGTAAAAGCAGCGCGTCGTTAGTGGATGTTCACGGTCAGGGACAAGTCGCTTCCTTGTCCTCTTCAGCAAAAACAACAACAGAGAAGGATGCAGCAGCCGACACAACGGGTTACTCCATGGAGCTCTTTACACATACCGTCCCTGGCTTAGAAAGTGAAGCAGTTAACAGGCCATGCCCATTACAAGTTGAATCTGACATGGAGTGCACTGATGCACAGCCACAGCCAGACTACTATGCTGGTCCTTTGACTCAGACCACAACATTGCCCTCGCAGGGTACTGATCCAGAATCAGACCCTGATGAGACTATGTTGCCCCGTCACGAACACTCTACCACCGACTTACACGGTGACACAGACGGAGTTGCGCACGAGCTAGAAGAGGAGTTTATAGATGACCCAGTTGTTGACCCCGATTGGCAGCCATTGGGGGAACAGGGTGCAGGCGGCAGTAGTTCTGAAGCGGAGGAGGAGGGGCCGCAGCAGGCATCAACATCGCAACAGGTTCCATCTGCCGGGCCCATAGATGGGACAAAACGTGTGGCAAAGCCAAAACCTGTTGGAGGACAGCGTGGCCATCCAGTTAAAGCTCAGTCTGCAATGCCTGAAAAGGGATCCGATGCTCGAAAGAGTGCAGTCTGGCATTTTTTTAAACAACATCCAATTGATCATCGCAAAGTCATCTGTCAAAAATGTTCAACTACCTAAAGCAGAGGGCAGAATCTGAAAATTCTCAATGCAAGTTGCATGCATAGACATTTAACCACCATGCATTTGCAAGCCTGGACTAACTACCAAACGTCCCTTAAGGTTGTAGCACCCTCGGCCAATGAAGCTAGTCAGCAACGCTACATCCCTTCCGGCAGTGTAGGGCCACCATTTTCCGCACCACCTGCAGTATCTGTGCAGGTTTCTTTGCCAGGCCAAAGCAGTCAGGGTCAGGGAATCACCAGTTTCGTAGTAGGAAACACTGCATCTAGGGCACCGGCGGCAACAATACCATCTCCCACCGTCTCTCAGTCTGCCATGTCCACCGGCACCCCCGCTAGTTCCACGATCTCCAGCTCTCCAGTCCAGCTCACCCTACATGAGACTATGGTTAGAAAAAGGAAGTACTTAGCCTCGCATCCACGTACACAGGGTTTGAACGCCCACGTAGCTAGACTAATCTCGTTAGAGATGATGCCCTACCGGTTAGTTGAAAGCGAAGCTTTCAAAGCCCTGATGGACTACGCTGTACCACGCTACGAGCTACCCAGTCGACACTTCTTTTCCAGAAAAGCCGTCCCAGCCCTCCACCAGCATGTTAAAGAGCGCATCGTCCATGCACTCAGGCAATCTGTGAGCACAAAGGTGCACCTGACAACAGATGCATGGACCAGTAGGCATGGCCAGGGACGTTACGTGTCCATCACGGCACACTGGGTGAATGTGGTGGATGCAGGGTCCACAGGGGACAGCAATTTTGGGACAGTTCTGCCTAGCCCACGGTCTAGGAAACAGTTGGCTGTAGCCGTTCGCACCCCCTCCTCCTCCTCCTCGTCCTCCTGCAGAAGCGAGAGCTCATCCACAGACCGCAGTCGCACAACCACTCCATCCGCAGCTGCCACTGTTGCACACCAGGTCTCCCATTATGGGGCAGCTACTGGCAAACGTCAGCAGGCTGTATTGGCTATGAAGTGTTTGGGCGACAACAGACACACCGCGGAAGTTCTGTCCGAGTTCTTGCAGAAAGAAACGCAGTCGTGGCTGGGCACTGTAGATCTTGAGCCAGGCAAGGTAGTGAGTGATAACGGAAGAAATTTCATGGCTGCCATCTCCCTTTCCCAACTGAAACACATTCCTTGCCTGGCTCACACCTTAAACCTGGTGGTGCAGTGCTTCCTGAAAAGTTATCCGGGGTTATCCGACCTGCTCCTCAAAGTGCGTGGACTTTGCTCACATATCCGCCGTTCGCCCGTACACTCCAGCCGTATGCAGACCTATCAGCGTTCTTTGAACCTTCCCCAGTATCGCCTAATCATAGACGTTGCAACAAGGTGGAACTCAACACTGCACATGCTTCAGAGACTGTGCGAACAGAGGCGGGCTGTTATGTTTTTGTGGGAGGATACACATACACGGGCAGGCAGTAGGATGGCAGACATGGAGTTGTCAGGTGTGCAGTGGTCGAAGATACAAGACATGTGTCAAGTCCTTCAGTGTTTTGAGGAATGCACACGGCTGGTTAGTGCAGACAACGCCATAATAAGCATGAGCATCCCCCTAATGCGTCTGCTGATGCAAAGTTTGACGCACATAAAGGATCAGGCGTCTGCAGCAGAGGAAGAGGAAAGCCTTGATGACAGTCAGCCATTGTCTGGCCAGGGCAGTGTACAGGACGAGGTAGCGGGCGAAGACGAGGAGGAGGAGGACGAGGAGGATGATGGGGATGATTAGATTTTTAATGAGGAAGCTTTTCCGGGGCCACTGGAAATTGGTGGCGTGGCAAGGCCGGGTTCTGGTTTTTTGAGGGACACAAGTAGATTTGCCTGAAACTGCCCCTCAACCAAGCACAACCGCAGATTTGACAACTGGAACTTTGGCCCACATGGCGGATTATGCCTTACGTATCCTCAAAAGGGACACACGCATTACTAAAATGATGAACGATGACGATTACTGGTTGGCCTGCCTCCTTGATCCTTGCTATAAAGGCAAATTGCAAAATATAATGCCACATGAGAACTTGGAACTAATATTAGCAACCAAACAATCAACTCTTGTTGACCGTTTGCTTCTGGCATTCCCAGCACACAGCGCCCGTGATCGTTCTCACACGAGCTGCAGGGGCCAGCAGACCAGAGGTGTTAGAGGGGCAGAAATCAGAAGTGGCATTGGACAGAGGGGTTTTCTGACCAGGTTGTGGAGTGATTTTGCTATGACCGCAGACAGGACAGGTACTGCAGCATCAATTCAAAGTGACAGGAGACAACATTTGTCCAGTATGGTTACTAACTATTTTTCATCCCTTATCGACGTTCTCCCTCAACCGTCATTCCCATTTGATTACTGGGCATCCAAATTAGACACCTGGCCAGAATTGGCAGAATATGCATTGCAGGAGCTTGCTTGCCCGGCAGCTAGTGTCCTATCCGAAAGAATATTCAGTGCTGCAGGTTCAATATTAACCGAAAAAAGGACTCGTCTGGCTACCCAAAATGTAGATGATCTAACCTTCATTAAAATGAACCACAACTGGATTTCAAAATCTTTTGCCCCACCTTGCCCGGTCGACACCTAGCTTTCCTATGAAAAGGTCTTGCCTGTGGACTATTCTGAATGAGTTTTCCAATCTCGTAATTTGCAGCACCTGATTGTCCAGCATACGACATGTTAACACCTCCCTAAATGGCCAAACTCCCCACACGGGGCCGTGGTATCGCCACTTGGCGCCAGCACCTGTGAGAGTGCTGTTTGTCTGAAGAGGTGGGTGTGCCCGCTTTTGGTCGACGGCACTGCCACTGGGTCCCTCATAGTACAATAAAGTGTCTCTGGCGGTGGTGGTGCGCACCCAACGTCAGACACAATGTTGTAACATGAGGGGCCCTGGGCCTGTCCCGCCGGTCACAAGAGAGTTCCCCCCCCCAGCTCAAACAGTGCTCTAACCATTGCAAAATTATCTCTCACAGCTCCACCAATGTTTAGTCTATGCGCTGACATCCTTAATAGCCTGGCACTGACAATACCATTGTATTGACATTTTTGTTATCTTAGGCCTTAGAAGCCTGTCTGCGGTCCCTCCTTCCACTAGGCCTCCACTGACCAGACCACTGCTGCCCGTGTACCCCTGGAACCAATTTTAAAGTGCCTACAGCCCAATTTTTGTTATGTTAGGCCTTAGAAGCCTGTCTGCGGTCCCTTCTTTCCACTACTCCTACACTGACCAGACCACTGCTGCCCGTGTACCCCTGGAACCAATTTTAAAGTGCCTACAGCCCAATTTTATTATGTTAGGCCTTCGAAGCCTGTCTGCGGTCCCTCCTTCCACTACTCCTACACTGACCAGACCACTGCTGCCCGTGTACCCCTGGAACCAATTTTAAAGTGCCTACAGCCCAATTTTTGTTATGTTAGGCCTTAGAAGCCTGTCTGCGGTCCCTCCTTCCACTAGGCCTCCACTGACCATTCTACTGCTGCCCGTGTACCCCTGGAACCAATTTTAAATTGCCTACAGCCCAATTTTTGTTATGTTAGGCCTTAGAAGCCTGTCTGCGGTCCCTCCTTCCACTAGTCCTCCACTGACCATTCTACTGTTGCCCGTGTACCTCTGGAACCAATTTTAAATTGCCTACAGCCCAATTTTTGTTATGTTAGGCCTTAGAAGCCTGTCTGCGGTCCCTTCTTTCCACTACTCCTACACTGACCAGACCACTGCTGCCCGTGTACCCCTGGAACCAATTTTAAAGTGCCTACTGTCCAATTTTTGTTATGTTAGGCCTTAGAAGCCTGTCTGCGGTCCCTTCTTTCCACTACTCCTACACTGACCAGACCACTGCTGCCCGTGTACCCCTTGAAGCAATTTAAAAGTGCCTACAGCCCAATTTTATTATGTTAGGCCTTTGAAGCCTGTCTGCGGTCCCTTCTTTCCACTAGTCCTCCAGCGACCTGGACACTGCCGCCCGTGTACCCCTGGAACCTATTTTAAAGTGCATACAACCAACTTTTTCCTTTATATTATAATTTTAAAGACCAGATGGACTACGCTGTACCACGGTAAGAGCTACCCAGTCGTCACTTCTTTTGCGAGAAAAGCCATCCCAGCCCTCCACCATCATGTAAAAATCCGCATTGTCCATGCTCTCAGGCTATCTAATAGTAGAAAGGTGCACCTGACAACAGATGCATGGACCAGTAGGCATGTCCACGAAAGGTTACATGTCCATTACGGCTTACTGGGTTAATGTTGTGGATGCATGGTCCACAGGGGACAGCCTATTAAGTCTGTCTGCAGTCCCAAATAGAAATTGTCCTCCGCTTACCACACCAATGATGCCTGTGTACCCCTGGAACATTTTGTAAACTCCATTGACCAAAATTTATGGTTTAAAGCCTACTACCAGTGTCTGCCGCTCCAAGGTGTTCTCCAGGTTGCCTTTTTTGAGCTTTGATCTTCAGGCTCTCGTTAAGTAGTCTTTTTAAATCTAACTGCAGTGGGGCTAGTACTTGGGTTGGGGCCTACTACCAGTGTCTGCCGCTCCAAGGTGTTCTCCGGGTTTCCTTTTCTGAGCTTTGATCTTGAGGCTCTCGTTAAGTAGTCTATTTAATGTAACTGCAGTGGGGCTAGTACTTGGGTTGGGGCCTACTACCAGTGTCTGCCGCTCCATTGGTGTTCTCCAGGTTGCCTTTTCTTAGCTTTGATCTTCAGGCTCTCGATTAGTAGTTTTTTAAAATCTAACTGCAGTGGGGCTAGTACTTGGGTTGGGGCCTACTACCAGTGTCTGCCGCTCCATTGGTGTTCTCCAGGTTGCCTTTTCTGAGCTTTGATCTTCAGGCTCTCGATTAGTAGTTTTTTAAAATCTAACTGCAGTGGGGCTAGTACTTGGGTTGGGGCCTACTACCAGTGTCTGCCGCTCCAAGGTGTTCTCCGGGTTGCCTTTTCTGAGCTTTGATCTTCAGGCTCTCGTTAAGTAGTCTTTTTAATGTAACTGCAGTGGGGCTAGTACTTGGGTTGGGGCCTACCACCTGTGTCTGCCGCTCCAAGGTGTTCTCCAGGTTGCCTTTTCTGAGCTTTGATCTTCAGGCTCTCGTTAAGTAGTCTTTTTAATGTAACTGCAGTGGGGCTAGTACTTGGGTTGGGGCCTACCACCTGTGTCTGCCGCTCCAAGGTGTTATCCGGGTTGCCTTTTCTGAGCTTCAATCTTCATGCTCGTCTTAAGTAGTTGTTGAAACAACACTACATTAGGCCTACAAGTTGGGTCTGGGTCGTAGAGACGTTGTCTGCCGCTCCAAGGTGTTCTCCAGGTTGCCACCTAATCGAAGCTGCATAGAGCCTATTTTGTAATTTTACGCCTACAAAGTCTTTCTGCGGTCCCTCCTTCCAATTGTCCTCCACTGAGCACAACAATGCAGAACGTGTACCCATATAACCTTTTTTAAACCAGCGTCGAGCCAACTTTGTGGTTTAAGGCCTACTTGTAGTGTCTGGCTGCGCCACTCAATACAGCTGTCCTCTTTACAAAAAATGACCTACAATTATCTGGTTTTCAGCCTATCGGGATTTTAAAACTGCAGTGGGCCTACTAGTTGGGTTGGGGCCTTCTATCTGTGTCTGCCGCTCCTTGCTGTTCTCCTACAGTGAACAAAGCTGTGCCGCCTGTTTACTACTCTTGCCAATTTTGAACTGCATTTAGACTACTTACAGATTTGGGCCTACTCTCTGTGTCAGCCTCTCATTCCAGTTGTCCTCCACTGAACAAAACAATGCCCCCTGGTTAGTCCTGTTACCAATTTTGAACTGCATTTAGCCCACTTTATTCTTTGGGCCTATATCTGTGTTTCCTCCTCATCCTGCCCATAGCCCAGCCAGTGATAGATGAGTCTGCTGGTACATTGACCCAGAACGCTACATTCCCCGTGCACGCTACACTGCAAGATTGTGACCCTGCTGAAAGTCAGGTCCCCCTTCCCGCATACCATACCACCTTACACGGGGACAAAGAGGAAGGTGCAGATGAAGGTGCAGGTTCCTTCATCAGGTGGGGGGAGGAATACTCGTTGGCGACGTCACTGGCACAGAGCCCCTCATAGTACGCAGAAGTGTTGCTGCCGGTGGGAGGCGCCCCCGCCGTGCAAACACACCACTGTACTTTGAGGGGCCCTGTGCCAGTGCCAATGCCAACGAGAGGGCCCCCCCCTGCTTGCTCAGGATCACAGCACTTGCAAAGTTGAAATACTTATCTCTCCCTGCTCCACTGCCGTGACGTGGTCCAGATTTACTGGGCCCACTAAATACTTGAACCGGCCCTACCCCCACAACTTTAGCCAAATGACCCCCAAGTTCCAATGCCTAACTATTATTATACGGGAAATTAAGATTGACAAGCTTCATTAAGAAGAATGGATGTTTTTGACATTAAAATGGGCACTCTAGGTGTTTTCCTGGCCCCCACTCACTGCCGGCTATGCTGCCCCATTGACTTGCATTGGGTTTCGTGTTTCGGTCGATCCCGACTTTACGTCATAATCGGCCGATTTCACTCGACCCGACTTTTGAGATAGTCGGGTTTTGCGAAACCCGGCTCGACTCTAAAAAGGTCAAGGTCGCTCAACTCTAGTGGGGACCCTCAAGACTGGGCATTTTCCCTTGCGCCAGGAGATCCGGCATTGCGTGATGTTGATGCGTTTTTCCTGGCGCTTGGATTGCTTTATGACGAACCTAATTCAGTGGATCAGGCAGAGAAAATCTTGCTGGCTCTGTGTCAGGGTCAGGATGAAGCAGAGATATATTGTCAGAAGTTTAGAAAGTGGTCTGTGCTCACTCAGTGGAATGAATGTGCCTTGGCAGCAATCTTCAGAAAGGGTCTCTCTGAAGCCCTTAAGGATGTCATGGTGGGGTTTCCCATGCCTGCTGGTCTGAATGAGTCTATGTCCTTGGCCATTCAGATCGATCGACGCTTGCGTGAGCGTAAAGCTGTGCACCATTTGACGGTACTATCTGAGCATGGGCCTGAGCCTATGCAATGTGATAGGACTTTGACCAGAGCTGAACGGCAAGAACACAGACGTCGGAATGGGCTGTGTTTTTACTGTGGTGAATCCACTTATGCTATCTCCGATTGTCATAAGCGCACTAAGCGGTTCGCTAGGTCTGCCACCATTGGTACGGTACAGTCTAAATTTCTATTGTCTGTTACTCTGATTTGCTCTTTGTCATCCTATTCTGTTATGGCATTTGTGGATTCAGACGCTGCCCTGAATTTGATGGACTTGGAGTATGCTAGGCGCTGTGGTTTTTTCTTGGAGCCCTTGCAGTATCCTATTCCATTGAGAGGAATTGATGCTACGCCTTTGGCCAAGAATAAGCCTCAGTATTGGACCCAATTAACCATGTGCATGGCTCCTGCACATCAGGAGGATATCCGCTTTCTGGTGTTGCATAATCTGCATGATGTGGTCGTTTTGGGGTTGCCATGGCTACAGGTTCATAATCCAGTATTGGACTGGAAATCTATCTCTGTTTCCAGCTGGGGTTGCCAGGGGGTACATGGTGATGTTCCATTTTTGTCTATTTCGTCTTCCACTCCTTCTGAAGTTCCAGAGTTTTTGTCGGATTATCGGGATGTATTTGATGAGCCCAAAGCCAGTGCCCTACCTCCTCATAGGGATTGCGATTGTGCAATTAATTTGATTCCTGGTAGTAAGTTTCCTAAGGGCCGATTGTTCAATTTATCTGTGCCAGAACACGCCACTATGCGGAGTTATATAAAGGAATCCTTGGAGAAAGGCCATATTCGCCCGTCGTCATCACCGTTAGGAGCAGGGTTCTTTTTTGTGGCCAAGAAGGATTGTTCTTTGAGACCTTGCATTGATTACCGCCTTCTTAATAAAATTACAGTCAAATTTCAGTATCCTTTGCCGCTGCTGTCTGATTTGTTTGCTCGTATTAAAGGGGCTAGTTGGTTCACCAAGATAGATCTTCGAGGGGCGTATAATCTTGTGCGTATTAAACAAGGCGATGAATGGAAAACAGCATTTAATACGCCCGAGGGCCATTTTGAGTACCTGGTTATGCCATTCGGGCTTTCCAATGCTCCATCAGTATTTCAGTCCTTTATGCATGACATCTTCCGAGAGTACCTGGATAAATTCCTGATTGTGTATTTGGATGATATTTTGGTCTTTTCGGATGATTGGGAGTCTCATGTGAAGCAGGTCAGAATGGTGTTCCAGGTCCTTCGTGCGAATTCCTTGTTTGTGAAGGGGTCAAAGTGTCTCTTTGGAGTTCAGAAGGTTTCATTTTTGGGGTTCATTTTTTCCCCTTCTACTATCGAGATGGACCCTGTTAAAGTCCAGGCCATTTACGATTGGACTCAGCTGACATCTGTGAAGAGCCTGCAAAAGTTCCTGGGCTTTGCTAATTTTTATCGGCGCTTCATCGCTAATTTTTCTACTGTTGCTAAACCGTTGACTGATTTGACCAACAAGGGTGCTGATGTGGTCAATTGGTCTTCTGCGGCTGTAGAGGCTTTTCAGGAGTTGAAGCGTCGTTTTTCTTCTGCCCCTGTGTTGTGCCAGCCAGATGTTTCGCTTCCGTTTCAGGTTGAGGTTGATGCTTCTGAGATTGGAGCAGGGGCTGTTTTGTCGCAAAGAAGTTCTGATGGCTCGGTGATGAAGCCATGTGCTTTCTTTTCTAGAAAGTTTTTGCCTGCTGAGCGTAACTATGATGTTGGTAATCGTGAATTGTTGGCCATGAAGTGGGCATTCGAGGAGTGGCGTCATTGGCTGGAAGGAGCCAAGCATCGCGTGGTGGTCTTGACGGATCACAAGAATTTGACTTATCTTGAGTCTGCCAAATGGTTGAATCCGAGACAGGCTCGATGGTCGTTATTTTTCTCCCGTTTTGATTTTGTGGTTTCGTACCTTCCGGGCTCTAAGAATGTGAAGGCTGATGCCCTGTCAAGGAGTTTTGTGCCTGACTCTCCGGGTGTTCCTGAGCCGGCGGGTATTCTCAAAGAGGGGGTAATTTTGTCTGCCATCTCCCCTGATTTGCGGCGGGTGCTGCAAGAATTTCAGGCTGATAGACCTGACCGTTGCCCAGCGGAGAAACTGTTTGTCCCTGATAGATGGACTAGTAGAGTTATCTCTGAGATTCATTGTTCAGTGTTGGCTGGGCATCCTGGAATCTTTGGTACTAGAGATTTGGTGGCTAGATCCTTCTGGTGGCCGTCTTTGTCGCGGGATGTGCGTTCTTTTGTGCAGTCCTGTGGGACTTGTGCTCGGGCTAAGCCCTGCTGTTCTCGTGCCAGTGGGTTGCTTTTGCCCTTGCCGGTTCCGAAGAGGCTCTGGACGCATATTTCTATGGATTTTATTTCGGATCTTCCCGTCTCTCAAAAGATGTCGGTCATTTGGGTGGTTTGTGATCGCTTTTCTAAGATGGTCCATTTGGTACCTTTGTCTAAATTGCCTTCCTCCTCTGATTTGGTGCCATTATTTTTCCAGCATGTGGTTCGTTTACATGGTATCCCGGAGAACATCGTTTCTGACACAGGTTCCCATTTTGTTTCAAGGTTTTGGCGATCCTTTTGTGCTAGGATGGGCATTGATTTGTCTTTTTCCTCGGCTTTCCATCCTCAGACAAATGGCCAAACCGAACGAACTTATCAAACTTTGGAAACATATCTGAGATGCTTTGTTTCTGCTGATCAGGATGATTGGGTGTCCTTTTTGCCGTTGGCTGAGTTCGCCCTTAATAATCGGGCCAGCTCGGCTACTGTGGTTTTGCCGTTTTTCTGCAATTCTGGTTTCCATCCTCGTTTCTCTTCAGGGCAGGTTGAGTCTTCAGACTGTCCTGGTGTAGATACTGTGGTGGATAGGTTGCAGCAGATTTGGACTCATGTGGTGGACAATTTGACATTGTCCCAGGAGAAGGCTCAACGTTTCGCTAACCGACGGCGCTGTGTGGGTCCCCGACTTCGTGTTGGGGATTTGGTTTGGTTGTCGTCTCGTTTTGTTCCTATGAAGGTTTCCTCTCCTAAGTTTAAGCCTCGTTTCATTGGTCCGTATAGGATTTCTGAGGTTATCAATCCTGTGTCATTTCGTTTGGCCCTTCCTGCTTCTTTTGCCATCCATAATGTGTTCCATAGGTCGTTATTGCGGAGATACGTGGCACCTGTGGTTCCATCCGTTGATCCTCCTGCCCCGGTGTTAGTTGAGGGGGAGTTGAAGTATGTGGTGGAGAAGATTTTGGATTCTCGTGTTTCGAGACGGAAACTCCAGTACCTGGTCAAGTGGAAGGGTTATGGTCAGGAAGATAATTCCTGGGTTTTTGCCTCTGATGTTCATGCTGCCGATCTGGTACGTGCCTTTCATTTGGCTCATCCTGGTCGGCCTGGGGGCTCTGGTGAGGGTTCGGTGACCCCTACTCAAGGGGGGGGGTACTGTTGTGAATTCTGTTGTCGGGCTCCCTCCTGTGGTCATGAATGGTACTTCATCTGGTTCTGTCCATTGACTTCCTCTGGTGGGTGTTTCTGAGTTTCCTTTCACAGGTGATGAGGTTAATTCGTTAGCTGCTGCTCTATTTAACTCCACTTAGATCTTTGCTCCACGCCACCTGTCAATGTTTCAGTATTGGTCTAGTTCACTCCTGGATCGTTCTTGTGACCCGTCTTCCCATCAGAAGCTAAGTTCCAGCTTGCTATTTAATTTGTTGTCTTGCTTGCTGGTAGCTCTGGGACGCAGAGGGAGCGCCTCCGCACCGTGAGTCGGTGCGGAGGGTCTTTTTGCGCCCTCTGCGTGGTCTTTTTGTAGGTTTTTGTGCTGACCGCAAAGTAATCTTTCCTATCCTCGGTCTGTTCAGTAAGTCGGGCCTCACTTTGCTTAACCTATTTCATCTCTGTGTTTGTATTTTCATCTTTACTCACAGTCATTATTTGTGGGGGGCTGCCTTTTCTTTTGGGGAATTTCTCTGAGGCAAGGTAGGCTTTATTTTCCTATCTTCAGGGCTAGCTAGTTTCTTAGGCTGTGCCGAGTTGCATGGGGAGCGTTAGGCGCAATCCACGGCTATTTCTAGTGTGGTTGATAGGTTTAGGGATTGCGGTCAGCAGAGTTCCCACGTCCCAGAGCTCGTCCTTTATTATCAGTAACTATCAGGTCATTCTGTGTGCTCTTAACCACCAGGTCCATTATTGTCCTTACCACCAGGTCATAACAGTACTCGGTACCAAGTCCGGTGGATGTGTCATGGCAGCGGCGACCTGGTCCGTGGCCCTGGGCACCCATGTTAAAGGGAATGTCTTTAAAGGGGTTTTAGGAATAAAGTTTGTGTTCGTGACGCCACCTGTGGTATTCGGTCAGGGATGACCAATGCTGCTTAAAGGGGTCCGCTGGGCTGATGATATGGCAGCTAAGATGGTATAACTTCCCACAGGTGAAGTTGGGTCCCCAGAGCTTCCAGTGTGTAGATGGAGATGGTGGGTGGTGCAGTAAGAAACGAAGGACAGAGGTTTGCAGTCTCTTTACCTGGTTTTCTGATGAATTCATGCAGCCGCAGTCCAGGGCACCAGATCATGGGTACAGGCAGGGTCCGGCTGGCTGGGAAGCGAGTTCAGAGTCTCCTTTACCAGGTGAAGTTAAAAGCCTTCCTACCAGCGCTGTGGTGTAGTCCCTTGCTGCCTGTGGCTTCTGTTAAGGTCCTCACTGTTCTCTTTGTCCTCCATAAAGGCGGGACACCAATCCTTATGATAGGTGGCTCGAGCCTTTTTACAGGGTCTCTATCACGACCTGGGCTCTATGCGCCACTGTGTCTTCTGATATTAGGGCAGACAGGTGACATGTAGTCCAGCTGTCCTGCCGGTTTCTACTGTGCCACTTGGAGTACGACACAACCCTGGTTTTCTGGCTACCGGTATCTGCGCTCTGCAAGGAAGTAGCTCAATCGCAGCTATTCTCCCCAGTTCTCACTCTCCTGTGCTCCGCTCTCCTACACGCTCACTACAATGTGTTCTTCTTTTGTATTCTCTCTCTATCCAGGAGCTGCAGCACCCTCGTGGCTGCATGGCCCCTCACTTTCCTTTCTGCCTCAGACTGCTCCAATCTGCTGTCTGGCACTCTCTGGCTCACTTTCCCTCCAGACCAGAATATATATAGGAGAGCCATCCATAAGCTGGATCAAAGCTCCCCCTTCTGGCCTGAAGTGTGAACATGTTGTATGTTTGCAATTACCTGATAAAGAAGATCTTCTCTCGCTTCCAAGCGTGACATCACTCTATCAATAGAAAAATACGGGGGCCAAAGGCCCAGTCAGCTCACCAACAGACCACAGGATTATGTGAACCCGTCCTGACCCAGACGTAGCAACAGCTTAAGACGTAAGAAATGTGAAGATTGTTCCAGCTCCTTTCCGATTAAAAGTCCTTTATTGATCCATATCCTTAAAAATCATCCCTGCACAAAAGAGAATGTGAACAGCGACAAAAACCTGCTAATAGCAACGTGTTTCGATCTAAAAGATCTTCATCATGGCTCCCCATAAGGAAAGCAATGCAACTATGACAACCAGGACCTTGGGGTGTCACACTCCCTTCCCCCCCCCCCCCCCCCCGTTAAATCCGGTACTCCCGGACTGGGAAAAGAAGAACAACAATATTAGGTTAATAAGACATACAAAAACATTTTTAAATGCTTGTAAACAGGTATAAACTATGGCTTCCTATTATGGGAGGTAATTAATTTTGACCACCAGGAACCTGGGGTGTCACAGCAGCACTTGAAAAAAGTGCAAAAAAAAGACGATCAAAACTTAGTATTTACCCCATTATGAATTTTAAAAAAATTTTCACCACTATAAAGTTTGGTATCACTATAATCGTACTGACATGGAGGAACATACTTCCACAAAAATTTCCATGTGGGATGAAACAGTGAAAAAAATGCAATTCCGTCATTGTATTTTGTGTTTTGTTTTTACGGTGTGTATTTTGCTGTAAAAATAACTTGGAAACATGAATGTCCAGGTAAGGACGATTAGGGTGATGCCAAGCATGCATCAATTTGTTGCTGTTTAACCAATTCACCCTGAAGCCTGTTTTCACCTTCGTGAGCAGGCAAAATATTACAATTCTGGCCAGTCTCACTTTATGTGGTTATAACTCTGGAACGCTTGAATGGATCACACTGATTCTGAGACTGTTTTTTTCGTGACACATTGTACATTATCTTAGTGGTAAATTTAGGTCAAAATTGTTTTGCGTTTATTTGTAAAAATCAAAAAATTTTGGCAAAAATGTATAAAATTTTGCAATTTTCAAACTTTCAATTTTTACATCCTTAAACCCTTTACGACATGCGCTGTACATGTACAGCGCTTGTCGTGTCCCTCCCTTTGATGTGAGCTCCAGCCTTGAGCCCACATCTTTCCTGGCACATGTCAGCTGTTTTGAACAGGTGATATTTGCCCCTAACAGCTGGAATCGCTATGCACCCACGGCTGTTAAACCATTAAATGCCACTGTCAATCTTTGACAGCAACATTTAATTCAATCGTGCCTGAAGTGCGTCACTAATCCCTCCCATCGGCGTCCGAGTGACATGACCAAGAGTCGCCAATGGGTTGGCATGACAACCCGGGTCTGCAGGAGACTCCTGTGGTTGTCATTGCCTGTTTGCTGCCCAGTGGGTGGCGCTCATAGCAAGTGAGCATTTCTGCTACATACAGGTGATCTGATCATCGCCTGTGTGTAGCAGAGGCGATCGGAAGGTTGTATCTTCTAGTCTCCCATGGAAACTATTGAAGCAAGTGAAAAGTAAGAAAATAGAGCTAGAAAAATGCACTGGCGCTCCACCCAAGAAAGGGTGAAATGGGGGCTTTCAAAAGCAGCTGGTGATTCAAACAGGTTCTGTGTAAACTCCTGTTAGAGACTGAGAGACTGAAGATATGTATAAGGTGATCATCGCGCTAAGAGAAGCTAATGAGGCTGATAAATAGATTGTCACACATGTAGGGTAAATTAGATAAGTTCAGTACTTACTGTTGTGAGCGTAGGTGGTACAGTGTACTTTAGGTCCAATATGCAGGAGTAGGGGGAGATGATGATCCACTTTCAGCTGGCACTGCATATAATGTGCAGAGTGCCGGTGGTTGCAATCAGTAGATATAGGTAGAAGGGCTGCTGGGTATTGCTTGCTGGGCAGGGAGAGAGATACTGGTACCTCGCGTGGGTTTAAGGAAGAACGACCGGTCGTCAGCTGTTCCTGCAACTACTAAGGAGTTGCGGAATATTCGGATGGGGAGTTGTACTCCTACGAGTTCCCTGCCGTGCAGGGAGAGGGAAAGACCCCGACACCTCTCATGCCCCGGCCGGAACAGCTCCGAGGCTGTGGCGTGAATGGCGGGGGGCGGAGCTAGACGTGACATCACGGAGTTGTAAGGACGAGTGCGCGAGAAGAGCAACTGCCAACGCATTTCAAGGGACACGCTCCCTCTTTGTCAGGGCTGTGCCTCCAATGAGTAGACTGTCCTTTTATGCTAACGCTCCACATTAATCAGTAGCACCAGTTGTTAATGATTGTCAACATAGACAGGAGTGCCCCAGGTTGGAAATAGTTAGGATATACAGTGTTTGATTGTTAATTATAATGAAGAGGTCAGAGTCATATAATGATGCCTGTATATAGTGGTCATATACAATTTAATGCATATCAATGTGTGGCTTTATGTGTTGCTTTAGATAGGGAGTTGGTGTATGACTACCATATTAATGGCGAAACAATTATCATTAGTCTAAAAAATATTTATCTATTTATCAGCCTCATTAGATTCTCTTAGCGCGGTGATCACCTTATACATATCGAAAAGTAAAACATAATATTTTTAACAATATGAAAAAAATAAAAATATATAAAAGTTCAAATCAACCCCCATATGCCCCATTCAAAATAAAACCATTAAAAACAAATAAAAAATACAAATATTTTGTATCTCCGTGTTCAGAATCAACCAATCTATCAATATATAAAAAAAGAATTAATCCAATCTGTAAATGTCGTTTCGGAAAAAAAAAGTAAAACCGCCAGTATTACGTTATTTTGGTCGCAACAACATCGCATTAAGGGCTCATTTCCACTTGCAAGAAAAACGGACGAGTGCAATCCGATTAAAAATCGGATTGCACTCGGACCAATGTTATTCAATGGGTGACATCTCATCTGCAATTTTTTTTTTCTCAGCTTAAATCTGACTGAGAAAAAAATCGCAGCATGCTGCGTATTGCTGCGATTCTCAGACGAGACTCGCCAATGTAAGTCAATGGGTGTGAGAAAAAAATCGCACAGCACTCGCACCATGCGAGTTCTGTCCGATTTTTACGCAGCGGTGTCCTTTGAAAAGGTTAGAATTGAATAGATATATACACATCATAGAATAGGTATATATACATATATATGTCAGTGAGACATATATATATATATATATATATTTATATTTAATACAGAGATAGATAGCAGAAAAGCCGGTAATTCAATTGCTGGCTTTTGCTATCTCCTTCACAAACCCGACAGGATATGAGACATGGTTTACATACAGTAAACCATCTCATATCCCTTATTTTATTACATATTCCTGACTACTAATGTAACATGTATCTTTGTGTAAAATTTGGTGGCTCTAGCTGTTAAAATAAAGGGTTAAATCACGGAAAAAATTGGCGTGGGCTCCCGCGCAATTTTCTCCGCCAGAGTGGTAAAGCCAGTGACTAAGGGCAGATATTAATAGCCTGGAGAGGGACCATGGTTATTGCCCCCTCCCCCTGGCGAAAAACATCTGCCCCCAGCCACCCCAGAAAAGGCACATCTGTAAGATGAGCCTATTCTGGCACTTGGCCACTCTCTTCCCACTCCCGAGTAGCGGTGGGATATGGGGTAATAAAGGGTTAATGTCACCTTGCTATTGTAAGGTGACATTAAGCCTGGTTAATAATGGAGAGGTGTCAATAAGACAGGGGAACGTAGCTACCTAGACTTGCGGTGCTGAGCCCTCTGCTGGCATAACCTCATATGAACTCGAGCGTGGGAATTTTTCTGAATATTTTCTCACGCTCGAGTTCATATGAGGTTATGCCAGCAGGGGGCGCAGCACCGCAAGTCTAGGTAGCTATGTTCCCCTGCTTTCCATTCATTTCCCACTTTTTACAGGCAGGAGCACCGCTACATTAGCAGGCTCCTGGCTGTAAAATTATTTAACCCCTTCAGATGGATTTATAGAGTTGGACATGATTGCAACGGCGGAAAGGTAAGGAATATTGTTGTTTTTTTATTTTTCCTTTTTTACAGAATGAGGGTCGTCATTTGGATTGAGAGTATAATAAACAATTACAACACCCTGCGTCTTTATTTCATTAAAATACTTTTTCCCTAATGTATGTGTGTTTTATTAACCATTTACTACTATTGGATTAATAATGGATAGGAGTCTTATTGACACCTCTCCATTATTAACCTGGCTTAATGTCACCTTACAATAGCAAGGTGACATTAACCCTTTATTACCCCATATCCCACCGCTAAACGGGAGTGGTTAGAGCGTTGCCAAGTGCCAGAATAGGCGCATCTTACAGATGTGCCTTTTCTGGGGTGGATGGGGGTAGATGTTTTTAGCGAAGGTGGCCCATATCCATGGTCCCTCTCTAGGCTAATATCTGCCCTCAGTCACTGGCTTTCCAACTCTGGCGGGGAAAATTGCGCGGGAGCCCACGCTAATTTTTTCCGTGATTTAACCCTTTATTTTAACCCCTTTCTGCCATTGGACGTACTATTCCGTCCATGTGGGGTGGGCCTTAATTCCCAAGGACGGAATAGTACATCCAGCGCGATCGGCCGCGCTCACGGGGGGAGCGCGGCCGATCGCGGGCGGGTGTCAGCTGCTTATCACAGCTAACATCCGGCACTATGTGCCAGGAGCGGTCACGGACTGCCCCCGGCACATTAACCCCCGGCACACCGCGATCAAACATGATCGCGATGTGCCGGCGGTGCAGGGAAGCATCGCGCAGGGAGGGGGCTCCCTGCGGGCTTCCCTGAGCCCCCCGCAGCAACGCGATGTGATCGCGTTGCTGCGAGGGTCTCCTACCTTCCTCCCTGCAGCAAGGCCCGGATCCAATATGGCCGCGGCATCCGGGTCCTGCAGGGAGGGAGGTGGCTTACCAAGTGCCTGCTCAGAGCAGGCACTTGGTAACGCTGCAGCGCTGTTTGACAGATCGGTGATCTGACAGAGTGCTGTGCAAACTGTCAGATCACCGATCTGTATTGTCTTCCCCTGGGACAAAGTAAAAAAGTTTAAAAAAAAAATTCCAAGTGTGTAAAAAAACAAAACAAAAAAAAACCTAACTAATGAAAAAAAAATATATATATTATTCCCATAAATACATTTCTTTATCTAAATAAAAAAAAACAATAAAAGTACACATATTTAGTATCGCCACGTCCATAACGACCCGACCTACAAAGCTGTCCCACTAGTTAACCCCTTCAGTAAACACTGTAAGAAAAAAAAAAAACGAGGCAACAACACTTTATTATCATACCGCCAAACAAAAAGTGGAATAACACGCGATCAAAAAGATGGATATAAATAACCATGGTACTGCTGAAAGTGACATCTTGTCCCGCAAAAAACGAGCCACCACACAGCAACATCAGCAAAAGAATAAAAAAGTTATAGTCCTCAGAATAAAGCGATGCAAAAATAATTATTTTTTCTATAAAATAGTTTTTATCGTATAAAAGCGCCAAAACATAAAAAAAATGATATAAATGAGGTGTCGCTGTAATCGTACTGACCCGAAGAATAAAACTGCTTTATCAATTTTACCAAACGCGGAACGGTATAAACGCCTCCCCCAAAAGAAATTCATGAATAGCTGGTTTTTGGTAATTCTGCCTCACAAAAATCGGAATAAAAAGCAGTCAAAAAATGTCACGTGCCCGAAAATGTTACCAATAAAAACGTCAGCTCGTCCCGCAAAAAACAAGACCTCACATGACTCTGTGGACCAAAATATGGAAAAATTATAGCTCTCAAAATGTGGTAACGCAAAAAATATTTTTTGCAATAAAAAGCGTCTTTCAGTATGTGACGGCTGCCAATCATAAAAATCTGCTAAAAAACCCGCTATAAAAGTAAATCAAACCCCCCTTCATCACCCCCTTAGTTAGGGAAAAATATAAAAATTAAAAAAATGTATTTATTTCCATTTTCCCATTAGGGTTAGGGCTAGCGTTAGGGCTAGGGTTAGGGCTAGGGTTAGGGTTAGGGTTAGGGCTAGGGTTAGGGCTAGGGTTAGGGCTAGGGCTAGGGCTAGGGTTAGGGTTAGGGTTAGGGCTAGGGTTAGGGCTAGGGTTAGGGCTAGGGTTAGGGTTAGGGTTAGGGCTAGGGTTAGGGCTAGGGTTAACTAGGGTTAGGGCTAGGGCTAGGGTTAGGGCTAGGGTTGGGGCTAGGGTTAGGGTTAAGGCTACAGTTAGGGTTGGGGCTAAAGTTAGGGTTAGGGTTTGGATTACATTTGCGGTTGGGATTAGGATTAGGGGTGTGTCTGGGTTAGAGGTGTGGTTAGGGTTACCGTTGGGATTAGGGTTAGGGGTGTGTTTGGATTAGGGTTTCAGTTATAATTGGGGGGTTTCCACTGTTTAGACACCTCAGGGGCTCTCCAAACGCGACATGGCGTCCGATCTCAATTCCAGCCAATTCTGCGTTGAAAAAGTAAAACAGTGCTCCTTCCCTTCCGAGCTCTCTCGTGTGCCCAAACAGGAGTTTACCCCAACATATGGGGTATCAGCGTACTCAGGACAAATTGGACAACAACTTTTGGGGTCCAATTTCTCCTGTTACCCTTGGGAAAATACAAAACTGGGGGCTAAAAAATAATTTTTGTGGGAAAAAAAGAGATTTTTTATTTTCACGGCTCTGCGTTATAAACTGTAGTGAAATACTTGGGGGCTCAAAGTTCTCACAACACATCTAGATAAGTTCCTTGGGGGGTCTAGTTTCCAATATGGGGTCACTTGTGGGGGGTTTCTACTGTTTAGGTACATTAAGGGCTCTGCAAACACAATGTGACGCCTGCAGACCATTCCATCTAAGTCTGTATTCCAAATGGCACTCCTTCCCTTCCGAGCCGTCCCATGCGCCCAAACGCTGGTTCCCGCCCACATATAGGGTATCAGCGCACTCAGGACAAATTGCACAACAACTTTTGGGGTCCAATTTCTCCTGTTACCCTCAGGAAAATACAAAACTGGGGGCTGAAAAATAATTTTGTGGGAAAAAATTTTTGTTTTATTTTTACGGCTCTGCATTATAAACTTCTGTGAAGCTCTTGGTGGGTCAAAGTGCTCACCACACATCTAGATAAGTTCCTTAGGGGGTCTACTTTTCAAAATGGTGTCACTTCTTGGGGGTTTCAATGTTTAGGCACATCAGTGGCTCTCCAAACGCAACATGGCGTCCCATCTCAATTCCTGTCAATTTTGCATTGAAAAGTCAAACGGCGCTCCTTCCCTTCCGAGCTCTCCCATGCGCCCAAACAGTGGTTTACCCCCATATATGGGGTATCAGAGTACTCAGGACAAATTGTACAACAACTTTTTTGTTCCAATTTCTTCTCTTACCATTGGGAAAATAATAAATTGGGGGCGAAAAGATAATTTTTGTGAAAAAAAAATGATTTTTTATTTTTATGGTTCTGCATTATAAACTTCTGTGAAGCACTTGGTGGGTCAAAGTGCTCACCACACCTCTAGATAAGTTCCTTAGGGGGTCTAGTTTCCAAAATGGTGTCACTTGTGGGGGGTTTCAATGTTTAGGCAAATCAGTGGCTCTCCAAACGCAACATGGCGTCCCATCTCAATTCCTGTCAATTTTGCATTGAAAGGTCAAACGGCGCTCCTTCCCTTCCGAGCTCTCCCATGCGCCCAAACAGTGGTTTACCCCCACATATGGGGTATCAGAGTACTCAGGACAAATTGTGCAACAACTTTTGTGGTCCAATTTCTTCTCTTACCATTGGGAAAATAAAAAATTGGGGCCGAAAAGATAATTTTTGTGAAAAAAAATGATTTTTTATTTTTACGGTTCTGCATTATAAACTTCTGTGAAGCACTTGGTGGGTCAAAGTGCTCACCACACCTCTAGATAAGTTCCTTAGGGGGTCTTCTTTCCAAAATGGTGTCACTTGTGGGGGGTTTCAATGCTTAGGCACATCAGTGGCTCTCCAAACGCAACATGGCGTCCCATCTCAATTCCAGTCAGTTTTGCATTGAAAAGTCAAATGGCGCTCCTTCCCTTCCGAGCTCTGCCATGCGCCCAAACTGTGGTTAACCCCCACATATGGGGTATCGGCGTACTCAGGACAAATTGTGCAACAACGTTTGGGGTCCATTTTCTCCTGTAACCCTTGGTAAAATAAAACAAATTGGAGCTGAAGTAATTTTTTTGTGAAAAAAAGTTAAATGTTAATTTTTATTTAAACATTCCAAAAATTCCTGTGAAGCACCTGAAGGGTTAATAAACTTCTTGAATGTGGTTTTGAGAACCTTGAGGGGTGCAGTTTTTAAAATGGTGTCACACTTGGGTATTTTCTATCATATAGACCCCTCAAAATGACTTCAAATGAGATGTGGTCCCTAAAATAAAATGGTGTTGTAAAAATGAGAAATTGCTGGTCAACTTTTAACCCTTATAACTCCCTAACCAAAAAAATTTTGGTTCCAAAATTGTGCTGATGTAAAGTAGACATGTGGGAAGTGTTACTTATTAAGTATTTTATGTGACATATCTCTGTGATTTAATTACATAAAAATTCAAAGTTAGAAAATTGCAAAATTTTCAAAATTTTCGCCAAATTTCCGTTTTTTTCACAAATAAATGCAGGTAATATCAAAGAAATTTTACCACTGTCATGAAGTACAATATGTCACGAGAAAACAATGTCAGAATCACCAGGATCCGTTGAAGCGTTCCAGAGTTATAACCTTGGGGGTAAAGGGGTTAACAGAGCCCCCAAATTTTACTCAAATACACTTCTTATATTAGTAGTCAGGAATATGTAATAAAATAAGGGATATGAAATGGTTTACTGTATGTAAACCATGTCTCATATCCTGTCGGGTTTGTGAAGGAGATAGTAAAAGCCGGCAATTGAATTACCGGCTATTCTGCTATCTATCTCTGTATTAAATATATATATATATATATATATATATATATATATATATATATATATATATATATACATAGGGGTCTCAGTGACATATATATGTATATATACCTATTCTATGTGTATATAGCTATTCTATCTTTTCTATTCTAATCTGCCAGTGTGATTTTACTGTACACAGCACTGATTTGCCGGCTTTTCAAAGGACACCAGTGCGTAAAAATCGGACAGCAATACAGATGTCATATGGAAGTTGCGATAAAAAAATCGCATGACACTCGCATGACAATTGCATGATTTACCTCTGTTTTTTCGGTCCGTAAATCGGACCGTTTTTTTTCTCTCAAGTGGAAAAGAGCCCTAAAATGCAATAACGGGCGATTAAACAATCGTATCCACACCAAAATGGTATCATTAAATATGTCAGCTTGACACGCAAAAAATAAGGCCTCACCCAACCCCATATCACGAAAAATGGAGACGCTATGGGTATTGGAAAATGACTCAATTTTTTTTTTTAGCAAAGTTTTTTGTTACCACTTAAATGAAAAAGAACCTATACATGTTTGGTATCTGCAAACTCATAATGATCTGGAAATCATAATAGCAGGTGCATTTAGTGCACATGTTTAAATAAAAAAAAAAAACAGTTGTGGAATTACACTTTTTTTGCAATTTCACCGCACTTGGAATTTTTCTCCCGTTTTTGAATACACGATATCATGAAACCAATGGTGTCATTCAAAAGTACAACTCGTCCCGCAAAAAACAAGCCCTCACATGGCTTGAACAGCAGAGGCTGGAATGATGGGACGGCGGGATCCTGCCTACACAGTGCGGCACAAGGAAGATTCCTCCTGGTCAGACATCTGGAAGCAGTTATTTCCACATTATGACAGCAGCATTGCTGACATCAAAATGTCCAAAAGTAATTATGACAATTTACACTGTACTGTCTCTCTCTGTCTGTCTGTCTCTCTATATACAGTATATACATATAGTGTGTATTGCTAAATATGTAATATATACACTATGTCAAAACATATCTAAACATATAGATTTGCGCTATAAGCACACATATATTTATCTAACTCCTCCTACACACCGCCATCTAATAGTGTGCTGTACAGGGAATTGTTTGTCCCCCATGATATGTGTGTTGGTCATATATGCTGCCATCATTGCATTGATTATTGTACTATACACTGGACAAGTATCCCTGGGGGTCACATACTAACTACTGGAGTAATATGTGTGATGCGGCTGCAGTGCAGTTTAGCTCATCCTCCACCAGGGGGTGCTGGTGAGGGAAGAGAGGTTGCACACTCACAGCGTAGCAACACTGAACAGCCACACAGTCGTCACAGGTAACGAAAGAGTGGTCAGACAAGCAGAGTCAGAAACTGTCAGGAGCAGAATTACCAGAGGTAGCAGCAATGAACAAAGTCAGAGACAAGCCAGAAGTCAGAGCCAAACGGACGCTCGGTATCCAAAACGAGAGACGATAGACGGAGTCAGTGGTACAAGCCAGAAGTCAGAGCCAAACGGACGCTCGGTATCCAAAAGGAGAGACGATAGACGGAGTCAGTGGTACAAACCAGAAGTCAAAGCCGGTCAGGGAACGAGGTATCAGAGACGGAAAGCAAGAGGCGGGGTACCGAGATCAGGCCGAGTCCTACACTGTAAAGAAAACCACCAGACGAACACTAAGTCATGGATAGGGAACAGGTCTCACACAAATACGGGAAGTCAGAGGCAGAAGGATCACCAGGATATATGGGTCAGCTGCTCTAGCCTGGAAGCATGAATTATCACTGACACTGATCAGCAGTCTGCAGAGGACTGAAAAAGCACTGCCAGCTCCAAAACGAGGCAGAGGGCGTTAACCCCCGCATGAACAGTCCCAGAGAGAGGATAGCAGAAACCAAATTCCGGACTGGATTGTGACAACATGATATTTGTTCAATTAAGCACAAAAATTTCCCGAAATGGGTATCAATACCATTAAATTGAAAAAAATCAAATACCAATATCACAAAAAAGGCCTCACTGGGTGTAAAAGCACAGAAGAGGTCAAGGAGTTTTCTAAACACAAATATAAATTTTATTATTTACTCACATGTAAAATCCATACCAATTCAGAGTAAAGCTACCATAACAGGGCAAACGGAAGTAGGTAATGTATATCTATAATATTAGAATCCACATGGAAGAAAAACTTGGACATACAAAATTGAGTTTAAAATAGAGCACTATATACCATGAACACCTCATGTATAAATACAACAAAGTTCAGAAAAAAATTAATAAACAAGATCAATATGCATAAGCAACCAATAGGCCTATATAGGCATCATGCTTAAGTAAGATGGCGCTTGAAAGCAAGGATCCTATGAACAAAAGTGCTTAACGAAATGACACTAGAGGTATGGTATACCTATAGAAAAGTGCCCCAGTGCATAATGTGCAAATTTAAGTAATGAGAAGTTACCCAGCCAAGTTAGAACTCACATGTCTTTAGTAGTGTTGAGCGATACCGTCCGATATTTGAAAGTATCGGTATCGGATGGTATCGGCCGATATCCGAATAATATCGGATATCGCCGATACCGATATCCGATACCAATACAAGTCAATGGGACACAAATATCGGAAGGTATCCTCTATGGTTCCCAGGGTCTGAAGGAGAGGAAACTCTCCTTCAGGCCCTAGGATCCATATTGATGTGTAAAATAAAGAATAAAAATAAAAAATATTAATATACTCACCCTCGGACGCGCCCTGGTTGTCACCGCTGCAACCGCCATGATTCCCTTCCTAAGAATGAGTGCGTTAAGGACCTTCGATGACGTCGCAGTCACAAGCTGCGATGTCACCGAAAGGTCCTTAACGCGCTCATTCTTAGGAAGGGAATCATGGCGGTGGCAGCGGTGACAACCAGGGCGCGTCCGAGGGTAAGTATATCAATATTTTATATCGCTTTTTGATGGGGTTAGTGGAGCAATTGCAATGTGCACGGATGGCAATTAAATGGTGCCCGACAACCACAATATATAATTGATAAAAGTGGAAGGCCATGGCATAATATGAGTCAAACCCTTCTGTATTTATACAATCTATTAAAATGTAAAAAAAACACGTTTGTGTATCTACAAAGCATATGAGCATCAGAAACCATCATATACAGTGGCATGTAAAAGTTTGGGCATCCCTGGTCAAAATTACTGTTATTGTGAACAGTTAAGCAAGTTGAAGATGAAATGAGCTCTGAAAGGCCTAAAGTTAAAGATGACACATTTCCTTTGTATTTTAGGCAAAAAAATTTGTAATTTTTAAAATGTTATAAATTACAAAAAAGAAAATGGACCAATGCAAAAGGATGGACACCCATGGAGATTTGTGTGCTGAAATAACTTTGACCAATGTTTCATACATTACCGTAATTAGCCTGTTAGGGTAATGGCTTATTCACTATCATCGTTAGGAAAGGCCACGTGATGCAAATTTTCTAGCTTTATTAAAACTCAGTCTCTTCTAACCTTGTGCTAAAATCAGCAGCCATAGGTTCTTCTAAGCAGCTGCCTAGTACTCTGAAAATGAAAATGGTGGAGGCCTACAAAGCACGAGATGGCTATAAGAAGAAAGCAAAGGGTTTTCAAGTTGTCCTTTCCTCAGTACGAAATGTAATTAAGAAATGGCAGTTAACTTGAACAGTGGAGGTCAAGATAAGGTCTGGAAGACCAAACAAATTTTCATTGAGAGCTGCTCATAGGATTTCTAAAGAGGCAAATCAGAACTCCTGATTGACTGCAAAAGATCT
Source organism: Ranitomeya imitator (assembly GCF_032444005.1). Lineage (NCBI taxonomy): Eukaryota > Metazoa > Chordata > Amphibia > Anura > Dendrobatidae > Ranitomeya > Ranitomeya imitator. Next base: position 735,814,897 of record NC_091284.1, on the reverse strand, counting down.
TCAGAAAGATTTAGCAGACTTTGGAGTTGTGGTACATTGTTCTACTTTTCAGAAACACCTGCAAAAATATAGCCATTATGGAATAGTCATCAGAAGAAAATCTCTCCTGCATCCTCACCATAAAATTCATGTTCAGAAGTATGCAAAATAACATCTAAACAAGCCAAGTGCATCTTGGAAACAAGTCCTACAGATCAATGAGGTTAAAATAGAACTCTTTAGCCGCAACAATTAAACGTACTGTATGTGTGGAGAAAAAATGGCACAGAAATTCAGGAAAAGAACATCTTGCCAACTATTAAACATTATGGTGGATCAATCAGGCTTTGAGGTTGTGTTGCATCCAGTGGCATGTTGAACATTTTATGGGTAGAGGGAAGAATGAAATCAATGAAATTTCAACAGATTTTTGATGCAAACATAACACTGTCTGTAGAAAAGCTCAAGATGAAGAGAGGATGGCTTCTACAAATGCACAATGATCCTCAATAGACTACCTCAAAGGTGCAAGCTGAAGGCTTTATAATGACCCTCACAGTCCTCTGATCTGAACATCATTGAACATTTGTAGCTAGACCTCAGAATAGCAGCATATGCAAGACAACCTAGGAATCTCACAGAACTGGATGAATTTTCCAAGGAAGAATTGATGAAAATCCCTCAAACAAGAATTCAAAGACTCTTGCCCAACTACGAAAAACATATACAAGCTGTGAAACTTTCAAAAGGGGGCACTACTAAGTACTAACCATGCAGGGTGCCAAACTTTTGCATCGGGCCATTTTCCTTTTTGTAATTTTTAAAATTTAAAAGATGAAAATATATATTTTTTGCCAATAATACAAAGGAAATGACTGTTGGCCTTTCAGAGATCATTTCATCTTTAACTTGCTTAACTGATAACAATAAACACTAGAAAAAGTCAGAGATGCTTACCTGGCCAGGCCTCCAAACAATTGCACTATCAGGGTGCAGTGGACCCGATTAAAGATGGCAGCAACACAGGTGCAGCAATACCGATGAAACAGCCACTCTCAACCTACTAATCCATGGAGGGGGTGGCTGTTTGGTATATTAACCCCTTTCTGACATGTGACGTACTATCCCGTCGAGGTGGGGTGGGCCCGTATGACCACCGACAGGATAGTACGTCATAGCGATCGGCCGCATTCACGGGGGGAGCGTGGCCGATCGCGGCCGGGTGTCAGCTGACTATCGCACCTGACATCCGGCACTATGTGCCAGAAGCGATCACTGACCGCCCCCGGCACAATAACCCCCGGCACACTGCGATCAAACATGATCGCAGTGTTCCGGCGGTATAGGGAAGCATCGCGCAGGGAAGGGGCTCCCTGCGGGCTTCCCTGAGACCCCCGGAGCAACGCGATGTGATCGCGTTGCTCCGAGGGTCTTCTACCTTCCTCCCTGCAGCAGGCCCGGATCCAAAATGGCCACGGGGCTGCATCCGGGTCCTGCAGGGAGGTGGCTTCACAGCGACTGCTCAGAGCAGGCGCCCGGAAGCTTCTATGAGTGCACGTCAGATCGCTGATCTGACACAGTGAACAGCAAAGTGTCAGATCAGCGATCTTATACTATAACATGATGCTCCCCACCTTCCCCCCCGGGGCAATGTTATAGTGTTAAAAAAAAATATATTCACATGTGTAAAAAAAATTTAAAAAAATTCCGGAAAAAAAAAATATATATTGTTCCCATAAATACATTTCTTTATCTAAATAAAAAAAAACAAATAATAAAAGTACACATATTTAGTATCGCCGCGTCCGTAACGACCCAATCTATAAAAGTGTCCCACTAGTTAACCCCTTCAGTGAACACCGTAAAAAAAAAAAAAAAAAACGAGGCAAAAAACAATGTGTTAAGGACCGGCGGAACGCACCAAGTATAGATGATATGACACTAGGTGCGTTCGCAGTCCGAGGTCCACCGTGCAGGTAAAAGACCCTGCTGCTAGTAAGACGGACTATATGGCGGTACTAAGAATACACACATGGGTTAACTTCACCCTGCGTGAAGGAAGCGATCCTGTTGCGTCACAGGAGCGCAGTACCACACATAGAGCGCGAGCAAGAAGTCAGCGAACTCAACCCCTACACAGGATTGAAGTCCGATTAGACACTTGCTGGCACAACACCGCAACTGGGTGTATAAGGAAACATAAAATAGAATCAATAGGCACGAGAGTGCGTGCGGTGCCGCACTGACGGACGCCACTAACCACCCAGGCTTGGGTAAGGAAAGCGCAGAGGAAGCGCACGGCGCCGTACTGGCGGACACAGCAACAGGACGCTGTGATGTGTGTTACGTGCAGATGGTTAGTCGGGCGCTAGATAGCTACCATCATCCGCGAGCAGTCAACAACTCTAGGGAGGAATACTTAGGAGCTTTCATCCATCGACATACATCCATCTACACACACACATAATATCAAGACAATACTAGCGCATGGCCGTGCGGTCATGCGCAGTTTATATAGTTGCAGCACAGGAAGCTGCTACTGAAGTTTTTGCCCTTTCAGGACCTTCCAGAAGGACCAATGGAAAGTGCTGCAGTACCTGAGCATGTTTTGCCCTTTCAGGACCTTCCAGAAGGACCAATGGAATGTACTGCAGCACCTGAGCATGTGACCGAACATGTGGCCCTCGACCTCCAATGGGAGACCCTGCCCTGGGCATGCTCAGACAGAGAAAAGCAGGACTTAGATCCAGAAACGTCCACTCGCCGCTGCCCAGCACTGGCTTCAATGGCAGAAGCAGGAGAAGCAGCAGTAACTCTTCGCACAGAGTCAGACTGAGCGAGACGCTGGGATCGACGTCCCTGCCGAGCAGTCTCCACTGCAGCTGGAGAAGAATGGGAGACCGCAGCGGAGACGGATCGAGATTCCCCCTGTGCAGCAGAGGAAACTCGACTCCCAACATGCCCCCCCCTCCTTGGGCCTCGCTACGTTCGAAGGCAGCAATGAGCTGCGGGGCCCGAATGTGCTCAACAGGCTCCCAGGACCTGTCCTCGGGGCCATAACCCTTCCAGTCTACCAAATAAAATTTTTTGCCACGTACCACCTTGAACCCCAAAATAGCGTTCACCTCATAATCGTCCGTAGACGAACCCGATGTCCCAGCAGATGACTCGGAAAACCGGGACATATACACGGGTTTCAAGAGGGACACATGAAAGGTGTCGGTGATACCCAGGCGTGGCGGAAGGGCCAGACGGTAGACCACAGGATTAACCTGTTCGAGGACCTTGAAGGGACCCAAGTAGCGAGGTGCAAACTTAGTGGACTCTACACGCAGCCTGATGTTACGGGCGGAGAGCCACACTAAATCGCCAGGAGCAAAGGTCGGGGCAGGGCGCCGATGTGCATCGGCGGAGGACCTCATTCTCTCCTTCGAGGCCCGAATGGCATCCTGAGTGCGGTCCCAAATGTCCCGTGCCTCCACTGCCCAGTCTGCCACCCTGGAGTCAGCAGAGGACACGGGCATAGGCACAGGAACCCGCGGATGCTGGCCGTAATTAAGGAGGAAAGGAGTTTGACCGGTGGAGTCAGCTACAGCGTTATTAAGGGCGAACTCTGCCCATGGTAATAAAGATGCCCAGTCATCCTGCCTGGCAGAAACAAAATGTCGCAGATATGTGACCAGAGTCTGATTGGCCCTCTCCACCAACCCATTCGTCTCGGGATGATATGCGGAAGAGAGATTTAACTCAATGCTGAGAAGACGACAAAGCTCTCTCCAAAACCGAGATGCAAACTGGGGACCGCAGTCACTGACAATTTTGTCTGGCATGCCGTGTAGACGTGTCTTATGAACAACGCTGCCAAGGCCCGTGCAGAAGGTAACCGTGGGAGCGGCACCAAATGCACCATTTTCGAGAAATGATCGGTAACGACCCAAATGACGGTACAGCCGCGAGACTTGGGCAAACCCACCACAAAGTCCATCCCGACCATCTCCCAGGGCCTGTCTGCGACCGGCAAGGGATAGAGTAACCCAGACGGCCGTTGTCGAGGAGACTTATTTTTGGCGCATGAGACACACGCCAGAACGTAATCTCTGACATCTCGGAGCATATGCGGCCACCAGTACGTCCTCGCCAGCAGCTCAGATGTCCTTTTTGTCCCAAAGTGTCCACCCACCCTGGAGGAATGAGCCCAAGAGAGAACCTCCGGTCGCAAATTTATGGGCACAAAAGTCTTGCCCGGAGGCACAGACTCAAGCGACACCGGAGCCACGGTTCTCAAGCTCTCAGAAGGAACAATAAGCCGAGGCTCTCCTTCCTCCTCCTCAGATGACACAACAGAGCGAGAAAGAGCATCAGCTCGAATGTTCTTCTCCCCAGCGAGATAATGGAGGGTGAAGTGGAATCGGGAGAAGAATAAGGACCATCTGGCCTGGCGAGAATTTAGCCGCTGGGCTGTTTGCAAATATAGCAAATTTTTGTGGTCTGTAAAAACTTGAAAGGGAAAACGAGCCCCCTCCAAGAGATGTCTCCACTCTGAGAAAGCCAGTTTCATCGCTAGCAACTCCCTGTCCCCGATGGAATAATTCCTCTCCGCTGGTGTGAAGGTCTTGGAGAAGAAGAAGCACGGATGCTTCCGACCTTGAGCATCCTTTTGGAAGAGGACTGCTCCAGCACCAACGGAAGAGGCATCCACCTCCATTATAAACGGCTTATCGACATCGGGACGATGTAGGATGGAAGCGCTAGCAAAATGAGACTTAGTAGAAGAAAAGGCCCTGGAGACCTCTTCAGACCACACTTTGGGATTTGCTCCCTTCTTGGTGAGGGCTACCAAGGGAGCTACCAAAGTTAAGAAATGGGGAATGAACTGGCGGTAATAATTAATGAACCCCATAAAGCGCTGCATCACTTTAAGTGAATGGGGTTCTTGCCAGTCCATCACAGCCTGTAGTTTGGCAGGATCCATAGCCAATCCCTGGGCAGAGATGATATAACCCAGGAAAGGTAAAGACTCCTGCTCAAACACACACTTCTCCAACTTTGCGTAAAAAGAGTTTGCCCGTAAGAGGTCGAAGACTCTGCCAACATCTCTCCGGTGGGAGTCAATATCTGGAGAGAAGATGAGAATATCATCCAGATAGACTACAACCGAGGTGGAAAGCATATCCCGGAAGATGTCGTTGACAAAGTCTTGGAAAACGGCTGGGGCATTACAAAGCCCGAAGGGCATCACCAGATACTCATAGTGCCCATCTCTGGTGTTAAACGCCGTCTTCCATTCGTCCCCCTCACGGATGCGAATCAGGTTATAAGCTCCCCGCAGGTCTAATTTGGTAAATACCTTAGCTCCCCGTAGCCTATCAAAAAGCTCAGAAATCAGGGGCAGCGGGTACTTATTCTTAACGGTGATGGCGTTAAGACCCCTGTATTCTATGCAAGGACGCAATTCACCATTCTTCTTCTGTACGAAGAAGAACCCTGCCCCTGCTGGTGACACTGACTTCCTAATAAACCCTCTTGCCAAATTCTCCTGGATGTATTGGGACATAGCCTCCGTTTCCGGGAGAAAGAGGGGATAGACACGTCCCCGAGGAGGTTCTGCTCCAGGCAAGAGATCTATAGGACAGTCATAGGGACGGTGAGGCGGAAGGGTCTCCGCGGCCTTTTTGGAAAAGACGTCTGCATAGGACCAATAGTATTTGGGGAGAGTAGAGAGATCTGCGGGTATCTCAGTGGTGGAAACCTGAACGCACTCTTTCACACATCTGCCCTTACAAGATTCACTGCAACCCAATATCCTCCCAGAGGTCCACTCAATATGTGGGGAGTGGAAACGGAGCCAGGGTATTCCCAGCAGAATCTCATCCATTCCCTCGGGAAGGACAAGAAGGGAAATAATCTCCTGGTGGGATGGGGACATAGCTAACGTGAAAGGGACAGTCTGATGTGTGATCTGTAACGGAAGTGTCGACCCATTCACCACTCTAACGGTTACTGGTTTGGCAAGCATAACCAGAGGTATTGCGTGGCGCAGAGCAAAAGCAGAAGACATAAAATTTCCCTCTGCTCCTGAATCCACACAAAGCTCTACTGTAAGAGTGGAAGAGCCTAACAGGATTGTCCCTTTAAAGGACAATTTGGAGGAAAATGCCGCTGTGTCCAGTGAACCTCCTCCAATGGACACTGGACGCGACCGTTTTCCCGACCGCCGTGGACATTTATTAGCGTAATGTCCCGGTTGCTGGCAATTTTTACACACCACAGGTACTCGAGCGGTCTGAGACCTAGGTCCCGCTCGAGAAACCTCCATGGCCTCATGGGAGTCGGACGCCATTACAGGAGATTCTAGAGGTTTGGCAAAGGTGGGAGCCAGCCGAAACCTCTGCCTACACTGGGTCCGCTCCAACCTCCGTTCGTTAAAACGGAGATCGATGTGGGTAGCAATAGTAATAAGCTCCTCCAGTGTGGCGGGAATCTCCCTGGTGGCCAAGGCGTCCTTTACATGATCTGCCAGTCCTTTCCAGAACACCGGAATAAGAACTTTATCCGGCCATTCCAGCTCAGAAGCTAGAGTCCGGAATAGGATGGCGAACTGGCTGACCATGGACGAAGCCTGAGTAATTGCCAACAATTGGAGCGCGGTATCGTGGGTGACACGGGGTCCCAAAAAGACCTGCCTCAGAACGTCCAGGAAGATAGGAGCACTCTGTACCACACGATCACCACGTTCCCAAAGCGGCGTTGCCCACTCCAACGCCCTGCCCGACAAAAGAGATAAAATGAATCCCACTTTCGCCCGTTCCGTAGGAAAACGTGCAGCCAGCAGCTCGAGATGTATGGAGCACTGGCTCACGAATCCCCGACATAGCTTACTGTCACCAGCAAACTTGTCTGGAAGCGGGAGACGGGATAAGGTCGGAGCAGGGGTGGCAGTGGACAAACTGGCTGCAGCTGCACTAGCAGCCTGAACAGCGACAGCAGTAACGTCCACAGCTGAGGTTGCACGCTCTAGAGCCGCCAACCTACCCTCCAACTGCTGTAGACGCTGACCGTCCGCCATTTACTAGCCAGACCTTGGCGCTAGTATTATGTTAAGGACCGGCGGAACGCACCAAGTATAGATGATATGACACTAGGTGCGTTCGCAGTCCGAGGTCCACCGTGCAGGTAAAATACCCTGCTGCTAGTAAGACGGACTATATGGCGGTACTAAGAATACACACATGGGTTAACTTCACCCTGCGTGAAGGAAGCGATCCTGTTGCGTCACAGGAGCGCAGTACCGCACATAGAGCGTGAGCAAGAAGTCAGCGAACTCAACCCCTACACAGGATTGAAGTCCGATTAGACATTTGCTGGCACAACACCGCAACTGGGTGTGTAAGGAAACTTATAAAATAGAATCAATAGGCACAAGAGTGCGTGCGGTGCCGCACTGACGGACGCCACTAACCACCCAGGCTTGGGTAAGGAAAGCGCAGAGGAAGCGCACGGCGCCGTACTGGCGGACACAGCAACAGGACGCTGTGATGTGTGTTACGTGCAGATGGTTAGTCGGGCGCTAGATAGCTACCATCATCCGCGAGCAGTCAACAACTCTAGGGAGGGATACTTAGGAGCTTTCATCCATCGACATACATCCATCTACACACACATAATATCAAGACAATACTAGCGCATGGCCGTGCGGTCATGCGCAGTTTATATAGTTGCAGCACAGAAAGCTGCTACTGAAGTTTTTGCCCTTTCAGGACCTTCCAGAAGGACCAATGGAAAGTGCTGCAGTACCTGAGCATGTTTTGCCCTTTCAGGACCTTCCAGAAGGACCAATGGAATGTACTGCAGCACCTGAGCATGTGACCGAACATGTGGCCCTCGACCTCCAATGGGAGACCCTGCCCTGGGCATGCTCAGACAGAGAAAAGCAGGACTTAGATCCAGAAACGTCCACTCGCCGCTGCCCAGCACTGGCTTCAATGGCAGAAGCAGGAGAAGCAGCAGTAACTCTTCGCACAGAGTCAGACTGAGCGAGACGCTGGGATCGACGTCCCTGCCGAGCAGACTCCACTGCGGCTGGAGAAGAATGGGAGACCGCATCGGAGACGGATCGAGATTCCCCCTGTGCAGCAGAGGAAACTCGACTCCCAACACAATGCTTTATTATCATTCCACAAAAAGTGGAATAACACGCGATCAAAAAGATGGATATAAATAACCATGGTACCACTGAAATGTCATCTTGTCCCGCAAAAAACGAGCTGCCATACAGCATCATCAGCGAAAAAATAAAAAAGTTATAGTCCTCAGACTAAAGCGATGCAAAAATAATTATTTTTTCTATAAAATAGTTTTTATCATATAAATGCGCCAAAACATAAAAAAAATGATATAAATGAGGTATCGCTGTAATCGTACTGACCCGAAGAATAAAACTGATTTATCAATTTTACCAAACGCGGAATGGTATAAACGCCCCCCCCAAAAGAAATTCATGAATAGCTGGTTTTTGGTCATACTGCCTCACAAAAATCGGAATAAAAACCGATCAAAAAATGTCATGTGCCCGAAAATGTTACCAATAAAAACATCAACTCGTCCCGCAAAAAACAAGACCTCACATGACTCTGTGGACCAATATATGGAAAAATTATAGCTTTCAAAATGTGGTAACGCAAAAAATATTTTTTGCAATAAAAAGCATCTCTTAGTGTGTGACGGCTGCCAATCATAAAAATCCGCTAAAAAACCCGCTATAAAAGTAAATCAAACCCCCTTCATCACCCCCTTAGTTAGGGAAAAAAAATAAAAATAAAAAATGTATTTATTTCCATTTTCCCGTTAGGGTTAGGGCTAGGGTTAGGATTATGGCTAGGGCTAGGGTTAAGGCTACAGTTAGGGTTGGAGCTAAAGTTAGGGTTAGGGTTGGGGCTAAAGTTAGGGTTAGGGTTTGGATTACATTTACAGTTGGGAATAGGGTTGGGATTAGGGTTAGGGGTGTGTCAGGGTTAGAGGTGTGGTTAGGGTTACCATTGGGATTAGGGTTAGGGGTGTGTTTGGATTAGGGTTTCAGTTATAATTGGGGGTTTTCACTGTTTAGGCACATCAGGGGCTCTCCAAACGTGACATGACGTCCGATCTCAATTCCAGTCAATTCTGCTTTGAAAAAGTAAAACAGTGCTCCTTCCCTTCCGAGCTCTCCCATGCGCCCAAACAGGGGTTTACCCCAACATATGGGGTATCAGCATACTCAGGACACATTGGACAACAAAAATGATTTTTTATTTTCACAGCTCTGCGTTATAAACTGTAGTGAAACACTTGGGGGTTCAAAGTTCTCACAACACATCTAGATAAATTCCTTGGGGGGTCTAGTTTCCAATATGGGGTCACTTGTGGGGGATTTCTACTGTTTAGGTATATTAGGGGCTCTGCAAACGCAATGTGACGAATGCAGACCATTCCATCTAAGTCTGCATTCCAAATGGCGCTCCTTCCCTTCCGAGCTCTCCCATGCACCCAAACGATGGTTCCCCCCCACATATGGGGTATCAGCGTACTCAGGACAAATTGTACAACAACTTTTGGGGTCCAATTTCTTCTCTTACCCTTGGGAAAATAAAAAATTGGGGGCAAAAAAATCATTTTTGTGAAAAAATATGATTTTTTATTTTTACGGCTCTGCATTATAAACTTCTGTGAAGCACTTGGAGGGTCAAAGTCATCACCACACATCTGGATAAGTTCCTTAGGGGGTCTACTTTCTAAAATGGTGTCACTTTGTGGGGGGTTTCAATGTTTAGGCACATCAGTGGGTCTCCAAACGCAACATGCCGTCCCATCTCAATTCCTGTCAATTATTGCAAAGTCAAACGGCGCTCCTTCTCTTCCGAGCTCTCCCATGCGCCCAAACAGTGGTTTACCCCCACATATGGGGTATCAGCGTACTCAGGACAAATTGTACAACGACTTTTGGGGTACAATTTCTTCTCTTACCATTGGGAAAATAAAAAATTGGGGGCGAAAAGATCATTTTTGTGAACAAATATGATTTTTTTATTTTTACGGCTCTGCATTATAAACTTCTGTGAAGCACTTGGTGGGTCAAAGTGCTCACCACACATCTAGATAAGTTCCTTAGAGGGTCTACTTTCCAAAATGGTGTCACTTGTGGGGAGTCTCAATGTTTAGGAACATCAGTGGCTCTCCAAACGCAACATGGTGTCCCATCTCAATTCCTGTCAATTTTGCATTGAAAAGTCAAACGGCGCTCCTTCCCTTCCGAGCTCTCCCATGCGCCCAAACAGTGGTTTACCCCACATATGGGGTATCAGCGTACTCAGGACAAATTGTACAACAACTTTTGGCGTCCATTTTCTCCTGTTACCCTTGGTAAAATAAAACAAATTGGAGCTGAAGTAAATTTATTGTGAAAAAAAGTTAAATGTTCATTTTTATTTAAACATTCCAAAAATTCCTGTGAAACATCTGAAGGGTTAATAAACTTCTTGAATGTGGTTTTGTGCACCTTGAGGGGTGCAGTTTTTAGAATTGTGTCACAATTGGTTATTTTCTATGATATAGACCCCTCAAAATGACTTCAGATGAGATGTGGTCCCTAAAACAAAATGGTGTAAAAATGAGAAATTGCTGGTCAACTTTTAACCCTTATAACTCCCTAACCAAAAAAATTTTGGTTCCAAAATTGTGCTGATGTAAAGTAGACATGTGGGAAATGTTACTTAATAAGTATTTTGTGTGACATATCTCTGTGATTTAATTGCATAGAAATTCAAAGTTGGAAAATTGCAAATTTTTCAAAAGTTTCACCAAATTTCTGTTTTTTTTCACAAATAAACGCAGGTAATATCAAAGAAATGTTACCTGTGACATGAGTACAATATGTTACGAGAAAACAATGTCAGAATCACCGGAATCCGTTGAAGCGTTCCAGAGTTATAACCTCACTAGGTGGTTGCCCGATTCTAACGCATCGGGTATTCTAGAATATGTATGTCCACGTAGTATATTGCCCAGCCACGTAGTAGATTGCTCAGCCACGTAGTATATTGTTCAGCCACGTAGTAGATTGCCCAGTTACATTGTATATTGCCCAGTGACGTAGTATATTGCCCAGTTACATTGTATATTGCCCAGTGACATAGTATACAGCAGAGCCACATAGTATATTGCCCAGTTACATAGTATATTGCCCAGTGACGTAGTATATTGCCCAGTGACGTAGTATACAGCACAGAGCCACGTAGCATATTGCACAGCCCATGTAGTATATTGCCCAGCTATGTAGTATATTGCCCAGCCACGTATGACACAGGTTAAAAAAATAAAAAATAAACATATACTCACCTTCCGCAGGCGCGTTGTAGCACTGTCGCCTGTGTGGGGTGCAGGCGGCATCTTCCAGTCCCAGGGTGTGCTGACGTCGCGGTCACGTGACCGTGTCATGGTCACATGACCGTGATGTCACGGCAGGTCCTTGTCGTGCAGGACCTGTCATGACGTCGCGGTCACATGACCGTGTAGCGGTCACATGACCGTGATGTCACGGCAGGTCCTTTCCACGCAGGTGCGCAGGATTTGTGATGACGTAGCGGTCACATGACCGTGACGTCATGGCAGGTCCTTCTGCCAGACCATCCGTGCGACCGGAACGTGCCGGTTGCATCGCGAAGAGCGGGAAAGGCGGCGTAGGTGAGTATATAATCTTTTTTAATTTTTTTATTATTATTTTTAACATTCGATGTTTTTACTATTGGCGCTGCATAGGCTGCATCAATAGTAAAAAACTTGGTCACACAGGGTTAATAGCAGCGGTAATTATTCACATACAGGTAATGCAGAGCATCTGGATTATAGCCTATTAGTGACACCCATACTTTTAGATCAGGTGGGCTGCCCAGTGCTAACCAAAAGCATCCGGTGTGAACAGAGGCCACAGTTTACAGAGCTAAAAAACACATATCAATATATGTGAGGTATTAGTTGATATTTTGGACAAAATATGGAATCTCGTAACCTACGTCAAGGGTCCTCACGTTTGCGATTCCTATCACTAAACAACAAGCAAGAGCTCACCGACACAACAAGAGGACTTAGAAATACTCCAATAAAATGTTCAAAAAACACCAGAAAAAAGCAGAGATGCTTACCTGCCAAGTCCTCCAAACAAATGCACTATCAGGGTGCAGTGGACCAGATTAAAGATGGCAGCAAGATGACCCAGTTATATATAATATACCAATCGTACTTAACCCTGACACGACTTTTTAAAATGGGTCGTTTCCAAACATCAGAATGTCTGCGATGTCACTCATTAGATGCAGATTTCATTCACATGATATGGATGTGCCCTATCATTCTCCATTACTGGAAAGAGGTGACTTCACTATTATCATCTTTGCTGTCAATTCCTGTTCCCCTTGATCCATTGACTTGTTTATTTGGAGTATGGGATGAGGAGACTTGGGATCATTATACCGGTATCTTCCTACGAGAGACGCTTTTCATGGCACAGAAGGTATTGGCACTGCGGTGGATGGGGGGCTCGTGTCCATCTCTTAGAACTTGGATTGAATTAGTAAACTCGATTATTCCATATGAACGTACATTGTATCAAAACAGAGGATGTCCGGGCAAATTTGATAAAATCTGGGGTAGATGGAATTCTTCCCATCTTACTTTATAGATCCACAATGATCGGGCATTGGTGCTGAGAGTTGGGTCCTCTTATTTTGTTTTTGGGACGTGGCATGAGGGACAAGTACAATGCAAAGTCTTTTTTGAGCGGCGAACTAGTAGTTATTGTAGTTGTAGTTATAGTTTAGGACTTGCGACTCCATGTTTCTACTTATATAATTTATGTGATTTGACATACACAAGTCGCTACACTTTTGATAATATTCCATAGATTATAAAGGATAACACTTTAGGTATAAATAAAGGTACGCATTTTATTGTATGTTTAACAATGCATATAATTATATGTACTTTATATTGTGTTCAACAATAATGGATACAAATGTGTATGCAAAATGGTTTAATTTTGCTGTTAATAAACAAATAAAAAAAAAGATGGCAGCAACACAGATGATGGAACAGCCACTCTCAACCCTTTACTGAGGGGCCCCATATTGGCTGCGGGGTCTGCCACTATGGGCAGTATGCTCCTGCACACAAGGACCCCCCTCCACCTTCCAGCCCCAATGCAGCTGCAGTCCGCCCCCTCCTGTGTGTAATCTAGGCAGAATAATGCCTTGTGGATTACTTTTAGTAATAATTCTGCAAGGCATACAATTGTTTTGTCAAGTTCAATGTTTACTTTATTTAAAAGAGTAATATACATTTTCACAGCAGATCTTCCATTATTATTATTATTAATAAATATTTTATACTTGATGTCTTTTCTATGTTTGTAAAAGATCTTTTTGTTAGAAGCTTACCTCCCTTGAGAAGAAAGAATGGGGCATGTTGAAATTCGATGTTCCTGATCACCCACCTCAACATCCGACAACTAGCAGGCAAAGATCAGCTAAATATGTCATTACCATTAGATGAAATCAGCTGATGTCAGTCTGATGCGCGCATTGATCCTTACTACACCCATGTAAATAAATATTCCAGGTGTGGCTGGCTCAGACGTTGCTTCAAATCTGTATTTTTGGCAAACTTCTTGAGTAAATGCATCATTTCATTATTGAAGTGATCAGGTGGATTCTGTGCCCCTGTAGAAATAATGATTAGCAGATGAGTAAAATATCCATACAATACAACCCCTTGCTCAAAAGTGTGAAATGGTGTTAATGTGGAATTCACATCTCCATAAAGTGATGGCCAGGGCCGGAACAAGTGGTAGGCAGGGTAGGCACCCACCGAGGGCACTACCTCCTGCCTCGCTGCAAGGGAGCGCACTTTAGGTTAAAAAATGACATGGTTGAATTCCTGCTGCTGCCTGCCCCTTTCTGGAGGCTGCAGGCCTTCACCCCTCTCTCTGCCTGTGCTTCAGCCGTCGCTACCTCCCTGCCCTATTGGATTTGCATCAGTAAGGCGCAAATACAATTACTGTGATTGCCACCTGGACAGGAGCAGAGGAGCTGTAATCTGCTCCCGTCTCTGCCAGAAACTCTGTCAGAATGCAGGCCACTGTTGGAGACAGCGCACGCAGGGGACAGCAGATGATGTGATGCAGTGACGTCATTGCTCTGTCCTGCACCCACTGCTGCACCAGACAGGAGACAGATCTGCGATGGACGGGGAGCCGGGATGAAGTGAGTATAAGCTTTCTTTATATTTTTTTATTTAACTTTGCCAATTAATAAAGGCTGTCACAATAGGGGCTGTTTGTGGGGACATGAAGGGTTGGATATAGGAACATTATGCGGGGGCTAGCTGTAAGGTCATTATGAGAGGCTTTCAATGGAGCATTATGAGTGGATGTGTGTGGGGACATTATGAGGGGCTGGATTTGAGGACATTATGAGGGGCTGGCTGTGGGGACATTATGAGGAGCTAATTGTGGGGACATTACAAGAGGGGATGACTGTAAGGACATTACAAGGGGCTAGCTGTGGGGGTGTTACAAGAGGGGCTGTGGAGTACATCATATTATATGGGAGACTGTGTGGGACATTATACTGTATATAAAGGGCTGTGTTCGAGACCATAATATATAATGGGGGGCTGTGGTGGACATCATCACATCATCATCAGTAAGGCAGTGTGGAGGACATATAGAATACAAGTCTTATTTATGGCATAGTATGGACAGATATTTTTTATGCAGATGGCATTTTAATAATTATTTTATTTTTAAGGGCACCATGTGGGGATGTGTTGCAGAAGACCGGAAAAGAGAAAAGTCTGCAGACAAGAGCTGTGGGTCTGAAAAGTCACCATGGCGCCTGGTCAAGATGGTGACGAAAATAAGGAAACTATTCAATATGAGAAAAAGTCACCTATAAGGTACCTGTTTGTAAAGGTTTACCTGTGATACTGCCTGCGTTTCATCAGTGCGGTGGTTCCTGTATGGTCCGCAATCTGATAATGACTGATCACAACAACTTACCATTGTTAAAGACATACTAGGAGAAGTAGGTTCGTGAGATACAAATGTATATGGGTGTCATGCTTCTGGGTTCAAACTCTTGAGCCTGTGTTTTGTGGTCAGCTTCTATGTCCGCTGAGCTACAGCAGATACGCCTTTTCTCTGGGTGTTTAGTTTCTGTTATCCTTTTTGCAGCCTTTTTAGGGTAACAGGTGTTTTCATGCGTCTGGCCTATCAGCGTTCAGGTGCGGCTTTATATACCTTACCCCTGCTGGTATTTCCTGCTTGTCATAGTCTCATTTTGATGTCCAGCCATACTCGCAGTTTAAACCAGTCAGTGAAGGACCAGCCAGGGTTTATCTCTTTGCTATTCTTGTTCTTTACACTCGATCTATCTTCTGTTTCTTGTTAGGAAGTAGGCGGTTTATATGCTAGCAGCAAGTATTTAATCCTTTATTTATTTTACTCACTTTGGGACTTCCTTCTATGTTAGCACACTTTCCCTTCTGTAGGTAATTATCACTCTGCACTGCCCTCCGTTTCCTTAGGAGAAACGTGAAGAGCTTGACAGAAGTAAATAACAGAAAGCAGTCTTTATCGTGTGTTTATTTCACTAGAGGACTGCCTGCAATTTCTGTAATTATTCAGCTGTAAAACTTTTCTTGAGAATTGACTAGGATTAGTTCCTAGGGCAACGCAGAAAAAAAGAGATAGATTTGTAATGTCATTGATTCATGAGCATGGGTGCTGGAAACATATGAGATTATATACATGTAATTACATTCCACTGCAGTATGTGTACATTAGTAGGCAAAAGGTTGGACGCTCCTGTTCATTCAATGGTTTTCATTGCTTTTATTGGAATGTGCATATTGTATTTGTTACTTCAGACTGAAGGCATAAAAATATCAAAGGAACACTTATGACACAAACTAGTTTACATATCTGTTAAATGGTAGATTCCTCAAAGTACCCCCATTTACTCTCTTGATAGCTTTACACACCCATGGCATTTTCTCAAGCATCTTTATCAGGTCATCCAACCATAAAGGTTTGCCAATTGTGAAATCACCAGCCTTCAAAAAGTGTTTGCAACAATCAGGTGTGTTTTGGCAGTGTTGCTACTAAGTTCCATACAATGCAGGGCCCTATTCCACAACTGTACCTAAGCCAGAATATGGCAAGATCCTCTCAAATAAATAAAGAGAACCAGCAGACCATCATACTATAAGACATTTCTAAACCTCTGAAGGTATCCTCAATTTCATTTCTTATTCATAAAAATCATTAATTGCTGCTATGAAACTGGCTCTCATGAGAGCCAACCCAGGAAAAAAAATATAAAGAATTCTCTCTGCTGCAGAGGATAAGTTCAACAACGCAAGAAACAACAACAAAAGTTACTGGCTATAGGTGATCCCAGCAATCCTCCCCCTTCTTTTTGTTTTTTTTTGTCTGATAAGTTCAACAAGGTTACCTGCCAAGGAAAATTGACAACACCTCAAATAACATCCCACATAAATAATGTGACTTTAACCCCTTATCGACCGCCGACACTCCTTTTAACGGCGGCAGTTAAGGGTATTTATTGCTCAGCTCCGCTTTTTATCGGCACTGAGAAATAAGGGTATAGCGTCTCCCAGCGTCAGAAAATCTCCAGGAATCTCTGCTACCTGGGGTAGCTGAGACCCTGGAGAGCATGATATGGGTCGGTTTTCCTTTTTATTTCTCTCTACTCTGATATGATCTAGCATACCAGAGGAGAGAGAAATGGGATCCCCTCGATCCCTCCCCCCGCTACCTCCGGTGTCCCTGGACCCTCCGGCTCTGTCTTTCAGACCTGGTCCACTTCTTCTTGGAAGAAAATGGCGGGCACATGCAGTGCCCCCACAGAGATCTACTAGCCATCATCTGGCAACAATAGGAGATTTTTCGTATTGGCTCATTTTGAGCACTGTGATAGACCCTATCAAAGTAATCAAAACAAAAAAAATAGCAAATCAAACCCCCCATTATCACCCCCTTAGTTACGTAAAAATAATAAAATAACAAATGTTTTTTTTTCCATTTATCCATTAGTATGAGGATTGGGATTAGAGTTAGGGTTAGGGTTGGGGCTAGGGTTAGAGCTAGGGTTAGGGTTGGGCTAGGGGTATGGTTGGGGCTAGGATTAGGGTTGGGGCTAGAGATAGGGCTGTGGTTAGGGTTGTGTTGTGGTTAGGGTTGGGAATAGGGTTAGGGGGGTGTTGGGGTTAGGGCTGTCTTAGGGTTGGAGTTAGAATTGGGGGGGTTTCCAAACACGACATAGCACCCGCCATTGATTCCAGCCAATTTTCTGTTTAAAATGTCAAACAATGCTCCCTCCTGAGTCCTGCCATGTGCCAAACAGTGACTTTCCCCCACATTCGGGGTATCGGTGTACTCAAGAGAAATTGCTTAACAAACATAGACTGAGTGTGAACAGGTGCTGAACCCAGAGTCGCCAACTCGTATATAGTTAAATAAATAGGGCAGCACACTGCAGCGCCAAAACATGCAAACTTGAAAACACGAAATTTGAACTGCATTACTGCACTAGAAATATGAAAAATGAGAGCTTTTAGCGCATAAAAATGGCCATATTTATGTGTACCTCGTAGCCACTTTACGGCATCTCTCTTATACGAGGTCCTACGCTTGACCTACCTCACTGAGAATAAACGTCTCCATCTGAATGGGTACATGTGAAACCTCTTCTTGGACTCAAATTCTCTCTTTCTGTGGAGGGGTATTGGACCTACTATAATTAAAACACCTGTGGCTAGGAGGCGGGGAGTGCACGATCAGAAGGCTAAAGAATACATTTCAAAAACCTGACCTGCACATCCAAACATAGACTGAGTGTGAACAGGTGCTGAACCCAGAGTCGCCAACTCGTATATAGTTAAATAAATAGGGCAGCACACTGCAGCGCCAAAACATGCAAACTTGAAAACACGAAATTTGAACTGCATTACTGCACTAGAAATATGAAAAATGAGAGCTTTTAGCGCATAAAAATGGCCATATTTATGTGTACCTCGTAGCCACTTTACGGCATCTCTCTTATACGAGGTCCTACGCTTGACCTACCTCACTGAGAATAAACGTCTCCATCTGAATGGGTACATGTGAAACCTCTTCTTGGACTCAAATTCTCTCTTTCTGTGGAGGGGTATTGGACCTACTATAATTAAAACACCTGTGGCTAGGAGGCGGGGAGTGCACGATCAGAAGGCTAAAGAATACATTTCAAAAACCTGACCTGCACATCCAAACATAGACTGAGTGTGAACAGGTGCTGAACCCAGAGTCGCCAACTCGTATATAGTTAAATAAATAGGGCAGCACACTGCAGCGCCAAAACATGCAAACTTGAAAACACGAAATTTGAACTGCATTACTGCACTAGAAATATGAAAAATGAGAGCTTTTAGCGCATAAAAATGGCCATATTTATGTGTACCTCGTAGCCACTTTACGGCATCTCTCTTATACGAGGTCCTACGCTTGACCTACCTCACTGAGAATAAACGTCTCCATCTGAATGGGTACATGTGAAACCTCTTCTTGGACTCAAATTCTCTCTTTCTGTGGAGGGGTATTGGACCTACTATAATTAAAACACCTGTGGCTAGGAGGCGGGGAGTGCACGATCAGAAGGCTAAAGAATACATTTCAAAAACCTGACCTGCACATCCAAACATAGACTGAGTGTGAACAGGTGCTGAACCCAGAGTCGCCAACTCGTATATAGTTAAATAAATAGGGCAGCACACTGCAGCGCCAAAACATGCAAACTTGAAAACACGAAATTTGAACTGCATTACTGCACTAGAAATATGAAAAATGAGAGCTTTTAGCGCATAAAAATGGCCATATTTATGTGTACCTCGTAGCCACAATTATAGTAGGTCCAATACCCCTCCACAGAAAGAGAGAATTTGAGTCCAAGAAGAGGTTTCACATGTACCCATTCAGATGGAGACGTTTATTCTCAGTGAGGTAGGTCAAGCGTAGGACCTCGTATAAGAGAGATGCCGTAAAGTGGCTACGAGGTACACATAAATATGGCCATTTTTATGCGCTAAAAGCTCTCATTTTTCATATTTCTAGTGCAGTAATGCAGTTCAAATTTCGTGTTTTCAAGTTTGCATGTTTTGGCGCTGCAGTGTGCTGCCCTATTTATTTAACTATATACGAGTTGGCGACTCTGGGTTCAGCACCTGTTCACACTCAGTCTATGTTTGGATGTGCAGGTCAGGTTTTTGAAATGTATTCTTTAGCCTTCTGATCGTGCACTCCCCGCCTCCTAGCCACAGGTGTTTTAATTATAGTAGGTCCAATACCCCTCCACAGAAAGAGAGAATTTGAGTCCAAGAAGAGGTTTCACATGTACCCATTCAGATGGAGACGTTTATTCTCAGTGAGGTAGGTCAAGCGTAGGACCTCGTATAAGAGAGATGCCGTAAAGTGGCTACGAGGTACACATAAATATGGCCATTTTTATGCGCTAAAAGCTCTCATTTTTCATATTTCTAGTGCAGTAATGCAGTTCAAATTTCGTGTTTTCAAGTTTGCATGTTTTGGCGCTGCAGTGTGCTGCCCTATTTATTTAACTATATACGAGTTGGCGACTCTGGGTTCAGCACCTGTTCACACTCAGTCTATGTTTGGATGTGCAGGTCAGGTTTTTGAAATGTATTCTTTAGCCTTCTGATCGTGCACTCCCCGCCTCCTAGCCACAGGTGTTTTAATTATAGTAGGTCCAATACCCCTCCACAGAAAGAGAGAATTTGAGTCCAAGAAGAGGTTTCACATGTACCCATTCAGATGGAGACGTTTATTCTCAGTGAGGTAGGTCAAGCGTAGGACCTCGTATAAGAGAGATGCCGTAAAGTGGCTACGAGGTACACATAAATATGGCCATTTTTATGCGCTAAAAGCTCTCATTTTTCATATTTCTAGTGCAGTAATGCAGTTCAAATTTCGTGTTTTCAAGTTTGCATGTTTTGGCGCTGCAGTGTGCTGCCCTATTTATTTAACTATTTAAAGTAAATTTTTTGTGAAAAAATTTAAATGTGTAATTTTTTTCTTCCACATTACTTTAGTTCTCGTGAGGTACCTGAAGGGTTAATAAACTTCTTGAGTGTGGTTTTGAGTACCTTGAGGGGTGCAATTTTTAGAATGATGTCACTTTTGGGTACTTTATGTCATATTGACCCCACAAACTCACTTAACATGTGAAGTGGTCCGTACAAAAAATAGTTTTGTAACTTTGATTGGAAAAATGAGAAATCGCTGGTCAAATTTTAACCCTTATAACGTCCTAACAAAAAAAAAATTATGTTTCCAAAATTGTGCTGATGTAAGCAGTAGACATGTGGGAAATGTTATTTATTAACTATTTTGTGCAATATGACTCTCTGATTTAAGGGCACAAAAATTTAAAGTTTGAAAATTGCAAAATTTGCTACATTTTTGCCAAATTTCCATTTTTTTTCATAAGTAAAGGCAAGTCATATCAAAGACATTTTACCACTAACATGAAGTACCATAAGTCAGGAAAAAACAGTCTCAGAATCACTCAGAATCAGTGGGATCCGTTGAAGTATTCCTGAGCTATAACCTCATAAAGTGACAGTGGTCAGAATTGTAAAAATTGGCCTGGTCCTTAAGTACAAAATTGGCTCTGTCACTGAGGGGTTAAAATAGCAGGCACATGTCAACATCAAGGGTCCAGAGGAGACTGGAAGAAGCAGGTCTTTATGGTCAAATTGCTGCAAAGAAAACACTGAGTACCTAAAGCAAGGAAAAGAGAATTGTTTAGACCCCCAAAAAACAAGGACTGGATATTAGATCAGTGGAAATCTGTATTGTGGTCTGATAAGTCAAAATTGTAGCAGTTTTAGTAACAGCCAGCTGGTTGCACTTAACAAAACTATAATTTGTGTTGCAACAGTACAATATTCCAAAACACATCTCCAAGCAGGGACGGATCAAGAGTAGCCAGGGCATCGGGCAGTTTAGAATGCGTGGGCCCCAACCAGGTACGCAATGTGTCGTGACATGTCACATGATTCCCTTTGATAGATCATGTGAAAGGTCATGGTGATTAACACACAGGTGCTCTAGTGCGCATCTGTAAATGTAAATTTTTTCTTTATGTACAGCACTATACATAACATAGCGCTATACAAAACAGAGCAGGGATGGGAGATTAATTTTACCCAGTTGCCGCATGAGAGACCTTGATCGTTGTGGAGGCCGAACCAATAGGCTGAAATTAATTCTGCTCAATATTAATATTAACATATTAATTATAATTTGTATCACTTATTGTAGAGCAGAATTAAGTATGGTGACATCCCCCTATATACAGTATGAGCCTTCACACAGCCTCCCACATACAGTATGAGCTCCGAGATAGCCCGTACATACAGTATGAGCCCATACACAGCCCCTACATACGGTATGAGTTCACATACAGCTCTTTATATACAGGATGAGACCTCAAATAGTCCACAATATACCGCATGAGCCCCCACATAGCTTCCTGGATACAGTATGAGCCTTCACATAGCCCCTATATACATTATGAGCCCCACACATAACTCCCTATATGCAGGATGAGCCCCAATATAACCTCTGTTATACATTATGAGCCCCCACATAGACCCCTATATACAGTATTAGCCCACACATAGCTCTCCATATATAGTGTGAGCCCCCATATAGTCCCCTATATACAATATGAGCTCTCACATTGCTCCCTAGCTACAGTATAAGCCAGCATATAGCTTCCTAGATACAATATGAGCTTCCATATAGCTCTCTAGTTACAGTATGAGCCCTCACTTAGCCTCCTATATACAATATGAGCCCCCACATAACCCCCTATATACAGCATGAGCCCCTACATAGCTCCTTATATACAGTGTGAACCCTCACATAGGCTCTCATATATAGTACGACCCATCACATAGCCCTCTATATACAGTTTGAGCCCCCACATAACTCCCTATATGCAAGATGAGCCGCCACATAGGTCCCTATATAGTACGAGGCCTCACATAGATCATATATATATAGGCACACATCCCATACGAATATTAAAAAAAAGCCAAAAAAAACCACATACAAACCTCACTCCCATTCCCCCAGTGCTCTGTTTTGTTCCCCGGGGCTCCACTTCTACTTGTGGCAAGCGCGTACATGCTGGCATGATGACGTTCATCATGCCGGCACAAGCTGATTACACCACTGTGCTGGCACATCACAGCAGAGGTGATGGGAACTCCCCTGGCTTTGTGCTGCCATTCTGTAAAGAAGGCAATCTGGCAATGGGCCTCAGCGGTAGCTTACATCACCCTCATTAGAACCCGACTATGCCTCGAAGTCATGTAATGGCTATGTGACTAAGAAGGCATACTGCATCAGATGACATGACCTCCACAATAGGCCAACTTGAAATCAGTTGTGATGGTTTGGGATGAGTTGGACCGTAAAACATCAGACTGAACTCAGATGTTGTGTGTAGTGCGATTACCGAGGATGCTGGCAATGGAAGAAATGGAGACATTCAGTGTCATTAGCATATCGCATCAGAAGCTATTTGCTAACGAAGTCCCAGCCTAACAGATATTCTAGTTTGTTGCTTTAAGCCTCATTCTACAAAGTGCATATTCCAATAAAATCAAGGAAAACCAATGTCTGAGTAGGACCGCTCACTGGACCAAGAATCCCAGAAAGAGCAGAGGATTAAATGGCTAAAACACATGTTATACAGAATCTTTTCTTACAAAGTAATAGTGCTAACCACTGAGCCATTGTGGACCTCACGATGGCTCAGTGGTTAGCACTGTTGCTTTGCAGTGCTGTGGTCTTGTGTACAACACCCAGCAATGACAACATCCGCAAGGAGTTTTGTATCTACTCTCAGTGTTTTTTAAGTTTCCTCCGGGTTCTCCAGTTTCCTCCCACACTCTAAAAATATACAGATAGGGAAGATTGTGAGCCCCATCGGGGACAGTGCTGATGAAGTCTGTACAGCGCAGCGGTATATGATGGCGCTATATAGGTAAGCATGATAAATAAATAAATCTGCTCAACTCCCATTGCTCTGAACAGGGACATAAAAGGATCATGGATTTTTGTATTAAACACATATCCTTCCAATATACTACGTGGCTGGGCAATATACTACGTGGCTGGGCAATATACTATGTAGCTGGGCAATATACTACGTGGCTGGGCAATATACGTGGCTGGGCAATATACTACGTCACTGGGCAATATACTACGTGGCTGGGCATTATACTACGTGGCTGGGCAATATACGACGTGGCTGGGCAATATACTATGTGACTGGGCAATATACTACGTGACTGGGCAATATACTATGTCACTGGGCAATATACTACGACACTGGGCAATATACTACGTAGCTGGGCAATATACTATGTGGCTGGGCAATATACTACGTCACTGGGCAATATACTACGTCACTGGGCAATATACTACGTCACTGGGCAATATACTACACGGCTGGGCAATATACTACGTGGCTGGGCAATATACTATGTAGCTGGGCAAAATACCACGTGGCTCTGTGCTGTATACTACGTCGCTGTGCAATATTCTACGTCACTGGGCAATATACTAGGTAGCTGGGCAATATACTACATCACTGGGCAATATACTACGTGGTTGGGCAATATACTACGTGGCAGGGCAATATACTCAGTCACTGGGCAATATACTACGTGGCTGGGCAATATACTACGTGGCTGGGCAATATACTACGTGGCTGGACAATATACTACGTGGCTGGGCAATATACTTCGTGACTGGGCAATATACTACGTGGCTGGGCAATATACTACGTGGCTGGGCAATATACTAAGTCACTGGGCAATATACTACGTGGCTGGGCAATATACTACGTGGCTGGGCAATATACTACGTGACTGGGCAATATACTACGTGACTGGGCAATATACTTCGTGACTGGGCAATATACTACGTGGCTGGGCAATATACTACGTGGCTGGGCAATATACTAAGTCACTGGGCAATATACTACGTGGCTGGGCAATATACTACATGGCTGGGCAATATACTACGTGACTGGGCAATATACTACGTGACTGGGCAATATACTACGTAGCTGGGCAATATACTACGTGGCTTGGCAATATACTACGTGGACATGTATATTCTAGAATACCCGATGCGTTAGAATCGGGCCACCATCTAGTTACTATATAGTCCTATGTAACCTTCTCTACTTACTTCTGTCCGCACCAGATTTCATTGGTATTTCGTGCTTCTAAATTTGGTCTGTGGAATGTTTCATGTGCCGTGTCTGTGACTCGATTATTCACGCAACTAACAAATAAAGTTGAACTCTGAAGCGCTGTGGCATGCAGACATGAAATATAGGAAATTGGAATTGCATTACTGCTCTAGATAATAGGAAAACATGGAGATGCTTAGCACATAATTTGGCCAATTCATGTGTGCCCAGCAGCCAACAACAAGGTAATTTCCTTTTGCTGGGACCTATCCTAATGTAAGTCCTTTCCTAGCCTGAAGCTTACATTCATATGGGGAGGTAGGATCCTTCTGTAATTAAAACCGCCATATGCTGATGGTGGAGTGCTCAGTCAGAGAGCCAGTATACAAATAACAAAAGACTGACCGTCATTTCACTGGAAGTGTGGGTCAGTCTTTTGTTATTTATACGATTATTCACACAGCTCTGCCTTTGGTATCATGGTCGCTCACTTCCCCAGTGTTGTATATGACATTCTTTCGTTACATAGCCCCGTCTGCTCACTTGTCACTTTTGAGGCATTAGCCAATCATATTACAGGATTAGTAAAATTGCTATTGAATGACTTGCAGGTACTATATTCTGTTTCCTCAATGCACTGTTTTATTTAACTTTTAGAGTATTAATAAATCATTTTTTTATTGAAGGTTTATTCCCATTTTCATAGATGAGTATTGTTGGATAATGATTGTAAAAACAAGGACTTTTCTAATGAATGCTTTTCTGTTGTTTGCAGCTCTTTACCTAGAAGACCGATCACTGATGCAGTCTGGCTTGTAAGCACTACACTGATACTGGCTGGTAATTCCGAAATTTCTACTTGATTGACAGTATATTGGCAGACTTCAATCACCTGCTCCATTCACATCTATGGCACAGAAGTAGGTAGCTGAGTGATAAGCGGCTTTCGACTTTCATCATATCTTAATGGGGACACTATCGTCAAAAAATGAACTATTGATTAAATCAGGTCTTTTGTAATTTTGAAATTTTCACATTAACCATTGTTTTTTTTTTTAACATCATACTTCCTGCCCTTTCAGAAAGAGTTTTCAGCAGTTTCCTTATCGTCAGAAGAAGGGTAACGATGACAGTAATACCTTTTATACATAGCTGAAAAATACAGGATCCACCATTCACAATAGGTGATGTCACAGGTCCACTTGCTCTCCCCTCACAATGTGATCTTTGCACACGCTCATTAGATGCCTCAATTCAAAAGATGGGATCAGAGTCTGTACATTGTGGCTAATGTACACATGTTGTTTCCTAAAACTATGGGAAGTTGGAATGTAAAAAAAATTCTGTAGTGGTAAATGTGAAAATGGCAAGATTTATTTTCTATTTTTAATACAAATTGTGATATGAAAAAAACACTGCAAAAAATACAATGAACACAAAAACCTCTTTTAAAATATAGTTCATTTTCTCATAATGGCTTGCAATAGGAGCATATACTGTAGAGCAGCATGGTGCCTGTACAACCAGCCCTTATGTATGACTGTGGTTTGCAGGAGGTTCTGTTTATTGGTGGAGGTCTCGGTGGAATCCACACTGATATAAAAGTCATCATGTATACATTTGAAAGGTGATAACTTGTTTAGATCTGAATATGTCTTTAAATATCCATTCTAAAGGAAATCTGTCACTTGCAAAAACACTATTAACCTGCAAATATGGAGTTAATCTGCAGGTTAGTAGTGTTCTGAACCTGCCTGGTGCCCGTACTTAGACCCCCACTGCTGGGAATAAATTAACTCTATTCCTCTAGCGTTCGGATTTCAGTCACGGAGACAGCCCTAATGCTGAGCTGCTGTCAGTCAGTGTTGGGGGGTGCAGTTATAGCTGCCACTCTTTATTCACAGAGCGGTGACTGGACCCGAGCTGGCACCGCCCCCATGACTGAAACCCAAACGCTAATGGGAGGAATAAAGTAGATTTCCTCCTGCAAGCGTGGGTCCAAGTGCCAACATGTTCAGAACGCTATGAACAAATAAATTAACCCCATATCTGCAGGTTAATAGGGTTTTTCACATGACAGGTTCTCTTTTAATCCCTCTCTGACCTTAGACGTACTATCCCATCAAGGGGACCTGGGCCTATCTGACCTCGACGGGATAGTGCGTCATATGCAATCAGCTGCGCTCTTGGGGGGAGCGTGGCCGATCGCGGCCAGGTGTCAGCTGATTATCACAGCTGACATCCGGCACTATGTGCCAGGAGCAGTCACAGACCGCTCCCGGCACAATAGCCCCGGAACACTGCAATCAAACAAGATCGCAGCGTTTCGGCAGTATAGGGAAGCATCGCACAGGGAGGGGGCTCCCTGCGTGCTTCCCTGAGACCCTCAGAACAACGCAATGTGATCGCGTTGCTCCGAGCATCTCCTCCATCCTCCCTGCAGGCCCCAGATCCAAGATGGCCGTGGGGGTCCTTCTGGGTCCTGCAGGGAGGTGGCTTGAAAGCCACATGTGTGAAAATATTTAAAAAAAAAATCCTAAATAAAGAAAAAAAATATTGTTCCAATAAATACATTTCTTTATGTAAATAAAAAAAAAACAATAAAAGTATACATATTTAGTATCACCACGTCCGTAGCGACCCAACCTGTAAAACTCTCAAACTAGTTAACCCCTTCAGTGAACACCGTAAAAAAATAAATAAAAAACTAGCAAAAAAAACAATGCTTTACAATCATACCGCTGAGCAAAAAGTGGAATAACACGCGATCAAAAAGACAGATATAAATAAACATGGTACTGCTGAAAACGTCATCTTGTCCCGAAAAAAATGAGCCACCATACAGCACCATCAGTGAAAAAATAAAAAAGTTATAGCTCTCAGAATAAAGCGATGCGAAAAGAATCATTTTTTATATAAAATAGTTTTTAGTGTATAAAAGCACCAAAACATAAAAAGAATATAAATGAGGTGTTGCTGTAATCGTACTGACCCGAAGAATAAAACTGCTTTATCAATTTTACCAAACGCGGAACGGTATAAACACCCCACCCAAAAGAAATTCATGAACAGCTGGTTTTTGTTCATTCTGCCTCACGAAACTCGTAATAAAATGCGATCAAAACATGTCATGTGCCCGAAAATCATACCAATAAAAACGTCAACTCGTCCCGCAAAAAACAAGACCTCATATGACTCTGTGGGCCAAAATATGGAAAAATTCTAGCTCTCAAAATGTGGTGATGCAAAAACTATTTTTTGCAATAAAAAACGTCTTTTAGCGTGTGACAGCTGGCAAATATTAAAACCCAATATAAAAACCTGCTATAAATAGTAAATCAAACCCCCCTTTATTACCCTCTTAGTTAGGGAAAAATAATAAAATAAAAAAATGTATTTTTTTACATTTTCCCATTAGGGTTAGGGTTAGGGTTGGGGCTAAAGTTATTATTATTATTTATTATTATAGCGCCATTTATTCCATGGCGCTTTACATGTGAGGAGGGGTATACATAATAAAAACAAGTACAATAATCTTAACCAATACAAGTCATAACTGGTATAGGAGGAGACAGGACCCTGCCCACGAAGGCTCACAATCTACAATGGATGGGTGAGGATACAGTAGGCGAGGGTAGAGCTGGTCATGCAGCGGTTTGGTCGATCGGTGGTTACTGCAGGTTATAGACTTGTTGGAAGAGGTGGGTCTTCAGGCTCTTTTTGAAGATTTCGATAGTACGTGAGAGTCTGATATGTTGTGGTAGAGAGTTTTCCTTCCCTTCTGAGCTCTGCTGTGCGGCCAAACAGTGGTTAACCCCCACATATGGGGTATCAGTTTACTCAGGACAAATTGGACAACAACTTTTGTGGTCCAATTTCTCCCGTTACCCTTGGGAAAATAAAAATTTGTTAGCTAAAAAAATCATTTTTGTGGGAAAAAATGATTTTTTATTTTCACCAGTCTGCGTTATGAACTTTAGTGAAACACTTGGGGGTTCAAAGTTCTCACAACACATCTAGATAAGTTCTTTGGGAGTCTAGTTTTGAACATTGGGTCACTTGCGGGGGGTTTCTACTGTTTAGGTACATCAGGGGCTCTGCAAACGCAACGTGAAGCCCACAGACCATTCCATCAAAGCCTGCATTCCAAAACGGTGCTCCTTCCCTTCCGAGCTCTGCCATGCGTCCAAACGGTGGTTCTTCCCCCCCCACATATGGGGTATCAGCGCACTCAGGACAAATTGGACAACAACTTTTGGGGTCCAATGTCACTTGTTACCCTTGGAAAAATACAAAATTGGGGGCTAAAAAATAATTTTCAAATTATTTTTTATTTTCAGGGCTCTGTGTTATAAACTTTAATGAAACACTTGGGGGGGTTCAAAGTTCTCACAACACATCTAGATAAGTTCCTTGTGGTGCCTAGTTTCCAATTTGGGGTCACTTGTGGGGGTTTTTCTACTGTTTAGGCACATCAGGGGCTCTCCAAACGCAACATGGCGTCCGATCTGAATTACAGCCAATTATGCATTGAAAAGTGGGGGTATCAGCGTACTCTGGGGTATCAGCGTACTCAAGACAAATTGCTCAACAACTTTTTGGGGTTCAATTTCTCCTGTTACCCATGCTAAAATAAAACAAATTGGATCTGAAGTACATTTTTTGTGGAAAAAAGTTAAATGTTCATTTTTTTAAAACATTCCAAAAATTCCTGTGAAGCACCTGAAGGGTTAATAAACTTCTTGAATGTTGATTTGAGCACCTTGAGGGGGGTATTTTCTATCTTATAGACCCCTCAAAGTGAATTCAAATGTTATGTGGTCCCTAAAAAAAATTTGTGTGATAAAAATGAGAAATTGTTGGCCAACTTTTAACCCTTATAACTCCCTAACAAAAAAAAGTGGTTCTAAAATTGTGCTGATGTAAAGTAGACATGTGGGAAATGTTACTTATTATGTATTTTGTGTGACATATCTGTGTGATTTAAGAGCATGAAAATTCAAAGTTGGAAAATTGCGAAATTTTCAACATTTTTGCCAAATATCCATTTTTTTCACAAATAACATGACAAGTCATGTCAAAGGAATGTTAGCACTGTCATGAAGTAAAATATGTCACGAGAAAACAATGTCAGATTCACTGGGATCCGTTGAAGCGTTCAAGAGTTATAACCTCATAAAGGGACAGTGGTCAGAATTGTAAAAATTGGCCCGGTCATTAACGTGCAAACCACCATTGGGGATAAAGGGGTTAAAAGCACAGCAATGTGCCTTGTATTCCAAGTATACATGTGTAGGGGCAGTTTTATAAAATTACTGTAATTGTTTATATATATACAGTGGGGCAAAAAAGTATTTAGTCAGTCAGCAATAGTGCAAGTTCCACCAAATAAAAAGATGAGAGGCGTCTGTAATTTACATCATAGGTAGACCTCAACTATGGGAGACAAACTGAGAAAAAAAAATCCAGAAAATCACATTGTCTGTTTTTTTATCATTTTTTTTGCATATTATGGTGAAAAATAAGTATTTGGTCAGAAACAAACAATCAAGATTTCTGGCTCTCACAGACATGTAACTTCTTCTTTAGAGTCTCCTCTTTCCTCCACTCATTACCTGTTGTAATGGCACCTGTTTAAACTTGTTATCAGTATAAAAAGACACCTTTGCACACCCTCAAACAGTCTGACTCCAAACTCCACTATGGTGAAGACCAAAGAGCTGTCAAAGGACACCAGAAACAAAATTGTAGCCCTGCACCAGGCTGGGAAGACTGAATCTGCAATAGCCAACCAGCTTGGAGTGAAGAAATCAACAGTGGGAGCAATAATTAGAAAATGGAAGACATACAAGACCACTGATAATCTCCCTCGATCTGGGGCTCCACGCAAAATCCCACCCCGTGGGGTCAGAATGATCACAAGAACGGTGAGCAAAAATCCCAGAACCACGCGGGGGGACCTAGTGAATGAACTGCAGAGAGCTGGGACCAATGTAACAAGGCCTACCATAAGTAACACACTACGCCACCATGGACTCAGATCCTGCAGTGCCAGACGTGTCCCACTGCTTAAGCCAGTACATGTCCGGGCCCGTCTGAAGTTTGCTAGAGAGCATTTGGATGATCCAGAGGAGTTTTGGGAGAATGTCCTATGGTCTGATGAAACCAAACTGGAACTGTTTGGTAAAAACACAACTTGTCGTGTTTGGAGGAAAAAGTATACTGAGTTGCATCCATCAAACACCATACCTACTGTAAAGCATGGTGGTGGAAACATCATGCTTTGGGGCTGTTTCTCTGCAAAGGGGCCAGGACGACTGATCCGGGTACATGAGAGAATGAATGGGGCCATGTATCGTGAGATTTTGAGTGCAAACCTCCTTCCATCAGCAAGGGCATTGAAGATGAAACGTGACTGGGTCTTTCAACATGACAATGATCCAAAGCACACCGCCAGGGCAACGAAGGAGTGGCTTCGTAAGAAGCATTTCAAGGTCCTGGAGTGGCCTAGCTAGTCTCCAGATCTCAACCCTATAGAAAACCTTTGGAGGGAGTTGAAAGTCCGTGTTGCCAAGCGAAAAGCCAAAAACATCACTGCTCTAGAGGAGATCTGCATGGAGGAATGGGCCAACATACCAACAACAGTGTGTGGCAACCTTGTGAAGACTTACAGAAAACGTTTGACCTCTGTCATTGCCAACAAAGGATATATTACAAAGCATTGAGATGAAATTTTGTTTCTGACCAAATACTTATTTTCCACCATAATATGCAAATAAAATGTTAAAAAAACAGACAATGTGATCTTCTGGATTTTTTTTTCTCAATTTGTCTCCCATAGTTGAGGTCTACCTATGATGTAAATTACAGACGCCTCTCATCTTTTTAAGTGGTGGAACTTGCACTATTGCTGACTGACTAAATACTTTTTTGCGCCACTGTATTGATACCCTTAATATTTATTGGAGATTTTCCTGTACACAATTTCAATTTTTCCCGCAGTTTTTACTGTTGAGTTTTAGCTAATTATTGTTCACCGGTCTTGCTTGCTCTGATAACAGGGTGAGCATTTCACTTTATCGATTGCAACATCACCTTGTTTGTTCCTATATATGTAAGGACTAAATATAGATTTTTGTTGCATAGCTAATAATTAACGAGAACGAAGAGCACAGACAATTATTCTTTTGTGTATTATATTAAGTGCAGTGAATTGATGAGTCTATAGAGGGCGAAGCCTTCTTTGGTTTTCTCAAACTACAAGAGACATGGATTCTTACAGGATCTAAAAAGCTACTTATAAAAATTGAAATTAAACCTTTAAGCCATTTTACCTTATGTCTAATAAATATGCATCATTGATTTTTCAGTCTATTTCTGATGGATAATCATGTCTATGTCGATCTCTTACTTTACAGTGTTGATTTGATTTTTTTGAAATATTGAAGCAGCCTTGGATGACTTCCCAGTGTTTGTCATATTCTCTGAATTGGCCTAATTGGCAAATCGCTAGCAAAACAATGGGCAGACTAGGTTCAGAGTTACTGGGCAACGTCTGAAGTCGACTGCCAGTAACAAGAAAACGCCAGGATATGTGACACAAGTTCTACAATACGAGATCTTTCTTTGATTTTTTAAAAGCCTCTTTGAGACCTTATTTTTATTAACTGTATCTAAGTGAAGCTGCTCAAAGACCTATGACTTGCAGACAATGTGAAAAGGTAAGCTTCACTGCAATCCCTGAAGAACCTTTCATGCAATCATGTCATAGTTAATCAGTTCAGAGGCTTTTGGGAATTGTGAAAATCAAGCAACTTACACCATGACAGTCAAGTCAAAGGGGTGTAGGAAAATTAAGCAAAGGGGTCTCAAATTAAGATATCTATGATGATAAACATTTCTTGCTTCTAATTAGACAGTAGAAGTAATGTTTAGTAACCACGGGACTTCAATCTGCATTACACCAGTTGTAGGTGCTGCTTGGGGATCAGGAATAGTCAGAATTCTATATTTTTGGCTTTGAATATAACTGATTTTTAATACATTGTCTATAGAGATAAGTGGATCAATACATGGAGGATCAAGTTCAAGATACATTTCCTGAAATTCGTAGTTCATTAGCATTCGAACATTTTGAGCTTAGATTTTAAAAAAAATGTGCCCGGCACCTCTTTCCACACTACTGAAGCATCAGATATCAGGTTAATGGAATTTTGTATTGCCACACAGGTTTTTCCATAATGCCCCTCAGCTTTGATATCTTACTGATTATCATACCTTGTGCAGTAGCGATTGATGTAGTAAAAGACATTGAAAAACTGGAGCAAGTTCAGAGAAGAGCTATCAGGATGGTGAGCGGACTGTAAAGTATGTCCTCCGAGGAACGGTTAAAGGATCTGGGAATGTTTAGCTTGCAAAAAGGAGACCAAGAGGAGACTTAATAGCGGTCTACAAATATCTAAAGGGATGTCACAGTGTAGAGGGATCATCATTATTCTCATTTCCACGTGGAAAAACGTGAAGCAATGGAATGAAACTGAAAGGGAGAAAATACAGCATAGATATTAGAAAAAACTTTTTGACAGTGAGGGTGATCAATAAGTGGAACAGGCTGTTACGAGAAGTGGTGAGTTCTCCCTCAATAGAAGTCTTCAAACAGAGGCTATACAGACATCTGTCTGAAAAGGCTTAGTGAATCCTGCGTTGAGCAGGGGGTTGGACACAATGACCCTGGAGGCAGGGCTGCTACTAGAAATTTCGGGGCCCCATACAGGCAAAATTTTCGGGGCTCCCATGAGACTCCGCCCAGGCTCCACCCCAGCCCTGCCTCTATGCTCCACCCCTTGAACTGTTCACAGTCCCACTGCTCTCTCTTGGAAAAACTCCACTTCTCACCTATCACACATTAACAGTTCCCATCACCAGATCACACATATAGCCGGCAGCTTTTGTTTTGGCCAAAAGATTTTTTAAGCTGCCACCATAACACGGTGGACACTTTTGGCTGGGCCCTACTCTACTGTAACCTACTAAATATTTGTTAAAATATGCAATACAATTTAGGTATATTTTTTATTTATTTTTCAATTTTTAAAATGACCAATAATATCACATACAAGGAACAAATACCGCTACACCATGACCAGACCACCTATTAGCTATAGGCTGGACCACGGTGAGTCATTGGACGTGGTATATCTCGATTTTTCCAAAGCGTTGATACCGTGCCACACAAGAGGTTGGTACACAAAATGAAAATGCTTGGTCTGGGGGAAAATGTGTGTAAATAGGTTAGTAACTGGCTTAGTGATAGAAAGCAGAGGGTGGTTATAAATGGTATAGTCTCTAACTGGGTTGCTGTGACCAGTGGGGTACCGCAGGGGTCAGTATTGGGACCTGTTCTCTTCAACATATTCATTAATGATCTGGTAGAAGGTTTACACAGTAAAATATCGATATTTGCAGATGATACAAAACTATGTAAAGCAGTTAATACAAGAGAAGATAGTATTCTTCTACAGATGGATCTGGATAAGTTGGAAACTTGGGCTGAAAGATGGCAGATGAGGTTTAACAATGATAAATGTAAGGTTATACACATGGGAAGAAGGAATCAATATCACCATTACAGACTGAATGGGAAACCACTGGGTAAATCTGACAGGGAGAAGGACTTGGGGATCCTAGTTAATGATAAACTTACCTGGAGCAGCCAGTGCCAGGCAGCAGCTGCCAAGGCAAACAGGATCATGGGGTGCATTAAAAGAGGTCTGGATACACATGATGAGAGCATTATACTGACTCTGTACAAATCCTTAGTTAGACCGCACATGGAGTACTGTGTCCAGTTTTGGGCACCGGTGCTCAGGAAGGATATAATGGAACTAGAGAGAGTACAAAGGAGGGCAACAAAATTAATAAAGGGGATGGGAGAACTACAATACCCAGATAGATTAGTGAAATTAGGATTATTTAGTTTAGAAAAAAGACGACTGAGGGGCGATCTAATAACCATGTATAAGTATATAAGGGGACAATACAAATATCTCGCTGAGGATCTGTTTATACCAAGGAAGGTGACGGGCACAAGGGGGCATTCTTTGCGTCTGGAGGAGAGAAGGTTTTTCCACCAACATAGAAGAGGGTTCTTTACTGTTAGGGCGGTGAGAATCTGGAATTGCTTGCCTGAGGAGGTGGTGATGGCGAACTCAGTCGAGGGGTTCAAGAGAGGCCTGGATGTCTTCCTGGAGCAGAACAATATTGCATCATACAATTATTAGGTTCTGTAGAAGGACATAGATCTGGGGATTTATTATGATGGAATATAGGCTGAACTGGATGGACAAATGTCTTTTTTCGGCCTTACTAACTATACTATGCTATTTGTCATGATCCCAATGGCAGGGGATCACAAAAGGACAAGCACACAAAAAACAGAACAAGCTCTAGGGTGATGGAAACTGAGCTGACCGCGATCCTGAACCTAATTCACAACACTAGCAGTAGCCGGGGAACGTGCCTATGATGATTCTAGACGTCTCGCGCCAGCCGAAGGACTAGCTTCCCCTATTAGAAGAAACAAAGACCTCTCTTGCCTCCAGAGAAACACCCCACAGAAATAGCAGCCCCCCACATGTAATGACGGTGAAATGAGAGGAAAGCACATACGTAGTAATGAAAACAGATTCAGCAAAATGAGGCCCGCTAAAACTAGATAGCAGAGGATACAAAAGTGAACTGCGCGGTCAGCGAAAAACCCTACAAAAAACCATCCTGAAATTACCTGAACTCATGTGCCAACTCATGGAACATGAGGAGTAATATCAGCCCACTAGAGCAACCAGCAACAAGGAATCACATAACTGCAAGCTGGACTAAAACAAAAATAAAGCAAAACGTGGAACAGGAAAATCAAAAACTTAGCTTGTCCTGAAGATTACAGAAGCGGAAAGCAGAGGTAACAAGACACACTGATTACATTGATCGCCGGCGAGGAAATGACAAGAAAGCCAGGTTAAATAGGAAACTCCCATATCCTGATAGAACAGGTGGACACCAGAGACCGCAGAGAACACAAGTCACCCAGTACCATCTGTAACCACCAGAGGGAGCCCAAAAACAGAATCCACAACAGTACCCCCCCCTTGAGGAGGGGTCACCGAACCCTCACGAGAACCACCAGGGCGACCAGGATGAGCCCTATGAAATGCACGGACCAAATCAGCAGCATGAACATCAGAGGCACCCACCCAAGAATTATCCTCCTGACCATAACCCTTCCACTTGACCAAATACTGAAGTTTCCGTCTGGAAACACGAGAATCCAAGATCTTCTCAACAACATACTCCAATTCTCCCTCCACCAGCACCGGAGCAGGAGGCTCAAGCGAAGGAACAACAGGTACCTCATACTTCCGCAACAACGACCGATGGAACACATTATGAATAGCAAACGATGCCGGGAGATCCAAACGAAACGACACAGGGTTAAGAATTTCCAAGATCCTATAGGGACCGATAAACCGAGGCTTGAACTTAGGAGAAGAGACCTTCATAGGAACAAAACGAGAAGACAACCACACCAAGTCCCCAACACGAAGTCGAGGACCCACGCGGCGACGGCGATTAGCAAACTGCTGAGCCCTCTCCTGGGACAACTTCAAATTGTCCACCACATGACTCCAAATCTGATGCAACCTATCCACCACCATGTCCACTCCAGGACAATCAGAAGGCTCCACCTGACCAGAGGAAAAACGAGGATGAAACCCCGAATTACAAAAGAAAGGAGAAACCAAGGTGGCAGAACTAGCCCGATTATTAAGGGCAAATTCGGCAAGCGGCAAAAAGGTAACCCAGTCATCTTGATCAGCAGAAACAAAACACCTTAAATAAGTTTCCAAGGTCTGATTAGTTCGTTCCGTCTGGCCATTCGTCTGAGGATGGAATGCAGATGAAAAGGACAAATCAATGCCCATCTTAGCACAGAACGTCCGCCAAAATCTAGACACAAACTGGGATCCCCTGTCAGAAACAATGTTCTCCGGAATCCCATGCAAACGAACCACGTTCTGAAAAAACAGAGGGACCAACTCAGAGGAGGAAGGTAACTTAGGCAAGGGGACCAGATGAACCATCTTAGAAAAGCGGTCACACACAACCCAGATGACGGACATTTTTTGAGAGACAGGGAGATCCGAAATAAAGTCCATGGAAATGTGCGTCCAAGGCCTCTTCGGGATAGGCAAAGGTGACAACAATCCACTGGCCCGAGAACAGCAAGGCTTAGCCCGAGCGCAAACTTCACAAGACTGCACAAAAGAACGCACATCCCTCGACAAGGAAGGCCACCAAAAAGACCTGGCCACCAAGTCTCTAGTACCAAATATTCCAGGATGACCTGCCAACGCAGAAGAATGGACCTCGGAGATGACTCTACTGGTCCAATTATCTGGAACAAACAGTCTTTCAGGCGGACAACGATCAGGTTTATCCACCTGAAACTCCTGCAAAGCACGTCGCAAGTCTGGGAAGACAGCCGACAAAATCACCCCATCCCTAAGGATACCAGTGGGCTCAGAATTTCCAGGGGAATCAGGCACAAAACTCCTAGAAAGAGCATCCGCCTTCACATTCTTTGAACCTGGCAGATATGAAACCACAAAATCGAAACGGGAGAAAAACAGTGACCAACGAGCCTGTCTAGGATTCAGACGCTTGGCAGACTCAAGGTAAATCAGATTTTTGTGATCAGTCAAGACCACCACACGATGTCTAGCACCCTCAAGCCAATGACGCCACTCCTCAAATGCCCACTTCATGGCCAAAAGCTCCCGATTACCAACATCATAATTCCGCTCAGTGGGCGAAAACTTTCTAGAAAAGAACGCACATGGCTTCATCACCGAGCAATCGGAGCTTCTCTGTGACAAAACCGCCCCCGCTCCAATCTCAGAAGCATCAACCTCAACCTGAAAAGGAAGCGAAACATCTGGCTGACGCAACACAGGAGCAGAAGAAAACCGGCGCTTAAGTTCCTGAAAGGCCTCCACAGCCGCAGGAGACCAATCAGCAACATCAGCACCCTTCTTAGTCAGATCCGTCAAAGGCTTAACAACACTAGAAAAATTAATTATGAAACGACGATAAAAATTAGCAAAGCCCAAGAACTTCTGTAGACTCTTAAGAGATGTAGGCTGCGTCCAGTCACAAATAGCTTGAACCTTGACGGGATCCATCTCAATAGTAGAAGGGGAAAAAATATACCCCAAAAAAGAAATCTTCTGGACTCCAAAGAAACACTTTGAACCTTTTACAAACAAAGAATTGGCCCGCAGGACCTGAAACACCTTCCTGACCTGCTGAACATGGGACTCCCAGTCATCAGAAAAAACCAAAACATCATCCAAATACACAATCATAAATTTATCCAGATATTCACGGAAAATATCGTGCATAAAGGACTGGAAGACAGAAGGAGCATTAGAAAGTCCAAAAGGCATCACCAAATACTCAAAATGGCCCTCAGGCGTATTAAATGCGGTTTTCCACTCATCACCCTGCTTAATCCGCACAAGATTATACGCACCCCGAAGATCAATCTTAGTGAACCATTTAGCCCCCTTAATGCGAGCGAACAAATCAGTCAACAATGGCAAAGGATACTGATATTTGACCGTAATCTTATTCAAAAGACGGTAATCTATACAAGGCCTCAAGGAACCATCTTTTTTGGCCACGAAAAAAAAACCTGCTCCCAAAGGAGATGAAGATGGACGGATATGTCCCTTTTCCAAGGACTCCTTAACATAATCCCGCATAGCAGTATGCTCTGGCACTGACAGATTGAACAAACGACCTTTAGGAAATTTACTGCCAGGAATCAAATCTATAGCACAATCGCAATCCCTGTGAGGAGGAAGCGAATTGAGCTTAGGCTCCTCAAAAACATCCCGATAATCAGACAAAAATACAGGAACCTCAGAAGGAGTAGATGAAGCGATAGAAATCGGAGGTGCATCATCATGAACCCCCTGACATCCCCAGCTTAACACAGACATCGTTTTCCAGTCCAAGACTGGGTTATGAGTTTGTAACCATGGCAGACCAAGCACTAAGACATCATGTAAATTATACAGTACCAGGAAGCGAATCACCTCCTGATGAACGGGAGTCATACGCATGGTCACGTGTGTCCAGTACTGAGGTTTATTCATAGCCAAAGGTGTAGAGTCGATTCCTTTCAAAGGAATAGGGACTTCCAGAGGCTCCAGACTAAACCCACAGCGGTTGGCAAATGACCAATCCATAAGACTCAGGGCAGCGCCTGAATCCACATAGGCATCGACGGAAATGGCTGATAATGAACAAATCAGAGTCACAGACAGAATGAACTTAGACTGTAAAGTACTAATGGCAACAGACTTATCAACCTTTTTTGTGCGTTTAGAGCATGCTGATATAACATGAGCTGAATCACCACAATAAAAACACAACCCATTTTTCCGCCTATAGTTTTGCTGTTCACTTCTGGACTGAATTCTATCACATTGCATTGTCTCAGGTGCCTGTTCAGAAGACACCGCCAAATGGTGCACAGGTTTGCGCTCCCGTAAACGCCGATCAATCTGAATAGCCATAGTCATAGACTCATTCAGACCTGTAGGCGCCGGGAACCCCACCATAACATCATTAATGGCCTCAGAAAGGCCATCTCTGAATTTTGCAGCCAGAGCGCACTCATTCCACTGAGTAAGCACCGACCATTTCCGAAATTTCTGACAATATATTTCTGCTTCATCTTGCCCCTGAGAGAGAGCCAATAAAGCTTTTTCAGCCTGAATCTCTAGGTTAGGTTCCTCATAGAGCAAACCCAATGCCAGAAAAAACGCATCCACATTGAGCAACGCAGGATCCCCTGGTGCCAATGCAAATGCCCAATTCTGAGGGTCACCCCGCAGGAAAGATATTACAATTTTGACTTGCTGAGCAGGGTCTCCAGAGGAGCGAGATTTCAAAGAAAGAAACAACTTGCAATTGTTCCTAAAATTCAGAAAACTAGATCTATCTCCAGAAAAAAACTCTGGGATAGGAATTCTAGGTTCAGACATAGGAGCATGTACAACAAAATCTTGTATATTTTGAACCTTAGCAGCAAGATTATTCAGGCTGGAAGCCAAACTCTGGACGTACATGATAAACAGCTGAGGTCAGAGCCATTCAAGGATTAAGAGGAGGTAAGACGCAGCCAGGCTGCAATTAAGGCTAGGCAGCAAACTCTGAGGGAAGGAAAAAAACAAACAAAAAAAAAACTTCCTCAGACTACTTTTCCTCCTACTTCAGCCAATACGATTACCACTTTTCGGGTCGGCGATACTGTCATGATCCCAATGGCAGGGGATCACAAAAGGACAAGCACACAAAAAACAGAACAAGCTCTAGGGTGATGGAAACTGAGCTGACCGTGATCCTGAACCTAATTCACAACACTAGCAGTAGCCGGGGAACGTGCCTACGATGATTCTAGACGTCTCGCGCCAGCCGAAGGACTAGCTTCCCCTATTAGAAGAAACAAAGACCTCTCTTGCCTCCAGAGAAACACCCCACAGAAATAGCAGCCCCCCACATGTAATGACGGTGAAATGAGAGGAAAGCACATACGTAGTAATGAAAACAGATTCAGCAAAATGAGGCCCGCTAAAACTAGATAGCAGAGGATACAAAAGTGAACTGCGCGGTCAGCGAAAAACCCTACAAAAAACCATCCTGAAATTACCTGAACTCATGTGCCAACTCATGGAACATGAGGAGTAATATCAGCCCACTAGAGCAACCAGCAACAAGGAATCACATAACTGGAAGCTGGACTAAAACAAAAATAAAGCACAACGTGGAACAGGAAAATCAAAAACTTAGCTTGTCCTGAAGATTACAGAAGCGGAAAGCAGAGGTAACAAGACACACTGATTACATTGATCGCCGGCGAGGAAATGACAAGAAAGCCAGGTTAAATAGGAAACTCCCATATCCTGATAGAACAGGTGGACACCAGAGACCGCAGAGAACACAAGTCACCCAGTACCATCTGTAACCACCAGAGGGAGCCCAAAAACAGAATCCACAACAGCTATTACCACCACAGTGATCGAATAATATCACATACAAGGAACAAATACCACAACACCATGACCAGACCACATATTACCACCGCAAAGTGATCAAATAGCACATACAAGGGACAAGTACCGCAACACTATGTCCAGACCACATATTACCACCACATAGTGACTGAATACTATAATACTGATCAGTAATCTAAAAAAACCCACAATACTATCACCATCAGTGCCATTATACACAGGAAATCTGTACTTAGTATGCAGTGTCTGTGTACAGGTAATACAGTGATCACTGGTGATATTATACACAGGAGCTCTGTATATAATGTATAGGTAATACAGTGATCACTGGTGACATTATACACAGGAGCTCTGTATATAGTATACAGTGTATAGTGTCAGTGTATAGGTAACACACTGACTCACCAGTGAAGTCTCTAGGTGAAGTCCTTCATCTTTCATCCAGCACAGACCGCCATCACTTCTTCCAGCCAGGGCTCATCTCTGCAGGAAATAATACAGTTACCTTGTGCGCCGCTTGCAGAACACATTACTTAATTTTTCCCAACTTCTACATTACACCAGAAAAAAAGACGACATAGTGTCACTCTACACAGTAACAGGACCGCCCCCCCAGTTAAAACAGTATACTCAAAAAATAAAATAAATACATCACTGCAGTAATAATATACCTTAATTAGCCCCTATGGTAATAATATTCCCCATCCTGGCTCCTGTGTGTCTCATTCCTGGCGTCAGCCATATGTTCTCCAATCCTGCCCTCATGAGTATCCATTCTGCCCCATATGATCTCCCCATCCTGCCCCATCTGTCTCCATCGTATCCATCCTGCCCCATGATCCTGCATGATCTGTCTCCAATCCTGCCCCATATGTCTCCAGTCCTGCCCCCAGTGTCTCCAATCATGCCCCCATGTCTTTCATCCTGCCCTGTGTCTCCATTCTGCCCCCTAAGTCTCCAATCATGCCCCCATGTCTGCTATCCTGCCACGTGTCTCCAATCACGCCCCATGTGTCTCCATTCTGCCCCATCTGTCTCCAATCCTGCCCCATCTGTCTCCAGTCATGCCCCCAGTGTCTCCAGTCATGCCCCCAGTGTCTCCAGTCATGCCCCCATGTCTTTCATCCTGCCCCATGTCACCAATCATGCCCCGTATCTCCATTCTGCCCCTTGTCTCGCATTCTGCCCCAGTGTGTCCAGCATTCTGCCCCCATGTCCAGCATTCTGCCCCCGTGTCCAGCATTCTGCCCCCATGTCTCACAGTCTGCCCCTGTGTCCAGCATTCTGCCCCTGTGTCCAACATTCTGCCCCTGTGTCCAGCATTCTGTGTTCCTTTTTGGAAGTGCATTTGAACAGCAAGGTTGATTGCTGTTGAGGGGAACTAGGAAAAAAAAAAAAAAAATCTCTATAAATCTTCAGCAGAGCGAGTGTGAGCGAGCGGAGTGTGGCCTGAGTGTAAGTGTGGACGGCGGTAAGTGTGACTTGTGATTCAGTGACTTTGGAGTCAGGGAGTTTTCAGGGGAGGAATTACTGAATTGCTGTCTGATTTTTATTAATACTTTGTATTTATTTATTTTTTTTATTGAACTGTTCTGTCTGGTGCAATCCCCATTAGGAAATGTGCTCCACGATTGTTAATGCCATCCAGTGCACATCTTGCCACATGTATGCAGTCCTTGAGCAGCCGATCGAGGGTGCATACTGCTGTGCGAGATGTGAGCACGTTGTGCATTTGGAAACCCAGATTCTGACTCTAAATGTGCAGCTGGCAACACTGAGATCCATAGACAACATGGAGAGGAGTCTTCTGCTCACGGAGCAGACGCTCAATGGGACAGATGAGGGGGGGGATGGTGGGATGGAGCTGCAGGACAATGAAGTAGCAAGCTGGGTGACAGTTAGGAAGCGGGGTAGAGGGAAGAGTGCCAGGGAGGCTAGTCCTGATCTGGAACACCCCAATAAGTTTGCTAAGTTGGCAGATGAGGGGGGTGCCAGTACAGGGGTAGCACTGCTGCAGCCAGGCATGTCCTCTGAAAGCCGGAGGAGTGACTGCTCCAGTAAGGAGGGAAATAGGAGAGCAGGGCAGGCCAGACAGGTGCTGGTAGTGGGCGACTCAATTATTAGGGGAACAGATAGGGCAATCTGTCACAAAGACAGGGATCGTCGAACGGTGTGCTGCCTACCTGGCGCTCGAGTCCGACACATCGCTGATCGGGTGGACAGATTATTGGGAGGGGCTGGTGAGGACCCAGCGGTCATGGTGCACATTGGCACTAATGACAAAGTTAGAGGTAGGTGGAAGGTCCTTAAAGATGATTTCAGGGAATTAGGCTGCAAGCTGAAAGCAAGGACCTCCAACGTGGTATTTTCCGAAATACTGCCGGTACCACGTGCCACGCCAGAGAGGCAACGGGAGATTAGGGAGGTTAATAAGTGGCTCAAGAATTGGTGTAGGAAAGAGGGGTTTGGGTTCCTGCAGAACTGGGCCGACTTCTCAGTTGGCTACAGGCTCTACGCTAGGGACGGGCTGCACCTCAATGGGGAGGGTGCAGCTGTGCTGGGGGAGAGAATGGCTAGAAGGTTGGAGGAGTGTTTAAACTAGGAATTGGGGGGGAGGGTATTCATTTTATAGGAGGGGAAGATAGTGCAGACAGAGTCCTGGGCACAAATAAGGAAGTTGGGGGTGGCGGTGGCATGGGGGGTGGGGTCAGAACAGTTAATAATTTAAGAAATAGAAGTACAGAGAGGAACATAAAGTGCATGTATACTAATGCCAGAAGCCTCGCCAACAAAATGGACGAATTAGAACTAATGTTGTTGGAGCATAATTATGACATGGTGGGGATATCTGAAACGTGGCTGGATGAGAGCCATGACTGGGCTGTTAACTTGCAGGGCTATAGCCTGTTCAGAAATGACCGTACAGATAAGCGAGGGGGAGGGGTGTGTCTATATGTAAAATCATCCTTAAAACCCATCCTGCGCGATAATATAGGTGAATTTAATGAAAATGTAGAATCCCTGTGGGTGGAGATAAGGGGAGGGGGAAAAAATAATAAATTACTGATAGGGGTTTGTTATAAATCTCCAAAAATAATGGAAGCAATGGAGAATATCCTAGTAAAGCAAATAGATGAAGCTGCGACTCAAGGAGAAGTCATTATTATGGGGGACTTCAACTACCCTGAAATAGATTGGGGAACAGAAACCTGCAGTTCCAGCAAAGGTAATCGGTTTTTGACAATTATGAGAGACAATTACCTTTCACAACTGGTTCAGGACCCAACAAGAAGGGGGGCACTGCTAGACCTAATATTAACCAACAGGCCAGACCGCATATCAAATATAAGGGTTGGGGGTTACTTGGGAAATAGCGATCACAAAATAATAAGTTTTCATGTATCCTTTAAAAAGATGTGTAGTAGAGGGGTTACAAGGACACTAAACTTCAGGAGGGCAAATTTCCAACGGATGAGAGAGGATCTTGGTGCAATTAACTGGGACGATATCCTGAGACACAAAAATACACAGAGAAAATGGGAGACGTTTATTAGCATCCTGGATAGGACCTGTGCACAGTATATACCGTATGGGAATAAACATATTAGAAATAGGAGGAAACCAATATGGCTAAATAGAGCTGTAAGGGGCGCAATAAGGGACAAAAAGAAAGCATTTAGAGAATTAAAGGAAGTAGGTAGTGAGGAGGCATTAAATAAATACAGAAAATTAAATAAATTCTGTAAAAAGCAAATCAAGGCAGCAAAGATTGAGACAGAGAGACTCATTGCCAGAGAGAGTAAAAATAATCCTAAAATATTCTTTAACTACATAAATAGTA
The DNA here is from genome assembly GCF_032444005.1 of Ranitomeya imitator. Classification (NCBI taxonomy): domain Eukaryota; kingdom Metazoa; phylum Chordata; class Amphibia; order Anura; family Dendrobatidae; genus Ranitomeya; species Ranitomeya imitator. Next base: position 735,770,558 of record NC_091284.1, on the reverse strand, counting down.
AGAAACTAAAAAATGATAGTGTTGGCCCCCTTAAAAATAGTCTGGGTGAGATGGTGGATGAGGATGAGGAAAAAGCCAATATGCTAAATGACTTTTTTTCATCAGTATTTACACAAGAAAATCCCATGTCAGACAAAATGTCTAGTGATAAAAATTCCCAATTAAATGTCACCTGCTTAACCCAGCAGGAAGTGCGGCGGCGTCTAAAAATCACTAAAATTGACAAATCTCCGGGCCCGGATGGGATACACCCTCGAGTACTGCAGGAATTAAGTACAGTCATTGATAGACCATTATTTTTAATCTTTAAAGACTCCATAATAACAGGGTTTGTGCCACAGGACTGGCGTATAGCAAATGTGGTGCCAATATTCAAAAAGGGAACAAAAACTGAACTCGGAAACTATAGGCCAGTAAGCTTAACCTCTACTGTGGGTAAAATCCTGGAGGGCATTCTAAGGGACGCTATACTGGAGTATCTGAAGAGGAATAACCTCATGACCCAGTATCAGCACGGGTTTACTAGGGACCGTTCATGTCAGACTAATTTGATCAGTTTCTATGAAGAGGTAAGTTCCGGATTGGACCAAGGGAACCCAGTGGATGTAGTGTATATGGACTTTTCAAAAGCTTTTGATACGGTGCCACACAAAAAGTTGATACATAAAATGAGAATAATGGGGATAGGGGAAAATATGTGCAAGTGGGTTGAGAGCTGGCTCAGGGATAGGAAACAAAGGGTGGTTATTAATGGAGCACACTCGGACTGGGTAGCGGTTAGCAGTGGGGTACCACAGGGGTCAGTATTGGGCCCTCTTCTTTTTAACATATTTATTAATGACCTTGTACGGGGCATTCAGAGTAGAATTTCAATATTTGCAGATGACACTAAACTCTGCAGGGTAATCAATACAGAGGAGGACAATTTTATATTACAGGATGATTTATGTAAACTAGAAGCTTGGGCTGATAAATGGCAAATGAGCTTTAATGGGGATAAATGTAAGGTCATGCACTTGGGTAGAAGTAATAAGATGTATAATTATGTGCTTAATTCTAAAACTCTGGGCAAAACCGTCAATGAAAAAGACCTGGGTGTATGGGTGGATGACAAACTTAAATTCAGTGGCCAGTGTCAGGCAGCTGCTACAAAGGCAAATAAAATAATGGGATGCATTAAAAGAGGCATAGATGCTCATGAGGAGAATATAATTTTACCTCTATACAAGTCACTAGTTCGACCACACTTAGAATACTGTGCACAGTTCTGGTCTCCGGTGTATAAGAAAGACATAGCTGAACTGGAGCGGGTGCAGAGAAGAGCGACCAAGGTTATTAGAGGACTGGGGGGTCTGCAATACCAAGATAGGTTATTACACTTGGGGCTATTTAGTTTGGAAAAACGAAGACTAAGGGGTGATCTCATTTTAATGTATAAATATATGAGGGGACAGTACAAAGACCTTTCTGATGATCTTTTTAATCATAGACCTGAAACAGGGACAAGGGGGCATCCTCTGCGGTTGGAGGAAAAAAGGTTTAAGCATAATAACAGACACGGATTCTTTACTGTAAGAGCAGTGAGACTATGGAACTCTCTGCCATGTGATGTTGTAATGAGTGATTCATTACTTAAATTTAAGAGGGGACTGGATACCTTTCTGGAAAAGTATAATGTTACAGGGTATATACACTAGATTCCTTGATAGGGCGTTGATCCAGGGAACTAGTCTGATTGCCGTATGTGGAGTCGGGAAGGAATTTTTTTCCCCAATGTGGAGCTTACTCTTTGCACATGGGGTTTTTTTGCCTTCCTCTGGATCAACATGTTAGGGCATGTTAGGTTAGGCTATGGGTTGAACTAGATGGACATATAGTCTTCCTTCAACCTTAATAACTATGTAACTATGTAACTATGTCTCATAGTCTGCCCCTGTGTCCAGCATTCTGCCCCCTTGTCTCACAGTCTGCCCATGTCCAGCATTCTGCCCCATGTCCAGCATTCTGCCCCTGTGTCCAGAATTCTGCCCCTGTGTCCGGCATTCTGCCCCCATGTCTCACAGTCTGCCCCCGTGTCCAGCATTCTGCCCCTGTGTTCAGCATTCTGCCCCATGTAACATAGTAACATAGTTATTAAGGTTGAAGGAAGACGTTAAGTTCATCTAGTTCAACCCATAGCCTAACCTAACATGCCCTAAGATGTTGATCCAGAGGAAGGCAAAAAAAACCCATGTGGCAAATAGTAAGCTCCACTTTGGGGAAAAAAATTCCTTCCCGACTCCACATACGGCAATCAGACTAGTTCCCTGGATCAACGCCCTTTCAAGGAATCTAGTATATATACCCTGCAACATTATACTTTTCAAGAAAGGTATCCAATCCCCTCTTAAATTTAAGTAATGAATCACTCATTACAACATCATACGGCAGAGAGTTCCATAGTCTCACTGCTCTTACAGTAAAGAACCCGCGTCTGTTATTATGTCTAAACCTTCTTTCCTCCAGACCTAGAGGATGCCCCCTTGTCCCTGTCTTAGGTCTATGATTAAAAAGATTATCAGAAAGGTCTTTGTACTGTCCCCTCATATATTTATACATTAAAATAAGATCACACCTTAGTCTTCGTTTTTCCAAACTAAATAGCCCCAAGTGTAATAACCTATCTTAGTATTGCAGACCCCCCAGTCCTCTAATAACCTTGGTCGCTCTTCTCTGCACCCGCTCTAGTTCAGCTATGTCTTTCTTATACACCGGAGACCAGAACTGTGCACAGTATTCTAAGTGTGGTCGAACTAGTGTCTTGTATAGAGGTAAAATTATGTTCTCCTCATGTGCATCTATGCCTCTTTTAATGCATCCCATTATTGTATTTGCCTTTGTAGCAGCTGCCTGACACTGGCCACTGAACATGAGTTTGTCATCCACCCATACTCCCAGGTCTTTTTCATTGATGGTTTTGCCCAGAGATTTAGAATGAAACGCATAGTTATACACCTTATTACTTCTACCCAAGTGCATGACCTTACATTTATCCCCATTAAAGCTCATTTGCCTTTTATCAGCCCAAGCTTCTAGTTAACATAAATCATCCTGTAATATAAAATTGTCCTCCTCTGTATTGATTACCCTGCAGAGTTTAGTGTCATCTGCAAATATTGAAATTCTGCTCTGTATGCCCCCTACAAGGTCATTAATAAATATGTTAAAAAGAAGAGGACCCAATACTGACCCCTGTGGTACTCCACTGCTAACCGCGACCCAGTCCGAGTGTGCTCCATTAATAACCACCCTTTGTTTCCTATCCCTGAGCCAGCTCTTAACCCACTTACACATATTTTCCCCTATCCCCATTATTCTCATTTTATGTATCAACCTTTTGTGTGGCACCATATCAAAAGCTTTCGAAAAGTCCATATACACTACGTCCACTGGGTTCCCTTGGTCCAGTCCGGAACTTACCTCTTCATAGAAGCTGATCAGATTAGTCTGACATGAACGGTCCCTAGTAAACCCGTGCTGATACTGGGTCATGAGGTTATTCCTCTTCAGATACTCCAGTATAGCATCCCATAGAATGCCCTCCAGGATTTTACCCACAGTAGAGGTTAAGCTTACAGGCCTATAATTACCGAGTTCACTTTTTGTCCCCTTTTTGAATATTGGCACCACATTTGCTATACGCCAGTCCTGTGGTACAGACCCTGTTATAATGGAGTCTTTAAAGATTAAAAATAATGGTCTCACAGTCTTCCCCTGTGTCCAGCATTCTGCCCCCATGTCTCACAGTGTGCCAGTGTCCAGCATTCTGCCTGTGTCCAGCATTCTGCCTGTGTCCAGCATTCTGCCCCCATGTCCAGCATTTTGCCCCGTGTCCAGCATTCTGCCCCCCCATCTCACAGTCTGCCCTGGGCCCCCCGGATCGCCACTCTCAATAAATAATAAAAAAACAAAACAAGTTCTTCTTACCTGGCCGCGCTTCTGCGGCGAAGCTCTCTCCAGGCAGCTGAAGCGCGCACTCGCCGGCAACTGACAATGATGTCAGAAGCCGGCGACGTGCGCGCTGCGGCTGACGTCAGCTGCCAGCCTCCAGCTGGCGGCTGGTAACTATTGACGTGCGGGCCCGCATGTTAATAGCGTTACACTGCCGCAGCGCCTCTAAGGGCCCGGTTTATCCTGCCGGTAGGGGCCCGGTGAGCAGATGCGGGTCCCCTCTGCCCACTGGTCCCCATACACCAGTCAGGGCAGTAACGCCCTGATGGCGGCCCTGCCTGGAGGTGCCATCCAACTCTAACATTCTATGATTCTATGGTCAATACCTGGGACATCACAGATCAACGGTTCCCAGCAGAGCACAGTTTGTATGGCAGAGTTGTTTTCCATTTCCAGAGTCACTGGGCAAGTCATTCTTTCCTGTAGAGCAGGGGTCTCAAACTGCATTCCTCGAGGGCCTCAGACCATGTGTGTTTTCAAGATGTCCTTCGCATTGCACAAGGTGCTGGAATCATTCTGTGCAGGTGATTAAATTATCACCTTTGCAGTACAAGGAAATCCTGAAAACATGACCTGTTTGCAGCCCTTGAGGAACGCAGTCTGAGACCTCTGCTGTAGAGTGTAAGCTGTTATGGTCATCAGGGTTTTTTCTCCTGTAGAGTGTAAGCTCTTATGGTCAGCAGGGTCCTCTCTCTCCTGTAGAGTGTAAGCTCATATAGTCAGCGGGGTCCTCTGTCTCTCCTGTAGAGTGTAAGCTCATATAGTCAGCGGGGTCCTCTGTCTCTCCTGTAGAGTGTAAGCTCTTATGGTCAGCAGGGTCCTCTCTCTCCTGTAGAGTGTAAGCTCTTGTGGTCAGCGGGGTCCTCTCCCTCCTGTAGAGTGTAAGCTCTTGTGGTCAGCAGGGTTTTTACTCTCCTCTCCCCTATGTGTATTTTCTGAGAAATTGCAAATGTTTCCATATTGATTGTTTGGGGAAGATTCAGCAAAGTAATAGAATTCGAATTTCAAAAGATCCTTTGATCTCTAGTTGTCAGTCTTTGGGGCTGTCTCCTATGCTGTAATCTGTACTTGACTGTACAAAATTCTACCTTCCTTACATTTGCTCAAGGATTTCTACTTAGTTCTCACGATTCCCATCAGCACTAAAGGGCATTCGCAGCAGTTCTGCCATTTTAAACCTTTGAATCTTACTATTCATATTGATTGAAACTCTTCAATTTTCGCTTGATCAATCATTTTATATTAAAAAATCATTTCCAAACCTTCTCGATTCAGGCTTTGCACAGCTAGTGATTGCAAGTCTTCTTCTTCCCTAAATAACAAAGGCAATAAACATCATGCAAAGCTTAATAAATTGACAAACAAGCTTTCCACTTGGAGCTGCAAGGCCTTGGGACTCTTATCACATCTGCCTCATCCTAATGGAACACTCATTGACTTTCTCCCCCAGGAGACCAATTCTACAAACTGAGTATTGAATCAGTTCTGCTATGCAGCTCACCAGAAGCTTTCATCTTAACCCCTTGACTCCAAAGGTCGAGAGACATGATGGTAAAGGGTCAGCCGTTTTGCATCCCTTAAAGCTCTTGGAAATTTTTTAAATGCTTCAACCATAGTGCCAGAAAGGTGCACAAATAGAGTCCAATCTATCATGCCGTACTAACATTGACATCACTTGCCATACATTGAACTATGTGCAGTGTATACAATGTATGTAATTATAAGAATTTGTATTTCTAATATTAGGTGTAGATTTCTACTACTGTAGTTGCACAATTTCCTAATGTATTATCAGTCTTCTTAAAACTCTAAGAATTTTACTTCTCATATTGGCTTCAAATATCCAGGAGTGAAAGAATTCGCCTACATGGAGTCTCTTCATCGTCTTACTATGGCCAGGCTTATGGTGTCTCTGTACAGTGCCATTACTGTGATAATATTCTTTCCAAGTGGGAGAATCGTTCCATAATATATCGGATCATGCAATATTTATTGCATAATTCTTGAGTTGTGTGTCAGTAGGGGTAGCAAACCGAGTCACAATAGGATCCATTAATGTGTAATTATTCTGCAATCACTTGAAACACATTGGAGCAGATCTGAGCAAAGTGCGGCCCACGTGGCTGTTCCGGTCTGGCCTACGGATTGAGACACCCAAAGGTTGAAAAGACCACCCCATGGGCCGCGCCATGCAGCTGTGCTTTCTCGCTCGGTTTCACAATCTCACCTCTGGATGCTTCCCCCAGTAGCATAGTAACATATATATTCACCTCTGGTGTCAGCGCCGTCCCAATGCTGTCAGCACTGGCTCTCCTGGGGCTCGTGTGACATAACAATATGGCTAATCAGTGCTGGCTTCACTCTCATCTCCTGCAGACATAGTTGACATTTAGAGGAAGCGAGAGAGCAGCCGCATCTCTGATCTCCTCTAGATGACTGATTTGTCCGATGGAGGGAAAAGTGAATTCAATGCTGATTGGCTACAGGAATCACGTGACATTGTCCCAGGAGAGCCAGTGCGAACACCGCTGGAATGGTGCCGGCATCGGAGATAAGTATAGGTGTTATTATTTACTCGGGCGGGGGGAACATAGGTATCGAGGAAGGATTGCCCAAGTAGTGGACAACCCCTTTAATATTGATCAGAATTAATTTCATCCCACTGGTTCGGCCTACCACAGTCACGGTCTCTCCTGTTGCCCTTAAGGAAAATGAATTGCCCACCCCTGCATTAGAGCATGTTAATGAATAGTGTCACATGACTATCCCTATACAAAGATAAGGAATACATTTATTTGCACTAAATGCTTCAAAATGGAGCCCTCTACATTATATATTTGGAGACACAAAAGAGAATAGTAAAACCAAAAACACTCAGTTTGAAAAAATGTTGCAGTAATACGCAAGTGCTAGTAAAAGATGTAAAAAACAGGGTATTTGGTTGATACGTTTTTTTGCAAAAAATGTATACTAAGCTGCTCTACCAATCTTCACGGTATACCCTTATCAGAGCAGTCCTAACTAATGTATGCAATCCCTATCTGATGTATTTAAAAACCTGATCATCTGTATATAACCTGTGTGAACAGGGTTCAGAGAGGAAAAATCCATGTGTGCATACAGGGTAGAACAGCTTTTGTGCAGATAGCCCAAGAGGAGTGGTGGAACTCCCCAGTCTTGTAGACACAAGAGAACAATTATGGAAACAGGAACACATGGGCTACTTGCACAGTGAACAAGTCTGTATGATCATGTTCACACACCACCAAGAAACCTTTTTTTAAATACATCAGATAGGGATTGCATACATTAGTTAGGACTGCTCTGATAAGGGTATACCGTGAAGATTGGTAGAGCAGCTTAGTATACATTTTTTGCAAAAAAACGTATCAACCAAATACCCTGTTTTTTACATCTTTTACTAGCACTTGCGTATTACTGCAACATTTTTTCAAACTGAGTGTTTTTGGTTTTACTATTCTCTTTTGTGTCTTCAGGTTTCTTGGTGGTGTGTGAACATGATCATACAGACTTGTTCACTGTGCAAGTAGCCCATGTGTTCCTGTTTCCATAATTGTTCTCTTGTGTCTACAAGACTGGGGAGTTCCACCACTCCTCTTGGGCTATCTGCACAAAAGCTGTTCTACCCTGTATGCACACATGGATTTTTCCTCTCTGAACCCTGTTCACACAGGTTATATACAGATGATCAGGTTTTTAAATACATCAGATAGGGATTGCATACATTAGTTAGGACTGCTCTGATAAGGGTATACCGTGAAGATTGGTAGAGCAGCTTAGTATACATTTTTTGCAAAAAAACGTATCAACCAAATACCCTGTTTTTTACATCTTTTACTAGCACTTGCGTATTACTGCAACATTTTTTCAAACTGAGTGTTTTTGGTTTTACTATTCTCTTTTGTGTCTTCAGGTTTCTTGGTGGTGTGTGAACATGATCATACAGACTTGTTCACTGTGCAAGTAGCCCATGTGTTCCTGTTTCCATAATTGTTCTCTTGTGTCTACAAGACTGGGGAGTTCCACCACTCCTCTTGGGCTATCTGCACAAAAGCTGTTCTACCCTGTATGCACACATGGATTTTTCCTCTCTGAACCCTGTTCACACAGGTTATATACAGATGATCAGGTTTTTAAATACATCAGATAGGGATTGCATACATTAGTTAGGACTGCTCTGATAAGGGTATACCGTGAAGATTGGTAGAGCAGCTTAGTATACATTTTTTGCAAAAAAACGTATCAACCAAATACCCTGTTTTTTACATCTTTTACTAGCACTTGCGTATTACTGCAACATTTTTTCAAACTGAGTGTTTTTGGTTTTACTATTCTCTTTTGTGTCTTCAGGTTTCTTGGTGGTGTGTGAACATGATCATACAGACTTGTTCACTGTGCAAGTAGCCCATGTGTTCCTGTTTCCATTATATATTTGGAGCACGTTTGGAGCAGAATGCTAAAAAAGGGAAAGTGCCTACTCAAAAAGAGTGGATGGTAAGTTACAAAGCATGAGAATGTGGACAGTCCATGGACATAGTAGACAGGTATGTGTACCAAAAGTGATTTTATTGTGTTTTAGATAGCTAGACCATACATGAAAAAGTGTAAGGACTAAGGAGTTAAAGGGTCTGTCTAGTCTAGTGGAAACAAGTGATGACCTATCCATAGGATGCTTGATCAGTTGCTGATCGGTGTGGGTCCAACCACTTGGACCTGCATCATCAGCCTAGAAGCACTTATATCCGTTACAAAGGAGAGCAAGAGGTTGGATGCACTCCATTCATTCCCTGTAGGGCCGCGCTCAGGTTATTCCGGCAGAGAATGAAGAAGCGGCAGTCAAGTATGTAGCGGATAGGTGAAAACTTGTTTTTCCTGGATAGCCCCTTTAAATAGTTTAGTATTTTGTAAGTGTTGGAGTTCTACTAAGGCCGAATGCATACAATGTTTTAACCCTTTAATACAAGTTTCGAGATGTACAGATCTGAAATTTGGCCCCGGTAGAAGTCTAATGGGCCATAGGTTATCCGAAAGGGAAAGAAATGTGCCAAATTTAATCAGATGCCATAATACAGAAATGCAGGGCCTTCATGTGCTCCATTAATTAATTAGGACACCATAATAATAGGATTGGAGCTGATATGTGAGTTGGTGAACCTGGAGAGCCACGATTCCCCCATACACAGCAGTCTGTTGGATTTCTCAGGTCCGTGCGCATTAAATATTCAGGACGAGGCACATTACTCGACATTACACTTTTTCCAACATCTTTCGTTTTCTTTGATGCTCCGACTGATGTTCCCGAAAGAGAATTACCTTTTAAAATTGTGCTTATAGAGTAAAATAGCGTCTTTAACATAAGCAGAAAGATAATGGCAACTCTAAAAGTATATCGCTTACATTTAAAGACCGACGTGCAAGATTTCATCTCATACAACAAAGGATTCTTGGCAGCGTAGAATAAAAAGAGAATCCACGCAGGCATTTTCCATAGTAATCATTCTTTATATTCAGTTCTGAGGAGTATACATTGCTTTTGCCATTTTGTGCTCTGTATGTAATATACATCTACCTGTGTAGTTAACAGTCTCCACAGGAAAACACGGAACAGCGCCCCCTATCCCAACCCGAGATTATATACACTGAATTTTATACATATATATATTTACATATACACTGATTTTTTTTTTTTTAACCTATTCATATATTTATAGATGATGGAAAAATATAAAAAAGAATTATAAAATAATGAACTAAAAACAGACTCCTCTTTAAATAACCCCAAATGACACACTCTCACATGCATAATCACATACTACTTTCTCATTTACACTTTTTTTTTTTTTTTTTTTAATTTTATTTCATAATTTGTTTGTGTTAGGCCACGCGGAAAAGAGGAAAAGAAAATGAAATTCCTAACAGCTATTCCTGTACGTTTATACTGGATGGTAACAGGATGAATGACTGTGTATGGGTATAGGCTGTCTGTATACAAGATGATTTATCTATGAAGGTCTCTTTTGTACCTTGCAATTTTTTTTAGCATTTTTCTTTATTTTGAAGGTAGTTTACCCACATCCTCAATTTTGATCCGGTATAGTGAGAGGTAGAAAAAACACGTTGCCAGGGGTGCTGCTATCATGAGGCAAGTTGAATACTTTGCCTCAGGCGGCGGAGCATCCTTAAAGACAGGGGGCAGCAGAGTGTCAGTCAGAACACCTGGTGCCGACTCTCCCTGTAATCCCTGCTCTGACACTTGTGGGATATAGCAGAGTTGGTGTGTGTTACCCTATGTGGATGAGCTGAGGTTGTCAGATATGGTCCTGCTAAGACTTATTTGTACTGATTTTACTACGTGGGGGGGTGCAGTTTTGCAGTTCGCCTCAGGCAGCAGAGAGGCTAGGTTCACCCCTGCACGTTGCGTACATGGGTGAATTTTTGTATTTAGCATTTGCCATTTTCTCCATGAATTGCCATGTGTTTGTATGGTCTACGCCTTGCTGACAGATGGATGATCAGGGCAACTGGATGTAGTCGTTGGAGCCTTTGGTAAAACACAGGATGTTGGAGCACTAAGAGCCATGTTAAAAGACGATGCCACTTTAGGCCACTTTTCCACCACTGTTTGTGGCCAGTATTTTGCATCTCTATTTGTAAGCCCAAACCAGAAGTAGCTACAAACCTTACCAATATACTTTTTTTTGACCTGTAGCTTCCACTACTATTATTAGTTCACAAATACCAATGCAACATATTGATGGGTGAAAGTGGGCTTAGGCATCGTGACTGGCCGAACCATACACTAAATTAGACTGTACTGGTTTACTTACATATGAAGTGGTTCCTAGAGATCAAGTCATTAAAAACTAATTAATATGACATTATTTATTGGTTGTTCCCTGTCTTCATGAGTCTAGGTTGTCTGCATGTGAAAAATCGGCATATTTGCTACGTTCCTGATCTGATGTAAGGGTGCATCACTCTTTTGTATGAGGGCTTGACTAGACTAGACTAGAATTCATATTTTTGTCTGTAGTTTAAAGGGAATCTATCAGCAGGTTTTTACTATGTAATTTGAGGACAGCATGAGGTAGGGGTTAAAACACTGAATTCAACGATGTGTCCCCTATTAGGCTGAAGGCTGAAGGTTTTATCACCAGGACATTATTATTCCCCAGGCTAGGTCCTCATAACAAGTTGTCTGACAACGCCCCCTTCTCTGATAAGCAGCCTACTGTCAATAGACGATGTACTAACCCTGGTGAGGGCTAGCTTTTCAGCTGCATGTAAGAACTCTGATTGTGTCCCAACTGCTGCCTCCAGTTATCTCAATGATACAAGGCTGAAATCGGGAACTCATTTACTACATCATGCTTCTCTCAGATGAGGTAGCAAAACCTGCTAACAGATTCCCTTTAATGGAGGCTAAAGTCAGTGGTTGAAATAAGGATTGGCATTACGCTGGGCTGGATTCAATCACAATAAAATAACAGTCCTAATATCGTAAACAAAATCTAGGGGTTTCAGGGAATCTGTGAGCAGGATTTCACCTGCCAAATTATTTCTATATGCATGTAGTTCTTTCAGAGACAAGTCGAACAATAAGTTTTGATGGCCAGTCCATTCCAACGTTATTGAGAAATTTATATGTAAATGAGGCTGTTAGATCTGAAGCCTCTGTCACTCCAGGTCTATTCCTGCCCGTTGCAGCCTCCTCCTGTTTTACTGACGGCCTCTATTCCGTCAGACTTCAGGCAAAGGAGCAGTCAGTCAAACAGGAAGAGGCAACGCTGGCCGGGGAATAAAGCTGAAGTGACAGAATCTTCAGAGCTACCGTAGCACTTCAGCCTCATTTGCATAGCAATTCAAATGCTGATTTCTCACTAATGGAGGAACAGACTGACCATGTAAAGGTATTGCTGGACATGTGTTTGAAAAAGCTACATGTGTGTATAAGTGTTTTGTGGTATGAAGTTGTTTTTGAAAAATTCTCCATAACCTTCTAATGACTGTGAACCATTAATTTCTATTGCGCGAGTCACAAAGCTAGTCGGGGGCCCCAGAGAATAGTATTATCAGGATAGTGAGCATGCATAATGCCCAGCATGCGTAAAATACACATACTACTGGAATTAGGACTCCACATGTAGCATCTCCCTTCAGGAGACCTTGTTCTCCTACTTCCTTGACTATAAGTTGACTGGGGTCTAAGGGGTAAAGTTTCTCCCCTTAGACCCCAGTCCAGAGCCTCTCACCTAGCCAAATCAGTTCTCATGCTTCGCACTGACGAGGGCCAACAGCCCAAAACACCGTGTCTGCGAATTGAGATACTGATTTGGCTTTTATCCTAAGTCATATTGCACGACTCGTTAAAGGGTTGATTGTGACTTGTAGGATCGCTACTTCCAACAGGTGGCGCTATAGAGTTTAAGTCCTCTTTTTCTCAGAAGAGGCAATTTGCATATAAGTTGACTGGTATTTATTCCAAGCAATTTTCTAGAAGGCCCTTGGGAGAAGACACAAGCAATTTAAATCCATGGATCATGTATGCTCAGTGCCAGTCACTGCATCGCTGACCCCGATTAGTTCTGCCAGTAACAAGTATCACCTGTCACTGGGGCTTCCCCGGACAGAGATTTTTTATGACTTTTTTTTTAGATATTTTATGTATAAAAATATAAATAAATCATTATAGGTTTAAAAATTTGCCCAGAGTTTCACAAAGCAAAAAAACAATAATTTACAGAAAATACCTACTTTTTCAAATTAAAAATGTTCTTCAAGGGTACATGACTAGGCTGATGTATGGACTTTGTATGGCTTTGTATTAAAAGGACAGTATCCTCAGAAAATGACCTATTTGTCTAAATCAGGTTTTTATATACACTGAAAAAAGAAAGGCTTTTGACAGAGGCTAAGTATAAAATTTTGTTTTATTAAGCAAAGTGTAAAAATCCCAAATATGGGTACATTTAAAAAGTGAAAAAAACAAAACAAAGAAAAAGCAAGTGGTGGGTAAACCTGGATATTAATATCTACATCATACTAAAAAAAATTGTTTGTGAATAATAAAAATCCGACCCATGTTTCACCTGGGCAAAGTATTTCTTGGCGAAACGCGCGTCGGGTGTGGTGGGCTCCTGGATATATACTTTCAAGGTAAATATGTGTAACACTAATTAAACATTTTACCTTTTTATCAGTAATATATATAGGTGTTTGTATATTGGATATCCTATGTCTGATATGTAACATTGTGTAGATACTTCTTTGTGGCCACTACTGTAAATGTTATATTGAAATTATAGTGTTTAAATTTTAATACTTACCTTATATTGGGATACATATTTTTCTACATATACTCGCTTGCAATCCTGACCATAGAGTTGATTTGCATAACTACTATGTGTATACACATGAATACAATTAGTCTCCTTATGTATCCTTAATATGCCTATATACCTTTGACTGAGCTTTTGTCTTTATTATTCACAAACAATTTTACCGAGGCCGGTTTCACACGTCAGTGGCTCCGGTACATGAGGTGGCAGTTTCCTCACGTACCGGAGCCACTGACACATGTAGACACATTAAAATCAATGCATCTGTGCAGATGTCATTGATTTTTTGTGGACCGTGTCTCCGTGTGCCAAACACGGAGATATGTCAGTGTTCGTGGGAGCGCACGGATTACACGGACCCATTAAAGTCAATGGGGCCGTGTAAAACACGTACCGCACACGGACATTGTCCGGGTGCAGTCCGTGTGCCGTGCAGCAGACAGCGCTACTGTAAGCGCTGTCCCCCCAGCTTGTGGTGCTGAAGCCGCCATTCATTTATTCTCTCCAGCAGTGTTTGCTGTAGAGAAGATATGAATATTGCTTTTTTTTTTAAGTTTCTCGTGTTTAAAATAAAGCTCCATGTCCCCACCCCCCTCCCACACCCTGTGCGCCCCCCCGCTGTTCTTAGAATACTCACCCGCATACAGTAGAAGGTGCGGCAAGGACAGGAAGCAGTGCCAGCCAGCGAGGGAGCCGGATGAGTATTTTAAGAACAGCGGGGAGGGGGGCGCACAGGGGGTGGGAGGGGGGTGGGGACATAGAGCTTTATTTTAAACACGAGAAACTTAAAAAAAAGGAATATTCATATCTTCTCTACAGCAAACGCTGCTGCAGGGAAGATATCAATGGCGGCTTCAGCACCAGCTACAGGGGACAGCGCTAAACTTTAGCGCTGTCTCCTGCACGGTGCGTGTGGTACCCAGTGGGCACACGGGCGGCACACGTGTGCCGCACATGTGCCACACTGATGTGCCACAGAAACGCACGGGCACACGGACACGGATAATTCCGGTACCGATTTTTCCGGTACCGGAATTATCTGGACGTGTGAGACTGCCCTAATATGTATATATTAATTTCCAGGTACATCCACAACTTGTTTTTTCTGCTATTAAATGTATCCATGTCTGTTTGTTTTTATACATTCTCTGCTTAATAAAATAAAACATTGTCTTTATACGTAGCCTCTGTCTAAAACCTTCCTTTTTTTCTGTGCATATGTATTGCTATGCTTTATGCCTTTCTTATTGGGATAAATGTTAAGGTGTTTGTAAATCAGGTTTTTATATTAAATGTATTTTTAAAAAATGTTGGTCATTTTTTTTACATTTCCCTTCTTAGTATATATATATATATATATATATATATATATATACGGTATATATATATATATATATATATATATATCTATATATATAATTGCCTAAGGGTTTTTCCGTCTGTCTGTCTGTCTGTCTGTCCTGGAAATCCCGGCTCTCTGATTGGTCGAGGCCGCCAGGCCTCGACCAGAGACCGGCACAGCATCGACGTAGAAATCCCGCGTCTCTGATTGGTCGAAGCCGCCAGGCCTCGACCAATCAGCAACGGGCACAGCGACGATGATGTCATAAAGGACGTAGACATCTCACGTTTCTGTTTCAGCGACGGGCACAGTATCGATGAAAATGTCATAATGGTTGCCATGGCGACGATGATGTCCTAAAGGTTTCCTCGACCAATCAGCGACGGGCACAGTCTGCCGCGAATTCTGGAATCATCATTGTCCATATACTATGGGGACATGCATATTCTAGAATACCCGATGCATTAGAATCGGGCCACAATCTAGTATATATATATATATATATATATGTATATATATATACATATATATATATATATATATATATATATATATACAGTATATGTTTTTTTCTCTATGCATACAGTATCTCACAAAACTCAGTACACCCCTCACATTTTTGTAAATATTTTATTATATCTTTTCATGGGACCTCACTGAAGATCTGACACTTTGATACAATGTAAAGTAGTCAGTGTTCAGCTTGTATAACAGTGTAAACTTAGTGTGCCCTCTAAATAATTCTAAATAACATGCAGCCATTAGTGTCTAAACCGCTGGCAACAAAAGTGAGTACACCCCTAAATGAAAATGACCAAATTGTGCCCAAAGTGTGAATATTTTGTGTGGCCACCATTATTTTCAAGCACAGCCTTAACTCTCTTGGGCACGGAGTTCACTAGAGCATAATGTTTGACCTTGCGCTCCTCCACCTTCTGCTTGAGGATGCCACACAGATGCTCAATAGGGATTAGGTCTGGAGACATGCTTGGCCAGTCCAGCACCTTTACCCTCTGTTTCTTTAGCAAGGGTGTGCTCGACTTGAAGGTGTGTTTGGGGTCTTTACCATGTTGGAATATTGCACTGCAGCCCACTTTCCGGAGGGAGGGGATCATGTTCTGCTTCAGTATGTCACAGTACACTTTGGCATTCATGGTTCCCTCAATGAACTGTAGCTCTCCACAGCCGTCAGCACTCATGCAGCCCCCAAACCATGACACTCCCACCATCATGCTTGACTGCAGGCAAGACACACTTGTCTTTGTAGTCCTCACCTGGTTGCCACCACACATGCTTGACAATATCTGAACCAAATAAATTTATCTTGGTCTCATCAGACCACAGGACGTGATTCCAGTAATCCATGTCCTTAGTCTGCTTGTCTTCAGCAAACTGTTTGTGGGCTTTCTTGTGCATCATCTTTAGAAGAGATTTCCTTCTGGAACAACAGCCATGCAGACCATTTTTATGCAGCGTATGGTCTGAGAACTGACAGGCCGACCTCCACCCCCTGTAACCTGTGCAGCAATGCTGGCAGCACTCATACATCTATTGTGAATAGACAACCTCTGGATATGACGCTGAGCACATCCACTCAACTCCTGTGCTTGACCATGGCGAGGCCGGTTCTGAGTGGAACCTGTCTTGTTTCACCGCTGTATGGCCTTGGCCACCGTGCTGCAGCTCACTGTCAGGGTGTTGGCAATCTTCTTATAGCTTCGGCCATCTTTATGTAGAGCAACAATTCTTTTTTTCATATCCTCTGAGAGTTCTTTGCCATGAGGAGCTCTATGTTGAACTTTCAGTGACCGGTATGAGAGAGGGTGAGAGCGATAACACCAAATTTACCACACCAGCTCCACATTCACACCTGAGACCTTGCAACACTAATGAGTCACGTGACACAATTTGGTCATTTTCACTTAGCGGTGTACTCACTTTTGTTGCCAGCTGTTTAGATATTAATGGCTGGGTCTTGTGTTACTTAGAGGGCACACCAAATCTACATTTTATACAAGCTGTACACTGACGACTTTACATTGTATCAAAGCGTCGTATCTTCACTGTTGTTCCATGTAAAGATATAATAAAATAGTTACAAAAATGTGAGGTGTATACACACTTTTGTCAGATACTGTATATATATATAGTATATATATATATATATATATATATATATAATCAGAAATGTTGCATTCTTCATATTAAACACTAGACCTCATATTAGATTTATACTTCCCGTTCTGTACCGATAACTTTCTGAATATTATTATCCCTAAAAGGATTCAAATTGAAAATAATACCTTTATTCATATTACATGACACTAAAGCTCACTTCCTCCTACTCCCTTTACAATGACCATCATCCAAATTAGAACATGCCCAGTTAATACTTCTATACAAATAAATAGGGTGTGAGTCAATCTATTGCTGCTAATGTCCGTGTCATGAACAAGAAGTAGAAGTCTAATATTTGGACTACCGGTGAACCTGAAAACTACAAGATTTTTTTTACATAATGATAAGGGGAAAAAAAAGAAAAGTTTTTTTTTGTAATAAATTTAATTTAAAAACTTTATTTTAAAATTAGGTAATTTTCTGATGACACGTCTTCTTTAAAGGGGATGTCTGGTCAAGTGATGAAAGTCTGCAGTCACCCTATGTGACTGCAGACTTCTGAATCCTTACAGCATGTGCACTGCACACTGTGAGGAATCTCCAGTGTCGCTCCCGAGAATGGGCAGTCACATGACCACAGGTGTGCGATTTGCATGCATGCAGTCACATGCCGGCGAGATATGTTCTGCCTTTCCCTATATACAAGTGAATTGAGAGAGGCACAGCATGTCTAGTCGGAAGTATGCAAGTCATATACCTTTGGTATACTTTTCGGCAGCGACACTGGAGAATCCTGATAGCTCGCTTTGCGCACGCTGTCATAATTCAGAAGTCTACAGTCACAAAGAGTGACTGCAGACTTTCACCACATGACCAGACGACCCTTTTAAGGATCCAGGGGATCTCTATAAGCCATATCATGGCCCTGTCAATGATGTACTATTTCCTGACCTACTCTATCCTGATATGGTGGTACAGTATGGGCTTGGCTATTTTCAACAATCATTTTAACTCCAGTTTATATTAACGCCTCCTAACCTTTCTGGTCAGAATTATCAAAGAAAGTCTACACTTCCTACTCCGCAGTCAATTTCAAGGGGAAGATGTGATCAATCTATGATGAGCATGAAGTGATTTATTTGATTTTTGCACTGATCTTGTATCGTATGCACTTTGTAGGCTAAATCTACAGTTGTAATACATTCAGACATGGCTCCGGGTTAGGCCCAGACAACCTATTTTTCTTCTCAACACATGAGGCGTTACAGTAGATTTGCTTCCTTATGTTGCACTAAAGATATTTTTTGTAATCCTGTAATTAAGATTTAACAATTAGCTATATAAAGGATATATGTAAATACTGGTGTGGCAGGATGTTTGCTTTTTTCAGTATATGGGGTGAGGAGATAGTGATAATAATGATATAAATAAAGGCAAATGGAAGATTCCTGGTCACAGGAGAAGTTCCAGGCTTCCAAAGGATCATTTTTGAGTCCACTGAGCATCAGCAGATGAAAAGCTGTAGACGCTGGTCCACGTATCCACATACCACCAGCGAGTTCAGCGTCTCTTCACATTATGGTCACAGTGATCAGTCCTCCAAGGTGAAATATTTAGTTCAGCTTTCTGGGAGTTCGTACAATCAGGTCCTCCAGCAAGGTACACAATGACTTCTCATAGTACAATCAATGTGACCAAGGATAGTAAACACATAGAAAGTTATGACGTCTCCCATTTTTAAGAGTCTTTTTTTTTTAAATAATTAAGTAGTCTTTTTTTTTTTGTAGCACCCGAAGGTCAGGCTCCAAGGCCACCATGTACAACAATCATCTGCTCTTTCCATGGATTGGGAGAACTGGAAGTAATTAATTTCTCAAAACAAAATAGCACTCCCTATCTCCATCCATATCATTGCTCTTAGATTTCCCTTGTTGAAAAGTTCACATTCATGGAAATCCTACAAATTCTATCGAGAGTCAGTCTGAAAGATCGTGTCCACAAAAAAGAGATATCAAGAGAATGAGAGCACGGCGAAAGAGAGAGAAAATCTCATATGACCAGAAAGAGCACTGAATATCTAAATAACTGGAGTCACTGATCCCAATCAAATAAGCGGAGTGAGATAGTATCCATGGCAATTAAGTAATTGATATTGAAATCCACGGGGAAATTCTAGTATTTAACAGCTCTGATGTTTCTGGACAAAAATGAATCTGATTATTTAACGCAATGTATATAGATTTGATATTGGCCATTATACACCTATGCACTTGCACTTGCCCTATGCACTTGCACTTGGTATGTCTATGTGAGGTGGAGGAGTACACAATACGTACGCCATTTTTTATGCATTTTATATAGTATCTAACTGAAGATAGATACATATGTGTCATACAATGCTTTCTGGTACTTTTTTTTAATGTTTTCTTCTCATTGGATGCCTACAATAGATATCTCCTCCACCTCCCAATAAACAAGCATGCAGAGTGTGGCCAAGCATGCATGTATATTTCAATGAACGGAGACACTTAAGCTGCAAGATAATCATGAAGAAGTGTTGTTAAAAACCCTCGATTCACTAATGTCTTACCGTGTAAACAGGCCGTAAATCACCCGATGAATGAGCAAAACCATTCATTGGGTGAAATTATCTTTTATGTAGTGCAAACGATCATCGTTTTTGATGGCCAAGAACCATGGCAGCCTACCCTAGATTGCTCAGTGCGCATTCTTTGTTATGGTCTGCCTCTATAAACAGGCATTTAAACAACCACCGATTGGTTAAAGTTTACTAATCGGCAGTCCTACTGTGCCACCGATCGGTCCATGTAAATGACCTTAAGTTGCTGATAGATACTTCACATGAGGCTTATTTCTCACAGGAACAACGTTCAATGTGCCCAATACTTGTTTTCTTTGACATTTGCCTTTGGAGGGGAACACACATTATATTAGCAGAAATCACTACAAGAAATCAGCAGGATCTTCCAAAAATCTATTTATGCATGAGAAGCTTTAAAGCAGAGTTTCCCTTTGTATAATGATAGGCATGGATCCGGTAGAGGAAAGTTAAATACTTTCCCAAAGGAATATCTATTCCTCAGCTCTACTATGATTCCTGTTTATTTTATAATAAAATTGAAGAAAATCAGACTTTTATATGACTATTATAATGTACCATTATAATTGCCATACTAGACACTATGAACACACCGGAATCTTAATGCCCCTTGCTAAGATACTACTCTGCAATTTTCAGAAATTATTTTTCTCAGGATTTTAGATTATTTCGTTCTTCCACAACAAGAAGTAATTTCTGTGTTTTTTACGTCACCATTTTTGTATATTTTCTCAGTCAGTGATCCAGAGGTTTTATATTCTTCCTACTTTCTTTTGACTTCAGCTAGACTAAACATGTACTGCCCAGTCTGAGGGCATCCTGTCTTGTAAGATCCTACGCAGTTCATCAACCACTCATAAATGTCTTCTCCTTCTTCAGTTTTTCTTGGAGGACAGAATGCCTTTTTATTGGCTGACGTTGGATGTATTGTACTGTTTTTAGTGGTTCTCTTCATTATGAGTAGTCACTGGTCTGCAGAAATGTGTTTTTATATATATTTTGAAGGTGTTCAGTATAATTTTATAGGGGTCTTCTATTGCTCACGAGTTGTCTATGCCATCATTAGTACAACATATTTTCTTTGACACAGGCATGAGGAGGTTGTGATAGTCTCTCATTCAGTCTCGCACCGCTCATTAGGCCATGTTCTCTCACACAGAACAGATTCACACTCTTTATAGTTAAGGTGATGCCATTTTTGGTTATATAGATTTTCGCCAAGGCTCTTGTGATCTCTTCTCCGTTTCTCATAAACTCTTGCTACTTTCAGATGATGATTTTTTTTGCTCTCTTGACTGTTTCAGGACATGGTCTCAGCATGTGAAGTCTTCAAATGCTCCACGTACCGCGTGGTGAGGGAGAATGTTAGCTGTATAGCTCATACCTGCTGGGTGTCCTCTCACACCCTCACATGGGGCCTGTAATGAGAACAGAGTATTCATAATAACCGAGAACAATTGAGGAAATGTAAAATAATACTAGAAAAAATGTACTTTATATAAGGTTGTCACAGCTGCTTTATAATAGCTTTCCAGAAACACAGTGTACCGATATTCATGCCCAGCAACCAGCAACCTTTATTGAACTTTTGTACCAGTTAGCTGTGTGCCCATAGACTAAGATAATGAGCAAGACAAGGAAAACACACAAGAGCATACACATGGCATAACGTGCTGACTTTATGGTCTATTTTAAAGGGAGTAAAGTGTCCCTGTTTTCTCCTCCTGGATAAAAGGAATATGGCTGTCAGTTGTAAAATATATTACTAGTATTCGTACATTATTAGACAAAACCTAAGATGGAGACAAAATGAGCATATACCCAGTTGTAAGTAAGTACATAGTAATAGTGCATATAAATAACATAAGATACTTAGTAAACACTATTTTTGACTTAAAAACCTCTACGGCAAGGTGTACCCCAATGGAGACTGTCCTAACCTCTAGTACTAAAACCTCAACTCAGACGATCTCAATGTAGATGGGGGTCAGAGGAGAATCAGGCCCAACTTTTCAAGCACCAGTCGTGGCAAGCTATAAAAACAAATTACCTAGCTAAGAAAAAGGGGAAGCTGAGGTTTGACACAACTTGAGGGTTTAGTACTGAAAGTTACAGCAGCCCAGATTGGGGTACACTTTGTCACGGTGGGATGGCTTTTATGCTTTTTTTAAAATCAAAAACAGTACCCTATGTTATTTACCTGTATATTCTCGAGTATAAGCCAACCCGAGTATAAGCTGAGACCCCTAATTTTGCCACAAAAAACTGGGAAAACTTAATGACTCGAGTATAAGCCTAGGGTGGAAAATGCAGCAGCTACCGGTAAATGTCAAAAATTCAAATAGATACCAATAAAAGTAAAATTAATAGAGACATCAGTAGGTTAAGTGTTTTTGAATATCCATATTGAATCAGGAGCCCCATATAATGCTCCATAAAATTTATGATGGGCCCCATAAGATGCTCCATATTAAAATATGCCCCATATAATGCTGCACAAATGCGGATTATGGCCCCATAAGATGCTCTATAAAGATATTTGCCCCATATAAAGCTGCACAAACATTGATTATGGCCCCATAAGATGCTCCATGTAGACATTTGCCCCATATAAAGCTGAACAAACATTGATTATGCCCCATAAGATGCTCCATGTAGACATTTGCCCCATATGCTGTTGCTGCGATTAAAAAAAAAAATCACATACTCACCTTTCATCGCTCAGGCCCCCAGCACTTGCTATATTCACCTGCTCCCCGTTCCACCGCTGCTGGCCACCGCTGCGTCTTCCCCGTCCTCTGCACTGACTGTTCAGGCAGAGGGCGGCGCGCACACTAATCGCGTCATCGCGCCCTCTGACCTGAGTGTCAGTGCAGAGGTCGGGGAAGATGCAGCAGCGGCCGGCGGCGGTGGAACGGGGAGCAGGTGAATATCACGCACTGCGTTATACTCACCTGCTCCTGGCGTAGTCCCTGGTTCCACGGCGATGGTCAGCTTCTTCCTCTAGTGAGCGGTAACATGGTACCACTCATTACAGTAATGAATATGCAGCTCCACCCCTATGGGAGTGGAGTGGGGTCCATATTCATTACTGTAATGAGCAGTACCATGTGACCGCTCACTACAGGAAGAAGCTGCTGGCGCCGTGGAACCAGGTACTGTGCCAGGAGCAGGTGAGTATTATTACACAGCTCCACTCCCCCTCCCCTGCCAACCCCTGGGTATGACTCGAGTATAAGCCAAGAGGGGCAATTTCATCCTAAAAAAATGGGCTGAAATTCTCGGCTTATACTCGAATATATTCGGTATATATACTATTACTATTTACTTACAGCAGAATATATGCTTATTTAGTCTCCATCTTAGATTTTGTCTGTTAAATGGCCACAGTGTGAACATGTTCCTATTCGTTGCATGTATACCAACTTATGCTCCAGCTCAGTTTTTTGGTTTTGTACATTATTAGAAATATTTCTTTGAAAGTATGCTATCTGGAAATAAACAAGTTAACATGTGTCTCTAATGCCAACTCTCCTGCGGTTAAATCAACAAGACTAGAACTTATTTGTATAATTAAATTGGATGCAGCTAATTGCATATGGAAAAACAATGGAGCCAGAAGTGACTTTATGCCAGGCCTTGACTGTCTATGTGGTACATCTTGCATTTTCTAGAAAGTGTAAGCATATACAGAAAATGGACTGATGTACTGTTTATACTAAATTCTCGAAAATGTATTTATATATCTACATGTCTACAATGGTGCTTGAAAGTTTGTGACTAGAGACGATCGAACATTTTGAAATTCAAATTTGCCAGCGTCTTCAATTTTCTTCCCCCAAAATTTCAACTTGTGATGAATAAATTTGCTGCAAATCATAGGGAGTCCGAATGTTTGGAAGAGATGTGTATATCTCTCTGAGGTCTCCTAGGAGTGTATACGACTCCTTTTAATGTCTGTGACACCGAGCCAGCCTTGGTAATTTGGAAGTGAGCTGACTGAAGAAATAGATGGTGATAATTTATATTGTTGAGACTATTTTAATTTTTTTTATCCTTTTTACTTTTAGTCCCACTAGAGGATTGAGCCTGAAATTGAAAGTAGTAAGGTAGAAATGACATTGACACTCAGAATTATGTCAGTTTGTGGCAATTGGGCGTCAGCTGGGTTTGATAGCTGGCAACCACCGTATATGTAGAAGGCATAACTCAAGATCCAAGCTGTATAATGTATGTTAGCAAGGTTTTAGTAGACATTTCGGATATATACTGTATATATATATATATATATATATATATATATACAGTATGTATTACACAAGTAGACAAATGGGTTGCGGATAACCAAAATTGCATGTCTTTTACTAATGTATTGTTGTTTTCTTTTCCCAGTCCCGGAGTACTGGATTTAACAGGGGGGGGGAGTGCAGCACCCCAGGGTCCTGGTCGTTGCAGTAATGTCATTCTCCCACCGGGGGGGGGAGTGATGTTACGTCTGAAGGCAATAAAGGAGATCACTTTACCAGGTATCACAAACCACACAACACACTTCACACTCCAGTCCACCAGGGGAGCTATGCTCCTATTTAGTAGGGCACTCTTCACAATTAGGTAAAACTGGTGGTCTGGATAGGAAGTTAGGGAGAAGCGAGCTGGGCTTCACCCAGCGAGCTGCTATCTGAGCTCCACTCAGGTAGTGGGTCCCTGACAGGGGTGGGATCCTGTCAGAGGCCTAGACGGAAGGACACGAAGCTGCGCCTGCCTACCGATGCGGCAGCATCCTAAGAAAGAGACATTGAAGGAGAATTGTGTTGCAGAGAGTGAGAAATAGCAAAAGGAGAGGAAACCAGAAGGAGTTCTGCCCTGTAAAAGGCTGCCTCCTTTCTGAGGCGCAGTAGCCAGAACACCGAGGGAGTCATCGTCTCCAAGCCTGGCTCCAGAGACCGGCAGGACAGCTAATTCCATATTAGTTGCCCGACCTTTTACCCAGGAGACACGGTGGCAACTGTGGAGGCCGGGGCGTGCTAGAGTCCCTGTAAAAAGCCTCAGGCCATCAGTCATACGGGTTGTTCCTATCCATCTGCGGGACAGAGAGAAAGACATAACATCTAGAACACCAACATCAGTTGTGAGGACCTTATGAGAAGCTAAGCAGTAAGGTACTACAACATCCAGGCACTAGAGGAAGGCTACTGATTTCCACCTGGATAAGGGGACTCTGGATTTGCCTTCAGACCGGCCGGACTCTGCCTGCCCTGTGATCTGGTGCTCTGGACTGTGGATGCTGAACCTTCAGTAAAAAGGTAAAGAGACTGCACCCTTGTGTCCTCGTTCTTCACTACGCCTCGCACCAGCCACCATCTACACTCTGGGAAGCCCTGGGGACATACTTCACCTGTTGGAAGGTATACCATCTAGCTGCCATAACATCACACCAGTGGACCCCCAAGCAGCGTCGGTCACCCTGACCGAATATCACAGGTGGCGTCATGAACACTATCCCTTTAAAGACCTTCCCCCCATTTTGTCAACGGACCTCCCGAGGGCCACGGACCGGGTCAGCCACCGTGACATCCCCACTGAGAACAGAAGAAGGGCCCGGCTCCAAGTAACCGCTGGCCCTTGGGGGCGCTCCACTATCATATATACAAGGTTATAAAAATGAGAAAGGAAAATATAACAATGACTAATGCATCAAATTAATGACAGAGTTTTCTGATTATGTTAGAAGTTTACTCCATAACTTACATGACGCTTTACATCGTCCATACTTAGAGTTGCTCCTTTGTCATTGTTGTTACGTTTTGAATCTTTCCCACATTTTGCTCCTCCACACAGCTTATATCTCAAAACCTGAAAAAAATCCATCCACCATTAATCCTCCCATTTTCCTAGGACCAGTGTACAGTTTTAGCTTTCATTTAGATTGCCTGCTCCTACCTCATATGCATAGTCGAAAAGCTCGAGAACTGTTAGGATACTCGCACCAATAAACAGGCCCATCTGTCCTCCAATGTCCCCTAAAGGAAAAAAAAATCATAGTGTTGTAATCATGCGGGAAAGATCATTAAAGCGTGCCCAAATTGCAAACAATTATTATGGCAGCACTTTGAAATTTAAAGAGGACCCACAGTATGTATTATAGGAAAAACATAAAAAGTGACAGTTGATATACAGTTTATGAAATTAAATTTGGCCTGTGTCGTTATTTCGTCAACTCTTTGAGTTACTTTTTTTCTCATAAATTCATCAAAAGCAGATTACAAACATGGTAAATGAATTCACTAATGCTTTCCAATGGGAAGAGAATCAGCAAAATGCAAAAACCTACTGCCCGAAACCTGAACTATACATCATAATGAATAATGTTATTTTTAAGCTGTGTAATAAGATGTCTTGTATTTTTTACTGATTTTTTTTTAAAGGAGGATTCAGCTGATTATAATGTGGAAAAGCAGGACATGGCTATATCTAATGGGCTAAGAGTTTAATCAAAATCTGATCAGTTTTTCTTGGAGGTGGAGGACAAAATAAGTTTTTCCATATTTTCCCTAGATCTAACCTATCACTACATAATGTACAGAGACAGCCAAAAGAGGCCGTTACTTCCTGTGTCTAGTCTTCTCCTGCTCCTCCATAATACAAAAAGTAATTTATTTTACATTGCCTTTTTGTAACATTCAGCATGAAGGAAGAGACAGGAGTAAGATAACAGAAAAGATATCCCATGTGTTTCCATACTACACAGTCTCCCTCACACAGGGGTATGTTTCAGCTAAAAGCAGGAAGTCTCACACAGCTGTCAAAGTAGTGAGACAGCAGAAAGTCTGATGTCAGTCTTCTTTTCTTAAAGGGCTAGTGATATAAATTAAATGTAATTTTTTTAAGTTTTCAGAAAAAAATCCTAAATCACTGTTAATCTGCACCACAGACTGGCATTTAAGTAGCCAGTATTGTACAGTAAGGTAAAGCTGTGCATAGAAGTCTGGTAACTCTTAATAGGGCTTCCAAGGACAGGCGTTTTTTATAGTCACTCTGCTTAGCAGATCCCAGAGGAACCCTGGCCTTCACTCTCTAACCCCTACAAACAGATCTGGACTTATGCAGGGCCTGTTGGGTTACATCTACAGTGTAACTGCTTGTCAGTGGAGCGAACTGGCAGAGGCAATGTGACGAACGCAATTGGAAATCAGTAACGTGGTCAAGAAAATGCCAAGATCAATACCAGGAGGGCAGAGTCAGAACTGACATGCTGACGAGAAGCCAAAACAGTCCAAAGTCAGTAAATAATAACAGCAAATGAATGAAGCAAGCAGCCACCCAGCAGATTGCTGGGGGTTTAAATAGGGTGTGGTTCATAGCAGAGAGCTAATTAAATCTGGTTTTATGTAATAACCGACAAGCTCACTGATCAGTCCCAGCAATACAAGTACTTAACTTGACCATGTTTGCATCGCCCAGCCACCCGCAGTTTAAGGGTGGTCCTTCCTAGCGGCTTAGGCACATGTTGTAGGCGTGAGTTAAGACACAGTTGTAACAACCTCTACTTTTTCTGCTAGGCTATCATTCTCAGAGCAAAACGATCCTACCATGTTATGTAGACAATAAGTACAGTAGTGTGAAGAAGTAAACAATAACCCAAGGCGCACCACAGGAGTATATATGTAGTATACAAACTGTATCAGATATCATATGGGGTGCAAGTGAGTGATAAGCAACTATATGATCCAAGAAAGAGAAAAGTATCACTCCAGTTATGCACACCACATATATAGAAATGAAAACGTAATATTAAATAATATGAAAACACAAGATTTTATTAACACACACATTAAAACATAATTAAAAACAATGATGAAGCCCTATCAGTGAGGGCGATACGCGTGGGGCTGCACTGGCCCTTGTCCTGCTTGCCTGCCTGCCTACGGACCCTGTCTTGACCACCTCTTCGCTTTGGGTAATATTGACCTCAGCAGTTTCTGGGGCTTTCTCTGGCTGCTTCTGGGCTGCATTCTATTATCAGCATGGTGACTTTGGGATTTTGGCTATAGTCCAGTCAGTTTGGGTCATGTATTAATAAGTGTCCCATGAGCCACACAGGTTTCCGCATCACTTTGCGTCTAGGCACCTTTTGGTGTTTTGTGCCCATCGTTGTGTATATGGTGGTATAGGGCTTATCTTTTTGGCCAGCCTGTTTTCTTTCTAGCTGGCCATATATAGCCCCCATTCAGTCTGTGGTTATAGGCAGGCATGTAGCATTCCAGATCATATCATTTATTATATGCTGTACATATAATTGTATTGAGTATTGATTGACTGTTATGGACAGGGCTTTTTGGTTGTTCTTTTTAATTATGTTTTAATGTGGTGTGTTAATAAAATCTTGTGTTTTCATATTATTTAATATTACGTTTTCATTTCTATATATGTGGTGTGCATAACTGGACTGATATTTTTCAGTATTGTGAAGAACTGAACATAAAATGTCAATGTCCTCCGAAGGTCTCTTACATTGTATACACATTAAGGTGGAATTCAGGTATACATGCTGTTTGCCACATTTATTGATAGTTTTAAACACGTTTTGAACCTTGTTAAAAAAAAGCATGGCTTACTTGGTAGAAAAGGGGAATGTCAAAGCCAGCGGTTGTATAAAATTAGATAAAAGTGTATAAAGATACAGCAAATATATCAAGCAGTATGAATCACAAATTACATATTTTAAGACTGTTTAGGTACACTGTTTAGATATTAGACAACTTGGTAGGGAAGACGTCCAGCAACGGATCTGGAGAAGAAAGTGTTAAAAACAACTATTTATTTAAAAAAAAATACTATTTTTTTTTCAAAAAAATGTTTTGTATCATATTAGTAAAAATTGCATATCCCTAGGAATGCACCATACTGACGC
Organism: Ranitomeya imitator; assembly: GCF_032444005.1. Lineage (NCBI taxonomy): Eukaryota > Metazoa > Chordata > Amphibia > Anura > Dendrobatidae > Ranitomeya > Ranitomeya imitator. The sequence continues at coordinate 735,742,218 of NC_091284.1, read as the reverse complement.
GTTTCAAACTACTTGTTCTTAGTCATAGTGTGGTATGTGTCCTAGAGCTAGGATGTTGTGCAATTTTTACTAATATGATACAAAAAAATTTAAAAAAAAAAATGTTTTAATTATTTTTTAAAACAAATACGGTAAGTTGTTTTTAACAGTTACCTCTCCAGATCTGCTGCTGGACATCTTCTCTACCAAGTTGTCTTCATTTCCTGCTGCCGACACAGGCTGTCATGTCATCGGAGAACTTCAGTTTATGAGTGAGCTGGATAACCATTTTTTCTATATGTTTAGATATTATGTAGCTTTTAGATGAGATTATAAAATTTCATCCATTGTATAAAACTAATGATAAAGTAAGAATGCAAAACAAATAAAAAACAAATAGAAAATGTCCTTTGAACATTGTATTCTAAAAGATAATAAATATTATGTGGATAACCTTAAAAAAAGTTAGAATGACCTCCAATGTAACTCTCAAATTCTTCCCAGGGAGAGCCCATTAATGAAATTGGCAGCTTTTTGAGTAAGATGAAAAGATCTTGCGAGATGCTTTTCGATGCCTTGTGTGGCTGATGTAAAACACTAAGCTACACATTTCTAGTCAGTCACCACCATAATGAATGTACATAAATGCCAAAATGAAAGCTTTGATTTGGTTAATGAGACATCTCACCGAGAAGTCCAGCCACCTCGTATGCTTTCTTTTGCTGTATAGTTTCATAATTCAAGGCTTCAAAGAAAATATCCAGGACCAAAATGTTCTCCCTGTTAAATCAAGAATGTAAAGAGGTCAGAATATGTAGACATACACAGCGTCGGACTAGGGTGGCAAGGCCCACCAGTGACAATGAATTTAGAGGTCCACTGTTCAGCCGCATGGAAAAATTACCTGACCCTTATAGAAAGGTTTACGTATGCTTCTATATAAGCTTAAACTGAATAGTTGGCATAATGAATTTCTCTGTAAATATAGAATTAACTATATTGAAAATGATCATTAGTATTCCTTCACAGGGGCCCACCGGAGGATTCCCCTGCTTCCCAGACGGCCAGTCCAAGCCTGGATATACATCAAGATTTATAACAAATTCCTCAGGGTCAGGTCATAGAGACCAGGGCTGGTCATACAAATGAGATAAACTTGTTATAGGAAAGGGTTATGAAGGGTGGTAAAAGGAAATAATAATAATTTTTAAAACAAAGAAAATACCGTCAAACTGTACAGTAATCTATATCCTGGGATGTGTGCAGCCCATTAATTAACATGCTTTAATTAAAATGTATAAAATCTATTCTCACTGCAATCTGATATAGAGTTTATTTCAGAGCTATACTGAAATGTGCAGAGAAACAGTCACAGCAGGCTGCCTTTACATTATCTGAGAGCCAGCCGGAAGCTTTACCATCCAGCTCGGATCTTCACAGGGTTGGGAAGAACAAAAAAATACTTCTTACAGAGATGACATAAAGACTCCTAGCTTTGAATACAGTCTGACAATGAAAACTGTGTTCATGTCTCCATGTAATAATACATACTGCTGATGAAAAAAATTACACAGAAATCGCCTTTTTTAAGCTAAAGAACTTAGCTTGGGACTCCGTTCTTTACATACTTTTAATGGTAAAGATGTCGCACTGAAGTTTAGTGCACAGAAGAATCATTTTGTATATTGAGACCAGGCGATACAATTCTGGCTATGTACAGTACAAGTCATTTGAAAACCTTGATGATACAATATATAGATATAGTTACATCAAGAGGAACACTTTAGATGTCAAATGCAAAGTATATGACCCAGGTTCCTCTGCTGGAGGATGTGAATGGAAAGACATATGCCAGATTTCTTCAGAAAAAACAAACCAAAACTAATTATCCAACTACTTTACTGCCGATGTGGTTACTTTTGGGAGGTAATATCGAAAATTTCGTGGATGGTGGAATGTCACTATATTATGCCATTTTTTAAAAAGTATTTACCGTATATACTCGAGTATAAGCCGAGATTTTCAGCCCAAATGTTTGGGCTGAAAGTGACCCTCTCGGCTTATACTCGAGTCATGATCGGGGGTGGGGTCGGCGGGTGAGGGGGAGAGAGGAGTGTCGCATACTCACCTAGTCCCGGCACTCCTGGCGCTCCCCCTGCCCATCCCACGGTCTTCGGTGCCGCAGCTCTTCCCCTGTTCAGCGGTCACGTGGGACCGCTCATTAAAGTTATGAGTATGGACTCCACTCCCATAGGGGTGGAGCCGCATATTCATTCCTCTAATGAGCGGTAACGGTGACCGCTGACAGAGGAAGAGGCTGCGGCACCCGGAGACCAGCTGTCCGGGAGAAGGAGCCAGGGACACCGGGAGCAGGTAAGTTTGTCATAGTTACCTGTCCACGTTCCACCCGCCGGGCGCTGCTCCTTCTTCCGCGTCCTCTTGCTCTGACTGTTCAGGTGAGAGGGCGCGATGACGTACTAGTGTGCGCCGCCCTCTGCCTGAACAGTCAGTGCGGAGAGACGCCGAGACGGGACGCTGAGGAGCTGCAAGCAAGAGAGGTGAGTATGTCATTATTTATTTTTTTTATTCCAGCAGCAGCATTCTATATTGCACAGATTTATATGGAGCATCTATGGGGCCATACTGAACGATGCAGAGCATTATATATGGCACAGCTTTCTATGAAGCATCTATGGGACCATAATGAACGGTGCAGGGCATAATATATGGCGCAGCTTTATGTGGAGCATCTATGGGGCAATAATGAACTGTGCAGAGCATTCTACAGTATATGCCACAGCTTTATGTGGAGCATCTATGGGGCAATAATGAACTGTGCAGAGCATTCTACAGTATATGCCACAGCTTTATGTGGAGCATCTATGGGGCCATACTGAACGGTGCAGAGCATTATATGTGGCACAGTTTTATGTGGAGCATGTATGGGGCCATACTGAACGGTATGGAGCATCTATGGGGCCATAATGAACGGTGCACAGCATTTTATATGGCACAGCTTTATATGGAGCATCTATGGGGCAATAATCAACGATGCAGAGCATTATATATGGCACAGCTTTATGTGGAGCATGTATGGGGCCATACTGAACGGTGCAGAGCATTGTATATGGGGCACAGCTTTATGTGGAGCATCTATGGGGCCATAATGAACTGTATGGAGCATCTATTTTTATTTTTGAAATTCATCGGTAGCTGCTGCATTTCCACCCTAGGCTTATACTCGAGTCAATAAGTTTTCCCAGTTTTTTGTGGCAAAATTAGGGGGGTCGGCTTGTACTCGGGTTGGCTTATACTCGAGTATATACGGTAAATGTTTTTGATAATTTGACAAGTAACTTTTGTGATATATCTAATTGCAGAATAATACATCCTTCTAGATTTATCAGAATCCTCTTTCGCTGCCCCACTGTACGGATCACTATCAATTCAGTGGTACAATTTGTCTTCAGAAATGCAGGGTTGAAGACAGATTATGACCTTGATGCAGGGATCAAATTTCAGCCATAAGAGTGAGAAAGGCACATAGACACTCAGGTGCTGCAGTTTATAGTAAGTGTTTACTGTGTCATCTCAGTGCTGGAGTCACAGCAACACTGTTCATAAATGCTGTAAAATGTCATCCATGCTATTTTATTCTGAAGGTGTGACGGATAATGGAACAGAAACTCCTCTTTGTCTGCTGTGCACTGTGTGTGGTATTAATCATGGCAGCTAATCTTGGTCCCTGAATAGGGCACAAGGCCAGAAATATTGCTATGTGACCTACTATATACATGATAGCTTATTCTGATCAACTGAAACAACAATCAATCTTTCAAAGGAGTTGTTCATTTTCAGTCAAAATTGGTCAATGGGCAGGCTATGCTTTAAAATTGCATACATTATAATTTAGGGTAGATTCTGTCCCAAAAATGACTTGCTGATTTTCTACGACAATTTGGTCTAGTCAGAATTTCAATTACTTTTAGTCTCGAGGACAAAAAAAATCTACATTAGCCACAAAAACATTAACATATCATAAACCTGCATGCCAACCCTGCTTATTTCAGTCACAACGGACTTCATCCAAAGTGAAAAAGTAAACCACACAAATATGGACAACAGAGCGGTATATATAAAAAAATCTTAATACATTTTATTAGAAAAATACATCAAAATAATATTTAAAAACATGATACATGAACAATTAGACAGAGGGGTAAGTGACACCTAAGTGCCACATCCAAAATGGAAGGTAATATATATCAGACCAATGCAGGCAGACTAAAGTGATACAAAAAGTTGACTATGCAATAAGGCAAAATATATGCCCGATAATAAAAAATGTATAGTGTAGAAGAATACCAATTTTTTGGTATTCTTCTACAATATACATTTTTTATTATCGGGAACCCCAATTAGACTATATAAAGTGACAATGCATTCTAATAATAAAGGAGCCCCCTATGAGGAAAATCAACCCTATAACAAAGAATACATATACCAAAATTTATGATAGAAGTCAACAATCAATAATGCCAATGCTATAAGAGCAAGTGGATAGATCAAGAAAAGAATGTCATAAAACAAACCAACCTAGAATGGACGTGGAAGTGGGACCCCAACACATGTTTCGCTATGGTGCTTCTTCTGGGGGGCGTGAAAAAGTGAAAAAAGCAGTCTGTCATCTACAGCCAAGGGCTTAGGATGTATTTCAATTTCTTTTTCAACCATCCACAGGTGATCAGTTATCAGGTTGGCAGAGCTATCAGAGCTACAAATGGTTCCAATAAACAGGGTGTTTGCAGAATGTAACAAAACACATCTAAAGATCTTCATGAAAACTGCAACTGACTTGCAACCCATTTACTTCAAAAATGATTTGCTTGGTCTGGTATATAAAACCAAATGTTAAGAACATGACTGTCCTAAGCGCTCAAAAATTGATACGGCTCTAACCAATTCTACCATCCCACACCACAAAGATATAAAACAAATAAAATAATATGTATACCTAACTTCACAAACCTTTATGGGGAGCTATTTGAAAAAGTTTGGACCAGTTTTCTTGTGAAAAAATATAGTAAAGTTTTTGTGCAAATCCTTTTTACACCCCCCCATTAGGACAACAACTTTTTTTTTATTTTACTCAACTCTTGCCTCTTTCCTAAAAACTGTTACAGGGCTTTATGTAATGGGACAGGGTCAACATTTACATCTTTATACCAACTGAAGAAGGAAAAAGTTAACCAGGTGAGGTGGTGATAAAAAACGTAAATATCTACCAAAAAAACAAAATTCGGATTTATTAAAAAATGGTGTTATTATTATGTATACCTCCACTGGAGCCCGACATCATCATCTGGTACAGTTCATCCTTCTTCGATTGCTTCTTGCCAGAACTCTTCTAGAAGGAGACGCCTGCAGTAGACTAGCGCAGTACGGAGTTGTGCCGTGTACTGCATAATCACATTAGGTGAAAGTCTCTATTTTACCATGGCTCAAGTCATAAGCTCAATGCATACTAATTGCTATGCTCTGACAGGGATAGATTTTTTCCCTTTTTTTTCCCCTTTCCTCCTACAAGGGAATTTTATCATCATTTATATAAACTTTTATAAAAGATTGATCCAATGTTGACGAGGGCCAACAGCCCGAAACACCGTGTCTGCGAATTGAGATATTGATTTGGCTTTTATCCTAAGTCATATTACACGACTCGTTAAAGGGTTGATTGTGACTTGTAGGATCGCTGCTTCCAACAGGTGGCGCTATAGAGTTTAAGTCCTCTTTTTCTCAGAAGAGGCAATTTGCATATTATATTTCCCAGAGGAGCATTGAACGGCGAATAAGCCTCCTTACCTTGACAAGCCGGTATGTCACTCTCCATAAGGAGAAATGTTACCTCTTAGACCCCAATGTATCACTCTAATACAAACAGGAGTCTTTTTTCTACGTCTAAAAAACATTACTTTTATATTATAATATTTGTAGATATAGAAAAATGACTCCTGTTTGTATTGTAGAATGAAAATTTATATCTAACAATTGCTATAAAGGTGTAAATAGTTGACCTTGCGCTCTTTTACTAAATCCTGTCCATTTTTTTATAATAGAGGTAAGAGTTGCGTAAGTGTAAAAGAATTTAATGTTTTAGGGGGTAAAAATGGTTGTGCTCTCAACTTTGCTACATTTTTCAACTGGCATAACAAGCCTAATAATTCTCCCCCAAAGAGGTTTGTGAAGTTGGGGTTACAAATTATTTGTATTTATTTTACATCTTTGTGGCATGGGATAGTGGTATTGGTCACAGAAGAATCAATTTTTATGTACTTTGGATAGTCATGTTCTTTACATTTGGTTGATATCTTGTCTATCTATCTATCTATCTATCCCTGCAAATCAATTTTTTTCATTAAAAGAAAATTTTGCAGACCTTCTACAGTGTTTCATAAGGCCAAAATTTAAACTACCGCACTATCATTTAACACAAGTACTATTATTGTGTTAATACCAATGATACCTGGCAGTGTAACTAATTACAACATCTTATAATTCTTATAAAAGTCAGTAAACAGGAATAATAACACAGCAATGTAGCTGATCAGTAAACAAAAAAAAGCAATTCCTCAGATAACTTACTCACTTTTTTGAAAAAAAAAAAAAGTAAAACAATAAAATACACAACACTACCTACAATGAAAAATACACATTTTATTTTTGTAAAACCTGACACAAATCTAAAAATTTTCTGAAACTTAACTTCACATATAGTTATGATTCTCTCAAGATTCTAAAGATCCTGAATAGGATATCCTTCCCTGAACTCTTCCTCAACATTCTGGTTTTTGTCAGCATCTATCTACTTCTTAACGACTTCTTCATACTCCCCACCGATTAGGTTAACCCCTGGGCCATCCATAAGTTTTTTCAAATTGTTGTCAGAAAAGCTTTGGTCTATGTCAAAAGCTTCCAACTTTTGGTCTGAGGCCTGTCATAAAACACACAGGCATATAGTAATTTAACCTGTTTTTCTTTGGGTAGCTTTCTTTATATCCAGCCTTCGAAACAGTAATTCCATATAGCAGACCTGTAGGGCTAGATGTCACAGCACGGCTGTCAGGATACATCAGTTTCCATTTAATAATTCTTGCTCACAACTCTAGATGACGCCATTCCTTATCCATCAGATTCAATAAAAATGTTACACTTGAAATAAGGTTGAAAAGATTTAGCCCTTTGGAAGATCTTCACTGGTTGTGCCAGCCGTTATCCAGAAGATGGGAGCCTTGAAATCTTATGACTTCTAAGATTTTCTGTTACTGTCTCACCACTTGTCTTTATACTGTAAATATCAGTAGACATTGTATGCAAATTAGCTCTCAAAAAGTAAAGAAACAAAAACTATGTTTTGCCTAATGGAGGTAGTTAACCCTCTGTGTGCCCAGAGACACTGTTTTTGTCTCTCCTCGTATCTCCTCACATAGTACGTAACTGATGAAGGTCCGGTGTGTTGGACCGAAACGTTTTTTTGGGTACTACATTAAAATTCACTAAGAGCATAAAGTTGAGTGCAAGGTTTTTCTTTATATATACAGTTTAATGGGGGACTTGTCCCTACACAGTAAGATAACCTCACAACCCTCCGACATAATGCGATACCCCAAAGCCCAATCACATACAGTATGATGCCCCAGGGCCCCACCCAAGATGATACCCACGCAGTTCCCCACATAGTATAATACTGCCTAGTTTCCCGAAATACGGTATGTACTGACTGACACTAGATGAACAATACTCAGTGCCATTCTCCAGCTGTGGACTGAGGCTCCTCACAACAGGCACAATCTAGTGACATTGTGACGCCTGCTATGCCAAGACTCGGACGCACAGGCTGAATGGTGGAAGAGGAAGACTATGGCTCCATTCTCCACCATTGTGTGTAACTGTATCTGTATTCTGAGAATACAAATACTGTTGAAATTGAGACGCCAGGTGGGGGACACATGTTATGCCATTGTTTCCACCTCTTTGGCTGTCTGAGTCCATGGGTTGGACAAGAATAGCCCCTGGCTGGATGAGGCTTGTGGGCCACAGTTTGTCCAGGTCTGCTATTCGTCAATGTATGATCCTTCAAGAAGCTTTGCAACCTGATTAGAGAAAAGCTAGAAACTCATCCACAGACAGCTGTCTCAAGGTGCTTGCTCCTTACTGTTGTAAAAGTTGAGTTTGTCTGTGGAGGAGTTTCTGGTTTACTTATGATCCCTATGCATGGTTCCGTAAAAGATCAGACATTGACTTATTGTTGGCTACCTCTACAACATGGCATTTGCTATTGTTCTGCTACAGTGCCAATTTGCATAATTGTTTTTATAATTCCCTCCAAAGTATAAATTGTATATATTTTTCATTGCCCCTGCATCAATTCTCTGGAATACAGTTGCGAATGATGGGGCGTGCTCTTATTGCACCATAATTTACATCATTTTTTTTGCTTTTCCACTGCTCATACAACTTTTCTAAAAAGTGGACTGCTATTAGTGAAATTTTATCTTCTGTTGAAAATACATTGTAAGAATTTTGTAATTTTGTAATTTTGTAGAATATATTAAAGTGTTTGTCTCTCTTAATAATGTGCACACTGGTGTAAAATGTATCAAATTTATTAAGACTGGAGCCAAAATTACCTGTCTTAATATAGTCACTGATTGTGTGAAGTAATATGTAGATATACTGTATATAAGGCAAAGTCCTGTTTACTATTTCCAAGTCAGACAGCATAGACAAATATAATACATAGCAATGTGTATCCTATATCAAAATTAATTAGAAGTATATAGATAGTAGATTCTTCATGGCCAACTTTTTTACACATACGGCAAGGCAGCAGAGATAAATAAAAAGTAGTATTGGCATCACATGTAGCAGTAGAGCCATCCATTTCCTTCAATTAATCACTTATTTCAAAGATTTACGGAGTAGATAGACAGGTTCCAATTGATGGGAGAAGAACCAGGCTTGCATCATTTGCAACTGCAATCTATATCTAGTCCATTTCTCCTTCATTCAGAACCCCCAGAAATGTTGAAGCATCTATGAGTTTCCAAGACCAATAATTCCTTTAGTGTTTTTGCCTATAAGTCCTCATGCACACATGACTGGGAATGAACGATACCTACTGGTATTATGAGCTAAATGGTACCATTTTTATGACCATATGTTTCTGCTTTGATACCCAATGATTTTCGTGTGTTTCCATATCGTATTCTGAAATAAGTCCTGCTTCAAAGCGAGTCCTCATTGCCAATATTCCTTACCACAACCCGCATGCACAGATGTGATTTTTAAGGTTTTGATTACTTTTATGGTAAAATCTCATGCAATCCAATGAGTGCTTCACATTGTTACACTCAGCAGTACATATACTTCTATATAATCAGAATAGAAAATACAGAAACCATAATTCTATAATATAACGGAGCCTGAGGCCAAGTTCTGATGGAAATACTGAAAAAACAGGCCAGTGCGCAGCTTCATGTGCTCGTTGGCATTGTGGTCGGGTACCACAGCTGCCTTTACATTCAATGCATAATTTTGGTACCGAGCAGAAACAATCAGATTACAATAATACATGTTGCAATTTTTTTCCATGCAGACTATCGGTCAGTGTGGAAAATCAACCAGACGTACTGGCTATAATGGGTCTGCGTGCTCTGCGTGTGCAGTCAATGGTGTACAGAGATAGCACACGGACTGATTACACACAGGTCTGAACCGGCCCTTACTGGGGTTTTCCAGGGTTAGTACACTGCCACACCTGTGCATATGTGGGCTACTGGAGATTAACCCCAATCATTTCAGTAGAGCCAAACTGCAATACAAAAACACTAGCAATAGACAGGTACGGTGCTCTTCTTGAAAGAAATCAGCCTTGTTTTTCTAACACTCTTTAAAGGGGTTCTGAAAGTGAATCTGTGAGTAGCATCAACTCTCTTAAAGGGACACTGTCACCTGGATTTGGAGGGAACAATCTTCAGCCATGGAGGCGGGGTTTTTGGGTTTTTGATTCACCCTTTCCTTACCCGCTGGCTGCAATATTGGATTGAAGTTCATTCTCTGTCCTCCGTAGTACATGCCTGCACAAGGTAATCTTGCCTTGCACAGGCGTGTACTATGAAGCACAGAGAATGAACTTCAATCCTATATTGCAGCCAGCATGCAGCCAGCGGGTAAGGAAAGGGTGAATCAAAAACCCCAAAACCCCGCCTCCATGGCTGAAGATTGTTCCCTCCAAATTCAGGTGACAGTGTCCCTTTAAGCTGTCTATATTGGCATGGAGGACATAGAAATCTGAATAAAATGATACCTTGATTTCCCCGATCCAATGTCTTATTCTAGAGAAATGCATGGGCCAGAAACAGATCTCCTCGATAATCTGACTCCAAATCTTACTTTATATGAAAGTAGAGGTTACCAGTATGAGACATGTAATGACTGACAGTCGGCTCTCCTGATCTACATGACTCACACTGGTAGCTCCTTCTATTGATATACAGTGGGAAAAGTTTTTGATATGCTGCCGATTTTGCAAGTTTTCACACTTATAAAGAATGGAAAAGTCTGTAATTTTTATCGTAGGTACACTTTAACTGTGAGAGACAGAATCTAAAAATAAAAAACAGAAAATCACATTGTATGATTATTACATAATTAATTTGCATTTTATTGCATGAAATAAGTATTTCATACAATAGGAAAACAGAACTTAATATTTGGTACAGAAACCTTACTTTGCAATTACAGAGGTCAGATGTTTCCTGCAGTTCTTGACCAAGTTTGCACACACTACAGCAGGGACTTTGGCCCACTTCTCCATATAGATCTTCTCCAGATCTTTCAGGTATCGGGCTGTTGCTAGACAGGATTGAGGTTCAGGTCCCTCCAAAGACTTTTTATTGGGTTCAGGAATGGAGTCTGGCTAGGCCACTCCAGGACCTTGAAATGCTTCTTACCGAACCACTCGTTAGTTACCCTGTTTGTGTGTTTTAGGTCATAGTCATGCTGGAAGACCCAGCCACAACCCATTTTCAATGCTCTTACTGAGAGAAGGGGGTTGTTGGACAAAATCTTGCGATACATGAACCCATGCACTTTCCCTTCAATACTGTACAGTCATCTTGTCTCCTTTGCAGAAAAGTACCCCCAAAGTATGATGTTTCCCCCGCCATGCTTCACAGTTGGGATGGTGTTCTTGGGGTTGTACTCGTCCTTTTTCTTCCTCCAAACACGGCAAGAGGAGTTGATCTCAAAAAGCTCTATTTTGGTCTCATTTTGACCACATGATCTTCTCCCATGCCTACTCTGGATCATCCAGATAGTCATTAATGGCTTCAAACTGGCCTGGACATATGCTGGTGTGAGCAAGGGGACCTTGCGTGCCCTGCAGAATCTTAATCCATGACAGCATAAAATGTTACTAATGGTAGGCATTTTTGAGACTGTGGTCCCACCTCTCTTCAGGTCATTGACGATGTCCTCCAGTGTAGTTCTGGGCTGATTCCTGACCTTATTCAGAATCACCCTTACCCCACGAGGGGAGATCTTGCATGGAGCCTCAGACCGAGGAAGACTGACAATCTTCTTGTGTTTCTTTCATTTTGCACCAACAGTTGTTGCCTTCGCACCAAGCAGCTTACCTATTGTCCTGTAGCCCATCCCAGCCTTGTGCAGGTCTACAATTTTGTCCTTGCTGTCCTTAGGCAGCTCTTTGGTCTTCTCCATGGTGGAGAGGTTGGAGTGTGATTGAGTGTCTGAACAGGTGTCTTTTCTACAGGTAACGAGTTCAAACAGGTGCGATTAATACAGTAAATGAGTGCAGAGTAGGAAGGCTTCTTAATTTAAAGAAAAACTAACAGATCTGCGGAAGCCAGAATTATTGCTGGTTGGTAGGGGAAATACTTATTTCATGCAATAAAATGCAATTTAATTTTTAAAAAATCATACAATGTTTTTTTTTTTTTTATTTTGAGATTCTGTCGCTCAAACTTGAAGTGTACTTACGATAAAAATGACAGACCTCTCCATTCTTTGTAGGTGGGAAAACTTGCAAAATCGGCAGTGTACCAAATACTTATTTTCCCCATTGTACAATAATATCTGGAGCCAGATTCTCAGGGAGATCTGTGATCCGCCCATAGATTTTAAAAGCTATTTAACATATTAAGACAAAAGGGGAATTTCTCTGGAATAAGACATTGGATCGTAGATTTTAAGGTATCATTTTATTTTACTTCCTATGAACTGCATGCCCATACAGACAGTTTATGAGGGTTGCCCTTTAAATGCTGCAGTCTAATCAGCAATTGTTGATTAGCTGGAACAGTCGCGGAAGACACATCGGGGAGATTGAAGGACCAGGAGCTACTAAGAAGGGGTTGTCCAGTAGTGGACAACCCCATTAATATGATCATGTGCAGAAGCTAAATATTTGTTTACTGAAATGGAGCAACTCCAAGGAATTAGAACAGTTGTACTATGGGTGAATGATCATTAGTGTACACCCCAAGTTTCTGGTTTGGTTCACCATCCTGGTTTTGCCATGTGAATCTTTACTGTATTTTACAGATGGATGAGAGTGCAGTCTTTAAAGCTTGTTCTTTTAAATGTATCAAGTATAGCACTCAATTTTACATGTGATTTATACACTTCCACTGCCTCTGCATCTAATCTCTACTTCAATATCTGATTACAACTGTAGTGAGGTTGAAATGATAAAAAATTTGCTTTAAAGGAAAAAAAATAGCTGACCTTTTCCTCCGCGTGCACGCTAACAGCACTGCAGCAAACATCTGAGCAGTAATGCTGATTTACCATTTCCCACAAAGCTGAAAGACACATTTTTCTTTTAATATACAATCCATTTTATATAAAAAATGTCACACAGCCGTCTACATAGAAATCTCTGCATTTATTTACTGAAAAATAAGTGGCAGTCATTCTAGTTTCTTTAAATATCGTAGTTGTTGATATTATAAAATAATTTTCACAGACACTTGGCTGCGTGTGCGCTGACGTTAGTCCAAAGCTCTTCTGTTTCCAAGGAGTCTGCTGTTCCGTAAAGGCATTGTATGATCCTGAAAGGAAACCTGTTAGATGATTCATGCCCAAACCTAGGACAGCAGGGATCGCAGCCTGGCTGCATGATTGCAGCCAGGTATATTGTTCTTTTAAATGCGCTGTCCAGGGACCATAGCTGGAGATCAGACTTGTCCAACACCACCCCATTTGGCTCTTCCCAATACCCCTGCAGGTGATTGACAAATCTCTCACTATGGGAGAGACCAATCAAACACTGCACGTAGCTTTGGGAAAAGTTGGCCAAGGGCAGGCCTGGACAAGTCTTGTCTCCAGAAGGGATGAGCAAACGGTAAAGTTTGGGGTTCATACCCGACACCTGGTGTCTGGTGCTGAACCCTGAACACAGACTTCTCCCGGTAGTCTGTGTTACTGTTCGGGTTCACCAGCCGAATAAAGCTTGTTGAAGGGCTACAGTTGTGGGCACTTCTGACCCCATCACAGCCATGCCAAGTATTAGCATGGGTGTCATTGGCCAGCGCACAACGTGCAGCGGCCTGAATAAGCTTATTAAATAAATAAATCATTTAAGAGAAATGACGTGTGGTCCTCCCTATGTTTTGTAACCAGCCAAGAGAAAGCAGACAGCTGTGAGCTGTTCTTCTTCTTCTTATTATGCTGGGAAGGGGCCAATATCCATGGACTTTCGCAGCCTATTAATATCAGCCCGCAACTGCATGCATTGCCTTTGCTGGTTATTAAAATAAAATGACTCCCCAAAAATGATGTGGGGTCCCCCCTGTTTTTAATAGCCAGCAAAAGCAAAGCAGACAGCTGTGGACTGATATTAATAGGCTGGAAATGTCCATGGATATTGTCCCCTTCCAAGCCTAATAACATGACCTCTCAGCCGCCCCTGAAATGGCACGTCCATTAGATGGCGCTTAGCCTTGTCTCTTCCCAATTGCCCTGATGTGGTGGCAATCAGGATAATGGGATTGTGGGGTTGATGTCAGCTGTGTAATGTCCGCTGACATCAAGCCCACTGGTTAGTAATGGAGAGGCATCTATCAGACACCCCTATTACTAACCCAATAAGTGAAAAGAGAAAAAAAAACAGAAAAAATATCTGGGGCGGCTGAGGACTGGTCTTATTAGGCTGGGAAAGGGTCAATTTCCAAGGACTTTCACAGCCTATTAATATTTGCCCTCAGCTATCTGCTTTGCCTTAGCTGGTTATTAAAAATAGGGGGGACCCCACGTCATTGTTTTAGGGTCCCACATTTTTAATAACCAGACACCTGTGAGCTGATATTAATAGGCTGGGAAGGTACATAAATATTTCCCTTCCCATTAAAAATAGGGGTGACCCCACTTCATTTACTTTTCTATTTATTAACAAATACAGTAAACTACACACACAAGGCAGTGCTCCACTCCTCCACTTGAACTTCTGCTTTGTGGTTCAAGATTACTTTTTTCCAAATTTTTCTATCCATAATTGTTTCCAGGGCAATTGTCATGCTCATTTCCCCATTTTGCTTCCTTTTTCGGGCTCCTAACCCTTACTACAACAATTTTACAGCCATTTTACAGCTCCAAAGTTTGGGTCCCCATTGACTTATATGGGGTTCGGGTCTGGGGTCAAGTTCGGGTCAAGTTCTGTCCGTTGTTTGATCACGAATCTCTTGACAGGTCCCCTTTAACACATTTTAAACTGTATAGTTTTGTATTTCAGTTTTTATTTTCTTTGAATCTGTTGTTTCTTTTTAATTTTTAATGGACTGTCCCTTTCCATAGCTCCCATTATACATAAGAATAGTGATTGTGATTTTCCTTTATATAAGCAAACCAAATGAGGGTATATAGGGTAAGGGGCCCAAAATCAATTACCATCCAAGCAGACCAAAACAAAAACTAAAAAATATACGGTACTTTATTGGATATACATTCCAATCAGCACTCAAAAGCAAAGTAAAGAAAAGGATTAAAACAGAAATTGAGGTCTAATAGGGAAGATACAGGTACTTCAGTCAGGCAGCCCAGGCCTGTCTGCCCCTATATATATCAGAAATTGACCCTGACTGTCTACAGAGGTTGGCACCTTATTGTTGACAATATGATGCCCCCGCTCAACTATGAGTTAATCTAAATAGCACTAATGAGTCCTAACACTGCAAGTTGACACCTAGAAAACTAGATAGTGTATAGCCTGAACCATTAGCCTATACATACAGATGATGAGGGGCTACTGACACCAAAAGGAGTGTGATGCAAAGCATATACTCACAACTGGGTAATAGAGAAAGTGTATTAAATTAAATTCCAATAAATCGTCTAGATATTTAGGGGGGGCAGGTGGTATAACATCTAATCACAGAAATACATGTTCTAAAAGCAGTGGCGTAACTACAAAGTGAGGGGCCCTGATGCGAACTTTCAAATGGGGCCCCCCCGCGCCCAAATATTTCCCACCGAAATTCACATTTTCCCTATTTGTTTTGCACACTACAGGTCCTTCTACAAAAATTAGCATATAGTGTTAAATTTCATTATTTACCATAATGTAATGATTACAATTAAACTTTCATATATTATAGATTCATTATCCACCAACTGAAATTTGTCACGTCTTTTATTGTTTTAATACTGATGATTTTGGCATACAACTCCTGATAACCCAAAAAACCTGTCTCAATAAATTAGCATATCAAGAAAAGGTTCTCTAAACGACCTATTACCCTAATCATCTGAATCGACTAATTAACTCTAAACACATGCAAAAGATACCTGAGGCTTTTATAAACTCCCTGCCTGGTTCATTACTCAAAACCCCCATCATGGGTAAGACTAGCGACCTGACAGATGTCAAGAAGGCCATCATTGACACCCTCAAGCAAGAGGGTAAGACCCAGAAAGAAATTTCTCAACAAATAGGCTGTTCCCAGAGTGCTGTATCAAGGCACCTCAATGGTAAGTCTGTTGGAAGGAAACAATGTGGCAGAAAACGCTGTACAACGAGAAGAGGAGACCGGACCCTGAGGAAGATTGTGGAGAAGGACCGATTCCAGACCTTGGGGAACCTGAGGAAGCAGTGGACTGAGTCTGGTGTGGAAACATCCAGAGCCACCGTGCACAGGAGTGTGCAGGAAATGGGCTACAGGTGCCGCATTCCCCAGGTAATGCCACTTTTGAACCATAAACAGCGGCAGAGGCGCCTGACCTGGGCTACAGAGAAGCAGCACTGGACTGTTGCTAAGTGGTCCCAAGTACTTTTTTCTGATGAAAGCAAATTTTGCATGTCATTCGGAAATCAAGGTGACAGAGTCTGGAGGAAGACTGGGGAGAAGGAAATGCCAAAATGCCTGAAGTCCAGTGTCAAGTACCCACAGTCAGTGATGGTGTGGGGTGCCATGTCAGCTGCTGGTGTTGGTCCACTGTGTTTCATCAAGGGCAGGGTCAATGCAGCTAGCTATCAGGAGATTTTGGAGCACTTCATGCTTCCATCGGCTGAAATGCTTTATGGAGATGAAGATTTCATTTTTCAGCACGACCTGGCACCTGCTCACAGTGCCAAAACCACTGGTAAATGGTTTACTGACCATGGTATTACTGTGCTCAATTGGCCTGCCAACTCTCCTGACCTGAACCCCATAGAGAATCTGTGGGATATTGTGAAGAGAAAGTTGAGAGACGCAAGACCCAACACTCTGGATGAGCTTAAGGCCGCTATTGAAGCATCCTGGGCCTCCATAACATCTCAGCAGTGTCACAGGCTGATTGCCTCCATGCCACGCCGCATTGAAGCAGTCATTTCTGCCAAAGGATTCCCGACCAAGTATTGAGTGCATAACTGAACATTATTATTTGTTGTTTTTTTTGTTTGTTATTAAAAAACACTTTTATTTGATTGGATGGGTGAAATATGCTAATTTATTGAGACAGGTTTTTTGGGTTATCAGGAGTTGTATGCCAAAATCATCAGTATTAAAACAATAAAAGACCTGACAAATTTCAGTTGGTGGATAATGAATCTATAATATATGAAAGTTTAATTGTAATCATTACATTATGGTAAATAATGAAATTTAACACTATATGCTAATTTTTTTAGAAGGACCTGTATAGTTTTGTTGCAATGTTGTATAGTCTGACCTAATACTGCCCTGTAATCGCTGAGAAAAATGATTTTATAACTAACATGTCCCTATACTAATTAGGGCGATGTCTTCGGAAGTGCAGACTCTGGGCGTTCATGTCCTCCCTCGCTCTAATTCCAAGCGCACTTCCGGCATTTGAAATCTGTGTGCTGTTTCTTCCTGGTATGACGCTGCAGTGCGTCATTTCCGGACCTGTGCGGTGTGGGAGTGTATTGGGTGTACTGGTTGGCTCCGGAGCATGCGCAATGCACATTCTGATGCTGGCGAGTACACGCAATACTCCCCCACAGTGCACATGCTGGGCTCTGCCCACAGCCGTGTACCATTCTTCCCGACTCGGAAATTTCCAGCCCGTACACACACGGCTTTGCTCCGAGAACCCCGTACACAGACGGCTCTGCTCCGTACACCTTGTACACACGCGGCTCTGTTCCGTACACCTTGCACACACGGCTTCGCTCCGTGAACCCCGTACACACATGGCTCTCCTCCGTACACCTTGTACACACGCGGCTCTGCTCCGTACACCTTGTACGCATGCGGCTCTGCTCCGTACACCTTGTACACACGCGGCTCTGCTCCTTACACCTTGTACACACGCGGCTCTGCTCCTTACACCTTGTACACACGCGGCTCCGCTCCTTACACCCGCGGATCTGCTCCGTACACCTCACACACACAGCTCCGCTTTGTACACTCCATACACACGCTTCTCCGCTCCGTCCACCCCGTACACACGCGGCTCCGCTCCATACACCTCATAAACATGCAGCACCACTCCATACACCCCATGCATACATGACTCCGCTCACCTCTTTCACCCTCGGCTCAGCTTTGTACACCTCGTACACACCTGACTCCGCTCCGTACACCTTGTACACATTGCTCCACTACACACATACACTGCTCCGCTCTGTACACCTTGTACACACACAGCTCTGTTACATCCTCAGTGTAAACCCCTCCTGACCCCACACATAAACATCCCCTCATTCAGCACCATGACAATAAAGCACAGCAGAGTCCTGCATACACTGAGGCCACTGATCATGTGACCCCTGACTCTTCCCCTCCTGTGACCTCATCACAGGTCCTGTGCGCACAGAACAGGTGTGTGTGTACGTGCATGTGTCAGGTGTAAGCAGCACATCAGCACTTTACAGCCGCTTTACTCACCAGCTGCTGCCTTCCATCTCTGTCAAGCTTCAGTGACACATCCAGCCCTTCTGCTAGGTCACATGTCTTTCACAGACATGCCCACTCGCCACACACTGCTGGAAGTCTGGGGAAGCTGTGGGCGTGGCCAGCAGGGTGCGTGACTTGTCTGCTTGTTTGCTGGACTGGGCGGGCCCTTAAACACTCGGGCCCAGTCGCAGCTGCGACCCCTGCGACCGCAGTTGTTACGCCCCTGTCTAAAAGGTAGATGAGTCATTCTGGATAGACTATCAGAGCATTTTGACACGCATACAGGTACGGACTGGGACTGAAATTCAGCCCTGGCATTTGAAATCACACAGGCCCAAGCTGTCCCCGTCCCCAAGAACCAGATGGAATATATTACTAATATTACCCTGGATGGAAGAAAGCAAGATTTACTACAAGATCAATATTTCTAATGATAATCGTGGCCTGCTGGGGTAAGTGACAGAGTCAGCCACTTTGTGCTCAATCACAACTCTTAATAATATGGGTGTCTTGAGAACACCGATCCTGTTAACAACATAGCAGACAAGATGGCCCATGACCAGACAGGTCCTTCTAGCATTTGCCAGAATTGCCAGATGGCCAATCCGGCCCTGCACTCATATATAGTAAAAAATCTCAGTCACTCTCTCAAAGCTCAAAAAATAGAACCACACACATGAAAATAGCAAAAATAGGGTAATAGTAAAGGTATGAAAAACAAAGGAAGGAAGTCAGCTCACCACGTTGCAGGAATACAGATGAGAAGTTCTGCACGGATAGGCCAGAGGAAGGCAAATCTTCAATAGGAAAATAATTGGTTATACAGCGAAGCAAATGTGGATAAATCCAGAAAAAAAAAGTTATTTGTCAAAAATAAATAAAAGGCAATACAAGGATAGAGCACACTGACCAATGCGTTTCGGCTATGGAGCCTTCATTGTTGAATAAGGCTCCATAGCTGAAACGCATTGGTCAGTGTGCTGCTGGCAACTCTATCCTTGTATTGCCTTTTATTTATTTTTGACAAATTACGCTTTTTTTCTGGATTTAACCACATTTGCCTCGCTGGATTACCAATCCTTTTCCAATCGTAAAGGTATAACCTATAGCCTGTTAATACAGATAGATAATCCCACACAGCATAATAGTATTTAGCTTGACAAGATTTTCAAAAAGGCCTTACTCGGGGTTCATCAGGGGATTCTCATCATGCAACATTGTTGACAATGAGCACTCGGGACACCAGTGGAAATGCTAAACATCGTGGAACATTATGGGATTTCCCTCTATATAGGTGCCCACTGCCCACACACATCAGATGAAAGCTAATTTGGGTGCACTCACTGACTAGTGTGTTTGGAGGTGGCAATGCCGCTGTATGTGGATGCCTCCGCATGCGCCGTTTTGATGGTGCAACAACCTGCGCCGAACGCAACAAGTTGCAATTTCGTGCAGATGCCGCACCATCAAAACAACGCATGCGGCGGCATTTGCATACAGCGGCATTGCCTGCGTACCCAATGTTAAAGATAGGGTGCGCACGCCGCATGCAGCCATAGGCGGAGCTGAATGAAGAGGCTCGGCAGTGGGCGGAGCTTCACGGAGGAAGTCTGCAGCCCGGCTAAACGCTAGTGTGAAACTAGCCCTATTGAGGAGGATTAATGAAGCTGGACCTTTTTGGGTTGAGTTAGCACTATAGCCTCCTTTATAAATAACTTCATACTGAGCTTTGCCTCTATTACTATATCTATTCAAATATTTTTAAAATGTTCTTTATTCTTGGATGTGTACTGTGCATATTAACATGATGGATAGGAGAAGCTGTTATGATAAAATCCATCAGCTCTCTAACAAGTTGAAGCTGTTGAGTACACCCGTGGAAGTGAGTGAGAAATTATAATCGAAGCCCAGATATATCTACGCTCAGACAGAACAGAGGCAAACTGCCAACAGTGGCATATCCAGATATTCACCTTTGGTGAATGTACACATACACTACAGTACAGACCAAAAGTTTGGACACACCTTCTCATTTAAAGATTTTTCTGTATTTTCATGACTATGAAAATTGTACATTCACACTGAAGGCATCAAAACTATGAATTAACACATGTGGAATTATATACTTAACAAAAAAGTGTGAAACAACTGAAATTATGTCTTATATTCTAGGTTCTTCAAAGTAGCCACCTTTTGCTTTGATGACTGCTTGGCACACTCATGGCATTCTCTTGATAAGCTTCAAGAGGTAGTCACCGGGAATGCTTTTCACTTCCCAGGTGTGCCCTGTCAGGTTTAATAAGTGGGATTTCTTGCCTTATAAATGGTGTTGGGACCATCAGTTTTGTTGTACAGAAATCAGGTGGATACAGAGCTGATAATCCTACTGAATAGACTGTTAGCTGCTTTTTTCTTGCCATAATACAAATTCTAAGTAAAGAAAAACGAGTGGCCATCATTACTTTAACCCCTTCCCGACCCATGACGCCACGTAGGCGTCATGAAAGTCGGTGCCATTCCGACCCATGACGCCTATGCGGCGTCATGGAAAGATCGCGTCCCTGCAGATCCGGTGAAAGGGTTAACTCCCATTTCACCCGATCTGCAGGGACAGGGGGAGTGGTAGTTTAGCCCAGGGGGGGTGGCTTCACCCCCTCGTGGCTACGATCGCTCTGATTAGCTGTTGAAAGTGAAACTGCCAATCAGAGCGATTTGTAATATTTCACCTATTATAACGGGTGAAATATTACAATCCAGCCATGGCCGATGCTGAAATATCATCGGCCATGGCTGGAAATACTAGTGTGCCCCCACCCCACCCCTCCGATCGCCCCCCCAGCCCTCCGATCTGGCCGGTACACTGCTCCGGCTCCCCTCCGTCCAGTGCTCCGCTCCCCCCCGTGCTCTTGTCCGCTCACCCCGTGCTCCAATCACCCCCCCGTGCTCCAATCACCCCCCCTGCACTCCGATCCACCCCCCCCGGTGCTCCGTTCTACCCCCCCGTGCTCCATTCCAGCCCCCCCGTGCTCCGTTCCACGCCCCCCGTGCTCCGTTCCACCCCTCCCGCACTCCGATTTGTTTCCCGTAGGTTTACATTGAACTGTAAACTCATGGGAAACTGCTGCGGATCCGCAGCGTTTTCCGCAGCGTGTGCACATACCTTTAGAATTTGGCTATGTGCACACGGTGCGGATTTGGCTGCGGATTCGCAGCAGTGTTCCATCAGGTTTACAGTACCATGTAAACATATGAAAAACCAAATCCGCTGTGCCCATGGTGCGGAAAATACCGCGCGGAAACGCTGCGTTGTATTTTCCGCAGCATGTCAATTCTTTGTGCGGATTCCGCAGCGTTTTACACCTGTTCCTCAATAGGAATCCGCAGGTGAAATCCGCACAAAAAACACTGGAAATCCGCGGAAAATCCGCAGGTAAAACGCAGTGCCTTTTACCCGCGGATTTTTCAAAAATGGTGCGAAAATATCTCACACGAATCCGCAACATGGGCACATAGCCTTAGGGTTAGGGTTGGAATTAGGGTTGTGGTTATGGTTAGGGGTGTGTTGGGGTTAGGGTTGTGGTTAGGGGTGTGTTGCGGTTAGGGTTGTGTTTAGGGTTATGGCTACAGTTGGGATAAGGGTTAGGGGTGTGTTGACATTAGTGTTGTAGGTAGAATTGAGGGGTTTCCACTGTTTAGGCACATCAGGGGGTCTCCAAACGCAACATGGTGCCACCATTGATTCCAGCCAATCTTGTATTCAAAAAGTCAAATGGTGCTCCCTCACTTCGAGCCCCGACGTGTGCCCAAACAGTGGTTTACCCCCACATATGGGGTACCAGCATACTCAGGACAAACTGCGCAACAATTACTGGGGTCCAATTTCTCCTGTTACCCTTGTGAATCAAAAAAAATGCTTGCTAAAACATCATTTTTGAGGAAAGAAAAATGATTTTTTATTTTCACGGCTCTGCGTTGTAAACGTCTGTGAAGCACTTGGGGGTTCAAAGTGCTCACCACATATCTAGATAAGTTCCTTGGGGGGTCTAATTTCTAAAATGGGGTCACTTGTGGGGGTTTCTACTGTTTAGGCACACCAGGGGCTCTGCAAACGCAACGTGACACCCGCAGACCATTCCATCAAAGTCTGCATTTCAAAAGTCACTACTTCCCTTCTGAGCCCCGACGTGTGCCCAAACAGTGGTTTACCCCCACTCATGGGGTATCAGCGTACTCAGGAGAAACTGGACAACAACTTTTGGGGTCCAATTTCTCCTGTAACCCTTGGGAAAATAAAAAATTCTGGGCTAAATAATTATATTTGAGGAAAGAAAACGTATTTATTATTTTCACTGCTCTGTGTTATGAACTTCTATGAAGCACTTGGGGGTTCAAAGTGCTCACCACACATCTAGATAAGTTCCTTTGGGGGTCTAGTTTCCAAAATGGGGTCACTTGTGGGGGGTTTCTACTGTTAAGCCACATCAGGGGCTCTGCAAACGCAACGTGACGCCCACAGAGCATTCCATCAAAGTCTGCATTTCAAAACGTCACTACTTCACTTCCGAGCCCCGGCATGTGCCCAAACAGTGATTTACCCCCACATATGGGGTATCATCGTACTCAGGAGAAACTGGACAACAACTTTTGGGGTCAAATTTCTCCTGTTACCCTTGGGAAAATAAAAAATTGCAGGCTAAAAGATCATTTTTGAGAAAATAATTTTTTTTTTTTTTCATGGCTCTGCGTTATAAACTTCTGTGAAGCACTTGGGGGTTCAAAGTCCTCACCACACATCTAGATTAGTTCCTTTGGGGGTCTAGTTTCCAAAATGGTGTCATTTCTGGGGGATCTCCAATGTTTAGGCACACAGGGGCTCTCCAAACGTGACATGGTGTCCGCTAATGATTGGAGCTAATTTTCCATTTAAAAAGCCAAATGGCGTGCCATCCCTTCCGAGCCCTGCCGTGCGCCCAAACAGTGGTTTACCCCCACATATTGGGTATCTGCGTACTCAGGACAAACAGGACAACAATATTTGTGGTCCAATTTCTCCTATTATCCTTGGCAAAATAGGAAATTCCAGGCTAAAAAATCATTTTTGAGGAAAGAAAAATTATTTTTTATTTTCATGGCTCTGCGTTATAAACTTCTGTGAAGCACCTGGGGGTTTAAAGTGCTCAATTTGCATCTAGATAAGTTCTTTGGGGGGTCTAGTTTCCAAAATGGGGTCACTTGTGGGGGAGCTCCAATGTTTAGGCACACATGGGCTCTCCAAACGCGACATGGTGTCCGCTAACAATTGGAGCTAATTTTCCATTCAAAAAGTCAAATGGAGCGCCTTCCCTTCCGAGCCCTGCCGAGTGCCCAAACAGTGGTTTACCCCCACATATGAGGTATCGACGTACTCGGGAGAAATTGCCCAACAAATTTTATGATCCATTTTACCCTACTGCCCATGTGAAAATGAAAAAATTGAGGCGAAAAGAATTTTTTTGTGAAAAAAAAGTACTTTTTCATTTTTACAGATCAATTTGTGAAGCACCTGAGGCTTTAAAGTGCTCACTAGGCATCTAAATAAGTTCCTTGGGGGGTCTAGTTTCCAAAATGGGGTCACTTGTGGGGGAGCGCCAATGTATAGGCACACAGTAGCTCTCCAAACGCGACATGGTGTCCGCTAACGATGGAAATAATTTTTCATTCAAAAAGTCAAATGGCGCTCCTTCCCTTCCGAGCCTTACCATGTGCCCAAACAGTGGTTTACCCCCACATGTGAGGTATTGGTGTACTCAGGAGAAATTGCCCAACACATTTTAGGATCCATTTTATCCTGTTGCCCATGTGAAAATGAAAAAATTGAGGCTAAAAGAATTTTTTTGTGAAAAAAAAGTACTTTTTCATTTTTACGGATTAATTTGTGAAGCACCTGGGGGTTCAAAGTGCTCACTATGCATCTAGATAAGTTCCTTGGGGCGTCTAGTTTCCAAAATGGGGTCACTTGTGGGGGAGCTCCAATTTTTAGGCACACGGGGGCTCTCCAAACCTGACATGGTGTCCGCTAAAGAGTGCAGCCAATTTTTCATTCAAAAAGTCAAATGG
Source organism: Ranitomeya imitator (assembly GCF_032444005.1). Taxonomy (NCBI): domain Eukaryota; kingdom Metazoa; phylum Chordata; class Amphibia; order Anura; family Dendrobatidae; genus Ranitomeya; species Ranitomeya imitator. The sequence continues at coordinate 735,717,724 of NC_091284.1, read as the reverse complement.
CGCTCCTTCCCTTCCAAGCCCTGCCGTGCGCCCAAACAGTGGTTTACCCCCACATATGAGGTATCAGCGTACTCAGGACAAATTGGACAACAACTTTCGTGGTTCAGTTTCTCCTTTTACCATTGGGAAAATAAAAAAATTGTTGCTAAAAGATAATTTTTGTGACTAAAAAGTTAAATGTTCATTTTTTCCTTCCATGTTGCTTCTGCTGCTGTGAAGCACCTGAAGGGTTAATAAACTTCTAGAATGTGGTTTTGTGCACCTTGAGGGGTGCAGTTTTTAGAATGGTGTCACTTTTGGGTATTTTCAGCCATATAGACCCCTCAAACTGACTTCAAATGTGAGGTGGTCCCTAAAAAAAATGGTTTTGTAAATTTCGTTGTAAAAATGACAAATCGCTGGTCAAATTTTAACCCTTATAACTTCCTAACAAAAAAAAATTTTGTTTCCAAAATTGTGCTGATGTAAAGTAAACATGTGGGAAATGTTATTTATTAACTATTTTGTGTCACATATCTCTCTGGTTTAACAGAATAAAAATTCAAAATGTGAAAATTGCGAAATTTTCAAAATTTTCGCCAAATTTCCGTTTTTATCACAAATAAATGCAGAATTTATTGACCTAAATTTACCACTAACATGAAGCCCAATATGTCACGAAAAAACAATCTCAGAACCGCTAGGATCCGTTGAAGCGTTCCTGAGTTATTACCTCATAAAGGGACACTGGTCAGAATTGCAAAAAACGGCAAGGTCTTTAAGGTCAAAATAGGCTGGGTCATGAAGGGGTTAAGAAATGAAGGTCAGTCAGTCTGAAAAATTGGGCAAACTTTGAAAGTGTCCCCAAGTGCAGTGGCAAAAAAACATCAAGCGCTACAAAGAAACTGGCTCACATGAGGACTGCCCCAGGAAAGGAAGACCAAGAGTCACCTCTGCTTCTGAGGGTTAGTTTATCCGAGTCACAAGCCTCAGAAATTGCAGGTTAATAGCAGCTCAGATTAAAGACCAGGTCAATGCCACATAGAATTCTAGCAGCAGACACATCTCTACAACAACTGTTTAGAGGAGACTTTGTGCAGCAGGACTTCAGGGTAAAATAGCTGCTAGGAAACCACTGCTAAGGACAGGCAACAAGCAGAAGAGACTTGTTTGGGCTAAAGAACACAAGGAATGGACATTAGACCAGTGGAAATCTGTGCTTTGGTCTGATGAGTCCAAATTTGAGATCTTTGGTTCCAACCACCGTGTCTTTGTGCGACGTAGAAAAGGTGAACGGATGGACTCTACATGCCTGGTTTCTACCGTGAAGCATTGGAAGAGGAGGTGTGATGGTGTGGGGGTGCTTTGCTGGTGACACTGTTGTGGATTTATTCAAAATTGAAGGCATACTGAACCAGCATGGCTACCACAGCATCTTGCAGCGGCATGCTATTCCATCCGGTTTGCGTTTAGTTGGACCATCATTTATTTTTCAACAGGACAATGACCTCAAACACACCTCCAGGCCGTGTAAAGGCTATTTGACCAAGTAGGAGAGTGATGGGGTGCTACGCCAGATGACCTGGCCTTCACAGTCACCAGACCTGAACCCAATCGAGATGGTTTGAGGTGATCTGTACTGCAGAGTGAAGGCAAAAGGGCCAACAAGTGCTAAGTATCTCTGGGAACTCCTTCAAGACTGTTGGAAGACCATCAAGAGAATGCCAAGAGTGTGCAAAGCAGTCTTCAAAGCAAAAGGTGGCTACTTTGAAGAAGCTAGAATATAAGACATAATTTCAGTTGTTTCACACTTTTTTGTTAAGTATATAATTCCACATGTGTTAGTTCATAGTTTTGATGCCTTCAGTGTGAATGTACAATTTTCATAGTCATGAAAATACAGAAAAATCTTTAAATGAGAAGGTGTGTCCAAACTTTTGGTCTGTACTGTATATAAACAAAGGTATTGAGACACATTATACCTACAAAAGCTTTCTTGGCATCTCATTCTAAACTGATGTAAAATTTATGTTGTTGATCCCTTTGCAGCTAAAACAGCTTCCACTTTTCTGAGAAAGCGTTCTACAAGATTCTGGCAGATTTCTTTGGAGAATTATAGCCCATTTGTCCGAGCATTCATGAGACCTGACACTGATTTTGGAAATTAGGTCCTCGCTTGCAATTTCAGTTCTAGGTCATCACAAAAGTGTTCTATGGGGTTGAGATCAGGACTCTGCGTGGCGAGTCAATTTCTTTAACACCAATCTCCTCCAGCCATGCCTTTAATGGTTCTTTCATTGTGTCCTGGCATATAGTCATCCTGAAAAAGTTCCTCTAATCGTTTCCACAAAGTTGGAAGCATACAATTGGACAAAATGTCTTGGTATGCTGAAGTATTAAGATTTCGCTTCACTACAACTAAGGGGATCTAGGCCACTCCTGAAAAATAACCCCATAGCATTATGCCTCGTCCATTGAACTTAACGGTTTGTACAATGCAGTCAGTCAGAAAATGTTTTCCTGGCGTTTCCCAAATAAAGACTCGGTCATCAAACTTCCAGATACAGAATCGTAATTTATCACTCCACAAAATATGCTGAAACTGCTCCTGTGGTGATGGCTTTACACTACTTCATCCACTGCCTGGCATTGTGCATGGTGATATAAGGCCCGGATGTAGCTGTTTGGCTATGGAAATCCATGTCATGAAGATCCCGGAGCACAGTTTTTTTTGCTGATGCTAATGCCGGAAGAGGTTTGGACTTTGAGTGTTGATGACTTTTAGGTGCTAAATGCGTCAGTACTCAGTGACTTGGCTACATGGTCTCCACTCCGTGGCTGAGGTGCTATGGTTCCTAATCGCTTCCACTTTTCGGTAATACCACCCAGTTTATCAAGTAATATTTATAAGGGAAGAGACTTAGAATCTGACCTATTACAATCGTGGCATCTTATCACAGTATTACGCTAGAATTCAGCATTTCTCAGTGTTTGTGAAGGCAGACTGCATTGCTATGTGCTTGATTTTATACACCCGTGGCAATGAAGCTGAATGAAAAGACAGAATTCAATGATTAAGACGGATGTCCATATAGTGTAAACCAGCTAAATAATTGGCAGTTTGGCACTTTTATGAGAATCTAGTTAATTTGTTGTTCATTAATCCCTTGCAGTATTCTTTGGTGAAATATAGGCTACCAATCTGAGTTCCTGCAGCTCCCCTAGCTGTTTGTTAAAATACCTGCACATGGAGAAATTCTGATTATAAGTGCATATTAGGGCACTACTGTTCATGCAATTTCCTAATATATATTAGTATCAATTATTCCGTTAGATATGACATCTCTAGGTATTCTCTGCTTGGATGCATTGAATGCCACAACATGCAGGACAGGGATCAGAGCACATCTGTACTCAAGAGGTGGTACCTGCTCCTAGAATACATTTATGGCTTATCCTGACAATTCTACCATGACAGAAAGTTGACGGCAGAAAGAGTGTCACACACTGTGTATGGGAAGGAAAAATGTGTTATGTTTGGTTTAAACATAAAAGATGCTAAATAAGAAACTGCAAATTCTAAAGTTTAACATGTTATTTTAGAGGTGAACTGTAACAAGGCAACATACAAGATGGCCTATAGTATTGAGCCTACTCACCGTACATTGTGTTTAGGGTGTAAGCTACATTTTTTTCTCCATTAAATAACATTATAGCTAAGTATTTATTGGAAATGGCATTACTATTGTTGCATTGCTGTTCCTTTGTATTCTTGTGACATCTTTTGCATTGTATTGTTTTTTTGCCCTTTACAGAATCTCTGTGCCTGTTGGCTTGTAGAAGTAATGAGCTGGGAGTAGTTTTGAGCAAGCGTACTCTGATAAGGTGTTATCCGAACCCGCTCGTGTCCTATCCGAGCATGCTCACTCATCACTAGCTGGGAGCTCATTGTATGTGACAGTGGCACCATACCCTGTCAGAGCAGTTGGTACTGCGAGTCGGTGAGGGCCCATAGAGTCAGCATTTTGCTGATGTGATGGTTCGCACTACACAATAATCATAGTAAAAATAGATAGAAGAAAGTCCTTAAATTAATCATTTTTGAAACAATTGATGAAGCCAAATGATGTGAGACCACTTGTGGAAAATGTAAGTACTCTTCACAGAATTATATTAAGAGATAATCCTAGACAAGTGTCTTGTGTATCCCAATGAGAAAAGCCTAGGTCAATTTGATGGCACTTTTACACTGCGCTTTGTCCCACGCGTATTGATCCCGTCAGGGCTTGCGAAGTGGACTGCTCCTGAGCGTCCGCCTCCAGTAGGCATGTACGTCCAAAAATGATGCACGACACAGCACATGTTGACTCTGTCGGAACCATTATAATAAATGTCCGTTGGAGCATACGCCCAAATCCCATTTTGCAGGGATGGGATGAGGTTTAGAAGTAACCCCCAATAGGACCAACAAATGTGGGACAAAGCTCAGTGTGAAAGCACCCTTAGGCTGTAGCAGAAGGAAGCTTTCCAAAATCCCACAGCATGGAAGGTTTGTTGGAGATCCAGCTGTCATCTTAAATGCAACCTGACCATTTGGGGCATTTGTTGCAGTTCTCACAGTCCCAAAGGCCCAACAAAGAGACCATTTTGCAAATTGTACAGTTGGAGTTTTTCTACTAAAAGCATAAGATTCCATGAAGTGTGAGTTGTAACCAACAAGTGTATCGTGCAACTTTTATGAATAGTAACCAATCAATTGTGCTGCATGTGAGAAGAAATTCAATTCCACAAGACTGAAAACAAGTGCCAGCCATGTTGAACTTCTTGGTAGTTAAGCTAGAGGAAACCCCTGTCTGTTGACAGCCATTGGACAATCAGTATAGAAAGAATTGAGGAGGTTGTACAGTGGTCTTTCACGGTGGCCAAAACGTTTTCTTCCATTTATCCATTGTGATCACGACTATATTTTAAGTGCACCTGTTTTATAAATCAATGCAGAAGTTACCATTTCGATAAATTCTGATGTGTAGTTGATTAATCCATGGGTCTCAACTTTTTCTACAAAGAACCTCAGTCTTGTGGAGCTGACTCCTGTGGATGTGATGGCATATCTATCATTCTGCTTCTTCTTTGACTGTTACTGTCTGTGTTCAGGAGGGTGGTAGATTGTTCTCCACTCCTGTTGACCTGAATAGCCTCAGAAGATCGGAGCTCTGTACTAAAGAAATGGAACGGCAAAGCTTGGATGCACCCGACACATGGATAATGGTAAAGTTCTGTTGAATTTGAGATTTCTGTAGAACTTTAAGGTGTTCTTTAAGGAAGATGACATAATTATACAATTTCTTCTTTTTATGACTTACTCACATTTCCACAGTTTAATAAAACATGCAATAAAGAAATCTCCTGTACGCAGTATTTCAACTGTCTGCGCCCATGCTAGTTATCTGATGGATGAATGATTTATGGATTTACTTAACAAAATTGAGGATTTTATTATGCTTCCAGCAAAGCACATCTGCCAACAACAAAAGCACAAGAACAATATAATACCTATCTCTCAGAGTATAACAGCATAGCTGACTGAATGGCTATCCTTGCTACCCAGCGTAGACTTGGATCCTTTCATATGCAGTGGTTTATTAATTCACAAACAATATGTTATTCATGGGGAATTAATATTCAGCGCCGAGCGCGTGGTAACTCTGCACTTTGAGTGGCATATTGTCAACCATCGGATGAAATCTCCTACAAGTTGAATCTTTAGCTCCAGGTTAATAATGAACTGCGTTCTAATTCCGCATTATACAGAAAAGGGGTTTATCCTGTTCCAGCTGGACATGTAAAGTGCCAATCCGTACACAAAGCACTGTGAGAATAAGAATTAAATCAAGTCAATCAAATTTAAGATCCACACGGCGGAGAATAATCCCTTTGCTGGACTTTACTAGTTCTAAAAAAAAATAATAAAGTCTAGACGGGGATGTTTCAGGCTGTTATGAAGATGTTAGGCTGCTTTGCTGGAGCTTCCGTCACAAGTGGCAATTAGTATGGTTTTCATGTTTCTAGCGATACTAATATTATATCAGAAAAATTGTTCTGAAGAGTTTCTTAGGCAAATAAAATGAGCCTGTGCAGATGTCCAAGAATCCGATTCAAAGTAAATTGGGAATTAGGGATTGTATTTGAGTTCAAGACTCATCCAGTAAATGCCACAGTACGGGTTTACAAAACGTCACTCTTAATTTACTGCATGAAAATGTAATATAGGGCTGAAGAGTGATTAATGGCAGCAATATTGTCAAGTATAATGTACTGCTGTAAAAAGCTACATCTGGCCATTGCAGCCAATGTCTCTTAAATTGCAGCAGATATGAGAATGGAGCCACCGCCATGTACTGGCTGATGCCACCGCATGAGGAAGAAGAGATTTATGCTTGGTTGCCCCATTCCTTTTCATCATTGGTGGATTAATTCTTCACACCCATGTTTACTAATGCTGTAGATGTCTCAGCTCCTCCACTCTTGAAGACCCCATTGATGCCAAAATGTCTCCCTCTGTGATGTTCACGCCTTTGGTTGACATTCATTGTAGAATATACATATGTTACTTAGTGGGCTCAACTTCCAATTGGAATAGCTTTGACTGATATAACTACATTGTTGTGAAGTGATAAAACATCATTCCACCACTCCATCACTTTCCTATAAACCATCTTAATTCTGTGGATGGCTCCCATAGTGTTGGGGATATAGTTTCAGCTTATTTGGCCGTAATCTGTACAACACTGGTGCCATCTCCCAACCTTTTCCAGTAATGGGAACATCACATTTACAACAGAAGAGATTGAAGGTTCGGCGGTGAGCCATGTTGCTTTGATGCTAGTTTTCTACATACTCCTTATGTTTATGTGGGTTTTCTCCCAAACTCCAAAAATATATTGAAAGATTGATTGGCAACCTAAGCATGAGCGCCTATATGTATATATGAATATATATATCATACATATAGCACTCAAGGAAACAGCTTATATGGTGAGGGATACTTACGATATGTATTGCTCGCTTTTATTGTACTTCTTGGCCAGATAGCGAGCTGAAGCTTTGCTTGGGATTTTCACCATGGACATCTCCTTCCCATACCGTGTCATGTTACATGGGGTCTCACATACACAGTAGTCATTGTCCTTTTCCACTAGGAAATCTGAGAAAGTTGAGAAGATACAAAGAAGAATTGAAATTAAACTAGTACCGTTAAAGGAGTTTTACCACCACAGAAATGAGAGAGCCACAGGATATGCCATACATGTCTAATAGGTGGGAAACCTACCTTAGAGACCCCCTCCTATATGGAGGACAGCAATCTTTTGACACTGCAAGTTTAGTTATTTCTGTAAATTATATAGAGTAGAGAGAGGTGGCTGTGTGCAATTTTACAATACAAATTGCGTTCTTTAATACAGTGGTCCTCAACCTTTCTTATCTTGCGAGCCACATTCAGCTCTGAAAGATGGTTGTGAGCCACAACCAGGTTCCCCTCTTCCCACACACACCATAGTGATACCCAAAGCCTTCCATCACAGTATGACACCAACGTTTCCACACAGAAAGCCTAACAAGACTTTGTGCTCCTCTTCTTTATGAATAGTATACTTATATCCAGGGGTTATCACTTGACCCCTATTTGATATTCTTACAGTAAACATTCCCACCACGCTATCACATCCATCCTCAAGCAGCCCTCTAACTGGCAGTATTGTGTTATCTGCAGCTTGCCATAGTTATCTCTCCTTTTCCACCAGTTTATGCACATCCTGATCCGCAATTCTGTGCTACTCACAAAAGTCACCATCTGGAGACCTTCTTTTCATAGCTACTTGCTAGACCTGGATGCTAAGCAAGCCGACAACTGCAAGCCACACATCATGGGCTTGAGATACACATGAGCTCCCAAATCACAGATTGGGGACCCCTGTTTTAATAGATCTCTTAGACCTGATGAGGCTGATGTAGTTACATTGATAATCCATGTCAGAATGGCTGTATAATATAATGAAAGCTTAATGTCAATCTTTGCCCATTTAGCCTGATTGACAGCGCCTCAATGTTCTTCCCCTGTCTTGAGATCTCACACTGCACAGTACAAGCTGCAGCTGTCGGTGACTGATTACACTTGGAGTCCTGAATTCTCTCACTCTGCACAAATATCAAAGACAGGCTGTCACTTCCAAACAGAAAAAACAGTTGTGAACAAGTGCAAGCTAAGAGAGCCACTTCCGTATGTGACTAACAAATTAAAGCTGCACTCTGTGATGCTATAGTGTGCAAATATGGAATATATGAAATTGGAATTGCATTACTGCTCTACAAAAAAAGGTAAGATGAAGATACTTAGCACAAAAAATTAGCCAATTCATGTGTGCCCAACAACCATCAACAAGTAGGCCTCTTTGCTGGGAACCTAACTTAATATGACCTTGGGCAGGTAGCCTACAATTATATAAGTAGGTAAAATCAAGTATTGGTTAAAACCACCATAAGCTGATGGGTGGAGTGCTCAGTCAGAAACCCTGTGCATACAAACATCAAAGACTGCCACTTTCAAACAGAAAAACAGCACTCCACCCATCAGCGTATGGAGGTTTTAATCACAGCTGGATCCTACGATGGCTGTTGGGCACACATGAATTGGCTAATTTATGTGGTAGGTATCTTCATTTTAACTTTTTTTCTAGAGCACTAATGCAATTCCAATTTTATTTATTCCCTACTTGCATACTGTAATGTCACAGAGTGCAGCTTTGGTTTGTTAGTTACATATGGAAGTGGCTCTCTCAGCTTGCACCGTTACACACCTGTTTTTCTGCTTGGAAGTGATGGTCAGTCTTTTATTAGTTGAATAAATAGGCTCTCTGACTGAGCACTCCACCCATCAGCCTATGGCATTTTTAATCACAGCTTTATCCTACCTACCCATATAAATGTAGGCTATCAGCCTAGGAGAGGTATCATATTAGGGTAGGTATCTAGCAAAGAAGGTCGCCTTGTCGATGGTTGCTGGGTACACATGAATTGGCCAATTTATGTGCTAAGTATCTTCATTTTTATCTTATTTTTTATCTTATATCCACCCATCAGCCTATGGCATTTTTAATCACAGCTTTATCCTACCTACCCATATAAATGTAGGCTATCGGCCCAGGAGAGGTATCATATTAGGGTAGGTATCTAGCAAAGAAGGTCGCCTTGTCGATGGTTGCTGGGTACACATGAATTGGCCAATTTATGTGCTAAGTATCTTCATTTTTATCTTATTTTCTATAGCAGCAATGCAATTCCAATCTCATATGCTCCATGTTTACATACTATAGTGTCACAGAGTGCAACTTTAATTTGTTAGTCACTCTCTAGATGGACTCATAAAATTATTTTTTATTTATCATAATTATACAGTTATTCTGATATGAATTTTCAAAGTAAGTACACCAGTCTCATCAGATCCCAAAATCTATTCAATAATTTATACAGCATATAGTTTGCATTGTGAAATCTAGAGACAGATCTGCTTTAATCTCCAGGTAGATTTTTTTCATCCTCCAGATATAAGGTCATTGTGGCATATCTTGTGGATATACCATAAATATCTTTGGTGGGAAATACGTTTTAATGTAAAAAAAATAATCAGTATCTTATCAAAATATGTAAACTACAGAACATTTTCACAGTGGAATATTTTGCTTCTAGCGTTACTGCTGCTGGCCTCAATAAGTAAGTGTTTCATCTATGTGTTCGCCTTCCACATCCCAAAGCACGAGGCATGAGCACTAACAACACTCCTGAAATCTGTCTGTTCACCTTTAGCAGCTGCAACACAAACATTCATTCTGGGGCACAAAATTGTTGGTACGATGCACAATTTTTCAGGGCCATGAAGGTCTACGCCGCAGCTGGAGGACGTAAGGATGTCCCGTTATAATTGTGTCCTGGGTAACAGCGGAAAACCTGATTTTCAGATCTCAGATAAAGAAAAAAAAAATCCATTTTCCAGAACAGGATTATTAAAGGAGGTGAAAAGCGAAAGACCGCCATTCAATTTTGTACAAACACTTGAGCTTTGCACCGACTTCTAACTGATGATCTGGTCCCGTTTCCACATACATGCGACTTATCACGTGGATCCAGGACACAATGGTAATGCATTTCAGAGGAGCCAAGCTTATCAATATGAAAAATATGGGGGTTTACTGGCAATTTTTTTTTTAATCCGGAAAAAAAATAAATATAAAATGTAGCAGGAGTTATTGTACTGTGATATGGCATCTCAAAATATCTCTACGTGAGCCCCGATATAATGCGATAGATATTTTATGAAAGGACTGAAATGCAATGCTTGTGCATGTGAGGACTTCAGCTAATCTGATCTGAGAATAGTTTTCAGCTATATCACATTGTATTTATTGTGTCTAATTCGTATAACAGAACTGGTGTTAAAGGGGTTTTCCCGTCTCCAAGATCCTCTCCCAATATGTAGTAGGTGTAATAATAATAATATTACCAAATACCTCCAATTAGAAATGTAGTAGAGTTCTTCTGATTTGCTATGTTGCTTACCCCTTGTTCAAGGCATTGCAGCAGCTTAGAGATCCATGGTTACGACCACTAACAACTAACTGTCACTATATCAGTGGTCGTTGCCATGGATACCTAAGCTACTGCAATGCCCTGCACATAGGGTAAGCAACATAGCGATTTAGAAGAACTACACTACATTTCTAATTGGATAGTATTTGCCAATATTATTATTATTACAGCTGCAACATATTGGTATTTGTGCTTGGAGATAGGAATACTCCTTTAATATACGGAGGATTTTGTCACTTCTATTTTAAATATGCAGCAGGAGCGACATTAATTAATTTGATGGTAAAATGTCCTATAAAGTTTATGGAGAGTGTTACAAATATGGCTGCATACATATATCATCCGCATGTCGTCAGGATTCCTTCAGAATGGCGACTCATTAACAGCAGCAACATATAAATGGTTCTTTACTGCCTGAACACCGGCAGAATGTGATCGTTGGATGCCAATGTGTTGCCATTTCAGACGGGGGCCTACAGACGGTCCCTTTCGCTGCCATGTTGTTACTCCTGAGAAGTCCAGCCAAAGGTTGGGATTTGCAGGAGATTGTTATTTTTACCACTACGTATTGCAATAATGAAGTTTACTGCAATATACTGTACAAGCGATCACAGGTTCACGTCCCCTTAGGTTAATTAAAAAAAATAAGTAAAATATACTTTTTTTTTAAAAAGATCTAAAAAAACCCTAACAAATAAAACCATAAAGATTTCAAATCTCTTTTCCCAATCCAAAAATAGGAGGACTAAAAAAATAAGCAATACACATAACAAATTGAAGCGACCGAATTGCCGATTTTTAGTCATCGAACCTTCACCATAAAATGGGATAAAAAGGGATCAAAATGTTATATGCACCCTAAAATTCTAACAAAAAAAGGTGACAACTCGCCAGCCAAAAATAACCGCCCTGATACTGCTCTGTCAATGGAAAAATAGAAAAGATTAATAGGTCTTAGAAAATGGCTTCAAAAATCAAAATTTTTTTTTTTTTCAAGAAGTTCATATTTTAAAAAAAAACCTTTAAAAAAAATAAAATACAAGGTTGGTATCACTGTAATTGTACTGATCTGAAGAATAAAGCGGTCGGGTATTTTTTTTTGTAATGAACGCTGTAAAAATTAAACAAAATAAAAATGGCGGAATTGCATTTTTTTCACCACTTCACCCCACGTTTAAATATATTATATGGCAAGGTGAATGGTGAATGGTGTCAGTCACATCTACAACTCGTCCCACAAATTAAACCAAGCCCTGATACGAGAATTTTGTAAGAAACATAATAAAAACGTTATGAATCTTGGAGGCAGGGGAGGAAAGAAAACAAAAGGAAGAAAAAAAAAGGCCTGGACTTAAAGGGAGTAAAGAACAGAATTACATGGAAGCTGCTACAGTTCTAGTTCAATTTTTCCCCTAAAAGTAGTTTAGTCAGTATTTGTGGGGGAGAATATAGCCTGATATACGCCATCCGATGGAACGCCGATGAACTGCTCACGAATTCCAGATATGCCCGTGTGTCTTGTGTTCCTCCCCCGAAGGCGGATCTGTAACTCAATGCTAATCATGTCTATAATCCGTATATATATAGTATATCAGCTTATGGCATTTTCTTATTCTGCATGGTTGGTGACATATATTACCTTGTGAAACATGGCTTATGCAGATGTGATTTTATGTCTTCCAATTGCTCATCTCGTAATAATGCCAGCGCGGATGTTCATCTCATGTTTTATGCAACCAAAAAATTAGGATTAGCAAAGTATTAGGTTTCGTCAACCTTTCTGTCATTTCTGATGGTAAGAATAGTGCAGTCCTTAAAGGGGATGTGTCATCAAAAAATTACCTATTGTTTAAATAGGGTTTTTGCCTTAGATTTTTTTTAGTTTTAGATTTTTTAATTTGACGGGTGAAAAAAGAATATGGAAAACGTGCATATTAGTGTGGGCATTGAGGCTATTGTAGACTCATATTTCCTGGTCTTTCAGGAAATTCATGTGTACTTTAGCCAGAACAGACTGACTCTTATCCTACCTGCTGTATTGAAGCATCTAAGGAGCCTGTGAATGGAGGGTGCACTGTGACGCAACCTTTAGTGAAAGGTGGGTCCTGTGTATTGTTACATTCTGTCCTGCCACCAGTGCCAGGCTCTGCATCCTCCTTCTTTGGCATCCGGCTAGCTCTGCTCTCATGAATGCTGGGTTATATAGTAACTCTGTACACCTTTCTGATATCACTCCTCTAGGCCTTTTAATCTGGCTCAGGGGGCAGCACGCTACATGAGTATTCAGGCACTTAGCCCACGTGGTTGCCATCTCTGCTGCTCTTATGTTGCTGCTATTATATTGCTGGTACCGCCTCTGCTGAGCCACAAGACAAACCTAGCTTTGCATATTGCCGGGTTCTGCTAGCTTTCACAGAGAGTGCCTCCAAATAAACTTATCTATGCCAGCCTACTCACATGGCTATACTGTTCTTAGGTACATATCCGTACACTCGTCTCTGCTGTTTAATGACTGACGGCATACAGAGCTCTACTGTCTGCACACTCAGCAATGCTGTATCAAAACGCATGGTTGCATACATGGCTCTACTGTTGCAAATTTCCTGCCTGCATCATGGCCCTACTTTTCCAAGGTAAGTGTCTGCACACTCAGCTTTGCTTTATTAAGGTACCCCGAAAATATATATATACTAGCTGAAGAGCCCGGCGTTGCCTGGGCATAATAAATATCTGTGATTAGTTATAGCACGTCACTTCTCTTATTTTCCCATCACGCCTCTCATTTTCCCAATCACATCTTTAATTTTCCCCCTCACATCTCTCATTTTCTCCCTCACACCTCTCATTTTCTCCCTCACTCCTCTCATTCCCCCCTAACACTTGTCATTTCGACCTCACATCTGTCATTTTCTGATCACTCCACTATTTTCCCTCACTCCTCTCATTTTGCACTCACACCTCTCATTTTCACCTCAGTATATACATGTTTGTCATCTCCCTTATATATAGTATACACCTGTATGTCATCTCCTGCATATAGTATATACCTGTATGTCATCTCCCCTGTATATAGTATATACCTGCTGTGTGTCATCTCCCCTGTGTATAGTATATACCTGTATGTCATCTCCTCCTATATATAGTATATACCTGTATGTCATCTCCTCCTATATATAGTATATACCTGTATGTCATCTCCTCCTATATATAGTATATACCTGTATGTCATCTCCTTCTATATATAGTATATACCTGTATGTCATCTCCTCCTGTATATAGTATATACCTGTGTGTCATCTCCCCTGTATATAGTATATATCTGTGTGTCATCTCCTCCTGTATATAGTATATACCTATATGTAATCTTCTATATATAGCATATACCTGTATGTCATCTCCTCCTGTATATAGTATATACCTGTAGGTAATCTGCTCCTGTATATAGTATATACCTGTGTGTCATCTCCTCCTGTATATAGTATATACATGTGTGTCATCTCCTCCTGTATATAGTATGTACCTGTATGTCATCTCCTCCTCTATATAGTATATACCTGTGTGTCATCTCTCCTGTATATAGTATATATCTGTGTGTCATCTCCCCTGTATATAGTATATACCTGTGTGATCTCCTGTATTAGACCTCGTTAACATGTTATTTGCTCAGTATTTTTACCTCAGTATTTGTAAGATAAATTGGCAGCCTGATAAATCCCCAGCCAACAGGAAGCCCTCCCCCTGGCAGTATATATTAGCTCACACATACACATAATAGACAGGTCATGTGACTGAGAGCTGCTGTATTTCCAATATGGTACATTTGTTGCTCTTGTAGTTTGTCTGCTTATTAATCAGATTTTTATTTTTGAAGGATAATACCAGACTTGTGTGTGTTTTAGGGCGAGTTTCGTTTGTCAAGTTGTGTGTGTTGAGTTGCGTGTGGCGACATGCATGTAGCGACTTTTGTGAGATGAGTTTTGTGTGGCAACATGCGTGTAACAACTTTTTGTGTGTCGAGTTGCATGTGACAGGTTAGTGTAGCAAGTTGTGTGCAGCAAGTTTTGCGCATTGCGAGTTTTGCGCGTGGTGAGTTTTATGTCTGGTGCCTTTTGAGTATGTGCAAGTTTTGTGTGAGGCAACTTTTGCATGTATTGCAAATTTTGTGAATGTGGCAATTTTTCCGCGTGTGCAAGTTTTGCGTGTGGCGAGTTTTCCATGAGGTGAGTTTTTCACTTGTGGCGAGTTTTGCGTGAGCCTAGTTTTTGCATGTGGCGAGTTTTGCGCGTGGCGAGTTTTGAGCGGCGACTTTTGTGTTTTGACTTTTATGTGGCGAGGTTGGTGTATGTGTGGTGAAATGTGTGCTGAGGGTGATATGTGTTCAAGCACGTGGTAGTGTGTGGCGCATTTTGTGTGTGTGTTCATATCCCCATGTGTGGTGAGTATCTCATGTCGGGGCCCCACCTTAGCAACTGTACGGTATATACTCTTTGGTGCCATCGCTCTCATTCTTTAATTCCCCCTTGTTCACATCTGGCAGCTTCAATTTGCCTCCAACACTTTTCCTTTCACTTGTCCCCATTATGTAGATAGGGGAAAAATAGTTTGGTGAATTGGAAAGCGCGGAGTTAAAATTTCACCTCACAACATAGCCTATGACGCTCTCAGCGTCCAGACGTGTGACTGTGCAAAATTTTGTGGCTGTAGCTGCGACGCCTCCAACACTTCATTTCACTTTTTCCCCATTATGTAGATAGGGGCAAAATTGTTTGGTGAATTGGAACGCGCGGGGTTAAAATTTTGCCTCACAACATAGCCTATGACGCTCTCGGGGTCCAGACGTATGACTGTGCAAAATTTTGTGGCTGTAGCTGCAACGGTGCAGATGCCAATCCCGGACATACATACACACATACACACATTCAGCTTTATATATTAGATATATACCAATTTACTATTTTAAGGTCCCTGTCCGCACACACTGTTACACTGTATGAAGGTACCTGACTGTATACATGGTTCTGCTGTTCCAAGATGTGTGTCTGCACACATACATACACATACAGATTGTGAGATAAAAAAATATTAACAAATTATTTTAACATATATTTAACCCAAAAACCTGATTTAAACAATAGTTCATTTTCTGATTATACATTTACTTTAAAGAAGCACTCCCCACAAAAATGTTATCCCCTGAACCTTCTACTATATAATTGTCTAAGGGTCACTTCCATCTTTCTGTCTGTCTGTCTGTCACGGAAATCCCAAGTCGCTGATTGGTGGCCGCGACCAATCAGCGACGGGCACAGTCCGGCCGCGAAATGGCTGCTCCCTACTCCCCTGCACTCAGTGCCCCCTTCATACCCCCCAGTCAGCGCCCGCCATCCACATAGTGTTGTAGCAGTCCATTAAACCTACTGCGTTACACCACGGCATAACGCGGTGTAAAGTAGTCTGTTAACGCTGCTATTAACCCTATGTGATGAACTTTTTACTATTGATGCTGCCTATGCAGCATAAATAGTAAAAATATCTAATGTTAAAAATAATTTAAAAAAATAAAAATCGTGATATATCACCTTCCGGGGCCTTTCCCGCTCTTTGCGACACTCCGGGCCATGCATTGCGGTCTCGCGAGATGATAACGTAGCGGTCTCGCGAGACTGCTACGTTATCATCTCGTGAGACCACAATGCATTCTTGGGATCGGAGCGTCGCGAGGAGCATCGCTAAACGCCTGGGCTGGATCTAGGGGCCGCCGGAGGGTGAGTATATAACTATTTTAACTATTAACTATAACTATTTTTTATTTTTTTATTTTTTTAACAGGGATATGGTGCCCACACTGCTATATAGTACTTGTGCTGTGTTATATACTGCGTGGCTGCTACATACTACGTGGGCAGTGTTATATACTATGTGGGCTGTGTTATATACTGCGTTGGCAGTGTTATATACTATGTGGGCTGTGTTATATACTGCGTGGGCTGTGTTACAGTGATCCGGAGTGTTTTAACTGAAGTTTCATGAGTAAAAGGAGGACTGGAACGGTGCTAGGAACCAGGGAAGATGACGATTGGTAAGTATTTTAATGCACGTATTCCACACCAAAGACACGTATTTTAAAAAGTTTAGGGGATAACATTCTTGATGGGAATAGTGATGAGCGAGTATGCTTGTTACTCAAGTTTTCCGAGCATGCTCGGGTGGTCTCCGAGTATCTTGGGCGTGCTCGTAGATTATGTTTGTGTCCCTGCAGCTGCATGATTTGAGGCTGTTAGACAACATGAACACATGCAGGGATTGCCTGTTTGTTAGGGATTCCCCACATGTATTCAGGCTGTCTAGCAGCCGCAAATCATGCAGCTACGGGGACTCAAACATAATATACGAGCACACCCAAGATACTCGGAGAACAACCGAGCATGCTCGGAAAACTCGAGTAACGAGCACACTCGCTCATCACTAGATGGGAGTGCTTATTTAAGCATTCACGGATTTGGTATAGCTGTCATGACTCATTTGTATGGTGAGAGCCATGAAAATCTGAAAATCCACAGCAAATCTGCATGTTTTACATAAAATCTGCAGCAAAATTTGGCAACAAAATAGCAGTAAACTCTACAATCCACAGAGACTTTCTTTCCACCTGTAGATATTGTTTTGTAAAACCCCATTTACTACTTTGTGCTGTGCTTTGTAGTGGATTTGTTCAAAATCATTTTGCAAATAGATGTTGTTTTTTTTGGTTGTGTCTCTAATATTTTAGTTAAAATTCTACATTGAGTGAACCGGGATTAAATGTGTACTAACGATCAGTAATGACATTTTACAGAACACAGCAAAGAAATAAGACTTACCTAGTGCGGGATCGGCACATTCCTTGTACAGCTCCGGAGTACAATATGCTGCATCTCCTGATTAATAAAAAAAAGGCACACCGTCACTTTTATTGTATTAATGTGCATATTATCATAGGATTTATAGCAACAATATCAGGGAATTAAAGGTTACAGTCAAAATATTCTTTATTGGTGCTTTAACTCCATTTCCAGGAAATGTTGAACAATGGCTGTATCGTTTTCTGTCTCCTATGCTTTAGAGTTGAGTTGAACATGGTGATGTCACTGATCCTTAAATCTCCCTTTTACTATTGCATCCAATACATCCATTTTGTCTTTGTTTTTCCCTGAAATTATTTTCTTTATTCCCTTCATCCACTATTTTAATTACCCTTGAAATGTGAGCTAACGTATATAGGCTGGCATAGAATAGTAGGGCGTGGAAGGACAAAGAAGACATGAACGTCACCAGCTGTGGAATATAGCATGGAAGATCCCATTATTGGACATTTTAAGTCCTGTCTGTATTAATTGTGAATAACTTTTTTTTGCTTTTGCAATTGTGAAATTTTAACTATTGGGGAAAAGGTTATGAGTTTGTTTCATAGTTCCTCGGTGACTGCATTAAAAGATTTCTACATAGTGTTTTTTTTTTTACTTTTGTGCTAAACTATTTGGCCACTTTGGGAGAAGAAGTGGAATAAGTAATTCATTTAGGAAAACACTAAAACGGAAAACACACACTTTTATTTTAATTATCCCAGCACTCCCTCCCCTTTAATCTCCTTAATCCCACTAATCTCCTCCGTTACTTTGATCCTATTTTGTCTCATATTACTATTAAGAATGAGAAATATGAAAGGCAATCTGCTCTGTGTACCTCAAGATCTCCCATGTTCTCATTCCTCCTTTTTGCCATACAGTGTCTTGCAATAAAGTCAACTGGCTGCAGCAGGAGCCTCCCCCCAGTGCCATTTCTGCAGTGGGACAAGCAATAGACGCCTTGGCTAAGGTGGGGGGCAGGAATGAAATAGTCCACCAAGCAAGGCTGAGCTAATAAGTAGTAGACCCATGTTCTTTTCTGGATTACTTTAAGACTGAAGATCCATTTACACTGTAAAATTATCGTAAATCATTGTTCTTTGAACGCTTGTTGCATGATTATCTCGCAGTCTAAACAGGATGCCAATCATGTGACAAATGGACAAAGCGCTCATTCGTTGGGTGAAATGATCCTCTGGGTGAAATGATCTTCTGGGCTGCACAACATATCAGCGTTCTCGGCAGTGCATCATCATGTATAAACAGGACTAGTGCTGCCGAGAACAATGGCCGTCTATGTGTGATGAACAATTTATTACAGATCATTTACTGCTCATCTGAATTGCCATTTGCGGCTGCAAATATAAACACCAACCTCAAATCAGAAACCATATTAATATAATACAATTATACCCTCAGTATTCTATTGGGGGGGCAAAAGTAGCCAGCTCAGAGACATGATTCAAACAAACAAAGAGAAAAGGAAGAGAGTACAAAACATCCCAAAGACGAATTCACAGTTTATTAAAAAAACACATATGACATAATATACAATACAAGTCAATACAATAAATAATAGAGCAATTTAATGAATGGCAGATGTAAAATACAAAGATCCCAAGTACAGGTGGAAAGGGGGCAGAAAATGACCATTATCAATACAAAGTGCACGTGCATCCCATAAAGGGCTATTCCCTAAAAAATCAATTAGTAAAAAAGTCAATTAATAAAAAGGTAGCCACAATGCCTAAGTATAAATTATTATTTTAGTATAGTAATCACAATTTAAGCTCATATAGAGCAATCAAAGAGATGGGAACTAAAAATCTGTCCAAAACGGTTCTTTATGGCCAACTAGTACCAAAACATCAATGCCCCTTTAAGAGAGCACAATAGTGGCAAAAACCGCCCTTACCCATGCTTGTAACCACCTGGAGACCTCGTGCTGCAGCCCCAATGTGCGTTTCACGTGGGCTTCCTCGGGGGGCGAAACGTGCGTTGGGGCTGCGGCACGAGGTCTCCAGGTGGTTATAAGCATGGGTAAGGGCGGTTTTGTACTCTTCCTTTTCTCTTTGTTTGTTTGAATTGCGTTTGCAAATAGGTTGCTAAATTACTGCTGATTGTTTAATTTTTCTGATCGGCGGTTGATTAGCACCTCAAAATAGGCTGGTGTAAATGCACCTTAAGTGTTTTAGAAGCATGTAGTAAACTAACAAACATTGAGGGCAAGTGTATTTCACATTTAAACCCCTATATAATGCCAAAATCAAAGCCCTTCTTTATAACAGACAGAAACTACAAAAAATTAGAAGTACCGTACTTAGGCTCAGTAATAATATTAAACTTTTATTATTTTACAAAATGGAAACATACCTAAAAAGCATGAATTAAAGGGAGAATGTACCACAGAGGTCTATTGCAATCAGGGAACACAAACACAAATAACAAACTTCTGTATTCAAGACAAATGTCTGTCGCATATACAGTAGAAAGACGTCACATAAGAGTAGCTACACCAAATTACAGACATGGCCAAGTGGCAATTAAACATGAGAATATGATTGTGACCAGGAGCATAAATTCTTAAGAAAGACCAAGTGGTCTGTCACCATATATAAAGATAAGTGAAACTATATAAAAAAAGCTAAGTGGCTAAAGCAATGTTCAGCCAACAGGCCAATAAGTCAGACCAGGGCCGGTGTCAGCACCTGACGTACCTGGGCAAGTGCCAGGGCCCTGAGCAGGCGGGGGGACCCACTCTCCATCGGGCCCAGTGACAGCATCCGTGAGTGGGCCCCCCCCACATGCTCAGGGCCCTGGTACTTGCAATACTTACCTCTCCCCGTTCCTCCGCAGCTGCAGCATCTTCCACGCCTTCTGACGTCTTAGGGCAGCGTGCTCTCTGCCCTGAATGGTCACTGTTGTAGTTCAGCGGGCTTGGGTCAGTGTGACAGACAAGGACCACAGGAAAAGTTCACAGCAAAACATGTTTAATAGTCCAAAAACTCACGCAGTGTACAGCACACGGTATCTTCCAGACAGCAGCCGGGAAACAAGACCATTCATAAATGTCCTGATGCTGAGGGCAACTGCACCACCGTATCCAGCTGCGGGGTGCCAGGAGTTTGCACTGCTTGGCTTTGTGTTTCTTCACACAGACGGAGCATTTTGCAGAGCCAACTGCTCCACAGGTTGCAAACTCCAAACTGACGCACCCAAACCCTTCCTGAAGGTGTTTTGTTTCCTCCCTCGACTCTGTTGCCATAGGCCACTTATAAGATCTGGCCTGGAGGAAATGGACCAGACCCACTATGTTCCTGCAGTCTGTTTCAAAAATAAAAGCCCATACCAGGTTTTCCTGAACAATTTCCTTGGTCAAATAACTTTTATTCTGCCATGTGACTCACTGGCATCCTGCTGTGACCACAAGGCACTCCAGTGGATCTAATATGCTTCTGAGCACATCCTGGGGGACACATAGCGACCCTTGCAAATCACACCAGTCACCGCCTCACACTGTGCAGGGAGCCGGAAGGTGGCAATGCTGAGCAGTCCAGAGCAGAGCAGCGGCCAGCGAGCAGAGGTGAGTATTTAATTTTGTTTTTAATATTTGGAGCAATATATGGGTGTCATTCTGTATGGAGCATTATATAGGACCCATTATGTATGTATTATGCATATGGCATACTGTGACTAATGAATACATGAATTCCAATATTACAATATTGCTGTAAACATTAAAACTGTAAGGTACTAAATTTGCGTTTTTGGATCAAAGAGCACAAAAGCCATCCAACCACGTCAAGGTGTACCTAAATACTGATGGTCCCTAACCACTAAATGTCATACCTCTCCATGTGCCAAACCACGGCATGGTAATACCTCTCCATGGGCACCAGCAGGGTAATAGGCAATTAAGATACAGTAAAGATGATTGAAGTAGACCACCATACTATCATGTACATAGTTTCCCATATACATCTGTATGCTCAGGGGACACATGTATAGCGGCTTCTCCACAAGAAGTGTTAGGGATTTCAATTTTCACGATAATTCAAAGGAAAAAATATTGTTCTCCATTAATGGAATCAGATGTGCATAAAATGTGAACGTCCTCTAGTGCATCAATTAAATTTTATCAGGGGAACCATATCTTCACTTGCTGATTACTTATTGTTGGTAGCTTTGTATTTGTCCAGGACTAAAGCTCCATTTACACTGTACGATGCGCAGCGTTAGAGGACTGCATACATGAAAAATGGCTGACTCCTGAGCGATCAGTGATAGGTCATTCAGTGCGAATACACTGCCATTGTTCTCACCAGCACATGTGCTGGCAAAAACGATAATCTTTTGTACAAACTAGAAGATCATTTCACCCAACGAATGAGGGATCAGGTTTCATGGTCAGCTCAGCAGCATGTTTAGAATGCACAATTATCATGAAATGAGCATTCCTATGAACACTTGTTCGCAGTAATCCTGCTGTGTAAATGCATTGCAAAGCTAGACATTTGGGCAGATCAGGAATCCGTTGATATCTCCTGAAATTTGCTACAGGGAGTACTTTAGGAAAACAGCACTTTCCAATTCAAGATTCTTGGTAATAAGGAGGATTTCATTGTCAAGACAACCAATAATAATTAATGTATTCAATGCTTATTATTTTGATCTGAGTGTCACAAAATGCAGATGAGGAAACTGTGGCTCCTTGGAAGACGTGATACCACTTCTAGCTGACTCTTCACATGAACACATCTCTCCATTAGTTTTGCGAGCAGCTCCAGCGTGAACACAATTTAGGAAACATCCGTTTCTTCCTCTGCATTCTGTGACACTGAGATCAAGCCTTGGAGGGAGCCTGAAATAAACATTGAATACATGAATTATTATTTGTTGTTTTGCCAATAAAATCCTCTTCATTAATAAGAAGCTTGAATTGGAGACTGCCGTTTTCAGTATTCTTAGTTTTCTCCTTCCTGGTACCTCCACAATTGCTGACAATTTACACAATTTGTTTGCTACAGGGAGAACATTGATGGAGCAGTTTTGATGTCAACCCATCCAATTCTTCCAACTCTTCCCATGAGATAATGACCAAAATATAGGTCTGAAATAGTGAATTCATGATCGCGACAATGAAATATTATGCCTGTTCGGCTAATATACGGTTATGTTTTTGGCCAAATTACTCCTAGGTGGACATACTGACCAGATGTGTGGATGTTCTGCCAGTGGTTTACACAAGAAAAACCGTCACACATGATAGATCTCAGCCAAATGGTCTTTTTGCCAAACGCTATAACAGCTATCTCTCGTAACATCCACTGTTAACATCCACTGGCAAAGTATGCCTGCTTATTCAGTAAGGGAAGGAGACAAACTGCTGCCAATCACTGTTGGCAGCAGCTTACCTTCCAGCAGAACAAAGGAAATCCAACATGCCTAATCTACTGTATGTTTCTCCCCATATCTGCCATCGGAGGACACGGGAGTCCTTCATACACTTCAGTGCTATGAAGGTACTATATGTTCGTAGTATTATTAAGTTAAGATATTTAAAAAAAAAAAAACAAGCCCCATTGGTTTGGGGTGGGTCTGCTTGTTGCCCACAGCTTGAATTTATATAAAGTTATTCATTTTCTGGACAGGATCAATTAAGTCCTTGGGGACAGGCAAACTGAAGCACACTTTACATAATGGTGACATCCCTAAAAATAAAGAACGCTGTTTGATATATTACTTTGGTTGGTGACAACATTTCTGCCACAACAATGAATATATATTTGTTTTTGGACTTTGTTGTCTTCCTACTTAATAATTTCAAAATTAAACGGTATTTTATTGGGTGAATACATTGGATATATTGTTCTTTTTTCACTTATATAGACAAGCATAGAAAACTATTCTAGAATCAGAGCCTGTAGCTATAACATTTCACGCTTTTCAATCAAATCTTTTTTGTAACGTTAGTTGGAACAGCCCGAACCTATGATTAGTAAATATTAATCTCATCATTGAGCTGCCAAGACAAATGCACGCTGCTTCTTGTATTGATTCGTTTAGAGTTCTTACAGCTTTCCAAATTCTATTCTTGTAATTCATGAAATTGCTATTCTGAATAATTTTTTTTTCTTTCTTTTTTTTTTTCAGAAAGACTTTATTCTTTAGCTCCAAGTTCCTCCCGTTTAATCCTAAAATAATGGTAAACAGCTACATTCTCTCTTCCGAAGGTTATCAGAAAACCATCACTCAGCCGAAACAGTGAAATTTAATAATTTCCATTCCTTCATAATTTGTAGCAGTTCAATAAATGAGTTAGCGTAATTCGCTCACTTAAAGTAAGCATATTGGCATTAATCAGAAATGTAATGGACAACAGATAATTATGTAATAAAGCAGAACAGTTTTATTTCTATATTTATCTATGCTAGCTCTTCATGAGCGAACAGCCCAGTTATCGGGGAATGTCTACCGCCTGAAGCAGCCATCAGCATATTGCTTCTGAATGACTATGTTATAAAAAAAAGCTTGGACTATACCACAAGGGGAATCAAAAGATCCTTCTCTGCGTTTAGGTTCCAATATGATAATGGAGTCTTAAGCCCCCACACACACAGTAGATAATTGTCGAGAGAACGATCACTCGGTCACCCACTATCTCCCCCACTCCTCCATACAAAGTAGTGCTCTACTGGGGTGAGTGCTCTACTGTTCTCTTTGAGAAAGTCCTTGCCAGACTCCTCCGGTTGTGTCTCATGACTATATGAGACCAGCTATTGAACCTTTTCTACTCCCTGGTGGCAAGCTTTTTTATTGGTACATTTATACAGTGACTTCAATAAAATGGCACCAGAGATCGCGGTATGCGTACGCACTGACTTTGGCACAATTTTATTGAAGTAATGTACTACAATGTTAACATAGCAGTGCGCACGTGACGGCCATAGGCCTAATGGCGATGGCCGGCGTGCGCGCACTGCTATGTTGATATTGTAGTAAAATTCTTCAATAAAATTGTATCGGAGTAAACGCATGCATATCCCACAATATCCTGCAAAATTTTATTAAAGACATTGTGTCTGTGAATTCGCATACACAGTGTCTCCAATAAAAAGTGTACCTACTGCGGTATGCGCACGCGCTGACTCCAATGCTTTGCGCACGTGCTGACTTCAGCTCCACATTGCGCAGGTGCCACCCATCCCGGCTTCGGATAGAAGGATGCATCCACTGTTATATATAAGATAATTACACCGTATGTAATATACTGTATTTAATATGTAATATAGTCTCCCCCATAGATAAACATAGCGGTAAGTAATTTTGTTTTATATTCTTTTAGTCCTACTGGTCTCAAGACACGACTGAATATGTAAGCTACTTTATCACTGGGGAAACAGCAAAAGCTACACCTACTATATCCTCACCCATCTCTTGTAGATTGTGAGCCCTCGCAGGCAGGGTCCTCTCTCCTCCTGTACCAGTCGTGACTTGTATTGTTCAAGATTATTGTACTTAATTTTATTATGTATACCCCTCCTCAAATGTAAAGCGCCATGGAATAAATGGCACTATAATAATAAATAATAATAATAATCTGAAAGCAACAGATCGAGTTACATTTGTTGCTGCAATTTTCAAAAGCCTAGCAGAATACTTTTATAGTGCCACATGTGGTTTTTCCCCCAAATGCTTTTTTGTCTTACTATTAAAGTTATTTTCTATCATATGATATCTTGCAATTCCACAGAACAGAACCTGACTCAAACACGATGACAGGACTGAAAGGACTGTGTTAGAATATTTGATTCAGTACCACTCCAAAGTTTGGACAAAGCTTGTTCATGCAATGGTTTTCCTTATTCTTATTGGAATGTGCACATTGTAGTTTCAAAATGAACGCAGCAAACCCACAAAGGAACATATAGGAAAATAAGGAATAAAGAAACCCAAGTGAAACAAACTACAATATGTGTAAGGCTGGTTTCATACTTGCGTTTCAAAACGCATGCATTTAAAAAAAAAACGCATGGTGAAAAAACGCATGTAAACGCGTGCAAACGCTGTGTTTTTTTGACACATGCGTTTTTGCATGTGGTGAAAAAAATGCGGCGTTTTGACGCGTTTACATGCGTTTTTTCATGCGTTTGCGTTTTTAAACGCATGCAGATAAATGTGTGACAGCTGCCAATCATGAAAATAAAGTAAAAAACCCACTATAAATAGAAAGCGCTAGGGTTAGGGGTAGGGGTAGGGATCCTAACCCTAACCCTACCCCTAACTCTAACCCTAAAGGGATCCTAACCCTAACCCTACCCCTAACCCTACCCCTACCACTAACCCTACCCTTAAAGGGATTAGGGTTAGGGTTAGGGGTAGGGTTAGGGGTAGGGTTAGGGTTAGGGGTAGGATCCCTTTATCAATTTTATGGTGTGGGGTGGTTTATCAGTGTGTTTTTTTGTATTTAAAAAAAAAACGCATGCGTTTTTAACACATGCAAACGCATGTGGTTAAAAACGCATGCGTTTACATAGACAGCAATGCGTTTTTTTGCGGCAAAAAAAGCCACTAAAAATACTACATGTTGCATTTCTGCAACACAACGCATGCAGAAAAAAAACGCATGCGTTGCAAAAGCGCGTCAAAATGCATACAAAAAACGCATGCGTTTTTAATGTTAAATATAGGGGAAAAAAACGCATGCGTTTTTTGCGTTTTTTACCGCAAAAACGCAAAAAAAAACGCAAATGTGAAACCCCCCTTATACCTTTGATTCCTCAAAGTCCAGCCCTTTTTACGAACATCTTTTAGATGAATCTTTACACAACCTTGGCATTTTCTCAAGCAGATTCACCAGGTAGTCACCTAGACTGGCTTCCAAAGAACAGGTATACCTCAGAGTCATCAAGATGTCATATTTTGCAGAAGCGGTACAATCTTGACCCCTATTCCACAAGAGTTTTGAGCCGGAATATGGCAAAACCACCCAACTAAATAAAGTGAAATTACGGTCCATCTTTACTTTAAAACATGAAAGTCTGTCAAGTTAAAGAATGGCTAGAACCTTCAAAGCATTAAGTACAGTCATGACAACCTGGCAGTTGCAAGCAGGGTATCAACAACGGTATATGTAACATCTGACACCCGCTTCTTCAAGTGAAGGCTCAGTTGCCTTAAATATCACCATCTTACAGTGACATATAAAAGTTTTGGCACCTCTGGTCAAAATTACTGTTATTGTGAACAGTTAAGTAAGTTGAAGATTAAATGATCCCTAAAATGCTGAAAGTTAAGGATGACACACTCATGACTTAACACTGATGTAACACTCATGACTTATGAGGATGGTCCATCTTGACACATGCGTTCAAGACCAGCAGGAGCTGCTTTTGAGCTCCTCATTTTCTATCCCAAGCTGAACCCTTCTTTCCAACACATTGAGGGCAGAAACACGTTGGCATGGGGTACTCATGGTTTTGAGATAAGTCATGAGTGTTATTATATGTTCTATTAAGGATCTATTATGATTCGTACTATTCGTTTGAAACCTGAGAGTGCTCATTATATATAGAGGAGTACATTTGCTGCAATAAGCCTATTACTCTCGTTATACTATTTTATTGATAAAACTGTCACAAAACTAAACCTATTACTGTAATTTAAATCATCAACTGCCAGATTACTGAATATGTGCAGATAGAGGTATATTTCAAGTCCATTGTGACTATGTCATTAGAACATTGGAATATTTTCTTTATATCTTGTTAGAATTCTGCATAGATATAAGTGTGGGACAAATCCCTATAATCTATCTATCTATCTATCTATCTATCTATCTATCTATCTATATCTATCTATCTATCTATCTATCTATCTATCTATCTATCTATCTATCTATCTATCTATCTATCTATCTATCCTGTATATATAAAGGCACTCAGTTCTTGATATTGAGACTGAGACAGGGAGCACTTTTTGAATGACCTGTGTAACAAGGAGCACTCACGGAGTTACCATCTATAGACTGTTGTGGCAGGTTTCCAAGTTGTACTGTACTTAAGCAGCTTAATGGGTGTTGGTGATAGCTTGGTGAGTGAATTCCTATCAGGGTCAGATAGGGTGAGCCAACGTGGAGCGTGGGCACCACTACGTTCCCCATAGGGTCCCAACCACCGCTGCTAGAAAGAGAAACGGAGGGTTTACTTCTCTTCTCTTAGATGTAATTTCCATTATAATTCAACCCAGATATACTTGATTACCATTACTAATCTACTGACCCTGTTTTTTTACCTACTCACCGGGTTTTTTTATGAGACTTGAGCTTTTTAAGTATAAATAATGAAAGCTAAATTTTAATGCTTCTGTTTTTTCTTTGGTTCTACACTCATCAGACCTTATTCACCCTTTTGCTTTTTGTTCAATGAAAATTCAACAAATTATTGATGCAAATATAACACTATCTGTAAAAAGTTGAAGTTGAAAATAGGATGGCTTCTTCAAATGAAAAATGATACTAAACACACATCAAAATCCACAATAGACTACCTCAAAAGGAGCAAGCTGAAGGTTTTACAATGGCCCTCACAGTCCCCTCATCTGAACATATGCAACATACATGGAAGTGGAACCACTGTGACGTGGACCTAGGAGAGCCTGGAGGGGCATGACGAGGTGAACACCTGACTCTTCCCTACAGCTCCTGATGGTGTGGATAGACTTGGCTCCAGATGGAAGCCAGCTGCTTCTCCAGAACGGACCTTGGACACACCGCATCTGACCCCTAAAGGGGCAGGAAGCTCTAGCGGTTATTAATGGGAGAGCTCAGCTAGTACAGGCAGGCACAGCAGGTAAACATGAATGGCAGGTGCTGGTGGACACAGCTAGTACACAGGAAGGTACGGTAGGTCCTGGCAGGGGCAGCTGGTATACAGGGAGATATGGCAGGTGCTGGCAGGCATGGCTGGTATACAGGCACCCACAGCAGGTACTGGCAGGCACAGACAGGAATACGAGAACGGGGGACCTGAGAATTAGCAAGCATGCAGACAAACACAGTGAACGTGTTGCTCAGGCACCACCCAACAAGTGGAGATGCCTTAAATTATTAGTGTCTCCCAGCCATTAGCTGATGACTCTTTAGAATGGTGTGCACTGTCTCTTTTAGAGACTGGGTGGTGAGTGAGTTGGCGTCCCTGCTGGGGAAGAGGATTGAAATTGTGCAGGGACGCCCTCACTACAACATCATTGAAAATCTGTGGCTAGACCTCAAAATAGCAGTTTATGCAAGACGACCCAGGAATCTCACAGAACTGGAAGAATTTACCAAAGAAGGATGGATGAAAATCCCTCAATGAAGAATTGAAAGACTCTTGGCAGGCTATATAAAGCATTTAGAAGCAGTGATACTTGCAAAAGGGGGTGCTACTAGGTACTAACCATGCGGGTTCCCAAACTTTTGCATCCACCCATTTTCCTTTTTGTTATTTTAAAATATACAAATTTGTTATCTTTAGCTTTAGGCCTTTTAGAGATCATCTCATCTTCAACTTGCTTAACTGTTCACAATAACAGTAATTTTGACCAGGGGTGCCCAAACTTTTATGTGCCATTATGTGATGTAATGCTACGTCTTAGGGTGGGGAAAATGTTAATGCCGCAAGGAGATTGGTGTAAACCCACTTTAAAATAATCAATTTTTGCAACAGTAATTTGGCAAAGACATACTACACAAAGACACCAACATTCTATATTCTAATTTGTAATTATAATAGAAATATATAATATACATTACCGGGCATGTGCACCATGCGGCAATTACAGTTCTCCACCAGATACCGAGTCTCGCAGTCAATCCGACATGCAGAAATACTATATGTATCAAAGAACTCCGAGTCCATGGTGCTAGATTTGCAGTCTCCCCATGGTGGGGGCAGGTAT
Organism: Ranitomeya imitator; assembly: GCF_032444005.1. Lineage (NCBI taxonomy): Eukaryota > Metazoa > Chordata > Amphibia > Anura > Dendrobatidae > Ranitomeya > Ranitomeya imitator. The sequence goes on along the minus strand of NC_091284.1, from coordinate 735,688,280 downwards.
GTTAGCTGAGGAAGAGAGTAAGATAAAATCTGAGATAAAGACTGATACAGACAGGCAAGCTGCCAAGATAATTTGACATGAAGCACACCATGACATATACATCAGTTCTACAATGATGAGGGTCAAGCACTGCAAAGCTACTGTATGCAAGTGGAAAACTAGTTGGGCTTTATTTCATAACTAGTAGGGCAAGACTTTGTCATGGATTTTGATAATGAATTGCGCTATCACTGTTTCCAAAAGGTGGCACTAGAGTCCTTGTTCTTTTTCTTTGTGATGAGGCTATATGCATATTTTATTTCCCAAGAAGCAGTGCATGGTTTATATATCTTCCTGCACCAGCTTGGTGGTCTTCATAAGGAAAAATGTTATCCTTTAGAGATACAGTTTTGAGAAAAAATAAGTACATTATATTTGAATTTTCTAGTTTTTCGTATCAGGATGTAATAAAAAAAAATCTGCTCCTTGTAAGGTATTAAAACTGGGTAAATGAACAACATCTCATGGCATATTACACTGTATATACATACACTGTGTGTGAGCTCAAGGCGATGAATCAATGCATGAGTTCCACCAATGCTAAACACATTTTTGATTGAAAAGTGGAAAAGCCATCCAATTACATCATGGTGTACCTATGTACTGGGTCATTATTTATTTAACAAAAACTAGGCCAAAATGCAGGGTGTGAAGAATTCAGATGCCTTTAGTAGCAATAACTTTAAGTAATCATATTCTGTACGATTTTCAGTCTCATTCTGGAGGAATTTTGACCCAATCCTCTTTACAACATTGCTTAAAGGGATTGTCCATTTCTTGAGCAACAACTTCTTAAAAACTATATTAACCTAATATGATAAAAACACTATATACTCATCTTTTACATCGACACTGTTCCAGTGATGTCGACGCTGGGTCTCCAGATGCAACTAATCATTGGCCTGTTGCTCTCTCAGTTCCTTTAGACATCTAAGTTTCATCCAAAGGCAACCTACTAGTGGCCGCTGATAGTCTCAAAGGCATAACAATGTCAGGCGAGCCTTGGGATCCCCGTCACCAACTTCAATGGAATGGCGCCAGTGCAGGATGTCAGTATTTGATGTTTTTATTTTATATTGGGGATACAGTATTTAAAAAGGGGTTGTGCAAGTACTAGACATTCCTTTAAGCTCATTGAGGTTTGTGGGCTTGTGTTTATGCCCAGCGCTATTAAAGTGTAACCATCGTTTCAATTTTTATTTCATAAATCAATCATGCACATGAAAATATCCAACTTTGTATTATATCTTATCAGAGCAATCTTTTTTTTTTCCTCCTGGACTGGTGATCAGTCATTTTCAAAATTCTCAATTCGCAGATAAAATCTGTATAAAGTGAAGACTGATTGTTACATTTCTGAGATATAAGAGGGCAGCTGCTATTGATAAGATTTTATGTAGAGCGAAAGGGAGGAGCTCTGCCTCTAGCTCCTCCCTCTCCTTTCTCATTTACATAAATTTCATCAGTAGCAACTTCCATTTTCTATCTCAGCAATGCAATGCTCTGTCTTCACTGAATACAGATTTTATCCAGGAATTGAGAATTTTGACAATGATTGATCAGTCCAGGAGGAGAAAGAAGCAGATTTCTCTGATAAGATATAATACAAAGTTTCTTGTACTCATGTGTAGATTCTGATATCGATTTGCTGATGTGCTTGGGATCATTGTCCTGCTCATTGACCATTACTGATGTCTTTCCTCCGTAGCAATGACTGTATTTGCTGGTATTGAGCACTTAAATGCTGGAGACCAGCAAACTGCCCAAACTTCTGCTTTTATAAAGGAGGTCACACTTGCTGATAAACAATTAGTAAATGGCATTTGATTAGCATAACATGTCTGCTTAAGGTACCGTCACACTAAACGACGCTGCAGCGATCCAGATCGTTGTCGGTATCGCTGCAGCGTCGCTTAGTGTGACGGTACCTTTACACTCTAAATTTCTAGGGGAGGCAATAAGGGTGCATTTAATTTTTCCACACGCTGCTTCTGCATTTTGGCTTAGTTGTTGTTAATGAAATAATGACACGGTGTAATTTGTCATTTGTTTTTGTTCATGTGAGATTCCAATTACTTAATTTTAATACCTTTTAACATCTTCAAAGGAACTGATTTTTTTTATTACGTGACATCCTGATATATAAAACCATTAGAATTCAGGGTGTACTTACTTTTTTGTTATGACCTTACATGCAATTAAATTAATGAAAAAGTATAAATAGTACATAACTGATTGAGTGTAGCAAATTTATATCAATGTAGCTCTCAATGTGTTTAAAAGTGAAAACAATCATCAGCATTTGCTACATAATTTCCCATTTTAGTATAGATACATTATGCAAAATATATGTATGTGCCATCAATATGTGATCGTTGAGGGTCTGACCAATGTGAAACTTGAATCTACTGATTAAAGGGGTTCTCCCAAGAACAAAGTACATTTTAATCAATAGATCTTGGAATAAAAATAAGTTTCACAATTTGATGTGTTGTAAAAATGTTCCTGTGCTGAGATAATCTTATAAATGTGCCCCTGCTGTTTACTGTGCAATGGCTGTGTCTTACCATGCAGAGCTGTTCTGGTTCATGGTCGGCACATACCCCAGCTACTTGCTGGGATGGGGGTAGGTATAAGTCAATTATGATAAGTAGCTATACAGATGAAACAACATGAGCTCACAGTGACTGTTGCCTGAAGTAACAAATTCACTTGCCTGAGGTAACACAGGAGTGAGTGTTTCTGCCTAATCTGAGATAATCATAAATCACGCCACTGAATAAGGATCTCCAGCGGCCACTGAGCCTATGTGTCACTAACTTAATTTAAGATGAGCTGGTGATGCGGCAGAAACACTCCCTCCTGTGAGAAACAAAAGGCAGGGAAATGTGTTTCCTGAGAAGGTAGCAGCTGTGAGCCCCTGCTGTGTTGTCTGTATACTCACTTATCATAAGTGACTTATGCCCCCTCCTCCCTGACCAGGAACTGTGGTATATGCCAACCGAGAACTGGAGCAGCTCTGCACATTACACATTACACAGTACACAGCTGAGGGACATTTTTAAGACCATCTCAGCACAGGAACATTTTTTAACACATCCAATTATGGAACTATTATGGAACTATTATTCCAAGGTCTATTAATTAAAATGTATCTTTGTGTGACAGCTCGTTAAAAGTCCATAATTACGGAAAATGTGCCAAGTCATAGCACCACTGTTGCTATAAAGCTCTACTGAACATTGAAAGTCACAAGTTCTGCTAATCCAAACCTAAGTCATGTTTATGGCCATTTCATGATATACACAACATAATCTAAAATATGTACTCACTCGTTGTTCCTGACAAGACACAAATGTTTGGAATCCAGGAGCCACGCCAAATCCCAACTGGTCAATGAAAGGAGGTTCATCCTGACTGTGAATCTGAACCTTGATTCCTGCCTCAAACGAGGTCTCATCTGCAGAGTAGATACACAGTAGGTAATCAGCTTCTTTATGAAAATGGGTCAGGCCAATGAAGAAAAAAACATGAATCCTACTGACCTGTTTCTCCCCACACTGGTAAATATTCATCTTGTTGGATATCCAGCATTAACTCTAGACCATTCCCCGTGCCGCCTTTTGTAGTTATTAATGGTGTACGTCCATTCTGGCCTGAATTAAAAGTATAGCACTTCCCGTATCTTGTAAAAACCTGAGACAGAAATAAAAAAATATATATTTAATAAAACAGATTGAAGAATTGCCATTCTGGGATTCTTGTTGCAGTGTATAAGAATTAAATCAGTGAAATATTTTTTGGCAAAATCATGAATTTATTGTCCTCTCAAGTTTAATATTCCATGGTCCTCCTGATACCCAGAATAGAGATATGTCACTCCTTCACAAGACAAGGGAAATCTAGATATATTCTACAAAATAACGAGAAGGGAAGTGAGACAGAGGCCTACAAAATCATAAATGTCATATAACCGTGAAGAACGGCTCGTCCTCCGACAATTCACGTGCTACGGGCCGAATGGATACGCAATTAAATTTTATTTCAGGACTCAGATCTCTTCATAGAAATTTTAGATGTAATCAGCTTGTCCTGTAGAGATAACGCACAGCCTAAGAGGCAGCAAGAGATAAAGTGACCAGTCCAGGTTCACAAAAAAAGACAAATCGAATTGTTAAGGCACAAATAATGGAAAACACTTCTTTACAGTTTGTGATCAGTTAATCCATTGCATTCATTACCCGGCTTATTGTGACTGAAGAGGTCATTAATAGGTTTTAAATAGAATGAGACGGATTCTTGCAAGTCAAGTGCATAAATAGTTGTTAGAAAGATGGAAGAATTCCAGTTCTCATGCTGGAGATTATGCTTAATTTCCAATATTTGTACCAAGAAACAGATAACAAAGTAATATTGCCCTATATAGATTGCTCCACACATTACTTACAAAGCTATCCATTTAAATGGACATTAAAGCAGTAAAAAAACAATTATTGTGAAATTGCTACACAGTAAAACTAAATTACTCCCATATGTTGTTTTTGTGCAATGCGTCCATTACTTGAAAGGGAGACTAAAACATTGGATTATTTTGGTAAAACTCGAATAGGATTCAAAATTGGTGAAGTTGCGTATAATCATTTTACCCTAACTTTGAAGAGGAAACAACTATACAGACAGTAATTTTGCCACATTTGGGAACTCAGTTTATCTAATCCTCAGTTTATCAATTAAATTGATCAGGAACCAAGGGCGAGTTTATGAATCAATGGTTGTCTCACAGAGTCTACCTTAGTGGGGATATCCTTCATCTCCCCTGCTCTTTGTGATGGTTATAGAGCTGTTGGCAGCAATTATGATAGAGCTTCCTGACATTGTTGGTTCTCATCGAGGTGATATGAAGTCAAAGGGTATCTCTTTATGCCATTGACACATTGTTATCTTTAGTAGACGCTCCTCTACCTCACCAATGGCAATTTCTGTAATTGAAGGTTTTGGTTATTTCTCTGGTTTGACCATCAGCTGGTTTTAATTTGCTCTACTCCATGTAGATAATAGACAAAATGTGTCCCCCTATGAGTGCGGTTGGTCTTAGAGTTCCAATATTTAGAGCAAAGATAATGGACACTTTAATAGATTACGAGAAGTTAAATTTAAGACCTATTATTATGAAATTTAAACAGAAGATGGAGATGTGATCCAGGCCCCTTCTGTTGGTATTGGTACATACAAATATGCTACACAATTCTCTGATGTGGGGCCCACTAGAGTATTTCCACAAAATTAACTCTATTTTCAGAAAATGTATTTGGAATAAGCATCCAAGCTGTATCAAATTGGAAACTCAGCAAAGGGGAAAAAATGATGGCAGTTTGTCGGCTGTCGAGTACTTGGGTGTAGTTTTTGGCAGCACAGTTGCAGTATATCTTTGGTTAGGAGAGCTCAGAAGCAGGGGGAGCACAGCGCTTGCTGCTGCAACAGCATCTTAGCTTGACTAGTCTCTTTGAAGCTTTGGAGGCCCACAAATTTAGAATAATGCCAAATGAAACGCCTACCCTTACCCTGATCTGTAGGGTTAGGAGAAAGTGAGACATTTTCACAGATGGACAGAATGGAGAAAATGTAGAATTTTTTTTTCCATCTCATCAGAGAAAATCAGATCACACCATGATCACACTCTAATAATAGATTGATCAGAATGTTATTGGCATTATCGTCCCTATTCTCTCGGGAGAAAGAAAATACGGTAGTGTGACCATAGAAAATTCACAGAAAGAAAGCCCCACTGCTTAATGAATAAAAATTACCTTTTAATAATTTAATTTAAAAGAAAATCATGATTAGTGCACTACACAAACCATCACCATAACCATAACATCACCATAGTGTGACCATAGCCTTAGGCACCTATTGTACATCTACCAGCGCTGAAAGGAAACCCAAACTCCTTAAAGAAATTATAAAAATATTTAGAATTGAAAGTCCTCAGTGGTTGATACCTTTTAATGGCTAACTGAAAAGATGGTAACAAATTGCAAGCTTTCGAGACTACACAGGTCTCTTCATCAGGCAAGATGAAGGACCTGTGTAGTCTTGAAAGCTTGCAATTTGTTACCATCTTTTCAGTTAGCCATTAAAAGGTATCAACCACTGAGGACTCTCAATTCTAAATATTTTTCTATCTACTGGCTAACACGGTACCAAGATATATTTCTTTCCTGTAAAGAAATTATAGAATTCCTCCATTATCTCAATGTTATTTCTTAGCTCGCTTACTGCATACTACACCGACAGTACTGAGGAAAAGTTTTATCCAACTAAAAATGGCTTCAAAAATAGAAGTGATAATAGTTTACTTTTAGCGTTTAACAAAATGCAAAGTCAGTGAATAAAAGAGAAATCTAAATTAAATCAATATTTGGTATGATTGCCCTTTGGCTTCAAAGGAGCATTAATTCTTCTGAGTACACTTACTCATAATTTTTGAAGGGATTCGGTAGGGATGTTTTTCCAAACATCTTGTAGAATCAGCCACAGATCGTCCGTAGATATATTCTTGCTCAAATACTTCAATTTCTTCGTGCAATCCCAAACAGACTCTATAATGTTGAGATCAGAGCTTTGTGGGGGCCATATTATTACTCCCAGGACTCCTCATTCTTTACACTAAAGGTGGCCCTTCACTAAATTGATGGTATGTTTGGGGACATTGTCCTGCTGCATAGTAAATTTGGAGCCAATCTGACACCACCATGGTGGATTCGCATGATCGAAAAACATCTGCTTGTGTTTCTCAGCATTTAAGACACCATTAATCATGACCAAATACCAAAACTCAATTTGTTGACTTGCAACCTTAAACTTGCAAGAAACCACCATCATGCCTCACTGTTGCATGCAGACACTTATTATTCGAACTATCTCCAGCGCGTTGATGAACCTAATGCCTTCTATTACAGCCAAACATTTAAAAATGTTTACTCATTAGTCCAGAGCACCTGTTGCCATTTTTCTGCACACCAGTCACTTTGATTTCTCGCATAGCTAAGTTGCTTGACTTACTTCTAAGTCGAAGGCATCGATTTTTTAGCATAGTTTTTCTATAAACACCACTTCTGGCTGACTTCTCACAATTATTAAATGGGTGTAGCTGAATCCCAGTACTGAGCTGATCATTGTTGGACATGTAACTATGATTTCTCTGGGAAGTAAGATTGATGTGTCAATCATCTGCTGCACCAAGGTTCCTTGGCCAACCCATATCTACATTCCTCAACGAAGACAAATTCTTGGTGTTTCTTCAAAATAATTTAAACAGCATGCCTTGTATACTTGCATTAAAAATTCTTTATCCTTCCCTAGCTACACTATAGAACTGCTTTTTTTTACTACTTCCTCTTTGATGACGCTCCATTTGAGAATCCCAATGCATGCTGGGATACTGAAACAAAGCGTCATCAGGGGGAAAAGGCTGCAGTCATTGCCTCAGCCCTGCCCCCTCCCTGAAACGAAGAGTCATCAGTGATGCTCATTTCAGGGGTTGGGCTAGTCCCTGTATGATGTACAATGTGTGATGCACACAATCAGATCAGCAATAATGAGCCGGCAGGAAAGCACACTGTTAGTGTGTATTGTAAGACTACTTAGCATGCAGAGACCAAAGCCGCCCGCGTAGGTGATGTCAATGTTCACTTTTTCATGATTTTTAATGCATGAATTCCAATATATAATAGGAGCGGTGAGTGGCTGATTCTCACATTTGAAGACAAGTAAACAATATACATTGTACTGCTGCTATTTCCCTGTAAATATTATTAATATCCTAGTATTATCTAGTATTATTGGTTATCTCTTCTCTTAACTTTGAGGATTTGGGAAAAGGGGCAAAAATAACAAGAAAAGTGGTGTAGACAGGCAGATAGATAGTCAAACAGACAGAGAGATTGATCAAACTTGCCAACTCAGAAGGAAAGTCTGAAAACAAGAAGTCCTCAAGCACTCAAGGAAAAGGAGGAAAATCTCCGTTCCCTGTTGTAATTTCATGGAATCTAGCAATTCTAGAGTCTTGGGGAGGCAGGGAACAAAAGTTCAAAAATGGGAAGGGATCATCGTTTGTCTTTCCAAAAAAAGACCTAGCCCGGATGCCAGCCTTATAAAGTCTTCTTGTCTTATCCTCATTTGACTTTCTATTAATCACTATAATGGGAGGATATCAGGCCTGTTTTTTTACACTTGGCACCTTGGTTTGTATAAGTCTTTTAATTATACTGATTGGAACATGCCTACTAATGCAATGTCCTCAGTACTGCAGATGATAGCAGTTTAGAGGTCACAAACCACACACATAAGAAAATGAACCTAGGAAGAGCAAGGTATTCTTGTATGAAATGAGCCTTTTCTTCCATTTTAAGTGAATGATCTTCTTCAGGAAACTGAAATCCACCTGGACTTCTCTTAAACAAGCTCCTTTGCGCCTAATGTCTAATTCACTCAGATTGCATCCTGCTTATCCTAACTACATACATTTTACTGAGTATATCATATTTGCTACATGACTCATTTCGTAACCATTTCTTCCTACTTGCGCGCCTCTTCATTGAAAAAATTATCAGAAGAACATACAAAAGGGTTCCATGTGCCATTCATAATATCCCTATGATTAATTAATATCATTAGTGCAAACTACATTACGACAATATTGGGCACTTATCAGGTATTTCATAATTTCTACAACTATACAAACAGGAATATACCAAATATTTATCTTCTAATATTGTTTTAGAAGTATAAACTGAAGAGTTTAGATAGTTGTGATCTCTGAAGCGACCACATACCTTCATCAGCTTAAATTATAGATTTTACAATTTGTTCTTTTCTGCACCGATCTAACATTAAACGTGATTTCCCCAGAGGCCCTGACTCATTATACACTTTTATATAATGAGATATGCAATACTTAAAAGTACATGACACTTGTAGATGTGTAGGGATGGAAGAGGTCAGGCATTCACATATCTCAAGGAGTTTCATAAATTCTTGGAAATGTTTCAAATAATTTCATCATATTTAAAATATTCAAGCTGAGGCTTAAAAATGTATCTATTCATACACAAACATATATATTTTTACATGACAAAAACCTGGCATTTTACCAGGGGTGTGTAGACTTTTCATTTATAGAGTATGTATATATTATATTATCTGTATATGTCCCCCACACACACGTATACATACATACATATTATATACAGTATATACCGTATATATATTGTGGTGTAGCAACTAATGGTTTATGGAGAGACAGATGTGTATCACACAGAGAGAGGTCTGCTACGATCTAAATCCGGGACAGGTTGCTGGGGTTTGTAGTCCCACAAACCTGTATTTCTAGTAAAGGGCTGGATTTAGGGTTAACCAGAAGTGATGGGTGGGACTGGTTAACCACACACCTCCCAAGGGCCCAAGGGGTGTGCTCCTGTAAAGACAGGAAGGAATTTAGTTTCCTGTGTGCAGCATATGGTAAGGAGGCCCATGTGTAAGACTGGAACGGTGGAGTGCTCCTTTGGAGTCCAAGATGCACTGAGGGTCCGGGCTGACAGGACCTATGTGAAGCCAGGCTGGGAAACCTGAGGACCTCTTAAGCAGGTAACCCTGAGCCTGGGGAACTGTGTGTGTTTGGCTCCAGACCGAGCCTGAATACTGGACTATAACCAGGCCTGTGTGGTAGCAGCTTTCTGGATCAATTTTATTCTTTTGTTTTCATCAAATTTTGAAGGATGTCCAGTTCTAGATAATGTCACTGATGTACCAAATCTAAGCCACTTTTTCATTACCGACATCACAGTGTTTCACGGTATAGGTAATGTTTTGGAAATATTTTTGTACCCTTCTCCTGACTGATAACTTTCAAAATTGAGATCCCATTGCTTTGTTGGGATCTAAGAAAATGTTAATGTTAGTTAATTTAAATTAATTTAAACTTCATGGTCCAGATCAATTACATCCTAGGGTATTGAAAGAGATAGAAGAGTAAATTGCATAGCCACTAGCCAGAATCTTTGAAAATTCCAGGAGAATAGGGGAAGTCTCAGAAGATTGTAGAAGGGCAAATTTTTTCTCTATGTTCAAAAAAGTAAAGCAGATGGAGGAAATTACAGGCAAGTGAATGTTACTTCTATACCAGGAAAGATCTTTGAACAAATTATTAAACAGCATGTATGTAAGTGCTTAGATAAGAATACATTAATTTATCAGAGGCAGCACTGCTTTGGAGCAAACAAACCATGCCAGACTAATCTAATTTCCATCTATGATGGAATCACTGACTGGGTGGATCAGTGAAATGTGGTTGATATAGTATAACTTGACTTCAGCAAAGCATTTGATAAAGTACCTCATACTATCCTTATTGAAAAAATGACCAAGTATGGGATTGATAAAACTATGGTTATGTGGAATCATAACTGGCTCAGTGATTGTATTCAAAGAATGGTAATAAATGATTGCACATACAATTGGAAGAGTTTTTCAAATGGGGTACCACAAGGGTCTCTCTTGGCCCCAGTGTTGTTCAATATTTTTATAAATGATATAGACAAGGGAACGGAAGGTAAACTAATCAATTATGCAGATGATGCAAAGCTAGGAAGGATAGCTAACACTAGAGAAGACAGAGAAAGACTTCAGAATTATCGAGATAAGCTTCAACAATGGGCAGCAACTAATAGAATAGTATTTAACAGAGAGAAATGCAAGATTCTACATTTGAGCAAGAAAAACATAAATTACATTTATAGAATGGGAGGAATTAAGCTATGTGCCCACATTGTGGATTCATGTGCGGATTTTTCCGCACCGTTTTTGAAAAATCCGCAGGTAGAACGCACTGTCTTTTACCAACAGATTTACAGCGGATTTCACCTGTGGTTTTACACCTGCGGATTCCTATTGAGGAGCAGGCGTAAAACACTGTGGAATCCACACAAAAGAATTGACATGCTGCGGAAAATACAACGCAATGTTTCCGCTTGGTATTTTCCGCACCATGGGCACAGCGGATATGGTTTTCCATAGGTTAACATGGTACTGTGAACCTGATGGAAAACTGCTGCGAATCTGCAGCGGCCAATCCACTGCAGATCCGCAGGCAAACACGCAACGTGTGCACATACCCTAAAACTAAGCAACAGCACGTGTGAAAAAGATGGGTATACTAATAGATCACAGAGTGCACATGAGTCAACAGTGTGATGCAGCAGCAAAAAAGGCAAACACAGTGTTAGGGCTGGTGAAACACACCGAGTAAATTTGAGAGATGTTATTTGGTGCGTTCGCAGCCCGGCGTCCACCGTGCAGGAGAGGACCTGCTGCTGGCAAATGGCGGACCTATACGGCGGTAGAAACGCACTCTGTTACTTCACAGAGACATTGTGCCAGATCTCACTCTGACCCTCGGTGGCTTTTAAGGCCGCGCCAGAGGACGCCCCGAGTCAGCAGCTGAGACCTTTGCAACTAAGAAATGCGGAAACCTGTTGATTTCACAGCAGTATCCAGCAACTGCCGAGCTGAAGGCAGTGTGTGGCAAAACAAACATACAATCTTCTCACCGGAGGAGCCGGTATTCTAGGGGCTTATTTCAGCCGGGGCCCTAAATCCATGCACACAATCTCCTCGCCGGAGGTGCCGGCATTCTAGGGGCTTATTTCAGCCGAGTCCCTGAACACACATAAATGTGACCACACTGGTGCATGCACATAACTGATTCAATACTAGTGCATGGCCGTGCGGTCATGAGAGCCTTAAATAGCTGCATCAAGTACATGACCTTCCAGGAAGGACCAATGAGAGGCTGCTACAGAGCCTGAGCACCTACAGGACCTTCCTAGAAGGACCAATGGACTTAGCTGCAGTATCTGAACATGTGACCCTCAATCTCCACTGAGAGATCTTACTCTGGGCATGCTCAGAACGAGAAAAGCAGGACTTAGTCCTAGAAGCGTCTGCTCGCCGCTGCCCAACACTGACTTCAATGGCAGAAGCAAGAAAAGCAGCAGTAACCCTTTGTACAGAGTCAGACTGAGCGAGACACTGGGACCGACGTCTCTGCTGAGCAGGCTCCACTGTGGCAGGAGAAGAATGGGAGACCGCAGCGGAGATGGCCCGAGATTCCCCCTGTGCAGAGGCGGGAACTCGACCCCTAACACACTGTTCTAGGATGTATTAAACGAAGCATAGAGTCTAGATCACGTGAAGTAATTATCCCCCTTTACGCCTCCTTGATAAGATCTCATCTGGAATACTGTGCCCAGTTCTGTGCATGTTAAAAAAGACATAGAAAAACTGGATCAAGTTCAGAGAAGAGCTACCAGGATGGTGAATGGATTGTAAACTATGTCCTACAAGGAAAGATTAAAAGCTCTGGGAATGTTTAGCTTGCAAAAAGGAAGGCTAAGAGCAAATTTAACAGCTGCCTACAAATATCTGAAGGGATGTCACAGTGTAGAGGGATCATCCTTATTCTGATATGCACATGGAAACAATAAGCAATGGAATGAAATGGAAAGGAAGTAGATACAGATTAGATATTAGAGTAATTGTTTTGACAGTGAGGATCATCAATGAGTGGAGCAGGCTGCTACGAGAGGTGGTGGGTTCTCCTTCAATGGAAGTCTTCAATCTGAGGCTTGATAGACATCTGTCTGACATGGTTTAGTGCATACTGCATTGAGCAAAGGTTTGGACACAATGACCCCGGAGGTCCCTTCTGACTCTAACATTCTATGATCCTACTAGAACATCTAAACTTTGTATGAGTTTTGTAATTAATGAGTAATAAGTGAATAAATTAAATAAATACATTATGTATGATCAGGGCCAGGACTAAGTAAGAAGGACTGGCAGAACAGGCAGGCAACTAGAGCATCAGGTGTTGGTGAAGTTCAGTTTATACTGCTCATGTTTGTTTATATAGTCACATGCTGTGTCAGAAGATGCCTTAAAGGGAACCTGTCACCCCGTTTTTTCAGTAGGAGATAAAAATACCGTTAAATAGTAACGAGAAGCACTACGCCACCAATGGAAACATAAGCAAGATGTGGGGGAGAAACAGCGCTGTGACCACGCCCATCTGACCTGACCAGCCTGATTGACAGGCGAAAAAGGACACTTTTGTAAGGTATTTTGGCAGCATAGGTAGGGAATCAGGGGGCAAAAAATACCCTATTGTAAAGCACAGCTCAGGCCCTATTTAACGGTATTTTTATCTCCTACTGAAAAAACGGGGTGACAGGTTCCCTTTAAATAGATATTAGCCAATCAATGGTGAGATGAGAGAAAGTCAGTGGAGGGCATTTCTGTCAGAACAAAAAGCATTTGGCTTTTGAGTTCACACTGCTCAATCCTCATCTTCCTCAGCGTCATCTGCCATGGGAAAGTTGAGAAGTTCCATACACTGTGGTTGGGAGGTTGTTCCCACTGAATACAGCCAGGTTTGGATGACTTTCATCTAATTAGTATGGGTCATTAAGTGGATGAGAATGCTGTAATTGGAGATGTTCATTGACAAATTCACTGACACTAAGGGCAAGGAAGTAGAAAACAATGCCTGTCACACACAAACAGACCCACAGTAACCACGCAGTGCAGAAGAGAAATGTAAAGATGTTCTGTCAGAGGTCAAATGGCAGCTCTAAAATGGCTACCATGGACAGGCTTAGCACTAGCCACTTCCCTTACAAGATCCCAGGTGTTGTCAAGGCCTTCACCCTTTAACTCCTGTACAGGGATCTAGACTTAAAAAGGAGCCCCTGGGCTGGAGCCATGGAATAAGTTCTGCAGAGGATTGTTATTTGGGCAACTGTATGAAAGAATAATTTGGCCACCATATGGTCCTGGTTAGTGATGAGCGAGTATACTAGTTACTCGAGATTTCCTGAGCATGCTTGGGTGATCTCCGAGTATTTGGATGTGCTCGGAGATTTAGTTCCTGTCTCCGTAGCTGCATGATTTGCTGCTGCTAGACAGGCTGAATACATGTGGGAATTTTCTAACAAACAGGCAATCCCCTCATGTACTCAAGCTGGCTAGCAGCCGCAAATCATACAGCTACGGTGTGCTCGGGAAATCTCGAGTAACGAGTATACTCGCTCATCACTAGTGATGGTATCTTGGCACAACATTGTATGATGCAAATAATTAGACACTATATGATAATACACCATTTGGGGAGACGCCAATAGACGGTATGATATAAGACATCATAAATTGTAAGATCGGCAGTATATACTATACATGCATGAGAGGTGTAAGAAGCTTGTTGGTGGTTATAGGAAGCATTTGATTACAGTTATTTATTCCAAAGAGTGCGCAACCAAATATTAAGTTGAGGGAGCCGACAATTTTTTTCCTGCCCATTTTTTTTTTTTTTTGTGAAGTCCAATTTGCCTTTTTTCCTCCATTTTTATGTTATTCCAATTCACAGAAAGGAAATAAACATGTGTATAACAAAAGATGTAATTGCAATAATTTTTCTGGTAGAAATACTCTGGAACAATTTCAAGGATGCCACTTTTGGCTATGACTACGTGTATATATATATATATATATATATAGCTATCTATCGTATATATATATATATATATATATATATATATATATAGATATATATATATTTATATATATATATATATATATATATAGATAGATATATATTTATGCGAGAGAAAGAAAAATGGTAGCTGTGCAATAATCATGCAATCATACAATGAATTCACCCATCAGGTAACATTTAGAAATTATATCTTACAATAGTTATTTGCGTAATAATGTCCTTATGCACAACTGAGCCTAATGTGGAAACATCCATATTTATAATACAACACTTAATTAGATTACTTCCATTCCATGTACTGAAAGTGCGAAGCCACATACTGTTAGCACAGGCTAATAAAAGCAGCGTCTCAGAGCTTCCAATAATGATATTCACCCATAAATATACCAGAGGATAAATAAATGATTCAGGAAAGTAAATCTTAAAATGAGAACTTTCATCTTGCTCACTCTATCAGTACTTGTCCCTTGTTGCTATTTTGTTCAGCTAGGTGCCCTACACACCCTGCAGTATTATTATCTGATATTTCCTATTGCCACAAATATCTTCACAAAAACATCTACACTGTATTTAAAGCACTGTTGTGATAGTTCAGCAAGAACACACAACTGAGTCATTGCTTCTGGAGTCTTTTCAACCAAGTATTCCAAAATCTGAATCCAAATAATCCTCCAATTCCTTCATGGTAATGTATCTCCAAATCCACAACTTTCCCCCAGGGATTTAGAAATACTGCATATTTATAGTTCCAAGGTTCACCTTAGATAGCTTTCTATTTGTTCTGATTCCGCCATACATTCATGCTCAGCTTCTCCCAGCATGTATGTGTTCTTGATATGGAGAAGGGATAAACTTCAACCAGGTTCCCCTGACAGAAGCTTATCTCATATGAGAACAAAGCCAAGGGCATCTTCAAATTCAACATGCCCCTTCCCTCTTTCACCCAGTAACACTTCTTAGGGGAGAGTCGGGACATCAATATACACATTAGATAGTAGGTCGGTCCTACTACATGGATTGGTATTTTGCTTCTCCAAATTATTTTATCCATCGGGTATTATGTATTGTCTTACCGTGATAAAATCATCAACATCACAATCTCTTCCTTGATACTTGCACTCTAACATCATTTCACCAAGCTGGTGTGAGGAGCGTTGAGTGATCGTGAACATGTCAGATGTACCATCCCCAGTTTCCCGAAATGGTTCAGAAACCAGTGCTGCATCCCCATCACCATCTGGAAAGCCTATCAGAGGAGATAGGAATAATAACTCAGAACTAGAGAGTTGAGAAGGTCGGAAGCGATTACAGTTGCAGAAAGTAATTGCTGGAAAGTCCATCTTGGTCGCCACCATCTCATCGATTATGGTGAGATAAGGATATTGTCTGTATAAAGCCACACGCTCCCAGACCTGAGATAGGAACAGAAAAAGGGAAACTAAAAAGGCTCCGGCCCAGACAAAACGCCGTACTCCCCAAGGTTCTTCAGTGATAATGTGATTCAGTCCATGGAGAGTGCAGCTGCCAGCAAAGGAAACAGCATCCATGACACCGCCATTCTCCTCAGTTATGTCTATCTCTTCACAATCCACTTTATCTTCTCTTTTATTTTTATGTCCCCTGCCTGTAGACACAGACAATGTGCAGAATATCTGCACTGGCATTTCTTAGGTTTAGATCTGGAAGAAGTCTTTCTCTGAGTGTCACAAAAAAAAGAGATAATTACTGTAGAAGATAAGTGGATACGAGCTTGGTTCACCGGTTCTTTCCATGAAAAAGTAAGACTATGCACACTTCTCCATGGTAAGAGACTTCTTCCCACTCCATTCAATAATATTTAGTTGCTTGATCCACGGGATGTCTTGAGAAGTCTCAGTTTTCTATTCTGTGTTATCTAAAATGATCTGAGATGCTGGAGTGACTGGAGGAACACTACTCATATTCCTTTATGGTGGGATGATAGCAACCGTATGCTAACACTGAATGGTTCCAGTCTCGCTCTGCCACTGCAGGCGGCAGAATACTGATCCAAGAGAGCAGTCATCAATAATATATTAGGATTCCAGTAGAAAGGGAGGTGCTGTATTGGGCTGAAAGAAATAAGGGTATAAGAATTCCAAAAGGATGGGGCATATATTAGGTATGTCCCTTTAGAATTGTCATTACCTTCTCTGGGAAACGGAATTTATTTTCCTGTATTATTGGTTAGAAATCGCATCAAGGACAAGTGAATTCTTCCCTCTGTTTTAGCAGGAGACTCTTATCATGAGTTCTGAAGGTCCTTTAGGTTATGTTACACAGGCCCTGGGGACTGATCAAATCTCAGCTTTATTGCTGCATTAGGAAGACTAAATCTATCTAGTATCTGAGCAGTAGAGATGCATGCGTGCAAAACCTTATAGCATTATCTAAGATAATAGAAAGAATCAAATACAAAGAAAATATAAAAACGCCGGAGCGCAGTTATAGCGTCTCAAAAATAAAAAAAGTGGTTTGAAAACGTGATGACGGCCATTGTGTCAGATAAACTCGGTTCCAAACTTCAGGAGCCAGGAAGACAGCCTGCTTAAAAATAATACCGTAGTGGCCTAACTTCTAAAAGATCTAGAATTTGTGGAGACATCAGATATATAACAAATATAATTCCTTATATCTGTCAAAATGTACAGGTGCATCTCACAAAATTAGAATGTCATCAAAAAGTAAATTTATTTCAGTCCTTCAATACAAAAAGTGAAGCTCATATATTAGATAGAGTCAATACAAACAAAGTGATGTATTTCAAGTGTTTGTTTCTGTTAATGTTGATGATTATGGCTCACAGCCAATGAAAATCCCAAATTCATTATCTCAGAAAATTAGAATACTTTATATCACCAGCTTGAAAAAGGATTTTAAAATTTGAAATGTTGGCCTACTCAAATGTATGTTCAGTAAATGCACTCAATACTTGGTCGGGGCTCCTTTTGTATCAATTACTGCATCAATTATAGGGACAGCAATCTGGTTAACAAACCTTTATTAACCTTGACGAAGATAGTGTTATGCTGTCGAAAGGCATTGTGGAGATCGAAGGGTTAATAAAGGTTTGCTAACCAGATTGCTGTCCCTATAATTATCCCTTATCTCAGCACTCCACAGACCGCTACAACTTTTTTTCTCATTCATCGTTCTATATCCCTCCTCCTGAGGGTTTGCTGCAGGAGCAGTTACGAGCATAGTCAATTCCATTGAGAAGCTTAAGGACCTGCGGTGTCCGGGCTATGCTGGATCCACACTTCTTAAGCTTAAGGACCTGCGGTGACGCGTATCTTGTTCTCTGATCGCGTGACCAGAACCCGGAAGTGCTGGCCAGCAGCGGCAGTGCATGGCAGTCTCCAACAATTCTCAGGGATCATCCCGTCAAGCACAAACTGGGGTTGTGCAGGGGTGCACAACCCCATTAGGTGAGTGGCCACTTGACATCTGTTAAGGTTTCACACATTTTGCTCTCCTTGTTTATTGTTCTCATTATATTATTTCAGTGGGGGGAAACATAGGGGTTCAGAAGGGGTTGTCCAAATAGTGGACATACTGGGTCCCAATGCATCATCTGGAGCATGTCCTTCAAACTATCATGTGAAATCAATATTACTTGTTTTCTCGCATGGAGCAGAGAGCAACCTAAGGCTACACTCACACGTTGCGTTTTTGATGTGTTTTTTTCCAAAAGTCAAAACCTGCTCTCTTGGCAGTAAAGAAGCAAAGTCAAAAAAAGCAGGTTTTGCTGAGTGTTTGTTTTTGGTGTTTTTTTTTTTACTGCGTTTTTGTCGGGGGTACATTTGTCTCTTGTGCATTCTGATAAAATTTAGTGCATAAAAAAATAATTTGATTCAACTTCATCAGGTTTTGGATCCAAAAACGCAGCAAAACCTGACACCTTCATTTTTGCAGCATTTTTGCAGCGTTTTTTGCACTACCCATTGCTTTCAATAAATGAAAAATGCTGCAAAAGTGCTGAAAGAATTGACATGTTGCACTTTGCAAAAACGCAGCTCTTTGACAAAACCGTCAGGAAAAAAAAATCAAGGTGTGTGCATGAGATTTCTGAAATCTAATAAACTTTGCTGGTACTGTGAAACACAGCTGGATATATTAATTAAAATTGCATAAAAAAAGCTGCAAATCGCAATGTGCAAACATAGCCTATGGCTACAGGGTCCACATATGAGTGGAAACTCCGCTTCCCCCAAAAGTGTTTCCCATGCTTCGTAGCTACTCTTAATGTTACTGTTCATTGCTAATCATGGGGTCAGATCTGTGACAACCATCAAATAGCTAGTAATGGTCAAGCAATGCAATCACTATGGAAAAAACAGACATCAGGAAAGTTTTAGTAACATGTCTATGTTGGTATACCAGGCCTACATTTACTGGCACAACCACATTTGCTCTATTAACAAATCCAATCTGCCATGTAGAATGATTACAGTCATTTTCCTTTGTAATGCTTCTTTCCGTTCCAGATTATGACTTATTTTTCGTATCTGTCAAATAAATGCCATCATTTCCAATGAACATACTGTATAGTTTACTAAAGGACCTAACTGCGGTGATCGCAGACTGATATTCCAATAGACGCAGTCAGAAACAGTTAGGGAAGATGGATGCTAGTTCTGGAATAAGTTGGAAGCACATGTGCTTAACAGGGTAGTCCTCTACTAGGGCAACCCCTTCTTAAACAGATGTCCAGCCCTGATAAAATAATACAGCCTAAACTCACCTCCCATGCCAGCACCGCTCTCACGGTATCGGCACCGCTCTCACGGTATCGGCACTCACTCACCCTGGGGCTGTGATGCAGTGTTGTGACATGTGATACCCCATGACCAATCAGTGCTAAGGTCACTGTCTCTGCCTTTGAACAAGCTGAACATGAAGAGGAAGTCCAGGAGCAGCTGCAGCCTGGACCTCTTCTTCTTGTTCAGTTTGTCCAAAGGCAGAGACAGTGACCTTAGAACTGATTGGGCACCAGGTGTCATTCCACCACGAGCGCTGAAACCGCTGGAACGGAGCTGGCACGGGAGGTGAGTATAGGCTTTATTATTTTTTTGGGGCCAAACATTTGGTTAAGAAGGGTTATCCTAGCAGTGGAAATCCCCTTCAGACTACTGGAATTAATGTAATTAGAAAAAAAGTAGTAAATGTGCTTAACACAAAGAAGGATAAGACATACCAGGGCTATTCATATCATAAATAATTGTTAGAATTGGAAACTGCTTGTACATACAATCATATTTCCAATTTATTACTCACCAACGTATGCACCCTTCCCATAATAATTTCAGTTTTATTTGGTTAGCAGCAGTCTAGCAGGAGTGGCCGAACATGCACAGGGCTTACAAGTTCTTTTATATTGAGCTTGTAAGCACTGCACAGATGCTGGCTGGGATTGTTGGAGTGTGCTGTTTGCTCAGATTCCCTGCCAGTTTCAGTGCTATTGTTTTTCTCTGATGCCACTCTTCATCATAGCTTTGTAATGTGGCTACTAGTAGGGGACAGTTCTGTTGTAGTGTATAGATAAAACACACACTATGTTCCAAATTATTATGCAAATTGGATTTAAGTGTCACAAAGATTTAATTGTTTTGTTTTTCAGATAAACTGGTAGATGGTATTGTGTCTCAGGGCTCAATGGATCACTGAAATCAATCTCAAACACATGTGATAATTAGTTTTCCAGGTGATTCTAATGAAAGGAAATCTACTTAAAAATTATGTTCCACATTATTAAGCAGGCCACAGGTTTCAAGCAATATGGGAAATAAAAAGGATCTATCTGCTGCTGAAAAGCGTTAAATAGTTCAATGCCTTGAACAAGGTACGAAAACATTAGATATTTCACGAAAACTTAAGAGTGATCATCATACTGTGAAGAGATTTGTGACTGAAACAGAGCACAGACAGAGTTCCATGCAGATAAAGGCATAATGAGGAAGGTTTCTGCCAGACAATTTCATTGGATTAAGAGAGCAGCTGCCAAAATACCATTACAAAGCAGCAAACAGATATTTGAAGCTTCTTGTGCCTCTGGAGTCCCTCGAACCTCAAGGTGTAGGATCCTTCAAAGGCTTGCTGTGGTGCATAAACCTATTATTCGGCCACCCTAAACAGTGTTCACAAGCAGAAATGGTTGGAGTAGGCCCATACATACATGAAGATTAATTTTCAAACAGTCTAGTTTACTGATGAGTGTCGAGCAACCCTGGATGGTCCAGATGAATGGAGTAGTGGATGGTTGGTAGATGGCCACCATGTTCCAACAAGGCTGAGACATCAGCAAGGAGGTGGAAGAGTCATGTTTTGCATCGGAATTATGGGGAAATAGCTGGTAGGGCCCTTTAAGGTTCCTGAAGGTGTGAAAGTGACCTCTGCAAAGTATATAGACTTTCTGACAGACAACTTTCTTCTGTGGTCTAAAAAGCAGAAATGTGCCTTCAGGAGCAAAATAATCTTCATGCATGACAATGCACCATCTCATGCTTCAAAGAACACCTCTGATTCATTGGCTGCTATGGGCATAAAAGGAGATAAACTCATGGTGTGTCCATGGCAGTATTTGCCACTAGGCACTTGAAGGCACGTGCTTAGGGCGGGATGAGCCGGGGGGGGGGGGGGGGTGGGGGGGGCCTGAGCAAGTTTTTTGTTCTATTCTGTTTTTTTTTTTTTTAAATTTAAGTCTGGGGTCTCCTCCTTGTTTGCGTCCGCCCTCCTCGCACCTCACAACCCCCCGGTTGAGGATGTCATACTCACCTACTCCAGCTATGCCTGGTCTCAGTGCCTGCAGCTCGTCCTGTGTGAGCGGTTACGTGGTACCGCTCATTAAGGTGATGAATATGGATGTATATTCATCACCTTAATAAGCGGTACCACGTGACCGCTCACGCAGGAAGACGCTGCCGTGCCGAGACAGAGCTGGGTTCGGCGCATTGTGGAAAGGTGAGTATGACAGCCAGGGAGGATGGGGGGAGGATGAAGGAGGGCGGAGGGAGGATGGGGGAGCGAGCCATGCGTGCAAGATGGGAGCAGGAGCTGGGGAAAGCTGAGCCATTCATACAAGGGGGAGGAAACTGAGCCATTCATACAAGGGGAGGAAACTGAGCCATTCATACAAGGAGGGAAGCTGGACCATTCATACAAGGGGAGGAAACTGAGCCATTCATACGGGGGGGAGAGCTGAGCCATTCATACAAGGGGGAGGAAACTGAGCCATTCATTCAAGGGGGAGGAAACTGAGCCATTCATACAAGGGGGGAAAGCTGAGCTATTCATACAAGGGCGAGGAAACTGAGCCATTCATACAAGGGGGGAGAGCTGAGCCATTCATACAAAGGGGAGGAAACTGAGCCATTCATACAAGGGGGAGGAAACTGAGCCATTCATACAAGGGGGGAGAGCTGAGCCATTCATACAATGGGGAGGAAACTGAGCCATTCATACAAGGGGGAAAGCTAAGCCATTCATACATGGGGGAAAGCTGAACCATTCACACAAGGGGAAGGAAAGCTGAGCCATTCATACAAGGGGAAGGAAAGCTGAGCCATTCATACAAGGTGGGAAAGCTGAGCCTTTCATACAAGGGGGGGAGAGCTGAGCCATTCATACAAGGGGGAGAGCTGAGCCATTCATACAAGGGGGAGGAAAGCTGAGCCATTCATAAAAGGGGGGGAAAGCTGAGCCATTCATGCAAGGGGGGGAGAGCTGAGCCATTCATACAAGGATGGGGGGGAAACTGAGCCATTCATACAAGGGGGAAAGCTGAGCCATTCATACAAGGGGGGAAAGCTGAGCCATTCATACAAGGGGGGAGAGCTGAGCCATTCATACAAGGGGGGGAAAGCTGAGCCATTCATACAAGGGGGAAAAGCTGAGCCATTCATACAAGGGGGGGAAGCTGAGCCATTCATCAAGGGGGGGGGAGAGCTCAGCCATTCATACAAGGGAGGGAAAGCTGGGCCATTCATACAAGGGGGAAAGCTGGGCCATTCACACAAGGGGGGGAAAGCTGAGCCATTCATACAAGGGGGATGCTGAGCCATTTATACAAGGGGCAGGAAAGCTGAGCCATTCATGCAAGGGGGGAAGCTGAGCCATTCATACAAGATGGGAGAGGGGAAGCTGAGCCATTCATACAAGATGGGAGGGGGAAACAATTTGAGTGGGGATGGGGGGATTTATTATGTGTGTGGTGAGTTTGAGTGGGGATGAGGGGATTTATTATGTGTGGGGAGAAGTGGAGTGGGAATGGGGGATTAATGTGTGTGGGGATATTTGAGGACACAAAATGAAGAGCAAAGGGGGAGATGGGGAAACAGTATGGGGGGTATGTATGAGGAAACAGTACTGGGGAATGGGGGGCATGTATGAGGAAACAGTACTAGGCAATGGGGGGCATGTATGAGGAAACAGTACGGGGGAATAGGGGGCATGTATGAGGAAACAGTACTAGGCAATGGGGGCATGTATGAGGAAACAGTACGGGGGAATGGGGGCATGTATGAGGAAACAGTATTGGGGAATGGGGACATGTATGGGCAATGGGAGGCATGTATGAGGAAACAGTACGGGGGGATGGGTGCAGACAGTATGGGGAGCGAACGGGGGAATGTATGCGGGTACAGTATGAATAGCGATGTGAAAAATGTATGTGGACAGAATACGGGGAGTGAGGGTGATGGGATGTGTGCAGCCACAGTATGGGGAGTCAGGTGCACAGGCAGTATAGAAAGCGAGGGGTAAATATATGAGACAGTATGATGAACAGGAGGGATGTGAGAGGAGACAGTATAAGGAGGGAGGGGAATTGTGTGATGAGACAGTATGGGGGAGAAATGTGAGTGGGCACAGAATAGAAACTGAGTAGTGGGTTCGTAGCATGGGGACAGTGTAAGGGCACAGCCAGGAGCGGACAGTATACCAAGGAGGGGGAGTGTGATGAGAGAGTACAGTATAAATACTGGGCCCTATGGGGGGACACAGTGTGAGTGGACAGTGTGAAGAGGGGGCTGGTATGGAAAGGAGAGGTCAGTGTAAAGAGCATGTACCATAAGAGGGACAGTGTGGGGGTCATGTTTTGTGTAGATAATATAGTGAGGGGCAATTTTTCATTCAGGAGCATTATAATGACACTTGTATCTTTAAGGGCATCATGTGGAGATTTTCTGCAAAAGAGCGGAGAAGATGGAGGTCTGCAGAGATGGCTGTGGATGAGAAAACTCATCATGGGGTCTGGACAAGATGAAGAAAAGAAGGAGAACGGCTCCAGAGGTGACATCATCTATCAGGTACATGGATGTAAATGTTATTTGTGATACTAACTAACGCTCATGTTTTATTTATGTTAGGAGCATTAAAGGGGATGTCCAGGTTTGTGATGAGTCTGCAGTCATTCTTTGTGACTGCAGACTTCTGACTTCTCACAGTGCGCACTGCACGCTGTCAGGATTCTCTCGTGCCGGCGATTTACATACATGCAGTCACGTGCTGACTAGACATGTGTGGCATAACTCTATGAAAATGAACTGAGCGAGGCCGGGAACGTTTAGTCAGAATGTGGTCAGAAGTATACAAATCGCATGCTTGTGCTGACACGACTGTCCACCGAAAAGGGAGAATTCTAAAAGTGTGCAGTGCATGCGTTGTGAGAATTCAGAAGCCTGCGATGTCATGATTCATCTCTGCAGGTTCCAGTAGCTGTCACATGGACACTTCACACACATGCGACTTTCACACTTGTGGTCCTGTGACAACGAGCTTCTCTTCTGCTTCTATCTGTTTTTCACTGAACATTGAGAGCATTAGGAAGAGAAGCTCGTCTGTACATGATTAAGTGTGCAAATCGCATGTGTGCTGGGGGGGCGCCAAAATGAATTCTTTTCCCGAGTGCCAGAAAACTGACATACACCTCTGCCAGTATGCTAGTGCGAGTGGTGATTACCGGGTCCGGTGGAGGGATGTCTGTGCACAGGCAGTGAGGCAGGGACTGAGGGTGTGCACAGAGAGAATGGAGACCCAGAGACTGCCCGTCCCAGTCTATGCCATAGCCTGGAGCCCTCATTATCATAGGAATGTCAGTTAATAAATTGTTTTTCTAAAGCTTTATAGTGTAGTTTTAGGTCAGAGAGGGATGGTTAGAGATGAGCTAGCAAGGTGCAGGGACAGGTAGTGATGTCTATTTGCGGACATGTGCAGCACTTACGGTTTTGCACCTGCTGTGAGACCAAAAGACACTGCTGGCAGCGTTTTTTTCCATCGCTGCAAGTACCGCATTTGCCGGATCATGGCAAAACCGCAAGTGCCGCACATGTCCGCAAGTCCCATAGGGAATGAATGAGGCCGAACGCAGTGTTGCCGTAAGTGACCCGTTACGTGGCAGATACGGAAAAAATGCCCAATCTGCTGCAAAAGGCTACTTTCACATTAGCGATTTTTCCCAAAGTCACTGCCGATAGTGTCATACCCACCAAAGGGGGAGGCAGCACTAAAAGTGCCTAGGGCAGCAGAAACTCTAAATATGGCCCTGGGTGTGGCTGCCATCTTCCCCTGACCTTAACCCTATAGAGAATATTTGGAGTATCATCAAGCAAAAGATCTATGAGGGTGGGAGGCAGTTCTCATCAAAACAGCAGCTCTGGGAGGCTATTCTGACTTCATGCAAAGAAATACAAGCAGAAACTCTCCAAAAACTCATAAGTTCATTGGATGCAAGAATTGTGAAGGTGATATCAAAGAAGGGTTCCTATGCTAACATGTAACTTGGCCTGTTAGGATGTTTTGGAGTTAAAATGCTTTTTTGCTCAGTGAATGTGACCTCCTAATGCTGCAAATTCCACAAATGAGCATTTTCAGTTCTATAAAACATATCAAATGTTTAGTAATTGTACTGTGCCTAATTTGGAACAGTGCATTTTGAGTTTTTATTCATTTTGTAGATTATACTGTTATCATTGGGAGGATTCTTCAATAAAATTAAAAGTATACTCGGTGATGACTCTTATTAGGCTAGCTTCACACTAGCGTTTTGAGGAGCTGCGGACTTCCTCCGTGAAGCCCCGCTCTCGGCCACACCTCTGCCGCTAGCTCTGCCTACTTCTGCATGTGGCCTGCATGCGGCCTGTGCACCTATCTTTAACATTAGATACGCAGGTCGTGCGGCTGTATGCGGATGCTTCCGCATGCGTCATTTTGACGATGTGGCGACCAGCATAGGACGCAGCTGGTAGCAATTTCTTTTTTCTCCGCATTGTCAAAACGACGCATGCGGAAGCATCCGCATACAGCCGCACGACCTGCATACCTAATGTTAAAGATAGGTACGCAGGCCGCATGCAGAAGTAGGTGGAGCTAGCGGCGGAGGTGCGGCCGAAAAGGTGGCTTCATTTGCAACGGCCATTTAGGAAAATCTGAGAAAAATATAATTTGCATAATAATTTGGAACATGTGTATTATTTAGAAATAGAGAAGCTGGTCTATTAGTACATCATGAAGCTATGAGCGGAAATTGTCTGCTGTGCAGAATGACTACTAATAACTGTGTGCAGAAGATATACATAAGAAATAAAGGGAAATTAAACTGATACTTCTGGTAAACAGCAAACTAAAGCCTTTTATTCACACTTCATAAAAGCTGATTGATGAATGTAAACCATATACAACGACAAAGCATAAAGGGCTATAAGAGTTGTTGGATGTAATTCATGAATGTTTTGCTTTTTCAGTTACGCTGAAGACTAAAAAGCTAATTATTGTGGCTTTTTCATAGTTTTAAGAACCAGGAAAAACAGCAAAAAAGTAAAATCAGCAGCTTATCCTCAAGATTTTAAGATAAAAGTTCCAGAGTTTTTATTTTCCAGCAGAACTTAACGCCTTCATATTCCATGTGGTGGGATAGACCCCTAACAACCACTGTATTATACCGCAGGGAAAAATATCTTCATAGTACAACATGGAGAGTGAGCCAAAATAGACAGAGCAGATGGTCCATAATTATGGTAGTAGAGACTTAGCATGAGGACCAGGCAGTGGCGTATCTAGGGGGGGGGGGGCAGCCGGGGCATTTGCCCCGGGCACAGCCGGCAGGGGGGCGCAGTCGGGCCACCTAATTCGGCGGTCCGCAGTGTCTCCCCCGGCGGCTGCATTCTGCCGCCCCCCGCACTGGGAGTCAGCTGTTCTCTGTGCCGACTGTCAAGCTGACAGCCGGCACAGAGAAGCTGCAGAGTGCCGGCTCCCAGTGTGTGCAGAGGGGGAGGGGGGCCCCTGCAGAGTGGCTGCGGCGGGCAGGGAGAAATCCCTGCAGCTCCACTGCCCAGCCGCACGATCTGTCTTCTTCCTGCTTCCTCTCACACAGACGCGCCGCTGGATGACGTCATCATTCAGCGGCCGGCTGTGTCAGAGGAAGGCGATGGAGCTGCTGCGCAGAGCGCGAGGAGAGGTGAGAGGAGTGTGTGTATGCGAGTGTGTGAATGTGAGTGTGTATGTGTGTGAATGTATGTGTGTGAGTGTGTGTGAATGTGTGTGTGAATGTATGTGTGTGTGAATGTGTGTGTGAATGTATGTGTGTGTGTGTATGTGTGTGTGTGTGTGAATGTGTGTGTGAATGTATGTGTGTGTATGTGTGTGAGTGTGTGTGTATGTGAGTGTGTGCGTATGTGTGTGTCTCAGTATTGTGTGTGTGTGTGTGTATCGCGCTGCAGGGGAATGTGCAGAGAAGTGAATGGTGTGGGGGGGGAGGAGAGGGCAATGATGGGGTTGACGGGGGGGGGGGGGGGGCATATGCCCTTGGAGGTGGGGGGGGCACCAAAATGAATTCTTGCCCCGGGTGCCAGAAACGCTAGATACACCTCTGGGACCAGGACCTAAGAGGGGTGACCAATGCAACAACCAAGACCTGAGTGATAATACAGCTCAAGAAAGAAAGGAATCCCAAAGCCATGAAGGCATCTGACTGAACCAAAGCCACCATGTAAATAAATAATGATACGTGTCTTCATGCATCACTTGGAGCATGGTGCCTTTTGCTGTGGTTAGCCTTTCAAGGCCAGATTGTCCCTTACAGTAAAAAAAAATGTTTTATCAACTCATAGGGTGTGTGTCATCCCTGCCTCGGACAGCATGTTCTACACTCCATCAGCTCCTTCCTCACCACCCTATACGGAGAGGAAGAGGTAAGCGATCACTGTCAGATGCCAACCTTAATTACGCTCCCTTTTGTTTTCACATCTATGGGTGAGGCACAGTGTTGCCTGCAGTTCAGAAATTCCGAGATCTTCAAGAAAAATAGGGCACTTTTTTGGCTTGTTATTACATATTTTTTTAAAAGTATCTGTAATTTTTTTTCAAGCTGAAGAAACTTATATAGATTATTATGACTGTAATTAACATCACTTTACAGTGTACAATGAATGAGTTGTACAGCAGAGTTGGATATTACCATAGTGTTTTATTGTGTTATTTATAATGCTCAAGTTTTGCACTGTTTTGGTTATGATGTATATTATTACTTTGTGTGTCACTAGGATTCAGCAATTATTACACCATCTCAGGTAGTTAAATAGATAAACTCCTCACTGAGCTGGTTAACAAGGACATTAGTTTGGTGGGTGGAGGTGGGTGTACCAAAACTGCTGCAATCATAGAACAGAGTTGGGGATCAGTTAGAGCCTACCCAGAGGATTGCCAAAAAACATGTCAGGGAATAATTTCCCCGTTCTAATGGGCCGTATAGTGATGAACTCACCTGAAGAAAACAAGGATAGCCTAAGGACTAGCACAAGAGGGGTTGAAGGAATTCCCTGGGCCTCCAGGGCATGCTTAGCATAATGGAAATCGTATGCCATGGACTCAGGAGTACTGTCCCGGCGGGTGGTCCCCATAACGTGGATGAGAATACAGGCATCTTACAAAACAATGAAGGTTAGAGGGAGCAGGAATGTTGTGGTCCACTGGGGAACGTCATCCTGGTGGGTTGGATAAAAACTGCGTTGTGGCAGCTTGGACATCAGGATAGGCTCTGACTGAACTTGCTGTTCATTTCACCTCATACGTACCGTTTCCTGTATCTGCAACCATGTGCCTGTCTTTGGAACTTTGGTCATCTGATACATGTAATGCCATCGATGACTATGTACCTTTTTTGCTGTTGTCTAAGTAAAGTTTCACATGGTTTACTGTTAAGACCACCTGCTGACTCTCCTGCCTCCCTCCACCACACCAACACAACGGTGAACGCCACCAAACACCATAAAGGCGAGGGGACAATATTACATGCGTTAACCCAAATTAACTCTTCAGAGAGGAAGAGGACTAGAACTCTAGTGAACCTATTGGAAGTAGCAATCCTAACAGTCAATGTCAACCCTTTAACGAACCTTGTTACATGACTTAGGATAAAAGGCAAAAGCAGAATCTCAATTTACAGACACTGTGTTAACCTAGCACACCCACAGAAAAAGTAAGAAGACAAGTTGGCAACCCTGGTGAGGCACCGCTATATGGACACCTGGTATAGTGGCATTTACAGCCTGCACACTGATATGGAGGCATTTCAGGCTTGACCTCCCATGCAGGAACTTGGAGAGACTCAGAAATGGATGCTTTGTTTGCCTGTGCCATGGGGCTGTGCTTATTCTAGCCGCACGCCTTAGAGAAAACCTCTTGACATAACATTTTCTTTGCTCATAGTCGTCCTCCTAATCACTCGTGGGCTGTGTAAGTGCATTACAATATGATGAAATGAATATATTTCCCTGTAATTGTATTTCAGCTGAAAAGACCAATATTCCAATAAATCAGGATGTGAATGAGGGTGTTTATTAAAAGAGGATATACTGTAATGTTTTTAATAGATTGTGCACCTTGATTAATTGGAATTATTTTAGACTGGGAGAAGAGCCATTTTGGGTGATCTGAAATCCCAGCTAAAGACTTAGATTTGATATGTGTAGTTCGTGTTCTCATTTATCCTCCAGGGAGCATTGAAAAAACAAGAAATGCCATCCTTGCATAAAAAGCTGTATTATTCATTATAATAACCTGTGAGTTGGGGGAGGGGGCACAGAGCTCTGGTGGGAAGACATATTTTACCAGCTACTATCTGAGTGGCTTGCTAGGGGCGATAGGTCTTAAAACTGTTATCATGATCAGTGACTTGAAGTTTTGCAGCCAAAAGTTATGAAATATAGATTATATTAAATGATTCTATTTTTTTTTATCCATTTAGCACTTCTTTGTCTGACAGGGCAGCAATTCATTTACAACCCCAGAGTTTCTGCACGCAACTTCTCATCTTAAAAATGGTTGACATTTTCAATAACGCAATGTTCAACCCCATACACTCTGCGTCTTGAATATTTTTTAATTAAATCTCAGTGAGATTAAATCTGCTAGTCTTTTGCTCTCTGGAGTCCTGTAGAAAATCTGTATCTCTGTGGGGAAGGGGTTAATGGACTGAATCCCAAGGCTGAGATTGGAGAACCAAATTAAATATACTTGCCCCCCTCCTTTCCTTCTCAGTTACATGCTTTAAAACAGCCTTCGTCAGCACTAGGAAAAAAAAAGTAGACGAGGCTGATACACACACACAAACATTTCCCCGAGGACTCAGTACATTTATATATGCTGAGCTATGGTAGTCCAAGCTTTTTAATCCTTGTGATTCGTGGTCTCCCTCATGGAAGAATTTTAGAATTAATGAATTACAATTAAAACTTTAAAAGAAAATCTGGGAAACAGCTGACTAATGTGGTCAATGGTAAGAACGTAGAGAGTTAAGACATCGATACCTTGCAGCAAAAGGATTTTGTGTCTCGTTATTCCTATGGTACATCAGGATCAATAGAGATGTATTAATCTTTTGCCGATTCTCTAGAGTTGCCTGAAACTTTGACCAATCACTTGTGTTAATAGCGCAGTAACATTAGACCCACTTTGAAACTAAAGGGACAAGACCCCATCCATCAACCATCAATGTAAAGTATTTATTATTATTATTATTATTATTATTATACATTTTTATAGCGCCATTTATTCCATGGCGCTTTACATGTGAATACGGGGCAAATATAGACAAATACATTAAACATGAGCAGATAACAAGGCACACGAGTACATAAGGAGGGAGGACCCTGCCCGCGACATAGATACTGTATTTGCAACGCATGGTTGTCCATGGTTAATGACCCATTTGTGGGTTAGGTCATCAATATGAGATGGGTGGGGTGCCAGCTAAAATCTGCACTGGTAGCAGCCACATATAAGCAATTTACACAGCAGCCCCATAAATTGCTTAGTGGCCGCTGACCAGTTCTGCACTGGTGGGGGCCCATTCAAGGGACTGGGAGATAAAGTGCATTATTTGGCAGCATCCACTAAGCAATGCGTGAGACTACACTTATAGATTTCAGCTGGCCAGTTGGGATTCCAGGTATTGGATGTGATCTCACATTGATGACATATCCAAATATGCAGGGATAGACGGGTCAGGGTCCAAAAGGTCAGGAAGAATGACATTGGGTCATCAGGCAATCCTTTTACAAGCTAAAGTAGACATCCAGGAATAATTAAGAAAATAATTTTTCCTCCCTATATTCCAAGAGCCATAAATATTTTTCCATCCATAAAGGGTCCCAAAGGATGGAGGGGGAGCGGCAGCTGCGTAGCAGTGGGTCACAGGAGGCAGGAGCAGACTACTGCGGCTAACTCCTGTGCTCACTGCTGCCTTCTGTAATAGCGCTCACAGTGTCAGCCGCATCCGCTGGCTTCCTGTTACTGCTGGGCGGTCAATTGTGCCTGCTACTTAAGAAAAAGGAATATTCACTTCGCTCCATTCCCATGGTAGAGGAGAGAAGTGAATATCATTTCTCTTTAGTAGTTTGCATATGTGACCACCCTGTTGCTGCAGGAAGCCAGCGACTTTGGCTGACACTGTTCACCCTACTATATAGGAAAGAATACTCACTGCCCTCCATGCACATAGTCTTGGCGTGGAGAGCAGTGAGTATTCTGGCAGCTTTGCTTGTAACCAGCGCATTACGTCCCTGCCATGTGCTGCTTACAAGCATAAAGCAGCTGCTGGCAACAGAACAAGACACTGCGAGGAAGCACAGGACGGAAATATTATGGTTTATTTTTTTAAATGTTTTTTGATGGGGGCCATGCATATAAGGATAGGGATCAGGAGCCATGCATACAAGTATAGGGATAAGGAACCATGCATACAAGGATAGGGATGAGGAGCCATGCCGACCAGGATAGGGATGAGGGGGTCATGCATACCAGGATAGGGATGAAGAGCCATGCATACAAGGATAGGGATGAGGAGCCATGTGTTAGGTGCCGAGTTCCTGCTGCTGCACAGGGGGAATCTTGAACCACCTCCGCTGTGGTCTCCCATTCTTCTCCAGTCGCAGTGGAACCTGCCCAGCGGAGATGTCGGTCTCAGCGCCTGGCTCAGTCAGATACTGTGCGCTTGGTTACTGCTGATCTTCCAGGCTCAGCCATTGTAACCAGCACTGTTCAGCGGCAAGCAGGCGCTCCTGGGACTGTCCTGCTTTTCCGCTACTGAGCATGCCCAAGGGACGACCTCTCATTGGAGGTCGGGGGTCACATGCGCAGGACCTGAAGCAGTTCCTATTGGACCACTAGGAAGGTTCTGGAGAGCTTTCTCTATAAAAGGTTCGCATGGCCGCACGGCCATGTGCTAGTATCAACTTATGTTTATGAGCTAAGGTACTTTGTGGTCTGTGTCAGCATGTGCTCAGGGTCGGCTGTATAGCCACTAGAATTCCGGCACCTCCGGAGAGGAGTTTGTGTGTGTGAATTTAGGGCTGGCGTATAGCCACTAGAATTCCAGCACCTCCGGAGAGGAGTTGTTTGTGTGCTGTGGTTGACTGAACGACCACTGTACACTACCTGCTCCGTTAGTGAGCTGTGATCCTCTGTAAGGTTAACAGAGCACAGCATTACCTTAATCCCGGCAACTCTGAAGCAACGGGTTCGCTCCTATACAGACCAGGTGACTGAACCCGTGTCTTTTCAGGCATAGTACCGCCATATAGTGCCACCATCTACTAGCAGCAGGTTGCACTCCTGCACGGTGGACCCCGGGCTGCGAACACACCTATACTATCTCCATATTTACTTGGTGCGTTCCGCCATCCCTAACAGTATACTAGCACCAGGGTCTGGCTAGTAATGGCGGACGAACAGCGACTGCAGCGGTACATCCAGCAGCTGGAGGGCTGGTTGGCGGCTCTCGAGTACACAACCTCAGCTGTGGATGTTACCGCAGTAGCTGTTCAGGCTGCTAGCGTGGCTGCATCTAGTTTGTCCACTGCCACCTCTGTTCTGACCTTATCCCGCCTCCCGCTGCCAGATAGGTACTCTGGTGATAGCAAGTCATGCAGGGGATTCGTGAACCAGTGTGCAATACACCTTGAGCTCCTGGCTGCACGTTTCCCCTCAGAGCAGGCTAAAGTGGGATTCATTATATCCCTCTTGTCGGACAGGGCATTGGAGTGGGCTACGCCGCTGTGGGAGCGCGACGATCATGTGGTGCAGAGTGCTCTCCGATTCCTGAGCACTCTGAAACTGGTCTTTTTGGGACATCAAGCCACTCATGATACGGAGCTCCAACTGCTGGCACTGACACAGGGCTCATCCTTTGGTCAGCCATTTTTCCGTCTGCTTCCGGACTTTAGCATCTGAGCTGGAGTGGCCGGATAAAGCCCTCATCCCTGTATTTTGGAGGGGGCTGGCTGACCATATAAAGGACGCTTTGGCCACTAGGGAAATTACCGCCACACTGGAGAAGCTAATAGCTGTTTCAACTCGCATCGACCTTCGTTTTAACGAGCGAAGGTTGGAGCGAGCCCAGTGTAGGCAGAGGTTTCGATTGGCTCCCACCTTCGTCATACCTCTGGAATCTCCGGTCCAGGTGTCCGAGCCACATGAGGCCAAAGAGGTGTCACGAGCGGGATTTACAGTACAGACCAAAAGTTTCGACACACCTTCTCATTTAAAGATTTTTCTGTATTTTCATGACTATGAAAACTGTACATTCCCATTGAAGGCATCAAAACTAGGAATTAACACATATGGAATTATATACTTAACAAAAAGTGTGAAACAACTGAAAATATGTCTTATAATTTAGGTTCTTCAAAGTAGCCACTTTTTGCTTTGATGACTGCTTTGCACACTCTTGGCATTCTCTTGATAAGCTTCAACAGGTAGTCACCGGGAATGGTTTTCGCTTCACAGGTGTGCCCTGTCAGGTTTAATAAGTGGGATTTCTTGCCTTATAAATTGTGGAAGACCAAGTCACCTCTGCTTCTGAGGATAAGCTTATCCGAGTCACCAGCCTCAGAAATCGCAGGTTAACAGCAGCTCAGATTAGAGACCAGGTCAATGCCACACAGAGTTCTAGCAGCAGGCACATCTCTACAACAACTGTTAAGAGGAGACTTTGTGCAGCAGGCCTTCATGGTAAAATAGCTGCTAGGAAACCACTGCTAAGGACAGGCAACAAGCAGAAGAGACTTGTTTGGGCTAAAGAACACAAGGAATGGACATTAGACCAGTGGAAATCTGTGCTTTGGTCTGATGAGTCCAAAATTGAGATCTATGGTTCCAACCACCGTGTTTTTGTGCGACGCAGAAAAGGTGAATGGATGGACTCTACATGCCTGGTTCCCACCGTGAAGCATGGAGGAGGAGGTGTGATGGTGTGGGGGTGCTTTGCTGGTGACACTGTTGGGGATTTATTCAAAATTGAAGGCATACTGAACCAGCATGGCTACCACAGCATCTTGCAGCGGCATGCTATTCCATCTGGTTTGCGTTTAGTTGGACCATCATTTATTTTTCAACAGGGCAAGAACCCCCAACTCACCTACAGGCTGTGTAAGGGCTATATGACCAAGAAGGAGAGTGATGAGGTGCTATACCAGATGACCTGGCCTCCACAGCCACTAGACCTGAACCCAATCGAGATGGTTTGGGGTGAGCTGGACCGCAGAGTGAAGGCAAAAGTGCAAACAAGTGCAAAGCATCTCTGGGAACTCCTTCAAGATTGTTGGACGACCATTTCTGGTGACTACCTCTTGAAGCTCATCAAGAGAATGCCAAAAGTGTGCAAAGCAGTCATCAAAGCAAAAGGTGGCTACTTTGAAGAACCTAGAACATAAGACATAATTTCAGTTGTTTCACACTTTTTTGTTAAGTATATAATTCCACATGTGTTAATTCATAGTTTTGATGCCTTCAGTGTAAATGTACAATTTTCATAGTTATGAAAATACAGAAAAATCTTTAAATGAGAAGGTGTGTCCAAACTTTTGGTCTGTACTGTAAGTCCCAGACCGCTCGTGCACTCAAGGTCTGTCATGTCTGCCGGCAGTCAGGACATCTTGCTTCCAGATGTTCCCAGCGGTCGGGAGAATGTCAGCGTCTAGTGGATGTAGTAGGTGGTACAGTAGACACGGCAATGTTTTCCTCTAAACTGTCATTCAAAGGGACAATCATTTTAGGCCCAACCACTCTTACAGTCGAGCTTTGTGTGGATTCCGGAGCAGAAGGGAATTTTATGTCCTCTGCCTTTGCCCAACGCCACGCAATACCCCTGGTGATGCTCACCAAGCCGGTGAATGTATGAGTGGTGAATGGGTCGACTCTGCCCTCACAAATAACACACCAGACCATCCCATTTGGGTCTAGTGGAACTAGGATGGGCATCCCTCTATCGGTTGTGCTGTCGGCTAGTCTCTAATTTACATCCCATTTACTTTGTCCATATCTCCATCCCATCAGGAGATTATCTTCCAGCTTGTCATTCCCGAGGTAATTGATGAGGTTCTGTTAGGGATACCATGGCTATTCTACCATTCTCCTCATATAGAGTGGTCTTCTGGGAGAATTCTGGGATGGAGAGAGTCTTGTGAGGGTAGATGTCTGAGGGAGTGCGTTCAGGTTGCTACAACTGAAGTACCCGCAGATCTTTCCTTTCTCCCCAAGCACTTTTGGCCCTATGCGGACGTGTTCTCCAAGAGGTCTGCGGAGACCCTTCCACCCCACCGCCCCTATGACTGTCCTATTGACCTCTTGCCTGTGCAGAGCCTCCCCGGGGTCGAGTCTATCCCCTTTCTCTCCTGGAGACGGAGGCCAGGACCCAATACATTCAGGAGAATCTGGTAAGAGGATTCATTAGGAAGTCAGTGTCACCTGCAGGGGTGGAGTTCTTCTTCGTGCAGAAGAACAAAGGAGAATTACGTCCATGCATAGATTACAGGGGTCTTAACGCCATCACCGTTAAGCCATTACTTGCCAAATTAGCAATTTTCATTTTAATTTTTTTTTAATGACAGATTTTTAATGATTTGGGTCCTAATGAATCAGAAACATAATTTGCTAAATTTTTTCAAGTACGGATTTTTCAGAAAAGGGCGTCCCAATATTCAATTAAAAATGACAATGACATGATTTCCTATTTTGTATACATTCATTTTACAAACACAACACAAAAAATTGGACCTAATATAAAAATTATAAAATCTTAGTTGCTAGAAGCTAAAGATTAGGCGTCCCAAAAAAAGGACATTGATAGATAGTGGGTTAAGAACAAATACCCTCTGCATCTGATATCAGAGCTATTCGACAGGTTGCGGGGAGTGTCGGTATTTACTAAACTAGATCTGTGGGGTGCTTACAACCTGATTCACATCCGTGAGGGGGACGAATGGAAAACGGCATTTAACACCAGGGACAGGCACTATGAATACCCGGTGATGCCCTTCGGGCTCTGTAATACCCCTGCCGTTTTCCAAGACTTTGTGAATGATATCTTCTAGGATATGTTCTCCACCTCGGTCGTAGTCTATCTGGATGATATTCTCATCTACTCTCCAGATATAGACTCCCACCGGAGAGATGTTTGCAAAGTCTTCGACCTCCTACTGGCAAACTCCCTCTATGCCAAGTTGGAGAAGTATGTGTTTGAGCAGGAGTCCTTGCCTTTCCTTGGCTATATCATCTCTGCCCAGGGATTCGCTATGGATCCTGCCAAGCTACAGGCTGTGATGGACTGGCAGGAACCCCATTCTCTCAAAGCGGTGCAGCACATTATGGGGTTCATTAATTACTATCGCCAGTTCATTCCCCACTTCTCAACTTTGGTAGCTCCCTTGGTTGCCCTCACCAAAAAGGGAGAAAATCTCAAATTGTGGTCGGACAAGGTTTCCAGAGCCTTTCTCTCAATTAAGTCACACTTCGCTAGTGCTCCCTTTTTACATCGACCCGATGTTGATAAACCTTTTATTATGGAGGTGGATGCCTCTTCCGTCGGTGCTGGAGCAGTTCTCTTCCAGAAGGATGCTCAAGGTCGGAAGCATCCTTGCTTCTTCTTCTTCAAGACCTTTACACCAGCGGAGAGGAATTTTTCCATCGGGGACAGGGAGTTCCTAGCCATGAAGTTGGCTTTCTCGGAGTGCAGACACCTCCTGGAGGGGGCCCGCTTTCCCTTCCAAGTCTTCACTCACCACAAGAATTTGGTCTATATACAGACTGCCCAGTGGCTAAATTCTCGCCAGGCCAGATGGTCCCTGTTCTTCTCCCGGTTCCATTTCACCCTCCATTTTCTCTCCGGGGAGAACAATATTCGTGTCAATGCTCTCTCCCGCTCCGTAGTGTCATCAGCGGAGGAGGAGGAACCTGGGCTGATTGTCCCTTCTGAGAGCCTGAGGACCATAGCTCCACTTTCGCTAGGGTCTGTGCCCCCGGGCAAGACTTTTATGTCATCAAATTTGTGACCAGAGGTTCTCTCTTGGGTTAAGTCGTCCAGAGTGGGTGGACACTTTGGTATGTACTGGTGGCCGCATATGGCCTGTGACGTTGGAGACTATATTCGGGCGTGTGTCTCCTGCGCCAAGAATAAGTCTCCTCGACAGCGGCCAGCTGGGTTACTTTAATCCCTGCTGGTGGCAGACAGGCCCTGGGAGATGGTCGGGATGGACTTTGTGGTGGGGTTACCCAAGTCCCGTGGTTGCACCATAATTTGGGTAATCACCGACTATTTTTCTAAAATGGTGCACTTGGTGCCACTTCCACGGCTACCTTCTGCACAGGCCTTGGCAGCGTTGTTTTTTAAACACATTTTCTGCCTACACGGTATGCCGGACAAAATTGTCAGTGACCAGGGTCCCCAGTTTGCGTCTTGGTTCTGGAGAGAGCTCTGTCGTCTACTCAGCATCTAGCTGAATCTCTCTTCAGCATACCATCCCGAGACAAATGGGTTGGTAGAGAGGGCCAACCAGACCTTGGTCACATATCTGCGACATTTTGTTTCTGCTAGGCAGGATAACTGGGCATCCTTGCTACTGTGGGCGGAATTTGCGCTAAATAATGCCATAGCCGACTCCACTTGGACAGACCCAATTCCTCCTTAACTAAGGCGAGCATCCGCGGGTTCCTGTGTCTATGCCCGTGTCTTAGGCCGATTCCAGGGTGGCAGACTGGGCTGTGGAGGCACGGGACATTTGGGACCGCAATCAGGATGCTATCCGGGCTTCCAAGGAGAGAATGAGGTCCTCCGCCGATGTTCATTGGCGCCCCGCTCTGACCTTTGCTCCTGGGGACTTAGTGTGGCTCTCCGCCAGTAACATCAGGCTGCGAGTTGAGTCCGCTAAGTTTGCACCTCGCTACTTGGGTCCCTTCAAGGTCCTGGAACAGATTAATCCTGTGGTCTACCGTCTGGCCCTTACTCCACGCCTAGGTATCACCGACAACTTTCATGTGTCTCTTCTTAAGCTGTTCACATGTCCCGATTTTCTGAGTCATCTGCCGGGACATCAGGTTCATCTACGGATGATTATGAGGTGAATGCTATCTTGGGGTGTAAGGTGGTACGTGGTAAAAAAATTTATTTAGTGGATTGGAAGGACTATGGCCCAGAAGACAGGTCCTGGGAGCCTGCTGAGCACATTCGGGCTCCATAACTTATTGCTGCCTTTGAGCATAGCGAGGCCCAAGGAGGGGGGCCCTAGGAGAGGGGGTAATGTTAGGCGTCGAGTTCCCACCGCTGCTTAGGGGGAATCTCGAGCCACCTCCGCTGTGGTCTCCCATTCTTCTCTAGCCACAGTGGAACCTGCCCAGCGGAGACGTCGGTCTCAGCGTCTGGCTCAGTCAGATACTGTGCGCTTGGTTACTGCTGATCTTCCAGGCTCAGCCAGTGTAACCAGCACTGTTCAGCGGCAAGCAGATGCTCCTGGGACTAAGTTCCACTTTTCCGCTATTGAACATGCTGTGTTGTGACTGGTGGTCGTATGGTTAATGGGAGGTATGTGTCACAGGGATGGATGCTCCCTGCGATGCAACCCGGAGTGTTGTGAATTCTGTGGCTGAGTTCACTTCTGTGGTCACAAGTGGTATTGCAGTCTCTGGGCTTCCTCCCTCAGGTGTTTTGGTGAGCTCGTTGGCTGCCTTGCTATTTAGCTCCACCTGAGTCTGTCTTCCTTGCTCCTTGTCAATGTTCCAGTGTTGGATCTGAGCTACTGCATCTTTCCTTGGGCCTGCTGCTCTGCTAGATAAGTTCTCTAGTTTGTTTTCTGTTTTTTCTGTCCAGCTTGCTATTAACTTTTGCTGGAAGCTCTGAGAAGCAAAGGGGTGCACCGCCGTGCTGTTAGTTCGGCACGGTGGGTCTTTTTGCCCCTTTGCGTGGTTTTCGTTTTAGGGTTTTTTGTAGACTGCATAGTTCTCTTTGCTATCCTCGCTCTGTCTAGAATATCGGGCCTCACTTTGCTGAATCTATTTCATCCCTACGTTTTGTCTTTTCATCTTGCTAACAGTCATTATATGTGGGGGGCTGCCTATTCCTTTGGGGTATTTCTCTGAGGTAAGTCAGGCTTGTATTTCTATCTTCAGGCTAGTCAGCTCCTCAGGCAGTGCCGAGTTGCATAGGTAGTTGATAGGCGCAATCCACTGCTGCTTACAGTTGTGTGAGGATAGATCAGGTACTGCAGTCTACAGAGATTCCACGTCTCAGAGCTCGTCCTATTGTTTTTGGTTATTGCCAGATCTCTGTATGTGCGCTGATTACTGCACGCTGTGTTGCCTGATTGCCAGCCATAACAGTACAAGGAGCCCTTCAATGATTTCCAATAGAGGGAAAAAAGAAATCCTGACATCATTTGTTTTTCTTAGCTCTGTCTTCAGTCTTTTTTTCCCCCTAGACATTAGAGTGCTTCAGGACACAGCTGTGGACATGGATATTCAGGCTCTGTGCTCCTCAATGGATAATCTCGTTGTAAATGTACAAAAGATTCAAGATACTATTGATCAGAAATCGATGCTAGAACCAAGAATTCCGATTCCTGATTTGTTTTTTGGTGACAGAACTAAGTTCCTGAGCTTCAGAAATAATTGTAAGCTATTTTTGGCCTTGAAACCTCATTCTTCTGGTAATCCTATTCAACAGGTTTTGATTATTATTTCTTTTTTGCGCGGCGACCCACAGGACTGGGCGTTTTCTCTTGCACCAGGAGATTCTGCATTGAGTAATGTTGATGCATTTTTCCAGGTGCTGGGATTGCTTTACGATGAGCCTAATTCAGTGGATCAAGCTGAGAAAAATCTGCTGGCTTTATGCCAGGGTCAGGATGATGTAGAAGTATATTGTCAGAAATTTAGGAAATTGTCAGTACTCACTCTGTGGAATGAATCTGCACTAGCGGCTTTGTTCAGAAAGGGTCTCTCTGAAGCTCTTAAGGATGTAATGGTGGGATTTCCTATGCCTGCTGGTTTGAATGAGTCTATGTCCTTGGCCATTCAGATCGGTCGTCGCTTGCGCGAGCGTAAATCTGTGCACCATCTGGCGGTATTGTCTGAGAGTAAGCCTGAGCCTATGCAGTGCGACAGGACTATGACTAAAGTAGAACGGCACGAACACAGACGTCTGAACAGACTGTGTTTCTATTGTGGTGATTCTACTCATGCTATTTCTAATTGTCCTAAACGCACTAGGCGGTTCGATAGCTCTGCCGTTATTGGTACTGTACAGTCCAAATTCCTTTTGTCCATTACCTTAATGTGCTCTTTGTCATCATATTCTGTCATGGCGTTTGTGGATTCAGGCGCTGCCCTGAATCTGATGGATTTGGATTATGCTAAACGTTGTGGATTTTTCTTGGAGCCTTTGCGGTGTCCTATTCCGTTGAGAGGAATTGATGCTACACCTTTGGCCAAGAATAAGCCTCAGTACTGGGCCCAGCTGACCATGTGCATGGCTCCTGCACATCAGGAAGTTATTCGCTTTTTGGTACTGCATAATTTGCATGATGTGGTCGTGTTGGGGTTGCCATGGCTACAAACCCATAATCCAGTATTGGATTGGAACTCTATGTCGGTAACCAGCTGGGGTTGTCAGGGAGTACATGGTGATGTTCCATTTTTGTCTATTTCGTCATCCATTCCTTCTGACATCCCAGAGTTCTTGTCGGACTTTCAGGATGTATTTGAAGAGTCCAAGTCTGATGCCCTACCTCCGCATAGGAATTGTGATTGTGCTATCGATTTGATTCCTGGTAGTAAATTCCCTAAGGGTCGTTTATTTAATTTGTCCGTACCTGAACACACCGCTATGCGCAGTTATGTGAAGGAGTCCCTGGAGAAGGGACATATTCGCCCATCGTCGTCACCATTGGGAGCAGGGTTCTTTTTTGTAGCCAAGAAGGATGGTTCGCTAAGACCGTGTATTGATTACCGCCTTCTTAATAAGATCACTGTTAAATTTCAGTATCCCTTGCCATTGATTTCTGACTTGTTTGCTCGGATTAAGGGGGCTAGTTGGTTTACTAAGATTGATCTTCGTGGTGCGTATAATCTGGTGAGAATCAGGCAGGGAGATGAATGGAAAACGGCATTTAATACGCCCGAGGGTCATTTTGAGTATCTGGTGATGCCGTTCGGACTTGCCAATGCTCCATCTGTTTTTCAGTCTTTTATGCATGACATTTTCCGTGAGTATCTGGATAAATTCTTGATTGTTTACTTGGATGACATTTTGATCTTCTCAGATGATTGGGAGTCTCATGTGAAGCAAGTCAGAATGGTTTTCCAGGTACTGCGTGCTAATTCCTTGTTCGTGAAGGGATCAAAGTGTCTCTTCGGTGTGCAGAAAGTTTCATTTTTGGGGTTCATCTTTTCCCCTTCTACTATCGAGATGGATCCGGTTAAGGTTCAGGCCATCCAGGATTGGACTCAGCCGACAGCTCTAAAAAGTCTGCAGAAATTCCTGGGCTTTGCTAATTTTTATCGTCGCTTCATCTGTAATTTTTCTAGCATTGCCAGACCATTGACCGATTTGACCAAGAAGGGTGCTGATTTGGTTAATTGGTCTTCTGCTGCCGTGGAAGCTTTTCAGGAGTTGAAGCGTCGTTTTTGCTGTGCCCCTGTGTTGTGTCAACCTGATGTTTCTCTTCCGTTCCAGGTCGAGGTTGATGCTTCTGAGATTGGTGCAGGGGCGGTTTTGTCACAGAGAGGTTCTGGTTGCTCAGTGTTCAAACCATGTGCTTTCTTTTCCAGGAAATTTTCTGCTGCTGAGCGTAATTATGATGTGGGCAACCGAGAGTTGCTGGCCATGAAGTGGGCATTCGAGGAGTGGCGTCATTGGCTTGAGGGTGCTAAGCATCGCGTGGTGGTTTTGACTGATCATAAGAACCTTACTTATCTTGAGTCTGCCAAGCGCTTGAATCCTAGACAGGCCCGTTGGTCGTTATTTTTTGCTCGTTTTGATTTTGTGATTTCATACCTTCCGGGCTCTAAAAATGTGAAGGCGGATGCTCTGTCTAGGAGTTTTGTGCCCGACTCTCCGGGGTTATCTGAGCCGGCGAGTATCCTCAAGGAAGGAGTCATTGTGTCTGCCATCTCCCCTGATTTGCGGAGAGTGTTGCAGAAATTTCAGGCTAATAAACCTGATCGTTGTCCGGCCGAGAAACTGTTCGTCCCTGATAGGTGGACTAGTAAAGTTATCTCTGAACTTCATTGTTCGGTGCTGGCCGGTCATCCAGGAATCTTTGGTACCAGGGAGTTGGTTGCTAGATCCTTCTGGTGGCCATCTCTGTCACGGGATGTGCGTGCTTTTGTGCAGTCCTGTGGAATTTGTGCTAGGGCTAAGCCCTGCTGTTCACGTGCCAGTGGGTTGCTTTTGCCCTTGCCGGTCCCGAAGAGGCCTTGGACACATATTTCGATGGATTTCATTTCTGACCTTCCCGTTTCTCAAAAAATGTCGGTCATTTGGGTGGTCTGTGATCGCTTTTCTAAAATGGTCCATCTGGTGCCCTTGGTTAAATTGCCTTCCTCCTCTGATTTGGTGCCTTTGTTCTTCCAGCATGTGGTTCGTTTACATGGCATTCCTGAGAATATTGTTTCTGACAGAGGTTCCCAGTTTGTCTCGAGGTTCTGGCGAGCCTTTTGTGGTAGGATGGGCATTGACCTATCTTTTTCCTCGGCCTTCCATCCTCAGACTAATGGCCAGACCGAACGAACCAATCAGACCTTGGAAACATATCTGAGATGTTTTGTTTCCGCTGACCAGGATGATTGGGTGTCATTTTTGCCGTTGGCTGAGTTCGCCCTTAATAATCGGGCCAGCTCGGCTACCTTGGTCTCTCCATTTTTCTGCAATTCTGGGTTCCATCCTCGTTTCTCTTCAGGACAGGTTGAGTCTTCGGACTGTCCTGGTGTGGATTATTTGGTGGACAGGTTGCAGCAGATCTGGACTCAGGTAGTGGACAATTTGACCTTGTCCCAGGAGAAGGCTCAGCTTTTCGCTAATCGCAGACGCCGTGTGGGACCCCGACTTCGTGTTGGGGATCTGGTTTGGTTATCTTCTCGTCATATACCTATGAAGGTTTCCTCTCCTAAATTTAAACCTCGTTTTATTGGTCCGTATAGGATTTCTGAGATTCTCAATCCGGTGTCTTTTCGTCTGACCCTCCCAGACTCCTTTTCCATACATAATGTATTCCATAGGTCATTGTTGAGGAGATACGTGGCACCTATGGTTCCATCTGTGGAGCCTCCTGCCCCTGTTTTGGTGGAGGGGGAATTGGAGTATATTGTGGAGAAGATTTTGGATTCTCGTGTCTCTAGACGGAAACTCCAGTATCTGGTCAAATGGAAGGGTTATGCTCAGGAAGATAATTCCTGGGTTTTTGCCTCTGATGTCCATGCCCCAGATCTTGTTCGTGCCTTTCATGTGGCTCATCCTGGTCGGCCTGGGGGTTCTGGTGAGGGTTCGGTGACCCCTCCTCAAGGGGGGGGTACTGTTGTGAATTCTGTGGCTGAGTTCACTTCTGTGGTCACAAGTGGTATTGCAGTCTCTGGGCTTCCTCCCTCAGGTGTTTTGGTGAGCTCGTTGGCTGCCTTGCTATTTAGCTCCACCTGAGTCTGTCTTCCTTGCTCCTTGTCAATGTTCCAGTGTTGGATCTGAGCTACTGCATCT
Source organism: Ranitomeya imitator (assembly GCF_032444005.1). Taxonomy (NCBI): domain Eukaryota; kingdom Metazoa; phylum Chordata; class Amphibia; order Anura; family Dendrobatidae; genus Ranitomeya; species Ranitomeya imitator. The sequence goes on along the minus strand of NC_091284.1, from coordinate 735,644,106 downwards.
TTCCTTGGGCCTGCTGCTCTGCTAGATAAGTGCTTCTAGTTTGTTTTCTGTTTTTTCTGTCCAGCTTGCTATTAACTTTTGCTGGAAGCTCTGAGAAGCAAAGGGGTGCACCGCCGTGCTGTTAGTTCGGCACGGTGGGTCTTTTTGCCCCTTTGCGTGGTTTTCGTTTTAGGGTTTTTTGTAGACTGCATAGTTCTCTTTGCTATCCTCGCTCTGTCTAGAATATCGGGCCTCACTTTGCTGAATCTATTTCATCCCTACGTTTTGTCTTTTCATCTTGCTAACAGTCATTATATGTGGGGGGCTGCCTATTCCTTTGGGGTATTTCTCTGAGGTAAGTCAGGCTTGTATTTCTATCTTCAGGCTAGTCAGCTCCTCAGGCAGTGCCGAGTTGCATAGGTAGTTGATAGGCGCAATCCACTGCTGCTTACAGTTGTGTGAGGATAGATCAGGTACTGCAGTCTACAGAGATTCCACGTCTCAGAGCTCGTCCTATTGTTTTTGGTTATTGCCAGATCTCTGTATGTGCGCTGATTACTGCACGCTGTGTTGCCTGATTGCCAGCCATAACACCGGAGTATTTTGTCTTTAGTTCATGTGAGCACTAAAGATGTCATTTAGTGCACCTGGGTCCGGGTTGCGGGTAGCTATGAGAGATGGGAGGGTCTGGCTACCCATTTACATCACCTTTGAGTGGGGGCGCTAACTGTACCCTTTTTCCCTGCAGGAGGTTGAGGACCTGCAGTGATGTCATGATCATGTGATAAATGCATGTGATGTTACCTCACCTGTGGTGTGGTTACAGGCTACCTAAAAGAGGTGTGTTTAGCTGCACATGGTAGTGAGTCTTTGGGAGTCTGCCAGTGTGGACAGACTTCCATGTGTCCAAGCTGGACACTACAGAGTGGTCTGTGGCTTCAGATAGAGCCTGAGTGCTGGGCATTGCACAGCCTGTGTGCCTTCAGGCCTGAGAGAGCAGAGCTTTTCTATGGACATTAATGCTGTGTCGGCCTGATGTATAGACTGTTTATGGAGCACCCCCAGACACAGGGCCACAAGTCACTCGGTACCGGTCCCTTCTCCTTCGGTTCTGCGGTTGTCACGGTGGCTGGACCCGGTCGTGACCCTGCTAAGGGGCATCCAATGAAAATGGTAGTACAGTCTGTCAGTAGTTCGTGACGCCACCTGTGGTGTTCGGTCAGGGCGACCGACGCTGTTGTGGGGTCCGCTGGGGTGATGGAATGGCAGCTGGATGGTATACCTTCCCACAGGTGAAGTATGTCCCCAGGGCTTCCCAGTAAGGTAGATGATGATGGTGTGAGGTGCAGGCAATAACGAGGACACAGGGTTGCAGTCTCTTTACCTTTTACTGAAGGCTTCAGTACACTCAGTCCAGAGCACGTTCAACCGGGCTATCAGAGACTGGCCGGTCCGATGGGCACATCCAGAGTTTCCCTCGCAGATGGAAATCGTTGCCTACCAATAGCGCCTGTGTGTTGTAGTCCTACCCTGCTGAGCATTCGGAATAGTCCTCACAACTGCTGTTCTCTTTAGTTCGTTCTCTACAGCTCTCTCTCTCTCTCGTTCTTTGGTTCCAGATGTTGCTAGTTTCTAACGTCCCCCCAGATAAAGTATGGCTAGGACGCCACCAGTTTGACGGGAAGGCTTGGAGGTCTTCCGGGACACTAGAGACGCCCCTCTCCCAATGTTGCCCCCTATGTCTTCGTAGGTGTAAAAGGTAGACAGCCAACCTATAATCAACTGTCCAGCGGAATTTGAAGTAAGGCCTGAAGTCAGTTACTCCTACGGTGATCCGGCCACCAACTACACGCCTCAGTAAGATGTTGCCTTCCTCTCTCTGCACGACTCTTACTGGCTCTCCTTTGTGCTGATCTCGTTTACACTGTTCCACAATATTCTTCCCCTCTTGTCTCTTCCTTAGGATACCGCCGCAAGGTGTGCAGGCGCGGTTCCGTTACGTTCTGTTCTGTCGCTAGGCACCTGCCAGGTTCCCACGCCTGACAGAGACCCCCCTGTGTCTTCTCCCCGCAACACCCCCTGCCACGGGATGTTGCCTGGTTCCAACCCAGTCAGCTTCTGACTAACTTCCTCCCCAGCCCCTAGTTTTACCAGTGTGAGGAGTGGCCCAATAAATAAAGCATTTGCTCCCCCTAGTGGCCGGAGTGTGAAGTGTAATGTGTTCTGGTGATACCTGGTCAGGAGAACTCTTTAGTGCCATCGGACGTACCGCTCCTCGCCTTGTGGCCATACTGCAACGACCAGGTCTCTGGGGCGCTGCATTTATCTTTTTGTGGCTGCCTTGGTGGTTTATGGAGCAAATAAACCCACATGGACATTGAAGAGAATGTGCCTCCTGTTTCCTTCTACGCATCTGAGTGAGTACAATCCTTACAATGCCTAAGGGGCGACCTCTCATTGGAGGTCGGGGGTCACATAGTCCTGAAGCAGTTCCTATTGGACCACTAGGAAGGTCCTGGAGAGCTTTCTCTATCAAAGGTTTGCGTGGCCGCACGGCCATGTGCTAGTATCAACTTATGTTTATGAGCTAAGCTACTTTGTGGTCTGTGTCAGCATGTGCTCAGGGTTGGCTGTATAGCCACTATAATTCTGGCACCTCTGGAGAGGAGTTTGTGTTTGTGAATTTAGGGCTGGAGTATAGCCACTAGAAATCCGGCACCTCCGGAGAGGAGTTGTTTGTGTGCTGTTGCTGACTGAACGACCACTGTACGTTACCTGCTCCGTTAGTGAGCTGTGATCCTCTGTCAAGTTAGCAGAGCACAGCGTTACCTTAATCCCGGCGACTCTGTGAAGCAACAGGGTTCGCTCCTGTACAGACCAGGTGACTGAACCCGTGTCTATTCAGGCGTAGTACCGCCATATAGTGCCGTCATCTACTAGCAGCAGGTTCCACTAATGCACAGTGGACCCCGGGCTGCAAACGCACCTATACTATCTCCATATTTACTCGGTGCGTTCCGCCAGCCCTAACACCATGCACACCAGAATATGGATGAGGAGCTATGCAGGCCAGGATAGGGATGAGGAGCCATGCAGACCAGGATAGGGATGAGGAGCTTTGCAAACCAGGATAGGGATTTGAAGCCATGCAGACCAGGATAGGGATGAGGAGCCATGCAGACCAGGATAGAGATGAGGAGGCCATGCATACCAGGATAGGGATGAGGGGGACAATGCAGTTTTTTGTGGTAAAATTAGGTGCCCCAGCTTATGTTAGGATCGGCTTATACTTGAGAATATACGGTATAAATTTTTAAAAAATTATAGTGCTGAAGAAAGAAAAAATTGTGTTTACATATTCTGAGACTTGTAGCGTTTTCAATTTATAGACGATGGAGCTGTTTAACGGCTTATTATTTGTGTGGTGAGTTGACACTATTTTAGGGTAGAGATGACATTTCGATCTCTTTTTATTGCATTTGTTTGCGTTTGAATCCTGCAATTCTGACATAGTGATTTTATTTTTCATTATGGCGTTTATTGATCAGTGTAATTAATCTTATATTAGGTCGTCTTCACAGAAGCACAACAGTGGTAGTTATGGGGTTCTTCAGCTACAACAGCAACCCACAATCACCCCATGATCGTTACATGAAAGGGCCGATGGGTGCTTGGTAGGCACACCCTCCCTGTCAGAGATTGACAGCATGTTTTAAAGTAGTTGACAGCGGCAGGCACAGCTTTGTTCCCCCGGTGGCTGTTGGAGGCAGCTAATGCTGTGTAACACAGCCATCATCTGCCTGGAATGATGGAAGCTCAGGAACTGAGCTGGCATGAAAGATGGGAACTCGACTTATGACATACCCGTATGTTATATGTCGAGAAGGGGCTAAAAGCTGCTATTGGTGGGATTGGCCGACCTAATCTAGCTAATCGACCTAATTGTGGGAAAGTCTAATCATTATCTCCCACAACAAAAGATGTCAATGGAGAGAAGGATCTAGCTTGTCCAATTTCAATCCTTTGTCCAGTAGGGAGATAAGCCATCGCTAGAGGAGTCTCTCATTGAGATCGCAGAAGCGGTAGAGATAGCCGATTGGCCAACTGTTATGTAATGTGTAATGTGTATGGTGGCCGTAACCAATCCCAACATACAGTTCCTGGATCACTTTGCCACCTGGCTTCCACACTTTCTCTCCTGTGACACCCCCACCCTCATCATGGGTGATTTCAACATCCCTGTTGCTTCTCCCCTCTCCCCATCTGCTTCTCACCTTTTATCTCTAACCTCCTTTTTCGGCCTCTCGCAGCATACTAACTCTCCAACGCATGAAGACGGAAACTCCCCCGACTTGGTCTGCTCCCGGCTTTGCTCAGAGGATAATTTCACAAACTCCTCTCTCCCGCTCTCTGACTACAACCTTCTTTTATTCTCCATCAAGAACTGCCATCCCCTTCAGGTCACCCCCACTTTCAACACTTATAGAAACATACAGGCCATTAATACCCAGAAACTTATGAAGAACTTGCAGTCCTCATTGGCCCCAATCTCCTCCATCTCATGTCCTAATTCTGCTCTGAGGCATTACAACGAAACCCTGCAAAGTGCAATGGATGAAGCTGCACCTCCTATACATAGGACAACTTGGCACAGACGGTGACAACCGTGGCACACACTGCAAACAAGTTTCACACAGCGGTGCTCCAGGTGCACCAAACATCTGTGGAGAAAATCTAATCTACCTGAATTTTCATCCATTATAAGTTCATGCTTAAAACATACAACTGTGCCCTTCACCTCTCCAAACAAACCTATTTCATCACCCTCATCACCTCGCTGTCCAATAACCCTAAACGTCTCATTGACACTTTCCAGTCCCTACTCAACCCAAGAGTGCAGGCCCCCACCACGGATCTCCGCGCTGACGATCTGGCCAATAACTTCAAAGAAAAAATCAGGGGAATGATGAAGACGCTCTCATAGCGTCGATACGCGTGGGGCTTTAGTCTCTTTTTACTCCCTGTCACCAGCACCATGTTAGTGGTCAGCACATTTCTGTTTGACCATTTGGACCTTTAGGGCTTTGAACCATAGTGTGTATTTTGGTCACAGGTTCTTGGGTTTTATGCTACCCCATGGCTCCTATGTCTGCACAGCAACTTCGGTAAATATGCTTATGATGTGGTATTCGCACTTAATATTTGGTCTGTGACGTATTATGTCTAGGGATCATAAGGTTTAGCTGGCAGCAGATTGATGCTTATTGCTGTACATTTATTGTCTGGGCAATTTGTATATTATTGGGTGCCTAATGGTATTTCCCTATCTGCCTGGGGGGTTCGCTTGGCCTATTAGCCATGTGTCTGTTTTTTTTTTTAAATGTTTTAATGTGTGCCTTACCTTGTCGTATTTTGTATAAATAAAATAATTTTTTGATGGTTGATCCCACTGGTATACATATCTTTTTCTCTTCTGATTTCTATTGTCTTTTCATGTGCATTTGGTTGATCCCTGATTTATATATGGGGTGCCCGCTATTCCTTTTCAATATTTGCAGCATGTTCAAACATGCAAAATGGTAACACCTGGCAGACAGGATTGGCAATGGAACATGGAAAGCTTGTACATGACAATTGGCAGCTAGTTTACGCTAATGGGATTCCACCTGGAATAAACTCTATGGAAGGTCAGGTCAGACATAGCTAAAATGATTTCAGATTAGTGTTACAAAGATAAAGTGTTCAAAGAATTGAAGACTCGAATTCTGCTTTACTCTCAACCTCAACCTTTTAACTTCAATTCACTTATCATTTCTGCTATAGATTGCTTCATGGTGAATGGGTTATGTTTGACCTACAGTCACGTTTTCTGCACTACGCTACTGCAAAAAATCATTGTGAATTTAAATGACACATTATGTAGTCACAGCCTCTAGAGGGAATTATGCTGAGGTGAAAAAAAAAAGAGCATACGAATTACTGTCCATAATCCCACTAAACCCCGCAGACGGGATAACATTAGACCTATGTTTCTCCACTGCTTCTTTTTGCCGTTTGCAATATTAGCATAATTGGGCAGAGACATTTAAAAATCCAAACAGTGGCATACAAAGAAGAGACCTGAAGCCTATGTTCACACAGAATTTTTTGAGTAATTGTTTTGTAGCGAATCTGCTGCAAAATCCTCTTGAAAAAAACTATGGGAAATCCATTTTGCTATGAGGAGTTTTCAGCTTTTTCTTTTTTTGAAGAGTTTTTGAAAACCACTTAGTGGGGAAAAAAAGTGGATGTCACTTCTTACATGAGAATTTTGTTGGAATTTGCTCCAAGGTAGGCACTGTCAAATTGAAAGGTGCAAAAAAAACACTTCAGTGAAAAACTTCCAAAAATCTTCAGAACCCATCCAGGAAATCCTTTACGTTAATAAATGCCATGCATCCATTCTCGTCCTTGCAACATAAATTGGAGGTTGATTAACCTACCTTTTGTCTATTCAACACGAGAAGCAAGGGAATGAAACTGAAAGGGAGGAGATACAGATTATCTATTAGAAAAAACTTTTTGACAGTGAGGGTGATCGACGAGTGGAACAGGCTACCACAAGAGTTGGTGAGTTCTCTTTCAATGGAAGTCTTCACAGACAGTGGACAGACATCCTTGATTCAGGAAATACTTCTAGAAGATAACTCCTCCAAAAACTTTCCAAATACAAACAAGTTTTTCTATTTGAATAACTTGTCATTTTTGAAACCTCTAAAAACAGTTTAGGATCAAAATAGGATTATAGGTAATGGGAGTGGATGGGAGAAACAAACTGCACTAAGTACAAGATTGGACTGCAGAGAAATGGGGTAAAGTAATTTTCCCTGAATAATGCAGAGACACACACGCATTGTCTATCCAAATAGTCTCTGTTTATTATTGAATATGGTGATCTTTTATAATGCAAGATCAAATGGAATTGAAGCATTGCATAATAAATTGTCAGAAATATGAGTTATACAATTGCTTGTCAAACACATCCTAGGACTCAAGATAAATTACATGAGAAATGTGGGGGACTTTCTATATGTCAGAGTGACCTGGTTCAAAAGTTGAAGTTCTCAGGAAGAATTAGGCTAAATCCACAAAAATTTTGGGGTTGTTGTCCTATATCATCATAGAATTTGGAAACAACAATTTATCCTTGACCAATTTGTGGGAATTGTGAGGAAACTATCAAGCCATAAAAATGTGCGTGTAGACAGATGATAATTGGAACATAGGTCATTCTTGCATAAGACTATTTTCTTGTATTTTGTTAAGTTTAAGGGACAGAACAGATATTAACCATTACTTTAGCAAAGCCTCTTCAGACATGTTTGGGACATGTGGAAGAATGATTGGAAAAGAAAAGGTGAGCGCAATCATAAGTCCTGTGTCATATCAACAGTAAAGAATCCTGAGAACACTCTTTTGTAAGGTTGATTTTCATCTAAGGTACTGGGCTCATTCCTGACATTGCCTGAGAACATTGCCATGAAGAAAGAATGGTATCTAAACATCCTCCAAGAGCAAGTTCTCCTAATGATCCTGGAGGATGAGCAATGTATTTTCCATCATGACACAAGGCAAAAGTGACAAATACGGTAAGTGGATTGGTGAAAAAAATGTTTAAATTTTGTTTTGCGTCCAAGGCCAGTACATTCACCAGATCTCAATCCCATTGTGGACATGTGGTCAATCCTCAAAAGCGGGTAGACAAACACAAACAGAAATTGTGGTCAACTCCAAGCCTATGGCAGACATTTCATCATGATCTTTTTAGGGCATAATTTCATATGTGTTTGTTTGTGGATGTGTTAGTCTTTTTCATACAAGGCTGTCAGAACTTCTTTCGTATTTTTTTTCCATGTGTAGCTGGAGCAAGTGGAAATAAACCCACGCTGTCAGTAGTATAAAATGCAGTAGGAAACCATGTTTTTTTAAAATTTATCAACGCGTTTCGAAGCACAACTGCCTCTTCCTCAGGGTAAACTACAGAAATCTGTTGTAGATGCTGGATTTTTCATGTTTTATTTTAGGTATAGCTGTCAGTGTCTAAGGAAAACTGCACAAGTTAAACACAAGCTCACTTCATTCTATTTACAAGCATCCCTAAAATGATCTTCCGATTAATTTAAAATGTGTCAGAAAATGACCAATTGTTTAACCCTTAAGTGACAAATGATATACTTGTATGTCAGTGCTAGGGTCTACAAAAATGCAGTGAACTCAGCTGCTGAGCTTCCTTCAAATGTGGGAGTTGCTGGGTATATTGTATAAGTGGCATCTGTCTTGCCTGAGCTAAGCTCTGATTGCTGCTGCTAATCATTTAGATGCCCAACTACATAGGCTGCCATTTATAATATATACTGCAATATCTTTGTATTACTGTATATAGTGTAAGCCGTCAGATAATCGCAGTTTGAAGCCTAAAAATACACTAAAAAAAGATTTAAAAATGTTTTTAAAAATTTAGTCACTCGCCTTTTTAACAACCACATAAAATAAAGAAATAGTACTAAAAAAATAAACATATTTGGTAGCACCGTGTCCCTAAGGTTAAGTTCCCACGATGATTTTTTGGTGCTTTTTTAATGCTGTGAATATTCACTACACACAAAAAACAGCGTCTTGTAATTGTAGCACAGTGGATGGAATTTATAGAAATATCACGGTTGTTGTGCTTTTTGTGATGGTGCGTAAACTGACCTGTGGTGCACTTTTTAAATCCCAAATTTGTCAATTTTTCTTGCTGGCACGCTGAGTTCTACGTGCAGATTTTGCACATAGAATTTTTTAGTACGTTTCCACTGCGGAAACACACTAATAATAATAATAATAATAAAAACACATGTAATCAGCACATGACCGTATCAAAAAAAGTTTTGTCAAAGCCAAATACCAGTTTCAAAATGATACAAAAACCACAGGGTCAAAACCATGCATAAAAAATGCAATGAAAAAGCAAAAGTAACCTAATTTTCCAAATTACAGCATTAATCAAAAATTCACCAAATACTCAAAATTGGTAAGTAGCTTTAAACACAGGGCTATCATAATGTAAAATTAATTAATCCATGTGATCAATGCCACAAATTTAAAAAAAAAATCAAAACTCCAGAATTGTAGTTATTCAGTCACCACACTTCCCCAAAAATATAATAAAAAGTGACTAATTTAATAAAAAAATTGCATGTATCCTAAACTGGTATTAATTAAAATGTTAAAATGCTACACAGAAAATAAACTTTCAAACAACTCCAATGGCGGAAAAATAAAAACATTACAGGTCTTGGAAAATGAAGACACAAATTAATTTTTTTTTTAAATTTTGTTACAAACTTCAGAATTTTTATCACTACTTAAACAAAAAAAAAAAATCGATATTTCATGCCAAGTGGAATTCTTCCCCTGTTTTGCAGTATATTGTAAAGTAAAATAAATGGTGTCGTTCAAAACCACAACTTGTCCCGCATAAAACAAGCCCTCATACAGCTTTGTCAACAGAAAAATATTGTTATTGCGCTTCGAAGAACAGGAGGAAAAAAGAAAGAGTAAAAATGAAAAATTACCTGGTCCTTAAAAAGGATCCATCAACATGTCAGGTCCCTTTTACTCTTAACTTATTCCCACTGCTCTCCTGAGTAAGCTGTTTATTATTTTTTTAACTCCACCATACAGTTCCAGAAATGTTGTCCCTTTTGTTTAGTCATAATTTTATTGGCTTTACCATGGGAGTGTTGCTCACGGGTTAATTATGCAGAGCAGTCTAAAGACATGCCCCCGAGCAATCTTGTGAGACAAACCATCTTATAAACACCCTCAAAATTAGCACAAAATTAAAAGGCCCAATCATAGAACAAAATGGCAGATAGAAAAGAAAAACAGAAATGGCATACTCATGGGAGCAGAAGAAATAAAATACTAGTCACTTTTTGACACAGTGACAGTTCCTTTTGATAAGGTTAAAGGGAACCTGTCACCTGAATTTGGAGGGATCGGTTTTCGGTCATATGGGTGGAGTTTTCGGGTGTTTGGTTCACCCTTTCCTTACCCGCTGGCTGCATGCTGGCCGCAATATTGGATTGAGCATGCAGCCAGCGGGTAAGGAAAGGGTGAATCAAACACCTGAAAACTCTGCCCATATGACCGAAAACCAATCCCGCCAAATTCAGGTGACAGGTTCCCTTTAAGTCAGGTTTTGATGTATTTTTAAATACTTTTGAGACGTGTTTTTAAAATTTTCCTTAGTACTGTATTGAAATAATCTTACAATTTTCACTCTGGCCATAAAGCTAATAATTAGCTCAGAGTTCATGTTCTATAGAGATCACTTATTGACAGTAATCTCGTTATCATCGCTGGCGGGATTACAATCAAATGTAAAACCTATATAAAGATAACGCGGGGTTCACATCTGTTTTTAGGAATTCAGTTTGTCTGTTCTATTTTAGGAACAAACAAACGGAAATCATTTTTAAAACGAGTCCGTTGCATGACGGATGAAAAGAGAAGCAAAAGGGAACCATTGATTATTATGGGTCTTGTTAGAACAAGAAAACAAAAGCTGTTCTAAAAACTGACACATAACGGAACGCACGTAGAGGCCATAACAGTCGCTGGGGATATGAATTACGATTTTTTTTGTTCCTAAAGCAAAACAAATAGAATTCCCGAACGCAGATGTGAACCTCAGCTTTACAGAGGATTAGAGATGAGCGGATCTTGACCTCGCTGATCATGAAGTGATACATTGGCTTCAATGCTGCGGCCATTCCAGCATTCTGGGCAGTCTTAGAAATAGAAATTACAACCAGAAAGTTATAAATTTTTTTTAGGTTATACAACATTTTCAGTCATTCAGGAAAGACACAGGACTCACTCAAGATATATTCGTCATTGGAATCAGATTTTTGCCTTTATAAAAACACCGCTTTGGAATAGCAGACTGAAGCGATCGGGTTTCGGATAAGCGGTGTTTATGCAGTAATATTATTTCAGTACAGTTCAAAATGAATGAATCAAGGCCGATTACAGTCTGGTGGCAGTAATTCCACAGAACATCCAGCCTCCTCATATTTGATTGTATTTTAAATTGGAATGAAAGATGTAAAACAATATTGTAAAACTTGCTGTAGCTGTCTCTCAAGCTGTTCCGCGTATTAGGGAGGATGCAGTCAACTCTGTCAAGGGTTGGAAATCATGCAGTTTAATTTTAAAATGTATGAGGGTATTTATCTAAATCTCCTGCCTTCAAATGTGAATCCATATTAAAATCCAGCGCTCTATTTATTTGTTTTATAAGACTCCTGTCGATTTTGCGTCTTAGCTTGTCCTAGTTTTTTTTTTTTTTTTAGCCAAGAGTCTTTTTTGGTGAAATCACAATGTGAGAAGATAGAGGGGGATTTAAAGTGGAAATAAATGCTAAAAAATTAAAATAATCTTTTTGAAATCAACTGGATGAAGTATGTGCTCGCATATATACAGTAAGACTCATTTCTAGTACATTTTTTTACTTCCACTTTTGGATAATTCTTGACTTCAAAGATGAAATCTCTAAAACGGGATATAAAAGGGTTGTTTAGAAAGCCCAAGTTTATAAACCCTAATAAGAAATTCTGAGACAATACAGTATGTCAGAACCCTCATTTATTGGACAGAATAAAGATTGATTGCAAAAGAGCATATCCCCGTCACTACTTGGGTGTCACAGGACCATGGGCTCCTTCCCTGTCCCTACCGCTAGGAATGCCCTAATTCGCCCTGTTCCCCAGATTACTTCTGATGGTGAAGATGCCGGGGCCACATACCTTGCCTTAGCTCCTGAATCTGCCCTCAGTCTGTACCCTTCCCCCACCCAGGGAAGAGGGGAGTTGTAGTGTACTGTAATACATCAAAACCAGACTAACAAGGTAATACCAACAGGGGAAATGGAAAATACCATACAAAAAATATACTCACACAGACAACAGATGAATGCAGCCATGAGTGGAGGATGGGGTTAAACTAAAGTAGGAGAAGAAAGGGAATTGTCATACACTCAAAATCTAGCAACAGTAATAGATAAATGCACCAAACGTATTCTCCAATAATACCCACCAACAACCACCAGCCATGCAGCAAAAGCTAACTCTGACAATAAGTGATAGCCAGGGGAGTGGCTAAGACTGCACAGCTGAGCCTTATTGCATGAAAGCTTCCAGGAGCTCTGAACTGAGCAGATTAAACCCTGCACTGCTAAAGTAAACCTGCGCCATTTAATATGAAGGTGAAATGCTTCTAATCAATGTAGGAGTAGAATAAATCAGACGCTGTTGTCTTCTGGCTCTTCTCTGTCATGGTAACCTTGTAACATTCCCACTCTGGACGACCTGTCCTGTCCTTGCATTATACAGAAAACTAATTGATTTGAATGACCACTGTGTAATGCTTAATTTCACCAGTGGTGGTGCTGCAGAGAAACTGAACATTTACTGTCATTATTCCCCACAGCTTACACTTGATACCTAGGGTTCATATCAGAAGGACCCTTTGTATTCAGTATGTTGTCAAGCAAACCTTTGTACAACGAGGGATTGCATGAGCCAAAAACATCCTTTAGACCATAATACAATGGAGATCATTTATCAAGACTGGCATTGTTCATGTCAGTTCTGATGAGGGGGCATGCTGTTATCAGATCCTTCCGATTTATCAGAAGGTGCACATCTCTTCATGAATCTGGATCATCTGATGAGTGCATGTGTCTCCACAAGAAACTCACTCCAGTCAGGTACTGGAGCAATATTTCTGGTGTAGGGAATGCCACAGCTTGGCATGAATTAGACAGGCTGTGGTGTCAAGTTCCTGCAACAACCCTGAGACAAACTCGTTTCCAAGTTGTGCCTACATTTTGCTACTTTTCAAAGCTTTTACGTCAGAGTTCTAGCATGAAAGCTTTGATGAATCGGGCCCTTTATGTTTAAGTGCATAAACAGTTTACAAAGACCTATATAAATAGCGTTATTATGGATCTTTTTTTATTTTTTTACTTACAGATTTTTAATATGGTGCTGATAGTATGAAGATTTATAGAGATGGCTCATTGCTTCACGTAGGCAACATAAAATGTGATTGGCAGTCCGATCGACATCTCTCCCGATTATCAAGTCGGCTGCCACACCTATGCACATCAACCGTCAACCGAGCCGTCAATATTGGCGGGTTCAAACCACATTTGACTGATGTGTACGGGGGCCTCAAATCTGTTTTTGTTTGTTTGCTTACACCTTACAAGGGTTGAACTATATAGACTTTTAAAGGGACACTATCACCTGAATTTGGAGGGAACAATCTTCAGCCATGGAGGCGGGGTTTTTGGGTGTTTGATTCACCCTTTCCTTACCCACTAGCTGCATGCTGGCTGCAATATTGGATTGAAGTTCATTCTCTGTCCTCCATTTGATTCCACAAGGGTGTCACATTCTGCTTCTTACAGCAGTTTTGGTAAAATCACTAATTTGTATACTGAAGATTTACCATTACTCTGAATGCTGAGCTCTGTATCACCCCATCCACCTCACTCACTGGCAGCTTTCTGTGTACAGCATAGGCATAAAGCAGTAGTGGGGGTGGGGATATGCAGAGTTCATGCATATGGATTAATAAAAATAATAATTTCAATAATTTTTATTTCTGTAGCACCAACATATTCCGCAGAACTTTGTATTACATAGGGGACTTATAAGTAAAGACAATAAAGACATAACAGAGTAAACACATTATTCAACAGACACCAAGAGGAGTGAGGACCCTAGGGGCTCAAAAGGCTTATGATCTATGAGGAAATAGGGGAGACACAAAAGGTAAATGGTGAAAAGTGCTTGTATTGTATGGTCCAGCCACCAATATAATAAATAGTGTCAGGGACAACTGTGGAGCACCCGCCGGGACCTAGGGGTTACTCGGTACTGGGTCCGTTGGTCGTTAAAGGGCTGCTCATGGTGGCAGCGACCCGGTCCATGGCCCTGGACGTCCAAGTAAAAGGGACTTTCTTTAAAGGGGTTGTTGAATATAGAATAAAGTTTGACGCCACCTGTGGTACTCGGTCAGGAATGACCGATGCTGCTTAAAGGGGTCCACTAGGGTGATATTATGGCAGAAGGGATGGTATGGCTTCCCACAGGTGAAGCTGGGTCTTCAGGGCCCCCAGTGTTGTAGATAAAAATGGTGTAGTGCCAGAAAGAACTAGAGGACACAAAGTTGTAGTCTCTTTACCTCTTTACTGATGCAAGGCAGCCACAGTCCAGGGGGTACTGATCACAAGTGCTATTATGATCCGGCCGGCTTGGAAGCAATTCAGGAATCCCCATAGCCAGGTGGGATCAGAAGCCTTCCTCTCTGCGCTGTGTTGTAGTCCCTTGCTGCCTTAGGCCTCACATAAGGTCCTTACTTTCTCTCTCTGTCCCTTTTAGGTAGGACACTACCCGCATGGCAGGTAACTGGAGCCTTTTTATAGGTATCTCTCTTGATGACTCTGGGCTCTATGTGTTACTGTGTTAATGGTGGACAGGCGACATGCAATCTCCTGTCCGCCGGTTTCTGCCGTTGGGCATACAGTTACCCTCACGACCTCGGTCTTCCGGCTACCGGTATTCTGCGCTTCACCATGGAGGAAGATCAGTTGCAGCTTCCCTCCAGCTTTTTACTCTCTTTTGCTTCTCTTCCCTGTCAGTCTCCTACAGACTGCTCTGTTTTTCTCTCCTTCCAGATCCAGATCTCCTCTCTCAGACTCTCTCTATCTGACTCTTCTCTCCTCACTCTCCTCTCACAATCTGACTAACTCCTCCTCCAGCCAGAATATATAGGGAAGTTCCCCTGAATCTGGGTCTCGAGCTCCCCCTTCTGGCCTGGAGTCAGAACAGTGTTGCATGTCCCTCAGCGTCTCAGCACGCCATCAGCGCTCCAGGCAACATAACGTGAACAGTGTGGGCACATCGTATGCCCAAGCAGCTTACTCTGCTCACAGTCACAGTCTCCATTACTGCCTCTGAAATTTGCCTCTACATATATTGTCAGCATACTCATGCATCTGATTAAATGTCCAGATCCTACGCTCCAGATAAACTTGCTCTGAGGAAGGTCCACAAAGGACCGAAAACGTTTAGCAAGATACGAGCTACAGCTGATCTGTTTGTCCAGATGTAAAATAAATGACTTTATTTTCTACAAGCATTATTGAGTGCCAAGCTTTTTAACTCCTCCTCCAGCCAGAATATATAGGGAAGTTCCCCTGAATCTGGGTCTCGAGCTCCCCCTTCTGGCCTGGAGTCAGAACAGTGTTGCATGTGCTGAGTACCTGTTAAAGGGATCCTTCCTTGCTTCCAAGCATAGCATCACCATCCCCGTGAGGAAGGCAATACCACTGTAACAACCGGTTACCTGGGGTGTTACAACAGCAGGCGGAATTGTGCAGATCCCATCGCTGCCACCAATTTGTCAGGGATAACAGCAAAGGGAATTGCCCAGATCCCACCACTTTCACCAATTTGTCAGGGGACGCAACTCCGCTGCCTCATCATCAGGACAATTACGCAATTGACTTAGGAGTGATGGACGAGGCCATAGCTGCTTCCAGTACTAGGGTGTTTATTAGACAACTCACATTGAGAGTATGGTATTTACACTTCTGATTCCAATGCATGGAATATATATATATACTAGATGGTGGCTCGATTCTAACGCATCGGGTATTCTAGAATATGCATGTCCATGTAGTATATTGCCCAGCCACATAGTATATTGCCCAGCGATGTACTATATTGCCCAGCCACGTAATATATTGCCCAGCCACGTAGTATATTGCCCAGCTACATAGTATATTGCCCAGCCACGTAGTATATTGCCCAGTCACGGAGTATATTGCCCAGCCACGTAGTATATTGCCCAGCCACGTAGTATATTGCCCAGCCACATAGTATATTGCCCAGTCATGTAGTATATTGCCCAGCCACGTAGTATATTGCCCAGCCACGTAGTATATTGCACAGTGACGGAGTATACAGCACAGAGCCATGTAGTATACAGACTTAAAATAAAAAATAAACATATACTCACCCTCCGTTGAAGTCCTGGCCCTGTGTGCGGTGCATGCAGCAGCTTCCGGTCCCAGGGTTGATATGGGCGCAGGACCTGTGTTGACACCATGGTCACATGACCGTGACGTCATGGCAGGTTTTTCTCGCAGGACCTGTGATGACGTCGCGGTCACATGACCGTGACATCATGGCAGGTCCTTGTCGCATACCATCCTTGCCACCGGAACCTGCCGCTTGCATGGAGCGGTTACCGGAGCGTCGCGAGGCGCGGGAAAGGCACCGGCATGTGAGTATATTATGATTTTTTATTTTTTAAATTATTTTTAACATTAGATCTTTTTACTACTGAGACTGCATAGGCAGCTTCAATAGTAAAAAAGTTGGTCACACAGGGTTAATAGCAGCGTTAATGGAGTGCGTTACACCGCGGTATAACGCAGTCAATTAGCACTGCCATTAACCCTGTGTGAGTGCTGACTGGAGGGGAGTACGGAGCGGGCACTGACTGCGGGGAGGAAAGAGTGGCCATGTTGCCGCTGGACTGCGCCCATCGCTGATTGGTCGTGGCAATGGTCATGAGCGTTTTGCCACGACCAATCAGTGACTTGGATTCCATGACAGACAGAGGCCGTGACCAATGAATATCCGGGATAGACAGAAAGAAGGAAGTGACCCTTAGACAATTATATAGTAGATATATATAAACTCCAATGCGATCACCGCCAAATCCACAATAAGAAAAGGAACTACGATCTGCCACCACCATTCATTTATACAGGCTGATAGGACACCTGTTACCATAGTGTATGGCTCCAGGAGTGCAGTGTACAGAGCTAGAGGAGCAAATCTATTGCATTTTATATATTTTATGTATTTAATCTGGAAAGGTAGGGAATGTTTACAAAAAATATCCAAAGATTATACAAAGTGGGAACCAAACAATATGGTATATACACTCACAAAATAACAAAAGAAAAAGTACTTAACCTGTGTGATGGAAATGGCTCACAGCTTAGAGGAGGGAATCTTTAGAGCAATTCAGACAGAACCACAGAGTACTGTGTCTTCCAAAACTGACAAATTACAAAAACCCAAACTCTACTTTTTGTTAGATCAAGTTTACGCCCACATACCTCCCCTTGGTGAGCTCACATGGGGGTCTGGTGGTAGGATGTGCTGGGTCTTTTAGAAGTTCATGAGATCTCCAACTTGCAGGATCTCTGTGCCCCTGGATGTCCTAGGCGGGAGATATTGTTGTCATGTTTCCTATCATGATTTTACCTTTCTATAGAGATGAATAATGGCATGGATAGCATTAACCATCTTCCCAATATTAAATTGGAGGTGTTTGGCTGGCTTTACAATGCAAACCCCAACATTCATCACTGATCACTGTCTCCAGAGAGTCTGAGATAATTCCTTTGAACAAAAGAAGCCATGTACTTCTCCTCTGAGTGTACAAATCCTAGACTTGGCTGGTTCCCATCAGATCCCTTGTTGTAAATACCTGTTAACAGCAGGAAGTCCTACTTCAATTGAGTTTTAAGTTTCAGTTTTTTCTCACTTACCCAGTTATAATTAATCCCATATGTTCAATGTGAGGACGATATATCCCCTCTCTGGAGATGTCTTTATGGATTTTACAATTTTTTTCTACGACAAATAGGGTATTCAAATAACACTGCATGAAACTGTCACCAGTCAGTATGTGTATAAGTACAGATACAGAGTGCTATTAAGTGCATGGAGGCTGTGTAAACAGATGCTACGAGGGAGCAGGCTACATGGCAGCACGTTTACTAGTCCTCTAGTGATAATTAACTGTTGATTAAACAGTGATTTTATCAAAACTACAGTACATCAAGCAACCCTGTTAGGCTGCCGTCACACTAGCAGTATTTGGTCAGTATTTTACCTCAGTATTTGTAAGCCAAAACCAGGAGTGGGTGATAAATACAGAAGTGGTGCATATGTTTCTATTATACTTTTCCTCTATTTGTTCCACTCCTGGTTTTGGCTGAGAAATACTGATGTAAAATACTGACCAAATACTGCTAGTGTGACGGCAGCCTTAGTGACACAATGCTGCAATCAAGCTCTTTGTCTCTATATTATGCTACTTTCAGATTAGATGGCAAAAATCTGGTGACAGATTCATTTTAAGTGGGAACTGTATTTTCAGCAAACTTTGCTTAAATGAATAGTGCAAGTGAATATAAGAAACTTTCTAATATATATTGTCAGAAAAATCTGCTTCTTTTTCCACTTAGGAACTACTGCTTCACCTCCCTTCTGCCTCTTGAATTCACCATATATTCTGGAAAAGCAGCTTAAAGAAGCACTCCCATCATTTTTTATTCTCTTCTTATATTGTAATCATCATTGCTCATCATCGTGTACTTACAATTGCACATTTTGCCTTTCTACCCAGTTAATTCTTCTGTTTTCTCGGCTCTATGTAGAAGCAGGAAGTCTCTTGTCCCTGCATGTATCATTCCCCTCTTCAACTCCTGATCAAGCTGCTCTGCCCCTTCCACCTGTGATTGAATTTTGCAGTGACTGATGAGTCTCACAGGGAAAACTGACCTCCTGTTTCTACATTATGATGGGAGTGCTTCCTTAATTTTTTTTACTCAAGACAAGTCAGACTGCAAGCTTAGTGAGGTGTTACACAGCATATTGAAGCCATTGATGAGGAGAAGAGTCGAGAATAGTGAGCATCAGAGAAACAGACGCAGATTCCAACTGGCTTATCACTGAGCTGGATTTACAGTTACACTTCTCAGTACTTCTCAGTAGAATCTAACATTCTATGATGTATGATTCTACCGTGGTATGAATTAGCCCATGTTGCTGCCTGTGAGCTACCCAAAATAAAAAAAGAGCAGGAATCCCACTCTGTGTAGTAAATATAAGAAACATAATAGCAGCTAGTCTCCTTCCACCAGCTCAATGTCAATTGCAAATTATAGAAAGAGTCTACAATGGGAAAACTGCAATGTAATGACTAGATATAGTACTATTCCTTAAGTATAAAGACAACTTATTCAGAAATTTAGCTTGAAAGTATAGTTCCCCTTTAATGAACTGTAGGCTTCTTTTTTATGAATTAATGTTAATTTCTACGTCTTCCTAGTCCTTCAACCTAGGCCTGTGTTGGTAATCTCAAAATACCTACGGTACGTGATCCTCACAAGATGTTGATACTGCAGGTGTTGTGTTCCCGGAGGAGATCCTGTAGTAGCTATTTTATGGTATGCTCGTATGGAGTAGATTTTCTGCTGAATTTTCTGCCACTGAAAATTCAGTTCCATGTATGTGAATTGGGTTACTTCTGCAGCATGTACATGTATTTCTGCAAGCTCAGTTCATGCGAGTTTCATCTCTATAATTTTTCCCATGGTAATAAAGAAGAATAAGAACAAAAATATTCATCATACACAATTCCCACTTGATTGCAGCCTGATCACTAACTCAAAAAAATCATATAAGAACCCAGTAAAAGATGTATATTTTATTTATACCTATTAAAAATCCACCAACAGGTGGTTCACACCACAAACAAACACACTGTGAAAAAACACACAAAAAAGCCTTGGAGTGCGATAAGAATCCCTGGTGTAGTGCCTATGCTTTCACATTCCTGACAGCGGGGGTTGGAACACTAGGGGGGAAAATTTTGGTGCCCCCCTCCATGATGCCTTCCCCTGGGATCCCAAGATAAACCCTACAGTCACTAGCTTGTACCCATAAATTGCATAGGGGGACCCCTGATACTAGACATAGGTCACACCTACAACTAATGAGACCCTATATCCCAAGGTATTAAAAACAAATGAGAACACATAAGGCATTGGTAGCACTCATGGATAACTAAGTACTATAAGCCCATGTCTTTCCACCATGGACCTCTTAAAGATATGGATATAAATCACTTGTCCAAGGTGTGGAACAGCACAAAATATATATAATAGTGGTTTGATATAGACCTTGGTCCTATATATTCCAATCATATAAAGACTATACAGATATACATATAGACCATTTATCCACAATGCATAGCAGCACTAAACATGTATAATAGTAGACTGATGAAAGAACTTGGTTCAATAAACCTTGATATTTGGTAATAAGCCCATGTATAGATGTCCCCCCAGGGACCCTTCAAGATACATGCAAAAACAAATCATTACTCCATAGTGCATACCAGCATAGGATATATACAATAGTAAGTAGATAGAAACCTTGGTGCCATATATCCCAATCACATGGACATCAGGTTGATATATACATAAACCATTTATCCACAGTGCATAACGGCACAAGAAATATTTAGAGGAAAACAGACAGAAAAACCTTGGTCCAGTAGACACTATTCACATGGGAGCTGACACCTCTTGTGAATCAGAGAGTCATAGCACATATATAAAGATCTCAAAGCTCTCATCTGTCAAGTTGCCACCCGCCTTCCATTGTCTCTGCCTCAACGCGTTTCACACCTCTGGCTCATCAGGAGGCCTGATATCATTTTATGTGTCCCGATAGGATGTGATGTTCTCACTCAGATACACTCAACACCATTTAAATAGCCTACTCTGTCGCATGTGGGACCTCCCTCTCAGCATGGTAAACCGGAACCACGCATATCTAGATGTTGCGTTCCAGGTTGGAGCACATGGAAGTCATGGACGCAATTTCCGGCTTAGTAGTATTATGGGTACATGCCCCATGCATAGAAAACTGCGCATGGGCGAATATTTCCGGGATCGCTAAATCAGCGCTGTCAGATATACCATTCTGGCATACAATGTCCATGTGTGGCCCAAAATAACCAAAACAGATCTCTCCACTGCTGATACTGCACATCTAGACAGATCCCTTTTTACTTATAATAACCACCTCTTAATTTAATATCAAAGCAAGATATTTGCAGCACAATATATAAATAAAAGGTGGAACACAAGACACTGAGCAAGCTCATCGAAAGGAGGACTCCGATCGCATAATAGTTCACAGTAATCTGTGTATCCCTGAAAAAAATTGGGAAAAGAATAAAGCATAACTAGTTTATTATTCAAATCATCATGGTCCAAAAATGAGGTTAGTCTACACAAAGCAGACAAACGATATCTGCTCATTTATTCCCTTAGGTTCAAGTGCGTCCATTCTAAATGTCCATTCGCACTACTTTCTCAATATGGCTCTATCCTGATTTCCCCCTCTGGGGTTGGGTTTCATCACCTCAATAATCATGAATCTGAGGATATCCATATCCCCCTTATGATACAGACAGCCTCATGTGTCTGGCCAGAGGGCTGTCCCTATTATTTCTAATATCACCCACATGTTCACCAACTCTTCTCTGGAATTCCCTTTTTGTTTTTCCCATATAATCTTTTGGACATGAACAGGTGGCCATGAAGACAACCCCTGTAGTTTTACAATTGGAGAAATCCCTCTGATAGAAGGACTTCCCTGTTGAGGAACTTTTAAATGATTTGTTAGTTTTCATCCAATTACACATATGACCGTTCCCACATTTGTAGAAGCCGCATGGTTTCCTATTGAGCCACATACCCTTTCCTGATGACCTCTTATAGTGGCTATGTACCAGCATGTCTTTTAGGAACTTCCCTTTCCTATATGTTTTATTTGGACGTTCCCCCACAATATCTTTAATGTCTGGATCCATCCTCAAAATATCCCAGTGTCTACTAATCACATCTCGGACACTGTGATGTTGATCATCAAATGTACTGTACCTATGATCCTAGTCATCTCATTAGGGGTATCTTTTTCTTTAATCCATTTTTGCAATATTGACTGTCTATCCTCCTTTTCAGCAAATTTGTACGCCATATCGAGAATGTGCCAAGGATAACCCTTCTCTCTAAATCTATTGTACATATCCCCTGCCTGGTCCTGGAACATCTTGAAAGCAGGATGGCACCATTGAAGCTCTAAAAAACTATAGGGAGAAAAATACTTTATCTAAAAAACTAATTAAAGCTGCCAAAAAGGAAACAGAGAAGCACATTGCTAAGGAGAGTAAAACTAATCCCAAACTGTTCTTCAACTATATCAATAGTTAAATAATCAAAAGTGAAAGTGTAGGTCCCTTAAAAAATGTACAGTTTTGGGCAGTTGATACTGTATAATGGAACTAGAGTGAGTACAAAGGAGGGCAACAACATTAATAAATGGGATGGGGGAACTACAATACCCAGAGAGATTAGCAAAATTATGAGGGGTGATCTAATAACAATGTATAAGTATATAAGGGGACAATACAAATATCTCGCTGAGGATCTGTTGATACCAAGGAAGGTGACGGTCACAAGGGGGCATTCTCTGTGTCTGGAGGAGAGAAGGTTTTTCCACCAACATAGAAGAGGATTCTTTACTGTTAGGGCAGTGAGAATCTGGAATTCCTTGCCTGAGGAGGTGGTAATGGCAAACTCTGCTGAGGGGTTCAAGAGAGGCCTGGATGTCTTCCTGGAGTGTAACAATATTGTATCTTACAGTTATTACCATTAGATTCTTTGTTTAATATATCCTGGAGCGATGGCTCATCATTGTGGATTTCTGATGTAAATCCCAAGCCAAGTTCATTGATATTTAATGCTCTGATAAATTGATTGAACTGATCACTCGTTCCTGTCCAGACAACAAATATGTCATCTATGAATTTGTACCATATTGCTACATATTCATGCCACCACTTTATATCTTCCCCAAAGACTATCGTTTCCTCCCACCAGCCCAGGAACAGATTAGCATATGATGGGGCACAGGGACTCCCCATCGCAGTGCCCCTGAGCCGGTGGAAGTATTTGCCATTGAAGGTAAATGCATTAAGAGAGAGAGTGAACCTAAGGAGAGACATGACAAAATCATTGTGTTCCGTGCAAGCTATTGACCTTTGCTTAAGAAAATGATGGACTCCTTTGATGCCTGATTCATGTGGAATATTGCTATAGAGCACCTCCACGTCTATTGATGTTAGCCAAGTATGTTTATCAACATGGAGTCCCTCAAGTTTGTGTAGCAGGTAGGCGGTATCTCTTATGTAGGAAGGAATAGAGATGACAAATGGATGAAGAATTTTATCGAGGTATATGCCACAATTTTGGCTTAATGAGTCAACCCCAGATACAGTTGGTTAACCCTTTAACGGAGTTAGGACCTTATGGATTTTGGGCAGTGTATAGAAAGTTGCATAATTTATAGACAAGTATCATAAGTTCTCTACATGCAGGACTATTAAGAAATTAAATTGCTCCTTTAGAACAGCAATATTGTGAAATTGGACAGATCTCAGCCTATGGTATATGCTAAAAACTTTGAAACAGACAGAACATTGCTCCAATGTATCACATTATTTTAAAATAGAAAGGGAAATGTTGTTACTGTAGAAACAGGGTCAATTAGCTGCTGTTTTCTTAATTGATTGCTCTACTGTTGGCACTACTGCACCATTGTCAATAGAAGCTATCGATAAGCAACTTCCTGAACATGTCCAGTCGTACCAGAATGTGGTCAGTAATGAAGAACTACTGGTTATGTGATATTAAAGGAGACGGAGATCACAGGTGATCTACGTCCAATTCCACTGGGTTGACATCAATTCTATGATTAATGTACACTCTATGGAAAAAAGTATGTGGAGACCTGACCATCACATCACCACATCTATGCATTCCAGGAGGTAGCGTTCTCTGAACATCCGCCAAACCCAGATTAGTGCATCCGACTACCACATGGTAAAATCATTGCTCCAGAGAACACAATTTACCGCTCCATAGTCCACATGCCGAGTACTTTACACCACTCCAGCAGAGACTTAGCAGTGTAAATGTGATCTATGCTTTTAATTCAGCTGCTCAACTATGGACATTTATTTCAGGAAGCTCCTGATGCTGGAGTCTCTTCTATAGTTAGGCTATGTTCACAAGCTGCTTTTAATTAGTGCATTTTTTCTGCCGAAAAAAAATCTGCTTTTTTCAGTTGATGGAAAAGCGATAAGATTTCAGAAATCTCATATGTACACTATTTTTGTTATGAATTAATTTGAGAAATACAATATGCAAATTGCCTCTTCTGAGAAAAAGAGGACTTAAACTCTATAGCGCCACCTGTTGGAAGTAGCGATCCTACAAGTCACAATCAACCCTTTAACGAGTCGTGCAATATGACTTAGGATAAAAGCCAAATCAGTATCTCAATTCGCAGACAAGGTGTTTCGGGCTGTTGGCCCTCGTCAGTGCGAAGCATAAGAACTAATTTGGCTAGGGTTTGAGAAGTACAGTGTTTTTAATTTCAGCATTTTTTTTGCTGTTTTTTTCATCCATAGAAAGCAATGAAAAAGTGTAAAAACATCACAGTAAAAAATGCAGCAAAAACGCATCAAAACCTGCATTTTGATGGCAGCATTTTAGTACCAAGAGAGCAGAAAGAAAATGCTGCAAAAAAGCTGTGTGTGGAAAATAGCCTTAATCTGGAATTTGGATATTTGCTCTGTGAAAGGTATACTGGTTTGTGGCTGAGATGTTTGTAGCCATAGAAACTTCCACTTCTCTATAGTACCTTTCACAGTCAAATTTGTGGCAAACATGGCATTCAGTGACAATGAAGCTGTTTTTCATTTTTGCTTTTTTTTCATTTTTTTCCTTCACCTTCTTCAAAGAGCCATAACTTTTTTCATTTTATAAACATATGAAGTGTTGTTTTCGGTTGGACAAGTTATATTTTTGAATTACACGATTCATTTTACCATGAGATGTACAAGAAAATTGTAAAAATAAAATCCAACTGTGGTGAAACTGCGAAAAAAAACCTCCAATTTGCAATTGTTTTTTGTGTTTGTTTTTATTATTTTCAATGTGCAGTAAACAATTACCTGCCAGTAATATTCTAAAGGTTTATATGATTTTTAAGTGATTACATTTTTTTAGGTAAATTTGTTAAAAAAAAGAGGAGCATTTTGCTTGTGTCAACAATTTCTAAGACCAGGAATGTTTTTTTTTTTTGGTTGATACAGCTTGTGTGAGGTTTTGTTTTTTCTGTGTTGAGCTGACAATTTTATTGATGCCATTCTGGCGTGGTATATCATTTTGATTGCATTTTTTGCAAAGTTGTTACAGCTGAAAAAACACAGTTTTGCCATTCTTTGTTTTTATGGCATTACCAAATGGATGAATTCATTTTATATTTTCATAGATATGACTTTTATAGACGTAGCAATACCAAATATTTTAAAAAATCTTTCTTTTTAATGAGGAATAAGAAGGGTGAATCTAATTTTATTTGATTTTTTGCATATTTTATTTTTTACTTTTGTGATGGGGTCCATGGACACATGAAATGCTTCTGGGATGCATAATGCAAATGCTGCTGTTAGAGAAGTTACACACACTGCTATTAGAGGCAGATGATGGCTCAATAAAGGTACCGTCACATTAAGCGACGCTGCAGCGATATAGACAACGATGCCGATTGCTGCAGTGTCGTTGTGTGGTCGCTGGAGAGCTGTCACACAGACAGCTCTCCAGCGACCAATGATGCCGAAGTCCCCGGGTAAACATCGGGTTACTAAGCGCAGGGCCGCGCTTAGTAACCCGATGTTTACCCTGGTTACCATTGTAAATGTAAAAAAAAAAAAAAACACTACATACTTACATTCCGGTCTCTGGTCACGTTCTCGCCTTCAGCTTCCCGCACTGACTGTGAGCGGCACGCCGGCCGGCCGTAAAGCAGAGCGGTGAGGTCAGTGCTGTGCTCTGCTTTACAGCCGGCGCTCACAGTCAGTGCAGGAAGCTGAAGGCGAGGGACGTGACCAGAAACCCGAATGTAAGTATGTAGTGGTTTTTTTTACATTTACAATGGTAACCAGGGTAAAAGGGTAAACATCGGGTTACTAAGCGCGGCCCTGCGCTTAGTAACCCGATATTTACCCTGGTTACCAGTGAAGACATCGCTGAATCGGCATCACACATGCCGATTCAGCGATGTCAGCGGGAGATCACTGACCAAAATAAAGTCCTGATCATTCCCCAGCGGCCAACGATCTCCCAGCAGGGGCCTGATCGTTGGTCGCTGTCGCGCATAACGATTTTGGTAACGATATCGTTGCTACGTAACAAAAAGCAACGATATTGTTAACGATATCGTTATGTGTGACGGTAACTTAAGATAGGAATCGTCTCTTAGGAATGGGTGGGCTAAGCTCCTTAGTCTATTCCATACATGCAGTCCTGACTTACGCTGTACATGTACAGTGTTCTCATTAAGGGATTAAAGTTCTTCACTACGCTCTATAGCACTACTACTTACTCCCTCATTTGCTTCCTCCCTCCATATGTTTCCTGCTTTCTTCCTCTCTCCCTACGTTTCTTTGTTTGTGCTTCCAACTGTTTCTTCCTTCCTCCGTCTGTCCATTTTTTCCTTCCTTTCTCCTCTGCTTCTTCCTTCTTTCCTCCATTTTCTTCCTTCCCTCCATTTCTTCCTTCCTTCCTATGTATCTTCTTTCCTTTCTCTTTCCTTCCATTCCTTCTTTCTTCCCTCGTTTCCTTCCTTCTTTCATTCCTTCCTTAATTTTTTCTTTTTATTGTGAAGCAAACAAGTAGAACAAATAACTGTAAACTTCAGTGGGCATAACTATTCATTACCCTAAAGTCAGTACTTTGTAGAGCCTCCTTTTGCCGCTATTACATTTGCAAGTCACTTTGGATAAGCCTCTATGAGCTTTCCGCATCTTGCCACTGGGATTTTTGCTCATTTCTCAAGGCAAAACTGGTCCACCTTCTTCAAGTTACATGGTTTCCTCTGGTGAACAGCAATCTTCAAGTCTGACCACAGATTCTCAATTGGATTAAGGTCTAGACTGTGACTAGGCCACTCCAATACATTTACATATTTCCCCTTAAACCTCGATTGTTGCTTTAGCTGTATGGTGTTCTTGGGGTGATGAACTGAGTTGGTTTGGCACCAAACATAGCATTTATCTTTGAGGCCAACAAGTTCAATTTTGGTCTCATCTGACCACAGCACCTTCCTCCATACTATGCAATTTACCAAGGACAGTATAGAATTAGTTCTTGCTGATTCACTGTAAATATCATACTTTTACAATATATTCTACTATTTCCAGTGGTCACAGATACATATTAGCAAAAAACTCAGCACTCAGACTTAACTTAATCAGATAAACTGATTTAATGGTGTCCACGGTAAATAACAGAAGAAATGTTTCGGTCCTATAGCCGGACCTTCATCAGTCACTACGGTGCTGAAAATAAGTAATCCATAATTTATAATAAGTGAACAACAAATCAAAATGAACATAATGGTGGATAAAGGCTGCCCGCAGTTATTCATAACTGTCATTTTACGTACTTTACCCATAGGCAATACCGCCAGACTTATCCCCCTGAGACACTGGCTGTGTCCACCTATATCTATGGTACGCTCTAGCATGCTCAGTTATCCCTTTTTTAACTTCCATTTTGTTGACCTTGATATGCATTGTAAATACTTTCTTTTCTTTATTTTTGCTCTATATGTGATGAGAATATCCGCAATTATGTTCATTTTGATTTGTTGTTCACTTATTATTAATTATGGATTATTTATTTTCAACACTGTAGTGACTGATGAATGTCTGGCTATAAGACCGAAACGTTTCTTCTGTTATTTACCGTGCAACCTAGGGCCCACCCTGGACCCTGGTGCACAACATGAGATTTTGGCAAGGATCTCCAAAATCTTAGTAACAGAGAAGTGTTATTCTTATAGTTATAACCTAAATTTGGACATTTGTGGACACCTCTGTGGAATTCAAATGTATTCTTCACCTTCATCTTTCGTAACCTCTTCACCCCGCAGCCTTTTCTCACCTTCCTGACATGGCCAATTTTTCCCAATTGTGACCAGTGTCACTTTATGAGGTTATAACTCTGGAAAGTTTCAACACATACCAGTGATTCTAAAACAGTTTTTTTTGTAACACATTGCACTTCATGTTAGTGGTAAATTTTGGTCGATAGGAGTTGCTTTAATTTATGACAAAGCATTTCCAAGGGAAATGCGCGTCGGGTGTGGTGGGTCCCTGGTTACTGTCCTCAGGTAATTATACCTCCTCCGGTCCATGAGTTACAAAATAGGCTTTTTTTTTATTCTGCTGCACTGCCTAACCATTTAGTGCCTGCATTTATAGACACTTGCTGTTATTTGGAGGTTTATAAATTGTTAGGATTCTTACATTTTCCCAGGTGTGCCCACCTTCCATTTTTCTATATCTGAGGTATTTTGTCTGACTTTTTACATATCTTTTTATATGAATTTTTAATAAACTTATATTTTAAACTGGTAACTCTGGCCGCAGTTAAAGCATTTTCTTATTTGGAGTTTTATTTATGAATATATGCAAACCCTGATAAACAATTTGAACATTTCGCAATTTTCAAACTTTGAATTTTTATGTCCTTAAACCAGATAGTTACACCAAATAAAATAGTCAATAAATAACATTTACCACATGTCTACTTTACATCAGCATTATTTTTTAAACATTTTTTTTGCTCGGAATTTATGATGGCTAAAATATTATCAGCAATTTTTCATTTTACTAACAAATTTACAAGACAAATTTTTTAAAGGAAAACCCCATTTGAAGAGACTTTGAAGGGCTTATATGACAGAAAATACCCAAATGTGACAGCATTTTAAAAACTACACCCCTCAAAGAGGCTTCACAGGAATTAAAGCAATTTGGAAGGACAAAATTTAAATTTTACTTTTTTCCACAATAAATATTGCTTTAGCCCAAAATGTTTCATTTTCACAATTGTAACAGCAGAAAATGGACCATACAATTTGTTGTGCAGTTTTTCCTGAATATACTGAAACCCCATATGTGGTGGAAAACTACAGTTTGGGTGCACGACAGGGCTCGAAAAAGGAAAGAGAATCGTTTGATTTTTGGAGCACAAACTTGTCTAGAATACGAGCGGACACGCCAAATAGCATATGCCGAGACTCTGATATGCTCAACAATGGAAACCCCACACAAGTGACCCCATTTTGGAAACTACACTCCTCAAGGAACTTATCTAGATGTGCAATGACCACTTTGAACCCACTTGTGCTTCACAGAATATTATAATCTTGAGCCACAAAAATGAAAAAATAGATTTTTCCAACCAAAAATGTTGCTTTAACACCAATTATTTTATTTTCACAAATATAACCAATTGTAACAGGAGAAAATGGATCAAACAATTTGTTCAAAGTTCGCAAAACCATATTCAAGAAGTTCATTAACCATTTAGAGGCTTCACAGGAATTAAAGTAATGTGGAAAGAAAACAAAGATAAATTTTACTCTTTGTCACAAAAATATAGCTTGAGCCCAAAATTTTGCATTTTCACAATTGTAAAGCAGAAATGGACCATAGAATTTGTTGTGCAATTTCTCCTGAGTACATCAATACTCTACATATTGTGGAAAACTACTGTTTGGGGACATGGCAGTGCTCAGAAGGGAAAGAGTAGCAATTGAATTATGGAGCTCAATTTTGTCTGGAATAGATCGCGGATGCCATGTCACATTCAAAGAGTCCTACTCCTTGACATGCCAAAACAGGAAAAAAAAAACCCAAGTGACCTCATTTTGGAAACTAAATCTCTTAAGGAACTAATCTAGGCATTTATTGAGCATTTTTAACCCTTGGGCGATTCATAGAATTGTAAAACATTGGGCTGAGTCAATGAAAAATTTCAATTTTTTTCCATTAAAAGCTGCTTTGGCCCCATTTTTTCAATTTTCAAAAGTGATTATAGGAGAAAATGGACCACATAGTTTGTTATGTAATTTTTCCTGAATACACCAATACCCCTGAGTACGCCATTAGCTATGTCAAAGGTTGTGAAGGGTTAAAAGTTTCATATGGCAGATATAGTCTTGTTCTTTGCTATGATTGAACAATTTTGCTCTGGTTTGTGCCATTTCTCAAATTAAGAAATTTTGGATATTCAAATATCAAACCTAGGGCACCAAACGTGTCATCTATGACTCATCATATATTAATTTTTCTTCTACCATCTTTCAAATTTTAGTTTGAAAGTTGAGCTATATGATCACTGTTGTATCAACAAACGTCACCTAAAGGCTAATATAGTAAACTTTATAACTGAAATATCAGCTTCTTTCTGTTCTTACTGGCCACATTTTCTCCTCCCTCCTGTTTTCTGAACTCACCCTCCATTTTGAAAAACAGCTCAAATCTGTCTTGATCAAAGCGAGATAGACTGACAGCACAGTAATGTGTCAATATACAGGATCTAATAAACTCTATGAAGATGGGAGGGGGATAAGTACTCGGCACAGGGAGAGATCAGGCAGACTCAAGCAGATTGTACTGCAGTTTTCAGCAAATTAAACTTCAATGCTGGATTCACAGCCACACAGTTTAATACTAATGTGCAATGTCGTTCATGCTGCTGCTTATATGATATACAATAGAGAAAGAACAATAGAAATTCATGTCTCTGTGTGTGCTGTGAATGAAGGACATCATAAAACTAGACTCCACCCATTAGCTCAGAGACAACTGAAAATTAAAGATAGAGCCTGCAGAGAGGAACACTGGTGAAAAAGGCCGGGCACAAGTCACATAATGACCAGAAATAATATTATTCCTCATGTACGCACATATAACAGCTTATTTTGAAAAGTTACCTGAAACGACAGGCACACTTTAACCATATCATTGCTGTCAATATCATCGTGAGTCAGCTCTAAAAACAGGTCTAAGTACAGAAATTAGAGCATCTCACCCCCAATCATTTAGAAATAACCTTTAATGCTTTTTGATATCTTGCCAATGCACAGTAATTATTTCCGCGCGCTTCCTGCAGTCAATTATTCACACAGTGGTTAAGAAGAACAAAGACTAAAATTGTGTTTTACTGTATTTTCTGCGTGTTTTCAAAGTAGACATTGGCTGAAGTCCATGGGACGGTATCACTCACACGGCATGATGTTAATACGTTCAGCAGGTTTTGCTGAACTGAAAAGATAAACCTATTCCCTGTGTCCGTATTAGGATTCTGTAGGGATAAAAAGGAGGGAGGGAGAGGCGTCAGAGTCCTGACTGGCAGCTTGTGCAGCCGCTCTTTACTGCTGTGCGAAGCCATTACTAAAACAATAGCTTGTCTGAGCCCTACCTGCAACAGTTTAACCCTTACCCATACAACGGTGCCCATGCAATTGCTCCCTGCGGCACGTCTGTAGTGCAGCTTTTTGTAAGAGTTTCAGCCGCTCGCCTGGGGGGACTCTAATCATTACGCCGCTGTATCACTTTATCATTGATGCTCCTTTAGAAGAGACATCAGGACTGACAAGAATTCAGAACGGAGAAGGATTACCGAGAGAAGAGAATAAAGGACAGAAACTGAAAAATATGTATAATTGTTATAGAAACAGGTCTGGAATCTTCTAGAAGAAAGAAAACCTGAAAAAGAGGATATGCTACCCATAGCAACCAGTCAACTCACCACCATCATTTTCTATCAAAGCGACAGCCGGAATATAACATTTACACTGTTTTTATACAGCACTTACCGTAAAGGTTTTATCCCTCTCGGCTTAACCAATACTGCAATCCTGCTGGTAAGAAATAGATATAAAGGAAAAGTTTCTTGACCTAGATGTCCCATACACATTACATTCTAGTCTCCTCCTAAACCTCTCAATTTAGGCAGAATTGGCAAAATGTACATGGAGGCCGCCCGACTCTCCTCCCACAGCTAAGGGTCTCGCGATATGAATGCAATTACTTGTTCCCTTCTCCAGGCAGATAAGCTGATGCTGGATAAATCTAGAAGCTGCTCACTCCTTATGTCAGTGAGACAGATATATATATATATATACAGTTAGGGCCAGAAATATTTGGACAGTGACACAAGTTTTGTTATTTTAGCTGTTTACAAAAACATGTTCAGAAATACAATTATATATATAATATGGGCTGAAAGTGCACACTCCCAGCTGCAATATGATAGTTTCCACATCCTAATCGGAGAAAGGGTTTAGGAATCATAGCTCTGTAATGCATAGCGTCCTCTTTTTCAAGGGACCAAAAGTAATTGGACAATGGACTCTAAGGGCTGCAATTAACTCTGAAGGCGTCTCCCTCGTTAACCTGTAATCAATGAAGTAGTTAAAAGGTCAGGGGTGGATTCCAGGTGTGTGGTTTTGCATTTGGAAGCTGTTGCTGTGAGCAGACAACATGCGGTCAAAGGAACTCTCAATTGAGGTGAAGCAGAACATCCTGAGGTTGAAAAAAAAGAAAAAAAATCTATCAGAGAGATAGCAGACATGCTTGGAGTAGCAAAATAAACAGTTGGGTACATTCTGAGAAAAAAGGAATTGACTGGTGAGCTTGGGAACTCAAAAAGGCCTGGGCGTCCACGGATGACAACAGTGGTGGATGATCGCCGCATACTTAATTTGGTGAAGAAGAACCCGTTCACAACATCAACTGAAGTCCACAACACTCTCAGTGAAGTAGGTGTATCTGTCTCTAAGTCAACAGTAAAGAGAAAACTCCATGACAGTAAATACAAAGGGTTCACATCTAGATGCAAACCATTCATCAATAACAAAAATAGACAGGCAAGAGTTAAATTTGCAGAAAAACACCTCAAGAAGCCAGCTCAGTTCTGGAAAAGTATTCTATGGACAGATGAGACAAAGATCAACCTGTACCAGAATGATGGGAAGAAAAAAGTTTGGAGAAGAAAGGGAACGGCACATGATCCAAGGCACACCACATCCTCTGTAAAACATGGTGGAGGCAACGTGATGGCATGGGCATGCATGGCTTTCAATGGCACTGGGTCACTTGTGTTTATTGATGACATAAGAGCAGACAAGAGTAGCCGGATGAATTCTGAAGTGTACCGGGATATACTTTCAGCCCAGATTCAGCCAAATGCTGCAAAGTTGATTGGACGGCGCTTCATAGTACAGATGGACAATGACCCCCAAGCATACAGCCAAAGCTACCCAGGAGTTCATGAGTGCCAAAAAGTGGAACATTCTGCAATGGCCAAGTCAAATCTCCAGATCTAAACCCAATTGAGCATGCATTTCACTTGCTCAAATCCAGACTTAAGACGGAAAGACCCACAAACAAGCAAGACCTGAAGGCTGCGGCTGTAAAGGCCTGGCAAAGCATTAAGAAGGAGGAAACCCAGCGTTTGGTGATGTCCATGGGTTCCAGACTTAAGGCAGTGATTGCCTCCAAAGGATTTGCAACAAAATATTGAAAATAAAAATATTTTGTTTGGGTTATGTTTATTTGTCCAATTACTTTTGACCTCCTAAAATGTGGAGTGTTTGTAAAGAAATGTGTACAATTCCTACATTTTCTATCAGATATTTTTGTTCAACCCTTCAAATTAAACGTTACAATCTGCACTTGAATTCTGTTGTAGAGGTTTCATTTCAAATCCAATGTGGTGGCATGCAGAGCCCAACTCGCGAAAATTGTGTCACTGTCCAAATATTTCTGGCCCTAACTGTATATACATATTTATCTTTCATACAGCGCTAGATAGCTTAAAAGCCGGCTTTTGCTATCTCCTTATCAAACCCGAAAGGATATGAGACATGGTTTACATACAGTAAACCACTTCATATTCCTTTTTTTTTTTTTTTTTTTTTTTACATATTCCTCACTAATGATGTTAGTAGAGTGTGTGTGCAAAATTTGGGGGCTCTAGCTGTTAAAATAAAGGGTTAAATCATGGAAAAAACTGGCGCGGGCTCCCACGCAATTTTCTCCACCAGAGTGGGAAAGCCAGTGACTGAGGGCAGATATTAATAGCCTAGAGAGGGACCATGGTTTTTGCCCCCACCCTGGCTAAAAACATCTGCCCCTGCTCCCAGCCACGCGGGATCTCGGGCCGCATGTTCACGCATGCGCAGTAAACAAGACATCAAGTGATGTCAGTTGTCGGGCAGCGCGAACTGCGCATGCCCAAGGCAGAATATGACCGCGCAGGCGCCTGGACAACTGAATAACTCCGAGGATGTGGCGCCCTTCTCGCAGAGTGGTGGCTGGGAGGCGTCTGGATGAGGGGGAAAGACCTGCCTCCCTGGCGATTTCACAGGTATGAGGGACCAAATTCAAAAGCGATTATTTCTGCAGTGCAAGGAACAATAACTAAAAGAGCCACCTTGCCAGAATGCAGCATTAGTGCTGCACAAGATGGCTCTTTTAGTTACAAACACCTGGGGGGGAGGAGGGTGACAGGTTCCCTTTAAAGCATCAATCTTTACCATTTCTTACATTCTATTCATAAATCAGGAAGAAGAGAGGTCCTGCTGAGATTTGAGAGCCTGTTACTGGTACATCCACACAGGATGTATTTGCAACGGGATTACCAAAGAGGAAATTGTGAAATTGTGCAACAAGTCAGCAGGATAAATATCCAAATTAAAGATCTATTTACACGGCAGGATTATTGCGAATGTTCCTAGCAATACTCATTTCACAATTACCTTGCAGTGCAAACAGGCAGCGTTAACCGAATGAATGAGCAAAATCTTCGTTTGTATGGTGAAATGATCTTTTGTGCTGCACAAAGGGTCACATTTCTCGTCAGCACATCATCTTTTATAAACAGGACATATGCTGCCAAGAACAATGGCATCATATAAGCAAATTAACTTTCTATTACAGATCGTTTAGTGAACATCATTGGAGCCGCCTGAGCTAACACTTTTAAACACCACCGTCCGCCAGCAAAGAAGTTGCTGATTGGCGGTCGCTTAGTGCCGCCATTTTGTGTAAACAAACTCTAAGGGTATGTGCACACGTTGCAGATTAGTCTGCAGAATTTTCAGCACAGAAACTGCATCTCTTGGCAGAAAACGCAGGTAAAAATCCGTGCGTTTTTGATGTGCTTTTGCATGCGGATTTGTCTGAGCTTTTGTAACCTAAATAAAGATCTATTATTTAACAAAAAAAACAAAAAACTGTGGTGTCATTTCTTTGTCCAATCTCTTATTTTACATACTTAATTGAAGAATAATGTTTACACACACACACACAGACACACAGACAGATATAGACAGACACATAGATGATAGATAGATAGATAATACCAAGGCCGATGTTTAGTAATGAACCTAATAAAATGGTACATAAATAGTTAAATAAAGACACACACAAAATCTGCATACAATATCTTGCGTGGGCTCCCGCGCAATTTTCTGCGCCAGAGAGGGAAAGCCGATGGCTGGGGGCCGATGTTTCTCGCTTGAGAAGGGGTTAATACCCATGGAGTTTTCCAGGCTTACGAATATCAGCCCGCAGCTGTATATTTAGCCTTTACTGGCTATTAAAATAGGGGACCACTATAATTAATGGCCAGAAAGGCTATGCAGACAGCTGCGGGCTGATATTCATAGCCTAGAGAGGGGCCATGGATATTGCCCCCCCCACCGGCTACAAATACTAGCCCCCAGCCGCCCCAGAAATCACACTTAGCCTCTCTCTTCCCACTGCCCTGTAATGGTGGCATATGTTAATGTCATCTTTGATTGTAAGGTGACATTAAGCCAGGTTAATAATGGAGAGGTGTCAATAAGACACTAAGACACCTATCCATTACTAATGCTATAGTAGTGAAAGAGTTAAATGAAGACACAGCCAGAAAAAAAGTATTTTAATAATCTTAATTTCACCATACTTACAACCACGCTTAATTCCCCGAAGCCATTGATCACCTGCAAAAAAATAGAATTAGACTTACCGGTAATTCGGTTTCTAGGAACCTTCCACGACGGCATATGGAGGTTGTCTCTTTGCCCTAATGGGGAACAGGAAACACAGAGAGGTTAAAAGGACCTCCCACTTGCCAGTGACTTCCGACTGAGACCATAGCATCGGTTTACCTTCTGAATCCCAGATTTAATCCAGGAATATATATAGGGGGGGAAATTAGCGCCGTCGTGGAAGGTTCCTAGAAACCGAATTACTGGTAAGTCTAATTCTATTTTCTCTAGGCACCTTCCACGACGGCATATGGAGGAATACCAACTTTTGCATTTTGGTGAGAGGCAAAAAGGTCGACTTCTGGGAGACCTCA
Organism: Ranitomeya imitator; assembly: GCF_032444005.1. Taxonomy (NCBI): domain Eukaryota; kingdom Metazoa; phylum Chordata; class Amphibia; order Anura; family Dendrobatidae; genus Ranitomeya; species Ranitomeya imitator. Next base: position 735,607,868 of record NC_091284.1, on the reverse strand, counting down.
CTTGTGTACCAGCATCTTGAAGGTTTGATAGTCCAGGCTCCATTCATCGGGGTGAATGTCCTGGCAACTTAGATAAGTGAATTGCCATCAGGGACAGTAGATTTTTTTCGGCCAAACAAAATATTCGAGTGGAAATCTTCTTTAGGCTGTTCAATTTTGTACTGCCTTGGTGTTTGATATGAGCCACCGTAGTCATGTTGTGTGAATATATCTGAACATGTTGTCCAGAAATCTGAAGGTGTGCTGCTAACAGGGCTTCTTCCACAGCTTTGAGCTCTCTGAAATTTGACGATTTCCCTCTGATCGACAGACCTTGAAAAGGAACATGGTTAATCATGGCTCCCCAGCCCCTCCTGCTGGCATCTGACTTGATCGTGGTTAGTGGAATCTGAATCCAGCTCACACCCTTGAGGACGTTTTTGGAATTCATCCACCATGTTAAAGATGCTTTCACTCGTCCTAGTGTGTGAATCCTTTTGGTTAATGTACCAGGACGACCGTCCCAATTGTCTAGAATGTGAGCTTGAAGGATTCTTGAGTGGGCTTGAGCCCAAGCCACCGACTGTATACAGGCTGTCATGGAGCCTAAGAGCGACATTGTCTCTCGGAGCGTAGGAGATCTCATCTCTTTGAAATTTTTGACCTTTACTACCAATGGTAGCCTGTGATCATCTGGAAGAAAGGACATCTGTTTTGCAGAATCCAGAAGTACTCCCAAAAATTTTCTGGTTTTGGAAGGTTGAAGCTGGGATTTTTTTAGATATGGAATCCAACCCAGAGACCTCAATATCTCTAAAGTGGTCAACACATGGGATATCAGAATCATCTCGGTGGGAGCTACTATCAGGAGGTCATCCAGATAGGGCACTATACAGACACCTTGTCTCCGGATAAATGACACCGCTTCTGCCATTACCTTGGAAAAGACTCTCGGTGCTGATGGAAAATGCCGAAGGGAAAGACTCCAAACTGATAGTGCTCCACTTGACGACTCCCCTGTATCGCAAACCTGAGATATTTTCTGTGTCTCGGATGGATTGGATTGTGAAAATACGCATCCTTTAGGTCAATGGTTGCTATAAAGGAGTGATGCCGTATCAGAGGAATGGCTGATTTTACAGACTCCATCTTGAACTTGCGATACTTCACATGTTGATTCAGACTCTTTAAGTTTATAATGATACGGACGTCCCCTGATGGTTTGAGTAGCAGAAATAATCGGGAATAATGTCCTAGCCCCATTCCGATTGTGGAACTGGGGAGATCACGTTTGATTTCACAAGATCCCTGAGACCTAATATCAATAAGTTGTGATCTTTTGATGTTGGAAGGGTAGTGATTTTTAGACCCTGAGGGGGGAAGAGATTAACTCTATAATAGGCCCTCCTTGATAACATTGAGAACCCAGTGGGAACTGGTGATGTTTTCCCACTGACCAGCATATTTTGAGAGTCTTCCCCCCACCGGGTCAGAGTCATTGTTTGTCCTGTTGGGATTGTTGTTGCTGCTGTTGTGGGACAAAAATATTTTTTCCCTTACCTTTTACATAGCTCCACCTGCTGGTCTTGCCTTTACCTCTCGCTTGAGAGGACTGAGACTGTGAGGCTTGAAAAAAACCTTTCCTAGGTGGTTTTTGCTCCGGGAGTGCTTTTTTCTGGTCAGTAGCTTTGCCAAGAATGTCATCTAGCGCTGGACCAAAGACATATTCCCCTTTAAAGGGTATGGCACACAGTTTGGCTTTAGAAGTAATGTCGCCACTCCACATTTTAAGCCAGAGAGCTCTTCTGGCAGAGTTGGAAAGCACTAGGAACCTGGCGGCAACTCTAACAGATTCCAGAGAAACGTCCGCCAGGAATCCAGTAGCCTTATGAAGAATAGGGAGCGAGTCCAAGATTTCACCTCTTGAGGTACCCTGAGATATATGGGTTTCCGATTTTTCTAGCAAATGGGAGAGGGCCCTAGCTACACAAGTGGAGGCAATGTTAGCCTTAAGGACAGATGTAGAAGTTTGCCATGACTTCTTCAGGAGACTTTCAATCTTCCTATCCATTGTATCCTTCAATTGTGAAGAATCCTCCAAAGGGAGCGCTGTTCTCTTGGCAACTCTAGCCACCTGAACATCAACCCTGGGAATGTCCCTCTTAACAAATTCACCCTCCAGAGGAAATCTATGTCTAATTTCCGAGGGGGTGCTGAGGCGTTTCTCTGGTAGTTCCCATTCCTGATCAATCATACTAATGATATTAGCGTGTACTGGGAACCCCAACCTTTTCTCCGATCTAAGCCCACCAAACATTTGACCTTGTATGGACTGTCATTCAGATTCCTTCTCCAGTCTCATAGTGTTACGAACAGCGGACACTAGACCCTCAATATATTCTGAGGAGAAGAGGTATTTCCTGACCTCAGCCTTGGGTGAAATCGGAGCCTCCCAACCAACAGACGAGGTACGAGAGAGGTCTGAATCAGAATCAGATTCCATAACCTGCATCTTCCTCTTTTTAGCTGGAGAATGTGGTGGTGGAGGTGGGGCTGGAGGAGTGAAAGCTGCCAAGGAAGATTGTACCTCCTGTTTTACAAGGGAGCGTATTTCATCTAATAGTGATGGTTGTTCGGCTTTCACTATCCTGTCAGTGCTTGGCTGGCAGAGTTTTTTATCTTATAGAGAAGGGAATTTGGTATTACAGACCGGGCACTTGTTCCTATAGGCGGCTTTAGGGGCAGACTTTTCTCCCTAAAATAAAAGGGAGAGAGGAGTGAGGACAGAGAATCCCCCTAAATATCACTACCTCCCGGACCCAATCCCTGCATACACTCACTGTAGCAGGGGCAGCGCTGGGCTCTGCAAATGCATGGCATGAAGAGCCATCCATACTGAGGGTATTCAGCCTTACGTCAGTGGTGACTTCTGCAGGATTTTTATAGACATTCGTCCCAGCACCTGCCTCCAGCGATCGTACATTCCCCCTCCCCCTCCTGGATCCATGTGTCAGCCGCCATCAGGCCTGACACGCTGGCCGGCGAAACCCAGAAGTATAGGCTTCAGGAGAATACGACATCCGGAAGTGACGCGCGTGCGACCGCTGACGTCACTTCCGGAACGCCGAGCCGAGCACGGAGGAAGAGAAGCCGGGAAACTCAGAGAGGAGCCCAGCTGGGGATCCCTGGCCTGCTTTGCCCTCTTGGGGGCACGGGAAGGCAAGGAGGGGTCCCGAGGTACCCACACAGGGGACGACGGGAGCAGCACCGAAGGAGGCTAGGAGCGACCACCAGCTGCCTGGCTAAACAGGCAAAGCCTGTATGAGGTACTTCAGTCGCCGGCCACTACAGCACATGGAACACCTCTCCCTGTCCCATGGGGAACAGGAAAGACACTGGCAAGTGGGAGGTGGGAGGTCCTTTTAACCTCTCTGTGTTTCCTGTTCCCCATTATGCCGTCATGGAAGTTGACTAGGGAAATACAAAATAATAAACCAACTTTATACTCCTTGTCCAATTAAGTGTCCCACGATGATTTTCCCTATAGAACAGTGACATCGGGTGATGTCACTGCTCTACAGGGCATCCCATGATGCACTGACAGGAGATAATGGCTCCTGCAGTGCATCGTTGAAGAGGTTACTTGAGTTCAGGCTCACTTTATGGCAATGCTTCTTGGGAATTTTCTCACACAGCGCTGCGGGTGAGAGAATGAACTCGGGTGACCTCTCTCCCGGTAGCAGCGAAGGAATACAGCGCGGAGGATTACCTCTGCCTGTCAGTTCATCGCAGAGGCCCTGTAGAGCACTGACATCACCCGATGTCACTGTAGTACACAGGAGATCATCGTGGGACACTTGTTATTAACTGGACTGCAGCGGAAAGGTAAGTATAGATTGGTTTATTTATGTTATTTTTATTACAGGTGATCAAAGGATTTGAGGACTAGGTGATTGGTGAGTATCTACTGCATGTTATATGTTGTATGTACTGTCTGTAATGTATGTCCTGTATGTCTGCTGTATGGTTTTTTTTTTACTACTGAACACATGCATTGTCTGATGGGACTACTTTCCCATCATCGGCAATGCTGTCACTTTGAGCATTCATAGCCGGATGGGAGCAGTAGTCCCATCAGACAATGGCTGCTTACACAGACCCACGCACACACAGGGACACACACACACACAGAGACACACACAGAATCAAACATACACGCAGATCCACTCACACAGACACGCACAGTTTCTGCCTACACACACAGTATACGTCCACACCCTTCCCTCCTCTCGCTCTGCAGCGTTTCTCGCACCCACATTCGCAGCAAATCTGCAGATCTTTTTTACACCTGCGGTTTTGCTGCGGATGTGCCTGACTCAATGGAAGTCAATGGGTACAGAAACGCTGCAGATCCACAAAAAGAGTTGACATGCTGCAGAAAATAAAACGCTGCAAATCTGCGTGGATTTTTCTGCAACATGTGAACAACAATTCTTCATTTCACATAGAATAACATTGGTAGTGCACTACACTGAGGATTTGATGCAATTCCACGCATCCAAAAACGCTGCGGATCCGCATCAAAATCTGCAACGTGTGCACATAGCCTCAGGCTATATTCACACATTTGTTTCCATTTTTACATCTGTGTAAAATCTTCTCTCATATGTCATCCGTTTTACCTCCCCTCCATCTGTGTTGCATATATTGTTTCCTCATCTGATTTAAAAAACTGAAGCAGGTAGACTTTCTGAACTTTAACCATTGACTCTTAACAATGGGGAAGTCAAAATGTAAGAAACATGGGTGGAAAACTGAAGTAAAAGTATGTATGATGCTAGTCACTTCCCACAGCCAAGCTGTGAGTCAGGATAGTCAAGGAGTCCAAAGTCAGAAGCCAGGAGGGTACGTTGTAAACAGAAAGAAGAGACAAAAGCGTAGTTAGGTAACGTTCCGAAGTCAGAATACCAGAAGGATAGCGGATCAGAGCAGAAGAGGTTAAACAGATGGATGGTCAGAACGAGGACCAAAGTCAGGCAACAAAAGATCAACATACAGAACTTAAGGGACAGGGGAGACAAACCATACTTGACTGAATGTACGTCTGGGAGAGGTCTGGGAGAAACAGCTCAGTAAAGTAGCATGGCAATCACCTGGGATAATGAACACTTGGAGACAGCCAACTTCTTCCGAGTCTTAGATTGCATAGTCGAGCTGTTTATCAACACACTGACAGCTCAGCACGCCCCTGGTCTAGATTGGATGGCTGAGCTGTCAAGAACGGCATCCCAGACACACTGAGGAGTGGAACCATGATAGTATGCTTCCTGTTTTTCATCCATTTTAACGGATTCCCATAGACTTTAATGGCCAATGTTACACAGTTCTATACTTACCTCTCCGGCCGGCGCGCTCCCGACCTCCTCGCTCCTCTCCGTCTGGATTCCCTGGTGTTCGTCCCTTTGGCGGTCCGCGCATGCGCAGACGTGCTCCTCTCACCGCCGGGGCTTCTGGGAGGTCGTGACCCGCTGGCTCTGCCTCCAATATGGCGGTGCCCATTGGGGATTTCTCTCCTGCATCTGACTGGGTGAGACGCCTTTGCGTCTATTGAGTTTGCTGGTTATTACCAGCATCCTTAGGTTCCTAGGCTCCATGCATCTCTTGCTTTGTCTCTGGATTGTCTCAGTTTGCTGTGCCTTCCAGTTCCGTGTTCCTGCTGTGCCTTCCAGTCCCGTGTTCCTGCTGTGCCTTCCAGTCCGACGTTCCTGCTGTGCCTTCCAGTTCCATGTTCCTGCTGTGCCTTCCAGTCCCGTGTTCCTGCTGTGCCTTCCAGTCCCGTGTTCCTGCTGTGCCTTCCAGTCCCGCGCTCCTGCTGTGCCTTCCAGTTCCGTGTTCCTGCTGTGCCTTCCAGTTCCATGTTCCTGCTGTGCCTTCCAGTCCCGCGTTCCTGCTGTGCCTTCCAGTCCCGCGTTCCTGCTGTGCCTTCCAGTTCTGTGTTCCTGCTGTGCCTTCCAGTTCCGTGTTCCTGCCAGTCCTGTGTTCCAGTTGTGCCTGCTTGTTCTGAGTCTCCGTTGTTTTCGTCTACATGTGCCTTCATCTTTCCGGTCAGTACTTTGTCTTTTACTGCCCCTATCTGTCCAGCGCCGCCACCATTCTAGCCTCTTCAGTAGCTCCATCTTCCCTCCGTCCTCCGTTCTCTCTCTGTTCTATCTTCAGTCGCCCCTTTGGCTCCGGCAGTTGCGGCTTCACCCTCCTTGGGCCTGTCCCTAACACTCCCTGTACAGGGGGTGGCACCATCTGGTTCACTTGTCCTCGGGGGCTCTGAAGTCGTGACCCAGAGGGTCTACTTCCTAGTCCTGATAGCCAAGACTGATCCGCAAATAAAATCAGAATAAGAAACACTCTGAGTTTCATGGATCGGAGACCTGGATTTAGTTTTAAAATGGATGTGTGTGCATCAGTGAAGCTGTATGGGTTTCTGTGTGGTCCTGGAAAAAAACAACACACATGTGCAAGGGATGTATGAGTGTAGCCCACATTCTACAGACATGTCTGCAGTTTCCACTGTGGGAACATAGTGGATACACTGCAGATTATATTTTTTTATTAAAAAAGGTTAAACCAATGGTAAAAATCTGTAGCAGAGGAAATATCTCTTCTACAACTTTTAGTTCAGAAATCCACATCATACCCGACCTATGTGGAAGTGGCCATAAGATGTGTAAAGCATTGAACTTGTGGAGTAGGCTAAAAATAAATATTAATAGTCATATGATCCCATTGAAGTACAATTTCAATTTATAAAGTGGGGAAAACGTTCCCTTACAACCAGATTACGATGCTTGTTAATACTTCCCTCAGTATCTTACCTATTAAGCAGTCAGAAAACTTTGATAATTCGCCCCATGTTGTGTGTTAATTACATTTCTCCAGGAGCTCTGCATCATTGCTCTTGTAATGATATAGCAGCCATGGGACGTGCCGTTCAGACCTTTTGGGCCATTGATACAGGATTTCTCTAATCAACAGGTAATTAACAGATTAGGCTTTATTTCATTGAGAAAAATGCTGAGGTTGTTACTTCCCATAAAAACATGACCTGTCAGCAGAAACATATATGACTGCAGCTGTGAACCCCTGGCAACTGGATATATAATATGGCATAAGTAAAAATAAAATGGGTTTTTTACTTTCAGAAAACTGCTGTCCTCCGCCTGTTTGTTTAAAAAAAACAACTACTTTACTCACCCTCCCCAGGTCCAGTGCTGAGGTTTTTTTGCTTAGTTGTAGCGCTATCGACATGACATCAGCATTTCAGACAATAACATAGATGGGGAGCAACGGTGGAGACTCAGCACTGGATCCAAAGAGTGGGTGAGTAAATGTAAGCTACCTTTTTATTCATTGCAGTAAATTGCATCAATAACAGAAGGATGAGGTGATCTCAGGCATGACCACATCACATAGACTTCCCCATAATACCTTGCAGCTTTAACATCACATGGTATAGTGCAGCCAATCAGGAGGGACTATCATAGACTGTATAAAAGTTTAGGCACGAAATGCAGCAGCCATTTTAGGGTGATTTCAGGATAATGACAGTTTGCCAGAGCTCTTAGCTCAGCAATAGAGAATGGAAGAGAAAGCCCGGAAACTTTGCAAAAATAATTCAGACATTAATATGATGAAGAACTGCAGAAATTAAGACGATGAAAGTAATAGTTTGCCAATAATACAGAGATTGAATTGATAGTAGAGGAGCTGGGTGGGGGAGGAAGATATCAGAAGCGCCAACAGCACTGTCAGACAGTGTGATTGATCAGTGTTATGGCGTAGCTGGCATATGTATTCCTATATTTTAATTACAATTACATATTTTTTGTTCATTCTTAATTCATTAAAAAGCAGAAGCAAGACAGCACAATACTTTTTATAGAAAAAAAAACCCTGAAATCAGTGGCTGATGCTTGCTTGTCACAAGAAACAAATTAATTGAATTTTTTTCATTTCTTGCACAATTGATTTTTGTGGAAATGGAAATAATTATTTAAAAAAATACAAGGTGTGCTGTGCTTTCTTACACAGTTAAGAAAATGTTATGTAGCCTCATACTCAGGGCCGGTTCCAGGGCCTCGGGCGAAAGAGTCTCAGTGGGCCCCTTTAACACATACCACGTTTGATGATGCACAAATAAGAAATATCTGTATAGTACAATGCCAAAGATTTAACTTCTTACATTACATGAGTGATATCTATAGTAAATTCTACAATACCATACAGCAGAGGGGATTTATGCAATTCAACCCCTTATGTGCCAATTCTTGTGATCTCCCTTATTTCTAGTCAGCATTTTATTCTTATTCCTAGCTGAACTCCCTGCAAAGAAAGTATATACTATATAAATTATAAAATTATATAAATACAGCATATATCATTATATATGCGGGAGAACCACTGGTACCAGTGCAGCACACATACCTTGCAGGAGCTGGATCTATCTTTATATACAGTACATAAGTAAATACTACGAGCCATACTGGTCATGACATATCTCCCCAGCCAGCCCCCTTATCCTTCATATACATATCACTCCAGTCCCCAGGGTCCAGCCTGCCTCCTTTTTCCAAACTATTACATTTTCAAATTTTTTAACAAACAGTACAAACTAACGTAGGGTATGAGGGGAATTAAAAAAGTAGAAGTAGAAAGGAGGACAGGGTTAATTTGTTATTTTGCTTATTAGGGGGAGAAACAGAAGTGGAAAGGAAGGACTGAAGGATAATAGGGAAAGGAAACATAGAGGTTACTGCCAATTACTATATGTATTTAACAAAACATACATATAATATACAATATTATTATATATATATATATGGATCGCCCCCACGTAAGGGCAATGGGGTACTCGGTACCGGGTCCTTCAGTTCCCTCAGCGAGGATGTCACAGTGGCCCGACCCGAACCGTGGCCCTATGAGGGGCGCCCAATAAAAGGCAAAGTTTGTACATAACGGTAGTGATCGTGACACCACCTGTGGTATTCGGTCAGGGTGACCGACGCTGCTTAGGGGTCCGCTGGGGTAATGGAATGGCAGCTAGATGGTATACCTTCCCACAGGTGAAGGGCTTCCCAGGAGTGTAGATGTTGATGGTGGATGGTGCAAGGTGCGGTAAATAATGAGGACACAATGGGTGCAGTCTCTTTACCTTTATTGAAGGCTTCAGCATCCACAGTCCAGGGTGTCGGATGACAGGGTAGGCAGAGTCTGGCCGGTCTGATGGCAATTCCAGAGTCCCCTTATCCAGGTGGAAATCAGTAGCCTTCCCCTTGCGCACAGTAACGTAGTAGGTCCCTACTTGCATTAGCTACCATAAGGTCCTCACTCTTGTTACTTCTCTCTCTCTGTCCCCCAGATGGATAGGACATAACCCGTATGACGGTGGTGGCCTGAGGCTATTTTATAGGGACCCTAGCGTCGCCCCTCCTCCGCGTTGCCACCTTGTCTGCTTAGGTGTTTAGGTCGGACAGCCAACTTGGAATCGACTGCCCTGCCGGTCTCTGAAGTAAAGCGTAGAGTCTATTACTCCCTCGGTGTTCCGGCCACCGGATCTGCGCTCAGAGGGAGGCAGCCTGCTTCTAGCTGGTCTCCCACTGATGTTTCACTCCTGTTGCTATGACTTCTGTGCTCACTCACTATGGCGCACTTCCTTTCTTGTCCGTTCTTAGGAGGCTGCCGCATGAGTTGCAGACGCAGCTCCGTGTCCTCCTTTCCCTTTCCTGGGCTGAGCCCAGTCTGCTCCTCTCCTGCTCCTGGCTCCGACTGTCTGACTATCTCCTTCTCCCTCCAGTCAGCTTCTGTCTGACTTCCTAACCAACCCCCAGTTTTACCCAAGTGTGAGGAGTGGCCTAATAGATAGAACCTTTTGCTCCCCCTGGTGGCCAGCGTGTGAAGTGTGTGTGTGGCTGTGATACCTGGCAGGGTGAACTCCTTTGGTGCCATCAGACGTAACATCGCTTCCCCAGGTGGAAGAACGACATTGCTGCAATGACCAGGACTCTGGGGCGCTGCATATATATCAATTTAACAGTAATATTTATACCAAAGAAGACTATTGTCTGCAGCCTGCCTCCTGAACATCACATATAACACCCCCCACAGGGCCCAGCCTGCCTCCTCATCCTTCACATGTAGCAGTCCTTCCAGGGCCCAGCCTGCCCCCTCATTCTACACATATATCACCCCGCAGGGCTCAACTTGCACCCTCATCCTTCACATATAGCATCCCCCAAGGGCCCAGCCTGCCCACTCGTCCTTCACATATGTCACCCCCCAGGACCCAGCGTTCCCCTCATCCTTCACATACAGAAGCCCCCGAGGGTCTAGCTTGCCCTCTCCTTCATATATATATCCCCACTTCATCATTTTGCTTACAGCCAGAAAGGTGGGAGCACTGGAGAGGAAGTCATAGCCACCACAAGTCCACGATGACGCTGCGCTACTGCCTGAGATGAGGCATGAGGGTATCCTCCCTGCTACTTCCTTGTTGGAATCTCATGGCGCGGGCCTCGCCTCCTGCAGCTGCCACCCATCTGTAAGGAGGAAGTGAAGGGTGGAAGTAGCAGGATGGTTCCGCCCCCCAAGAGCAGGACCGGACCCAGCTAAAAATGGATGCTGGTGTGCGTTGATTGGCAAGTGGTGCAGACAGTGTTTCCAATAGCAAGTTGACCTCCCCATTTGTCCAGGGCCCCTGACACTTGCCAGGGTGCGCCGGTTGGTGATGCCGCCCCTGTTCATACCTGCCAAGCAGAAGCTGAAAGATATCTTATATCTTGTGAAACCTAATAGAATGTTACAGTATATGAAAGAGGGGGTGACAAAATGGATGAAAATCCCCAGTGCCGTGCAGCATTTGTGCAGGAAGACTGCTATCTACTGTCCAAATAGGACCCGATGGAACCAACAGAAAGAGGGAAAGTTTCTGGAGGGATGAGTTCAGATGGAGCACTCATGAGGTGACTTTGATGATGCAGTTCCCTGATATAAAAGGCCAGCAAACCAAAACGGGAGCGGATTTGGCACCAGAAGAAGGGACAGTCAGAGCGTGAGTTGAGGAAGACGCTGAGTCTGGGGTGCCAGGCTGTGGCAGGAAGCATGAGCCATCAGATTGTGGGGCGCCTGCAAGCAGAACTCCAGGCAAGCTCTGAAACTCTGACTGCACCAGTTGAGTCCCAAAGAGCAAATCTGCACCAGTCAAGTTCCAAAACCCAGACAACGCCAGTCAAGAGTTGAGGCCCAGCCCTCATCCCACCATGTACTAAAGACATCTGCCATCGGTCAAGTACTGAAGATCCTCAGGGTGGACACCTGCAGTGGTGAACGGGAGGTGCGAGTGAGCCAGGCCATTGCTTCCATGTTAGATTTTGTCAGGAGGACTTGCAAAGAACCGGAGACCGCCACTAGGGCCTGTGTTAGAGAAAGAAGCAGTACAGTGATTCACATAGTGCTAGAATTATTACCCCTGTCAGAAAGTCATGGGAATATATAATAAGAGACTGTTGTAACAGTTAGTGTGAACTTGAGGATTCATTGTATATCTGTATTGTTTTACACTATTCACGGTTGCTATAGTTACCACAATTTCCCACCTTACAGACAAATAAACAGTTTATATGGTTACTTGTGTCCCTGTCTGTGTGTTGCAGATTTAGCTTTGCAGAGTCCTTATAAAACCATTTAATACTGCAAACAAAGACCCTAACCTCATCGCAACAGAATTTTACTTAATGAACAGACGATTATTTTACAATATCATTATTAAATACAATGGTTAGAGAAAAAAAAATTCCTTTCTTGGCGCTTCCGGAAGACAAGGATAGTTTGAAGGTTGAGATAATTTGCTCAGTACCAAATTTATTAGGACATATCAGCACATATAATACCTGATGAAGGCCGTTGTGGGCTGAAACGCGTTGTTTTGTTCTTATTAAAGTGTCCTAATAAATTTGGTACTGAGCAAATTATCTCAACCTTCAAACTATCCTTGTCTTCCGGAAGCGCCAAGAAAGGAATTTTTTTTTCTCTAACCATTGTATTCACATGCAATCCTTGGATCAAGGCTGACATAGTTCCTGCAATAGTGCTGCATAACGGAATATTATAAGGCGTGGATCCATCATACGGATCAATTGAATGTACATACAAGACATCTAAAGGGTGAGTGCAACAATATATCATTATTAAATAGGGAAGGTATGGGCTATAAGAATATATATATATAGCAGTGGTACTTTTATGTATGTTTTTGCATAGCATTGTGAGTGGGATTTCTTATTGCCATAAAAAAAACAGTAATCAGCTAGAGAAATATCACACTATCTCAGGTGGGCTTCCCAATAATGCTTCACAGATATCACATCACACTGCATCATGCAGCCAATCAGGAGGGACAATCAGAATAAGGAAATTCTGCAGCCATTTTGTGGTGAATCTGGATAGTGAGAGGACGTCACAGCTTCCTGCTTATTCATAGAAATAACATAAAACACTGAAAGATCTGAAAGGCTGCATTCACACATTATTCTTGTCACTGTTTTTTTTGCCACATAGCAAAAAACGCATGAATTTGCCACACTTTTTGAAAATAATTATAAAAACATTACGGCTGTACCTAAAGAATGCAACAAAAGCTGCAACTCATGAATACAACATAAAAATAGTGTGTAACAGCTCAGCAGTGAAGAAGATTAGTTTGTGAGGAAAAGAAAACATTGTCATACTCGTTTTTGGAGGCTTTTTGAGTACTTTCGATTCACTGCTAATTAAATTTCCTGGGAAAATTCCAATCTGCCAAATTTTGAATTTTAAAAGATTTGCCCATCTGTAATAGTAAATAAAGAACCGAAACACCATACACCACATATATAATGCAATTATGGGAGTTACAGAATGCCTAAATACATATTTGAAGCTTCTCCCTTTCTGTTGCGTATTGGAAAATTACCGATGGCACATTTCGGGATTTGTATCTTCCATGGCCCCATATCCTTTGAATGTCATTCAGTAAACCCTAAGAATATTTTTTATAAATATTAATACTATGTTGTGCCAAGCAAAGGTGATATTGTCTTGGAATCCGTCCAATTAAATGTAAAGATTTGCAAGTCAGTTAGCGTCTAGAGACCTGTTAGATGTTGACCTCTGTGCCGCCCAACATTGTCATATTAATGCAGGGCTGGCTTCATTCTGAGCTACTTTATAACTGTGCTTAGTTATGAGTGACACTGAGATGAGAAGGTAAAGCCTTCTTTATAGTGGATTTGTCAGCAAATAATGTTCTCCTGTTCAAAGGCATCAGGGATAATAACTCCTCATTTTGCTGATCGGTGCAGGTCCCAGCGGTCGAACCCTCACCAATCAACAAGTTATCACCTATCATCGTTTGCACCAAACAGCCCCTTTAAGTGCAGAACCTACAAAAATTTAAAAAAAAATCACATACCTAAAATAACTCAATCTCCATCCACCCACTGATACAGACTGTATTCTGGCTATGGGGTATGCGCCACTTTCTTTGGAGTAATTTGCGCCTTTTTGTTTGTCTTTTATTCTGTGCGCCAAATCTAACATTTTTCCTCTAATTTGCGCCTATACCGATAATTTAGTGAATTTTGGGGTAATTTGCTTTATGCAGATGTATTTAGACATTGTGTTTTTGTCACTTTTTTTTCCAGCGGAAAAAATGAAATGAAATGAAATGTCAATGAAATGTCCTGTTTAATTTTTCATTGCAAATTTAAAGCAGATTCAAATCAGCAGTATGTCAATTCTTTCACCGTTTTGCAGTGTTTTTCATCCATTCAAATAAATGGAAATAAAATAATCAGAAATTCATTAAAATGTAGACAAAAACACTGCAAAAATGTGCAGATTTTATGCAACGTTTCTTCTTCCAAGAAATTTTTGTAAGTCTTGGGTGGTGTAAATGACTAAGCTAGAAAATTATTCCCATATTAACATTTGCTTGATGTTTGCGAAAGATTAATTTTTTTGTACAACATTAACAGATGTTTTAAGCATAATTTCATGCACATTTTATTTTTCTCATATTCTGAAGGGAAGTTTGTATGTTTTTAGATTTGAGTCCTTTTATTCATATATATGAAAAGCCGTTTTATGGAATTAGGAGGTGAAGGTATACAGTATGTAATTGGTGAACTGAATAAAGATGCCAACAATTTTGTCTGGCCTATTTTGAGGGTTTTGTGTGAAATTATGTCCAATTTGCCTTTTTTATCAGTTTTTTTGTGTTGTTCCAATACACAAAAAGGAAATAAACGTGTATAGCAAACAGGTGTAATTCCAACAATTTTCTGGGAGAAATACTTAATTTTTTGCAAAAAATTCAAGGGTGCCAACACTTTCGGTCATTACTGTATATGCAGCAGTAGATTTTTTTCACACGTCTTGCCAATAGTGAAGTATTTACAGCAATTTGCTTTGGTTAATTTTTTGCCTCAATATTTGTAAGCCAAATCAGGAGCGGAACAATCAGAGAAAAGGTATAATAGAAACATGTCACCACTAGGGCTGAGCGAAACGGGTCGAGATTTTTCAAAAGTCGCCGACTTTTGGCAAGGTCGGGTTTCATGAAACCCGACCCAACCCCAGTGTGGGGTCGGCCATGAAGTCGGCGATCTTTTGAATCTGGAATCGGAATTCCGATACCGATTCCCGATATGTTTAAGATATCGGGAATTGGTATCGGAATTCAGATTAAAGTGTAAAATAAAGAATTAAAATAAAAAATATCGCAATACTTACCCTCTGACGCGCCCTGGTACTAACCGGCAGTCTTCCTTCCTTAGAATCAGCCTTCCAGGACCTGGCGGTGACGTCGCGGTGACGTCGCGGCTTGTGATTGGCCGCGCGGCCGCCCATGTGACCGCTCGCGCGACCAATCAGAAGCCGTGACGTCACCGAAGGTCCTTCAAGCGCTGATTCTTAGGAAGGAAGGCTGTCGGAAGGAAGCAGGGCGCTTCCGAGGGTGAGTATATACCGCGACGTCACCGCGACGTCACCGCCAGGTCCTGGAAGGCTGATTCTAAGGAAGGAAGACTGCCGGTTAGTACCAGGGCGCGTCAGAGGGTAAGTATTGCGATATTATTTATTTTAATTCTTTATTTTACACTAAAATATGGATCGCAGGGCCTGAAGGAGAGTTTCCGCTCCTTCAGACCCTGGGAACCATGGAAACCCAATGCAGTGCATTGGGTTTCGAGTTTCGGCCGACCCCGACTTTTTTATAGGATCGGCCGATTTCACTCGACCCGACTTTTGAAAAAGTCGGGTTTCGTGAAACCCGACCCGATCCTATCAAAGTAAAGGTCGCTCATCCCTAGTCACCACTTCTGCATTATTTACCCCCTTCTGGCTTTGGCTTACAAATACTGAGGTAAAAAACTAACCAAATACTAAACGTGTACACATGGCCTTAAGAAGACACATGACAGCAAGCCTCTGAAAAATCTTACACACTTTTTAGACTATGTTCACAGGGGGTTGTTTGCAGCATTTTATGATGCATTTTTACAAGTGGAAAAAATCCCCTGCATGCATGATGTCCCCCGCCGCATATTCATCACTGCAATGAGCTGTACCACGTGACTGCTCACACAGGCTGCCGGCGCTGAGAGGAGACATAGCGGGAGCTGGGTGAGTATTTATCTGCAAGCGGGCCGGCGCACAGGGGATGGGAAGCAGGAGGTGACCCCCAAACTTTATTTTTAACGCAAACAAAAAAACTTGATTTTTCATCTCTTCTCTCCTGCAGGGGACAGGAGATGAATGATGCCTTCAGCACCACACGCAGTGGGGACAGCACTTACTGTAGCACTGTCTCTCCTGTGAGCGGTACATGCACACGGAGGAGACTGCACACTGTTCTACGTGTGCACGTGTGCGGTGCACACAGACATACGGACACGGATAACTCTGGTACTGTTTTCTCTGGTACCGGAATTATCTGGATGTGTGAAACCGGCCTAAGTCCCTGCTTGGAGGTCAGCAGCCTCTACATTACCTTACCCTTAAACACAACTTTTTCATTTTTTGTTAATCTCTTACTGAACACCGATACACTTTTTAATGGCGGCAGTTAAGGGTACTTAAACCACAGTGCCTAGCTTTTTAACGGTGCTGAGGTTTAAGTGTATAGCACCCCCAGCATTGGAATTTCACTGGGGTCTCGGCTACCGGGGGTAGCTGTGACCCCAGAGAACATGATTTGGGTCAGTTTTGATTGACCCCAGTGTTGCGATTGCTGAAATTAACGGCATAACGGGAACCGCAAAAAAAAAGTCAGATTTTCCATTTAGTTTCTCTTTCCTCTGATGTTATCGCACATCAGAGGAGAGAGATATAGGGTCCCCTGATCACCCCTGGGTACCTCTGGTGTCCATGCATGCCCCTGTGAAGTCCCCCAAGCTGCTGGCGTCTTTTTCCGGGATCAAAATATGAAAAACAGTAAATAAAACCTCCCTTTATCACTCCCTTAGTTAGGGAAAAATAATAAAATAAAATATATATTTATTTTGATTTTTCCATTAGGGTTAGAGTCGGGCTAAAGTGAGTTGGGTTAAAGTGAGTTGGGCTAAAGTTAGCGTTAGGGTTGGGCTAACGTGAGTTGGGCTAAAGATAGGGTAAGGGCTAGGGTTATGGTTAGGGCTAGGGTTAGGGTTGGGATTATGGTTAGGATTGGGATTAGGGTTAAGGGTGTGTTGGGGCTAGGATTGGAGTTACAATTAGGGGGTTTCCACTGTTTAGGTACATTCGGGAGTCTCCAAAAGCGATATGGCGACACCATTGATTCCAGACAATTTTGCGTACAAAATGTCAAACGGTGTTCCCTCCCTTCTGAGCCCTGCCATACACCCAAACGTTGGCTTTTCCCCACACATCAGCGTACTCAGTAGAAATTGCACAACAAATTTTGTGGTCCATTTTCTCCTGATACCCTTGTAAAAATAAAAAAAATTGGTTCAAAATTTTATTTTTTTTGTGAATAAAGTAAAATGTTCATTTTTTCCTTTCCACATTGCTTTAGCTCTCGTGAAGCACCTGAAGAGTTAATAAACTTCTTGAATGTGGTTTTGCGCACCTTGAGGGATGCAGTTTTTAGAATGGTGTCACTTTTGGGTATTTTCTGTTATATTGACCCCCCAAAGTCACTTCAAATGCGAGGTGGTCCCTAAAAAAAATGGTTTTGTAAAGTTTGTTGGAAAAATTAGAAATCGCTGGTCAACTTTTAACCCTTATAACTTCCTAACAAAAAAAATTGTTTCCGAAATTGTGCTGATGTAAAGTAGACATGCGGGAAATGTTATTTATTAAATATTTTGTGTGACACGACTCTCTGATTTAAGGGCATAAAAATTTGAGCTTGAAAATTGCAAAATTTTTACTCTATTTCCATTTTTTTCATAAATAAATGGAAGTTACCACTAACATGAAGTAAAATATGTTATAAAAAAAACCTCTCAGAATCAGTTGGATCCGTTGAAGTGTTCCAGAGTTATAACCACATAAAGTGACAGTGGTCAGAATTGTAAAAATTGGCTTGGTCATTATGCACAAAATTGGCTTTCTCACTAAGGGGTTAAAATAAAAAGTGTTTTTATTGGGCTATATAGACTCTGCTGAGCTATTTTTGTGTACAACCTGATAAGAGTAGATGTTTTGTGACCAAAGTCGTTTTGTTGTGGCCTAAGGTATTTAAAAATGTTTTTATAAAGGAGAAGAAATGTTGAGGAAAATTCATATGTGGTGCTTATTGTATATAGATTTTTTTTCCATCAAAGACTGTGCCTTTAGTGTATAAAAAGAGACTCATTTGCCCGGCATTTTAAATTTGCCATTATTCACTCACACCTCCTAGCTGTCGTAGGGAACTCATCTATGGAAATGTCACATCGAACTAATACTGAAATTGCCTTTGTGATTTTTTTCTTCTTGAGATAGGAGACATTTTCACTTTCATAAATGTGTCTTAAGCCTCATCCGTTTTTCACATTCATGTTCTATCCTTGATTTCCACATAGAACATATGCCCGGTATAATCTATGAAGCTGTTCACGTGTTTTTTTTTGTAGACCGTGTGTCTATAGAAAAAAAATCACGGAGACATTTTCATTTTTGATCCGTGCCATGGATCAAAATTACCAATGAAAGTCTATGGGTCCTAGAAAATAATGGACAGCATACAGATGACATCTGTGCAGTCCGTTTTCTGACCGTGATTAATATTGTAATTAGGAGAAGCTTTGTCAATTATTTATTTTTTCATATGTGAAAATTACTGGTGAAATACTCATGGTAAAAACTGACATATGGACCAAACTGATGAAACTTGTATAAAAAAAAACCACTGAAGGCACTTTGACCATTTTTCGCATAAATGAAAAATTCCGGATGTCTGATTGTGCCCTAAATCTGACTTTGTTCAGTAACTCCTTAGAAGTGCGTTCATTCAGGAACGCACAGCATGATGATGATCTTTACATTTTATTTACCGTATATATTTTACTCGCTTGTATAGCGCCACTAATTTCCACAGCACCATAAGGACATCATCACTAGCCCCATTGAGGCTCACAATCTAAATTCCCTATTAGTATGTCTTTGAATATCTGCAAATAAACAGAAAGAAAAAAAATGTGATCAGTGCATCTTCAAGCTAGTTAGATCCAGGTATGAACATATCTTGGTAAAGAATGTCACTGTGCAACCTGCCCCCTCAATGGAGAAGACATCAAAGGGCGGGGTCACACTTGCGAGTTCAATGCGAGAAACTCCCGCAAATTTCTCGCATCAAGTCCCATCACTGCCGCCGACACTCGGGACCGGAGAGTGCGGCTGCATGTATTTCTATGGTGGTTCTACAAAGTATTTGCAGCACCCCAGAGTCCTGGTCGTTGCAGTAATGTTGCTCTGCCACTAAGAGGAGTGATGTTATGTCTGATTGCACTAAAGGAGTTCACCTGACCAGGTATCACAGTCACACATTACACTTCACACTCCGGCCACCAGGGGGAGCAAAAGGCACTATGTATTAGGCCACTCCTCACACTCTGGTAAAACTGGGGGTTGGACAGGAAGTTAGACAGAACGCAGCCTGGGAGAGCTCCAAGGAGGACCTGTCAGGGGTGGGTTCCTGGCAGGTACCTAGCAGAAAGGACAGATCGTTACGGAGCCGCGCCTGCACTACCTTGCGGCGGCATCCTACGGAAGGACATGAAGCGAAGGATATTGTGGAGAAGTGAGAAACGAGATCACAGCACAAGGAGATAGACCAGTAGGAGTCGTGCCCCGAGATCGGCAACATCCTACTGAGGCACGTAGCCGGTGGCCGGAACGCCGAGGAAGTAACTGACTTCAAGCATTACTTCAAACAGCGGCAGGACAGTTGATTAAAGGTTGGCTGTCTACCTTACATCACCTAAGCAGACATAGGGGCCAATTGTGGGAGAGGGGCGTCTCTAGGGTCCCAGAATAACTCCAGGACTTCCCGTCAAACGGGTGCGTCCTAGCCAGATAAACTTGGGGGACGGAGAGAAGGAACGAATATGAAAGTTGTGAGGACTATCCCATGGTGCTCAGCAGGGAAGGACTACAACACACAGGCGCTAGTGGGTAGGCACTGATCTCCACCTGCAAAGGGAACTCTGGATGTGCCTTCGGACCGGCTGGACTCAGCCAGCCCTGTTAGCAGTGCTCTGGATTGCGGATCCCGAAGTCTTCAGTAAAAAGGTAAAAAGACTGCAACCCTGTGTCCTCGTTATTAACTGCGCCTCACATCATCGCCACCTACACTACTGGGAAGCCCTGGGGATATACTTCACCTGTGGGAAGGTATACCATCTAGCTGCCATTCCATCACCCCAGCGGACCCCTAAGCAGCGTCGTTCATATGTATTTTGTGTACTTTATTTTTCAGGGTGCAGCCAAGCCCAGCACCTTTGGTCTTGTATACAGGGGTGTTCACATAGAATGCATTTAGAGAGTGCTGGCCAGCCCGCCTAATCGAATAGTAGGGGCATGAATAATAGGCTGAGAACCAGGCCTTTATTGTGCAAATGTATACTAAGCAGTCACCCCCTCCATGAATGTGTAGGTGGTAAGTGACTGTCTATTTGGCATTTTGCACCTGTGTTTTGCAACATCTTTGTTATATGGACTGGCTGCATCCTGGAGTGCATTTGTTCAAAGACCTGGGCAGGTAAACGATGCTGCCTTTTTTCTGCTGTATTTTAGAATTTTTGGAGGATTTTTAGTCCCCTTTTGTGGCTTTGCTATTAGTACCATGTATTTCAGGCAGTCCCCGCATGTTTTGTGGCTCTCTAACAGCTGTGAAATATATAGCCATGGGGATGCGAACATCTTACTTGAGCATCCGTGATACTCGATGAATACCCAAGCACCCTAATCAAACTGGAGTAGCGAGAACTTGCACTCATCACTAATAATTTTATGCTGAATGTTTGTTTATTGGGGCTCAAAGTTTTCAAAATGTGCTGCACAGTTCTGAACATAATGTTGTTGATATTTTTTCTCTTAAAATTGTATTGATGTGCGAAGGTAACCCCACGCTGGTATACAAGGGGGCTAGTAATATTTATCCCCTCCACACTTTTCAATCCATATATTGACCAGTGTAATTGCTAGAAATTAGTGATGAGCGAGTATACTCGTTGCTCGGGTATCCTCTGAGTATTTGTGAGTGCTCAGAGATTTAGATTTCGTCGCCGCTGCTGCATGATTTGTGACTGCTAGACTGCCTGAATACATGTGGGGGTTGCCTGTTTGTTAGGGAATTCCCACATGTGTTCAGGCTGTCTAGCAGTCACAAATCATGCAGCTGAGGCGACGAAAACTAAATCTCCGAGCAGTCACAAATACTCGGAGATCACCCGAGCATGCTCAGGAAAACCCGAGCAACGAGTATACTCACTCATCGCTATTAGTAATCGCAAATTTCTTCTTTGGAACGTCAGAGTGTTAAGCGATGCTTCAAATCGGATTGCCCGGGAACACTCACCTGTAGTGGTTTGCCTGCATTTAGAAAAAGGTAAAACTGCGTGCATGAACCACTCGTGGATTAGCCACAGTTTTCACTCAACTTTCTCAATCTACTCCAGGGGTGTCACCATTAGAGATGAGGGAATATCTTCGGCTCCCTCCTTATTCGGCACGCTATAGCGGGAACCCGGATACCTGGAGACGCAGCTGCATGTGTCGCAGCTGTTTGACAGTCACAACACAGGCATGGAGAGCCTGTTAGTTGTGACTGTCACTCAGCCGCGACACATGCAGCTGCGGCGCCGAACAGCTGATTATGAGGAGCGATACAGGTATCTGGGTTCCCGCTGCAGCTTCTTCGGTAAGATATTCGCTCATGTCTAGTCACATCTTTATTATGTAACAAGAAAGTCCTACTACTAAGGAAAAACCATATATTTCTGAAACATAAAAAGTATATATTTATTAATTTCTTATAAAAAACACCACCCAGTGTAGAAGACTGGAAGTAAGTTAGGATGATCCTGCTAAACAATATAGCAAACAATAACTCTAAAACACATAGACCAATACAATTTACAAAATTACCTAAATGGTCCCTCGTCTAAACCTAACTGACCACTGGCTGGCTGTGGAGGATGGCACCCCAAAAAAACGATTGTTTGGCGCCCCCACTCGATGGTGGCTAACGTTGTCTTTCCTTAATAGCCCCTGCAGGTGGGAAAACATATAGATTTTAAGATAAGAAATTAATTATAGATATAGTAATCCAAAATTAGGGCTAATTTTCTTTATCAAGGAAAAATAGCATAGTATGTAATATATAGTATATAGTATACAGTATAGTTTAGTAAACTGGTTCTTAAATATTCTTATTACATTATCTAATCTTTGTGCATGTCTGCTGATTGTTGCTGTACCCTTTGTCCTGTGGCCGTCCCTTGTCCACGTTTCACTAGTTATGGGAGATCTGATCAACATTATTCACCCATACTGGGATAGGTTTAATCTAGATCTTGCAACAGAGTTTTCTCCTATCTTTAAATTTGATTATCTACTTTTGGAATTGTCACTATCAGACCTGTGGCAAATTTGGCATCCAAAGGTTTGGCAATTGTCTTTCTCCTTTAAATCACATGAAACGCTACCAAATATACAGCTCTGGCAAAAATTAAGAGACCACTACAAAATGTCTGATTTTTCTCTTTATAGGTATATTTTTGAGTAATATGTAAATTGTTCATTTAGTCTATAAACTTCTGACAACATGTCTCCAAATTTCCAAGCAATAGATTTTGTATTTATTTTCTGAAAAGGAGAAATGATCAAAATAATAAAAAAAACAGTGCTTTCAGACCTCAAATAATGCAAAGAAAACAAGTTCATAATTATTTAGAAACAACAATACTAATGATTTAACTCAGGAAGAGTTCAGAAATCAATATTTTGTGGAATAACCATGATTTTTAATCACAGCTTTCATGCGTCTTGGCATGCTTTCCACCAGTCTTTCACACTGCTTCTGGCGCAAAAATGTAAGCAGTTCTTCTTTGTTTGATGGCTTGTGACTATCCATCATCCTCTTCATTACATTCCAGAGGTTTTCAATGGGGTTCAGGTCTTGAGATTGGGCTGCCCATGACAGGGTTTTGATGTGGTGGTGGTCTCTTAATTTTTGCCAGAGCTGTAGATTTAGTCCTGGGCACAAACCATATCCTGCTCCTTGTAGAATTGGTGAAATACTTACCTAGTGCTCTATCAGACCATTCACTTTTACTGACGAGCCTATACTGTATATCCTCCCGAGACTGAAATCGTCACTAACTTTATAGTTTATGAACCCCTTTTGGCTCCAAATTATAGATTTTAAATTAGTTACATTCACCCTTCAACATTATTTAAATGAAAAAAACTATTCTGTTCCACAAAATATAATATGGGACGCCATGAAGGCCTGCTTAAGTGGTGTACTGATACAAGCTATTAGTACATGTAAGAATAAGTCAGGGCAGTTTGGGGAGATCCTTCAAGATAGAGTTAAATCTACGGAAGAGAAATTTGTCTTAACAGGCATAGTGGGGGACTTGCTGGTCTGGAAATATGCGTAAGAGGTATATAACTCACATCTAAAAGAAAAGGCCAAAAATAAATGTATGTTCTCTCAGCCCATGGTTCTTTGAGGAAGGGGAAAAAGCAGGACACTTGCTTATCCTGATAGCTAACTACCGGGTGGGAAACTCTTTTGTAGGGGCTTTAAGGGACAAAGTGGGCACACTAGTTAATTAGCCTGATGAGATATAAATGTGTTCTTCTCCCTACGAACTTCCTCCCCTATGTGGGGGATTCATCAGGAGAGTACAAGATGTGTGGGAAAATATGACAGGCAGTGGCAAGAAGCC
This sequence comes from Ranitomeya imitator, assembly GCF_032444005.1. NCBI lineage: Eukaryota > Metazoa > Chordata > Amphibia > Anura > Dendrobatidae > Ranitomeya > Ranitomeya imitator. The sequence goes on along the minus strand of NC_091284.1, from coordinate 735,584,418 downwards.
TGAAATCAGGCTTGACCAGTCATGTCAAAACTCATTAGAATGATATATGGTACCATAGGGAGAAGAACACATACAACTGTGGGTACATCTTAGCAGCCTACGTTTGGGGACTGTCCTTATGTAGGCAGGAACAATACAGGGGCAATATAGGGGATCATAGGAAACCCCCTCCTACCCCATACATATAATCTGTTTTTGTTCCTGCATGTTCCTAACCTGCTGATGACAAGAATAAATGAACTGGTAATACCAAACCATTTATTATCGAGCACTGGTTGATTTAAAGCACAATCACTTTATCACTTTGTTATGTTGATTGTTGGTCGTCACTTTGTTTTTAATTTGGAGTTTTAGTGATAAGAATAAAAATTATATTTTAGTTTATGGGATCTCTCCTTGCTGTAGTACTATGGTCCCTGGGTTTAACTGACCACACTATTGCTGATTCTATTCCCAATTCTATCTAAATTCAAACACAAAATGGGTACCTGGTCTAAACTACCATTGTCAGTGACTGGCGCACCAACCTAATTAAAATGATTTGGATGTCTCAATTGCTATATGTTCTGCACAACTCCCACATTTGGATACCCCGCAGATATTTTTTCTAAATTAACCATCTGTTTAGGTAATTGATTTGGGGAACGCAGACTCCATGGAATAAGGTGGAAACATAAGTGCATAAGAGACATAAGTGCTGATGGTTTGGCAATCCCGAACCTTTGGATCAACTAAATGGCAGCTCAACTCCAACATATTCATGGCTGGGATGATCCTGGGGGTGGGCGTGAACAGTGACTGTTACTCTATCATCTTAAGTCATTAATAGTTTATAAGGCAAATGAAGGGGTTAAAAAGCTGGAGCCTACGAGGGATGACTAGTTTTTCTCATATTTTAATGGGTGAGTCGATTAAGGACTTCTCTCATTTGCAATGTGAATTCATAATACCTCACTCTGAATTTTATAAATACCACAAGCTACAACATGCATATCAGGCAAGTAGGCTCATTCTTGATGGCTCAAAAACTTGATAATACAATAAAGATAGCTTCTTCACATTGCTCTAGTGGTCTGATCTCAATATTATATAGTGCCCTACTGGACCTGGTTTTAGTTAAATATCTGATTTGGTTGAAAACAAAAAATTAGAGGTCATAATTGGTCTCACTGAAGAAGGGCAAGACATTTTGGAAAATCCCACAGACTATGTCATGTGTACGTGTTGCACCAAACATACAGAAATCCTCAATTGCCATTTTGAATGAGACTTCAACCAAGGTTAATTCAGCTAATATGCTGCATATTATGTGGTCTTGTCCCAATGTGGAATCCTTTTGGAAAGGTGTGCTAGAAATTATTAACAGGGTATATTCAGTCAATATTGATCCCACACCTTTTGTATGTGTATTGGGGTATATCGAGGATTTATGTACGGATGATCATGCTAAGACTGTCTCGTATGCTGTTCATGGGCAGGAAATAATAGCCCAATACTTGATATCAGACCAGGTACTCACAATCGCAGACTTTATAAATAAAGTCAACTGGTTACTAAACCTGGAAAAGGGTATTATCTTGAAGAGAAACACTATTACTAAGTTCGAGAAGCTACGAGCCCCGTAGATTGATGACGCGGGTTCCCCATCAAGAGAGTTGCAGAGATATCGCCTAGGTCTCTTCTGATCAATATTATTGTTTGCCATAACAGCACCCTTGTGCACTGCATTCAATTTTGTCTCTTCTGATGTGTCCCTTCTAGAACAATCGCCACAATCGGAATTGATTGCGGGCGCCTTCTGTTTAAATGCAAACAACTATTTTTAGAAATCCTTTTTTTTCCCCGAACTGTGAAATATCTTTTGTAATTGACATATCTGGTGTATTATGTGGAGGGGAACGGTTAGGATTTGGGATCTGTGTGACTGTATCTGTATGTACTGTTCTTAACTTTCGAAAATTTTAATAAACAATTGTGGAAGACTTCACTGGGTGTGAATACTTTTTCAAGACACAGTAGAGTGGGCTGTTCATTTCTTTCACAACGTGCATCGGTACGTCAAGCCGACGCATGGCGACGGCCCCGTACCGACACTAGTGTGAAAGTAGCCTTAGAATTGATTTCTTTTTTAAAGAACATTGCTTGTAAAATGAATCAATCAAAACTACAACTCGCCCTGCAAAAAAATCATATGGCTATGACGATGAAAAATGTAAAAAGTTCTGAATGAACCTTATAAGAAAGAAAGGAAAAAATGAATGTTGAAAAATGAAATTTGTCCGTAAGCAGAAGTGGTTAAATTAATTAATTATCTATGCTAATCAGGCCCTATTGTGTGTTAAAAGATTATCTACTTTGCATGAATTAATAAGCCAGATTGCAATTTGTATTCACAAAGCCATCATTCAGGTAAGATTGCAAAATGTGGCTGACACATGGGTCTGTAGCCCTGAGTGGGTGAGGTTTTGTATTTGTGCAGACACCGGGATGTGCATTTTTGCCCTTAAAATAAAATCTAAACCATAATCAGATCCATCACCAGCAATAAATCTGTTTCTTGATAGATTTCAATGACCAACGATTTTTTTCTTTAATACATACACTAAAATAATGAAAAAACATGAAAATAGCAAAAAAAAATTGAAATATAAAATGTAATATTCCTTGATTTTATATTTTGCTTTTGTTAATTACAAACAGTGGCATACTACCAATGGCAGCAGGCTATGCGACAGCTATGGGGCGCGACGGGTGAGCTGGCCCGGTGTGGTCCAGCGGCTGCGGTGTGTGCTGCTGCTGTCTGCCTCCCCCTGTCCTGCCGCCTGCTCCACTTTCTGGCTGGATTTACATAAGTACACCACGCCGACTAGCTGATGTAGCTTTCCAGACAGAGAAGGGCTGTACGCAGGGCCCGGACGATGGAATCCATTAGTTGCAGTTTGTGATGAACGGGGAGCATTACCTGTGGAGACGCAAGATGGTGAGCCGGGCCTGGCCGTGGTACTAAAATTAACATGATTTTATTTAATGTGTCCCCTTGTCACCTCCCTAATTTTTTTGTGATCCAAAAAAAATGGTGATCCAGTTACTTGGGAGAGGGGTGTAAATATTCTGAATGCACAGTTTGCACATTACAGGAGGGAGGGGGATAAATATCTGGATGCACACATTGCACATTACAATGATGAGGAGGATAAATATTCTGGATGCACAGTTTGAACATTACAGGAGGAGGGGGATAAATATCTGGATGCACACATTGCACATTACAATGGTGAGGCGGATAAATATTCTGGATGCACAGTTTGAACATTAAAGGAGGAGGGGATAATTTGTGCACATTATCCCCCTCTCCCCTGTAATGCACAAACTGAGCATCCAGATTTTTATCCCCCTCCCCCTGTAATGTGCAAACTGAGAATCCAGATTTTTATCCCCCTCCCCCCTGTAATGTGCAAACTGTGCATCCAGATATTTATCCCCCTTCCCCCCGCAATGTGCAAACTGTGCAACCAGATATTTATCCCCCTCCACCCCACAATGTGCATCTAGAGCTCTATCCCCCCCTACACAGACCTTTGTAAATAGTTGGAGGGTGATAATGTGCAAAAAGTGCATCCAGCTATTCACAAGGGGAAACATTGCCCCAACTATTAAGGGGGCCATAATGTGTAAAATGTGCTTCCAGCTATTTATGAGATGTGGGGTTAATGAGCAAACAAATATCCAGCTATTGCTGTATTTTATACAGTATATGTCAGTAAACGATCTTCACATGCACAGCACTCTGAAATGAAAGGGGTAGTGAGGCCGTACTGGGCCATCGGCCCTTTCAGGGGAGGCCGGCATGACAAGGAGATGTGGGAAAATAAGGAGCGTTTAATCTTAAAAGTAAATAAAGGGTTAATGGGAATGCTGGGGTGATGAGGTCACTAATTGGGAGGGGGCAGAGGGATTCAAAAAAGGCGGGATTATAAATAGAGGTAGCCATATTAGTGGGACAACCAGTCAGGTACCCACCGGTTAGAGAAAACTCCCACCCACCCTCCCTGTATTTTATTCAACGTTTGTGTCATGTTTAGATTAAGTCAAGAAGACTAAAGATCATCGGGGTATTTGTTTCCTCAATGCCTGTAAGTTTTGTTATCATGTCATGGCAGTGGGGCGCGGGGGAGGAGGTACTCGAAGTTGGTGGAAATGGAAATGGTGGATTGGTGGGGGGGATCTCACGAGGTCCTGGACTCCCCTAAGGAATTTCGGATGGATGGGGTCTGTTCAATCCTATGGAAGGGTTAATCAAGGATCCCGTCAATGGTTTAGTGGTTCGGGCAGGTTGGTTATCATCTGCCCCCGAGCTGGTGCATAGCGGCTGGGGGTAAGACTTGACCTATGGCCATGATGGGCTATGGATACCTAAGATTAGGTGTTTTTGGGGCTTCGAGGACCACACCCCCTCTTTTGGACTTTATTGTTAAATCGTTTTATTAAATGTTAATAAAAGGCTGCTGTGGCCATTTAATCCAATTTTGGTGTAAAGTTTTTATTCGGTAATGGTCACAGTAACAGGTACATGGGCAAAGGTCTGGAAAGGGGGTTGGGTGTGGGGAAATGATGGGGAGAAGGTTAAGTAACATCTAAGCTACTTTGACTCACGGATACCGTAATGTCATGTCTGGTCTTAAGCTAGAAGTCTGCAGTCACTTTATTTGACTGCAGACTTGTGAATCCTGACATCATGCGCACTGCGTGCTGTGAGGATTCTCTGGGAGTGGGCTGGCATGTGACTGCAAGTATTTGATTTGCATACATGCTGTCACAAGCCGAATAGTTGGGTAAGGCCTCACTTAATACAAGTTATTTTATAATTTTTTTTTTTACTATTTTTTTGGGGCCCCATTCAGACTTTTGCTGTGGGGCCCCATGATTGCTATGTATGCCCCTGATTACAAACCCAATATTTACCACAAGTGTAGGGTCACTTTAAGACGAGATATTAAAAAGCAATTAGCAAAAACAAGAAAAAAAAATATTTTTCCGAACAGAATCGGAGTGACTGATTTCTGTCTTATTATTTTTTCCAGGACTGCAGAGGCAGCAAGACGTCTACTTGCAGGTACAAGTTGTGAAGTCGCCGCTCTCAGGGGCCTTTAATGAATAATGCTGTAGCTGGAATGAGTTTGTAAGTAAGAATAATTAAGAATGCACAGGAAAGGTAATTACTCATGAATTTTCTCTCCAGTAACCCAATGAGATGTAAGGTAATCTCAGGGAGATGCTAAGGCCTGCTCTACTAATAGGAAAAAAGACTACAGACAATGAATGCAGAACATGTTTTTTTCTAACCCAAATCTAAACAATTCATAGTTTTATATGCTCCACGCTTGATTTAAACTACATTTATACAAAATGCAATATTAGAAAAAATAATCTAAATAAACACATAAAAACATGTTTTATTGCATTAACTTAGGGAGCCAACATCTATAAAAAATAATAGCCTGAATACCTTCAGGCATTATTCACACATCCGACAAGGAGCCTGTACAGAGGCAGAGACCTAGGCACAGTGTAGCACTATAATATGTATGAGATTGGAGACGTATGGGTGTATATTATGAATTAAATTAAGGCACTGGACATCTATGAGTTTGCATGAGTCCTATGTAATAATAAGTGTAATTTAAAATGGTTATCTGGGACTTTGTATTTATTTTTATTAAATAAGTGGAAACTTACAGGTAGGTAGTTACTAACTACCTGCCTTGTGTGCCTCCTGAAAGCATTCACGAATCAGTCCTCCTGCTGGCGACTCTGCAGCTTCCATTGATGTCTCGCCGGCAGAGCTGCTTCTTCTCTTCCGCTCTGTTCTGTTCATGGGCATTTCTGCTGATGTCATGCTAATTGACATCTGGCTTCACACTGCCTAACTGTGGGGAAATGGCTGTCAATCAGCTTTATATCTGCAGTGACGCCCCTTCGACAGAGCAGCACGGAAGAGGAAGAGCTGTTCTGTTGATGAGAGCTCAAATGAAGAAGCAAAATCGCCGCCAGGAGTCGTGCATGACTGGTCTGAAGCGGCAGAGATCGGCACTGTGCAGAACAGTAAGATAGTTGGAAACTACCTGTCTGTTACTTCTTAGTACCATAGAAAAAAATATAAAAACCCGGATAATGCCTTCAAAACTAAGCGCACAAGTTGCAGAATTGCATAGGCAGCATCAATAGATAAGAGTGTTAAAAATAATAATAATAAAAAAATCATGATATTCTCACCTTCCGGTGCTATGGCTTCACTGGGCGCGAGAAAGGCTGCCAGGGACACCGGAAGGTGAGAATATCATGATTTTTTATTTTAATTCTTTTTTTTTAAACAATTACAGTCATGGCCAAACGTATTGACACCCCTGCAATTCTGTCAGATAATACTCATTTTCTTCCTGAAAATGATTGCAAACAAACATTTTTGGTATTATTATCTTCATTTAATTTGTTTTAAATAAAAAATCACAAAAAGAATTGTCTTAAAGCCAAATTGGATATAATTCCACATCAAACATAAAAAAGGGGGTGGACAAAAGTATTGACACTGTTCGAAAGATCATGTGATGCTTCTCTAATTAGTGTAATTAACAGCACCTGTAACTTTTGTGGCACCTAACAGGTGTTGGCAATAACTAAATCACACTTGCAGCCAGTTGACATGGATTAAAGTTGACTCAACCTCTGTCCTGTGTCCTTGTGTGTACCACATTGAGCATGGAGAAAAGAAAGAAGACCAAAGAACTGTCTGAGGACTTCAGAAACCAAATTGTGAGGAAGCATGAGCAATCTCAAGGCTACAAGTCCATCTCCAAAGACCTGAATGTTCCTGTGTCTACCGTGCGCAGTGTCATCAAGAAGTTTAAAGCCCATGGCACTGTGGCCAACCTCCCTAGATGTGGACGGAAAAGAAAAATTGACAAGAGATTTCAACACAAGATTGTGCGGATGTTGGATAAAGAACCTCGACTAACATCCAAACAAGTTCAAGCTGCCCTGCAGTCCGAGGGCACAACAGTGTCAACCTGTACTATCCGTCGGCGTCTGAATGAAAAGGGATTGTATGGTAGGAGACCCAGGAAGACCCCACTTCTTACCCCGAGACATAAAAAAGCCAGGCTGGAGTTTGCCAAAACTTACCTGAAAAAGCCTAAAACGCTTTGGAAGAATGTTCTCTGGTCAGATGAGACAAAAGTAGAGCTTTTTGGGCAAAGGCATCAACATAGAGTTTACAGGAGAAAAAAAGAGGCATTCAAAGAAAAGAACACGGTCCCTACAGTCAAACATGGCGGAGGTTCCCTGATGTTTTGGGGTTGCTTTGCTGCCTCTGGCACTGGACTGCTTGACCGTGTGCATGGCATTATGAAGTCTGAAGACTACCAACAAATTTTGCAGCATAATGTAGGGCCCAGTGTGAGAAAGCTGGGTCTCCCTCAGAGGTCATGGGTCTTCCAGCAGGACAATGACCCAAAACACACTTCAAAAAGCACTAGAAAATGGTTTGAGAGAAAGCACTGGAGACTTCTAAGGTGGCCAGCAATGAGTCCAGACCTGAATTCCATAGAACACCTGTGGAGAGATCTAAAAATGGCAGTTTGGAGAAGGCACCCTTCAAATATCAGGGACCTGGAGCAGTTTGCTAAAGAAGAATGGTCTAAAATTCCAGCAGAGCATTGTAAGAAACTCATTGATGGTTACCGGAAGCGGTTGGTCGCAGTTATTTTGGCTAAAGGTTGTGCAACCAAGTATTAGGCTGAGGGTGCCAATACTTTTGTCTGGCCCATTTTTGGAGTTTTGTGTGAAATGATCAATGTTTTGCTTTTTGCTTAATTCTCTTTTGTGTTTTTTCATTTAAGACAGATTAAATGAAGATAATACCAAAGAATTTGTGTTTGCAATCATTTTCAGGAAGAAACTGAGTATTATCTGACAGAATTGCAGGGGTGTCAATACTTTTGGCCATGACTGTATATGGTTCCCAGGGCCTGGAGGAGAGTCTCCTCTCCTCCACCCTAGGTACCAACCGCACATGATCCGTTTACTTCCCGCATGGTGGGCATAGCCCCATGTGGGAAGTAAGCGGATCAATGCACTCTTATGTGTGCGGAATCCCCGCACAAAGAATGAACATGCTGCGTTTTTTTCCGGAATCCGATTCCGCCCCGGAAAAAAATCCAGCATGTGCGCAAAAAATGCGGAATGCATTCTGAAAATAGGATGCTTAATGTGAGCGTTTTCGCGTTTTTATAGCGAAAAAACGCGAAAAAACACGAACGTGTGCACTACTGATTAAAATTGGTTGTTTTGCAAAAACATATGAATCCTTTTAAATGATGAGCGGACTGTTCAGTGTTCATAATATACAGATGCCACCCACCCAGCCATAGTGGATTGACAGCCTTCTCCTCATGCACAGTAATCCGAATAAAGCTGTCAATTAGTGGAGGGAGAGTGAGAGTGCTGCAATACAAATTAGGCATAGAAGGCACTGGCCTTATGGGAACCGTGCACAATGGATGAAATATAATGTTGATTTGATAGTGAAATACATTTACAATCAGATAGCAGGCCTGGTAGGCTGAGATTGGAGGCCAGCTAGAGCAACAGAGCTCCGATGTGAACATTACAGCAAGCGGCAGTGAAATGTCACGCACTTACAAGAGTTCACAAGTAATAGATCAGGGGCATCAATGTGATCGGGTGAGGCAACTGTGTGATTGACCAGAATAGAGAGGGGGAGAGGAGGAGAGGTAAGTCGCTATGAGTTCTTGTTGACTCTAGATCATAATAGAACATTCATGAGTAGAAGCTTTGGTAACACATATGAGTATACAGTATATACTCTATATTTTAGGTCTATGTGAGCAGGTTGTGGGATGCAGTAACAGACAGGAGGCAGAGCAAGGGTTAACTATATTTTACTTGAACAGGGGTTACTCCAGGGAGAAGAGCAGGTGATATAAACACAAATAATATGCAGGGTGAGTTCAACAACATTTAGTAGTGAAGCAGCTCTTTAAGGGTTAACTTATTGGTCGGGCGGCTTCCTGACTGTAGAGTCTTAGGTTCAAACGGTGGCGCCAACACAGTTAGTACGTGATGAGTCCGGTGTCATCCTGAAGGCATTGATGTTCCGGTTTCGAGCGGTGATGGGGGGGTCCTTGGCTTCTGGGACGGGGTCTAGGGTTCGTTGTGCGAAATGAAGTACAATCTCCAACTCCATCAGATCTTAACGTACCTTAACAGATATAAGCAGGTGAGATGAGGCACAGTTCCCGGTGAGTCACTAGGTCCGTCCTAGGCGGCACACGTGCAGAACTTACTGGCCCAGAGAGTTTGACACCTTCAGCTGGAGGAGCCACCGGGCACACGGCACGTTTTTCATCACAGTGTCTGTATCTGGTCACATGGAGTCTATCATGTGGGCCTGCGCTGTCACGGTGCACAGAGGACGGAGCACCAACTGTTCACTGCTGCGCGCTGCTTGTTCCTGCCAGGACTGACTGCTTCCGCGCACGCTCTGGCCTTTTTAGCTTAATCACGCTGCCTACTGTCAAGTGCAAAGGTCAGTCCGGGTTTATAAGCTTTCCCACGGACAACAAAGGAGACGGTCCCAAAAGTTCTGGACCCGGCGCAAGAGAGGTGCCCCCGATCCAGTCCCTCTTCTTACATCTACACCAGAGGTTGACAATTAGGTTATAATAAAGTTTGATTAGCTCAATTTCTGTTCTGGAACACCACCATAATTGGGGTATTTATTACTATTTTATGCTGCCATTCGATAGACCAGCCTGGTGGCAGATATCCGTTTTCTTGATGCATCTCTTTGTGTTTCAAAAATTGCTCTAATTTAAACACATTGGTAAGTTTTCATGCATGAGCTGCACATTTCAGGTCTTTCTACAGCATTTCCTTTGAGTTAAAATTAGGAATTTGTCTAAGCTAATCTAAAGCTATAATTTTAGTTCTCATCAACCGTTCAGAAGTGGATTTGCTTTTGTGTTTTGGATCATTGTTTCGATGCATAATCTAATTAAGCTTCAGCTTCAAGACAGATGACTGCAAATCCGCCTGAAGAACTGCCTCATACAGTGCAGCCATAGTTCTTTCATTAAAACCATCTTACCTACCTCCTGAGGCAAGAAAACATCAACATGCCAACACGCCAACATCATGTTTACAAGAGTTCAATGTGTTTTTCCTAAGGAATGTTATACTTGTTTTATGACAGAATGGGAACGGAGACCTGCTGTACTTTACATGTTCTGGGAGAGGTGTGAATGTGCTGTGTGATAATTAGGATATATAAACCAGACCTATATAGACTTATCACAGTTGTAAAAGTCTTCCATTTGTTCTCACATTTGTCGCCAGGCCACATTTTTCAATTCGAACCAGTGTCAATTTTTGAGGTGATAACTCTGGAACGTTTCAAAGTGTCCCACTGATTCTGAGACTGTTTTTCTGTCATGACATGTTGTACTTCATGATAGTGGTAAATTTAGGTAAATTTGTTTTGCTTTAATTTTTTGAAAATATCGGAATTTTGGGGAAAATTTGTATAACGAGGGGCGTAACCACAACAATGTCAACTATAACGGCTTTTATGAAGTCTCAAGTCTAAGGGTATGTGCACACGTAGTTTTGAGATCTGCGGATTTTTCCGCAGCGGATTTGAGAAATCCGCAGGTAAAAGGCACTGTGTTTTACCTGCGGATTTACTGCGGATGTACCGCGGATTTTATGCAAATTTTGTGCGGATTCCACCTGCGGTTTTACACCTGCAGATTCCTATTATGGAGCAGGTGTAAACCGCTGCGGAATCCGCACAAAGAATTGACATGCTGCGGAATGTAAACCGCAGCGATTTTGCACGTTTTTTCTGCAGCATGGGCACTGCGGATTGCGTTTACACTGTACTGAAAACGCATGGAAAGCTGCTGCAGACCCGCAGCTGCGAATCTGCAGCAAAATCCGCAACATGTGCACATAGCCTAACGGGGCACAGGTTGATCAGCGCTATTTGTCCTCATGAGGCATGATGAATTGATGTAAAGTTGTACGTATTATTTTTAGGGATATCATTCTTTCAGTGGTAAGGCACTGTTAAGTGGGACATAAAGAAGGTGTTAGGCTATGTGCACACATTACGGATTGGGGTGCAGAATTTTCTGCACAAAATCCGCATCTCCTGGCAGAAAATGCAGGTGCGGATTTGACGCTTTTTATGCGGATTTGTGCATTTTTGTTGCGGATTTTGTGCGGATTTTCTGCCTTTTTTATCCCTGCGGATTTCTATAATGGAAGGGTTCAGAAACGCTGCAGTTCTGCACAAAAGAAGTGACATGCTACTTCTTTTGATCCACAGCGGTTTTCATGCGGATTTTTCCGCACCATTAGCACAGCATTTTTTTTTTATATTGATTTACATTGTACTGTAAATCACTTTGTGGAACTGCAGCGTTTCTGCACAGAAAAATCCGCTGCGGATCCGCACTAAATCCGCATTGTGTGCACACAGCCTTAAAGTGCACAGCTATAGACATCTGAGCAGCATTCTCTGCAGTGATGAGTCATGGTCAGGAGAAGTCATTATGACGGTCTGGGTCAGATGGAGAGAAAAATAAAAGTGAACGACCAATCAGAAGCCATCACCTGTGAGTCACTGGATGCAAATGTACTATACTGACTGGATAGCTATAAATACTCCTGTATAGTTCCTCTATGTGACCAAGGTATGGTGACCGTACGGAGGTATTATTAGATATATTGGTCATTGTGCTTGTAGCGCTTGTGTAATTGTATCATTTGGTACGTGTATGTCTAAATTATTCAAGGGCATACACCTCATACACATTAATGTTTATGATGAGGAAGCTTAATATTTGAGCCACAGCTGACACATTTATGAATAAGGACAAGACTAATAAGTATTTACAGATCTGGTATCTTAAAATGTTCTTATGAAAGTGTGTTCTTATCTTAAATTGAATTTGTCACCTGATTTTTGCTACCCCAACTAAAGCAGCACCATGTAGAAAAACAGACCCTGATTCCAGCGATATATCACTTGCTAGGCTGCTACCGTGGCTAACACGGTACCAAGATATATATCTTTCCTGTATCATAGGCTACTTAGTGTAATTTTTCTAAACTGATGTTTTTTTCAGCAGGAGATTATCAATAGAGCAGTGTTCCCCAACTCCGGTCCTCAAGAGGTCGGTCATGTTTTCAGGATTTCCTTATCGCCCAGGTGATGGAATTATTGCCTGTGCAGGTGATGCAATTATCACCTGTGCAATACTAAGAAAATACTGAAAACACGACCTGTTGGTGGCTCTTGAGGACCGGAGTTGGGGAACAGTGCACTAGAGGAATAGTAAACCTGCTGCCAGGTAGTCCAACCCTGGCCCACCACTGATTATTAGCTTTCTGTCTTTGCACAGTGTTCAAAGGAAGCTGCCAATCAGTGGTGTGGGCGGGATTATACAGAGATCAGCATTTAGGGGACTGATAAATTTGAAGCAGAGAAAACTGTTTTTAATGAAAACTGCAGCACCCAGTAAAGTAAGTGATACATCGCTAGAATCAGGATCTCTTCCCCTAAATCATGCTGTTTTTGAATGAGGTAGCAAAAACCTGGTGCCAGATTCCCTTTAATTGAACAATCAAGCTGGTAAATGTGTATGTTCAAAGCGAGGGGACCCATTTAAAGGGAACCTGTTAGCAGATTTTGCCGCTATAAGATGCGGCCACCGCCTTTCAGGGCTTATCTACAGTATTCTATAATGCTGAAGATAAGTCCCTGGTCTGACCTGCAAGATAAGAAAAATAACTTATATTATACTCACCCGGGGGGGCGGTCCTGTGCGTTATGGTCCGATGAGTGTCACAGGTCCGGGTCCGGCTCCTCCCATCTTCTTGTGATGCTGTCCTCCTGCTTCTTCATCGCTCCCTGGCATCGCGCTCCTGCACAGGCATACTTCTCTGCCCTGTTGAGGGCAGAGTTAAGTACTGCAGTGCGCAGGCGTTGGGCCTCTCTGACCTTTCCTGGCGCCTGCGCACTGCAGTACTTTACTCTGCCCTCAACAGGGCAGAGAAGTATGCCTGTGCAGGAGCGTGATGCCAGGGAGCGATGAAGAAGCAGGAGGGTGACATCGCAAGAAGATGGGAGGTGCCGGACCCGGACCTGCAACACCCATCGGACCGGACCGCCCCCCGGGTGAGTATAATAGAACTTATTTTTCTTCACTTGCAGGTCAGATCGGGGACTTATCTACAGCATTATAGAATACTGTAGATAAGCCCTGAAAGGCAGTGGCCGCATCTTATAGCGCCCAAATCTGCTGACAGGTTCCTTTTAAAAGTTTGCTATGGAGCCCAGTCATTTCCAGTTACGCTCCTGTACACTACTTACAACAGAAGAATAAAACAGACTACTAGAATATTCCTGAAAAACATGGGGGCAGTATGTGTCATTCATTTCGGGTACAAAAAACAAGTTTCTAATACCTATGTGACACTACTACTGCATCGTATTACAAATAGCATAAACCGCTGTATATATACAGGGTGGGCCATTTATACGGATACACCTGGGTGGGCCATTTATAAAGATACATCCAAAATGGCCGACTACAAAATGGTTGCCATGGTCACCACCCAGCTTGAAAAGCTTTTCCTCTCCCACATACTAATGTGCCACAAACAGGAAGTTGATCTCACCAACCATTCCCATTTTATTTAGGTGTATCCATATACATGGCCCACCCAGGTGTATCCAGATAAATGGCCCACCCTGTATATTCCAGATAAATGGCCGACCCTGTATATTCCAGATAAATGGCCCACCCTGTATATACAACTTACTAAGTAAATCCATACTAGGCTCTGTATAGCTGATCGATATATACACATAAAAATACAGAACTAGATGGAACCCGCTGTAGAAATGAGGCGCTATGGTGAATTGCACTGTACGACGCACACATAGGGTTAAGGAAGAAATGGAGAAGCGAGAGCTGCCGCGGCGTATTCTCCTAGTGATTACCAGACAACCTCTGTCCGAGCAAACGTGAGAAGCACAGAGAAGACGCAATTAGTTTAAAGCTGATAAATCCCAGTTTTAGATCACAGAACTGGTCTCTGAGACACACACAGAATGCACCATTATATTCACGGCGCGGCGCGCACGGACACACATGCACCATAATAGGCCTCCGAGCAAAGTTATTTGTATTTGGACTGGATTTGATGCATGGCCTCAATTTCCTCAGTCACACCTGCAGGCGGCAACTGTATCAGCCCCGAGATGACTGGGGGAAATTACCAGTCATCTATCAAAAGAGACAGCTGCACAATTACAGAGACATTCATGTTCCAACTGAGACTGCCGGCCGAATAGACTCAAAGAAAACTTTGTAAATGGTAGATGGAACAAGACATTATATTATGCCACCATGTGATGGGTCACCAGATAGTCCTCAGTAAGGGCTCGTGCACATGGCCGTATTATCGCACCAATGTTATCCTATGGGGCCATGCACATGTAAGATTCTTTCCTCTGAAAGAGACGATCCGGAGGAAAAAAATCACAGCATGCCCGCCATTTTCCGAGACCTGTAGCGTCTCAATTTTTTGTGATTTCTAGCTGGGTGAGGACTTATTGTTTGCGCGCCGAGCTGACACTTTTATCGATGCCATTTTGGTGCAGATACAATCTTTTTATCACCAGTTGCATTTTATTGGGGTTATACAGAGCAAGAGGACTACATGGCACATAACAAGCATTCCTCTAGTGATAATTTCCTGTTGATAAAACAATGACTATATAGAAACTACAACCAGCAGCCTAGTAAGAGACACATCGCTGCATTCAGAATTTCTGACCTTACATCCTGCTGCCCTTAGATTACATATGAAAATCCTGCTGACCGATTCCTTTTAAAAACGTTGCGTAAAATCAGAAAACAAGAAAACAGTGGCAATCTTTACTTATTGTCCATCTCAGGTATTTAATGCCTTCACAAATATAGTGAAAAGGGATGAGCTACACAACCAGACACAGACTGTGGCCACGTGTGGCACTGCTTATGGACAAAAAACACAACTGCATCAAAAGGGCAGCTGATGTAGTTGGGGCTCCTCAACAGCTCAACCCTCGGGCTGGTTTCACACATCTTTCAAGCACATCCATGCTCCTATCGGATCACCTGTCCTGACCGCCATGGTCACCCGACCAGACCTACCTGCCTCATAGGCTTACAATAGTTAGCGCAGGTCAGGAGTTGAGCACAGACCATGTTTCATGGACATGTGAAATTGGGGTTAAGAAACAAAGAAGTATCTTGACTGCCCCTGGAGATAAATCTCTTTGTGACCATACTGACCCATTTTATAGATGTTGTATCTATAGGGACTGCATAGGTTAGGTATACCCCAGTGCTTTGGTGCTTGATGTGTCCCAAAAGGTCCATCTGCCTCATTTTAGGAGGCCGGTCCTATAGATAACGTATGATATCTGGGGTTCCTCGTTCAGCTTTTGCATTGTATGGGAGAACTTTACAGGACATGTCTAATATTGACTGGTCATAGCCTAACAGGGCCACTGAATAAAGTTACACGACACCATGACAAATGTATACAGATTTAGAAATACAACAAATATCATTAGAATACAGGAACCCGGGACGCCGGGATGAGGAATTACCGCAGTCGCTATGTGATTTATGAGTGAACAATTACTGCTTTGTGTGCACATTTCCGGGTGAGCAATCATTGTTGTGTGCTCATAATTTATGGGTGAGGAATTATTAGTTGGAGTTGATGGCCTGTCACAGCTAGGACTACCTGGCATAAATATGGGTTCGGATCTACGTTATTTGTTTTGCAGGTGACACAGAATAATTGCTCACCATTACCACCAAATGGGGCCCTTGTGCTGAATAATTACCGGAGACGGTGAGAAGAACTTCAGAACAATAGTGAACTCATCATACTTATGAGGAGCGACTCTGTGCTCTACTATATCCAGTAACGCGGGACTGTCCACCATTCATTAGCCAACAGTTTCCTTGTGATGTGTGTGATATAGCGGCTCCATACTCAAAGGGATTGTCTCAAGTTTGTCAGGTATCTCCTATCCATGGTGTAGGGGATGACTTTCCGATCACTGGGGGTCCGACAGCTGGAACTTCCAGTGATCTTGAGAATGGAAATTACTTTTAATGGGAGTACCAGAGATGGCCCAGTGATGCGTTCGGCTTGACTTTGTCACTCCCATTGGAATGGCGGAGCGGCAGTGCACATGATCGACCTCCGCTCTATTATTCGTAGGATTACTGGGGGACCCAGCAGTCAGACCCCCAGCTCTAAGAAAGTTGTCCCCTATCCCACATATAGGGCATAACTTTAAAACTTGATAATACTTCTCTAAAGGGGTCTCTCTTTCAATATCATATTATTTTTTATAGATAATTGCTGTCAGTCAATAAAACATAGCTGACATAACACAGAAAGAAATCATGTGGCTGCTACATGGCTGCAAGTTTTGGATCCAGTTATTTATTCCAGGGATATAAACATGAATCTTTCAATATACCAGTGTATCTTGAAAAAGGTTATGAATTGAAACACAAAGGATGTGGGTGTAATTTCTCATCAACGGAAGTTTCAGAGTTACTTTTGCTGACTGGTCAACACGCTGGCTCAGTGGTTAACATTGCAACGCTGGGGACCTGGGTTCAAATCCCACCAAGAACAACATCTGCAAGGAGTTTGTATGTTCCCCCCATGCTTATGTGGGCTTCCTCCGGGTACTTTGGTTTCCTTCAACACTCCAAACATACTGATAGGGAATCTGGATTGTGAGCCCCAATGGGGACAGTGCCGATAATGTCTCTAAAGTGCTGCGGAATTAATGGCGCTATATAAGTGAGTAAAATAAATTGCTTGTTGCTGATGTTGTTATTTCCATCATATGTTTCACAGTGACACACTATCAATGTTTGCTTTGATGCATCTCTAGATAGGACACTGTAGTCTTGAGATACTTTTACTCTTTTTACACTATTGCCTGCTGGAGTGAGAATTGTGACAATTTCCATAAATACTGCCTAGCTAACTTCTCCTACTTTCCATCCTGTTATTTACAACTAAAGATGGCATCACACGTCTAGTCAGTGGAGTCCCTGGGGTTGCTGGTAGTTAGGAAGAGGTTTGCAGGGCTCTGGTCCAGCAGCTACGGACTGCCAATATGGCCACTAAACCAGGGTCTTACATATCTTTTTGCTCACCACTAATAATCATTTTTTTTCTAATAGTCATGTCACCCTGACTCTGGCTTGTTGTCTTCTGTGTCTTGGCAGACAATTTAAGGTGACTATATGAGAACAATTTTCCCTTTCACATGAGTCATCAGATTGATATATGGCCCATAGAATGTAATTATTCACATTAGTCCCTGACCACAGAAGAGCTCAAAATCTAATTTCCTTATCTCAAATGTAAGGCATACACATTAACGGCCAGTCTCGTAAAACCACACTAAAGCCATAATACATTTTGCAGAAAAAGAAGCTTTTTCTTTGATAGTTTAGTAAAACCATTATCACACTGTTGAAAAAAACAATCCAATAATGACTTATGACATTTTTCAAGATATTGTGGCGCCACCATGAGCAGAATGCTGCAGGTCACACATGCTCACACACTCTCCGCATAGCCACTTTCCTACAGTGTCCGCAAGATAAATGTCCCCGTACAATGTATTGGACGCAGTTGTGGCACCCCAGGAGTCCGGTTGCCACAATGGCATTGCCTTCCTCACAGGGTGTGATGTCAGGCCTGAAGCAAGGAGGGATCCCTTGGCCAGGTATACACAGCATGCAACACAGTTCCTGCTCTGGGCCAGCAGGGGGATCGTGAACCCTACTTCAGTGGAGGAGCACTCTCTGGTCAGGAGGAGGAAGTTAGCTTAGAGTTGCAGTCAGTCAGTGCTGGGGACTGGAAGAGTGAGGAGTTCGTCCCCAGACTAGAGTTGCAGTCTGAGTCAGAGAGGAAGAGAGAAGTATAGGAAAGCTTGGGAAAAAGGAGCTGTGACCACGCTCATCCCAGATCACGGCGCTAGAACTGGACACTGGAGTCCGTGGCTGCAGGGTACCATGGTCCCAGCAGCTAAATCCGGAGGGCAGAGGACTTCAGGTCCCCTGGCCCCATCACACACCTGAAGGCACAGCATCTCTTTTATTGTACGCCCAGGGCCACGGACGGGGTCACTGCTGCCATGACCTTCCCCTTTAAGAACTGTGTCGGGCCCAATACCGTGTACCCCAAGGCCCTAGCGGGAGCTACACAGTGATTCCGCACGGTTCAGAGAACTCATGCGGAATCACCTACGTTCAAAAGCCGGCAGCACTTTGGACACAGCGGACATGTGCTGCGTCCAAAGTGCAGCCATTACTGAACATCTGCACATACCCTTAGAAGGACCTGCACATAGTTATACACATTTAACACAAGGTGGCACTATACTATGTAGGGAAATGTCCTAACTAGTAATGAGTGAACGTGATTGGATAGCATCTTATCTGAGCACGCTTGGGTGTTATCCGAGAATCTTGGTCGTGCTCGTATATTATGTTTGAGTCCCTGCAGCTGCATGATTTATGGCTGTTAAGACAGCCTGAACACATGCGGGTATTGCCTATTTGTAAGGGAATCTCTACATGTGTTCAGGCTGTCTAACAGCCACAAATCATGCAGCTGCAGGGACTCGAACATAATATACGAGCATGCCCAAGATACTCAGATATAACCTGAGCATGCTCAGATAAGACATTATTCGAGCACGTTTGCTCATCATTAGTCATAACTCATCACTGGATCATTTTTTAGCAACATGTAGATTACTAATATGATTTAAAGGGACTCTGTCACCTGAATTTGGCGGGCTCTATTTATGGTCCGATGGGCGGTGTTTTCTCTCCTGTCATGTACCCCTTCCTTTCCCACTGGCTGCAATATGGTCTTGAATTTGATTCGGTTTCCTCCATAGTACATGCATGCGCAATGCAATCTTGTCTTGCGCACGCACAGTATGCTTTGCCCAACTGTGGGCAAAGCCGAAAAGCATTAGTGCGCATGCGCCAGCGCACTATGTCCCGGAAGTATTTCGCTGTGTTTCGGGACATTTTGTGCTGGCGCATGCGCACTAATGCTTTTCGCCTTTGCCCGCAGTTGGGCAAAGCATACTGTGCATGCGCAAGGCAAGATTGCATTGCGCACGCGTGTACTACGGAGGAAACCGAATCAAATTCAAGACCATATTGCGGCCAGCCGGAAAGGAAGGGGTGCATGAAAGTAGAGAAAACACCGCCCATCGGACCGTAAACAGAGCCCGCCAAATTCAGGTGACAGAGTCCCTTTAATTTGGTAAAGAAAAGTTATATTTTTGGTCTTTACCTCTCAATTACAAAGTGTTTAGTTCACAAACTAGTAAGAAACAGAAACAGTATGCTCTCCAGTCACGTATCTTCAATATATGTGCAAGCAGTAACATATCCTGGTCCAGAGACACACTTATGATCCAATAAATAAAGAAAATCGCAGGCCTCCAGCTTCATCCAAGGTCTTTTCCTCACCCGACATGCAACGTTTCATCCACAATGGTCTTGGTTATGCTAGCGAAGGACTGTTGTGGTTGTAACGTTGCAATGATTGAATGAAACACTTTAGATGAAGCTGGAGGGCTGCGGTTTTCTCTATTGCTTTGCAAACTAAGACCAGAGCACTGGTTATGGAGTGGACAATGAGCACAAAGCATCATCAGGGTACCGTATATAGGTTTGTGTTACATACAACCCTGGCAAAAATTATGTAATCACTGGCCTTGGAGGATGTTCATTCAGTTGTTTAATTTTGTAGAAAAGAAGCAGATCACAGACATGGCACAAAAGTAAAGTCATTTCAAATGGCAACTTTCTGGCTTTAAGAAACAGTAAAAGAAATCAAGAACAAAAAAATGTGGTAGTCAGTAATGGTTACTTTTTGTAATTAAGCATAGGGGAAAAATACCACTGGTGTACATGCTTGTGTGTACAGTATAAAGTTGGAGATGGTGGAGAAGGCAATGATGGAGGTGGTGGAGAGGGCAATGATGGAGGTGGTGGAGAGGGCAATGATTGGTGTGGTGGAGAGGGCAATGATGGGTGTGGTGGAGAGGGCAATGATGGGTGTGGTGGAGAGGGCAATGATGGAGGTGGTGGAGAAGACAATAATGGACATGGTGGAGAGTGCAATGTTGGAGGTGGTGGAAAGGGCAATGTTGGAGATGGTGAAGAGGGCATTGATGGGGTGATGGAGTGGGCAATGATGGGGATGGTGGAGAAGGCAATGATGGGACGCAGGGGGTGGTCAATAAAGGATGTGGGGGACTGGGATGGGAGGACGGGGGACTTATAATGAACTTATGAACAGAGGGAGGGGAGTTAGATATGGATGTAAAATGAATTGGATTGTGGTGGAGAGTGCTAAGCCCCAGATAGTGTCCTCCTCCATATCACAGTTCATTGTGATGCTAACAGGGACTTAAGATTTATTGGAGACAGAAGAGGGTAAGGTGCATAGGATATTTTATAATGAAGTGAAAGGTGGGAGAAGATGCTGTCAAGGACTTGTAATGAATTGGGAGGTGGTGGAGGATGTTTAGTACCTGATAATGGGTTTTGAAAAAGCTTGCAGCACTCCAACACTGCACACAGATACAGGAATGTAGCCTTATTATGTTTAGAACAGTACCTTAATATGTAGTGTACTCACTTATGTTTAGAACAGTCCCTTAGTATATAGTGTACTCACTTATTATGTATAGCACAGTCCCTTAGTTTAGAGTGTACTCACTTATTATGTATAACACCATCCTTAGTTACATAGTTTCCTCTTATTACGTATCATCATCTCTAGTAATATATGGTGCCGTCCTACTCCTTAATTTGTAGCTTCTTCTGCTGTTATGTACAGTGCTGTCTCTTTAATAGTGTATTCTTGTTATTTTTGTTATTCACAGTGCCCACTTTTATTACATAGTCCCTTCTCTTGTTAGATATAAAATGACTGTGCTGATGGGGCAGCATATGACCAGAAGACCAGTCCATCAGCTCATCCATTAGAAAAGAAGCTTCCTCACGCTCCATCAGCAGTCACTGCATTACATATCTAACAAGAGAGGATGGTATGTAATAAAAAACAGGGCTCTATAGAATTCAATATGTAAGGGACAGAGCTGTACATAACAAGAGAAGGCACTGTGTAATAAGGGATGGCAATATACATAATAAAGGAAACCATGTAAGATACATATATGTATGTGTGTGTGTGGATATATATATATATATATATATATATATATATATATATCTCTGTAGATTTGTCGCCATAGAAGGAGAGGAGCCCAGACACATTTCTTGCACAGGGTCCCAAGCTGTCAGTGTCCGCCCCTGCTCTTGTGTACATGACTGTGTGCACAGTGTTACCTCTGGTGTACATGACTGTGTGCACAGTACTATCTTCTACTACTGGTGTACATGACATTTCAAAAGCCACATCTGAGGGTCTCTTATTCAAGCCGCCCACCACTGCGCTCGGAAATTCATTATATAAATAGTATGACTGAGCTACTGCTTTTCTTACAATGCTCCTGGTGGCTGAATCTAGATTAAAAAAAATTTGATTTACTGTACATATAAACTAATAATTTAGAATGAGCTTGATTTTAAAGTCGTGTCTCTTTATGGAAAAAAAATCAATTGAAAACTATAGACACCTGTTCTCGCGGTGTTCGGATAATACATCATCGCCAGTATTATGGTATTTTACATTGTTAGTGCTTCCCTGCTTAATTGAAACTGAAATGTATTCTCGTTCTTCAATCGCTCTCTGGATAAAGACTCCTCTCAGAAATCCTTAATATAACATAACCAGTTAAGTGATCATTTCCTTTCAGGCATAACCAGGCATTTATCATTCCAGCAAACAGACTTCACTGACGAAATATCAGGATGCTCTTCACACATCTGTGTGCGTGCTGCCACTGTGCGCGCAGTTCCTGGTATTGATGTGCACACTGTCAGTGTTACTTGAGTGGTGAGATCTGAAAACAAGTAAACAGTGTGCATTCCGTACAATAGCAATTCCCGAACCCTTTTCTTAGATCTCTACATCATGAGGTTGGTCTCTTATTTCTCTTGGAAATATATGAAAACATTGACAATTGGGTATTACCATTTCCTTTTGTCAAAGGAGCGTATTCCTAATAGGATGAATGTAGAGAGATGTATGGATGTGTTTATATAATATGGGAATTAAAACAAAGGAAGAAAAAGAAACAGAGATCTCGTTATATCAAGGTATAAAAATGAATTTTATCATGAAACAATAAACATTGTAATCAGTGGATCTGCAATGAAAACTAAAGGAGGCGCATATTATGTGAAAAAAATAAAGACGAAAAATGGCAAAATAATACAGAAAATATAAGAAAAGAGAAATTTGCTGTCAAATAATATGCCTGTGTGTTAAGTCAATAAAGTATACTGGGGCTTCCATATAAGTGTCAGGATTGTGTCACGCCAACCTGGGAAATCTGGGGATAGAAGATCACTGCCTGTTGTGAATCGCAGATCTTCCATTTAGCCTGTGTATTTGGATGCCGTATTAAATTAATTTGGTTTTCTTTCATGCTGAAGAAGTTAACAACCCTTTCTATGCTGGTCAGAAACTCGCAGCTCTATTTCAGCTGTTTCTGATCTGGTCATTAATAGTGATGAGCGAATATACTCGTTACTCGAGATTTCCCGATGCACGCTCGGGTGTCCTCCGAGTATTTTTTAGTGCTTGGAGATTTAGTTTTCATCTCCTCAGCTGAATGATTTACAGCTATTAGCCAGGCTAAGTACATGTGGGGGTTGCCTGGTTGCTAGGGAATCCCCACATGTAATCAAGCTGGCTAATAGCTGTAAATCATTCAGCTGCGGCGAAGAAAACTAAATCTCCGAGCACTAAAAAATACTCAGAGGACCCCCAAGCGTGCTCGGGAAATCTCGAGTAAGAGTATATTCGCTCATCCCTAGTCATTAACTCTTCCTAAAAAACCTGGCAAGACCCTCTCTGTCCTGCCAGTGAAAGCTCTGCTTCCTTGCTCTTAGGAGATGCTGTGCTGAATAAGATTTCTTTGTTGCGATTGGAGGTTCATCTTCCTGTGCTGTGTGCTAAAGCTAAGTAGGTGAAGTTTGGAGTTGTAGTATTCTGTAGGTTACTGTTGTACATGTGTGTTTATCTCCTGACCCTTTTTCTCATTTAGTTTATTCCTCCCTGTCCCTATCCTCCTTCCTATTGTTAGTTAGTGCTTTTGTATGATAGAGGTTTTCTGTTATCCCTGAATTGTCTTTGTGTCTGGTTTACTTTTCATTTCTGTCCCATGCCTCATGGAATGGGGGAGGGGACTGATTAGAGTTTTACAGGAGCGTAGTAGGGTTGGAGACTCGGGCCCCTCTACCTTTAAGAGTACCCCGGGACAGGAATAGTTAGGGTCCCAGCTCCAGGGACAGTTTAAGACCCCTCTTCCTTACTAAAGAATGCCACAGTGTGACAGTAAGTCCTTAGGATGACATGATACTAACGAGAAATATAGATCCTTTGTCATTAATAGAGATGGGCGAACCCAAACAGTAAAGTTTGGGGTCAGTACTGAACATCTACTGTGCAGGCATGGACCCCAAACACGGACTTCACCAATAAGTCCATGTTATTGTTCGGGTTCGTCACCCGGATCACCGGGTGGTTCTCAAGCTGTCATTTGCAGCCATAGGCTGCCTGTAATGGGTGTCCAATCAGCCTGTATAAATGATTGGTGGTGGCAGCTAGTAGTTACTTTTGTTATTGCGGATCTGGCAGTGACCGCACCGGGGGTATACATACAGTATATATTCTATGCATTGGAATCAGAGGTGTATATACCGTATGCTCAGTGTTAGTTCTCCAATAACTGACCTACTAGTGGAAGCAGCCACGGTCTTGTCCATCACTTGTCGGACAACTGCATAACTATCCTGGTGATTGGAGGCAGCGGAGTTGCGCTCCCCTGACAAAAAGGTAACAGCAGGTGGATCTGCTGAGGACCTGTTGGAGTGCACGAAACGGCTGTCGTCCATCTGCATCTACATCCCTCCTCGCTGCACTACGTTATGTCCGAATAAAGTTTGACATCTGAATACCGGTGAGTGCGCTCCAGTTTTTTATCTTTGGATTGATTTATCATAAATTATAACCTACAGTTTACAAGCTAATATTTTAGCAACAGAGATAAGAAATTAAAAAATAAAAACTATGTTTTATTCATCTCTGCAGCCACTATTCCATGATGTAGCTAGTTTAACATGCTCAAACTAGTGAAAGATCCATGTGCACACGTTGCAGATTTCCTGCAGATTTAGGCTATGTGCACACATTGTGGATTAGGCTTAGGAATTTCTGGTGCAGATTCTGCCTCTCCTGGCAGAAAACGCACCTGCGGATTTGTCGCGTTTTTTGTGCGTTTCTGCAGCGTTTTTTGTGCGTTTTTGCTGCGGTTTTCTTGCGGATTTGCTGCGTTTTCTATAATGAAATGGGTACAAAAACGCTGCCGATTCACAAAAAAGAAGTGACATGCTACTTCTTTTAAACCGCAGCGTTTCCGCAGCGGATTTTCCGCAAAAGTGTGCACAGCATTTTTTTTTTCTCATTGATTTACATTGTACTGTAAATCAATCGCGGATCTGCAGCGTTTCTGCATCTCAAAAAAATGCTGCGGATCCGCAGAGAATCCGCAACGTGTGCACATACCCTAACAGTACAATGTAAATCAATGGCAAAAAAAATGCTGTGCTAATGGTGCGGAAAAATCTGCACGGAAAACGCTGCAGATTCAAAAAAAGGACCATGTCACTTCTTTTGTGCGGATCTGCTGCATTTCTGCATCCATTCCATAATAGAAATCTGCAGGGGGAAAAAAAGGAAGAAATCTGCACAAAAATCTGCAAAGTACCAAAAAATAGGTGCGGATTCTGACCTGCGTTTTCTGCCAAGAAATGCAGAATCTGAACAGAAAATTCCACAGTCAAATCTGCAACGTGTGCACATGCCTAAGCTGCTCTCCGCTAAAAAAGTAATTGATGGAGAACAGCGTGAATAATTGAGCTTTGTCAGTATGCTGCAGCAGGGGATATAATATATTGTTAAATATGTTTGTTTTTATCAGAATTTGATTACTGTAAAAAATATATATACATTTTTCTCCTTTATAGCATTATTCTACCCTTCCTGTATCAATTCCCAATAAATATGTATTTCAACATGTATATTCTTATCAATAAATATAGATCCACTTCAGCCGCTGTGTTATTTTTGGGCTATTACTGCAGGTAATAAAACGATCTTTTAGTTGTTTGCTCTGAAATTGCATAGTCCTAAGGATTGAGTACCTCATTCCCGGAGTGGTAATATCCCGGCTTTACCTCAAGGCTAGAATTTCACCATGTAAATATTAATTTAAAAGAAATATCATTTTATAGGATACAAGCTAGCTTGTCGAACACGTATAAAATCAATATGTAGTAGAATAGAATGTGTCATTTTGTCCTCGTTGGTTGTGAATAAGGTCCAGGTTGATGCTTCACTTATTATGTTATTATTCGTTTATTTGCAGCATGTGATGGACAGTTGGGTTTATCTGTATAGAATGCGCAGCTCCATATTACAGATATTCAGGCTCTGTCCATCCTCAAGGCAGAAAGATCTGGAACAAATAGTATTTGTCAGGAGCTTTACAGAAATTATTTCATTTGTAAGATACCTACAGTCATGTATGGGGCTGGTAAAATGTCGTCAAAATCATTTTATACTTTGTGTGTCACTAAAATGATTTATCTACTAGTTCTAAGTGACAATTTGGAGTGACAAACGGAAGAATAACCAGTTATGTTGCTTTCAGGGCAGGATGTAGAAGGCTCCGAAGCTGTCACTGAAGACTTCTGTAGATTATAAGGCAGGAGGTTACTACTAGGGGGCTCCTCTTAGAATGGCATTGTTCTCTCAGAAAAACCTACTACGTGGGCATCTGCCTTGGCCAGTGCATCAGATGTGGCACTGACTTTTTGTTTTATTTGGTCATGGCATTAGGTAGCAGTAATTTGCTTATTTTAACAGCATAGGTTTACTTTTGCAGTTAAAGTAAACTGATATATAGAAGTCCCATAATCCCTTTAAGTGAATGTTTTTCCCTTATGGCAGTGTTCCCCAAGTCCGGTCCTCAAGAGCCACCAACAGGTCATGTTTTCAGTATTTCCTTAGTATTGCACAGGTGATAATTGCATCATATGCACAGGCAATAATTCCATCACCTGTGCAATACTCAGGAAATCCTGAAAACATGACCTGTTGGTGGCTCTTGAGGACCGGACTTGGGGAACACTGCCTTATGGGGTGGTTTCATTCTCATTAAAGAAGTACTCATATTACTTTTTTTATTCCTTGAACCTGAAGACTCTTTCATAACAAGTAAATTGCAAAGTTGCTTGTTTTTACAAATCTGCTATTGCAGTGTCATGTACATTGTAGTAACCAGTACATCATAGTGCCCATATATCATGCCCAGCTCATGCTTCTGGAGACGGGCCCTCCTCGCTACTGTAATGACAAACATGTGGACGCTAAATGTGGCTTAGGTGCACTGCATGGCTCAGAAGGGAGGGGGGCATTTGGATTTGAGAGTGCAGAATTCGATCGATTTAATTTTGGGGTGTTACCAGTAACGTATAAGCTCCGTATATATCCATTGTTTTTTTCTTTGATTGAGTTGAAGCTTTTATTGGGAACATTTTATATAACATTTTGCATAGAATTTTGGATGGCATTTATCCTGTGCTCAATGCTGAGCACTTGCATCAGGGTTTCCTGTTATGAATAGGTAATTCAGAACCACAATGGACCTTGAAGTTCAGAGCACACAAAGTGACCTGACAATAACCAAAAAACATAGGACGAGCTCTGAGACGTGGGAACTCTGCTGACCGCAATCCCTAATCCTATCACATCACACTAGACGTAGCCGTGGATTGCGCCTAACGCTCCCTATGCAACTCGGCACAGCCTGAGAAACTAGCTAGCCCTGAAGATAGAAAAATAAGCCTACCTTGCCTCAGAGAAATTCCCCAAAGGAAAAGGCAGCCCCCCACATATAATGACTGTGAGTTAAGATGAAAATACAAACACAGAGATGAAATAGATTTAGCAAAGTGAGGCCCGACTTACTGAATAGACCGAGGATAGGAAAGATAGCTTTGCGGTCAACACAAAAACCTACAAACAACCACGCAGAGGGGCAAAAAGACGGTACGGAGGTGCTCCCTCTGCGTCTCAAAGCTTCCAGCAAGCAAGAAAAAACCAATATAGCAAGCTGGACAGAAAATATAGCAAACAAAAGTAACACAAGCAGAACTTAGCTAATGCTGGGCAGACAGGCCACAGGAACGATCCAGGAGGAAGCAAGACCAATACTAGAACATTGACTGGAGGCCAGGATCAAAGCCCTAGGTGGAGTTAAATAGAGCAGCACCTAACGACTTAACCTCATCACCTGAGGAAGGAAACTCAGAAGCCGCAGTACCACTCACATCCACCAACGGAAGCCCATAGACAGAATCAGCCGAAGTACCACTTGTGACCACAGGAGGGAGCTCGACCACAGAATTCACAACAGTACCCCCCCTTGAGGAGGGGTCACCGAACCCTCACCAGAGCCCCCAGGCCGACCAGGATGAGCCATATGAAAGGCACGAACAAGATCGGCAGCATGGACATCAGAGGCAAAGACCCAGGAATTATCTTCCTGACCATAACCCTTCCACTTAACCAGATACTGGAGTTTCCGTCTCGAAACACGAGAATCCAAAATCTTCTCCACTATATACTCCAACTCCCCCTCCACCAAAACCGGGGCAGGAGGATGAACAGATGGAACCATAGGTGCCACGTATCTTCGCAACAATGACCTATGGAATACGTTATGGATGGAAAAAGAATCTGGAAGGGTCAAACGAAAAGACACAGGATTAAGAACCTCAGAAATCCTATACGGACCAATGAAACGAGGCTTAAACTTAGGAGAGGAAACCTTCATAGGAATATAACGAGATGACAACCAAACCAAATCCCCAACACGAAGTCGGGGACCCACACAGCATCTGCGATTAGCGAAACGTTGAGCCTTCTCCTGGGACAAGGTCAAATTGTCCACTACATGAGTCCAAATCCGCTGCAACCTGTCCACCACAGTATCCACACCAGGACAGTCCGAAGACTCAACCTGCCCTGAAGAGAAACGAGGATGGAACCCAGAATTGCAGAAAAACGGCGAAACCAAGGTAGCCGAGCTGGCCCGATTATTAAGGGCGAACTCAGCCAACGGCAAAAAGGACACCCAATCATTCTGATCAGCAGAAACAAAACATCTCAGATATGTTTCCAAGTTCTGATTGGTTCGTTCAGTCTGGCCATTTGTCTGAGGATGGAAAGCCGAGGAAAAAGACAAATCAATGCCCATCCTAGCACAAAAGGCTCGCCAAAACCTCGAAACAAACTGGGAACCTCTGTCAGAAACGATGTTCTCTGGAATGCCATGTAAACGAACCACATGCTGGAAGAACAATGACACCAAATCAGAGGAGGAAGGTAATTTAGACAAGGGTACCAAATGGATCATCTTAGAGAAGCGATCACAAACTACCCAAATGACCGACATTTTTTGAGAGACGGGGAGATTCGAAATAAAATCCATAGAGATGTGTCCAAGGCCTCTTCGGGACCGGCAAGGGCAAAAGCAACCCACTAGCACGAGAACAGCAGGGCTTAGCCCGAGCACAAATCCCACAGGACTGCACAAAAGAACGCACATCCCGCGACAGAGACGGCCACCAAAAGGATCTAGCCACTAAATCTCTGGTACCAAAGATTCCAGGATGACCAGCCAACACCGAACAATGAACCTCAGAGATAACTTTATTCGTCCACCTATCAGGGACAGTTTCTCCGCTGGGCAATGATCAGGTTTATTAGCCTGAAATTTTTGCAGCACCCGCCGCAGGGGAGATGGCAGACACAATTACTCCCTCTTTGAGAATACCCGCCGGCTCAGGCAAACCCGGAGAGTCGGGCACAAAACTCCTAGACAGGACATCCGCCTTCACATTTTTAGAGCCCGGAAGGTACGAAACCACAAAGTCAAAACGGAAGAAAAACAGCGACCAACGAGCCTGTCTAGGATTTAACCGTTTGGCAGACTCGAGATAAGTCAAGTTCTTGTGATCAGTCAAGACTAGGGTTGAGCGACCTTGACCTTTTTAGAGTCGAGCCGTGTTTCGCGAAACCCGACTATCTTAAAAGTCGAGTCGAGTGGAATCGGCCGATTATCGCGAAAAGTCGGGTATCGCCCGAAACACGAAACCCAATGCAAGTCAATGGGGGAGCATAGTCGGCAGTGAGTGGAGGCCAGGAAAACACCTACACTGCCCATTTTAATGGCAAAAACATCCATTCTTGTTAAAGAAGCTTGTCAATCGTAATTTACCTTATAATAATTGGAAGGCATTTGAAATTGGGGGTCATTTGGCTAAAGTTGTGGGGGGTAGGGCTGGTTCAAGTAATTAGTGGGCCCAGTAAATCTGGACCACGTCACGGCAGTGGAGCAGGGAGAGGTAAGTATTTAAACTTTGCAAGTGCTGTGATCCTGAGCAAGCAGGGGGGGCCCACTCGTTGGCATTGGCACTGGCACAGGGCCCCTCAAAGTACAGCGGTGTGTGTGCACGGCGGGGGCGCCTCCCACCGGCAGCAACACTTTTGCGTACTATGAGAGGCCCTGTGCCAGTGACGTCGCCAACTAGTATTCCTCCCCCCACCTGATGAAGGAACCTGCACTTTCATCTGCACCTTCCTCTTTGTCCGCGTGTAAGGTGGTATGGTATGCGGGAAGAGGAACCTGACTTTCAGCAGGGTCACAATCTTGCTGTGTAGCGTGCACAGGGAATTTTGCGTTATGGGTCAATGTACCAGCAGACTCATCTATCACTGGCTGGGCAATGGGCAGGATGAGGAGGAAACACAGATATAGGCCCAAAGAATAAAGTGGGCTAAATGCAGTTCAAAATTGGTAACACAGGACTAACCAGGGGGCATTGCAGTGGAGGACAACTGGAATGAGAGGCTGACACAGAGAGTAGGCCCAAATCAGTAAGTAGTCGACATGCAGTTCAAAATTGGCAACCGTAGTAAACAGGCGGCCCAGCTTTGTTCAGTTGAGGAGAACAGCAAGGAGTGGCAGACACCAATAGTAGGCCCCAACCCAACTAGTAGGCCAAATGCAGTCTAACATTAACAACTACTTAACAAGAGCCTGAAAATGGAATTTCAGGACAGGAAACCAGGAGAACAGCAAGGAGTGGCAGACACCGATAGTAGGCCCCAAACCAACTAGTACGCCAAATGCAGTTGTTCCATTTAACTACAATTTAATGAGAGCCTGAAGATAGAAGTTCAGGAAAGGCAACCTGGAGAACACCTTGGAGTGGAACACACCATCTCTCTACACCCCATACCCAATTTGTAGGCCTAATGCAGTGTAGTTTTCAACAACTACTAAACGAGAGTCGGAAGATCGAAGCAATGTGGACGAAACCTGGGGAACACCTTGGAGTGTAACACACCGTCTCTCTACACCCCATACCCAATTTGTAGGCCTAATGCAGTGTAGTTTTCTACAACTACTAAACGAGAGTCGGAAGACCGAAGCAATGTGGACGAAACCTGGGGAACACCTTGGAGTGGAACACACCATCTCTCTACACCCCATACCCAATTTGTAGGCCTAATGCAGTGTAGTTTTCTACAACTACTAAACGAGAGCATGAAGATCGAAGCAATGGAGAGGAAACCTGGGGAACACCTTGGAGTGGAACACACCATCTCTCTACACCCCATACCCAATTTGTAGGCCTAATGCAGCGTAGTTTCCAACAACTACTAAACGAGAGCATGAAGATCGAAGCTCAGGAAAGGCAACCTGGAGAACACCTTGGAGTGGAACACACCATCTCTCTACACCCCATACCCAATTTGTAGGCCTAATGCAGCGTAGTTTCCAACAACTACTAAACGAGAGCATGAAGATCGAAGCAATGGAGAGGAAACCTGGGGAACACCTTGGAGTGGAACACACCATCTCTCTACACCCCATACCCAATTTGTAGGCCTAATGCAGCGTAGTTTCCAACAACTACTAAACGAGAGCATGAAGATCGAAGCAATGGAGAGGAAACCTTGGGAACACCTTGGAGTGGAACACACCATCTCTCTACACCCCATACCCAATTTGTAGGCCTAATGCAGCGTAGTTTCCAACAACTACTAAACGAGAGCATGAAGATTGAAGCTCAGGAAAGGCAACCTGGAGAACACCTTGGAGTGGAACACACCATCTCTCTACACCCCATACCCAATTTGTAGGCCTAATGCAGCGTAGTTTCCAACAACTACTAAACGAGAGCATGAAGATTGAAGCTCAGGAAAGGCAACCTGGAGAACACCTTGGAGTGGAACACACCATCTCTCTACACCCCATACCCAATTTGTAGGCCTAATGCAGCGTAGTTTCCAACAACTACTAAACGAGAGCATGAAGATTGAAGCTCAGGAAAGGCAACCTGGAGAACACCTTGGAGTGGAACACACCATCTCTCTACACCCCATACCCAATTTGTAGGCCTAATGCAGCGTAGTTTCCAACAACTACTAAACGAGAGCATGAAGATTGAAGCTCAGGAAAGGCAACCTGGAGAACACCTTGGAGTGGAACACACCATCTCTCTACACCCCATACCCAATTTGTAGGCCTAATGCAGCGTAGTTTCCAACAACTA
Source organism: Ranitomeya imitator (assembly GCF_032444005.1). Lineage (NCBI taxonomy): Eukaryota > Metazoa > Chordata > Amphibia > Anura > Dendrobatidae > Ranitomeya > Ranitomeya imitator. The sequence goes on along the minus strand of NC_091284.1, from coordinate 735,552,379 downwards.
CTAAACGAGAGCATGAAGATTGAAGCTCAGGAAAGGCAACCTGGAGAACACCTTGGAGTGGAACACACCATCTCTCTACACCCCATACCCAATTTGTAGGCCTAATGCAGCGTAGTTTCCAACAACTACTAAACGAGAGCATGAAGATTGAAGCTCAGGAAAGGCAACCTGGAGAACACCTTGGAGTGGAACACACCATCTCTCTACACCCCATACCCAATTTGTAGGCCTAATGCAGCGTAGTTTCCAACAACTACTAAACGAGAGCATGAAGATTGAAGCAATGGAGAGGAAACCTGGGGAACACCTTGGGGAGGCAGACACCGTTAGTAGGCCCTACCAAAGTTGTACACCCAATGCAGTTTTAAAATTCCTAGAGGCTGAAAACAAGACTATTGACGCTCAGCTTTTTTCAAAGGAACACAGCTGAATTGAGTGGCGCAGACAGACACAGGTAGTAGGACTCAAACCAAAAATGTGGCTGACTGCAGCAGAAAAAAGTTACAGGGGTACACAAGCTGCAGTGCTCTGGGCAGTGGAGGACAATTTCAATAGTGAACCGCAGACAGACTTTGTACGCCTACTATTAAAAAAAGGATGCTCTATGCAATTATAAATAGGTTCTAGGGGTACACGGGCAGCAGTGGTGTGGTCAGTGGAGGCCTAGTGGAAGGAGTGACCGCAGACAGGCATCGAAGGCCTAAAATAATAACACATGGCTGTAGGCAATTTTAAATTTGTTCCAGGGGTACACGGGCAGCAGTGGTGTGGTCAGTGGAGGCCTAGTGGAAGGAGTGACCGCAGACAGGCATCGAAGGCCTAAAATAAAAAAATTGGGCTGGCTGTAGGCAATTTTAAATTGGTTCCAGGGGTACACGGGCAGCAGTGGTGTGGTCAATGGAGGCCTAGTGGAAGGAGTGACCGCAGACAGGCATCGAAGGCCTAAAATAATAACACATGGCTGTAGGCAATTTTAAATTGGTTCCAGGGGTACACGGGCAGCAGTGGCCTGGTCAGTGTAGTAGTAGTAGAAAGAACGGACCGCAGACAGGCATCGAAAGCCTAAAATAAAAAAATTGGGCTGGCTGTAGGCAATTTTAAATTGGTTCCAGGGGTACACGGGCAGCAGTGGTGTGGTCAGTGGAGGCCTAGTGGAAGGAGTGACCGCAGACAGGCATCGAAGGCCTAAAATAAAAAAATTGGGCTGGCTGTAGGCAATTTTAAGTTCCAGGGGTACACGGGCAGCAGTGGTGTGGTCAGTGGAGGCATATTGTAAGGAGTGACCGCAGACAGGCATCGAAGGCCTAAAATAATAACACATGGCTGTAGGCAATTTTAAATTGGTTCCAGGGGTACACGGGCAGCAGTGGTGTGGTCAGTGGAGGCCTAGTGGAAGGAGTGACCGCAGACAGGCATCGAAGGCCTAAAATAAAAAAATTGGGCTGGCTGTAGGCAATTTTAAATTGGTTCCAGGGGTACACGGGCAGCAGTGGTGTGGTCAGTGGAGGCCTAGTGGAAGGAGTGACCGCAGACAGGCATCGAAGGCCTAAAATAATAACACATGGCTGTAGGCAATTTTAAATTGGTTCCAGGGGTACACGGGCAGCAGTGGCCTGGTCAGTGTAGTAGTAGTAGAAAGAACGGACCGCAGACAGGCATCGAAGGCCTAAAATAAAAAAATTGGGCTGGCTGTAGGCAATTTTAAATTGGTTCCAGGGGTACACGGGCAGCAGTGGTGTGGTCAGTGGAGGCATATTGTAAGGAGTGACCGCAGACAGGCATCGAAGGCCTAAAATAATAACACATGGCTGTAGGCAATTTTAAATTGGTTCCAGGGGTACACGGGCAGCAGTGGTGTGGTCAGTGGAGGCATAGTGGAAGGAGTGACCGCAGACAGGCTTCGAAGGCCTAACATAACAAAAATGTCAATACAATTGTATTGTCAGTGGCAGGCATTGAAGGATGTCAGCGCATAGACTAAACATTGGTGGAGCTGTGAGATAATTTTGCAAGTGGTAGAGCACTGTTTGAGCTGGGGGGGGGGAACTGTCTTGTGGCCGGCGGTACAGGCCCAGGGCCCCTCATATTACAACGGTGTGTCTGACGTTGGGTGCGCACCACCACCGCCAGAGACACTTTATTGTACTAGGAGGGACTCAGCGGCAGTGCCGTCGACCAAAAGCGGGCACACCCACCTCTTCAGACAAACAGCACTCTCACGGGTGCTGTCGCCAAGTGTCGATACCTCGGCCCCGTGTGGGGAGTTTGGCCATTTAGTGAGGTGTAAACATGTCGTATGCTGGACAATCATGTGCAGAAAATTACGAGATTGGAAAAGGCATTCAGAATAGTCCACAGGCAAGACCTTTTCATAGGAAAGCTAGGTGTCAGCCGGGCAAGGTGGGGCAAAAGATTTCGAAATCCAGTTGTGGTTCATTTTAATGAAGGTTAGATCATCTACATTTTGGGTAGCCAGACGAGTCCTTTTTTCTGTTAGTATTGAACCTGCAGCACTGAATACTCTTTCTGATAGGACACTAGCTGCCGGGCAAGCAAGCTCCTGCAATGCATATTCTGCCAATTCTGGCCAGGTGTCTAATTTTGATGCCCAGTAATCAAATGGGAATGACGGTTGAGGGAGAACATCGATAAGGGATGAAAAATAGTTTGTAACCATACTGGACAAATGTTGTCTCCTGTCACTTTGAATTGATGCTGCAGTACCTGTCCTGTCTGCGGTCATAGCAAAATCACTCCACAACCTGGTCAGAAAACCCCTCTGGCCAACGCCACTTCTGATTTCTGCCCCTCTAACTCCTCTGGTCTGCTGGCCCCTGCAGCTCGTGTGAGAACGATCACGGGCGCTGTGTGCAGGGAATGCCAGAAGCAAACGGTCAACAAGAGTTGATTGTTTGGTTGCTAATATTAGTTCCAAGTTCTCATGTGGCATTATATTTTGCAATTTGCCTTTATAGCGAGGATCAAGGAGGCAGGCCAACCAGTAATCGTCATCGTTCATCATTTTAGTTATGCGTGTGTCCCTTTTGAGGACACGTAAGGCATAATCCGCCATGTGGGCCAAAGTTCCAGTTCTCAAATCTGCGGTTGTGCTTGGTTGAGGGGCAGTTTCAGGCAAATCCACGTCACTTGTGTCCCTCCAAAAACCAGAACCCGGCCTTGCCGCGCCACCAATTTCCAGTGGCCCCGGAAAAGCTTCCTCATTAAAAATATAATCATCCCCATCATCCTCCTCCTCCTCTTCGCCCGCTAACTCGTCCTGTACACTGCCCTGGCCAGACAATGGCTGACTGTCATCAAGGCTTTCCTCTTCCTCAGCTGCAGACGCCTGATCCTTTATGTGCGTCAAACTTTGCATCAGCAGACACATTAGGGGGATGCTCATGCTTATTATGGCGTTGTCTGCACTAACCAGCCGTGTGCATTCCTCAAAACACTGAAGGACTTGACACATGTCTTGAATCTTCGACCACTGCACACCTGACAACTCCATGTCTGCCATCCTACTGCCTGCCCGTGTATGTGTATCCTCCCACAAAAACATAACAGCCCGCCTCTGTTCGCACAGTCTCTGAAGCATGTGCAGTGTTGAGTTCCACCTTGTTGCAACGTCTATGATTAGGCGATGCTGGGGAAGGTTCAAAGAACGCTGATAGGTCTGCATACGGCTGGAGTGTACGGGCGAACGGCGGATATGTGAGCAAAGTCCACGCACTTTGAGGAGCAGGTCGGATAACCCCGGATAACTTTTCAGGAAGCACTGCACCACCAGGTTTAAGGTGTGAGCCAGGCAAGGAATGTGTTTCAGTTGGGAAAGGGAGATGGCAGCCATGAAATTCCTTCCGTTATCACTCACTACCTTGCCTGCCTCAAGATCTACACTGCCCAGCCACGACTGCGTTTCTTTCTGCAAGAACTCGGACAGAACTTCCGCGGTGTGTCTGTTGTCGCCCAAACACTTCATAGCCAATACAGCCTGCTGACGTTTGCCAGTAGCTGCCCCATAATGGGAGACCTGGTGTGCAACAGTGGCAGCTGCGGATGGAGTGGTTGTGCGACTGTGGTCTGTGGACGAGCTCTCGCTTCTGCAGGAGGACGAAGAGGAGGAGGAGGAGGGGGTGCGAACGGCTACAGCCAACTGTTTCCTAGACCGTGGGCTAGGCAGAACTGTCCCAAACTTGCTGTCCCCTGTGGACCCTGCATCCACAACATTCATCCAGTGTGCCGTGATGGACACGTAACGTCCCTGGCCATGCCTACTGGTCCATGCATCTGTTGTCAGGTGCACCTTTGTGCTCACAGATTGCCTGAGTGCATGGACGATGCGCTCTTTAACATGCTGGTGGAGGGCTGGGATGGCTTTTCTGGAAAAAAAGTGTCGACTGGGTAGCTCGTAGCGTGGTACAGCGTAGTCCATCAGGGCTTTGAAAGCTTCGCTTTCAACTAACAGGTAGGGCATCATCTCTAACGAGATTAGTCTAGCTATGTGGGCGTTCAAACCCTGTGTACGCTGATGCGAGGCTAAATACTTCCTTTTTCTAACCATAGTCTCATGTAGGGTGAGCTGGACTGGAGAGCTGGAGATCGTGGAACTAGCGGGGGTGCCGGTGGACATGGCAGACTGAGAGACGGTGGGAGATGGTATTGTTGCCGCCGGTGCCCTAGATGCAGTGTTTCCTACTACGAAACTGGTGATTCCCTGACCCTGACTGCTTTGGCCTGGCAAAGAAACCTGCACAGATACTGCAGGTGGTGCGGAAAATGGTGGCCCTACACTGCCGGAAGGGATGTTGCGTTGCTGACTAGCTTCATTGGCCGAGGGTGCTACAACCTTAAGGGACGTTTGGTAGTTAGTCCAGGCTTGCAAATGCATGGTGGTTAAATGTCTATGCATGCAACTTGTATTGAGACTTTTCAGATTCTGTCCTCTGCTTAAGGTAGTTGAACATTTTTGACAGATGACTTTGCGCTGATCAATTGGATGTTGTTTAAAAAAATGCCAGACTGCACTCTTTCTAACATCGGATACCTTTTCAGGCATTGCAGACTGAGCTTTAACCGGATGGCCACGCTGTCCTCCAACAGGTTTTGGCTTTGCCACGCGTTTTGGGCAAGATACGGGCCCGGCAGATGGAACCTGTTGCGATGTTGATGCCTGCTGCGGCCCCTCCTCCTCCGCTTCAGAACTGCTGCCGCCTGCACCCTGTTCCCCCAATGGCTGCCAATCGGGGTCAAGAACTGGGTCATCTATTACCTCTTCTTGTAGCTCGTGGGCAACTTCGTCTGTGTCACCGTGTCGGTCGGTGGTATAGCGTTCGTGATGGGGCAACATAGTCTCATCAGGGTCTGATTCTTGATCATTACCCTGCGAGGGCAATGTTGTGGTCTGAGTCAAAGGACCAGCATAGTAGTCTGGCTGTGGCTGTGCATCAGTGCACTCCATGTCAGATTCAACTTGTAATGGGCATGGACTGTTAACTGCTTCACTTTCTAAGCCAGGGACGGTATGTGTAGAGAGCTCCATGGAGTAACCCGTTGTGTCGCTTGCTGCATTCTTCTCTGTTGTTGTTTTTGCTGAAGAGGACAAGGAAGCAACTTGTCCCTGACCGTGAACATCCACTAACGACGCGCTGCTTTGACATTTACCAGTTTTACGAGAGGAGGCAAAAGAGCTAGAGGCTGAGTCAGCAAGATAAGCCAAAACTTGCTCTTGCTGCTCCGGCTTTAAAAGCGGTTTTCCTACTCCCAGAAAAGGGAGCGTTCGAGGCCTTGTGTAGCCAGACGACGAACCTGGCTCCACAGCTCCAGACTTAGGTGCAATATTTTTTTTCCCACGACCAGCTGATGCTCCACCACTACCACTACCCTCATTACCAGCTGACAATGAACGCCCCCGGCCACGACCTCTTCCACCAGACTTCCTCATTGTTTTAAAAACGTAACCAAACTAACGGTATTTGTTGCTGTCACACAACTTACACGGTGAGCTATAACTTCAGTATGATTTAGCTACCCCTTTACAGGTGAGTGAGACCACAACGAAAATCAGGCACAATGTTACACACTCTGTTGTTGGTGGCAACAAATGAGAGAGATGCCATACACGCAGGACTGTCACTGAAGCACAAATGTAAATATTCATCTCCCACTGATTTGATTTTTTTTTTTTTTCAGGGAGACTTTAGGAAAAAAAAAAATAGAATAAAATGATTTTTTCAGGAAGAATTTAGAAACCAAGTAAAATAAAATGATTTTTTCAGGGAGAATTTAGAAAACAAATAAAACAAAAAAAGGCTTTCTATGGCCCACTGAGTGAGAGATGACGCACACAGGAGTCAGGAGTGGCACACAAGCCCAGAGGCCAATATTTATCTCCCACTGATTGATGTAGTGATTTTTTCAGGTAGATTTTGGAACCCAAATCAAGCTAAAAAAATAATAGGCTTTCTATGGCCCACAATTGGAGAGAGAGAGAGATGGCACACCCAGGAGTCAAGACTGGCACACAAGCAGAAAGGGCAATATTAATCTCCCACTGATTTGATTTTTTTTTTTTTTCCAGGGAGACTTTAGAAAAAAAAAATAATAAAAAAAAAATGATTTTTTCAGGAAGAATTTAGAAACCAAATAAAATAAAAATGATTTTTTCAGGGAGAATTTATAAAACAAATAAAACAAAAAATAGGCTTTCTATGGCCCACTGAGTGAGAGATGACGCACACAGGAGTCAGGAGTGGCACACAAGCCCAGAGGCCAATATTTATCTCCCACTGATTGATTTATTGATTTTTTCAGGTAGAATTTAGAACCCAAATCAACCAAAAAAATAAATAGGCTTTCTATGGCCCACTATTTGTGAGAGAGATGGCACGCTCAGGACTGGCACACAAGCCCAGAGGCCAATATTAATCTCCCACTTTTTTTTTTTTGTTCCAGGGAAAATTTATAAACCCAATAAAAAAAATAATAAATAGGCTTTCTATGGCCCACTATCTGAGAGAGAGATGGCACGCTTAGGACTGGCACACAAGCCCAAAGGCCAATATTAATCTCCCTTTTTTTTTTTCAGGGAGAATTTATAAAACCAAAAAAAAAAAAATAAATAGGCTTTCTATGGCCCACTATTTGTGAGAGAGATGGCACGCTCAGGACTGGCACACAAGCCCAGAGGCCAATATTAATCTCCCACTTTTTTTTTTTTGTTCCAGGGAAAATTTATAAACCCAATAAAAAAAATAATAAATAGGCTTTCTATGGCCCACTATCTGAGAGAGAGAGATGGCACGCTTAGGACTGGCACACAAGCCCAAAGGCCAATATTAATCTCCCACTGATTGATTTATTGATTTTTTCAGGTAAAATTTAGAACCCAAATAAAGCAAAAAAAAAAAAATAGGCTTTCTATGGCCCACTGAGTGAGTGATGATGCACACAGGAGTCAGGAGTGGCACACAAGCCCTGAGGCCAATATTTTTCTCCCACTGATTGATGTAGTGATTTTTTCAGGTAGATTTTATAACCCAAATCAAGCAAAAAAATAAATAGGCTTTCTATGGCCCACTGAGTGAGAGATGGCACACACAGGGATGGCACTCTAGCAGAAATGTCAATCTTAATCTCCCACAAAAAAAAAAAAAAAAAAAACCAGGGAGTGTCCAACAATTACTATCTCCCTGCAGTAATCTCAGCCAGGTATGGCAGGCAGCAATAAGGAGTGGACTGATGCACAAATTAAATAAAAAGTGTGGACAAACAAAAAAGATAGCTGTGCAGAAAGGAAGGAACAAGAGGATTTGTGCTTTGAAAAAAGCAGTTGGTTTGCACAGCGGCGTACACACAGCAATGCAGCTATCAGGGAGCCTTCTAGGGCAGCCCAATGAGCTACAGCGCTGAGGGGGAAAAAAAAATGTAGCTTCCACTGTCCCTGCACACCGAAGGTGGTGTTGGGCAGTGGAAATCGCTACAGCACAAGCGGTTTGGTGGTTAATGGACCCTGCCTAACGCTATCCCTGCTTCTGACGAAGCGGCAGCAACCTCTCCCTAAGCTCAGATCAGCAGCAGTAACATGGCGGTCGGTGGGAACGCCCCTTTATAGCCCCTGTGACGCCGCAGACAGCAAGCCAATCACTGCAATTCCCTTCTCTAAGATGGTGGGGACCAGGACCTATGTCATCACGCTGCCCACACTCTGCGTTTACCTTCATTGGCTGAGAAATGGCGCTTTTCACGTCATTGAAACGCGACTTTGGCGCGAAAGTCGCGTACCGCATGGCCGACCCCGCACAGGGGTCGGATCGGGTTTCATGAAACCCGACTTTGCCAAAAGTCGGCGACTTTTGAAAATGAACGACCCGTTTCGCTCAACCCTAGTCAAGACCACCACGCGATGCTTAGCTCCTTCAAGCCAATGACGCCACTCCTCGAATGCCCACTTCATGGCCAGCAACTCTCGATTGCCAACATCATAATTTCGCTCAGCAGGCGAAAACTTCCTGGAAAAGAAGGCGCATGGCTTCATCACCGAGCAATCAGAACCTCTTTGCGACAAAACAGCCCCCGCTCCAATTTCAGAAGCATCAACCTCGACCTGGAACGGAAGCGAAACATCTGGTTGACACAACACAGGGGCAGAAGAAAAACGACGCTTTAACTCTTGAAAAGCTTCCACAGCAGCAGAAGACCAATTGACCACATCAGCACCCTTCTTGGTCAAATCGGTCAATGGTTTAGCAATACTAGAAAAATTACAGATGAAGCGACGATAAAAATTAGCAAAGCCAAGGAACTTTTGCAGACTCTTCAGAGATGTCGGCTGAGTCCAATCATAAATGGCCTGGACCTTAACAGGGTCCATCTCGATAGTAGAAGGGGAAAAAATGAACCCCAAAAATGAAACCTTCTGAACACCAAAGAGACACTTTGATCCCTTCACAAACAAAGAATTAGCACGCAGGACCTGGAACACCATTCTGACCTGCTTCACATGAGACTCCCAATTATCCGAGAAGACCAAAATATCATCCAAGTATACAATCAGGAATTTATCCAGGTACTCTCGGAAGATGTCATGCATAAAGGACTGAAATAATGATGGAGCATTGGCAAGTCCGAATGGCATAACTAGGTACTCAAAATGGCCCTCGGGCGTATTAAATGCAGTTTTCCATTCATCGCCCCGTTTAATACGCACAAGATTATATGCACCACGAAGATCTATCTTGGTGAACCAACTAGCCCCCTTAATCCGAGCAAACAAATCAGATAGCAGCGGCAAGGGGTACTGAAATTTGACCGTGATTTTATTTAGAAGGCGGTAATCAATACAAGGTCTCAGCGAACCATCCTTCTTGGCCACAAAAAAGAACCCTGCTCCCAATGGCGATGATGACGGGTGAATATGACCCTTCTCCAAGGATTCTTTTACGTAACTCCGCATAGCGGCGTGCTCAGGTACAGATAAATTAAATAGTCGACCCTTAGGAAACTTACTACCAGGAATCAACTCGATAGCACAATCACAATCCCTATGCGGAGGTAGGGCATTGGACTTGGGCTCATCGAATACATCCCGGTAATCAGACAAGAACTCTGGGACCTCAGAAGGGGTGGATGATGAGATAGACATAAATGGAACATCACCATGTACCCCCTGACAACCCCAGCTGGACACAGACATAGATTTCCAATCCAATACTGGGTTATGGACTTGTAGCTATGGCAACCCCAACACGACCACATCATGCAGACTATGCAACACCAGAAAGCGAATATCCTCCTGGTGCGCAGGAGCCATGCACATGGTCAGCTGGGTCCAATACTGAGGCTTATTCTTGGCCAAAGGCGTAGTATCAATTCCTCTCAATGGAATAAGACACTGCAAGGGCTCCAAGACAAACCCACAGCGCCTAGCAAACTCCAAGTCCATCAAATTCAGGGTAGCGCCTGAATCCACAAATGCCATGACAGAATAGGAAGACAAAGAGCAGATCAAAGTAACGGACAAAAGAAATTTCGACTGTACCGTACCAATGGTGGCAGACTTAGCGAACCGCTTAGTGCGCTTAGGACAATCGGAGATAGCATGAGTGGAATCACCACAGTAGAAACACAGCCCATTCTGATGTCTGTGTTCTTGCCTTTCAGCTCTGGTCAAAGTCCTATCGCACTGCATAGGCTCAGGTTTATGCTCAGATAATACCGCCAAATGGTGCACAGATTTACGCTCACGCAAGCGTCGACCGATCTGAATGGCCAAAGACATAGACTCATTCAGACCAGCAGGCATAGGAAATCCCACCATGACATCCTTAAGGGCTTCAGAGAGACCCTTTCTGAAAATAGCTGCCAGCGCACATTCATTCCATTGAGTGAGCACGGACCACTTTCTAAACTTCTGACAATAAATCTCTATCTCATCCTGACCCTGACACAGAGCCAGCAAATTTTTCTCTGCCTGATCCACTGAATTAGGTCCATCGTACAGCAATATGAGCGCCAGAAAAAACGCATCAATATTACATAATGCAGGATCTCCTGGCGCAAGGGAAAATGCCCAGTCTTGAGGGTCGCCACGTAATAAAGAAATAATGATTTTAACTTGTTGAACTGGGTCACCAGAGGAGCGAGGTTTCAACGCCAGAAACAGTTTGCAATTATTTTTGAAACTCAGAAATTTAGCTCTATCTCCAGAAAACAAATCAGGAATAGGAATTCTTGGTTCTAACATAGAATTCTGAGCCACAAAGTCTTGAATATTTTGTACTCTTGCAGTGAGATGATCCACACATGAAGACAGACCTTTAATGTCCATCACTACACCTGTGTCCTGAACCACCCAAATGTCTAGGGGAAAAAAAAGGCAAAACACAGTGCAAAGAAAAAAAAATGGTCTCAGAACTTCTTTTTTCCCCTCTATTGAGAAGCATAGTACTTTGGGCCTCCAGTACTGTTATGAATAGGTAATTCAGAACCACAATGGACCTTGAAGTTCAGAGCACACAAAGTGACCTGACAATAACCAAAAAACATAGGACGAGCTCTGAGACGTGGGAACTCTGCTGACCGCAATCCCTAATCCTATCACACCACACTAGAGGTAGCCGTGGATTGCGCCTAACGCTCCCTATGCAACTTGGCACAGCCTGAGAAACTAGCTAGCCCTGAAGATAGAAAAATAAGCCTACCTTGCCTCAGAGAAATTCCCCAAAGGAAAAGGCAGCCCCCCACATATAATGACTGTGAGTTAAGATGAAAATACAAACACAGAGATGAAATAGATTTAGCAAAGTGAGGCCCGACTTACTGAATAGACCGAGGATAGGAAAGATAGCTTTGCGGTCAACACAAAAACCTACAAACAACCACGCAGAGGGGCAAAAAGACCCTCCGCACCGACTAACGGTACGGAGGTGCTCCCTCTGCGTCTCAGAGCTTCCAGCAAGCAAGAAAAACCAATATAGCAAGCTGGACAGAAAATATAGCAAACAAAAGTAACACAAGCAGAACTTAGCTAATGCTGGGCAGACAGGCCACAGGAACGATCCAGGAGGAAGCAAGACCAATACTAGAACATTGACTGGAGGCCAGGATCAAAGCCCTAGGTGGAGTTAAATAGAGCAGCACCTAACGACTTAACCTCATCACCTGAGGAAGGAAACTCAGAAGCCGCAGTACCACTCACATCCACCAACGGAAGCCCATAGACAGAATCAGCCGAAGTACCACTTGTGACCACAGGAGGGAGCTCGACCACAGAATTCACAAAAGTTTCCATCTAAATCTCCGATGTGATTCACATGAAAACCTAGACAGATCCAATCACTATAATGAGGCAGTAGAGTTACCCTGGACTCTGTCTGGCCTCTGTTCAGTGGTGTCCTTCATTTCAGCAATGTACAAAACCTTGGTCAACTGCGCTATTATGCACACTTAAAAAGACGGACAGCGCAGGATCATAGGACAGATATAATCCACAATGTCTCCATCTGCCTTATTACTGGGAATCTTTCACTGGGGGTTACATCTGAATTGCGTATTTCAGAGATTTACACAGAAACCCTGGTATAAGCGGAGGACTAACAAGAAAATTACATTACACAAACTTCTCAAAAATGCTTGTTTCATTGGGAATATACAAATGAAATACATTCAAAATTTTATTTTACAATTACCGTATATACTCGAGTATAAGCTGAGATTTTCAGCCCAAATTTTTGGGCTGAAAGTGCCCCTCTCGGCTTATACTCGAGTCACGGTGGGCGGCAGTGTCGGCGGGTGAGGGGGAGAGGGCGTTGAGGCATACTTACCTGCTTCCGGGACTCCTGGCGCTGTCCCTGCATTCCCACGGTCTCCGGGTGCCGCAGCTCTTCCCCTGTACAGTGGTCACGTGGGACCGCTCATTAGAGAAATTAATATGGACTCCACTCCCATAGGGGTGGAGCCGCATATTCATTTCTCTAATGAGCGGTAACGGGGACCGCTGATAGAGGAAGAGGCTGTGGCACCCAGAGACCAGCTGTCCGGGAGAAGGAGCGGGACGCCGGGAGCAGGTAAGTATTTTATATTCACCTGTCCACGTTCCACATGCCGGGCGCCGCTCCATCTTCCTGGCGTCTCTGCGCACTGACTGTGCAGGTCAGAGGGCGCGATGACGCATATAGTGTGCGCGCCGCCTTCTGACTGATCAGTCAGTGCGGAGAGACGCCGGGACGGGACGCTGAGGAGCTGCAAGCAAGAGAGGTGAGTATGTCATTTTTTTTTTATTGCAGCAGCAGCAGCAATGGCAGAGCTTTCTATGGTACATCTGTGGGGCAATAATGAACGGTGCAGCGCACTATATGGCACAGCTATGGGGCAATAATGAACGGTGCAGAGCACTATATGGTACAGCTATGGGGCAATAATGAACGGTGCAGAGCACTATATGGCACAGCTTTCTATGGTACATCTATGGGGAAATAATGAACGATGCAGAGCACTATATGGCACAGCTATGGGGCAATAATGAACGGTGCAGAGCACTATATGGCACAGCTTTCTATGGTACATCTATGGGGCAATAATGAACGGTGCAGAGCAGTATATGGCACAGCTATGGGGCCATAATGAACGGCATGGAGCATCTATTTTTATTTTTGAAATTCACCGGTAGCTGCTGCATTTTCCACCCTAGGCTTATACTCGAGTCAATAAGTTTTCCCAGTTTTTTGGGGCAAAATTAGGGGGGTCGGCTTATACTCGGGTCGGCTTATACTCGAGTATATACGGTAGTTTGCTTTTGCTACTTCTTCCATTCTAGAAGTAAGACTTTATTTTTCATTGTTCCACAGAATGTACAGCTGATTTTATGGAATTTGGCAGCATCTCTCATTACTGGAACCTCTTAGCTCCAATCATCTCAGTGGTCTGACCTTACTATAATCTTTCTTTTGCAGAACAAGTGATTCTATTGTGCGGGTCACTAGACAATCAGGAGTTGACAATGGCATGACTATTTCTTCATTCTACACAATGTCTGGACTATCTGTGGGGATTCAAAAGAATTTATCAAATGGTCAAAGACCTTTCGCCTTTCAGTTACCAATGTTATACGTGTATGTAAAATGATATATGTTCTGTTGAACCAAGGAAATGGAGGTTGGCATAGAATAAGGGAATCTTAGTTTACCCTTTTTGTTTTAGAAGATGTCAACAAGATAAAAAACAACTAAAGGTTAGCCAACTGCTTGAAGGCTTCCATTACAAATATGACATATAACTGTTTTTGTTGCTTATTTTATTGCAACATGCATTTTTCTGTTGCATGTGTCATGTCTCATAGAGACTCATATGGAAAAATGTGAGAAAAGAACACCTTACCTAGGGAGCAAGTTTTTAAAAAAAAAAATAGAAACAGCAAAACTGAAGAAAAATACTAAAAACATGAAAGATTCTGTGTAGTGCATTTTATATTTTACCGTTAGCTTTTAGCTAACTTTTGGCTGTGGCATATTTTGCATGATGAAAAAAGGAAAAACTGCACACAAAAACACAGCCTTTAGCCAAAAAGCCTTGTGTGAAACCACTTAATAGGGGTAAAGCTTCCTTTCTGACCATATGGGGTGACCAGACTAGATCAACAGTCAACCAAGTAGTTTTGTACTTTTACCTAACAATATATGTTATGAGCTAACCTATTCCTTGCCTTCACGGCTCTTTCAGTAAAAAGCCTTTTCTCTGCCAGGGATTGAACCTTTTCTCCTTTAGAGGTGACTTTAAAGTGAACCGAGCTTAGAAGTATTTCTTGTCTGGACCATTTATATATTTGGACAAATTGATTGTGTCCCCTTAGATGTCTCGTCTCACCCCTGAGGTTCTCCAAGGCCTTTTTTGCAATTTAGTTCCCTTATTCTTTGCACTTTTTCCAGTTACAGTGGATCATTTGTATGAACGTGTGGACAGAACGGAATTGTGTATTCTAGACGAGGACACCTGATACCATATAATATTGCTGGCTTTATAAACGGAATATAGACATGACCAGCTGTTATTCAGGACTTATTCAGACAAGTGTATTTTCGGCCTAGTGCATAGTGGACTTTACTTGGACAGCAGATGGACCAATTGTAAGCAATATGCTAAAGTGATTTTCCACAGGAACTGATGGTCCATGGGGAAAAAAACTACATAATAATAATAATAATAATTTTAATAATATTTTTTATTTCTATAATGCCAATATATTCCGCAGCACTTTACATTTCAGAGGGGTCATTTACAGACAATATAAGACATTACAGATTAATGCCCCTTTCACATGTCCTGATATTTCTTGTACTGAAAAAAACAGTACTGGTGAGGTCCTCGATCTGAGTCCATGTGCCAACCAGATGCTGAGCGGTGACATCAGTAATGTGACTGCTCAGCACGGCGGCCAGAACACACTGACAGTAGCGTTAGAATGCGGCTGCAGTGACTAACGGTGATGTAATTTAAGTCACCACAGGTCTCAGTCGACGATTCTCACGGTAACCATTCCGTGAGCCGGCCATGTGTGACTGGCAGTAGCCTTACTGACGTTGCCACTCACAGAGTGAGAACTTTCTCACGCTGTGAGCAGTGACGTCGGTAAGATTACCGCAGTTCACAGAACAACTCACGCGGAGGTTAACGTGAGAATCGCCACCTGTGCACTTGCAGTGTGTTCTGGCCGCCAGGCTGAGTGGTCAAATTACTGATGTCACCGCTCAGCACAGCATCCGGATGTAGAAGAGTTGGGGATCATTGTGGGATGTGGGATGGATTTATGGCGGACCACTTTGGATTTTTTTTGTATGGTAATAAATGGGTAAAAGAGGGTCGACGAGTGCTTTTTACACTAAAAGGACTTTTCTCTGTGTGTGTTTATTACTTTTGACTATAGGGTTAGCAATGGGGGTGTCTGACAGACGCCTCTCCATTAATAACCCCTGGGCTTAATGTCAGTGGAGATTACACAGCTGACATCAATGCCAAAACCATTACCCTGCTTGCCAACACACCACTGCAAGCGGGAAAAGCCGAGGCTAAGTGCCAGAATAGGCGCATCTAATGGATGTGCCATTTTTGGGGCAGCTGAGGACTGGTGTTATTAGTCTGGGAGGGGGCCCAATATCCATGGCTCCTTCCCAGCCTATTAATATCAGCCCACAGCTATCTGACTAGCCTTTGCTGATTATTAAAAACTGGGTGGACCCCACTTCATTTTTTGGAGTGGTATCTCCCATATAATAAACATTAAAGGCTACTCAGACAGCTGTGAGTTGATATTAATCAACTGAGAACCTTTATAGACATTGGCCCCTTCCCAGAATAATAACACCAGCCCCCTCGCTTTCTGCTTTCGCTCACCTGGTTAATAACAATAAGCAGGACCCCAAGCCATTATTTAATGCGCTGACTACGAATATCATCAGCGCCACCTGGTCTCGCTGATCGCAGAGAGACCAAGTGAGGATGATGACAGTTGTAGTCAGCACCCGGCGCCTGGTAACAGAGCTAACTGTACTACTTTTCCCAGCCACTGGTACGGGTCACACCGATGACACACGGATGTCATTCCTGTGTCATCACTGTGCACTTATGCGGGATGTATTGCGGACTGTGCTGTCAGAAAAAAATGGACATGTTTATGTGTTTTACACATGGACACATGGTCCACGTGAACACACTGATATGTGTGTAAATCCATAGATTTGAATGGGTCTACGTGGGTAAGTGTCTCCAGTGCATGTGAAAACTGCCACCACATATGCCAGACATTGACATGTGAAGGAGGTCTAACACATAATTCAACACATACAAAGAGAAGTGAGGACCCTGCTTGCAAGCTTATATAATCTACTAGATGGTGTACAGAGGGCTATTAAATGCTTGGAGGGAGTGTAAACAGATGATACAAGGGACCCGACTGTGAGAAAATGTTTGGAAGGGCAAAAAGAGAATAGTTAGATAGAGCAGGAAGATAAGACTCTGCCTACAGTCCCGCCCCAGGGCACGAGCATATCATTAACTGAAAACGTCTAACACTGATTACACAAGAACCACAAGACAGATTTCTTCACCCCAGGCATCATTTTAATCAGTATAACAGCGGCAACATGACAGTGTCTGTAATTTACTTAGCAAAATGCTGCTGACAGGTTAGAGTTAAAGAGAACCTGTCAGCAGGATTTGGGGCAGAAAAGAGACCACCCATAGTCCCACCCCAATGCATGAAGACATGATTACAGCAAAACTTTAAACACTCATTACACAAGAACCACAAAATGGATTTCTTCACTGCAGGTATCATTTTAATCATTATTACAGCACTAATATGGCCCTGTCTGTAGTTTACATAGCAAAATTCTGCTGACAAGTTCTTTTTAATGAATCAGGACTTTAGTCTATTATGAAGTTTTCAGTTTGGCTTTTCAGAATCCTACTAAAAACCCTAATTCTCTCCTGTATTGCCTACAACGCATTCATCTGCTTTGTGAGTCACCATCTTGCTAAACTGCTTTCCACATTGTATCCTTTTATAACTTTGTACTTGTTCTTTTAAGATGTACTGAAGCTCTGTGCTCCCTGGTATCATTGTGCCCTCCCATGTTGGTACTGCTTACATCTTGCTCAGTGCACAAAGTATTCTCTTCAGTCACTCTGGGAAAACTTGGTAACATATGCTCCAGAGCTTACATTACATTACATTAATGACTGCCGATTACTGAAGCATAGCTGAAGGCTCCATCAACATGTGTCTAAAGGGGAAACCCTTACTTGATGCAAATAGTTTTAATATCAAATCCTACGTGAATTACAATGTGATGAGTGGTAATATTTTCCATGTCTGAGATTTGATGTTTTTTAATGGCTCATTCGGAATATTTTTTCTTAGAAAAGTAAATGTCAAAACATTTTATGCATTACTAAAGAATATTTACATAGTGATAGCATTCCCACCTTTACAAATATCTACAAACAACGTGCAATGACCAACATAACGGAAATACAGAATATTAGGATACTGATTGGGTCAGGGGCAATTCTTCTCATATAGGGTTTACTTAAAGGGAATCTGTCACCAGGTTTTTGCTGCCTCATCTGAGAGCAGCATAATGTAGGAAAAGAGACCCTCATTACAACCATGTATCACTTAGTTTAATGAGTGCAGCAGTTGTGATACAATTGAAGTTCTAAGATGTAGCATGTAGCAGAACTCAAAAGCTATCCCCAACCACACCACAGCTTTTTATGTACGATGTGTCATGATTCCTCCGCTCAGTGTGTCTTGAACGCAATGAGTGACAGCTCAGACATCCAATCTAGTGCAGGGGCATGCTGAGCTGTCGGTATTTTCGTAGATCAGCCATTCAATCTAAGACTGGGAGGTGCTGAACTTCCTTCCAGTGTTCCCTGCACCACGTGATTACCCAGCTACTCGACTACGCTGTCAGTCCCAGATCTCTGCCAATCGTAACATTTGCTCTGTGGTTCTGTTTGCATTGTATTCTGTATTCCTGTGCTCTGTTTGCTGATCTATTGTGGCCTGACAAGGGACCTTATCCTGACCATCCATTTGCCTAGCCCCTTTGCTCTGATCCCGTATCTTCCTGGTATCGTGACCTTGGACCATGACCTGACTACACCTTTGTCTTTCCCCTTTAGTTCACGATGTGTTCTCTTGGTATCTGACCCCGGAACATCTGATTACCCTGCCTCACGGCTTGTCCATGAGTAGTGACTAGCCAGAAGACCGCAGTGCCTGATTTAACGTACTTGTAAGAAGGTGGTTGGAAGATCCTGCACCCCCCTGAGCAGTACTGTATTGTTTTACAATGTGTGAATCTATCTATAATATTCTGCAGTGTGGTAGTATGTTTATAGGTCAGCAGATAGCAGTGCGTGCTGATTTAATAGTCATGTTTATGGCACAGTCTCTGTGGGGTTTGTATACAGGGTTAATTAAGTCGGAAATAAGCCACATATAGGGTGTATCCAAATGCGATATCCCTAGAGGTCCTCAAAAAACAGTAGGCAAGTAAGCTAGGAGAACAACTAATATATATATATATATAAACCTAAAACGTAACTTTTAATAGACGACGTTGAAAATATCAAATGGATAATAGCGCAACATGTGATAAAATGAAAAAGCGTGCTCATGTAACCAGTGTTCTATTAAAAAAATGGTTTTATCTCACCAAATAGTCCTTTTCTTTGCAGGAGCGTGCAATTGTATTCTAAGGGGGAGGGGGAGAGAGATTCTATACTACCCCAGTCGTGCCCCTGTATAGCTCCCGCCCTGACAAGGGCAGTCCCCAAGTCAGTCTAGTAAATTGTACCCACCAAGATTATGTAAACTTCCCCTAGGGAGAAACATCATTAACATACTTGGTTGAAATCTAATGCTGGATAGGCCTGAGAGCTGCAGTCAGTGAGACGGTGTCAGCGGGTCTGGGGATGTATAGGAAGAAGATAGTGGTAGAATCTCCCTCCTGTTCCCAAAGAAAGATTGGTCAGCGTGCAGTTTCATGGTGAAACATGTCGACCCGTGTGGCGCTATACTAGTAATATAGAGGTCTTTTGCTTAAACTTTGTACATTTAGCAATGTTTATCACAAGTTTCGTGCCCTCGTCAGTAACTGTCAAGAACAGGCCTCTTTTTGGTGCAGAAGTAAACAACTATAATTTCAGCTATTCTCTGTGTGTCGGTTGTTTGACTAGTAAAATGGACACTGTTTTTAACAAATGGTCTGGTTTCCTTGTCATGGGAATGGAGGGGTCTCATGCCAAACAGGCTGTGGCAGAGAAGAACCTGAAGGTATCTACAATAACTGCATCACACACACACCCAAGGACCCTGTTTTCTGTAATGTGCCGGGGTGTCTAACTAATGAAACTTGTGGCTACGGCTACCACCCCTGGCACATTTACATACTCCTGCACTGATTAGTAGCACTTCTCCTTCATATTAAATGGTGCAGGTTTCTGTTTGCAGGGCAGGGATTAAACTATTCATCTTAGAATCTCTGAAGCCTCCTTGCTTCAAGGATCTCAGCTGTGAAGTATTGGCCATTCCCGTCTGCTATATATACTCGCCTTCGGCAACCTGGTTTACCAGTGTTAAGTCTTGTAATGCCTGGTGTGGAGTGGACGAGTCGGTTGTTGGTAGAGGCGTTTGGTGTTGTGAGTTCTGTTTTTGGGCTCCCTCTGGTGGTTACTGATGGTACTGGGTGACTTGTCTTTCCTGGGTTTCTGGGTTCCACCTGTTCCATCAGCATATGGGAGTTTCCTATTTAACCTGGCTTTGCTGGCATTTCCTCGCCGGTTATCAATGTATCCAGTGTGTCTTGTTACCTCTGCTCCCTGCTCCTAGAACCTTCTGGTCAAGCTAAGTTTGGATTTTCCTGTTTTGGTGTTTTGCTTTATTTGGTTTTTAGTCCAGCCTGCAGATATGTGATTCTTGCTGCTGGTTGCTCTAGTGGGCTGAAATTGCTCCTCATGTACCATGAGTTGGCACATGAGTTCAAGTAATTTCAGGATGGTTTTTTGAAGGGTTTTTCGCTGACCGCGCAGTTCACTTTTGTATCCTCTGCTATCTAGCTTTAGCGGGCCTCATTTTGCTGAAACTGTTTTCATACTGCGTATGTGCTTTCCTCTCATTTCACCGTCATTATATGTGGGGGGCTGCTATTTCTGTAGGGGATTTCTCTGGAGGCAAGAGAGGTCTGTGTTTCTTCTAATAAGGGAAGTTAGATCTTCGGCTGGAGCGAGACGTCTAGGATCATCGTAGGCACGTTCCCCGGCTACTTTTATTTGTGTTTTAGGTTCAGGGTCGCGGTCAGCTCAGGTTCCATCGCCCTAGAGCTTGTTTGTATCTGTGCTTGTCCTTTAGTGATCCCCTGCCATTGGGATCATGACAGTATAACCGGCCCACAAAGTGTTAATTGTATTGGCTGAAGTAGGAGGATAAGTAGTCTGAGGAAGTTTTTTTTTTTTTCTTTCTCTTTCCCTCAGAGTTTGCTGCCTAGCCTTATTGCAGCCTGGCTACTTCTTCCTCCTCTTAATCTTTGAATGGCTCTGATCCCAGCTGTTTATCATGGACGTCCAGAGTTTGGCTTCCAGCCTGAATAATCTTGCCACTAAGGTTCAAAATATACAGGATTTTGTTGTACATGCTCCTATGTCTGAACCTAGAATTCCTGTCCCAGAGTTTTTTTCTGGAGCTAGATCTCGTTTTCTGAATTTTAGGAACAATTGCAAGTTGTTTCTTTCTTTGAAATCTCGCTCCTCTGGAGACCCTGCTCAGCAAGTCAAGATAATTATATTTTTCCTGCGGGGTGACCCTCAGGATTGGGCATTTGCATTGGCACCAGGGGACCCTGCGTTGCTTAATGCGGATGCGTTTTTTCTGGCATTGGGTTTGCTCTATGAGGAACCTAACCAAGAGATTCAGGCTGAAAAAGCTTTGTTGGCCCTCTCTCAGGGGCAAGATGAAGCAGAAATTTATTGTCAAAAATTTCGGAAGTGGTCGGTGCTTACTCAGTGGAATGAGTGCGCTCTGGCTGCAAAGTTCAGAAATGGCCTTTCTGAGGCCATTAAAGATGTTATGGTGGGGTTCCCTGCGCCTGCTGGTCTGAATGAGTCTATGACTATGGCTGTTCAGATTGATCGGCGTTTACGGGAGCGCAAACCTGTGCATCATTTGGCGGTGTCGTCTGAACCGTCACCTGAGATAATGCAATGTGATAGAATTCAGTCCAGAAGTGAACGGCAAAAGTATAGGCGGAAAAAAGGGTTGTGCTTTTATTGTGGTGATTCAGCTCATGTTATATCAGCATGCTCTAAACGCACAAAAAAGGTTGATAAGTCTGTTGCCATTAGTACTTTACAGTCTAAGTTCATTCTGTCTGTGACTCTGATTTGTTCATTATCATCCATTTCCGTCGATGCCTATGTGGATTCAGGCGCTGCCCTGAGTCTTATGGATTGGTCATTTGCCAATCGCTGTGGGTTTAGTCTGGAGCCTCTGGAAGTCCCTATTCCTTTGAAGGGAATTGACTCTACGCCTTTGGCTATGAATAAACCTCAGTACTGGACACAAGTGACCATGCGTATGACTCCCGTTCATCAGGAGGTGATTCGCTTCCTGGTACTGTATAATTTGCATGATGTTCTAGTACTTGGTCTGCCATGGTTACAAACTCATAATCCAGTCCTTGACTGGAAATCAATGTCTGTGTTAAGCTGGGGTTGTCAGGGGGTTCATGATGATGCACCTCCGATTTCTATCGCTTCATCTACTCCTTCTGAGATTCCTGTGTTTTTGTCTGACTATCGGGATGTTTTTAAGGAGCCTAAGCTCAGTTCGCTTCCTCCTCACAGGGATTGCGATTGTGCTATAAATTTAATTCCAGGCAGTAAATTTCCTAAAGGTCGTTTGTTCAATCTGTCAGTGCCAGAGCATACTGCTATGCGGGATTATGTTAAGGAGTCCTTGGAAAAGGGACATATCCGTCCATCTTTGTCCACTTTGGGAGCAGGTTTTTTTTTCGTGGCCAAAAAAGATGGTTCCTTGAGGCCTTGTATAGATTATCGTCTTTTGAATAAGATTACCGTAAAATATCAGTATCCTTTGCCATTGTTGACTGATTTGTTTGCTCGCATTAAGGGGGCTAAATGGTTCACTAAGATTGATCTTCGGGGTGCGTATAATCTTATACGAATAAAGCAAGGTGATGAGTGGAAAACCGCATTTAATACGCCTGAGGGCCACTTTGAGTATTTGGTAATGCCTTTTGGACTTTCTAATGCTCCTTCAGTCTTCCAGTCCTTTATGCACGATATTTTCCGTGAATATCTGGATAAATTTATGATTGTGTATTTGGATGATATTTTGGTTTTTTCTGATGACTGGGAGTCTCATGTTCAGCAGGTCAGGAAGGTGTTTCAGGTCCTGCGGGCCAATTCCTTGTTTGTAAAAGGCTCAAAGTGTCTCTTTGGAGTCCAGAAGATTTCTTTCTTGGGGTATATTTTTTCCCCTTC
Organism: Ranitomeya imitator; assembly: GCF_032444005.1. Classification (NCBI taxonomy): domain Eukaryota; kingdom Metazoa; phylum Chordata; class Amphibia; order Anura; family Dendrobatidae; genus Ranitomeya; species Ranitomeya imitator. The sequence goes on along the minus strand of NC_091284.1, from coordinate 735,529,816 downwards.
TACTATTGAGATGGATCCCGTCAAGGTTCAGGCTATTTGTGACTGGACGCAGCCTACATCTCTTAAGAGTCTACAGAAGTTCTTGGGCTTTGCTAATTTCTATCGTCGTTTTATAACTAATTTTTCTAGTGTTGTTAAGCCTTTGACGGATTTGACTAAGAAGGGTGCTGATGTTGCTAATTGGTCTCCTGCGGCTGTGGAGGCCTTTCAGGAACTTAAGCGCCGGTTTTCTTCTGCTCCTGTGTTGCGTCAGCCAGATGTTTCGCTCCCTTTTCAGGTTGAGGTTGATGCTTCCGAGATTGGAGCGGGGGCGGTTTTGTCACAGAGAAGCTCCGATGGCTCAGTGATGAAGCCATGCGCGTTTTTTTCTAGAAAGTTTTCGCCGGCTGAGCGGAATTATGATGTTGGTAATCGGGAACTTTTGGCCATGAAGTGGGCATTTGAGGAGTGGCGTCATTGGCTAGAGGGTGCTAGACATCGTGTGGTGGTCTTGACTGATCACAAAAATTTGATTTACCTTGAGTCTGCCAGGCGTCTGAATCCTAGACAGGCTCGTTGGTCACTGTTTTTCTCTCGTTTCAATTTTGTGGTTTCATACCTGCCAGGTTCAAAGAATGTGAAGGCGGATGCTCTTTCTAGGAGTTTTGTGCCTGACTCCCTTGGAAATTCTGAGCCCTCTGGTATCCTTAGGGATGGGGTGATTTTGTCTGCTGTCTCCCCAGACTTGCGACGTGCTTTGCAGGAGTTTCAGGCGGGTAAACCTGATCGTTGTCCGCCTGAGAGACTGTGTTCCGGATAATTGGACCAGTAGAGTCATCTCCGAGGTCCATTCTTCTGCGTTGGCAGGTCATCCTGGAATATTTGGTACTAGAGACTTGGTGGCCAGGTCTTTTTGGTGGCCTTCCTTGTCGAGGGATGTGCGTTCTTTTGTGCAGTCTTGTGAGGTTTGTGCTCGGGCTAAGCCTTGCTGTTCTCGGGCCAGTGGATTGTTGTCACCTTTGCCTATCCCGAAGAGGCCTTGGACGCACATTTCCATGGACTTTATTTCGGATCTCCCTGTCTCTCAAAAAATGTCCGTCATCTGGGTTGTGTGTGATCGCTTTTCTAAAATGGTTCATCTGGTACCCTTGCCTAAGTTGCCTTCCTCCTCTGAGTTGGTCCCTCTGTTTTTTCAGAACGTGGTTCGTTTGCATGGGATTCCTGAGAACATCGTTTCTGACAGGGGATCCCAGTTTGTGTTTAGATTTTGGCGGACGTTCTGTGCTAAGATGGGCATTGATTTGTCCTTTTCGTCTGCATTCCATCCTCAGACGAATGGCCAGACTGAACAAACTAATCAGACCTCGGAAACTTATTTAAGGTGTTTTGTTTCTGCTGATCAGGATGACTGGGTTACCTTTTTGCCGCTGGCCGAGTTTGCCCTTAATAATCGGGCTAGTTCTGCCACCTTGGTTTCTCCTTTCTTTTGTAATTCGGGGTTTCATCCTCGTTTTTCCTCTGGTCAGGTGGAACCTTCTGATTGTCCTGGAGTGGACATGGTGGTGGATAGGTTGCATCGGATTTGGAGTCATGTGGTGGACAATTTGAAGTTGTCCCAGGAGAAGGCTCAGCAGTTTGCTAATCGCCGTCGCCGCGTGGGTCCTCGACTTCTTGTTGGTGACTTGGTGTGGTTGTCTTCTCGTTTTGTTCCTATGAAGGTCTCTTCTCCTAAGTTCAAGCCTCGGTTCATCGGTCCCTATAGGATCTTGGAAATTCTTAACCCTGTGTCGTTTCGTTTGGATCTCCCGGCATCGTTTGCTATTCATAATGTGTTCCATCGGTCGTTGTTGCGGAAGTATGAGGTACCTGTTGTTCCTTCGCTTGAGTCTCCTGCTCCAGTGCTGGTGGAGGGAGAATTGGAGTATGTTGTGGAGAAGATCTTGGATTCTCGTGTTTCCAGACGGAAACTCCAGTATTTGGTCAAGTGGAAGGGTTATGGTCAGGAGGATAATTCTTGGGTGGTTGCCTCGGATGTTCATGCTGATGATTTGGTTCGCGCTTTTCATAGGGCTCATCCTGGTCGCCCTGGTGGTTCTCGTGAGGGTTCGGTGACCCCTCCTCAAGGGGGGGGTACTGTTGTGAGTTCTGTTTTTGGGCTCCCTCTGGTGGTTACTGATGGTACTGGGTGACTTGTCTTTCCTGGGTTTCTGGGTTCCACCTGTTCCATCAGCATATGGGAGTTTCCTATTTAACCTGGCTTTGCTGGCATTTCCTCGCCGGTTATCAATGTATCCAGTGTGTCTTGTTACCTCTGCTCCCTGCTCCTAGAACCTTCTGGTCAAGCTAAGTTTGGATTTTCCTGTTTTGGTGTTTTGCTTTATTTGGTTTTTAGTCCAGCCTGCAGATATGTGATTCTTGCTGCTGGTTGCTCTAGTGGGCTGAAATTGCTCCTCATGTACCATGAGTTGGCACATGAGTTCAAGTAATTTCAGGATGGTTTTTTGAAGGGTTTTTCGCTGACCGCGCAGTTCACTTTTGTATCCTCTGCTATCTAGCTTTAGCGGGCCTCATTTTGCTGAAACTGTTTTCATACTGCGTATGTGCTTTCCTCTCATTTCACCGTCATTATATGTGGGGGGCTGCTATTTCTGTAGGGGATTTCTCTGGAGGCAAGAGAGGTCTGTGTTTCTTCTAATAAGGGAAGTTAGATCTTCGGCTGGAGCGAGACGTCTAGGATCATCGTAGGCACGTTCCCCGGCTACTTTTATTTGTGTGTTAGGTTCAGGGTCGCGGTCAGCTCAGGTTCCATCGCCCTAGAGCTTGTTTGTATCTGTGCTTGTCCTTTAGTGATCCCCTGCCATTGGGATCATGACAGTTTGGAGTGTTGAACTGTGACTGTTGCTTGGACTTTTTTGCTGTTTGCAAATCCTCTTCCTCTCCTACTTGGTTTACATTCCTTTTCTCCCTGGTGTTCCCCTGTTGTCTGTGAGTGCATATTTGTATGATTGGATTTTTCCTTTACCCAATTACGTCCTTTCTTGTTTGTCTGTTTTGTGTATATTCATACACTATTACTCCACTCTTCCATGGGTGGAGGAGGGAGACAGATATAGGGCTGTTTCAGGAGACCAGCAAGGTACATGGCCCCTGGCTACTTCACCATCAGAAGTAATACGGGGAGCAGGTACAGTGGGGAAAAAAGTATTTAGACAGCCACCAATTGTGCAAAATCTCCCACTTAAAAAGATGATAGAGGCCTGTAATTGACATCCTAGGTAGACCACAACTATGAGAGTCAAAATGAGAAAAACAAAAAAACAGCATGGGGACCCCTCTATTCTTGATAGCCATTGTTGCTAACCCTGACAGCTGAAGGTTGCAGGCCGCAGCTGTCAGTTTTGCCTGGCTGGTTATCAAAAATAGAAGTGAACCCACGTCAATTTTTTTAAAATTATTTATGCATAGCGTAATTGATGGGTCAATTGATGTCACTTTTCCTGGTGTCTGCCTCTTCCACCATAATTTGCAAAATAAATCTTGGCAAATCAGACAAGATGATTTTCTGGATTTGTTTTCTCATTTTGACTCTCATGGTTGTGGTCTATCTATCTGACAGCTGCGGGCTGCAACCTTCAGCTGTCAGAGTTAGTAACACTGGTCATCAAGAATAGAGGGGTCCCTATGCTGTTCTTTTAGTTATTTAAATAAATAATTTTTAAAAACAGAGTGAGGTCCCCTTCATTTTTGATAACCAGCCATGCTAAAGCAGACAGCTGAGGGCTGGTATTCTGAGGCTGGTAAGGGGCCACGGATATTGGCCCCCCCAGCCTAAAAATAACAGCACGTAGCCGCCCAGAAATGGCACATCTATTAGATGCGCCAATTCTGGCACTTTGCCTGGCTCTTCCCACTTGCCCTGTGGCAGTGGCAAGTAGTGTTCACATTTGTGGGGTTGATGTCATGTTTGTATTGTCTGGTGACATCAAGCCCATGGCTTAGTAATGGAGAGGCGTCGATAAGACACCTATCCATTACTAATCCTTTAGTTATATTATAAATAAACACACAGCCAGAATGAAGTCCTTAATTTGAAATAAAAACAAAACACACTTTTCCTTTTTTATTTAAAAATAAGAAACACAGTTATACTCACCTAAGGTCCATTCTATTGAAGCCCTCTTCTCATGTAACAAATCAAAATAACAAACAGCCATATCTCTCACCTGTCCGGCATTCTGTCCCATGCCATAATCCAATCTGAGGATAAATGGTTTCCGAACAAGTTTGCTCATCTCTAGTCAATACATATCATAAATATGAGGAACTGCATATTGACCAGGCACCAAAAATATGCTTCAAATGCTTTTTTTAAAATGTTCTCTCAAATCCATAGTCCACACTGCTTTGCACAAAATTAACAGATATTTATAACAACGTTTCAGATAATATAATCTTCATCAGGCTAATAAAGAATTTGCAAAAGTGTCTTGGCAGTGACACGAGTCCTGCAGTGTCATGGAATAAATGTCTTAATGGAGCCAATAAGATGACTTTCTAAGGTCATGGGGGGATTTCCCACTAGGAAACCACCATGTCTCAGAATGAAGAAACATACTTTGTGCCTGGTCAGTATGCAGGTTCTTATATTTGTGATAATGTACTGAATATTTTAGTAGTAAACCACGTTGTTCTATCACCAAATTCTCTATTTGCATTAATTGAAGGTTGAGTGACTGTTACTGGTTTTGTTGGGGCAGCGTTGTGGTCCTTGATTTAAATCCAAGCCAGGACAACATCTCATGGATTTTGTATGATGTCTCTGTTTTCACATGCGTTTCCTGCTTGAAATAGTAATCAAAGTACAATAATTAGGCCACATTCACACGTTGCGTTCTGTCCTGCGGGTTCTCCCGCAGCGGATTTGATAAATCTGCAGGGCAAACCCGCTGCGGTTATCCCTGCAGAGTTATCGCGGTTTGTCCTGTGGGTTCCGCTGCGGGATTTTACCCCTACTATTGATGCTGCATATGCAGCAATATGCAGCATCAATAAAAATAATACAATAATTATATACTCACCCTCTGACGTCCCGATCTCCTCGGCGCTGCAGGCGGCGGACCGGTTCCAAAGATGCTGTGCGACCAGGACCTTCGTGACATCACGGTCATGTGACCGCGACGTCACCGCAGGTCCTGGTCGCATAGCAAACCTGAGACCAGACGGCCGCGTGCAGCGCTGAGACTTCAGAGGTGAGTATATCATGATTTTTTTATTTTAATTCTTTTTTTTTTACTCAAATATGGTTCCCGGGGCCTGGAGGAAAGTCTCCTCTCCTCCACCCCGGGTATAACCCGCACATTATCCGCTTACTTCCCGCATGGTGTGCACAGCCCCATGCGGGAAGTAAGCGGATCAATGCATTTCTATGGGTGCAGAATCGCTGCGATTCTGCACAAAGAAGTGACATGGTCCTTCTTTTTTTCCGCAGCAATTCAGCGCGGTTTTTTTCGGGATTTTCCGCAATGTGGGCACAGCGGTTTTTGTTTTCCATAGGGTAACATTGTACTGTACCCTGCATGGAAAACAGCTGCGGACCCGCAGCGGCAAAATCGCGGCGGTTCCGCAGTAAAAACCGCATAGTGTGAACATACCCTTAAACTATGGCTAAGAGCAAATTAGCGTATAGCTCTCCCAAAAAATAACAAGGGTGTATAAATGATGTGGAATACTCCCAGAAATAATGCAAACAGAAAAAAATGGAGTATATAAAAATCCAACAGAGGATAATATACAAAATAATTGTTATTCAAATATCACATAAAAATTAATATCTGACAAACAGTGAACAACACACATTGAGGAAAATATGGAGGAGACATAAAGGTAAGCTAGGGAAGGAGTGGGAGACAAAGTATGTCAAAAGGGGGCAGGAAAAAATAAATAAACATTGTACACACCAACAGCTGCAAAGGACTGGCAAAAAAGTGGTAAACGGAATAAATATCCTAAATACCAGAAACATATGCTGCCATAAATAAATCTTGCTTACCCATCACTGATAGCGACTCCCACAGCCCTCCCTGCAGCCCCTGATGCGCGTGTTGCATTCCTGCTTTTTCAAAAGGGGACCAATAGAGACATCCTGAAAGGGAATTTAGACTGTGAACTCCAATGGGATTCGTGATGTTAATGTTGGTACAGCGCAGCGGAATATGTTTTATTTCACTCGAGTTAATATAGCACCATTAATGCTATGCTTCACAGACATTATTGGCACTGTTCCCATTGGGGCTCACAACAGGCGTGGAGACTGGAGAGCAGTGAATATTCATTCTGTTTAGTAGCAGGCACACATGATCGCCCGGCCTCTGCAAGAAGCTAGCGGCTGCACTTACGGTGCCTGCTATTAAAGAGAAATGAATATTTACTGCTCTCCACTCCCGTGGGCATGAAGAGTCATGAATATTAATTTCTCTTTAGCGGCGGGCACAGGGGTTAGCTGCAGCAGCCAGCTCCTGCTTCCTTTGACTCGCAGCTCCAGTACTGCCACTCCCCCACTTGCCCACCACAGTAGGTACATAATTTAATCTAAGGACGCACATTCAGCAGAAATAAAACGCTGCCGTCTGCTGCCCCCTGAACCAGGCAGGGATGCCAAGGGGTCTACCATGCCTAAGGGCTGCATGGAGGAGCCTCAGAGGCCACATGCGGCCTGTGTGCCTCATGTTTGAGACCCCTGCAGTAGAGGTTGCCTACTATTAACTGGGAAGTAGGATTTCATCTGAGGGGTGCCCCAGCCTAGCCCATTGGGTTTTGGCATATATGCCAATATGTTTCTAAGATGTCAGCTGAACATTGATGTTTATCTGCAGGCGATGTATTGTGCCTGGCTTGTCATACATTGCAGGAATTAAGCAGTCTCCCCCCTGTCCGTCCCCCTCCTTGCTGTCAGTATGATCTGTTAGATGAGATTACAATATTGACTTTGGCAAGCACATTACTTTGACCGCTTGATGTACTCATCTCTCGCGAATTATCTCATTAGATGGTCATGTTTTCTGTTTTTGCTTTTTATTTGATCGCATCTGGGAGACTTACTTGAAAAGGAAGTATTGCTGGCAACTGTTCGAAGAAGGTTTCAAGAAAACGTTTCTCCGGGGGATGTGTATTTTAGGATGCCACTGAAGCAGGGTTCAGATTTATTAGCCCTGCAATTCCCTTAATGAATTTGTTTTAAATACATTTATAATGCCATTTTAAATTTTCATTGATTTCCTTCAAAGTAAAAATGGCAAGAACAAACTGATAATTGAGAATGTCATCTTGTAGTCCAGAGAACATCAGAGATCGGCCTCCTGTCTATGCAGGAGAACATATATTGGACTGGTGGTCAGACCAGAGACCAGACTATGGGAGTATATATAGTTGGTGCAGGGACAGCAGTTGCACCCAGGCTCTGGAAGCCATGGGGCCCATATGAAAAGACAAATATTATTATAACCCCAAATTATTGAGGGCCCTTTTGGACATTAGCAGTAGGGTTTATGAGCTTCCCGCTATGCCGCTGGTCCAGGCGCTTGTGCTGTGTACGTTTAAAACAATTTTGTTTTCTTTTTAATATTTACAATGACATGCAACATCTATTTGTAATTCCAGACATTGATGTCTGTGCAAATAAATGGCTTTTGCTCTGTGCTCTGATTTCAGACTTGCAGAACATTCGATTGCTGCTGCGATCAAATATTTCAATAGTGTCACCTGGGTTTTTCCCTGACCGCACGCAGGTTGTTATATCATATTTCACATGCTGGAAATACGTTGGTGTGTCTAAGTGCATAGGACTGATTTAAATACCTTGTTCTGCTGATCTTAGCGGAGCTGGAAGGCATCAGGAGAATTATCCGCGTCCCAGGGGAGGTGGCAAGATGTTAAAAGTGATTCAAGTACTGTACTGATCAGACTAAATTACACTGTATTCCATTTCTCTGAAGCAGGAAGGGAAAGTAGTATTTGCTGCTGTACCCTAGGGATCCAACAAGGTGCCTGTGCTTTAGAGTATTAGTATGTGGCGTATTCGCTAGCATCTAATAGACGTAGAGTTTACATTATATATACACAATAATGGATCGCTACAATATTTCATTAACACTTCTATAAACATGTATCTATTACATAAATAAGGCTCTGTTCAAACAGGGATTATGGCTTCTGTTATTATTGAAATTAGGCACCCATACACATTAGACTAATATGCGTTTGTAGCTGATAGACTACGGTCATATATATGGGGACACTAGACAATCGATTGTCAGGGGAGTTAAGGATCCGGCAGATCCAACTTCAGACTGCCATTCCTTTTGTTCTCCTGGAGATAAGCCAATGCTAGATTTGAGGACACAGCATTTAATCTTAATTATCCAGATGTCTATTTTCAGGTAGCCAGGAGGCAAAGACTGTTATCTTTATGTTGACTCTTCTTGTAGGTTGAATTGATATTTGTAAATTGATGAATGGTTATTTACCTCTCATATCAGCTCTTACAGTTTATTGTACTGTTATCTTTGCAAAACAGGGATGCAGGGTCACTGGACAATGATGTTTTGCTGATATGTTGATTACACATTATACCAGGCCATGCAGTTTGATGACTTGCAAACATTGAAGGAAAAACTATAATTAATCAAACAATGCGAGTTAACCTCATCACCCCTTCAACTTGACCTATGAATGATGGCTTAAAAAACAGTTGTGAATTATAAAAAAGGAATATGCCTCTGAAACAAGACATCCAAGAGATCCAGAGATCCAAAGAATCAGGAACACTCTACAGGATAGCTGTCAAATCCTGGTTACATCACGAGGGACACAGATTTGATATTCTACAGGTATTAGCTTAGGGGTCCATGGCCCCAGCTGGAAGAATACAGATCTGCTCCATTGACCATCACTGAACCCAAGAATACCCATGGATACATTTTGGGAAGCTAGGATTTGGACCCAACGGTTACCTGAGCCCCATGAATAGGTTTGGAAAAACCAGGATTGGAACCCATTGGTCACCTGGCTCCATGTAGATGTTCGGAGAAGCCAGGTTGTGACCCTTCGGTCACCTGGGCTTGTAGAGCACCCGATGAGAGCACAGGAATGCTCAGAAAATGAGTGCTCCTATGTATGGGAGCGATGGCTGCTAATCAAATAATCGATCTAATGCGTATAATGAGCTTAAGGAAGTACTCCCATCAAAGTTTTATCCTCCTAATATATTGCAGCTATCATATTATATCACATCATAGCTTTGTGTGCTTACAACTGCTCATTTTGACTTTCTACCCAGATAATATTTCCCCATCTATGATCTATGACATCACATGATTAAAGACTGACTAGTTGAATCCTTCTAAGCTCTATGTAGAAGAAGGAAGTCTATTTTTCCTGTGTGAGTCATGAGTCACTGCAAAAGTCCCTGACAGGGGGGAGGAGTGGAGCAGCTGCATGAGAAGTTGAAGAGGTGAAAATTCAGGGAAAAGAGACTTCCTAGTTTTACATATCAGAGAAAAGAGACGAATTACCTGGGTACAAAGGCAGAATGAGCAATTGTAACTACTGTACACAGTGCTATATAATATGATGACTGCAATATATTAAGAGGATAAAAACTTTGATGGGAGAAGAAGGAGTGCTTCTTTATGCTCATCATACACAACAAAGCCATTATATAATAGATCTTGTCAGATCTCAATAATTTATAAAAACTCAGTTATATATTTTTTCAGTTGTTTCTTTTTCCCCACATTAAAATAGAGGAAAGCTAAAACAACAATAGAAGAAATCTGATGACAGAAAACCTATTACCAGGGTGAACAGACAAAAGTGGGTTACACATCGGTTTCAGACAATCTGATTTGTGACAAAACATATCTAATGATAAATTATATCTAATTTATAACTTTTGCATTTCCGTGCAGTCGCCGCACACCTCAAATCGCCGCATGCGGACGCATCCGCATACAATGCATGTCCCTGCATACCCAATGTTAAAGATAGGTACGCAGGGCAACGCAGGACGCATACAGAACTAGGCGAAGAGTAGGCAGGGCTTCAGGGAGGAAGAAGGGAGGAAGTACGCTGCCTTCCGCAGCCCTCCCGTAAGCAAATGTGAAACTAGCCTAAGTCACTATCTGTAACTGTGCTGTGATCTCTTTCTTATATGTTCTGTGCGACTGGTATTTACCACTGACCATATGGCGGTAATATCCATGTTGGTCTTTGTATAGAGATTATTTTCAGCAAGATCGCTGTCATCTGCTGAGGTTCTCCTCCATTATTAGGGTGCGTCACCAAGTTTTATTCAAGGTTACTTGGTTAGGAGCCCACTGAGAAGTTTCGCCCCCTGAACCAAAACTGTAGCTACGCCTCTGATTTAGAGGTAAACAGCTAGCAAATAGGGGTAACCGAACCCCTGATCTCTTGATGTGAGGGTCTTGGAAACAATGTGTTTCCCTGAAGATTAATCTGCTAGTGACCGAGCCAATTTTTGACCTTAATGACTGAGCCAAATTTTATAATTCAGACCACTGTCACTTTATGTGGTTACAACTCTGGAACGCTTCAATGGATCCCACTGATTCTGAGATTGTTTTTTTTTTGTGACATATTGTACTTCATGATAGTGGTAACATTTCTTCGTTTTTTTAATGAAAATTGTCAAACTTCTAATCTTTGTGGCCTTAAATCAGAGAGATATGTCACACAAAATAGTTAATAAATAACATTTCCTACTTTTTTTGTTAGGACATTATAAGGATTAAAAGTTGAGTAGCAATTTCTAATTTTCTTTCAACAAAATTTACAAAACCATCACATCACATTTGAAGTGACACTGGGGGGTCAATATGACAGAAAATAACCAATTCTAACTCCAACCCTAACACACCCCTAGACCTAACACTAATCCAAACCCTAACCACAACTCTAACACCAACACACCCTTAACCCCAACACACCCCTAACGCCAACAAAACTGTAACCCTAACCCCAACACAACTCTAACCCCAACCCTAACCCTAACACACTCCTAACCACAGCTCTAATCCTAGCTCCAACCCTAACACTAACTGCAAAGAATGGAAAAAAATATATATATATTTTCTCTAACTGAGGGGATGATAAAGGGAGGTTTGATTTACAATATGTTTTACTTTGATCACTGTGATAGTGTCTATTACAGTGATCAAAATGAACCAATAGAAAAAAATCTATTGTTGCCGGATACAGGCCATCAGATGGGGCTAGCGCACTGGGCATGCACCCTCCATTTTCTTCCAGGGAGATGACGTGGAGGACTGGGGACGGAGCAGGAGGGTCTGGCGGAGGTACCAGGGGACCCCATTTCGCTCTCCTTTGGTATGCTAGATCATATCAGAGATGAGAGAAATTGATTGAAACTCTGACTTTTTTTTGTGATTGTCGTTATTCGATGAATAACAGTGATCACGTGACTGGGGACGGTAAAAACCGACCTGAATCATGTTCTCCTCGGTCCCAGCTACCCCCAATAGCCAAGACCCCAGTGATTTTCCAACTCTGGGGGGCACTATACACTTATTTCTCAGTGCCACCAAAATGTGGTAGAACACTGATCAATTGCCTAAGGTCCCCACTCTCTTAGGGGGTCCCCAGCTTTTCTATTCTGAAGTTAAGACTGCTTAAGGACCTTTGGTAGCATCATAATAATGTGCCCTTGATGTCACCAAAGGTTCTTTAAGTGCAGGAGTCTAGAGGAACTGAAGAGGAGACAGGCTGTTATGTATGTGCAGTGTGTGTATTTTTACATGTGTATGTGCAGTGTGGGTATTTTTACATGTGTATGTGCACTGTATACATGTGTATGTGCAGTGTGTGTGTATACATGTGTATGTGCAGTGTGTGTATACATGGATATGTGCAGTGTGTGTATACATGTGTATGTGCAGTGTGTGTGTATACATGGGTATGTGCAGTGTGTGTATTTTTACATGTGTATGTGCACTGCATACATGTGTATGTGCAGTGTGTGTATACATGTGTATGTGCAGTGTGTGTGTATACATGGGTATGTGCAGTGTGTGTATTTTTACATGTGTATGTACACTGTATACATGTGTATGTGCAGTGTGTGTGTATACATGTGTATGTGCAGTGTGTGTGTATACATGGATATGTGCAGTGTGTGTATACATGTGTATGTGCAGTGTGTGCGTATACATGTGTATGTGCAGTGTGTGCATTTTTACATGTGTATGTGCACTGTATACATGTGTATGTGCAGTGTGTGTGTATACATGTGTATGTGCAGTGTGTGTGTATACATGGGTATGTGCAGTGTGTGTATACATGTGTATGTGCAGTGTGTGTGTATACATGGGTATGTGCAGTGTGTGTGTACACATGTGTATGTGCAGTGTGTATATTTACATGTGTATGTGCAGTGTGTGCGTATACATGTGTATGTGCAGTGTGTGTATTTTTACATGTGTATGTGCACTGTATACATGTGTATGTGCAGTGTGTGTGTGTATACATGTGTATGTGCAGTGTGTGTGTATACATGGGTATGTGCAGTGTGTATACATGTGTATGTGCAGTGTGTGTGTATACATGGGTATGTGCAGTGTGTGTGTACACATGTGTATGTGCAGTGTGTATATTTACATGTGTATGTGCAGTGTACGTGTGTACATGTGTATGTGCAGTGTGTATATTTACATGTGTATGTGCAGTGTGTATATTTGCATGTGTATGTGCAGTGTGTGTGTGTTACATTTGTATGTGCAGTGTGTATATTTACATGTGTATGTGCAGTGTACGTGTGTACATGTGTATGTGCAGTGTGTATATTTACATGTGTATGTGCAGTGTGTATATTTACATGTTTATGTGCAGTGTGTATATTTACATGTGTATGTGCAGTGTATACATGTGTATGTGCAGTGTGTATATTTACATGTGTATGTGCAGTGTGTGTGTATACATGTGTATGTGCAGTGTGTGTGTATACATGTGTATGTGCACTGTGTATATTTACATGTGTATGTGCAGTGTGTGTATACATGTGTATGTGCAGTGTGTATATTTACATGTGTATGTGCAGTGTGTGTATACATGTGTATGTGCAGTGTATACATGTGTATGTGTAGTGTATATTTACATGTGTATGTGCAGTGTGTGTATACATGTGTATGTGCAGTGTGTATATTTACATGTGTATGTGCAGTGTGTGTATACATGTGTATGTGCAATGTGTATATTTACATGTGTATGTGCAGTGTGTAAATTTACATGTGTATGTGCAGTGTGTGTATACATGTGTATGTGCACTGTGTATATTTACATGTGTATGTGCAGTGTGGATATTTACATGTGTATGTGCAGTGTACGTGTGTACATGTGTATGTGCAGTGTGTACATTTACATGTGTATGTGCAGTGTGTGTATACATGTGTATGTGCAGTGTGTGTGTATACATGTGTATGTGCACTGTGTATATTTACATGTGTATGTGCAGTTTATACATGTGTATGTGCAGTGTGTATATTTACATGTGTATGTGCAGTGTGTATATTTACATATGTATGTGCAGTGTATACATGTGTATGTGCAGTGTATACATGTGTATGTGCAGTGTGTATATTTACATGTGTATGTGCTTTGTGTATATTTACATGTGTATGTGCAGTGTATACATGTGTATGTGCAGTGTGTATATTTACATGTGTATGTGCAGTGTATACATGTGTATGTGCAGTGTGTATATTTACATGTGTATGTGCAGTGTGTGTATACATGTGTATGTGCAGTGTGTGTGTATACATGTGTATGTGCACTGTGTATATTTACATGTGTACGTGCAGTGTATACATGTGTATGTGCAGTGTGTATATTTACATGTGTATGTGCAGTGTGTGTATACATGTGTATGTGCAGTGTGTGTATACATGTGTATGTGCAGTGTGTGTGTATACATGTGTATGTGCACTGTGTATATTTACATGTGTATGTGCAGTTTATACATGTGTATGTGCAGTGTGTATATTTACATGTGTATGTGCAGTGTGTATATTTACATATGTATGTGCAGTGTATACACGTGTATGTGCAGTGTGTATATTTACATGTGTATGTGCTTTGTGTATATTTACATGTGTATGTGCAGTGTATACATGTGTATGTGCAGTGTGTATATTTACATGTGTATGTGCAGTGTATACATGTGTATGTGCAGTGTGTATATTTACATGTGTATGTGCAGTGTGTGTATACATGTGTATGTGCAGTGTGTGTGTATACATGTGTATGTGCACTGTGTATATTTACATGTGTATGTGCAGTGTATACATGTGTATGTGCAGTGTGTATATTTACATGTGTATGTGCAGTGTGTGTATACATGTGTATGTGCAGTGTATACATGTGTATGTGTAGTGTATATTTACATGTGTATGTGCAGTGTGTGTATACATGTGTATGTGCAGTGTGTATATTTACATGTGTATGTGCAGTGTGTAAATTTACATGTGTATGTGCAGTGTGTGTATACATGTGTATGTGCACTGTGTATATTTACATGTGTATGTGCAGTGTGGATATTTACATGTGTATGTGCAGTGTGTATATTTACATGTGTATGTGCAGTGTACGTGTGTACATGTGTATGTGCAGTGTGTACATTTACATGTGTATGTGCAGTGTGTGTATACATGTGTATGTGCAGTGTGTGTGTATACATGTGTATGTGCACTGTGTATATTTACATGTGTATGTGCAGTGTATACATGTGTATGTGCAGTGTGTATATTTACATGTGTATGTGCAGTGTGTATATTTACATATGTATGTGCAGTGTATACATGTGTATGTGCAGTGTATACATGTGTATGTGCTTTGTGTATATTTACATGTGTATGTGCAGTGTGTGTATACATGTGTATGTACACTGTGTATATTTACATGTGTATGTGCAGTGTGTATATTTACATGTGTATGTGCAGTGTGTGTATACATGTGTATGTGCAGTGTGTGTATATTTACATGTGTATGTGCAGTGTATGTGTGTACATGTGTATGTGCAGTGTGTACATTTACATGTGTATGTGCAGTGTGTGTGTATGCATGTGTATGTGCACTGTGTATATTTACATGTGTATGTGCAGTGTATACATGTGTATGTGCACTGTGTATATTTACATGTGTATGTGCAGTGTATACATGTGTATGTGCGGTGTGTATATTTACATGTGTATGTGCAGTGTGTGTATACATGTGTATGTGCGGTGTGTATATTTACATGTGTATGTGCAGTGTGTGTATACATGTGTATGTGCAGTGTGTATATTTACATGTGTATGTGCAGTGTGTGTATACATGTGTATGTGCGGTGTGTGTGTATACATGTGTATGTGCACTGTGTATATTTACATGTGTATGTGCAGTGTGTGTGTATACATGTGTATGTGCAGTGTGTGTATACATGTGTATGTGCACTGTGTATATTTACATGTGTATGTGCAGTGTGTGTATACATGTGTATGTGCAGTGTGTATATTTACATGTGTATGTGCAGTGTGTGTATACATGTGTATGTGCAGTGTATACATGTGTATGTGTAGTGTATATTTACATGTGTATGTGCAGTGTGTGTATACATGTGTATGTGCAGTGTGTATATTTACATGTGTATGTGCAGTGTGTGTATACATGTGTATGTGCACTGTGTATATTTACATGTGTATGTGCAGTGTGGATATTTACATGTGTATGTGCAGTGTACGTGTGTACATGTGTATGTGCAGTGTGTACATTTACATGTGTATGTGCAGTGTGTGTATACATGTGTATGTGCAGTGTGTGTGTATACATGTGTATGTGCACTGTGTATATTTACATGTGTATGTGCAGTTTATACATGTGTATGTGCAGTGTGTATATTTACATGTGTATGTGCAGTGTGTATATTTACATATGTATGTGCAGTGTATACATGTGTATGTGCAGTGTTTTACATGTGTATGTGCAGTGTGTATATTTACATGTGTATGTGCTTTGTGTATATTTACATGTGTATGTGCAGTGTATACATGTGTATGTGCAGTGTGTATATTTACATGTGTATGTGCAGTGTGTATATTTACATGTGTATGTGCAGTGTATACATGTGTATGTGCAGTGTGTATATTTACATGTGTATGTGCAGTGTGTGTATACATGTGTATGTGCAGTGTGTGTGTATACATGTGTATGTGCACTGTGTATATTTACATGTGTATGTGCAGTGTATACATGTGTATGTGCAGTGTGTATATTTACATGTGTATGTGCAGTGTGTGTATACATGTGTATGTGCAGTGTGTGTATACATGTGTATGTGCAGTGTGTGTGTATACATGTGTATGTGCACTGTGTATATTTACATGTGTATGTGCAGTTTATACATGTGTATGTGCAGTGTGTATATTTACATGTGTATGTGCAGTGTGTATATTTACATATGTATGTGCAGTGTATACACGTGTATGTGCAGTGTGTATATTTACATGTGTATGTGCTTTGTGTATATTTACATGTGTATGTGCAGTGTATACATGTGTATGTGCAGTGTGTATATTTACATGTGTATGTGCAGTGTATACATGTGTATGTGCAGTGTGTATATTTACATGTGTATGTGCAGTGTGTGTATACATGTGTATGTGCAGTGTGTGTGTATACATGTGTATGTGCACTGTGTATATTTACATGTGTATGTGCAGTGTATACATGTGTATGTGCAGTGTGTATATTTACATGTGTATGTGCAGTGTGTGTATACATGTGTATGTGCAGTGTATACATGTGTATATGTAGTGTATATTTACATGTGTATGTGCAGTCTGTGTATACATGTGTATGTGCAGTGTGTATATTTACATGTGTATGTGCAGTGTGTAAATTTACATGTGTATGTGCAGTGTGTGTATACATGTGTATGTGCACTGTGTATATTTACATGTGTATGTGCAGTGTGGATATTTACATGTGTATGTGCAGTGTGTATATTTACATGTGTATGTGCAGTGTACGTGTGTACATGTGTATGTGCAGTGTGTACATTTACATGTGTATGTGCAGTGTGTGTATACATGTGTATGTGCAGTGTGTGTGTATACATGTGTATGTGCACTGTGTATATTTACATGTGTATGTGCAGTGTATACATGTGTATGTGCAGTGTGTATATTTACATGTGTATGTGCAGTGTGTATATTTACATATGTATGTGCAGTGTATACATGTGTATGTGCAGTGTATACATGTGTATGTGCTTTGTGTATATTTACATGTGTATGTGCAGTGTGTGTATACATGTGTATGTACACTGTGTATATTTACATGTGTATGTGCAGTGTGTATATTTACATGTGTATGTGCAGTGTGTGTATACATGTGTATGTGCAGTGTGTGTATATTTACATGTGTATGTGCAGTGTATGTGTGTACATGTGTATGTGCAGTGTGTACATTTACATGTGTATGTGCAGTGTGTGTGTGTATGCATGTGTATGTGCACTGTGTATATTTACATGTGTATGTGCAGTGTATACATGTGTATGTGCACTGTGTATATTTACATGTGTATGTGCAGTGTATACATGTGTATGTGCGGTGTGTATATTTACATGTGTATGTGCAGTGTGTGTATACATGTGTATGTGCGGTGTGTATATTTACATGTGTATGTGCAGTGTGTGTATACATGTGTATGTGCAGTGTGTATATTTACATGTGTATGTGCAGTGTGTGTATACATGTGTATGTGCGGTGTGTATATTTACATGTGTATGTGCAGTGTGTGTATACATGTGTATGTGCGGTGTGTATATTTACATGTGTATGTGCAGTGTGTGAGTCATGTCATGATTATATTTGAATAAATGTTGACTTTTTGTTCAAGAATAAATGTGGATTGTTCATGAAAAAAAAAAGCCCTAAGCATATTTCTGAGCAAGAAACAATATAAGACTCTGTCTTATTTTTGGAGAAACATGGTAGTATCCAAGAATAGGCATCCCGTGAATATGTCTGAATATGCTTAAAACAAGAACATCGCTTTAAGTTTTACTAAAATAATAGCACGGCCATATGACATAATCACAAAATCACTTGTGTTTTTATTCCTCATTATGCAGCTGTAATTCAACTGCAATTTATTAAACTTCGTCCATTATTTCCAAATACACCCCAATGACAATCAGCTGCAGAGCTGCACCAGCAATGTCCACATTGATAGAATTGTACAGCTTTTGATAAAACGGCTCTAATTAAACAATTTATCACTAAAGGATAATTAATAGGTTCCCGGGTGAATGTACAATTCCCGCTATTTAAATCTACTAAGAACATAAACAATCTATTTAAGTAATGTATATGTAATTATGCAAAGCAATAATTTAGTCTATTTTACTCAGTTAGAAATGAACAACATTTTTGTGTGGTCAGACCCTCTCACTAGGAAAATGATTGACTAGAAAGAACTTATTTGAAATCTATGCTGATGTTGTAATGTCCGGTTTGTTTTACTATTGTCTATTTAGGTAAAGAGAAAAACAAAAGCTCAACGTCAAAAATAAAAACAATCAAACACCAAAAATATATACATTATATACAGCTCTGGCAAAAATTAAGAGACCACCACATCAAAATCCCTGTCATGGGCAGCCCACTCTCCAGACCTGAACCCCATTGAAAACCTCTGGAATGTAATCAAGAGGAAGATGGATAGTCACAAGTCATCAAACAAAGAAGAACTGCTTAAATCTTTGCGTCCAGAAGCAGTGTCAAAGACTGGTGGAAAGCATGCCAAGACACATGAAAGCTGTGATTACAAATCATGGTTATTCCACAAAATATTGATTTCTGAACTCTTCCTGTGTTAAAACATTAGTATTGTTGTTTCTAAATGATTATGAACTTGTTTTCTTTGTATTATTTGAGGTCTGAAATCACAGGGTTTTTTTTAAACTTTGACCATTTCTCCTTTTCAGAAAAAAAATGCAAACTTTTTTGCTTGGAAGGTCATAGAAATGTTGTCAGAAGTTTATAGAATAAAAGAACAATTTACATTTTACTCAAAAATATACCTATAAAGAAAAAAATCAGACAAACTGAACATTTTGCAGTGGTCTCTTAATTTTTGCCAGAGCTGTGTAATGTAAAATTAAAATACACAGATAAAAATCAGATTTTAGCAAGTATAGTTGGATGTTTTCAAGAGGTCCAATAGCACAGCCTCCCGAACACCGCCAAGACAATATTGTGCAGGATTTGAACTCAATGTACAAAAAGCTATCATTTTGGCCTCCAAACTCTCATGAAATAATTTTTTTTTTACCATCAATTTGCGCTTATCTTTTTTACTGACCCTTTCACCCATTCTCCTTCATTCTCATTGGTGATTATTAACTGCACTTGAAATTTTAGAAAAGATGGGCAACTTTATGTGCAGGGCCCTTTATAGAAGGATGAGGATCCCCACAGCCCACCTTCAGTATGATGGTCCCCTCAGTCCACCATTCAGTATGATCACCTCCACAGCCCACCTTCAGTATGATGGTCCCCTCAGTCCACCATTCAGTATGATGGCTTCCACAGCTTCCCCACACAGTATGATGGTCCCCACAGTCCCCAATTCAGTATGATGACCCCCACAGCCTCCATGCAATATGATGGCTTCCACAGCCTCTCCACACAGTATGATGGTCCCCACAGTCCACCATTCAGTATAATCACCCCACAGCCTCCCATGCAGTATGATGGCTCCCACAGCCTCCTCACACAGTGTGATGGCTTCCAAATACCCCAAAGCAGTATAAAGATTCCCACAGCCCACAATTCAGTATGCTCACCCTACAGCCTACCATTCAGTATGATGACCCTCACAGCCCCCATGCAGTATGATGACCCCCAGAGCCCCCATGCAGTATAATGGCTTCCACAGCCTCCCCACACAGTATGATGATTCCCACAGTCCACCATTCAGTATGATCACCTCCACAGTCTCAAATGCAGTATGATGACTCCAACTCCCTCCCCACACAGTATGATGGTCCCCACAGCCCACCATTCAGTATGATCAACCCCACAGCCTCCCATGCAGTATGATGGCTCCCACAGTCTCCCCACACAGTGTGATGGCTCCCAAATCCCCCCAAGCAGTATGAAGGTCCCCACAGCCCAACATTCAGTATTTTAGCCCGCTCAGACCACCAATCAGTATGAGAGCCACCACAGCCCCTCAAACAGTAGCAGGGCACCCTCAGCCCCAGACGTAAACTTAATGGTGGATGAGAGCTGTTGACTCCTGGTCAACCATTTTTTTTCAACAGTATCCGCATCCTGAGAATGCAAATACTGCTAAAATTGTGACCCAGCACCAAGTCCCCTCAATTGACTAACCCCATGTTGGTTGTGTGGTCTATGAACAGTAGGCCCCGGTAAGAGCTCCACAGATGCAATTAAATTGTGGACCTGCTCCTCTGCATATTCCTGACCAACATCTAGATCACTGTTTAACCTGTGAAGAAAGATCACTGGACAGTGATCATTGGACCACGTCCTTCCCTCCATATTTGATCACATGGTTAGAGTGAGGACTCCCCATCTTTTACAGTATCCATATACAGCATTTTGTCTGGGGTTGTTCTGTAGAAGGTAATTATGAAGCTCCAATATAATTTTCTTTAATAGAAACAAATAAAATCCACTTATCTTTATGAAGGTTGGAACAGATTTTCAGTAAAATCTAAATGTAAGTGGGTTTTCCTGCAGTAATAAGAGGACGGGGGGGAGACAGGATGAACTAGGCATTGAGGGCTGATGTGACAAATACACTAATTACAAATTATATCCCTTTAAATGATTAGACACTTTTCTAATTGAGATAATTAATGCACTTTTAGAGAAACAAAAGAGTTTGATGAATTAGTCAGCCCAAAGGCCAGCAAAGATTTTGCTCTTATTTTCATTCTGTAACAATAATTACAATGATTTTCTTTGTGATCGGCAGCACGAAGGTCTACAGTAATGGTGAGATTTTATACATTGCAGGTCTACGGCTGTGGAAAGTTCATATCCATCAGACCGTATGGATCTGGAGTGCAGATATTGTCGTTGTTTCAGTGCTTCTAATAAGGCAATCCTGCGCTTTCATGACCTTTGCTCGATCATTTACAAATCTCTTACTTATGTATGTGCATTATTGATCCACTGTCTGTAGACTACAACTGATCTTATGCCTTCCAATAATGTAACTCAATCTTGTTTCAAGCTAGGACTAACTCATTATAGGGATTGTCTGATTTAGAAAACCAATTTTTAAAATGTCTTGCTAAGGATTTCTGTGTTAATAGAGTTCCCTGTTTGGGACGTTCATATATTAGCCAAAGCAGACAGGGTCTATAAAGAGCGTCTCTGTCTTCTCAATGGCCTGACAAGTCCATGATTTACACAACCTATAGAATTAAAGGGGTTGTTTCATGTTCTTGTTTCAGGAGAAAGGTCAGAAAACCTTCTCCCTGCCTTCCGGCTTCCTGCTTGCTAGGGGGCGCTGCCCTTCTGACTATTGACCGTTCGGATCAGTGGCAAGGTTGTTCCAAAACGTGCACTATCCCGTACTGGCAGCAGCGGCCGCTTTACCTCTCTAACATTGGAGGAATGCATGGACCTTCGACCATTTCACGACCTCAGGATTTTCCGTTTTTGCTTTCTTGCTCCCCTTTTTCCGAGAGCCCTAACTTTTTTACTTTTTTTTTTAAATATAGCCATGTAAGGGCTTGTTTTTTATTATTGATTTGTACTGGAAAATGGGAACGAAATACAAAGTTTGTAAGAAAAAAATGGCGCCATTTTCCGAGACCTGTAGCATCTTTATTTTTCGGGATCTGGGGCTGAGTGAGAGTGCAGCAGCGCATGCATGTTAGTCTGACTTTGCCTCTTCTTTTGATAAGCAGCTTACTGTCTATAAACAATTTAAATGCAGAGCCTGGGTTAGGCGGGGACAGTTGTGGTGTGGGCGGGATTAGCTTTTTCAGCTTGTCTTCATGCTAAATCTAAAATCTGTTTCAGAACCACTGCACCCAGTAAACTAAGTGATACATGATTGGATTAGGCTGGACCACGGTGAGTCATTGGACGTGGTATATCTCGATTTTTCCAAAGCGTTTGATACCGTGCCGCACAAGAGGTTGGTACACAAAATGAGAATGCTTGGTCTGGGGGAAAATGTGTGTAAATGGGTTAGTAACTGGCTTAGTGATAGAAAGCAGAGGGTGGTTATAAATGGTATAGTCTCTAACTGGGTCGCTGTGACCAGTGGGGTACCGCAGGGGTCAGTATTGGGACCTGTTCTCTTCAACATATTCATTAATGATCTGGTAGAAGGTTTACACAGTAAAATATTTATATTTGCAGATGATACAAAACTATGTAAAGCAGTTAATACAAGAGAAGATAGGATTCTGCTACAGATGGATCTGGATAAGTTGGAAACTTGGGCTGAAAGGTGGCAGATGAGGTTTAACAATGATAAATGTAAGGTTATACACATGGGAAGAAGGAATCAATATCACCATTACACACTGAACGGGAAACCACTGGGTAAATCTGACAGGGAGAAGGACTTGGGGATCCTAGTTAATGATAAACTTACCTGGAGCAGCCAGTGCCAGGCAGCAGCTGCCAAGGCAAACAGGATCATGGGGTGCATTAAAAGAGGTCTGGATACACATGATGAGAGCATTATACTGCCTCTGTACAAATCCCTAGTTAGATCGCACATGGAGTACTGTGTCCAGTTTTGAGCACCGGTGCTCAGGAAGGATATCATGGAACTAGAGAGAGTACAAAGGAGGGCAACAAAATTAATAAAGGGGATGGGAGAACTACAATACCCAGATAGATTAGCGAAATTAGGATTATTTAGTCTAGAAAAAAGATGACTGAGGGGCGATCTAATAACCATGTATAAGTATATAAGGGGACAATACAAATATCTCGCTGAGGATCTGTTTATACCAAGGAAGGTGACGGGCACAAGAGGGCATTCTTTGCGTCTGGAGGAGAGAAGGTTTTTCCACCAACATAGAAGAGGATTCTTTACTGTTAGGGCAGTGAGATTCTGGAATTGCTTGCCTGAGGAGGTGGTGATGGCGAACTCAGTCGAAAGGTTCAAGAGAGGCCTGGATGTCTTCCTGGAGCAGAACAATATTGTATCATACAATTCTTAGGTTCTGTAGAAGGACGTACATCTGGGGATTTATTATGATGGAATATAGGCTGAACTGGACGGACAAATGTCTTTTTTCGGCCTTACTAACTATGTTACTATGTTACTATGTTACTATGTCTCCTCCCCTCCAATATGCTGCTCTCAAATGAGGATACAAAAACCTGCTGACAGATTCCCTTTAAGATGTCTGGATCCAATGATCCCGTTAGTTTTAGAGCAGCTCTTAAAAGCTCTATTGTAAAGAGCTTGCAAGCGCTGTGATTCTTAACTAGCAGACCGTCCAACCAACCATAGAATGCAGCAATGGCCAATTACTTAGGCGTCGAGCAGGAAACGATAAAATTAAAAATCACTCCATTTTTGAAAGAGGAAAGGATTTTTAATTAGATGTAAATTGCAGATTTGCTTGTTTTTACAAGCATGTTGCAATTTGAACAATTACATAGAGAATAACCCTCTAAATGAGATTTAAATAATGATTCAGTTCCCCTGTGGTGGCGCTGCAGGAAAATTGAACACTTGTTTTTATATGATGTTCCTGATTACAGGTATTAGGCATAAGCCCTCAATTTTGGCTCTACTGTTGATTTTATAATGTAAAGTACAGACATGGTGGTAATGGCGCTGTAATACTGATTACAGTGACAACTTTGGAGAAGAAATCAGCTTTGTGGTTGTTTAATCATCATTTTACGTTTTCTGCTAATTAGGTTTCGGTGCACAGGGGCTGGACTGTGCACTGTGTCGTCTCCTCCCATTCTGTGATCCCCGGCCCCTCTGCTGCCGCCGTTCTGTGAATGACCGGCCTTTGTTTGTAATCTCTGCAGTGACCGGTCATTCACAGATTGGAGACAGCAGAGGGGCCGGGAATCACAGACAAGGAGGAGGAGACCCCCTGTACAGTCCGGCCTCTGTGCACCGAAATCAAATTAGAAGAAAATGTAAAATGCTGATTAAAGAAGAACCAGGCAACAGTTTTCTTCACCAAAGGTGTCACTGCAATCAGCATTACAGCGCCATTACAGCCATGTCTGTACTTTACATTATAAAATTGTGCTGACAGGTTCTCCTTAATAAGAAAAAAAGGTGATTATGCTGCGGTAGTGTTGTTTTCTGCTTGCCCCTAAGCCTCTTTTGGGTACCAATTCACATGTCAGTCTAGGACTACTGAATGAGCCTCTGCTTCTCTGGAGGTCCAGTCTAAACCCGTGTGCAGAAATGCAATGGGATCCCACACCAATGAATTCACACCCAACATTCTCATAGATAGATAATGTGGAACTTGCTTCTGTTGGGGCTGATCCTTAATGTGTTTGATAGATCCTGCTGACACTACGCAATGAAACATGTGAAGATGGAAGTTTGATTTTGCTATCCCGGTGCCCCAGCATTAGATTGCAGATAAAGAGCCATCCTTTGTGGGCACACACTGTGCAGCTTCAGTGCTCATTATACTTCATACTTTAGTCTCTTTTCTGTAATCTATGAGGTTCCCCGGTGTTCTTCAGAAACATTATTAAATTATTTCGCCAAGTCAGCTTGAGAGTCCTTTTCTCTGTCGTTTTAGAGACAAGGACTTATGCATGGCTCCCCTGGGTCCAAGTTCTCCAACTTTGTAACATAGCTTGTCACTAAATAACGTATACACGATCGGTACTGTACAAAAAAAATCCAATCTCCTTTGCTTTGCTTTATTGGTATCGCAGCGATGCTCTTACATGCTCTACTAATGAGGGCTGTGAGGTGGAAGATATGATTAATTTCATTTGCAGTTTAGAGTAAAACCTCTGGCCGGTACTAGGAAATGAACCACGGGGGCATATTTATCAAAACAATTTTCCTCCTTAGAAGTTCTTCTCCAATTTGATGATACTTCTCCAAGCATTCATTAATCAGCTTTCTATGCACACATACATCAGTTACTGAGTTAGGGATGTTGACTAAAGGAACTTAGTCTATGTCCAATGTGGTGTGAACATCCCATGCCAGCCATTAGCTTCCTAGGTTTGACAGCTGATTAGCATAGCTAGTTGAGCTTTCAGAATCTTATTAATTACAAAAGGTATGGCTGCTAATCAGGTACCACACTGAATTAAAGGTAAATTACTAAATGGAGAAACTATAGATTTAGCTCCATACAATTATAAATGAAGACATGACCAAAATCAATCTTGATTGAGATGGATAGGCAACGTGTATCGGCTAGTCTAAAAGGAGATTCAGTTATCCTGTCGTTGCACAAAACAAATTATCATAGGTAAAACCTTACAAAAATTGAATTTGAAAGCGTCATGAAAAGAATTGTCCATAATTAGAAAACAGACTCTTCTTTTTGTTCCCAGAAACTCCAGAACCTCTTCTGTTCTGTTTGGCATTGCCTTATTTATTCACAGACCAGAGTAAACTGATGATTTTAGCCAAAATCTTATATGGATCATATATATATATATATATATATATATATATATATATATATATATATATATACACAGGATTTAGGTTTAAAAACTGTATTAATAAAATGAGGATTAAAGTCTGAATTTATTTTCTCCTGGCACTCAGGTGAAAAATTAAAAAAATGGGGCTAAAGTAACATTTTCATGAAAAAAAAACATAATTTTTCATTTTTTTTCCATTCCACTTTGCACTAATTTCTGGGCAGCACCAGAAGAGTTAACAAATTTCACGCAAGCAGTTTTGAATACTTTCAGGGGTGAGCTTTTTAAGATGCGGCCCTGTTCGGGAATTTTTGAACATTTAGGCCGCTCAAAGTCACTTCAAAAGTGAAGTGGTCCCTAAAAAATGTAGTTGAAAAATTGCTGATAAACTTTTAACCCTATTGTAAGATCCTAATAAAAACGATGACATTTCAAAAACAATACTGGACGTATGGTAAATGTTATTTAACTATTTAGTGCAGTTTGGCTATCTGTTTTAGTGGAATGCAAAGTTCCAATATTGCTATTTTTTTCTTCCTTTTTTGTCAAATTTCAAATATTTTGATAAGTAAGCACAAATCATGCCCACCTAAATTTACCATCAACATAAAGTACAATGTGTTACAAAAAAAAAAAGATCTCAGAATCACTGAAACGTGCATAAGCATTCCAGAGTTGTTACCACTGGAGATAAATGGTTCGCTTCACGTAAACCCAGTCCACGGTGCAGGTCATTGGTCTCTAGCCGTGGATGGGAGCTAAGCAAATTTCCTTACCTTGTGGAATCCCAGGCTCGGCTTATGATTAGCCTGACTGGTGCGTCATCACCTGTACACTGCACGTCACATAGATGACATCACGCCAAGGCTGCGAATCAAATGTCGCATTAGGAAATCCAACAGCTAAGACAGTTATGCAGGTCCTGTTCATTGAGTATATCGGGGTTGCGCGTATCGATCTGCTCATCTCTAATTACCACGTAAATTGACACATGTCAGATTTGAAAAATTTGACCCTGTCGCAAAGGTGAAAACAGGTTTTGGCATTAATGGTTTAAAGTAATATAAAAATATGAACAGGGATGGATATACCATTGGTGCAACTTGTGGAATTGCATAGGGGTCCAGCAGGTATATGAGGGCTACTACTACCGCCAAAGCAGGGGACTGCAAAGGGCCCATATATTGTTCTTGCACAGGGGCTTTGTCTGTCCGTGGCCGCTCCTGAACAAGAATGTATGTGCCTATTCAGTTATTTTAAAAGCTGTGTAAATCCTGTTATGATAAATGATCAGACATTTTTAAACAGTTGCACTGGATAGTTTTTAATAAACTTAGTGACCCATGAAACTAATGATTAATTGTAACTGTGTAAATTACATTAAATACGTCCAACCAGCACATTCAGCCCGCCTTTAGGTGAATTATCAATCATAATTGCCAAATAAATCTCTTCATTACATTAAGATCAATAATTTGAAAAGTCTGATAACATTTTCTAATATTTCAAAGGATTCATTTTATATACATGTCCCTTATGTGCGCAATTTCAATTTCAAAAGCAATTTCATATGACACAGCTTTGTTTCCTAGAACAATGGTCAAGACACGATCGCACCTGTGCGCTATATAACCATACCCAGAAGTGCCTCTATGTTTTTTTTTATTTTTTATGGGGGCTGTATGGTATCATTGCAAACTCAAAAACATGTGGTATAGTGTAATTTTAGGTATATGTATTTTGTATAGGCTTCTTATAAGCCCATGATCTAGGCTCATTCCATCTTATTCTCATATAGCAAAATGTAATTTGAAATAAAAAAAAATTGTTTTATTTTACTAAATTAACAAAAACCGAATAAACAAAAAAAAAAGAAAACAAAGAAGAAAGTTACCATCTAGATCAGTGGTCCCCAACCTTTCTAACCTTGAGAGCCCTATCAGCTCCGATAGTGGGTTGCAGACCACATTCATCTGAGAGAGGGTCACAAGCCACATTCAGCTAAGAGAGGGTCGTGAGCCACATTCACCTCTGAGAAAATGTCGTGAGCCACATTCACCTCTGAGAGAGGGTCGTGAGCCACATTCAGCTCTGAGAGAAGGTCACGAGCCACATCCAGCTCTGAGAGAGGGTCGCGAGCCAGTTTCAGCTCTGAGAGAGGGTCGCTAGCCACATCCAGCTCTGAGAGAGGGTCATGAGCCACATCCAGCTCTGAGAGAGGGTCGCGAGCCAGTTTCAGCTCTGAGAGAGGGTCGCTAGCCACATCCAGCTCTGAGAGAAGGTCACGAGCCACAGTCAGCTCTGAGAGAGCGTTGTGAGCCATATTCAGCTCTGAGAGAGTGTCGCTAGCCACATCCAGCTCTGAGAGAGGGTCATAAGCCACATCCAGTTCTCAGAGAGGGTCGCGAGCCAGTTTCAGCTCTGAGAGAGGGTCGCTAGCCACATCCAGCTCTGAGAGAGGGTTGCGAGCCACTTTCAGCTCTGAGAGAGGGTTGCGAGCCACATTCAGCTCTGAGAGAGGGTCATGAGCCACATTCACCTGTGAGAGAAGGTCACGAGCCACAGTCAGCTCTGAGAGAGGGTTGTGAGCCATATTCAGCTCTGAGAGAAGGGTCGCGAGCCAGTTTTAGCTCTGAGAGAGGGTGGCTAGCTACATCCAGCTCTGAGAGAGGGTCATGAGCCACATCCAGCTCTGAGAGAGGGTCGCGAGCCAGTTTTAGCTCTAAGAGAGGGTGGCTAACCACATCCAACTCTGAGATAGGGTCATGAGCCACATCCAGCTTTAAGAGAGGGTCGCGAGCCAGTTTCAGCTCTGAGAGAGGGTAGCGAGCCACTTTCAGCTCTGAGAGAGGGTCGCTAGCCACATACAGCTCTGAGAGAGCATTGCGAGCCACATTCAGTTCTAAGAGAGGGTCCCGAGCCACATTCACATTTGAGAGAGGGTCGCGAGCCACATTCAGCTCCCACCCCCCTCACATTAGTGGCAACCAAAGCCCCCATTACCGGTATAATGATAACCAAAGCTTTTCCACAGAAATCACCCCGAAGTAGTATACACAGATTCAGGGGTTCCCACAATCCCCCCATTCAGTATTCACCCATTAAGCACTCCCAACGCATTGTCACATACAGCTTCAAGCGCCTTCTCTGACAGGTAGAATATCATCCTGGCTCCAGTGTACCATACTTATATTATCTCTAAAACCCTAAGACCAGTATGTGTGCATCTTGTGCTCTTCTATGCAGTTGTACTCACAAAACTCACCATTTTGAGATGTGCTCTTCATACCTGTTTGCTAGACCCGGAACTAATGCACCAAGCTGGCAGACAGCAACAAACCACAATTCATGGGACCGCGAGCCACATGTGGCTCCTGAGCTAGAGGTTGGGGACCCCTGATCTAGATTACGGTCTTTTGCACCGATATGTGAATTTGTGCACCTTTTGCTTTCCCTGTTCAGCGCCATTCCTGCAGGGCAGTAAACATAACCTATTGCTTACATTTATTTTGTGATTGCTCATTATATTACACTGGATCATAAAATAAATGATGAAAAACGCACTTAAATTAACACAAAACTGTTTTACGTGATCAAATTTCCTACTTTGTATTACATTGAGAGAGATGACATTCACAGACTGGAGAGGCAAAATTATTTCCCTCAATGACACGGAGAGTATATTCTGACTACAAATACAGTGCTCAGCAGAAATGAGTACACCCCAACAGATTTGTCTTTAGTTTTCTTTCAGAATCAACATTTTCTATGGGAGAAAATACTTCAAAATACTCCCACAAATGTGAGCCAATGATTGCAAACAAGGTTTGTTATTTTGTACACCCTAAAAAGTAATTTGTTTAACAAATTCATCAAAGACAAATTTGCAAAAATGAGAACACCCCAATGAAAGTCTTAGGAACAAAGCTACAGTTTACGTTACAACATTCTAATTAAAACAAGAATTCAACCACAGGTAAATCTAACTATTCATTTACCCATTCACCCCAGGGCAGTTTTCCATTTTTCATTTTTTCCTCCCTTTCTTCCAATTCATTTTATCATGTGGTGCACTGGAATGCTGGATTTCTTTTTATTTACCATGTTCACTACACAGTAAAACTGACCTGACAATATGATTCCCCAGGTCAGTACGATTACGCAGATGTCAAACATATACCATTTTTGTTTTATTGAAGTGATGAAAAACAAAACAAAAAAACCCAACTTTGCTTGTGTCTCTATTTTTTAAGAACAGTAACGCTTTCAATTTTCTGGATATAGCCCTGTGTGATGGATTATTTTTTTTAGCTCTGATCTGACATTTTTACTGATACCAATTTAGGTTAGATACAAAGTTTTGATCACCTCTTACTGCTCTCTTCCACCCACAGCTGTTAAAGGCATATGATGGCTGATTAAATCGGCCATTATCTGCAGGGAAAGTTGCAGGCTCGCACAAAGTCATGGTTATTCACATATAACGTAGGTGTATATCGTGTATCGTGAAGGGGTTAAACAGTTATTCAGCAAAGGTGACTGTAAAAGGTCATTACTTAAAGAAAATCCCTTCACAATTGATGGCACCACGTGGAAGAGAAATGTCACAAGACCTGAGAAAGAAAATATCTTTACACAAGAAATGTAAAACTATATCAATCTACTTAACTACTCTTGCTGTATAAGATGATGCCTGCATTTTCATGGTGACAGGTTCTCTTTAAAGCGTAGCTGTTTATCAAACGACTTTTCAGAATAACCTGTTATTTGGGTGTACATGAGGAATGATGCTGTTTTGGGACTTATATCCTGCAGTTTTCGTTAGTTTCACTATATAGTGGGTGAAGACTAGTAACCACGATGTCTCCTATATGCAGTACATGCAGACATGAGGGATTCCTGCTCTCCCATCTCTATATATAACCATAATCCTCTAAGGGGTACACCAAGCAGAGGATAAGAAGTGAAATGAACAATGGGTAAAGTTAAAATAACTGTTTATTAATACATATTAAAAAGGCAAGGGGGAAGGGGGAGGGGAAGTGGACCAAAAAAAATAAAAAAGACACAAAAATGGGACTTCCAAGTGGTAAAGGGAGAGAGAAGCCAGCAAAGATGGTTCTATTTGTAGAATGGTATATGTGCTGCATGAACAGATGCCCCCTCCAACACAAGAGATATATATCAGAGGTCTATAGGTAATTTATTTTAACTTTACCCATTGTTCATTTCACTTCTTATCCTCTGCTTGGTGTACCCCTTAGAGGATTATGGTTATATATACTTGTTGAAGTGACTTATGAGCCACTAGTTATCAGGACTATGGTAATGTGTGTCTCCCATCTCTATGTAGCACGTTTAGAAGCAGCAGCTGCAACATTAAGGACATTTAACTGCAGCACTGAGCAGTGTAAAGGCCCCTTCACATTAAGCGACGCTGCAGCGATACCGACAACGATCCGGATCGCTGCAGCGTCGCTGGAGAGCTGTCACACAGACCGCTCTCCAGCGACCAACGATGCCGGTAACCAGGGTAAACATCGGGTAACTAAGCGCAGGGCCGCGCTTAGTTACCCGATGTTTACCCTGGTTACCTTCCTAAAAGTAAAAAAAACAAACACTACATACTTACCTAATGCTGTCTGTCCTCCAGCGCTGTGCTCTGCACTCCTCCTGTACTGTCTGTGTGAGCACAGCGGCCGGAAAGCAGAGCGGTGACGTCACCGCTCTGCTTTCCGGCTGACCGACGCTCACAGCCAGTGCAGGAGGAGAGCAGAGCACAGCGCTGGAGGACAGACAGCGTTAGGTAAGTATGCAGTGTTTGTTTTTTTTACTTTTAGGAAGGTAACCAGGGTAAACATCGGGTAACTAAGCGCGGCCCTGCGCTTAGTTACCCGATGTTTACCCTGGTTACCAGTGAAGACATCGCTGGATCGGTGTCACACACGCCGATCCAGCGATGTCCACGGGAGATCCAGCGACGAAATAAAGTGCTGGACTTTCTTCAGCGACCAACGATCTCCCAGCAGGGGCCTGATCGTTGGTCGCTGTCACACATAATGATTTTATTAACGATATCGTTGCTACGTCACAAAATGCAACGATATCGTTAACAATATCGTTATGTGTGAAGGTACCTTAAGGTAAACACTTACTACAGAGCAGCAGAACAATCTCTCCTTCAGCCTCTCTCACTATTTGCAAGCCATTTTATTTTCCTCAAAAAGGATTCTAGCTGTTTTTCAATGATGAGTTCCGATGACAAGGGGAGAGTAGATTTGGCAGAAAGAAGCATATTTTGTATAAGATATAATAAAAGCTTCTCATATTTCCTTGCAATATTATGTTGACATACGATTTAAACTGAATACACCATAAATTAGATTTGGTAGACGGGTGAGGCTGGTGTATTTACACTGAACATCAAAGTCAGAAAGCCTGTAAAATTCTAAAAAACAAAATAAGCATTTTATGATT
This sequence comes from Ranitomeya imitator, assembly GCF_032444005.1. Lineage (NCBI taxonomy): Eukaryota > Metazoa > Chordata > Amphibia > Anura > Dendrobatidae > Ranitomeya > Ranitomeya imitator. Next base: position 735,497,626 of record NC_091284.1, on the reverse strand, counting down.
CTACCTATTTAGTGATAGAGCTCATAAGTTCACAAATGAAAGCTGAAACTTGTCCAGACACAGTGTGAGATCTCAGCAGTAGGAAGTACACAGAGGCTGTCAGTCATGCTGGGTGGGAGGACATTTTTAAAATTAAAAAAAGGATTTTACAGGCATTGTGAGATTGATTATAAAGGTAAGTACACCAATCTAGTCAGGTCTGAGAGATTTATGTAATAACGTATGCTGTATGTATCATGATATCTGGTTACTGATCCGCTGCAAAATGAACTGGCCTAAAATAATATAAACATCATTTAGTGCTTAAAGTTAAAGAGGTTGTCCACTACTTTCACACTGATGACCTATCATTAGAGTAGGTCATCAATGTCTGATCGGCCAGGATCTGACACCAGCCACCCCACCAATCAGACGTCATCGGTGTCGGCGGCTGCCAGCAAGTAATGCTCACTTGCCGAGCTGCTCTGTCTACTGTAGTGACCAGGGTGGATACTGCACATCAGCCCCCTATTCAAATCAGTAGAAGATGGATGTGTAGTACCACATGGCAGCTACTACAAGCAGACAGAGCAGCTCGGCAAGTGAGTACTTCCAGCCGGTGGCCGCCGACACCGATAACAACTGATTGGTGGGGGTGTTAGGTGTCGGACTTTGGCCAATCAGACATTGCTGCCCTCTGCTTCATCCTCAGGTATGTCCGCTGGCTGCAACCCAAATCCCATCACCATCACCCAACTTTTCTGATCCTTCTCATCCTGTATCCGTCTGCTATTCCTGGTATGTCCGCTGGGGGCTATTACTGATTTTTTTGTTGTTTTTGTTTTGTTTTCCACACTACATGTTTTCTCACCTTAATTGCTTGATGCCAACACACAGTTGGCTTTATCTGTCCATTTGGATCTGACTATTTCCTGCTTGTGTTTTTGCTTCTGACTTCTAATTTATCCCCTCCTGTGTCTGAGATCAGTCTCCCTGCTGCCCCTCCCTTCTGATCACACCTGGCCTATTTCATGTGTACTTAGCTTGTTATAGATTCAGAGACACAGGTGGTCTGTCTCTATAAGGATGGCTCTAAAAGTATAACAGCAGAAGTAAACAGAAGTTACGACTAACCACTGTACTAAATTTCTTTCCCTTTCCACCACACTTAGGGTACCGTCACACAGTGCAATTTTCATCGCTACAACGGCACGATCCGTGACGCTCCAGCATCGTAACAATATCGCTCCAGCGTCGTAGACTGCTGTCACACTTTGCAATCTACGACGCTGGAGCGATAATTTCATGACGTATGTGCGATGTAGAAGCCGTTGGTTACTATGCGCACATCGTATACGATATATGTTACACCATGCGATCATGCCGCCACAGCGGGACACTAGACGACGAAAGAAAGTTTCAAACGATCTGCTACGACGTACGATTCTCAGCGGGGTCCCTGATCGCAGGAGCGTGTCAGACACTGCGATATCGTAACTATATCGCTCGAACGTCACGAATCGTGCCGTCGTAGCGATCAAAATTGCACTGTGTGACGGTACCCTTACTCTCATCATGCTAACATACGCTTTAACAGTTTTGGCTCCATTACTCTTCACTCTCCTTCGCTATCCCCAAACCACAGCACCCTCTAACCAATTAATAATCTCTCCTTCCCTCTTGCCTCCGCACCTGACCTCCTCCGCTGACCTGCTCCTCAACTTCAGATCTCTCCTAATAAAACACAAAACAAGCCGGCCACTCTCCTTCTCCCACTGCTCTGTCTCTCTCTGCTTCTCCTCACTGCTGGCGACATATCTCCCAATCCTGGACCCTCAGAGCTCATACCTCCCATTATTACCCCTCATACTGTTCCCAACCCAATATAAACACCCGAAATCTTGCCCCCCTCAAATCCGTGCCCATGACACCCACCCCCATGCACCCTCTCTCTGGATCACTATGAAATGCCCGCTCTATCTGCAATAAACTCCACGTGATTCACAATTTCTTTACCTCTCGTAATCTTTCCTTTCTGGGTATCACCGAAACATGGCTGACACCCTCTGACACAGCCTCCCCTGCTGCACTATGTTACGGTGCCTTCCACTTCACCCACACTCCTCACCCTGGCAAGAAACATGGTGTTGGAGTGGGCCTTCTCCTTTCTTCCAACTGTACCTTTAACCCAATCCCACCTCTACCCTCACTTATCCTCCCGTCTTTTGAAGTCCACTCTGCATCTACTCCCCCTACAACCTTAAAATAGCTGTCATATACCGACTTGTGGGCCCGACCACTGCCTTTATTGACCAACTCTCCTCCTGGCTCCTTCACTTTCTGTCTGCTGACATTCCCACCATCATCATGGGTGACTTCAACATCCCCATTGACACCCACCAGTCGGCAGCCTCTAAACTCCTGTCCCTTACTTCATCTTTTGGACTTACTCAGTGGTCCTCCTCAGCTACCCACACAGATGGACATACATTAGACCTGGTCTTCACCTGTCTCTGCTCTCTATCTAGCTTCACAACTTCCCCTCTCCCTCCATCTGACCACCATCTACTCACTTTCTCATCCCTGTCCTCCTCACCTGTCACCCATGTCACGCAACATGCGCACCCCCGCAGAAACCTCACACACCTTGACACCCACATGCTCTCTGACTCTATCCTACCACTATCATCCATATCCTCACTCCACGACACAGACACTGCCACTAGTTTCTACAAAGCCACTCTTGCATCAGCCATCGACTTGGTCGCCCCTTGTCATGCATAGCAGAGTGTGACAATTCAATAAACAGCCCAGGCACAATAACATCACTAAAAAGCTTCGGCAAGTATCCAGAATTGCAGAACGGTGTTGGAAGAAAACACATTTGCAAGATTTCACTGCACTCAAACAAGCAACACCCGCATTCAAATCAGCTCTCACCTCTACTAAACAGGCCTATTTCACATCCCTCGTATCTTCTTTATCCCACAACCCCAAACAGTTGTTCAACACTTTTAACTCCCTCCTCCGCCCACCACTGCCCCCTGTGAGTTCCCTGATCGTTGCCAAGGACTTTGCCAAGCACTTCAAAAATAAGATAGACCAAACAAGGCAAGTCTTTGTTGCAAACCACCACAACCCCTTTTTATACCAGACCAATGCCCTAACCCCATAACTTCCCTCTCCAAAATCACTGAAGGGGAGCTTGCTCATCTTTTCTCCAAATCACACCTCACCACTTGTGCGCTTGACCCCATGCCATCCAACCTCCTCCCCAACCTCACCACTACACTAATTCCATCCCTAACCCATCTCTTCAACCTATCACTAACTTCTGGTACCTTCCCCTCTGCTTTCAAACATGCCACAATCACACCTATCCTCAAAAAAGCCATCCCTTGACCCAATCGCTATGTCCAGCTATCGCCCCATATCTTTGCTCCCATTTGCTTCCAAACTCCTTGAGCAGCACGTCCATGCTGAACTGTACTCTCACTTTGCGTCTATCTCTCTCTTCAACAACCTACAATCTGGCTTCCATCCCCACCATTCCAATGAGACTGCCCTGACCAAAATTACTAACGACTTACTTACAGCCAAAGCTAACAGACAATTCTTTATACTCCTCCTTCTAGACCTGTCCTCAGCCTTCGACCAGTTAACCACTGCCTGCTACTACAGATCCTCTCTTCCTTTGGTGTCAAAAGCCTTGCCTTATCTTGCATCTCCTCATACCTTAGCAAATGCACATTTAGCATTTCCTACTCCCATACTATGTCTTCATCTTGTCCCCTCTCTGTTGGTGTCCTTCAAGGCTCTGTCCTAGGATCCTTACTCTTCTCAATCTATACACTCGGCCTGGGACAACTCATAAGGTCCTATGGCTTCCAGTACCATCTATATGCTGATGACACTCAGATCTACCTCTTTGGCCAGATGTCTCCTCTCTGCTCTCCAGAATCCCAGTGTGTCTATAAGCCATATCCTCCTTCTTCTCCTCTCGCTTCCTCAAGCTCAATGTGGACAAATCTGAACTAATTATCTTTCCTCCATCTCGCATATGTTCCCTTACCTGATCTATCTATTAAAATAAATGAAACCACACTTTCCCCCTGTCCCCAAAATATGCTGCCCTGGAGTAACCCTTGACTCTGCCCTGTTTTTCAAGCCACACATCCAAGCTTTTGCCACCTCCTGTCGCCTCCAGCTCAAAAATATTTCCAGAATACATCCTTTCCTCAACCCACACTCTACCAAAATGCTTGTGCATGCCCTAATCATCTCCTGCCTCGACCACTGCAACATTCTTCACTGTGGCCTACCTTCTAACACTTTCGCACCCCTCCAGTCCGTCCTTAACTCTGCTGCCCGACTTTTAATTAATCTCTCTCCTCGCAACACTCCTGCTTCCCCTCTTTGCAAATCCATTCATTGGCTCCCAATTTCCCAGCGTATCCAGTTTAAACTACTAACACTGACCTACAATGCCATCCATATCTTTCTCCTCCGTATATTTCCAAACTAATCTCTCAATATCTCCCCTCACGTAATCTCCGGTCATCCCAACACCTCCTTCTCTCCACGCTTATTTGCTCCTCACCCAATCGCCTCCAAGACTTCTCCCGAATATCCCCCATCTTCTGGAATTCTGTGCACCAACACATCCGGTTATCCACCACATTTGTATCCTTCAAAAGAAACCTGAAAACCCACCTCTTCAAAGAAGCTTACAGCCTGTAAAGACCACCTCAACACCATCGTAGCTACTGCAACCCCCGACCTACTGTCTCCTTCCCCATAATCCTGTAGAATGTAAACCCACAAGGGCAGGGTCCTCTTCCCTCTGTACCAGTCAGCCATTGTTAGTTTGTTTACTGTAAGTGATAATTGCATTTTGATGCAACCCTTTCTCATGTACAGCACCATGGAATTAATGGTGCAATATAAATAATAATAAAAATAATGCTAATGATAGGTCGTCACCAGTGTAACAGTAGTGGACAACCTCTTTATTACACATTGTGGGACTAATACATTATAGCGTTTATGCCAGAAAACTGTAGTAAAACATTTTGTACTGGACAAAAAATTTGTGAGTTGCTCAAAAATGTTGCAACTTTTGGCATATTCACATCCATTTAAAGCAGCTCTGCAAAAATGGTCAAAGCTGGGGAACAGCCATGGTGGTTTACGGGATGGCTATGACTGCCTGTTAAATATAGCAAAAGTCCAAGTGTTATTTACATAAAATTTTTTAATCCAGTACTAGACTGAAGTAATATTCCTGGGGGGGGGGGGGGGGGCGCAACAGAGGCGCACGCCACTTACAACATGCACCAAATTCATTAACCCCTTCATGACCCAGCCTATTTTGACCTTAATGACCTGGCCGTTTTTTGCAATTCTGACCAGTGTCCCTTTGTGAGGTAATAACTCAGGAACGCTTTAACGAATCCTAGCGGTTCTGAGAATGTTTTTTCGTGACATGTTGGGCTTCATGTTAGTGGTAAATTTAGGTCAATAATTTTTGTGTTTATTTGTGAAAAAATGGAAATTTGGCTAAAATTTTGAAAATTTCGTAATTTTCAAATTTTGAATTTTTATTCTGTTAAACGAGAGAGTTATATGACACAATATAGTTAATAAATAACATTACCCACATGTCTACTTTACATCAGCGCAATATTGGAAACAAAATTTTTTTTGCTAGGAAGTTATAAGGGTTAAAAGTTGACCAGTGATTTCTCATTTTTACAGCAAAATTTGCAAAACCATTTTTTTTAGGGACCACCTCACATTTGAAGTCAGTTTGAGGGGTCTATATGGCTGAAAATACCCAAAAGTTACACCCCTCAAGGTGCTCAAAACCACATTCAAGAAGTTTATTAACCCTTCAGGTGCTTCACAGCAGCAGAAGCAACATGGAAGGAAAAAATGAACATTTAACTTTTTAGTCACAAAAATGATCTTTTAGCAACAATTTTTTTATTTTCCCAAGGGTAAAAAGAGAAACTGGACACCAAAAGTTATTGTACAATTTGTCCTGAGTACGCCGATACCCCATATGTGGGAGGGAACTACTGTTTGGGTGCACAGCAGGGCTCGGAAGGGAAGGAGCGCCATTTGACTTTTTCAATGAAAAAATTGGCTCCAATCTTTAGCGGACACCATGTCGCGTTTGGAGAGCCCCTGTGTGTCTAAACATTGGAGCTCCCCCACAAGTGACCCCATTTTGGAAACTAGACCCCCCAAGGAACTTATCTAGATGCATAGTGAGCACTTTGAACCCCCAGGTGCTTCACAAATTGATCCGTAAAAATGAAAAAGTACTTTTTTTTTCACAAAAAATTTGTTTTAGCCTCAATTTGTTAATTTCCACATGGGCAACAGGATAAAACGAATCCTAAAATGTGTTGGGCAATTTCTCCTGAGTACACCGATACCTCATATGTGGTCACAAACCACTGTTTGTGCACACGGCAAGGCTCGGGAAGGGAAGGAGCGCCTTTTGACTTTTGAATGAAAAATTAGCTCCAATCGTTAGCGGACACCATGTCGCGTTTGGAGAGCCCCTGTATGCCTAAACACTGGAGCTCCCCCACATGTGACCCCATTTTGGAAACTAGACCCCCAAAGGAACCTATCTAGATGCATAGTGAACACTTTGAACCCCCAGGTGCTTCACAAATTGATCCGTAAAAATGAAAAAGTACTTTTTTTTTCACAAAAAATTTCTTTTAGCCTCAATTTGTTCATTTTCACATGGGCAACAGGATAAGATGGATCCTAAAATTTATTGGGCAATTTCTCCTGAGTACACCGATACCTCCCATGTGGGGGTAAACCACTGTTTGGGCACACGGCAGGGCTCGGAAGGGAAGGAGCGCCATTTGACTTTTTGAATGAAAAATGAGCTCCAATCGTTAGCGGACACCATGTCATGTTTGGAGAGCCCCTGTGTGCCTAAACATTGGAGCTCCCCACATGTGACCCCATTTTGGAAACTAGACCCCCCAAGGAACTTATCTAGATGCATAGTGAGCACATTGAACCCCCAGGTGTTTCACAAATTGATCCGTAACAATGAAAAAGTACTTTTTTTCACGAAAAATTTATTTTGGCCTCAATTTGTTCATTTCCACATAGGCAACAAGATAAAAATGGATCCTAAAATGTATTGGGCAATTTCTCCTGAGTACACTGATACCTCACATGTGGGGGTAAACCACTGTTTCGGCACACGGCTGGGCTTGGAAGGGAAGGAGCGCCATTTGACTTTTTGAATGAAAAATTAGCTCCAATCATTAGCGGACACCATGTCGCGTTTGGAGAGCCCCTGTGTGCCTAAACATTTGAACTCCCCCACATGTGACCCCATTTTGGAAACTAGACCTTCCATGGAACTAATCTAGATGTGCGGTGACCACTTTAAACCCACAAGTGCTTCACAGAAGTTTATAACGCAGAGGCGTGAAAATAAAAAATAATTTTTCTTTCCTCAAAATGATGTTTTAGCAAGCAATTTTTTATTTTCACAAGGGTAACAGAAGAAATTGGACCCCAATAATTGTTGCCCAGTTTGTCCTGAGTACGCTGATATCCCATATGTGGGGGTAAACTACTGATTAGGCACACGTCGGGGCTCGGACGGGAAGTAGTGGCGTTTTGAAATGCAGACTTTGATGGAATGGTCTGTGGGCGTCACGTTGCATTTGCAGAGCCCCTGAGGTGCCTAAACAGTAAACCCCCCCACAAGTAACCCTATTTTGGAAACTAGACCCCCAAAGGAACTTATCTAGATATGTGGTGAGCACTTTGAACCCCCAAGTGCTTCACAGAAGTTTATAACGCAGAGCCGTGAAAATAAAAAATAATTTTTCTTTCCTCAAAAATGATTTTTAGCAAGCAGTTTTTTATTTTCACAAGGGTAGCAGGAGAAATTGGACCCCAATAGTTGTTGCCCAGTTTGTCCCGAGTATGCTGGTACCCATATGTGGGGGTAAGCCACTGTTTTGGTGCACGTCGGGGCTCGGAAGGGAGGGAGCACCATTTGACTTTTTGAACGCAAGATTGGCTGGAATCAATGGTGGCGCCATGTTGCGTTTGGAGACCCCTGATGTGCCTAAACAGTGGAAACCCCTCAATTCTAACTCCAACACACTCTAATCTCAACTCTAGCCATAACCCTAATCACAACCCTAACCCCAAGACACCTCTAACCACAGCCCTAAGCCCAACACACCCCTAACCCTAATCCCAACCCTAACCATAATCCTAACCCTAATCCAAACCCTAACCCCAACACACCCCTAACCACAACCCTAACCCCAACACACCCCTAACCATAAACCTAACCACAAGCCTAATCTTAACCCTATTTCCAACCCTAGCCCTAATTCCAACCCTAACCCTAAGGCTATGTGCCCACGTTGCGGATTCGTGTGAGATTTTTCCGCACCATTTTTGAAAAATCCGCGGGTAAAAGGCACTGCATTTTACCTGCGGATTTACCGTGGATTTCCGGTGTTTTTTGTGCAGATTTCACCTGCGGATTCCTATTGAGGAACAGGTGTAAAACGCTGTGGAATCCGTACAAAGAATTGACATGCTGCGGAATATACAACACAGCGTTCCTGCTCGGTATTTTTCGCACCATGGGCACAGCGGATTTGGTTTTCCATAGGTTTACATGGAACTATAAAGCTGATGGAAAACTGCTACGAATCCGCAGCGGCCAATCCGCTGCGGATGCGAAGCCAAATCCGCACCGTGTGCACATAGCCTAATCCTAAGGGTATGTGCACACGATGCGGAAAATGCTGCGGATCCACAGCGTTTCCGCCGCTGCGGGTCCGCAGCAGTTTCCCATGAGTTTACAAAAAACGCTGGGCACATGCTGCGGAAAAAACTGCGCGGAAACGCAGCGGTTTACATTCCGCACATTTCACTTCTTTCTGCGGATTCCGCAGCGGTTTTACAACTGCTCCAATAGAAAACCGCAGTGAAATCCGCAGAAAAACCGTGGTAAATCCGCGATAAATCTGCAGCGGTTTTGCGCTGCGGATTTATAAAAACCGCTGCGGAAAAATCCGCAGAGGACCAGAATACGTGTGCACATTCCCTTACCCTAACCCTAAGGCTACTTTCACACTGGCTTTTTTTCAATATGTCGCAATGCATAGTTTAGGGGAAAAAAAGCATCCTGCAAAGTTGTTTGCAGGATGCGTTTTTGCCCCATAGATTAACATTAGCGATGCATTGACACACGTTGCAACCGTTGTGCAACAGTTGTGCCGTGTTTTGGCGGACCGCCGGGAGCAAAAAACGTTACATGCAACGTTTTTTGCTGCCAACGGACCGCTTTTTCCGACCGCGCATATGCGGCCGGAACTCCGCCCCCACCTCACCGCACCTTACAATGGGCAGCGGATGCGCAGGAAAAATGCATCCGCTGCCTCCGTTGTGCCTCCGTTTCACTGCTAGCGTCGGAACCTCGGCCCAACGCACTGCGACGGGCCGAGTCCGACGCTAGTGTGAAAGTAGCCTAACCCTAATTGTAACTGTAGTGGAAAAAAAAAAGTCTTTATTTTTTTATTGTCCCTACCTATGGGGGTGATAAAGGGGGGGTTCATTTACTTTTTTTTTTATTTTGATCACTGTGATAGGTTTTATCACAGTGATCAAAATGTACATGGAACGAATCTGCCGGCCATTTTGGAAGATGGCGGCACCCATGGAGAAGACGGATGGACACCGGGAGTCTCGGTATGTATAAGGGGGGGTAGATCGGGGCACGGGGGCGTCGGAGCACGGGGGGGTGGCATAGGAGCACGGGGGAGAGGACAGGAGGATGGGGAAGCAGAGCACAGGACGGAGGGGAGCGGACCACAGATCGGAGGACTGGGGGGGAGATCGGTGTTTCCAGCCATGGCCGATGATATTGCAGCATCGGCCATGGCTGGATTGTAATATTTCACCAGTTTTTTAGGTGAACTATTACAAATCGCTCTGATTGGCAGTTTCACTTTCAACAGCCAATAAGAGCGATCATAGCCATGGGGGGGTGAAGCCACCCCCCCTGGGCTAAAGTACCACTCCCCCTGTCCCTGCAGATCGGGTGAAATTGGAGTTAACCCTTTCACCCGATCTACAGGGACGCGATCTTTCCATGACGCCACATAGGCGTCCCAGGTCGGATTGGCACCGACTTTGATGACACCTACGTGGCGTCAAAGGTCGGGAAGGGGTTAAGTGGCGTGGGCCTGCTAATCCGACTACAAAATGCTCCTTTAAATGGCATGTACAGTATCACATTTGTGTTAATGAATCGAGCCCTATATTCTGAACAGCTTCAGAGCATAAATATGAATGCAATTATGGAGTATTTTTATAACGTCTCAACCAAAACGTGAAAAATGTTCAGTAAATTGTTAACTAGTTTTTATGATTGTTTCCTACCAATGGATTTCTAAATTGTCTGGATCCTAAGGGATAACATTTTTCCTTGTGGAGAGTGATATGTCAAGCTTGGCATGTCAGAATGAGGAGACTTAATAGCCACAATGCTCCTGGGGGAAATTAAATATGTATATTGTCTTTTCAGAGATGAAGAGGATTTGAACTCTAGTGCCATCTATTGGAAGCAGTGATCCTAAAAGTCAATATCAACCCTTCAAGGAGCCTTACAAGGGTCAAAGCCAAACCAGAATCTCAATTTGCAGGTACAATGTTTCGATCCTAGTCTTAGCCTTTCACTTAGCAAAATCAGATCTCATACTTTGCACTGACCAGGGGCAACACCCCGAAACACCGTGTCTGCAATTTGAGATTCTGATTTGGCTTTTATCCTGTTATATTGCAAGGCTCGTTAAAGGGTCGATAATGACTTTTAGGATCATTGATTACAATAGGTGGCACTGGAGTTCAAGTCCTCTTCGTCTCTAAAGAGGCAATTTGCATACTAAATGATCTGGAAAATTTGAAGGTCTCACTGAGAAATCTTTGCTTTGCGGTAATTAGCTAGTTGTCCTCATTGTATAAATAAACCTGCAGATATAATTCATATGTTGTGGCCTCATCTCAAATTTTTCGGCTATTGAATACAATTGTTGAGCAATTTATTGCTTTTTGCTTTTGAAGTATCCATCCCCTTTGATCCAATTACCTGTAATCTTAGCTCAGAATTGAGATTGGTGGATAATTGTAAAACTAAAAAAATAACTCTTCGGGATCTGTTCTTTAGAAGTAAACTTATTATCCTAATGTGGAAATCCTGAAATCCGACCCCAATTACATGTTATGAATAAATTATTAATTACAGACAAGATACACTACCCTTATGAATATAATGAAACTGGTCTCTGGCTGAAATGTTCCCAGAATATATCATTATAGGCATTATATTAATTTTTTTCTTTCCTTTCTCTCTGGCATGCAAGCATTATGAGGGGGATGGGGAAGCTAGAGGTAGCACCCCATATAGTTTGCATAGTATTTGTTATTAATATCTACTTTCTGTATGCTTAATGTTATGGAAAAACGTACCATCAATAATTAAAACAAGATACGGTACTTTTTGTGCATATGTATCACTTTTTTTGATGACGGATCCAATAATCAACAATATGGAAGCCCCGAGGTCAAAACTTCTATTATCTCTAGACAAATAATAAAAAAAATCACTGATTTTCAAAAAATATGGAGAAAAAATATATAAAAAGTATCACAAAAACTGATAACATTTAAATAGTTTGGATACTTGATACAGGTCTCCATTTTTATTATGGTGTGAAAATAGAGAAATAGAGGGAGAATTACTGAATCTAGTGAAAAGGAATATTTAAGCAGTTGCCCATAGAAACCAGTTTGATTGTCCATTTCATTTTTCCTCCATGGTATTTATGTTATGATCTTACATGAAAATTAAAAAGGTTTCCCCATGAACAAAATGCATTTTAGTCAATAGATCTTGGAATAAAAATAAGCTATACAATTGGATGTGTTTAGTAAAAATGTTCCTGTGCTGAGCTAATCTTATAAATGTGTCCCTGCTGTGTACTGTGTAATGTCTGTGTCTGACCGTGTAGGACATGGTCTGATCATACCACAGCTCCTGGGCAGGGGAGGTGTCATGCTGCTGCAGTGCAGTATAGAGCAACCTCCACCAGGGGGAGCTTGAGAGGGAGGTAAGACTGCACACACAGAGCAGCTGCACGGATGCCACCAAGTGGCGAGAGAGTGGTCAGACAAGCCGAGTAAAAAAAATGTTAGACGCAGAAGTGCCAATAGTAGCAGCAGTATACGCGGGCAGGAACAAGCCAGGGGGTTCAGCAAAGGTCAGAAGCGGAAAAGACAAAGACAGAAGGCAGAAGCGAGTCTGAATATGAGCCAAGTCAAAAAACCATAGAATCAAGCCAAAAAACAGGGAAACACTGGGAAAAGGACAGACAGAGGGAGTACACAGACACAGGACTAGTCAGGGATCACAGCAGGACAGATCAAGAGTTACCAGAGTCAGATTCACACACCGAAGGCAGATCTATAGCTGCCACCGCCAACAGGATGCATCGAAGCTAAATAGCACACCTGAACCCAGAATGAGGCAGAGCAAAGTTAACCCTTGACATGATCCGCCCAGAAAAAGGGCAGACAGGATTAAACCCTGGAACGGATCATGATAGGAGGAAGCAAAAGAGTACACAGACAGGACAGCACGGGGTTTGCAGATGATTTTTTCTTTAAGGTAAAACATTGTTTAAAAACAGACAGGGAAAAGATAATGATCACAGAAAGAATCAGCTGTGATCCCATGATGTCCTGTCTGTATCCTCTCTTTTGCTTCCTCCCCTGCCCAGGAGCTGTGGTATGATCAGGCCATGTTCTTGCCAACACAGCCTTTACACAGTACACAGCACAGGCACATTTACAAGATTATCTCATAGCAGGGGCATTATTTTTAACACATTCAATTGTGGAACTTATTTTATTCCAAGGTCTAGTATTAAAATGTACTATGTTCGTGGTAAAAAAAAACCTAAACAAACAACAAATAATAACAACAAATAACAATGCTATCTTTTCCTATTTTTTTATTTTTCTTTAATTATCTAGTATAATATAATTTATTAATTCAGTGAAAGAATTTTATTCTGGTATTACAGACCTAAAAGCTTTAAAAAGACTTTTGTCTCCAGCTGCCCAATTGTCTAAACATTCAAGACGTTTTTAACACTTGAAGTCACTTAGGCTTGTTATTTCTTAGTATAATAAACCACCTGCTGAACTTTCCACAGAGATTATACATTAAATAAAGGCAACTTTTGCTGCTAATGCAAAACATTTCACACATTTTCCAGGATTTTTTAATCAATCAAATGTGAGAACTCCAGGAAAACCCCACCAATCAACAGAACAAAAGGTCATTGGAGAACCAAAGCTCCGTCTCTGCAGTACCCAAACAATGAAGACCACCAATAGTGGTTGTTTGGTAAGGAAACTCACCAATTTAAGTGCATGGGGTTGAGCGGCAAAACTAGACACAACTGTGTGTTAGGTTTAGGTCTTAGTATTGCAGTGGGGGGCTCTGTTGTTTCTCCTAACCCAGAAGCCCCTTTATATTGTCCATGTGGTGTACTTGGGTTGGAGACCCAATCTGAACATAAATCTTTAGGTCAGGGTCATAAATATAAAATTCTGGAACACTCCTTTAGGCCAGTTTCACATGTCCGTTTTTTTCCTGTACCGGAAAAAAAATGGTACTGGAGATATCAGTGTCCGTGTGTGTACTACACATACCGACGCCTGAGAAGCAGCAGTAGAGTTAGCGATGTTCCCCGGCGCCAGGTGCTGAAGACCATTCTTATAGTTCTCCTCTGCTCTGCCAGCGATCAGAACAAGCAAGGGAGAATGATGAGAATTATATTCAAGTGATAACAGTGACAGCAGGCGGGGGCTGATGGGAGTATTCATCAGCTTGCTCCTGCGCTATAAATAAATGAAAAAAACACGTTGGATTCCTTTGTATTTTTGATAACTAGCCAGGCAAAACTGAAAGCTGGGGAATGCAGCCCTCAGCTGTCAGCGCTAGCAAGGCTGGTTATCAAAAATAAATAATAAATAAATAATAATAAAAAAAAAGGCTTGGGTCCCCCCTCATTTTTGACAGTCAACTAAGCTAAAGCTGACAGTTGGTGGCTGGTATTCTCAGGCTGGTAAGGGGCCAGGGATATTGCGCCCCACAGCCTAAAAAAAATAGCAGCCCGCAGCCACCCAGAAAAGGCACATTTATTAGATGAGACAATTCTGGCACTTTGCCCGGGTCTGAGGGCTGCTATTTTTAGGCTGGGGGAGTCAGTATCCCTGGCCCCTTACCAGCATGAGAATACCAGCCCCCAGTTGTCAGCTTTAGCTTGGCTGGCTGTCAAAAATGGGGGGACCCCTCGCAATTTTTTATAATTATTTATTTAAATAATTATAAAAACAGCATGGGGACCCCTCTATTCAGACTTGCTGAAGCTGACAGCTGAGGGTTGCAGCCCACAGTTGTCAGTTTTGCCTGGCTGGTTATAGAAAATACAGGGAAACCCATGGCAGATTTTTTATAGCGCAGGTGATGGGCATCAGCCTCTGCCTGCTCTCACTGGTGTTAGTGGTAGCAGGTGTACGCTGATGGGAGTAGTAGTCCCTTCAGCCACCGTCTGCTGTCACTGTTATCGGTTGAGTACAACTCTCATTATTCTCCCTTGCTCACGCTGATTGCTGGCAAAGCAGGGAAGAATGATGTGAATCGTCTTCAGCACCTGGCGCTTGGAAACAGCGCTAACTGCACTGTTGCTTCTCAGGCGCCGGTACCTGTCACACAGATGACATCCCTGTGTGACACTTGTGTGAAGGACATTTTGCAGCCTGTGCTGCTGGTAGAAACGGACATGTCAATGTATTTTGCCCATGCACACATGGTCCATGGAAATACACCGACATGGGCAAAGACCCATTAACTTGAATGGTTCCATGAAGGTGATACAGTAAGCTAGAGTGTGATAGAGTCAACACTTTCAAAAACACCCTCAGGAATAACAGTATATAATAGCTAGGAGGATACCCAATATTAAAACTTAGCTTTTACTTAGTTCATATAAAACCTAAAGTAACCCAACTAATACCCCACTCAAATAAACAATACAGTGCTCATGTGAACCAATGCACAAAAAGTAAAAATTGGTTGGATCTCACCAATGACGGACGTGTAGTCACGATACTATGCCTCCCAGCATCTTCCGCTGAGAGTCGGCGATCCAGGTATAGGGATGGGGATAAGGGGTAGGGTATGTACTATCCTTCCCTGTTTAACCCCATTTATAACTCCTGTCCTCATGAGGACAGGCCCCGAGTGATCCCTAACTGTGGGCGCCACCAACAAAATGGACAGGTTCCAAACTTCTCCCAACGCGCTTCGTATCCAATGGCAGAGACTCATCAGGGGAGCAAAAAGTCCTCATATGCCGTATCAGTGTGGTCTCCGCCAGATGAGTCTCCGCCATTGGATATGAAACGCGTTGGGGGAAGTTTGGAACCTGTCCATTTTGTTGGTGGCGCCCACAGTTATGGATCACTCGGGGCCTGTCCTTGTGAGGACAGGAGTTATAAATGGGGTTAAACAGGGAAGGATAGTACATACCCTACCCTTTATCCCCATCCCTATACCTGGACTGCCGACTCTCAGCGGAAGATGCTGGGAGGCATAGTATCGTGACTACATGTCCGTCATCATTGGTGAGATACAACCAATTTTTACTTTTTGTGCACTGGTTCACATGAGCACTGTATTGTTTATTTGAGTGGGGTATTAGTTGGGTTACTTTAGGTTTTATATGAATTAAGTAAAAGCTAAGTTTTAATATTGGGCATCCTCCTAGCTATTATGTAATGTTCTATGAGTGTGAGTGTCTCCGCTACGTGTGAAAATTGTCACCACACCTACTGGAGACAGGGACTTGTGAAAGAGGCCTTAACTAGTAAAAAAAAAATGTCAATGGTCTTCTCACTGACTCAAATTTTCATTATTTTTTTTCACAGGGGATTTATTTCTTTATCTTTTATGACTCCTTCAAAGCTCTCAGACAAAGACAATAATACTCTGCAAGAATGAAGCTAATGTTGAGCTCATTTATCCATATTACGGTTTGTTGAAATGAAAATTCCCAATGGTGGGAAACCATCATTTCATAACAAGATATTTTTCTCTCCTTGATGACGAGACAAATTGTCAAAATGCTAATGTTCCCGTGAGAAAAGAGTTACCTTTTATGTGTCTGCAAACCAAATTGCAAACTGATTCTGACATTGTATTCCTGCTGTGAAGGGCACATTGTCAGCTTTGTGATGTCAGTTTCTCATTAGCTCTTCTTATTACTTTTTTTACTTTTTTTATTCTTAGGGACTTTAAACCATTGACAAGACACTGGTTGTGTTAGAAGGGAGTGGTCCGATATAGCAAACACTGTGGGGGACATGTATACTATATGCCAGAAAGCTGTCTTGAAAAACTATCAAATTATCACACATTAAATATTTTCACCACATTTTTTTTCTACTTTAAACCATGTTTGAAAACTTCATGAAAAATGAACTCGGCTTAATGGGAGGTCGTGTCCTTCAATAGCCGTGCACAATCTAATCCCCGGACTGGTGTAGATTTGACTTTCTTTTTGACTTTCTGGCATGTGAACAGATGGAGATGCTCCAAATTTTCTCTGTGCTCAAAACAGGAGTCTTTATGCTATTTTAAAAAATATGTAATTTTTATTCACATAATATTAAAAACAAGATGAAGCCGCATGTGTGTTAGGGCCGGTGGCAAGTCAGAATCTGGCAGGCACATAATGAGTTAATTATGATCTGTATAGAATTTATAATATAATCCATGTATTCCCAAATTGTTGAGCAAAACTTTCATCTTTTGTGACTGGCAATATATGCTCTATATTGGATTTCTTTATGGATATGCAGTTTTTGCACTTGTAGTTCATGCAATTGGCCAGATATTTGCTGCAGTAAATGCCCTCATCTGGACTTCCTGCCCAAATTCTCTATGTCACTTTATTCTGGTAGTCAAATCTTGGACTAATCATTTTTTTAATAGGTCATTTTTTAAATATGTCAGAAAAATTATATTTTTTGTTAAATAGCAAGAAAGGGAATCTGTAATCAGGTTTTTGCTATGCAATGAGAGAGCAGCATAATGTAGGGACAAAAACTCTGATTCCAATAATGTGTTACTTACTGGGCTGCTTGTTATAAATTTAGTAAAATCAGTATTTTAACAGCAGGAGATTATCTGATGCCATTAATTCCTCCTTCTCTGTGTAACCCCGCCCACATCACTGATTTGCCGCCAACTTCCTATGTACAGAAAAGCTGCCAATCAGTGGTGTGGGCGGGGTTATACAAAGCTCAGAGAACTGTTAGATCTGCACCAGAGAAAATCAAAATGACAGCAAGCAGCCCAGTAAGTGACACATCACTGGAATTAGGGTCTCTCTCTACATCATGCTGCTGTCAGATACATAGCAAAAATCTGATGACAAATTCACTTTAAAACGCATAGTTCTCCTGTTTTTGCGTAATGTATATTCAACTCGCTAAATATATAGTGCCTTCAGACCGACATACACAAATGACTGCACTAAGATTGTCATTCAGGTATGTTTTGCTACAGTTATATTGGTATTGAATCTTGCTCGGGAATATGAGATGGCAGTTTTAATAAATTATCCCTTAAATCTGTGTAAGACTAACAAAAGAGTAGGGCTAAAGGTACCTTCACACATAACGATATCGTTAACGATATCGTTGCTTTTTGTGACGTAGCAACGATATCGTTAAGGAAATCGTTATGTGTGACAGCGACCAACGATCAGGCCCCTGCTGGGAGATCGTTGGTCGCTGAGGAAAGTCCAGAACTTTATTTCGTCGCTGGATCTCCCGTGGACATCGCTGGATCGGCGTGTGTGACACCGATCCAGCGATGTCTTCACTGGTAACCAGGGTAAACATCGGGTTACTAAGCGCAGGGCCGCGCTTAGTAACCCGATGTTTACCCTGGTTACCAGCGTAAAAGTAAAAAAAACAAACACTACATACTTACCCACCGCTGTCTGTCCCCGGCGCTCTGCTTCTCTGCACTCCTCCTGCACTGGCTGTGAGCGTCAGCCAGCCGGAAAGCAGAGCGGTGACGTCACCGCTCTGCTTTCCGGCCGCTGTGCTCACAGTCAGTGCAGGAGGAGTGCAGAGAAGCAGAGCGCCGGGGACAGACAGCGGTAGGTAAGTATGTAGTGTTTGCTTTTTTTACTTTTACGCTGGTAACCAGGGTAAACATCGGGTTACTAAGCGCGGCCCTGCGCTTAGTAACCCGATGTTTACCCTGGTTACCTGGGGACTTCGGGATCGTTGGTCGCTGGAGAGCTGTCTGTGTGACAGCTCTCCAGCGACCAAACAGCGACGCTGCAGCGATCGACATCGTTGTCGGTATCGCTGCAGCGTCGCTGAGTGTGAAGGTACCTTAAGGCGAAATATTTTTTGAAACTCGCAATAAAAGAATGGCTGTAAATTGGAATGCCTGCAGCAGCTTAAAACAATCAGCAATTGTTTTTTAAAATTTCGACATACTGGATTTCAGGGTAATTTTAATATGTAGTGGATACTTTTTACTGTAAAGAGAATCATGCAAACATATATAAAGGCATACAAGCAACGTTTGAGCCAGAAAAGATAAAAAGTGAAAAGGTTTGACAAAGGCCCAAAGGTTTTTTTGGGGGCCTTATATATGATCAATAATGAAGTTCATCAAGGAATAACTCTGGTGCGTTGGAAGCTTGTGTTGGATTTGTTGCCAATTTGGTGGTGAATTACCCCATGAAGGCACAGAGTTGAAGGAGTGATGCACGTGATATTCACGCTGCTGTATATTGACAACCTGGGTGCAGCCACAACCTTGGCAGTAGATACACTAGAGCTGATGACAGATTCCAAATAGCTTGAGGGCTTCAAAGACTATTTGGCCAAACCTTCTCTAGATTTTTCAAGCCAGATTGGCAAGACAGGGTCCTAAAGTCTACATGTGCAAAGATCTCTGGTCTCGTTGGCAACATCAATGCAGGTTTTCAGTGTCTAAACGTGAGCAAGAATGGGCAGATCTTTTCATCAAACAATACATAAGCTTTAGTGACAGAAGCTCGGAGAACCTCGGCAGTATATTAACCAGTATTGAAAATCTCAGAAGCCATATTTTTAAATGTATTACATTTGTTAATCCACATTTACCATATCAAACAATACCCAGTTATGTAAAAAAAAAAAGCAACTAAACAACTCAAATGATCTCACAATTAGCAAAGTTATACACAAGGAGATCAGTAGAGATTATCAAGACAAGAAATGGATACTCAACATAACGCTTCCCGAGATGTGAAATACTTTTGCACATAAGTGAAATCAAAGATCCTCTTACTGGAACAAAGTCATCAGGACCACACTCTTCCCCTCTAAACTTGCAGCCGAGGAGCATCTCCCGGATGTCATGTCCAGTGCGGTCATAGAATTCTTTCATATTAAACGGCTTTGGCTTGAAGTTACGGAAGTTGGCTTTATCAAGAAGGACTTCCATGACTTTTTCATCAGCAAGGTGAGAGTCTGGAAGCTCATAACTGGAAAACATGGGACAGAGAGAACAATCATAAACTTTTCTAAGTTATAATCCTTAATACAATTCACGGGTTATGGAGCATTTGGCCAAATAACATGAGCGAATAGATGTTACCGTACTTTGCCTTTGATGGGAGAGTCATTGTCATTCCATTCTGTCTTGGATCGGCCAAATATTTATGATGGAATTACTGTAATGGCCATGGGGTTCTAGATGCACAACTGCAATTGTTTAATGTCTTTCTAGATGTTATCCATGTGTTATGCGACTTTTTTTGGTATCTTTTATTTCCGTATTACTAGAATATAAATGTAAAAGAAATCTATGAATTTAAGGTGAATCAATTTTTCTTTCCCTTGAGTTTGGCCAATTAAGAGACTTGTATTTTTCTAATAACTCATCGGTGGTCACCCTAGATTGTCTAAGGTTGGGTTTATAGATTGTGGCAATTATCTGGCAGATCAGCACAGTTTTCAAAAATGTTCATATATTGTTTAATCGTTGGATGGTAAATTGCTGTTTATCTGCAAATTCGAGCAGCCATTTGTTATTCAAGCTGCTGTCAGTGGTCATCAGTGTGCCAAATAGCCTGTTTGGGTGGTTCTTCGGCCAAAAACGTAAACCCAGCCTTAAAATACTATAAGTCCAATATAGCACCCTATGCAAGTAGCAATAAGGTTATAACAATGCTAGATCTTCACAAGCAATTCTAAAAAAAAATACATGCAGATTTTTTGGGCATTTGCAAAGCAAAAAAAAAGTTCTTGAACTAAATTTACAGTGCATCTCATCTATAAAGCCTGTGTTATATTTACTCAACCATAAAACTGATGACAAGCTTAGACAGATCTTTAGTAGGTGATACGCCGAAAATACACTTTGTCCCATTTTAGCCTCCAATGCCTCCCATAGAGGTTTTTAATCTACAATTATTACATTAAAGGAATATTACCAGGATACAAAGTCATCCTCTACACATATAATAAGGAACACTCAATGATCTCTGGAAGTCCATATTCTATGAACACCAACACTTTCAAGAATGGGGCTTTGCAGAGCGCCATTTTAAATGAAGCAGTGTTGCATGTACTTGACTCTTGCATCTTTCATTATCTACAGGATTGCCGGAAAAAAGCCAACAACAACACTCGATACTTCCAGCACTCCCATAAACAATTATTTGAGTGGATGTTGAGCATTAGCACCTCTGCTTCATCCAAGAACGGGCTTTATAGAGCCTAGTTCCTGGGATCCGAAGCAATCAGTAACTGATTCTTTGTCATGTGGATAGGGCATACATTTGGATTTTGGGAATACCCCTTTTAGATATAGTACATAATACGATGAAATATGTTTTACAATGTAGGAATATACAGAGAAGGATATTTTGCAAACAGAACAAGAACTGTTATTGAATACTGTATGTGATCATAATAGTAAAGCAGTCATCATTCCGTTTTCAACATGTTTTTTCTTTGTGAAGATGTTATCATACCTGCAGTTAAATGATTGATAAGACCCACCATATATTAGGATACTGGCATCGTTATTAAGGCTATGAATCATTTTACCAGAAAAGATGTAGGGTCAGAATCGTGTTCTCACCAGATACAGAGATCGGATTTGTGCACAGAGCAATTACCCGCAGCCCCTGCTGAGTCAGAATCTATAGTAGGCGTTACAACGTATAAAAAAAAATTTAAATGTTTATCATAAGTGATCCGTCTTACGTTAGGAGGCATTTTCTTGAAATATTTTAGTTTTAGAGGAACCTTATGTTAGGAGCTGGGCGGGATCTGCAATGTGCTTCTCTGTTTCCTTTTTGTCAGCTTTAATTATTTTTTTATGGAGAAAAATACTTTATTTAAAAAACTAATTAAAGCTGCCAAATAGGAAACAGAGAAGCACATTGCTAAGGAGAGTAAAACTAATCCCAAACTGTTCTTCAACTATATCAATAGTAAAAGAATCATAAGTGAAAGCGTAGGCCCCTTAAAAAATTGTGAGGAAAGAATGGTTATAGATGACGAGGAAAAAGCTAACATATTAAACACCTTCTTCTCCATGGTATTCACAGTGGAAAAGGAAATGCTAGGTGAAATGCCGAGAGACAAAGAAAACCCTATATTAAGGGTCACCAATCTAACCCAAGAAGAGGTGCGAAACCGGCTTAAATAGATAAATCTCTGGGTCCGGATGGCATACACCCACGAGTACTAAGAGAACTAAGTAATGTAATAGATAAGCCATTATTTCTTATATATAGGGACTATATAGCGACACGGTCTGTTCCACAGGACTGATGCATAGCAAATGTGGTACCAATATTCAAAAAGGGCTCTAAAAGTGAACCTGGAAATTATAGGCCAGTAAGCCTAACCTCTATTGTTTTGTAAAATATTGGAAGGGTTTCTGAGGGATGTTATTCTGGATTATCTCAATGAGAATAACTGTTTAACTCCATATCAGCATGGGTTTATGAGAAATCGCTCCTGTCAAACCAATCTAATCAGTTTTTATGAAGAGGTAAGCTATAGGCTGGACAACGGTGAGTCATTGGACGTGGTATATCTTGATTTCTCCAAACCAATTGATACTGTGCCACACAAGAGGTTGGTACACAAAATGAGAATGCTTGGTCTGGGGGAAAATGTGTGTAAATGGGTTAGTAACTGGCTTAGTGATAGAAAGCAGAGGGTGGTTATAAATGGTATAGTCTCTAACTGGGTCGCTGTGACCAGTGGGGTACCGCAGGGGTCAGTATTGGGACCTGTTCTCTTCAACATATTCATTAATGATCTGGTAGAAGGTTTACACAGTAAAATATCGATATTTGCAGATGATACAAAACTATGTAAAGCAGTTAATACAAGAGAAGATAGTATTCTGCTACAGATGGATCTGGATAAGTTGGAAACTTGGGCCGAGAGGTGGCAGATGCAGTTTAACAATTTTAAATGTAAGGTTATACACATGGGAAGAAGGAATCAATGCCACCATTACACACTGAATGGGAAACCACTGGGTAAATCTGACAGGGAGAAGGACTTGGGGATCCTAGTTAATGATAAACTTACCTGGAGCAGCAAGTGCCAGGCAGTGGCTGCCAAGGCAAACAGGATCAAGGGGTGCATTAAAAGAGGTCTGGATACACATGATGAGAGCATTATACTGCCTCTGTACAAATCCCTGGTTAGACTGCACATGGAGTACTGTGTACAGTTTTGGGCACCGCTGCTCAGGAAGGATATAATGGAACTAGAGCAAGTACAAAGGAGGGCAACAAAATTAATAAACAGGATGGGGGAACTACAATACCCAGAGAGATTAGCAAAATTAGGATTATTTAGTTTAGAAGAAAGACGACTGAGTGGTGATCTAATAACCATGTAGAAGTATATAAGTGGACAATACAAATATCTCGCTGAGGATCTGTTTATACCAAGGAACGTGACGGGCACAAGGGGGCATTCTTTGCGTCTGGAGGAGAGAAGGTTTTTCCACCAACATAGAAGAGGATTCTTTACTGTTAGGGCAGTGAGAATCTGGAATTGCTTGCCTGAGGAGGTGGTGATGGCGAACTCAGTCGAGGGGTTCAAGAGAGGCCTGGATGTCTTCCTGGAGCAGAACAATATTGTATCATACAATTATTAGGTTCTGTAGAAGGACGTAGATCTTGGGATTTATTCTGATGGAATATAGGCTGAACTGGATGGACAAATGTCTTTTTTTAACCTTGCTAACTATGTTAAAAACATGTTAAAACATGGAAGCAAATTGCACTTTTGGTGCAGGAAGTACACAACGTCTTTTTCATGTGGAATCCACCTAAAAACCTATTAAAAAATGCTCAAATAATGAACATTTGAAATTCAATGTAAATTCGACTTGCTGGGTATATGTTCAGGCTTTTGAACATCTTTGAAGTGTTTCAGGTTTCCAAAGATGTCAGGATGTCTTTTGATGTGTTTTGCCATAGTTATTGCTTAAAAAAACCTATTCATTGCTTCATTATTCAATGGAGGTAAAACAGAGATAGCACAAAAGACTTGACAAAAATCATAGAAAAAACCCTCCAGAAAAACGTTGATGGACTAAACCATTGGAAAAACACTCAGGAAACAACTGAAAAAAACTCGAAAGCTGAAACAGGAAGAAAGATGCTGGTGGTTCCTGAAGTGTCAGAGGCTTTCAGGTTCCTTTGAGTGTAAAAGACATTGTTTGCACAGAGAGATTTGGTTCAACTTCCTATGGACTATTTTTTAAACCAATTGAATTTTGATTGATATTTCTATAGATTCAACAAATTCAACATACAAAACCAAAAAGAGGAACCTAATACACACAAAAATTAGGGCACCTTAGAATAAGGAATAGAAGAATTCGAGTCATGCATACAAGTGCTTCTCACTAAATTAGAATATCATCAAAAAGTTAATTTATTTTAGTTCTTCAATGCAAAAAGTGAAATTCATATATTCTATAGAGTCATTACAAACAAAGTGATCTATTTTAAGTGTTTATTTCTGTTAATGTTGATGATTATGGCTTACAGCCAATGAAAACAGTTCCTGTCAGACTAATCTGATCAATTTCTATGGAGAGGTAAGTTCCGGACTGGATCAAGGGAACGCAGTGGACGTAGTGTATTTGGACTTTTCAAAAGCTTTTCATATGGTGCCACACAAAAGGTTGATACATAAAATGAGAATAATGGGGATAGGGGAAAATATGTGTAAGTGGGTTAAGAGCTGGCTCAGGGATAGGAAACAAAGGGTGGTTATTAATGGAGCACACTCGGACTGGGTCGCGGTTAGCAGTGGGGTTCCACAGGGGTCAGTATTGGGTCTTCTTCTTTTTAACTTACTTATTAATGACCTTGTAGGGGGCATACAGAGCATAATTTCAAAAATTGCAGATGACACTAAACTCTGCAGGGTAATCAATACAGAGGAGGACAATTTTATATTACAGGATGATTTATGTAAACTAGAAGCTTGAGCTGATATATGGCAAATGAGCTTTAATGGGAATAAATGTAAGGTCATGCACTTGGGTAGAAGTAATAAGATGTATAACTATGTGCTTAATTCTAAAACTCTGGGCAAAACTGTCAATGAAAAAGACCTGGGAGTATGGGCGGATGACAAACTCACATTTAGTAGCCAGTGTCAGGCAGCTGCTACAAAAGCAAATAAAATAATGGGATGCATTAAAAGAGGCATAGATGCTCATAAGGAGAACATAATTTTACCTCTATACAAGTCACTAGTGCGACCACACTTAGAATACTGTGCACAGTTCTGGTCTCTGGTGTATAAGAAAGACATAGCTGAACTAGAGCGGGTGCAGAGAAGAGTGACCAAGGTTATTAGAGGACTGGGGGTCTGCAATACCAAGATAGGTTATTACACTTGGGGCTATTTAGTTTGGAAAAACAAAGGATAAGGGGTGATCTTATTTTAATGTATAAATATATGAGGGGACAGTACAAAGACCTTTCTGATGATCTTTTTAATCATAGACCTGAAACAGGGACAAGGGGGCATCCTCTACGTCTGGAGGAAAGAAGGTTTAAGCATAATAACAGACGTGGATTCTTTACTGTAAGAGCAGTGAGACTATGGAACTCTCTGCCGTATGATGTTGTAATGAGTGATTCATTACTTAAATTTAAGAGGGGACTGGATGCCTTTCTTGAAAAGTATAATGTTACAGGTTGTATATACTAGATTCCTTGATAGGGTGTTGATCCAGGGAACTAGTCTGATTGCCGTATGTGGAGTCGGGAAGGAATTTTTTTCCCCAATGTGGAGCTTACTCTTTGCCACATGGTTTTTTTTGCCTTCCTCTGGATCAACATGTTAGGGCATGTTAGGTTAGGCTATAGGTTGAACTAGATGGCCTTAAAGTCTTCCTTCAACCTTAATAACCATGTTATTATGTTACTATTATCTCAGTAAATTAACAAAATTTTTAACAAAATAATTAACAAAAAACACCTGCAAAGGCTTCCTAAGCATTTAAAAAGGTCCCTTAGTCTGTTTCAGTAGGCTCCACAATCATGGGGAAGACTGTTATGAAAGGCAATTCAGTACTACAATGGACATAGTGGTCAGAGCACATACAGTGATCTGACAATAACCCAAAATCATAGAACGAGCTCTGAGACGTGGGAACTCTGCAGACCGCAATCCCTAATCCTCTACAAACAACACTAGAGGCAGCCGTGGATTGCGCCTAACTCTGCCTATGCAACTCGGCACAGCCTGAGAAACTAACCAGCCTGAAGATAGAAAACAAGCCTACCTTGCCTCAGAGAAATACCCCAAAGGAAAAGGCAGCCCCCCACATACAATGACTGTGAGTTAAGATGAACAGACAAACGTAGAGATGAAATAGATTCAGCAAAGTGAGGCCCGACATTCTTAACAGATCGAGGACAGAAAAGGTAACTTTGCGGTCTACACAAAACCCTAAAGAAAACCACGCAAAGGGGGCAAAAAGACCCTCCGTACTGAACTAACGGCACGAAGGTACACCTTTTGCGTCCCAGAGCCTCCAGCAACAAACCAGACAAGCTGGACAGAAAAAACAGCAAACAAATAGCAAAGAAGAACTTAGCTATGCAGAGCAGCAGGCCACAGGAATGATCCAGGGAAAAGCAAGTCCAACACTGGAACATTGACAGGAAGCCAGGATCAAAGCATTAGGTGGAGTTAAGTAGAGAAGCACCTAACGACCTCACCAGATCACCTGAGGGAGGAAACTCAGAAGCCGCAGTACCACCTCCCTCCACCAACAGAAGCTCACAGAGAGAATCAGCCGAAGTACCACTTGTGACCACAGGAGGGAGCTCTGCCACAGAATTCACAACAGTACCCCCCCCTTGAGGAGGGGTCACCGAACCCTCACCAGAGCCCCCAGGCCGACCAGGATGAGCCACATGAAAGGCACGAACAAGATCGGGAGCATGGACATCAGAGGCAAAAACCCAGGAATGATCTTCCTGAGCATAACCCTTCCATTTAACCAGATACTGGAGTTTCCGTCTAGAAACACGAGAATCCAAAATCATCTCCACAATATACTCCAATTCCCCCTCCACCAAAACCGGGGCAGGAGGATCAACAGATGGAACCATAGGTGCCACGTATCTCCGCAACAATGACCTATGGAATACGTTATGTATGGAAAAAGAATCTGGAAGGGTCAGACGAAAAGACACAGGATTAAGAACCTCAGAAATCCTATACGGACCAATGAAACGAGGTTTAAACTTAGGAGAGGAAACCTTCATAGGAATATGACGAGAAGATAACCAAACCAGATCCCCAACACGAAGTCGGGGACCCACACGGCGTCTGCGATTAGCGAAACGTTGAGCCTTCTCCAGGGACAAGGTCAAATTGTCCACCACATGAGTCCAAATCTGCTGCAACCTGTCCACCACAGTATCCACACCAGGACAGTCCGAAGACTCAACCTGTCCTGAAGAGAAACGAGGATGGAACCCAGAATTGCAGAAAAATGGCGAAACCAAGGTAGCCGAGCTGGCCCGATTATTAAGGGCGAACTCAGCCAAAGGCAAAAAGGACACCCAGTCATCCTGATCGGCAGAAACAAAGCATCTCAGATATGTTTCCAAGGTCTGATTGGTTCGTTCGGTCTGGCCATTAGTCTGAGGATGGAAAGCCGAGGAAAAAGACAAGTCAATGCCCATCCTACCACAAAAGGCTCGCCAAAACCTTGAAACAAACTGGGAACCTCTGTCAGAAACGATATTCTCTGGAATGCCATGTAAACGAACCACATGCTGGAAGAACAATGGCACCAAATCAGAGGAGGAAGGCAATTTAGACAAGGGTACCAGATGGACCATCTTAGAAAAGCGATCACAGACCACCCAAATGACTGACATCTTTTGAGAAACGGGAAGATCACAAATAAAATCCATAGAGATATGTGTCCAAGGCCTCATCGGGACCGGCAAGGGCAAAAGCAACCCACTGGCACGAGAACAGCAGGGCTTAGCCCGAGCACAAATCCCACAGGACTGTACAAAAACACGCACATCCCGCGACAGAGACGGCCACCAAAAGGATCTAGCCACCAACTCTCTGGTACCAAAGATTCCAGGATGACCAGCCAACACCGAACAATGAACCTCAGAGATAACTTTATTGGTCCACCTATCAGGGACAAACAGTCTCTCCGCTGGACAACGATCAGGCTTATTAGCCTGAAATTTTTGCAGCACCCGCCGCAAATCAGGGGAGATGGCAGACACAATTACTCCTTACCCTTGAGGATACCCGCCGGCTCAGACAAACCCGGAGAGTCGGGCACAAAACTCCTAGACAGAGCATCCGCATTCACATTTTTAGAGCCCGGAAGGTACGAAATCACAAAGTCAAAACGGGCAAAAAACAGCGACCAACGAGCCTGTCTAGGATTCAACCGCTTAGCAGACTCAAGATAAGTCAAATTCTTATGATCAGTCAATACCACCACGCGATGCTTAGCTCCTTCAAGCCAATGACGCCACTCCTCGAATGCCCACTTCATGGCCAGCAACTCTCGGTTGCCCACATCATAATTTCGCTCAGCAGGCGAAAACTTCCTGGAAAAAAAAGCGCATGGTTTCATCACTGAGCAATCAGAACCTCTCTGCGACAAAACAGCCCCCGCTCCAATCTCAGAAGCATCAACCTTGACCTGGAACGGAAGAGAAACATCTGGTTGACACAACACAGGGGCAGAAGAAAAACGACGCTTCAAGTCTTGAAAAGCTTCCACAGCAGCAGAAGACCAATTGACCAAATCAGCACCCTTCTTGGTCAAATCGGTCAATGGTTTGGCAATACTAGAAAAATTGCAGATGAAGCGACGATAAAAATTAGCAAAGCCCAGGAACTTTTGCAGACTTTTCAGAGATGTCGGCTGAGTCCAATCATGGATGGCTTGGACCTTAACAGGATCCATCTCGATAGTAGAAGGGGAAAAGATGAACCCCAAAAATGAAACCTTCTGCACACCAAAGAGACACTTTGATCCCTTCACAAACAAAGAATTAGCACGCAGGACCTGAAAAACTGTTCTGACCTGCTTCACATGAGACTCCCAATCATCCGAGAAGATCAAAATGTCATCCAAGTACACAATCAGGAATTTATCCAGGTACTCTCGGAAGACGTCATGCATAAAGGACTGAAACACTGATGGAGCATTGGCAAGTCCGAATGGCATCACTAGATACTCAAAATGACCCTCGGGCGTATTAAATGCAGTTTTCCATTCATCTCCTCGCCTGATTCGCACCAGATTATACGCACCACGAAGATCTATCTTGGTGAACCAACTAGCCCCCTTAATCCGAGCAAACAAATCAGATAACAATGGCAAGGGGTACTGAAATTTAACCGTGATCTTATTTAGTAGGCGGTAATCTATACAAGGTCTCAGCGAACCATCCTTCTTGGCTACAAAAAAGAACCCTGCTCCTAATGGTGACGATGACGGGCGAATATGCCCCTTCTCCAGGGATTCCTTCACATAACTGCGCATAGCGGCGTGCTCAGGCTCGGATAAATTAAACAGTCGACCTTTTGGGAATTTACTACCAGGAATCAAATTGATAGCACAATCACAATCCCTATGCGGAGGTAGGGCATCGGACTTGGGCTCATCAAATACATCCCGGTAATCAGACAAGAACTCTGGAACCTCAGAAGGGGTGGATGACGAAATTGACAGAAACGGAACATCACCATGTACCCCCTGACAACCCCAGCTGGACACAGACATGGATTTCCAATCTAATACTGGATTATGGACTTGTAGCCATGGCAACCCCAACACGACCACATCATGCAGATTATGCAACACCAGAAAGCGAATAACCTCTTGATGTGCAGGAGCCATGCACATGGTCAGCTGGGTCCAGTATTGAGGCTTATTCTTGGCCAAAGGCGTGGCATCAATTCCTCTCAATGGAATAGGACACTGCAAGGGCTCTAAGAGAAACCCACAACGCTTAGCATACTCCAAGTCCATCAAATTCAGGGCAGCGCCTGAATCCACAAATGCCATGACAGAATACGATGACAAAGAGCGGATCAAGGTAACGGACAGAAGAAATTTTGACTGTACCGTACCAATGGTGGCAGACCTAGCGAACCGCTTAGTGCGCTTAGGACAATCAGAGATAGCATGAGTGGAATCACCACAGTAGAAACACAGCCCATTCAGACGTCTGTGTTCTTGCCGTTTAACTCTGGTCAAAGTCCTATCACACTGCATAGGCTCAGGTTTAAGCTCAGGTAATACCGCCAAATGGTGCACAGATTTACGCTCACGCAAGCGTCGACCGATCTGAATGGCCAAAGACATAGACTCATTCAAACCAGCAGGCATAGGAAATCCCACCATGACATCCTTAAGGGCTTCAGAGAGACCCTTTCTGAACATAGCTGCCAGCGCAGATTCATTCCATTGATTGAGCACGGACCACTTTCTAAATTTCTGACAATATACCTCTATCTCATCCTGACCCTGACAAAGAGCCAGCAAATTTTTCTCTGCCTGATCCACTGAATTAGGTTCATCGTACAGCAATCCGAGCGCCAGGAAAAACGCATCGATATTACTCAATGCAGGATCTCCTGGCGCAAGAGAAAATGCCCAGTCCTGAGGGTCGCCGAGCAAAAAATAAATAACAATCAAAACCTGTTGAACTGGATCACCAGAGGAGCGAGGTTTCAAGGCCAGAAATAATTTACAATTATTTTTGAAACTCAGAAACTTAGTTCTATCTCCAAAAAACAAATCAGGAATAGGAATTCTTGGTTCCAACATAGCTTTCTGATCAATAGTGTCTTGAATCTTTTGTACTCTTGCCGAGAGCTGATCCACAAATGAAGACAGACTTCTAATGTCCATCGCTACACCTGTGTACTGAACCACCCAAATGTCTAGGGGAAAAAAAAGGCAAAACACAGTGCAAAGAAAAAAAAATGGTCTCAGAACTTCTTTTTTCCCTCTATTGAGAATCATTAGTACTTTTGGCTTCCTGTACTGTTATGAAAGGCAATTCAGTACTACAATGGACATAGCGGTCAGAGCACATACAGTGATCTGACAATAACCCAAAATCATAGAACGAGCTCTGAGACGTGGGAACTCTGCAGACCGCAATCCCTAATCCTCTCCAAACAACACTAGAGGCAGCCGTGGATTGCGCCTAACTCTGCCTATGCAACTCGGCACAGCCTGATAAACTAACCAGCCTGAAGATAGAAAACAAGCCTACCTTGCCTCAGAGAAATACCCCAAAGGAAAAGGCAGCCCCCCACATACAATGACTGTGAGTTAAGATGAACAGACAAACGTAGAGATTAAATAGATTCAGCAAAGTGAGGCCCGACTTTCTTAACAGATCGAGGACAGAAAAGGTAACTTTGCAGTCTACACAAAACCCTAAAGAAAACCACGCAAAGGGGGCAAAAAGACCCTCCGTGCCGAACTAACGGCACGGAGGTACACCCTTTGCGTCCCAGAGCCTCCAGCAACAAACCAGACAAGCTGGACAGAAAAAACAGCAAACAAATAGCAAAGAAGAACTTAGCTATGCAGAGCAGCAGGCCACAGGAATGATCCAGGGAAAAGCAAGTCCAACACTGGAACATTGACAGGAAGCCAGGATCAAAGCATTAGGTGGAGTTAAGAGAGAAGCACCTAACGACCTCACCAGATCACCTGAGGGAGGAAACTCAGAAGCCGCAGTACCACTTCCCTCCACCAACAGAAGCTCACAGAGAGAATCAGCCGAAGTACCACTTGTGACCACAGGAGGGAGCTCTGCCACAGAATTCACAACAGAAGACTGCTGACTTGACAGATGTCCAGAAGGCAGTCACTGACACACTCCACAAGGAGGGTAAGTCACAAAAGGTCATTGCTAAAAAAGCTGGCTGTTCAGAGTGCTATATCCAAGCATATTAATGGGAATTTGAGTGGAAGGAAAAAGTGTGGTAAAAAAAGGTGCACAAGCAATCAGGATAACCTCAGCCTTGAAAGGATTGTTAAGAAAAGGCCATTTAAAAATTGGGGGGAGATTCACAATGAGTGGACTGCTGCTGGAGGCATTGCTTCAAGTGCCACCACACACAGACATATCCAGGACATGGGCTACAAGTTTCGCATTCCTTGTGTTAAGCTACTCATGATCAATAGACAACACCAGAAGCATCTTACCTGGGCCAAGGAGAAAAAGAACTGGACTGTTGCTCAATGGTCTAAGCTTTTGTTTTCAGATGAAAGTAAATTTTGCATTTCATTTGGAAATCGAGGTCCCAGAGTCTGGAGGAAGAGTGGGGAGGCACACCATCCAAGCTGCCTGAGGTCTAGTGTGAAATTTCTACAATCATTGATGGTTTGGGAAGCCCTGGCATCTGCTGGTGTAGGTCCACTGTGTTTTATCAAGACCAAACTCAGAGCAGCCATCTACCTAGAAATTTTAGAGCACTTCATGCTTCCCTCTGCTGACTAGCTTTTTGGAGATGGAAATGTTACTCTCCATCAGGACTTGGCACCTGTCCACACTGCCAAAAGTCCAAATACCTAGTTTAAAACAACAGTATCACTGTGTTTTACTTTCCAGAAAACTCGCCTGACCTTAACCCCATAGAGAATCTATGGGGTATTTTCAAGAGGAAGATGAGAGACACCAGACCCAACAATGCAGACGAGCTGAAGTCTGCTATGAAAGCAACCTGGGCTTCCATAACACCTCAGCAATGCCACAGGCTGATAGCTTGCATGCCACTTTAAAGAATTTTTCAATCTACAAATTCACCAATATATTGGTTATAATGGCTTGAAAAGCTGTTCTTAAAATGACTATAACAGTGCTTAATAATTGTGATAAAGATCTGAATTATATTAATAATGAGGCAAAATAGTCTGGTTCCTTCACCAACATTGCTCATATAGAGCCATGAAAAAGTAAATGCAAAAAGATATTGGGGGATGGGTGCCACGAGAGACCTGGACATACAGTGATAGAGCAGCCTATTAATTAAGCTGAACGTTTGGAAATGTAAAGTCGGATGAAAAATGAATGCAATTTTATGTGATAAAAATCAAACAGGTTTTTCTATATTCATTTAAATAGTAAAACGATTGCTGTAAACGTATTTAATTGGCGTGCACTTTTCACATCAATTATATTTGAAGCTTCCTCTGGGCAAATGAATTTGTTGATTTCTATCTTGTCCCTTCCGTACCCTCTTTATGTAGCAACTACACTTTGCTATGGCTCACCGAATAATAAACTGTAGCCACATGTCCACTTATTATAAAGAATATCTCCCCTGCACCATTTACCTGCCATATATAAGATATGCACATCTCGATGTGCTTGGCCAAGAATAATACTTTTTTCTAATAACTATTAATGTTTTTTTCAGGGTTCCAGTATTGGTGGCTCCAATAAGCCGTGTCATCACTTACACAAGAGCCTCTGATGGGCCCAATTATGTCATATGATTCTTCAGAATTTACAGGATCCATTCAAAAATAAATCCTTCCCTTCTTTGCTTGTGCAAGTCAATTTTACTTTTTCTTAGCTTTTGGGCCACTCACTTGATGACCCAAGAATATTAGTGAATTAGAGGCCAACGTTCCCCAAGAATGCTGCCAGAAGCTGGTGTCAAGCTATGTATCACATTTACAGCAGGTCATAACAGCCCAGGTGGCAAGGATGTAATGACCACGGCCACAGCGGTCGCGCTGTGACCGGGCTCGGTGGGTGAGGAGCTGAACGACACCAGGAAATACATCAGCTGGATGTGCGTCCGCGGATGCACATTCAGGTGAAGTGTATTTTGGCGCACAGATCCATTGGGTCCGTGTGCCGCAATACATTCTGCCTACCAATCAGAGGCTAGCAGATGACCTCGGTGTGTACTTGACTTGGGGCACATGGCAATGATGTCATGCTCTTCCACGTTAAAGTCAGTTGCCGGCTTCAGCAGAGGACGTGTGGCGATGGAGCACAGGGAAGATGAGTATAAGCATTTATTTTTTTAAATTAGTGAGTACACAGTGTCTGTGGCCATGCTACTATACAGATATCTATGGGCTGTGCATTATCCTACATGTATGACTGTGGACTGTGCATTATACTTGTCACGGGTATGTCAGAGGCTGCAGACAGTCGCACAGCATCTAGCAACAGAAGGTCTCTACGGTTGGCTTTGTAGACACCTTCCTAATCCTTCTGACTCTTGGACCCAGGAAACCTTTCCCCCTGGCTCTAATTGACACACATGGGTGTTTATAGACTTCCTGTCTGCTTCTGGGAATCGATGGTGATATTTCCATTTTTCCCCGTTGAGGCTTGGAGCTATAGCAGTCCGCTGTCATCCTCTTTGGTGCTGCTGGAGGACATTTGTGCTACCTCTCTGAGCCTACTTAAGATAAGTGTTTACCTTGATTGTCTATCCCAGCTAACTTTAGTTATAGTGGAGATTGACTAGTGCTCATTTCGTCCTTCTCTAAGCAGGGCTTATTGCCAGGGTCAGGCAGGGATTAGGTTCCTGCTCAGCGATAGGTGCAGAACCTATGTAGGGATGTTTAGGGCAGACAGGGTGATGTTAGATCTGCCTAGGGGTCCCCACTCCCCCTTCCCTAGTGTTGGGCAACCTTCCCCTCTTCCCTTCACATTGCACTTTGTCTTTCCTACACTGTTTGTGACAATACTACAAGTATGGACTATGGGCTGTATATTAAAATTAATTCTAATATCATAAAATGCCTATGGGAGTATGGAGCAGAGTAGAGCTTATATGCTGAGGAATTATTATTTAACCAATCCAAGAAAAAATTCAGTAAATTCATCAACTCATTACCTTAAACGATGAAAGAAAATATATGTATCATACAGTAAAACTATAGGAAAATGCTTGGTAATTAGCAGTTGTGAAAATCACATACTTGCTTAGGTCAATAAAAGTTAACTTGAACACAATACTATACAATCAGCACAATATAAATTAATAGACAGTAAAATCATATACGTATTACACAAAC
Source organism: Ranitomeya imitator (assembly GCF_032444005.1). Taxonomy (NCBI): domain Eukaryota; kingdom Metazoa; phylum Chordata; class Amphibia; order Anura; family Dendrobatidae; genus Ranitomeya; species Ranitomeya imitator. The sequence continues at coordinate 735,462,852 of NC_091284.1, read as the reverse complement.
TCCAAACCATTTATAGTTTAACCTTGATATTCAATTGATTAGTGTGTAGTGTTGAACATTCCGATACCGCAAGTATTGGGTATCGGCCGATATTTGCGGTATCGGAATTCCGATCCCGAGTTCCGATATTTTTGCGATATCGGGAATCGGGATCGGGATGAATATTCATGTGTAAAATAAAGAATAAAAATAAAAAATATGGGTATACTCACCCCTCCGGCAGACCCTGGACCTTAGTGGTGTAACCGGCAGCCCCCGTTCCTAAGAATGAGCGGGTGAAGGACCTGCGATGACGTCGCGGCTTGTGATTGGTCGCGTGAGCAGTCACATGAGCGGTCACGCGACCAATCACAAGCCGCGACATCATCGAAGGTCCTTCACACGCTCATTCTTAGGAACGGAGGCTGCCAGTTACACCGCTAAGGTCCAGGGTCCGCCGGAGGGATGAGTATACCCATATTTTTTATTTTTATTCTTTATTTTTTACATGAATATGGATCCCAGGGCCTGAAGGAGAGTTTCCTCTCCTTCAGACCCTGGGAACCATTCCAGGATACCTTCCGATATTTGTGTCCCATTGACTTGTATTGGTATCGGGTATCGGTATTTTTCGGATATCGGCCGATACAATCCGATACCGATACTTTCAAATATCGGAAGGTATCGCTCAACACTATTAGTGAGGTTTCTTGACCCAAACCAATCAATACTAGTGATGAGCGAGCACTAAAATGTTCGGGTGCTCATTGCTCGGGTCGAGTAGATTGGAATACTCGGGTCCTCGGCCAGAGCAAAGAGCCCAATGTAAGTCTATGGGAGACCCGAATATTATTACCGCCACCCCCCCCCCCACCCGAGGGTCCATTTAAGGTCTAAAAATGTCTGAAAATGATGGAAACACTGCTCAGAAAACACAGGGACATCATGGGGATCGCCCCTGGAGGCATTCCTGACTCCTAGTTCACAGCTGTAAACTTTTTTTTCCGAGATTTATGCCATTTTTCCAGGTGGCACAAAATACACACTAAAACGAAACCAAAACGGATTTTGCTGGGAAATATGTCAAGGTACATCCTTTGCAGGCTAATGACTTGCCTGTAAGGCCAAATACTTAACCCAAGACCGAAAATTTCCTCCTGCACTTAGGCTTAGTTCAGACGCAGGGTTTTTGAAGCGTTTTTCAACTTTAACATTGCTTTCAACCACTACAAATGCATTCATTGGGAAATGTCATTGTAACATTTAACAACCCTAGCTGGCCATGTGGTGTGTGACACATAAGCAGACCCATCTTGTTTCATTTACGAAGGAGGGACTCTTAAAGTCACAGTGCCTATTTTTACTGGTGCATGAGGAGGCATTAATCTTCTTAAAGGGCCATTATTAAACAGTGGGTCTCCTAAGCTGTTTAGCCTATGCTGTGAGTGGATGGGCTGCCAAGAATTACGAGACACCACAATACCCCTTTCATAAGATGTCCAGGGGGACTCCTGAAAAAGTGTTGCAATAAATTCAAGGCCTGCCCTGCTACCAATTTATATCCATGCTAATAAGCCTTTGAACCCACATACTGGATAGGCCCCTGAAAATCCACTTCACAATACGCATTTTGTACTCCCGTACTCCTTTGTTTTACACATTGGCAGCAAAGCCAGCCCTGCTGCATAGTCAGTCATATGCACCCCATTACACCTTGGAACCCACATACTGGATGGGCCCATGAAAATCAACTTCACAATATGCATTTTGCACTCCGTACTCCTTTGTTTTAAACATTGTCAGCAAGGCCAGCCCTGCTGCATAGTCAGTCATATGCACCCCATTACGCCTTCGAACCTACATACTGGATGAGCCCATGAAAATCCAGCTGACAATATGCATTTTGTACTCCGTACTCCTTTATTTTACACTTTGGCAGCAAGGCCAGCCCTGGTGCATAGTCATATGCACCCCATTGGGCCTTGGAACCCACATACTGTATGGGCCCATGAAAATGCACTCGTATTTTTTAATACCTCTGGTAGAAGAGATTGAAAGTTATCCTTGTAGCGTGGGTCTAGAAGTGTCACCAACCAGTTATGAGTGTCACCCAAAATGTTTATAATGCGAGGGTCACGTGAAACTTATCGCAACATAAAGTCAGCCATGCTTGTCAGACTGCTAACAGGCAAGACTTCCGTGTCCTCACCAACATGATGACTGACCATGCTGTCCTCCTCCTCCCTGTCCTCAGGCCATCCCCGCTGAACAGACGGTATGACAGTTGTGTTTGTAGTACCGTCTATAGCGCAGGAAAGTAGCTCCTGTTCTTCTTCATCGTCCTCCTCATTGCCTACCAATCCACGTTGAGAAGACATGAGGCTGGACTAAGCATAATCCCCCTGTATGGTTCCTTGTTCCATGTCCTTGTGCTCTGCCTGCAATGCATCCCCTTTAATTGTGAGCAGAGAGGTTTTCAGAATGCTGAGAAGTGGGATGGTGATGCTAATTATGGCGTCGTCGCCACTCACCATCTTGGTGCAGTCCTCAAAGTTTTGGAGGATGGTACATATGTTGGACATCCATGTCCACTCCTGAGGTCTTAAGTGTGGGGTTTTAACTGAATATCGACAGCCTTGTTGATGTTGGTAGTCAACAACTGCCCTCTTCTGCTCACAAATCCTTTCCAACATATGCAACATAGAGTTCCAGCACGTGGGAACATCACACACCAGCAGGTGAGCTGGAAGCTGCAAACGCTGCTGAAGCACGGCAAAGGCGACTGAAGTTGTAGCTGACTTTCTAAAATAGGCAGACAGATGGAATACTTTTCAGAAAACGTTGAACCACGAGGTTAAGCACATGGGCCAAGCAAGGTGCGTGTGAGCTCACCTTGCCTCAGAGCCGCCACCAGGTTAAGGCCATTGTCACACACAACCATGCCTGGCTGTAGGTTCAGCGGTGTCATCCAAACATCTGACTGCTCTTTCAGCGCTATCTACAACTCTTCTGCATTGTGTGGTTTGTCACCTATGCAGATTAGCTTCAGCACAGCCTGTTGCCGCTTGGCTGAGGCAGTGCTGCAGTGCTTCCAGCTTCTGACAGATGTGTTGATTTCAGAGATGGAAAAGGAGGAGGTGCAGGAGGTGTAGACTGTGGGGGCAATCCTGATTGACGTAGGGCCAGCAATCCTCGGCGTGAGGAGGATGTGTTCCATCCCAAGGTCCGACTGGGTCCCGGCTTCCACTATGTTAACCCAGTGTGCCGTCAGTGAGATATACCGTCCCTGCCCACAAGCACTTGTCCATGTGTCCATGGATAGGTGTACTTTCCCTGTAACAGCATTGTTAACCCCTTAAGCCCCGATGGTGGTTTGCACGTTAATGACCGGGCCAATTTTTACAATTCTGACCACTGTCCCTTTATGAGGTTATAACTCTGGAACGCTTCAACGGATCTTGGTGATTCTGACACTGTTTTCTCGTGATGTATTGTACTTCATGTTAGTGGTAAAATTTATTCGATATAACTTGTGTTTATTTGAGAAAAAAATGGAAATTTGGCAAAAATTTAGAAAATTTCGCAATTTTCCAACTTTGAATTTTTATACCCTTAAACCACAGAGATATGTCATGCAAAATACTTAATAAGTAACATTCCGCACATGTCTACTTTACATCAGCACAATTTTGGAACCAACATTTTTTTTTGTTAGGGAGTTATAAGGGTTAAAAGTTGACCAGCAATTTCTCATTTTTACAACACCATTTTATTTTAGGGACCACATCTCATTTGAAGTCATTTTGAGGGGTCTATATGATAGAAAATACCCAAGTGTGACACCATTCTAAAAACTGCACCCCTCAAGGTGCTCAAAACCACATTCAAGAAGTTTATTAACCCTTCAGGTGTTTTACAGAAATTTTTGGAATGTTTAAATAAAAATGAACATTTAACTTTTTTTCACACAAAATTTATTTCAGCTCCAATTTTTTTTTATTTTACCAAGGGTAACAGGAGAAAATGGACCCCAAAAGTTGTTGTACAATTTGTCCTGAGTACGCCGATATCCCATATGTGGGTGAAAACCATTGTTTGGGCGCATGGCAGAGCTCGGAAGGGAAGGAGCGCCATTTGACTTTTCAATGCAAAATTGACTGGAATTGAGATGGGACGCCATGTTGCGTTTGGAGAGCCGGTGATGTGCCTAAACATTGAAACCCCCCACAAGTGACACCATTTTGGAAAGTAGACCCCTTAAGGAACTTATCTAGAAGTGTGGTGAGCACTTTGACCCACCAAGTGCTTCACAGAAGTTTATAATGCAGAGCCGTAAAAATAAAAAATCATATTTTTTCACAAAAATGATCTTTTTGCCCCCAATTTTTTATTTTCCCAAGGGTAAGAGAAGAAATTAGACCACAAAAGTTGTTGTGCAATTTGTCATGAGTATGCTGATACCCCGTATGTGGGTGTAAATCATTGTTTGGGCGCATGGCAGAGCTCGGAAGGGAAGGAGCGCCATTTGACTTTTCAATGCAAAATTGACTGGAATTGAGATGGGACACCATGTTGCGTTTGGAGAGCCCCTGATGTACCCAAACAGAAGAAACCCCCCACAAGTGACCCCATATTGGAAACTAGACCCCCCAAGGAACTTATCTAGATGTGTTGTGAGAACTTTGAACACCTAAGTGTTTCACTACAGTTTATAACGCAGAGCCGTGAAAATAAAAATTCTTTTTTTTTTTCACAAAAATGATATTTTAGCCCCCAATTTTGTATTTTCACAAGGGTAACAGGATAAATTGGACCCCAAAAGTTGTTGTCCAATTTGTCCTGAGTACGCTGATACCCCATATGTGGGGGGAACCACTGTTTGGGCGCATGGCAGAGCTCGGAAGGGAAGGAGCGCCATTTGGAATACAGACTTAGATGGATTGGTCTGCAGGCGTCACTTTGCATTTGCAGAGCCCCTGATGTACCCAAACAGTACAAACCCCCCACAAGTGACCCCATATTGGAAACTAGACCTCCCAAGGAACTTATCTAGATGTGTTGTGAGAACTTTGAACCCCCAAGTGTTTCACTGCAGTTTACAACGCAGAGCCGCGAAAAAAAAATCTTATTTTTCCCACAAAAATGATTTTTAGCCCCCCACATTTTTATTTTTCCAAGGATAACAAGAGAACTTGGACCCCAAAAGTTGTTGTCCAATTTATCCTGAGTACGTTGATACCCCATATGTTGGGGTAAACCCCTGTTTGGGCGCACCGGAGAGCTCGGAAGGGAAGGAGCACTGTTTTACTTTTTCAACGCAGAATTGGCTGGAATTGAGATCGGACGCCATGTAGCGTTTGGAGAGCCCCTGATGTGCCTGAACAGTGGAAACCCCTCAATTATAACTGAAACCCTAATCCAACAACACCCCTAACCCTAATCCCAACGGTAACCCTAACCACACCCCTAACCCTGACACACCCCTAATTCTAATCCCAACCCTAATCCCAACCGTAAATATAATCCAAACCCTAACCCTAACTTTAGCCCCAACCCTAACCCTAACTTTAGTCCCAACCCTAACCCTAACTTTAGCCCCAACCCTAACCCTAACTTTAGCGCCAACCCTAACCCCAACCCTAACCCTAGCCCTAACCCTAGCCCTAACCCTAGCCCCAACCCTAACCCCAACCCTAGCCCCAACCCTAACCCTAGCCCTAACCTCAGCTCCAACACTAGCCCCAACCCTAGCCCTAACCCTAACCCTAACCCTAGCCCTGATGGGAAAATGGAAATAAATACATTTTTTTAATTTTATTATTTTTCCCTAACTAAGGAGGTGATGAAGGGGGGTTTGATTTACTTTTATAGTGTTTTTTATATCGGATTTTTATGATTGGCAGCTGTCACACACTAAAAGACGCTTTTTTTATAGCAAAAAAGTTTTTGCGTCTCCACATTTTGAGACCTATAATTTTTCCATATTTTGGTCCACAGAGTCATCTGAGGTCTTGTTTTTTGCGGGACGAGTTGAAGTTTTTATTGGTAACATTTTTGGACCCGTGACAGTTTTTGATCACTTTTTATTCCAATTTTTGTGAGGCAGAATGACCAAAAACCAGCTATTCATGAATTTCTTTTGGGGCAGGCGTTTATGCCGTTCCGCGTTTGGTAAAATTGATAAAGCAGTTTTATTCGTCGGGTCAGTACCCGATGTCTCACTTATATCTTTTTTTTATGTTTTGGCGCATTTATACGATAAAAGCTATTTTATAGAAAAAATAATTATTTTGGCATCGCTTTATTCTCAGGACTATAACTTTTTTATTTTTTTGCTTATTATGCTTTGTGGTGGCTCATTTTTTGCGGGACAAGATGACGTTTTCAGCGGTACCATGGTTATTTACATCCGTCTTTTTGATCGCGTGTTATCCCACTTTTTGTTCGGTGGTATGATAATAAAGCGTTGTTTTTTGGCTCGTTTTTTTTTTCTTACGGTGTTCACTGAAGGGGTTAACTAATGGGACAGTTTTATAGGTTGGGTCGTTACGGACGCGGCGATACTAAATATGTGTACTTTTATTGTTTTTTTTTTTAGATAAAGAAATGTGTTTATGGGAATAATATTTTATTTTTAATTTATTTAGTTAGTAATTTTTTTTTTTTTTTTTACACATATGGAAATTTTTTTTTTTAACTTTTTTACTTTGTCCCAGGGGGGAAACATCACAGATCGCCGATCTTACAGTTTGCACAGCACTCTGTGAGATCGGCGATCTCACTCACATCGCTGCAGGCTTACAGAGCTGCAGCTGCAGCCTGCTCCTGACCCGGAAGTACTCCCTGCAGGACCCGGATGCAGCCCCGCGGCCATTTTGGATCCGGGGCCTGCAGGGAGAAGAGGCTCGGTACAAGATGAGAACATCACCTTGTACCGATCGTCTCAGGGAAGCCCGCAGGGAGCCCCCTCCCTGCGCGATGCTTCCCTGTACCGCCGGCACACCGCGATCATGTTTGATTCGCGGTGTGCCGGGGGTTAATGTGCCGGGAGAGGTCCATGACCGCTCCTGGCACATAGTGCCGGATGTCACCTGCGATAGTCAGCTGACACCCGGCCGCGCTCCCTCCGTGAGCGCGGCCGATCGCTATGACGTACTATCCCGTCGGTGGGATTTAAGGCCCACCCCACCTCGACGGGATAGTACATCATATGGGATTAAGGGGTTAAGGGCACGGGTAATGTTGTGGGACACATGCTGGCGTAATGCCGGTACGGCACACCGGGAGAAATAGTGGCGATTGGGGACCGAGTACCTTGGGATGGCCGACGCATCAGGTTGCGGAAAGCTTTCGTCTCAACGAGCCTAAAAGGCAAGCAGATGAGAAATATTAGAATTTGGAACTGTGGCCTGTGGGGCATTGGCTGGGTATTTCTGCTTGCGTTCCAAAGACTGGGTTATAGACAAATGAAGGCTGTGCTGGGGCAAGGACGTGGACGGGTTTAATGATGGTGCTGCTGACTGTGGGCCACAAAAGGTGCAGGACTAGAGGCATCTTCACATACACGGTGTACTGGGGATTGGCTTCTACGCAAAACAGTGGAAGAAGAAGTGGTGTGACCTGCAGACAGTGGTCCTGGAGCCTGGGGTTCAGTCCACAAAGTTGGTTGCTTTGCTGCCATGTACCTGATCATGCTGGTGGTGGTCAGGCTGGTTGTTTTGCTACCCCTGCTGATGCGGGCATGGCAGGTGCTGCAAATGGGCTGTTTGGGGTTATTGGCAGAGTCTTTAAAAAAAAAACAGACTCGGGAAGATGTAACAGTTGGAATGGCAACTTCCCTCATGTTGGTGTTACGGGGAACGGATGCACGTCTTCTGTCTGTGGCCACCACACTGCTTCTTTCTGCCTGTTGAGGTGATATGCCTCCTTCCCCATGTGTGCTGCTGCCCTCACTCTGCATGTCCTTCTGCCAGGTTGGCTCCTCCTCCTGACTTTCTGGCCATTGTGTCTCATCATTGTCCACCTCTTCTGACAGTTTCCCACCATCGCCTTCGTGTGACTGGGGCCGGTCAAAGCTTTGGGCATCTCTATATACAATCTCATCTTTCCCCACTTCAAGTTGACCGCACAAGAGTTCTGAATCTTGAAATGGGAAACTGGACAGCTCTTCAGAGTGTCCAAGTGTGGGATCAGTAGTCTCAGGGCACTCGGCATGGCGGGAGGAAGGAGGATCAGGGTGAGGAATATCTGGGCCACACTCATGGCTACCCAGACTTGACCGTGTGGAAGACATGGTGGTGGTGGCTAAGTGACTGGAAGCATTATCCGCTATCCAACCAACAACCGTTTCACACTGCTCTGACTTCAATAGTAGTGTGCCGCTGTCCCCTAGAAACTGGGACAGGAAGGTTGAGCGAGAAGATGTGGGTCCTTGCTGTTGCCCACTTTCACCTTGGCCACGGCCTCGGCCTCTGCATGCACCATCATTATCACGTTCGCTTCCCCGTCCCTTGCCCCTTGCCTTGCCCATTTTTAATGGACTACTGCACTATTTCAAATGCTCAACACAAATATATTTATTAGTAGCGAAATAATATCTGATAAGTATGCCTGCAAATCTACGGTTTTTCAAACCAAAACACCAGGCAGGCCTCAGCCTGACATAACAGTCTGTATTCAATTTTTGGGGGCTTTTTTGTGAATTTAATTTATGCAAAAAAGTGCTGTATATAAGTAGAGTAACAGACAGCAAAAAAAAGGGGTCCACCGGCCTACAATGCCCAAACTTGGAACACGCAGATATATGAGGGCTGTCATGGAAATACCACACTGGGAAATGTGTGGCCTTTTTATATTTTCATGCTAAATAGTGCTGTATATAATTAGAGTAACAGACAGCAAAAAAAGTGGTCCATCGGCCTACAATGACCAAACTTGGAGCACTCAGATATATGAGGGCTGACACAGAAATACCACACTTGCAAATATGTGGCCTGTTTATTTTTTTATGCTAAATAATGCAGTGTATATTTTCAGTAACAGACAGCAAAAAAAGTGGTCCACCGGCCTACAATGCCCAAACTTGGAACATGCAGATATATGAGGACTGTCATAGAAATACCACACTGGCAAATATGTGGCCTTTTTATATTTTTTATGCTAAATAGTGCTGTATATAATTAGAGTAACAGACAGCAAAAAAAGTGGTACACCAGCCTACAATGACCAAACTTGCAGCACGCAGATATATGAGGGCTGTCACGGAAATACCACACTGGCAAAAATGCCAAATAGTGCTGTATATACCGTATATACTCGAGTATAAGCCGACCCGAGTATAAGCCGACCCCCCTAATTTTGCCACAAAAAACTGGGAAAACTTATTGACTCGAGTATAAGCCTAGGGTGGAAAATGCAGCAGCTTCCAGAGAATTTCAAAAATAAAAATAGATGCTCCATACCGTTCATTATGGCCCCATAGCTGTGCCATATAGTGCTCTGCACCGTTCATTATTGCCCCATAGATGTACCATAGAAAGCTGTGCCATTGCTGCTGCTGCTGCTGCAATAAAAAAAAATGCCATACTCACCTCTCTTGCTTGCAGCTCCTCAGCGTCCCGTCTCGGCGTCTCTCTGCACCGACTGATCAGGCAGAGGGGGGCGCGCACACTATATGCGTCATCGCACGCTCTGACCTACACAGTCAGTGCGGAGAGACGCCAGGAAGATGGAGCGGTGCCTGGCGTGTGGAACGTGGACAGGTAAATATGACATACTTACCTGCTCCCGGCGTCCTGCTCCTTCTCCCGGACAGCTGGTCTCCGGGTGCCGCAGCCTCTTCCTCTATCAGCGGTCACTGGCACCGCTCATTAGAGAAATGAATATGCGGCTCCACTCCTATGGGAGTGGAGTCCATATTCATTTCTCTAATGAGCGGTCCCACGTGACCGCTGAACAGGGGAAGAGCTGCGGCACCCGGAGACAGTGTGACAGCCAGGGGGAGCATCAGGACCGCCGGGACTAGGTGAGTATGCCTCAGCGCCCTCTCCCCCTCACCCACCGATCCTGCCGCCCACCGTGACTCGAGTATAATCCGAGAGGGGCACTTTCAGCCCAAAAATTTGGGCTGAAAATCTCGGCTTATACTCGAGTATATACGGTAATTAGAGTAACAGACAGCAAAAACAGTGGCAAAACGGCCTCAAATGCCAAAACTTGGAGCATGCAGATATGTGAGGCCTTTTTTGGTGAATTTAAAACACCAAAAACAAAAAAAGTGGCACAAAGCTAGCACACACAACTATGCTACATATGCCTGACAAACAATGATTTTTAATCAGGACTCAGTCTGCCAGAACACACTGTATATTGTTTTCTTGGGGGGGTGAAGTTTTGGGGAAAAAATGCAACTAGGTATATAGTAAAGAAGATGCAGCAGCAGCAGACAGTTATGGAGCTTTGGGAGGGATGCAGTGGGAGCAATGGACGCACATGCAGTGCCTGCACACCTTGCACTGATATGGATATGCTGTGCCTTGCCTGCCTAGGGCTGCAATATCGGGACCCACGAATTAGCCCTAAAAAGGACTGTTGGTTTCTCAGGAGTTGTGGATTTAAGAGTTGCAGACCTACACTAACTCTAAAACCCACGATTCTGGCCCTATCTCGGCAGCAGCTCTCCCTACTCTCGTTGAATCCGGAGCAGAATGCGGTGAGCAGGGCGGCGCCAGGTCCCTTATACTCGGGATGATGCTGTGCGGCCAAGCCAATCACTGCACAACCACAACAAAGATGGCTGCGGTATTTCATGGCCTGGCAGACAATCCCTGCAGCGTGAATGGGTCTCTAAAGTCTGCCAAAAATGCTGGGTGGAGACACCAGTTTCCGCAGAATAATCCCGGAAATGCCCGGTGCTCGCCGAGTGCACCGAGCATAGTGATACTCGGGCGAGTAAAGAGTAGTGGTGAACACATTCGCTCATCACTAATCAATACCATTAAAAGAGTTATCCTTTGTTAAAGGGTTATTCACATTTTAGCAAGCGATCACCTATACATAAGACAGATAATGCTGGGGGTCTGTCTGTTTGCATTTCCACCAACTTCAAGAACAAGTATATCACTTAGCTATCTCCGGCAGCCCCATAGGCAATGAAAGTATTGTTCTCTGTTTCAATGAGGGTCCTAGATGTTGAATCAGCCAGTTATTACCGATTAAAAAAAATAGGTATCCTGCTAACATGAGAATAGCCCTTTCAAAGGGTAACTGGGTTCCTGTTTGGCAGTATTAATCAGTCTGAGTACTGAGAACCCAAAGATTTCTCAAACCAGGGGACAGAAGCTCTTATCTTCCAACCTTAGTAGATTGGTGTCTGGACCCATAGACTTTTTATTTAGCCTGTACCCTCATCTGCTAGTGTTCACCGATAATGGGAGCATTCTGTCCCTGGGTTTGAGCAGTCAGTGGGGCTCGCAGACCTGCACTGTCACTGATCAACAATACTAAGCAGCGGCTTTAACATATTAAAATATTAAAAAGTTTAGAAACCTTTTACATAAAGTACTGAGAAAAGCAGAGGGAGCAAACGTTAGTAGGCAAATACCCTTGATTAATTTATCTTACTTACTGTACCATTTTCTCCCACTGTTGACCACAAATATTTTTCTTAACCCCTTAACGACCGTCGATACGCCTTTTAATGGCGGCAGTTAAGGGGCTTTATTTCTCAGCACCACTGTGAAATAAGGGTATAGTGTCCCCCAGCGTCGGAAAATCTTGGGGGTAGCCGAAACCCTGGAGAACATGATTCGGGTCGGTTTTTGCTGACCCCAGTCAGTCACTGAATAATGGCGATCATAAAAAAAATTCCCATTCATTTCTCTCTCCTCTGATATGATCTAGCATACAAGAGGAGAGAGAAATGGGGGTCCCCTGAGCCCCCCGATACCTTTGCCATCCCCAAACCCTCCGGTTCCATCCCCCCATGTCATCTTCCTGTAACAAAATGGCAGTCACATGCCCACTGAGATCTGTCAGCCGGTACCCAGCAACAATAGGAAATTTTTCCTACTGGTTCATTTTGATCACTGTGCTAGGGTCAATCACAGTAATCAACATAAAAAATAGTAAATAAAATGCCCTTTGTCACCTTCTTAGTTAGGTAAAAATAATAAAATTAAAAAATGTATTTTTTTTCTATTCTTTGCAATTAGGGTTTGGGCTAGGGTTGGGGTTAGAGCTAGGGTTAGGGTTGAGCTAGGGATAGGGTTTGGGGTTAGGGTTACGGTTGAGGATTGGCTTAGGGTTGGGGCTAGGGTTAGGGTTGTGTTGGGGTTACGGTTGTTTTTAGGGTTAGGATTGGAATTAGGGTTAGGATTGAGATTAGGCGTAGGGATGTATTGGGGTTCGGGCTGTGTTAGAGTTGAAGTTAGAATTGGGGGGGTTCACTGTTTAGGTATATCAGGGGTCTCCAAATGAGACATGGCACCCCCCCCACTCATTCCAGCCAATTTTGCATTCAAAAAGTCACCCTTCATTCTGAGCCCCATCGTGCACACAAACAGTGGCTTTCCCCCACATACGGGGTATCGGTGCACTCAGGAGAAATTGCACAACAAATTTTATGGCCCACTTTCTCCTGTTACCCTTGTGAAAATAAAACAGTTTGGGTCTAAATTACATTTTGTGTGAAAAAAGTTAAATGTTAATGTTTTCCTTCTACACTGCTTTAGTTCTCATGAAGCATCTGAAGGGTTAATAAACTTCTTGAATGTGGTTTTGCGCACCTTAAGAGGTGCAGTTTTTAGAATGGTGTCACTTTTTGGTATTTTAGGTCATATTGACCCCCCAAAGTTACTTCAAATGTGAGGTGGTCCCTGAAAAAAATAGTTTTGTCAATTTTGTTGGAAAAATAAGAGATTGCTGGTCAACTTTTAACGCTTATAACTTCCTAACAAAAAAAATGTATTTCCAAAATTGTGTTGATGTAAAGTTGACATGTAGGAAATGTTATTTATTAGCTATTTTGTCTGACATGACTCTGTGATTTAAGGGCATAAAAATTAAAAGTTTGAAAACGTTAACATTTTAAAATTTTTTGCCAAATTTCTTTTTTTTTTTCATAAATACACGCAAGTCATATCAAAGAAATTTTACCACTAACATGAAGTACAATATGTTACGAAAAAAACATTCTCAGAATCAGTGGGATCCATTGTAGCGTTCCAGAGTTATAACCTCATAAAGTGACAGTGGTCAGAATTGTAAAAATTGCCTTGGTCATTAAGGTCAAAATTGGCTCGGTCACTAAGGTGTTAAACAGCAGCAAAACAGCAAATTGTCATAACTTTCTAAATAGCATGATAATAGCATCAACCAGATACATGCATAATGCTTTATACTATTCTATAGGAAATTACAAACCATGCAATTGCTAAATAGCAGCCATTGTCCAGTTTCAAACCTAGTATTTGGAAAAAAACCTTAAACCTACTGTATATTTATTAACCCCTTCATGACCCAGCCTATTTTGACCTTAAAGACCTTGCCGTTTTTTGCAATTCTGACCAGTGTCCCTTTATGAGGTAATAACTCAGGAACGCTTCTACGGATCCTAGCGGTTCTGAGATTGTTTTTTCATGACATATTGGGCTTCATGTTAGTGGTAAATTTAGGTCAATAAATTCTGCGTTTATTTGTGATAAAAACGGAAATTTGGCGAAAATTTTGAAAATTTTGCAATTTTCACATTTTGAATTTTTATTCTGTTAAACCAGAGAGTTATGTGACACAAAATAGTTAATAAATAACATTTCCCACATGTATACTTTACATCAGCACAATTTTGGAAACAAAATTTTTTTTTGCTAGGAAGTTATAAGGGTTAAAATTTGACCAGCGATTTCTCATTTTTACAACGAAATTTACAAAACCATTTTTTTAGGGACCACCTCACATTTGAAGTCAGTTTGAGGGGTCTATATGGCTGAAAATACCCAAAAGTGACACCATTCTAAAAACTGCACCCCTCAAGGTACTCAAAACCACATTCAAGAAGTTTATTAACCCTTCAGGTGCTTCACAGCAGCAGAAGCAACATGGAAGGAAAAAATGAACATTTAACTTTTTAGTCACAAAAATTATCTTTTAGCAACAATTTTTTTATTTTCCCAATGGTAAAAGGAGAAACTGAACCACGAAAGTTGTTGTCCAATTTGTCTTGAGTACGCTGATACCTCATATGTGGGGGTAAACCACTGTTTGGGCGCACGGCAGGGCTTGGAAGGGAAGGAGCGCCATTTGACTTTTTGAATAAAAAATTGGCTCCACTCTTTAGCGGACACCATGTCACGTTTGGAGAGCCCCCGTGTGCCTAAAAATTGGAGCTCCCCCACAAGTGACCCCATTTTGGAAACTAGACGCCCCAAGGAACTTATCTAGATGCATAGTGAGCACTTTGAACCCCCAGGTGCTTCACAAATTGATCCATAAAAATGAAAAAGTACTTTTTTTTCACAAAAAAATTCTTTTAGCCTCAATTTTTTCATTTTCACATGGGTAACAGGATAAAATGGATCCTAAAATTTGTTGGCCAATTTCTCCTGAGTACACCAATACCTCACATGTGGGGGTAAACCACTGTTTGGGCACATGGTAAGGCTCGGAAGGGAAGGAGCGCCATTTGACTTTTTGAATGAAAAATTATCTCCATCGTTAGCGGACACCATGTCGCGATTGGAGAGCCCCTGTGTGCCTAAACATTGGAGCTTGCCCACAAGTGACCCCATTTTGGAAACTAGACCCCCCAAGGAACTTATCTAGATGCCTAGTGAGCACTTTAAACCCTCAGGTGCTTCACAAATTGATCTGTAAAAATGAAAAAGTACTTTTTTTTCACACAAAAAATTCTTTTTGCCTCAATTTTTTCATTTTCACATGGGCAATAGGATAAAATGGATCATAAAATTTGTTGGGCAATTTCTCCCGAGTACGCCGATACCTCATATGTGGGGGTAAACCACTGTTTGGGCACACGGCAGGGCTCGGAAGGGAAGGCGTGCCATTTGACTTTTTGAATGGAAAATTAGCTCCAATTGTTAGCGGACACCATGTCGCGTTTGGAGAGCCCCTGTGTGCCTAAACATTGGAGCTCCCCCACAAGTGACCCCATTTTGGAAACTAGACCCCCCAAGGAACTTATCTAGATGCATATTGAGCACTTTAAACCCCCAGGTGCGTCACAGAAGTTTATAACGCAGAGCCATGAAAATAAAAAATAATTTTTCTTTCCTCAAAAATGATTTTTTAGCCTGGAATTTCCTATTTTGCCAAGGGTAATAGGAGAAATTGGACCCCAAATGTTGGCTTTTTAAATGGAAAATTAGCTCCAATCATTAGTGGACACCATGTCACGTTTGGAGAGCCCCTGTGTGCCTAAACATTGGAGATCCCCCAGAAATGACCCCATTTTGGAAACTAGACCCCCAAAGGAACTAATCTAGATGTGTGGTGAGGACTTTGAACCCCCAAGTGCTTCACAGAAGTTTATAACGCAGAGCCATGAAAAAAAAAAAAATTATTTTCTCAAAAATGATCTTTTAGCCTGCAATTTTTTATTTTCCCAAGGGTAACAGGAGAAATTTGACCCCAAAAGTTGTTGTCCAGTTTCTCCTGAGTACGCTGATACCCCATATGTGGGGGTAAACCACTGTTTGGGCACATGCCGGGGCTCGGAAGTGAAGTAGTGACGTTTTGAAATGCAGACTTTGATGGAATGCTCTGTGGGTGTCACGTTGCGTTTGCAGAGCCCCTGATGTGGCTAAACAGTAAAAACCCCCCACAAGTGACCCCATTTTGGAAACTAGACCCCGAAAGGAACTGATCTAGATGTGTGGTGAGCACTTTGAACCCCCAAGTGCCTCACAGAAGTTTATAATGCAGAGCCATGAAAATAATAAATACGTTTTCTTTCCTCAAAAATAATTATTTAGCCCAGAATTTTTTAATTTTCCCAAGGGTAACAGGAGAAATTTGACCCCAATATTTGTTTTCCAGTTTCTCCTGAGTACGGTGATACCCCATATGTGGGGGTAAACTACTGTTTGGGCACATGCCGGGGCTCGGAATTGAAGTAGTGACGTTTTGAAATGCAGACTTTGATGGAATGCTCTGCGGGCGTCACGTTGCGTTTGCAGAGCCCCTGATGTGGCTAAACAGTAGAAACCCCCCACAAGTGACCCCATTTTAGAAACTAGACCCCGAAAGGAACTTATCTAGATGTGTGGTGAGCACTTTGAACCCCTAAGTGCTTCACAGAAGTTTATAATGCAGAGCCATGAAAATAATAAATACGTTTTCTTTCCTCAAAAATAATTATTTAGCCCAGAATTTTTTAATTTTCCCAAGGGTAACAGGAGAAATTTGACCCCAATATTTGTTTTCCAGTTTCTCCTGAGTACAGTGATACCCCATATGTGGGGGTAAACTACTGTTTGGGCACATGCCGGGGCTCGGAATTGAAGTAGTGACGTTTTGAAATGCAGACTTTGATGGAATGCTCTGCGGGCGTCACGTTGCGTTTGCAGAGCCCCTGATGTGGCTAAACAGTAGAAACCCCCCACAAGTGACCCCATTTTAGAAACTAGACCCCGAAAGGAACTTATCTAGATGTGTGGTGAGCACTTTGAACCCCCAAGTGCTTCACAGAAGTTTATAATGCAGAACCGTGAAAATAATAAATACGTTTTCTTTCCTCAAAAATAATTATTTAGCCCAGAATTTTTTAATTTTCCCAAGGGTAACAGGAGAAATTTGACCCCAATATTTGTTTTCCAGTTTCTCCTGAGTACGGTGATACCCCATATGTGGGGGTAAACTACTGTTTGGGCACATGCCGGGGCTCGGAATTGAAGTAGTGACGTTTTGAAATGCAGACTTTGATGGAATGCTCTGCGGGCGTCACGTTGCGTTTGCAGAGCCCCTGATGTGGCTAAACAGTAGAAACCCCCCACAAGTGACCCCATTTTAGAAACTAGACCCCGAAAGGAACTTATCTAGATGTGTGGTGAGCACTTTGAACCCCCAAGTGCTTCATAGAAGTTTATAATGCAGAACCGTGAAAATAATAAATACGTTTTCTTTCCTCAAAAATAATTATTTAGCCCAGAATTTTTTATTTTCCCAAGGGTTACAGGAGAAATTGGACCCCAAAAGTTGTTGTCCAGGTTCTCCTGAGTATGCTGATACCCCATGTGTGGAGGTAAACCACTGTTTGGGCACACGTCGGGGCTCAGAAGGGAAGTAGTGACTTTTGAAATGCAGACTTTGATGGAATGGTCTGTTGGCGTCACGTTGCGTTTGCAGAGCCCCTGGTGTTCCTAAACAGTAGAAACCCCCCACAAGTGACCCCATTTTAGAAACTAGACCCCCCAAGGAACTTATCTAGATATGTGGGGAGCACTTTGAACCCCCAAGTGCTTCACAGACGTTTACAACGCAGAGCCGTGAAAATAAAAAATCATTTTTCTTTCCTCAAAAATGATGTTTTAGCAAGCATTTTTTTATTTTCACAAGGGTAACAGGATAAATTGGACCCCAGTAATTGTTGCGCAGTTTAGCCTGAGTATGCTGGTACCCCATATGTGGGGGTAAACCACTGTTTGGGCACACGTCAGGGCTCGGAATTGAGGGAGCACCATTTGACTTTTTGAATACGAGATTGGCTGGAATCAATGGTGGCGCCATGTTGCGTTTGGAGACCCCTGATGTGCCTAAACAGTGGAAACCCCTCAATTCTACCTCCAGCACTAACCCCCCCACACCCCTAACCCTAATCCCAACTGTAGCCATAACCCTAATCACAACCCTAATTCCAACCCTATCCCTAAGGCTATGTGCCCACGTTGCGGATTCGTGTGAGATTTTTCCGCACCATTTTTGAAAAATCCGTGGGTAAAAGGCACTGCGTTTTACCTGCGGATTTTCCGCAGATTTCCAGTGTTTTTTGTGCGGATTTCACCTGCGGATTCCTATTGAGGAACAGGTGTAAAACGCTGCGGAATCCGCACAAAGAATTGACATGCTGCGGAAAATACAACGCAGCGTTTCAGCGCGGTATTTTCCGCACCATGGGCACAGCGGATTTGGTTTTCCATAGGTTTACATGGTACTGTAAACCTGATGGAACACTGCTGCGTATCCGCAGCGGCCAATCCGCAGTGTGGGCACGTAGCCTAATTCTAAAGGTATGTGCACACGCTGCGGAAAACACTGCGGATCCGCAGCAGTTTCCCATGAGTTTACAGTTCAATGCAAACCCATGGGAAACAAAAATCGCTGTACACATGCTGCGGAAAAACTGCATGGAAATGCAGCGGTTTACATTCCGCAGCATGTCACTTCTTTGTGCGGATTCCGCAGCGGTTTTACAACTGCTCCAATAGAAAATCGCAGTTGTAAAACTGCAGTGAAATGCGCAGAAAAAACGCGGTAAATCCGCCATAAATCCGCAGTGGTTTAGCACTGCGGATTTATCAAATCCGCAGCGGAAAAATCCGCAGAGGACCAGAATATGTGTGCACATACCGAAACCCTAACCCTAGCCCTAACCCTAGCCCTAACCCTAACCCTACCCCTAACCCTACCCCTACCCCTACCCCTAACCCTACCCCTAACCCTACCCCTAACCCTAACCCTACCCCTAACCCTACCCCTAACCCTAGCCCTACCCCTACCCCTAGCCCTAACCCTACCCCTAACTCTAGCCCTAACCTTACCCCTAACCCTACCCCTAACCCTAGCCCTAACCCTACCCCTAACCCTAACCCTAGCCCTAACCCTACCCCTAACCCTAACCCTATTCTAACATTAGTGGAAAAAAAAAAATCTTTATTTTTTTATTGTCCCTACCTATGGGGGTGACAAAGGGGGGGGGTCATTTATTATTTTTTTATTTTGATCACTGAGATAGATTATATCTCAGTGATCAAAATGCACTTTGGAACAAATCTGCTGGCCGGCAGATTCGGCGGGCGCACTGCGCATGCGCCCGCCATTTTGGAAGATGGCGGCGCCCGGGGAGAAGACGGACGGACCCCGGCAGGATCAGTAAGTATGATGGGGTGGGGGGGGAGCATGGGAGGGGATCGGAGCATGGGGGGGTGAATCGGAGCGCGGGAGGGGTGGAACGGAGCACGGGGAGGGTGGAACGGAGCACGGGGGGGTGGAACGGAGCACGGGGGGTGGAACGGAGCACGGGGGGGTGGATCGGAGTGCAGGGGGGGTGATTGGAGCACGGGGGGTGATTGGAGCACGGGGGTGAGCGGACAAGAGCACGGGGGGAGCGGAGCACAGGACGGAGGGGAGCGGGGCAGTGTACCGGGCAGATCGGAGGGCTGGGGGGGAGATCGGTGGGGTGGGGTGGGGGCGCATTAGTATTTCCAGCCATGGCCGATGATATTTCAGCATCGGCCATGGCTGGATTGTAATATTTCACCCGTTATAATAGGTGAAATATTACAAATCGCTCTGATTGGCAGTTTCACTTTCAACAGCCAATCAGAGCGATCGTAGCCACGGGGGGGGGGGGGGGTGAAGCCACCCCCCCTGGGCTAAACTACCACTCCCCCTGTCCCTGCAGATCGGGTGAAATGGGAGTTAACCCTTTCACCCGATCTGCAGGGACGCGATCTTTCCATGACGTCAAAGGTCGGGAAGGGGTTAATAATAATTAATAATTTTACTTGCAATGTACTAATGTCTTCTAATCTGTGGATATATAGGGAAATGCTCCATAAATCATGACAGATCTTTTTCTACCTGAACTTCATATTCTGAACTCATCCTTCACTCAGAAAAATAGCTAAATTCATATTGGTGAAAACAAGATGGCCTACCAGCTCAATGAGGGATCAAATTAGAGTTGCCTATTAAAGTCTTTGGAGATGGGAGGGAACGGAGCAAAGTGAGGGATCGAGATACACTTTCTAAAAAACACCAGCACAGGTCTGTATATCTCACCTCAGTGGTGGATTCACAGCTACTCTACGCAGTACTGCTGAATGAGGGATCAAATTAGAGTTGCCTATTAAAGTCTTTGGAGATGGGAGGGTAATGGAGCAAAGTGAGGGGTCGAGATACAGACCTGTGCTGGTGTTTTCTAGAAAGTGCATTTCTCACCTCATTCGTGGATTCACAGCTACTCTACTCAGTACTGCTGTATAATGTCTCCCATGCCGTTGCTGCTTTTGAATATGTGCTACAAAAATGGGATCAGGAAAGTCTTATGTCTATGTGTGCTATGTATGAGAGACACCATAGCAGCTAGTCTCAACCCAATAGCTTAGAGAGAAGTGAAAATTAAAGACGGAGCCTGCAGGGAGGGGAGAAATTAAGTAAAAATATAGGATGAAAGTTATATAATGGGTAGAAATAGTGTTATTCTTCATAGAGACCTCTTTTTCTGAAAAGTCACCTGAAACACTAGGTACATTTTAATCAGAATAGTTCAATCTTTTGTTTCATGTTTTGCTCCTTAGTATCAGTCTCTCAGTACTATGCTTCTTCGGTATATTAACCGGTGGGAACTCCTTAAAATTCAGATGCAATGTAACTTGTCTTAAAGGTCACGGTCCGCTATGACATTTTACTACTTGCATATTGAAACAAAATGCATCTAAAATGTTGTTTGCAACTCTCATTTTGTATTAAATATGCTGCACGCTTAGCTGCAGACTTGGAAAAGCAGTTACCATAGTGATCCAAAGCTCTCAAGATACCTGTACATGATGGATCTGACAGCCAATCTGATAGGCAAAAACGGAAATAAACATATTTAATCCTTATGTATATAGAAGAAAATGCCAATAAAACACACAATCTTTTTCTCAGTTAAAACAAAATACAGGAATAAAGTCATAGCTGTATAAAATATCGCATTTTGAAACCGAGAATCCAACACGAGTTCACATTTTATAAAGAGAATTAATCTCTACTTGCCGAAATTGACATCTTAGACCTGCTCCAGTTATGATCTCACTGACAGAATACTATCTTTTGAGCAGAGGTTGCAGAAAACTCAGTTATTTTGAGACTGATTTTGCATAACTTTGGAAATACATTGCATTACTCATACCGTACTGGTCATGAGTTACAGCCTGCATTACACTCAAGAGCTGCATTCATAATCATGTTGGCTTCAGAGCTGAACTCTCACTCCACAGTCCTTGCTGGCTTACTGTCCGGACAAAGTTTACTCAAGTGATTTAAATTCTAGAGTTACCTTCTGATCTAGGCTTTATGCACATACAGCTCTGGCAAAAATTAAGAGACCACTGCAAAATGTTCAGTTTGTCTGATTTTATATTTTGAGTAAAATGTAAATTGCTCATTTATTCTATAAACGTCTGACAACAACATATCTCCGAATTTCCAAGCAATAAATTTTGTATTTTTTTTTCTGAAAAGGAGAAATGGTCAAAAAAAACAAAAAAACACGTGCTTTCAGACCTCAAATAATGCAAAGAAAACAAGTTCATAATCATTTAGAAACAACAATACTAATGTTTTAACTCAGGAAGAGTTCAGAAATCAATATTTTGTGGAATAACCATGATTTTTAATCACAGCTCTTGGCATGCTTTCCACCTGTCTTTCACACTGCTCCTGGTGCCGTTCTTCTTTGTTTGATGACTTGTGACTATCCATCATCCTCTTGATTACATTCCAGAGGTTTTCAATGGGGTTCAGGTCTGGAGATTGGGCTGCCCATGACAGGGATTTGATGTGATGGTCTCTTAATTTTTGCCAGAGCTGCATATAAGAGCAGGGGTGTAGCGATATTAGGTGAGATCGCAACCTGTCCCGTGCAGGAGGGGGGCCTGCTGATGCCAGCACCTGTTTCTGCTGGGTGTACGTTTGAGGATGCACATTCAGCTAAAATGTATTGTGGTGCAGAGACCCACCGGTTCCGTGCACTGAAATACATGTCGCTGGCCAATCAGAGGCCAGGAACTAACGTTGGTATGACCCTCATGGATGGTGCATGATGACAGTGATGTTATGTTTCTGGCTTGCCGATATCAGCTTCCGGCCTCTGTCCTACCTATGGAAAAGGATGACGCGCATTGAAGGAGTGGATAAAGGGGAAATGAATCTCTTATTTATTTGTTTGTTTAAATGTGTTGAAAAAGTGCAACTGAACAGGGGACATTATTATAGAAAAGGCCCAGGAAGGGGGACATTATTCAAGGAAGCGGATGAAGATGGGGAACATTATATTGGGAAGTGGCCTAGGATGGGGGGACATTATATCAGGAAGGGTCCTAAAATGGGGGACATTATTACAGAAAGGGGCCAGGGTGGTGAACATTATACCAGAAGCAGTCCGTGGGGAGGACATTATTACAAGAAGGGGCAAGGATGGGGGACATTATTACTGGATTGGGACATTGTTATAGGATGGGGCTCAGAATAGAGGGCAATATTACTGGAAAGGGCCCATGGTGGGGGATAACCTTACATGGAGGGCAAACACTTATATCTTTATAAGATTAGAACTCTACAAGGGCCCATATATTTGTCCAACATGCAGGAGTGGGCCCAGATCCAAATTTTGCTGCACAAGGGCCCAATGGATCATACTTACTCCACTGTATATGGGCTGTGTTTGGGACCTATACTGTCCCTTTGTATGATTTTGATTTAGTGTGAATTTTTTTCAAATCAGGGTTGAGGAGAGAATTAGTGATGAGCAAACGTGCTCAGATAAGGTATTATCTGAGCACGCTTATGTGCTAATAGAGTTTCTTCGGCATGCTCGAGTACTATATTCATATGTACTGTAAATATGGCACCTGAGAGATGACTGTACAGTGGCACATGTAGAAAATCACAATTGTGAGAACATACAGTTATATGAAAAAGTTTGGGCACCCCTATTAATCTTAAGCTTAATGTTTCATAAAAATTGAAAAATTGTTTTTTTTGCAACAGCTATTTCAGTTTCATATATCTAATAACTGTTGGACACAGTAATGTTTCTGCCTTGAAATGAGGTTTATTGTACTAAGAGAAAATGTGCAATCTGCATTCAAACAAAATTTGACAGGTGCATAAGTATGGGCACCCCACCAGAAAAGTGACATTAATATTTAGTAGATCCTCCTTTTCCAAAAATAACAGCCTCTAGTCGCTTTCTGTATTTTTAATGAGTTCCTGGATCCTGGATGAAGGTATTTTTGACCATTCCTCTTTACAAAACAATTCCAGTTCAGTTAAGTTTGATGGTCGCCGAGCATGGACAGCCCTCTTCAAATGATCCCACAGATGTTCAATGATATTCAGGTCTGGGGACTGGGATGGCCATTCCAGAACAGTGTAATTGTTCCTCTGCATGAATGCCTGAGTAGATTTGGAGCGGTGTTTTGGATCATTGTCTTGCTGAAAGATCCAACCCCTGTGTAACTTCAACTTTGTCACTGATTCATGAACATTATTATCAAGAATCTGCTGATACTGAGAGGAATCCATGCGTCCCTCAACTTTAACAAGATTCCCGGTGCCAGCATTGGCCACACAGCCCTAAAGCATGATGGAACCTCCACCAAATTTTACTGTGGGTAGCAAATGTTTTTCTTGGAATGCTGTGTTTTTTGGCCGCCATGCATAACGCCTTTTTGTATGACCAAACAACTCAATCTTGGTGTCATCAGTCCACAGGACGTTCTTCGAAAAAGAAATTGGCTTCTCCAAATGTGCTCTTACATACCTCAGCCGACTCTCTTTGTGGCGTGCTTGCAGAAACGGCTTCTTTCGCATCACTCTCCCATACAGCTTCTCCTTGTGCAAACTGCATTGTATAGTTGACTGATGCACAGTGACACCATCTGCAGCAAGTTGATGCTGCAGCTCTCTGGAGGTGGTCTGAGGATTGTCCTTGACTGATCTCACCATTCTTCTTCTCTGCCTTTCTGATGTTTTTCTTGGCCTGCCACTTCTGGCCTTAACAAGAACTGTACCTGTGTTCTTCCATTTCCTTACTATGTTCCTCACAGTGGAAATTGACAGGTTAAATCTATGAGACAGCTTTTTGTATCCTTCCCTTGAACAACTATGTTGAATAATCTTTGTTTTCAGATCATAAGGACAGTTGTTTTGAGGAGCCCATGATGCCACTCTTCAGAGGAGATTCAAACAGGAGAACAACTTGCAAGTGGCCACTTTAAGTAGCTTTTCTCATGATTGCATACACCTGGCTATGAAGTTCAAAGCTCAATGAGGTTAGAAAACCAAAAAAAGTGCTTTAGTAAGTCAGTAAAAAGTAGGTAGGACTATTTAAAACAAGAAAATGATAAGGGTGCCCATACTTATGCACCTGTCACATTTTGTTTGAATGCAGATTGCACATTTTCTGTTAGTACAATAAACCTCATTTCAAGGCAGAAACATTACTGTGTCCAACAGTTATTAGATATATGAAACTGAAATAGCTGTTGCAAAAAAAACAATTTTTATAAAACATTAAGCTTAAGATTAATAGGGGTGCCCAAACTTTTTCATATAACTGTACGTTCTTCAAAGAAAACTAAAGTCAGATGATGGGTATATTCAAAAATACATCAAAACGTTTTATCAAATGGGTTGTCACTTTGGATTAACCTCTCCCAGCAAATTCATGAACTTCTTACAATCCTCTTACCATGGCCAAATTTTGTTTTGAGCTTTTGCATTTCCTACTGAACGTTTCTTTCAAATGTCACAATTTATTTATTGATTGATTGATTTTACATCTACATAGCCATATGGGGGTTTGTTTTGTGTGGGACAGGCTGAAGTTTTGAATGACACCATTCATTCTAGCATTTCATGTACAGAAAAAGTGTTAAAATATGGCATTCAGTGTACTGTAAAAATGACCTGGCGATATGATTCTTCAGGGCTGTATGATTACAGCGATACCAAACTTTTATAGTTATATTTAGTTTAGTGGTTAGAAAATACAATCAAAATTTATTTTGTAAAAAAATTAATTAGCTTGTGTCACTATTTTCTGAAACTCATTACTGTTATATTTTTCCGTTAACAGAGATATGTGAGCGCTTGTTCCATTGATGGAGCTGCCATTACTATGGTATCATTTTGGGGGAAAACACAATCCTTTGAACGCTTTTAATTGCATTTTTTGGTATTTTCATTCTGATTGATGATGTTTAATATACGGGGTAAATACAGTTCTTTTATATTTTACTACATCTCACTTTTGCTAATGTGGAAATACCAAATATGTTTATCTTTTTTATTTACCTGAAAATTGAAAAAGGAGTGGTTCAAATTTGTATCTTTTTTTTTTTTTTTACATTTTTTAAAACTTTTGTTGATCACTTTTTTTTTATTAAATCTCAATTTATTTATGAAAAAATGGAAATTTGGCAAAAATGTTGAAACTTTTGCAATTTTGAAACTTTTAATTTGTATACCCTGAAATCAGAGAGATATGTCACATAAAATAGTTAATAAATAACATTTCCCACATGTCTACTTTACATCAGTACAATTTTGCAAACTTTTTTTTTGTTAGGAAGTTAGAAGGGTTAAAAGTTGACCAGCGATTTTTCATTTTTCCAACAAAATTTACAAAACCATTTATTTTAGGGACCACATCATGTTTGAAGTGGCTTTGAGAGGGCCATATGACAGAAAGTACCTAAAAGTGACACAGTTCTAAAAACAACACCCCTCAGGGTGCCCCAAACCACATTCAAGAAGTTTTTTTTAGCCCTTTAGTTGCTTAACTGGAACTGAAGCAATATGGAAGGAAAATATGAACATTTAATTTTTATCACAAAAATTTACTTTAGACCCAAACTTTTTTATTTTCACAGGGTAACAGGAGAAAATGGACAGCAAAATGTGTGCAATTTCTCCTGAGTACACCAATACCCCATTTGTGGGAGAAATCCACTCTTTGGGCACATGGCAGAGCTTGGAAGGGAAGGAGTGCCATTTGACTTTTTTTTATAGAAAATTAGCTGGAATAATTAGCAGCCACCATGTTGCATTTGGAGACACCCTAACATGCCTAAACTGTGGAAACCCCCCACGAGTGACACCATTTTGGAAACCACACACCTCAAGGATTTTGACCCCACTTGTACGACACAGAATTTGATAATATTAGGTTGCAATATTGATTATGTCATCATTAGTGTTGAGTAGTGTTGAGCGATACCTTTCGATATTTGAAAGTATCGGTATCGGATGGTATCGGCCGATACCGGTAAAATATCGGATCTCGACGATACCGAGTTCCAATACCAATACAAGTCAATGGGACACAAATATCGGAAGGTATTCCTCGATGGTTCCCAGGGTCTGAACTCTCCTTCAGGCCCTGGGATCCATATTAATGTAAAAAATAAAGAATAAAAATAAAAAACATGGATATACTCACCCTCGGATGGGCCCTGGATGCATTTGCGCAGTAATGGATTTCTTCTGGCGACTTGATCATACAGCCCATTTTTCTTCAAGTGCCTCTTTATTGTGCACTTTGAAACAGCCACACTGCTAGTTTTCAGAGCCTTGTATTTCAGCTGATGTTATTTGTGCATTTTTCTTTGCATCCCAATCATTTTTCCTGGCAGTTGTGGATGACATTTTTGTTGGTCTACCTGACCATGATTTTGTTTTTACAGAGCCTCTGCTTTTCCATTTATTAATCACAGTTTGAACACTGCTGACATTATCAATTCCTTGGATAACTTTTTGTATCCCATTCCTGTTTTATACAGTTCAACTACCTTTTCTCATAGATCCGTTGACAATTCTTTTGCTTTCCCCATGACTCACACTCCTGTTGTGAGTTCTGTTTTTGGGCTCCCTCTGGTGGTTACTGATGGTACTGGGTGACTTGTCTTTCCTGGGTTTCTGGGTTCCACCTGTTCCATCAGCGTATGGGAGTTTCCTATTTAACCTGGCTTTGCTGGCATTTCCTCGTCGGTTATCAATGTATCCAGTCTGTCTTGTTACCTCTGCTCCCTGCTCCTAGAACCTTCTGGACAAGCTAAGTTTGGATTTTCCTGTTTTGTGTTTTGCTTAATTTGGTTTTTAGTCCAGCCTGCAGATATGTGATTTTCTGCTGCTGGTTGCTCTAGTGGGCTGAAATTGCTTTTCATGTACCATGAGTTGGCACATGAGTTCAAGTAATTTCAGGATGGTTTTTTGAAGGGTTTTTCGCTGACCGCGCAGTTCACTTTTGTATCCTCTGCTATCTAGCTTTAGCGGGCCTCATTTTGCTGACACTGTTTTCATACTACGTATGTGCTTTCCTCTCATTTCACCGTCATTATATGTGGGGGGCTGCTATTTGCTGTGGGGTATTTCTCTGGAGGCAAGAGAGGTCTGTGTTTCTTCTGATAGGGGAAGTTAGATCTTCGGCTGGAGCGAGACGTCTAGGATCATCGTAGGCACGTTCCCCGGCTACTTTTATTTGTGTGTTAGGTTCAGGGTCGCGGTCAGCTCAGGTTCCATCGCCCTAGAGCTTGTTTGTATCTGTGCTTGTCATTTTTGTGATCCCCTGCCATTGGGATCATGACAGTATAACCGGCCCACAAAGTGTTAATTGTATTGGCTGAAGTAGGAGGATAAGTAGTCTGAGGAAGTTTTTTTTTTTTTTTTCTTTCCCCTTTCCCTCAGAGTTTGCTGCCTAGCCTTATTGCAGCCTGGCTACTTCCTCCTCCTCTTAATCTTTGAATGGCTCTGATCTCAGCTGTTTATCATGGACGTCCAGAGTTTGGCTTCCAGCCTGAATAATCTTGCCGCTAAGGTTCAAAATATACAGGATTTTGTTGTACATGCTCCTATGTCTGAACCTAGAATTCCTGTCCCAGAGTTTTTTTCTGGAGATAGATCTCCTTTTCTGAATTTTAGGAACAATTGCAAGTTGTTTCTTTCTTTGAAATCTCGCTCCTCTGGAGACCCTGCTCAGCAAGTCAAGATAATTATATCTTTCCTGCGGGGTGACCCTCAGGATTGGGCATTTGCATTGGCACCAGGGGACCCTGCGTTGCTTAATGCGGATGCATTTTTTCTGGCATTGGGTTTGCTCTATGAGGAACCTAACCAAGAGATTCAGGCTGAAAAAGCTTGGTTGGCCCTCTCTCAGGGGCAAGATGAAGCAGAAATTTATTGTCAAAAATTTCGGAAGTCGTCGGTGCTTACTCAGTGGAATGAGTGCGCTCTGGCTGCAAAGTTTAGAGATGGCCTTTCTGAGGCCATTAAAGATGTTATGGTGGGGTTCCCTGCGCCTGCTGGTCTGAATGAGTCTATGACTATGGCTGTTCAGATTGATCGGCGTTTACGGGAGCGCAAACCTGTGCATCATTTGGCGGTGTCGTCTGAACCGTCACCTGAGATAATGCAATGTGATAGAATTCAGTCCAGAAGTGAACGGCAAAAGTATAGGCGGAAAAAAGGGTTGTGCTTTTATGGTGGTGATTCAGCTCATGTTATATCAGCATGCTCTAAACGCACAAAAAAGGTTGATAAGTCTGTTGCCATTAGTACTTTACAGTCTAAGTTCATTCTGTCTGTGACTCTGATTTGTTCATTATCATCCATTTCCGTCGATGCCTATGTGGATTCAGGCGCTGCCCTGAGTCTTATGGATTGGTCATTTGCCAATCACTGTGGGTTTAGTCTGGAGCCTCTGGAAGTCCCTATTCCTTTGAAGGGAATTGACTCTACACCTTTGGCTATGAATAAACCTCAGTACTGGACACAAGTGACCATGCGTATGACTCCCGTTCATCAGGAGGTGATTCGCTTCCTGGTACTGTATAATTTGCATGATGTTCTAGTACTTGGTCTGCCATGGTTACAAACTCATAATCCAGTCCTTGACTGGAAATCAATGTCTGTGTTAAGCTGGGGTTGTCAGGGGGTTCATGATGATGCACCTCCGATTTCTATCGCTTCATCTACTCCTTCTGAGATTCCTGTGTTTTTGTCTGATTATCGGGATGTTTTTGAGGAGCCTAAGCTCAGTTCGCTTCCTCCTCACAGGGATTGCGATTGTGCTATAAATTTAATTCCAGGCAGTAAATTTCCTAAAGGTCGTTTGTTCAATCTGTCAGTGCCAGAGCATACTGCTATGCGGGATTATGTTAAGGAGTCCTTGGAAAAGGGACATATCCGTCCATCTTTGTCCCCTTTGGGAGCAGGTTTTTTTTTCGTGGCCAAAAAAGATGGTTCCTTGAGGCCTTGTATAGATTATCGTCTTTTGAATAAGATTACCGTAAAATATCAGTATCCTTTGCCATTGTTGACTGATTTGTTTGCTCGCATTAAGGGGGCTAAATGGTTCACTAAGATTGATCTTCGGGGTGCGTATAATCTTATACGAATAAAGCAAGGTGATGAGTGGAAAACCGCATTTAATACGCCTGAGGGCCATTTTGAGTATTTGGTAATGCCTTTTGGACTTTCTAATGCTCCTTCAGTCTTCCAGTCCTTTATGCACGATATTTTCCGTGAATATCTGGATAAATTTATGATTGTGTATTTGGATGATATTTTGGTTTTTTCTGATGACTGGGAGTCTCATGTTCAGCAGGTCAGGAAGGTGTTTCAGGTCCTGCGGGCCAATTCCTTGTTTGTAAAAGGCTCAAAGTGTCTCTTTGGAGTCCAGAAGATTTCTTTCTTGGGGTATATTTTTTCCCCTTCTACTATTGAGATGGATCCCGTCAAGGTTCAGGCTATTTGTGACTGGACGCAGCCTACATCTCTTAAGAGTCTACAGAAGTTCTTGGGCTTTGCTAATTTCTATCGTCGTTTTATAACTAATTTTTCTAGTGTTGTTAAGCCTTTGACGGATTTGACTAAGAAGGGTGCTGATGTTGCTAATTGGTCTCCTGCGGCTGTGGAGGCCTTTCCGGAACTTAAGCTCCGGTTTTCTTCTGCTCCTGTGTTGCGTCAGCCAGATGTTTCGCTCCCTTTTCAGGTTGAGGTTGATGCTTCCGAGATTGGAGCGGGGGCGGTTTTGTCACAGAGAAGCTCCGATGGCTCAGTGATGAAGCCATGCGCGTTTTTTTCTAGAAAGTTTTCGCTGGCTGAGCGGAATTATGATGTTGGTAATCGGGAACTTTTGGCCATGAAGTGGGCATTTGAGGAGTGGCGTCATTGGCTAGAGGGTGCTAGACATCGTGTGGTGGTCTTGACTGATCACAAAAATTTGATTTACCTTGAGTCTGCCAGGCGTCTGAATCCTAGACAGGCTCGTTGGTCACTGTTTTTCTCTCGTTTCAATTTTGTGGTTTCATACCTGCCAGGTTCAAAGAATGTGAAGGCGGATGCTCTTTCTAGGAGTTTTGTGCCTGACTCCCTTGGAAATTCTGAGCCCTCTGGTATCCTTAGGGATGGGGTGATTTTGTCTGCTGTCTCCCCAGACTTGCGACGTGCTTTGCAGGAGTTTCAGGCGGGTAAACCTGATCGTTGTCCGCCTGAGAGACTGTTTGTTCCGGATAATTGGACCAGTAGAGTCATCTCCGAGGTCCATTCTTCTGCGTTGGCAGGTCATCCTGGAATATTTGGTACTAGAGACTTGGTGGCCAGGTCTTTTTGGTGGCCTTCCTTGTCGAGGGATGTGCGTTCTTTTGTGCAGTCTTGTGAGGTTTGCGCTCGGGCTAAGCCTTGCTGTTCTCGGGCCAGTGGATTGTTGTCACCTTTGCCTATCCCGAAGAGGCCTTGGACGCACATTTCCATAGATTTTATTTCGGATCTCCCTGTCTCTCAAAAAATGTCCGTCATCTGGGTTGTGTGTGATCGCTTTTCTAAAATGGTTCATCTGGTACCCTTGCCTAAGTTGCCTTCCTCCTCTGAGTTGGTCCCTCTGTTTTTTCAGAATGTGGTTCGTTTGCATGGGATTCCTGAGAACATCGTTTCTGACAGGGGATCCCAGTTTGTGTCTAGATTTTGGCGGACGTTCTGTGCTAAGATGGGCATTGATTTGTCCTTTTCGTCTGCATTCCATCCTCAGACGAATGGCCAGACTGAACGAACTAATCAGACCTTGGAAACTTATTTAAGGTGTTTTGTTTCTGCTGATCAGGATGACTGGGTTACCTTTTTGCCGCTGGCCGAGTTTGCCCTTAATAATCGGGCTAGTTCTGCTACCTTGGTTTCTCCTTTCTTTTGTAATTCGGGGTTTCATCCTCGTTTTTCCTCTGGTCAGGTGGAACCTTCTGATTGTCCTGGAGTGGACATGGTGGTGGATAGGTTGCATCGGATTTGGAGTCATGTGGTGGACAATTTGAAGTTGTCCCAGGAGAAGGCTCAGCAGTTTGCTAATCGCCGTCGCCGCGTGGGTCCTCGACTTCTTGTTGGTGACTTGGTGTGGTTGTCTTCTCGTTTTGTTCCTATGAAGGTCTCTTCTCCTAAGTTCAAGCCTCGGTTCATCGGTCCCTATAGGATCTTGGAAATTCTTAACCCTGTGTCGTTTCGTTTGGATCTCCCGGCATCGTTTGCTATTCATAATGTGTTCCATCGGTCGTTGTTGCGGAAGTATGAGGTACCTGTTGTTCCTTCGCTTGAGCCTCCTGCTCCAGTGCTGGTGGAGGGAGAATTGGAGTATGTTGTGGAGAAGATCTTGGATTCTCGTGTTTCCAGACGGAAACTCCAGTATTTGGTCAAGTGGAAGGGTTATGGTCAGGAGGATAATTCTTGGGTGGTTGCCTCGGATGTTCATGCTGATGATTTGGTTCGCGCTTTTCATAGGGCTCATCCTGGTCGCCCTGGTGGTTCTCGTGAGGGTTCGGTGACCCCTCCTCAAGGGGGGGGTACTGTTGTGAGTTCTGTTTTTGGGCTCCCTCTGGTGGTTACTGATGGTACTGGGTGACTTGTCTTTCCTGGGTTTCTGGGTTCCACCTGTTCCATCAGCGTATGGGAGTTTCCTATTTAACCTGGCTTTGCTGGCATTTCCTCGCCGGTTATCAATGTATCCAGTGTGTCTTGTTACCTCTGCTCCCTGCTCCTAGAACCTTCTGGACAAGCTAAGTTTGGATTTTCCTGTTTTGTGTTTTGCTTAATTTGGTTTTTAGTCCAGCCTGCAGATATGTGATTTTCTGCTGCTGGTTGCTCTAGTGGGCTGAAATTGCTTTTCATGTACCATGAGTTGGCACATGAGTTCAAGTAATTTCAGGATGGTTTTTTGAAGGGTTTTTCGCTGACCGCGCAGTTCACTTTTGTATCCTCTGCTATCTAGCTTTAGCGGGCCTCATTTTGCTGACACTGTTTTCATACTACGTATGTGCTTTCCTCTCATTTCACCGTCATTATATGTGGGGGGCTGCTATTTGCTGTGGGGTATTTCTCTGGAGGCAAGAGAGGTCTGTGTTTCTTCTGATAGGGGAAGTTAGATCTTCGGCTGGAGCGAGACGTCTAGGATCATCGTAGGCACGTTCCCCGGCTACTTTTATTTGTGTGTTAGGTTCAGGGTCGCGGTCAGCTCAGGTTCCATCGCCCTAGAGCTTGTTTGTATCTGTGCTTGTCATTTTTGTGATCCCCTGCCATTGGGATCATGACACACTCCAGAAACATCAGTGGTTGGATGAAAGATGCAAGAGTCTGTCTGGATCCCAGAAACTCAGCTTTTATGCACACACACTGATTACAAGGAAACAGGTCACAGGTGAGGATGTTACCTTTAGTAGCCATTCAAACCCATTTGTATCAACTTCTGTGCATGTTATCAGGCCAAAATCACCAGGGTATATAAACTTTTGATTGGGGTCATTTGGATGTTTTGGGTTGTCATTATGATTTAAAAAGAGAAAGCACAGTAGTTTGACAATAAATGACTTCACCCAGCCACTAACCATGAGTGGAGAAAAAGTTTTGGTATTATCATTCATATTCTCTGAAAAAAGGCCAAGAAAGCAAAAATTCTGCTGAGGTATGTAAACTATATATCTACGTCTGCAGCCGATACATGCTGTCCTATCAATAGGCAGCATGTATTATACATTCTCTGTATGATTTCAGTCACGCATGTTTGACTCCAAAACATTGTGACATTTCAGAGAAAAGTTGCCAGAGAGATCATGCTGCACGGATGACTAGTCAAAAAGGCGGATCTCCTACGGCTTATTACTGACCGCTCCACTTAATTGATTGTCTATAAAGGCACGGATGATTGACCTCGTGGAGACCAAATCATCCAACACCGCGGAGACACCATCACGTGTTTCTCAATGCAGTGATCCAGAACACTGCCCCCAACACTGCGTTGAGATACACGTGATGGTGTCTCCGCGGTGTTGGATGTTTTGGTCTCCACGAGGTCAATCATCCGTGCCTTATAGACTTTCTACTAGGCACTGCTCCTGATAGCCAGTTTCCTACTCCACACTGATGAGGGGCAAAACCCTGTCTGTGGATGGATACCATGCTTGGCATAGGTGGTTATCCTTTATTGGATGTTTCCTTTATTAGATGCTGCCCTTCCCTTGGTTGCTCCTTCCCGGGGAAAGGCCTGTCTATTCACTGCCTGCGTGGAGAAACGCATGATGGTGTCTCCACAGCTCCTCTACATCCACTTAATTGATTGGTCACTCCCTGCATATTTAGGGAGAGACCTGTCAGTCACTGGTAGTGGGCGAGAGGAAGCTGTTGGGGATAAGCTTTTTTCATTGACACGTGTGCAGCATAGTCACTGGCTGGCTTCTAAAGTATGTGTTATGCAATGTTTTCAGAGGCAAACATGCATCGCTGAAATCATACAGCCAGTGTCTGATACATGTAGTCCAGGGAGCAAGCAGCATGTATCAGCTGTCAGGTTCCCTTTAACATTGCAGTAGGTATTGAAATAAAAAATCTCATATAAAAACTGCAGATGTACAAAGATGGCAGTGACGAGGACTTTTAGTAGGTCCTGAGATACCAATGCAACTCATCAGCATCACAGGGGAATGATGGGTGCACAAATAGATGCACACTAAGATTATTCCAGTGCAACCTCATTGTCAGAGATGAATAGTGGCATTTAACTAGTTAAACAGCAGTTTTCAGAGCTAGCGCCAGAGGTAGATGTTGGCTGTGTAGAACAGTCTGCACACGTCATTTATTGTGTGGGCTTATTTTCTGTACACGCTCCATGTGCACAACTATGTCTCTGCACTTGTGTCCAATGAGTTAAATCATGGAATTATACAGAAAGTCTTTAAGTCACTTATCTCAGTTCAGCTGTACTACCCAGCTAGTGAGGATTTCCTAAAGACTGTTTTATGGGCCAAAGCCAAAAACATTAGGTTCAGTCATGTAAAACTCTGCAAAAGAAATTTTAGGTGCAATCTTTTCACTATGATAACCTAGTGAATGGGTAATAATGTTAGTATAATCTATTCATAGCACAGTAATATTTAAACATTTGTTACATTGAAGAAAAGCAATACACCTAAAAAACTACAGACAGGAAAAAAACAAAGTAATGCTCAGTAGCGTACTACCGTGGGGAAAAGAGTACAGTGACCTTGGGATCCTCACTTGGAGGGGCACACCCGGAGCTACCGTCACTCTTAATTGTATTGGCACACAGCCATGTGCAGGGAAGTTAAAGTGTAGGAGCTACTGTGGGCGCCATCATACAGTGTAGGGGCCATCATAAAGTGCGGGGACTATTGTGGGGGCTATTGAAAAGTGCGGGTTCTACTGAATGTTCCATTATACAGTGTGTGGTCTATGATACACTGTGAGGCCATTATACAATGTGGGTGATACTATGGGAGCCATTAAACCGCAAGAGGATTACTGAGGGAGACATTATTTGTTTTGGTGGAGAAGTGGTTATTGTGACTGTCAAAGGTTTGCATGGGGCATTATTACTTTCTAGGGCCAAAATGTAGACATTGTTTTCTAGGGCACTTGCATGGGGAATTAATATTTTTTAGGGGGAAATTTTACCATCTAGATGGCATAAATAATGCATTTTACTTTGTAAGGGTCTGTCATGCTGGTAACTTGCACGCTCTCTCAGCACCGTCCCATTCGCTGCGGTCACCGCTCTGCTTCCCCTCATCTCAGGGCATCTCCCCGAGTTTGCATCTTGCAGCATTCCCCTGCTCTGTTGCAACTTCCTGCTGTCTATAGGGAGGTTTGGCCAGTCTTTACAGGAATTAAACCCTGGTGTGTCCAGCAGGGATTAACTTCCTTGGTTTATCCACTGCCAGCAGGGGATATATTAGGCAGCTACTCCCACCACTCCTTGCTTGAACTTGAGTTCTAGTCAGTAATTTATTCTAGCTTTCAGTCAAGGTATGTTCCTGTATTGTGTCTTCTTAACAACCCAGCTTGTCTACCCATTCCGCCTGATCTCTTTGCAGCTGACCTCGGCTTTGTAACTTGAACCTGTGCTGCCTGCCCTAGTCTTGGACTTTCTGACTGTCTCTGCCTGTACCTTCTGTACCATGAATACCTGCCTTGAACTGCTGGACAGCTGCTGGAGGACTGGACATTGCCCTGGAGTGGGCACCTGCTGCCCAAGCCTCAGCTCACCATCAGAGGCTCTAACGAAGACCAGGTAGCCACTTAGTCACGCCCTCCAGGGTAAACCCTGCCAGTGACCCAGTGGGTCAACATCCAACATGGTCACAGTGGCACATTGGTAGGCATTATTATGTGAGGAGTAAGAGGAGAACTATTCTTGTGCCAAACAACTGTCCAGTAATAGGGACATACAGCAGCAATGACTCACCATTGGGTTTGTGCAGGTTCAGAATAGATGGGGCATGCTGGAAATGAGAAGAGAAATCAAATGTGTCTTTGTTGTAAACTCTGCAGATGAGTTATGGCTGGAAAAGCTGCCATGTCCGTCTGGGCCACATGGAAAAGACAGGAAAAGTGGACGATTCCATCAGAAACAACATTAGCTTTAAGTCACCATCTATAACTGTACTGTGATTTCTTA
Source organism: Ranitomeya imitator (assembly GCF_032444005.1). Lineage (NCBI taxonomy): Eukaryota > Metazoa > Chordata > Amphibia > Anura > Dendrobatidae > Ranitomeya > Ranitomeya imitator. Next base: position 735,426,920 of record NC_091284.1, on the reverse strand, counting down.
CATGTTCTACCACTATATGGTCACCATATGGCGGTAAGATTGGTGTTGGTCTTTGTATAGTGAATTATTTTCCTTAACAGGATGGTGTTCTGCTGAGGTTCTCCTATACCCACTATTAGGCTGTGCCACCATAGTTGTAATCAGGGTTACCTGGTTAGGGGCCCACTCAGATGTTTTGCCCTCTTGAACCCCTAGCTTCGCCTAGCCTGCTTCATAATAGAGAAAGTGCAAATTTCTGTAGATTAGATTTTTCTAACATTTAAAACATTGCAACCTCCTTGGGGTTCAAAATAAACTGATAAAACAGCTTTGAGGGGTTGAAACATGAACTCTGCCAGATTTTTTTTTAACATATCCTGCATTAAGTTTATCATCAATTTGACTTCCATTAAAGGTAAACTCTCAGTAGGACCTCCTAAGCCATCTATATGGGCAGGTAGGTCGTGGGAAGTTGAATAAAATGATTCTTTGATATCTGCGATCTGATTTCTTATTCCAGAGAAATCCACATTTTTCTTTTATGTAAATGACCTCTACCAGGCTATGTGGTAGACGTTGCCTTGAAGATACTGTAACTCTGCATCCAAGCTTATTTTACATGAAGGGAGAGTTACCAGTGTGATAGCTGCTCTCTGCTCTCCTGATCTCACTGCAGGGCTGTGTGTGATTACACCTGACACATCTGAAGGTTCCTCTCAGCTTCAGCTTCCATCTCACAGGCAGACAGGGTTACAATTACAATAATGCGACCCATGCAGCAGAGCTCAGGAAGCTGCAAAATTTGTGTTTGCAAGAAGACAAATGTAATTTCTCCTGTTCTTTTGTTGTTACTTGTCTCACACTGGTAACTCCCCCTTTTGTTTAAAGTAAGCTCTGGAGGCAGAGTTATCTTCCAGGCTGTATCCTCCCCTTAGTCTGGACGAGGTAATTTACATAAAGTGATGAAAGATGATTTCTCTACAAGAATTATATGATATGAGGCATACAGGTAGGACTTTTTTAAATAGTCTATAACCTACAGTCATGGCCAAAAGTATTGACACCCCTGCAATTCTGTCAGATAATACTCATTTGGTATTATTATCTTCATTTAATTTGTCTTAAATGAAAAAACACAAAAAGAATTGTCATAAAGCCAAATTGGATATAATTCCACACCAAACTTAAAAAAGGGGGTGGACAAAAGTATTGGCACTGTTCGAAAAATCATGTAATGCTTCTCTAATTTGTGTAATTAACAGCACCTGTAACTTACCTGTGGCACCTAACAGGTGTTGGCAATAACTAAATCACACTTGCATCCAGTTGACATGGATTAAAGTTGACTCAACCGCTGTCCTGTGTCCTTGTGTGTACCACATTGATCATGGAGAAAAGAAAGAAGACCAAAGAACTGTCTGAGGACTTGGGAAACCAAATTGTGAGGAAGCATGAGCAATCTCAAGGCTACAAGTCCATCTCCAAAGACCTGAATGTTCCTGTGTCTACCGTCCGCAGTGTCATCAAGAAGTTTAAAGCCGATGGCACTGTGGCTAACCTCCCTAGATGTGGATGGAAAAGAAAAATTGACAAGAGATTTCAACGCAAGATTGTGCAGATGTTGGATAAAGAACCTCGACTAACATCCAAACAAGTTCTTCAAGCTGCCCTGCAGTCCGAGGGTACAACAGTGTCAACCCGTAGTATCCATCGGAATCTGAATGAAAAGTGACTGTATGGTAGGAGACCCAGGAAGACCCCACTTCTTACCCCGAGACATAAAAAAGCCAGGCTGGAGTTTGCCAAAACTTACCTGAAAAAGCCTAAAATGTTTTGGAAGAATGTTCTCTGATCAGATGAGACAAAAGTAGAGCTTTTTGGGCAAAGGCATCAACATAGATTTTACAGGAGAAAAAAGAGGCATTCAAAGAAATGAACACGGTCCCTACAGATAAACATGGCGGAGGTTCCCTGATATTTTGGGGTTGCTTTGCTGCCTCTGGCACTGGACTGCTTGACCGTGTGCATGGCATTATGAAGTCTGAGGACTGCCAACAAATTTTGCAGCATAATGTAGGGCCCAGTGTAAGAAAGCAGGGTTTCCCACAGAGGTCATGGGTCTTCCAGCAGGACAATGACCCAAAACACACTTCAAAAAGCACTAGAAAATGGTTTGAGAGAAAGCACTGGAGACTTCTAAGGTGGCCAGCAATGAGTCCAGACTTTAATCCCATAGAACACCTGTGGAGAGATCTAAAAATGGCAGTTTGGAGAAGGCACCCTTCAAATATCAGGGACCTGGAGCAGTTTGCCAAAGAAGAATGGTCTAAAATTCCAGCAGAGCATTGTAAGAAACTCATTGATGGTTACCGGAAGCGGTTGGTCGCAGTTATTTTGGCTAAAGGTTGTGCAACCAAGTATTAGGCTGAGGATGCCAATACTTTTGTCTGGCACATTTTTGGAGTTTTGTGTGAAATGATCAATGTTTAGCTTTTTGCTTCATTCTTTTTTGTGTTTTTTCATTTAAGACAAATTAGATGAAGATAATAATACCAAATAATTTGTGTTTGCAATCATTTTCAGGAAGAAAATGAGTATTATCTGACAGAATTGCAGGGGTGTCAATACTTTTGGACATGACTGTATATGCCCATTTTAATAGTTTAAATGTGGTGACAGATTTACCTTTAACTCTTCTGTGAGGTCAGATCAGATAGGCTAGCCTGCCTAAGCTATGATAGGTTGTCCTTCCTTGATTCAATTTTGTTATAAGATTGCAAAGCGCAAATCTTTTGAAATTCAAAAAAAGGGGCTAACAGGAAGAACAGAGTAATAAAATTAGGAAAAAAATGTTGTGGTGGGTGCTGTCACAGAAAGAAACTAGAAATGTTTAAAAAGAACCATGCTTTTATTGATAAAAGCAACACATTTCTAAATCGGTCTAATTTTGAAACGCGTAACTGTTATAAATAAATGCATGTTTTTTTTTTAAACGTTTCTACTCTTTTCTGTGACAGCATCTACCACGATGCTTTTTACCTGATTATATTACTCTATACTTATGAGCATTTTAATCTGCTGCGGTTGGGGGCGGATCAGCACTCTGCATGCTGCATCAATATTCCCTATCAGAATTGTGCCTGCACTTGATCAACTTTTCCAGCTGAGCAACCACATTATGGAGCACCCCTTTTTATCTTTACGAAGAAGAAAAGACAGAGGTGTGATTGATGGAATTGAAAGTCCACAATGTACAATAATAACTGTTACAGAAGTGGAGAAGGATGACATCATCCTGTTGTGATTAAGACAAGTGATGCGCCATATATTCCATAATGTCCACCACTTCCTCCATGTTAATACGTTTACCAAAAGCAAATTGTGACTTGCATTTAATAGTACTCCTGCGTGGATAGCTGGTGCCAGTGGTGGTACCACTGCTGCTTGTGTCTCCCATATTCTTACAGTCAGGTATGTTTTTTTCTTTACATTGCCTTGTCCATTGCAACTGCCACTCATTCTTTTACCATATATTTTATGTACTATAATTAACTGGTGTCCCTGTTTTAAGTCAAAATTTCCCCCTTAACCAAAAGGACTAAACAAAAATTGCAAAATAAAAAATAGCAGTACCATCAGGCTGCAGCACTGGGGTGGCGTGTAAGGATGTCAAATTTAGCTAATACATGGGTGCTCAAAAACCAGTAGTTTGTGTAATGCACATGACATTGGTAGTTAAATGTCTATATTGTTTTCTAAACTTTCTTTAGTATTTTTTAAGGCCAATATCTTCTTCTCTTCACAAAAAGGTCTTAACTAGAAATGATAGGTATGTGGCACCCCAGAGGGTCCAGTCGCCACAGAGTACTGCACCTCATCTAGAGGTGTGGGGTTCCGCTCTCACGTAAGGAGGGGGCATGGCACAGAACCCTACACCTGCATCCAACAGTAGACAATTCAGTCAGGGCTGGATAGGAAAAGGTGTTGGAGGAGTGGGTGGGATAGGTAGAGTAGGGGAGGAGCATGTAAAAAACATCAGCTTATTAGGAGATTGAGAGAAAAGAGGAGCTGAGCAGATGTTGGGGTCTGCAGCTCCGGAAAGACAGAAAGACTGAAACAGACAGAAAGGTGCTCCCAGAGAGAGAAGGAGCTGAAGGAAAGTGAAACCACAGAAAGAACCGAAGGAAGGGGTCCTAGAGGCACGGGTAGTGAGAAGTCCACTCGTGGGGCTCATATCCATGCTGACCATCGCAACCAGGTTGCAGTGAGGGATCGGCCCTCAAACTAGTGGAGAAACTAAGAACTCAGCTAGCTAACAAAAGGCTGTGACTTTTGCAAGAGACACAGTCACATCTGCACACATTTGCTGAAACGGCAGCCACATATGATTCAGGGAGTACTTAGCACTTACTGCCCGGCAGGATCCGTGGCTGCTGGCTTGGGACACTTTGTGGCAGTCGCAGGGCAGGAGGGCAACAGCCAGCGCAGAAAGACGGCCAGAGAAAGGAACATAAGAAACAGGGTTCTGGAAAGTGCACCCAATTTGCTTGAGAGCTAGCTGGACCACAAACCTGGAGGACACAGCACCCCAGCTGGGGCAACTAAGAACTGTGAGTAAAGCATTAGAAACTGCACCACACAGTGTCCTCACATTTATTTACTGCGCCATCCACCTTGCACCACAGCTACTATGACTACCACAAGCACCATCAACACCATTTACAATCTAGGTGCCCTGGGACTAAAGCTCTGCCTGTTGAGAGCTGTACCAACTCTGGTGCATCACCATCAGCCCCAGCAGTCTCTTCAAGCAGCGTCGGCTAACGCCTCATATTTGCCGAGTACCACAGATGGCGTCACAAACATTTATTCTATAAACTTTATTCCCATTTCAATCCCCCTTTTATTGGATGCCCAGGGCCACGGACCGGGTCACTGCTGCCGTGACCACATCCTTTTTAAGAACCCGCCCGGTACCGAGTACCCCACGGTCCTAGCGGGTGCTCCAGGTACATGACCAGTAAAAAGAGGCAGCATTAAGCCACTGAATTTAACTAATAAAAAGGATCTGGATTAAATAATTAACATACACACTTTTTGAGGTAGACTTATATCTGGATTTTTTTTTTATTCTGTTTTGCATTTTTTTCAACATATTTATTCCTCTCTTTACAAAAAGCAGAACATATGCTAGGGTACATGTCCAAAAACTACAGTGTTAATAGTATTTATATGGCACATACAGACATCAAATTAGACTAATGTAAAATGCAAAAACTCAGTATAGCAGTTTGTGACCTGCTCACTTTGTTTGGCAAACAATGAGTTTAGCTTTATTTTTTCTGCAATATTGTTGGTTTGTTTCTGCATGAAGAATGAAAAATAGTGTGCCATTGAAATGCAGAACCTGCATTATAATCACTGTTGTGGGTCGTCAATCACTGCTGTCAGCTCACCAATCTCTCCCCTTATCAATTAAATTTCAGTATTATTATCTTTATTTCACAATCTACACTACACTACTTCATCACTTCATCACTTCTGCTATTGTACGACACACACTGTCGGTACAATTAGTACACTGTCTTATAGATTTCTTTCTATTTTTTTTAAAGGAACTCCCTGTACCTTCCCACCTGCTTATTTTCCCTCTATCTCAGGCCAGCACAAAGACTGGCCCGTGGGCCACATCCGGCCCTCTGGCTGTTCCAGCCCGGCCTGCAGACCGAGACAGCTGAGGGGCTGGAAACAGTGGCCTCCTCGCTGTTTTCGGTGTCTATATCCATGCTGACTGCATTGGGGGGAGGAGGGGCCTCTGGCGGCTTCCTCCACCACTCAGATTGTGAAACAGATGAGGTCATTTAATCGCGTCAGCTCTATACTTTAGTTATTTATGTATATGAGATGTTTGGCTGCACATGGGGAGGTTATGGGGGTCTTAATGTGGAAATGGGGAGGTTATGGGGGTCTTACTGTGGACATGGAAAGGTTATGGCGGTCTTACTGTGGACATGGGGAGGCTATGGGGGTCTCATCGTAGACATGGGGAGACTATGGGGGTCTCATCGTGGACATGGGGAGGCTATGGGGGCTTATCATGGACATGGGGAGGCTGTGTAGGCCTCATTTGCTGGACATGGGGAGGTTGTGTAGGCCTCATATGCTGGACATGGGGAGGCTGTGTAGGCCTCATATGCTGGAGATGGGGAGGCTGTGTAGGCCTCATATGCTGGACATGGGGAGGTTGTGTAGGCCTCATATGCTGGACATGGGGAGGTTGTGTAGGCCTCATGTGCTGGACATGGGGAGGCTGTGTGAGGCTCATATACTGGACATGGTGGGGTGTGTGGGGCTCATATGCTGGACATCGGGAGGCTGTGTGGGCCTCATATGATGGACATGGGGAGGCTTGGTGGGCCTCATATGCTGGACATGGGGGGACTGTGTGGGCCTCATATGCTGGACATGGGGAGGCTGTGTGAGCCTCATACGATATATAGAATAGGCTGTATTCGGGTTCAAACAGTATATAGGGGAATGTCAGCATACTTAATTCCGCTCAATATTGAGTGATATAATTAATATTAATTATTATAATTATTAAATTAATAATTATATGTGGATATTAATATTGAGCTTAATTAATTTCAGCCTATTGGTTTGGCCCTCAACAACAGTCACGGTCTCTCATTAATTGCCTACCCCTGATCTCACCACCCCCTCTTTTTTAAGTGACATTTCTGGCTTGATAGAGCTAGAGAAGGGAGGAGACAGATGGAAAACAAGCAGGTGGGAAGGTGTCTTTTAGGCCGGCGTCACACTCGTGTTTTAAATGTCCGAGTGTAATGCAATAAAAAAATCACATTGCACTTGGACCAATGTTAAGCTATGGGGCAGCTCCCACCAGCCGACTTTTTGTCGGCCGTTTTCCTCGGTCCAAGACAATCGCAGCATGCTGCGATTGTCTCGGACCGAGCAAAACTCTTGGCTCACTCGCACCCATATAAGCCTATGGGTGTGAGTGAGACAGCGCACACCACTCGGATAACATCCGAATGATGTGCGTTATAATAGGACCCCAGCAATGGAGGAGATGGAGAAATTCATTTCTCTGCCTCCTCCGCAGCTGTGCTCCGATCCTCCCTGTGCGAGAGAATCGGAGCACAGACGCATGACACTCGGCTCCTGCTCTGCTGCGAGCAGGAGCCGAGTGTCATTAGCATATCGCATCCGATGATCTTGCATCCGATGCAAAACGCCAGTGTGACACCGGCCTTAATGTATAACCCTGCTGTGAAGCACTGAGCGCCCTTACTTAGTCTGAACAGTCATTCTGTGCTGACAGTTTTGGAAATCCATGCAATGTGAATTGCAAAATTTTTGAATTTGCCGGATGCAACAATTTCCTAAAAATTCAACTTGGATTCAATAACCATGAAATAAATTTGCTCCTCTCTAGATTATGTGTTTATGGCTGGGAAGTTGGGCTATTTTTCAGAGATAAAGTCTTGGAGTGCTGGGCGAATTTATAAAATACGAGCTTGTCTTCAAACCGTACAGCTATAACCTCATACAATCAGTGAAATATGAATTCTGTGTATCATTATGGCTAACTCATTACAGTTTGGTATGGAAGGCTGGTGCGAAGGTGAAAAGGACAAAAGTAAGTGGCCTTGTATCGACGCATTAGTGGTATAGTTCCAATAACTGTCCTTCACATGAAGAAATATAGAAAAATACAAACATAAAAGACTGCTGCATGTGTCTGTGGGTCAAATCATCATTCTGTGCACATATATTTGTTCTTAGCTTTGCATTGTTTGCATCAGTAGAAAATGAACATATGCCTTCAGTGGAGTATTTACAGACCTGCAAAAAAAGACCTTACACTGAATGTGTGATGGTGAACGACCTTTACACTGAAGAGTCAGGTCCTCTATCTCAGTGAAGCACAGTGAAGAGAGAGGAGATCGGAAATTTATAGTAAGTCCTTCTTTACCCACTGTGAGATAGCGCTTACTGCATGTGTTGGGGGACAATCGCTTAGTAACGGGACTCAGTCACACAGGCACGTTTTTCTCACAAAATCAGTCTATGTGGTTTATTAAGGCATCATAAACTGAGTCATGCACAGTCCATTATACTTCATGGAACACAATAGGCACCAACAGATGACACTAAGTTGCAGCTTTAACTTATATACTTATATGGCTTTATATCACAATTCAGACACTACACCCGCCAGTCCTCCTTGACTAGTTCCCGGGGGTGTCCGTACGCCATATCAATGTCCATGTCATATAGCGCACACAACATGGATTCGTAGTCTCTAATCAAGCTGGACCTCACTTCATCCGCACAGTTCATTTCTGACCCCCTGTCAGTGCACACATTTCCCCATACTCTGGGTTACCTTCCAGGAGCTCCTGCTCCACACACTGACTCCTGCCAGTCCCTCTCTCTCAGGGAAACTGACCACCTGGGATCACCATCCCGGACAATGCCTTTCTCACTAGGACACCTAACAGTCCAGTTCCTCAGATGGGCTGTAGCTCCCCCAGTGCAGTGCCTTTACAGACTCTGCATCCACTCCTTCCCATGTACTCCACAGGAATCCTACTCCCAGGACTTCCAACACAGGTTGTGCTATTCAGGAAGCCTACTCCCAGGCCTTCCAACACAGGCCACTCAGTGCACTATTCAGGACATCCATCCCCATCTGGGACTTCCAACACACAAGTCTCTCAGTGCACTTAACAGTGATCCAATCCTACTCCCAGGATCTCCCAACACACAGGTCTTCAGATCCACGGCCTCACAGTGTGCTATTTACGGATCCAGTCCACACTCGGGACCTCCCAACACACAAGCCGTCCAGGATCTCACACAGTCTCCATTACAGAGACCACTACCCCTCCATGTGACCACTCCCTGGTCACATTATGTAGTTGTAACCACTCCCATAGATGGGAGTTGTGTGTGGCTAGTTCAACCCGCCCAGCTCTCGAACTATCCCAATAAGCCTCCTTTCATGACTATACAAACACTTGTGGGACTATAGGTCCCAAAACAACAACATTACATCAGGCTTACCGCACAGACTCCCTCTGCGACACACATCGGCCATTTACAATACTTCCAGTCACTGTTTCACCATCATTATAACCACAGATACGCCTCCATGCATATCTCGAGAAGCACACACAGTGCCCCAAGCTGCAACAGGGGTCACTGCATCACACCACCTACTTATTGACCTAGGCCTTTATCATTTTTGTATGCAGCAAGAGCTGTTCGCTACTCTCTCAAGGTGAAAGAAACAGGACTTATAGGTTTTCCTTTATGCACTATTGTAAGAACGGTGGACTGTGCTGCTGTGTTTCTTGCCCTGAAGACACAAATCATGTCAATATTGTGTAATGCGAATAGTATCATGCGTTTCTGTGCATCTAGCATGTAATGTGATATGGGGTAGTATTAGTACTGTTAATATAGCAATGTAAATGATAATATGCATAGTGTGTATAGTATAAGGACAATAAGCTTAGAAAATACTGTGATGGGATAATATACAGTTAATGTTTGGGGCTATTCCACAGTGGGAGGGGGATAGCGCTAGTAAAAAGCATGCACTTACTCTATTGACACAGGTAGAGAAGTACAGTAACAAGGCAAGGCCAAGTTCAAGGGCTGTAAGGCACTAGAATGTCATAGTAGAATACCGTTCAGACATTCCAGCAACGTCAGGAGCTCAAGGTTCAGCATAGGGTCTAAAGGGCGCATCGTGTCTTCTGTCGCATAGGGAAAGATGGGCGAGGAACTGTGTGAAGGGAATGTAATGGATTCCAGGTGCACTACAGAACTGGATGGGTAACTACTGGGGTTGATGGTGCCAGTGAGCACAGGGATAGTCCAGGAGGAACGAATGCTAGGGCTGCAGAAGTGTTGTGCTAAGGAAGTACGGAACCAGAAGGGTTGTGCCCTATCCCACATGTGACAACCTGATGAACTTGAACTGTCCAGAAAATTTCTGTTGGTTGAGATTAACTTGGTGTCCCCTGAGTTGTGTCCGGTGGCTCCTGATGAGAGAGACCTGGAGACAGCGGAGGCCTGAGGACTACAAATGAGTGTGATGCACCTAACACCTAACACCACACTGGGCTGGGACAAGGTGTTCCTGTAAAGTGCCAGAGTGTAACTGGACAGCAGCTTTGTCATGACTACTGCTCTTGGCCACTTTACATTTGACATAGTCCGTAGGATCCAACTATGCATCAAGGAGACTTCACGAATGCGGGGAAGGATCCAGTGAAAATAATGATTGTGCCAACTACAGATTGCAAGACGGCGGTGAGTGACACAAAACAGTAAGACAAATTCATTCATCATGAGCAAAGAGAAGTGGAAGGGTGAAACAATCTTTCCAGATTATTTTATAATCTTTTAACATGACCACCATGAATCAGTACAAAAGATAAAAGGGATAACCCCTTTAAAGGGACTGTATCATCAGAAATTAACTACTGTTTAAGGCTATGTGCACACGTTCAGGATTTTTCACGTTTTTTTCGCGTTTTTTTCGGCGGTTTTCTGCTGAAAAAATGCAATAAAAAAAGCTTACATAAGCACCCCATCATTTTTAATGCATTCCGCAATTTTTGTGCACATGATGCGTTTTTTCCGCAAAAAAAAGCATCACGGTAAAAAGCGCAGCATGTTCATTAATTTTGCAGATTTTTTTGCGTTTTTGCTGCTATATTATTGCATTGGGGAAGCTCCGGGAAAAAAAAGCAGTAAAAACGTGAAAAAATGAGAAAAACGGATTTCTTGCAGAAAAAGTCCGATTTTGTTCATGAAAACTCTGCAGAGATTCCTGAACGTGTGCACATAGCCTAAATCAGGATTTTGTGTTCCATGTACCTTTAACTCCTTAACGACCGGAGATATTTTTGCTTTTTAATCTTGGTTTTTTGCTCCCCTTCTTCCCAAAGCCATAACTTTTTTATTTTTTCGTCAAAATGGCCATGTGAGGGCTTTTTTTGCGGGACGAGTTGTACTTTTGAACGACACCATTCGTTTTAACATATTGTTTACTGGAAAGCAGTAAAAAATAATTGCAAGTGCGGTGAAATTGCAAAAAAGTGCAATTGCGCAGTTTTGTTTTTTTTACCATGTTCAGTAAATGCTAAAACTGACCTGCCATTAATCTCACACTTGTTTTTTGTTTGGCTTTTTTACTAGGTTCACTAAATACTAAAACTGACCTGCTTTTATGATTCTCCAGGTCATTGCATAGACACCAAACATGTCTAGGTTCTTTTTTATTTAAATAGTTAAAAAAAATTCCAAAGTTTGTTAAAAAAAATAAATAGATTGCGCCTTTTTCCAATACCCGTAGTGTCTCTATTTTTGTGATCTGGGATTGGGTGAGCGCTTATTTTTGGCGTACCGAGTGGAAGTTTTTAATGATACCATTTTGGTGCAGATACAATCTTTTTATCGCCTGGTATTGGATTTTAATGCAATGTTGCGTAATACTGGCAATTTTGACTTTTTTTCTCGTTACGCCATTTAGCAATCAGGTTAATTTTTTTTATATTGATCGGGCGATTCTGAATGAGGCGATATCAAATATGTGTATATTTGATTTTTTTATTATAATAATATATTCAGCTTGTGGTATAATCCCAGAAAATTGTATGTATAAACGTGAAGAATTAAAATATAACTTTTACTGAATATTCTAAAACCAATTATCAGAACAAAATGCAAGGTGCATAACATAGACAGACATACAAACAAATGTGGATTGCGCTATGAATCCTTACTGGAAACCAATTGCTGCATAGTATATAAATTCTAAGTTTCTAATGAATATATTACACCATGAATTCCAAAATGCTTCTATTGTTTCAATTATATATCATTCCAAATAACTCATAGGGTTAACAAATCTAGGGCAAAATCCACTGAAGTTCCACACACCTCACATTCTAGGTACGAAGGAACACTTTTCAAGAACCAAGTGAGTGTGGTTCTGACCCAAATCCATATCAGACCACTACAGGGTTTTAGCCCCAGTGCAACAGCAAGAACCCATATCAGGCCGGTTTCACATGTCAGTGTCTCCGGTACGTGAGGTGACAGTTTCCTCACGTACCGGAGACACTGACACACGTAGACACATAAAAATCAATGCATCTGTGCAGATGTCATTGATTTTTTGCGGACCGTGTCTCCATGTGCCAAACACGGAGACATGTCAGTGTTCGTGGGAGCGCACGTATTACACGGACCCATTAAAGTCAATGGGTCCATGTAAAACACGTACCGCACACGGACGTTGTCCGTGTGCAGTCCGTGTGCCATGCAGGAGACAGCGCTACATTAAGCGCTGTCCCCCCCACTGATGCTGAAGCCGCGATTCATATCTTCCCTGCAGCAGCGTTTGCTGCAGAGAAGATATGAATAATAGTGTTTAAAATAAAGATCTATGTGTCCCCCGCCCTCTCACCCCCTGTGCACCCCCCCGCTGTTCTGAAAATACTCACCCAGCTCCCTCATTGGCTGTCGCTGCTTCCTGTTCTGGCCGCATCTTCTCCTATATGCGGTCACTTGGGGCCGCTCATTTACAGTAATGAATATGTGGCTCCACCTCCCATAGTGGTGGAGCCGCATATTCATTACTGTAATCGGCGGCCCCATGTGACCGCATACAGGAGAAGATGCGGCCAGAACAGGAAGCAGCGACAGCCAATGAGGGAGCCGGGTGAGTATTTTCAGAACAGCGGGGGGGGCACACACGGGGTGGGAGGGCGGGGGTCACATAGATCTTTATTTTAAACACTATTATTCATATCTTCTCTGCAGCAAACGCTGCTGCAGGGAAGATATGAATTGCGGCTTCAGCACCAGATGCTGGTACGTGTGGTACCCAGCACGGTGCGTGTGGTACCCAGTGGGCACACGGGCGGCACACGTGTGCCACACTGATGTGCCACAGAAACGTAGGGGCACACGGACACGGATAATTCCGGTACCGATTTTTTCCGGTACTGGAATTATCTCGACGTGTGAAACCGGCCTCATAAATACTCAAGCCTGGGGTTAGTCAATGAATTTTTAGGCTGCCGTCACACTAGCAATATTTGGTCAGTATTTTATATCAGTATTTGTAAGCCAAAACCAGGAGTGGAACAATTAGAGGAAAAGTATAATAGGGACATATGCACCACTTCTGCATTTATCACCCACTCCTGGTTTTGGCTTACAAATACTGATGTAAAATACTGACCAAATACTGCTAGTGTGACGGCAGCCTCAACTGTAGACAATATATACGGTATTCAGTCCACTGTTTTAAAAAAAAGCAGCAGCTTTCCAATTCCGTAAGAGAAAAAAGCAGTGATGTGCATGAGATTGCTGAAATCTCAAAGCTTTTGCTGGTACTGTAAAAAACAGCTATTACTTTGTATTAAAAAAGCATCGAATAAATGCTGCAAAAACTCATTGTGTGATCATACAATCAACAGACAGCCCTGGCATACCAGCCTGACCAAAGAACTGAGGTGAGCTTCCAGGACTGCTGAGCGAAGATAGAAAAGATCCCACTCCAATGAGCACTTTATCGCATTCAAACAGTCCCTCACTAGTTTCAAGACCACACTCGCCACAGCTAAACAAACCCACTTCTCATCTCTCATATCCTCCCTGTCTCACAACCCTAAACAGTTATTCAACACCTTCAATTCTCTCCTCCGTCCCCAACAACTCCTCACTCATCTCAGCTGAAGACTTTGCCTCATTTTGAAGATTGATAACATCAGAGACTGTTTTGGTCAACAACCCCCTGAGCCCTTCCTCCCAACTTCCCAGCCCTCCACCTCCAAAACCATCTTTTCCATCATTACAGAAGATCGATTCTCCACTCTACTCCCAAGATCGCATCTCACCACCTGTGCACTTGACCCGATCCCATCTGTTGTGAATTCTGTGGCCAAGCTCCCTCCTGTGGTCGTGAGTGGTACTGCGGCTGGTTCTGTCTATAAGCTTCCTTTGGTGGATGAGAGTGGTACTGCGGCTTCTGAGTTTCCTTCCTCAGGTGATGAGGTTAAGTCGTTAGGTGCTGCTCTATTTAACTCCACCTGGTGCTTTGATCCTGGCCTCCAGTACTGTTATGAACAGGTAATTCAGAACCACAGTGGACCTTGAAGTTCAGAGCACACAAGGTGACCTGACATTTACCAAAAACATAGGACAAGCTCTGAGACGTGGAAACTCTGCTGACCGCAATCCCTAATCCTAACACACCACACTAGAGGTAGCCTTGGATTGCGCCTAACGCTCCCTATGCAACTCGGCACAGCCTGAGAAACTAACTAGCCCTGAAAATAGAAAAATAAGCCTACCTTGCCTCAGAGAAATTCCCCAAAGGAAAAGGCAGCGCCCCACATATAATGACTGTGAGTAAAGATGAAATACAAACACAGAGATGAAATAGATTTAGCAAAGTGAGGCCCGACTTACTGAATAGACCGAGGATAGGAAAGATAGCTTTGCGGTCAACACAAAAACCTACAAACAACCACGCAGAGGGGCAAAAAGACCCTCCGCACCGACTAACGGTACGGAGGTGCTCCCTCTGCGTCTCAGAGCTTCCAGCAAGCAAGAAAAAACCAATATAGCAAGCTGGACAGAAAATATAGCAAACAAAAAATAACACAAGCAGAACTTAGCTTATGCAGGATAGAGAGGCCACAGGAACGATCCAGGAGGAAGCAAGACCAATACCAGAACATTGACTGGAGGCCAGGATCAAAGCACCAGGTGGAGTTAAATAGAGCAGCACCTAACGACTTAACCTCATCACCTGAGGAAGGAAACTCAGAAGCCGCAGTACCACTCTCATCCACCAAAGGAAGCTTATAGACAGAACCAGCCGCAGTACCACTCACGACCACAGGAGGGAGCTTGGCCACAGAATTCACAACACCCATCCCACTTCATCCCAAACCTCGCAACAGTCTTCATCCCAACCCTAACCCATCTCTTTAACCTATCACTAACAACTGGTGTTTTCCCTCAAGCTTTAAACATGCCTCAATCACACCTATCCTCAAAAAGCCCTCTCTTGACCCATCCTCTGTATCTAGCTATCGCCCTATATCACTTCTCCCCTATGCCTCAAAACTACTGGAACAACACGTCCATCTTGAGCTGTCTTCCCATCTCTCTTCCTGCTCTCTCTTTGACCACTTACAATCTGGCTTCCGGTCACACCACTCCACTGAAACTGCCCTAACTACCAATGACCTATTAACCGACAGAGCAAGCGACACTACTCTGTCCTCCGCCTGGACCTGTCCTCTGCCGTCGACACCGTGGACCATTCCCTATTACTACAGACCCTCTCATCCCTTGGCATCGCAGACTTGGCCCTATCCTGGATCTCATCATACCTAGCAGACCGGACATTCAGCGTCTCCCACTCACACACCACTTCCTCACCTCGCGCCCTATCCGTTGGAGTCCCGCAAGGTTCAGTCCTAGGGCCCCTGCTCTTCTCCATTTACACCTTTGGCCTGGGACAGCTCATAGAATCTCACGGCTTTCAGTATGATCTCTATGCTGATGACACACAGATCTACATCTCTGGACCAGATATCACCTCCCTACTAACCAGAATCCCTCAATGTCGGTCTGCTATTTCATCCTTTTTTCCACTAGATTTCTAAAACTTAATATGGACAAAACAGAATTCATCATCTTTCCCCCATCTCACGCGACCCCCCCAATAGACCTATCCATTACAGTAAACGGCTGCCCACTCTCCCCAGTCCCACAAGCTTGCTGCCTCGGGGTAATCCTTGACACTCATCTCTCCTTCAAACCACATATCCAAGCCCTTTCCACTTCCTGCTGCCTTCAACTTAAAAATATTTCACGAATCCGTATATTCCTAAACCAAGAATCTGCAAAAACTCTAGTCCATGCCCTCGTCATATCCTGCCTTGACTACTGTAACCTCCTGCTCTGTGGCCCCCCTCGAACACTGTCGCACCCCTCCAATCTATTCTAAACTCTGCTGCCTGACTAATCCACCTGTCCCCCCGCTATTCCCCGGCCTCTCCCCTCTGTCAATCCCTTTACTGGCTCCCCATTGCCAAAGACTCCGGTACAAAACCCTAACCATGACATACAATGACATCCACAACCTGTCTTCCCTCCATACATCTGTGACCTCGTCTCCTGGTCCTTACCAGCACGCAACCTCCAATCCTCACAAGATCTCCTTCTCTACTCCCCTCTTATCTCTTCTTCCCACAATCTCATACAAGATTTCTCTCGCGCATCACCCCTACTCTGGAACCCTCTACCACAACATATCAGACTCTCGCCTACCATCGAAACCTTCAAAAAGAACCTGAAGACACATCTTTTCCGACAAGCCTACAACCTGAAGTAACCCCTGATCGACCAAACCGTTGCACGACCAGCTCTACCCTCACCTACTGTATCCTCACCCATCCCTTGTAGATTGTGAGCTCTCGCGGGCAGGGTCCTCTCTCCTCATGTACCAGCTGTGACTTGTATTGT
This sequence comes from Ranitomeya imitator, assembly GCF_032444005.1. Lineage (NCBI taxonomy): Eukaryota > Metazoa > Chordata > Amphibia > Anura > Dendrobatidae > Ranitomeya > Ranitomeya imitator. The sequence goes on along the minus strand of NC_091284.1, from coordinate 735,410,345 downwards.
TTAAGATTGTTGTACCTGTTTTTATTATTATACCCCTCCTCACATGTAAAGCGCCATGGAATAAATGGCGTTACAATAATAAATAATAATAATACCCTTATTGTTTTGAAAAGTTCTGCAGCCTAAGTAGTTTTAAAAATAAAAAAAAAGCCTGCCAGATACACTACTCACAAAAAGATAGGGATATTTGGCTTGTTGGCAAAATTTGAGGGTGAACCTAAAATGCACTCTAATCTTTTCAGGTGAACTTAATGTGCCCAGCTCTAAACTTCTGAATGCACACGTTCAACTGTTCAAATGTTTCAGTACTTTTTGCATAACTTGCTGTTCTTTAGCAAGGATCTTAATGGCAAAATTCACAACAGACATTTTGAGGTTCAATTAAAATTGGCATTTAAACAGTCCTCCACATCATGCTGTTCATATTTTGACATCATGAGACCGAAAAGACACCAAACAATTGATCAACAGTAACTCGCCATTGCGAGGCTTCAAGCAGGATGTTCTCAGACCGAAGTTGCCACTGAGCTTAGAGGGTCACAGAGTCATCAGCAGGTTGTAATAGAGAAACAGAGAGGCTGGAAGAGTAATAGAAAGTTAGAGAAGTGGATGTTCTTTGGCCACATCCAACACTGATGACCGCTTCATTGTAAACAATGCTGTTCGGAACAGGATCCTGAATGCCACAGAACTCAAGGCACATTTAAGGGAGGTAAGAGACATCCATATGTCACGCCAGACCATTTGAAACCTTCATATCAGCGAGGTCTGCATGCTAGATAACCTGCAAGGGTACCTGACCACACCACCGGGCACAGTCCTCATCGTCTTGCTCGAGCCAGGAAGCTCTCTGTAGGAGGAATCAGTAGGCCTTACTGCTGTTAAGCTGATTCAGGCTGAGCGTAAATGATGACCGCCAATGATGTTGAAGACATCAAGGAAAGTGCTATGCATCAGCCACTTTTGTCACCAAACGAGCCATTGATGGTGGTGGTGTTAGTGTGGGCAATTGTGTCTAGTCAATACAGAACTGCACTACTCTTTGTGAATTTTAAAGTGACAAGCCCCTACTACTTGAATAACATCATTAATCCGGTCATTCTATCTCTGCACGAACAACACAAGCCTACTTTCATCTTCATGGATGACAGTGCTCCTGGTCATTGAGGTCGCATCAGTAGGAGACGGCTGCTGGAGACTGGGGTAGCTCAAACAGAGTGGGCTGCACTTTCTCCAGACATTAATCCCATAAAAAACCTATGGCATCAGTTGAGTCGCCGTGTAGAGGCTTGTAACTCTAGCCTACAACTTCAATGAGCTGAGGTCCGGACTTCAAGAAGACTGGGATGCCATGCCTCAGCAGATAATAACTTGACTTGCGGACAGCATGAGACGTTGTTATCAAGCTGTAACTGATGTTCAAGGCCACGTGGCAAGTTATTGAGACATTGACATTGTTTGTTGGGGTATACCCACCACTGATGTTGGATTTTGTTTCAATAAATTGTTTCCATGTTTTTACTTTAATGCCCTACTTTAACAATAAAATATCACTGTTGTGTGACCTTTTTACGCTTTCCATAAATTTAGCCCAAAAGCCAAATATCCCTAACTTTTTTGAGTAGTGTATTTGTATATGCCAAAAAGAGACATTTTGGGCATATGTCTTCCCTTATAAGCCTGGAGGTAATGTTTTTTGCTAACGGTAGGTGTAAGGGTACCGTCTCACAGTGGCACTTTGGTCGCTACGACGGCACGATCCGTGACGCTCCAGCATCGCACCATTATCGCTCCAGCGTCGTAGACTGCGGTCACACTTTGCACGACGCTGGAGCGATAATTTCATGACGTATTTGCGATGTAGAAGCCGTTGGTTACTATGCGCACATCTTATACATTATCGTGCACACCTTTGTTACACGATGCGATCATGCCGCCACAGCGGGACACTAGACGACGAAAGAAAGTTTCAAACGATCTGTTACGACGTACGATTCTCAGCGGGGTCCCTGATCGCAGGAGCGTGTCAGACACAGCGAGATCGTAAGTATATCGCTGGAACGTCACGAATCGTGCCGTCGTAGCGATCAAAATGCCACTGTGTGACGGTACCCTTAGTGTGTTGTGAATTGAGCCTTATTCTCTTCCCTATGGTTTTAATACAAATAAGAGAAACGCATTGAAACTGCTTTCTTGTTGTTTAAAAGGAGCAATATTGTCATTGACCTTCCTGTTACCAGAATTGCATGGTAATTGGAGAGCCCGTTTCTACCACACCGTTAATTTAATGGCTTGATGTATTCAAGACTCAGCTGCTGTTTTACGTAAGAATTGACGGTTCTACTTTAATTGCTTGTTAGTAAATATTGTTGCTTATGAAAGAAATCTAAGATCTTCCAAGAAGTCGTTTTTTGCATATTTTTTTAGTAATAATGTTATGTCCCTCGGCGGAGGCTTAAGCTGTCTTCATTTCTGCTCAATACATGCAGCAGTAGTGGAGAAAAGTTGTCCTGTCGCAATCTCAATACATGAGGGGATAAGGAGGTAGCGAGGAGAGAACTGTAAGGCATCACTGGATTGCAGATGGCACATTAATAAGATGCAAGGAAAACACTATTACATGCTGCTTAGCCATTGTTTTGCTTCCTTAAATGTTATGATAAGAAATGTCAAGATATAATTTCTGCCGAACAAGCGGCGTCGAGTGTCAGTTTTTTTTCATACGTGGATTTTTCACAGATCCATAGACTTGCATTGACGATTTTGATTTTTGATCCAACCCTTGGTTCAAGATCGGACATGTCTTCCCGATTTTCCACAGACCGCTCGATCCTCGAAAAATCAGACATGTGAGTGGCCCCACAGACTATCACAGGTATGAGTGTTATCCGTGAAAACCACAAACAGCACTCGTATGAGGAAATCAGACGCCAAAGGCAAATGGGCTGTTACGAGATTGTTTCAATACATCTAAAATGTAAGATGAAAAAACTCTGCAAAAAACTTTGATGAAAAATGTAATAAAAATGTTGTAATAAAATGAGGCATATGAACTGGCTCTAATCACCAAGCATCTAGTGCTACCATTATGATAGCAGAAATAATTACAGGGGTTGTACATGAATGAAGAGAAGTGGAAAATAGAAACCCTGTTGACTAGGGTCGCAGCAGCGTATTTTCTTTCATCTGAGAAAGTTTTGTTAATTATGCTAATCACACTCTGATCAGAGTGTCATCATAGTGTGAGCATAGTGTGATCCAATCCTCTCAGATGAGAAGATGGGAAAAAAAATGTCTCCATCTTCTCCATTCCATGAAAATTGGACTACACTCAGATGTCATCCGAGTGCAGTGAAGTCCCTCAATTGATTGTTTTCTTCTTAACAGTTTCTGGAGAACCCCTTTAATTGACGCAAAGGATTAAGAGTCATAAATTCTACACCAAAAGTTCTGACCTACAAGCAAGTTCTCCACCAAAACACACAATATGCACTAAATATAGTATAGCTTTACTAGTTTCCGTATTATCGCACTATTATTAATCACACTCCCCCTACTGAAGCCTCATTTTTGTTAATCAGGGGGCATTTGTCCTTTTCTTTTAGACCAAATTTCTCTCTTTATCTCAAGGTGTTTTTCTTTGTGCTGTAATACTGTCCCGCAGGAGATATATTGATTTTGTGCCTTGACTTCACTGAGCACATTAAAGCCGGTATTATTACGAGCCAGTTATTTGTTACAATGCGGCTTGTTGTTTCTTTTTTTTTTCCATCCATTTAATTAAATTCCTTTCAATTAATTTCTTATTGCAGATAGGCATACTGTTCAGTTATCAGCAATAAAAAAGTATAGACCAGGATTTCCTTTCTAAGTTTAGATTTAAAAAAATCTGCAGTCAGTATTGTGGAAAATGGGAAACAGTAGCAATCCTCGTAATGTGGATATCCATAAAGAGAGATTTTTTAAAACTCTAATATAATATATACACGGTGGGCAATTTATATGGATACACCAAAATAAAATGGGAATGGTTGGTGATATCAACTTCCTGTTTGTAGCACATTAGTATATGGGAGGGGGAAAACTTTTCAAGATGGGTGGTGACCATGGCAGCCAATTTTTAAGTTGGCCATTTTTTAATGCAACTTTATAAATGGCCCAGCCAGGTGTATCCATATAAATGGCCCACCCTGTAAATCCTTGCCCTTTTAAAAAAACAACAACCCATATACTGTATATTTTCAGATACTGTTAGGGAATTCTGAGTTTATATTGGGAGTTACTATGTAAAAGATCAAAAAGTAGAGAGTAGCTACAAAATGTGAGAGAAGGTCCATGAGGACTGGGCTCCCACAGTGGAAATGCCTCAAGACAAGGAAATGATGCTCAGTAGTGTATGTGGCATCCACGTGCCTGTATGATCTCTCTACAACGCCTGGGCATGCTCCTGATGAGGCAGCGGATGGTCTGTTGAGAGATCTCCTCCCAGACCTGGACTAAATCATTCGCCAACTCCTGGACAGTCTGTGGTGCAATGTGATATTGGTGGATGGTGCACGGCATGATGTCCCAGATGTGTTCAATCGGATTCAGGTCTGGGGAATGGGTGGGCCAGTCCATAACTTCAATGTCTTCATCTTTCAGGAACTGCTGACACACTCCAGCTACATGAGGTCTGGCATTGTCCTGCATTAGGTGGAACCCAGGGCCAACCGCACCAACATACGATCTCACAAGGGGTCTGAGGATCTCATCTCGGTACCTAATGGCAGTCAGGCTACCTCTGGTGAGCACATGGAGGGCTGTGTAGCCCTCCAAAAAATGCCACCCCACACCATTACTAACCCACTGCCAAACTGGTCATGCTGAAGGATGTTGCAGGCAGCAGATCGCTCTCCACGGCGTCTCCAGACTCTGTCACGTCTGCCACATGTGCTCAGTGTGAACCTGCTTTCATCTGTGGTGAGCACAGAGCGCCAGTGGCGAATTTGCCAATCCTTGTGTCCTGTGGCAAATGGCAATCATCCTGCACGGTGTTGGGCTGTGAGCAGGGGCGTAACTACAACAGGTGCAGGGGTTGCAATGGCACCCGGGCCCTGGAGACTAGGGGGCCCTAAAATTCCCTTTGGCTTATATAAAAAGACTATTGCTATTAAAGATTTAAAATATTTGGGGGCCTCGTTGGAGTTTTCGCATCAGGACCCATGAGTTTCAAGTTACGCCACTGGCTTTGAGCACAACCCCCATCTGTGGATGTTGGGCACTCAGACCATCCTCATGGAGTCAGTTTCTAACCATTTGCGCAGACATGCACATTCGTTGCCTGCTGGAGGTCATTTTGCAGGGCTCTAGCAGTGCTCTTCCTGTTCCTCCTTGCACAAAGGCTGAGGTAGCGGTACTGATGCTGGGTTGTTGCCCTTTTATGGCCCCCTCCACGTCTCCTGGTGTACTGGCCTGTCTCCTGGTAGTGCCTCCAGCCTCTGGACACTACGCTGACAGACACAGTATACCTTCTTGCCACAGCTGGCATTGATGTGCCATCCTGGATGAGCAGCACTACCTGAGCCACTTGTGTGGGTTGTAGAGTCCATCTCATGCTACCACCAGTGTGAAAGCACAACCAACAATCAAGTGACCAAAACATCAGCCAGAAAGCTTTGGTACTGAGATGTGGTCTATGGTTCCCACCTGCAGGACCACTCCTTTATTGAGTGGGTCTTGATAATTGCCAATAATTTCCATCTGTTGCCTATTCCATTTGCACAACAGCATGCGAAATTGATTGTCAAAAAGTGGACAGTTTGATTTCACAGAAGTTTGATTTACCTAGAGTTATATTCTGTTGTTTAAGTGTTCCCTTTATTTTTTAAGCAGTATATATATATATATATATATATATATATATATATATATTAGATAGAATAAAATGTCAATTCAGCAGCCGCATAGTGTAAGATCACTGCTGTAACTGACAGGATAGAAGAGATGGATTACAAACAGTGTATGTATACACATAGAATAGATAGTTATATAAATAACAGTGACATAGCCAATTAGTACAGTGTGTGTGTGGCTTACTGTACATGTATTTAACTAATAAAATATTACTTTTCTGAAAAACATGGCATGGGCTCCCTCATAATTTTGTTAACCAGCAGAGGGAAAGCCGACGGCAGGACCTGTCTGACGGCACCGCAAGCAGGAGAACTTTTCACTCTCGCGGTGCCCTCAGATAGGTAAGAGGAGCTCACATGGAGACACTGAGCACATGCTGCTCAGTCTCTCTGCTGAATGACAAGCTGTATGGTCGCATCATGCAACCATGCAGCTTTCCATCTAGATGTAGCAGAGCTCGACCTGTTGTTCGACAAATGGATTATCAGCATCTCTGTGGAAAGGTGAGGAGTATTGTTTTTTATTTTTAACTCTTTTGCAGATGACAAGGGCATCGGTGGAATATGGCAAGGTCGTTAGTATGGTTTAATTAAGATTCATTAAATGAGTCTGTGTCATTCTTTCAATTAAAGGACTTTATTCTGGGTGTCTGTGTTTTCATACAATGTGACTATGAGGTTATTAATGGGGTGTCATATTGATGCTTGATGCCATTTGACAATACAAAGGTGACATCAACCCCCCAAACTATCACCCCACTTGCCACTGCTGCAGGCAAGTTGGAAGAGCGTGGCTAAGTGCCAGAATTGGCATCTTAGAGATGTGCCTTTTCTGGGGTGGCTGAAAGCTGATGTTTTTAGACTGGGGGGAACAGTAACCATGGCCCCTTCGTAGGCTATTAATATCAGCCTGCAGCTGTTTGCATAGGTGGACCCTATATAATTCTTTTGGGGGGTCCCCCATTTTAATAGCCAGTAAAGGCTAAGTATACAGCTGTGAGCTGATATTAATAGCCTGGAAAGCTCCAAGGATATTACCCGCCTTCCCAGGCTATAAACCTTTGCCAACAGCCGTCGACTTTCCCTCTGCTGGTTAAGAAAATTACCTGGGAGCCCACACCATTTTCTAAAAATAAACTTTTAATAATTAAATACATGTACAGTAAGCTGCACACACACTGAACTAATTGTATATGTCCCTGACATCTGTATAATTATCTATTCTATGTGCATTTACTGTGTGTAATCCATCTATGCTATCCTGTCGGCTCCTGCAGTGATTTTACAGAACACGGCTGCTGAATTGCCAGCTTTTCTTCTCTCTATGTATTTAACCCCTTCATGACCCAGCCTATTTTGACCTTAAAGACCTTGCCGTTTTTTGCAATTCTGACCAGTGTCCCTATATGAGGTAATAACTCAGCTTCAATGGATCCTAGCGGTTCTGAGATTGTTTTTTCGTGACATCTTGGGCTTCATGTTAGTGGTAAATTTAGGTCAATAAATTCTGCGTTTATTTGTGATAAAAACGGAAATTTGGCGAAAATTTTGAAAATTTCGCAATTTTAACATTTTGAATTTTTATTCTGTTAAACCAGAGAGTTATGTGACACAAAATAGTTAATAAATAACATTTCCCACACGTCTACTTTACATCAGCACAATTTTGGAAACAAAATTTTTTTTTGCTAGGAAGTTATAAGGGTTAAAATTTGACCAGAAATTTCTCATTTTTACAACGAAATTTACAAAACCATTTTTTTTTAGGGACCACCTCACATTTGAAGTCAGTTTGAGGGGTCTATATGGCTGAAAATGCCCAAAAGTGACACCATTCTAAAAACTGCACCCCTCAAGGTGCACAAAACCAGATTCAAGAAGTTTATTAACCCTTCAGGTGCTTCACAGCAGCAGAAGCAACATGGAAGGAAAAAATGAACATTTAACTTTTTAGTCACAAAAATGATCTTTCAGCAACAATTTCTTTATTTTCCCAATGGTAAAAGGAGAAACTGAACCACGAAAGTTGTTGTCCAATTTGTCCTGAGTACGCTGATACCTCATATGTGGGGGTAAACCACTGTTTGGGCCCACGGCAGGGCTTGGAAGGGAAGGAGCGCCATTTGACTTTTTGAATGAAAAATTGGCTGCACTCTTTAGCGGACACCATGTCACATTATGAGAGCCCCCGTGTGCCTTAAAATTGGAGCTCCACCACAAGTGACCCCGTTTTGGAAACTAGACGCCCCAAGGAACTTATCTAGATGCATAGTGAGCACTTTAAACCCCCAGGTGCTTCACAAATTGATCCGTAAAAATGAAAAAGTACTTTTTTTTCACAAAAAAATTCTTTTAGCCTCAATTTTTTCATTTTCACATGGGCAACAGGATAAAATGGATCCTAAAATTTGTTGGCCAATTTCTCCTGAGTACACCAATACCTCACATGTGGGGGTAAACCACTGTTTGGGCACATGGTAAGGCTCGGAAGGGAAGGAGCGCCATTTGACTTTTTGAATGAAAAATTATCTCCATCGTTAGCGGACACCATGTCGCGTTTGGAGAGACCCTGTGTGCCTAAACATTGGAGCTCCCCTACAAGTGACCCCATTTTGGAAACTAGACCCCCCAAGGAGCTTATCTAGATGCATAGTGAGCACTTTGAACCCCCAGGTGCTTCACAAATTGATCCGTAAAAATGAAAAAGTACTTTTTTTCCACAAAAAAATTATTTTGGCTTCAATTTTTTTTATTTTTACATGGGCAGCAAGATAAAATGGATCCTAAAATTTGTTGGGCAATTCCTCCTGAGTATAGCGATACCTCACATGTGGGGGTGAACCACTGTTTGGGCGCACGGCATGGCTCGGAAGGGAAGCAGCGCCATTTGACTTTTTGAGTGAAAAATTAGCTCCAAATGTTAGCGGACACCATGCCACACTTAGAGAGCTCCTGTGGGCCTAAACATTGGAGCTCCCCCACAAGTGACCCCATTTTGGAAACTAGACCCCGTAAGGAACTTATCTAGATGCATAGTGAGCATTTTGAACCCCCCGGTGCTTCACAAATTGATCCGTAATTATAAAAAAGTACTTTTTTTCCACAAAAAATTTATTTTGTCTTCAATTTTTTTAATTTTTACATGGGCAGCAAGATAAAATGGATCCTAAAATTTGTTGGGCAATTTCTCCTGAGTATAGCGATACCTCACATGTGGGGGTGAACCACTGTTTAGGCGCACGGCATGGCTCGGAAGGGAAGCAGCGCCATTTGACTTTTTGAGTGAAAAATTAGCTCCAAATGTTAGCGGACACCATGCCACGCTTAGAGAGCTCCTGTGGGCCTAAACATTGGAGCTCCCCCACAAGTGACCCCATTTTGGAAACTAGACCCCCTAAGGAACTTATCTAGATGCATAGTGAGCATTTTGAACCCCCCGGTGCTTCACAAATTGATCCGTAATTATGAAAAAGTACTTTTTTTCCACAAAAAATTTATTTTGGCTTCAATTTTTTTAATTTTTACATGGGCAGCAAGATAAAATGGATCCTAAAATTTGTTGGGCAATTCCTCCTGAGTATAGCGATACCTCACATGTGGGGGTGAACCACTGTTTGGGCGCACGGCATGGCTCGGAAGGGAAGCAGCACCATTTGACTTTTTGAGTGAAAAATTAGCTCCAATTGTTAGCGGACACCATGCCACGCTTAGAGAGCCCCTGTGGGCCTAAACATTGGAGCTCCCCCACAAGTGACCCCATTTTGGAAACTAGACCCCCTAAGGAACTTATCTAGATGCATAGTGAGCACTTTGAACCACCCGGTGCTTCACAAATTGATCCGTAATTATGAAAAAGTACTTTTTTTCCACAAAAAATTTATTTTAGCCTCAATTTTTTTAATTTGTACAAGGGTAACAGGATAAAATAGATCCTAAAATTTGTTGGGCAATTTCTCCTGAGTACACCGATACCTCACATGTGGGGGTGAACCACTGTTTGGGCGCACGGCAAGGCTCGGAAGGGAAGGAGCGCCATTTGACTTTTTGAATGGAAAATTAGCTCCAATCATTAGCGGACACGTTGCGTAATGAAAGTATGTGGTATATGTCAGGTTGGTATGTGGTTTAGTGTACGTCAGGATGGTGTGTGTTGTGTAGTATACACCACACACACACACCAACCTGACATACACTATACCACACCACACACCAACCTGACACTACGTCAGGTTGGTGTGTGTGGTGTGGTGTAGTGTACATCAGGTTGGTGTATTTGGTGTAGTATACACCACACGCACCAACCTGACGTACACTATACCACACACCAACCTGACGTACACAGCGCCACACAGACCAACCTGACACGCTACGTCAGGTTGGTGTGTGTGGTGTACTGTACATCAGGTTTGTGTGTGGTATAGTGTACGTGAGGTTGGTGTGGTGTAGTGTACGTCAGGTTGGTGTTTGTGGTGTAGTATACACACACACACACCAACCTGACGTACACAACGCCACACACACCAACCTGACACGCTACGTCAGGTTGGTGTGTGTGTGGTGTAGTGTACGTCAGGTTGTTGTGTGGTGTAGTGTACGTCATGTGTGGTGTAGTATACACCCCACACACCATCCTGACGTACACAACGCCACACACACCAACCTGACACGCTATGTCAGGCTGGTGTGTGTGGTGTAGTGTACGTCAGGTTTGTGTGTGGTATAGTGTACGTGAGGTTGGTGTGGTGTAGTGTACTTCAGGTTGGTGTTTGTGGTGTAGTATACACACACACACCAACCTGACGTACACAACGCCACACACACCAACCTGACACACTACGTCAGGTTGGTGTGTGTGGTGTAGTGTACGTCAGGTTGGTGTGTGGTATAGTGTACGTTAGGTTGGTGTAGTGTACGTCAGGTTGGTGTGTGTGTAGTACACACACACACACCAACCTGACATACACTATACACACCAACCTGACGTACACAACGCCACACACACCAACCTGACACGCTACCTCAGGTTGGTGTGTGTGGTGTAGTGTACGTCAGGTTGTTGTGTGGTGTAGTGTACGTCATGTGTGGTGTAGTATACACCCCACACACCATCCTGACGTACACAACGCCACACACACCAACCTGACACGCTATGTCAGGCTGGTGTGTGTGGTGTAGTGTACGTCAGGTTGGTGTGTGTGGTGTAGTGTACGTCAGGTTGGTGTGTGTGTGGTGTATACTACACCACACACACCAACCTGACATACACTACACCAAACATCAACCTGAAATACACTACACCACACACACCAACCTGACGTAGTGTGTCAGGTTGGTGTGTGTGGCGTAGTGTACGTCACGTTGGTGTGTGGTGTGGTATAGTGTACGTCAGGTTGGTGTGCGGGTGTTGTGTATGTCAGCCTGGTGTGGGTGAGTCCATGTCAGGATGTGTTTAGTTAATGGACGTGTGATGAATTTTGAAGCATTCATTCAAACACAGTCCAGGTTTGTCAGGACACGTTTCACATTGGAAACGAGTTGTTTTTCTTGTCCCCCTTTTATAGCACACTCGGCACCTTTTTCTTATCCCCTCTCTGGGAAAATGTTGCCCCGGTACCATACGGGAAACTTGAGTTCCAGAGGTGCTGGGGCCCGCTCCTTCCTCGCCTCCAAACATCAGGGCCTTTATCACCGCCTCCTGGAACTGAAGGAAGGTGTTGTTGGTCTGGCCTGCACATCGTGATAGCACGTATGCGTTATACAGTGCCATTTGTACGATGTGCACAGCCAGTTTTTTATACCACACCTTCGTTTTCCGCATGGCACTATAGGGCTGGAGGACTTGATCAGAAAGATCAACTCCCCCCATGTGTTTGTTGTACCCCAGGGCACAGTCCGGTTTTTGGACCTGTACTGGGGTACCTCGAACGGTGGTGGCCGTGGTGCCGGGACCATGGATTGTTGTCAAGAAAAAGACGTCCCTTTTGTCTTTGAACTTGACCACAAGCATGTTGCCACTACATTGGGCCCGGCTCTCACCCTTTGGGAGAGCCTGCTCAATTAGTGACAAAGGGAGACCCCTCTAGTTTCTGCGCACGGTACCGCAAGCGACGGTAGCTCTGGCAGAGAGGGATTGAAAGAGTGGGATGCTTGTATAAAAGTTATCAACGTACAGATAGTAACCTTTATCAAGCAGTGGGTGGACCAAATCCCACACTATTTTCCCACTCACTCCCAGACCAGGTGGACATTCTGGGGGCTGGATCCTTGTGTCCTTTCCTTGATAAACTCTAAAGCTGAGAGTGTACCCTGAGGTACTCTCACAGATTTTGTAGAGTTTTATCCCGTACCTCGCCCTTTTGTTTGGCAGGTACTGACGGAACTGAAGCCTCCCTTTGAAGTGGATGAGGGATTCATCCACACAAATTTCCCTTTGGGGAATGTACACTTCAGCAAACTTGTTGCTGAAGTGTTCGATAACTGGCCGAATTTTGAACAGCCTATCAAAATTCGGGTCATCGCGAGGAAGGATGTCCGTATTGTCCCTAAAGTGGAGAAATTTATGAATCGCCTCAAAACGTTTGCGATTCATAACCATACCATATATTGGAGTTTGATATGAAATATCAGTACTCCAGTATTGGCGAATTTCTGGTTTCTTCACAATCCCCATGTGAAGGACCAGTCCCCAATATTTCAACATTTCTGCAGAGTCAACGGGACTCCAAGGAGAAAATGATGAAACTGGGTTTTGGGAAAAAAATTGCAGGGCATACAAATTTGTTTGCTCCACCATGAGACTGACGATTGACTCTGAGAAAAAGACTTTGAAAAAGTCTATTTCCCGGAGGTTGGCAGTCTCAAATTGGATTCCTGATTGGGGAATGAAATCAGGAATCCGTGGAGCAAAATTTTCAGGGACGGGGGTCCAGACGGGGGCACCAGTGCTAGGTTGGGCGTGACTAGCACTAGGTTGGGGGTTACTTACTCTTGGCTGTGTGTCTTCTCCCCTGGGCTCGGGCTCTCCTCCCCTGGACTGCGGACGATTTCTCGTCCTGCGACATCTTGGGGGTGGCGAGTCCGTGTCACTAGAGGAGGAAGAGTGGGAGGAGTACAGAAAAGTGGGGACCTCTCCCTCACTATCAGCTTCGGAGGCAAGAAAGGAATATGCCTCCTCAGCTGAGTACAGCCTTGATGACTGGGATGAACGGGACATTGTGTGTGGGGTGTGTGCGTGTGTAAAAAAAAAAAACTAAACTTTATTATGGTGTTGCGTGTGCGTGTGTATGTGCGAGTGTTTGGTGAAACTATTCTGCAGGAAGAGGCTGTCAGGCGCGGGGGGGGCTGTCAGGCGCGGGGGGGGCTGTCAGGCGCGGGGGGGGGCTGTCAGGCACGGGGGGCTGTCAGGCGCGGGGGAGCTGTCAGGCGAGGGGGGCTGTCAGGCGCGGGGGGGCAGGAAGGGACTGAGGAGATGCAGCATCAGATGGAGCTGGCAGCAGCAAGTGATAAAGGGGGGTGATCAGGTGGGCAGGGGGTGATCAGGGGGGCAGGGGGTGATCAGCGGGGCAGGGGGTGATTAGTGGTGATCACTGAAGAGGGTGATCACTAGGTGAGGAGGGGCTGACAGGCGCCGGGGGATGGTAAGAGGAGAAATTAGTGCAGCAGCTGCAGGTGATAAATGAGTGCAGGGGGTGATCAGTGGGGGGCAGGGGGTGATCAGGGGGGCAGGGGGTGATCAGGGGGTGATTAGCGGTGATCACTGAAGAGAGTGATCACCAGGGGAGGATGGGCTGACAGGCGCAGGGGGCGGTAGGAGAGCAGAAAAAAGCACAGAAGCTGCAGGTGATAAAGGGGGGCAGGGGGTGAACAGTGGGGGGCAAGGGGTGATCAGGGGGGTGGGGGGGGCGCGGGGGGTTGGGGTTGATCAGGGGGTGATCACTAAAGAGGGTGATCACTAGGGGAGGAGGGGCTGACAGGCGTGGGGGGTAGGAGAGGAGAAAACGGAGCCGGCAGCAGCAGGTGATAAAGGGGGGCAGGGGGGTGATCAGGTGGACAGGGGGGGGCAGGGGGTGATTAGGTGGGGCAGGGGGTGATCAGGGGGGGCAGGGGGTGATTAGCGGTGATCACTGAAGAGAGTGATCACCAGGGGAGGATGGGCTGACAGGCGCAGGGGGCAGTAGGAGAGCAGAAAAAAGCACAGAAGCTGCAGGTGATAAAGGGGGGCAGGGGGTGATCAGTGGGGGGCAGGGGGTGATCAGGGGGGTGGGGTGTTTGGGGGTGATCAGGGGGTGATCACTAAAGAGGGTGATCACTAGGGGAGGAGGGGCTGACAGGCGTGGGGGGTAGGAGAGGAGAAAACAGAGCAGGCAGCAGCAGGTGATAAAGGGGTGCAGGGGGGTGATCAGGTGTTCAGGGGGGGCAGGGGGTGATTAGGTGGGGCAGGGGGTGATCAGGGGGGGCGGGGGGTGATTAGTGGTGATCACTGCAGAGAGTGATCACCAGGGGAGGAGGGGCAGACCGGCACAGGGGGCGGTAGGAGAGCAGAAAATCACTGCAGCTGCAGGTGACAAAGGGGGGCAGGGGGGTGATCACCGGAGCAGGGGGGCGATCAAGTGTGCAGGGGGGAGGGAGCCGAGGTTGGGGGGAGTGGAGGACAGGAGAGGGGAGTTACCTGTCCGCAGCAGCAGCTGCGGTACTGGCAGTGGCAGTGGGGGAGGCGGTGGCAGCGGCGGCGCCGACACTGTGAAGAGGTGTGCGGCGGCTGCGTCGGCGATCGCGGTGTCTGGGGGCACAGGTGGGCAGTCAGGCACTTCGCTCCTCAGCTTCCACGGATGGAATGAAGCTGAGGAGCGAGGCAGACATTGTTTTTCTCCGCCCCTCCACATCTAATTGGAGGGCTAGCGTCACATGGACGCTAGCTCCAATCAGATCAGAGGGGGGTGAAAAAAAGGTCAGCAGCGGTGATCGTAGACCCGGGGGGGCAAAGCCACCCCCCTGGGGTCAAGTATAGGTCCCCCTGCACCTGTGGGTCGGGTAAACTTTCATTAACCCCGGTCACCCGGCCTGCAGGAACGCAATCCTTCTGTGACACAGCATATGCGTCACAGGTCGGATTGGCACCGACTTTCATGACGCATACGCTGTGTCACAGGTCGGGAAGGGGTTAAGTAATATAAATACATCTATATATCTATGTATTCTATGTGAATATATCTATACTATCTATTCTAACCTGTCACGCTATGATATTACTATACGTAGCACATGAATTGCCGGCTTTTCCAAGGAGATTGGAGTGTACAAATTGGACAGCACTCACATGGTTTGAGTGCTGTGCGATTTTTTTTCTCGCACCCATCCAATTACAATCACAGCATGTTGCGAGTTTTTTCCAGACTGATCATGATCCGATCTGAGTTGGAAAAAAAACGCACATGAACACAATGATAGAATAACATTGATCCGAATGCAATCTGAATTTTCATCGGATTGCATACGTCCGATTTCATCGCAAATAGGAATGAGCCCTTACACAGATAGCCCGCTAATGTGAAATGCTTAATCTTCTTTCAGGTGACGCTACAAGGAAATTGAACATTTACCACCAAATTTGACCCAGCAAGAGGACACTATGTGATCAATGTAATGTCAAGGAATCTAAATCAAGTAACCCATCTGAGCAGACCCCCCTCAACCTGCTTTGTTATGGTATTTGACATACATAGTCCAATAGGAATGGTTGCCTAAATATCACAAAATAAATGACGACCACTAATCTAATTGTACAAAACTACACAAGAAGAACAGTAGAAATGTTCAATCTTCAAAGTTGAACATGATTCTAAACGGTCAATCTAAAAGCGTGGAATGTGCCTTTCCCATTATTTATTATAGAACAATGAAATGTGTATGCATACATAGTAACTACAATGTAGCAATTAGGAGAAATCCATTAAAAGCATTGTCCAGGTTTGAGAACAAAGTCGGTAGTCACTCTATGTGACTGCAGACTTCTGAATCGTGACAGTGTGCATAGCGCACGCTTTCTCAATTCTCCAGTATTGCTGGTGCGGTCAGTCACTTGCTGTCAGATGCTAACTAGTGATGAGCGAATATAATTGTGACGCCCAAGAGACCGGGGTACCCAGCACCGGACCAATGGGGTCTGTCTCTTGAGGGGGGTGTCACGGGTGGCTTGACCCGGTGCTGTGGCCTCAGGCAATGCACAGTGTAAAGGGTATTGTGAGGGAACAGGCACTTACTTGATCAGCAGCAGGTTCTCCCAGCGGTGACGATCCCGATCCTGGATAGATGGCTATTGTCCAAATGAAAGACTGAGGCACTGAAACGTTTAACCAGTTTACTTTAACAAAAAAGGATTTACAACCAGTCCTGTCACCGGAGTCTGTATGGGAACTCTGAGTTACTTCGACCCTGCCGGGGTCTTTGCCTCTTATTGTGCGCAATTTCTGTGTGGCCCTGCGGCTGTATGTGAACTGGCTGCCGGCCCAATCTGTCCCCTCCGGGTCCTGGTTCGACGGGCAACCCGAGTCCTTTTATCGGTTTACCCCCTCTGGGAGTACCGCTGAACTCTGTGTCTGTTGCTGCGTCCGGCCCTAGTGAAGCTGATATCACCTCACGTTTTTCCGGTTGCTGTATTATATATAATGAATACAGCCACGGATCCGGTATCCGTCTTTGCGCCTGTTCTGGGTAGTGATTAATGCTACCCGGTTCTCACAATGTCCTTTTTCTCTGTCCCTTTTCTCCTCAGGCCGGTGATTTGGGCCTGGAAACCGTCATAGGGCTGTTAGAAATTCAGCTGTATGACCTCTCACTATCAGCTCCTTAGCCCAACTGCCAGTTCTTCTCTCAGACCAGAATGGATCAAGGGGAGTCTCTGGAGCTCCCCCTTCTGGCCGGAGGTGGTAGTGCAGTCTTGCTATTTTAGTATTTGTATCCAGTGTCAGTAACTGTTTTTGTGGCAAATACCCCTAGGGGTGCCACATACTCGTTACTCGAGATTTCCCGAGCATGCTCGGGGGTCCTCCGAGTATTTTTTGGTGCTCGGAGATTTAGTTTTCATCGCCTCAGCTAAATGATTTACAGCTATTAGCCAGGCTACATGTGGGGGTTGCCTGTTTGCTAGGGAATCCCCACATGTAATCAAGAAGGCTAGTAGCTGTAAATCATCCAGCTGTGGTGAAGAAAACTAAATCTCCGAGCACCAAAAAATACTCGGAGGTCACCCGAGCGTGCTCGGGAAATCTCGAGTAACGAGTATATTCGCTCATCACTAGTCCCAACTAGTTCCTCTAAATCACAGTGAACTGAGCGAAGCCAAATACCTCTAGTTGGTACGTAACTGCATCACATATATACAACCATGTAACCGCTCTCTCGCACTGGCAATAAACCAGAATTTAGAAGAAGAGTGTCACAATTCTGAAGTCTGCAGTCAAATAAAGAGGCTGCAGACTTTGTGGTGTTCTTCAGTTGGAGACAGCATGGGCAAGGTTTTTATAAAAATGCCTGTTCCCATGATCACTATCTCCTAGAACATCCACTCGGCTCCCAGAGACCTTCTATGTCCCTGAAGAATTGGCAAGCCTCCTAGGTGGCAGAAAAGCCTCCTGAAACCCCCTTCCTTTGAGTGAGGCTAGGATGACTTGTCTTCAGATGGAGCCTAGTGTCCAGATGAAAATTCATGGGGCAAGAACCTCGAACGTGGAAGGAGACAAGGTGGTCATGCACAAAAATACTCCCAAAAGTTGGCAAGTATCTCATATATCCTTTTTGAGAGCATCCAGGAACACATGGGAAGAGGGAATCAATATCACCATTACACACTGAACGGGAAACCACTGGGTAAATCTGACAGGGAGAAGGACTTGGGGATCCTAGTTAATGATAAACTTACCTGGAGCAGCCAGTGCCAGGCAGCAGCTGCCAAGGCAAACAGGATCATGGGGTGCATTAAAAGAGGTCTGGATACACATGATGAGAGCATTATACTGCCTCTGTACAAATCCCTAGTTAGACCACACATGGAGTACTGTGTTCAGTTTTGGGCACCGGTGCTCAGGAAGGATATAATGGAACTAGAGAGAGTACAAAGGAGGGCAACAAAATTAATAAAGGGGATGGGAGAACTACAATACCCAGATAGATTAGCGAAATTAGGATTATTTAGTCTAGAAAAAAGACGACTGAGGGGCGATCTAATAACCATGTATAAGTATATAAGGGGACAATACAAATATCTCGCTGAGGATCTGTTTATACCAAGGAAGGTGACGGGCACAAGGGGGCATTCTTTGCGTCTGGAGGAGAGAAGGTTTTTCCACCAACATAGAAGAGGATTCTTTACTGTTAGGGCAGTGAGAATCTGGAATTGCTTGCCTGAGGAGGTGGTGATGGCGAACTCAGTCGAGGGGTTCAAGAGAGGCCTGGATGTCTTCCTGGAGCAGAACAATATTGTATCATACAATTATTATGTTCTGTAGAAGGACGTAGATCTGGGTATTTATTATAATGGAATATAGGCTGAACTGGATGGACAAATGTCTTTTTTCGGCCTTACTAACTATGTTACTATGTTACTATGTATATACGATTGATTCATGAGTAGGTGATAGAATAAGGACTTTAGTGTAAGGGTATGTGCACACGATGCAGATTTAGTGCAGAATTAGTGCAGTTCTGCAGCAGATTTTTCTGCTGCAGAAACGCTGCAGAACTGCACTGAGATTTAGGCTGTGTGCACACGCTGCGGATTTTGCTGCGGATCCGCAGCGGATTTAGCCGCTGCGGATCCGCAGCAGTTTTCCCAAAGTTTACAGTACAATGTAAACCTATGGGGAAAAAAAACCGCTGTGCACATGCTGCGGCAAAAGCCGCTCGGAAACGCTGCGGATTATTTTCCGCAGCATGTCAATTGATTGTGCGGATTCCGCAGCGGGTTTCAACCAGCACCAATAGGAAAGTGCTGGTGAAAACCCGCAGAAGAATCCGCTGAAGAAACCGCAAGAAAATCCGCAGTGAAAACCGCAGTGGTTTTGCACTGCGGATTTTCCAAATCCGCTGCGGAAAAATCCGCAGGAAAATCCGCAGCGTGGGCACATACCCTTAGGCTATATGCACATGTAGGAAATGTGGTGCAGAATTTTCTGCACTAAATCTGCATCTCCTGGCAGAATCCGCAGGTGCAGATTTTCTGCAGTTTTTGAGTGTTTTTGTTGCAGTTTTAGTGCAGTTTTAGTGCAGTTTTTGTGCAGATTTTACCACTGCAGATCTTTATCATGGAGGGGTGCAGAAACGCAGCAGAACTGCACAAAAGAAGCGACATGCACTTCTTTGAAATCTGCAGCGTTTCTGTGCGGATTTTTCTGCACCATGTGCACAGCTTTTTTTTTTTTTTCACGTTGATTTACATTGTACTGTAAGGCCGTCAGCTAAGCTCAAGAAGCGTGTTAAGGATTTCCTCTTACCGGTTGTTGAGCAGGCTCAGGAGCTCCCCCGCATGGTAAAGGTCATTCTTTGTTACTCGGCTGAAGCGGAACTCATTGAGGTTACAGAAGGTCACAGCTGGAAAGGTCATCCTGGCAGTGGCAATCTCATCCAGTTTGGTGACATGTGGATAATCAAAGTAATAGATGATCCTCTCAGTACACACAAACAGCAAAAGGGATAGTGAGCCTAGGAAACATAGTGCCCAGATCATCCGCCGACATGAGAAACGTTCATAGGAAAAGATGTGAGCAATGCCATGAAGTGTCGAGCCGCTGGCGAAGGCCTGAAGAGTCACTGGCTGGGGGCTGCCCAGCTCCTCTGCTTCCTTCACATCCATGCGGGCACTGGAAGGACAAACACAGCGGTATAAGACGAGACGTAGGGGATGAAGGCTTCCGATAACAGATAGTCTCCTATTAGAATATTCCGCTTGTTTTACTCCTATTTATATAGAAAATAATGTAAATTACAAACGTTTAGATGCTCGCTTGCCTTACACTGCTTTACACTAAATTCAATTAGCAACTAAACCTCCTCCACACACAGCAATATCCCCATTTGAACATATAACCTACAAAAAAGAAAATGGAGCAGATTGCATTAATGGAAATTTGTCATCAGGTTTCTGCTAACACATCTTAGAGCAGCATGTTGTATGTGTTACTTACTGTATTGGATGCTGTAGTTTTGATAAAATAACTGTTTTCTCTGTTGCAGATGTCTGAATGCTGAACTCTGTATAACCCCGCCCACACCACTGATTGGTAGCTTTATGCGTACGCTGTGCATAGGCAGAAAGTTGGCAATCAGTGATAGGGTGTGGTTGGACTACTTGGTAGCAGGTTTACTAGTCCTCTAGTTATAATTTACTACTGATAACATAGAGATTTTAGAACAACTACGCCAAACAGACCTGTAAGCGACACATCGCTGGAATCAGGGTCTGTGCCTTTCATTATGGTGTTTTCAGATTCGAAGCGGCAGAACATCCCCTTCAATAATCATGCACTGATCCTGAGTTACAGACTCAGTCTGGAGCTGTATTCAGAATTCTGTTGGCTTCAGAGCATTATTCTCTCGCCATTTTGGGGGTATGATAATTTAAAAGAAACGTTAACAATCCCGCTACATAATTAAAGAAGATCAGACAAAGGGCTCTGTTCACATGTCCAGTATTAAAAAAAAAAGCATCCATTACAAACGAAGCAAAAAAACAGATATCGTCCCTTTTGATCCATTTCTAATAGACTTTAATGTTAAAAAATCGGATGGAGTGGTCTGTACAAAAAAGGAGTTCAGACGGCGTTTTGTAATCAGGTTAAAAAATTGTTGGAAAGGAGGTGAATGGATAACATTTTATTACTCTTCCATTCCCACGAAAATGACTGGGTCTTGTACTGGGACATTTTATTTCCATTTTTATTATAACAAAGCAGATCTGAAAATAGAAAAAACTAGTAGAGATGTGAACAGAACCTTAAAATGTGTCGGCAAGATGCTGCTGGTGCAATAATGCAGACGGTTATTCACGAGAAGTACGAGGCAGGTACTTACCTATGTATGTATTTTATATGTATAGCACATACAAGGGCGTTACTTATAGTATTAAAGTAATATGCAAGTTCATAAATACGCTGCGACCATTATCAAACAAATATATATATATATATATACAATGGACGCAATCCAACATGGATTTCTCGGCCCCTGTTCATTTCAGGCCTGGGTATGCACATAAAGAGGTGAGTCGTTAGCGTTAGCGACCATCCTGATGGGGTACACCTTGTCAAGGAGGAAAGGCCATTAGGATTTTTTGCTAAAAAAAACAAAATCAGCTAAGTGTATAACTATCGTGGTATTTTTACATTTATTGATTTCAGTGTGCCATAGGGGTTTTACTGTATGTATATAATTATTGAAATTGTAAGTATATATAAAGCACAAAAACATACCGTTTTACATCTAAAACCTTGGATACAAAAATATACTCTGCCATCCAGCACCGGAAATGTCCACTCTGCAAAACACTAGCCATAGTGTGGACTGTTATGACCTGGTGGTTAGGACAATAATGGACCTGGTGGTTAAGAGCACACAGAAAGACCTGATAGTTATTACTAATACAGGACGAGCTCTGGGATGTGGGAGCTCTGCTGACCGCAATCCCTAATCCTATCACACACACTAGAAATAGCCGTGGATTGCTCCTAACGCTCCCTATGCAACTCGTCACAGCCTAAGGAACTAGCTAGCCCTAAAGATAGAAAAATGAAGCCTACCTTGCCTCAGAGAAATTCCCCAAAGGAAAAGGCAGCCCCCCACATATAATGACTGTGAGTTAAGATGAAAATCACAAACACAGAGATTAAATAGATTTAGCAAAGAGAGGCCCGACTTACTGAACAGACAGAGGATAGGAAAGGTAACTTTGCGGTCAGCACAAAAACTGCAAAAACCACGCAGAGGGCGCAAAAAGACCCTCCGCACCGACTCACGGTGCGGAGGCGCCCCTCTGCATCCCAGAGCTTCCAGCAAGCAAGACAAAAATCAAAATAGCAAGCTGGACAGAAAAATAGCAAACAAGAGAAAAACAAACAGGAACTTAGCTTCTGCAGGAGCAGACAGGTCACCAAAACGATCCAGGAGTGAACTAGACCAATACTGGAACATTGACAGGTGGCATGGAGCAATGATCTAAGTGGAGTTAAATAGAGCAGCCAGCTAACGAATTAACCTCGTCACCTGTGGAAGGAAACTCAGAAGCCGCAGCCCCACTCACAACCACCAGAGGAAGCCCATGGACAGAACCAGCCGAAGTACCATTCATGACCACAGGAGGGAGCTTGACAACAGAATTCACAACAGTACCACCCCCTTGAGGAGGGGTCACCGAACCCTCACCAGAGCCCCCAGGCCGATCAGGATGAGCCAAATGAAAGGCACGAACAAGATCGGCAGCATGAACATCAGAGGCAAAAACCCAGGAATTATCTTCCTGACCATAACCCTTCCACTTGACAAGGTACTAGAGTTTCCGTCTCGAAACACGAGAATCCAAAATCTTCTCTACCACATACTCCAACTCCCCCTCGACCAACACCGGGGCAGGAGGATCAATGGAGGGAACCATAGGCGCCACGTATCTCTGCAACAACGACCTATGGAACACATTATGGATGGCAAAAGAAGCTGGAAGGGTCAAACGAAATGACACAGGATTGAGAACCTCAGAAATCTTATACGGACCAATGAAACGAGGCTTAAACTTAGGAGAGAAAACCTTCATAGGAATGTGACGAGATGACAACCAAACCAAATCCCCAACACGAAGTCGGGGACCAACACAACGCCGGCGGTTAGCGAAACGTTGAGCCTTCTCCTGGGACAATGTCAAATTATCCACCACATGAGTCCAAATCTGCTGCAACCTATCCACCACAGTATCTACACCAGGACAGTCCGAAGACTCAACCTGCCCTGAAGAGAAACGAGGATGGAAACCAGAATTGCAGAAAAACGGCGACACCAAAGTAGCCGAGCTGGCCCGATTATTAAGGGCGAACTCAGCCAAAGGCAAAAAGGACACCCAATCATCCTGATCAGCAGAAACAAAGCATCTCAGATATGTTTCCAAAGTCTGATTAGTTCGTTCGGTTTGGCCATTTGTCTGACGATGGAAAGCCGAGGAAAAAGACAAATCAATGCCCATCCTAGCACAAAAGGATCGCCAAAACCTCGAAACAAACTGGGAACCTCTGTCCGAAACGATGTTCTCCGGAATGCCATGTAAACGAACCACATGCTGGAAAAACAATGGCACCAAATCAGAGGAGGAAGGCAATTTAGACAAGGGTACCAAATGGACCATCTTAGAGAAGCGATCACAAACCACCCAAATGACCGACATCTTTTGAGAGACAGGGAGATCCGAAATAAAATCCATAGAAATATGCGTCCAGGGCCTCTTCGGGACCGGCAAGGGCAAAAGCAACCCACTGGCACGAGAACAGCAGGGCTTAGCCGGAGCACAAGTCCCACAGGACTGCACAAAAGAACGCACATCCCGTGACAAAGACGGCCACCAAAAGGATCTAGCCACCAAATCTCTGGTACCAAAGATTCCAGGATGACCAGCCAACACCGAACAATGAACCTCAGAGATAACTCTACTAGTCCATTTATCAGGGACAAACAGTTTCTCCGCTGGGCAACGGTCAGGTCTATCAGCCTGAAATTTTTGCAGCACCCGCCGCAAATCAGGGGAGATGGCAGACAAAATTACCTCCTCTCTGAGAATACCCGCCGGCTCAGGAACACCCGGAGAGTCGGGCACAAAACTCCTTGACAGGGCATCAGCCTTCACATTCTTAGAGCCCGGAAGGTACGAAACCACAAAATCAAAACGGGAGAAAAATAGCGACCAACGAGCCTGTCTAGGATTCAACCGTTTGGCAGACTCAAGATAAGTCAAATTCTTGTGATCCGTCAAGACCACCACGTGATGCTTGGCTCCTTCAAGCCAATGACGCCACTCCTCGAATGCCCACTCCATGGCCAACAACTCTCGATTGCCAACATCATAATTGCGCTCAGCAGGAGAAAACTTCCTAGAAAAGAAGGCACATGGTTTCATCACCGAGCCATCAGAACTTCTTTGCGACAAAATAGCCCCTGCTCCAATCTCAGAAGCATCAACCTCGACCTGAAACGGGAGCGAAACATCTGGCTGGCACAACACAGGGGCAGAAGAAAAACGACGCTTCAACTCCTGAAAAGCTTCCACAGCCGCAGAAGACCAATTGACCACATCAGCACCCTTCTTAGTCAAATCAGTCAACGGTTTAGCAACACTAGAAAAATTACTGATGAAGCGACGATAAAAATTAGCAAAGCCCAGGAACTTTTGCAGACTCTTCACAGATGTCGGCTGAGTCCAATCATAAATGGCCTGGACCTTAACAGGGTCCATCTCGATATTAGAAGGGGAAAAAATGAAACCCAAAAATGAAACCTTCTGAACTCCAAAGAGACACTTTGACCCCTTCACAAACAAAGAATTCGCACGAAGGACCTGGAACACCATTCTGACCTGCTTCACGTGAGACTCCCAATCATCCGAGAAGACCAAAATATCATCCAAATATACAATCAGGAATTTATCCAGGTACTCTCGGAAGATGTCATGCATAAAGGACTGAAATACTGATGGAGCATTGGAAAGCCCGAATGGCATAACCAGGTACTCAAAATGGCCCTCGGGCGTATTAAATGCTGTTTTCCATTTATCGCCCTGTTTAATACGCACAAGATTATACGCCCCTCGAAGATCTATCTTGGTGAACCAACTAGCCCCTTTAATACGAGCAAACAAATCAGACAGCAGCGGCAAAGGATACTGAAACCTGACTGTAATTTAATTAAGAAGGCGGTAATCAATACAAGGTCTCAAAGAACCATCCTTCTTGGCCACAAAAAAGAAGCCTGCTCCTAACGGTGATGACGACGGGCGAATATGACCTTTCTCCAAGGATTCCTTTATATAACTCCGCATAGCGGCGTGTTCTGGCACAGATAAATTGAACAGTCGGCCCTTAGGAAACTTACTACCAGGAATCAAATTAATAGCACAATCACAATCCCTATGAGGAGGTAGGGCACTGGATTTGGGCTCATCAAATACATCTCGGTAATCCGACAAAAACTCCGGGACTTCAGAAGGGGTGGATGACGAAATAGACAGAAATGGAACATCACCATGTACCCCCTGACAACCCCAGCTGGACACAGACATAGATTTCCAATCCAATACTGGATTATGGACTTGTAGCCATGGCAACCCCAAAACGACCACATCATGCAGATTATGCAACACCAACAAGCGATTATCCTCCTGATGTGCAGGAGCCATGCACATGGTCAATTGGGTCCAGTACTGAGGCTTATTCTTGGCCAAAGGCGTAGCATCAATTCCTCTCAATGGAATTGGATACTGCAAGGGCTCCAAGAAAAAACCACAGCGCCTAGCAAACTCCAAGTCCATCAAATTCAGGGCAGCGCCTGAATCCATAAATGCCATAACAGATTAGGATGACAAAGAGCAAATCAGAGTAACGGACAAAAGAAATTTCGACTGTACCGTACCAATGGTGGCAGACCTAGCGAACCGCTTAGTGCGCTTAGGACAATCGGAGATAGCATGAGTGGATTCACCACAGTAAAAACACAGCCCATTCCGACGTCTGTGTTCTTGCTGTTCAGCTCTGGTCAAAGTCCTATCACATTGCATAGGCTCAGGTCTATGCTCAGATAATACCGCCAAATGGTGCACAGCTTTACGCTCACGCAAGCGTCGATCGATCTGAATGGCCAAAGACATAGACTCATTCAGACCAGCAGGCATGGGAAATCCCACCATGACATCCTTAAGGGCTTCAGAGAGACCCTTTCTGAAAATTGCTGCCAGGGCACATTCATTCCACTGAGTGAGTACAGACCACTTCCTAAACTTCTGACAATATATCTCTACCTCATCCTGACCCTGACACAGAGCCAGCAAGATTTTCTCAGCCTGATCCACTGAATTTGGTTCATCATAAAGCAATCCAAGCGCCAGAAAAAACGCATCAACATCACGCAATGCCAGATCTCCTGGCGCAAGGGAAAATGCCCAGTCTTGAGGGTCGCCACGTAACAAAGAAATAATGATTTTCACTTGTTGAACAGGGTCACCTGAGGAGCAAGGTTTCAAAGCAAGAAACAATTTACAATTATTTTTGAAACTCAGAAACTTAGATCTATCCCCAAAAAACAAATCAGGAATTGGAATCCTAGGCTCTGACATCGGATTCTGAACCACAAAATCTTGAATGTTTTGTACCCTTGCAGTGAGATTATCCATCCAAGAGGACAGACCTTGAATGTCCATACACACCTGTATCCTGAACCACCCAGAGATCTAGGGGAAAAGAAAGGCAAAACACAGTGCAAAGAAAAAAAAATGGTCTCAGAACCTCTCTTATCCCTCTATTGAGATGCATTAATACTTTGGGCCACCTGTACTGTTATGACCTGGTGGTTAGGACAATAATGGACCTGGTGGTTAAGAGCACACGGAAAGACCTGATAGTTTTTACTAATACAGGACAAGCTCTGGGACGTGGGAACTCTGCTGACCGCAATCCCTAATCCTATCACACACACTAGAAATAGCCGTGGATTGCTCCTAACGCTCCCTATGCAACTCATCACAGCCTAAGGAACTAGCTAGCCCTAAAGATAGAAAAATAAAGCGTACCTTGCCTCAAAGAAATTCCCCAAAGGAAAAGGCAGCCCCCCACATATAATGACTGTGAGTTAAGATGAAAATCACAAACACAGAGATGAAATAGATTTAGCAAAGAGAGGCCCGACTTACTGAACAGACAGAGGATAGGAAAGGTAACTTTGCGGTCAGCACAAAAACTACAAAAACCACGCAGAGGGCGCAAAAAGACCCTCCGCACCGACTCACGGTGCGGAGGCGCCCCTCTGCATCCCAGAGCTTCCAGCAAGCAAGACAAAAATCAAAATAGCAAGCTGGACAGAAAAATAGCAAACAAGAGAAAAACAAACAGGAACTTAGCTTCTGCAGGAGCAGACAGGTCACCAAAAGATCCAGGAGTGAACTAGACCAATACTGGAACATTGACAGGTGGCATGGAGCAATGATCTAAGTGGAGTTAAATAGAGCAGCCAGCTAACGAATTAACCTCGTCACCTGTGGAAGGAAACTCAGAAGCCGCAGCCCCACTCACAACCACCAGAGGAAGCCCATGGACAGAACCAGCCGAAGTACCATTCATGACCACAGGAGGGAGCTTGACAACAGAATTCACAACAGTGGACCCACCTCAGCAAGTGATTGGATGAATACGAACTGTAACCGGGTCTACCAAGCTGGGGTACCTTTTTCAGTACCACCCCGTGTTTCAGGAGGTCCACTCTGCTTTGGCTGGAGTCTGAATGAAGGACGCTGGCTGGAATTCCTTGATTACATGGGCGCATATAAAATCTCACTGCTTCTCCACGTATTTCCAGTCTGACAACACTTTATTCACAGGACACAGAATATATCACACAGTTACAGAGGGCAGGCCAATAGAAAAGCGGCAGGCCAGACATACATTACAATAGCCGCAGGGGGCCGGAGCCTGCCGATATTTACTGTGGGAATTACAAAGGTGGGGGGAGGACAGAAGGGGAACATCTTGTCCCCTCTGCCCAGGGGCGCAGCCTGTGGGCTGATGCATCTCACATGGAACCTATTATAGATACATATAACTGCACAACATATTATGGGTGCTGAGTGGTTCCGTAACACGTAACACACACTAACTGCCATTTCTGGTCTGAGTCCTTGTAGAAATAATTTGTACCCACTGGACCAACCCTCTAAGCTACCTTGATTTTGGACATTACTTACAGGTGATTGGTAAACTGTCGGGATTGTGAAGAATGCATCCATCAGTGGCTGTTGATAGGATGATAATGTCACATGACCACCTAAAAACATAGTGCAGGCATCACTGGAACAAGCCCCTGCCGGTCAGTCACAAGATTATATGTTTTTTTTTATTTTATCTGGGGTACAGCATTTAAAAAGGGCTGTCCAACAGTGGACCCCAGTTTAATAGCATACCTTGCAGAGTTCATAGAGGAAGTCACCAAGTATTTCACAAACCACAAATGGCATAAAAGATTGCTTTATCATAGACTATCATTAAATTCTTACTATCACCCTAGCCAATGAAGAGTGGCACAGCAGGGACCTGTTTTACCTGTAACTGTGGCTCCTATGAATGCTTATTTAACAGTAAAAAAAACCATGTTCCTCAGAGATCTTTTATAATCTCTCAGAGATCAAGTGATGTAAAAATTAAAAATATTTATAAAACATATGTTATTACTTTCATAATGCGTAATAAAAAAATACAGTAGTTCCCAATACAATACATACTTACAATGTGTCACCAATTTTCTAAATAAATATTTTTCTAAAGGTGCAATTGACATGAAATTATCATCAGATATCTGTAACAAGCCATCCAATCCACACAGGTAAAGAAGTCAAACCATAGATGTCCAGAAATGACACAGGGAAACGTATTGAACACTCTGAAATGTATTTCATTCTTAGTATGAAAGCCTTTGTTGGTTCTGACAGCATGAAGAAGCCTCCAGTATAGAGAAACTAGTCGCATGCATTGCTCAGGAGTGATTTTGGCCCATGCTTCCACACAAACACTCTTCGAATCCTGAAGGTTCGGTGGGCTCGTTCTATGAACTCTGAGCTTTGGTTCCTTCCATAAATGTCCTAATGGATTCAGGTCAGGTGATTGGCTGGGCCATTCTAGTAGCTTTATTTTCTTTGAAACCAATTGACAGCTTTTTTGGCTGTGTGTTTGTGATCACTGTCTTGCTGACATGTCCACCATCATTTCATCTTCATCATCCTGCTGGATGGCAGATTTTTATTCAGAATGGTATATTTGTCCATTCATCCTTCCTTCATTTACTGGTATGTGAAGTTTTCCAGTGCCATATGCTGAAAAGCAGCCCCACACCATGATATCCCCACCTCCAAACTTCACTGTTGGTATGGTGTTTTTTTGGGTGATATGCAGTGCCTTTTGTCCTCCAAACGTGGTGTATATAGTGGCATCCAAAGAGCTCAATTTTGGTCTCTGACCAGACTATATTTTCTCAGTATTTGACAATCTTGTCTAAATGTTGTTGAGCTAACTTTAAATGCACTTGAACATGCTTTGCATTCAGAAATGGAGTTTTGTGTGGTGAGTGTACATACAAGCCATTAAGGTTGTATGCATGACTTATAGTTTTCTTGAAAACAATTGCACCTGCTAATTCCAGGTCTTTCTATAGCTCTGTGTAGGTGATCCTTGGCTCTTGGACAACTCTCCTGATAATTCTTTTTACTCGTTTGTCTGAAAAATTGCAGGAAGCCCCTGATCATGACCGGTTTATAGCTTTTTCCACTTGCGGATCATGGCCCCAACAGTGCCCACTGAAATGTTCAGTAGTTTTTAAATTTTTCTGCAACCAATGCCATCAGTATGTTTTGCAACAGTAAGGTTGCAAAGGTCTTGAGATTGCTCACTGGTTTTACCCATCATGAGATGTTTCTTGTGTGGCACTTTAGTAATGAGATGCCTTTTTATAAGCCATCAGTCATCAGTTGAACCAGCTGATATTATGTTTCACTAAGAGGCAGGATTGCTTTCTAATTACTGATCAATTTCAGCTGATGTCATGACTTTCCATGGCTTTTTGCAGCTCTCTTCATGTGTTTAATACTGTTTTCCTGTGTCATTTCTCATTACTACACAACTTACTTTATGGACATCTATGATTTGATTTCCTTGCCTGTGTGAATTGGATGTGTTGTTACTGACATCTGATTATAATTTCATGCCAATAGTACCTTTAGAAATATATTTACTTAGAAAATTGGTGATGTGTCCAATACTTATTTCATCCACTGTATAACAAAAAAAAAAATACACGTATTAGGTATCAAAATGACTGTAATAACCTGACACTTCATTCAATAGCTTGTTTAGTGTAAAATGTCAAAAGTAAAAGTATAAATAATAACAAAAAATAAAAAAATGATTTTTTGTTATATTTGCATTGCAAATAAATATTTTCTAAACTACACAGTAATTTATATATATCTAAAAACAACTCTAAAATATTACAATTTATTTAAACTAATATGCCAAAAAGAACCCCAGAAGCAGAAAAAGAATAATGTTAGTTGGGGTCTGAGGTTGAGGACTTTGTGGCTATCTTTCTATTCATCAAGAGTGACTATTGATTTCCTTGCATATTTATGAGTTTTGGCTTTATTATGAATAATTAACTTTATTATATTAGAACAATACTTTGTCCTTGTTCATGCATTTGTCCTGAGCTTATTATGCCATTTTTTGGTTATTTTTTTACTTTTATAGATCACGATGTTTTAACTTTACATCAGCATCTAAATTCATCATTTTTAATCGTCGTGTATTTGTTATAAAATTGGTAATTGATACATTGTTTAAGAATATTGGAATTTACTCATTATGACTCATAATTTAATATTACAATTTACTCTGCATAAAACAAAGCCACATCAATGTAAAAAATATGCCTGCTAAAACAAAAAAAAAACAAAAAAAAGAAAAAAAAAATGACTGGTCATCAAGGCCCAGTCAGGCCTAGTTACCGAGAGGTTAAATGACTTCAGACATCCCAGAGACTCATGTTTTAGGTAGTCTGGTGAATTGTAAAAATAAGATGTAGTCTAAGGCCGGTTTCACACATCAGTGGCTCCGGTACCCCCCCCCCCCCCCGCTGTTAATAAAATACTCACCTGGCTCCCTGGCAGCGTCCTGACCTCGCCGCAGCTTCTCCTGTATGAGCGGTCACGTGGTGCCGCCGATTACAGTCATGAATATGCGTCTCCACCTCCCATAGGGAAGATATGAATGGCGGCTTCAGCACCAGATGCAGGGGACAGCGCTTATCTCTAGCGCTGTCTCCTGCACGCTCCGTGTGTTACCCAGTTGGCACACGGCTGCCGCACGTGTGCCACACGGATAGCCTACGTGAGCTCACGGACACGGATAATTCCGGTACCGATTTTTCCGGTACCGAAATTAACTGGACGTGTGAGACTGGCCTAAGGCAGACACAGAATAAAAATTTTTGTAGCAATTTTTGTGAAACTTTAGTCTTCTTTTGGTCATTTTTCCCTCCTCATCTGTCTTCTATGTAAAGAATTCATATTCCACGGCAGCCAAAGATTGTTATTCAAATCCATAATAAGAAATAAGCCATAAATACACAGTAATGCGCACCTTGTGACAAATGAACATTTCTCCGTGACAAGAACTAATGCAAAATAGCCTACAAGACAACGACATCAACAAGAAGATGAGGACAAGAGATTGGAGATCGCATCTCTCCTCACAGTCTTGTGAGTCAGATAATAAATGCAAGTCTGTGAATATCTCTAGAGAAACATCTGAGCTCTTCACCAGTTGAACGTATTCGCAGATGTGTGTGGCTTATAGTAAATTGCTCCTATACTGCACATATTTGCAATTGTGTCTTAAGACGCTGTGTGCTGCACAATGCTGCATAAGGATAATCTTACAAAAAGGAAACCATAACCCTATGCGTTTGGTTATCACTAGATGAGGGAGATTGTTCTATGCTGGTGCTCCATACAAGTTCAGAGTGCTACCTCTACCTGCACCAGCACATCTACAGGATGTACAGTGTAAACAAAAAGTCTACACACCCCTCTTAAAATGCTGAGTTTAAGTCATTAAAATAAAATAACACCAAGAAGAATCATTTCAGAACTTTTTCCACCTTTAATGTCACCCACCTTTTAGATAAATCCATTCAGAAACAAAGTGAAATCATTTGCGGGTGAAGAAAAATATCAAAACTAAAATAATATGGTTGCATAAATGTGAACACCCTCTCATAATTGGAGAGGTAGTTATGTTCAGAATTAGCCAATCACATTTGTTCTCATGTTAAATTGTAGTTAGCACACAGCTGTCATCCTTCACAGTGATTCTGATTAACCCCATATAACGCTTAACTGTTCTAGTAGGATTTTCCTGGCATCTTTTTAGCTGTATTTTACTGGAGAAGCCATGATCCATAAACAGCTTACAACACAGCAAAGCGATCTCATTGTTGAAAGTTATCAATCAGGAAAACGGCACAAAACAATTTCCAAGGCATCAGCTATACTACGGAACGCTGTGAAGATGATCATCAAGAAGTGGCTTAAATTTAGTACAACGCTGACATTATCAGGAACTGGACGTCTCTCCAATTGTTTGGGAGGATGCCAATGGACCTGCAGCAACACTAAAGGAGCTGCAGCAATTACTGATTGTGTACTGCATGTGACAACAATCTCCTGTATTCTTAAGATGTCTGGATTGTGGGGTAAAGTAGCAAGCCAGAAGCCTTATCTTACAAAGAAAAACATCCAGATCCACCTATGTTTTACCAAAACTTACATGAAGTTTACAAAAAGCATATGGGAAAACATGTTATGGTGTGATGAGACCAAAGTTGAACTTTTTGGCCATAACTTCAAAGGGCACGTTTGGCATAAAGCCAACATTAAGCATCACCATAAGAACAATTTAGAATGAGGAGATCCAGCTGAACACATTTCAAACACCATGTGTTCTTAGACTCAGAAACCGAGTCTAAGAACACATGGTGTTCGAAACGCATTCAGGTCCTCTCCGGGCAATCTTCCTCCGGTGATTCCAGCTAGGCATACCGGCTCCGGTGTACATAGCAGTCATGTTACTATTTTAAATTGGATAGAAATAAAGCATCTGGATTTTACTTCTTGAAGCTGGATCTCCTCATTCTAAAGTGCTCTTCACAGCGTCTGGCATAGACTGCATTGCACTGGAAATGTTTAGTAACATAGTAACATAGTTAGTAAGGCCGAAAAAAGACATTTGTCCATCCAGTTCAGCCTATATTTCATCATAATAAATCCCCAGATCTACGTCCTTCTACAGAACCTAATAATTGTATGATACAATATTGTTCTGCTCCAGGAAGACATCCAGGCCTCTCTTGAACCCCTCGACTGAGTTCGCCATCACCACCTCCTCAGGCAAGCAATGCCAGATTCTCACTGCCCTAACAGTAAAGAATCCTCTTCTATGTTGGTGGAAAAACCTTCTCTCCTCCAGACGCAAAGAATGCCCCCTTGTGCCCGTCACCTTCCTTGGTATAAACAGATCCTCAGCGAGATATTTGTATTGTCCCCTTATATACTTATACATGGTTATTAGATCGCCCCTCAGTCGTCTTTTTTCTAGACTAAATAATCCTAATTTCGCTAATCTATCTGGGTATTGTAGTTCTAGGGGTGAGCTGAATTATTCCCTCTTTTTTTCATGTATCACCAAAAGAACACCATACCCACAGTGAATTATGGGGGAGGTATTATTATGTTTTGGGGCTGTTTTTTTGCCAGCTGGGATTATGGCTTTAATCATGGTGTAGGGGATAAAGTTACAAATATCAATCAATTTTGCAACAAAACCTTCAGTCCTTGCTTAAAAAGTGGATGAGAAGAAGAATTCCCTGGAAAAGTTGTGGAATGATTTTTCTTGGTATGATTCCTTTACATGACAACATACTGTCATTTTAATAGGGGTGTGTAGACATTTTACATTCACTATAGGTCTGGTTGATGAATTTAAAAGCAATGCCAAGTTGAAAGTTAATAAATATAACGTAAATCACACATGATACGACACTTAACCCCTGCCTACCTCTAGGACTCATTCAGTCATCAGTGAGTTTTCTCATAAGTCAAAAAATGGAACTTTGTTTGTGTTTTGGATAAAAGTTCCACCAGTGTGTCAGTTTTTACCATCAGTGTTTTATCGGGGATTTTCTCGTATGAAAAAATAAACTGAAAAGCTTCTCTGATCCAACACAATGTTAATCACAGACAGTACACTAATGACATCCATCGGCTGTTTGTGATTTTTCACAGACCCGAAGACTTGTATGGGCAACTTGGATCCAAGACTCATCTTAAAAACAGACAAGTCTGTGATTTTTTTGGTTGGCTAAAAAAGCACATGTGAATAGATCTATAGAACACACGATTCATGGATGTCTGACTGACACGGATAGAAACATAGCCATTAGAGCTTATGTTGTTATTCACATGGCCGTGTTATTTTCAGACTGAGTGGTCCGCCAAACATCACTGAGACATGTCTGTTTTAATCCAAGTTACGACTCAAAATTAGCCATACAAGTCGATTTGTCAATGAAAATCAGGAACAGAGAATGAATGCCATTAATGTACAATCCGTGTGCAAATTTGTTTTTCATCAGTAAAAAACACTAATGGTTACTCGGATCCAAAACACTGATGAATAATGTTCCATATTTTTAGACTTTTAGACAAGAAAAATCGCGGAAGTCGTAATGAAGCCTTACAGAAATTGTCGGTTGGCCAGAAAAATGTTGTAGTATATAATTAGACATTCCTCTCAAATCCCTAATGATTTAAGACAAATAATTCCACTTCATTATCTTTAAAACGGACATCTCACCCCCTTTATTTCTTTTGGAAATGTATAAATAATTTGACAAATGGATTTTACCATTACACTTGCCATCGGGACATGTCCCTACACAGTCTTTTTTGACCCATTGTAAGACAGACCTGTTAACGAGGATCATATTATTGCTCAGTTGTCAATTTAGTTATACATTTCCAGGAGGAATAACAGAAGGAGAGTACAGGGCAAAGTTCCATAGGAATATAGGAAGGCAAGACATGTCAGGAGAGCAGCAGATCCTCGTCAGATGGCATTTTGCTTTTCCCAGCTGTGAGTTTGCAGTGAATACGGTGGTGATATTACTACTTATTACAGATTCAACATATTTTTGGAGTAATTATTTTGACATCATGGATACTTGTTTTCATGAATATCCTTTTTCACACTGGGTAAATTATTGCTGCCATCTACATGATGAGTTGGATTTTTTTGTTCAGCATTTATTCCTTACGATTTTTTTTTTGTCTTGTTAACCTCTTCAGAAGTGTCTCATCCTGGATCCATAATATTTTTAGATTTATGCTGATGTAGCTGTATGTGCGCTTGTTGTTTTTTGTGGGATGAGTTGTATCTATCAGTTTGGAGTATGTATAACTTATAATCCAACTTTTTATTAATTCTTTATTCAGAAAAAGAGAAAAAGAAACAGCAATTCTGGTGCTGTTTTTGACGGTTTCAATTCTATATTATCTATGTGCTGCACAAATAAAGTGGTAAAAGGAACCTGTCATGTGCTTTTTAGCATGTAAACTATCCCTAGTGTGTCGGTAGTGATGCAATATGCATCACTAACATGTTTTTTTCATTAAAAATGGTGGTCTAATAATGTGCAAACAGCACTTTATATAGTTATATTGTACCTGCTCACGGTTGTCGAGGCCCACACAATTTACGCCAACGTCACTCAAATCCACTTTGAAAATGCCTGCTCTTGCTCAGTGTATCATAAATGTGAGCTTGCACAGTCAGGATCTGGGAGCCGCGCATGCGCCGTGACGAGCTGCTCCCCGCGCGTGCTCTCTGAAGCTGTGTACTACCCAGATTTACTGACTGTGCTGCCAAAGATGCTTGTCACAAAGCAAGCGTGGGAAGCCGCTAATCATGGCGCACGCATGGCTCCCCGATCAAGACTGCGCAAGCGCACATGCACGATTGACATATCTCCCGACAATCAGTTGGCTGGGATTTCCACACACGTTAGATTGTCATCTGAACCCGTTGACATCGGCTAGGGCATCTGATAAAAGTTAAAAGAAAAATAGTTTTAAAAATATAAAGAAATAAAAGAATATAAAAGTTCAAATCAAATCACCTGCCTTTCGCCACATTCAAAATAAAACAATTAAAAAAAAAAATCAAACATACACATATTTGGTATCGCCGCGGTCAGAATCACCCGATCTATCAATATAAAAAAGGATTAACCTGATCGCTGAACAGCATAGCGGGAAAAAAATCGAAACGCCAGAATTACATACATAAAACATATGCACTGCAATGTCAAAACAACTTGCTGTGTTTATGTTCTGTCTTTTTTAACTTCTTTTAATATGAAAGCTGTGAAGACCCTAAAAGAAATGACCGGACCATTCTTCTGATGGCTTTCAGCTCACTACTTTAAAGACACATAAAAAAATGTCAGGGTCAAAGTACCTGATAAAACCACCAAAAAGATGCCAAGCAGACATTACAGGAAAAATACTTCTGATGTTTTCTTGAAGCATCTTCCTCTGTGCAAATAAATACAGCACCTTACAGTTCACATCCAGCAAAGTGGATGGGATTTATAGAAATCTCATGTACTCTGTGGTTGTTTTATAACACTGACCTCTGCTCCATGTCAACTTATTTTGCACACTGAGTTTTATGGGAGGGTTTTCTCCATACAATTACTTTAGATGCAGAAAATCATCAGGTAAAATACGCATATGCATTTTTAGTGCTTTTCCGCTACAGAAATACATTAAAAACACGTGTAATCCACACATGACTGTATCAATAAAATTTTGTGAAGTCAAAAACCATGAAGTATCAAAAACAAAAAAGAGACAAAATTCGCAGTATCCAAAACTTGATCAAATGCATGTAAAAAATCCCAAGTAACATAATTTACCTAATAGATAATAGGCTCCCTTGCGTTTTATTGATCCATAGCATCACCATTTTTCAATATCTGGGGCTGGGTGAGGGCCAATTTTTTGCGCGCTGTTCAGATGTGTTTATTGATACCATTTTGGTGCAGATACAGTGTTTGATCACCTGTTGTTGCATTTTAGTGCAGTGTTGCGGAGACCAAAAAAACGTAATTCTGGTGTCTTTACTTTTTTTCTCCCTACACTGTTTACCGATCTGATTAATTCTTTTTATACATTGATAGATCGTGTGATTCTGAACGCGGCGATGCCAAATATGTGTATTTTTTTTTAAATTGTTTTATTTTGAATGGGGCAAATGGGGTGCGATTTGGGAGACTTTAAGCTGAGATCATTCGATCGCTTGTGCTACACAGAGCAGGTGCTTCATGATCGTGTTGAATGCCACTGTCAGAGATTGACAGCGACATTTAGCAGCCATGGGTGGATAACGATTCCACCCACGGCTGTTAGGGGCACATGTCAGCTGTTGAAATCAGCTGATATGTGCTGGAAAAGATGGTGGCTCAGTGCTGGAGCCCACATCAAAGGGAGAGACACAGCATGTGCCGTACATGTATAGCGCATGTCATGAAGGGGTTAATTGGTCATTGTTGCTTCAACAATCTTTGCATAAATCAACAGTAAAAAACATTGTGATATATCTTATCATAAAAATATTCTTTTTCCACTTATGAGCCACTTATCTCCCCCAGCTGACACAGGTGATGTTAGTAGTAGTATATATAGGTATGAGTAGTAACTGTAGCTAGTGGTAATAGTAATAGTAGATAAGTGGTTTTAGTAGTAGTAGTAGCTATAGCAGGAGCTATAATAACATTACTATTAGTAATGAGCTATATATAATATTAGTAGCACCTATATGTGATATAAGTAGTAGCACCTGTAGGTAACACCAGTAGTAGCTGTAGGTAATATTAGTAGTTACAACTATAAGTAATACCAGAAGTAGCTATAGCAGTAGTGTGTATAAGTGATATTAGTAGTAGAAGTTGCAGGTAACCGTTGTAGATAGCTATAGATCAAGTTGTGACAGAATAATTAATATTAGTAGTCGTAGCTGTATTATAGTAGCTATAATGTTAGTAGTAGATGTTACATGATAGTAAGAGTAGCTATAAGGCTGGGCGCACACCACGTTTTAGCCACACATCAGTGGCAATATCAAGGCTTCTGTTGGAAGCTCTGAAAAACAAGATTCCGGAGTATCCACTTATGGGGCCAATGGTTTTTAAAGAGAACCTGACAGCGGATACATGCTGCAAACACCACGTATCAGACACTGACTGCATGATTTCAGCCAGGTGTGTTTGAAATGCTGCCAAAGACAAAGCCGCGCGAACAGTGAACTAGTCAGACAGGCGGGTCCCCGGCGGCTTCTCGCTGCCTTGTAGTAATCCCTACTACCCTACCCCCCGAGGAAGCCATCAGCGCGAAACGTGCGTTGGGGTTCTTGACAGCGTACACATCTTCTCCATGTACTATATTTGGCACTTTCTGTAGGCATGTGGCACTTTATTTAGACTGATTTAAGGTCAGGCACATGTAATTTTGTCCTTTGACTCTGAGCATCACAGGTACCATACTCCCTATTGAACTTAGGCCAGTTTTGCATGCACTGTTCATTCGGGTAATCACGCCTGTGTCTCCCTGATTTAGTTTATAGTGCCTCTGTATTATTATCAGTACCCACACCTCTGATTGTGCCGCCCTGGTGCAATGCCATCTTTGGCAACACGTGGTTTTTAGGTGCGTCGTTTTTGTCATTGTGTCATCACCATTCTTTCTTTCCAAACACGTAATTTTTTACTTGTTTTGTCTATATTTGTTCAATAAAAGTTTGCATTTTTATAATTAAGTTCACAGTTTCTGATTTTTGAGACGTTCTGCTCCACGGGTC
This sequence comes from Ranitomeya imitator, assembly GCF_032444005.1. NCBI lineage: Eukaryota > Metazoa > Chordata > Amphibia > Anura > Dendrobatidae > Ranitomeya > Ranitomeya imitator. The sequence continues at coordinate 735,371,704 of NC_091284.1, read as the reverse complement.
TCTGTAGGATCTATTTATAATGGGAGTTGTCCTGTGCTTATTTTGTACTCCAGCACTTTTTCTGTATGGGGAATAATTGTATGTGTTCTGGAGATGTCGGTTTGTGTTAAACTCGTAGTAACCCCTGTAGCACCCAGTCTATCCCAATACATGCATCCAGGGAGAGACCTGTCACATAAGGAAAGCAGGAGGGGAGAAGCCGCCAGGGACCGCCTGTCTGACCAGTATCCTGTGTGGCTTGGTCTCCAGCAAATTTAAGTTATGTTTTTCTCTGAAACGCCTTAGCTAAATTAGTAGTAGTAGATACAAGTAGTAGTACTGACGGGAAGTATAAGAAGTAGTAGGAGATATATGGTATGTAATGTTAGTAGTAGATCTAATATGTATTATTACCAGCAGTAGCTATACGTAATAATAGCAGTGGGTATTATATGTAATTGTAGCAAATCTAGCAATTAGTACTAGTTATAGGTAATATTAGTGGTAATAGCTATAAGTAACATTAGCAGTATATACTACATGTCATATTATTAATGAAGCTATATTGAATATATGCAGTATGAGTAGTAGTATCTGTAAGTACTGTAATATAACTAGTAACTATAGGTAATATTAGTGATAACTATAGGTAATATTGGTAGTAATAGCTATAAGTAACACCAGCAGTATATATTACATGGCATATTATTGATAATGGTATATGGAATATATATAGTATCTGTACGTACTCTAATATAACTAGTAACTATAGGTAATGTTAGTAGTATATGTTATATATAGCATTAGCAGCAGTAGATATAACTGGTAATCTTAGTATTAGTAGCTATAAGGAACAGTAGTAGTAACTAAGTGTTAGTAATGCTAATAAGAAGTCTTGGTACATTGCCTGCGATATTAGTACTGATACAATAAATACAGAGTGGTGAAAGAATAAGTGAGAAATAAGAAGTGCTGACTAAGCAGCCTCCATAGTGACCCGCGTGGTTTGTGGGGCCGCCAGCCCATGATATATGGCTCTGTGCAATGAGTAAGAACACTTTAATCTCTGTCTAAAGAATTTCCATATTTATTTTCTCTGATTCAAGTATCCATATTTATCCCCTGTGAGCTGTGTAATGTATTCTCTCTGTTATCAGCCATTCAGGCTGCAGTAAGACTGGCTGTGGTGCTCTTCAATGGATTTAATGCCTGAAAATCTAAAAATGTTTTTGTGGTCACCATGTTATCTCCCTTCTCCTCGTCATTTCTGTGCAGTAACTCTTCACTTCTGTGACGTGCCAGCTTCAGCTTTACGGTTCCCTTAATTGTCGCTGTAATTGAAGTGTAGTGACCATGTGGCGCAGCGCGAATGGCAGCACTTAAAGGCATGGGTTTTGTGAGGTATTTTTCATGATCGTTTCTAAAGTCCTGTCATTTATCGCTGGACAACTGATCAGCTCCAGTTAGAGCCACACATGGCGGGGAATGCTGACCCAGCCTGCCCACACAACACTACATGGAAGTGGCTAAAGACTCCCACAGTGACAGTGAATAGTCCAGGATAAAGGCTCACTTCACTGTGTGACCCCAACAAAGCACTGCAGATGAAGGAGGCAGCTTGTGTGGCGGCAGTGCTGGGTGCACACATGTAGCAGAGCTGAGTTTACTTCTTGTATCGTCATATTAGTGTCAGGGTAGTAGGTTTATATTTCTATCATACAGCTTAATGGAAACCCACAGAGAACAGTGTAACGTAATTATACAATATGGCAAACTCAGCTCCGCTACACCCGTACATAAACATATCCCTATGTAAGAAACAGGTTGACAAATAGCTATTTATTCCTTATAGATCTATTTTACCAGTTTCTATTGCTGAATTTGATGTAATAGCTGTCACCTATAAATGGCTAATTTTAATAATAATAATAATAATAATAATAATAATATATTACAAGAACTTCCATACAATACAATTTGCACAGTAGTATATAAGCAATATACGGAACCGTTTTATATACACATTTTTATAGAGAGAGCAATAGATATTATATATATTAATATATAAATATTTTGTATTTATTTAATACAGTCACTTAGTTATTAGTGTCATACAGATAATCATTTTATACATGAATAAACCTTGTTATAACACAGCTGAAAAAGTGATATCCAAGAAAGAAGAATAGAGACGCACATGCAGAACAGGTGCATATAAGACATAATTGCACATTAATAGCTCTAAGTACATAGGAATTAAGAAGGGACGGACACAGATACAGAACCATGAGTGAGTGGTACAGCGTACAGGCACGGGCAGCCTGGACATGCCAGGAAAGGAAATAGCACTGATGTGGATGGGACGTCTCCCCTTCATGAGTGACTTAGCTGCTACCCTCCTGTATGCACTGGCACACCTACCCGTATCTACATAAAAAAAACCCTCAGGTACCACCTTAAATTTTTAATTTTCCCAATACAGCCGATAGCAACCCCCCCCCCATATTACTCAATGCATGATGCATATGCATGAAAGACTTTGGACTATGTGATCATAGACATCCACAATGTGATCAGCGCTCTACATGAGATGCCGGTAACAGCTAAGTAAAATAAAAGAGAAGCCAACTACCCACATCGCATCTAAATGACTATTAATAAGCCAGGACCCTGGATGCAGACGCATGACTGAGCCCTATACAGTGACACAACTCGGAGCACAACAATCTGCCCCAACACCATAATGTAGATGTGGACGTAGAGCCGGATGATGAGTGTGTGTGATGGGGAGGCTACAGAGCCGGCTGCATGTCACCTATGGCTCACTCACATAGACACATGCAGATGTTGGAGCTGTAGACCATGTATGCATGCACAGTATGGATGATGCACGTTGAGGATGAGGAGGCTGACATGCTGGGAGAGGGCGATCAATGCTGATCATACATGCATTGTGTGCTAGACATTAGAGCACAGCAGCACTCACCTGCAGGCAGGGCCAGTCTGATCACACTCTGCACTGAGGAGACAGATCGCACATAGCAGCACTCCCCCCGCACCGCAGAGACAACACACAGGACCCCCACACCTTACCGCAGACTCACACACACAACACCCTGCTGCAGGCGCTCACACACACGCAGGCTGCAAGGCACAAAGGCAGAGATGTCCCTGTCAGCCCCTCAGTCACAGTGTGCCAGTGTGAGGCGAAGAAATGCTCCGTCCCTGCGCTACGCCTGTGTGGATATGTCTGTCCCCTCTGTGTGTGTTGCATGCGTCTATCTCCTCATTACTGGGATGTGAGTGTGTGTGACCAGCTCCCTTCCCCCAAAACCAGCTGCTTCCCAATAGCAGCAAGAAGCCGCCACTGTTTAGGACCAATATAGGAGAGATTAACCCCTTCCGGCCTGAGCCTAATCACACAGCACCGGTTCCCGTCATCCGTATCCCCTCACATGAGAGACCCGCACACCAGCATCTCCGTCATCCAAGCCCGTACACGGAGACCTGCCCAGCAACACTTCAGTCATTCATACTCCCAGCTGCAAGAAGCCGCTTCTGTCATTCACACTTCGGTATGGTGGGGTGTACCCATACAGATGTCATCACGGTCCGGCGGAAGATGAGCGGTCATAGAGATAATTACTGCAAAGAAGGCAGCACGATCCGATCTGACGAATGATCTGACATTGCGTAGTGATCACAGCTATTGGTTTAATTGCAACGTGTTAGTGGTGATCAATGGGAAGACTCCTTCATAGGGAACATTCTATATGGCTTCTATAAGTGGGCAACCCAGACAGGATGAATTATCGGGACTGATTGGGAGAATAATCACAGCCTACGTCATAACTCGCATATGGTGCTCGTCACATGCTTCAGGACTACTTCTATGGAAACATATAGTATTATTCCTACTTTTAAACTCCACAGACATCACACAACTTCATTGTGCTCACTGCCAAAACTATTAGGACCTGTGCGTACTCTCTCTGGTTCACATGGAATTTTTTTAGGTCGATAAGCAGGAAACTTCTTTAGAGTCTGTGCACACAAAGTTTTTGGAGCATAAACTGAGCAAAACCTAAGTTTTTGACTAGTTTTCAGTTTTCAAGGAGGATTTTGAGATTTTGCGCTCAGTTTCTGCTCCAAAACCTACTCAAAAAACTCTGTCAGCATACACGGCGTCTTTTAGGCACTGGTGCAGCCATCGAGTTTTCCCAGGCACAACTGTCAAGCAAATAGTTTTCTGAAGCATCTTCGCCGCCACCGCCAGCATCTTTTAAGCCCAGTTCACCCTTACAGTATTTGGCCAGTATTTCACCTCAGTATTTGTAAGACAAAACCAGGAATGGGTGAAAAATGTAGAAGTGGTGACATGCTTCTATTAGGCCATGTTCACACATTCAGTATTTGGTCAGTATTTTATCTCAGTATTTGTAAGCCAAACTAAGCAGTGGGTGAAAAATGCAGAAGAGGTGATGTGTTTCTATTAGGCTATGTTCACATGTTGAGTATTTGATCAATATTTTACCTCAGTATTTGTAAGCCAAAACCAGGGGTGAAACAATCAGAGAAAAGTATTATAGAAACACGTCACCACTTCTGCATTTTTCACCCAGTTTGGCTTAAAAATACTGAGGTAAAATACTGACTAAATACTGAACACGGCCTTTAGGCCGGTTTCACACATCAGTGTCTCTGGCACGTGTGATGACAGTTTTCTCACGTACCGGAGACACTGACAAACCTTGACCCCTTCTAATGAATGGGTCCACGCACATGTCAGCGTGTTTTCATTGACCATGTGTCTGAGTGCAAAACACGCAGACATGTCCATTGTCACCCGGACACACAGGCCGCAAAACGTGCCACACATGTGCACATGGAAAACAGTGCACACTGTCCTCCGTGAGCTCGGATGGCCATCGTGGAAGTAGCGCTACTGTAAGCCGCTGTTCCCCGGCGGTTGGTGCTGAACGCGGCTGTCATTCATTCTCACCTGCTCTGCCAGCGAGCAGTGTGAGCAGGAGAGAATGAATGAATGAAAAACCTGGCGTGGGGTCCCCCTATGAATATGGGCCTCCCCAACCTAAAAACAGCAGCCCGCCGCTGCCCAGAAAAGGCACATCTATTAGATGTGCCAATTCTGGAGCTTTGCCAGGTTCTTCCCACTTGCCCTGTAGTGGTGGCAAGTGGGGTAATAGGGGGTTAATGTCACCTTCATATTGTAAGGTGACATTAAGCCCGGCTTAGTAATGGAGAGGTGTCAATAAGACACCTATCCATTACTAATCCTATAGTTAGTAAAGGGTTAAATAAACACACAAATGCAAAATAAAGTATTTTAATGAAATCATACACCACACAGTTTTTCCATCTTTATTATACTGGTAATCCAAGTGATGCCCTCGATCTCCTGTAAAAAAAACAAAACAACAATATATCCATACTTGTCCGGCGTTCAGTCAGTCCCACGATGCAATCCGTATCTGGAGAATGTACAGTTTACAACTGGGAGTGGTGCTAATGCTACCGGTCCGGCTGTAAACTACTGGGGAATGAATGATAGGCAGCAGGCGCAGGCTCAGTAACTAGCGGTGACGTCACTGAGTCTGTGCTCGCTGCCGGCATGAACTCCTGTGACCTCAGGACCATGGGAGACTGCAAGTGATGAGGTCACTGTGACAGAACTTGATCTGCCGTCACATCATCACTTGCATTCCCCCACGGTCCTGAGGTCACATGAGTTCATGTTGGCAGCGAGCACAGTGACTCAGTGACGTTAGCTCTAGTTACTGAGCCCGTGCCGGCAGCTTCTCATTCATTCATTCTCCCCTGTTCACGCTGCTTGCCGGCAGAGCAGGGGAGAACGAATGACGGCTGCATTCAGCACCAGCCACCGGGGAACAGCGCTTGCAGTAGCGCTACTTGCTGTCCGTGTGGTACTGATGCGGCACACGGGTGGCACACAGTTGCCACCCGTGTGCCGCAGATAGTACACACACGGACACTGATATATTCGATACCGGAAATATCAGGATGTGCGAAACCGGCCTCAGGCCGGTCTCACACGTCCAGATAATTCCGGTACCGGAGTTATCCGTGTCGGTGTGCTCACGTGGCACATCAGTGTGGCACATGTGCGGCAGCCGTGTGCCGCCCGTGTGCCGACTGAGGACCACACGGACCGTGCAGGAGACAGCGCTAGAGTTAAGCGCTGTCCCCTGCTTTTGGTGCTGTAGCCGGCATTCATTCCTTCTCCCCAGCAGCGTTCGCTGGAGAGAAGGAATGAAAAATCAGGATTTTTTTTGTTTTTTTATGTTTAAAATAAAGTTCGTGGTCACCTCCCACCTCCCTCCCCCAGTGCGCCCGCCCGCTGGCTTTAAAATACTCACCCAGCTCCCACGATGACTCCTCTCAGCGCCGCAGCTTGTCCTGTGTGAGCAATCACGCTGTACTGCTTGTTACAGTGATGAATATGCGGCTCCACCCCTATGGCGAACGCAGCTGGGGAGAAGGAAAGAATGCCGGCTTTAGCACCAAAAGCAGGGGACAGCGCTTAACTCTAGCGCTGTCTCCTGCACGGTCCATGTGGCCTTCAGTCGGCACACGGATGGCACACGGACAACATCCGTGTGCGGTACGTGTTTACACGGACCCATTGACTTTAATGGGTCCGTGTGATCCGTGCGCTCCCACGAACACTGACATGTCTCCGTGTTTTGCAAACGGACTAACGGTCCGTGAAAACATGCTGACATGTGCCGAGACACATTGGTTTTAATGTGTCTAGGTGAGTCAGTGTCTCCGGTACGTGAGGAAACTGTCACCACACGTATGGGAGCCACTGACGTGTGAAACCGGCCTTATACTGTGTGAAAAGGCGGTGAAGAGCCTGTCACTTCTTTTTCTCCAGACTTTCCGAACCCTGAAGCAGTTTAAAAAGTAACATAAGACGGAACATGTGCATAGCAATGTTATTTTGGACAGGATCTGCTTCAAAGAAGGACACAAACATTTTTTTTTCTCACCGGCCATTTTTTAAAATCTTTTCATGTGAACAGCAAGATGGATTTCTGATAGGAATGAATAGGAATAGTTTTTATCTAAGTGTTTTTGAAGCGGTTTTTGGATTGGATCTGTTAAAAAAGAAAATTTGTGTCCGCAAATTTAAATCACCCATACAATTCTATGGGTCTGTGAAAAGCACAGACCGCACACAGATGGCATCAGAGTGCAATCCTTGTACTGTCTGTGATTAACATTTTAATTAATAAGAAAAGCTTTGCAGTTTATTTATTGTTTTTCTTAAATGAAAATCACTGATGAAACTTTGATGGTAAAAACTGACACTGACCAAACAAGGATGAAAGTCGGATGTAAATCACTGAAGACACTTGGACCATTTTTTTTGTACATGAAACATCACGAACGTCTGAATGAGTTCTCATACCTTTCTAAAGACAAACTTTGCATTGCTTCTGTCACTCACAGTTTGGAAAGGCTTGCACATCACCTCAGTCATTTATCCTCAGTCCTATGGAAAGACCTTCATATTACGGTACTTCTTTTATTTATAGCCCTATGATCTTCCCATTGCCTCGGTTATTCACTGTCCATAAGGAAAGCTATGGACCAATTCACATTACTTTTACCATTTATAGTGCCATCTTACACCACGTCCGCCATAAATATTTTCACCAAAATATCTACTGTACATGTCCCTGGCTAATGTTAGCTTTATGGAAAAACCTGCGTGTTGCATCTATCCGTAAATTTTGCATAGAAAATCCTATGCATTTATTGTTCACATTACTCATACATGCCCATGGAATGACCTGCACATTCCGCTACTCATTTATACTTATTAGGCCGGCTTCACACTTGCGAGTTTTACGGACGTAAGAGCGCAGAAACTACGTCCGTAAAACTCGCAAAAAATACGGCACAATTATTCTCTATGCCTCTGCTCCTATCTGCCGTATTTTACTGATCAGTATTATACGGCTTTCTACGGCCGTACAAAATCGCAGCATGCTGCGTTTGTCACCGTACTGCGCAAGAAATACGCCAATGAAAGTCTATGGAAGCGTGAAAAATACGGATTACACATGGACAAGCAGTGTGACTTGCGAGAAATACGCAGCGCTGTTAGAGAGAAAAGCCGGCAATTCAGTGCGGTGTACAGAAATATCACACTGACAGCTTACAGTAGAATAGGTAGAATAAATGTGTACACATAGAATAGGTATATATATATATATATATGTCAGTGAGACACATATATGTATATATATTAATATTTTTTCCAGCGCTATACAGCTTGAAAGCCGGTAATTCAATTACCGGCTTTTTCTTTCTCCTTCCTAAAACCCGACATGATTTGAGACATGGTTTACATACAGTAAACCATGTCTTCTCTCCATTTTTTTTGCAGATTCCACACTACTAATGTCAGTAGTGTGTATCTGCAAAATTTGGCCGTTCTAGCTCTTAAAATAAAGGGTTAAATGGCGGAAAAAATTGGCGTGGGCTCCCGCGCAATTTTCTCCGCCAGAGTAGTAAAGCCAGTGACTGAGGGCAGATATTAATAGCCTGGAGAGGGTCCATGGTTATTGGCCCCCCCCTGGCTAAAAATATCTGCCCCCAGCCACCCCAGAAAAGGCACATCTGGAAGATGCGCCTATTCTGGCACTTGGCCACTCTCTTCCCATTCCCATGTAGCGGTGGGATATGGGGTAATGAAGGGTTAATGCCACCTTGCTATTGTAAGGTGACATTAAGCCTAATTAATAATGGAGAGGCGTCAATTTTGACACCTATCCATTATTAATCCAATTGTAGTAAAGGGTTAAATAATAGACAAACACAATATTTAAAATTATTTTAATGAAATAAAAACAATGGTTGTTGGAGTATTTTATTCTACGCCCAATCCAGTCACTGAAGACCCTCGTTCTGTGAAAGAAAAAACATAATAAACCAACAATATACTTACCCTCCGCAGATCTGTAACGTCCAACGATGTAAATCCTTCTGAAGGGGTTAAAACAGTTTGCAGCAAGGAGCTTTGCTAATGCAATGCTACTCCTCGCTGCAAAACCCCGGATAATGAGTCTAAATATAGATCAATGAGCTATATTTAGCTTCATTTGCGGTGAGGCGCCCTCTGCTGGCTGTTCATAACCCTTTTAACCCTTTATTTTAAGAGCTAGAACGGCCAAATTTTGCAGATACACTCTACTGACATTAGTAGTGTTGAATCTGCAAAAAAAATGGAGAGAAGACATGGTTTACTGTATGTAAACCATGTCTCAAATCATGTCGGGTTTTAGGAAGGAGAAAGAAAAAGCCGGTAATTGAATTACCGGCTTTCAAGCTGTATAGCGCTGGAAAAAATAGTAATATATATACATATATGTGTCTACTGACATATATATATATATATATATATATATATATACGTATATATGACAGCATATATATATATTTTTTTCTTTTTGGGACACATGGATCATTTCTATAGCGGTATGTTGGTTTTGCAAGCCTGCGAGAAAACCACGCAGTACGGATGCCATACGGATTACATACGGAGGATGCCATGCGCAAAAAACGCTGACACACCCTGCCTACGGAGGAGCTACGGACCACTATTTTCGGGACATTTCAGCGTATTACGGCCGTAATATACGGACCGTATTTTCATACGCTGAGTGTGAAGCCGGCCTTAGGCTGCGTCACACTATCAGTATTTGGTCAGTATTTTACATCACTATTTGTAAGCCAAAACCAGGAGTTGGTGATAAATGCAGAAGTGGTGCATATGTTTCTATTAGGCCGGGATCACACATGCGAGAAACACGTCCGTGTCTCGCATGTGAAATCCAAGCTCTGTCGCCGGCACTCCAGAGCGGAGCGTGCGGCCGCATAGCAACACATGGAGCCGCACGCTCCGCGCCACAGTGCCAGCGCCACAGCTTGGATTTCACATGCGAGACACGGACGTGTTTCTCGCATGTGTGATCCCGGCCTTACACTTTTCCTCTGATTGTTCCACTCCTGGTTTTGGCTTACAAATACTGATGTAAAATACTGACCAAATACTGCTAGTGTGACGGCAGCCTTATTGTCCATGCTGCACCAATAAACCACACCTGTCACTAGGTCCAAAGCGGCCAGATTTTGCTCGTATTTTACTCCAACTGTTGCCTAATTTTTCCATTTTTTTTAAGCAGAGCACAGTAAGTACTGAGCTTCACTTGAGAGGATAGCCTTAGGCTACTTTCACACTAGCGTCGGATTCGGCCCATCGCATTGCATCAGGCCGAGATTCCGACGCTAGCGTTGGATGTGCTGCACAACGGGTGCAGCGGATGCATTTCTCCGGCGCATCCGCTGCCCCATTGTGAGGTGCGGAAAGGTGGGGGCGGAGTTCCGGCTGCGCATGCGCGGTCGGAAAAAGCGGTCCGTCAGCTGCAAAAAACGTTACATTTAACGTTTTTTGCTCCCGGCGGTCCGCCACAACACGGCGCAACCGTCGCAAGACGGTTGCGACGTGTGTCAATACGTCGCAATGCGTCGGTAATGTAACTCGATGGGGCAAAAACGCATCCTGCAAACAATTTAGCAGGATGCATTTTTTCCCCTAAACGACGCATTGCGACGTATTAAAAAAACGCCAGTGTGAAAGTAGCCTTAGTTTGTTTAGTTTTTACTGGTCAGGACTAATGATGAGCGAACGTGCTCACCACTACTCGTTACTCACCCGAGTATCGCTATGCTCGGCGTACTCGGGGAGCAGCGAGCATTTCCGGGATTATTCGGCGGTAACTGGTGTCTCCACCCAGCAGTTTTGGCGGACTTTAGAGACCCAGTCATGGTGCAGGGATTGTCTGCCAGGCCATGAAAAGCCGCAGACATCTTTGTTGTGATCGTGCAGTGATTGGCTGGGCCGCACAGCATCATCCCAAGTATAAGAGACCTGACGACTCCCTGCTCACCGCATTCTGTTCCTGTTTCAGCGAGAGTAGGGAGAGCTGGTGCCGAAATAGGGTTTTTAGAGTTATCGTAGGTCTGCAACTCTTACATCCACAATTCCAGAGAAACCAACAGTCCTTTTTTAGGGCTAATTCATGGGTCCCGATATTGCAGCGCTAGGCAGGCAGGGCACAGCATATCCACATCAGTGCAAGGCCTGCAGGCACTGTATGTGCATCCATTGCTCCCACTGCATCTTCCCAAAGCTCCATAACTGCCTGCTGCTGCAGCTTATTTACTGTCTTTATAACAATTGTTTTTTTTTCCCAAAAAATCCCCCCCCCAAAAAAAAACATATATGTACAGACTGTTCTGTCAGACTGAGGCCTGTTGAAAAGTGATAGTTTGTCAGGCATACGTAGCATGGTCCCTTATGTCCCTTTTTTTTTGGTGTTTTAAATTCACCGAAAAAGGCCTCATATATCTCTGTGCTCCAAGTTTGGTCATTGTAGGCCGGTGTACTTACTTTTTGGCTGTGTGATACTCAAATTCTATACAGCGCTATTTAGCATCCCAAAAAATTGAAAGGCCACAGATTTGCCAGTGTGGTATTTCTGTTACAGCCGTCATATATCTCTGTGCTCTAAGTTTAGGCATTGGAGGCCGGTGTACTTATTTTTTGTCTGTGTGACTCTCAAATTCTATAAAGCGCTATTCAGCCTAAATTTTTTTTAAAGGCCACAGATTTGCCAGTGTGGTATTTCCGTTACAGCCGTCAACCGTCATATATCTCCAGGGCTGCCACTAGGAATTTCAGGGCCCCATACTGGCAAAATTTTCAGGGCCCCCTTAAGGCTCCGCCCAGGCTCCACCCCTCGAACTGTCCACAGCCCCTCCGCTGTCTCTTGGCAAAACTCCACTTCTCACAAATCACACATTAACAGTTCCCATCACCAGATCAAACACATAGCCAGCAGCTTTTGTTTTGGCCAAAAGGTTTTTTTAAATCTGAGACGACAACAAGGTAGACACTTTTGGCCGGGCCCTACTCTACTCTAACCTATTAAACATTTGTTAAAATATGCAATACAATTTAGGTGTATTTTTATTTATTTTTCAATTTTTCAAATGACCAATAATACCACATACAAGGGACAAATACCAACACACCATGACCAGACACCATATTATCACCACATAGTAACCTATAATACTATCTACAAGGAACAAATACCGCCACACCATGTGCAGACCACATATTACCACCACAGTGACTGAACAATATCACATACAAGGGACAAATACCACCGCAGCATGTCCAGACCACATATTACCATCACATGGTGACCAACTACATACAAGGAACAAATACCAACACAACATGAACAGACCACATATTACCACCACACAGTGACCGAATAATAGCACATAGAAGGAACAAATACCGCTACACCATGGCCGGACAACATATTACCACCACATTGTGACTGAATAGTACAATACTGATCATTAATTTAAAAAAAAATACTATCACCATAAGTGCCATTATACACAGGAGATCTGTACTTAGTATGCAGTGTGTGTACAGGTAATACAGTGGTCACCAATGCCATTATACACAGGAGCTCTTTGTATAGTGTCAGTGTACAGGTAATACAGGGATCACCAGTGACATTATACACAGGAGCTCTGTATATAGTGTATAGTGTACAGATAATATAGTGATCACCAGTGACATTATACACAGGAGCTCTGTATACAGTATACAGTGTATGGTGTCAGTGTACAGGTAACATACTCACCAGTGACGTCTCTAGCTAAAGTCCTTCATCTTTGCGTTTCTTTTTAATCCAGCGCAGACCGCTATCACTTCTTTCTGCCAGGACTCGTCTCTGCATAAAATAACACAGTTATCTAGAGCACCGCTTCCAGAGCACATTCCCCATTTTTTCCCTTTCTTCTACACTACACATCTGACTACAGACGTTCACCCACCATTAATATATAATTTGTTATTATGCAACCCACCATTCCAAATATAAATTATAATCCGCCACTGTGCCCCCACTATCTGTATATAGCCACTTTCCCCATTTAATATATAAATTAATTTGCACCTGTATTCTTTCTCCCAATTTATTACCAGTCACTTTATCCTCAACGACCCCCACTATTTACCTCCAGCTCTAACCCTTACCCCAATTCATAATAGTTACATGCCCCTTCTGCCTCAATTCATTGCCATGTCTTCTCTCTCTCCCACCCTCTATTCATTATCAATTGCTCTTCCCCACCCTCAAAATTCATTATTTGCTCTTCCCACCTTCAATACACCATTTGCTCTTACCACCCTCACCTTCAATTCAATTGCTGTCCTCGTCCCTCACACTCACTTCATGTGCAGTCCCCATCACCCCCATTTCATCATTTAGTCCCCTATCATCATCTAGTCCCCTATCCCCCCCGTTACTTCATCTGCAGTCCCCCTTACTTCATCATTTGCAGCCCCCATCATTTCATCATGTGCAGAACCCCTCTCAAACACACTTCATCATCTGCAGTCCCTATCAATCCCACATCATTTCCTGTCCCCATCACCCCCACATCATCATTTGCAGTCCCCATCACCCCAACATCATCATTTGCAGTCCCCATTATCCCCACATCATTTGCAGTCCCCATCACCCCCACATCATTTGCAGTTCCCATCATCCCCACATCATCATTTGCAGTCCCCATCACCCCAACATCATCATTTGCAGTCCCCATTATCCCCACATCATTTGCAGTCCCCATCACCCCCACATCATTTGCCGTCCCCATCACCCCCACATCATTTGCAGTCCCCATCACCCCCACATCATCATTTGCAGTCCCCATCACCCCCACATCATCATTTGCAGTCCCCCCACATCATTTGCAGTCCCCATCACCCCCACATCATTTGCAGTCCCCATCACCCCCACATCATTTGCAGTTCCCATTACCCCCACATCATTTGCAGTCCCCATCACCCCCACATCATCATTTGCAGTCCCCCCACATCATTTGCAGTCCCCATCACACCCACATCATTTGCAGTCCCCATCACCCCCACATCATCATTTGCAGTCCCCATCACCCCCACATCATCATTTGCAGTCCCCATCACCCCCACATCATCATTTGCAGTCCCCCCACATCATTTGCAGTCCCCATCACCCCCACATCATTTGCAGTCCCCATCACCCCCATATCATTTGCAGTCCCCATCACCCCCACATCATTTGCAGTCCCCCCACATCATTTGCAGTCCACATCACCCCCACATCATTTGCCGTCCCCATCACCCCCACATCATTTGCAGTCCCCCCACATCATTTGCAGTCCACATCACCCCCACATCATTTGCAGTCCCCCCACATCATTTGCAGTCCTCATCACCCCCACATCATTTGCAGTCCCCATCACCCCCACATCATTTGCAGTCCCCCCACATCATTTGCAGTCCCCATCACCCCCACATCATCATTTGCAGTCCACATCACCCCCACATCATTTGCAGTCCCCATCACCCCCACATCATCATTTGCAGTCCACATCACCCCCACATCATTTGCAGTCCCCATCACCCCCACATCATTTCCAGTCCCCATCACCCCCACATCATTCGCAGTTCCCATCACCCCCACATCATCATTTGCAGTCCCCTATCCCCCCTTCACTTCATCTGCAGTCCCCCTTCATCATTTGCAGCCCCCTATCATTTCATGTGCAGTACCCCCTCAAATACACTTTATCGATATCATTTGCAGCCCCCTATTATTTCATCATGTGCAGTACTCCCTAAAACACACTTCATCATCTGCAGTCTCACTCCCCCCCACATCACCTCACCTATTTAAAAAAAACAAAAATGTTTTTTATACTTACCTCAGTCGTTCCCGGGCTGGCTAGTGTTTCCAGCAGTGAAGCAGCAGCTAGAATGTATGGGCTGCTGAGAGGACCTGACAGGAGCCCCTACATTCTAGCACATTCACTACTGAGACGGCTAGAATGTATGGGCTGTAGTCAGGACCTGCAGGGAGCCCATACATTCTAGCTACAGCCGAGCAGGAGCTGTGCACGGCCGTCTCACCTAGTCAGCTGCGCAGCTCCTGAAGGCTCCCGGACCCCAGCGCCGATGTGTGCGCCGCAGTGCACAGTATTTTAGTGCATGATGGGGCCCAATCAGTAGAAGCACAACAGTGGGGCCCCAGATCTGCGGGCCCCTCTGTGTACTGCTGCTGACCGGGCCCCATACAGCAGTAACGGCTGTAATGCCCTGATGGCGGCCCTGTATATCTCTGTGCTCCAAGTTTGGGCATTGTGTTAGGGGTCGAGTTCCCGCTTCTGCACAGGGGGAATCTCGAGCCACTTCCGCTGCGGTCTCCCATTCTTGTCCAGCCGCAGTGGAGCCTGCTCAGCAAGGACGTCGGTCCCAGCGTCTTGCTCATTCTCACTCTGTTCTGAAAGTTAGTGCTGCTTCTCCAGTCTCTGCCTTTAAAGTCAGTGCTGGTCAGCAGCGAGCGGACTTCTCTGGGACTAAGTCCTTGTCTGCATGTACTGAGCATGCCCAGCGTAAGGTCTCCCGTTGGAGATCGAGGGTCATGTGCTCAGTCTCTGCAGCACATTCCATTGGTCCTCTTGGCAGGTCCTAGAAGGGCAAAAGTGCTGTGGCCACTTCCTGTGCTGCTGCTATATAAACTGCGCATGACCGCACGGCCATGCGCTAGTATTTTCTTACAATTGCTTATGTGTGTATGTTGTGAGTGCAAGTCGTCCTTGGAAACCCCTACCCTATTGAATGTCTGTTCGCGGAAGGTGTATGGCTGCTACCTAGCGCCCGACTTAGCCTACAGCACTAACACACATCACAGCGTCCTGTAGCTGTGCCTGCCAGTACGGCGCCGTGCGCCTGCCTTGCGCTTTCCATACCCGAGTCTGGGTGGTTAGTGGCGTCCGTTAGTGCGGCATCGCTCGCACTCTTGTGCACATAAGATTGCTTAAGGTTCTCTACACACCCAGTTGCGGTGTTACGCCAGCAAGGGTCTAATCGGGCTCCAATCCCTTCTGGGGTTAAGTCCGCTGACCACTTGCTCGCGCACTAGTGCGGTACTGCGGTCCTGTGAATTAACAGGATCGCTTTCTTCACGCTGGGTGAGGTTTAACCCACGCGTGTATACCGCCATATTGTCTGCTAATTGCTAGCAGCAGGTTCTCACCTGCACGGTGGACCCCGGACTGCGAACGCACCTTTATCATCTGTCTTGGTGCGTTCCGCCAGTCCTAACATAATACTAGCGCCAGGGTCTGGCTAGTAAAATGGCGGACGATCAGCGTTTACAGCGGTACATCCAGCAGCTGGAGGGAAGGTTGGCGGCTTTTGAGCGTTCAACCTCAGCTGTGGATGTTACTGCTGTCGCTGTTCAGGCTGCAAGTGTGGCTGCAGCTACCTTGTCCACTGCCGCTCCTGTACCGACGCTATCTCGCCTCCCGCTACCAGAGAAATTTTCTGGTGACAGTAAGTCCTGTAGGGGTTTCGTGAGTCAGTGCTCAATACATCTCGAGCTTCTGGCCTCTCGTTTCCCTACAGAGCGGGCTAAGGTGGGCTTTATAATTTCCTTATTGTCGGACAGGGCGTTGCAGTGGGCTACGCCGCTGTGGGAGCGTGGCGATCATGTGGTGCAGAGTGCTCCGTTATTCCTGAGCACTCTGAAACAGGTCTTTCTAGGACCTCGTGTCACCCATGACACGGCGCTCCAACTGTTGGCACTGACTCAGGGCTCGTCCTTGGTCAGCCTTTTTGCCGTCCATTTCCGCACTCTGGCATCTGAGCTGGAGTGGACGGATAAAGCCCTTATCCCTATATTTTGGAGGGGGCTGGCTGACCACGTTAAGGACGCTCTGGCCACTAGGGAGATTCCCGCCACACTGGAGGAGTTAATAGCAGTATCTACTCGCATTGACCTCCGTTTTCACGAGCGGAGGTTAGAGCGAGCCCAGTGTAGGCAGAGGTTTCGGCTGGCTCCCACCTTCGCCAAACCTTTGGAATCTCCAGTTCAGGCTCCTGAGTTCCAGGAACCTAAGGTGGTGTCACGAGCGGGATCTAAGTCCCAGACTGCTCGTGCACTCCAGGGTTGCCAGGTTTGCCAACAGTCAGGACATCTTGCCACCAGATGTCATCAGCGGTCGAGGAAACGTCAGCGTCTAGTGGTAGTAGGTGGAGGTGCACTAGACACTGCGACGTTTGCCTCCAAATTGTCCTTTAAGGGGACAATTACCTTTGGCTCATCCTCCCACTCGGTAGACCTCTGCGTGGATTCTGGGGCGGAGGGCAATTTTATGTCTTCTGCCTTCGCCCAACGTCACGCAATACCCCTGGTTATGCTATCCCAACCAGTAACGGTACGAGTGGTGAATGGGTCGACACTCCCCGCACAGATAACACATCAGACCATCCCTATTACTCTGTCCCTGTCGCCATCCCATCAGGAGATTATTTCTCTGCTCGTCATTCCTGAGGGTATTGATGAGGTCCTGTTGGGGATACCTTGGCTACGGTACCACTCTCCTCACATCGAGTGGTCCTCAGGCAGAATTCTGGGATGGGGTGGATCATGTGGGGGTAGGTGTCACCGAGAGTGCGTTCAGGTTGCTACTACTGAGGTACCAGCAGATCTATCCTCTCTTCCCAAGCAATATTGGTCTTATGCAGACGTATTCTCCAAGAAGGCGGCGGAGACCCTTCCGCCCCATCGCCCCTATGACTGTCCTATCGATCTCTTGCCTGGTGCTGAGCCTCCCCGGGGTCGAGTCTATCCATTATCTCTCCCGGAAACGGAGGCAATGTCTCAGTACATACAAGAGAATCTGGCAAGAGGGTTCATTAGGAAGTCAGTGTCACCTGCTGGGGCAGGGTTCTTCTTCGTGCAGAAGAAGAATGGAGAACTACGTCCATGCATAGACTACAGGGGTCTTAATGCTATCACAGTTAAGAACAAGTACCCTTTGCCGTTGATTTCTGAGCTTTTCGATAGGCTTCGGGGAGCTAGAGTGTTTACGAAACTAGATCTGCGGGGTGCTTACAACCTGATTCGCATCCGTGAGGGGGACGAGTGGAAAACGGCATTTAACACCAGAGATGGGCACTATGAGTATCTGGTGATGCCCTTCGGGCTCTGTAATGCACCTGCCGTTTTTCAAGACTTTGTCAATGACATCTTCCGGGATATGCTTTCCACCTCGGTTGTAGTCTATCTGGATGATATTCTCATCTTTTCTCCAGATATTGACTCCCACCGGAGAGATGTTGGCAGAGTCTTCGACCTCCTACGGGCAAACTCTCTTTACGCAAAGTTGGAGAAGTGTGTGTTTGAGCAGGAGTCCTTACCTTTCCTGGGCTATATCATCTCCGCCCAGGGATTGGCTATGGATCCTGCCAAACTACAGGCTGTGATGGACTGGCAAGAGCCCCATTCTCTTAAAGCGGTGCAGCGCTTTATGGGGTTCATAAACTATTACCGCCAGTTCATTCCCCACTTCTCAACTCTGGTAGCTCCCTTGGTAGCCCTCACCAAGAAGGGAGCGAATCCCAAATTGTGGTCGGAAGAGGTCTCCAAGGCCTTCACTTCTATTAAGTCCCACTTTGCTAGCGCTCCCATCTTACATCGTCCCGATGTGGATAAGCCATTCCTACTGGAGGTGGATGCCTCGTCCGTTGGTGCTGGAGCAGTCCTCTACCAAAAGGATGCTCAAGGTCGGAAGCATCCATGCTTCTTCTTCTCCAAGACCTTCACGCCAGCGGAGAGCAACTACTCCATCGGGGACAGGGAGTTGCTAGCAATGAAGTTGGCCTTTTCGGAGTGGAGACATCTTCTGGAAGGTGCGCGGTTTCCCTTCCAAGTTTACACGGACCACAAAAATTTGGTCTATTTGCAGACAGCCCAGCGGCTAAATTCTCGCCAGGCCAGATGGTCCCTGTTCTTCTCCCGGTTCCACTTTTCCCTTCATTATCTCGCCGGGGAGAAGAATATCCGTGCTGACGCTCTCTCTCGCTCCCTTATGTCAACTGAGGAGGAGGAAGAGGAGCCTCGGCTTATTGTCCCTTCCGAGAGCCTGAGAACCGTGGCGCCGGTTTCGCTAGAGTCTGTGCCTCCGGGCAAGACTTTTGTGCCCATTAATTTGCGACCGGAGGTTCTCTCTTGGGCTCATTCGTCCAGGGTGGGTGGACACTTTGGGACAAAGAGGACATCTGAGCTACTGGCGAGGACGTACTGGTGGCCGCATATGGTCCGGGATGTCAGGGATTATGTTCTGGCGTGTGTCTCCTGCGCCAAAAATAAATCTCCGCGTCAAAGGCCAGCTGGTTTGCTCTATCCCTTGCCGGTGGCAGATAGGCCCTGGGAGATGGTCGGGATGGACTTTGTTGTGGGTTTGCCCAAGTCTCGCGGCTGTACCATCATTTGGGTCATCACCGATCATTTCTCAAAAATGGTGCATTTGGTGCCGCTGCCGCGGTTACCTTCTGCACGGGCCTTGGCAGCGTTGTTCATCAGACATATCTTCCGCCTACATGGTATGCCAGACAAAATTGTCAGTGACCGGGGTCCCCAGTTTGCGTCTCGGTTCTGGAGAGAGCTCTGTCGTCTTCTCAGTATTGAGTTGAATCTCTCTTCCGCTTATCATCCCGAGACGAATGGGTTGGTAGAGAGGGCCAACCAGACCTTGGTCACATACCTGCGACATTTTGTTTCAGCCAGGCAGGATGACTGGGCATCCTTGCTATCATGGGCAGAGTTTGCACTGAACAACGCCGTTGCCGACTCCACTGGACAAACCCCATTCCTCCTCAACTATGGTCAGCATCCACGGGTACCTGTGCCTATGCCCGTGTCTTCCGCCGACTCCAGGGTGGCAGACTGGGCTGTGGAGGCACGGGATATTTGGGACCGCACTCAGGATGCCATTCGGGCCTCTAAGGAGAGAATGAGGTCCTCCGCTGATGCTCATCGGCGCCCCGCCCCGACCTTTGCTCCTGGCGACTTGGTGTGGCTCTCCGCCCGTAACATCAGGCTGCGAGTTGAGTCCACTAAATTTGCTCCTCGCTACTTGGGTCCATTCAAGGTCCTCGAGCAGGTTAATCCTGTGGTCTATCGTTTGGCCCTTCCGCCACGCCTGGGTATCACCGACACCTTTCATGTGTCCCTCTTGAAACCCGTGTATATGTCCCGCTTTTCCGAGTCATCTGCTGGGACATCGGGTTCGTCTACGGACGATTATGAGGTGAACGCTATTTTGGGGTGCAAGGTGGTGCGTGGTAAAAAATTTTATTTGGTGGACTGGAAGGGTTATGGCCCCGAGGACAGGTCCTGGGAGCCTGTTGAGCACATTCGGGCTCCGCAGCTCATTGCTGCCTTCGAACGTAGCGAGGCCCAAGGAGGGGGGGGCCCTAGGAGGGGGGGTAATGTTAGGGGTCGAGTTCCCGCTTCTGCACAGGGGGAATCTCGAGCCACTTCCGCTGCGGTCTCCCATTCTTGTCCAGCCGCAGTGGAGCCTGCTCAGCAAGGACGTCGGTCCCAGCGTCTTGCTCATTCTCACTCTGTTCTGAAAGTTAGTGCTGCTTCTCCAGTCTCTGCCTTTAAAGTCAGTGCTGGTCAGCAGCGAGCGGACTTCTCTGGGACTAAGTCCTTGTCTGCATGTACTGAGCATGCCCAGCGTAAGGTCTCCCGTTGGAGATCGAGGGTCATGTGCTCAGTCTCTGCAGCACATTCCATTGGTCCTCTTGGCAGGTCCTAGAAGGGCAAAAGTGCTGTGGCCACTTCCTGTGCTGCTGCTATATAAACTGCGCATGACCGCACGGCCATGCGCTAGTATTTTCTTACAATTGCTTATGTGTGTATGTTGTGAGTGCAAGTCGTCCTTGGAAACCCCTACCCTATTGAATGTCTGTTCGCGGAAGGTGTATGGCTGCTACCTAGCGCCCGACTTAGCCTACAGCACTAACACACATCACAGCGTCCTGTAGCTGTGCCTGCCAGTACGGCGCCGTGCGCCTGCCTTGCGCTTTCCATACCCGAGTCTGGGTGGTTAGTGGCGTCCGTTAGTGCGGCATCGCTCGCACTCTTGTGCACATAAGATTGCTTAAGGTTCTCTACACACCCAGTTGCGGTGTTACGCCAGCAAGGGTCTAATCGGGCTCCAATCCCTTCTGGGGTTAAGTCCGCTGACCACTTGCTCGCGCACTAGTGCGGTACTGCGGTCCTGTGAATTAACAGGATCGCTTTCTTCACGCTGGGTGAGGTTTAACCCACGCGTGTATACCGCCATATTGTCTGCTAATTGCTAGCAGCAGGTTCTCACCTGCACGGTGGACCCCGGACTGCGAACGCACCTTTATCATCTGTCTTGGTGCGTTCCGCCAGTCCTAACACATTGGAGGCCGGGGTACTTATTTTTTGGCTGTGTGAAACTAATTCTATACAGCACTATTTAGCATAAATTAACTTTAAAAAAAAAATTTTTTTAATACAGTCTGTTAGGTCAGGCTGAGGCCTGCCTGGTGTTTGGGTTTGAAAAATCGTAGACTTGCAGGCATACTGATCAGATATTATTTGGCTAGTAATAAAGACAATTGTGTTGAGCATTTGAAGTAGTGCAGTAGTCCATTTAAAATGGTTAAGGCAAGGGGCAAGGGACGCTTCCAGATTTGGTCTGTTTGTTTTTATCCACCTCCTTATCCTCATCCTCCTGATCCAGAACCACTATATCACCAGGGTGAACGTGGTTTGTACGGTGCATTTTGGCCAAGGGTGCTGTGATGACACTTTTTTTTTTTTTTTAAAAATGGACAACACATAGGGGAAATGGGCATGGCATTACATTGGGCCAACTTCTTAAGTCGGTCTCCTGCAATCTAAAATGTACCTGCCACTAGATCACCAGGGTGAACGTGCTCAGTACTGTTATAGGCCATTGAAGTTTGGGCTAGGGGCATGCAATGGTACTACTGTGGTACAAATTGGGGAATTGTTTGGCAGATCATGCACTGCATTAAAAGTCTCAGAGACCCACACTGTTGTGAATTCTGCTTTTGGGCTCCCTCCGGTGGTTGTAGGTGGTAATGCAGTTGTCCCTGGGATGCAGTCTTGGACAGGTGTATCTGCTGATTGCAATTCTGACTGGGGTATTTAGGTTTGCAGGACTCATTAGTCCTTGCCAGTTGTCAATGTTTCTTGGGAAGTGTTGGACCTCTGTCTGGCTTCTCCTGCTTAGCTGCCAATTCAGCAAAGATAAGTGTCTGTTTCTTTTTCTATGGCACACAAGCTGTGTGCTTGTTTTTTTGATTGTATTCCTGCTCTGTGTGTAGGAGTCTCTGGAGTTGCAGATATACGTTCCACGTCTTTAGTTAGATGGAGGAATTTTTTGTATAATCTGCTGTGGATATTTTTGGAAGGGTTTTAATACTGACCGCACAGAACTCTGTCCTATCCTTTCCTATTTTAGCTAGAGTGGCCTCTTGTGCTAAACTCTGTTTTCTGACTGTGTGTGTCTTTCCTCTCCTACTCACAGCCAATATTTGTGGGGGGCTGCCTATCCTTTGGGGTTCTGCTCTGAGGCAAGGTACAATTCCTATTTCCATCTTTAGGGGTATTTAGTCCTCCGGCTGTGACGAGGTGTCTAGTGCTTGCTAGGTACACCCCACGGCTACTTCTAGTTGCGGTGTTAAGATCAGGATTTGCGGTCAGTATAGTTACCACCTACTCCAGTGAAAGTTTTCATGCTGCTCCAAGGTCACCGGATCATAACACCACACCACTACATTGGCCCTAATTCTTAACTCTGTCTCCTGCAATGTCTCTTTCTTATCTCCGACGACATGACCAGGGTGCACGTGCTCAGTACTGTTATAGGCCGGTGATTTTTGGGCACGGGGGCTGTGAAGGCACTATTTCATCTTGTAAAAACAGGACCCACATTGGGGAATTGGGCATTACATTACATTGGGCCTACTTCTTAAGTCTGTCTCCTGCAATGTTTCCTTTAACTGCCACTAGATGACCAGGGTGAACGTGCTCAGTACTGTTATAGGCCTGTAAATTTTGGGCAAGGGGCCTGCAATGGCACTAGTCTATTTTTTAAAAAAGGTAACCCCATTGGGGAATTGTTTGGCAGATCATGCACTGCATTACAAGTTTAAGAGACACACACCACTACATTAGGCCTACTTCTTAAGTCTGTCTCCTGCAATGTGTCCTTTAACTGCGACTAGATGATCAGGGTGCACGTGCTCAGTACTGTTATAGGCCGGTGAATTTTGCGCAAGTGGGCTGTGATGGCATTATATTTTTAAGTCCAAAAAGGACAACACATTGGGGAATTGGGCATGACATTTCTTTGGGCCTACTTCTTAACTCGGTCTCCTGCAATCTGTCCTATACCTGCCAGTAGATCACTAGGGTGAACGTGGTCTGTACGGGACATTTAGCACTATTTTAATCAGTCCAAAAAGGACCCCACATTGGAGAATTGGGCATGGCATTCCATTGGGCCTACTTCTTAACTCTGTCTACTGCAACATCTCTTGAATAACTGCCACTAGATCACGAGGGTGAACGTGCTTTGTACTGTTATAGGCCGGTGAAGTTTGGTCAAGGGGGGCTGTGATGGCACTAGTCTATTTTTACAAAAGGTACCCTCCATTGGTGAAATCACATCCTTGTTGGAAAACACTTCATAACATTTGTGTACCTTAAAGTGCTCACCTGAAACGCTCCTTTTTGTGTTGCCTGGTTGCTAACATTGGACACAATACACTTCATATAAATTTGATAAAGCAATGCTGTTACTTTGCCTCAGTAGTTCATTAAAAATATAGCTTTGTCCACAATATTTGTTTCTCTCCTTGCGAGCCTTAACTTTGTCTACCTCAAATGTACAAATGGAGAATATACAAAAGGCGATTTGTGAGCAAGATTGAACTGTATACCGAATGCATTCAATCACATAGCTGCATTTCTTGTAAAACATTTAGAGATGTGACAGACAATGCTCATACATGTAGAGGAGCTGCGGAGACACCATCACGTGTTTCTCAACGCAGGCAGTGAATAGCCAGGCCTTTCCCCGGGAAGGAACAACCAAGGGAAAGGCAGTATCCAATAAAGGAAAACATCCAATAAAGGAAAACCACCTATGCCAAGCATGGTATCCATTCACAGACAGCTGTTTCGGGGTTTTTGCCCCTCATCAGTGTGGAGTAGGAAACTGGCTATCAGGAGCAGTGCCTAGTAGAAAGTCTATAAAGGCACAGATGATTGACCACGTGGAGACCAAAACATCCAACACCGCGGAGACACCATCACGTGTTTCTCATCACTGCATATGAGCCCCGGGAAGACAAGTGCCAACACTGCGAGAACAGGGCCAGTACAGGAGGTAAGTATAAGTGTTTTTATTTTATCGGTGTCAAACGTTGAGATCGAAAGGGGTTGTAGTTGACAACACCTTTAGTGATTATCAGCTTGTTATCCAAGTACCCCAAAAGGTTCATGCCATGCCTAAGGGGGATCACATTTAATAGGCAGTACTATGTATTACCATAACCTAGGGGGTACATTGATGTCATTAGTTTTGTAGGAGGCACTTAGGAATGTTGGGAAACATAGAAGAGATTATATTTATTATATCATTGATACTTGTGATGGCTCCCTGGAGAATAAAGAGCCAACTTCATTAAACGTAGCACGCCACTTAATGAATTTGGTGCATCTTCTCAGTGGCATGCGCCTCCGTGTGCCTCATTGGAAACGTTACTCTAGTTGGAGACTTAAGTAGACTTTCTAACATAAGAAACACCAACACTTTTGCCGAATTTGCACATATACTATTTAATGAAGAGACATTCTAAATGATTGTTATCACTATATAAACCTTAATAATTATGAATATGCTTTGTTTCCACTTCCCTTGAAAATAACTGCAATAAGACAGGAGAGGGTGGTCATTTTCTAAAACTGTGAAGCTTGTTTTATTTGCAGAATATAAATTCAGAAAGAAATAGATGAGTTGATCGGAAAGACCTTTCACCTCTTGCTTTATTCTAGGCCAAATAATGCAGTAAACGTATCTGTTGTATAATGTGATGACTCATGAGACTGGTGCATCTACATTTACAAAATTAAACAACAGCGTCCTCTACTTTATAGATGCTTCCCATTTAAAAATAACCAGTCAGATCTCCCGTTTTATAAAATACTTGTGTTCCCTGTGAAATAACAAATATTGACAGAGCTATTGACCGATCTTTTTCGTACTGATCCTCTTACTCCTCCAAGAAATGTTAGAAGTCTTTAACATCAGGTTGTTTCGGTTGTGTGTCCCTTTCCTGTCTGACGCTGTCCTATTAATGTGGACAGGATAGACTATATAGGGACAGGCGTCTTAGAAATAAAAACACCCAGTTGTCAATTTATTTATAAATTTGGAGGAAGAATAACAGAGGAATGACACAGTGCAGAATTCTAAGAACCAGAATTGTTTGAAGAACTATAATAATCTAGCACCTAGGTTCATACACTTTTAGCCCAGTACATCTCTGAATTGGATACTTTTTTTCATTTATTATAATTTTAGATTTTAATTTTACTATTTTTAGTATCTTGGCAATTAACATTTTGGTGTAAATGAAGGCTACTTTCTTACATTGAGTATTTGGTGAGTTTTTGATGTTGCAGAATATCTGCACCAATTAACTAAGTAACCTGATTTAGGGTTACTTGCATTTTTTTCATGGCTTTTTGACCTGTGGATTTTCTGTATCCAATGAAATTCTATGGGGAAATGTAGTGGTATCTAAATAGATAAAGATCAGCTGCTGTTATAGCCAGATGCAGGTTATGCATTACAACATGCTTCTGCGCTGATTGGAGTGGGCACAGCTCCTGAGCCCACTCTACACACACCACACATCATAGTGGGATGTACATGTGTGGCATGGTGTGCAAAGGGGTTAAATAATACATAAACTTTTGTTTTTATTTAAAGGGAACCTGTCATGTAAAAACACGCTCTTTCCTTTTAATTGCTGCTGGGAAAGATTTGCAAGATGGGAAGTTTCCTCTCGGAGTATAAGGGTGGGGAGCTGATAGAGAAGGTCTAGTCTATTTAAATATAGGGTACAGATTTTGTTAAAATACAATGGGGCATATTTATCAAGCAAAATGCACGAGAAATCTGTCAAAATATGGGGCGAAAATGGTATTAGACACTATTTATCACCTGTCTATCTATAGGGTGTGGCTTTGCTGAAAATGGACGTTGCTTAACATGCAACACGAAGTTCCAAATAAATGCTAAAATTGTGGTGCACATTTCTGTTTCAAAGTAAGCCAATTAATCGGTGGCTATTAAACAGATTTAATCAAACAGCATGAACCACTTTGATGCATTTGTCATATTTTAAGACTAGGTTTGCACAGTCTAACAATTAGACAATTTGGATAAATGCCCCTGCATGTTTGATGTTAAGAGTCTTCATGTCTATTTAAGGGTATGTCATATCCAACATTTGGGAATCATGCAGACAGTATTGTATTGTCATTATATTGTTGCTGTCATTACTATGCAATAAGGTTTGCCCCCTTTATAAGTTTGACCTTCCTCTCTCTTTTTCTCTCTATCTGTGATGCAGCTCTGATGTCAGTAACCCCTCCCTTCTTCATTCTTCTTCCTCATTCGCTGTTTGTCAGCCATCTTAGGCCATGTTCACACGTTCCTGATTTCCCTGCTGTTTTGTCTGCACTAAAAACCGCAGCTCTTGGCAGAAAACGCAGGTGCATTTTTTGGTGCTTTTTGGTGCGTTTTTTGATGCGTTTTTGATGCGTTTTTTGATGCGGTTTTTAATGCAGTTTCTGTGTGTTTTCTAGGAAGTTTTTTTAGGGTTAAAATGGCTGAAAATACCCTAACCCTACCCCTAACCCTAACCCTACCACTAACCCTAACCCTACCCCTAACCCTAACCCTACCCCTAACCCTACCCCTAACCCTAGCCCTACCCCTAACCCTACCCCTAACCCTAGCTCTACCCCTAACCCTACCCCTAACCCTACCCCTAACCCTAACCCTACCCCTAACCCTAACCCTACCCCTAACCCTACCCCTAACCCTAACCCTACCCCTAACCCTAGTTCTAACTGTAGTGGGGAAAAAAAAATTATTTTTATTTTATTATTGTTACTACCTATGGGGGTGATAAAGGGGGGGGGCATTTACCTTTTTTTTATTTTGATCACTGTGAGGTTATCACAGTGATCAAAATGTGCCTGGAACGAATCTGCCGGCTGGCAGATTCGGCGGGCGCACTGCGCATGCGCCCGCCATTTTGGAAGATGGCGGCGCCCAGGGAGAAGACGGCCGGACGGACGGACACCGGGAGGCCCGGTAAGTATAAGGGGGGAGATTAGGGCACGGGGGGGGCGTCGGAGCACGGGGGGTGGCATCGGAGCATGGGGGGGTGGGATTGGAGCACGGGGGGGCAGCCACACTGCAGCGGTTCTGCACCACAAACCGCAGAAAACCCGCAGATATTTTTTTCGTCTGCGGGTTTTACTGCGGGTTTGACCTCACAATGGAGGTCAATGGGTGCAGAACCGCTGCAGTTCCGCAAAAAGAAGTAACATAGTAACATAGTAACATAGTAACATAGTTAGTAAGGCCGAAAAAAGACATTTGTCCATCCAGTTCAGCCTATATTCCATCATAATAAATACCCAGATCTACGTCCTTCTACAGAACCTAATAATTGTATGATACAATATTGTTCTGCTCCAGGAAGACATCCAGGCCTCTCTTGAACCCCTCGACTGAGTTCGCCATCACCACCTCCTCAGGCAAGCAATTCCAGATTCTCACTGCCCTAACAGTAAAGAATCCTCTTCTATGTTGGTGGAAAAACCTTCTCTCCTCCAGACGCAAAGAATGCCCCCTTGTGCCCGTCACCTTCCTTGGTATAAACAGATCCTCAGCGAGATATTTGTATTGTCCCCTTATATACTTATACATGGTTATTAGATCGCCCCTCAGTCGTCTTTTTTCTAGACTAAATAATCCTAATTTCGCTAATCTATCTGGGTATTGTAGTTCTCCCATTCCCTTTATTAATTTTGTTGCCCTCCTTTGTACTCTCTCTAGTTCCATTATATCCTTCCTGAGCACCGGTGCCCAAAACTGGACACAGTACTCCATGTGCGGTCTAACTAGGGATTTGTACAGAGGCAGTATAATGCTCTCATCATGTGTATCCAGACCTCTTTTAATGCACCCCATGATCCTGTTTGCCTTGGCAGCTGCTGCCTGGCACTGGCTGCTCCAGGTAAGTTTATCATTAACTAGGATCCCCAAGTCCTTCTCCCTGTCAGATTTACCCAGTGGTTTCCCATTCAGTGTGTAATGGTGACATTGATTCCTTCTTCCCATGTGTATAACCTTACATTTATCATTGTTAAACCTCATCTGCCACCTTTCAGCCCAAGTTTCCAACTTATCCAGATCCATCTGTAGCAGAATACTATCTTCTCTTGTATTAACTGCTTTACATAGTTTTGTATCATCTGCAAATATCGATATTTTACTGTGTAAACCTTCTACCAGATCATTAATGAATATGTTGAAGAGAACAGGTCCCAATACTGACCCCTGCGGTACCCCACTGGTCACAGCGACCCAGTTAGAGACTATACCATTTATAACCACCCTCTGCTTTCTATCACTAAGCCAGTTACTAACCCATTTACACACATTTTCCCCCAGACCAAGCATTCTCATTTTGTGTAGCAACCTCTTGTGCGGCACGGTATCAAACGCTTTGGAAAAATCGAGATATACCACGTCCAATGACTCACCGTGGTCCAGTCTATAGCTTACCTCTTCATAAAAACTGATTAGATTGGTTTGACAGGAGCGATTTCTCATAAACCCATGCTGATATGGAGTTAAACAGTTATTCTCATTGAGATAATCCAGAATAACATCCCTCAGAAACCCTTCAAATATTTTACCAACAATAGAGGTTAGACTTACTGGCCTATAATTTCCAGGTTCACTTTTAGAGCCCTTTTTGAATATTGGCACCACATTTGCTATGCGCCAATCCTGCGGAACAGACCCTGTCGCTATAGAGTCACTAAAAATAAGAAATAATGGTTTATCTATTACATTACTTAGTTCTCTTAGTACTCGTGGGTGTATGCCATCCGGACCCGGAGATTTATCTATTTTAATCTTATTTAGCCGGTTTCGCACCTCTTCTTGGGTTAGATTGGTGACCCTTAATATAGGGTTTTCATTGTTTCTTGGGATTTCACCTAGCATTTCATTTTCCACCGTGAATACCGTGGAGAAGAAGGTGTTTAATATGTTAGCTTTTTCCTCGTCATCTACAACCATTCTTTCCTCACTATTTTTTAAGGGGCCTACATTTTCAGTTTTTATTCTTTTACTATTGATATAGTTGAAGAACAGTTTGGGATTAGTTTTACTCTCCTTAGCAATGTGCTTCTCTGTTTCCTTTTTGGCAGCTTTAATTAGTTTTTTTAGATAAAGTATTTTTCTCCCTATAGTTTTTTAGAGCTTCAATGGTGCCATCCTGCTTTAGTAGTGCAAATGCTTTCTTTTTACTGTTAATTGCCTGTCTTACTTCTTTGTTTAGCCACATTGGGTTTTTCCTATTTCTAGTCCTTTTATTCCCACAAGGTATAAACCGCTTACACTGCCTATTTAGGATGTTCTTAAACATTTCCCATTTATTATCTGTATTCTCATTTCTGAGGATATTGTCCCAGTCTACCAGATTAAGGGCATCTCTAAGCTGTTCAAACTTTGCCTTCCTAAAGTTCAATGTTTTTGTGACTCCCTGACAAGTCCCCCTAGTGAAAGACAGGTGAAACTGTACAATATTGTGGTCGCTATTTCCTAGATGCCCGACCACCTGCAGATTTGTTATTCTGTCAGGTCTATTAGATAGTATTAGGTCTAAAAGTGCTGCTCCTCTGGTTGGATTCTGCACCAATTGTGAAAGATAATTTTTCTTGGTTATTAGCAGAAACCTGTTGCCTTTATGGGTTTCACAGGTTTCTGTTTCCCAGTTAATATCCGGGTAGTTAAAGTCCCCCATAACCAGGACCTCATTATGGGTTGCAGCTTCATCTATCTGCTTTAGAAGTAGACTTTCCATGCTTTCTGTTATATTTGGGGGTTTGTAACA
Organism: Ranitomeya imitator; assembly: GCF_032444005.1. Classification (NCBI taxonomy): domain Eukaryota; kingdom Metazoa; phylum Chordata; class Amphibia; order Anura; family Dendrobatidae; genus Ranitomeya; species Ranitomeya imitator. The sequence goes on along the minus strand of NC_091284.1, from coordinate 735,341,466 downwards.
GACCCCAATGAGAATTTTGTTACCATTTTTCCCTCCATGAATTTCAACCCATATGGACTCGACATCCTCATTCCCTTCGCTAATATCCTCCCTTAAAGTGGACTTTAGACAAGACTTTACATAGAGACAAACCCCTCCTCCTCTCCGATTTTTACGATCCTTTCTAAACAGACTGTAACCCTGTAAGTTAACTGCCCAGTCATAGCTTTCATCTAACCATGTCTCGGTTATTCCCACTATGTCAAAGTTACCTGTAGATATTTCTGCTTCTAGTTCTTCCATCTTGTTTGTCAGGCTTCTGGCGTTTGCGAGCATGCAGTTTAGAGGATTTTGTTTTGTTCCAATCTCCTCACTGTGGATTGTTTTAGAAATGTTCTTACCTCCCTTCTGAGTATGTTTTCCTGGGTCTTCTTTGTTCGAGTCTAATGTTTTTCTTCCCGTCCCCTCTTCTTCTAGTTTAACGCCCTCCTGATGAGTGTAGCGAGTCTTCTGGCGAATGTGTGTTTCCCAGGTTTGTTGAGGTGTAGTCCGTCTCTGGCGAGGAGTCCATCATACCAGTAATTCACACCGTGGTCCAGGAATCCAAATCCTTGTTGTCTGCACCATCGTCTTAGCCAGTTGTTTGCATCAAGGATCCTGTTCCATCTCCTGGTGCCATGCCCGTCTACTGGAAGGATAGAAGAAAAAACTACCTGTGCATCCAGTTCCTTTACTTTCTTCCCCAACTCTTCAAAGTCCTTGCAGATTGTCGGTAGGTCCTTCCTTGCCGTGTCATTGGTGCCAACATGTATCAGAAGAAATGGGTGGACGTCCTTGGAGCTGAAGAGCTTTGGTATCCTATCGGTCACATCCTTGATCATCGCACCTGGAAGGCAGCATACTTCTCTTGTAGTTATGTCCGGTCTGCAGATGGCTGTGACATGGTACTTCTTTTTTACCGCAGCTATTCAGCGCGGCTTTTTTTGGGATTTTCCGCAATGTGGGCACAGCAGTTCCTTCCATAGGGTACATTGTAATGTACCCTGCATGGAAAACAGCTGCGGACCCGTAGCGGGAAAATCGCGGCGGTTCCGCATTAAAAAAAGGATGGTGTGAACATGGCCTTAGAAGTTCATGTGTTTGCATATCTGGTTCAGAAAAGTCTTTTACCTGCTGTATTTGTACATAACTGCAACAATTCAGCTGGAAAATAAACCTTTTTCTGGAATCTTCATACTTGCCTCCTGCAGTCGAGTTCAAGCTATCTGATGCTATATCTACTTGGGAATGCTGGTTTATACTGAGGCAGCCTAGATACAGTGTTTCAAGAGCCCTACACTTGCAGCCTAGTTATGGAGTCAAAATAGAAGACTTCTGCCAGATACATCTGTAAAGTCAGTTTGCAGCTTCTATAAAGATGCAGCTCAGACATCATAGCTTTTGCACCCAGCACATAAAAAATAATCAGTGTGTGTAAAGCAATCATAGCACAGCCTCCCCCAGCTTTCACCTTACTAGAAGCCAGCAGCTCACATTACTATACAAATCCATTCTGCCTGTGAGTTAAGGCCCCTTCACATTAAGCGACGCTGCAGCGATACCGACAACGATCCGGATCGCTGCAGGGTCACTGTTTGGTCGCTGGAGAGCTGTCACACAGACCGCTCTCCAGCGACCAACGATGTCGGTAACCAGGGTAAACATCGGGTAACTAAGCGCAGGGCCGCGCTTAGTAACCCGATGTTTACCCTGGTTACCATCCTAAAAGTAAAAAAAAACAAACACTACATACTTACCTACAGCCGTCTGTCCTCCAGCGCTGTGCTCTGCTCTCCTCCTGCACTGGCTGTGAGCGTCGGTCAGCCGGAAAGCAGAGTGGTGACGTCACCGCTCTGCTTTCCGGCCGCTGTGCTCACAGACAGTACAGGAGGAGAGCAGAGCACAGCGCTGGAGGACAGACGGCTGTAGGTAAGTATGTAGTGTTTGTTTTTTTTTACTTTTAGGATGGTAACCAGGGTAAACATCGGGTTACTAAGCGCGGCCCTGCGCTTAGTTACCCGATGTTTACCCTGGTTACCAGTGAAGACATCGCTGGATCGGTGTCACACACGCCGATCCAGCGATGTCAGCAGGAGTCCAGCGACGAAATAAAGTTCTGGACTTTATTCAGCGACCAACGATCTCCCAGCAGGGGCCTGATCGTTGGTCGCTGTCACACATAACGATTTCATTAACGATATCGTTGCTACGTCACAAAAAGCAACGATATCATTAACAATATCGTTATGTGTGAAGGTACCTTTACATTGGCCGAGGGAAAGACTGCATCATCTTTGCAAGACCCATTGTCAGATGAAGAATGTTAGGATATCTATCCAAAGTCCAGTGGGAGGGCTAAATGTTCTACCAAGCTTACACAAAAAGTTAAAATACACCTTGAAACCATTAAGCCCTTCATGACCCAGCCTATTTTGACCTTAACGACCTTGCCATTTTTTGCAATTCTGACCAGTGTCCCTTTATGAGGTAATAACTCAGGAACGCTTCAACAGATCCTAGCGGTTCTCAGATTCTTTTTTTCGTGACATATTGGGCTTCATGTTAGTGGTAAATTTAGGTCAATAAATTATGCGTTTATTTCTGATAAAAACGGAAATTTGGCGAAAATTTTGAAAATTTCGCAATTTTCACAATTTGAATTTTTATTCTGTTAAACCAGAGAGTTATGTGACACAAAATAGTTAATAAATAACATTTCCCACATGTCTACTTTACATCAACACAATTTTGGAAACAAAATTTTTTTTTGATAGGAAGTTATAAGGGTTAAAATTTGACCAGCGATTTCTCATTTTTACAACGAAATTTACAAAACCATTTTTTTTTAGGGACCACCTCACATTTGAAGTCAGTTTACGGGGTCTATATGGCTGAAAATACCCAAAAGTGACACCATTCTAAAAACTGCACCCCTCAAGGTGCACAAAACCACATTCAAGAAGTTTATTAACCCTTCAGGTGCTTCACAGCAGAAGAAGCAACATGGAAGGAAAAAAATGAACACTTAACTTTTTAGTCACAAAAATTATTTTTAGCAACAATTTTTTTAATTTCACAATGGTAAAAGGAGAAACTGAACCATGAAAGTTGTTGTCCAATTTGTCCTGAGTATGCTGATACCTCATATGTGGGGGTAAACCACTGTTTGGGCACACGGCAGGGCTCGGAAGGGAAGGCGCGCCATTTGACTTTTTAAATGGAAAATTAGCTCCAATCATTAGCGGACACCATGTCACGTTTGGAAAGCCCCTGTGTGCCTAAACATTGGAGATCCCCCACAAATGACCTCATTTTGGACACTAGACCCCCAAAGGAACTAATCTAGATGTGTGGTGAGGACTGCTTCACAGAAGTTTATAAAGCAGAGCCATGAAAATAAAAAATAACTTTTCTTTCCTCAAAAATGATTTTTTAGCCTGGAATTTCCTATTTTGCCAAGGGTAATAGGAGAAATTGGACCCCAAATGTTGTTGTCCAGTTTGTCCTGAGTACGCTGATACCCTATATGTGGGGGCAAACAACTGTTTGGGTGCACGGCAGGGCTCGGAAGAGAAGGCACGCCATTTGGCTTTTTAAATGGAAAATTAGCTCCAATCATTAGCGGACACCATGTCACGTTTGGAAAGCCCCTGTGTGCCTAAACATTGGAGATCCCCCACAAATGACCTCATTTTGGAAACTAGACCCCCAAAGGAACTAATCTAGATGTGTGGTGAGGACTTTGAACCCCCAAGTGCTTCACAAACGTTTACAACGCAGAGCCGTGAAAAAAAAAATCATTTTTCTTTCCTCAAAAATGATGTTTTAGCAAGCATTTTTTTATTTTCACAAGGGTAACAGGAGAAATTGGACCCCAGTAATTGTTGCGCAGTTTTCCTGAGTATGCTGGTACCCCATATGTGGGGGTAAACCACTGTTTGGGCGCACGTCGGGGCTCGGAAGTGAGGGAGCACCATTTGACTTTTTAAATACAAGATTGGCTGGAATCAATGGTGGCGCCATGTTGCATTTGGAGACCCCTGATGTGCCTAAACAGTGGAAACCCCTCAATTCTAAGTCCAACACTAACCCCAACACACCCCTAACCCTAATCCCAACTGTAGCCATAACCCTAATCACAACCCTAACCGCAACACACCCCTAACCACAACCCTAACCCCAACACACCCCTAACCCTAACCACAACCCTAATTCCAACCCTAACCCTAAGGCTATGTGCCCACGTTGCGGATTCGTGTGAGATTTTTCAGCATCATTTTTGAAAAATCCGCGGGTAAAAGGCACTGTGTTTTATCTGCTGATTTACCATGGATTTCCAGTGTTTTTTGTGCGGATTTCACCTGCGGATTCCTTTTGAGGAACAGGTGTAAAACGCCACGGAATCCGCACAAAGAATTGACATGCTGCGGAAAATACAATGCAGCGTTTCCGCGTGGTATTTTCCGCACCATGGGCACAGCGGGTTTGGTTTTCCATAGGTTTACATGGTACTGTAAACCTGATGGAACACTGCAGCGAATCCGCAGCGGCCAATCCGCACCGTGTGCACATAGCCTAATTCTAAAGGTATGTGCACACGCTGTGGAAAACGCTGCGGATCCTCAGCAGTTTCCCATGAGTTTACAGTTCAATGTAAAGCTATGGGAAACAAAAATCGCTGTACACATGCTGCGGAAAAACTGCACGGAAACGCAGCGGTTTACATTCCGCAGCATTTCGCTTCTTTCTGCGGATTCCACAGCGGTTTTACAACTGCTCCAATAGAAAATCGCAGTTGTAAAACTGCAGTGAAATGCGCAGAAAAACCGCGGTAAATCTGCCATAAATCCGCAGCGGTTTAGCACTGCAGATTTATCAAATCAGCAGCGGAAAAATCCGCAGAGGACCAGAATACGTGTGCACATACCGTACCCTAACCCTAACCCTAGTTCTTACCCCAACCTTAGTGGAAGAAAAAAAAAATTCTTTATTTTATTATTGTCCCTACCTATGGGGGTGACAAAGGGGGGGGGTCATTCAGTATTTTTTTTATTGTGATCACTGTGATTTTATCGCAGTGATCAAAATGCACTTGAAACGAATCTGCCGGCCGGCAGATTCGGCGGGCGCACTGCGCATGCGCCTGCCATTTTGGAAGATGGCGGCGCCCAGGAAAGAAGACGGACGGACCATGGGAGGCTCGGTAAGTATGATGGGGTGGAGGGGAACACGGGGGGGGGGGTGGATCGGAGCATGGGGGGGTAAATCGGAGCACGGGGGGTGGATCGGACTGCAGGGGGGGTGGATCGGAGTGCAGGGGGGGTGGTTGGAGCACGGGGGTGGGATTGGAGCATGGGGGTGAGCGGACAAGAGCACAGGGTGGAGCGGACAGGAGGACGGAGGGGAACGGAGCTGTGTAAAGGACTGATCGGAGGGCTGGGGGGGGCGATCGGTGGGGTGGGGTGGGGTGGGGTCACATCAGTGTTTTCAGCCATGGCCGATGATATTGCAGCATCGGCCATGGCTGGATTGTAATATTTCACCAGTTATAATAGGTGAAATATTACAAATCGCTCTGATTGGCAGTTTCACTTTCAACAGCCAATCAGAGCGATTGTAGCCATGGGGGGGTGAAGCCACCCCCCTGGGCTAAACTACCACTCCCCCTGTCCCTGCATATCGGGTGAAATGGGAGTTAACCCTTTCACCGGATCTGCAGGGACGCGATCATTCTGTGACACAGCATATGCGTCACAGGTCGGATTGGCACCGACTTTCATGACGCATACGCTGTGTCACAGGTCGGGAAGGGGTTAAACATCAACTATCTTGTAATCTATCTGATTTACAGCAAAAATTGCTAAGTCACATCAACATCATCTCTCAGCCTGCTTCTCACAAACTACCATTAGAGGGAGCACTAGGACGAATGTGTGCAGTTTATGAGATTTATACCAGGAAGGTGAACAAATAGTGTACATTTCAGCTCTGCAGAAGCTTAATAGACATGATTATTTTGAGGAGCTGCAAGGTTTTTGCAAATTAATTCTGAGACATGCTGCACAATATGTGATATTAAGTCCAAGGCAGAGGCAAAAATTGCACAAATTCCAGAAACAACATTTCACATTCCTAAGTCTACCAAGCAGTCAAAACAGTCATCTAAGTCACACTCTTCTAAATTTTCAATCCTCAATGAGAAGGTTATAAGGGCTCTTGAAGAAGCTGTGGCTACTACGATCAAGCCGCAAAGGAAGGCAGAAATGGATGCACTGGAAGCAAGCACAGCAGTAGAAGTGTCATGGTCTGTATGTGAATTCTGGTTTAGTGCTGCAGGGGTTAATGCTTTTGACCTCTCTCTGGATCTGGGTGGGCTTTAAATAACCTCATTTGGACTCTGACCCTTGTCAGTGATACTTTTGACCTAGGCTTAGGCTATGTGCACATGTTGCGGATTATGCTTAGGAATTTCTGGTGCGGATTCTGCCTCTCCTGGCAGAAAACGCACCTGCGGTTCCGCAGCATTTTTTGTGCGGTTCTGCAGCGTTTTTTTGTGCGTTTTTGCTGTGGTTTTCTTGAAGATTTGCTGCGGTTTTTATCCCTGCAGTTTTCTATAATGGAATGGGTACAAAAATGCTGCAGATTCACAAAAAAGAAGTGACATGCTACTTCTTTTAAACCGCGGCGTTTCCGCAGCGGATTTTCCGCAAAGTGTGCACATAATTTTTTTTTTTCTCATTGATTTACATTGTACTGTAAATCAATTGCGGATCTGCAGCGTTTCTGCACCTAAAAAACGCTGCGGATCCGCAGAGAATCCGCAACGTGTGCACATACCCTTAGGCTTAGTTCCTGACCCCTGTGATTCTGTGCTTGTTTTGCTTCTGTTATGACCTTTGCCTGTTCCTGACTTTCCATTCCATTGATCCTGCCTGTACCGTGCTGCTCAGATTTCAAGACTCTGCTTTATGACATACCACGTGCCTGTGTTGCTCTTCCTGTACCGTGTAATCTCCTGGCTTAGACCCACGCCTGCCCAACTACTTTCTGGGTATCTCTAGCCCAAGAGCTGATCTCCGGAGTGCCGGGGCTTGTCTCTGCCCCCGGACACTCCCCCAGCAGTCACGTGCTTCAGGTCCTGTTTAACTGAAGTACGCATATCCACTGCTGTGATTAAGTCAGGTGCAGTGTTCCTGACAAGAAGTAGCATGCAAAAAGACAGAAATGAATGCATTGGAAACAAGCATGACAGCAGAAGCAAATTGTAAAAGGGCAGAAAAATAGACTCTAGAGAAAGAATGTGAGTATGATACAGCCATGGCAAGGTTAATGCTTCTGGAACAAGCTATCAATGGGAGTCAAATAGACAACATCACTTTAAAGGGAAGGTGCCACCACCAGTTTTCTTGTATTTTGTTTTTTGTGTGAAATTAAGCTTAAAATAGTAATTAAAATGTATTAATGCAATTTTTGCTCTGTTTGCAAACATTTCTATATGAAAAATATTATATATTTTTCTACAAATATACATATTTACCACTAGGGGGAGCATTTTCCGTTTTAGACCTCAAGCAGCTATAGTAAGATTTAGCAGCTCTGCCCCAGGGATATTAGACCACCCAAAAGGGGAGGGAAATGGTGATGTCAGCAGTTACTGCCCCAACAGTAAGAATGAAGAGCAGCATCACAGGGCAGAGCCATTTTGTGTGACTGCCCTGTGACCTGCTATCACCAGCAGTTACTGTATCAGAGGCACAGCTTGTTTACAGACGGGCAGAACACAGTGGGCTCAGCAGCATTTTTTGTGAATAACATTCTTGCCATCCCCCTTCCCCCACCTTAATCCCTGTCCTGTCAGCTGCCCTGCTCTCTCCAGGTGTCACCTCCCTCTCTGCAGGCTGTGAGTGCAGCTTATCGGAGATCACAGGGACTGTGTGTGAGGGGGAGACACAGCAGGAGAAGCACACAGGGCAGCTTGTGAGAGCTGAGGATGTGTGCTTGCCTGGAGTACAGAGGAGCAGTGAGCGCTTCTGTCCTGCGATAGAGAGCACAGGGCTATAATAAAATGGCAGCTAGTCACACCTACAGCAGTGAGTTGTGCAGGCCACAGAGGCATGCCCAGCTCACTGCTAATGATGCTGAAATGTTACAGATAGGAGATAATAGACTAGCGCTGACCCTATGTCCATGGGGTGCCGTAATCTGACACTGATAGTGCCCTGCTACTGCTGCAAAACCAAGATGTCAGCCCCCAGTGCCTTCTTTAAACTCATATAACACATGAAATCTGTTTCACATGCATTTCAAACTTGCTTATAGCAGCATGTTATGCTACATTACAGTGATTTATTAATGACCTACAAACGCGGTACCTTCCCTTTAAGTGACTTCAATACAGAAGACCTTATTACGTGCACATCAGACTAGGTACTAAGCCAAAATAGCATGCCCCTGACTCCAAGAATCATTCCTGACAGCGCAAACATTCATCCAAGGCAACAGGACGCAATTCTTCTCCCACATCCTGCCTTCAAGGTCGCACAATGTTCTGCAGGCAGGCTGCAGCTGCTGAGACCGGAGCCAGGAGCAGCGCGGGGCAAGAGGAAAGGTGAGGAGAGTCAGCGTTTTTTTTTTTATTATTACATGGCATGGCTGCATTACATTCTATGGGGCTGGGCAGCGCTACATTATATTGTATGGTGGCTGTGCTGCATTACATTCTATGGGTCTGTGCTGCATTACATTCTTTGGGGTCTGTGCTGCATTACATTCTATGGGGTCTGAGCTGCATTACATTCTATGGGTGACTGGCTGCATTACATTCTATGGGGGGCTGGCTGCATTACCTTCTATGGGGTCTGTGCTGCATTACATTCTATGGGGGCTGGCTGCATTACATTCTATGGGGGCTGTGCTGCATTACATTCTATGGGGTCTGTGCTGCATTACATTCTATGGGGGCTGGCTGCATTACATTCTATGGGGCTGGGCTGCATTACATTCTATGGGGCTGTGCTGCATTACATTCTATGGGGGCTGGCTGCATTACATTCTATGGGGTCTGTGCCGCATTACATTCTATGGGGGCTGTGCTGCATTACATTCTATGGGGGCTGTGCTGCATTACATTCTATGGGGGCTGTGCTGTATTACATTCTATGGGGGCTGTGCTGTATTACATTCTATGGGGGCTGTGCTGCATTACATTCCATGGGGGCTGGCTGCATTACATTCTATGGGGCTGGGCTGCATTACATTCTATGGGGCTGTGCTGCATTACATTCTATGGGGACTGGCTGCATTACATTCTATGGGGCTGTGCTGCATTACATTCTATGGGGGCTGTGCTGCATTACATTCTATGGGGCTGTGCTGCATTACATTCTATGGGGACTGGCTGCATTACATTCTATGGGGACTGAGCTGTAATGCTGGATACAGCTGTAATTATATGTTATATAGTCGTGTTACACTCCCCTCACTTCTTGTAACCTACAAGTGTACAAAGATATTATACAGTCACCATGTGACAAGTGGGCCTGTGTGACTTCAAATGCCAGGGCTGAATTTTAGTCCCAGTCCGGCCCTGCTCGACATCACTCCTGCTGATCAAGCAGCTTGGGTCACAATCCACAGAGTGTGTCAAGAGACTCAGATCTATCCACATCAGTAATCCAGCAGATGGACTCATGGCTGCATGGGAGAGACTAGAACTAAACTATGGTAGTCCTGAAGCCATAGAGAATGCATTGTTCAAGCGACTACAAGGTTCTCTAAAAATATCCAGTAAGGACAGTTCAAAATTCCAAGAACTAAGTGACCTACTATTCAAGCTTCAGCTGGCCAAGGCAGACATTTACCTACCTGGCCTCAGCTACTGGACACTGCTTGTGGGGTAAACCCAATAATTTCTAAGCTGCCATACAATATACAAGAAAGGTTGGACTCAATTGAATCAATATATAAAAGGGAAAATCAAGTCTCTTTTCCTTCATTTTCCTACTTCTATGAGTTTATCAAAGACATTGGAGAGTATAAGACTACGGGGAACCCAGCTGACCTGATTCATCTCCTAAGTATGAGAGTCCACATTTAAGCAACAGTAACTGTAGCAGTCTAGTGTCAGTGAAAAAGACTCATATTCTTCCCACTCCTTCATCAGCTGTAAGCATAAGCAACGTTTAGCGAAAAGGTTGAAAACCCTAATTGACTGAGTCTTATTCATACTATCCACATCCCCTAAAAAGTGTATAAGCTTCAGAAGGAAACTGCTGCTAGAATGAAAAGTGATACTAAAGAAGTTGGGGAATGCTACAGATGTTGTACTTCTACTGAACATTTTGCTAAAGACTGTAAAATGGTGGCGCTATAGAGTTCAAGTCCTCTATTTACCTGAAGAGGCAATTTGCATATTAACTACGTTAACATAAGTACTTGGAGTGCGACAGTGAGAGCCACATACAAGCGCTTCATCCATCCAAACCTAACTGCACCGCTTATGCCTTCTCCAATCAAGCTTGCAGATCCAACAGTGAGTCCTACTGCAGTACTTTTCTCATGCACAGAAGTCTGCGGAGAAGGCCTCTGGGACAAATTGTGTATGGAGATATGCCTGCTGAAGGTGCATCCTAGTGGTCAACTAGAGAAAACCGCAAAGGTATACGTAATCCTGGAGGATCAGAGAAAGTGAACACTTGCGATGTCAGAACTCTTTGATTTATTCAATTTAAGGGAAAATGTTTACCCCTACACCTTGGCCATCTGTAGTGGTGTTACAGAGGTCTCTGAGAGCTGACCCAATAGACTTATAGTATATTTTTTCTGGAACAATGTTCAACCAGATGCCATCCAACAAAAAGGAGATGCCAAAGCCAGAGGTTGCTCTTCATCACGCTCATTTAATGACTATAGCCAACAAGATACCAGCCTTTGACACCAGTGCAGATATATTGATTCTGCCTGAAAGAGACATTCTCCAGCTACACAAGGTACATCAGCAAATCAATGGACCACATGTTGTGCCATTTTCAAAACACTTTGATCTAGGCTGGGTTATCATAGGTAATGTCTGCACTGATAAGATGAAGAGGCTTACAAAGATTTCCTTATTTAAGACTCATATCTTGCCAAATGGTCGCAGTACTCACTTTTAGCCATTCCTACAATTATTACTGGGTGAAGGAGAAACTTAGTCACAGTAAGTGGCAGCAAGAACCCCCTCACAAAATGAACAACTTCCTGTCCTGTGATGACAACCTTGGGTCAACGGTGATCAATTCAACAAGGGAAGACAACAAGCTGGCACCTGCAAGAGAGTACAAAGAATTCATAAAGGTTATAGGGAACGCTAAATGTGCGGTCGGAAAGGTATGAGGCAATCCAGGACAGGGCAAGGTCTTTGATACCAAGGGAGGAAAAAATCTGTAGCAGTAGGCAGTGGTTGACTGTGTTGAAGGCAGAGGACAGGTCGAGAAGGAAGAGGATGGAGAACTGTCTGTTAGCTTTGGCTGTAAGTCATTAGTAATTTTTGTCAGGGCAGTTTCGGTGGAGTGGTGGGGGCGGAAGCCAGATTGGAGGTTGTCAAGGAGAGCGTTAGATGAGAGGTGGGAAGAAAGTTGAGCATGGACATGCTGCTCAAGGAGTTTTGAAGCAAACGGGAGCAGTGATATGGGGTGATAGTTGGGCATAGCAGTTGGGTCAAGGTTAGTTTTTTTGAGGATTGGGTGTGATGGTTGTATGTTTGAAGGCAGAGGGAAAGGTACCAGAAGATAGCGATAAGTTGAAAAGATGGATTAGGGCTGGCATGAGCGTGTTAATGTGGTTGGTGAGCAGGTGGGAAGGGATGGGGTCAAGTGCACAGGTGGTGAAGGTGAGGTGTGATTTGGAAAAGACGTGAGTAAGCTCTCCTTCAGTGATGTTGGAGAGGGAGGCTATTAGGGAAGGGCAGAGGTTTGCCTTGTTTGGTCAATCTTGTTTTTAAAGTAAGTGCCAAATTCCTCGGAAGAGATGAGGGGAGTCAGAGGTGGCAGTAGTGGGTGGAGGAGAGAGTTATATATGCTGAACAGTTGTTTTGGGTTGTAGAATAACGAAGATACAAGGTTTGTAAAATAGGTCTGTTTAGCAGAGGTTAGGGCTAATTTGAAGTCAAGTGTAGCTTGTTTGAAAGCAGTGAAGTAGCCTGGCAGGTGTGTTTTCTTCCAACGCCGCTCCGCAACCCTGGATGCTTGTTGAAGTTTTTTGGTGAGATTGTTATGCTAGGGTTGCCTATTGATTTGTCACACTTTGCCATGCATGAAAGGGGCGACTGAGTCTATGGCTGATGTGAGAGTGGTGTTATAGAAAGCGGTGGCGCTGTCCACGTCATGGAGTGAAGATATGGAGGACAGGGGTAGAAAATAGTCTGGGAGTCTGTGAATGTCTAGGTGTGCGAGGTTTCTGCGAGGATGTGGTAATGGCTGGACATGGAGGACAAGGATGAGAAGGTGAGTAGATGGTGGTCAGATAGGGGGAAGGGAGAGGTTGTGAGATTAGATAAGGAACAGAGGCGGGTGAAGATGAGGTCTAGTGTATGTCCACATACTTCAGTGTCTATCACCCTCACAAACATAACCAAATCAGAGTGATGTATGACTTCAGTTGCTCAGTATGAATGCATCTCTCTCAATAACTTGCTCCCCACTGGGCCTAACCTAAAAAACAGCCTTATAGGAGTACTGATTCGCTTCAGACAAGAAACTGTTGCAGTAATGGCAGACATCAAGCAAATGTTTCATTGTTTTATTGTGAGCGAGGACAGTAGTAACTACCTCAGGTTGCTATGGCAGAAGGACAATGACATCCACAGTAAGGTCATAGATTACCGAATGAAGGTACGTCTACGACAATAGCCCCTCATATGCTGTGGCAACCTGTGGATTGAGATGAACATCCCAGGAAGGTTAGAGAGAAGGGATCTGATGCTCGTGTATTTGTGAAGAAGAATTTCTATGAGAACGATGGACTTAAGTCTTTGCCCACAAGTGAAGGGGCAATTGATCTGCTGTCTAGAACACAGGAAATGCTGTCTGCAGCAAACCTGAGACTTCACAAGATCATCTCCAACAGCCAGGAGGTAATGAAAACGTTTCCATCTGGGGACCATGCGACCAGTTTAAAAGGACACCAGTTTGGGTTTTGATGTTCCTCCTATGCAATGTGGTCTTGGTCTGCTGTGGGAATTAAAACAGGACATGTTCACATTTCAAGTGTAAACCTTTGGCAACCCTTAGGTGTCAGGATTCTCCGCTGTACGGGATAGATCCCAAGCCTTATGTGCCTCTGTGGTCTCCCATTCAGTTTTGGCCACTGCAGGTGCTGCTGAGCATAGACGTTGGTTCCAGCATCTTGCTCAGGCTCGTGGTGTTTGTTTGGTTACTGCTGGCCCTCCAGCCAAGCCTATGGTAACCAGCGATAGGCAGAGGTGACCTGACACTCTGGAGCCTAAGTCCAGAGATCACCTTACTAAGTATGTCCATGATGTGATGTCTTCCTATTGGTGGTCGGACGTCTCCAGCTCTGGTGATGTGGCTGCTCCGAATTGGCCCTCGGGCGATGTCATGGCCGGCTGGGCGTGAGTGTTTGGGGTGGAGCTTTGGGTTTTAAAGGCTTCCAATGGCGCCCGCAGGCGCACTAGTATCATTTATGTGTGGCTATGGTGGTATTGACCCTTCCACTCTGTCTGCAAGTGTCGTATGTCTGTCTAAGCTTTGGGACTAGTAGTAAAAACAAAATCCAGCACCAGGAGGTTGCACTCCAATAAGCTTTATTCCAAAATCTTCATATAAAATCATAGACAACCAACAATAGAAAAACATGAGGCAAATCACAGGGGCCCCAGACACCGCTTTATGCGTTTTAGGGCCAAATATGCCCCTTAGTCATGAAACACGTAAACCGGTGTCTGGGAACCCTGCTATTTGTGCATTTTTTTCTATTGTCAGTTGTCTATGCTTTTATATGAAGATTTTGGAATAAAGCTCATTGTAGTTCAACCTCCTGATGCTGGATTTTTTACTACTTATTGAATTTTCCTGGGATGTCAGCCATGCACAGAGTGGACAGGTGAGCTGAAAAATACTTTTTTTATTTACTAAGCTTTGGGACTGTACCCGTGGGCAGGCAGCTAGCGTCAGTGGGGGCAATTAGCTGTTTGGCTTAGCATCTGTTGTGCGGTTAGCATAGTGGAGTTCCAGAGCAAGCTTAACCCTAGTCAGGGTATTATGCTCAGAGCATCTGTTTAATTTCTGTATGCGATTGACACAGCTCAGTTGCAGAGCATCAGTTTCGTTCCTCTGTGCGAGTGACACAGCTCAGTTGTAGAGCATCTGTTTCGTTTCTATGTGAGTGATACAGCTCAGTTGCAGAGCGTCAGTTTAGTTTCTGTGTGCGTGTGACACAGCTCAGTTTCAGAGCTTCTGTTTTTTTTCTGTGTGCGAGTACAGTTCTTGTGCTTGCCCTGTGCCATTTAACAGGACAAAGCACTTAGTACTGGTTTGTACTGTTCCTTCCAGTGGAGTAACCGAGTTTGGAACTCGGCATTCCGTTCACACTGTTAATCCAGTGTGTACAGGCAATCACTTGCCGTATGTTCTGTCATTGTTTACTAGCAGCAGTTTTCCATCTCTGCACGGTGGATCCCGGGTGGTGATTGGCTTTATTATTTATTTTATTTAGTGCAATCCGCCAACCCTAACACCCTTCACCAAACGAGGATTCTTATTTGTTGTGAACAGCATCTGTGATCCTCTTGAGTTTATAGCACCAATTATTACCATTCATGGCAAGATACTGCTGAGAGTGCTATTACATGTCCACTTGCCAGGGCCCAGGTGATCGAGGAATAGAACTCACAGCTGCATCTAGCCTTTACAACAACGCATGGCTTCCTACAAGAGGATCCTTGTTCTCTTGATGCCAGCAGTGCGTTTGAGCCTGTGGAACCCAGAGTCCAACGGAGAGATCAAGCCAGCTTTTGCTACATGCTTCTCATCTCTGGTACCAAGGTTGAAGCTGTGGTGTCATTGCTTTGGACACTGCTTGAACTGGTCAATGGTATTACTGCATGTTTGTTTGTCTTTTTTTTGTCTTTCCAAGAATGACAGAGGACATCATCCACGGGCATCCTGTCAAGTTGGATTATCGTGAAATCTAAAGATTTCAGATGGGAAGTGTAATGTCCTACAGCTTGGGAATCATACAGACAGTATTGTATTGTCATTATATTGTTGCTATCGTTGCTACTCAATAAGGATTGCCCCTTTAGAAGATTGTCCTACCTCTCTCCCTATAGCTCTGATGTCATCAGCTCGTCACTTATTCATTCTTCTTCCTCATTCACCATTTGTTAGCCATCTTAGAAGCTCAGGTGTTTGCATTTCTGGTTCAAAGAAATCTTTTTTTACCTACTGTATTTGTGCGTAACTACAATAATTCAGCTTGGAAATAAACGTTCTTCCAGAATTTTCATATGTGCCTCTGCAGTCAAGTTCAAGCTATATGATGCTTTATCTACATGTAAATATAGATTTATACTGAGGCAGCCTAGAAATAGCTTCTCAAGTGCCCTACACTTGCAGCCTAGTTATTGTGTCAGAAGGGTATGCACAAATAACATGTTCTTCAGGTAGATTTTGCTCTGAAAACTGCTTGAAAAAGCACAAACCAAATATTCAAAGCAAATCATGCGTTTCAAGTAGGAACTTCATTTAACTGCTTTAAGTTTCCAAAGACACCAATTGGTTACAAAAAGTGACCTGACCATTGTGCAGGTGTTTTTCCACACAGAAGAAGGTCTGTACTTTACCATACAAGTCAATGGAAAGCTAAACAAATACCTGGCCATCTTTATGAGTATTTTAAGAGTTAGCGATCTTTTCATTGGTGAATGGAGCGAAAAAAAAAGACTGGAAAACTCCAGCAAAAAGACTCCACAAAAATGCTAAAAAAGTGCTCTAAAAACACAGCTGCAGACAGAAACATTGAAAAAGTGTGCTATGGAAATTAAAAAAAATGCAGAAAAAGACTTTTCAAGAAAAGAAACCTTGTCCTTTGTGAAGCGCCTGCCTCTTGGAAAAGACAGCAGGTACGCCTGGCTGAAGAAAGACACTGTGAGCACATACCCTATGTGACTGTTCTCTTTGCATTGTACTGTTATTTACTGATATTTATGTGTTTTGTCAATATGATGTATATATTTTATTATACTGTGCAGTGATGTACTGTGCACCTGGAGGCCCCTGGTTTCATGGTGTGACCTGTGCTAGTAGCTGTCCGTAAGATTTATGGTTTCCTTGATATCAGCTACAGAGGAAGGTTCCAACATCAGCGTGAACATATGAAGAGTATATAGTTTATGTGGATATGTGCGTTTTGATGCTGGAAAGCTGCTCACAAAACTGATAGGAAGAGAAGAGCATATAGGAGAAGATAAAACAGAAGGGTTTGGGTGAGAACGGGAGTATTGCAGAAAGTCTGACTGAAAGACCTGCGATGAGTCTATCAGATACTTAGTCCTGGACTTGTACTAAATAAAGACCATCAATACAAAGTACTGGACTACCCCTATAATTTCCATATATCTTTTTATTTTCTTTATCGTTGCATTTCAGGAGCCATGATTTATTTTAATTTTTTTCATACACATTATTGTGTGGATTTTTTCTTTTTTGCAGGGACAGTATTTTGTGGTATATACAACCTATTAAATATATAAATATACTTTTATGTATTTTTCTTTAAGGGAATTAGTCACCTACATTTTTTTTTAAATGACCATTAATGCAACATACAAGGGACAAATACCATCATATCATGACAGGAGCTCTATATATAGTGTCAGTGTACAGGTAATACAGTGATCACCGGCAACAATATACACTGGAGCTCTTTATATAGTGTCAGTGTACAGGTAATACAGTGATCAATTGTGACATTATACACAGGAGCTCTGTATATAGTGTCAGTGTATAGGTAATACAGTAATCACCAGTGACATTATACCAGGAGCTCTGTAGCTCTGTATAAAGTGTCAGTGTACAGGTAATAATGTGATCACCGGTGACATTATACACAGGAGCTCTGTATATAGTTTACAGGTAATACAGTGATCACCAGTAACATTATACACAGGACCTCTGTATACAGTGTCAGTGTACAGATAATATAGTGATCACTGGTGACGTCTCTAGCTGAAGTCCTTCATCTTTGCTTTTCTTTTTCATGCAGTGCAGACCGCCATCACTTCTTCCAGCCAGGATTCCTCTCTGCATAAAATAACACATAGTTACCTAGAGCGCAGCTTCCAGAGCACATTCCCCACTTTTCCCTTTCTTCTACACTACACATCTGAATACAGATATGCACCCACTATTAATACATAATTGGTTACTATGTAACCCACCATTCCAAATATAAATTATAATACGCCACTGAGCCCCTTCTAGCTATACATAGACACTTCTGTTATGGACCTGGTGGTTAGGTGCACCCAGAACGACCTGATGGTTAAACTCACACAGGACAAGCTCTGGGAAGTGGGAGCTCTGCTGACCGCAACCCCTAATCCTATCACACAACTAGAAATAGCCATGGAGCGTACCTAACTCTGCCTAGACGCCTCTTCACAGCCTAAGAGCTAACTAGCCCTAGAGATAGAAAATAAAGCCTACCTTGCCTCAGAGAAATTCCCCAAAGGAAAAAGCAGCCCCCCACGTATATTGACTGTGAGTTAAGATGAAAGTCACAAACACAGAAATGAAACAGGTTTCAGCAAAGGGAGGCCAGACTTACTAAACAGACTGAGGATAGGAAAGGTATCTTTGCGGTCAGCACAAAAACTACAAAAGACCACGCAGATTGTGCAAAAAGACCTCCGCACCGACTCACGGTGCGGAGGTGCCACTCTGCATCCCAGAGCTTCCAGCTAGCAAGGCAAAATCATGATAGCAAGCTGGACAAGGAAACAATGAACAAATAATTAACTAGCAGGGACTTAGCTTCTGCTGGAGTAGACAGGTCACCAGAAAGATCCAAGAGTGAACTGAACCAGTACAAGAACATTGACAGCTGGCATGGAGTAACGATCTGAGTGGAGTTAAATAGAGCAGCCAGCCAAAGAATAAACTACGTCACCTGTGGAAGGAACCTCAGAAGCAGCAGCTCCACTCACAGCCACCGGAGGGAGTCCATGGACAGAACTCGCCGAAGTACCATTCATGACCACAGGAGGGAGTTCGATAACAGAATTCACAACACACTTCCCCCAAAATAATAAATATATAAATTAATTAGCCCCTGTACTCTTTCCCTCAATTTATTACCAGTCACTGCATACTCAATGCCCCTCACTATGTACCTCCCGCTCCCCTGATTAAATTTACATGCCCCTTCCACCCCAATTCATCATCATGTCTTCTCTCTCGCACTCTCTATTTATTATCAACAGCTCTCCCCCCACATTCAATACATCATTTACTCCCCACCCTCAAAATTCATTATTATTTGCTCTCTCCCCAGATTACCATTTGCTCTCCTCACCCCCCACCTTCAATTCAATTGCTGTCCCCATCCCTCACTCTCAATTCATCATTTGCAGTCTCCCATCCTCTCCCCCAATTCAAGATGTGAAGTCCCCCTTCCCCACTTCATCATGTGCAGTCCCCTTCACCCCACATCACGTGCAGTCCCCTTCAACCCTGCTATATCTTGTGCAATCCTGTTTCGCCCCACTTCATCATTTGCAGTACCCCACTCCCACACTTCATCATGACCAGTCCCCTTTACCCCCAGTTCATCATGTGAAGTCCCCTTTAACACTCCCATTTCATCATGTGCCCCTTGCCCCCTACTTCATCATGAGTACCTTACCCCCACTTCATCATGTACAGTCCCCTTTAAACCCCACTTAATCATGTGCAATCTCCTTTAACCCACCCACTTCATTATGTGCAGTCCCATTTAACTCCCACTTCCTTCATCATGTGCAGTCCCCTTTAAACCACCTCCTCACATCATCATGTGCTGTCCCCTTTAAACCCCTTCCTCACATTATCATGTGCAGTCCCCCTTACTCCTTCCCCATGTCATCATTTGCACTTCCTCATCCTCCCCTCACCCATTTAATTCCTTTTCTACAGAAAGCAAAAACGTTTTGTATACTTACTTCACAGTCACTCCCCAGCAGTATGGCTCTGCCTCCAGTGTCTGGTACATATTGGGCGGCGCATACGAGATGACGTCATCGCATACGAAAAGTCACCTGACAGGAAGTACACAGAAGACAGACGGAGTGGCAACTGTGCAGCCGTCAAGGTAAGACGGCCGTGCACAGTTCAGAGAAAGCTCCTGGGCCCCAGCACCAGTAATGTCTCGATGGCCCTGCCCAGAAGTCCATTTTAATGTTCAGGGTTTCGGTAGAAGAGAGAGAGAGACTCTGCTTCCTTTGGCAGTCCTTTACTACGACCATTTTGCAGCACCAAATGCAGGTTCTATTTGACTTCTATGGGGTTCTGGTTCAAGTTCGTGTAGAGTTCTGGTGCCTGAACCAAACTTTGGACTAAAGTTTGGTCATACCCAACAAACCTGAACATCCATGAATTCACTGATCTCTGTCTAAAAAAAAAATCTGCCTTTGCTCCCCATAACAACCAAAGTTCAGCTTTCAATTCTCATATTCCTGAGGTAAAATGAAACCTTTGCTATGATTGCTTGTTATGCAGACCACCACACTGTTATAAACTGTGACTAAAAATAATTTGTCTTTACTGCCCATAACAACCAATCACAGTGTAGCTATAATTTCTTTTACTGCTGAGGTAAAATGAAATATATGCTATGATTGGATGCTATGGACACCAGCACACTCTTTGGAAGCTGGGTTAAGAAAATGTCTGCTCACAGTAGCCAATCGCAGCCCAGCATCCTTTAATTTATAACTAGAGATGAGCGAACCCGAACTGTAAAGTTTGGCGTTCGGTACCGGACACTAACACAGCTCGAACACAGACTTTTTAATATACGTCCTGTTTCCTGCTCGGGTTCAAATGCCTAAGAAAGTTTGTTGAAAGGCCAGGGCACAGCAATCAACAAGCTTTTAGGCTCTCGGCACTTCTGGAGCCATCATAGCCATGGCTGTGATTGGCCGGCGTAACAAGTAACCCAGACTGTGTAAATGGTGTATCAATGGTGCCGTTGCCATTCTAGTCTTAGTGTAGGGGCAGGATGCTTCTGGACTGAGGGTTAGGTAGTGCAATCTGTTACAAATCCATTGTGTATACTATGCACCCTCAACTTTGGGAGTACTTTGCCAAAAGCCGCTGTGTGTACTGTACAATCTCACAAAAGGGAGTACTGGGCCAAAATCTGCTATGTACTCTGAAACTCTGCCTGTGGGAGTACTGTGCTTTTAAGCCGCTGTGTATAATCTTCACCCCCTGCCTGTGATAGTACTGTGCCTTTAAGCCACTTAGTGCACTCAGCAATCCTGCCTGTGGTAGTACTGTGCCTTTAAGTCTGTGTGTACTCTGCAACCATGCCTGTGGGAGTACTGTGCCTAAAAGCCACTGTGTGTACTCTGCAATTCATATCTGTTGCGGTACTGTGCCAAAAGCCGCTGTGTTTACTCTGCAGGCGGTGTCTGTACAAGTAGTATGCTTAAAAAATAATTCTTGCCATTTGTACGCCAAACAAATAATTTTTCTGGAACTCTGTGTCTTTTCTAGTAGTGTGGAAAATAAATAAATCTCAACAGCCATCTCATCAAACAGGGGACGTGTCTGTGGTGGTCCCATATTTTCAGGGACAAGTGATGGGTAGTTTGCACGCTGTGCTGTCAGAGCCTGGAATGAGGCATAAAAGTTCTGAACCTGAGCACCACCTGCATGATGAGGTTTCTTAATTCCAAGCACAAGGTGCAGTACAGTACACACCTTAAAAAGCATGACAAATCTGAGCCTTTCCTGCTCCTCTTCTGCTGCGGTCTCGGCCTTTTCCTCCCACTTATGATCAATCCTGCAAAAAGAGGATGTGACAACACTACCACCAGTAGTGCTACTGAGCATCTCCACACTGTCTCATCGAGGTGTTCAGCTTTCCATCCCCCAAAATTTCTGAGAGAAAGAGGAGATACCCCCTGACCAACTACGAGTCATGGTCTTGGATGACAGCATTTCCAAATAACTGGCCTTTGAAATGCTGGCTTCTGGCTGGTTGAGATAAATAGTTTAAAAAAAACTGATGGTGGTGGCTGTGTCGCAGTACGTTCTTCCCAGCCCCCAGTACTTTTCCGGGCATGCCATCCCTGCCCTGTACACACATGCTGCATATAAAATAAGGTGTGCACTGCGCAGCGCCATCAGTACCAAGGTCCACATAACCACCGATATGTGGACCAGTCAACACGGCTAGGGACTTTACATCTCCCTAAATAGCCACTGAGACAGAGGCAGAAGGTGTTCTAGCCCATAATCTACCACAACCGAGGATTAGTGGATGTTTCTCTGTCCAGGTTGCCTCCTCCTCCTGCTCCACTTCCTCCACCGCATCCTCATCTGGTCACAGAAACACCTACACTACCAACTTTAGCACAGCCAGGGGAACAAATCCCGCACTGCTCAGGAGCTGTGGATGGGGAACACACAGCAGATAGAGAAGAGGATGGTGCCGGTGATGGTAAGGCTGGCTTGGTGCAGTATGATAAAATCGCGTAGCAGCTCTGGGCCTAGCTGATTTGACGCACATCCCTTGCCTGATGCATGTGATGAACTTAGTGGTGCAGAGCTTCCTGAATAACAACCCTCATATGTAAGAGCTACTGCTGAAAGTTCGGGCAGTGTTTGCGCGTTTTTGCCGTTCTCACTTGGCTGCTGCTCGCCTGTCTTTCCTGCATTGTCACTTCTGTCTTCCCACTCACCAACTGATATGCAACATACCAACAAGGAGGAATTCCACCTTGCATATGCTGGAGAAGCTATGCGAGCAGCAGCGGGCAATAGGGGAGTTTCAGCTGCACACGTGCTGATGAGTCACTCTGCAGGACAACACTACTTCACCACCAATGAGTGGGACTCCTACCGGAATATCTTATCTTTTCATCTTTTTTGCACTTTGTACCATCTTTTTGCAGGATGCGGCCGGTCCTCTTTTGATGGCTGGGTATACTGGGGCGTCAGTCCTAGTGTTGTGCATGTTTTTGGTGCTGAGCAGCCTGCCTATTAGAATATTTTGGGTGTCATTAATTGGCTGCAAACCAGACAACTTGCATTACACATATCTAAGTGAATGGCATCCTACTCAAACCCTATTAGTGTGCATTTTTTTCAATTAGGCAGCCACCCCCTCCATAATTATGGTAGATTTGTGAGTGGCTGCTTTTATCAGTAGTTTGCATCTGTGCTGTCCCAACCTATATAATGGAGGCCGGCTGCTTCCTGGCAGTGCATTTGTCATCCGACTGGTCTTGGTTAGGCTGTTTCCTCATGGTATGGTTTTCTTAATTTTTCTATCTCCAGGAGAGCTGAGACACACACCGGCCATAAAGATAAAAATACAACACTCTTTATCAAACATGAGTAAGACAAAATGATCTGCACTGCTGAAACACCTGTAGCCGACACTGGTGATTGTGTCAGGGGAGCGCTGAATGTACTGCCCCAGGGATCTTGGGTGCCAATCGAAAAGAGTTAACAACAAGGACAAAGTCTACATCAGTAGAATTAAGAGTGGCACTCACTGTCCCATTAAAAAATTCTTTTATTGGAATCACATAAAATTACTCTGAAAGGAGCATGATGGACGACGACCGTTTAGCACTGTATGCGCTTCTATGGGACCCGTAGAATCGAATACAGCATGAAACGGCCATCGTCCGTCATGCTCCACACAGTACTCTCCTGCTTCTGTAATTTTATGTGACTCCAATAAAAGGACTTTTTAATGGGATGGTGAGTGCTACCCTTATTTCTACTGACATAGGCTCTTTATCAAACATATAACACGTTTTAGCCTATAACTACATGGGTGGAACTTGTTAATGATCTCAAAGCAGCTGGGGCCATAGTCGCCAAGGAAAACATTGGTAACACATTGCAGTGTAAAGGTTTAAAATCCTGCAGTGCCTGCAAGGTCCCCCTGCTCAAGAAGGCACATGTGCGCGCCCGTCCGAAGTTTGCCAATGAACACCTGGATGATTCTGTGAGTGATTGGGAGAAGGTGATGTGGTCAGACGAGACAAAAATTGAGGTCTTTGACATTAACTCAACTCGCCGTGTTTGAAGGAAGAGAAATGCTGCCTGTGAGCCAAAGAACACCATACCCACTGTCAAACATGGAGGTGGAAACATTATGTTTTGGGGGTGTTTCTCTGCTGTGGACACAGGACTACTTCACCACATTGATGGAAGAATGGATAGAGCCATGTACTGTAAAATCCTGACTGACAACCGCCTTCCCTCCGCCAGGACATTAAAAATGGGTCGTGGCAGGGTCTTTCAGAAAGACAATGACCCAAAAAATATAGCCAAAGCAACAAAGGAGTGGCTCAAAAAGAAGCACATTAAGGTCATGGTGTGGCCTGGCCAGTCTCCAGACCTTAATCCCATAGAAAACTTATGGAGGGAGTTGAAGCTCTGAGTTGCCAAGTGACAGCCTCAAAATCTTAAGCACAAAAGTGACAGCGCTCCATCCGGGTGTATTCCAAAATTCAATTCTTTATTAAAGCCATAAAAACAGCAGACAGCAACGTTTCGACCTAATTGGTCTTTATCAAGCATGTCCTGACAGTGCAAAGGGCCGGCTATAAATGGTGTAGGCACCACACAGGGCACCAATCAACAATAAGCCCCACCCCCCCACATAATATAACAATACATACAATAATAAAAACAAAAATCAAACATATACCTAATAAAAATCTCCCCACCCAGGTACAGATCGCATGTACAAAATATACATATACCCCACCAGAGTACAAAACTGCAGTACAGTCTAAAGGAGTTTCATCTGTCAGAGTCCGGAGGTGTGATCTTCACACGACAGTCCACCAATCACCACACCACCACATGGAGTAATAAACAATCCATTGCCAATCGGATTCAGGCTCTCTTAGATGTCATGAAGCCTGACGACGCCCTCAGATAAATCACATGTCCGGAAACTTCCTCACCACCAATTAGGGAGCCTGTAATAGAATCAACAAAGCGCTTAAAACATCCCATGCCACCACCCACTCAAACCCGGGAGCGTCGGCGCCTGCCCCTCCAGACACGCCCCCAACTGGGGACCCATCCAGAACCAAGAGCGTCACATACACACCCCCCGGGGGGGGGGGGGCCAAACCGGGACGTTGCCACAGTAACCGCACCACATTCATGCCCTCAGCCGCAGCGTTCAAACACTGGCTAAGCCCAGCGATGTGATGGTGAGGATGCAGCCGCGGGGCTCCCCGGAGCTAGCAACCCACCAACTGGTGGGAAACCCACCCAAGGGACGATCCCGCAGTTTACATACCACACTCACCTCATCGCATGGGCCACAGCGATGGACCGCAGCGTTCAATAACTGGCTCCGCCCAGAGATGTGATGGCGAGGATGCACCCGCGGGGCCCCCCGGAGCTAGCCACCCACCAACTGGTGGGAAACCCACCCAAGGGACGACCCCGCAGTTTACATACCTCGTTCACCACATCGCACGGGCCACCATGTCACTAGAACCACCGCAACCAAGGCACAATGTGTGCAGAAACACAGCGATAGGATGAAAAATATACTGACATCCCCATTCCATATACATATAATCCCAATAAAAGGGGGGAACCGTCCTGTGGGAAAAGAACATAACCATTAACAGAAGACCTCAGACATTAACACATAACCAGGAGATCCCATCACCATTCAATGAATATCTCACCACCCCCAAGTGGCCGTTAAAAGACATAGATAAACAGACCCAATAGGGTCTTATATCAAAACTGGACCTGTCAATAATTATCCACCGTCGACTCTGACAGCATACACTCAAATCAGTCTGAAATAAAGGGGTACAGCACACATTGACAACGCCTGACAAACCTGAGCAGAAAAGACATTAAAAACAAATACCAACAGTGATGGGACCGACCTCCTACCTAATACACCCATGTAAATTGAAATCAATATTAAGGCCCCTAGGTTGTAGTGACCCCAACATGTATATCCAGCGAAGTTCCTTGGCCTTGAGAATTTGTAATCTATTACCTCCCCTCCTGAGCAGTGGTACACTGTCAATCACCCTGAACCTAAGTTGATTTATAGAGTGTTTATTATCAATAAAGTGTTTGGGCACTGGCAAATCCGTGATTCCTGTTCTTACTGTACTCTTGTGTTTAGTAATACGGGCTTTTACCTCCATAGTCGTCTCACCAACATAAGTGAGCCCACACGGGCATACAATCATGTACACGACAAAACTGGAGGTACATGTATACCTCTCCTTGAGAAAAATCTTTTTCCCAGTATGCGGGTGATGGAAAAACTCCCCTTTTAACATATTATTGCAGCAGGAGCAGCCCAAACAAGGGAAATTGCCATTTTTCACAGTGCTCAGGGTACTTTGAATAGATTTTTTAGAAGTTCCAATGTCAGACTTCACAAGTTTATCTCTGAGGTTACGTCCCCTTCTGAATGACATCATTGGGGGCGCCTCAAAGTTAGAAACAGAGGGCAAACCCCGCTGTAGTAGAGGCCAATGTCGTCTCAATATATTGCCCACCCGACTACTTGCCGAGTTGTATGTCGATACAAAGGGGATTCTATCCACAGTTGACCCAACCCGAGTCTTATTTCGAATACTTGCACGGGAGCAATTATAAGCCTTATTCTTATACTTAATTACCTCCCTAGGTGGATATCCCCTAGCAATAAATTTGTTACACATCTCGCTGAGTCTCAAGTCAATCCGTTCCTCGTCTGACACAATACGTCTCACCCTCAAAAGTTGGCTCCATGGAAGGGAGCCAACCATCCTCCTCGGGTGATTACTATCAAATGCTAACAATCCATTCCTGTCCGTTATTTTAATAAAGATATCAGTCTCTAGTCTACTGCCAGCCTTATACACCAAAGTGTCCAAAAATTGTATCTGGGTAGTGGACTGAGTCAAAGTAAACTGTAATTCAGGATAAATCTGATTCAAAAACCCATGGAAGGTCTCCAATTCAAGGGAAGTACCCTCCCATACCACAAAAATGTCATCAATGTATCGCCACCAGGCTCTGACGTGGCGCCAGAGGTTGGAACTGTACACGAACACATCCTCCAGTACCGCCATATAGATATTGGCATACGTGGGGGCCACATTGGACCCCATGGCGGTACCTCTCAATTGCAAGAAAAACTCATCCCCAAACAGAAAAAAATTCCGCCTGAGGATGAATTCCAGCAATGTGAGGATGAGCCGTGCACACTCGGGGGCCACGTCAGAGCCCGATAACATACCTGAGACCGCTTCAAGACCTTTTTCATGTTCAATAGAGGTATATAAAGATACCACATCAAATGAAGCCAAAATGGTAGAGTCAGAAATAATGATGTTTTCAATCTTGTTTAAAAAATCCCCTGTATCACGGATGTATGACTTAGCTAATGTGGCATATATCCTTAATGCACGGTCTAAAAAAATAGCGACATGATTAAAGAGGGAACCCCGACCCGAGACAATAGGGCGTCCCGGGGGATTATACAGATCTTTATGTATTTTAGGTAGTACATATAGTACCGGGATTACCGGAGACTCAATGATCAAAAATTCAGCCAGCTTGTGGTCAATGAGTCCCATGGCCAGGGACTTCTAAAAAATCTATTCAAAGTACCCTGAGCACTGTGAAAAATGGTAATTTCCCTTGTTTGGGCTGCTCCTGCTGCAATAATATGTTAAAAGGGGAGTTTTTCCATCACCCGCATACTGGGAAAAAGATTTTTCTCAAGGAGAGGTATACATGTACCTCCAGTTTTGTCGTGTACATGATTGTATGCCCGTGTGGGCTCACTTATGTTGGTGAGACGACTATGGAGGTAAAAGCCCGTATTACTAAACACAAGAGTACAGTAAGAACAGGAATCACGGATTTGCCAGTGCCCAAACACTTTATTGATAATAAACACTCTATAAATCAACTTAGGTTCAGGGTGATTGACAGTGTACCACTGCTCAGGAGGGGAGGTAATAGATTACAAATTCTCAAGGCCAAGGAACTTCGCTGGATATACATGTTGGGGTCACTACAACCTAGGGGCCTTAATATTGATTTCAATTTACATGGGTGTATTAGGTAGGAGGTCGGTCCCATCATTGTTGGTATTTGTTTTTAATGTCTTTTCTGCTCAGGTTTGTCAGGCGTTGTCAATGTGTGCTGTACCCCTTTATTTCAGACTGATTTGAGTGTATGCTGTCAGAGTCGACGGTGGATAATTATTGACAGGTCCAGTTTTGATATAAGACCCTATTGGGTCTGTTTATCTATGTCTTTTAACGGCCACTTGGGGGTGGTGAGATATTCATTGAATGGTGATGGGATCTCCTGGTTATGTGTTAATGTCTGAGGTCTTCTGTTAATGGTTATGTTCTTTTCCCACAGGACGGTTCCCCCCTTTTATTGGGATTATATGTATATGGAATGGGGATGTCAGTATATTTTTCATCCTATCGCTGTGTTTCTGCACACATTGTGCCTTGGTTGCGGTGGTTCTAGTGACATGGTGGCCCGTGCGATGTGGTGAACGAGGTATGTAAACTGCGGGGTCGTCCCTTGGGTGGGTTTCCCACCAGTTGGTGGGTGGCTAGCTCCGGGGGGCCCCGCGGGTGCATCCTCGCCATCACATCTCTGGGCGGAGCCAGTTATTGAACGCTGCGGTCCATCGCTGTGGCCCATGCGATGTGGTGAGTGTGGTATGTAAACTGCGGGATCGTCCCTTGGGTGGGTTTCCCACCAGTTGGTGGGTTGCTAGCTCCGGGGGGCCCCGCGGCTGCATCCTCACCATCACATCGCTGGGCTTAGCCAGTGTTTGAACGCTGCGGCTGAGGGCATGAATGTGGTGCGGTTACTGTGGAAACGTCCCGGTTTGGCCCCCCCCCCCCGGGGGGTGTGTATGTGACGCTCTTGGTTCTGGATGGGTCCCCAGTTGGGGGCGTGTCTGGAGGGGCAGGCGCCGACGCTCCCGGGTTTGAGTGGGTGGTGGCATGGGATGTTTTAAGCGCTTTGTTGATTCTATTACAGGCTCCCTAATTGGTGGTGAGGAAGTTTCCGGACATGTGATTTATCTGAGGGCGTCGTCAGGCTTCATGACATCTAAGAGAGCCTGAATCCGATTGGCAATGGATTGTTTATTACTCCATGTGGTGGTGTGGTGATTGGTGGACTGTCGTGTGAAGATCACACCTCCGGACTCTGAGAGATGAAACTCCTTTAGACTGTACTGCAGTTTTGTACTCTGGTGGGGTATATGTATATTTTGTACATGCGATCTGTACCTGGGTGGGGAGATTTTTATTAGGTATATGTTTGATTTTTGTTTTTATTATTGTATGTATTGTTATATTATGTGGGGGGTGGGGCTTATTGTTGATTGGTGCCCTGTGTGGTGCCTACACCATTTATAGCCGGCCCTTTGCACTGTCAGGACATGCTTGATAAAGACCAATTAGGTCGAAACGTTGCTGTCTGCTGTTTTTATGGCTTTAATAAAGAATTGAATTTTGGAATACACCCGGATGGAGCGCTGTCACTTTTGTGCTTTGGACTTCGTATGGCCCTAGGTGGTTCCCGGGACCTGGACGTGCGCTCCTGTTTGTGAAGTGCGGTAGCCATCTTGTTTGCTTTTAGCCTCAAAATCTTAATGATTTAGAGATGATCTGTAAAGAGGAGTGGACCAAAATTCCTCTTGACATGTGCGCAAACCTCATCATCAACTACAAAAAAGGGTTTTGCCACCAAGTATGAAGTCTTGTTTGCCATAGGGATCAAATACTTATTTTTCACTGCAAAATGCAAATAAATATATATAATTTATACGATGTGATTTTCTGGATATTATTTTTGATATTCTATCTCTCAATGTTAAAATTAACCTACCCTTAAAATTATAAACTGTTCATGTTTTTGTCAGTGGGCAAAGTTAAAAAAAATAGCAAGGGATGAAATACTTATTTCCCCCACTGTGCATATGGTCATTGATTTAACTTTGTGTATTTTGACAATCAGGTAGCAACAGAGGGGGAAATAAGACGCATTGACACGTTTTGTAAACCAACATCAAACAATTCCCTCTTGCATGCAAGTTCATCACATCTGAAATCTATGATTCATAGAATGCCTGATGGTCAGTAATTGAGATTGAAATGTGTTTGCTCCAATGATTGATTATTTGAGAACCAAGCAAGTCATCTTTATCAAAAATTCAGAGAAAGGGGCTATAGCCATAGACAGATCGTTCGAGGATACAGGAAGGTAAAACAGACTTCAAGAAATGAACTACTCTACACCAATTTACATCCTAATATAAAACCACAAGATGATAATCTATGGCTGATTACCACCTAAAATAGCCAATGGGATAAACTGTGCAAAATTATTGGTGAACATTAGAGCATTCTCCAACCTGACCCGGTCCTAAATAAAGCACTCTCCTCCAGACCTCTAATAACAGCTAGAAGGTCAAAAAGCATGTGTTGGTCCACAGTCATGATCTGTATCAGGATGGGGAGTGCACCTTTGTGGTGGCATTTTGGGTTTACCCATGTGTGCATTGCAGGGAGTGTAAAACTTGATGAAAAAGCAAAGAATGTAAAGGGGACTACACAATATAAAATCAAACAATTCTTCACTTGTTCTTCTAAAGGAGTCATCTATTGTGTACAGCGTCCCTGTGCCTTTTATAGTAGAAAAAGTTATTTATATGGGCACAACATACTCCTGTGTTTAGTCTGATTTTATGTCCCTGTTTTTCTCATCTTATAGTGCTTCATAGCCTATCCTAGCCTGAATAAAAGCGGAGGCTGGGAATGCAGTGTAGCAACTATTTTGGAGTGAATCTGTTTAGTGAGAGAATGTCACAGCTCACAGATTACTAATAAAAATAAAAAGAGTAAAAGTTGCAATTGCACTCGTATATGAACAAATAAGGCAGTGCTCAGAGAAAAAAACAGTATCAAGAAAAAAGATAAACTCGAGCACTCAACTATGATGAACTCTTATATTTATTAGATGAAATCCACAGCCGATATTTATTACAGAAAGAATCTTTTTCCCAATGTTTCGGCCTATTTATTGGCCTTTTTCAAGGGTATTTTTCTGCATCCAAAACAAAAAATTACAATAATTACAAAGCTTGCACAAAAAAATTATACAATGAGAACATATAAATCCATCCCATAGACAATGATAACATCATATTATAATGAAAAAACATTTTTTGGGGAATCAAGTCAGCTAGTGGATGCTTGAAAAAAACTCCAGGAATCTGTAGCTAAAAAAACAGTAATTATTTTTAATTACACACTTTTGAAAAAACCAATATGGTGCAGCTGTTCATGTAAGGGCAGAAAACACCAGTCTGCAAAGAGCCTCATAAGAAAAAATAAAAAGGCAAGGCCAACCAGACCCCACATGAGAGAGACACGTCCCAAAAGATCACCAGGGAATACATGTGATAAATAATAGGAATTACCATAATAAAACAAAGAGGAGATTCAATCCAGAGATCTGGAACGGGAATTAAGGAGGAAAGTAGCATTGGAGCTTCATTATGTCACCCTGGCAGAATACCATAAGGTAAAACGAATACCCAGGGGCCTTCATGTCTCATTGAGACCTACATTGCTCCAGGACAAACCTGATTTTTGTCAAAAATTTTAGGGCATTTTAAATAAATGCTCTATGGACATTATTGTCTTAACTATCGAATATCTTCAAAAGGATCTAGCAACAGTTGAGGACCAGATTACCTCTATCAAACAGCAATTGACGAGCACTTTATCTACAGATAAATTGGATCAGACTTTACAAAAGACTAATAAAATTATTGAAGATTTCAGGATACAACTACAAGAGAGGAAAAGGAAAAAAAATTTTCGCGACACCGAGGACTATCACCGTAATCAAGTGTATAAATGGCGAGATTCATCTTACTACAAGGAACGGCGCAGCTACCGACGGTCCGATACTTCAGCATCATCAGGTTCAGAGAGCGAGTATGGTCCGCACATTTCCCAATCTTTTTTAGAGCAGAGACGGGGAAAATCTACAAGAGGCCGATGAGGAGGAGCCGCAGAAAACGTTCCATTCGACAACACACGGATTCGCACGCGTTCACAGGTGAGGACAACCAGATCGTCTATAACATATCCTCCTATAACCTCTCTTTCGCAGAACTACAGGTCTTACAGAAGGGGCTTTCCTTCTCTCCGACCCCTTCATTCAACGCTTTCAACTTAGATCAGGAACTACATCGATTTTTCAGAACTTTGAGATTAAAGGTTCATTTTCAAGGGGAACGAGTTGGTACTAATGGAACTCTTCCTTCATTTCAGGAATCTGGTACCCCACATCTAGAAGCTCAATTTATACTTAAAGATCTTAATCTTCATATTCCTAGTAGCTTCAATCCCCCACGGTCCTACCACCCTGTTGAAACATATATTTCTATGGTACAGAAGGACATAGCTAAGAGTCTTCAGCTTATTCAAAGGGGCACCCTGCGGGTACAGCGTAATTTGTCTATAGATGAACAGGAAGCAATCAGAACATTAAAAGAAAATAGTGGTGTTAGATAAGGAACATTATGTTTCAATAGTCCAGTCTCTTTTGTCAGATGGGATAACATATGAGAAAATCGATAAAGATCCTACTTTTGAGATAGCTAAAGAAATACGTGAAGTTGTTGATTACTTCGTTATGGAGGGTACTATTGATAAAAAATTGAGTGAATTTCTAATTAATCAACACCCTATCACCCCTGTATTTTATGTTCTTCCGAAGGTACATAAGGACCTTTGGAATCCAGCAGGTCGTCCCATAGTGGCGTCAACGAATTAAATTTTGTCACCTCTCGCGATTACTTTAGATCGCATTCTTACTCCCTTATTACCATATATTACTTCTTATTTAAAAGACACATCTGATTTCTTAACTAAATTAGATTCGATTGGTTCTGTCCCCTCGGGGTGTATTCTAGTAACCTTAGACGTAAATAGTCTTTATACTTGTATAGCTCATGATCGAGGTACTGAAGCAGTTCAACAATTTTTACTTAAAAATACTACCTTTTCTGCATCACAGGTGGATTTTTGTTTGAAGGTTCTTCATCTCATTTTACATCGGAATTTTTTTATTTTTTCCGACCAGTTTTATGTACAGAAAACTGGTACGGCTATGGGATCCAACATGGTACATGAAGAAATGTATATTTACACTAATCCTCTGTTTCAGGCACATTCACTTCTATGGAAAAGGTACATAGTTGATGTTTTTTTGATTTGGAATGGTGATGAGTCTCTTCTAATACAGTTCTTTAATGAGATTAATTCATGTGTTCCTGGCCTAACTTTTTCTTTACAGAAGAGTACTGAGCAGATTAACTTCTTGGATACACTAATTAGTCTTGACAAGAATGGGTCTCTGGATATCGATATATACACCAAACCAGCAGACAAGAATAGTCTGTTGTTTTATTCTAGTTGTCACCCTAAACATGTGAAAAAATCTCTGCCGAAGTCTCGGTTTAAAAGAGTCGCACGAATTGTATCTGATACATCGAAATGGACTATACGTATGAAGGAGATGGCGTATAAATTTCAACAACGTGGGTATCCGAATGAAGTTTTAATAAACACCGATATTGCCACTACCATCAGAACTGAGAAAAAATGTAGGATTCCTTTTGTGAACACATATCATCCATATACTCAGATTATAAAGAACTGTATCTACAAACATCGGCATGTTCTCAGTCAATCATACCCAGAGGTTGGAGAATTTAGCACATTACCTATGATGGGCTATAAGAGACTTTCTAATAACAAAGAATATTCTGGTTCGAGCCGACATTGGTTCCAGTAAGACAATAACTCAGAGAACATTGGTTACACAGAAACGTGGTACGTTTCCATGTTTGCATTGTTTGCAGTGCTCTAACATTTCTAAAGGGAATACTTTTTCTCATCCACGCTCTGGAAAAATCTTTCCGATTAATGGTTACTTTACGTGCGACTCTTCTTATGTTATATATTTCATAAAATACCCCTGCGGTCTCGGATATGTTGGGGAAACAACCCAGCATGTCCGGGACCGCATTTCACAACATAAGTCAACGATCAGATGCCAAAGGCTCATGTTACCCATTCTAGCTCATTTTGTTAAAATGGGGCACAACATATCTCAGCTGAAGTACCAGGTGATTGAGCAGATTCCTTTACTAAGACGTGGGGGTGATAGAATCAGGAGGTTGAAGCTACGGGAAGCTTTTTGGATATATACGTTGCAGACCCTTGAACCGTGGGGTCTTAATAGAGAATAAGAAGTGATCCGTTCATGAATATATGGGATTATGATATACTGATGTTTTGTGCATTCTTAATGCTCTACAATGGTTAACATTGTGATATTAATAATTTTTTCTTCTTATTTTAGGTCACCTAGTGAATCTGGCAATATTCCCTTCCTTTTTGTCCTCATCCTCCTTTTTTTCCCTTTTTTTCCCTTTTTTCCCCTTTTCTTTTTCTTTCTTTCCTTTTTACTTTCGTATATTTTAATTATAATTAACAAATTTATTTAGGGCAGGACGTCGTTCCGTTTTTGCGGCTGTATAGTGGCACACACGCTTTTATTTTTGCTCCTCAGTTCCTATTGGCATTTATCTGTGCGCCTGCGCACTAATTCTTACCACTGCGATGGCGTGCTCCTCCTCTCTTATTCTCTTTTGTTAGCTTCGGCTTGGCTCGGTTCTTTCCGGCTTCGCGCATGCACACTTTGCTTTTTTCTTGCGATTGCGCACTTACCTCTTTCACTCGTGCTTTCTCGGCAGTTTTCGGCTGCCCTCGGATCACATGACGCACCCGGAAGTAGTATCGGTCACGGCGCATAAAAGGAGCACTCCCCAGCATGGTGTACACTCCTTCCACACCGGAGTTAACGCACGGTTCACCCGCCGATTTACAGGTATAGTTCCTTTGTTTTATTATGGTAATTCCTATTATTTATCACATGTATTCCCTGGTGATCTTTTGGGACGTGTCCCTCTCATGTGGGGTCTGGTTGGCCTTGCCTTTTTATTTTTTCTTATGAGACTCTTTGCAGACTGGTGTTTTCTGCCCTTACATGAACAGCTGTACCATATTGGTTTTTTCAAAAGTGTGTAATTAAAAATAATTACTGTTTTTTTAGCTACAGATTCCTGGAGTTTTTTTCAAGCATCCACTAGCTGACTTGATTCCCCCAAAAATGTTTTTTCATTATAATATGATGCTATCATTGTCTATGGGATGGATTTATATGTTCTCATTGTATAATTTTTTGTGCAAGCTTTGTAATTATTGTAATTTTTTGTTTTGGATGCAGAAAAATACCCTTGAAAAAGGCCAATAAATAGGCCAAAACGTTGGGAAAAAGTTTCTTTCTGTAATAAATATCGGCTGTGGATTTCATCTACTAATAAAAATAGGGATACAATCCAAACAATTCTGAATTTACTGTGCAGATAGTGTGTGAGACAAAAGCAGTGTAGAACAGTCACCATCAGTTGGAGGCCCGTAGCTATCACATCGGGAGGGCGGTAATGTCACGATGGGGGCAGGCTTTACAGGGTTGAGAATCTCTCCCCTCCATGTGCTCACCCAACTATCCACTCTCTCTTTCCCCATGTGCTGACTTCTCGTGTATGTGCTCTCTTCTTTTACTTGTCTACCCCATGTGCTATCCCCCTTGTCTGCTGTCTTTCTCCTTCCTGTGCTGTGTTCTCCCCTCATGTCCCGTTGTTGTCTTCGACGTTGCTGCTTTCCTCTCATTGTCATTGGCGTACTTTTTAGGAAGAGCAATGTTGGCATTCATATTTGCTTTTTAAAGGGGTTTTCCCACAAGCGAAACTTCATTTTAAAAATTGTCTGTGTCTGACTGTGTACAGAACATACCACAGTTCCTGGGCAAGGGAGGAAGCAAAAGACAATACTGACATTTCAGCAGGAAATCGCAGAGGATAGATTTTGTGAGGTAGACTATTTTTTAAAAACAAATTAGTGAAATACTGTATTTTACCTGACAAAAGAAATCCTCTGATCCCCTGCTGTAATGTCAGTATTGTATTTTGCTTCCTCCCCTGCCAAGGAGATATGGTATGCGTCGTACACGGTCAGACACAGACAATTTTTAAAATGAACTTTCGTTCATGGGAAAACCCCTTTAATGTGAACGGCTTCCTCTGTCTGTAGACATGTCACGCATCTGCCACCAGGATCAGCCAAATGATTCACTGCCTGCGTGGAATTCATGCAGGCGCAGTAAATCAGACCACCGCCATCTTTGTGCAGACAGATAGCGGCGGTCACATTAAAACTGCGCATGCGCTCCTCCTGTACAAAGATGGCAGCGGTCAGTGAATCATTCGGCTGATCCCATCGGCAGCGTATTTGTGATGGTGTTCCACTGATGGTACCGCGCAAGAGGCTGCGTACAGCGTATACAGTGTGTGTGGTACATACGGCATATGCAGTGTGTATGTGTGTGTGGTGCGTACGGCATATACAGTGTGTGTTTCTGTGTGTGTGGGGCGTACGGCATATACAGTGTGTGTTTGTGTGTGGGTGGTGCATACGACATATACAGTGTGTGCTTGTGTGTGTATGGTGTGTATGGCATATACAGTGTGTGTATGTTTGGTGCAATGGTATTCCGCTGGTGGTACCACGCAAGAGGCTGGTACCACCAGCAGTTTCCATATTGAGACACCCATCACTTGGGTGTCCCAATATGGCGGTCGGTCAACTTCTGCTGCTTGGAATTCTGGGATCTGTACACATCTGGATGGAACAGGATGTGAAGCCATTACAAGGTAAGTATATATTAAGATAACTTTCATAATAATAAGACTGAAGGAAAGTCTGTGGATCTCCTTACCTCCTTGAATTCCAAAATTCTCTTTTGATCAGCCAGGCTGGCACGACATCATCATTGCGTCATCAAATGAAGAGCCAGGAATGCCAGTAGGTAAAGGAGTTTTGCAGGCCTCCAGTCCAATAGTCACAGATTAGTGGCCTGTCAGAAAGACTGGAGTCCTGTGAATCGATTCTCCCATGTCTGAGAGTATTATACACGTTTTTTCAGGGCAGTTGGAGTACTTTCAATTCACCGTGGATTTATTTGCGGCAAATAATTTTTTTTTTAATTCGCAAAGCTGCCAAATTTGAATTTTGAAAAGATTCGATCATCCCTAGTTGATAACCATGAACGTTGTATTTTGAGTTCAAGAACTCTGCATCACCAGGAGTGAATATCAACTGACAAGCCCAGTTGTGCCACTTAATGTATACTGCAAGCATCTATATCTATATGTGTGAACTTTAAGGCTATGTTCCCACAAAGACTTTTTTCTTGAGATTTTGATGTTGAGGTTATTCCCCTTTCAGTGCTACATTACAGCACTCTTCAAAATTGTATCAAAATGGAAACAGTTTGAGACCAGAAAAAAGTTCCCACAGCTGTCTCTTGTGAAAGCCTATTTGGCATACTAAATGGTGCATATGTATGCCAGCATGGTGCAATAAAAAGTGATTTCTATACGATGTTAAAAAAAAGTAAAAATAAAAAAAGTATTAAAAAAAAATAACAATAACGACAAAATATACTTAAAAAATATAAATAAAATACATTTTATTTCAAAAACACAGAATAGTAAACAGTTATTCAAAACCTTTAACTTCCTCCTCCGCCCCCCACTGCCCCCTCCAACCTCCCTCATCTCTGCTGAGGAGTTTGCCACACACTTTAAAAATAAGATCAACCAGACAAGGAAAGTCTTCATTGTTAAACCACAACAACCCCTTTGTATACCAGACCAATGCCCAAACCCCATAACCTCCCTATCCAACATCATAATTGTCTCCTCTCCAATCGCACCTCACCACCTGTGCGCTCGACCCCATCCCATCCCACCTCCTCCCCAACCTCACCACCACACTAATCCCATCCCTAACCCACCTCTTCAACCTATCAGTATCTTCTGGCACCTTCCCTTCTGCTTTCAAACATCCTTATCCTTAAAAAGCCAACCCTCGATCCAACTGCTATGTCCAGCTATTGCCCAATATCACTGCTCCCATTCGCTTCCAAACTCCTGGAGCACCACGTCCACTCTAAACTTTCCTCCCACCTCTCATCTAACTTGCTCTTTGACAATCTACAATCTGGTTTCCGCCCCCATCACTCAACTGAGACAGCCCTGACCAAAATCACTAACGACCTACTTACCGCGAAAGCTAATGGACAATACTCTGTACTCCTCGTTCTAAACCTGTCCTCTGCTTTCGACACAGTTGACCACTGCTTCTTACTACAGATCCTCTCCTCCTTTGGCATCAAAGACCTCGCCCTATCCTGGATCTACTCGTACCTTTCCAACCGCACATTCAGCGTCTCCCACTCCCACACTACCTCCTCATCCCACCCTCTCTCTGTTGGAGTCCCCCAAGGCACTGTTCTAAGACCCCTACTCTTCTCAATCTATACACTTGGCTTGGGACAACTCAAAGTCCCATGGATTCCAGTACCACCTCTATGCTGATGACACTCAGATCTACCTCTCTGGCCCAGACGTCACCGCTCTGCTGTCCAGAATCTCAGAGTGCCTATCAGCCATATTCTCCTTCTTCTCCTCTCGCTTCCTCAAACTCAATGTGGACAAATCTGAACTCACCATCTTTCCTCCATCCCATAGATCTTCCTTACCTGACCTATCTATCGCTATCAATGACATCATGCTTTCCCCCGTACCGGAAGTCCCCTGTCTCGGATTAACCTTCGACTCTGCCTTGTCCTTCAAACCGCACATCCAAGCTCTTTCCACCTCCTGTCGCCTACAGCTCAAAAATATCTCCAGAATCCATCCTTTCCTCAACAGTCAATCTACTAAAATGCTTGTGCATGCCCTCATCATCTCCCGCCTTGACTACTGCAACATCCTTTTCTGAGGCCTCCCTGCTAACACCCTTGCACCTCTCCAGTCCATCCTTAACTCTGCTGCCCGACTAATTCTTCTCTCTCCTCGCTACTCCTCTGCTTCCCCCCTCTGCAAATCTCTTCACTGGCTCTCATTCCCTCAGCGTATCCAGTTCAAATTACTAATACTGACCTACAAAGCCATCCACAACCTATCTCTTCCTTATATCTCTGAAGTAATCTCCCGATATCTTCCCTCACGTGATCTCTGGTCCTCCCAAGACCTCCTTCTCTCCTCCACACTTTTTCGCTCCTCATCCAACCGCCTCCAAGACTTATCCTGAATATCCCCCATCCTCTGGAATTCTTTGCCCCAACACGTCGACTATCAACCACATACGGATCGTTCAGACGGAACCTGAAAACCCATCTCTTCAGAAAAGCCTACAGCCTGCACTGACCCCGCTGCCTCCTCATCACTACCAAAGCTACTGCCTCACCAACACCGGAGCTCCTGCAACCCTCAACCTACTGTCTCCTTCCCCATAATCCTGTAGAATGTAAGCCCGCAAGGGCAGGGTCCTCACCCCTCTGTATCAGTCTGTAATTGTTAGTTTGTTTACTGTAAGTGATATCTGTAACTGGTATGTAACCCCTTCTCATGTAAAGCACCATGGAATCAATGGTGCTATATAAATAAATAAATAATAATAGTATACACCCACATATTTCAGATCTCCATGATTGTCACTTGAACTATAAATATATGTACTTAAAAGGGAATGTGTATTATATCAAAAGGGAAAACAATCTTTTATTGGTGTTTTTTGCCTGTCTCCAATCCTAATTAAATTCAATGAAATCCTTATATATCCTGTATGTACAGTATCCTCAATTGATTAGTGTCAAAACTTCAATTTGTCTCGCAAAAATCTTTGCTTCTGTGAAAAAGTATCAGCTTTCTGGCATGCAAAAATTAACCCTTTAACGTCCAATGACGGATATATCCGACATTGGACGCCTTCCCCTGGTACAGGCTCATCACTGGAGCAAGCATCTTTTCCAGCACATGACAGCTGATGTAATCAGCTGCCATGGACCCCTAATAACCGTGGGTGGAATCGCGATCCACCCGCAGCTGTTAACATGTCAAATGCCGCTGTCAAACTCTGACAGCCGCATTTAACATGCACGCGCAGGAAGCGCGTCATTACCTCCTCCCATTGGCACTTATGTCAGACGACCCCGGGTCACTGATGGGATGGCTTGACAACCCAGCGTCTGCAGGAGACCCCTGTGGTTGTCATAGCCAGATAGCTATGAGTGCCGCCCAGCCGTCGGCGCTTATAGCAAGTGAGCATTTCTGCTACATAGAGCAGGGCTAATCGCAGCTTCTAGTCTCCCATGGAAACTATTGAAGCAAGTAAAAAGTACAAAAAAAGTTTTTGAAAATATTAAAAAAATATAAAAGTTCAAATTACCTTCCATTCGCCCCATTTAACATAAAACAAAAAAAATCAAATGTACACATATTTGCTATCACCGCGTTCATAATCGCCCGATCTATCAATATAAATAAAGAATTCATCCAATCGGTAAATGGTGTAGGGACAAAAAAAATCAAAACGTCAGAATTCTGTTTTTTTGGTTGATGCAACATTGCATAAAATGCAATAACAGCGATCAAAAGAATGTATCTGCACCAAAATGGTATTAATAAAAACAGATCGGTGCGCAAAAAATAAGGCCTTACCCGACCCCAGATCGCAAAAAATGGAGACGCTACAGGTCTCAGAAAATGGCAACAATTTTTTTTTTTTTTAAATTTTGGATTTTCTTTTCACCACTTAAAAAAAAAGAATCTAGACATTTTTGTTGTCTATGAACTCATAATGACCTGGAGAATAATAATGGCAGTTTTAGCATTTAGTGAACGTAGTAAAAAAAAAAATCCAAAAAACAAGTGTGGGATTGCACTTTT
The DNA here is from genome assembly GCF_032444005.1 of Ranitomeya imitator. Lineage (NCBI taxonomy): Eukaryota > Metazoa > Chordata > Amphibia > Anura > Dendrobatidae > Ranitomeya > Ranitomeya imitator. The sequence continues at coordinate 735,301,260 of NC_091284.1, read as the reverse complement.
TTTTGCAATTTCACCACACTTGGAATCTTTTCCCCGTTTTCCAGTACACAATATGGTAAAACCAATGGCGTCATTCAAAAGTAGAATTTGTCCCAAGAATAACAAGCCCTCCCACGGCCATATTGACAGAAAAATAAAAAAGTTATGACTGTGGGAAGAAGGGGAGCAAAAACTTGGAAACGCAAAAACGGAAATACCGCTGGCCCTTAAGGGGTTAAGCACCTGAGCAACTTTTTCTGTGTGTAAACAATCTCCATCAACAATACAAAAGAGACAGAAAACATTGTGGGGAGGGTCCCTTTCTTATAGGGTCCTATAGTTTGTGTACCTTGTATATGATCTATAGATTCTACATTGAATGAAAAATGTAAAAAAGTTATTAGTTCTTCAATTATTAACTTTTGTGTGCTCTTGAAGGACAAAAAATGCCCCGGTAGGTAAGAGGTTAAATGGCAGCAAATATGAAGCAAGTGATAATCTAAAAGACCAGTAGTCGAGCAGCACTGACATCATCGGAAACTTTTCAGAAAAATAACAGCAAAAGACTTTTATCCTTTTGTTTCACCGATGTATTTTTTCTGCTTTATTTATAGTTGTTTTCCAGATGAAAAGGGAAGACAATCAATGTGTCAGGATTATATGGGATCTTTAAAAGTTGACTTTTTTCCATAGTAAATGGTTTGAACATAAACTAAAATCTAAAAATACTGTTGAAATTGAATTCTTAATTGGCACCCAGACTGAAAATGGCCCTTACCATGCAGAGCACATAAGATTCCCTGCCGTCCTAAACAGACAGCACTATATTACATCCAGACTAGAGATATGCGAACATCATCGGCTCCCTTCTCATTCGGCAAGCTACAGCGCTTACTGAAGTAGCTGTACAGCCGCGACACGTGCCAAACGGCTGATCATCGGGAGCGCTCCAGGTATTCGGGTTCCCGATGCAGTTTCTTCGGTAAGCGCTATAGTTTGCCGCATAAGGACGGAGCTGACGCTGTTCACTCATCTCTAAGGCTAAGTTCACATTAGCGATGAGTCCTCCGCATGGTGCTGCGGACTTCTTTCCTTAACTTTTGCATGCGTCCTGTATACCTATCTTTAACATTGGGTACGCAGCGACATGCGTTGTATGCGGATACGTCTGCGTGTGTCGTTTTGACGTGCCCACTGAACGCAAGAAAATGCAACATGTTGCGTTTGGGGGGCTCTCTCAAACGCCGCACGTGGAGGCATCCGCATGCAACGCACGTTCCTGCTTACCCAATGTTAGCGGAAGTAGCTGGAGCTTAACCCCTTAGTGTTAACCCCTTAGTGACAGAGCCAAATGTTTGAAATCTGACCAGTGTCACTTTATGTGGTAATAACTCTGGAACGCTTCAACAAATCCCAGTGAATTTGAGATTGTTTTTTTCGTGACACACTATACTTTATGATAAGGGTAAAGTTAGGTTGATATGCTTTGTGTTTATTTATAAAAAATATCAGAAATTTTTAAAAAATGTAAAAAAATTAGCAGATAGTCATGCCACAGCAAAACATTAATAAATAACATTTCCCTCATGTCGGCTTTACATCAGCACCATTTGTAAAATGTTCTTTTATTTTGGTAGCATTTTAGGAGGCTTAAAATTGTAGCAGTATTTTTTCATTTTTTTCATGGAAGTTTACAAAATTTATTTTTTTTAGGGACTTATCCATGTTTGAAGTGCCTTTAGGGGTCCCATATACTTGGAAACCCCTCAAAGTGATACCATTTTAAAAACCGCACCCCCTGACATATTGAAAACTGCTGTCAGGTAGTTTATTAACCCTTCAGGTGCTTTTCAGGAATTAATGCAAAGTGACATGACAGAAATGAAAATGTGCATTTTTACCACCTAAATGCCTGTAACTTCTGAACAGGTTACAACAGCCGGCAGACTCTTAGGCCAGAATGTGGTCATGAATTGCCAATTGCAAACATCAGGACCACAAAATCATGATCTGAGGCCACCAATTGGGATTAGGAGGAAGCTCCCACAGTCTGTTAACTATTTATAATGATGTAGTCACTATTGAAAGCAGCATCTAAGGGGTTAAACAGATTTGGACGGTGCAAACACTGATCGTGGCTGATGCAGCAAGTTGTCAGCTATAGTGGACAGCCGACAGCTGCTGGATTGTCACCTGTATGAGGAGGCTATTCTCTTATATCTCAGGTCAGTTAAAAGACGTATTGGCATTCATTAACGGGTTAAGGAAAGAAGTCCGCAGCACCACGCTGCAGACTCAAACGCTAATGTGAACCCGGCCTAATACAGACGCAGCATTCTGGGCACAAACACTTGTTCTGCAGGAAACATGGAGACTATGGCCAGATGCGAGACAGCCGTAGTAGAAATTATATATATTTTTGGTGCTTTTTTATGTCTTTTTCTTTTTTGGTGCTAAACTATTTTGATTTCAACAGAGATCAACTTCAGAAAAAAGTTAAGAATTGACTTGCTGCACTTAAAAAAAAAAATAAAGTAATCGAAGGGGTATTGGAGTGAGGAGACTCATACACTATGCAGGTTCCTCTGGGAAAATAAATATGCAAATTGCCTCTTCAGAGAGGAAGGGGACTAGAACTCTAGTGCCACCTACTGGAAGTAGCAATCCTAAAAAAGGAAAAAATGCTCTGAATGAGATATTAGAAATCCCATTCATTTTGTGGTTACCTTATAACCTTAAAAAAATGCTCTGATAAATCGGTACATGGTGCCAGTGTACTGTTGTAGTACAAGATGTCTACCCCAAAGGGGGCAGTTTTGCCATAGATTTTATTGTTGTCTCCTAGAGAGGTGGCCTAAGTGAGTAAACCCCATTATGAAGTAAATAATTAAAAAATCCCTGTTCAGACAGCCGTGTTTTCGGTCGGATGGCAAAACGGCCACACGTGGACCAATTGTAGCCTATGTGCTAGTGTAGCTTAGTTTACTCTTGTGTAGCTAATTGTAGCTTGCACAAGAGTAAAAATAAAAAATTACAGCATGTAGTTTTCTGGTTCTTTTAATGGGTCAGGATGGTGCATTTAATGTCAGAAGACAGCTTAGAGAACATGGATCAGCACACTGAGATTACAGATGAAACTGAACCGGTCATTCGAGCCTCTGTCTAAACTTGGCTAATATGGATAAGAGATGACCTCATGATATAACCCTTTTAATGCTGTACAACAAAACCAACATGTATTTATGATGATACATATTAATTTTGTAAGTTCTTTATTTAATGGGGATCTGTCAGTAAAGTCAACTCTCCTAAGGTGTTAATATGGACATGAAGGTAATGGGAATCTGGCTAAAATAATAGATAAAGAAATACCAGCTCACCCATGCCCTAGGTGGTTGGAGGCACAAGATCCATAGGACAAGATGCAATCACATGTGGACGAAAGGAGGGGTTGATCCAGCTTCCAGAATTTTTTTACCAAAAAATTTGATAGGAGAAGGGTGCAAAAAATATGAACAAAAATCAGTGAAAGGACATGGCGTTCTTTGTCAGAGTTGCAATCTAACTGATCACAGACCTTTAACTAGTAATCCACCAATAGACACATCTATAGAAAATCACATGATCAATTAAAAACAACATAATTATCAGGTGTGGGTAAAATACAGAAAGAACAATTCATTAGGTGAAACCACAAATGCAGAATAAAAATTATATATAGAAGACACCAGTATGACTCAAGAAAATGAATAAAACAAAGCAAAAAGAAAACACAAATAAGTCACGCAAGAAAAAAAAAAGCATCCCATATGAGATTGCTTTACAGGCATTGGAATTCCATATGTCCCATTTTAGCACATACACAGTAGATCTCATTTCTTACATCTTGCATGTTAATCATTTTCTTATGAACAATATTTTTTTATATACCAGGGTAATTTCTTTCTCTAAAGAAAAGGCGTTTCCATGGGTGCTAAATTTTCACCCTCTGTCGCCAATCTTGTTATGTCGTACTGGGAGACAAAATGGTTGTATGTCCCCTCTAATCCATTCTGGTCAGATCTCTTCTGGTATGGCAGATACATTGATGACCTCCTGTTCTTTTGGGAGAGGCGATGTATCTGTCATACTGGAATTTGTATTCTACATCAGTGACAATCCTGTGGTCTCAATTTTACCTCTGTTTTTCATCAATCCTGCATTTATTTTCTAGACCTCAAATTGGAAATAGTAATAGCAAATAAGAACGTGAATTACAGGCCTGTAGCACTAAATAAAAAAAAGAGGATATCCCGGCTGGACTCTTAATAGAGCCAAAAACATTGTTCAGGCTAATCAGTGCTCAGATCTTATTTCTAGCATTTTTAAAAATAAAAATCTAATGCAAATCAATTCTAAGCCAGTCTTATCCATTGGCTACAGTTCCCAATGTAATGATATTAAGAAAATTGTGCTAAAATATCTTCCTTTACTTGAAGATGATGTCATTTTAACTAAAATTCTGGCCCCTGGTTGTTCAGTTTTCACCAAAAGATTCAAAACACTTAGAAACATCCTATCCACAAATACAGTTGTGGCCAAAAGTATTGACACCCCTGCAATTCTGTCAGATAATACTCAGTTTCTTCCTGAAAATGATTGCAATCACAATTTCTTTGGTATTATTATCTTCATTTAATTTGTCTTAAATGAAAAAACACAAAAGAGAATGAAGCAAAAAGCAAAACATTTCACACAAAACTCCAAAAATGGGCCACACAAAAGTATTGGCACCCTCAGCCTAATACGTGGTTGCACAACCTTTAGCCAAAATAACTTCGACCAACTGCTTCCGGTAACTGTTATGACCTGGTGGTTAGGAGCACCCGGAATGACCTGATAGTTAAACCTCATACAGGACGAGCTCTGGGATGTGGGAGCTCTGCTGACCGCAAGCCCTAATCCTATCACACACACTAGAAATAGCCGTGGAGCGCTCCTGACCAGACCTAGGCGCCTCGTCACAGCCTAAGAACTATCTAGCCCTAGAGATAGAAAATAAAGCCTACCTTGCCTCAGAGAAATTCCCCAAAGGTAAAGGTAGCCCCCCACATATATTGACTGTGAGTAAGATGAAAGTCACAAACGCAGAGATGAAACAGGTTTCAGCAAAGGGAGGCCAGACTTACTAAATAGACAGAGGATAGGAAAGGTAACTTTGCGATCAGCACAAAAACCTACAAAAGACCACGCAGAGTGTGCAAAAAAGACCTCCGCACCGACTCACGGTGCGGAGGGGCCACTCTGCATCCCAGAGCTTCCAGCTAGCAAGACAAAATCATGAAAACCAGCTGGACAAGAAAACAGAGAACAAAATAAGACTATAAGGAACTTAGCTTCTGCAGGAGAAGGCAGGTCACCAGAGAGATCCAGGAGCGAACTGAACGAATGCAAAAACATTGACAGCTGGCATGGAGTAACGATCTGAGAGGAGTTAAATAGAGCAGCCAACCAAAGGATAACCCACGTCACCTGTGCAAGGAACTTCAGAAGCAGCAGCTTCACTCAAAGCCACCAGAGGGAGCCGATAGACAGAACTCGCCGAAGTGCCATTTACGACCACAGGAGGGAATTCGACAACAGAATTCACAACAGGTAACCATCAATGAGTTTCTTACAATGCTCTGATGGAATTTTAGACCTTTCTTCTTTGGCAAACTGCTCCAGGTCCCTAATATTTGAAGGGTGCCTTCTCCAAACTGCCATTTGGAGTTCTATGGGATTCAGGTCTGGACTCATTGCTGGCCACCTTCGAAGTCTCCAGTGCTTTCTCTCAAACCATTTTCTAGTGCTTTTAGAAGTGTGTTTTGGGTCATTGTTCTGCTGGAAGACCCATGACCTCTGAGGGAGACTCAGCTTTCGCACACTGGGCCCTACATTATGCTGCAAAATTTGTTGGTAGTCTTCAGACTTCATAATGCCATGCACACGGTCAAGCAGTCCAGTGCCAGAGGCAGCAAAGCAACCCCAAAACATCAGGGGACCTCTGCCATGCTTGACTGTAGGGACCATTTCTTTGAAAGCCTTTTTTTTCTCCTGTAAACTCTATGTTGATGCATTTGCCCAAAAAGCTCTACTTTTGTCTCATCTGACCGGAGAACATTTTAGCCTTTCTCAGGTAAGTTTTGGCAAACTCCAGCCTGGCTTTTTTATGTCTAGGGGTAAGAAGTGGGGTCTTCCTGGGTCTCCTACCATACAGTCCCTTTTCATTCAGATGCCGACAGATAGTACGGGTTGACACTGTTGTACCCTCGGACTGCAGGGCATCTTGACCTTGTTTGGATATTAGTCGAGGTTCTTTATCCAACATCCGCACAAATCTTGCATTGAAATATCTTGCCAATTTTTCTTTTCCGTCCACATCTAGGGAGGTTAGCCACAGTGCCATGGGCTTTAAACTTCTTGATGACACTGCGCACGGTAGACGCAGGAACATTCAGGTCTTTGGAGATGGACTTGAAGCCTTGAGATTGCTCATGCTTCCTCACACTTTGGTTTCTCAAGTCCTCAGACAGTTCTTTGGTCTTCATTCTTTTCTTCATGCTCAATGTGGTACACACAAGGACACAGGACAGAGATTGAGTCAACTTTAATCCATGTCAACTGGCTGCAAGTGTGATTTAGTTATTGCCAACACCTGTTAGGTGCCACAGGTAAGTTACAAGTGCTGTTAATTACACAAATTAGAGAAGCATCGCATGATTTTTCGAAGGGTGCCAATACTTTTGTCCACCCCCTTTTTTTTGTTTGGTGTGGAATTATATCCACTTTGGCTTTAGGACAATTCTTTGTGTGTTTTTTCATTTAAGACAAATTAAATGAAGATAATAATGTTAAAGAATTTGTGTATGCAATCATTTTCAGGAAGAAACTGAGTATTATCTGACAGAATTGTAGGGGTGTCAATTCTTTTGGCCACAATGGTCGCTCTAAAATTGCCAACCCTCGTCAATCATGGTTTCACTGCAGAGATTTCTACACCATAATAACTAAACAATACCAGAATAGTGATAAAACCCAGAGCCACACTGTCAAACATTACATCAATTGAAGCAGTGAAAATGTTGTATATATTATTAACTGCACGGTATGTAACAAAATGTATGTGGATTGTACCTCCAGGAGTCTCAAGAAGTGCGTTTCTGAGCATCCCACGGATATCTGTAGTACATCTGACACCAATCGCTCCATGTCTCATGCATCAAGGCACTTTGTCCAAATCCATCATCGTGAAACGTCCATGTTGCAGGTCTATGTGATAGAAAAGGTTTTTTCCACACTGAAAGGTGGAGACACTAGAAGATGGCTCCGTGATCATGAGGCATACTGGAGGTACCATTTGGACATCTGCAGCCCCAAAAGGTTTAAACACTTGCAAAGAACTGATGTTCCATTATTGAACATTCCATTATTTTTTTTTAATTTATATATTTTTTCTGTATTTTTTTGTTTCATTCATTTTCTTGCATCATACCAGTGTCTTCTATATATATTTTTTATTCTGCATATGTTGTTTCACCCAATGAATTGTTCTTTCTGTATTTTACCCACACTTGATGATTATGTTGTTTTCAATTGATCAAATGATTTTCTAAACGTGTGTCTAATAATGATAATATAATAATAATCAATATTTTATAATAATTGGTGGATTACTAATCAAATGTCTTTGTGATCAGTTAGATTGCAGCTCTGACAAAGAACCCTATGTGCGTTTGAAACGCGTTACTACTATGCTATACTTTTACTGATTTTTTTACATATTTTTTGCACCTTCTCCTGTCAAATTTAACATTTTTTGGCAAAAAATTTTGGACACTGGATCAACCCCTCCTTTCATCCACATGTGACTAAAATAGCATCTTGATATCTGTGATCCAATGTTTGAAATCCACATTTTTCTTATATCTAAATGAGCTGCTGAGAGCTATGGGCAGAACACTGATCTCCCTGAGGATCTGCCTCCAGATATTATTTTACGCCTCCTCCCCCAGAGGAAGCATTGACAGCGAAACGCGCGTCGGGGCCTCTTCCATGCTCAGCATTTAGGTTGGTATTACCTCCATTATTTTCCAGTACTATGTAATACTTGCAGGTACACCCATAGTGGATGTTGGGGATTCTTGTTTACTATTGATAATACCTTTGCATGATGTGTTGGTTCTATTTATTATGAACTGTGAACTGTGAATTATGAACTATTTATTATGTACTGATTGATACTATATAAAAGCTACTTGTAGCAGCTGCACTTGTGTATTTATATAGGCCACCACTTTATCTTTTTGCATATGTCAAACTTTATCTCCCCTAGCCCCATGGAATTATTTGTTTCAATATACTTTGGATACACCTTTTTTGGTACTGTATACAATATACTTTGTTGAGCATTGGTCATTGGTGTCACTACCCCTGTTAATATTAAATTATTTGTTACTTTGTTCCTGTTATGAATTTTAAATATTATTATCTGTGTTTACTCTTAATAAAATATATATATTTTATATTCTGCTCTGTGATTCACTATTTGTTTGAGGAGATATACAGATATTATTTTAAATGAAGGGAGGAATTACCAGTTTGAGATATGTAATCACTATCTTTACACACATCTCAGTGAAATCAGAGCTAGCACAGTATAGCAGAACTAACACAGTACGGCACAGCTAGCACAGTACAGCAAAATTGAACTTTTTCATATTACAAACATTTGCAGCAGCTGTTAGCCTCTCATTGTGCTGACAGCTCTGCTATAGAGCTGTGCCTGATTATAACCAACACAGTACAGCAGAGTGGTATCTTGTCTCATTATAAACACAACAGAATATTTGCAGTTTATCTCACAGTGCTGTCAGCTCTGCTGTACTGAACTTCCCCAACAATGGCTGCTTGTCAGATGGAAGTGGAAGAACAATGAGAGGTCAACTACTGTTGCAAACGTTTTTGTAAGACAAACTTCACTTCTGCTGTTCTCTTAGCGTTCTTATCTCACTGCAGAGCTATACGTATTTATCAGACTGAAGTGTCAGTCATTACATGTCTCAAATTGTTAACTCTCACTTTTATTCAAAATAAGTTCTGAAGGCAGATTCTCAGGGAGATCCGTGTCCGGCCCATAGATCTTAACAGCTAATTTGCATATAAGAAAAATGTATGTTTCTCTGGAAAAAGACATTGGATTGCAGATATCAAAGTATCATTTTATTAAACTTTCTATGATCTGCATGCCCATAGAAATGGCTTAGGAGGGTTAATCCTACTGACAGATTCACTTTAAAGTTTTTCCAATACAATTTAACAGAAGGAATATTTGATACTTATAACTCAGTGGGGAAAATAAGTATTTGTTACACTGCCAATTTTGAAAGTTTTCCAACTACAAAGAATGGAGAGGTCTGTAATTTTTATCGCAGGTACGCTTCATATGTGAGAGCCAGAATTTAAAAATAAATACCAGAAAATCACATTGTATGATGTTTAAATAATTAAATTGTATTTTATTGTATGAAATAAGTATTTGATCCCCTACCAAGCAAGAATTCTGGCTCTCACAGACTTGTTAGTTTTTCTTTAAAAAGCCCTCCTACTCTGCATTATTAATTGCACACGTTACCAGTATAAAAGACTCCTGTCCACACACTCAATCACACTCCAACCTCTCCACCATGGCCAAGACCAAAGAGCTGTCTAAGGATACTAGGGTAAAAACTGTAGAACTGCACAAGGCTGGGATGGGCTACAGGAAAACTGGCAAACATCTTGGTGAGAAGGCAACAACTGTTGGCACAATTATTAGAAAATTGAAGAAACACAAGATGACTAACAGTCTTCCTTGGTCTCGGGCTCCATGCAAAATCTTGCCTCGTGGGATAAGGATGATTCTGGGAAAGGTCAGGAACCAGCCGAGAGCTGCACGGGAGCACCTGGTCAATGACGTGAAGAGAACTGAGACCACAGTCTCAAACATTACCGTTAGTTACAGACTACGCCGTCACAGATTATAATCCTGCAGGGCACACAAGGTCTGCTCACCAGCATTTGAACTTCACCAATGATTATCTATATGATCCAGCATGACAATGACCCAAACACACAGCCAGGGTAACTAATAGTGTTGAGCGATACCTTCCGATATCAAGAAGTATCGGTATCGGATTGGATCGGCCGATATCCAAAAAATATCGGATATCGCAGATACCGACACCCGATACCAATGCAAGTCAATGAGACACAAATATCGGAATGTAAATAAGCCCTTTCTGTCCTTCTACATCCTGTTTCGGAGGGGGGAAGAGTGTGGACGGTGCGTGGGTGGACACTGTGCGTGTCTGTGTGTGTAGGCGGGGTCTGTGTGGCCTGCCGGTGATCTGTACGGGCATCTCGGGGGTCTGTGCGGGCTGCCGGGGCTCTGTGCGTGCCTGCCGGGGCTCTGTGCGTGTCTGCCGGGGCTCTGTGCGTGCCTGCCGGGGCTCTGTGCGGGCTGCTGGGGCTCTGTGTCGCCTGCTATCCTCTGCTATCTAGTTTTAGCGGGCCTCATTTTGCTGAATCTGTTTTCATACTGTGTATGTGCCTTCCTCTCATTTCACCGTCATTATATGTGGGGGGCTGCTATTTCTGTGGGGTATTTCTCTGGAGGCAAGAGAGGTCTGTGTTTCTTCTAATAGGGGAAGTTAGATCTTCGGCTGGTGCGAGACGTCTAGGATCAACGTAGGCATGTTCCCCGGCTATTGTTATTTGTGTGTTCAGGTTTAGGGTCGCGGTCAGCTCAGGTTCCATCACCCTAGAGCTCGTTGGTGCTTGTCCTTTTGTGATTCCCTGCCATTGGAATCATGACAGTATAGCCGGCCTAAATGTTTGGGCTGAAGTAGGAGGAAAAGTAGTCTGAGGAAGTTTTTTTTTTTTTCTCTCTCTCCTCTGAGGTTGCTGCCTAGCCTTAATTGCAGCCTGGCTGATTTTTTTTTTTTTTTTTTTTCTCCTCTTAATCCTTGAATGGCTCTGACCTTAGCTGTTTATCATGGACGTCCAGAGTTTAGCTTCCAGCTTGAATAATCTTGCTGCTAAGGTTCAAAATATACAAGATTTTGTTGTACATGCTCCTATGTCTGAACCTAGAATTCCTATTCCAGAGTTCTTTGCTGGAGATAGATCTAGTTTTCTGAATTTTAGGAACAATTGCAAGCTGTTCCTTTCTTTGAAATCTCGCTCTTCTGGAGACCCTGCTCAGCAGGTTAAGATTATTATATCTTTCCTGCGGGGTGACCCTCAAAATTGGGCATTTGCATTGGCACCAGGGGATCCTGCGTTGCTTAATGTGGATGCGTTTTTTCTGGCATTGGGTTTGCTCTATGAGGAACCTAACCAGGAGATTCAGGCTGAAAAAGCTTTATTAGCTCTCTCTCAGGGGCAGGATGAAGCAGAAATATATTGTCAAAAATTTCGGAAATGGTCAGTGCTTACTCAGTGGAATGAGTGCGCCCTGGCTGCAAAGTTCAGACATGGCCTTTCTGAGGCCATTAAAGATGTTATGGTGGGGTTCCCTGCGCCTACGGGTCTGAATGAGTCTATAACTATGGCTATTCAGATTGATCGGCGTTTACGGGAGCGCAAACCTGTGCACCATTTGGCGGTGTCTTCTGGGCAGGCACTTGGGACAATGCAATGTGATAGAGTTCAGTCTAGAAGTGAACGGCAAAACTATAGGCGGAAAAATGGGTTGTGCTTTTATTGTGGTGATTCAGCTCATGTTATATCAGCATGCTCTAAACGCACAAAAAAGGTTGATAAGTCTGTTGCCATTAGTACGTTACAGTCTAGGTTCATTCTGTCTGTGACTCTGATTTGCTCATTATCATCCATTTCCGTCGATGCCTATGTAGATTCAGGCGCTGCCCTGAGTCTTATGGATTGGTCATTTGCCAAGCGATGTGGGTTTAGTCTTGAGCCTCTGGAAGTCCCTATTCCTTTGAAGGGAATTGACTCTACACCTTTAGCTATGAATAAACCTCAGTACTGGACACAAGTGACCATGCGTATGACTCCCGTTCATCAGGAGGTGATTCGCTTCCTGGTATTGTATAATTTACATGATGTTCTAGTACTTGGTCTGCCATGGTTACAAACTCATAATCCAGTCATTGACTGGAAAACAATGTCTGTGTTAAGCTGGGGATGTCAGGGGGTTCATGATGATGCACCTCCGATTTCTATCGCTTCATCTACTCCTTCTGAGGTTCCTGTATTTTTGTCTGATTATCGGGATGTTTTTGAGGAGCCTAAGCTCAGTTCGCTTCCTCCTCACAGGGATTGCGATTGTGCTATAGATTTAATTCCTGGTAGTAAATTTCCTAAAGGTCGTTTGTTCAATCTGTCAGTGCCAGAGCATACTGCTATGCGGGATTATGTTAAGGAGTCCTTGGAAAAGGGACATATCCGTCCATCTTCGTCCCCTTTGGGAGCAGGTTTTTTTTTCGTGGCCAAAAAAGATGGGTCCTTGAGGCCTTGTATAGATTATCGTCTTTTGAATAAGATTACCGTAAAATATCAGTATCCTTTGCCTTTGTTGACTGATTTGTTTGCCCTGCTGTTCTGTTGGTCAAAAATGACCGACTTTGAACTTCAATATTCTTTAAAATATTCAAGATGCGGCTCTGAAACCCGTGGCCGACCGACCCATCCTCATTTAAGTCAATCAACCACAAGTTTCAGAACCGCATCTTGAACACCCCAAAAAATACCAAAGTTCAAAATAGGTCTCCCCAGACCGAACAGAACAGCAGGGTTAAGGGGGCTAAATGGTTCACTAAGATTGATCTTCGGGGTGCGTATAATCTTATACGAATAAAGCAAGGTGATGAGTGGAAAACCGCATTTAATACGCCTGAGGGCCATTTTGAGTATTTGGTAATGCCTTTCGGACTTTCTAATGCTCCTTCAGTCTTCCAGTCCTTTATGCACGATATTTTCCGTGAATATCTGGATAAATTTATGATTGTGTATTTGGATGATATTTTGTTTTTTTCTGATGACTGGGAGTCTCATGTTCAGCAGGTCAGGAAGGTGTTTCAGGTCCTGCGGGCTAATTCCTTGTTTGTAAAGGGCTCAAAGTGTCTCTTTGGAGTCCAGAAGATTTCTTTCTTGGGGTATATTTTTTCCCCTTCTACTATTGAGATGGATCCCGTCAAGGTTCGGGCTATTTGTGACTGGACGCAGCCTGCATCTCTTAAGAGTCTGCAGAAGTTCTTGGGCTTTGCTAATTTCTATCGTCGTTTTATAACTAATTTTTCTAGTGTTGTTAAGCCTTTGACGGATTTGACTAAGAAGGGTGCTGATGTTGCTTATTGGTCTCCTGCGGCTGTGGAGGCCTTTCAGGAACTTAAACGCCGGTTTTCTTCTGCTCCTGTGTTGCGTCAGCCTGATGTTTCGCTTCCTTTCCAAGTTGAGGTTGATGCTTCCGAGATTGGAGCGGGGGCGGTTTTGTCACAGAGAAGCTCCGATTGCTCGGTGATGAAGCCATGTGCGTTCTTTTCTAGAAAATTTTCGCCCGCTGAGCGGAATTATGATGTGGGTAATTGGGAACTTTTGGCCATGAAGTGGGCATTTGAGGAGTGGCGTCATTGGCTGGAGGGTGCTAGACATCGTGTGGTGGTCTTGACTGATCACAAAAATCTGATTTACCTTGAGTCTGCCAGGCGTCTGAATCCTAGACAGGCTCGTTGGTCACTGTTTTTCTCTCGTTTCAATTTTGTGGTTTCATACCTGCCAGGTTCAAAGAATGTGAAGGCGGATGCTCTTTCTAGGAGTTTTGTGCCTGACTCCCCTGGAAATTCTGAGCCCACTGGTATCCTTAGGGATGGGGTGATTTTGTCGGCCGTCTTCCCAGACTTGCGACGTGCTTTGCAGGAGTTTCAGGCGGGTAAACCTGATCGTTGTCCACCTGAGAGACTGTTTGTTCCGGATAGTTGGACCAGTAGAGTCATCTCCGAGGTCCATTCTTCTGCGTTGGCAGGTCATCCTGGAATATTTGGTACTAGAGACTTGGTGGCCAGGTCTTTTTGGTGGCCTTCCTTGTCGAGGGATGTGCGTTCTTTTGTGCAGTCTTGTGAGGTTTGTGCTCGGGCTAAGCCTTGCTGTTCTCGAGCCAGTGGATTGTTGTCACCTTTGCCTATCCCGAAGAGGCCTTGGACGCACATTTCCATGGACTTTATTTCGGATCTCCCTGTCTCTCAAAAAATGTCTGTCATCTGGGTTGTGTGTGACCGCTTTTCTAAAATGGTTCATCTTGTACCCTTGCCTAAGTTGCCTTCCTCCTCTGAGTTGGTCCCTCTGTTTTTCCAGAACGTGGTTCGTTTGCATGGGATTCTGGAGAACATCATTTCTGACAGGGGATCCCAGTTTGTGTCTAGATTTTGGCGGACGTTCTGTGCTAAGATGGGCATTGATTTGTCCTTTTCGTCTGCATTCCATCCTCAGACGAATGGCCAGACGGAGCGAACTAATCAGACCTTGGAAACTTATTTGAGGTGTTTTGTTTCTGCTGATCAGGATGACTGGGTTACCTTTTTGCCGCTGGCCGAGTTTGCCCTTAATAATCGGGCTAGTTCTGCTACCTTGGTTTCTCCTTTCTTTTGTAATTCGGGGTTTCATCCTCGTTTTTCCTCTGGTCAGGTGGAGCCTTCTGATTGTCCTGGAGTGGACATGGTGGTGGATGGGTTGCATCGGATTTGGAGTCATGTGGTGGACAATTTGAAGTTGTCCCAGGAGAAGGCTCAGCAGTTTGCTAATCGCCGTCGCCGCGTGGGTCCTCGACTTCGTGTTGGGGACTTGGTGTGGTTGTCTTCTCGTTTTGTTCCTATGAAGGTCTCTTCTCCTAAGTTCAAGCCTCGGTTCATCGGTCCTTATAGGATCTTGGAAATTCTTAACCCTGTGTCGTTTCGTTTGGATCTCCCAGCATCGTTTGCTATTCATAATGTGTTCCATCGGTCGTTGTTGCGGAGGTATGAGGTACCTGTTGTTCCTTCGCTTGAGCCTCCTGCTCCGGTGCTGGTGGAGGGAGAATTGGAGTATGTTGTAGAGAAGATCTTGGATTCTCGTGTTTCCAGACGGAAACTCCAATATTTGGTCAAGTGGAAGGGTTATGGTCAGGAGGATAATTCTTGGGTGGTTGCCTCTGATGTTCATGCTGATGATTTGGTCCGCGCTTTTCATAGGGCTCATCCTGGTCGCCCTGGTGGTTCTCGTGAGGGTTCGGTGACCCCTCCTCAAGGGGGGGTACTGTTGTGAGTTCTGTTTTTGGGCTCCCTCTGGTGGTTACTGATGGTACTGGGTGATTTGTGTTCTGCTGTCTCTGGTGTCCACCTGTTCTATTAGGATTTGGGAGTTTCCTATTTAACCGGGCTTTCTTGTCATTTCCCCGCCGGCTATCAAGGTTATCAGAGTGTTTTGTTACCTCAGCTTCTGGCTTCAGTAATCTTCAGGACAAGCTAAGTTTTTGATTTTCTTGTTCCACGTTTTGCTTTATTTTTGTCTTGTCCAGCTTGCATATAATTGTTTCTTTGCTGCTGGTTGCTCTAGTGGGCTGTAATTGCTCCTCATGTTCCATGAGTTGGAACATGAGTTCAAGTAATTACAGGATGGTTTTTTGAAGGGTTTTTTGCTGACCGCGCAGTTTACTTTTGTATCCTCTGCTATCTAGTTTTAGCGGGCCTCATTTTGCTGAATCTGTTTTCATACTGTGTATGTGCCTTCCTCTCATTTCACCGTCATTATATGTGGGGGGGCTGCTATTTCTGTGGGGTATTTCTCTGGAGGCAAGAGAGGTCTGTGTTTCTTCTAATAGGGGAAGTTAGATCTTCGGCTGGTGCGAGATGTCTAGGATCAACGTAGGCACGTTCCCCGGCTATTGTTATTTGTGTGTTCAGGTTTAGGGTCGCGGTCAGCTCAGGTTCCATCACCCTAGAGCTCATTGGTGCTTGTCCTTTTGTGATTCCCTGCCATTGGAATCATGACAGCGGGCTTGCCGGGGCTCTGTGCGTGCCTGCCGGGGCTCTGTGCAGGCTTGCCGGGGCTCTGTGCGGGCTGCCAGAGCTCTGTGACAGTGATTGACACATTAGCCAATAATGGCACAGCAGTAGTCCCATCATCCGGCTAATGTGTTGAATGTAAAAAAAAAGAAAACATATATACTACATACATTACATTCATACATTACATACAATGCATACATACAGACATACAGTACATATAACATAGAGTACATACTCACCATTACTTGTCATTTTGATCCCCGAAGCCAGTGTCACCTGTAAAAAATATTAAAATAACAAACAACCAATATACTCCCTGTCCGCAGAAATCCACGAGTGTCCCATGACGATCTCCCGTGGAGAACGGCAGCATCAGCTGATGTGACCGCTCTTCAGGGGCTCCAGGAACACAATGACGAGAGGAAGGTATCCTTCTGCACTGTATTCCTCCGCCTCTGTAAAAAAATAGTCCCTAGTCTCACTTTTGACATTGCTGTGTGAGAAATGTTCCCACGCAGCAATTGCCATAAAGTGAGACTTTGTCCTAAGGTAACCTCTCAGTGATGCACTGCAGGAGCCATTGTCTCCTGTCAGTGTGTCACTGAGGGTCCTATAGAGCAGTGACATCACCCGATGTCACTGTTCTATAGGGGAGATCATCGTGGGACACTCGTTATTAATTGGACTATGGCGGACAGGTAGTATACTATTTATTATTTTACATTTTTTGCAGGCGCTGAAGTATGGTAAGTATGGTTAAATGAAGAATATTCAAATACTTTTTTCCTAATGTGTGTGTGTTTTATTAACCCTTTATTACTATTGGGCTAATAATGGATAGGAGTCTTATTGACGCCTCTCCGTTATTAACCCGGCTTAATGTCACCTTACAATAGCAAGGTGACATTAACCCCTTATTACCCCATATCCCACCGCTATATGGGAGTGGGAAGAGAGGGGCTAAATGCCGGAATTGGCGTATGGAGGAGTCACTAGTCAAGAACTATAGGAAACGTCCGACCTCTGTAATTGTAAACAAAGGTTTCTGTAAAAAATATTATATTCTGTTTTTCTATTGTATCAAATACTTATTGCATGCAATAAAATGCAAATTATTTATGTAAAAATCATACATTATGATTTTCTGGATTTTTTTTAAGACTCTGTCTCTCACAGTTGAAGTGTACCTACAATAAAAATTACAGACCTCTCCATTCTTTGTAGGTAAGAAAACTTGCAAAATCGGCAGTGTATCAAATACTTATTTACCCCACGTATATGTGATAGTTTATGCCATTTTATAGTAGATATTATACCTTTTTACATGTCATGCTATGCATTCACATCGATTCAATACCATCACATAGCAGTATTGCACCTTTTGTTTCTTGCTTCTTACTGTATATTGCAGAATAGCAGATTTCCTCATGAAGGGTACCATACATGAGCAGTCTCCATTTATTTGGCAGGATTGTGATATTTAAAAAATGAATAGTGCTCCCGCCTGGTGTCTGTGTGCTCATAATTAGAGTAGATTGGAAAGGATGTCTCAGACTACAAAGACATCGTAAAGAAGCATATTCCACCATCTCAGTGACCAGATTAGAAACTGCAAGCCTTAAATCCCAGGAGGCGACCCCCAGGCCCATTTTCTTTAACAGAAAGTCTGGTGCTTATTAGAGCATTGAAATGAGCATATCTCAAACTAATAATGACAAAGTCACAGCCTTGCTCTTGGCATAAGCACGCAGGCCACTGGTAAATCAAAGGTTAACGTTGCCCATTCAGTTCATTAGTGGACACCAAGAGTCTCTGCTTTCAATATAAATATGTGGCATGTACCAGCTAATGTGTTCTCAGAGGAGCAATGCGTAAAAAAATAAGTAATTTATATTTTTTTAATCTTACATGACTAAGAATAAAAAGCCAGGTAGTTCAGTGGCAATTAGAAAATGTAATAATCTGTGCCCGAATCCAAGCATGCTTACCTTTTGTGTTAACATTCTTTTCTTTTCTTCTAAAGGATGGCGATTATAAAACTGAAATTGAATAAATGTTTTATTTTTTATACTTTTTTTTAGGTTGCTGATTGTCTAAATCCATTTTGCAGGAGTAAAAAATAGATTTTGCTGCATTAGAAATATCTATGTTATAGTATAGACAAAAGGGGCAACTCCACCAAAGGCCACCACTACCCAAGGACCTCCATCAGCTCATGACATTATGCCTTGGAGACTTGGCAGTAGACTATACTGAAGAATAAAATGAATTCCATCTCTGCCTCTTCCCTACAGCTAAAACTTAATTATCTGTTCTGTGCACTAGACATGGCAGTATTATTTAGCCACCATATGGCGGTATGAAATATTTTAGCTTTTACCTGTAGTTTGATTTTTCTGAGCTATTGAGCTGTTTCCTTTTTGTCAAAAAACACTAGGAGGCCATCACACAATATTTGCCTAGGGGCTTTTAAGATTATTGTTGTGGCCAAAGCTGCTTTTGTCTTAGTTTCAGCACAGATCCTCTTCACTGCAGTTACACTCATTACCAATCTATCTATGCCAGCAAACAAGCAAGGAAAAATGCTGGACATACTGGCACTCTATGTACTATCTTCAGTGAACTTTGTTAGTGTAAGTTCCCACATAGCGAAAACATAGCATATTTTTCACATTTGCATACAATCTATTGCATTCTACAGTGTCGGCATCATGGGCGTTACAATGGTTGTGAAAAATCAGGGGCCCAAGCTCCAAAGTACATCTCCCTCCTTCACTTAAAAGTTCGTCTACCCTCTTTGTCTTTAGTTGTAGTGGGGACTGACAAGTGCATACTCCTTCCCCTTCCTATCCAGGGCCTATTGCTAGGGTCAAGTTTGCGAAAGATTTGGCTTGCACTCTGTCAAATATTGAGGAGCTGGTGTAACTGGCAGGTTGACCCTAAATCAATTTAATAAAAATTCACTGCACACTCTGTCATTCAAGTGATGCAAAGAAATCTCATTTATTTGAGTCCGTGAAACAGGGAAATAGCGAAGAACAGAAAAAAATAGAAAAAAGTAGTAATTAACAAGGCGACTATACTCTATTGCAGATGTTTCGTCCCGTCCTGGGTCTTATTCATTACGTGGCTGTAAGAGAGAAAAATACATGAGTGGCATGTTCATGGAGCATGATTACATAATACAATGACAGGCAAAATGAACAAGAAAATAAAAATAAGATAAAACAAAGCAAAATCCCAGTTGTTATGCATATGGTCAGCATAATGGTGTTTATACGTGTAACCTTAATGTGTCTAGAGGACATCTAATATGTACAAAATAAGGTGGGAGGTGGGGTTGGCAGGGATTAGGTTCCTGCTCGGCGATAGGTGCAGAACCTATATAGGGATGGTTAGGGCAGACAGGGTGATCTTAGATCTGCCTAGGGGTCTCCACTCCCCACTTCCTTAGTGTTTGTTGTGCACTTGCTTGTCCTTCACCCAGCATGATATGGGGTCATCCATACACCCTTGAAGGCATGAACTGTTATGCCTTATTTAAATAATGTGAACAAAGTATAGTTTGCACTAGAGCAGGCAGCTGGTGGCTCAAGGTTTTGATTACTCCTTCCTGGGAGCCCTCAGTGGGGCAGTCCGCTACTGATTGTGGTGAGCAGAGCAGAGAGGGGCAGAGTCACTGGTAGTGGCAAGCAGAGCAGAAAGGTGCAGAGCCACTGATTGTGGCAAGCAGAGCAAAGAAGTGCAGAGTCACTGGTAGTGGCAAATAGAGCAGAGAGATAAGGCAGAGGTACACACAGCAGAGTGGGAATGGCAAACAAACAAAGAAGGAACAGGAATAGACATAGACCAGAGTTCAGACAGGAACGGACACGGATACACAAACAGAACACAGATGAAAGCCTGCAGTATTGTATCCCTCAGAGACAGAACACCACCTAGCAGCTCAGTAGCAAATACTAACTGAGGGAAATAGTTTGCTCAGGCATCCTCCAATGGGTGTGGATGGCGTAAGTATCATAGGCCTCTAGGCAATTGGCCAGAGACACCTTAGCGAGGTGCACACAGTCTCATTAAGAATCTGGATATGCCAGCGCTGCCCCCCTATGCACCCAGCCAGGAAGTGTACACAGAGCAAGCGGTCATGAAGCACAGGGCATGGAGCCAGCAGCAGAGAGATACAGATGTCACAGCATGGCACTGGGTGAGTAAGTTGATGTATCAGGCAGGTGGGGGATGGAAGGCCATGCAGTGATACCGGCAGGGTTGTTACAGTAGCCTTTTTTAGCCTGTGACCTAAAACAGACGTGAGAGTTTCTTTTACTCAGGATGATAACTGGCTGTTTGTGAGAACAATTTCTCATTCATTGATTACATTTTTTAGGCTTCCTAGGATATGGTCATTTACAGATCTCCCCATGTAAAAGATGTGCTGCCATATGGGACTAAACAAATTATAATAATGATTGTTTGTCCCCATAATGTTTTCAGTCAGCAGCAAAAAAAGATTTGATAATTGAGCACCAATTGACTTGGTGTATTCTTGATTGCTGTCCGGTATTTATTTATTTTACTTCACTTATACCATATTATACTCACTTATATCCAGTTTAAATTACTGACACTGACCTACAAAGCCATCCATAACCTTTCTCCTCCGTATATTTCCACACTAATCTCCCAATATCTTCCCTCACGTAATCTCCGGTCCTCCCAAGACCTCGTTCTCTCCTCCACGCTTATTCGCTCCTCACTCAATCGCCTCCAAGACTTCTCCCGAATATCCCCCATCCTCTGGAATTCAGTGCCCCAACACGTCCAGTTATCCACTAATTTTGGATCCTTCAAAAGAAACCTGAAAACCCACTTCTTCAAGGAAGCTTACAGCCTGTAAAGACCACATGGCCACCTCAACACCATGGGAGCTACTGCAACCCTCGACCTACTGTCTCCTTCCCCATAATCCTGTAGAATGTAAGCCCGCAAGGGCAGGGTCCTCTTCCCTCTGTACCAGTCTGTCATTGTTAGTTTTGTTTACTGTAAGTGATATTTGTATTTTGATGTAACACCTTCTCAAGTACAGCACCATGGAATTAATGGTGCTATATAAATAAATAATAATAATGATGATAATTATACAGCACCATTAATTCCACAGCGCTTTACAGACAATATCGGCGTTGTTCCCATTGGAGCTCATAATCTAGATTCTCTATCAGTATGTTTTGGAATGTGGTAGGAAACTGGAGAACCTGGAGGAAACCCACGCAAGCAAGGGGAGAAACATTCAAACTCCTTGCAGATATTGCCCTTGATGGGATTTGAACCCAGGACCCGAATGATGCATTGCTGGCCAGTGAGCCACCTTGCTGCCCAAAACTGCTTCTGTCAAATGACCCTTAGGATAAACACATTAGATGGACAAATTATGTTCGGCCAACAGCCATATCAGCCAGTTCTCCCACACAAGAGCGCTCGTTTTCTCTGAGGGAAAAAATGCAATTAGCAGTCTGAAATTGGACATGCATGTCTGACATCTCTCTCGACCATCAGTCCACCCATGCTCCCACCCATTCAAATTCGAAATCAGCAGGTATGGCCAACAATACTCCAATGTGTTTGAGGGCCTTAAAATCTCACAATGAGTATTTGGTGTATTTTTTTCTGCTGTGTATTTTCGCTACAAAAAAAAAATTGTGTACTACAGTTCCAGCAAAGTGGCTGAGATGTATGTAAATCTTATGCCCACTTTACTGGTCTTTTAAGCTGTGGAAATCCACCCGCGGTGCGTTTTTGAAATCCACAGCATGACAGTTCCTCTTATGGTAATTAAGTGTTTTATTTGCAAAGTGTCCTCATAAATTTGAATGAGAAGCGAAAAATTCCCAAATAAAAAACACTTATGCGTTTTTAAAGTATTTTGCAGTGGAAATGCAATAAAAACACATGTACTCCACAAAAGACTTTATCAATAAAGTTTAATCACAGTTATGTTACTCATCAAACAGGATGCTTAGAAAACAGAATAGCTTTATTTAAAACTTGAAATAGCAAAAAAATACAAAACTTGTAGCTGAAAAAATGCCAGAAAAATCCTAAAAGCTAATTTAGGCTTTTGGGGCATTTTTTCTGCTGCAGATTTTGTCTTTTTGGTATGTCATGTTTTAAATAATTATTGGTGCAAAAATTCTGCTACTTAGTCTTAGGGCTTGTGCAGATAGACATATTTTTGGTCTGAGTGCAATCCGAGACAAAACATCAGATCGCACTCGGAACAATGTCATTCAATTGGGCCACGCATATATCAGACAGAGGAAATCGCAGCATTTTCAAGCTATATTTGCTATTCGGATCGCACTCAGCCATGCAAGTGAAAGAGTGCGGAAATAATCCATCTTCACAATCCATCTGAGTGCAGTTTGATTTCCCCTGACTGACACAATGGAGAAGATGGAGTTACTTTTTTTCTCCATCTTCTCCATTGTGCTCACAATCTGATCAAAGTTTGATCAAAGTATGATTTGCATAATTAACCCAATTCTCTCGGATGAGAGAATATACATTTGTGTAACCTTAGCCTAAGTCTCGGAGTTCAAAATTTCTGAGCGCACATTGCTTACAGCTCATCAGACCTCCCCTTGAAATAGAACGTGGAGAAGGATTTCATATTGTTTTTAATTTTAGCTCACACAATTATGTATTATAAAGTAACAGTACAATGGGAGTTGACACAAGGAATAACTTTTTTTTTTACCACCGAAGTGGCTGGTTCTCCATGGAAAGCGCTGCTTGCCTGTACTGAAGCCTGTGTGACCTTGCTGAACACCTCAGTGGGGTCTGTTGGGTGATGGTAGTATCCTTGCTATCATAACGCATTCTAGTTTACGTTGTAAAAAAAACAAGACAGGTGTGGACAGAGCCCAAAAAAATAAGTGTAATTCAATAATACTGTCACTTGTAACTTTTACTGTTTCCTAATTTGCCCGCAGTTACAGGAGTTTTACAGTATTAGTATCAAAAATACCCAAACACCAGCAGATAGCAGCCTGCCAACACTTATCACTGCGGCTAAAGAACCCATGTGAACTGGAAAATTGCCTGCCAAACGCATACTCTTCTTTTCTTCAAGGAAATTAGCAGAGGCGGATACAAATAATTGTAATATTCTTTATTTAGTCCTTTCTCAGATGTTTGGATTTCATTAAAAACCACAGTGTTGATCTGCTAGAAATGAAGCAATGGACTGTAATCTGCTTAAATGCGAAATTCCCAAGTACCAGCGTCTACAAAACATATAATTAGTGATCGGAAACAGACGCAGCCGTCACTCGCACTACTGCACTCAGCCTCAGGCCGGCGTCACACTTGCGAGTTTTACGGACGTAAGAGCGCAGAATCTACGTCCGTAAAACTCGCAAAAAATACGGCACAATTATTCTCTATGCCCCTGCTCCTATTTGCCGTATTTTACTGATCAGTATTATACGGCTTTCTACGGCCGTACAAAATCGCAGCATGCTGCGTTTGTCACCGTACTGCGCAAGAAATACGCCAATGAAAGTCTATGGAAGCGTGAAAAATACGGATTACACACGGACAAGCAGTGTGACTTGCGAGAAATACGCAGCGCTGTTAGAGAGAAAAGCCGGCAATTCAGTGCGGTGTACAGTAAAATCACACTGACAGCTTACAGTAGAATAGGTAGAATAAATGTGTACACATAGAATAGGTATATATATATATATATGTCAGTGAGACACATATATGTATATATATTAATATTTATTCCAGCACTATACAGCTTGAAAGCCGGTAATTCAATTACCGGCTTTTTCTTTCTCCTTCCTAAAACCCGACATGATTTGAGACATGGTTTACATACAGTAAACCATGTCTTCTCTCCATTTTTTTTGCAGATTCCACACTACTAATGTCAGTAGTGTGTATCTGCAAAATTTGGCCGTTCTAGCTCTTAAAATAAAGGGTTAAATGGCGGAAAAAATTGGCGTGGGCTCCCGCGCAATTTTCTCCGCCAGAGTAGTAAAGCCAGTGACTGAGGGCAGATATTAATAGCCTGGAGAGGGTCCACGGTTATTGGCCCCCCCCTGGCTAAAAACATCTGCCTCCAGCCACCCCAGAAAAGGCACATCTGGAAGATGCGCCTATTCTGGCACTTGGCCACTCTCTTCCCATTCCCGTGTAGCGGTGGGATATGGGGTAATGAAGGGTTAATGCCACCTTGCTATTGTAAGGTGACATTAAGCCTAATTAATAATGGAGAGGCGTCAATTATGACACCTATCCATTATTAATCCAATTGTAGTGAAGGGTTAAATAAAACACAAACACATTATTTAAAATTATTTTAATGAAATAAAAACAATGGTTGTTGGAGTATTTTATTCAACGCCCAATCCAGTCACTGAAGACCCTCGTTCTGTGAGTAAAAAAACATAATAAACCAACAATATACTTACCCTCCGCAGATCTGTAACGTCCAACGATGTAAATCCTTCTGAAGGGGTTAAAACATTTTGCAGAAAGGAGCTGTGCTAATGCAGGCTGCTCCTCGCTGCAAAACCCCAGGGAATGAGGCTAAAAATAGATCAATGATCTATATTTAGCTTCATTTGCGGTGAGGCGCCCTCTGCTGGCTGTTCATAGATCGTGGGAAATTACCTAGAAAGCCAGGGAGAAAGCCAGGGAGCTTTCTAGGTAATTTCCCACGATCTATGAACAGCCAGCAGAGGGCGCCTCACCGCAAATGAAGCTAAATATAGATCATTGATCTATTTTTAGCCTCATTCCCTGGGGTTTTGCAGCGAGGAGCAGCCTGCATTAGCACAGCTCCTTTCTGCAAAATGTTTTAACCCCTTCAGAAGGATTTACATCGTTGGACGTTACAGATCTGCGGAGGGTAAGTATATTGTTGGTTTATTATGTTTTTTTACTCACAGAACGAGGGTCTTCAGTGACTGGATTGGGCGTTGAATAAAATACTCCAACAACCATTGTTTTTATTTCATTAAAATAATTTTAAATAATGTGTTTGTGTTTTATTTAACCCTTCACTACAATTGGATTAATAATGGATAGGTGTCATAATTGACGCCTCTCCATTATTAATTAGGCTTAATGTCACCTTACAATAGCAAGGTGGCATTAACCCTTCATTACCCCATATCCCACCGCTACACGGGAATGGGAAGAGAGTGGCCAAGTGCCAGAATAGGCGCATCTTCCAGATGTGCCTTTTCTGGGGTGGCTGGGGGCAGAAGTTTTTAGCCAGGGGGGGGCCAATAACCGTGGACCCTCTCCAGGCTATTAATATCTGCCCTCAGTCACTGGCTTTACTACTCTGGCGGAGAAAATTGCGCGGGAGCCCACGCCAATTTTTTCCGCCATTTAACCCTTTATTTTAAGAGCTAGAACGGCCAAATTTTGCAGATACACACTACTGACATTAGTAGTGTGGAATCTGCAAAAAAAATGGAGAGAAGACATGGTTTACTGTATGTAAACCATGTCTCAAATCATGTCGGGTTTTAGGAAGGAGAAAGAAAAAGCCGGTAATTGAATTACCGGCTTTCAAGCTGTATAGTGCTGGAATAAATATTAATATATATACATATATGTGTCTCACTGACATATATATATATATACCTATTCTATGTGTACACATTTATTCTACCTATTCTACTGTAAGCTGTCAGTGTGATTTTACTGTACACACTATATATATATAGACAGTATATATATATATTTTCTTTTCTTTTTGGGACACATGGATCACTTCTATAGCGGTATGTTGGTTTTGCTAGCCTGCGAGAAAACCACGCAGTACGGATGCCATACGGATTACATACGGAGGATGCCATGCGCAAAAAACGCTGACACACCCTGCCTACGGAGGAGCTACGGACCACTTTTTTCGGGACTTTTCAGCGTATTACGGCCGTAATATACGGACCGTATTGTTTTACGCTGTGTGTGACGCCGGCCTCACCCAGATTACTGCATCAGGCAGGACTAGGCAGGCGAGGTTTAATCTACAGAAAAGAGAGTTTTACGTTTGTTATCACCTTACAGTATTGATGAACTATTGAGAACTCAGCAAATAATATTGGAAATAAAACTACAATTATGATTAGTCTGCTCCTGTAATCATAGTTCATTTTATTTACATTGTAACAATTGAGTGACAATTTAAACTTAAAGAGGTTTTCTTACAAAGTTAATTTCAATGTTGATTTTAATCAATACATTTTGGAATAATAATAAATTCCTCAAATGGATGTGTTTAAAAAAAAATGTTCATGTGCTGAGATAATCTTATAAATGTGCCCCTGCTGTGTACTGTATAATGACTGTGTCTGACCGTACAGGGACATGGTCTGATCATACCACTGCTCCTGGGCAGGGGAGGAAAGAAAAAAGAGTATACAGACAGAACAACAATTGAGCACAGTTGATTCTTTTTGTGAGGTAAAGCATTTCCCTACCTGTTTTTAAAAATGATTTACCTCAAAGGAAGTATTATTTGCAATCCCCTGCTGTAATGTCTGTGTACTTTTTTACTTCCTCGCCTGCCCAGGAGCTGTGGTATGATCAGACCATGTCCTGTATGGTCAGACATGGCCATTACACAGTACACAGCAGGGGCACATTTATAAGTTTGTCTCAGCACGGGAAATTTTTTTTTAAACTCATACAACTGTAGAAATTTTTATTATTCCAAGATCTATTGATTACAATGAACTTTGTTTGTGGCATAACCCCTTTAAACCACACCATTGCTTTGCCAAGCATAGCCTTACTGTCTCATTCCACACAGGTTCTAGCGCACATGCCAGCTTATTCTGGCACAGGTCCCAAATTTCATGCTCTACAACTTACCATCCACTTTTCCACGATAGGAGCAACCCATGGGCTCTGACTCTCTCGAATGACACCATTTTGCGGCATCTGTGTTAGCATCCCCTTCACCTCTTGATACATTTGTGGTGGGATTTGTCGTATCGTTCTCTGATGGGTGTGGCATTACTGGTCGGAATCTCATGGGTGACTGCCGTACTGCAGCTGAAGTCATCCTCATGTACTGCAAACACATCTTGGTATCGCCCTAATAAAGCTTCCACTTTTTGGACCTGCTGTCATGTGAGCTCTGTTAGTTCAGCCTGCATTTTTTCCAGAATACGGCGTCCCTCTCGCAGGTGCTCAGGTTCTGGCATCATAGATGTGTCGACGGTCACGGTCCATGGATTCCCCTGTTTCACTGTCAACGGAATGGCATGCCCAGAACTTGTGCAACTTCACTCCAAGGTGAGAACATGAGATTGTCCTCACTTTGATTTACACATCGCACTGGAACTGTCCCGTCGTGCACAGTGGCTAATATTCGCGCAACAAGGAGCCCTGGAGGTAATTGCTCCATAGAAGCTGGCTCTATTTGGATCTCTACCCCTTCCAAAGAGGTACAGGCTCAAACAGGCAGGGTAAGCACGGTCTGTCCTGGAGGAAGTTCCACTTTGGCTGCAGCTGGGACAATCATTTTCCCCAGCATGTTCCCATCACCAGAGGTTTCTTGAGCTTGAGCTATCCGGATGAACTGTTGAAACACTCTTTTGTGGAGTGTGTGGACTCCATTGTTTCAGGAACACTTCTGGAGACTCATTGATGAGAAGATTTCCGAATTCCTTCAATATGTTCATTCCTAAAGTGACACCATGTCTGTTACCGATGTCTCCGGCAATTGGAACCACTCCTTTTTGGCCCAGATCCTTTCCACAGATGGAGATTTTCATCCATACCACCCCTGCGACTGGGATGGGTAGGTGATTGGCAGCTGTCAACTTTATTACCGGGCCCCATTTGAGCAGCATCGCTTCAGGAAAGTGTTAACAGAAGTACACTTCAGACATCGTGGTCACCTGTGAGCCGGTGTCAACCAGACATCAGACGGTCCGACCATCCATCTCAGCCCAGACGAGAGGGCACAGGGAAGCTAGACTTGTGGGACTTCTGACTCCGCATCTTGAGTATTGAGGCTCCGGGTGGCGTTCGTCAACCTTGGAGCCCTCTAGTTTAACGGATGGCGCTGCGGGGGTCAGCTTTGTCATTTACAACCCCATGCTACATGTCCCAATTCACCACAGTTGTAGCATGTAGGGGGTTCTGTTCTGGGAGACATCCTAACTTCACGACAAAAACAGTGCTACCCCGGGCCGGTTGGATGCAACTGAGTTCCCTCCCCGTGCGGCTGATGCTGACTATATTATAAATACAATATTTATTTCAAACAAATTAAAAAAACATATGTACACAAATAATGTTGCTCAAAGTTTGATCACTGGTGATGACAGTAGTGTCAAGAGTGCTACTTATACTACTACACAAAATTATGCTACTATCCAAATTGTTTGTATACATTATTGTATTTATTTATCACAAAAGATTATTTATTATATGTTGGACTCTGCAGTCATAAATTTAAACATTGTGTTCCATAGCATTGCATCAGTTTGACCCTGAGGAAGCAAATGACACAAATGGAGAATAACTCCCTCTCCCTCTTGCCTGCTTTAATAAATGCATGCCATACTGAGGTTATCAGTTTATTTAAAAAAGCAATTATTATTTACGATTTAATATGCAGTTATGGGAAAAAGTGTTTGCCCCCTTCCTGATTTCCTATTCTTTTGCATGTTTGTCACACTCAAATGTTTCAGATCACCAAACAAATTTAAATATTAGACAAAGCTAACACATGTAAACACAAAATGCAGTTTTTTAACCCCTTAGTGACAGAGCCAATGTGGTACTTAATGACCGGGCCAATTTTTGCAATTCTGACCACTGTCACTTTATGAGGTTATAACTCTGGAACGCTTCAATGGATCCCGCTGATTCTGAGACTGTTTTTTCTTGAGATATTGTACTTCATGGTAGTGGTAACATTTCTTCGATATTACTTGCGATTATTTATGAAAAAAACGGAAATATGGCAAAAATTTTTAAAATTTTGCAATTTTCAAACTTTGTATTTTTATGCCCTTAAATCAGAGAGATATGTCACAAAAAATAGTTAATAAATAACATTTCCCACATGTCTACTTTACATCAGCACAATTTTGGAAACAAAATTTTTTTTTGTTAGGGAGTTATAAGGGTTAAAAGTTGACCAGCAATTTCTCATTTTTACAACACCTTTTTTTTAGGGACCACATCACATTTGAAGTCATTTTGAGGGGTCCATATGATAGAAAATAATGAAGTGTGACACCATTCTAAAAACTACACCCCTCAAGGTTCTCAAAACCACATTCAAGAAGTTAATTAACCCTTTACGTGCTTCACAGGAACTGAAACAATGTGGAAGGAAAAAATGAACATTTAACTTTTTTTGCAAACATCTTAATTCAGAACCATTTTTTTTATTTTCACAAGTGTAAAAACAGAAATGTAACCATAAACTTTGTTATGCAATTTCTCCTGAATACGCCAATACCCCATATGTGGGGGTAAACCACTTTTTGGGCGCACCACAGAACTTAGAAGTGAAGGAGCGCCGTTTGACTTTTTCAATGCAGAATTGGCTGGAATTGAGATCGGACACCATGTCACGTTTAGAGAGCCCCTGATGTGCCTAAACAGTGGAAACCCCCCACAAGTGACACCATTTTGGAAACTAGACCCCTTAAGGAACTTATCTAGATGTGTGGTGAGCACTTTGAACCCCCAAGTGCTTCACAGAAGTTTATAACGTAGAGCCGTGAAAATAAAAAATCGCTTTTGTTTACACAAAAATGATCTTTTTGCCCAGAAATTCTCATTTTCACAAGGGTAACAGGAGAAATTATACCACAGAAGTTGTTGTGCGATTTCTCCTGAATACGTCAATACCCCATATGTGAGGGTAAACCACTGTTTGGGCGCACCGCAGAGCTTGGAAGTGAAGGAGTGCCGTTTTACTTTTTCAATGTAGAATTGGCTGGAATTGAGATTGGACGCCATGTCGCGTTTGGAGAGCCCCTGATGTGCCTGAACAGTAGAAATCCCCCACAGGTGACCCCATTTTGGAAACTAGACCCCTTAAGGAACTTATCTAGATGTGTGGTGAGCACTTTGAACCCCCATGTGCTTCACAGAAGTTTATAATGTAGAGCCGTGAAAAAAAAAATCGCATTTTTTCTACAAAAATGATCATTTTGCCCACAAATTTTTATTTTCACAAGGGTAACAGGAGAAATTAGACCACAAAAGTTGTTGTGCAATTTCTCCTGAGTACGCTGATACCCAATATGTGGGGGTAAACCACTGTTTGGGCGCACCGCAGAGCTTGGAAGAGAAGGAGTGCCGTTTTACTTTTTCAATGTAGAATTGGCTGGAATTGAGATTGGACGCCATGCCGCATTTGGAGAGCCCCTGATGTGCCTAAACAGTAGAAATCCCCCACAAGTGACCCCATTTTGGAAACTAGACCCCTTAAGGAACTTATCTAGATGTGTGGTGAGCACTTTGAACCCCCATGTGCTTCACAGAAGTTTATAATGTAGAGTCGTGAAAAAAAACAAAAAAATCGCATTTTTTCTACAAAAATGATCTTTTTGCCCACAAATCTTTACTTTCACAAGGGTAACAGGAGAAATTAGACCACAAAAGTTGTTGTGCAATTTCTTCTGAGTACGCTGATACCCAATATGTGGGGGTAAACCACTGTTTGGGTGCACCGCAGAGCTTGGAAGAGAAGGAGTGCTGTTTTACTTTTTCAATGTAGAATTGGCTGGAATTGAGATTGGACGCCATGTCGCGTTTGGAGAGCCCCTGATGTGCCTAAACAGTAGAAATCCCCCACAAGTGACCCCATTTTGGAAACTAGACCCCCCATGGAACTTATCTAGATGTGTGGTGAGAACTTTGAATGCCCAAGTGCTTCACAGAAGTTTATAATGCAGAGTCGTGAAAATAAAAAATATTTTTTTTTTCCACAAAAAAGATTTTTAGCCCCCAAGTTTTTATTTTCACAAGGGTAACAAGAGAAATTGGACCTCAGAAGTTGTTTTCCAATTTGTCCTGAGTATACTGGTACCCCATATGTGGTGGTAAACCTCTGTTTGGGCGCATGGCAGAGCTCGGAAGGAAGGAGCGCCGTTTTGGAATGCAGACTTTGATAGAATGGTCTGTGGGCATTATGTTGCGATTGCAGAGCCCCTGATGTACCTAAACTGTAGTAACCCCCCACAAGTGACCCCGTTTTGGAAACTAGACCCCCCAAGGAACTTATATAGATGTGTGGTGAGAACTTTGAATGCCCAAGTGCTTCACAGAAGTTTATAATGCAGAGTCATAAAAAATATATATATATATATATATATATATATATATTTCCACAAAAAGGATTTTGTAGCCCCCAAGTTTTTATTTTCACAAGGGTAACAAGAGAAATTGGACCCCAGAAGTTGTTGTACAATTTATCCCGAGTATGCTGATGCCAAATATGTGGGGGTAACCCACTGTTTGGGCGCACGGCAGAGCTCAGAAGGGAGGGAGCACCATTTGACTTTTTGAGCGCAAAATTGGCTGTCGTGTTTGGAGACCCCCTGATGTACCTAAACAGTGGAAACCCCCCAATTCTAGCTCCAACCCAACTCCAACACACCCCTAACCCTAATCCCAACCCGATCCATAATCCTAATCACTAACCCTAACGATAATCCCAACCCTTACCCCAAAACAACCCTAATGTCAACCCTAACCATAACCCTAATCAAAACCCTAAATCCAACACACCCCTAATCCTAATCTCAACACTAACCTCAAACCTAACCCTAATCCCAATACACCCCTAATCACAACCCTAACCTTAACCCTAATCCCAAACCTAACCCCAATCCCAAGCGTAACCCTAATGCCAACCCTAACCCTAATACCAACCCTAATCCAAACCCTAACCCTAATCCCAACTCTAACCCTAACTTTAGCCCCAACCCTAACCCTAGCCCTAAGGCTACTTTCACACTTGCGTCGTTTGGCATCCGTCGCAATCCGTCATTTTGGACAAGAAACGGATCCTGCAAATGTGCCCGCAGGATGCGTTTTTTGCCCATAGACTTGTATTGCCGACGGATCGTGACGGATGGCCACACGTCGCATCCGTAGTGCACTCGATCAGTGTTTTGGCGGACCGTCAGCACAAAAAAAGTTCAATGTAACGTTTTTTTGTACGTCGCATCCGCCATTTCTGACCGCGCATGCATGGCCGTAACTCCGCCCCCTCCTCCCCAGGACATATATTGGGCAGCGGATGCGTTGAAAAACTACATCCGCTGCCCACGTTGTGCACAATTTTCACAACGTGCGTCGGTATGTCGGGCCGATGCATTGCGACGGCCCCGTACCGACGTAAGTGTGAAAGAAGCCTAACCCTAAATTTAGCGCCAACCCTAACTCTAAATGTAGCCCCAACCCTAACCCTAAATTTAGCCCTAACCCTAACCCTAGCCCTAACCCTACCCCTACCCCTAACCCTAGCCCTAACCCTACCCCTAGCCCTAACCCTACCCCTAGCCCTAACCCTAGCCCTAACCCTACCCCTAACCCTACCCCTAACCCTACCCCTAACCCTACCCCTAACCCTAGCCCTACCCCTAACCCTACCCCTAACCCTAACCCTAACCCTACCCCTAACCCTAACCCTACCCCTAATTTTAGCCCCAACTGCTCTTCTCCTGCCGGCCGGCAGATGGAGACAGATGGCGGGCGCACTGCACATGCGCCGCCATTTTCTTTTGCCCAGAAGATGCCGGCGGCCAGGAGGAGCAGCAGGAGGATCCAGGGACACAGGTGAGTATGATAGGGTCCCCGAATCCCCCTATTTCTCTGTCCTCTGATGTGCGATCACATCAGAGGACAGAGAATTACACTTTGACTTTTTTTTTTGCGGTCGCCGGTAAACAGTTAATTACCGGCGATCGCAAAACAGGGGTCGCTAAAACCGACCCCCGATCATGCTCTTTGGGGTCTCGGCTACCCCCGGCAGCCGAGACCCCAAAGATTCTCGCGGGGCCGGCCGGCGGGCGCACTGCGCATGCGCCCACCATTTTCAAGATGGCGGCGCCCACCGGGAGCCACGAGGAGCATCGGGGGAGATAGGTAAGTATTGGGGGGCTACCTGGAACCCCTTTTCTCTATCCTCCGATGTGCGATCACATCGGAGGATAGAGAAATTAAAAAGAGATCGCGTTTTATTTTTTTGCGATCGCCTGTAAACGGTTAATTACCGGTGATCGCAAATGCGGGGTGGGTTAAAAACCCCCCGAATCATGTTCTCTGGGGTCTCAGCTACCCCCGGCAGCCGAGACCCCGGAGAAAATCCGACTCTGGGGGGCGCTATTTACTTTTTCCACAGCGCCGTTAATTAACGGCGTTGTGGTTTAAGTACCCTTAGCGGCCGCCGTTAAAAGGCGTATCGGCGGTCGCTAAGGGGTTAAATGAAGGTCTTTATTAACAGAAAGCGATATCCAAACCTTCACTGTGTGAAAAGTGTGAAAATGACCCAGTGTGAAAAAGTAATTGCCCCCTACATCCCCATTAAAAAATTAACTGTGGTTAATCATATCTTTGGGAAGTTGAGATCAAATTCCCAAGCCACACACAGGCCTGATTACTGCCACACTTATTCTCAATCATAGTAACATAGTAACATAGTAACATAGTTAGTAAGGCCGAAAAAAGACATTTGTCCATCCAGTTCAGCCTATATTCCATCATAATAAATCCCCAGATCTACGTCCTTCTACAGAACCTAATTGTATGATACAATATTGTTCTGCTCCAGGAAGACATCCAGGCCTCTCTTGAACCCCTCGACTGAGTTCGCCATCACCACCTCCTCAGGCAAGCAATTCCAGATTCTCACTGCCCTAACAGTAAAGAATCCTCTTCTATGTTGGTGGAAAAACCTTCTCTCCTCCAGATGCAAAAAATGCCCCCTTGTGCCCGTCACCTTCCTTGGTATAAACAGATCCTCAGCGAGATATTTGTATTGTCTCCTTATATACTTATACATGGTTATTAGATCGCCCCTCAGTCGTCTTTTTTCTAGACTAAATAATCCTAATTTCGCTAATCTATCTGGGTATTGTAGTTCTCCCATCCCCTTTATTAATTTTGTTGCCCTCCTTTGTACTCTCTCTAGTTCCATTATATCCTTCCTGAGCACCGGTGCCCAAAACTGGACACAGTACTCCATGTGCGGTCTAACTAGGGATTTGTACAGAGGCAGTATAATGCTCTCATCATGTGTATCCAGACCTCTTTTAATGCACCCCATGATCCTGTTTGCCTTGGCAGCTGCTGCCTGGCACTGGCTGCTCCAGGTAAGTTTATCATTAACTAGGATCCCCAAGTCCTTCTCCCTGTCAGATTTACCCAATGGTTTCCCATTCAGTGTGTAATGGTGATATTGATTCCTTCTTCCCATGTGTATAACCTTACATTTATCATTGTTAAACCTCATCTGCCACCTTTCAGCCCAAGTTTCCAACTTATCCAGATCCATCTGTAGCAGAATACTATCTTCTCTTGTATTAACTGCTTTACGTAGTTTTGTATCATCTGCAAATATCGATATTTTACTGTGTAAACCTTCTACCAGATCATTAATGAATATGTTGAAGAGAACAGGTCCCAATACTGACCCCTGCGGTACCCCACTGGTCACAGCGACCCAGTTAGAGACTATACCATTTATAACCACCCTCTGCTTTCTATCACTAAGCCAGTTACTAACCCATTTACACACATTTTCCCCCAGACCAAGCATTCTCATTTTGTGTACCAACCTCTTGTGCGGCACGGTATCAAACGCTTTGGAAAAATCGAGATATACCACGTCCAATGACTCACCGTGGTCCAGCCTATAGCTTACCTCTTCATAAAAACTGATTAGATTGGTTTGACAGGAGCGATTTCTCATAAACCCATGCTGATATGGAGTTAAACAGTTATTCTCATTGAGATAATCCAGAATAACATCCTTCAGAAACCCTTCAAATATTTTACCAACAATAGAGGTTAGACTTACTGGCCTATAATTTCCAGGTTCACTTTTAGAGCCCTTTTTGAATATTGGCACCACATTTGCTATGCGCCAATCCTGTGGAACAGACCCTGTCGCTATAGAGTCCCTAAAAATAAGAAATAATGGTTTATCTATTACATTACTTAGTTCTCTTAGTACTCGTGGGTGTATGCCATCCGGACCCGGAGATTTATCTATTTTAATCTTATTTAGCCGTTTTCGCACCTCTTCTTGGGTTAGATTGGTGACCCTTAATATAGGGTTTTCATTGTTTCTTGGGATTTCACCTAGCATTTCATTTTCCACCGTGAATACCGTGGAGAAGAAGGTGTTTAATATGTTAGCTTTTTCCTCGTCATCTACAACCATTCTTTCCTCACTATTTTTTAAGGGGCCTACATTTTCAGTTTTCATTCTTTTACTATTGATATAGTTGAAGAACAGTTTGGGGTTAGTTTTACTCTCCTTAGCAATGTGCTTCTCTGTTTCCTTTTTGGCAGCTTTAATTAGTTTTTTAGATAAAGTATTTTTCTCCCTATAGTTTTTTAGAGCTTCAATGGTGCCATCCTGCTTTAGTAGTGCAAATGCTTTCTTTTTACTGTTAATTGCCTGTCTTACTTCTTTGTTTAGCCACATTGGGTTTTTCCTATTTCTAGTCCTTTTATTCCCACAAGGTATAAATCAATAAATCACTTGCATAGGACGTGTTTGACAAAGTGAAGTAGACCAAAAGATCCTGAAAGCTAAACATTATGCCACGATCGAAAGAAATTCTGGAACAAATGAGATACAAAGTAATTGAGATCAATCAGTCTGGAAGAGGTAATAAAGCCATATCTAAGGCTTTTGTACTCCAGCAAACCACAGAGAGAGCCATTACCTACAAATAGCAGAAACATGGAACAGTTGTGAACCTTCCAAAAAGTGCAGTGATGACTCATCCAAGAGGTCACAAAAGACCCCACAACAATATCAAAAGAACCGCAGGCCTCACTTGACTTGAGATATGGTCCGCCATAAGAAAGAGACTTGGCAAAAATGGCCTGCATTGTAATGTTCCACTAAGAAAACCATTGTTGGCAATAAGAACATAAAGTTTTGACAGAAAATATCTTGATGATCCCCAAAACTTTTATGAGAATACTCTTGGACTGAAGAGACAAAAGTTGAACTTTTTGGAAGGTGTATGAGCCATTACAACTGGCGTAGAAGTAACACCGCATTTCATAAAAGGAATTTCATACCAACGGTATAATGTGGTGGTAGTGTGATGGTCTGGGGTTATTTTGCTGCTTCACGACATTTATTATGAAGCAGGGTGTGACTAATATTAAAAGATAACCTTTAATCTATATGCATTAAAAACTGGTATAATTCACCATAAGACAAAAAAACATAAAACATAAAGGACTCACAGAAAAAGATTCCTCCTCGAAAGGAATCTATCTAGAACTCGTCAAACCCCCGAGGTTACCTAGATAAACCTATCAGTATCAACCTCCAAAGGGGAGATAATATCTCCAAAACAGGAGTATATGACATGTATATGTGGTAAGCTACGTGCAATATATGAGGCAGGAAAAATCTCCCAAAAGGAGGGGTGCACACATGAATTGTTAGCAGACCACAATTAATGTAAATCCTGTTTCTCAGCTCTCTCAGAGACACAGGATATAAAAACAGGAACGATCTCACCTCTGAGCTTCTTAACACGCCAGGGTAGGATCACTCACGTATACAGCATCTCGGAGGGGGGAGCCTGTAAATCCGGTCACACCTGTACCCATCCACGCTGTCTGGAAGATAGTTTTAACCCCAATATTCACGGACACATATTCCCTACGCGTTTCGTAATCTGAATACTCATCAGGGGAAACTCGTGCAGAGTCCCTCCACCGCAGTGGGGGACCTTAAATCCGGGGGTATACCAATAAAACGCGACATTGTAGACTTGGTGTGGTAAATTGGAAATATGAATTTTGCTGGCTACCAAAAAATCCTGAATGAGAATGTCCGGCCATGTGTTCGTGACCTCAAGCTGAAGCGCACCTGGGTTATGCAGAAGGACAATAATCCAAAACACAACACCAAAACCACATCTGAATGGCTTAAGAAAAACAAAATTAAGACTTTGGAGTGGCCTAGTCAAAAGTCCTGACATTAATAAGATTGAGATGCTGTGGAATGATCTTAAAAAGGTTGTTTGTGACACTTGAAAAGATGAGTGGGCCAAAATTCTTCCAGAACATTGTAATAGACTCCTTGCCAGTTATCGCAAGCAACTATGAAAATTGTACATTCACATTGAAGGCATCAAAACTATGAATTAACACATGTGGAATTATATACTTAACAAAAAAGTATGAAACAACTGAAATTATGTCTTATATTCTAGGTTCTTCAAAGTAGCCACCTTTTGCTTTGATGACTGCTTTGGACACTCTTGGCATTTTCTTGATGAGCTTCAAGAGGTAGTCACCGGGAATGGTTTTCACTTCACAGGTGTGCCCTGTCAGGTTTAATAAATGGGATTTCTTGCCTTATAAATGGTGTTGGGACCATCAGTTGTGTTGTGCAGAAGTCTGGTGGATACACAGCTGATAGTCCTACTGAATAGACTGTTAGAATTTGTATTATGGCAAGAAAAAAGCAGCTAAGTAAAGAAAAATGAGTGGCCATCATTACATTAAGAAATGAAGGTCAGTCAGTCCGAAAAATTGGGAAAACTTTGAAAGTGTCCCCAAGTGCAGTGGCAAAAATCATCAAGCTCTACAAAGAAACTGGCTCACATGAGGACCACCCCAGGAAAGGAAGACCAAGAGTCACCTCAGCTTCTGAGGATAAGTTTATCCGAGTCACCAGCCTCAGAAATTGCAGGTTAACAGCAGCTCAGATTAGAGACCAGGTCAATGCCACACAGAGTTCTAGCAGCAGACACATCTCTATAACAACTGTTAAGAGGAGACTTTGTGCAGCAGGCCTTCATGGTAAAATAGCTGCTAGGAAACCACTGCTAAGGACAGGCAACAAGCAGAAGAGACTTGTTTGGGCTAAAGAACACAAGGAATGAACATTAGACCAGTGGAAATCTGTGCTTTGGTCTGATGAGTCCAAATTTGAGATTTTTGGTTCCATGCACCGTGTCCTTGTGCAACGCAGAAAAGGTTAACGAATGGACTCTACATGCCTGGTTCCCACCGTGAAGCATAGAGGAGGAGGTGTGATGGTGTGGGGTGCTTTGCTGGTTACACTGTTGGGGATTTATTCAAAATTGAAGGCATACTGAACCAGCATGGCTACCACAGCATCCTGCAGCGGCATGCTATTCCATCCGCTTTGCGTTTAGTTGGACCATCATTTATTTTTCAACAGGACAATGACCCCAAACACACCTCCAGTCTGTGTAAGGGCTATATGACCAAGAAGGAGAGTGATGGGGTGCTATGCCAGATGACCTGGCCTCCAAATTCACCAGACCTAAACCCAATCGAGATGGTTTGGGGTAAGCTGGACCGCAGAATGAAGGCAAAAGTGCCAACAAGTGCTAAACATCTCTGGGAACTCCTTCAAGATTGTTTGAAGATCAATGCCAAGAGTGTGCACAGCAGTCATCAAAGCAAAAGGTGGAAGAGCCTAGAATATAAGACATAATTTCAGTTGTTTCACACTTTTTCGTTAAGTATATAATTCCACATGTGTTAATTCATAGTTTTGATGCCTTCAGTGTGAATGTACAATTTTCATAGCCATGAAAATACAGAAAAATCTTGAAATGAGAAGGTGTGTCCAATCTTTTGGTCTGTACTGTATATTTACCTCTTTTTCCATATGATTGGAGCAACAAATATGCTAGATGTCAGGTCCATAATCTTTTATGATAATCTAAATGCATAAGTGTATATAAACAATTATTAGAGAGAATCCAATACGCAGCACTCTTGACAACACTTCCACCATCAGTGATCAAACTTTGAACCAAATTTGTGTATATTTGATTTTTAATTTGTTTGAACAAAACAAAAATTGAATTTTTAAAGCTTTAATAGACTCCTATTTCTACACATTGTATATGTACAATGGAGTAGCTAAATTAATACATGTTTTCCCAAACATGCTAATGTGGTACTACTTAGGGATTCTGACTATATTATAAAGTTCATCTCCTCTTCAATCCTCCCCATCCATCTCACCTCCTCCTCAGAACTGTTCCTTAACATACAATCCTCTGTCTCAAAGCACAGACAGCCCCCTCATGTCCTCTCCTGCTCCCACCTGCGAACACTTTCTCTGCTCCTTCTCACTGCTGGTCCTCCTCACCATATTCCCACAGTCATTTCTACCTTCCATCCACGCTCTATCACAAACTTCTGTAACCTCTCTAACCTTATACCCATTTGCCCAGCCCCCGCTTCCCCAGTCCCACTAACAGGAGCTCTGTGGAACGCTCGCTCTGTCTGCAACAAGCTTTCCTACATCCATGATCTTTTTGTTACTACCAAACTTTCCTTCCTCGCCATCACCGAAACCTGGCTCACCCCTTCTGACACAGCCTCCCCTGCTGCACTCTCTTACGGTGGCTTCCACTTTTCTCACACACCCCGCCCCAGCAGCAAGCATGGCAGAGGAGTTGGTTTTCTCCTGTCAGATAACTGCTCCTTCACCCCAATCCCACTGCCACCCTCTGTTACCCTCCCTTCCTTTGAGGTGCACTCTGTGCGCATCTACGCCCCCTCCAACCTCCAACTGGCTGTCATTTACCGCCCCCCAGGGCCAGCCACCACCTTCTTTGACCACTTCACCACCTGGCTACTTCATTTCCTTTCTGCGGACATCCCCACTGTAATCATGGGCAACATCAACATCCCCATTGACACTTCCCTCTCAGCTGCCACTAAACTTCTATCTCTCACTTCCTCCTTGTACCTCACTCAATGGTCTTCTGCAGCCACTCACAAAGATGGTCAGACACTGGACCTCATCTTCACCCGCCTCTGCTCCCTATCTAACATCTATAACTCACCTCTTCCACTCTCTGACCACAACCTTCTCACATTCTCATCTCTCTCCACTCCATGCCTACAATCCCCACCCCACAAACTTTCACACCCTCGCAGAAATCTTAAACATCTTGACCTACATTCATTCTCTGAATCCCTCCTCCCTCTCACAGACATAAGTTCCATACACAATGCAGATGACACTGCCGCTCTATATAACACCACAATAGCTGCAGCTTTGGAATCTGCTGCCCCACTTACACATACCAAAGCTCGCAAAATCAACAGACAGCCCTGGCACACCAGCCTGACCAAAGAACTGAGGCGAGCTTCCAGGGCTGCTGAACGCAGATAGAAAAGATCCCACTCCAACGAGCACATCGCATTCAAACAGTCCCTCACTACTTTCAAGACCACACTCTCCACAGTTAAACAAACTTACTTCTCATCTCTCATATCCTCTCTGTCTCACAACCCTAAACAGTTATTCAACACCTTCAATTCTCTCCTCCGTCCCCCAGCACCTCCTCCCTCCCCACTTATCTCTGTTGAAGACTTTGTCTCATTTTTCAAGCAGAAGATTGATAGCATCAGAGACAGTTTTGGTCAACAACCCCCAGAGCCCTTCCTCCTGACTTCCCAGCCCTCCACCTCCAAAACCAACTTCTCCACCATTACAGAAGATCAACTCTCCACTCTACTCTCAAGATCGCATCTCACCACCTGTGCACTTGACCCGCTCCCATCCTACCTCATCCCAAACCTCACCACAGTCTTCATCTCAACCCTAACCCATCTCTTCAACCTATCACTAATAACTGGTGTTTTCCCCTCAAGCTTTAAACATGCCTCCATCACACCTATCCTCAAAAAGCCCTCTCTTGACCCATCCTCTGTATCTAGCAATCGCCCTATATCACTTCTCCCTTATGCCTCCAAACTACTGTAACAACACGTTTACCTCGAACTGTCCTCCCATCTCTCTTCTTGCTCCCTCTTTGACCGCTTACAATCTGGCTTCCGGTCACACCATTCCACTGAAACTGCCCTAACTAAGGTCACCAATGACCTCTTAACCGCCAAGAGCAAGCGACACTCCTCTGTCCTCCTCCTCCTCGACCTGTCGGCTGCCTTTGACACAGTGGACCATTCCCTATTATTACAGACCCTCTCATCCCTTGGCATCACAGACTTGGCCCTATCCTGGATCTCATCATACCTAACAGACCGGACATTCAGCGTCTCCCACTCACACACCACCTCCTCACCTCGCCCCCTATCTGTCGGAGTCCCACAAGGTTCAGTCCTTGGGCCCCTGCTCTTCTCCATTTACACCTTTGGCCTGGGACAGCTCATAGAATCTCATGGCTTTCAGTATCACCTCTATGCTGATGACACACAGATCTACATCTCTGGACCAGATATCACCTCCCTACTAACCAGAATCCCTCAATGTCTGTCCACTATTTCATCCTTCTTCTCTGCTAGATTTCTCAAGCTTAACATGGACAAAACAGAATTCATCATCTTTCCCCCGTCTCACGCGACCCCCCCCCCCAACGAACCTATCCATTACAGTAAATGGCTGCCCACTCTCCCCAGTCCCACAAGCTCGCTGCCTCCGGGTAATCCTTGACGCTGATCTCTCCTTCAAACCACATATCCAAGTTCTTTCCACTTCCTGCCGACTTCAACTCAAAATTATTTCACGAATCCGTTCATTCCTCAACCAAGAATCTGCAAAAACCCTAGTCCATGCCCTCATCATCTCTCGCCTTGACTACTGCAACCTCCTGCTCTGTGGCCTCCCCTCTAACACTCTCGCACTCCTCCAATCTATTCTAAACTCTGCTGCCCGACTAATCCACCTGTTTCCCCACTATTCCCCGGCCTGTCCCTTCTGTCAATCCCTTCACTGGCTCCCCATTGCCCAGAGACTCCAGTACAAAACCCTAACCATGACGTACAAAGCCATCCACAACCTGTCTCCTCCATACATCTGTGACCTCGTCTCCCGGTACTTACCTACACGCAACCTCCAATCCTCAC
This sequence comes from Ranitomeya imitator, assembly GCF_032444005.1. Taxonomy (NCBI): domain Eukaryota; kingdom Metazoa; phylum Chordata; class Amphibia; order Anura; family Dendrobatidae; genus Ranitomeya; species Ranitomeya imitator. The sequence goes on along the minus strand of NC_091284.1, from coordinate 735,259,093 downwards.
AAGATCTCCTTCTCTACTCCCCTCTTATCTCCTCTTCCCACAATCGTATACAAGATTTCTCTCGCATATCACCTCTACTCTGGAACCCTCTACCACAACACATCGGACTCTCGCCTACTATCGAAACCTTCAAAAAGAACCTGAAGACCCACCTCTTCCGACCAGCCTACAACCTGCAGTAACCACCGATCGACCAAACCGCTGCATGACCAGCTCTATCCTCACCTACTGTATTCTCACCCATCCCTTGTAGATTGTGGGCCTTCACGGGCAGGGTCCTCACTCCTCCTGTACCAGTTATGACTTGTATTGTTTAAGATTATTGTACTTGTTTTTATTATGCATACCCCTCCTCACATGTAAAGTGCCATGGAATAAATGGCGCTATAACAATAAATAATAATAATAATAAAGTTGCACCTTTGCAATCTAGGGGAGTGATTTTAAACCTATGGGTTTCCCAGTATTGCAGAGGAATGCTGGGAATTGTAGTTTTGTAACAGCTGAAGAGTCACAGGTAGGAGACCATTATGCTAAGGCATCAGAATAAATTAACAACAGTCACATTGTAACACTGGCAAAGCTTTCCATTGTAATATTTTTTTCTCCCATTCCAATATTTTTCTTGAAAGTAATATACAGTCATGGCCAAAAGTATTGACACCCCTGCAATTCTGTCAGATAATACTCAGTTTCTTCCTGAAAATGATTGCAAACACAAATTCTTTGGTATTATTATCTTCATTTAATTTGTCTTAAATGAAAAAACACAAAAGAGAATGAAGCAAAAAGCAAAACATTGATCATTTCACACAAAACTCCAAAAATGGCCCAGACAAAAGTATTGGCACACTCAGGCTAATACTTGGTTGCACAACCTTTAGCCAAAATAACTGCGACCAACCGCTTCCGGTAACCATCAATGAGTTTCCTACAATGCTCTGCTGGAATTTTAGACCATTCTTCTTTGGCAAACTGCTCCAGGTCCCTGATATTTGAAGGGTGCCTTCTCCAAACTGCCATTTTTGATCGCTCCACAGGTGTTCTATGGGATTCAGGTCTGGACTCATTGCTGGCCACCTTAGAAGTCTCCAGTGCTTTCTCTCAAACCATTTTCTAGTGCTTTGTGAAGTGTGTTTTGGGTCAATGTCCTGCTGGAAGACCCATGACCTCTGAGGGAGACCCAGCTTTCTCACACTGGGCCCTACATTATGCTGCAAAATTTGTTGGTAGTCTTCACTCTTCAGACTTAATAATGCCATGCACATGGTCAAGCAGTCCAGTGCCAGAGGCAGCAAAGCAACTCCAAAACATCAGGGAACCTCCGCCATGTTTGACTGTAGGGACCGTGTTCTTTTCTTTGAATGCCTCTTTTTTTCTCCTGTACACTCTATGTTGATGCCTTTGCCCAAAAAGATCTACTTTTGTCTCATCTGACCAGAGAACATTCTTCCAAAACGTTTTAGGCTTTTTCAGGTAAGTTTTGGCAAACTCCAGCCTGGCTTTTTTATGTCTCGGGGTAAGAAGTGGGGTCTTCCGGGGTCTCCTACCATACAGTCCCTTTTCATTCAGATGCCGACGGATAGTACGGGTTGACACTGTTGTACCCTCGGACTGCAGGGCAGCTTGAACTTGTTTGGATGTTAGTCGAAGTTCTTTATCCAACATCCGCACAATCTTGCGTTGAAATCTCTTGTCAATTTTTCTTTTCTGTCCACATCTAGGGAAGTTAGCCACAGTGCCATGGGCTTTAAACTTCTTGATGACATTGCGCACGGTAGACACAGGAACATTCAGGTCTTTGGAGTTGGACTTGTAGCCTCGAGATTGCTCATGCTTCCTCACAATTTGGTTTCTCAAGTCCTCAGACAGTTCTTTGGTCTTCTTTCTTTTCTCCATGCTCAATGTGATACACACAAGGACACAGGACACAGGACACAGGTTGAGTCAACTTTAATCCATGTCAACTGGCTGCAAGTGTGATTTAGTTATTGCCAAGACCTGTTAGGTGCCACAGGTAAGTTACAGGTGCTGTTTATTACACAAATTAGAGAAGCATCACATGATTTTTTGAACAGTGCCAATACTTTTGTCCACCCCCTTTTTATGTTTGGTGTGGAATTATATCCAATTTGGCTTTAGGACAATTCTTTTTGTGTTTTTTTCATTTAAGACAAATTAAATGAAGATAATAATACCAAATAATTTGCATTTGCAATCATTTTCAGGAAGAAAAGGAGTATTATCTGGCAGAATTGCAGGGGTGTCAATATTTTTGGCCATGACTGTAATCAGGAAAAAGTGTTTATCCATCTGCAATAGAAGAAATTAAAATAGAACAATGTTTTATCTACAGCACAATGTAAGACAGGAAGACAAGCAGTCATACACCATGAAGTGGGAATATTCCAGTATCATGTACTCTAATACCGATAGTGCTCAGTTAAAAGCCTTATACCTTGCATTGATTTTCTTGGGTAATTTCATAAGTGGTACTGAAGCGCTTAGTGCCACTTGTGGTCATAACTTAATCCAAATGATATATGACATTTAAGTAGAGAGTAAAAGAGGACCTAGCAATAACAATGACCAGACACATAACATATTCTGTAAAAAAATTGGAGTATTCCTTGTCCTATAAAAGAGGTGATTAATTGTAACAATGCATACAATTTAATGCTTTATCATCTACTGACAATCCACAGCAATCTAGTATGTGTAATGTGCCATACAGGGAATTATTGCACCAATCTTGTCAGAATTTCAAATGCAAGTCACAATTACAGAATTGTGAGGAATAAAAACACTTTATCCTAAGGAGTTAAGACATTTTATTTGCAATAAAAGAAAAATATGGTGGTTCAGACTCCAAGCTGCCCAAGGTTCAGAGATAGGATCACACACGAAGGTGAAGCATGAATGCGGTTTATTAACACGTTTCAAGGTTTACAAACCTCTTCATCAGGACCAAACCACAATGATCAATGAGTGGAACAGGCTGCCACAAGAGGTGTTGATTTCTCCTTCAATGGAAGTCTTCAAACAGAGGCTGGGCAGACATCTATCTGGGATGGTTTAGTGAATCCTGCATTGAGCAGGGGGTTGGACACGATGACATGGGAGGTCCCTTCCAACTCTGACATTCTATGATTCTAAAGTTATAAAAAAAGTAATAAGTATTATTTATTTTGATGGAAATACAAATAATTACTAAATGGACAAGTCAGGAGAGTGGAAAGATACGTTTTAAGTGGCAGCACGGCTTAGGCTACTTTCACACTAGCGTCGTACTCGGCCCATCGCAGTGCGTCGGGCCGACGTATCGACGCATACTGTGGAAGCGCTGCACAATGGGGGCAGCGAATGCATTTTTCCAGCGCATCCACTGCCCCATTGTGAGGTGCGGGGAGGTGGGGGCGGAGTTCCGGCCGCGCATGCGGAGTCGGAAATGGCGGACCATCGGCAGCAAAAAACGTTACATGTAACTTTTTTGCAGCCGACGGTCCGCCACAACACGGCGCAACTGTCGCACGATGGTTGCGACGTGTGGCAAAGTGTCGCAATGCAATGCTAATGCAAGTCAATGGAGAAAAAACGCATCCTTCAAGCACTTTTACAGGATGCGTTTTTTCTACAAAACGACGCATAGCGACGTGCAGTGCATGACGTTAGTGTGAAAGTAGCCTTAGTGGTTAGCACTGCAGCCTTGCAGCGCTGGAGTCCTGGGTTCAATCCCCACTAAGGACAACATCTGCAAAGAGTTTGTATGTTCCCTCCGTGTTTGCGTAGTTTTCCTCCGGGCACTCCGGTTTCCTCCCACATTCCAAAGACATACTGATAGGGAATTTAGATTGTGAGCCCCATTGGGAACAGTGATGATAATGTCTGTAAAGCGCTGCGTAATATGTTAGCGCTATATAAAAATGAAGATTATTATTATTATGGTCATATTTTACAAGAAATAGTCACATCTATAGCCCCCTTCTAATTGTTGTTGAGGCAGAAAATGAGAGCCAGAAGACAGAATGTGGTCCTGCAATACAACCAGCTTTGGACTTCAATACAGGTTCTCCTCAATACAACACGTGACAATTATTATTTGCTTTGTATTGCATTGTTTTGTACAAGGCTACATACATAGGGCATGTCAACAATAAGAATAGATTCTAGAGTGTGATTGGTCCTAAAGGCAACTCCAAATGGGGATGTCTTCTGCAATACCTTTTCGGGCCAATTATGATGTTATTTTCTGGGTCCACAGGAGCAATGACTGACAGCTCTAAATAGGTCAGTAAGAGCTGAGATAAGGAACATTCAGTGTTCATACACATGAACATTGAAGTGTTGTGGCCCTTGACAACCCCTTGAAAATCTACATGTCATTATTTTTTATAGTAGGTCAAATAAAAGCACACATCTGATGGACGTCAACAATGACCAGAACAATTTTGATTTTGCTTTTTTCATTGTTATCATTATTATTTTATAAGCCACTTTCCCAGTACTATCGAAATGGTAAAAAAATTAGTTTTCAGGTTAGCTCTCAGGACTCGAAACCCGCAGATCTTTGGCACCAGCTCTTCCCTCTAAGCTATTCAGCTCGCTGGGTAGTTCTTTACTAAGGCCGAGGACACACACAACGTATAAAAAAACGGTCCGTTTTTGACGGACGAGAATCGCACAAATTTTTACAAAACAGTGATCCGTTTGCAGTGCGAGGATGCGATTTTCTCGCATCAAATGATCCGTTTGACATCCGTGTGACATCCGTATGGCATCCGTATGTCGATTTTTTTCTCGCAGGCTTGCAAAATGGACATATAACGGTTTTTCCACCTGAAAAAATTTAAATCATCACCAAGAACATTATTTAATGGCCCTAAACACAGGTGCCACCCACCAATCTATGCAGTAGAGTCCCTGCTTGTGTTGGTGCACTTCTGATTGATGAGCAACATGTCTGATCGACTGACTTTCAACACCACAGAGCGTGTGCTTTTCAACTGGGTACTTTCCCTATGTTTTGGCCAGCCATACCCAGTTATTGTAGATCCGAGGAGGCGGAGACGGATGTGGGTACATCCACTTATCAAGCAACGTATCACTAAAGGCCATTTCAGCCGTCTGTATGCTGCTCTGAGGACTAATCCGGACAAGTTCTTCAACTATTGTCGGATGAGGATTCAAACCTTTGACATTTTGTTGGAGATTTTGCGTCCAGGGATCACGAAGAAGGACACCAGGATGCGCAAATCGATTTCAGCTGAGGAGCGCCTTATCCTTACCTTGCGGTATGCCTTAATTCTAATTGACCCAATCTGTTACACATTTTTTGGTCGATACCCCTTATTCAAATTAGATACTTAAATGGTTAAGTAACTTCAACATCATTTGTCCTTCTTTTATTACCTTAAATTTTTGCAAAGAGCAAAGCCATAGCATCTCCTTTTTTTTTTTTTTGGTAAAGAGTTTTATTGCCCCATATAACCCTGTATTGTGTTAATTTTATATTTGCACACAACACAATATTCTTTTGTCTTTTAGCTTCCTTGCCACTGGCCTATCATGCAATGAAATCTGGAGAAGACTCCATCAAGAGGTGATGCCTGAACCCAAAATTGCAGACTGGTTACGTATTGCTCAAGGATTTCAGGAAACATGCCAGTTTCCGCACTGTATTGGGGCTCTTGACGGAAAGCACATCCGTGTGCGTAAGCCGCCAGGTTCAGGGACCCAATTCTATATTTATAAACAGTTTTTCTCTGTAGTGCTGTTGGCCCTAGTCGACAGCAACTACAGGTTTATAATTGTAGATATTGGGGCCTATGGGAGAACTGGAGACTAGAGTTGAGCGACCTTGACCTTTTTAGAGTCGAGCCGGGTTTCGCGAAACCCGACTATCTCAAAAGTCGGGTCGAGTGAAATCGGCCGATTATGACGTAAAGTCGGGATCGACCGAAACACGAAACCCAATGCAAGTCAATGGGGCAGCATAGTCGGCAGTGAGTGGGGGCCAGGAAAACACCTAGAGTGCCCATTTTAATGTCAAAACCATCCATTCTTCTTAATGAAGCTTGTCAAGCGTAATTTACCTTATAATAATTGGAAGGCATTTGAAATTGGGGGTCATTTGGCTAAAGTTGTGGTGGGTAGGGCTGGTTCAAGTAATTAGTGGGCCCAGGAAATCTGGACCACGTCACGGCAGTGGAGCAGGGAGAGGTAAGTATTTCAACTTTGCAAGTGCTGTGAACCTGAGCAAGCAGGGGGGGCCCACTCGTTGGCATTGGCACTGGCACAGGGCCCCTCAAAGTACAGCGGTGTGTTTGCACGGCGGGGGCGCCTCCCACCGGCAGCAACACTTTTGCGTACCATGAGAGGCCCTGTGCCAGTGACGTCGCCAACTAGTATTCCTCCCCCCACCTGATGAAGGAACCTGCACTTTCATCTGCACCTTCCTGTTTGTCCCCATGTAAGGTGGTATGGTATGCGGGAAGGGGGACCTGACTTTCAGCAGGGTCACAATCTTGCAGTGTAGCGTGCACAGGAAATGTTGCGTTATGGGTCAATGTACCAGCAGACTCATCTATCACTGGCTGGGCAATGGGCAGGATGAGGAGGAAACACAGATATAGGCCCAAAGAATAAAGTGGGCTAAATGCAGTTCAAAATTGGTAACACAGGACTAATCAGGGGGCATTGCAGTGGAGGACAACTGGAATGAGAGGCTGACACAGAGAGTAGGCCCAAATCAGTAAGTAGTCGAAATGCAGTTCAAAATTGGCAACAGTAGTAAACAGGCGGCACAGCTTTGTTCAGTGGAGGAGAACAGCAAGGAGTGGCAGACACCGATAGTAGGCCCCAACCCAACTAGTAGGCCAAATGCAGTCTAACATTAACAACTACTTAACGAGCGCCTGAAAACGGAATTTCAGGACAGGAAACCAAAAGAACAGCAAGGAGCGGCAGACACCGATAGTAGGCCCCAAACCAACTAGTACGCCAAATGCAGTTGTTCCGTTTAACCACAATTTAATGAGAGCCTGAAGATAGAAGTTCAGGAAAGGCAACCTGGAGAACACCTTGGAGTGGAACACACCATCTCTCTACACCCCATACCCAATTTGTAGGCCTAATGCAGCGTAGTTTCCAACAACTACTAAACGAGAGCATGATGATCGAAGCATTGGCGAGGAAACCTGGGGAACACCTTGGAGTGGAACACACCATCTCTCTACAGTGGAACACACCATCTCTCTACACCCCATACCCAATTTGTAGGCCTAATGCAGCGTAGTTTCCAACAACTACTAAACGAGAGCCGGAAGATCGAAGCAATGGAGAGGAAACCTGGGGAACACCTTGGAGTGTAACACACCATCTCTCTACACCCCATACCCAATTTGTAGGCCTAATGCAGCGTAGTTTCCAACAACTACTAAACGAGAGCCGGAAGATCGAAGCTCAGGAAAGGCAACCTGGAGAACACCTTGGAGTGGAACAAACCCTCTCTCTACACCCCATACCCAATTTGTAGGCACAATGCAGCGTAGTTTCCAACAACTACTAAACGAGAGCCGGAAGATCGAAGCTCAGGAAAGGCAACCTGGGGAACACCTTGGAGTGTAACAAACCCTCTCTCTACACCACGGAAGGGCTGATTCTTAGGAAGGAAGGCTGTCGGAAAGAAGCAGGGCGCGTCCGAGGGTGATTATATTCTTATTAGGTATATACTCACCCTCGGACGTGCCCTGCTTCTTTATTTGTAATGAATGTTTATTTGCAATGTGGTTTTGACTTACTCTATTTTTTTGGTAAATAATGAATTTATTATTTTCATTGTTTTGCATCTTCTTGGCAATAATATAAAGAAGACGCGACAGGACAACACTCGGTGGATGCCATATCTGTGTTTAAAATTGAAAAAACCTTTCAGTTAACTACTTGCAGGAGAAAGTTATTGTAGCTGGTGGCCATTTTTAGTACTGTACCAGATTTTTGTTGTATGTGTTTGTTTTTAATGTTAAAATGTCTGCATTTGATATCTCTCCAGTATTTTCTTTTTTATAAGCAAAATACTTATTTTTATATTTTCTGATGTTGGTTCCAGGGGTACACGGACAGCAGTGGTGTGGTCAGTGGAGGCCTAGTAGAAGGAGTGACCGCAGACAGGCATCGAAGGCCTAAAATAATAACACATGGCTGTAGGCAATTTTAAATTGGTTACAGGGGTACACGGGCAGCAGTGGTGTGGTCAGTGGAGGCCTAGTGGAAGGAGTGACCGCAGACAGGCATCGAAGGCCTAAAATAATAACACATGGCTGTAGGCAATTTTAAATTGGTTCCAGGGGTACACGGGCAGCAGTGGTGTGGTCAGTGGAGGCCTAGTGGAAGGAGTGACCACAGACAGGCATCGAAGGCCTAAAATAATAACACATGGCTGTGGGCAATTTTAAATTGGTTACAGGGGTACACGGGCAGCAGTGGTGTGGTCAGTGGAGGCCTAGTGGAAGGAGTGACCGCAGACAGGCATCGAAGGCCTAAAATAATAACACATGGCTGTAGGCAATTTTAAATTGGTTCCAGGGGTACACGGGCAGCAGTGGTGTGGTCAGTGGAGGCCTAGTGGAAGGAGTGACCGCAGACAGGCATCGAAGGCCTAAAATAATAACACATGGCTGTAGGCAATTTTAAATTGGTTCCAGGGGTACACGGGCAGCAGTGGTGTGGTCAGTGGAGGCCTAGTGGAAGGAGTAACCGCAGACAGGCATCGAAGGCCTAAAATAATAACACATGGCTGTAGGCAATTTTAAATTGGTTCCAGGGGTACACGGGCAGCAGTGGTGTGGTCAGTGGAGGCCTAGTGGAAGGAGTCACCGCAGACAGGCATCGAAGGCCTAAAATAATAACACATGGCTGTAGGCAATTTTAAATTGGTTACAGGGGTACACGGGCAGCAGTGGTGTGGTCAGTGGAGGCCTAGTGGAAGGAGTCACCGCAGACAGGCATCGAAGACCTAAAATAATAACACATGGCTGTAGGCAATTTTAAATTGGTTACAGGGGTACACGGGCAGCAGTGGTGTGGTCAGTGGAGGCCTAGTGGAAGGAGTCACCGCAGACAGGCATCGAAGGCCTAAAATAATAACACATGGCTGTAGGCAATTTTAAATTGGTTCCAGGGGTACACGGGCAGCAGTGGTGTGGTCAGTGGAGGCCTAGTGGAAGGAGTCACCGCAGACAGGCATCGAAGGCCTAAAATAATAACACATGGCTGTAGGCAATTTTAAATTGGTTCCAGGGGTACACGGGCAGCAGTGGTGTGGTCAGTGGAGGCCTAGTGGAAGGAGTAACCGCAGACAGGCATCGAAGGCCTAAAATAATAACACATGGCTGTAGGCAATTTTAAATTGGTTCCAGGGGTACACGGGCAGCAGTGGTGTGGTCAGTGGAGGCCTAGTGGAAGGAGTCACCGCAGACAGGCATCGAAGGCCTAAAATAATAACACATGGCTGTAGGCAATTTTAAATTGGTTCCAGGGGTACACGGGCAGCAGTGGTGTGGTCAGTGGAGGCCTAGTGGAAGGAGTCACCGCAGACAGGGATCGAAGACCTAACATAACAAAAATGTCAATACAATGGTATTGTCAGTGGCAGGCATTGAAGGATGTCAGCGCATAGACTAAACATTGGTGGAGCTGTGAGATAATTTTGCAAGTGGTAGAGCACTGTTTGAGCTGGGGTGGGGGGAAACTGTCTTGTGGCCGGCGGTACAGGCCCAGGGCCCCTCATATTACAACGGTGTGTCTGACGTTGGGTGCGCACCACCACCGCCAGAGACACTTTATTGTACTAGGAGGGACCCAGTGGCAGTGCCGTCGACCAAAAGCGGGCTCACCCACCTCTTCAGACAAACTGCACTCTCACGGGTGCTGTCGCCAAGTGTCGATACCACGGCCCCGTGTGGGGAGTTTGGCCATTTAGTGAGGTGTAAACATGTCGTATGCTGGACAATCAGGTGCAGAAAATTACGAGATTGGAAAAGGCATTCAGAATAGTCCACATAGACCTTTTCATAGGAAAGCTAGGTGTCAGCCGGGCAAGGTGGGGCAAAAGATTTCGAAATCCAGTTGTGGTTCATTTTAATGAAGGTTAGATCATCTACATTTTGGGTAGCCAGACGAGTCCTTTTTTCTGTTAGTATTGAACCTGCAGCACTGAATACTCTTTCTGATAGGACACTAGCTGCCGGGCAAGCAAGCTCCTGCAATGCATATTCTGCCAATTCTGGCCAGGTGTCTAATTTTGATGCCCAGTAATCAAATGGGAATGACGGTTGAGGGAGAACATCGATAAGGGATGAAAAATAGTTTGTAACCATACTGGACAAATGTTGTCTCCTGTCACTTTGAATTGATGCTGCAGTACCTGTCCTGTCTGTGGTCATAGCAAAATCACTCCACAACCTGGTCAGAAAACCCCTCTGGCCAACGCCACTTCTGATTTCTGCCCCTCTAACTCCTCTGGTCTGCTGGCCCCTGCAGCTCGTTTGAGAACGATCACGGGCGCTGTGTGCAGGGAATGCCAGAAGCAAACGGTCAACAAGAGTTGATTGTTTGGTTGCTAATATTAGTTCCAAGTTCTCATGTGGCATTATATTTTGCAATTTGCCTTTATAGCGAGGATCAAGGAGGCAGGCCAACCAGTAATCGTCATCATTCATCATTTTAGTTATGCGTGTGTCCCTCTTGAGGATACGTAAGGCATAATCCGCCATGTGGGCCAAAGTTCCAGTTCTCAAATCTGCGGTTGTGCTTGGTTGAGGGGCAGTTTCAGGCAAATCCACGTCACTTGTGTCCCTCAAAAAACCAGAACCCGGCCTTGCCGCGCCACCAATTTCCAGTGGCCCCGGAAAAGCTTCCTCATTAAAAATATAATCATCCCCATCATCCTCCTCGTCCTCCTCCTCCTCTTCACCCGCTACCTCGTCCTGTACACTGCCCTGGCCAGACAATGGCTGACTGTCATCAAGGCTTTCCTCTTCCTCAGCTGCAGACGCCTGATCCTTTATGTGCGTCAAACTTTGCATCAGCAGACGCATTAGGGGGATGCTCATGCTTATTATGGCGTTGTCTGCACTAACCAGCCATGTGCACTCCTCAAAACACTGAAGGACTTGACACATGTCTTGAATCTTCGACCACTGCACACCTGACAACTCCATGTCTGCCATCCTACTGCCTGCCCGTGTATGTGTATCCTCCCACAAAAACATAACAGCCCGCCTCTGTTCACACAGTCTCTGAAGCATGTGCAGTGTTGAGTTCCACCTTGTTGCAACGTCTATGATTAGGCGATGCTGGGGAAGGTTCAAAGAACGCTGATAGGTCTGCATACGGCTGGAGTGTACGGGCGAACGGCGGATATGTGAGCAAAGTCCACGCACTTTGAGGAGCAGGTCGGATAACCCCGGATAACTTTTCAGGAAGCACTGCACCACCAGGTTTAAGGTGTGAGCCAGGCAAGGAATGTGTTTCAGTTGGGAAAGGGAGATGGCAGCCATGAAATTCCTTCCGTTATCACTCACTACCTTGCCTGCCTCAAGATCTACAGTGCCCAGCCACGACTGCGTTTCTTTCTGCAAGAACTCGGACAGAACTTCCGCGGTGTGTCTGTTGTCGCCCAAACACTTCATAGCCAATACAGCCTGCTGACGTTTGCCAGTAGCTGCCCCATAATGGGAGACCTGGTGTGCAACAGTGGCAGCTGCGGATGGAGTGGTTGTGCGACTGCGGTCTGTGGACGAGCTCTCGCTTCTGCAGGAGGACGAAGAGGAGGAGGAGGGGGTGCGAACGGCTACAGCCAATTGTTTCCTAGACCGTGGGCTAGGCAGAACTGTCCCAAACTTGCTGTCCCCTGTGGACCCTGCATCCACCACATTTACCCAGTGTGCCGTGATGGACACGTAACGTCCCTGGCCATGCCTACTGGTCCATGCATCTGTTGTCAGGTGCACCTTTGTGCTCACAGATTGCCTGAGTGCATGGACGATGCGCTCTTTAACATGCTGGTGGAGGGCTGGGATGGCTTTTCTGGAAAAAAGTGTCGACTGGGTAGCTCGTAGCGTGGTACAGCGTAGTCCATCAGGGCTTTGAAAGCTTCGCTTTCAACTAACCGGTAGGGCATCATCTCTAACGAGATTAGTCTAGCTATGTGTGCGTTCAAACCCTGTGTACGCGGATGCGAGGCTAAGTACTTCCTTTTTCTAACCATAGTCTCATGTAGGGTGAGCTGGACTGGAGAGCTGGAGATCGTGGAACTAGCGGGGGTGCCGGTGGACATGGCACACTGAGAGACGGTGGGAGACGGTATTGTTGCCACCGGTGCCCTAGATGCAGTGTTTCCTACTACGAAACTGGTGATTCTCTGACCCTGACGGCTTTGGCCTGGCAAAGAAACCTGCACAGATACTGCAGGTGGTGCGGAAAATGGTGGCCCTACACTGCCGGAAGGGATGTTGCGTTGCTGACTAGCTTCATTGGCCGAGGGTGCTACAACCTTAAGGGACGTTTGGTAGTTAGTCCAGGCTTGCAAATGCATGGTGGTTAAATGTCTATGCATGCAACTTGTATTGAGACTTTTCAGATTCTGTCCTCTGCTTAAGGTAGTTGAACATTTTTGACAGATGACTTTGCGCTGATCAATTGGATGTTGTTTAAAAAAATGCCAGACTGCACTCTTTCTAGCATCGGATACCTTTTCAGGCATTGCAGACTGAGCTTTAACCGGATGGCCACGCTGTCCTCCAACAGGTTTTAGCTTTGCCACGCGTTTTGGGCAAGATACGGGCCCGGCAGATGGAACCTGTTGCGATGTTGATGCCTGCTGCGGCCCCTCCTCCTCCGCTTCAGAACTGCTGCCGCCTGCACCCTGTTCCCCCAATGGCTGCCAATCGGGGTCAAGAACTGGGTCATCTATTACCTCTTCTTGTAGCTCGTGTGCAACTTCGTCTGTGTCACCGTGTCGGTCGGTGGTATAGCGTTCGTGATGGGGCAACATAGTCTCATCAGGGTCTGATTCTTGATCAGCACCCTGCGAGGGCAATGTTGTGGTCTGAGTCAAAGGACCAGCATAGTAGTCTGGCTGTGGCTGTGCATCAGTGCACTCCATGTCAGATTCAACTTGTAATGGGCATGGACTGTTAACTGCTTCACTTTCTAAGCCAGGGACGGTATGTGTAAAGAGCTCCATGGAGTAACCCGTTGTGTCGCCTGCTGCATTCTTCTCTGTTGTTGTTTTTGCTGAAGAGGACAGGGAAGCGACTTGTCCCTGACCGTGAACATCCACTAACGATGCGCTGCTTTGACATTTACCAGTTTCACGAGAGGAGGCAAAAGAGCTAGAGGCTGAGTCAGCAAGATAAGCCAAAACTTGCTCTTGCTGCTCCGGCTTTAAAAGCGGTTTTCCTATTCCCAGAAAAGGGAGCGTTCGAGGCCTTGTGTAGCCAGACGACGAACCTGGCTCCACAGCTCCAGACTTAGGTGCAATATTTTTTTTCCCACGACCAGCTGATGCTCCACCACTACCACTACCCTCATTACCAGCTGACAATGAACGCCCCCGGCCACGACCTCTTCCACCATACTTCCTCATTGTTTTAAAAACGTAAACAAACTAACGGTATTTGTTGCTGTCACACAAATTACACGGTGAGCTATAACTTCAGTATGATTTAGCTACCCCTTTACAGGTGAGTGAGACCACAATGAAAATCAGGCACAATGTTACACACTCTGTTGTTGGTGGCAACAAATGAGAGAGATGCCACACACGAAGGACTGTCACTGAAGCACAAATGTAAATATTAATCTCCCACTGATTTGATTTTTTTTTTTTTTTCAGGGAGACTTTAGGAAAAAAAAAAAATAGAATAAAATGATTTTTTCAGGAAGAATTTAGAAACCAAAGAAAATAAAAAGATTTTTTCAGGGAGAATTTAGAAAACAAATAAAACAAAAAAAGGCTTTCTATGGCCCACTGAGTGAGAGATGACGCACACAGGAGTCAGGAGTGGCACACAAGCCCAGAGGCCAATATTTATCTCCCACTGATTGATGTAGTGATTTTTTCAGGTAGATTTTGGAACCCAAATCAAGCTAAAAAAAATAATAGGCTTTCTATGGCCCACAATTGGAGAGAGAGAGAGATGGCACACCCAGGAGTCAAGACTGGCACACAAGCAGAAAGGGCAATATTAATCTCCCACTGATTTTTTTTTTTTTTTTTTTTTTTCAGGGAGACTTTAGGAAAAAAAAAATAGAATAAAATGATTTTTTCAGGAAGAATTTAGAAACCAAATAAAATAAAAAAAGGCTTTCTATGGCCCACTGAGTGAGAGATGACGCACACAGGAGTCAGGAGTGGCACACAAGCCCAGAGGCCAATATTTATCTCCCACTTTTTTTTTTTTGTTCCAGGGAAAATTTATAAACCCAATAAAAAAAATAATAAATAGGCTTTCTATGGCCCACTATCTGAGAGACAGAGAGAGATGGCACGCTTAGGACTGGCACACAAGCCCAAAGGCCAATATTAATCTCCCTTTTTTTTTTTAAGGGAGAATTTATAAAACCAAAAAAAAATAAATAAATAGGCTTTCTAAGGCCCACTATTTGTGAGAGAGATGGCACGCTCAGGACTGGCACACAAGCCCAGAGGCCAATATTAATCTCCCACTTTTTTTTTTTTTCCAGGGAAAATTTATAAACCCAATAAAAAAAAAAATAAATAAATAGGCTTTCTATGGCCCACTATCTGAGAGAGAGAGATGGCACGCTTAGGACTGGCACACAAGCCCAAAGGCCAATATTAATCTCCCACTGATTGATTTATTGATTTTTTCAGGTAGAATTTAGAACCCAAATAAAGCAAAAAAAAAAAAAAAAATGGGCTTTCTATGGCCCACTGAGTGAGTGATGATGCACACAGGAGTCAGGAGTGGCACACAAGCCCTGAGGCCAATATTTTTCTCCCACTGATTGATGTAGTGATTTTTTCAGGTAGATTTTAGAACCAAAATCAAGCAAAAAAATAAATAGGCTTTCTATGGCCCACTGAGTGAGTGATGATGCACACAGGAGTCAAGAGTGGCACACAAGCCCTGAGGCCAATATTTTTCTCCCACTGATTGATGTAGTGATTTTTTCAGGTAGATTTTATAACCCAAATCAAGCAAAAAAATAAATAGGCTTTCTATGGCCCACTGAGTGAGAGATGACACAGACAGGGATGGCACTCTAGCAGAAATGTCAATCTTAATCTCCCACAAAAAAACAAAACAAAACAGGGAGTGTCCTTCAATTACTATCTCCCTGCAGTAATCTCAGCCAGGTATGGCAGGCAGCAATAAGGAGTGGACTGATGCACAAATTAAATAAAAAGTGTGTACAAACCAAAAAGATAGCTGTGCAGAAAGGAAGGAACAAGAGGATTTGTGCTTTGAAAAAAGCAGTTGGTTTGCACAGCGGCGTACACACAGCAATGCAGCTATCAGGGAGCCTTCTAGGGCAGCCCAATGAGCTACAGCGCTGAGGGGGAAAAAAAAAAAAAATGTAGCTTCCACTGTCCTTGCACACCGAAGGTGGTGTTGGGCAGTGGAAATCGCTACAGCACAAGCGGTTTGGTGGTTAATGGACCCTGCCTAACGCTATCCCTGCTTCTGACGAAGCGGCAGCAACCTCTCCCTAAGCTCAGATCAGCAGCAGTAACATGGCGGTCGGCAGGAACGCCCCTTTATAGCCCCTGTGACGCCGCAGACAGCAAGCCAATCACTGCAATGCCCTTCTCTAAGATGGTGGGGACCAGGACCTATGTCATCACGCTGCCCACACTCTGCGTTTACCTTCATTGGCTGAGAAATGGCGCTTTTCGCATTATTGAAACACGACTTTGGCGCGAAAGTCGCGTACCGCATGGCCGACCCCGCACAGGGGTCGGATCGGGTTTCATGAAACCCGACTTTGCCAAAAGTCGGCGACTTTTGAAAATGAACGACCCGTTTCGCTCAACCCTACTGGAGACTCTAGAGTCTTCAGTTCTTCCATTATGGGTCGGCGGCTGCGCAACAATGAATTGGATCTCCCACCCCCAAGTCACATACCAGGGGCTAATTTGGATGCGGTCCCTTACATGATGGTTGCAGATGAGGCCTTTCAATTATCAAGGAACGTCATAAGACCCTATCCACGGAGAGGCCTGGACTACCGGCGCCGAATCTTTAATTTGCGTCTTTCCCGTGCCCGCCGTCTGGTCGAGTGTTCATTCGGCATTCTCAGTGCAAAATGGCGGGTCCTTCAGTCTGCAATCCAACTGAGTGAAGGCAATGTAAATGGCGTGATTAAAGCATGTGTTGTTCTTCACAACTTTATAAGAGACCATGATTGCCCATCATTTGCTGCAGATGACATTGATTATGGAAATACTGTCTTGACAACTACACGTGTTCGTCCTTCACGTCGTCAGCCCTCTGGCCTAAAAGTTCGTGATGTTTTAACCAATTTTTTGTGTCACCAGAGGGATCTACGGTTTGGCAAGACAATGCTGTTTTGCCTTAATTTTATTTTAGATTGTAAGTTAAGAAATCACATAATTTGCTTCTGAAATTGTTGTAATATGTATCTGATGATAAAAAGATGTAAGTGTGTAAAGTTGACAAATCATGTATGTAGCTGGACCAAGACATAAGACTCTATTTTCCGAACAAATTTTTACTGCTCAGCGCATATATATATGTATTCAAACAATATATTTCCTTTCTCATATGTAATTTGAGAAAAATAAACAACACAGCTTTACATGCCATGGTCACAAAAAACTAAGGCCAACAAAAAGCCAAAATGACAGGCAAAATATAACATCCAAACATTACAGGTTATGGTAGGTTGGGGGTGGTGATGGTGATGGCGGATGTCCAGCATGTGCGGAACTTGGCCTGGGTGGTTGACCAACCACTCTGTCTACCTGTGTTAGTGCAGATATACAGTTAGGGCCATATATATTTGGACATAGACAACAATTTTCTAATTTTGGTTATAGACATTGCCACAATGAATTTTAAACAAAACAATTCAGATGCAGTTGAAGATCAGACTTTCAGCTTTCATTTGAGGGTATTCACATTCAAATTGGATGACGGGTTTAAGAGTTTCACCTCCTTAACATGTGCCACCCTGTTTTTAAAGGGACCAAAAGTAATTGGACAATTGACTCCAAGGCTATTTCATGGACAGGTGTGGGCAATCCCTTCATTATGTCATTCTCAATTAAGCAGATAAAAGGCCTGGAGTTGATTTGAGGTGTGGTGCTTGCATTTGGAAGGTTTTGCTGTGAAGTAAATATGCAGTCAAAGGAGCTCTCCATGCAGGTGAAACAAGCCATCCTTAAGCTGTGAAAACAGAAAAAACCCATCTGAGAAATTGCTACAATATTAGGAGTGGCAAAATCTACAGTTTGGTACATCCTGAGAAAGAAAGAAAGCACTGGTGTACTCATCAATGCAAAAAGACCTGGGCGCACACGGAAGACAACAGTGGTGGATGATCGCAGAATAATCTCCATGGTGAAGAGAAACCCCTTCACAACAGCCAACCAAGTGAACAACACTCTCCAGGAGGTAGGCGTATCAATATCCAAATCTACCATAAAGAGAAGACTGCATGAAAGTGAATACAGAGGGTTCACTGCAAGGTGCAAGCCACTCATAAGCATCAAGAATAAAAAGGCTAGACTGGACTATGCTAAAAAACATATAAAAAGCCAGCACAGTTCTGGAAGAACATTCTTTGGACAGATGAAACCAAGATCAACCTCTACCAGAATGATGGAAAGAGAAAAGTATGGCAAAGGCATGGTACAGCTCATGATCCAAAGCATACCACATCATCTGTAAAACACGGCGGAGGCAGTGTGATGGCTTGGGCATGCATGGCTGCCAGTGGCACTGGGTCACTAGTGTTTATTGATGATGTGACACAGGACAGAAGAAGCCGAATGAATTCTGAGGTATTCAGAGACATACTGTGTGCTCAGATCCAGCCAAATGAGCCAAACTGATTGGTCGTCCTTTCATACTACAGATGGACAATGACCCAAAACATAAAGCCAAAGCAACCCAGGAGTTTATTAAAGCAAAGAAGTGGAATATTCTTGAATGGCCAAGTCAGTCACCTGATCTCAACCCAATTGAGCATGCATTTCATTTGTTAAAGACTAAACTTCAGACAGAAAGGCCCACAAACAAACAGCAACTGAAAACCACCGCAGTGAAGGCCTGGCAGATCATCAAAAAGGAGGAAACACAGCGTCTGGTGATGTCCATGAGTTCAAGACTTCAGGCAGTCATTGCCAACAAAGGGTTTTCAACCAAGTACTAAAAAGGTACATTTTATTAAAAATTATTGAATCTGTCCAATTACTTTCGGTCCCTTTAAAAACAGGGTGGCACATGTTAAGGAGCTGAAACTCCTAAACCCTTCATCCAATTTTAATGTGGATACCCTCAAATGAAAGCTGAAAGTCTGAAATTCAACTGCATCTGAATTGTTTTGTTTAAAATTCATTGTGCTAATGTCTATAACCAAAATTAGAAAAATGTTGTCTCTGTCCAAATATATATGGACCTAACTGTAAATTGCGGGTGTTGCTGCAAGTTGCGATCATGTGTATGAGCTAACACTTGATGTTGAGGGTAGAAGGGCATCAAGTCCTGGGTACTGGATTGACCCATTTGGTCAGAACCCCCAATATGGCCATGTCGAGCAGACACATGTTGGGACCAGCCTCCAAACATGTGTCTGTTCAAGTGGTCAGATTGGGGATGTGTAGCAAAATCATAACTACCCCTGTTTTGGGCTTGTTGTGTGGTTTGTGCAGGCTGTTGTTGGGGAGCTAGAGGTTGCGGGGGTGGTGCAGACACAGTTTGTGATTGGTCCTGTGGAAGGTCTTGCACTGCCAGAAGGTTTGTCGATGACATTTGCCACTGTTCCAGATAATTAAAGATATTAGTGGGGTTGTTTGGGGGTGTTGCCGCATCTAGCAAAATTTTGATGCAACCTCTGGTCCGCAGCCTGAGCGAGCGGGGAATGGGCCGTAAATAGCGGGCAAGACTGCGGAAGTAAGCTTCCTCCCCATCGTCATTGGCAGCTCAGGACAAATAGTCCAACACCCCGGTATCAACTTGCCTCCTGGTGCCAATGTTCAAAGCCACCCTTCTGCGACGACCACGGTTTGGTCTGGTAGTAGGCTGTGGTGATGTATCCAGAGCCAATGTTGGACTGCTGCTCTGGCCTCCTTCATCAACCTCAGGATTTGCCTCCTGTGGAGCGGAAGATGCTGCTGCTGGTTGTGGTGGTGGTGGTGGGTGGTTGCTGCCTGCTGCTTGCCCAGATGGTCCAGCCATTTCTGCATCTTCAGCAACAGGGTCAATCAGCAACTCTGAGTCAGATCCAGTCTCTCTTTCAGTCAGATTTGACTCTGTTCTGTATTTCACAAAAGATTATTTAGATTAAAAAATACCTTCATATTGACATCATAAGATGTGTAACATATTTGTAGACATGCATGCACTTACGGTCATAGCTCCATCACCGGGGCAAGAAAATTTAGACGGTCATAATAAAGGTATTTCCTTTTTTTGGGGGTTGCATCACCACTCCGACCAGAAAGTTGTCGTTCACGGCGGTATTGGTCCTGGCAACTCCGCCAGCGTCTATTTACATCATTGACTGCAAATATACAAAATATTTGAGATAAATATCACACACAAACAGTTACAGGGTTTGCAATAATACATGGGCCCAGGAGGCTAGGGGGACATAAAATTCCTTTTGCCCTATATTAACGGACTATAGCTACAATAAATTTCATCCATATTTGTGTCTCTTGGTAATGTTTTTGCCTCTTCAACCAAGAGCATGGATGATTTACTCCCATCATAAACAAAACACATATGATGGTTTCAGGCTTATTTTTTTATCATGAAAAATCAAATAATAAACATCATTTTTTGGGGGGAAGAATGGTACTTACATATTTCTTGCTGAACCTCTTGAGGTCGCTCATCAAAATCGGGGAACATGTGGCGACATATTGCCCTCCATGCTGCGTCTTTACGTGCACGGTCCGCATAATGTGCGTCGCGTTGGTCCCATAATTCGGGCCTATCATGGACCAGAGCAATGAGCATCTCCACATTAATATGCCTGGCCATGCTGCTACAACAGAACACTTCGTGGAGGCGTGCTTCCTGGTTTGCATTCCAGCGTGGGCCAGAAATTAGCATGCCAAAGCTTCCTGATAATGGATGATTCAATTTCCTGTCACCTGGAGAAGTCTTCCGTATTTCTCGCAATGCACACGCATGGTCCGTATGTAATCCGATTTTTTCGCGCACCCATAGACTTGCATTGGCGATTCTCGGCCGAGATACGCTGACAATCGCAGCATGCTGCGATTTCACTCGGATCCGGAATACGGCCGAGAAAATATCGGATGATGGGAGCTGACCCATAGATTAACATTGGGACGAGTGCTATGCGATTTTTTATCGCACTGCACTCGTCCGTAATACGGTCTAGTGTAACCCCGGCCTAAATGAGATACTAGTACCTGTGTTGTTCCTGATGGTCTCCACCCCGAGTTCCTGATTGGCTCAACTCTGTGATCTTCTGATTGAGAACCTTACTTAAACCTGGCACTTCCTTCCTTGTGAGATTATTGAGCTCTCAACATTTAGTCTTTCCACCTGCTGGTTATCCTCAAGATTCTACTGCTGCTACCATGTACCGATCTTTGGCTATCTCCTGACTATGATTCCTGCTTTTCCTCCCAACTACACTGCTGCTCCCTGTACCAACCTCTGGCTATTTCCTGACTAAGATTCCTGCTTATCCTCCCTACTACACTGCAGGTCCGTTACCGACCTCTGGCAATTCCCTGAGTATGCTACCTGCAAGTGCTGCCCCTAATGGTTGCAATATCACTACTCCAACTCAGGTCAGTCCATGCCAATTGATATAGAAAGTGTGGATGGATCACCTTTACCTTCTGGACCTGTTATTCACGAGACAATTAAACTTGAAATCTGTGTTGAACCGAATAATCGTGAAGCTGTTACTTTCCATCTTATTTCCTCTCCCAAATTTCCAGTTATTCTAGGAATTCCCTGGTTTTTAATCAAAACACTTCAATCAACTAGCCATTGATGACCATTACCTTCCCCTCTGAGTACTGTAAGAACAATTGCTATGATAATTTTGTTCTGTTCTCAAATAAATACAAGTATCAGAGATTTCTCATCAGAATTATGATAAACTACCACCTCAGTACCAGCAGTTCAGTGAGGTCTGCAGTTAAAAGAAAGCTGATTAACGGTCTCCTCATCATTCTTACGACTGTCCCATTGAATTGCTTCCTGGAGCATCCATTCCATTTAGATGAATTTCAATCTATCTGAACCGGAATTTAAAGTAGTAATGGAATACTTAGAAAATTTAGAGAAAGGCTTCATTCAACCTTCCTTCTTTTTTGCTAGCTGGAGCACTCTTGTTTTTCATAGAAAAGATGGACTCAACCCTGCAGACTTGTATTATTACAGAGAAATAAATAAGGTTACCATTAAAAATCGCTACCCCCTCCCCTTAATTCCTGAGTTGCTGGAAAGACTGCATTCTGCCAATATTTTTAGCAAACAAGGGGCTTATAATCTCAGACGAATTTGTCTGTGAGATGAGTGGAAAAACAACTTTAGAACTGAATATGGGCATTTTGAAAACCTGGTTATGCCTTTCGGCCTTAGCAACGCCACCTTTCAGCACTTCATTAATGATGTTTTTCGAGATTTCATGAATCAGTTTGTTGATTATCTCAATGACATATTTATACTTTCAGATAACTTGAAGGAGCATCGCAGGCATGTCCAGTCAGTCCTGAAACATTTACAGGAGAATCAGCTCTGTATCAAACTGTAAACATGTAAATTTGAACAAACCAGGACTCAATTTCTGGGGTATACCATCTCCCCAGAAGGACTGAGCATGGATCCCAGTAAAATCAGAGTGACAGTTGACTGGCCTACCCCAATAAATCTAAAAGATGTCCAGCACTTTATGGGATTTGCAAATTTCTACAGAAGATTCATTAAAAACTTTTCAAAAATGATTTTACCAATTACTTCACTCACAAAGAAAACCAATGTGTTTTCCTGGACTCAAGAGGCACAAGCAGCTTTCAACAAACTAAAGACACTTATTTATTTCCGCACCATTACTAGTCCATCCAAATCCTCAACTACCATTTGTTGTCAAAGTAGACGCCTCAGAGCAAGTTGAAGACAAGATGCAGCTTCATCCATGTGCATTTCTTTCTCATACCATGTCATCTGCAGAAAAGATTTTTGACATTGGAAATAAAGAACTTTTAGTTATTAAAATTGCCTTCTCTGAATGGAGACATCTTTTGTAAGGGGCCAATCATCCGGCGACTGTCCTTACTGACCACAAAAACTTTGAATTCATCTGTACAGATAAAAGGTTGTCTGCAAGACAAGCACTTGAGCCTTATTTTTCTCTAGGTTTAATTTTATAATTTTTTATTCGCCTGGTTCAAGAAACGGCAAGGCTGATGCTTTGTCCAGGATATTCAGTGAACCTCAGGAGAGATCTAACACTGACTTTACCATTCTAACCCCCCAAAATATTTGGGGAATATTGGACACTAGGGTTGAGCGAAACGGATCGTTCATTTTCAAAAGTCGCTGACTTTTGGCAAAGTCGGGTTTCATGAAACCCGTCCCGATCCCTGTGTGGGGTCGGCCATGCGGTACGCAACTTTCGCGCCAAAGTCGCGTTTCATATGACACGCTTGGCGCCATTTTTTCAGCCAATGAAGGAGCGTGGGCAGAGTGATGACATAGGTCTTAGGGGCGTGGACGCATATCGCTATGTTGTCGCTTTTGCGCTGTAGCGATTTGCAATGTGCAACACTAGCTTTTCAGTTCAGGGACGGAGGGGAGAGAGAGAGAGAGAGAGAGAAAAAAAAATGCCATTGACTTTGCATTGGGTTTCGTGTTTCGGTCGATCCTCGACTTTTCGCCACAGTCGGCCGATTTCACTCGACTCGACTTTTGAGATAGTCGGGTTTCGCGAAACCCGACTCGACCCTAAAAAAGTCAAGGTCGCTCAACCCTATTGGACACCAAAGAATTTTTACAAAGATTAAAAATGGATATCAAACTGACATTTTTCTTAACAATCCTTCTAAAGATGTTGATATTTCTTCTAAGGAGGCGTTTTGGATGCAGAACCATCAATTATATGTCCCTGAATCTGTTCAACTTGAAGTTCTCAAACTTGTTTATGATTCTAAACCTGTAGGACACCCTGGAGTCATGAAAATGCAAGAACTACTGCTTCGTTCTTTTTAGTGGCCTAATTGTAGGAAGTATGTGAGAAAATATGTTTCCTCCTGTTTAAAATGTGCACGGAACAAGACTCCATGATCCTCACCTCTACGACTCCTTCAACCTCTTCCAGTTCCATCCAGGCCTTGGGGATCAATCTCAATGGATTTTATTGTGGACCTACCTCTAAGGAAATTACTGTTATCCTTGTTGTGGTGGATCGGTTCCCAAAGATGGCCCATTTTATTCCAACTAAAGGGATTCCTATGGCTGAACAAACCACAGAATTAGTGGTCAAAGAGATAGTTAGGCTGCATAGAATTCCTGAGAATGTAATTTCTGATAGAGGTGTTCAGTTTACATAAAAATTTTGGAAAAGCTTCTGTACAGCTTTAGGAGTTACTGTCAATTTGTCTACTTACTTCCACCCACAATCCAATGGCTGGACTGAAGGAACTGACCAAACTCTTGAACAATACCTGCGCAGTTTTATTTCATACCTACAAGATGACTGGGTGTAATATTTACCAACAGCAGAATTTGCCTATAATAACTCCAAGCACATTTCTACATCTCAAAGCCATTTTTTTTGCTAACTATGGCTTACATTCGGCATTTATTCTTAACTTTCATTGAATACTTTGGTTCCTGCTGTTACTGACAGACTTGCAAAGTTGCAGAAAGCTTAGGAAGAACAAAATGAGATGTTACAAAAGGCCCAAGAAGATTACAAAGAAACAGTGGATAAATATTGCAAAGCTCCTCCTACCCTTCAGGTGTTGTGACAAGGTTTGGCTTTCGACAAAAAAATATAAAAAATGAAAGTACCGTCTTCTAAATTGGGTAAAATATTCATACAACCTTTTAAAATTTCTGCACAAATTAACCCATTTCCTAACAGCCTGAAAATATATCCTATATTTCATGGATCCTTGCTCAAACCATTCAGTGAGAACCCGTTTCCAGGAAGAACTCAGCCACCTCCTCCACCAGAAAAAGTCCATGGTGAAGAAGATTACATTGTGAATAAAATTCAGGACTCTAGAAGATTTAGAGGAAGATTGCAATATTTTATCTATGCACTTAGGCTTACAAGAACCATTCACCAGAGACATCAAGAGAAGCCAACACCTGAGATGGCCAGAGGCCATCCTGATAGGAGGGGAGTACTGTCAGGATTCCCTCTGAGCTATTCAGCTGACTGGGCAGTTCCTTACTAAATCAAATACTAGCACTTGTGTTGTTCCTCGTGGTCTCCACACTGAGTTCCTGATTGGCTCAACCCTATGATCTCCTGATTGAACACCCTACTTAAACCTGGCACTGCACGCCCTTCCTTGTGAGATTATTGAGCTCCCATCCTTTAGTCTAGCTTCTTTCCACCTGCAGGTTATCCTGAAGATTCTACTGCTGCTGCCATGTACTGATCTCTGGCTATCTCCTGACTACGATTCCTGCTTATCCTCCCAACTACACTGCTGCTCCCTGTACCAACCTCTGATGATTCTCTGACTACTCTACCTGCTGGTGCTACCCCTAGTGGTTGCAATATCACTACTCCAACTCGTCAGTCCATAACATTACCATATCTTTCTGCAATGTAAAGAGTAGGGTTGAGCGAAACGGGTCGGCAATTTTCAGAAGTCGCCGACTTTTGGCAAAGTCGGGTTTCATGAAACCCGACCCGACCCCTGTGTGGGGTCGGCCATGAAGTCGGCGATCTTCTGAATCTGGAATCGGAATTCCGATACCGATTCCCGATATGTTTAAGATATCGGGAATTGGTATCGGAATTCAGATTTAAGTGTAAAATAAAGAATTAAAATAAAAAATATCGCTATACTTAGCCTCTGACGCGCCCTGGTACTAACCGGGAACCTTCCTTCCTTCGAATCAGCGCTTCCAGGACCTGCGGTGACGTCGCGGTGACGTCGCGGCTTGTGATTGGTCGCGCGACCGCCCATGTGACCGCTCGCGCGACCAATCAGAAGCCGTGACGTCACCGCGACGTCACCGAAGGTCCTGGAAGCGCTGATTCGAAGGAAGGAAGGCTGCCGGAAAGAAGCAGGGCGCTATTAGGTATATACTCACCCTCGGACGCGCCCTGCTTCTTTCCGGCAGCCTTCCTTCCTTCGAATCAGCGCTTCCAGGACCTGCGGTGACATCGCGGCTTCTGATTGGTCGCGCGAGCGGTCACATGGGCGGTCGCGCGACCAATCACAAGCCGCGACGTCACCGCAGGTCCTGGAAGCGCTGATTCGAAGGAAGGAAGGTTCCCGGTTAGTACCAGGGCGCGTCAGAGGGTAAGTATAGCGATATTTTTTATTTTAATTCTTTATTTTACACTTAAATATGGATCGCAGGGCCTGAAGGTGAGTTTCCTCTCCTTCAGACCCTGGGAACCATTGGAAACCCAATGCACTGCATTGGGTTTCGAGTTTCGGCCGACCCCGACTTTTTTATAGGATCGGCCGATTTCACTCGACCCGACTTTTGAAAAAGTCGGGTTTCGTGAAACCCGACCCGATCCTATAAAAGTAAAAGTTGCTCAACACTAGTCAAGAGTTGTTGAATTTGTAGATGCCAATATGTTTTATAGAAGTCAATCTACAAACTTTACAAAATAACTACTATCAAACACACAAAGCTGTCAAAACACCTGAAAACAGTGAAGATATAAAGTAATGAGTCAGCGGCAAAGAGTGGGAACTGCTTATTCAGATGCTTCAAAGAAGTCTCTAATTTATTTGTATTATAAATGGTCTAATCATATTTCTGCACATCGACATCACAATGTCATTGTGAAGGAATATATCTGGTTGGGATGAAAGCCGTGAAATTGAAAATGAAAGTTACATTTGTTAAAGAGCTGTCTTATTGTATCAAGAGGACATTTCATGAACTCATTGTAGTGCTCCGGATTCAGTCACTTTTCATTATGAACAATAGTCAGGTATTAGTGTGAATGCCTGATTAAATAAACAGATACAAATGACCTGTCGACTCATAGGTAGCTCTTTTATTTTAAGCCTTGTTCATCCGTGTGTCAATGAGGGGTGTAGCGGTATAGATGGGAAATATACAAATATTGCCACCTCCTCTGCAAAGAAAAAGCATACTACACTGGTGATATACCTAAAGTGTTTGAAATTAATACTGAAATGGATGTCTACCACAACATATAGTAGGTTACCATAATATGTGCCAAAGTTTTTTTAAATCTCTAATTGTCTAATATTAAAGGGTTTATTTGTTCAGGTCTATTTTTTTTTTAATATGGGTCTCAAAAGTAATAGGCAGGTAGTTACTAACAGTGGTCAGTGACTGCTCCTGTGTCGGCTGTCGGCATTACAGCTGCTCCATGTCAATAGAGCTCTTCTTCCTCTTCTGAGCTTCCCTGTCAATGGGGCATGAATGCCGACATCATGCTGATTAACAGCGTGCTCTCCACAATTAGGTAGCAGCAATCACCACGACGTTGGCAGTCAAGACCTGTTAACAGAGCAGAATAGAAGAGAATCTGCTGCTCTGTCGATGTGATGTCATCAGAACCCCTGGAAGTTCTTAGGCCCATAGTGAAAAAGTAAGTAAATAGTCTAAGATAACCACTTTGGTGACCTTTTAAGATCAATTGGAATCTGACTCCTGAAACATTTACTGATCAGTTGACTAAAGCGATCACCAATTCACCTTTAGGTCTCATCAACAAATACAGGGTGGGCCATGTATATGGATACACCTAAATAAAATGGGAATGGTTGGTGAGATCAATTTCCTGTTTATGGCACATTAGTATATGGGAGGGGGAAAACTTTTCAAGATGGGTGGTGACCATGGTGGCTATTTTGGATCTAACTTTATGTACGGCCCACCCAGGTGTATCCATATATTGGCCCACCATGTACATTTTTCATGTATATTTTATCATTGGTCTATCAATGTTTTTCACCATTATTATCTAAGGGGCTGTTCACATGTCGATGTTTTCTTTTGCAACAAGTGTCTGCAAAAATAAAGATAGAGTTTTTTTTAGCTTTTGATCTGAGTGCTGAGTGACTAAACAAATTTGTCCCATCAAATCAACGGGTCTGTAGAAAAAACAGACAGCATATAGATGCCATCGAGGTGTCATCCGTCATCCGTGCGGTCAGATATTTAATAGGTCATCCGATGACCAAATACATTTATAGAAATGCCAGTGGTGAATGCCATTTTCTTTCTCATTCTTTATTTGCAAGAATTATTTTTACTCTCAAGATGATCACCATCGTGTCTGACCACGAGCTCAGTATATTGATTCACTGGTGATGTCCTCTATAAAGCATCTGTGCATAATGAAATGCCAAAATGTTCTCCTTACTACAGTGTTCTGCTATTTAGTAGGTAGAAGGTTTTTTTTTTTATACAAGAAAAACAGATACCACATTGATCGTAGAAATGGATCAGAAAATGTTAAAAAAAAAAACTCTTTATACTCAGAAAATAGCTACTCCTGTATATATGGCATGATGTCCACTAAACAATAAAGGGG
The DNA here is from genome assembly GCF_032444005.1 of Ranitomeya imitator. Classification (NCBI taxonomy): domain Eukaryota; kingdom Metazoa; phylum Chordata; class Amphibia; order Anura; family Dendrobatidae; genus Ranitomeya; species Ranitomeya imitator. Next base: position 735,231,112 of record NC_091284.1, on the reverse strand, counting down.
AGGCTGTGCCCACAGTCAACTGATGTCAATGTGATGTCTGTTCTAAGAATAGACCTTCAATGTTATGGTGTTGAAAAATCACTAGTTATATAGGTAATTTTATTGTAAAGGGTATGTAAGACTTCTGTCTCTACACCATTGGATATCTACTCACACAAAATTCAGGGGTAGACCTTTTGTTATAAAAACTTAGTTCCAGCTCACCCAGTTCCAGCTCCATGCTCATCCACCTGGGGCTCAGACACTGGACTCACATCAAGGAAAATAGAAAAAAAATTGGAGTCCAGCTCAACAGGACTGGATTTTCCTTTTCTTTTTTAAAAGAAAATATAGTGCATACAAAAGAAAAATGTACATGGTCGACATGACCCAGTCGATGCGTTTCGACTACACTAGGCAGTCTTACTCATGACTCTTGTTAACATTGTCTAAAATAATTACACCTATGACACCTACTCGTTATTATGCTTCATAGTGTGTAATTTATACTGTTTACACTTTGTGCATACAATACTTTACTAGATATAGTATTCCAATTATTATCCCCCTATTCCTGCCTTTTGTGTTACTCTGATCTGATTTTAATGATTTTTGGATTAATAAAAATTAATATATTTTAATACTCTGACCTTTCCTCTATTATTTGATTAATAGAAAGGGTTGTATGTGGTTATTCAATAATTACAATAAGAAGGTCTGACTGTAATTAGCACTTTCCTTTAATACCATGAAATACAAATGTAGAGAGCTTTAACTTGACGTTTAATGCATCATAAGCTAAATCCTCTACCTAGTGCCAGTCATTGCACTGGTTACCCATCCACTCCAGATTTCAATATACGGTAAACTTATCACTCTCACCCACAAAGCACTCCTTGGCTCAGCTCCACCCTACATCTCCTCCCTGGTCTCAGTCTACCACCATACCCGTGCCCTCTGTTCTGCTAATGATCTAAGGTTAACATCCTCAATAATCAGAACCTCCCACTCCCGTCTACAAGACTTCTCGCTCGCTGCGCCAATTTTTTTGGGAATGCATTACCCAGGATAATTTAACTAATCCCCAATACCCACAGTTTTAAGTGTGGCCTAAAAATGCAAAATTTTCTTCATAACCAGGACCCTTGTATCATGTTCTCACACGCTTTATGCATTTAATAGCCCTCTGTGTCTATACTTTTACACATACTGGTTGGTTACCGGTTCATGCAGCATTACATGAACTCCCGATTTCTTACATTATGGCTGGTCAGAACAATGAAAGTAATTGTTGCCATCTACCTTTCATGTCTCCCCTATTTCTTCATAGATTGTAAACGAGCAGGGCCCTCATTCCTCTTGGTATCTGTTGTTTATGTGATTATTGTTATTCTGTAATGTCTTTTATTGTCTGTACAAGTCCTCGCTAAAATGTAAAGTGCTGCAGAATATGTTGGCGCTATAAAATAGAATATATATAAAATATATATTAAAATTATTATTATTATTATTATTATTAAAGTAACAAGTTAAAGGGGTTGTCCACTACTCAGACAATTACTTTTCAATCACTGTGCTTCCTCCCAAGAAAATAATAACAGATGTACTCAACTTTGATATGCCGTTGGCACTGTCTCTCTCGGGGCTCATGTGTCAATATGTCACTCGATCCCTGCAGCCAGTCAGAGCTTCTGCTGCCCTCACTTCCTCCAGATGTCAATTGCATCTGAAGGAGGGGTCAGTGAAGCGGCCGCCGATGTCACACGAGCCTCACGAGAGACATTGCCGACACCGCTGGAATGGTGGTGGCACCAGAGGTGAGTACAGGTGTTATTATTTAAAGTGGACAACCACTTAAAACGTCACTTAAAGTTCATAAATTGCTAATAGGAAAGGAATAACCTAATGGACCTTAAGAACTCCAATCCTCTAACTGAAAGAGGCAGTGCAGTGATCATCCATATACTAGATGAAATGGATACTTAGATTGGTCTCATGTAAATTGACTCATGAATTCATAGGATTGAATGGTTCTGAATTCCCGCCATACTTCTTCATAGACTTGTTACTTTGGGAAAGGGGGTGGGCTATGGGGGTTCAGTGTTGGACTGGGTGCCAATTGCCAATCAGTGATATTGACTCAGAGAACCTACTGTTCAGCTACATCCAAATACTACAGTTCCCTCAGTCACAATTTTTCCTACGCTTGTAAATAATAATGAACTGGGTTGTGTTCATATAGATGGAATGTGGGACCCACTTCTGCATGGGGGCTCCCCTTGGGAAACACTTGTTCCCCTGTGGGCCATTCTCAACCTGCTGGGGTATGAATCCTGGTTGCTGGTTGCAAACAACCCATAATAGCTTGACAAGGGTAATAAGGTACAAATTACTTTCAACAAACTAAGATTTTGCCATGTATTAAAAAAAAGCCTAGCTAAGGGTCTGCCCTGCGTGTGATCCTTTATGTGACTTGGGCCTTCGTCACCAAGCAAAAGTGTTGTTCACCTTGTGGCATATGGTTGTAGCAGCTGTAAATGAAGGAAACTCGCTTATAGCTTACAGCTATAGTTCTCTTTCTAGACCTGTCCTCTTCTTTCAACACAGTTGACCACTGCCTCCTACTACAGATCCTCTCCTCCTTTGGCATCAAAGACCTCGCCCTATCCTGGATCTCCTCATACCTTTCCAATTGCACATTCAGAGTCTCCCACTCCCACACTACCTCCTCATCCCACCCTCTCTCTGTTGGAGTTCCCCAAGGCTCTGTTCTAGGTCCCTTAAGGTACCATCACACTAAGCGACACTGCAGCGATACCGACAACGATCCGGATCGCTGCAGCGTCGCTGTTTGGTCGCTGGAGAGCTGTCACACAGACAGCTCTCCAGCGACCAAGGATGCCGGTAACCAGGGTAAACATCGGGTTACTGAGCGCAGGGCCGCGCTTAGTAACCCGATGTTTACCCTGGTTACCATCGTTAAAGAAAAAAACAACCACTACATACTTACCTACCGCTGTCTGTCCTCGGCGCTCTGCTTCTCTGCTCTGGCTGTGAGCACAGCAGCCGGAAAGCAGAGCGGTGACGTCACCGCTCTGCTTTCCCGCTGCCCGGCACTCACAGCCAGTACAGGAGGAGTGCAGAGAAGCTGAGCACCGGGGACAGACAGCGGTAGGTAAGTATGTAGTGGTTGTTTTTTACTTTAACGATGGTAACCAGGGTAAACATCGGGTTACTAAGCGCGGCCCTGCGCTTAGTAACCCGATGTTTACCCTGGTTACCAGCGAAGACATCGCTGAATCGGTGTCACACACACCGATTCAGCGATGTCAGCGGGAGAGCCAGCAATGAAATAAGGTTCTGGCCTTTCTTCCCCGACCAGCGACATCACAGCAGGGGCCTGATCGCTGCTGCGTGTCACACTGGACGATATCGCTAGCCAGGACGCTGCAACGTCACGGATCGCTAGCGATATCGTCTAGTGTGACGGTACCTTTACTCTTCTCAATCTATACACTGGGGCAACTCATAAAATCCCATGGATTCCAGTCCCACCTTTATGCTGATGACACTCAGATCTACCTCTCTGGCTCAGACGTCCAGAATCCCGGAGTGTCTATCAGCCATATCCTCCTTCTCCTCTCCTCTCACTTCCTCAAACTCAATGTGGACAAATCTGAACTCATCATCTTTCCTCCATCTCATAGATCTTCCTTACCTGACCTAGCTATTGCAATTAACGACATCACGCTTTCCCCTTACCGGAAGTCCGCTGCTTCGGAGTAACCTTTGATTCTGCCCTGTCCTTCAAACTGCACATCCAAGCTCTTTCCAACTCCTGTAGCCTCCAGCTTAAAAACTTCTCCAGAATTCGTCCTTTCCTCAACCGTCAATCTACTAAAATGCTTGTGCATGCCCTCATCATCTCCTGCCTCGACTACTGCAACATCCTTTTCTGTGGCCTCCCTGCTAACACCCTTGCACCTCTCCAGTCCATACATAACTCTGCTGCCCGACTAATTCATCTCTCTCCTCGGTACTCCTTCACTTCCCCCCTCTGCAAATCTCTTCACTGGCTCCCATTCCCTCAGTGTATCCAGTTCAAATTACTAATACTGACCTACAAAGCTATCCATAACCTGTCTCCTCTATATATCTCTGAACTAATCTCCCGATATCTTCTCTCACGTAATTTCCGGTTCTCCCAAGACCTCCTTCTCTCCTCCACACTTATTCGCTCCTCACCCAACCACCTCCAAGACTTCTCCCGAATATCCCCCCATCCTCTGGAATTCTTTGCCCCAACACGTCTAACTATCAACCACATTCGGATCCTTCAGATGGAACCTGAAAACACACCTTCAGGAAAGCCTACAGCCTGCACTGACCCTGCTGCCTCCTCACCACTACCGGAGCTACCGCCTCACCAACACTGGAGATCCTGCAACCCTCAACCTACTGTCTCCTTCCCACACCATCCTGTAGAATGTAAGCCCGCAAGGGCAGGGTCCTCACCCCTCTGTATCAGTCTGTAATTGTTAGTTTGCTTACTGTAAGTGTTATCTGTAAATTGTATGTAACCCTTCTCATGTACAGCACCATGGAATCAATGGTACTATATAAATAATATTAATAGTAATAATAATAATAATAAGGCCGGTTTCACACGTCAGTGGCTCCGGTACGTGAGGTGACAGTTTCCTCATGTACCAGAGCCACTGACACACGTAGAAACAGTGAAATCAATGCATCTGTGCAGATGTCATTGATTTTTTGCGGACCGTGTCTCCGTGTGCCAAACACGGAGACATGTCAGTGTTCGTGGGAGCGCACGGATTACACGGACCCATTAAAGTCAATGGGTCAGTGTAAAACACGTACCGCACACGGACGTTGTCCGTGTGCAGTCCGTGTGCCATGCAGGAGACAGCGCTACTGTAAGCGCTGTCCCCCCCAATGGTGCTGAAGCCGCGATTCATATGTTCTCTGCAGCAGCGTTTGCTGTAGAGAAGATATGAATAATCGTGTTTAAAATAAAGGTCCATGTCAACACCCCCCTCCCACTCCCTGTGCGCCCCCCCCCCCCCCCGCTGTTATTAAAATACTCACCCGGCTCCCTCGCTGGCTGGTGCTGCTTCCTGTCCTGGCCGCACCTTCTATTGTATGAGCGGTCAAGTGGGGCCGCCGATTACAGTCATGAATATGCGGCTCCACCTCCAATAGGGGTGGAGCCGCATATTCATTACTGTAAATGAGCGGCCCCACGTGACTGATCATACAGTAGAAGGTGTGGCCAGGACAGGAAGCAGCGCCAGCCAGCGAGGGAGCTGGGTATTTTAATAACAGCGGGGGGGCGCACAGGGTGTGGAAGGGGGGTGGGGACATGGACCTTTATTTTAAACACGATTATTCATATCTTCTCTTCAGCAAACGCTGCTGCAGGGAAGATATGAATCGCGGCTTTAGCACCAGATGCAGGGGACAGCGCTAAACTTTAGCGCTGTCTCCTGCACGGTGCGTGTGGTACCCAGTGGGCACACGGGTGGCGCACGTGTGCCACACTGATGTGCCACAGAAACGCACCGGCACACGGACATGGATAATTCCGATACCGATTTTTCCGGTACCGGAATTATCTGGATGTGTGAGACTGGCCTAATAGAGCTTGTAACCCATGGTAATCATATGGTATTCCATGAGGTACACATTTCTGGCACTGAAAGAGGTGATATCTTGTACTCTGCAAACAAAAACTCAGTTGCATGCTATATGCTGGGTAATGCCACACAATGGTGGTCTATCTGCAATAAGGATATACACCAACTCCAAGAAAGTGAGGAAACATAGGAGAATAACGAGTACAACGGTGAATGACATAGAAAAAAATGTTAATATTTATTTAAGTAATTCATAACAATTAAAATATAACATGACACCTTTCAAACAACAAGACACATGGAGAAACCACTCATTAGGGACACTGCGGCTTATGCCGCTGTCCCCTGACTGCTGCGCCTCCCCCCCCACTCTGGTATTCGGATATCTCCCTTTAAGTGAAGCCAAAAGGAATATGGGGTTAACTCCCTGGGAGGGGGCGTGGCTTATCCCCTGCTCTTGGCGCCGGGAAGCGCTGAAGCCACATCCGTCCCAGGACCCGGACCTGTTTGGGCTGCCGGATTATGGACCCGCTGGAGAGTGCGGTGAGGGATAGGATCGGCAGGGAAGGCAGCGCTTGGTTAGCAGCTTTGCTGACCGGGAGCGACTCCTTCCCTGCCATGGTGCAGGCGGCGCCGCCGGAGGGTCGGCGCTCTCGCAGAGCCACCCGACCTCCGGCACGGCTGAGCCCGCCAGTACTTTCAAAGAAGAGCGCGCGCAGCTCTCGTGCGCGCGCCTCTTCTACTCTGGGCGCCAGGGGGACTGGGGGAAGCGCTTTGCAGCAGGTGGGGGAGACACAGGGGACGGCTTTGAGCGACATAAGCTTTATACCCCCTTCTGCCCCGGGCACACTGAGAGGGAGTTCAAGTCTGCAAACGCCAGCAGTGTCAGCCGGACCTGTGCAATTAGTTAGAAACAGCATGGGGGGGGGGGGGTCCAGGGAACGTCTGCTTCCTCACAGGACTCAGGCACAGCAGGAAGGGAGGCTGAGGCTCTGCAGGGAGGCATTCCTCCACTTTCAAGGAGCACGGGGGAAGCTATTGCCAATATGGACAGGAGCAAGGACACGGCAGCCGTAGCGCAGCAGAACATGGGATCACATCACATAATATTAGCACAAGGTCAGCATAGTGCATACTCCCAGGCTAGTTTAGGGGGCGAATCACAGTTTCCACCTTACCCACTCATCTTTAGTACCCCGTATTCGCAAATACCGGGCGGGCAAATTACTCCCTTTCAAGCGACAGTAGTTGAACACCAGGACGCCTCAGCTTCGCGTTCGCTGATGGCAACCAGTGCTCGTGCCCCAGTTCAGGGTGCTGGCACCCCGGCTCTGGACAATAGGTAGAGTGCGGGTATCCGCTCCGCGCGCAGAGCATCATCATCATCATCGTCATCCCCCAGAGAGCATCGCAGAAGCGGACGTAGGAAGCGCGAGTGTCACGTTAGCAAACGGCGTTCGTATAGATCTAGGTCCAGCCAGCGTAGTAGACGGTCTAGAGCCTCGCGGTGGCGCTCGCCTTCTTCATCCGGTAGTTCTTCAGGCAGGTCACACAGGCAGGAGTCTTCTCGTCGTAGGTCTATACATCGCATGGAGCGTCAAGGTCCGATGACTCCCGTGGCACGGGAAGCAAGCTGTCCGGATACCGGTGCACCGTCTGGTGAGTACCCCTTTATCGGGGCATGGGGAGGGGAGAGAGCCAACACCAACCTTTCAGATACAGTAGCCAATACAAACACAGGAAACAGGATTTATGTCAATCCAAAATTGCTACAACCAGCGGGATTGTCCAGGCAGCCCCCTCCTCCCCGCCCGGATGTGTATAAAGATGGCCTATTCTGTGGGGTCCCTCCTTTAGGGGCCCACTTGGATAGCGCCATTAAGGATCAAATTTGGGCCAATGATTTCATTGACATATGGTCTCTGGTTTCCACGGATCAGCACTCGGTTGATAGAGAGAGGCGGTTGGGTGATAAAACATATGAACGCAAGCCAAAAGTTGCAAAAACCATTAATAACTGGTTGCAAGCTTTTGCGGTTCTGGGATGCGTTATGGGGGAAAGGCACCCCGAAAGGTGCTCCGAGCTATTTATATACTTAGATAGCATTTACAATTCCTATAAGGCACATGGGGGATCGGCATGGTGGAAATATGATGAAGATTTCCGCCGTCGATTGGCCGCCAATCCTCAATTGGGCTGGGGTATGAAAGCCACGGATTCGTGGCTCCGCTTGATGATGGCTCAGAGAACAACCCAATCCTTTCACGGGCCCGCTGCCGGGTCCAATAACAACGCGGCAGCAACAGCCATTCGTAGACCAGGTTCGTGCTGGTTATTTAATGAAGGGCACTGTAAGTTCTATGGGCTCTGCAAATATAGACATGAGTGTTCATCATGCGGAGGCCCCCACCCAGTGGCAAAATGCACACGTCCGCCCCAAAAAGCTATCTCCGGGAAAAACCCCTCTACAGGTGAGGTTAGCGACGCCGGTGAGCGTAAAAAGAATGGGGCCATGGCTGGACAAATACCCCAAGTCGGCCGCGGCCCAGCTGCGTGTCGGTTTCTCCTTTGGTTTTTTCATCCCGTTTATTTGGTCACCAGAACCACAATCAGCCCCTAACTTACAATCAGCAAAGGAATTACCCAACGTATTAGCAGAGAAGCTGGGGAAGGAAATCAGGTTGGGTCGTTTTCGTGGTCCGTTCAATTCTCCTCCTTTCCCTAACTTACGTGTTTCACCCCTTGGTATAGTCCCCAAAAAAGAAGCAGGTAAATACCGATTAATTCATCATCTTTCATACCCCAAGGGTATGTCTGTCAACGATGGTATACCCAGTGACGAAACAGCTGTCACCTATATTTCATTTGACAAAGCGGTTGACCTCGTCAGAAATGCTGGCCCGGGGGCCCTTATGGCCAAATCGGACATAGAATCTGCTTTCCGGCTGCTCCCGGTACACCCGGATTGTCACCACTTACTTGGGGCTAAATTTGAGGCTCTATACTATTACGACACATGTCTTCCCATGGGGTGTTCAATTTCCTGTTTTATTTTGAGTTATTTAGCACGTTTTTAGAATGGGTTGCTCGCAAGATTACCCGGCTAACCGCCATCACGCATTATCTTGATGACTTTTTGATAGTCGGGCCAGCGGGCTCAGACGTATGTGCCACAGCCCTTGCCCAATTCAAAGATACCATGGCACATTTTGGGGTCCCACTTTCCCCAGAGAAGACGATAGGACCAGTATCAGTGATCACATTCCTCGGGATCGAAATCGACTCGGTCGCTATGGAATTTAGGTTGCCAAAGGAAAAAATTGACAAGCTGCTGGATCTCATCAGCGGGTGTATCTCAGTTGGTAAGGTCACATTAACTCAATTACAATCTCTGCTTGGCTCCTTAAATTTTGCCTGCAGGGTCATGCCAACGGGCAGGATCTTCTCGCGCAGATTGATGTTAGCCACGAGAGGGGTGAGTCAAAGACATCATAGAATCAGGATTACAGCACAGCTACGTTCTGATTTAAACACATGGAAGCTGTTCCTCAGCAGTTACAATGGTAGGACTTGCTTTCAGGAGTCAGAATGCTCTAACGTGGACATGGGCTTGTTTTTTGCATCATCTAGTCACACGGGTTTCAGCGTTCGCTTTGGTGACAAATTGTGTACTTCGAATTGGCCTGCTTTCTGGATTTCCAGGAAGTGGAACGAAGATCCTACTTTGATCGACCTTCTTCCTGTGGCAGTTGCCATGGAAGTCTGGGGTTCACAATTGGCCAACAAGCGTATTCGTTTACAACTCGAAACCGTTGGCGGGGCGCATGCCATCAACTATCTAGCGTCTCCTTCACCGCTGGTTTTAGACCTGATTAGGTTCATAGTATTAAAATGCTTAACGTTTAATGTTTGGTTCAAAGCGTATGCACTGACCGTCAGCAATGAGAATGTTTATGGTTTATTAACTGGGTCTTACTCGCAGGATTTACTGGGACGGCGCCTGCAGGAACCCTTGGAGGAGGTGGATTGCCCACATTCGATCTGGGATGTCCTGGGAACCTGATGCCATTAATACACTCATCGATAGCCCCGTCGACTTGGAAAGCCTATGGTAAGTGGTGTCTTTTAGCAGACGGCAAACCAGTGGGGTCTTCGGAGGATGCTCGAATGCAGGTGACAATGGCATTTCTATCAAAAATGCATGCCATGGGAGTGTCTGGTTCAGTGGCGCGTAACCGCGTGTCGGCGTTAGCGTTCCATTTCAAGCTACGAGGTTGGCCAGATTCCACGAAACACTTCCTAGTAAGTAAGCTACTGAAGGGTTGGCGACGAACGGACAAACACGGTGATAACAGGCGTCCTATCTCCTTTGAATTGCTAGTGAGCCTGGTTAAAGCTGCGGAATCTGTTTGTGATTCTAAATACGAAGCTGCGCTAACATCGGAGGCTTTTGGCATAGCATTCTTTGGGGCCATGCGGGTCAGTGAGATTGTTCCTACTGCCCTGAATAAACCTGGTGGCCTTAGGCGAGAAGACATACTAATTTGTGACGATGGTTTAAGAATCAGAATATGCAAATCCAAAACTGATCAGGATGGCAGGAGTACTTGGTTCCCAATATTTGCCATCAACAAGGGTATTTGCCCATTAACGTTAACTAGGAATTACATGCGATTTAGAAGGGATGGTTCCCAATTTTTCATTCATGAGAATGGGCTTCCCCTAGTGTCGGGCCAATTCTTAGCTATATTGAGACGAACGTTGTCACTATTGGGATTGCCCGCGGCAGAATTTGGGACTCACTCATTCCGGATAGGTGCAGCAACAGAAGCATCTAGAGCGGGTTTATTTGAATCAGAAATTCAAAGGGTGGGTAGATGGAGATCCCGCTGTTTTACTAGATACATGAGGCCTGATTTATTGTTATAAAGTTGGTCGTTTTCGGTAATATTATATCCGGGAACAGGTTTGGTATTTCGTTGGGGAACTTCCTGGGGTTGTCGGGTTACTGGTTGTTGGCTAACTGTACATTTTTATTCCTAGATGGGGTGCGTCCCAGCGTCTGGATAGTGGGCCACTCGTACATTTACTGGGCTGCACGACGCGCCGAGTTGTGCCCAGGAGGGCGATCTTTGGGATTCAACGACGTCGACGTGATATGGCGTGGCTTGAGAGGCATGATGTGGTCCCAAGTTCTTCCGGAGATTGTGCACATTTCACGGGTGGCTTCATCCCCCACCATTGTGGTTATCCATGCCGGAGGAAATGACCTGGCTTCGTTCCCGCTGGCTGAACTGCTTACGCTGATCAGATCGGACATGGACAAGTTCCCGAGTTTCTTCCCGTTGATGCGTCTAGTTTGGTCCGAAATAATCCCAAGGCTGGTTTGGCGGGGTGCCAGAGAATTGAATGCTATGGAGAGGTCCAGACGCACGCTAAATCAGAGGATATCATGATTCGTAAGGTTTAAGAATGGTGTAGTTGTTCAGCACCATCGGCTGGAAGGGGACAATTCCGGTTTTCTGCTTCCAGACGGAGTCCATTTGAACGAGGCGGGCTTAGACATCTTCCTCAATGGTATTAGAGAAGGGGTGGTTCAGGCGATGCATTCTTTGGGGGGGTCGTAGCTCTCTAGATTCGCTCCTCCTTGGCGGAAGGGTGGAGTTTTGTTGGTGGTGAAGATACCTGCCCGGGAGACCGGATGGCAGTAATCTCCCTACACCCCATTTGTTGGCAGATAGTGCCTGTTTAAGCTGCGACCAAAATATTTACCCAAAGGAAAAGATGGAAATGGTATGACTATATTTCCCAATAAAGTTTTAAAAGTTTTGACAACTGTTGTGTGTTCACTTAATGGGAGCAAACGTTCTTGGGTCGTAGCAGTCTTAGGGACACTGCGGCTTATGCCGCTGTCCCCTGACTGCTGCGCCTCCCCCCCCCCACTCTGGTATTCGGAGATCTCCCTTTAAGTGAAGCCAAAAGGAATATGGGGTTAACTCCCTGGGAGGGGGCGTGGCTTATCCCCTGCTCTTGGCGCCGGGAAGCGCTGAAGCCACATCCGTCCCAGGACCCGGACCTGTTTCCCGCCCTCCCTCCCCTTTTGTTAGATGTTGATTCAGTTGCAGCTGCGGAAGGGTGGAGTTTTGTTGGTGGTGAAGATACCTGCCCGGGAGACCGGATGGCAATAATCTCCCTACACCCCATTTGTTGGCAGATAGTGCCTGTTTAAGCTGCGACCAAAATATTTACCCAAAGGAAAAGATGGAAATGGTATGACTATATTTCCCAATAAAGTTTTAAAAGTTTTGACAACTGTTGTGTGTTCACTTAATGGGAGCAAACGTTCTTGGGTTGTAGCAGTCATACATCAATATTGCACAAGTCCCATGCATCCTGTGATGCTAAAAAAGTAGAAGTGTGCTAGTAGATAAGTCAAGGTAAAAAACCACCTAGTAATATTCTTCAGTGAAAAGGTAAATGAAAAGCCCAAAACCCAGACAAGATGAGTAGAGCCCCAGGCCAGGTGATAATGCCCCAATACACGTTTCACGTGTATGTGATCACGCTTTCTCAAGGGAAGGTAAATGAAGGAAACTCGCTTATAGGCCTTAAGAGCTTGTAACCCATGGTCATTGTGCACTATTCCATGAGGTACATGTTTCTGGCACTGAAAGAGGTGATATCGTGTACACTGGTGTGACTGTGTTTGGATTCCATGTATGAGGTTTGGCTAAGGGCAACCTACATTTGTGAACTCAACTGCACATATATACCATGAAATGCAACATTTTTATAGGCCACCATTCATCAAATGAAGGCTAAAAAGGGTCCATTTGACTTTTGTTTGGTGGTGGGCACCTGCTTACTGCTTATTCAACTGTATGAACCTGGCCACCCCCTAAATTTATACCGTGCAGTATCCATGATGAGCCTCAAAGGTGAATTGATACCACATCATCCATGAATCCCCTGGTGATTAGCATATACGCCCGATGGGCACTCAGCATTACATGTACACCTGAGCATTATATAATGCTCTCCTCTCTGATGAAATGGTAGCTTATGCACATCATGTAAGCTGTTTCCATGACAATAAGAAAAGCTTCATGTAAACCCTTTTCTCATTATCATGCTGTCCCTGCGTACATTCCTAATCCTTGTGTTTCTCACTGAAAATAATGAAAGATTTTATTCTCTCAGTGCTATATTGGGAAGCAGCAGTTGTAACATTTTGTCAAGGCTGCACTTTTTATAAGGTAGTTATAATGTAGCCGCTTAGAGCTCTTTAATGGCAACTAATGCATATACCAGAACGGTGGGTGATCCCTGCGTGACATTACAATACAACCTAGACACATTGCCATGGCGGTCAACCACACGCAGCCCAAAGCTGTGATCTGAGTGCTGAGACCACCACTAATTGTGAGATCAAGGGTCCCGCATTTCATTTGTCTACATCCTTATGAATCTCATTAAACATGTGTAGGTTTCACATAGCAACCAGCTCAGTTCAAAACGGCTGACATGTGGCGGAAAAGATGTGGGCTCAGTGCTGGAGCCCACATCAAAGGGAGAGAGTCCGATATCGGAGCACTATTATGCCGTGTCGGAAAGGAGTTAACCTGCAGAGTAAGTCTCTGCAGGTTAAAAGGGTTGTTCAGTCTAAATCGATAAGTCTGCAGTCACTGTGTGCCCTCAATGTGAGATGTGAGGATTCACCTGTTCCTGAGCAGGGAACGGCGGTGATGTATGTGTCATGCTTACTCCCGGACAGAACCCGGTTAATAAGCATAGCCTCTCTCCATACACTTGTATGGAGCGAGGTTGCACCCTATCTAGTGACGTGGTTGTCCTGTGGGCATGGTCGTCTAGTTAGCACAACCTCACTCGATACGAGTGTATGGAGCGAGGCTGCGCCCACTAGACTGGCTCTGCCTCGAAGTATACATTTTACATACATCACTGCCGTTCAAAGTGGTGAATCTTTGGAGTGCATGTCATTGGTATAGTCGATCATAGGAGGGTGACTATGCCTTGCCCAACCTCCCCCTGGACCTGAGGGTCCCCTTTCTAGTCCCAAAAACGACACCAAAGCCAATGTTGGATAAATTTGGCCACAGCAGCCTTTATTTAAACAAACAATGTTAAACATTACCTAAATAACCATAAATAAATCGGGGATAGGTCCTTGAAGCTTGAAATCTGGTGATTAAACAAAACCGTAAAAGCAGTGGACAATCCGACCATAACTTACTCCCAGCCGTTACCCCCTGGCTCGGGAGCACCAAATAACCCCGAAGGGTGTCATTGTTGTGAAATTCCTCACCCCCGTCCTCAAGTTCCACATGCCGAACAGCCACACCCCCATTCCGCAGGACAAAACCAGACACTGCCCGATTAAGTTTGATTCGGGCCTTATTAATCCTGACAACCGATCTCGCGTGGCGCCAACACCTGTGCGGTACAATGTCTGACCAAACCACCGTTATGCCACTATACGACAAAGACAACCTTAACAGGTCATGTTTTATGTCTCTAACCAATTCACGGAAAGGAAGAACTTCCAAATTGTTACCTCCCGCATGAAGCACCAGGATATCTGGAGGCCTGTCAAGCCTAGCACTGTTATGCACCTCCTGGGTGACCCTGCTCCATTCCATGCCCTGGAATCCTAACCAGCGAACGACCGCCACATCCCGATGGAAACCGAGCTGCCGTCCTGTTATGTTTGCTAATGACAGGTGTTATGAAGGCAATCCAGAAACACAGTGTGCTTAGCGATCAGAGCGCACACAGTGATCTGACAAATACCCAAAAATACAAGAACGAGCTCTGAGACGTGGAAACTCTGTAGACTGCACACCTGATCCTATCCTAAACACAACTAAAAGCGGCTGTGGATTGCGCCTAACAACTACCTAGGCAACTCTAGCTAGCCTGAAGATAGAAAAATAGGCCTGACTTGCCCCAGAGAAATTCCCCAAAGGAAAAGGCAGCCCCCCACATATAATGACTGTGAGTAAGATGAAAAGACAAAACGTAGGGATGAAATAGATTCAGCAAAGTGGGGCCCGATATTCTAGGACAGAGCGAGGACAGTAAAGCGAACTTTGCAGTCTACAAAAAACCCTACAGCAAAACCACGCAAAGGGGGCAAAAAAAACCCCACCGTGCCGAACTAACGGCACGGCGGTACACCCTTTGCGTCTCAGAGCTTCCAGCAAAACAAAAGACAAGCTGGACAGAAAAAAAGCAACAAAAAAGAAAAAAGCACTTAGCTATACAGAGCAGCAGGTCACAGGAACAATCAGGAGAAGCTCAGATCTAACACTGAAACATTGACAAGGAGCAAGGATAGCAGCATCAGGCGGAGTTAAGTAATGAAGCAGTTAACGAGCTCACCAGAACACCTGAGGGAGGAAGCTCAGAAGCTGCAGTACCACTTGTGACCACAGGAGTGAATTCAGCCACAGAATTCACAACACCGTCCGTCTCGCCGCATATCAGCCCGCCGGGCGCCCCAATGGACATAGGAATGGCTCAATATCCAGACCAAGAGGGGTTTGGCACCTACAACAAAAAGAGAAAACTTAACATCGAACACCACAAAAACAAAACACCCTGTATTCCAGTACACACTTTGCCTTTCAGGGCCTAATGTAGCTCAAGTAACGGTTAGACTCCCATCTCCCAATTCTCTGCACCACATCAGGCGTCAAACCACCGAAGCCGCCTAAGTTGCCGCCCCAATCCGAAATGAATGAGAGGCAAACGGGGACGTGTCCAAATCCAACAGCGTCAAGCCCTGCCAAAAAAACGCTACAAACTGAAACTTTGAAAGAAACGAGCCATCCGCATGGCACAACAAAGGACTCGTCTTCTCCGGCTCAAAATTAAGAAACCCCAGAAAGCAATGAACGGGGCACATCAAAGAATCAACCACTGCACCCAAAACCACCCTTCGTCCCTTTCCAGCTGATCCATTTTAGACCGCCGAATCCAAAATTCTATCTGACCATTAGCCAGCAACACATCCTTGGCCAGCAAACCTCCACACCTGCACCTACTCCGAGCCACCAGTTCCCCGATCCGTAACGCCCCAAAGAAAGCTAAGGAAAAAGCCAAATGAAAAAGTGCAACTTCAAAATCCGAAACACTAACTTCCGGCAAGCGCTCCCCCAGCGATTCCAACATTTGAAAAGAAACCGGGTGTCTGCGGTCCCCAAAACTGTTCTATTGACTGAACCCCTTAAAAGCCTGCCGGACCAGAAACACTTTAGTCAAATTTCTAAGCCCCCGCATTCTAAAGCTGAAAGCCAAACCTGCACAAATACGCCCCGCCTTAGCGGCAGACCACCCATCCCTGGCTCCGTTACTCAGCCACAGCAATAAAGCTCCCACCTGGTCCTCCGCAGAACCGCCACTCCTGCATGATTCCAACCACCTTTCCCATAACCCCCATACTGACTGATAAGCGGCCCCAGTGCTGGGGGCCAAGGAAGCCCGTATCAATTGTTCTGCTGCCCTGAGACAACGCTCCAGAGTTCGGGTGGGCATTCCAAACTCAGTTCCTTTGTTGCCAGAGCCAGCAAATGAAATCGATCCCACTGTAAACGAGACAAGGAATCAGCAATGGAATTCTGAACTCCAAGAACATGAGTGGCGGTAACATACGCATTTAATGACAGGCAAGACAACACCAGCCGCCAAAGGACCCGAATCACTGGAGGTGAAGATGCTGATAGGCTATTGATAGCGCAAACCACACCCATATTATCACAATTGAACCGAACTCTCATATTTCGAAACTCAGCCTTCCACAAGTGCACCGCCACTAGGATGGGAAAAATCTCCAACAGGGTCACATTTTTTACCCAACCGTTTGTGAATCATTCAGCAGGCCACAGCATAGCGCACCATTGTCCTCTGAAGTAGGCACCGAAATCTACGCCACCCGAAGCATCCGTAAACAGATCCAAATCCACGTTGCCCTCCACGTCATCCATGAGCAAAGATCTACCATTGTAATCTGCCAGAAACTGATCCCAAACTTCCAGATCCGCCCTGTGTTCAGCTGTCAAGCGTACAAAATGATGCGGTGCGCGGACCCGGCTCATGGCAGCGGCCAGCCTACGGGAAAAAAACCCGTATCCACATTTAAAATAAAATGTCCCTCTGCTGCATGTGCAGTGTATGCAACAACACACTCCCGGTTATTGTCAGAGGCCTCTTGGCTGCTGTCCTGCCAGCTAAGCATTCATGAGCTCTGAAAATCTCTTCTTTTTCCAACTACTTTAATAGACAGCAGTATATTCATTACATAGGCAGCACAGTTCAAACACAGAGACATCTTATTATCTTTCCCTGCTGTCTGGGCAGCTCTTATCCTCTCCATCAGCTCTGTCTCCCTTTTTCTGGCAATCCTGGGCAAGGCTGCCCGGGCTTCTACCTCTAATCAGGAAGTGCCTGTCCTATACCTTCCTGCTCTGTAACTCCTCCCATCTGCTTAACCCCCTTTGCTGCCTGTATCTTACTAACACTTCTATCTATTCTATTCTATCCTATCTCTATGATGTCCCCCCTCTATTCTAATCCACTTACGTTTCTATACTGTCCCTAAGCTTACACACAGTATATAACAAATGCATCACATTACAATATAATAACCTTAGTAAACCGCACATTACATTAGTAAAACAACAGGGTGCCGCATGTGATACATGTGAACCGCTTCCAGGAGAGAGAAGACACATGAGGGTCCCCGCCACCTCCTTACAAATGTACACTCACATATAACAGAGGTATTAAACAGAATGTGTAGGGAGGGGGAAGAAAGCAAAACAGGGAAGGATAAGGAATTACCAAGTGTACAAACCAGACAACAGACTCTAATAAACTCCTCCAGCACTCCTTCTCAAAATCACCTTCTCCTACTCCTATGTCATGCAGCAAGAGCCCAGAATCGAGCCCAGATTTTATAGGGAAAATGACTGGCTAACCGAGCACAGCTGAATGCAGGAATTTCCAACATGGCCGATTAACCCCTGTTCTGCTGGAAGAAATAAACACGTTTAATACACTGGAGAAGTGCTTCTTCTCAGCGACGCTCCGCTTCCTTGTGGTAACCCTGTGACAATCAGTTCATAGTTGGTGCTAATTTCAGCTTGTGGTGAAAAAAAGCAAATATTTTAAAAGGTAGAATATAAAAGGTAATCTGTCACCAGGTTTATGCTACCCCATCAGAGAGCAGCACAATATAGTGGCATATAACCTGATTCCAGTGATGTATAACTTACTGGTCTGATTGCTGCAGTTTTGATAAAATCACAGTTTTTTTCTTTAGGAGATTTAGCAGCTCTCTGAATGCTCAGCTCTGTATAACCCTGCCCCACCACTGATTGGTAGCTTCCTGTTTACACTGTGAAACAAGCAGCCCAGTAAGTTTTACAGAGCTTGTGAATATGGAAGAAAATTGAGCACCCCCAAGGGCCGTGGGGTACTCGGTACGGGGCCGGCGGTTCTTAAAGGGATGTGTCACAGCAGCAGTGACCTGGTCCGTGGCCCTGGGCATCCAATAAAATGATGAAATGCAATGAAACGGGAAATAAAGTTTATAGGGAATAGTTTGTGATGCCATCTGTGGTATTCGGCAATAAAGGTGTTAGCCGACACTGCTTAAAGGGACCGCTGGGGCTGATGGTGATGCAGCAGTATTGGTACAGCTCTCCACAGGCAGAGCTTTAGTCCCAGGGCACTTAGGTTGTAAAAGATGAAGATACTGATGGTGGATGTGAAAAAGGGTGGATGGCGCAGTAAATAAGTGTGAGGACACAGAGGGGTACAGTTTCCAATGCTTTACTCACAGTTCTTAGTTGCCCCAGCCGTGGTGCTGTTTCCTCCGGGTTTGTGGTCCAGCCAGCTCTCAAGCAATTTGGGTGCACTTTCCAGAACCTTCTTTCATATGTCCTTGCCTGGCCGTCTCTCTGCGAAGGTTTCGCCTCTCCTGCCCTGCGCCTGCCACACAGTGTCCCAAGCCAGCAGCCTCGGATCTTGTCGGGCGGTGAGCTCTAAGTCCCCCTGGATCCTATATGGCTGCCTTTTCTGCGAATGTGTTCAGATGTGGCTGTGCTTCTTGCAAAAGCCATAGCCTCCAGTTACGTAGCAGAGTCCTTAGTTTCTCCACTAGAATGGGGCTGGTCCCTTGACTCTGACCTAGTCTCTCCACCTGACTCTGGTCAGCGTGAATGCGAGCCTTACAGGTGTACTTCTCACTACCCGTGCCTCTAGGACCCCTTCCTTCTCTTCCTTCTGTAGTTTCACTTTCCTTCAGTTCCCACTCTTTGGGAACTCCTTTCTGTCTTCTCTGGAGCTGCAGACCCACACGTCTGCTCAGTTCCAGTTCTCTCACAATCTGACTAACTTTCCCTCCTAATGCACTCCTCCCCTACTCTACCCCACCCACTCCTTCAACACCCTTTCCTATCCAGACTGACTGGGATGAGGCCTTCCTCCCTAAGGGAACGCTCAGGTGCCCTGACTGAAGTCAGTAGTGTTGGATGCAGGTGTTAGGGTTCTGTGCCATGCCCCCTCCTTACCTGAGAGCGGAATACCACATCTCTGGGTGAGGTGCAGCATTTCTGTGGCAACTGGACCCCAGGGGCTCCATAAATACATGTCAGCAGCAGATTTACTAGCCCCTCTAGTGATAATTTCCTGCTGATAAAACAAGGATTTCATCAAAACTACAGAAAGTAGCCCAGTAAATTACACATAGCTAGAATCAGGGTCTCCATCTCTTCATCATTCTGCTCTTAGATTTGGTGGCAAAAACTTGGTGACAGATTCCCTTTAATAAATTTGGCACATTTTACTGCAGTGGTCATGTGAACATCACAGGAATTTCACGTCTTAAGTAAATTTCCGCTAAAATTCTAAGAATAAATGCTCAAACAGAGCCCAGAATCTTACATAGAATTTTAGCAAGGCAGACAGGAGTCTGGGAAAAATCAGGAAGGGTGTGATAATTCCTGCATGTTCCTTAATTGTATTCTTATCGGTTATCACCTACCTTGGAAACATACAATTAAGGAAATAGAATACGTTTGTTTCTTTAACAATTGACAAACTTTGAAATTTTGGGGCTAAATTAATTCATAAAGTAATCCTAATTACCTGGTAACTTCTCATTCAAATCTGCAGACACTTGTAAGCGCTTTGAAGTGACTCACTGAAAATAATGAAAGTGTTGAATTTTCTTGCAAACATCTACATGTTGATGCTAAAATGCACTCTACATCTTTCAGTATTCTACATTTGCACTGATTTTCTTCCAGTCACTCAGCATAAGAAAGTGTCTCTACACACTTGCCCAGTGCTTTCCAGCGCCTACTGAATGTTGCTGTGTGACAGCGGCACTGGAAGCCGTCCAGGATAAACCTTCCTCAGCTCTCTGCCTGCAGGACACAGGTAATTTTCCAGAGTGCAGTCATCTGGGAGATTTGCTGAAGTTAAGTTTTAACTCTTCTACTTAAGATCTTCTGTGCACAAATGCTGCTACAAAGCCCACTGCTCAAGATGTATCTCCGGCAAACATAAAAATAAAATATAAAAAAATAAAATAACAAAATACATAAATGCTGGGGATAAACACTGAGCAAACATAACACTAACAGTAACACAGAAAATATTCAATAATATTGATCTGAATACTTTTCTGCCCAATGATGACAGAAGTATTCAAGGAGTGATACCTTTATTGGTTAACCAGAAAATAATATGTTTGCAAGCTTTCAGAGCACAGTGGCTCCTTCTTCAGGCAAGATTACAAATAGATCTTGCCAGAAGAAGGAGCCTCTGTACTCTGAAAGCTTGCAAACATATTATTTTCTGGTTAACCAATAAAGGTATCACTCCTAGAATACTTCTGTCATCATTGGGCAGAAAAGTATTCACATCGATTTTTCTGGCTAACACGGTACCACAATACAATTTGTTATTGTACATCACAATAACATTGATAATTTTCTTAGAATTTCTCCTGTCAAAAAGTGAAAAAGTGGAAATTGATGTGTTGGAAGCAGGAGAAATGGGCAAGCATAAGGATTAGTGATCAGCGACTATACTCATTATTCGAGATTTCTCGAATACCCCCGGTACCTACCTACACGCGACCTCCGATCCTCCCAAGACCTCCTTCTCTACTCCCCTCTCATCTCTTCTTCCCATAACCGCATCCAAGACTTCTCCCGTGCTTCCCCCATACTCTGGAACTCTCTACCCCAACACATCAGACTTGCGCCTACCATAGAAACCTTCAAAAAGAACCTGAAGACTCATCTCTTCCGACAAGCCTACAGCCTGCAGTGATCCTCAACCTACTGAACAGCCGCACAGCCAGCTCTTCCCTCTCCTAGTGTATCCTCACCCACCCCCTGCAGACTGTGAGCCCTCGCGGGCAGGGTCCTCCCTCCTTATGTACTCGTGTGCCTTGTTATCTGCTCATGTTTAATGTAATTGTCTATATTTGTCCCGTATTCACATGTAAAGCGCCATGGAATAAATGGCGCTATAAAAATGTATAATAATAATAATAATAATTTCTCGAGCACGCTCGGGGGTCCTCCGAGTATTTTTTAGTGCTCGGAGTTTTAGTTATTCGTGCCGCAGCTGAATGATTTACATCTGTTAGCCAGCATAAGTCCATGTGGGGATTCCCTAGCAACCAGGCAACCATCACATGTACTTATGCTGGCTAACAGATGTAAATCATTCAGCTGCGGCAAGAATAACTAAAACTCTGAGCACTAAAAAATACTCGGTGTACCCCTGAGCATGCTCGAGAAATCTCGAGTAACGAGTACATTCACTCATCACTAATAAAGATCTAAGTTACAATGGCATAGATCAAATTGTCTTGGCTAAAAAATTGTGTCTGAAGATTTAGAAAACAGCAAATCTGGTGGGGTTTTCCCAATATGCAGAGATTAGCAGCACCTAACAAAAGTAGTCCAAGGAAAAAAAAATTGGAGAAACAAGCAACCAAGTCTAATTTATGTGCATGGGACACAGAGGCTTGCCATTGGGTTTTATCCCACAAAAGAGCTATATTGCTTAAAAAGTTAGTGCTGCTGGTCATGATAGGAACTTGTCAGAGAACACTACATTACAGCTTGTTGCTCAGGGACAGATCGCATTGGAAGGAGAGAGTAGTTGTCCAGGCCTGTGTGCACAGTTTTAGGAATCAGAGTCTACTAGTGATGATTCTTTGCTGAATCATCATAGCAGAAGTCCTTCTAAGGGTAGGTGCACTCGGTCAGTAAACCCTGCGGGTTGGACGCTGTGTACTTGTGCAACGTACAACCCACAGCATCCAGATGAAGAAACTTCATGGCCACTATGCATCTAGAGACACCCGTAGACGGACATACGGCGCGTCTTTCCAGACCGCAGAAAGTCTATCATGCAGAGATGCGAGTCTCCGAATAATAAATTTCACCTGTACAATGTATTAGATGCGCTGAGTCCGCATGGTTCAGTGAACACATGTGGATTCACCTGCGTTCAATAGCCGGCAGCCCATTGGATGCAGCAGACATGCGTCGCGTCCAAAGCGCTGCCAGTTCCTGATTGTGGGAACATACCCATAGGGCTAATCTTGTGCTTTGCTGTTTGTATGCAATATATTCTGCATTTAGCCTCGGGTCAATTGGAGCAGGGAGATTGTAGTCTCTAGGCAGGGCATAGGGCGTTGCAGTCTGTTGCTAAATGCAACTGCTGCAGGTCACCAAATATTTTTTGGGTGAAAAAATTTACTGTATTGTCATCCACAGTTTAACGTGCTTTGTGTAAAAATAACAGTGGTTTCAAATTTTTAAAAAGCGCGTGTGCTGCTACAGTTGACAACATTTTTTGGTTCCAATGTAACGTTCTTTGTGTAAAAATTACAGCGGTGTCAAATTTTTAAAAAACGCTTGTTCTACTACAGTTGACAACATTTTTTGGTTCCAAAAATTGACTATTGTCATCCATACAGTTTAACGTGCTTTGTGTAAAATTACGATGGTTTAAATTTTTTAAACACTGCTTGGCCTGTAACAGGTGACAATTTTTTGTAGTTTTAAAAAAATGTAGTTTCAATTAATCAAGAAATCTTGGTTTTTAGAGACCTAGCAATTGCAAAATGTGTAAAGCATGCGGTAAGGGATGGGGAAGTGGATGTTGGATGTGCTGATGATTGTGCACGCAGATGGTGAGGGCATGGGGCAGGTGCGACTATGCATGTTGCTAGAGCACAAACAACATGCCAATCCACGACACAGCACATAGTTTCCTGTCCCACTTTGCAGGGATGCACGAGACACCACTTAATAAACCACACCAGTGCAAAAAGTTGGATAGCAGATAATGCTTCCAGCATGCTTGCCAGTACCACCCATTCTTCCACATGATCCAGTCTCACCACCCAAGAGTCTGGATCACTTAATTCTCAATTCTTAATTCTCAACATGTTAGGGCATGTTAGGTTAGGCTATGGGTTGAACTAGATGGACTTATAGTCTTCCTTCAACCTTAATAACTATGTAACAATGATCCTCCTTTCTCCCACCATTTTGAGTCCCAGGAGACCAGTGATCCCACACTAGAACACTCAAATGAGCTCTTTACATTATCATTTCTTGATTGGGGCTTCTCACCCTGCATGTTCCAAGAGGGACCGAAGCACATGCTGTTTAGTGATGCACAAAACTTAGAACACCCACGGTCACAAGAAGATGATGGTGGGGAATGGCAAATTTTGTCCAAGGAGGTACATGATGATGAGACACAGTTGCCGTTAATTCAAGTTGCTGTTAAATCACCAATTGAGGACAAGGGTGCTGCGGTGGAAGGCGAGGTGCTGGATGAAAAAGTCACTACCCAACATAAGAAGCTGTCATGCAGAGTGAGGCCAGCAGCACTGAAGGAGAGCAATCAGCAGCACCAAAACAGGCAGGAAGAGACAGTGGGGTGACCAGAGGGAGAAGGCAGGCAACTGTCCTGCAGAGCACCGACACTCGTGAATTTCTTTGTCAAAGAGTTAGGTGTTTCCGAGTCTGGGACTTGTCTGGGATGAGTATGCTGTGCCAAGATCAGCAGGGGCATGACTACTAAGAGCCTGACTACCACCAGCATGATCAGGCATAGGTCATCTATGAACCTGACTTGGTGGGCTGAATGCTTGGGTCCACAATAGGTACCAGCAGATGACACCACTGCCTCTTCCTCTGTGCTTGGTGCTGCTTGCCAATCCCTGTTCAAAACACTGGTGCAGATGGCTCCCATTTTCAGCTGTCCCTACCCCAGGCCTTGGAACAAAAAAGAAAATTCCCAGATGCTCTTGCACAGGCCAAAAAGCTAAAATGGCACATTTCTAGGCCGCTTGAAGTGGAAACGTTGCCATTTAGGCTTGTTGACAAAGAGCATTTCCTCCGACTCATGGCAGCAGACATCCCTTGGTACTTATGTAAGGGTCTCACAGAGGCTGTCATGTGCCACTCCCTCTCTTAACAGTGTAGGTATTAAATGTATGCTGATAGTCCCTGTTATATTATGTGCTGCTGCAAACAATTTTATGAACATTACCGTATTTGCTTAATGTTATTATAGTGATTAAATGTATAGTGATTAGGGAAAGCTATAAAGGATAAGTTAAGAGGGTACCTATAAATTAGGACAGGATTGGGTTTAGTATAGTGGGGCACAATAGAGTCAGGAAAACTAGGGTGCCAGTATAGGAATAGTTAAGGAAATTAGGGGATTTCCAAGTTGGGAGGGGTAAGAGTGCGTGAACGAGTTTGTCAGTGGGACACTTCCTGATTTTCAGTCAATGGGAGCTGTGTACAGTAGTGTAATATAGTTGTAATGTTAAGAAAGTGATGGAGCATGATTTAGGAGAAGGCAGAAAATGACAGAGGGCCACACAGTATGGAAAGTCACAGAAAGCTTGGGAAAAGCAGAATGTGGTCGGCCGCCACTTGGTAAGATAGTATTCCTTAGAGAATCCAGGGCCTATGGCTCAAATCAGGACAGAGGAACATTTTTCATCTCCCAGTGAAGGGAAGCCGGAGTGGGAACCAGTATGGGAAAGTGGGAGCAGGAATATGGGTACCCCATAGCCAGGACGAGCATCTCAGATGCTAGAGGAGCCAGCACTGAGAAGGAAAGGTCAGGCTGAATATGGGACCGCAGAGCCAGGAAGAGCATCTCAGAGGCTAGAGGAGCCAGCATTGAGAAGGAAAGCTTAAATAATAATCTTTATTTTTTGTATAGCGCAAACATATTCCGCAGTGCTTTACAGTTTGCACACATTGTCTTTGCTGTCCCCGATGGGGCTCACAATCTAGAATCCCTATCAGTATGTCTTTGGAATGTGGGAGGAAACCTGAGTACCTGGAGGAAACCCACACAAACAAGGGGAGAACATACAAACTCATTGCAGATGTTGTCCTTGGTGGGACTTGAGCCCAGGACCCCAGCGCTGCAAGGCTGCAGTGCTAACCACTGAGCCACCATTCTGCCCCAGCTTAGGCTGAGAATGGGACTGCAGAGCCAGGAAGAGCATCTCAGAGGCTAGAGGAGCCAGCATTGAGAGGGAAAGCTCAGGCTGAAAACATGAACTTGTGCTGTACTGAAACTGCCATGCATTGTTTGTTATCAAGTAAAGTTGCACTGTTAAAGTGGACTACAGTGTCTGTTCCTGAGTGTGTGATATCATCCAGAGATGGGACTATGGGATCAGCAGGATCTGCAAACGCAAACGTGAGTCTTGTGCAATAGTCCCACACCACACATCAGATGGGACATTGTTTTCTTTGTGGGGTGCCAGGGTGTGGGAACACAACAGCCCCTCGCCATGACTGCCACCCTGGCCACCTCACACTTAGTCCCCAGCCACCACTATTTCTAGTGGTGTGGCGTCCCGGACTTGTACCAGCACATATCCAGGAACATCAACGCTGCCCTTACCAACGCACTTGCTGGGATTGTCCACTTAAAGACTGACACAGAGACAAGCTCTTGTGACTAGGGACACTATGTTTCCCTGATGGCTCACTGGGTGAACATTATGGAGGCTGGCACCCTGGCACGCACATGTGCTACCGATGCCAAAGATTGCTGGATCTGCTTTTATTAGGGTTTTGTCCTACTTTTACATCAGTTCCTTCACCCCCTCCTGCTCCTCCTCATCCTCCATCTCCAAAGCATTACTTCAGAGCTGATGTCTACATCAACTCTCCAGCCCTGTCTCAGAGAAGCGGCAATAGGCTCTGCTGAAACTATTTTGTCTAGAAGACAAACTGCACACAGCAGCAGACTTATCGAAAGAAATAACAGACCAGACAGATATGTGGCTCTCTTTGCTGAACCTACAACCAGGCATGGTCTTGTGTGATAATGGCCAAAACCTGATGGCAGCTGTGAAGCTTGGGAAGTTCACATACGTACCATGCTTAGCCCAAGTGCTCAAACTGGTAGTTCAGCGGTTTCTGAAAACCTACCCAGATTTGCTAGAGCTTCTTGTCAAGATACACCGTGTCAGTGCCCATTTCCACAAGTCAGTTACAGCTGCTGCCACTCTGGCAGTGCTGCAGCAGTGCATGCAAGTGGCAACTCACCAACTGGTGTGCGAGGTGACTGCACACTGCACATGTTGGCACAGCTTTGAGAGCAGCAGAGACCAGTTGTGGAATACCAGCTCCAATACATCCGTTGGTATTCTGGTCAGCCTCCACACATAACAACTAAAGAGTGGGCTTGGATGTCTGACATTTGTGTGGTCCTCCAAGACTTTGGGGAGTTCACAAAGATAAAGATCGGCAATGACGCCACAATCAGCACAACAATCCCACTTTTGTGTCTACTTAAACAGTCGCTGCTGACAATTAAACAGGAAGCTTTGCATGCCAGGAGGAGATGGAGGAAGACATCACACAGGGAGATACTACCTAGCTCAGCTTAATCTCGTCTGCTCAGCGTGGATTTGGTAATAATGAGGAAGAAGATCCTGAAGAAGAGGAGGAGGAACAGGAGATGGTTGCTAGCATAACAGATGTTAGTAACCACCCAAGCGTTGTCCTGTCTCTCCTATGTGGATGGGCTGAGTGTAACAAGGTGGCACGGGGTGGTAGTCGTGGGCAAGTTCATTAAGCAACAGTTAGTGAGCACCCCATCACCATGTACATGAAAAGATAAATAAAGTCCTGGTACTGCTGTACAGTTGGTTACCTCTGTTACTCTAGCTTCTGGCTCCCAAGTTCCTTGAAACACCACAAAATCACAGTTCTTTTTCAACAGTTGAACCTTACTAAACAGCAAGGCATCCATCACATCAGCAGCAGCACAGTTCACACAGGGCAATGTTTCCTGAACTGTCCCTTCCTCTGCCATCCGGAAAGGCTCTGGTATCTTTGTAATTTCTCTCTCTTGACTTTCGGCATTCACAGTCGTAGCTCTATCCAGACTCTGTCCTGTCTGCCCTTTCCTTTCCTCTGCCATCTGGGCTGCATCTTTGGACAGTTCATGACCCATCTGTACCCTCAGCATCTCCAGCTCCCTGTCAGCCCCTCTTCTGATTCCAATTGGGAAAGGTGCCGGGAACACCATCTCAACTGCTCCCACCCCAGTTGTAGACCCCGGATCTATCTTGGGGATGGTCCTGTTGAGCTGGTGTCCGACTGCACTATTCTCCAGCCTGGAGACCCTTACTGCCCTCTCACTGTATGCATCCTGCCCTTGGGCAGACTGCCTGGGTGTCTGATACTAAATAGGAAGTGTCTTTCCTATATCTCCCTGCTCTGTGTTTTCTTTGCTCTGTGCCCCTCCCATCTACTTAACTCCTTGCTGCCTGTGCCTAAACTAACACCATTATATATCCCTAATCCTAAACATATGCACAGTACATGGCATATACAATACATCACAGTACATAAACATTACAATACACAATAACAATGAGGTGCCACAGGTAATCCTGTTAAGAGTTTTCAGAGGAGAGAGGCCCAGCGCCTGCACACTGCAGTACTTTGCTCTGTCCTCAACAGGGCAGATAAAGTACGCCTGCGCAGGAGCCGTGGCAGGAAGCAAAGAAGAGGACGTCATCGTGTGAAGATGGGAGGCGCCGGACCCGGATCACGACGCCCATCGGACTGGACTGCACCGGGACCGCCCCTGAATGAGTATTATCTAACTTGTTTTTCTTATCTTTCCGGTTACATCTGGGGCTTATCTACATAAGCATTACAGAATGCTGTAGATAAGCCCCTGATGCCGGTGACCTTAGCTTATAGGCTAATTTTGGAGTGACAGATCCCCTTGAAATCATTTTATATTTTAATTGATTGGATTACATAATATCGTGAAATATATATATTTTTTATTTTCGAACTGTGGGTGGTTTAAACTGTTACGTTAAATAATATTATCATTATTTTTTTGTCCCCTTAGGGATAGAACTTAAACCTATGATTATTAGATATTTTGTTCTCGGTCCTGCAATCCATTAGTTTACGTATTATTATGTTTTATGTACTGCAGTGGTAAAGGATGAATAACCACTTTAATATGACTGTATTGGCAAAGTTTATTGAGAAATTTGGAGAGCGATGTGTTAAAATAAAGATGCTAAATGTTAACCCCTTTACGCCCAAGGGTGGTTTGCACGTTATGGACCGGGCCAATTTTTACAATTCTGACCACTGTCCCTTTATGAGGTTATAACTCTGGAACGCTTCAACGGATCCTGGTGATTCTGACATTGTTTTCTCGTGACATATTGTACTTCATGATAGTGGTAAAATTTCTTTGCTATTACCTGCGTTTATTTGTGAAAAAAACGGAAACATGGCAAAAATTTTGAAAATTTCACAATTTTCCAACTTTGAATTTTTATGCAATTAAATAACAGAGATATGTCACACAAAATACTTAATAAGTAACATTTCCCACATGTCTACTTTACAACAGCACAATTTTGGAACCAAAATTTTTTTTGTTAGGGAGTTATAAGGGTTAAAAGTTGACCAGCAATTTCTCATTTTTACAACACCATTTTAATTTAGGGACCACATCTCATTTGAAGTCATTTTGAGGGGTCTATATGATAGAAAATACCCAAGTGTGACACCATTCTAAAAGCTGCACCCCTCAAGGTTCTCAAAACCACATTCAAGAAGTTTATTAACCCTTCAGGTGTTTCACAGGAATTTTTGGAATGTTTAAATAAAAATCAACATTTAACTTTTTTTCACAAAAAATTTAATTCAGCTCCAATTTGTTTTATTTTGCCAAGAGTTACAGGAGAAAATGGACCCCAAACCTTGTTGTACAAATTGTGCTGAGTACGCCGATACCCCATAGGTGGAGGTAAACCACTGTTTGGGTGCATGACAGAGCTTCGAAGCGAAGGAGCGCCATTTGACTTTTTAATGCAAAATTGACTGGAATTGAAATGGGACGCCATGTTGCGTTTGGAGAGCCACTGATGTGCCTAAACATTGAAACCCCCCACAAGTGACACCATTTTGGAAAGTAGACCCCCTAAGGAACTTATCTAGAGGTGCGGTGAGCACTTTGACCCACCAAGTGCTTCACAGAAGTTTATAATGCAGAACCGTAAAAATAAAAAATATTTTTTTTTCACAAAAATTATATTTTCGCCCCCAATTTTTTATTTTCCCAATGGTAAGAGAAGAAATTGGAACCAAAAATTTGTTGCACAATTTGTCCTGAGTACTCTGATACCCCATATGTGGGGGTAAACCACTGTTTGGGCGCATGGGAGAGCTCGGAAGGGAAGGAGCGCCGTTT
Source organism: Ranitomeya imitator (assembly GCF_032444005.1). NCBI lineage: Eukaryota > Metazoa > Chordata > Amphibia > Anura > Dendrobatidae > Ranitomeya > Ranitomeya imitator. Next base: position 735,201,631 of record NC_091284.1, on the reverse strand, counting down.
GACCTTTCAATGCAAAATTGATAGGAATTGAGATGGGACGCCATGTTGCGTTTGAAGAGCCACTGATGAGCCTAAACATTGAAACACCCCACAAGTGACACCATTTTGGAAAGTAGACCCCCTAAGGAACTTATCTAGAGGTGTGGTGAGCACTTTGACCCACCAAGTGATTCACAGAAGTTTATAATGCAGAACCGTAAAAATAAAAAGAATTTTTGTGAAAAAAAATGATCTTTTCGCCCCCAATTTTTTATTTTCCCAATGGTAAGAGAAGAAATTGGAACCAAAAAGTTGTTGTACAATTTATCCTGAGTATGCTGATACCCCATATGTGGGGGTAAACCACTGTTTGGGCGCATGGGAGAGCTCGGAAGGGAAGGAGCGCCGTTTGACTTTTCAATGCAAAATTCACAGGAATTGAGATGAGACGCCATGTTGCGTTTAGAGAGCCACTGATGTGCCTAAATATTGAAACCCCCCACACGTGACACCATTTTGAAAAGTAGACCCCCTAAGGAACTTATCTAGATGTGTGGTGAGCACTTTGACCCACCAAGAGCTTCACAGAAGTTTATAATGCAGAGCCGTAAAAATAAAACAAAAATTTTTTCCCACAAATATTATTTTTTAGCCCCCAGTTTTGTATTTTCCCGAGGGTAACAGGAGAAATTGGACCCCAAAATTTGTTGTGCAGTTTGTCCTGAGTGCGCTGATACCCCATATGGGGGGGGAACCACCGTTTGGGCGCATGGGAAGGCTCGGAAGGGAAGGAGCGCCATTTGAAATACAGACTTAGATGGAATAGTCTGCAGGCGTCACATTGCGTTTGCAGAGCCCCTAATGTACCTAAACAGTAGAAACCCCCCACAATTGACCCCATATTTCAACTAGACCCCCCACGAACTTATCTAGATGTGTTGTGAGAACTTTGAGCCCCCAAGTGTTTCACTACAGTTTATAACGCAGAACCGTGAAAATTAAAAAATCTTTTTTTTCCCACAAAACTTATTTTTTAGCCCCCAGTTTTGTATTTTCCCAAGGGTAACAGGAGAAATTGGACCCCAAAAGTTGTTGTCCAATTTGTCCTGAGTACGCTGATACCCCATATGTTGGGGTAAACTCCTGTTTGGGCACACGGGAGAGCTCGGAAGGGAAGGAGCACTGTTTTACTTTTTCAACGCAGAATTGGCTGGAATTGAGATCGGACGCCATGTCGCATTTGGAGAGCCCCTGATGTGTCTAAACAGTGGAAACCCCCCAATTATAACTGAAACCCTAATCCAAACACACCCCTAACCCTAATTCCAACGGTAACCCTAACCACACCTCTAACCCAGACACACTCCTAACCCTAATCCCAACCCTATTCCCAACCGCAAATGTAATCCAAACCCTAACCCTAACTTTAGCCCGAACCCTAACTGTAGCCTTAACCCTAACTGTAGCCTTAACCCTAACTGTAGCCTTTACCCTAACTGTAGCCTTAACCCTAGCCCTAACCCTAGCCCTAACCATAACCCTAGCCCTAACCCTAGCCCTAGCCCTAACCTTAGCCCTAACCCTAGCCCTAACCCTAGACCTAGTCCTAACCCTAACCCTAGACCTAACCCTAACCCTAGCCCTAACCCTAGCCCTAACCCTAACCCTAGCCCTAGCCCTAACCCTAATGGGATAATGGAAATAAATACATTTTTTAAATTTTTTTTATTTTTCCCTAACTAAGGGGGTAATGAAGGGGGTTTGATTTACTTTTATAGCGGGTTTTTTAGCGGATTTTTATGATTGGCAGCTGTCACTCACTGAAAGACGCTTTTTATTGCAAAAAATATTTTTTGCGTTACCACATTTTGAGAGCTATAATTTTTCCATATTTGAGTCCACAGAGTCATGTGAGGTCTTGTTTTTTGCGGGACGAGTTGACGTTTTTATTGGTTACACTTTCGGGCACGTGACATTTTTTGATCGCTTTTTATTCTGATTTTTGTGAGGCAGAATTAGCAAAAACCAGCTATTCATGAATTTCTTTTGGGGGAGGCGTTTATACCGTTCCGCGTTTTGTAAAATTGATAAAGCAGTTTTATTCTTCGGGTCAGTACGATTACAGCGACACCTCATTTATATCATTTTTTTAATGTTTTGGCGCTTTTATACGATAAAAACTATTTTATAGAAAAAATAATTATTTTTGCATCGCTTTATTCTGAGGACTATAACTTTTTTATTTTTTTGCTGATGTTGCTGTTTGGCAGCTCGTTTTTTGCAGGACAAGATGACGCTTTCAGCGGTACCATGGTTATTTATATCTGTCTTTTTGATCGCGTGTTATTCCACTTTTTGTTCGGCGGTATGATAATAAAGCGTTGTTTTTTGCCTCGTTTTTGTTTTTTTTTTCTTACGGTGTTTACTGAAGAGGTTAACTAGTGGGCCAGTTTTATAGGTCGGGTCGTTACGGACGCGGCGATACTAAATATGTGTACTTTTATTGTTTTGTTTTTTTTATTTAGATAAAGAAATGTATTTATGGGAATAATATTTTTTTCTTTTTTTCATTATTTAGGATTTTTTTTACACACTTGTAAAATTTTTTTTTTACTTTTTTACTTTGTCCCAGGGGGGGACAATACAGATCGGTGATCTGCCAGTTTGCACAGCACTCTGACAGATCACCGATCTGTCAAACAGCGCTGCAGCGTTACCAAGTGCTCTAAGCAGGCACTTGGTAAGCCACCTCCCTTCCTGCAGGACCCGGATCCGCGGCCATCTTGGATCTGGGATTTGCTACAGGGAGGAAGGTAGGAGACCCCCGGAGCAACGCGATCACATCGCGTTGCTGCGGGGGTCTCAGGGAAGCACGCAGGGAGCCCCCTCCCTGCGCGATGCTTCCCTGCACCGCCGGCACATCGCGATCATGTTTGATCGCGGTGTGCCGGGGGTTAATGTGCCAGGGGCGGTCCGTGACCGCTCCTGGCACATAGTGCCGGATGTCAGCTGCGATAAGCAGCTGACACCCGGCCGCGATCGGCCACGCTACCCCCGTGAGCGCGGCCGATCGCCTATGACGTACTATTCCGTCCTTGGGAAGTAAAGCCCACCCCACATGGACGGAATAGTACGTCTAATGGCAGAAAGGGGTTAAAGTACGGAAAACTAACGAAAAAATTGCTAAAAACAAAAGGATTGATTACATAGTATTCTTAATTTTTATAGATGAATTTGAAGCACTAAAGGCATAACAGTTAGAGAGATTCAGAGTGTAGTCAGCAGGTAGCACCAGAGCTGGAGCATCACATGCATTGTGTGCACAATTATTGGGCCAGTGACTATTTTGATCGTATTATCATTTCTATGCAGATTTCCCAAGCTATATAAGTTAGGCTTAAACCCAACCACCACTGAACAAGACACAGAAGGTGGAATGTTGACACTGAGCAAAGAAATATCTGATGACAGATTTTTTCAGACATTTTATGGACAAGAGTGACCCTTGAAGGACTAGATGGATGAGCTCGTAGGTAGATCAGTAAGTGGCATAGACCTCCACTTCGCCAGACGCCAGCAAAGTGAAGGTTGGTACTGCCACCCCGTGCCACCTTGTTACACTGTTCTAAATATTTTCAAAAGTTGTCAGGTCCAGTTATAAAGATTCAAATCTCTAACAAGATCTTTGAGTTCACTCTGTGTTATAACGTGTGTTTCAGTTGAGTTTGCTGACCTAAAGTCTGGGTTATGAAAGGAAGATGATTCATGACACCAAGCACACTTTTCTTGCTCACTTGACTCAACTAAAAAATTTTCTGAAGCTTTTGGAACTGGCAGTTCTTCTGTATGTGGCACTGAGTGTTTTGCAGATTAAACATTTGGATGTTGTAAAGTCTTTTTCGTCTTCTATTTCTTCTTCTCTCCTTTCCTAATGCTTGCACGACTCCCAGCCTGGGGCCCCTTACTGCCTAGCAGCTTTATCCCCATGGCCTGTGAACCTTCTGCTTCTGCTCTCACTGCTGCGTGCATCTCGCCCTGGTCAAGATTACCTGGGCTCTGCTGCCTATACAGGAAGTGCTTCTTCTATATCCCTATAGCTCTGCACTGCCCTGCTCTAACTCCTCCCAACTGCTTAATCCCTATGCTGCCTGTATCTTACTAAAGACAAAAAACTGACTAGACTAGTGTGAATAGGTGCATACCAGGAGGAGCTACCTCTATATACAAAAATGGTTACACTCTATGATGCTAAAGAATGTCAATTTGGAATATGTGAAATTTGAATAGCAATACGGCTTTGGAGGATTAGAAAAAAAAATATGAGACGCTTTGCATAAAATTTGTCCAAATATTATGTGCCCATCAACCAATGTCAAGGTGGTCTGAGCCTGATGGTCTCAGCAGGTCCCTACTTACCCACAAATACAGGCATTGCTGACAGAAGTGTCCACATTCACCCAGGAATTCAGTCATCAGCCTTAGAGAGGCATTCACACAGGTCAGGGACCCATCAGGCTGAGACCACCAAAACTGGTGACAGGTTCACTTTAAGAAAGAAAGAGAAAACCTCACTTTAACTTTTCTAAATATTCAGGTTTATTAACCTTTTGAATTGACAGACAGCACTGTAGTTGTATAGTAATAAAATTAATTATTGTTGGAAAGGAGCCTATAGAACTACACTAGTGGCAAGAAGTCAAAGTTTGAAAATTAGATCAGTGAGATGGTAGAGATGGCCTCTGTGTTCATACTCATTGTATTGGAACATGGCTATAGAAAGGGGTCTACCTCAGTGAATCATAGACGAATGGATCCTGTGGTGTCCCTCGAGATCATGGGCAGGTCAGAATTAGAGTAGACTGACCAAGCGAACAAAGCTGATCATTACCAGAGTATGTATGAATTTATTTCCAGGTCCAGGGAATTCAAGCCTGCTCAGTTCATCAATCACTATTTGTTTATTAGTTGCTATTAATTGATTTATTGTATTTTGAGAGGTGAACTTGTCATTTGGATCATTGCTTCAGCAGTACAAAAAGAGTTAATGCAATGGTGTGTCCAGGGGCTTGCATAATACTTACAATATGATAAACTGTTAATTGTTCTACAGGCCGCCATTGTCGTAGATTCATAAATGACCCCTGTTCTTATGCCAAATTAATGGAGCTCAAAATGCTACACATGACCAAACAAATCGATGCGCAGATCTTTAGTTAAAGTCAGTATTTCACAGGTTTCAGAGCTGAATCTGTACCTAGCTAAAAAAAATACTAAATTATAGAACTGATAGGAATGTCTGTTTACAAGCTTGTTGATTATTTCCAGTAATCAGCAGAATTGTGACTGCAGTTTCATGCTATAGTACAGGCCGAAGTTTATGATCCAACCAAAATTTTTTACAAAATTTTATGAAACTTGCAAGTCCTGACAAATTTGAACAATTTGCAATTCGAGCCACACAAATCACTAAAAAGAATGCCCTGAGCCATTACACAACTAAAGATTGCATTAAATGACGTCAGGCGTGGTCATGCGGGCTTTCCCATAATGCCTTTCAGCTGTTACACTACATGGTCTAGTGCAGACATTCAATGCAGCGGCTATTTTGGGGTTTTACAGTTTAGGGATAGGAGGTCAGAGCGCACAGCTCATCATTAGAGGAAGGGATTGAACGATGTAAAACAGAGTCTGGTATACTACTACTAGTACTATATCTGAAACGTGGCTGGATGAGAGCCATGACTGGGCTGTTAACTTGCAGGGCTATAGTCTGTTCAGAGATGACCGAACGGATAAGCGAGGGGGAGGTGTGTGTCTATATGTAAAATCATCCTTAAAACCCATCCTGCGTGATAATATAGGTGAATCTAATGAAAATGTAGAGTCCCTGTGGGTGGAGATAAGGGGAAGGGGAAAAATAATAATAAATTACTGATAGGGGTTTGTTATAAGTCTCCAAAAATAATGGAAGCAACGGAGAATATCCTCGTAAAGCAAATAGATGAAGCTGCGACTCAAGGAGAAGTCATTATTATGGGGGACTTCAACTACCCTGAAATAGATTGGGGAACAGAAACCTGCAGTTCCAGCAAAGGTAATCGGTTTTTGACAACTACGAGAGACAATTTCCTTTCACAACTGGTTCAGGAACCAACAAGAAGGGGGGCACTGCAAGACCAAATATTAACCAACAGGCCAGACCGCATAGCAAATATAAGGGTCAGGGGTCACTTGGAGAATAGTGATCACAAAATAATAAGTTTTCATGTATCCTTTAATAAGATGTGTAGTAGAGGGGTTACAAGGACACTAAACTTCAGGAGGGCAAATTTCCAACGGATGAGAGATGATCTTGATGCAATTAACTGGGACGATATCCTGAGACATAAAAATACACAAAGAAAATGGGAGACGTTTATTAGCATCCTGGATAGGACCTGTGCACAGTATATACCGTATGGGAATAAACATACTAGAAATAGGAGGAAACCAATATGGCTAAATAGAGCTGTAAGGGGCGCAATAAGTGACAAAAAGAAAGCATTTAGAGAATTAAAGGAAGTAGGTAGTGAGGAGGCATTAAATAAATACAGAAAATGAAATTAATTCTGTAAAAAGCAATTCAAGGCAGCAAAAGATTAAGACAGAGAGACTCATTGCCAGAGAAAGTAAAAATAATCCCAAAATATTCTTTAACCCCTTCATGACCCAGCCTATTTTGACCTTAAAGACCTTGCCGTTTTTTGCAATTCTGACCAGTGTCCCTTTATGAAGTAATAACTCAGGAACGCTTCAACGGATCCTAGCGGTTCTGAGAATGTTTTTTCGTGACATATTGGGCTTCATGTTAGTGGTAAATTTAGGTCAATAAATTCTGCGTTTATTTGTGATAAAAACGGAAATTTGGCGAAAATTTTGAAAATTTTGCAATTTTCACATTTTGAATTTTTATTCTGTTAAACCAGAGAGATATCTGACACAAAATAGTTAATAAATAACATTTCCCACATGTTTACTTTACATCAGCACAATTTTGGAAACAAAATTTTTTTTTGTTAGGAAGTTATAAGGGTTAAAATTTGACCAGCGATTTGTCATTTTTACAACGAAATTTACAAAACCATTTTTTTTAGGGACCAACTCACATTTGAAGTCAGTTTAAGGGGTCTATATGGCTGAAAATACCCAAAAGTGACACCATTCTAAAAACTGCACCCCTCAAGGTACTCAAAACCACATTCAAGAAGTTTATTAACCCTTCAGGTGCTTCACAGCAGCAGAAGCAACATGGAAGGAAAAAATGAACATTTAACTTTTTAGTCACAAAAATTATCTTTTAGCAACAATTTTTTTATTTTCCCAATGGTAAAAGGAGAAACTGAACCACGAAAGTTGTTGTCCAATTTGTCCTGAGTACGCTGATACCTCATATGTGGGGGTAAACCACTGTTTGGGCGCACGGCAGGGCTTGGAAGGGAAGGAGCACCATTTGACTTTTTGAATCAAAAATTGGCTCCACTCTTTAGCGGACACCATGTCACGTTTGGAAAGCCCCCGTGTGCCTAAAAATTGGAGCTCCCCCACAAGTGACCGCATTTTGGAAACTAGACATCCCAAGGAACTTATCTAGATGCATAGTGAGCACTTTGAACCCCCAGGTGCTTCACAAATTGATCCGTAAAAATGAAAAAGTACTTTTTTTTCACAAAAAAATTCTTTTAGCCTCAATTTTTTCATTTTCACATGGGCAACAGGATAAAATGGATCCTAAAATGTGTTGGGCAATTTCTCCTGAGTACACCAATACCTCACATGTGGGGGTAAACCACTGTTTGGGCACATGGTAAGGCTCGGAAGGGAAGGAGCGCCATTTGACTTTTTGAATGAAAAATTATTTCCATCGTTAGCGGACACCATGTCGCGTTTGGATAGCTCCTGTGTGCCTAAACATTGGCGCTCCCCCACAAGTGACCCCATTTTGGAAACTAGACCCCCCAAGGAACTTATTTAGATGCCTAGTGAGCACTTTAAACCCTCAGGTGCTTCACAAATTGATCTGTAAAAATGAAAAAGTACTTTTCTTTCACAAAAAAATTATTTTCGCCTCAATTTTTTCATTTTCACATGGGCAGTAGGATAAAATGGATCATAAAATTTGTTGGGCAATTTCTCCCGAGTACGCCGATACCTCATATGTGGGGGTAAACCACTGTTTGGGCACTCGGCAGGGCTCGGAAGGGAAGGCGCGCCATTTGACTTTTTGAATGGAAAATTAGCTCCAATTGTTAGCGGACACCATGTCGCGTTTGGAGAGCCCCTGTGTGCCTAAACATTGGAGCTCCCCCACAAGTGACCCCATTTTGGAAACTAGACCCCCCAAGGAACTTATCTAGATGCATATTGAGCACTTTAAACCCCCAGGTGCTTCACAGAAGTTTATAACGCAGAGCCATGAAAATAAAAAATAATTTTTCTTTCCTCAAAAATGAATTTTTAGCCTGGAATTTCCTATTTTGCCAAGGATAATAGGAGAAATTGGACCCCAAATATTGTTGTCCAGTTTGTCCTGAGTATGCTGATACCCCATATGAGGGGGTAAACCACTGTTTGGGCGCACGGCAGGGCTCGGAAGGGATGGCACGCCATTTGGCTTTTTAAATGGAAAATTAGCTCCAATCATTAGCAGACACCATGTCACGTTTGGAGAGCCCCTGTGTGCCTAAACATTGGAGATCCCCCAGAAATGACACCATTTTGGAAACTAGACCCCCAAAGGAACTAATCTAGATGTGTGGTGAGGACTTTGAACCCCCAAGTGCGTCACAGAAGTTTATAACGCAGAGCCATGAAAATAAAATAAAAAAATTATTTTCTCAAAAATGATCTTTTAGCCTGCAATTTTTTATTTTCCCAAGGGTAACAGGAGAAATTTGACCCCAAAAGTTGTTGTCCAGTTTCTCCTGAGTACGCTGATACCCCATATGTGGGGGTAAATCACTGTTTGGGCACATGCCGGGGCTCGGAAGTGAAGTAGTGACGTTTTGAAATGCAGACTTTGATGGAATGCTCTGTGGGCGTCACGTTGCGTTTGCAGAGCCCCTGATGTGGCTTAACAGTAGAAACCCCCCACAAGTGACCCCATTTTGGAAACTAGACCCCCAAAGGAACTTATCTAGATGTGTGGTGAGCACTTTGAACCCCCAAGTGCTTCATAGAAGTTTATAATGCAGAGCCGTGAAAATAATAAATACGTTTTCTTTCCTCAAAAATAATTATTTAGCCCAGAATTTTTTATTTTCCCAAGGGTTACAGAAGAAATTGGACCCCAAAAGTTGTTGTCCAGTTTCTCCTGAGTACGCTGATACCCCATATGTGGGGGTAAACCACTGTTTGGGCACATGCCGAGGCTCGGAAGTGAAGTAGTGACGTTTTTAAATGCAGACTTTGATGGAATGCTCTGTGGGCGTCACGTTGCGTTTGCAGAGCCCCTGATGTGGCTTAACAGTAGAAACCCCCCACAAGTGACCCCATTTTGGAAACTAGACCCCGAAAGGAACTTATCTAGATGTGTGGTGAGCACTTTGAACCCCCAAGCGCTTCATAGAAGTTTATAATGCAGAGCCGTGAAAATAATAAATACGTTTTCTTTCCTCAAAAATAATTATTTAGCCCAGAATTTTTTATTTTCCCAAGGGTTACAGGAGAAATTGGACCACAAAAGTTGTTGTCCAGTTTCTCCTGAATACGCTGATACCCCATGAGTGGGGGTAAACCACTGTTTGGGCACACGTCGGGGCTCAGAAGGGAAGTAGTGACTTTTGAAATGCAGACTTTGATGGAATGGTCTACGGGTGTCACGTTGCGTTTGCAGAGCCCCTGGTGTGCCTAAACAGTAGAAACCCCCACAAGTGACCCCATTTTAGAAACTAGACCCCCCAAGGAACTTATCTAGATATGTGGTGAGCACTTTGAACCCCCAAGTGCTTCACAGACGTTTACAACGCAGAGCCGTGAAAATAAAAAATCATTTTTCTTTCCTCAAAAATTATGTTTTAGCAAGCATTTTTTTAGATTCACAAGGGTAACAGGAGAAATTGGACCCCAGTAATTGTTGCGCAGTTTGTCCTGAGTATGCTGGTACCCCATATGTGGGGGTAAACCACTGTTTGGGCACACGTCGGGGCTCAGAAGTGAGGGAGCACCATTTGACTTTTTGAATACGAGATTGGCTGGAATCAATGGTGGCGCCATGTTGCGTTTGGAGACCCCTGATGTGCCTAAACAGTGGTAACCCCTCAATTCTACCTCCAACACTAACCCCCCCACACCCCTAACCCTAATCCCAACTGTAGCCATAACCCTAATCACAACCCTAACCGCAACACACCCCTAACCACAACCCTAACCCCAACACACCCCTAACCCTAACCACAACCCTAATTCCAACCCTAACCCTAAGGCTATGTGCCCACGTTGCGGATTCGTGTGAGATATTTCCGCACCATTTTTGAAAAATCCACGGGTAAAAGGCACTGCGTTTTACCTGCGGATTTTCTGCGGATTTCCAGTGTTTTTTGTGCGGATTTCACCTGCGGATTCCTATTGAGGAACAGGTGTAAAACGCTGCGGAATCCGCACAAAGAATTGACATGCTGCGGAAAATACAACGCAGCGTTTCCGCGCGGTATTTTCCGCACCATGGGCACAGCGGATTTGGTTTTTCATATGTTTACATGGTACTGTAAACCTGATGGAACTCTGCTGCGAATCCGCAGCCAAATCCGCACCGTGTGCACATAGCCTAATTCTAAAGGTATGTGCACACGCTGCGGAAAACGCTGCGGATCCTCAGCAGTTTCCCATGAGTTTACAGTTCAATGTAAACCTACGGGAAACAAAAATCGCTGTACACATGCTGCGGAAAAACTGCACGGAAACGCAGCGGTTTACATTCCGCAGCATGTCACTTCTTTTGTGCGGATTCCGCAGCGGTTTTACAACTGCTCCAATAGAAAATCGCAGTTGTAAAACCGCAGTGAAATGCGCAGAAAAAAACGCGGTAAATCCGCCATAAATCCGCAGCGGTTTAGCACTGCGGATTTATCAAATCCACAGCGGAAAAATCCGCAGAGGACCAGAATACGTGTGCACATACCGAAACCCTAACCCTAGCCCTAACCCTAGCCCTAACCCTAGCCCTAACCCTACCCCTAACCCTACCCCTAGCCCTAACCCTACCCCTAACCCTACCCCTAACCCTACCCCTAACCCTACCCTAACCCTACCCCTAAACCCTACCCCTAAACCCTACCCCTAACCCTACCCCTAACCCTAACCCTATTCTAACATTAGTGGAAAAAAAAAATTTCTTTATTTTTTTATTGTCCCTACCTATGGGGGTGACAAAGGGGGGGGGGTCATTTATTATTTTTTTTATTTTGATCACTGAGATAGATTATATCTCAGTGATCAAAATGCGCTTTGGAACGAATCTGCCGGCCGGCAGATTCGGCGGGCGCACTGCACATGCGCCCGCCATTTTGGAAGATGGCGGCGCCCAGGGAGAAGACGGACGGGACCCCGGCTGGATCGGTAAGTATGATGGGGTGGGGGGGACCACGGGGGGGGGGGATCGGAGCACGGGGGGGGGGATCTGAGCACGGGGGGGGGAATCGGAGCGCGGGAGGGGTGGAACGGAGCACGGGGGGGCTGGAATGGAGCACGGGGGGGCTGGAATGGTGCACGGGGGGTGGAACGGAGCACCGGGGGGTGTGGATCGGAGTGCAGGGGGGGTGATTGGAGCATGGGGGGGGTGATTGGAGCACGGGGGGAGCGGACAAGAGCACGGGGGGGAGCGGAGCACTGGACGGAGGGGAGCCGGAGCAGTGTACCGGCCAGATCGGGGGGCTGCGGGGGCGATCGGTGGGGTGGGGGCACATTAGTATTTCCAGGCATGGCCGATGATATTTCAGCATCGGCCATGGCTGGATTGTAATATTTCACCCGTTATAATAGGTGAAATATTACAAATCGCTCTGATTGGCAGTTTCACTTTCAACAGCCAATCAGAGCGATCGTAGCCACGAGGGGGTGAAGCCACCCCCCCTGGGCTAAACTACCACTCCCCCTGTCCCTGCAGATCGGGTGAAATGGGAGTTAACCCTTTCACCCGATCTGCAGGGACGCGATCTTTCCATGACGCCGCATAGGCGTCATGGGTCGGAATGGCACCGACTTTCATGACGCCTACGTGGCGTCATGGGTCGGGAAGGGGTTAATTACGTAAATAGTAAGAAACTAAAAAATGATAGTGTTGGCCACTTAAAAATAGCCTGGTGAAATGGTGGATGAGGATGAGGAAAAAGCCAATACGCTAAATTACTTTTTTTCATCAGTATTTACACAAGAAAATTCCATGGCAGACAATATGATCAGTGATAACAAAAATTCCCCATTAAGTGTCACCTGCTTAACCCAGCAGGAAGTACAGCGGCGTCTAAAAATCACTAAAATTGACAAATCTACGGGCCCGGATGGGATAAACCCCCGAGTACTGCAGGAATTAAGTACAGTCATTGATAGATCATTTTTTTTAATCTTTAAAGAGTCCATGATAACAGGGTTTGTACCACAGGACTGGCGTATAGCAAATGTGGTGCCAATATTCAAAAAGGGGACAAAAACTGAACTCGGAAACTATAGGCCAGTAAGCTTAACCTCTACTGTGGGTAAAATCCTGGAGGGCATTCTAAGGGATGATATACTGGAGTATCTGAAGAGGAATAACCTCATGACCCAGTATCAGCACGGGTTTACTAGGGACCGTTCATGTCAGACTAATCTGATCAGCTTCTATGAAGAGGTAAGTTCCGGACTGGACCAAGGGAACCCAGTGGATGTAGTGTATATGGACTTTTCAAAAGCTTTTGATACGGTGCCACACAAAAGGTTGATACATAAAATGAGAATAATGGGGATAGGGGAAAATATGTGCAAGTGGGTTAAGAGCTGGCTCAGGGATAGGAAACAAAGGGTGGTTATTAATGGAGCACACTCGGACTGGGTCGCGGTTAGCAGTGGGGTACCACAGGGGTCAGTATTAGGCCCACTTCTTTTTAACATATTTATTAATGACCTTGTAGGGAGCATTCAGAGCAGAATTTCAATATTTGCAGATGACACTAAACTCTGCAGGGTAATCAATACAGAGGAGGGCAATTTTATATTACAGGATGATTTATGTAAACTAGAAGCTTGGGCTGATAAATGGCAAATGAGCTTTAATGGGGATAAATGTAAGGTCATGCACTTGGGTAGAAGTAATAAGATGTATAACTATGTGCTTAATTCTAAAACTCTGGGCAAAACCGTCAATGAAAAAGACCTGGGAGTACGACCAAGATAGATTATTACACTTGGGGCTATTTAGTTTGGAAAAACAAAGGCTAAGGGGTGATCTTATTTTAATGTATATTTATACATATGAGAGGACAGTACAAAGACCTTTCTGATGATCTTTTTAATCATAGACCTGAGACAGAGACAAGGGGGATTCTTTACTGTAAGAGCAGTGAGACTTTGGAACTCTCTGCCGTATGATGTTGTAATGAGTGATGCATTACTACAATTTAAGAGGGGACTGGATACCTTTCTTGAAAATTATGTTACAGGCTATATATACTAGATTCCTTGTTAGGGCGTTGATCCAGGGAACTAGTCTGATTGCCGTATGTGGAGTCGGGAAGGAATTTTTTTTCCCCAATGTGGAGCTTACTCTTTGCCACATGGGTTTTTTTTGCCTTCCTCTGGATCAACATGTTAGGGCATGTTAGGTTAGGCTATGGGTTGAGCTAGATGAACTTCAAGTCTTCCTTCAACCTTAATATCCATGTTACTTTGTTACTATGTTACTATGGTGCTGACGAACATAGAAGATGGGAGTGGTAGTCTTAGTTGGTGAATAATAATAATATATACAGTGCCTTGAACACCATGCACTTTTCCACATTTTGTCACATAACACCCAAAAACTAAAATATTTTATATTATTATTTTAGTATTTATTGGGATTTTATGTGATATACCAACACAAATTAGCAAGTATTCATAGAATCATAGAATGTTGGATTTGGAAGGGACCTCCAGGGTCATCGTGTCCGGTAACCCCCTGCTCAATGCAGGATTCACTAACCCATCTCAGACAGATGTCTGTCCAGCCTCTGTTTGAAGACTTCCATGGAATGAAAACTCACCACCTCTCGTGACAGCCTGTTCCACTCATTGATCTTAATGTAAAAAAGTTGTTCTAATATCTAATCTGTAACTTCTCCCTTTCAGGTTCATTCCTTTGCTTCTTGTGTTTCCATGTGAAAATGAGAATAAGGATGATGTTACATCCCTTCAGATATTTGTAGACCGCTATTAAGTCGCCTCTTAGCCTTCTTTTTTGCAACCTAAACATTCGCAGATCCTTTAAATGTTCCTCATAGGACATACTCTGCAGACCACTCACCATTCTGGTAGGTCTACTCTGAACTTGCTCCAGTTTTTCAATGTCTTTTTTAAAATCTGGTGCCCAAAACTTGACACAGTATTCCAGAAGAGGCCTGACCACGGAGAAGCAGAGAGGGATAATTACTTCACAGTGCACAAGTTGTAATACTTCTTCATTGCAGAATTGATTTTAAGCAAAAAACTATTTTCACCAAAGGTGTTCAAATCCTTAAAGGTTGCTTTAGAAGATGGAAGCAAGTCTGACAATTTGAGGTAGTACGTTACTGAATATTGGGATGCACTAGAGAAATTTTGTAGATGGTTGTGTGAGGATCAGAGAAGAGAAGAGCAAAATAGGAAGTCTTGGGAGGAGGACATGTTATTTACAGCCTTGTCAGTCATTGTTTGCATTTTGAACTGAATTCTCTGGGCAGTGGGGAACTAGTGAAGGGATGGGCAGTGAGAAGAAGCAAAAGAGTAACATGGGGGAGATTGATTAGCCAGGCAACTGAGTTGAGGATTGATTGGAGAGATGCATAATTATTAGATGCCAAGAATTAGGAAGTGTATTTTTCTTGACTTAATGTTGAGGAAGTACACATTTCAGAAATGATTTTGAGGTGAAGGCAGGAGAGACAGAAGACTTGTGAGACTGAGGAAAGTCTTAGGTTTTTCCCATTAATTAATAGGTCTGTTGGAAGATTTACCAATCAATGGGAAAAATGATGAAGTCCATTTTCTCCAAGTTGATCTTTAGATTGTGAGATGAGAAGAACTAGTATATTTCTGATCAGGACCGTGGAGTTATGGATAGCAACAAGGTAATATCTGAGACAGAGAGGTAAATGTAAAGCTCCTCCATGGAAAATAGACAGATGTCATCCAAACGACTGTTTGATAGTCACTGATACAACAACAGATGTTCCAGAGATGTGATTGCACATTTATGAGCCAAAAAAGAGTGTGAGGGTGCATTATTTATTTATTTTTAACAAAACTTTGTCCATTTCATCATTGGGTTGTGTCTGGTATTGCAGTTCACCTTTATTGAAGGGAAAAGGGATGAACTGTAAAACCAGACACATCCTGTCACGCTCACACCCTGACTGGTGGGCATGAGCCAGGGGGTTTGTGGACCCACCGTGCCAAACCAGATTACCCTGGAAGGGGCATGATTAGGACAGCTGCCTTGGTTTTCACTGGAGTCTGTGATGGTTAGGTCAGAATAGAAGAGAAAATCCAGCTTCCAAAAATATCCAATTTATTAAAGTTAAAATCCAAGGTCCAAAAACATGGTTCACAGGAGAGGAGATAGCAGCATGCTACGCGTTTCGAACACTAGGTTCTTTTTCAAAGCTTTGAAAAAGAACCTAGTGTTCGAAACGCGTAGCATGCTGCTATCTCCTCTCCTGTGAACCATGTTTTTGGACCTTGGATTTTAACTTTAATAAATTGGATATTTTTGGAAGCTGGATTTTCTCTTCTATTTTGTTCTATTGTTTCACGTGAAGACTGCACGGCATCCGGGCTTCCCCCACAACAAATGCCTAGTAGGTGAGCTGGTTTCTCTCCATTTTTTTTTTTTCCTTATGGTTAGGTCAGGCTTGTGCGGCAGGCAGCTGCCAGGTGCTACTCCAGGGCGGTGTCTGGTTGTGGCTGCTGAACACTAGGACAGGTGTGGGTGAGACACAGAGCTGGCAGGAACGGCAAAGATACAGGGCTGGCAGGAACAGCAGAGACACAGGGCTGGCAGGAACGGCAGAGACAAAGGGCAGGCAAGAACATCTGAGACACAGGGCTGGCAGGAACGGCAGAGACCCAGGGCTGGCAGGAACGGCAGAGACACAGGGCTGGCCGGAACGGCAGAGACACAAGGCTGGCAGGAACAACAGAGACACAGGGCTGGCAGGACCCGATATGAAAGTTTCAGAACATTTTCCCACGCTGTCAGTTCACCACGTCAGGAGGGGACTCAGCGCATTATTTCATTAAAATACTTTATTCTTAATGTGTGTGTGTATTTTAACCCTTTCATACTATTGGATTAATAATGGATAGGTGTCTTATTAACACCTCCCCATTATTTAACCAGGCCTTACAATAGCAAGGTGACATTAACCCCTTATGCCAACGCCCCAGGGCAATGGGGAGAGAGAGGCTAAGTGCCGGAATAGGCACATCTTACAGATGCGCCTTTTCTGGGGTGGCTGGGGGCAGATTTTTTTTAGCCGGGGGGGGGGGGGCAATAACCATTGTCCCTCTCTAGGCTATTAATATCTGCCCTCAGTCACTGGCTTTCCCTCTCTGGCGGAAAGAATTACATGGGAGCCCATGCCAGTTTTTTCCGTGAATTAACCCTTTAATTTAACACCTAGAGCTCCAAAATTTTACACACACACTACTAACATTATTAGTGAGGGTCATATAAAAATCTAATGGATATGCAATGGTTTACTGAACGTAAACCATGTCTCATATCCGGTCAGGTTCTGTAATGATTTTACGGAACCCGACAATTGAATTATCGGGTATTCTGCTCTCTATCTCTCCATGAAATATAAATATATATTATTATTATTATTTGTTTATTTATATAGTACCATTAAATCCATGGTGCTGTACATGAGAAGGGGTTACATCAAAATACAAATATCACTTACAGTAAACAAAACTAACAATGACAGACTGGTACAGAGGGAAGAGAACCCTGCCCTTGAGGGGCTTACATTCTACAGGATTATCGGGAAGGAGACAGTAGGTCGAGGGTTGCAGTAGCTCCAATGGTGTTGAGGTGGCCGTGTGGTCCTTACAGGCTGCAAGCTTCTTTGAAGAGGTGGCTTTTCAGGTTTCTTTTGAAGGATTCAAAAGTAGTGGATAACCGGACGTGTTGGGGCACAGAATTCCAGAGGATGGGTGATATTCAGGAGAAGTCTTGTAGGGTGAGGAGCGAATAAGCGTGGAGGAGAGGAGGAGGTCTTGGGAGGACTGGAGATTACGTGAGGGAAGATGTTGAGAGATTAGTATGGAAATATACGGAGGAGAAAGGTTATGGATGGCTTTTTAGGTCAGTGTTAGTAATTTAAACTGGATACGCTGGGAAATTGGGAGCCAGTGAAGGGATTTGCAAAGAGGGGAAGCAGGAGTGTAGAGAGGAGAGAGATTAATTAGTCGGCCAGCAGAGTTAAGGACAGACTGGAGGGGTGCGAGAGTGTTAGAAGGTAGGCCACAGAGGAGGATGTTGCAGTAGTCGAGGCGGTAGATGATTAGGGCATGCACGAGCATTTTGGTAGAGTGAGGGTTGAGGAAAGGACGGATTCTGGAAATATTTTTGAGCTGGAGGTGACAGGAGGTGGCGAGAGCTTGGATGTGCGGTTTGAAGGACAGGGCAGAGTCATGGGTTACTCCGAGGCAGTGGATTTTGGGGACAGGGAAAAGCGTGATTTTATTTATTTTGATAGATAGATCAGGTAAGGAAGATATGCGTGATGGAGGAAAGATAATGATTTCAGATTTGTCCACATTGAGCTTGAGGAAACGAGAGGAGAAGAAGGAGGATATGGCTGATAGACACTCTGGGATTCTGGAGAGCAGAGGGGTGACATCTGGGCCAGAGAGGTAGATCTGAGTGTCATCAGCATAAAGATGGTACTGGAAGCCATACGACCTTATGAGTTGTCCCAGGCCGAGTGTATAGATTGAGAAGGGTAAGGGTCCTAGGACAGAGCCTTGGGGGACACCAACAGAGAGGGGGCGAGATGAAGAGGTAGTATGGGAGTAGGAAATGCTAAATGTGCGGTTGGTAAGGTATGAGGAGATCCATGATAGGGCAAGGTCTTTGACCCCAAAGGAAGAGAGGATCTGTAGTAGGAGGCAGTAGTCAACTGTATTGAAGGTAGAGGACAGGTCTAGGAGGAGGAGTATAGAGAATTGTCTGTTAGCTTTGGCTGTAAGTAAGTCGTTAGTAATTTTGGTCAGGGCAGTCTCAGTGGAATGGTGGGGATGGAAGACAGATTGTAGGTTGTCGAAGAGAGAGTTAGATGCAAAGTGAGAGGAAAGTTCAGCATGGATGTGCTGCTCAAGGAGTCTGGAAGCAAATGGGAGCAAAGATATGGGGCGATAGCTGGACATAGCGCTTGGGTCAAGGGATGGCTTTTTGAGGATAGGTGTGATTGTGGCATGTTTGAAGGCAGAAGGGAAGGTACCAGAAGTTAGTGATAGGTTGAAAAGATGGGTTAGGGATGGGATTAGTGTGGTGGTGAGGAGGTGGGATGGGATGGGGTCAAGTGCACAAGTGGTGAGGTGTGATTTGGAGAGAAGATGAGCAAGCTCCCCTTCAGTGATTTGGGGGAGTGTGAAGTTATGGGGTTTGGGAATTGGTCTGGTATAAAAAGGGGTTGTGATGGTTTGACAACAATGACTTGCCTTGTTTGGTCTATCTTATTTTTGAAGTGCGTGGCAAAGTCCTCGGCAACTATTAGGAAACTCGGAGGGGGCAGTGGTGGGCGGAGGAGGGAGTTAAAAGTGTTGAACAACTGTTTGGGGTTGTGGGATAAGGAAGATACGAGGGTTGTGACGTAGGCCTGTTTAGCAGAGGTGAGAGCTGATTTGAATGCGAATGTTGCTTGTTTGAGTGCAGTGAAATCATCTTGCGAATGCGTTTTCTTCCAACTTCGTTCTGCAATTCTGGATACTTGCTAAAACTTTTTAGTGATGTTATTGTGCCAGGGTTGTCTATTGGTTCGTCGCACTCTGCTATGCATGACAGGGGCGACCGTGTCAATAGCTGATGCAAGGGTGGCATTGTAGAAAACAGTGGCAGTGTCTGTGTCGTGGAGTGAGGATATGGATGCCAGCGGTAGGATAGAGTCAGAGAGTGTATGGGCATCTAGGTGTGTGAGGTTCCTGCATGGGTGCGCATGTTGCTGGACATGGGTGACAGGTGAGGAGGACCACTGATGGTGGTCGGATAGAGGGGGAGGGTGGAGGTTGTGAAGTTGGATAGGGAGCATAAACGGGTGAAGACCAGGTCTAATGTGTGTCCGTTTATGTGGGTGGCTGAGGAGGACCACTGAGTAAGTCCAAAGGATGAAGTAAGGGAAAGGAGTTTGGAGGCTGCTGACTGGTGGGTGTCAATGGGAATGTTGAAGTCACCCATGATGATGGTGGGAATGTCAGCAGACAGAAAGTGAAGGAGCCAGGTGGAGAATTGGTCAATAAAGGCAGTGGTCGGGCTCGAAGGTCGGTATATGATGGTCATTTGGAGGTTATAGAGGGAGTAGATGCGAACAGAGTGGACTTCAAAAGGGGAGGATAAGGGAGGGTAGGGGTGGAATTGGGTGAAAGGTACAGTTGGAAGAAAGGAGAAGGCCCACTCCTCCACCATGTTTGTTGCCAGGGCGAGGAGTGTGGGTGAAGTGGAGGCCACCGTAACATAGTGCAGCAGAAGAGGCTGTGTCAGAGGGTGTCAGCCATGAGATATGTCGCCAGCAGTGAGGAGAAGCAGAGAGAGACAGAGCAGGTGGGAGAAAGAGAGTGAGCGGCTTGTTTTGTGTTTTATTAGGAGAGATCTGAGGTTGAGGAGCAAGTCAGCGGAAGAGGTCTGGTGGGGAGGCAGGAGGGAAGGAGAGATTATTACTTGGTTAGAGGGTGCTGGGGTTTGAGGATAGCGAAGGAGAGTGAGGAGTAATGGAGCTAAAACTGTTAGAGCGTATGTCAGCATGATGAGTAATTGTTGTGGAAAGGGAAAGAAATTTAGTACATTTATTAACAGTGATTAGTCTTACCTTCTGTTCACTTCTGGCTCATTTCTGGCATATTTCTGCTGTCATATTTGCTGTTATCCTTTTAGAGACATCCTTCTAGAGACAGACCAAGGTCCAGACAGACACTGGTGTGTATTTTTCTCAAGTCACACTGATGGTCCGTGCGGTGTGCGAGTTTTTCTTAGACCCATAGACTTGTATTGGCATATTTTGGGTGTAATATGTTGACAATCGCAGCATGCTGCGATTTCCCTCGCACATATAATATGGCCGAAAAAACAACGGAGCTGCCCCATAGATTAAAATTGGTCCGAGTGCTATGCGATTTTTTTTATCGCATAGCACTCGTCCGTATTATGCTCTAGTGTGACTCCGGCCTTATTGTGAAAAAAGGAGACCCTCTTTTCAATTATGGACAATCTCTTTAAAATGGGCAAACTGTTAAACCTACAAATGTTGTTGCGAGTACTTTAAATAACAATAAGAACTAAAGTTTTGCTTTGTGCTTTAGAAAAATATTTAGAATTGAGAGTCCTCAGTGGTTGATACCTTTTAATGGCTAACTGAAAAGATGGTAACAAATTGCAAGCTTTCGAGACTACACAGGTCTCTTCATCAGGCAAAGACTAAAACAAATTCTGAAGAATCACATATGTGCTTTGTGCTTTGTGCTTTGAGACAGGAACAATTGCTGATAGCTACAATTAAACACTTGCGGTCTGTCTCTTCCTGAATTAATAATATGCTGATCTGGATAAAATGTAACTATTCAATATTAGTTAAGTGCTCCTATTATCATTGAAAGAGTCTTTTGCATCTCCTGGACCAATGGATGATCAAAAAACGTATTTCCTGCAGTTAAGTGAGTACTTGGTTCTCTTAATCTTTTTGTAACTTTCATATAAGTTTGATTGCATAAACTTTGTCATTTAGGCTATTAGTGTAAAGTGATATTTTCCTCTTTGCAATATTTCCCTCTGTATGCTTGGCTACCGCTCCATTCATTGACTGGGGGACGACCAATAATAACCCATCTCATTGCATACACATTTCCACCTTATTCAGCATGAGATTGTCAAGCTTCATTCTCATGGTTCCAGAGCCCGATCTCTGGATTGCTGCGTATTCCAGCAGTCAGACCCTCAGTGATCAGAAAGCATATAGCATAGCATAGGAGATAACTTGATTTTTTGGGAATAGCCCTTTAAACCTATAAGTGAATAAAGCTGTAATCGAATGTGTCGGTGCCAGATAAAGAGCAATGTTGTTTGCTTGTATAGAAAATCCTTTCTTTTTAGGGATTAGGGTGGTTCAGACCCACACAGCACACATTGATAACCTATCACTAGGTCAAAATATACACATAGTATTGTAAATGCATAACTTATCTGTGGGCTGTATGTGATAGATTAGGGGGAGCTGGACAAACTGATATATAGCTTGCGGAAATACAATCATCATAGCTTGTATTTTATTGTTTTATCTGACTTCTCTATCTTAATAGTCCAGTTCATGATCCTACTTAGTGACCAATTGCTATTTATGTATGCACAGTAATAAAACGAAGGCTGTCACAGACTGCGTAGGACCACCTACTGGACTTCTAAGCATAGAATGAGCAGCTATTTATATTAATAAAATTAAACTCTTTCAGACATCCTGTTCAATTTGACAGGCCTATTTAAATCCCACTAACCTTAAAGGGGTGATCCAAAACTTACTTATTTTATATCAGTGATGCCAGTTTCAGGGGCTGGGCTAGTCCCTGCTCTACCGAGTTTGCGTTGTTTTTTTCCGGCATATGCTCAGTAGCTAGTATCTCGTCACTGTACAATATTCTTCTTAATGCACAGTGACAGTGTACTTCCTTGCTGGCTCTGATGGGAAGTGATGAGCCATAAAAAGAGCGCACTGTCAGTGCTCATTGTAAGGAGAAAGCACAAAGCGCATAGACCTGCCCTGCACTGATCGTGTCTTGTTTGAGTATCCCAGCATGCACAGGAGGTTCTCAAACAAAGCAAAATAGGCAATAGGTAGAAGAAAAAAATAAAGCAGTTAGATTAGAAAGGGAATGGTAGGGACTTTTTAATAAAAGTATATTAGAAAATCTAAATAGACTGATATTTAGGATTACAATAAATGTTAGTTTCGAACTACCCCGTTAACCTTGTAGACTTTGGATGTCCTTTTCGTTTTCCAGTGTGCACTAGAACTACAATACTCAGAGAACTATAATAACCAGAGAGATTATCAAAATTAGGATTATTTAGTCTAGAAAAAAGACGACTGAGGGGCGATCTAATAACCATGTATAAGTATATAAGGGGACAATACAAATATCTCGCTGAGGATCTGTTTATACCAAGGAAGGTGACGGGCACAAGGGGGCATTCTTTGCGTCTGGAGGAGAGAAGGTTTTTCCACCAACATAGAAGAGGATTCTTTACTGTTAGGGCAGTGAGAATCTGGAATTCCTTGCCTGAGGAGGTGGTGATGGCGAACTCAGTCGAGGGGTTCAAGAGAGGCCTGGATGTCTTCCTGGAGCGTAACAATACTGTATCTTACAATTATTAGGTTCTTTAGAAGGACGTAGATCTGGGGGTTTATTCTGACAGAATATAGGCTGAACTGGATGGACAAATGTCTTTTTTCGGACTTACTAACTATGTTACTGTGTTAGAAAACTGACAACTAAAATCCAGTTAGATTATTTAGGAAGCATTTTGCTAACTTTTGTGGACTAGTTAAGCCAAGTTCTCAGTTTAGGTAATTGATAAGTCATTAATGCAATTATAACTGTAATAACTCAGAAGCCATTTTTAATAGCATATCTCCCAGCATGCATTGTGTTAGGAGATGTGCACATCCGGCTGTATAATCACAGGCAGCTTTTGTAGGCCAGCGCTAGATTTATTAGGCACGAGTATAAAGCGTTTTGAGACTTGGCATTGTTTCTATTTGCATTGTGGAGGTCAGTTGTTACAGTATATTGAGAACCAATTTTGTTCAAATGATTTTTATGTTTCTATTCTTTCCATAAAATGCAATAATACTGGGTAATTGCACGCAAAGGATTAATTGGGTAGAGCAAAATTTTGCATTTTATTGCTGGCATGACTCCTAAAATTAAACAAAAGGAGAAAAAAAAAGAACAAAACATTCCCTTTAAGTACTGCTAAGTTATCAGCAATGCAGCAGATCGTCCTGTAAAAACAGCAGTGAGACTAATCAGCATTATAATGTCATCACTGGAAATGGTATGTAAATGACAATGCCATGGTTCTTTAACCCCTTCTTGGCTCTTGACACCTACAGCTGCACAGAAAGGATTTTTTTTCCTCTGCTTCTTCCAGATTAACACTTTCATAACCATATTGTCCTAAATGAATTAGTCTTTATATTTAACATTAAAAAAATCCCAAATACATATTAAATGCCAGGGTGACGTTTGATCCACCCCCGGCAGAACAACACCAACTCCAAAATACATGAGAAAAAAGGGGAGGACTGGGAGTAACAGGTGGAATTTAGTAAAAAGGACACATTTTATTAACCATTATACCAAAGTAGAAAAGATCACATAACACATAATATAGTGACGAAAGGCATCAAGGCAATGCAGAGAAAGACAAGGTCACCCAGCAGAAGGTAAAAAAATCCAAGTATACAAGTATATATCAAGTGAACAATGTAGAACCAATATCAGACCCCAGGTAAGCCAAGAGGAGGGGAATACAGAGTGGGGAATACAGAGGCCAATAAATTGGCTAGGAGTAGATCAAAATTACAAGGCTTACCGGTGAGTTTGATGGGTGACCAAGGACCTAATATGAGACCCCGACGCGCGTTTCGCGGTGACCAGGCACCGCTTTTTCAAGGGGATTTATATTTAACATGTATGATATCCTCGATAATGCAGATCATAAATTGTGCTTTGCTGCCTAATCTTTAGTATCTGTTGGCCAAACACTTATTTGACAGCTATCATTAGTGTTGAGCGATACCTTCCGATATCGGGAAATATCGGATCGGATTGGATCGGACCGATACCCAAAAAATATCGGCTATAGCCGATTCCGATACCGAAAACCAATACAAGTCAATGGGACACAAATATCGGAATGAAAATAAAACCTTTATTTAATTGTAGGTTAATTCTACACGAAGGAAAACAACTAAGAATGATGTAGAATGTATTTGGGGAGGTGAAGGAGACATTAAAGGCATAGATGTTTAGCCCAAACAAATGAAATAGCAGGAATTAATTTATTTTTTAAGACTTTCGGAGTTACAAAGATATTGACTATGTTAAGCTTTTTTTTATTTTGACAGATATTTATGTTTCACTACTTCCATGCTCTTCACCTTCTTTTTTACTTCTCCCACACTTTCTCCTTCATCATCCTCAGCAGCAGCATCTTTTTCATCAACTTCTTCTTCACCTTATTCATCTTCTTCTTCACCTTCTTCCTATTATTCTTTTTTTTCTACATTCTTCATATTCTTCTTATTCAACTATTATTCTTCTTCATATTCTACTTCTTCATCTTCTTCTTCTTCATCATCATATTCTTATTTGTGACAGGCATTCCTGTAGTTGTTATCTATAAAAGTTTGAAGATTACACCTTCTGTTCTGCCTGTCACAAAAGATTTACAACAGGATTTGTCAGCGTTCAGTTTGGCCTGCAGCAGCAGGTTTTTTCCAGGGGCACCACGAGGAGGAACAGACTCACCCCCATACACTGCTTAATCTTCTTTTGCTTATAATTTAGATAATATCTTTGCTCTGTTTTTTTAGTCTTATGCTTAATGTTCTTCTGCTTTTTGCTCTGCAGCTTCTTGTTCTTCTGCTTCTTGGTCTTCTGTCTCTTGTTCTTCTTATCTTGGTGGTTGTCTTCTTGTTCTTTGTCCTCTTGGTCATCTTCTTCAGGGTCATCTTCTTGGTTTTCTTTGGAGTGGTCTTCAGGGTCGTTGTCATCAGGGTCGTGGTCTTCGGGGTCGTCGTCTTCTTCGGGGTGGTCTTCAGGATTGTCGTCATCAGGGTCGTCGTCTTCTTCAGGGTGGTCTTCAGGGGTTTTCGGGGTCATCTTTAGGGTCGTTGTCAGGGAGATCCAGAGTGATTACCAAAAACCATTTCAAAAGCTTGAACTTGGAAATGTAGCAGAAGGTACAAAAAGGCTGAGGAACTGCCGAGAACCAGCTGACGGTACTGGAACCCAGATGGGTAGCAGAAGGTACAAGAGCCAATGGAACTACCGAGGACCAGCTGATGGTACTGGAACCCGGTTACTAAGCAGGAGGTACCTGTGCCAGAAAGCACTACCAAGGACCAGCAGATGTTGGTGGAACTCGGATACTGAGAAGGAGGCACCTAATCCAAAGGCACTACCAGCTGATGTTACTGGAACCCAGGGGGACATATTCAAGATTGACTTCCAAAGAACCAGCTAATGGTACTGGAACTCAGATAGGCAGCAGAAGGTACACATGAAAAAAAAAGTTGCAAGGCCATGAGCCGGCCGGAGTTACCGAAACCCACAGTCCTACAGGGGGTGCTTGTCCTATTGGCACTACGGAACCAGCCTTCATTGCCAGATCCCGCAGCCCACATAGGAAGCACCTAAACTGCAGGCATAGAGTCGGCTAACCTGACTGCAACACGACAGGACAACGTATTGGAGGCAAAGTGACGTTGACACTACCTGGAAACAGCTGGCATGCTGGAACCAGGCTGGGCAGGAGGGAGTACCCGTGCCAAAGACACTGCCGGTAAACAGCTGGCCGTGCTAGAGCCCAGGGTAAATACTAGAAACAGAGTGAAGGCAGAGGCCTAATTGGAGCAAGTTTAAAATCTGTAGTAGTGTGAATGTGGACAGAGTAGGAGAAATTGCCGGACACACAGCAGGGGATCTGCTGACGTTACTGAACCCCAATAACACTGGAGCATGTGTTGACTGTGAAGAAGGCACTTCTGAGCAGCAACTGGCCATGTTGGAGCCCAGGGTTAATACTAGAAACAGAGTGGAGGCAGAGGCCTATTTGGAACAAGTTTAAAATCTGTAGTAGTGTGAATGTGGACAGAGCAGGAGAAATTGCCGGACACACAGCAGGGGATCAGCTGACGTTACTGAACCACAATAACACTGGAGCATGTGTTGACTGTGAAGAAGGCACTTCTGAACAGCAACTGACCATGTTGGAGCCCAGGGTTAATACTAGAAACAGAGTTGAGGCAGAGGCCTAATTGGAGCAAGTTTAAAATCTGTAGTAGTGTGAATGTGGACAGAGCAGGAGAAATTGCCAGACACACGGCAGGGGATCAGCTGACGTTACTGAATCCCAATAAGGCTGCCGTCACACTAGCAGTATTTGGTCAGTATTTTACATCAGTGTTTCTCAGCCAAAACCAGGAGTGGGTGATAAATGCAGAAGTGGCGCATATGTTTCTGTTATACTTTTCCTCTAATTGTTCCACTCCTGGTTTTGGCTTATAAATACTGATGTAGAATACTGACCAAATACTGCTAGTGTGACGACAGCCTAACACAGGAGCAAGTGTTGACTGTGCAGACGGCACTGCTCAGCAGCAACTGGCGGTGTTGGAGCCCAGGGATTATAGTTCAGGTGGTAGAAACATGAACACAACAGGAGACCTGGATACTGTTGCCAACCAATTATTTAATCTGGAACAGGACTGGCAAATTTCTTCAAGATCCACGCCATGTTCATTTTCAGAAAAGTAAGCCAGTCAACGTTATCGGAGGATAGTCGCATGCAGCAGTCTGTTAGTATACCACCTGCGGCACTAAAGACACGTTCCGATAATACACTAGCAGCAGGACAAGCCAGCACCTCCAATGCATACTGGCTAAGCTCTGGCCATGTATCCAGCTTAGAGACCCAAAACTTGAAGGGGGAAGAGCCGTCTGGGAGTACACTGAGAGGGCAAGACATGTAGTCTGTCACCATCTGACAGAAACGTTGTCTCCTGCTGACTGGAGCCGTCTGTGATGGTGTAGACATTTGTGGTGGGGACACAAAACTTTTCCACATTTGGGTCATACTGGTCTTGCCTTGTGCTGAGGCGCTGCTTCTGCTCCCTCTTTGTGCATAGCTTCCTCCACTGCCTCAATGCACTGAGCTGCTTTGTAAAGCACTAGCAGCACTGCTCTCGAGTGGAATGGAGAACATGATGGAATGCACCAGTGCGTCTTGGTACTCCCGCATTTTACGCTCCTGGTTCAATGGTGTTATGAGGCTTTTTAAGTTGTCCCGGTAGCGAGGATCTAGGAGGGTGGACACCCAATAATCAGCCACGTTGAGAATGTGGGCGATGAGTCGGTCGTTTCTCAGGCACTGCAGCATGAACTCAACCATGTGTTGGAGACTGCCAACTGGCCAAGAAATGCTGTCCCCTGCTTGAGGCGTGATCTCTGCCTGCTCTGCATCACCCCACCCTCGCTCTACATACTGACTACTAGAGCATTGTGTACCTCCCTCCTCTGGACAGATGTCTTCCTCCTCCATTGACTCCTCATCCTCCTCACAAATTGTCCCCTGCCTAGGCCTTTGTGAGGAACCACGTTGTGCACTGTCCAGAAGCAGATGGCATTTGTGACTCCTCATCCTCCACCTCTTCCAAAACCTCCTCCCTTAGTGCTTGCAGTGTTTTTTCAAGCAGGCAGATAAGGGGGATAGTCATGCTGACTAGTGCATCATCTGCACTCGCCATCCGCGTGGAATCATCGATGGCACGCAAAACGTGGCAGATGTCCTTCATAGAGTCCCACTCAGTGGTGGTGAAGTGTGAACTGCGCACAGTGCGACTTGTTTGCACCTGATGCAGCTGGTACTTCATTACTGCTGCTTGCTGCTCACACAACCTCTCCAACACATGTAACGTTGAATTCCACCTGGTGGGTAGGTCACATATGATGCGATGTTGCGGATGGCGGAATCGGTGCTGCAGAGCTGTAATGCGCGATCTTGCCATGCTGGAATGCCGCAAGTGAGCGCACTCTATTTAGACCTTGCGCAGCAGTGCATCAAGATCCGGATAGTCCCTCAAAAAACTCTGCATGACCAAGTTGAGCACATGTGCCAGACATGGGATGTGAGTGAGATTGCCTAGGCCCAGAGCTTCGACCAGATTTCGGCCATTGTCACACACCATGCCTGACTGGAGATTCACTGGCACAAACCAGACGTCGCTCTGCTGTTTGATGGCATTCCAGAGCTCCAGCACTGTGTGGCTTCGATTCCCCAAAGAAATTAATTTCAATACGGCCTGCTGACGTTTGGCCACAGCTATGCTCATATCGGTCGTAACAGGTAAGCGTTCACGGGTCCATGTGGAAGAAGGCCGTGACGGCTCCTGCAGCGATGATTCAGAGGAACTGGAGTATGAGGAGGAGTCAATGTGTACAGACTGGATTCCTGCAATCCTTGGAGTTGGCAGAACACGTACAGCGCCACTCTCAAGATCTGTACCCGGCCCCACAACATTTACCCAATGTGCAGTGAGGGAAAGGTATTATCCCTGTCCATGCTTACTGGTCCACGCATCATGGTCAGGTGGACCTTGCTACTGACGGCGTTTAGTAGCGCATGTTTAATTTTTCCCTCCACATGCTCTTGCAGGGCAGGAATGGCTTGCCTGCTGAAATAAAAGTGGCTGGGCCTGTTGTATTGTGGGATTGCCAATGCCATGAAGTTACGGAAGATGTCAGTCTCCACCAGCCTGAATGATAGCATTTCAAGGGACAGTAGTTTTGCAATGCCAGCATTCAGAGCCTGTGCTCGGGGGTGGTTTGCCAAGTATGGGCGCCTTTTATATCATGCCTGTGCTACCGATGGCTGTAGACTGGCCTGGGGGTGTGAGGATGACAGGGAACGTGGTGCTGTGGGTGGAATGACACTGTGTCTCTGTACAACAGTGCTAGAGGTTCTTCCATGGTGATCCTGTGAGGAAGCCGAACCAGCTGTGTGTGTGCTGGAGGAAGAGGCAACAACACGAGCTGAAGAGGTGGTAGGTGCCGCTGTAGGTTCGCCTAGATCTTTAGTGTGTTTCTGTAACTCCACCGCGTGCTTGGTCCGCACATGTTTCCACATGTTTGTGGTATTGAGGTTGCTGACACTTTTCCCTCTTTTCACTTTCTAATTACACAGCTTGCATTTGACAAAGCAAATGTAATCTGCAACTGTGTCAAAAAAGGACCAGGCACTGCAAGTCTTGAAAGCGCCCGTTTTGGGTTTTGGAAGATGCATGCTCCTAATGGATGCCGAAGTGGAGGCCACAGGCAACCGAGTCTGCCCCCTCCCTCTCCCTCCTTTTTTGGCCGTTCGGGGAATCTCTTCCTCAGAGCTGCTCCCACCAGCTTCCTGTACCTCACGCCGTGATGTATCAAGGACCTCATCATCTACACTACCCTCTTCAACCAACTGCTTCTCCTGGGTAGTCTCGACAGCACAGTATGCACCAGAAAGTGGCACCTGAGTCTCATCATCAGATGCGTACTGAGGTGTGCTGACCATAGGCACTGGCCCACCCGCCTCTTCAGATTCAGAGAGACAAAGCTGTTGCACATCACTGCATACTACCTCTTCTTCAGATTCTAGAATGCTGCTTGGCTGGCCCCCTCTTTCCAAGCCAAGA
Organism: Ranitomeya imitator; assembly: GCF_032444005.1. NCBI lineage: Eukaryota > Metazoa > Chordata > Amphibia > Anura > Dendrobatidae > Ranitomeya > Ranitomeya imitator. The sequence continues at coordinate 735,171,740 of NC_091284.1, read as the reverse complement.
GATTCAGAGAACAGAAGTAGAGATGGCTCCTGTCTAGGGCTCTCTGACTGCCTGGGCAATTTGGCAGGTGGTGAAGAGACAGATGGGTGCTCTTCAGTGCTCAGGACCTGAGAGGATCTGGAACTAATTGAAGTCGATGCGTTAGCTGCTATCCATGCGACAACGGCTTCAATTTGTTCCTCCCGCAGCAGTGGGGTACGGCGAGCTCCTACAAAGCTGCGCATAAAGGACTGTTCCCTGCTAAAACTGGGGGATGCTGTGTCACTGGTGCCTGCAGCAGGTACAGAATCCCCACGTCCTCTCCCTGCAGAAACTCCACGCCCACGACCACGTGCCTTACTCCCTGCCTTCTTCATCTTGGTAGACTGATAAAGATAGGCAGAAAAGTACTAAGGCCTTAGTGTGCTTATTCCTGAACAGCTGCTAACAAGTATAAGAAACACTAATTTTATAAAGTGTGGACTAGACTTTAATATGAGCTAATGTGGCCTCCACAAGTGTAAAGTGGAGTGATTGGTGAACTTTATTTTCTTTTTTTTTCACAAAAAGACACTGGATGTGCCCAAAGATGTAAAACCGATAGTATCACAAACTTTTTGTAACTATTACAATGCAGGAAGTTAACCTACAATGCAATAGATGAGGCTTCAAAAATAGGCTAATACTAATCTGGCTGGGGCTGCGGGGCACAAGCCAGCAGAAAGGCTCCTCTATCTACTCCTATATAGTGTTTGCAAGCAATCTAGCTGGATAGGGATGCAACCACACTAATAGGAGAAATCATGAAAAATGAGCAGCACTAATGCAGCACAGAATGTATGAGGCAGTGACACATGCTGAGCGTACTACAACCGGAGGTGGCTGCAGAACACACTACAGCGTGAACTGCACTCACACACAGACCTCGCAGACAGCCATGAACAGTGCAGAGAACTGTGCATTAGCGCTGCAAGGCTGCAGAAAGGCTCCTCTATCTACACCTATATAGTGTTTGCAAGCAATCTAACTGGATACGGATGGAACCACACTAATAGGAGAAATCATGAAAAATGAGCAGCACTAATGCAAAAAAGGAGAATGTATGAGGCAGTGATGCACGCTGAGCGGACTACAACTGGAGGTGGCTGCAGAACACACTACAGCGTGAGCTGCACTCACACACAGAGACCTCGCAGACAGCCGTGAACAGCGCTGCAAGGCAAAAGAAAGCTTCTCACACAGCAGTTGCTAAAGTAGCCTGGGTAAAGCACAATAAAGCAAATTGCTAGCTCAAACTGTCCCTCAGTGTCAGAACAGCAGCATCCTGTCCCTAAGTAAATTCACCGCAGAGTGAACCCAAAATGGCGGCGGCTTTTATAGTGCATCATGACATCATTTCACAGCCATGCCATTAGTTAACATGCCTAACATGCCTAACAGGATGTGCCCACACTTAGGATCCTCATTGGCTGAATAAAATCAAACTGGCTCATTGCATTATGGGAACTTCCGATTCCGGTATTCGATATTCTAAAAGTATCGGAACTCAGTATCGGAACTCCGATACAGCGAATATCGGTCGATAGCCGATATTTCAGTTTGGAATGCTCAACACTAGCTATCACTCAAGACATGTATGCTCCTTCAGCCAAACTTCCATGGGTTGTGAATAGCAAAGGAAGTACCGTATATACTCGAGTATAAGCCGAGATTTTCAGCCCAAATTTTTGGGCTGAAAGTGCCCCTCTCAGCTTATACTCGAGTCACGGTAGCGGTGGGGTCGGCGGGTGAGGGCGCTGAGGTATACTTACCTAGTCCCAGCGATCCTGACGCTCCCCCTGCCGTCCCACGGTGTTCTGTGCTGCAGCTTCTTCCCCTCTTCAGCGGTCACGTGGGACAGCTCATTACAGAAATGAATAGGCGGCTCCACCTCCCATAGGGGTGGAGCCGCCTATTCATTTCTCTAATCAGCGGTGCCGATGACCGCTGACAGGAAGAGGCTGCAGCACAGAAGACGGGGAGGAAGGCGGGGAGCGCCAGGATCGCTAGGACTAGGTAAGTATGGCATATTTACCTGTCCACGTTCCAGCCGCCGGGCGTCGCTCCATCTTCCCGGCGCCTCCATCTTCCCGGCGTCTGCGCTCTGACTGTTCAGGCAGAGGGCGCGATGACGCATATAATGTGCGCGGCGCCCTCTGCCTGATCAGTCAGAGCAGAGACGCCGGGAAGATGGAGGCGCCGGGACCGGATGCCGGGAGCTGCAATCAAGAGAGGTGAGTATGTGTTTTTTTTTTTTTTTATTGCAGCAGCAGCAGCACAGATTTATGTGGAGCATCTATGACGCAGTATGAACGGTGCAGAGCAATATATGGGGCATCTGTGCAGCATCTATGGGGCAATATGAACGGTGCAGAGCACTGTATGGGGCATCTGTGCAGCATCTATGGGGCAATATGAACGGTGCAGAGCACTGTATGGGGCATCTGTGCAGCATCTATGGGGCAATATGAACAGTACAGAGCACTGTATGGGGCACCTGTGCAGCATCTATGGGGCAATATGAACGGTGCAGAGCAATGTATGGGGCATCTGTGCAGCATCTATGGGGCAATATGAACGGTGCAGAGCAATGTATGGGGCATCTGTGCAGCATCTATGGGGCAATATGAACGGTGCAGAGCACTGTATGGGGCATCTGTGCAGCATCTATGGGGCAATATGAACGGTGCAGAGCACTGTATGGGGCATCTGTGCAGCATCTATGGGGCAATATGAACGGTGCAGAGCACTGTATGGGGTATCTGTGCAGCATCTATGGGGCAATATGAACGGTGCAGAGCACTGTATGGGGCACAGATATTGGGCAAAAATGAACGGTGCAGAGCATATATGGGGCACAGATATGGGGCAATATGAACGGTGCAGAGCACTATATGGCACAGCTATGGGGAAATAATGATCTATTTTTATTTTTGAAATTCACCGGTAAATGCTGCATTTCCACCCTAGGCTTATACTCGAGTCAATAAGTTTTCCCAGGTTTTTGTGGCAAAATTAGGGGGGTCGGCTTATACTCAGGTCGGCTTATACTCGAGTATATACGGTAAGTTGTTGCCAGACATCTCTAGCAGCTGCTTATCTCACCTGAAAACAGTGAAATTCAATGCTCTTTTTCCCCTGAATATTTGTTGGAGAGGAGTCGGGAGACCCTCACACAAATAATTGGTTGATCCCACCAAAATAGTTTGGTTTGGCCATCATTTCTCTTTAATAAATAGGGAGGATAAGGCCACAATTACACAGTTTTTGAAAAGTTTTTTTGAAGCTTATCTGCTTAAAAATTCTCTTCCAAAATGGCTCTAAATACGTGGAAAACTCTTACCTTTTCAGTTCTATTGGGAATCCACTTTGCTGTCCATATCAGGAGTTCTTGAACCATTTTTTAAATATTTTCCTGAAGAGGTTTTGAAGCACATCTTGATTAAATCTCCAAACTAGGCACTCTCAAATCAAAAGGCTGCAAAAACACTTCATGAAAATAAAGTCTTCTACAAAAACTTCCCAAAAAGAAGTATGTCCTCAAGCAATTTCCACTTGAAAAACTCATGTGATTTGTCCGCTAAAAAAAAAAACTTTGTGTGCATATGGTTGCAGAGTCAATCTAAAATAGCGATTACTAGGGTTGAGCGAAACAGATCGGCACTTTTCAAGTCCCTGACTTTTAGCAAAGTCGGGTTTCGTGAAACCCGACCCGATCCCACTTTGGGATCGGGTCGGGGTCGACGATCTCTAATGAAAAGTCTGGTTTCGTTTTATATATATATATATATATATATATATATATATATATATATATATATATATATACTGTATATATATATATATATATATATGCAATTCAGACACACATATATATATATATATATATATATATATCTATAATATAACGCTGGGACCGTAACTCTGTCCGAAGCCTTTATAGACTGCGCAGGCGCGACGCTCCTAGCGTTACATTATAGTGTGTCAGGAAAAAAAATGGGGCATATACTATGGAGCATCTTATGGAGCAGCGTATGGGGCATATGGATGGGAGCAACAAATTAAAGAACGGTGGCGCAGGATGGGAGCAGCACATGACAGAATGGGGCAGCACATGACAGAACGGGGGTGCAGGATGGCAGCAGCATATGACAGAACGGGGGCGCAGGATGGGAGCAGCACATGACAGAACGGGGGAGCAGGATGGGAGCAGCACATGACAGAACGGTGGCGCAGGATGGAAGCAGCACATGACAGAACGGGGGCGCAGGATGGGAGCAGCACATGACAGAACGGGGGAGCAAGATGGGAGCAGCACATGACAGAATAGGGGGCGCAGGATGGGAGCAGCACATGACAGAACGGGGGCGCAGGATGGGAGCAGCACATGACAGAACGGGGGCGCAGGATGGGAGCAGCACATGACAGGATGGGGGCGCAGGATGGGAGCAGCACATGACAGGATGGGGGCGCAGGATGGGAGCAGCAAATGACAGAATGGAGGCGCAGGATGGGAGCAGCACATGACAGAACGGGGGCGCAGGATGGGAGCAGCAAATGACAGATTGGAGGCGCAGGATGGGAGCAGCACATGACAGAATGGGGGCGCAGGATGGGAACAGCACGTGACAGAATGGGGGCGCAAAATGGAGCAGCACATGACAGGATGGGGACGCAGGATGGAGCAGCACATACCAGGATGGAGACCATATACCAATATAAATGCTCGCCACCCGGGCGTAGAACGGGTTCAATAGCTAGTATATTTATATTAACTTCAGCGCGATATAGCAGGAAAGCCGGTAACAATTACCGGCTTTTCATTTCTCCTGCCAAAACCCTTAAATTGCCTTTAATCCTTAAATTTAATAGCTTTCAGCAATTTAAGGGTTAAATTGCTGAAAAAATTGGCGTGGGCGCCCACGCAATTTTCTCCGCCAGAGTAGTAAAGCCAGTGACTGAGGGCAGATATTAATAGCCTAGAGAGGGTCCACGGTTTTTGGCCCCCCCTGGCTAAAAACATCTGCCCCCAGCCACCCCTGAAAAGGCACATCTGTAAAATGCGCCTATTCTGGCACTTGGCCACTCTCTTCCCATTCCCGTGTAGCGGTGGGATATGGGGTAATGAAGGGTTAATGTCACCTTGCTATTGTAAGGTGACATTAAGCCAGATTAATAATGGAGAGGCGTCAATTCTGACACCTATCCATTATTAATCCATTTGCAATAAATGGTTAAAAAAAAACCACACACACGTTATTAAAAAGTATTTTAATGAAATAAAGACACAGGTTGTTTTAATATTTTATTGTACTGCCAATCCACCTGAAGACCATCGCTCTGTAACAAATAAAAAATAATAAACCAACAATATACATACCTTCCGTAGATCTGTAACGTCCCACGTTGTAAATCCATTGAAGGGGTTAAATTATTTTACAGCCAGGAGCTCTGCTAATGTAGCGCTGCTCGTGGCTGTAAAACCCCGGGGAATGAAGGTAATGTAGGTCAATGACCTGTAGTTACTTTCATTCGCGGTGATGCGCCCCCTGCTGGATGTCCTCATATGACCTCGAGCCTGGGAACTTTTCCCACGCTCCAGGGACATCAAGCAGGAGGAGGCAGCAGCGCGGTGTGGAAAATAGAGCTGGAGTGACAAAGAGTTCAGATCTACTATAGACCTTCAACCTCATTTGGATGTTTATTCATACACTGATTCCTCAGTAATGGAGGAATGGATTGACCTTGTAATGATATTGCTGGACTTGCCTTTGAAAGAGCTACATGCCCATATAAATAGTTTGAGGGGTGAAATCCTGTTTACAGATTCCCTTTTAAGTATACTGGTAAACCATTCCCTGATAATTATAGTTTTATTATACTTGTCAATTCTGTACCGAAAATTCTCAGCAATTTATAGTGCAATAAATGTGGAAGGAGAGTAAGAAAAAAAGAAACCTTTCCCCATGTAGCAGAAAAACATTCAACATCATGTTTTTTCTGTGATTTTTTACAGCCAATTTCAATGGAGTGAAACCTGTAACAAATCTGCACCATATCCACAACTGTTCTTCATATTTCGCTATACTATGCTCCATACAAATATAATATCTCTGAAAAAAAGCACTTACAAGTAAGACCATTTCTGTAGGTTTTAAAAAGGTTTTATTCGCTGTTGTAGCCTCTGATTAAGGCCGGGATCACACATGCGAGAAACACTTCCGTGTCTCGCATGTGAAATCCAAGCTCTGGCGCCGACACTCAAGAGCGGAGCGTGCGGCTTCATGTGTTGCTGTGCGGCCGCACGCTCCGCTCTGGAGTGCCGGCGCCAGAGCTTGGATTTCACATGCGAGACACGGACGTGTTTCTCGCATGTGTGATCCCGGCCTTATAGTGTTCCTTTCATAATAAGGAAATAATCTGAACCTCAATGACACTTCATGGAAGCTGATTGCACTAATCAATGTGCTTTCAATGTATCTGGACATCTTGACCTACTGCTCCATGCACCAGGGTTGGTCTTCTTCCAATCACTCTACTCCAGCTTAGGGGATCAAGGTCCTGCTGAAGGGTGATGATATGGGGCAATATATTCCTTATTTGAATGATTAATTTGGTTCTTCTGTTCCATTAATAAAATTGCATTTTTTCTGTTGACTTCTTTAAGGAAAATTAATCATCGAATTTAAGATATCAAAATTGACTGATGAAGCCCAGATGCTGAATATTGCAAATTGTTATTCTCTTTCAACATTTTACCTTAAGATGACAGTTTTTATAACAGTACACAGTTTGAGAGACTCACTATGCTGAATGTGCTAGAATTTATGCTTAAACAATGGTCTTAGATGTCTTACACTAATAATAATTTTATTTCTATAGCACCAACATATTCCGCAGCACTTTACCTTTTAGAGGGGACATGTACAGACAATAAAATACATTACAGAACAACAATAATTACATAAATCAACAGATACCAAGAGGAATGAGGGCCCGTCTCGCAAGCTTACAATCTATGAGGAAATAGAGGAGACACGAAAGGTTGATGGTAACAATTGCTTTCATTGTACAGTCCAGCCATCCATGTAATAAATAGGGTGTTCACGTAATGCTGCTTGAATCGGTTACAAACCAGTATGTGTGAGAGTACAGACACAGAGGGCAATTAAAAACATAAAGGGTGTGAGAACAAATGATACGAGGGTCCTGGTTTTGAATAAAATTGTATATGGGCAAAAAAAAGGGATAGTTAGAGAATGTAAGTCCGCAAGGACAGGGTCCTCTCCCCTCTGTACCAGTCTGTCATTGTAAATTTGTTTACTGTAAACGATATTTATAACTCTGTACGTAACCCCTTTCTCATGTACAGCACCATGGAATTAATGGTGCTATATAAATAAATAATAATAATTAATATGTTGAGGTGGTAGGCCAGTCTGAAGAAATGCATTTTTAGGGCATGCTTAAATCTGTGGGTATTGGGGATTAATCGAATTGTCTGAGGTAGTGCATTCCAAAGAATTGGCGCAAGAGGCGAGAAGTCTTGGAAATGGGAGTGGGAGGTTTGGATTATTGAGGGTGTTAATCTTAGGTCATTAGCAGAACTGAGGGCACTGGAAGGGTGGTAGACTGAGACGAGGGTGGAGATGTAGGGTGGTGCTGAACTGTGGAGCGTTTTGTGGGTGAGTGTGATAAGTTTATATTGAACTCTGGAGTGGATGGGTAATACTAATCAGTGCAATGACTGATACAGATTTTTCTTTGCAGGAGACTGTTGAAGAGGGAAAATACAGAAGCGTAATAAAAGATGTAAAAAAGAGATGTCTAGGTGATATATAAGTGTTCACCTGAAGGCATAAAGCGGTAGGCACAACACTAGATTGCTTGAACGCATAAATGGGATCCTCCACTGCGGTATGTTGCCGATCCAAAATGCGTGGAGCTGTGCTGGTCCTGGCGTGGGTGGCAACAAGTCCAAGCAGTGGTGTGTGGATGAAAATTCCGGAGGCGCTTCGGTTTGATGGTTTAATCCCAGAGTGTGGTCCAATTTGGTCTCCAGCTGAATAACTAGACTGGTGGAAACACTTGGCTATTTCAAAAGGTTTGGTTTATTCACAAGGGTTACAAGTAAAAAATCTACATGTCCATTAAAAAGGGATTGCTAAAAATGACAAAAGTCTTTAAAAGTGGGAACATGTAGCATGAGCACATTACACAACGCGTTTCTGCTCACAAAGAGCCTTCATCAGGTAATTAAAGACAGTGGAATGACTGGAACATGGTAGAGGCATCGGTGTAACGGTTGGTGAGGAATATGATCCTGGGTGCTGCATTCAGGACAGATTGTAGAGGGTAGAGTTTAGTAAAAAAGAGTTCGATTAGTAAAGAGTTACAATAGTACAGACGAGAATGACTAAGAGCTACAGTAAAAGTTATTGCAGAGGTGAAAGTAAGAAAAGGTCGAATTCTAGAAATGTTTTTGAGGTGTAGATGACAAGAGATAGTGGGTAATCGGTTGTAGGGAGTGAATGAAAGATCTGAATCAAGTATGACCCCAAGACAATGCGCATGTTACTGGGGAGTAATGGTAGAACCACACACAGAAATGGGAATATCGGGCATAGGTGGGTTAGTGGAGTGAGGGAAAACACGGAGTTCAGTTGTAGCCAGCGGTAAGACAATCACGGGTGTTTTGTAATAATGCAGGCATGATGTCAGGAATAGAGGTGAATAAATGGGTGTCATCAGTATAGAGATGGTACTAAAAACCAAATCTACTGATTGTTTGTCCAATAGGGGGCAGTATACAAGGAGAACAGGAGGGGGCCAAGGACTGATCCTTGAGGAACCTCAACAGTAAGGGGAAAAGGAGAGGAGGAGAAGCCTGCAGAAGATACAGTGAAGGAGCGACCAGAGAGGTAGGAGGAGAACCAGGAGAGAATGGTGTCCTTGAGACCAATAGAGTGGAGCATAGTAAGGAGGAGCTGGTGATCCACATTGTCGAATGCTGCAGAAAGATACAGGAAAATTAGCATGGAGTAGTGACCATTAGATTTAGCTGTCAGTAGATCATTAGAGACTTTAGTGAGGGCGGTTTCAGTAGAGTGTAAAGAGCAGAAAACAGATTGTAGAGGGTCAAGAGTGAGCTGCAAGATAGCGGATTAGACGGGAGTGGACCAAGTGTTTCAGGAGTTTGGAGATGAAGCAAGATTAGAGACAGGTATATAGTTAGCGGCACAATTTTGGTTGAAGGTTTTTTTTTTTAAGTAATGGCATGTTTAAATGAGGAGGGAAAGATGCCGGAAGAGAAAGAAAGATTGAATATAACATTGGATTCCTCATTTATTGTGTGCGGCAATTTTCTTTTAATGACTGAGGAAAGCGAATAATCCCTCAATATTCATATCCAAGAAGTATTGTTTCTCCTTGCGGAGATTGACATGCTAAGCATGCCGAAATGAGGAGACTTAAAGCTGCAATGCTCCTCTGGGAAATATACAAATTGTCTCTTCAGAGAGGAAGAGGACTAAAACTCTAGTGTCACCTATTGGAAGTAGCAATCCTAAAAGTTAATATCGGCCCTTTAACGAGCCTTGTCATATGACTTAGGATAAAAGCCAAATCAGAATCTCAATTTGCAGACACTGTGTTTCGGGGTACTGCCCCTCGTCAGTGCAAAGTGGAGATCTGGTTTAGCTGAGTGAGTGAATCAGCCAAACCAGATCTCCACTTTGCACTGACGAGGGGCATTACCCCAAAACACGGTGTCTGCAAATTGAGATTTTGGTTTGGCTTTTATCCTAAGTCATGTAACAAGGCTTGTTAAAGTGTTGACATTGACTTTTAGGATTGCTACTTTCAATAGGTGGCACTAGAGTTCTAGTCCTATTCCTCAATATTCATACAGACGGTTTTTGATAAATCAGCATCTTCAAGACCTAGGTGACATAATCTTGGGTAAAAATAATTTTTGATTATTTGGTATAATTAAACAATAAGATTTTTTATGTTTGGTTACATTGACACCCTGAAGTTAGTCAATTTGGGACTCTTCAGTTAAAGGGAACCTGCCAGCAGCATTTATGTAAACTACACACAGCGCCATATTAGTTCTGTAATACTGATTAAAATTATACCTGCAGTGAAGAAATCTGTTTTGTGGTTGTTGGGTAATGAGTTTCTAAAGATTTGCTGTAATTATGTCTTCATGCATTGGGGCGTGACTATGGGCTGTGTTTTTTGTTGGTGCTCTGGCCCTTCCTTCTGCCTTCTGTTTGAATGACAGCTCACTGATCTGATCCATCTCCGACCGGCCTGATATTTTAAATACTATGCCTTCACAGTACTTTGTCTCCAAAAAACATTAGGTCTCCCACAAAATGATGATGGCGGCGGCGCATGCACTGTCACATGTAAAAATCTATCACTCCCGAAAGTGTCTCACGTGGTTCGTGGACCCACTATGCCACAGGACTGGGCCTGTCTAGGAAGGGGTGTAGATAAGCAGCTTCCAGGTGTTCACAAGAGCTCCTGTTGTTGGAGTCAGGCTTGGCTGCAGGTAGCCACCAGGTACCACTCCTAGGCAGCCCCTGGTACTGCAGCTGCTGACCCTAGGGGTCAGGTTCACTGACACGGACTAGGAATATGTTCATACTGCACCGATTTGAAGACAGGTTTTAGCAGTCCAGATACATGGAATATTCATAGGCACATGTACAGGCACACAGGTCTTGGATACTGGTTCTGGCACTAGCTACACACGGACGGGGGGACAAGGTCCAGGCAATGGCTGTGCTAGGGCCAGGGATTTCGGGTTCAGGACTAGTCTTGAGCCACCCCCCTAGTGTTTGAGTTCGGTTCGTCGAACTGGGGCGTGTTCGATGAATGTTCATTGAATGTTCGACGAACACTGTCGAACCCCATTGAAACCAATGGCAGGCAAATACAAACACATACAAACACATAGAAAACACATAGAAAACACCTTAAAAGGTGTCCAAAAGCTGACAAACTGCTCAGAAGACACAACAAACACATGGAAAAGTCACAACTACATATAGTCATGCGAAAAGAAAAGAGGTGGAGGAGTAAAAGGATGAGGAGACACAGATATAGGCATGTCATGCCCTTCTAAAATCAAGAAAGGCTGGAGTAAAAATCTAAAATCACCCTACCAACACCCAGACGTCATGAAATAAAACATTTAAAAAGAAATATCTTTAGGTAGAATGGCGGCGGGTCCATTCAGAACACTTTCCTTAGAAGATGTAGTGGTACCCCCGTTGGGAGTTGTGCCAAAAAAGGAACCCAATACATTCAGGCTAATCCACCATTTGTCATATCCAAGGGGCAGGTCAGTAAACGACAACATCGACGCAGAACCAAGTACAGTACTATGTACTGTACCTCCTTTGACGAGGCAATCGGGCAGGTCAAGAAGTTGGGAAGGGGCACCCTAATGGCCAAAACAGACATTGAGGGGGCGTTCCGGTTACTACCTGTGCCTCCGAATATTGTCCTCCCATTGGGCTGCTTCTGTGCAGGAGCATACTACATAGATCGCTGTTTGCCCATTGGGTGCTCCATATCCTGCTCACTATTTGAGGCGTTTAGTTGCTTCCTCGAATGGGTCATCATGGACGTTTCTAAGGCGGTACATATTATCTATTACCTCGACGACTTCTTATGCCTGGGCCCAAAAGATTCGCCACAGTATGAATACACGCGGTAGTCCACCTGTGAGAAGGAGAGAGCTGTAGGGAGAGTGGACACCCCAGAGCAGAGAGGTTAGATTGAGAAAGGAAGAAGGCAGTGTAGGTTACTTCATGGGTGGGGTACTCTGCTGAGTAGCAGAAATTGCAACTAGGCCCAAAAGGATTTCCTGGGCCAGATGCCGTTAAAAAAATTGTAATTAGGTAAACAGGTGGTGTAGCTTGCTTCTTAAGTGGGGTACTTTGCTGAGTAGCAGAAATTGCTACTAGGCCCAAAAGGATTTCCTGGGCCAGATGCCGTTAAAAATAGTACTTACAGTTAGGTCCATATATATTTGGACAGAGACAACATTTTTCTAATTTTGGTTATAGGCATTACCACAATGAATTTTAAACAAAACAATTCAGATGCAGTTGAAGTTCAGACTTTCAGCTTTCATTTGAGGGTATCCACATTAAAATTGGATGAAGGGTTTAGGAGTTTCAGCTCCTTAACATGTGCCACCCTGTTTTTAAAGGGACCAAAAGTAATTGGACAATTGACCCGAACGCTATTTCATGGACAGGTGTGGGCAATCCCTTCGTTATGTCATTCTCAATTAAGCAGATAAAAGGCCTGGAGTTGATTTGAGGTGTGGTGCTTGCATTTGGAAGGTTTTGCTGTAAAGTAAACATGTGGTCAAAGGAGCTCTCCATGCAGGTAAAACAAGCCATCCTTAAGCTGCGAAAACAGAAAAAACCCATCCGAGAAATTGCTACAATATTATGAGTGGCAAAATCTACAATTTGGTACATCGTGAGAAAGAAAGAAAGCACTGGTGAACTCATCAATGCAAAAAGACCTGGACGCCCATGGAAGACAACAGTGGTGGATGATCGCAGAATAATCTCCATGGTGAAGAGAAACCCCTTCACAACAGCCAACCAAGTGAACAACACTCTCCAGGAGGTAGGCGTATCAATATCCAAATCTACCATAAAGAGAAGACTGCATGAAAGTAAATACAGAGGGTTCACTGCACAGTGCAAGCCACTCATAAGAATCAAGAATAAAAAGGCTAGACTGGACTATGCTAAAAACATCTAAAAAAGTCAGCAAAGTTCTGGAAGAACTTTCTTTGGACAGATGAAACCAATGTGACGCCCAGGAGACCGGGATACCCAGCACCGGACCAATGGAGTCTGTCTCTTGAGGGGGATGTCACGGGTGGCTTGACCCGGTGCTGTGGCCTCAGGCAATGCACAGTGTAAGGGGTATCGTGAGGGGACAGGCACTTACTTGATCAGTAGCAGGTTCTCCCAGCGGTGACGATCCCGATCCTGGATAGATGGCTATTGTCCAAATGAAAGACTGAGGCACTGAAACGTTTAACCAGTTTACTTTAACATAAAGGGATTTACAACCAGTCCTGTCACCGGAGTCTGTATGGGAACTCTGAGTTACTTTGACCCTGCCGGGGTCTTCGCCTCTTATTGTGCGCAATTTCTGTGTGGCCCTGCTGCTGTATGTGAACTGGCTGCCGGCCCAATCTGTCCCCTCCGGGTCCTGGTTCGACGGGCAACCCGAGTCCTTTTATCGGCTTACCCCCTCTGGGAGTACCGCTGAACTCTGTATCTGTTGCTGCGTCCGGCCCTAGTGAAGCTGATATCACCTCACGTTTTTCCGGTTGCTGTATTATATATAATGAATACAGCCACGGATCCGGTATCCGTCTTTGCGCCTGTTCTGGGTAGTGATTAATGCTACCCGGTTCTCACAATGTCCTTTTTCTCTATCCCTCTTCTCCTCAGGCCGGTGATTTAGGCCTGGTAACAGTCACAGGGCTGTTAGATATTCAACTGTATGACCTCTCACTTTCAGCTCCTTGGCCCAACTGCCATTTCTTCTCGCAGACCAGAATGGATTAACCCCTTCACCCCAAAGCCTGTTTTCACCTAAGTGACAGGGCCAATTTTTACAATTCTGACCACTGTCACTTTATGAGGTCATAACTCTGAAACGCTTCAACGGATCCTGGTGATTCTGACATTGTTTTCTCGTGACATATTGTACTTCATGATAGTGGTAAAACTTCTTCGATACGACTTGCATTTATTTGTGAAAAAAACAAAAATTTGTCGGAAATTATGAAAATTTAGCAATTTTCAAACTCTTAGTTTTTATGCCCTTAAATTAGAGAGTTATATCACATAATATAGTTAATAAACAACATTTCCCACATGTCTGCTTTACATCAGCACAATTTTGGAAACATAATTTTTTTTTGTTAGGACGTTATAAGGGTTAAAAGTTGACCAGCGATTTCTCATTTTTGCAACAAAATTTACAAAACCATTTTTTTACGGACCACCTCACACTTGAAGTGACTTTGAGGGGTCTATATGACAGAAAATGCCCAAAAGTGACACCATTCTAAAAACTGCACCCCTCAAGGTACTCAAAACCACATTCAAAAAGTTTATTAACCCTTCAGGTGTTTCACAGGAATTTTTTGAATGTTTAAAAAAATTGAACATTTAACTTTTTTTTCACAAAATTTTTACTTCAGGTCCAATTTGTTTCATTTTACCAAGGGTAACAGGAGAAATTGGACCACAAAAGACGTTGTACAATTTGTCCTGAGTACGCTGATACCCCATATGTGGGGGTAAACCACTGTTTGGGCACATGGCAGAGCTCGGAAGGGAAGGAGCGCCATTTGACTTTTCAATGCGAGATTTGCTGGAATTGAGATCGGAGCCCATGTCACGATTGGAGAGCCCCTGATGTGCCTAAACAGTGGAAACCCCCACAAGTGACACCATTTTGGAAAGTAGACCCCCTAAGGAACTAATCTAGATGTGTGGTGAGCACTTTGAACCTCCAAGTGCTTCACAGAAGTTTATAATGTAGAGCCGTAAAAAAAAAATTATATTTAATTTTCACAAAAAATGATCTTTTTGCCCCAAATTTTTTATTTTCCCAAGGGTAAAAGGATAAATTGGACCCCAAAAGTTGTTTTGCAATTTGTCCTGAGTACGTCGATACTTCATATATAGGGATAAACCACTGTTTGAGCGCATGGCAGAGCTCGGAAGGGAAGGAGCGCCATTTGACTTTTCAATGCAAAATTGGCTGGAATTGAGATCGGACGCCATGTCGCATTTGGAGAGCCCCTGACGTGCCTTAACAGTGGAAACCCCCCACAAGTGACCCCATTTTGGAAAGAAGACCCCCTAAGGAACTTATCTAGATGTGTGGTGAGCACTTTTAACCCCCAATTGTTTCACTAAAGTTTAGAATGTAGCATTGTGAAAATTAAAAAATCATTTTTTCTTTCCACAAAATGATGTTTTAGCCCGCAATTTTTTTTTCTCCCAAGGGTAACAGGAGATAGTGGACCACAAATGTTATTGTCCAATTTGTCCTGAGTACGCTGATACCCCACATGTGGGGGGGAACCACCGTTTGAGTGCATGGCAGAGCTCGGAAGGGAAGGAGCACCGTTTGAAATGCAGACTTAGATGGAATGGACTGCAGGTGTCATGTTGCATTTGCAGAGCCCCTGATGTACCTAAACAGTAGAAACTACCCACAAGTGACCCCATATTTGAAACTAGACCCCCCAAGGAACTTATCTAGATGTGTTGTGAGAGCTTTGAACCAACAAGTGTTTCACTACAGTTTATAACGCAGAGCCGTGAAAATAAAAAATATATTTTTTTCCACAAAAATGATATTTTATCCCCTATGCTTTCATTTTCCCAAGGGTAACAGGACAAATTGGACCCCAAAAGTTGTTGTACAACTTGTCCTGAGAACGCTGATACCCCATATGTTGGGGGGAACCACTGTTTGGGTGCACGGCAGAGCTCGGAAGGGAAGGAGCGCCATTTGAAATGCAGACTTAGATGGATTGGTCTGCAGGCGTCATGTTGCATTTGCAGAGCCCCTGATGTACCTAAACAGTAGAAACTACCCACAAGTGACCCCATATTGGAAACTAGACCCCCCAAGGAACTTATCTAGATGTGTTGTTAGAGCTTTGAACCAACAAGTGTTTCACTACAGTTTATAACGCAGAGCGGTGAAAATAAAAAAATTTTTTTTTCCACGAAAATGATATTTTATCCCCTATGCTTTTATTTTCCCAAGGGTAACAGGACAAATTGGACCCCAAAAGTTGTTGTCCAACTTGTCCTGAGAACGCTGATACCCCATATGTTGGGGGGAACCACTGTTTGGGCACACAGGAAAACTCGGAAGGGAAGGATCCCTGTTTTACTTTTTCAAAGCAGAATTGGCTGGAATTGAGATCGGACGCCATGTCGCGTTTGGAGAGCCCCTGATGTGCCTAAACAGTGGAAACCCCGAATTATAACTGAAACCCTAACCCCAACCCTAACCCTAACCCTAGCCCTAGCCCTAACCCTAACCCTAACCCTAGCCCTAACCCTAGCCCTATCCCTAGCCCTAACCCTAGCCCTAATGGGAAAATGGAAATAAATACATTTTTTTACATTTTATTATTTTTCCCTAACTAAGGAGGTGATGAAGGGGGGTTTGATTTACTTTTATAGCGTTTTTTTGGCGGATTTTTATGATTGGCAGCTGTCACACACTAAAAGACGCTTTTTATTGCAAAAAATAGTTTTTGCATCACCACATTTTGAGAGCTATAATTTATCCATATTTTGGCCCACAGAGTCATATGAGGTCTTGTTTTTTGTGGGACGAGTTGATGTTTTTATTGGTAACATTTTCGGGCAGATGACATTTTTTGATCGCTTTTTATTCCGATTTTTGGGAGGCGGAATGAACAAAAACCAGCAATTCCTGAATTTCTTTTAGGGGGGGCGTTTATACCGTTCCACGTGTGGTAAAATGGATAAAGCAGTTTTATTCTTCGGGTCAGTACGATTACAGCGATACCTCATTTATGTAATTTTTTTATGTTTTGGCGCTTTTACACAATAAAAACTATTTTATATAAAAAAATAATTGTTTTTGCATCGCATTATTCTGAGAGCTATAACTTTTTTATTTTTCTGCTGATGATGCTGTATGGCGGCTTTTTTTTTGCGGGACAAGATGACGTTTTCAGTGGTACCATGGTTATTTATATCCGTCGTTTTGATCGCGTGTTATTCTACTTTTTGTTCGCCTGTATGATAATAAAGCGTTGTTTTTTGCCTTGTTTTTTTTTTTCTTTTTTTGCGGTGTTCACTGAAGGGGTTAACTAGTGTGATAGTTTTATAGAGCGGGTCGTTACGGACGCGGCGATACCAAATATGTGTACATTTATTGTTTT
This sequence comes from Ranitomeya imitator, assembly GCF_032444005.1. Lineage (NCBI taxonomy): Eukaryota > Metazoa > Chordata > Amphibia > Anura > Dendrobatidae > Ranitomeya > Ranitomeya imitator. Next base: position 735,154,717 of record NC_091284.1, on the reverse strand, counting down.
TTTTTTTTTTTTACATAAATAAATGTATTTATTGGGAAATGTTTTTTTTTTTTAATTTGGGGATTTTTTAAAAATTTTTTTTTACACATTCTATTTTTTTTTTTTTACTTTCTAACATTGTCCCAGGGTGGGACATCTCTGTATTAGATCAGATCGTTGATCTGACACTGTGCATAGCACACTGTCAGATCAACGATCTGACAGGCAGCTTAGCTGGCTTTCCAGCGCCTGCTCTTAGCAGGCGCCGGCTAGCCAGGTCACTTCATGACCCGGAAGGAGTCCGGCGGCCATCTTGGATCCGGGGACTCCTTCCGGGTCACCGGAGCAACGCGATCTCATTGCGTTGCTCCGGTGGGAGAGCGCAGGGAGCCCCCGTCCCTGCGCGATCCCCCTCTATGCCGCTGTCACTACTGACAGCGGCATCAGAGGGGTTAAATGCCCGCGATCGGCGATAGCGCCGATCGTGGGCATTGCTGCGGGGTGTCAGCTGTCATATACAGCTGACACCCGCACCCGATCACCGCGGCGCTCAGCGCGAGACCGCGGTGATCGGTGTGCCGTACTAGTACTGCTGCTGGCACTTATGCAGTGCCGGCAGCGCAGTACTAGTACGGCGGCTGGCGCGAAGGGGTTAAGGGGAGTCTCTGGAGCTCCCCCTTCTGGCCGGAGGTGGTAGTGCAGTTTTGCTATCTTAATATTTGTGTTTAGTGTCAGTAACTATTTTTGTGGCAAATACCCCTAGGGGTGCCACACCAAGATCAACCTCTACCAGAATGATGGAAAGAGAAAAGTATGGCGAAGGCGTGGTACAGCTCATGATCCAAAGCATACCACATCATCTGTAAAACATGGCGGAGGCAGTGTGATGGCTTGGGCATGCATGGCTGCCAGTGGCACTGGGTCACTAGTGTTTATTGATGATGTCACACAGGACAGAAGCAGCCGAATTAATTCTGAGGTATTCAGAGCCATACTGTGTGCTCAGATCCAGCCAAATGCAGCCAAACTGATTGGTTGTTGTTTCATACTACAGATGGACAATGACCCAAAACATAAAGCCAAAACAACCCAGGAGTTTATTAAAGCAAAGAAGTGGAATATTCTTGAATGGCCAAGTCAGTCACCTGATCTCAACCCAATTGAGCATGCATTTCACTTGTTAAAGACTAAACTTCAGACAGAAAGGCCCACAAACAAACAGCAGATGAAAACCACAGCAGTGAAGGCCTGGCAGAGCATCAAAAAGGAGTAAACACAGCGTCTAGTGATGTCAATGAGTTCAAGACTTCAGGCAGTCATTGCCAACGAAGGGTTTTCAACCAAGTACTAAAAATGAACATTTTATTTAAAATTATTGAATCTGTCCAATTACTTTTGGTCCCTTTAAAAACAGGGTGGCACATGTTAAGGAGCTGAAACTTCTAAACCCTTCATCCAATTTTAATGTGGATACCCTTAAATGAAAGCTGAAAGTCTGAACTTCAACTGCATCTGAATTGTTTTGTTTAAAATTCATTGTGGTAATGTCTATAAATAAAATTAGAAAAATGTTGTCTCTGTCCAAATATATATGGACCTAACTGTAGGTAAACAGGCGATGTAGCTTGCTTTATGGGTGGGGTACTCTGCTGAGTAGCACAAAGTGCTACTAGGTACAAAACGATTTCCTGGGCTAGATGCAGTTAAAAAACAGTACTTAGGTAAACAGGCGGTGGGTGGCTGGGCTACTCTGCTGACTAGCAGACACTGAAGCTTTGGAGCAGACCTCTGAATCCCAGGCCAAAGTATGAGGAAACAACTCTGCAGATGACCCCACCCACCTGGAATTGACGATGGCAATGTCATGTAAAACACAGCAAGGGGAGTCAATAAAGAGTCTCCATTTCTTCCTAAAATTCGGCCACAGGCACCACTTAAGTGCCATCAATTTCGCCCAAGTTTTTCAAAACGGTTGATGAGGCGATTTTCAAAAATTATCAAGCTTTTAGTCTCACCAGGATGACACAGAGGTAGAAAAGTCCTTGCGGATCCAGGATTTGTTCATCTTGATGAACGTTAGTCTGACTACATTGTCACTGGACAGCCACGTGCACTTATCTGTCAGCACACCACCAGCAGCGTTGAACACAAGTTCAGAGAGAACGCTGGCTGCGGGGCACGACAAGATCTCCAAGGCGTGAGTGGCAAGCTCAGGCCATTTTTCAAGATTGGAAGCCCAAAATGAGCAAGGGTCCAGTTCCACAGTCATGGCATTGATGTTAACTTGGAGATACTCTTGTACCATCCTCTCTAGGCGTTGGCTGTGCGTCAGACTTCTTGTCTCCTGTGGCCTTGCAAAGGATGGTCTAAAACAATCTTGAAACGATTGGAAAAAATTGCTGTTACCGCCAGATACGATGTTACTGTTATGGTTTGAGTGATGACTCGATAGTCTCACGGTTGGCAAGTTAGAACTCAGAGAATCACTAAGTGCACCACTGGTGTTTTGTGGAAAATCAGATGTTAGATTCTGTTAACAGTCTCTGCTGATACTCCTGCATGCGTGAATCCCTTTCTATGGCAGGAATAATTTTGCCAAATTTACTTTTGTACCGAGGATCTAAGAATGTGGCAACCCAGTAGTTGGCATTATTTCGAATTCTGACAATCCGAGGGTCATGTTGCAGGTAGTGCAGCGAAGGCACTCATGTGTCTTGCGCATCCAGGAGGACCAAGTCCTTGTTGTCTTGGTGGCAGCGAGGTGAGAATCATGCTTCCTTCCTCTGCCCTCTCCCCCCAACTTCGCACAACAAAAATTTGATCAAGGTCTCCCTCATCTGATTAGTCTTCCATGCCCAGCGCCAGTTCGTCCTCCACTTCTTCCTCACCTCCTACACCTTCCTCAACAGTTTGGCTGCTACCATGCGCCCTCAGTAATCCCTCTCCCACAGCCTCCAATGCCTGCCACCTTGGTGCTTCCGACCATCTGGACCTTGGAGATATTATCCCTTCCGCATACGACTCCTCCTGTTCCTCCTCCTCCTCCTCTTGTTCCAGCACCTGACTCCGAATACTGTTTAAGGTGTGCTCCAGCATGTAAATCACCAGATTAGTCATGCTGATAATGGCATCGTCAGCACTAGGTCCCTATCGTCAGCACTAGGGTGCATAGGTCCCTGATCTGAGACCACTCCTGCAGCGCGATTTGCCCCACCTATGGATCTCGTTGGCCCAGGCTATACGTCATAACATATTGCACCAGGGCTCGTCTGTGCTGCCACAGTCGCTGCAACATGTGCAGAGTGGAATTCCACTATGTGGGCACATCGCTTTTCAGCCGGTGAACTGGCAGGCCTAATGACTTCTGTAGAGATGTAAGTCATTGAGCTGCGGGATGCGAATGGTGGAAGTAAGCACACAGCGACCGTGCCCTCTGCAGAAGCCCATCTAGTCCAGGATAGTGGGATAAAAATTGCTGGACAACCAGGTTCAAAATGTGAGCCATACAAGGCACGTGTGTGACATTGCCCCGGCGAAGGGCCGCACCCAGGTTTGCAGCATTGTTGCACACGGCCTTCCCTGGCTGCAGGTTGAGTGGAGACAACCATTGATGTAACTCGGTCTCCAGAGCTGACCACAACTCCTCAGCTGTGTGACTCACATTTCCCAGACATTTCAATGTAAACACTGCCTGATGCCGTTGAGCCCTGGTGACAGCATAGTAAGGAGGTGTGCAGGATTCCTTCTGCGCAGTTAGAACGTGGGTGGCATTACCAGACAGGCTTTGGGTGCAGGTGGAGGACCGAGAGGAGGTTGAGGAGGCAGAAGCAGTGGAGGAACTTCTAGATACAGAGGATCAATGAGCAACTCGTGGGGATGGCAAGACTTGGACAGCAGCCCCTTCTCCTGATGTCACCATAGTTACCCAGTGCCCAGTCACTGACATGTAACGCCCCTGTTCCGATATTTTTGCGATATCGGGAAGAAGAATCATGCAATGACGTCCCGGCTTGTGATTGGTCGCGTGAGCGGTCACATGAGCGGTCACGCGACCAATCACAAGCCGCGACGTCATCGAAGGTCCTTCACGCGCTCATTCTTAGGGAGGGAAGCATGGCGGTTGCAGCGGTTACAACCAGGGCGCGTCTGAGGGAGAGTATCTCAATATTTTTTATTTTTATTCTTTATTTTACACATGAATATGGATCCCAGGGCCTGAAGGAGAGTTTCCTCTCCTTCAGACCCTGGGAACCATTACAGGATACATTCCGATATTTGTGTCCCATTGACTTGTATTGGTATCGGATATCGGTATCGGCGATATCCGATATTTTTCGGATATCGGCCGATACAATCCGATACCGATACTTTCAAATATCGGAAGGTATTGCTCAACATTACCAGGGACATAAAGTCTCGAAATTTCTCTGTGTCCACCAGGCAGAAAAGCAGCATTTCTGTAGCCAACAGCTTGCAGATGGTGAAATTCAACCTCTTAGCTTTGTCATGGCTAGGCGGAAAAGGTCTTTTACTTGTCTACATCTGTGGGACTGAAGGCTGGCTGCCGTGCTTAGACGGAGTTGAGTAGGGCGTCCCCGGCAAACTGCTGGTCTGTGAGGAAGGTGCAGGCGGAGATGTTATGTTGTGTTGATCAAAATGTGGTGTAGATGGCTGAGGCAGGTAAAGAGGTGGAAGGTCTGCGTCCAAAACCACGTGCGACTGCTGTCCCCACAGTCACAGAGGATGAAGAGGACGTGGATGCACTTGATGGGGCAGACGGTGGTTGACCCAGCCCACTAGACCGCATTGTAGCACAGTGAGCTTCCCACTGCAACTTATGCCTCATATCATGTGACGGTTCATGCATGAAGTACTCAAGCTAGTCATTTTTGGCCTCTACTGAGATTTTGGTGACAAATCTAACAGAAAACATGAGTTGGGTCAGCCTTTGCGATGTTAAAAAATGCCAAGGTTATGCAAGGGTTAGAGCCCGTGCGACCTGAAGAGCCACCACGTCTTCTGCTCTTAGGCACAGTTGGGGTTGAGGATGCAGTTGTTGACGTGCTTCCAGTACTCCGTCTCTGACCAGGAAGGCGCATCCTAACCTCATCGTCAGACTCGTTACTAGCATCCTCCTCCACCTCCTCTGCTGACCTCATCGACTAGCGGACTGTGGGTTGACAGTAAGTGGGGTCTCCAACCTCGTCATCATCATCCTGTGTGTTCTCATACCCGCCATCCTCAGAGCCAACCTCTTACTGCCCTGACCGAAAAGTCAAGTTTTCGTTCCAATCAGGTATCTCAGTCTCATCATCATCTTCATCATTGTCTCCACCAATAGGAGCTACAGTTTGGGAATGAGGGTCTACATTATGCTCAGAACCTTCTTCATCTGGGCCTGGATCCGACTCACAAAGATTCTGGTCATCAGTGCAGATCATTTCCTCGTATGGATTCACAGAAGTTCTGGAGCAGACCTGTGATTCCCAGGCTATAGTATGTGTAAACAGCTCTGCAGACTCAACCATCTGTGTTACCCCATACTCAGACGAGCGGCTGGAGAATTGGGAGCTATCAGGAAGCAAGTGCGATTGGGGTGACAACTCTGAGGACTGGAGTAGTTGTGATGTTGAAGTTGACATGGAGGAGAGCCCACTTGAATGAGCACTTGATATCCTTTCAAGCACCTGCTGTTTTTGTGCCTCATCTGGAATTTTTGGCGATGCTCATAGTGATGGTCGTAAGAAAGGGATCATATCAGATTGTCCACGAAAAGAAGTAGACATCTTACTTTGGCTGGAAGATGGTATTTCTTCTGCAGATGTTATTGTTGCTTTACCACCTACCCCACGGACACAACCTTTTTTTCCCTTTCCAACAAGTCTATTCCCCTTTCCACCAGCAGCAGGCCTTTTGCCACTCATTTTGGTGCTTAACTAATTGGCAACTCTGTATCTGTAGTTGTTGGCTCAACAACTGATGGATGAAAACTGAGCAGAACTGAGTGGCCAAACTGTGGTACTAGACCCAAAAGGATTTACTGGGTTAGATGCAGTAAAAATTTAGATACACGGGCGGTGTAGCTAGCTTCACAGGCGGGCTACTCCACTGACTTGCAGACACTGCTCCTAGGCCCAAAACTATTTACTAGGTTAGATGCAGTAAAAATGTAGATACACTGGCGGTGTAGTTAGCTTCACAGGTGGGCTACTCCGTTGACGTGCGACACTAGAGTTGAGCAACTTTTACTTTTTTAGGATCGAGTCGGGTTTCGCGAAACCCGACTTTCTCAAAAGTTGGGTCGGGTGAAATCGACCGATTATTGCGAAAAGTCAGGGGCCAACCGAAACACGAAACCCAATGCAAGTCAATGGGGAATCAAAGTCGGCAGTGAGTGGAAGACAGAAAAACACCTACAGTGCCCATTTTAATGCCAAAAACATCAATTCGTATTACTGCAGCTTGTCAGGCTTAGTTTACTTTATAATAATAGTTAGGCATTGAAAACGGGGTCATTTGGCTAAAGTTGTGGGAGGGGTAGGGCTGGCTCAAGATTTTCGTGGGCCCAGGAAATGCGGAATACGTCACGGTGGTGGAGCAGGGAGAGGTATTTCAACTTTGCAAGTGCTGTGATCCTGAGCAAGCAGTGGGGGCCCACTAGTTGGCACTGGCACAGGGCCCCTCATAGTACGGCGGTGTGTTTGACGGCGGGCGGCGCCTCCCACTGCCAGAGAAACTTTTGCGTACTATCAGGGGCCCTGTGCCAGTGCCAACGAGTATGCCCCCCCACCTGATGAAGGAACCTGCACGTTCATCTGCACCTCCCTCTTTGTCCCCGTGTAAGGTGGTATAGTATGCGGGAAGGGGAACCTGACTTTCAGAAGGGTCAGATTCTGGCTGTGTAGAGTGCAAGGGAAATGTAGTGGTCTGGGTCAATGTACCAGCAGACTCATCTAGCAGTGGCTGGCCAATGGGCAGGATGAGGAGGAAACACAGATATAGGCCCAAATAAGAAAGTAGGCTAAATCCAGTTCAAAATTGGTAACAGGACTAAACTGGCGGCATTGCTTTGTTCAGCGGAGGACAACTGTAATGAGGGGCAGACACAGTTAGTAGGCCCAAATAAGAAAGTAGGCTAAATGCAGTTCAAAATTGGTAACAGGACTAAACTGGCGGCATTGCTTTGTTCAACGGAGGACAACTGTAATGAGAGGCTGACACAGTTACTAGGCCCAAATAAGTAAGTAGGCAGCACGGTGGTGCAGTGGTTAGCACAGCAGCCTTGCAGCGCTGGAGTCCTGGGTTCAAACCCCACCAAGGACAACATCTGCAAAGAGTTTGTATGTTCTCTCCGTGTTTGTGTGGGTTTCCTCCGGGTACTCCGGTTTCCTCCCATATTCCAAAGACATACTGATAGGGAATTTAGATTCTGAGCCTCAATGGGAACAGTGATGATAATGTGTGCAAACTGTAAAGCGCTGCAGAATATGTAAGCGCTATATTAAAAATAAAGATTATTAAGATTGTTAAATGCAGTTCAAAATTGTTAACAGGACTAAACTGGCGGCATTGCTTTGTTCAGCGGAGGACAACTGTAAGGAGTGGCTGACACAGTTGCTAGGCCTAAAATAAAAAAGTAGGCTAACTGCATTTCAAAATTGGTAAGAGTACACATGCGGCATAGCTTTTTTCAGCAGAGGAGGACAACTGTTATGAGAGGCTCACACAGTTACTAGGCCCAAGTAAGTAATTAGGCTAAATGCAGTTCAAAATTGGTAAGAGGAGTACACAGGCGGCATAGCTTTTTTCAGCGTAGGAGGACAACTGTTATGAGAGGCTCACACAGTTACTAGGTCCAAGTAAGTAAGTAGGCTAAATGCAGTTCAAAATTGGTAAGAGGCGTACACAGGCGGCATAGCTTTTTTCAGCAGAGGAGGACAACTGTTATGAGAGGCTCACACAGACTTAGTAGGCCTAAAATAAAAAAGTAGGCTAAATGCAGTTCAAAATTGGTAAGAGGAGTACACAGGCGGCATTGCTTTTTTCAGTGGAGGACAACTGTAATAAGTGGCTGACACAGTTAGTAGGCCAATATAATAAATCGGGCTAAATGTCAGCCCAAAAAATGTTCATAACTAAACTGGTGGCATAGCTAGGTACAGGGGTGGGCTCCTCTGCTGAGTAGTAGACAGTGGTAGTTGGCGCAAAGTATTAACTGGTCTAAATGGAGGCCAGGGCCCCTGTATATTTGTACTATCATCTATCATTTCAACAAATTTGTATTGGCAGTGCCATTGAAGGATTTAACAACACAGACTACACAGTGGTGGAGCAGGGAGAGGTAAGTTTTGGAAGTGGTAGAGCACTGTTCGAGCTGGGGGGGAACACTCTCTCGTGGGTGGCGGTACTGGCACAGGGCCCCTCATATTACGATGGTGTGTCTGACGTTGGTTGTGCACCACCACCATCAGAGACACTTCATTGTACTATGAGGGACCCTGTGCCAGTGCCGTCACCCAAGAGTGGGCACACCCACCTGTCCAGGCAAATGGCACTTGACGGGTACTTGCGCCAAGTGGTGACCACGGCCCTGTGGGGGAAGTCAGCCCATTTAGGGAGGTATAAAAATGGCCTATGGTGGACATTCAGCAGCTGCAAATGGATGAATTGGAGCAGTCAGTAAGAGGAGGCCAAAAGCAAGACATTTTTAAGGCAAGCTACGTGTCAGCAGGGGAAGGTGGGGTAAAATAATTTGAAATACATGATTGGTTCATTTTAATGAAGGTTAGATCATCAACATTTCGGGTGGCCAGACGTGTCCTTTTTTCAGTCAGTATTGAACCAACAGCACTGAAGACTCTTTCTGATAGCACAATAGCAGCTGGGCAAGCGAGCTCCTGTAATACATATTCTGCCAATTCAGGCCAGGTGTCTATTTTAGATGCCCAGTTATCAAAGGGGAATGACCTGTGAGGGAGAACATCGATAAGGGAGGAAAAATAGTTGGTAACCATACTGGACAAATGCTGTCTCCTGTCACTTTGAATTGATGCAGCAGTATCTGTCGTGTCTGCGGTCAGTGCGAAATCACTCCACAACCTGGTCATAAAACCCCTCTGTCCAATGCCACTTCGTATTTGTACACCTCTAACACCTCTGCCATGTTGCCCCCTACAGCTCATATGAGAACCATCACCGCCTCTGTGTGCTGGGAATGCCTGAACCAAACGGTCTACAATAGTCGCTTGTTTGGTAGCCAATATTTGCTCAAGATTCTAATGTGGCATGATATTTTGTAATTTTCCTTTGTATCATGGATCCAGGAGGCAGGCCAACCAGTAATCGTCATCGGTCATCATTTTGATAATGCGGGGGTCCTTTTTTAGGATACGCAAGGCATACTCTGCCATGTGGGCCAATGTTCCAGGTGTCAATTCACTGCTTGTGCTGGGTTGAGGAGCACTTTCTTGCAAATCAACATCACTTATGGCCCGCAAAAACCCTGTACCTGACCTTGCAACGCCACCAGTTTCTATTGCCCCCTGAGAAGCATCCACCTCCCATAAATATTCATCCCCATCATCCTCCTCCTCCTCCTCTTCATCTGCGACCTCGCCCAGGAGAGTTCCCTGACCAGACAATGGCTGACTGTCATCAAGGCTTCCCTCCTCCTCGGCTTCAGATGCCTGCTCCTTGATGTGCGTCAAACTTTGCATCAGCAGACGCATTAGTGGGATGCTCATGCTTATGATGGCGTCATCTGCACTTACCAGCCATGTGCATTCCTCAAAACACTGAAGGACTTGACAGAGGTCTTGGATCTTCGACCACTGCACACCAGACAACTCCATGTCTGCCATCCAACTGCCTGCCCGTGTATGTGTATCCTCCCACAAATAAATGACAGCACGACTCTGTTCGCACAGCCTCTGAAGCATGTGCAGTGTGGAGTTCCACCTTGTTGCAACGTCGATTATTAGGCGGTGCTGGGGAAAATTCAGCGATTGCTGATGGTTCTGCATACGGCTGGAGTGTACGGGCGACCGGCAGATGTACGAGCAAAGTCTTCACACCTTCAAGAGCAGGGCTGGTAACTCCGGATAATTTTTCAGGAAGCACTGCACCACCAGGTTCAAGGTGTGAGCCAGGCAAGGAATGTGTTTCAGTTCTGAAAGGGCTATGGCAGCCTTAAAATTCCTTCCGTTATCACTGACTACCTTGCCTGCCTCAAGATGTACACTGCCCTGCCATGACTGAGTTTCTTGCTGCAAGAACTCAGCCAGTACTTCCGCGGTGTGTCTGTTGTTGCCCAAACACTTCATTTGTAGCACAGCCTGCTGATGCTTACCACTAGCTGTTCCATAATGGAACACCTCGTGTGCAACACTGGCAGCTGCAGATTGAGTGGTCGTGCGATTGCGCTGTGTGTATGAGCTTTCACTTCTGGAAGAGGAGGAGGAGGACGGGTGGCGAACGCCTACAGCAAACTGTTTCCTAGACCGTGGGCTAGGCAGAACTGTCCCACTATGGCTGTCCCCTGTGGACCCTGCATCCACCACATTAACCCAGTGCGCCGTGATGGACACGTAACGTCCCTGGCCATGCCTACTGGTCCATGCATCTGTTGTGAAGTGCACCTTTCTACTGACTGATTGCCTCAGTGCATGGACAATGCGGTCTTTGGCATGCTGGTGGAGGGCTGGAATGGCTTTTCTCGCAAAGTAGTGTCAACTGGGTAGGTCATAGCGTGGTACTGCGTATGCCATCAAGGCTTTGAAAGCTTCGTTTTCAACCACCCGGTAGGGCATCATCTCTAACAAGATTAGTCTAGCAATGTGGGCGTTCAAACCTTGTGTACGCGGATGACAGGATGAGTACTTTCTTTTCCTAACAAGAGTCTCTTGTAGGGTGAGCTGGACTGGAAAGCTGCATATGGTGGAACTAGCGGGGGTGGTGGTGGACATGGCAGACAGAGAGGGTTGGTGATGGTATTCTTGATGTTGGCCTACCTATAGTGTTTCCTAGTTTCCTACCAAGAACCTTGTGATTCCCTGACTACTCTGGCCTTGCGACGGTACCTCCACATTTGCTGCTCGTGGTGTCCTAACCGGTGGGCTTACTGTGAGGGAAGCAAAGTAGCATTGCTGACTCCCTTCATTCTGAGCAGGTGCACCAATGGTACTGGATGTTTGGTAGTTAGTCCAGGCTTGCAAGTGCATGCTGGTTAAATGTCTACGTATGCACGTTGTATTTAAATTTAGGAGCTTCTTCCCTCTGCTAAAGGTCTTTGAGCACTTCTTACAGATAACTTTGCACTGATCATTCGGATCTTGGTTAAAAAATGCCCACACTGCACTCTTCCTACTGTTGAGGGAGAATCTAAATTGATCCTTCACGGTTGACTCAGTGATTTCCAAATTAATCTACAGGGCGTTGCCGGCAACTGAAAATGACCAGACGGAGACGCGTGCCTCTGTATGGGGGATCGAGCAGATCTCTGGCACCCGTTTATTGTGTATGACTTTTCATAGTCATAGAAATTATACTTCAACCAATCAGCATAAGAACACGCTCACAGTTCTTAACCTATAAGAATGCAGGAAAAACTTAACCCATGAAGATACAGGAAAAAACGGAAACTACAGATATGGTCATGTCTTCTTGCCATAAAAAACACATACTAACAGGTGCCTCAGTCTTGTATAGCGATACACCCCCGAGTCTCTTATCTGGCTCGAGTTAGAACACTCAAGGTCTTTATACCAATTATGAACCATAGCCTAGTTGAATATCAGGCTTGTGAAAAACAAGATAAAGTTACTTCATGGCAGCTGTAACCTTTTACCTAATTAAATAACAGAATTTTTCTTTAACCAACAAGAAAATGGAGTCAAAGCACAAAATGGAGAATCTAGCACAAAATGGAGAATCTTTCTTAATCTGTTCCTTCACACTACTATGGATTACCTTTTCAGGCATTGTACGCTGTGCTACTTTCACCGGATGGCCATGCTGAACTAAAACTGTTTTTGGTTTTGACAAACATTTTTGGCCAGATACGGGCCTGCCAGATGAAAGCTGTTGCGATGTAGATGGCTGCTGCAGATCACCCTCCTCAGCTTCTGAGCTACTGGCAGTGGCACCCTCTTCCCCCAATGGCTGCCAATCTGGGTCAACAACTGGGTCATCTATCACCTCCTCTTCAATGTCATGTGCACCTTCCTCTGTATCTCCGTGTAAGTTGCTATAGTGTTCATGACGGGGCACCATAGTCTCATCAGGGTCAGATTCTGGCTCAGCACACTGCGCGGGCAATGTAGTGATCTGAGTCAATGGAACAGCATGTTCCTGACCGGGAGCATCCACTGACGACTTGCTGCTTTTAGATTTTAAACCTTCTGAAGAGGAGGCGAAAGAGCTAGAGGCTGAGTCAGCAAGGAAAGCCAAAACTTTTTCCTGCTGCTCCGGTTTTAAGACCTGTTTTCCTATTCCCAGATAAGAGAGCCTTCAAGGCCTTGTGTAGCCAGACGATGACGCTGGCTCAACACCTCGAGCCTTTGGTGCTATTTTGCTTTTCCCACTACCACCAGATGCTCCACCACCACCACCACCATCAGTACCAGCTGGCAACGACCGCCCACGGCCTCTTCCACCAGACTTCCTCATTTTTGAAAAAATCTAACCAAAATAACAACCGTTATATGGTACTATGAAACAATGTAGAAGGTGTATATAAACTTGTGGAGAATTTAAATCTCCTTTTTTGGGGGGGATGACTGCAACAAAACTCAGGCGTGGTGTATTACACTACACAATGTAAGTGGCAGAACGTGGCTGGAAGATGTACGACAAACTAACACAACTGTGATGTAGATCCACTTAGTGTCAATTAAAATCTTCCTTTTTTGGGGGAGAGACTGCACCAAAACTCAGACCCAGTGTATTACACAACACAATGTAAGTGGCAGAACGTGGCTGGAAGATGTACGACAAACTAACAGAACTGTGACGTAGATCCACTTAGTGCCAATTTAAATCTCCCTTTTTTGGGGGGGGGGAGACTGCAACCAAACTCAGGCGTAGTGTATTACACTACACAATGTACGTGGCAGAACGTGGCTGGAAGATATACGACAAACTAACAGAACTGACGTAGATCCACTTAGTGCCAATTTCAATCTCCCTTTTTTTTTGGGGGGGGAGACTGCAACAAAACACAGGCCCAGTGTATTACACTACACAATGTAGGTGGCAGAACGTGGCTGGAAGATATATCAAAAAATACAAGGGCTGCAGTACAATTTCAATCTCCCTACAATGATCTCAGGACAAGTATGGCAGCAATAAAAAGGACTGCTGCACACAAAAGTGTGGACAAATAAACAAGAGAACTGTGCAGAAAGGAACAACAGGATTTTTGCTTTTAAAAAAAGCAGTTGGTTTGCACAGCGGCGTACAAACAGCAATGCAGCTATCAGGGAGCCCAATAGGGCAGCCTAAAAAGCTACAGAGCTGATGCACAAAAATATAAACTCCCCTGTCCCTGCAAAGAAAAGGTGGTAGTGGACAGTGGAAATCGCTACAACACAAGCAGTTTCAGGGTTAATCTTCCCTCCCTAACTATATCCCTTCTTCTGATGAAGCTGCAGCAACCTCTCCCTATGCTAAGATCAGCAGAAGTAAGATGGCGGTCGGTGTGTACGCCCCTTTATAGCCCCTGTGACGCCGCAGAAAGCAAGCCAATCACTGTCATGACCTTCTCTAAAATGGTGGGGACCGAGACCTATGTCATCACGCTGCCCACACTCTGCATCCTCCTTCATTGGATGTGAAATGGCGCTGAAAACATCATATGAAACGCGACTTTGGCGCGCTGATCGTCGACCTTATGGCCGATCCCACACTAGGATCGGGTCGGGTTTCACGAAAGCCGACTTTGCCGAAAGTCGTCGACTTTTGAATTTGTCCGATCTGTTTCGCTCAACCCTAGCAGACACTGCTCCTGGGCCCAAAACTATTTACTGGGTTAGATGCAGTAAAAATTTAGATACACAGGCGGTGTAGTTAGCGTCACAGGTGGGCTTCTTCGCTGACGTGCAGACACTGCTCCAAGGCCCAAAACTATTTACTGGGTTAGATGCAGTAAAAATTTAGATACACAGGCGGTGTAGTTAGCTTCACAGGCGGGCGACTCCGCTGGCGTGCAGACACTGCTCCTAGGCCCAAAACTATTTACTGGGTTAGATGCAGTAAAAATTTAAATACACAGGCGTGAAGACACTGCTCCTAGGCCCAAAACAATTTACTGGGTTGGATGCAGTAAAAATGTAGATACACAGGCGGTGTAGCTAGCTTCACAGGCTGGCTACTCAGATGACTATCAGACAATGCTACTCGCCCAAAAGGTTCGGCTGAGCTAGATTACACCAAATGCTGTAACAAACACTTGCACAGCACTGGCACAGACCTGCCTGGCAAAAAGTGCTAGAAAAAGCTGTAACCTACCCTGAAAAAGGCTGATATTACAACTAGTCCTGACTCCTCCTGACTCCCTAAACCTATCTCTCTGAAAAGTCGCTCCCAAAATAGACTCTTAGTCTGTATAGCGCCCACAGCAGCAGCGGTGTCGTCTAACAGTAAGCTGCAGCAGTGAGGAAATTGTGACGATGGGGCAAATGGCTGGATCTTAGAGGGCTAGGACACGTGACATACACAGCCAATGACACATGCCCTTGCTTGTGTGCATCACATGCACATTGCTGTGTGTGTGCACTGCTGATAGGCTGAGAGACTGCACCGTCCCACTGTAAATGCGGGAAAGAAAAAATAAAGAAGATCGGCATTATTTCAGCACAGATCTATCAAACCCCCCCCCCCTGCCCACTATGCACTGAAACTGTCTATTAACAATGATAAACAGTTTTAATGTGCAAATCAAGTTAGGCTTTTGGTGAATGAACAGTTATCGAACAGAAACTCGAACAGCCGAATTTTGAGCAAATTGTTCGAGTTCGACAAACGACTCGAACACCGCCCAAAACAGCTCAAATTTGAAATTGGCGAACAGTTCGACTCGAACACCACTCATCTCTATTCAGGATTGGTCGCACACAGACCGTGGGACGTCATATTCAGTACTGGCCACACCAGGACCAGGGATTTGGGTACAGGACACTGGTCACACTGGGACAAGGGGTTTGGGTTCAGGATACTGCCCACACCAGGACCAAGGATTCAGATTTCAGATGCTGGCCAAACCAGGACCAGGGATTTGGGTTCAGGACACTGGCCACCCCGGGACCAGGGATTCAGGTTTAGGACGTGCAATTCACCCTATCCTATCCTACATGATCCTTTCAGCATAATCTCTTCCTAAGTGCTGCTAACAGCAGTATTACTATTTATTATCATTAGCCCTTAAGAAGGCCTCTTGTTGTACTTAGCATAAATATAAATGTGGTGGAATACCTGGCTAATACGCAGCTACAATTCTGTCCCTCCCTCACCAGCGCCCCTCCCTGCGCTGCTTCTTTCCAGGGTACAGTGTGCTGAGCATGGCATCATGGGTCTTATATAGACCTGATGACGCTATGCGGCCAGCCAATCACAGTAATGCCACAACCAAGATGGCTATGGTATTCCAATGACTGGCAGAGAATCGTCACATGTTCACTGGACATCTAAAAATTGCCAAACATGCGGGGCGGGGACTCAAGCTCCTGCTTGAGCATTCAAAAAATACTCGCCGAGTAACGAGCATCCTGAGCACACTGATGCTCGAGCGAGTAACGACTCGTGATGAGCATGCACGCTCATCACTAGTAATGGATCAAAAAATATTTTTTTATTGATTTAGAAAGTTTCAAAAATAGCAAAGGGAAACCTAAAATATAACGTTTAATAAATACTAATTAAAAAACTATACGACACAACATATAACAACAAACTCGTACATTGACCACAAAGGTCAATCGGACAAGGAACTGATAAACAGTCCAAAGAGAAATATTCAGTAGTCAAATTTGGTGCCCTACACAGCCTTCAGGGTTATTGTTACAACATACACCTTATCAGGTAAAGCAGAGGAACCAAAAATACAAATATGTGCTACTGTTATTCACAAAGAATATTTCTTAAAGCTTTCCATAAGGTGAAAAGACAACACCGCTGGTTATCACCAATAAGAAGCCTCAAATACACGGGGGTACACATAGAGCTATTGAAACGATCTCACTCAAATGTGATGGTGCAGCATACTGAAATGTGTTCCCCATGTCTGGATAAGAGTCCTATGGATCAAATTCCATCCATCTAGGATCCGTTGGACTCCAAGACCACCTCCTGCATTCTAGACCACCTCCCTATGCGTTTCATCTCAGGGAAGAATCATCAGGGGACAGGGTAGTCAGTACGTGGTCAGGAATTGAAGGAGTGCTCAAACGAGACAAAAAATCTCCAGGGAGCCTCTCATCAATCCATTCAAGAATGGCGTCTCTTTTATAAGGTACTCCTATCAGAGGTAATGCCTATTCATCCAGAACAGCTGAAATACAGCCGATCAGTCCTGGGCTTACCGCCGACACCCAGTGGTCTGACTGACCCTTGGTGATCCAGGGTTAATGGCGGCGACCCATGTCCCACGTGGGATGCACGCCAGAGGCGGCATGTATCAGGTACACTTCCGTTCTGTAGTGAAGGGTGCGCACCTCTGACTCATAGCGGTGAGTCATTGTCATGCGCAGAGACTCTAGAACGCAAGCGGCAGTGAATCTTCCTGGGCGCGCGCATCTGACTCGGCATAGTGAGTCACTACCATGCGCCTGGAACACAAGCGGCAGTGAATACACTTCTGCCTGGGCGCGCAGCGTCTGACTCGGCAAAGTGAGTCACTACCGTACGCCTGGAACACAAATGGGAAGGGGGCGTGGATCTTTCTATGACCAGTAAAGGTCCAATGCTTCCAGCTCTGGCGCCAGGTATACTAAACACCCGGATAGTATGGCATTAACCGGCAGCCAGCAGAAATCAACGCAGACAGCGCTCATCCACCCGCCGCTCCCAAGTTCAAACCCACACAGCACATCATTGTGCCACCCCACCTTTTCATATGATTGTACCCTAAAATAAAGTTAAATCGGCATCATGGAAAATTACATCCCCCGAATCTCTTATAATATGAGACATAACACACCATTTAGTGCACCGCACAAAAAATGGAATCATCCTGTTATATGTCTTTTTGAACTGGGGGGAAGGGGAAACTAAGTGCCGTAACTGTTAAGTGGGGAAAAAAAAGGGGGAAAAACACTTCATTCATAAGGAAGACGGACCACTGAGCTTGGAAAATAAGCAATAGGCAGTTGTGTCTTACAGAGGAGAGAAAATAATAAAAAATCTTCTCTTCTCAACTTGAGGCTCCCAGGAGTCCCAGGTCTAAAACATAGAACGACCCGGGGCACAAAAGTGCCTGATATGCATATCAGCATGAAATAACGAGTATTTTGGCTGGCTTCAAAAAATACGACATGGACAGACAGACAAAAACCCACAAGGTACAAGGACATCCGAGGGGAAGGGAGATGATGAGGAGGGAGAGGCAAACCAGGCACCAGGTCCACAGGAAAACCCAACCTATCACGGGCCATAATGGGAAAGAAAAGAAAACGGAAAGACTGAATTAATGACAGGTACGGGAGGCAAGCCTAAGTGTAGCCCTGATGACATACTATACTACCTCCACCCTACCTAACAGCGGAAGTTGGCACCCTAGACCTGTGCAGTGGCGCCCCGACTCAACGGCGGCTATCCCTGACTGATATACCCTGTTAGTGCCCTTACCGCTTAGTGCCCTTATCCTTACTACTGGGATAGACACTAACCACTGGCTCACTGAGGTCAAGGACATTTTTTCTGATCGAGAATTCCAACAAAAAAGTATACTCCATCTTTTAACTCTGCCTTCAGGGAACTCACACGAGTGTATAAAAATCAAACTTTAAAGCGGTAAGGGCACTAACAGGGTATATCAGTCAGGGATAGCCGCCGTTGAGTGCCAACCTCTGCTGTTAGGTAGGGTGGAGTAATCATAACTAAAAAAGCCATGCAAGAAAATGACACGTGGCTCATGGAATGCAAATATATATCAAATTTATTAATAATTACATAAACATAATTCATAATACCAGAATACCTCAAAAATGCAACAAAAACACCATACGGCTAAGGCATGATAATATTTCCAACTTAGTGCTACATCTCACTTCTATTGGCCAATATATATATATCATATATCACAGCCTGATACTCACAACAGTGACCTTTACTAAAATAGCATTAACAGGAACCAACTGGACCATCAGGACCTAGATGGAAAGTGTGCCAGAGGGACACTGCAGTACCAGGACTGATCTGTTTGAAGTCAATAGACCAAGTAAGAATCTATAGCGTTAAATGAATAAAGATGTATTACCCGTGGTTTGCCTTTGCCTCGGTGAAAAGTCCCACCCCGACGCGCGTTTCGCCTGTTTTTCTTCCGGGGCGTGTATAGTGAGGGAGGTAGGTGGTCTATTTAAATGCCCGGTGACCAATGAACATTTGCGCTTGGCACGCAACAATATCCAGGCAATGAGCAGGGACCAATCGCTAGTCAGTGTTGTTGGTAACGGTCGTCATGGGTCTTAATGTGAGTCACAACTGCCGGGCATGATGGCGCATCCGGTTCCGAGTCCGTCTCCAAACAAGGGCGTCCGAGCGCCGGTCAAGGCGTCTCTTATGTTTGCTCTGCCGGGCTGTGCGCATGCGCGACTTGGACCGCTCCGGAGCGTCCTGCTTCGGTCATCTGGGGGGACGCTGGACTTCCGTTGGGCGTTCCGCTCTCCGGAACTCTGCGTCTCCTTGACCGGCGCTCGGACGCCCTTGTTTGGAGACGGACTCGGAACCGGATGCGCCATCATGCCCGGCAGTTGTGACTCACATTAAGACCCATGACGACCGTTACCAACAACACTGACTAGCGATTGGTCCCTGCTCATTGCCTGGATATTGTTGCGTGCCAAGCGCAAATGTTCATTGGTCACCGGACATTTAAATAGACCGCCTACCTCCTTCACTATACACGCCCCCGGAAGAAGAACAGGCGAAACGCGCGTCGGGGTGGGACTTTTCACCAAGGCAAAGGCAAACCACGGGTAATACATCTTTATTCATTTAACACTATAGATTCTTACTTGGTCTATTGACTTCAAACAGATCAGTCCAGGTACTGCAGTGTCCCTCTGGCACACTTTCCATCTAGGTCCTGATGGTCCAGTTGGTTCCTGTTAATGCTATTTTAGTAAAGGTCACTGTTGTGAGTATCAGGCTGTGATATATGATATATATATATATTGGCCAATAGAAGTGAGATGTAGCACTAAGTTGGAAATATTATCATGCCTTAGCCGTATGGTGTTTTTGTTGCATTTTTGAGGTATTCTGGTATTATGAATTATGTTTATGTAATTATTAATAAATTTGATATATATTTGCATTCCATGAGCCACGTGTCATTTTCTTGCATGGCTTTTTTAGTTATGATTAGTCCACGGAATGTGACCAAGCTTGTTTTGGCGTTAGGTTAATTGGATTAATATGTATATATAGGTAGGGTGGAGGTAGTATAGTATGTCATCAGGGCTACACTTAGGCTTGCCTCCCCTACCTGTCATTAATTCAGTCTTTCCGTTTTCTTTTCTTTCCCATTATGGCCCGTGATAGGTTGGGTTTTCCTGTGGACCTGGTGCCTGGTTTGCCTCTCCCTCCTCATCATCCCCCTTCCCCTCGGATGTCCTTGTACCTTGTGGGTTTTTGTCTGTCTGTCCATGTCGTATTTTTTGAAGCCAGCCAAAATACTCGTTTTTTCATGTTGATATGCATATCAGGTACTTTTGTGTCCCGGGTCGTTCTATGTTTTAGACCTGGGAGCCTCAAGTTGAGAAGAGAAGATTTTTTATTATTTTCTCTCCTCTGTAAGACACAACTGCCTATTGCTTATTTTCCAAGCTCAGTGGTCCGTCTTCCTTGTGAATTAAGTGTTTCCCCCCCCCCTTTTTTTCCCCACTTAACAGTTAGTTTCCCCTTCCCCCGAGTTCAAAAAGACATATAACAGGATGATTCCATTTTTTGTGCGGTGCACTAAATGGTGTGTTATGTCTCATATTATAAGAGATTCGGGGGATGTAATTTTCCATGATGCCGATTTAACTTTATTTTAGGGTACAATCATATGAATAGGTGGGGTTGCACAATGATGTGCTGTGTGGGTTTGAACTTGGGAGCGGCGGGTGGATGAGCGCTGTCTGCGTTGATTTCTGCTGGCTGCCGGTTAATGCCATACTATCCGGGTGTTTAGTATACCTGGCGCCAGAGCTGTAAGCATTGGACCTTTACTGGTCATAGAAAGATTCACGCCCCCTTCCCATGTGTGTTCCAGGCGTATGGTAGTGACTCACTTTGCCGAGTCAGACGCGCGCGCCCAGGCAGAAGTGTATTCAATGCCGCTTGCGTTCCAGGCGCATGGTAGTGACTCACTATGCCGAGTCAGATGCGCACGCCCAGGAAGATTCACTGCCGCTTGCGTTCCAGAGTCTCTGCGCATGACAATGACTCACCGCTATGAGTCAGAGGTGCGCACCCTTCACTACAGAACGGAAGTGTACCTGATACATGCCGCCTCTGGCGTGCATCCCACGTGGGACATGGGTCGCCGCCATTAACCCTGGATCACCAATGAGGTTAGTCAGACCACTGGGTGTCGGCGGTAAGCCCAGGACTGATAGGCTGTATTTCAGCTGTTCCGGATGAATAGGCATTACCTCTGATAGGAGTACCTTATAAAAGAGATGCCATTCTTGAATTGATTGATGAGAGGCTCCCTGGAGATTTTTTGTCTCGGTTGAGCACTCCTTCAATTCCTGACCACGTACTGACTACCCTGTCCCCTGATGATTCTTCCCTGAGATGAAACGCGTAGGGAGGTGGTCTAGAACGCAGGAGGTGGTCTTGGAGTCCAACGGATCCTAGATGGATGGAATTTGATCCATAGGACTCTTATCCAGACATGGGGAACACATTTCAGTATGCTGCACCATCACATTTGGGTGAGATCGTTTCAATAGCTCTATGTGTACCCCCATGTATTTGAGGCTTCTTATTGGTGATAACCAGCGGTGTTGTCTTTTCACCTTATGGAAAGCTTTAAGAAATATTCTTTGTGAATAACAGTAGCACATATTTGTATTTTTGGTTCCTCTGCTTTACCTGATAAGGTGTATGTTGTAACAATAACCCTGAAGGCTGTGTAGGGCACCAATTTGACTACTGAATATTTCTCTTTGGAATTTTTTATCAGTTCCTTGTCCGATTGACCTTTGTGGTCAAAGTACGAGTTTGTTGTTATATGTTGTGTCGTATAGTTTTTTAATTAGTATTTATTAAACGTTATATTTTAGGTTTCCCTTTGCTATTTTTGTACTAATTTTTGGGCACCCATTTTTGTCTTTGAGTGGTTTATAACCCCACTTTTTTGCTATATTGTTTTAGAAAGTTTCACAGAAAAAAACATGATGTGACTTAAATTATGACATTTTGGCTTGTTTTCGAAACCTTAAATAATATGAATACTACTTGGATAACTCCTTTTCATACCCCACGCTTGGCCCCGATAAAATTTAAAAGCTTACACTCACCTCCCATACCGGTGCCATTTCTTCAGTGTCAACACTCGCTCTCTCTGGGGCTCCCATGCTGTTGTTGTGAAATGTGCCCCCAGCATCCCGGATTTCCACTTCATGTTCAATTTGTCTGAAGGCAGAGACAGTGACACTGATCAGGCACTGGGGTCACGTGTCAACATACGCATGAGAGCCCAGGGGCCACGAGTGCAAACACCACGGGAATGGTGTCAGCAATGGAGGTGAATATAACATATTTTATTTTATGAAGGCCAGGCATGGGGTATGAGAAGGGTTTGTCCTAGTAGTGGACATCCCGCTTAATCTCATAGTCATATATGTGTAGAAAAAAGGAAGGTTAGGAAATAAATGCAAACACCAGTACTGCAGTCATAGAGGAATATTGCAATGTGCTCATGTGGAAAGGCAACTAAGTGTGGCTCAAGGGAAACCTGTCAGTCGACTCATTCAGCCCACATCACAGGCAGCATTAATCAGATGCTCTTGTAATAGAAAGCTCCAGCATGCCCTTAGGCTATGAATAAAAGGTGTACATGGCTCAAAATGGGTAGGACAAGTGTTTTTCATGTTTTGCAGATGCTGGAGCTTTCGGTCACGACTCTGTTGTCAGGTGTTAGGACCAGGGGCTCCTTCCCTGTCCCTAATGCTACGGGCACCCTAGCTCACCCTGTTCCCTCGATTACTTCTTATGGTCAAGACGCCGGGGCCACGTACCTTGCCTTAGCACGTGAATCCACCTTCAGTTTGTACTCACTTCCCACCCAGGGAAGAGGGGAGTAGTAGTGTACCATAATACACCAACCAGACTAACAAGGTAATACGGACAGGGGTAATGGAAAATGCCAAATATATAAATATACTCACACAAACAACAAAAGTGCATTGGGGAGTGAAGGATTGGGTTAAACCAAAGTAGGAGAAGAAGTGGTATTTGTTATGATCCGGTGACCTTGGAGCAGCATGAAAACTTTCACTGGAGTAAGTGGTAACTATACTGACCGCAAATCCTGATCTTAACACCGCAACTAGAAGTAGCCATGGGGTGTACCTAACAAACCCTAGACACCTCGTCACAGCCGGAGGACTAAATACCCCTATAGATGGAAATAGGAATACTACCTTGCCTCAGAGCAGAACCCCAAAGGATAGGCAGCCCCCCACAAATATTGGCTGTGAGTAGGAGAGGAAAGACAAACACAGGCAGAAAACAGGATTTAGCAAAAGAGGCCACTCTAGCTAAAATAGGAAAGGATAGGACAGAGTTCTGTGCGGTCAGTATTAAAACCCTTCCAAAAATATCCACAGCAGATTATACAAAAAATTCCTCCATCTAACTAACGACGTGGAACGTATATCTGCAACTCCAGAGACTCCTACACTCAGAGCAGGAATACAATCAAAAAACAAGCACACAGCTTGTGTGCCATAGAAAAAGAAACAGACACTTATCTTTGCTGAATTGGCAGCTAAGCAGGAGAAGCCAGACAGAGATCCAACACTTCCCAAGAAACATTGACAACTGGCAAGGACTAATGAGTCCTGCAAACCTAAATACCCCAGTCAGAATTGCAATCAGCAGATACACCTGTCCAGGACTGCAGCCCAGGGACAACTGCATTACCACCTACAACCACCGGAGGGAGCCCAAAAGCAGAATTCACAACAGTACCCCCCTTGAGGAGGGGTCACCGAACCCTCACCAGAGCCCCCAGGCCGATCAGGATGAGCCAGATGAAAGGCACGAACCAAATCAGCGGCATGGACATCAGAGGCAAAAACCCAAGAATTATCCTCCTGGCCATAACCCTTCCATTTGACAAGGTACTGAAGCTTCCGCCTCGAAAAACGGGAATCCAAAATCTTCTCAACAACATATTCCAACTCCCCATCAACCAACACAGGGGCCGGAGGATCAACAGAGGGAAAAACGGGCTCCACATATTTCCACAATAAAGATCTATGGAAGACATTATGGATCGCAAAAGAGGCCGGAAGCGCCAGTCGAAAAGACACCGGCTTAATAATCTCAGAAATCCTATAAGGACCAATAAACCGAGGCTTAAACTTAGGAGAAGAAACCTTCATAGGATCATGACGGGAAGACAACCAGACCAGATCCCCAACCCGAAGCCGGGAACCAACACACAGATGACGGTTAGCAAAACGTTGAGCCTCCTCCTGAGACAACACCAAATTGTCCACCACATGAGCCCAAATCTGCTGAAACCTGTCAACCACAGAATCTACACCAGGACAGTCAGAAGTCTCAACCTGCCCAGATGAAAAACGAGGATGAAAACCAAAATTACAAAAGAAAGGCGAAACCAAAGTAGCCGAACTAGGCCGATTATTAAGGGCAAACTTGGCCAACGGCAAGAAAGCCACCCAATCATCCTGATCAGCAGACACAAAGCATCTCAAATAAGTCTCCAAAGTCTGATTAGTTCGCTCGGTCTGACCATTTGTCTGAGGATGAAACGCAGAAGAAAAAGACAAATCAATGCCCAGCCTAGCACAAAAGGCCCGCCAAAACCTAGAAACAAACTGGGAACCTCTGTCGGACACAATATTCTCCGGAATACCATGCAAACAGACCACATGCTGAAAAAACAACGGAACCAAATCCGAAGAGGAAGGCAATTTAGGCAAAGGCACCAAATGAACCATCTTAGAGAACCGGTCACAAACAA
The DNA here is from genome assembly GCF_032444005.1 of Ranitomeya imitator. NCBI lineage: Eukaryota > Metazoa > Chordata > Amphibia > Anura > Dendrobatidae > Ranitomeya > Ranitomeya imitator. The sequence continues at coordinate 735,130,317 of NC_091284.1, read as the reverse complement.
CCCAGATAACCGACATCCTCTGGGAAACCGGAAGATCGGAAATAAAATCCATAGAAATATGCGTCCAGGGCCTCTCAGGGACCGGCAATGGCAAAAGCAACCCACTAGCACGGGAACAACAAGGCTTGGCCCACGCACAAGTCCCACAGGACTGCACAAAAGAACGCACATCAAGCGAAAAAGAAGGCCACCAAAAGGACCTACCAACCAAATCTCTGGTACCAAAAATGCCAGGATAACCAGCCAACACGGAACAGTGAACCTCAGAAATCACTCTACTAGTCCATCTGTCAGGAACAGTTTCCCCACAGGACAGCGGTCAGGTTTGTCAGCCTGAAATTCCTGAAGAACCCGTCGTAAATCAGGGGAAATGGCAGAAAGGACCACCCCTTCTTTCAGAATACCGACCGGTTCTAAGACCTCAGGAGAATCAGGCAAAAAACTCCTAGGGAGGGCATCAGCCTTAATGTTCTTAGAACCCGGAAGGTACGAGACCACGAAATTAAAACGGGGAAAAAAACAAGGACCATCGAGCCTGTCTAGGATTCAGCCATTTGGCAGACTCGAGGTAAATCAAATTCTTATGATCGGTCAAGACCACAATACGGTGCTTAGCTCCCTCAAGCAAATGCCGCCACTCCTCAAACGCCCACTTCATAGCCAACAACTCCCGATTGCCTACATCATAGTTGCGTTCAGCAGGCGAAAACTTACGGGAAAAGAAGGCACACGGTTTCATTAAGGAACCAACAGGATCCCTCTGAGACAAAACGGCCCCTGCCCCAATCTCAGAAGCGTCAACCTCAACCTGAAACGGAAGAGAAACGTCCGGTTGGCGCAACACCGGAGCAGAAGTAAATCGACGTTTAAGCTCCTGAAAGGCAGAGACAGCCGCAGAGGACCAATTCGCCACATCAGCGCCTTTCTTCGTCAAATCGGTCAAGGGTTTAACCACGCTGGAAAAATTAGCAATGAAACGGCGATAAAAATTTGCAAAACCAAAAAATTTCTGAAGGCTCTTCACGGATGTGGGCTGAATCCAATCATGAATGGCCTGAACCTTAACCGGATCCATCTCTATAGACGAGGGAGAAAAAATAAAGCCCAAAAAAGAAACCTTCTGCACCCCAAAGAGACACTTACACCCTTTCACAAACAGGGCATTGTCACGAAGGATCTGAAATACCATCCTGACCTGTTCCACATGAGACTCCCAATCATCGGAAAAAATCAAAATATCGTCCAAATATACAATCAAGAACTTATCAATATAAATCCGGAAAATATCATGCATGAAGGACTGAAAAACAAATGGAGCATTAGTGAGCCCGAATGGTATCACAAGGTATTCAAAATGGCTTTTGGGCGTGTTAAACGCAGTTTTCCTTTCATCACCCTGCTTAATACGAGCAAGATTATATGCCCCCCGAAGGTCAATCTTTGTAAACCAACTAGCTCCCTTAATCCAATAAAACAAAATTCTGAATGCATACTAACAAAAATCCGGGAAGAGAAAGAAAAGTAATCTCTATAGAAAACACCCGGATCATATATCCGCTCCAAAAGCTACTTATACAACAAGGAGAAAGACAACGGGAGCATATGGTAAATATATCCATAAAACATCTTTATTATTACAACCCAATAAAAAACAGTAATTGGACATCAGTAATTGTACCCACGACCATACACATGAAAAAGGGGGAAGACGACCCCCCCACACCTAACAACCCCAACCTACAATACAAGGTACTATAATTGTAAAACACATCACATGATATGTGTACTAGAAAATGAGAAGGGGAACAAAGCAATCAAAGCAGGGCCTGGCACCTAGCTAGGAATCAATAAAATAAGCTATAATAACTGCTGTGACTAGAAATGTGCCCCCACCCAAGGCATGTGTAGAGCCTAATGGACAGAATGGGGCCAGTCCAAAGTAACGGCCATAATGGCCCTATATGTACCCCAAGGAAAAACTGCCTATCAATAGCCCAACAAGGATGGGGAAGCGGTGGAGAAATAAAGAAGTAACAGCAGGAGACAGTATCTAGATTAGAGGTGCAGACCAACATGCCGTGACAGCTGAGAAAACCCCAACGGCCATAATAAAGCCCAAGGATAATTGCTTACCCGTGTAACTGGAGGGGAAGGAGATGAAGGGGGGAAAGGAATCCCACCGGTGGGAACGCCCCGACGCGCGTTTCGCGGCGTACACACGCCGCTTCCTCAAGGGGAAGTGTGGTGCGGTGAGAAAGGACCTTAGTAATATGCTGGTGAGGAGCCATTATATCCCTGCTCCAGAAAAAAACTTTTTTGGTACTGGTGGCCCTCGTCCTGGTTGCGTTCCATGCGGACACTGCCTCGCCTGCGCCAATGTCTTTCGCTGCTCCGATTTTACTTCTAGTGATGGTTCCAGAACTTTTCAGATCAGACAGCGTATATCCTGCGGCACCACCAATGTCATTTATTATGCTACTTGTCCGTGCCCCAGGATATACGTATTGTAGGTTGGGGTTGTTAGGTGTGGGGGGGTCGTCTTCCCCCTTTTTCATGTGTATGGTCGTGGGTACAATTACTGATGTCCAATTACTGTTTTTTATTGGGTTGTAATAATAAAGATGTTTTATGGACATATTTACCATATGCTCCCGTTGTCTTTCTCCTTGTTGTATAAGTAGCTTTTGGAGCGGATATATGATCCGGGTGTTTTCTATAGAGATTACTTTTCTTTCTCTTCCCGGATTTTTGTTAATATGCATTCAGAATTTTGTTTTATAGTAACTATTTCTGTGTGTTTCACAGTTGCTTCTGGTGCTATAATGGACTTTCGTGCACGAGACCGTACCTGGCGTGCACAACTTGATGAGGTACTCCATGACAGCACTGATGGGGGTAGTGATGGGACCACCAGAGAAATACAGGAGGTCATCACTCGATTCAAAGATCTATTGCGCAAAAGAACGCGCGTTTGGTGGAACCACCAATTCCTCGAGAAATATATTCAAAAAGATCTTATCCCGAGGGGACTTCGCATTCAAGTCTTCCCCTCTTTTCCGATAGATGACGAGGAATTCAGAGGCAAATGGGAGGATCTTACAAATTCGTGCTCTAAGGGATTTATGGTTCTCCTAAAAGAGTCAAATCAGAAATCGTTGGATATGATCGAAACTGAGATTGACGGGCTTCAAGCCATTTTACATAAAGATATGACGAGTGATGCCCTGAAAAGTTTAAATGACGAGGTTGATATGGAGTTACAGAGATGGGCTAAGGAGATCCAATCTTTTAAAGCAAAAAAATTCCAACGCGACATCCAGGACAAACAACAGTCGAGGGTGTATAGGTGGCAGAATCCCTCTGGACGTGCTCGTACCAGATCCAGAAATGGCTTTCAATCCAGGTCAAGGTCCACCTCCACCCGGTCCAATATATCTACATATGATGAGGATAGTGGCCTTGCCTCTAAATCTAATGGTCCTGTTGCCTCTGGTTCTGGGGATAGAAGAATGGCCACAAGGCAGTTCAGCAAGACCAAGACTTCTGGAGGGAAGGTTGCCCAGGTTGGTACACAGGGATGTCTACAAGTACTTAATCTTTCCACCCATACTCTCACAGAGGACCAAATTTATGTCCTCAGCAGGGGCCTGACATTTTCCCCTACAAATTCCTTCAATTATTTTGCGGCACTAAAGGACTTACATCTATTCTCCCGTAAACTCATCCTCAAGAAACTTCATTCTGGTAGAGATCTTACCTTGGGGATGAGTGAAATGGAGAGGGAGGCTCTTAGGGATTTGGAAGATTTGCTTGAGGAGCAACAGACACCAGATACGAGTAAACTTCCTCCGTCCACCCGTCCCAGATCGGCTAGGTTCCCCCCTTTGTCCTTGTCTCCAGCGATTGAAGTCTTCACTAAATTAGTTGGTGAGGACTTCAAGAAATTGTCTGCACGGCGGACATTTGACAACTTAACCTCTAGACAACGTCAAGCGATACAACAACTCCAGTCTATGAAGGATGTCGTTTTCAAACAAGCGGACAAAGGGGGGAACGTGGTGATCTGGCCGTGTGTTAAATACGAGCGGGAAGTTTTCCGGCAGCTCAGAGACTCTAATACGTACCTCAAGCTATCCTCCAACCCTACAACTCCCTATCTACGGGAATTACAGAATATTTTGATTGGGGCCCTCGATAACAATATCATCACTAAACAGGTCTTCGATGGCCTCATTGTCAAATCACCAAGGGTTCCGACTTTTTATTTATTGCCCAAAGTCCACAAGGATGCCCTCGACCCTCCGGGGCGTCCCATTGTGTCCGGGATTGATGGTCTATGTGATCCGGTCTGTCGCTTTATAGACTACTATCTCAAACCATTAGTGGAGACGTTACCGTCATTTGTTAAGGACACAACGGACGTCCTGACTAGGGTCGATGGCATCCTTGTGGACGAGGGAACTATATTTGTAACGGCCGACGTTGAAGGCCTATATACCTGCATTGAACATTCACATGGCTTAGCGGCCGTCCGCCGCTTCCTGGGGGCCTCCGACCTGGGCGGTCCTTTGTGTGAGCTGATTCTCGAGCTGGTGGGATATATTCTCACCCACAATTACTTTGTCTTTAAAGATAGTTTCTATCTACAGAAGCGCGGCACAGCCATGGGCGCGGCGTGTGCGCCCTCGTACGCTAACCTCTTCCTTGGCGCCTGGGAGAGGGAGATCGTTGGCGACGGGGGCCCACCGCTCGCTGCCCATGTGCTGTGCTGGTACCGTTACATTGATGACATTTTGTTTTTGTGGGGGGGATCTTCCCGCCAGCTCGAGGAATTTATGAGGAGCCTTAATGAGAACTTGTTTAATATACGGCTCACTTATAATTCAAGTAAAGCGGCGGTCGACTTCTTGGACATCCGTCTTGAGGTCGATCTTGACCGGCGCATCCAGACGGATGTGTACAGGAAGCCGACCGCTGTCAACTCTCTATTACATGCCTCCTCTGCTCACTATCCGGCCACCATTAGGGCCGTCCCGGTCGGACAGTTCCTCAGGGTGCGGCGGATTTGTTCCTCCGAGGCCCGTTTTGAGGCACAGGCCACCGATCTGAGGGACAGATTTGTGGCCCGCGGATACAGCCGTAGGTCAATTAAGGCCGGTTATGACCGGGCTCGTAAAACACCACGTAGCGATTTGCTACATCCTAATGCCCAACGTCGTGCGGTAGGTGGGGATGGTCGTATCAGATTCATCTCCACCTACAACCATGAATGGGAGAGTATGAGGTCTATTTTGAAAAAACATTGGCCTGTTCTTCAGGTTGAACCTTCCCTGTGTGCTGCCCTGGGCTCGTTTCCCCTTATGACCCCAAGGAGAGGCACGAACCTTAGTAATATGCTGGTGAGGAGCCATTATATCCCTGCTCCAGAAAAAAACTTTTTTGGTACTGGTGGCCCTCGTCCTGGTTGCGTTCCATGCGGACACTGCCTCGCCTGCGCCAATGTCCTTCGCTGCTCCGATTTTACTTCTAGTGATGGTTCCAGAACTTTTCAGATCAGACAGCGTATATCCTGCGGCACCACCAATGTCATTTATTATGCTACTTGTCCGTGCCCCAGGATATACGTTGGTCTTACGACCCGGGAACTTAGGGTTCGTGTTAGGGAGCATGTGCGGGACATTGGCGCGGCGAGGACGGTGCCAATAATGGCGGATCTCAAAACCATCCCCCGTCACTTCAAGTTGCATCATAATTGCAACGAGAAACTATTGAAAGTACGGGGGATTGATGTACTCCATTTGGGAGTTAGAGGGGGAGACAATAAAAAAAGATTAGCCCAGATCGAAACGAGGTGGATTGCCACGCTCGATACGGTTACTCCTAAGGGTCTTAATCAGTCCCTTAGTTTTGCTCCCTATCTCTAATTTCATATTGTCATCCTGGTTGTGTCCCATCCTTTTTGTTCCACCATATCTCATCGGTGGTTTTTGTTGTTTTTAATTGTTTTTTAATTATTTTATTGTGTTCCTTATTATCAGTAGGTATCTCCGGTGAGCCCTGTGTTGTGACCTCTCTGGCCCTTGGCCAAGTCTTATACCGTCATCTTCTGTCTTAATCATCAGTGCCAGCTCTATATGTGGACATTATTGGAAGGATCCCTCCTTATTCCTGCATATTCTATCACAAGATCTATGGAGCGACCCACAGAATATGCTGTATGATCTTGGTCTTACAATGGACTGACCCACGCTATCTTACTGCATTAGTGCTATTTATGTAAACTTTTTATTTTGAGTAAAAATGTACATATATCCACATATGATATGCATAGTTGTGCTCTAGTTCATTATTTATTTCCTTCCTTAAAATTTGATTTCCTCCTGGGTCACCTGACTTTTCTGGCACGCCCCCTTATGGCGGAGCGCATCGCCTTGTATGCGGTCGGCTTTGGCGGGTGGACAGGTGCCCTCCATATCCGGGGCGGTGTGCTTTGTTTGGCACCTGTGTTCGGTTGGGCGCCGTGTCTTCGTGTCAGGCTGTATCGCCGCAATGCGCATGCGCCGATAGCGCCATTCGGATTGGCTGTCATGGGACATGTGACCGGCGTCAGGAGGGTTATAGACAGGTCCTTTCTCACCGCACCACACTTCCCCTTGAGGAAGCGGCGTGTGTACGCCGCGAAACGCGCGTCGGGGCGTTCCCACCGGTGGGATTCCTTTCCCCCCTTCATCTCCTTCCCCTCCAGTTACACGGGTAAGCAATTATCCTTGGGCTTTATTATGGCCGTTGGGGTTTTCTCAGCTGTCACGGCATGTTGGTCTGCACCTCTAATCTAGATACTGTCTCCTGCTGTTACTTCTTTATTTCTCCACCGCTTCCCCATCCTTGTTGGGCTATTGATAGGCAGTTTTTCCTTGGGGTACATATAGGGCCATTATGGCCGTTACTTTGGACTGGCCCCATTCTGTCCATTAGGCTCTACACATGCCTTGGGTGGGGGCACATTTCTAGTCACAGCAGTTATTATAGCTTATTTTATTGATTCCTAGCTAGGTGCCAGGCCCTGCTTTGATTGCTTTGTTCCCCTTCTCATTTTCTAGTACACATATCATGTGATGTGTTTTACAATTATAGTACCTTGTATTGTAGGTTGGGGTTGTTAGGTGTGGGGGGGTCGTCTTCCCCCTTTTTCATGTGTATGGTCGTGGGTACAATTACTGATGTCCAATTACTGTTTTTTATTGGGTTGTAATAATAAAGATGTTTTATGGATATATTTACCATATGCTCCCGTTGTCTTTCTCCTTATAGCTCCCTTAATCCTAGCAAACAAATCGGTAAGCAAAGGTAAAGGGTATTGAAACTTGACCGTGATTTTATTCAAGAGGCGATAATCAATACAGGGTCTCAAGGAACCATCTTTTTTAGCAACAAAAAAGAACCCTGCTCCCAATGGTGAAGAAGATGGCCGAATATGCCCTTTCTCCAAAGACTCCTTAATATTGCTCCGCATGGCGGTATGTTCAGGCACAGACAGGTTGAAAAGTCAACCCTTAGGAAACTTACAGTCTGGAAAGAAGTCAATAGCACAATCGCAGTCCCTGTGCGGTGGAAGGAAACTGGACTTGGGCTCATCGAATAGATCCTGAAAATCAGACAAAAACTCTGGAATTTCAGAAGAGGAAGAAGAGGAGATTGACATCAAAGGAACATCATTATGAACCCCCTGACAACCTGAACTAGTCACAGACATGGACTTCCAATCCAACACAGGATTATGTACTTGCAACCACGGAAAACCCAGCACGAGAGCATCATGCAAATTATGCAACACCAGAAATTGACAATCTTCCTGATGGGCTGGCGCCATGCTCATGGTCACCTGTGTCCAAAACTGGGGCTTATTTTTAGCCAAGGGTGTAGCATCAACGCCCCTTAAAGGAAGAGGGTTCTGCAAAGGCTGCAAGGGAAAACCACAACGCCTGGCAAACTCAAAGTCCATTAAGTTCAAGGCGGCGCCTGAATCCACAAACGCCATGACAGAAAATGATGACAATGAGCAGATCAAGGAGACAGATAACAGAAATTTAGGTTGTACAGTACTGATGGTAAATGAACTAGCGATCCTCTTTGTCCGCTTAGGGCAGACTGAAATGACATGAGAAGCGTCGCCTGTTATAACCTGGTGGTCAGGACAATAATGGACCTGGTGGTTAAGAGCACACGGAATGACCTGATAGTCACTGATAATAAAGGACGAGCTCTGGGACGTAGGAACTCTGCTGACCGCAATCCCTAATCCTATCACACACACTAGAAATAGCCATGGATTGCTCCTAACGCTCCCTATGCAACTCGGCACCGCATAAGGAACTAGCTAGCCCTGAAGATAGAAAAATAAAGCCTACCTTGCCTCAGAGAAATTCCCCAAAGGAAAAGGCAGCCCCCCACATATAATGACTGTGAGTAAAGATGAAAATACAAACACAGAGATGAAATAGATTTAGCAAAGCGAGGCCCGACTTACTGAACAGACTGAGGATAGGAAAGGTTGCTTTGCAGTCAGCACAAAAACCTACAAAAAGACCACGCAGAGGGCGCAAAAAGACCCTCCGCACCGACTCACGGTGCGGAGGCGCTCCCTCTGCGTCCCAGAGCTTCCAGCAAGCAAGACAACAATAAAAATAGCAAGCTGGACAGAAAAATAGCAAACCAAAGAAAAACAAGCAGGAAACTTAGCTTCTGCTGGGAAGACAGGTCACAAGAATGATCCAGGAGTGAACTAGACCAATACTGGAACATTGACAGGTGGCATGGAGCAAAGATCTAAGTGGAGTTAAATAGAGCAGCCAGCTAACAAATTAACCTCATCACCTGTGGAAGGAAACTCAGAAACACCCACCAGAGGAAGTCCATGGACAGAACCAGCCGAAGTACCATTCATGACCACAGGAGGGAGCCCGACAACAGAATTCACAACAGTACCCCCCCCTTGAGGAGGGGTCACCGAACCCTCACCAGAGCCCCCAGGCCGACCACGATGAGCCAAATGAAAGGCACGAACAAGATCGGCAGCATGAACATCAGAGGCAAAAACCCAGGAATTATCTTCCTGACCATAACCCTTCCACTTGACCAGGTACTGGAGTTTCCGTCTCGAAATATGAGAATCCAAAATCTTCTCCACCACATACTCCAACTCCCCCTCAACCAACACCGGGGCAGGAGGATCAATGGATGGAACCACAGGTGCCACGTATCTCCGCAATAACGACCTATGGAACACATTATGGATGGCAAATTTTCAGGAAGGGCCAAACAAAATGACACAGGATTGATAACCTCAGAAATCTTATACGGACCAATGAAACAAGGCTTAAACTTAGGAGAGGAAACCTTCATAGGAACATAACGAGACGACAACCAAACCAAATCCCCAACACGAAGTCGGGGACCCACACAGCGCCGGCGGTTAGCGAAACGTTGAGCCTTCTCCTGGGACAATGTCAAATTGTCCACCACATGAGTCCAAATCTGCTGCAACCTATCCACCACAGTATCTACACCAGGACAGTCCGAAGACTCAACCTGCCCTGAAGAGAAACGAGGATGGAAACCAGAATTGCAGAAAAACGGCGAAACCAAAGTAGCCGACCTGGCCCGATTATTAAGGGCGAACTCAGCCAAAGGCAAAAAGGACACCCAATCATCCTGATCAGCAGAAACAAAGCATCTCAGATATGTTTCCAAAGTTTGATTAGTTCATTCGGTTTGGCCATTTGTCTGAGGATGGAAAGCCGAGGAAAAAGACAAATCAATGCCCATCCTAGCACAAAAGGATCGCCAAAACCTCGAAACAAACTGGGAACCTCTGTCAGAAACGATGTTCTCCGGGATACCATGTAAACGAACCACATGCTGGAAAAATAATGGCACCAAATCAGAGGAGGAAGGCAATTTAGACAAAGGTACCAAATGGACCATCTTAGAAAAGCGATCACAAACCACCCAAATGACCGACATCTTTTGAGAGACGGGGAGATCTGAAGTAAAATCCATAGAAATATGCGTCCAGGGCCTCTTCGGGACCGGCAAGGGCAAAAGCAACCCACTGGCACGAGAACAGCAGGGCTTAGCCCGAGCACAAGTCCCACAGGACTGCACAAAAGAACGCACATCCCGTGACAAAGACGGCCACCAAAAGGATCTAGCCACCAAATCTCTGGTACCAAAGATTCCAGGATGCCCAGCCAACACTGAACAATGAATCTCGGAGATAACTCTACTAGTCCATTTATCAGGGACAAACAGTTTCTCCGCTGGGCAACGGTCAGGTCTATCAGCCTGAAAATTTTGCAGCACCCGCCGCAAATCAGGGGAGATGGCAGACAAAATTACCCCCTCTTTGAGAATACCCGCCAGCTCAGGAACACCTGGAGAGTCAGGCACAAAACTCCTTGACAGGGCATCAGCCTTCACATTCTTAGAGCCCGGAAGGTACGAAACCACAAAATCAAAACGGGAGAAAAATAACGACCATCGAGCCTGTCTCGGATTCAACCGTTTGGCAGACTCAAGATAAGTCAAATTCTTGTGATCTGTCAAGACCACGACACGATGCTTGGCTCCTTCAAGCCAATGACGCCACTCCTCGAATGCCTACTTCATGGCCAACAACTCTCGATTACCAACATCATAATTACGCTCAGCAGGCGAAAACTTTGTAGAAAAGAAAGCACATGGCTTCATCACCGAGCCATCAGAACTTCTTTGTGACAAAACAGCCCCTGCTCCAATCTCAGAAGCATCAACCTCAACCTGAAACGGGAGCGAAACATCTGGCTGGCACAACACAGGGGCAGAAGAAAAACGACGCTTCAACTCCTGAAAAGCCTCTACAGCCGCAGAAGACCAATTGACCACATCAGCACCCTTCTTGGACAAATCAGTCAACGGTTTAGCAACAGTAGAAAAATTAGCGATGAAGCGCCGATAAAAATTAGCAAAGCCCAGGAACTTTTGCAGGCTCTTCACAGATGTCGGCTGAGTCCAATCGTAAATGGCCTGGACTTTAACAGGGTCCATCTCGATAGTAGAAGGGGAAAAAATGAACCCCAAAAATGAAACCTTCTGAACTCCAAAGAGACACTTTGACCCCTTCACAAACAAGGAATTCGCACGAAGGACCTGGAACACCATTCTGACCTGCTTCACATGAGACTCCCAATCATCCGAAAAGACCAAAATATCATCCAAATACACAATCAGGAATTTATCCAGGTACTCTCGGAAGATGTCATGCATAAAGGACTGAAACACTGATGTAGCATTGGAAAGCCCGAATGGCATAACCAGGTACTCAAAATGGCCCTCGGGCGTACTAAATGCTGTTTTCCATTCATCGCCTTGTTTAATACGCACAAGATTATACGCCCCTCGAAGATCTATCTTGGTGAACCAACTAGCCCCTTTAATACGAGCAAACAAATCAGACAGCAATGGCAAAGGATACTGAAATTTGACTGTAATTTTATTAAGAAGGCGGTAATCAATACAAGGTCTCAAAGAACCATCCTTCTTGGCCACAAAAAAGAACCCTGCTCCTAACGGTGATGACGACGGGCGAATATGGCCTTTCTCCAAGGATTCCTTTATATAACTCCGCATAGCGGCGTGTTCTGGCACAGATAAATTGAACAATCGGCCCTTAGGAAACTTACTACCAGGAATCAAATTAATTGCACAATCGCAATCCCTATGAGGAGGTAGGGCACTGGCTTTGGGCTCATCAAATACATCCCGATAATCCGACAAAACTCTGGAACTTCAGAAGGAGTGGAAGACGAAATAGACAAAAATGGAACATCACCATGTACCCCCTGGCAACCCCAGCTGGACACAGACATAGATTTCCAGTCCAATACTGGATTATGAACCTGTAGCCATGGCAACCCCAAAACAACCACATCATGCAGATTATGCAACACCAGAAAGCGGATATCCTCCTGATGTGCAGGAGCCATGCACATGGTCAATTGGGTCCAGTACTGAGGCTTATTCTTGGCCAAAGGCGTAGCATCAATTCCTCTCAATGGAATAGGATACTGCAAGGGCTCCAAGAAAAAACCACAGCGCCTAGCATACTCCAAGTCCATCAAATTCAGGGCAGCGCCTAAATCCACAAATGCCATAACAGAATAGGATGACAAAGAGCAAATCAGAGTAACGGACAATAGAAATTTAGACTGTACCGTACCAATGGTGGCAGACCTAGCGAACCGCTTAGTGCACTTAGGACAATCGGAGATAGCATGAGTGGAATCACCACAGTAAAAACATAGCCCATTCCGACGTCTGTGTTCTTGCCGTTCAGCTCTGGTCAAAGTCCTATCACATTGCATAGGCTCAGGCCCATGCTCAGATAGTACCGCCAAATGGTGCACAGCTTTACGCTCACGCAAGCGTCGATCGATCTGAATGGCCAAAGACATAGACTCACTCAGACCAGCAGGCATGGGAAATCCCACCATGACATCCTTAAGGGCTTCAGAGAGACCCTTTCTGAAGATTGCTGCCAGGGCACATTCATTCCACTGAGTGAGCACAGACCACTTTCTAAACTTCTGACAATATATCTCCGCTTCATCCTGACCCTGACACAGAGCCAGCAAGATTTTCTCTGCCTGATCCACTGAATTAGGTTCGTCATAAAGCAATCCAAGCGCCAGGAAAAACGCATCAACATCACGCAATGCCGGATCTCCTGGCGCAAGGGAAAATGCCCAGTCTTGAGGGTCACCACGTAACAAAGAAATAATGATCTTTACTTGTTGAACAGGGTCACATGAGGAGCGAGGTTTCAAGGCAAGAAACAATTTACAATTATTTTTGAAATTCAAGAACTTAGATCTATCACCAAAAAACAAATCAGGAATTGGAATCCTAGGCTCTGACATCGGATTCTGAACCACAAAATCTTGAATGTTTTGTACCTTTGTGGTGAGATTATCCATCCAAGAGGACAGACCTTGAATGTCCATGTTTACACCTGTGTCCTGAACCACCCAGATGTAAAGGGGAAAAGAGAGACAAAACACACTGCAAAGAAAAAAAAATGGTCGCAGAACTTCTCTTATCCCTCTATTGAGATGCATTAGTACTTTGGGCCAACTGTACTGTTATAACCTGGTGGTCAGACAATAATGGACCTGGTGGTTAAGAGCACACGGAATGACCTGATAGTCACTGATAATAAAGGACGAGCTCTGGGACGTGGGAACTCTGCTGACCGCAATCCCTAATCCTATCACACACACTAGAAATAGCCGTGGATTGCTCCTAATGCTCCCTATGCAACTCGGCACAGCCTAAGGAACTAGCTAGCCCTGAAGATAGAAAAATAAAGCCTACCTTGCCTCAGAGAAATTCCCCAAAGGAAAAGGCAGCCCCCCACATATAATGACTGTGAGTAAAGATGAAAATACAAACACAGAGATGAAATAGATTTAGCAAAGCGAGGCCCGACTTACTAAACAGACTGAGGATAGGAAAGGTTGCTTTGCGGTCAGCACAAAAACCTACAAAAAGACCACGCAGAGGGTGCAAAAAGACCCTCCGCACCGACTCACGGTGCGGAGGCGCTCCCTCTGCGTCCCAGAGCTTCCAGCAAGCAAGACAACAATAAAAATAGCAAGCTGGACAGAAAAATAGCAAACCAAAGAAAAACAAGCAGGAAACTTAGCTTCTGCTGGGAAGACAGGTCACAAGAACAATCCAGGAGTGAACTAGACCAATACTGGAACATTGACAGATGGCATGGAGCAAAGATCTAAGTGGAGTTAAATAGAGCAGACAGCTAACAAATTAACCTCATCACCTGTGGAAGGAAACTCAGAAACACCCACCAGAGGAAGTCCATGGACAGAACCAGCCAAAGTACCATTCATGACAACAGGAGGGAGCCCGACAACAGAATTAACAACAGTCGCCACAATAATAACACAACCTATTCTGACGTCTGAATCCTTGTCGTTCCGTTCTAGACAGAATCCTATCACACTGCATTGGCTCAGGAATCTGCTCTGAGGACAACGCCACAGCGCGCACAGTTCTGCGCTCCCGCAAGCGCCTGTCAATCTGAATGGCCAGAGACATAGAATCACTCAGACCGGAAGGCGTGGGAAACCCCACCATAACATCTTTAACGGATTCAGAAAGACCCTTTCTGAAAATTGCCGCCAAAGCATCATTATTCCATTTAGTCAACACAGACCATTTTCTGAATTTCTGACAATACAACTCTGCCGCCTCTTGACCCTGAGACAGGGCCAAAAAGGTCTTCTCAGCTTGATCCACAGCTTATGATTTCTCACAGCACATGCACTGCACACTTTTAGGATTCTCCCTTGCACAAGTATGAGATTTGTATACTTCTGGCCACATTCCAACTACACATGTCCAGCCTCGCTTAATTAATTTTACTTGAGTGAGGCCACACATGTCTTGTCAGCACTTGACTGTATGTATGCAAATCACCGGCACAAGAGAATCCTGACAGCGTGCAGTGCGCACTGTGAGAATTCAGAAGTCTGCAGTCACATAGAATGAATGCAGACTCATCAGAAACTTGGACAACCCCTTTAATGCTCCTAACAAATAAAAATATGAGAATTAGTCAGTATCACAAACAAAATTACATCCAGGTACCTGATAGATCACGTTGCCTCTGGAGTAATTTGCTTTCTTTTCTTCATCTTGTCCAGACCCCATGATGAGTTTTCTCATCAACAGCCCATCTCTGCAGACTTCCATCTTCTCCGGTCTTCTGCAGCACATCTCCACACAATGCCCTTAAAGAGAGCAGTATCATTACAATGCTCCAAAATAAAAATATCTGCCATACACTGAGCCTCTGAATAAATAATTGCTCCTCACTATATTCCCTGCACAAAATATGACCCCCACACTGTCCCTCTTATGGTGCATGCCCTCCACACTGTCCTTTCCTTTCCATACTGGGCCCCCTATTCACACTTGGTCCCCCCTCCTATAGAGCTCAGTCTCTATAATATGCCGCTTCACCATACTCCCCCTCCTCGGTATGCTGTGCCCAGGGGTGAACCTAGCCACACTGCTGCCTGAGGCGAAATTCAAAATGGCACCCCCCCAAACACATATACAGTATAGTCCCCCATAGGGCTCCCATCTCAGACACAATGTCCCCCCATACATTACATGAGTGATTACTATTGCACATTCTACAATAGGTCATAAATCAGACAGTATAGTCCTCCATACAGTATTCTGGGCACCACAGTGCTCCTTACAGAATAATGAGCCCCATATATGGCTACATAAAGTATAATGAGCCCCATATATTGCTCCATACAGTATTGTGGGCACCGCACAGCGCCCCATACAGAATAACATGCCCCATATATTGCTCCATACAGTATTGTGGGCACCGCACAGCGCCCCATACAGAATAACATGCCCCATATATTGCTCCATACAGTATAATGAGCCCCAAATATTGCGCCATACAGTATTGTGGGCACCGCACAGCGCCCCATACAGAACATGCCCCATGTATTGCTCCATACAGTATAATGAGCCCCATATATTGCTCCATACAGTATGAGCCCCACATGATGATCCATACTGTATAATGGCCACACAGTGCTCCATACTGTATAATGGCCACACATGATGCTCCATACTGTATAATGGCCACACAGTGCTCCATACTGTATAATGGCCACACATGATGCTCCATACTGTATAATGGGCACACATAATGCTCCAAACTGTATAATGGTCACACATGATGCTCCATACTGTATAATGGCCACACACAGTTACTTCTGCACACACGGCTGCGCTCCGTACACCTTGCAATCACGGCTCCACTCCGTACTCAGGCGGCTCTGCTCCATACACCTCGCACACACCCAGCTCTGCTCCATACACCTCACACACACAGCTCCGCTCTGTACACCACATACACATGCAGCTCTGCTCCGTTACATTGAATACACACCTGGCTCCGCTCCGTATACATCATACACACTCGGCTCTGCTCCATACACTTCATACACACACGGCTCCGCTCCATACACCTCATACACACACAGCTCCGCTCCATACACCTCATACACACACGGCTCCGCTCCATACACCTCGTACAGATTCAGCTCTGCTCCATACACCTCATACACACACGGCTCCGCTCCATATACCTCGTACACATTCAGCTCTGCTCCATACACCTCATACACACACGGCTCCGCTCTGTACACCTCATGCACACACAGCTCCGCTCCACATACCTCATATACACACAGCTCAGCTCCAATCACCTCATACACACACTTAACATGACAATCAGCACAGCAGAGTCCTGCAATCCAATGAGGTCCCGATCATGTGACCCCTGACTCCTCCCCTCCTGTGACCTCATCACAGGTCCTGTTTGCACAGAGCAGCCAAGGTGGTGCAGGGATGACCGGCTGATATTGCACACCATGGGTTGTGAGCAGGGGCACACTATTGACAGCAAATGTCAGGGATTATGGAGATTCAGCACCAGGTGTTCTGACCGATGCTCTGCCGCCCCCTGTCTTTCAGTGACGACTGCCACCTGAAGCAAAGGACTCAACTTGCCCCATGATAGCGGTGCCCCTGGCTGTGCAATAACACTGTCCCCCCTTGCCACCCCAAACATTACTCAGTCTCTATTCTGTGCCCACTCACACTTTTCTTCCCCATACTGTCTCCTCGCACGATTCCTCTAAATAGTCTACTTACATGTTTCCCCCTCCCTCTTCATACATTTACCCTCTCACATTCCATACTGCCTACTCACACATCCCTCTGACTCCCCATACTGTGTCTGCACCCATCCCATCACCCTCGCTCTCCATACTGTGTCCACATAAACTTTCCCCTTGCTCCTCACACTGTGTCTGCATGCATATCACATTCCTCATACTGTGTCTGCACCCTTACATGCCCCTCATCTCAGTTCTTCCTCCTCATATTGTGTCTTCAACTTTCACCGACTCCCCGTATTGTTTCTGCACCTGTCCCTTGCTTGCTCTCCAAACTTGTGCCCTCAAATCATTCTACACTAGATCTTCTCCAGCCCCGTTACACTAAACACTCCATCACAGCAAATCTCCCTCAGGTACCTTACACTAAATACCCTATAACAATAAGTCTCCCCCAGGCCTGTTTCACTAAATGCCACCGTTACACTAAATGCCCAATTACAGTAAATATTCCCCAGGCCCATTACAGTAAGTCTCCCACACACTTCAATAAATACTTCCAAGCAGTAAATACCTCCTCCACACACACAGTAAATATCCCCAAACAGTAAATACCTTCCCCATGGCAGTAAATACCCCACAGATAGTAATACCCCACACACACAGTAATACCTCCACAAACAATACACATCCCCCACAAACACACATACACAGTAATCCCCCTACAGTAAATACACACACAGTAATACCCCTCCACACACACAGTAAATGCACACGCAGTAATATCTCCCACAGTAAATACACACAGTAATACCTCCCACACACAGTAATACCCCAACAAACAGTAAATACACGCACAGTAATATCCTCTACACACAGTAATACCCCCTTACATAGGGGGCGGGATATTTGGCGGGAAGACAGAGCTTGCAGCAGTAGAAGGTTGACCCTTGCGCACACTGACTGTGAGGGACGTAGATTCTTGTGCCCGCTCACCCCGGTGACTGACGGTCTGACCCGCATCGTTCCGCTGACTGCTGTGAGTATGCGGCCTAAACCTGACCAGGCGAATCATCTAGAGCCGGGTAGCTTTATCCCTGCCACCACCACTGGACTGAGACACTTTCTGGTGGTGTCAGAGGCTGCTTCATACCACATATGTCATTCCGGTAACCTAGCACCTCACCTTGGGGAGCCAGGATACGCCACTTCTGTCAAGACACCGTGCATCAACTTTCTTCAGGAACAGGCTAGAGACTTGACGCGTCACCTATGGCACCACTGTGGGATTTCAAGCTTCCACAGCCCGGAAACCATTGGACTGATAAATTTACCTGTTTCATAACCATTTGTTCTCCCCCTGACGTTATACCCAGTGTTGCTCCTCCCTTAACCTCTTCTCTCCCTGCGAGGAGTATCCCTTTAACTCTTGTTCTGCCTCCTGCTCATTACTGCATCCCGCGTTCCTGCTATTTTATACTTGGCATAGTAGGCAGGATGCAGTTTAACAGCACGTAGGCAGCAGACCAAGCAGTTGGGGTGAGCCTTAGGTCCAGTATCACTCTGAATGCAATGCTGAACAATTTTGTTATGGAGCTGGACTGAATGCATGAGGGGGATGATGAGGATGCATCCCAAGACCCCTGCACTAGAAGCCGAGGTGGCCATGATGGCTTTAAATGGAGAAACCAGAGACTCAGTCATGACCCCCCAGGGAATGAGACACCTTTAGCAAAGTGCTACTGATTTGGGAGGAGACTCATGGGGACCCCACAGATGTAGGGGAGTTAAGAATGCATTTATTTAGCCATATGCAAAGGGAGAGGGAGACAGTGACTCAGTTCTTGAACGCTCTCCAGGAGATCCATACTGCTATCATTAAAAAAGATGGCAAAGGCATAGGACCGACTGACGTAATGTTGCGAGATCAGTTGGTGACAGGCTTGCGGGACTTGCTGGCGAAACAGACTCTGTGGATTCTACAACAATGGGAAAGTTCAACTACAAGGGGAACTAGGAGTCACTTGGCAGATGATGATTCCATAGATGCTGCTATCTAAGGTGGCTACCGAGGCACATGAGAGGGGAGCACACTTCAGCCAGGAGAAAACTTTTTAATGGCTATAGCGATTAATATACCATCCTCAACTAAAGCCCATAGTGTAAGAGACCTGTATGCAATGCAGAAGTTGTGAGTTGGCGAAACCACCTGAGCAGAGAGCGCCCATACAAACCATTGTGACGTCTGGCCCCCTGGAGGTGTTTATGATAGACTATCTGACTATCGGACCAGCGCATCAGGGGTGCGAGCATTGTTTGGTGATGACGGACCACTTCACGAAGTTCACTGCTGTGACCCCAACATGTGACAAAACTGCTGATTCATCCACGCATACCATCTGTAAAAACTTCATTCACGTATATGGCTGCCCAAAGCGAATTCATTCTGACCAGGGGGCCTGCTTTATGGGGAAAGTGATGGAAGAATTAAACAGTCTGTACAAGATTGATAAGTCTCACACCACGCTGTATCATCCTCAGGAAAATAGAACCTGTGAATGGTTGACCTGCACCCTAATTCAAATGCTGAGAACACTGGAAGAAGACCGGAGGGCTCGATGGCCCGAGTTTGTAGCCGAGTTAGTGTGGGTGTACAACAACTGCATCCATAGGACTACCGGTTCTACTCTGTATACCTTGCTATTTGGCTGTTCAGGTAAAGAAATCACCAAGCTGGAGCTGAATCTAGAGGAGGACTACCTGCAGACGAGGGTGTCCACCTGGGTTTGAGAACATTGCCAACGTTTACAGACTTTACATCACTTAGTGAGGACCAGATTTCAGGAATTGGGACATGCAAAAAAGACTCTGCTACAGGGGGACAGATCTCCAAGCTGGGGACTATGTACTAGTATGAGAAAAACATCCACGAGACAAACTAGAGTATCGGTGGGAGAAGTGGCATTTTTCATGTCAGTCTTAACGAGAGGTAGTGCTGGAGTCAGAGGAAATTTTCATTAAAGGGAACCTGTCACCCTCAAAATCGAAGATGAGCTAAGCCCACTGGCATCAGGGGCTTATCTACAGCATTCTGTAATGCTGGAGATAAGCCCCCGATGTATCCTGAAAGATGAGAAAAAGAGGTTAGATTATACTCACCCAGGGATGGTCCCGGTCTGGTTCTGGTCCGATGGGGGTCGCGATCCGGTCTGGGGCCTCCCATCTACTAACGATGACATCCTCTTCTTGTCTTTATGCTGCAGCTCCGGCGCAGGCGTACTTTGTATGCCCTGTTGAGGGCAGAGCAAAGTACTGTAGTGCGCAGGCACCGGGAACGGTCAGAGAGTCCCGGCACCTGCGCACTGCAGTACTTTGCTCTGCCCTCAACAGGGCAGACAAAGTATGCCTGCGCGAGAACCGCAGCATGAAAACAAGAAGAGGACGTCATCGTAAGAAGATGGGAGGCCCCGGATCGGACTGCGACGCCCATCGGACCGGACCGCAGCAGGACCGCCCCTGGGTGAGTATAATCTAACTTTAACAACTCTGCTGCTGGTATCACGGCATGGCCTCACATCTCTCACACAATCTTACCCACTGCACCAGGCCATGATGTGGTTTCTGTTTCATGCCAGCTCCATGTTCTGTGTCTCTGCTCTGTGCATGCTTCATGGCTATGTGTATAGGGGGCCGGCGCCTGAACTCTCTGGTTCTTATAGGAATCAGGTGCATCTGTCTAATCAGTTCCTGACCAATTACCAAGAGGCCTCCTGTATATAGTGCAGCTCCACCCTGTGGTCTGGGCCTGTGCAACTTACTCCCTCAGTCAGTTCTTAGCTGCTGAGGTGCCAGGTCCTGTCTTGGTTACTCTCTCTTGTCTGCCACCCAGGGGGGCGATGTACCCTGGTCTTGTCCTGTGTAGCCACCCAGTGGGGCTTAGTACCCTGGTCTCTGTCTTGTGTAGCCACCCAGCGGGGCTTCGTACCCTGGCCTATGTCTGCCACCCAGAGGGGCATCATACCCTGGCTTGTGTCTATGTCTCTGTGTCTTGTCTTGTTCCTGACTCTGTCTCAGTCTAGTCCTATTCCACTGTCTGTTTATTTCTGTCTTGGTTTGCCACAACCTGTGCTTCTGTGTCTCTCAGCTTTTCCCTCAGCTCTGCTCTCTGTAACTTTGCTCTGCACTCTGACCTTGCTTTACACTCTGTGGCTTTGCTCTCAGCTCTGCACTCTGACCTTGCTCCACACTCTGTGGCTCCGCTCTTTGCGGTTCTACCTGGCTCCGCTCTTTGCGATTCTACCTGGCTCCGCCTCCAGCGTCTCCACTCTTGGCTCCGCCTCCAGCATCTCTGCTCTTGGCTCCGCCTCCAGCATCTCTGCTCTTGGCTCCGCCTCCAGCGTCTCCGCTTTTGGCTCCGCCTCCAGCGTCTCCGCTCTTGGCTCCGCCTCCAGTGTCTCCGCTCTTGGCTCCGCCTCCAGCGTCTCCGCTCTTGGCTCCGCCTCTTGCGTCTCCGCTCTTGGCTCTGCCTTCTCCTTCTCTTCTCTTAGTTCCACCTTCTACTCGTACTCAGCCTCCTGCATTTCTGTTCTTGGTTCTAGCTCTTGTGCTTTCGCTCTGCATCCGCTCTTGCGGTCTTTCTCTACTTGTTACTTAGTCCTCCTGTCTGAACAGGTTCCTACCTTTTTCACATACCTGCCTGCAGACCGGTCCCTACCGGTTCTTCCTATGTTCCAGCCGTACCCGCCTGCCCACCAGAGAGCCAGCCGTGTCCGCCTGCCCGCCAGTGTCTCTGTTGTACCCGTCTGCCTGCCTGTGTCCCAGCCATGCCCGCCTGTCAGCCAGAGTGCCAGCCGTGCCCGCTCCGTTCCTTAGTGGGATCAGCAGCCACAGCCAGACATCACCCTGGAGTGGCACCTGGTAGCTTCCTACTGCACAAGTCTGACCTCACCATCAGAGGCTCCAGCGAACACCTAGGAAGCTACTTAGTTACGCCCCTTCCAGGGAAGTTTGGTCAGTGGTCCAGTGGGGCCACACCCCCGTATGCCCACGCCAACCAGTCTGGGCACGTGCGTGACACTAACCTCTTTTCTCATCTTTCAGGATACATCGGGGGCTTAGCTACAGCATTACAGAATGCTGTAGATAAGCCCCTGATGCCGGTGGGCTTAGCTCATCTTCGATTTTGGGGTGACAGGTTCCCTTTAAGAGATGAATTAAGAAATGTGTTGTGCGCCTTACCACAAATGTTAGTCGAGTCAGAGACTGGAGTGAGATTTCTAGCGTAAGAAATGCCACAACTCATTATGAATTACACAAGCTGTGGTGTCACACCCATGTTTCACCCTGTCCCGCCACAGCTGCACCCATTTTGGTAGAGCTGGATAAAACTGGCACGAAAGCGCCAAAAGTTTCACAATTTTGCGGTGTCCTTGAGATGATCAAAAATTTGCGACATATAGAATTTTACACCACACCTTGAAAAATAGGGGCCTTTCTATATCATCAAATATTCAGTGACTGGTCAGTAATAACAGTAATAACTGAAGTAACTGCAAGAGGTGTTAACCCCTTCCCGACCCATGACGCCACGTAGGCGTCATGAAAGTCGGTGCCAATCCGACCCATGACGCCTATGCGGCGTCATGGAAAGATCGCGTCCCTGCAGGCCGGGTGAAAGGGTTAACTCCCATTTCACCCGATCTGCAGGGACAGGGGGAGTGGTAGTTTAGCCCAGGGGGGGTGGCTTCACCCCCTCGTGGCTACGATCGCTCTGATTGGCTGTTGAAAGTGAAACTGCCAATCAGAGCGATTTGTAATATTTCACCTATTATAACGGGTGAAATATTACAATCCAGCCATGGCCGATGCTGAAATATCATCGGCCATGGCTGGAAATACTAATGTGCCCCCACCCCACCCCACCGATCGCCCCCGCAGCCCCCCGATCTGGCCGGTACACTGCTCCGGCTCCCCTCCGTCCAGTGCTCCGCTCCCCCCCGTGCTCTTGTCCGCTCCCCCCGTGCTCCAATCACCCCCCCGTGCTCCAATCACCCCCCCTGCACTCCGATCCACCCCCCCGGTGCTCCGTCCCACCCCCCCGTGCTCCATTCCAGCCCCCCCGTACTCCGTTCCACCCCTCCCGCGCTCCGATTCCCCCCCCGTGCTCCGATCCCCCCCCCGTGCTCCGATCCCCCCCCGTGGTCCCCCCCTGTGGTCCCCCCCACCCCATCATACTTACCGATCCAGCCGGGGTCCCGTCCGTCTTCTCCCTGGGCGCCGCCATCTTCCAAAATGGCGGGCGCATGTGCAGTGCGCCCGCCGAATCTGCCGGCCGGCAGATTCGTTCCAAAGTGCATTTTGATCACTGAGATATAATCTATCTCAGTGATCAAAATAAAAAAAATAATAAATGACCCCCCCCCTTTGTCACCCCCATAGGTAGGGACAATAAAAAAATAAAGAAATTTTTTTTTTCCACTAATGTTAGAATAGGGTTAGGGTTAGGGGTAGGGTTAGGGTTAGGGGTAGGGTTAGGGGTAGGGTTAGGGGTAGGGTTAGGGGTAGGGGTAGGGTTAGGGGTAGGGGTAGGGTTAGGGGTAGGGTTAGGGCTAGGGGTAGGGTTAGGGTTAGGGCTAGGGTTAGGGTTTCGGTATGTGCACACGTATTCTGGTCCTCTGCGGATTTTTCCGCTGCGGATTTGATAAATCCGCAGTGCTAAACCGCTGCGGATTTATGGCGGATTTACCGCGTTTTTTTCTGCGCATTTCACTGCGGTTTTACAACTGCGATTTTCTATTGGAGCAGTTGTAAAACCGCTGCGGAATCCGCACAAAAGAAGTGACATGCTGCGGAATGTAAACCGCTGCGTTTCCGTGCAGTTTTTCCGCAGCATGTGTACAGCGATTTTTGTTTCCCGTAGGTTTACATTGAACTGTAAACTCATGGGAAACTGCTGCGGATCCGCAGCGTTTTCCGCAGCGTGTGCACATACCTTTAGAATTAGGCTATGTGCACACGGTGTGGATTTGGCTGCGGATTCGCAGCAGAGTTCCATCAGGTTTACAGTACCATGTAAACATATGGAAAACCAAATCCGCTGTGCCCATGGTGCGGAAAATACCGCGCGGAAACGCTGCGTTGTATTTTCCGCAGCATGTCAATTCTTTGTGCGGATTCCGCAGCGTTTTACACCTGTTCCTCAATAGGAATCCGCAGGTGAAATCCGCACAAAAAACACTGGAAATCCGCGGAAAATCCGCAGGTAAAACGCAGTGCCTTTTACCCGCGGATTTTTCAAAAATGGTGCGGAAATATCTCACACGAATCCGCAACGTGGGCACATAGCCTTAGGGTTAGGGTTGGAATTAGGGTTGTGGTTAGGGTTAGGGGTGTGTTGGGGTTAGGGTTGTGGTTAGGGGTGTGTTGCGGTTAGGGTTGTGATTAGGGTTATGGCTACAGTTGGGATTAGAGTTAGGGGTGTGTTGGGGTTAGTGTTGGAGGTAGAATTGAGGGGTTACCACTGTTTAGGCACATCAGGGGTCTCCAAACGCAACATGGCGCCACCATTGATTCCAGCCAATCTCGTATTCAAAAAGTCAAATGGTGCTCCCTCACTTCCGAGCCCTGATGTGTGCCCAAACAGTGGTTTACCCCCACATATGGGGTACCAGCATACTCAGGACAAACTGCGCAACAATTACTGGGGTCCAATTTCTCCTGTTACCCTTGTGAATCTAAAAAAATGCTTGCTAAAACATAATTTTTGAGGAAAGAAAAATGATTTTTTATTTTCACGGCTCTGCGTTGTAAACGTCTGTGAAGCACTTGGGGGTTCAAAGTGCTCACCACATATCTAGATAAGTTCCTTGGGGGGTCTAGTTTCTAAAATGGGGTCACTTGTGGGGGTTTCTACTGTTTAGGCACACCAGGGGCTCTGCAAATGCAACGTGACACCCGTAGACCATTCCATCAAAGTCTGCATTTCAAAAGTCACTACTTCCCTTCTGAGCCCCGACGTGTGCCCAAACAGTGGTTTACCCCCACTCATGGGGTATCAGCGTATTCAGGAGAAACTGGACAACAACTTTTGGGGTCCAATTTCTCCTGTAACCCTTGGGAAAATAAAAAATTCTGGGCTAAATAATTATTTTTGAGGAAAGAAAACGTATTTATTATTTTCACGGCTCTGCATTATAAACTTCTATGAAGCACTTGGGGGTTCAAAGTGCTCACCACACATCTAGATAAGTTCCTTTGGGGGTCTAGTTTCCAAAATGGGGTCACTTGTGGGGGGTTTCTACTGTTAAGCCACATCAGGGGCTCTGCAAACGCAACGTGACGCCCACAGAGCATTCCATCAAAGTCTGCATTTCAAAACGTCACTACTTCACTTCCGAGCCTCGGCATGTGCCCAAACAGTGGTTTACCCCCACATATGGGGTATCAGCGTACTCAGGAGAAACTGGACAACAACTTTTGGGGTCCAATTTCTTCTGTAACCCTTGGGAAAATAAAAAATTCTGGGCTAAATAATTATTTTTGAGGAAAGAAAACGTATTTATTATTTTCACGGCTCTGCATTATAAACTTCTATGAAGCACTTGGGGGTTCAAAGTGCTCACCACACATCTAGATAAGTTCCTTTGGGGGTCTAGTTTCCAAAATGGGGTCACTTGTGGGGGGTTTCTACTGTTAAGCCACATCAGGGGCTCTGCAAACGCAACGTGACGCCAACAGAGCATTCCATCAAAGTCTGTATTTCAAAACGTCACTACTTCACTTCCGAGCCCCGGCATGTGCCCAAACAGTGATTTACCCCCACATATGGGGTATCAGCGTACTCAGGAGAAACTGGACAACAACTTTTGGGGTCAAATTTCTCCTGTTACCCTTGGGAAAATAAAAAATTGCAGGCTAAAAGATCATTTTTGAGAAAATAATTTTTTTTTTTTATTTTCATGGCTCTGCGTTATAAACTTCTGTGAAGCACTTGGGGGTTCAAAGTCCTCACCACACATCTAGATTAGTTCCTTTGGGGGTCTAGTTTCCAAAATGGTGTCATTTCTGGGGGATCTCCAATGTTTAGGCACACAGGGGCTCTCCAAACGTGACATGGTGTCCGCTAATGATTGGAGCTAATTTTCCATTTAAAAAGCCAAATGGCGTGCCATCCCTTCCGAGCCCTGCCGTGCGCCCAAACAGTGGTTTACCCCCACATATGGGGTATCAGCATACTCAGGACAAACTGGACAACAATATTTGGGGTCCAATTTCTCCTATTATCCTTGGCAAAATAGGAAATTCCAGGCTAAAAAATCATTTTTGAGGAAAGAAAAATTATTTTTTATTTTCATGGCTCTGCGTTATAAACTTCTGTGAAGCACCTGGGGGTTTAAAGTGCTCAATATGCATCTAGATAAGTTCCTTGGGGGGTCTAGTTTCCAAAATGGGGTCACTTGTGGGGGAGCTCCAATGTTTAGGCACACAGGGGCTCTCCAAACGCGACATGGTGTCCGCTAACAATTGGAGCTAATTTTCCATTCAAAAAGTCAAATGGCGCGCCTTCCCTTCCGAGCCCTGCCGAGTGCCCAAACAGTGGTTTACCCCCACATATGAGGTATCGGCGTACTCGGGAGAAATTGCCCAACAAATTTTAGGATCCATTTTATCCTACTGCCCATGTGAAAATGAAAAAATTGAGGCGAAAATAATTTTTTTGTGAAAAAAAAGTACTTTTTCATTTTTACAGATCAATTTGTGAAGCACCTGAGGGTTTAAAGTGCTCACTAGGCATCTAGATAAGTTCCTTGGGATGTCTAGTTTCCAAAATGGGGTCACTTGTGGGGGAGCTCCAATTTTTAGGCACACGGGGGCTTTCCAAACGTGACATGGTGTCCGCTAAAGAGTGGAGCCAATTTTTGATTCAAAAAGTCAAATGGCGCTCCTTCCCTTCCAAGCCCTGCCGTGCGCCCAAACAGTGGTTTACCCCCACATATGAGGTATCAGCGTACTCAGGACAAATTGGACAACAACTTTCGTGGTTCAGTTTCTCCTTTTACCATTGGGAAAATAAAAAAATTGTTGCTAAAAGATAATTTTTGTGACTAAAAAGTTAAATGTTCATTTTTTCCTTCCATGTTGCTTCTGCTGCTGTGAAGCACCTGAAGGGTTAATAAACTTCTTGAATGTGGTTTTGAGTACCTTGAGGGGTGCAGTTTTTAGAATGGTGTCACTTTTGGGTATTTTCAGCCATATAGACCCCTCAAACTGACTTCAAATGTGAGGTGGTCCCTAAAAAAAATGGTTTTGTAAATTTCGTTGTAAAAATGACAAATCGCTGGTCAAATTTTAACCCTTATAACTTCCTAACAAAAAAAAATTTTGTTTCCAAAATTGTGCTGATGTAAAGTAAACATGTGGGAAATGTTATTTATTAACTATTTTGTGTCACATATCTCTCTGGTTTAACAGAATAAAAATTCAAAATGTGAAAATTGCAAAATTTTCAAAATTTTCGCCAAATTTCCGTTTTTATCACAAATAAACGCAGAATTTATTGACCTAAATTTACCACTAACATGAAGCCCAATATGTCACGAAAAAACAATCTCAGAACCGCTAGGATCCGTTGAAGCGTTCCTGAGTTATTACCTCATAAAGGGACACTGGTCAGAATTGCAAAAAACGGCAAGGTCTTTAAGGTCAAAATAGGCTGGGTCATGAAGGGGTTAAATCCTACTGGAAACAAAAGCTGAAATGTAAACCGTAGGACTGGATGTGAGGAATTAAGGGTATTTTATTGGATCTGCAGCCAGACTTATGAGTAGTGCTTTATAGACCATTGTGAATTTCAATGTAATGCACAGTTATGTCTAACTGTCTATATCAATGCTGAACTATTGCCATCACGGAATTAAAATACCTACAAGCATATGCTGGAAAATCCAATTGCATTTTTCCAGTAAGAACATAATGAAAATGGCACAATTACCACTTACCTGAACCCATTGAATGTTTAATGACAGTTAGACTTAAACAATGATGAATCAAATGGTATGAAGCATGGATCCCGATGACCTGGACTATTACTATATGAGGCAGCTAGCTGGAATACTTCTGAGTTCTCTTAGGAGAAGGCCGAAATATAGAGGAAAATAATTGCAATGTAAGAAAGTCAACCTGCACTGCTGTTTTTCAGATAAAATACAATGAAAACATTGATGTGTTCACATATCGCTGACCCAAAGACAGGCACGGGAAAGTTAAGGTCGTACGGAGTAATCTAGCACACAACATTTATCAAGCAGGAGGCATGCCCCAGAGGATCGTCTTTATCTACATATTTATAACATGTTTGCAGGGTATGACGCTTTGACAACAAAGGGTAAGGCGAATATGGTGTAATGAAGCCAGAAAGGGACTTATTTATCAAAGTAGACTGACGGCAAAGTTCATACAAAAGCCAGAATAAAGAGATGTGCTATAGCAGAAAATAATAAAAGAAGGGATGAAAAGTAAACAACCAAATCCAGTTAATGCTGCTGATACAAGGTCCATCTAATTTTGTTTGAAATAAAATTACGCAGAAAATAAGTGATTTACAAAATTGTTACTTTTCGACTTTTACTAGGTAACTGAATACACTGTAGGAGAAATCAATATTAATCCCAGGGGCCTAACTTGAAGCTCACGGGAGATAATTCTAATCTGGAACATGCATCATACAAAGTGATGGTCTCTTCAGATGGCCAGAAACCATTCAGATGCTCATGAAAAATAAGTCATGTCTAACCAACATGTTGGGTTTCTATGTGGAGGTAAGTACAAATCTAGGTATTCATAATGCCGCTGATGTGATTTATCAGGACTTTGCAAAGGTATTTGATACTGTTCCACATAACAGCCTTATACTGAAGCAGCAGAAGCAAGGACTGGTGGAAGCTGTATGCATAAAGGTAAGGAATTGGCTAAAACATAGGAAACAAAGAATCGCTGTAAATGGTTTTCTAAATGAGATATCGCCACCAGTGAGTTACTGCTAGGATCTGTGCTATGACCGATTCTTTCAAACCTCTATATTAACCCCTTCATGACATGCGCCGTACTAGTACGGTGCTGCGGCAACTGCAATTGTGCCAGCCGCAGTACTAGTATGGCGCACCGATCCCGTGCGGTCTTGCGCTGAGCGCCGCGGTGATCGGGTGCAGGTGTCAGCTGTATATGACAGCTGACACCCCGCAGCAATGCCCATGATTGGCGCTAGTGCCAATCGCGGGCATTTAACCCCTCTGATGCTGCTGTCAGTAGTGACAGCGGCATAGAAGGGGATCGCGCAGGGACGGGGGCTCCCTGCGCTCTTCCACCGGAGTAACGCGATGCGATCGCGTTCCGGTAAACCGGAAGAAGTCCCCGTATCCAAGATTGCCGCGGGACTCCTTCCGGGTCACAAAGTGAGGTGGCTAGCCGGCACATGCTCAGAGCAGGCGCCAAAAAGCCTCCTGCACTCAGTGCACTGCCTGTCAGATCGCTGATCTGGCACAGTGCTATGCAAAGTGTCAGATCAGCGATCTGATGAAATATAGTGACATCCCACCCTGGGACAATGCTAGAAAGGTAAAAAAAGAAATAGAATGTATATAAAAAATAAAAAAAAATCCCCAAATAAAGATAAAAAAAAAAATCCCAATAAATCCATTTATTTATGTAAATAAAAAAAACAATAAAAGTACACATATTTGGTATCGCCGCGTCCGTAACGACCCACTCTATAAAACTATCCCACTAGTTAACCCCTTCAGTGAACACCGCAAAAAATAAAAAATAAAAAACGAGGCAAAAAGCAACGCTTTATTATCATACCGGCGAACAAAAAGTGGAATAACACGCGATCAAAAAACCCGATATAAATAAACATGGTACCGCTGAAAATGTCATGTTGTCCCGCAGCGTCATCAGCAGAAAAATAAAAAAGTTATAGCTCTCAGAATAAAGCGATGCAAAAACAATTATTTTTTATATAAAATAGTTTTTATTGTGTAAAAGCGCCAAAACATTAAAAAATGATATAAATGAGGTATCGCTGTAATCGTACTGCCCTGCAGAATAAAGCTGCTTTATCAATTTTACCACACGTGGAATGGTATAAACGCCCCCCCTAAAAGAATTTCAGGAATTGCTGGTTTTTGCTCATTCTGCCTCCCAAAAATCGGAATAAAAAGCGATCAAAAAGAGTAACGTGCCCGAACATAGTAACAATGAAAACGTCAACTCGTCCTGCAAAAAACAAGACCTTACTTGACTCAGTGGGCCAAAATATGGATAAATTATAGCTCTCATAATGTGGTGTTACAAAAACTATTTTTTGCAATAAAAAGCGTATTTTAGTGTGTGACGGCTGCCAGTCAAAAAAATCCGCCAAAAAATGATATAAAAGTAAATCAAACCCCCCTTCATCACCCCTTTAGTTAGGGAAAAATAATAAAATTTTTAAAAATGTATTTATTTCTATTTTCCCATTAGGGCTAGGGTTAGGGCTAGGGTTAGGGCTAGGGTTAGGGCTAGGGTTAGGGTTAGGGTTAGGGCTAGGGTTAGGGCTAGGGATAGGGTTACGGATAGGGCTAGAGTTAGGGTTAGGGCTAGGGTTAGGGCTAGGGTTAGGGCTAGGGTTGGGGTTAGGGTTAGGGTTGGGGCTAAAGTTATGGTTAGGGTTGTGTCTAAAGTTAGGGTTGTGTCTAAAGTTAGGGTTGGGGCTAAAGTTAGGGTTTGGATTACATTTACGGTTGGGATTAGGGTTGGGATTAGGGTTAGGGGTGTGGTTAGGGTTATGGTTGGGATTAGGGTTAGGGGTGTGTTTGGGTTAGGGTTTCAATTAGGATTGGGGGGTTTCCACTGTTTAGGCACATCAGGGCCTTTCTAAACGCAACATGGCATCTGATCTCAATTCCAGCCAATTCTGCGTTGAAAAGCTAAAACAGTGCTCCTTCCCTTCCAAGCTCTCCCGTGTGCCCAAACAGGGGTTTACCCCAACATATGGGGTCTCAGCGTACTCAGGACAAATTTGTCAACAAATTTTGGGGTCCAATTTCTCCTGTTACCCTTGGGAAAATACAAAACCGGGGGCTAAAAAATAATTTTTGTGGAAAAAAAAAGTTTTTTTATTTTCACGGCTCTGCGTTATAAACTGTAGTGAAATACTTGGGGGTTCAAAGTTCTCACAACACATCTTGATAAGTTCCTTGGGGGTCTAGTTTCCAATATAGGGTCACTTGTGAGGGGTTTCTACTGTTTAGGTACATCAGGGTCTCTGGAAATGCAACGTGACGCCTGCAGACCAATCCATTTGAGTCTGCATTCCAAACGGCGCTCTTTCCCTTCCGAGCTCTGCCATGCGCCCAAACAGTGGTTCCCCCCCCCACATATTGGGTATCAGTGTACTCAGGACAAATTGGACAACAACTTTTGGGGTCCAATTTGTCCTGTTACCCTTGGGAAAATTAAAATTTTGGGGCTAAAATATCATTTTCGTGGAAAAAAATATATTTTTTCTGCGTTATAAACTGTAGTGAAACACTTGGGGGTTCAAAGTTCTCACAACACATCTAGATAAGTTCCTTTAGGGTCTACTTTCCAATTTGGGATCACTTGTGGGGGGTTTCCACTGTTTAGGCACATCAGGAGCTCTCCAAACGCGACATGGGTTCCGATCTCAATTCCAGCAAATTTTGCATTGAAAAGTCAAACGGTGCTCCTTCCCTTCCGAGCTCTACCATGCACCCAAAAAGTAGTTTACCCCCACACATGGGGTATCAGCATACTCAGGACAAATTTCACAACAACTTTTGCCATCCAATTTGTCCTGTTACCCTTGGAAAAATAAAAAATTTGGGGCGAAAAGATCATTTTTTGTGAAAAAAAATATGATTTTCTTTTACGGCTCTACATTATAAACTTCTGTGAAGCACTTGGAGGTTCAAAGTGTTCACCACACATCTAGATTAGTTCCTTAGGGGGTCTACTTTCCAAAATGGTGTCACTTGTGGGGGGTTTCTACTGTTTAGGCACATCAGGGGCTCTCCAAACGCGACATGGTGTACGATCTCAATTCCAGCAAATTTTGCATTGAAAAGTCAAATGGCGCTCCTTCCCTTCCGAGCTCTGCCACGTGCCCAAACAATGGTTTATGCCAACATATGGGGTATCGGCTTACTCAGGACAAATTGTACAATGACTTTTGTGGTCCAATTTCTCCTGTTACCTTTGTTAAAATAAAACAAATTGGATCTGAAGTAAAAATTTTGTGAAAAAAAGTTAAATGTTCAATTTTTTTAAAACATTCCAAAAATTCCTGTGAAGCACCTGAAGAGTTAATAAACTTTTGAATGTGGTTTTGAGTACCTTAAGGGGTGCAGTTTTTAGAATGGTGTCACTTTTGGGCATTTTCTGTCATATAGACCTCTCAAAGTCACTTCAAGTGTGAGGTGGTCCCTAAAAAAATGGTTTTGCAAATTTTGTTGTAAAAATGAGAAATCGCTGGTCAACCTTTAACCCTTATCACTCCCTAACAAAAAAAATTATGTTTCCAAAATTGTGCTGATGTAAAGCAGACATGTGGTAAATGTTGTTTATTAACTATATTATGTGATATAACTCTCTAATTTAAGGGCATAAAAACTAAAAGTTTTGAAAATTGCTAAATTTTCACAATTTTTGCCAAATTTCCATTTTTTTCACAAATAAATGCAAGTCATATCAAAGAAGTTTTACCACTATCATAAAGTACAATATGTCACGAGAAAACAGTCTTAGGCCGGCTTCACACTCAGCGTATGAAAATACGGTCCGTATATTACGGCCGTAATACGCTGAAATGTCCCGAAAATAGTGGTCCGTAGCTCCTCCGTAGGCAGGGTGTGTCAGCATTTTTTGCGCATGGCATCCTCCGTATGTAATCCGTATGGCATCCGTACTGCGTGGTTTTCTCGCAGGCTTGCAAAACCAACATACCGCTATAGAAATGATCCATGTGTCCCAAAAAGAAAAAAATATATATATATATACTGTCTATATATGTCTATATATATATATATATATATATATATATATATATATATATATATATGTCATTAGACACATATATGTATATATATTAATATTTATTCCAGCGCTATACAGCTTGAAAGCCGGTAATTCAATTACCGGCTTTTTCTTTCTCCTTCCTAAAAGCCGACATGATTTGAGACATGGTTTACATACAGTAAACCATGTCTTCTCTCCATTTTTTTTTGCAGATTCCACACTACTAATGTCAGTAGAGTGTATCTGCAAAATTTGGCCGTTCTAGCTCTTAAAATAAAGGGTTAAATGGCGGAAAAAATTGGCGTGGGCTCCCGCGCAATTTTCTCCGCCAGAGTAGTAAAGCCAGTGACTGAGGGCAGATATTAATAGCCTGGAGAGGGTCCATGGTTATTGGCCCCCCCTGGCTAAAAATATCTGCCCCCAGCCACCCCAGAAAAGGCACATCTGGAAGATGCGCCTATTCTGGCACTTGGCCACTCTCTTCCCATTCCCGTGTAGCGGTGGGATATGGGGTAATGAAGGGTTAATGCCACCTTGCTATTGTAAGGTGACATTAAGCCTAATTAATAATGGAGAGGCGTCAATTATGACACCTATCCATTATTAATCCAATTGTAGTAAAGGGTTAAATAAAACACAAACACATTATTTAAAATTATTTTAATGAAATAAAAACAATGGTTGTTGGAGTATTTTATTCTACGCCCAATCCAATCACTGAAGACCCTCGTTCTGTGAAAGAAAAAACATAATAAACCAACAATATACTTACCCTCCGCAGATCTGTAACGTCCAACGATGTAAATCCTTCTGAAGGGGTTAAAACATTTTGCAGCAAGGAGCTTTGCTAATGCAGGCTGCTCCTCGCTGCAAAACCCCGGGGAATGAGTCTAAATATAGATCAATGAGCTATATTTAGCTTCATTTGCGGTGAGGCGCCCTCTGCTGGATGTTTATAGATCGTGGGAACTTGCCTAGAAAGCCTGGGAGCTTTCTAGGAAATTTCCCAAGATCTATGAACATCCAGCAGAGGGCGCCTCACCGCAAATGAAGCTAAATATAGCTCATTGATCTATATTTATAATAATAATCTTTATTTTTATATAGCGCTAACATATTCCGCAGCGCTTTACAGTTTGCACACATTATCATCACTGTCCCCAATTGGGCTCACAATCTACTCATTCCCCGGGGTTTTGCAGCGAGGAGCAGCCTGCATTAGCAAAGCTCCTTGCTGCAAAATGTTTTAACCCCTTCAGAAGGATTTACATCGTTGGACGTTACAGATCTGCGGAGGGTAAGTATATTGTTGGTTTATTATGTTTTTTCTTTCACAGAACGAGGGTCTTCAGTGATTGGATTGGGCGTAGAATAAAATACTCCAACAACCATTGTTTTTATTTCACTAAAATAATTTTAAATAATGTGTTTGTGTTTTATTTAACCCTTTCATTCAATTGGATTAATAATGGATAGGTGTCATAATTGACGCCTCTCCATTATTAATTAGGCTTAATGTCACCTTACAATAGCAAGGTGGCATTAACCCTTCATTACCCCATATCCCACCGCTACACGGGAATGGGAAGAGAGTGGCCAAGTGCCAGAATAGGCGCATCTTCCAGATGTGCCTTTTCTGGGGTGGCTGGGGGCAGATATTTTTAGTCAGGGGGGGGGGGCAATAACCGTGGACCCTCTCCAGGCTATTAATATCTGCCCTCAGTCACTGGCTTTACTACTCTGGCGGAGAAAATTGCGCGGGAGCCCACGCCAATTTTTTCCGCCATTTAACCCTTTATTTTAAGAGCTAGAACGGCCAAATTTTGCAGATACACTCTACTGACATTAGTAGTGTGGAATCTGCAAAAAAAATGGAGAGAAGACATGGTTTACTGTATGTAATCCATGTCTCAAATCATGTCGGCTTTTAGGAAGGAGAAAGAAAAAGCCGGTAATTGAATTACCGGCTTTCAAGCTGTATAGCGCTGGAATAAATATTAATATATATACATATATGTGTCTCACTGACATATATATATATATATATATATATATATATATATACCTATTTTATGTGTACACATTTATTCTACCTATTGGACTGTAAGCTGTCAGTGTGATTTTACTGTACACCGCACTGAATTGCCGGCTTTTCTCTCTAACAGCGCTGCGTATTTCTCGCAAGTCACACTGCTTGTCCGTGTGAAATCCGTATTTTTCACGATTCCATAGACTTTCATTGGCGTATTTCTTGCGCAGTACGGTGACAAACGCAGCATGCTGCGATTTTGTACGGCCGTAGAAAGCCGTATAATACTGATCAGTAAAATACGGCAGATAGGAGCAGGGGCAT
This sequence comes from Ranitomeya imitator, assembly GCF_032444005.1. Lineage (NCBI taxonomy): Eukaryota > Metazoa > Chordata > Amphibia > Anura > Dendrobatidae > Ranitomeya > Ranitomeya imitator. The sequence continues at coordinate 735,095,121 of NC_091284.1, read as the reverse complement.
AGAGAATAATTGTGCTGTATTTTTTGCGAGTTTTACGGACGTAGTTTCTGCGCTCTTACGTCCGTAAAACTCGCAAGTGTGAAGCCGGCCTTAGAATCACCAGGATCCGTTGAAGAGTTTCAGAGTTATGACCTCATAAAGTGAAAGTGGTCAGAATTGTAAAAATTGGCCCTGTCACTTAGGTGAAAACAGGCTTCGGGGTGAAGGGGTTAATGATCTTGTGGATGGGATTGAAAGTTAAGTGTCAGCCTTTGCTGATGACACCAAACTACATAGGATATTAAAATTTAACCTTAATATTAAAATATTGCAAAACGATCTGGATAAGGCTGGTTTCACACTTGCGTTTTTTTTGCGTTTTTGCGCAAAAAAGCATGCTTTTTTTCCCCTATACTTAACATTAAAAACGCATGCATTTTTTTGCATGCGTTTTGACGCGTTTTGACAACGCATGCGTTTTTTCTCTGCATGCGTTGTGTTGCAGAAATGTAGTAATTTTAGCGGCTTTTTTGCCGCAAAAAACGTATTGATGTCTATGTAAACGCATGCGTTTTTAAGCACATGCATTTGCATGCGTTTTTAAACACATGCGTGTTTATAGAAAAACACAAGAATACACACTAGGGTTGCTAGGGATCCTAACCCTAACCCTAACCCTAGGTATTTCTGTTTATAGTGGGTTTTCTAGTTGATTTTGATGATTGGCACACTTCTCATCATGCGTTTCAAAAACACAAACGCAGGAAAAAACGCATGTTAACGCGTCAAAACGCTGCGTTTGCGTTAAAACATGCAAAAACGCATGCGCCTAAAAAACGCAGTTTAAACGCGTTTAAACGCGTTTTTTCACCAAATGCGTTTGCGTTTAAAACGCTGCGTTTTTAAATGCAAATGTGAAACCAGCCTCAGATATCTGAATGGAAAAACACTTGGCAGATAAGATTTAATGATGCTAAATGTAAAGTAATGCACCTAGGGTGGAGTAATCCTATTGCTTCATATACATTAAACGGAAGTATACTCGGTACCACAGAACAGGAGAAGCACTTTGGCATTCTGGTTACAAGTAAGCTGAGCAGCAGTGCTCAATGTCAAGAAGCAGCTGCAAAAGCAAACAAGATTTTAGGGTGTATAAAAAGAGATAAAATCCTGTGATCCCAACATAATAGTAACATAGTAACATAGTAACATAGTTAGTAAGGCCGAAAAAAGACATTTGTCCATCCAGTTCAGCCTATATTCCATCATAATAAATCCCCAGATCTACGTCCTTCTACAGAACCTAATTGTATGATATAATAATAGTAACATAGTTAGTAAGGCCGAAAAAAGACATTTGTCCATCATAATGTTACCCCTTTATGAATCACTTGTGAAGCCACATCTAAAATATGGGATCCAATATGAAATATGGGATCCAATATGAAATATGAAGGATATTCAGAAGTTAGAGTTAGTTCTAAGGTGGGCAACTAGATTATTACAAGGGATTGAAGGCCTCTCATATAATACATAGGATAGGGTTGTTTACTGTTAGAACAGTCTGTGGAATGCATTACTGAGGTAATACTGGCAGACACGATAACAGCTTTTAAAAAAGGGCTGGATAATTTCCTCAGTAAAAATAATACTATAAGTTATAGTTAAAGAGGGTGTCCCCTACTTTTACATTGATGGCCTATCGTTAGGATAGGTCAACACTGTCTAATATGCTGGTGTTCAACACCCGACACCCCTGCTGATCAGGTGTTATTGGCGGCAGTGGCCACTGGCAAGAGGTGCTCACTTGCCGTGCAGCTCGACCAACTTGTAGTGGCTGGGACCTGGTAGTGCACATCCGCCTCTTAGTCAAATCAATAATAGGTGGATGTGCAGTAACAAGCCCCGGCCACTGCAAATAGAGATAATAGCTCGGCAAGGATTGGCCATCAATGTAAAAGTAGAGGAGAACCTCTTTAATTTAGTGACAAAATGCATAAGTGGTTGAGAAAGGTTGAACTTGATGGACCTAGGAATTTTTCAACCTAGGTAACTATGTAATATTTTTTCCCTAGTAGCAAACTTTGTAAATACAGTCAGGTCCTTTCATCTACCAACTACTGTTGTGTATTTTTTTGTGCTGAATGTGCTAATTCGATAAAATCCTGCACATTTGAATTCTCAGAATAGGTTGTCATATGCTTGTACATTTGGAATAACACCATTTCTGGCTATTATGTGATTTGCATCCTCATTTTTTTCACCCCGTTTTCCCTTTGCATCTTTATCTCTAATTTCAGTTACCTCTGTGCTAGTGAGTGGTTGTATTCCTTAAAGAGTATTCAACAAAGCAGAGGTGAAAATTTAAGCACAATATGGTTTTATCCACATAATGTTTCAATAAAGCGGAGCAGCTCACCTTGTGTGGTTGTGTGAGATGCACAACATTGGAAAGGTATCAAAATAGAGGTTTTTGAGCTGCTGCAGGTCCGTGGGTTTTCAGATCCAACGTGGTATTGAGGTAATCGGGGATGTGGTTCACCTACTCTGCTGGTGATCACTGATGTGTACACACATAATTCCAAAATACAGTGTAGAAGGTAACAGCGTGGTTTATGCTCAATGTCTTTCCAAGTTCTCAGACTTCGTCTTCAGGAGTTCTTTGTGGTTCTCCTGAAGAAGATATCTGTGAACTTTGAAACACGTTGAGAATAAACTGCACTGTTACCTTCCACACTGCATTTTTGAATTATTTGTGGACACATCCTCAGCAGCGCAGGTTATCCACATCTAAAACTATCTCCCTAATAGAGTACACAAAGCTATTAGGGATTCCTGCTTTCCTACATCTATCGAGGACATGTTCAGAAGCAGCAACAACACTGGGGACATTATATAGCAGTACGGAGCAGCACTGAGCAGTGTATCTGTAAATCCAGTATCGGAGTAAGATTAAACTCTCCCTCCTCCACACCTCTACAGAATTCAATGCTTAAATAAATTACAATTTAGCTTTAATCTGATCTGTTAGTGAGATGTTACTCTCTTATTTTGATCAAGATGGATTTTAGCAGTTTGTAAAACATGATGAGTTTGAGTCCATGAGGTTGGAGAAAAAGTGGGTAATAAGTGAAGAACTCAGCAGATCTCTCTTATAAGATTTATTAGAAAGTTGGTTTTATTTGCTTGTACTCTTGAATTATACTAATTTTATTGAACTATTTAAATAAACACAATAAAAACTTAACAGATTGTCCAAATCTTTTAGATTAGGTAATCAATAAAGGATAATTGGGGTCCATCAGTACTCTCACTGATCAGGTCTTATTACCTCCGATGGCAGCTGGATGTAAGCAGTATACAGAAATACAGTAATAAAATTGGTGTTACTACTAGTATCCTGTTGTGGACATTGGACAGGTTGGTGGCAACAGTTGGTTGAATACATTTCGCAGCACTACCTAAAAGTTTGTGGTCAAATAAAAGAACAAAACAAGAGTAGTTGAAGCTGAATCATGGAAGTGGAGATGTTATTCTGCAGACGAACAACACTTTAACGTAATAACTAGAGGATTAACATGCGGTGCACACAAAAATGTGACATTCTTCTGCCACTATTACCCATTTATAAATTCTACTAATGTGTGAGAATAGAGATCAATCGGATTTATACAGATTGAGAATCCTATTGTAAAGCTGCAGACACGTGTAGGAGGAAAGTGCAATAAATATTGTTTTCAGCCCTGCTAAATACAATCATAACTAGTGTTGAGCGATACCTTCCGATATCAAGAAGTATCGGTATCGGATTGGATCAGCGGATATCCCAAAGATATCAGATATCGCCGATACCGATACCCGATACCAATGCAAGTCAATGGGACACAAATATCGGAATGTAAATAAGCCCTTTCTGTCCTTCTACATCCTGTTCCGGAGGGGGGAAGAGTGTGGGCGGTGCGTGTGCAGACACTGTGCGTGTCTGTGTGTGCGGGGTCTGTGCGGGCCTGCCAGGGATATGTACGGGTGTCTCGGGGCTCTGTGTGACCTGCCTGGGCTATGTGCGGGCTTGCCGGGGCTCTGTGCGGGCTTGCCGGGGCTCTGTGTGGCTTGCAGGGGCTTTGTGTGCCTTCCCGGGGCTCTGTGCGGCTTGCGGGGGCTCTGTCCGGGCTTGCCGGGGCTCTGTGCGGCTTGTGGGGGCTCTGTGTGGCTTGTGGGGGTTCTGTGCGGGCTTGCCGGGCTCTGTGCGGGCTTGCCGGGCTCTGTGCGGGCTTGCCGGGCTCTGTGGCTATAAAATATAGGGGGACCCCATGTCATTTTTTGGGGGTCCCCCTATTTTAATAGCCAGTAAAGGCTACGCAGACAGCTGAGGACTGATATTCGTAGCAGGCTACAAATATTGGCCCCCGGCCGTCGGTTTTCCCCCTCTGGCGCAGAAAATTGTGCCGGAGCCCATGCCGTTTTTTTCTTTTTTTTTTTTTTTTTTTTTTAAATTCAACGCTCATTAAGGCCTCTTTCACACTTGTGTCGGTACGAGTCCGTCGCAATGCGTCGGGCCGATGTACCGACGCACGTCCATCTTTTTGAAACTCTGCCTGCTCCTCCCCGCACTTCAGAATGGGCAGCGGATGCATTGAAAAACTGTATCCACTGCCCACGTCGTGCACAAATTTCACAACATGCATTGGTATGTCGGCTGTTATGTTTGCTAATGACAGGTGTTATGAAGGCAATCCAGAAACACAGTGTGCTTAGCGATCAGAGCGCACACAGTGATCTGACAAATACCCAAAAATACAAGAACGAGCTCTGAGACGTGGAAACTCTGTAGACTGCACACCTGATCCTATCCTAAACACAACTAAAAGCGGCTGTGGATTGCGCCTAACAACTACCTAGGCAACTCGGCACAGCCTAAGAAACTAGCTAGCCTGAAGATAGAAAAATAGGCCTGACTTGCCCCAGAGAAATTCCCCAAAGGAAAAGGCAGCCCCCCACATATAATGACTGTGAGTAAGATGAAAAGACAAAACGTAGGGATGAAATAGATTCAGCAAAGTGGGGCCCGATATTCTAGGACAGAGCGAGGACAGTAAAGCGAACTTTGCAGTCTACAAAAAACCCTAAAGCAAAACCACGCAAAGGGGGCAAAAAAACCCCACCGTGCCGAACTAACGGCACGGCGGTACACCCTTTGCGTCTCAGAGCTTCCAGCAAAACAAAAGACAAGCTGGACAGAAAAAAAGCAACAAAAAAGCAAAAAGCACTTAGCTATACAGAGCAGCAGGTCACAGGAACAATCAGGAGAAGCTCAGATCCAACACTGAAACATTGACAAGGAGCAAGGATAGCAGCATCAGGCGGAGTTAAGTAATGAAGCAGTTAACGAGCTCACCAGAACACCTGAGGGAGGAAGCTCAGAAGCTGCAGTACCACTTGTGACCACAGGAGTGAATTCAGCCACAGAATTCACAACAGTACCCCCCACCTTGAGGAGGGGTCACCGAACCCTCACCAGAGCCCCCAGGCCGACCAGGATGAGCCGCATGAAAGGCACGAACAAGATCGGAAGCATGAACATCAGAGGCAAAAACCCAGGAATTATCTTCCTGAGCATAACCCTTCCATTTAACCAGATACTGGAGTTTCCGTCTAGAAACACGAGAATCCAAAATCTTCTCCACAATATACTCCAATTCCCCCTCCACCAAAACCGGGGCAGGAGGCTCAACAGATGGAACCATAGGTGCCACGTATCTCCGCAACAACGACCTATGGAATACATTATGTATGGAAAAGGAGTCTGGGAGGGTCAAACGAAAAGACACAGGATTGAGAACCTCAGAAATCCTATACGGACCAATAAAACGAGGTTTAAATTTAGGAGAGGAAACCTTCATAGGAATATGACGAGAAGATAACCAAACCAGATCCCCAACACGAAGTCGGGGACCCACACAGCGTCTGCGATTAGCGAAAAGTTGAGCTTTCTCCTGGGACAAGATCAAATTGTCCACTACCTGAGTCCAGATCTGCTGCAACCTATCCACCACAGAATCCACACCAGGACAGTCCGAAGACTCAACCTGTCCTGAAGAGAAACGAGGATGGAACCCAGAATTGCAAAAAAAATGGAGAAACCAAGGTAGCCGAGCTGGCCCGATCATTAAGGGCGAACTCAGCCAACGGCAAAAAGGACACCCAATCATCCTGGTCTGCAGAAACAAAACATCTCAGATATGTTTCCAAGGTCTGATTGGTTCGTTCGGTCTGGCCATTAGTCTGAGGATGGAAAGCCGAGGAAAAGGATAGGTCAATGCCCATCCTACCACAAAAGGCTCGCCAAAACCTTGAAACAAACTGGGAACCTCTGTCAGAAACAATATTCTCAGGAATGCCATGCAACCGAACCACATGCTGAAAGAACAAAGGTACCAAATCAGAGGAGGAAGGCAATTTAGCCAAGGGCACCAGATGGACCATTTTAGAAAAGCGATCACAGACCACCCAAATGACTGACATCTTTTGAGAAACGGGAAGGTCAGAAATGAAATCCATCGAAATATGTGTCCAAGGCCTCTTTGGGACCGGCAAGGGCAAAAGCAACCCACTGGCACGAGAACAGCAGGGCTTAGCCCTAGCACAAATCCCACAGGACTGCACAAAAGTACGTACATCCCGTGACAGAGATGGCCACCAGAAGGATCTAGCCACTAACTCTCTGGTACCAAAGATTCCAGGATGACCAGCCAACACCGAACAATGAAGTTCAGAGATAAGTTTATTAGTCCACCTATCAGGGACGAACAGTTTCTCTGCTGGACAACGATCAGGTTTATTCGCCTGAAATTTTTGCAGCACCCGCCGCAAATCAGGGGAGATGGCAGACACAATGACTCCTTCCTTGAGGATACCCGCTGGCTCAGATAAACCCGGAGAGTCGGGCACAAAACTCCTAGACAGAGCATCCGCCTTCACATTTTTAGAGCCCGGAAGGTACGAAATCACAAAGTCGAAGCGGGCAAAAAATAACGACCAACGGGCCTGTCTAGGATTCAAGCGCTTGGCAGACTCGAGATAAGTCAAGTTCTTATGATCAGTCAATACCACCACGCGATGCTTAGCTCCTTCAAGCCAATGACGCCACTCCTCGAATGCCCACTTCATGGCCAGCAACTCTCGATTGCCCACATCATAATTACGCTCAGCGGGCGAAAACTTCCTGGAAAAGAAAGCACATGGTTTCATCACTGAGCAATCAGAACCTCTCTGTGACAAAACCGCCCCTGCTCCAATCTCAGAAGCATCAACCTCGACCTGGAACGGAAGAGAAACATCTGGCTGACACAACACAGGGGCAGAACAAAAACGACGCTTCAACTCCTGAAAAGCTTCCACAGCAGCAGAAGACCAATTAACCAAATCAGCACCCTTCTTGGTCAAATCGGTCAATGGTTTGGCAATGCTAGAAAAATTACAGATGAAGCGACGATAAAAATTAGCAAAGCCCAGGAACTTTTGCAGACTTTTCAGAGATGTCGGCTGAATCCAATCCTGGATGGCTTGGACCTTAACTGGATCCATCTCGATAGTAGAAGGGGTAAAGATGAACCCCAAAAATGAAACTTTCTGCACACCGAAGAGACACTTTGATCCCTTCACAAACAAAGAGTTAGCACGCAGGACCTGAAAAACCATTCTGACCTGCTTCACATGAGACTCCCAATCATCTGAGAAGATCAAAATGTCATCCAAGTAAACAATCAGGAATTTATCCAGATACTCACGGAAGATGTCATGCATAAAAGACTGAAACACAGATGGAGCATTGGCAAGTCCGAACGGCATCACTAGATACTCAAACTGACCCTCGGGCGTATTGAATGCAGTTTTCCATTCATCTCCTTGCCTGATTCTCACCAGATTATACGCACCACGAAGATCTATCTTAGTGAACCAACTAGCCCCCTTAATCCGAGCAAACAAGTCAGATAACAATGGCAAGGGATACTGAAATTTAACAGTGATCTTATTAAGAAGGCGGTAATCAATACACGGTCTCAGCGAACCATCCTTCTTGGCTACAAAGAAGAACCCTGCTCCCAGTGGTGATGACGATGGGCGAATATGTCCCTTCTCCAGGGATTCCTTCACATAACTGCGCATAGCGGCGTGTTCGGGCACGGATAAATTAAATAATCGACCTTTAGGGAATTTACTACCAGGAATCAAATTGATAGCACAATCACAATCCCTATGCGGAGGTAGAGCATCGGACTTGGGCTCTTCAAATACATCCTGATAATCAGACAAGAACTCTGGGACCTCAGAAGGGGTGGATGACGAAATCGACAAAAATGGAACATCACCATGTACCCCCTGACAACCCCAGCTGGACACCGACATGGAATTCCAATCCAATACTGGATTATGGGTTTGTAGTCATGGCAACCCCAACACGACCACATCATGCAGATTATGCAACACCAGAAAGCGAATAACTTCCTGATGTGCAGGAGCCATGCACATGGTCAGCTGGGCCCAGTATTGAGGTTTATTCTTGGCCAAAGGTGTTGCATCAATTCCTCTCAATGGAATAGGACACCGCAAAGGCTCCAAGAAAAACCCACAATGTTTAGCATAATCCAAATCCATCAGATTCAGGGCAGCGCCCGAATCCACAAACGCCATGACAGAAAACGACGACAAAGAGCATATCAAGGTAATGGACAGAAGGAATTTGGACTGTACAGTTCCAATGACGGCAGACCTAGCGGACCGCTTAGTGCGCTTAGGACAATCAGAAATAGCATGAGTGGAATCACCACAGTAGAAACACAGACCATTCAGACGTCTGTATTCCTGCCGTTCAACTCTAGTCATAGTCCTATCGCACTGCATAGGCTCAGGTTTAACCTCAGGCAGTACCGCCAAATGGTGCACAGATTTACGCTCGCGCAAGCGTCGACCGATCTGAATGGCCAAAGACAAAGACTCATTCAAACCAGCAGGCATAGGAAATCCCACCATGACATCCTTAAGAGCCTCAGAGAGACCCTTTCTGAACAAAGCTGCCAGCGCAGATTCATTCCACTGAGTGAGTACTGACCATTTCCTAAATTTCTGACAATATACTTCTATATCATCCTGACCCTGGCACAAAGCCAGAAAATTTTTCTCAGCCTGATCCACTGAATTAGGCTCATCGTACAGCAATCCGAGCGCCAGGAAAAACGCATCGACACTACTCAATGCAGGGTCTCCTGGCGCAAGAGAAAATGCCCAGTCTTGAGGGTCGCCGCGCAAAAAAGAAATAATAATCAAAACCTGTTGAATAGGATTACCAGAAGAATGAGGTTTCAAGGCCAGAAATAGCTTATAATTATTTTTGAAACTTAGAAACTTAGTTCTATCTCCAAAAAACAAATCAGGAATAGGAATTCTTGGTTCTAACATAGATTTCTGATCAATAGTATCTTGAATTTTTTGTACATTTATAACGAGATTATCCATTGAAGAGCACAGACCCTGAATATCCATGTCCACACATGTGTCCAGAATCACCCAAATGTCTAGGGGAAAAAAAAAAATAAACACAGAGCAGGAAAAAAAAAAAAATGATGTCAGAACTTTTTCTTTCCCTCTATTGAGAATCATTAGTTTGGCTCCTTGTACTGTTATGTTTGCTAATGACAGGTGTTATGAAGGCAATCCAGAAACACAGTGTGCTTAGCGATCAGAGCGCACACAGTGATCTGACAAATACCCAAAAATACAAGAACGAGCTCTGAGACGTGGAAACTCTGTAGACTGCACACCTGATCCTATCCTAAACACAACTAAAAGCGGCTGTGGATTGCGCCTAACAACTACCTAGGCAACTCGGCACAGCCTAAGAAACTAGCTAGCCTGAAGATAGAAAAATAGGCCTGACTTGCCCCAGAGAAATTCCCCAAAGGAAAAGGCAGCCCCCCACATATAATGACTGTGAGTAAGATGAAAAGACAAAACGTAGGGATGAAATAGATTCAGCAAAGTGGGGCCCGATATTCTAGGACAGAGCGAGGACAGTAAAGCAAACTTTGCAGTCTACAAAAAACCCTAAAGCAAAACCACGCAAAGGGGGCAAAAAAACCCACCGTGCCGAACTAACGGCACGGCGGTACACCCTTTGCGTCTCAGAGCTTCCAGCAAAACAAAAGACAAGCTGGACAGAAAAAAAGCAACAAAAAAGCAAAAAGCACTTAGCTATACAGAGCAGCAGGTCACAGGAACAATCAGGAGAAGCTCAGATCCAACACTGAAACATTGACAAGGAGCAAGGATAGCAGCATCAGGCGGAGTTAAGTAATGAAGCAGTTAACGAGCTCACCAGAACACCTGAGGGAGGAAGCTCAGAAGCTGCAGTACCACTTGTGACCACAGGAGTGAATTCAGCCACAGAATTCACAACAGTCGGCCCAACGCATAGCATACTGACGCAAGTGTGAATGAGGCCTTAATGAGCGTTGAATTAAAAAAAAATGGAAAAAAATGGCGTGGGCTCCTGTGCAATTTTCTGCGCCAAAGGGGGAAAGTCGACAGACGGGGGCCAATATTTGTAGCCTGCTATGGGGGCAGTGTTCTGGATCACTGCGTTGAGAAACACGTGATGGTGTCTCCGCGGTGTTGGATGTTTTGATCTCCCCGAGGTCATTCATCCTTATGATTATAGTACTTGTACTAGGCACTGCTCCTAATAGCCAGTTTCCTACTCCACACTCATGAGGGGAAAATACCCCCGATGTAAAATCATCCTTAAAACCCATCCTGCGCGATAATATAGGTGAATTTAATGAAAATGTAGAATCCCTGTGGGTGGAGATAAGGGGAGGGGGAAAAAATAATAAATTACTGATAGGGGTTTGTTATAAGTCTCCAAAAATAATGGAAGCAATGGAGAATATCCTCGTAAAGCAAATAGATGAAGCTGCGACTCAAGGAGAAGTCATTATTATGGGGGACTTCAACTACCCTGAAATAGATTGGGGAACAGAAACCTGCAGTTCCAGCAAAGGTAATCGGTTTTTGACAATTATGAGAGACAATTACCTTTCACAACTGGTTCAGGACCCAACAAGAAGGGGGGCACTGCTAGACCTAATATTAACCAACAGGCCAGACCGCATATCAAATATAAGGGTTGGGGGTCACTTGGGAAATAGCGATCACAAAATAATAAGTTTTCATGTATCCTTTAAAAAGATGTGTAGTAGAGGGGTTACAAGGAGACTAAACTTCAGGAGGGCAAATTTCCAACGGATGAGAGAGGATCTTGGTGCAATTAACTGGGACGATATCCTGAGACACAAAAATACACAAAGAAAATGGGAGACGTTTATTAACATCCTGGATAGGACCTGTGCACAGTATATACCGTATGGGAATAAACATACTAGAAATAGGAGGAAACCAATATGGCTAAATAGAGTTGTAAGGGGCGCAATAAGTGACAAAAAGAAAGCATTTAGAGAATTAAAGGAAGTAGGTAGTGAGGAGGTATTAAATAAATACAGAAAGTTAAATAAATTCTGTAAAAAGCAAATCAAGGCAGCAAAGATTGAGACAGAGAGACTCATTGCCAGAGAGAGTAAAAATAATCCTAAAATATTCTTTAACTACATAAATAGTAAGAAACTAAAAAATGATAGTGTTGGCCACTTAAAAATAGTCTGGGTGAGATGGTGGATGAGGATGAAGAAAAAGCCAATATGCTAAATGACTTTTTTTCATCAGTATTTACACAAGAAAATCCCATGGCAGACAAAATGTCTAGTGATAAAAATTCCCAATTAAATGTCACCTGCTTAACCCAGCAGGAAGTGCGGCGGCGTCTAAAAATCACTAAAATTGACAAATCTCCGGGCCCGGATGGGATACACCCTCGAGTACTGCAGGAATTAAGTACAGTCATTGATAGACCATTATTTTTAATCTTTAAAGACTCCATAATAACAGGGTCTGTGCCGCAGGACTGGCGTATAGCAAATGTGGTGCCAATATTCAAAAAGGGAACAAAAACTGAACTCGGAAATTATAGGCCAGTAAGCTTAACCTCTACTGTGGGTAAAATCCTGGAGGGCATTCTAAGGGACGCTATACTGGAGTATCTGAAGAGGAATAACCTCATGACCCAGTATCAGCACGGGTTTACTAGGGACCGTTCATGTCAGACTAATTTGATCAGTTTCTATGAAGAGGTAAGTTCCGGATTGGACCAAGGGAACCCAGTGGATGTAGTGTATATGGACTTTTCAAAAGCTTTTGATACGGTGCCACACAAAAGGTTGATACATAAAATGAGAATAATGGGGATAGGGGAAAATATGTGCAAGTGGGTTGAGAGCTGGCTCAGGGATAGGAAACAAAGGGTGGTTATTAATGGAGCACACTCGGACTGGGTAGCGGTTAGCAGTGGGGTACCACAGGGGTCAGTATTGGGCCCTCTACTTTTTAACATATTTATTAATGACCTTGTAGGGGGCATTCAGAGTAGAATTTCAATATTTGCAGATGACACTAAACTCTGCAGGGTAATCAATACAGAGGAGGACAATTTTATATTACAGGATGATTTATGTAAACTAGAAGCTTGGGCTGATAAATGGCAAATGAGCTTTAATGGGGATAAATGTAAGGTCATGCACTTGGGTAGAAGTAATAAGATGTATAATTATGTGCTTAATTCTAAAACTCTGGGCAAAACCGTCAATGAAAAAGACCTGGGTGTATGGGTGGATGACAAACTTAAATTCAGTGGCCAGTGTCAGGCAGCGGCTACAAAGGCAAATAAAATAATGGGATGCATTAAAAGAGGCATAGATGCTCATGAGGAGAATATAATTTTACCTCTATACAAGTCACTAGTTCGACCACACTTAGAATACTGTGCACAGTTCTGGTCTCCGGTGTTTAAGAAAGACATAGCTGAACTGGAGCGGGTGCAGAGAAGAGCGACCAAGGTTATTAGAGGACTGGGGGGTCTGCAATACCAAGATAGGTTATTACACTTGGGGCTATTTAGTTTGGAAAACGAAGACTAAGGGGTGATCTTATTTTAATGTATAAATATATGAGGGGACAGTACAAAGACCTTTCTGATGATCTTTTTAATCATAGACCTGAAACAGGGACAAGGGGGCATCCTCTGCGGTTGGAGGAAAAAAGGTTTAAGCATAATAACAGACGCGGATTCTTTACTGTAAGAGCAGTGAGACAATGGAACTCTCTGCCGTATGATGTTGTAATGAGTGATTCATTACTTAAATTTAAGAGGGGACTGGATACCTTTCTGGAAAAGTATAATGTTACAGGGTATATACACTAGATTCCTTGATAGGGCGTTGATCCAGGGAACTAGTCTGATTGCCGTATGTGGAGTCGGGAAGGAATTTTTTTCCCCAATGTGGAGCTTACTCTTTGCCACATGGGTTTTTTTTGCCTTCCTCTGGATCAACATGTTAGGGCATGTTAGGTTAGGCTATGGGTTGAACTAGATGGACATATAGTCTTCCTTCAACCTTAACCCCTTTCTGCCATTGGACGTAATATTCCGTCCATGTGGGGTGGGCCTTAATTCCCAAGGACGGAATATTACGTCCAGCGCGATCGGCCGCGCTCACGGGGGGAGCGCCGCCGATCGCGGCCGGGTGTCAGCTGCTTATCGCAGCTGACATCCGGCACTATGTGCCAGGAGCGGTCACGGACCGCCCCCGGCACACCGCGATCAAAGATGATCGCGATGTGCCGGCGGTGCAGGGAAGCATCGCGCAGGGAGGGGGCTCCCTGCGGGCTTCCCTGAGACCCCCGCAGCAACGCGATGTGATCGCGTTGCTCCGGGGGTCTCCTACCTCCCTCCCTGCAGTAAGTCCCGGATCCAAAATGGCCGCGGATCCGGGTCCTGCAGGGAGGGAGGTGGCTTACCAAGTGCCTGCTCAGAGCAGGCACTTGGTAACGCTGCACTGCTCTCAGACAAATCGGTGATCTGTCAGAGTGCTGTGCAAACTGGCAGATCACCGATCTGTATTGTCCCCCCCTGGGGCAAAGTAAAAAAGTAAAAAAAAAAATTTCCAAGTGTGTAAAAAAAAAAAAAAAAATCCTAAATAATGAAAAAAAAAATATATATTATTCCCATAAATACATTTCTTTATCTAAATAAAAAAAACAAAACAATAAAAGTACACATATTTAGTATCTCCGCGTCCGTAATGACCCGACCTATAAAACTGGCCCACTAGTTAACCCCTTCAGTAAACACCGTAAGAAAAAAAAAAAAAAAACGAGGCAAAAAACAACGCTTTATTATCATACCGCCAAACATAAAGTGGAATAACACGCGATCAAAAAGACGGATATAAATAACCATGGTACCGCTGAAAGCGTCATCTTGTCCCGCAAAAAACGAGCCACCATACAGCGACAACAGCAAAAAAATAAAAAAGTTATAGTCCTCAGAATAAAGCGATGCAAAAATAATTATTTTTTTCTATAAAATAGTTTTTATCGTATAAAAGCGCCAAAACATAAAAAAATGATATAAATGAGGTGTCGCTGTAATCGTACTGAACCGAAGATTAAAACTGCTTTATCAATTTTACCAAACGCGGAACGGTATAAACGCCTCCCCCAAAAGAAATTCATGAATAGCTGGTTTTTGGTCATTCTGCCTCACAAAAATCGGAATAAAAAGCGATCAAAAAATGTCACGTGCCCGAAAATGTTACCAATAAAAACGTCAACTCGTCCCGCAAAAAACAAGACCTCACATGACTCTGTGGACTCAAATATGGAAAAATTATAGCTCTCAAAATGTGGTAACGCAAAAAATATTTTTTGCAATAAAAAGCGTCTTTCAGTGTGTGACGGCTGCCAATCATAAAAATCCGCTAAAAAACCCGCTATAAAAGTAAATGAAAAAAATGTATTTATTTCCATTTTCCCATTAGGGTTAGGGCTAGGGTTAGGGCTAGGGCTAGGGCTAGGGTTAGGGTTAGGGTTAGGGCTAGGGCTAGGGTTAGGGCTAGGGTTAGGGCTAGGGTTAGGGCTAGGGCTAGGGCTAGGGCTAGGGTTAGGGCTAGGGCTAGGGTTAGGGCTAGGATTAGGGCTAGGGTTAGGGCTAGGGTTAGGGCTAGGGTTAGGGTTAGGGCTAGGGCTAGGGCTAGGGTTAGGGCTAGGGTTAGGGTTGGGACTAGGGTTAGGGTTAGGGTTAGGGCTAGGGTTAGGGTTAGGGTTGGGGCTAGGGTTAGGGCTAGGGTAAGGGCTAGGGTTAGGGTTAAGGCTACAGTTAGGGTTGGGGCTAAAGTTAGGGTTAGGGTTTGGATTACATTTGCGATTGGGATTAGGATTAGGGGTGTGTCTGGGTTAGAGGTGTGGTTAGGGTTACCGTTGGGATTAGGGTTAGGGGTGTGTTTGGATTAGGGTTTCAGTTATAATTGGGGGGTTTCCACTATTTAGGCACATCAGGGGGATCTCCAAACGCGACATGGCGACCGATCTCAATTCCATCCAATTCTGCATTGAAAAAGTAAAACAGTGCTCCTTCCCTTCCGAGCTCTCCCGTGTGCCCAAACAGGAGTTTACCCCAACATATGGGGTTATCAGCGTACTCAGGACAAATTGGACAACAACTTTTGGGGTCCAATTTCTCCTGTTACCCTTGGGAAAATACAAAACTGGGGGCTAAAAAATAATTTTTGTGGGAAAAAAAGAGATTTTTTATTTTCACGGCTCTGCGTTATAAACTGTAGTGAAACACTTGGGGGCTCAAAGTTCTCACAACACATCTAGATAAGTTCGTGGGGGGGTCTAGTTTCCAACATGGGGTCACTTGTGGGGGTTTCTACTGTTTAGGTATATTAGGGGCTCTGCAAACGCAATGTGACGCCTGCAGACCATTCCATTTAAGTCTGCATTCCAAATGGCGCTCCTTCCCTTCCGAGCCCTCCCATGCGCCCAAACGCTGGTTCACCCCACATATGGGGTATCAACGCACTCAGGACAAATTGGACAACAACTTTTGGGGTCCAATTTCTCCTTTTACCCTCGAGAAAATACAAAACTGGGGGCTAAAAAATAATTTTGAGGGGAAATTTTTTATTTTATTTTCACGGCTCTGCGTTATAAACTGTAGTGAAATACTTGGGGGCTAAAAGTTCTCACAACACATCTAAATAAGTTCCTTGGGGGGTCTAGTTTCCAATATGGGGTCACTTGTGGGGGGTTTCTACTGTTTAGGTACATTAGGGGCTCTGCAAACACAATGTGACGCCTGCAGACCATTCCATCTAAGTCTGTATTCCAAATGGCTCTCCTTCCCTTCCGAGCCCTCCCATGCGCCCAAACGCTGGTTCTCCCCCACATATAGGGTATCAGCGCACTCAGGACAAATTGCACAACAACTTTTGGGGTCCAATTTCTCCTGTTACCCTCAGGAAAATACAAAACTGGGGGCTAAAAAACTATTTTTGTGGGAAAAAAATTTTGTTTTATTTTTACGGCTCTGCATTATAAACTTCTGTGAAGCTCTTATTGGGTCAAAGTGCTCACCACACATCTAGATAAGTTCCTTAGGGGGTCTACTTTTCAAAATGGTGTCACTTGTGGGGGGTTTCAATGTTTAGGTACATCAGTGGCTCTCCAAACGCAACATGGCGTCCAATCTCAATTCCTGTCAATTTTGCATTGAAAGGTCAAACGGCGCTCCTTCCCTTCCGAGCTCTCCCATGCGCCCAAACAATGGTTTACCCCCACATATGGGGTATCAGAGTACTCAGGACAAATTGTGCCACAACTTTTGTGGTCCAATTTCTTCTCTTACCATTGGGAAAATAAAAAATTGGGGGCGAAACGATAATTTTTGTGAAAAAAAAATGATTTTTTATTTTTACGGTTCTGCATTATAAACTTCTGTGAAGCACATGGTGGGTCAAAGTGCTCACGACACATCTAGATAGGTTCCTTAGGGGGTCTACTTTCCAAAATGGTGTCACTTGTGGGGGGTTTCAATGTTTAGGCACATCAGTGGCTCTCCAAACGCAACATGGCGTCTCATCTCAATTCCTGTCAATTTTGCATTGAAAGGTCAAACGGCGCTCCTTCCCTTCCGAGCTCTCCCATGCGCCCAAACAATGGTTTACCCCCACATATGGGGTATCAGAGTACTCAGGACAAATTGTGCCACAACTTTTGTGGTCCAATTTCTTCTCTTACCATTGGGAAAATAAAAAATTTGGGGCGAAAAGATAATGTTTGTGAAAAAAAATGATTTTTTATTTTTACGGTTCTGCATTATTAACTTCTGTGAAGCACTTGGTGGGTCAAAGTGCTCACCACACCTCTAGATAAGTTCCTTAGGGGGTCTACTTTCCAAAATGGTGTCACTTGTGGGGGGTTTCAATGTTTAGGCACATCAGTGGCTCTCCAAACGCAACATGGCGTCCCATCTCAATTCCAGTCAACTTTGCATTGAAAAGTCAAATGGCGCTCCTTCCCTTCCCAGCTCTGCCATGCGCACAAACTGTGGTTAACCCCCACATATGGGGTATCAGCGTACTCAGGACAAATTGTACAACAACTTTTGGGGTCCATTTTCTCCTGTTACCCTTGGCAAAATAAAACAAATTGGAGCTGAAGTAAATTTTTTGTGAAAAAAAGTTAAATGTTAATTTTTATTTAAACATTCGAAAAATTCCTGTGAAGCACCTGAAGGGTTAATAAACTTCTTGAATGTGGTTTTGAGAACCTTGAGGGGTGCAGTTTTTAGAATGGTGTCACACTTGGGTATTTTCTATCATATAGACCCCTCAAAATGACTTCAAATGAGATGTGGTCCCTAAAATAAAATGGTGTTGTAAAAATGAGAAATTGCTGGTCAACTTTTAATGAAAAACACCAAAAAAGGACACATTCAAGAAAAAACACCAAAAACAGGCAAAGATGCTTACCTGTCTAAACAGGCCTCAATACAAATGCACAAGCAGGGTGCAGCGGACCCAAACAAAATAGCAAATGCACAGGTGCGATACCTAATGAAACAGCCAGCCTTCAATAAGGGTTTGGCCGTGTGGTACACCAATGCACTAAGATAAAATACTCTGTATGTGGCGTGTTCACACAAGGAATACAAAGCGTCTGGCTGCAGCCTATTAATGACGCCATATGGCGGGCTGCCCAGTGCTAAAATGCATCCTGTGTGAACAGAGGCCACAGTGTACAGAACAATTCGGGCCCAGCTGCACCCTGCAAAAAATATACGTGCAAAAAAACATATAAATATATGTAAGGTCTTAGTTGATATTAGGGCCATAATATGGAAGCTGGCAACCCACGCCAAGGGTCCTTACGTATTGCCAGTCCTACTCTAACATGAAAAACACCAAAAAAGGACACATTCAAGAAAAAACACCAAAAACAGGCAAAGATGCTTACCTGTCTAAACAGGCCTCAATACAAATGCACAAGCAGGGTGCAGCGGACCCAAACAAAATAGCAAATGCACAGGTGCGATACCTAATGAAACAGCCAGCCTTCAATAAGGGTTTGGCCGTGTGGTACACCAATGCACTAAGATAAAATACTCTGTATGTGGCGTGTTCACACAAGGAATACAAAGCGTCTGGCTGCAGCCTATTAATGACGCCATATGGCGGGCTGCCCAGTGCTAAAATGCATCCTGTGTGAACAGAGGCCACAGTGTACAGAACAATTCGGGCCCAGCTGCACCCTGCAAAAAATATACGTGCAAAAAAACATATAAATATATGTAAGGTCTTAGTTGATATTAGGGCCATAATATGGAAGCTGGCAACCCACTTTTAACCCTTATAACTCCCTAACAAAAAAAAATTTTTGGTTCCAAAATTGTGCTGATGTAAAGTAGACATGTGGGAAATGTTACTTATTAAGTATTTTGTGTGACATATCTCTGTGATTTAATTGCATAAAAATTCAAAGTTGGAAAATTGCGAAATTTTCAAAATTTTCACCAAATTTCCGTTTTTTTCACAAATAAACGCAGGTAATATCAAAGAAATTTTACCACTATCATGAAGTACAATATGTCACGAGAAAACAATGTCAGAATCACCGGGATCCGTTGAAGCGTTTCAGAGTTATAACCTCATAAAGGGACAGTGGTCAGAATTGTAAAAATTGACCCGGTCCATAACGTGCAAACCACCCTTGGGGGTAAAGGGGTTAATAACTATGTAACTATGTAACTATGTAGCTGTCTGTGGCTGGATACCATCTTTTGGCATAGGTGGTTTTCCTTTTTGGATGCTGCCCTTCCCGTGGTTGTTCCTTCCCGGTGAAAGACCTGGCTTTTTATTGCTTGCGTTGAGAAACATGTGATGGTGTCTCCGTGGCTTTTCTACATGCATTTATATCTATATATATAATTGTCTAAGGGTTTTTCCGTCTGTCTGTCTGTCCTGGAAATCCCGCATCCCTGATTGGTCGAGGCCGCCAGGCCTCGACCAATCAGCGACAGGCACAGCAACGATGATGTCATCAAGGACGTAGACATCCCGCGCCTCTGATTGGTCGAGGCCGCCAGGCCTCGACCAATCAGCGACGGGCACAGCGACGATGATGTCATAAAGGACGTAGAAATCCCACGTTTCTGATTCAGCGACGGGCACAGTATCGACGTAGATGTCATAATGGTTGCCATGGCGATGATGATGTCATAAAGGTTGCCTCGACCAATCAGCGACGGGCACAGTCTGCCGCGAATTCTGGAATCATCATTGTCCATATACTACGGGGACATGCATATTCTAGAATACCCGATGCATTAGAATCGGGCCACAATCTAGTATATATATATATATATATATATATATGTAAGTGAGACACCTATCTATATATATAATTGCCTAAGGGTTTTTCCGTCTGTCTGTCTGTCTGTCTGTCTGTCTGTCCTGGAAATCCCGGCTCTCTGATTGGTCGAGGCCGCCAGGCCTCGACCAATCAGAGAGCGGCACAGCATCGACGTAGAAATCCAGCGTCTCTGATTGGTCGAGGCCGCCAGGCCTCGACCAATCAGCAACGGGCAAAGCGACGATGATGTCATAAAGGACGTAGACATCCTGCGTCTCCGATTGGTCGAGGCCGCCAACGGGCACAGCGACGATGATGTCATAATGGTTGCCATGGCGACGATAATGTCATAAAGGTTGCCTCGACCAATCAGCGACGGGCACAGTCTGCCGCGAATTCTGGAATCATCATTGTCCATATATTACAGCGACATGCATATTCTAGAATACCCGATGCGTTAGAATCGGGCCACAATCTAGTATATATATATATATATATATATATATATATATATATATATTTATATTTCATACAGTGCTAATTTAATTGCCGGCTTTTGCTATCTCTTATCAAACCCAACAGGATATGAGACATGGTTCACATACAGTAAACCATTGCATATCCCTTATTTTTTTACGTATTCCTCAATAATAATATTAGTAGAGTGTGTGTGCAAAATTTGGGGGGCTGTAGCTGTTTAAATATAGGGTTAAATCACAGAAAAAATGGCGTGGGCTCCCGTGCAATTTTCTCCGCCATAGTGGGAAAGCCAGTGACTGAGGGCAGATATTAATAGCCTAGAGAGGGACCATGGTTATTGCCCCCCCCCAGCTAAAAACATCTGCCCCCAGCCACCCCAGAAAAGGCACATCTGTAAGATGCGCTTATTCTGGCACTTAGCCACTCTCTTCCCACTCTGGAGTAGCGGTGGGATATGGGGTAATAAAGGATTAATGTCACCTTGCTAATGTAAGGTGACATTAAGCCTTTTTAATAATGGAGAGATGTCAACAAGACACCTATCCATTATTAATCCAATAGTAGTAAATGGTTAATAATACACACACACGAAGAATTATGTATTTTAATGAAATAAAAACACACATGGGGTTGTAAAATCTTTATTGTACGCTTAGACCACCTGAAGACCCTTGTTCTGTAAAAGAAAAAAAGAGAAAAAAGCAACAATATCCCATACCTCTCTGGCGCTCAGTCATGTCCTATGCTGTAAATTCATCTGAAGGGGTAAATAATTTTACAACCAGGAGCCTGCTAATGCAGCTGTCGCTCCTGCTTGTAAACATTGAACAATGAATGGAAAGCAGGGGAATGTAGCATCGTAGACTTGCGGTGCTGTGCCCCCTCTGTTGGCATAAACTCATATGAACTCTAGCGTGAGAAAATATTCAGAAAAATTCCCATGCTAGAGTTCATATGAGTTTATGCCAGCAGGGGGCGCAGCACCGCAAGTCTACGATGCTACCTTCCCTGAAAATTTTACCAGAAGCTGGAACATTTTTTCTCTTTTTTTGGCAATTGCTACACCTGAGTGGTCGGCTCGTGGTTCTATGCATGCATGCTGGATTTCTATAAACTTCCACAGTGAGCTGGCATTATCCTTTTCTCTTTTCTAAAACAAAAATTGTACACAGTATTCCTTGTGTGACCGCACTCATGACCTCTATAGAGGCAAAACAACTACAACCCAATTCCCTAAATGTTGGGAAGCTATGTATTACGTAAACGAAACAAAACTGCAATTATTTAGAAATATCTTAGACATATTTTATTCACAACAGAACCTGGAGTGAGAAGTTGAAATGTTTTAGAAAAACATACTGCATGCTTCCATCCAGACAGTGTGTATTTCAGGGAAGGCCTAGCATATTTCAGCAAGACAATGCTAAAGCACATAATAATAATAATAATTTTTATTAATATAGCGCCAACATATTCCGCAGCACTTTACGATTAAGTGGGGACATGTACAGACAATAAATTCAGTATAAATTAAGACAATACTGCATACTGCATCTTTCGCATCAGCATGAAGAAAATGTTGAGTGATAAACTGGCTTCATGCAATTTAGACTTTTCTTTCACAGAAAAGATTTGGCACATTAAGAAATTAGTAATCCAGCAAAGAAGAATCGGGACTATGGAACAGCTAGAATCCTACATCAGACAAAAATAGGACAGCAATCCCCTTCCAAAAATTCCAGCAATTGGTCTCTTCACTTCCCAGACGTTTACAGACTGTTGTAAAAAGAAGAGAGGATGCTACACAATATAGACCTGGCCCTGTCTGAACTTTTTTCACATGTGTTGCTGCCATAAATTTCTAAATGAGTTAACTTTTTCAAATGAAATAAAAAGATGTGTACTGTTCAACGTCTGATATGTGTTCTATATTCTGTCCGTCAATGAAGCTGCGCAGCCTAAGAACCAGCTACTACGAACTCAGGTGACCTTACAGTGAGGTTACAGCAGTCCACAGGGTGGCTCACATAGAGCTTACAGTGAGAACCTCTGCCTGTGACCTGCAGTAACTTTAATTACATCACTGCTTGTCACTGCAGCCATGTTCTATGTTATGATAAGGTAATTCAGTACCACAATGGACATAGAAGTCAGAGCACATACAGTGACCTGACAATAACTCAAAAACATAGAACGAGCTCTGAGACGTGGGAACTCTGCTGACCGCAATCCCTAATCCTCTCCAACCACACTAGAGGCAGCCGTGGATTGCGCCTAACGTTCCCTATGCAACTCGGCACAGCCTGAGAAACTAGCTAGCCTGAAGATAGAAAATAAGCCTACCTTGCCTCAGAGAAATACCCCAAAGGAAAAGGCAGCCCCCACATATAATGACTGTGAGTTAAGATGAAAAGACAAACGTAGAGATGAAATAGATTTAGCAAAGTGAGGCCCGACTTTCTGAACAGAGCGAGGATAGGAAAGGTAACTTTGCGGTCAACACAAAACCCTACAAACAACCACGCAAAGGGGGCAAAAAGACCCTCCGTACCGACTAACGGCACGGAGGTACACCCTCAGCGTCCCAGAGCTTCCAGCAAGCAAGAAAAACCAAATAAGCAAGCTGGACAGAAAAAAACAGCAAACAAAATAACAAAAGCGGAACTTAGCTATGCAGAGCAGCAGGCCACAGGAACGATCCAGGAGGAAGCAAGTCCTATACTAGAACATTGACTGGAGGCCAGGATGAAAGCACTAGGTGGAGTTAAACAGAGCAGCACCTAACGACTTCCCCACATCACTTGAGGAAGGAAACTCAGAAGCCGCAGTACCAATCTCCTCCACCAACGGAAGCTCATAGAGAGAATCAGCCGAAGTACCACTTGTGACCACAGGAGGGAGCTCTGCCACAGAATTCACAACAGTACCCCCCCTTGAGGAGGGGTCACCGAACCCTCACCAGAGCCCCCAGGACGACCAGGATGAGCCATATGAAAGGCACGAACAAGATCGGGAGCATGGACATCAGAGGCAAAGACCCAGGAATTATCTTCCTGAGCATAACCCTTCCACTTAACCAGATACTGGAGTTTCCGTCTTGAAACACGAGAATCCAAAATCTTCTCCACAATATACTCCAACTCCCCCTCCACCAAAACCGGGGCAGGAGGATCAACAGATGGAACCATAGGTGCCACGTATCTCCGCAACAATGACCTATGGAATACGTTATGGATGGAAAAAGAATCTGGAAGGGTCAAACGAAAAGACACAGGATTAAGAACCTCAGAAATCCTATACGGACCAATGAAACGAGGTTTAAACTTAGGAGAGGAAACCTTCATAGGAATATGACGAGAAGACAACCAAACCAAATCCCCAACACGAAGTCGGGGACCCACACAGCATCTGCGATTAGCGAAACGTTGAGCCTTCTCCTGGGACAAGGTCAAATTGTCCACCACATGAGTCCAAATCTGCTGCAACCTGTCCACCACAGTATCCACACCAGGACAGTCCGAAGACTCAACCTGCCCTGAAGAGAAACGAGGATGGAACCCAGAGTTGCAGAAAAACGGCAAAACCAAGGTAGCCGAGCTGGCCCGATTATTAAGGGCGAACTCAGCCAAAGGCAAAAAGGACACCCAGTCATCCTGATCAGCAGAAACAAAGCATCTCAGATATGTTTCCAAGGTCTGATTGGTTCGTTCGGTCAGGCCATTAGTCTGAGGATGGAAAGCCGAGGAAAAAGACAAGTCAATGCCCATCCTAGCACAAAAGGCTCGCCAAAACCTTGAAACAAACTGGGAACCTCTGTCAGAAACGATATTCTCTGGAATGCCATGTAAACGAACCACATGCTGGAAGAACAATGGCACCAAATCAGAGGAGGAAGGTAATTTAGACAAGGGCACCAAATGGACCATCTTAGAGAAGCGATCACAAACCACCCAAATGACTGACATTTTTTGAGAGACGGGAAGATGTGAAATAAAATCCATAGAGATATGTGTCCAAGGCCTCTTCGGGACCGGCAAGGGCAAACGCAACCCACTGGCACGAGAACAGCAGAGCTTAGCCCGAGCACAAATCCCACAGGACTGCACAAAAGAACGCACATCCATGGCCACCAAAAGGATCTAGCCACTAACTCTCTGGTACCAAAGATTCCAGGATAACCAGCCAAGACCGAACAATGAACCTCAGAGATAACTTTATTTGTCCATCTATCAGGGACAAACAGTTTCTCCGCTGGGCAACAATCAGGTTTATTAGCCTGAAATTTTTGCAGCACCCGCCGCAAATCAGGGGAGATGGCAGACACAATTACTCCCTCTTTGAGAATACCCACCGGCTCAGATAAATCCGGAGAGTCGGGCACAAAACTCCTAGACAGGGCATCCGCCTTCACATTTTTAGAGCCCGGAAGGTACGAAACCACAAAGTCAAAACGGGCAAAAAACAGCGACCAACGAGCCTGTCTAGGATTCAACCGCTTGGCAGACTCGAGATAAGTCAAGTTCTTATGATCAGTCAAGACCACCATGCGATGCTTAGCTCCTTCAAGCCAATGACGCCACTCCTCGAATGCCCACTTCATGGCCAGCAACTCTCGATTGCCAACATCATAATTTCGCTCAGCAGGCGAAAACTTCCTGGAAAAGAAGGCGCATGGTTTCATCACCGAGCAATCGGAACTTCTCTGCGACAAAACAGCCCCTGCTCCAATCTCAGAAGCATCAACCTCGACCTGGAATGGAAGCGAAACATCTGGTTGACACAACACAGGGGCAGAAGAAAAACGACGCTTCAACTCTTGAAAAGCTTCCACAGCAGCAGAAGACCAATTGACCACGTCAGCACCTTTCTTGGTCAAATCGGTCAATGGTTTAGCAATACTAGAAAAATTGCAGATGAAGCGACGATAAAAATTAGCAAAGCCCAGGAACTTTTGCAGACTTTTCAGAGATGTCGGCTGAGTCCAATCATGGATGGCTTGGACCTTAACAGGGTCCATCTCGATAGTAGAAGGGGAAAAAATGAACCCCAAAAATGAAACCTTCTGAACACCAAAGAGACACTTTGATCCCTTCACAAACAAAGAATTAGCACGCAGGACCTGAAACACCGTTCTGACCTGCTTCACATGTGACTCACAATCATCCGAGAAGATCAAAATATCATCCAAGTATACAATCAGGAATTTATCCAGGTACTCTCGGAAGATGTCATGCATAAAGGACTGAAACACTGATGGAGCATTGGCAAGTCCGAATGGCATCACTAGGTACTCAAAATGGCCCTCGGGTGTATTAAATGCAGTTTTCCATTCATTGCCTCGCTTAATACGCACAAGATTATACGCACCACGAAGATCTATCTTGGTGAACCAACTAGCCTGTTATGGCTGGCAATCAGGCAACACAGCGTGCAGTAATCAGCGCACATACAGAGATCTGGCAATAACCAAAAACAATAGGACGAGCTCTGAGACGTGGAATCTCTGTAGACTGCAGTACCTGATCTATCCTCACACAACTATAAGCAGCAGTGGATTGCGCCTATAACTACCTATGCAACTCGACACTGCCTGAGGAGCTGACTAGCCTGCAGATAGAAATACAAGCCTGACTTACCTCAGAGAAAAACCCCAAAGGAATAGGCAGCCCCCCACATATAATGACTGTTAGCAAGATGAAAAGACAAACGTAGGAATGAAATAGATTCAGCAAAGTGAGGCCCGATATTCTAGACAGAGCGAGGATAGCAAAGAGAACTATGCAGTCTACAAAAAACCCTAAAACGAAAACCACGCAAAGGGGCAAAAAGACCCACCGTGCCGAACTAACAGCACGGCGGTGCACCCCTTTGCTTCTCAGAGCTTCCAGCAAAAGTTAATAGCAAGCTGGACAGAAAAAACAGAAAACAAACTAGAAGCACTTATCTAGCAGAGCAGCAGGCCCAAGGAAAGATGCAGTAGCTCAGATCCAACACTGGAACATTGACAAGGAGCAAGGAAGACAGACTCAGGTGGAGCTAAATAGCAAGGCAGCCAACGAGCTCACCAAAACACCTGAGGGAGGAAGCCCAGAGACTGCAATACCACTTGTGACCACAGAAGTGAACTCAGCCACAGAATTCACAACAGTACCCCCCCCTTGAGGAGGGGTCACCGAACCCTCACCAGAACCCCCAGGCCGACCAGGATGAGCCACATGAAAGGCACGAACAAGATCTGGGGCATGGACATCAGAGGCAAAAACCCAGGAATTATCTTCCTGAGCATAACCCTTCCATTTGACCAGATACTGGAGTTTCCGTCTAGAGACACGAGAATCCAAAATCTTCTCCACAATATACTCCAATTCCCCCTCCACCAAAACAGGGGCAGGAGGCTCCACAGATGGAACCATAGGTGCCACGTATCTCCTCAACAACGACCTATGGAATACATTATGTATGGAAAAGGAGTCTGGGAGGGTCAGACGAAAAGACACTGGATTGAGAATCTCAGAAATCCTATACGGACCAATAAAACGAGGTTTAAATTTAGGAGAGGAAACCTTCATAGGAATATGACGAGAAGATAACCAAACCAGATCCCCAACACGAAGTCGGGGTCCCACACGGCGTCTGCGATTAGCGAAAAGCTGAGCCTTCTCCTGGGACAAGGTCAAATTGTCCACTACCTGAGTCCAGATCTGCTGCAACCTGTCCACCACAGAATCCACACCAGGACAGTCCGAAGACTCAACCTGTCCTGAAGAGAAACGAGGATGGAACCCAGAATTGCAGAAAAATGGAGAGACCAAGGTAGCCGAGCTGGCCCGATTATTAAGGGCGAACTCAGCCAACGGCAAAAATGACACCCAATCATCCTGGTCAGCGGAAACAAAACATCTCAGATATGTTTCCAAGGTCTGATTGGTTCGTTCGGTCTGGCCATTAGTCTGAGGATGGAAGGCCGAGGAAAAAGATAGGTCAATGCCCATCCTACCACAAAAGGCTCGCCAGAACCTCGAGACAAACTGGGAACCTCTGTCAGAAACAATATTCTCAGGAATGCCATGTAAACGAACCACATGCTGAAAGAACAAAGGCACCAAATCAGAGGAGGAAGGCAATTTAACCAAGGGCACCAGATGGACCATTTTAGAAAAACGATCACAGACCACCCAAATGACCGACATTTTTTGAGAAACGGGAAGGTCAGAAATGAAATCCATCGAAATATGTGTCCAAGGCCTCTTCGGGACCGGCAAGGGCAAAAGCAACCCACTGGCACGTGAACAGCAGGGCTTAGCCCTAGCACAAATTCCACAGGACTGCACAAAAGCACGCACATCCCGTGACAGAGATGGCCACCAGAAGGATCTAGCAACCAACTCCCTGGTACCAAAGATTCCTGGATGACCGGCCAGCACCGAACAGTGAAGTTCAGAGATAACTTTACTAGTCCACCTATCAGGGACGAACAGTTTCTCGGCCGGACAACGATCAGGTTTATTAGCCTGAAATTTCTGCAACACTCTCCGCAAATCAGGGGAGATGGCAGACACAATGACTCCTTCCTTGAGGATACTCGCCGGCTCAGATAACCCCGGAGAATCGGGCACAAAACTCCTAGACAGAGCATCCGCCTTCACATTTTTAGAGCCCGGAAGGTATGAAATCACAAAATCAAAACGAGCAAAAAATAACGACCAACGGGCCTGTCTAGGATTCAAGCGCTTGGCAGACTCAAGATAAGTAAGGTTCTTATGATCAGTCAAAACCACCACGCGATGCTTAGCACCCTCAAGCCAATGACGCCACTCCTCGAATGCCCACTTCATGGCCAGCAACTCTCGGTTGCCCACATCATAATTACGCTCAGCAGCAGAAAATTTCCTGGAAAAGAAAGCACATGGTTTGAACACTGAGCAACCAGAACCTCTCTGTGACAAAACCGCCCCTGCACCAATCTCAGAAGCATCAACCTCGACCTGGAACGGAAGAGAAACATCAGGTTGACACAACACAGGGGCACAGCAAAAACGACGCTTCAACTCCTGAAAAGCTTCCACGGCAGCAGAAGACCAATTAACCAAATCAGCACCCTTCTTGGTCAAATCGGTCAATGGTCTGGCAATGCTAGAAAAATTACAGATGAAGCGACGATAAAAATTAGCAAAGCCCAGGAATTTCTGCAGACTTTTCAGAGATGTCGGCTGAGTCCAATCCTGGATGGCCTGAACCTTAACCGGATCCATCTCGATAGTAGAAGGGGAAAAGATGAACCCCAAAAATGAAACTTTCTGCACACCGAAGAGACACTTTGATCCCTTCACGAACAAGGAATTAGCACGCAGTACCTGGAAAACCATTCTGACTTGCTTCACATGAGACTCCCAATCATCTGAGAAGATCAAAATGTCATCCAAGTAAACAATCAAGAATTTATCCAGATACTCACGGAAAATGTCATGCATAAAAGACTGAAAAACAGATGGAGCATTGGCAAGTCCGAACGGCATCACCAGATACTCAAAATGACCCTCGGGCGTATTAAATGCCGTTTTCCATTCATCTCCCTGCCTGATTCTCACCAGATTATACGCACCACGAAGATCAATCTTAGTAAACCAACTAGCCCCCTTAATCCGAGCAAACAAGTCAGATATCAATGGCAAGGGATACTGAAACTTAACAGTGATCTTATTAAGAAGGCGGTAATCAATACACGGTCTTAGTGAACAATCCTTCTTGGCTACAAAAAAGAACCCTGCTCCCAATGGTGACGACGATGGGCGAATATGTCCCTTCTCCAGGGACTCCATCACATAACTGCGCATAGCGGTGTGTTCAGGTACGGACAAATTAAATAAACGACCCTTAGGGAATTTACTACCAGGAATCAAATCGATAGCACAATCACAATTCCTATGCGGAGGTAGGGCATCAGACTTGGACTCTTCAAATACATCCTGAAAGTCCGACAAGAACTCTGGGATGTCAGAAGGAATGGATGACGAAATAGACAAAAATGGAACATCACCATGTACTCCCTGACAACCCCAGCTGGTTACCGACATAGAGTTCCAATCCAATACTGGATTATGGGTTTGTAGCCATGGCAACCCCAACACGACCACATCATGCAAATTATGCAGTACCAGAAAGCGAATAACTTCCTGATGTGCAGGAGCCATGCACATGGTCAGCTGGGCCCAGTACTGAGGCTTATTCTTGGCCAAAGGTGTAGCATCAATTCCTCTCAACGGAATAGGACACCGCAAAGGCTCCAAGAAAAATCCACAACGTTTAGCATAATCCAAATCCATCAGATTCAGGGCAGCGCCTGAATCCACAAACGCCATGACAGAATATGATGACAAAGAGCACATTAAGGTAATGGACAAAAGGAATTTGGACTGTACAGTACCAATAACGGCAGAGCTATCGAACCGCCTAGTGCGTTTAGGACAATTAGAAATAGCATGAGTAGAATTACCACAATAGAAACACAGTCTGTTCAAACGTCTGTGTTCGTGCCGTTCTACTTTAGTCATAGTCCTGTCGCACTGCATAGGCTCAGGCTTACTCTCAGACAATACCGCCAGATGGTGCACAGATTTACGCTCGCGCAAGCGACGACCGATCTGAATGGCCAAGGACATAGACTCATTCAAACCAGCAGGCATAGGAAATCCCACCATTACATCCTTAAGAGCTTCAGAGAGACCCTTTCTGAACAAAGCCGCTAGTGCAGATTCATTCCACAGAGTGAGTACTGACCATTTCCTAAATTTCTGACAATATACTTCTACATCATCCTGACCCTGGCATAAAGCCAGCAGATTTTTCTCAGCTTGATCCACTGAATTAGGCTCATCGTAAAGCAATCCCAGCGCCTGGAAAAATGCATCAACATTACTCAATGCAGAATCTCCTGGTGCAAGAGAAAACGCCCAGTCCTGTGGGTCGCCGCGCAAAAAAGAAATAATAATCAAAACCTGTTGAATAGGATTACCAGAAGAATGAGGTTTCAAGGCCAAAAATAGCTTACAATTATTTCTGAAGCTCAGGAACTTAGTTCTGTCACCAAAAAACAAATCAGGAATCGGAATTCTTGGTTCTAGCATCGATTTCTGATCAATAGTATCTTGAATCTTTTGTACATTTACAACGAGATTATCCATTGAGGAGCACAGAGCCTGAATATCCATGTCCACAGCTGTGTCCTGAAGCACTCTAATGTCTAGGGGAAAAAAAAGACTGAAGACAGAGCTAAGAAAAAAAAATGATGTCAGGATTTCTTTTTTCCCTCTATTGGGAATCATTGGTGTGGCTCCTTGTACTGTTATGGCTGGCAATCAGGCAACACAGCGTGCAGTAATCAGCGCACATACAGAGATCTGGCAATAACCAAAAACAATAGGACGAGCTCTGAGACGTGGAATCTCTGTAGACTGCAGTACCTGATCTATCCTCACACAACTATAAGCAGCAGTGGATTGCGCCTATAACTACCTATGCAACTCGACACTGCCTGAGGAGCTGACTAGCCTGCAGATAGAAATACAAGCCTGACTTACCTCAGAGAAAAACCCCAAAGGAATAGGCAGCCCCCCACATATAATGACTGTTAGCAAGATGAAAAGACAAACGTAGGAATGAAATAGATTCAGCAAAGTGAGGCCCGATATTCTAGACAGAGCGAGGATAGCAAAGAGAACTATGCAGTCTACAAAAAACCCTAAAACGAAAACCACGCAAAGGGGCAAAAAGACCCACCGTGCCGAACTAACAGCACGGCGGTGCACCCCTTTGCTTC
This sequence comes from Ranitomeya imitator, assembly GCF_032444005.1. Taxonomy (NCBI): domain Eukaryota; kingdom Metazoa; phylum Chordata; class Amphibia; order Anura; family Dendrobatidae; genus Ranitomeya; species Ranitomeya imitator. The sequence continues at coordinate 735,063,986 of NC_091284.1, read as the reverse complement.
TCAGAGCTTCCAGCAAAAGTTAATAGCAAGCTGGACAGAAAAAACAGAAAACAAACTAGAAGCACTTATCTAGCAGAGCAGCAGGCCCAAGGAAAGATGCAGTAGCTCAGATCCAACACTGGAACATTGACAAGGAGCAAGGAAGACAGACTCAGGTGGAGCTAAATAGCAAGGCAGCCAACGAGCTCACCAAAACACCTGAGGGAGGAAGCCCAGAGACTGCAATACCACTTGTGACCACAGAAGTGAACTCAGCCACAGAATTCACAACACTAGCCCCCTTAATCCGAGCAAACAAATCTGATAATAGCGGCAAGGGGTACTGAAATTTAACTGTGATCTTATTTAGAAGGCGGTAATCTATACAAGGTCTCAGCGAACCATCCTTCTTGGCCACAAAAAAGAACCCCGCTCCTAATGGCGACGATGACGGGCGAATATGCCCCTTCTCCAAGGACTCCTTCACGCAACTCCGCATAGCGGCGTGCTCAGGCACAGATAAATTAAACAGTCGACCTTTTGGGAATTTACTACCAGGAATCAAATCGATAGCACAATCACAATCCCTATGCGGAGGTAGGGTATCGGACTTGGGCTCATCAAATACATCCCGGTAATCAGACAAGAACTCTGGAACCTCAGAAGGGGTGGATGACGAAATAGACAGAAATGGGACATCACCATGTACCCCCTGACAACCCCAGCTGGACACAGACATGGATTTCCAATCTAACACTGGATTATGGACTTGTAGCCATGGCAACCCCAACACGACCATATCATGCAGATTATGCAACACCAGAAAGCGAATAACCTCCTGATGTGCAGGAGCCATGCACATGGTCAGCTGGGTCCAGTACTGAGGCTTATTCTTGGCCAAAGGCGTAGCATCAATTCCCCTCAAAGGAATAGGACACTGCAAGGGCTCCAAGAAAAACCCACAACGCCTAGCATACTCCAAGTCCATCAAATTCAGGGCAGCGCCTGAATCCACAAAAGCCATGACAGAATAAGATGACAAAGAGCAGATCAAGGTAACGGACAAAAGAAATTTTGACTGTACCGTACCAATGGTGGCAGACCTAGCGAACCGCTTAGTGCGCTTAGGACAATCAGAGATAGCTTGAGTGGAATCACCACAGTAGAAACACAGCCCATTCTGACGTCTGTGTTCTTGCCGCTCAACTCTGGTCAAAGTCCTATCGCACTGCATAGGCTCAGGTTTATGCTCAGATAATACCGCCAAATGGTGCACAGATTTACGCTCACGCAAGCGTCGACCGATCTGAATGGCCAAAGACATAGACTCATTCAGACCAGCAGGCATAGGAAATCCCACCATGACATCCTTAAGGGCTTCAGAGATACCCTTTCTGAAAATAGCTGCGAGCGCACCTTCATTCCATTGAGTGAGTACGGACCACTTTCTAAATTTCTGACAATATACCTCTATCTCATCCTGACCCTGACACAGAGCCAGCAAATTTTTCTCTGCCTGATCCACTGAATTAGGTTCATCGTACAGCAATCCGAGCGCCAGGAAAAACGCATCAATATTACTTAATGCAGGATCTCCTGGCGCAAGAGAAAATGCCCAGTCCTGAGGGTCGCCACGTAAAAAAGAAATAATGATCCTAACTTGTTGAATTGGGTCACCAGAGGAGCGAGGTTTCAAAGCCAGAAATAGTTTACAATTATTTTTGAAACTCAGAAATTTAGTTCTATCTCCAAAAAACAAATCAGGAATAGGAATTCTTGGTTCTAACATAGAATTCTGAACCACAAAGTCTTGAATATTTTGTACTCTTGCCGTGAGCTGATCCACACATGAAGACAGACCTTTAATGTCCATCGCTACACCTGTGTCCTGAACCACCCAAATGTCTAGGGGAAAAATAAGGCAAAACACAGTGCAGAGAAAAAAAAATGGTCTCAGAACTTCTTTTTTTCCCTCTATTTAGAATCATTAGTACCCTGGGCCTCCAGTACTGTTATGATAAGGTAATTCAGTACCACAATGGACATAGAAGTCAGAGCACATACAGTGACCTGACAATAACTCAAAAACATAGAACGAGCTCTGAGACGTGGGAACTCTGCTGACCGCAATCCCTAATCCTCTCCAACCACACTAGAGGCAGCCGTGGATTGCGCCTAACGCTCCCTATGCAACTCGGCACAGCCTGAGAAACTAGCTAGCCTGAAGATAGAAAATAAGCCTACCTTGCCTCAGAGAAATACCCCAAAGGAAAAGGCAGCCCCCACATATAATGACTGTGAGTTAAGATGAAAAGACAAACGTAGAGATGAAATAGATTTAGCAAAGTGAGGCCCGACTTTCTGAACAGAGCGAGGATAGGAAAGGTAACTTTGCGGTCAACACAAAACCCTACAAAAACCACGCAAAGGGGGCAAAAAGACCCTCCGTACCGACTAACGGCACGGAGGTACACCCTCTGCATCCCAGAGCTTCCAGCAAGCAAGAAAAACCAAATAAGCAAGCTGGACAGAAAAAAAACAGCAAACAAAATAACAAAAGCGGAACTTAGCTATGCAGAGCAGCAGGCCACAGGAACGATCCAGGAGGAAGCAAGTCCTATACTAGAACATTGACTGGAGGCCAGGATGAAAGCACTAGGTGGAGTTAAATAGAGCAGCACCTAACGACTTCCCCACATCACCTGAGGAAGGAAACTCAGAAGCCGCAGTACCACTCTCCTCCACCAATGGAAGCTCATAGAGAGAATCAGCCGAAGTACCACTTGTGACCACAGGAGGGAGCTCTGCCACAGAATTCACAACAGTTCTCATGCTAAGCTCACTATGGTTCAGCTGGCAAGGTGAGCAGTCAAATTACTAATCACCGCTAGCCATACCATCTGGATGTAGTATAGTTGGGGATCATCGTGGGACCTCATCATTGTGGATTAATGGAGGAACAGTTGAGGATTACTTTGATTTTTGATTTTTATGTTAACAAATGGGTAAAAGAGAGTAATTGTTCGGGAGTGCAATTAAATGACTTTTCTCTTTTGACTATGGGGTCTGTAATGGTGGAGTCTGATAGACACCTCTCCATTACTAACCTTTGGGCTTGATGTCAGCGGACATTACACTACTGAAATCAACCCTATCAGCCTGCTCGCTAGGGCAAGCGGGAAGAGCCAAGGCTAAGCACCTGAACTGGCGCATCTAATGGAGTGCTGGTATTATTAGTAGGGGAGAGGTCCAATGTTTATGGTCCCTTACCATCCTATTAATATCAGCCATAGCTGGTAATTAAACCCAGGTGAGACCCCAAGTCATTTTTTTAGGGTCCACCCTATTTTTAAAAACTATGTAAGGGCAGTCCCACACGTCCAGATAATTCCGGTACCGGAAAAATCGGTACCGGAATTATCCGTGTCCGTGTGCCCGTGCGTTTCTGTGGCACATCAGTGTGGCACACGTGCGGCACACATGTGCCGCCCGTGTGCCCGCTGGGTACCACACGCACCATTCAGGAGACAGCGCTAAAGTTTTGGGGCCGCCGATTACAGTCATTCATCACTGTAAATGAGCAGCCCCACGTGACCGCTCATACAGTAGAAGGTGCGGCCAGGACAGGAAGCAGCGCCAGCCAGCGAGGGAGCCGGGTGAGTATTTTAATAACAGCGGGCGCGCGCACAGGGGGTGGGAGGGGGGTGGAGACCTTTATTTTAAACACGAGAAACAAACAAAAAAAGGATTATTCATATCTTCTTTACAGCAAACGCTGCTGCAGGGAAGATATGAATCGCGGCTTCAGCACCAGTGGGGGAGACAGTGCTTACTGTAGCGCTGTCTCCTGCACGGCACACAGACTGCACACGGACAACGTCCGTGTGCGGTACGTGTTTTACACGGACCCATTGACTTTATTGGGTCCGTGTAATCCGTGCTCTCCCACGAACACTGACATGTCTCCGTGTTTGGCACACGGAGACACGGTCCGCAAAAAATCAATGACATCTGCACAGATGCATTGATTTCACTGTGTCTACGTGTGTCAGTGTCTCCGGTACGTGAGGAAACTGTCACCTCACGTACCGGAGCCACTGACGTGTGAAACCGGCCTAAGACAAATCAGACAGCTGAGAGCTGATATTAATAGACTGGGCAGCTCCATGGATATTGGCCTCTTCCCAGTCTAAAAATACCAGCCCACAGCTGTCTGTTTTCCCACTGCTGGTTTTAAAAAAGAAAGGGATCACATCTTTAAAAAATGATGTATTTATTTTGATTGTCCTGTCAATTACAGCCATGTCATTACTTGACAGGCAGCGATGCAGCCTTTCAACATGCTTTATTAGACTTCTGGACCTGAACAGCAAACCGGACATACAGTAAGAAATCTGTGTTCGGGTTCTGGTACCAGACACTAAAAAAAACCAAGCCATCACACATCCCCATTGAAAATTGAAAAGGTTATGGATCTTGAAAAAATTGTGAAACAAGCTAATTTCTTTTTCCTACAAGTTTCTGAAATTTTTTTTTCATTATTATAATAAAAAAACTGTGGATTTTTGGTAGCTCAGTAATTGTACTGACCTGGAAAATCACTTTGCCAGGGAGGAAGGAGGAAGAAGAAGAAGGGGAAGAAGAAGGAGAAGAAAAATCAGTGACAAATTTACAATATAAACTACAGACAATATTAATCAAATCTCTTAAACCCGATAAGGATGGTGTACTTACTTTAAATCTATTTCAGAACGGCTGCAAAATCATTTTTGAAAGTTTTCCCTTTTGATATTAAAATTAACTCTGGCTAGAGCTACTCAGAAAATGCTGATTTTAATATGAGGCAGGGAAACTTTCACAAAGGATTATACAACCCTTCTGACAGGGATTTTCAAAGTTAGTCTACTAGTCTCATTCAATTGAAAAGAACAGTTTAAGGATACATGCAGTTTAAATGATAAAATCTGCTGACAGATTATCTCTATGATCTGATCTGCTTTAAAAAAGACCCAATATTCTATTCAATATTGAGGCATCCATGAAGTGTCAAAATTTCACTTAGTCTGTGACATATTCACTGATCTTTGCTGTTCTGACTGTTTTTGCTCATTCAATGACAAGCTTTATTGTTATTTTCATGCTGTGTGAACATCTAAGTGCTCTCTTTTAGCCCAACAAATCAACCAATCAAACTTTGAGCACAGCTGACTTGAGGGCACCTAATGAAAGATTCGACCACCTGAAATGTCTTTCCTTCGACTCATTACTTTTTGTTTCGTACAGTAAGTATCAGGCAATCGGACTAGCCGATTGTATTTTTAAAGTCAATTTCAACCCTTCACATAGCTGAATATCACAGAAGAGGAGACACCTTCTTGGGATAGATTGGGTATAAAGAAATACCTTTAAATGAGTGGTCCAAAGTCCAAAATAATTTTCCTCCTCAATTTTTATATATTAAGTGTCATAATCTAAACTATTTTCAAATGTACTTGCATTAAAAATGTCCTATCCTTCCCTAACTGCACGATATAACTCCTTTTCTTTTTTTGTTCGCTTCCTTTTTTATGACGCTTCTTTGGAGAATTCCAGTGCATGCTAGAGATGAAGCGTCATCACGCGATGCTCATTTCATGGACTGGGATAGTGCCTGTGCAATGTCCACTATGTGATGGGCACAATGACAGCGCGCTCTCTGTTGCTGGCTCAGATGAGCAGTAATGAGACAGCGACAGAGCACATTGTCAGAATGCTCAGCATGCAGTGACCAGTGACATCATGGGGCAACACTGGTCTCTGCACACCTGGTATTTTGACAATGCGCTCTCTTGCCAGCTTATTACTGGTTATCTGAGCTGAAAGCAGAGAGTGCGCTGTCATTGTGACTGTTTTTAATGCACTAAGTAAGACTTTATCAAATGCAATCTATTACAGTTTTACATTTGCCTGCTGTGGCAATTATAACTCTTTTGCATGTGAACAATGCCTGATACTGAAGTAATAATCGATAAGATGTCTTACACAATTGCATTTACTTACATCAATCTACAGCAGTAAAATGCCCTATGTAAACTCAGACAAAATAATGCACACATAATACAACCACAATTGCAAAAAAATAGGAAAAACATTTTACTTGAATAAAGACGCCTCCACACATTCCCTGGTTTACCCATTTATTAATAAAATGAATCTCCGCAGATCTGACAACATCCAACTAGGTCACATGTCGTACGCCGATTTTCTCACGGGCGATCACATCAGTATCATCATCACCCATGAGCCATGACCACGAGAATGAAATTGCAAGGTTATTCAAGGTCATTTCTCAAGGGGCGATGATGTGACCGCGGGGACGAAACTGCACACATTATTCCAACTAGACGAGCACGGTCTTGCTCAATTCACTTGTATTAAGCAAGGCCAGTCACGTCTAGTCGGAATGTGGCCAGATGTATGCAAATTGCATACATGAAGTCACGTGACTGATCAGTCTCTAACACTAAGTTTAGGATATTGAGTTAGTGAACTGAAGCAGGGAGGAGTCAGGACTAAGATTATAGAAGAAATTCATACTAGCAAAGTGCCTGGTTTGTCACTATTAGCGTAAAATCTTAGAATCTCTGACCAGACCAATGCAGGGATTTTTCAGCATACGTGGTAAGACACTGGTTCACTTGTGTTCTTACAAATTTTAATTTTCCAAGCAAGATTCCATTAAAGCGAACCTGTCACCCCCAAAATGGAGGGTGAGCTAAGCCCACCAGCATCAGGGCTTATCTACAGCATTCTGGAATGCTGTAGATAAGCCCCCAATGTATCCTAAAAGATAAGAAAAAGAGGTTAGATTATACTCACCCAGGGGCGGTCCTGGTCTGGTCCGATGGGCGTCGCGGTCCAGTCCGGCGCCTCCCATCTTCATCAGATGATGTCCTCTTTTTGTCTTCACGCTGTGGCTCCGGCACAGGTGTACTTTGTCTGTCCTGTTGAGGGCAGAGCAAAGAACTGCAGTGCAGGCGCTGGGCCTCTCTGACCTTTCCCGGCCCCTGCGCACTGCAGTACTTTGCTCTGCCCTCAACAGGGCAGACAAAGTACGTCTACGCTGGAGTCACAGCGTGAAGACCACAAGAGGACGTCATCCTATGAAGATGAGAGGCCCCAGTCCGGACCGCAACCCCCATCAGATGGGACCGCCCACCCAAGTGAGTATAATATAACCTCTTTTTCTCATCTTTCAGGATACATCGGGGGCTTATCTGCAGCATTACAGAATGCTGTAGATAAGCCCCTGATGCCGGTGGGCTTAGCTCACCCTCGATTTTGGGGGTGACAGGTTCCCTTTAAGCTTAGTTTTATGAGCCTGTAAAAGGGAGTCCATCTTTTTGAGGCATTTACATTTGCCTTAGGTCCTTTACCAGCTGACAGTGCTGTATGATGGACATTGCGCCTCATGAAGAAAGGGTGTTTCACAGAGAGAGTGAGGCTTCAACGGTCTTTGTTTCTGACACTAGAGAACACAAATGCAGCTTTATTACAGAAGGCAATGAAACACAATCACTTCTTTGATGCACTGCTACTATCCTCTGGGGATGGCAGAGAAAGACAGCAAGGTCACTTACTGGTATATAGAATTTTTTCTGTCGCTAACATTTTGTTGAGGACATTCATATTCAAGTCTACACCCAGAAATGTGCATTGTGTATCTGCAGGGCAATTATACAAAACTGGTATCTACACTCCAACCATTGTGTAAATTTTGCTTTTATCTGCTATTATACATTTACGCAAATATCCTCAAGAGCCTCTGTAATGAGAACATTGCATAGACCATATGCCCTACATACTAAATGGTCAACCTTCAGTGCCAGTCATCATGCCTAGCCAGATGGCATCATGGGGGACGAAGTCCTGTAGCAGCGAACAAACTCAAGGTTATCATCGTCTGCCTTTTTCTTCTTCAAATTCCAAATTTAGACATCTGTCCTCCCTTTTGTGAATAAAATGGGATCTGCATTGTGTTATAAAAGCCGGAAAAACAAAGTAATTAGTCTTTTATTTTAGTGGTTTAAATGTTGTAATTCTGATACTTTAAAGGGTTCTACATGATAGAAAAGCTGATTGGGTTGAGCTGCCCTACCAGTCGCATCCTTTGGAGAAGAAGGGCACTCTTTTTGGAAAAACTACAGACAATTCTTTCTAATCGCTTGATACGTTTTTCTGCTAATGTATATTACCTATCTCCCTGTAACTGCATAAGATTAAGAAGTCAAAAGAATATGTAAAATTTTGTTTTATACACTTTCTTCAAGCACGACACTTCAAATAGCCTTAAAGAGAAACTAACAGCAAGCTTTTGCTATGTAATCTGGGGGCAGCACGAGGTAGGAGCTGAGACACTGATCTCAGCGATGTGTCACTTATTAAGCTGGGTGCTGTTGTTTCAATACAATGAGTGTTTTATAAGCAAGAGATTATCATTGCCTGGACTAGGTGTCTTGTGCCTCCCAGTCCGACCACACCCCCCAGCAGATTAGCAGATTATTGTCAATATACAATGTGCACAGAAAGCTGCTAATCAGGTGTGCGGTTGAGGTTAACTTTCTGACCTCTGCTATAGTTGTATCACATCTAACGCACCCAGTAAACACAAAGTGATACATTACAGGAATCAGGATCTCTTTTCACACATTTTACTGCTCTCAGATGAGGTAGCAAAAACCTGGTGACAGATTCCCTTTAATGATAAAGTGGATCTGTCATCAGATTTCACATTTTCATAATATAAAGATTACTAAATAGACATCTTGGACTTGACGAGGCTGGTGTGCTTACTTCAAAACTAATGTCAAAATTGCTGTGTAATCCCTTTTTACCCCTTAAAAAAAATCTGTGAGGATTTCACATCCCAAACTATTAATATGTGCATGTACCTCTTTTAAAGAACAGCAATACCTCTACATGGACAATTCTTTCCTCGTTTACTGAGATATCTAGAGCTGGACGCAAGGAATGCTAAGTTCAATATCAGCACTACACAGATAATTTAGCAAGGATTTTCAGAGTAATTACAACAGCCCTGTCAGGTCAAAAAATATATTCAATATTGTATCTTTATTGTGAAATCAAACAGATTGGTACTAAAAGCATTTTTCTAAAATAAGTGTAAGTCCATGATTCATCGCCAAACAGTTCTGATTCATGAAGAATATATGGCATATGGAACCAGGATGTTACACCAGTTTCTTTAACCACGGTGAGTTGCAAAGTTTGGCCTTCATTGATCGGACTTATTTTTACACTTCCAAGATCTCAATCCGATAACCCTAACCCAAACTTTTGACACTCATGAACTTTTTTTTGCAATATAACAGATATTATCCTGCTGAAAATGGGCACTGCTATTAGGGAATACCATTGCTACGATTGGCCTTCTTCTCATAATGTACCATGTTCTTCCCAGAGAAGAGATGCACATGTCCATTAACATTATGTAAGTGAAAATGTGATTATTCAGACAAAGCAACTTCTTCTGTTGCTGCATGGTCTAGTTCTAATTCTTGTATGCCCATTGTAGGCGTTTTCAAATGAAGACAGCAGTCAGCAGTCCAACACCCGACAGCCCCACCAATCAGCTGTCATCGGTGTCAGTGGCGCTGTCCGCCAGCCGGAAGTACTCACTTGCCGAGGTGCTCCGTCTACTTTTATTGGCTTTCGCAGTGTGCTGCACATCCCCCTCCTATTTGAATAGGAGAGGAATATGTAACACTACAAGTAGATGGATCAGCTCGGCAAGCGAGTACTACCAGCCAGCGTCACTGATTGGATGGTGTACCAGGTGTCAGACCCTGGCCAGTCAGAGATTATCTATTCTAAGGTTTGTCCATCAATGTAAAATTAGTGACCAATCTCTTTAACCCCTTACCGACTGCTGATATGCCTTTTTTTACGGTGGCAGTTAAGGGTGCTTAAACCACAGTGCCGCTTTTTAACAGCCCTGACAAATGAGTATATAGCGCCCACGAATCAGAATTTCTCTGGGGTCTTTGCTACAGGGGATAGCTGAGACCCCAGAGAACATGATTTGGGTCAGTTTTTACCGACCCTGTTGTTGCGATCACGATTATTAACGGTATAACGGCGACAACAACAAAAAAAGTCTGATTTTCCATTTAATTTCTCTTTTCTCTGATGTGATCGCACATCAGAGGAGAGAGAAATAGGGTCCCCCAATCCTCCCCGGTACCTCTGTTGTCCCTGCAACCCCCTGTGATGTCCCCCGGGCTGCCTGTGTGTTTTTCCAGGAGAAAATGGCAGGCGCATGTGCAGTGCTCCTGCCGAGATCTGCCGGCCTATTTCCTTTCCTATTGGTTCATTTTGATCACTGTGATAGAACCTATCACTGTGATCAAAATAAAGAAATAGCAAATCAAACCCCCCATTTATCACCCCCTTAGTTAGCTAAAAATAATAAAATACCAAAAATGTTTTTATTTCCATTTTTTCATTAGGGTTAGAATTGGGCTAAAGTGAGTTAGACTAAAGTTAGGGTTAGGGTTGGACTAAAGTGAGTTGGGCTAAAGTTAGGGTGGTTAGGGATAGGGTTAGTGTTGTGGTTATGGTTGGGATTACGGTTAGGGTTGGTTTGGTATTTGGTATTATCACATAAAAGTCAGTATTACTAAAATATAAAATTACTCAACCTATAAGGTAAATTACATAAAAAAGGAAAAACTCAAAATGCCAGACAGACCACAATTGATAATGCTTAGCCAGCAAATACTTTTGTGCTGTCCTTTTAGGACTTCCATACATATCAGATAACAGCTATCTCTCCTGACTCCCCCATACGCAGGAACGCTCGGCTTGGCCAAGTGCTCCTGTGTATTTTATGAGAAAGGTGCTACCTGGCTCCTCTGGTAGCATCATATCTTCAAGGAGAACAAAAGGATCGGTCATTGATGATCCAAAAGTCTGGATCCTTCTCTCCTGACACCATCTGTTAGGGAAGACTAGTCCCCCATAATATTAGACTGTCTGCATATCCCGCCGATATTGGCTGGTCCAGCAGGCATATGGGGTCACTTTGACTACAGAGCAATTGTCTCCTTTCAACCTTTTTGGAGACTACATATTCTTAAGTAATTATGGAGGCAGCTCCAACTTTAGGTTGGATGGTGTCCTTTGTGGTGTCCTTTGTTGGCACTCCCTTCTCCCCTATGTGATGTTTACTCATAGAATGTAGAAATAACCATACCACACAGTACCACACTTTTTCTTACCTACCAACAACACTTTTACACAGTTGTCTAAACATCAATACTATTTGCCTCCATAAACTGCAAAAGTAATATATTGTATATGCCGAAATAGCAGTACCACACAGTACAAAGTAAATACCTCCATGTTGTGCTGAAACAGCAACTCCATGCATGCTTTAATAACAATAAATGCCATTAATATAAGAATGATGGTAGACACAAGCTATCCTTAGTGGCCCCAAGAAGACCAAAGTACAGCTCCTATTTGGCACTGAAGCTTACTTTGTAGTTGAACTTAAACACTTTATTCCTTCCCTTTTGTACATTTTGTAACTTGTCATTGAAAATGTATTAAACCCATATAAAAAAAACCATGCTGTGTGCCGAATCTACTTGTATTAAGCTGTACAGCAAATCAATACCAACAAAAGTCCAAATAATGATCAAGTAACTCATTTTACATTATAAAGTTATATTGCATTTATTGCTATAGTCAGTGTTAAAAATATGTTTAAAAAATCTATATGTATAAGAAAAAGAAGAAACTTCTATTATAGACTAGTCATTAAAAAAATCTGTCAAGAGTTTCAATATTGCCCCATACTTCTCTCCAGCATCCGGTGCCTAAATAGATTTCATCTAACTTTTCATCACATAATGTAATATTTATCCTAGCAATAAATGTCTTATCATTTACGTGAGCGCTCAGCTGTGATCATAGGTATAAGCGGATGGGATTATAGCTCCCATCATCTGGCACCTGCTGCCGCTAATAACAGCGAGAGCAGGAGCGGCTGATGGGAGTATTCATAAGCTGGCTCCCGCAGCGGCATGAGTTCCCCTGTATTTTTGATAATCAGCCAGGCAAAACTCACAATGGCAGCAGGTGTCGGATGATGGGAGTTGGAGTCCCATCAGCTAACACCAGCGACCAGTGGTAAGCTTTATACCTTTGAACTGTCCGACCCGGTTCCGTGTACCCCACGGTTCTGGTGGGTGCCGCACATCTGTATCATTTATATTTCGGTTGCTGCATTCAGTCACTTCCACCATCATTGCATTAACTCTTTACACTCCATCCATATCGGCCTCTCAGTCCTTCCCTCTCCTATGTATAGCACTCATGCACTTTTCACATTGTTAAACTGCGTAGATCCATTCAGTCCCACCATCCAACACAAGTGACGCTCTCACAAATCATTTAACCATCTGCCCACTCTTTCCATCCTCCATCTAGTTGCAGGAGATATCTCTCCCAACCCTGGCTCCTCATGTATAGTAAGTCAAACCCCTCAACTGCAACACTCAGAAACCCCTCAAATCTCATTAATATTCCCTGCATGCCTTCTGTCTCTTTTAAATGTGCCCTTTGGAATTCTCGCTCTATGTGTAATAAACTCTCCTTCATCCATGACTTCTTCCTTTCTGATTCTCTTAACCTTCTGACTCTTACTGAAACCTGGATACAGCAGTCAGACACCACTGCTGCTGCTGCAGTTCTCTCATATGGTGGACTACACTTCTCTCAGACCCCAAGATCGCACAACAGAGCTGGTGGAGGTGTTGGTCTGCTTCTATCACCCAAATGTACCTTTCAGGTTATCCCTCAAGTACCCTCACTTGTCTTCCATTCTTTTGAGGTCCATGCTGTAAGACTCTATGTCCCCTTCTCCATGCGAGTGGTGGGGGTGTATCATCCTCCGGGCCCCTCCCATCAGTTCCTGGATCACTTTGCCACCTGGCTTCCACACTTTCTCTCCTGTGACATCCCAACCCTCATCATGAGTGATTTCAACATCCCCATTGCTTTTCCTCAATCCCCATCTGCTACTCACCTTTTATCTCTAACCTCCTCTTTCGGTCTTTCACAGCTTACTAACTCTCCTACGCATGAAGAGGGGAAACTCCCTCAACTTGGTCTTCTCCCAGCTTTGCTCAATGTATGATTTTTCCAACTCCCCTCTCCCGCTCCCTGACCACAACCTTCTTCCATTCTCTACTAAGAACTGCCATCCCGCTCAGGACACCCCCACTTTCCTCACTTTTAGAAATATACAGGCCATTAGCACCCAGAAACTTATGAAGAACTTGCAGTCATCATTGGCCCCTATCTCCGCCCTCTCATGTCCTGATTCTGCACTGAAGCATTACAATAAAACACTGCAAAATGCCCTGGATGAAACCGCACCTCATATACATAGAACAACTCGGCACAGACGGCGACATCCCTGGCAGACACTGCAAAGATGTTTCCCACAGCAGTGCTCCAAGTGCGCCAAACGTCTGTGGAGAAAATCCAATCTACCTGAAGATTTCATCCATTATAAGTATATGCTTAAAACATACAACACTGCCCTTCACATTTCCAAACAAATCTATTTCAACACCCTCATCACCTTATTATCCAATAGCCCTAAACGTCTCTTTGACACTGTTCATTTCCTACTCACCCCAAGAGTGCAGGCCCCAACCACCGATCTCCACACTAAGGATCTGGCCAATTACTTCATAGAAAAAATTGACCATATCAGACAGGAAATTTTCTCCCAATCCCTCATACCATGTACTGTCCTCCCTCCTCCACTACATCTAGCTCACTCTCTGATATTGAACCAGTCACAGAAGAAGAAGTAATTAGGCTCCTTGCATCTTCTCGCCCCACTACTTGCACCAGTGACCCTATACCATCATATCTCCTCCAGTCCCTTTCCCCTGCTGTCACCACCCACCAAAAATATTCAACCTCTCTCTTCTGGTATCTTTCCCTCCTCATTTAAGCATGCAATCATACATCCATTACTAAAAAAAAACATCCCTCACCCAAAACTGTGCTGCTAACTATAGACCTGGCTTTACTCTTCCCTTCATCTCTAACTCCTGAAACACCTGGTCCACTCAAACCTTATCTGCTATCTCTCAGATAACTCTCATCTCAACCCTCTTCAATCTTGTTTCCGCTCTTTTCACTTTTCTGAAACTGCCCTCACTAAAGTTTCTAATGATCTACTAACAGCTAAATCTAATAGTCACTACTCCATGCTAATTCTCCTGGATCTCTCTACAGCATTCAACACTGTGGATCATAAGCTCCTCTTCTGTATGCTCCGCTCCGTTGGCCTCAGGGACAGCATTCTCTCCTGGTACTCCTCCTATCTCTCTGACCGCTCCTTCACTGAATCTTTTGCTGGCTCCTCTTCCTCTCATCTACCCCTTACTGTTGGGGTTCCTCAAAGATAAGTCCTAGGCCCCCTCCTCTTCTCTTTGTATACTGCCCCTATTGGACAAACAATCAGTAGATTTGGTTTCCAGTACCATCCCTATGCTGATAACACACAATTATACACCTCTTCTCCTGACATCACGTCTGCCTTTTTAGAAAACACCAACATCATGCCTTCCCTCTATCTGTAGCAGAATCTAAAACTGAACTCCTTGTGTTTCCTCCCTCTACTAACCTACCTATGCCCAGCATTGCCATTTAAATGTGTGGTTCTACCATTACTCCCCAAGAACATGTCTGCTGTCTTGGGGCATTCTCAATTCAGAGCTTTCTTTCACCCCCCCACATCCAATCACTGGCTCGCTCTTGCTATCTGCACCTCAAAAATATTTCTAGAATTTTATCCTTTCTTACTTTCGACTTTGAAAAAACTTTTTTGCGTATTCATTCTCGTCCGGACTATTGTAACTCTCTACTAATCGGTCTCCCTCGTACCAAACTCTCCCCTCTCCAATCTGTCTTGAATTCTGCAGACAGGATCATATTCCTCACCAATCATTACACCAATGCCTCTACCTTGTGCCAGTCAATACACTGGTTACTAGTGTTGAGCATTCCGATACCGCAAGTATCGGGTATCGGCCGATACTTGCGGTATCGGAATTCCGATACCGAATTCCGATACTTCCCGCGTATCGGATACCGGAATCGGAAGTTCCCAGAATTCAAACTGCACGCAGCAGCCAATGAGGATTGAATGGAAGTGTGGGCACATCCTGTTTAGCATGGTGGGCATGTAAGTACTGGCAAGGCTGTGATTGGCTGCTGAAATGATGTCACTCTGCACTATAAAAAACGCTGCCGCCATTTTGCGCTCACTCTGCTGTGATTTCAGTTAGGGACAGGACGCTGTGTTCTAACTGAGGGCCAGTTGAGATAGCTAATTGCTTTATTTTGCTTTTCCAAGGCTAATTTAGCAAACGCTGTGTTCACTGTTCAGTTCACCTTGCTCTTGCCTTGCAGCGCTGTTTTAACAGCGTTCTGCAAGGTCTCAGTATGTGTGTGTGTGTGTGCAGCTCACCCTGTAGTCTGTGTGCAGCCATATACCAGGTTGTATTCAGCTCAGGGGGGGTTCACACTGCCTCACACAGTTCTATCCATTGTCCTTTTTTGCTCATAGTGCAGCCTGCTGCACATTTTTTCTAAAATTTCCTATTAGTGTCTTTCCACCCGTCTCCAGCCAAATAGTGGAAAAACACTAGATAGGATAACCTAGAGGGGGGTTTTTGGGCCTTGCAGCGCTGTTTACGGCTGTCTGCACGGTCTCCGTGTGAGCGCAGCTCACCCTGTAGTCTGTGTGCAGCCACAGCCGGTTGTATTCAGCTCAGGGTTTTGTCACTGCCTCATACTGTAAAATAACTTGTCCTTTTTTCAAATAGTGCAGCCTGTTGAAATTTTTTTTTTAAATTTCCTATTAGTGTCTTTCCACCCGTCTCCAGCAAAATAGTGGAAAAACACTAGATAGGATAACCTAGAGGAGGGTTTTTGGGCCTTGCAGCGCCGTTTACGGCTGTCTGCACGGTCTCCATGTGAGCGTAGCTCGTTCTGTAGTCTGTGTGCAGCGACAGCCCGTTGTATTCAGCTCAGGGTTTGTCACTGCCTCATACCGTTAAATAACTTTTAATTTTTTTCAACTAGTGCAGCCTGTTTAAAAATTATTTAAAAAATTCCTATTAGTGTCTTTCCACCCGTCTCCAGCTAAATAGTGGAAAAACACTAGATAGGATAACCTAGAGGAGGGTTTTTGGGCCCTGCAGCGCCGTTTACGGCTGTCTGCACGGTCTCCGTGTGAGCGCAGCTCGCCCTGTAGTCTGTGTGCAGCGACAGCCCGTTGTATTCAGCTCAGGGTTTGTCACTGCCTCATACTGTTAAATAACTTTTCATTTTTTTTCAACTAGTGCAGCCTGTTGAAAATTTTGTAAACAATTTCCCATTAGTGTCTTTCCACCCGTCTCCAGCAAAATAGTGGAAAAACACTAGATAGGATAACCTAGAGGAGGGTTTTTGGGCCTTGCAGCGCCGTTTACGGCTGTCTGCACAGTCTCCGTGTGAGTTAAATTCGATCTGTAGCCCGATCTGCCCAAAAAAAAAACAGTAAAGTTCACCAAACACCACTTAACGCTTGTGTAGGCCACATTTTATCAATAATAAAGTCTAGTCCACACTTTACAACATTAGTGTTTCTTACACCTGTTAGGAGGAGCATTTCAGGAATAAGCACACTAAGGCCTTAGTACTTTTCTGCTTATCTTTATCTGTCAACCAAGATGAAGAGGGCAGGGAGTAAAGGCCCCTTCACATTAAGCGACGCTGCAGCGATACCGACAACGATCCGGATCGCTGCAGCGTCGCTGTTTGGTCGCTGGAGAGCTGTCACACAGACCGCTCTCCAGCGACCAACGATGCCGATAACCAGGGTAAACATCGGGTAAGCGCAGGGCCGCGCTTAGTAACCCGATGTTTACCCTGGTTACCATCCTAAAAGTAAAAAAAACAAACAGTACATACTTACCTAACGCTGTCTGTCCCCGGCGCTCTGCTTCTCTGCACTCCTCCTGTACTGTCTGTGTGAGCACAGCGGCCGGAGAGCAGAGCGGTGACGTCACCGCTGTGCTTTCCGGCTGACCAACGCTCACAGCCAGTGCAGTAGGAGTGCAGAGCACAGTGCCGGGGGACAGACAGCGGTAGGTAAGTATGTAGTGTTTGTTTTTTTACTTTTAGGATGGTAACCAGGGTAAACATCGGGTTACTAAGCGCGGCCCTGCGCTTAGTTACCCGATGTTTACCCTGGTTACCAGTGAAGACATCGCTGGATCGGTGTCACACACGCCGATCCAGCGATGTCCGCGGGAGATCCAGCGACGAAATAAAGTTCTGGACTTTCTTCAGAGACCAACGATCTCCCAGCAGGGGCCTGATCGTTGGTCGCTGTCACACATAACGATTTCATTAACGATATCGTTGCTACGTCACAAAATGCAACGATATCGTTAACAATATCGTTATGTGTGAAGGTACCTTTAAGGGTCATGGGCGTAGGCGTGGAGCAGGGAGAGGAGCAGGAAGAGGACGTGGTGATTCTGTGCCTGCTGCGGGCACCGGTGACTCACCATCACCCAGTTTCAGCAGGGAACAGTCCTTCATGCGCAGCTTTGTCGGAGAGCGCCGTGCACCGCTGCTGCGTGAAGATCAAATTGAAGCCGTTGTCGGATGGATGGCAGCTAACGCATCGACTTCAATTAGTGCCACATCCTCTCAGGCACAGACCACTGGAGAGCAGCCATCTGTCTCTTCACCACCTGCCAAATTGGCCAGGCAGTCAGAGAGCCCAGGACAGGAGCCGTCTCTACTTCTGTTCTCTGAATCTCTTGGCTTGGAAACAGGGGGCCAGCCAAGCAGTATTGGAGAAATGGAAGAAGAGGCAGTGTGCAGTGATGCCCAACAGCTTTGTCTCTCTGACTCTGAAGAGGCGGGTGGGTCAGTGCCTGCGGTGACCACAGCGCAGTACGCATCTGATGATGAAACTCAGGTGCCGCTTTCTGGTGCGTACTGTGCTGCCGAGATTACCCAGGAGGAGCAGTTGGTGGCAGAGGGTAGTGGAGATGATGAGGTCCTTGACCCATCGTGGCGTGAGGAACAGGAAGGTGGTGGGAGCAGCTCAGAGGAAGAGATTCCCCTAACGGGCCAAAGAGGGAGAGGGAGAGGGAGGGGGAAGACTGCGGAGCCTGTAGCCTCCACTTTGGCACCAGTTAGGAGCCTGTCTCTTTCAAAAGCCAAAAAGGGCGCTCCCAAGACTTGCAGTGCCTGGTCCTTTTTTGACACAGTTGCAGATGACATTTGTTTTGTCAAATGCAAGCTGTGTCATCAGAAAGTAAAAAGAGGTAAAAGTGTCAGCAACCTCAATACCACAAATATGTGGAAACATGTGCGGACCAGGCACGCGGTGGAGTTCCAAAAACACACTGAAGACCTAGGCCAACCAACAGCGGCAGCTACCACCTCTTCAGCTTGTGTTGCTTCTTCCTCCAGCTCACGCACAGCTGGTTCGGCTTCCTCCTTGGATCGCCATGGAAGAACCTCTGGCACTGTTGTCCAGAGACCTAGTGTAATTCCACCCACAGCACCACGTTCCCAGTCATCCTCACACTCCCAGCCTAGTCTACAGCCATCGGTAGTACAGGCATGGGAGAAAAGGCGGGCATTCTCGGCAAACCACCCCCGAGCACAGGCTCTGAATGCAGGCATTGCCAAACTTCTGTCCCTGCAAATGCTCTCATTCAGGCTGGTGGAGACTGACAGCTTCCGTGACTTGATGGCATTGGCAGTCCCACAGTACCAGGTGCCCAGCCGCTTTTACTTCAGCAGGCAAGCTGTCCCTGCCCTGCACAAGCATGTGGAGGGACAAATAAAACATGCGCTACTGAACGCCGTCAGTAGCAAGGTCCACCTCACCACCGATGCGTGGACCAGTCAACATGGACAGGGGCGATACCTTTCCGTCGCCGGGTACAGACCGTGCGAGTGGCGCAGGACGTGTCCTGCCCACTCCAAGGATTGCAGGAATCCAGTCTGTACGCATTGACTCCTCCTCTTACACCAGTTCCTCAGATTCCTCGCTGCAGGATCCGTCACAGTCCACCTCCACATGGACCCGTGAACGTTTACCTGTTACGACTGACATGAGCACAGCCGTGGCCAAACGTCAGCAGGCCGTCTTGAAATTAGTTTCTTTGGGGAATCAAAGCCACACAGCGCAGGAGCTCTGGAATGCCCTAAAGCAGGAGAGCGATGTGTGGTTTGTGCCAGCGAATCTCCAGCCAGGCATGGTAGTGTGTGACAATGGCCGAAATCTGGTGGCAGCTTTAGGCCTTGGCAACCTCACTCACATCCCATGTCTGGCACATGTGCTCAATTTGGTTGTGCAGAGTTTTCTGAGGGACTATCCGGATCTTGATGCACTTCTGCACAAGGCCCGCCTAGAGTGTGCTCACTTGCGGCGTTCCAGCTTGGCAAGATCCCGCATTGCTGCTCTGCAGCGTCGGTTTCGCCTTGCTGAACATCGCATCATATGTGACCTACCTACCAGGTGGAATTCCACGTTACATATGTTGGAGCGGTTGTGTGAGCAGCAGCAAGCAGTAATGGAGTACCAGCTGCATCAGGCGCAAAAAAAGTCGCAGTCAGCGCCGCTCAGACTTCACAACCACAGAGTGGGCCACTATGAAGGACGTCTGCCAGGTTTTGCGTCCTTTTGATTATTCCACGCGGATGGCAAGTGCAGATGATGCACTAGTCAGCATGACTGTCCCCCTTATCTGCTTGCTTCAAGAAACCCTGCAAGGGATAAGGGATGATGTGGAAGAGATGGAGGATGAGGAGTCACCTTTTCCATCAGGTTCTGGACAGTCAGCGCCACGTGGTTCCTCACAAAGGGGTCGGCAGGGGACCCTTTGTGAGGAGGATGAGGAGGAGTCAATGGACGAGGAAGAGCTACGTCCAGAGGAGGGAGTTCCACCATTGTCCAGTGGTCAGTGTGTACAGCGAGGGTGGGGTGATGAAGAGCGGGCAGAGATCATGTCTCAAGCAGGGGACAGCGTTTCTGGGCCAGTTGGCAGTCTGCAGCACATGGTTGAGTTCATGTTGCAGTGCCTGAGAGTCGACCGCCGCATCGACCACATTCTCAACGTGCCTGATTATTGGGTGTACGCCCTCCTCGATCCTCGCTACCATGACAATGTCCAAAACCTCATCCCGGCGTTGACACGGGAGCGTAAAATGCGGGAGTACCACGACACACTGGTGAATTCCATCATCTTCTCCAGTCCAACTGAGAGGAGTGCTGCTAGTGCTTTACAAAGCAGCTCAGTGCGTCGAGGCAGTGGAGGAGGAGGCTCTGCACAAAGAGGGAGCAGAAGCAGTGCCTCTGCCCAAGGCAAGCCAAGTATGGCACAACTGTGGCAAACTTTTGTGTGCCTGCCCCAAATGTCTACACCATCACCGGCGGCTCCAGTCAGCAGGAGGCAACGGTTCCGTCAGATGGTGACAGACTACATGGCTTGCCTCTTAGTGTACTTCCAGACGGCTCTTCCCCGTTCAAGTTTTGGGTCTCTAAGCTGGATACATGGCCAGAGCTAAGCCAGTATGCATTGGAGGTGCTGGCTTGCCCTGCGGCTAGTGTCTTATCGGAACGTGTCTTTAGTGCCGCAGGTGGTGTACTAACAGACCGTCGCATGCGACTATCCTCCGATAACGTTGACCGGCTTACTTTCCTGAAAATGAACCAGGCCTGGATCTCGCAGGAATTTGCCACTCCTCTGCCTGATTAAGTAATTGGGTGTCATCCAGGTCTCCTGATGTGTTCATCTTTCTACCACCTGAACTGCTATTCCTGGGCTCCAACACCGCCAGTTGCGGCTCAGAAGTGCAGGCTGCACAGTCTAAACATACGACCCAGTGTTATTGGGTTTCAGTAACATCAGCTGATCCCTAGTTGTGTAGCCGGCAATGTGTCCTGCGACCGCCACGCTGGCACAACAACCTAAATGTAGGGGAACCTGTCCCCCCCCCCCTCGGTGTTTGTTACTGAAAGAGCCATCTTGTGCAGCAGTAATGTTGCACAAGGAAAAGGTAGCTCTTTTATTTTAGCTCCTTGCACACGCAGAACTTAACACTTATAAAATGTGTTCACTGATACCGTTATACCGTCCCGGAGCTGGGACTTTCCTTCATAATGTGACGCAGCACAGCCGTCATTCCTACCCCCTTGGTGCCATGCGCTGCCTCCTCAGCGTTGTTTTAAGCTGTCACGGAGCCTGCGCTGTTCTGTTATCCCTTGGCCATGGCCAGTGTTATGATAAGGTAATTCAGTACCACAATGGACATAGAAGTCAGAGCACATACAGTGACCTGACAATAACTCAAAAACATAGAACGAGCTCTGAGACGTGGGAACTCTGCTGACCGCAATCCCTAATCCTCTCCAACCACACTAGAGGCAGCCGTGGATTGCGCCTAACGCTCCCTATGCAACTCGGCACAGCCTGAGAAACTAGCTAGCCTGAAGATAGAAAATAAGCCTACCTTGCCTCAGAGAAATACCCCAAAGGAAAAGGCAGCCCCCACATATAATGACTGTGAGTTAAGATGAAAAGACAAACGTAGAGATAAAATAGATTTAGCAAAGTGAGGCCCGACTTTCTGAACAGAGCGAGGATAGGAAAGGTAACTTTGCGGTCAACACAAAACCCTACAAAAACCACGCAAAGGGGGCAAAAAGACCCTCCGTACCGAACTAACGGCACGGAGGTACACCCTCTGCGTCCCAGAGCTTCCAGCAAGCAGGAAAAAACAAATAGACAAGCTGGACAGAAAAAACAGCAAATAAAATAGCAAAGCAGAACTTAGCTATGCAGAGCAGCAGGCCACAGGAACGATCCAGTAGGAAACAGGTCCAATACTAGAACATTGACTGGAGGCCAGGATCAAAGCACTAGGTGGAGTTAAACAGAGCAGCACCTGACGACTTCACCACATCACCTGAGGAAGGAAACTCAGAAGCCGCAGTACCACTTTCCTCCACCAACGGAAGCTCACAGAGAGAATCAGCCGAAGTACCACTTGTGACCACAGGAGGAAGCTCTGCCACAGAATTCACAACAGTACCCCCCCCCTTGAGGAGGGGTCACCGAACCCTCACCAGAGCCCCCAGGATGACCAGGATTAGCCATATGAAAGGCACGAACAAGATCGGGAGCATGGACATCAGAGGCAAAGACCCAGGAATTATCTTCCTGAGTATAACCCTTCCACTTAACCAGATACTGGAGTTTCCGTCTTGAAACACGAGAATCCAAAATCTTCTCCACAATATACTCCAACTCCCCCTCCACCAAAACCGGGGCAGGAGGATCAACAGATGGAACCATAGGTGCCACGTATCTCCGCAACAATGACCTATGGAATACGTTATGTATGGAAAAAGAATCTGGAAGGGTCAGACGAAAAGACCCAGGATTAAGAACCTCATCCTATATGGACCAATGAAACGAGGTTTAAACTTAGGAGAGGAAACCTTCATAGGAATATGACGAGAAGATAACCAAACCAAATCCCCAACACGAAGTCGGGGACCCACACAGCATCTGCGATTAGCGAAACGTTGAGCCTTCTCCTGGGACAAGGTCAAATTGTCCACTACATGAGTCCAAATCTGCTGCAACCTGTCCACCACAGCATCCACACCAGGACAGTCCGAAGACTCAACCTGCCCTGAAGAGAAACGAGGATGGAACCCAGAGTTGCAGAAAAACGTCGAAACCAAGGTAGCCGAGCTGGCCCGATTATTAAGGGCGAACTCAGCCAAAGGCAAAAAGGACACGCAGTCATCCTGATCAGCAGAAACAAAGCATCTCAGATATGTTTCCAAGGTCTGATTGGTTCGTTCGGTCTGGCCATTAGTCTGAGGATGGAAAGCTGAGGAAAAAGACAAGTCAATGCCCATCCTACCACAAAAGGCTCGCCAAAACCTCGAAACAAACTGGGAACCTCTGTCAGAAACGATATTCTCTGGAATGCCATGTAAACGAACCACATGCTGGAAGAACAATGGCACCAAATCAGAGGAGGAAGGTAATTTAGACAAGGGTACCAAATGGACCATCTTAGAGAAGCGATCACAGACCACCCAAATGACTGACATCTTTTGAGAGACGGGAAGATCTGAAATAAAATCCATAGAGATATGTGTCCAAGGCCTCTTCGGGACCGGCAAGGGCAAAAGCAACCCACTGGCACGAGAACAGCAGGGCTTAGCCCGAGCACAAATCCCACAGGACTGCACAAAAGAACGCACATCCCACGACAGAGATGGCCACCAAAAGGATCTAGCCACTAACTCTCTGGTACCAAAGATTCCAGGATGACCAGCCAACACCGAACAATGAACCTCAGAGATAACTTTATTCGTCCACCTATCAGGGACAAACAGTTTCTCCACTGGGCAACGATCAGGTTTATTAGCCTGAAATTTTTGCAGCACCCGCCGCAAATCAGGGGAGATGGCAGACACAATTACTCCCTCTTTGAGGATACCCGCCGGCTCAGATAAACCCGGAGAGTCGGGCACAAAACTCCTAGACAGAGCATCCGCCTTCACATTTTTAGAGCCCGGAAGGTACGAAATCACAAAGTCAAAACGGGCAAAAAACAGCAACCAACGAGCCTGTCTAGGATTCAACCGCTTGGCAGACTCGAGATAAGTCAAGTTCTTATGATCAGTCAAGACCACCACGCGATGCTTAGCTCCTTCAAGCTCCTTCAAGCCAATGATGCCACTCCTCGAATGCCCACTTCATGGCCAGCAACTCTCGATTGCCCACATCATAATTTCGCTCAGCAGGCGAAAACTTCCTGGAAAAGAAGGCGCATGGTTTCATCACCGAGCAATCAGAACTTCTCTGCAACAAAACAGCCCCTGTTCCAATCTCAGAAGCATCAACCTCGACCTGGAACGGAAGCAAAACATCTGGTTGACACAACACAGGGGCAGAAGAAAAACGACGCTTCAACTCTTGAAAAACTTCCACAGCAGCAGAAGACCAATTGACCACATCAGCACCCTTCTTGGTCAAATCGGTCAATGGTTTAGCAATACTAGAAAAATTGCAGATGAAGCGACGATAAAAATTAGCAAAGCCCAGGAACTTTTGCAGACTTTTCAGAGATGTCGGCTGAGTCCAATCATGGATGGCTTGGACCTTAACAGGGTCCATCTCGATAGTAGAAGGGGAAAAGATGAACCCCAAAAATGAAACCTTCTGAACACCAAAGAGACACTTTGATCCCTTCACAAACAAAGAATTAGCACGCAGGACCTGAAACACCGTTCTGACCTGCTTCACATGAGACTCCCAATCATCCGAGAAGATCAAAATGTCATCCAAGTACACAACCAGGAATTTATCCAGGTACTCTCGGAAGATGTCATGCATAAAGGACCGAAACACTGATGGAGCATTGGCAAGTCCGAATGGCATTACTAGATACTCAAAATGGCCCTCGGGCGTATTAAATGCAGTTTTCCATTCATCGCCTCGCTTAATACGCACAAGATTATACGTACCACGAAGATCTATCTTGGTGAACCAACTAGCCCCCTTAATCCGAGCAAACAAATCAGATAACAACGGCAAGGGGTACTGAAATTTAACCGTGATCTTATTTAGAAGGCGGTAATCTATACAAGGTCTCAGTGAACCATCCTTCTTGGCTACAAAAAAGAACCCTGCTCCCAATGGCGACGATGACGGGCGAATATGCCCCTTCTCCAAGGACTCCTTCACATAACTCCGCATAGCGGCGTGCTCAGGCACAGATAAATTAAACAGTCGACCTTTTGGGAATTTACTACCAGGAATCAAATCGATAGCACAATCACAATCCCTATGCGGAGGTAGGGTATCGGACTTGGGCTCATCAAATACATCCCGGTAATCAGACAAGAATTCTGGAACCTCAGAAGAGGTGGATGACGAAATAGTCAGAAATGGGACATCACCATGTACCCCCTGACAACCCCAGCTGGACACAGACATGGATTTCCAATCTAATACTGGATTATGGACTTGTAGCCATGGCAAACCCAACACGACCACATCATGCAGATTATGCAACACCAGAAAGCGAATAACCTCCTGATGTGCAGGAGCCATGCACATGGTCAGCTGGGTCCAGTACTGAGGCTTATTCTTGGCCAAAGGCGTAGCATCAATTCCTCTCAATGGAATAGGACACTGCAAGGGCTCCAAGAAAAACCCACAACGCCTAGCATACTCCAAGTCCATCAAATTCAGGGCAGCGCCTGAATCCACAAATGCCATGACAGAATACGATGACAAAGAGCAGATCAAGGTAACGGACAGAAGAAATTTTGACTGTACCGTACCAATGGTGGCAGACCTAGCGAACCGCTTAGTGCGCTTAGGACAATCAGAGATAGCATGAGTGGAATCACCACAGTAGAAACACAGCCCATTCAGACGTCTGTGTTCTTGCCGTTCAACTCTGGTCAAAGTCCTATCGCACTGCATAGGCTCAGGTTTAAGCTCAGGTAATACCGCCAAATGGTGCACAGATTTACGCTCACGCAAGCGTCGACCGATCTGAATGGCCAAAGACATAGACTCATTCAGACCAGCAGGCATAGGAAATCCCACCATGACATCCTTAAGGGCTTCAGAGAGACCTTTTCTGAAAATAGCTGCGAGCGCACCTTCATTCCATTGAGTGAGTACGGACCACTTTCTAAATTTCTGACAATATGCCTCTATCTCATCCTGACCCTGACACAGAGCCAGCAAATTTTTCTCTGCCTGATCCACTGAATTAGGTTCATCATACAGCAATCCGAGCGCCAGGAAAAACGCATCGATATTACTTAATGCAGGATCTCCTGACGCAAGAGAAAATGCCCAGTCCTGAGGGTCGCCACGTAAAAAAGAAATAATGATCCTAACTTGTTGAACTGGGTCACCAGAGGAGCGAGGTTTCAAAGCCAGAAATAGTTTACAATTATTTTTGAAACTCAGAAATTTAGTTCTATCTCCAAAAATCAAATCAGGAATAGGAATTCTTGGTTCTAACATAGAATTCTGAACCACAAAGTCTTGAATATTTTGTACTCTTGCCGTGAGCTGATCCACACATGAAGACAGACCTTTAATGTCCATCGCTACACCTGTGTCCTGAACCACCTAAATGTCTAGGGGAAAAAAAAGGCAAAACACAGTGCAGAGAAAAAAAAAATGGTCTCAGAACTTCTTTTTTCCCTCTATTGAGAATCATTAGTACTTTTGGCCTCCAGTACTGTTATGATAAGGTAATTCAGTACCACAATGGATATAGAGGTCAGAGCACATACAGTGACCTGACAATAACCCAAAAACATAGAACGAGCTCTGAGACGTGGGAACTCTGCTGACCGCAATCCCTAATCCTCTCCAACCACACTAGAGGCAGCCGTGGATTGCGCCTAACGCTCCCTATGCAACTCGGCACAGCCTGAGAAACTAGCTAGCCTGAAGATAGAAAATAAGCCTACCTTGCCTCAGAGAAATACCCCAAAGGAAAAGGCAGCCCCCACATATAATGACTGTGAGTTAAGATGAAAAGACAAACGTAGAGATGAAATAGATTTAGCAAAGTGAGGCCCGACTTTCTGAACAGAGCGAGGATAGGAAAGGTAACTTTGCGGTCAACACAAAACCCTACAAAAACCACGAAAAGGGGGCAAAAAGACCCTCCGTACCGAACTAATGGCACGGAGGTACACCCTCTGCGTCCCAGAGCTTCCAGCAAGCAGGAAAAAACAAATAGACAAGCTGGACAGAAAAAACAGCAAACAAAATAGCAAAGCAGAACTTAGCTATGCAGAGCAGCAGGCCACAGGAACGATCCAGGAGGAAACAGGTCCAATACTAGAACATTGACTGGAGGCCAGGATCAAAGCACTAGGTGGAGTTAAATAGAGCAGCACCTAACGACTTCACCACATCACCTGAGGAAGGAAACTCAGAAGCCGCAGTACCACTTTCCTCCACCAACGGAAGCTCACAGAGAGAATCAGCCGAAGTACCACTTGTGACCACAGGAGGAAGCTCTGCCACAGAATTCACAACAGGCCAGTTTGCGCTGCCTGTCTTCTGACATAATTTGGTGTCAGGATGGCTGCGCCTGTGCGCCCGCGCTGCCCGAGAACCCGCCTCGCAGTGTTTTCTGATTGAATCACACTGCGAGCCTGGGATCCATGGGCATGCGCAGTGCATATCTTCACCTCGGGCTCTCGCCCATCTCCCTCCGCCTTCTTTAGACTGTACGCCGTCAGCTGATCCCTAATAGCATGCCACGGCCGTGACGCCGCACAGTCTGAAGAAGAGGGAAGGAGGGGAGTGAGATTCGAGGATATGCACTGTGCATGTCCATGGATCCAAGGCCCGTAGTGGGATTACAATAGACGACACTGCGAGGTGAGATCTGGAGCAGCGTGGACGCACAGGCACTGACAGCCTGACACCAAATTATGTCAGAAGACAGGCAGCGCAAATTGGGCATGGCCAAGGGATAACAGAACAGCGCAGGCTCCGTGACAGCTTAAAACAATGCTGAGGAGGCAGCGCACGGCACCAAGGGGATAGGAATGACAGCTGTGCTGCGTCCCATTACGAAGGAAATTCCCACCTCCGGGACGGTTTTACGGTATAAGGGGACACATTTTTAGTGTTTACTTCTGTGTTTGCAAGGAGCATAATTAAAAGAGCAACCTTTTCCTTTTGCATCCTTAGTGCTGCACAAGATGGCTCTTTCAGCTACAAACGTCTTGGGGGGGGTTAAAGGTTCCCTTTCAACTTGCTCCAATCAGGCTTCGGCCTACACTCTGTTCCTGTGCTCCTCCTGCTGTCCCTGGGCTCTAACACCACCAGTTGGTGCCTGGAAGTGCTGTCTGCACAGTCAACAGTCGCTCCTCTGTTATTGGGGTTCAGTAACGTCAGCTGATCCCCAGCTGTGTGTGTGGCAATACCTCCAATCTGCTCCTCCTGCTGTCCCTGGGCTCTAACACCGCCAGTTGGTGCCTGGAAGTGCTGTCTGCACAGTCAACAGTCGCTCCTCTGTTATTGGGGTTCAGTAACGTCAGCTGATCCCCAGCTGTGTGTGCGGCAATACCTCCAATCTGCTCCTCCTGCTGTCCCTGGGCTCTAACACCGCCAGTTGGTGCCTGGAAGTGCTGTCTGCACAGTCAACAGTCACTCCTCTGTTATTGGGGTTCAGTAACATCAGCTGATCCCCAGCTGTGTGTGCGGCAATACCTCCAATCTGCTCCTCCTGCTGTCCCTGGGCTCTAACACCGCCAGTTGGTGCCTGGAAGTGCTGTCTGCACAGTCAACAGTCGCTCCTCTGTTATTGGGGTTCAGTAACGTCAGCTGATCCCCAGCTGTGTATCCGGCAATGTGTCATGCGACCGCCACGCTGGCACAACTAAAATGTAAGGGGACCTGTCCCCCCCCCTAGGCGTTTGTTATTGAAAGAGCCACCTTGTGCAGCACTAATACTGCACAAGGAAAAGGTCGCTCTTGAAATTATGCTCCTTGCAAACGCTGAACTACACACTCATGTAATGTGTCCCCTCACACCGTCCAACCGTCCCGGAGGTGGGACTTTCCTTTGTAATGTGACGCAGCACAGCCGTCATTGCTACCCCCTTGGCACCGTGCGCTGCCTCCTTAGCGTTGTTTGATTCCGTCATGGACCCTGTGCTGTTATGTTATCCCTTGGCCATGCACAGTTTGCGCTGCCCGTCCTCTGACATCATTTGTTGCCGTCCTGGCTGCGCCTGTGCGTCCACGCTGCCCGAAATCCCACCTCGCAGTGTCGTCTAATGTGATCCCACAGTGGGCCTGGTATCCATGGCCATGCGCAGTGCATATACTAACCTCTCACTCCCCTTCTTCACGCTTCTTCAGACTAGGCGGCGTCAGCTGATCCCTAATAGCATGCCACGTCCGTGACGCCGCACAGTCTGAAGAAGCAGGAAGGAGGTGAGTGAGAGGCGATGATATGCACTGCGCATGCCCATGGATCCCTGGCCCGCAGTGGGATTACATTAGATGACACTGCGAGGTTGGATCTCGGGCAGCTTGGACGCACAGGCACTGCCAGCCTGACACCTAAATGATGTCAGAAGACGGTCACCACTAACTGTGCATGGCCAAGGGATAACATTACAGCGCGGGCTCCGTGACAGAACCAAACAACGTTGAGGAGGTGGCGCACGGCACCAAGGGGGTTGGAATGACGGCTGTGCTGTGTCACATTACAAAGGAAAGTCCCACTTCCGGGACGGTTTGACGGTGTGAGAGGACACATTATATGAGTGTGTACTTCAGCGTTTGCAAGGAGCATAATTTTAGGAGCCACCATTTTCCATGTGCATTATTACTGCTGTACAAGATGGCTCTTTCAGCAACAAATGCCTGGGGGGGGGGTTAAAGGTTCCCTTTCAACTTGCTCCACTGCAGGCTTCGGCCTACACTCTGCTCCTTTTTGATTACCTGGGTTTCAACACTGTCAGTTGCCACCTGGAAGTGTTGTCTACACAGAAAAAACACTAGCTGATGTGTCAGTGGGGTTCAGCACCGCCAGCTGTTCCCCTGCTGTGTAGTCGGCAACGTGTCCAGCACAAGCCACGCTGGCATAACAGACCAAAAGCTGCCACCAGTGCAGGCTTCGGCCTACACTCTGGTCCTCTCCTCCTCCTGCTTCCCCTGGGCTCAAACACCGCTAGTTTTTGCCCGGAAGTGCTAGCTGCACAGAGAAAAACACCAGCCAATGTGTTAGTGGGGTTCAGCACCGCCAGCTGTTCCCCTGCTGTGTAGCCGGCAACGTGACCTGCAAACGCCACGCAGGCACATGAACTGAAATTGAAGGGAGCCTGCCCCCCACCCCCAGGTGTTTCTATGTATAACAGCCACCTTGTACAGCAGTACTGCTGCATTTGTACAAGGTGGCTGACTTTTTCTCCTTGCCCACATGGAACTCAACGCGTACAAAATGTGTCTCATTAGAGACCATTACAATGTCCCTGAGGTGTGACTTTCCTTTTTAATGACACGCAGCACCCCCATTGTTAGCGCTGCCCGTCTTCTGACATCATTGGTTGGCTGGCTGTGCCTGTGCGTACGCCCTGCCCAACACAACGCCCCTCGTTGTCTCATATATTTTGAGTGCGAGGGTGTGATTGATGGGCACGAGCAGTGCATATCTTCGCCTGTCTTCACTCCCCTCCTTCCGCCTTCTTCAGACTGTGCGGCCTCATGGCCGTGGCAGGCGATAAGGGATCAGCTGAGGCCGCCCAGTCTGAAGCAGGTGTAAGGACATGTGTGAGCGGCGAACATATTTACTGCACAAGGCCACGAATCCCATCAACGCAGTGTGACTTTATGAAAAGGCACTGTGGGTCTGGGATTTATGGCCATCGTTAACCGCACCGGCCAACATGAAATGAGGTCATAAGACGGGCTGCACTAACAGGGTATTGCCAAGGGATAACACAAGAGCGCAGACTACTGTACTGCAAATAACAACGCTCAGGAATCTGCGCCCAGCATCTAGGTGTAAACTTTGACACCTGTGCTGCGTCTTCTTAAAAAGACAAGTCACGCCTCCAGTACTGTAAGACAGTATAATGGGATAAATAGTGTACGTGTTTTATTCAGCGTGTGCAAGGAGCAAAATTAAGAGAGCAACCTTTGACTTTTGCAGCATTAATGCTGCACAAGGTGTGGCTCTTGTACCTTGCAACACCTGAGGGGGGGTTAAACGTTACCTTTGAAATTGGTTCAACTAGGCTTCAGCCTACACTCTGCTCCTCTCCTCCTCCTGCTGACCCTGGGCTCAAACACCGCTAGTTTTTGCCCGGAAGTGCTAGCTGCACAGAGAAAAACACCAGCCAATGTGTTAGTGGGGTTCAGCACCGCCAGCTGTTCCCCTGCTGTGTAGCCGGCATCGTGTCCAGCACAAGCCACGCTGGCACAACCGACCAAAAGCTGCCACCAGTGCAGGCTTCGGCCTACATTCTGCTCCTCTCCTCCTGCTGACCCTGGGCTCAAACAACGCTAGTTTTTGCCCGGAAGTGCTAGCTGCACAGAGAAAAACACCAGCCAATGTGTTAGTGGGGTTCAGCACCGCCAGCTGTTCCCCTGCTGTGTAGCCGGCAACGTGACCTGCAAACGCCACGCAGGCACATGAACTGAAATTGAAGGGAGCCTGCCCCCCACCCCCAGGTGTTTCTATGTATAACAGCCACCTTGTACAGCAGTACTGCTGCATTTGTACAAGGTGGCTGACTTTTTCTACTTGCCCACGTGGAACTCAACACGTCCAAAATGTGTCTCATTGAGACCATTCCACTGTTCCTGAGGTGTGACTTTCCTTTCTAATGATACGCAGCACCACCCTTGGTAGCGCTTCCCGTCTTTTGACATCATTGGTTAGCTGGCTGCGCCTGTGCGTCCGCCCTGCTCGAAACAACGCCCCTCGGTTTCTTATTTATTTTGTCAGCGAGGGTGTGGTTTATGGGCACGAGCAGTGCATATGTTCGCCTGTCGTCACTCATCTCCTTCCGCCTTCTTCAGACTGTGCAGACTCATGGCCGCGGCATGCGAGAAGGGATCAGCAGAGGCCGCCCAGTCTGAAGCAGGTGTAAGGACGTGTGTGAGCGGCGAAAATATTTACTGCTCAAGGCCACGAATCCCAGCACCGCAGTGTGACTTTATGAAAAGGCACTGTGGGTCTGGGATTTATGGCCATCGTTAACCGCACCGGCCAACATGAAATGAGGTCATAAGACGGGCAGCGCTAACAGGGAATTGCCAAGGGATAACACAAGAGCGCAGACTCCTGTAGAGCAAATAACAACGCTCAGGAAGCTGCGCCAAGCACCAAGGCGTTATTTTGGACACCTGTGCTGCGTCTCCTTAAAAAGACAAGTCACGCCTCCACTACAGTTTGACTGTAGAATGGGCTAAATTGTGTACGTCTTTCATTCAGCGTGTGCAAGTAGACAAATTAATAGAGCAACCTTTGACTTGTGCAGCATTAATACTGCACAAGGTGTGTCTCTTGTACTTTGTAACACCTGAGGGGGGGGTTAAAGGTTTCCTTTGAAATTGGTTCAACTAGGCTTCGGCCTACACTCTGCTCCTCTCCTCCTCCTGCTGCCCCTGGGCTCTAACACCGCTAGTTTTTGCCCGGAAGTGCTAGCTGCACAGAGAAAAATACCCGCCATTGTGTCAGTTGGGTTCAGCAACGCCAGCTGTTCCCCCACTGTGTAGCCGGCAAAGTGTCCTGTAAACGCAACGCAGACACAAAGCTGCCTCCAGTGCAGGCTTCGGCCTACACTTTGTTCACCCTGATTACCCTTTGCTCCAACACCGCTAGTTGGGGCTCTAGGAAGACAATCTTTAATAGGCAACGCATCCGGGTTCCAGCACCGCCAGCTGGTTCTCGGCAGTGTTTTTGTCACGGGTACTCCCTCGTGCCCAGCCTGGTTCCAGCACCGTCAGCTGTTTCCGGGTACTGTCAAACTCACTGAGACGCCTATGCTTGCCCCGTCGTGTTGCGGTCGGGTTAGCCAACTCCAAGGTGCCTCCAGTTTAGGAGCTTCCTATGTGGGCTGCATGAATTGGTAGTCAAGGCTGGTTCTGTAGTGCCAGTAGGCCAAGCTCCCCTGTAGGACTGTTGGGGTTCGGTAACTGCAGCTGCCTCGCGGCCTAGCTGTTCTCTCCTCTCCTGTGGACCTTCGGGTTCACCACCTGGTTCCAGCACCGTCAGCTGGTTCTGGGCCGAGCCTTTGGCTTAGGTGCCTCCTCCTGGGTATCCGAGTTCCGTCAACGTCAGGCGGTCCTTGGTAGTGCTTTTAAACGCAGGCACCTACAGCTTAGTAACCGGGTTCCAGCACCGTCAGCTGGTCCTCGGTCGTGCCATTGGCTCTTGCACACTGGGGCGACGCATCCAGGTTCCAGCACCGCCAGCTGGTTCTCGGCAGTGTTTTTGTCACGGGTACTCCCTCGTGCCCAGCCTGGCTCCAGCACCGTCAGCTGTTTCCGGGTAGTGTCAAGCTCACTGAGACGCCTATGCTTGCCCCGTCGTGTTGCGGTCGGGTTAGCCAACTCCAGGGTGCCTCCAGTTTAGGAGCTTCCTATGTGGGCTGCACGAATTGGTAGTCAAGGCTGGTTCTGTAGTGCCAGTAGGCCAAGCTCCCCTGTAGGACTGTTGGGGTTCGGTAACTGCGGCTGCCTCGCGGCCTAGCTGTTCTCTCCTCTCCTGTGGACCTTCGGGTCCACCACCTGGTTCCAGCACCGTCAGCTGGTTCCGGGCCTAGCCTTTGGCTTAGGTGCCTCCTCCTGGGTATCTGAGTTCCGCCAACGTCAGGCGGTCCTTGGTAGTGCTTTTAAGCGCGGGCACCTACAGCTTAGTAACCGGGTTCCAGCACCGTCAGCTGGTCCTCAGTCGTGCCATTGGCTCTTGCACACTGGGGCGACGCATCCGGGTTCCAGCACCGCCAGCTGGTTCTCGGCAGTGTTTTTGTCACGGGTACTCCCTCGTGCCCAGCCTGGTTCCAGCACCGTCAGCTGTTTCCGGGTACTGTCAAACTCACTGAGACACCTATGCTTGCCCCGTCATGTTGCGGTCGGGTTAGCCAACTCCAGGGTGCCTCCAGTTTAGGAGCTTCCTATGTGGGCTGCATGAATTGGTAGTCAAGGCTGGTTCTGTAGTGCCAGTAGGCCAAGCTCCCACTGTAGGACTGTTGGGGTTCGGTAACTGCGGCTGCCTCGCGGCCTAGCTGTTCTCTCCTCTCCTGTGGACCTTCGTGTCCACCACCTGGTTCCAGCACCGTCAGCTGGTTCCGGGCCGAGCCTTTGGCTTAGGTGCCTCCTCCTGGGTATCCGAGTTCCGCCAACGTCTGGCGGTCCTTGGTAGTGCTTTTAAGCGCGGGCACCTACAGCTTAGTAACCGGGTTCCAGCACCGTCAGCTGGTCCTCGGTCGTGCCATTGGCTCTTGCACACTGGGGCGATGCATCCGGGTTCCAGCACCGCCAGCTGGTTCTCGGCAGTGCTTTTGTCACGGGTACTCTCTCGTGCCCAGCCTGGTTCCAGCACCGTCAGCTGTTTCCGGGTACTGTCAAACTCACTGAGACACCTATGCTTGCCCCGTCGTGTTGCGGTCGGGTTAGCCAACTCCAGGGTGCCTCCAGTTTAGGAGCTTCCTATGTGGGCTGCATGAATTGGTAGTCAAGGCTGGTTCTGTAGTGCCAGTAGGCCAAGCTCCCCCTGTAGGACTGTTGGGGTTCGGTAACTGCGGCTGCCTCGCGGCCTAGCTGTTCTCTCCTCTCCTGTGGACATTCGGGTCCACCACCTGGTTCCAGCACCGTCAGCTGGTTCCGGGCCGAGCCTTTGGCTTAGGTGCCTCCTCCTGGGTATCCGAGTTCCGCCAACGTCAGGCGGTCCTTGGTAGTGCTTTTAAGCGCAGGCACCTACAGCTTAGTAACCGGGTTCCAGCACCGTCAGCTGGTCCTCGGTCGTGCCATTGGCTCTTGCACACTGGGGCGACGCATCCGGGTTCCAGCACCGCCAGCTGGTTCTCGGCAGTGTTTTTGTCACGGGTACTCCCTCGTGCCCAGCCTGGTTCCAGCACCGTCAGCTGTTTCCGGGTAGTGTCAAGCTCACTGAGACGCCTATGCTTGCCCCGTCGTGTTGCGGTCGGGTTAGCCAACTCCAGGGTGCCTCCAGTTTAGGAGCTTCCTATGTGGGCTGCATGAATTGGTAGTCAAGGCTGGTTCTGTTGTGCCAGTAGGCCAAGCTCCCCCTGTAGGACTGTTGGGGTCCGGTAACTGCGGCTGCCTCGCGGCCTAGCTGTTCTCTCCTCTCCTGTGGATCTTCGGGTCCACCACCTGGTTCCAGCACCGTCAGCTGGTTCCGGGCCGAGCCTTTGGCTTAGGTGCCTCCTCCTGGGTATCCGAGTTGCGCCAACGTCAGGCGGTCCTTGGTAGTGTTTTTAAGCGCAGGCACCTACAGCTTAGTAACCGGGTTCCAGCACCGTCAGCTGGTTCCGGGCCGAGCCTTTGGCTTAGGTGCCTCCTCCTGGGTATCCGAGTTCCGCCAACGTCAGGCGGTCCTTGGTAGTGCTTTTAAGCGCGGGCACCTACAGCTTAGTAACCGGGTTCCAGCACCGTCAGCTGGTCCTCGGTCGTGCCATTGGCTCTTGCACACTGGGGTGACGCATCCGGGTTCCAGCACCGCCAGCTGGTTCTCGGCAGTGTTTTTGTCACGGGTACTCCCTCGTGCCCAGCCTGGTTCCAGCACCGTTAGCTGTTTCCGGGTACTGTCAAACTCACTGAGACGCCTATGCTTGCCCCGTCGTGTTGCGGTCGGGTTAGCCAACTCCAGGGTGCCTCCAGTTTAGGAGCTTCCTATGTGGGCTGCATGAATTGGTAGTCAAGGCTGGTTCTGTAGTGCCAGTAGGCCAAGCTCCCCCTGTAGGACTGTTGGGGTTCGGTAACTGCGGCTGCCTCGCGGCCTAGCTGTTCTCTCCTCTCCTGTGGACCTTCGTGTCCACCACCTGGTTCCAGCACCGTCAGCTGGTTCCGGGCCGAGCCTTTGGCTTAGGTGCCTCCTCCTGGGTATCCGAGTTCCGCCAACGTCAGGCGGTCCTTGGTAGTGCTTTTAAGCGCGGGCACCTACAGCTTAGTAACCGGGTTCCAGCACCGTCAGCTGGTCCTCGGTCGTGCCATTGGCTCTTGCACACTGGGGCGACGCATCCGGGTTCCAGCACCGCCAGCTGGTTCTCGGCAGTGTTTTTGTCACGGGTACTCTCTCGTGCCCAGCCTGGTTCCAGCACCGTCAGCTGTTTCCGGGTACTGTCAAACTCACTGAGACACCTATGCTTGCCCCGTCGTGTTGCGGTCGGGTTAGCCAACTCCAGGGTGCCTCCAGTTTAGGAGCTTCCTATGTGGGCTGCATGAATTGGTAGTCAAGGCTGGTTCTGTAGTGCCAGTAGGCCAAGCTCCCCCTGTAGGACTGTTGGGGTTCGGTAACTGCGGCTGCCTCGCGGCCTAGCTGTTCTCTCCTCTCCTGTGGACCTTCGGGTCCACCACCTGGTTCCAGCACCGTCAGCTGGTTCTCGGCAGTGTCTTTTGCTCTTGTACCTTCTGCTCCCCATCCTGGTTCCAGTACCGTCAGCTGGTTCCGGGCAGAGCCTTTGGCTTAGGTGCCTCCTTCTGGGTATCCAAGTTCCACCAACGTCAGGTGGTCCTTGGTAGTGCTTTCAGGCACGGGTACCTCCTGCTTAGTAACCGGGTTCCAGTAACGTCAGCTGGTCCTCGGTAGTTCCATTGGCTCTTGGATCTTCGGCTACCCATCCGGGTTCCAGTACCGTCAGCTGGTTCTCGGCAGTGTATTTTGCTCTTGTACCTTCTGCTCCCCATCCTGGTTCCAGTAACGTCAGCTGGTTCCGGGCAGAGCCTTTGGCTTAGGTGCCTTCTTCTGGGTATCCGAGTTCCGCCAACGTCAGGCGGTCCTTGGTAGTGCTTTTTAGCACGGGTACCTCCTGCTTAGTAACCGGGTTCCAGTAACGTCAGCTGGTCCTCGGTAGTTCCATAGGCTCTTGAACCTTCGGGTAGCTATCCGAGTTCCAGTTCCATCAGCTGGTTCTAGGCATTTTCTCAGCCTTCTTGTACCTTCTGCTACATTTCCAAGTTGAAGACCCTAAAGTCGACGACCCGGAAGACCACCCCGATGACGACGACGATGCCGGAGACGACGACGGCGGAGACGACGACGGCGGAGACGACGACCCTGGAGACGACGACCCTGGAGATGACGACATGGAAGACCGAGAAGCAGAAGAACAAGAGGCTGCAGAACAAAGAGCAGAAGAACATTAAGCATAACACTTAATATCAGAGCAAAAGATATTATCTAAATTATATGCAGAAGAAGACTAAGCAGTGTATGGGGGTGAGTCCGTTCCTCCTCGTGGTGCCCCTGGATAAAGCCTGATGCTGCAGGCCAAACTGAACGCGGACAAATGTAACTTTTGTGACTGGCAGAACGGAAGGTGTAATCTTCAAACTTTTATAGATAACAACTACGGGAATGCCTGTCACAAATGAGAATATGATGAAGAAGTAGAATAGGAAGAATAATAATAGTTGAATAAAATGAATATGTAGAATAGAAAGAATAATAATAGTTGAATAAAATGAATATGAAGAATGTAATAAAAAAAAAATAGGTAGAAGATGAAGAAGAAGATGAATAAGGTGAAGAAGTTGATGTCAAAGATGCTGATGATGATGAAGATGAAAGTGTGGGAAAAGTAAAAAAAAAAAGGGGAAGGGCGTGGAATAGTGAAACATCAATATCTGACAAAATAAAAAAAAAATTACATAGTCAATATCTTTGTCACTACGAACGTCTATTCTATTTGATTGCGCTAAACCTCTATGACTTTAATGTCTCCGCCACCTCCCCAAATACATCCTGCATTATTCTTTGTTGTTTGCCTTCATGTAGAATGGACCTACAAGGAAAGAAAGGGTTTATTTTAATTCCGATATTTTGGTCCCATTGACTTGCATTGGGATCGGGGATCGGTATCGGCGATATCCGATATTTTTTGAATATCGGCCGATCCAATCCGATACCGATACTTTCCGATATCGGAAGGTATCGCTCAACACTACTGGTTACCCATCCACTCCAGAATTCAGTATAAACTTATTACCCTCATCCACAAAACACTCCATGGCCCAGCACCACCCTACA
This sequence comes from Ranitomeya imitator, assembly GCF_032444005.1. Lineage (NCBI taxonomy): Eukaryota > Metazoa > Chordata > Amphibia > Anura > Dendrobatidae > Ranitomeya > Ranitomeya imitator. The sequence continues at coordinate 735,026,093 of NC_091284.1, read as the reverse complement.
TCTCCTTCCTCGTCTCAGTCTACCACCCTACCCGTGCCCTCCATTCTGCTAATGACCTGAGGTTAACATCCTCAATAATCAGAATTTCCCACTCCCGTCTCCAAGATTTTTCACGCGCTGCACCAAGTTTTTGGAATGCACTACCCAGATTAATTCGATTAATCCCCAATACCCACAATTTTAAGCGTGCCCTAAAAACGCATTTCTTCAGACAGGCCTACCGCCTCACTACATGAATCTAACTATCCCTTTGTTGCCTATTCAAAACTTTTATCATAACCAGGTTCCTCGAGGTTCTTACATGCTTTATGCAGTTAATAGCTCTCTGTGCCTGTGCTGTTACATTCTTAGGCTGATAACCTGTTCATGCAGCATTGCATGAACATCTGATTTCTTACCTTATGGCTGGCCCGAACAATGAAAGCAATTGTTATCATCCACCTTTCGTGTCTCCCCTTTTTCCTCATAGATTGTAAGCTTGCGAGCAGGGCCCTCATTCCTCTTGATATCTGTTTTGATTTATGTGCTTATTGTTATGCTGTAATGTCTATTGTATGCACAAGTCCCCTCTAAAATGCTGCGGATTATGTTGACGCTATAGAAATAAATTACTATTATTATTATTATCTTTGGCTCCTCCTAGAGTGCTTCCCAGTGACAGTTGCTCTGCTCTGCCCCAGCCCTAGTTAAACACAGTATTCAAATATATTTTTGTCTTTTAGACACAAATACATTTGACTATATGATGGAGGCCGCACATCATCCTTTGGCGGGCTGTATGCAGCCCAGGCGCCATATATTGTACACACCTGAATTATTCACTGATTCTACACCATTACGTCTATAGACAATTCAACTTACAGGTCTCTCTTCTACGTTATCACATACTCTACCTTTCCTTCCAGTGGCACTTTCAAATCTATTCTACATACATGACTAATATCATTCCTTTCTTGACTTTTTTGCAGATCTCGCTAATACATTTTTCTCTGATAGCCAAATGAAACTTTTATTGCAGCACTGGTGCTATATGAGTTCCACTCCATGACCAACTTCAAACAGAATTAAAATTCATGCATATCGTTGTCATCAGAAAATGGCTAAGTGGATGGACATGCCAATGAAACGATAGACATATGCTTGGAATATGCTAAGACATGTAAATTTGATCCTGTGTGTCCATCATGTTGTGTCTTGCTGACTCAAATGAATTAAAGCAAAATTACAATTAGGATAAAACAAAACATCTCAAGGTGATTACTGTAACAATCTCCAACTTTTATAAGAGAAAACTGCAGTGTGGGCAAGCTATGCAGAGTGGAGAAGTGAGAAGGGGCAACAGGGGTAGTTGAGCGAGGTGACAAAGTCTGTGATAGGTCAAAATTTCAACCCACCCGACCCAACTGTCAATCAAACGGCACATTGGTTCTTCTTAGACCAGTGTACTGCGTATGCAAAGATGAGATGAGTTTGTCATCAGCTGCTGCACTCTGCATACACAGTGACCAAGAGGATGAAGCTTTAAATAAAATGAAGCGAACTTTGTCTTCTCAGTAGCTGCCTATGCAGAGTGCGGCAGACGGTGACAAACTCATCTTGACTGCTGTTCTTTGCATAGGCAGTGACAAAGCTGTGCAGGCAATGAAATAAGGCAGTATTCAGTAATCATGCACACAGCACTGCAAATGATTCAAAAAGTGTTGTTTCTATATTTTTACACTAGGCTTAGGGCTAGGGATAGACTAAGGCTTAGGGATAGACAGAGGAGTACATAGAATTCATACAACCCAATAAGCAAAGGTTCTACTTGCTCCCCCTCTTTAAAAAAAACTAAAAATATTTAGCTGGGTAACGCGTATAGGCGCAGTCACAGAATTGCATACCTTCCGATATCCAGAAGTATCGGTATCGGATGGGATCGGCCGATATCCAAAAAAATATCGGATATCGCCGTTACCCGATACCAATGCAAGTCAATGGGACACAAATATCCAAATTCCTGTTCCAGAGGGGGGAAGAGTGTGGGCGGTGTGTGGGCGGACACTGTGCGTGTCTGTGTGTGCCGGCGGGGTCTGTGCGGGCCTGCCGGGGATCTCTATGGGCCTCTCGGGGGTCTGTGCGTGCCTGCCGGGGGTCTGTATGGGCCTGCTGGGGCTCTGTGCGGGCTACCGGGGCTCTGTGCGGGCTGCAGGGGCTCTGTGCGTGCCTGCCGGGGCTCTGTGCGTGCCTGCCGGGGGTCTGTGCATGCCTGCCGGGGCTCTGTGCGGGCTGCCGGGGCTCTGTGCGGGCTGCTGGGGCTCTGTGCGGGCCTGTCTGGGCTCTGTGCGGGCTGCCGGGGCTCTGTGCAGGCTGCCGGGGCTCTGTGCGGGCCTGCCGAGGCTCTGTTTGTGCCTGCCGGGGCTCTGTGCTGGCTGCCGGGGCTCTGTGCGTGCCTGCCGGGGCTCTGTGCGTGCCTGCCGGGGGTCTGTGCATGCCTGCTGGGGTTCTGTACGGGCTGCCGGGGCTCTGTGCGGGCTGCTGGGGCTCTGTGCGGGCCTGTCGGGGCTCTGTGCGGGCTGCCGGGGCTCTGTGCGGGCTGCCGGGGCTCTGTGCAGGCCTGCCGGGGCTCTGTGCGTACCTGCCGGGGCTCTGTGCTGGCTGCCGGGGGTCAGTGCGTGCCTGCCGGGGTTCTGTACGGGCTTCCGGGGCTCTGTGCAGGCTGCTGCGGCTCTGTGCGGGCCTGCCAGGGCTCTGTTTGTGCCTGCCGGGGCTCTGTGCGGGCTGCCGTGGCTCTGTGCAGGCCTGCCGGGGCTCTGTGTGTGCCTGCCGGGGCTCTGTGCGGGCTGCCAGGGTTCTGTGCGGGCTGCCGGGGGTCTGTGCGTGTGTGCAGGCATCGTCCGATGGGACTTCAAGTCAAAAAAAAAAAAAAAACATACATACTACATACATACTACATACAGTACATTCATACATTACATACAATACATACATATAGACGTACAGTACATTAAACATAGAGTACATACACACCATTACTTGTCATTTTGATCCCCGAAGCCAATGTCACATGTAAAAAATATTAAAATAACTAACAACCAATAAACTCCCTGTCCGCAGAAAACCATGAGTGTCCCATGACGATCTCCCGTGGAGAACGGCAGCATCAGCTGATGCGACCGCTCTCCAGGGGCTCCAGGAACACAATGATGGGAGAAAGGTATCCTTCTGCACTGTATTCCTCCGCCGCAGTAAAAAAAAAGTCCATAGTCTCACTTTTGGCATTGCTGTATGAGAAATTTTCCCACGCAGCAATTGCCATAAAGTGAGACTTTGAACTTTAGTAACCTCAGTGATGCACTCCAGGAGCCTTTGTCTCTTGTCAGTGTGTCAATGAGGGTCCTATAGAGCAGTGTCATCACCCTATAGGGGAGATCGTCGTGGGACACTCATTATTAATTGGACTACGGCGGACAGATAGTATGCGGTTTATTATTTTACGTTTTTTGCAGGCGCTGAAGTATGGTAAGTATGGCTAAATGAAGAATAATAAAATACTTTTTTCCTAATGTGTGTGTGTTTTATTAACCCTTTATTACTATTGGGTTAATAATGGATAGGCGTCTTATTGACGCCTCTCCGTTATTAACCTGGCTTAATGTCACCTTACAATACCAAGGTGACATTAACCCCTTATTACACCATATCCCACCGCTACACGGGAGTGGGAAGAGAGGGGCTAAGTACCGGAATTGGCGCATCTTACAGATGCACCATTTCTGGGGCGGCTGCGGACTGGTATTTGTAGCCGGGGGAAAGGGGGGGGGATACCCAGGGCCCCTCTCTAGGTTATGAATATCAGCCAGCAGCTGTCTGTGTAGCCTTTCTGGCTATAAAATATAGGGGGCCCCACATCTTTCTTTGGGGGGTCCCCCTATTTTAATAGCCAGTAAAGGCTACGCAGACAGCTGCGGGCTGATATTCATAGCAGGCTACAAATATTGGCCCCCGGCCGTTGGCTTTCCCCCTCTGGCGCAGAAAATTGCACGGGAGCCCACACCATTTATCTGTTTTTTTTTAATTAAACGCTCATTAAGGCCTCTTTCATACTTGCGTCAGTACGGGGTCCGACGTACCGACGCACGTTGTGAAATTGGTGCACGACGTGGGAAGCGGATGCAGTTTTTCAACGCATCCACTGCCCATTCTGAAGTCCGAGGAGGAGGGGGCGGAGTTTCAGCCACGCATGCGTGGTAGAAAATGGCGGACGCGATGGACAAAAAAAGTTCACTTGAACGATTTTTCGTGCTGACAGTCCGTCAAAACACGATGGATCCATTGCACGACGGACGCGACGTGTGGCCATCCGTCGCAATTCATCGCTAATACAAGTCTATGGGTAAAAAACGCATATTGCGAGCACATATGCAGGATCCGTTTTTTCCACCGGATCCGTTTTTTTCTCATAGATTTGTGTTAGCGCCGGATTGCACCTGATGGCCACACATTTCATCTGTTTTTTGCTGGATCCGTCAAAAAAGCTGTTTCCGCTGGATGGAAAACACATACAGAGGAAAGGTTTTTCTGTACGGCGAAAAAAGGCACAGTGAGGGATGCGGCAAAAAGCGGATGAAACGTGTGGCCATCAGGCACAATCCGGTGCTAATACAACTCTATGAGAAAAAAACGGATCCGGCGGAAAAAAACGCATCCTGCAAGCAGATTTGCAGGATCCATTTTTTCTGCCGGATCCATTTTTTTCTCATAGAGTTGTATTAGCAGCGGATTGTGCCTGATGGCCACACGTTTCATCCGTTTTTTGCAGGATCCGTCAAAAAAGCTGTTTCCATCGGAGGGAAAACACATACAGAGGAATGGGTTTTCTGTCCGGCGAAAAAACGCACAGCGACGGATCCGGCAAAAAGCGGATGAAACTGAGATGTGAAATAATGAATCCGGCCTCCGAATCTGTTTTTTCATGCATGTTTCCATTCAAATCATGCATTTTCCGTTTATTTATTTATTTCCAAAAACCACACCAAAAACTGCATCAAAACTGCATTAAAACTGCATCAAAAACTGCATCATAACTGCACCAAAAATTGCACCAAAATTGCACCAAGAAGAGCATCAAAAACCGCATCAAAAACCGCACCCAAAATTGCATCAAAACTGCACCAAAAACTGCATCAAAAACCTCACCAAAACCGCACCAAAAACTTGCATCAAAAACCACACCAAAAACCTGCATCAAAAACTGCATCAAAAACTGCTCCAAAAACTACTCAAAATTGCACCAATAACTACTTCAAAGACTGCATCAAAATCCTGCGTCAAAAACTGCACCAAAAACTGCATCAAAAACAGCATCAAAAACCGCACCAAAAACCTGCATCAAAACTGCACCAAAGACTGTACCAAAAACTGCATCAAAACCACACCAAAAACCTGCATCAAAAACCACACCAAAAACCTACATCAAAAACTGCACCAAAAACTGCATCAAAACTGCACAAAAACTGCATCATATACTGCATCAAAAACCGCACCAAAAACCTGCATCAAAAACTGAACCAAAAACTGCATCAAAAACAGCATTAAAAAACCGCACCAAAAACCTGCATCAAAAACCACACCAAAAACCTACATCAAAAACTGCACCAAAAACAGCATCAAAACTGCACCAAAAACTGCATCAAAACAACATCAAAAACCACACCAAAAACCTGCATCACAAACTGCACCAAAAACCTACATCAAAAACTGCACCAAAAACTGCATTTAAACTGCACCAAAAACTGCATCAAAACTGCACCAAAAGCTGCATCAAAAACCGCACCAAAAACCTGCATCAAAAACTGCACCAAAAACTGCACTCAAAACTGCACCAACAACTGCATAAAGAACGCACAAAAAACCTGCATCAAAAACCGCACCAAAAACCTGCATCAATAACCGCATCAAAAACTGCACCAAAACCTGCACCAAAACCTGCATCAAAAACCGCACCAAAAACCTGTATCAAAAACTGCACCAAAAACTGCATCAAAACTGCACCAAATACTGCTTCAAAAACAACAACAAAAACCGCACCAAAAACCTGCATCAAAAACTGCACCAAAAATTGCATCAAAACTGCACCAAAAACTGCATAAAAACTGCACTAAAAACTGCATAAAAAACTGTACCAAAAACCTGCATCAAAAACTGCACCAAAACCTGCATCAAAAACCTGCATCAAAAACTGTATCAAAAATGCACCAAAAACTGCATCAAAAACTGTATCAAAAACAGCACCAAAAAACCTGGATCAAAAGCTGCACCAAAAACTGCATCATAGACCGAATCAAAAACTGCACCAAAAACTGCATCAAACTGCATCGAAAACCGCACCAAAACCTGCATCAAAAACTGCACCAAAAACTGCATCAAAATTGCACCAAAAACTGCATAAGGCTATGTGCACACGTTGCGGATTAGGCTTAGGAATTTCTTGTGTGGATTCTGCCTCTCCTGGCAGAAAATGCACCTGCAGATTTGTCGCTTTTTTGTGTGGTTCTGCAGCATTTTTTGTGCGTTTTTGCTGCGTTTTTTACCCCTGCAGTTTTCTATAATGGAATGGATACAAAAACGCTGCAGATTCACAAAAAAGAAGTGACATGCTACTTCTTTTAAACCGCAGCATTTCCGCAGTGAATTTTCCGCAAAGTGTGCACAGCATTTTTTTTTCTCATTGATTTACAGTACATTGTACTGTAAATCAATTGCAGATTTGCAGTGTTTCTGAACTGCAAAAAATGCTGCGGATCCAAAGAGAATCTGCAACGTGTGAGCATAGCCTCAAAACTGCACCAAAAACTGCATCAAAAACCGCACCTAAAAGCCGGCGTCACACTAGCGAGTTTTACGGACGTATGAGCGCATAAAATACGTCCGTAAAACACGCATTACACACGGCCCAATGATTCTCAATGGGTTAGGTCCTATCAGCCGTATATTACGCACCCGTATTATACGGCTTTCTACGGCCATACAAAATCGCAGCATGCTGCGTTTGTCACCGTATAGCGCAAAAAATACGCCAATGAAAGTCTATGGGGCGGGAAAGATACGGATTACACACGGACCAGCAGTGTGACTTGCGAGAAATACGCAGCGCTGTTAGACAGAAAAGCCGGCAATTCAGTGCGGTGTACAGTAAAATCACACCGACAGGTTACAATAGAATAGGTAGAATAAATGTACACATAGAATAGGTATATATATATATATATATATATATGTGTCAGTTGACACATATATGTATATATATTAATATTTCATCCAGCGCGAGATAGCTTTAAAGCCGGTAATTTAATTGCCGGCTTTTCTATCTCCTTCCTAAACCCGACATGATATGAGACATGGTTTACATACAGTAAACCATCTCATATCCCCATTTTTTTGGCATATTCCACACTACTAATGTTAGTAGTGTGTATGTGCAAAATTTGGGCGCTCTAGCTATTAAATTAAAGGGTTAAATGGCGGAAAAAATTGGCGTGGGCTCCCGCGCAATTTTCTCCGCCAGAGTAGTAAAGCCAGTGACTGAGGGCAGATATTAATAGCCTGGAGAGGGTCTATGGTTATTGCCCCCCCCCCCCCGGCTAAAAACGTCTGCCCCCAGCCACCCCAGAAAAGGCACATCTGGAAGATGCGCCTATTCTGGCACTTGGCCACTCTCTTCCCATTCCCGTGTAGCGGTGGGATATGGGGTAATGAAGGGTTAATGTCACCTTGCTATTGTAAGGTGACATTAAGCCAGATTAATAATGGAGAGGCGTCAATTATGACACCTATCCATTATTAATCCAATTGTATGAAATGGTTGAAAAAAACACACACATTATTACAAAGTATTTTAATGAAATAAAAACACAGGTTGTTGGAATATTTTATTATCCTGGTAATCCACCTGAAGACCCTCGCTCTGTAACAAAGGAAAAATAAAAAACAACAATATCTCATACCTTCTGATGATCTGTCACGTCCCACGATGTAAATCCATCTGAAGGGGTTAAATAATTTTACACCCAGGAGCTCTGCTAATGCAGCTGTGCTCCTGGCTGTAAAACCCCAGCGAATGAATGTAAAGTAGGTCAATGACCTGTAGTTACCTTCATTCGCGGTGATGCGCCCTTTGCTGGATGTCCCTCGAGCATGGGAAAATATTCTGAAAAGTTCCCAGGCTCGAGTTCATATGAGGACATCCAGCAGAGGGCGCCTCACCACGAATGAAGGTAACTACAGGTCATTGACCTACTTTACATTCATTCGCTGGGGTTTTACAGCCAGGAACACAGCTGCATTATAGCAGAGCTCCTGCCTGTAAAAAAAATTAACCCCTTCAGATGGATTTACATCGTGGGACGTGACAGATCATCGGAAGGTATGAGATATTGTAGTTTTTTTATTTTTCCTTTGTTACAGAGCGAGGGTCTTCAGGTGGATTACCAGGATAATAAAATATTCCAACAACCTGTGTTTTTATTTCATTAAAATACTTTGTAATAATGTGTGTGTGTTTTTTTTAACCATTTCATACAATTGGATTAATAATGGATAGGTGTTATAATTGACGCCTCTCCATTATTAATCTGGCTTAATGTCACCTTACAATAGCAAGGTGACATTAACCCTTCATTACCCCATATCCCACCGCTACACGGACATGGGAAGAGAGTGGCCAAATGCCAGAATAGGCGCATCTTCCAGATGTGCCTTTTCTGGGGTGGCTGGGGGCAGATGTTTTTAGCCAGGGGGGGGGGGGGCAATAACCATGGACCCTCTCCAGGCTATTAATATCTGCCCTCAGTCACTGGCTTTACTACTCTGGAGGAGAAAATTGCGCGGGAGCCCACGCCAATTTTTTCTAGAGTGCCCAAATTTTGCACATACACACTACTAACATTAGTAGTGTGGAATATGCCAAAAATTGGGGATATGAGATGGTTTACTGTATGTAAACCATGTCTCATATCATGTCGGGTTTACGGGTTTAGGAAGGAGATAGCAAAAGCCGGCAATTGAATTACCGGCTTTAAAGCTGTCTTGCGCTGGATGAAATATTAATATATATACATATATGTGTCTACTGACATATATATATATATATATATATATATATATATATAGACAGTATATATGTTGTTACGATTTTTTGAGCACATGGATCCATTGTATGTCCGTATGTCGGTTTTGCAAGCCTGCAAGAAAATATTGCAGTACGGATGCCATACGGATTACATATGGAGGATGCCATGCGCAAAATACGCTGACACACCCTGCTTACGGAGGAGATACGGATCACTATTTTGGGGACTTTTCTGCATATTACGGCCGTAAATTACGGACCGTATTGTCTTACGCCAAGTGTGACGCCGGCCAAAGCCTGCATCAAAAACTGCACTAAAACCTGCATCAAAAACCTGCATCAAAAACTGCACCAAAAACTCCATCAAAACTGCACCAAAAACTGCATCAAAAACCGCATGAAAAACCTGCATCAAAAACCGCACCAAAAACCTGCATCAAAAACTGCACCAAAAACTGCATCAAAAACTGCATCAAAACTGCACCAATAATTACATCAAAAACCGCATTAAAAAACCTGCATCAAAAACCGCACGAAAACCTGAATCAAAAACTACACCAAAAACTGCATCAAAACTGCACTCAAAACTGCACCAAAAACTGCATCAAAAACCGCCCCAAAACCTGCATCAAAAACTGCACCAAAAACTGCATCAAACAGAGCATCAAAAACTGCACCAAAAACCTGCATCAAAAACTGCACCAAAACCTGCATCAAAAACTGCACCAAAAACTCCATCAAAACTGCACCAAAAACTGCATCAAAAACCGCACGAAAAACCTGCATCAAAAACCACACCAAAAACATGCATCAAAAACTGCACCAATAAGTACATCAAAAACCGCATCAAAAACCTGCATCAATACTGCACCAAAAACTGCATCAAAAACAGCATAAAAAACTGCACCAAAAATCTGCATCTAAAACCACACCAAAAACCTGCATCAAAAACTGCTTCAAAACTGCATCAAAAACAGCATAAAAAACCGCACCAAAAAAACTGCTTCAAAACCGCATTAAAAACAGCATCAAAAACCGCACAAAAAACCTGCATCAAAAACCACACCAAAAACCTGCACCAAAAACCACACCAAAAACCTGCATCAAAAACTGCACCAAAAACTCCATCAAAACTGCACCAAAAACGGCATCAAAAACCACACGAAAAACCTGCATCAAAAACCGCATGAAAAACCTGCATCAAAAACCGCACCAAAAACCTGCATCAAAAACTGCACCAAAAACTGCATCAAAACTGCACCAATAACTACATCATAAAGCACACCAAAAACCTGCATCAAAAACTGCACCAAAAACTGCATCAAAAACTGCACCAAAACCTGCATCAAAAACCGCACCAAAAACCTGCATCAAAACTGCACCAAAAACTGCATCAAAAACCGCATAAAAAACACATAAAGGGTATGTTCACACGTTCCTGATTTCCATCCTTTTTTTTTCAGGACTGAAACCGCAGCTCTTGGCAGAAAACGCAGGTCCTTTTTTTGGTCCTTTTTTTGTGCTTTTTTGGTGCGTTTTTTGATGCGTTTTTTGATCCTTTTTTTATGCAGTTTTCTATGCAGAGTCTGAGTGTTTTCTAGGAAGTTTTTTAGGGTTAAAATGGCTGAAAATACCCTACCCCTAACCCTAACCTTACCCTAACCCTACCCCTACCCCTAACCCTACCCCTACCCCTAACCCTACCCCTAACCCTAACCCTACCCCTAACCCTAACCCTACCCCTAACCCTAACCCTACCCCTAACCCTACCCCTAACCCTACCCCTACCCCTAACCCTACCCCTAACCCTAACCCTAACCCTATTCTAACCTTAGTGGAAAAAAAAAAATTCTTAATTTTTTTATTGTCCCTACCTATGGGGGTGACAAAGGGGGGGGGTGTCATTTACTATTTTTTATTTTGATCACTGAGATAGGTTATATCTCAGTAATCAAAATGCACTTTGGAACGAATCTGCCGGCCGGCAGATTCGGCGGGCGCACTGCGCATGCGCCCGCCATTTTGCAAGATGGCGGCGCCCAGGGAGAAGACGGCCGGACGGACACCGGGAGGCCGGGTAAGTATAAGGGGGGAGATTAGGGCACGGGGGGGCATCGGAGCACGGGGGGGGGCATCGGAGCACGGGGGGAGGCATCGGAGCACGGGGGTGGGGCATCGGAGCATGGGGGGCTGGGATCGGGGCAGCCACACTCCGCCCACGCACTTCCGCCCGCTCCCCGCACTTCCTGCTGCAGCGGTTCGGCACCACAAACCGCAATAAAACCCGCAGATATATTTTTGATCTGCGGGTTTTACTGCGGGTTTGACCTCACATTGGAGGTCTATGGGTGCAGAACCGCTGCGGCTCCGAAAAAAGAAGTGACATGCTCCTTCTTTTTTCCCGCAGCTATTCAGCGCGGCTTTTTTTTTTTAAATTCAGGATCATGTGCACAGCGATTCCTGTTTTCCATAGGGTACATTGTACTGTACCCTGCATGGAAAACAGCTGCGGAACCGCAGCGGCAAAAACGCTGCGGTTCCGCAGTAAAAAACGCACTGTGTGAACATGGCCAAAAACTGCATCAAAAACTGCACCAAAACTGCATCAAAAACCACACCAAAAACTGCATAAAAAACCACACCAAAAACCTGCATCAAGAACTGCACCAAAAACTGCATCAAAACTGCACTCAAAACTGCATCAAAACTGCACCAAAAATTGCATAAAAAAACGCACAAAAACCTGCATCAAAAATTGCACCAAAACTGCATCAAAACTGCATCAAAAATGCACCAAAAACTGCATTAAAAACCACACCAAAAACCTGCATCAAAAACTGCACCAAAAACTGCATCAATACTGCAACAAAAACTGCATCAAAAACCACACCATAAACCTGCATCAAAAACTGCACCAAAAACTGCACCAGAAACAGCATCAAAAACAGCATAAGGGTATGTGCACACGATGCAGATTTAGTGCAGAATTGGTGCAGAACTGCTGCAGATTTTTCTGCTGCAGAAACGCAGCAGAACTGCACTGTGATTTACAGTACAATGTAAATCAATGTGAAAAAAAAAGCTGTGCACATGGTGCAGAAAAATCTGCGCAGAAACGCTGCAGATTTCAAAGAAGTGCACGTCACTTCTTTTGTGCAGTTCTGCAGCGTTTCTGCAGCAGATTTTTCTGCACCATGTGCACAGAAACTGCACAGAAACTGCACAGAAACTGCATAGAAACTGAACAGAAACTGCACAGAAACTGCACAGAAACTGCACAGAAACTGCATCAAATCTGCAGATGCAGATTTAGTGCAGAAAATTCTGCACCACATTTCCTACGTGTGCACATAGCCTAAAAAATAGCATCAAAAACTGCACCAAAAACTGCATCAAAACCTGCTTAAAAAACTGGTGCAGTTTTGATGCAGTTTTTGATGCAGTTTTTGGTGCAGTTTTTGATGCAGGTTTTTGGTGCTGTTTTTGATGCTGCTTTTGATGCAGTTTTTGATGCGGTTTTTGATGCTGTATTTTGGTGCAGTTTTTGGTGCAGGTTTTGATGCAGGTTTTTGTGCGTTTTTTGATGCAGTTTTTGGTGCAGTTTTTGGTGCAGTTTTTGATGCAATTTTTGGTGCAGTTTTGATGCGGGTTTTTGGTGCAGTTTTGATGCAGTTTTGATGCAGTTATCGTTCCGTTTTTTGCACGGTTTTGATGCAGTGTTTGGAAATAAATAAATAAACGGAAAATGTGCATGATTTGAATGGAAACATGCATGAAAAAAGGGATTCGGAGGCCAGATTCATCATTTCACATCTCAGTTTCATCTCCGTCGCTGTGCGTTTTTTTCGCCGGACAGAAAAACAATTCCTCTGTATGTGTTTTCCATCCGGCGGAAACAGCTTTTTTGACGGATCCTGCAAAAAACGGATGAAATGTGTTGCCATCAGGCGCAATCCGGCACTAATGCAACTCTATGAGAAAAAAATGGATCCGGCGGAAAAAAACGAATCCTGCAAATGTGCTCGCAGGATGCATTTTTTACCCATAGACTTGTATTAGCGACGGATCGCGACGGATGGCCACACGTCACATCCGTTGTGCAACGGATCCGTTGTGTTTTGTCGGATTGTCGACATGAAAAAACGTTCAAGTGAACTTTTTTTGTCCATCGCATCCATTTTCTCCCACGCATGCGCGGCCGAAACTCCACCCCCTCCTCCCCGGACTTCAGAATGGGCAGCGGATGCGTTAAAAAACTGCATCCGCTGCCCACGTCGTGCACAAATTTCACAACGTGCGCCGGTACGTCGGCCCGACGCATAGCAACGGACCCGTACTGATGCAAGTATGAAAGAGGCCTTAATGAGCCTCTAAAGTATGATGCCAACAAAAGTGTCCCTCACAGTGAATTCTTTCACAGTACCCCACACAGATGCACTATGATGGCTCCACAGCCTCCTATACTGTATGATGCCCTTCACAGACCCACTACACTGTATAAGAGCCCCCACAATCCCTAGCCAGTATGATGACGCCCAAACCGTCCCATCTATATATATAATCGTCTAAGGTCCACTTCCGTCTGTTTGTCTGTCTGTTTGTCTGTCACAGAAATCACGCGTCGCTGATTGGTCACGGCCGGCTGGGTGCGACCAATCAGCAACAGGCACAGTCCGGCCGCGAATTGGCCCCTCCCTACTCCCCTCCAGTCAGTGTTTCCTCCATACTCCCCTCCAGTCAGCGCCCACATAGCGTTTTAGCAGTCTGTTAAACGGACTGTGTTATACCGTGGCATAACACGGTGTAACGCAGTCCATTAACCCTGCCATTAACCCTGTTAGTGTGACCAACTTTTTACTATTGATGCTGCCTATGCAGCATCAATAGTAAAAGCATATAATGTTAAAAGTAATAATAAAAAAAAATCAATATATTCTCACCTTCGCGGCAGCCTTTCCCGCTCCTCGTAATGCTCCGGTCCCAAGAATGCATTGCGGCAATGACCCGGGATGACCTAGCGGTCTCGCGAGACCGCTACATTATCGTGGGTTATTGCCGCAAGGCATTACTGGGAACGGAGCATCGCTAAAGGCCTTTTTTAAACAGGCATATGGTGCCCACATTGCTATATACTACGTGGGCTGTGTTATATACTACATGGGTTGTGTTATATACTGCGTGGGCTGTGTTATATACTGTGTGGGCTGTGTTATATACTGCATGGGCTGTGTTATATACTACGTCACTGTGCTATATACTATGTGGCTGTGCAATATACTACGTGGCTGTGCAATATACTACATGGCTGTGCTATATACTATGTGGCTGTGTTATATACTATGTGGGCTGTTATATACTGCGTGGGCTGTGCTATATACTATGTGGGCTGTGCTATATACTACCTGGCTGTGTTATATACTATGTGGGCTGTGTTATATACTGCATGGGCTGTGCTATATACTACGTGGCTGTGTTATATATTACGTGGACTGTGCTATATACTGCGTGGGCTGTGTTATAAACTACGTGAATGTGTTATATATTACGTGGGGTGTGTATATTGCCCATTATATATATATATATATATATATATATACGTGGGCTGTGAGACTCTTTCGCCCGGGGCCCTCAAAAACCTGGAGCTGGCCCTGGCCTCACTGATTGGTCGCACCCAGCCGGCCACGAACAATCAGCGACAGATGCAGTCCGGCCTGTTATGACTAGGCAATTCAGTACCACAGTGGACAAAGAGGTCAGAGCACATACAGTGATCTGACAATAACCCAAAAACATAGAACGAGCTCTGAGACGTGGGAACTCTGTTGACCGCAATCCCTGATCCTCTCCAACAAACACTAGAGGCAGCCGTGGATTGCGCCTAACGCTCCCTATGCAACTCGGCACAGCCTGAGAAACTAGCTAGCCTGAAGATAGAAAATAAGCCTACCTTGCCTCAGAGAAATACCCCAAAGGAAAAGGCAGCCCCCCACATATAATGACTGTGAGTTAAGATGAAAAGACAAACGTAGAGATGAAATAGATTTAGCAAAGTGAGGCCCGACTTTCTGAACAGAGCGAGGATAGGAAAGGTAACTTTGCGGTCAACAGAAAACCCTAAAAACCACGCAAAGGGGGCAAAAAGACCGCTGGTCTGAAATTTTTGCAGCACTCGCCGCAAATCAGGGGAGATGGCAGACACAATTACTCCTTCCTTGAGGATACACGCCGGCTCAGACAAACCCGGAGAGTCGGTCACAAAACTCCTAGACAGAGCATCCGCCTTCACATTTTTAGAGCCCGGAAGGTACGAAATCACAAAGTCAAAACGGGCAAAAAACAGCGACCAACGAGCCTGTCTAGGATTCAACCGCTTGGCAGACTCGAGATAAGTCAAGTTCTTATGATCAGTCAATACCACCACGCGATGCTTAGCTCCTTCAAGCCAATGACGCCACTCCTCGAATGCCCACTTCATGGCCAGCAACTCTCGGTTGCCCACATCATAATTTCGCTCAGCAGGCGAAAACTTCCTGGAAAAGAAGGCGCATGGTTTCATCACTGAGCAATCAGAACCTCTCTGCGACAAAACCGCCCCTGCTCCAATCTCAGAAGCATCAACCTCGACCTGGAACGGAAGCGAAACATCTGGTTGACACAACACAGGGGCAGAAGAAAAACGATGCTTCAACTCTTGAAAAGCTTCCACAGCAGCAGAAGACCAATTGACCACATCAGCACCCTTCTTGGTCAAATCGGTCAATGGTTTAGCAATACTAGAAAAATTGCAGATGAAGCGACGATAAAAATTAGCAAAGCCCAGGAACTTTTGCAGACTTTTCAGAGATGTCAGCTGAGTCCAATCATGGATGGCTTGGACCTTAACAGGATCCATCTCGATAGTAGAAGGGGAAAAGATGAACCCTAAAAATGAAACCTTCTGCACACCAAAGAGACACTTTGATCCCTTCACAAACAAAGAATTAGCACGCAGGACCTGAAAAACCATTCTGACCTGCTTCACATGAGACTCCCAATCATCTGAGAAGATCAAAATGTCATCCAAGTACACAATCAGGAATTTATCCAGGTACTCTCGGAAGATGTCATGCATAAAGGACTGAAACACTGATGGAGCATTGGCAAGTCCGAATGGCATTACAAGGTACTCAAAATGACCCTCGGGCGTATTAAATGCAGTTTTCCATTCATCGCCTCGCTTAATTCGCACAAGATTATACGCACCACGAAGATCTATCTTGGTGAACCAACTAGCCCCCTTAATCCGAGCAAACAAATCAGATAACAACGGCAAGGGGTACTGAAATTTAACCGTGATCTTATTTAGAAGGCGGTAATCTATACAAGGTCTCAGCGAACATCCTTCTTGGCTACAAAAAAGAACCCTGCTCCTAATGGCGACGATGACGGGCGAATATGCCCCTTCTCCAGGGACTCCTTCACATAACTGCGCATAGCGGCGTGCTCAGGCACAGATAAATAAAACAATCGGCCTTTTGGGAACTTACTACCAGGAATCAAATTGATAGCACAATCACAATCCCTATGCGGAGGTAGGGCATCGGACTTGGGCTCATCAAATACATCCCGGTAATCAGACAAGAACTCTGGAACCTCAGAACGGGTGGATGACGAAATTGACAGAAATGGAACATCACCATGTACCCCCTGACAACCCCAGCTGGACACCGACATGGATTTCCAATCTAATACTGGATTATGGACTTGTAGCCATGGCAACCCCAACACGACCACATCATGCAGATTATGCAACACCAGAAAGCGAATAACCTCCTGATGTGCAGGAGCCATGCACATGGTCAGCTGGGTCCAGTACTGAGGCTTATTCTTGGCCAAAGGCGTAGCATCAATTCCTCTCAATGGAATAGGACACTGCAAGGGCTCCAAGAAAAACCCACAACGCTTAGCATACTCCAAGTCCATCAAATTCAGGGCAGCGCCTGAATCCACAAATACCATGACAGAATACGATGACAAAGAGCAGATTAAGGTAACGGACAGAAGAAATTTTGACTGTACCTTACCAATGGTGGCAGACCTAGCGAACCGCTTAGTGCGCTTAGGACAATCAGAGATAGCATGAGTGGAATCACCACAATAGAAACACAGCCCATTCAGACGTCTGTGTTCTTGCTGTTCAACTCTGGTCAAAGTCCTATCGCACTGCATAGGCTCAGGTTTAAGCTCAGGTAATACCGCCAAATGGTGCACAGATTTACGCTCACGCAAGCGTCGACCAATCTGAATGGCCAAAGACATAGACTCATTCAAACCAGCAGGCATAAGAAATCCCACCATGACATCCTTAAGGGCTTCAGAGAGACCCTTTCTGAACATAGCTGCCAGCGCAGATTCATTCCATAGAGTGAGCACGGACCACTTTCTAAATTTCTGACAATATAACTCTATCTCATCCTGACCCTGACAAAGAGCCAGCAAATTTTTTTCTGCCTGATCCACTGAATTAGGTTAGTCGTACAGCAATCCGAGCACCAGGAAAAACGCATCGATATTACTTAATGCAGGATCTCCTGGCGCAAGAGAAAATGCCCAGTCCTGAGGGTCACCACGCAAAAAAGAAATAATGATCAAAACCTGTTGAACTGGATCACCAGAGGAGCGAGGTTTCAAGGCCAGAAATAGTTTACAATTATTTTTGAAACTCAGAAACTTAGTTCTATCTCCAAAAAAACAAATCAGGAATAGGAATTCTTGGTTCTAACATAGATTTCTGATCAATAGTGTCTTGAATCTTTTGTACTCTTGCCGAGAGCTGATCCACACATGAAGACAGACTTCTAATGTCCATTGCTACACCTGTGTCCTGAACCACCCAAATGTCTAGGGGAAAAAAAAGGCAAAACACAGTGCAGAGAAAAAAAAATGGTCTCAGAACTTCTTTTTTCCCTCTATTGAGAATCATTAGTACTTTTGGCTTCCTGTACTGTTATGACTAGGCAATTCAGTACCACAGTGGACAAAGAGGTCAGAGCACATACAGTGATCTGACAATAACCCAAAAACATAGAACGAGCTCTGAGACGTGGGAACTCTGTTGACCGCAATCCCTGATCCTCTCCAACAAACACTAGAGGCAGCCGTGGATTGCGCCTAACGCTCCCTATGCAACTCGGCACAGCCTGAGAAACTAGCTAGCCTGAAGATAGAAAATAAGCCTACCTTGCCTCAGAGAAATATCCCAAAGGAAAAGGCAGCCCCCCACATATAATGACTGTGAGTTAAGATGAAAAGACAAACGTAGAGATGAAATAGATTTAGCAAAGTGAGGCCCGACTTTCTGAACAGAGCGAGGATAGGAAAGGTAACTTTGCGGTCAACACAAAACCCTAAAAACCACGCAAAGGGGGCAAAAAGACCCTCCGTACCGAACTAACGGCACGGAGGTACACCCTCTGCGTCCCAGAGCTTCCAGCAAACAAATAGAAAAGCTGGACAGAAAAAAAAAAAAAACAAAATAGCAAAGGAAAACTTAGCTATGCAGAGCAGCAGGCCACAGGAACGATCCAGGAGGAAAACAAGTCCAATACTGGAACATTGACAGGAAGCCAGGATCAAAGCACTAGGTGGAGTTAAGTAGAGCAGCACCTAACGACCTTACCACATCACCTGAGGGAGGAAACTCAGAAGCCGCAGTACCACTTCCCTCCACCAACGGAAGCTCACAGAGAGAATCAGCAGAAGTACCACTTGTGACCACAGGAGGGAGCTCTGCCACAGAATTCACAACACCGGCCGCAAATTGGCGCGGGATTTGAACCACGCTTTGCTAATTGGTTGCACCCGGCCAGCTGAATCCTGTATATTCATTGCATTATTATGAAATCTTCATAAACAAACTACATACATATTCTAGAATACCCGATGCATTAGAATCGGGCCACCATTTAGTACAATATAATCGTTTCCATAGTTCTGCCACACAGTACGATGGTTTCACAGTTCTCACCATAAAGTATGAAAGTCCCTACACACAGTATGATGGCCCCAATAGACCCCACCGCACACTATCAGCCCACACACAGCATGATAGCCTCCACAGCCTCATAACACAGTATAATGCCAACACACCTATCCACACATAGTATGATGCCCATACATGAAAATGTAACAGATGTAACATTCTGACAAATACGTGCTTTAAGTTTAGCTCAGAAAAATAGCAGTTGGAGTGGTGCTTATTATATCCAGATTATGGACAGTTAATTGTGTATTTGCATCTTGAACATTTGTGGCTTCTTGGGAACCATGGTCATAGGACACAAATGAGAGACCCAGAGGTGGATACTGCACCTATCAAACATCATTGGCATTCGCTCTGACAAAGGAAATGCATCTTTAAATTCTGGAAACTACTCAAATCTTAAAGAAGCATACCCATGAATATTTTTTCCTTAAATGTATGTACATGTGTATGATGTGTAGTGTGAGTGAATTAATATACTCATCTAATGCTGCTCTTTCCTGAACCCAACACCGTTCTGTTCATAGAGTGATCCAGATTATCTGAATTTTATTGATGTCACTTAGAAGATGAGCAGAATGGCACTGGATCCTGGAGAAGGCGGTAATAGGTGAGTATATTAATACACTCACACAACATTATGCAACATCCCTGCTGGTATCTTGGCGCCCCTGGGGTCCAGTCGCCACAGAGGTACTGTACCCCTCTCAGGTAAGGAGCGAGCACTACCCAGGACTCTAACACTCACATCCAACACACACCAGTTCAGTTGGGGCACCAGGACACACCCTTAGGGAGGAAGGCCTCATCCCAGGCTGGATAGCAATGGGTGGTGGGAGTGAGTGGGGTAGGTAGAGTAGGGGAGGAGCTGATTAGAGGGGAGTCAGGCAGAAGGAGGTAGAAGTAGTGGAGCAAACGAGGAGAAAGAAAGCAGAGGAGAGAGGAAGAAGGGATCCTAGGGGCAAGGGGTGCAGAAGCCACCCATGGGACCCACATCCAGACGAGGAGGGACCAGGTCTCAGATAGGGGACAGGCCCCAACTTAGTGGAATACTTTATGTTCAGCTAAGAAACCGAGGGCTGTGGCTTTTAAAGAGTCACAACCACATCTACCCATACTTCACCAAAAAGGCAGATGAATAGAATCCAGGGGACACAGAAGACGTCGCCCAACCAGGTTCGTGGCTGCTGGCTTGGGACACTGTGGGTATGGCGCTAGGCAGGAGAAGTGGAAGCCAGTGTAGTGAGACGGCCAGAGAAAGGCATACGAAAGGAGTCCTGGAGAAGTGCATCCCTATCTAACGGGGAATTTGCTGGGCCACTGCCCCAGAGAACACAGCATCCGGTTGGCATTTGTGGACTGGAGAACTGTGAGTAAAGTGGAAACTGCACCTTACTGTGTCCTTGCGTTATTTTGACAACATCTGCCCAGCCTACCACAATCATTTATTCATACAGTTGCCCAGGGGTCTAGCTCTAGCTGTGGAGAGCTGCACCAACTCTGCTGCATCACCATCGGCCCCAGCGGACTCTGAAGCAGCGTCGGCTAACACCTTTATTGCCGAGTACTACAAGTGGCATCACGAACATTTTACCCCATAAACTTTATTTTTCCTTATAATTACAATTTCACTTCTATTAGATGCCCAGGGCCACAGACTGGGTCACCACTGCAGTGACACATCACCTTTAAGAACTGTGCCGATCCAGTACCAAGTACCCTATGGCCCTTGGGGGCGCTCCTTATCACTGCATGGTTTCCCATCTCCCCTCTTACTCGCCACTCTGGGCTATGCTCTGGGCCTCATGTTCTTGCTTGCTGCATACATTCTGGCTGTATGCTTAGGATGGCAGCCTCGGCACTTCCTGTTTCTTATAGAGACTGTGTGTACCTTCCTAAGGTGTCCCCTGCCAATTGCTAAGAGGCATCAGGTACTTAAGGCATTCCCATCCCCAGGGGGATGCCAGTGCAAGGTATTTACTCAGTTGGTGACTTGCTGCTGAGTTGCCAGGTCCTGTCTTGCTTTATCTCTCGTGTCTGCCACCCAGGGGGCCTTCGTACCCTGGCCTGTACCTTCGTCTCTTGTTTCAGCCCCCCAAGGGGGCTTTGTACCCTGGTCTGAATCCTTGTTTCTGTGCTATGTCTCGTTCCTGACCCTGTCTGAACTTAGTCCTATACCTGTGTCTGTTTGTATCCCTGTCTGTAGCCTTTCCTATTTCGCTGTGTGTGTCCTTGTGGTCACTCCTTCTGCTCTCTGCTCCGCCTCCTGCGGCTCTGCTCTTTGCTCCGCCTCCTGCAGCTCTGCTCTTTGCTCCGCCTCCTGTGGTTCTGCTCTTTGCTCTGTTTCCTGCGGTTATGCTCTCTGCTATACCTCCTGCAGTTCTGCTCTTTGCTCCGCCTCCTGTGGTTCTGCTCTACTCCTGACTTGCCTCCTGCGGCTCTGTCCTGCTCTCCACATTTTGCGGCTTTGCTCTGCTCCCACTCCGCACCCTGTGTGTCCTTGTCCTTCCAGTTTGAACTGGTTCCTATCTTCCCTGCGCGTACCTGCCTATGATCCTGTCCTACCCAAACCAGTTCCAGTCTCACTAGCCGTGCCTGCCTGCTTGCCTAGAGTGCCAGCCGTGTCTGCCAAGTGTGCCAGCCATGCCCGCCTGCCTGCCAGAGTGCCAGCCATGCCCGCCTGCCTGCCAGAGTGCCAGCCGTGCCTGCCTGCCTGAGTGTGAGCCATGCCTGCCTGCCTGCCAGAGTGCCAGCTATGCCCCCTGCCTGCCAGAGTGCCAGCCATGCCCGCCTGCCTGCCAGAGTGCCAGTTGTGCCTGCCTGAGTGCTAGCCATGCCTGCCAGAGTGCCAGCCATGCTTGCCAGAGTACCAGTCGTTCCTATCCGTACTTGCTCACACCTGTCACTAGTATTTCATCCACAAGTGGGATCAGCTGCCACAGCCAGACACCGCCCTGGAGTGGTACCTGGCAGCTACCTGCCGCACAAGTCTGACCTCACCATCAGAGGCTCCAGGGAACACCAAGGTAGCTGCTTAGTCACGCCCCTTCCAGGGTAGTCAGGTTTGTGGCACAGTGGGGCCACAATCCCTTTGCGCGCGCCACCCAGTCAGGGTGACACATTACATGCAAATATACACATATTTCATGAAAAAAAAATTATCCATGGGAATGCTTCTTTAATGAGGCCTAACTAATTTCTCAGACATTGACTTCCCATTGACACATACAGTACACTGTTTTGCCTTTAGCTTTGGAGCATAGTTAAATAGGAAACATCGTAGGATTGAAAAAGTCAAGTCCATCAAATTCAACCTTTTCTAAATTCTAATCTTGTTTGAAGCAGCAAGTACTACTAAATTAGCGCTTCCAGAGACAGGAAAATATGTATTGAATGTGAAATGTTTGAACAGTTATTTTCAGAATGTGAATTTCTTCTCATCTTCAGGGGAAATTACTGAAACACAGTATAGTCTGTCTTCATTCTGGTAATGTACACTGTAAAATGGTAAATCATCATCATGAGGGTTTATGTGCTAAAACTACCTTCTAAAGTATGGATATATAGAAAACAACACTCCCTACAAATATTCTACAAATATAAGCAATTCTGACAATGACATTATAGGGATTACTAAAATTGTTGACCACGCTATTAATACAGCCATAAAGTGCTTCTCTAGTCTATAGAATGGGTCATTCTACAGACTGGAGAAGTACCTTATCCCCGTATTAATAGCATGGCCAACAATTCTAGTATTCCTATAATGTTATTGTCAGAATTGCTTATTTTATCTGCAGCAGTTTTCACATGGAAATGTTACCAAATATTTGTGCAACTTGTATCTGCACAATTTTTTTTTTACTTTTGTCATTTTCAACCAATCCTAACCAGCTTTCTAACTTGTAAAATGTGCAGAGCTCAGCTGGCAGGGGGGAAATCTGAAAATTCACTATAAGGGGACAACTCTTGCTAGGCACTGAATGACACTGTGACTTTAAGAGCCCATGCTCCCCTCTGATTTGTGTGCACTTGGAGTAGTCCTTTCTCAGCTGCAGTTTGCGGTGTGTTGGTTTTGGACCAGAAGCAGGAGGAGTAGGAAGCCTTGTGTCTGTGAGAGACAGGTAGGGCTATTTTTCTGTGTCCTAGCAATGAGAGACGTATAAAAGAACTGACTGCTTCCAAGGAGAAGATACTGCCCTGTTACTGCAGGATCGATCACCAGGACCGTATCAGAAGGAAAGAGTCACATCGCACAGCCAGGCTAGTTCTCCTGGAGCACCTGTAACCTGAGAGATAAAACAACACCGCGGTACCAGCAATCTCTCAACATTGAAAGTGGGAACGAGACTTGCCAGGATCCGCATGTACATGGATCAGTTAACCTGAACAACACAACAGCTCAACACAACAATTTCAGCTCATCTACATTTGGGCCAAGTTGCAACTACCAGACTTTCTTTTAAATCTGCAGAACTGTGAGTGAGACACCGGTGTTTAAATGTGTTAGGGTGTAGAGCCCTTGGGAAGGCTAAATGCTACTCCACTCTGGATCTAGTTAGCGGGCACTGGCTGGTACCAGTGACAGAAAAAGACAAGGCAAAGACAGCTTTCAAACTCCCCATGGGACTGTTTGAATTTAACAGAATGCCATTCGGACTATACAATGCACTGGGTGCGTTCCAGTGGCTGATGAAGATGTGCCTGGGTGACCTGAACCTTAAAGCTACTATGATATGCCTGGACGATATCATCGTGTACTCTGATTCCTTTAACCCCTTAGTGACCGAGCCAAATTTTTGAAATCTGACCAGTGTCACTTTATGTGGTAATAACTCTGCAACGCTTCAACAAATCCCAGTGATTTTGAGATAGTTTTTTCGTGACACATTATACTTTATGATAATGGTAAATTTAGTTCAACATTTTTTGTGTTTATTTATAAAAAATATAAAAAAAATTGAGAAAAATGTTAAAAAATTAGCAATTTTCTAAATTTGAATGATTATCCCTTTAATCCAGATAGTCATACAACAGCAAACCATTAATAAATAACATTTCCCACATGTCTGCTTTACATCAGCACCATTTGTAAAATGTTATTTTATTTTGTTAGCATTTTAGGAGGTTTAAAAATGTAGCAGCAATTTTTCATTTTTTCAAAGAAATTTACCACATTTATTTTTTTTAGGGACTTATCCATGTTTAAAGTGACTTTAGGGGTCCCATATATTGGGAAACCCCCAAACGTGATACCATTTTAAAAACAGCACCCCCTAAACATATTGAAAACTGCTGTCAGGTAGTTTATTAACCCTTCAGGTGCTTTACAGGAATTAATGCAAAATGGCATGACAGAAATGAAAATGTGTATTTTTACCACCTAAATGTTGCTAACTTCTAAACAGATTACTATAGCCGGCAGACTCTAAGGCCGCTATTTGGTCATGAATTGCCATCGCAAACATCAGGACAACAAAATCATGATCTGAGGGCACCAATTGGGATAAAGAAGAAGCCCCCACACTCTGTTAACCATTTATAATGATGTAGTCACTATTGACAGCAGCATCTAAGGGGTTAAACAGATTTAGAAGGCGCAAATACTGATCGTGGCTGATACAGCAAGTTGTCAGCTATAGTGTACAACCAACAGATGCTGGATTGTCATCTGTATGGGGAGGCTATGCTCTTATATCTCAGGTCAGTTAAAAGACGTATTGGCGGTCATTAAGGGGTTATGGAACATCGGAACAGACTCGGGCAGGTACTCGGGCGATAATGGGCCCATGGCCTAAAGGTAAAGTCAATGAAGTGTCATCTTTTCACGAAGGAAGTAGAGTACCTGGGCCATAAGATCTCCCAAGATGGAGTCCTGCCTTCCCAAGATAAAGTAGCTGCAATATAACAATGGGCGGCACATAGAACCCTGTGGGAGTTGAAAGCCTTCCTTGGATTGGGCGGGTACTATCGGCGGGCTCATCAAAGAGAATGCCAAAATAGCGGGTCCTCTGAATGAACTGATAAGAGGGAAAGCTGGGGTACCCAAGAATCAAAGTATACCCTGGGGACAGAAGCAGGAGGGGGCCTTCCAGACCCTGAAAGAAGACCTTACATCGGCCCCCATCCTGGCTTATGCAGATTTCAATCAGCTGTTCCTCTTATACACTTGTGACAGGACTCAAATACGGTACAGTAGATGAGGAGGCAGAAACAAAACATTGGCTTTATTGAAAAACAGAGGATTATATGCTGGGAAATAAGACTAATAGTTATGCAATGAGAAAAATAATAATAGACACAAGGAGCGATAGCTGGAGCGTGTCACACAAGCTGCGCTCCAGCAATGGCAGTGCAAAGTTCAATACAAACAGTATAAACAAATTTTACAAACTACTCTCTTCTAAATTGCCTGGCTTCTCATAATCAGGCCGTGTTGCTACAGCGTCCTAGCTAATGAAACCTCCTCTACACCCTAACACAGTTAAGCACTGGTGTCTCACTCACAGTTCTGCAGATTTAGAAGAAAGTCTGGTAGCTGCAACTTGGTCCTGATGTAAATGAACCAAGTTTGTTATGTTGAGCATTTCCTTCAGGTTAACTGATCTGTCTTGTCTTGTTTCGATTTTCATTGTTGAGAGATTGCTGGTACCACATTGTTGTTTTTTCTCTCAGGTTACAGGTGCTCCGGGAGAACTACTCTGGCTGTGTGATGCAACTCTTTTCTTCTGACACAGACCTAGTAATCGATCCAGCAGTATCAGGGCACTATCTTCTCCTTTTGAAGCAGTAAGTTCATCTATAAGTCTCTCATTGTTAGAACACAGAAAAATAGCCCTGCCTGTCTCTCACAGACACGAGCCTTTCTTCACCTACTGCTTCTCGTCCAAAACCAACACACAGCAAACTTCAGGGGAGAAAGGACTAGTCCAAGTGCACACAAATCAGAGGGGGAGCATAGTCTCTTAAAGTCACAGGGTTATTCAGTGCCTAGCTAGGGTTGGCCCACTACATCATCATAATGCAACATGGCACAAGGTGGTAACCATGATCGAGGTACTCGTCTTGCACTCCGTCATGTTACATGAAAGTGTATGTTAGGAGTCGAGTTTCCTCTGCTGCACAGGGGGAATCTCGATCCGTCTCCGCTGCGGTCTCCCATTCTCCTCCAGCCGCAGTGGAGTCTGCTCAGCAGGGACGTCGATCCCAGCGTCTCGTTCAGTCTGACTCTGTGCGAAGAGTTACTGCTGCTTTTCCTGCTTCTGCCATTGAAGCCAGTGCTGGGCAGCGGCGAGTGGACGTTTCTGGATCTAAGTCCTTATTTGCACACACTGAGCATGCCCAGGGCAAGATCTCCTGTTGGAGATCGAGGGTCACATGCTCAGGTACTGGAGCACATCCCATTGGTCCTTTTGGCAGGTCCTGAAAGGGCAAAACTTCTGTAGCTGTTTCCTGTGCTGCAGTTATATAAACTGCGCATGACCGCACGGCCATGCGCTAGTATTGTCTTGTAAATATGTGTGTGTGTTGTGAGTGAAAGTCGCTCTTTAAATACCCTCCCTATTGAATGTCTGTTCGCGGAAGGTGTATGTTTGCTATCTAGCGCCCGACTTATCCAACAGCACGTAACACACATTACAGCTGCTAGTTGCTGTGTCCGCCTGTACGGCGCCGTGCGCTTGCTCTGCGCTTTCCTGACCCAAGCCTGGGTGGTTAGTGGCGTCCGTCTGTGCGGCACCGCACGCACTCTTGTGCCTTTATATTATTATTTAGTTTCCTTACACACCCAGTTGCGGTGTTGTGCCAGCAAGTGTCTAATCGGACTTCAATCCTAGTTGGGGTTGAGTTCGCTGACTTATTGCTCGCGCCTTATGTGCGGTACCGCGGTCCTGTGACGCAACAGGATCGCTTCCTTCACGCAGGGTGCAGTTAACCCGTGCGTGTATACTTGTAGTACCGCCATATAGTCCGTCTTACTAGCAGCAGGGTTTTTACCTGCACGGTGGACCTCAGACTGCGAACGCACCTAGTTCCATTTCATCTTGTACTTGGTGCGTTCCGCCAGTCCTAACATTATACTAGCGCCAAGGTCTGGCTAGTAAATGGCGGACGATCAGCGTTTACAGCGGTACATCCAGCAGCTGGAGGGAAGGTTGGCGGCTCTAGAGCGTTCAACCTCAGCTGTGGATGTCACTGCTGTCGCTGTTCAGGCTGCTAGCGTGGCTGCAGCTACCTTGTCCACTGCCACCCCTGTTCCGACTCTATCTCGCCTCCCGCTACCAGAGAAATTTTCTGGTGACAGTAAGTCTTGTAGGGGTTTCGTGAGTCAGTGCTCTATACATCTCGAGCTTCTGGTCTCTCGTTTCCCTACAGAGCGGGCAAAGGTGGGGTTTATCGTGTCTCTCCTGTCGGACAGGGCGTTGCAGTGGGCTACGCCGCTGTGGGAGCGTGGCGATCATGTGGTGCAGAGTGCTCCGTTATTCCTGAGCACTCTGAAACAGGTCTTTTTAGGACCTCGTGTCACCCATGATACGGCGCTCCAACTGTTGGCATTGACTCAGGGCTCGTCCTTGGTCAGCCATTTTGCCGTACACTTCCGCACCCTAGCATCTGAGCTGGAGTGGTCGGATAAAGCCCTTATTCCTATATTTTGGAGGGGGCTGGCTGACCACGTTAAGGACGCTCTGGCCACTAGAGAGATTCCCGCCACACTGGAGGAATTAATAACAGTATCCACTCGTATTGACCTCCGTTTTCACGAGCGGAGGTTAGAGTGAGCCCAGTGTAGGCAGAGGTTTCGGCTGGCTCCCACCTTCGCCAAACCTTTGGAATCTCCAGTCCAGGCCCCTGAGTCCCATGAGCCTATGGTAGTGTCACGAGCGGGATCTAAGTCCCAGACCGCTCGTGCACTCCAGGTTTGTCATGTGTGCCAGCAGTCAGGACATCTTGCCACCAGATGTTCCCAGCGGACGAGGAAACGTCAGCGTCTAGTGGTAGTAGGTGGAGGTACACTAGACACGGCGACGTTTGCCTCCAAATTGTCCTTTAAGGGGACAATAACATTAGGCTCATCCTCCCACTCGGTAGAGCTCTGCGTGGATTCTGGGGCGGAGGGCAATTTTATGTCTTCTGCCTTCGCCCAACGTCATGCAATACCCCTGGTTATGCTACCTCAACCAGTAACGGTACGGGTGGTGAATGGGTCAACACTGCCCTCACAGATAACACATCAGACCATCCCTTTTACTCTGTCCATGTCGCCATCCCATCAGGAGATTATATCTCTGCTCATCATTCCTGAGGGAATTGATGAGGTCCTGTTGGGGATACCTTGGCTACGGTACCACTCTCCTCACATCGAGTGGTCCTCAGGCAGAATTCTGGGATGGGGTGAATCTTGTGGGGGTAGGTGTCACCGAGAGTGCGTTCAGGTTGCTACTACAGAGGTACGCGCAGATCTATCCTCTCTCCCCAAGCAATATTGGTCTTATGCAGACGTGTTCTCCAAAAAGGCGGCGGAGACCATTCCGCCCCATCGCCCCTATGACTGTCCTATTGATCTCTTGCCTGGTGCTGAGCCTCCCCGGGGTCGAGTCTATCCATTATCTCTCCCGGAGACGGAGGCAATGTCTCAGTACATTCAAGAGAATCTGGCAAGAGGGTTCATCAGGAAGTCGGTGTCACCTGCTGGGGCAGGGTTCTTTTTCGTGCAGAAGAAGAGTGGGGAACTACGTCCATGCATAGACTACAGGGGTCTTAACGCTATCACCGTTAAGAACAAGCATCCTTTGCCCTTGATATCTGAGCTTTTCGATAGGCTTCGGGGAGCAAGGGTGTTTACTAAACTAGATCTGCGGGGTGCTTACAACCTGATTCGCATCCGTGAGGGGGACGAATGGAAAACGGCGTTTAACACCAGAGATGGGCACTATGAGTATCTGGTAATGCCCTTCGGGCTCTGTAATGCCCCAGCCGTTTTCCAAGACTTTGTCAACGACATCTTCCAGGATATGCTTTCCACCTCAGTTGTAGTCTATCTGGATGATATTCTCATCTTTTCTCCAGATATTGACTCCCACCGGAGAGATGTTGGCAGAGTCTTCGACCTCCTACGGGCAAACTCTCTTTATGCAAAGTTGGAGAAGTGTATGTTTGAGCAGGAGTCTTTACCTTTCCTGGGCTATATCATCTCCGCCCAGGGATTGGCTATGGATCCTGCCAAACTACAGGCTGTGATGGACTGGCAAGAGCCCCATTCTCTTAAAGCGGTGCAGCGCTTTATGGGGTTCATAAACTATTACCACCAGTTCATTCCCCACTTCTCAACTCTGGTAGCTCCCTTGGTAGCCCTCACCAAGAAGGGAGCGAATCCCAAATTGTGGTCGGAAGAGGTCTCCAAGGCCTTCACTTCTATTAAGTCCCACTTTGCTAGCGCTCCCATCTTACATCGTCCCGATGTGGATAAGCCATTCCTAATGGTGGTGGATGCCTCGTCCGTTGGTGCTGGAGCAGTCCTCTATCAAAAGGATGCTCAAGGTCGGAAGCATCCATGCTTCTTCTTCTCTAAGACCTTCACGCCAGCGGAGAGAAACTACTCCATCGGGGACAGGGAGTTGCTAGCAATGAAGTTGGCCTTTTCGGAGTGGAGACACCTTCTGGAAGGTGCGCGGTTTCCCTTCCAAGTTTACACGGACCACAAAAATTTGGTCTATTTGCAGACAGCCCAGCGGCTAAATTCTCGCCAGGCCAGATGGTCCCTGTTCTTCTCCCGGTTCCACTTTTCCCTTCATTTTCTCGCCGGGGAGAAGAATATCCGTGCTGACGCTCTCTCTCGCTCCCTTATATCAACTGAGGAGGAGGAAGAGGAGCCTCGGCTTATTGTCCCTTCCGAGAGCCTGAGAACCGTAGTGCCGGTTTCGCTAGAGTCTGTGCCTCCGGGCAAGACTTTTGTGCCCATTAATTTGCGACCGGAGGTTCTCTCTTGGGCTCATTCGTCCAGGGTGGGTGGACACTTTGGGACAAAGAGGACATCTGAGCTACTGGCGAGGACGTACTGGTGGCCGCATATGGTCCGAGATGTCAGAGATTACGTTCTGGCGTGTGTCTCATGCGCCAAAAATAAGTCTCCTCGACAACGGCCATCTGGGTTACTCTATCCCTTGCCGGTGGCAGAAAGGCCCTGGGAGATGGTCGGGATGGACTTTGTAGTGGGTTTGCCCAAGTCTCGCGGCTGTACCGTCATTTGGGTTATTGCCGATCATTTCTCGAAAATGGTGCATTTGGTGCCGCTCCCACGGTTACCTTCTGCACGGGCCTTGGCAGCGTTGTTCATAAGACACATCTTCCGCCTACACGGCATGCCAGACAAAATTGTCAGTGACCGGGGTCCCCAGTTTGCGTCTCGGTTCTGGAGAGAGCTTTGTCGTCTTCTCAGCATTGAGTTAAATCTCTCTTCCGCATATCATCCCGAGATGAATGGGTTGGTAGAGAGGGCCAACCAGACCTTGGTCACATACCTGCGACATTTTGTTTCAGCCAGGCAGGATGACTGGGCATCCTTGCTATCATGGGCAGAGTTTGCACTGAACAACGCCGTAGCCAACTCCACTGGACAAACCCCTTTCCTCCTCAACTATGGTCAGCATCCACGGGTACCTGTACCTATGCCCGTGTCTTCCGCAGACTCCAGGGTGGCAGACTGGGCTGTGGAGGCACGGGATATTTGGGACCGCACTCAGGATGTCATTCGGGCCTCTAAGGAGAGAATGAGGTCCTCCTCCGATGCTCATCGGCGCCCCGCTCCGACCTTTGCTCCTGGCGACTTGGTGTGGCTCTCCGCCCGTAACATCAGGCTGCGAGTTGAGTCCACTAAATTTGCTCCTCGCTACTTGGGCCCATTCAAGGTCCTCGAGCAGGTTAATCCTGTGGTCTATCGTTTGGCCCTTCCGCCACGCCTGGGTATCACCGACACCTTTCATGTGTCCCTCTTGAAACCCGTGTATATGTCCCAGTTCTCCGAGTCATCTGCTGGGACATCGGGTTCTTCTACGGACGATTATGAGGTGAACGCTATTTTGGGGTGCAAGGTGGTACGTGGCAAAAAAATTTATTTGGTAGACTGGAAGGGTTATGGCCCCGAGGACAGGTCCTGGGAGCCTGTTGAGCACATTCGGGCCCCGCAGCTCATTGCTGCCTTCGAACGTAGCGAGGCCCAAGGAGGGGGGGGGCCCTAGGAGGGGGGGGTAATGTTAGGAGTTGAGTTTCCTCTGCTGCACAGGGGGAATCTCGATCCGTCTCCGCTGCGGTCTCCCATTCTCCTCCAGCCGCAGTGGAGTCTGCTCAGCAGGGACGTCGATCCCAGCGTCTCGCTCAGTCTGACTCTGTGCAAAGAGTTACTGCTGCTTTTCCTGCTTCTGCCATTGAAGCCAGTGCTGGGCAGCGGCGAGTGGACGTTTCTGGATCTAAGTCCTTATTTGCACACACTGAGCATGCCCAGGGCAAGATCTCCTGTTGGAGATCGAGGGTCACATGCTCAGGTACTGCAGCACATCCCATTGGTCCTTTTGGCAGGTCCTGAAAGGGCAAAACTTCTGTAGCTGTTTCCTGTGCTGCAGCTATATAAACTGCGCATGACCGCACGGCCATGCGCTAGTATTGTCTTGTAAATATGTGTGTGTGTTGTGAGTGAAAGTCGCTCTTTAAATAACCCTCCCTATTGAATGTCTGTTCGCGGAAGGTACAGTATATGTTTGCTATCTAGCGCCCGACTTATCCAACAGCACGTAACACACATTACAGCTGCCAGTTGCTGTTTCCGCCTGTACGGCGCCGTGCGCTTGCTCTGCGCTTTCCTGACCCAAGCCTGGGTGGTTAGTGGCGTCCGTCTGTGCGGCACCGCACGCACGCTTGTGCCTTTATATTATTATTTAGTTTCCTTACACACCCAGTTGCGGTGTTGTGCCAGCAAGTGTCTAATCGGACTTCAATCCTAGTTGGGGTTGAGTTCGCTGACTTATTGCTTGCGCTCTATGTGCGGTACCGCGGTCTTGTGACGCAACAGGATCGCTTCCTTCACGCAGGGTGCAGTTAACCCGTGCGTGTATACTTGTAGTACCGCCATATAGTCCGTCTTACTAGCAGCAGGGTTTTTACCTGCACGGTGGACCTCGGACTGCGAACGCACCTAGTTCCAATTCATCTTGTACTTGGTGCGTTCCGCCAGTCCTAACAGTGTAACATTGCAGGATTGAAAAATATACTTCCTTTTGATGGAGAATAACTTGATATGAACTTCATACAGGAGACAGTAGGCATTTATCTTCAAGGACGTTTCTTTAACAACAAGCGACATCAACACACAGCTCCTTTTTCCCTGGAAACACTCTATCTTCTCTCTTTTTCCTTCTACTTATTGCACAGCCCAGTACACTATCTTTGGAGCTTCCATTTTTCTCTGTGGGGACCGAACAGGGTAGAGGTGTAATGCTATGGCCCCTTTTTCTCTGTGGGGACCTCATGAGTCTACAGCCCCTTACACCTACCCTCAGTTTCCAGACCACAAGAGTCATAGACTGCAACCTGTAGAAACACATCCTGCAATTTCTCCGAAGGAAATGTGTCACAATATGGGAAATACTTTACTGTAGGCACTCAGCAAATACAATGATAAATCTTTTGCTCCTCATTACTAGTGTTGAGCATTCCGATACCGCAAGTATCGGGTATCGGCCGATATTTGCGGTATCGGAATTCCGATACCGAATTCCGATACTTCCCGCGTATCGGATACCGGAATCGGAAGTTCCCAGAATTCAAATTGAACGCAGCAGCCAATAAGGAATGAATGAAAGTGTGGGCACATCCTGTTTAGCATGGTGGGCATGTAAGTACTGGCAAGGCTGGGATTGGCTGCTGAAATGATGTCACTCTGCACTATAAAAAAGCGCTGCCGCCATTTTGCGCTCACTCTGCTGTGATTTCAGTTAGGGACAGGACGCTGTGTTCTAACTGAGGGCCAGTTGAGCTTGCTAATTGCTTTATTTTCCTTTCCAAAGGCTAATTTAGCAAAACGCTGTGTGTTCTTCACTGTTCACCTTGCTCTTGCCTTGCAGCGCTGTTTTAACAGCGTTCTGCAAGGTCTCTGTGTGTGTGTGTGTGTGTGTGCAGCTCACTCTGTAGTCTGTGTGCAGCCATATACCCGGTTGTATTCAGCTCAGGGGGGGTTCACACTGCCTCACACAGTTGTTCTTTTTTGCTCTTAGTGCAGCCTGCTGCACATTTTTTCTCAAATTTCCTATTAGTGTTTTTCCACCAGTCTCCAGCTCTATTGTGGAAAAACACTACATAGGATAACCTAGAGGGGGGTTTTAGGGCCTTGCAGCGCCGTTTACGGCTGTCTGCACGGTCTCCGTGTGAGCCCAGCTCGCCCTGCAGTCTGTGTGCAGCCATAGCCGGTTGGATTCAGCTCAGGGTTCGTTACTGGCTCATACCTTGAGAAAAATTTTCCTTTTTTTCAAATAGTGCAGCCTGTTTAAAATTTGAAAAAAAAAATTCCTATTAGTGTCTTTCCACTCGTATCCAGCTAAATAGTGGAAAAACACTATATAGGATAACCTAGAGGAGGGTTTTTTGGCCTTGCAGCGCCGTTTACGGCTGTCTGCACGGTCTCCGTGTGAGCCCAGCTCGCCCTGTAGTCTGTGTGCAGCCATAGCCGGTTGGATTCAGCTCAGGGTTCGTTACTGGCTCATACCTTGAGAAAAATTTTCCTTTTTTTTCAAATAGTGCAGCTTGTTTAAAATTTGAAAAAAAAAAAATCCTATAAGTGTCTTTCCACTCGTATCCAGCTAAATAGTGGAAAAACACTATATAGGATAACCTAGAGGAGGGTTTTTTGGCCTTGCAGCGCCGTTTACGGCTGTCTGCACGGTCTCCGTGTGAGCCCAGCTCGCCCTGTAGTCTGTGTGCAGCCATAGCCGGTTGGATTCAGCTCAGGGTTCGTTACTGGCTCATACCTTGAGAAAAATTTTCCTTTTTTTCAAATAGTGCAGCCTGTTTAAAATTTGAAAAAAAAAAAATTCCTATTAGTGTCTTTCCACCAGTCTCCAGCTCAATTGTGGAAAAACACTACATAGGATAACCTAGAGGGTTTTTTTTGGGCCTTGCAGCGCCGTTTACGGCTGTCTGCACGGTCTCTGTGTGAGCGCAGCTCGCCCTGTAGTCTGTGTGCAGCCATAGCCGGTTGGATTCAGCTCAGGGTGCGTTACTGCCTCATACCTTGAAAAACAATTTCCTTTTTTCAAATAGTGCAGCCAGTTTAAAATTTGAAAAAAAAAAATTCCTATTAGTGTCTTTCCACTTGTATCCAGCTAAATAGTGGAAAAACACTATATAGGATAACCTAGAGGAGGGTTTTTTGGCCTTGCAGCGCCGTTTACGGCTGTCTGCACGGTCTCCGTGTGATTTAAACTAGCTCTGTAGCCCGATCTGCACCAAAAAAAAAGTTAAGTTCACCAAACACAACTTAACACTTGTGTAGGCCACATTTGAAAAATAATAAAGTTTAGTCCACAATTTACAACATTAGTGTTTCTTACACCTGTTAGGAGGAGCATTACAGGAATAAGCACACTAAGGCCTTAGTACTTTTCTGCTTATCTTTATCTGTCAACCAAGATGAAGAGGGCAGGGAGTAAGGCACGTGGGCGTGGGCGCGGAGCAGGGAGAGGAGCAGGGAGAGGACGTGGTGATTCTGTGCCTGCTGCGGGCGCCGGTGACTCGTCGTCACTCAGTTTCAGCAGGGAACAGTCCTTCATGCGCAGCTTTGTCGGAGAGCGCCGTGCACCGCTGCTGCGTGAAGACCAAATTGAAGCCGTTGTCGGGTGGATGGCAGCTAACGCCTCGGCATCGACTTCAGTTAGTGCCACATCCTCTCAGGCACAGAGCACTGGAGAGCAGCCATCTGTCTCTTCACCACCTGCCAAATTGGCCAGGCAGTCAGAGAGCCCAGGACAGGAGCCGTCTCTACTTCTGTTCTCTGAATCTCTTGGCTTGGAAACAGGGGGCCAGCCAAGCAGCATTGGAGAAATGGAAGAAGAGGCAGTGTGCAGTGATGCCCAACACCTTTTTCTCTCTGACTCTGAAGAGGCAGGTGGGCCAGTGCCTCCGGTGACCACAGCGCAGTACGCATCTGATGATGAAACTCAGGTGCCGCTTTCTCGTGCGTACTGTGCTGCTGAGACTACCCAGGAGGAGCAGTTGGTGGCAGAGGGTAGTGGAGATGATGAGGTCCTTGACCCATCGTGGCGTGAGGAACAGGAAGGTGGTGGGAGCAGCTCAGAGGAAGAGCTTCCTCTTACGGGCCAAAGAGGGAGAGGGAGGGGGAAGACTGCGGAGCCTGTAGCCTCCACTTTGGCACCCGTTAGGAGCCTGTCTCTTTCCAAAGCCAAAAAGGGCGCTCCCAAGACTTGCAGTGCCTGGTCCTTTTTTGACACAGTTGCAGATGACATTTGTTTTGTCAAATGCAAGCTGTGTCATCATAAAGTAAAAAGAGGGAAAAATGTCAGCCTCAATACCACAAATATGTGGAAACATGTGCGGACCAGGCATGCGGTGGAGTTACAGAAACACACTGAAGATGTAGGCCAACCAACAGCGGCAGCTACCACCTCTTCAGCTCGTGTTGCCTCTTCCTCCAGCTCACGCACAGCTGGTTTGGCTTCCTCCCAGAGACCTTGTGTAATTCCACCCACAGCACCACCTTCCCAGTCATCCTCACACTCCCAGTCTACTCTACAGCCATCGGTAGTACAGGCATGGGAGAAAAGGCGGGCATTCTCGGCCAACCACCCCCGAGCACAGGCTCTGAATGCAGGCATTGCCAAACTGTTGTCCCTGGAAATGCTCTCGTTCAGGCTGGTGGAGACTGACAGCTTCCGTGACTTGATGGCATTGGCAGTCCCACAGTACAAGGTGCCCAGCCGCTTTTACTTCAGCAGGCAGGCTGTCCCTGCCCTGCACAGGCATGTTGAGGCAAACATAAAACATGCGCTACTGAACGCCGTCAGTAGCAAGGTCCACCTCACCACCGATGCGTGGACCAGTCAGCATGGACAGGGGCGATATGTTTCCCTCACTGCCCATTGGGTTAATGTTGTTGAGCCAGGTACAGATCGTGCGAGTGGCGCAGGACGTGTCCTGCCCACTCCAAGGATTGCAGGAATCCAGTCTGTACGCATCGACTCCTCCTCTTACACCAGTTCCTCTGATTCCTCTCTGCAGGATCCGTCACAGTCCACCCCCACATGGACCCGTGAACGTTTACCTATGACCGACATGAGCACAGCCGTGGCCAAACGTCAGCAGGCCGTCTTGAAACTAGTTTCATTGGGGCATCGAAGCCACACAGCGCAGGAGCTCTGGAATGCCATCAAGCAGGAGAGCGATGTGTGGTTACTGCCAGCGAATCTCCAGCCAGGCATGGTAGTGTGTGACAATGGCCGAAATCTGGTGGCAGCTTTGGCCCTTGGCAACCTCACTCACATCCCATGTCTGGCACATGTGCTCAATTTGGTTGTGCAGAGTTTTCTGAGGGACTATCCGGATCTTGATGCCCTGCTGCACAAGGTCCGCCTAGAGTGTGCTCACTTGCGGCGTTCCAGCTTGGCCAGATCCCGCATTGCTGCTCTGCAGCGCAGATTCCGCCTTCCGGAACACCACATCATATGTGACCTACCTACCCGGTGGAATTCCACGTTACATATGTTGGAGCGGTTGTGTGAGCAGCAGCAAGCAGTTATGGAGTACCAGCTGCATCAGGCGCAAAGAAGTCGCAGTCAGCGCCGATCAGACTTCACAACCACAGAGTGGGCTACTCTGAAGGACGTCTGCCAGGTTTTGCGTCCTTTTGATTATTCCACGCGGATGGCAAGTGCAGATGATGCACTAGTCAGCATGACTGTCCCCCTTATCTGCCTGCTTCAGCAAACTTTGCAAGGGTTAAGGGATGATGTGGTGGAAGAGGTGGAGGATGAGGAGTCACCTTTTCCATCAGCTTCTGGAGAGTCAGCGCCACGTGGTTCCTCACAAAGGGGTACGCAGGGGCCAATTTGTGAGGAGGATGAGGAGGAGTCAATGGACGAGGAAGAGCTCCGTCCAGAGGAGGGAGCGACACAATTGTCCAGTGGTCAGTGTGTACAGCGAGGGTGGGGTGATGACGAGCGGGCAGAGATCATGTCTCAAGCAGGGGACAGCGTTTCTGGGCCGGTTGGCACTCTGCAGCACATGGTGGATTTTATGCTGCAGTGCCTGAGAAATGACCGCCACATCGACCACAT
Organism: Ranitomeya imitator; assembly: GCF_032444005.1. Classification (NCBI taxonomy): domain Eukaryota; kingdom Metazoa; phylum Chordata; class Amphibia; order Anura; family Dendrobatidae; genus Ranitomeya; species Ranitomeya imitator. The sequence continues at coordinate 734,988,631 of NC_091284.1, read as the reverse complement.
TCTCAACATGCCTGATTATTGGGTGTTCACCCTCCTCGATCCTCGCTACCGGGACAACGTCCAAAACCTCATCCCTGCGTTGACCCGGGAGCGTAAATTGCGGGAGTACCACGACACACTGGTGAATTCCATCATCTTCTCCTGTCCAACTGAGAGGAGTGCTGCTAGTGCTTTACAAAGCAGCTCAGTGCGTCGAGGCAGTGGGGGAGGCTCTGCCCAAAGAGGGAGCAGAAGCAGTGCCTCTGCCCAAGGCAAGCCGAGTATGGCACAACTCTGGCACACTTTTGTGTGCCCGCCCCAAATGTCTACACCATCACCGGCGGTTCCAGTCAGCAGGAGGCAACGGTTCCGTCAGATGGTGACAGACTACATGGCTTGCCCTCTTACTGTACTCCCCGACGGCTCTTCCCCGTTCAAGTTTTGGGTCTCTAAGCTGGATACATGGCCAGAGCTAAGTCAGTATGCATTGGAGGTGCTGGCTTGCCCTGCGGCTAGTGTCTTATCGGAACGTGTCTTTAGTGCCGCAGGTGGTGTACTAACAGACCGTCGCATGCGACTATCCTCCGATAACGTTGACCGGCTTACTTTCCTGAAAATGAACCAGGCATGGATATCGCAGGAATTTGCCACTCCTCTGCCTGATTAATTAATTGGGTGTCATCCAGGTCTTCTGCTGTGTTCATCTTTCTACCACCTGAAATGCTATTCCTGGGCTCCAACACCGCCAGTTGCGGCTCAGAAGTGCAGGCTGCACAGTCAAAACATACGACCCAGTGTTATTGGGTTTCAGTAACATCAGCTGATCCCCAGCTGTGTAGCCGGCAATGTGTCCTGCGACCGCTACGCTGGCACAACAACCTGAATGTAAGGGAACCTGCCCCCCCCCCCCCGTCGTTTGTTACTGAAAGAGCCATCTTGTGCAGCAGTAATGCTGCACAAGGAAAAGGTAGCTATTTTTTTGGGGCTCCTTGCACACGCAGAACTTAACACTTATAAAATGTGTTCACTGATACCGTTATACCGTCCCAGAGCTGGGACTTTCCTTCGTAATGTGACGCAGCACAGCCGTCATTCCTACCCCCTTGGTGCCATGCGCTGCCTCCTCAGCATTGTTTTAAGCTGTCACGGAGCCTGCGCTGTTCTGTTATCCCTTGGCCATGCCCTATTTGCGCTGCCTGTCTTCTGACATAATTTGGTGTCAGGCTGGCTGCGCCTGTGCGGCCGCGCTGCCATAGATCCCGCCTCGCAGTGTCTTCTGATTGAGTCACACTGCGGGCCTGGGATCCATGGGCATGCGCAGTGCATATCTTCCCCTCGGGCTCTCGCTCATTTCCCTCCGCCTTCTTTAGACTGTGCGCCGTCAGCTGATCCCTAATAGCATGCCACGGCCGTGACAACGCACAGTCTGAAGAAGAGGGAAGGAGGGGAGTGAGAGTCGAGGATATGCACTGTGCATGCCCATGGATCCAAGGCCCGCAGTGGGATTACGTTAGACGAGACTGCGAGGTGGGATCTGGAGCAGCGTGGACGCACAGGCACTGACAGCCTGACACCAAATTATGTCAGAAGACAGGCAGCGCTAATTGGGCATGGCCAAGGGCTAACAGAACAGCGCAGGCTCCGTGACAGTTTAAAACAACGCTGAGGAGGCAGCACATGGCACCAAGGGGATAGGAATGACAGCTGTGCTGTGTCCCATTACGAAGGAAATTCGCACCTCCGTGACGGTTTAACGGTATAAGGGGACACATTTTTAGTGTTTACTTCTGTGTTTGCAAGGAGCATAATTAAAAGAGCAACCTTTTCCTTTTGCATCCTTAGCGCTGCACAAGATGGCTCTTTCAGCTACAAACGTCTTGGGGGGGGGGTTAAAGGTTCCCTTTCAACTTGCTCCAATCAGGCTTCGGCCTACACTCTGTTCCTCTGCTCCTCCTGCTGTCCCTGGGCTCTAACACCGCCAGTTGGTGCCTGGAAGTGCTGTGTGCACAGTCAACAGTCGCTCCTCTGTTATTGGGGTTCAGTAACGTCAGCTGATCCCCAGCTGTGTGTGCGGTAATACCTCCAATCTGCTCCTCCTGCTGTCCCTGGGCTCTAACACCGCCAGTTGGTGCCTGGAAGTGCTGTGTGCACAGTCAACAGTCGCTCCTCTGTTATTGGGGTTCAGTAACGTCAGCTGATCCCCAGCTGTGTGTGCGGTAATACCTCCAATCTGCTCCTCCTGCTGTCCCTGGGCTCTAACACCGCCAGTTGGTGCCTGGAAGTGCTCTGTGCACAGTCAACAGTCGCTCCTCTGTTATTGGGGTTCAGTAACGTCAGCTGATCCCCAGCTGTGTGTGCGGTAATACCTCCAATCTGCTCCTCCTGCTGTCCCTGGGCTCTAACACCGCCAGTTGGTGCCTGGAAGTGCTGTGTGCACAGTCAACAGTCGCTCCTCTGTTATTGGGGTTCAGTAACGTCAGCTGATCCCCAGCTGTGTATCCGGCAACGTGTCATGCGACCGCCATGCTGGCACAACTAAAATGTAAGGGGACCTGTCCCCCCCCCCCTAGGCGTTTGTTACTGAAAGAGCCACCATGTGCAGCACTAATACTGCACAAGGGAAAGGTCGCTCTTGAAATTATGCTCCTTGGAAACGCTGAACTACACACTCATGTAATGTGTCCCCTCACACCGTCCAACCGTCCCAGAGGTGGGACTTTCCTTTGTAATGTGACGCAGCACAGCCGTCATTGCTACCCCCTTGGCACCGTGCGCTGCCTCCTTAGCGTTGTTTGATTCCGTCATGGACCCTGCACTGTTATGTTATCCCTTGGCCATGCACAGTTTGCGCTGCCCGTCCTCTGACATCATTTGTTGTCGTCCTGGCTGCGCCTGTGCGTCCACGCTGCCCGAAATCCCACCTCGCAGTGTCGTCTAATGTGATCCCACAGTGGGCCTGGTATCCATGGCCATGCGCAGTGCATATACTAGCCTCTCATTCCCCTTCTTCATGCTTCTTCAGACTAGGCGGCGTCAGCTGATCCCTAATAGCATGCCACGGCCGTGACGCCGCACAGTCTGAAGAAGCATGAAGGAGGTGAGTGAGAGGCGATGATATGCACTGCGCATGCCCATGGATCCCTGGCCCGCAGTGGGATTACATTTGATGACACTGCAAGGTTGGATCTCGGGCAGCTTTGACGCACAGGCACTGCCAGCCTGACACCTAAATGATGTCAGAAGACGGGCACCGCTAACTGTGCATGGCCAAGGGATAACATTACAGCGCGGGCTCCGTGACAGAACCAAACAACGTTGAGGAGGTGGCGCACGGCACCAAGGGGGTTGGAATGACGGCTGTGCTGTGTCACATTACAAAGGAAAGTCCCACTTCTGGGATGGTTTGACGGTGTGAGGGGACACATTATATGAGTGTGTACTTCAGCGTTTGCAAGGAGCATAATTTTCGGAGCCACCATTTTCCATGTGCAGTATTACTGCTGTACAAGATGGCTCTTTCAGCAACAAATGCCTGGGGGGGGGGGGGTTAAAGGTTCCCTTTCAACTTGCTCCACTGCAGGCTTCGGCCTACACTCTGCTCCTCTTTGATTCCCTGGGTTTCAACACTGTCAGTTGACACCTGGAAGTGTTGTCTACACAGAAAAAACACTAGGTGATGTGTCAGTGGGGTTCAGCACCGCCAGCTGTTCCCCTGCTGTGTAGTCGGCATCGGGTCCAGTACAAGCCACGCTGGCACAACCGACCAAAAGCTTCCACCAGTGCAGGCTTCGGCCTACACTTTGCTCCTCTCCTCCTCCTGCTGACCCTGGGCTCAAACACCGCTAGTTTTTGCCCGGAACTGCTAGCTGCACAGAGAAAAACACCAGCCAATGTGTTAGTGGGGTTCAGCAACGCCAGCTGTTCCCCTGCTGTGTAGCTGGCAACGTGTCCTGCAAACGCCACGCAGGCACATGAACTGAAATTGAAGGGAGCCTGGCCCCCTCTCCCCCAGGTGTTTCTATGTATAACAGCCACCTTGTACAGTAGTACTGCTGCATTTGTACAAGGTGGCTGACTTTTTTTCCTTGCCCACGTGGAACTCAACACGTACAAAATGTGTCTCTTTGAGACCATTCCACTGTCCCTGAGGTGTGACTTTCCTTTCTAATGATACGCAGCACCCCCCTTGGTAGCGCTCCCCATCTTCTGACATCATCGGTTGGCTAGTTGCGCCTGTGCGTCCGCCCTGCCTGAATAAAATGCTCCTCGTTGTCTTAATTATTTTGACTGCGAGGGTGTGATTGATGGGCACGAGCAGTGCATATCTTCGCCTGTCTTAACTCATCTCCTTCAGCCTTCTTCAGACTGTGCAGCCTCATGGCCGCGGCATGCGAGAAGGGATCAGATGAGGCCGCCCAGTCTGAAGCAGGTGTAAGGACATGTGTGAGCGGCAAACATATTTAGTGCACCAGGGCACAAATCCCAGCACCGCAGTGTGATTTTTTAAAAACACACTGTGGGTCTGGGATTCATGTCCACCGCTAACCGCAACGGCCAACATGAAATGAGGTCATAAGACAGGAAGCGCTCACAGCGCATGGCCAAAGGATCACAAGAGCGCAGACTCCTGTACAGCAACTAACAACGCTCAGGAAGCTGCGCCCATGCAAAAAGGTGTTGTTTTCGACACCTGTGCTGCTTTTCTTTAAAAAGACAAGTCACGCCTCCACTACTGTTTAACAGTATAATGGGCTAAATAGTGTACGTGTTGCATTCAGCGTGTGCAAGTAGACAAATTAATAGAGCAACCTTTTACTTGTGCAGCATTAATGCTGCAGAAGGAGTGGCTCTTGTACTTTGTAACACCTGAGGGGGGGTTAAAGGTAACCTTTGAAATTGGTTCAACTAGGCTTCGGCCTACACTCTGCTCCTCTCCTCCTCCTGCTGACCCTGGGCTCTAACAACGCTAGTTTTTGCCCGGAAATGCTAGCTGCACAGAGAAAAACACCAGCCAATGTGTTAGTGGGGTTCAGCACCGCCAGCTGTTCCCCCGCTGTGTAGCCGGCATCGTGTCCAGCAAAAGCCACGCTGGCACAACCGACCAAAAGCTGCCACCAGTGCAGGCTTCGGCCTACACTTTGCTCCTCTCCTCCTCCTGCTGACCCTGGGCTCAAACACCGCTAGTTTTTGCCCGGAAATGCTAGCTGCACAGAGAAAAACACCAGCCAATGTGTTAGTGGGGTTCAGCACCGCCAGCTGTTCCCCCGCTGTGTAGCCGGCATCGTGTCCAGCACAAGCCACGCTGGCACAACCGACCAAAAGCTGCCACCAGTGCAGGCTTCGGCCTACACTTTGCTCCTCTCCTCCTCCTCCTGCTGACCCTGGGCTCTAACACCGCTAGTTTTTGCCCGGACATGCAATCTGCACAGAGAAAAACACCAGTCAATGTGTCAGTGGGGTTGAGCAACGCCAGCTGTTCCCCTGCTGTGTAGCTTGCAACGTGACCTGCAAATGCCACGCAGGCACATGAACTGAAATTGAAGGGAGCCTGGCCCCCACCCCCAGGTGTTTCTATGTATAACAGCCACCTTGTACAGCAGTACTGCTGCATTTGTACAAGGTGGCTGATGTTTTCTCCTTGCCCACGTGGAACTCAACACGTACAAAATGTGTCTCTTTGAGACCATTCCACTGTCCCTGAGGTGTGACTTTCCTTTCTAATGATACGCAGCACCCCCTTTGGTAGCGCTTCCCGTCTTCTGACATCATTGGTTGGCTACTTGCGCCTGTTCGTCCGCCCTGCCTGAATAAAATGCTCCTCGTTGTCTTAATTATTTTGACTGCGAGGGTGTGATTGATGGGCACGAGCAGTGCATATCTTCGCCTGTCTTAACTCATCTCCTTCCGCCTTCTTCAGACTGTGCAGCCTCATGGCCGCGGCATGCGAGAAGGGATCAGCAGAGGCCGCCCAGTCTGAAGCAGGTGTAAGGACGTGTGTGAGCGGCCAAAATATTTACTGCTCAAGGCCACGAATCCCAGCACCGCAGTGTGGCTTTATGAAAAGACACTGTGGGTCTGGGATTTATGGCCATCGTTAACCGCACCGGCCAACATGAAATGATGTCATAAGATGGGCAGCGCTAACAGGGCATTGCCAAGGGATAACACAAGAGCGCAGACTCCTGTACAGCAAATAACAACGCTCAGGAAGCTGCGCCAAGCACCAAGGCGTTATTTTGGACACCTGTGCTGCGTCTCATCAAAAAACCAAGTCACGCATCACTACAGTTTGACTGTAGAATGGGGTAAATTGTGTATGTCTTTCATTCAGCGTGTGCAAGTAGACAAATTAATAGAGCAACCTATCACTTGTGCAGCATTAATACTGCACAAGGTGTGTCTCTTGTACTTTGTAACACCTGAGGGGGGGGTTAAAGGTTTCCTTTGAAATTGGTTCAACTAGGCTTCGGCCTACAGTCTGCTCCTCTCCTCCTCCTCCTGCTTCAACACGGGCTCTAACATCGCTAGTTTTTGCCCGCAAGTGCTAGCTGCACAGAGAAAAACACACGCCATTGTGTTAGTGGGGTTCAGCAACGCCAGCTGTTCCCCCAGTGTGTAGCCGGCAAAGTGTCCTGCAAACGCAACGCAGACACAAAGCTGCCTCCAGTGCAGGCTTCGGCCTACACTCATCTCCCCCTGCTTACCCTTTGCTCCAACACCGCTAGTTGGGGCTCTAGGAAGACAATCTTTAATAGGCAAGGCAACGCATCTGGGTTCCAGCACCGCCAGCTGGTTCTCGGCAGTGTTCTTGTCACAGGTACTCCCTCGTGCCAAGCCTGGTTTCAGCACCGTCAGCTGTTTCCGGGTTGTGTCAACTTCACTGAGACGCCTATGCTTGCCCCGTCGTGGTGCGGTCGAGTTAGCCAACTCCAGGGTGCCTCCAGTTTAGGAGCTTCCTATGTGGGCTGCGTGAACTGGTAGTCAAGGCTGGTTCTGTAGTGCCAGTAGGCCCAGCTCCCCCTGTAGGACTGTTGGGGTTCGGTAACTGCGGCTGCCTCGCGGCCTAGCTGTTCTCTCCTCTCCTGTGGACCTTCGGGTCCACCACCTGGTTCCAGCACCGTCAGCTGGTTCCGGGCCGAGCCTTTGGCTTAGGTGCCTCCTCCTGGGTATCCGAGTTCCGCCAACGCCAGGCGGTCCTTGGTAGTGCTTTTAAGCACAGGCACCTACAGCTTAGTAACCGGGTTCCAGCACCGTCAGCTGGTCCTCGGTCGTGCCATTGGCTCTTGCACACTGGGGCAACGCATCTGGGTTCCAGCACCGCCAGCTGGTTCTCGGCAGTGTTCTTGTCACAGGTACTCCCTCGTGCCAAGCCTGGTTTCAGCACCGTCAGCTGTTTCCGGGTTGTGTCAACTTCACTGAGACGCCTATGCTTGCCCCGTCGTGGTGCGGTCGAGTTAGCCAACTCCAGGGTGCCTCCAGTTTAGGAGCTTCCTATGTGGGCTGCGAGAACTGGTAGTCAAGGCTGGTTCTGTAGCGCCAGTAGGCCCAGCTCCCCCTGTAGGACTGTTGGGGTTCGGTAACTTCGGCTGCCTCGCGGCCTAGCTGTTCTCTCCTCTCCTGTGGACCTTCGGGTCCACCACCTGGTTCCAGCACCGTCAGCTGGTTCCGGGCCGAGCCTTTGGCTTAGGTGCCTCCTCCTGGGTATCCGAGTTCCGTCAACGCCAGGCGGTCTTTGGAAGTGCTTTTAAGCACGGGCACCTACAGCTTAGTAACCGGGTTCCAGCACCGTCAGCTGGTCCTCGGTCGTGCCATTGGCTCTTGCACACTGGGGCAACGCATCCGGGTTCCAGCACCGCCAGCTGGTTCTCGGCAGTGTTCTTGTCACAGGTACTCCCTCGTGCCAAGCCTGGTTTCAGCACCGTCAGCTGTTTCCGGGTTGTGTCAACTTCACTGAGACGCCTATGCTTGCCCCGTCGTGGTGCGGTCGAGTTAGCCAACTCCAGGGTACCTCCAGTTTAGGAGCTTCCTATGTGGGCTGCGTGAGCTGGTAGTCAAGGCTGGTTCTGTAGTGCCAGTAGGCCCAGCTCCCCCTGTAGGACTGTTGGGGTTCGGTAACTGCGGCTGCCTCGCGGCCTAGCTGTTCTCTCCTCTCCTGTGGACCTTCGGGTCCACCACCTGGTTCCAGCACCGTCAGCTGGTTCCGGGCCGAGCCTTTGGCTTAGGTGCCTCCTCCTGGGTATCCGAGTTCCGCCAACGCCAGGCGGTACTTGGTAGTGCTTTTAAGCACGGGCACCTACAGCTTAGTAACCGGGTTCCAGCACCGTCAGCTGGTCCTCGGTCGTGCCATTGGCTCTTGCACACTGGGGCAACGCATCTGGGTTCCAGCACCGCCAGCTGGTTCTCGGCAGTGTTCTTGTCACAGGTACACCCTCGTGCCAAGCCTGGTTTCAGCACCGTAAGCTGTTTCCGGGTTGTGTCAACTTCACTGAGATGCCTATGCTTGCCCCGTCGTGGTGCGGTCGAGTTAGCCAACTCCAGGGTGCCTCCAGTTTAGGAGCTTCCTATGTGGGCTGCGTGAACTGGTAGTCAAGGCTGGTTCTGTAGTGCCAGTAGGCCCAGCTCCCCCTGTAGGACTGTTGGGGTTCGGTAACTGCGGCTGCCTCGCGGCCTAGCTGTTCTCTCCTCTCCTGTGGGCCTTCGGGTCCACCACCTGGTTCCAGCACCGTCAGCTGGTTCCGGGCCGAGCCTTTGGCTTAGGTGCCTCCTCCTGGGTATCCGAGTTCCGCCAACGCCAGGCGGTCCTTGGTAGTGCTTTTAAGCGCGGGCACCTACAGCTTAGTAACCGGGTTCCAGCACCGTCAGCTGGTCCTCGGTCGTGCCATTGGCTCTTGCACACTGGGGCAACGCATCCGGGTTCCAGCACCGCCAGCTGGTTCTCGGCAGTGTTCTTGTCACAGGTACTCCCTCGTGCCAAGCCTGGTTTCAGCACCGTCAGCTGTTTCCGGGTTGTGTCAACTTCACTGAGACGCCTATGCTTGCCCCGTCGTGGTGCGGTCGAGTTAGCCAACTCCAGGGTGCCTCCAGTTTAGGAGCTTCCTATGTGGGCTGCGAGAACTGGTAGTCAAGGCTGGTTCTGTAGTGCCAGTAGGCCCAGCTCCCCCTGTAGGACTGTTGGGGTTCGGTAACTGCGGCTGCCTCGCGGCCTAGCTGTTCTCTCCTCTCCTGTGGACCTTCGGGTCCACCACCTGGTTCCAGCACCGTCAGCTGGTTCCGGGCCGAGCCTTTGGCTTAGGTGCCTCCTCCTGGGTATCCGAGTTCCGCCAACGCCAGGCGGTCCTTGGTAGTGCTTTTAAGCACGGGCACCTACAGCTTAGTAACCGGGTTCCAGCACCGTCAGCTGGTCCTCGGTCGTGCCATTGGCTCTTGCACACTGGGGCAACGCATCCGGGTTCCAGCACCGCCAGCTGGTTCTCGGCAGTGTTCTTGTCACAGGTACTCCCTCGTGCCAAGCCTGGTTTCAGCACCGTCAGCTGTTTCCGGGTTGTGTCAACTTCACTGAGACGCCTATGCTTGCCCCGTCGTGGTGCGGTCGAGTTAGCCAACTCCAGGGTGCCTCCAGTTTAGGAGCTTCCTATGTGGGCTGCGTGAGCTGGTAGTCAAGGCTGGTTCTGTAGTGCCAGTAGGCCCAGCTCCCCCTGTAGGACTGTTGGGGTTCGGTAACTGCGGCTGCCTCGCGGCCTAGCTGTTCTCTCCTCTCCTGTGGACCTTCGGGTCCACCACCTGGTTCCAGCACCGTCAGCTGGTTCCGGGCCGAGCCTTTGGCTTAGGTGCCTCCTCCTGGGTATCCGAGTTCCGCCAACGCCAGGCGGTCCTTGGTAGTGCTTTTAAGCACGGGCACCTACAGCTTAGTAACCGGGTTCCAGCACCGTCAGCTGGTCCTCGGTCGTGCCATTGGCTCTTGCACACTGGGGCAACGCATCTGGGTTCCAGCACCGCCAGCTGGTTCTCGGCAGTGTTCTTGTCACAGGTACTCCCTCGTGCCAAGCCTGGTTTCAGCACCGTCAGCTGTTTCCGGGTTGTGTCAACTTCACTGAGACACCTATGCTTGCCCCGTCGTGGTGCGGTCGAGTTAGCCAACTCCAGGGTGCCTCCAGTTTAGGAGCTTCCTATGTGGGCTGCGTGAACTGGTTGTCAATGCTGGTTCTGTAGTGCCAGTAGGCCCAGCTCCCCCTGTAGGACTGTTGGGGTTCGGTAACTGCGGCTGCCTCGCGGCCTAGCTGTTCTCTCCTCTCCTGTGGGCCTTCGGGTCCACCACCTGGTTCCAGCACCGTCAGCTGGTTCCGGGCCGAGCCTTTGGCTTAGGTGCCTCCTCCTGGGTATCCGAGTTCCGCCAACGCCAGGCGGTCCTTGGTAGTGCATTTAAGCGCGGGCACCTACAGCTTAGTAACCGGGTTCCAGCACCGTCAGCTGGTCCTCGGTCGTGCCATTGGCTCTTGCACACTGGGGCAACGCATCCGGGTTCCAGCACCGCCAGCTGGTTCTCGGCAGTGTTCTTGTCACAGGTACTCCCTCGTGCCAAGCCTGGTTTCAGCACCGTCAGCTGTTTCCGGGTTGTGTCAACTTCACTGAGACGCCTATGCTTGCCCCGTCGTGGTGCGGTCGAGTTAGCCAACTCCAGGGTGCCTCCAGTTTAGGAGCTTCCTATGTGGGCTGCGTGAGCTGGTAGTCAAGGCTGGTTCTGTAGTGCCAGTAGGCCCAGCTCCCCCTGTAGGACTGTTGGGGTTCGGTAACTGCGGCTGCCTCGCGGCCTAGCTGTTCTCTCCTCTCCTGTGGACCTTCGGGTCCACCACCTGGTTCCAGCACCGTCAGCTGGTTCCGGGCCGAGCCTTTGGCTTAGGTGCCTCCTCCTGGGTATCCGAGTTCCGCCAACGCCAGGCGGTCCTTGGTAGTGCTTTTAAGCACGGGCACCTACAGCTTAGTAACCGGGTTCCAGCACCGTCAGCTGGTCCTCGGTCGTGCCATTGGCTCTTGCACACTGGGGCAACGCATCTGGGTTCCAGCACCGCCAGCTGGTTCTCGGCAGTGTTCTTGTCACAGGTACTCCCTCGTGCCAAGCCTGGTTTCAGCACCGTCAGCTGTTTCCGGGTTGTGTCAACTTCACTGAGACACCTATGCTTGCCCCGTCGTGGTGCGGTCGAGTTAGCCAACTCCAGGGTGCCTCCAGTTTAGGAGCTTCCTATGTGGGCTGCGTGAACTGGTTGTCAATGCTGGTTCTGTAGTGCCAGTAGGCCCAGCTCCCCCTGTAGGACTGTTGGGGTTCGGTAACTGCGGCTGCCTCGCGGCCTAGCTGTTCTCTCCTCTCCTGTGGGCCTTCGGGTCCACCACCTGGTTCCAGCACCGTCAGCTGGTTCCGGGCCGAGCCTTTGGCTTAGGTGCCTCCTCCTGGGTATCCGAGTTCCGCCAACGCCAGGCGGTCCTTGGTAGTGCATTTAAGCGCGGGCACCTACAGCTTAGTAACCGGGTTCCAGCACCGTCAGCTGGTCCTCGGTCGTGCCATTGGCTCTTGCACACTGGGGCAACGCATCCGGGTTCCAGCACCGCCAGCTGGTTCTCGGCAGTGTTCTTGTCACAGGTACTCCCTCGTGCCAAGCCTGGTTTCAGCACCGTCAGCTGTTTCCGGGTTGTGTCAACTTCACTGAGACGCCTATGCTTGCCCCGTCGTGGTGCGGTCGAGTTAGCCAACTCCAGGGTGCCTCCAGTTTAGGAGCTTCCTATGTGGGCTGCGTGAACTGGTAGTCAAGGCTGGTTCTGTAGTGCCAGTAGGCCCAGCTCCCCCTGTAGGACTGTTGGGGTTCGGTAACTGCGGCTGCCTCGCGGCCTAGCTGTTCTCTCCTCTCCTGTGGACCTTCGGGTCCACCACCTGGTTCCAGCACCGTCAGCTGGTTCCGGGCCGAGCCTTTGGCTTAGGTGCCTCCTCCTGGGTATCCGAGTTCCGCCAACGCCAGGCGGTCCTTGGTAGTGCTTTTAAGCACGGGCACCTACAGCTTAGTAACCGGGTTCCAGCACCGTCAGCTGGTCCTCGGTCGTGCCATTGGCTCTTGCACACTGGGGCAACGCATCTGGGTTCCAGCACCGCCAGCTGGTTCTCGGCAGTGTTCTTGTCACAGGTACTCCCTCGTGCCAAGCCTGGTTTCAGCACCGTCAGCTGTTTCCGGGTTGTGTCAACTTCACTGAGACGCCTATGCTTGCCCCGTCATGGTGCGGTCGAGTTAGCCAACTCCAGGGTGCCTCCAGTTTAGGAGCTTCCTATGTGGGCTGCGAGAACTGGTAGTCAAGGCTGGTTCTGTAGTGCCAGTAGGCCCAGCTCCCCCTGTAGGACTGTTGGGGTTCGGTAACTGCGGCTGCCTCGCGGCCTAGCTGTTCTCTCCTCTCCTGTGGACCTTCGGGTCCACCACCTGGTTCCAGCACCGTCAGCTGGTTCCGGGCCGAGCCTTTGGCTTAGGTGCCTCCTCCTGGGTATCCGAGTTCCGCCAACGCCAGGCGGTCCTTGGTAGTGCTTTTAAGCACGGGCACCTACAGCTTAGTAACCGGGTTCCAGCACCGTCAGCTGGTCCTCGGTCGTGCCATTGGCTCTTGCACACTGGGGCAACGCATCTGGGTTCCAGCACCGCCAGCTGGTTCTCGGCAGTGTTCTTGTCACAGGTACTCCCTCGTGCCAAGCCTGGTTTCAGCACCGTCAGCTGTTTCCGGGTTGTGTCAACTTCACTGAGACGCCTATGCTTGCCCCGTCGTGGTGCGGTCGAGTTAGCCAACTCCAGGGTGCCTCCAGTTTAGGAGCTTCCTATGTGGGCTGCGTGAACTGGTAGTCAAGGCTGGTTCTGTAGTGCCAGTAGGCCCAGCTCCCCCTGTAGGACTGTTGGGGTTCGGTAACTGCGGCTGCCTCGCGGCCTAGCTGTTCTCTCCTCTCCTGTGGGCCTTCGGGTCCACCACCTGGTTCCAGCACCGTCAGCTGGTTCCGGGCCGAGCCTTTGGCTTAGGTGCCTCCTCCTGGGTATCCGAGTTCCGCCAACGCCAGGCGGTCCTTGGTAGTGCTTTTAAGCACGGGCACCTACAGCTTAGTAACCGGGTTCCAGCACAGTCAGCTGGTCCTCGGTCGTGCCATTGGCTCTTGCACACTGGGGCAACGCATCCGGGTTCCAGCACCGCCAGCTGGTTCTCGGCAGTGTTCTTGTCACAGGTACTCCCTCGTGCCAAGCCTGGTTTCAGCACCGTCAGCTGTTTCCGGGTTGTGTCAACTTCACTGAGACGCCTATGCTTGCCCCGTCGTGGTGCGGTCGAGTTAGCCAACTCCAGGGTGCCTCCAGTTTAGGAGCTTCCTATGTGGGCTGCGTGAACTGGTAGTCAAGGCTGGTTCTGTAGTGCCAGTAGGCCCAGCTCCCCCTGTAGGACTGTTGGGGTTCGGTAACTGCGGCTGCCTCGCGGCCTAGCTGTTCTCTCCTCTCCTGTGGACCTTCGGGTCCACCACCTGGTTCCAGCACCGTCAGCTGGTTCCGGGCCGAGCCTTTGGCTTAGGTGCCTCCTCCTGGGTATCCGAGTTCCGCCAATGCCAGGCGGTCCTTGGTAGTGCTTTTAAGCACGGGCACCTACAGCTTAGTAACCGGGTTCCAGCACCGTCAGCTGGTCCTCGGTCGTGCCATTGGCTCTTGCACACTGGGGCAACGCATCTGGGTTCCAGCACCGCCAGCTGGTTCTCGGCAGTGTTCTTGTCACAGGTACTCCCTCGTGCCAAGCCTGGTTTCAGCACCGTCAGCTGTTTCCGGGTTGTGTCAACTTCACTGAGACGCCTATGCTTGCCCCGTCGTGGTGCGGTCGAGTTAGCCAACTCCAGGGTGCCTCCAGTTTAGGAGCTTCCTATGTGGGCTGCGTGAACTGGTAGTCAAGGCTGGTTCTGTAGTGCCAGTAGGCCCAGCTCCCCCTGTAGGACTGTTGGGGTTCGGTAACTGCGGCTGCCTCGCGGCCTAGCTGTTCTCTCCTCTCCTGTGGACCTTCGGGTCCACCACCTGGTTCCAGCACCGTCAGCTGGTTCCGGGCCGAGCCTTTGGCTTAGGTGCCTCCTCCTGGGTATCCGAGTTCCGCCAACGCCAGGCGGTCCTTGGTAGTGCTTTTAAGCGCGGGCACCTACAGCTTAGTAACCGGGTTCCAGCACCGTCAGCTGGTCCTCGGTCGTGCCATTGGCTCTTGCACACTGGGGCAACGCATCCGGGTTCCAGCACCGCCAGCTGGTTCTCGGCAGTGTTCTTGTCACAGGTACTCCCTCGTGCCAAGCCTGGTTTCAGCACCGTCAGCTGTTTCCGGGTTGTGTCAACTTCACTGAGACGCCTATGCTTGCCCCGTCGTGGTGCGGTCGAGTTAGCCAACTCCAGGGTGCCTCCAGTTTAGGAGCTTCCTATGTGGGCTGCGTGAACTGGTAGTCAAGGCTGGTTCTGTAGTGCCAGTAGGCCCAGCTCCCCCTGTAGGACTGTTGGGGTTCGGTAACTGCGGCTGCCTCGCGGCCTAGCTGTTCTCTCCTCTCCTGTGGGCCTTCGGGTCCACCACCTGGTTCCAGCACCGTCAGCTGGTTCTAGGCAGTGTCTTTTGCTCTTGTACCTTCTGCTCCCCATCCTGGTTCCAGTAACGTCAGCTGGTTCCGGGCAGAGCCTTTGGCTTAGGTGCCTCCTTCTGGGTATCCAAGTTCCACCAACGTCAGGTGGTCCTTGGTAGTGCTTTCAGGCACGGGTACCTCCTGCTTAGTAACCGGGTTCCAGTAACGTCAGCTGGTCCTCGGTAGTTCCATTGGCTCTTGGACCTTCGGCTACCCATCCGGGTTCCAGTACCGTCAGCTGGTTCTCGGCAGTGTCTTTTGCTCTTGTACCTTCTGCTCCCCATCCTGGTTCCAGTAACGTCAGCTGGTTCCGGGCAGAGCCTTTGGCTTAGGTGCCTCCTTCTGGGTATCCGAGTTCCGCCAACGTCAGGCGGTCCTTGGTAGTGCTTTTTAGCACGGGTACCTCCTGCTTAGTAACCGGGTTCCAGTAACATCAGCTGGTCCTCGGTAGTTCCATAGGCTCTTGAACCTTCGGGTAGCCATCCGAGTTCCAGTTCCATCAGCTGGTTCTTGGCATTTTCTCAGCCTTCTTGTACCTTCTGCTACATTTCCAAGTTTAAGACCCTAAAGTCGACGACCCGGAAGACCACCCCGATGACGACGACGACGACGACCCGGAAGACCACCCCGATGACGACGACGACGACGACGGCGGAGACGATGACGGAGACGACGACAGCGGAGACGACGACGGCGGAGATGACGACACTGAAGACGACGACCCTGGAGACGACGACATGGAAGACCGAGAAGCAGAAGAACAAGAGGCTGCAGAACAAAGAGCAGAAGAACATTAAGCATAACACTTAATATCAGAGCAAAAGATATTATCTAAATTATATGCAGAAGAAGACTAAGCAGTGTATGGGGGTGAGTCCGTTCCTCCTCGTGGTGCCCCTGGATAAAGCCTGATGCTGCAGGCCAAACTGAACGCGGACAAATGTAACTTTTGTGACTGGCAGAACGGAAGGTGTAATCTTCCAACTTTTATAGATAACAACTACGGGAATGCCTGTCACAAATGAGAATATGATGAAGAAGTAGAATAGGAAGAATAATAACAGTGGAATAAAAAGAATATGTAGAATAGGAAGAATAATAATAGTTGAAGAAAATGAATATGAAGAATGTAATAAAAAAAAAAAATAGGTAGAAGATGAAGAAGAAGATGAATAAGGTGAAGAAGTTGATGTCAAAGATGCTGATGATGATGAAGATGAAAGTGTGGGAAAAGGAAAAAAAAGAAGGGGAAGGTCGTGGAATAGTGAAACATCAATATCTGACAAAATAAAAAAAAATTTACATAGTCAATATCTTTTTCAATCCGAACGTCTTTAAAAAAAAAAAAAATCATGCTATTCTATTTGATTGGACTAATCCTCATTGCCTTTAATGTCTCTGCCACCTCCCCCATACATCCTACATTATTCTTAGTTGTTTTCCTTCATGTAGAATGAACCTACAAGGAAAGAAAGGGTTTATTTTAATTCCGATATTTTGGTCCCATTGACTTGCATTGGGATCGGGTATCGGTATCGGCGATATCCGATATTTTTTGAATATCGGCCGATCCAAACCGATACCGATACTTTCCGATATCGGAAGGTATCGCTCAACACTACTCATTACTTTTACCTTCCATTAGCTCTCTGAGTGAAGACTCTGTACTGTCCTATAGACTTTCTGCCTCTGGCCCTGATATTCTTTTTTTCACTCTCTCTCTTTTTCTGTTTTAATTCTTGACTCTTCTCGCTTCTGTTCTCTTACAGGATCTTACTATCTGCTCTGGTAGTTCCTCTTTTGCCACGGGGACACACACTGCATGCAGCCAAGCTCACACTAGACCTGAAGTCTTTTTTCTGCATACTTTAGGCTATTTTTCACTAACTACTAGGAATCCCTCTCTCCCCCATTCAGCTTGGCTCCTCCCAATCTGGGCTTGTCCCAAACATAGCTCTAACTGTCCCTGTTTCCTATCTGTTGCTGGGCAGAATACAACTTCATCACCAACAACACATTATTAACACTTATCAAAATACACATGACATATCACAATAACATTGGTGTCTTCGAGGGGCAACAGGGCAATATGTCCATTTTCTTACAATAATTTATGCCAAAGTGTTGTAAATTATGACAAAGATGTACTCTAGTTCCTAGTATTTGTGTTTTACTTGGCAGTATTATTTACCCATATAAGGGCTCGTGCACATGACCATATTTTCGGTCGACTCGGACCAATGTTATTCTATGGGCCGTGCACATGTTTGATTTTTTTCCTCAGACTGAGCCAGTCCTAGGAAAAAATGGAAGCATGAGCTAGTTGGATGCAATCAGAGCACACTCAACCATGCAAGTCAATGAGTCCTTTGAAAAAATCAAACTGCACTCAGATGACGTCTGTAGGCAGTCCAATTTTCACGGAATCACAGAATGGAAAAAATGGAGAAATTTCTTTACCATCTTCTCCTTATCCGAGAAAATCGGATCACATTCTGATCATCATACTCTGATCAAACTCTGATCATAGTGTGATTAGCATAATTGTCCTGAATCTCCCAGATGAGAGATTATACTCTCATGTGACCCCAATCCAACGGTGATAATACTTCGATTCTGCTTTTAGCTATTAGGCACCATTTAACAGTATGATTTGACATAAAAGGTCATGTTATTCATATACTTTATGACTTGTTATAGTAACATTGTATTGTTTAGGCACTGTATGATGGTATTATTCTTGAAAAATCATACAATGTGTTTGCTTGGTCAGTTTTGATAGAATTATAAGAAATATATGCAGTTAAAGAATGCAGAACTTAGCTTGACTCACAGTAAAATGCTTTCATCAATTAATTTCATACAAAAGTGACTCAGAGCTTTATTGTTAAGGGAAGTCAGAGCTTCTTGATAAAGTGCATTTGAAAAGCTGATTTAGCTGCTTAGCAACATTGCAAACTTTAGAATCACACATTTAGTCATTGACATCCGAGGGAGATACTTTATCATAGTGCCATATTGCTGGTTTTATAAGGGTATAATTTCAAAAATGAATTTCCAGCTGGGCTATAGAACTATAAAGTAAGACACTTGATGAATATTAAAAGAAAACTACAGCACTTTTGAGATCGGAGGAATTCCCATCAAAGGAGGCGGTTTTTTTTTTCACTTTAGATTGAATGGCTCAGAATCACCTGAGACAGATTTCTTCTCTTGTTCTGTTCAAATGTTTTAGTGTTTTTTTTTTTTTACATTTTCTAAAGTTTTTGAAGTCATACATAGGAATTAATGCAATTAATATAAGGGAAAAAGCCATATATAAAGCATGCTAGCTTTTTTTTTTTTTTTTTTTTTAAAGACATAAAAAAAACACTGGGAAAACCACAAACAAAAGCACTGTGTGGGATATTTATGTAGGGCCCTGAACCAGTCAATAGGAGCTGAGCTGCAGTCCCATTGCAATGGTCACTACAAAGTAAATGGCTACCATAGAATGTGAGAACAACTAATTGGTGGAGGTGCTGGATGAGCCCCACTGACCTATGTTGAGGACCTATCCTTTGGATATTTGGACATTTATAACCTATTCCAGGGTTAGGTCATGACTAACTAAAGCCTGGAAAATCACTTAATATCTATCTATCTATCTATCTATCTATCTATCTATCTATCTATCTATCTATCTATCTACTGTAAATATATATAAACCCTACTCACCTCTTGCCACTAGGGTTGAGCGAAACGGGTCGTTCATTTTCAAAAGTCGCCGACTTTTGGCAAAGTCGGGTTTCATGAAACCCGATCCGACCCCTGTGCGGGGTCGGCCATGCGGTATGCGACTTTCGCGCCAAAGTCGCGTTTCAATGACGCGAAAAGCGCCATTTCTCAGCCAATGAAGGTAAACGCAGAGTGTGGGCAGCGTGATGACATAGGTCCTGGTCCCCACCATCTTAGAGAAGGGCATTGCAGTGATTGGCTTGCTGTCTGCGGCGTCACAGGGGCTATAAAGGGGCGTTCCCGCCGACCGCCATGTTACTGCTGCTGATCTGAGCTTAGGGAGAGGTTGCTGCCGCTTCGTCAGAAGCAGGGATAGCGTTAGGCAGGGTCCATTAACCACCAAACCGCTTGTGCTGTAGCGATTTCCACTCCCCAACACCACCTTCGGTGTGCAGGGACAGTGGAAGCTACATTTTTTTTTTTTTCCCCCTCAGCGCTGTAGCTCATTGGGCTGCCCTAGAAGGCTCCCTGATAGCTGCATTGCTGTGTGTACGCCGCTGTGCAAACCAACTGCTTTTTTCAAAGCACAAATCCTCTTGTTCCTTCCTTTCTGCACAGCTATCTTTTTGGTTTGTACACACTTTTTATTTAATTTGTGCATCAGTCCACTCCTTATTGCTGCCTGCCATACCTGGCTGAGATTACTGCAGGGAGATAGTAATTGAAGGACACTCCCTGTTTTGTTTTTTGTTTTTGTGGGAGATTAAGATTGACATTTCTGCTAGAGTGCCATCCCTGTCTGTGTCATCTCGCACTCAGTGGGCCATAGAAAGCCTATTTATTTTTTTGCTTGATTTTGGTTCTAAAATCTACCTGAAAAAATCACTACATCAATCAGTGGGAGAAAAATATTGGCCTCAGGGCTTGTGTGCCACTCCTGACTCCTGTGTGCATCATCACTCACTCAGTGGGCCATAGAAAGCCTATTTATTTTTTTGCTTGATTTTGGTTCTAAAATCTACCTGAAAAAATCACTACATCAATCAGTGGGAGAAAAATATTGGCCTCAGGGCTTGTGTGCCACTCCTGACTCCTGTGTGCATCATCACTCACTCAGTGGGCCATAGAAAGCCCATTTTTTTTTTTTTTTGCTTTATTTGGGTTCTGAATTCTACCTGAAAAAATCAATAAATCAATCAGTGGGAGATTAATATTGGCCTTTGGGCTTGTGTGCCAGTCATAAGCGTGCCATCTCTCTCTCTCAGATAGTGGGCCATAGAAAGCCTATTTATTTATTTTTTTTTTTTATTGGGTTTATAAATTTTCCCTGGAAAAAAAAAAAAAAGTGGGAGATTAATATTGGCCTCTGGGCTTGTGTGCCAGTCCTGAGCGTGCCATCTCTCTCACAAATAGTGGGCCATAGAAAGCCTATTTATTTATTTTTTTTTGGTTTTATAAATTCTCCCTTAAAAAAAAAAGGGAGATTAATATTGGCCTTTGGGCTTGTGTGCCAGTCCTAAGCGTGCCATCTCTCTCTGTCTCTCAGATAGTGGGCCATAGAAAGCCTATTTATTATTTTTTTTATTGGGTTTATAAATTTTCCCTGGAACAAAAAAAAAAAAGTGGGAGATAAATATTGGCCTCTGGGCTTGTGTGCCACTCCTGACTCCTGTGTGCGTCATCTCTCACTCAGTGGGCCATAGAAAGCCTTTTTTTGTTTTATTTGTTTTCTAAATTCTCCCTGAAAAAATCATTTTATTTTCTTTGGTTTCTAAATTCTTCCTGAAAAAATCATTTTATTCTATTTTTTTTTTCCTAAAGTCTCCCTGAAAAAAAAAACAAAAAAAACATATCAGTGGGAGATTAATATTGCCCTTTCTGCTTGTGTGCCAGTCTTGACTCCTGGGTGTGCCATCTCTCTCTCTCTCTCCAATTGTGGGCCATAGAAAGCCTATTATTTTTTTAGCTTGATTTGGGTTCCAAAATCTACCTGAAAAAATCACTACATCAATCAGTGGGAGATAAATATTGGCCTCTGGGCTTGTGTGCCACTCCTGACTCCTGTGTGCGTCATCTCTCACTCAGTGGGCCATAGAAAGCCTTTTTTTGTTTTATTTGTTTTCTAAATTCTCCCTGAAAAAATCATTTTATTTTATTTGGTTTCTAAATTCTTCCTGAAAAAATCATTTTATTCTATTTTTTTTTCCTAAAGTCTCCCTGAAAAAAAAACAAAAAAAAACAAATCAGTGGGAGATTAATATTGCCCTTTCTGCTTGTGTGCCAGTCTTGACTCCTGGGTGTGCCATCTCTCTCTCTCTCTCTCTCTCCAATTGTGGGCTATAGAAAGCCTATTATTTTTTTTAGCTTGATTTGGGTTCCAAAATCTACCTGAAAAAATCACTACATCAATCAGTGGGAGATAAATATTGGCCTCTGGGCTTGTGTGCCACTCCTGACTCCTGTGTGCGTCATCTCTCACTCAGTGGGCCATAGAAAGCCTTTTTTTGTTTTATTTGTTTTCTAAATTCTCCCTGAAAAAATCATTTTATTTTATTTGGTTTCTAAATTCTTCCTGAAAAAATCATTTTATTCTATTTTTTTTTTCCTAAAGTCTCCCTGAAAAAAAACCAAAAAAAAACAAATCAGTGGGAGATTAATATTGCCATTTCTGCTTGTGTGCCAGTCTTGACTCCTGGGTGTGCCATCTCTCTCTCTCTCTCCAATTGTGGGCCATAGAAAGCCTATTATTTTTTTTAGCTTGATTTGGGTTCCAAAATCTACCTGAAAAAATCACTACATCAATCAGTGGGAGATAAATATTGGCCTCTGGGCTTGTGTGCCACTCCTGACTCCTGTGTGCGTCATCTCTCACTCAGTGGGCCATAGAAAGCCTTTTTTTGTTTTATTTGTTTTCTAAATTCTCCCTGAAAAAATCATTTTATTTTATTTGGTTTCTAAATTCTTCCTGAAAAAATCATTTTATTCTATTATTTTTTTTTCCTAAAGTCTCCCTTAAAAAAAAAAAAATCAAATCAGTGGGAGATTAATATTTACATTTGTGCTTCAGTGACAGTCCTGCGTGTGTGGCATCTCTCTCATTTGTTGCCACCAACAACAGAGTGTGTAACATTGTGCCTGATTTTCGTTGTGGTCTCACTCACCTGTAAAGGGGTAGCTAAATTATACTGAAGTTATAGCTCACCGTGTAATTTGTGTGACAGCAACAAATACCGTTAGTTTGTTTACGTTTTTAAAACAATGAGGAAGTATGGTGGAAGAGGTCGTGGCCGGGGGCGTTCATTGTCAGCTGGTAATGAGGGTAGTGGTAGTGGTGGAGCATCAGCTGGTCGTGGGAATAAAAATATTGCACCTAAGTCTGGAGCTGTTGAGCCAGGTTCGTCGTCTGGCTACACAAGGCCTCGAACGCTCCCTTTTCTGGGAGTAGGAAAACCGCTTTTAAAGCCGGAGCAGCAAGAGCAAGTTTTGGCTTATCTTGCTGACTCAGCCTCTAGCTCTTTGCCTCCTCTCGTGAAACTGGTAAATGTCAAAGCAGCGCGTCGTTAGTGGATGTTCACGGTCAGGGACAAGTCGCTTCCTTGTCCTCTTCAGCAAAAACAACAACAGAGAAGAATGCAGCAGGCGACACAACGGGTTACTCCATGGAGCTCTTTACACATACCGTCCCTGGCTTAGAAAGTGAAGCAGTTAACAGTCCATGCCCATTACAAGTTGAATCTGACATGGAGTGCACTGATGCACAGCCACAGCCAGACTACTATGCTGGTCCTTTGACTCAGACCACAACATTGCCCTCGCAGGGTGCTGATCAAGAATCAGACCCTGATGAGACTATGTTGCCCCATCACGAACGCTATACCACCGACCGACACGGTGACACAGACGAAGTTGCACACGAGCTACAAGAAGAGGTAATAGATGACCCAGTTCTTGACCCCGATTGGCAGCCATTGGGGGAACAGGGTGCAGGCGGCAGCAGTTCTGAAGCGGAGGAGGAGGGGCCGCAGCAGGCATCAACATCGCAACAGGTTCCATCTGCCGGGCCCGTATCTTGCCCAAAACGCGTGGCAAAGCCAAAACCTGTTGGAGGACAGCGTGGCCATCCGGTTAAAGCTCAGTCTGCAATGCCTGAAAAGGTATCCGATGCTAGAAAGAGTGCAGTCTGGCATTTTTTTAAACAACATCCAATTGATCAGCGCAAAGTCATCTGTCAAAAATGTTCAACTACCTTAAGCAGAGGACAGAATCTGAAAAGTCTCAATACAAGTTGCATGCATAGACATTTAACCACCATGCATTTGCAAGCCTGGACTAACTACCAAACGTCCCTTAAGGTTGTAGCACCCTCGGCCAATGAAGCTAGTCAGCAACGCAACATCCCTTCTGGCAGTGTAGGGCCACCATTTTCCGCCCACCTGCAGTATCTGTGCAGGTTTCTTTGCCAGGCCAAAGCAGTCAGGGTCAGGGAATCACCAGTTTCGTAGTAGGAAACACTGCATCTAGGGCACCGGTGGCAACAATACCATCTCCCACCGTCTCTCAGTCTGCCATGTCCACCGGCACCCCCGCTAGTTCCACGATCTCCAGCTCTCCAGTCCAGCTCACCCTACATGAGACTATGGTTAGAAAAAGGAAGTACTTAGCCTCGCATCCGCGTACACAGGGTTTGAACGCACACATAGCTAGACTAATCTCGTTAGAGATGATGCCCTACCGGTTAGTTGAAAGCGAAGCTTTCAAAGCCCTGATGGACTACGCTGTACCACGCTACGAGCTACCCAGTCGACACTTTTTTTCCAGAAAAGCCATCCCAGCCCTCCACCAGCATGTTAAAGAGCGCATCGTCCATGCACTCAGGCAATCTGTGAGCACAAAGGTGCACCTGACAACAGATGCATGGGCCAGTAGGCATGGCCAGGGACGTTATGTGTCCATCACGGCACACTGGGTAAATGTGGTGGATGCAGGGTCCACAGGGGACAGCAAGTTTGGGACAGTTCTGCCTAGCCCACGGTCTAGGAAACAATTGGCTGTAGCCGTTCGCACCCCCTCCTCCTCCTCTTCGTCCTCCTGCAGAAGCGAGAGCTCGTCCACAGACCGCAGTCGCACAACCACTCCATCCGCAGCTGCCACTGTTGCACACCAGGTCTCCCATTATGGGGCAGCTACTGGCAAACGTCAGCAGGCTGTATTGGCTATGAAGTGTTTGGGCGACAACAGACACACCGCGGAAGTTCTGTCCGAGTTCTTGCAGAAAGAAACGCAGTCGTGGCTGGGCACTGTAGATCTTGAGGCAGGCAAGGTAGTGAGTGATAACGGAAGGAATTTCATGGCTGCCATCTCCCTTTCCCAACTGAAACACATTCCTTGCCTGGCTCACACCTTAAACCTGGTGGTGCAGTGCTTCCTGAAAAGTTATCCGGGGTTATCCGACCTGCTCCTCAAAGTGCGTGGACTTTGCTCACATATCCGCCGTTCGCCCGTACACTCCAGCCGTATGCAGACCTATCAGCGTTCTTTGAACCTTCCCCAGCATCGCCTAATCATAGACGTTGCAACAAGGTGGAACTCAACACTGCACATGCTTCAGAGACTGTGTGAACAGAGGCGGGCTGTTATGTTTTTGTGGGAGGATACACATACACGGGCAGGCAGTAGGATGGCAGACATGGAGTTGTCAGGTGTGCAGTGGTCGAAGATTCAAGACATGTGTCAAGTCCTTCAGTGTTTTGAGGAATGCACACGGCTGGTTAGTGCAGACAACGCCATAATAAGCATGAGCATCCCCCTAATGCGTCTGCTGATGCAAAGTTTGACGCACATAAAGGATCAGGCGTCTGCAGCTGAGGAAGAGGAAAGCCTTGATGACAGTCAGCCATTGTCTG
The DNA here is from genome assembly GCF_032444005.1 of Ranitomeya imitator. Lineage (NCBI taxonomy): Eukaryota > Metazoa > Chordata > Amphibia > Anura > Dendrobatidae > Ranitomeya > Ranitomeya imitator. The sequence goes on along the minus strand of NC_091284.1, from coordinate 734,964,391 downwards.
GCCAGGGCAGTGTACAGGACGAGGTAGCGGGCGAAGAGGAGGAGGAGGACGAGGAGGATGATGGGGATGATTATATTTTTAATGAGGAAGCTTTTCCGGGGCCACTGGAAATTGGTGGAGCGGCAAGGCCGGGTTCTGGTTTTTTGAGGGACACAAGTGACGTGGATTTGCCTGAAACTGCCCCTCAACCAAGCACAACCGCAGATTTGAGAACTGGAACTTTGGCCCACATGGCGGATTATGCCTTACGTATCCTCAAAAGGGACACACGCATAACTAAAATGATGAATGATGACGATTACTGGTTGGCCTGCCTCCTTGATCCTCGCTATAAAGGCAAATTGCAAAATATAATGCCACATGAGAACTTGGAACTAATATTAGCAACCAAACAATCAACTCTTGTTGACCGTTTGCTTCTGGCATTCCCTGCACACAGCGCCCGTGATCGTTCTCACACGAGCTGCAGGGGCCAGCAGACCAGAGGAGTTAGAGGGGCAGAAATCAGAAGTGGCGTTGGCCAGAGGGGTTTTCTGACCAGGTTGTGGAGTGATTTTGCTATGACCGCAGACAGGACAGGTACTGCAGCATCAATTCAAAGTGACAGGAGACAACATTTGTCCAGTATGGTTACAAACTATTTTTCATCCCTTATCGATGTTCTCCCTCAACCGTCATTCCCATTTGATTACTGGGCATCAAAATTAGACACCTGGCCAGAATTGGCAGAATATGCATTGCAGGAGCTTGCTTGCCCGGCAGCTAGTGTCCTATCAGAAAGAGTATTCAGTGCTGCAGGTTCAATACTAACAGAAAAAAGGACTCGTCTGGCTACCCAAAATGTAGATGATCTAACCTTCATTAAAATGAACCACAACTGGATTTCGAAATCTTTTGCCCCACCTTGCCCGGCTGACACCTAGCTTTCCTATGAAAAGGTCTTGCCTGTGGACTATTCTGAATGCCTTTTCCAATCTCGTAATTTTCTGAACCTGATTGTCCAGCATACGACATGTTTACACCTCACTAAATGGCCAAACTCCCCACACGGGGCCGTGGTATCGACACTTGGCGACAGCACCCGTGAGAGTGCAGTTTGTCTGAAGAGGTGGGTGAGCCCGCTTTTGGTCGACGGCACTACCACTGGGTCCCTCCTAGTACAATAAAGTGTCTCTGGCGGTGGTGGTGCGCACCCAACGTCAGACACACCGTTGTAATATGAGGGGCCCTGGGCCTGTACCGCCGGCCACAAGACAGTTTCCCCCCACCCCAGCTCAAACAGTGCTCTACCACTTGCAAAATTATCTCACAGCTCCACCAATGTTTAGTCTATGCGCTGACATCCTTCAATGCCTGCCACTGACAATACCATTGTATTGACATTTTTGTTATGTTAGGCCTTCGATGCCTGTCTGTGGTCACTCCTTCCACTAGGCCTCCACTGACCACACCACTGCTGCCCGTGTACCCCTGTAACCAATTTAAAATTGCCTACAGCCATGTGTTATTATTTTAGGCCTTCGATGCCTGTCTGCGGTGACTCCTTCCACTAGGCCTCCACTGACCACACCACTGCTGCCCGTGTACCCCTGTAACCAATTTAAAATTGCCTACAGCCATGTGTTATTATTTTAGGCCTTCGATGCCTGTCTGCGGTGACTCCTTCCACTAGGCCTCCACTGACCACACCACTGCTGCCCGTGTACCCCTGGAACCAATTTAAAATTGCCTACAGCCATGTGTTATTACTTTAGGCCTTCGATGCCTGTCTGCGGTCACTCCTTCCACTAGGCCTCCACTGACCACACCACTGCTGCCCGTGTACCCCTGGAACCAATTTAAAATTGCCTACAGCCATGTGTTATTATTTTAGGCCTTCGATGCCTGTCTGCGGTCACTCCTTCCACTAGGCCTCCACTGACCACACCACTGCTGCCCGTGTACCCCTGTAACCAATTTAAAATTGCCTACAGCCATGTGTTATTATTTTAGGCCTTCGATGCCTGTCTGCGGTGACTCCTTCCAGTAGGCCTCCACTGACCACACCACTGCTGCCCGTGTACCCCTGGAACCAATTTAAAATTGCCTACAGCCATGTGTTATTATTTTAGGCCTTCGATGCCTGTCTGCGGTCACTCCTTCCACTAGGCCTCCACTGACCACACCACTGCTGCCCGTGTACCCCTGGAACCAATTTAAAATTGCCTACAGCCATGTGTTATTATTTTAGGCCTTCGATGCCTGTCTGCGGTCACTCCTTCCACTAGGCCTCCACTGACCACACCACTGCTGCCCGTGTACCCCTGTAACCAATTTAAAATTGCCTACAGCCATGTGTTATTATTTTAGGCCTTCGATGCCTGTCTGCGGTGACTCCTTCCACTAGGCCTCCACTGACCACACCACTGCTGCCCGTGTACCCCTGTAACCAATTTAAAATTGCCTACAGCCATGTGTTATTATTTTAGGCCTTCGATGCCTGTCTGCGGTCACTCCTTCCACTAGGCCTCCACTGACCACACCACTGCTGCCCGTGTACCCCTGGAACCAATTTAAAATTGCCTACAGCCATGTGTTATTATTTTAGGCCTTCGATGCCTGTCTGCGGTCACTCCTTCCACTAGGCCTCCACTGACCACACCACTGCTGCCCGTGTACCCCTGGAACCAATTTAAAATTGCCTACAGCCATGTGTTATTATTTTAGGCCTTCGATGCCTGTCTGCGGTGACTCCTTCCACTAGGCCTCCACTGACCACACCACTGCTGCCCGTGTACCCCTGGAACCAATTTAAAATTGCCTACAGCCATGTGTTATTATTTTAGGCCTTCGATGCCTGTCTGCGGTCACTCCTTCCACTAGGCCTCCACTGACCACACCACTGCTGCTCGTGTACCCCTGGAACCAACATCAGAAAATATAAAAATAAGTATTTTGCTTATAAAAAAGAAAATACTGGAGAGATATCAAATGCAGACATTTTAACATTTAAAACAAACACATACAACAAAAATCTGGTACAGTACTAAAAATGGCCACCAGCTACAATAACTTTCTCCTGCAAGTAGTTAACTGAAAGCTTTTTTCAATTTTAAACACAGATATGGCATCCACCGAGTGTTGTCCTGTCGCGTCTTCTTTATATTATTGCCAAGAAGATGCAAAACAATGAAAATAATAAAATCATTATTTACCAAAAAAATAGAGTAAGTCAAAACCACATTGCAAATAAACATTCATTACAAATAAAGAAGCAGGGCGCGTCCGAGGGTGAGTATATACCTAATAAGAATATAATCACCCTCGGACGCGCCCTGCTTCTTTCCGACAGCCTTCCTTCCTAAGAATCAGCCCTTCCGTGGTGTAGAGAGAGGGTTTGTTACACTCCAAGGTGTTCCCCAGGTTGCCTTTCCTGAGCTTCGATCTTCATGCTCTCGTTTAGTAGTTGTTGGAAACTACGCTGCATTGGGCCTACAAATTGGGTATGGGGTGTAGAGAGATGGTGTGTTCCACTCCAAGGTGTTCCCCAGGTTGCCTTTCCTGAGCTTCGATCTTCCGGCTCTCGTTTAGTAGTTGTTGGAAACTACGCTGCATTAGGCCTACAAATTGGGTATGGGGTGTAGAGAGATGGTGTGTTCCACTGTAGAGAGATGGTGTGTTCCACTCCAAGGTGTTCCCCAGGTTTCCTCGCCAATGCTTCGATCATCATGCTCTCGTTTAGTAGTTGTTGGAAACTACGCTGCATTAGGCCTACAAATTGGGTATGGGGTGTAGAGAGATGGTGTGTTCCACTCCAAGGTGTTCCCCAGGTTTCCTCTCCATTGCATCGATCTTCATGCTCTCGTTTAGTAGTTGTTGGAAACTACGCTGCATTAGGCCTACAAATTGGGCATGGGGTGTAGAGAGATGGTGTGTTACACTCCAAGGTGTTCCCCAGGTTTCCTCTCCATTGCTTCGATCTTCCGGCTCTCGTTTAGTAGTTGTTGGAAACTATGCTGCATTAGGCCTACAAATTGGGTATGGGGTGTAGAGAGATGGTGTGTTACACTCCAAGGTGTTCCCCAGGTTTCCTCTCCATTGCTTCGATCTTCTGGCTCTCGTTTAGTAGTTGTTGGAAACTACGCTGCATTAGGCCTACAAATTGGGTATGGGGTGTAGAGAGATGGTGTGTTACACTCCAAGGTGTTCCCCAGGTTTCCTCTCCATTGCTTCGATCTTCCGGCTCTCGTTTAGTAGTTGTTGGAAACTACGCTGCATTAGGCCTACAAATTGGGTATGGGGTGTAGAGAGATGGTGTGTTACACTCCAAGGTGTTCCCCAGGTTTCCTCTCCATTGCTTCGATCTTCCGGCTCTCGTTTAGTAGTTGTTGGAAACTACGCTGCATTAGGCCTACAAATTGGGTATGGGGTGTAGAGAGATGGTGTGTTACACTCCAAGGTGTTCCCCAGTTTTCCTCTCCATTGCTTCGATCTTCCGGCTCTCGTTTAGTAGTTGTTGGAAACTACGCTGCATTAGGCCTACAAATTGGGTATGGGGTGTAGAGAGATGGTGTGTAACACTCCAAGGTGTTCCCCAGGTTTCCTCTCCATTGCTTCGATCTTCCGGCTCTCGTTTAGTAGTTGTTGGAAACTACGCTGCATTGGGCCTACAAATTGGGTATGGGGTGTAGAGAGATGGTGTGTTCCACTCCAAGGTGTTCTCCAGGTTGCCTTTTCTGAGCTTCGATCTTCCGGCTCTCGTTTAGTAGTTGTTGGAAACTACGCTGCATTAGGCCTACAAATTGGGTATGGGGTGTAGAGAGATGGTGTGTTCCACTGTAGAGAGATGGTGTGTTCCACTCCAAGGTGTTCCCCAGGTTTCCTCGCCAATGCTTCGATCATCATGCTCTCGTTTAGTAGTTGTTGGAAACTACGCTGCATTAGGCCTACAAATTGGGTATGGGGTGTAGAGAGATGGTGTGTTCCACTCCAAGGTGTTCCCCAGGTTTCCTCGCCAATGCTTCGATCATCATGCTCTCGTTTAGTAGTTGTTGGAAACTACGCTGCATTAGACCTACAAATTGGGTATGGGGTGTAGAGAGATGGTGTGTTCCACTCCAAGGTGTTCTCCAGGTTGCCTTTCCTGAACTTCTATCTTCAGGCTCTCATTAAATTGTGGTTTAACGGAACAACTGCATTTGGCGTACTAGTTGGTTTGGGGCCTACTATCGGTGTCTGCCGCTCCTTGCTGTTCTCCTGGTTTCCTGTCCTGAAATTCCGTTTTCAGGCGCTCGTTAAGTAGTTGTTAATGTTAGACTGCATTTGGCCTACTAGTTGGGTTGGGGCCTACTATCGGTGTCTGCCACTCCTTGCTGTTCTCCTCCACTGAACAAAGCTGTGCCGCCTGTTTACTACTGTTGCCAATTTTGAACTGCATTTCGACTACTTACTGATTTGGGCCTACTCTCTGTGTCAGCCTCTCATTCCAGTTGTCCTCCACTGCAATGCCCCCTGATTAGTCCTGTGTTACCAATTTTGAACTGCATTTAGCCCACTTTATTCTTTGGGCCTATATCTGTGTTTCCTCCTTATCCTGCCCATTGCCCAGCCAGTGATAGATGAGTCTGCTGGTACATTGACCCATAACGCAACATTTCCCGTGCACGCTACACTGCAAGATTGTGACCCTGCTGAAAGTCAGGTCCCCCTTCCCGCATACCATACCACCTTACACGGGGACAAACAGGAAGGTGCAGATGAAAGTGCAGGTTCCTTCATCAGGTGGGGGGAGGAATACTAGTTGGCGACATCACTGGCACAGGGCCTCTCATGGTACGCAAAAGTGTTGCTGCCGGTGGGAGGCGCCCCCGCCGTGCAAGCACACCGCTGTACTTTGAGGGGCCCTGTGCCAGTGCCAATGCCAACGAGTGGGCCCCCCCTGCTTGCTCAGGTTCACAGCACTTGCAAAGTTGAAATACTTACCTCTCCCTGCTCCACTGCCGTGACATGGTCCAGATTTCCTGGGCCCACTAATTACTTGAACCAGCCCTACCCACCACAACTTTAGCCAAATGACCCCCAATTTCAAATGCCTTCCAATTATTAAAAGGTAAATTACGCTTGACAAGCTTCATTAAGAAGAATGGATGGTTTTGACATTAAAATGGGCACTCTAGGTGTTTTCCTGGCCCCCACTCACTGCCGACTATGCTGCCCCATTGACTTGCATTGGGTTTCGTGTTTCGGTCAATCCCGACTTTACGTCATAATCGGCCGATTTCACTCGACCCGACTTTTGAGATAGTCGGGTTTCGCGAAACCCGGCTCGACTCTAAATAGGTCAAGGTCGCTCAACTCTACTTGCCACTGCTTCCATGGCATCACACTTGTTGACTCTCGTTCTCAGCAAAAAGAAGCTGTGCAAGGGTTAGAGTTCTGCTGTCCCTTCACTGCAGCACTGACACTCATGTTTGTAGCTTTGTTTGGCACTTGATAAACCAGACAAATGTAAATTCACATGGACAGTGCCAGTGGAAGTACCAGTGATCAGAAGCTCCAACAAATTGATGGCGTACCCTAAGAATTGACCATCAATGGTAATTACTCTTAAAAATTATTATTATTTGTTTTTAGAGCACCATTGATTCCTTTGTGCTGTACAAAAGAAGGGATTACATAAAAAATATGAATATAGATGACAACGAACAAACTAACTATGAAAAACTGGTATAGATGGGAGGCTGCTCTGCCCACGTGGGTTTACAGTCTACAGCATAATGGGGAAGATGACAGTTGGTTGGGAGGTTTTGGCAACTCGGGAGGTGGCAGCAGGGTCAGTGCAGGCTGTAAGCTTTCTTGAAGAGATGTCTTTCAGGTTCCATCTGAAAGTTCCGAATGTGGTGACTAGGGTTGAGCGAAACGGATCGGACAAATTCAAAAGTCGCTGACTTTCGGCAAAGTCGGGTTTCATGAAACCCGACCCGATCCTAGTGTGGAATCGGCCATGAGGTCGGCGATCTTTGCGCCAAAGTCGCGTTACGTATGACGCTTTCAGCGCCATTTTTCAGCCAATGAAGGAGGACGCAGAGTGCGGGCAGCGTGATGACATAGGTCTCGGTCCCCACCATCTTAGAGAAGGGCATGACAGTGATTGGCTTGCTTTCTGCGGCATCACAGGGGCTATAAAGGGGCGTGCATGCCGACCGCCATCTTACTTCTGCCGATCGTAGCATAGGGAGAGGTTGCCGCAGCTTCATCACAAGAAGGGATATAGTTAGGGAGGGAAGATTAACCCCCAAACCGCTTGTGCTGTAGCCATTTCCACTGTCCAACACCACCATTTGTTTGCAGGGACAATGAAGGCTATATTTTTGTGCATCAGCTCAGTAGCTTATTAGGCTGCCTTATAAGGCTCCCTGATAGCTGCATTGCTGTTTGCATGCCACTGTGCAAACCAACTGCTTTTTTAAAAGCAAAAATCCTGTTGCTCCTTTCTGCACAGTTTTCTTGTTTATTTGTCCACACTTTTGTGTGCAGCAGTCCTTTTTATTGCTGCCATACTTTTCCTGAGATCATTGTAGGGAGATTGAAATTGTACTACAGTCCTTGTATTTTTTCATATATCTTCCAGCCACTTTCAGCCACTACATCGATTCAAAGTGACAGGAGACAGCATTTGTCCAGTATGGTTACGAACTACTTTTCCTCCCTTATCGATGTTCTCCCTCACAGGTCATTCCCCTTTGATTACTGGGCATCTAAAATAGACACCTGGCCGGAATTGGCAGAATATGCATTACAGGAGCTCGCTTGCTCTGCTTCTAGTGTGCTATCAGAAAGAGTCTTCGGTGCTGCTGGTTCAATACTGACCGAAAAAAGGACACATCTGGCTAACCAGAATGTTGATGATCTAACCTTCATTAAAATGAACCAATCATGGATTTCAAATTATTTTGCCCCATCTTCTCCGGCTGACACGTAGCTTGCCTGAAAAATGTCTTGCTTTTCGCCTCCTCTTACTGGCTTCTCCAATTCCACCATTTGTAGCTGCTGAATGTCCACCATAGGCCATTTTTATACCTCCCTAAATGGGCTGACTCCCCCCACAGGGCCGTGGTCACCACCTGGTGCAGGCACCTGTGCGAGTGCCGTTTGCCTGGACAGGTGAGTGCGCCCACTCTTGGGCGACGGCACTGGCACAGGGTCCCTCATAGTGCAATGAAGTGTCTCTGATGGTGGTGGTGCGCAACCAATGTCAGACACACCGTCGTAATATGAGGGGCCCACGAGAGTGTTCCTCCCAGCTCTAACAGTGCTCTACCACTTGCAATACTTACCTCTCCCTGCTCCACCACTGTGTAGTCTGTCCTGTTAAATCCTTCAATGGCACTGCCAATACAAATTTGTTGAAATGATAGATGATAGTTAAAATATACAGGGGCCCTGGCCTCCATTTAGACCAGTTAATACTTTGCGCCTACTACCACTGTCTGCTACTCAGCAGAGGAGCCCACCCCAGTACCTAGCTATGCCGCCTGTTTAGTCCTGTTACCAATTTTGAACTGCTTTTAGCCTACTTTTGTATTTGGGCCTACTAACCGTGTCTGCGCCACTCATTACAGTTGTCCTCCACTGAACAAAGCTAGGCCGCCTGTTTAGTCTTGTTACCAATTTTGAACTGCATTTAGCCTACTTTTTTATTGTGGGCCTACAAACTGTGTCTGTGCCACTCATTACAGTTGTCCTCCACTGAACAAAGCAATGCCGCCTGTTTAGTCCTGTTACCAATTTTGAACTGCATTTAGCCTACTTTTTTATTGTGGGCCCACAAACTGTGTCTGCGCCACTCATTACAGTTGTCCTCCACTGAACAAAGCAATGCCGCCTGTTTAGTCCTGTTACCAATTTTGAACTGCATTTAGCCTACTTTTTTATTGTCGGCCTACAAACTGTGTCTGCACCACTCATTACAGTTGTCCTCCACTGAACAAACCAATGCTGCCTGTTTAGTCCTGTTACCAATTTTGAACTGCATTTAGCCTACTTTTGTATTGTGGGCCTACAAACTGTGTCTGCGCCACTCATTACAGTTGTCCTCCACTGAACAAAGCAATGCCGCCTGTTTAGTCCTGTTACCAATTTTGAACTGCATTTAGCCTACTTTTTTATTGTCGGCCTACAAACTGTGTCTGCACCACTCATTACAGTTGTCCTCCACTGAACAAACCAATGCTGCCTGTTTAGTCCTGTTACCAATTTTGAACTGCTTTTTGCCTCCTTTTTTTATTTTGTGTCTACTAACTTTGTCTGCGCCACTCATTACAGTTGTCCTCCACTGAACAAAGCTATGCCGCCTGTTTAGTCCTGTTACCAATTTTGAACTGCATTTAGCCTACTTTATTATTTGGGCCTATATCTGTGCTTCCTCCTCATCCTGCCCATTGCCCAGCCACTGCTAGATGAGTCTGCTGGTACATTGACCCAGACCAGGCGCCACCTGCCGTCAAACACACCGCCATACTATGAGGGGTCCTGTGCCAGTGCCAAGTGCCAACGAGTGGGTCCCCCCTGCTTGCTCAGGATCACAGCACTTGCAAATTTGAAATACTTAACTCTCCCTGCTCCACCGCCGTGACGTATTCCGCGTTTCCTGGGCTCACAAAAATCTTGAGCCAGCCCTACCCCCCCACAACTTTAGCCAAATGACCCCCTGTTTTCAATGCCTAACTATTATTATAAGGTAAATTAAGATTGACAAGCTTAAGAAATAAGAATTGATGTTTTCGGCATTAAAATGGGCACTGTAGGTGTTTTCCTGTCCTCCACTCACTGCCGACTTTGATTCCCCATTGACTTGCATTGGGTTTCGTGTTTCGGTTGGCCATCGACTTTTCGAAATAATCGGCCGATTTCACCCGACCCGACTTTTGACAAAGTCGGGTTTCGCGAAACCCGACTCGATCCTAAAAAATTAAAAGTCGCTCAACTCTAGTGGTGAGTGACTAATTGGACCTGTTGGGGCACATAATACCAGAGAATGGGTGATACTCAAGAGACGTCTTGTAGGTGATTTGGTGAGGACAGTGCAAATGTGGAGGAGAGAAGGAGGCCTTGGAAGGTCTGGAGATTACATGTGGGAAGATATTAGGAAATTAGTTCTAAGATATACAGAGGAAACAGATTATGGATGGCTTTGTAGGTCGATGCGATAATGTCTTTATACAATGGGGGCTAATAGATTAGTAGATGGGCATGAGGAATTGTATTCCCTGTACTGCAGATTTTGATGAACTAGTTGGCTACGGTTGGCAATGATCCCTCCCCACTTTTAAAAAGCTGCCAGAGCTCTCTAGGACTAGTATAAAAGTGCCAAAAGTCAAAATTGTGTTTGTGTAACTGTGAGATGCACAAAAATTTGGCAATATTTCATATAATTTTACATCAGAATTCAGAGTTCAAGATTGAGAGCATGTTCAACTTCAGCCTCCGTGTAATTTCCCCACTACTTTATTCTATATAGAATTGGATAACTTATGTCACTGCTAATAACAAGAGATATATTAGAAAAGTTGAATATAACTCAATTGACTTGGGTCCGAGCAGCCATCTGGACCCACAATGTGGAAATACATTTCATGTCCGATGGAGCCCACGTGAGTCATTCCGGCATTACTTAATTCCTTAACATTTTTATCAGTTTCTCATCCTTCATTTAACACTGTTAAAGCTGTTGTCATTATTGAAGCAGTGTTGATGCCTTAATGGGCAATTAGTGTACATGTGAGACTGCTTTGTCTGCAGGACAGAATCGTTCTCTTTAACGTCAGCTCACATTCAATTCCCAGTAGCCCCCACATTATGCGGAATAGAAAAGAACCATGGATCCGCCTTTACTTTGTTCCTGTTAAGAAATTTGCACAGATGCTAAATTCATTATCACTGAAACACTGAACCCGGCTATATACATTATTTGGCTAATGGAATTATATTTAAATGATTATGGCATAAGGTTTTACAGATTTTCTGAAATCGTCTATAGCTTACATCCCAGAGTCATAATGCGGCTGTGGTGAATTTGCTTTGTGCATTGTTCTTTTATTTACCTCATAATTGTCTCTGAGTACTCAAAGCAAACATGGCCTCTCTGGCCGCCCTCCAGGCCTGCCGACTGGGATATGTAATCCAAAAATATTATGTTACATTTATCATCCTGTGTGACTGGTCAAAATGCTCTTACTTTAATTTATATTTTAAATTAATATTTATGGTAAAAAAACCCCAGAGGAAATGGGGATAGAATGATTGCTAATACTATTGTTCTGTCCCACTACAGTATCATGTTATCAACAGCACTTCCCCTGTATATATGTTGATGATAATTATATTTTTGCTGGAGCAAATAAATACCATTTACCTGATCAATTAGCATTTTGATCAATTATTGAATCACTAAATGGAGGCCCGATGCGATAGCATCGGGAAGGCGGTAATGTCACGATGGGGTCAGGCTTTGCTGTTAAGACTGCAGATTTCTGTTTGCAGCGCTGTTGTTGCCTAATGGCATCCTGTGATAATCTAATGACTTTTGCATCAGGGGACTCATGTGCTTGACACCTACGCTTATATGCATTGTTTTTGTCCCAGCGATGCTGTTGCTCTTCAAGAGTCTCATTTGCCCGTTGTCTTTTTTTAAAATGATCTTTCATTCATGGGAAAATCCCTTTAATGTGACCGGATTCCCGCCGGGATCAACCGAATGATTCACTGCGCCCGCGCAGAGCTCGCGCAGGAGCAGTAAATCAGACCGCCGCCATCTTTGTGCAAACAGATAGCGGCGGTCACATTAAAACTACATATGCGCTTCTCCTGTACAAAGATGACGGCAGTCAGTGAATCATTCGGCTGATCCCGGCGGCGGCATGTTCACGATGGTGTTCCGCTGGTGGTACTGAGCAAGAGGCTGCATACAGCGTATACAGTGTGTGTGTGTGTGTGAGTGTGTGTGGTGCGTACGGCATATACAGTGTGTGTGGTGTGTATGGCGTATACAGCGTGTGTGTGTTTGTGTTTGTGGTGCGTACGAGGTACACAGTGTATGTGTGTTTGTGTGTGTGTGTGGTTTGTACGGCATATACAGTGTGTGGTTGTGTGTGTGTGTGTGGTGCGACAGTGTTCCGTTGGTGGTACCGTGCAAGAGGCTGGTACCACCAGCAGTTTCCACATTGAGACACCCATCACTTGGGTGTCCCAATATGGCGGTCAGTGAACTGCGGCTGCTTGGAATTCTGGGATCCGGACACATCTGGATGGAACAGAATGTGAAGAAATTACAAAGTAAGTATATATTAAGATTGCCGCATGTTTGCTCCAATAAATTGTTAATAAATTCAGCATTCAGCATAATTATAAGCTCTCGGACATTATGTAGAGAAATGTTTTACTTTGCATATGTTAGCAACTGTTATCTTTAGCATCATAATATGGAAGATTACAGGAGAAAACTAAAACACAAAGTAATCTGTGAGGTCATACAGTAAAGTCTACAGCAGGGGTGGGAAACCTTTTTTCTGCCAAGGGCCATTTGGATATTTATACCATCATTGGGTGCCACACAAACTTATCAACATGAAAATTACCCTGCTATATTTGGTCAAACACTTATTTCACTCAATGTGATGACTAGAGCTGCTTCTCTGTGGTGAGACTGTGATGGTAGGCGGTATTGTTCTTGTTGCTACTCGTAACTACTTTTTTAGGTTTACGTTAGTTTGGAGTTCTGTCAACTCTTTGTGATGAGTTTGTAAAGAACTCATGGCAGTAAGTTGTTCTGAACACAGATGTATATTACACTGCATGTCTCATCAAAGTGGAAAATTCATCACTACTCACGTTACAGTTACAGAACTCAAAGAGTGGGAGGTCTGCTGCATACATCACATAGGAGACTGCTGTAAACATCACATAGGAGACAACAAGACTCCTGTATATACAGCACAGAAGAGAGAGTGGGGGTGAGCATATACATCACATAGGAGACACTGGGGCTGGAGCACATACATCACAAGGGATACACTGGGGCTGGAGAATATACATCACAGGAGACACTGGGGCTGATAAACATACATCACATCGAGTATGCTGGGGCTGTAGCATATACATCAAATAGGAGATTAAGGCTGGAGTATATACATTACAGGAAATATTGTGGCTCGAGCATATACATCACATAGGATACACTGGGGCTGGAGTACATGCAACATATAGGAGAAACTGGGACTGGAATATGTACATCACATTGAGAGTAACGTATGTACCACTACTTAACCCCGGAACAGACAGGCTTAGTACTGGACCCATGCAGAGGGTACCTGTCGGTAGGTCAACGCCCCAGAGACTGGTGAGACTGTTCTGATTTGATGTACATTAATTCCACATATCTCTTCAACAAAAAAGGGGATGTTCTTGATTTTTTTTTGTGTACACACACCAGCGGGGATTGCGAGCAATGGACACTAGCTGAGGAAGCCAATATTTTATTACCCAGGTGGTGATGTACAAATATTTGGTCATGTCTGCAATTGTTTTTCTGAGCTACGTTAGCTCGGCTCGGGCATTTTTTACAGTCTCTTTATTTTAATATATGGTAAGAAAGGTTAACCCCTTCATGACCCAGCCTATTTTGACCTTAAAGACCTTGCCGTTTTTTGCAATTCTGACCAGTGTCCCCTTATGAGGTAATAACTCAGGAACGCTACAACGGATCCTAGCGGTTCTGAGATTGTTTTTTCGAGACATATTGAGCTTCATGTTAGTGGTAAATTTAGGTCAATAAATTCTGCGTTTATTTGTGATAAAAACGGAAATTTGGCGAAAATTTTGAAAATTTCGCAATTTTCACATTTTGAATTTTTATTCTGTTAAACTAGAGAGTTATGTGATACAAAATAGTTAATAAATAACATTTCCCACATGTATACTTTACATCAGCACAATTTTGGAAACAAAATTTTTTTTTGCTAGGAAGTTATAAGGGTTAAAATTTGACCAGCGACTTCTCATTTTTACAACGAAATTTACAAAACCATTTTTTTAGGGACCACCTCACATTTGAAGTCAGTTTGAGGGGTCTATATGGCTGAAAATACCCAAAAGTGACACCATTCTAAAAACTGCACCCCTCAAGGTACTCAAAACCACATTCAAGAAGTTTATTAACCCTTCAGGTGCTTCACAGCAGCAGAAGCAACATGGAAGGAAAAAATGAACATTTAACTTTTTAGTCACAAAAATTATCTTTTAGCAACAATTTTTTTATTTTCCCAATGGTAAAAGGAGAAACTGAACCACGAAAGTTGTTGTCCAATTTGTCCTTAGTACGCTGATACCTCATATGTGGGGGTAAACCACTGTTTGGGCGCACGGCAGGGCTTGGAAGGGAAGGAGCGCCATTTGACTTTTTGAATAAAAAATTGGCTCCACTCTTTAGCGGACACCATGTCACGTTTGGAGAGCCCCCGTGTGCCTAAAAATTGGAGCTCCCCCACAAGTGACCCCATTTTGGAAACTAGACGCCCCAAGGAACTTATCTAGATGCATAGTGAGCACTTTGAACCCCCAGGTGCTTCACAAATTGATCCATAAAAATGAAAAAGTACTTTTTTTTCACAAAAAAATTCTTTTAGCCTCAATTTTTTCATTTTCACATGGGTAACAGGATAAAATGGATCGAAAATTTGTTGGGCAATTTCTCCTGAGTACTCCAATACCTCACATGTGGGGGTAAACCACTGTTTGGGCACATGGTAAGGCTCGGAAGGGAAGGAGCGCCATTTGACTTTTTGAATTAAAAATTATCTCCATCGTTAGCGGACACCATGTCGCGTTTGGAGAGACCCTGTGTGCCTAAACATTGGCGCTCCCCCACAAGTGACCCCATTTTGGAAACTAGACCCCCCAAGGAACTTATCTAGATGCCTAGTGAGCACTTTAAACCCTCAGGTGCTTCACAAATTGATCTGTAAAAATGAAAAAGTACTTTTTTTTCACACAAAAAATTCTTTTCGCCCCAATTTTTTCATTTTCACATGGGCAATGAGATAAAATGGATCATAAAATTTGTTGGGCAATTTCTCCCGAGTACGCCGATACCTCATATGTGGGGGTAAACCACTGTTTGGGCACACGGCAGGGCTCGGAAGGGAAGGCACGCCATTTGACTTTTTGAATGGAAAATTAGCTCCAATTGTTAGCAGACACCATGTCGCGTTTGGAGAGCCCCTGTGTGCCTAAACATTGGAGATCCCCCACAAGTGACCCAATTTTGGAAACTAGACCCCCCAAGGAACTTATCTAGATGCATATTGAGCACTTTAAACCCCCAGGTGCTTCACAGAAGTTTATAACGCACAGCCATGAAAATAAAAAATAATTTTTCTTTCCTCAAAAATGATTTTTTAGCCTGGAATTTCCTATTTTTCCAAGGGTAATAGGAGAAATTGGACCCCAAATGTTGTTGTCCAGTTTGTCCTGAGTACGCTAATACCCCATATGTCGGGGTAAACCACTGTTTGGGCGCACGGCAGGGCTCGGAAGGGAAGGCACACCATTTGGCTTTTTAAATGGAAAATTAGCTCCAATTATTAGCGAACACCATGTCACGTTTGGAGAGCCCCTGTGTGCCTAAACATTGGAGATCCCCCACAAATGACCCCATTTTGGAAACTAGACCCCCAAAGGAACTAATCTAGATGTGTGGTGAGGACTTTGAACCCCCAAGTGCTTCACAGAAGTTTATAACGCAGAGCCATGAAAAAAAAATAAATTATTTTCTCAAAAATGATCTTTTAGCCTGCAATTTTTTATTTTCCCAAGGGTAACAGGAGAAATTTGACCCCAAAAGTTGTTGCCCAGTTTCTCCTGAGTACGCTGATATCCCATATGTGGGGGTAAACCACTGTTTGGGCACATGCTGGGGCTCGGAAGTGAAGTAGTGACGTTTTGAAATGCAGACTTTGATCGAATGCTCTGCAGGCGTCACGTTGCGTTTGCAGAGCCCCTGATGTGGCTAAACAGTAGAATCCCCACACAAGTGACCCCATTTTGGAAACTAGACCCCGAAAGGAATTTATCTAGATGTGTGGTGAGCACTTTGAACCCCCAAGTGCTTCACAGACGTTTATAACGCAGAGCCGTGAAAATAATAAATAAGTTTTCTTTCCTCAAAAATTATTATTTAGCCCAGAATTTTTTATTTTCCCAAGGGTTACAGGAGAAATTGGACCCCAAAAGTTGTTGTCCAGTTTCTCCTGAGTACGCTGATACCCCATGTGTGGGGGTAAACCACTGTTTGGGCACACGTCGGGGCTCAGAAGGGAAGTAGTGACTTTTGAAATGCAGACTTTGATGGAATGGTCTGCGGGCGTCACGTTGCGTTTGCAGAGCCCTGATGTGCCTAAACAGTAGAAACCACCCACAAGTGACCCTATTTTAGAAAATAGACCCCCAAGGAACTTATCTAGATATGTGGTGAGCACTTTGAACCCCCAAGTGCTTCACAGACGTTTACAACGCAGAGCCGTGAAAATAAAAAATCATTTTTCTTTCCTCAAAAATGATGTTTTAGCAAGCATTTTTTTATTTTCACAAGGGTAACAGAGAAATTGGACCCCAGTAATTGTTGCGCAGTTTGTCCTGAGTATGCTGGTACCCCATATGTGGGGGTAAACCACTGTTTGGGCACACGTCGGGGCTCGGAAGTGAAAGAGCACCATTTGACTTTTTGAATACAAGATTGGCTGGAATCAATGGTGGCGCCATGTTGCGTTTGGAGACCCCTGATGTGCCTAAACAGTGGAAACCCTTCAATTCTACCACCAACACTAACCCCAACACTAACCCCCCCACACCCCTAACCCTAATCCCAACTGTAGCCATAACCCTAATCACAACACTAACCACAACCCTAATTCCAACCCTAACCCTAAGGCTATGTGCCCACGTTGCGGATTCGTGTGAGATTTTTCAGCATTATTTTTGAAAAATCCGCGGGTAAAAGGCACTGCGTTTTACCTGCAGATTTACCACGGATTTCCAGTGTTTTTTGTGCGGATTTCACCTGCAGGATTCCTATTGAGGAACAGGTGTAAAACGCTGCGGAATTCGCACAAAGAATTGACATGCTGCGGAAAATACAACGCAGCGTTTCCGCGCTGTATTTTATGCACCATGTGCACAGCGGATTTGGTTTTCCATAGGTTTACATGGTACTGTAAACCTGATGGAACACTACAGCGAACCCACAGCGGCCAATCCGCTGCAGATCCGCAGCCAAATCTGCACCGTGTGCACATAGCCTAATTCTAAAGGTATGTGCACACACTGTGGAAAACGTTGCGGATCCGCAGCAGTTTCCCATGAGTTTACAGTTCAATGTAAACCTATGGGAAACAAAAATTGCTGTACACATGCTGCAGAAAAACTGCACGGAAACGCAGCGGTTTACATTCCGCAGCATGTCACTTCTTTCTGCGGATTCCGCAGCGTTTTTACAACTGCTCGAATAGAAAATCGCAGTTGTGAAATGCGCAGAAAAACCACGGTAAATCCGCAGCAGTTTAGCGCTGCGGATCCGCAGCGGAAAAATCCACAGAGGACCAGAATACGTGTGCACATACCCTAACCCTAACCCTATTCTATCCTTAGTGGAAAAAAAAAATTCTTTATTTTATTGGTGTCCCTACCTATGGGGGTGACAAGGGGGGGGGGGGGGTCATTTACTATTTTTTTTTATTTTGACCACTGTGATAGGTTATATCACAGTGATCAAAATGCACTTTGGAACGAATCTGCCGGCCGGCAGATTCGGCGGGCGCACTGCGCATGCGCCCGCCATTTTGGAAGATGGCGGCACCCATGCAGAAGACGGACGGACCCCGGGAGGATCGGTAAGTATGATGGGGTGGGGAGGAGCATGGGGGGGATCGGAGCATGGGGGGGTGGATCGGAGCGCGGGGGGGTGGATCGGAGCACGGGGGGTGGATCGGAGCACGGGGGTGGATCGGAGCACGGGGGGATCGGAGAACGGGGGGGTGGATCGGAGTGCAGGGGGGTTGGATCGGAGCACGGGGGGTGATTGGAGCACGGGGGGAGCGGACAAGAGCATGGGGGGAGCGGAGCACAGGACGGAGCAGTGCATAGGACTGATCAGAGGACTGGGGGGGTGATCGGTGGGGGGGCACATCAGTGTTTCCAGCCATGGCCGATGATATTGCAGCATCGGCCATGGCTGGATTTTAATATTTCACCAGTTTTAATAGGTGAAATATTAGAAATCGCTCTGATTGGCAGTTTCACTTTCAACAGCCAATCAGAGCGATCGTAGCCACGGGGGGGAAGGGGGAAGCCACCACCCCTGGGCTGTACTACCACTCCCCCTGTCCCTGCAGATCGGGTGAAATTGGAGTTAACCATTTCACCCAACCTGCAGGGACGCGATCTTTCCATGACGCCACATAGGCGTCATGGGTCGGATTGGCCCCGACTTTCATGACGCCTACGTGGCGTCAAAGGTCGGAAAGAGGTTAAGGATTATGGAGGCCACTTTGCTCTTAGAAACCTTGAGTACTGCAAAAATTCTGTTGTAACTTTGGCCAGATTTGTGCCTTGCCACAATTCTGTCTCTGAGTTCCTTTGACCTCATGATTCTCATTTGGTCTGACATGCACTGTGAGCTGTGAGGTCTTATATAGACAGGATTGCGCCTTTCCAAATCAAGTCCTATCAGTTTAATTAAACACAGCTGGTCTCCAATGAAGGAGTAGAACCATCTCAAGGAGGATCACAAGGAAATGTGCAGCGTGTGTCTAGCAAAGGGTCTGAATACTTATGACTAGGGTTGAGCGAAATGGGTCGGCCAGATTCAGAAGTCGCCGACTTTTGGCAAAGTCGGGTTTCATGAAACCCGACCCGACCCCTGTGTGGGGTCAGCCATGAGGTCGGCGATCTTCTGATCTGGAATCGGAATTCGGATACCGAGTTCCGATATGTTTAAGATATCGGGAATCGGTATCGGAATTCATATTTAAGTGTAAAATAAAGAATAAAAAAAAAAAATATTGATAGTTTAATTAAACACAGCTGGTCTCCAATGAAGGAGTAGAACCATCTCAAGGAGGATCACAAGGAAATGGGCAGCATGTGTCTAGCAAAGGGTCTGAATACTTATGACTAGGGTTGAGCGAAACGGGTCGGCCAGATTCAGAAGTCGCCGACTTTTGGCAAAGTCGGGTTTCATGAAACCCGACCCGACCCCTGTGTGGGGTCGGCCATGAGGTCGGCGATCTTCTGATCTGGAATCGGAATTCCGATACCGAGTTCCGATATGTTTAAGATATCGGGAATCGGTATCGGAATTCATATTTAAGTGTAAAATAAAGAATAAAAAAAAAAAAATATTGATATACTCACCCTCGGACGTGCCCTGGTTCTCGCCGGCAGCCTTCCTTCCTAAGAATGAGCGCCTGAAGGGCCTTCGATGACGTCGCGGCTTGTGATTGGTCGCGTGAGCGGTCACATGGGCGGTCACGCGACCAATCACAAGCCGCGACGTCATCGAAGGCTCTTCAGGCGCTCATTCTTAGGAAGGAAGGCTGCCGGCGAGAACCAGGGCGCGTCCGAGGGTAAGTATATCAATATTTTTTATTTTGATTCTTTATTTTACACTTAAATATGGATCCCAGGGCCTGAAGGAGAGTTTCCTCTCCTCCAGACCCTGGGAACCATTAGAAACCCAATGCACTGCATTGAGTTTCGTGTTTCGGCCGACCCCGACCCCGACTTTTCTATAGGATCGGCCGATTTCACTCGACCCGACTTTTGAAAAAGTCGGGTTTTGTGAAACCCGACCCGATCCTATAAAAAGAAAAGTCGCTCAACCCTACTTATGACCATGTAATATTTCAGTTTTTCTTTTTTAATATATTTGCAAAATTAATACATTTCTGTTTTTTTCAGTAATGATGGGTGCAGAGTGTACACTAATGTGAAAAAATAGAACTTTAAATTTGAATTTACTAAATCGCTGCAATGAAAAAAAAAAAAAGTGAAAAATTTAAAGGGGTCTGAATACTTTCCGTACACACTGTAAATATCACCAATCAGCAAGTAGCACAGGTATATTTGGTGTCTCTGTAATCGTAACAATCCTTTCAATGCAGAACAGCTTAGTTACGGAGATAGGTAAATTGCCTAAAAAATTGCCGTGATTGATTTTTTCTCCTTAGATCAAAAAAAAAATTATAAAAATGTAATGCTGAGTGATGTTCGCACATAGTGTAAATGCTTCTTTTTTTGCTGCCTTTTATCTGCAGGTGTCCGCACCACACTGCACAATAGCAATCTTCTTTAATTATTACATTTATGTTCCTTTTTATGGGTTTTCCCCCTTAGTTGGTGTTTTTGGTACAGAGTTGAACCAGCATTTTTAATGCATTTTATAGAACAGAAAAACTTTGATTCTACACTTAAGGGCTCATTCTCACATGCAAGAAACTCGGATGAGTCTCGTACATCAATACCCGGCACTGCATCCGGCACTCAGGAGCGGACCGTGCTGCTGCATGTATTGCTACGCGGCAGCACGCTCCGATCCGAGTGCCGAATGCAGTGTCGGGTATTGACATGCGAGTTTCTTGCATGTGAGAATGAGCCATATAAGTGCTTTCTTATATGAATTCTTTAAGACATCCCTTACAAGCTTATAGAGAAAAAATGCATGCAAAATGCAGAGGTCAGCAAAGTCTAGATGCACAGTGGGCAGAAGTATTCATTAAATCACATCCAATTTGTTGGACAAGGTCAACACAGCAGTTTTTTTGCACAAAACATGCTGCACAAAAAGTTCAGCATTTACAGTATATGTGAACACTGTCTTACAGACGTGTTTGGCAAAATTTCACTATCAATATCACAAAAAATCAAGACTTGATATAGTGAAGCTCGCATAAAAATTCTAAAGTTATGGTTGCTTCAACTATAAATGAATAAGCAAAACATAAATCCATTGGTTCCAACCATCTAGGTTACTGCTTGACAGTCCCGGA
The DNA here is from genome assembly GCF_032444005.1 of Ranitomeya imitator. Taxonomy (NCBI): domain Eukaryota; kingdom Metazoa; phylum Chordata; class Amphibia; order Anura; family Dendrobatidae; genus Ranitomeya; species Ranitomeya imitator. Next base: position 734,943,314 of record NC_091284.1, on the reverse strand, counting down.
TTTGGGTCTATGTCCTGCTGTCCTGGGCGATCTCCTGAACGATCCTCACTGTGAATATGCCACTTTTGACAACTCCTCCTGCCAGGGTAGTGTAAGATGCTAGAAGGTGTGTAGAATGCAGTGACACACAGGAGGCAGAGCAAGGGATAACAGGGATTTTATGTAACACAATAATAAATCAATCAGGGGGGTATTATTGTAAAGACAACAACAGTTCAACTTATCAGTCTCTGAGCCTTGGTAGGAGGTAGCTGGAAGATCCCTCGGTGGTGCCGCAGGTGGCAGGAGAAGTCTCCAATCCGGTCCCGTAGAAAGGCGATGCACTGGTTCCTTGTGGTTGTGAATCCTCTGGGTCCTTGGACACGTGGTCTCCTGGTCGGGGCACGAGATGTTGAAGAGGTGTTGGTCTACGGCATGGCGGACGTAGCAAAGAGTTCAAGCAGACAAGGCCGCAGATATAGTATGCAGTCCAGTGGTCACGGCCACAGGAACAGGCAGGCACTTAGTATGCACCACAGGGATAGGACTGAGAGGTGCCTCTGCTGTGGTGAGCGAAATGATGCTCTGAAGTCCGTAATGGTCACTGTACGGTGCAGGGATCTCTCTGGGCCCTGGGTCATCAGCCGAGATGGCACTGCTAACCGGGTAAGAAGGCACAGATAGCTGGCGTGGGTAAGGGTGTGGGTAAGTTAATCATCTCTGCGCTCTTTATGTCAGAGCCGCCCCCATCAGTCAGGTGTCCTGAACTGCTCCGGTCAGAACTCTCTTTCCACCCAAAATAATGGTGACAGCCCCAACAGTTCTGGCCCAGACACGCAAAAGGGACTGTTAGCCTGGCTCTCCTCCTTACAGTAGAACGACATGAATGTGGATAGGGGTGCAGTTAAGGATGTAGCAAAAAATGTTGCATATTTTGCTCCTCTTTCTGTTCTATGAAAGTTTATAAGTATATAATATAAAATATTCTAATTTCTGCTTTTCTGCCTTCCTATTACTTTTTTGTGAAGGATTCAGGGGGAAATATTAGTAGATATGAAGGATCGGGTGGAATTATTACTATATATGGGATAATCAGGGGGCATTATTATCAATCATGTATGGGGAACTTGGGGGGTGGGTCGGTAGGATTCCAATATTACTTTACTTAGAACTATTCAGCAAACACTTTGTTATATAGTGGGGGAATCAAAGGATTTTCTAAATATATAGGGGGACTCAGTGGACACACTGGATATTATTGTAATATTATTGTAAAGAGTGAGTACAGGGGGATTATTTGTGGGGCACTGAGGGGACATTATTACTATTTTGGGGCATTACTATTTGTTAAGGGAGCACACAATTATTACATTATAGGGACACTCGGGGTATTATAATTTCACTTTGTTACATTGTGCACATTTGTTACTTTTTGCACTCTTGGTTTGGCTGAGACACGCGGGGTTCTAGTGCGCTCCTTGCATCTATCTGGACACTTCCTGGTCCCCCTCACTGCCTGAAAACTTCATCAGTAAGTGGAGATGGAATTATTACAGTAATTCGATTTAGGCATATCATGGTCACTGTGGGGTGAATGTGGAAGGGTTGTGGTATTGTGGGGGCTGAAGTGGGAGAGGAGGACAGGGCACTGTGGGGTAAATGTGAGAAGATGGGGGTTATTGTGAGTGTTGGAATGTGCAAGGGGGACAGGGAACTGTGGGGGTGAATGAGAGAGGATGGAGGTATTGTGGGAGATGACATTGTACTGGGGGGTGAATGTGAGAATTTGAGGGTATTATGAGGGCCTTAGGTGGGTGAGGGGTCACAGGGCACTTGGGGGCTGATTATTATTATACTGTTTAATGTTATGAGGTTATATGCACTCCATCATATGTGAGGGTATGTTTCCATGGGGCACATTGGCAGCGCTTTGGACGCAGCGGATACCCTGCTTCGCTCAAAGGGCTGCCCCCTTTTGTATGCGCGGTGATTCCGCCTGTGTCCATTGAACACAGGCGGAATCACCGCATCCTATTCATAAACTGTGTTATTTATCTTGCGGAGATACTCAGACATGCTGCGGTCTAGAAAGACGAGCCGCATGTCCGGTTACGCAGGTCTGCCACGTGCGTCTATGTACGCATAGTGGAGATGGGATGTCATAAAATCCCCTCCACTATGCTGTAACATCTGTCCACTGCGGTTTGGACACTGCGGCTGCACGCAACAAAAACTCAAGCAACACGCCCTGTGGAAGCATACCCGCTACCTAATAGTTGCTGTCTTTAGGGCTGGAGATGGGGAGGTTGGGTCTTTTATAAGTATTAGTAAAACAAGCATAGCAATGCAGGTTAATAGCGTTAATACGTTACTAATAGGTTAATATTTCAGTATTAGTATGACAAGGATAAGTATTAGCATAAGGGCACAGACAGACACTGTATAACTCATGCAAGGATCGCATTGCAATCCTCAGACTAGCCTGACACCTCTCCTGACATAAGCGTGACAGCATGATGGATTACTGTGCAGCTGTCACGCTCAGGTCAGGAGAACTGACGGTCAGTCCGAGGATTGCGATGCGATCCTCACATGAGAAATACGTCTATCTGCCCCCTAACAAGTAGAACAATACAGTAACCACGGGCTGCAATCTATGTTATAAGAATAAATTGCTTATAATTAAATTATTAAAGGGAACCTGTCACCCCCACAGGGCCTATTAAGGTAAAAGAGCCACCTTCTGCTGCATTCTGTGAGGGTGGCTCTTAGGTTTTTGATCCCTAATAATGCTGAAATATTCACTTTTATACATTGTGCACCATACCTGTATTGAGTCCGGTGGGTATGATTTCTCCCTGACTCAGCGACCTCGCAGCCGTCCATCATCCCACCGGGCGCTGCCTCCTCTGTGTTTTCCTCACGTCACCAGCGCCTGTGCTGTGCTCTCATTTTTTGGGCAGGTGCCGTGCGCGCTGCCTGCCTGTAGCAGAGGCCCAAGATCCCGCACCGCAGTGTGTTATGATTTATTGACACTGTGGGGCTGGGAATCTGGCGCTGTGAGCAGGCGCAATCTACTTACATCACTTGATGTAAGTTCCAGGGCAGCGCGCACAACGCATGCCTGACAAATAATTGCAGAGCGCAGGCGCCGGTGACGGTACAAGACAGAGAGGAGGCGGTGCCCGTTGGGATGATGGATGGCTGCGAGGCGGCCAAGTCAGAGGGAGAAAACGTACCCCCCAGACTCAATACAGGTATGGCGCGCAATTGATAAAAGTGAATATTTCAGAGTTATTATGGATCAAAAACATAAGAGCCACCTTCACAGAATGCAGCCTTAGTGCTGCAGAAGGTGGCTCTTTTACCTTCATAAGCCCTGGGGGGTGACAGGTTCCCTTTAAGTTATTAAAGGCTTGGGATAATTGTCTGCCAAATCATGATGGAGTGCACCTGCCGTCATGAGACCCCAAGACCACTGGTGTGGTCAGGCGGTCATGCCACCACGTTTGCTATTTGCACGTGTTGAATAGACAAGTTTGACTTCTCTCAATAGAAGAAAATCGTCACATGACCTCCTGCTCTCATCAGCGATGCTGGGGCCATTATTACTGTACATAGGGGGATTCCTAAATATTAAGTAGGCACTTGCGAAGCATTGAAGCCTAGCTACTAGGTGGCAGATGGTGCTGAACCGGCTGTCAGTCTGTCCTGGGGCATCAGTTACAGCCGCGGCTCTCTATACACAGAGCTGTGACTGAAAAATGTTGAAGTAATAGTATGCACAGTCTATTGGTCTGGGCCAGGTGGAAAAGATGGGAAAAGTGAATGGCTCCACCAGAAAGAACGTCCTCTGTAAGTCACCATCTATAACTGTACTGTGATCTCTATTTGTCATGCAGGACGGGTATCTACCCCTATATGTCACCGTATGGCGGTAATTTCAGCGCTGGTCATTATATAGAGGTTTATTTTCTATAATAGTGCGGTCATCTCCTGAGGCTCCCCTATACCCACCGTAGTTAGAATCATGGTTACCTGGTTAAGGGCCACAGGTGGACACAGACAGAAAAGGGCCCATGTGCAAGAACAATATATGGGCCCTTTGCAGCCCAAGAGCTTCAAAAAAATACAAAATTGCACCTTATTTAGAGGTAGAAATGGGCCCCCTTATCTCTTGGGCCCATGTGCTGCTGCATAGGTTGCACTAATGGTATGTTCGACTGTTAGGGGCCCACTCACATGTTTCGCCCCCTGAGCTGAACCCCTAGCTACACCTCTGGTGCTTACAATGGACTTTAATATTTTAGGGGGTAGTTTTACTATTTAAATGGCACAAATGGGATGTTATTTCCATGTATGGGGTCAGTGGTGGGCATTATTACTATGTGGGGCACCAAGAGGAGTATTGTTTTTTTTCTGTGCCATAAAGCAGGTGTAGTAAATGGGACAAATAGAGCAGCAGTAGTCTGTGCATTGGGGAAAAAGCAGGGTTAGGTGTTTCTGCAGGGTGGGAATACATGGGGACAGCGCTGGAAATGTTTGTTGGAAAGTCTACAGACGAGTCGTGCATGGAATCAGTCGTCATGTTGGTCTGGGCCAGATTGAAAAGACAGGAAAAGTGAACGACTCCATCATGAATGATGTCACCTGTAAGTCACCATCTATAACTGCAGGGTAATCTCTTATATTATCTGCAGACCTGGTATCTACCACTATATGGTCACGGTTTGCTGTCGAGGACCCAATATACAATAGGAAACCAGGGGTTGTATGGATGCGGTTTTATTTGTCAAGGCGTTTCAAGGTAATCATAGTTTGTACTGCTGAAGAGGTATGATCACCTCGAAACGTGTTGACTAATAACCTCTGGTTTCCTATTGTATATTGGGTCCTAAGAAATGCAGTCTTACATCCACTTTCATCTCCAAATTTGCTTATTAATCTGTTACTTGTACATCAGGATGCAGTATATATAATATTCTTTTGTGCATTTTTAATATTGTGCAAGGGATATTTTTAAGAAAATACTTCATTCTACCATAGTCTAAGGTCATACGAACAAACAATAACAAATTCCAAAATAACCACTCTAAAATACAGTTATGGATATTTAGGTAGTAATTGGTAAATACCAAATCTAATGCCTTGAGGTAGGGTTAGTTTTTTTCAATATACTTTGAATTATTTTTCCTTCTCACTGTACAGATGCTTGTCTATCTGAATCTACTGTCTGGAACTATAGGGATGGGTTATCTCTTTAGATTTCTTTTTTACGTGATATATGTGTGTGCCAATGCAAAATGCCAGAAACTAAAGGAAGTTAGGTCTTTGTTTCTCTGCTTCTGTTCTGTCTGTCAAAATGTATACACTCTGTACACTATAATGGGCCCCATATCATTCTCCAGGCAGAATATTGGGCCGCATATAATGCTCTATACAGTATAATGGGCCCCATATATTGCTCAATACAGTATATAATGGCCCCATATAATGCTCCATACAGTATAATGGGCCCCAAATTTTGGTCCCTATAGTATACAATGGCCCCATATAGTGCTCTGTACAGTATAATAGGTCCAATATAATCCTCCATGAAGAATATTGGACCTCATATATTGTTCTATACAGTATAACGGGCCCCCCATATTGCTCGATATAGTATATAATGGCCCATATAATGCCTCATACAGTATAATGGGCCCCCTATTAATGCTCCATACAGTATATTGGCCCCATCTAATTCTACATACCGAATAATGGGCCCCATATATTGCTCCATACAGTACAATGGGCCCTACATAGTGCTTCATACAGTATAATGGGCTTCATATAATTGTCCATGCAAAATAATGATCCCCATATAATGCTTCATACAGTTTAAAGGGTTCCATATAATGCTTCATGATTAGTGTTGAGCGATACCTTCCGATATCGGAAAGTATCGGTATCGGTTGGGATCGGCCGATATTCAAAAAATATCGGATATCGCCGATACCGATACCCGATCCCAATGCAAGTCAATGGGACCAAAATATCGGAATTAAAATAAACCCTTTCTTTCCTTGTAGGTTCATTCTACATCAAGGAAAACAACTAAGAATAATGTAGGATGTATTGTGGGAGGTGGCGGAGACATTAAAGGCAATGAGGTTTAGCCCAATCAAATAGAATAGCATGTTTTTTGTTTTTTTTAAGACGTTCGGAGTGAAAAAGATATTGAGTATGTAAATTTTTTTTTATTTTGTCAGATATTGATGTTTCACTATTCCACGCCCTTCCCCTTCTTTTTTTTTCTTTTTTTTTTTACTTTTCCCACACTTTCATCTTCATCATCATCAGCATCTTTGACATCAACTTCTTCTTCACCTTATTCATCTTCTTCTTCATCTTCTACCTATTTTTTTTTTTATTACATTCTTCATATTCATTTTATTCAACTATTATTATTCTTCCTATTCTACATATTCTTTTTATTCCACTGTTATTATTCTTCCTATTCTACTTCTTCATCATATTCTCATTTGTGACAGGCATTCCCGTAGTTGTTATCTATAAAAGTTGGAAGATTACACCTTCCGTTCTGCCAGTCACAAAAGTTACATTTGTCCGCGTTCAGTTTGGCCTGCAGCATCAGGCTTTATCCAGGGGCACCACGAGAAGGAACGGACTCACCCCCATACACTGCTTAGTCTTCTTCTGCATATAATTTAGATAATATCTTTTGCTCTGATATTAAGTCTTATGCTTAATGTTCTTCTGCTCTTTGTTCTGCAGCCTCTTGTTCTTCTGCTTCTCGGTCTTCCATGTCGTCGTCTCCAGGGTCGTCGTCTCCAGTGTCGTCATCTCCGCCGTCGTCGTCTCAGCCGTCGTCGTCTCTGCCGTCGTCGTCATCGGGGTGGTCTTCCGGGTCGTCGTCGTCGTCATCGGGGTGGTCTTCCGGGTCGTCGACTTTAGGGTCTTCAACTTGGAAATGTAGCAGAAGGTACAAGAAGGCTGAGAAAATGCCAAGAACCAGCTGATGGAACTGGAACTCGGATGGCTACCCGAAGGTTCAAGAGCCTATGGAACTACCGAGGACCAGCTGACGTTACTGGAACCCGGTTACTAAGCAGGAGGTACTCGTGCTAAAAAGCACTACCAAGGACCGCCTGACGTTGGCGGAACTCGGATACCCAGAAGGAGGCACCTAAGCCAAAGGCTCTGCCCGGAACCAGCTGACGGTACTGGAACCAGGATGGGGAGCAGAAGGTACAAGAGCAAAAGACACTGCCGAGAACCAGCTGACGGTACTGGAACCCGGATGGGTAGCCGAAGGTCCAAGAGCCAATGGAACTACCGAGGACCAGCTGACGTTACTGGAACCCGGTTACTAAGCAGGAGGTACCCGTGCCCGAAAGCACTACCAAGGACCACCTGACGTTGGTGGAACTTGGATATCCAGAAGGAGGCACCTAAGCCAAAGGCTCTGCCCGGAACCAGCTGACGGTACTGGAACCAGGATGGGGAGCAGAAGGTACAAGAGCAAAAGACACTGCCGAGAACCAGCTGACGGTGCTGGAACCAGGTGGTGGACCTGAAGTCCACAGGAGAGGAGAGAACAGCTAGGCCGCGAGGCAGCCGCAGTTACCGAACCCCAACAGTCCTACAGGGGGAGCTGGGCCTACTGGCACTACAGAACCAGCCTTGACTACCAGTTCACGCAGCCCACATAGGAAGCTCCTAAACTGGAGGCACCCTGGAGTTGGCTAACCCGACCGCACCACGACGGGGCAAGCATAGGCGTCTCAGTGAGCTTGACACAACCCGGAAACAGCTGGCGGTGCTGAAACCAGGCTTGGCACGAGGGAGTACCTGTGTCAAGAACACTGCCGAGAACCAGCTGGCGGTGCTGGAACCCAGATGCGTTGCCCCAGTGTGCAAGAGCCAATGGCACGACCGAGGACCAGCTGGCGGTGCTGGAACCCGGTTACTAAGCTGTAGGTGCCCGCGCTTAAAAGCACTACCAAGGACCGCCTGACGTTGGCGGAACTCGGATACCCAGGAGGAGGCACCTAAGCCAAAGGCTCGGCCTGGAACCAGCTGACGGTGCTGGAACCAGGTGGTGGACCTGAAGGTCCACAGGAGAGGAGAGAACAGCTAGGCCGCGAGGCAGCCGCAGTTACCGAACCCCAACAGTCCTACAGGGGGAGCTGGGCCTACTGGCACTACAGAACCAGCCTTGACTACCAGTTCACGCAGCCCACATAGGAAGCTCCTAAACTGGAGGCACCCTGGAGTTGGCTAACCCGACCGCACCACGACGGGGCAAGCATAGGCGTCTCAGTGAGCTTGACACAACCCGGAAACAGCTGACGGTGCTGAAACCAGGCTTGGCACGAGGGAGTACCTGTGACAAGAACACTGCCGAGAACCAGCTGGCGGTGCTGGAACCCAGATGCGTTGCCCCAGTGTGCAAGAGCCAATGGCACGACCGAGGACCAGCTGGCGGTGCTGGAACCCGGTTACTAAGCTGTAGGTGCCCGCGCTTAAAAGCACTACCAAGGACCGCCTGACGTTGGCGGAACTCGGATACCCAGGAGGAGGCACCTAAGCCAAAGGCTCGGCCTGGAACCAGCTGACGGTGCTGGAACCAGGTGGTGGACCCCAAGGCCCACAGGAGAGGAGAGAACAGCTAGGCCGCGAGGCAGCCGCAGTTACCGAACCCCAACAGTCCTACAGGGGGAGCTGGGCCTACTGGCACTACAGAACCAGCCTTGACTACCAGTTCACGCAGCCCACATAGGAAGCTCCTAAACTGGAGGCACCCTGGAGTTGGCTAACCCGACCGCACCATGACGGGGCAAGCATAGGCGTCTCAGTGAGCTTGACACAACCCGGAAACAGCTGACGGTGCTGAAACCAGGCTTGGCACGAGGGAGTACCTGTGACATGAACACTGCCGAGAACCAGCTGGCGGTGCTGGAACCCAGATGCGTTGCCTATTAAAGATTGTCTTCCTAGAGCCCCAACTAGCGGTGTTGGAGCTAAGGGTAAGCAGGGGGAGCAGAGTGTAGGCCGAAGCCTGCACTGGAGGCAGCTTTGTGTCTGCGTTGCGTTTGCAGGACACTTTGCCGGCTACACAGTGGGGGAACAGCTGGCGTTGCTAACAATGGCGTGTGTTTTTCTCTGTGCAGCTAGCACTTGCGGTCAAAAACTAGCGATGTTAGAGCCCGTGTTGAAGCAGGAGGAGGAGGAGAGGAGCAGAGTGTAGGCCGAAGCCTATTTGAACCAATTTCAAAGGAAACCTTTAACCCCCCCTCAGGTGTTACAAAGTACAAGAGACACACCTTGTGCAGTATTAATGCTGCACAAGTGAAAGGTTGCTCTATTAATTTGTCTACTTGCACACGCTGAATGAAAGACGTACACAATTTAGCCCATTCTACAGTCAAACTGTAGTGGATGCGTGACTTGGCTTTTTAAGGAGATGCAGCACAGGTGTCCCAAATAACGCCTTGGTGCTTGGCGCAGCTTCCTGAGCGTTGTTATTTGCTGTACAGGAGTCTGCGCTCTTGTGTTATCCCTTGGCAATGCCCTGTTAGAGCTGCCCGTCTTATGACCTCATTTCATGTTGGCCGGTGCGGTTAACGATGGCCATAAATCCCAGACCCACAGTGCCTTTTCATAAAGTCACACTGCGGTGCTGTGATTCGTGGCCTTGAGCAGTAAATATTTTGGCCGCTCACACACGTCCTTACACCTGCTTCAGACTGGGCAGCCTCAGCTGATCCCTTATCGCATGCCGCGGCCATGAGGCCGCACAGTCAGCAGAAGGCGGAATGAGGGGAGTGAAGACAGGGGAACATATGCACTGCTCGTGCCCATCAATCACACACTCGCAGTCAAAATATATGAGACAACGGGGGGCGTTGTGTCGGGCAGGGGGGACGCACAGGCACAGCCAGCCAACCAATGATGTCAGGAGACGGGCAGCGCTAACAATGGGGGTGCTGCGTGTCATTAAAAAGGAAAGTCACACCTCAGGGACATTGTAATGGTCTGTAATGAGACACATTTTGTACTTGTTGAGTTCCACGTGTGCAAGGAGAAAAAGTCAGCCACCTTGTACAAATGCAGCAGTACTGCTGTACAAGGTGGCTGTTATACATAGAAACACCTGGGGGGGTGGGGGGCAGGCTCCCTTCAATTTCAGTTCATGTGCCTGCGTGGCGTTTGCAGGACACGTTGCCAGCTACACAGCAGGGGAACAGCTGGCGGTGCTGAACCCCACTAACACATTGGCTGGTGTTTTTCTCTGTGCAGCTAGCATGTCCGGGCAGAAACTGGCGTTGTTTGAGCCCAGGGTCAGCAGGAGGAGGAGAGGAGCAAAGTGTAGGCCGAAGCCTGCACTGGTGGCAGCTTTTGTTCAGTTGTGCCAGCGTGGCTTGTGCTGGACACGATGCCGACTACACAGCAGGGGAACAGCTGGCGGTGCTGAACCCCACTAACACATTGGCTGGTGTTTTTCTCTGTGCAGCTAGCATGTCCGGGCAGAAACTGGCGTTGTTTGAGCCCAGGGTCAGCAGGAGGAGGAGAGGAGCAAAGTGTAGGCCGAAGCCTGCACTGGTGGCAGCTTTTGTTCTGTTGTGCCAGCGTGGCTTGTGCTGGACACGTTGCCGACTACACAGCAGGGGAACAGCTGGCGTTGCTGAACCCCACTAACACATTGACTGGTGTTTTTCTCTGTGCAGCTAGCAGTTCCGGGCAAAAACTAGCGGTGTTTGAGCCCAGGGTCAGCAGGAGTAGTAGAGGAGCAGAGTGTAGGCCGAAGCCTAGTTGAACCAATTTCAAAGGTTACCTTTAACCCCCCCCTCAGGTGTTGCAAGGTACAAGAGCCACACCTTGAACAGCATTAATGATGCACAAGTCAAAGGTTGCTCTATTTAATTTTGCTCCTTGCACACGCTGAATTAAACACGTACACTATTTAGCCCATTATACTGTCAAACAGTAGTGGAGGCGTGACTAGTCTACTAGTCTTTTTAAGGAGACGCAGCACAGGTGTACAAATTTACACCTAGGTGCTGTGCGCAGATTCCTTACCGTTGTTATTTGCAGTATAGGAAACTGCGCTCTTGTGTTATCCCTTGGCAATACCCTGTTAGTGCAGGCCGTCTCATGACCTCATTTCATGTTGGCCGGTGCGGTTAACGATGGCCATAAATCCCAGACCCACAGTGGCTTTTCCTAAAGTCACACTGCGGTGCTGGGATTCGTGGCCTTGTGCAGTAAATATGTTCGCCGCTCACACATGTCCTTACACCTGCTTCAGACTGGGCGGCCTCAGCTGATCCCTTATCGCATGCCGCGGCCATGAGGCCGCACAGTCAGAAGAAGGCGGAAGGAGGGGAGTGAAGACAGGGGAACATATGCACTGCTCGTGCCCATCAATCACACACTCGCAGTCAAAATATATGAGACAACGGGGGGCGTTGTGTCGGGCAGGGGGGACGCACAGGCACAGCCAGCCAACCAATGATGTCAGGAGACGGGCAGCGCTAACAATGGGGGTGCTGCGTGTCATTAAAAAGGAAAGTCACACCTCAGGGACATTGTAATGGTCTGTAATGAGACACATTTTGTACTTGTTGAGTTCCACGTGTGCAAGGAGAAAAAGTCAGCCACCTTGTACAAATGCAGCAGTACTGCTGTACAAGGTGGCTGTTATACATAGAAACACCTGGGGGGGTCGGGGGCAGGCTCCCTTCAATTTCAGTTCATGTGCCTGCGTGGCGTTTGCAGGACACGTTGCCAGCTACACAGCAGGGGAACAGCTGGCGGTGCTGAACCCCACTAACACATTGGCTGGTGTTTTTCTCTGTGCAGCTAGCATGTCCGGGCAGAAACTGGCGTTGTTTGAGCCCAGGGTCAGCAGGAGGAGGAGAGGAGCAAAGTGTAGGCCGAAGCCTGCACTGGTGGCAGCTTTTGTTCAGTTGTGCCAGCGTGGCTTGTGCTGGACACGATGCCGACTACACAGCAGGGGAACAGCTGGCGGTGCTGAACCCCACTAACACATTGGCTGGTGTTTTTCTCTGTGCAGCTAGCATGTCCGGGCAGAAACTGGCGTTGTTTGAGCCCAGGGTCAGCAGGAGGAGGAGAGGAGCAAAGTGTAGGCCGAAGCCTGCACTGGTGGCAGCTTTTGTTCTGTTGTGCCAGCGTGGCTTGTGCTGGACACGTTGCCGACTACACAGTAGGGGAACAGCTAGCGTTGCTGAACCCCACTAACACATCGACTGGTGTTTTTCTCTGTGCAGCTAGCAGTTCCGGGCAAAAACTAGCGGTGTTTGAGCCCAGGGTCAGCAGGAGGAGTAGAGGAGCAGAGTGTAGGCCGAAGCCTAGTTGAACCAATTTCAAAGGTTACCTTTAACCCCCCCCTCAGGTGTTGCAAGGTACAAGAGCCACACCTTGAACAGCATTAATGATGCACAAGTCAAAGGTTGCTCTATTTAATTTTGCTCCTTGCACACGCTGAATTGAACTCGTACACTATTTAGCCCATTATACTGTCAAACAGTAGTGGAGGCGTGACTAGTCTACTAGTCTTTTTAAGGAGACGCAGCACAGGTGTACAAATTTACACCTAGGTGCTGTGCGCAGATTCCTTACCGTTGTTATTTGCAGTACAGGAAACTGCGCTCTTGTGTTATCCCTTGGCAATACCCTGTTAGTGCAGGCCGTCTCATGACCTCATTTCATGTTGGCCGGTGCGGTTAACGATGGCCATAAATCCCAGACCCACAGTGGCTTTTCCTAAAGTCACACTGCGGTGCTGGGATTCGTGGCCTTGTGCAGTAAATATGTTCGCCGCTCACACATGTCCTTACACCTGCTTCAGACTGGGCGGCCTCAGCTGATCCCTTATCGCCTGCCGCGGCCATGAGGACACCCAGTCTGAAGAAGGCGGAAGGAGATGAGTGAACACAGGCAAACATATGCACTGCACATGCCCATCAATCACACCCTCGCTGTTCAAAAAAATAAGACACCGAGGGGCGTTGTTTCGAGCAGGGCAGACGCACAGGCGCAGCCAGCTAACCAATGATGTCAAAAGACGGGCAGCGCTAACAAGGGTGGTGCTGCGTATCATTAGAAAGGAAAGTCACACCTCAGGGACAGTGGAATGGTCTCAATGAGACACATTTTGTACGTGTTGAGTTCCACGTGGGCAAGGAGAAAAAGTCAGCCACCTTGTACAAATGCAGCAGTACTGCTGTACAAGGTGGCTGTTTTACATAGAAACACCTGGGGGTGGGGGGCAGGCTCCCTTCAATTTCAGTTCATGTGCCTGCGTGGCGTTTGCAGGTCACGTTGCAAGCTACACAGCAGGGGAACAGCTGGCGGTGCTGAACCCCACTGACACATTGACTGGTGTTTTTCTCTGTGCAGCTCGCATGTCCGGGCAAAAACTGGCGGTGTTAGAGCCCAGTGTCAGCAGGAGGAGGAGAGGAGCAATGTGTAGGCCGAAGCCTGCACTGGTGGCAGCTTTTGGTCAGTTGTGCCAGCGTGGCTTGTGCTGGACACGATGCCGGCTACACAGCGGGGGAACAGCTGGCGGTGCTGAACCCCACTAACACATTGGCTGGTGTTTTTCTCTGTGCAGCTAGCACTTCCGGGCAGAAACTGGCGGTGTTTGAGCCCAGGGTCAGCAGGAGGAGGAGAGGAGCAGAGTGTAGGCCGAAGCCTGCACTGGTGGCAGCTTTTGGTCAGTTGTGCCAGCGTGGCTTGTGCTGGACACGATGCCGACTACACAGCAGGGGAACAGCTGGCGGTGCTGAACCTCACTAACACATTGACTGGTGTTTTTCTCTGTGCAGCTAGCAGTTCCGGGCAAAAACTAGCGGTGTTTGAGCCCAGGGTCAGCAGGAGAGGAGCAGAGTGTAGGCCGAAGCCTAGTTGAACCAATTTCAAAGGTTACCTTTAACCCCCCTCAGGTGTTGCAAGGTACAAGAGCCACACCTTGTGCAGCATTAATGCTGCACAAGTAAAAGGTTGCTCTATTTGTTTTGCTCCTTGCACACGCTGACTAAAACACGTACACTATTTAGCCCATTATACTGTCAAACAATTGTGGAGGCGTGACTTGTCTTTTTAAGGAGACGCAGCACAGGTGTCAAAATTTGCACCTAGGTACTGGGCGCAGATTCCTGAGCGTTGTTATTTGCTGTACAGGAGTCTGCACTATTGTGATCCCTTGGCCATGCGCTGTGAGCGCTTCCTGTCTTCTAAACTCATTTCATTTCGGCCGTTGCAGTTAGCGATGGACATGAATCCCAGACCCACAGTGTGTTTTCAAAAAATCACACTGCGTGGCTGGGATTCGTGGCCTTGTGCAGTAAATAGGTTTGCCGCTTACACATGTCCTTACACCTGCTCCAGACTGGGCGGCCTCAGCTGATCCCTTATCGCCTACCACGGCCAGGAGGCCGCACAGTCTGAAGAAGGCGGAAGGAGATGAGTTAAGACAGGCGAACATATGCACTGCTCGTGCCCATAAACCACACCCTCGCTGACAAAATAAATATGACAACGAGGGGCGTTGTTTCTAGCAGGGCGGATGCACAGGCGCAGCCAGCTAACCATGATGACAAAAGACGGGAAACGCTACCAAGGGGGGTGCTGCGTATCATTAGAAAGGAAAGTCACACCTCAGGGACAGTGGAATGGTCTCAATGAGACACATTTTGTACGTGTTGAGTTCCACGTGGGCAAGGAGAAAAAGTCAGCCACCTTGTACAAATGCAGCAGTACTGCTGTACTAGGTGGCTGTTATACATAGAAACACCTGGGGGGGGGTGGGGCCAGGTTCCCTTTAATTTCAGTTCATGTGCCTGCGTGGCGTTTGCAGGTCACGTTGCCGGCTACACAGCAGGGGAACAGCTGGCGTTGCTGAACCCCACTAACACATTGGCTGGTGTTTTTCTCTGTGCAGCTAGCACTTCCGGGCAAAAACTAGCGGTGTTTGAGCCCAGGGTCAGCAGGAGGAGGAGAGGAGCAGAGTGTAGGCCGAAGCCTGCACTGGTGGCAGCTTTTGTTCTGTTGTGCCAGCGTGGCTTGTGCTGGACACGTTGCCGACTACACAGCAGGGGAACAGCTGGCGGTGCTGAACCCCACTGACACATCACCTAGTGTTTTTTCTGTGTAGACAACACTTCCAGGTGGCAACTGACAGTGTTGAAACCCAGGGAATCAAAGAGGAGCAGAGTGTAGGCCGAAGCCTGCAGTGGAGCAAGTTGAAAGGGAACCTTTAACCCCCCCCCAGGCATTTGTTGCTGAAAGAGCCATCTTGTACAGCAGTAATACTGCACATGGAAAATGGTGGCTCCGAAAATTATGCTCCTTGCAAACGCTGAAGTACACACTCATATAATGTGTCCCCTCACACCGTCAAACCATCCCGGAAGTGGGACTTTCCTTTGTAATGTGACACAGCACAGCCGTCATTCCAACCCCCTTGGTGCCGGGCGCCACCTCCTCAACGTTGTTTGGTTCTGTCACGGAGCCCGCGCTGTAATGTTATCCCTTGGCCATGCACAGTTAGCGGTGCCCGTCTTCTGACATCATGTAGGTGTCAGGCTGGCAGTGCCTGTGCGTCCAAGCTGCCCGAGATCCAACCTTGCAGTGTCATCTAATGTAGTCCCACTGCGGGCCAGGGATCCATGGGCATGCGCAGTGCATATCATCGCCTCTCACTCACCTCCTTCTTGCTTCTTCAGACTGTGCGGCGTCACGGACGTGGCATGCTATTAGGGATCAGCTGACGCCGCCTACTCTGAAGAAGCGTGAAGAAGGGGAGTGAGAGGCTAGTATATGCACTGCGCATGGCCATGGATACCAGGCCCACTGTGGGATCACATTAGACGACACTGCAAGGTGGGATTTCGGGCAGCGTGGACGCACAGGCGCAGCCAGGACGACAACAAATGATGTCAGAGGACGGGCAGCGCAAACTGTGCATGGCGAAGGGATAACATAACAGCGCAGGGTCCATGACGGAATCAAACAACGCTAAGGAGGCAGCGCACGGTGCCAAGGGGGTAGCAATGACGGCTGTGCTGCGTCACATTACAAAGGAAAGTCCCACCTCCGGGACGGTTGGACGGTGTGAGGGGACACATTACATGAGTGTGTAGTTCAGCGTTTGCAAGAAGCATAATTTCAAGAGCGACCTTTCCCTTGTGCAGTATTAGTGCTGCACATGGTGGCTCTTTCAGTAACAAACGCCTAGGGGGGGGGGGACAGGTCCCCTTACATTTTAGTTGTGCCAGCGTGGCGGTCGCATGACACGTTGCCGGATACACAGCTGGGGATCAGCTGACGTTACTGAACCCCAATAACAGAGGAGCGACTGTTGACTGTGCACACAGCACTTCCAGGCACCAACTGGCGGTGTTAGAGCCCAGGGACAGCAGGAGGAGCAGATTGGAGGTATTGCCGCACACACAGCTGGGGATCAGCTGACGTTACTGAACCCCAATAAAAGAGGAGCGACTGTTGACTGTGCACACAGCACTTCCAGGCACCAACTGGCGGTGTTAGAGCCCAGGGACAGCAGGAGGAGCAGATTGGAGGTATTGCCGCACACACAGCTGGGGATCAGCTGACGTTACTGAACCCCAATAACAGAGGAGCGACTGTTGACTGTGCACACAGCACTTCCAGGCACCAACTGGCGGTGTTAGAGCCCAGGGACAGCAGGAGGAGCAGATTGGAGGTATTGCCGCACACACAGCTGGGGATCAGCTGACGTTACTGAACCCCAATAACAGAGGAGCGACTGTTGACTGTGCACACAGCACTTCCAGGCACCAACTGGCGGTGTTAGAGCCCAGGGACAGCAGGAGGAGCAGATTGGAGGTATTGCCGCACACACAGCTGGGGATCAGCTGACGTTACTGAACCCCAATAACAGAGGAGCGACTGTTGACTGTGCACACAGCACTTCCAGGCACCAACTGGCGGTGTTATTGCCCAGGGACAGCAGGAGGAGCAGAGGAACAGAGTGTAGGCCGAAGCCTGATTGGAGCAAGTTGAAAGGAAACCTTTAACCCCCCCCCCCAAGACGTTTGTAGCTGGAAGAGCCATCTTGTGCAGCACTAAGGATGCAAAAGGAAAAGGTTGCTCTTTTAATTATGCTCCTTGCAAACACCGAAGTAAACACTAAAAATGTGTCCCTTTATACCGTTAAACCGTTCCGGAGGTGCGAATTTCCTTCGTAATGGGACACAGCACAGCTGTCATTCCTATCCCCTTGATGCCGTGCGCTGCCTCCTCAGCGTTGTTTTAAGCTGTTACGGAGCCTGCGCTGTTCTGTTAGCCCTTGGCCATGCCCAATTAGCGCTGCCTGTCTTCTGACATAATTTGGTGTCAGGCTGTCAGTGCCTGTGCGTCCACGCTGCTCCAGATCCCACCTCGCAGTCTCGTCTAACGTAATCCCACTGCGGGCCTTGGAACCATGGGCATGCACAGTGCATAACCTCGACTCTCACTCCCCTCCTTCCCTCTTCTTCAGACTGTGCGGTGTCACGGCTGTGGCATGCTAGGGATCAGCTGACGGCGCACAGTCTGAAGAAGGCAGAGGGAAATGAGCGAGAGCCCGAGGGGAAGATATGCACTGCGCATGCCCATGGATCCCAGGCCCGCAGTGTGACTCAATCAGAAGACACTGCGAGGCGGGACCTCGGGCAGCGCGGCCGCACAGGCGCAGCCAGCCTGACACCAAATTATGTCAGAAGACAGGCAGCGCAAATAGGGCATGCCCAAGGGATAACAGAACAGCGCAGGCTCCGTGACAGCTTAAAACAACGCTGAGGAGGCAGCGCATGGCACCAAGGGGGTAGGAATGACGGCTGTGCTGCGTCACATTACGAAGGAAAGTCCCAGCTCCGGGACGGTATAACGGTATCAGTGAACACATTTTATAAGTGTTAAGTTCTGCGTGTGCAAAGAGCTAAAAAAAAAGAGCTACCTTTTCCTTGTGCAGCATTACTGCTGCACAAGATGGCTCTTTCAGTAACAAACAACGGGGGGGGGGGGGGGGGGGACAGGTTCCCTTACATTTAGGTTGTTGTGCCAGCGTGGCGGTCGCAGGACACATTGCCGGCTACACAGCTGGGGATCAGCTGACGTTACTGAAACCCAATAACACTGGGTCGTATGTTTTTACTGTGCAGCCTGCACTTCTGAGCCGCAACTGGCGGTGTTGGAGCCCAGGAATAGCAGTTCAGGTGGTAGAAAGATGAACACAGCAGGAGACCTGGATGACACCCAATTACTTAATCAGGCAGAGGAGTGGCAAATTCCTGCGAGATCCAGGCCTGGTTCATTTTCAGGAAAGTAAGCCGGTCAACGTTATCGGAGGATAGTCGCATGCGACGGTCTGTTAGTACACCACCTGCGGCACTAAAGACACGTTCCGATAAGACACTAGCCGCAGGGCAAGCCAGCACCTCCAATGCATACTGGCTTAGCTCTGGCCATGTATCCAGCTTAGAGACCCAAAACTTGAACGGGGAAGAGCCGTCTGGGAGTACAGTAAGAGGGCAAGCCATGTAGTCTGTCACCATCTGACGGAACCGTTGCCTCCTGCTGACTGGAGCCGCCGGTGATGGTGTAGACATTTGGGGCGGGCACACAAAAGTGTGCCAGAGTTGTGCCATACTGGGCTTGCCTTGGGCAGAGGCACTGCTTCTGCTCCCTCTTTGGGCAGAGCCTCCCCCACTGCCTCGACGCACTGAGCTGCTTTGTAAAGCACTAGCAGCACTCCTCTCAGTTGGACAGGAGAAGATGATGGAATTCACCAGTGTGTCGTGGTACTCCCGCAATTTACGCTCCCGGGTCAACGCAGGGATGAGGTTTTGGACGTTGTCCCGGTAGCGAGGATCGAGGAGGGTGAACACCCAATAATCAGGCATGTTGAGAATGTGGTCGATGCTGCGGTCGTTTCTCAGGCACTGCAGCATGAAATCCACCATGTGCTGCAGAGTGCCAACTGGCCCAGAAACGCTGTCCCCTGCTTGAGACATGATCTCTGCCCGCTCGTCATCACCCCACCCTCGCTGTACACACTGACCACTGGACAATTGTGTCGCTCCCTCCTCTGGACGGAGCTCTTCCTCCTCCATTGACTCCTCCTCATCCTCCTCACAAATTGGCCCCTGCGTACCCCTTTGTGAGGAACCACGTGGCGCTGACTCTCCAGAAGCTGATGGAAAAGGTGACTCCTCATCCTCCACCTCTTCCACCACATCATCCCTTAACCCTTGCAAAGTTTGCTGAAGCAGGCAGATAAGGGGGACAGTCATGCTGACTAGTGCATCATCTGCACTTGCCATCCGCGTGGAATAATCAAAAGGACGCAAAACCTGGCAGACGTCCTTCATAGTGGCCCACTCTGTGGTTGTGAAGTCTGATCGGCGCTGACTGCGACTTCTTTGCGCCTGATGCAGCTGGTACTCCATAACTGCTTGCTGCTGCTCACACAACCGCTCCAACATATGTAACGTGGAATTCCACCGGGAAGGTAGGTCACATATGATGCGGTGTTCCGGAAGGCGGAATCGGCGCTGCAGAGCAGCAATGCGGGATCTGGCCAAGCTGGAACGCCGCAAGTGAGCACACTCTAGGCGGACCTTGTGCAGCAGGGCATCAAGATCCGGATAGTCCCTCAGAAAACTCTGCACAACCAAATTGAGCACATGTGCCAGACATGGGATATGAGTGAGGTTGCCAAGGGCCAAAGCTGCCACCAGATTTCGGCCATTGTCACACACTACCATGCCTGGCTGGAGATTCGCTGGCAGTAACCACACATCGCTCTCCTGCTTGATGGCATTCCAGAGCTCCTGCGCTGTGTGGCTTCGATGCCCCAATGAAACTAGTTTCAAGACGGCCTGCTGACGTTTGGCCACGGCTGTGCTCATGTCGGTCATAGGTAAACGTTCACGGGTCCATGTGGAGGTGGACTGTGACGGATCCTGCAGAGAGGAATCAGAGGAACTGGTGTAAGAGGAGGAGTTGATGCGTACAGACTGGATTCCTGCAATCCTTGGAGTGGGCAGGACACGTCCTGCGCCACTCGCACGATCTGTACCTGGCTCAACAACATTAACCCAATGGGCAGTGAGGGAAACATATCGCCCCTGTCCATGCTGACTGGTCCACGCATCGGTGGTGAGGTGGACCTTGCTACTGACGGCGTTCAGTAGCGCATGTTTTATGTTTGCCTCAACATGCCTGTGCAGGGCAGGGACAGCCTGCCTGCTGAAGTAAAAGCGGCTGGGCACCTTGTACTGTGGGACTGCCAATGCCATCAAGTCACGGAAGCTGTCAGTCTCCACCAGCCTGAACGAGAGCATTTCCAGGGACAACAGTTTGGCAATGCCTGCATTCAGAGCCTGTGCTCGGGGGTGGTTGGCCGAGAATGCCCGTCTTTTCTCCCATGCCTGGACTACCGATGGCTGTAGAGTAGACTGGGAGTGTGAGGATGACTGGGAAGGTGGTGCTGTGGGTGGAATTACACTAGGTCTCTGGACAACAGTGGAGGAAGAGGCAACACGAGATGAAGAGGTGGTAGCTGCCGCTGTTGGTTGGCCTACGTCTTCACTGTGTTTCTGTAACTCCACCGCGTGCCTGTTCCGCACATGTTTCCACATATTTGTGGTATTGAGGTTGCTGACACTTTTACCTCTTTTTACTTTCTGATGACACAGCTTGCATTTGACAAAAGAAATGTCATCTGCAACTGTGTCAAAAAAGGACCAGGCACTGCAAGTCTTGGGAGCGCCCTTTTTGGCTTTGGAAAGAGACAGGCTCCTAACGGGTGCCAAAGTGGAGGCTACAGGCTCCGCAGTCTTCCCCCTCCCTCTCCCTCTTTGGCCCGTAAGGGGAAGCTCTTCCTCAGAGCTGCTCCCACCACCTTCCTGTTCCTCACGCCACGATGGGTCAAGGACCTCATCATCTCCACTACCCTCTGCCACCAACTGCTCCTCCTGGGTAGTCTCGGCAGCACAGTACGCATCAGAAAGCGGCACCTGAGTTTCATCATCAGATGCGTACTGCGCTGTGGTCACCGGAGGCACTGGCCCACCTGCCTCTTCAGAGTCAGAGAGATAAAGCTTTTGGGCATCACTGCACACTGCCTCTTCTTCCATTTCTCCAATGCTGCTTGGCTGGCCCCCTGTTTCCAAGCCAAGAGATTCAGAGAACAGAAGTAGAGACGGCTCCTGTCCTGGGCTCTCTGACTGCCTGGCCAATTTGGCAGGTGGTGAAGAGACAGATGGCTGCTCTCCAGTGCTCTGTGCCTGAGAGGATGTGGCACTAACTGAAGTCGATGCCGAGGCGTTAGCTGCCATCCACCCGACAACGGCTTCAATTTGGTCTTCACGTAGCAGCGGTGCACGGCGCTCTCCGACAAAGCTGCGCATGAAGGACTGTTCCCTGCTGAAACTGAGTGACGACGAGTCACCGGCGCCCGCAGCAGGCACAGAATCACCACGTCCTCCCCCTGCTCCTCTCCCTGCTCCGCGCCCACGCCCACGTGCCTTACTCCCTGCCCTCTTCATCTTGGTTGACAGATAAAGATAAGCAGAAAAGTACTAAGGCCTTAGTGTGCTTATTCCTGAAATGCTCCTCCTAACAGGTGTAAGAAACACTAATGTTGTAAATTGTGGACTAAACTTTATTATTTTTCAAATGTGGCCTACACAAGTGTTAAGTTGTGTTTGGTGAACTTAACTTTTTTTTTGGTGCAGATCGGGCTACAGAGCTAGTTTAAATCACACGGAGACCGTGTAGACAGCCGTAAACGGCGCTGCAAGGCCAAAAAACCCTCCTCTCGGTTATCCTATATAGTGTTTTTCCACTATTTAGCTGGATACGAGTGGAAAGACACTAATAGGAATTTTTTTTTTCAAATTTTAAACTGGCTGCACTATTTGAAAAAAAGGAAATTGTTTTTCAAGGTATGAGGCAGTAACGCACCCTGAGCTGAATCCAACCGGCTATGGCTGCACACAGACTACAGGGCGAGCTGGGCTCACACGGAGACCGTGCAGACAGCCGTAAACGGCGCTGCAAGGCCAAAAAAACCTCCTCTAGGTTATCCTATATAGTGTTTTTCCACTATTTAGCTGGATACGAGTGGAAAGACACTAATAGGAATTTTTTTTTTCAAATTTTAAACTGGCTGCACTATTTGAAAAAAAGGAAATTGTTTTTCAAGGTATGAGCCAGTAACGAACCCTGAGCTGAATCCAACCGGCTATGGCTGCACACAGACTACAGGGCGAGCTGGGCTCACACGGAGACCGTGCAGACAGCCGTAAACGGCGCTGCAAGGCCCAAAAACCCCCCTCTAGGTTATCCTATGTAGTGTTTTTCCACAATAGAGCTGGAGACTGGTGGAAAAACACTAATAGGAAATTTGAGAAAAAATGTGCAGCAGGCTGCACTAAGAGCAAAAAAGGACAACTGTGTGAGGCAGTGTGAACCCCCCCTGAGCTGAATACAACCGGGTATATGGCTGCACACAGACTACAGAGTGAGCTGCACACACACACACACACACACAGAGACCTTGCAGAACGCTGTTAAAACAGCGCTGCAAGGCAAGAGCAAGGTGAACAGTGAAGAACACACAGCGTTTTGCTAAATTAGCCTTTGGAAAGGAAAATAAAGCAATTAGCTAGCTCGACTGGCCCTCAGTTAGAACACAGCGTCCTGTCCCTAACTGAAATCACAGCAGAGTGAGCGCAAAATGGTGGCAGCGTTTTTTATAGTGCAGAGTGACATCATTTCAGCAGCCAATCCAAGCCTTGCCAGTACTTACATGCCCACCATGCTAAACAGGATGTGCCCACACTTCCAATCATTCCTCATTGGCTGCTGCGTTCAGTTTGAATTCTGGGAACTTCCGATTCCGGTATCCGATACGCGGGAAGTATCGGAATTCGGTATCGGAATTCCGATACCGCAAATATCGGCCGATACCCGATACTTGCGGTATCGGAATGCTCAACACTATTCATGATGTATAATGGGCCCCATACATTGCTCCATACAGTATAACGGGTCCCATATATTGCTCCATATAAAATATAATGGCCCTATACAGTGCTTCATACAGTATAATGGGCCTCATATAGTGCTCTACACAGCATAATAGGCCACATAAATTGCTCCATACAGTATATAATGGTCCCAAATAATGCTCAATACAGTATAATGTGCTCCATACCGAATAATGACCCCATATATTGCTCCATACAGAATAATGGCTCAATATAATGCTCCATAAAGTATATTGAACCATATATAATGTTCCATACAGTATAGTGGCCCCATATAATGCTCCATACAGTATATTATGGCCCCTTGTAATGCAACATAGTTATAATGTATTATTATTGTTATAGACTATTATTATTATTATTATTATTATTATTATTATGGCCCCATATATTGCTCCATGTACTATTTAATGGCACCATTTATTGCTCCATTCAGTACAATTGGCCCCATATATGGCACCATGTAGTATATCATGGCCCTATACACTGTTCCATACAATATAATGAGCCCCATATAATGCTCTAAACAGTATAATGGGCCCAATATAATTCTCGGTACAGAATAATAGCTTCATACATTGCTCCATATAGAAAAATGTCCTCATATAATGCTCCATAGAGTATAATTGGCCCCATTTAATGCTTCATGCAGAACATGGGTCCCCTTTCTGCCTCACTTAATTTTTTGTGGGGGAAATTTTAATAGATATGAGGAATCAGGTGGAAGTATTACTATATATGGTAGAAATAGGGGGCATTATTATCATGTTTGGGGAACTCAGGAGGAGTAGGGTGCCAATATTACTTTACGAGGAGCTATTCGGCAAACATTTTTATTAGCTATTGGAGGAAACAGGGTTTTTTCGAAGTATATAGGGGGACTCAGAGGGCACATAGGAAATTATTTAAATGAGTGAGTTCACTTCCGAAAAGTGTTTCAAAATTTTTCTGGATTCAAGTACTTACCCATATAGTATTACATGCTCTGTGGTACATTTTGTTTGTATCTAACAGTCAAAAAAAGCTTTAAAAAAGTTTCTGGATTCAACTACCCACTCATATAGTATTACATGCTCTATGGTATGTTTCGTGATTAAAAAAACACTTTAAAACAAGCATTTAAATTTTTTTTCTGGATTCAATTACTCATCCATACAGTATTATGTGGTCTGTGGTACATTTCATTTGCATCTAACATATAGAAAAAGAGTTGAAACATTTTTCTGGATTCAGTTACTAAACTATATAGTAATACTTGCTCTGTGATTCCTTTTGGTGTAATAAAACACTTTCAAAAAGCCTTTAACCCCTTTCTGACCTCGGACGGGATAGTACGTCCGAGGTCAGATCCCCTGCTTTGATGCAGGGCTCCGCGGTGAGCCCGCATCAAAGCCGGGACATGTCAGCTGTTTTGAACAGCTGACATGTGCCCTTAATAGGCGCGGGCAGAATCGCGATCTGCCCGCACCTATTAACTAGTTAAATGCCGCTGTCAAACGCAGACAGCGGCATTTAACTACCGCTTCCGGCCGGGCGGCCGGAAATGACATCATCGCCGACCCCCGTCACATGATCGAGGGTCGGCGATGCATCAGGATGGTAACCATAGAGGTCCTAGAGACCTCTATGATTACTGATCACCGGTGGCTGTGAGCGCCACCCTGTGGTCGGCGCTCACAGCACACCTCCATTTCTGCTACATAGCAGCGATCAGCAGATTGCTGCTATGTAGCAGAGGCGATCGAGTTGTGCCTGCTTCTAGCCTCCCATGGAGGCTATTGAAGCATGGCAAAAGTAAAAAAAAAAAGTTCACCCCCCTTTTGCCCCAATCCAAATAAATCAATAAAAAAAATATAAAATCTACACATATTTGGTATCGCCACGCTCAGAATCGCCCGATCTATCAATTAAAAAAAAGCATTAACCTGATCGCTAAACGGCGTAGCGAGAAAAAAATTCGAAACGCCAGAATTACGTTTTTTAGGTCGCCGCGACATTGCATTAAAATGCAATAACGGGCGATCAAAAGAATATATCTGCACCAAAATGCTATCATTAAAAACGTCATCTTGGCACGCAAAAA
Source organism: Ranitomeya imitator (assembly GCF_032444005.1). NCBI lineage: Eukaryota > Metazoa > Chordata > Amphibia > Anura > Dendrobatidae > Ranitomeya > Ranitomeya imitator. Next base: position 734,918,144 of record NC_091284.1, on the reverse strand, counting down.
ATAAGCCCTCAACCGACCCCAGATCACGAAAAATGGAGACGCTACGAGTATCGGAAAATGGCGCATTTTTTTTTTTAGCAAAGTTTGGAATTTTTTTTCACCACTTAGATAAAAAATAACCTAGTCATGTTAGGTGTCTATGAACTCGTACTGACCTGGAGAATCATAATGGCAGGTCAGTTTTAGCATTTAGTGAACCTAGCAAAAAAGCCAAACAAAAAACAAGTGTGGGATTGCACTTTTTTTGCAATTTCACCGCACTTGGAATTTTTTTACCGTTTTCTAGTACACGACATGCTAAAACCAATGATGTCGTTCAAAAGTACAACTCGTCCCGCAAAAAATAAGCCCTCACATGGCCAAATTGACGGAAAAATAAAAAAGTTATGGCTTTGGGAAGTAGGGGAGTGAAAAACGAACACGGAAAAACGAAAAATCCCAAGGTCATGAAGGGGTTAAAAATGTTTCTGGATTAAATTACTCACCCATATATTATTACATGGTCTATGGTACATTTCGGTAGTATATAACACTTCCAAAGAGAATTTAAAAATTTTCATGGATTCAATTCCTCATCCATACAGTATTACAGTGCTCTGTGGGACATAATGGTGGTATTCAGCAAAAAATGCTTTGTCTGCTGCAAGTGACCTAATTTTTTATTTATATTAAGAATAAACTTGTTTTCAAGGGACATAGCCATTACAAAATGTGTAAGGCGTGCAGTAAGTAACAGGGAAGTAAAAGAGCTGATGATTGTGCACGCAGACACTGAGCAGGTGGGGCAGGTGCGACTATGCCTGGTGCTGGAGAAGAAGAAACATGCCCATCCTCGACACATAGTTTCCTGCCCTACTTTGCAAGGAGGCACAGTCCACCACTTCCCTAGTCAGAGCAGTGCAAAAAGGTTGTCGGTTGGATAGCAAATAATGCTTCCAGCATGCTTGGCAGCACCACCCAGTCTTCCACACCATCAAATTTCACCAGTCAACAGCCTGGATCACTTCATCTTCACCCTGATCCTCCTTCCTCCCACCAGGTTGAAACCCAGGAGACTAATGAACTAAGACACTCACAGGATGTAGGATTTACTATGACTCATGGTGGCAGCAGTCATTCAGTACTCAGTCCCCAGCTGCCACTTTTTCTTCCCATGTGGCATCCCTGCCTTTTACTAGCACATGTCAAGGAGCATCCCTCGTGCCTTTACCAACACAGTTACTGGGATTGTCCACGACCAACAGATGGACAAGTGCTTGAGGGACATTACATTTCCCTGATGGCACACTGGGTGAACATTTTGGAGGCTGCGGCTGAATCCCACAAAGGCACGCACATGTGTATCGATGCCGAAGATTGCTGGCCCTACGTCTATCAAGATTTCCTCCACTTCCTACCTCAGTCATTGCACCCCCTTCTGCTTCCCCTCATCCTCATCCTCCATCTTTATAGCCTTATCTCAGAGCATGTCATCCATATCAGCCAGAATCTCTGTAGCACTGCTTCAGCAAAGCAGAAACAGACTCTCCTGAAGTAAATTTGTCTAGGAGACAAACTGTGCACCGCAGCAGAGTTACTTAAAGGAATAACAGACCAGAAAGATCTATGGCTTTTGCCGCTGAACCTCCAACCAGGCATGTGATAATGGTTGTACCATGCTTGGCATACATTCTTAACATGGTAGTTCAGCAGTTTTTTAAAACCTACTCAGATTTGCCAGAGCTTCTGGTCAAGGTATGACACATCAGTGCCCATTTCTGAAAGTCTGGTTACTCAGTCTCGGCAGTAGGTAATCCTATCTGTCCTAATCATAGAGTCCCCTATCACCAACATCTGTCCGGCTTCTGCTGCCCTCCTAATTAACTCAGGTGTTGCCAAAAAAACAGAAGCTTCCAAACACATGACTTCATGATATGGGCAGTCCAGAATTGTTTAAATGCATACTAAGCTTAGTGTATGTAAACTTTTGACATTGCTGTAAGTAATAAAAATGCCTTAAAACATGCTCTCTCACTCATTATAATGGCATTTGGAAAATATTAATAATTATGGTAATCCTAATTGACCTAAAATGGGAAAGGTTTATTCTGATTTCATGTCAGATATTGAGAAAAACACACCTATGTGTCTTTTTACATAGTGTTATGTAAACTTCTGGTTTCAACTGTATATATACAGGTGCTTCTCACAAAAATAGAATGTCATGAAAAAGTTAATTTATTTCAGTTCTTCAATACAAAACGTGAAACTCATATTATATAGAGTCATTGCAAACAGAGTGATTTATTTCAAGTGTTTAATTCTGTTAATGTTGATGATTACGGCTTACAGCCAATGAAAACCCAAAAGTCATTATCTCAGTAAATTAGAATAATTAACAAAATAAACCTGCAAAGGCCACCTAAGCGTTTTAAAAGGTCCCTTAGTGATAGGGGTCGAGTTCCCGCCTCTGCACAGGGGGAATCTCGAGCCATCTCCTCTGCTGTCTTCCATTCTTCTTCAGCTGCAGTGGAGCCTGCTCAGCGGAGGCGTTGGTCCCAGCGTCTGGCTCAGCCTGATACGGTGTGGCTGGTTACTTCTGCCTTTCCAGGCTCAGCCATTGTAGCCAGTACTGGTCAGCGGCGAGCAGACGTCTCTGGGACCAAGTCCTGCTTTTCCCCTTCTGAGCATGCCCAGGGTAAGACCTCTCATTGGAGGTCGGGGGTCACATGCTCAGGTACTACAGCAGCTCCCATTGGTCCTCTATGAAGGTCCTGAAGTTGCTGCAGCTATAAAAGGTTCGCATGGCCGCACGGCTATGAACTAGTATCAACTAAATTGTGTGTTCAGCGCCAGTGTGGTCTTATGTATGCGGTTTCAGAGTTCGGCTGAAATAAGCCCCTAGAATACTGGCACCTCCGGTGATGAGTTTTGTGTGAGTGATTCAGGGCCGGCTGAAATAAGCCCCTAGAATACTGGCACCTCCGGTGAGTTTTGCGTGTGCTATTTTGACTGCATGACCACTGTTCACTCTATTTGGTAGCTGTGTTCCTCTGTGAGGTTTACAGGGCACAGTGTTCTCTTGTCTGAAGTGTCTCTGTGAAGTAACAGAGTTCACTTATACCACCATATAGTACCGTCACTTACTAGCAGCAGGTTTTACTCTTGCATGGTGGACTGCAGGTTGCGAACGCACCTATTACTTTATAAAGAAATATTTGGTGCATTCCGCCAAACCCTAACACTTAGTCTGTTTCAGTAGGCTCCACAATCATGGGGAAGACTGCTGACTTCACAGATGTCCAAAAGGCAGTCATTGACACACTCCAAAAGGAGGGTAAGCCACCAAAGGTCATTGCCAAAGAAGCTGGCTGTTTAGAGAGTGCTGCATTCAAGCATATTAATGGGAAGTTGAGTGGAATGAAAAGTGTGGTAGAAAAAGGTGCCCGAGCAACTGGGATAACTGCAGTTTTGAAAGGATTGTTAAGAAAAGGCCATTCAAAAATTTAGGGGAGATTCACAAGATGTGGACTACTGCTGGAGTCATTGCTTCAAGAGCCACCACACACAGACGTATTCAAGACATGGGCTGCATGTCGCATTCCTTGGGTCAAGCCACTCATGACCAATAGACAACGCCAGAAGCATCTTACCTGGGCTGTGGAGAAAAAGAACTGGATTGTTGCTCAGTGATCCATGGTGCTGTTTTCAGATTAAAGTAAATTTTGCCTTTCATTTGGAAATCAAGGTCCCAGAGTCGGGAGGAAGAGTGGAGAGGCACACAGTCCAAGCTGCTTGAGGTCTAGTGTGAAGTTCACACAATCAGTGATGGTTTGGGGAGCCATGTCATCTGCTGGTGTAGGTCCACTGTGTTTTATCAAGACCAAAGGCAGCGCAGCTGTCTACCATGACATTTTAGAGCATTTCATATTTCCCTCTGTAGACAAGCTTTTTGGAGATGGAAAAGTAATTCTCCAGCAGCACTTGGCACCTTTCCACACTGCCAAAAGTACCAATACCTGGTTTAAAAGGAACAGTATCACGGTGCTAGATTGGCCAGCAAACTCACCTGACCTTAACCCCATAGTGAGAGGTATTGCCAAGAGGAAGATGAGAGACACCAGACCCAACAATGTGTCATGGTTCTGGATGGGAATTCTTTTTCCCGTCCTGGGCTCTATGGAGGTAACCTTGCTGGCCTTCCACTGGATTGGGGAGGGCGATATTAACCCGCCCTTCTGTTCGGTTTTTGTCAGTCATAGTTTTGTCCTCGGCTGAGCAGCTGAACTTGCTACACTTTTGTATACTGTTCGTTCCCGTGTGCTTGCCCTTTGGATAATCCAGCTTGTCCTTTGTTTTTGTGCCTGCGCTCTGATTCTGTACCTTGTAATATTTTCCAAATGCAGGAATAATGAGTGAGAGAGAATGTTTCTGCAATTCTTTGGTTCTGATCTCTGGCTTGCCCTCTAACTACCCTCCTTGTCTGTACCCTTGGTTACTGCGTGCCTGCCCGGTTAACTGACTTCAGCTTGTATTTGACCATCCTTCAGTCTGTGCCCTCAGATACTGTGTTACCCTCTGGCTATCGAACCCGGCTTGTCTGACCTCTCTTTTTCCCTATCTCCTGGCTCCATCGGCTCTCACTTGCATTTTTACCTTACCTTGCACGGAGGTTAGCTCCTCCTCCAGCCACTTCCCCAGTGGTCACATTTGCCAGGTCCTTTTAGTGTTGCGGCAGCATGTTCTCAGCAGCTGTTGCACGCTTATGTTTGTTACTGCCGTCTCCTCACTCATTTCCATTAGTGTCCATTCCCTGGGCACTATCTGTGTGTCCTGTTATGATCAGGTAATTCAGAACCACAATGGACATTGAAGTTCAGAGCACACAAAGTGACCTGACAATTACCAAAAACAATGACGAGCTCTGAGACGTGGGAACTCTGCTGACCGCAATCCCTAATCCTAACACACCACACTAGAGGTAGCCGTGGATTGCGCCTAACGCTCCCTATGCAACTCGGCACAGCCTGAGAAACTAACTAGCCCTGAAAATATAAAAATAAGCCTACCTTGCCTCAGAGAAATTCCCCAAAGGAAAATGCAGCCCCCCACATATAATGACTGTGAGTAAGATGAAAATACAAACACAGAGATGAAATAGATTTAGCAAAGTGAGGCCCGACCTACTGAATAGACCGAGGATAGGAAAGATAGCTTTGCGGTCAACACAAAAACCTACAAACAACCACGCAGAGGGGCAAAAAGACCCTCCGCACCGACTAACGGTACGGAGGTGCTCCCTCTGCGTCTCAGAGCTTCCAACAAGCAAGAAAAACCAATAAAGCAAGCTGGACAGAAAAAATAGCAAGCAAAAATAACACAAGCAAAACTTAGCTTATGCAGGATAGACAGGCCACAGGAACGATCCAGGAGGAAGCAAGACCAATACTAGAACATTGACTGGAGGCCAGAATCAAAGCACCAGGTGGAGTTAAATAGAGCAGCACCTAACGACTTAACCTCATCACCTGAGGAAGGAAACTCAGAAGCCGCAGTACCACTCTCATCCACCAAGGGAAGCTCATAGACAGAACCAGCCGAAGTACCACTCTCGACCACAGGAGGGAGCTTGGCCACAGAATTCACAACAGTACCCCCCCCCCTTGAGGAGGGGTCACCGAACCCTCACCAGAGCCCCCAGGCCGACCAGGATGAGCCACATGAAAGGCACGAACCAGATCGGCAGCATGGACATCAGAGGCAAAGACCCAGGAATTATCTTCCTGACCATAACCTTTCCACTTAACCAGATACTGGAGTTTCCGTCTCGAAACACGAGAATCCAAAATCTTCTCCACTATATACTCCAATTCCCCTTCAACCAAAACCGGAGCAGGAGGATCAATAGATGGAACCACAGGTGCCACGTATCTCCGCAACAATGACCTATGGAACACGTTATGGATGGAAAAAGAAGCTGGAAGAGTCAAACGAAAAGGCACAGGATTAAGAACCTCAGAAATCCTATATGGACCAATGAAATGAGGCTTAAATTTAGGAGAGGAAACCTTCATAGGAATATAACGAGATGACAACCAAACCAAATCCCCAACACGAAGTCGGGGACCCACACAGCGCCTGCGGTTAGCGAAACGTTGAGCCTTCTCCTGGGACAAAATCAGATTGTCCACTACATGAGTCCAAATCTGCTGCAACCTATCCACCACAGTATCCACACCAGGACAGTCAGAAGACTCAACCTGCCCTGAAGAGAAACGAGGATGGAACCCAGAATTGCAGAAAAACGGCGAAACCAAAGTAGCCGAGCTGGCCCGATATTAAGGGCGAACTCAGCCAAAGGCAAAAAGGACACCCAATCATTCTGATCAGCAGAAACAAAACATCTCAGATATGTTTCCAAGGTCTGATTGGTTCGTTCAGTCTGGCCATTTGTCTGAGGATGGAAAGCCGAGGAAAAAGACAAATCAATGCCCATCCTAGCACAAAAGGCTCGCCAAAACCTCGAAACAAACTGGGAACCTCTGTCAGAAACGATGTTCTCTGGAATGCCATGTAAACGAACCACATGCTGGAAAAACAACGGCACCAAATCAGAGGAGGAAGGCAATTTAGACAAGGGCACCAAATGGACCATCTTAGAGAAGCGATCACAAACCACCCAAATGACCGACATTCTTTGAGAGACGGGGAGATCCGAAATAAAATCCATAGAGATATGTGTCCAAGGCCTCTTCGGGACCGGCAAGGGCAAAAGCAACCCACTGGCACGAGAACAGCAGGTCTTAGCCCGAGCACAAATCCCACAGGACTGCACAAAAGAACGCACATCCCGCGACAGAGACGGCCACCAAAAGGATCTAGCCACCAAATCTCTAGTACCAAAGATTCCAGGATGACCAGCCAACACCGAACAATGAACCTCAGAGATAACTCTACTCGTCCATTTATCAGGGACAAACAGTTTCTCCGCTGGGCAACGGTCAGGTCTATTAGCCTGAAATTTTTGCAGCACCCGCCGCAAATCAGGGGAGATGGCAGACAAAATTACCCCCTCTTTGAGAATACCCGCCGGCTCAGACAAACCCTGAGAATCGGGCACAAAACTCCTAGACAGGGCATCCGCCTTCACATTTTTAGAGCCCGGAAGGTACGAAACCACAAAGTCAAAACGGGAGAAAAACAGCGACCAACGAGCCTGTCTAGGATTCAACCGTTTGGCAGACTCGAGATAAGTCACGTTTTTGTGATCAGTCAAGACCACCATGCGATGCTTAGCTCCTTCAAGCCAATGACGCCACTCCTCAAATGCCCACTTCATGGCTAGCAACTCTCGATTGCCAACATCATAATTTCGCTCAGCAGGCGAAAATTTCCTGGAAAAGAAGGCGCATGGTTTCATCACCGAGCAATCAGAACTTCTCTGCGACAAAACAGCCCCTGCTCCAATTTCGGAAGCATCAACCTCGACCTGGAACGGAAGCGAAACATCTGGTTGGCACAACACAGGGGCAGAAGAAAAACGACGCTTCAACTCCTGAAAAGCTTCCACAGCAGCAGAAGACCAATTGACCACATCAGCACCCTTCTTGGTTAAATCAGTCAACGGTTTAGCAATGCTAGAAAAATTAGCGATGAAGCGACGATAAAAATTAGCAAAGCCCAGGAACTTCTGCAGACTCTTCAGAGATGTTGGCTGAGTCCAATCATAAATGGCCTGAACTTTAACAGGGTCCATCTCGATAGTAGAAGGAGAAAAAATGAACCCAAAAAATGAAATCTTCTGAACACCAAAGAGACACTTTGACCCCTTCACAAACAAAGAATTAGCACGCAGGACCTGGAACACCATTCTGACCTGCTTCACATGAGACTCCCAATCATCCAAGAAGACCAAAATATCATCCAAGTATACAATCAGGAATTTATCCAGGTACTCTCGGAAGATGTCATGCATAAAGGACTGAAACACTGATGGAGCATTAGAAAGTCCGAATGGCATAACCAGGTACTCAAAATGGCCTTCGGGCGTATTAAATGCTGTTTTCCATTCATCACCCCGTTTAATACGCACAAGATTAAACGCACCACGAAGATCTATCTTGGTGAACCAACTAGCCCCCTTAATCCGAGCAAACAAATCAGACAGCAGCGGCAAGGGGTACTGAAATTTGACCGTAATTTTATTTAGAAGGCGGTAATCAATACAGGGTCTCAGCGAACCATCCTTCTTGGCCACAAAAAAGAACCCTGCTCCCAATGGCGACGATGACGTGCGAATATGACCCTTCTCCAAAGACTCCTTCACGTAACTCCGCATAGCGGCGTGCTCAGGTACAGATAAATTAAACAGTCGACCCTTAGGACACTTACTACCAGGAATCAAATCGATAGCACAATCACAATCCCTATGCGGAGGTAGGGCATTGGACTTGGGCTCATCGAATACATCCCGGTAATCAGACAAGAACTCTGGGACCTCAGAAGGGGTAGATGATGAGATAGACAAAGATGGAACATCACCATGTACCCCCTGACAACCCCAGCTGGACACAGACATTGATTTCCAATCTAATACTGGGTTATGGACTTCTAGCCATGGCAACCCCAACACGACCACATCATGCAGATTATGCAACACCAGAAAGCGAATATCCTCCTGGTGCGCAGGAGCCATGCACATGGTCAGCTGGGTCCAATACTGAGGCTTATTCTTGGCCAAAGGCGTAGCATCAATTCCTCTCAATGGAATAGGACACTGCAAGGGCTCCAAGACAAACCCACAGCGCCTAGCAAACTCCAAGTCCATCAAATTCAGGGCAGCGCCTGAATCCACAAATGCCATGACAGAATAGGAAGACAAAGAGCAGATCAAAGTAACGGACAAAAGAAATTTCGACTGTACCGTACCAATGGTGGCAGACCTAGCGAACCGCTTAGTGCGCTTAGGACAATCGGAGATAGCATGAGTGGAATCACCACAGTAGAAACACAGCCCATTCTGACGTCTGTGTTCTTGCCTTTCAGCTCTGGTCAAAGTCCTATCGCACTGCATAGGCTCAGGTTCATGCTCAGATAATACCGCCAAATGGTGCACAGATTTACGCTCGCGCAAGCGTCGACCGATCTGAATGGCCAAAGAAATAGACTCATTCAGACCAGCAGGCATAGGAAATCCCACCATGACATCCTTAAGGGCTTCAGAGAGACCCTTTCTGAAAATAGCTGCCAGCGCACATTCATTCCATTGAGTGAGCACGGACCACTTTCTAAACTTCTGACAATAAATCTCTATCTCATCCTGACCCTGACACAGAGCCAGCAAATTTTTCTCTGCCTGATCCACTGAATTAGGTTCGTCTTACAGCAATCCGAGCGCCAGAAAAAACGCATCAATATTACATAATGCAGGATCTCCTGGCGCAAGGGAAAATGCCCAGTCTTGAGTGTCGCCACGTAATAAAGAAATAATGATCTTAACTTGTTGTACTGGGTCACCAGAGGAGCAGGGTTTCAAAGCCAGAAATAGTTTACAATTATTTTTAAAATTCAAAAACTTTGCTCTATCTCCAGAAAATAACTCAGGAATAGGAATCTTAGGTTCTAACATAGGATTCTGAACCACTAAATCTTGAATATTCTGTACATTTATAGTGAGATTATCCATCAAAGAGAACAGACCTTGAATGTCCATGTCCACACCTGTGTTCTGAACCACCCTGATGTAAAGGGGAAAAGAAAGACAGAACACAGTGCAAAGAAAAAAAAATGGTCTCAGAACTTCTCTTTTCCCTCTATTGAGAAGCATTAGTACTTTGGGCCTCCAGTACTGTTATGATCAGGTAATTCAGAACCACAATGGACATTGAAGTTCAGAGCACACAAAGTGACCTGACAATTACCAAAAACAATGACGAGCTCTGAGACGTGGGAACTCTGCTGACCGCAATCCCTAATCCTAACACACCACACTAGAGGTAGCCGTGGATTGCGCCTAACGCTCCCTATGTAACTCGGCACAGCCTGAGAAACTAACTAGCCCTGAAGATAGAAAAATAAGCCTACCTTACCTCAGAGAAATTCCCCAAAGGAAATGGCAGCCCCCCACATATAATGACTGTGAGTAAGATGAAAATACAAACACAGAGATGAAATAGATTTAGCAAAGTGAGGCCCGACTTACTGAATAGACCGAGGATAGGAAAGATAGCTTTGCGGTCAACACAAAAACCTACAAACAACCACGCAGAGGGGCAAAAAGACCCTCCGCACCGACTAACGGTACGGAGGTGCTCCCTCTGCGTCTCAGAGCTTCCAGCAAGCAAGAAAAACCAATAAAGCAAGCTGGACAGAAAAAATAGCAAGCAAAACTAACACAAGCAAAACTTAGCTTATGCAGGATAGACAGGCTACAGGAACGATCCAGGAGGAAGCAAGACCAATACTAGAACATTGACTGGAGGCCAGGATCAAAGCACCAGGTGGAGTTAAATAGAGCAGCACCTAACGACTTAACCTCATCACCTGAGGAAGGAAACTCAGAAGCCGCAGTACCACTCTCATCCACCAAAGGAAGCTCATAGACAGAACCAGCCGAAGTACCACTCTCGACCACAGGAGGGAGCTTGGCCACAGAATTCACAACAGTGTCCATCACAACGGCACGTGTGTGTGCGGTCACATTATGCAGATGAGCTGAAGGCTGCTATCAAAGCAACATGGGCTTCCTTAACACCTCAGCAGTGCCACACGCTGATAGCCTCCATGCCACACCGTATTGATGCAGTAATTGATGCAAAAGGAGCCCCGAGTGCATTTTCTGAACATACATTTCAGTTTTTAAGCTGTTGTTATAAAGTATTCCAATAAACTGAGATAATGACTTTTGGGTTTTCATTGGCTGTAAGCCATAATCATCAACGTTAACAGAAATAAACAATAGATCACTGTTTGTAATGACTATATAATATATGAGTTTCACTTTCTGTATTGAAGAATTGAAATAAATTAACTTCTTGATGATTTTCTAATTTGTGAGAAGCACCTTTATATATATATATGTAAAGTTATCATTCTTGAACAAACATTACATGATTTTGTGCCACAGCCGATACCACTCTGTATTTCAACTTTCCAATTCATTCCATTGCCTGCACTTTACCACTGTATCTTTTAATGTTTGCCATCCACTTATTCCCATAGGACATTGGACCACTTAGAATACTCACCTGCTTAATGAAGCTTAATACGATGCTAAACGATTATTACATACTAAAGCTGCTGTTTGCTTTCATGTTCACTTTAATCAATGCACTTAAAGGGAATCTGTCGTTTAAGATGTCATGATCCTCCGATCCCCTGCACTAAACATTGAAAAATGTTGAAAAATGTTGTTCGATAGTAATGCCAGCTCGTATAATTTTCACAATTTTATAGCGTTCTATTCCTGGAATCTAAGCTCGAGTCTTGTGAATGCTTTATTCTTCTAATAGTTTTTGAGGCTGTCGGAGATATGGGCAGATGCCAATAAGCTGTACAACCAGGGCAATTGGTGTAAATAGATCCTGAAAACAAGAATTTTATTATCTTACACACATCACCATTTGTTAACTCAATGCTTCAATGGGAGGATACTTCCTTAATTATACATCTACAACAACAAAGCATAAAGTTTTTCCTTTTAAATCGTACAGAATAAACCTCTCTGTGAGCCCATATGAAATTGGAGACATTTTTGGGGTACCTGATGACTCCATGTTATAGGGTGCCATATTGTTACTCAGTAGTTGTATAGGGCAGTGATTTGTTAGTTTTCATGAGGTGGCACTTCTGGTCCATTCACACCAGTCTTGATGAGGGAGCGTTCTGGAGTCAGACACACCTGATCCATGAAGAGGTGCACGCCTGAGTGGCGTATGCTTCCATGCGCTAACCCAGAAATGTGATTGAGTTTGATGTGCAGTGACGTCATTTCCGAGCTCCACCTAATTTAGCACAGCCGACAAAAACTGGTGTGAAAACCACAAAAGTCACAAAATTTGGGCGCAACTCTGAATAACGCCTAAATTTTGCACCGTTTCAAAACTTTTACCCCAGATTTTTGGGGTGAACGCTTTGATAAATCAGGTCCTCTATGTTTAGGTAACTTATTTGGCAAACTATAACGAATAAGGCTAATTTCATTGACTTATGGAGCCCAAAACTCTGTAATATTTTGAAAGTTGCGTCATACCTTTTGTACATAGAGGAAATGACCAATGCACTAGAATGGGAGATCTATAATGGCCCCATACAGAATGAAACCAATAATATAGCCTTATGAATGAGCAGAGAAGAAGACAATTTTCCCATTTTCATTAAAAATAACCTTATAGAACATATGCCTGTGAGAAGAAAGACAATAATTTTCTTTGATTCACAAGTAACATCTAGATATTGTTTTATATTCAATTTACTATGGCAAACTATTTCGATGAACCAAAAGCGAATACTCACCTCTCTGGCCGTCCCGCTTATTGCTGCTTGATCCTCTTCCTTACATCGCTGCTCACGCCATCTCCAAGACTTACGGCCTCATCTAAGCTCCATAGGTTCATGCAGTGGTGTAACTACAAAGTGAGGGGCCCCGATGTGAACTTTCAAATGCCCCCCCCGCGCCAAAATATTTCCCACCGAAATTCACATTTTCCCTATTAATTTCGCACACTATAGTTTTGTTGCAATGTTCTATAGTCTGAACTAATACTGCCCTGTAATCGCTGAGAAAAATGATTTTATAACTAACATGTCCCTATACTAATTAGGGCGATGTCTTCGGAAGTGCAGACTCTGGGCGTTCATGTCCTCCCTCGCTCTAATTCCAAGCGCACTTCCGGCGTTTGAAATCTGTGTGCTGTTTCTTCCTGGTATGACGCTGCAGTGCGTCATTTCCGGACCTGTGCAGTGTGGGGGTGTATTGGGTGTACTGGTTGGCTCCGGAGCATGCGCACTACACATTCTGATGCTGGCGAGTACACGCAATACTCCCCCACAGTGCACATGCTGGGCTCTGCCCACAGCCGTGTACCATTCTTCCCGACTCGGACATTTACAGCCCGTACACACACGGCTTCACTCCGAGAACCCCGTACATACACGGCTCTGCTCCGTACACCTTGTACACACGCGGCTCTGCTCCGTACACCTTGCACACACGGCTTCGCTCCGAGAACCCCGTACACACACGGCTCTGCTCCATACACCTTGTACACATGCGGCTCTGCTCCGTACACCTTGCACACATGGCTTAGCTCTGAGAACCCCAAACACACGCGGCTCTGCTCCGTACACTTAGTACACACGCGGCAGTGCTCCATACACCTTGTACACATGCAGCTCTGCTCCGTACACCTTGTACACACGCGGCTCTGCTCCGTACACCTTGCACACACGTGGCTCTGCTCCTTACACCTTGCATACACGCGGCTCTGCTCCTTACACCTTGCACACACGTGGCTCTGCGCCTTACACCTTCTACACACGCGGTTCTGCTCCTTACACCCGCTGATCTGCACCGTACACCACACACACACAGCTCCGCTTTGTACACACGATACACACACTTCTCCTCTCCGTCCACCCCGTACACACGCGGCTCCACTCCATATACCTCATAAACACGCAGCACCAGTCCATACACCCCATACATACACGACTCCGCTCACCTCTTTCACCCTCGGCTCAGCTTTGTACACCTCGTACACACCTGACTCCGCTCCGTACACCTTGTACACAATGCTCCACTACACACATACACGGCTCCGTTACATCCACACTGTAAATCCCCTCCTGACCCCACACATAAACATCCCCTCATTCAGCACCATGACAATCAAGCACAGCAAAGTCCTGCATACACTGAGGCCACTGATCATGTGACCCCTGACACATCCCCTCCTGTGACCTCATCACAGGCCCTGTGCACACAGAACAGGTGTGTGTGTGTGTGTGTGTGCGCACACGCATGTGTCAGGTGTAAGCAGCACATCAGCACTCTACAGCCGCTTCACTCACCAGCTGCTCCCTTCCATCTTTGTCAAGCTTCAGTGACACATCCAGCCCTTCTGCTAGGTCACATGTCCTTCACGGACACGCCCACTCGCCGCAGACTGCTGGAAGTCTGGGGAAACTGCCCATTGTGGGCATGGCCAGCAGGGTGCTTGACTTGTCTGCTTGTTTGCTGGACTGGGCGGGCCCCTAACCACTCGGACCCAGTCGCAGCTGCGACCCCTGCGACCGCAGTTGTTACGCCCCTGGGTCCATGTGCATCATAACGTTGTGTCTTTATTAACCTCCAAGGCCTAGATGTGGCCGGAAGTGCTCTTATATAAAGAAAAGGCCAGCAATGTGGTGTCCAATGGTGGAAAATAGAGGACCGGATTTCAGGGGTCGAGCAGCAGGGTGGCTGGAGCGATCAGTCGTGAGGTGAGTATAAGTTATTTTGTTTTCCCTGCCCTGTTCTAACTTACATACATATTTGGATTACGAACAAACCTATAGAACTCACCTAACCCGAATGCATGTAGAACTTCATTAAACCAATGCCACTAAGAGTATGTGCACATATCTTTTTAAGGTAGATTTGAAATGGATCATCCACAGCGAGGTTTGCTTCATGGTCCCTAAGCACCCTGCTATGTGATTTGGAGTTGTGCTGCTTACCCCTTTCCAGGTCACAAGTGGTTTGATAATATGGAGACATTACAAACCTGAGACAAATACCGTAAGTGAGACCAGGATCTGTTTTAAAAATGTAAAAACGTCTTTACTGACATATTTTAAGCAGGATTTCACAACATAACAACATGCATGATACTTAGACATTTTGTCTGCATTAGGCAGAAGTTATTACATGTTTCTAGTTGCATACGGCATTTCTGATGTTATAGTTGCAAGTAAAGAGTGACAGAGTACTTCAAAGCTTTCCGCCCAGTTTCTGTATCCTCTACTGTAATGAGCACCCCGTGTTCCTTCATGGTTGAAATAGCATTTTCGAAACCTTTGGGACCAGTTTACACATTGTACCGTAGCCAGGTCCTTACTAGCTGCTTAGTGGAATTACGCCTCCCTCAACTCTCTTTGATTGCTACGGCATGTACTCACTGGTGGTAGAAACTAATCTTCTTATTACTTCTTCTATTTCTGCACTCCGGCCATTTAAAGAATTAGTTGCTGTAGAATGTATACTAGAACTACCCTTTGATTCTTCTGTCACAAACACACTCTCCCACTTGTGGCCTTCTACTCAATAATGCTTCTTATCTCTTCAATATTTTCTCTTTAACTGTGTAACAAAACAGGGACTATCTTCCCGTGTGCCCATGATACTCCTCCCCACCCAGACTGGCTTTTATTTGTCAACTCTGTCCACATGCTAGCTACACTGCTCCTGCTTATCATTTTACCTAAAAGCTTACCCTCCCAGCCTTCCCTTTGTTTCGTCGATTGTAAATGTTATGGATTATATATCTGTATATATAGATAAGGTAGAGAATGGTAGATAGATGTACAGATATAGAGATGTATACGGTTATATGGAATATAAGAGGATGACAAGCATAAGTATTAGACATGGGTGATGTGTTATGTATAAGTAATACAAAAGTCGCCATAGCATGGCGGGCTTTTCCGTCCATGCCCAATTATATTTTGGTCGACAAGGCCCGCTGAAAAAAGGTTATTGCAATACATTAAGGCTACTTTCACACTAGCGTTAACTGCAATCCGTCACAATGCGTCGTTTTGCAGAAAAAACGCATCCTGCAAAAGTGCTTGCAGGATGCATTTTTTCCCCATAGACTTGTATTGACGACACATTGCGACGGATTGCCACACGTTGCATCCATCGTGCGACGGATGCGTCGTGCTTTGGCGGACCGTCGGGAGCAAAAAACGCTACATGTAACGTTTTTTGCTCCTGACGGACCGCTTTTTCCGACCACGCATGCGCGGCTGGAACTCCGCCCCCACCTCCCCGCATCTCACAATGGGGCAGCGGATGCGCCGGAGAAATGCATCCGCTGCCTTCGTTGTGCAGTGCGTTAAACGCTAGCGTCGGAATCTCTGCCCGACGCATTGCGACGGGGAGATCCCAACGCTAGTGTGAAAGTAGCCTAATACATTAAATCTTCAGAGAGGGTGTCAGGACAACGTCCCCACCTTTACAGATTTATCCTGGAATCTGCCGGAAAAAGTAATCAATAAAACATAAAAAATAATTCACATTTGCAGTGAAATGTTAAAATAACTTGCTGTGCGTATTATGTTCCATATTTTGTAAAGCTGTGGAACAGCAAAAAGAAGTGACCTGGCTATTCATTGACTTCCACTTGGAAGCTGCCACTATTTTATGTACAGAATTAAAAAAAAGATGTAGGCAACAGAGCCGCCACAAGAACGGCAAAAAAAAAACGCAAAAAAACACGCTTCAGGAAAAGCACCACCAGTATGTTCTTGAAGTGTCTTCTGCTTCCTAAACAATGCAGGTATGCCGGCATCTAAAAGACACAATGTGCACATAACCTAAAACATCCAGAATAATGCTCATTTAGTACATATTACGCATAAATGCAAACAAGAGGCTGCTAATTTCTGCATTCCAACTCACAGGAAAGAAGCCATGGAAAGAAGGGGAAAGAAGCAACGATACTTAGGAGGTGTTGAATATTTAATATATGGCTGCAGAACTTTATTGAGTAACATAAGTTCAAGGGGAATGTGTCACCTCATTTTGGCCCTATACACTGTGGCCACCGCCATCAGGGGCTTTTCTACAGCATTCTGTAATGCTGTAGATAAGCCTCCGATGTTACCTGAAAGATGAGAAAAAGAGGTTAGATTATACTCACGCAGGGGCGGTCCCGGTTCGGGTCTGCTGGGTGTCGCAGGTCCGGGTCCGCTGCCTCCCATCGTCATACGATGTCGTCATCCTCCTTGCTTCTGTTGCGGCTCCTGCGCAGGTATACTGATTTGCCCTGTTGAGGGCAGACAAAGTACGCCTGAGCAGGAGCTGCAACCTAAAGCAAGGAAGAGGAAGTCATCACATGAAGATGGGAGGCGCCGGACTTGGACCTGCGACGCCACTCAGACTGGACTGCACCGGACCGCCCCTGGGTGAGTATAATCTAACTTGGTTTTCTTATCTTTCAGGTTACATCGGGGGGCTTATCTACAGCATTACAGAATGTTGTAGATAAGCCCCTGATGGCGGTGACCACAGTTTATAGGCCCAAAATGAGATGACAGATTCCCTTTAATTGATAATTGATTAACATTAGCTCCATGATTTTAAGAGTATGGGTCCCGGCTGTACCTGCTTATTATACTAGGGTTGTTTTTCTAGGTCTGGACAAATCTGAAAAAAAATAATGAAATGAGTTATTGGACGGAATTATTCTCCCTTTGAAATATAGATTAGTCTGTGTAATGCATGAACATGACAGGTCCTGCAAAACTGCTGTACTAATAGATTAGGGTCCTAAATTGGGGCAATAACTATTAATCCCGAACAACCTAATAGGATTTTTTTTTGCTAAACCAAGCAACTCTTTTCATTCATAATCTATGTAGTTCTTTGCCCAGTGATCAGTTAATCTGCTGTCTGTGCAATACATTATCTGCATTTTTCTATTATATCATATATCTTTGGATGCTTCATATAGACCTAGTGAAAACAAGCAAGAATATTAAGAAAAAAAAGTAATTGCATAATAGACTTAAAACCAGCCTGAACTGCACATGATAATAATTCTTCAGCTAGTGGACAAATGGTATTATCCCCCATTGGCTGATTATCATTTTCTTCCTTACTCTTTTCCCTTAGGGCCGGGCATTTATTGATCTGCCCTCTTAATAGAACAACATGCTGACGGCACTGTCTATCCTCAACTCAGGGTCATAGTAACAGCAGCTATGGGTCAATGCCAAGAAAGTCTCCTGTTCTTGCTGGTTTTGCTCCAATAAAAATAAAAAATATTCACAATCAATTTGCGGGCCCATTATGGTTTCATGCTCTACTTTTTCTTTTTTATTTAATTGAATTTATGTAGACGTCATGTCTTCTGTTAGTCACATCAAAATATCTAAGTACTGTATAAGATTAAGAGGTTGTAAATATATTGTTTCTCTAAAGGGTTTTTGCCAAATGGACAAGACCTATTCATATGCATTTTTAGTGTATATGTGTTTTCCAACCACTTCAATTAGCTAGAATAGAGTATGGCAAACTTAGAGGGGTTGCCTGGCCTTAGGTTACAAGTCTGCAGTCATTCTATGTGACTGCAGACTTGTGAATCCTCACGTTGCGCACACTGAGCACTGTGAGGATTCTCTGGTGAAAGCGCTGGGAGCGAGCGGTCATGTGATTACAAGTATGCAATTTTCATACTCCCAGCCACATTCCAACTAGATTGTGTTCAGCCTTGTTCAGTACACTTGCATTGAGCGAGTCTGCGCACATCTAGTCAGCACATGACCGCATGTATGCAAATCACATCGCTGCTCCCGATGATGGCACCAGAGAATCCTCACAATGAGCAGGCTGTGAGGATTCACAAGTCTGCAGTCACGTAGAGTGACTGCAGATTTGTACCCTAAGGCCGGACAACCTCTGTAACACTTTTGAATGAGTGTTACACTTTTTTTTGGCAGTCCATATGTTTTTGCAGTTAAATTTGCAACATAGAAACTTTTTTTCAAGGTTGTCTATTATCAGCCTAATAAATATCTCTTGTAAATTACCCTTGATCATATGGTGTCTTTTGGATGTCACAGAGGACGAATGTCCATGAGCTTGCTCTCAAGTAGATTCCATGGGTCTGTAATGTGGCGCAAGGCGGTAGCTGTGGGTACAGGTACTCGTGTTTCACTCCCCGGCATGCTACATGAAAATGGAGGTCCTGGTTGGGTGTGTGGAGTTTAACTCTTCGGACGCTATGCCCTTGTAGGCCACATGATGCCGGTGTCTTTGGTTTGCCAGGACCAGATGTTGTAGAGTTCAATGAGAGAGACCACCACTCAAAAGCAAACTGTCTTTTACCGAACAAGAAAATGGGGAGGAGTATATATAGTGGATAGTGGGTACAACCAGGGGCTGGCTGGAAATATTCCCCTAGAGGGCAAGTACACAGCAGTGTCCCATTATTAGCAAACTATACCTATTGGCACTAATTCATTAAAGGGATGGTTCAAAACTAAATTTTATTTTACTTTTAAATTTGTAGCTATTTTACCTACTAGGACAACCCCTTCTTAAACTAAATGTTAGGCCCCAATTAGCTGACATCACTGTCTATGCCATAAGACAAACTGAAACAAAATGATCATGAAGAGGAAGCCATGGATCAGCTGTAGCTAATACCGGACTTCCTCGCGTGTTCATTTTGTACAAAGGTGAAGGCAATGCTGCCGGAGCCAGGCACCACACGTCATGACACCACATTACATCCCCAGGACCGCTAGTGCTTACACCACGTGAAGGGAGCTGGCACGGGAGGTGAGTATAGGCTTTATATTATCGGAGCTGAACATTTAGTTTAAGCATGGGTTGTCCTAGTAGTGGACAATTCTTTTAATGTCATAATCTTATATTTTTATAATATAATTTAGTTTAAAATTACTTATCCTTCCCTCACTACTCTAACTGCTTTATTTTTTTGACCCATCATTTGAGAATCCCAGTGCATGTTGAGATACTCACACGAACATCTTATGTTCACTGCTATGTAGCAGAAAATCAGGTGTGCTGTGAGCGCCGACCACAGGGTGGCGCTCACAGCTACCGGTGATCAGTAACCATAGAGGTCTCAAGGACCTCTATGGTTACTATTCAGAAGCATCGCCGACCTCCGATCATGTGACGGGGGTCGGCGATGCGATCATTTCCGGCCGCCCGTCCGGAAGCGGTAGTTAAATGCCGCTGTCTGTGTTTGACAGCAGCATTTAACTAGTTAATAGGCACGGTTACATCGCGATTCTGCCCGCGCCTATTGCATGCACATGTCAGCTGTTCAAAACTTTTTATGGATATCTTTGAGAAATGGCTTTCTTCTTGCCACTCTTTCATAAAGGCCAGATTTGTGCAGTGTACGACTGATTGTTGTCCTATGGACAGACTGTCCCACCTCAGCTGTAGATCTCTGCAGTTCATCCAGAGTGATCATGGGCCTCTTGGCTGCATCTCTGATCACAGATGCACAGTGCTCCTTGGGATGTTTAAAGTTTTGGAAATCATTTTGTATCCAAATCCGGGTTTAAACTTCTCCACAACAGTATCACGGACCTGCCTGTTGTGTTCCTTGGTCTTCATGATGCTCTCTGTGCTTCAAACAGAACCCTGAGACTATCACAGAGCAGGTGCATTTATACGGAGACTTGATTACACACAGGTGGATTATATTTATCATCATTAGGCATTTAGGACAATATTGGATCATTCAGAGATCCACAATGAACTTCTGGAGTGAGTTTACTGCACTGAAAGTAAAGGGGCCGAATAATATTGCACGCCCCACTTTTCAGTTTTTGAATTTCCACAAAAATTTTAAATAACCAATAAATTTAGTTCAACTTCAAAATTGTGTTCCACTTGTTGCTGATTCTTCACCAAACATTTTCATTTGGTATCTTTATGTTTGAAGCATGATATGTGGGAAAAGATTGAAAAGTTCCAAGGGGCCGAATACTTTTTCAAGGCACTGTATATAACATGTGATGTCCAGGGTTGATCAGTCCAGTGCAGGATTCTGTATAATGTATCTGGTCACAGTGAGGTATAGGGAGATTTATTGCATCAGACTGAACTTTCCTGCAGATCTTGAGCCAATAACCTGGCACTGACAGCGCAACCCTGAAAGTTTAGACTGGGCCATGGACTTATCTGGAGGTGCGCAGCGTCCACCTCCTCACCGCATAGAGAGCTGAAGCTCCTACTCACTGAGCCTCCTGTCTCCTCTCCAGCAGGAAGAAGATACAGCCGTGCTCCTTCTAACTCAGCATATGGCCGCAAACAGGGTGCAGGGGGTGCGTCTGCTCCACAGTGAGGCGGCCGGCCAGAACATATACAACAGCACCGGCCCTGCGTTGTCAATTAGATGATTAATGACTGGTCCTGGGGAACATATGCCCAGCCCTGGGTACAGCACTTCATGGACATTTCTTTTAAAACAGAGAACATTTTCATACACATTCCATTCTTTGCTGAGCTCGCTCCACTCTGTGTCCGTTAACCTCTGTCCTTCTCTCTGTTATCACCACCACCCAGCACAACATTTTGGGAGCTTTCCTAACCTACAACAACAGCACCACTAAGCAGTAGATGAGTGTCCTATTCTTTAACATGCAGTTCCATGTCCTTATCCCCTTAGGGGAGCTACTTATGAGACTATGACTGTTACTTAGCTTCTCTGCTTGTTGATGCCTTGCAACTAGCTTAGAATCTTCCATCCGCTGCTTCGTCTTTTGACTGTTAGATAACTCTGACCTGTCTCTCTAGGCTTCTGCTCCAGACCTCATCTCTGGAGAATCACTAACTTCTTCTAATGCTTTTCCTTGTTTCCCTCTGGATCACGCTAGCCATTATCTCGGTCTCTGCTTACTTTCAGGACACCCAATCCATGTAGCTTTGCTGAGTACTCAGACCAAAGGTCTCCTCTAGCTGATGGTTAGTCTCTATCTGACCTCCTGACAGGAAACTGTCTCTGTCCCTTCACTATAGGCACCCCCCACTCTGGGCTAGTCCCAATCATTAAACCCATCTCTACTGTCAATCAACCTAGAATAACTATTATGTCACTAATGATGCATGTTGCAATACACATTGGACATTACAGCAACATTTGTCTTTGAGAGGGATTGTAGGCAACACTTCCATCTTCTTACATGTCCATGCATGAAATGGATAGCCTTACATACATAAATGGCTAGAAAAAAAATGCAGCTAGATACAGAGGTTACTGTCAGTTAGTGAAGGTCCAGTTGCCATGATGGATTCCATTTTACAATGTTTAAGTGAATGTTAAGCAAAAGGCATTTTTGACCCATATTGACCCACATTTAGACAGAATTCAGACATCCATGAAATGAGAATGTTGTGTTCATGTCAGTAGACTAGTGGCTATTGCATTATGGTCTGTCCTCAGTCTGTGTTTCATGTACTTTTAAAATCAGGCTTAAAGGGTAGGGATGAGTGAACACAGACTGGAAAGTTTGGGGTTCGTACCAAATATCTAGTGTGCTGTACTGGACCCCAAACATGGACTACATACTGTGTGTCCTGTTTCCTGTTCCGCTCCGCAAGTCTAATAAAACTTTTCGAAAGTCTGCAGTGAAGCCAATAAACAAACTTTAAGGCTGTGGGCACTTCCACCTCCATTACAACCTGTCAACTAATGGCATGGCTGTGATTGGCCGGCGCAACACGTGACCCAGCCTCACAGTAAAAAAAAATAATTAGAATAAAAACAGCCAAAGGAAAACAGACAGCTGTGAGCTGGTATTTTTAGACTGGAAGGGGCCAATATCCATGCAACTTGTCAGCCTATTAATATCAGCCCACAGCTGTCTGCTTTGCCTTAGCTGGTTATTAAAAATAGGGGGGATCATAAGAAAAATTACATGGGTTCCCTTCTATTTTTAAAAACCAGCTAAGGCAAAGTAGACAGCTGCGGACTAATATTAATAGGCTGGAAAGAGCCATGGATATTGGCACGTTCCCAGCCTGCAAATATCAGCCATCAGCTGCCCCAGAAATGGTGAATCCAATAAATGTGCCAATTCTGGCATGGCTCTTCCCGACTGTCCTGGTGCGTTAGCAATCGAGGCAATAGCTTATGGGGTTGATGTCAGCTGTGTAATGTCTGTTAACATCAAGCCCTTAGGTTAATAATGGAAAGTCCAGATGAATGACCTCGGGGAGACCAAAACATCCAACACTGCGGAGACACCATCACATGTTTCTCAACGCAGTGATCCAGAACACTGCCCCCATCCCTTATGGGAAATATGCAAATGCATGTAAAGTAAGCTGTGGAGACACCATCACGTGTTTCTCAACGCAAGCAATGAATAGCCAGGCCTTTCCTCGGGAAGGAACAACCACGGGAAGGGCAGCATCCAATAAAGGAAAACATCCAATAAAGGAAAACCACCTATGCCAAGCATGGTATCCATCCACAGACAGCTGTTTCGGGGTTTTACTAGGCACTGCTCCTAATAGCCAGTTTCCTACTCCACACTGATGAGGGGCAAAAACCCCGAAACAGCTGCCTGTGGATGAATACCATGCTTGGCATAGGTGGTTTTCCTTTATTGGATGTTTTCCTTTATTGGATGCTGCCCTTCCCGTATTGGTTGTTCCTTCCCGGGGAAAGGCCTGGCTATTCATTGCTTGCGTTGAGAAACACGTGATGGTGTCTCCGCAGCTTACTTTACATGAATAATGGAAAGTCGTCTTTCAGACTCTCCTATTCCTAACCAAGTAAAGAAAAAAGAAAAAAAATTACACACACAGGAAAAAAATATTTTATTTGAATAAAAACTAAACCACACATTCGCTGGTTTACCCATTAATTAATAACAGTCATGTTGTTGCAGGTAGCAATGTTGGTAAAAAGGACAAACACAAATTTTTGGAACAAATATATGGCTGCTTCATATGTGGCAAGTATATAGGGAGGTGTATACCTTGTAATAAACTATTTTGCGTCTTTCCATTTGCAAATATCACATTAATCAGCATGAGCCATAGAGCCTAGTTTAATCATATAAATATATGGCATAAAATTTGCTAAATGTTTTTATTTGTCATTCTGAAAATTAACTCCCTATTTGTTGAAACACTGAAGTGCAGAAATGCTGCTGTTTTATGAATCCTTCAGCAAAAACTGTTCTTTTCATTTTGGACCAGCAGCTCCTATCACCTCCAACCATCTCCTGCCCCTGATGAAATGATACATCGAGTAACGTAGATGTCTGTCATAGAAAAAAACCAAGAGATCTAGATTCATCGAGCGCTGGCAGTAGCCGCTTGTCAACGAGAGGTTTGCGATTCTCTGTTTCTTCACCCGTTGCAGAATAAATTACCAAATTGGCATGTACAGGTTCATTGCTCAAATATATTCAAGCTAATTTGTATTGCATATGCAAAGCAGGCATTAATATATGCAAGTAGAAATGCATTCCAACTGGGGAACTTATCCCCCGAAGGAACAGCACAATAATTCTCTAGGGGCAGAGGAGGCGATTAATTTGGATTAAAGTTTTAGAAGAGAGTTGTGTATGCAAGTTCTGGGAATAAAAATGAAAGACGTGTGGAGAACGGCATAAGCAGTGATATGGTTGTATCATGGCTGACATTCACAGGGCTGACTGAGGCTGTACAAAGGAATGGCATAATGTACTACCTGCCTTCTGGATGACAAAAAAGACCAGATTTAACCCCTATTTAGGGTAAATGCCAGAAAAACCTACTGTTTTGTATGACTAATGTGCCGATAGACTGGTACATGTATGTGACAGACTCGCCAGCTAAGCTTACTCCAT
This sequence comes from Ranitomeya imitator, assembly GCF_032444005.1. Lineage (NCBI taxonomy): Eukaryota > Metazoa > Chordata > Amphibia > Anura > Dendrobatidae > Ranitomeya > Ranitomeya imitator. The sequence goes on along the minus strand of NC_091284.1, from coordinate 734,893,571 downwards.
ATCCCACACTCCATACTCCATACCTAGGAACTCCAGTATTGAGGTGATCATAGATGACAAATGGACACCAGGAGGAGTTTTTAATTTCCTGAAGTGGTTTTGAAGAGGGTATATGGACCCTGCGCCTTTTGCAGACCTGCAATCCGCTTTAAAAAGTGCTGCAAAAGTGCTCTATAAAATGAACACAATGCAGAGCAATTTCCATATTATTACTTATTTTAACCGCTTTAGGGTTTTTTTTTGCAGCATTTTGATTGGACAGTGACTAATCAGGAGCTGTGTCATGGATGTGACATACACTGGCTTTTTTCAATCAGGCATTTTTCAAAACCCTATTACTTTGTGCCCATGATGAGTTTGTATCTAAAAAATGCAGCGTATTACCGTTCCAGGAAAGTGGGTGGGATTTATAGAGATCTCATCCTACAGCATTTTTTTTTTACCCAACGTAAACTATGATACGTGTTCCAAATCTGCAACTTGTCAATTTCTCTTATGTGCAAAAAAACGCACATGCTACCTTGTGGGAACAAATTAAAAATGCATGTGTTAGAGCTGGCGGAACGCATCGAGTAATTATATATGTTATTATTGGTGCGTTCGCAGCCCGGGGTCCACCGTGCAGGAGGAGAAACTGCTGCTAGCAAATTGCACTATATGGCGGTATAAGCGAGCTCTGTTACTTCACAGAATCGCTGCAATAGAAAAGCACTGTGTTCTGTTAAGCTCACAGCTTAACTGCTTAACAGCTAACTGCTGAGCTGATAGCAGTCAGTGGTCATGCAGTCAGAGAAGCACACAAACAATTCCTCACCAGAGGTGCCGGTATTCTAGTGGCTTATTTCAGCCGGGCCCTGAATACATGCAAATAGTGTTGAGCATTCCAATACCGCAAGTATCGGAATTCCGATATCGATTTCCGATATTTACCGCATATCGGATACCAGAATCGGAAGTTCCCAGAAATCAAACTGCACGCAGCAGCCAATGAGGAATGAATGGAAGTGTGGGCACATCCTGTTTAGCATGGTGGGCATGTAACTACTGGCAAGGCTGTGATTGGCTGCTGAAATGATGTCATGATGCACTATAAAAAACGCTTGCCGCCATTTTGCGCTCACTCTGCTGTGATTTCAGTTAGGGACAGGACGCTGTGTTCTAACTGAGGGCCAGTTGAGATAGCGAATTGCTTCATTACGCTTTTCCCAGGCTAATTTAGCAACCGCTGTGTTCACTGTTCACCTTGCTCTTGCCTTGCAGCGCTGTTTTAACAGCGTTCTGCAAGGTCTCTCTTGTGTGTGTGTGTGTGTGTGCAGCTCGCACTGTAGTCTGTGTGCAGCCATAGCCGGTTGTATTCAGCTCAGGGGGGGTTCACACTGCCTCATACTGTTCTATCCATTGTTCTTTTTTGCTCATAGTGCAGCCTGCTGCACATTTTTTCTCAAATTTCCTATTAGTGGCTTTCCACCCGTCTCCAGCTAAATTGTGGAAAAACACTACATAGGATAACCTAGAGGAGGGTTTTTGGGCCTTGCAGCGCCATTTACGGCTGTCTGCACGGTCTCCGTGTGAGCGCAGCTCGCCCTGTAGTCTGTGTGCAGCCACAGCCGGTTGTATTCAGCTCAGGGTTCGTCACTGTCTCATACCGTAAAAAAAACTTATCCTTTTTTGCTCATAGTGCAGCCTGCTGCACATTTTTTCTCAAATTTCCTATTAGTGGCTTTCCACCCATCTCCAGCTAAATTGTGGAAAAACACTACATAGGATAACCTAGAGGAGTGTTTTTGGGCCTTGCAGCGCCGTTTACGGCTGTCTGCACGGTCTCCGTGTGAGTGCAGCTCGCCCTGTAGTCTGTGTGCAGCCACAGCCGGTTGTATTCAGCTCAGGGTTCGTCACTGTCTCATACCGTAAAAAAACTTGTCCTTTTTTGCTCATAGTGCAGCCTGCTGCACATTTTTTCTCAAATTTCCTATTAGTGGCTTTCCACCCGTCTCCAGCTGAATTGTGGAAAAACACTACATAGGATAACTTAGAGGAGTGTTTTTGGGCCTTGCAGCGCCGTTTACGGCTGTCTGCACAGTCTCCGTGTGAGTGAAACTCGCTCTGTAGCCCGATCTGCCCCCCCAAAAAAGTAAAGTTCACCAAACACCACTTAACACTTGTGTAGGCCACATTTTATCATTAATAAAGTCTAGTCCACACTTTAGAAAATTAGTGTTTCTTACACCTGTTAGGAGGAGCATTTCAGGAATAAGCACACTAAGGCCTTAATACTTTTCTGCTTATATTTATCTGTGAACCAAGATGAAGAGGGCAGGGAGTAAGGCACGTGGGCGTGGGCGCGGAGCAGGGAGAGGAGCAGGGAGAGGACGTGGTGATTCTGTGCCTGCTGCGGGCACCGGTGACTCATCATCACCCAGTTTCAGCAGGGAACAATCCTTCATGCGCAGCTTTGTCGGAGAGCGCCGTGCACCGCTGCTGCGTGAAGATCAAATTGAAGCCGTTGTCAGATGGATGGCAGCTAACGCATCGGCATCGACTTCAATTAGTGCCACATCCTCTCAGGCATAGACCACTGGAGACCAGCCATCTGTCTCTTCACCACCTGCCAAATTAGCCAGGTAGTCAGAGAGCCCAGGACAGGAGCCGTCTCTACTTCTCGCGTACCGGTCACATGGGCGGCACGCGACCAATCAGAAGCCGCGACGTCATTCTCATTCACAAAAACTCCTAATTCTAGGAATTGAGGACCTGCGAATGACGTCGCGGCTTCTGATTGGTCGCGTGCCGGTCACATGGGCGGCACGCGACCAATCAGAACCCGGGACGTCATTCCCAGGTCCTAAAGGCGCGCATTTTAAACAAAGAAGCCTCCCGGTTAGCAGCATGATGTCCAGGGGCCGCCGGAGAGGTGAGCATATCAATATTTTTTATTTTAATTCTTTATTTTACACATCCCTATGGATCCCAGGGCCTGAAGGAGAGTTTCCTCTCCTTCAGACCCTGGGAACCATGAGAATACCTTCCGATACTTGATGTCCCATTGACTTGTATTGGTATCGGATATCGGTATCGGCGATATCCGATATTTTTCGGGTATCGGCCGATACTATCCGATACCGATACTTTCAAGTGTCGGACGGTATCGCTCAACACTAGTCAACAGGCCATCTTGAAATTAGTTTCTTTGGGGAATCGAAGCCACACAGCGCAGGAGCTCTGGAATGCCATCAAGCAGGAGAGCGATGTGTGGTTTGTGCCAGCGAATCTCCAGCCAGGCATGGTAGTGTGTGACAATGGCCGAAATCTGGTGGCAGCTTTAGCCCTTGGCAACCTCACTCACATCCCATGTCTGGCACATGTGCTCAATTTGGTTGTGCAGAGTTTTCTGAGGGACTATCCGGATCTTGATGAACTGCTGCACAAGGCCCGCCTAGAGTGTGCTCACTTGCGGCGTTCCAGTTTGGCAAGATCCCGCATTGCTGCTCTGCAGCGCCGATTCCGCCTTCCGGAACATCGCATCATATGTGACCTACCTACCAGGTGGAATTCCACGTTACATATGTTGGAGCGGTTGTGTGAGCAGCAGCAAGCAGTAATGGAGTACCAGCTGCATCAGGCGCAAAGAAGTCGCAGTCAGCGCCGATCAGACTTCACAACCACAGAGTGGGCCACTATGAAGGACGTCTGCCAGGTTTTGCGTCCTTTCGATTATTCCACGCGGATGGCAAGTGCAGATGATGCACTAGTCAGCATGACTGTCCCCCTTATCTGCCTGCTTCAACAAACACTGCAAGCGTTAAGGGATGATGTTGCGGAAGAGGTGGAGGATGAGGAGTCACCTTTTCCATCAGCTTCTGGACAGTCAGCGCCACGTGGTTCCTCACAAAGGGGTAGGCAGGGGACACTTTGTGAGGAGGATGAGGAGAAGTCAATGGAGGAGGAAGAGCTCCGTCCAGAGGAGGGAGTTACACAATTGTCCAGTGGTCAGTGTGTACAGCGAGGGTGGGGTGATGAAGAGCGTGCAGAGATCATGTCTCAAGCAGGGGACAGCGTTTCTGGGCCAGTTGGCAGTCTGCAGCACATGGTTGATTTCATGTTGCAGTGCCTGAGAGACGACCGCCGCATCGACTACATTCTCAACATGCCTGATTATTGGGTGTACACCCTCCTCGATCCTCGCTACCGGGACAACGTCCAAAACCTCATCCCAGCGTTGACCCGGGAGCGTAAAATGCGGGAGTACCACGACACACTGGTGAATTCCATCATCTTCTCCAGTCCAACTGAGAGGAGTGCTGCTAGTGCTTTACAAAGCAGCTCAGTGCATCGAGGCAGTGGAGGAGGCTCTGCACAAAGAGGGAGCAGAAGCAGTGCCTCTGCCCAAGGCAAGACCAGTATGGCCCAACTGTGGAAAACTTTTGTGTGCCCGCCCCAAATGTCTACACCATCACCGGCGGCTCCAGTCAGCAGGAGGCAACGGTTCCGTCAGATGGTGACAGACTACATGTCTTGCCCTCTTACTGTACTCCCAGACGGCTCTTCCCCTTTCAAGTTTTGGGTCTCTAAGCTGGATACATGACCAGAGCTAAGCCAGTATGCATTGGAGGTGCTGGCTTGCCCTGCGGCTAGTGTCTTATCGGAACGTGTCTTTAGTGCCGCAGGTGGTGTACTAACAGACCGTCGCATGTGACTATCCTCCGATAACGTTGACCGGCTTACTTTTCTGAAAATGAACCAGGCCTGGATCTCGCAGGAATTTGCCACTCCTCTGCCTGATTAAGTAATTGGGTGTCTTCCAGGTCTCCTGATGTGTTCATCTTCATACCCCCTGAACTGCAATTCCTGGGCTCCAACACTGCCAGTTGCGGCTCAGAAGTGCAGGCTGCACAGTCAAAACATACGACCCAGTGTTATTGGGTTTCAGTAACGTCAGCTGATCCCCAGCTGTGTAGCCGGCAATGTGTCCTGTGACCGCCACGCTGGCACAACAACCTATATGTAAGGGAACCTGTCCCCCCCCCGGCGTTTGTTACTGAAAGAGCCACCTTGTGCAGTAGTAATGCTGCACAAGGAAAAGGTAGCTCTTTTAGTTTAGCTCCTTGCACACGCAGAACTTAACACTTATAAAATGTGTTCACTGATACCGTTATACCGTCCCGGAGGTGGGACTTTCCTTCGTAATGTGACGCAGCACAGCCATCATTCCTACCCCCTTGGTGCCGTGCGCTGCCTCCTCAGCGTTGTTTTAAGCTGTCACGGACCCTGTGCTGTTCTGTTATCCCTTGGCCATGCCCAATTTGCGCTGCCTGTCTTCTGACATAATTTGGTGTCAGGCTGGCTGCGCCTGTGCGGCCGCGCTGCCCGAGATCCCACCTCGCAGTGTCTTCTGATTTAATCACACTGCGGGCCTGGGATCCATGGGCATGTACAGTGCATATCTTCCCCTCAGGCTCTCGCTCATCTCCCTCCGCCTTCTTCAGACTGTGCGCCATCAGCTGATCCCTAATAGCATGCCACGGCCGTGATGCCGGACAGTCTGAAGAAGAGGGAAGGAGGGGAGTGAGAGGCGAGGATATGCACTGCGCATGCCCATGGATCCAAGGCCCGCAGTGGGATTACATTAGACGACACTGCTAGGTGGGATCTCGGGCAGCGTGGACGCACAGGCACTGACAGCCTGACACCTAAATGATGTCAGAAGACGGGCACCGCTAAGTGTGCATGGCCAAGGGATAACAGCGCAGGCTCCGTGACAGCTTAAAACAACGCTGATGAGGCGGCGCACGGCACCAAGGGGATAGGAATGACAGCTGTGCTGCGTCCCATTACGAAGGAAATTCCCACCTCCAGGACGGTTTTATGGTATCAGGGGACAAATTTTATAAGTGTTTACTTCTGTGTTTGCAAGGAGCATAATTAAAAGAGCAACCTTTTCCTTTTGCATCCTTTGTGCTGCACAAGATGGCACTTTCAGCTACAAACGCCTTGGGGGGGGGGGCGTGTTAAAGGTTCCCTCTCAACTTGCTCCAATCAGGCATCGGCCTACACTCTGTTCCTCTGCTACTTGTGCTGTCCCTGGGCTCTAACACCGCCAGTTGGTGCCTGGAAGTGCTGTCCGCACAGTCAACAGTCGCTCCTCTGTTATTGGGGTTCAGTAATGTCAGCTGATCCCCAGCTGTGTGTGCGGCAATACCTCCAATCTGCTCCTCCTGCTGTCCCTGGGCTCTAACACCGCCAGTTGGTGCCTGGAAGTGCTGTCTGCACAGTCAACAGTCGCTCCTCTGTTATTGAGGTTCAGTAACGTCAGCTGATCCCCAGCTGTGTGTGCGGCAATACTTCCAATCTGCTCCTCCTGCTGTCCCTGGGCTCTAACACCGCCAGTTGGTGTCTGGAAGTGCTGTCTGCACAGTCAACAGTCGCTCCTCTGTTATTGGGGTTAAGTAACGTCAGCTGATCCACAGCTGTGCGTGCGGCAATACCTCCAATCTGCTTCTCCTGCTGTCCCTGGGCTCTAACACTGCCAGTTGGTGCCTGGAAGTGCTGTCTGCACAGTCAACAGTCGCTCCTCTGTTATTGGGGTTCAGTAACGTCAGCTGATCCCCAGCTGTCTATCCGGCAACGTGTCATGCGACCGCCACGCTGGCACAACTAAAATGTAAGGGTACCTGACCCCCCCCCCCTTAGGCGTTTGTTACTGAAAGAGCCACCTTGTGCAGCACTAATACTGCACAAGGAAAAGGTGGCTCTTTAAATTATTCTCCTTGGAAACGCTGAACTACACACTCATGTAATGTGTCCCCTCACACCATCAAACCGTTCCAGAGGTGGGACTTTCCTTTGTAATGTGACGCAGCACAGCCGTCATTCCTACCCCCTTGGCTCCGTGCGCCGGCTCCTTAGTGTTGTTTGATTCTGTCACGGACCCTGCGCTGTTATGTTATCCCTTGGCCATGCACAGTTTGCGCTGCCCGTCCTCTGACATCATTTGTTGTCGGCCTGGCTGCCCGAAATCCCACCTCGCAGTGTCGTCTAATGTTATCCCACAGTGGGCCTGGGATCCATGGCCATGCGCACTGCATATACTAGCCTCTCACTCCCCTTCTTCCCGCTTCTTCAGACTAGGCGGCGTCAGTTGATCATAGCATGCCATGGCCGTGACGCCGCACAGTCTGAAGAAGCAGGAAGGAGGGGAGTGAGAGGCGATGATATACACTGCGCATGCCCATGGATCCCAGGCCCGCAGTGGGATTACATTAGATGATACTGCAAGGTTGGATCTCGGGCAGCTTTGACGCACAGGCACTGCCAGCCTGACACCTAAATGATGTCAGAAGACGGGCACCGCTAAGTGTGCATGGCCAAGGGATAACATTACAGCGCGGGCTCCGTGACAGAATCAAACTACACTGAGGAGGCGGCGCACGGCACCAAGGGGGTTGGAATGACGGCTGTGCTGTGTCACATTACAAAGGAAGTCCCATCTACGGGACGGTTTAACGGTGTGAGGGGACACATTATATAAGTGTGTAGTTCAGCGTTTGCAAGGAGCATAATTTAAAGAGCCACCTTTTTCCTTTTGCAGTATTACTGTTGTACAAGATGGCTCTTTCAGCAACAAATGCCTGGGAGGGGGGTAAAGGCTCCCTTTCAACTTGCTCCAGTGCAGGCTTCGGCCTACACTCTGCTCCTACTGCAGACCCTGGGCTCTAACACCGCCAGTTGTTTTTGCCCGGAAGTGCTAGCTGCACAGAGAAAAACACCCGCCAATATGTCAGTGTTGTTCAGCAACGCCAGCTGTTCCCCTGCTATGTAGCCGGCAACGTGTCCAGCACAAGCCACGCTGGCACAATAACAGACATTTTCCTGCCTCCAGTGCAGGCTTCGGCCTACACTTTGCTCCTCTTTGATTCCCTGGGTTTGACACCTGTGCTGCGTCTCTTTAAAAAGGCAAGTCACGCCTCCAATACAGTTTGACTTTATAATGGGCTAAATTGTATACGTGTTTCATTCTGCGTGTGCAAGGAGAAAAATTCATAGAGCAAACTTTTACTTGTGCATCATTAATGCTGCACAAGGTGTGGCTCTTGTAGTTTGTAACACCTGAGGGGGGTTAAAGGTTACCTTTGAAATTGGTTCTACTAGGCTTCGGCCTACACTCTGCTCCTCCTGCTGACCCTGGGCTCTAACACCGCCAGTTGGTGCCTGGAAGTGCAGGCTGCACAGAGAAAAACTCCCGCCATTGTGTCAGTGGGGTTCAGCAATGCCAGCTGTTCCCCTGCTTTGTAGCCGGCAACGTGTCCAGCACAAGCCACGCTGGCACAACAGACCAAAAGCTGCCACCAGTGCAGGCTTCGGCCTACACTCTGCTCCTCTTTGATTCCCTGGGTTTCAACACTGTCAGTTGTCACCTGGAAGTGTTGTCTACACAGAAAAAACACAAGCTGATGTGTCAGTGGGGTTCCGCAACGCCAGCTGTTCCCCTGCTGTGTAGCCGGCAACGTGTCCTGCAAATGCAACGCAGACACAAAACTGCCTGCAGTGCAGGCTTCGGCCTACACTCTGCTCCTCCTGCAGACCCTGGGCTCTAACTACGCCAGTTGGGGCCCGGAAGTGCTGGCTGCACAGAGCAAAACACCCGCCATTGTGTCAGTGGGGCTCAGCAACGCCAGCTGTTCTTCTGCTGTGTAGCCGGCAACGTGTCCAGCACAAGCCATGCTGGCACAACAGACCAAAAGCTGCCACCAGTGCAGGCTTCGGCCTACACTCTGCTCCTCTTTGATTCCCTGGGTTTCAACACTGTCAGTTGTCACCTGGAAGTGTTGTCTACACAGAAAAAAACACAAGCTGATGTGTCAGTGGGGTTCCGCAACGCCAGCTGTTCCCCTGCTGTGTAGTCGGCAATGTGTCCAGCACAAGCCACGCTGGCCCAACAGACCTAAAGCTGCCACCAGTGCAGGCTTCGGCCTACACTCTGCTCCTCTCCTCCTCCTGCTGACCCTGGGCTCTAACACCGCCAGTTGTTGCCCGGAAGTGCTAGCTGCACAGAGAAAAACACCCGCCAATGTGTCAGTGGGGTTCAGCAACGCCAGCTGTTCCCCTGCTGTGTAGCCGGCAACGTGTCCTGCAAATGCCACGCAGGCACCTGAACTGAAATTAAAGGGAACCTGCCCCCCCAGGTGTTTCTATGTAGAACAGCCACCTTGTACAGCAGTAATGCTGCATTTGTACAAGGTGGCTCACTTTTCCTCCCTGCCCACATGGAACTCAACACGTACAAAATGTGTCTCATTAGAGACCATTACACTGTCCCTGAGGTGTGACTTTCCTTTTTAATGACACGCAGCACCCCCCTTGGTAGCGCTGCCCGACTACTGACGTCATTGGATGGCTGGCTGTGCCTGTGCGTCCGCCCTGCCCGAAACAACGCCCCTCGGTGTCTTATTTATTTTGACTGCGAGGGTGTGATTGATGGGCATGTGCAGTGCATATGTTCGCCTGTCTTCACTCATCTCCTTCCGCCTTCTTCAGACTGTGCGGCCTCATGGCCGCGGCATGCGATAAGGGATCAGCGGAGGCCGCCCAGTCTGAAGCAGGTGTAAGGACATGTGTGAGCGGCGAACATATTTACTGCACAAGGCCATGAATCCAAGCCCCGCAGTGGGAATTTTTGAAAACACACTGTGGGTCTGGGATTCATGGGCATCGCTAAATGCACCGGCCGACATGAAATGAGGTGAGAAGACAGGCAGCGCTCACAGCGCATGGCCAAGGGATAACACAAGAGCGCTGACTCCTGTACAGCAAATAACGACGCTCAGGAGGATGCGCCCAGTATCAAGGCGTTATTTTGGACACCTGTGCTGGCGTGTCCTTAAAAAGGCAAGTCACGCCTCCAATACAGTTTGACTGTATAATGGGCTAAATTGTGTATGTGTTTCATTCAGCGTGTGCAAGTAGAAAAATTCATAGAACAACCTTTTACTTGTGCAGCATTAATGCTGCAGAAGGTGTGGCTCTTGTAGTTTGTAACACCTGAGGGGGGGTTAAAGGTTACCTTTGAAATTGGTTCTACTAGGCTTCGGCCTACACTCTGCTCCTCCTGCAGACCCTGGGCTCTAACACCGCCAGTTGGTGCGCGGAAGTGCTGGCTGCACAGAGTCAAACACCCGCCAATGTGTCAGTGGGGTTCAGCAACGCCAGCTGTTACCCTGCTGTGTAGCCGGCAACGTGTCCAGCACAAGCCACGCTGGCACAACAGACCAAAAGCTGCCACCAGTGCAGGCTTCAGCCTACACTCTGCTCCTCTTTGATTCCCTGGGTTTCAACACTGTCAGTTGTCACCTGGAAGTGTTGTCTACACAGAAAAAACACTCGCTGATGTGTCAGTGGGGTTCCGCAACGCCAGCTGTTCCCCTGCTGTGTAGTCGGCAATGTGTCCAGCACAAGCCACGCTGGCACAACAGACCTAAAGCTGCCACCAGTGCAGGCTTCGGCCTACACTCTGCTCCTCTCCTTCTCCTGCTGACCCTGGGCTCTAACACCGCCAGTTGTTGCCCAGAAGTGTTAGCTGCACAGAGAAAAACACCCGCCATTGTGTCAGTGGGGTTCAGCAACACCAGCTGTTCCCCTGCTGTGTAGCCGGCAACGTGTCCTGCAAACGCCACGCAGGCACCAGAACTGAAATTAAAGGGACCCTGCCCCCCCCCCACAGGCGTTTGTATGTTTAACAGCCACCTTGTACAGCGGTAATCCTGCATTTGTACAAGGTGGCTCACTTTTTCTCCATGCACACGTCGAACTCAACATGTACAAAATGTGTCTCATTAGAGACCATTACATTGTCCCTGAGGTGTGACTTTCCTTTTTAATGACACGCAGCACCCCCCTTGGTAGCGCTGCCCGTCTTCTCACATCATTGGTTGGCTGGCTGTGCCTGTGCGTCCGCCCTGCCCGACACAACGACCCTCGTTGTCTGATATATTTTGACTGCGAGGGTGTGATTTATGGGCATGTGCAGTGCATATGTTCGCCTGTCTTCACTCATCTCCTTCCGCCTTCTTCAGACTGTGCGGCCTCATGGCCGCGGCATGCGATAAGGGATCAGCTGAGGCCGCCCAGTCTTAAGCAGGTGTAAGGACATGTGTGAGCGGCGAACATATTTACTGCGCAAGGCCAGGAAACCCAGCCCTGCAGTGTGACTTTATGAAAAGACACTGCAGGTCTGGCCTTCATGGCCATCGCTAACCGCACCGGCCGACATGAAATGAGGTGAGAAGACAGGCAGCGCTCACAGCGCATGGCCAAGGGATAACACAAGAGCGCTGACTCCTGTACAGCAAATAACGACGCTCAGGATGCTGCGCCTAGCATCAAGGCGTTATTTTGGACACCTGTGCTGCGTTCCTTAAAAAGGCAAGTCACGCCTCCAATACAGTTTGACTGTATAATGGGCTAAATTGTGTACGTGTTTAATTCAGCGTGTGCAAGTAGAAAAATTCATAGAGCAACCTTTTTCTTGTGCAGCATTAATGCTGCACAAGGTGTGGCTCTTGTACTTTGTAACACCTGAGGGGGGTTAAAGGTTACCTTTGAAATTGGTTCTACTAGGCTTCGGCCTACACTCTGCTCCTCCTGCTGACCCTGGGCTCTAACATCGCCAGTTGGTGCCCGGAAGTGCTCGCTGCACAGAGAAAAACACCCGCCATTGTGTCAGTGGGGTTCAGCAAAGCCAGCTGTTCCCCTGCTGTGTAGCCGGCAACGTGTCCTGCAAACACCACGCAGACACAACAGACCTAAAGCTGCCACCAGTGCAGGCTTCGGCCTACACTCTGTTCCTCTCCTCCTGCTGACCCTGGGCTCTAACACCGACAGTTGGTGCCCGGATGTGCTAGTTGCAGAGAGAAAAACACCTGCCAATGTGTCAGTGGGGTTCAGCAACGCCAGCTGTTCCCCTGCTGTATAGCCGGCAACGTGTCCTGCAAACGCCACGCAGGCACCTGAACTGAAATTAAAGGGACCCTGCCCCCCACCTAGGTGTTTCTATGTATAACAGCCACCTTGTACAGCAGTAATGCTGCATTTGTACAAGGTGGCTAACTTTTTCTCCTTGCCGACGTCGAACTCAACACGTACAAAATGTGTCTCATTAGAGACCATTACACTGTCCCTGAGGTGTGACTTTCCTTTTTAATGACACGCAGCACCCCCCTTGGTAGCGCTGGCAGTCTTCTGACATCATTGGTTGGCTGGCTGCGCCTGTGCGTCCGCCCAGCCCGACACAACGCCCCTCGGTGTGTTATTTTTTTTGACTGCGAGGGTGTGATTGATGGGCATGTGCAGTGTATATCTTCGTCTGTCTTCACTCATCTCCTTCACCTTCTTCAGACTGTGCGGCCTCATGGCCGCGGCATGCGATAAGGGATCAGCGGAGGCCGCCCAGTCTGAAGCAGGTGTAAGGACATGTGCGAGCGGCGAACATATTTACTGCACAAGGCCATGAATCCAAGGCCCGCAGTGTGAATTTTTGAAAAGACACTGTGGGTCTGGGATTCATGGGCATCGCTAACCGCAACGGTCAACATGAAATGAGATCAGAAGACGGGCAGCGCTAACAGGGCATTGCCAAGGGATAACACAAGAGCGCAGACTCCTGTACAGAAAATAACGACGCTTAGGAGTCTGCGCCCAGCACCTAGGTGTAAACTTTGACACCTGTGCTGCGTCTCTTTAAAAAGGCAAGTCACGCCTCCAATACAGTTTGACTTTATAATGGGCTAAATTGTATACGTGTTTCATTCTGCGTGTGCAAGGAGAAAAATTCATAGAGCAAACTTTTACTTGTGCATCATTAATGCTGCACAAGGTGTGGCTCTTGTAGTTTGTAACACCTGAGGGGGGTTAAAGGTTACCTTTGAAATTGGTTCTACTAGGCTTCGGCCTACACTCTGCTCCTCCTGCTGACCCTGGGCTCTAACACCGCCAGTTGGTGCCTGGAAGTGCAGGCTGCACAGAGAAAAACTCCCGCCATTGTGTCAGTGGGGTTCAGCAATGCCAGCTGTTCCCCTGCTTTGTAGCCGGCAACGTGTCCAGCACAAGCCACGCTGGCACAACAGACCAAAAGCTGCCACCAGTGCAGGCTTCGGCCTACACTCTGCTCCTCTTTGATTCCCTGGGTTTCAACACTGTCAGTTGTCACCTGGAAGTGTTGTCTACACAGAAAAAACACAAGCTGATGTGTCAGTGGGGTTCCGCAACGCCAGCTGTTCCCCTGCTGTGTAGCCGGCAACGTGTCCTGCAATGCAACGCAGACACAAAACTGCCTGCAGTGCAGGCTTTGGCCTACACTCTGCTCCTCCTGCAGACCCTGGGCTCTAACTACGCCAGTTGGGGCCCGGAAGTGCTGGCTGCACAGAGCAAAACACCCGCCATTGTGTCAGTGGGGCTCAGCAACGCCAGCTGTTCTCCTGCTGTGTAGCCGGCAACGTGTCCAGCACAAGCCATGCTGGCACAACAGACCAAAAGCTGCCACCAGTGCAGGCTTCGGCCTACACTCTGCTCCTCTTTGATTCCCTGGGTTTCAACACTGTCAGTTGTCACCTGGAAGTGTTGTCTACACAGAAAAAAACACAAGCTGATGTGTCAGTGGGGTTCCGCAACGCCAGCTGTTCCCCTGCTGTGTAGTCGGCAATGTGTCCAGCACAAGCCACGCTGGCCCAACAGACCTAAAGCTGCCACCAGTGCAGGCTTCGGCCTACACTCTGCTCCTCTCCTCCTCCTGCTGACCCTGGGCTCTAACACCGCCAGTTGTTGCCCGGAAGTGCTAGCTGCACAGAGAAAAACACCCGCCAATTTGTCAGTGGGGTTCAGCAACGCCAGCTGTTCCCCTGCTGTGTAGCCGGCAACGTGTCCTGCAAATGCCACGCAGGCACCTGAACTGAAATTAAAGGGAACCTGCCCCCCCCAGGTGTTTCTATGTAGAACAGCCACCTTGTACAGCAGTAATGCTGCATTTGTACAAGGTGGCTCACTTTTCCTCCCTGCCCACATGGAACTCAACACGTACAAAATGTGTCTCATTAGAGACCATTACACTGTCCCTGAGGTGTGACTTTCCTTTTTAATGACACGCAGCACCCCCCTTGGTAGCGCTGCCCGTCTTCTGACATCATTGGATGGCTGGCTGTGCCTGTGCGTCCGCCCTGCCCAAAACAACGCCCCTCGGTGTCTTATTTATTTTGACTGCAAGGGTGTGATTGATGGGCATGTGCAGTGCATATGTTCGCCTGTCTTCACTCATCTCCTTCCGCCTTCTTCAGACTGTGCGGCCTCATGGCCGTGGCATGCGATAAGGGATCAGCGGAGGCCGCCCAGTCTGAAGCAGGTGTAAGGACATGTGTGAGCGGCGAACATATTTACTGCACAAGGCCATGAATCCAAGCCCCGCAGTGGGAATTTTTGAAAACACACTGTGGGTCTGGGATTCATGGGCATCGCTAAATGCACCGGCCGACATGAAATGAGGTGAGAAGACAGGCAGCGCTCACAGCGCATGGCCAAGGGATAACACAAGAACGCTGACTCCTGTACAGCAAATAACGACGCTCAGGAGGCTGCGCCCAGTATCAAGGCGTTATTTTGGACACCTGTGCTGGCGTGTCCTTAAAAAGGCAAGTCACGCCTCCAATACAGTTTGACTGTATAATGGGCTAAATTGTGTATGTGTTTCATTCAGCGTGTGCAAGTAGAAAAATTCATAGAACAACCTTTTACTTGTGCAGCATTAATGCTGCAGAAGGTATGGCTCTTGTAGTTTGTAACACCTGAGGGGGGGTTAAAGGTTACCTTTGAAATTAGTTCTACTAGGCTTCGGCCTACACTCTGCTCCTCCTGCAGACCCTGGGCTCTAACACCGCCAGTTGGTGCGCGGAAGTGCTGGCTGCACAGAGTCAAACACCCGCCAATGTGTCAGTGGGGTTCAGCAACGCCAGCTGTTACCCTGCTGTGTAGCCGGCAACGTGTCCAGCACAAGCCACGCTGGCACAACAGACCAAAAGCTGCCACCAGTGCAGGCTTCGGCCTACACTCTGCTCCTCTTTGATTCCCTGGGTTTCAACACTGTCAGTTGTCACCTGGAAGTGTTGTCTACACAGAAAAAACACTCGCTGATGTGTCAGTGGGGTTCCGCAATGCCAGCTGTTCCCCTGCTGTGTAGTCGGCAATGTGTCCAGCACAAGCCACGCTGGCACAACAGACCCAAAGCTGCCACCAGTGCAGTCTTCGGCCTACACTCAGCTCCTCTCCTTCTCCTGCTGACCCTGGGCTCTAACACCGCCAGTTGTTGCCCGGAAGTGCTAGCTGCACAGAGAAAAACACCCGCCATTGTGTCAGTGGGGTTCAGCAACACCAGCTGTTCCCCTGCTGTGTAGCCGGCAACGTGTCCTGCAAACGCCACGCAGGCACCAGAACTGAAATTAAAGGGACCCTGCCCCCCCCACAGGCGTTTGTATGTATAACAGCCACCTTGTACAGCAGTAATGCTGCATTTGTACAAGGTGGCTCACTTTTTCTCCATGCACACGTCGAACTCAACATGTACAAAATGTGTCTCATTAGAGACCATTACATTGTCCCTGAGGTGTGACTTTCCTTTTTAATGACACGCAGCACCCCCCTTGGTAGCGCTGCCCGTCTTCTGACATCATTGGTTGGCTGGCTGTGCCTGTGCGTCCGCCCTGCCCGACACAACGACCCTCGTTGTCTGATATATTTTGCCTGCGAGGGTGTGATTGATGGGCATGTGCAGTGCATATGTTCGCCTGTCTTCACTCATCTCCTTCCGCCTTCTTCAGACTGTGCGGCCTCATGGCCGCGGCATGCGATAAGGGATCAGCTGAGGCCGCCCAGTCTGAAGTAGGTGTAAGGACATGTGTGAGCGGCGAACATATTTACTGCGCAAGGCCAGGAAACCCAGCCCTGCAGTGTGACTTTATGAAAAGACACTGCAGGTCTGGCCTTCATGGCCATCGCTAACCGCACCGGCCGACATGAAATGAGGTGAGAAGACAGGCAGTGCTCACAGCGCATGGCCAAGGGATAACACAAGAGCGCTGACTCCTGTACAGCAAATAACGACGCTCAGGATGCTGCGCCTAGCATCAAGGCGTTATTTTGGACACCTGTGCTGCGTTCCTTAAAAAGGCAAGTCACGCCTCCAATACAGTTTGACTGTATAATGGGCTAAATTGTGTACGTGTTTAATTCAGCGTGTGCAAGTAGAAAAATTCATAGAGCAACCTTTTACTTGTGCAGCATTAATGCTGCACAAGGTGTGGCTCTTGTACTTTGTAACACCTGAGGGGGGTTAAAGGTTACCTTTGAAATTGGTTCTACTAGGCTTCGGCCTACACTCTGCTCCTCCTGCTGACCCTGGGCTCTAACATCGCCAGTTGGTGCCCGGAAGTGCTCGCTGCACAGAGAAAAACACCCGCCATTGTGTCAGTGGGGTTCAGCAACGCCAGCTGTTCCCCTGCTGTGTAGCCGGCAACGTGTCCTGCAAATGCAACGCAGACACAAAACTGCCTCCAGTGCAGGCTTCGGCCTACACTCTGCTCCCCCTGCTTATCCTTTGCTCCAACACCGCTAGTTGTGGCTCTAGGAAGACAATCTTGAATAGGTCCAAATCCGGGTTCCAGTACCGTCAGCTGGTTCTCGGCAGTGTCTTTGTCACGGGTACACCCTCGTGCCCAGCTTGGGTCCAGCACCGTCAGCTGTTCCGGGTAGTGTCAAGGTCACTTAGACGCCAATACGTTGTCCCGTCGTGTTGCGGTCGGGTTAGCCAACTCAATGGTGCCTCCAGTTTAGGAGCTTCCTATGTGGGCTGAGGGAATTGGCAATCAAGGCTGGTTCTGTAGTGCCAGTAGGCCAAGCTCCCCCTGTAGGACTGTTGGTGTTCGGTAACTGCGGCAGCCTCGCGGCCTAGCTGTTCTCTCCTCTCCTGTGGACCTTCTGGTCCACATCCTGGTTCCAGCACCGTCAGCTGGTTCCGGGCAGAGCCTTTGGCTTAGGTGCCTCCTTCTGGGTATCCGAGTTCCGCCAACGCCAGGCTGTCCTTGGTAGTGCTTTTAAGCGCTGGTACCTACAACTATGTAACCGTGTTGCAGCACCGTCAGCTGGTCCTCGGTGCCATTGGCTCTTGCACACTTGGGTAACGCATCCGGATTCCAGTACCGTCAGCTGGTTCTCGGCAGTGTCTTTGTCACGGGTACTCCCTCGTGCCCAGCCTGGGTCCAGCACCGTCAGCTGGTTCCGGGTAGTGTCAAGGTCATTTAGACGCCAATACGTTGTCCCGTCGTGTTGCAGTCGGGTTAGCCAACTCCATGGTGCCTCCAGTTTAGGAGCTTCCTATGTGGGCTGCGGGAATTGGCAATCAAGGCTGGTTCTGTAGTGCCAGTAGGCCAAGCTCACCCTGTAGGACTGTTGGTGTTCGGTAACTGCGGCAGCCTCGCGGCCTAGCTGTTCTCTCCTCTCCTGTGGACCTTCTGGTCCACATCCTGGTTCCAGCACCGTCAGCTGGTTCCGGGCAGAGCCTTTGGCTTATGTGCCTCCTTCTGGGTATCCGAGTTCCGCCAACGCCAGGCGATCCTTGGTAGTGCTTTTAAGCGCAGGTACCTACAGCTTTCTAACCGTGTTCCAGCACCGTCAGCTGGTCCTCGGTTCCTTTGGCTCTTGCACACTTGGGCAATGCATTCGGGTTCCAGTACCGTCAGCTGGTTCTCGGCAGTGTCTTTTTCACGGGTACTCCCTCATGCCCAGCCTGGGTCCAGCACCGTCAGCTGGTTCCGGGTAGTGTCAAGGTCACTTAGACGCCAATAAGTTGTCCCGTCGTGTTGTGGTCGGGTTAGCCAATTCCATGGTGCCTCCAGTTTAGGAGCTTCCTATGTGGAATGTGGGCTGCGGGAATTGGCAATCAAGGCTGGTTCTCTAGTGCCAGTAGGCCAAGCTCCCCCTGTAGGACTGTTGGTGTTCGGTAACTGCGGCAGCCTCGCGGTCTAGCTGTTCTCTCCTCTCCTGTGGACCTTCTGGTCCACATCCTGGTTCCAGCACCGTCAGCTGGTTCCGGGCAGAGCCATTGGTTTAGGTGCCTCCTTCTGGGTATCCGAGTTCCGCCAACGTCAGGCGGTCCTTGGTAGTGCTTTTTAGCATGGGTACCTCCTGCTTAGTAACCGGGTTCCAGCATCGTCAGCTGGTCTTCGGTCATGCCATTGGCTCTTGCATACTTGGCCAACGCATCCGGGTTCCATGTCATGATCCCAATGGCAGGGGATCACAAAAGGACAAGCACAAAAAACAAAACAAGCTCTAGGGTGATGGAAACTGAGCTGACCGCGATCCTGAACCTCAACACACAACTAGCTGTAGCCGGGGAACGTGCCTACGATGATTCTAGACGTCTCGCACCAGCCGAAGAACTAACTTTCCCTATTAGAAGAAACACAGACCTCTCTTGCCTCCAGAGAAACACCCCACAGAAATAGCAGCCCCCCACATGTAATGACGGTGAAATGAGAGGAAAGCACATACGTAGTTATGAAAACAGATTCAGCAAAATGAGGCCCGCTAAAGCTAGATAGCAGAGGATACAAAAGTGAACTGCGCGGTCAGCGAAAAACCCTACAAAAAACCATCCTGAAATTACTTGAACTCATGTTCCAACTCATGGAACATGAGGAGTAATATCAGCCCACTAGAGCAACCAGCAAAAAGGAATCACATATCTGCAAGCTGGACTAAGACAAAAATTAAGCAAAACGTGGAACAGGAAAATCAAAAACTTAGCTTGTCCTGAATAATACAGAAGCGGGAAGCAGAGGTAACAAGACACACTGATTACATTGATAGCCGGCGAGGAAATGACAAGAAAGCCAGGTTAAATAGGAAACTCCCATATCCTGATAGAACAGGTGGACACCAGAGACCGCAGAGAACACAAGTCACCCAGTACCATCTGTAACCACCAGAGGGAGCCCAAAAACAGAATCCACAACAGTACCCCGCCCTTGAGGAGGGGTCACCGAACCCTCACGAGAACCACCAGGGCGACCAGGATGAGCCCTATGAAATGCACGGACCAAATCAGCAGCATGAACATCAGAGGCAACCACCCAAGAATTATCCTCCTGACCATAACCCTTCCACTTGACCAAATATTGGAGTTTCCGTCTGGAAACACGAGAATCCAAGATCTTCTCCACAACATACTCCAATTCTCCCTCCACCAGCACCGGAGCAGGAGGCTCAAGCGAAGGAACAACAGGTACCTCATACTTCCGCAACAACGACCGATGGAACACATTATGAATAGCAAACGATGCCGGGAGATCCAAACGAAACGACACAGGGTTAAGAATTTCCAAGATCCTATAGGGACCGATGAACCGAGGCTTGAACTTAGGAGAAGAGACCTTCATAGGAACAAAACGAGAAGACAACCACACCAAGTCCCCAACACGAAGTCGAGGACCCACGCGGCGACGGCGATTAGCAAACTGCTGAGCCCTCTCCTGGGACAACTTCAAATTGTCCACCACATGACTCCAAATCTGATGCAACCTATCCACCACCATGTCCACTCCAGAACAATCAGAAGGCTCCACCTGACCAGAGGAAAAACGAGGATGAAACCCCGAATTACAAAAGAAAGGAGAAACCAAGGTAGCAGAACTAGCCCGATTATTAAGGGCAAATTCGGCAAGCGGCAAAAAGGTAACCCAGTCATCTTGATCAGCAGAAACAAAACACCTTAAATAAGTTTCCAAGGTCTGATTAGTTCGTTCCGTCTGGCCATTCGTCTGAGGATGGAATGCCGACGAAAAGGACAAATCAATGCCCATCTTAGCACAGAACGTCCGCCAAAATCTAGACACAAACTGGGATCCCCTGTCAGAAACGATGTTCTCCGGAATCCCATGCAAACGAACCACGTTCTGAAAAAACAGGTGGACCAACTCAGAGGAGGAAGGCAATTTAGGCAAGGGTACCAGATGAACCATCTTAGAAAAGCGGTCACACACAACCCAGATGACGGACATTTTTTGAGAGACAGGGAGATCCGAAATAAAGTCCATGGAAATGTGCGTCCAAGGCCTCTTCGGAATAGGCAAAGGTGACAACAATCCACTGGCCCGAGAACAGCAAGGCTTAGCCCGAGCGCAAACTTCACAAGACTGCACAAAAGAACGCACATCCCTCGACAAGGAAGGCCACCAAAAAGACCTGGCCACCAAGTCTCTAGTACCAAATATTCCAGGATGACCTGCCAACGCAGAAGAATGGACCTCGGAGATGACTCTACTGGTCCAATTATCCGGAACAAACAGTCTTTCAGGCGGACAACGATCAGGTTTATCCGCCTGAAACTCCTGCAAAGCACGTCGCAAGTCTGGGGAGACAGCCGACAAAATCACCCCATCCCTAAGGATACCAGTGGGCTCAGAATTTCCAGGGGAGTCAGGCACAAAACTCCTAGAAAGAGCATCCGCCTTCACATTCTTTGAACCTGGCAGGTATGAAACCACAAAATCGAAACGGGAGAAAAACAGTGACCAACGAGCCTGTCTAGGATTCAGACGCTTGGCAGACTCAAGGTAAATCAGATTTTTGTGATCAGTCAAGACCACCACACGATGTCTAGCACCCTCAAGCCAATGACGCCACTCCTCAAATGCCCATTTCATGGCCAAAAGCTCCCGATTACCAACATCATAATTCCGCTCAGTGGGCGAAAACTTTCTAGAAAAGAACGCACATGGCTTCATCACTGAGCAATCGGAGCTTCTCTGTGACAAAACCGCCCCCGCTCCAATCTCGGAAGCATCAACCTCAACCTGAAAAGGAAGCGAAACATCTGGCTGACGCAACACAGGAGCAGAAGAAAACCGGCGCTTAAGTTCCTGAAAGGCCTCCACAGCCGCAGGAGACCAATCAGCAACATCAGCACCCTTCTTAGTCAAATCCGTCAAAGGCTTAACAACACTAGAAAAATTAGTTATGAAACGACGATAAAAATTAGCAAAGCCCAAGAACTTCTGTAGACTCTTAAGAGATGTAGGCTGCGTCCAGTCACAAATAGCCTGAACCTTGACGGGATCCATCTCAATAGTAGAAGGGGAAAAAATATACCCCAAAAAAGAAATCTTCTGGACTCCAAAGAGACACTTTGAACTTTTTACAAACAAAGAATTGGCCCGCAGGACCTGAAACACCTTCCTGACCTGCTGAACATGGGACTCCCAGTCATCTGAAAAAACCAATACATCATCCAAATACACAATCATAAATTTATCCAGATATTCACGGAAAATATCGTGCATAAAGGACTGGAAGACAGAAGGAGCATTAGAAAGTCCAAAAGGCATCACCAAATACTCAAAATGGCCCTCAGGCGTATTAAATGCGGTTTTCCACTCATCACCCTGCTTTATCCGCACAAGATTATACGCACCCCGAAGATCAATCTTAGTGAACCATTTAGCCCCCTTAATGCGAGCGAACAAATCAGTCAACAATGGCAAAGGATACTGATATTTAACTGTAATCTTATTCAAAAGACGGTAATCTATACAAGGCCTCAAGGAACCATCTTTTTTGGCCACAAAAAAAAAACCTGCTCCCAAAGGGGACGAAGATGGACGGATATGTCCCTTTTCCAAGGACTCCTTAACATAATCCCGCATAGCAGTATGCTCTGGCACTGACAGATTGAACAAACGACCTTTAGGAAATTTACTGCCAGGAATCAAATCTATAGCACAATCGCAATCCCTATGAGGAGGAAGCGAATTGAGCTTAGGCTCCTCAAAAACATCCCGATAATCAGACAAAAATACCGGAACCTCAGAAGGAGTAGATGAAGCGATAGAAATCGGAGATGCATCATCATGAACCCCCTGACATCCCCAGCTTAACACAGACATCGTTTTCCAGTCCAAGACTGGGTTATGAGTTTGTAACCATGGCAGACCAAGCACTAAGACATCATGTAAATTATACAGTACCAGGAAGCGAATCACCTCCTGATGAACGGGAGTCATACGCATGGTCACTTGTGTCCAGTACTGAGGTTTATTCATAGCCAAAGGTGTAGAGTCAATTCCTTTCAAAGGAATAGGGACTTCCAGAGGCTCCAGACTAAACCCACAGCGGTTGGCAAATGACCAATCCATAAGACTCAGGGCAGCGCCTGAATCCACATAGGCATCGACGGAAATGGCTGATAATGAACAAATCAGAGTCACAGACAGAATGAACTTAGACTGTAAAGTACTAATGGCAACAGACTTATCAACCTTTTTTGTGCGTTTAGAGCATGCTGAAATAACATGAGCTGAATCACCACAATAAAAACACAACCCATTTTTCCGCCTATAATTTTGCCGTTCACTTCTGGACTGAATTCTATCACATTGCATTGTCTCAGGTGCCTGTTCAGAAGACACCGCCAAATGGTGCACAGGTTTGCGCTCCCGTAAGCGCCGATCAATCTGAATAGCCATAGTGATAGACTCATTCAGACCTGTAGGCGCAGGGAACCCCACCATGACATCTTTAATGGCCTCAGAAAGGCCATCTCTGAATCTTGCAGCCAGGGCGCACTCATTCCACTGAGTAAGCACCGACCATTTCCGAAATTTCTGACAATATATTTCTGCTTCATCTTGCCCCTGAGAGAGAGCCAATAAAGCTTTTTCAGCCTGAATGTCTAGGTTAGGTTCCTCATAGAGCAAACCCAATGCCAGAAAAAACGCATCCACATTGAGCAACGCAGGATCCCCTGGTGCCAATGCAAATGCCCAATTCTGAGGGTCACCCCGCAGGAAAGATATAACAATCTTGACTTGCTGAGCAGGGTCTCCAGAAGAGCGAGATTTCAAAGAAAGAAACAACTTGCAATTGTTCCTAAAATTCAGAAAACTAGATCTATCTCCAGAAAAAAACTCTGGGATAGGAATTCTAGGTTCAGACATAGGAGCATGTACAACAAAATCTTGTATATTTTGAACCTTAGCAGCAAGATTATTCAGGCTGGAAGCCAAACTCTGGACGTCCATGATAAACAGCTGAGGTCAGAGCCATTCAAGGATTAAGAGGAGGTAAGACGCAGCCAGGCTGCAATTAAGGCTATGCAGCAAACTCTGAGGGGAAAAAAAAAATAAAAAAACTTCCTCAGACTACTTTTCCTCCTACTTCAGCCAATACGATTACCACTTTTTGGCCGGCTATACTATCATGATCCCAATGGCAGGGGATCACAAAAGGACAAGCACAAAAAACAAAACAAGCTCTAGGGTGATGGAAACTGAGCTGACCGCGATCCTGAACCTCAACACACAACTAGCTGTAGCCGGGGAACGTGCCTACGATGATTCTAGACGTCTCGCACCAGCCGAAGAACTAACTTTCCCTATTAGAAGAAACACAGACCTCTCTTGCCTCCAGAGAAACACCCCACAGAAATAGCAGCCCCCCACATGTAATGACGGTGAAATGAGAGGAAAGCACATACGTAGTTATGAAAACAGATTCAGCAAAATGAGGCCCGCTAAAGCTAGATAGCAGAGGATACAAAAGTGAACTGCGCGGTCAGCGAAAAACCCTACAAAAAACCATCCTGAAATTACTTGAACTCATGTTCCAACTCATGGAACATGAGGAGTAATATCAGCCCACTAGAGCAACCAGCAAAAAGGAATCACATATCTGCAAGCTGGACTAAGACAAAAATTAAGCAAAACGTGGAACAGGAAAATCAAAAACTTAGCTTGTCCTGAATAATACAGAAGCGGGAAGCAGAGGTAACAAGACACACTGATTACATTGATAGCCGGCGAGGAAATGACAAGAAAGCCAGGTTAAATAGGAAACTCCCATATCCTGATAGAACAGGTGGACACCAGAGACCGCAGAGAACACAAGTCACCCAGTACCATCTGTAACCACCAGAGGGAGCCCAAAAACAGAATCCACAACAGTTCCAGTACCATCAGCTGGTTCTCAGCAGTGTCTTTCTCACGGGTACTCCCTCGTGCCCAGCCTGGGTCCAGCACCGTCAGCTGGTTCCGGGTAGTGTCAAGGTCACTTAGACGCCTATACGTTGCCCCGTCGTGTTGCGGTCGGGTTAGCCAACTCCATGGTGCCTCCAGTTTAGGAGCTTCCTATGTGGGCTGCGGGAATTGGCAATCAAGGTTGGTTCTGTAGTGCCAAAGGTGGTTCTGTAAGCCTTTGGCTTAGGTGCCTCCTTCTGGATATCCGAGTTCCGCCAATGCCAGGCGGTCCTTGGTAGTGCTTTTAAGCGCGGGTACCTCCTGCTTTGTAACCGTGTTCCAGCACCGTCAGCTGGTCCTCGGTAGTGCCATTGGCTCTTGCACAGTTGGCCAATGCATCCGGGTTCCAGTACCGTTAGCTGGTTCTCGGCAGTGTCTTTTGCTCTTGTACCTTCTGCTCCCCATCCTGGTTCCAGTACTGTCAGCTGGTTCCGGGAGGGAGCCTTTGGCTTAGGTGCCTCCTTCTGGGTATCCGAGTTCCACCAACATCAGGTGGTCCTTGGTAGTGCTTTCAGGCACGGGTACCTCCTGCTTAGTAACCGGGTTCCAGTAACGTCAGCTGGTCCTCGGTATTTCCATTGGCTCTTGGACCTTCGGCTACCCATCCGGGTTCCAGTACCGTCAGCTGGTTCTCAGCAGTGTCTTTTGCTCTTGTACCTTCTGCTCCCCATCCTGGTTCCAGTAACGTCAGCTGGTTCCGGGCAAAACCTTTGGCTTAGGTGCCTCCTTCTGGGTATCTGAGTTCCGCCAACATCAGGCAGTCCTTGGTAGTGCTTTTTAGCACGGGTACCTCCTGCTTAGTAATCGGGTTCCAGTAATGTCAGCTGGTCCTCGGTAGTTCCATTGGCTCTTGGACCTTTGGGTAGCCATCCGAGTTCCAGTTCCATCAGCTGGTTCTCTGCATTTTCTCAGCCTTCTTGTACCTTCTGCTACATTTCCAAGTTCAAGACCCTAAAGACGACGACCCGGAAGACCACCCCTAAGATGACGACGACACCAGAGACGACAACCACTGAGATGACGACGACCCTGGAGACAACATAGTAACATAGTAACATAGTAACATAGTAACATAGTTAGTAAGGCCGAAAAAAGACATTTGTCCATCCAGTTCAGCCTATATTCCATCATAATAAATACCCAGATCTACGTCCTTCTACAGAACCTAATAATTGTATGATACAATATTGTTCTGCTCCAGGAAGACATCCAGGCCTCTCTTGAACCCCTCGACTGAGTTCGCCATCACCACCTCCTCAGGCAAGCAATTCCAGATTCTCACTGCCCTAACAGTAAAGAATCCTCTTCTATGTTGGTGGAAAAACCTTCTCTCCTCCAGACGCAAAGAATGCCCCCTTGTGCCCGTCACCTTCCTTGGTATAAACAGATCCTCAGCGAGATATTTGTATTGTCCCCTTATATACTTATACATGGTTATTAGATCGCCCCTCAGTCGTCTTTTTTCTAGACTAAATAATCCTAATTTCGCTAATCTATCTGGGTATTGTAGTTCTCCCATCCCCTTTATTAATTTTGTTGCCCTCCTTTGTACTCTCTCTAGTTCCATTATATCCTTCCTGAGCACCGGTGCCCAAAACTGGACACAGTACTCCATGTGCGGTCTAACTAGGGATTTGTACAGAGGCAGTATAATGCTCTCATCATGTGTATCCAGACCTCTTTTAATGCACCCCATGATCCTGTTTGCCTTGGCAGCTGCTGCCTGGCACTGGCTGCTCCAGGTAAGTTTATCATTAACTAGGATCCCCAAGTCCTTCTCCCTGTCAGATTTACCCAGTGGTTTCCCGTTCAGTGTGTAATGGTGATATTGATTCCCTCTTCCCATGTGTATAACCTTACATTTATCATTGTTAAACCTCATCTGCCACCTTTCAGCCCAAGTTTCCAACTTATCCAGATCCATCTGTAGCAGAATACTATCTTCTCTTGTATTAACTGCTTTACATAGTTTTGTATCATCTGCAAATATCGATATTTTACTGTGTAAACCTTCTACCAGATCATTAATGAATATGTTGAAGAGAACAGGTCCCAATACTGACCCCTGCGGTACCCCACTGGTCACAGCGACCCAGTTAGAGACTATACCATTTATAACCACCCTCTGCTTTCTATCACTAAGCCAGTTACTAACCCATTTACACACATTTTCCCCCAGACCAAGCATTCTCATTTTGTATACCAACCTCTTGTGCGGCACGGTATCAAACGCTTTGGAAAAATCGAGATATACCACGTCCAATGACTCACCGTGGTCCAGTCTATAGCTTACCTCTTCATAAAAACTGATTAGATTGGTTTGACAGGAGCGATTTCTCATAAACCCATGCTGATATGGAGTTAAACAGTTATTCTCATTGATATAATCCAGAATAACATCCCTCAGAAACCCTTCAAATATTTTACCAACAATAGAGGTTAGACTTACTGGCCTATAATTTCCAGGTTCACTTTTAGAGCCCTTTTTGAATATTGGCACCACATTTGCTATGCGCCAGTCCTGCGGAACAGACCCTGTCGCTATAGAGTCACTAAAAATAAGAAATAATGGTTTATCTATTACATTACTTAGTTCTCTTAGTACTCGTGGGTGTATGCCATCCGGACCCGGAGATTTCTCTATTTTAATCTTATTTAGCCGGTTTCGCACCTCTTCTTGGGTTAGATTGGTGACCCTTAATATAGGGTTTTCATTGTTTCTTGGGATTTCACCTAGCATTTCATTTTCCACCGTGAATACCGTGGAGAAGAAGGTGTTTAATATGTTAGCTTTTTCCTCGTCATCTACAACCATTCTTTCCTCACTATTTTTTAAGGGGCCTACATTTTCAGTTTTTATTCTTTTACTATTGATATAGTTGAAGAACAGTTTGGGATTAGTTTTACTCTCCTTATCAATGTGCTTCTCTGTTTCCTTTTTGGCAGCTTTAATTAGTTTTTTAGATAAAGTATTTTTCTCCCTATAGTTTTTTAGAGCTTCAATGGTGCCATCCTGCTTTAGTAGTGCAAATGCTTTCTTTTTACTGTTAATTGCCTG
Source organism: Ranitomeya imitator (assembly GCF_032444005.1). NCBI lineage: Eukaryota > Metazoa > Chordata > Amphibia > Anura > Dendrobatidae > Ranitomeya > Ranitomeya imitator. Next base: position 734,866,412 of record NC_091284.1, on the reverse strand, counting down.
TCTTACTTCTTTCTTTAGCCACATTGGGTTTTTCCTATTTCTAGTCCTTTTATTCCCACAAGGTATAAACCGCTTACACTGCCTATTTAGGATGTTCTTAAACATTTCCCATTTATTATCTGTATTCTCATTTCTGAGGATATTGTCCCAGTCTACCAGATTAAGGGCATCTCTAAGCTGTTCAAACTTTGCCTTCCTAAAGTTCAATGTTTTTGTGACTCCCTGACAAGTCCCCCTAGTGAAAGACAGGTGAAACTGCACAATATTGTGGTCGCTATTTCCTAAATGCCCAACCACCTGCAGATTTGTTATTCTGTCAGGTCTATTAGATAGTATTAGGTCTAAAAGTGCTGCTCCTCTGGTTGGATTCTGCACCAATTGTGAAAGATAATTTTTCTTGGTTATTAGCAGAAACCTGTTGCCTTTATGGGTTTCACAGGTTTCTGTTTCCCAGTTAATATCCGGGTAGTTAAAGTCCCCCATAACCAGGACCTCATTATGGGTTGCAGCTTCATCTATCTGCTTTAGAAGTAGACTTTCCATGCTTTCTGTTATATTTGGGGGTTTGTAACAGACCCCAATGAGAATTTTGTTACCATTTTTCCCTCCATGAATTTCAACCCATATGGACTCGACATCCTCATTCCCTTCGCTAATATCCTCCCTTAAAGTGGACTTTAGACAAGACTTTACATAGAGACAAACCCCTCCTCCTCTCCGATTTTTACGATCCTTTCTAAACAGACTGTAACCCTGTAAGTTAACTGCCCAGTCATAGCTTTCATCTAACCATGTCTCGGTTATTCCCACTATGTCAAAGTTACCTGTAGATATTTCTGCTTCTAGTTCTTCCATCTTGTTTGTCAGGCTTCTGGCGTTTGCGAGCATGCAGTTTAGAGGATTTTGTTTTGTTCCAATCTCCTCACTGTGGATTGTTTTAGAAATGTTCTTACCTCCCTTCTGAGTATGTTTTCCTGGGTCGTCTTTGTTCGAGTCTAATGTTTTTCTTCCCGTCCCCTCTTCTTCTAGTTTAACGCCCTCCTGATGAGTGTAGCGAGTCTTCTGGCGAATGTGTGTTTCCCAGGTTTGTTGAGGTGTAGTCCGTCTCTGGCGAGGAGTCCATCATACCAGTAATTCACACCGTGGTCCAGGAATCCAAATCCTTGTTGTCTGCACCATCGTCTTAGCCAGTTGTTTGCATCAAGGATCCTGTTCCATCTCCTGGTGCCATGCCCGTCTACTGGAAGGATAGAAGAAAAAACTACCTGTGCATCCAGTTCCTTTACTTTCTTCCCCAACTCTTCAAAGTCCTTGCAGATTGTCGGTAGGTCCTTCCTTGCCGTGTCATTGGTGCCAACATGTATCAGAAGAAATGGGTGGACGTCCTTGGAGCTGAAGAGCTTTGGTATCCTATCGGTCACATCCTTGATCATCGCACCTGGAAGGCAGCATACTTCTCTTGCAGTTATGTCCGGTCTGCAGATGGCTGCTTCGGTGCCTCTCAGTAGTGAGTCTCCCACCACCACAACGACCCTGAAGACCACCACGATGACAACAACGACGACGATGATGACGGCGGAGATGACGACGGCGGAGACGACGACCCTGGAGACGACGACCCTGGAGATGACGACATGGAAGACCGAGAAGCAGAAGAACAAGAGGCTGCAGAACAAAGAGCAGAAGAACATTAAGCATAACACTTAATATCAGAGCAAAAGTTATTATCTAAATTACATGCAGAAGAAGACTAAGCAGTGTATGGGGGTGAGTTCGTTCCTCCTCGTGGTGCCCCTGGATAAAGCCTTATGCTGTAGGCCAAACTGAACGGACAAATGTAACTTTTGTGACAGGCAGAACGGAAGGTGTAATCTTCAAACTTTTATAGATAACAACTACGGGACTGCCTGTCACAAATGAGAATATGATGAAGAAGTAGAATAGGAAGAATAATAATGTAAAATGAATATGAAGAATGTAATAAAAAAAAAAAATATGTAGAAGATGAAAAAGAAGATGAATAAGGTGAAGAAGAAGTTGATGTCAAAGATGCTGATGATGATGAAGATGAAAGTGTGGGAAAAGTAAAAAAAAAAGGTGAAGGGCATGGAATAGTGAAACATCAATATCTGACAAAATAAAAAAAATCTTAACATAGTCAATATCTTTGTAACTCCGAACGTCTTAAAAAAAAATTAAAATTCCTGCTATTCTATTTGATTGGGCTAAACCTCTATGCCTTTAATGTCTCCGCCACCTCCCCAAATACATCCTGCATTATTCTTAGTTGTTTTCCTTCATGTAGAATGAACCCACAAGGAAAGAAAGGGTTTATTTTAATTCCGATATTTTGGTCCCATTGACTTGCATTGGGATCGGGTATCGGTATCGGCGATATCCGATATTTTTTGAATTTCGGCCGATCCAATCCGATACAGATACTTTCCGATATCGGAAGGTATCGCTCAACACTACATGCTGTGAGGCAGTGACCGGTGTCATATGCGAGGGTCGCTATGTGTCCCCCAGGATGTGCTTAGAAGCATATTAGATCCGCTGGAGTGCCCTGTGCTCACAGCAGGTTGCCTGTGAGACACAGGGAAGAATAAAAGTAAGTGTGAACTGGGTCAAGTTATTTGTCACAGAATTTATTCAGGAAAACCTGGTATGGGCTTTTATTTTGAAACGGACTGCAGGATGGTAGTGGGGCCGGTCCGTTTCCTCCAGCCCAGATCTTATAGTGGCCCATGGCCATAGAATCTGGAGGATAGAAAAAAAAACCCCAGCAAGAGAGTTTGGGTGTGTCAGTCTGGTCTGGGAGTCAGACCTTGCAGGAGGCTTGTGCAGAGCTCCTTCCGTGTGGAGAAACACGGGCCAGGCAGAGCCTGAAAAGCCAGACACCCCAGCGTACACGGGGTTGTAATACGCTCACGGCAGCGGACTATGGACTGTTGTTATTTTTTTTCCCGGCTGCATAGCGAAGGACTTGTTTGCTTTCTTTTCCGGTTTGTGAGTATGCTGTGTAATAAACAAGACTTTGTTTGAACTCATATGGGTCACTGCCTATTCACTGCACAGCAAGGACATCGCTACATCACATTTGGTTGGAGAATGCGGAGCAGTGTGAATTAAGGCATACCCCAACGCCATTTGCATGTCTGTTATTAAGCCTGCTACATTGCAACTCAGGCCTACAGACAAAATGGAGGAGATCCTGAGGCAGCTAGTCCTCACACAGCAACAACAGCAACAAACTAATAATCTGTTGCTGCAGCAAATTACAGCCCTGCGAGAGGCACCTCCAGCACCGACCCCGGAACGTCGCGATGCCCGTGACAAGGTCCGCTCTGCTTTGAGGAAATTGAGTCCGGAAGATGACGTGGAAGCTTTCCTCACCGTCTATGAGCACACGGCAGAACGGGAGAATCTGCCAGCAGCACAGTGGGCTGAAGTTGTGGCTCCGTTCTTGAGGGGTGATGCGCTAAAGGCCTACTTTGACCTCAGTCGGGAGGATGCCCAGGACTATTCCAAGTTAAAAGGTGAGATCCTTGCCCGACTGGTGGTTAATACTTATGTGAGAGCTCAACGGGTGTTTTCTTGGACTTTTGTGGAAGCCCAGCCTGCCCGGTCTCAGATTTTTGACTTATTGCAGCTTGTGAAACGGTGGCTCCAACCTGAGACTTTATCCACAAGTCAGATAGTGGAGAGGGTGGTGGTCGACCGACTGGTGAGGGCTCTGCCAGCGGCCATTCAGCGTTGGGTGGGTCAAGGGGACCCGGGTACCCTAGACCAGGTTGTAGGCCTGATAGAGCGATATAAGGCCACCCAGGACTTTATACGGGACACTGCTCCGCTTCGGCTGTCACGTAAGGCTCCACCAGCTCAGGAGTCTGAGAAAAGTCCACGGCCCTCCACTGGGACAAGACCGGACCGAGTCCGTGCTGAGGGGTTGTCTCGGAAAGAGAGTGACCACAGACCTGTGTCCCCTAAACTGGCTCCAAGGTTACCTCGTGCCACAGTCGTTACGTGTTGGCGGTGCCAAGAACCTGGACATGTGGTTGCTAATTGTCCCCTAACAACAGAACCCATGGGCTGCGGGTATACCCGCCGCGTGTCTATGTATGCCCAGCCAGTCTGCATTGCCACTACAGACCCTGCCGGTACCGAACCTCAGCTGTGCAGAGTGCTCGTTAATGGGTTCCAGACGGATGCTCTCTTGGACTCGGGGAGCTTGGTGACCCTGGTACATGGGTCCTTGGTTGCTGGGGACAGTCCTATTGGACGGAAAGTGGGGGTAGTGTGCATACATGGGGACCTCCGAGAGTAGCCGACTGCGGAGGTCACGTTCTCCACCCCATGTGGAGAGATAAAACATGTGGTGGGAGTGGTAAAAACTCTTCCATATGGGACTGTCATGGGTAGAGACTTACCGTTGTTCTGGTCCCTCTGGGAGACCAGAGTTAACCCTCTCAGGGTAAAAAGCATTCCGGTTGCAGAACCCGAAGATCCCGAGTCAGGGATACCTGCCGTAGGGGTCGCCACGATAGGGACAGTGTGTAATCCCGATAGGTTTCCCCTAGAGGTATTGGCAGGGGAAGTGGAAGAGAATCCACCAATTCATGAGCTGGAGGTGTCACCTGGTAAGTTTGGGACTGCCCAGCTCCAGGATCCCACTCTGACCCGGGCAAGGGAAAGAGTAATCGAGGTAAATGGGGTGGCACAACAACCTGGTGCAGAAAAGGATTTTCCCCGGATGGCGGTCATCCAGGAGTTACTGTACAGGGTTGATAAAATCCGGGATGAGGTGGTAGAACAACTGGTAGTGCCCCAACCCTATCGTCGGGCGGTGCTCGACATGGCTCACACTCACATATTGGGGGGGCACTTGGGGGCCAAAAAGACGTTAGAGCGCATATTACAGAAGTTCTTTTGGCCTGGTGTCTACGCTGAGGTTACAAAGTACTGTGACACATGTCCTGAGTGTCAACTAACCTCACCCACCACGAACTACCGGAGTCCGTTAGTACCTCTGCCCATCATAGAAGTACCCTTTGAGCGGATAGCGATGGATCTGGTGGGACCAATGGTAAAATCCGCCCGGGGCCATCAGCACATATTAGTAGTCGTAGACTACGCCACCCGGTATCCAGAGGCGATACCGCTTCGGCACACTTCGGCTAAACTAATAGCCCGTGAACTGTTTGCCATGTTTTGTCGCCTTGGGCTTCCCAAGGAGATCCTTACAGATCAGGGAACCCCTTTTATGTCTAAAGTGACTAGGGAGCTATGTAAATTGCTCCAAATTAAACAGTTGCGTACGTCAGTGTACCATCCACAAACCGATGGGTTGGTCGAGAGGTTTAATAAGACCCTCAAGGCCATGCTCAAAAAGGTGGTCGCCAAGGATGGGAAGGATTGGGATATGTTGTTGCCATATTTAATGTTCGCCATACGCGAGGTACCGCAGGCGTCCACGGGGTTCTCCCCATTTGAGCTATTGTATGGCAGGCACCCGAGGGGGCTGCTGGATCTAGCCAAAGAGACGTGGGAACAGGAGCCCACTCCACATAAGAGTGTTATCGAGTATGTGGCAAGTATGCAGGATCGGATTGCAGTCGTGCAACCCATCGTAAAGGAGCATCTGTTGGATGCCCAGGCCGCTCAGAGCCGTACCTATAATAAAAGGGCCACGGTCAGGTCCTTTAAAGAAGGAGACCGGGTGTTGGTACTAGTGCCCACCCCAGAGAGTAAACTCATGGCCAAGTGGCATGGGCCGTATGAGATACGGGGAAAGGTGGGGGAAGTGAATTACAAAGTGTACCAACCCGGGAAAAGAAAACCCGAGCAGTTGTATCATGTAAACCTGCTAAAGGCCTGAAAGGACCGAGAATGTTTGGTCACAGATGCAACTACGGTCATACAATCGGAGGTCCCTCTGGCCCTGGCCAAGGACACAGCCAGGTGTGAGGTAAAGGTCAATGATGCCCTCACAAAACAGCAGCGGCGGGAGGCTCGAGCTTTGGTACAGCAGAATATGGATGTATTCTCAGAGCTGCCGGGGCGAACCTCAGTGATTCAGCATGACATTGTCACTGAGCCCCGGGTAAAGGTGCGGATGAAACCGTACCGAGTGCCAGAAGCCCGAAGGCAAGCCATCGCGGCCGAGGTAAAGCAAATGCTTCAGTTGGGAGTCATTGAGGAGTCCCGAAGTGAGTGGGCTAGCCCCATTGTACTAATAGCAAAACCTGATGGGTCATTACGCTTCTGTAATGACTTTAGGAAGTTAAATGAAGTATCAAAATTTGACCTGTATCCCATGCCACGGGTGGACGAGCTAATTGAGAGACTGGGGAAGGCCCAGTACTTCACCACACTGGATCTCACGAAAGGTTACTGGCAGGTTCCCTTAACAGAGTCAGCGAAGGAAAAGACTGCTTTTATAACCCCAGAGGGTCTCTTTCAATACGTTGTCTTACCTTTTGGGTTACATGGAGCTCCGGCCACATTTCAGAGGCTGATGGACATTGTGTTAGCGCCACATAGAGACTATGCGTCAGCCTATTTGGATGACATAGTCATCTTTAGTACCGACTGGGATACCCATCTGTCCCAGGTACAAGCAGTGCTAGAGTCTCTTAGAGCCGCAGGGTTAACAGCAAACCCAAAGAAATGTGCGATTGGTCTCACAGAAGCCCGGTACTTGGGATACGTGATCGGCCGGGGGGTTATCAAACCTCAAGTGAACAAAATTGAGGCCATTCAAAACTGGCCCAAGCCCTTAAGTTCCAAACAAGTGAGGGCATTTCTTGGCATCATTGGGTATTACCATCGGTTTATACCCAACTTTGCTGGTAAATCGGCTTCCCTAACGGACCTGTTGAAAGGGAAGAAAACAGTGATGGTCAAGTGGAATCCTCAAGCAGAGGAAGCGTTCCAGTCTCTGAAGTCGGCGTTGTGTGGACAGCCGGTCCTCATCAGCCCCGACTTCAAGAAAACCTTTATTGTGCAAACCGATGCCTCAGAGGTAGGCTTAGGAGCGGTGCTGTCGCAAGAGGTGAACGGGGATGAGCATCCAGTCACCTATTTAACCAGGAAACTGACCCCGGCAGAGAAAAATTATAGCGTAGTGGAGAAGGAGTGCTTGGCGATCAAATGGGCCTTGGAGTCCCTACGCTACTATTTGCTCGGGCGTCAGTTTCGGTTGGTAACAGACCATTCACCCCTTGTCTGGATGAGAAATGCAAAGGAAAGGAATGCCCGAGTCACCAGATGGTTCTTGTCCCTACAAAATTTCAGCTTCTCTGTGGAACATCGGGCTGGGAAATCACAGGGAAATGCAGATGCCCTGTCACGGGCACCATGTATGCTGACAAATGTTCAACCCCACAAGTCTGAACAGGGGGGGGGGGTATGTGAGGCAGTGACCGGTGTCATATGCGAGGGTCGCTATGTGTCCCCCAGGATGTGCTTAGAAGCATATTATGGTAGATCCGCTGGAGTGCCCTGTGCTCACAGCAGGTTGCCTGTGAGACACAGGGAAGAATAAAAGTAAGTGTGAACTGGGTCAAGTTATTTGTCCCAGAATTTATTCAGGAAAACCTGGTATGGGCTTTTATTTTGAAACGGACTGCAGGATGGTAGTGGGGCCGGTCCGTTTCCTCCAGCCCAGATCTTATAGTGGCCCATGGCCATAGAATCTGGAGGATAGAAAAAAAAAACCCAGCAAGAGAGTTTGGGTGTGTCAGTCTGGTCTGGGAGTCAGACCTTGCAGGAGGCTTGTGCAGAGCTCCTTCCGTGTGGAGAAACACGGGCCAGGCAGAGCCTGAAAAGCCAGACACCCCAGCGTACACGGGGGTGTAATACGCTCACGGCAGCGGACTATGGACTGTTGTTATTTTTTTTTCCCGGCTGCATACCGAAGGACTTGTTTGCTTTCTTTTCCGGTTTGTGAGTATGCTGTGTAATAAACAAGACTTTGTTTGAACTCATATGGGTCACTGCCTATTCACTGCACAGCAAGGACATCGCTACATCACAATGCAAAGAAACTCCTCATCGGAGGTGCCGGTATTATAGTGGCTTATTTCAGCCGGGCCCTGACCACAAGCATACATGACCACAATGGCGCAAAGCTGATGATGAAGATTGATACTAGCGCATGGCCGTGCGGCCATGCAAACCTTTTATAGTTGCAGCAACTTCAGGACCTTCTTAGAGGACTAATGTGAGTTGCTTCAGGACCTGAGCATGTGACCCCTGACCTCCAATGAGAGGTCTTCCTTTGGGCATGCTCAGAAGGGAGAAAGCAGGACTTAGTCCCAGAAGCAAGTCCTCGCCGCTGACTAGTACTAGCTATAATGGCAGAGTCTGGAAGAACAGCAGCAGCCAGATGCAGGTTATCTGCCTGAGCCAAATGCTGGGACTGACATCTCCACTGAGCAGGCTCTACTGTGGCTGGAGAAGAATGGGAGACTGCAGCGGAGATGACTCGAGATTCACCCTGTGCAGAGGCGGGAACTTGAGGCCTAACAGCATGTAATTTGTCTATGACTTCATCAATAGAAGTATCAAAAACAAAGCAGCTTTAAAACATGACACACCAACTGTCATGATCCGGTCCGGGTTTTTAGTCCTGTCTGCTTTTTTCCAGGCTGATCCTGTTAAGGGTAACTTTGCTCTGCCTCATTCTGAGTTTACATTTGCTATTTAGCTCCGTTGCTCCCTGCAGGCAGTGTCAGTAATATTTTCTGCCTTCGGCATGAGTATCTGACTCTGGTAGTACACTGATTTGTCCTGCTGTGCTTTCTGACTTAGACTGTGTCTATTCCTCCTTCCCTGCCGGTCCTCGCTTAGTGTTTCCTGATTGATTCTTGATTTGACTCGGCTTTAACTCTCACTTGACTTTGCCTCTGGTCCCTGGTACTTCTGCCTTTTGTCTGATATTAACCGTTTGTCTCTCCACTGACTCTGTGATTGTTTTTCCCTTTGTAGTGCGTGACAATCTAGGTTTTAACTCGGCTTGTTTGATTATTCTGCTGCCACCTGGTGGTAGCTTCGTTGCAGCACTGCAGGTTTGCTCTTGCAGACTTGTTACTTTCCTTCCACTCTATTGCCATCTGGGGAAAGTTGCAGTTACCTGCATAGCTGCAGCGTGACACCAACAATAGATGGATTGCCGGCACTAACCCAAGTTCCATGTCCCTATTCTTATACTAATCAGTAATTGTCTTCATGTATTATGTCAGCACCACTTGGGTTGGTCTTCTAAAGGTTTTGACCTGCTGGATCACTCCAGTTTTTGCTTAGTGAGCCAAAAGTCACATACATCTCAATGTTCCTGTTTTTGTTTTTTCTGCTATTTATTTACTGCAGGGTACGCAATCATTATGTTTCGGTCTTTGATTTTTTCTGTTGAATGGCCAGTGTGAATGTGTGCATACACGCTGCATGTGTAAGATGCCCAAGTGAGATGGTCATGGGCGAGCTCTGTCCCCACCCTCTCTGGTATCCTACAGACAAGGTGTGTATCAGTTCTGGTGTGCTGCTGTGTATGTGGTGCTTCCCACTGACAGTACTTGTGGCCAGCAGGCCAATTCTGGGTCCAAGAATCCCTCTTTTACAGTAGAACAGTCCAGGAGACACATGGTTAATAAAAAACAAACTTTTACTTAGAGAATGGCAGTCTGTGTAACAAGGTTCACCGGGGTGGTAGTCCGGACTGAGCTCACCCACTAAACACAGCCTGTAGACACCCCAGCCCCTTGTATATGCAATCTGGCATGGATTCAGCCTTTCCCCCAAAAAGAGTTACCTTCTCTGTTCTGGTCGCAGCAGTCCAGGCCATGAATACTCCAGAAAGACAGCAAGGAAAAACGTAACTTTTAATAAACAGGAATGGAGTAGAATAACAGGAGAATGCAGCACTGGATTCCTGACTTCTCCCTGACACTCTGCACAGCTGCACACAGCAGCTGTAACAGCCACAGATAGACAGTAGTCCACACGCCAGGATTACCCCTTCAGAAGCGGGAGCCCTTCCAGAGTCCTAGGGCCCATGTTGTGATCTTCAGTCCTTTGATTCTTGGGACCCCTCTTGAGTCCCTGGAGTCCTTTTGAATCTTTGGGACCCTCTTGAGTCCTCTGAGTCCGGGGCAACAGACCTCGCCCCTCCATGGGGTCTGGCAGTGCCCCGTTTGGCAATCACATCTGCCCTAGCCAGAGTCCCAGGCAGTTCTGAGGAAGCATCAGCTTCCTCTCCCCTTGTGTCTGCAAGTCCAGCCTCCCTACTGCTGCTGGACCAGCCCATATCTTTAACTGTTACTTTCCCTAAGCTAACAACATTAATACGTATGGAACATTACTGACATAGCATAAGGTTACAGGGCAAACACAGCACAGCATATTACATCAGGAACAATGCCAACATTACATTACATGACGAGCTTCACATTACAATACAAATGCAGCATAATGACACATAAAACATATAGGCACCTAACATGAGGTGCACGGGGAGTCACACGGCAGAAGGAGAGGGCGCAACTGAGGGGACCAGCCACCTCCTTACACCTGCCTAATATTTACAAGCAGGTTGGAAGGATAAGGCCCAACGGGTTGTCATCTTTCCCACAGGTACCGGATACAACTTTAGCCCTGGTTCTCGGGATAGGTGGCATATCCCCCTTTCTGGCTTTCCTAGCCCTTGGGGATCTTCTTCACCTCTAGCAGCATTTCTGCATTGCGATACCTTCTGCCCCATGTAGTCTGAGTCCATCCTTCTATCTAGCTTTGCAAGCTGAGTGTTCCCCTGGCCTCTGACATCCTTCTCGAGGTTGCCCTTGGCTACTAGAATGAGTCACACGGAAGGTATTTACGTCAATCTGCTGTCCCAAATATTGAGGTCACGTCATCCCACTATTCCTGATGCATATGCACTCCTGCCTTCCCATTAACTGAACTGTCACTGACTGCTTCTGTCTCTAACACTCAGTTCCTCATCGCATCTGGATTTGCCACCACAGTTAACCCTGTCCCAGCTAACTGCAGCCCCATGGGGTATTCTACTGGTACCACATACATGTACATAAAACACATTTAACCCTTGAGGGTCTGGAAGCAATCCTTGAGCTTCCAACATTGTTACACATACACACCAGTTTATATCCCAGTTCATACCTTTTGGGTTTTTCTCAGTCTGTTTACATCATGTTCATATAAAAGATGTGGCCTGCCTTTCCTTTGAGCTGGTCATTCTATTGATGTGGTTTCCCATGGCTGTGTGTCTACTAATTGGGTCCAGTCCTTCTCAGCCATTATCCCCATTCATGTCATTTGACAAATGGTAAGGTTTTTAATATTAGAGTTAGGACTGTCTCAATTACAGTCACCACGGAGTGGTGGGATGGCTTTTGCATTTTTTTTTTATAAAAAAACATGTTATTGAAGTACAGTATATTATTTTCATACAGTATGCAATTTATTTATTGTCTGTAGGGTATCCAATCATTATGTTTCTGTCTTTGGTTTTTACATCTCAATGTAAGTCTACGAGAGTCAGATCGAGACCAGAACGTGGCTCTTATAGACTTATACTGAGAGCTTGTGACTTCCAGTCACTTAGAAATTGTGGTCAAAGAATAAGATCAGGATTGATGTGGCGCCGGGAAGAGCTGAAGACGGCGACTAGTAAGTAGTGTATAATACTAGCGTAATGGAACTTACATTAGTAGCACCACTCCAGTGTGGAATTTAAAAAAAAAAATGCTGGAGTGGTGCTTTAATGAGGTTGTCCACATTTGGGGACAATTTAAAATAAGAACTTATTAACTTATCTGCATGTATTTGGGGATAAATATCCATTGTGCTTTTGGATTTCACAAAGAAAAATTGCAGTATGGCTTCAACAGTACACGCATTCAACGGCAGCATGGTCGCTCAGTGGTTAGCACTATTGCATTGAAGCGCTGGGGTCCTGGGTAAAAATCCCACCAAGAACAACATCTGTAGGGAGTTTGTATGTTCTTCCCATGTTTGTGTGGGTTTCCTCCTGGTTCTCCGGTTTCCTCCCACACTCCAAAGACATATTGATAGGGAATCTAGAATGTGAGACCTAATGGGCATAGTGACAATGTCTGTAAAGCGCTGCGGAATATGATATATAAGCATAATAATTACTTTGATGTGTTCTGCGGTAAAACAGTGGAGAGGAACTCAGAAAAAAGTTACAAACTCCCTATAGAACCTCAGAATGAGCTCAATAATGGATTCTCAGTTAACTTTTTGTGGAATACAGAAGCTGTACAAGGCAAACAATGCAATATTTTTAAAAGAACCTAATTGCAAAAATGATTCTTTTCTCCAAGTACATGCATTTAAGAAAAAAGCTTTATTCCTGAGTGATGATGGACAAACAACACTACAAGAGGAATATCCTACCAAACAGTGCCCCATAATACACATGACAAAAATTGATGACTGTAACATGGAGAGCGGGACATAATTGGGGTTCACTACAGTTGCACCTAGCTTTTTGGTCTTTTGGTTGACAATACATAAAATATAGATTACCATTCCAGTCCCAAATGATTAGCTAAAGGGCAATTAATAATAACCCATTACTCAGGTTTTCCAGAGCACACTCTGGTGGCCTCCGAGTATTTATGACTGCTCGGAGATATAGTTTTCATCACCACAGCTGAATAATTTACAGCTACTAGCCAGCTTGATTACATGTGGGGATTCTCTAGCAACCAGGCAACCCCCACATGTACTCAGCCTGGCTAGAAGCTGTAAATCATTCAGCTGTAGCGATGAAAACTAAATCTCCGAGCAGTTATAAATACTCAGAGACCACCCAAGCGTGCTCTGGAAAACCCGAGCAACGAGTATATTCGCTCATCACTAGACACTACCATTGTATATACAACTTCTTCTCACTAAATTATAATATCATCAAAAAGTTAATTTATTTCATTTCTTCAATGCAAAAAGTAAAACTCATATATTATATAGAATCATTACAAACAGAGTGATCTATTTCAAGTGTTTATTTCTGTTAATGTTGATGATTATGGCTTACAGCCAATGAAAACACAAAATTCATTATCTCAGAAAATTAGAATACTTTATAACACTAGATTGAAAAATGATTTTAAAATCCAAAATGTTGGCCCACTGAATGTATGTTCAGTAAGTGCATTCAATACTTGGTCGTGGTTCCTTTTGTATCAATTACTGCATCAATGCTGTGTGGCATGGAGTCGATCAGCTTGTGGCACTAACAAACAGGCAATTCCCACATGTATTCAAGCTGTCTAGTATCCGCAAATCATGCAGCTGCGTCAACATAAACTAAATCTCCGAGCACACCGAAATACTCGGAAACAACCCGAGCATGCTCGGAGAAATGAGCATACTCAATCATCACTACTGAGGAGTTATGGAAGTCCAGGTTGCTTTGATAGCAGCTTTCAGCTTATCTGCATTGATGGGTCTGGTGTCTCTCATCTTCCTCTTGACAATATCTTATAGATTCTCTATAGGGTTAAGGTCAGGTGAGTTTGCTGGCCAATCAAGCAGTTATACTGTTGTTTTTAAACCAGGTATTGGTACTTTTGGCAGTGTGGACAGGGTCAAGTTCTGCTGGAGAATTAAATTTCCATCTCCAAAAAGCATGATGCCAGAGGGAAGCATGAAGTGCTTTAAAATTTCCTGGTAGACGGCTGTTCTGACTTTGGTCTTGATAAAAAACAGTGGACCTACACCAGCAGATGACGTGGTTCCCCAAACCATCCCTTAAGGTACCGTCACACTAGACGATATCGCTAGCGGTCCGTGATGTTGCAGCGTCCTCACTAGCGATATCGTCCAGTGTGACAGGCAGCAGCGATCAGGCCCCTGCTGTGCTGTCGCTGGTCGGGGAACAAAGTCCAGAACTTTATTTGGTCGCTGGACTCCCCGCAGACATCGCTGAATCGGCGTGTGTGACACCGATTCAGCGATGTCTTCACTGGTAACCAGGGTAAACATCGGGTTACTAAGCGCGGCCCTGCGCTTAGTTACCCGATGTTTACCCTGGTTACCAGCATCGTTGGTCGCTGGAGAGCGGTCTGTGTGACAGCTCTCCAGCTACCAAACAGCGACGCTGCAGCGATCCGAATCATTGTCGGTATCGCTGCAGCGTCGCTAAGTGTGACGGTACCTTTATTGTGGAAACTTCACACTAGACCTCAAGCAGATTGGATTGTGTGCCTCTCCACTCTTCCTACAGACTCTGGGACCTTGATTTCCATATGAAATGCAACATTTACACAGTCCAGTTCTTTTTCTCCTTGGCCCAGGTAAGATGCTTCTGGCATTATCTATTGGTCATGAGTGGCTTGACACAAGGAATGCGACACTTGTAGCCCATGTCCTGGATACGTCTTTGTGTGGTGGCTCTTGAAGCAATGACCACTCCTTGTGAATCTCCCCCAAATTTTTGAATAGCCTTTTCTTAACAATCCTTTCAAGGCTGCGGTTATTCCAGTAGCTGGAGCACCCTTTTCTACCACACGTTTTCCTCCTTCCACTCAACTTTCCATTAATATACTTAGATACAGCACTCTGTGAACAGCCAACTTCTTTACCAATGACTTTTTGGGGTACCCTTCTTGTGGAGTGTGTCAATGACTGCTTTCTGGACATCTGTCAAGTCAGCAGTCTTCCCCATGATTATGAAACCTACTGAAACAGACTAAGCGACCTTTTTCAATGCTTGGGAAGCCTTTGCAGGTGTTTTTATGCTGATTACTCTAATTTACTGAGATAATGACTTTTGGGTTTTCATTGGCTGTAAAGGTACCGTCACATTTAGCGACGCTGCAATGATATAGACAACGATGCCGATCGCTGCAGCGTCGCTGTTTAGGTCGCTAGGAGACGTCAAACACAGCAGCTCCAGAACGATGCAGGAGCGATCCAGTGACGTTCCTATCGTTCTCCCTGGTTGTTCACTCCATGAAGAAACATTGCAGGCATCGTTGCTTTTGCTGTCAAACATGATGAATCACGCCGACCTGACGACCAAATAAAGTTCCAGACTTTCAGCAACGACCAGCGATGTCACAGCGGGATCCTGATCACTGCTGCATGTCAAACACAACAAGATCGCTATCCAGGACGCTGCAACGTCACGGATCGTTGTCGTTCTTGTTGTAAAGTTGCTCAGTATGAAGGTACCTCAAGCCATAATCATCAACAGTAACAGAAATAAACACTTGAAATAGAATATTCTGTAATGACTCTATATAATATATGAGTATATAATACTAGATGGTGGCCCGATTCTAACGCATCGGGTATTCTAGAATGTGCATGTCCATGTAGTATATTGCACAGCCCACGTAGTATATTGCACAGCCCACGTAGTATATTGCCCAGCCACATAGTATATTGCCCAGTCACGTAGTATATTTCCCAGTCACGTAGTATATTGCCCAGCTACGTAGTATATTTCCCAGTCACGTAGTATATTGCCCAGTCACGTAGTATATTGCCCAGTCACGTAGTATATTGCCCAGTCACGTAGTATATTTCCCAGTCACGTAGTATATTGCCCAGCGATGTAGTATATTGCCCAGTCACGTAGTATATTTCCCAGTCACGTAGTATATTTCCCAGTCACGTAGTATATTGCCCAGTCACGTAGTATATTGCCCAGTCACGTAGTATATTGCCCAGTCACGTAGTATATTGCCCAGTCACGTAGTATATTGCCCAGTCACGTAGTATATTGCCCAGCCACATACTATATTGCCCAGTCATGTAGTATATTGCCCAGCCATGTAGTATATTGCCCAGTCACGTAGTATATTGCCCAGCCACATAGTATATTGCCCAGTCACGTAGTATATTGCCCAGTCACGTAGTATATTGCCCAGTCACGTAGTATATTGCCCAGCCACATACTATATTGCCCAGTCATGTAGTATATTGCCCAGCCATGTAGTATATTGCCCAGTCACGTAGTATATTGCCCAGCCACATAGTATATTGCCCAGTCACGTAGTATATTGCCCAGCGATGTAGTATATTGCCCAGTCACGTAGTATATTTCCCAGCCACATAGTATATTGCCCAGTCACGTAGTATATTGCCCAGCGATGTAGTATATTGCCCAGTCACGTAGTATATTTCCCAGTCACGTAGTATATTTCCCAGTCACGTAGTATATTTCCCAGTCACGTAGTATATTTCCCAGTCACGTAGTATATTGCCCAGTCACGTAGTATATTGCCCAGTCACGTAGTATATTGCCCAGCCACGTAGTATATTGCCCATTCACGTAGTATATTGCCCAGTCACGTAGTATATTGCCCAGCCACATACTATATTGCCCAGTCATGTAGTATATTGCCCAGCCATGTAGTATATTGCCCAGTCACGTAGTATATTGCCCAGCCACATAGTATATTGCCCAGTCACGTAGTATATTGGCCAGTCACGTAGGTATATAACACTGCCCACGCAGTATTTAGCAGTGTGTGCACCATAAAAAAAAAAGTAATTAAAATAAAAAATAGTTATATACTCACCCCTGGGATCCAGCGAAGCTGTGTGATGCGGCCGCCATCTTCTGTTCCCAGGATGCATTGCGAAATTACCCAGATGACTTCTGGGTAAGTTCGCAATGCATCTCTGAGAACGGAAGATGGCGGCTGGCGCGAGCGCATCGTCCGACAACGGAGGGTGAATATAGCAGGTTTTTTGCTTTTTTATTATTTGTAACATAACGCGGTCCGTTACCGCTGGCATTAACCCTGTGTGAGGGGTTACTGGAGGGGATTATGGCGCGGGCGCTGACTGCGGGGAGTATGGAGTGGGGAGTATGGAGCGGGCGCCGGGGACACTGACTGCGGGGAATATGGAGCAGGGAGTATGGAGCGGAGCGCCGGGGACACTGACTGCGGGGAGTATGGAGCGGAGCGCCAGGGACACTGTGTGCGGGGAGTATGAAGCGGGCGGCTGCCGAGACCAATCAGCGACGCGGGATTTCCGTTACGGAAGTTGAGGACAGAAAGACGGAAGTACCCCTTAGACAATTATATGTATATAGATATGAGTTTCACTTTTTATATTGAAGAACTGAAATAAATAAACTTTTTGATGATATTCTTATTTAGTGAGAAGCACTTGTACAGTTGAAAAAGTTTACATACACTATATAAAAAGACACATATGCATGTTTTTCTCAATATCTGACATATAATCAGAATAAACCTTTCCCATTTTAGGTCAATTATGATTACCATAATTATCATTTTTTTTCCAAATGCCAGAAAAATGAGAGAGAGAGAATGTTTTAAGGCATTTTTATTACTTACTGCAAAGTCAGAAGTTTACATACGCTAACATTACTATGACTTTAAACAATTCTGGATTGCCCGTATTATGATGTCATGTGTTTCGAAGCTTCTGAGTGGATTTTTTGGAAACATTTGAGTTATTAGAGACACACGTGTGGATGTATTTTAATGCACACCTAAACACACTGCTTCTTTGTGTAGTATCATGGGAAATTCTAAAGAAATCAGCCAAGATATCAAGAAGAGAATTTTTGAGTTGCACAAGTCTGGCTTGTCCTTGGGTACAATTTCAAGATAACTGAAGGTGCCTCTTTCATCTGTACAAACAATTATATGCAAGCACAAACCAGATGGGAATGTACAGCTATCATACCACTCAGGTAAAGGTACCTTCACACATAACGATTTCGTTAACGATATCGTTGCAACGTCACACTTTTTGTGACGTAGCAACGATCCCGCTAACGATCTCGTTATGTGTGACAGCGACCAACGATCAGGCCCCTGCTGGGAGATCGTTGGTCGCTGAGGAATGATCAGGACCTTTTTTTGGTCGCTGATCACCCGCTGTCATCGCTGGATCGGCGTGTGTGACACCGATCCAGTGATGTGTTCACTTGTAACCAGGGTAAATATTGGGTTACCGCTGTGCTCTGCTTTATGGCCGGCGCTGATACAGTCAGTGCGGGAAGCTGACGGCGGGGGACGTGACAGACATCGGAATGTGAGTATGTACTGTTTTTTTTTTTTTTTTTACTTTTACAATGGTAACCAGGGTAAATCACGGGTTACTAAGCGTGGCCCTGCACTTAGTAACCCGATGTTTACCCTGGATACCCGGGGACTTCGGCATCGTTGAAGACAGTTTCAACGATGCCGAAGTCGTTCCCCTGATCGTTGGTCGCTGGAGAGAGCTGTCTGTGTGACAGCTCCCCAGCGACCACACAACTACTTACCAACAATTAAGGCCAGGTCGTATCGCTGGTCGTGATCGTTGGTAAGTCGTTTAGTGTAACGGTACCTTAAGAGACGGGTTCTGTGTCCCAGAGATGATCGTGCTTTGGTCTGACATATGCATATTAACCCAAGGACATAAGCAAAAGACCTAGTGAAAATGATGGCGGAAGCTGGTAAGATTGTATCAATATCCACAGTGAAACGAGTACTGTATCAACATGGGCTGAAAGGCCACTCTGCCAGGAAGAAGCCAAAACATAAAAAAGCCAGATGTTTGCAAATGCACACAGGAACAAAAACCTTAATTTTTAGAGTCTAGAGTTTAGTGTCCTGTGGTCTGATGAAACTAAAATTGAAATTTTTGGGCATAATGACCATTGTTACATTTAGAGGCAAAATTGAGAAGCTTGAAAACCTAAGAGCACCATCCCAACTGTGAAACACGGGGGTGGCAGCATCATGTTGTGGGGTTGTTTTGCAGCAGAAGGGACTGGTGCACGTCACAAAATAGATGGCATCATGAGAAAAGAAGATTATATGGAGTTACTGAAGCAACATCTCAAGACATCAGCCAGGAAGTTAAAGCTTGAGTGGAAGTAAGTCTTCCAATGACCCAAAGCATTCTGCTAAAATAGTAACAAAATGGCTTAAGGATAACAAAGTCAATAGTTTAGAGTGACCATCACAAAGCCCTGATCTCAATCTTATTGAAAATTTATGGGCAAAGCTGAAAAAAGCAGGTGCGAGCAAGGAGACCTACAAATCTGGATCAGTTACACCAGTAGTGTCAGGAGGAATGAGCCTTAATTCTGACCAACTATTGTGAGAAACATGTGGAAGGATATCCCAAACGTTTGACCCAAGTCATTCAGTTTAAGGTCAATGGTACCAAATTCTAATGAAATGTGTTTAAACTTTTGACTTTGCAGTAAGTAATAAAAATGTCATAAAACATTCTCTCTCTCTCATTATTCTGGCATTTGGCAAATATTAATAATTATGGTAATCCTAATTCACCTAAAACGGGAAAGGTTTATTCTGATTTCATGTCAGATGTTGAGAAAAACATGCATATGTGTCTTTTTATATAGTGTATGTAAACTTCTACTTTCAAATGTATGTGCCATTTGACATACATTACCTGAAATAGATACATCTTATTTCCAGAATTTGCACATTATGAAAGAAAAAAAAATTCTGAAGGATGTCTGATTACATGAATATGGATGGCTGCATTTTCTTTGTTCCTCATTGCCCAGTGGGTCCACTGATGCCTGTCTTGCACTGGGTGCTGCTTCTTTCATTTCTATGCAGGGCTCTCAAGCAAGGAAAAGCTGATTGACTTGGTGGAGAAGGGAGGAATTCTCTTGAGAGCCTAAGGATGTGAAGGATTACTGGTGTGCACACATCATGACTTCAAGGGCAGGGCTAGGGAGAGATAACTGTCTTCTTTATAGAATAGGTTAGTAAAACATCCTTCAACATCAGGGATTGTATTACATGTTTGATAAAAGCCTGAGGCACAGGGTCATCAGATCACACAATGTAAAATAAGAATAGGTATATCGGCATCTGGATCAGATCCAGACGTGATGCACAGAAGATGTCTTATGAAGTTCTGTTATTGATGAGAATCCACAAGGTTTTTGCCTGCAGGCCTGGCACATGAGAACTAACATGTTCTAACACTATGGGGATATCTAATGTCTGAGCAATGGAGGATTAGGCTACAACCCATGACTGCTAGTAAAATTATACATTGCTCTACGTAATTATTGTAATAGTGGAAAAAGATTCACCTACATCTCAATTCTTTAGTCCATTTAGCAAATTACCAACCATCCTATATATAGGATTTATATGACCGTGACCCAAAGTGATTGCCCTGACATCTGTTCACATCACCATGAATATGTCTATACAGATCTATTTCCCTTTTTAATATATGCCTTAAATATTAACTTATGGAAGTGCATGAACATCCACTTCTTAATATAATGCCATTCTTGAAAACTTTAGTATCCATTGTCCAGGAGGTCCAAAACATTGTGTGCCCTTTCATAATACAGTTAAAGGTAACATGTCACCAGGTTTTACACAATAAAAAATCCTCAAACCCCTCTGCATAGCGCAAAAAAGTACTTTTATTATACTGTCACTGGTATATTGCTGGAGGGGAGATATGTGTCACTATGCTTAATGATGTCAGTAAATACCAGAGTAATTTCCTCCAGCACACTACATGCTGTGAGGTTTCAACTAAGCTCTGCACTTCTATAGAGTAGGTGGGAGGATGCCCACCTTATCTCCACCTGCAGAGTCGGCCCCGCCGTGTGCTGACAGGACCTGTGTGATGTCACAGTCAGGTGTTCAGTCACATGGGGAAGTGTCACATGTTCCCAGGCCTTAATTGCTTAGCTACAGAGGCAGTATTTGTTCAGCAAGGCTGTAAATAGGATTTTCCAGATGTTTGCATCTTGTGGAGGAAAGACTGAACCTGTGTTGCTACATAGCGGGATTATACCCCCATACTGTGTGGTCTGGTTCGATAGGCATCATTTTTTTTATCCGGCATCTCCTCTCTCATTACAAGCACCATCCCCCTTCTTGCTTCATGTGGATGATGCATCCTAGGTCATCCATCGCACTCCAGAGCAGGGGTAGTTTGCTCTGCCCTGCCAAGCATAGAGCAAAGCTCTGTAATGCACATGTGCCAGGAGAGGCCAATGAGTGCCTATGACCTGGAAGTAAAGCCAACGCATGCACATTACAGTACTGTGCTCTGTCCTCAGCAGGGTAGAGAGAAGCGAGTTTGTTCAGGAGCGTGAATAGGAACATAGAATGGATAATAAACAGTAGGACATGTTATCCACACGTTAGCAAGCAAGAGAATGGTGCAAGTGAAAGCAGGTATCAGGATGCAGTAACGGTCGGAGGCAGAGCAAGGGTTAACAGAGAGATTTAATATAACAGCGTTACTCCACACAGGGAAAAGACAAATAGAGGGAAGGATGATAAAGCTAGGTTTGATAAACTTAGAGGCAGTTGTATGAAAGGGTAGGGGAGAGTTCAAAGGTATCAAACTTATCAATCTGGCATCGATGAGAAGCAGTCTCTGAGATGATAGCAGTGGCGTTCCGGTTTGTACTCTGGAAGAATCCGGTGTCTTCCTGGTCCAGAAGGGGTCCTGGGTCCCGATGACAACGGTGTTCCTGGGATGTCCGGTCACGGGTCCTGGATCCAAGAGGAGGCATGCTGGAAAGTGGACAGTCTTTTCTCTTAAGTGCCGACACAGCACTGGAGTATGCAGGATCAAATATGTCAGGCAGCTGTACTCGGTCTGCGGCCTGGTTGTCCCATCTTGGAGTGTGCCCCCTGCGGTCTGGTTGTAAGAAGGAATAACTCAGGCTCAGTGGCGTTATGGGCCTACTTTGTGCTGACTGTACGGCACGGGAGACCTCACGCTCAGCCTCCACACACCACAGCTTCCCGCCACCACTTTCCTTGTTCCCACGCACTGTTGCCCTCTTATGCTCTCCACGCGCCTTGGTCTTAAGTTCAAAGGTCTGTCCGGAGAACTAAACTTTCCCCACTGCAAGGTGACAGCACTTGTCTAGACTCGTCCCAGACAAGGCTCGCTAAGGCCGGCTCTCCTCCTTACATTCCCCCTTCCTTTGTGCTCGCCATTCCACGGGCGAGATTACATGCAACAAGCGTTTGCATTCTCCTATTCCTTGCACAATTTGTCGCCAGACGAAATGTTCCTGATCAAAATGGTCTTCCTATGTTTGAGCATTCAGAGCTATGTAAACTGGGAGTCCCTGTCGAGTCCTGGGAGGTGGTTGGATTTGGTTGGACCGACAGGGCCGGGGACACGCCCAATTCAGGCAGGACAGTCTCTTCTGGAATTACAGGAGCCTCAAGAGTCTCAGGTGTCCATTCTTCTTTCTCTCCCACTGGCAATTGTTCAGCATATTCCTTTCTTGACCTGAATTAATGGAGGGCTTCCGACAGGAGGAACCTCTTCTTCTTTTTTCACAATTGGATCTTGGGATACACATGGCTGGAGCATGTTTCAATGCACCACACGGGAAGGGGCATCTTATTCTTCTTCGGGTCGAATTTCATAGACTGCCCCTCCAGGGTGGACCTGACGTACGACCTGGTGTGATGTTACTTCCTACCGATAGCCGAGCTTGTTGAAACCTAGTCCGTATCAGGCAATGCAGAGTCTGTAGCCGGTGCCGATGTTCTCGCACCCAATTGGACATTGTGGATGGTCCTCTGAGTCCAGTTTCAGCTCAGTAATCTCCTTGCCGTATCTGAAGAAAAGTAGGAAGCAAGATGTGTCCCGTGATGTTATGGACTCTGTTGTTATATACCCACTCCAGCTCTGGCACAAATTCCAGCCTTATGATCCTTTTCCAAGGCCCTTAACATTTGAATGAAGGTGCGGTTGAAACCTTCACAGGCCCCATTGCCCTGAGAGTGGTAAGGGGTTGTACGTGACTTTTCAATCTGGTATAAAAGATGCAGCTCTTCCATTACGTTCCTCAGGAAGCAGGCTCCCTGATCTGAATGAATCCTCTTCGGACAACCATATACTTGAATGAAATTCTTACAGATGGCATGGGCTGCGGACTCTGCGGTTTGGTCTCGAGTTGGGGTCACTACCGCAAATTTAGCAAAATGATCCACTATCACCAGGCAATCTTTGTATCCTTGATGAGCTTGTCCAATTGTTACATAGTCAATCATCAGCACATCCATCGGGGCTGAGGTCTTCACAGTTTGGATAGGAGCTCTCTGCTCTGGGGGCTTGGACAGCTCGCAGTTCCTGCACTGCCGGCACACCTATTCAACCTCCGTTTTCAGCAGGGGATGATAAACTGTTTTTCGCAACCAGTGTAGGGGTTTCCCGGGACTAAAATGTGCTCTTTTTCATGTGCCTCTCTTGCTACTTCATGCACAAGGGTTTCTGGGATCACCACCTGTCAGACGAGTAAAGCTTTCTGTAGCTGGATCTTCCCGCACAGGAGCTCATCTCTCAGATTTAATCTTTCCCACTGTATTTCCCAAGTATTTGCAGGGCCCCAGTGGTCAGGGTCTCCCTGTAGTTCTGGCTGGGCAGTTGTTGTTGGGCCACCCAAGACCAGATCTGTGCGAGTTCTCCATCTTCTTGTTGGATCCTTACCCATTCATAAAGAGAACAGAAAAAATACTTTATTAGTGGTAAAGCCAGATTAAAAACGACAGGGGGAGACAATCCCCATGCTACCCTTAGCATGCACCTAAATGGACAGGACATAGGTGCTTATGAGATACAAGAATCCACAAGATAACCTGCATAGTCATTATACAATTTATATAAAGTGCATATAATATGCCTAAATATATTGGGTACACTGACCCAGAAAAAATCTAACAATGCACGCACAGTACAGATAACTTAACATACATACCGGTTAATGTGGCAAGATAACACAGCGTATACTTAGCACCTCACTCCTGTCCCCCCCGACGCGCGTTTCGGCTTAATGCCTTTCTCAAGGGGTACTATAGTGTAATACTGGGCACAATATATACAGGGAAAAGGAACTAACTGGTGGGGCTACACTTGTGAAGTTAACCAATGGCTGCACAGGACCTTAATAGTCAGCTCCGGATACACCTGTACGCCGCTCATCAGAGAACACATGGGGCCCCATGTGTCTCCACAGAGACAGCGTCATGAGAACAGGAGCAGACAAAGTACCTCCAAACACCATGCCGACATCGGCGTCCATACCCGTGCAAATCGCGCCGAACGGCCATGGCAGCAGAGACAGGAACCGCACCAAACATTACGGCCACACTAGATAGGCCTGACATGCGCACTAGTGTCCGAGCGGCCATCTTGGTGAAGACCACACAAGAAAATATACAAGCGGCCGTATAGGCGGACATTAGAAAAACTTGTCATGCGCAGTAATATCAGTGTAGCCCTATTTAAAAAGGCCAGGAATACAAGCAGCGCGGCGGCCATTATACTATAGCCAAACATGCGCCATCCAGGCAGCGCAGCCATATTGGTACAGGCAAGAATAAAAGATGTGTAGTGGCGGCCATTTTGGTGTAGTCAGACATATGTAAAGAAAAAAACTAACCGTACACATTGAGAACAACGGCATAGTAACTACATAGAGGGCAAAAGAACCATACCCAATATAAATAAAACAATGTATAGCTATATGGCAGCCACCCACCAGAAAAAACAATGTGGAAAATACTAAGTAACAGATAAAACACACCCAAACCCCGACACAGAACAACAATAAGGAGCTGATATCTAGAGGAAAACAATACTAATATCGATCCTGATACATATCCCGGTTGCTGGAACGATACGAGAGTTACATATAGCTTGAAAACACCTAACACTCGTCGATGGATAATATTCCAAGTCCATGAAAAAGCCTTTTTGTGTAGATGCAAAGATATGGGAAAATTGTATATTGAAGAAAATATAGTCCAAGTGGATCCATAGCGTATATTTATAAAGTCCCGATATATCTTCGACCAACCAGGTCATGTATAGCTCCCAAATTCATGTACAGTCCTTCAGGATAGTAGACCTGCTCCCAAGAAAACAACCGAATAGTCGTCCTTCATGTGTCACAACTAATAATAATAAAAAGAGAAAAATACCCATTAAAATCACACTAAAATCAAACGCATGCGGAGAGAAACAGAGGAAAACGGACAACAGCCGGCGAACTACAAGAATGGGGCGAACGAGATATATTCGTTAAGACCCTCCGGATGAATGGTTCGAAGACGCCATATCCATTGTGTCTCCATTTTAGCAAGCCGTTTCGACAATTGACCACCCCTAATATTAATTTTCAGGGTATCAATTCCTCTGACCCTCAATAGTGATGCATTGCATCCATGGAACTCCTTAAAATGCCTTGGCAGAGTTTTGAGCAAGGAGGCATCCGCGTGGCCACTGGCCGCCTGTATCCCCAGAACGTGTTCCCTCACACGGACCTTAAGTTGACGGGTGGTAAGCCCCACATACATAAGTCCACATGGGCAAATTGCACAGTAAATCACATATCGTGATAAACACGTAATATGTGATCTGATGGAATATGTTCTGGCACCCTTTGAATCTGTAAATGTGTCACAGGTATCCACGTTGGGGCAGGCGACACAGCGGCCACACGGACGACACCCAAGCCTAGGAGTAGATCTCTCCAAGAAGGTTCCAGGATGTCGACTCGCATAGTGACTTCGAACCAGACAATCACGGAGGTTCCTGGCCCGTCTGAATGTCAGTGAAGGCCGGGATGGGAGAAATTTCCCAATTATCGAGTCTACCTTTAAAATGGGCCATGCTTTTTCCAGTATATGGCGAATCTGATCGGATTGCTGACTGAAAGTGGTGATGAATCTAGTTTTTTCATTAGCACCCACTGTAGAGCGTCTAGGGGGACCATATAGCAAGCTGTCTCGAGATGTATGTTTTGCTCTCAAGTACGCTCTTTTGATAGACCTCCCACTATAACCACGTTCCCTAAATCTAAGGCGGAGTTCCTCGGCTCGTTTTTCAAAGTCTACCATATCGGAGCAGATACGCCTCAAACGGAGGAACTGCCCCACCGGAATGGATTTTACCATGTGTCTAGGGTGTCCTGAGGAGGCATGTAGAAGGGTGTTTGTTGATGTTTTTTTACGGAATATGTCTGTATTCAAAATACCCCTACTATCCCTCCTTATCGTCACGTCCAGAAAATCAATGGAATCAACATCTGATACAAACGTAAGATGGATATTTAGATCGTTGCTGTTCAGGAGAGACATGAATTGCGTAAGGTCAACGGATGTGCCCTGCCAGATGAAGAAGACATCATCGATATATCGTGTCCATAAAGGGACACGATCGATCGATCCCTGTTCATCTGACAGGGGAAGGTCCCTCTCCCACAGCCCCAGGAAGAGCCCCGCATACGCGGGCGCAAAAGCCGCCCCCATAGCGGTCCCCTGGAGCTGTAGGTAGAAGGACCCTTTAAAAACAAAAAAGTTATGTGTGAGGGTGAACTCCAGAAGTTCCAGCAGAAGCGATCTCATACCCATAGACAGAGATGAAGTATCAAGAAAGTATCTAACAGCACGAATGCCATCACTATGTCTGATATTGGTGTATAGAGACTCGACATCCGCTGAAACTAATAGAGATTCACCCTCTAAACACAATCCGTCGACCCTACGCAAAAGGTCCCCTGTATCCAAAAGGAATGAGGGGAGACCGGAGACCAGAGGCTGTAGGTGGAAATCAATCCATCTATTCACGTGCTCCAGCAGGTTCCCCCTGCCCGAAATAATAGGTCTGCCCGGCGGGGACTGAAGACCCTTATGAATTTTAGGTAGCAGGTAGAATGTTGGAATGGTCGGCTCCTTAACTACCAATGCCATGGCCAAGTCCTTGGTGATAACGTCGTCCCGTAAGGCCCGTTGGATGATGGATTCCAGTTGTGCAGAAAATGCCGAGAGGGGGTTATATGTAAGTTTTTTATAACATACGTTATTATCTAATTGTCTAAATGCCTCCCTCTCATACATATCCACGGGCCACAGGACGACGTTACCACCTTTGTCCGCCGGTTTAATGACCACATCGGGCAAATTTTGCAAATATATTAGTCTATTCCTCTCTGCTCTTGATAAATTATCCTTTACTGAGGATTTTTGGATTTTACCAAGATCCTCCGTGACCACCCTAACAAATGTATCAATTGAGGAACATGTCGATAACGGGGGGAACCTGCTGGAGCAAGAACGAATAGATGGAGGAATAGTATTACCTTCATGCATATGTTCCACCGCCAGCTCCTCCAGAATCCTCAAGGTGTTTTGTTCCTCCTCTGTGGGGAATAGAAGATGTAATTCATTATTAAAATGGTATCTCCTGAACAGCAACGACTAGTGTTGAGCATTCCGATACCGCAAGTATCGGGTATCGGCCGATACTTGCGGTATCGGAATTCCGATACCGAGATCCGATATTTTTGTGATATCGGGTATCGGTATCGGAAGTGTAAAATAAAGAATTAAAATAAAAAATATTGTTATATTCACCTCTCCGGCGGCCCCTGGACATCAGCGGGAGGATCCGGCGTCCGGCACGGCTTCTTTCTTCAAAATGCGCGCCTTCAGGACCTGTGGAATGACGTCCCGGCTTCTGATTGGTCGCGTGCCGCCCATGTGACCGCCACGCGACCAATCAGAAGCCGCGACGTCATTCCTCAGCTAAAGTCCTAGAATGAGCGCCTTCTAGGACCTGAGGAATGACGTCGCGGCTTCTGATTGGTCGCGTGGCGGTCACATGGGCGGCACGCGACCAATCAGAAGCCGGGACGTCATTCCACAGGTCCTGAAGGCGCGCATTTTGAAGAAAGAAGCCGTGCCGGACGCCGGATCCTCCCGCTGATGTCCAGGGGCCGCCGGAGAGGTGAATATAACAATATTTTTTATTTTAATTCTTTATTTTACACTTTAATATGGATCCCAGGGCCTGAAGGAGAGTTTCCTCTCCTTCAGACCCTGGGATCCATGAGGATACATTCCGATACTTGATGTCCCATTGACTTGTATTGGTATCGGATATCGGTATCGGCGATATCCGATATTTTTCGGGTATCGGCCGATACTATCCGATACCGATACTTTCAAGTATCGGACGGTATCGCTCAACACTATTTTTTCTATTTTGTACTTGGACTGTATGCTGCTTCTTTTCTTCTGTTGGTTTTTGGTTTATACTTTGCAGTTTGTCCATTATGGTCCTCTTCTTGGTCCCATTTCCATCATATAAAAATGTACCCTACCCGGGTCAAACTATAATGTTGGTGACTTGGTATGTGTCCACTATAGTGTTTTGTTTAACTTTGTTTGCTGTGTTATGCACAGGTTGCGTGGACTTTAATATGGACTACAGAGCCAAGGAACGTTCCTGGCTTGATCAGATGGACCAGGTTTTTAGCGACGGTGGGATGGACGCACAGCAGCCGGCTGACTCCAAGTGGGATGATAAACTACAGTCTATCAAGGCCATGCTTTTAAAGCGCTCGCGACTATGGTGGAACAGGATGTTCTTAGAAAAATATATTAGAAATAAAATGGTTCCTAGGGGCCTTAGGGTGAGGA
Organism: Ranitomeya imitator; assembly: GCF_032444005.1. NCBI lineage: Eukaryota > Metazoa > Chordata > Amphibia > Anura > Dendrobatidae > Ranitomeya > Ranitomeya imitator. The sequence continues at coordinate 734,837,922 of NC_091284.1, read as the reverse complement.
TTCTTCCATCCTTTCCTATTGATGATAATGCCTTCATCACACAATGGGAGGAGGCGTGTACACTCTGTTCCACCACACTCATGCAGCTGCTTGTTGATTTTAATACCGGCTGTATTTCTGATCTGGATAAATCCATTGACCTGATGCAGGCTGAAGTAAAAATGGGATGTCCCCCCTGCAAACTACAACAATTTGAGAGTGATCTGGAGAAGTCAATGGATGCTGTAGTGAAGAAAATCCAGGATTCCCAGACATCCAAGTTTAATAGAGATAATAGAGACTATCTTTCCAAGCGAGTCTACCTATGGAGGACCAAAACAATTCAACAATCAGATAGAGCTATGTCTAACACCTCCCTGTCATCTCAGAGTGGACGTTCAGACGTTTCCTCGGCTTCTACTTTTATCACTGGTGGTGGTGGGAATAGATTGAGAGATCATACATACCACCCGTATAAAAGGAACAATAAAGCACCAAAAACATCTAAACGGGACAATAAGGTGATTAATCTTAGTAGCCATACTCTCTCCGATACTGATATGCAGTTGTTAGAAAGGGGTCTCTCCTTTTCCCCGACGTCCCATTTTGATTTATTTTCTACTATCAAGGATCTTCACCTGTTTGCTCGGTCGTTGCTGTTCAGGAGATACCATTTTAATAATGAATTACATCTTCTATTCCCCACAGAGGAGGAACAAAACACCTTGAGGATTCTGGAGGAGCTGGCGGTGGAACATATGCATGAAGGTAATACTATTCCTCCATCTATTCGTTCTTGCTCCAGCAGGTTCCCCCCGTTATCGACATGTTCCTCAATTGATACATTTGTTAGGGTGGTCACGGAGGATCTTGGTAAAATCCAAAAATCCTCAGTAAAGGATAATTTATCAAGAGCAGAGAGGAATAGACTAATATATTTGCAAAATTTGCCCGATGTGGTCATTAAACCGGTGGACAAAGGTGGTAACGTCGTCCTGTGGCCCGTGGATATGTATGAGAGGGAGGCATTTAGACAATTAGATAATAACGTATGTTATAAAAAACTTACATATAACCCCCTCTCGGCATTTTCTGCACAACTGGAATCCATCATCCAACGGGCCTTACGGGACGACGTTATCACCAAGGACTTGGCCATGGCATTGGTAGTTAAGGAGCCGACCATTCCAACATTCTACCTGCTACCTAAAATTCATAAGGGTCTTCAGTCCCCGCCGGGCAGACCTATTATTTCGGGCAGGGGGAACCTGCTGGAGCACGTGAATAGATGGATTGATTTCCACCTACAGCCTCTGGTCTCCGGTCTCCCCTCATTCCTTTTGGATACAGGGGACCTTTTGCGTAGGGTCGACGGATTGTGTTTAGAGGGTGAATCTCTATTAGTTTCAGCGGATGTCGAGTCTCTATACACCAATATCAGACATAGTGATGGCATTCGTGCTGTTAGATACTTTCTTGATACTTCATCTCTGTCTATGGGTATGAGATCGCTTCTGCTGGAACTTCTGGAGTTCACCCTCACACATAACTTTTTTGTTTTTAAAGGGTCCTTCTACCTACAGCTCCAGGGGACCGCTATGGGGGCGGCTTTTGCGCCCGCGTATGCGGGGCTCTTCCTGGGGCTGTGGGAGAGGGACCTTCCCCTGTCAGATGAACAGGGATCGATCGATCGTGTCCCTTTATGGACACGATATATCGATGATGTCTTCTTCATCTGGCAGGGCACATCCGTTGACCTTACGCAATTCATGTCTCTCCTGAACAGCAACGATCTAAATATCCATCTTACGTTTGTATCAGATGTTGATTCCATTGATTTTCTGGACGTGACGATAAGGAGGGATAGTAGGGGTATTTTGAATACAGACATATTCCGTAAAAAAACATCAACAAACACCCTTCTACATGCCTCCTCAGGACACCCTAGACACATGGTAAAATCCATTCCGGTGGGGCAGTTCCTCCGTTTGAGGCGTATCTGCTCCGATATGGTAGACTTTGAAAAACGAGCCGAGGAACTCCGCCTTAGATTTAGGGAACGTGGTTATAGTGGGAGGTCTATCAAAAGAGCGTACTTGAGAGCAAAACATACATCTCGAGACAGCTTGCTATATGGTCCCCCTAGACGCTCTACAGTGGGTGCTAATGAAAAAACTAGATTCATCACCACTTTCAGTCAGCAATCCGATCAGATTCGCCATATACTGGAAAAAGCATGGCCCATTTTAAAGGTAGACTCGATAATTGGGAAATTTCTCCCATCCCGGCCTTCACTGACATTCAGACGGGCCAGGAACCTCCGTGATTGTCTGGTTCGAAGTCACTATGCGAGTCGACATCCTGGAACCTTCTTGGAGAGATCTACTCCTAGGCTTGGGTGTCGTCCGTGTGGCCGCTGTGTCGCCTGCCCCAACGTGGATACCTGTGACACATTTACAGATTCAAAGGGTGCCAGAACATATTCCATCAGATCACATATTACGTGTTTATCACGATATGTGATTTACTGTGCAATTTGCCCATGTGGACTTATGTATGTGGGGCTTACCACCCGTCAACTTAAGGTCCGTGTGAGGGAACACGTTCTGGGGATACAGGCGGCCAGTGGCCACGCGGATGCCTCCTTGCTCAAAACTCTGCCAAGGCATTTTAAGGAGTTCCATGGATGCAATGCATCACTATTGAGGGTCAGAGGAATTGATACCCTGAAAATTAATATTAGGGGTGGTCAATTGTCGAAACGGCTTGCTAAAATGGAGACACAATGGATATGGCGTCTTCGAACCATTCATCCGGAGGGTCTTAACGAATATATCTCGTTCGCCCCATTCTTGTAGTTCGCCGGCTGTTGTCCGTTTTCCTCTGTTTCTCTCCGCATGCGTTTGATTTTAGTGTGATTTTAATGGGTATTTTTCTCTTTTTATTATTATTAGTTGTGACACATGAAGGACGACTATTCGGTTGTTTTCTTGGGAGCAGGTCTACTATCCTGAAGGACTGTACATGAATTTGGGAGCTATACATGACCTGGTTGGTCGAAGATATATCGGGACTTTATAAATATACGCTATGGATCCACTTGGACTATATTTTCTTCAATATACAATTTTCCCATATCTTTGCATCTACACAAAAAGGCTTTTTCATGGACTTGGAATATTATCCATCGACGAGTGTTAGGTGTTTTCAAGCTATATGTAACTCTCGTATCGTTCCAGCAACCGGGATATGTATCAGGATCGATATTAGTATTGTTTTCCTCTAGATATCAGCTCCTTATTGTTGTTCTGTGTCGGGGTTTGGGTGTGTTTTATCTGTTACTTAGTATTTTCCACATTGTTTTTTCTGGTGGGTGGCTGCCATATAGCTATACATTGTTTTATTTATATTGGGTATGGTTCTTTTGCCCTCTATGTAGTTACTATGCCGTTGTTCTCAATGTGTACGGTTAGTTTTTTTCTTTACATATGTCTGACTACACCAAAATGGCCGCCACTACACATCTTTTATTCTTGCCTGTACCAATATGGCTGCGCTGCCTGGATGGCGCATGTTTGGCTATAGTATAATGGCCGCCGCGCTGCTTGTATTCCTGGCCTTTTTAAATAGGGCTACACTGATATTACTGCGCATGACAAGTTTTTCTAATGTCCGCCTATACGGCCGCTTGTATATTTTCTTGTGTGGTCTTCACCAAGATGGCCGCTCGGACACTAGTGCGCATGTCAGGCCTATCTAGTGTGGCCGTAATGTTTGGTGCGGTTCCTGTCTCTGCTGCCATGGCCGTTCGGCGCGATTTGCACGGGTATGGACGCCGATGTCGGCATGGTGTTTGGAGGTACTTTGTCTGCTCCTGTTCTCATGACGCTGTCTCTGTGGAGACACATGGGGCCCCATGTGTTCTCTGATGAGCGGCGTACAGGTGTATCCGGAGCTGACTATTAAGGTCCTGTGCAGCCATTGGTTAACTTCACAAGTGTAGCCCCACCAGTTAGTTCCTTTTCCCTGTATATATTGTGCCCAGTATTACACTATAGTACCCCTTGAGAAAGGCATTAAGCCGAAACGCGCGTCGGGGGGGGACAGGAGTGAGGTGCTAAGTATACGCTGTGTTATCTTGCCACATTAACCGGTATGTATGTTAAGTTATCTGTACTGTGCGTGCATTGTTAGATTTTTTCTGGGTCAGTGTACCCAATATATTTAGGCATATTATATGCACTTTATATAAATTGTATAATGACTATGCAGGTTATCTTGTGGATTCTTGTATCTCATAAGCACCTATGTCCTGTCCATTTAGGTGCATGCTAAGGGTAGCATGGGGATTGTCTCCCCCTGTCGTTTTTAATCTGGCTTTACCACTAATAAAGTATTTTTTCTATTTTGTACTTGGACTGTATGCTGCTTCTTTTCTTCTGTTGGTTTTTGGTTTATACTTTGCAGTTTGTCCATTATGGTCCTCTTCTTGGTCCCATTTCCATCATATAAAAATGTACCCTACCCGGGTCAAACTATAATGTTGGTGACTTGGTATGTGTCCACTATAGTGTTTTGTTTTCCATTCATAAAGAGGCTGTCTCAGTGTACTCTTTGAAACATCTGTCGATACCTGGTCCTGCATTGCTGTCAACGTCCTGACAGTAACCCAGAAAACAGGAATTTCCTCATCCTCAAGTTCTTCCTCCCGATTGGGGCCAGGCTTTTCCTTTGTGACTCTGGACAAGGCATCTGCATGGGTGTTTTCGGCCCCTTGACAGTAAGCGATTCTATATCGATATTTTGCCATCCTTGCTACCCAGCATTGTTCTAAGGCCCCTAATTTTGCATTTTCCAATGAGCCAACAGGTTATTGTCAGTACATATCAGCGCTTCGGACCCTGCCAAGTATTCCACAAATTTCTCTGTCATAGCCCACATCAGTGCCAGTAGCTCTAACTTGAATGAGCTGTAATTGTCGGAGTTTCGTTTGGAGTCATGGAGGGAGCGACTCGCATAGGCAATCACCCGTTCTTTTCCATCTTGGACTTGTGACAATGCTGCTCCTAGCCTTGCAGGCTGCCATCCGTATGAAGAATGAAGGGCTGTGAAAAGTCGGCATAGGCCAACACAGGTGCTTCCTGTTCCTGCTGTTCTCCCCATTGTATCTCCTGATTCTTTGCTCCGGATGGGATGCCTCTCAACAGTTACAGCAGTGGATTCACAATATGTGTAAAATTCTTTACGAACCGTCGGTAGTAGCCAGTTAATCCCAAGAAGGTCCTTACGTCCTTTACTGTCTTCGGGGTAGGCCATTCTTGTACAGCTGCGATCTTCTCTGTGGATGGTTTTACCCCTTCAGCCGACACCATGTGCCCTAGGCACTCAATCTGGGTACGCAACAGGTGGCATTTGGAAGGCTTCACCTTTAGGCCGTGTCCTTGTATCCAGCTCAATATTTGCTCTAATCGTTGCAGATGCTCATCAAACGTGCCAGCATAGATGATAATGTAATCCAGATAGAACAGTGAGGTTTCAAAATTCAGGTTCCCCACACACTTCTCCATAAGCCATTGAAAAGTTCCCAGAGCATGTGCAAGCCCGAGCGGCATTCTATTCAATTTAAGCAGCCCCATTGGTAATATAAAGGTCGTCTTTGCTCGGTCGTGCCCCGACATTGGCACCTGCCAGTAGCCACTCATGAAATCCAGTGTAGAGAAATACTTTGCGCATCCTAGGGCGGAGAGAGACTTCTACTTTGGGGCAGTGGATATGAGTCTCGAACGGTACAGGCATTTAACTTGCAGTAGTCTACGCAGAATCGAAGGGTTCTGCCTTTTTTTGGACAAGGACAATCGGAGAGGTCCATGAGCTTTAGCTTTTCCAGATCACCTCATTCTATAACATCTGGGAGAGCATCCCCTTCACTTCTTGAGGAATCTGTCAATAGCGCTCTCTTATGGGTGCTGCTTGCCCTGTTGTGATCTCGGGAGTGATGGCGGTGGTACAGCCAAAGTCGTCTTCGACCAGCAGGACTTCTACTTGTTGTATCTGACTGGGTGTAAGCCCGGTAAGTTCAGCCCGCATTTGGTCAAGTATTTTCCGCCCCTCTTTTTGCTGTAATGACTCTGAAACAGAGAGAGTTTATATGGCTACAATCCAAGGATCTTCCTTTTTTGCGGTCAATTGGACGGTCTGGGGTAGCATCAATTTTTCTGGCATGCAGATAACTTGGGCTATCTCACTCCTGGAAGACAGGGTGAGTGGTTCTTCTCTGAGATTAATACAGCGTATAGGTCCCTTTCCTTTGTACACAGTAGCCACCGTTCATGCAACCAATAACCCTGGTGGTAAATTCTCCATATGACAGCTGGCTCCAGTTTAATCTCTACCCCTTCCAGGGGCATGCAGGTCTGGACAGGCAAGGATAGCACAGTCTGTCCAGGAGGTATTTCCAGTCTGCCTTTAGCTGGGGTGATTACTTTTCCCAGCATTTTCCCTTCGCCGGAGGCTTCTTGGGCCTCTGCCAACCATATCAATTGCTGGAACAATTTCTCTGGGATGTCTGCGGGCTCCACTGTCTCACGAATACATCTGGGGACAGCACACTTCTGAACTCCTTCAACACATTCATCCCCAGGGTGACCGTGTACCCCTGTTCTGTGTCCTCCGAGGTCAGCACTATCCCTTTGCTGCCCAGATCTTTTCCGCATACTTTAATATGCATCCATGCCACCCCTGTGACTGGGATGGGTAGTTGATTGGCGGCCATTAATTTTATCACCTGTCCCTATTCAGGCCTCATTGCTTCAGGAAAATGTCTTCGATAGTACGCCTTGGGCATCGTGGTCACTTGAGAGCCGGTATCCACCAGGCAGTACACAGCCCATCCATCAATTTCGTCCCAAACTAACGGACACACTGATTAGTGGGACTTCTAGTTCTTCTCATGGACTGTTCTGGCTCTGGGCGGCGGCCCCCAGCCTCAGAGCCTCCTAGTTTAATGGGCGTTGCTGTGGAGGCCGTCCCCATTGCGGACAAGCCCGAGCCATATGCCCAAGCTTACCATTTAGAAAGCAGGTAGGGAGTTCTTCCCGTCGAGCTGCTCTTCCTCCCCGTCTCGACTTCAAGTAAGTTCGGGTCCCTGAAGCACTCAAAGTAGACACTCTCCTCTTAGTTTCCATCAGATGCTCTCATGGCTAAGATTTCTCTACGTAGGTCTTCGGCCCAACCTGGTTCAGCCACAGCCAACTTTCCACTCCGAACCTTCGCCACCGACACGGTCACCCCCTGCTCCTGCTCTCGTGCCCTCCCACCTCTGCAAACGTCATGTTTGGGTTCACTCTTAAGCGCTCTCATAGAGCTTGTTTTAGCAGGGCGTCTCTCAGTCCGGTCACCAACTGATTCCAGAGTACCACGTCAATGCAGCCTATTCCCACCCCGCCTTTTCTGGTCACGGCTGTGTGAATCTTTTGTAACACATTCATGTACTGGTTCACTGTCTCCCCCTCCCTTTGCATCCGACTAAACAGGCATGATCTCAACTCTCCTACATCTGTGGGGACACCATGTGCCTCCTCTAGTGTATGTAGGACCTTGTCAAATGTGTCACGCTGTCTCATCATCACTGAATCTTTGGCACCATAGGGTGCATTTTCATCATCCCCCTAATGCAATCAGTCCAGCTACAAAACATGGTATTGTTCCCATTAAACTTTGGCAAGTTAGTTAGCATAGCCCCTAGAGAGATATTGGACCTGATGAGTTCTCCAGATGCTTGGTCTGCCCCCTCCGAACCTTAAGATTGCATCCTGCCGACTATGCCAAGTGAAAGCAGGTATCAGGATGCAGTAATGGTCGGAGGCAGAGCAAGGGTTAGCAGAGGGATTTAATATAACAACAATACTCCACACAGGGAGAAAATAAATGGAGGGAAGGATGGTAAAGCTAGGTTTGACAAACTTAGGGGCAACAGTTGTATGAAAGGGTAGTAGAGAGTTCAAAGGTAGCAAACTTATCAGTCTGGCATTGATGAGGAGCAGTCTCTGCGATGATGGCGGCGGCGTTCCAGTTTGAACGCATGAAGAATCTGGTGACGTCGTGGACTGGAAGGGGTCCTAGTTCCTGATGTCGATGGTGTTCCTGGGATGTCCAGTCGTGGGTCCTGGATCCAAGAGGAGACACGCTGGAGAGGGGACAGTCTTTTCTCTTAAGTGCTGACACAGCACTGGAGTATGCAGGAGCAAATGTGTCAGGCAGCTGTTCTCGGTCTGCGGCCTGGTTGTCCCGTCTTGGAGTGCCCCCCTCCGGTCTGGTTGTAAGGATGAATTACGCGGGCTCAGTGGTGTTACAGGCGTTGGAACTGTCAGGGGTGTCAGGAAGCGTCTCTGCTTATAGTCTCCTGTAAGCCTCCGTGGGCCCCTATGGCTTGGGCCTACTTTGTGTTGACTGTACGGCACGGGAGACCTCATGCTCAGCCTCCACGCACTACAGCTTCCCGCCACTACTCTCCTTGTTCCCGTGCCCTCTTATGCTCTCCACGCCCCTTGGTTTAAAGTTCAAAGGTCTGTCTGCAGAACAAAACTCTCCCCCCTGCAACTTAGGTGACAGTACCGATGGTTCAAGACTCGTCCCGGACAAGGCACGCCGAGACCGGCTCTCCTCCTTACACATGCAACAAGAGAGGAAGCAGCGAAGCAAGATCAGCGATGCTCATAGGACCAGATCACAAATTATGCGAGGGGAGTAAATACAATTTATTTTTGTACTATGCAGAGGGGTTTAGGGACTTAAAGGGACTCTGTCACCTGAATTTGGCGGGACTGGTTTTGGGTCATATGGGTGGAGTTTTTGGGTGTTTGATTCACCCTTTCCTTACCCGCTGGCTGCATGCTGGCTGCAATATTGGATTGAAGTTCATTCTCTGTCCTCCATAGTACACGCCTGCGCAAAGCAATCTTGCATTGCGCAGGTGTGTACTACGGAGGACAGAAAATCAACTTCAATCCAATATTGCAGCCAGCATGCAGCCAGCGGGTAAGGAAAGGGTGAATCAAACACCCGAAAACTCCGCCCATATGACCCAAAACCAGTCCCGCCAAATTCAGGTGACAGGTTCCCTTTAAATACAGCTTGCTAGAATGCTAAAAAAGAGGCCTTAAAGTGGTGGCCGTACTTTATATTGGAAGAACTTGGTGACAGGTTCTCTTCAATATAAATCCTATTCAGAGGAACATACAGCAGAGAAAATGCACTAGGAGATTCCTGGCTTTGGTCTTGTCTGTTCTATGTAGCTGTACCCACATCCAAATTGTGCAGTCAAAGGACTTCCCATCAATCTCACAAATCCATAACAGTGTTCTCCTGCTGAATGAAAACAGTAAATGGTGCAGATCATTCAGTTTATACAATATACAACTTTAATTCCATATGATCACAAAGAAATTAAAAGAAAAAGCACTTCAAACAAGTACAAAAAAGTAGCAACTTGTTCATCATCTAGTATACGATTACACCTGTACAATAGGGGTGAGCAAAATCAGCAAAAAAATAGTGATATTCTATGACTAAGGGCAGTTATGCCAGAAACGCGTAAGAATCACTCTGTATTTTTTTTAATTGTGGATATCCCTGTTTTAACAGATTAAATAACATTTTTTGTTTTTGCTTGTTGCACACTGCTAGTCGGGAGCATGGATAGATGTACGTAGGGTTGAGCGAAATGGGTCGGCCAGATTCAGAAGTCGCCGACTTTTGGCAAAGTCGGGTTTCATGAAACCCGACCCGACCCCTGTGTGGGGTCGGCCTTGAGGTCGGCGATCTTCTGATCTGGAATCGGAATTCCGATACCGAGTTCCGATATGTTTAAGATATCGGGAATCGGTATCGGAATTCATATTTAAGTGTAAAATAAAGAATAAAAAAAAAAATATATTGATATACTCACCCTCGGACGCGCCCTGGTTCTCAACGGCAGCCTTCCTTCCTAAGAATGAGCGCCTGAAGGGCCTTCGATGACGTCGCGGCTTGTGATTGGTCGCGTGAGCGGTCACATGGGCGTCACGCGACCAATCACAAGCCGCGACATCACCTAAGGTCCTTCAGGCGCTAATTCTTAGGAAGGAAGCGTCCGAGGGCGCGTCCGAGGGTGAGTATATTCCTAATAGGTATATACTCACCCTCGGACGTGCCCTGGTTCTAACCCGCAGCCTTCCTTCCTAAGAATCAGCGCCTGAAGGACCTTAGATGACGTCGCGGCTTGTGATTGGTCGCGTGACGTGAAGGCTGCCGATGAGAACCAGGGCGCATCCGAGGGTAAGTATATCAATATTTTTTATTTTGATTCTTTATTTTACACTTAAATATGGATCCCAGGGCCTGAAGGAGAGTTTCCTCTCCTTCAGACCCTGGGAATCATTAGAAACCCAATGCACTGCATTGGGTTTCGTGTTTCGGCCGACCCCGACTTTTCTATAGGATCGGCCGATTTCACTCGACCCGACTTTTGAAAAAGTCGATCCTATAAAAAGAAAAGTCGCTCAATCCTAGATGTACTTACTACTGAAGCAGCGACAAGGCACGGTGAGGCATTTCATGCTCGTGAACAGTTTTCCTATGGGCTTTACCATGTTGTATGGCCATTGAAAGTCGATCTATATTAGCTACATATTATAGCCATGTCAGATACTTTTATTTGTTTTTTTGTGCAATTCTCGCTTGTAGAGTACTCTTTTTGGATACAATGTTCCTCCATGAACAATCCAATTGAGCATTACACGTAAGTAACACCTAATAGTGCTAGTTTTCTGGAAGTTTCAGGGATGTTTTTGCAATATTTTTCACACATTTTCTGCGAGGTCTCAGTGAGCCTCCAAATGTTCCAGTAGAGTTGGCAAGTATGTTGGCAAGCCTACAACCTGCAGTGATCCCTAGTCTGCTGAACTGCCGCATGACCAGCTCTACCCTCTCCTAGTGTATCCTCACCCATCCCATGTAGACTGTGAGCCCTCGCATGCAGGATCCTCTCTCCTTCTGTACTTGTGTGTGCCTTGTAATGCTCCTGTTTATTGTGCTTGTCTATATTTGCCCCTTTCACATGTAAAGCGCCATGGAATAAATGGTGCTATATAAATGTATTATAATAATAATAATAATAATAATAATAATAATACTCTTGTTAGATTGCTCAATTTGTAACAATGAGGACATATAGGTTTGTATTAGAGCTGTAAAATATTTAGAATTGAGAGTCCTCAGTGGTTGATACAACACGGTACCAAGATATTTATCTTTCCTGTATGAGAGCTGTAGACATTTGTATATTGGGACACAGTCATGCTGGAGCAAAAAAGGGTCATCTCCAAACATACAACTCTCTAGAAGCAGAAAGAAGGTGAATCTGTATTTTAAACCTATAGTAAACTCTGGGCATCGCCATAGAAGGCATTTGCAAGGAGAGAAAAACTCTATTGAATATTGCTTTAGTTCTTTAAAAAAAAACACTCATTTCACATTAAATATTCCATGGATATCTAAAATTGCATTACACAAGTAATTACAAACATGATCCTAAGCCATGCATTATTTCTGGCAAATAGCTTGCAAAACATTTGCATAAAAAAGGCAGGAGATTTTGAGAGCAAGTCTGATATCACCATTTTTAAAGGACAAAAAAATTAAATTATGCTGCTGCAATACTCAACTAAATGAATACACAAAATAAATGCAATCAGGGTATCTCAAGTCAAATAGACCTTAAACAAGTTGTTCACTACTTGGACAACTTGTTTTCATACACCTCGCTTGGCCCCCATAAAATAATAAAGCTTATACTCAACTCCTGTCCCCACCTCCTGTCGAATTGAGCAGGAAGTCAGAGAGCAGCTGCAGCCTGGACTTCCTCTTCATATTCGATTTGTCCAAAGGCGCAGACAGTGATACCAGCGCTGATTGGACACCGGCATCATCACATGTCACAGCAACCTAACAGGAGCCCCAGGAGATGGAGTGCCAGCACTGCCGGAATGGTGCCGTCACAGAAGATGAGCAAAGGCTTTAATATTTTATTGGCACCAAACATTTTGATCAAGAAGGGGTTGTCCTAGTAATGGACAATCCCTTTAATACCACATGCACAAATATGGGAATCCCAAGTACCCCCTCACCAGTGGGGGGTGAAGGAGGGCTGTACATGTGCACTTCTGCTCCATTCACAGTGTATGAATGAATTGATTCAATTAACCCCTTAGTGACAGAGCCAATTTGGTACTTAATGACCGAGCCAATTTTTGCAATTCTGACCACTGTCACTTTATGAGGTTATAACTCTGGAACGGTTCAACGGATCCCGCTGATTCTGAGATTGTTTTTTCGTGACATATTGTACTTCATGTTAGTGGTAACATTTCTTCGATATTACTTGCGATTATTTATGAAAAAAACGGAAATATGGCGAAAATTTTTAAAATTTTGCAATTTTCAAACTTTGTATTTTTATGCCCTTAAATCAGAGAGATATCTCACGAAAAATAGTTAATAAATAACATTTCCCACATGTCTACTTTACATCAGCACAATTTTGGAAACAAAATTTTTTTTTGTTAGGGAGTTATAAGGGTTAAAAGTTGACCAGCAATTTCTCATTTTTACAACACCATTTTTTTTAGGGACCACATCACATTTGAAGTCATTTTGAGGGGTCTATATGATAGAAAATAATGAAGTGTGACACCATTCTAAAAACTACACCCCTCAAGGTTCTCAAAACCACATTCAAGAAGTTTATTAACCCTTTACGTGCTTCACAGGAACTGAAACAATGTGGAAGGAAAAAATGAACATTTAACTTTTTTTTGCAAACATCTTAATTCAGAACCATTTTTTTTATTTTCACAAGTGTAAAAACAGAAATGTAACCATAAATTTTGTTATGCAATTTCTCCTGAATACGCCAATACCCCATATGTGGGGGTAAACCACTGTTAGGGCGCACCGCAGAACTTAGAAGTGAAGGAGCGCCGTTTGACTTTTTCAATGCAGAATTGGCTGGAATTGAGATTGGACGCCATGTCGCGTTTGGAGAGCCCCTGATGTGCCTAAACAGTGGAAACCCCCCACAAGTGACACCATTTTGGAAACTAGACCCCTTAAGGAACTTATCTAGATGTGTGGCGAGCACTTTGAACCCCCATGTGCTTCACAGAAGTTTATAACGTAGAGCCGTGAAAAAAAAAAATCGCATTTTTTCTACAAAAATGATCTTTTTGCCCACAAATTTTTATTTTCACAAGGGTAACAGGAGAAATTAGACCACAAAAGTTGTTGTGCAATTTCTCCTGAGTACGCTGATACCCAATATGTGGGGGTAAACCACTGTTAGGGCGCACCGCAGAGCTTGGAAGAGAAGGAGTGCCGTTTTACTTTTTCAATGTAGAATTGGCTGGAATTGAGATCGGACGCCATGTCGCGTTTGGAGAGCCCCTGATGTGCCTAAACAGTAGAAATCCCCCACAATTGACCCCATTTTGGAAACTAGACCCCCCATGGAACTTATCTAGATGTGTGGTGAGAACCTTGAATGCCCAAGTGCTTCACAGAAGTTTATAATGCAGAGCCGTGAAAATAAAAAATATTTTTTTTTTCCACAAAAAAGATATTGTAGCCCCCAAGTTTTTATTTTTACAAGGGTAAGAAGAGAAATTGGACCCCAAAAGTTGTTGTCCAATTTGTCTTGAGTATGCTGGTACCCCATATGTGGGGGTAAACCACTGTTTGGGCGCACGGCAGAGCTCGGAAGGAAGGAGCGCCGTTTTGGAATGCAGACTTTGATAGAATGGTCTGCGGGTATTATGTTGCATTTGCAGAGCCCCTGATGTACCTAACCAGTAGAAACCCTCCACAAGTGACCCCATTTTGGAAACTAGACCCCCCAAGTAACTTATCTAGATGTGTGGTGAGAACTTTGAATGCCCAAGTGCTTCACAGAAGTTTAGAATGCAGAGTCGTGAAAATAAAAAATATTTTTTTTTTCACAAAAAAGATTTTGTAGCCCCCAAGTTTTTATTTTCACAAGGGTAACAAGAGAAATTGGACCCCAGAAGTTGTTGTCCAATTTATCCCGAGTACGCTGATGCCCCATATGTGGGGGTAACCCACTGTTTGGGCGCACGGCAGAGCTCAGAAGGGAGGGAGCACCATTTGACTTTTTGAGCGCAAAATTGGCTGTCGTGTTTGGAGACCCCCTGATGTACCTAAACAGTGGAAACCCCCCAATTCTAGCTCCAACCCCTAACCCTAATCCCAACCTGATCCATAATCCTAATCACTAACCCTAACCATAATCACAACCCTTACCCCAAAACAACCCTAATGTCAACCCTAACCATAACCCTAATCAAAACCCTAAATCCAACACACCCCTAATCCTAATCTCAACCCTAACCTCAAACCTAACCCTAATCCCAATACACCCCTAATCACAACCCTAACCTTAACCCTAATCCCAAACCTAACCCTAATCCCAAGCGTAACCCTAATGCCAACCCTAACCCTAATACCAACCCTAATCCAAACCCTAAACCTAATCCCAGCTCTAACCCTAACTTTAGCCCCAACCCTAGCCCTAACTTTAGCCCCAGCCCTAACCCTAGCCCTAAGGCTACTTTCACACTTGCGTTGTTTGGCATTCCGTCGCAATCCGTCGTTTTGGACAAGAAACGGATCCTGCAAATGTGCCCGCAGGATGCGTTTTTTGCCCATAGTATTGCCGACGGATCGTGACGGATGGCCACACGTCGCGTCCGTCGTGCACTGGATCAGTTCATTAATGATCTGGTAGAAGGTTTACACAGTAAAATATCGATATTTGCAGATGATACAAAACTATGTAAAGCAGTTAATACAAGAGAAGATAGTATTCTGCTACAGATGGATCTGGATAAGTTGGAAACTTGGGCTGAAAGGTGGCAGATGAGGTTTAACAATGATAAATGTAAGGTTATACACATGGGAAGAGGGAATCAATATCACCATTACACACTGAACGGGAAACCACTGGGTAAATCTGACAGGGAGAAGGACTTGGGGATCCTAGTTAATGATAAACTTACCTGGAGCAGCCAGTGCCAGGCAGCAGCTGCCAAGGCAAACAGGATCATGGGGTGCATTAAAAGAGGTCTGGATACACATGATGAGAGCATTATACTGCCTCTGTACAAATCCCTAGTTAGACCGCACATGGAGTACTGTGTCCAGTTTTGGGCACCGGTGCTCAGGAAGGATATAATGGAACTAGAGAGAGTACAAAGGAGGGCAACAAAATTAATAAAGGGGATGGGAGAACTACAATACCCAGATAGATTAGCGAAATTAGGATTATTTAGTCTAGAAAAAAGACGACTGAGGGGCGATCTAATAACCATGTATAAGTATATAAGGGGACAATACAAATATCTCGCTGAGGATCTGTTTATACCAAGGAAGGTGACGGGCACAAGGGGGCATTCTTTGCGTCTGGAGGAGAGAAGGTTTTTCCACCAACATAGAAGAGGATTCTTTACTGTTAGGGCAGTGAGAATCTGGAATTGCTTGCCTGAGGAGGTGGTGATGGCGAACTCAGTCGAGGGGTTCAAGAGAGGCCTGGATGTCTTCCTGGAGCAGAACAATATTGTATCATACAATTATTAGGTTCTGTAGAAGGACGTAGATCTGGGGATTTATTATGATGGAATATAGGCTGAACTGGATGGACAAATGTCTTTTTTCGGCCTTACTAACTATGTTACTATGTTACTATGTTAGTTGTGTTTTGGCGGAGCGTCGGCACAAAAAAACGTTCAATGAAACGTTTTTTTGTACGTCGCATCCGCCATTTCTGACCGCGCATGCGTGGCTGTAACTCCGCCCCCTCCTCCCCAGGACATAGATTGGGCAGCGGATGCGTTGAAAAACTACAGCTGCTGCCCACGTTGTGCACAATTTTCACAACGTGCGTCGGTATGTCGGGCCGACGCATTGCGACGGCCCCGTACCGACGTAAGTGTGAAAGAAGCCTAACCCTAAATTTAGCCCCAACCCTAACCCTAAATTTAGCCCCAACCCTAACCCTAAATTTAGCCCCAACCCTACCCCTAATCTAACCCTACCCCTAACCCTAACCTAACCCTACCCCTAACCTAACCCTAGCCGTAACCCTACCCCTAACCTAACCCTAGCCCTAACCCTACCCCTACCCTAACCCTAACCCTACCCCTAACCCTACCCCTAACCCTACCCCTAACCCTAACCCTACCCCTAACCCTACCCCTAACCCTACCCCTAACCCTACCCCTAACCCTAACCCTAATTTTAGCCCTAACCGCTGTTCTCCTGCCGGCCGGCAGATGGAGACAGATGGCGGGCGCACTGGGCATGCGTCCGCCATGTTCTTCTGCCGGCGGCCAGGAGGAGCAGCAAGAGGATCCAGGGACCTAGGTGAGTATGCTAGGGTCCCCGAATCCCCCTATTTCTCTGTCCTCTGATGTGCGATCACATCAGAGGACAGAGAATTACACTTTACTTTTTTTTTTTTTTTTTGCGGTCGCCGGTAAACAGTTAATTACCGGCGATCGCAAAACAGGGGTCGCTAAAACCGACACCCGATCATGCTCTTTGGGGTCTCGGCTACCCCAGGCAGCCGAGACCCCAAAGATTCTCCCGTGCCGGCCGGCGGGCGCACTGCGCATGCGCCCGCCATTTTGAAGATGGCGGCGCCCACCGGGAGACACGAGGAGCATCGGGGGAGCTAGGTGAGTATTGGGGGGCCATCTGGGACCCCTTTTCTCTGTCCTCCGATGTGCGATCACATCGGAGGACAGAGAAATTAAAAAGAGATCGCTTTTTTTTTTTTTTTTTTGCGATCGCCGGTAAACGGTTAATTACCGGCGATCGCAAATGCGGGGAGGGTTAAAAAACCCCCGAATCATGTTCTCTGGGGTCTCGGCTACCCTCGGCAGCCGAGACCCCGGAGAAAATCGGCCTGTGGGGGGCGCTATACACTTTTTCCACAGCGCCGTTAATTAACGGCGCTGTGGTTTAAGTACCCTTAGCGGCCGCCGTTAAAAGGCGTATCGGCGGTCGCTAAGGGGTTAAATGAGAGACTCATTTGTATATTTATAGTGGTTGGAAATGTTTCTGTTCATCACATGACAAGGGCAGATTTTTAGCTGTTTGATGAAACAATGACAGTTTTAGTTAAATGACAAAAAGCACAGACCTAGAAAATCAGTAATAACTTTCATTGAATCTTGTCATGCCATGGTCGCACAGGCTCTCAACTCATTACAATAGAGATAAAGAAGAAAGACAGGGGAGTGGGGCTATTTAGCTAACCAGTCTGGCAGTTCACGTACTAAAGGGTCTAGAGCAGTGATCCCCAACTCTGGTCCTCAAGAGCCACCAACAGGTCATGTTTTCAGGATCTCCTTAGTATTACACAGGTGATGGAATTATTGTCTGTGCATGTAATGCAATTATCACCTGAGCAATACTAAGGAAATCCTGAAAACATGACCTGTTGGTGGCTCTTGAGGACTGGAGTTGGGGACCCCTGGTCTAGAGCAATGATCTTAAAATCAAGTGAAGCTCCTGGATCTTGGAGCAGTGCTAATTAGCGATGATCGAGTGTACTCGTTGCTCGGGTGATCTCCAAGTATTTGTAACTGTTCGGAGATGTAGTTTTCTTTGCCACAACTGAATGATTTAACTACTAGCCAGGCTGAGTACATGTGGGGGTTGCCTGGTTGCTAGGGAATCCTCACATGTAATCAAGCTGGCTAGTAGCTGTAAATCATTCAGCTGCAGCGATGAAAACTAAATCTCTGAGCAGTTACAAATACTCGGAGACCACCCGAGCGTGCTGGGGAAAACCCGAGCAAAGAGTACACTCGCTCATCACTAGTGCTAATGATTCAAAAAAAAAATTATAAAATTTTAATTCCTTTATTGAATCCTAGTTAAATATGCATGTCATCATGTGCTGCGGTCATGAATAAAGTTTACGTGTTTCGGGTGTGTCCATCTTTAATCATAGATATAATATAGTAATTAAGGGAGAAATATGGCACGGTTTGCAAGAGCTAACATGATTTTAAAGTCTATAAAAAGAGTGAGAAAATCCTGTGATCAAAACATATTGTTACCCCTTTATAAATCATTTTTTGGCCCCATCTAGAATATGCGATCCAGTTTTGGACTCTACATTTTAAAGGATATTTGGAAGTTTGAGTCAGTTCAAAGACAGTAGCTAGATTATTACAAGCAATGGAAGGCATATCCTATAATGAGAGGTTGGAACAGTTGGGCTTGCTTAGCTTAGAAAAGGAGATCTTATTTATTTGCATAAATACATGTGTGGTCAGTACAAAGGACTGGCACATGACTTTTTCCTTCCAAAGACCTTCCAAAGGTCCAGGGGGCATTCACTACAGGTGGAAAAAACGGTGATTCCAGCAGCTAAATAGGAAAGGGTTCTTTACAGTTGGAGCAGTCAATGTGGAATGTTCTACCCCAAATGATAGTAATGGCAAACAATATAAGAGCTTTAAAAAAATGACTGGATGATTTCCTGATAACAAATGGAATTGTGGGTTATAAATGATTTAGTGCTAAAGCATAGATGTCAAACCAAGCCCCACGTGCCAAATCTGGCCTGCAGTATAATTATATTGCGCCCGTGAGAAAATACTAAATGTCTACTAGAACTGGCCCACCAGCAGAAAGTGCACGCTCCACTAACATTACAAATCCTGTGTTTCTGGTCCAGCATGCTCCCTTGTTACTACAAGGCTGTTTACAGCACACGCCGTAGTAATGCACTTCACAGCTATAATGCACTTCCTGACCATTATAAACTGGAGCTGGAAGTCCTCTCCTCTTCTACTTACTTCAGTGTGCACTACCCTGTGCTCTCCATACATCTCATCCTCTATCTCCTTGACAAGCTAGTCATGTCATGTCATGATTTATTTTATTTCTCTATTTGGTCATGTGTTTTCCATTTAGTTTTTTTGAACATTGTTATTATTTCCTTATGTATTGAGATTTTTCCCTTTTTATTAACTCCCTATCATTTTGAATATTATTGTTTCAGTGCATTTTATGTACTTCTAATGTTTTCTAGTTCCTCATATTTCCTTCTATTTAAAAGCCATCACATTCTTTGCATTCCCCTTGTGAGAAGGTCACTGGTAAAATACTGGTGGAGTGATATGTGTCACTGAAGATGTTAGCCTCAGTGATATGAACCCTGGAAGTGGGCTGCAGCATGTTATGTGCTGAGAGGGGTTGAATAGTCATAATAAGGCTGAGTTTTTGTGAACAGATAAAGAGTTGAGTGGGAGGCTATTAATCATGTCTTCACCCCAGGGTGTGGTCCAGAAGGTAAATGTGAAGCCTTTGGACTCATTCAGTGTTTGTTGTGTCTGGAGATGAGAACTCCAGAGCTGTGCTAATATTAAAGAGAACCTTGTTTTTTTTCCCCTGAGCAGGAAAACCCCATAGTCACATAGACTGTATTGTATGCTATTTTGTTTTTATTATTATGCCAGACGGGCCGTATATGTTTACCTAATTTTGGACTGGTTTATGCAGTACATTTTTAATAAACCAGTTAAAAACGTAAACAGAAAGAGTTCCTGTGACTGCCTCTTGGAGCAGATGAGTGAGTTGATCTACCATATAGTGCTATAGCAGTGCTGTCTACCATCCCCACAGCCATAACTTCTCCGGCAGTATTAGGGTTCCGTACTCTAGGCAGATTCCTCCAACCCATATTTCGTCACCTCCCAAACCCATTTTTTCTGCCACAATTAATGTTATTCTTTTACATGTCTTGATCACATTTACTGGAATTTCTTCATTGTTTGGATTTTTATTGAAGGAAATTATTAATATTATTGTTAGCCTGAAGAAAAAAAGGTTACAATTGAAATTTAACTCAGAAAGCTACAAATAAAGATTTAAAAAAAAAATGTATTTAAGAAACGAATTCCACAGATGTGTCTTTTAATTGACATTCAATTTCGCATGTGTTTGTAGCATTAAGCTTGGTTTGTTCCAGATTCAATGTTTAAGCAAAACGTAAGTTTGTCTCCATATGAAAAGGTTCGTTGTATTTGATGAGAAGGAAATACTTCCTCAACTGTAGACATTTTGTCAATAAATGTCAAGGTCGGCTCTTGACTTTGTCCACATTTTTAGTCTTGGCCCACTGTGTATTTGACTTTGACATCTCTGTATAGAGAATATATAACTGATGGAGAAAGATTGAACTTGATGGACCCATCTTTTTCAAGCTATGTAACTATGTAATATCAGTATGGATATCAAGCTGTCTTCTCTCATGTGTCAAGCACCCTTGTGTCCAGCCGAGGTTTTCATCTTCTGGAAGCAAACAATGGAGATTTAATTTAAATTAAATTAAATTACAGCAAGCAGAAAATTTTGATACACAAAATAAATGAGAAAGTTTTATATTATTACTATTATTATTATTACTATTAGCATTATTTGATTACATTGCGATATTAAGTTTTGCATATTTATTTTCTATTGTTTATTATACCTTTTGGTATATTCTTTGAGTGTCAACATTGCGTAAGTGAATCAAGTGTCATTCAGTGTTGTCTAATTTTTAGGCAGGTTTTTGTACGCCTGAAGAAATGTATATCCCTAAAAATGTGAACATGGCTAAATGCTTTTGATTTCAAGTTTCAAAAGAGATCCAGAGCTAACTATGGATAGTGTTACGGAATCATAACACAGTGATGTCGCCTTAACAATTAAGATATAAAAGAATTTAAAAAAAATGTTTATTCACATTTGTGTAATAAAAAGTTGACTGATTTCAAATAATGTAAACAAAAAATATAATTCAGAAATGTATCAAACGAAAATTCAGCAAAACATAACATTAAAGCTGGTGGCTGTTTGCCAATTCCTTTATTTAGCGCATTATCACCAGAGGCCTCTCTACATTGCAAACAGTCTGCGGTGAAACTTGGGAAACAAGCAGGTCACTTAGTGCCTGGCAGGCAACATGGGAATTATGGACTAGGGGAAAAATGACAGAAAAAACACAGAGTTACTGCAAGAGAGAAGAAATTGGCCAAGAGCCAGATGAAAGAGAAATGAAATGGATGTAATAAAACCTAGCCAGCAAACATCAAAAGATCCATGGGCATCTACTTAGGGCATATTCTATCAGCTTTGAAATAGCTGTAATACTGCAGGACGAAAACTTGGATTTTTTCTTTTTTTTTATATTTGTTGCTGGACAGAAAAAATATTTTTCAAATAAACAAAAAAAAAATACAGTGAGAAAATACATTACTGACAAAGTGCAAATAGTATTACAGCCGGATGGTAAAGAGAAAAATGTCAATAATGGCCCAAAATACACCAAAAATCACAAAACCTGCAAAAAGTAACTCCAGTTATAATACTGTAGATAATCATGGTTACATAGGTTGAAAAAAGACCTATGTCCATCAAGTTCAACCTTTCTCCACCAATTGTACTTTTCATCACTGATTTAACTATAACCCACAATGTTATGTGTATCAAGGAAATCGTCCAGCCCTTTTTAAAAAGCTGTTATAGTGTCTGCCATTACTACCTCTCTGTGACACGGTGAATAAGCCTCCTTACCTTGACAAGCCAGAGGTATGTCACTCTCCACAAGGAGAAACTTTACCCCTTAGACCCCAGTCCAGAGCCTCTCATCTAGCCAAATCAGATCTCATACTTTGTACTGACGAGGGCCAACAGCCCGAAACACCATGTCTGCGAATTGACATGCTGATTTGGCTTTTATCCTAAGTCATATTGCAAGACTTGTTAAAGGGTTGATTGTGACTTGTAGGATCGCTACTTCCAACAGGTGGCGCTATAGAGTAGTTCAAGTCCTCTTTTTCTCTGAAGAGGAAATTTGTATATACCTCTGTGGTCGGCATTCCACAGTCTGATTGCTCTAACTGTCAAGAGCCCTTTCCTATTTAGTTGTCAGAAATGACTTTCATCCACTCGTAATGAGTGCCCCCTAGTCCTCAATACGGTCCTTGGAAGGAATAAGTCATGCGCCAGTCTTTGTACTGGCCAAAAATATAATTATACATGTAAATGAGATCTCCTCTTAGGCATCTTTTTTTCTAAGCTCAACAAGCCCAACTTTTCCAACCTTTCATAATATGAGAGGCCTTCCATCCCTTGTAATAATTTATTGAAACCTACAAGAGATAAAAGTAAACAAAAACCCTGATGCAACTAAGTAAAAAAGCAAAAGTACATTTAAATAACACAGAGTCTTCAGCAATACTGTTCTTTGATCAAAAAATAGCACAAAAGCCATCCCACCTCGTCACGGTAACTCTGATCGGGACAGTCCTACACTGTCTAATATTAAAACCTTACATTGTGTCAATGTTGACCTAGGTGTGAATAAGGGCAGACAAAAGGACTGGGCCCAACCAGTGAAACACTAGACTGGGGAAGCCTCATATATAGTCTCTAGCTCAGAAACAGGGAGGCCACACCCCGGCTTGCACAGAATGCAACAATACAGAGAAAAAAAACACAAAATTGAGCTTAAATTGAGTTGGTACACATGCAGAGGTTAAACGCATGTTCACATTGGCCACAAAACATTGAAACCTACAAGAGAAAAAAGTAAACGAAAACCCTGATGTAACTAAGTAAAAAAGCAAAAGTGCATTTAAATAACACAGAGTCTTCAGCAATACTGTTCTTTGATCAAAAAATAGCACAAAAGCCATCCCACCTTGTCACGGTAACTCTGATCTCTGTAATAATTTAGTTGCTGCCTTTGAACTGACTAATTTCTGAATGTCCTTTTTGAAATGTGGAGCCCAAAACTGGATTCCATATTTTAGATGTGGCCTCACAAGCAATTTATAAATGGGTAACAATATGTTGGAATCGTGGGATTTTATCTCTCTTTATTATACACCCTAAAATCTTGTTTGCGTTTTAGGCTGCTGCTTGACATTGAGCACTGCTGCTCAGCTTATTTTTAACCAGAATACCCAAGTCCTTCTCCTATTCTGTAGTCCCGAGTAAACTCCTATTTAATGGATATACAGCAATAGGATTACTCCATCCTAGGTGCACTACTTTACATTTATCTACATTAAATCTCATTTGCCAAGTGTTTACCATTCAGTCATCTTATTCAGATCGTTTTGCAATATTGTAATGTCAAGATCAGATTTTAATATCCTACATAGTTTGGTGTCATCAGCAAAGACTGACCCTTTACTCTCAATCCCATGAAAAAGGTCATTAAAAAAAAGGTTAAATAGAATCAGGCCTAGCACAGATCCCTGCGGTCTCCACTGCTGACTATATCCCATTTAGAGAACATAACATTTATGACAACTCTTTGTTCCCTGTCATTAATTCCTTACCCATCTGCATATAGTTTCAATGCTTCTGGAGCTTCAGTATAAGGCTGTTATGTGGTACAGTATCAAATGACTTTGCAAAGTCCAGATACATCACATCAGCTGCATTACCAACATCCAGACTTGCACTTGCACTTTCTCATTGAAACCTAACACAGTATGTTAATTAGACACATATCTTTCATGAATCTGTGCTGTTGTCATTTATTATATTATACTCTGCTATATACAGTGCCTACAAGTAGTATTCAACCCCCTGCAGATTTAGCAGGTTTACACATTTGGAATTAACTTGGCATTGTGACATTTGGACTGTAGATCAGCCTGGAAGTGTAAAATGCACTGCAGCAAAAAAGAATGTTATTTCTTTGTTTATTTTTTTTTTAAATTGTGAAAAGTCTTTTCATAGGGTCATATATTATTCAACCCCTCAACCCACCAGAATTCTGTTTGGTTCCCCTAAAGTATTATGAATTAGTTCAGGCACAAAGAACAATGAGCTTCACATGTTTGGATTAATTATCTCTTTTTCCAGCCTTTTCTGACTATTTAAGACCCTCCCCAAACTTGTGAACAGCACTCATACATGGTCAACATGGGAAAGACAAAGGAGCATTCCAAGGCCATCAGAGACAAGATCGTGGAGGGTCACAAGGCTGGCAAGGGGTACAAAACCCTTTCCAAGGAGTTGGGCCTACCTGTCTCCACTGTTGGGAGCATCATCCGGAAGTGGAAGGCTTATGGAACTACTGTTAGCCTTCTACGGCCTGGACAGCCTTTGAAAGTTTCCTCCCGTGCCGAGGCCAGGCTTGTCCGAAGAGTCAAGGCTAACCCAAGGACAACAAGGAAGGAGCTCCGGGAATATCTCATGGCAGCGGGGACATTGGTTTCAGTCAATACCATAAGTAACGTACTCCACCGCAATGGTCTCCGTTCCAGACGAGCCCGTAAGGTACCTTTACTTTCAAAGCGTCATGTCAAGGCTCGTCTACAGTTTGCTCATGATCACTTGGAGGACTCTGAGACTTACTGGTTCAAGGTTCTCTGGTCTGATGAGACCAAGATCGAGATCTTTGGTGCCAACCACACACGTGACGTTTGGAGACTGGATGGCACTGCATACGACCCCAAGAATACCATCCCTACAGTCAAGCATGGTGGTGGCAGCATCATGCTGTGGGGCTGTTTCTCAGCCAAGGGGCCTGGCCATCTGGTCCGCATCCATGGGAAGATGGATAGCACGGCCTACCTGGAGATTTTGGCCAAGAACCTCCGCTCCTCCATCAAGGATCTTAAGATGGGTCGTCATTTCATCTTCCAACAAGACAATGACCCAAAGCACACAGCCAAGAAAACCAAGGCCTGGTTCAAGAGGCAAAAAATCAAGGTGTTGCAGTGGCCTAGTCAGTCTCCTGACCTTAACCCAATTGAAAACTTGTGGAAGGAGCTCCAGATTAAAGTCCATATGAGACATCCAAAGAACCTAGATAACTTGGAGAAGATCTGCATGGAGGAGTGGGCCAAGATAACTCCAGAGACCTGTGCCGGCCTCATGTCTCATAAAAGACGATTATTAGCTGTAATTGCAAACAAAGGTTTTTCCACAAAATATTAAACCTAGGGGTTGAATAATAATTGACCCACACTTTTATGTTTAAAATTTATAAAAAAAACTTTTTGGTTTGTAAGATTTATGCATCTGTTAATAAATCCTGCTCTTGTTTGAAGTTTGAAGGCTCTTACTTATTTGCATCTTATTAAACCTGCTAAATCTGCAGGGGGTTGAATACTACTTGTAGGCATTGTATTTCTGAAGGTCATTGCTTATAATGCCCCCAAACATTTTGCACACTACTGATGTCAGGCTTACCGGACGGTAGTTGCCTGGATCCACCATCTTACCTTTCTTAAATATTGGTACCACATCAGCCTCCATCCAATCCTGTGGCACCACCCCTGTTACAAGAGAGTCTAAAGGTACCTTCACACTAAACGATATCGCTAGCGATCCGTGACGTTGCAGCGTCCTGGCTAGCGATATCGTTCAGTTTGACACGCAGCAGCGATCAGAATCCTGCTGTGATGTCGTTGGTCGGGGCTAGAGGGCCAGCACTTTCTTTGGTCGCTGGCTCTCCCGCTGACATCGCTGAATCAGTGTGTGTGACACCGATTCAGCGATGTCTTCGCTGGTAACCAGGGTAAACATCGGGTTACTAAGCGCAGGGCCGCTCTTAGAAACCCGATGTATACCCTTGATACCATCCTAAAAGTAAAAAAAAACAAACGCTTCATACTTACCTTCGGCTGTCTGTCCCCGGCGCTGTGCTTTCCTGCACTCACTGTGAGCACAGCGGCCGGAAAGCAGAGCGGTGACGTCACCGCTCTGCTTTCCGGCCGCTGTGCTCACAGCCAGTACAGAGAAGCACAGCGCCGGGGACAGACAGCCGAAGGTAAGTATGAAGCGTTACTTTTAGGATGGTAACCAGGGTAAACATTGGGTTACTAAGCGTGCGGCATCGTTGGTCGCTGGAGAGCGGTCTGTGTGACAGCTCTCCAGCGACCAAACAGCAACGCTGCAGCGATCCGGATCGTTGTCTGGATCGCTGCAGCGTCGTTTAGTGTGAAGGTACCTTAAGTATATGAGATTCAGTGGGTGGTCTGTCAATTACTGAGCTCAAATCCCTTGCATGATGGTAAAGGTACCGTCACATTAAGACATTAAGCGACGCTGCAGCGATATAGGCAACGATGCCGATCGCTGCAGCGTCGCTGTTTCGTCGTTGTGTGGTCGCTGGAGAGCTGTCACACAGACAGCTCTCCAGTGACCAACGATGCCGAAGTCCCCTGGTAACCAGGGTAAACATCGGGTTACTAAGCCCAGGGCCGCGCTTAGTAACCCGATGTTTATCCTGGTTACCATTGTAAATGTAAAAAAAAACAAACACTACATACTTACATTCCGGTGTCTGTCGCATCCCTCGCCGTCACTTTCCCTGCACTGTGTAAGCGCCGGCCGTGAAGCAGAGCGGTGACGTCACCGCTGTGCTCTGCTTTACGGCCAGCCGGCGCTGACAGTGCAGGGAAGCAGAACGCCGGGGGACGTGACAGACACCGGAATGTAAGTATGTAGTTTTTTTTTTTTACATTTACACTGGTAACCAGGGTAAACATCGGGTTACTAAGCGCAGCCCTGCGCTTAGTAACCCAATGTTTACCCTGGTTACCAATGAAGACATCGCTGGATCGGCATCACACACGCTGATTCAGCGATGTCAGCGGGTGATCCAGCGATGAAATAAAGTTCTGGCCATCTATCTCCAACCAACGATGTCACAGCAGGATCCTGATCGCTGCTGCGTGTCAAACACAACAATATCGCTATCCAGGATGCTGCAACGTCACGGATCGCTATCGATATCGTTCTAAAGTCGCTCAGTGTGAAGGTACCTTTAGAGCAAAAATTGAGATAAGTATCTTACAGGCACAATTGCACCCATAATACGATCATCTGTTGATAATGCATCAGTGTTCTTGTTCATTTATCTCCTAATTGCCCCCTGTAGCTTCCAGTTATCATTTGTGAGCTCACCAAACAGAATACAAATGAAAGGTATAGACTGGAGCGTACTATTCCATATTTAGCTGCTACAATACCATTTGGATAGCCATCGCTAAAAAATCCCTGATAGAGCAAAGATTCTGTCTTTTTTTACGTCCTACCAAGCAATTGTGTTTCAGGATTTGCCACCTACTGCAACCTAAGAACAGACGGCCAAGTCCAAGGGAGCACATGTTTCCATCCTGTCAAAGTCTTTTTAAAATGCTGATTTTGATCTTTCATGGCTCCAGTGGCTTGCTGTGCCTTCTTCAGGATATCCAGTCAGGGATCTCTCCTCTTCAGGTCACATGAGACTGGATGTTGTATTGTATTCTTTTGTACACAAAAAAGCTTTTAGTGTATTATATGGCAGCGAAGGCTAAAAATAAACAAGTCAATATACAGCTCAGGGATTAATTGTTGGGAATGCTTGAGAAATACATTCTTTGCGATGAGTTCCTTACGTTAGAACTTGTGCTTAGAGTGTACAGTATTGAGTTGACGGCATGTAAGAAATAGTCCTTGCTTTTCTTACACAGACCTTTAGCATTCTATGCTCTTTTAATAGTTTACTTTTGCTGTTGACTATTATTTTGTAGAATTATTACCTTTTGTTTGCACTTTTTGCTAAGTTTTAATCTTGATTTTTTTTTACTGACGCAACAAAGAATAGATCCTACTGTTCAAGGAAGTTTCCAACAAGATGCTGCTGGACATCAAGACTGACTAGATTCGAGTCACATATAATAAATTCAGTGGAGATTGAATCTGTCAAGAAGGTAAAAATTAATAAAAAATAAAATAAAAAAATAATAAAGTGTAATATTTACATCTCTTCGTTCCCCCAATATCTGTTCTGTCACTGCTTCCTGCCTCATCTTCCATTCACCTCCTGTTCCCACTTCATCTTTTGTCTTAAAGCAGCACATTCTCTCATGTGGGGTGTGACGTGCATTATTGATGTTTATAATGTGCACGACATTAATCTGCATTGCACCCAACATGAGCAGGCTGACTACCAGAAGAACGAAGGAGAAGACTGAAGAAGAGCTGATCAGAGGGCAGGGAGAGGTAAGTATAAGGGTGGGCTCACACAACAGTATTTTCTCTCATCCGGTAGAATTGGGCCAATGTCATCGAGGGCAGTCCGATGTTTTAGACAGGCTGCCTCACAACATGAGAACGAATGCTTTCTGTCAAAAGCGACTGATAACACTCACCTGCATGAGCCCTAAAATTGAATCGCTTTTTTAACCCCCTCCCAGTTCTCAGATTCGACTGAAATCGAATCCCCCAAAATATGGATTAATTAGAGCTGAATTTTTTGGGAAATTGTTAGTGAATTTGTTAAGTTTTAAAATGATTCCCTCATCTTTATTTATGACCAATTGTATTTGTAATGTTTTTAAAATATATCAAGAATTTTTATTGATCGTCATGACATCATGTTTATCCATTAATTATACAAGTTGTAACATTTTAGTTAACATTCTGAGTGTGAATAAAGTTTTTTACTTTTTTAATAATTATTCATTATATTGAAAAAAAAATGCTGTAAAATGTCCTGTTGTGAGATTGTGACATCTGTGCCCACCGTGTACTGAAAGAATGGAGGGATATGTCAAAACAGGTACAAAGAAAACGTTTAATAGTTGCCATAGCAACCAATAAGAATGAACCTCTCATTTGTTAGGTGTGCTTAATAAAAGGAAAGCAACCATGGACAACTTCAGTAAACCTCTTTTTCTTTGTAGCACTTTTGAAACGTGTCCCCAAAAATGTATAAATTAGCAAAAAGTACAAATCAGGATTACAAAATGCGTTATCTGCTTGCTCACTATTGGCAAATGCTCAACTATTTGTCACTACATTTATTTATTCATCTACAGTAGAAACCTGTCAGGTTCCCCAGGACCCCGAAACTGCCACCATGCATTTATTTCTATCTTTATACCCTTCCTAACAAGACATTTTATTGTCCTATTGATTGCTTCATATGGCAAAAATCAATTTTAGAGCTGTGGTGATGATATGCTAAATAGTGGGTGACTAAAATTGGGGATTTCCCTCATGAATCTTCTCACCCCGAAGGGCGTGATTACATCATCTGCAAAAGTGACATCAAGATCGCCTTTTTGCAAACCTCTGCCACCCTGGAGATGCACAATAACTTGGGTGTAAGGTCTCTCTCTTCATCAGTGCACTGCACATGCCCAGGGAGGCAGTGGTGATGTAGGACCCAAGCAGACACTAGATTTGCACTGGCGGCAGTAACAACTAGCTGAGTCCTGTATGACACTCCCCTTCTTGGGCACATGCAGTAATGACTGGCTGAGTCCTGTATCACAACTCCCTTCTTGGGCACATGCAGTAACGACTTGATGAGTCCTGTATCACAACACCCTTCTTGGGCATGTACTGTAACGACTGGCTGAGTCCTGTATCCCAGCTCCCATCTTGGGCATGTACAGTAACGACTGGCTGAGTCCTGTATCACAGCTCCCTTCTTGGGCATGTACTGTAACGACTGGCTGAGTCCTGTATCACAGCTCTCTTCTTGGGCATGTACAGTAACGACTGGCTGAGTCCTGTATCAGAGCTCCCTTCTTGGGCATGCACAGTAATGACTGGCTGAGTCCTGTATCACAGCTTTCTTCTTGGGCATGTACAGTAACAACTGGCTGAGTCCTGTATCAGAACTCCCTTCTTGGGCATGCACAGTAATGACTGGCTGAGTCCTGTATCGCAGCTCCCTTCTTGGGCATGTACAGTAATGACTGGCTGAGTCCTGTATCAGAGCTCCCTTCTTGGGCATGCACAGTAATGACTGGCTGAGTCCTGTATCACAGCTCCCTTCTTGGGCATGTACAGTAATGACTGGCTGAGTCCTGTATCACAGCTCTCTTCTTGGGAATGTACAGTAACGACTGGCTGAGTCCTGTATCACAGCTCCCTTCTTGGGCATGTACTGTAACGACTGGCTGAGTCCTGTATCACAGCTCCCTTCTTGGGCATGCACAGTAATAACTGGCTGAGTCCTGTATCACAACTCCATTCTTGGGCATGCACAGTAATGACTGGCTGAGTCCTGTATCACAGCTCTCTTCTTGGGCATGCACAGTAATGACTGGCTGAGTCCTGTATCCCAGCTCCCTTCTTGGGCATGTACTGTAACGAATGGCTGAGTCCTGTATCACAGCTCCCTTCTTGGGCATGTACTGTAACGACTGGCTGAGTCCTGTATCACAGCTCTCTTCTTGGGCATGCACAGTAATAACTGGCTGAGTCCTGTATCACAACTCACTTCTTGGGCATGTACTGTAACAACTGGCTGAGTCCTGTATCACAGCTCCCTTCTTGGGCATGTACTGTAACAACTGGCTGAGTCCTGTATCACAGCTCCCTTCTTGGGCATGCACAGTAATGACTGGCTGAGTCCTGTATCACAGCTCTCTTCTTGGGCATGCACAGTAATGACTGGCTGAGTCCTGTATCCCAGCTCCCTTCTTGGGCATGTACAGTAACGACTGGCTGAGTCCTGTATCCCAGCTCCCTTCTTGGACATGTACTGTAAGGACTGGCTGAGTCCTGTATCACAGCTCCCTTCTTGGGCATGTACTGTAACGACTGGCTGAGTCCTGTATCACAGCTCCCTTCTTGGGCATGTACTGTAATGACTGGCTGAGTCCTGTATCACAACTCCCTTCTTGGGCATGCACAGTAATGACTGGCTGAGTCCTGTATCACAGCTCTCTTCTTGGGCATGCACAGTAATGACTGGCTGAGTCCTGTATCCCAGCTCCCTTCTTGGGCATGTACAGTAACGACTGGCTGAGTCCTGTTTCACAGCTCCCTTCTTGGGCATGTACTGTAACGACTGGCTGAGTCCTGTATCACAGCTCCCTTCTTGGGCATGCACAGTAATAACTGGCTGAGTCCTGTATCACAACTCCATTCTTGGGCATGTACTGTAACGACTGGCTGAGTCCTGTATCACAACTACCTTCTTGGGCATGTACTGTAACGACTGGCTGAGTCCTGTATCACAGCTCCCTTCTTGGGCATGCACAGTAATAACTGGCTGAGTCCTGTATCACAACTCCATTCTTGGGCATGCACAGTAATGACTGGCTGAGTCCTGTATCACAGCTCTCTTCTTGGGCATGCACAGTAATGACTGGCTGAGTCCTGTATCCCAGCTCCCTTCTTGGGCATGTACTGTAACGACTGGCTGAGTCCTGTATCACTACTCCCTTCTTGGGCATGTACTGTAACAACTGGCTGAGTCCTGTATCACAGCTCTCTTCTTGGGCATGCACAGTAATAACTGGCTGAGTCCTGTATCACAACTCACTTCTTGGGCATGTACTGTAACAACTGGCTGAGTCCTGTATCACAGCTCCCTTCTTGGGCATGTACTGTAACAACTGGCTGAGTCCTGTATCACAGCTCCCTTCTTGGGCATGCACAGTAATGACTGGCTGAGTCCTGTATCACAGCTCTCTTCTTGGGCATGCACAGTAATGACTGGCTGAGTCCTGTATCCCAGCTCCCTTCTTGGGCATGTACAGTAACGACTGGCTGAGTCCTGTATCCCAGCTCCCTTCTTGGACATGTACTGTAAGGACTGGCTGAGTCCTGTATCACAGCTCCCTTCTTGGGCATGTACTGTAACGCCTGGCTGAGTCCTGTATCACAGCTCCCTTCTTGGGCATGTACTGTAATGACTGGCTGAGTCCTGTATCACAACTCCCTTCTTGGGCATGCACAGTAATGACTGGCTGAGTCCTGTATCACAGCTCTCTTCTTGGGCATGCACAGTAATGACTGGCTGAGTCCTGTATCCCAGCTCCCTTCTTGGGCATGTACAGTAACGACTGGCTGAGTCCTGTATCACAGCTCCCTTCTTGGGCATGTACTGTAACGACTGGCTGAGTCCTGTTTCACAGCTCCCTTCTTGGGCATGTACTGTAACGACTGGCTGAGTCCTGTATCACAGCTCCCTTCTTGGGCATGCACAGTAATAACTGGCTGAGTCCTGTATCACAACTCCCTTCTTGGGCATGCACAGTAATAACTGGCTGAGTCCTGTATCACAACTCCCTTCTTGGGCATGTACTGTAACGACTGGCTGAGTCCTGTATCACAGCTCCCTTCTTGGGCATGCACTGTAACGACTGGCTGAGTCCTGTATCACAGCTCCCTTCTTGGGCATGCACAGTAATAACTGGCTGAGTCCTGTATCACAACTCCCTTCTTGGGCATGTACTGTAACAACTAGCTGAGTCCTGTATCACAGCTCCTTCCTTGGGCATGTACAGTAATGACTGGCTGAGTCCTGTATCACAGCTCCCTTCTTGGGCATGCACAGTAATGACTGGCTGAGTCCTGTATCACAGCTCCCTTCTTGGGCATGTACTGTAACAACTGGCTGAGTCCTGTATCACAGCCCTCTTCTTGGGCATGTACAGTTACAATT
Organism: Ranitomeya imitator; assembly: GCF_032444005.1. Classification (NCBI taxonomy): domain Eukaryota; kingdom Metazoa; phylum Chordata; class Amphibia; order Anura; family Dendrobatidae; genus Ranitomeya; species Ranitomeya imitator. The sequence goes on along the minus strand of NC_091284.1, from coordinate 734,805,410 downwards.
GGCTGAGTCCTGTATCACAACTCCCTTCTTGGGCATGTACTGTAACGACTGGCTGAGTCCTGTATCACAGCTCCCTTCTTGTGCATGTACTGTAACGACTGGCTGAGTCCTGTATCACAGCTCCCTTCTTGGGCATGCACAGTAATAACTGGCTTAGTCCTGTATCACAACTCCCTTCTTGGGCATGTACTGTAACGACTGGCTGAGTCCTGTATCACAGCTCCATTCTTGGGCATGCACAGTAATGACTGGCTGAGTCCTGTATCACAGCTCCCTTCTTTGGCATGTACAGTTACAACTGGCTGACTCCTGTATCACAACTCCCTTCTTGGGCATGCACAGTAATGACTGGCTGAGTCCTGTATCACAGCTCCCTTCTTTGGCATGCACAGTAATGACTGGCTGAGTTCTGTATCACAGCTCCCTTCTTGGGCATGCACAGTGATGACTGGCTGAGTCCTGTATCACAGCTCCCTTCTTGGGCATGTACAGTAACGACTTGATGAGTCCTGTACACAACTCCCTTCTTGGGCATGTACTGTAATGACTGGCTGAGTCCTGTATCACAGCTCCCTTCTTTGGCATGCACAGTAATGACTGGCTGAGTCCTGTATCACAGCTCCCTTCTTGGGCATGCACAGTAATGACTGGCTGAGTCCTGTATCACAGCTCCCTTCTTGGGCATGTACAGTAACGACTGGCTGAGTCCTGTATCACAGCTGCCCTCTTGGGCATGCGCAATGTGCCAATGAAGCTAAGGTGCGGATACGTGGCTTTCTGCAGATTTGCAGAGAGTTAGAGGTTTGGAGCTGCTCTTACAAATAATGGTACTCATGCCCAGAGGGGAGTGATAACATGATCAGTGGAACAATTAGTCTGGGGGAGAACAATGCCCCCCATAACTAGTCACCCACTAATTAGCCTGTTGCTTCTGCAATTATAAAATTTATTTATGTCATAAGATGGTGTTACTAACAAATCCATAGTGGTGATGTGTGGTGCTAGGGAAGCTGAAAAATTCTCTTTTATATGATTAGATTGGATACAATTACAATGAGTTCTAAACTAATGAATTCAAGGAAGCAGCAACATAAATATAGGAGGGGTTCAAATACTAAAAAGCCGGATTGTGGGCCTCTATGGTATGTATGATTTTACAAATGCGCATTTCTGTTGAGCATTTCACAGATAAGTTTCAAGTTAAGGCTGAACAGACTTTAAGTAGCTGATAAAATCATGACTATAGAACATGTACTGTTAAATACAGTGGGTACGAAAAATATTCAGACCCCTTTAAATTTTCCACTCTTTGTTTCATTGCAGCCATTTGATAAATTCAAAAAAGTTCATTTTTTTCCCATTAATGTACATTCTCCACCCCATCTTGATTGAAAAAAACAGAAATGTAGAAATTTTTGCAAGTTCATTAAAAAAGAAAAACTGAAATATCACATGGTCATAAGTATTCAGACCCTTTGCCCAGCATTGAGTCCCCCTTTTGAGTTAGTACAGCCATGAGTCTTCTTTGGAATGATGCAACAAGTTTTTCACATGTGAATTTGGGGATCCTCTGCCATTCTTGACTGCAGATTCTCTCTAGTTCCATCAGGTTGGATGGTGAACATTGTTGGACAGCCATTTTCAGGTCTCTCCAGAGATGCTCAATTGGGTTTAGGTCAGGGATCTGGCTGGGCCAGTCAAGAATGATCACAGAGTTGTTCTGAAGGCACTCCTTTGTTATTTTTGCTATGTGCTTGGGGTCATTGTCATGTTGAAAGGTGAACCTTTGGCCAAGTCTGAGGTCCAGAGCACTCTGGAAGAGGTTTTCATCCAGAATATCTCTGTACTTGGCCACATTCATGTTTCCTTCAATGGCAACCTGTAGTTCTGTCCCTGCAGCTGAAAAACACCCCCATAGCATGTTGCTGCCACCACCATGTTTCACTGTTGGGATTGTATTGGGCAGGTGAAGAGCAGTGTCTGGTTTTCTCCACACATACTGCTTAGAATTATCACCAAAAAGGTCTATCTTTGTCTCATCAGACCAGAGAATCTTATTTCTCATAGTCTGGGAGTCCTTCATGTGTGTTTTTAGCAAACTCTATGCAGGCTTTCACATGTCTTGTACTGAGAGGCTTCCGTTAGGCCACTCTGCATAAATGCCCGACTGGTGGAGGGCTGCGGTGATAGTTAACTCTGTGGAACTTTCTCCCATCTTCCCACTGCATCTCTGGAGCTCAGCCACAGTGATCTTGGGGTTCTTCTTTACCTCTCTCACCAAGACTCTGCTCCCACGATTGCTCAGTTTTGCTGGACTGCCAGGTCTAGGAAGACTTCTGGTGGTCCCAAACTTCTTTCATTTAAGGATTATGGAGGCCACTGTGCTCTCAAGAACTTTGAGTACTGCAGAAATTATTTTGTAACCTTGGCCAGATCTGTGCCTTACCACAATTCTGTCTCTGAGCTCCTTGGCCAGTTCCTTTGACCTCATGATTCTCATTTGGTCTGACATGCATTGTGAGCTGTGAGGTCTTATATAGACAGGTTTTGCCTTTCCAAATCAAGTCCTATCAATTTAATTAAACATAGCTGGACTCCAATGAAGGAGTAGAACCATCTCAAGGAGGATCACAAGGAAATGGACAGCATGTGACTTAAATATGAGTGCCTGAGCAAAGGGTCTGAATACTTTTGACTATGTGATATTTCTGTTTTTTTTAATAAATATGCAAACATTTCTACATTTCTTTTTTTCAGTCAAGATGGGGTGCAGAGTGTACATTAATGAGAAAAAAATGAACTTTTTTGAATTTACCAAATGCTGCAATGAACCAAAGAGTTAAAAATATAAAGGGGTCTGAATACTTTCCATAACCACTGTAATCTGTACATAGGAACCATATAATTTACCGATTACAATTAGTGCTGCTGTGGTCTGTAAAATGCCGTACAGTATGCTGTAGTGTGATCTAGAAGGTTTAAATGTTATTTGTGTATTATCTGATAAAAGTCAATGAAAGAGTTAATAAAATAATACTAGGCTAGCTGTGATAAGTGGTTAGTGGAGAATGTTGGTTTCCGGTCGGTATTAACGGATAACTCATGACCTGCATTGATTGCACTGATCTCTTGTCACTCTTGAACAGACAATACAATCCTGGTAGATATCTCTCAGATTTCATACTATTTGGAGACAGGAATTGACATAAATATCATATAACACTTTTCCATTGATGACACAGACATGGCAGCAGTCTCATCGTGATCATGATGTACTTTCCATCCTGTACGGAACCCAGAAACAGACTATAACAGACATAGTGCAATGGAGATCTAGAAGACATCAGGATAATATACCATATGCTGAAGCACCACTTATAGAGTTTTCCCACAAAGCTAATTTTAATCAATAGATCTTGAAATAATAATAATTTTTACAATTGGATGTGTTAAAAAATGTTCCTGTGTTGATATAATGTTAGAAATGTGCCCCTGCTGTGTACTGTGTAGTGGCTGTGTCTGACCGTGCAGGATGATGGGTTACTTGTTAACGAACCACCCGGTACAAAGAGCCTGCTGTGAATGTAGGGAGTCGGCATCCCGGTGAGAACCACTAAAGTCTCTGAATGACTCTCACTGGGGGCAAAAAGAGCATTTTTCGGAAGATGAAACTCCACCCATTCTAACAAAACCCCACCCACTCCAGCGAAATGGTTTCCGCAGAATCAGGTTGATCTTAAATGTGAGCTTACCGGAGGTGAACACATATTTAAAATAGGGATCCATTTAGGATCCCAAAAGAGCTATCACTTTTTGGTAAGCGGAGGAAGGAGAGCCCGATCACCAAAAGAACCGGACTGCCCATCACTAGTGCAGGAACATAGTCAGATACACCACAGCTCCTGGTCATTGGAGGAAGCCAAACAGTATACAAACAAGACATTGTTCATGCCGATCTTGATGAAGATACGTGCTGGAGTCAAATGTTTCTGATTCATGAAGAGGTGTAAGCCTATTCATGAATGAGAAGCGCTGAATGAGTGGCGTGCATCCCTGGGTATGCCTCACCACAAATCCTACTCCAGTGCTTGCTGTAGTAAGATTTGTGGCACAGCATATGCCGGCGCTTGCTATGAATTTGACGAGCAGTGGTTGCCACATGCCGCCTTGCCTACTTTATTGGAGCTAGGCAAAAATAGGTGGGAACACCAAAAGTCATATAATTTTAGCACATCCTCCAGATACACCAATATTATGCGACTTCTCAAAGTTTTTTTTATGGCAGAATACTGGTGTAAAGGCTTTTATGAATCTGGCCCATAGTGTTTTCATTCATACAACTTTAGTTTCCCTTTGGAGTCAGTGGATTTATTTTTAAATGCAGCCTGCTGGTATGGAATTTGTTTTAGATATTTTTCTCCATGAGCTTTTCAATGAAACATATATGTATATTCAGAGAATATATATACTGTATATATATATAATTTTTTTTAAATACCTTTCTGAACTTGGTATAATGCTTTATATTAATTAGTACTTAAATTGGGTTGTCCACTATTGGAAAACCCCAGCTTCATCAATTCAGGAGCCCATATAAAATAAAAACCATACATACTTACGTCTCGCATCAGCACCATTCCAGCGACATTGATACTACTCTTTCCAGTGTTGACATGTTGTGTCATATCCTATTTTTTCAGAGTTGACATCTGCCGTGACGGAATAATGATGCGCCGTAGCTGAGACGCAGCCGCTCATGGGTTGCAGCTAACAGGTGATACCACAATGTCACATCACTCCTGGGAACAGTAGCTAAAATGGCACCACAGCAGGAGGTGAGTATACACTATTTTACTCCAATTTGAGTCTTAAGGTACCTTCACACTGACCAACTTAACAACGATATCGCTAGCGATCCGTGACGTTGCAGCGTCCTGGATAGCGATATCGTTGTGTTTGACACGCAGCAGCGATCTGGATCCTGCTGTGACATCGCTGGTCGGAGCTAGAAGGCCAGAACTTTGTTTTGTCGCTGGATCATCCGCAGACATCGCTGAATCGGCGTGTGTGACGCCGATGCAGCGATGTCTTCACTGGTAACCAGGGTAAACATCGGGTTACTAAGCGCAGGGCCGTGCTTAGTAACCCGATGTTTACCGTGGTTACCATTGTAAATGTAAAAAAAAAAAAAACAGTACATACTTACATTCCGGTGTCTGTCCCCTCGCCGTCAGCTTCCCGCACTGACTGTGAGCGCCGGCCGGCCGTAAAGCACAGCGGTGACATCACCGCTTTGCTTTACGGCCGGCCGGCGCTGACACAGTGTGGGAAGCTGACGGCGAGGGGACAGACACCGGAATGTAAGTATGTACTGTTTTTTTTTTTTTTTACATTTACAATGGTAACCAGGGTAAACATCGGGTTACTAAGCGCGGCCATGCGCTTAGTAACCCAATGTTTACCCTGGTTACCAGGCATCATTGGTCGCTGGAGAGCTGTCTGTGTGACAGCTCTCCAGCAACCACACAGCGACAAAACAGCGACGCTGCAGCGATCGGCATCGTTGCCTATATCGCTGCAGTGTCGCTTAATGTGACGGTACCTTTAAATTGATTAGTAAGACTCCGGCAGAACAGAATGGCTATTCAAACCAAATACAGAAGCTCGGTGCTTCACAGAGGGGCCAATCATTTATTTACATCTTGCCACCTGCTTGGTGGCCATCTATCTCTACTGTCCTCTGGCTCTATGAAGCCAGACCTGTCAGTCAAAGAAGAGGGGGGGGAAGCAGAGATAGAGGGAAAACAAGCAGGTGGGAAAGTGTAGTTAAAGGATTGTCTACATCACAATGGTGGCAGTACTTACTTTGAACAGTCATTGTGTGCTGACAGAGTCCCTTTAAACTGGGGTTGCCCAGTAATGAACAAAAATGTATTTCCAGCTAAGCATAATTATTGCAAAAACATCACTTGGTATACAAGTCATACATCCATGTGCACTAAAGGAGTTAAGACTAGTAACTGAAAGTAGACAGTGTGGATAATGATGACTTAATTGAAACTGAGTGTATCCCAAAACATTGACAAACTATATTCAAGGACACATAAACAATGGGAGATCATATGTTTATGGAGGAAAAGATCTTCCACTTGGGGTAGCAATGGCAAAGGAACTTGTCCTATATGAAATTAGGTGATAAATATTATGAAAAGGAACATTAACCTTGTGTCCATTTCTTCTATCCTCTACATAACCTGATCCAAGAAGATACCGAACACTATTACTTTTTTTATTTACATTACACTTCCAAGACACAAATTTACTTTTGGATGGAGGCCATTTTTTCCACCAGAGGGCAGTAAGAAATATCAGTCATAAATAAAATGTGTTGCAAATACTTTCTAATATGTGGTGTAATGTCAAGGACTTAAGGATTAGAGCTGGAGCCTTAGGAGGGTAAACAGTCCCAGCAATAGAATGTATCAAGATCAGCGTTCTTGCACTGTATTTTTTTTTTTTTTTTTCAATTTTCCTGCACAAGAAAACCAGCCGACTGTGACTTGGCATAAACAGGTTTAACAACCTGCATCACAAATAAGAAGAACCTGGAGCAAGGACACTCAATTATTTTCCAAGAGGCCAACTTTCTGCCAACCTCAATTTATAATGTCCAGACAAGAAGACATAAGCCTGATTTCCTCACTTTGCTGTGCACTGACCGGCGGACTGAACACATGAAGCTTCACCTGGAACCTCCTCTGTGAGTCTATGAAAAGGAATGGCAAGAAGTTCTACTTAATATCTGGATACATAATACGGTTCCGTAATCCAAGGCAAGTTTAAAGGCCATTAGTTATAGTAACACAATGTAAAATAATGGACCCTGGAAAATTGAAGCAAAGTGAAATGGTTATGCTACATAACTTTCTGTAAGTAGGGTCAAAAAGATGACTTGCTGGAAAAAAAAACCTCTAAAAAGATGTTGCCTGCATGCTGCCACTCGGGTTATGTTTTCTCACAATTATCAAACCATTTCAGATACATAAATTTACTTGGGTGCAAGAATAGAAACTGGACTTGTCAGCTCTACAAACATTTTTACTTTGAGACCGCTCTTGTTCCTCTGTTATTCCTCCTGGGAAATGCATGAAACTGATGTTACCTTTTATTAAGGGCTCGTACCCATATGTGTGAAAAAAAGTTTCGATATCAGGACCGAAAAAAAACAGACGAGTGTCATGCAAGTACAATGCGATTTTTCACACCTAACATCCGATCTACATCCGAGTGCAGTGTGATTGCTATCCGATTGCAATGCGATTTTAACATGAGCTTTTACATACAGTGATTCTCTGTCATTCACACATTGGTTTCAAAGGGAATATTCATTAAAGCACACACACACATATACTGTATATATATATATATATATATATATATATATATATATATGTAAATATATATATAAATGATAGATAGATAGATGAAAAGCCATGTTCTGTAAAATCACTGCAGGAGCCGACAGGATAGAAGAGATGGATTGCAGTGGGGCAGTTCGTTTCCTCCCATGGCCCGGGTTTTCCATATGGCCTACAGACACAGATTCTTTGGTAAAAAAAAAAAAACCTGCAGCAAAGCGGTTTGGTGTGTCAGTCTTGTTTTGCAAACCTGCAGAGCAGAAGGCTCAGCCATAGCTTCAGCCTGTGTGAAGCAACACAGAGCCAAGTGTAGCCAAAAGGCCTGACACCCCTCAGTGTACACGGTGGTGCAGTTGCCCACGGTAACTATCCCGATTACGTACTATCTTGTTTACTTATTTGCTGCAATCCAGAGGATCCTATTTACTTTTTGTTTTGAGAGTAAGCTGACTATTAAAAGAGGCTTTGCTTTGAACTCTCCTGGGTCACTGCCTGTCTATTAAACTGCACCAAACCCACTGCACTACAATAGATGTCTGTGACAAATACAATTAGTGCAGTGTCTGTGCATATTACTGGACATGCATTAAATTAACAAAAGGTTATTTTTCTGAAAAAAATGGTGTGGGCTTCTGCGCAAGTTTTGTAACCAGCAGAGGGAAAGCTGATGGCTGGGGGTAGATGTTTATAGCCTGGGAAGGGGGTAATACCCATGGAGCTTCCCAGGCTATTAATATCAGCTCACAGCTGTATAATTAGCCTTTACTGGCTATTAAAATGAGGGACCCTAAAATAAAATGATGTAGGGTCCCCCTATAATTAATAACCAGCAAAGGCTATGCAAACAGCTGAGGGCTGATATTAATAGCCTAGGAACGGGCCATGGATACTGACCCCCAGGCTAAAAACATCAGTTCTCAGCCACTCCAGAAAAGGCACATCTCTAAGATGGGCCAATTCTGTAACTTAGCCTCGCTCTTCCCACTTGCCCTGTAGCAGTGGCAAGTGGGGTGATTTGTAGTGTCAGGTGACATAAAGGCCAGAGGTTAGTAATAGAGATTCATCAATAAGACTCCCCCATTATTAACCCCATAGTCACATTGTAAGAAAACACACTGTACCTGACACGCAGAGCGCAGTGAACCCACTACAATGGGTATGGGTCAGATTCTTCTTGTCGTCACATGGCTGTGGATGTGCGGGGGTTAATATAGGTAGTGCTGTCTCCTCACATCTATGGTGATGAGTGGTGTGCCCCATGATGTTGGTGTGGTGGAGGGAGACGGGAGAGTCAGCAGGCACGATCTAGTGGTGCAGTGCTGAAACAGTTATAAAACTTTACTAAAACAGCAGGAGGTGATAACAGTAAATGATGGCATGTCTTCTAGTTTCTATGATTCAGGCTATTAGCAGCAGTAGATGGTGGCACATGCTCGGTGACTGGAGTATAAGGCCGGCGTCACACTGGCGCTTAAAATGGCCGAGTGCAATGCGATAAAAAATCGCATTGCACTCGGACCAATGTTAACATATGGGGCCACTCCCAGCAGCCGACTTTTTGTCGGCCGTTTTCCTCGGTCCGAGACAATCGCAGCATGCTGCGATTGTCTTGGACCGAGGAAAACTCTCGGCTCACTCGCACCCATATAAGCCTATGGGTGCGAGTGAGACAGCGCACACCACTCGGATAACATCCGAGTGATGTGCGCTATAAGCGGACCCCAGCAATGGAGGAGATGGAGGAATTCATTTCTCCGCCTCCTCCGCAGCTGTGCTCCGATCCTCCCTGTGTGAGAGAATCGGAGCACAGACGCATGACACTCGGCTCCTGCTCTGCTGCGAGCAGGAGCCGAGGGTCATTAGCATATCGCATCCGATGCTCTCGCATTGGATGCAATACGCTAGTGTGACGCCGGCCTAAGACATGATGTAGGTGCTGAATTGTGACTGAAGCTCTAGATGTAACTGGAGTATAAGACATGATGTAACAGCAGAATAGTGACTGCAGCTTTGGATGTGACTGGAGTATACAACATGATGTAACAGCAGAATAGTAACTGCAGCTCTAGATTTGACTGGAGTCAATACAAGTCATAATGTAACCGTGGAATAGTGACTGGAGTATAAAACTTGATATACCAGCAGAATAGTGACTGCAGCTCTGGATGTGACTGGAGCATAGGTTATGATGTAGCTGCAGAATAGTGATTGCAGCTCTGGGTGTGACTGAAGTATAGGTCATGATGTAACAGCAGAATAGTGACTGCAGCTCTGGTTGTAACTGGAGCATAAGTCATGATGTACCTACAGAATAGATTGCAGCTCTGGATGTGTTAAGGTACCGTCACACTCAGCGATGCTGCAGCGATATAGACAACGATCCGACCTAAACTAGATCGCTGGAGCGTCGCTGTTTAGGTCGCTGTAGAGACGTCAAACACAGCAGCTCCAGAACGATGCAGGAGCGATCCAGTGACGTAACGGCGACTCACTTCTCGTTCTCGCTGGTTGTTAGCTCCATGTCAAACAGCCGGAGTGTACCGATCCGACACACATCTAGGGGCATTGCAGCGTAGCCAGATAGGCGTGTTTCTCCACAGGGAGACACCCAGGATGTGACATCCCGGAATATAAACCGCGACTCTACAGCGATTCAGTCTTTCCATATTTTTTGAGAGCTGCGTCTTCACGTTCTGCCTTTCCAGCATCCTGTCCGGAACGACCCTCCGCCAGCTACGATCCTCTTCTCCCGGGAGCGTCCTGTCCGGAACGCCATACTCAGTATACTGCAGGCATCTTCATCGGTTCTTTTCTTGCTCATCAACGGTATGAAATATCTTTGAGTTGTTGTTTGTTTCTTCTGTTTATAGTTATGGCTATGCAGCAATGGTTATCTATGTACTTGGTAAAATGATGTATAAAACATCTCTGGCAGCCATCTTGTGCATCTGGCAAGTGGACGCACAAGATGGAGGCACTTTAGGATGCGGTTAGCAAACTCTTTTGCGCAGGATGCCATTTTGTGCGCACACTATATGGAAAGGTAAACCAACTCTTTTGTGTCTGCCTTGGCTTGGCTGGCCCTGGCCTGCTCCGCTAGTTAATTAAATCAGCACACAACATAACGGTAATATAACACATTTATTTTTAACAACTATAAAATAAAATGGACAAAAAATTCAAAACCTCCCACGGCAGTGGGCCAACAGATGTCTCAGCGTGCGTCCCTGTTGCTTTATCTGCTGTGACAGCTCTGTCGCGGCCTCCAGCAGGCACGCTGAAGTCTTCTCCAGGCGCTTCTGCCTGGACAGCAGCTCTTTCACGGTGGGCGTTTCTGTGGATAGAAGAGGTCGGAGAACGGACGGTGATTACGCTGCAAATACGGCATGTGTGAACATACCCTGAGATTTACTACACACTCAATTTGGTCATGTCACAGAGGGCAAGAACGTTTTTTTTTCTCGCTGTCAAATGTGACATCCCACCGATAACCCCTACCACTGTCTGTATACTTACGGAGAAGGGACGCCGGTTGCTCATCCCCAGAAGAGCTGCTGATCTCCCAAACCCTTGCTTGTGCCGCACCAACTAAGGAAGCAAATACATATCTGGTTAACAATTGAACACGCTGTGGGGAACCGCTCGCAGTTTTGGTCACTTACCAATTGATCCACTGTTCGCCTCTGGGGAGAACACCGCTGACCCGGGGGAAGAAGGCGAGTGGCGGAAGGGAGGTGTTGAGGATGGTGGAGGGGTGCTACGGCGCCTGGTCCTAACTGCATCTGTAATGTATACAATATTTCAGCTCCCCTCTAATGTCCCGTATGCAGTAATAAAATCGCAATGAATGATGGTTAACATACGTGATGGCCCGGGCTGTGGGCTGCCGCTGGTGGCAGATGAAGGGCCCTCTGTGCCAGTGCTGGCAGGTGACGACCCCTCTTGCCGGTGCCGTCTCTCTACACAAAAATTAAAGAACCGCAATGTTTAGACACCAAAAGTACAGGGCTCCAGACTAGGGTTGAGCGAAACGGGTCGGCCAGATTCAGAAGTCGCCGACTTTTGGCAAAGTCGGGTTTCATGAAACCCGACCCGACCCCTGTGTGGGATCGGCCATGAGGTGGGCAATCTTCTGATCTGGAATCGGAATTCCGATACCGAGTTCCGATATGTTTAAAATATCGGAAATCGGTATCGGAATTCATATTTAAGTGTAAAATAAAGAATAAAAATAAAAAAATATTGATATACTCACCCTCCGATGCGCCCTGGTTCTCACCGGCAGCCTTCCTTCCTAAGAATGAGTGCCTGAAGGGCCTTCGATGACGTCGTGGCTTGTGATTGGTCGCATGAGCGGTCACATGGGCGGTCACGCGACCAATCACAAGCCGCAACGTCATCTAAGGTCCTTCAGGCGCTAATTCTTAGGAAGGAAGCATCCGAGGGCGCGTCCGAGGGTGAGTATATTCCAAATAGGTATGTACTCACCCTCGGACGCACCCTGGTTCTAACCCGCAGCCTTCCTTCCTAAGAATCAGCGCCTGAAGGACCTTAGATGATGTCGCGGCTTGTGATTGGTCACGTGACACCCATGTGACCGCTCATGCGACCAATCACAAGCTGCGACGTCATCGAAGGTCCTTCAGGCGCTCATTCTTAGGAAGGAAGGCTGCCGGTGAGAACCAGGGCGCGTCCGAGGGTAAGTATATCAATATTTTTGTTTTGATTCTTTATTTTACACTTAAATATGGATCCCAGGGCCTGAAGGAGAGTTTCCTCTCCTTCAGACCCTGGGAACCATTAGAAACCCAATGCACTGCATTGGGTTTCGTGTTTCGGCCGACCCCGACCCCGACCCCGACTTTTCTATAGGATCGGCCGATTTCACTCGACCCGACTATTTCAAAAGTGAAACCTGACCCGATCCTATAAAAAGAAAAGTCGCTCAACCCTACTCCAGACTAAAAAAAATACCTAGGTGCCATTGGCAGCAAAAGTTAGGAGCCAAATGAAATTTTGAGTCGCCAAATGTACGTACATATATAGAAAATAGAGATCACTCTTCCCAGTGATGCTATACTCTGCATTGTCTGGGGGGGTCTGGTGTTCAATGCTCTGCGTGGCCTGGGACTCGTATTATTGCATCACTAGGAAGCGCCTCCCAGCAGCGCGCGTCTCCTGATTCCCCCCTCCCGGCAGCGCGCGCAGGGTTACCAACCTCCTCCTAAATGATTTCTGGACAATCTAGCTAAAAATTATGGACATTCCAAAATTTTATGTTTGTGGAGATTCTGGAACCCCTGACCTGACCATTTTTCACGGACACCACATTTTCCTCTCAGACAATACTGACATGAGGAAAAAGTGGCATGTTTTTCCGGGAATTCCAGGACAAGTTGGCAACCACGAGCGCGCGCGAGTCTCCCGATTCCTCCTTCCCAGCAGCGTACGTCTCCCGATTCCCCCATACTGGTACTTGCCACGCCTTGTCTCCACCCGCAACTCTGCCAGATGCTGTGGGGTCTTGTACCGCAAGTCAGCCCACTTTTTGCACAGCTGCAGCGCACTGCGGCGGATGCCGAATCGCCTCTCCATGATGCGAACAATGCGGCGCAGCACCTCCTGCTTGTGAAGGTTCCTGTGGGCTGGTGCAGTCTCCAGGCCCTCGTAATCCCAGGCATACATTTTGCTAACGAAAAATTTTAGCTCTGTCTGCCGCAGAGGAGCAGAACGCTGTCTCGCCGCCATTTTACATGGAAAGATGCTGAACGTCACAGCCTAACCACGCCCAGAGGAGGTCCTTGACTGAGGCGTGAAGCCGCGCGATCTGCATCACTATAGCGTCTTCGTTTATGCACAGCGTCATGGTTGTGGCGCCGGTATACACAGCGTCGTGGTTGTGGCGCCGGCTCCAGAAATCACTCTTTGGCGTTCCCGGTTTCAAGCCACAGCGCTCATCGTCCTGGTTTCAGCGTTTCAGCGGCTTGTACAGTGATTTTAGGGTACGTTCACACATTGCAACTCAGCTGCATACTGTACGTCTGTATCTGTGCAGCGTATGTGCTGCATAAATTGACATGCTGCTTATGAAAAATACACACCTGCGTAAAGATACACAGCGTATTTTCGTATGCAGTGTGTGAACTACTGTTATTAGCAAACAAAGGGTGTCTATGGGGAACGGCAGTTGCGTCAACGCTGCTTATTAGCCCTGCGTATTTAACGGATGTAAAATATGCGGCAAATATGCGATGTGTGAAAGCTACCTTACAGTATTGGATGTCTTGTGTCAGTTTAGCAAAGCATAAGTACTAATTCTTTTTTTTGCTTTTTCAGGTTGCCATGTCTATTACAGATGTACCTGTGATTGTAGCGGCTGCGTTGTTGGTTGAAGCTCACCGCCAGCAGGAGGCTCATGCGCGGAACACTCGTACTAAGTGACAGCGCCGCATGTGGACCAGACAGTGGCTGCAGAAGAGGAATCAATTGTCCCATATGGGCCTAATAAGGGAACTGCAGGAGAAGAACCCGCATGATTTCAGGAACTACCTGCGAATGTCGGAGGATTCCTTTAATGTGCTACTTACTGCTGTGAAACCTTTTATCTTTATCAGGCGGCAAAATACCAGGATGCGAGCTGCTGTCCCTGTGGATGAGAGACTGGCTGTCATGCTGCGGTTCCTGGCGACTGGCAGGTCTATGCAAGACTTGCATTACTGCGGAGCTATTTCCCGATCCCTGCTCAGCGTCATCATCCCAGAGACATGTAATGCAATCGTCTCAGCTTTACACCGCACTTACATGCCTTTCCCGGAGACCCAGGATGATTGGAAACAGATTTACCATGGATTTCAGCAGCAATGGCAGTTCCCTAATTGCGGTGGGGCCTTGGATGGGAAACATGTCCGCATCACCCAACCACCACACTCCGGCTCATTTTTCTACAATTACAAGGCTTATTTCAGTGTTATTCTGATGGCCCTCGTTAATGCAAACTATGAATTTATAAGTGTGGATGTAGGGATCAACGGGAGAGTATCTGATGGCAGAGTTTTGGAGCACACCGATTTTGGGGACTGCTTGAAAGAACACAAACTGGCCTTGCCGCCCAACAGCGACAGTACTGAAAACATGAACTTTGTGTTTGTCGGAGATGAGGCGTTCCCACTGCATCCCAACCTTCTGAAGCCCTTCTCCCAGAAAACTCTGACACCGGAGCGACGCATTTTTAATTACAGACTTTCCAGAGCTCGACGAGTTGTGGAGAATGCTTTTGGTATTATGGCAAACTGATTTCGGGTTTTCCACACTGCACTCAACATGAAACTCTCGTCTATTGACTCTGTGGTGCTTGCCTGTTGCGTTTTGCACAACTTTCTATGCCGCCGTGATGCCAGTGCATACAGCCCTCCACAATATGTTGACTCTGTTGACCCTGCAAACGGAGATGTAACCCAGGGCGAATGGCGTCTCGACGAGCACAGGGTTTCAGGCTTGGAAAGTCTTGGATCCGGAAGGAACTCTGATGATGCGACGATTTGCAGGGAGAGTACTGTGACTTTTTCAATGGGCCAGGGGCTGTCCCATGGCAGCATCTCCAGCAGTAGCGCAACTGTTGCCATTTCCTTGTACCATGTATTATGGAATACATTTTTTTTGGTTGATGTGCTCTCGTGTACCATTTTGTTAATCACCCATGCAATTCCTTTTCCTGTCTCAATGTCTACATAAATATATCTATCTATGCACATACTCTAGTTCTGTAGCAAACATATGAATCCTGAGAGTTCGCAGCATCCTCTGCCCTAGCACTTTCCTGGATTTTATATATATATATATATATATATATATATATATATATATATATATATATATATATATATACAGTGGGGCAAAAAAGTATTTAGTCAGTCAGCAATAGTGCAAGTTCCACCACTTAAAAAGATGAGAGGCGTCTGTAATTTACATCATAGGTAGACCTCAACTATGGGAGACAAACTGAGAAAAAAGAATCCAGAAAATCACATTGTCTGTTTTTTTAACATTTTATTTGCATATTATGGTGGAAAATAAGTATTGGGTCAGAAACAACATTTCATCTCAATACTTTGTAATATATCCTTTGTTGGCAATGACAGAGGTCAAACGTTTTCTGTAAGTCTTCACAAGGTTGCCACACACTGTTGTTGGTATGTTGGCCCATTCCTCCATGCAGATCTCCTCTAGAGCAGTGATGTTTTTGGCTTTTCGCTTGGCAACACGGACTTTCAACTCCCTCCAAAGGTTTTCTATAGGGTTGAGATCTGGAGACTGGCTAGGCCACTCCAGGACCTTGAAATGCTTCTTACGAAGCCACTCCTTCGTTGCCCTGGCGGTGTGCTTTGGATCATTGTCATGTTGAAAGACCCAGCCACGTTTCATCTTCAATGCCCTTGCTGATGGAAGGAGGTTTGCACTCAAAATCTCACGATACATGGCCCCATTCATTCTTTCATGTACACGGATCAGTCGTCCTGGCCACTTTGCAGAGAAACAGCCCCAAAGCATGATGTTTCCACTACCATGCTTTACAGTAGGTATGGTGTTTGATGGATGCAACTCAGTATTCTTTTTCCTCCAAACACGACAAGTTGTGTTTCTACCAAACAGTTCCAGTTTGGTTTCATCAGACCATAGGACATTCTCCCAAAACTCCTCTGGATCATCCAAATGCTCTCTAGCAAACTTCAGACGGGCCCGGACATGTACTGGCTTAAGCAGTGGGACATGTCTGGCACTGCAGTATCTGAGTCCATGGTGGCGTAGTGTGTTACTTATGGTAGGCCTTGTTACATTGGTCCCAGCTCTCTGCAGTTCATTCACTAGGTCCCCCCGCGTGGTTCTGGGATTTTTGCTCACCGTTCTTGTGATCATTCTGACCCCACGGGGTGGGATTTTGCGTGGAGCCCCAGATCGAGGGAGATTATCAGTGGTTTTGTATGTCTTCCATTTTCTAATTATTGCTCCCAGTGTTGATTTCTTCACTCCAAGCTGGTTGGCTATTGCAGATTCAGTCTTCCCAGCCTGGTGCAGGGCTACAATTTTGTTTCTGGTGTCCTTTGACAGCTCTTTGGTCTTCACCATAGTGGAGTTTGGAGTCAGACTGTTTGAGGGTGTGCACAGGTGTCTTTTTATACTAATAACAAGTTTAAACAGGTGCCATTACTACAGGTAATGAGTGGAGGAAAGAGGAGACTCTTAAAGAAGAAGTTACAGGTCTGTGAGAGCCAGAAATCTTGATTGTTTGTTTCTGACCAAATACTTATTTTCCACCATAATATGCAAAAAAAATGATAAAAAAACAGACAATGTGATTTTCTGGATTTTTTTTCTCAGTTTGTCTCCCATAGTTGAGGTCTACCTATGATGTAAATTACAGACGCCTCTCATCTTTTTAAGTGGTGGAACTTGCACTATTGCTGACTGACTAAATACTTTTTTGCCCCACTGTATATATATATTAACTTATACATTATGTGACTATGTAAACAATAAATCTAAAGAAAAGAGACCATGTGAAGCTTATAAAGTTTATTGACATATTACACCAGTAACAAGTGAAAATTGTGGCCCACAAAACTGCCGGTAAATGAAGGCCAAGCAAAAACGGCAGTGTGAACGCATGAAGTGCTTAGGAAACAGAAGTCTCTATCGTTTTCAGTCCAAGAACACTACAGATGTTGATAGTAGGTGTCCATCTCGCTGTACTGGTGTGTGGCCGTAGAAGGACCTTGCGAAAAGTCGAAAAGTCACCAAAAGAAGGGGGTGGAGGTGGTGTCCGGAACTGGAAATGATGTGGGGCCGGTCTGCGGACAGGAGTGCTGTGCATGGGCTCTTGCTGGTGTCCCCAATAAAACTGGTCACTGGGCTGACGGTCGCTGCTGGTCAACATTGTTGTCTCAGCCAGTTTGCCTGCGGCTGCCGCGTTCATAATCTCGAACATGACTCTCTCCGCGTGCGTTCGCTGGGTAATGTCCAATCTATTTAAGCGTTCCGCAACGAAGGATGGGAATCCAGTGAGCTGGGTTGTGGCATGCTGGGTTATTATGTTGCTGGCCAGTGCCAGGAGATCCACAGGTGTGCCCGCAGTCGCCTTTCTTTTGTGAGATGGGCGCTGTGGACGTGTCTGCTCCTCGACACATGGGCTTATGGAGGACTGAGGGGTCTCGTCATCGTTGCCTTCCGGTGTTTGGAGCTGTTCAGGAGGCACTTGCGAGTACAGGAAAAAAAAAAGTCAATAACATACAAACACATCAGCCCTAGAGAGCCCCCACCTCCCCAACACCTCTATGCCCGTCCGTGGGAAGCTATGAGGAACAGTTATCTAGGTAGCAAACCACAGGGGTTACAGAGCTGGGCTGAACTACTTTTGCCGGCTATACTGTACGAATGTGCGGAAGACACAAAATTTAAATTTATTTTTGACTTTTGAAATAAGACAGCATTTAAAGGTAGGGAAGGACTGTTTGGACATACTTATCTGAACAGGAAGTGGCAACTGTTATTATCTAGTGGATTAAACATGAAAAACGTGAATCATTATTATTGGAAACCGTGCAGTATCATAAACATACAATACACAGTGCATGCTACAAGCAGGGAAGCTAGGGGATACTTACATGCTCGTCAGGAGACTCGGGCAGGATCTCTTCAGCAGATGGCACACAAAGGCTTGTCACGGTCTGGGACGGGCGAGGGATTTCCTGGTCCCGAGTGAACGCCAGCAGGTCATAGTACCACAACTTGGGCACATACACGTCGTCGGTTCCGGCCCCAGACTTCACGGACTTTTCCACCTTGTTCACTTCTTTTTTGTAGACTGTGCGGAGAGCCTGCATCTTCTTCCGCACAATGTTTTCATCCACCATCTCAGTGGGATGATGCTGCTTGTAGAGGGCCACCAGTTTCTCGTACGCAGCTTTCTTCTTGTAGCGGTTGCTGTAATCCGCAGACTTGATCTTCCACAAGCAGGGCAGGGAGCGGTACATGTCGATGAGTGCCCGAACAAACTCCTGGTCACTGGCAGACATCTGAAAGAAAGAAATAGTTAAGTTACAGCAAGCAAGAAAGCGAACGCTCAAAATGGCTGCCAGCCAGCACAAAAGCGTATTTGTTTACCTTTCCATAAAGCGAACGCTCAAAATGGCTCGTGAAGGGAAGAGTCATGTTAAACAATGTAAAAGGCTTATGAAGTTGTGTGGAATGCTAGAAGGGGGGAGGTTACAGCCCCTGGAGTGGAAGATTGTCTTGGAAAAAAAATGGTATCCTAGAAGATAATGGATTGTTGTCTACTGCTAGGGCATGAGAAAAAGTCTCTGAAAGTCTATATAGAGAAAATTGGGTAGAAGAGAAAAGGAATAAAAAGAAGAGTTTTGAGTTGTGTATTACAAAAATATATCCTGTGAGGGGCCACCACCGTATAATGGTGGCCCAGAGCCATGTGCTTACTCTGATGGCAGCCATTTTGTGGATGGGCCGTGTGCTTATTCTGATGGTAGCAGCCACTTTGTGGATGGTAAATGTAATTCTTACGGTGGCCATTTTGTGGATGGAAAAAGTGTTAATTCTAATGGTGGCTATTTTGTGGATGGCAAATGTAATTTTGACATTGGCTATTTTTTTGGTGAACATCTTAAGGCTACACATCACATCACCAAATCCTTGTTACCCAGTAATGACCACTAACGGCCAATACTACAGCGCAAAAGTGTATTTGTTTACAAACTTGCAAGCTCAAACAGATCTCTGCAGAGATGTAGTATACATTTATCTACAATACACTTTCCATAAAGCGAAAGCTCAAAATGGCTGCCAGCCAGCACAAAAGCGTATTTGTTTACCTTTCCATAAAGCGAACGCTCAAAATGGCTGCCAGCCAGCGCAAAAGCGTATTTGTTTACCTTTCCATAAAGCGAAAGCTCAAAATGGCTGCCAACCAGCACAAAAGCATATTTGTGTACCTTTCTATAAAGCGAACGCTCAAAATGGCTGCCAGCCAGCGCAAAAGCGTATTTGTTTACAAATTTGCAAGCTCAAACAGATCTCTGCAGAGATGTAGTATACATCACTCTACAATACACATAAATTAGCATTGCTGCATGGCAGGTGAAACAAACAGCACAAAGATATTACTAGCTGTTGATAAGCTGAAAGAGATAGAGGACAAAGACGTCGGGAGTATGCAGAGTTCTGGAGTTCCAAACAGGACGCTCACGTGATGCTCGTAGGTGGCGGAGGACGCACAAGTGATTGCAAAGGAGTAGAGTCGCGGTTTATATTTCGGAACGCAGCTACAGATGATCCCGCTGTGGCCTATCAGCGTTTACAGGGAGACGGCGTCACAGCCACTCATTTCCGCCCAGCTAACAACCATTGTTCCTGCTGCAAGTTCCCTCCCCGGCCGTCGCGGCTGAGGGCGTCTCCTTTTGTAATGTAACACGCCTACCTGGCTAGAAGGAGACGCTGCGACTCCCCTTATGCTCGTTGCTGGCGTCGTTGCTTTTGATGTCAAACATGACGATACACGCCGACCTGGCGATGAAATAAAGTTCTGGACTTCTAGCTCCGACCAGCGATGGCACAGTGGGATCCAGATCGCTGCTGCGTGTCAAACACAACGAGATCGCTATCCAGGACGCTGCAACGTCACGGATTGTTGTCGTTGTCTTTGCAAAGTCGCTGAGTATGATGGTACCTTTACAGTATAAAACTGATGTAACAGCAGGAAAGTGACAGAAGCCCCACTACCTCCTGATTGTGGACTGCCTGGGTCCTGGCTCGTCAGCGGGTTTTTACTGCACGTTAGCACTTGCGCACCCCAAACTTTGGAAAAGAAAAAGATGGCAGTGCTTTTGTTCTGCCGTACACTATGGTGACCTGATTTTTGTGGGCCGAGTTTGAGTTTATGGAAAGTTGGCAACCCAGGTACAGAGCCAGAGGGAAATGCATTCTGGGATGTTTTTATTTTACCATTCTTTTTGTGTCTGAACAACTCCCGGTAAGCTGGTGATATACATAAGTTATTAGCTAACCTGAACATGACATGTCTATTCAAGGCACAGGATGCTGACAGACATTTGTGGTAGCAGCAATCCCCTTGTATGACAATGGATCAGGCATTTTGAAGTTCAAAATTTACAACCCTTCTTTCCCCTAACATATGATAAAGAGAACAGTCAGTGCACCAGTTTTGGCTTCTCTATATGTCTTATATATCTATACCCCTGAATTAGTCAAATGTATAGTATGTCAAAAGAGCCAATTAATGTCTGGGGGAGTCTTGAAGCTCTTCATGGGTGGGCACATAAGAACCTTTTCTTGTTGATTGGCTAGCTCTGTATTTTTACTAATAATCTGCATAAACCAATATTAGGTTTTCTTTATTCAGTTCTTAAAAGAAAATTCACAATTGTGGGCTGGAGGTCAGGTCTAATTGCCTGATAGTGGCAGTCCTGAGATCTCATAGCCAGCATTTACAGCTGGATACTAATTAATGTCTCTGTAATGGAGAGTAATTAACATCTATTGGCACTCATTTCAAGTTACTTTTTATAAATTAGCTGCATTTCCAGTGAATCCAAATGGTCTGTAGCACATTCTCACGATTTGACCCTGAGACTACGGATTTTTAGGCAATTAAGTTCTCTCAGCTCAGAATCCAGAATGTTATAGATGGAATGTTTTACTTATTCTACTCTTTACTAATTGTCAATTATTCAACATTTAATGTAATCTTCACTTTGATGTTATCATATGGAATAATATTTTATTAGATTGATATTAATTGTGCATTGTTTTCAGATCTCAGTCTCAGGAAATATTGAGCAATGTACATTAATTAGTATTTGTTTCAATGTGTTTTCATGTCTATGACCATTATCCAAAAAGTATCGTTTCTCCTTGCGGAGATCAACATGCTAAGCATGCCGAGATGAGGAGACTTAAAGCCGCAATGCTCCTTTGGGTAATATGCTAATTATGCAAATTGTCTCTTCAGAGAGGAAGAGAGCTAGAACTCTAGTGCCACCTATTGGAAGGTAGCAATCCTACAAGTCAATGTTGAACCTTTAACCCCTTCCTGACCTGTGACACCACGTAGGCGTCATGAAAGTCGGTGCCAATCGGGTTAACTCCAATTTCACCCGATCTGCAGGGACAGGGGGAGTGGTACTTTAGCCCGGGGGGTGGCTTTGCCCCCACGTGGCTACAATCGCTCTGATTGGCTGTTGAAAGTGCAACAGCCAATCAGAGCAATTTAATATTTCACCTATGAAAAGTGGTGAAATATTACAATCCAGCCATGGCCGATGCTGCAATATCATCGGCCATGTCTGGAAACCCTGATCTGCCCCCCTGCCACCGATCACCTCCCCAGTTCTCCATTCTGTGGTCCGCTCCCCTCCATCCTCCTGTCCGCTCCCCCCATGCTCCGATCCACCCCCCCATGCTCCGATCCACCCCCCGTGCTTCCCCCCACCCCCTCATACTTACCGAGACTCTCGGTGTCCATCCGTCTTCTCCTTGGGCGCTGCCATCTTCCAAAATGGCGGGCGCATGCGCAGTGCACCCGCCGAATCTGCCGGCCAGCAGATTCGTTCCATGTATATTTTGATCACTGTGATAAAACCTATCACAGTGATCAAAATAAAAAAAATAGTAAATGAACCCCCCCTTTATCACCCCCGTAGGTAGGGACAATAATAAAATAAAGAAAATATATTTACTTTTATTTTTCCACCAGGATTAGAGTTAGAACTAGGGTTAGGGTTAGGGCTAGGGTACGGCTATGTGCACACGTATTCTGGTCCTCTGTGGATTTTTCCGCAGCGGATTTCATAAATTCACTGTGCAATACTGCTGCGGAATTACCGCAGTTTTTCTGTGGTTTTTCTGCGGATTTCACTGCGGTTTTACAACTGCGGTTTTCTATTGGAGCAGTTGTAAAACCGCAGCGGAATCCGCAGAAAGAAGTGATATACTGCGGAATGTAAATCGCTGCGTTTCCGCGCAGTTTTTTCCGCAGCATGTGCACAGCGTTTTTTGTTTCCCATAGGTTTACATTGAACTGTAAACTCATGGAAACTGCTGCGGACCCGCAGCTGCGGAAACGCTGCGGATCCGCAGCATTTTCCGCAGGGTGTGCACATACCCTTAGAATCAGGCTATGTGCACACGGTGCGGATTTGGCTGCGGATCTGCAGTGGATTGGCCGCTGCGGATTCGTAGCAGTTTTCCATCAGGTTTACAGTACCATGTAAACCTATGTAAAACCAAATCCGCTGTGCCCATGGTGCGGAAAATACCACGCGGAAACGCTGCGTTGTATTTTCCGCAGCATGTCAATTCTTTGTGCGGATTCCGCAGCGTTTTACACCTGTTCCTCAATAGGAATCCGCAGGTGAAATCCGCACAAAAAACACTGGAAATACGCTGTAAATCCGCAGGTAAAAGGCAGTGCCTTTTACCTGCAGATTTTTCAAAAAAGGTGCGGACAAATCTCACACGAATCCGCAACGTGGGCACATAGCCTTAGGGTTAGGGTTGGAATTAGAGTTGGGTTGGAATTAGGGCTAGGGTTGGAAATAGGGTTAAAATTAGGCTTGTGGTTAGGGTTATGGTTAGGGTTAGGGATGTGTTGGGGTTAGGGTTGTGGTTAGGGTTGGGATTAGGGTTAGGATTAGGGTTAGGGTTGGGATTAGGGGTGTGTTGGGGTTAGGGTTGTGGTTAGGGGTGTGTTGGGGTTAGTGTTGTGATTAGGGTTATGGCTAGAGTTGGGATTAGGGTTAGGGGTGTGTTGGGGTTAGTGTTGGAGTTAGAATTGAAGGGTTTCCACTGTTTAGGCACATCAGGGGTCTCCAAACGCAACATGGCGCCACCATTGGTTCCAGCCAATCTTGTGTTCAAAAAGTCAAATGGTGCTCCCTCCCTTCTGAGCCCCGACGTGCGTTGTAAACTCCTGTGAAGCACTTGGGGGTTCAAAGTGCTCACCACATATCTAGATAAGTTCCTTGGGGGGGTCTAGTTTCCAAAATGGGGTCACTTGTGGGGGGTTTCTACTGTTTAGGCACATCAGGGGCTCTGCAAATGCAACGTGACACCCGCAGACCATCCCATCAAAGTCTGCATTTCAAAACATCACTACTTCCCTTCCGAGCCCCGACGTGTGCCCAAACAGTGGTTTACCCCCACATATGGGGCACTAGCATACTCAGGACAAACTGGGCAACAACTATCGGGGTCCAATTTCTCATGTTACCCTTGTGAAAATAAAAAAATTGCTTGCTAAAAATCATTTTTGAGGAAAGAAAAATGATTTTTTATTTTCACGGCTCTGCGTTGTAAACATATGTGAAGCACTTGGGGGGTCAAAGTGCTCACCACATATCTAGATAAGTTCCTTGGGGGGTCTTGTTTCCAAAATGGGGTCACTTGCCGGGGTTTTCTACTGTTTAGGCACATCAGGGGCTCTGCAAACGTGACATGATGCCCACAGACCATTCCATCAAAGTCTGCATTCCAAAATGTCACTACTTCCCTTCCGAGCCCCGACGTGTGCCCAAACAGTGGTTCCCCCCCACATATGGGGCATCAGCGTACTCAGGACAAACTGGACAACAACTTTTGGGGTCCAATTTCTCCTGTTACTCTTGTGAAAATAAAAAATTGCGGGCCAAAAAATAATTTTTGAGGAAAGAAAAATGATTTTTTTATTTTCATGGCTCTGCGTTATAAAATTCTGTGAAGCAATTGGGGGTTTAAAGTGGTCACCGCACACCTAGATCAAAGAGCTAAACGCCCACATATCACCAGCATCCGACAGAAATAGTAGTGTTAGTGCCACACCACCTATCGACCAGAGAAGGGGTTACAGAAGTATGTCCAAACACAGGTGTGACAGAATGGGCAATAGCACCACTCCAGTTATGCACACTACAGAGATATACTGTACATGTTCCAATAGACAATATATAACAAAAGAGGTTTTTATTAGCACACCACACACATTTAAAACATATTTAAAAACAGAGAACCAAAACAGAAACCTATATGGTAATATACACATTGACAACTCAATAATGGTATAATGCCTGAACAACAATTTGTATACCTACTGGCTCACGGGGCTAATGGTAACGTCTCTAATATCCAGCCAAAAAAGGAAACTTGAGTGAATGCCCAGGCTGTTATTTCCGAGGATCTATGGGTCATGGCAAGAAATCAATCATATGATAATGAAAGATAGCCCCTAGAGTCCCACGAGCCCTAAAGGTTAAATTACCCAAAGTTCATCATATGCAGGGAGTGAAGTCTCCAGGCAAATAGGTGAGTGGACAAGGAAACGCGGCCCCACGCGTATCGCCCTCACTGATAGGGCTTCATCAGGGGAAGTACTGGCATGCATGTCGACCTCTGTTTAAATACCAATGAAGTATAATCAAACTTGATAGCACACATGTGTGACGAAAGCAACCAAACAGGAAGCGGTGGAGCGCCCACTGCGCATGCGCAGCTTGAACCGCAAGATGCGCACCAAGTCGCAACCACGCATGCGCCAGCTTGAAACGCAAGAGACATGAGAACCCGTGATCGTGCATGCACTGGCTCAGAAAAGCCCACGGCGGGTGCATTGCAGGCTAAAGCAACTAATTAGGCTGAATATAGTGACAACCCAGAAAGTGCGGGCGTAATAAGATGAACAAACAAACCAAGGGATGGGCCGGATTGAGCAACTATATGACAGATGAACAGCACAAGAGGACACCATGATTAGGGACAGGGGGGAGAGGTCGGAAAACAACCCCAGTTGATACATAAATCCACATATATTTGTTGGCCAGGGA
Organism: Ranitomeya imitator; assembly: GCF_032444005.1. Classification (NCBI taxonomy): domain Eukaryota; kingdom Metazoa; phylum Chordata; class Amphibia; order Anura; family Dendrobatidae; genus Ranitomeya; species Ranitomeya imitator. The sequence goes on along the minus strand of NC_091284.1, from coordinate 734,780,113 downwards.
GAGAAATAGCCCCCTAATTAGGTGCATTTGAGACGCCGAGACCCATTATCGCTGTGTGAAGCCCCAGCTTGTCACAAGGATTCACAAGTCACAGTTAACACACTATGACCGATGTAAATAGCGATGGCAATAATGGAACATCCACACTCATGCACCTATCACTCAACCCCCGGAGGCAGACAACTCAACAGGGCAGACAAAGTACGCCTGCGCCAGAGCTGCGGCGTGAAGACAAGAAGAGGACGTGATCGTAAGATGATGGGAGGCCCCGGCCTGGACAATGATGCCTTTCGGACCGGACTGCAACGGGACCGCCCCTGGGTGAGTATAATATAACCTCTTTCTCTCATTTTTCAGGTTACATCGGGGGCTTATCTACAGCATTCCAGAATGCTGTAAATAAGCCCCTGATGCCGGTGGGCTTACCTCACCTTCCATTTTGGGGGTGACAGGTCCCCTTTAAAAGGTTAATTAGGGAGAGCTCCAGAATTTTGAGCTCATGTCAGTATGACAGGCATATGTACAACTAGAGAACAGTGAATCTCCTCAGCAAATGATTTTACAGAACCAGATGATGGCTTCATGAAAGGCTTAGATGATTTGTTAGAACATATTCCAGGAAAATGTTATGTAAATGCATAGAATTCTAGTTTGATTATTGCTGCAGTCCGATTGTTACTTGGGATGCGGTAGAAATTGTTTTCCTGTAGAGAAGATCAGGCCTCATTTTTGGGGGGTCTTCCTCTATATTAAAAATAAGAAAAAAAGTTATTTCCTTACTCCTTTATTTATCCACATCATCCAATTAAATTTAATGGTATTTTCTTTTTCAACAATACTAGCTCTGTGAAAAGGCCCTATCCAGAATATGCTTGTTAAAGTGAAGCTGTGGCCAGGTGTCTGCTACGCTATCTGAGAAGAGGGGCAGATACCCCGATTCCAGCAATGTATCACTTAGGCCCCTTTCACACATCAGTTTTTTTGCCGTCAGTCACAATCCGTTGGTTCGACGGATCGAGGGATCCATTGTAGATTGTGAAAAACTGATGCGACGGATGCGTTTTTTTGATGGATCCGACTAGCGGATCTGGCTAATTGGATCCTAAATAAATCGGAGCATGCTCAGTTAAAAAAACGGAATCCATTGCCTGATTCCATCATTTGACAGATCCGGCGCCCATAGGATTCCATTCGAGCAAATGACGAACGGCGACGGATTCGTCGCTGTCCGATTTTTCGACGGACACAAAATTCGCTACTTTGTCTGTCGTCTCCAGCCACCGGACAAACAATTTTCGACGGATCCGGTGAACGACGGATGAAACATGAGGCAATCCGTCGCTAATACAAGTCTATGAGAAAAAAACAGATCCGGCAGCATTAGTCGCCGTATTCATTTTTTTCAAAATTCGACGGATTGAGACTGATAGCAAAAAACTGATGTATGAAAGGGCCTTACTGGGCTGCATGCAGTCATTTTGATTAAATCACAGTTTTATCTGCTGCAGATCTAGCAGTTCTCTGAATGCTGAGCACTGTATAACCCTGCCTACACCACTGATTGACAGCTTTCTAAGGACACTGTACACTGTGGTTACACAATACAGGAGGACTACCTGATATGAGAACACTAGTCCCCTAGTGATCATCCTCTGCTGATAAATACTGATTTTATTGTCACAACACACAGACCAGTAAAGGTACCGTCACACTAAGCGACGCTGCAGCGTCGCTGTGTGGTCGCTGGAGAGCTGTCACACAGACAGCTCTCCAGCGACCAACGATCCCGAAGTCCCCTGGTAACCAGGGTAAACATCGGGTTACTAAGCGCAGGACCGCGCTCAGTAACCCGATGTTTACCCTGGTTACCAGCGTAAACGTGAAAAAAACAAACACTACGTACTTACCTTCCGTGTCTGTCCTCCGGTGCTCTGCTTCCTCTGCACTGTCAGCGCCGGTCAGCCGGAAAGCAGAGCGGTGACGTCAGCGCTGTGCTTTCCGGCTGGCCGGCGCTCACAGCCAGTGCAGAGAAGCACAGCGCCGGGGACAGGCAGTGGAAGGTAAGTATGTAGTGTTTGTTTTTTTTACGTTAACGCTGATAACCAGGGTAAACATTGGGTTACTAAGCGCGGCCCTGCGCTTAGTAACCCGATGTTTACCCTGGTTACCAGTGAAGACATCGCTGGATCGGCGTCACACACGCCGATTCAGCGATGTCTGCAGGGAGTCCAGCGACGAAATAAAGTTCTGGACTTTCTGCAGCGACCAACGATCTCCCAGCAGGGGCCTGATCGTTGGTCGCTGTCACACATAACGATTTCCTTAACGATATCGTTGCTACGTCACAAAAAGCAACGATATCGTTATGTGTGACGGTACCTTAAGTGATACATCACTGCAATTATGCACTCTGCCCATACATCATGCTACTGTCAAATGTAATAGCAAAAAAATATTCTTCTTCCAAATTCCCTTTAATGCATTTTTAATTTCAATTTTTTTTTAAATTTTACAGTTAGCCACACCCAAAATACTATTTTCACAGCTAACAACTAAACTGTTTTGTAAATGTTTGTAATTTATTGACCTCACAATAATAACTTTCTTGTCAACATTTTAGGACAGCTGCCAGACATCTAAAAGCATAAAATGACCTTGCAAACAGCACAAAGCAATTTCAAAATGCCTGAATTTAAAATGTCTTCATCCTTGTATAGGAGTGCCCCCTAATATACAAATCAACTGATCTAGAGAAATGTGACAATCAAGCACAGCATTCATTTTATCTATCACCTCCATCTAATAGATTTTCTATTTCAGGCAGTTCCAGATTCCAGTTTAAGTGGCTGAGCTTTTCATAGCTTAAAGAACACTGGGGTCAGAATGTAACAGGCATCAATGGATAAAAGTATACAAAAGTTTGGTTAAGATTATTCATTGAAATATAAAATAAAAAAATAAGGGTTGTAACCCCGACTGGAGTAATCGTCCTAAAAGCACTAAATACAAAACCAAGGAAAAAGAAATGTGCAAAGACTAAAGGAGGTATGGAGAAAAAATGATCAACAATCTTTAATCATTTTTAAAACAGAATAAATATCCAACATAACGAATATAGACAAGAAAGGTGAGTGAGGCAATAAGTGAAAATTACTCTACAAATGGAGGCAACGAAAGTTACATATGAGCAAAAAAATGCATACACCTAAATGCTTGTCACAGAATATGTAGGCAATGGATAATGAATTGTTCCAAAGGTATAAGTGTCATATATACAACAAGGTGCAAACAAACAAAAAAATAATAAAAATAATTGATTTTAAATATAAAAAAAGCATATAAGAAAGTTATAGGGGTATAGATTAAAGTGCCAACAATATTGAAGTCCCATACAAGGAATAACACAAGGTGCAAATAGTACATACGGTATGTTCAGGTTGACCTACCAAACACCCAACGCACGTTTCACCAATGCTTCATCAGGGATCCCCAGTACATGTTCTCTTTGCCATATGTACTATTTGCTATTCATTGTATGGGGCTTTAATATTATAGGCACCTTAATCTATACTCCTACACCTTTCTTATATTTAGATCAATGACATGTGGATCATTGATTGCACCCATACATATATGTCACTTATACCTTTGGAACAAATCATTCATTACTTGTTACCTCCTTATTCTGTATCCTCCTTATTCTTGTATCCATTTGCCTGAACTTTCTCAAGTACTCTAATGTGTACCCTATAGATACACCAAAGAAAATTACCAAAACATTATCAATGTCTATAAACTCTGGCTTGAACCTTAATGGGTTATTGTCATCATTGAATATTAAATTATCATCTATCCTATGCTATGGATAGGTGATAACTTGCTGATTATGGAGGTCTGACGCACTAGGACCCTCACTAAGCATGCCTGCAGTGATTTAACTCTTGCTTAGAGATTACCAGTCTTTGATCTTGATGGCAAATAAGGAAGGAAACTGGATTACAAAATATTTATCTCTGAGAACAACTAATGAAATGACTTGCATCATAAATTTGGAATATACTGTAGTAATCCAGCCAGCCTCTTCCCAATTCGCAAATCCCATTGCGCTGGAGCGTTCTCTCAAAAAGGGGTTCTTCCATAGTGTGGTAAACATACTTGATTTCAATACCAGTACATTTTTATATTTACATACAATTTTAAAGATTTGAATTGATTTATTTGTGCTGCCATAACTTACCTTAAGGAATTCTCAACCACATTCCCCAGTCTTCTTATTTCCCACAAATAAATTGCCCCATAAACATTAGGCTAATGATGACCGAACAAGCCGATATTGAAGGGTTAGTATATGGGGGCCATGGACAATTGATTGATGGGGTAGTTAAGGATCCAGTATGCCCTGTTATGATCCGGTGACCTAGGAGCTGCATGAGAACTTTCACTGGAGAAGTCCACTATACTGACCGCAATCCTGAACTTAACACCGCAACTAGAAGGAGCCGTGGAGTGTACCTAACACACCTAGACACCTCGTCACAGCCGGAGGACTAAATACCCCTAAAGATGGAAATTGGAATACTATCTTGCCTCAGAGAAAATCCCCAAAGGATAGACAGCCCCCCACAAATATTGGCGGTGAGTCGGAGAGGAAAAAACATACACAGGCAGAAAAACAGGATTTAGCACAGGAGGCCACTCTAGCTAGATAGGACCGGATAGGACAGAGTTCTGTGCGGTCAGTATTAAAACCCTTCAAAACATACACAGCAGAATATACAAAAAACTTTCTACATCTACTAAAAGAAGTAGGAGCGTAAATCTGCAACTCCAGTGAATCCTACAATCAGAGCAGGAATAAAACTGAAACAAGCACACAGCAGTGTGCCACAGATACAAAAACCAAACACTTATCTTTGCTGAATTTGGCAGCAACAGGAGAAGCCAGAAAGTGATCCAACACTTCACATGTAACATTGACAACTGGCAAGGGCTAAAGGATCCTGCACCTAAATATCCCAGTCAGAATTGTAATCATCCGATACACCTGGCCAGGACTGCGAGTCAGAGACAACTGCATTCCCACCAACAACCACTGGAGGGAACCCAAGAGCAGAATTCACAACAGTACCCCCCCTTGAGGAGGGGTCACCGAACCCTCACCAGGGCCCCCAGGACGATCAGGACGAGCCAGATGAAAGGTACGGACCAAATCACCAGCATGGACATCAGAGGCAAAAACCCAAGAATTATCCTCCTGGAGTCCTGGCCATAACCCTTCCATTTGACCAGGTACTGAAGCTTCCGCCTCGAAAAACGGGAATCCAAAATCGTCTCAACAACATATTCCAACTCCCCATCAACCAACACAGGGGCCGGAGGATCAACAGAGGGAACAACGGGCTCCACATATTTACGCAACAAAGATCTATGGAAGACATTATGGATAGCAAAAGAGGCCGGAAGCGCCAGTCGAAAAGACACCGGATTAATAATCTCAGAAATCCTATAAGGACCAATAAACCGAGGCTTAAACTTAGGAGAAGAAACCTTCATAGGAACATGACGGGAAGACAACCAGACCAGATCCCCAACCCGAAGCCGGGAACCAACACACCGACGACGATTAGCAAAACGTTGAACCTCCTCTTGAGACAACACCAACTTGTCCACCATATGAGCCCAAATCTGCTGCAACCTGTCCACCACAGAATCCACACCAGGACAGTCAGAAGGCTCAACCTGCCCAGAAGAAAAACGAGGATGAAAACCAAAATTACAAAAGAAAGGCGAAACCAAGGTAGCAGAACTAGCCTGATTATTTAGGCCAAACTCGGCCAATGGCAAGAAGGCCACCCAATCATCCTGATCAGCAGACACAAAGCATCTCAAATAAGTCTCCAAGGTCTGATTAGTTCGCTCGGTCTGGCCATTTGTCTGAGGATGAAATGCAGAAGACAAAGACAAATAAATGCCCAGCCTAGCACAAAAGGCCCGCCAAAACCTAGAAACAAACTGGGAACCTCTGTCGGACACAATATTCTCCGGAATACCATGCAAACAAACCACATGTTGAAAGAACAACAGAACCAAATCAGAAGAGGAAGGCAATTTAGGTAAGGGCACCAAATGAACCATCTTAGAGAACCGGTCACAAACAACCCAGATAACAGACATCTTCTGGGAGACCGGAAGATCAGAAATAAAATCCATCGAAATATGCGTCCAGGGCCTCTCAGGGACTGGCAATGGCAAAAGCAACCCACTAGCACGGGAACAACATGGCTTGGCCCGCGCACAAGTCCCACAGGACTGCACAAAAGAACACACATCACGTGACAATGAAGGCCACCAAAAGGACCTACCAACCAAGTCTCTGGGGATGACCGGCCAACACGGAACAGTGAACCTCAGAAATCACTCTACTAGTCCATCTGTCAGGAACAAACAATTTCCCCACAGGACAGCGGCCAGGTTTGTCTGCCTGAAATTCCTGAAGAACCCATCGTAAATCAGGGGAAATGGCAGAAAGGACCACCCCCTCTTTCAGAATACCGACCGGCTCTAAGACCTCAGGAGAATCAGGCAAAAAACTCCTAGAGAGGGCATCAGCCTTAATATTCTTAGAACCCGGAAGGTACGAGACCACGAAATCAAAACGGGAAACAAACAAGGACCATCGAGCCTGTCTAGGATTCAGCCGTTTAGCAGACTCGAGGTAAATCAAATTCTTATGATCGGTCAAGACCACAATACGGTGCTTAGCTCCCTCAAGCCAATGTCGCCACTCCTCAAACGCCCACTTCATAGCCAACAACTCCCGATTGCCGACATCATAATTGCGTTCAGCAAGCGAAAACTTACGGGAAAAGAAGGCACACTGTTATGATCAGGTGGCCTTGGAGCAGCATTAAAAGACCTTCGCTGGAGCAGTGGTAACTTTACTGACCGCAAACCCTGATCCTATCACCACAACTAGAAGTAGCCGTGACCTAGACACCTCGACACAGCCTAAGGACTAAATATCCCTAAAGATGGAAATAGGAAAACTCTCTTGCCTCAGAGTAGATCCCCAAAGGGAAACAGGAACACATGGGCTACTTGCACAGTGAACAAGTCTGTAGGAACATCTTCACACACCACCAAGAAACCTGAAGACACAAAAGAGAATAGTAAAACCAAAAACACTCAGTTTGAAAAAAATCGCAGTATTCCGCAAGTGCTAATAAAAGATGTAAATAACAGGGTATTTGGTTGATACATTTTTTGCAAAAAATGTATACTAAGCTGCTCTACCAAACTTCACGGTATACCCATATCAGAGCAGTCCTAACTAATGTATGCAATCCCTATCTGATGTATTTAAAAACCTGATCATCTGTATATTACCTGTGTGAACAGGGTTCAGAGAGGAAAAATCCATGTGTGCATACAGAGTAGAACAGCTTTTGTGCAGATAGCCCAAGAGGAGTGGTGGCTACCTCCCCAGTCTTGTAGACACAAGAGAACAATTATGGAAACAGGAACACATGGGCTACTTGCACAGTGAACAAGTCTTTAGGAACATGTTCACACACCACCAAGAAACCTGAAGACACAAAAGAGAATAGTAAAACCAAAAACACTCAGTTTGAAAAAAATCGCCGTAATCCGCAAGTGCTAATAAAAGATGTAAATCACAGGGTATTTGGTTGATACGTTTTTTGCAAAAAATGTATACTAAGCTGCTCTACCAAACTTCACGGTATACCCATATCAGAGGATTTAGCACAGGAGGCCACTCTAGCTAGATAGGACCGGATAGGACAGAGTTCTGTGCGGTCAGTATTAAAACCCTTCAAAACATACACAGCAGAATATACAAAAAACTTCCTATATCTACTAAAAGAAGTAGGAGCGTAAATCTGCAACTCCAGTGAATCCTACAATCAGAATAAAACTGAAACAAGCACACAGCAGTGTGCCACAGATACAAAAACCAAACACATATCTTTGCTGAATTTGGCAGCAACAGGAGAAGCCAGAAAGTGATCCAACACTTCACAAGTAACATTGACAACTGGCAAGGGTTAAATGATCCTGCACACCTAAATATCCCAGTAAGAATTGTAATCATCCGATACACCTGGCCAGGACTGCGAGTCAGAGACAACTGCATTCCCACCAACAACCACTGGAGGAAACCAAGAGCAGAATTCACAACAATGCCCGATTTCGCTTATTTAGATAAGCCACTAACCAGACTTGTCTGACAGAATAAGCACTCCTGTGTATAGGAGAGCCAAACAATGTGACTGCCAGCTTAACCTATGGCCAAATCATCATTCGGTTGACAGCCATATCATATGTTTGGTGGGTTTTAGTCTAAACAGGCCTTCCATAGACTTGAAACTCATTTATAATTCATAAGTGGAGAAATTAGTAAATAAATAAACCAAATGTGGTAGTCAAATCATAACGAATAAAGCCAAATGCCTAATGTAAATTTCTCCATAAATTTTCTAAGGGAACCAAATATAAAGACTTCAATCCTCAATTTTAAAAACCTGCATCTCCAAATACTTAAAACTTTCCTTGGGAGTTAAAACATTTGTGGAGGATGAAGGCAAATAATACTGATTATTCTTTTTTTGATCATGACTCCAGATAATATTCCAAATACACTCCAAATTACTGTTGGCTTTAAAAAAAAAAAATTAAAACTTTTAATAAAGCTTCCATGTTCCACACACCCGCCCTAAAAAAAATAAAGTAAAAGTCATTTAATCAATATTGATCAGAGCTTTTTCACAATGATCTCAATAACAGAAACCACTAATTTCATTTAAACCAATTCTAGCAGTGGCTCAAAACTTTGGAGGAAAGATAAACGCCCATCTCCTCCCCTTTTTCAAAAGAAATTACTAACCCTTGCACAAGCTGTGGGATTTTTATATAAGATATCAATTAAATTAGTACAGTTACTGCCAAAAGTAAAAACTGTTTGGACCTCTGTGAAAAGGAACCAGTCCCCCCACCAGTGACAAAAACTCAGGTTTCATGCCCGCTGTGTGAATGGAGCATTGTGTGCATGCACAACCACAGCTCCATTTACTGTTCGTGTAAGCAGTGGTCATACACACTCATTGTTGCTCCCATAGAAATGAATAGAGCTGTAATCAAGTATGCGAACTGCATAACTCCATTTTTGGGTTCAGTGGGGCGCTCAGAGGTTGAATCCCCATCAATAATAAATTTACCACCTTTCTGAGCCTAATCTTTTTACTCTTTTCGCTTTAAGTTTTGGAAAATGCTTGTAATTTATAGCTTGTCATTACCAAATATTTCATTCTACCATTACATAAGTGATTGCAATAGGCTCCAATATGATGGTTTTACCAATGTATGATTATTGAGACCCCCAAAGGCCATAAACAGCAATATCATAAACTCTCATTTAGTTTACATCACAATGTGGACATTATTAATTACTTGTTCGGCTGGCATGGATACAAGTTATTCCTCACACTATCCCTTATGCAGTCTCTGCCTATTCACCAGAGGGTTTATTTTTAGTAAAAAAAAAAGTAGATTTCTTTTTTTTCCTCCAATTTCCAGTTTTCATAGCAACTAAATTGGATACTGTAATGTAGAATCCTGCACGCAAAACCTCTTGAAAACAATCAATACTCATAAAAGTAAATGAATATGTGGGATGTGCCTGAAACTCTATGGGGGAGAAAAATAGTTTAATGTCACTGCTGAGTTGGAGGCCATTAAATGTCTGTGAAAACCCATTTATTGCATAAAATCCTATTTTTCACATAAAGAATCACAAGGATAAAAGGTACAATGATAATTTACTGAGTCATTGACTTTCGTGCTTAATTTTAACAGTATATAAAATAATGTAATTTGATGTTGCCTGTGTTTTTTGTTTGCATATGAACGGTTAAATCACTTAGAATATACAGTAGCTGCAAAGTCTGTCTAAGTCATGCCAGCGGTGTGTACACATTTAGTCACTGAATGAGTTTTCACACAAATTATTTATGTATCACTTTCACAGGATTGATAACATGGGATGAAAGTGTCTATACACCTTAGATAAACGTTGCCCGAATACTCACTTGTCCAGCAGCTGTCGCTCCTGACTCCAACATTTAAATACATACTAGTCTTGACGTAGGGGGGTACACGTAACTCATGACCGCCTTCACCAACCTAAATGCCCCTTATTGTTTAATTGATAATTCTCCCGACCTGAAAAGCCCTACCCTAATGAAAGATAAGACCTCAAATAAAGACATTAAACCAAATTTGGATTAAATGGCCACAGCAGCCTTTTATTAAACATAAAATACAACAATTTAACAATATCCCCCCAGTGAGTGGTGGTCCTCGAAGCCTCAAAGTAAACACTGCTGATATGCAAATTATTTGTACCTTGGCCTCCAGGCTTAGTCTTACCCCCAGCCACTACGCGCCAGCTCGGAGGCAAATAGTGACCAACCCGGCCAAACCAACCGATTACCACGCCCCTTAATCAACCCTTCCACGGGCTGATCTACCCCATCCACTCGCAATCCACTCAGGGGGGAGTCCAGGACTACTAGAGATCTCTCCCTACAATCCGCCATAACCCCTTTCACCAACTTTCAAGTACTTCCCTCCCCCGCCACCAACACAAATGTTCTGACCTCTCAAACATTTGTGTCCCTCCACACTTTTAATCCCGTTTCGATACCTTCCTGAATTGCCAAACACCACATGTCGACACTGATTGCATTCAAGTGAACACCATCCGATCTCCAGAATTCACCCTTTCCCGATTCCAAATTTATGTGGCGCACTACCAACGCTCCATTTCTTGTCATGAACCGCGATACCGCCCCATTGACTTTTATCCGAGCCTTATTTATTCCTTCAATGGAACGCGTCCCACGCCACACCTTCCTAGGGAAAATATCAGACCAAACAACTAACACTCTTGGGAATAGCACCCAAAGTCTTAACATGTCAAACTTAATGTCCTTTATTAACTCCCTACAGGGCCTCTTGCCCAAATCATTCCCTCCCAAGTGAACTATTACTATATCCGGTGCTTGATCTAAACGCACGAACTGGTGAAACTCCAGTAAAACATTGACTTCAGACCATGCCGCGCTTTCCGATCCAACGCAGAATCGCTGTCTCTCTTGAAAAAGCCAGCTGCCGCCCATCAGGCCGAACTTCAGCCCTCAGTGCTGCCCCAAAAATGAAAGAATGGCCCATAATCCACACCAGCCGTTGCCCGCAGCCTGAAATAAATAACAAATCATTAAGGTACAACCCTCCTAACTAATCAATCATCAGACTAGATTCGGGTGGATGTAAGATCTAAATCTCATCGACTCCCACCACCCAATTTTCTTGACCACATCTTCCCCCAAACCCCTCCTGGCTGCCTCTGTCACCGATCCTAAAGGAGTGCCCGCTGTAATCCACAGGCAAAATTCCCCCAGAAACCAAACAATGCTTAAATACCGCAATAAACTGAAAACGTGATAAAAAAGGAGCCATCTTCGTGGACCAAAGGAGGGTTGACAAAATTCCGCCCCGCACCATAAAATTATTGACGCATAAAACTGGACAAAAAGGTGAACCCTCGACCTTGAACAACACCACTTTACTACCCTTTCCTTGAACATCTGTTTTGGAAAAACGAAGACGAACTACCACCCTATCACTATATACATCCACATCCTCCCTCAACATTCCACCTTTTGTTGATTTAGAAGGACTGACCAATTCCACTAAACGAAAATCCCCAAAGAAGGCTAACGCAAAGTCCGCCTTAAAAAGATCAACCTCCCACTGTGACAAGCACACCAATGATAGCTGATTACCCAAAATTAGTAATATCTCATAGGAAACCGGGCGTCTCTTATGCTTTACCGCCCAACCCTTTCTCCACCCTTTTAACGTGTGGGTCACCAAAAAGGATTTTGTTACGTCGCTGAGTCCCCGAGCTTTAAAACCAAATGCAAGACCTGCTAATAACTTATTCAATTTAGACACGGACCAACCTGCTTCCTTGCAATGCCCAATCAACAGCAGTAATCTGCTCTCGTTGTGCAATTCCTCACCTAACGACACAATCCAATCCTCCCAAATACCCCACGCTTGTTGGTACTGCCTCCAGGACGTAACCGATTTTTAAACAAACGATCTACTGCCCGCCAGGAAGACTCCACAATTCCGCTGGGCATCCCAAGCCTGCTGACTCCGCTTGAGGTACCAACTCTCGAAAACGATCCCCCTGCAGATGAGAAAGAGCAATGACGACAGCGTTAGAAGCCATCGAGCTGACTTCCGCCACGATCCACAAATTGAATGATAACCCCAAAAATACCAGCCGCTGTAATATTTTTACCACTGCCGGGGAAGCCGCTGATAACGAGTTTAACGCAACTACCACAGCATCCGACGTACATGGAAAACGAGTCTTCTTATTTTGTACTCTTTCGCCCCACAAAGATAGCGCAACAACAATAGGAAACAAATGGAGCAAAACTCGGTTCGCTAACCATCCCTGCTCCTTCCAAAAACCTGGCCATTCTGCCAGCAGCCAACTGCCCTCGAAAAACAAGCCAAAGCCGCATTCGTCCACTACAGCAATGAGGAAACCCAAAGCATCCGCATTTACTACCAGATTAATCCAGATAGATTTACCGTTGTAATTCACCCAAAAATTTGCCCATACCGCCAAATCATCCCGCAATTCTTTTTTCAGTCTGATGAAATGAACCGACCGGGGGTCTCACGCCCGTGGTTACCAATGACAACCTTCGGCAAAATGTCCGTCCCATCGGCATGATCCTGCAAGTGAAATTCAACTTGCCAAGCAAAGATTGTACCTCGCGCAACCTCAATTTCTTTGCGCTATGCGCCCTTGACACCTCTTCGCGCAAAGCGATAACCTTTTCATCAGGCAATCTGCAAACCATCTCCAAGGTATCAATTTCGATCCCCAGAAAACTCAGAACAGACACTGGTCCCACTGTCTTGTCCGCTGCCAATGGAACCCAGAGACTCTTTGCCACTCTTTCCATTGTGTGTAATAACACCGAGCAATCAGAACCCTGGGCTGGGCCTATAAACAGGAAATCATACAGATAGTGGATACATGATGTCAGGCCTGACACATCCTTGACCACCCATTCCAGAAATGTACTAAAAGTTTCGAAATACGCACAGGAAAGGGAACAACCCTTGGGGAGACAACGATCGACAAAGAATCCTCTGTCCCAATAACAACCCAGTAGATGCAAGCTATCCGGGTGAACAGGCAGTAGCCAAAACGCCGCCTCTATTTCTGTTTTTGCCAACCTTGCACCTCTACCACAAAAACGGACCCAATCCATGGCTGCATCGAATGAGGTATAAATCACCGAACACAACAGAGGATCAATACCATCATTCACAGACGAGTCTCGACCCTTTCGGAAAAGACAGGTGATGTATCAATCTGAATTTATTGGGTTCCTTTTTTGGGACTACGCCTAATGGGGAAACCCTCAGGTTGTTTAAGGGAGCTACTGGGAACTGGCCAGCCATCCTACCAAGTTTGACTTCATTTTCCAACTTTTGAGCAACCACCTCAGCGAATTGCAATGCCAATTTCAAATTTTTTGTGGAAAACTTACATGCTGTATCAATGAATGGGATTCGAAAACCTTCTCCAAAACCCCCTTCCAGCAAAGCAGCCGCTGCCATATCAGGGTACCTACTTAGAAAAGGTGCCATCGCGGCCAGCCGAATTGATGTCATTCATTTTTTCAACCCCATCTCCCCCTTTTGTCTGCTACCCTTGAAACACTTGGATGATCCATGTGCACCCCCGCAAGACGCACACTCGTGTTTGAATTTGCATTTCCCTCCAAATTTGCATGCCCCCTCATTGAATGCAAAACACAGTCTTCTCTGCATCGCCGCTGAGTGTCCCGACTGCCCTGAACCCCCAGCGCTTCCTTGAAAAGACTGGTTACCAGACCCAAAACGTGATGGGACCATCACCCTCATCCAAAGGGCAGTATCTTTGTGGTCCCACCGAATGTTAGGCCTAATTGTCTTCCATTGACAAAATTGCTCATCATATCTGAGCCAACCTTGTCCCCCATAAACCCGATAAGCTTCTCCTATGGCATCCATATAACAAAAAAGGCCCGAACAATTCTAGGGAGACCTCTCACCGATCACGCTGGCCAAAATAGCAAATGCCGGCAGCCAATTAGAAAAAGTCCTGGGAATCAACCTATACCTCCTCTTTACCTCATCTTCCTTTTTTGAATCATCTTTCCGCAATCTATCTAAATGAAAACTCTCTAAAGGTAGTAAGGAAAATATTTCGATGTATTCCCCTTTCCATATTTTTTCCCTCGTCTCGCTTTTAAGGTGTGCCCCCAGCGGGCCCTCGAAACACACATAAACCTCGCCCTGAGCAGCATCATCCAGGCGCATTGAGTCCTCTTTTTCTCCCTCACCTGCTTGACTAGCGACCGATATGGTAGCTGAGGGTGTGAGAGCACCCGACACTGCGACATCATTTCTCGTGCTTTCTGGCAACCCGCCCCTGGAACTTACACCACTAATCCCTTTCAGTGGGCCCCCAAAGACGGGAATCTCCCCAGGGTTCCCAACCCATGCGGTGGATGGTGAAGCCTCTATGTGTCCCCCCCAGACCCCATAACGAAGCCAAATCTCTAAGCCCGTGCATGATTAGACTTAAACCCCCACCAACTCCCCCCGTAAACATATCCCGACTACTATTCACAGAGGAAGTTAACATAGGGGTATAAGAGAAAAACAGATCGTTTTCACCTAGCTGCCCGAGCGCTGTGGACCCGGCAGCAGAAGATCCTGAAGCCTAACGCGTTTGGTCCTCTCCCAGACTCCCTCCTTGCAGGTCTCCGGATAGCACCGACAGCCAGCTGCTGTCCTGTGTTGTTCGCTTTGTAGGTGCAGGGGCCCCTGCAGACGACTCCACCGATGTCCTGTTGCCAGGGCCAACATAACGTCGCCCGTGTTGAAAATCGCCGCTTGTATTAACGGTATTCATGCCAGGCAGACGTGCCAGACCCTGTCCTGGCCTGCGCAGCTGCGACGAGCTTGACCCTGCTGATCCCTGCTCTGCCCCAGGCAGAACGCTGCTGACTGGGCCGGCGCAACGCCGCCCGCTGTGTGCCCCACGCCAAGAGGCCTGGGGATAAGGCCTCTGTCTACTGGATCCACCTGATCCTCTGCACCGAAAAAGGCTCGCCTGTGCTGGTGCTGCCGGCCGCTCCCGCTTCGGACACCCTGTGTGAAACATCAGAAGGGGAGGCCGACACCTCCCCTTGTCGTAGGCCCCGCCATGTTCCTGCTGACCGCGCCGTCGGCTGGAGGGGGGTGATATGTGTTGTGAATTCTGTTTTCGAACTCCCTCCTGTGGTCATGAATGGTACTTCGGCGAGTTCTGTCCATGGACTCCCTCTGGTGGCTGTGAGTGGAGCTGCTGCTTCTGAGGTTCCTTCCACAGGTGACATAGTTTATTCTTTGGCTGGCTGTTCTATTTAACTCCACTCAGATCGTTACTCCATGCCAGCTGTCAATGTTCTTGTACTGGTTCAGTTCGCTCTTGGATCTTTCTGGTGACCTGTCTACTCCAGCAGAAGCTAAGTCCCTGCTAGTTATTATTTGTTCATTGTTTTCTTGTCCAGTTGGCTATCATGATTTTGCCTTGCTAGCTGGAAGCTCTGGGATGCAGAGTGGCACCTCCGCACCGTGAGTCGGTGCGGAGGTCTTTTTGCACACTCTGCGTGGTCTTTTGTAGTTTTTTGTGCTGACCGCAAAGATACCTTTCCTATCCTCAGTCTGTTTAGTAAGTCTGGCCTCCCTTTGCTGAATCCTGTTTCATTTCTGTGTTTGTGACTTTCATCTTAACTCACAGTCAATATATGTGGGGGGCTGCCTTTTCCTTTGGGGAATTTCTCTGAGGCAAGGTAGGCTTTATTTTCTATCTTTAGGGCTAGTTAGCTCTTAGGCTGTGAAGAGGCATCTAGGTTGTGTTAGGTACACTCCACGGCTATTTCTAGTTGTGTGATAGGATTAGGGGTTGCGGTCAGCAGAGCTCCCACTTCCCAGAGCTTGTCCTGTGTGAGTTTAACCATCAGGTCGTTCCGGGTGCTCCTAACCACCAGGTCCATAACAGATATGGCGCCGAGCCTGGGGGGTGACTTCGGGGCTCAGGCGCGCCAGAGGCCTGGACCTCCGTGGCCAGCGTCCCACAGCAGGATCCAGGGCCGATCCCGTCACTGCCCCGCTGAGAAGGCTGCTCACCGACTGCTGAAGCCATTCGGTGCCCTGTGTGTCCGCTGCATCCCGTAGACTCTGGAGCAAGGCCTCGACCTCCATAGCCAAAACTCTGCAGAGCTTCAGTCACTCTCAAGAAGGGGAGGTGAGTGCGGCAGTTAGTGCCATAAAATGGCGGTTTCGCTGATTCCCTTTTCTATGCTCAACCACGCGCTTCTCCCAGCCTCCTCCGGATCCTGCCTTCACCCCCACATTCAAAAACATCGCTGCATCAAATTTTTTAACCCCCAAAATGCCCCAAATCTCCCTTAGGCTTTTTCACTCCCCTGTGACCCCGTCATGTTGGCCTCCCTTGAGAGCCAGGGGCCCAGTATGGCCTTTCTTGACTGAGCGTGCATGTGTTTTTTATGGGAAGAGGAGAAAAAGCTGCTGCTGGACAGCTCTGGCAGAGGTTTATCTCCCTTAAGAACAAACAAATGAGATGGTTATCTTTAGGCTATTTACTTGATCCTTGTCTGCTGTGACATCTTTCCAGGGGGAGTCACTATAGGGCAAAAAATGGAGACACAAAGCGCAAAATAGGGTCTTATCCAATAAATAACCAAGAGAGCTTTCTTAGAATTGCTCACCTAATTTTCTTGAATGAAGAGCATGTAGCGATTTCGGCTGCTGCAGATCCACAAGCCGATCAACGGCCGTACGACAATATAAAGTGCGCAGGAGGTGTGGGTTAAATCCGCGCTGCCTTAATAATGAATTTCCAAGGATAATAAATTTAGATGGTGGTTTATTCAACGCATTTCAAGGTCAGTGCGACCTCTTCTTCAGGAAATTCCACATACAACATCAATGTTGGAACTTCATTATTAAGGCAGCGCAGATTTAACCCACACCTCCTGCACAGTTTATATTTCCAGGGGGAGTCAGACATGTTACATGGTCATCCATCCCACTGAAATTAGCAATTTTGGCCTCCTCTAATATACCGTATAGGAGAGCCTTAAATATTGAATGTCCAACCAACGAGGCCCATCATATTAATAACTGGAGTGAGTGCCCGATCTTCTGTTCCTCCACTTTTGCAGTTTAGTTGTATACTGCTTGCTTCATACAAGTCTCCTGGGCATATGGAAAGACTAACGAAAGCTCACTTGGCCATTTATACATTTTACATAGACTTGCACAGAATTGCATATTTTTTTTTATCCATTTCTCTATGGAAGTTTTTCCCGGTAGCGTCCGTGGATACAGAGAGAAAAAAAGGATACCTTTTTGGCCCCAGCAGCACCTCGTAGCTCCTGTGACGTCACATGTGGAGTGCTTTTGTCGGCCATTTTTTTTCTCTCTGTATCCAGGGATGCCACCGGCCAGGGCGTTCTCTGGCTCTACACCGATTCACCGTCTCGCCATCTTGCTGTGTCTGCGGTCAGCCCCTTCCCATCACCCTATTCCCGCCTGAGGGACCTCCACCAGGAAATCTGATAGCTGCCAACACATCCGGAACCCTGCGTATCTACTACACCCCGGGAACCTGGTGAGTCAGACCGGCACTGGTGCAGGATTGTTGTGAATTCTGTGGCTGAATTCGCTCCTGTGGTCATGAGTGGTACTGCAGCTTCTGAGCTTCCTCCCTCGGGTGTTCTGGTGAGCTCGTTGGCTGCTTTGTTATTTAACTCCGCCTGATTCTGTCTTCCTTGCTCCTTGTCAATGTTCCAGTGTTGGATCTGAGCTTCTGGATCTTTCCTGTGGCCTGCTGCTCTGCTTAGATAAGTGCTTTTTTGCTTTTGTTGCTACTTTTTCTGTCCAGCTTGTCAATTCGTTTTGCTGGAAGCTCTGAGACGCAAAGGGTGTACCGCCGTGCCGTTAGTTCGGCACGGTGGGTCTTTTTGCCCCCTTTGCGTGGTTTTTTGCTTTAGGGTTTTTTGTAGACTGCAAAGTTCTCTTTGCTATCCTCGCTCTATCTAGAATATCGGGCCTCACTTTGCTGAATCTATTTCATCCCTACGTTTGTCTTTTCTTCTTGCTAACAGTCATTATATGTGGGGGGCTGCCTTTTCCTTTGGGGTATTTCTCTGAGGCAAGTCAGGCTTGTTTTTCTATCTTCAGGCTAGTCAGCTCCTCAGGCTGTGCCGAGTTGCATAGGTAGTGTCAGGCGCAATCCACAGCTGCTTTTAGTTGTGCTTAGGATAGGTTCAGGTATTGCGGTCTACAGAGATTCCACGTCTCAGAGCTCGTTCTATTGTTTTTGGGTTATTGTCAGATCACTGTATGTGCTCTGATTGCTGGCACACTGTGTCACTGGATTGCCTACATAACAGTACAAGGAGCCAACCTAATGATTCTCAATAGAGGGAAAAAAGAAGTTCTGACATCATTTTTTTTTCTCAGCTCTGTGTTCAGTCTTTTTTTTCCCCTAGACATTTGGGTGTTTCAGGACACAGGTGTGGACATGGATATTCAGGGTCTGTGCTCTTCAATGGATAATCTCGTTACAAATGTACAAAGGATTCAAGATACTATTGATCAGAAATCTATGTTAGAACCAAGAATTCCTATTCCTGATTTGTTTTTTGGTGATAGAACTAAGTTTCTTAATTTCAAAAATAATTGTAAGCTATTTCTGGCCTTGAAACCTCATTCTTCTGGTAATCCTATTCAACAGGTTTTGATTATTATTTCTTTTTTGCGCGGCGACCCTCAGGACTGGGCATTTTCTCTTGCGCCAGGAGACCCTGCATTGAGTAATGTCAATGCGTTTTTCCTGGCGCTCGGATTACTTTACGATGAGCCTAATTCAGTGGATCAGGCTGAGAAAAATTTGCTGGCTTTGTGCCAGGGTCAGGATGATATAGAAGTATATTGTCAGAAATTTAGGAAGTGGTCAGTACTCACTCTGTGGAATGAATCTGCGCTGGCAGCTTTGTTCAGGAAGGGTCTCTCTGAGGCTCTTAAGGATGTCATGGTGGGTTTTCCTATGCCTGCTGGTTTGAATGAGTCTATGTCTTTGGCCATTCAGATCGGTCGACGCTTGCGCGAGCGTAAATCTGTGCACCATTTGGCGGTATTGTCTAAGATTAAACCTGAGCCTATGCAGTGCGATAGGACTATGACCAGAGTTGAATGGCAAGAACACAAACGTCTGAATGGTCTGTGTTTCTACTGTGGTGATTCCACTCAGGCTATTTCTGATTGTCCTAAGCGCACTAAGCGGTTCGATAGGTCTGCCGTCATTGGTACTGTACAATCCAAATTCCTTCTGTCCATTACCTTGATATGCTCTTTGTCATCGTATTCTGTCATGGCGTTTGTGGATTCAGGCGCTGCCCTGAATCTGATGGATTTGGATTATGCTAAACGTTGTGGGTTTTTCTTGGAGCCTTTGCGGTGTCCTATTCCGTTGAGAGGAATTGATGCTACACCTTTGGCCAAGAATAAACCTCAGTACTGGACCCAGCTGACCATGTGCATGGCTCCTGCACATCAGGAAGTTATTCGCTTTCTGGTGCTACATAATCTGCATGATGTGGTCGTGTTGGGGTTGCCATGGCTGCAAACCCATAATCCAGTATTGGATTGGAACTCTATGTCGGTATCCAGCTGGGGTTGTCAGGGGGTACATGGTGATGTTCCATTTTTGTCTATTTCGTCATCCACTCCTTCTGAGGTCCCAGAGTTCTTGTCTGATTATCAGGATGTATTTGAAGAGCCCAAGTCCGATGCCCTACCTCCGCATAGGGATTGTGATTGTGCTATCAATTTGATTCCTGATAGTAAATTCCCTAAAGGTCGATTATTTAATTTATCCGTGCCTGAACACGCCGCTATGCGCAGTTATGTGAAGGAATCCCTGGAGAAGGGACATATTCGCCCATCGTCATCACCACTGGGAGCAGGGTTCTTTTTTGTAGCCAAGAAGGATGGTTCGCTGAGACCGTGTATTGATTACCGCCTTCTTAATAAGATCACTGTTAAATTTCAGTATCCCTTGCCATTGTTATCTGACTTGTTTGCTCGGATTAAGGGGGCTAGTTGGTTCACTAAGATAGATCTTTGTGGTGCGTATAATCTGGTGAGAATCAGGCAAGGAGATGAATGGAAAACTGCATTTAATACGCCCGAGGGTCATTTTGAGTATCTAGTGATGCCGATCGGACTTGCCAATGCTCCATCTGTGTTTCAGTCTTTTATGCATGACATCTTCCGTGAGTATCTGGATAAATTCCTGATTGTTTACTTGGATGACATTTTGATCTTCTCAGATGATTGGGACTCTCATGTGAAGCAGGTCAGAATGGTTTTCCAGGTCCTGCGTGCTAATTCTTTGTTTGTGAAGGGATCAAAGTGTCTCTTCGGTGTGCAGAAAGTTTCATTTTTGGGGTTCATCTTTTCCCCTTCTACTATCGAGATGGATCCGGTTAAGGTCCAAGCCATCCAGGATTGGACTCAGCCGACATCTCTGAAAAGTCTGCAAAAATTCCTGGGCTTTGCTAATTTTTATCGTCGCTTCATCTGTAATTTTTCTAGCATTGCCAAACCATTGACCGATTTGACCAAGAAGGGTGCTGATTTGGTTAATTGGTCTTCTGCTGCTGTGGAAGCTTTTCAGGAGTTGAAGCATCGTTTTTGTTCTGCCCCTGTGTTGTGTCAACCAGATGTTTCTCTTCCGTTCCAGGTCGAGGTTGATGCTTCTGAGATTGGAGCAGGGGCGGTTTTGTCACAGAGAGGTTCTGGTTGCTCAGTGTTGAAACCATGTGCTTTCTTTTCCAGGAAGTTTTCGGCTGCTGAGCGTAATTATGATGTGGGCAACCGAGAGTTGCTGGCCATGAAGTGGGCATTCGAGGAATGGCGTCATTGGCTTGAAGGAGCTAAGCATCGCGTGGTGGTATTGACTGATCATAAGAACCTTACTTATCTCGAGTCTGCCAAGCGCTTGAATCCTAGACAGGCCCGTTGGTCGTTATTTTTTGCCCGCTTCGATTTTGTGATTTCGTACCTTCCGGGCTCTAAAAATGTGAAGGCGGATGCTCTGTCTAGGAGTTTTGTGCCCGACTCTCCGGGTTCATCTGAGCCGGCGAGTATCCTCAAGGAAGGAGTCATTGTGTCTGCCATCTCCCCTGATTTGCGGCGAGTGTTGCAAAAATTTCAGGCGAATAAACCTGATCGTTGTCCGGCGGAGAAACTGTTCGTCCCTGATAGGTGGACTAGTAAAGTTATCTCTGAACTTCATTGTTCGGTGTTGGCTGGTCATCCTGGAATCTTTGGTACCAGAGAGTTAGTGGCTAGATCCTTCTGGTGGCCATCTCTGTCACGGGATGTACGTACTTTTGTGCAGTCCTGTGGGATTTGTGCTAGGGCTAAGCCCTGCTGTTCACGTGCCAGTGGGTTGCTTTTGCCCTTGCCAGTCCCAAAGAGGCCTTGGACACATATTTCGATGGATTTCATTTCTGACCTTCCCGTTTCTCAAAAGATGTCAGTCATTTGGGTGGTCTGTGATCGCTTTTCTAAAATGGTCCATCTGGTGCCCTTGGTTAAATTGCCTTCATCCTCTGATTTGGTGCCTTTGTTCTTCCAGCATGTGGTTCGTTTGCATGGCATTCCTGAGAATATTGTTTCTGACAGAGGTTCCCAGTTTGTTTCAAGGTTTTGGCGAGCCTTTTGTGGTAGGATGGGCATTGACCTATCTTTTTCCTCGGCTTTCCATCCTCAGACTAATGGCCAGACCGAACGAACCAATCAGACCTTGGAAACATATCTGAGATGTTTTGTTTCTGCAGACCAGGATGATTGGGTGTCCTTTTTGCCGTTGGCTGAGTTCGCCCTTAATAATCGGGCCAGCTCGGCTACCTTGGTCTGTCCATTTTTCTGCAATTCTGGGTTCCATCCTCGTTTCTCTTCAGGACAGGTTGAGTCTTCGGACTGTCCTGGTGTGGATTCTGTGGTGGACAGGTTGCAGCAGATCTGGACTCAGGTAGTGGACAATTTGACCTTGTCCCAGGAGAAGGCTCAACTTTTCGCTAATCGCAGACGCCGTGTGGGTCCCCGACTTCGTGTTGGGGATCTGGTTTGGTTATCTTCTCGTCATATTCCTATGAAGGTTTCCTCTCCTAAATTTAAACCTCGTTTTATTGGTCCGTATAGGATTTCTGAGATTCTCAATCCTGTGTCTTTTCGTCTGACCCTCCCAGACTCCTTTTCCATACATAATGTATTCCATAGGTCGTTGTTGCGGAGATACGTGGCACCTATGGTTCCATCTGTTGAGCCTCCTGCCCCGGTTTTGGTGGAGGGGGAATTGGAGTATATTGTGGAGAAAATTTTGGATTCTTGTGTTTCTAGACGGAAACTCCAGTATCTGGTTAAATGGAAGGGTTATGCTCAGGAAGATAATTCCTGGGTTTTTGCCTCTGATGTCCATGCTCCAGATCTTGTTCGTGCCTTTCATGTCGCTCATCCTGGTCGGCCTGGGGGCTCTGGTGAGGGTTCGGTGACCCCTCCTCAAGGAGGGGGTACTGTTGTGAATTCTGTGGCTGAATTCGCTCCTGTGGTCACGAGTGGTACTGCAGCTTCTGAGCTTCCTCCCTCAGGTGTTCTGGTGAGCTCGTTGGCTGCTTTGTTATTTAACTCCGCCTGATTCTGTCTTCCTTGCTCCTTGTCAATGTTCCAGTGTTGGATCTGAGCTTCTGGATCTTTCCTGTGGCCTGCTGCTCTGCTTAGATAAGTGCTTTTTTGCTTTTGTTGCTACTTTTTCTGTCCAGCTTGTCAATTCGTTTTGCTGGAAGCTCTGAGACGCAAAGGGTGTACCGCCGTGCCGTTAGTTCGGCACGGTGGGTCTTTTTGCCCCCTTTGCGTGGTTTTTTGCTTTAGGGTTTTTTGTAGACTGCAAAGTTCTCTTTGCTATTCTCGCTCTATCTAGAATATCGGGCCTCACTTTGCTGAATCTATTTCATCCCTACGTTTGTCTTTTCTTCTTGCTAACAGTCATTATATGTGGGGGGCTGCCTTTTCCTTTGGGGTATTTCTCTGAGGCAAGTCAGGCTTGTTTTTCTATCTTCAGGCTAGTCAGCTCCTCAGGCTGTGCCGAGTTGCATAGGTAGTGTCAGGCGCAATCCACAGCTGCCTTTAGTTGTGCTTAGGATAGGTTCAGGTATTGCGGTCTACAGAGATTCCACGTCTCAGAGCTCGTTCTATTGTTTTTGGGTTATTGTCAGATCACTGTATGTGCTCTGATTGCTGGCACACTGTGTCACTGGATTGCCTACATAACACAGGATACAATTAGTGCAGTGCCGGTGTGTATTATATGTCTGCATTGCACGCGCATCACATTTAATGGGTATTATATACCACTAGATTGTGGCCCGATTCAAACGCATCGGGTATTCTAGAATATGCATGTCCCCGTAGTATATGGACAATGATGATTCCAGAATTCGTGGCAGACTGTGCCCGTCGCTGATTGGTCGAGGCAACCTTTATGACATCATCGTCGCCATGGCAACCATTATGACATCTACGTCGATACTGTGCCCATCGCTGATTGGTCGAGGCGAATTCGCGGCAGACTGTGCCCGTCGCTGATTGGTCGAGGCAACCTTTATGACATCATCGTCGCCATGCTGTGCCGGTCTCTGATTGGTCGAGGCCTGGCGGCCTCGACCAATCAGAGAGGCGGGATTTCCAGGACAGACAGACAGACAGACAGACGGAAAAACCCTTAGACAATTATATATATAGATTGGCAGCAGGCAGTCTTCTTGCATTTCATCTATGCGTTTGTTGTTTAGTGATCCATCCTGAAGCGCAGAATCAATCTTTTTATATTAGGGAGCGCTGGTGTCTTTATATTCAAAAATAAAAAATAGTTATATACCCACCTTCCGTCGGCCCCAGAATCCAGCCCAGACTTTTAGCTATGCTCCTCACGATGCTCCATTCCCAGTGATGCTTTGCGGCAATAACACATGATGATGTAGTGGTCTCGCGAGACCGCTATGTCATCTCCGGTCATTGCGCAATGCATTCTTGGGACCGGAGCGTCGCAAGGAGCGGGACAGGCTGCCGCGGACACCGGAAGGTGAGAATATAATGATTTTTTAATTATTTTTAACATTATATGTTTTTACTATTGATGCTGAATAGGCAGAATCAATAGTAAAAAGTTGGTCACACAGGGTTAATGGCAGCGTTAACGGACTGCGTTACACAGCATTATGCCACGGTGTAACGCGGTCCATTTAAGGGACTGTTAAAACCCTTTGTGGGCGCTGATTGGAGGGGAGTAGGGAGGGGCCAATTCGCAGCCGGACTGTGCCTCTCGCTGATTGGTCGCGCCCAGCCGGCCGCGACCAATCAGCGATGAGGGATTTCCGCGACAGACAGACAGACAGAAAAACAGACGGAAGTGGACCTTAGACAATTATATAGTAGGATTCATTATGTAAACTAGGGGGTAGGGCACTGAGGGATCAGTGACCTGCCAGCAGCCTTCATTATGAATAGCTAATCAGAGCAGCACATGAAGACCCCCACAGGCTGCCCCGAAGCACGAGCATAACATTAACTCAAAACTGAAAATACAGATTAAACAACAACCACAATACGGATTTCATCAACCAAAGTATCATTTTTATCAGTATAATGGCGCCAACCTGACGCTGTCTGTAGGTTACTGTGCACAATCCGGCTGACAGGTTCCCTTTAAGCATCTGAACTCCGAACAGTAAAACAGACTACTCACTGGGAGAAGACTGTGTTTGGAGTTCAGCACTGGGTATGAACTCCGTTCGGGTTTACTCATCCCTACTTAGTAGGCTTGATCCTACTGGCAGATTCCCTTTAAGGTATTGTATAGAATGTCTAGATGACAGGGGGCCTACCTGCAACATAAATCAATTGAAAATTACCTTTGCCTTTATTTTACCAGGGTTAGTGGTAGGATGATTTCACACATCTGTTTCTCTCATCTTTGTGCGATCTGTTTTAAAGATGGACAGTGCACTGACCATAGAGTTTAATTGAACCATTCACAGATCCATTTTTGTTCAAAGATTTATCTATTTGTTCCAATCAAACCCAGTACCTTATTGCAAATAAGATTGGTTAATCCAAATATAAAGAAACTGCTTAAAACATGAAAAACAAAAGCCATCCTTTCTCCATTTGTATTCCATCCATTTTCATTTATTTTATTTTTTTAAAGGGGTTGTCCAGTCTTAGGCTTCAAGCCTGCAGTCACTCTGTAAAAGTGGTCACTTGACTGCTTGGTCTCGCCTCCAGAGAATCCACACAGCATGCACTGCACTTGATGTGGGATTCATAACTCAGCAGTGACATAGAGTGATTGCAGACTTGTACCCTAAGGTCAGACAACCCTTATAAGTGAACCATTGCTAAGTGTTAGGCTGGAGTCACACTCAGCGTAAGACAATACGGTCCGTATATTACGGCCGTAATACGCTGAAAAGTCCCCAAAATAGTGGTCCGTAGCTCCTCCGTAGGCAGGGTGTGTCAGCGTATTTTGCGCATGGCATCCTCCGTATGTAATCCGTATGGCATCCGTACTGCGTGTTTTTCTCGCAGGCTTGCAAAACCGACATACGGCTATACAAGGGATTAGGGTTGAGCGAAACGGGTCGAAATTGTTCAAAAGTCGCTGACTTTTGGCAAGGTCGGGTTTCATGAAACCCGACCCGACCCTAGTGGGGGGTCGGCCATGAAGTCGGCGATCTTTTGAATCTGGAATCGGAATTCCGATCCCGATTCCCGATATGTTTAAGATATCGGGAATTGGTATCGGAATTCAGATTAAAGTGTAAAATATAGAATTAAAATAAAAAATATTGCAATACTTACCCTCTGACGCGCCCTGGTACTAACCGGCAGCCTTCCTCCTTCGAATCCGCGCTTCTAGGACCTTGCCGTGACGTCGCGGTGACGTCGCGGCTTGTGATTGGCCGCGCGGCCGCCCATGTGACCGCTCGCGCGGCCAATCACAAGCCGCGACGTCACCCGCGACGTCACCGAAGGTCCTGGAAGGGCTGATTCTTAGGAAGGAAGGCTGTCGGAAGGAAGCAGGGCGCTTCCGAGGGTGAGTATATACCTAATAGGAATATACTCACCCTCGGAAGCGCCCTGCTTCCTTCCGACAGCCTTCCTTCCTAAGAATCAGCCCTTCCAGGACCTTCGGTGACGTCGCGGGTGACGTCGCGGCTTGTGATTGGCCGCGCGAGCGGTCACATGGGCGGCCGCGCGGCCAATCACAAGCCGCGACGTCACCCGCGACGTCACCGAAGGTCCTGGAAGGCTGATTCTAAGGAAGGAAGGTTCCCGGTTAGTACCAGGGCGCGTCAGAGGGTAAGTATAAGGATATTTTTTATTTTAATTCTATATTTTACACTTAAATATGGATCCCAGGGCCTGGAGGAGAGTTTCCGCTCCTTCAGACCCTGGGAACCATGGAAACCCAATGCACTGCATTGGGTTTCGAGTTTCGGCCGACCCCGACCCCGACTTTTTTATAGGATCGGCCGATTTCACTCGACCCGACTTTTCCAAAAGTCGGGTTTCGTGAAACCCGACCCGATCCTATAAAAGTGAAGGTCGCTCAACCCTACAAGGGATCCATGTGTAAAAAAAACCAAAACATATATACTGTCTATATATATATATATATATATATATATATATATATATATAGACAGTATATATGTTTTTTTATTTTTTATATATAGTAGACACATATAGCTTTAGAGCCGGTAATTCAATTGCCGGCTTTTGCTATCTCCTTCCTAAACTGGACATGATATGTGACATGGTTTACATACAGTAAACCATCTCATATCACCTTTTTTTTTGCATATTCCACACTACTAACATTAGTAGTGTGGAATATGCAAAAAAATTGAATTACCGGCTTTAAAGCTATCTAGCGCTGTATGAAATAATAATATACAGTGGGGCAAAAAAGTATTTAGTCAGTCAGCAATAGTGCAAGTTCCACCACTTAAAAAGATGAGAGGCGTCTGTAATTTACATCATGGGTAGACCTCAACTATGGGAGACAAACTGAGAAAAAAAAAATCCAGAAAATCACATTGTCTGTTTTTTTTATCATTTTTTTGCATATTATGGTGGAAAATAAGTATTTGGTCAGAAACAAACAATCAAGATTTCTGGCTCTCACAGACCTGTAACTTCTTCTTTAAGAGTCTCCTCTTTCCTCCACTCATTACCTGTAGTAATGGCACCTGTTTAAACTTGTTATCAGTATAAAAAGACACCTGTGCACACCCTCAAACAGTCTGACTCCAAACTCCACTATGGTGAAGACCAAAGAGCTGTCAAAGGACACCAGAAACAAAATTGTAGCCCTGCACCAGGCTGGGAAGACTGAATCTGCAATAGCCAACCAGCTTGGAGTGAAGAAATCAACAGTGGGAGCAATAATTAGAAAATCGAAGACATACAAGACCACTGATAATCTCCCTCGATCTGGGGCTCCACGCAAAATCCCACCTCGTGGGGTCAGAATGATCACAAGAACGGTGAGCAAAAATCCCAGAACCACGCGGGGGGACCTAGTGAATGAACTGCAGAGAGCTGGGACCAATGTAACAAGGCCTACCATAAGTAACACACTACGCCACCATGGACTCAGATCCTGCAGTGCCAGACGTGTCCCACTGCTTAAGCCAGTACATGTCCGGGCCCATCTGAAGTTTGCTAGAGAGCATTTGGATGATCCAGAGGAGTTTTGGGAGAATGTCCTATGGTCTGATGAAACCAAACTGGAACTGTTTGGTAGAAATACAACTTGTCGTGTTTGGAGGAAAAAGAATACTGAGTTGCATCCATCAAACACCATACTTACTGTAAAGCATGGTGGTGGAAACATCATGCTTTGGGGCTGTTTCTCTGCAAAGGGGCCAGGACGACTGATCCGGGTACATGAAAGAATGAATGGGGCCATGTATCGTGAGATTTTGAGTGCAAACCTCCTTCCATCAGCAAGGGCATTGAAGATGAAACGTGGCTGGGTCTTTCAACATGACAATGATCCAAAGCACACCGCCAGGGCAACGAAGGAGTGGCTTCGTAAGAAGCATTTCAAGGTCCTGGAGTGGCCTAGCCAGTCTCCAGATCTCAACCCTATAGAAAACCTTTGGAGGGAGTTGAAAGTCCGTGTTGCCAAGCGAAAAGCCAAAAACATCACTGCTCTAGAGGAGATGTGCATGGAGGAATGGGCCAACATACCAACAACAGTGTGTGGCAACCTTGTGAAGACTTACAGAAAACGTTTGACCTCTGTCATTGCCAACAAAGGATATATTACAAAGTATTGAGATGAAATTTTGTTTCTAACCAAATACTTATTTTCCACCATAATATGCAAATAAAATGTTAAAAAAACTGACAATGTGATTTTCTGGATTTTTTTTTCTCAGTTTGTCTCCCATAGATGAGGTCTAACTATGATGTAAATTACAGACGCCTCTCATCTTTTTAAGTGGTGGAACTTGCACTATTGCTGACTGACTAAATATTTTTTTGCCCCACTGTATATACCTATTCTATGTGTAGACATTTATTCTACCTATTCTATTGTAAGCTGTCAGTGTGATTTTACTGTACACCGCACTGAATTGCTGGCTTTTCTCTCTAACACCGCTGCGTATTTCTCGCAAGTCACACTGCTGGTCCGTGTGCAATCCGTATTTTTGGGGCTTCCATAGACTTTCATTGGCATTTTTTTTGCGCAATACGGTGACAAACGCAGCATGCTGCGATTTTCTATGGCCATAGAAAGCCGTATAATACTGATCAGTAAAATACGGCAGATAGGAGCAGGGGCATAGAGAATAATTGGGACGTTTGTTAGGCGAGTTTTACGGACGTATTATATGCGCTCATACGTCCGTAAAACTCGCTAGTGTGACGCCGGCCTTAGTGGGAAAAAAAAATCAGTTTAAAAAGTTTTTTTTTTAGCTATGGATGAGAAAAAAACAGATGTAAAAAGGAGGCAAAACGGATGTCAAATAAGAAAAAAATGATCTGTTTTTGATGAATGTGTGACTGTAGCCTTAGCAGGATTAGGAAATGTGTACAGATTATGGTCAGGAGGAATAATAAATGGGGATAAGTTTAGAAAATGTGTGTAAATTAATGAATCTTATACATTGCCTTTAAGCTTTATACATTCTATAGAATAGACAGCCTATACAATGCCTACATTTCACATAATGCTTGTAACTAGTGTTGAGCGATACCGTCCGATACTTGAAAGTATCGGTATCGGATAGTATCGGCCGATACCCGAAAAATATCGGATATCGCCGATACCGATATCCGATACCAATACAAGTCAATGGGACATCAAGTATCGGAATGTATCCTCATGGATCCCAGGGTCTGAAGGAGAGGAAACTCTCCTTCAGGCCCTGGGATCCATATTAAAGTGTAAAATAAAGAATTAAAATAAAAAATATTGTTATATTCACCTCTCCGGCGGCCCCTGGACATCAGCGGGAGGATCCGGCGTCCGGCACGGCTTCTTTCTTCAAAATGCGCGCCTTCAGGACCTGTGGAATGACGTCCCGGCTTCTGATTGGTCGCGTGCCGCCCATGTGACCGCCACGCGACCAATCAGAAGCCGCGACGTCATTCCTCAGGTCCTAGAAGGCGCTCATTCTAGGACTTTAGCTGAGGAATGACGTCGCGGCTTCTGATTGGTCGCGTGGCGGTCACATGGGCGGCACGCGACCAATCAGAAGCCGGGACGTCATTCCACAGGTCCTGAAGGCGCGCATTTTGAAGAAAGAAGCCGTGCCGGACGCCGGATCCTCCCGTTGATGTCCAGGGGCCGCCGGAGAGGTGAATATAACAATATTTTTTATTTTAATTCTTTATTTTACACTTCCGATACCGATACCCGATATCACAAAAATATCGGATCTCGGTATCGGAATTCCGATACCGCAAGTATCGGCCGATACCCGATACTTGCGGTATCGGAATGCTCAACACTACTTGTAACATATTCCTTGTCTAGGATCATGAAATGCTGAATGACATTTCAGGTAGGATTATCATTGAGTGACCCACATGCTATTACAGATCATGGCTCTGAACTGTCAATCAGTGATACAAGTAACACGGCTGAGGATATGAAAACCTCTTCATTTATTACAAGGCTGCCATGTTCTTCCTAAAAATCGACTTTTTAAATTGTATTGCAATGCCAGTAAGTTAGAGCGGAGAGACAAGTATAGTAGAGCTGATGTCACCCATAACTAATATATGATGGTCACATTATAATTGCAGGGGGTCTGTTTGGACATACCTGGATTCAACACCTACCTTTCCAATGGCTTAAAGTGAACATTCACCTTTTTTTTAATCTAAATGAGTTTTGAATTTTGTGCTTATATTATTATAGCAATTTAAAATTCCTCTGATTTTCTGTTGTGCAGCTCCAAATCCACTGCAAGACATAGATTAAAAAAGGTGTCAGCTGTCTGCGGCCGCCACTGCATTCGCTAATGCATGGAATCAATAATACCTTAGGAGTAAAGAGACAAGAGAATGAATTTGTAAAAAATCAAACTATTTTACAAATCCACTAGAATCCAAATTTTCAGAATTCCATTGATGGATTTTGAGAACTGAGAATAAAATCTTATACTCACCTCTCGTCAACCCTTTCCTTGGTTCTCTATGCCACAAAATCTATGATCGGCTTTTTTGTCTTCTCGTCTTCCATATTCTGTCTCTACCTCTCTGTCGCTCTGGACTAGGCTTCACGCAATCATTTAGGGACGATGCACGTTAATCACTTGTGTTGCGCTGCACTCAGTCATGTGGAGCGCAACGCACATCATTGATCTCAATGGACCTGGACAGCAATGCTGGAGGCCTGTAAAAGAAGATCGCAGACAGAAATGAGAAGACAAAGGAGAAAGAGTCTATCAGAGGTCATCAGTGGCAAGAGTGGTATGAGGAGGTCCAAAAAGAGTATCTGAATTTCTTTAACCCCTTCTCAAAAGACTCAATTGACATTATTCAATCTAATAATTTAATTTTCCAGCTAAATTTGAGTGAATATGACGAATTTGAATTTCAGCAAATTCACTCATGTACTCAGGAGGTAGGAAATTTTACAGGCTAGACAATGCTCCTTGAGAGAAATATTCAAATTATTTCTCCTGCAGAAAGAAGAATACTGTCTTCCTAGTTCTAAATTGGATATAGCTACATCCTAAGGGGCTGCTCACATGTCCATGTCTTTGCGGACTGAGCGGTCAACAAAAAATCACGGAAACATGAAGGTTTTTGATCCGAGTCATGGATCGAAATTACCCATATACAGTGGGGGAAAAAATGTATTTAGTCAGCCACCAATTGTGCAAGTTCTTCCACTTAAAAAGATGAGAGAGGCCTGTAATTGACATCATAGGTAGACCACAACTATGAGAGTCAAAATTGAGAAAACAAATACAGAAAATCACCTTGTCTCATTTGACAACATTTATTTTGCAAATTATGATAGAAAATAACTATCTGGTCACCTAAAAACATGCAAGATTTCTGGCTCTCACCAACCTGTAACTTCTTCTTTTAGAGGTTATTAGTATAAATGGCATCTGTCCACAACCTCAAACAGTCACACTCCAAACTCCACTATGGTGAAGACCAAAGAGCTGTCAAAGGACACCAGAAACAAAATTGTAGCCCTACACCTGGCTGGGCTGACTGGATCTGCAATAGGCAAGCAGCTTGGTGTGATTAAATCAACTGTGGGAGCAATAATAAGAAAATGGAAGACATATAAGACCACTGATAATCTCCCTCAATCTGGGGCTCAACCTAAAATATCACCCCATGGAGTCAAAGTGATCACAAGAACGGTGAGCAAAAATCCCAGAATCACACAGGGGGACCTAATGAATAACCTGCATAGAGCTGGGACCACCGTAACAAAGGTTACTATCAGTAACACACTACACTGCCAGGGACTCAGATCCTGCAGTGCCAGACGTGTCCCCCTGCTTAAGCCAATACATTTTCGGGTCTGTCTGAAGTTTGCTAGAGAGCATTTGGATTATCCAGAATAGCATTGGGAGGATGTCATATGCTCTGATGAAACCAAAGTTGAACTGTTTGGTAGAAACAAAACTCATTGTGTTTGTAGGAGACAGAATGCTGAGTTGCATCCAAAGAACACCATTCCTACTGTGAAGCATTGGGGTGGCAACATCATGCTTTGGGCTGTTTCTCTGCAAAGGGACCAGGACAACTGATCCGTGTACATGAAAGAAAGAATGGGGCCATGTATCCTGAGATTTTGAGAGCAAACCTCCTTCCATCAGCAAGGGCATTGAAGATGAAACGTGGATGGGTCTTTCAGTATGATAATGATCCCAAGCACATCACCAGGGCAATGAAGGAGAGGGTTTGTAAGAAGCATATGAACATCCTGGAGTGGCCTAGCCAGTTTCCAGATCTCAAACCCATAGAAAACCTTTGGAGGGAGTTGAAAGTCCGCATTGCCCACCGACAGGCCCAAAACATCACTGCTCTAAAGGAGATCTGCATGGAGGAATGGGCCAACATACCAACAACAGTGTGTACCAACCTTGTGAAGACTTACAGAAAACGTTTGACCTCTGTCATTGCCAACAAAGGATATATAACAAAATATTTAGATGAACTTGTGTTAATGACCAAATACTTATTTTCCACCATAATTTGAAAAATAAATCTTGCCAAATCAGACAAGGTGATTTTCTGGATTTGTTTTCTCAATTTTGACTTTCATAGTTGTGGTCTACCTATGATATCAATTACAGGCCTCTCATCTTTTTAAGTGGGAGAACTTGCATAATTGGTGGCTGACTAAATACTTTTTCCCCACTGTAAGTCTATGAGTCCGTTAAAATCACTGAGAGCACATGGATGGCATCAGGGTGTAATTACTGTGCTGTCTGTGATTAACATTTTTGCACTAATTTTTTTCCATCTGTGAATATCGTTGATGAAACATTATAGGGGAGGTCTAGAGCTAAAATTCTACTCCTAAATGCCTATCTATTTAATGTTATAATCTAATCTATTGACTAATATACTTCGATTAAAAGTGTCTATCATTCCCTCTCTATTCTATCTAACTGCTTTAATTTTTTTTACTACTTCCTTGTTTATGGCGCTTGATTTTAGAATCCAAGTGTATGCTGGGATAGTCAAATAAGTCATCATACAGGGGCTGGAGCTATGGTCACTGCCGCAGTTTCTGTCCCCTCCCTGATAGGAAGCATCATCAGTGATGCCCATTTCTGGAGCAAGGCTAGTCCTTGCTCTACTAAGCATGGTTGTCAATTCCAACGTAAACTGTCAGTATGGGTTGTAAGAAGAATACCCGGCGTGTAGGAAAAGTAGGGATTAGCACCTCCGTGAGAGTGACGTCGTACAATTTTATGACACTCTGTGTGTGCTTCATCACAAATCCTACTCTGGCAGGAGCTGCAGTAAGATTGGTGGTATTGCAAACATTGCCAGTCAAAATTTGATGAACGGCGAACGCCATGCCCCCTTCTGCCGGAGCTCTGCCAACTTTGTCAGAGCTGGGCGAAAATGGTATGAGAACACCAAAAGTCCCATAATTTTATTTCCACTACCAGTTACGACAAAATTATGTGACTTTGCCAAGCTTTTTAATCCAGAATACTGACGTAAAAGCTCTGATGAATTGGGCACATAGTTTTCTTTCTTCTAGAGGTAGCTAATGTACAGTATCAAAAATAAAAAGGCTGTAAGCTCGAGTCAGCTCATGCAGGTAGCCAGCCTGTCATCTTTAAATCTATACCCCCTGGGGCTATTTGGAGGTCTGTATCAGTAAAATGATGCACTAAACGCTATGAAGATATATTTAGAAATTAATCGATATAGGAGGATGGATCTGAAATCAACATGCTGATAGTAGATGGAGATTTAATTTAGGTTGTGGTACTTCCTCTTTAAATTTGATACTTCCTATGTTATGATTTAGCCACCAGCAAAACCTATTATGATCGATTCCCTAAAAGGTTAAACGAATGCACATTGGATGCATCTATGAAAACTTTGATGTATATCCCTCCAGCAGACACCTTTTCATCTTCAAAACCAGCATATGGTAATCACTTTCTATAAATACTGATATTTTATGTGTATGTTATTGGCTTTCATCTGCTTCGCTGCTATTCTGCAGAGTATTCACATGCATACTAAGTGATGAATGGTGATAGTAAAGGAAGGTGCCAGTGGGTGACACAGAAAATTGAGCAAGATTTGGGAGGCAAGGTGCATAATGGGATGAAGTTTGAAGGCTTTTTGATAGAGTGGGAAGTTCTATGTTCCTAAGCAATTATCTTTGATTTATTGAGCTTTTTTATTTAAAACACCAGATCTAATTTCAGATAGCAGATAGACAAGATTGTCATGTGTTACATGCTTATCATCGTGCAGGGGAACGAAAGCGACTGAGGCAGACAGGGAGAATGGGCCGTGATAAAGGCATGGAGAGAGCATCAAAGATTACCAGGGAAAATTAGGAAGATAACTGTGCTGGATGGATGAGAGAGAACTCTAAGACCGAAACAAGAAAATATAGGTCTAGGTAACTGGGTTAGACAGAATGTGTCATTCAAAGTATGTTCAGCGGCTTGTTGAATAACTTTTCTTTCTTAGGGTAAGTTCACACTACGCAAAGCCTGATCTCTTGGCATGAATGAAGCTGCAGAAAAAAATCATATTTTCCTTGCTTTTTCTTGTGTTTTTCACTGCGTTTTTGATGCGGGTTTGACATGCTAGATTTGTCTCTCGTGCTTGCTGATAAACTTAAGTGTTGAAAAAAAAGTCCTATTCCATAGAATCAGGTTTTGGCACAAAAAAAGCAGCAAAACATGATAGGCTACTTTCACACTAGCGTCGGATTCGGCCCGTCGCAGTGCGTCGGGCCGAGATTCCAACGCTAGCGTTTGATGCGCCGCACAACGGGTGCAGCAGATGCATTTCTCCGGCGCATCCGCTGCCCCATTGTGAGGTGAGGGGAGGTGGGGGCGGAGTTCCGGCCACGCATGCGCAGTCGGAAAAAGCGGTCCAACGGCAGCAAAAATGTTACATTTAATGTTTTTTGCTACCGGCGGTCCGCCACAACACGGCACAACCGTCGCACGACGGTTGCGACGTGTGTCAATACATCGCAATGCGTCGGTAATGTTACTCTATGGGGCAAAAACGCTTCCTGCAAACAACTTTGCAGGATGCGTTTTTTCCCCTAAGCGACGCATTGCAACGTATTCAAAACAACGCCAGTGTGAAAGTAGCCATACCTGCATGTTTGGTGCATTTTTTTTTTTTTTTTTTGCTGAAAGAAGTGACATGCTCTACATCTCTGGCAAAAATTAAGAGACCACTGAAAAATGTTCAGTTTGTCTGATTTTTCTCTTTATAGGTATATTTTTGGGTAAAATGTATATTGATCTTTTATTCTATAACCTTCTGACAACAAGTCTCCGGATTTCCAAGCAATATTTTTTGTATTTTTTTTCTGACAAAGAAAAATGGTCAAAATAAAAAAAACAGTGATTTCAGACCTCAAATAATGCAAAGAAAATAAGTTCATAATCATTTAGAAACAACAATACTAATGTTTTAACTCAGGAAGAGTTCAGAAATCAATATTTTGTGGAATAACCATGATTTTTAATCACAGCTTTCAAGCGTCTTGGCATGCTTTCCACCAGTCTTTCACATTGCTTCTGGTGCAAAAATGTAAGCAGTTCTTCTTTGTTTGATGGCTTGTGACTATCCATCATCCTCTTGATTACATTCCAGAGGTTTTCAATGGTTTTCTGGTCTGGAGATTGGGCTGCCCATGACAGAGTTTTGGTCTTTTAATTTTTGCCAGAGCTGTATGTCCCAAAAAACAAGCAAAGCACAAAATAGGCTTTGTTGGTACTGTAAAACGCAGCTGAATATTAACAAGAAAGACTGCAGCAGAAACGCCTAGTGTGAACTTAGCCTGCGCTCCCATTAAGTTGTTTTGGTGAGTTTTTGATGTTGCAGGTTTTTTGCACTATTTGTGCACCTATTAGATAAATTAGGCTACGTTCCCACGATGACCTTTCGGTGCATTTTTGACGCTGAGTATTTTTGCTGACTCGCAGCATCTTACAATTCCAGCACAGTGGTTGGTATTTATAGAAATCTCATGCCCCCATGCTTCTTTTTAATGCTGCATAAACTCACTGGTAATGGGAGTTTTAAAACCACTGAATGTCAATTTCTCTTGTCAATATGCTGAGCTTTCTGTGTGGATTTTCCACACAGACTTGCATTAGATGCAGAAAATCGGCAGGTGAAAAACGAACGTTTTTAGTGCATTGCCACAGCAGGAACGCATAAAAAATGCATGTAATCCACACCTAAGTACGTATGTCAATAATATTTTGTCAAAGCCGAATACCACAAAGTATCAAAAACAAAGCAGGCTAACACATTACGACTGCCGATATGCCTTTTAACTGTGGCAGTTAAGGGGCCTTATTCCTCAGCGCTGCATTTTAACGGCACTGAGAAATAAGTGTATAGCGCCCCAACGTCAGAAAATGTCTGGTGTCTTGGCTACCAGGGGTAGCCGAGACTCTGAAGAACATGATTCGGGTTGGGTTCTATCATCGCCTGTCTCGTGATCGCCGTTATTCACAGAATAACGACGATCACAAAAAAATCCAGTTTTCCATTCATTTCTCTCTCCTCTGCTCTGATATGATCTAGCATACCAGAGGAGAGAGAAATGAGGCCCTCCGGTACCTCCGCCATCCCCAGATCCTCCTGCTCTCTCACCCGGCCATTCACGTCATCTTCCTGCAAGAAAATGGCGAGCGCATGAACAGTGCACCCGCCGAGATTTGCTGGCCGGTACCCTGCAACAATAGATTTTTTTTCCGATTGGTTCATTTTGATCACTGTGATAGATCCTTACCTGTGATAGAGGCTTACCTGTGACTCATTGGTGCTGCAG
This sequence comes from Ranitomeya imitator, assembly GCF_032444005.1. NCBI lineage: Eukaryota > Metazoa > Chordata > Amphibia > Anura > Dendrobatidae > Ranitomeya > Ranitomeya imitator. The sequence continues at coordinate 734,742,747 of NC_091284.1, read as the reverse complement.
CGTACGATGCACTTCCGTGTCTGCAAGGTGCCGGTTCGTTGTTGGAAACAAGCGGGCAAGGGCTATGGCAACATGTGCACCGAATGGTGAGGCGCGATATGCAGCTAGGGAAGCTCCGGCCAGTAGCATTCCTAGGTATCGCGTGGGGCAAAAAAATGGCTGATTGGCTCCACCTACTTGTGACATCACATTCAGAATAGAGCGCAAAGGTGCTCAAAACAACAGGGGGACAGAGCTAACCAACGCGTTTCGAAGAGCCACACTTTTCTTCCTCAGGTGCCAGAGCTTCCCTAGCTGCATATCGCGCCACACCATTCGGTGCACATGTTTCCATAGCCCTTGCGCGCTTGTTTCCAACAACGAACCGGCACCTTGCAGACACAGAAGTGCATCGTACGCTGCAGCACCAATGAGTCACAGGTAAGCCTGCAGCTACACGCGATCCTACTGCTGGCAGCAGTGGAACAAGATTTCATATGGAGATGTCAGGGTTCTGGCCATCAGAGGTATTGGGTGATATTCACACAGGCACCTACCATAGTACAAGTGGAGGCTTTGGTGTATTGTGCAGCCGGACATATGTGAAGCATTTTTTTTTCCTGTCTGGTTTAGCCTTAAGCGCGGAATCAATATTGTATTACGTGGTTTAGGACTCTTGACACAGTTGGCACAACTCTGTCCACATCCCAGCAGCTAAGGAGTGTTGCAGTTTCCTAGGGTGAGCGCCAGAGTAATCTGTTTAATATATTTTTTTCTATTCTTTGCAGTTAGGGTTAGGGTTGGGGTTAGGGTTGGTGTTAGAGCAGGGTTTGATCTGGGGCTTGAGCTGGGGTTTGAGCTGGGGATAGAACTGGGGTTAGAACTGGGGTTAGAGCTAGGGATAGAGCTGGGGTTAGGGTTTTGTTGGGGTTAGGGTTGGGTTAAGGGCTGTGTTAGGGTTGGAGTTAGAACTGGAGGGTTTCCACTGTTTAGGCACATCAGGGGGTCTCCAAATGCGACATTGTGCCCACCATCGATTCCAGACAATTTTATGTTCAAAAAGAAAAACAGTGTTCCCTCCCTTCCAAGCCATGCGCCCAAACAGTGGATTTCCTACATATATGAGGTATTGTTGTACTCAGGAGAAATTGCAGAACAAATTTTTATGGTCCATTTTCTTGTTTCCCTTGTAAAAATAAAAAAGTTCGGGTCTAAAGTAAATTTTTTGTGAAAAAAATGTGTTAAATGTTATTTTCTTTCCTTGCTCAATGCTTTAGTCCTTGCGAAGCACTAGAAGGGTTAATAAACTTCTTGGCTGTGGTTTTGAGTACCTTGAGGAGTACGGTTTTCAGAATGGTGTCACTTTGGGGTATTTTCTGTCATTTTGATCCCTCAAAGTCACTTCAAATGTGAGGTGGTTCTTAAAATAAATGGTTTTGTAAATTTTGTTGGAAAAATGAGAAATCGCTGGTCAATTTTAACCCTTATAACTTCCTAACAGAAAAATATTTTTCCGAAATTATACTGATGTGAAGTAGACATGTGGGAAATGTTATTTATTATCTATTTTGTGTGACATGACTCTCTGATTTAAGGTCACAAAAATTAAAAGTTTGAAAATTGCTAAATTTTCAAAATTTTTGCGAAATTTCTATTTTTTCATAAATAAACGCAAATCATATCAAAGAAATGTTACCACTAACATGAAGTACAATATGTCACGAAAAAACAATCTCAGAATCAGTGGGATATGTTAAAGCGTTCCAGAGCTATAACCTCATAAAGTGACAGTGGTCAGAATTGTAAAAATTGGCTTGGTCATTAAGGTCAAAATTGGCTTGGTCACTAAGGGGTTAAAGGCGATATAAACTCATGTAAAAAAACGAACACAAAAATGCAATTTAAAAGTGCAAGTAACATACGGTAATTTAAATAATCGGTGCAGAAATTTTGGCGCATCAAAAACTCACCAAAAGCTCATGGTTGGGAATGCAGCCATTGGTTACTTTGTTTTTGAGTGTGTTTCTATCGTGTTTTTGATGCTGCATTTTTTGTCTCCTGTTGGTACGTCATGTTTTATATGAAGCTGCTTTGTTTGTGATATTTCCTGATGTTTGGCATTACAAGTTTATTGATACAGTCATAAGCAGATCCCATGCGCTTTTATGTGTTTCCTTAGTGGAAACGTACTAAAAACGCATTTTTAACCTGCGGATTTTCTACATCCAATACCAGTCTATGGCTAAAATCTGCACATAGAACTCAACGTACCGGCAAGAGAAATTGACATGGTGCGAAGTTGAAGCACGCATCGCAGGTCAGGTTATGCTGAGTTAAAAAAAAGTACAGAGGGAAGGAGGTTTCTATAAATCCCATCCACTTTGCTGGAACTGTAAGAAGCTGCATTTTTGATGCAGAGAAAATATGCAGCATAGCAAACTAACAAAAAGTTCATTGTGGTCACACTGCATGTGCAGCTGGTGCGGCTGCATCAGGGCCTGGAGGTGCAGGGGGCCCCTGCAGGTGGCTAACAGTGAGGGCAGTCTGACCTGAGAGGCTCCTGGCCAGATTACCCTCATGGGCAGTGGGCAGGGAATGATCCCTGCAACTCCACTGCCTACAGGAGAAAATGACAGCGGAGCAGAGCTGCAGGGATCCATACTGCTTCCTGTCCACGCTTCCTGTCTGATACAGCAGCGTGGCTGGATGACGTCAGCATTTAGCGCGTGGCTGTGTTAGAGAGAAAGCTGCCAGCCACAAATATGCTGTGGCTGCCAGGGGACATGCAGAGAGGTGAATGTGTGTGTGTGGCTGTGGGGAACGTGCAGAGAGGTGAGTGGTGTATGTGTGTGTGGAGAGGGCAGGGAACTTGCGGAGAGGTGAATGGTGCTGTGTCTCTGTGTGTGTATCTGTGTGTGGAGAGGGCAATGATGGGGGTGATGGAGAGGGCAATGATGGGGTGGCAATGATGTGGTGGTGAAAAGGACTGTGATATGGTGATAGAAAGGGCAATGATGGGGTGGTGGGTGAAAAGAGAATGATGGAGGTGGTAGGAAGGGCAATGATGGGGGTGGTGGGGAGGAAGCAATAATGGAGGTGGTGGAAAGGACGATGGTGGTGGTGGGGGGAGAAAGAAATGATGGGGTTGTGGAAAGGGCAATGATGGGGGTGGTAGGGGAGAAGGCAGTGATGGAGGTGGTCGAAAGAGCAATGATGGGAGTGTTGGGGGAAGCAATGATAGAGGTGGTTGAAGGGGCAATGATGGGGTGATGGGAGAGAAGGCAACGATGGGGGTGGTGGAGGAGAAGGCAATGATGGAGGTGGTCAAAAGGGCAATGATGGGGGTGGAGAGGGAGGGCAATGATTGGGGTGGTGGAGAGGGCAATGATGGAGGTGGTGGAGAGGGTAATGATGGAGAGGCAATGATGGGGGTGGTGGAGATGGCAATGATGGAGGTAATGGAGAGGGCATTTCATTGTGATGCTATCAGGGACTTAACAATTATTGGGGAGTGGGAGAGAAGGCAATGCATAGGACACTTTATAATGAACGGAAAGGTGGGAGAAGACGCTGTCAGGGACTTGTAATGAGTTGGGAGGTGGCGAAAGATGTTCAGTACCTGATGGTGTCTTCTCTCACCCCCAAATTCATTATGATGCTATCAAGGACTTATAATGAATGATGGGGACATAGGACAGGGACTAAGGCTATGTGCACATGTTCAGGATTTGAAGGACAAAATTCTGCTGCATAGCCTAATGTGATGGCAGGAAGAAAGTTGTGTGTTGTTACATATTTTCCCCCATTAATATGGGTGAAATACGCTGCAAGAATTGAAAATATGCAGATTTTAATCTGCTGCAAATCTGCAAGTAAAAAATAAACAGCGTGTGCATGAGACTTCAGGGATCTTATTCACTTTTCCTGTGGAGGACAGTGGAGCCTCTTAAAGTTAGAGGTCTGTGAGAGCCAGAAATCTTGCATGTTTTTAGGTGACCAAATACTTATTTTCCACCATAATTTGTAAAATAAAGCGTGCCAAATCAGACAAGGTGATTTTCTGGATTTGTTTTCTCATTTTTAGGGCTCATACTCACTTGTGAGCAACTCGGATGAGTCTCGCATGTTAAAACCCGGCGCTGCTGCCGGCACTCAGATCGAAGTGTGCGGCCACATAGGAATACATGCAGCCACACCCTCCGCTCCTGAGTGCAGGGTGCAGTGCCGGGTATTGCCGTGTGAGACTCATCCGAGTTGCTCGCAAGTGAGTATGAGCCCTGAGTCTCATAGTTGTGGTCTACTTATGATGTTAATTACAGGCCTCTCTCATCTTTTTAAGTGGGAGAACTTGCACAATTGGTGGCTGACTAAATACTGGTTTTCCCCACTTTACGTAAACATTAAAAAACCCATCAAGATCTACAAATATGTTTATAACAAAGCACTGATGGAAATAAAATATCAGTTGTTGATGATTCATTCTCTTTACTATACAAAGAAGATGTCAATAGTGATGAAAAATTCTAAGTGATTTCCAGAATAAAACTAGAGCCTTTATAAAATACCAATAATTTCTACCTGAAATTTGTATTTGGCTCTAGAGAAAAAATTCAATCTTTACTGCTGAGTTTAGTATGCAAAGAAACTCCCCTAGCCACTCATCCATAATAGTACCCCATAAACCTACACATCTAGTAGCCAGGTGCATTTGCTCAAATTGAGAAATTACATGAAAAAAAAAATAGTTATTAGTAAGCAAACCCTGCTGCCATTGCTTGGGTTGTCCGGTCTCTAATGCCCCGAGGCAGCACAGCTTGCCAAAATCAGAGCACATGCTGGCAATAGTCATTCTGTATACTTCCAATAACATTTCTTGTCTACAAGCCAAACGTCCATCTGCAACGGAGACCAAAGTCATTCCCAGCATAAAACAATGAGAAACTTTAGGGTCAAACAGCAGCCAGACTCCGAGAGCTAAACCGCTGTGAATGAAGGCGTATGCTCTGCTATCAATTCTTGGCAAATCTGGTAGGAAAACATCAATTATTGCAACACTAAAAATAAATAATAAACACATAGAAGGAAATAATGATACATTTGAACGAAAGTGAGTCACAAATGTACACATGTATGAAGACTAATATACCTAGACTACAGTTGTGGGCTGAGCCATAGGACTAGAGAGAGAAGAGGAACATGGAGTCAATGAGGAATACAAGGACCAGAAGTCACAGGGGAGAGAGGAGTGAATCAGGACAGACTCCTCTCCCAGCACAGAAAAAGACAACATTTTGTGAGGATAAAGAGAAGCTGATGCATTATTCATGGCGCTGCGATGGGTGTCTGACAGTGCTCAGCGCTCGGGGAGCTGTGAGCTCTGCTGTCTCACTCTCTCTCTTTATCTCCCTTCACAGCTTGTAATTCAGACCAAATATCAGAGGAGTCTCGAAGATTAATTTGTGAAGATTTGCATGGCGGAGGGAAAGGGAGGAGAGGCGGGAGTATGTGTATGAGTGTATACATTGCTATGATTGTGTTTGTCTACTTTATACGCTATACCACTTAATGCAGAGTCCCAGTGCATCTCATCATAGACAGTAATGTAATTATATACCTATCTGCCACATAGGAATGTGTTATGGATTATTAATGCTTTTTGTTTATCCTACCAGTTTCTCCCCGACTAAACAGAAATGAAACACTTTAATCATAGTGGATGCTTTCCTGAAACGGAAAGTACTTGCAAGCAGCATAATACAAAGAATAGCTGGTTTACCCAGAATCCTTTGCAGTAGGCGGAGCTATGCAAATCATCTCTTTCCACCCCAGTCTAATCCACAGCGCTTGGAACCGCCAAGCGTGCAATGCTGCGGATTAGTTTCTAAATTTACACAGCCAACCAATTCCTACCTGTGGACACGTGTTTCGGGCTTTAGGCCCTCATCAGCACAGGGCTGGAATTGGTTGGCTGTATGGAGTGGGGCTCGGTGAGCAAGCGATACACACATGCTAGCCACCTTAGGGAGAGACCCAAGTTGGGCTAAATGTAGCGGGACGAAAGAGACCGAAAAGCCCTCTACTTAAAGGAAATACATAGTGGATGCTTTCCTGAAACGGAAAGTACTTGCAAGCAGCATAATACAAAGAATAGCTGCTTTACCCAGAATCCTTTGCAGTAGGCGGAGCTATGCAAATCATCTCTTTCCACCCCAGTCTAATCCACAGCGCTTGGAACCGCCAAGCGTGCAATGCTGCGGATTAGTTTCTAAATTTACACAGCCAACCAATTCCTACCTGTGGACACGTGTTTCGGGCTTTAGGCCCTCATCAGCACAGGGCTGGAATTGGTTGGCTGTATGGAGTGGGGCTCGGTGAGCAAGTGATACACACATGCTAGCCACCTTAGGGAGAGACCCAAGTTGGGCTAAATGTAGCGGGACGAAAGAGACCGAAAAGCCCTCTACTTAAAGGAAATACATAGTGGATGCTTTCCTGAAACGGAAAGTACTTGCAAGCAGCATAATACAAAGAATAGCTGGTTTACCCAGAATCCTTTGCAGTAGGCGGAGCTATGCAAATCATCTCTTTCCACCCCAGTCTAATCCACAGCGCTTGGAACCGCCAAGCGTGCAATGCTGCGGATTAGTTTCTAAATTTACACAGCCAACCAATTCCTACCTGTGGACACGTGTTTCGGGCTTTAGGCCCTCATCAGCACAGGGCTGGAATTGGTTGGCTGTATGGAGTGGGGCTCGGTGAGCAAGCGATACACACATGCTAGCCACCTTAGGGAGAGACCCAAGTTGGGCTAAATGTAGCGGGACGAAAGAGACCGAAAAGCCCTCTACTTAAAGGAAATACATAGTGGATGCTTTCCTGAAACGGAAAGTACTTGCAAGCAGCATAATACAAAGAATAGCTGGTTTACCCAGAATCCTTTGCAGTAGGCGGAGCTATGCAAATCATCTCTTTCCACCCCAGTCTAATCCACAGCGCTTGGAACCGCCAAGCGTGCAATGCTGCGGATTAGTTTCTAAATTTACACAGCCAACCAATTCCTACCTGTGGACACGTGTTTCGGGCTTTAGGCCCTCATCAGCACAGGGCTGGAATTGGTTGGCTGTATGGAGTGGGGCTCGGTGAGCAAGCGATACACACATGCTAGCCACCTTAGGGAGAGACCCAAGTTGGGCTAAATGTAGCGGGACGAAAGAGACCGAAAAGCCCTCTACTTAAAGGAAATACATAGTGGATGCTTTCCTGAAACGGAAAGTACTTGCAAGCAGCATAATACAAAGAATAGCTGGTTTACCCAGAATCCTTTGCAGTAGGCGGAGCTATGCAAATCATCTCTTTCCACCCCAGTCTAATCCACAGCGCTTGGAACCGCCAAGCGTGCAATGCTGCGGATTAGTTTCTAAATTTACACAGCCAACCAATTCCTACCTGTGGACACGTGTTTCGGGCTTTAGGCCCTCATCAGCACAGGGCTGGAATTGGTTGGCTGTATGGAGTGGGGCTCGGTGAGCAAGCGATACACACATGCTAGCCACCTTAGGGAGAGACCCAAGTTGGGCTAAATGTAGCGGGACGAAAGAGACCGAAAAGCCCTCTACTTAAAGGAAATACATAGTGGATGCTTTCCTGAAACGGAAAGTACTTGCAAGCAGCATAATACAAAGAATAGCTGGTTTACCCAGAATCCTTTGCAGTAGGCGGAGCTATGCAAATCATCTCTTTCCACCCCAGTCTAATCCACAGCGCTTGGAACCGCCAAGCGTGCAATGCTGCGGATTAGTTTCTAAATTTACACAGCCAACCAATTCCTACCTGTGGACACGTGTTTCGGGCTTTAGGCCCTCATCAGCACAGGTCTGGAATTGGTTGGCTGTATGGAGTGGGGCTCGGTGAGCAAGCGATACACACATGCTAGCCACCTTAGGGAGAGACCCAAGTTGGGCTAAATGTAGCGGGACGAAAGAGACCGAAAATCCCTCTACTTAAAGGAAATACATAGTGGATGCTTTCCTGAAACGGAAAGTACTTGCAAGCAGCATAATACAAAGAATAGCTGGTTTACCCAGAATCCTTTGCAGTAGGCGGAGCTATGCAAATCATCTCTTTCCACCCCAGTCTAATCCACAGCGCTTGGAACCGCCAAGCGTGCAATGCTGCGGATTAGTTTCTAAATTTACACAGCCAACCAATTCCTACCTGTGGACACGTGTTTCGGGCTTTAGGCCCTCATCAGCACAAGGCTGGAATTGGTTGGCTGTTACACGTGGTCCACATTGGTTGACACGTGTCCACAGGTAGGAATTGGTTGGCTGTGTAAATTTAGAAACTAATCCGCAGCATTGCACGCTTGGCGGTTCCAAGCGCTGTGGATTAGACTGGGGTGGAAAGAGATGATTTGCATAGCTCCGCCTACTGCAAAGGATTCTGGGTAAACCAGCTATTCTTTGTATTATGCTGCTTGCAAGTACTTTCCGTTTCAGGAAAGCATCCACTATGTATTTCCTTTAAGTAGAGGGCTTTTCGGTCTCTTTCGTCCCGCTACATTTAGCCCAACTTGGGTCTCTCCCTAAGGTGGCTAGCATGTGTGTAACACTTTAATCAGTAATTTATATATTTAATGCTAATATAATAATGTAGGATTTTGTTTCTCGGTGTGTAGTTCTGACTTCTTGGCGGTCACCCAGTTTTTTTAAAAGGTCTGTCTTTTTTTTCAGAAACAGCACCTATCAAACAGTTTTTTTCTCATCCCGACAATCCCTTTAACTGGAACCTGTCATGTAAAATAACGCTATACACTGCATATGCTGGCAAGGCTTTGTGGGCAGAAGAGGCCAGTTGCCGCAGCTTTGGCAGTGATGCAGCAGAAAATGCAAGTGCCAGCTCACCGACTGGTGTGCGACGTCATTACGTGCTGGAACTCCACACTGCACATGCTGGCGAGGCTTTGTGAGCAGGAGAGGCCAGTGGTTGAGTACCAACTCCAACACATCCATCATTATTTTGGTCAGCTTCCGCAGATAACATCTGAAGAGTGGGCATGGATGTCTGACATTTGTGTGGTTCTACAAGACTTTGAGGACTCCACAAAGATTGTGAGTGGCAATGATGCCATAATCGGTCCAACTGTGATGGTGTGATTTGCTATGTGGGTATCATTTTTGTACCATCACAGCAAGTATGCCACTTTTGTGCCTATTTAAATAGATGCTGCTGAAACTTACAATGCAGACTAGGTGGAGATGGAGGAAGATATGAGACAGGGAGATAAAGCCCAGCCTCATCTAATCTACTCAGTGTGGATTGGGTAACAGTGATGAGGTGGAAGCTGGGAAGGAAGAGGAACAGGAGTTGGTTGTTAGCACAACAGAGGCTAGCACCCACACAAGCTTCATCCCAACTCTCTTACAAGGATGGGCTGAGGAAAGGAATGAGGAAGAAAAGAGAAAGGAGGAGATGGTGGAGACAAGGAAGTGTTTGCTGTAGGGAGCTTGGCACATATGGCAAAATTAATGTACCGCTGTCTTTACCATGCCCCTTGCGTTATATTAATCTTGGGCAAAAAAAGAGTACTGGTTGGTCACCTTGCTAGACCTATGATACAAGGAGAAACTTCCAACTCTCCTTCCTGAGGTTCAGAGGTCTACTAAAATGGTGCTATACTAGAAGGCCATTGTGAAAAATGTGTTGAAAAAAAATTCCATCAGCAGTAGGGGTTAAGCTTCTTTGCCCAACCAAGGAGGAGAGGCGTGGGAGACACACACCAGGTAGAACAGTGGCAGGGGTACACTGTCAAAGGCCTGGGCCAATTTCATGTCACCCTCCCCGCATTCCATCTCCGATGATAGGGTATTTTTAACAAGGAGAGAAAGTTTTTAAAGATGGTCAAGCAATACTGGGCTGACAAAACCAGCATACTCCCTAAACCCTCTGCGACTTTCAATTATTGGGTCTCAAAGCTTGGCATCTGGCATCAGCTGACCCTCTATGCTTTGGAGATGTTGTGCTGCCCTACTGCTAGCGTCTTATCTAAGCGGGTTTTTAGAGCTGTCGGGGGGTCATAACTGACAATTGCTTTCACCTGTCAACAGAAAATGCTTAACAGGCTTACTCTGAGAAGAATTAACAAAACCTGGATTAACCTTGACTTTTCCATACCACTAGGTGACAGCAGCACATAAAGTGGTTTTAATCTTCAATATTTGAGTGAGGCCCACCAGTTGTTGCCTTAAAGGGCGTATGGGTGATACTCCCTATAATTTTTTTCCTGGCTTTGCACCGTGTTTACAGTCTTTATAAGTGTGGAAGCACCAAAACTACATTTTCTTAATTTTTCTATGAGGCCCGCCAGTTTGTGCCTTAAATAGTGTATGGATGACCCTCCTTAGCCCCCTAACAACCAGGAGTATTTTTGGCTTTGCATTTTCATTTTTTGCTCCCCTTTCTTCCCAGAGCCATAACTTTTTTATTTTTTGGTCAAAATGGCTGTGTGAGGGCTTGTTTTTTGAGGGACAAGTTGTACTTGTGAACAACACCATTGGTTTTATAATAGAAAACGGAAAAAAAATTCCAAGTGCGGTGAAATTGCATAAAAGTGCCATCCCACACTTGTTTTTAATTTGGCTTTTTTACTCTGTTCACTAAATGCTAAAAATGACCTGCCATTATGATTCTCCAGGTCATTACAAGTTCATAGACACCAAAAATGTTTGGGGCTATTTTTTATGTAAGTGGTGAAAAAAAATTCAAAATTTTGTAAAAAAAAAAAAAAAGTTGCCTTTTTCCGAGACCCGTAGAGTCTCCACTTTTCAGGATTTGGGGCTGGGTGAGGGCTTACTTTTTACATGCCGATTGACACTTTTATTGATGCCATTTTAGTGCAGATATATTCTTTTGATCGCATGTTATTGCATTTTATTGCAATGTTGCAGTGACCAAAAAAATGTAATTCTGGCATTTCGATTTTTTTATTACTATGTCATTTACTAATTGGATTCATTATTTTTATATATTGATTGATTGGGTGATTGTTAAGGTGGCAATACCAAATATGTGTATATTTGATTTTTTTATTTTAAACGGGGCGAACGGGGGTGATTTGAACTTTTATATTTTTTATTTTTTTATATTTTTAAAAACTTTTCTTTTACTTTTTACTTTCTACAATAGTCTCCATGGGAGACTTGAAGCTACACTTGTCCGATCGGCTCTGCTACATAGAGCAGGGCTGCAGCCTTGCTGTATGTAGCAAATATGCTCACTTGCAATGACCCCAGGTTGTCTTGCCAACCCATTCTTCAACCCACGGTCATGTGACACGGGCGCCGATGGGAGGAGGTTAAGACATGCTTCCTGTGCGTCCATGTTAAATGCCGGTCAGCATTTGATAGCGGCATTTAACATGTTAACATACGCGGGTGAATCGCGATTCCACCCGCGGCTGTTAAGGGCACATGACAGCTGATCAGACCAAACAGTCTGTCTGTCATTGGACGTTAAGGGGTTAGAACTTTTTTTCTGGCTTTGCAATGTGTGCACAGCCTTTATGTATGTAGAAGTACCACAACTACACTTTCTTATTCTTTGAATGAGGCACTCCAGTTGTTGCCTTCAAGGATGTATGGATGACCCTGCTTGTAATTTTCAGCAGGCTTTACATTTAAGCATAGCCTTTATGAGTCTAGGAGTACCACTATATGACAATTTGGACACAATGTGTATGAGGCCCTCCTTTATGTCTAATGCAGGGTGTGTCAAAGTCCCTATTCCATCAAATATTTTCTTCCTTCCTTCATAAATTACACTGACGTTTCCCATTTTTTTGTGTAAATCAAGTTTATTAAAGGAAGTTGCATATAACAATACTTTGCAAGTTAGAATAGTACAAACAGAAACATCAGGTACCTTTTAACAGTGTCAAGCATTATAATTCAGAAAAGGCATAGTAAAGTTTTCAAAATCAACCCATGAAATAATTTCTTTATCTCCTTAAATATAAAGAGTGCTATTCTAAGAACTTTTCAAAGGAGAATCTGTGAACAATAAACACTTTCTAGAAATCGGGACTAGGAACGTCTTCCCGTTTATTATATAGTAATCTATTACTTTTGGCAATGGGGTTCCTGGCCACTATAGGTCCAATTCTCCAAGACCTATTCTGTTGATTAAGACATTTCCCATTTTTTAATAACAATTTCAATTTGGTTTACTTAATTTATTTTTTTTTAAATCCTTTAAAAAATTTTTTGCCTTAAATGCAAGTCATTATACAGGAAAGAATGTTTCTTAACATTTTTTTTCCTGTAAACTCCAATTTATCTTCGATTTTGAAAGTTTTATTGGCCATCCTCAATGTGGAGTAAAAGTGTGACACCATTGTTCTCAGCAAAGATCTTGGATTTACAAATGCTTCCAGGGGTATTCCCCTTGCTGTTCTCCTTCCGTTCAGCACTATTTCTATCCATTTCAACATTTTCACTGCCCCCCCCCCCCCCCCAGACCTACTTGTAGGGTCTGCCAGACAAATGCTCAGAATTCCCATTGACTCCAATTGTACTAGTTACTCAAAAAGAGCATCCGAGCATTAGGAATAGCTTGGTTTGAGTAACGAGCATCTGAACATTTTAGTGCTCGCTCATCCCTAGTACACATGCAATGAGAGAAAGAGATCATCAGCATTCCTATGTACAGTACGTGTGTCATTTACAACAACATGTTCTTTTGAGAAATGTCTGCACAGGGGAAAATCATATGACTGATGCTTTAAATAATTAAAAAAAATATAGCCTCCTTTATAGAAACACAATATATTGCAGTCATCATATTACATAGCACTGTGTACTAACAATTGCTCATTTTGCCTTTCTACCTAACTAGTTCTTCTCTTTTCCATTAGGTCTATAACATCATGTGATCAAAAACAGACTACCTGAATCCTCTGAACCCTGAAGCTCTATGTAGAAAAAGGAAGTCTTTTTTTACTGCATGAGTCAGCATTAAAATTACAATTCGACTTCCCTGCACTGGAAAGTACCAGGCAGGTTGGATGAGCAGAGAAACTGGGTTGGGAGTTGAATAGGGGTTATCACTCAAGAAGGGAAAAGAGACTCCCTGTTTATTCATAGCTTTTAGAAGGATTCAGATAGTCTGGTACAGAGGGGAGAGGACCCTATCCTTGCGGACTTACATTCTATGGGATAGTGGGGAAGAGACAGAAGGTAGGGGTGAGGCGGTGGCTCTGGCGGCGGTGAGGCGGCAGCTCTGGCGATGGCAAGGCGGTGGCTCTGGCGATAGCGAGGCGACAGAATGGTTATTGCAGGCTGTAGGCTTTCTTGAAGAGATGGGTTTTCAGGTTCCGTCTGAAGGATCCGAGGGTGGTGGATAGTCGGACGTGTTGGGGCGTGGAATTCCAGAGGATGGGGGATATTCGGGAGAAATCTTGGAGGCTATGTGCACACGTATTCTGGTCCACTGCGGATTTTTCCGCAGCGGATTTGATAAATCTGCAGGGCAAAAACGCTGCGTTTTTGCTGCAGATTTATTGCGGATTTACCACGGTTTTTCTGCGGATTTCACTGCAGTTTTACAATTGCGGTTTTCTATAGGAGCAGCTGTAAGACCGCTGCGGAATCCGCAGAAAGAAGTGACATGCTGCGGAATGTAAACAGCTGCGTTTCCGCGTGGTTTTTTCCACAGCATGTGCACAGCGATTTTTGTTTCCCTTAGGTTTACATTGTAATGTAAACTCATGGGAAACTGCTGCGGATCCGCAGCTGCGGAAATGCTGCGGATCCGCAGCGTTTTCCGCATCGTGTGCACATACCCTTATATTTCATACAGCGCTAGATAGCATAAAAGCCGGTAATTCAATTGCCGGCTTTTGCTATCTCTTTATCAAACCCGACAGGATATGAGACATAGTTTACATACAGTACACCATTACATATCCCTTTTTTTTTGCATATTCCTCACTAATAATGTTAGTAGTGTGTGTGTGTAAAATTTGGGGGCTCTAGCTGTTAAAGTCAAGGGTTAAATCATGGAAATAACTGCCGTGGGCTCCCGCACAATTTTCTCCACCAGAGTGGGAAAGCCAGTGACTGAGGGCAGATATTAATAGCCTGGAGAGGGTCCATGGTTATTTCACCCCCCCCGGCTAAAAACATCTGCCTATATATATATATATATATATATATGTGTGTGTGTCTCAATGATTATATATATATATATATATATATATCATTGAGACACACATATATATATATATATATATATATATATAGTATATACCTATACTATGTGTACACATTTATTTGCTCTAGTATATTCTAACCTGTACTGTACACGGCGCTGAATTACCAGCTTTTCTATAGAACACCGCTGCGTATTTCTCGCAAGTCACGCGCATGGTCTGTGTGTAATCCGTATTTTTCTCGCCCCCATAGACTTTCATTGGCGGATTTTTTGCGCAATATGCTGACAAACGCAGCATGCTGCGATTTTCTACACACGTAAAATACAGCAGCGAAATATACGTCAGATAGGAGCTGCCCCATAGAGAATCATTGGTCCGTGTGCAATGCGTAGTTTTTGCGCCTCTCATACGTCCGTAAAACTCCCTAGTGTGACGCCGGCCTCACAGCACCACTCTTGCCTATGTTAAATGTCCAGTATTGCATTTTAGCATTTTAAACCGATTCAAATGAACAAGGCTTAGAAGTAATCTTAGATGCTGATTCTATGGGAAAAAAGCAGGCACCTTCTTTTTCTATAGTTATAGGTTTAATCATTTGTGGGAAAAAAAGAAAACTTTAAAATGCAATGGGTTGAATAACAAACTTCAAGAGAACTGGTTATAAAACAATCTGCACATAACAAGCCGCTGCATTTAGAATTCCCCTTTAAGTATTTGGTGAATTGGGAGCTAGTGAACTACTTTTCTTTAGGGAGAATAAATAAAGAATGAGATACATTTATTTTCTCACAAAGGTCACAAAAGTCATAGCAATATGTCATATATTCTTCAGAACCAAGCTATTATTCAACATACGGTAAATATATCCTTTAAATTGTGCCTGGCTAATGAACTGATTCATATTTATACACTAGAAGCGAGAGATCACGTCTACAGCATTTATGTTAGAACCTTGTGTATCCAGTGTAGATTGGTGCCAACAGGTCACCCACTAGAGATAAGACATTATATTCTGCTAGTTTAGCCTTGTGCAAGTGCTTGCAGCTATAATTTGTGTGTGAAATAACACGGGAAAAGTGAGAGTTTGTAGGTGGCTGCGCAAATAGGTCACCAGTGGTCACTGAAGCACAGGTGGGAGCATAGATTACAAGCGGATTAATAAAGCGCACTGATGCTGAGGAGGAATAGGCTCAAAATGCCATTCTCCAGCATCGGTGACAATTCATTTCTGCACTTTCACTTGAGAAGTAATTCGTCTTCTGTGCGTAAAAGGTTAACGCTGATCTCCCGTAAATTTAAATTATAAATACTACATACAAGTGCCGTACTGGATTTACATCTCAGAAGACACAGATTTACTAGAGTTTTAGACCTAGTGATGTGAGACTTTTATTTCTTTGATCCTACAACATAAAACTTGTAGTGCCCTCTAGACCGTATCCTTCTCCAGTGTCCTCTTCTCCATCATATATGGCTATTCTGACAAAGTCACTGGCAAAGTACTGGAGGGGAGATATGTTTCACTGAGGCTGTTAGCTTCAGTGATTTGAAACCTAAAAGTTTTGCTCCAGCACACTAAGTGCTGAGGGGGTAATCAGCCATATTAAAGGGCTGGGTTTTTTTTTGTGGACAGCTAAGGTGTGGGTGGGAGCAGGTATGGACTGGGGCTGAAATACATCACTGGCATTTGAAATCACACAGGCCCATGCTGTCCCCATCTCCAAGCACCAGATGGGATATCTTATTAATATTACCATGGATAGAGGAAGCAAGATTTACTGCAAGACCAATATTTCTAATGATACCCGTGGCCTGCTGGGGTAAGTAGCAGAGTCAGCGACTTTGTATTCCGTCACAACTCTTAACAGTATGAGTGTCTTGAGATCACCGATTCTGTTAACAACGTAACAGACAAGGTGTCCCACGACCAGACAGGCCCTTCAGGCATTTGCCAGAATTGCCAGATGTCCAGTCCGGCCCTGGGTGGGAGGTCTGTCCACCATAACTCCGCAACAGGGTGTGGTTTAGGATATATATACTCAGCTTTCTGATGCATTCAGT
Source organism: Ranitomeya imitator (assembly GCF_032444005.1). Classification (NCBI taxonomy): domain Eukaryota; kingdom Metazoa; phylum Chordata; class Amphibia; order Anura; family Dendrobatidae; genus Ranitomeya; species Ranitomeya imitator. The sequence goes on along the minus strand of NC_091284.1, from coordinate 734,726,498 downwards.
GTTCAGTAGTCCTGGAGAGTGGAACTCCAGTGCTATGTATCCTGATAAGTAAAGCTGAACCATTGTATGCGGATTTTTTCCCTCAGCGGGTAGATCCCCACAACAACATGCACTGTACTGTTTGTTATGTTTGTTTTTTTCCTTAGGCCAGAAAGGCCTTGTTTATTTTTGCTAACTCTGCACTGGCATATGCAGCACCCTTAACCCCTTCCCGACCTTTGACGCACCGTATGTGTCATGAAAACCCGTGCCAATCCGACCTGTCACGCAGCATATGCGTCATGGCCGGATTGGGCTCCTGCAGGCCGGGTGAAAGGGTTAACTCCAATTTCACCCAGCCTGCAGGGACAGGAGGAGTTGTACTTTAGCCCAGGGGGGGTGGCTTCACCCCCCGTAGCTACAATCGCTCTGATTGGCTGTTGAAAGTGAAACTGCCAATCAGAGCGATTTGTAATATTTCACCTAAAAAACTGGTGAAATATTACAATCCAGCCATGGCCGATGTTGCAATATCATCGGCCATGGCTGGAAACACTGATGATAAAACCTGTCACAGTGATCAAAATAAAAAATCAGTAAATGACCCCCCCCCCCTTTGTCACCCCCATAGGTAGGGACAATAATAAAATAAAGAATTTTTTTTTTCCATTAAGGTTGGAGTTGGAGTTAGAACTAGGGTTCTGGTCCTCTGCGGATTTTTCCGCAGCGGATTTGATAAATCCGCAGTGCTAAACCGCTGTGTATTTATCGTGGATTTACCGCAGTTTTTCTGCGCATTTCACTGCGGTTTTACAACTGCAATTTTCTATTGGAGCAGTTGTAAAACCGCTGCGGAATCCGCGGAAAGAAGCGACATGCTGCGGAATATAAACCGCTGCATTTCCTTGCAGTTTTTCTGCAGCATGTGTACAGCGATTTTTGTTTCCCATAGGTTTACATTGAACTGTAAACTCATGGGAAACTGCTGCGGATCCGCAGCGTTTTCCGCAGCGTGTGCACATACCTTTAGAATTAGGCTATGTGCACACGGTGCGGATTTGGCTGCGGATCCGCAGCAGTGTTCCATCAGGTTTACAGTACCATGTAAACATATGGAAAACCAAATCCACTGTGCCCATGGTGCGGAAAATACCATGCGGAAACGCTGCGTTGTATTTTCTGCAGCATGTCAATTCTTTGTGCGGATTCCGCAGCGTTTTACACCTGTTCCTCAATAGGAATCCACAGGTGAAATCCGCACAAAAAACACTGGCAATCCGCGGTAAATCCGCAGGTAAAACGCAGTGCCTTTTACCCGCAGATTTTTCAAAAATGGTGCTGAAAAATCTCACACGAATCCGCAACGTGGGCACATAGCCTTAGGGTTAGGGTTGGGTTGGAATTAGGGTTGTGGTTAAGGTTAGGGGTGTTGGGGTTAGGGTTGTGGTTAGGGGTGTGTTGGGGTTAGGGTTGTGATTAGGGTTACGGCTACAGTTGGGATAAGGGTTAGGGGTGTGTTGGAGTTAGAATTGAGGGGTTTCCACTGTTTAGGCACATCAGGGGTTCTCCAAACGCAACATGGAACCACCATTGATTCCAGCCAATCTTGTATTCAAAAAGTCAAATGGTGCTCCCTCACTTCTGAGCCCCGACGTGTGCCGAAACAGTGGTTTACCCCCACATATGGGGTACCAGCATACTCAGGACAAACTGCGCAACAATTATTGGGGTCCAATTACTCCTGTTACCCTTGAGAAAATAAAAAATTGCTTGCTAAAACATCATTTTTGAGGAAAGAAAAATTATTTTTTATTTTCACGGCTCTGCGTTGTAAACGTCTGTGAAGCACTTGTGGGTTCAAAGTGCTCACCACATATCTAGATAAGTTCCTTGGGGGGTCTAGTTTACAAAATGGGGTCACTTGTGTGGGGTTTCTACTGTTTAGGCACACCATGGGCTCTGCAAACGCAACGTGACGTCCGCAGACCATTCCATCAAAGTCTGCATTTCAAAAGTCACTACTTCCCTTCTGAGCCCCGATGTGTGCCCAATCAGTGGTTTACCCCCACACATGGGGTATCAGCGTACTCAGGAGAAATTGGACAACAACTTTTTGTGTCCAATTTCTCCTGAAACCCTTGGGAAAATAAAAAATTCTGGGCTAAAAAATTATTTTTGAGGAAAGAAAACGTATTTATTATTTTCACGGCTCTGCGTTATAAACTTCTGTGAAGCACTTGGGGGTTGAAAGTGCTCACCACATATCTAGATAAGTTCATTTCGGGGTCTAGTTTCAAAAATGGGGTCACTTGTGGGGGGTTTCTACTGTTTAGCCACATCAGGGGCTCTGCAAACGCAACGTGATGCCCGTAGAGCATTCCATCAAAGTCTGCATTTCAAAATGTCACTACTTCACTTCCGAGCCCCGGCATGTGCCCAAACAGTAGTTTACCCCCACATATGGGGTATCACTGTACTCAGGAGAAACTGGACAACAACTTTTGGGGTCAAATTTCTCCTGTTACCCTTGGGAAAATAAAAAATTGCGGGCTAAAAAATCATTTTTGAGAAAAGAATTTTTTTTTTTTTCATGGCTCTGCGTTATAAACTTCTGTGAAGCACTTGAGGGTTCAAAGTGCTCACCACACATCTAGATTAGTTCCTTTGGGGGTATAGTTTCCAAAATGGGGTCATTTGTGTGGGATCTCCAATGTTTAGGCACACAGGGGCTCTCCAAACGCGACATGGTGTCCGCTAATGATTGGAGCTAATTTTAAATTTAAAAAGCCAAATGGCGTGTCTTCCCTTCTGAGCCCTGCCGTGCGCCCAAACAGTGGTTTACCCCACATATGGGGTATCTGCATACTCAGGACAAACTGTACAACAACATTTGTGGTCCAATTTCTCCTTTTACCATTGGCAAAATAGGAAATTCCAGGCTAAAAAATCATTTTTGAGGAAAGAAAAATTATTTTTTATTTTCATGGCTCTGCGTTATAAACTTCTGTGAAGCACCTGGGGGTTTAAAGTGCTCACTATGCATCTAGATAAGTTCCTTGGGGCGTCTAGTTTCCAAAATGGGGTTACTTGTGGGGGAGCTCCAATTTTTAGGCACACAGGGGCTCTCCAAATGTGACATGGTGTCCGCTAAAGAGTGCAGCCAATTTTTCATTCAAAAAGTCAAATGGCGCCCCTTCCCTTCCAAGCCCTGCCGTGCGCCCAAACAGTGGTTTACCCCCACATATGAGGTATCAGCGTACTCAGGACAAATTGGACAACAACTTTCGTGGTTCAGTTTCTCCTTTTACCATTGGGAAAATAAAAAAATTGTTGCTGAAAGATCATTTTTGTGACTAAAAAGTTAAATGTTCATTTTTTCCTTCCATGTTGCTTCTGCTGCTGTGAAGCACCTGAAGGGTTAATAAACTTCTGGAATGTGGTTTTGTGCACCTTGAGGGGTGCAGTTTTTAGAATGGTGTCACTTTTGGGTATTTTCAGCCATATACACCCCTCAAACTGACTTCAAATGTGAGGTGGTCCCTAACAAAAATGGTTTTGTAAATTTCGTTGTAAAAATGAGAAATCGCTGGTCAAATTTTAACCCTTATAACTTCCTAGCAAAAAAAAAATTTGTTTCCAAAATTGTGCTGATGTAAAGTAGACGTGTGTGAAATGTTATTTATTAACTATTTTGTGTCACATAACTCTCTGGTTTAACAGAATAAAAATTCAAAATGTAAAAATTGCGAAATTTTAAAAATTTTCGCCAAATTTCCGTTTTTATCACAAATAAACACAGAATTTATTGACCTAAATTTACCACTAACATGAAGCCCAATATGTCACGAAAAAACAATCTCAGAACCGCTAGGATCCATTGAAGCGTTCCTGAGTTATTAACTCATAAAGGGACACTGGTCAGAATTGCAAAAAACGGCAAGGTCTTTAAGGTCAAAATAGGCTGGGTCATGAAGGGGTTAATAAACTAGTGAGAGATTTAAAGAGACAGCGTTTTTTGTGCCTACCTCCGTGGGCAGCCGAGTGAGCCAATCTACCACACTATAAACTCATTAAATTATTATTTATATACTTATACACAGTGTGCTATATGTGCATACCTGAATATTGTATTTAGCAAGTGGCCTTTCACTGGCTGGGCTGGGCTATATAAAAGTCTATTCCACGGGGAAATTGACATTTTTTGTAGGTGAGACCAATAGGAATTGTGTAGATAAACAATACACAAGTATACATTGGGGCATCTTAGACCTGATGCAGATGACCATGTATTTTTTCATGCAAGAGAATTGGGCTGATTATGCAAATCACACTCTGATCAAAATCTGAATGGAGTTTGACCAGAATGTGAGCATATTGTGCTCCGATTCTCTTAGATTAATAGAAATCTGTCCAAGGCAAAAATTTGACGTGTGCTGCTCATGTTTCAACATGTTTTGTTGAATTGCACTCAGACTGAAAATACGGTCATCTGCATAAGCCCTTAAAATCTGAAAAATGTTTGTATTTGATAAATCTGTGTAACTGTAAATTTGTCTAGTCTATTGGCCCAAGTCATCAGAGCTTTCACACAAGAATTCTGATGTAGAAACTTTGAAAAGTTGCAAAATGTAAGCACAACTTGGAGCTGCACCTAAATTTTGTGACTTCTGGGGTCTTCGTGTCATGTTCTCCCAGCTCCGCTAAAATGGGTGGAGCTAGGGCAGTGCCACGTGGCGTCTGCTGATTGTCAAAATTATGATTTATTCGCTACACCAGAAACCTTTCTCCAGCAGGTGCTTGAGCAGGATTTGTGGCAAGGTGCACACTGAGGTGTATGTTCAAGAAAGAGAGGAGGGGGGAGAGGGAAAGGTTGGAGCCTGACACGCCGAGACATGCATCTGTAAGCCGTTGCAAATAAATGTGGCTGGTTGGTGCCGTACCTGCTGGTGATTTCAGCTGAAGTAGAAGAAAAGAAAGGGAATTTCCAGCACGTCCATCCAGTGTAAGTAAAATATCCAAAATTTATTAGAACATTTTAAAAAACAGTTTTTAAAAAAAGAGAGAGAGAGACCCTCTCTGCCTGACGCGTTTCTGGCGCACCACGGCGCCCTTAGTCATAGCCTATGAGTAAGGGCACCGTGGTGCGCCAGAAACGCGTCAGGCAGAGAGGGTCTCTCTCTCTCTTTCTTAAAACTGTTTTTTAAAATGTTCTAATAAATTTTGGATATTTTACTTACACTGGATGGACGTGCTGGAAATTCCCTTTCTTTTCTTCTACTGAGGTGTATGCCGCTTGTCTGGCGCTCCTGATTCATAGCGCGTAGAAGATTCATCTTCTACTTTACAAAACTAAACACGAAAGCAACGGGTACCTGTAGTAGTCACCTACAATCTGGAGGTGCTAAGGTGAGCTGTATTGAAACTACAACCTTTATTATAAAAAGATGCCCAATTACAATCTATATTTCCAGATCCCCCTCTTCTGTGTTTTAGGCAGCCCCCAAATCTAAGAAGTTTAATAGTCAGGATATGACAGCATGACAAACACTGGATGTTTGGACCCCCCATTCAAGTGAATGGGGTCCAGGTACTGTTCTGGAACCCAAACCTGAACTTTTGTAACTGTTTGGTCGAACCTGCTGGACCCGAATATCCAGGGGTCCACCCACCACTAATCTCAAGATTATATTATATGGGGTAGGTTATGAGTGGTTGTCTCATCAGTATTTTGCACCTGTGTTGCCGCCATTCTTACTACATGGGTTTGCTGCATCCTGATAGTGCATTAGTTCTGAGATCTGGGCAGGCAAGCACTGCTGCTCCTTTTTTGCTGTATTAATTATATTATATGGTCTGACAATGTACATGTTAAGCACATTGGGAAGGAATCTAGTACTCGAATAAAGCGTCAATAAAAAAAAATCTTCATTAGAAATGTTGGAAAACTCCATTCCATCAATTATATACGCAAAAAGTGTTTAAAGGGCCACTGTCACCCCCCTCCAGCCGTTATAAACTAAAAGAGCCACCTTGTACAGCAGTAATGCTGCATTCTAACAAGGTGGCTCTTTTAGTTTTTGTTTCTGTTATTCCCACAATAAATGTATTTATAATTCTGCTGAAATACCTATCTTTGTCCATGGAGGCGGGTCTGAAGCCTCCTTTTAGAAGCGCCCAACTTCCGTCAGTCATCTCTTGTGTAGATTTTCGCCGCCCCCCTCAGCGCTGTTATTGTGTGAATTCCGGCGCCTGCGCTCTGCTCTTCTGCCTTGCGCAGGCGAATAGAGCATTTGCCGTCCTAGCGCTGGTGCCGGGTTCCGTTCTGTGCCTGTGCAGGCAGTGCAGCCACCCTGTTACTGAATCCCCGCCCCGCACTGTGTTATGCATTATGCACAGTGCGGGGCTGGGATTCCTGGGCATGCGCACTGCGCTTCTCAGACGCTCCACAGGTCCCCCGCCTTTCAGCGTTGCCGGAATATACAGGTATCCTTGCCGGCGTTTGGAATAGCCGCACAGAACAACGCTGGAAGGCGGGGGACCTGTGGAGCGTCTGACAAGCGCAGTGCGCATGCCCAGGAATCCCAGCCCCGCACTGTGCATACTGCATAACACAGTGCGGGGTGGGGATTCAGTAACAGGCTGGCCGCAATGACGGCACAGGCGCAGAAAGGAACCCGGCACCAGCGCTCGGACGGATAATGCTCTATGCGCCTGCGCAAGGCAGAAGAGCAGAGCGCAGGCGCCGGAATTCACACAATAACAGCGCTGAGGGGGCGGCGAAAATCTACACAAGAGATGAGTGACGGCAGTTGGGCGCTTCTAAGAGGAGGCTTCAGACCCGCCTCCATGGACAAAGACAGGTATTTCAGCAGAATTATAAATACATTTATTGGGGCAATAACAGAAACAAAAACTAAAAGAGCCACCTTGTTAGAATGCAGCATTACTGCTGCACAAGGTGGCTCTTTTAGTTTATAACGGCTGGAGGGGGGTGACAGTGGCCCTTTAAGAACAAGATCCTTAAACGTTGCATATGATGCTATGTTAGGCCAGTCTCACAGGTCCAGATAATTCTGGTACCGGAAAAATCGGTACCGGAATTATCCGTGTCCGTGTCTCCGTGAGCTCCCGTGGTACATCAGTGTGGCACACGTGCGGCAAATGTGTGCCGCCCGTGTGCCGACTGGGTACCACATGGAGCGTGCAGGAGACAGCACTAGAGATAAGCGCTGTCCCCTGCATCTGGTGCTGAAGCGGCCATTCATATCTTCTTTCCAGCAGCGTTCGCTGGAAAGAAGATATGAAAAATCCTTTTTCTTTTTGTCCTCGTGTTTAAAATAAAGATCACTGTCGATAGCCCCCTCCCACCCCCTGTGCGCCCCCCCCTCGCTGTTACTAAAATACTCATCCGCTCCCTTGCAGCATCCTGTCCTCGCCGCACCTTCTCCTGTATGAGCGGTCACGAGGTGCCGCTTTTTATAGTAATGAATATGCGTCTCCACCCCTATGGGAGGTGGAGCCGCATATTCATGACTGTAATCGGCAGCCCCACGTGACCGCTCATACAGGAGAAGGTGCGGTGAGGACAGAACGCTGCGAAGGAGCGGGTGAGTATTTTAGTAACAGCGGGGGGCGCACAGGGGGTGGGAGGGGGGTGGCGGCAGGGATCTTTATTTTAAACACGAGGACAAAAAAAAAAGATTTTTCATATCTTCTTTCCAGCGAACGCTGCTGGAAAGAAGATATGAATGGCCGCTTCAGGACCACGTGGGGGGACAGCGCTTACAGTAGCGCTGTCTCCTGCACGGCACACGGACTGCACACAGACAGCGTCCATGTGCGGTACGTGTTTTACACAGACCCATTGACTTTAATGGGTCCGTGTAATCCGTGCGCTCCCACGAACACTGACATGTCTCCGTGTTTTGCACATGGACACACGGTCCGTGAAAACACGCTGACATGTGCAGTGACACATTGCTTTCAATGTGTCTACGTGAGGCAGTGTCTCCGGTACGTGAGGAAACTGTCACCTCACGTACCGGAGCCACTGACGTGTGAAACCGGCCTTACTATGTAGGGTACCAAGGCGGCATTGTGGTACTTCAACAAATGAAGAAGTGGGGAAAAATGTGTCGGAGCGTGCTCTAGAAGTAATCAAACATAAATGTCTGTGTATTTCATTCTGAAAAGGCGATTCCTGGCTGAAAGGGATCAGAGCAGTCTCTGCCTGTTGAAGATTAAATTAATTACTGCAATTTGTGATGTCACCTCACCAGTTGGTCACTGGAATTACCTGCACAGTTGTACTGTATTCACTTATATACATTATATAACTTAGAAAATGATCTTATTGCAGGTTTAACTGAGATTTATATATTTTATCTGCATTTTATTTATTGGGGGCCAACACATACTGTATGTCTTTATAATCACTAGCCAAAACACTGGGGTTTGTGCATCTGTTCAGCATGCTGGTGAAGGGGGTGGCCAGTCTCAAATTTGCTCTAGGGCCCAGTTACACAGCTGGCCTGAAGTGGAAACCATACCAGTTTGTTCAGGACAACAACCGATTGGCCATAAAAATCCCATCCCAAGGGTTGTTTGGGTGGTAAGTGATCACTTTCAGATCAGTCGAGGTCCAACCACTTGGACCCCAACTGATTGTCAGATCAGGCCATTTGTATCCACTTTAGAATGGAGTGCACAAACAACTGCCAATCCATTTGTTTTCTGTTTGAACTGCCAGAAAAAGCCATGTACAACAATCCAGCAGTCCCATACTGAATGAATGGAGCGAAGATCTGCACCTCCATTCTAAAGAAGATAAAAGTGTTCTGTTTTGGCGATTGCTGGGGGTCTCACCAGTCGGACCCCCACCAGCCTAAAGTTATCACGTATTCTTGTTCCAACCAGACAATCCCTTTAATGCAGTCCATGAGAAATCTAAAACAAGTTCAGATGAATGCGCTACTATGAAATATAAGGACAGCTTAGTCCACTGGATTGCTTTAAGGGTTTTCCAACAAAAAATTTTTTTAGGACTTATTGATAGGAGAGGTTATAAAAGCTTCCCACCAATTTCCAGAATGAGTTGATATTAGATATTAGCCCTTACAACTCTGCATGCCAAGAATGACCACAGTAAAATGAATAAGAGTTACAGGAAATGCTCTATGATTTTAATTTAATTCCTCTGTTGAAGGGGCCTGAAACTGACCTTTTCTTGGAATAGATGAGGTTTAAGAGGATAAAGCACCACTGATCAATCTGGCTTATCAATAAAATCATGAAACATTTTGGTGCGAAAAGCCCTTGAAAGATGGAATGAAACTCGGAGATAGTAATGTTCAGAACGGCACCAGAAACACACAAAATTTGTAAGGGAACTCAATATTTGTACATAAACTTTTTTTGTAATGAACTATGTATACCCCTCCTCACATGTAAAGCGCTATGGAATAAATGGTGTTATAATAATAATAAACAATAATAATAATAATGATATGTATTTTTCATTTTATTTGAATCCACTTCTGTCTTAGGCTCCAAAACTGTATTTAAATTGAACTTGACTGTCTAAGAGAAAACTGACTTTGATGTCAACAGCATCCAATCAGAGTTTAATTTTCTGTTCAAAAAGTGCTCTTGTAGTGCTGTTGTAACAAGATGGCACGGGGTGGTAGACATAGCAAAGTTTACTAAGACAATGTCAGTGAGCACCCCGGCCCCTTGCACTCAGACAATTGAGGTCCTAGTCCTGTGGTACAGTCAGTTAGTAACCATTTTACGTTTTGGGCATCTCCACGGGCTCCCCCACTCCCAGGCCTTTCATATGTACCATTCGCTGTTCTAGGTTTGTATTAGCCACTCTGTTATCTTGCACAGCATGGCTCTTTTGCTGGTGCGAGTGCTATCAGTGATATACGCACTTTGCAGATTGCTAATTCAGTGGCTATCTGCCTATTATAGGTTAGAATTGGTGTATGGCAGCTATGGTACATTTTGGCTTGTTGCTATTTTGAAGGTGTGTATTTATGTACATCATCTATTTGTATTGTCTGGATTTATATTGAATTACTGTTGGTATCTGCACATATTGCTCTAACCTTCATTAGCAATTGTCATACTTATTTATTGCACTAATTTTGTTACTTTGACTTCCTATTGGCCTTGGGAAGGGCAGTCCTAAGCTTCATTATAAGCTGTTTGGGTTTTCTTATGTCAAGTCTTTTTGACTTTTAATTGTTTTTAACAAGTTTGTTGGCTTTGTATTCAATAAAATTATTATTTTTGTATCTGTTTTGTGTTCCCCAATTTTTGGTCTGCAGCTTTTCTTTGTACGAATTGTAACAATTTTACGTGTACTCCAGCCTCTGGGGATGTGCTCGTAGGAAAACACCACAGTCCACAGTTCTGCTCCAACAGGAAAACTTTACTATAACAATGCAATGGTTCCTGCTCTGTCCCTGCAGCTTTGTGAGATGGCATGGTTTCCACAGTTCCCATCCAGGCCAGGAACCATAAAAGTCCTTCTGGGGTGTGTCCTCAACACCAGGACCCATCCACACTGCCCGACAGTCCGTGTTAGCTAGTGGCCCCCTCGACCAGGGTGCACTCTGCTCCTGGCAGTGGAGCATGTCCTGCCTCAGGCAAGCCTGCCCGGGCTCTGCTCCAGGAACAGGAAATTCCTTCCCTGTCAGCCTGTTGTCAGCCTTTTTAACTCCTATCCTTGAACTAATTATGTACAAATACAGTTACATAACAAATACAGCACATTACACAGTAATACACGGCATAACAATATAAAACATGAGGGAAACATTGAGGTGCCGCATGGGTTCAGTGTGAAGGAGAGATGAAGTAACAGAGGTTCCCTGCCACCGCCTTACACTGTGATTGGTTGCTATGGACAAGAAGACTAGTTCTTTTAGACAGTTTTAATAAATCTGCTCCTATTTGTGAAACCACCCAACTTATTTTGTAAAATCATGTTGATATGTAGTTTGTGCTTGCTACTCACCTGTCCCGGAACCAGGCTTTCCTTCCCTCATCCCAGTCCGCTAGACTTTGTTGTCCTCAATGTTGGGTTTTGTAGATGGCCCGGTGTGATCCCATGTGTGTACCTGCCGGGCCTATATAAGGCTAAAAGACTATATAATATAATGTATTAAGAATTCAGTGCTTCTAAGTACCTACACCTGCTCTGCTGCCTGTCTGCAGTCTCCTTAACGTCTTCTGCCCACCTGGTTTTCCAGGTTCCCAAATACCCGCCTGCAGTCTCCTGGAGGTCTTCTGCCTGCAGTTTACAGCATCCCAGCTGCTTGCCTGCAGTCTACTGGACATCTCCCATATACCTGCGTTTTTCAGCTGCCTGCCTGCAGTCTTCTGGATGTCTCCTGCCTGTGGTTTCCAGAATCTCATCTGCCTGTCCATGGTCTCCTGGACGTTTTCCAACTGTGGTTTCCAGCATCTCCGTTGCCTGTTAATTGTCTCTTGGACATCTCCCACCTGCCTGTGGTTTACAGTATCCCAGCTATCCATGCTTGTGTGCCTCACCCATTTGCTATACTGACGCATGTGGCACATGTGCCCACCCGGACCTTGAGCTTGGAGGATCCACTTCCCCTGGTGAGTTTAAGAGTGCTATTGTGTGGATTGAATAAAGCAATAAAAATTACTAGCCTTTTCCTGTATATTGGATTTATTGAGCAATGTCAATGTCTTTGAAGAAAAATTCTGCTGTCTGAATGTATCCTAATTCTATTTTTATTCATGATCCTCAAGGTCATGAGTTTTGTTCAGCTCCTCAAGTCACGAACCTTTAATGTCTACAAGAAGAATCTCATGTAACTTCAAGCAGCGCCAGTCCAATATAGAGTTCAGAAAATCTCTCAACGTGTGCTATCTGAAGGAAAGGGTGAGGATACGCTTCAAACAAATTCAGTGCGACTGGAATCCGCCAATGCGCCACTCATCTCTCCTCGACCCTCTTTTTTCTTCTTGCCAACACCTGATAGATCGGCCCCTGTTTGTCCTTCCTCCCCTTCCAGTTGTATTAGCATCTTCTTTCTTTACCACAGGGGTACATGGAGCTCAACAAAGTCATTGACATTATCAACATAAAGCGGTCAGATGAGATGTAATGAGCATAATTGACGTCCATTATTTTCATCGCCCCCCACATGACCATGTGAACCCTAATCAATGGCACCCACAGGAGGGCCCAGAATGAGAATTGGGATAAGGAGGAACAGTCAGATGACCAGGAAAGCAGTGGTCGCAGAGGTATGTGAATGGATTCATTAATACAAATTTGGGGTGGAAATTCGTAGTGAAATCAATTGGTTTACAATTAGTTTGCTCATCTCTAATCCAAAGGTTTTTTGCCTTTTTTATAATACATTTAATTATGAAGTATGCAGAATCATTTTAAACTACGGTAGTTAAATGAAACTAAATAATAGTCACATATTTATAGTTTGAGAATTGGAATTACAGTATAGTTGACCCCAATGATCACATTGCATATCTGAACAGATTTTATGTAGGAAGATATGGACTTGGTTTGTTGCAACAAAGGTCAATCCTGTCATGTTTGGGGAATGCAGATAGATGGAAAAAAAGGCAGACAAATTCATGCCTATAGCAACACAATGAGAAACTGACCTCATAAAAAATCTCTATTCATCTCGTCAAGTGGTCTACCGAGCCCTGTTTCACAAACCGTAGTGAAGTTTAGTCGTTTACACACTATGAAGACAGAATAGAGACACATTGCGATACTCGATGAAAGGATTACAAGAATCCCTTATAGTTCAAAGACAAATGAGCAACACTAATTAGTCAAAAAATCAGAGTAATGAGACTAGTCTTGCAGAGAATATGACATTGAATTTTTTTTTCTTCTGGACATAATCACGCATTCAATTCTTTTTAACATATCAAATAAATACCTTTAAAATGTTTAACCAGTGATTCATTAATTATTTTACAATAAAATAAACAATGAAAATAATGAACTGGGAAGCCTAGAATTATAACTAACTAGTTAAGCAGTCCAAAAATTGGTTTATGGCCATTTTAATTAGGCTAAGTATTGCCCTGTGGGTGCCATAGAGAAGAAAATGTAATAGCAAAAATAGAAGAAAGTATGTTATTGGAAGGAAAGCTGGTGTCCTGTTATTCATAGATGTAAGCCGCTGGATAGCTTCATAGCTTGCAGTTATGGTGTGTGATCCCTGACCACTGTGTTATCAATTCATTGTACACTATTCCTATAACAAAACACACCCGATATGGTGGCAGATTTTTTCACTAAGGCCAGGGTCACACTAGCGTAGAATACGAACGAGTGCTATGCGAGAAAACATCGCATAGCACTCGGACCAGTGTTAATTTATGGGACAGATCACATCTGCGATTATTTTCTCATGCCGAATCGGCATGCGAGAACAATTGCAGCATGCTGCAATTGGCAAAGAGTCTCGGCTCACTTGCACCCATATAAGATTATGGGTGCGAGTGCCACAACGCACATCAGTCGGAAATCATCTGAGTGCGGTGCGATATACGCTGACGCCGGCAGTGGAGGAGATGGAGAAATTACTTTCTCCGCCTCCTCCAGAGATGTGCTCCGATTGTCTCTGGGCGAGAGGCTCGGAGCACAGACGCATGACACTCGGCTCCCGCTCGCAGCAAAGCAGGAGCCGAGGGTCATTAGAATATCGCATCCGATGCTCTCACATCGGATGCCATATGCTAGTGTGACCCCGGCCTAATTTTGAAAAATTAACCTGCAGGTGAAGCAAACCAAAGGTTGTTGCCCACAGGGTTCATGAACACAGACATATTATGGCTCTATACAATTTCACTTGTAAGGAACAGTAAAGAAATGTATATAGTATCATATAAGACATATCCTTGAACTCTGTTCTTGGCTTGGACCTTTGAAGTAACTTATGTTATTTAATACCCTGTTATGTTATGCATATGCTGTCTCAGCTGTTATGCTGCAAATATCCTCTTCAGAGATAGGAAGAGGACTAGATCTTGAGGGTAGCAATCCTAAAAGTCAGTATCAAACCTTTAGGGTAGAGACAGACTGCCATATTTCTTGTGCAAGAATCGCATCGTAAACCTGGTACTAGCTGTCAGCTCTCCTGACCTGAGCTTGACAGCTGCATAGTAATCAATCACGCTGTCTTGCTCAGGTCAGGAGAGGTGCCAGGCCAGTCGATGCAGTGCGATGCGCAGAGAAATATGGCAATCTGACTTTGCCCTTAACCTATGCACCCCGAAGCCTGTTTTCAACTTCCTGACCAGGCCATTTTTTTCAATTCTGACCACTGTCACTTTATGAGGTCATAACTCTGAAATGCTTCAACGGATCCTGGTGATTCTGAGAATGTTTTCTCATGACATATTATACTTTATGATAGTGGTAAAATTTCTTCAATTTGATTTGCATTTATTTGTGAAAAAAATGGAAATTTGGCGAAAATTTAGAAAATTTTGCAATTTTTAAAATTTTAGTTCTTATGCCCTTAAATTAGAGAGTCATATCATACAAAATAGTTAATAAAAACAGTACCACATGTCTGCTTTACATTAGCACAATTTTGGAAACATGGTTTTTTTTGTTAGGCAGTTATAAGGGTTAAAAGTTGACCAGCAATTTCTCATTTTTACAACAAAATTTGCAAAACCATTTTTTTAGGGACCACCTCACACTTGAAGTGAGTTTGAGGGGCCTATATGACAGAAAATGCTCAAAAGTGACACTATTCTAAAAATGCTCCCCTCAAGGTACTCAAAACCACATTCAAAAAGTATATTAACCCTTTAGGTGCTTCACAGGAATTTTTGGAATGTTTAAAAAAAATTGAACATTTAACTTTTTCACACAAAATTTTTACTTCAGATCCAATTTGTTTTATTTTACCTAGGGTAACAGGAGAAATTGGACCACAAAAGTTGTTGTACAATTTGTCCTGAGTACGCCGATACCCCATATGTGGGGGTAAACCACTGTTTGGGCACATGGCAGAGCTTGGATGGGAAGGAGCACCATTTAACTTTTCAATGCAAAATTTGTTGGAATTGAGATCGGACACCATGTCGCATTTGGCGAGCCTAGGATGTGCCTAAACAGTGGAAACCCTCCACAAATAACACCATTTTGGAAAGCAGACCTCCTAAGGAACTAATCTAGATGTGTGTTGAGCACTTTGAATCTCCAAGTGCTTCACAGAAGTTTATAATGTAGAGCCGTACAAAAAAAAAATCATATTTTTTTCACAAAAAATTATTTTTTCGCCCCAAATTTTTTATTTTCCCAAGGGTAACAGAACAAATTGGACCCCAAAAGTTGTTGTGCAATTTATCCTGAGTATGCTGATACACCGTGTGTGGGAGTAAACCACTGTTTGGGTGCATGGAAGAGCTTGGAAGGGAAGGAGCGCCGTTTGACTTTTCAATGCAAAATTGTCTGAATTGAGGTCGGACACCATGTCGCGTTTGGAGAGCCCCTGATGTGCCTAAACAGTGGAAACCCCCCAAAAGTGACCCCATTTTGGAAAGAAGACCCCCTAAGGAACTTATCTAGATGTGTGGTGAGCACTTTGAACCCCCAATTGTTTCACTAAAGTCTAGAGTGTAGAGCCGTGAAAATTAAAAAATCTTTTTTTTTTCCACAAAATGATTTTTAGCCACAATTTTTTATTTTCCCAAGGGTAATAGGAGAAATTGGACCCCAAAAGTTATTGTCCAATTTGTCCTGTGTTTGCTGATACCCCATATGTGGGAGGGAACTACCGTTTGGCTGCATGGCAGAGCTCGGAAGGGAAGGAGCGCTGTTTTGGAATGCACACTTTGATGGAATGGTCTGCGGGCGTCACGTTGCGTTTGCAGAGCCCCTAATGTACCTAAACAGTAGAAACTCCCACAAGTGATCCCATATTGGAAACTAGGAACTTATCAAGGAACTTATCTAGATGTGTTGTGAGAACTTTGAACCCCCAAGTGTTTCGCTAAAGTTTATAACGCAGAGCTGTTAAAATAAAAAAGAAAATTTTTTCCACGAAAATGATATTTTACTCCCAAATTTTTATTTTCCCAAGGGTATCAGGAGAAATTAGACCCAAAAAGTTGTTGTTCACTTTGTCCTGAGTACGCTGATACCCTATATGTTGGGGTAAACCCCTGTTTGGGTGCAAGGGAGAGCTCGGAAGGGAAGGAGCACTGTTTTACTTTTTCAATGCAGAATTGGCTGGAATTGAGATCGGACGTTATGTCACGTTTGGAGAGCCCCTGATGTGCCTAAACAGTGGAAACCCCCCAATTCTAACTCCAACCCTAACCCCAATGCACCCCTAAGCCTAATCCCATCCATAACCCTAATGACACCCCTAACCCAAACACACCCCTTACCCTAATTCCAACCCTAACCATAACCCTGATCACACCCCTAACCCCAACACACCCCTGACCCTTATACCAGCCCTAATCTCAACCCTAACCATAACCCTAACCACACCCCTAACCCTGACACACCCCTAACCCTAATCCCAACCCTATCCCCAACCGTAAACATAATCCACATCTTAACTTTAGCCCCAACCCTAACCCTAACTTAAGCCCCAGCTCTAACCCTAACTTTAGCCCCAACCCTAACCCTAACTTTAGCCCCAAACCTAACTTTAGCACCAACCCTAACCCTAACTTTAGCCTCAAACCTAACCCTAACTTTAGCCCAAACCCTAACCCTAACTTTAGCCCCAATCCTAACCCTAACATTAGCCCTAACCCTAACCTTAGCCCTAATGGGAAAATGGAAATAAATACATTTTTTTAATTTTATTATTTTTCCCTAACTAAGGGGGTGATAAAGGGGGGTTTGATTTACTATTTATAGCGGGTTTTTATAGCGCGTTTTTGTTTGGCAGCTGTCACACACTAAGAGACGCTTTTTATTGCATCACCACATAGTTTTTTGCATCACCACATTTTATAATTTATCCATATTTTGGCCCACAGAGTCATGTGAGGTCTTGTTTTTTGCAGGACGAGTTGACATTTTTAATGGTACCATTTTCGGGCACATGACATTTTTTGATCACTTTTTATTCCAATTTTTCGGAGGAAGAATGAACAAAAATCAGCAATTCCTGAATTTCTTTTAGGGGTGGTGTATATACCGTTCCACGTGTGGTAAAATTGATAAAGCAGCTTTATTCTTCGGCTTAGTATGATTACAGCGATACCTCATTTATATCTTTTTTTTATGTTTTGGTGCTTTTACACAATAAAAACTATTTTATATAAAAAATAATTGTTTTGCATCGTTTTCTGCTGATGATGCTGTATGGCGGCTTTTTTTTTGCGGGACAAGATGACGATTTCAGCGGTTATTTGTATCCGCCTCTTTGATCACATTTTATTGCACTTTTTGTTCGGCAGTATGATGACAAAGCATTGTTTTTTGCCTCATTTTTTATTTATTTTTTGCAGTGTTCACTGAAGGGGTTAACTAGTGGGATAGTTTTATAGAGCGGGTCGTTATGGATGCGGCGATACCAAATATGTGTACTTTTATTGTTTTTTTTTATTTACATAAATAAATGAATTTATTGGAAAATAATTTTTTTTTTCTTTATTTGGGGATTTTTTTTTCTTTTAATACATTCTTTTTTTTTTCACTTTCTAATATTGTCCCACGGTGGGACATCACTATATTTCATCATATCGCTGATCTGACACTTTGCATAGCACTGTGTCAGATCAGTGATCTGACAGGCTGTGCAGGAGGCTTTCCGGAAAGAGCCCCGCAGCCATTTTGAATCCGGGGACTCCTTCCAGAACACTGGAACAACGTGATTGCATCGCGTTGTTCCGGTGGGAGAGCACAGGGAGCCCCCGTCCCTGCGCGATGCCCCTCTGTCGCTGTCACTACTGATCGTGGGCGTTGCTGCGGGGTGTCAGCTGTCACATACAGTTGACACCGCACGCAGTTGCTACAGTTCTCACTGTGAGACTCTTCCAGCAGGCTTCGCAGCACCACACAGTTTTCCACATGGTCCAGTCTCATGAGCCTAAAGTCTAAAGTTTGGATCACTTAATCCTCACTCAGATCCTCTTTCCTCCCACCATGTTGAGTCCCAGGAGACTAGTGATCCCACGCTAGTACACTCCAAGGAGCTCTTTACCACTACATTTCTTGATTTCATGCTCCAAGATGAACAGGACAACATGCTATATAGTGATGCCCAAAACCTAGAGCAGCCTTGGCCACAAGAACATGATCGTGGAGAATGGAAAATTTGGGTAAGGCCGGCGTCACACTTGCGAGTTTTACGGACGTAAGAGCGCAGAAACTACGTCCGTAAAACTCGCAAAAAATACGGCACAATTATTCTCTATGCCCCTGCTCCTATCTGCCGTATTTTACTGATCAGTATTATACGGCTTTCTACGGCCGTAGAAAATCGCAGCATGCTGCGTTTGTCACCGTATTGCGCAAATAAAACGCCAATGAAAGTCTATGGAAGCCCCAAAAATACGGATTACACACGGACCAGCAGTGTGACTTGCGAGAAATACGCAGCGGTGTTACAGAGAAAAGCCGGTAATTCTGTGCGCTGTACAGTAAAATCACACTGACAGCTTACAATAGAATAGGTAGAATAAATGTCTACACAAAGAATAGGTATATATATATATATATATATATATATATATATGTCAGTAGACACATATATGTACAGTTAGGGCCAGAAATATTTGGACAGTGACACAATTTTCGCGATTTGGGCTCTGCATGCCACCACATTGGATTTGAAATGAAACCTCTACAACAGAATTCAAGTGCAGATTGTAACGTTTAATTTGAAGGGTTGAACAAAAATATCTGATAGAAAATGTAGGAATTGCACACATTTCTTTACAAACACTCCACATTTTAGGAGGTCAAAAGTAATTGGACAAATAAACATAACCCAAACAAAATATTTTTATTTTGTTGCAAATCCTTTGGAGGCAATCACTGCCTTAAGTCTGGAACCCATGGACATCACCAAACGCTGGGTTTCCTCCTTCTTAATGCTTTGCCAGGCCTTTACAGCCGCAGCCTTCAGGTCTTGCTTGTTTGTGGGTCTTTCCGTCTTAAGTCTGGATTTGAGCAAGTGAAATGCATGCTCAATTGGGTTTAGATCTGGAGATTGACTTGGCCATTGCAGAATGTTCCACTTTTTGGCACTCATGAACTCCTGGGTAGCTTTGGCTGTATGCTTGGGGTCATTGTCCATCTGTACTATGAAGCGCCGTCCAATCAACTTTGCAGCATTTGGCTGAATCTGGGCTGAAAGTATATCCCGGTACACTTCAGAATTCATCCGGCTACTCTTGTCTGCTCTTATGTAATCAATAAACACAAGTGACCCAGTGCCATTGAAAGCCATGCATGCCCATGCCATTACGTTGCCTCCACCATGTTTTACAGAGGATGTGGTGTGCCTTGGATCATGTGCCGTTCCCTTTCTTCTCCAAACTTTTTTCTTCCCATCATTCTGGTACAGGTTGATCTTTGTCTCATCTGTCCATAGAATACTTTTCCAGAACTGAGCTGGCTTCTTGAGGTGTTTTTCTGCAAATTTAACTCTGGCCTGTCTATTTTTGGTATTGATGAATGGTTTGCATCTAGATGTGAACCCTTTGTATTTACTGTCATGGAGTCTTCTCTTTACTGTTGACTTAGAGACAGATACACCTACTTCACTGAGAGTGTTCTGGACTTCAGTTGATGTTGTGAACGGGTTCTTCTTCACCAAATTAAGTATGCGGCGATCATCCACCACTGTTGTCATCCGTGGACGCCCAGGCCTTTTTGAGTTCCCAAGCTCAACAGTCAATTCCTTTTTTCTCAGAATGTACCCAACTGTTGATTTTGCTACTCCAAGCATGTCTGCTATCTCTCTGATGGATTTTTTCTTTTTTTTCAGCCTCAGGATGTTCTGCTTCACCTCAATTGAGAGTTCAGTATAAAAAGCAGGGTGTGATTCTAGATTAAAAATTAACTTTTAATAAACTCGTTAAAAAATGGTAGACCCAAATAATCAAAACACATAAAGGACTCACAGTACGTCACATTTCAAAAGAAGAAATGCCAATATCACAAATAAATCGAACTGCCTCAGACCTCAATATCCCAAGATCCCTATGAATAAATCTATCATGGGAACATAAAGGTCCGATATCAGCTGGCAGTGCGGAAAAATATCAAATTTCACATCACCTGGTCATTTGGCAGATCAGACCACATATGCTCTTTATATATGCATCTATTATTGGCAATGACCGCTCAAAATGGTGTGTGAAAGGAAAAAAAAGTGAACAGTTTCACCCTATAACGAATTAATGACCGTTTTTATCTGGTGTAAAGACTGGGGAGATGGCACATCATTATCCATACAAATACCCCATCATAGAATATCACCAGTTTTTATATAGTGACCCCCAATGCAAAGTAACGAAAAGGTATACTTCCCTACGCGTTTCTTTTTTCTCTACTCATCAGGGGAAGACGGGGTGCTGTGACGGTCTAACGCGCCTCTTACCGGCTGTTATTAAATAGGCTGCCCGCTCTCTTCATATCACGCTGATTAAGCATCGCTTCCTGTGCGTTGCTGTGGAACACACCGCTGGACCGCACACTTTACATCCGGCGCGCCGCTGAGCCACCAATGTGCTCTCCAGCGATGCGTACCTGGTGTTACCCTGACAACGCCTAGCTAAGCCGTAAATCTCTATCCCTGCTCTAAGCGTCCTTGTCAGCTCGTGACTACCGTAGTCCTCCTAATAGAGGCACAATACTGGGAGATCAAGTCCCGTATCCCAGAGCGTGCCTGTAGAACAGAAGGTATTAACCCCCTAGTGTCATATAGCTAGTCCTAGCTTGCCTAAGTTCCTTTAACACTGAGGGAATATTGTCAAAGATAAGATTCTGCTTATACTTCTTCATGGGAAGGAGAATCTTTTGTCTAGGATATGTGCTTGGTTTATCCAAAAAAAGGAAAAATAAATAAATAAATAAATAAATAAATAAATGGTGTAAAAGTATCCATTTGATTAAAGGTATCTATGGTGGCAGACTCTAAATCCCGGAACTTATAAGGTAAAGTGTGCCCCCCCAAAAAAACGGTATGGAAGGACTTTTTTTAAAGGATAAAGGAGAGATGTAGAGAAGGGGAAATTTTCTTTAAACAATACCCCCCTTAAGTGTCCAGAAGAAAGCAAATAGAGGGAAAGACTGATGTACGAACCCACGCCTTTTCCTATTAGCCTCCTAATTCTGATACCCTACCTAGCAATGGAGGTTGGCACCCTAGGATAGAAGTGACGAAAGAAATGGCGCCCCCATTCCACGATGGCTCACCCTATCAGTAGCCCTCTATATCCCTGATGTTCTAAAAGTTAGAAGGAAGTAAAGGGTTCGTGCCCATACTGAAAATGTGGTCTTGACGGTTACTTGGATTCAAATCTCTATAGGAAGCAACTGAATGTTAAAATCTCATTCAGGCCCCTAGGTGTTTGTGTCTTGAGGCGATAGATCCACCTGGTCTCGCACTGTAGGATTAATTGATCCCAATTTCCCCCTCTCTTTGGTGCATTAATCTTGTCAATCCCCATAAACTTTAAATTATGGCTTTCTCCATGGTGTTCCTTGTTGACATGTCTGGCCAGTGGGGTATCCCTTTTAAGGGCGATGTCTCTCAAGTGTTCCCCCACTCGTCTCCTGAATTCGCGTATCGTCTTGCCTACATATTCAAGGCCACAAGAGCACACCACCCTATATATAACTCCCCTTGACTTGCAGTTGATAAAGTGGTAGATCTGATATTCCCTCCCTGTGACTTCACTTGTGAATTTCGACCCCACTGAAATCACCGGGCATGCCACACAGCCACTACATTTATGGCAACCCCTCGGTGGATTGGGGAGCCATGTCTCCTTTACAGGTGCGGAATAATGGCTGTGTGTTAGCCTGTCGATAGATTTCCCTTTTTGGAAAATAATTCTAGGAAAATCACCTACCATCTCTCCAATGTCCTCATCCATGTGTATTATGGGCCAATGTTTTTGTAAAATTGCCCGAATTTTTTGTGCCCCATTATTGTATGTAGTGACATATCTACACACAGGTTTCTCTTGCTCTTTGGGAGTTGGTACCAACAGATTGTTTCTGTCTATCTTAGCGACCTCATTGTAAACCTTTCTTAGGATGCCATCAGGGTATCCCCTGGCCTGGAATCTCAAACGAAGATCATCTGCCTGTATTTTGTATTCCTCTACAGAGGAGCAGTTTCGTCTTATTCTTAAATATTGGCCTTTGGGGATGCCCTTCTTCAGGGGTACCGGATGATGGCTGTCCCACTTGAGAAGGGCATTCGTCGAGGTCGGTTTCCTATATGTCTTAGTGTGTAGATGTCCATCCGACCCCTTTTGCAGGTGTAAATCCAAAAAGGGAAGTTTCTCCTTGTGGTATTCAAAAGTGAAGAATAATCCCAATGGGTTCTCATTCAATTTAGACACAAAACTTGCTAGACTCACCACATCCCCATTCCAAATTAGCAGCACGTCGTCGATATAACGTGACCAAAAGCATATCTTTGATTGTTCTTCCACATATGCATCCCCAAAAATCATAGTTTCTTCCCACCAGCCCAGGAGCAAATTTGCGTAAGTTGGCGCACAGGAATTACCCATCGCGGTGCCCCTGAGCTGGTGGAAAATGGAACCATTAAAGAGGAATACATTCTTGGTTAAACAAAACTCAAGTAGGTCCAATATCAATTGGTTGTGCCTTGTGTATTGTTGGCCCCTACTCCTGATGAAATATTTCACTGCCCTCAGACCATCCTCGTGTCTTATGGAGGAATAAGGCTTTCTAGGAAAGTTCCCACGATCTATGAACAGCCAGCAGAGGGCGCCTCACTGCAAATGCAGGTAAATATAGGTCATTGACCTACTTTACCTTCATTCCCTGGGGTTTTGCAGCGAGGAGTAGCGCTGCAATAGCAGAACTCCTGGCTGCAAAATGTTTTAACCCCTTCAGAAGGATTTACATCGTTGGACTTTACAGATCTGCGGAAGGTATGTATATTGTTGGTTTATTATGTTTTATTATGTTTTTTTTTGTTACAGAACGAGGGTCTTCAGTGATTGGATTGGGCGTTAAATAAAATATTACAACAACCTTTGTTTTTATTTCATTAAAATAATTTTTAATAATGTGTGTGTTTTTTTAACCCTTTCATTCAATTGGATTAATAATGGATAGGTGTCATTATTGACGCCTCTCCATTATTAATTAGGCTTAATGTCACCTTACAATAGCAAGGTGGCATTAACCCTTCATTACCCCATATCCCACCGCTACACAGGAATGGGAAGAGAGTGGCCAAGTGCCAGAATAGGCGCATCTTCCAGATGTGCCTTTTCTGGGGTGGCTGGGGGCAGGTGTTTTTAGCCAGGGGGGGCCAATAACCATGGACCCTCTCCAGGCTATTAATATCTGCCCTCAGTCACTGGCTTTACTACTCTGGCGGAGAAAATTGTGCGGGAGCCCACGCCAATTTTTTCCGCCATTTAACCCTTTATTTTAAGAGCTAGAACGGCCAAATTTTGCATAGACACACTACTAACATTAGTAGTGTGGATTATGCAAAAAAAATGGTGATATGAGATGGTTTACTGTATGTAAACCAGGTCTCATATCATGTTGGGTTTAGGAAGGAGAAAGCAAAAGCCGGTAATTGAATTACCAGCTTTCTGCTATATTGCGGCTGTATGAAGTAAGAATATATATACACATATGTGTCTACTATATATAAAAAATAAAAAAACATATATACTGTCTATATATATATATATATATATATATATATATATATATATATAGACAGTATATATGTTTTTGTTTGTTTTTTACACATGGATCCCTTGTATAGCCATATGTTGGTTTTGCAAGCCTGCGATAAAAACACGCAGTACGGCTGCCGTACGGATTACATACGGAGGATGCCATGCGCAAAAAAATGGTGACACACCCTGCCTACGGAGGAGCTACGGACCACTATTTTGGGGACTTTTCAGCGTATTACGGCCGTAATGTACGGACAGTATTTTCATACGCTGTGTGTGACGCCGGCCTAAGGAGGAGGATGATTACGAGACACAGTTGCTGCTATGTCTTGTTGTTATTGAGTCATGAAATCAGGAGGACCAGGGTGTGTTGGTGGAAGACGAGGTGGTGGATGATAAAGTCACCGACCCAACCTGGGAAGTTGGCATGCAGAGCAAGGTCAGCAGTGTTGAAGAGGAAAGATCGGCAGAGATCGGCAGCACTGAAATAGACAGGAAGAGGCAGTGGGGTGACCAGAGGGAGAAGACGGGCAACTGTTGTGCAGAGTGCTGACAGTCCTGAATTTCTCCATCAAAGAGTTAGGTGTTCCCAGACTGGGCTTTTTTAAAGACAGTTCTGAGACAAAAAGGCCGCTTGCAACCTGTGCCATGTAAAGATCAGCAGGGGCGTGACTGCTAAGAACCTAACCACCACCAGAACGATCAGGCACATTTCATCTAAGCACCTGACTCGGTGTGCCAAATGCCTAGGTCAACGATTGGTGCCATCGGGTGACACCATTGCATCTTCCCCTGTTCTAGTTGCTTCCCAATCCCCTGTCCAAAACACTGGCACAGATGCCTCCTGCCCTGCACCTACCCTTACATATTTTGACTTACCATCATCAGGTACTTGAAAATCCTTGTCCCAAACAAGCATTGTCCCCACCCCAGGCCTTTGAACGAAAAAGAAAGTTTCCACACAGACCCAAATATTAAACAGGCATATTTCCTGGCTTCTTGCATTAGAAATGTTGCCATTTAGGCTAGTAAATTAAAAAAAAAAAAAAAAAAAACAATCAGGTTCCTCGCATCATGTTCTCATTCACTTTATGCAGTTAATAGCCCTCTGTGTCGGTACTGCTACATACTTAGGCAATTAACTGGTTCATGCAGCTTTACATGAACACCCAAGCCTTACACTATGGCCGGTCCAAACAGCGAAAGCAATTGTTACCATCCACCTCTCGTGTCTCCCCTTTTCCTCATAGTTTGTAAGCTTGCGAGCAGGGCCCTCATTCCTCCTGGTATCTGTTTTGAACTGTATTTCTGTTATGCTGTAATGTCTATTGCCTGTACAAGTCCCCTCTATAAATTGTAAAGCGCTGCGGAATATGTTGGCGCTATATAAATAAAAATTATTATTATTATTATTATTATTATAAACAGGATTTCCGCTGACTCATGGCGGAAGCTGTCTCTTAGTACTCGGTCCTCAGTCTTCACTTTTTCTCCCTTTGTGGCTTCCCTGAATTGTACCTGCATGTGTCCAGGAACATCACCTGTGCCCTTACCAACACACTTTCTGGCATTGTCCACTTAATGACCGACATGTAGACAAGTACTTTTGGCAGAGATGCTGCATTTACTTGATGGCACACTGGGTAAACATTGTGGAGGTTGGGCCCAAGTAACACTATGGCATGGCGCATGTGCCCCAAAGCCAAGGATTGCTGGCCCTACTAGAGTTTCCACAGCCAGAAGCTCTGCAGCACTGCCTGAATAAAGCGGCAACTGGCTCTGCTATAGCTAATTTGTCTAGGAGACAAACCACACACTGACACAGAGTTATTGAAAGGAATAGCAGACAAGACAAATCTGTGGCTCTTGCCGCTGAACCTACAACAAGGCATGCTCATGTATGATGAAGGCCATAATCTCGAGGCTGTGAAGCTTGGCAAGCTCACACATGTTCCATGCTTGGCCCACATGCTCAACTTGGTAGTTCAGCAGTTTCTGAAAACCTACCCAGATTTGCCAGACGTTCTAGTCACGGTATGCTGCATCATTGCCCATTTTCGCAAGTCAGCTCCAGTTGACGCCGCTCTGGGAGTGCTGCAGCAGCACATGCAAGTGCAACCACAGTGACTGGTATGCAACGTCATCACGTGCTGGAACTCCACATTGCACATGCTGGCAAGGCTTTGTGACTAGAAGAGGCCAGTGGTTGAATACCAGCTCCAACATGCCCATCGATATTTTTGGTCAGCCTCTGCACATAGCAACTGAAAAGTGAGCATGGATGTTTCACATTTGTTTGGTTCTCCAAGACTTTTAGGACTCCACAAAGATGGAGAGAGGCGATAATACCATAGTCAGTGCAACTATTCCACTTCTGTGCCTACTTAAACAGTCGCTGCTCAAAATTAAAGATGACATTTTGCATGAGGGCCAGATCAGGAGGGAGGAAGACATAACACAGACAAATTGTAGGCAGCTCAGCCTCATCTTCTCTGCTCAGTGCAGATTGGGTAACAATGTGGATGCTGAGGATAAGGAAGAGGAGGAACAGTATCTGGGGCTAGAGCACCAGAGGTTAATAGCCACACAACTTTTATCCCGTCTCTCCTACATGGATGGGCTGAGGATGGGAATGAGGAGGAAGGGAGGGAGGAAGAGGAGATGGAGAGTCATCATCATGGTGGAAACAGGGAAGTGTTGGTTGTATGGAGCATGGCACATATGACCAAGTTTATGTACTGCTGTCTTTACCGTGACCCTTGCGTTACATTAATCTTGACGAAAAAAGAGTACTGGTTGTTCACTCTGCCAGACCCACACTACAAGCAGAACTTTGCATCGCTTCTTCCTGAGGTGAAGTCTTCTAAAATGGTACTTTATCTGAAGGCCTTTGAGGAAAATATGTTTAAAGAATTCCCATCAGACAATGCTAGTTGCAGGGGGCAAGCTTCATTGTCCAACTGAGGAGGAGAGGCCAGGGAGACACACAGCTAAAGCAGGGGTACATTGTCGAAGGTCTGGGCCAATTTCATGACATGAGCCCAGCGCCCAGGGCCTGATGACCGAGTAGTTTTTACAAGGAGGGAAAAGTTTTTAAAGATGGTCAATCAATATCAAACCAGCATACTCCATAATTCCGCTACAACTTTAAACTATTGGGTCTCAAAGCTAGACACTTAGCATGAGCTGTCACTCTACGCCTTGGGTTTTCTGCTTTCTTCCACTAGCATTTTTTCTGAGTGGGTTTTTAGAACTGTTGGGGGTGTCTTAACACACAGGCGCTTTTGCCTGTCAACAGAAAAGGCAGACAGGCTCACTCTCATAAAAATTAACAAAGCCTGAATTAGCCCACACTTTTCCACACCACCAGATGACAGCAGCACACAAAGTGATTGTAATATTCAATAATTTAATAAGGCCTGCTAGTTATTGCCTTTCAGGGGTCTAGGGATGACACTAATCATGTATTCTGTCTGGCTTTGCACTTTCTGCCAAACCTTTATGACTGTATATCTACATAAACTATACTTTCAAAATATTTTTGTTCAAAATGTTGTTATGTATTCATGAACTCATCCATACAGTTTAACGTGGTTATTGTTGTGTTACAGTGGTATATAAACTGTGCAAAAAGAGTAAAGAAAATAGTTCAGTATTACATGCTAAATGTCACATGTTTGTGGTATATAACAGTAGAAAAAAGCTTTTGAAAGTTGCGCTTGTTTCTTCACATTTTTTACTCATACACTATTCCGTTTTCTGGAGTACATTTTTGTTATTTAAAACACTAAAAAAAAAGTTTTAAAATTTTGCTGAGTTTTATTTCTCAGCCATACAAAATTACATGTTCTTGGGTAAATTTCCTTGCTTTATAACCCTCAAAAACTTGTTCCAAATTAATTTGCATTATATTGATCCCCCATAGGGTATTAAATCTTCTTGGCTACATTTAATTGCTATATAAGCATCAAAAAACTTGTTCAAACTTTATCGGTATTATGTTGCTCACCTATAGACTATTCTTAACTTTTCTAAGGGCTAATAGGAAAATGTTTTACAACAAACTGAGCTCCATTTTTTCTTGAGTGCGCCAATACCCTACTTGTAATTGGGAAATACTTTTCAGGCATAGTGCAAAGCTCAAAAGGGAAGGAGCGCCATATTATAATGCAGATTTTACTGTTATGGTTTGCGGGTGCCATGACCCACTGTGTTTATCACAAAAATGTTGTTTTATCCCCAAATTTTACATTTTCACATAAGAAGTGGGTAAAATTTAGCACCAAAAAATGTCTCACAATTTCTACCTAACATGGCAATACCCTATATGTGGCTGTACAGTACTGCTTAGCAACACAGCGAGACTCGGGAGGGACAGAGTGCTATTTGCCTCCTGGAGCACAGATTTTCCTAGAATAGATTGAGGAATCCATATACAGAGCCCCTAAGTGCTAGAAGAGCAGAATCCCTCTCTTAAGTGACCCCATTTTTGAAAGGATACCCCTTTGGGAATTTATCTACAGGGGTATTGATGATTTTTACATAACGTTTGAGATCACATTTATTTTGCGCTCTACACTGAGCACTTACATTGCTGTTTCCATCTAAATCTCTGAGTGACGTGATTCAGATGAAACCCCAGAGGTATCCATTTACTATTATGATGCAGCAGAGTTATTCTGGACTCAGTCTGGCCTCTGCTCAGTGGTGTCATTCTTTTCAGAAGTGCACAAAACTGTGGCTGACTGCACTTTTATGCACGTCTAGAAAGACGCACACCGCTGGATCACAGGTCCTACAGCTTCCACACTGCCTCTATCTGCCTCATTATAGGGAATCTTCTGCTGAGGGTTCCGTCTGAATTATGAATTTCAGAGATTTACACGGAAACCCCAATGCAAGCGTTCAGTGCAGAGCGCAGGATAAAAGTGAGCCAAGTCTTACTGCGATGTTTGGGAGGCAGAATGAACAAATCAACAGCAGGTGAAGAATTGGTTTTATTTATTTTTTATGCCTTAGTGATTAGGCGACTTTATTCTTCGAGTCGGTGTGATTACAGCGATACCAGTTTTTTATAGGATTTTTATGTTTGGCTGCTGTCACACACTAAAAGATGCATTTTATTGCAAAAACTAGTTTTTGCATCACCATATTTAGTCAATTATAATTTTTCCATATTTCAGCTGACAGTCACGTGACAACTTTTTTGCAGGATGAGTTGACATTTTTATTGCTACCATTTTCAGGAACATGACATTTTTTGATCGCTTTCTATTCAGATTTTTAGGAATTAAAATGAACAAAAAGCAGAAATTCATAATTTTTTTTTTTAATACCACTCCACATGTAGTAAAATGGATAAAGCAGCTTTATTCTTTGGGTCAGTACGATACACCATTTATGTAATTTTTTTAATGTTTTGGAACATTTACACAATAAAAACTATTTTATAGAAAAAATAAGTATTTTAGCATTCAGAGAGCTATAACTTTTTTATTTTTCCACAGACAGAGCTTTGTGGTAGCTTGTTTTTTACTGGACAAGATGACGCTTTCCGCGGTACCATTTTTATTTATATTTGTCTTTTTTATCGTGTTTCATTCCACTTTTTGTTCGGTGGTATGCTGATAAAGCATTGTTTTTTGCCTTGCTTTTTATTTTTTTATGGTGTTCACTATTATGGTTAACTAATGGGACAGTTTTATAGGTCGGGTTGTTCCTGAAGCCTCAATACTAAATATGTGTACTTTTATTGTTTATGTATATTTTATTCATAAAAATATTTATTTATGGGTACAATATATATATATATATATATATATATATATATGTATATATAATATATATTTGTACAATTATTTTTTTTTTTATTTACTTTGTCCCACTATGGGACTTTCAATTTTTGCAGGCTGATTGCTTGTATGGCATACAGATGCAGGATCATCCCTACGCTATGCAAGCGTTGCACTGACAAACTTGTTTCATCATGTTCTGAGCATGATCAAGCAATTTTGCTAGCTCTGGTGACCTGGATATTGTCATGACGACATTGGATCACCATGGAAACGATCGGGACCCGAGATGATATCACGCGGTCTCCGATTCTAGGGCAGAGGCGCTTTCTTCCCTCTGCCTGCTCCTGAAATGCTGTGATTGAGTTCGATCACAGCAGTTAGGGGGTAGAAGTGCCAGGAGCCGTGCGGGACTGCTCCTGGAACTGAGTGCCGGGAAGACTCTATTGACTTTTCAGCAGCTAACAACCAGGCTATGATACTGGTTGTGTCACACACAACACTCACAGGTGAGTAGCTTTCAATTAAATCTCTACCCATATTACCCAAATAAGATCCTATTGCTCTTTTTATCCCTTTACAAAATCGCCTGGACGTATCCATATATCCCAGGTCACTAGGTACCAAGTCACAGGGAAGAATGGATACGTCTACAATGGTAAAGGATTCAAACTTTGCCTTACAAACAAATCATTTTACAGGAAAAAATGTTTAACATTTTTTTCAAGTAAAATCCAATTTCTCATCAGTTTGGAATGTTATATTGTCACTCCTTGAAGTACAGGTCCTTCTCAAAAAATTAGCATATAGTGTTAAATTTCATTATTTACCATAATGTTATGATTACAATTAAACTTTCATATATTATAGATTCATTATCCACCAACTGAAATTTGTCAGGTCTTTTATTGTTTTAATACTGATGATTTTGGCATACAACTCCTGATAACCCAAAAAACCTGTCTCAATAAATTAGCATATTTCACCCATCCAATCAAATAAAAGTGTTTTTTAATAACAAACAAAAAAACCATCAAATAATAATGTTCAGTTATGCACTCAATACTTGGTCGGGAATCCTTTGGCAGAAATGACTGCTTCAATGCGGCGTGGCATGGAGGCAATCAGCCTGTGACACTGCTGAGATGTTATGGAGGCCCAGGATGCTTCAATAGCGGCCTTAAGCTCATCCAGAGTGTTGGGTCTTGCGTCTCTCAACTTTCTCTTCACAATATCCCACAGATTCTCTATGGGGTTCAGGTCAGGAGAGTTGGCAGGCCAATTGAGCACAGTAATACCATGGTCAGTAAACCATTTACCAGTGGTTTTGGCACTGTGAGCAGGTGCCAGGTCGTGCTGAAAAATGAAATCTTCATCTCCATAAAGCATTTCAGCCGATGGAAGCATGAAGTGCTCCAAAATCTCCTGATAGCTAGCTGCATTGACCCTGCCCTTGATGAAACACAGTGGACCAACACCAGCAGCTGACATGGCACCCCACACCATCACTGACTGTGGGTACTTGACACTGGACTTCAGGCATTTTGGCATTTCCTTCTCCCCAGTCTTCCTCCAGACTCTGGCACCTTGATTTCCGAATGACATGCAAAATTTGCTTTCATCAGAAAAAAGTACTTGGGACCACTTAGCAACAGTCCAGTGCTGCTTCTCTGTAGCCCAGGTCAGGCGCCTCTGCTGCTGTTTATGGTTCAAAAGTGGCTTTACCTGGGGAATGCGGCACCTGTAGCCCATTTCCTGCACACGCCTGTGCATGGTGGCTCTGGATGTTTCCACACCAGACTCAGTCCACTGCTTCCTCAGGTTCCCCAAGGTCTGGAATCGGTCCTTCTCCACAATCTTCCTCAGGGTCCGGTCTCCTCTTCTCGTTGTACAGCGTTTTCTGCCACATTGTTTCCTTCCAACAGACTTACCATTGAGGTGCCTTGATACAGCACTCTGGGAACAGCCTATTTGTTGAGAAATTTCTTTCTGGGTCTTATCCTCTTGCTTGAGGGTGTCAATGATGGCCTTCTTGACATCTGTCAGGTCGCTAGTCTTACCCATGATGGGGGTTTTGAGTAATGAACCAGGCAGGGAGTTTATAAAAGCCTCAGGTATCTTTTGCATGTGTTTAGAGTTAATTAGTTGATTCAGAAGATTAGGGTAATAGGTCGTTTAGAGAACCTTTTCTTGATATGCTAATTTATTGAGACAGGTTTTTTGGGTTATCAGGAGTTGTATGCCAAAATCATCAGTATTAAAACAATAAAAGACCTGACAAATTTCAGTTGGTGGATAATGAATCTATAATATATGAAAGTTTAATTGTAATCATTACATTATGGTAAATAATGAAATTTAACACTATATGCTAATTTTTTGAGAAGGACCTGTAGAGTAAAAGAGTGACACCATTGTTCGCAGTAGCAATACTGGATTTATAGATGCTTCCAGGGGTCTTACCCATGCTTTGCTGATCTCCTTCCATTCAGCACTTTTCCCATCCATTTCAACATTTTCACTGTCCACCCTGACCTTTTTACAGTGTTTGCTGGAAAAAAACTTGGCTTTCCCATTGACTCCCATTATACTCATTGCTTGAAACGAGCTTGAGAGTATTAGGAATTGTTCGGTTCAAGCAACAAGGACCTGAGCATTTTAGTGCTTGCTTTTCCTTATTATATAGCATTGAAATGTATTCAAGAACACATAATACTATGTGGATGAGCAATGTAATACCAATACATTTATGAACAAATTTTTGAGGGTTATATGTCACCAAAATGTACTCAAGAACATGTAACACTGTGTGGATGGTCAATATAATACCGATACATTTTTTAACAATTTTTTGGAGGCTTATATACCACCGAAATCTACCCCATAACATGAAATACTCTATGGATGAGTAATTGAATCCAGATACTTTTTTGAATATTTTTTGGAGGGTTAGATATCACAGAAATGTACCCAAGACCATAGAATAATGTATGGGTGAGAAATTTAAACTAGCTAAATTCTTTTACCCCTTTTTTTGGAGTTTTACATACCACTGTAATTGACCAATAACCGCATTATACTGTATGGATGACTAACTTAATCCAGAAATAAACTTTTAGCAGCGTAAATATTTTTGAAAAGTAATTTATGTACTTCTACATTCATAAAGGCTTTGCAGAAAGTGAAAGCCAGGAAAAAATTATAAGGAGGGTCATCCATAGACCTCTAAAAGGCAACTGGTGGGCCTCATTCAAATATTTTTAAAGTGTAATTACTGTACTCCTACACTCATAACATTCATTAAAAAAATATATGAAGGGTAATACAGTAATCTTGTCAGGACTCTGGATTCCCTGTTTCATCTGTGGTACTTTTTGCCCTTTCCAAGATGGCGTCTGCTGCCTAGTTTCTGCTTGTGTGATCCGCCTTCCCTGCCTTTATAACCCTGGTTCCCCTCCCAGTCCTTGCTTGTGTAATCTGCTTGAATTCCTGGCTTGTGCTGCATGAGACTTTTCCCTCTTCAGTTACTCCGGCTCCGCCTTCTCAGCAAACCTTCCCAGCTCGCAGTGGTGCTCGTGCTACAAGCTGTTTTTCCTGTGTTACTCTGCATTCTTCTCCTGCCTACTAGGACACGTAAGCTCAGCCTGCTACATCTAATCTTGTTTGGTATCTGGTGCAAGTTTATTTGACTGTTTCTGGACTCATAACTGTGCACTGCATCCGGACTCTTTTCTAATGACTGCTAGACCTGGTATGAACTGTGTCTTATGATCTGCATTTCCCAGTGAGTGCTCACCCATAAGACTTTGCCCACAAATGAACTACTCCTTAGAAGTCATTCACTTGAACTGTTGTGCACGTGCTGCACTCACGTTTATGCATACAAATACTGACTCTGCCTGCAGCAGAGCTGCAAAGGAACTTCTCCTGATATCACCTTATTTGCTGTGATTGTGAACTTGCTCACGCGTTGCACCTGTGTTTGTTTTAAATAATAAAGACTTTACATTGCACTCTAGTTCAGCTACCTTATATGTCTCAAACCAAGAGATTACTGAGTGTACCACTTTAATTGTTACATTGTTTCTTCTCCTTTCTTGGAAGGCTGAGAGGATGGCATCCACCTGCTTCCTGCTTCCTAATTCCCAGGTGACTGGGCTGTAGTGACCCAGCTTCCAGTAGTGCCGGAGCCCCCGACATATAGAAATGGGCAACAGCACCCTATGTCACTGGCACCATTGTTTGCTCTTGCATAGGCGGTGGGGAACCCCAAGTAGAGTGCGCTCTTTCAGGGGTGGTATTAGCCCTGTCTCAAGCCACCTGAAGGAGCCTGTCCCATGTATGTTCATTCCTCAAAAAGGGTTCATCCTGCTCCCTTCCTTCTGTGATCACACCCACTGCATACCAGCGATGTTGTCCTTCCATTTTGAGGAATGTGATCCTGGTTCCAGCCATCAGGTCTAGCAGCCTTCGAGATAAGTGTTCCATCTCTATTGTTCGATGGTTGAACGAGATGTGAGGACGGGTCCCAGACTCTTCAATAGACCCCCTTCTCGGCTGACCATTGTAAGTAGCGATCACCCCTCAGGTTGACAACTCTCTGTACATTGCAGGTAGCGGACCTGATAACATCTCTCCAGACCTGGTCCTGGCACACCTTCTTGTCTCTTCTGACCAGCCTAAGCCCTGCAGTCTGCTCACCAGTTCCTGGATCCTGGCTCTCCCATCTGCAGTCTGCAAAAACCACAGCAGAAAATGATGCAACCTGGGTTGGAGACTTGGTGCTTTTGGGTAATTGGGCAGATCGGACCATAGGCTCCTGCCACCTCTACTGTTGCGTCAGCTTCCTTTGGCTATAATATTCCTCCGGTCACTCCCTCGGGAGTCTCGTATTGTTCTGCCATCTTCGTAACCAACTAAGTTACACTCTGTGGATGACTAATTGAAAACAGCAAATAATTTTAAACACTTTTTTTGAGTGCTACATACCACAGAAATGTATCCCAGACCACAGAATAGTGCACAGCTGAGAAATGTATCCCATATAAATATGTAAATGCTTTTTGGAAGTGATACATATCACAGAAATGTGCCATACAACATGAAATAATTTCTAGGCGAGTAATTGAACCCAGAAAAAAATGTAAATGCTTTTTTTGTAGAGTTAGATATCACATAAATGTACACCATAAGATGGAATACTGTATGGCTGAAATATGTAACCCATCAAATATTTGAACATTTTTTGTAGTGACAAATATCATGGTAATGTACCCCAGACAACAGAATACTGCATGACTGAGAAATTTAACATTTGAGAATCAGTGAGATTAAATTGAAAAATTTTCGACTTGGACTTGTTTATTTTAAAATATGAAATTTTTTTAAGAAGGGTGTTAGGGGTCGAGTTCCCGCCTCAGCACATGGGGAATCTCGGGCCATCTCCGCTGCGATCTCCCATTTTTCTCCTGCCACAGTGGAGCCTGCTCAGCGGAGACGTCGGTCCCAGTGTCTCGCTCAGTCTAACTCTGTGCAAAGAGTTAGGCTGGTTTAACATTTGCGTTTAAAAACGCAGCGTTTTAAACGCAAACGCATTTGGTGAAAAAACGCATGTTTTTTTTGACGCATGCGTTTTTGCATGTTTTAATACAAACGCATTTACATGCATTTTTTCATGCGTTTGCGTTTTTTAAACGCATGATGAGAAGTGTGTGACAGCTGCCAATCATCAAAATCAACAAGAAAACCACTATAAACAAAAATAGCTAGGGTTAGGGTTAGGATCCCTAGGGTTAGGGTTAGGGGTAGGGTTAGGGTTTGGATCCCTTAGGGTTAAGGGTAGGGGTAGGGTTAGGGGTAGGGTTAGGGGTAGGGTTAGGGGTAGGGTTAGGGTTAGGGGTAGGGTTAGGGGTAGGATCCCTTTATTATTTTTATGGTGTGGGGTGGCTTATCAGTGTGTTTTCTTGTTTTTTTTAATAAAAATGCATGCGCTTTAAACGCATGCAAACAAATGTGCTTAAAAAACGCATGCGTTTACATAGACAGCAATACGTTTTTTGCCGCAAAAAAATGTATGCTTTTTTTTGCGGCAAAAAAACGCTGCTAAAAATTACTACATGTTGCATTTCTGCAACACAACGCATGCATACAAAAGACG
The DNA here is from genome assembly GCF_032444005.1 of Ranitomeya imitator. Classification (NCBI taxonomy): domain Eukaryota; kingdom Metazoa; phylum Chordata; class Amphibia; order Anura; family Dendrobatidae; genus Ranitomeya; species Ranitomeya imitator. Next base: position 734,690,651 of record NC_091284.1, on the reverse strand, counting down.
CATGCCGCGGCAAAACACGGCAAAATGCATGCAAAAAAACGCATGCGTTTTTAATGTTAAGTATAGGAAAAAAAAACACATGCTTTTTTTGCGCAAAAACGCAGCGTCAAAAAACGCAAATGTGAAATCAGCCTTACTGCTGCTTTTCCTGCTTCTGCCATTGAAGTCAGTGCTGGGCAGAGGCGAGCAGACGCTTCTGGGACTAAGTCCTGCTTTTCTCGTTCTGAGCATGCCCAGAGTAAGATCTCTCAGTGGAGATCAAAGGTCACATGTTCAGATACTGCAGCTAAAGCCATTGGTCCTTCAGGAAGGCCCTGTAGGTGCTCAGGCTCTGTGGCAGCCTCTCATTGGTCCTTCTAGGAAGGTCCTGTACGTGCTGCAACTATTTAAGGCTCGCATGGCAGCACGGCCATGCGCTAGTATCTTTCCATGTTATGTGCTTTGCCCCAGTGTGGTCATGTAAGTTTGTGTTCAGGGACCCGGCTGAAATAAGCCCCTAGAATGCTGGCACCTCCGGCGAGGAGTTTTGTGTGCATGCACGACTACTGACTGCTCTCAGTTGGGTAGTTAGCCTGTGCCTCTGTGAAGTCTAACAGGGTGCACTGCTTTGCTTTCATGGCTACTCTCTGAAATAACAGAATTAGTTCATACCGCCATATAGTTCTGCCGTTTGCTAGCAGAAGGTTCTCCTGCAAGGTGGACCCCGGGCTGCGAACGCATCAGTTCCAATAAAACATCTATATTTACTCGGTGCATTCCGCTAGCCCTAACAAAGGGGTTGCAAATGTGGAATAGAATGACAAGGATTGGTAAGGGACAGGAGAATATCATCAGCATATAAACTGATTTTAAATTCCTTACGATCCGTGCGAACTCCCTCTATGGAGGGATAATCTCTAATGAGCTGGGCTAATGGCTCTATGGCAAGGGCAAAAAGCAATGGAGAAAGGAGGCAACCTTGCCGGGTACCATTAGAGATTGGAAATGGGGAAGAAAAGTGATTATTAATATAAATGTTTGCCTGAGGATTGAAATATAATGCCATAATTTTATTTATAAAGTCCAAATCAAATCTAAATTTTTGTAGGGAACATTTGAGAAAAGTCCAATTTAAGTGATCAAATGCTTTCTCTGCATCAAGGGAAATTAAAGTGGAGTTATTTTTTGGGGAATTAATTAATTTAATAATATTTATCAGCCTCCTGGTACCTTCAATGGATTGCCAGTGCTTGATCCAATCTGGTCCGTGGAAATTAATTTGGGCAAAATAAGGTTAAGGCGGTTAGCTAAGACTTTGGAATAAATTTTGAGATCAGTATTAATTAATGAAATGGGACGATAATTAAGTATTTGATCAGGACTAGTATGAGGCTTGGGAATAAGTATAATTGTGGCATCCAAATTTTCCCTAGGGAAAGAACCAATGGACGCAGTGACATTGAAAATTTGAACTAAATGGGGGACAAGAATTTCACGGAATGATTTATAATAATTATTGCTATAACCATCAGGACTAGGGGCCTTATAAGATTTCAATTGTTTTATTGTGTCACTAATCTCTTCTGCAGTAAAAGGAGCAGCCAAAAAGTCTGCATCCATGGAATCAAGTTGTGGAAGATTGACAGAAGACAAAAAGTCATCAATAGATCTCGCACCTGGAATGGGAAGAGAGGGATCAGACAGCAAATTATATAATTGATTGAAATATTGTGCAAATTAATTTGCAATGTCCTGTGGGTGGATGAGAGAAATGCTCTTTGGAGAAATGATCGGTTACGTATTCTAACCTTTTTAATTTTATTGAACATAAAACGAATGGGCTTGTTAAGGGACATAAAATGGTTGAGTTTTGATTGTTGGACCGCAGAGTCATAAAATGAAAAAATTGTGGCCCTCAATTCATTCCTAAGATGGGATAAATCAGCCAAAGTTTTGGAACAAGGGGTTGGGCTATTGGCCAATGCCAGCTCCAACTCCTTCTCTTTAATCAAGGCTTGTAAACATTTAATCTTTTGGCAGTTAAAATTTTTAATACGGGAGGAAATATGAATGAGAGTGCCACGTAGAACCGCCTTGTGCTCGTTCCACTGGAGGAATGGCTTGGAAGGGTCATACACATTCTCAGAAAAATAAAGGTTAAGAGATCTAGAAATTTCCTCATGGTATGTAGGATTTTGAAAAATAGAAGCATTACACTTCCACAATGGTTGATTATTAATAGAGTGACCTTCAATCAATTTGGCATGATCAGGCGCATGATCCGAAATGGATTTATTACCAATGGATATAGAGGAAAATCTAGGGAGGGAGAACACATCTGATAATATCAGATCAATGCGAAAAGCTGACAAATGGGAGTCAGAAAAATATGTGTATTCCCTTGAAGTGGAGTTTAAACATGTAGAGATGTCATAAAGTTCGTTGAGTAAAAAGCCAATTATTTAAGGAAGGGAAGTTAAGCCTATTTGAGGATGAGGCATCAAGTATATTATCAGGGACCAAATTAAAGTCTCCTAAAAGTAAAAGAATGCCTTATTAAGTGGTTCAATTTTTTTCGGCAACTTATCTAAAAATTTGATTTGACCCTTATTAGGAGCATAAATATTTACAATTGTGTAAATTTGGGAATTTAACTTGCAAACAAGGACATGAAAATGACCATTCACATCAACCAATTCCTCGAATAGTTAAAACGACAAGGAGTCTCTGATCAGGGTCATAATGCCTGCCCCTTTAGAGGGACCTGAGGCTTCAAAAAAATGTGGTAATTTTTTAGGGCAAATGCAGGATGATTATGTATCTTAAATTTAGTCTCTTGCAGGCACACCACATGCGCAACAGATTTATTAATTCCCCTCTGAAAGGAAAAATTGGCGTTAGTAGCCAATCACCTGCTGAAAGGTAACAAGAAAAAGAAATCACTACCAAGACTAAATAGACAAAGAAAAGTACAAACTTTAAACTTTACAGTACTAGAACACTAGAGGGAAACCAAGAAAATGGCTCTCCTTCTTGTACCGGGGGAAAAATCTGTGCAGCGCAAGGCCAAGGAGACCCTCATTAGTACCAATAACAAATATTTAAGATTAAACAAATGAATAGTAGAAGCACAATATCATACAATATTAGAAAACCCAGGTGCGCAAATCAAAATGGCAAATTGAGCTCAAGTGACATGGCCTAGACCTGTGGAAGTAGATGCAGGAACGGAAGAAATAACACCGTGGGATTTCAAAAATAGGAGACCCTCCTCAGGTGTAAGAAAAACTGCATTTTTCCCCCTATAATTAAAGATGAGCCTCAGAGGAAAACCCCACTTGTAAGGAAGGCCTTTCTCTCTCAGAACGGAGGTGAGTGATCTAAAGTGCATCCGACCCTCAATAGTTGCTTTGGACAGGTCAGCAAACAGCTTAAGATGGTGATAGGGTTCCAGGAATCCTCCTTTAATTTTGTCCAGGTGTTGTATTTTCTCTCTAATATGATAAAAGTGAATTTTCATGATAACATCTCTAGGGAGGTCTTTAGGGACAGAAGGATGCTTAGGAAGATGATGGATACGATCCATAATGAGATCCGTATCCGAAAGATTGGGAATCATCCTCCTAAAAATCCTCTTAACAAACTCAGGAAGCTTAATGGGTGAGTTATCTTCAGATATAACTCTAATTTTAATGTTGGTACGACGGGATCTGTCCTCTAGATCTGCCAACTTAAGCTTCAACTGACTAATCTCTGACTTAAAGTCAGACTGTTCCTTTAGGGACAGTGCATGTGTCTTTTCCAATTCTCCCAGTCTAACTTCATGGTTATCTAACCGAGAAGTGAAAAACTCGAGAGTCTCCTGAAATATTTTTGTCTGGTTGTCCATATCAAGACGCAATCTGGCGCTAAGTTTATCAACCAGAGTATTCATACACGCCTCAAGCGACGTTGCATCATGAAAGGTACAAGACAGGGAAGACACAGATGGTTCCTCGGTCCTTGGCTTGGACTTTTTTGGACTAGGATTGGGAGAGTAATTAGTAGAGTCCTCTTCCGAAGAATTGGTAATGGAAGACTGCATTCCCCCCCAACTCGAGGAACCCTTCCTCTTTGAAGAGGAAGAGAGGTACATGGTCTCAGTAGGAATAAGTGAAGAGGGAAGTTCCACACCGAGCTCTGCTAAGCAAGCTTTAGGCGATGATGCGGAATGAGAGAGGGCCTTGATAGAGGACTGTGAGAGCTCTCTCTCAATAGGAGAATGGGACTTAACTGGACTCAGCAAATTAACTGAGTCCCTTGAAGAACCACAAATAGCCTGTGGGTCCTTATTTTGTTTTTGAGCTCTAGAAGAACCAGAAAATTTAGCCATAGACAATTTAGAGGTGAGACGACTCATGGTGTTCAGTGGTATTATAAAAAAGTGATTGAACAGACAAGGTAAGGTAAGACAAGGTAAGACAAGGTTCCACCACAATGTGCTCAGATGAGCACCAAATGACTAGGCAATTACAGCCCCACCCCCAAAAGGAGGACCGAGGGAGCAAGCGCCAACCATTGCAAAACAATACCTTATATGTAAAAAGGTAGTAGGTAATAAGTAGATATATAAATATACAATACTAATTTGTTATAAGCTTTATATAATTATTATTAATTATTTACAGTACAGACCAAAAGTTTGGACACACCTTCTCATTTAAAGATTTTTCTGTATTTTCATGACTATGAAATTTGTACATTCACACTGAAGGCATCAAAACTATGAATTAACACATGTGGAATTATATACTTAACAAAAAGTGTGAAACAACTGAAATTATGTCTTATTTTCTAGATTCTTCAAAGTAGCCACCTTTTTGGCATTCTATTGATGAGCTTCAAGAGGTAGTCACCGGAAATGGTTTTCACTTCACAGGTGTGCCCTGTCATGTTTAATAAGTGGGATTTCTTGCCTTATAAATGGGGTTGGGACCATCAGTTGTGTTGTGCAGAAGTCTGGTGGATACACAGCTGATAGTCCTACTGAATAGACTGTTAGAATTTGTATTATGGCAAGAAAATTGCAGCTAAGTAAAGAAAATCGAGTGGCCATCATTACTTTAAGAAATGAAGGTCAGTCATTCCGAAAAATTGGGAAAACTTTGAAAGTGTCCCCAAGTGCAGTGTCAAAAACCATCAAGCACTACAAAGAAACTGGCTCACATGAGGACCGCCCCAGGAAAGGAAGACCAAGAGTCACCTCTGCTTCTGAGGACAAGTTTATCCGAGTCACCAGCCTCAGAAATCGCAGGTTAGCAGCAGCTCAGATTAGAGACCAGGTCAATGCCACACAGAGTTCTAGCAGCAGACACATCTCTACAACTGTTAAGAGGAGACTTTGTGCAGCAGGCCTTCATGGTAAAATAGCTGCTAGGAAACCACTGCTAAGGACAGGCAACAAGCAGAAGAGACTTGTTTGGGCTAAAGAACACAAGGAATGGACATTAGACCAGTGGAAATCTGTGCTTTGGTCTGATGAGTCCAAATTTGAGATCTTTGGTTCCAACCACCGTGTCTTTATGCGACGCAGAAAGGTAAACGGATGGACTCTACATGCCTGGCTCCCACCGTGAAGCATGAAGGAGGAGGTGTGATGGTGTGGGGGTGCTTTGCTGGTGACACTGTTAGGGATTTATTCAAAATTGAAGGCATACTGAACCAGCACGGCTACCACAGTATCTTGCAGCGGCATGCTATTCCATCCGATTTGCATTTAGTTGGACTATCATTTATTTTTCAACAGGACAATGACCCCAAACACACCTCCAGGCTGTGTAAGGGCTATTTGACCAAGAAGGAGAGTGATGGGGTGCTACGCCAGATGACCTGGCCTCCACAGTCACCAGACCTGAACCCAATCGAGATGGTTTGGGGTGAGCTGGACCGCAGAGTGAAGGCAAAAGGGCCAACAAGTGCTAAGCATCTCTGGGAACTCCTTCAAGATTGTTGGAAGACCATTCTTGGTGACTACCTCTTGAAGCTCATCAAGAGAATGCCAAGCGTGTGCAAAGCAGTCATCAAAGCAAAAGGTGGCTACTTTGAAGAACCTAGAATATAAGACATATTTTCAGTTGTTTCACACTTTTTTGTTAAGTATATAATTCCACATGTGTTAATTCATAGTTTTGATGCCTTCAGTGTGAATGTACAATTTTCATAGTCATGAAAATGCAGAAAAATCTTTAAATGAGAAGGTGTTTCCAAACTTTTGGTCTGTACTGTATGTGTATTAATTTGATATGTATTGTATTTAATATATTCAGTTATTCTATTATTTTTATATATATTTTATAATTTCACAACCAACTCCCACTTTATTAAAAGTAACTGCTAAAAAGTAATGTACCAAAAAGACCTGTTCAGGCAATAAAAAATACCCACCCCTTCCCCAACCTCAATGAAACCAAGCAAGCAATCAGTCAATATTATGCAAACACAGAGCGGCTGTAATCTTCTGCAGCCTCCAGTAGATGGAAACAACGGTCCTTGACAGGATCTTCCCAGGCGGTGTGTCCAATGAAAACAGAAGCAAAATAGATCCCATACCCCCCAGTTCACAAGGGGCAACCCCAAGGAAGTCTTCTGAAGTGGTTCCAAAACAATTTGAGCACTTACTAGAATATCGCAAGCAGCGACGACATCACTGAAGGGGAGGAAGATGGTGCCTGGAGCCGTCCGTGGTAGAAGCTTCACCCCGGTGTGCTAGGTGCAAATACAGTTAAAAGGGGGCAAAACCCCCCGGTAGGGTAGGGCCACACCCAAGGAAGGTCCAGGGAGGTGTTCTGTTGTGGTTTGTGACACCACCATTAGTAGTAACGTCACTGAGATGAAGGAAGATGGCGCCTGGAGCGGACCCTGACAGAATCCTCACCCCCAGTGTGCCAGGTCCAAACATAGTCAAAAGGGGGCAAAAAAACCCCGGTTGGGTAGGAACACACCTAAAGAATGTTCAGGGAGGTGTTTCTTGGTAGTCAGTCACACTGCCCGTTTAGCGGTGACGTCACTGAGGAAAATAAATGCTGGATCACCAGCGCTTATGACAGGCCATGACAGGGCCCTCAAAGATGATGTGCCTGGTACAAATTTGATTAAGAAAAAGGGTGTACCCCCCCCCCCAGATGGCCAGGAGCCACCCCCCCCCCAAAAAAAAAAAAAAAAAAAGAACTCCAGTGGTGTTATTAATAGAAATTAACACAATGTCTTCAACAGAGCAATAGAGGTTACTGAGGTAATCATAGTGACCTCACAGACACCAGGTAAATCAGAATAAAGGCACTAAAAGCAAGAATTGTTTTAAAAAGGTCATAAATCCACACAAATGTTTTTAAAAAATAAAAAAACACAATGTTTAAAAAGAAAAATTGTAGTCCTGTAGTTTATTTTACCTCAGAAAATAAGTCACTCACAGGGACAAGCCATTTGATGATGCCATTTTAAGTCTGTCATCTTCAAAACAGGATAAACAATCCTAGGATTATCCGATTAAGGCGAATAATGTCTCAAAATGTGCACAATACATTTCTGAATAAAAGTAAATATGAATGGAAGCAAATATTTTCAAAAAAAGTTGCATTATATGTTTCGTTAGAGGGTTACCTCAGGAGCTCGCACGTTTTGTGACCTACATCACCTGTGCCCAAGCCACTCCCCCTTTTTTAAGCCACGCCCCCATTCAACTGTATTTGCAACCTAAGAATGCCGATACCATTAAATTCATGGGGTTGTGTCATTTGGCACTGGGCTTTCATCCTGCTCACTGCGCCCATCTTACCTTATAGGCATATTACTTCTAGAATATTATCCCTAACACCCTGTTAATATGTTCGTATCCTTAGTTCATTGTAGGCAAATCATATTGTAATAACACATTTTCAAAAAAAATGTTTCAATCAAATAATTTGTGATTTCCTGAAAATGACACAAGGTACCCGATAGTCACATAAATTACACCAACATAAACTCCAGTTATAAGGTTGCTTTTTGGTGTTGTGCCTCTGTCTCTGCCTGTTTTCAAAGCACTCCGTCTGTTTGACAAGGCCCAGTTTACAATTCAGTAAATTATTCATGGTTATTAAGAACGCTTGCTAGAAAATGGTGTGATCAGCAGTGTATGAATGACAAAACAGAATCCCAGTCTGATGAAAGACTACAGCAACAAAAGAAACACTCCATACTTTTATGCATATTAGGGCCTTTGAAGAACAATACTTCTGAAACAATCTGATTTACTGAGATTGTTAGAGATAAATATTCGGTAGAGTATGTAGGATAATATCTAGAGATAAGCGAATATTTCAATGTTCAGTTCGGATTATGATCGGATTTGCAATATTCGCCGATTTATTAGTCGACGAACGTAGCCGAATGCCATTTAAGGCAATGGGAGACAAAAACAAGCGCATGTGCAACACCTTCTAATGGCCCCAAAAGCTGCCAAAATACATCAAATGAGGGACAGACACCAGGAAAATGGCCTCAATTAGGCCACAGTACAAATTGTAGCATGGCACAGCAGCAATCAATCATGCATGAGGTATCGTGCTCTGGGCCAGCATTTACAGCTTTTAATTGAATGTCAAAGTAAAACTAGGTGGGTCAGGGATTGGTGTAGGCCTGCTGTGCTGAGAGCCCTGATACCAAATGCAACAGCTCAACCTGCTTTCACGCCCAGCCACACTCAGGTGGCACAAATATCTGTTTTGTAGACTACTATTGTCAGAAAAATATAAGAATAGTAACACAGGTAGTTGACTCCAAGGTAGTGGAGGTATGACAGTCTAGGAGGCTTAAAGGCAACAGGCATGAAGGAGACTCAACCAGGAGTCTATACATTTACAAAAATTAGTGGCAAACACCAAAATGTGGCATCAATTGCAATAGAGTAGAACTAATATAGCGGGGACCAACATCTCTTCCACTATAGCCAACCCAGCAGATGTAGACTGTAACAGGCAAGAAGGTGGAACCACTGTGCCATATCCCTCTGAAAGCCCACAGGGGTGTAACTAGGTGGCCTACCAAATTCAAACTTGGATAAGTGGCAGAAGGTGAAAAATGCAACACAAGGAGGGACAAGAAGGTGGCACCAGGTGCTATTCAATGGCTGACCTACAGAAGGTGGCAGCAGACACCCTGCAGTGGGTAGGCTGCAACGGCCCAAAGGAGGGATGAAGAATGCAGGTAGTCACAGTGGGGACTCTGGAATCACAGGTGCAGATGGGACTGGCTGAAGAACAGAAAAGCACTGGCAGGTGTGGGCTGGACCGGGTGTTAGACAGATGGGCACTGGCAGGTGCAATCAGGATTGGCTGATGGACAGAAGAGCACAGGCAGGTGTGAGCAGATCTGCACAGACAGGTGGGGAACCTGACAACTAGCAAGCATGCAAGGCAAACTAACAGGGTAGCTCAGGCACCTCCATATTGGAGGAGAAGCCTTAAATAGAAGGTATCACCCAGCTATAGGCTGGGAATACATTAGGTTGATGCGGGTGGTCCCTTTAAGAGGGAGCAAACGTGCAAGCACCATAAGCATAGTGCCTGGTCCTACAACTGATCCTTGGGAGACACCAACACATAGGGAGTGAGATGAGGAGGTGGGGTGTGAGTGGAAGATACAGAATGTCCTGTCTGTTAGGTATGAGGATATCCAAAAAAAAGGCCAAGTCTGTAATCTCAACAGATCAGAAAGTCTGTAGTAAGAGGGGATGCCCGGTCCAGGAGGAGGTGGAGGACAAAATCAAGTTGCTTTCATTTGGTGGTTAGTAGGTCATTGGTGACTTTAATCAGATCAGTTTCAGTGGAATGTTGTGGTCTGAAGCCAGATTGTAAGTGATCAAAGAGGGAGTAAGAGAAGAGGTGGGAGGATAGTTCAAAATGGATGCAGAGGATGGGTGGGCTTTTTGAAGATGGATGTGATTGAGGTAGGTTTCAATCAGGAGGGAAGACACCAATTGTTACTTACAGGTTGAAGAGGTGCGTTAGGCTTGGGATGAAGACTGCGATAAGGTTTGGAATGAGGTGAGATGTTACTGTGTCAAATTCACAGGTGGTGAGGCATGTTCTTCAGCTGAGATGAGAGAAAAGGGAGGGGAAGCTGATGGACACAGGAGAGAATTGAAAGCGCTGAATAGCTGTTTTGGGTTGTGAGACAGGTATGATATGAGGAATGAGAAGTCAGTTTGTTTTGCTGCAGTGAGCAATTGCGCAGCATTTTTACAAATTCTGTTACTGGATGGGATTCTCCACTCCCCTTCTTTGGTAGCCGTACAGCGGTACGCTTTGTAGATGAGGGCCAGAAAGAACATGTGCTCAAGTAGATGGCAAGTGCTGCATCAAGTGGCCTCTGCTCCTCTTCTTCCACCTTAACATCACACACAGTACAGTCATCAGAGGTGGCACATCAATTACCCTTGTTTTCCCCCATATCAGAATCTCTCCAACCACCAAACTGACTGTTGGGAACCACAGATGGCTCAGTCTGCTGATCTGGTCACACATTGCATGCCATAGGCATCAGAAGTGCACTCCAAAGATTCACAGACTCAAGTGGAGGAAATCATCTGCATCGATGGCCAAATTTTTCTCAGTTTCATCCATTGCCAGACAATGTTGGGTCCGAGTATAATCCAAACCCTCATCAAAAGATCTTAACCCCGTTGGCTGAAGGTGTTCCATTTGTGACGAGACTCAGATACTTGAGGTGCCCGCAGACTGTACTGTGCTGTCAGGGCAGGAAGAGGAGGAGGGTGACTCTCAGCGCAAGGAGTGGGAGAACAGAGAGGATGGCAATGAGGTAGTAGATTACACTTGGTGTAAACCCAGAGGCATGCAGCTGAGTAGCTCAGCAGAGCAGAAGGAGAAGGAAGATGAGGAGTTTATGTAGACACAGAGTTATGCAACCACAACAACCCATGCATCCTGAGCCCCAACTCTGGCAGTAGTCAACAGTTTTCATGGTTCTGCAGTTGCCTAGCTTGGGTCTTTTCCCAGACCGGCAAAAATCTAAAAAATTAACAACGACATAGTAAAGTAAGAAAAAAATTAAATAATTTCAGTACTACATGCATGAACTGGCACTTGCGTGACCAACATGCATTAATCTGGGAATGACACTGTGCTAAAATGCACCCCATCAACCGCATCTTCTGATTCTTCCTCCTCCCTCACCATGGCAAGTGTTGTCACACAGGTATCCGGCCGCAGAACCTCCACTTGTTTACCCCCTACAGTTGGGGTGACTGAGAGCCTGTCAGCTGATAAGAAAGTGGACATGCCTAATGTTTTTGACTCATCTTACATACCAAGCACACTCCATCTTTTTCAATCCACCATAACATCTCTGCCTGCACCGCTATCCCAGTCCAGCATCTTGTCGTGTTCAACCTACTCCACCCTGTGTCAGCACAGCAGGGAGCCATCTTTTGTGCAGTTGTGCTCACATAAACAATTCTTTCCTCCTACACATGGCAAAGCTAACAGCATGAACTTCAGCATCTAAAATCTATTAATAATAATAACCTTTATTTATAAATCACAAACATTTTCGACTTTGTTTTATATTAACTGCTGTCTTGTAAATCTGTCAAAAGTTACCAAGTTTAAGAAAATCAAACAATTAAGGCAAAAATAATGATGACCCTGCTCTTCAGTGCTTACAATCTACAATGGGGTGGGGGTGACACAAATTACAGGTGCTTATTTACAATGATAGTACAACCATCTTGAGGAAATGGAGTGGTAAATAAAGGCTGCATGAGCCTTTTGGCTTTGGTTTAGTTTAATCGCGAATTATGTTCAGAGAAGTAGAGAATAGGATATATATACAAAAAGGACTTTGATTAGGGAACGTGACAGGCCGCCCTAAGCAGATGTGTTTTTAGGGAGCGCCTAAAAATGTCTAAGTTGTGGTTATAGTCCTAATTTCATGGGGGACGAAGGGTAAGAGGTGAGTTATCTAGGTAGCAGATTGAACTGAGCCAGACAAAGTCCAGATCAGGGGTGCTACCATCTTTGTGTGTCTCAGAGTTTGAAAGTTGTGAGAGGCCACGAGAAGTGGCTAGAGATAGAAGCTAGGATGCAGTTAGGGAGGTTGGGCTCTTAAAGTCTCCCAGGATAAGGGTTGGCAATTCTGAGGACATGAAGTGTTGCAGCAATGCACAAAAGTGGTCAGGGAAGTGGGTGGGTGAGCCTGGGGCCGGAATATGACTGCTATTCTGAGGGAGAGGGGATGGTGTGAACCTCAAAAGAAGAATGATATTCAATTGGCTTGCACTTATTTATTGAGTTAAAAACAGGATTGTTGTTGGCAACAAGGAGTGCAGGCTTACACTGGAGTTAGCAGTGATTGCATGTCGGGATCTAAACATATAGAATAAATATCAATTGCACACTCCTTTTGAATGCAAAAAAGATTTATTTTATTAAAGTGCAAAACATAAGAGCAACCTTTGAATGTCAACGCATTTTGGCCAACTCGGCCTTTTTCACTGATATTTCATTGATATTTATTATACATGGTCTACGAGGGATCTCACCATTCCCCTCAATCGGCATCTCCACCAGTGAAACTCAGAGGGCACTCCAATATCTATTTTTCATGGGATCTACTCATATTACATGTGTTCTAATCTGGTGGTGGATAAGGTGTACGCTCACTATTACTTTTCTGTGAACTAATTATTGTGAACAGCCTATGGCCTCCTCAGATGGTTCATAGCCCAATCGTGTCATTGTCTGGACGATAGGGGCCATCTGAGAGCTATTCGCTACAAAGATCACAGTGCTTGTTTCTGCACATCTCACGGCCTGTAATCTCTGTGAGTATTGCATGGACGCTCCAATCTGTTGGCCACGAAAATGCAGCCTTTCAGCCTTGTGGATACAGATGATTTCTGAAAGCTAATGGCTGACACAGTCCCCCAGTACCAGTTGCTCAGTCACCATTACTTCTCTAAGAAAGATGTGCCTGCTCTACAGCAACAAGTCACGGACAACATCACCCATTCAATGAAAAATTTTGTCTGCCAGGGTGCATTTCAACATTGACACTTGGATGACCAAGAATGGAAAGGGGAGATACATCTCGATGACTGGGTACTGGGTGACTCTGGTGGCTGTGGGGGCAGTCAGGGAAGGGGCCGCTCCACAAGTCTTGCAATCCCCAAGGCTTGCAGGGCACTTAGGGATGGAGAAATAAACTACTACACACCATAAGATGGATAACTAAACTACTAGACAATAGGGGTTGGAGAACTAAACTACTAAACAGCTAGGGTTGTAGAACTAAACCACTACACACCATAAGATGGATAACTAAACTACTAGACAGCAGGGGTTGGAGATCTAAACTACTAAACAGCTATGATTGCACAATGAAACAAATTATTATTATTATTATTATTATTATTATTATTATTCATTTATATAGCACCATTAGTGTTGAGCATTCCGATACCGCAAGTATCGTGTATCGGCCGATATTTGCGGTATCGGAATTCCGATACCGAATTCCGATACTTCCCGCGTATCGGATACCGGAATCGGAAGTTCCCAGAATTCAAACAGAACGCAGCAGCCAATGAGGAATGATTGGAAGTGTGGGCACATCCTGTTTAGCATGGTGGGCATGTAAGTACTGGCAAGGCTGTGATTGGCTGCTGAAATGATGTCACTCTGCACTATAAAAAACGCTGCCGCCATTTTGCGCTCACTCTGCTGTGATTTCAGTTAGGGACAGGACGCTGTGTTCTAACTGAGGGCCAGTTGAGCTAGCTAATTGCTTTATTTTCCTTTCCAAAGGCTAATTTAGCAAAACGCTGTGTGTTCTTCACTGTTCACCTTGCTCTTGCCTTGCAGCGCTGTTTTAACAGCGTTCTGCAAGGTCTCTGTGTGTGTGTGTGTGTGCAGCTCACTCTGTAGTCTGTGTGCAGCCATATACCCGGTTGTATTCAGCTCAGGGGGGGTTCACACTGCCTCACACAGTTGTCCTTTTTTGCTCATAGTGCAGCCTGCTGCACATTTTTTCTCAAATTTCCTATTAGTGTTTTTCCACCCGTCTCCAGCTAAATTGTGGAAAAACACTACATAGGATAACCTAGAGGGGGTTTTTTGGGCCTTGCAGCGCCGTTTACGGCTGTCTGCACGGTCTCCGTGTGAGCCCAGCTCGCCCTGTAGTCTGTGTGCAGCCATAGCCGGTTGGATTCAGCTCAGGGTTCGTTACTGGCTCATACCTTGAGAAAAATTTTCCTTTCTTTCAAATAGTGCAGCCTGTTTAAAAATTTAAAAAAAAAATCCCTATTAGTGTTTTTCCACCCGTCTCCAGCTAAATTGTGGAAAAACACTACATAGGATAACCTAGAGGGGGGTTTTTGGGCCTTGCAGCGCCGTTTACGGCTGTCTGCACGGTCTCCGTGTGAGCCCAGCTCGTCCTGTAGTCTGTGTGCAGCCATAGCCGGATGGATTCAGCTCAGGGTGCGTTACTGCCTCATACCTTGAAAAACAATTTCCTTTTTTTCAAATAGTGCAGCCTGTTTAAAATTTAAAAAAAAAAATTCCTATTAGTGTCTTTCCACCCGTCTCCAGCTAAATAGTGGAAAAACACTACATAGGATAACCTAGAGGAGGGTTTTTTGGCCTTGCAGCGCCGTTTACGGCTGTCTGCACGGTCTCCGTGTGATTTAAACTAGCTCTGTAGCCCGATCTGCACAAAAAAAAAAGTAAAGTTCACCAAACACAACTTAACACTTGTGTAGGCCACATTTGAAAAATAATAAAGTTTAGTCCACACTTTACAACATTAGTGTTTCTTACACCTGTTAGAAGGAGCATTTCAGGAATAAGCACGCTAAGGCCTTAGTACTTTTCTGCTTATCTTTATCTGTCAACCAAGATGAAGAGGGCAGGGAGTAAGGCACGTGGGCGTGGGCGCGGAGCAGGGAGAGGACGTGGTGATTCTGTGCCTGCTGCGGGCGCCGGTGACTCGTCGTCACTCAGTTTCAGCAGGGAACAGTCCTTCATGCGCAGCTTTGTCGGAGAGCGCCGTGCACCGCTGCTGCGTGAAGACCAAATTGAAGCCGTTGTCGGGTGGATGGCAGCTAACGCCTCGGCATCGACTTCAGTTAGTGCCACATCCTCTCAGGCACAGAGCACTGGAGAGCAGCCATCTGTCTCTTCACCACCTGCCATATTGGCCAGGCAGTCAGAGAGCCCAGGACAGGAGCCGTCTCTACTTCTGTTCTCTGAATCTCTTGGCTTGGAAACAGGGGGCCAGCCAAGCAGCATTGGAGAAATGGAAGAAGAGGCAGTGTGCAGTGATGCCCAACAGCTTTTTCTCTCTGACTCTGAAGAGGCAGGTGGGCCAGTGCCTCCGGTGACCACAGCGCAGTACGCATCTGATGATGAAACTCAGGTGCCGCTTTCTGATGCGTACTGTGCTGCCGAGACTACCCAGGAGGAGCAGTTGGTGGCAGAGGGTAGTGGAGATGATGAGGTCCTTGACCCATCGTGGCGTGAGGAACAGGAAGGTGGTGGAAGCAGCTCTGAGGAAGAGCTTCCCCTTACGGGCCAAAGAGGGAGAGGGAGGGGGAAGACTGCGGAGCCTGTAGCCTCCACTTTGGCACCCGTTAGGAGCCTGTCTCTTTCCAAAGCCAAAAAGGGCGCTCCCAAGATTTGCAGTGCCTGGTCCTTTTTTGACACAGTTGCAGATGACATTTGTTTTGTCAAATGCAAGCTGTGTCATCAGAAAGTAAAAAGAGGTAAAAGTGTCAGCAACCTCAATACCACAAATATGTGGAAACATGTGCGGACCAGGCACGCGGTGGAGTTAGAGAAACACAGTGAAGACGTAGGCCAACCAACAGCGGCAGCTACCACCTCTTCATCTCGTGTTGCCTCTTCCTCCACTGTTGTCCAGAGACCTAGTGTAATTCCACCCAGAGCACCACCTTCCCAGTCATCCTCACACTCCCAGTCTACTCTACAGCCATCGGTAGTACAGGCATGGGAGAAAAGGCGGGCATTCTCGGCCAACCACCCCCGAGCACAGGCTCTGAATGCAGGCATTGCCAAACTGTTGTCCCTGGAAATGCTCTCGTTCAGGCTGGTGGAGACTGACAGCTTCCGTGACTTGATGGCATTGGCAGTCCCACAGTACAAGGTGCCCAGCCGCTTTTACTTCAGCAGGCAGGCTGTCCCTGCCCTGCACAGGCATGTTGAGGCAAACATAAAACATGCGCTACTGAATGCCGTCAGTAGCAAGGTCCACCTCACCACCGATGCGTGGACCAGTCAGCATGGACAGGGGCGATATGTTTCCCTCACTGCCCATTGGGTTAATGTTGTTGAGCCAGGTACAGATCGTGCGAGTGGCGCAGGACGTGTCCTGCCCACTCCAAGGATTGCAGGAATCCAGTCTGTACGCATCGACTCCTCCTCTTACACCAGTTCCTCAGATTCCTCTCTGCAGGATCCGTCACAGTCCACCTCCACATGGACCCGTGAACGTTTACCTATGACCGACATGAGCACAGCCGTGGCCAAACGTCAGCAGGCCGTCTTGAAACTAGTTTCATTGGGGCATCGAAGCCACACAGCGCAGGAGCTCTGGAATGCCATCAAGCAGGAGAGCGATGTGTGGTTACTGCCAGCGAATCTCCAGCCAGGCATGGTAGTGTGTGACAATGGCCGAAATCTGGTGGCAGCTTTGGCCCTTGGCAACCTCACTCACATCCCATGTCTGGCACATGTGCTCAATTTGGTTGTGCAGAGTTTTCTGAGGGACTATCCGGATCTTGATGCCCTGCTGCACAAGGTCCGCCTAGAGTGTGCTCACTTGCGGCGTTCCAGCTTGGCCAGATCCCGCATTGCTGCTCTGCAGCGCCGATTCCGCCTTCCGGAACACCGTATCATATGTGACCTACCTACCCGGTGGAATTCCATGTTACATATGTTGGAGCGGTTGTGTGAGCAGCAGCAAGCAGTTATGGAGTACCAGCTGCATCAGGCGCAAAGAAGTCGCAGTCAGCGCCGATCAGACTTCACAACCACAGAGTGGGCCACTATGAAGGACGTCTGCCAGGTTTTGCGTCCTTTTGATTATTCCACGCGGATGGCAAGTGCAGATGATGCACTAGTCAGCATGACTGTCCCCCTTATCTGCCTGCTTCAGCAAACTTTGCAAGGGTTAAGGGATGATGTTGTGGAAGAGGTGGAGGATGAGGAGTCACCTTTTCCATCAGCTTCTGGAGAGTCAGCGCCACGTGGTTCCTCACAAAGGGGTACGCAGGGGCCAATTTGTGAGGAGGATGAGTCAATGGAGGAGGAAGAGCTCCGTCCAGAGGAGGGAGCGACACAATTGTCCAGTGGTCAGTGTGTACAGCGAGGGTGGGGTGATGACGAGCGGGCAGAGATCATGTCTCAAGCAGGGGACAGCGTTTCTGGGCCAGTTGGCACTCTGCAGCACATGGTGGATTTCATGCTGCAGTGCCTGAGAAACGACCGCCGCATCGACCACATTCTCAACATGCCTGATTATTGGGTGTTCACCCTCCTCGATCCTCGCTACCGGGACAACGTCCAAAACCTCATCCCTGCGTTGACCCGGGAGCGTAAATTGCGGGAGTACCACGACACACTGGTGAATTCCATCATCTTCTCCTGTCCAACTGAGAGGAGTGCTGCTAGTGCTTTACAAAGCAGCTCAGTGCGTCGAGGCAGTGGGGGAGGCTCTGCCCAAAGAGGGAGCAGAAGCAGTGCCTCTGCCCAAGGCAAGCCCAGTATGGCACAACTCTGGCACACTTTTGTGTGCCCGCCCCAAATGTCTACACCATCACCGGCGGCTCCAGTCAGCAGGAGGCAACGGTTCCGTCAGATGGTGACAGACTACATGGCTTGCCCTCTTACTGTACTCCCAGACGGCTCTTCCCCGTTCAAGTTTTGGGTCTCTAAGCTGGATACATGGCCAGAGCTAAGCCAATATGCATTGGAGGTGCTGGCTTGCCCTGCGGCTAGTGTCTTATCGGAACGTGTCTTTAGTGCCGCAGGTGGTGTACTAACAGACCGTCGCATGCGACTATCCTCCGATAACGTTGACCGGCTTACTTTCCTGAAAATGAACCAGGCCTGGATCTCGCAGGAATTTGCCACTCCTCTGCCTGATTAAGTAATTGGGTGTCATCCAGGTCTCCTGCTGTGTTCATCTTTCTACCACCTGAACTGCTATTCCTGGGCTCCAACACCGCCAGTTGCGGCTCAGAAGTGCAGGCTGCACAGTAAAAACATACGACCCAGTGTTATTGGGTTTCAGTAACGTCAGCTGATCCCCAGCTGTGTAGCCGGCAGTGTGTCCTGCGACCGCCACGCTGGCACAACAACCTAAATGTAAGGGAACCTGTCCCCCCCCCCCGTCGTTTGTTACTGAAAGAGCCATCTTGTGCAGCAGTAATGCTGCACAAGGAAAAGGTAGCTCTTTTTTTTTAGCTCCTTGCACACGCAGAACTTAACACTTATAAAATGTGTTCACTGATACCGTTATACTGTCCCGGAGCTGGGACTTTCCTTCGCAATGTGACGCAGCACAGCCGTCATTCCTACCCCCTTGGTGCCATGCGCTGCCTCCTCAGCGTTGTTTTAAGCTGTCACGGAGCCTGCGCTGTTCTGTTATCCCTTGGGCATGCCCTATTTGCGCTGCCTGTCTTCTGACATAATTTGGTGTCAGGCTGGCTGCGCCTGTGCGGCCGCGCTGCCCGAGATCCCGCCTCGCTGTGTCTTCTGATTGAGTCACACTGCGGGCCTGGGATCCATGGCCATGCGCAGTGCATATCTTCCCCTCGGGCTCTCGCTCATTTCCCTCCGCCTTCTTTAGACTGTGCGCCGTCAGCTGATCCCTAATAGCATGCCACGGCCGTGACACCGCACAGTCTGAAGAAGAGGGAAGGAGGGGAGTGAGAGTCGAGGATATGCACTGTGCATGTCCATGGTTCCAAGGCCCGCAGTGGGATTACGTTGGACGAGACTGCGAGGTGGGATCTGGAGCAGCGTGGACGCACAGGCAGTAACAGCCTGACACCAAATTATGTCAGAAGACAGGCAGCGCTAATTGGGCATGGCCAAGGGCTAACAGAACAGCGCAGGCTCCGTGACAGCTTAAAACAACGCTGAGGAGGCAGCGCACGGCACCAAGGGAATAGGAATGTCAGCTGTGCTGTGTCCCATTACGAAGGAAATTCGCACCTCCGGGACGGTTTAACGGTATAAGGGGACACATTTTTAGTGTTTACTTCGGTGTTTGCAAGGAGCATAATTAAAAGAACCACCATTTCCTTTTGCATCGTTAGTGCTGCACAAGATGGCTCTTTCAGCTACAAACGTCTTGGGGGGGGTTAAAGGTTCCCTTTCAACTTGCTCCAATCAGGCTTCGACCTACACTCTGTTCCTCTGCTCCTCCTGCTGTCCCTGGGCTCTAACACCGCCAGTTGGTGCCTGGAAGTGCTGTGTGCACAGTCAACAGTCGCTCCTCTGTTATTGGGGTTCAGTAACGTCAGCTGATCCCCAGCTGTGTGTGCGGCAATACCTCCAATCTGCTCCTCCTGCTGTCCCTGGGCTCTAACACCGCCAGTTGGTGCCTGGAAGTGCTGTGTGCACAGTCAACAGTCGCTCCTCTGTTATTGGGGTTCAGTAACGTCAGCTGATCCCCAGCTGTGTGTGCGGCAATACCTCCAATCTGCTCCTCCTGCTGTCCCTGGGCTCTAACACCGCCAGTTGGTGCCTGGAAGTGCTGTGTGCACAGTCAACAGTCGCTCCTCTGTTATTGGGGTTCAGTAACATCAGCTGATCCCCAGCTGTGTATCCGGCAACGGGTCATGCGACCGCCACGCTGGCACAACTAAAATGTAAGGGGACCTGTCCCCCCCCCCCCTAGGCGTTTGTTACTGAAAGAGCCACCATGTGCAGCACTAATACTGCACAAGGGAAAGGTCGCTCTTGAAATTATGCTCCTTGCAAACGCTGAACTACACACTCATGTAATGTGTCCCCTCACACCGTCCAACCGTCCCGGAGGTGGGACTTTCCTTTGTAATGTGACGCAGCACAGCCGTCATTGCTACCCCCTTGGCACCGTGCGCTGCCTCCTTAGCGTTGTTTGATTCCGTCATGGACCCTGCGCTGTTATGTTATCCCTTGGCCATGCACAGTTTGCGCTGCCCGTCCTCTGACATCATTTGTTGTCGTCCTGGCTGCGCCTGTGCGTCCACGCTGCCCGAAATCACACCTCGCAGTGTCGTCTAATGTGATCCCACAGTGGGCCTGGTATCCATGGCCATGCGCAGTGCATATACTAGCCTCTCACTCCCCTTCTTCACGCTTCTTCAGACTAGGCGGCGTCAGCTGATCCCTAATAGCATGCCACGGCCGTGACGCCGCACAGTCTGAAGAAGCAGGAAGGAGGTGAGTGAGAGGCGATGATATGCACTGCGCATGCCCATGGATCCCTGGCCCGCAGTGGGACTACATTAGATGACACTGCAAGGTTGGATCTAGGGCAGCTTGGACGCACAGGCACTGCCAGCCTGACACCTACATGATGTCAGAAGACGGGCACCGCTAACTGTGCATGGCCAAGGGATAACATTACAGCGCGGGCTCCGTGACAGAACCAAACAACGTTGAGGAGGTGGCGCCCGGCACCAAGGGGGTTGGAATGACGGCTGTGCTGTGTCACATTACAAAGGAAAGTCCCACTTCCGGGATGGTTTGACGGTGTGAGGGGACACATTATATGAGTGTGTACTTCAGCGTTTGCAAGGAGCATAATTTTCGGAGCCACCATTTTCCATGTGCAGTATTACTGCTGTACAAGATGGCTCTTTCAGCAACAAATGCCTGGGGGGGGGTTAAAGGTTCCCTTTCAACTTGCTCCACTGCAGGCTTCGGCCTACACTCTGCTCCTCTTTGATTCCCTGGGTTTCAACACTGTCAGTTGCCACCTGGAAGTGTTGTCTACACAGAAAAAACACTAGGTGATGTGTCAGTGGGGTTCAGCACCGCCAGCTGTTCCCCTGCTGTGTAGTCGGCAACGTGTCCAGCACAAGCCACGCTGGCACAACAGAACAAAAGCTGCCACCAGTGCAGGCTTCGGCCTACACTCTGCTCCTCTCCTCCTCCTGCTGACCCTGGGCTCAAACACCGCTAGTTTTTGCCCGGAAGTGCTAGCTGCACAGAGAAAAACACCAGCCAATGTGTTAGTGGGGTTCAGCACCGCCAGCTGTTCCCCTGCTGTGTAGCCGGCAACGTGACCTGCAAACGCCACGCAGGCACATGAACTGAAATTAAAGGGAACCTGGCCCCACCCCCCCAGGTGTTTCTATGTATAACAGCCACCTAGTACAGCAGTACTGCTGCATTTGTACAAGGTGGCTGACTTTTTCTCCTTGCCCACGTGGAACTCAACACGTACAAAATGTGTCTCATTGAGACCATTCCACTGTCCCTGAGGTGTGACTTTCCTTTCTAATGATACGCAGCACCCCCCTTGGTAGCGTTTCCCGTCTTTTGTCATCATGGTTAGCTGGCTGCGCCTGTGCATCCGCCCTGCTAGAAACAACGCCCCTCGTTGTCATATTTATTTTGTCAGCGAGGGTGTGGTTTATGGGCACGAGCAGTGCATATGTTCGCCTGTCTTAACTCATCTCCTTCCGCCTTCTTCAGACTGTGCGGCCTCCTGGCCGTGGTAGGCGATAAGGGATCAGCTGAGGCCGCCCAGTCTGAAGCAGGTGTAAGGACATGTGTGAGCGGCAAACCTATTTACTGCACAAGGCCACGAATCCCAGCCACGCAGTGTGATTTTTTGAAAACACACTGTGGGTCTGGGATTCATGTCCATCGCTAACCGCAACGGCCGACATGAAATGAGGTCAGAAGACAGGAAGCGCTCACAGCGCATGGCCAAGGGATCACAATAGCGCAGACTCCTGTACAGCAAATAACAACGCTCAGGAATCTGCGCCCAGTACCTAGGTGCAAATTTTGACACCTGTGCTGCGTCTCCTTAAAAAGACAAGTCACGCCTCCACAACTGTTTGACAGTATAATGGGCTAAATAGTGTACGTGTTTTATTCAGCGTGTGCAAGGAGCAAACTAAATAGAGCAACCTTTTACTTGTGCAGCATTAATGCTGCACAAGGTGTGGCTCTTGTACCTTGCAACACCTGAGGGGGGGTTAAAGGTAACCTTTGAAATTGGTTCAACTAGGCTTCGGCCTACACTCTGCTCCTCTCCTCCTCCTGCTGACCCTGGGCTCTAACACCGCCAGTTTTTGCCCGGACATGCGATCTGCACAGAGAAAAACACCAGTCAATGTGTCAGTAGGGTTCAGCAACGCCAGCTGTTCCCCTGCTGTGTAGCTTGCATCGTGTCCAGCACAAGCCACTCTGGCACAACCGACCAAAAGCTGCCAACAGTGCAGGCTTCGGCCTACACATTGCTCCTCTCCTCCTCCTGCTGACCCTGGGCTCTAACACCGCCAGTGTTTGCCCGGACAAGCGAGCTGCACAGAGAAAAACACCAGTCAATGTGTCAGTGGGGTTCAGCAACGCCAGCTGTTCCCCTGCTGTGTAGCTTGCATCGTGTCCAGCACAAGCCACGCTGGCACAACCGACCAAAAGCTGCCACCAGTGCAGGCTTCGGCCTACACATTGCTCCTCTCCTCCTCCTGCTGACCCTGGGCTCTAACACCGCCAGTTTTTGCCCGGACATGCGAGCTGCACAGAGAAAAACACCAGTCAATGTGTCAGTGGGGTTCAGCAACGCCAGCTGTTCCCCTGCGGTGTAGCTTGCAACGTGACCTGCAAACGCCACGCAGGCACATGAACTGAAATTGAAGGGAGCCTGCCCCCCACCCCCAGGTGTTTCTATGTATAACAGCCACCTTGTACAGCAGTACTGCTGCATTTGCACAAGGTGGCTGACTTTTTCTCCTTGCCCACGTGGAACTCAACACGTACAAAATGTGTCTCATTGAGACCATTCCACTGTCCCTGAGGTATGAATTTCCTTTCTAATGATATGCAGCACCACCCTTGTTAGCGCTGCCCGTCTTTTGACATCATTGGTTAGCTGGCTGCGCCTGTGCGTCTGCCCTGCTCGAAACAACGCCCTTCGGTGTCTTATTTTTTTGGACAGCGAGGGTGTGATTGATGGGCATGTGCAGTGCATATGTTTGCCTGTGTTCACTCATCTCCTTCCGCCTTCTTCAGACTGGGTGTCCTAATGGCCGCGGCAGGCGATAAGGGATCAGATGAGGTCGCCCAGTCTGAAGCTGGTGTAAGGACATGTGTGAGTGTCAAACATATTTACTGCACAAGGCCACGAATCCCAGCCACGCAGTGTGATTTTTTGAAAACACACTGTGGGTCTGGGATTCATGTCCATCGCTAACCGCAACGGCCGACATGAAATGAGGTCAGAAGACAGGAAGCGCTCACAGCGCATGACCAAGGGATCACAATAGCGCAGACTCCTGTACAGCAAATAACAATGCTCAGGAATCTGCGCCCAGCAGCTAGGTGTAAATTTTGACACCTGTGCTGCATCTCCTTAAAAAGACAAGTCACGCCTCCACTACTGTTTGACAGTATAGTGGGCTAAATAGTGTACGTGTTTTATTCAGCGTGTGCAAGGAGCAAATTAAATAGAGCAACCTTTTACTTGTGCAGCATTAATGCTGCACAAGGTGTGGCTCTTGTACCTTGCAACACCTGAGGGGGGGTTAAAGGTAACCTTTGAAATTGGTTCAACTAGGCTTCGGCCCACACTCTGCTCCTCTCCTGCTGACCCTGGGCTCAAACACCGCTAGTTTTTGCCCGGAACTGCTAGCTGCACAGAGAAAAACACAAGCCAATGTGTTAGTGGGGTTCAGCACCACCAGCTGTTCCCCTGCTGTGTAGCCGACATCGTGTCCAGCACAAGCCACGCTGGCACAACCGACCAAAAGCTGCCACCAGTGCAGGCTTCGGCCTACACTCTGCTCCTCTCCTCCTCCTGCTGACCCTGGGCTCAAACACCGCCAGTTTCTGCCCGGACATGCTAGCTGCACAGAGAAAAACACCAGCCAATGTGTTAGTGGGGTTCAGCACCGCCAGCTGTTCCCCTGCTGTGTAGCTTGCATCGTGTCCAGCACAAGCCACGCTGGCACAACCGACCAAAAGCTGCCACCAGTGCAGGCTTCGGCCTACACTCTGCTCCTCTCCTCCTCCTGTGACCCTGGGCTCAAACACCTCCAGTTTCTGCCCGGAAGTGCTAGCTGCACAGAGAAAAACACCAGCCAATGTGTCAGTGGGGTTCAGCACCGCCAGCTGTTCCCCTGCTGTGTAGCCGGCAACGTGACCTGCAAACGCCACGCAGGCACATGAACTGAAATTAAAGGGAACCTGGCCCCACCCCTCCAGGTGTTTCTATGTATAACAGCCACCTTGTACAGCAGTACTGCTGCATTTGTACAAGGTGGCTGACTTTTTCTCCTTGCCCACGTGGAACTCAACACGTACAAAATGTGTCTCATTAGAGACCATTCCACTGTCCCTGAGGTGTGACTTTCCTTTCTAATGACACGCAGCACCCCCATTGTTAGCGCTGCCCGTCTTCTGACATCATTGGTTGGCTGGCTGTGCCTGTGCGTCCGCCCTGCCCGACACAATGCCCCTCGTTGTCTCATATATTTTGACTGCGAGGGTGTGATTGATGGGCACGAGCAGTGCATATGTTCCCCTGTCTTCACTCCCCTCCTTCCGCCTTCTTCTGACTGTGCGGCCTCATGGCCGCGGCATGCAATAAGGGATCAGCTGAGGCCGCCCAGTCTGAAGCAGGTGTAAGGACATGTGTGAGCGGCGGACATATTTACTGCACAAGGCCACGAATCCCAGCACTGCAGTGTGACTTTAGGAAAAGGCACTGTGGGTCTGGGATTTATGGCCATCGTTAACCGCACCGGCCAACATGAAATGAGGTCATGAGACGGCCTGCACTAACAGGGTATTGCCAAGGGATAACACAAGAGCGCAGTTTCCTGTACTGAAAATAACAACGGTAAGGAATCTGCGCCCAGCACCTAGGTGTAAATTTGTACACCTGTGCTGCGTCTCCTTAAAAAGACAAGTCACGCCTCCACTACTGTTTGACAGTATAATGGGCTAAATAGTGTACGTGTTTTATTCAGCGTGTGCAAGGAGCAAAATTAAGAGAGCAACCTTTGACTTGTGCATCATTATTGCAGTTCAAGGTGTGGCTCTTGTACCTTGCAACACCTGAGGGGGGGTTAAAGGTTACCTTTGAAATTGGTTCAACTAGGCTTCGGCCTACACTCTGCTCCTCTCCTCCTCCTGCTGACCCTGGGCTCAAACACCGCCAGTTTCTGCCCGGACATGCTAGCTGCACAGAGAAAAACACCAGACAATGTGTTAGTGGGGTTCAGCACCGCCAGCTGTTCCCCTGCTGTGTAGCCGACATCGTGTCCAGCACAAGCCACGCTGGCACAACCGACCAAAAGCTGCCACCAGTGCAGGCTTCGGCCTACACTCTGCTCCTCTCCTCCTCCTGCTGACCCTGGGCTCAAACACCTCCAGTTTCTGCCCGGAAGTGCTAGCTGCACAGAGAAAAACACCAGCCAATGTGTCAGTGGGGTTCAGCACCGCCAGCTGTTCCCCTGCTGTGTAGCCGGCAACGTGACCTGCAAACGCCACGCAGGCACATGAACTGAAATTAAAGGGAACCTGGCCCCAACCCCCCAGGTGTTTCTATGTATAACAGCCACCTTGTACAGCAGTACTGCTGCATTTGTACAAGGTGGCTGACTTTTTCTCCTTGCCCACGTGGAACTCAACACGTACAAAATGTGTCTCATTAGAGACCATTCCACTGTCCCTGAGGTGTGACTTTCCTTTCTAATGACACGCAGCACCCCCATTGTTAGCGCTGCTTGTCTCCTGACATCATTGGTTGGCTGGCTGTGCCTGTGCGTCCGCCCTGCCTGACACAACGCCCCTCGTTGTCTCATATATTTTGACTGCGAGGGTGTGATTGATGGGCACGAGCAGTGCATATGTTCCCCTGTCTTCACTCCCCTCCTTCCGCCTTCTTCTGACTGTGCAGCCTCATGGCCGCGGCATGCGATAAGGGATCAGCTGAGGCCGCCCAGTCTGAAGCAGGTGTAAGGACATGTGTGAGCGGCGGACATATTTACTGCACAAGGCCACGAATCCCAGCACCGCAGTGTGACTTTAGGAAAAGGCACTGTGGGTCTGGGATTTATGGCCATCGTTAACCGCACCGGCCAACATGAAATGAGGTCATGAGACGGCCTGCACTAACAGGGTATTGCCAAGGGATAACACAAGAGCGCAGTTTCCTGTACTGCAAATAACAACGGTAAGGAATCTGCGCCCAGCACCTAGGTGTAAATTTGTACACCTGTGCTGCGTCTCCTTAAAATGACAAGTCACGCCTCCACTACTGTTTGACAGTATAATGGGCTAAATAGTGTACGTGTTTTATTCAGCTTGTGCAAGGAGCAAAATTAAGAGAGCAACCTTTGACTTGTGCATCATTAATGCAGTTCAAGGTGTGGCTCTTGTACCTTGCACCACCTGAGGGGGGGTTAAAGGTTACCTTTGAAATTGGTTCAACTAGGCTTCGGCCTACACTCTGCTCCTCTCCTCCTCCTGCTGACCCTGGGCTATAACACCGCCAGTTGGAGCCTGGAAGTGCTAGCTGCACAGAGAAAAACACCAGCCAATGTGTTAGTGGGGTTCAGCACCGCCAGCTGTTCCCCTGCTGTGTAGCCGACATCGTGTCCAGCACAAGCCACGCTGGCACAACAGAACAAAAGCTGCCACCAGTGCAGGCTTCGGCCTACACTCTGCTCCTCTCCTCCTCCTGCTGACCCTGGGCTCAAACACCGCCAGTTTCTGCCCGGACATGCTAGCTGCACAGAGAAAAACACCCACCATTGTGTCAGTGGGGTTCAGCACCGCCAGCTGTTCCCCCGCTGTGTAGCCGGCATCGTGTCCAGCACAAGCCACGCTGGCACAACTGACCAAAAGCTGCCACCAGTGCAGGCTTCGGCCTACACTCTGCTCCTCTCCTCCTCCTGCTGACCCTGGGCTCAAACACCTCCAGTTTCTGCCCGGAAGTGCTAGCTGCACAGAGAAAAACACCAGCCAATGTGTCAGTGGGGTTCAGCACCGCCAGCTGTTCCCCTGCTGTGTAGCCGGCAACGTGACCTGCAAACGCCACGCAGGCACATGAACTGAAATTAAAGGGAACCTGGCCCCAACCCCCCAGGTGTTTCTATGTATAACAGCCACCTTGTACAGCAGTACTGCTGCATTTGTACAAGGTGGCTGACTTTTTCTCCTTGCCCACGTGGAACTCAACACGTACAAAATGTGTCTCATTAGAGACCATTCCACTGTCCCTGAGGTGTGACTTTCCTTTCTAATGACACGCAGCACCCCCATTGTTAGCGCTGCCCGTCTTCTGACATCATTGGTTGGCTGGCTGTGCCTGTGCGTCCGCCCTGCCCGACACAACGCCCCTCGTTGTCTCATATATTTTGACTGCGACGGTGTGATTGATGGGCACGAGCAGTGCATATCTTCGCCTGTCTTAACTCATCTCCTTCCGCCTTCTTCAGACTGTGCAGCCTCATGGCCGCGGCATGCGAGAAGGGATCAGCAGAGGCCGCCCAGTCTGAAGCAGGTGTAAGGACGTGTGTGAGCGGCCAAAATATTTACTGCTCAAGGCCACGAATCCCAGCACCGCAGTGTGACTTTATGAAAAGGCACTGTGGGTCTGGGATTTATGGCCATCGTTAACCGCACCAGCCAACATGAAATGAGGTCATAAGACGGGCAGCTCTAACAGGGCATTGCCAAGGGATAACACAAGAGCGCAGACTCCTGTACAGGAAATAACAACGCTCAGGAAGCTGCGCCAAGCACCAAGGCGTTATTTGGGACACCTGTGCTGCGTCTCCTTAAAAAGCCAAGTCACGCATCCACTACAGTTTGACTGTAGAATGGGCTAAATTGTGTACGTCTTTCATTCAGCGTGTGCAAGTAGACAAATTAATAGAGCAACCTTTCACTTGTGCAGCATTAATACTGCACAAGGTGTGTCTCTTGTAGTTTGTAACACCTGAGGGGGGGTTAAAGGTTTCCTTTGAAATTGGTTCAACTAGGCTTCGGCCTACACTCTGCTCCTCTCCTCCTCCTCCTGCTTCACCACGGGCTCTAACATCGCAAGTTTTTGCCCACAAGTGCTAGCTGCACAGAGAAAAACATCCGCCATTGTGTTAGTGGGGTTCAGCAACGCCAGCTGTTCCCACACTGTGTAGCCGGCAAAGTGTCCTGCAAACGCAACGCTAACACAAAGCTGCCTCCAGTGCAGGCTTCGGCCTACACTCTGCTCCCACTGCTTACCCTTTGCTCCAGCACCGCTAGTTGGGGCTCTAGGAAGACAATCTTTAATAGGCAACGCATCTGGGTTCCAGCACCGCCAGCTGGTTCTCGGCAGTGTTTTTGTCACTGGTACTCCCTCGTGCCAAACCTGGTTCCAGCACCGTCAGCTGTTTCCGGGTAGTGTCAAGCTCACTGAGACGCCTATGCTTGCCCCGTCGTGTTGCGGTCGGGTTAGCCAACTCCAGGGTGCCTCCAGTTTAGGAGCTTCCTATGTGGGCTGCGTGAACTGGTAGTCAAGGCTGGTTCTGTAGTGCCAGTAGGCCCAGCTCCCCCTGTAGGACTGTTGGGGTTCGGTAACTGCGGCTGCCTCGCGGCCTAGCTGTTCTCTCCTCTCCTGTGGGCCTTGGGGTCCACCACCTGGTTCCTGCACCGTCAGCTGGTTCCGGGCCGAGCCTTTGGCTTAGGTGCCTCCTCCTGGGTATCCGAGTTCCGCCAACGTCAGGCGGTCCTTGGTAGTGCTTTTAAGCGCGGGCACCTACAGCTTAGTAACCGGGTTCCAGCACTGCCAGCTGTTCCTCGGTCGTGCCATTGGCTCTTGCACACTGGGGCAACGCATCTGGGTTCCAGCACCGCCAGCTGGTTCTCGGCAGTGTTCTTGTCACAGGTACTCCCTCGTGCCAAGCCTGGTTTCAGCACCGTCAGCTGTTTCCGGGTTGTGTCAAGCTCACTGAGACGCCTATGCTTGCCCCGTCGTGTTGCGGTCGGGTTAGCCAACTCCAGGGTGCCTCCAGTTTAGGAGCTTCCTATGTGGGCTGCGTGAACTGGTAGTCAAGGCTGGTTCTGTAGTGCCAGTAGGCCCAGCTCCCCCTGTAGGAATGTTGGGGTTCGGTAACTGCGGCTGCCTCGCGGCCTAGCTGTTCTCTCCTCTCCTGTGGGCCTTAGGGTCCACCACCTGGTTCCAGCACCGTCAGCTGGTTCCGGGCCGAGCCTTTGGATTAGGTGCCTCCTCCTGGGTATCCGAGTTCCGCCAACGTCAGGCGGTCCTTGGTAGTGCTTTTAAGCGCGGGCACCTACAGCTTAGTAACCGGGTTCCAGCACCGCCAGCTGGTCCTCGGTCGTGCCATTGGCTCTTGCACACTGGGGCAACGCATCTGGGTTCCAGCACCGCCAGCTGGTTCTCGGCAGTGTTCTTGTCACAGGTACTTCCTCGTGCCAAGCCAGGTTTCAGCACCGTCAGCTGTTTCCGGGTTGTGTCAAGCTCACTGAGACGCCTATGCTTGCCCCGTCGTGTTGCGGTCGGGTTAGCCAACTCCAGGGTGCCTCCAGTTTTGGAGCTTCCTATGTGGGCTGCGTGAACTGGTAGTCAAGGTTGGTTCTGTAGTGCCAGTAGGCCCAGCTCCCCCTGTAGGACTGTTGGGGTTCGGTAACTGCGGCTGCCTCGCGGCCTAGCTGTTCTCTCCTCTCCTGTGGACCTTCGGGTCCACCACCTGGTTCCAGCACCGTCAGCTGGTTCCAGGCCGAGCCTTTGGCTTAGGTGCCTCCTCCTTGGTATCCGAGTTCCGCCAACGTCAGGCGGTCCTTGGTAGTGCTTTTAAGCGCGGGCACCTACAGCTTAGTAACCGGGTTCCAGCACCGCCAGCTGGTCCTCGGTCGTGCCATTGGCTCTTGCACACTGGGGCAACGCGTCTGGGTTCCAGCAACGCCAGCTGGTTCTCGGCAGTGTTTTTGACACAGGTACTCCCTCGTGCCAAGCCTGGTTTCAGCACCGTCAGCTGTTTCCGGGTTGTGTCAAGCTCACTGAGACGCCTATGCTTGCCCCATCGTGGTGCTGTCGGGTTAGCCAACTCCAGGGTGCCTCCAGTTTAGGAGCTTCCTATGTGGGCTGCGTGAACTGGTAGTCAAGGCTGGTTCTGTAGTGCCAGTAGGCCCAGCTCCCCCTGTAGGACTGTTGGGGTTCGGTAACTGCGGCTGCCTCGCGGCCTAGCTGTTCTCTCCTCTCCTGTGGACCTTCGGGTCCACCACCTGGTTCCAGCACCGTCAGATGGTTCCAGGCCGAGCCTTTGGCTTAGGTGCCTCCTCCTGGGTATCCGAGTTCCGCCAACGCCAGGCGGTCCTTGGTAGTGCTTTTAAGCGCGGGCACCTACAGCTTAGTAACCGGGTTCCAGCACCGCCAGCTGGTCCTCGGTGCCATTGGCTCTTGCACACTGGGGCAACGCATCTGGGTTCCAGCACCGCCAGCTGGTTCTCGGCAGTGTTCTTGTCACAGGTACTCCCTCGTGCCAAGCCTGGTTTCAGCACCGTCAGCTGTTTCCGGGTTGTGTCAAGCTCACTGAGACGCCTATGCTTGCCCCGTCGTGGTGCTGTCGGGTTAGCCAACTCCAGGGTGCCTCCAGTTTAGGAGCTTCCTATGTGGGCTGCGTGAACTGGTAGTCAAGGCTGGTTCTGTAGTGCCAGTAGGCCCAGCTCCCCCTGTAGGACTGTTGGGGTTCGGTAACTGCGGCTGCCTCGCGGCCTAGCTGTTCTCTCCTCTCCTGTGGGCCTTCGGGTCCACCACCTGGTTCCAGCACCGTCAGCTGGTTCCAGGCCGAGCCTTTGGCTTAGGTGCCTCCTCCTGGGTATCCGAGTTCCGCCAACGCCAGGCGGTCCTTGGTAGTGCTTTTAAGCGCGGGCACCTACAGCTTAGTAACCGGGTTCCAGCACCGCCAGCTGGTCCTCGGTGCCATTGGCTCTTGCACACTGGGGCAACGCATCTGGGTTCCAGCACCGCCAGCTGGTTCTCGGCAGTGTTCTTGTCACAGGTACTCCCTCGTGCCAAGCCTGGTTTCAGCACCGTCAGCTGTTTCCGGGTTGTGTCAAGCTCACTGAGACGCCTATGCTTGCCCCGTCGTGTTGCGGTCGGGTTAGCCAACTCCAGGGTGCCTCCAGTTTTGGAGCTTCCTATGTGGGCTGCGTGAACTGGTAGTCAAGGCTGGTTCTGTAGTGCCAGTAGGCCCAGCTCCCCCTGTAGGACTGTTGGGGTTCGGTAACTGCGGCTGCCTCGCGGCCTAGCTGTTCTCTCCTCTCCTGTGGACCTTCGGGTCCACCACCTGGTTCCAGCACCGTCAGCTGGCTCCAGGCCGAGCCTTTGGCTTAGGTGCCTCCTCCTGGGTATCCGAGTTCCGCCAACGTCAGGCGGTCCTTGGTAGTGCTTTTAAGCGCGGGCACCTACAGCTTAGTAACCGGGTTCCAGCACCGCCAGCTGGTCCTCGGTCGTGCCATTGGCTCTTGCACACTGGGGCAACGCATCTGGGTTCCAGCAACGCCAGCTGGTTCTCGGCAGTGTTTTTGACACAGGTACTCCCTCGTGCCAAGCCTGGTTTCAGCACCGTCAGCTGTTTCCGGGTTGTGTCAAGCTCACTGAGACGCCTATGCTTGCCCCGTCGTGGTGCTGTCGGGTTAGCCAACTCCAGGGTGCCTCCAGTTTAGGAGCTTCCTATGTGGGCTGCGTGAACTGGTAGTCAAGGCTGGTTCTGTAGTGCCAGTAGGCCCAGCTCCCCCTGTAGGACTGTTGGGGTTCGGTAACTGCGGCTGCCTCGCGGCCTAGCTGTTCTCTCCTCTCCTGTGGGCCTTCAGGTCCACCACCTGGTTCCAGCACCGTCAGCTGGTTCTCGGCAGTGTCTTTTGCTCTTGTACCTTCTGCTCCCCATCCTGGTTCCAGTAACGTCAGCTGGTTCCGGGCAGAGCCTTTGGCTTAGGTGCCTCCTTCTGGGTATCCAAGTTCCACCAACGTCAGGTGGTCCTTGGTAGTGCTTTCGGGCACGGGTACCTCCTGCTTAGTAACCGGGTTCCAGTAACGTCAGCTGGTCCTCGGTAGTTCCATTGGCTCTTGGACCTTCGGCTACCAATCCGGGTTCCAGTACCGTTAGCTGGTTCTCGGCAGTGTCTTTTGCTCTTGTACCTTCTGCTCCCCATCCTGGTTCCAGTACCGTCAGCTGGTTCCGGGCAGAGCCTTTGGCTTAGGTGCCTCCTTCTGGGTATCCGAGTTCCGCCAACGTCAGGCAGTCCTTGGTAGTGCTTTTTAGCACGGGTACCTCCTGCTTAGTAACCGGGTTCCAGTAACGTCAGCTGGTCCTCGGTAGTTCCATAGGCTCTTGAACCTTCGGGTAGCCATCCGAGTTCCAGTTCCATCAGCTGGTTCTTGGCATTTTCTCAGCCTTCTTGTACCTTCTGCTACATTTCCAAGTTGAAGACCCTAAAGTCGACGACCCGGAAGACCACCCCGAAGACGACGACGACGACCCGGAAGACCACCCCGATGACGATGACGACGACGGCGGAGACGACGACGGCGGAGACGACGACGGCTGAGACGACGACGGCGGAGATGACGACACTGGAGACGACGACCCTGGAGACGACGACATGGAAGACCGAGAAGCAGAAGAACAAGAGGCTGCATAACAAAGAGCAGAAGAACATTAAGCATAAGACTTAATATCAGAGCAAAAGATATTATCTAAATTATATGCAGAAGAAGACTAAGCAGTGTATGGGGGTGAGTCCGTTCCTCCTCGTGGTGCCCCTGGATAAAGCCTGATGCTGCAGGCCAAACTGAACGCGGACAAATGTAACTTTTGTGACTGGCAGAACGGAAGGTGTAATCTTCCAACTTTTATAGATAACAACTACGGGAATGCCTGTCACAAATGAGAATATGATGAAGAAGTAGAATAGGAAGAATAATAACAGTGGAATAAAAAGAATATGTAGAATAGGAAGAATAATAATAGTTGAATAAAATGAATATGAAGAATGTAATAAAAAAAAAAAAAAAGGTAAAGGATGAAGAAGAAGATGAATAAGGTGAAGAAGAAGTTGATGTCAAAGATGCTGATGATGATGAAGATGAAAGTGTGGGAAAAGAAAAAAAAAAGAAAAAAAAGAAGGGGAAGGGCGTGGAATAGTGAAACATCAATATCTGACAAAATAAAAAAAAAAATGTACATAGTCAATATCTTTGTCACTCCGAATGTCTTAAAAAAAAACATGCTATTCTATTTGATTGGGATAAACCTCTATGACTTTAATGTCTCCGCCACCTCCCCAAATACATCCGGCATTATTCTTAGTTGTTTTCCTTCATGTAGAATGAACCTACAAGGCAAGAAAGGGTTTATTTTAATTCCGATATTTTGGTCCCATTGACTTGCATTGGGATCGGGTATCGGTATCGGCGATATCCGATATTTTTTGAATATCGGCCGATCCTATCCGATACCGATACTTTCCGATATCGGAAGGTATCGCTCAACACTAAGCACCATTAATTCCATTGTGCTGTACATGAGAAGGGGTTACTTCAAAATACAAATATCACTTACAGTAAACAAACTAACAATGGCAGACTGGTACAGAGGGAAGAGGACCCTGCCCTTGCGGGCTTACATTGTACAGGATTATGGGGGAGGAAACAGTAGGTCAGGGGTTGCAGTAGCTCCGATGGTGTTGAGGTGGTCGTGTGGTCATTACAGGTTGTAAGCTTTTTTGAAGAGGTGGGTTTTCAGGCTCTGTTTGAAGGATCCAAATGTGGTGGATAACCAGACGTGTTGGGGCACAGAATTCCAGAAAATGTGGGATATTCAGGAGAAATCTTGGAGGCGATTGGATGAGGAGCGAATAAGCATGGAGGAGAGAAGGAGGTTTTGGGAGGACCAGAGATTACGTGACGGAAGATATTGAGAGATTAGTTCGGAAATACGCAGAAGAGAAAGGTTATGGATGGCTTTGTAGGTCAGTGTTAGTACTTGAAACTGGATACGCTGGAAAATTGGGAGCCAGTGAAGGGATTTGCAAAGAATGGAAGCAGGAGTGTAGTAAGGAGAGAGATTAATTAGTTGGGCAGCAGAGTTAAGGACGGACTGGAGGTGTGTGAGAGTGTTAGAAGGTAGGTCTCAGAGGAGGATGTTGCACTAGTCGAGGCGGGAGATGATTAGGGCATGCACAAGCATTTTGGTAGAGTGTGGGTTGAGGAGAGGACGGATTCTGGAAATAATTTTGAGCTGGAAGCGACAGGAGGTGGCGAGAGCTTGGATGTGCAGTTTGAAGGACAGGGCAGAGTCGAGGGTTACTCCGAGGCAGCGGATTTCTGGGACAGGGGAAAGTGAGATTTCATTTACTTTGATAGATAGATCAGGTAGGGAAGATATGCAAGATGGAGGAAAGATAATTAGTTCAGATTTGTCCACATTAAGCTTGAGGAAGTGAGAGGATAAGAAGGAGAATATGGCTGATAGACACTCTGGGATTCTGGAGAGCAGAGAGGTGACATCTGTGCACAGAGGTAGACCTGAGTGTCATCAGCATATAGATGGTACTTTATGAGTTGTCCCAGGCCAAGGGTATTATTATTATTATTTATTTATATAGCACCATTGATTCCATGGTGCTGTACATGAGGAGGGGTTACATACAAATTACAGATATCACTTACAGTAAGCAAACTAACAATTACAGACTGATACATAGGGACGAGGACCCTGTCCTTGGGGGATTACATTCTACAGGATGGTGGGGAAGGACACAATAGGTTGAGGGTTGCAGGAGCTCCTGTGATGGAGAGGCGGTATCTTCGGTAGTGGTGAGGAGGCAGCGGGGTCAGTGCAGGCTGTAGGCTTTCCTGAAGAGGTGGGTTTTCATATTCCGTCTGAAGGATCCGAATGCGGTTGATAGTTGGACATGTTGGGGCAAAGAATTCCAGAGGATGGGGTTATTCGGGAGAAGTCTTAGAGGCAGTTGGGTGAGGAGAGAATAAGTGTGGAGGAGAGAAGAAGGTCTTGAGAGGACCGTAGATTACGTGAGGGGAGATATTAGTTCAGAGATATATGGAGGAGACAGGTTATGGATGTCTTTGTAGGTTAGTATTAGGGTATATGGTATAGATTGAGAAGAGAAGGGGTCCTAGATCAGAGCCTCGAGGGACACCAACAGAGAGGGGATGAGATGAAGAGGTAGTATGGGAGTAGGAAACGCGAAATGTGCGGTTCTTAAGGTATGAGGAGATCCAAGATAGGGCAAGGTCTTTGACACCAAAGGAAGAGAAGATCTGTAGTAGGAGGCAGTGGTCAACTGTGTTAAAGGCAGAGGACAAGTCTAGAAGGAGGAGTGTAGAGTATTGTCTGTTAGATTTGGCTGTAAGTAAGTTGTTAGTAATTTTGGTCAGGGCAGTATCAGTGGAATTCTGGGGGCGGAAGCCAGATTGTAGGTTGTCGAAGAGAGATAGATGTAAAGTGAGAGGAAAGTTCAGCATGGACATGCTGCTCAAGGAGTTTGGAAACAAATGGGAGCAAAGATACCGGGCGATAGCTGGGCATAGCGCTCGGGTCAAGGGATAGCTTTTTGAGGATAGGTTTGATTGTGGCATGTTTGAAAGCAGAGGGGAAAGTACCAGAAGTTAGTGATAGGTTGAAGACATGGCTTAAGAATGGGATTAGAGTGGTTGTGAAATTGGGGAGGAGGTGGGATAGGATGGGGTCAAGCACACAAGTGGTGAGGTGTGATTTGGAGAGAAGATGAGCAAGCTCTCCTTCAGTAATTTTGGAGAGGGAAGTTATGTGTTTAGGGCAATGGTCTGGTATGCAAAGGGGTTGTGGTGGTTTGACAATAAAGACTTGCCTTGTTTGGTCTATCTTATTTTTGAAGTGCTTGACAAAGTTCTCAGCAGAGATTAGGGAACTCGGAGGGGGCAGTGGTGGGTGGAAGAGTGAGTTAAAAGTGCTGAACAACTTTTTGTGGTTGTGAGATAAGAAAGATACAAGGGATGTAAAGTAGGCCTGTTTAGCAGAGGTGAGAGCTGATTTGAATGCAAGTGTTGCGTGTTTGAGTGCAGTGAAGTCATCTTGCGAATGGTTTTTTTCCAACGCCTTTCTTGCCGAAGCTTTTTAGTGATGTTATTGTGCCAGGATTATCTATTGATTTGTCGCACTCTGCCATGCATGTGAGGGGCAACCGAGTCAATTGCTGATGCAAGAGTGGCATTGTAGAAATTAGGAGCAGTGTCTGTGTCATGGAGTGAGGATATGGATGTCAGTGGTAGTATAGAGTCAGAGAGCGAGTGGGTGTCTAGGTATGCGAGTTTCTGCGGGGGTGCGCATGTTGCTGGACATGGGTGGCAGGTGAGGAGGACAGGGATGAAAAGGTGAGTTAAAGGTACAGTTGGAAGAAAGGAGAAGGCCTACTCCTCCACCATGTCTGTTGCCAGGGTGAGGACTCTGGGTGAAGTGGAGGCCGCCGTGACATAATGCAGCAGGGGTGGCTGTGTCGGAGGGCGTCAGCCATGTTTCAGTGATGCCCAGGAAGGAAAGATTACTAGAAGTGAAGAGGTCGTGAATCACGTGGAGTATATTGCAGACAGAGCGGGCATTCCAGAGTGATCCAGAGAGACGGAGCAGGGTGGTGGGTGTCAAGGGCAGGGATTTGAGGTGGGCAAGATTTCTGCTGCTTATCTTGTGTTGGGAACAATAGGAGGGGGTAATGAGAGATATGAGCTGTGGGGGTCCAGGATTGGGAGATATGTCGCCAGCAGTGAGAAGAAGCAGAGAGACACAGAGCAGGTGGGAGACGGAGAGTGGAGGGCTTGTTTTGTGTATTATTAGGAGAGATCTGAGGTTGAGGAGCAGGTCAGCAGAGGAGGTCAGGTGAGGGGCAAGAGGGAAGGAGAGATTATTACTTGGTTCGAGGGTGCTAGAGTTTGTGGATATCAACGGAGAGTGAGGATTAATGGAGCAAAAACTGTTAGAGCATATGTCAGCATGATGAGTAAGTGGAGGAAAAGAAAGAAGTTGTTAGGACTGGCGGAACGCACCAAATAATAATATTGAAGAATATGAGGTGTGTTCTCAGTCCGGGGTCCACCGTGCAGCGATGGCACCTGCTGCTGAGTAATGGCAGATGGACGCTTGCTCACACGTGGATTAGACCTCACCCAGTGTGAATGGAAGCGAACTCTGTTGCTTCACAGAGTCACTGTAATTACGCTGTGCCCTGTTAGCTCATAGTGGGATTCCTATGAATCACCCCTACTAAACTGGTGATTGGACTTGCTCTGACCCTCGGTGGCTTTTGAGCCCGCGCCTGAGGACGCCCTGAGTCAGATGCTGAGTCCAACCGGAAATTTCCACCCTACTCGGACCGGCTGTCAGGAAAGCGCACTGATTGCGCACGGTGCCGTAAAGACGAGCACTGCAAATAGATACTGAAACGTGAGTTTAGTGTGCAGGTAGCACTGTCGGGCACTAGGTAGCTTCCACCAATCGCCAGCAGTCATCAACACAAGGAATGGGAATGATTAAGGAGCTTTCATCCATCGACAGACATTCAGCTACACACACATATCAAGTCTATACTGGCGCATGGCCGTGCGGCCATGCAAACCTTTTATAGCTGTAGCACTCAAAGACCTTCCTATTGGTCCAATAGGAGCTGCTACAGGACCTGAGCGTGTGACCCCCGACATCCAATGGGAGGTCGTCCTGTGGGCATGCACAGTATGGGAAAAGCAGGACTTAGTCCCTGAAATGCCTGCTCGCTGCTGATCAGTACTGGCTACAAAGGCAGAGCCTGGAAAGGCAGCAGTAACCAAGTACACAGTATCAGCTTGAGCCAGATGCTGGGACTGACATCTCTGCTGAGCAGGCTCCACTGCGGCTGGAGGAGAATGGGAGACCGCTGCGGACATGGTTCGAGATTCCCCCTGTGCAACGGCGGGAACTCGACTCCTAACAGAAGTTTAGTACATTTAATAACAGTGGTTAGTCGCACCTTCTGTTCACTTCTAGCTCATTTTTGGCATATTTCAGCTATATCCTTTTAGAGCCATCCTTATAGAGACAGACCTGTGACTGAATTTATAACAAGCTAAGTACACATGAAATCGGCCAGGTGTGATCAGGATGGAGGGGCATCAGGGAGACTGGTCACAGACACAGGAGGGGATTAATTAGCAGGGAAAATGCCAAAGGAAATAGTTCGAAATGGACAGATAAAGCAAACAGTAATAGCAGACAGATACAGGGTGAATGGGGTCAGGAAAGATGGGTGATGGTATTGCAGCCAGTGGACCTACCAGTAATAGCAGACAGATACAGGGTGAATGGGGACAGGAAAGATGGGTGATGGTATTGCAGCCAGTGGACATACCAGTAATAGCAGACAGATACAGGGTAAATGGAGTCAGGAAAGATGGGAGATGGTATTGCAGTCAGTGGTCATACCGCAGGATGAAGCAGATCAATTGTCAGATTGATAGTAACAGTGAAGCATAGTAGTAATAATTATAATGAAGCATCTATAGCAGGGGGTTATTTTTCTGGCATATTTCAGCTTTATACTTTTAGAGCCATCCTTATAGAGACATACCACCACAAATTAACACCAGTATCTGGAGCACTAAAGTAATAGGCACCAGGGATTGGATAACTAAACTGCTAAACTTGAGAAGGGTTCCTGTTGGGTCCGAAACGTCGCTTTCTGGGCAGATTAAATAAGCTCTTTTTCACTACAAACGGTGTGCTGCCTCCATCTTTTTTTTTAAAACTACTAAACAGCTATGATTGCAGAATGAAAGAAATACACATCAAAACATGGCGAACTAAACTAATAGAAGACAGGGGCTGGAGAGCTAAATTACTAAACAGCTGGGGTTGGAGAACTAAACTAGTACACACCAGGGGATGGAAACTAAAGCAGTAGACACCAAGGTGTCACTAGACATCAAGTCTTGGAATCCCCAGGGCTTGTGGAACAAACCTCTGTATGTAATAGTTACTCCAGTGCTTCTGCCTCCTCCACCTCCTCTAGGGCCTCCACCTGTGCCCTCAACCTCTGCCTTCAACAGTTGTGGACAGCTATACATGCTGAGTTTGAGCAATGGCTGTCTACACTCAGCCTGGAGCCACGGAAGGCAGTGTGCAATAATGGTGCAAACCTGGTGGCGACCCTACGCCGGGCAAACCTTACACATGTGCCTTGTGTTAGGGTTGGCGGAACGCACTGAATATATTTATTAGATTGGATAGGTGCGTTCGTAACCCGGGATCCACCGTGCAGGAAAGAACCCGCTGCTAAGTAAGGCGGCGAAGCAAATTAGAACAAACGGACTCTGTTACTTCACAGAGCCCGTAGTAAAGAGAACGCTGTGCCCTGTTTAGCTCACAGGGGACACAGCTACTGTGTAGAGCCGACAGTGGTCATGCAGTCCAACCAACACGCAGCTCCTCTCCGGTGGAGCCGGAATTCTATCGGCTATTAGCCAGCCCTGAATACACACATAAACTCCTGGAGGTGCCAGCATTCTAGGGGCTTATTTCAGCCGGGTCCCTGACTGCATACACAAAATTCCTCGCCGGAGGTGCCAGCATTCTAGGGGCTTATTTCAGCCAGGTCCCTGACCACACACACGACCACACAGGCGCTGAGCTCATACATATTTGATACTAGCGCATGGCCGTGCGGCCATGAGAACCCTTTATAGTTGCAGCACCTGCAGGACCTTCCAAGAAGGACCAATTGAAGTTGCTGCAGTACCTGAGCATGTGACCCTAGATCTCCACTGAGAGATCTTGCCCTGGGCATGCTCAGTGTGTGCAAAGCAGGACTTAGTCCCAGAAAAGCCTGCTTGCCGTAGACCAGTGCAGGGTACAATAGTAAAGCCTGGAGAGGCAGCAGTAAC
This sequence comes from Ranitomeya imitator, assembly GCF_032444005.1. Taxonomy (NCBI): domain Eukaryota; kingdom Metazoa; phylum Chordata; class Amphibia; order Anura; family Dendrobatidae; genus Ranitomeya; species Ranitomeya imitator. Next base: position 734,650,475 of record NC_091284.1, on the reverse strand, counting down.
CCTTTGCAGAATATCAGATTCAGTGAGACGCTGGGACCGACGTCTCCGCTGAGCAGGCTCCACTGCGGCCGAAGCAGAATGGGAGACCGCAGCAGACATGGTTCGAGATTCCCCCTGTGCAGCGGTGGGAACTCGACTCCCAACACCTTGCATGGCTCACATCCTCAACCTGATGGTACAGCAATTCCTCAGCCACTATCCCAGCCTGGACACGCTGCTGCAGAAACCACTGTCATTGTGTGCACACTTCCACCATTCCACTTCAGTTGATATAGAGATTTTTCATACTACTGGTTAACCGATTGCTATGCAATTTGACCACACCTTTGGAATTAAACTCTGCACATGTTGCAGCAGTGCCAAAACTTTTTCATAGCCAGGGACAATGCAGTACAGATGGGGTGCAATTCACACTTGCGTAGTGGACAGAAAAAAAGGACATCTGCATCCTTCTGCACATTTTCTTAATGGCTACTACGATGGTTAGTGGTGATGATGCCGTCATCAGCATCACTATTACTGTCATCTACACTTTAAATAGTCTGGGTGAGGAGGTGGTGGTGGTCCCGAGGGAATAGGAGGAAGCATAGGAGCTTATTTATAAGTTCAGGTCTGTTGTCTCACAGGCGGTTGCCATTAGAGGAACAAATGGAGAAGAACCATGAAAAGGATGAGAAGGAAGAGGTGATGGAAGCACAACAGTTAGGAGATGAAGATGATAATGATTCCCTCTATGTTGTCGGTGATGGTCAGGAGGGAATGTAGGAAGAAAGCTTGAGTGTTATCCCGCCACCAACACACTGTGGAGTTGGACTTCATAAAAGAGACTGATCCATAAGAACCTTCTTGCAGCAATATCTGCAACATGATTGTTACCCATATACTTATGATTCAAAATAGTACTGACTACTGGGTTAGCAGTGTGTTCTATCCACAATAAAAAGTAAATTTTACAAGTTGCTTCTGCTTCCCCCCCTGGAAAGGGACACGCCCATGCTACAGTATCAAAAAATGCTGGAAGACAATTTTGACAGTGGTTTTCCCCAAGATAGCAGTGAGGCACGCAGTTTTCATCGCAGTGATAGCTTTCCAACCATGGAAACGTACAGTTGTCAACGCAAAAACATTAGCAGCTTGCAGCACTGGAGTCCTGTGTTCCAACCCCACCAAGAACAGCAAAGAGTTTGTATGTTCTACCTGTGTTTGTGAGGGTTTGCTCCCAGGAATTATTTTTCTACCCACACTACAAAGACAGACAGATATTACATTTAAATTGTGAGACCCAATGGTTACAGTGCCAGTAATGTTTGTTGATTAACTGGCCCTATATAAGTGATAAAGCAAAAAAAAATTGAAATTGATGCACAGCCTCACTCAGATGTCACTGTTTCATAGATTATTATTGTCAGAAAAATGTAAGGATAGTAACACAGGTGGTTGACTCAAAGAGAGTGGAGGACTGCCGGTATCGGAGTCCTACTGCTACAGGCAACACACATGAAGGAGACCCAAAAAGGAGTCTACACATTTACTAAAATTTATTAGTAGGCACTAACAATGTGGCATCAATTTTACCACAGTAGAAATATTATAATAGGGACCGACAGATCTTCCACTACACCCAACCCAGAAGATGCACACCCAACCAGGAGTGTTCGCATTTCCAAAAATTAGTTAACATCTCCAGCAGCAGCAACAGCAAGCACGGAAGCCCCACTAAAGATATCAGAGGCTGCATTTACGTGAGAATAATGCAGCACACTAAAAACTACAACATCCAGTAACAGAAGTTGTCAGTTGTCTTTGGACAGGACATCATGTTGATGGTTCACTAGTACTTTCAGAACATTAACATCTACCCCACATACAGTGGGGAAAAAAAGCATTTAGTCAGCCACCAATTTTGCAAGTTCTCCCACTTACAAAGATGAAAGAGACCTGTAATTGACACCATAGGTAGACCACAACCATGAGAGTCAAAATGAGAAGATAAATACAGAAAATCACCTTGTCTGATTTGGCAAGATTTGTTTGGCACTGTACACCTCGAACACCAAGCCTAATCCCTCTTCCACCACGACCTCGCTTTTTCCCATGTTGCTTAAAAATTAGATTTTTTTACTCTGCACAACTTCTGCACACAACTGAATTTCAGCAGCACAAAATGAGGTGAAATATGGTGTGATGAATCACGTTATTCACAGAAGAAAGAAATGTTTCAGTGTGGTCGAGGGCTGGATGACAGAGGATATGCTCCAAACATTTTTTAATTAGATGTCCCCTACTGTATGACATTAATAACTGACAAAATTGTTTGGGGCCTGCAAATGAGGCCTGTATAACATTGACTAGATGCTACAAATAATTTCAAACTGAGATGTCCCCTACTGTATGAGATTAGTAACAGAAGAAAGAATTGTTTAAGTCTGGCTGAAGGCTGGATGACAAAGAAAATATGCTCCAAATTATTTTTTTAATAATATGTCCCTAACTGTATTACGTCAGTAACAGAAGATTTTTTGGCCTGTTGATGAGGCCTGTATAACATTGACTACATGCTCCAAACAATCTCAAAGTGAGATGTCCCCTACTGTATGACGTTAGTAACGGAATCATTTTTAGGGGGCCTGTCGATGAGGCCTGTATAACATTGACAAGATGCTACAAACAATTTCTAAGTGAGATGTCCCCTACTGTATTACATTAGTATCAGAAGAAAGAATTGTTTAAGTCTGGATGAGGGCTGGATGACAAAGTAAATATGCTCCAAACTCTTTTTTATTTAGATGTCTCCTACTGAATTACGTTAGTAACAGAAGAATTTTGGGGGGCCTGTCAATGAGGCTTGTATAACATTGACTAGATACTCAAAACAATTTCTGAGATCTCCCCTTCTGCATCATGTTAGTAACATCAAAAAATATTTTTAGTGTGGATGAGGCCTGTATAATCTAGAAGATTGTCTGTGGCGTTGGAACGCCCTCTTTCCTACCGTTGCTGCTTGTAAGGTGCAGGTTTGCCGGAGAAATATGGCCGATGTGTCATTAGATGAATGGATCAAGAAAAGGGGCATGATGACAGCAGGAATGGGAATGTACAACAGGATCAATAACAGGGTGGGTATGGGTGGTATGAGATCCAGGATCCAGCCTTCAACGATTAGCCATTTACCAAATGCCAATTACCAGAGAGAGTTTGATGCTCGTCAAAAGACAGGTGTAAAACATGCATTTCTCAAGCTAGGCATAAAAGATGGGCGTGAGAAATTGGATGCCAAAGATACACATAATCTGACAATCCAATCACCCAATGAATGAGCAGAATTTTGCTAGTTTGTTGAGCAATTGTCAACATGTTTACACCTATGAACTCTTGTCTGTTCTGCTGGTATTTATAAATTTGAATGCTACATAAACACACCATATGTGACACAAACATGGAATGTTACACACAATGCATGTTACAAACATATGTATACACAGACCACACATAACGTGTCTGAATTAGGACCAATCCCTGAACCTGTTTATATCTAAGTCTTGATCTTTCCCTAAACCTGCTGTGTCTGTGCCTGTATCCATCCCTAACCTGCAGTGTTTGAACCATTACCTATCCCTAAACTGCAGTGTCTGAACCATTACCTATGTCTAACCTGCAGTGTCTGAACCGTTACCTATGTCTAACCTGCAGTGTCTGAACTAGTACCTATTGCTAAACCTGCTTTGTCTGTACTTGTACCTATCTCAAAAACCTGCAATGTCTGAACCAGAACCTATCCCTATTTGGTTGTCGCTGTGAAACATTAGAGATCTGTGTGTACATTAGCTACTTCATTGTAAGTACCCTGTGTGAATCTAGTCCTGTCGAGTCTGGTCCCTGTGCATTTGTTTCAGCATGATCATTCTATCGCATTGGCTTTAGAGACCTTAGCCTGAACAGGTATAGGAGCCTCTCCACTTCCTCTCGTCTGTAGGACCCGTGGAAGCGTCATCTGTCACAATTCACATTCTCCCCTGCTGAAGATTCTTCCGTTGCAATAAAGGACTAATTTTAGGACAGTGAGTGCTCTCTGTTTTCTTCTTTCATTGGGCTTCAGAGATTGATTTGCAATTACATATGGCTGATAAGGCGCACTGATACTCTTATGATTTAAAGTGCCTTTACTACCATAATGTTACCATCATATTGTATGCCCTGGACCTATGTGCTTTTACTAGGGTCAAATGTCCTTTTTCCTTGCTTCTTTGAGCTACATTTTTGTATTATGTACGTATAAATATTTAATAAAGATGTTTTGATACTTTTTTATGAATTGTGTACAGAACTCCAATTTTTGGTTGTTTTTCAGAATATGAATTCAGCAGGAAAAAAATCAGAACGTATCGTTCCTGATCACGTCTGACCACTTTTAACTAACAACCCAGCTTAGCCAGCCACTAGACTCTAAAACTTAACATTTAATATGTATACCTCTAAAATTATGTGTGCTTTAAAAACAATTTGGTGCTCATGTTTAACCGTGCACTAGACAAGAAAAATGGCATGACCTCACCCAATTGCTGTCTCTCTTCTTGTTATAGATTCTTGTGCTTGTTGAGAACACGGCGTGGGACGGAGACCAATAGACCTTTTCCGATGGGGGGGAGCAAAAATAGGTAGGGGGGGAGGGTTTGAAACTATCTTCCCTGTCGTGCCCCGTGTATAAGACTCCCGCCCTGACAAGGGCAGTCCCCAAGTTTGAGCCTACTTAGTGAAGCCCTTTAGTTAGTATAACCACCCTGGATAATGTGTCCTCTTTCTCTTCCCAACGCGTTTCCCTCCCCGTTACGGGGGTTCATCAGGGGAATAAAATGTCCAGGTTAAATGTCCAGGTTAATGGAGGTATTCTGCAGTGGCAGACATAACCTCATTCAGCGGCGTCCTCCATGTGAGGATAAGGCAGTCCCCTTAAATGTTAAGTTTTAGAGTCTAGTGGCTGGCTAAGCTGGGTTGTTTTTCAGAATACCAAACCAGCTGTGGCTGCCAGTACCTGCCTGTCTACGAATCAGCTGAGCCAGATAATATACCTACAGCACCAGCCTGCACCTGTCGCTTCAGTTTCCTGTCCCCTTACAGGTCAACTGCTACTGCCGAATGCAGCCCTGGAGTGGTACCTGACAGCTACCTGCCACACAAGCCTAACCTCACCACTAGAGACTCCAGTGAACACCAAGGTAGCTGCTTAGTCACGCCCCTCCAGGGAATTCTGGTCCTTGGCACAGTGGGGCCACTATTCAATCTGGCTCTAAACAGTCGGGGCTTGAGCGTAACACATATTGATATATACAGTGGGGGAAAAAAAGTATTTAGTCAGCCATCAATTGTGCAAGTTCTCCCACTTAAAAGATGAGAGAGGCCTGTAATTGACATCATTGGTAGACCACAACTATGAGAGTAAAAATGAGAAAACAAATCCAGAAAATCACCTTGTCTGATTTGGCAAGATTTATTTTGCAAATTATGGTGGAAAATAAGTATTTGGTCATTAATAAAAGTTCATCTCAATATTTTGTTATATACTATGTTATCCTTTTCATACCCATGGTACTCCTGTGTAGAAAGTAACTGGTCTTGTAGGATACTCAACATTGAGACCACCATCAATCCTGGTCAAGTATCCAATGCCTTTGACTGTTAAACAACCCCATATCATCAGGCTCCTCCACTGAGCTTGATAGTTCCTTCAGTTTTTCAATTTGTAAGCTCCTTTTTTCCTTGTTTCTTCCATACCTATTTCACCCACCAGAGGCTAGTCTATTGACTTTAGTATCATTGTTCCAAATCACCCATTTCCAAACTTCTACTGTCCACTTTATGTACCTTTTTACAACTGTCATGGCACTCGCATGATGCAATTTGGCAATTTTCTTGCCCAAGAGACCTCTAGCGATGAGCTGGATGACGCTGTTTCTCTTTTCTTGTGAAGTCTTCTTCATGGCTGCTCCTCAATTTGAACCATTGACCCTTCCGTCGGGAATCAACGCAATAACACCCTTAGCTATTAGGGAATGTGGTTTGTAGTATAAAGGAAAAAAAGATTTTTCTACAACAAGAAGCAAGACAGTAAGCCCCCCGTCACACAAAGCGAGATCGCTAGCGAGATCGCTGCTGAGTCACAAGTTTTGTGACGCAACAGCGACCTCAGTAGCGATCTCGCTATGTGTGACACGTAGCAGCGACCAGGCCCCTGCTGTGAGATCGCTGGTCGTGTCGGAATGGCCTGGACCTTTTTTTGATCGTTGAGGTCCCGCTGGGTAGCACACATCGCTGTGTTTGACACCTTACCAACGACCTCATGACAGGACGTCCCTCATTGAGGTCTGTTAATCGTCATGAAATAGCTGCCATGTGACATCGTTGTACAGGTCGCTACAGGTCACCGCATCGCTGCTGCGTCGTTGGGGAGATCTCACTGTTTGACATCTCACCAGCGACCGCATAGTGACGCAGCAACGATCCCTGACAGGTCGTATCATTGTCGGGATCGCTTTAGCGTCACTTAGTGTGACGGGGCCTTAACAATGCAGTGACATGACAAAGATCTGCATAACTAATAGCATGCTAAATAGTTATAAGTCAAATTTATGTATGAGGTAGCCAAGTATGGCTGTCTATAAAATTATAATAGTGTCACAATCAAAGCAAAATATTGTGAGTTACTTTGTGCTCTGTTTTAAGAAACATTTACTGTTGGTGACCATCAAGCACTGTAACTCAATCCAGATGTGTAACCGACAGTTAAGTTGTACAACTAGTAAAATTGAGTTCTCATTGGGAGACTTTATCAACTGCCCAATGTCATTAGTATTCCATTGTGAGTAAGTCCCAGTATAACCTTGCTGTGTCCAAATCCTTGTGTAGGCAAATTGTCTCTTCAGAGAGGAAGATGACTAGAACTCTAGTTCCACCTATTAGAAGTAGCAAACCTAAAAGACAATATCAACCCTGTAACATTGCCACATGACTTAGGATAAACTTAGGATAAAAGCCAAACCAGAATCTCAATTTGCATCCACTGTGTTTCAGGGTACTGCCCCTCATCAGTGCAAAGTGTGAGATCTGGTTTGGCTGGGTGAAAGTTGTCTAAGATTTCGATTTGGCTTTTATCCTAAGTCATGTGACAAGGTTCGTTAAAGGGTCAATATTGACTTTTAGGATTGCTACTTCCATCAGGTGGCACTAGAGTTCTAGTCCTTATCCTCTCTGAAGAGACAATTTCCATATTTAATTTCCCAGAAGAGCATTGCAAGGCTTAAAAGCCTTCTGACCTTGGCATTCCAGGCTTGACATGTCACTCTCTGCAAGGAGAAACATTACCCCTTGATTCTCAAGTAGCTTAATGATTGAAAGATTATAGACAACACATCTAAAAATGACCTTCATACAAATCTTAACACAGATATATTTAAAAAAAATCATAAAATGCATGTTTAGAGAATAATATTCATAGATTGAGCTATTATGTTAGATACTGGACTTAAGGTACCTTCACACATAACGATATTGTTAACGATATCGTTGCTTTTTGTGACGTAGCAACGATATCGTTAATGAAATCGTTATGTGTGACAGCGACCAACGATCAGGCCCCTGCTGGGAGATCGTTGGTCACTGAAGAAAGTCCAGAACTTTATTTCGTCGCTGGACTCCCTGCAGACATCGCTGGATCGGCGTGTGTGACACCGATCCAGCGATGTCTTCACTGGTAACCAGGGTAAACATCGGGTAACTAAGCGCAGGGCCGCACTAAGTAACCCGATGTTTACCCTGGTTACCATCCTAAAAGTAAAAAAAACAAACACTACATACTTACCTAACGCTGTCTGTCCTCCAGCGCTGCGCTCTGCACTCCTCCTGTACTGGCTGTGAGCGTCGGTCAGCCGGAAAGCAGAGCGGTGACGTCACCGCTCTGCTTTCCGGCCGCTGTGCTTACAGCCAGTACAGGAGGAGTGCAGAGCACAGCGCTGGAGGACAGACAGCGTTAGGTAAGTATGTACTGTTTGTTTTTTTTACTTTTAGGATGGTAACCAGGGTAAACATCGGGTTACTAAGCGCGGCCCTGCGCTTAGTTACCCGATGTTTACCCTGGTTACCGGCATTGTTGGTCGCTGGAGAGCGGTCTGTATGACAGCTCTCCAGCGACCAAACAGCGACGCTGCAGCGATCCGGATCGTTGTCGGTATCGCTGCAGCGTCGCTTAATGTGAAGGGGCCTTTACAGAAAATGGGCAATTGAGCAAACATTCTATAGAGGCAGCACATACAGGTGCTACAGGGCCCTTGAGCAACGAGGTTCATTTTAAAGTGAACCTGTCACATGAATCTGCAGGTTAATAGTGCTCTGAACCTGCCCAGTATCCGTACTTAGAGCCCCAATGCCAGGAGGAAATTAACTTTATTCTTCCAGGTAGCTTTCAGGTTTCAGTCACAGGGGTGACGCCAGCACGTGTTTAGTCATCACTCTTTTAAGAAAGTTTTTAGCGATTTTTTCACGTGTCGGGTTCCCCATACACATATACCCTACAGTGTACACATGTGAAATATATTCATGGGCACAAGCTTTCTCTAGCATCTTTATTATGCCAGATGATGGTTACTATCATGATAGTTTTGGGGATGTGGGAAATAACTACAATATGCTGTTTGCAATGAGAACAGAATTTCATCTGCAGCTGGTGCCGCTTCTGCCATTTTATTATACTTAATGCCCACAAGTCTTCTCTGCTGTGCTCAGTGGAAAACAAAGAGATTATAGCAACTGGCGAATATACAGAAACATCATGCAAATGAAGGATCCACAATTTGAATGTTAAAATCTATGCAATACAATAAAACAATTAACCTAAGGACTGTTTGGTGGCACCATAGCTCATATTCACACTCAATAAAAGCTACAACAGTCTTTTGTTTAGAACTGTATCCAGAAATATTGGGTGGTCTGCCCATGAGCTTAGGTAGGGTCTTGTGTTATTTCTTCCCGCAAGCTTCTGTTGCTCTAATTGTGGCAAATCAATCTATTGAGGATCGACTTTGAGTCGAATTTTCTCAGATTCCCAGATCACAGAGTATTTGAAAACTTTTTGTTATTATTTATGAAAATCGCTAAAGAAAAAATGTTCTACGCCACTTCAGATACTACAGAAGACTCCATGACTGGGGTATTGACATCCAGTGTAGCCACACAGCTTTTGCCATATTTTCCTGCATTCCATATTATTTTATTATTTTACAGCATATGGATAGCTTATTCTACATTGAAATAGAAAAGCACTAATCTGATTGTGGTGTACTACTGCACTACAGCAGTAATATTAAGAGAAAACCTCAAAGGTACAAACCACATGTGGTACATAGCCATGGATCACAAATAAGTTCAAAACCACTATGGGCATATAGTTATGCTATGTATTTACATGGACACAATCATTGGACATGACAGGTGAACAAAACATAAAAAACGTTTTGTTGATGAAGGCAGACACCAAAACGCACGTCGAGGTAGGCGCATCCAAGGGACACTGCACAATTTCAGGTATTTATGGAGTACTATCAATATGGCGATCAGCATAATATTATTATGATCTGAGTACACAGTGATTATCAGAAATATTAACCCATTGCATCAGCACTTTATATATTTATATCTTGGCTTCCCACTCTATTTTTATATGCCTTATTATTCATTTCCATTCTTTTGTATGACTCCATTTTACCAGCATTATTAACTTTCACTATTTACCATTTTTTGCAATTCTTGTGCTTTTTTGCACAGAGGCACTTTTTGATTCCATTGCATAGTAATTTTTTTTGCGTGGTTCATTTTCTACCTAATCTTGCTGTTACCTGCTATTTATTCATATATTTATCAATTTATTGATTTTATATCTAAATTATTTACCATCTTTTACTTATTGTGCATGTTCACTTTTCCCCTTGTGATGTGTCCCATTTTATTCTGGTGTTCCCCACCTATACCACACTGGTTAATCTTATAATAAAGTTTACCATTCACTTTAATTGCTGGACTTTCGCTCCCATTTTTTTCTTCATTTTTACGCACTACTGCAGTGCAGAAGACATTGAAAACAGTTGTGATAGACTGTCTGTGAATTATAATCCAAAGATTCAAGTGATAGGGAGGTGTGAGTTTGAATTCATTGATCTGTGATATTCTGCAGTAACAGCACCATAATATTAGCAATGTTTCATTCTTCACACACTGCAAACAAGGAGGGCAGTTAAAAACTTTTTTGTCCTAATCGCATACTTAACAAAACTCCTGAAACCAAGGCTTGTGTGTCAGAGAAGGTGTGCTGTTATGATAAGGTGACCTTGGAGCAGCATGAAAACTTTCACTGGAGTAGGTGGTAACTATACTGACCGCAAATCCTGATCTTAACACCGCAACTAGAAGTAGCCATGGGGTGTGCCTAACAAATCCTAGACACCTCGACACAGCCGGAGGACTAAATACCCCTATAGATGGAAATAGGAATTCTACCTTGCCTCAGAGCAGAACCCCAAACGATAGGCTGCCCCCCACAAATATTGACTGTGAGTAGTAGAGGAAAAGACACACGCAGGCAGGAAACAGGATTTAGCAAAAGAGGCCACTCTAGCTAAAATAGGAAAGGATAGGACAGGATATTAAGCGGTCAGTATTAAAATCCTTCCAAAAATATCCACAGCAGAAAATACAAAAACTCCACCATCTAACTAAAGATGTGGAGCATATATCTGCAACTCCAGAGAATCCAACAAGACTGAGAAAACACTGACACAGTCTAAGCTGGACAAGAGAAAACAAATAAATAGCACAGAATATAAGCACACAGCTTATGTGCCACAGAAAAAGAAACAGACACTTATCTTTGCTGAATTGGCAGCTAAGCAGGAGAAGCCAGACAAAGATCCAACACTTCCCAAGAAACATTGACAACTGGAAATGACCAATGAGTCCTGCAAACCTAAATACCCCAGTCAGAATTGCAATAAGTAGATACACCTGTCCAAGCCTGCAGCCCAGGGACAACTGCATTACCACCTACAACCACCGGAGGGAGCCCAAAAGCAGAATTCACAACAGTACCCCCCCCCCTTGAGGAGGGGTCACTGAACCATCACCAGAGCCCCCAGGCCGATCAGGATGAGCCAGATGAAAGGTACGAACCAAATCAGCGGCATGGACATCAGAGGCAAAAACCCAAGAATTATCCTCCTGGCCATAACCCTTCCATTTGACAAGGTACTGAAGCTTCTGCCTCGAAAAAACGGGAATCCAAAATCTTCTCAACAACATATTCCAACTCCCCATCAACCAACACAGGGGCCGGAGGATCAACAGAGAGAACAACGGGCTCGATATATTTCCGCAACAAAGATCTATGGAAGACATTATGGATAGCAAAAGAGGCCGGAAGCACCAGTCGAAAAGACACCGGATTAATAATCTCAGAAATCCTATAAGGACCAATAAACCGAGGCTTAAACTTAGGAGAAGAAACCTTCATAGGAACATGACGGGAAGACAACCAGACCAGATCCCCAACCCGAAGCCCGGAATCAACACACCGACGACTGTTAGCAAAACGTTGAGCCTCCTCCTGAGACAACACCAAATTGTCCACCACATGAGCCCAAATCTGCTGCAACCTGTCAACCACAGAATCCACACCAGGACAGTCAGAAGGCTCAACCTGCCCAGAAGAAAAACGGGGATGAAAACCAAAATTACAAAAGAAAGGCAAAACCAAAGTAGCCGAACTAGCCCGATTATTAAGGGCAAACTCGGCCAATGGCAAGAAAGCCACCCAATCATCCTGATCAGCAGACACAAAGCATCTCAAATAAGTCTCCAAAGTCTGATTAGTTCGCTCGGTCTGGCCATTTGTCTGAGGATGAAATGCAGAAGAAAAAGACAAATCAATGCCCAGCCTAGCACAAAAGGCCCGCCAAAACCTAGAAACAAACTTGGAACCTCTGTCAGACACAATATTCTCCGGAATACCATGCAAACGGACCACATGCTGAAAAAACAACGGAACCAAATCCGAAGAGGAGGGCAATTTAGGCAAAGGCACCAAATGAACCATCTTAGAGAATCTGTCACAAACAACCCAGATAACAGACATCTTCTGGGAAACAGGAAGATCAGAAATAAAATCCATAGAAATATGCGTACAGGGCCTCTAAGGCAGTGTTTTTCAACCAGTGTGCCACGGCACACTAGTGTGCCGCGACACATGGTCGGGTGTGCCGCGGGGAACGGGAGTCAGCTGTTCTCTGTGCCGACTGTCAAGCTGACAGCCAGCACAGAGAAGCTGCAGCGCGCTGGCTCCCGGAGATCAATTGTACTCGCAGACATCTACCAGCTGCGAGTACAATTGAGGCTCTGACCGCTGGGTCAGAGCGACGCCAGCAGTGTGATCAAGTCATGTGATCACGCTGCTGACGTCACTATCCGGCGCGCAGGAGAAAGAAGAGACTTGGTGGTAAGTGCTCCTGTGCTGTGGAGCTGAAGACACCGAAGATTCAGCGTGGGGTGGGTTTATGGGGAGTATGTGGGGGGATTTATTAAGTGTGTGAGGGGATTTATTAAGTGTGTGGGGGGATTTATTAAGTGTGGGGGGATTTATTCAGTGTGTGGGGGGGATTTATTCAGTGTGTGGGGGGATTTATTCAGTGTGGGGGGGGATTTATTCAGTGGGGGGGGATTTATTCAGTGTGTGGGGGGGATTTATTCAGTGTGTGGGGGGATTTATTCAGTGTGTGGGGGGATTTATTCAGTGTGTGGGGGGATTTATTCAGTGTGGGGGGGGATTTATTCAGTGTGTGGGGGGATTTATTCAGTGTGTGGGGGGATTTATTCAGTGTGTGGGGGGATTTATTCAGTGTGTGTGGGGGATTTATTCAGTGTGTGGGGGGGATTTATTCAGTGTGGGGGGGATTTATTCAGTGTGTGGTGGGATTTATTCAGTGTGTGGGGGGGATTTATTCAGTGTGTGGGGGGATTTATTCAGTGTGTGGGGGGGATTTATTCAGTGTGTGTGGGGGATTTATTCTGTGGGGGGGATTTATTCAGTGTGTGGGGGGGATTTATTCAGTGAGTGGGGGGATTTATTCAGTGTGTGGGGGGGATTTATTCAGTGTGTGGGGGGGATTTATTCTGTGTGTGGGGGGGATTTATTCAGTGTGTGGGGGGGATTTATTCAGTGTGTACGTGGGGGGGGGGCTGGAATTTATTTAGCATTTGTGGGGCAGGGTGCTTTTATTCTGTGGAAGGGGATGGATTTATTCTATCGGAAGGGCAGTGGATATATTCTGTGGGGGTGAGTGGGGAGATGGGGGTGGACACAGTAGCGAGGGGAAAAATGTGTGCTGACAGTACTGGGAGCAACGGTGATGGGATGTGTGAGGACAGTGTGGGGAGTCGGGGGAATGTGTGAGGGGGCAATGTGTGAGGAGGAAATATGGAGAGAGCAAAGGGGTATGTTAGCAGGGGGGGATGTACAGGAGGAGGCTATTAGAAATGTGTGCAGACAGTATGGGGGGATGAAAGTGTGAGTGGACACATAATAGATACTGAGTAGTGTGAGGGTAACAGCCAGGAGGAGACAGTGTGCCAAGTAGGAGGAGTGTAATGAAGGGGCACAGTAGAGAGACTGGGCTCTCTATGAGGGACACCCTATGAGAAGGCAGTGTGAAGTATGGAAAAGAGAGAGAGGGTAGTGTGGATGGCATGTACCATAAGAGTGACAGTGAGGGTCATATTATGTGCTGGGAATAAAGTGAGGGGCAATTATTTACTCAGGGGCTCAGCCTAGGGCAGATATTGTTATTCCGGAGCATTATAATAACACTGCTATCTTTAAGGGTGTTGTGTCGGGATGTGCTGCAGAAGACAGGAGAAGATGGAAGTCTGCAGAAACTAGCTCTGCCGGTGGATGAGAAGAGTCATCATGGCATCTGGACAAGGTGAAGATGAAAAGAAAGAGGCGACTCCACAAACAACGTCATCTATCAGGTACCTGGATGTAAATGTGTTTTTTTTGTGATACTAATTCTCATTTTTATTTGTTAGGAACATTAAAGGGGATGTCCAAGGTTGTGATGAGTCTGCAGTCATACTATGTGACTGCAGACTTCTGAATTCTCACAGTGCACACTGCTATCATAATTCTCTGATGTTGGTGATTTACATATATGCGGTCACGTGCTGACTAGACATGTGTGGCCTCATTCAATGAAAATGAATTGACTGAGGCTGGACACGTCTAGTTAGAATGTGGCCAGAAGTATCCAAATCACATTCTTGTGCTGTCATGACCGTCCACTCTGGCCACCGGCAAAGGAGAATCCTAAAAGTGTGCAGTGCTTGCGCTGTGAGAATTCAGAAGCCTGCAGTCACATAGAGTGACTGCAGACTTTCATCTCAAACCTGGACGCACCATTTTGTGCCATTTTGGTTGGTGGTGTGCCTCGGGATTCTTTAAGTATAAAAAGTGTGCTGCGGCTCAAAAAAGGTTGAAAATCACTGCTCTAAGGGACCGGCAATGGCAAAAGCAACCCACTAGCACGGGAGCAACAAGGCTTGGCCCACGCACAAGTCCCACAGGACTGCACAAAAGAACGCACATCACACAACAAAGAAGGCCACCAAAAGGACCTACCAACCAAGTCTCTGGTACCAAAAATGCCAGGATGGCCAGCCAACACGGAACAGTGAACCTCAGAAATCACTCTACTAGTCCATCTGTCAGGAACAAACAGTTTCCCCACAGGACAGCGGTCAGGTTTGTCAGCCTGAAATTCCTGAAGAACCTGTCGTAAATCAGGGGAAATGGCGGAAAGGACCACCCCTTCTTTCAGAATACCGACCGGTTCTAAGACCTGAGGAGAATCAGGCAAAAAACTCCTAGAGAGGGCATCAGCCTTAATATTCTTAGAACCCGGAAGGTACGAGACCACGAAATCAAAACAGGAAAAAAACAAGGACCATCGAGCCTGTCTAGGATTCAGCCGTTTGGCAGACTCGAGGTAAATCAAATTCTTATGATCGGTCAAGACCACAATACGGTGCTTAGCTTCCTCAAGCCAGTGTCGCCATTCCTCAAACGCCCACTTCATAGCCAACAACTCCCGATTGCCGACATCATAATTGCGTTCAGCAGGCGAAAACTTACGGGAAAAGAAGGCACACGGTTTCATTAAGGAACCATCAGGATCCCTCTGAGACAAAACGGCCCCTGCCCCAATCTCAGAAGCGTCAATCTCAACCTGAAACGGAAGAGAAACATCCGGTTGGCGCAACACCGGAGCAGAAGTAAATCGACGTTTAAGCTCCTGAAAGGCAGAGACAGCCGCAGAGGACCAATTCGCCACATCAGCGCCTTTCTTCATCAAATCGGTCAAGGGTTTAACCATGCTGGAAAAATTAGCAATGAAACGGCGATAAAAATTTGCAAAACCCAAAAATTTCTGAAGGCTCTTCACGGATGTGGGCTGAATCCAATCATGAATGGCCTGAACCTTAACCGGATCCATCTCTATAGACGAGGGAGAAAAAATAAAGCCCAAAAAAGAAACCTTCTGCACCCCAAAGAGACACTTAGACCCTTTCACAAACAAAGCATTGTCACGAAGGATTTGAAATACCATCCTGACCTGTTGCACATAAGACTTCCAATCATCGGAAAAAAAACTAAATATCGTCCAAATATACAATCAAGAATTTATCAAGATAAGTCCGGAAGATATCATGCATGAAGGACTGAAAAACAGATGGAGCATTAGAGAGCCCTAATGGCATCACAAGGTATTCAAAATGGCCTTCGTGCGTGTTAAACGCAGTTTTCCATTCATCACCCTGCTTAATACGAACAAGATTATATGCCCCCCGAAGGTCAATCTTAGTAAACCAACTAGCTCCCTTAATCCTAGCAAACAAATCGGTAAGCAAAGGTAAAGGGTATTGAAACTTGACCGTGATTTTATTCAAGAGGCGATAATCAATACAGGGTCTCAAGGAACCATCTTTTTTAGCAACAAAAAAGAACCCCGCTCCCAACGGTGAAGAAGATGGTCGAATATGCCCTTTCTCCAAAGACTCCTTAATATAGTTCCGCATGGCGGTATGTTCAGGCACAGACAGATTGAAAAGTCGACTCTTAGGAAACTTACAGCCTGGAATCAATTCAATAGCACAATCGCAGTCCCTGTGAGGTGGAAGGAAACTGGACTTGGGCTCATCGAATACATCCTGAAAATCAGACAAAAACTCTGGAATTTCAGAAGAGGAAGAAGAGGAGATTGACATCAAAGGAACATCATTATGAACCCCCTGACAACCCCAACAAGTCACAGACATGGACTTCCAATCCAACACAGGATTATGTACCTGCAACCACGGAAAACCCAGCACGATAGTATCATGCAAATTATGCAACACCAGAAATCGACAATCCTCCTGATGGGCTGGCGCCATGCGCATGGTCACCTGTGTCCAAAATTGGGGCTTATTTTTAGCCAAGGGTGTAGCATTAATGCCGCTTAAAGGAATAGGGTTCTGCAAAGGCTGCAAGGGAAAATCACAATGCCTGGCAAAGTCCATTAAGTTCAAGGTGGCGCCTGAATCCACAAACGCCATGACAGAAAATGATGACAATGAGCAGATCAAGGACACAGATAACAGAAATTTAGGTTGTACAGTACTGATAGTAAATGAACTGGCGATCCTCTTTGTCCGCTTAGGGCAGACAGAAATGACATGGGAAGCGTCGCCACAATAATAACACAACCTATTCTGACGTCTGAAACCTTGCCGTTCTAGACAGAATCCTATCACGCTGCATTGGCTCAGGAATTTGCTCTGAGGATAACGCCACAGCACGCACAGTTCTGCGCTCCTGCAAGCGCCGGTCAATCTGAATGGCCAGAGACATAGAATCACTCAGACCGGAAGGCGTGGGAAACCCCACCATAACATCTTTAACGGATTCAGAAAGACCCTTTCTGAAAATTGCCGCCAAAGCATCATTATTCCATTTAGTCAACACAGACCATTTTCTGAATTTCTGACAATACAATTCTGCCGCCTCTTGACCCTGAGACAGGGCCAACAAGGTCTTCTCAGCTTGATCCACAGAATTAGGTTCATCATATAATAATCCTAAAGCCTGAAAAAAGGAGTCTACATTAAGCAAAGCCAGATTCCCAGATTCCAGGGAAAATGCCCAATCCTGTGGATCGCCACTAGTGTTGAGCGATACCTTCCGATATCGGAAAGTATCGGTATCGGATAGGATCGGCCGATATTCAAAAAATATCGGATATCGCCGATACCGATACCCGATCCCAATGCAAGTCAATGGGACCAAAATATCGGAATTAAAATAAACCCTTTCTTGCCTTGTAGGTTCATTCTACATGAAGGAAAACAACTAAGAATAATGTAGGATGTATTGTGGGAGGTGGCGGAGACATTAAAGGCAATGAGGTTTAGCCCAATCAAATAGAATAGCATGTTTTTTTTTTTTTTAAGACGTTCGGAGTGAAAAAGATATTGAGTATGTAAATTTTTTTTTATTTTGTCAGATATTGATGTTTCACTATTCCACGCTCTTCCCCTTCTTTTTTTTTCTTTTTTTTTTTTACTTTTCCCACACTTTCATCTTCATCATCATCAGCATCTTTGACATCAACTTCTTCTTCACCTTATTCATCTTCTTCTTCATCTTCTACCTATTTTTTTTTTTATTACATTCTTCATATTCATTTTATTCAACTATTATTATTCTTCCTATTCTACATATTCTTTTTATTCCACTGTTATTATTCTTCCTATTCTACTTCTTCATCATATTCTCATTTGTGACAGGCATTCCCGTAGTTGTTATCTATAAAAGTTGGAAGATTACACCTTCCGTTCTGCCAGTCACAAAAGTTACATTTGTCCGCGTTCAGTTTGGCCTGCAGCATCAGGCTTTATCCAGGGGCACCACGAGGAGGAACGGACTCACCCCCATACACTGCTTAGTCTTCTTCTGCATATAATTTAGATAATATCTTTTGCTCTGATATTAAGTCTTATGCTTAATGTTCTTCTGCTCTTTGTTCTGCAGCCTCTTGTTCTTCTGCTTCTCGGTCTTCCATGTCGTCGTCTCCAGGGTCGTCGTCTCCAGTGTCGTCATCTCCGCCGTCGTCGTCTCAGCCGTCGTCGTCTCCGCCGTCGTCGTCGTCGTCGTCGTCGTCGGGGTGGTCTTCCGGGTCGTCGTCGTCGTCATCGGGGTGGTCTTCCGGGTCGTCGACTTTAGGGTCTTCAACTTGGAAATGTAGCAGAAGGTACAAGAAGGCTGAGAAAATGCCAAGAACCAGCTGATGGAACTGGAACTCGGATGGCTACCCGAAGGTTCAAGAGCCTATGGAACTACCGAGGACCAGCTGACGTTACTGGAACCCGGTTACTAAGCAGGAGGTACCCGTGCTAAAAAGCACTACCAAGGACCGCCTGACGTTGGCGGAACTCGGATACCCAGAAGGAGGCACCTAAGCCAAAGGCTCTGCCCGGAACCAGCTGACGTTACTGGAACCAGGATGGGGACCAGAAGGTACAAGAGCAAAAGACACTGCCGAGAACCAGCTGACGGTACTGGAACCCGGATGGGTAGCCGAAGGTCCAAGAGCCAATGGAACTACCGAGGACCAGCTGACGTTACTGGAACCCGGTTACTAAGCAGGAGGTACCCGTGCCCGAAAGCACTACCAAGGACCACCTGACGTTGGTGGAACTTGGATACCCAGAAGGAGGCACCTAAGCCAAAGGCTCTGCCCGGAACCAGCTGACGGTACTGGAACCAGGATGGGGAGCAGAAGGTACAAGAGCAAAAGACACTGCCGAGAACCAGCTGACGGTGCTGGAACCAGGTGGTGGACCTGAAGGTCCACAGGAGAGGAGAGAACAGCTAGGCCGCGAGGCAGCCGCAGTTACCGAACCCCAACAGTCCTACAGGGGGAGCTGGGCCTACTGGCACTACAGAACCAGCCTTGACTACCAGTTCACGCAGCCCACATAGGAAGCTCCTAAACTGGAGGCACCCTGGAGTTGGCTAACCCGACTGCACCACGACGGGGCAAGCATAGGCGTCTCAGTGAGCTTGACACAACCCGGAAACAGCTGACGGTGCTGAAACCAGGCTTGGCACGAGGGAGTACCTGTGACAAGAACACTGCCGAGAACCAGCTGGCGGTGCTGGAACCCAGATGCGTTGCCCCAGTGTGCAAGAGCCAATGGCACGACCGAGGACCAGCTGGCGGTGCTGGAACCCGGTTACTAAGCTGTAGGTGCCCGCGCTTAAAAGCACTACCAAGGACCGCCTGACGTTGGCGGAACTCGGATACCCAGGAGGAGGCACCTAAGCCAAAGGCTCGGCCCGGAACCAGCTGACGGTGCTGGAACCAGGTGGTGGACCCCAAGGCCCACAGGAGAGGAGAGAACAGCTAGGCCACGAGGCAGCCGCAGTTACCGAACCCCAACAGTCCTACAGGGGGAGCTGGGCCTACTGGCACTACAGAACCAGCCTTGACTACCAGTTCACGCAGCCCACATAGGAAGCTCCTAAACTGGAGGCACCCTGGAGTTGGCTAACCCGACCGCACAACGACGGGGCAAGCATAGGCGTCTCAGTGAGCTTGACACAACCCGGAAACAGCTGGCGGTGCTGAAACCAGGCTTGGCACGAGGGAGTACCTGTGTCAAGAACACTGCCGAGAACCAGCTGGCGGTGCTGGAACCCAGATGCGTTGCCCCAGTGTGCAAGAGCCAATGGCACGACCGAGGACCAGCTGGCGGTGCTGGAACCCGGTTACTAAGCTGTAGGTGCCCGCGCTTAAAAGCACTACCAAGGACCGCCTGACGTTGGCGGAACTCGGATACCCAGGAGGAGGCACCTAAGCCAAAGGCTCGGCCCGGAACCAGCTGACGGTGCTGGAACCAGGTGGTGGACCCCAAGGCCCACAGGAGAGGAGAGAACAGCTAGGCCGCGAGGCAGCCGCAGTTACCGAACCCCAACAGTCCTACAGGGGGAGCTGGGCCTACTGGCACTACAGAACCAGCCTTGACTACCAGTTCACGCAGCCCACATAGGAAGCTCCTAAACTGGAGGCACCCTGGAGTTGGCTAACCCGACCGCACCACGACGGGGCAAGCATAGGCGTCTCAGTGAGCTTGACACAACCCGGAAACAGCTGGCGGTGCTGAAACCAGGCTTGGCACGAGGGAGTACCTGTGTCAAGAACACTGCCGAGAACCAGCTGGCGGTGCTGGAACCCAGATGCGTTGCCCCAGTGTGCAAGAGCCAATGGCACGACCGAGGACCAGCTGGCGGTGCTGGAACCCGGTTACTAAGCTGTAGGTGCCCGCGCTTAAAAGCACTACCAAGGACCGCCTGACGTTGGCGGAACTCGGATACCCAGGAGGAGGCACCTAAGCCAAAGGCTCGGCCCGGAACCAGCTGACGGTGCTGGAACCAGGTGGTGGACCCCAAGGCCCACAGGAGAGGAGAGAACAGCTAGGCCGCGAGGCAGCCGCAGTTACCGAACCCCAACAGTCCTACAGGGGGAGCTGGGCCTACTGGCACTACAGAACCAGCCTTGACTATCAGTTCACGCAGCCCACATAGGAAGCTCCTAAAATGGAGGCACCGTGGAGTTGGCTAACCCGACTGCAACACGACGGGGCAAACATAGGCGTCTCAGCGAGTTTGACACACCCCGGAAACAGCTGACGGTGCTGAAACCAGGCTTGGCACGAGGGAGTACCTGTGACAAAAACACTGCCGAGAACCAGCTGGCGGTGCTGGAACCCAGATGCGTTGCCCCAGTGTGCAAGAGCCAATGGCACGACCGAGGACCAGCTGGCGGTGCTGGAACCCGGTTACTAAGCTGTAGGTGCCCGCGCTTAAAAGCACTACCAAGGACCGCCTGACGTTGGCGGAACTCGGATACCCAGGAGGAGGCACCTAAGCCAAAGGCTCGGCCCGGAACCAGCTGACGGTGCTGGAACCAGGTGGTGGACCCCAAGGCCCACAGGAGAGGAGAGAACAGCTAGGCCGCGAGGCAGCCGCAGTTACCGAACCCCAACAGTCCTACAGGGGGAGCTGGGCCTACTGGCACTACAGAACCAGCCTTGACTACCAGTTCACGCAGCCCACATAGGAAGCTCCTAAACTGGAGGCACCCTGGAGTTGGCTAACCCGACCGCACCACGACGGGGCAAGCATAGGAGTCTCAGTGAGCTTGACACAACCCGGAAACAGCTGACGGTGCTGAAACCAGGCTTGGCACGAGGGAGTACCTGTGACAAGAACACTGCCGAGAACCAGCTGGCGGTGCTGGAACCCAGATGCGTTGCCTATTAAAGATTGTCTTCCTAGAGCCCCAACTAGCGGTGTTGGAGCTAAGGGTAAGCAGGGGGAGCAGAGTGTAGGCCGAAGCCTGCACTGGAGGCAGCTTAGTGTCTGCGTTGCGTTTGCAGGACACTTTGCCGGCTACACAGTGGGGGAACAGCTGGCGTTGCTGAACCCCACTAACACAATGGCGTGTGTTTTTCTCTGTGCAGCTAGCACTTGCGGTCAAAAACTAGCGATGTTAGAGCCCGTGTTGAAGCAGGAGGAGGAGTAGAGGAGCAGAGTGTAGGCCGAAGCCTATTTGAACCAATTTCAAAGGAAACCTTTAACCCCCCCTCAGGTGTTACAAAGTACAAGAGACACACCTTGTGCAGTATTAATGCTGCACAAGTGAAAGGTTGCTCTATTAATTTGTCTACTTGCACACGCTGAATGAAAGACATACACAATTTAGCCCATTCTACAGTCAAACTGTAGTGGATGCGTGACTTGGCTTTTTAAGGAGACGCAGCACAGGTGTCCCAAATAACGTCTTGGTGCTTGGCGCAGCTTCCTGAGCGTTGTTATTTGCTGTACAGGAGTCTGCGCTCTTGTGTTATCCCTTGGCAATGCCCTGTTAGAGCTGCCCGTCTTATGACCTCATTTCATGTTGGCTGGTGCGGTTAACGATGGCCATAAATCCCAGACCCACAGTGCCTTTTCATAAAGTCACACTGCGGTGCTGTGATTCGTGGCCTTGAGCAGTAAATATTTTGGCCGCTCACACACGTCCTTACACCTGCTTCAGACTGGGCGGCCTCTGCTGATCCCTTCTCGCATGCCGCGGCCATGAGGCTGCACAGTCTGAAGAAGGCGGAAGGAGATGAGTTAAGACAGGTGAAGATATGCACTGCTCGTGCCCATCAATCACACCCTCACAGTCAAAATAAGACAACGAGGAGCATTGTTTCAGGCAGAGCGGACGCACAGGCGCAACAAGCCAACCAATGATGTCAGAAGACGGGAAGCGCTACCAAGGGGGGTGCTGCGTATCATTAGAAAGGAAAGTCACACCTCAGGGACAGTGGAATGGTCTCAATGAGACACATTTTGTACGTTTTGAGTTCCACGTGGGCAAGGACAAAAAGTCAGCCACCTTGTACAAATGCAGCAGTACTGCTGTACAAGGTGGCTGTTATACATAGAAACACCTGGGGGTGGGGGGCAGGCTCCCTTCAATTTCAGTTCATGTGCCTGCGTGGCGTTTGCAGGACACGTTGCCAGCTACACAGCAGGGGAACAGCTGGCGGTGCTGAACCCCACTAACACATTGGCTGGTGTTTTTCTCTGTGCAGCTAGCATGTCCGGGCAGAAACTGGCGTTGTTTGAGCCCAGGGTCAGCAGGAGGAGGAGAGGAGCAAAGTGTAGGCCGAAGCCTGCACTGGTGGCAGCTTTTGTTCAGTTGTGCCAGCGTGGCTTGTGCTGGACACGATTCCGACTACACAGCAGGGGAACAGCTGGCGGTGCTGAACCCCACTAACACATTGACTGGTGTTTTTCTCTGTGCAGCTAGCATGTCCGGGCAGAAACTGGCGGTGTTTGAGCCCGGGGTCAGCAGGAGGAGGAGAGGAGCAGAGTGTAGGCCGAAGCCTGCACTGGTGGCAGCTTTTGGTCGGTTGTGCCAGCGTGGCTTGTGCTGGACACGATGCCAACTACACAGCAGGGGAACAGATGGCGGTGCTGAACCCCACGAACACATTGACTGGTGTTTTTCTCTGTGCAGCTAGCAGTTCCGGGCAGAAACTAGCGGTGTTTGAGCCCAGGGTCAGCAGGAGGAGTAGAGGAGCAGAGTGTAGGCCGAAGCCTAGTTGAACCAATTTCAAAGGTTACCTTTAACCCCCCCCTCAGGTGTTGCAAGGTACAAGAGCCACACCTTGAACAGCATTAATTATGCACAAGTCAAAGGTTGCTCTATTTAATTTTGCTCCTTGCACACGCTGAATTAAACACGTACACTATTTAGCCCATTATACTGTCAAACAGTAGTGGAGGCGTGACTAGTCTACTAGTCTTTTTAAGGAGACGCAGCACAGGTGTACAAATTTACACCTAGGTGCTGTGCGCAGATTCCTTACCGTTGTTTTTTGCAGTACAGGAAACTGCGCTCTTGTGTTATCCCTTGGCAATACCCTGTTAGTGCAGGCCGTCTCATGACCTCATTTCATGTTGGCCGGTGCGGTTAACGATGGCCATAAATCCCAGACCCACAGTGGCTTTTCCTAAAGTCACACTGCGGTGCTGGGATTCGTGGCCTTGTGCAGTAAATATGTTCGCCGCTCACACATGTCCTTACACCTGCTTCAGACTGGGCGGCCTCAGCTGATCCCTTATCGCATGCCGCGGCCATGAGGCCGCACAGTCAGAAGAAGGCGGAAGGAGGGGAGTGAAGACAGGGGAACATATGCACTGCTCATGCCCATCAATCACACCCTCGCAGTCAAAATATATGAGACAACGGGGGGCGTTGTGTCGGGCAGGGGGGACGCACAGGCACAGCCAGCCAACCAATGATGTCAGGAGACGGGCAGCGCTAACAATGGGGGTGCTGCGTGTCATTAAAAAGGAAAGTCACACCTCAGGGACATTGTAATGGTCTGTAATGAGACACATTTTGTACTTGTTGAGTTCCACGTGTGCAAGGAGAAAAAGTCAGCCACCTTGTACAAATGCAGCAGTACTGCTGTACAAGGTGGCTGTTATACATAGAAACACTTGGGGAGGTGGGGGGCAGGCTCCCTTCAATTTCAGTTCATGTGCCTGCGTGGTGTTTGCAGGACACGTTGCCAGCTACACAGCAGGGGAACAGCTGGCGGTGCTGAACCCCACTAACACATTGGCTGGTGTTTTTCTCTGTGCAGCTAGCATGTCCGGGCAGAAACTGGCGTTGTTTGAGCCCAGGGTCAGCAGGAGGAGGAGAGGAGCAAAGTGTAGGCCGAAGCCTGCACTGGTGGCAGCTTTTGGTCAGTTGTGCCAGTGTGGCTTGTGCTGGACACGATGCCGACTACACAGCAGGGGAACAGCTGGCGGTGCTGAACCCCACTAACACATTGGCTGGTGTTTTTCTCTGTGCAGCTAGCATGTCCGGGCAGAAACTGGCGTTGTTTGAGCCCAGGGTCAGCAGGAGGAGGAGAGGAGCAAAGTGTAGGCCGAAGCCTGCACTGGTGGCAGCTTTTGGTCAGTTGTGCCAGCGTGGCTTGTGCTGGACACGATGCCGACTACACAGCAGGGGAACAGCTGGCGGTGCTGAACCCCACTAACACATTGGCTGGTGTTTTTCTCTGTGCAGCTAGCATGTCCGGGCAGAAACTGGCGTTGTTTGAGCCCAGGGTCAGCAGGAGGAGGAGAGGAGCAATGTGTAGGCCGAAGCCTGCACTGGTGGCAGCTTTTGGTCAGTTGTGCCAGCGTGGCTTGTGCTGGACACGATGCCGGCTACACAGCGGGGGAACAGCTGGCGGTGCTGAACCCCACTAACACATTGGCTGGTGTTTTTCTCTGTGCAGCTAGCACTTCCGGGCAGAAACTGGCGGTGTTTGAGCCCAGGGTCAGCAGGAGGAGGAGAGGAGCAGAGTGTAGGCCGAAGCCTGCACTGGTGGCAGCTTTTGGTCATTTGTGCCAGCGTGGCTTGTGCTGGACACGATGCCGACTACACAGCAGGGGAACAGCTGGCGGTGCTGAACCTCACTAACACATTGACTGGTGTTTTTCTCTGTGTAGCTAGCAGTTCCGGGCAAAAACTAGCGGTGTTTGAGCCCAGGGTCAGCAGGAGAGGAGCAGAGTGTAGGCCGAAGCCTAGTTGAACCAATTTCAAAGGTTACCTTTAACCCCCCTCAGGTGTTGCAAGGTACAAGAGCCACACCTTGTGCAGCATTAATGCTGCACAAGTAAAAGGTTGCTCTATTTGTTTTGCTCCTTGCACACGCTGACTAAAACACGTACACTATTTAGCCCATTATACTGTCAAACAGTTGTGGAGGCGTGACTTGTCTTTTTAAGGAGACGCAGCACAGGTGTCAAAATTTGCTCCTAGGTACTGGGCGCAGATTCATGAGCGTTGTTATTTGCTGTACAGGAGTCTGCGCTATTGGGATCCCTTGGCCATGCGCTGTGAGCGCTTCCTGTCTTCTGACCTCATTTAATGTCGGCCGTTACGGTTAGCGATGGACATGAATCCCAGACCCACAGTGTGTTTTCAAAAAATCACACTGCGTGGCTGGGATTCGTGGCCTTGTTCAGTAAATATGTTTGACGCTCACACATGTCCTTACACCTGCTTCAGACTGGGTGGCCTCATCTGATCCCTTATCGCCTGCCGCGGCCATGAGGACACCCAGTCTGAAGAAGGCGGAAGGAGATGAGTGAACACAGGCAAACATATGCACTGCACATGCCCATCAATCACACCCTCGCTGTTCAAAAAAATAAGACACCGAGGGGCGTTGTTTCGAGCAGGGTAGACGCACAGGCGCAGCCAGCTAACCAATGATGTCAAAAGACGGGCAGCGCTAACAAGGGTGGTGCTGCGTATCATTAGAAAGGAAAGTCACACCTCAGGGACAGTGGAATGGTCTCAATGAGACACATTTTGTACGTGTTGAGTTCCACGTGGGCAAGGAGAAAAAGTCAGCCACCTTGTACAAATGCAGCAGTACTGCTGTACAAGGTGGCTGTTTTACATAGAAACACCTGGGGGTGGGGGGCAGGCTCCCTTCAATTTCAGTTCATGTGCCTGCGTGGCGTTTGCAGGTCACGTTGCAAGCTACACAGCAGGGGAACAGCTGGCGGTGCTGAACCCCACTGACACATTGACTGGTGTTTTTCTCTGTGCAGCTCGCATGTCCGGGCAAAAACTGGCGGTGTTAGAGCCCAGGGTCAGCAGGAGGAGGAGAGGAGCAATGTGTAGGCCGAAGCCTGCACTGGTGGCAGCTTTTGGTCAGTTGTGCCAGCGTGGCTTGTGCTGGACACGATGCCGGCTACACAGCAGGGGAACAGCTGGCGGTGCTGAACCCCACTAACACATTGGCTGGTGTTTTTCTCTGTGCAGCTAGCACTTCCGGGCAGAAACTGGCGGTGTTTGAGCCCAGGGTCAGCAGGAGGAGGAGAGGAGCAGAGTGTAGGCCGAAGCCTGCACTGGTGGCAGCTTTTGGTCAGTTGTGCCAGCGTGGCTTGTGCTGGACACGATGCCGACTACACAGCAGGGGAACAGCTGGCGGTGCTGAACCTCACTAACACATTGACTGGTGTTTTTCTCTGTGCAGCTAGCAGCTCAGGGCAAAAACTAGCGGTGTTTGAGCCCAGGGTCAGCAGGAGAGGAGCAGAGTGTAGGCCGAAGCCTAGTTGAACCAATTTCAAAGGTTACCTTTAACCCCCCTCAGGTGTTGCAAGGTACAAGAGCCACACCTTGTGCAGCATTAATGCTGCACAAGTAAAAGGTTGCTCTATTTGTTTTGCTCCTTGCACACGCTGACTAAAACACGTACACTATTTAGCCCATTATACTGTCAAACAGTTGTGGAGGCGTGACTTGTCTTTTTAAGGATTAAGTAAAAAGGGCAGCACACTGCAGCGCCAAAACATGCAAACTTGAAAACACGAAAACTGAACGCTTGACCTACCTCGCTGAGAATAAACGTCTCCATCTGAATGGGTACATGTGAAACCTCTTCTTGGACTCAAATTCTCACTCTCTGTGGAGGGGTATTAGACCTACTATAATTAAAACACCTGTGGCTAGGATGCGGGAGTGCACGATCAGAAGGCTAGAGAATACATTTCAAAAACCTGACCTGCACATCCAAACATAGACTGAGTGTGAACAGGTGCTGAACCCAGAGTTGCCAACTCGTATATAGTTAAGTAAAAAGGGCAGCACACTGCAGCGCCAAAACATGCAAACTTGAAAACACGAAATTTGAACTGCATTACTGCACTAGAAATATGAAAAATGAGAGCTTTTAGCGCATAAAAATGGCCATATTTATGTGTACCTCGTAGCCACTTTACGGCATCTCTCTTATACGAGGTCCTACGCTTGACCTACCTCGCTGAGAATAAACGTCTCCATCTGAATGGGTACATGTGAAACCTCTTCTTGGACTCAAATTCTCACTCTCTGTGGAGGGGTATTAGACCTACTATAATTAAAACACCTGTGGCTAGGATGCGGGAGTGCACGATCAGAAGGCTAGAGAATACATTTCAAAAACCTGACCTGCACATCCAAACATAGACTGAGTGTGAACAGGTGCTGAACCCAGAGTTGCCAACTCGTATATAGTTAAGTAAAAAGGGCAGCACACTGCAGCGCCAAAACATGCAAACTTGAAAACACGAAATTTGAACTGCATTACTGCACTAGAAATATGAAAAATGAGAGCTTTTAGCGCATAAAAATGGCCATATTTATGTGTACCTCGTAGCCACTTTACGGCATCTCTCTTATACGAGGTCCTACGCTTGACCTACCTCGCTGAGAATAAACGTCTCCATCTGAATGGGTACATGTGAAACCTCTTCTTGGACTCAAATTCTCACTCTCTGTGGAGGGGTATTAGACCTGCTATAATTAAAACACCTGTGGCTAGGATGCGGGAGTGCACGATCAGAAGGCTAGAGAATACATTTCAAAAACCTGACCTGCACATCCAAACATAGACTGAGTGTGAACAGGTGCTGAACCCAGAGTTGCCAACTCGTATATAGTTAAGTAAAAAGGGCAGCACACTGCAGCGCCAAAACATGCAAACTTGAAAACACGAAATTTGAACTGCATTACTGCACTAGAAATATGAAAAATGAGAGCTTTTAGCGCATAAAAATGGCCATATTTATGTGTACCTCGTAGCCACTTTACGGCATCTCTCTTATACGAGGTCCTACGCTTGACCTACCTCGCTGAGAATAAACGTCTCCATCTGAATGGGTACATGTGAAACCTCTTCTTGGACTCAAATTCTCACTCTCTGTGGAGGGGTATTAGACCTACTATAATATATATTATTTCTAGTGCAGTAATGCAGTTCAAATTTCGTGTTTTCAAGTTTGCATGTTTTGGCGCTGCAGTGTGCTGCCCTTTTTACTTAACTATATACGAGTTGGCAACTCTGGGTTCAGCACCTGTTCACACTCAGTCTATGTTTGGATGTGCAGGTCAGGTTTTTGAAATGTATTCTCTAGCCTTCTGATCGTGCACTCCCGCATCCTAGCCACAGGTGTTTTAATTATAGTAGGTCTAATACCCCTCCACAGAGAGTGAGAATTTGAGTCCAAGAAGAGGTTTCACATGTACCCATTCAGATGGAGACGTTTATTCTCAGCGAGGTAGGTCAAGCGTAGGACCTCGTATAAGAGAGATGCCGTAAAGTGGCTACGAGGTACACATAAATATGGCCATTTTTATGCGCTAAAAGCTCTCATTTTTCATATTTCTAGTGCAGTAATGCAGTTCAAATTTCGTGTTTTCAAGTTTGCATGTTTTGGCGCTGCAGTGTGCTGCCCTTTTTACTTAACTATATACGAGTTGGCAACTCTGGGTTCAGCACCTGTTCACACTCAGTCTATGTTTGGATGTGCAGGTCAGGTTTTTGAAATGTATTCTCTAGCCTTCTGATCGTGCACTCCCGCATCCTAGCCACAGGTGTTTTAATTATAGTAGGTCTAATACCCCTCCACAGAGAGTGAGAATTTGAGTCCAAGAAGAGGTTTCACATGTACCCATTCAGATGGAGACGTTTATTCTCAGCGAGGTAGGTCAAGCGTAGGACCTCGTATAAGAGAGATGCCGTAAAGTGGCTACGAGGTACACATAAATATGGCCATTTTTATGCGCTAAAAGCTCTCATTTTTCATATTTCTAGTGCAGTAATGCAGTTCAAATTTCGTGTTTTCAAGTTTGCATGTTTTGGCGCTGCAGTGTGCTGCCCTTTTTACTTAACTATATACGAGTTGGCAACTCTGGGTTCAGCACCTGTTCACACTCAGTCTATGTTTGGATGTGCAGGTCAGGTTTTTGAAATTGTCTTTTTAAGGAGACGCAGCACAGGTGTCAAAATTTGCACCTAGGTACTGGGCGCAGATTCCTGAGCGTTGTTATTTGCTGTACAGGAGTCTGCGCTATTGTGATCCCTTGGCCATGCGCTGTGAGCGCTTCCTGTCTTCTGACCTCATTTCATTTTGGCCGTTGCGGTTAGCGATGGACATGAATCCCAGACCCACAGTGTGTTTTCAAAAAATCACACTGCGTGGCTGGGATTCGTGGCCTTGTGCAGTAAATAGGTTTGCCGCTTACACATGTCCTTACACCTGCTCCAGACTGGGCGGCCTCAGCTGATCCCTTATCGCCTACCACGGCCAGGAGGCCGCACAGTCTGAAGAAGGCGGAAGGAGATGAGTTAAGACAGGCGAACATATGCACTACTCGTGCCCATAAACCACACCCTCGCTGACAAAATAAATATGACAACGAGGGGCGTTGTTTCTAGCAGGGCGGATGCACAGGCGCAGCCAGCTAACCATGATGACAAAAGACGGGAAACGCTACCAAGGGGGGTGCTGCGTATCATTAGAAAGGAAAGTCACACCTCAGGGACAGTGGAATGGTCTCAATGAGACACATTTTGTATGTGTTGAGTTCCACGTGGGCAAGGAGAAAAAGTCAGCCACCTTGTACAAATGCAGCAGTACTGCTGTACTAGGTGGCTGTTATACATAGAAACACCTGGGGGGGTGGGGCCAGGTTCCCTTTAATTTCAGTTCATGTGCCTGCGTGGCGTTTGCAGGTCACGTTGCCGGCTACACAGCAGGGGAACAGCTGGCGTTGCTGAACCCCACTAACACATTGGCTGGTGTTTTTCTCTGTGCAGCTAGCACTTCCGGGCAAAAACTAGCGGTGTTTGAGCCCAGGGTCAGCAGGAGGAGGAGAGGAGCAGAGTGTAGGCCGAAGCCTGCACTGGTGGCAGCTTTTGTTCTGTTGTGCCAGCGTGGCTTGTGCTGGACACGTTGCCGACTACACAGCAGGGGAACAGCTGGCGGTGCTGAACCCCACTGACACATCACCTAGTGTTTTTTCTGTGTAGACAACACTTCCAGGTGGCAACTGACAGTGTTGAAACCCAGGGAATCAAAGAGGAGCAGAGTGTAGGCCGAAGCCTGCAGTGGAGCAAGTTGAAAGGGAACCTTTAACCCCCCCCCCAGGCATTTGTTGCTGAAAGAGCCATCTTGTACAGCAGTAATACTGCACATGGAAAATGGTGGCTCCGAAAATTATGCTCCTTGCAAACGCTGAAGTACACACTCATATAATGTGTCCCCTCACACCTTCAAACCATCCCGGAAGTGGGACTTTCCTTTGTAATGTGACACAGCACAGCCATCATTCCAACCCCCTTGGTGCCGGGCGCCACCTCCTCAACGTTGTTTGGTTCTGTCACGGAGCCCGCGCTGTAATGTTATCCCTTGGCCATGCACAGTTAGCGGTGCCCGTCTTCTGACATCATGTAGGTGTCAGGCTGGCAGTGCCTGTGCGTCCAAGCTGCCCGAGATCCAACCTTGCAGTGTCATCTAATGTAGTCCCACTGCGGGCCAGGGATCCATGGGCATGCGCAGTGCATATCATCGCCTCTCACTCACCTCCTTCCTGCTTCTTCAGACTGTGCGGCGTCACGGCCGTGGCATGCTATTAGGGATCAGCTGACGCCGCCTAGTCTGAAGAAGCGTGAAGAAGGGGAGTGAGAGGCTAGTATATGCACTGCGCATGGCCATGGATACCAGGCCCACTGTGGGATCACATTAGACGACACTGCGAGGTGTGATTTCGGGCAGCGTGGACGCACAGGCGCAGCCAGGACGACAACAAATGATGTCAGAGGACGGGCAGCGCAAACTGTGCATGGCCAAGGGATAACATAACAGCGCAGGGTCCATGACGGAATCAAACAACGCTAAGGAGGCAGCGCACGGTGCCAAGGGGGTAGCAATGACGGCTGTGCTGCGTCACATTACAAAGGAAAGTCCCACCTCCGGGACGGTTGGACGGTGTGAGGGGACACATTACATGAGTGTGTAGTTCAGCGTTTGCAAGGAGCATAATTTCAAGAGCGACCTTTCCCTTGTGCAGTATTAGTGCTGCACATGGTGGCTCTTTCAGTAACAAACGCCTAGGGGGGGGGGGGGGGACAGGTCCCCTTACATTTTAGTTGTGCCAGCGTGGCGGTCGCATGACACGTTGCCGGATACACAGCTGGGGATCAGCTGACGTTACTGAACCCCAATAACAGAGGAGCGACTGTTGACTGTGCACACAGCACTTCCAGGCACCAACTGGCGGTGTTAGAGCCCAGGGACAGCAGGAGGAGCAGATTGGAGGTATTGCCGCACACACAGCTGGGGATCAGCTGACGTTACTGAACCCCAATAACAGAGGAGCGACTGTTGACTGTGCACACAGCACTTCCAGGCACCAACTGGCGGTGTTAGAGCCCAGGGACAGCAGGAGGAGCAGATTGGAGGTATTGCCGCACACACAGCTGGGGATCAGCTGACGTTACTGAACCCCAATAACAGAGGAGCGACTGTTGACTGTGCACACAGCACTTCCAGGCACCAACTGGCGGTGTTAGAGCCCAGGGACAGCAGGAGGAGCAGATTGGAGGTATTGCCGCACACACAGCTGGGGATCAGCTGACGTTACTGAACCCCAATAACAGAGGAGCGACTGTTGACTGTGCACACAGCACTTCCAGGCACCAACTGGCGGTGTTAGAGCCCAGTGACAGCAGGAGGAGCAGAGGAACAGAGTGTAGGCCGAAGCCTGATTGGAGCAAGTTGAAAGGAAACCTTTAACCCCCCCCCCCAAAGACGTTTGTAGCTGAAAGAGCCATCTTCTGCAGCACTAAGGATGCAAAAGGAAAAGGTTGCTCTTTTAATTATGCTCCTTGCAAACACCGAAGTAAACACTAAAAATGTGTCCCTTTATACCGTTAAACCGTTCCGGAGGTGCGAATTTCCTTCGTAATGGGACACAGCACAGCTGTCATTCCTATCCCCTTGATGCCGTGCGCTGCCTCCTCAGCGTTGTTTTAAGCTGTCACGGAGCCTGCGCTGTTCTGTTAGCCCTTGGCCATGCCCAATTAGCGCTGCCTGTCTTCTGACATAATTTGGTGTCAGGCTGTCAGTGCCTGTGCGTCCACGCTGCTCCAGATCCCACCTCGCAGTCTCGTCTAACGTAATCCCACTGCGGGCCTTGGAACCATGGGCATGCACAGTGCATAACCTCGACTCTCACTCCCCTCCTTCCCTCTTCTTCAGACTGTGCGGTGTCACGGCTGTGGCATGCTAGGGATCAGCTGACGGCGCACAGTCTAAAGAAGGCGGAGGGAAATGAGCGAGAGCCCGAGGGGAAGATATGCACTGCGCATGCCCATGGATCCCAGGCCCGCAGTGTGACTCAATCAGAAGACACTGCGAGGCGGGATCTCGGGCAGCGCGGCCGCACAGGCGCAGCCAGCCTGACACCAAATTATGTCAGAAGACAGGCAGCGCAAATAGGGCATGCCCAAGGAATAACAGAACAGCGCAGGCTCCGTGACAGCTTAAAACAACGCTGAGGAGGCAGCGCATGGCACCAAGGGGGTAGGAATGACGGCTGTGCTGCGTCACATTACGAAGGAAAGTCCCAGCTCCGGGACGGTATAATGGTATCAGTGAACACATTTTATAAGTGTTAAGTTCTGCGTGTGCAAAGAGCTAAAAAAAAAGAGCTACCTTTTCCTTGTGCAGCATTACTGCTGCACAAGATGGCTCTTTCAGTAACAAACGACGGGGGGGAGGGACAGGTTCCCTTACATTTAGGTTGTTGTGCCAGCGTGGCGGTCGCAGGACATATTGCTGGCTACACAGCTGGGGATCAGCTGACGTTACTGAAACCCAATAACACTGGGTCGTATGTTTTTACTGTGCAGCCTGCACTTCTGAGCCGCAACTGGCGGTGTTGGAGCCCAGGAATAGCAGTTCAGGTGGTAGAAAGATGAACACAGCAGGAGACCTGGATGACACCCAATTATTTAATCAGGCAGAGGAGTGGCAAATTCCTGCGAGATCCAGGCCTGGTTCATTTTCAGGAAAGTAAGCCGGTCAACGTTATCGGAGGATAGTCGCATGCGACGGTCTGTTAGTACACCACCTGCGGCACTAAAGACACGTTCCGATAAGACACTAGCCGCAGGGCAAGCCAGCACCTCCAATGCATACTGGCTTAGCTCTGGCCATGTATCCAGCTTAGAGACCCAAAACTTGAACGGGGAAGAGCCGTCTGGGAGTACAGTAAGAGGGCAAGCCATGTAGTCTGTCACCATCTGACGGAACCGTTGCCTCCTGCTGACTGGAGCCGCCGGTGATGGTGTAGACATTTGGGGCGGGCACACAAAAGTGTGCCAGAGTTGTGCCATACTGGGCTTGCCTTGGGCAGAGGCACTGCTTCTGCTCCCTCTTTGGGCAGAGCCTCCCCCACTGCCTCGACGCACTGAGCTGCTTTGTAAAGCACTAGCAGCACTCCTCTCAGTTGGACAGGAGAAGATGATGGAATTCACCAGTGTGTCGTGGTACTCCCGCAATTTATGCTCCCGGGTCAACGCAGGGATGAGGTTTTGGACGTTGTCCCGGTAGCGAGGATCGAGGAGGGTGAACACCCAATAATCAGGCATGTTGAGAATGTGGTCGATGCGGCGGTCGTTTCTCAGGCACTGCAGCATGAAATCCACCATGTGCTGCAGAGTGCCAACTGGCCCAGAAACGCTGTCCCCTGCTTGAGACATGATCTCTGCCCGCTCGTCATCACCCCACCCTCGCTGTACACACTGACCACTGGACAATTGTGTCGCTCCCTCCTCTGGACGGAGCTCTTACTCCTCCATTGACTCCTCCTCATCCTCCTCACAAATTGGCCCCTGCGTACCCCTTTGTGAGGAACCACGTGGCGCTGACTCTCCAGAAGCTGATGGAAAAGGTGACTCCTCATCCTCCACCTCTTCCACCACATCATCCCTTAACCCTTGCAAAGTTTGCTGAAGCAGGCAGATAAGGGGGACAGTCATGCTGACTAGTGCATCATCTGCACTTGCCATCCGCGTGGAATAATCAAAAGGACGCAAAACCTGGCAGACGTCCTTCATAGTGGCCCACTCTGTGGTTGTGAAGTCTGATCGGCGCTGACTGCGACTTCTTTGCGCCTGATGCAGCTGGTACTCCATAACTGCTTGCTGCTGCTCACACAACCGCTCCAACATATGTAACATGGAATTCCACCGGGTAGGTAGGTCACATATGATGCGGTGTTCCGGAAGGCGGAATCGGCGCTGCAGAGCAGCAATGCGGGATCTGGGCAAGCTGGAACGCCGCAAGTGAGCACACTCTAGGCGGACCTTGTGCAGCAGGGCATCAAGATCCGGATAGTCCCTCAGAAAACTCTGCACAACCAAATTGAGCACATGTGCCAGACATGGGATGTGAGTGAGGTTGCCAAGGGCCAAAGCTGCCACCAGATTTCGGCCATTGTCACACACTACCATGCCTGGCTGGAGATTCGCTGGCAGTAACCACACATCGCTCTCCTGCTTGATGGCATTCCAGAGCTCCTGCGCTGTGTGGCTTCGATGCCCCAATGAAACTAGTTTCAAGACGGCCTGCTGACGTTTGGCCACGGCTGTGCTCATGTCGGTCATAGGTAAACGTTCACGGGTCCATGTGGCGGTGGACTGTGACGGATCCTGCAGAGAGGAATCAGAGGAACTGGTGTAAGAGGAGGAGTCGATGCGTACAGACTGGATTCCTGCAATCCTTGGAGTGGGCAGGACACGTCCTGCGCCACTCGCACGATCTGTACCTGGCTCAACAACATTAACCCAATGGGCAGTGAGGGAAACATATCGCCCCTGTCCATGCTGACTGGTCCACGCATCGGTGGTGAGGTGGACCTTGCTACTGATGGCGTTCAGTAGCGCATGTTTTATGTTTGCCTCAACATGCCTGTGCAGGGCAGGGACAGCCTGCCTGCTGAAGTAAAAGCGGCTGGGCACCTTGTACTGTGGGACTGCCAATGCCATCAAGTCACGGAAGCTGTCAGTCTCCACCAGCCTGAACGAGAGCATTTCCAGGGACAACAGTTTGGCAATGCCTGCATTCAGAGCCTGTGCTCGGGGGTGGTTGGCCGAGAATGCCCGCCTTTTCTCCCATGCCTGGACTACCGATGGCTGTAGAGTAGACTGGGAGTGTGAGGATGACTGGGAAGGTGGTGCTGTGGGTAGAATTACACTAGACAACAGTGGAGGAAGAGGCAACACGAGATGAAGAGGTGGTAGCTGCCGCTGTTGGTTGGCCTACGTCTTCACTGTGTTTCTGTAACTCCACCGCGTGCCTGTTCCGCACATGTTTCCACATATTTGTGGTATTGAGGTTGCTGACACTTTTACCTCTTTTTACTTTCTGATGACACAGCTTGCATTTGACAAAACAAATGTCATCTGCAACTGTGTCAAAAAAGGACCAGGCACTGCAAATCTTGGGAGCGCCCTTTTTGGCTTTGGAAAGAGACAGGCTCCTAACGGGTGCCAAAGTGGAGGCTACAGGCTCCGCAGTCTTCCCCCTCCCTCTCCCTCTTTGGCCCGTAAGGGGAAGCTCTTCCTCAGAGCTGCTCCCACCACCTTCCTGTTCCTCACGCCACGATGCGTCAAGGACCTCATCATCTCCACTACCCTCTGCCACCAACTGCTCCTCCTGGGTAGTCTCGGCAGCACAGTACGCATCAGAAAGCGGCACCTGAGTTTCATCATCAGATGCGTACTGCGCTGTGGTCACCGGAGGCACTGGCCCACCTGCCTCTTCAGAGTCAGAGAGATAAAGCTTTTGGGCATCACTGCACACTGCCTCTTCTTCCATTTCTCCAATGCTGCTTGGCTGGCCCCCTGTTTCCAAGCCAAGAGATTCAGAGAACAGAAGTAGAGACGGCTCCTGTCCTGGGCTCTCTGACTGCCTGGCCAATTTGGCAGGTGGTGAAGAGACAGATGGCTGCTCTCCAGTGCTCTGTGCCTGAGAGGATGTGGCACTAACTGAAGTCGATGCCGAGGCGTTAGCTGCCATCCACCCGACAACGGCTTCAATTTGGTCTTCACGTAGCAGCGGTGCACGGCGCTCTCCGACAAAGCTGCGCATGAAGGACTGTTCCCTGCTGAAACTGAGTGACGACGAGTCACCGGCGCCCGCAGCAGGCACAGAATCACCACGTCCTCTCCCTGCTCCTCTCCCTGCTCCGCGCCCACGCCCACGTGCCTTACTCCCTGCCCTCTTCATCTTGGTTGACAGATAAAGATAAGCAGAAAAGTACTAAGGCCTTAGTGTGCTTATTCCTGAAATGCTCCTCCTAACAGGTGTAAGAAACACTAATGTTGTAAATTGTGGACTAAACTTTATTATTTTTCAAATGTGGCCTACACAAGTGTTAAGTTGTGTTTGGTGAACTTAACTTTTTTTTTGGTGCAGATCGGGCTACAGAGCTAGTTTAAATCACACGGAGACCGTGCAGACAGCCGTAAACGGCGCTGCAAGGCCAAAAAACCCTCCTCTAGGTTATCCTATATAGTGTTTTTCCACTATTTAGCTGGATACGAGTGGAAAGACACTAATAGGAATTTTTTTTTCAAATTTTAAACAGGCTGCACTATTTGAAAAAAAGTAAAATTTTTCTCAAGGTATGAGCCAGTAACGAACCCTGAGCTGAATCCAACCGGCTATGGCTGCACACAGACTACAGGGCGAGCTGGGCTCACACGGAGACCGTGCAGACAGCCGTAAACGGCGCTGCAAGGCCCAAAAAACCCCCTCTAGGTTATCCTATGTAGTGTTTTTCCACAATAGAGCTGGAGACTGGTGGAAAAACACTAATAGGAAATTTGAGAAAAAATGTGCAGCAGGCTGCACTAAGAGCAAAAAAGGACAACTGTGTGAGGCAGTGTGAACCCCCCCTGAGCTGAATACAACCGGGTATATGGCTGCACACAGACTACAGAGTGAGCTGCACACACACACACACACAGAGACCTTGCAGAACGCTGTTAAAACAGCGCTGCAAGGCAAGAGCAAGGTGAACAGTGAAGAACACACAGCGTTTTGCTAAATTAGCCTTTGGAAA
Organism: Ranitomeya imitator; assembly: GCF_032444005.1. Lineage (NCBI taxonomy): Eukaryota > Metazoa > Chordata > Amphibia > Anura > Dendrobatidae > Ranitomeya > Ranitomeya imitator. The sequence goes on along the minus strand of NC_091284.1, from coordinate 734,612,823 downwards.
GGAAAATAAAGCAATTAGCTAGCTCGACTGGCCCTCAGTTAGAACACAGCGTCCTGTCCCTAACTGAAATCACAGCAGAGTGAGCGCAAAATGGCGGCAGCGTTTTTTATAGTGCAGAGTGACATCATTTCAGCAGCCAATCCAAGCCTTGCCAGTACTTACATGCCCACCATGCTAAACAGGATGTGCCCACACTTCCAATCATTCCTCATTGGCTGCTGCGTTCAGTTTGAATTCTGGGAACTTCCGATTCCGGTATCCGATACGCGGGAAGTATCGGAATTCGGTATCGGAATTCCGATACCGCAAATATCGGCCGATACCCGATACTTGCGGTATCGGAATGCTCAACACTAATCGCCACGCAGCAGAGAGATGATGATTTTAACCTGCTGAATGGAATCACCAGACGATCGAGGTCTCAGAGCAAAAAACAGTTTACAGTTGTTTTTAAAACTCAAAAATTTGGACCTGTCACCAAAAAACAAATCAGGAGTAGGGATCTTCGGTTCTAAAACAGGAGTCTGAACAATATAATCAGAAATACCCTGTACCTAAGCAGCAAGCTGGTCTACACGAGAAGCTAATTCCTGAACATTCATGCTAGCACAAGGCTCCTCAGCCACCCAGAGATTAAGAGGGAGGAGAAGACAAAGCAGTCTGAAGAAAAAAAAATGGCTCAAGACCTTTCTTCCCTTCTTCTGAGATGCATTTAACTCATTATTGGCCAGTTGTACTGTTATGATCAGGTGACCTTGGAGCAGCATGAAAATTTTCACTGGAGTAGGTGGTAACTATACTGACCGCAAATCCTGATCTTAACACCGCAACTAGAAGTAGCCATGGGGTGTGCCTAACAAATCCTAGACACCTCGACACAGCCGGAGGACTAAATACCCCTATAGATGGAAATAGGAATTCTACCTTGCCTCAGAGCAGAACCCCAAACGATAGGCTGCCCCCCACAAATATTGACTGTGAGTAGTAGAGGAAAAGACACACGCAGGCAGGAAACAGGATTTAGCAAAAGAGGCCACTCTAGCTAAAATAGGAAAGGATAGGACATGATACTAAGCGGTCAGTATTTAAATCCTTCCAAATATATCCACAGCAGAAAATACAAAAACTCCACCATCTAACTAAAGATGTGGAGCGTATATCTGCAACTCCAGAGAATCCAACAAGACTGAGAAAACACTGACACAGTCTAAGCTGGACAAGAGAAAACAAATAAATAGCACAGAATATAAGCACACAGCTTGTGTGTCACAGAAAAAGAAACAGACACTTATCTTTGCTGAATTGGCAGCTAAGCAGGAGAAGCCAGACAAAGATCCAACACTTCCCAAGAAACATTGACAACTGGCAATGACCAATGAGTCCTGCAAACCTAAATACCCCAGTCAGAATTGCAATCAATAGATACACCTGTCCAAGACTGCAGCCCAGGGACAACTGCATTACCACCTACAACCACCGGAGGGAGCCCAAAAGCAGAATTCACAACAGTGTGCTTACTGTATTGTGAGACAAACAAGTTTTTTTTTCTTTTAAAGCCAAAATAAAAACTCCATAATCCAGAAATATAAACCCAATTGTCTACCTGGCATTGTGTGTGTATGTTGTCAAAATACACAGTGGGGAAAATAAGTATTTGATGCACTGCCGATTTTGAAAGTTTTTACACCTACAAAGAATGGAGACGTCTGTAATTTTTATTGTAGTTACACTTCAACTGTAAGAGGGAGAATCTAAAAAAAATCCAGAAAATCACAATGTATGATTGTTAAATAAATAAATTGCATTTTATTACATAAAATAAGTATTTGATCACCTACCAACCAGCAAGAAATCTGGCGCTCACAGACCTGTTAGTTTTTCTTTTAGGAGCCCTCCTGCTCTGCACTCATTACCTGTATTAACTGCACCTGTTTGAACTTGTTACCCACATAAAAGACACCTGTCCACATAATCAATCACACTTCAAGCTCACCACCATGGCCAAGACCAAAGAGCTGTCTACGGACACCAGAGACAAAAACCCTGCACAAGGCTGGGATGGGCTACATGACATTAGACAAGAAGCTTGGTGAGAACTAAACAACTGTTGGCACAATTGTTAGAAAGTGGAAGAAACACAAGATGACTGTCAATCTTCCTCTGTCTGGGGCTCCATGCAAGATCTCGTTCGTGGGGTAGGAATGATTCTGACAATGGTCAGAAATCAGAGCAGAACTGCATGTTAAGACCTGGTCAATGACCTAAAGAAAGCTGGGATCACAGTCTCAAACATTACCATTAGTAACGCACTACACTGTCATGGATTAAAATCTTGCAGGGGACGCAAGGTCCCCTGCTCACCCCAGAACATGTTCAGGCCCATTTGAAGTTCATCAATGACCATCTGGATCTAGAGGAGGCAGAGGAGAAGGTCATGAAGTCAGATGAGACCAAAATAGAACTTTTTGGTATCAACTTCACTTTCCATGTTCGGAGGAAGTAGAAATATGAGTACAACCCAAAGATCACTGTCCTAACTGAGAAGCATGGTTGAGGAAACATCATAGTTTGGGGGTGCTTTTCTGCAAAGTGGACAGGACGACTGCACCATATTGAAGGGAGGTTGGATGGGGTCATGTATTGTGAGATTTTGCCCAACCTCCTTACCTCAGTAAGAGCATTGAAGATGGGTCGTGGGCGGCTAAGTCTTCCTGCATGACAATGACCCGAAACACACAGCCAGGGCAACTAAGAAGTGACTCCGTAAGAAGCATTTCCAGAATGAGAAGTTGCCTAGCCAATCTCTAGTCCTGAACCCAAAAGAAAATATTGAAAAACCTGAAAGATCTGGAGATCTGTGTGGAGGAGTGGGCCAAAATCTCTACTGCAGTGTGTGCAAACTTGGTCAAGAATTACAGGACCTCTGAAACTGCAATCAAAGGTTTCTATACCAGAAATTCAGTTCTATTTTTCTATTGCATCAAATAATTATTTCATGCAATAAAATGCAAACTAATTATGTAAAAATCATACAATGTGATTTTCTGGATTTTTTTAAGATTCTGTCTCTCACAGCTGAAGTGCGCCTACTATAAAAAGGTCAGACCTCTCTATTCTTTGTAGGTTGGGAAACTTGCAAAATTGGCAGTGTCTCAAATACTTATTTTCCCCACTGTAACAGTCCAATAGTATACAGTGTGTTTCAGGTTATTTCTTTTGGAACATAAACCTACTTACATTTTATTGCCCCATGCTTTTTTTGTAAAGACCTGGGGAATGTTATTTGATTTTTTTGAAGTCTTTTAAAAAAGTGTAATGTCATACTGTAACATGGAGCTGGAGGGGATGGAGGACACAATTCACACCAAGCTGTGTTGCTGGCTCTGTGAGCCATGGTGGGAAGGCAGTGGCAGTGGTAGTAGTAGCAATTATAATCAATACAAATCTTGAGGTGAGAACTAAGCAGGGAAGGGGAGGTAAAGAGCTCAGGTTATTTGCCACGCATAGTCAACTGTCAGCCCAATTATGGATGATGATGATTCGGTGCAGTACAAGAACTTGGAACTACCACATGTGATATCCTATAATTAGATGGTTGTTAGGCTGAGTGATACACAGTGCAGGTGACATGGGTCTAAAATATCCTTTAGGTGACTTGAGGCAAAACAACATTTTAGTGGTGAAAATGTAATAATTCTTTCTTCACCGCCCAATAGTATAAAAATCAGTGAGGTGCATGTGGTGTCAAAATGATCACTGTACCCCTAGTCAAATTCATTGGGGCAAATAGTTTGTAAAATGAGGTTATATATGGGGGGTTTCTTCTGTTCTGGCACCTAAGGGGCCTAGCTAATAGGACATGGCACCCTCAAACCATTCCAGGAAAATCTGAACTCCAGTATGGCGCTTCTTCCCTTCCCTTCTAAGCATTGTACTGTGCCTCAAAAGTAGTTTTCAACCACATACATTTTGGGGTCCATGCTATCCTTGTGAAAATGAAAAAAAATTTGGACTAAAACAATATTTTTGTGGGAAAATTCATTTTTTCATTGTCACAGATAAACGTTGAAAAATTCTGTAAAGCATCTGGAGGTTCAAGGTGCTCACCACATGACTAGATGAATTCCGTGAGGGGTCTAGTTTCCAAAATTGAGTCATTTGACATCCACACACAATTCAAGCAAAGTCTGCTTTTCAAAACATCACTATTTCCTTTCTGAGCCAAAAAAGTGTTTTTCCCCCACACTTGGGGGTATCGGCGTACTCAGGAAAAATTGCACTAAAAATTGTATGGTGAAATTTCTCCTGTTACCCATATGAAAATGCATAATTTAGGGCTAAAAAAACATTTTTGTGGGAAAAATGTGATTTTTTTATTTTCACAGCTAAATGTTATAAACTTTGGAGAGCTACTTGGGTGTTCAAGGTGCTCACCACACATCTATATAAGTTCCCTGAGGGGTCAAGTTTCCAAAATAGTGTAATTTGTGGGGGTTTTCCACTAATTAGGCACATCAGGGGCCCTCCAAACGCGACAATGTGTCTGTTAATTATTCCAGCAAATTTTGCTTTCAAAAATTCAAATGGTGCTCTTTCCCTTCCATGCCCTGCTGTGCGCCCAAACATTAGTTTTACTCAACATATTGGGTATCAGCGTACTCATGAGAAATTGCATAACAAATTCTATGGTGTAATTTTTCTTTCGGGCAGCACGGTGGCGCAGTGGTTAGCACAGCAGCCTTGCAGCGCTGGGGTCCTGGGTTCTAATCCCACCCAGGACAACATCTGCAAAGAGTTTGTATGTTCTCTCCGTGTTTGCGTGGGTTTCCTCCGGGCACTCCGGTTTCCTCCCACATTCCAAAGACATACTGATAGGGATTCTAGATTGTGAGCCCCATCTGGTGATGATAATGTGTGCAAAACTGTAAAGCGCTATATAAAAATAAAGATTATTATTATTATTATTTTACCTTTATGAAACTGCAAAATTTGGAGATAAAATGTTTTGTGTGGGAAAAATGTGATTTTTTTATATATTTTTAAGGATCAATATTATAAACTTCTGTGAAGCACCTGGGGGTTAAAGGTACTCATCACACATCTAGATAAGTTCCCTGAGGGGTCTAGTTTCCAAAATGGTGTCACTTGTGGAGGTTTTCCACTGATTAGGCACATCAGGGGCTCTACAAATGTGACATGGCTTCCACTAATTATTTCAGCAAATTTTACATTCAAAAAGTCCAATGGCGCTCTTTCCCTTCCAAGCTCTGCTGTGCGCCCAAACGGTAGTTTTCCCTCACATATGGGGTATCGGCGTACTCAGGAGCATTTGCACAATAAATTTTGATGCCCATTTTTTCCTGTTCCCAGTGTGAAAATACAGTTAAGTCCATATATATTTGGACAGAGACAAGATTTTTCTAATTTTGGTTATAGACATTATCACAATGAATTTTAAACAAAACAATTCAGATGCAGTTGAAGTTCAGACTTTCAGCTTTCATTTGAGGTTATTCACATTAAAATTGGATGAAGGGTTTAGGGGTTTCAGCTCCTTAACATGTGCCACCCTGTTTTTAAAAGGACCAAAGTAATTGGACAGATTCAATAATTTTAAATAAAATGTTCATTTTTAGTACTTGGTTGAAAACCCTTTGTTGGCAATGACTGCCTGAAGTCTTGAACTCATGGACATCACCAAACGCTGTGTTTCCTCCTTTTTGATGCTCTTCCAGGCCTTCACTGCAGTGGTTTTCAGTTGCTGTTTGTTTGTGGGCCTTTCTGTCTGAAGTTTAGCCTTTAACAAGTGAAATGCATACTCAATTGGGTTGAGATCAGGTGACTGACTTGGCCATTCAAATATATTCCACTTCTTTGCTTTAATAAACTCCTGGGTTGCTTTGGCTTTATGTTTTGGGTCATTGTCCATCTGTAGTATGAAACAACGACCAATCAGTTTGGCTGCATTTGGCTGGATCTGAGCACACAGTATGTCTATGAATACCTCAGAATTCATTCGGCTGCTTCTGTCCTGTGTCACATCATCAATAAACACTAGTGACCCAGTGCCACTGGCAGCCATGCATGCCCAAGCCATCACACTGCCTCCGCCGTGTTTTACAGATGATGTGGTATGCTTTGGATCATGAGCTGTACCACGCTGTTGAAATACTTTTCTCTTTCCATCTTTCTGGTAGACGTTGATCTTGGTTTCATCTGTCCAAAGAATATTCTTTCAGAACTTTGCTGGCTTTTTTAGATGTTTTTTTAGCAAACTCCAGTCTAGCCTTTTTATTCTTGATGCTTATGAGTGGCTTGCACCGTGCAGTGAACCCTCTGTATTTACTTTCATGCAGTCTTCTCTTTATGGTACATTTGGATATTGATACACCGACCTCCTGGAGAGTGTTGTTCACTTGGTTGGCTGTTGTGAAGGGGTTTCTCTTCACCATGGAGATTATTCTGCGATCATCCACCACTGTTGTCTTCCGTGGGCACCCAGGTCTTTTTGCATTGATGAGTTCACCAGTGCTTTCTTTCTTTCTCAGGATGTACCAAACTGTAGATTTTGCCACTCCTAATATTGTAGCAATTTCTCGGATGGGTTTTTTCTGTTTTCGCAGCTTAAGGATGGCTTGTTTCACCTGCATGGAGAGCTCCTTTGACTGCATGTTTACTTCAAATCAAACCCTTCCAAATGCAAGCACCACACCTCAAATCAACTCCAGGACTTTTATCTGCTTAATTGATAATGACATAACGAAGGGATTGCCCACACCTGTCCATGAAATAGCCTTGGGGTCAATTGTCCAATTACTTTTGGTCCCTTTAAAAACAGGGTGGCACATGTTAAGGAGCTGAAACTCCTAAACCCTCCATCCAATTTTAATGTGGCTACCCTCAAATGAAAGCTGAAAGTCTGAACTTCAACTGCATCTGAATTGTTTTGTTTAAAATTCATTGTGGTAACGTATATAACCAAAATTAGAAAAATGTTGTCTCTGTCCAAATATATATGAACCTAACTGTATATAAAAATTGAGTCAAAATTAAAATTTTGTGACAAACAGTTAAATGTTTATTTTTTCCTTCCACATTCCAAAAATTTCTGTGAAGCACCTGAAGGTTAAAAAACTTCTTGAATGTGGTTTTGAGCACCTTAAGGGGTGCAGTTTTTAGAATGGTTTCACTTTAAGGTATTTTCTGTCATATAGACCCCTCAAAGTCACTTCAAATGTGATGTGGTCCCTAAAAAAAATGGTTTTGTAAATTTTGCTGAAAAATGATAAATCGCTGGTCAATTTTTAACCCTTATAAAGTCCTAACAAAAAAATTATGTTTGAAAAATTGTGCTGATGTAAAGTCAACATGTTGGCAGTGTTATTTATTAACTATTTTGAGTGACATAACTCTCTGATTTAAGGGCATAAAAATTAAAAGTTTGAAAGTTGCACAATTTTCCAAACTTTCAACAAATTTTAAATTTTTTCACAACTAAACACAATTCATATCAAATAAATGTTACCACTACCATGAAGTTTGATAAGTCACGAAAAAACCTTCTAAGAATCAGTTGGATCCGTTGAAGCATTCCAGAGTTATTACCTCATAAAGTGACACTGGTCAGAATTGTAAAATTTTGCCTGGTCATGAAGGTGCAAACAGCCTTGGGGAGTAAAGGGGTTAAAATCCAAATTTGAGAGGTTGGACAAATGTTTCCCAAAATTTTTATAATAAATCGATTCACCATGAATTGCAAATCTGCGATGCCTTGAATTGCCCTAACAAGATGTGCATAATACTTGAAGTCTCCTAGGATGATATCTAATCCCATTTAAGCTCTTTAACACGAACCAAACTTCAGTAATGCCAAACTGACGTCACCATAAAAATGGACAGTAGCCTCCAGTAACCAATAGCCCTAATAACACAGGTCACTGAGAGACATTTCATGTTTTTTTTTTTTAATATCCAAAAATTATCCTTCTGAAGTTTTTTTGTAATCAGGCAACCCGCCTTGTGCAGAATACTGACTCCAACTCACAGTGTCATTGCTAAGGTTAACATCATGCTGCTGTATATGAGATGAGTGTTGTGCCATGTATTCCAAAGTGTCCTCATGTTTTTCCCCACTAATACGCTTGCCTCAAATAAAGAAAGCCAATTGAAACCTGCGTTTGGTAGTACTACTGCCCAGACATCAGATGCCGCTCATAGTACTGGTGCTTTCACTGCTGTTGTTGGTGCCCACATTGTTAGCTGCGGTATGGGGTTTTCATACTACCCCATCAACTGCAATTGCCAGATTTTCTCTTCCCGTACATTTTGTACAATTATTCAGCTACTGCCAAAAAAGATGTAACAAGAAATGCTAGGTAGGTACACGTACAAAAAATAAAATCTGGCAGTTGACTCCAGTAATGTCCACTCCTTACCAAAAATGACAAAATAAAAAATGCTAGGTAGTGTACGTTCACATTCAAAAAGCCGGAACCTACAACAAGACACTCTATTTGTGTTGAACGTATGGATGTAAAATTTTACTAGCAAAAAACATTTTAGAAAAATTGTTGCAATATTCACATTGTATGAGACAGTCACAGGCAACTGTCTGGATTTTGGTAGATTTTCTCTTGCATTTTTTAAAAAACAATTATTCCACCCTCTACAAAAAAGTATTGGACAAGAAAAATCCTCAAAACAGTCATTTCTGACAAGCAAGCACATCATCTCTGAAACTAATTTCAGATTTTTTTCTTCTGTGACTTGCTGCTACAATGTGGCAGCTGGAATTTATTATGGGGAAGCACATGCAGTCGAGCCTAAAGTTATGTGTGCATTTTGCATCTGAAGCAATCTACTACAGTGTATAAAAGGATAGATGGCATTTTTTGTGATGATTTCCACAAACTGAATCTCAAAGGCTGCTGTCACACTAGTGTATTTGGTCAGCATTTTACATCAGTATTTGTAAGCCAAAACCAAGAGCCAAATTGTTCGAATTTGTTGGGAACTACAAATTTCATAAAATTTACATGAACTAAATTTCACATCAAATCAGAATGCTAATCTCTAATACCAATAATATGTTTTATACAAAAACTTTATGAAGTGTAGAGGACACAACATGGTTTTCTAATTCTTTTAAATATATAAAAGAAAATTGTGATTAGTGACAAAAGTATTGTACTAGTGTTCAAGCTCGCTTGGTGGGGTGAACCCACCAAGCTCCAGGTTCGAGTGGGCACATGGGCCCCAATCCTTGGCGCAGCAGGCAAGAAAGGCACGCTGGAAACAAGACCAGTATACTCATGACTTCGGGATATTGGATGGACCCTCATTTATTAACACATGACCCAACCTACATAGCCCAATAAAATAAAACAACACATTATTTTTTGTGACAAAAAAGCCACAGCTTTTATTAAAGATCACCTGAGTATAGTAAGAGTCAGGTGAAATACTAGACCAGTATATTCTGAGATCCCCAAGCTGGCAGCAATCCAGGGGCAGCATGCTCTGACTTGCTACAGTAGCGAAGCCAGTCCACTCCAAGGGCTACAATGAGTCTACCGGAAATCTTCATTCCTATGTGTCATAGAAAATATTCAATATTTTAATATTAAAAATCCTTGAGGTCCCTCATATCCCCCCTCCCTATTTTATTTCCTAGAATTATAGAATCATAGAATGGTAGAGTTGGAAGGGACCTCCTGGGTCATCTGGTCCAACCCCCTGTTCAAAACAGGATTCACTAAATAATCCCAGACATATGTCTGTCCAGCCTCTGTTTGAAGACTTCCATGGAAGGAGAACTCACCACCTCTCATGGCAGCCTGTTCCACTCATTGATCACCCTAACTGTCAAAAAGTTTTTCTAATTTCTAATCTGTGTCTCCTCCCATTCAGTTTCATCCCAATGCTTCTAGTCTTTCCTTGTGCAAATGAGAATAAAGATGATCCTTCTACAACGTGACAGCCCATGAGATATTTGTAGACAGCTATTAAGTCTCCTCTCAGTCTTCTTTTTTGCAAGCCAAACATTCCCAAATCCTGTAACCATAACTCATAGGACATGGTTTGCAGACCGGTCAGCATTTTGGTCACTCTTCTCTGAACTTGCTAGAGTTTGTTAATGTCTTTTTTAAAATGTGGTGCCCAAAACTGGACACAGTATTTTAGATGAGGTTTTACAAAAGAGGAGTAGAGGGCAATAATGACTTCACATGATCTAGACTGTATGCTTCTGTTAATACATCCCAGAATTGCATTTGTCTTTTTGCTGCTGCATCACACTGTTGACTCATGTTCAGTTTATGATCTATTAGTATACCCAAGTCTTTTTCACATGTGCTGTTGCTTAGCCCTATTCCTCCCATTTTGTAGATGCTTTTTTAATTTTTATTGCCCAGATATTGTACTTTGCATTTTTCCCCATTAAAAACCATTCTGTTAGTTGCTGCCCACTGCTCCAGTTTATTTAGATCTTTTTGAATCCTCTGTCTCTCTTTGCTAGTATTAGCTATCCCTCCTAGCTTTGTGACAACAGCAAATTTAATCGGTGTACCCTCAATTCCTTCATTTAAATCATTGATAAAGATGTTGAACAATACAGGGCCCAGGACAGAAATCTGTGGTACCCCACTTGAGACATTCTTCCAACTGGATTTTGCAGCCATTTACGACCACTCTTTGGGTCCGATCACTAAGCCAGTTACGAATCCACCTAACAGTTGCCTTGTCCATTCCATACTTAGTCATTTTTTCAGTAAGGATGGTGTGAGATACTTTGTCAAATGCTTTGCTGAAGTCAAGATATAGTATATCTACAGCATTTTCCAGATCCACCCAGTCTGTGATTCTGTCATAGAAGGAAATTAAGTTAGTCTGACATGACTTATTAGTTACAAACCCATGCTGACTCTGGTTAATCACTTTTTTTATCCATGTACTTTCATATATTGTTGTTTAATAATTTGTTCAAAGATGTGTCCTGGTATAGAAGTCAAATTCACTAGCCTATAGTTCCCTGGGTCTACCTTCTTCCCCTTTTTGAAGATAGGAACAACATTTGCTCTTCTCTATTCTTCTGGAACTTCTCCTATTCTCCCAAAAATTTTCAAAGATTATGGAGAGTGGTTCAAAAACTTCTTCTGCTATCTCCTTCAGGACTCTGGGGTGTAATTCATCTGGACCTGGAGACATGAATTCATTTATGTTAGCTACATGTTTCCTCACTATCTGTTAGGGGTCGAGTTCCCGCCTCTGCACAGGGGGAATCTCGGGCCGTCTCCGCTGCGGTCTCCCATTCCTCTCCTGCCGCAGTTGAGCCTGCTCAGCGGAGACGTCAGTCCAAGCGTCTTGCTCAGTCCCACTCTGTACAAAGAGTTACTGCTGCCTTTCCTGCTTCTGCCATTGAAGTCAGTGCTGGGCAGCGGCGAGCAGACGCTTCTGCGACTAAGTCCTGCTTTTCTCATTCTGAGCATGCCCTGAGTAAGATCTCTCAGTGGAGATCGAGGGTCACATGGTAGGAAGGTCCTATAGCTGCTAGGACTAACTCCTGCTTTTCACACACTGAGCATGCCCAGGGTAAGATCTCTCAGTGGAGATCTAGGGTCACATGCTCAGGTATGGCAGTCTCTCATTGGTCCTTCTAGGAAGGTCTTTTACTTGCTGCAGCTATATAAGGCTCGCATGGCCGCACGGCCATGCGCTAGTATCAATGCATGGCATGAGTTTTGCGCCAGTGTGGTCACGCTTGTGTGTATTCAGGGACCCGGCTGAAATAAGCCACTAGAATACCGGCACCTCCGGTGAGGAGATTGTGTGTTTGGTTACAGGGCCCCGGCTGAAATAAGCCACTATAATACCGGCTCCTCCGGTGAGGAGATTGTATGTTTGCCTCCTGGACTGCGTGACCACAAGCTGCTATCTGCTCAGCAGTTACTGTGTATTCCTGTGGAGTTTAACAGGACACAGTCCTTTCCTTATAGCGACTCTGTGAAGCAACAGAGTTCGCTTCTACCGCCATATTGTGCCGCTGTTTGCCAGCAGCAGGTTCTTTTCCTGCACGGTGGACCCCGGGCTGCGAACGCACCAAATAACATCTCTATATTTACTCGGTGCATTCCGCCAGCCCTAACAGTATACTAGCGCCAGGGTCTGGCTGGTAAATGGCGGACGATCAGCGTTTACAGCGGTACATCCAGCAGCTGGAGGGTAGGTTGACGGCTCTCGAGCGCACAACCTCAGCTGTGGATGTTACCGCAGTCGCTGTTCAGGCTGCAAGTGTAGCTGCAGCCAGTTTGTCCTCTGCCACCCCTGCTCCGACTTTATCCTGTCTCCCGCTTCCAGACAAGTTTGCTGGTGACAGTAAGCTATGTCAGGGATTCGTGAGTCAGTGCTCCATACATCTTGCGCTTCTGTCTGCACGTTTTCCTACGGAACGGGCGAAAGTGGGATTTATTTTATCCCTTTTGTCGGGCAGGGCGTTGGAGTGGGCAACGCCGCTATGGGAACGCAATGATCGTGTGGCGCAGAGTGCTCCTCTCTTCCTGGATGCTCTGAAACAGGTCTTTTTGGGACCTCGTGTCACCCACGATACCGCGCTCCAATTGTTGGCAACAACACAGGGTTCATCCATGGTCAGCCAGTTCGCCGTGCAATTCCGGACTCTGGTCTCTGAGCTGGAATGGCCGGATAAAGTCCTTATTCCGGTGTTCTGGAGAGGACTGGCAGACCATGTGAAGGACACATTGGCCACCAGGGAGATTCCCGCCACACTGGAGGAGCTTATTTCTATATCTACCCGCATCGACCTCCGTTTTAACGAGCGGAGGTTGGAGCGGGCCCAGTGTAGGCAGAGGTTTCGGCTGGCTCCCACCTTCGCCAGACCTCTGGAATCTTCCGTTCAGGCGTCCGACTCCCATGAGGCCATGGAGGTTTCTCGAGCGGGACCTAAGTCTCGGACCGCTCGAGTACCCATGGTTTGCAGAAATTGCCAACAAGAAGGACATTATGCCAATAAATTTCCACGGCGGTCGAGTAAACGATCGCGTCTAGTAACCCTTGGAGGAGGTTCACTAGACACAGCAGCATTTTCCTCCAAGCTGTCCTTCAAAGGGACAATCATATTAGGCTCTTACTCTCTAACAGTCGAGCTTTGTGTGGATTCTGGAGCTGAGGGGAATTTCATCTCCTCAGCTTTTGCTCTGCGCCATGCAATACCTCTGGTGATGCTCGCCAAACCGGTGACTGTTAGGGTAGTGAATGGGTCGACACTTCCATCTCAGATCACACACCAGACTGTCCCTTTCACGTTAGCTATGTCCCCATCCCACCAGGAGATAATTTTCCTTCTTGTCCTTCCCGAGGGAATGGATGAGATTCTGCTGGGAATACCCTGGCTCCGTTTCCACTCCCCACATATTGAGTGGTCCTCTGGGAGGATATTGGGTTGGAGTGAATCCTGTAAGGGCAGATGTGTGAAAGAGTGCAATCAGGTTTCCACCACTGAGATACCCCCAAATCTCTCTTCTCAAATACTATTGGTCCTATGCAGACGTCTTCTCCAAAAAGGCTGCGGAGACCCTTCCGCCTCACCGCCCCTATGACTGTCCTATAGATCTCTTGCCTGGAGCAGAACCTCCTCGGGGACGTGTCTATCCCCTCTCTCTTCCGGAAACGGAGGCCATGTCCCAATACATCCAGGAGAATTTGGCAAGAGGGTTCATTAGGAAGTCAGTGTCACCAGCAGGGGCAGGGTTCTTCTTCGTGCAAAAGAAGAATGGAGAATTACGTCCTTGCATAGATTACAGGGGTCTTAACGCCATCACCATTAAGAATAAGTACCCGCTGCCCCTGATTTCTAAGCTTTTTGATAGGCTAAGGGGAGCTAAGGTATTTACCAAATTAGATCTGCGGGGTGCTTATAACCTGATTCGCATCCGTGAGGGGGACGAATGGAAGACAGCATTTAACACCAGAGATGGGCACTATGAGTATCTGGTGATGCCCTTCGGGCTCTGTAATGCCCCAGCCGTTTTCCAAGACTTTGTCAATGACATCTTCCGGGATATGCTTCCCACCTCGGTCGTAGTCTATCTGGATGATATTCTCATCTTTTCTCCAGATATTGACTCCCACCGGAGAGATGTTGGCAGAGTCTTCGACCTCTTACGGGCAAATTCTCTCTATGCAAAGTTGGAGAAGTGTATGTTTGAGCAGGAGTCTTTACCTTTCCTGGGCTATATCATCTCCGCCCAGGGATTGGCTATGGATCCTGCCAAACTACAGGCTGTGATGGACTGGCAAGAACCCCATTCTCTTAAAGCGGTGCAGCGCTTTATGGGGTTCATTAATTATTACCGCCAGTTCATTCCCCACTTCTCAACTTTGGTAGCTCCCTTGGTAGCCCTCACCAAGAAGGGAGCAAATCCAAAATTGTGGTCAGAAGAGGTCTCCAGGGCCTTTTCTTCTATTAAGTCCCGTTTTGCTAGCGCTCCCATCCAACATCATCCCGAAGTTGATAAGCCATTCATAATGGAGGTGGATGCCTCATCCGTTGGTGCAGGAGCAGTCCTCTTCCAAAAGGATGCTCAAGGTCGGAAGCATCCTTGCTTCTTCTACTCCAAGACCTTCACACCAGCGGAGAGGAATTATTCCATCGGGGACAGGGAGTTGCTAGCGATGAAGTTGGCTTTTCTCGGAGTGGAGACATCTCTTGGAGGGGGCTCGCTTTCCCTTTCAAGTCTTCACGGACCACAAAAATTTGTTATATTTGCAAACAGCCCAGCGGCTAAATTCTCGCCAGGCCAGATGGTCCTTGTTCTTCTCCCGGTTCCACTTCACCCTCCATTATCTCGCTGGGGAAAAGAACATTCGTGCTGACGCCCTCTCTCGCTCTGTTGTGTCATCTGAGGAGGAGGAAGGGGAGCCTCGGCTTATTGTCCCTTCTGAGAGCCTGAGAACCGTAGCTCCGGTTTCGCTAGAGTCTGTGCCTCCGGGCAAGACTTTTGTACCCATTAATTTGCGACCGGAGGTTCTCTCTTGGGCTCATTCGTCCAGGGTGGGTGGACACTTTGGGATAAAAAGGACATCTGAGCTACTGGCGAGGTCGTACTGGTGGCCACATATGGTTCGTGATGTCAGAGATTACATTCAGGCATGTGTCTCCTGTGCCAAAAATAAATCTCCTCGACAACGGCCAGCAGGGTTACTCTATCCCTTACCGGTGGCAGACAGGCCCTGGGAGATGGTCGGGATGGACTTTGTGGTGGGTTTGCCCAAGTCTCGTGGCTGTACCATCATTTGGGTTGTCACCGATCATTTTTCTAAAATGGTGCATTTGGTCCCGCTTCCACGGTTACCTTCTGCACGGGCCTTGGCAGCGTTGTTCATAAAACACATCTTCCGCCTACACGGTATGCCGGACAAAATTGTCAGTGACCGGGGTCCCCAGTTTGCGTCTCGGTTCTGGAGAGAGCTTTGTCGTCTTCTCAGCATTGAGTTAAATCTCTCTTCCGCATATCATCCCGAGACGAATGGGTTGGTAGAGAGGGCCAACCAGACCTTGGTCACATATCTGCGACATTTTGTCTCAGCCAGGCAGGATGACTGGGCATCCTTGCTATCTTGGGCAGAGTTTGCGCTGAACAACGCCGTGGCCGACCCCACTGGACAAACCCCATTTCTCCTTAACTATGGTCAGCATCCGCGGGTACCTGTGCCTATGCCCGTGTCTTCTGCCGACTCCAGGGTGGCAGACTGGGCTGTGGAGGCACGGGATATTTGGGACCGCACTCAGGATGCCATTCGGGCCTCCAAGGAGAGAATGAGGTCCTCCGCCGATGCACATCGGCGCCCCGCTCCGACCTTTGCTCCTGGCGACTTGGTGAGGCTCTCCGCCCATAACATCAGGCTGCGAGTGGAGTCCACTAAGTTTGCACCTCGCTACTTGGGTCCTTTTAAGGTCCTCGAACAGGTAAATCCTGTGGTCTATCGTTTAGCCCTTCCGCCACGCCTTGGTATCACCGACACCTTTCATGTGTCCCTCTTGAAACCCGTATACATGTCCCGGTTTTCCGAGTCATCTGCTGGGATATCGGGTTCGTCTACGGACGATTACGAGGTGAATGCTATTTTGGGGTGCAAGGTGGTACGTGGTAAAAAATTTTATTTGGTGGACTGGAAGGGTTATGGTCCTGAGGACAGGTCCTGGGAGCCTGCTGAGCACATTCAGGCTCCGCAGCTCATTGCTGCCTTTGAACGTAGCGAGGTCCAAGGAGAGGGGGCCCTAGGAGGGGGGGTAATGTTAGGGGTCGAGTTCCCGCCTCTGCACAGGGGGAATCTCGGGCCGTCTCCGCTGCGGTCTCCCATTCCTCTCCTGCCGCAGTTGAGCCTGCTCAGCGGAGACGTCAGTCCAAGCGTCTTGCTCAGTCCCACTCTGTACAAAGAGTTACTGCTGCCTTTCCTGCTTCTGCCATTGAAGTCAGTGCTGGGCAGCGGCGAGCAGACGCTTCTGCGACTAAGTCCTGCTTTTCTCATTCTGAGCATGCCCTGAGTAAGATCTCTCAGTGGAGATCGAGGGTCACATGGTAGGAAGGTCCTATAGCTGCTAGGACTAACTCCTGCTTTTCACACACTGAGCATGCCCAGGGTAAGATCTCTCAGTGGAGATCTAGGGTCACATGCTCAGGTATGGCAGTCTCTCATTGGTCCTTCTAGGAAGGTCTTTTACTTGCTGCAGCTATATAAGGCTCGCATGGCCGCATGGCCATGCGCTAGTATCAATGCATGGCATGAGTTTTGCGCCAGTGTGGTCACGCTTGTGTGTATTCAGGGACCCGGCTGAAATAAGCCACTAGAATACCGGCACCTCCGGTGAGGAGATTGTGTGTTTGGTTACAGGGCCCCGGCTGAAATAAGCCACTAGAATACCGGCTCCTCCGGTGAGGAGATTGTATGTTTGCCTCCTGGACTGCGTGACCACAAGCTGCTATCTGCTCAGCAGTTACTGTGTATTCCTGTGGAGTTTAACAGGACACAGTCCTTTCCTTATAGCGACTCTGTGAAGCAACAGAGTTCGCTTCTACCGCCATATTGTGCCGCTGTTTGCCAGCAGCAGGTTCTTTTCCTGCACGGTGGACCCCGGGCTGCGAACGCACCAAATAACATCTCTATATTTACTCGGTGCATTCCGCCAGCCCTAACACTATCTTTCTGTTTATAGATATCCTATATTCTTCTATTCTTTTAATAGGACAGTGAAGATCAGTTGATGTTACATTTCCTTTCTGGGAGAAAACAGATGCAAAATAGGAATTTAAAAGTTTGGCCTTCTCAACATCCTTTCTTACCATTTCATCATTTTCATCCTGGAAAAATCCTATAGCATCTTTGACTTTTCTTTTACTTTTGACATATCCCCAAAATCCATTTTTATTGCTTTTGACGTCTCTTGCAAGCCTTAATTCATTGTCAGCTTTAGATAATCTGATTTGTGCCCTGCAGACAGCATTATATTCTTCTTTAGATATGCCGCCCTCTTTCCATTTGATAAACATTTCTTTCATCCTTTTTAGCATGTGTTTAAGTTCTGTGTTCATCCATCCTGGTTTCCTTAAATGCTTCATACTCTTCCCTCTTTTTGAAATTGTTAATGATTGTGCTTTGAGTATCTCATTTTTCAAGATTTCCCATCCTTCCTGGACATTTTTGTCCTTAAGGCAATATTCCTCTCCAGTTTGCCATAAGGAAATAGGAGCTAACACTCAAATCTGCCTTTATGTAAAATGCAATGAACAAAGAGATGTGAAGCAGCTTAATTAAAATGCAAGGAGCCCTTTTTATGCCCAGGTGACTGAAGAGGATGTGTATTGTCCATAAGGTACCGTCACATTTAGCGACGCTCCAATGATATAGACAACGATCCAACCTAAACTAGATCGCTGGAGCGTCGCTGTTTAGGTCGCTGTAGAGATGTCAAACACAGCAACTCCAGAGCGATGCAGGAGCAATCCAGTGATGTACTTATCATTCTCGCTGGTTGTTAGCTCCGTGAAAAAACATTGCAGGCATAGTTGCTTTTGCTGTCAAACATGACGAATCACGCCGACCTGATGACCAAATAAAGTTCTGGACTTTCAGCTACGACCAGTGATGTCACAGCGGGATCCTGATCGCTGCTGTGTGTCAAACACAACGAGATCACTATCCAGGACGCTGCAACGTCACGGATCGTTGTCGTTCTCGTTGTAAAGTTGCTCAGTGTGAAGGTTCCTCTAGACCAAGAGACAGGAAAAGTCTTATCTGGTTTTGAGTGGATCAAGGGAAGTTATCACACCCTTCATAAATAGCCATGGTCACTGCAGTTACAATATGCAGCTCAGGCAGTATGTCACATATTTTATCATAATTATATCCCCCACCAAAAGGCCCCAAAGCCATAGGAGCCATATAACCACCAGCAGCTAGGCTAAGTTTTGTCTCTAAGGGTAGATAAAATCCCAATATAAAAGATGACATCAGTCTCAAATTTCTGCGATCGTCCTATGAGGAGTTATTGCATAAGTTGGGATTTCCTAAAGTCATGAAGGGTTGAGACTAGGGTTGAGCGACCTTTACTTTTATAGGATCGGGTCGGGTTTCACGAAACCCGACTTTTTCAAAAGTCGGGTCGAGTGAAATCGGCCGATCCTATAAAAAAGTCGGGGTCGGGGTCGGCCGAAACTCGAAACCCAATGCAATGCATTGGGTTTCCATGGTTCCCAGGGTCTGAAGGAGCGGAAACTCTCCTTCAGGCCCTGCGATCCATATTTTAGTGTAAAATAAAGAATAAAAATAAAAAATATCGCAATACTTACCCTCTGACGCGCCCTGGTACTAACCGGGAACCTTCCTTCCTTAGAATCAGCCTTCCAGGACCTTGCGGTGACGTCGCGGTGACGTCGCGGCTTGTGATTGGCCGCGCGGCCGCCCATGTGACCGCTCGCGCGACCAATCACAAGCCGCGACGTCACCGAAGGTCCTGGAAGGGCTGATTCTTAGGAAGGAAGGCTGCCGGAAAGAAGCAGGGCGCGTCCGAGGGTGACCCTTGTGCGGCTTGTGATTGGTCGCGCGAGCGGTCACATGGGCGGCCGCGCGGCCAATCACAAGCCGCGACGTCACCGCGACGTCACCGCAAGGTCCTGGAAGGCTGATTCTAAGGAAGGAAGGTTCCCGGTTAGTACCAGGGCGCGTCAGAGGGTAAGTATTGCGATATTTTTTATTTTTATTCTTTATTTTACACTTAAATCTGAATTCCAATACCAATTCCCGATATAAACATATCGGGAATCGGTATCGGAATTCCGATTCTAGATTCAAAAGATCGCCGACTTCATGGCCGACCCCACACAGGGGTCGGGTCGGGTTTCATGAAACCCGACCTTGCCAAAAGTCGGCGACTTTTGAAAAATTTCGACCCTTTTCGCTCATCTCTAGTTGAGACCAGCTCACAACCTGGCTCATGTGAGGTCATCACGGGGGGTGTGGGTGAGACTTAGAGTCTGACTAAAGATCAATCCCAATTATGATCTATGTTCATGCAGAGAGCTAAAGTAGACATGTGGGAAATGTTATTTATTAACTATTTTGCGTGACATAACTCTCTGATTTAAGGGCAAAAAAATTAAAAGTTTCAAAGTTGCTAAATTTTCCAAACTTTCAACAAATTTCCAATTTTTTCACAACTAAACATAAGTCCTATCGATTAAATTTTACCACTATCATGACGTTCGATATGTCACAACAAAACAATCTCAGAATCAGTTGGATTCGTTAAAGCATTTCAGAGTTATTATCCCATAAAATGACACTGGTCAGAATTGTAACATTTGGCCTGGTCATGAGGGTGAAAACTGGCTTTGGAGTTGAAAGGGTTAAAGAGGACATGTCACCAAATTGTTGATGTTTAACTGGACACACAATGTAATAGTGGCTGCAAAGCAGAATAAAACATTTTTCTTTTTAATTTTGCCTCTGTTGCAACAAGCAGTAAATTATTTGGCATCTAATGAGCTAACTTTTTTAAGCCCAAGTGAGTGTTATAGGACAGTTTTGAGCTGACCACTGCAGAACTTAAGAAAGAGCAGATGGAGGATTACTTATCTGACCATTCAGTTGAATGGCTGATCATGGTCAGGTCATATAGTGGGTACAGAAGTGTCAGAGTTTTCTGACTACTAGACTTATAGAGTTATACAGCCACCTAACACTTCCTTTATACTGAGAGCTTGTGACCGTTACCTCTGACTTTCCAGTCTGTTACATGTCGCATTCACAAGATTGCAGCATGGGAGTTGAGCGGCGTTAGGAAGAATGTCATGTTATGATGGTCTCAAACTGTCCCTGGAACTGGGACCCTAACTATCCCTGTCCCGGTGGTACTCTTGATGGTAGAGAGGCCCGAGTCTCCTATGTTCTTGTTAATCCCTGGTCTGTTCCCTTCCACACCCCATGGAGCCTGAAACAGAAATGTAATGTGAATAAGACACAAAAGACAAAACAGGGATAACAAAAATCTTGTATCATGCAAAAGCACCAACCAACAATAGGGAGGAGTATAGGGACAGTGAGGAATAAACTGTTACGGAACTGCAACACAGAACTAGGATAGAAGGGGGAAAACTGACCTTGCACTGAGACTAGGCCGATACCCTACGATGGAGTGGGCGACGCATTCCTTGCGAATAAACCAACCGACGATCCTAGGATAATCTCAGTGAAGACCTATAGATGGGGGAAGGAGGTCCCTGAAAGATCTAAGGACTGGGTATAAAAACAGGTCACCTCCTAATAGAAAACACAGAGAAGGCTGCAGAACCCAACTGAAAACAGAAACTAAAGATAGCAGAACCAGAGATGCCAGAACTGCACAATATCAAACACAGAAAGCTATCAAAGCACCTAGCCAGAACTCTAGCAAATTAACACTGCTGTCCAGCATGGAATGGGAGGCAGGTGCTGGATAATAAAGGGTGATACAATCACCTGACCTAAGGCAACCCAGCACCAGGGGAAAAAGACCAGCAGCCAAAAAACCACAACAAGATGGCGGATGGTCAAAAACAAAACAGATTATAACATAAACGAAACGGGAACAGGGACCAGGAGATAAACACACATGTACTACAGAACACCCCCACAACAACTTCTCTCCAAATACATAGTATAAGTGCACAGCACAGGAAGACAAATATCCAATAGCAACAACAAAACTCCTAGTCAGGACAGCATCTCCTAAGAGCAAGGAAGCAGAGATTTCACTGGAAAGAGAGGGCTTGGCCATGTTTTATAGGGAGAGCTAATGACCAAATCAGAAACAGCTGGAAATGGAGCTGCAAGTTTCTGACCAGCATAGAAATGGTCATTAACCTCTTCAGCACCAAATGAAACCAAATTAATTTAATATGGGATCCAAACACACAGGCTAAATGGAACATCTGTGATTCACGATATGAAGTGATTTTCTATGCCCAGATCTCCCAGGTTGACATGACACACTCATGACACATAGAAGATGGCAGTAGGTAAATATACTACCAGGGGCAGGGAACTCAGATTAGTGGCACCACTCCAGCGCTGCAATAAAAACAAAAAAATGTTGGAATGGTGCTTTAAGAAAACTTTTATATTGTTTTATAACTGTGAAAAAAAAATTGGGGGTGTCCTATATTAATAAAATGATATGTTGTGAATTGGTTTAGTAATATTTTATGGCAAATGTCAAACAGATAAGGCATGGGTTATGGGGCGAAGGAGGGGGGTGTCACTATGTTCCAAAATGTCAAAATGAACAAAATATTTTAATGTCAAACTTTGAATGTTCAAAACGTGATTGAGGCTTTAAGTTGTCCTTTAAACATTGTTAATGTAGGAATAATAGAACTGAAAGTGAACCATGTTTAATAAATGTCAGTCTAATAAAATGTCTTCCATAATATTCTGCAACAGATTCAGCACTTTAAGCTACTTCAGTATCTAGACACATGCTGAGGATATTAGAGAATGATACTACACTATTAAAATCATAGGACAGATCTGTTTTTTTATTGCTGGATAAATGTATACAATGTACGAATTAGTATACAAATATCTGATCAGACTATGAAATGCTGCTTGATGCTACACCTTATGGCAGTCCTACACGTCAAAATTATTCTGGTACCGGGAAAATCGGTACCGGAATTATCCGTGTCCGTGTGCCCGTGCGTTTCTGTGGCACATCAGTGTGGCACACGTACGGCACACGAGTGCCACCCGTGTGCCGACTGGGTACCACACGCACCGTGCAGGAGACAGCACTAGAAATAAGCGCTGTCCCCTGCATCTGGTGCTGAAGCCACGATTCATATCTTCTCTGCAGCAGCGTTTGCTGTAGAAAAGATATGATAAATCTTTTTTTTGTGTTTCTTGTGTTTAAAATAAAGATCCCTGTCCCCACCCCCCTCCCACCCCCTGTGCGCCCGCCCGCTGTTATTAAAATACTCACCCGGCTCCCTCGCAGTGTCCTCTCCTGGCTGCAGCTTCTCCTGTATGCGGTCACGTGGGGCCGCCCATTACAGAAATGAATATGCGGCTCCACCCCTATGGGAGGTGGAGCCGCATATTCATGACTGTAATGGGCGATATGAATCGCGGCTTCAGCACCATGTGGGGGGGGACAGTGCTTACTGTAGCGCTGTCTACTGCACGGCACATGGACTGCACACGGACAACGTCCGTGTGCGGTACGTGTTTTGCAAGGACCCATTGACTTTAATGGGTCCGTGTAATCCGTGCGCTCCCACGAACACTGACATGTCTCCGTGTTTTGCACACGGACACATGGTCCGTGAAAACACGCTGACATGTGCAGTGACACATTGCTTTCAATGTGTCTACGTGAGTCAGTGTCTCCGGTACGTGAGGAAACTGTCACCTCACGTACCGGAGCCACGGACGTGTGAAACCGGCCTTAATGTGTGTTTCGCATATTTGCTTCCTCAGGTGCTGGAGAAACAAACACAAAAATGTGCTCCAAGGTGCTGTAGACTATAATAGTAACGTTTTGAAGATATGGGTAAGATTCTTCCTATGATTATTTGGTAATTGCCTTGCCTTTCTAATGTGACCAGAGTGCTTGCTGCTGTATGCCATGGACATAGTTTACCACTACAATTATAGGATTCGCCAGTAACTACAATATTCATTCCTACCTTAACCTTATAAAAGGTTGTAAGGTGAAAGCAAGTTATCACCTATCCACCTGATAGTTTGGGATCTGTCCACAGGGACCCCTACCAATTAGCAGAATGGGGAAGTTTAATCCCCCATGGGACCCTTTTATTAGAATAGAGTGACAGTGAATATGGTTGACCATTTATTTTCTATGGGGCTTTGGGAAAAAGCCGAGCACAGCTCTCAATATCTCCATTTCGAATGAATGGAGCAGTGGCCAAGCATGCACACTGCCACTGCATTCTAACAGGGGTACAAGTGCCCCATTCTGTTAATCAGTGCTGGCCAAGTCCTTATCACCAGTTTTCTCATTTTTTTTCTGAATACTGCATGTCATTCTTATGTTTCTGTACATAGTTATTTAAGTATTGTACATTTTTTGTGGCAACTAGTATAGTAAGAAGTATTCCTACTTACATACACAATTTTTAGCAAATGAGTATTTTGACTATACCATCATTTTTGTGCAGATTTTCCAACTAAAAGAAAAACTTGAATGGTATTGGCTTGAAGCAGATCAGGTGCTATGTATTTGTGTAATTTGGGAGGGTGAGGCCTTAGGATACAACATCCTTTATAAACGTGTGCAGAATTATTAGGCAGCTTGTTCTCCTCAGGCAAATACACCCAAAAAAAGATTTATCTGACTCGGAAAAGTTAACAATTGATGTATGTCTGATGGATAGATGCAACACTCTCGAAATTGCTAAGATAGTGGAGTATGATCACGGAATTATGAAAAGGTTTCTGCAAATAATCAACGGGGTCGTGAAGCACATGTTGAAAAAACAAGACGCACAATAACTGCCAAAGATTTGAGAAGAATCAAATATAAAAAAATCTAGGAAGCCATTATCCTCCAGTGCTGTCATATTCCAGAACTATATCCTCCCTGGAGTGCTGAAAAGTGCAAGGTGTTCACCGATCAGATACATGGCTGAGGTAAGGAAGGCTGAAACCCAACCACCACTGAACAAGACATAGATGTACAAGGTGTTCACTGTGTAAGGGGTGTTCTAGGATTGTCTTGTACCCCTCCCCTTTTTCTAGTTAATGCAAAGTATATTCCTTTTAACATGTCCCATTTAAGAGGTTATTTTATTGGTCTGTAAATATTGCTATTTTAATCTTGTTTTGTTGTATGCTGCTATGTGTAAAGTGATGTATAAATATATGTATGTTATTTGGCTAGGGAAAGCACAGTACATCAGTTAGCCCACTAGATGGGGACACATTAGTACAGAATAGTATACATTTGCAGTTAGATAGGATCTTGTTAACATAGGAGGGGCAACTGTGGGATAAGATAGAGAGCTTCCTGCTTTTTAGTTAGTGGAGCCAGGGAGCTGAGACAGCTCAGGAGGGCCAGAGTGTCCAGGCAGTCCCGGAGGGCCTTAGAGCCCGGGGCTACATAGTGGGCCCACAAAGTTCCAAGAGGGAAGCCCAGTCATCCAATGTCAGCAGTGACATCAGCAGTACAAGAAGCAGTGACAGCAGAAGTGCTGCAGTGACAGCAGCCATGCAAGAAGCAGTGACAGTGGTAGTGAGAGGAGGAGCTACTGCAAGAGTCACAGCAGGACAGTACCGCAGGTCGCCCTGAAAATGTGGCAGCTTGTCTCGGGAACACATTGAAAAGCACAGGGAAAGTGAAGGACATATGCTGTGTGGAAGACAAAGAAAAGAAGAAGCTAGTAAAGTTATCTGTTTTAAGTTGAACGTGGACTCTCTATTTGTGCGGCAACACCCACAGCAGAACTTCGACTGCTCAGATTGGACCCTGCCGGTGCATATGATGTTGCTGAAGGTATGCTAAAAAGGAGACACTGTTTTTATGTGGCGGGAGGCCAGGGCGCATGTAAACAGTCTCAGCCACGACTACGGCCCGGGCCCTCCCTCACAACTGCTTAGACATGGCCAAGGTAAGGAAGACTGAAACCCGACTATCACTGAACAAGACACAGAAGTACAAGGTGTTCATTGGTCGAAGACATGAGCGAGGTGAGGAGGCTGATCCCAACCACCACTGAGCAAGACAGAGAAGTACAAGGTGTTCAGTGCTCAGAGACATGGCCAAGGTAAGGAAGGCTGAAACCCAGTCACCACTGAGCAAGACACAGAAGTACAAGGTGTTCAGTACTCAGAGATATGGCCAAGGTAAGGAAGGCTGAAACCCGACCATCACTGAACAAGACACAGAGGTACAAGGTGTTCAGTGCTCAGAGATATGGCCAAGGTCAGGAAGGCTGAAACCTACCACCACTGACTAAGACAGAAGTACAAGGTGTTCAGTGCTCAGAGACATGGCTGAGGTAAGGAAGGCTGAAAGCCAACCACCACTGAACAAGAAAGAGAAGGTCAAACATCAAGACTTATCTAAAAGGCAGATTGTTCAAAATTTTTATGGACAGATAAGATGAGAGTAACTCTTGATGGGTCAGATGGATGGGCTCAAACTTCCACTTTTTTCGATATAAAATTAGATTGTCAGCTCACCTCCTCTGGTTTATATGTCCTCCAGGCTGCACAGATCCACTGGGTGAAGGTTGATATGCATCAAATAGTTGACATCCAGTGCCTCTTTGGACGAATGATCCCAGGAAATTCAAGGTTGTCAACTATTTGGTGCATATCAAAGGCTCCACTTTAACTTAGTAACCTCACTTGCATGGACATCACTGGTTTTTGCTTTTCCTGCACACTGGGTATTTTTCAGATAACACACTTGGTGCAGGGATGGAGGATAGTGATCGAAGAAGAGAGGAGGTCCCGGATGAAGAGGGGTAACAGGTTCTGGAAGTACTTCGAATGCGAAAACCAGGTGACACGTTCCCTTTAACCTGAATGAATCAATAAATCAATTAAAATCAATCATCAAAATTCACATTAAATTATAATTGTGCACACATTGTAGAAAAACATAAAGTTGGAGAAGGGACCGGAGAAATGTTGGTATGGTATGAATGTGGAAAGCTTGTTATTTTTGGATTATGAAAAAACAGCTTTTTCTTTGTATTTCCAGAAAACCCCATTAATCCAATCCTTGTAGTTAAAAGCATTTTTTGTTTTAAAAATAGATGTAATTGTCCAGAGAAACACCTTTAATCTTTCTTTTAAAAATGTTTTCTTCACTGCTACAGAACTACAAAACAAATATGTTTGCTATCTGAGGTGTACCCACAGAGGTCAGAATCAATGAGGCCAAAAATGGTTTCTTCCTCTACTAAAAGAAGAAAATTTATGAGGTGTTTCTTGCTATAAAAGTTTACTCCAATAGAAAGTACACAATTTAGATGAATAGAATGAGGTTTCTCTGATGGAAAAGTAATTTAAACTTAAGATGTGGAAAAATAATTTGACAGCTACAACTTCTGTCCTCTAATTCTCTGTCCATAACTGGCCACACATATCCATTATGAAGAGGAGGCCTATGATTCAGCATAATGCTTAAAAGATACCATCAGGGGCATATTTTTATATTACTTAAATGCATGAATTTTGTGCTAAATAAACATATTTTTTATTGGATTTTATAAAAACGATTTTCATCATTTACTTTCTGTAGCATTTATGTTTCACTATCAATTGATGAGTGCAGAATGAGCTTCAGAGAATCCATCAAAGAGTGTAATAACTGTAAGGGTATGTTTGCATATTATGTTTTCTTGCTGTAATTTCCCCATATGTTTTTTACATGAAAAACACAGCATTTTACTGTCCCTGCAAAGTGAATGCGATTTCTGAAATTTCAAGCACATGATACTTATTTTTTCAGATTTAGATACATAGATAAATAGATCTATAGATCTATCTATCTATCTATAGATCTATAGATAGATAGATAGATAGATAATACCAAGCCCGATGTTTAGTAATAAACTTAATAAAATGATACATAAAGAGTTAAATAAAGACACACACACAAAAAATCTGCATTATTAAACACAATATTTGTTTAATTTTTTTTAAAAGTGTCTGCACCAGAGAGGGAAAGCCAATGGCTGGGGGCCAATATTTATAGCATGGGAAGGGGTTAATACCCATGGATCTTCCAAGGCTATGAATCTCAGCCCGCAGCTGTATATTTAGCTTTTACTGGCTATTAAAATAGGGGGACCACCCAAAAAAATGATGTGGGGTCCCCCTTTAATTTATAGTCAGAAAGGCTATGCAGATAGCTGCGGGCTGATATTCATAGCCTAGGAAGGGACCATGGATATTGCTCCCCCAGCTGCAAATACCAGTTCCCAGCCACCCTAGAAATGGTGCATCTGTTAAATGCGCCAATTCCTGCACTTAGCCTCTCTCAACCCACTGTCCTGTAGCGGTGGCATATGGGGTAATAAGGGGTTAATGTCACCTTTGATTGTAAGGTGACATTAAGCCTGGTTAGTAATGGAGATGCATCAATAAGACACCTATCTATTACTAATCCTATAGTACTGAAAGAGTTAAAAATAGACACAGCCAGGAAAAAGTATTTTAATATTCCTAATTTCACCGTACAACCACGCCTAATTCCCCGAAGCCATCAATCACCTGGAAAAAATAAAAAATAATAAACCAACAGTATACTCCCTGGTCTGACGCAGTCCATTTAATAACGAGTGCCCCACGACGATCTCCCCTTTAGAGCTGAAGAGATGTGACAGCTCTATAGTCATCCAGTGACACACTGGCAGGAGACAATGGTTCCTGCAGTGTTATCACTGAGGGTTCAATGGCCTCTCACTTTACAGCACTGCTGCATGAGAATTTTCCTACTCAGTGGTGCAGCAAGTGAGTATGAACTATACTGTACTCACAGCGGCAAAGGGATACAGTGCGAAAGGATACCTTTCGTCATTGTATCGCCAGAGCCCCTGGAGAGCGGTTGCATCTGCCGATGTGACAGCTCTCAATGGAAGATCGTTGTGGGACACTCGTTATTACATGGATTGTTGTGGATCAGGGAGTATATTGTTGGTTTATTATTTTTATTTTTTTTACTGGTGATCGATGGCTTCAGGGATTAGCTGTGTTGTGAGTATGTTGTATGTTGTATGTACTGTATGTCTATACGTGTGTATGTGGTTTTTTTTTAACACAATAGCCGGATGATGGAACTACTACTGTCCCATCATTCGGCTACCTGTCCCTGTACCAGGTATAGCCGGATGGGACTAGTAGTCCCATCGGATGATGCCAGACACACACAGACCTGTATGCACACACATACAGCCCCGCACACCCAGGCACACCGACACAGGTACACACAGCCCCACACAATCCCACAGACCCCCGCAGACACACAGAGATACACACAAACACCTGCACACAGTCCCGCACATCTTCTCCGCACACACAGTCTCTGCCCACACACACAGCATCCACCCACACACCCTTCCCGCTCCTGATTTGCAGCGTTTCTCACAGGCAGATCCACAGCAAATCTTCAGATCTTTTTTAAACCTGTGGTTTTGCTACGGATTGGCCAGACAGAATGGAAGTCAATGGGTGCAGAAACGCTGCAGATCCGCAAAAGGAATTGACATGGTGAGGGGAAAAAAAGCTGCGATTCCGCGCGTTTTTTTTGCAGCAGCATGTGCACAAGAAATGTCAATTTCACATTGACTAACATTGCTTGTGCTCTACACTGCGGATTTGATGCAATTCCGCGCATCCAAAAACGCCACGGAAATGCATCAAAATCCGAAATGTGTACACAAAGCCTAAGACACATAGTGGACCGTGGGCCCTGATTTCACGGCCCGGCCCTTTAATTTACTATTGTGTGTTGCTGCAATGCCTGCACATGCACAATATGAGCAGGAAGCATCTGACTCGCTGCACTATGCGTGCGTGGAATCTCTTCACAGACTTGGGCGCTGTCGGCTGACTGCCCCTGCAGCGGTCAGACACGGGTGAGTAGTGTTTGGAACAGCTCAGGTTCAGGGGTGAGCATCCTGCTGCATTTGTAGCAGTTCAGGGGCCCATGGGGGAAGGAGGCCTCATCAAGAAAGTTAACCCCTTAATGAACAGCAATACATTTTTTTACTGACCTGCAATATAAGAGAATATCATCCCCATACCGGTAACAATCCAGCAGCTGTCAGCTGTACACTATAGCTGACAAATTGCTGCATCAGCCACTGTCAGTGTTGACACTGACTATAGCGATTTAACCCTTTAAATCCTGCTGTAAATGACCACAGTATCTAGATAGTTAACAGAGTGTAATTGCTTCCTCTTTAACCCCATTGGCACCCTGAGATGTTGATCACACGTATGGTCCTGGTGTTTGCCATGGCAATTCATGGCCAAATAATGGCCTTAAGGTACCGTCACATTAAGCGATGCTGCAGTGATATAGACAACGATCCGATCGCTGCAGTGTCTCTGTTTAGGTCGCTAGGAGACGTCAAACATGGCAACAGCAGAACGATGCAGGAGCGATCCAGTGACGCACTTATCGTTCTTGCTGGCTGTTCGCTCCATGAAAAAACATAGCAGGCATCGTTGCTTTTGCTGTCAAACGTGACGAATCACGCTGACCTGATGACCAAATAGTTCCGGACTTCTAGCTACGACCAGTGATGTCACAGCGGGATCCTGATCGCTGCTGCGTGTCAAACACAACGAGATCGCTATCCAGGACGCTGCAACGTCACGGATTGTTGTCGTTCTCATTGGAAAGTTGCTCAGTGTGAAGGTATCTTTAGAGTCTGCTGGCTATAGTGGCCTAATCAGAAGTTATCAGCATTAGGTGGTAAAAATACATTAATTCCAGAAAAGCACATGAAGGGTAAATAAACTACCTGAAAGCAATTTTGAATACGTTGAGAGGTACAGTTTTTAAAATGGTATCACTTTTGGGGGTTTCCAATATATAGTACCCCAAAGTCACTTGAAAACTGAACAAGTCCATAAAAAATAAGTTTAGTACATTTGTTTCAAAAAATGAAAAATGAATGCTACATTGTTTAAACCTTTTAAAATGTGAACAAAATGAAACAGCATTTCACAAATGGTGCTGATGTAAAGCAGACAAGAGAGAATTATTATTTATTAATGTTTTTCTGTGGTGTGACAATCTGGATTAAAGGAATAATCATTCAAAGTTTGAAAATTGCTAATTTAAAAAACAAATTATAATATTTCTGATATGTTTATAAATAAATGCAAAACATATCTTCCCAAATTTACCATTATCATAAAGTACCATGTGTCACGAAAAAAAGAGTCTAAAAGTCATGGGGATATTTTGAAGCATCCTAGAGTTATTACTAGGGTTGAGCATTCCGATACTGCAATATCGGGTATCGGCCGATATTTGCTGTATCCGGGTTCCGATACTGAGTTCCAATACTTTTACAATACCGGAATCGGAAGTTCCCATAATGCAATGAGCCAGTTGAGGATCCTAAGAAGTGTGGGCACATCCTGTTAGGCATGTTAGCCATGTTATCTAATGGCATGGCTGTGATTGGCTGCTGAAATGATGTCATGATGCACTATAATGGAGTGTGGGCAGTGCGTGGGAGGAGACTGCGTGTCTGTGTGAGTGGGCGGGGTCTGTGCGGGCCCACCTGGGGTCTGTGCGAGCCTGCCGGGGGTCTGTGTTGGCCTCTCGGGGGTTGTGTGTGTGTGCAGGCATCGTCCGATGGGACTACAAGTCCCATCGGGCTATGCCTGCTACAATGACAGTGATTGACACATTAGCCAATGATGGGACAGTAGTAGTCCCATCATCTGGCTAATGTGTTGAATTTAAAAAAAACCATACATACTATATACATACTACATACATACAAGATTCAAGATTCAAAGAAGCTTTATTGGCAGGACCAAATACACATCAGTTTTGCCAAAGCAAGTGTATAAAGGCAATAGGGATAGGGAGTGTGGGGATGTTGGGTAGGAGCTGTAGGGAAGGTTGATGGGGGCAGATCCAGGGTAGGGGCTATAGTCCATGGCATAGGAGAGGTGGATGGGGCAGATCCAGGGTGGGGGCTATAGTCCATGGCATAAGGAAGATGGATGGGGGCAGATCCATTGTGGCGGCTATAGTCCATGGCATCATAGTTCTCTTTCTCGCAGTCTATGACATTCGCTCACATACCGTGCTACTATCTCCACTGCTCTCTCTTCTTCTCCCAGCAGGATATATGTTTTTTCTTCCTCCTTCATGGTGATGAAGTCTGGGAAGAGATGTGAGAGTCTCCTGAAGTGAGTGTCCCTCACTGCTGAGTATTTGGAGCAGTGTAGCAGGAAGTGGGTTTCGTCCTCTATGGCCTCCTGATCACAGTGTTGGCACAGTCTTTCCTCCCTGGGCTTGTAGTTCTACCTGTGTCGGCCACATTCGATGGCCAGACTGTGGGTACTGATCCTTTATCGGCTCAGGATCTTGCGATCTCTGGGGTCCGGGAGTTTCTCCAGATATGGGGCCAGTCTGTAGTCTCCCTGTAGACTCCGGTACATGATCAGTTTCTGTGAGCTGATGATATCATTCTTCCAGTCACTGACATACCTCTCCTGGGCTTCGTCTGCCATCTTCCTGATTCCGGCTTTTGTCAGGTTGTTGTGATTGGTGTTCTGGTCCAGTTGGGTTTGGCTGGGCTGTTCCGAGGGTTCTGGTTTTTCTGTTTCACCTACATGTATCAGGGCTTTATGGTGATGGGAGCTTGGATTGCTCCTATGCAGGTGAGCCCGGAATGACAGCGCCCTCTTTAGAACTGTTAGGTGTAGAGGGAATCTGCCCAGCTCGGCTCGACAAGCACTGTTGGAGGTGCTCCGATGGACCTGGAGAAGGTGCTTGCAGAATTCCAGGTGGAATATTTCTGTTGGACTGGAATCCCACCTTGACAAGTCTGGGTAGGTGTGAGGACCCCAGACTTTGCTGCCATACAGGAGGATTGGGGCAATGATGGAGTCGAAGATTTTTAGCCAGACCCTCACTGGTGGCTTCAGATAGTAACATAGTAACATAGTAACATAGTTAGTAAGGCCGAAAAAAGACATTTGTCCATCCAGTTCAGCCTATATTCCATCATAATAAATCCCCAGATCTACGTCCTTCTACAGAACCTAATAATTGTATGATACAATATTGTTCTGCTCCAGGAAGACATCCAGGCCTCTCTTGAACCCCTCGACTGAGTTCGCCATCACCACCTCCTCAGGCAAGCAATTCCAGATTCTCACTGCCCTAACAGTAAAGAATCCTCTTCTATGTTGGTGGAAAAACCTTCTCTCCTCCAGACGCAAAGAATGCCCTTTTGTGCCCGTCACCTTCCTTGGTATAAACAGATCCTCAGCGAGATATTTGTATTGTCCCTTTATATACTTATAAATGGTTATTAGATCGCCCCTCAGTTGTCTTTTTTCTAGACTAAATAATCCTAATTTCGCTAATCGATCTGGGTATTGTAGTTCTCCCATCCCCTTTATTAATTTTGTTGCCCTCCTTTGTACTCTCTCTAGTTCCATTATATCCTTCCTGAGCACCGTTGCCCAAAACTGGACACAGTACTCCATGTGCGGTCTAACTAGGGATTTGTATAGAGGCAGTATAATGCTCTCATCATGTGTATCCAGGCCTCTTTTAATGCACCCCATGATCCTGTTTCCCTTGGCAGCTGCTGCCTGGCACTGGCTGCTCCAGGTAAGTTTATCATTAACTAGGATCCCCAAGTCCTTCTCCCTGTCAGATTTACCCAGTGGTTTCCCGTTCAGTGTGTAATGGGGAAATTGATTCCTTCTTCCCATGTGTATAACCTTACATTTATCATTGTTAAACCTCATCTGCCACCTTTCAGCCCAAGTATCCAACTTGTCCAGATCCATCTGTAGCAGAATACTATCTTCTCTTGTATTAACTGCTTTACATAGTTTTGTATCATCTGCAAATATTGATATTTTACTGTGTAAACCTTCTACCAGATTATTAATGAATATGTTGAAGAGAACAGGTCCCAATACCGACCCCTGCGGTACCCCACTGGTCACAGCGACCCAGTTAGAGACTATACCATTTATAACCACCCTCTGCTTTCTATCACTAAGCCAGTTACTAACCCATTTACACACATTTTCCCCCAGACCAAGCATTCTCATTTTGTGTACCAACCTCTTGTGCAGCACGGTATCAAACGCTTTGGAAAAATCGAGATATACCACGTCCAATGACTCACCGTGGTCCAGCCTATAGCTTACCTCTTCATAAAAACTGATTAGATTGGTTTGACAGGAGCGATTTCTCATAAACCCATGCTGATATGGAGTTAAACAGCTATTCTCATTGAGATAATCCAGAATAACATCCCTCAGAAACCCTTCAAATATTTTACCAACAATAGAGGTCAGACTTACTGGCCTATAATTTCCAGGTTCACTTTTAGAGCCCTTTTTGAATATTGGCACCACATTTGCTATGCGCCAGTCCTGCGGAACAGACCCAGTCGCTATAGAGTCCCTAAAAATAAGAAATAATGGTTTATCTATTACATTACTTAGTTCTCTTAGTACTCGTGGGTGTATGCCATCCGGACCCGAAGATTTATCTATTTTAATCTTATTTAGCCGCTTTCGCACCTCTTCTTGGGTTAGATTGGTGACCCTTAATATAGGGTTTTCATTGTTTCATGGGAGTTCACCTAGCATTTCATTTTCCACCGTGAATACCGTGGAGAAGAAGGTGTTTAATATGTTAGCTTTTTCCTCGTCATCTACAACCATTCTTTCCTCACTATTTTTTAAGGGGCCTACATTTTGTGCTTCTCTGTTTCCTTTTTGGCAGCTTTAATTAGTTTTTTAGATAAAGTATTTTTCTCCCTATAGTTTTTTAGAGCTTCAATGGTGCCGTCCTGCTTTAGTAGTGCAAATGCTTTCTTTTTACTGTTAATTGCCTGTCTTACTTCTTTGTTTAGCCACATTGGGTTTTTCCTATTTCTAGTCCTTTTATTCCCACAAGCTATAAACCGCTTACAGTGCCTATTTAGGATGTTCTTAAACATTTTCCATTTATTATCTGTATTCTTATTTCTGAGGATATTGTCCCAGTCTACCAGATTAAGGGCATCTCTAAGCTGGTCAAACTTTGCCTTCCTAAAGTTCAGTGTTTTTGTGACTCCCTGACAAGTCCCCCTAGTGAAAGACAGGTGAAACTGTACAATATTGTGGTCGCTATTTCCTAGATGCCCGACCACCTGCAGATTTGTTATTCTGTCAGGTCTATTAGATAGTATTAGGTCTAAAAGTGCTGCTCCTCTGGTTGGATTCTGCACCAATTGTGAAAGATAATTTTTCTTGGTTATTAGCAGAAACATGTTGCCTTAATAGGTTTCACAGGTTTCTGTTTCCCAGTTAATATCCGGGTAGTTAAAGTCCCCCATAACCAGGACCTCATTATGGGTTGCAGCTTCATCTATCTGCTTTAGAAGTAGACTTTCCATGATTTCTGTTATATTTGGGGGTTTGTAACAGACCCCAATGAGAATTTTGTTACCATTTTTCCCTACATGAATTTTGACCCATATGGACTCGACATCCTCATTCCCTTCGCTAATATCCTCCCTTAAAGTGGACTTTAGACAAGACTTTACATAGAGACAAACCCCTCCTCCCCTCCGATTTTTACGATCCTTTCTAAACAGACTGTAACCCTGTAAGTTAACTGCCCAGTCATAGCTTTCATCTAACCATGTCTCGGTTATTCCCACTGTGTCAAAGTTACCTGTAGATATTTCTGCTTCTAGTTCTTCCATCTTGTTTGTCAGGCTTCTGGCGTTTGCGAGCATGCAGTTTAGAGGATTTTGATTTGTTCCAATCTCCTCGCTGTGGATTGTTTTAGAAATGTTCTTACCTCCCTTCTGAGTATGTTTTCCTGGGTCTTCTTTGTTCGAGTCTAATGTTTTTCTTCCCGTCCCCTCTTCTTCTAGTTTAACGCCCTCCTGATGAGTGTAGCGAGTCTCCTGGCGAATGTGTGTTTCCCAGGTTTGTTGAGGTGTAGTCCGTCTCTGGCGAGGAGTCCATCGTACAAGTAATTCACACCGTGGTCCAGGAATCCGAGTCCTTGTTGTCTGCACCATCGTCTTAGCCAGTTGTTCGCATCAAGGATCCTGTTCCATTTCCTGATGCCATGCCTGTCTACTGGAAGGATAGAAGAAAAAACTACCTGTGCATCCAATTCCTTTACTTTCTTCCCCAACTCTTCAAAGTCCTTGCAGATTGTCGGTAGGTCCTTCCTTGCCGTGTCATTGGTGCCAACATGTATCAGAAGAAATGGGTGGACGTCCTTGGAGCTGAAGAGCTTTAGTATCCTATCGGTCACATCCTTGACCATCGCACCTGGAAGGCAGCCTACTTCTCTTGCGGTTATGTCCGGTCTGCAGATGGCTGCTTCTGTGCCTCTCAGTAGTGAGTCTCCCACCACCACTCTTTGTTGCTTCTTGGCTGTACTTTTTGCTGTACTTTTTGCTGTCACTTGTTGCTGTATGCCCTTTTCTTTTTTGCTTGCTGGTATTGCTTCATCCTTAGGTGTGCCATCTTCATCCTCTACAAAGATTTGATATCGGTTCTTCAGTTGTGTGGTTGGTGATTTCTCCATGGTCTTCTTGCTTCTTTTGCTTCTTTTGGTCACATGCTTCCACTCATCTGCTTTTGGAGGTTCTCTGACACTTTTTTCACCTTCTGTGACCAGTCTGTTCTGTCTAGGAAGTCTTCATTCTCTTTGAGGAGTTTCAAAGTTGCTATTCTTTTTTCCAGACCCCGCACCTTTTCTTCTAAAAGGGCTACTAGTCTACACTTCTGACAGGTGAAATTGGATTCTTCTTCTGGTCGATCTGTGAACATGTAGCACATGCTGCAGCTCACCATGTAGGTTGTCACATCTGCCATGTTGCTCCTAGATCCTGCTGACTTGCTGTGTGTTTTCCTTCTTGTGTAATCTACTCAGCCAAGCTTTCTTGCAATAATGTCCTACAGGCAAAAATTTGTGCGCCGCTGGTCCCAGCTGTACCCAACGATCTTCTTGCTGAGGGAGACTCTTCGCTTTTCCCAGAAGGCACCTGGAATACGCAAATTATCCTCCTCAAGCTTGAATCCCTGGTTTGGTGATGCTTTCCAAGCAGCTGGTCCAAGCTGTACCCAACTATCTTCTTGCTGAGGGAGACTCTTCGCTTTTCCCAGAAGGCACCTTGAATATGCAAATTATCCTCCTCAAGCTTGAATCCCTGCTTTGGTGATGCTTTCCAAGCAGCTGGTCCCGACTGTACCTAACGATCTTCTTGCTGAGGGAGACTCTTCGCTTTTCCCAGAAGGCACCTTGAATATGCAAATTATCCTCCTCAAGCTTGAATCCCTGGTTTGGTGATGCTTTCCAAGCAGCTGGTCCCAGCTGTACCCAACGATCTTCTGCTGAGGGAGACTCTTCGCTTTTCCCAGAAGGCACCTGGAATATGCAAATTATCCTCCTCAAGCTTGAATCCCTGGTTTGGTGATGCTTTCCAAGCAGCTGGTCCCAGCTGTACCCAACGATCTTCTTGCTGAGGGAGACTCTTCGCTTTTCCCAGAAGGCACCAGGAATATGCAAATTATCCTCCTCAAGCTTGAATCCCTGGTTTGGTGATGCTTTCCAAGCAGCTAGTCCCAGCTGTACCCAACTATCTTCTTGCTGAGGGAGACTCTTCGCTTTTCCCAGAAGGCACCTGGAATATGCAAATTATCCTCCTCAAGCTTGAATCCCGGGTTTGGTGATGCTTTCCAAGCAGCTGGTCCCGGCTGTACCCAACGATCTTCTTGCTGAGGGAGACTCTTCGCTTTTCCCAGAAGGCACCTGGAATATGCAAATTATCCTCCTCAAGCTTGAATCCCTGGTTTGGTGATGCTTTCCAAGCAGCTGGTCCCGGCTGTACCCAACGATCTTCTTGCTGAGGGAGACTCTTCGCTTTTCCCAGAAGGCACCTGGAATATGCAAATTATCCTCCTCAAGCTTGAATCCCTGGTTTGGTGATGCTTTCCAAGCAGCTGGTCCCGGCTGTACCCAACCATCTTCTTGCTGAGGGAGACTCTTCGCTTTTCCCAGAAGGCACCTTGAATATGCAAATTATCCTCCTCAAGCTTGAATCCCGGGTTTGGTGATGCTTTCCAAGCAGCTGGTCCCGGCTGTACCCAACGATCTTCTTGCTGAGGGAGACTCTTCGCTTTTCCCAGAAGGCACTTGGAATATGCAAAGTATCCTCCTCAAGCTTGAATCCCTGGTTTGATGATGCTTTCCAAGCAGCTGGTCCCGGCTGTACCCAACAATCTTCTTGCTGAGGGAGACTCTTCGCTTTTCCCAGAAGGCACCTGGAATATGCAAATTATCCTCTTCAAGCTTGAATCTCTGGATTGGTGATGCTTTCCAAGCAGCTGGTCCCGGCTGTACCCAACGATCTTCTTGCTGAGGGAGACTCTTCGCTTTTCCCAGAAGGCACCTGGAATATGCAAATTATCCTCCTCAAGCTTGAATCCCTGGTTTGGTGCTGCTTTCCAAGCAGCTGGTCCCGGCTGTACCCAACGATCTTCTTGCTGAGGGAGACTCTTCGCTTTTCCCAGAAGGCACCTGGAATATGCAAATTATCCTCCTCAAGCTTGAATCCCTGGTTTGGTGATGCTTTCCAAGCAGCTGGTCCCGGCTGTACCCAACGATCTTCTTGCTGAGGGAGACTCTTCACTTTTCCCAGAAGGCACCTGGAATATGCAAATTATCCTCCTCAAGCTTGAATCCCTGGTTTGGTGCTGCTTTCCAAGCAGCTGGTCCTGGCTGTACCCAACGATCTTCTTGCTGAGGGAGACTCTTCGCTTTTCCCAGAAGGCACCTGGAATATGCAAATTATTCTCCTCAAGCTTGAATCCCTGGTTTGGTGATGCTTTCCAAGCAGCTGGTCCCGGCTGTACCCAACGATCTTCTTGCTGAGGGAGACTCTTCGCTTTTCCCAGAAGGCACCTGGAATATGCAAATTATCCTCCTCAAGCTTGAATCCCTGGTTTGGTGATGCTTTCCAAGCAGCTGGTCCCGGCTGTACCCAACGATCTTCTTGCTGAGGGAGACTCTTCGCTTTTCCCAGAAGGCACCTGGAATATGCAAATTATCCTCCTCAAGCTTGAATCCCTGGTTTGGTGATGCTTTCCAAGCAGCTGGTCCCGGCTGTACCCAACGATCTTCTTGCTGAGGGAGACTCTTCGCTTTTCCCAGAAGGCACCTTGAATATGCAAATTATCCTCCTCAAGCTTGAATCCCT
The DNA here is from genome assembly GCF_032444005.1 of Ranitomeya imitator. NCBI lineage: Eukaryota > Metazoa > Chordata > Amphibia > Anura > Dendrobatidae > Ranitomeya > Ranitomeya imitator. The sequence continues at coordinate 734,574,307 of NC_091284.1, read as the reverse complement.
GGTTTGGTGATGCTTTCCAAGCAGCTGGTCCCGGCTGTACCCAACGATCTTCTTGCTGAGGGAGACTCTTCGCTTTTCCCAGAAGGCACTTGGAATATGCAAAGTATCCTCCTCAAGCTTGAATCCCTGGTTTGATGATGCTTTCCAAGCAGCTGGTCCCGGCTGTACCCAACAATCTTCTTGCTGAGGGAGACTCTTCGCTTTTCCCAGAAGGCACCTGGAATATGCAAATTATCCTCCTCAAGCTTGAATCCCTGGTTTGGTGATGCTTTCCAAGCAGCTGGTCCCGGCTGTACCCAACCATCTTCTTTCTGAGGGAGACTCTTCGCTTTTCCCAGAAGGCACCTTGAATATGCAAATTATCCTCCTCAAGCTTGAATCCCGGGTTTGGTGATGCTTTCCAAGCAGCTGGTCCCGGCTGTACCCAACGATCTTCTTGCTGAGGGAGACTCTTCGCTTTTCCCAGAAGGCACTTGGAATATGCAAAGTATCCTCCTCAAGCTTGAATCCCTGGTTTGATGATGCTTTCCAAGCAGCTGGTCCCGGCTGTACCCAACAATCTTCTTGCTGAGGGAGACTCTTCGCTTTTCCCAGAAGGCACCTGGAATATGCAAATTATCCTCTTCAAGCTTGAATCTCTGGATTGGTGATGCTTTCCAAGCAGCTGGTCCCGGCTGTACCCAACGATCTTCTTGCTGAGGGAGACTCTTCGCTTTTCCCAGAAGGCACCTGGAATATGCAAATTATTCTCCTCAAGCTTGAATCCCTGGTTTGGTGATGCTTTCCAAGCAGCTGGTCCCGGCTGTACCCAACGATCTTCTTGCTGAGGGAGACTCTTCGCTTTTCCCAGAAGGCACCTGGAATATGCAAATTATCCTCCTCAAGCTTGAATCCCTGGTTTGGTGATGCTTTCCAAGCAGCTGGTCCCGGCTGTACCCAACGATCTTCTTGCTGAGGGAGACTCTTCGCTTTTCCCAGAAGGCACCTGGAATATGCAAATTATCCTCCTCAAGCTTGAATCCCTGGTTTGGTGCTGCTTTCCAAGCAGCTGGTCCCGGCTGTACCCAACGATCTTCTTGCTGAGGGAGACTCTTCGCTTTTCCCAGAAGGCACCTGGAATATGCAAATTATCCTCCTCAAGCTTGAATCCCTGGTTTGGTGATGCTTTCCAAGCAGCTGGTCCCGGCTGTACCCAACGATCTTCTTGCTGAGGGAGACTCTTCGCTTTTCCCAGAAGGCACCTGGAATATGCAAATTATCCTCCTCAAGCTTGAATCCCTGGTTTGGTGCTGCTTTCCAAGCAGCTGGTCCTGGCTGTACCCAACGATTTTCTTGCTGAGGGAGATTCTTCGCTTTTCCCAGAAGGCACCTGGAATATGCAAATTATCCTCCTCAAGCTTGAATCCCTGGTTTGGTGATGCTTTCCAAGCAGCTGGTCCCGGCTGTACCCAACGATCTTCTTGCTGAGGGAGACTCTTCGCTTTTCCCAGAAGGCACCTGGAATATGCAAATTATCCTCCTCAAGCTTGAATCCCTGGTTTGGTGCTGCTTTCCAAGCAGCTGGTCCCGGCTGTACTTAACGATCTTCTTGCTGAGGGAGACTCTTCGCTTTTCCCAGAAGGCACCTGGAATATGCAAATTATCCTCCTCAAGCTTGACTCCCTGGTTTGGTGATTCTTTCCAAGCAGCTGGTCCCGGCTGTACCCAATGATCTTCTTGCTGAGGGAGACTCTTCGCTTTTCCCAGAAGGCACCTGGAATATGCAAATTATCTTCCTCAAGCTTGAATCCCTGGCTTGGTGATGCTTTCCAAGAAGCTGGTCCCGGCTGTACCCAGCGATCTTCTTGCTGAGGGATACTCTTCGCTTTTCAGAGAAGGCACCTGGAATATGCAAATTATCCTCCTCAAGCTTGAATCCCTGGTTTCCTTTGGATGGCATAGAAGGATGGCACTCCCTGGTAGAGTTTCCTTTGGATGGCATAGAAGGTTTTGCAGGCCTTGTCTTTCAGGGTCTCTATGGCTTGTTTGAAGCTCCCTGACCAATGAATCTCTAGGCCCAGGTAGGCATATTTGTCCGTTCTTGTGAGGTTGCAGTTGTTGAGGACAAATGATGGGTGCTGGTCTGATCTTCTCTTTCTCCTCTGCAACACAATAGTGTTGGTTTTCTTTAGGTTGACTGGTAGAGCCCAGGTGAAGCTGAATTTCTTCAGGATTTTCAGGTTGTCCTGGAGGCCTTTCTCGGTTGGTGACAGCAGCAGCAGGTCTTCTGCATACAGCAGGAATTTCACCTGAGCATCGTGGAGGGTGAGACCTGGTGCTGAGGAGGATTCCAGGGAGGTAGCCAGCTTGTTGATGTAAATGTTGAAGAGCGTTGGACTTAGGCTGCAGCCTTGTCTGACTCAGCGGCTCTGCTGGAAATAAGCCGTTCTTCTGCCATTCACACTCACGCTGCAGCGGTTCTTGGTGTAGGAGCTTGTGATGACATCGTATGTCTTTCCTCCTATTCCGCTCTCCAGCAGTTTCAGGAATAAGCCCAGGTGCCACACTGAATCAAAGGCCTTTTTAAAGTCCACAAAGCAGGCATATATCTTTCCATTCTTTGTATTGTAGACGTGTCTCTGAATGAGGCTGTGCAGAGTATAGATGTGGTCAGTGGTGCGGTGGTTCGGCATGAACCCTGCTTGGCTCTTGCTGAGGATGTTGTGCTCAGTGAGGAAGGTGAGGATCCTTTTGTTCAGGATACTGTTGAACAGTTTTTCCAGGTTGCTGCTGACACATATGCCTCTGTAGTTTGCTGGGTCATACCTGTCCCCACTCTTGTGGATGGGTGTGATGAGGCCTTGGTTCCAGGTACGAGGGAAGTAGCCGCATCTCAGCACAAGATTTTAACCATTGCAGCCTGTATTTCTGGTGGGCTGTACTTCAGCATTTCTGGTAGGATTCCATCCAGGCCACCGGCTTTTCTACATCTTATGGAGGAGAGTCTCTCGGCTACTTCCTGTAGTGTTATAGGTGTATCCGCCGGGTTTTGGAAGTTTTTGATGTTTTCATCCATTGCTTTTAGTTTCACCATTATGTTTTCCTGTTCTTGGCTTAGCTCTTCCTTTGGAATATCTTTATAGAGGTCTCTGAAGTATTGGAGCCAGAGGTTGCCATTTTGGATATGGGTGTTGTTTTTCTTGTCTTTGGTGGTCATGTGGTTCCATAGTTCCCAGAAGGAGTTGTCTTGGAGGGTGTCTTGGAGTTGGTTAAGCTTGGTAGAGATGTAACTCTGCTTCTTCCTCCTGAGGATGGTTTTGTACTGCCTTTGTATGGAGTCATAGGCTTCCCTCAGACCCAGGTGGTTGGGGTCTCTGTGTTTCTTGTTGGAGACTGTTCTCAGAGTCTTCCTTACAGCTTTACATTCTCTGTCAAACCATCCATTGACCTGTGTTTCTTTTGGTCTCTTGTAGTCGACTTTTTTAATGTCAGACAGTCTGGCCATTGCGTAGAATATATTGTTGAGGTCCTTTGCGGCTTGGTTCACTCCCTCTGGGTTTGGCTTGTACTCGAGGTTGTAGAAGTGGTGGAGCATCCGCTGTATTTCAGGTCTACTGGAAGCTTCTTTATACTTTAGTGCCGACATTTTGGACCATTTATAGTATGGAGGTCGGGTGAAGAGGTCGCTCTGCTGTGGCTTCTGAGTGGATGGTTTCTCTGTAAATTTCATGTACAGAAGAAGTTGACTGTGGTCTGACAGGTGCATTTGTGGGGTGACTATGAAGGCGCTGACATCTGCCAGGTTCAGATCTGTAATGGCGTAATCTACTACACTGCTCCCTACATGGGAGTTTAGTGTATACCTTCCTAAGGAGTCACCCTTGCTTCGTCAATTAAGGGTATGAAGTCCTAAACTTCTACATACGTTCAGGAGCTTTCTGCCGCTTTTGTTGACTGTACTGTCATAGCTGTTTCTCTCAGTGTGTACAGGGTCTTGGCCATCATTCTCTGCTCCAAGTATGTAGATGTTTGCATCCGTGGTCAGGAAGTCTCTCTCTGTCCCTGTTCTTGCATTAGGGGTCTCCAAAGATGAGAACTTTGCCCAGGACCTGATAATGGGGGGCTTCTCTTTGTAAGATCTCGAAGCAGTCTGGATTGAAGTAGGGGGACTCTGGCAATGGTATGTAGGTCGCACAGAGGTGGACATCAGACTTACAGGTGAGAATGGAGCTGCTGATTCTGATCCATATGTGGCTGCCTCCTTTCTTCAACAGTTTGATGTACTGGTGGAGCTCCTCTTTATACCAGATCAATACTCCTCCTGAGCCCCAGCCCTGTTTGATGTTTTTATTTTTCTGGGCATGGACCGAGAATTCCTTGTATCCAATAGGCACCAGGGATTCGTTTTCGGCTCTGGTCCATATTTCCAGGAGGATCTGAATGTCTATATTTTTCAGTCTTTGTATATTCCAGCTGCTGATTGTAAGTGAAGACATTCTTCTGTGTATTTTGTGTGTACAGGTATATACCTTGCAATGAGTATGGCTGTGTGGGACAAACTGGATTTCTGACTGTTTTATAGAAGTGCTTGGTTCCATCCAGTCAAATTAGTCTGCTGCACAGTGCATTGAGCAGGTTCTTTATCTCATCCATATCTCTGCTCTGCATGTGTCTGTGCGGGCTCGGTGGTCCCCTCCGTGGAGGTCTCCACCTCTGATGGTCTGACACTGGGTGAAGAGCTTTGTTTCCAGCTTCAGGAGGTAGCATTGGGGTTTTCTGCTCTTTCGTTCTTGGTTGTCTTTCAGTGTGATTATGGCCACTATTGAATCCAGGCCTGGGGTCTCTGTTTAGCACAATGTCCTTCAGCTCTTTGGCCAGGAGGCTGACCCCTTGTTTTTTGAGATGTTTATTATCGTGCAGGTGACTGATGTGTATGGAGAGGTGTTGTGCCAGGGTCACGTTTGGCACAGTCTTGATCCTTTCAGTCAGTTCTGTATTGATGGTTTGGGTGGTTTGCCTGGATATGTCCTTTCTTGGGAGCAGCGATGACAGAATGATTTTACTGTCCGGGTATTTTAGTTTTGCCATCTTTGCCAGTTTGATCAGTTGTTCTGCGATCTGCTGGTGCTGGTCTGGCAGATTGTTTGTACCCGTGTGTATAATAATGTGCTTTGGGTTGGTTCAATATTTTCACAGCGGATTGTACGGACCTATTTTGCTGGGAATAGCCGCTGTGTATTTAGGTACTTCCCATTTGAGTCCATTATTAGGACAATATCAGGACTTTGTGATGTCTTGGGTGGGCTACGGTGCTGCTGACGGGGGTCTGTGATGCTGGCTTTGCTGGTGGCTGGTTCTCTTCTCTCTTCCATCTCTCTGGTTTCAGGATCAGTCATATTGTTGGTTATTATTTTAATGCTATTTGGTGTCTCTACATTCTGTTCAGTGGTGGCCATGTTGTCTGCTCTCTGGCTTGTTTCCATTGCCCCCTGCTGGTTCAGATGTCCAAGGCTATGGGCTTTTAATTCTGTAATCTCCTTTCTGAGTTTATCATTGTCTTTTTTCAGTTCACCCATTTCCTGTAGAGCTGCCTTGTGTTGACATTTCAGTTCACACATTTCTTCCCTTATTTTCTGTAGGGCTGTGTAGTATTCCTGTTAATTGAGTTCATTTGTTGCTTGGTAATTTGCATTCCTTTGTGAGTTTCTTTCACATTCTAATTTCAGTTGGACCAAGTCTCTTTCTAATTGAGATAAGAAGTCTCTGATGTTATCAGGTGAGAGGTGTGAAGTGTCAGGTGGGGGGGGGTATTATAGGTGGCTCTGTCTGGGAATCACTATGTGAGCATTAAGGTACCTTCACACATAACGATATTGTTAACGATATCGTTGCTATTTGTGACGTAGCAACGATATCGTTAATGAAATCGTTATGTGTGACAGCGACCAACGATCAGGCCCCTGCTGGGAGATCGTTGGTCGCTGAATAAAGTCCAGAACTTTATTTCGTCGCTGGACTCCTGCTGACATCGCTGGATCGGCGTGTGTGACACCGATCCAGCGATGTCTTCACTGGTAACCAGGGTAAACATCGGGTAACTAACCGCAGGGCCGCGCTTAGTAACCCGATGTTTACCCTGGTTACCATGCTAAAAGTAAAAAAAAACAAACACTAGATACTTACCTACAGCTGTCTGTCCTCCAGTGCTGTGCTCTGCACTCCTCCTGTACTGGCTGTGAGCCGGAAAGCAGAGCGGTGACGTCACCGCTCTGCTTTCCGGCTCACAGCCAGTACAGGAGGAGAGCAGAGAAGCAGAGCGCAGCGCTGGAGGACAGACAGCGGTAGGTAAGTATGTAGTGTTTGTTTTTTTTTACTTTTAGCATGGTAACCAGGGTAAACATCGGGTTACTAAGCGCGGCCCTGCGCTTAGTTACCCGATGTTTACCCTGGTTACCGGGGACCTCGGGATAGTTGGTCGCTGGAGAGCTGTCTGTGTGACAGCTCTCCAGCGACCAAACAGCGACGCTGCAGCGATCCGGATCGTTGTCGGTATCGCTGCAGCGTCGCTTAATGTGAAGGGGCCTTTAGAGGTAGCTGCTGGGGCTTGTAGTCCTTTATAGGTTTGTGCCTGCTCTTTGATATAAGAAAAACAATTTTCAAATTGCTGCAGAATCTCCTCAGTCCCCTGCACCATGACTGTGCCACTGTTGTATAGGCTTATGGTGAGCACATTGGTGTCATCATCTGCTTGGCTGTTAATTTTAATCCGCTGGACATTATTAGTGTTGCATTTAGATACATGTTTATATCGATTGAATAGTGTGCCAGGCTGAGAGTTGGTCTGTATAGAATAATAAATTGTTTTTTCTTTTTGGTTGTTCCTTTGTGAAATCTGCATAAAGAGTCTCTGGATTCTCTCTAATATAGTCCTTCTTGGGTTTACTGCTCCACTGCCCCTGTCTTATCTCCAGATCTGACCCCCAGCATTCCTGTGTCTCTAGCTCTGGGCTTTGTTCATTTAGGGTACCGTCACACACTGCCATTTCGATCGCTACGACTGTACGATTCGTGACGTTCCAGCGATATCGTTACGATATCGCTGTGTCTGACACGCAGCCTGGGATCCTGCTGAGAATCGTACGTCGTGGCAGATCGTTTGGAACTTTCTTTCGTCGCTGGATCTCCCGCTGGCATCGCTAGATCGGTGTGTGTGACACCGATCTAGCGATGCGATCGCTTGTAACCAGGGTAAACATCGGGTTACTAAGCGCAGGGCCGCGCTTAGTAACCCAATGTTTACCCTGGTTACAAGCGTAAAACTAAAAAAAACAAACAGCACATACTTACATTCTGGTGTCCGTCAGGTCCCTTGCCGTCTGCTTCCCGCACTCACTGACTGCCGGCCGTAAAGTGAAAGCAGCGGTGTGCTGTGCTTTCACTTTCACTTTACGGCCGGCAGTCAGTGAGTGCGGGAAGCAGACGGCAAGGGACCTGACGGACACCAGAATGTAAGTATGTGCTGTTTGTTTTATTTACGCTGGTAACCAGGGTAAACATCGGGTTACTAAGCGCGGCCCTGCTCTTAGTAACCCGATGTTTACCCTGGTTACAAGCGATCGCATCGCTAGATCGGTGTCACACACACCGATCTAGCGATGCCAGCGGGAGATCCAGCGACGAAAGAAAGTTCCTTAGTAACCCGATGTTTACCCTGGTTACCCGGGGACCTCGGCATCGTTGGTCGCTGGAGAACTGTCTGTGTGACAGCTCTCCAGCGACCACACTACGATTTACCTACGATCACGGCCAGGTCATATCGCTGGTCGTGATCGTAGGTAAATCGTATAGTGTGACGGTACCCTTACTTGTTTTAAATTTGTGATTTCCATTTTGTAGTTATATGTTAATTATAATCCTTGTTTCTAAGAAGATTAATTTGTAACAAGTCTATAGGTTGTGTTGTAGTTAAAGAATTCTCCTACCTTTTATAGATCCAGGTATCGGGATGTCAGATGTATGATGCCAGCTGTTTCCAGTCTGTATCCTCCAGAAGATTCTTGTTTTTTCCTTTAAATCCTCCAATTCTTCCTTTTTTCATAAAATTTAAAGTCCAGTTCAGTCCAGATCACTTTTATGTTCCACGGAGTTGAGTTTTTCCGGGTTTTGTCTTACAGTTGCCTCATTACCAGGTATAAAGTGATGGAAATTCAGGAGCTCATGTTCAGTGCTTCTTACTCCTAGGAATGGTGGGCGGGACATACTACATACATACTACATACATTCATACTACATACATACATACATACTACATACATGCATACAACATACATACAACATACTATATACATACTACATACATACATACATACAGCATACTACATACATACAACAAACTACATACATACTATATACAATACATTCATACATTACATACATTACATACATATAGACATACAGTACATATAACATAGAGTACATACTCACCATCACTTGTCACTTTGATCTCCTGAAGACAGTGTCATCTGTAAAAAAATATTAAAATAACAAACAATATACTCCCTGATCCGCAGAAATCCACGAGTGTCCCATGACGATCTCCCGTGTGTCATGGTCAGCTGCGGCCGCCAATGCGGCCCAGATCATAGACGCCCCCAAGCTGACCAACCTCAGAAAGCGTGGGGCGCGTGTCCCCCGGGGACGCAATACGGACCCTTTAAACCACAGAGGGGGACCCGGGCCTACCCGAACTAGGGGGAGGGCAGAGGCCGGGGTTCTGTGGCAGCTGAGCATGTGGACAAAGAAAGAAACACAAATATAACCACAAAAGAGACCTACAATAAAGTAGTCAAAATGAAGCGAACCAAAGTAAAAAAATAACCATATTTATTGAAGACACATTTAGTATATAAAAATGACAGACAAAAAACATAATCCAAGATATTCAACAGGAGGGGCTCCGGACAGTATACCAAACCTTATATTATAGATAGTAAATATATAGCTCCAAAAATCATATGCTATAGTAGGGTTGAGCGACTTTTCTTTTATAGGATCGGGTCGGGTTTCACGAAAACCGACTTTTTCAAAAGTCGGGTCGAGTGAAATCGGCCGATCCTATAGAAAAGTCGGGGTCGGGGTCGGCTGAAACACGAAGCCCAATGCAGTGCATTGGGTTTCTAATGGTTCCCAGGGTCTGAAGGAGAGGAAACTCTCCTTCAGGCCCTGGGATCCATATTTAAGTGTAAAATAAAGAATCAAAATAAAAAATATTGAAATACTTACCCTCGGACGCGCCCTGGTTCTCACCGGCAGCCTTCCTTCCTAAGAATCAGCGCCTGAAGGACCTTCGATGACGTCGCGGCTTGTGATTGGTCGCGTGAGCGGTCACATGGGCGTCACGCAACCAGTCACAAGCCGCGACGTCATCTAAGGTCCTTCAGGCGCTGATTCTTAGGAAGGAAGGCTGCGGGTTAGAACCAGGGCGCATCCGAGGGTGAGTATATACCTATTAGGAATATACTCACCCTTGGACGCGCCCTCGGACACTTCCTTCCTAAGAATTAGCGCCTGAAGGACCTTAGATGACGTCGCGGCTTGTGATTGGTCGCGTGACCGCCCATGTGACCGCTCACGTGACCAATCACAAGCCGCGACGTCATCGAAGGCTCTTCAGGCGCTAATTCTTAGGAAGGAAGGCTGCTGGTGAGAACCAGGGCGCGTCCGAGGGTGAGTATATCAATATTTTTTTATTTTTATTCTTTATTTTACACTTAAATATGAATTCCGATACCGATTCCCGATATCTTAAACATATCGGAACTCGGTATCGGAATTCCGATTCCAGATCAGAAGATAGCCGACCTCATGGCCGACCCCACACAGGGGTCGGGTCGGGTTTCATGAAACCCGACTTTGCCAAAAGTCAGCCACTTCTGAATCTGGCTGACCCGTTTCGCTCAACCCTACTCGTTACTAGTGATGAGCGCATGTACTCGATGCTCGGGTTTTCCCGAGCATGCTGGGGTAGTCTCTGAGTATTTGTAACTGCTCAGAGATTTAATTTTCATTGCCTCAGCTGGATGATTTACAGCTGATAGACAGCTTGAATTAATGTGGGAAACCAGGCAACCCCCACATGTACTCAGGTTGGCTAGCAGCCGTAAATCATGCAGCTGTGTAGACAAAAACTAAATCTCCGAGCACTAACAAATACTCGGAGACCACCCTAGCATGCTCAGGAAAACCCGAGCAACGAGTACACTCACTCATCACTACTCCTTACTATTGTTAAGGACATACTGGGAGTTGTAGGTTCATGAGATATAAATGTATATGGGCCCGACTTAAAAGGATTTAGCTATTCAGTTATTAATTAAGCGATGTCATTGAAATAATAGAAAAGGGAAGAATTAGCTGTGTAGAAAAGCAAAATGAGCAATTGTAAGTTCACAGTGATATATAATATGATGATTACAATATATTGAGTAATTAAAAAAAACTTTGATAGGAAGAGGAGGAATGCTTCTTTAATACAATCATACGTATCCATATCCCTTTACCTGTTTAGTTTCCATTAGGGCATCTGCCAAATGATGGACACTTTAAAACCAATCGGCCCCACTCCCTGTTGAGCCTCACCCCTTAAAGTACATCACTTTTTTTTACTTTTGCAGGCATGTTGAGGTGAAAAGGGGGGGTACTTTAAGGGTCCTTTTTATCTTCGTCTCTAACTCATTCCTTTACTTGGGTGCTGAGTGTTCATTGGGGGTGCAGGCGATGTCAGTTTCATCTACCTAGGGCACTAAAATACCTTTGATCTGGTCCTGTGTTAGTTAAATGTATACGGAAACCTTAAAGGGCTTGTGGAGGACTACCGTCATTTATTTTTTTAGGTAGGTAGTTGCTGACTACCGCCTCTTGGAAAAAGCAACGGTGAAACGCGAGTGCATTTGACCCTTATTGCAGTGGATATCTTGTATCTCTAAATGACATGATGCGCATTGGGAACAGTTGGGAACAATTTCTCCACTCAGGATGCGATTCAATGTAAATGTAGGTTGAGAATCTCTTACAGAGTTTGCGCCCTTCTCATTGCTATTACGTGGGTAATTGTGCCTTCCTGCTACAGCACTCCTTTCTGGTTTAAGGCAAGACGCCTGAAAGCTGTTTAAACATTATTTAAACAATATGGAAAAATCAATTAATGTTCCACTTCAGGCTGCTTTTCATTTTTACACCGCCACTGAGTTTTATATATTTTACTACACTGAATAGTAATGAACCTAGCAAGCGTAACAGCATTTACATGATAAGCAACACAAAAATTGGTATTCTGACAATATAAAACCAATAACTCAGGGCTCTGTTTAAAGCAGTAATGCAATGAATCTTGTAATTGCACGGTTCCACTGTAAGTTTCTGGAATTTTATGTAATTCTCTGATATTTTTACATCAAACTCCTGCTTCCTAGTTTATGAGCAAAATGATGTATGATTGTCATATATGTTGTGACAAAATACCACCTTCATAGATATCTTTACTATAGGGGCTCATAATTATATTTATTCATGTACATTAGGAAAAATATTATCACTGCCAATGTAAAAGGGGCAGTGTCTCCTCGTTTTTTTTACAGCAGGAAAAATCCCTTAACGAGGTGGTTTACTTCTGCATTTTAATTCTAATCTATAATGATCCTCCCCATCTGTCTACTCTGACGCTGTGATCATATATTCAATGGCATACAGAAAACGGAAAAAAAAACGACTAAGTTGCTATTTTAAACAGTCTCTAACCTCTTCATGAATTTTTTATACTCATCCTTTAATTTATCTTAGAATAGCTCTTCACCAGGTCGTAAATAGAGTTCGGCATGCTCTAATATTCAGGACAGCTAAATTACTTAACTTCCATTCAAACATTGCTTTCTTTGCAAGTCATATTTATGAGGTATAGCCAAATAGTTTAGTACAAACTGTATGATAGCGAAAATGTACACCAGAATTATAAGAGTATCCCAAAAAGACCCCAATTTAAATGACTTTGATTGCCTATAGATGTCATAGAAGATGGTCCGACTCCCCAGTTCTGGACTCCCACCATTAAGGAAAGTGACTGAGAAACTGTAGGCTCTGTAGTGTGCTACACACGGTTCTGGACCTGCACCCAGTTCTGGTCCCTCACCCGCTCCTGCTCCCGAGGCTGCCCCTGTACCTCTGCGAGGTCCCTGTCTGGATCCTCGCTGTCTGTCTGTCCCTCGGCATCCTGCTGCTGCTTCTCTCCCCTACTTCCTGGCACGCTGCCAGACGGCCTCCAGGGAGAATGCTTAGGACACACAGGCACGCGCTCACCTCCAGTCTCTTAAAGGGACAACGCACATTTTTTTTGAAAACTCCAATTAACCAATGGCAGCGCAGTGATTACTACTTCTGGCCCCTCCGTCATAGGGAGGGTGCTGGAGCAACAAGTACCTACTCTTGCTATTTCCGTTTCTGTTCATGTTCTGTCTGCGCTGTTATAGCATTCCGTTTGCACTCTGATTATACTGTTTGTTTCCGCAGAATATCAGTAACCAGTGGTTTGGCTATTCTAAGACGACACCTGTACCTTTATACTCAAGTGCCATTCCGTTCCACCACTCGCCATCCCAACCCCTGGACAACGTTAAAGGTGCTGGAGCCAGCTTCCTCCCATCTACCTGGAATCTGACTTCCCTCGCCAGAGCCAGCTTCATATATCATACCCGGTGTCCGCCGATCAGCTCCACCATATCTGTTATATCTATTTATCCATTTGTCCTGCTGCATCTAACTGGAGGTAGCACCTGTGTCCCCCAGGTATTCCACTCTGGTCTTGTTTGAGGGATCTTACTACAGATACCTGGGGCTCACTAGTTACGCCCCCTTTTGAGCCTCCTGGACTGAGGTCCCGAGGTTTTTAGTTTGGGGTAAGGTTGGACAAATTCATGGTTTATGGTGAGACCAGCCAACCATCCATGCATATTTGATGTTTTTCAACATTTTAGGGTCCCCGGGTGAGGTGGATCCTGTTAGCCTCAGGTCCGTGTGGCACACAGACCCCAGGTGCTGATGCAGCCAGCAAGAAGGCACATGGTCAGCAAGGACTTATCACACTCAGGAATCTTAGGAGCAGCAGGACGGGTGAAGTGGAACCCTGCAGCGATAGAAGAAAATTAAAACACAGTATGCACAGAAGGTGGAGCACAGCAAACATAGAGTTTCAATCCCAAAACATAGGTGTGTGCATCTTAATGCATTTTAAATAGGCATAGGGATATGATGTCTTTGCAAAACCCAACGTGGAGCACAACAGAGAGCAGAGGATCTGGGGAAGGAAACGGAGCACGGCATTCCTCAGACAGGTGTGTAACACAACATTCTATCTATGTCTAAGAAATAAAGAATGTGATATTTTAAATGTAAACATGTCAATGCTTTATCCACAAAGGATATAAACTGTTGCCATAGATGTACAGCATCAACTTACTAAAATCTCCCCAATTAAAAATAAAACCATACACATTAATGTGTTAAAACTGGGGAAAGGGAAAAAGATGGCAAGGGAGCTACCAGACGTCCAAGCAATGTGATTGTTACCGACTGTAGCTCCATCGCATCTGTAACTGGGCAGAACATAACTTTCTGTTAATGGCTTAGATAGAAGAATAAGTATGACTGACCTTTAACCCCTTTCTGCCATCTGACATACTATCCCATCGAGGTGACATGGGACTTAATTCCCAGGGATGGGATAGTACATCATGTGCGATCAGCCGCGCTCACGGGGGGAGCGCGGCCGATAGTGGCCGGGTGTCAGCTGATTATTACAGCTGACATCCGGCACTATGTGCCAGGAGCCATCACGGACCGCTCCTGGCACATTAATCCCCGGAACACTGCGATCAAACATGATCGCAGTATTCCGGCGGCATAGGGAAGCATTGCGCAGGGTGGGGGCTCCCTGTGTGCTTCCCTGAGACCCTCAGAACAACGCGATGTGATCGCATTGTTCCGAGCGTCTCCTCCATCCTCCTCCCTGCAAGACCCGAATCCAAGGTGGCCGCGGGGGTCCTTCCAGGTCCTGCAGGGAGGTGGCTTGCAAGCGCCTGCACTCAGCAAGGCAAGCCTTCTGCACTGCCTATCAGATCGCTGATCAGCCACAGTGCTTTGCAAAGTGTTTGATCAGTGATCTGATACTATACAATGATGTCCCACCCTGGGACAAAGTAAAAAAGTAACGTGTAAAAAAAAAAATCCTAAATAAAGAAAACAATATATATATTGGAAAAAATACGATATATCCAGCAGGAAAATCAAGCAAAAATTCTTGTTTATTTCTTCATATTAAAAAATAAACCACTCAAAAAGTATTACACAGCAACACGCATAAAAAGTTCATGGAGTGGCAGCGTTATTCCGACGCGTTTCGACTTGATGTCTTAATCATGGCATGAACCTTTTATGCGTGTTGCTGTGTAATAATTTTTGAGTGGTTTACCATTATCTATATTTTAATATGAAGAAATAAACAAGAATTTTTACTTGAATTTCCTGCTGGATATATTGTATTTTTTCCTGTGGACTGTGTGCTCCTACCTCCGTGTAGGAACAGATGAGAGGTGGCTGATTTCCAGGTGAGCTGACTACTTGTGTGTTTTAATATATATATATATATATATATTGTTCCAATAAATACATTTCTCTATGTAAATAAAAACAAAAAACAATAAAAGTACACATATTTAGTATCGCCGCCTCTGTAACGACCCGGCCTATAAAACTGTCCCACTAGTTAACCCCTTCAGTGAACACCGTAAAAATAAAAAAAAAACGAGGCAAAAACAATGCTTTATCATCATACCGCCAAACAACACGCGATCAAAAAGACAGATATGAATAAACATTCTACCACTGAAAACATCATCTTCTCCCACAAAAAATTAGCTGCCACACAGCATCATCATTGAAAAAATAAAAAAGTTATAGCTCTCAGAATAAAGCGATGCAAAAATAATTATTTTTTCTGTAAAATAGTTTTTATTGTATATAAGCGCCAAAACATGAAAAAATGATATAAATGAGGTATTGCTGTAATCGTACTGGCCTGAAAAATAAAACTACTTTATCAATTTTACCAAACGCGGAACGGTATAAACGCCCCCCCAAAAGAAATTCATGAATTGCTGTTTTTTGATAATCCTGCCTAACAAAAATCGGAATAAAAAGCAATCAAAAAATGTCATGTGCCCAAAAATGGTACCAATAAAAACATCATCTTGTCCTGAAAAAAACAAGACCTCACATGACTCTGTGGACCATAATATGGAAAAATTATAGCTCTCAAAATGTGGTAACACAAAAACTATTTTTTTCAATAAAAAGCGTCTTTTAGTGTGTGACAGCAGCCAAACATAAAAACCTTCTATAAACACCCACTATAAGTAGTAAATCAAACCCCCCTTTATCACCGCCTTAGTTAGGGAAAAATAATAAAATAAAATAAAATGTATTTATTTCTATTTTCCATTTAGGGTTAGGGTTAGGGCTAAAGTTAGAGTTAGGGCTATAGTTAGGGTTAGGGCTAAAGTTAGAGTTGGGCATGAAGTTATGGTTAGGGTTGGGGCTAAGCTTAGGTTTAGGGTTGGGGCTAAACTTAGGGTTAGGGTTTGGATTACATTTACGGTTGGGATTAGGGTTAGGGGTGTGTTAGGGTTAAGGGTATGGTTAGGGTTAAGGTTGGGATTAGAGTTAGAGGTGTCTTGGAGTTAGGGGTGTGGTTAGGGTTGGGATTAGGGTTAGGAGTGTGTTGGGGTTAGGGGTGTGTTGGGGTTAGGGTTAGGGTTGGGATTAGGGTTAGGGGTGTGTAGGGGTTAGGGTTGGAGTTAGAATTGGGGGGGTTCCACTGTTTAGGGACATCTCCAAATGCGACATGGCGTCAGATCTCAATTCCAGCCAATTCTACCTTGAAAAAGTAAAACAGTGCTCCTTCCCTTCCGAGCTCTCCCGTGCACCCAAACTGTGGTTTACCCCCACATATGGGGTATCAGCGTACTCAGGACAAATTGCACAACAACTTTTGTGGTACAATTTCTCTTGTTACCCTTGGGAAAATAAAAATTTGGGGGCTAAAATATCATTTTTGTGGGAAAAAAAGATTTTTTATTTTCACGGCTCTGCGTTATAAAGTGCAGTGAAACACTTGAGGGTTCAAAGATCTCACAACACATCTAGATAAGTTCCTTGGGGCAGGTCTAGCTTCTAATATGGGGTTACTTGTGGGAGGTTTCTACTGTTTAGGTACATCAGGGGTAGGGTTGAGCGACCTTGACTTTTTTAGAGTTGAGTCGGGTTTCGCAAAACCCGACTATCTCAAAAGTCGGGTTGAGTGAAATCGGCCGATTATATCGTAAAGTCGGGATCGACCGAAACACGAAACCCAATGCAAGTCAATAGGGCAGCATAGTCGGCAGTGAGTGGGGGCCAGGAAAACACCTAGAGTGCCCATTTTAATGGCAAAAACATCCATTCTTCTTAATGAAGCTTGTCAATCTTAATTTACCTTACAATAATAGTTAGGCATTGGAAATTGGGGGACATTTGGCTAAAGTTGATGGGGGTAGGGCTGGTTCAAGTATTTTGTGGGCCCAGGAAATCTGGACCACGTCACGGCAGTGGAGCAGGGCGAGGTAAGTATTTAAACTTTGCAAGTGCTGTGATCCTGAGCAAGCAGGGGGGGCCCACTCGTTGGCATTGGCACTGGCACAGGGCCCCTCAAAGTACGGCGGTGTGTTTGCACGGCGGGGGCCCTCCCACCGGCAGCGACACTTTTGCGTACTATGAGGGGCCCTGTGCCAGTGACGTCGCCAATGAGTATGCCCCCCACCTAATGATGTAACTTGCACTTTCATCTTCACCTTCCTCTTTGTCCCCTTGTAAGGTGGTATAGTATGTGGGAAGGGGAACCTGAATTTCAGCAGGGTCAGATTCTGGCTGTGTAGCGTGCAAGGGGAATGTAGTGGTCTGGGGCAATGTACCAGCAGACTCATCTATCACTGGCAGGGCAATAGGCAGGATGAGGAGGAAACACAGATATAGGCCCAAAGAATAAAGTGGGCTAAATGCAGTTCAAAATTGGTAACAGGACTAACCAGGGGGCATTGCTTTGTTCAGTGGAGGACAACTGTAATGAGAGGCTGACACAGTGAGTAGGCCCAAATCAGTAAGTAGGCTAAATGCAGTTCAAAATTGGAAACAGAAGTAAACAGGCGGCACTGGTTTGTTCAGTGGAGAACAGCAAGGAGCGGCAGACACCGTTAGTAGGGCCAACAAAACAAGTAGGCCAAATGCATTGTTATATTACAAAATTTAACGAGAGCCTCAAAATTGAAGCTAAGGAAAGGCAACCTGGAGAACACCTTGGAGCGGCAGACACCGTTTCTAGAACCCAACCAAACAAGTAGGCTCACTGCAGTTTTTAAATTAAAAAACTCTTCAACGAGAGCCTGAAAATTGAAGCTTAGGAAATGCTACCAGGAGAAATCCTTGGAGCGGCAGACACCGTTAGTAGGCCCTACCGAAGTAGTAGCCCCAATGCAGTTTTCAAATTCCTATAGGCTGAAAACCAGACAATTGACGCTCAGCTTTTTTCAGAGGAGGACAGCTGTATTGAGTGGCGCACAGGCTCAGGTAGTAGGCCTTAAACCAAAAATTTGGCTCAATGCAGTTTAAAAAAGGTTACAGGGGTACACAGGCAGCATTGGTGTGGTCAGCGGAGGACAATTTGAATTAGGGACTGCAGACAGACTTAGTAGGCTGTCCCCTGTGGACCATGCATCCACCACATTAACCCAGTGCGCCGTAATGGACACGTAACCTTCCGCTGACATGCCAACTGGTCCATGCGTCTGTTGTCAGGTGCACCTTTCTACTCTTAGATTGCCTGAGTGCATGGACAATGCGGACTTTTACATGCTGGTGGAGGGCTGGGATGGCTTTTCTCGCAAAAGAAGTGTCGACTGGGTAGCTCGTACCGTGGT
This sequence comes from Ranitomeya imitator, assembly GCF_032444005.1. Taxonomy (NCBI): domain Eukaryota; kingdom Metazoa; phylum Chordata; class Amphibia; order Anura; family Dendrobatidae; genus Ranitomeya; species Ranitomeya imitator. The sequence goes on along the minus strand of NC_091284.1, from coordinate 734,556,272 downwards.
ACAGCGTAGTTCATCTGGGCTTTATAAATATAAAATAAAGAAAAAAAGTAGGCTCTATGCACTTTCAACTAGGTTCCAGGGGTACACGGCCAGCATTGGTCTGGTCAGTGGAGGACTATTGGAAGGAGGGACCACAGACAGGCTTAGTAGGCCTAACATTAGAAAAGTAGGCTGAAGGCTCTTTAAAATAGGTTTCAGGGGTACACGGGCAGCAGTGGTGTGGTCAGTGAAGGACAATTTCTATTATGGACCGCAGACAGACTTAGTACGCCTACAATTAATAAAAGGATGCTCTATGCAATTTAAAATAGGTTCCAGGGGTACACGGCCAGCATTGGTCTGGTCAGTGGAGGACTATTGGAAGGAGGGACCGCAGACAGGTTTAGTAGGCCTAACATAAGAAAAGTAGGCTGTAGGCACTTTAAAATAGGTTCCAGGGGTACACGGGCAGCAGTGATGTGGTCAGTGAAGGACAATTTCTATTATGGACCGCAGACAGACTTAGTAGGCCTAACATAACAAAAGTAGGCTCTACGCACTTGGAATTATCTTGCAGGGGTACACAGGCAGCATTGGTGTTGTCAGCGGAGGCCGATTGTAAGGAGTGTCTGACAGTTAGTACTCCCAAAAAATAAATAGATGTTAATGTCTCGCAATACAACAAAACCAAAAAACAAAAGGGTGGCATACTTAGGTACAGGGGTGGGCTCCTCTGCTGAGTTTCAGACCTAGTAATTTGGCGCTAAGTATTTACTGGTGTAAATATAGGACACTGCCCCTGACTATTTTAAGTAGCATCATACATGTCAACACATTGGTATTGTCAGTGCCAGGCATTGAAGGATGTCAGCGCATAGACTAAACATTGGTGGAGCTGTGAGAGATAATTTTGCAAGTGGTAGAGCACTGTTTGAGCTGGGGGGGGAACTGTCTTGTGGCCGGCGGTACAGGCCCAGGGCCCCTCATGTTACAACGGTGTGTCTGACGTTGGTTGCGCGCCACCACCACCAGAGACACTTTATCGTACTATGAGGGACCCAGTTGCAGTGCCGTCGACCAAAAGCGTGCACACCCACCTCTTCAGACAAACGGCACTCTCACGGGTGCTTGCACCAAGTGGCGAGACCACGGCCCCGTGGGGGGAGTTTGCCCATTTAGGGAGGTGTAAACATGTCGTATGCTGGACAAACAGCTGCTGCAAATTACGATATTGGAAAACTCAGTCAGACCAGTCCACAAGCAAGACCTTTTCATAGGAAAGCTAGGTGTCAGCCGGGAAAGGTGGGGCAAAATAATTCGAAATCCAGGAGTGGTTCATTTTAATGAAGGTTAGATCATCAACATTTTGGGTAGCCAGACAAGTCCTTTTTTTGGTTAAAATTGAACCAGCAGCACTGAATACTCTTTCTGATAGCACACTAGCTGCTGGGCAAGCAAGCTCCTGCAATGCATATTCTGCCAATTCTGGCCAGGTGTCTAATTTGGATGCCCAGTAATCAAATGGGAATGACGGTTCAGGGAGAACATCGATAAGGGATGAAAAATAGTAACCATAATGTTGTCTCCTGTCACTTTGAATTGATGCTGCAGTACCTGTCCTGTCTGCGGTCATAGCAAAATCACTCCACAACCTGGTCAGAAAACCCCTCTGTCCAACGCCACTTCTGATTTGTGCACCTTTAACACCTCTGGTCTGCTGCCCCCTGCACCTCGTGTGAGAACCATCACCGGCGCTGTGTGCTGGGAATGCCTGAATCAAACGGTCAACAAGAGTTGATTGTTTGGTTGCTAATATTTGTTCCAGGTTCTCATGTGGCATAATATTTTGCAATTTGCCTTTATAGCGAGGATCAAGGAGGCAGGCCAACCAGTAATCGTCATCGATCATCATTTTAATAATGCGTGGGTCCCTTTGGAGGATACGTAAGGCATAATCCGGCATGTGGGCCAAAGTTCCAGTTGTCAAATCTGCGGTTGTGCTGGGTTGAGGGGCAGTTACAGGCAAATCTACGTCACTTGTGTCCCTCAAAAAACCAGAACCCGGCCTTGCCACGCCACCAATTTCCATTGGCCCCAGAGAAGCTTCCTCATTAAAAAAAATACTCATCCCCATCATCCTCCTCGTCCTCCTCCTCCTGATCGCCCGCTACCTCGTCCTGTACACTGCCCTGACCAGACAATGGCTGACTGTCATCAAGGCTTTCCTCTTCCTCTGCTGCAGACGCCTGCTCCTTTATGTGCGTCAAACTTTGCATCAGCAGACGCATTAGGGGGATGCTCATGCTTATTATGGCGTTGTCTGCACTAACCAGCCGTGTGCATTCCTCAAAACACTGAAGGACTTGACACATGTCTTGTACCTTCGACCACTGCAACCTGACAACTCCATGTCTGCCATCCAACTGCCTGCCCGTGTATGTGTATCCTCCCACAAATACATAACAGCACGCCTCTGTTCGCACAGTCTCTGAAGCATGTGCAGTGTTGAGTTCCACCTTGTTGCAACGTCGATGATTAGGCGATGCTGGGGAAGGTTCAAAGACCGCTGATAGTTCTGCATACGGCTGGAGTGTACGGGCGAACGGCGGATATGCGAGCAAAGTCTGCGCACTTTGAGGAGCAGGTTGGATAACCCCGGATAACTTTTCAGGAAGCACTGCACCACCAGGTTTAAGGTGTGAGCCAGGCAAGGAATGTGTTTCAATTGGGAAAGGGCTATGGCAGCCATGAAATTCCTTCCGTTATCACTCACTACCTTGCTTGCCTCAAGATGTACAGTGCCCAACCATGACTGCGTTTCTTTCTGCAAGAACTCGGACAGAACTTCCGCGGTGTGTCTGTTGTCGCCCAAACACTTCATTGCCAATACAGCCTGCTGACGCTTGCCAGTAGCTGCCCCATAATGGGACACCTGGTGTGCAACAGTGGCAGCTGCGGATGGAGTGGTTGTGCGACTGCGGTCTGTGGACGAGCTCTCGCTTCTGCAGGAGGACGAGGAGGAGGAGGAGGGGGCGAACGGCTACAGCCAACTGTTTCCTAGACCGTGGGCTAGGCAGAGCTGTCCCAATATTGCTGTCCCCTGTGGACCCTGCATCCACCACATTCACCCAGTGTGCCGTGATGGACACGTAACGTCCCTGGCCATGCCTACTGGTCCATGCATCTGTTGTCAGGTGCACCTTTGTACTCACAGATTGCCTGAGTGCATGGACGATGCGCTCTTTAACATGCTGGTGGAGGGCTGGGATGGCTTTTCTCGAAAAGAAGTGTCGACTGGGTAGCTCGTACAGCGTAGTCCATCAGGGTTTTGAAAGCTTTGCTTTCAACTAACCGGTAGGGCATCATCTCTAACGAGATTAGTCTAGCAATGTGGGCGTTCAAACCCTGTGTACGCGGATGCAAGGATGAGTACTTCCTTTTTCTAACGAGAGTCTCATGTAGGGTGAGCTGGACTGGAGAGCTGGAGATCGAGGAACTAGCGGCGGTGCCGGTGGACATGGCAGACTGAGAGACGGTTGGAGACGGTATTCTTGCCGGTGCCCTACATGCAGTGTATCCTACTACGAAACTGGTGATTTCCTGACCCTGACTGCTTTGGCCTGGCAACGAAACCTGCACAGATACTGCAGGTGGTGCGGGAAATGGTGGGCTTACAGTGACGGAAGGGATGTAGCATTGCTGACTAGCTTCATTGGCCGAGGGTGCTACAACCTTAAGGGACGTTTGTTAGTTAGTCCAAGCTTGCAAATGCATGGTGGTTAAAATTCTAAGCATGCAACTTGTATTTAGACTTTTCAGATTCTGACCTCTGCTTAAGGTAGTTGAACATTTTTGACAGATGACTTTGCGCTGATCATTTGGATGTTGTTTAAAAAAAATGCCAGACTGCACTCTTTCTACCATCGGATACCTTTTCAGGCATTGCAGACTGAGCTTCTTTAACTGGATGGCCATGCTGTCCTCCAACTGGTTTTGGCTTTGCCACGCGTTTTGGGCCAGATACGGGCCAGGCAGATGGAACCTGTTGCGATGTTGATGCCTGCTGCGGCCCCTCCTCCTCCGCTTCAGAGCTACTGCCGCCTGCACTGTTATGATACGGTGGTCTAGGAGCAACATGGAACGAGCTCTGAAGGAAGTGGTAACTGTACTGACCGCAGTCCCTAAGCTCAACACAACACTAGAAGTAGCTGTGGAATGCTCCTAACTCTCCCTAGGCATCTCGTCACAGCCTAAGAGCTAACTACTAGGGTTGAGCGCCCTTTACCTTTATAGGATCGGGTCGGGTTTCATGAAACCCGACTTTTTCAAAAGTCGGGTCGAGTGAAATCGGCTGATCCTATAAAAAAGTCGGGGTCGGGGTCGGCCGAAACTCGAAACCCAATGCAGTGCATTGGGTTTCCAATGGTTCCCAGGGTCTGAAGGAGTGGAAACTCTCCTTCAGGCCCTGGGATCCATATTTAAGTGTAAAATAAAGAATTAAAATAAAAAATATCGCTATACTTACCCTCTGACGCGCCCTGGTACTAACCGGGAACCTTCCTTCCTTCGAATCAGCGCTTCCAGGACCTTGCGGTGACGTCGCGGTGACGTCGCGGTGACGTCGCGGCTTGTGATTGGTCGCGCGGCCGCCCATGTGACCGCTCGCGCGACCAATCACAAGCCGCGACGTCACCGCGACGTCACGCAAGGTCCTGCAAGCGCTGATTCTTAGGAAGGAAGGCTGCCGGAAAGAAGCAGGGCGCGTCCGAGGATGAGTATATTCCTATTAGGAATATTAGGTATATACTCACCCTCGGACGCACCCTGCTTCTTTCCGGCAGCCTTCCTTCCTAAGAATCAGCGCTTGCAGGACCTTGCGTGACGTCGCGGTGATGTCGCGGCTTGTGATTGGTCGCGCGAGCGGTCACATGGGCGGCCGCGCGACCAATCACAAGCCGCGACGTCACCGCAAGGTCCTGGAAGCGCTGATTCGAAGGAAGGAAGGTTCCCGGTTAGTACCAGGGCGCGTCAGAGGGTAAGTATAGCGATATTTTTTATTTTAATTCTTTATTTTACATTAAATATGGATTCCGATACCGATTTCCGATATTGCGAAACGGGTCGGCCACTTTCAGAAGTCGCCGACTTTTGGAAAAGTCGGGTTTCATGAAAACCGACCCGACCCCTGTGTGGGGTCGGCCATGAAGTCGGGGATCTTCTGATTCTGGTATCGGAATTCCGATCCCGAGTTCCGATATGTTTGCAATATCGGAAATCGGTATCGGAATCCATATTTAAGTGTAAAATAAAGAATTAAAATAAAAAATATCGCTATACTCACCCTCTGACGCGCCCTGGTACTAACCGGGAACCATCCTTCCTTCGAATCAGCGCTTGCAGGACCTTGCGGTGATGTCGCGGCTTGTGATTGGTCGCGCGGCCGCCCATGTGACCGCTCGCGCGACCAATCACAAGCTGCGACGTCACCACGACGTCACGCAAGGTCCTGCAAGCGCTGATTCTTAGGAAGGCAGGCTGCTGGAAAGAAGCAGGGCGCGTCCGAGGGTGAGTATATTCCTATTAGGTATATACTCACCCTCGGACACGCCCTGCTTCTTTCTGGCAGCCTTCCTTCCTTCGAATCAGCGCTTGCAGGACCTTGCGTGACGTCGCGGTGACGTCGTGGCTTGTGATTGGTCGCGCGTGCGGTCACATGGGCGGCCGCGTGACCAATCACAAGCCGCGACATCACCGCGACGTCACCGCAAGGTCCTGCAAGCGCTGATTCGAAGGAAGGAAGGTTCCCGGTTAGTACCAGGGCGCGTCGGAGGGTGAGTATAGCGATATTTTTTATTTTAATTCTTTATTTTACACTTAAATATGGATCGCAGGGCCTGAAGGAGAGTTTCCTCTCCTTCAGACCCTGGGAACCATTGGAAACCCAATGCACTGCAATGGGTTTCGAGTTTCGGCCGACCCCGACTTTTTTATAGGATCGGCCGATTTCACTCGACCCGACTTTTGAAAAAGTCGGGTTTCGTGAAACCCGACCCGATCCTATAAAAGTAAAAGACGCTCAACCCTAATGAGCACAGGAGGCCAGTCTTGCTAAATAGATAGGACAGGATGGAATACTGTGCGGTCAGTATAAAACACTACAAAAATCCACGCAGAGTTTACAAAAAATCTCCACACCTGACTAAAGGTGTGGAGGGCAAATCTGCCTCCCAGAGCTTCCAGCAAGACAGAATTAATTCACACTGATAAGCTGGACAAACAAAGAAAGCACAGAATGGATAAGTCCACAATCTATGGACAGAAAAGAGCAAGCAAAAACTTAGCTTTGCTGAACTGGTCAGGATAACAGGGAACTCTAAAGAGATGTGAATCCAACCAGGAACCATATACAAGTGGCACTGGCTGAAGGAAGAGCCAGGCCAAAATAACCGAGCAGAAGAGACGATAAGTGGAGGCAGCTGATGACAGCTAACTCCAAGGAGCAGCCATACCACTAGAAACCACAAGAGGGAGCCCAAGAGCAGAACTCACAAAAGTGCCACTTACAACCACCGGAGGGAGCCCAAGAGCGGAATTCACAACAGTACCCCCCCCCCTTGAGGAGGGGTCACCGAACCCTCACCAGAGCCCCAGGCCAATCAGGACGAGCCAAGTGAAAAGCACAAACCAAATCGGTGGCATGGACATCGGAGGCAACAACCCAAGAATTATCCTCCTGGCCATAATTCTTCCACTTGACAAGATACTGAAGCCTCCGCCTCGAAAAACGAGAATCCAAAATCTTCTCAACCTCATATTCCAACTCTACCTCAACCAACACCGGGGCAGGAGCGTCAACCGAGGGAACAACGGGCACCACATATCTCCGCAACAAAGATCTATGGAAAACATTATGAATGGCAAAAGAGGCTGGAAGAGCCAAACGAAAAGACACCAGATTAAAAATTTCAGAAATTTTATAAGGACCAATAAACCGAGGCTTAAACTTAGGAGAAGAAACCTTCATAGGAACATGACGAGAAGACAACCAAACCAAATCCCACACACGAAGCCGGGGACCAACACACCGACGGCGGTTAGCAAAACGTTGAGCCCTTTCCTGAGACAACGTCAAATTGTCCACCACATGAGTCCAAATCTGCTGCAGCCTGTCCACCACAGAATCAACACCAGGACAATCAGAAGGCTCAACCTGCCCAGAAGAAAAACGAGGATGAAAACCAAAATTACAAAAGAAAGGTGAAACCAAAGTAGCCGAACTAGCCCGATTATTAAGGGCAAACTCAGCCAACGGCAAGAAAGACACCCAATCATCCTGATCAGCAGACACAAAGCATCTCAAATAGGTCTCCAAGGTCTGATTAGTTCGCTCAGTTTGGCCATTAGTCTGAGGATGAAACGCCGAAGAAAAAGACAAATCAATGCCCATCCTAGCACAAAAGGCCCGCCAAAATCTAGAGACAAACTGAGAACCTCTGTCAGACACAATATTCTCTGGAATGCCATGCAAACGAACCACATGCTGAAAAAATAATGGAACCAGATCTGAGGAGGAAGGCAACTTAGGCAAAGGTACCAGATGGACCATTTTAGAGAAGCGATCACAAACAACCCAGATAACAGACATCTTCTGGGAAACAGGAAGATCCGAAATAAAATCCATGGAAATATGCGTCCAAGGCCTCTCAGGGACCGGCAAAGGCAAAAGCAACCCACTAGCGCTGAAACAGCAAGGCTTGGCCCGGGCGCAAGTCCCACAGGACTGCACAAAAGCATGCACATCGCGCGACAAGGAAGGCCACCAAAAGGACCTAGCAACCAAATCTCTGGTACCAAAAATCCCAGGATGACCAGCCAACACTGAACAATGAACCTCAGAAATTACCTTACTTGTCCATCTATCAGGAACAAACAGCTTCCCCACTGGACAGCGGTCAGGCTTATCAGCCTGAAATTCCTGAAGCACCCGCCGCAAATCAGGGGAGATAGCAGAAAGAATCACCCCCTCCTTAAGAATGCCAACCGGCTCAAGGACTCCAGGAGAATCAGGCGAAAAACTCCTAGAGAGGGCATCAGCCTTAACATTCTTAGATCCCGGAAGATACGAGACCACAAAATCTAAACGGGAGAAAAACAGGGACCATCGAGCCTGTCTAGGATTCAGCCGCTTGGCCGACTCGAGGTAAATCAGATTCTTATGATCGGTCAGGACCACAACACGGTGTTTAGCTCCCTCAAGCCAATGTCGCCACTCCTCAAACGCCCACTTCATAGCCAACAACTCCCGATTGCCGACATCATAATTGCGTTCGCAGGTGAAAACTTTCTGGAAAAAAAAGCACACGGTTTCATCAAAGAACCATCAGACTCCCTCTGAGACAAAACGGCCCCTGCCCCAATCTCGGAAGCGTCGACCTCAACCTGAAAAGGAAGAGAAACATCCGGCTGACGCAACACAGGGGCAGAAGTAAATCGGTGTTTAAGCTCCTGAAAGGCCTCAACAGCCTCAGAGGACCAATTCGTCACATCAGCGCCTTTCTTCGTCAAATCAGTAAGGGGCTTAACCACACTGGAAAAGTTGGCAATGAAACGGCGATAGAAATTAGCAAAGCCCAAACATTTTTGAAGACCCTTCACAGATGTGGGTTGGATCCAGTCATGAATAGCTTGGACCTTAACAGGATCCATTTCTATAGACGAGGGAGAAAAAATAAAACCCAAAAAAGAGACCTTCTGAACTCCGAATAGGCACTTAGACCCCTTCACAAATAAAGCATTATCACGAAGGATCTGGAACACCATCCTGACCTGCTTCACATGAGACTCCCAATCATCGGAAAAAATCAAAATATCATCCAAATATACGACCATGAATTTATCAAGATAATTGCGGAAAATATCATGCATGAAAGACTGGAACACAGATTGAGCATTAGAGAGCCCAAATGGCATCACCAGGTATTCAAAATGGCCTTCGGGCGTATTAAATGCTGTTTTCCATTCATCACCCTGTTTAATACGAACAAGATTATATGCCCCTCGGAGGTCAATCTTAGTAAACCAACTAGCCCCCTTAATCTGAGCAAACAAATCAGTAAGCAAAGGCAAGGGGTATTAGAATTTGACCGTGATCTTATTAAGGAGATGATAATCAATACAGGGTCTCAAGGAGCCATCCTTCTTAGCAACAAAAAAGAAACCCGCTCCCAATGGTGACGAAGAGGGCCGAATATGCCCCTTCTCCAAAGACTCCTTAACATAACTCCGCATGACGGCATGCTCTGGCACAGACAGATTGAAAAGTCGGCCCTTAGGGAACTTGCAACCAGGAATCAAGTTAATAGCACAATCACAGTCCCTGTGCGGAGGAAGGGAGCTGGACTTGGGCTCATCAAATACATCCTGGAAATCCGACAAAAACTCAGGGACCTCAGAAGAGGGGGAAGAGGAAATTGACATCAAAGGAACGTCACTATGTACCCCTTGACAACCCCAATTAGTCACAGACATAGTTTTCCAATCCAGCACCGGATTATGTTCCTGTAACCATGGAAATCCCAGTACAACAACATCATGCAGGTTATGCAACACCAGAAAACGGCAATCTTCCTGATGTGCAGGAGCCATGTACATAGTCATCTGTGTCCAGTACTGAGGTTTATCCTTGGCCAAGGGTGTAGCATCAATACCCCTCAAAGGAATAGGGCTCTGCAAAGGCTGCAAGGAAAAACCACAGCGCCTGGCGAATTCTAAGTCCATTAAGTTCAGGACAGCGCCTGAATCCACAAATGCCATGACAGAAAAGGACGACAATGAGCAAATCAGGGTCACAGATAAGAGAAATTTAGGCTGTATAGTACTAATGGTAACAGACCTAGCGACTCTCTTAGTACGCTTAGGGCAATCAGAGATAACATGAGCCGAATCACCACAGTAAAAACACAGCCTATTCTGACGTCTGAATTCCTGCCGTTCTATTCTAGTCAAAATCCTATCACATTGCATAGGTTCAGGACTTTGCTCAGAGGATACTGCCATATGGTGCACAGCTTTGCGCTCGCGCAGACGCCGATCAATCTAAATGGCTAGAGACATAGATTCGCTGAAGCCGGCAGGCGCAGGAAAGCCCACCATAACATCTTTAAGGGTTTCAGAAAGACCTTTTCTGAAAATAGCAGCCAGAGCTTCTTCATTCCATTTAGTGAGCACAGACCATTTTCTAAATTTCTGGCAGTACAACTCTGCCGCTTCCTGACCTTGACACAAGGCCAACAGGGTTTTTTCTGCATGATCCACAGAATTAGGTTCGTCATACAATAATCTGAGCGCTTGAAAAAATGCATCTACATTCAATAATGCCGGATCCCCTGTTTCAAGAGAAAAAGCCCAGTCTTGAGGGTCACCACGCAGCAAGGATATGATGATTTTTACTTGCTGAATGGGATCACCAGAAGAACGGGGTTTCAAAGCAGAAAACAATTTGCAGTTATTTTTAAAGTTCAAAAACTTGGATCTGTCCCCAAAAAACAAATCAGGAGTAGGAATTCTAGGCTCTAAAGCCGGAGTCTGGACAACATAGTCCTGGATACTCTGTACTCTTGCAGCAAGTTGATCCACACGAGAAAACAAACCCTGAACATCCATGCCAAAGCATATATCCTGAACCACCCAGATATCAAGAGGAAAAAAAAGACAAACCAGAGCACAGAAAAAAAATGGTTCAGAACTTTCTTGTCCTTCCTTTGAGATGCATTTAATTCATTTTTGGCCACTTGTACTGTTATGATACGGTGGTCTAGGAACAACATGGAACGAGCTCTGAAGGAAGTGGTAACTGTACTGACCGCAGTCCCTAAGCTCAACACAACACTAGAAGTAGCCGTGGAATGCTCCTAACTCTCCTTAGACATCTCGTCACAGCCTAAGAGCTAACTACCCCTAAAGAAAAAAGCAGGAAAGCTATCTTGCCTCAGAGAAAATCACCAAAGGATAGATTAGCCCCCCACAAATAATGACTGTGAGTGGAGAGAGAAAAGACATACACAGAATGAAACCAGGATGAGCACAGGAGGCCAGTCTAGCTAAATAGATAGGACAGGATGGAATACTGTGCGGTCACTATAAAACACTACAAAAATCCACGCAGAGTTTACAAAAAATCTCCACACCTGACTAAAGGTGTGGAGGGCAAATCTGCCTCCCAGAGCTTCCAGCAAGACAGAATTAATTCACATTGATAAGCTGGACAAACAAAGAAAGCACAGAATGGATAAGTCCACAATCTATGGACAGAAAAGAGCAAGCAAAAACTTAGCTTTGCTGAACTGGTCAGGATAACAGGGAACTCCAAAGAGATGTGAATCCAACCAGGAACCATATACAAGTGGCACTGGCTGAAGAAAGAGCCAGGCCAAAATAGCCGAGCAGAAGAGACGATAAGTGGAGGCAGCTGATGACAGCTAACTCCAAGGAGCAGCCATACCACTAGAAACCACAAGAGGGAGCCCAAGAGCAGAACAGAACTCACAAAAGTGCCACTTACAACCACCGGAGGGAGCCCAAGAGCGGAATTTACAACACTGCACCCTGTTCCCCCAATGGCTGCCAATCGGGGTCAACAACTGGATCATCTATGACCTCCTCTTCTATCTCATGTGCAACTTTGTCTGTGTCACCGTGTAAGCCGGTGGTATAGCGTTCGTGACGGGGCACCATAGTCTCATCAGGGTCTGATTCTGGATCAGTACCCTGCGAGGGCAATGTTGTGGTCTGAGTCAAAGGAACAACATAGTAATCTGCCTGTGGCTGTGCATCTGTGCACTCCATGTCCGATTCAACTTGTAATGGGCATGACCTGTTAACTGTTTCACTTTCTAACCCAGGAATGGTATGTGTAAAGAGCTCCATGGAGTAACCCGTTGTGTCGCCTGACGCATCCTTCTCTGTTGTTGTTTTTGCTGAAGAGGACAAGGAAGCGACTTGTCCCTGACCGTGAACATCCACTAACGACACGCTGCTTTTACATTTACCAGTTTCAGAAGAGGAGGCAAAAGAGCTAGAGGCTGAGTCAGCAAGGAAAGCCAAAACTTGCTCTTGCTGCTCCGGCTTTAAAAGCGGTTTTCCTACTCCCCGAAAAGGGAGCGTTCGAGGCCTTGTGTAGCCAGACGATGAACCTGGCTCCACAACTCGAGACTTAGGTGCTATATTGCTTTTCCCACGACCACCTGATGCTCCACCACCACTACCATCATTACCAGCTGGCAATGACCGCCCACGGCCACGACCTCTTCCACCAGACTTCCTCATTGTTTGCAAAACGTAACCAAAGTAACGGTATTTGTTACTGTAAAACAACTTACAAGGTGAACTCTAACTTCCGTAGGATTTAGATATCCTTTTATAGGTGGGTGAGACTGCAAGGAAAATCAGGCACAATGTTACACACTAGGTTTTTTGTGGCACAAAATGAGAAAGATGCCACACACGCAGGACTGTCACTCAAGCACAAATGCCAATATTAATCTCCCACTATTTATTTTTTTTAAGGGAGAATTAAAAAATAAAAAAAAACAGTATTATAGACACTAAGCTTTCTGTGCCCCACAATTTGAGAGACATGGCACACACGACTGGCACTCAAGCACAAATGCCAATATTAATCTCCCACGATTTATTTTTTTTAAGGGAGAATTAAAAGAAAAAAAAAACAGTATTATAGACACTAGGCTTTCTGTGCCCCACAATTTGAGAGAGATGGCACACACGACTGGCACTCAAGCACAAATGCCAATATTAATCTCCCACTATTTTTTTTTTTTAAGTGAGAATTAAAAAACAAAAAAAAACAGTATTATAGACACTAGGCTTTCTGTGCCCCACAATTTGAGAGAGATGGCACACACGACTGGCACTCAAGCACAAATGCCAATATTAATCTCCCACTATTTTTTTTTAAGGGAGAATTTAAAAAAACAAAAACAAAACAGTATTACACACTAGGCTTTCTGTGCCCCACAATTTGAGAGAGATGGAACACACGACTGGCACTCAAGCACAAATGCCAATATTAATCTCCCACTATTTATTTTTTTAAGGGAGAATTAAAAAACAAAAAAACAAAACAGTATTATAGACACTAGGCTTTCTGTGCCCCACAATTTGAGAGAGATGGCACACACGACTGGCACTCAAGCACAAATGCCAATATTAATCTCCCACTATTTTTTTTTTATTTCTGGGAGAATTGGCAAGATATCAGGCCCACTGTTAGACTGTATGTTTTCTGTGCCAGAAAATGAGACACAGATGCCACACACAGGACTGCCACTGATGCAGATTTGCCAATTTTAATCTGCACTAGTGTTGAGCATTCCGATACCGCAAGTATCGGGTATCGGCCGATACTTGCGGTATCGGAATTCCGATACCGAGATCCGATATTTTTGTGGTATCGGGTATCGGTATCGGAGGTGTAAAATAAAGAATTAAAATAAAAAATATTGTTATATTCACCTCTCCGGCGGCCCCTGGAACATCACCGCGAGTCACCGGCGTCCGGCAGGCTTCTTTGTTCAAAATGAGCGCCTTTAGGACCTGCGGAATGACGTCGCGGCTTCTGATTGGTCGCGTGCCGCCCATGTGACCGCCACGCGGCCAATCAGAAGACGCGACGTCATTCCTCAGATAAATTCCTAGAATGAGCGCCTTAAGGACCTGTGGAATGACGTCGCGGCTTCTGATTGGTCGCGTGCCGCCCATGTGACCGCCACGCGACCAATCAGAAGCCGCGACGTCATTCCGCAGGTCCTAAAGGCGCTCATTTTGAACAAAGAAGCCTGCCGGACGCCGGTTCCTCGCGGTGATGTTCCAGGGGCCGCCGGAGAGGTGAATATAACAATATTTTTTATTTTAATTCTTTATTTTACACCTCACTATGGATCCCAGGGCCTGAAGGAGAGTTTCCTCTCCTTCAGATCCTGGGATCCATCAGGATACCTTCCGATACTTGGTGTCCCATTGACTTGTATTGGTATCGGATATCGGTATCGGCGATATCCGATACTTTTCGGGTATCGGCCGATACTATCCGATACCGATACTTTCAAGTATCGGACGGTATCGCTCAAAACTAATCTGCACCCTTTTTTTTTTATTCAGGGAGACTAGTGAATAAATGTGGGCCACTGTATTAGAGTATATTTTCTGTGGCAGAAAGTGGCTTGAAGAGATGTAACGAAAAAAAAAAAAAAAAAAAAGGGACTGTCCTACAATTACTATCTCCCTGCAGTAATCTCAGCAAGGTATGGGCAACAATAACAAGGAGTGGACTGCTGCACAAATTAAATCAAAAGTGTGGACAAACAAACAAGATAGCTGTGCAGAAAGGAAGGAACAACAGGATTTGTGCTTTGAAAAAAGCAGTTGGTTTGCACAGCAGCGTACACACAGCAATGCAGCTATCAGGGAGCCTTCTAGGGCAGCCCAATGAGCTACAGCGCTGAGGAAAAAAAAATGTTGCTTCCACTGTCCCTGCAAACAAAAGGTGGTGTTGGACAGTGGAAATCGCTACAGCACAAGCGGTTTCGGGGTTAATGTACCCTGCCTAACGCTATCCCTGCATCTGACGAAGCGGCAGCAACCTCTCCCTATGCTCGGATCAGCAGCAGTAAGATGGCGGTCGGCGGGAATGCCCCTTTATAGCCCCTGTGATGCCGCAGAAAGCAAGCCAATCACTGCAATGCCCTTCTCTAAGATGGTGGGGACTGAGACCTATGTCATCACGCTGCCCACACTCTGCGTCCACCTTCATTGGCTGAGAAATGTCGCTTTTCGCGTCATTGAAAGGCGACTTTGGCGTGAAAGTCGCGTACCGCATGGTCGACCCCACACAGGGATCGACCAAATGTCGGCGACTTATGAAAATGAACGATCCGTTTCGCTCAACCCTAATCAGGGGCTCTGCAAACGCAGATCATTCCATCTAAGTCTGCATTCCAAACGGCGCTCCTTCCCTTCTGAGCTCTGCCATGCACCCAAACGGTGGTTCCCCCACATATGGGGTATCATCGTACTCAAATTGAACAACAACTTTTGGGGTACAATTCCTCCTGTTACCTTTGAGAAAATACAAAACTGGGGGCTAAAACATCATTTTTGTGGGAAAAAAAGATTTTTTATTTTCACGGCTCTGCGTTATAAACTGTAGTGAAATGCTTGGGGGTTCAAAGTTCTCACAACACATCTAGATAAGTTCCTTGGGGAAGGTCTAGCTTCCAATATGGGATCACTTATGGGGGGTTTCTGCAAACGCAACGTGACCCCAGCAGACCATTCCATCTAAGTCTGCATTCTAAACGGCGCTCCTTCACTTCCAGGCTCTGCCTTGCGCCCAAACGGAGGTTTCCCCCCACATATGGGGTATCAGCGTACTCAGGACAAAGTGAAAACAACTTTTGGGGTCCAATTTGTCCTGTTATCCTTGGGAAAATACAAAACTGGGGGCTAAAAAAATCATTTTTGTGGAAAAAAAAGATTTTTTATTTTCACGGCTCTGCGTTATAAACTGTAGTGAAACACTTGGGGGTTCAAAGTTCTCACAACACATGTAGATAAGTTCATTAGGGGTTCTACTTTCTAAAATGGTGTCACTTGTGGGGGTTTTCACTGTTTAGGCACATCAGGGGCTCTCCAAATGCAACATGGTGTCCTATCTCAAATCCAGTTAATTTTGCATTGAAAAGTCAAACGGCGCTCCTTCCCTTCCGAGCTCTGCCATGCACCCAAACAGTGGTTTACCCCCACATATGGGGTATCAGCATACTCAGGACAAATTGCTCAACAACATTTGTTGTCCAATTTCTCCTGTTACCCTTCTGAAAATAAAACATTGGGGGCGAAAATATCATTTTTGTGAAAAAATATTTTTTTATTTTTACGGTTCTACATTATAAACTTCTGTGAAGCACTTGGTGGGTCAAAGTGCTCACCACACATCTAGATAAGTTCCTTAGGGGGTCTACTTTCCAAAATAGTGTCTCTTGTGTGGGGTTTCTACTGTTTAGGCACATCAGGGGCTCTCCAATAACGACATAGCGTCCTATCTCAATTCCAGCCAATTTTGCATTGGAAAGTCAAACTGCGCTCCTTCCCTTCTGAGCTCTACCATGCATCTAAACAGTGGTTTACCCCCACTATTGGGGTATCAGCGTACTCAGGACAAATTGCTCAACAACTTTTGCTGTCCAATTTCTCCTGTTACCCTTCTGAAAAAAAAAATTGCTGGCAAAAAGATAATTTTTGTGAAAAAATGTGATTTTTTTATTTTTACGGTTCTACATTATAAACTTTTGTGAAGCAACTTGGTGGGTCAAAGTGCTCACCACACATCTAGATAAGTTCCTTAGGGGGTCTACTTTCCAAAATAGTGTCCCTTATGTGAGGTTTCTACTGTTTAGGCACATCAGAGGCTCTCCAAACGCGACATGGCGTTCTATCTCAATTCCAGCCAATTTTGCATTGGAAAGTCAAACGGCGCTCCTTCCCTTCCGAGCTCTACCATGCACGCAAACAGTGGTTTATCTCCACATATGGGGTATCTGCATACTCAGCAAAAATTGTACAACAACTTGTGGGGTCCAATTTCTCCTGTTACCCTTGGTAAAATAAAACAAATTGGATCTGAATTCAATTTTTGTGAAAAAAGTTAAATGTTCATTTTTAAAAAAAATTCCTGTGAAACACCTGAAGCGTTAATAAACTTCTTGAATGTGATTTTGAGCACCTTGAGGGGTGCAGTTTTTAGAATGTTGTCACACTTGGGTATTTTCTATCATATAGACCCCTCAAAGTGACTTCA
This sequence comes from Ranitomeya imitator, assembly GCF_032444005.1. Lineage (NCBI taxonomy): Eukaryota > Metazoa > Chordata > Amphibia > Anura > Dendrobatidae > Ranitomeya > Ranitomeya imitator. The sequence continues at coordinate 734,539,420 of NC_091284.1, read as the reverse complement.
AATGTGATGTGGTCCCTAAAAAAAACGGTTTTGTAAAAATGAGAAATTGCTGGTCAACTTTTAACCCTTATAACTCCCTAACAAAAAAACATTTTTTTTTCAAAATTGTGCTGATATAAAGTAGACATGTGGAAAATGTTACTTATTAAGTATTTTGTGTGACATATCTCTGTGATTTAAGGGCATGAAAACTCAAAGTTGGAAAATTGCAGCATTGTCAACATTTTCACCAAATTTCCATTTTTTTTCACAAATAAACGCAAGTAGTGTCAAGGAAATTTTACCACTAACATGAAGTACAATATGCCATGAGAAAACAATGTCAGAATCACCGGGATCCATGCAAGCGTTCCAGATTTATAACCTCATAAAAGGACAGTGGTCAGAATTGTAAAAATTGGCCCGGTCATTAACATGCAAACCACCCTTGGGAATTATGGGATTAAAGAGAAAAACCTTGCAAATGTGGAGCACGTAAAAGCTTAAGAGCACTGTGAATTTAAAAGTTATTGCTACAAGAGCAAAAAAATATATAAGATGAAAAAAAAGAGAATACTCAATCACTCAAAAACAATGAGAGTCAGATATCATTTTGGTTGTTCCATCCGTTCTAAGACAAGGTTGACAATGAGGTTCAGTTAAATAGGAATTCATTATTTGATAAAACCTATAGAAATATAACTGTTATTTTATTGTAGTGTGCACGTTAAGGATAACGTTCTGAAATTGTACATTTCTGATTCCCATTAATTAATTTCTTTGTGGTCTCCCTAATGCATGAATCTTGTATTTTCTTGATGCAATACCTGCTACTTTCCTGTAATCTACAGTCTTCAATCTTAATAGCTTGACTCCTTCCTTGGAAGATTCACCATGGGAAAATATCTTTTTTGGTGAGTACTCTAATAGCACTGGAAACTTGATGACATTCCACTTTATCTTATTTTCTCGAGAACGAGATTATTGTGCTTGTAGGAGAACTGGGCACCCTTTGGGTTTAGTGGAAAGCGCACAATTCTTCTTTTTCATAAGCATAGGAACTGTAATTCTAAATTAGAATAGAAACTGATGTTCTACCGAATATTGATAAACAAGGAAAAAATAAAAACTTATGTCATTTGGAAATGCAAATAAAATTGGAGACTTTTCAAAACAGCAGAAATGTTAACAAACTTTAGTGCATTTTAGCCTCCAAAAATCCTTTTTTTGGATGACATAGAATTCACTATGTGCATTCATGCGTTAGTGTACGTAGATGAACAATGCTAATGTGACTATAGGCCACAGAACGAACAAATTCACAGGTATGAAATCTCAACTCCTCAGGGATTGTGTATAGGAGAACAGGTAATAATAACCACTTAAGGCTTCTCTCTTAGCCGTGTCAGGCAACTGACATTGATCGAGCAGCCTTCAATGTGTAATTTATATACACTGTAATTCAGGTTTGTAGTCTAGGTGACTTACATTTTCATTCACTATCCTTATTCAACAGGATTTTTAACTTCTTAAAATTGTCTTGGAGATGGATATTACAGGAAAGAGGTACTTCGAAGATAGAATTTAAAGGGAACCTGCCATCACAAAAATGCAGTCCAATCTGCAGGCACTATGTTATAGAGCAGCGGAAGGTAAACTGATTGATAAAAACGTTTAGAGGGAAAAGATTCAGTAAAATCTCTGTTTTCATCATTTAAATCTTTGGGATTTTTGGGCCAGTGGGGGTTCCTATCAGTGACCGACAACTATCTCTTTATGAACACTTATACAAAGGAAGATGTCAGTCACTGTTATGACCACCTCCTGGACCAAACATCCTCAAAAGAGCAGAGGTTTAATCCCTTCACCACCTTGGGTTTTTCCATTTTTGAGTTTGCGTTCATTTTTTGCTCTCCTTTTTCCCAGAGAAATAACTTTTTTTTTTTTGCGTCAATATGGGAGGGTTTGATTTTTGCGTGCGGGGCAGCACGGTGGCTCAGTGGTTAGCACTGCAGCGCTGGAGTCCTGGGTTCAAATCCCACTAAGGACAACATCTGCAAAGAGTTTGTATGTTCTCTCCGTGTTTGCGTGGGTTTCCTCTGGGTTCTCCGGTTTCCTCCCACATATATATAGGAATTTAGATTGTGAGCCCCATTGGGGACAGAGATGATAATGTGTGCAAACTGTAAAGCGCTACGGAATATGTTGGCGCTTTATAAAAATAAAGATTATTATTATTAATTTTGAATGAAATCATTGGTTTTACCATATAATGTACAGGAAAGTGGGGAAAAAGTGCGGTGACATTGCAATAAAAAAGTGCCATTCCACAATTTTTTATTATTATTTTACCATGTTCACTAATTGATAAAACTGACCTGCCACTGTGATTCTCCAGGCCATTATGAGTTTGTAGATACCAAACATGTATAGGTTCTTTTTAACCCCCTTACCCCCGAGGGTGGTTTGCACGTTAATGACCGGGCCAATTTTTTAAATTCTGACCACTGTCAATTTATGAGGTAATAACTCTGAAATGCTTCAACGAATCCAGGTGATTCTGAGAATGTTTTTTCGTGACATATTGTACTTCACGATAGTGGTAAAATTTCTTCAGTATGACATGCTTTTGTTTGTGAAAAAAAACAGATATTTGGTGAAAATTTCGCAATTTTCCAAAATTTAACTTTTATGCCCTTAGATATGTTACACAAAATAGTTAATAAATAACATTTCTCACATGTCTACTTTACATCAGCACAATTTTGGAACAATTTTTTTTGTTTTGTTAGGAAGCGATAAGGGTTAAAAATTGATCAGCAATTTTTCATTTTTCTAACAAAATTTATAAAACCATTATTTTTAAGGGACCACCTCACATTTGAAATCACTTTGAGGGGTCTATATCACAGAAGATACCCAAAAGTGACACCCATCTAAAAACTGCACCCCTCAAGGTGCTGAAAACCACATTCAAGAAGTTAGTTAATCCTTCAGGTGCTTCACAGGAATTTTTTGAAAAAAGAATAGCATTTAACTTTTTTTCACAAAAAATTGACTTCTGATCCAAATGTTTTTTACTTTGACTGGGTTAGCAGGAAAAATGGACCCCAATATTTATTGTGTAATTTCTCCTGAACATGCCAATACCCCATATGAGGGAGAAAACCACTATTTGGGCGCACGGCGGAGCTCAGGAAGGGAAGGAGCGCCATTTGACTTTTTGAATGTAAAATTTCCAGGAATCATTAGCGAACGTTGGTCCATTTGGAGAGCTTTTGATGTGCCTAACAACAGTGTAAATGAGAGACGAGAAGCTGCAATCATCCGATCGCCTGTGCTGCACATAACAGGGCTTTAGAGAGAGAGATAGATAGATAGATAGATAGATAGATAGATAGATAGATAGATAGATTAGATACACATATATATATAAATACTAGCTATTGAACCCGTTTGACACCCGGGTGGCGACCATTTATATTGGTATATGGTCCCCATCCTATCATGTGCTGCTCCCATCCTGCGCCCCGTTTAAATCAGTGATGGCAACAGACACTGTAGCGGTATTGAGTCGAAAGTGGCTGCCTTGCTCCACAGACGTGTGTTATATATTCTTTAGAAAGTTACTTGGTAGCTTTGCTGATGTATTGTATAGTGTAGCTATTCTTACACATGCTCCTGATATCTGTAACAAAATCATTAATGTGGGCGGAAATGCCACGACATCATGAGAGGGCGGGATTGTGACACAGTAATCGGCACCTGTGCAGTCCGCGCAGCAGTGTCTCTTCAGATGTATATAAGTAATGTCATGAGGGCGGAATCGTGTCCACCGTGTCCCCACAGCCCCTGATTCCAGCCCATAAAAGCCGGAAAGCGCAGACTGCACAGGCGGCGATTCCGGGAGCAGGGGGACATTCATGCGCCGGAATCAGGGGGCATAAGCATTTGCTGTGGCATGATCTGCTGCAACGTCATGAAGGCGGGATCGTGTCCACCGTGTCCCACGCCCCCTGATTCCGGGAGCAGCAGGACATTTATGGGCCAGAATCAGGGGGCGTGGAGACACTGTGGGGGTGGAAACTAAGTGATATGGGCGGGATTGTGACACAGATTTCAGCGCCAGCGCAGTCTGTGCTTTCTGGCGCCATTTTTTTTTCAATGCGGACACTGTGTCTATAATCTAACACTAGGAGCGTCGCGCTTGCGCAGTCTATAAAGGCTTCGGACAGAGTGACGCTCCTACCATTATATTATAGATGTGAGTGAGATATATAGTCATTGCTTTGTGTGTGTAGTTGTAGTTTACTGTACATGTTTTTTTTTACCAAATAAATTCTTTTCGGAAAATGGTGTCCTCCATATCCTTTGAAAAGCTGGCAATTCATCTGCCACATACAGTAAAATCACAGCGTGACCCCACAAAATATAATATACAGGATAGATATATACACATAAAATAGATAGACATACAGATGTCAGTGACATATGGAATTAGTGCAGTTCAACTCACTAACTTCAGCTCGAGCGCTGTGGGAAAGGTTATAACGGCACTCACGCTGATGTGAGTTGTACTGAGTTCATTGGCTGTGTACTCCCAGGACCTTTCTGATGTCACTGTGACATTAGTGAGGTGAAAGCAGTTCACCATGAGCGACTGAACTGAGCAAGCATGAACAGCTCAGTGTTTCTGCTGGATGAAAGGCTGTATAGTCGCATCATGCAACAATGCAGCCTGCCTGTTATGGCTGGCAATCAAGCAACACAGCGTGCAGTAATCAGCGCACATACAGAGATCTGGCAATAACCAAAAACAACAGGACGAGCTCTGAGACGTGGAATCTCCGTAGACCGCAGTACCCGATCTATCCTCACACAACTATAAGCAGCAGTGGACTGCGCCCATCACTACCCACGCAACTCGGCACCGCCCGAGGAGCTGACCAGCCCGAAGACAGAAATACAAGCCCGACCTACCCCAGAGAAACACCCCAAAGGAATAGGCAGCCCCCCACACACAACGACTGCCAGCAAGACGAAAAGACAAACGTAGGAACGAAATAGATTCAGCAAAGTGAGGCCCGATACCCTAGACAGAGCGAGGACAGCAAAGAGAACCATGCAGTCTACAAAAAACCCCAAAACGAAAACCACGCAAAGGGGCAAAAAGACCCACCGCGCCGAACCAACAGCACGGCGGCGCACCCCCCTGCCTCCCAGAGCCCCCAGCAAAAGTTAATAGCAAGCTGGACAGAAAAAACAGAAAACAACTAGAAGCACCTATCTAGCAGAGCAGCAGGCCCAAGGAAAGATGCAGTAGCTCAGATCCAACACTGGAACATTGACAAGGAGCAAGGAAGACAGACTCAGGTGGAGCTAAATAGCAAGGCAGCCAACGAGCTCACCAAAACACCTGAGGGAGGAAGCCCAGAGACTGCAATACCACTTGTGACCACAGAAGTGAACTCAGCCACAGAATTCACAACAGTACCCCCCCCTTGAGGAGGGGTCACCGAACCCTCACCAGAACCCCCAGGCCGACCAGGATGAGCCACATGAAAGGCACGAACAAGATCTGGGGCATGGACATCAGAGGCAAAAACCCAGGAATTATCTTCCTGAGCATAACCCTTCCATTTGACCAGATACTGGAGTTTCCGTCTAGAGACACGAGAATCCAAAATCTTCTCCACAATATACTCCAATTCCCCCTCCACCAAAACAGGGGCAGGAGGCTCCACAGATGGAACCATAGGTGCCACGTATCTCCTCAACAACGACCTATGGAATACATTATGTATGGAAAAGGAGTCTGGGAGGGTCAGACGAAAAGACACCGGATTGAGAATCTCAGAAATCCTATACGGACCAATAAAACGAGGTTTAAATTTAGGAGAGGAAACCTTCATAGGAATATGACGAGAAGATAACCAAACCAGATCCCCAACACGAAGTCGGGGTCCCACACGGCGTCTGCGATTAGCGAAAAGCTGAGCCTTCTCCTGGGACAAGGTCAAATTGTCCACTACCTGAGTCCAGATCTGCTGCAACCTGTCCACCACAGAATCCACACCAGGACAGTCCGAAGACTCAACCTGTCCTGAAGAGAAACGAGGATGGAACCCAGAATTGCAGAAAAATGGAGAGACCAAGGTAGCCGAGCTGGCCCGATTATTAAGGGCGAACTCAGCCAACGGCAAAAATGACACCCAATCATCCTGGTCAGCGGAAACAAAACATCTCAGATATGTTTCCAAGGTCTGATTGGTTCGTTCGGTCTGGCCATTAGTCTGAGGATGGAAGGCCGAGGAGAAAGATAGGTCAATGCCCATCCTACCACAAAAGGCTCGCCAGAACCTCGAGACAAACTGGGAACCTCTGTCAGAAACAATATTCTCAGGAATGCCATGTAAACGAACCACATGCTGGAAGAACAAAGGCACCAAATCAGAGGAGGAAGGCAATTTAACCAAGGGCACCAGATGGACCATTTTAGAAAAGCGATCACAGACCACCCAAATGACCGACATTTTTTGAGAAACGGGAAGGTCAGAAATGAAATCCATCGAAATATGTGTCCAAGGCCTCTTCGGGACCGGCAAGGGCAAAAGCAACCCACTGGCACGTGAACAGCAGGGCTTAGCCCTAGCACAAATTCCACAGGACTGCACAAAAGCACGCACATCCCGTGACAGAGACGGCCACCAGAAGGATCTAGCAACCAACTCCCTGGTACCAAAGATTCCTGGATGACCGGCCAGCACCGAACAATGAAGTTCAGAGATAACTTTACTAGTCCACCTATCAGGGACGAACAGTTTCTCGGCCGGACAACGATCAGGTTTATTAGCCTGAAATTTCTGCAACACTCTCCGCAAATCAGGGGAGATGGCAGACACAATGACTCCTTCCTTGAGGATACTCGCCGGCTCAGATAACCCCGGAGAGTCGGGCACAAAACTCCTAGACAGAGCATCCGCCTTCACATTTTTAGAGCCCGGAAGGTATGAAATCACAAAATCAAAACGAGCAAAAAATAACGACCAACGGGCCTGTCTAGGATTCAAGCGCTTGGCAGACTCAAGATAAGTAAGGTTCTTATGATCAGTCAAAACCACCACGCGATGCTTAGCACCCTCAAGCCAATGACGCCACTCCTCGAATGCCCACTTCATGGCCAGCAACTCTCGGTTGCCCACATCATAATTACGCTCAGCAGCAGAAAATTTCCTGGAAAAGAAAGCACATGGTTTGAACACTGAGCAACCAGAACCTCTCTGTGACAAAACCGCCCCTGTACCAATCTCAGAAGCATCAACCTCGACCTGGAACGGAAGAGAAACATCAGGTTGACACAACACAGGGGCACAGCAAAAACGACGCTTCAACTCCTGAAAAGCTTCCACGGCAGCAGAAGACCAATTAACCAAATCAGCACCCTTCTTGGTCAAATCGGTCAATGGTCTGGCAATGCTAGAAAAATTACAGATGAAGCGACGATAAAAATTAGCAAAGCCCAGGAATTTCTGCAGACTTTTTAGAGATGTCGGCTGAGTCCAATCCTGGATGGCCTGAACCTTAACCGGATCCATCTCGATAGTAGAAGGGGAAAAGATGAACCCCAAAAATGAAACTTTCTGCACACCGAAGAGACACTTTGATCCCTTCACGAACAAGGAATTAGCACGCAGTACCTGGAAAACCATTCTGACTTGCTTCACATGAGACTCCCAATCATCTGAGAAGATCAAAATGTCATCCAAGTAAACAATCAAGAATTTATCCAGATACTCACGGAAAATGTCATGCATAAAAGACTGAAAAACAGATGGAGCATTGGCAAGTCCGAACGGCATCACCAGATACTCAAAATGACCCTCGGGCGTATTAAATGCCGTTTTCCATTCATCTCCCTGCCTGATTCTCACCAGATTATACGCACCACGAAGATCAATCTTAGTAAACCAACTAGCCCCCTTAATCCGAGCAAACAAGTCAGAAATCAATGGCAAGGGATACTGAAACTTAACAGTGATCTTATTAAGAAGGCGGTAATCAATACACGGTCTTAGCGAACCATCCTTCTTGGCTACAAAAAAGAACCCTGCTCCCAATGGTGACGACGATGGGCGAATATGTCCCTTCTCCAGGGACTCCTTCACATAACTGCGCATAGCGGTGTGTTCAGGTACGGACAAATTAAATAAACGACCCTTAGGGAATTTACTACCAGGAATCAAATCGATAGCACAATCACAATTCCTATGCGGAGGTAGGGCATCAGACTTGGACTCTTCAAATACATCCTGAAAGTCCGACAAGAACTCTGGGATGTCAGAAGGAATGGATGACAAAATAGACAAAAATGGAACATCACCATGTACTCCCTGACAACCCCAGCTGGTTACCGACATAGAGTTCCAATCCAATACTGGATTATGGGTTTGTAGCCATGGCAACCCCAACACGACCACATCATGCAAATTATGCAGTACCAGAAAGCGAATAACTTCCTGATGTGCAGGAGCCATGCACATGGTCAGCTGGGCCCAGTACTGAGGCTTATTCTTGGCCAAAGGTGTAGCATCAATTCCTCTCAACGGAATAGGACACCGCAAAGGCTCCAAGAAAAATCCACAACGTTTAGCATAATCCAAATCCATCAGATTCAGGGCAGCGCCTGAATCCACAAACGCCATGACAGAATACGATGACAAAGAGCACATTAAGGTAATGGACAAAAGGAATTTGGACTGTACAGTACCAATAACGGCAGAGCTATCGAACCGCCTAGTGCGTTTAGGACAATTAGAAATAGCATGAGTAGAATCACCACAATAGAAACACAGTCTGTTCAGACGTCTGTGTTCTTGCCGTTCTACTTTAGTCATAGTCCTGTCGCACTGCATAGGCTCAGGTTTACTCTCAGACAATACCGCCAGATGGTGCACAGATTTACGCTCGCGCAAGCGACGACCGATCTGAATGGCCAAGGACATAGACTCATTCAAACCAGCAGGCATAGGAAATCCCACCATTACATCCTTAAGAGCTTCAGAGAGACCCTTTCTGAACAAAGCCGCTAGTGCAGATTCATTCCACAGAGTGAGTACTGACCACTTCCTAAATTTCTGACAATATACTTCTACATCATCCTGACCCTGGCATAAAGCCAGCAGATTTTTCTCAGCCTGATCCACTGAATTAGGCTCATCGTAAAGCAATCCCAGCGCCTGGAAAAATGCATCAACATTACTCAATGCAGAATCTCCTGGTGCAAGAGAAAACGCCCAGTCCTGTGGGTCGCCGCGCAAAAAAGAAATAATAATCAAAACCTGTTGAATAGGATTACCAGAAGAATGAGGTTTCAAGGCCAAAAATAGCTTACAATTATTTCTGAAGCTCAGGAACTTAGTTCTGTCACCAAAAAACAAATCAGGAATCGGAATTCTTGGTTCTAGCATCGATTTCTGATCAATAGTATCTTGAATCTTTTGTACATTTACAACGAGATTATCCATTGAGGAGCACAGAGCCTGAATATCCATGTCCACAGCTGTGTCCTGAAGCACTCTAATGTCTAGGGGAAAAAAAAGACTGAAGACAGAGCTAAGAAAAAAAAATGATGTCAGGATTTCTTTTTTCCCTCTATTGGGAATCATTGGTGGGGCTCCTTGTACTGTTATGGCTGGCAATCAAGCAACACAGCGTGCAGTAATCAGCGCACATACAGAGATCTGGCAATAACCAAAAACAACAGGACGAGCTCTGAGACGTGGAATCTCCGTAGACCGCAGTACCCGATCTATCCTCACACAACTATAAGCAGCAGTGGACTGCGCCCATCACTACCCACGCAACTCGGCACCGCCCGAGGAGCTGACCAGCCCGAAGACAGAAATACAAGCCCGACCTACCCCAGAGAAACACCCCAAAGGAATAGGCAGCCCCCCACACACAACGACTGCCAGCAAGACGAAAAGACAAACGTAGGAACGAAATAGATTCAGCAAAGTGAGGCCCGATACCCTAGACAGAGCGAGGACAGCAAAGAGAACCATGCAGTCTACAAAAAACCCCAAAACGAAAACCACGCAAAGGGGCAAAAAGACCCACCGCGCCGAACCAACAGCACGGCGGCGCACCCCCCTGCCTCCCAGAGCCCCCAGCAAAAGTTAATAGCAAGCTGGACAGAAAAAACAGAAAACAACTAGAAGCACCTATCTAGCAGAGCAGCAGGCCCAAGGAAAGATGCAGTAGCTCAGATCCAACACTGGAACATTGACAAGGAGCAAGGAAGACAGACTCAGGTGGAGCTAAATAGCAAGGCAGCCAACGAGCTCACCAAAACACCTGAGGGAGGAAGCCCAGAGACTGCAATACCACTTGTGACCACAGAAGTGAACTCAGCCACAGAATTCACAACACCTGCCATCTAGATGTAGAAGACCTAGATGCATCGAGGGACAAACAGATTATTATATTCTCGTTGGACAGATGAGGAATATGGTTGGTTATTATTTTAATTCTATTACAGGGGACATTAGCTAGCGTGCACTGGGCGATGAAATGAGTATGGTTTAATTTAGATTCATTAAAGGAGTTTGTGTCATTCTTTCAATTTAAGGACTTTATTCAGGGTGTCTATTTTTTATACCATATCACAATGGGGTTAGTAATGGGGCATCTTATAGACCTCTCTCCATTACTAAACTCTGGGTTTAATATCACCTGACAATGCAAAGGTGACATCAACACCCCCAACTATCACCCCACTTGCCACCTCACCAGGGCAAGTTGAAAAGGGAGGCTAAGTGCCATTTTCTGAATGTGCATTTTCTGCGGTGGCTGAGAGCTGATGTTTTTAGTCTGGGAGGGAGCCAATATCCATGGCTCCTTCCTAAGCTATTAATATTAATCAGCAGCTGTCTGCCTAGCCTTTGCTGGTTATTAATTATAGGGGGACCCTGCATCATTTTGGGGGGTCCCCCATTTTTAATTGAATAACCATTAAAGGCTTAGTATACAACTATGAACTGATATTGATAGCCTTGGAAGCTTCATGGGTTTTATCCCCTCCCAGGCTATAAACTGCCCCAGCTGCTTACTGTCCTTCTAATTGGTTAATAAAATGTCGGGGGATCAGAAAATAATTTAGTATGCAAAGAAATACATGTACAGTAAGTTACACAAGCACTGTACTAATTATACATGTGACTGAAATCTTTATATCTATGCCTATATATATCTATTCTGTTCTGTTGGGTCACACTGTGATTTTACTGTACGCAGCAGATGAATTGCCGGCTTTTCAAAGAACATCAGTGTGTAAAAATTGGATGGCACTCACATGGTCCAAGTGTCGTGCAATTTTTTTTTCACACCCATTGGTGAATCTTGTCTTTGATACGAGGATAATTGCAGCATGTTGCGATTTTTTTTCTCAGTCTGATTTCAACTAAGAAGAAAATCGAAGATGAGCTGTGACTCATAGATTGACATTGGTCAGAGACAGAGTGCAATCGGATTTTTTATTCCTCGTAGATGAGTATGATCCCTCATAGTTTAAAACTGACAGACATAGTACATAGTGGTATAAGTGGTATATGATTCAATCAATTATGGGCTCAAGTTAAATCCTATAAGGGGACAAAAATGGAAAAAGAAAAGTTAAATAGTTCAGAAAAACCATAAATGAGATATCCACAGTTATAAAATAATACTTTTTTCCTTTTAGAAAATAAATTAAGGAAAAATCTATAATATAAGGCTGGGAGCGTCACTCTGTCCAACGCCTTTATAGACTGCGCAAGCGCCGGCGCAGTCTGGACCCGTCAGAGTGACGCACCCAGGAGATCGCGGTATGCGTAAGCACTGAACGCACACCGCGATCTCCAATGGAGAAGCAGGGACGTGGCAGAAGGGTGAGTATAAGCTATATTCATCTGTCCCGCTCCAGCGCTGCACGTCGCTCCATCTTTCAGGTCCTCTGCCTGTGACGTTCACAGTTCAGAGGGCGCTTAATGCGCGCAGCCCTCTGACTGAACAGTCACAGCCAGAGGACCTGGAACATGGAGAGGCACGCAGCGCTGGATCAGGGCCAGGTGACTATAGCAAGTGTCGAGGGCCTGAGCTAGAGGCGACTCCGGCACCTGACCCCCACAGCGCGCCAGTGTCCCCGCCTGCTCAGCCCCCCCCAGCACTCGGCGCCCAGCGACGATAGGTGAGTATGTTATTTTTTTTTATATATCACAGCAGTGTACGGGGCATATACTATGGAGCATCTTATGGGGGCCATAAACCTTTATGGAGCAGTGTACGGGGCATATACTATGGAGCATCTTATGGGGGCCATAAACCATAATGCAGCAGTGTATGGGGCATATACTATGGAGCATCTTATGGGGGCCATAAACCTTTATGGAGCAGTGTACGGGGCATATACTATGGAGCATGTTATGGGGGCCATAAACCTTTATGGAGCACTGTACGGGGCATATACTATGGAGCATCTTATGGGGGCCATAAACCTTTATGGAGCAGCATACGGGGCATATACTATGGAACATCTTATGGGGGCCATCAACCATAATGCAGCAGCATACAGGGCATATACTATGGAGCATCTTATGGGGGCCATAAACCATAATGGAGCAGCATATGAGGCATATACTATGGAGCATCCTATGGGGGCCATCAACCATAATGGAGCAGCATATGAGGCATATACTATGGAGCATCTTATGGGGGCCATCAACCATGATGGAGCAGCATATGAGGCATATACTATGGAGCATCTTATGGGGGCCATCAACCATAATGGAGCAGCATACGGGGCATATACTATGGAGCATCTTATGGGGGCCATCAACCATAATGGAGCAGCGTATGGGGAATATGGATGGGAGCAGCAAATTACAGAACGATGGCGCAGGATGGGAGCAGCACATGACAGAATAGGGGCGCAGGATGGGAGCAGCACATGACAGAATAGGGCAGCACATGACAGAATGGGGGTGCAGGATGGCAGCAGCACATGACAGAACGGGGGTGCAGGATGGAAGCAGCACATGACAGAACGGGGGCGCAGGATGGGTGCAGCACATGACAGGATGGGGGAGCAAGATGGAGCAGCACATGACAGAATGGGGGCGCAGGATGGGAGCAGCACATGACAGGATGGGGGCGCAGGATGGGAGCAGCAAATGACAGAATGGAGGCGCAGGATGGGTGCAGCACATGTCAGAATGGAGGAGCAGGATGGGTGCAGCACATGTCAGAATGGGGGCGCAGGATGGGAGCAGCACATGTCAGAATGGGGGCGCAGGATGGAGCAGCACATGACAGGATGGTGACGCAGGATGGAGCAGCACATGACAGGATGGGGAACGCAGGATGGAGCAGCACATACCAGGATGGAGACCATATACCAATATAAATGCTCGCCACCCAGGCGTAGAACAAGTTCAATAGCTAGTTAAATATATGAAAAAAATTACACCATAAAAAAGAAGAAACATTATCAGAAAAGCCAAATCAGAATCTCAGTTTGCCAAATCAGTTCTCATACTTTGCAGTGGCGAGGGACAATAGCCCGAAACACCGTGTCTTCAAATTGAGATTCTGATTTGGCTTTTATCCTAAGTCATAGTACAAGAATTGAAGGGTTGATTGTGACTTCCAACAGGTGGCGCTGTAGAGTTCAAGTCTGCTTTCTCCCTGAAGAGGCAATTTTCATATTAAATTTCCCAGACAAGCATTGCACGGTGAATAAGCCTCCTTACCTTGACAAGCCAGAACTGGTATGTCACTCTTCACAAGGAGAAACGTTATCCCTTAGTCCCCAGTCCAGAGCCTCTCATCTAGCCAAATCAGTTCTCATACTTTGCACTGACAATGGCCAATAGCCCAAATCACCGTGTTTGCGAATTGAGATTCTGATTTGCCAGAGTGTGATCTGAGTATGATGAGAGTATAATATGATCAGATCACCTGTGTGTGGTAGAAATACTCACTGGCTATGAGCGCAGACCATGGGGTGATCATAGCAATCTACCACTAACAACCATAGTATTACGCCCAATGTCAGAAAGGTGTTAATAAAGTGTTTTATTTGGGATGCGTACAACTTATTGATTATTTTTAATAAATTGCTTGTTTCTGCTCATCTCCTTCCCAATAAAGGAATAAAGTTAATACATAAATCACTTGTTCCAAAATTGGTATCAATGAAAACTTCAAACAATCCAGCAACAAGCAAGCCAGTATGAAGCTAAATAGTGTGCAAATTATAAAATTGTTTAGGCTCTTAGAATGCGGTGAAGAAAAAATATTGTTGTGTCCCTGCATCCTAAAAGCGAAACTGTCACCATGTTTTTATTACCTCGCCTGAGAGTAGTATATTGTAAGGGCAGTGACCCTGATTCCAGTCATGTGTCACTTACTGGGCTGCTTGCAGTCATTTTGATAACATCACGGTTTTATCTGCTGCAGATCTTCCAGTTCTCTGAATGCCGAGCACTGTATAACCCACCCACAACCGCCTCAAAGTACATTGGGCATAGGCAGGAAGCAAGCAATCAGGTGGGGGCGGGGTTACACAGAGCTCATGAATATGGAGGACTACATGGCAGCAGGATTACTAGTCCTCTAGTGATAATCTCCTGCTAATAAAGCAGTGAGTTTATCTAAAACTTCAGCAAGCACCCCTGTAAGTGTCATACCACTGGAATCAGGGTCTGTGTCTATACTTTATGCTGCTCTCGGATTACCTGGCAAAAATTTGGAAACAGATTCCCTTTAAGAAGTTAAAATAGGAGATAAACCAGTAGGGTAAAAAGGCAAAACAAAACACTCTACTTGTTATCCATGAATTTCCTGTCAATTAATCAGCATGGATAAAACTATCAAGCCAAGTAATCATATGGAGTACACGATTGTAAATTTTACATCTCAACACAAGCCATCATGGGTTATTTATTCATAACACACTATCAGATTATTCTTTACCGTTGCCATATGGTTACAGTGAGGACACAAGACACAGATACTGTACAGAACAGTATCTGTGTTATACAATTCCTGAACAAAGTAGCTAGAAGTTTTCTGAGAACTATTTACAGAATTTATCTCCAACTTTCAGAGTGAATAGGTGCGGAGCTCGGAGCTTATTAAATTAGTCTCTTGGAGCAACAATCAATTTCAACCTTTTAAGTAGCAGCAAGATTCATATAGATCCTTTTACTGTCCACAATAGCACGACCTGCAATATATTAAACCGCTATATCAAAATATCACCTTGGTTACTCTATTCTTCCAATCATCAAGAACATCTGACCTCCATTCAAAACAGTGCTTGGGGAACTCGTTTCTCCACTAATTAACGCTCTTCAGCTTTCCTAGAACTTGGGGTTTACTTTACACTCTTGGCAAAATAACTAATATTGGTTATAATATTAAGCCAAGCTTTGAGTCTGCCGGGCAGTGCATGACAAAGTTGGTTAAAGTCTTCATTGATCACCAAATCTACAATCATATATTAACTCTGACTAGTGGATATCACGCCATTGTTTGTTGCCCGTTTAAGTTAACCTTGAACATTTGTTGATCAATCTCACCAATACTTTGGCGATCTGCCAGAAATTTCATGTCTTAGGCTGATCGAGCCATTTTTGCTGGGATCAACAACCAATCTGAGATCTAGGCTCATCTTTACATCCAAGTTTTCTTTTGCCTTCCTTGCATCTTAATAAAAAAAAGTAATACAGATTACCAGTATTGTGCCATTTATTTTCATACTTCCAATGCATATTTGTGTCTCCAAGGTTACAGACTACTAACAAACCATGTGTAGTCTGATCCTGTAGCTTTCTGGCTATCCATCGTGCATGGCTATCATTTTTGGTATGGTGCACAAGTTTCCAGAGCAATCGCAACATTCAAATGTATCTACATATACAGCTCTGGCAAAAATTAAGAGACCACTGCAAAATGTTCATTTTGTCTGATTTTTCTCTTTATAGGTATATTTTTGAGTAAAATGTAAATTGTTCCTTTAGTCTATAAACTTCTGACATTATATTTTGTGGGGTGCTGCATTATACCCTATGAGGGGGGCGGGGGCTACTTTATATTCTATGAGGGGGCTACATTATACTCTATGAGGGGGCTACTTTATATTCTATGAGGGGGCTACTTTATATTCTATGAGGGGGCTACATTATACTCTATGAGGGGGCTACTTTATATTCTATGAGGGGGCTACTTTATATTCTATGAGGGAGGCTACATTATATTCTATGACGGGGCTACTTTATTTTCTGAGGGGGCTACATTATATTCTATGAGGGGGCTACCCCAACCCCTGCTTCATAATTAAGACATGCACTACCTTATATTATACCCTGATATTAGCATGTTTTACCGCACAATTGGTAGCTACATTGTGGGCCCCAAGAATGATTTTCTCTGGTGGGCCCAAGGTGCTCAAGTCCGACGCTGCTTATAGATATGATATGTGTTAGGACTGGCGGAACGCACCAAATAATAATTAGAGAGGATATGAGTTGTGTTCACAGTCCAGGGTCCACCGTGCAGAAAGGACACCTGCTGCTCGGTAATGGCGGACTAGATGGCGGTATAATGTGAATACACACATGGGTTAGCTTCACCCAGTATGAAGGAAGCGAACCCTGTTACGTCACAGGGCCGCAATACCGCACAAAGAACGCAAGCAAAGAGTCACAGAACTCTGTCCCAAGACTCGGAGAAAGAGTTCCTCTAGACCTCTTACGCTCGACACCGTTACTGTGGTGTCAGGGATAGAACTGAACTAATAATAATAATTTATCACACAAGAGTGCGCACAACGCTCTGGCGGATGGCACTAACCACCCTAACCAGGGTCAGGAAAGCGTACGGCGCCGCACTGGCGATCGCGGCTGAGAGACGCTGAATTGTGTGCTGGATGTACAGAGTAGCACTGTCTGGCGTTAGGTAGCTTCCACCATTCGCGAGCAGGCAACAACACTAGGGATGGGAATGATTCGGAGCTTTCATCCATCGACAGGCATTCATCTACACACACACAAGAGTAGCTTTAGGGAGGGGGTCTTGTACAAGCCTGCAAATCTGCAGACCCTCCATTACTTTATTTTGTTGGTATATCTTGTGTGGAACAGTTGGAGTCATTTAACACTGCGCCCATTGTTTTTGTCTAGAGCTGTTGTAGATAGACACACTATGTATTCACATGCAAATGGCTATTTCTAACATTTTAACCCTTTAGGGATTGGATATTTAGCTCCTTGGGTTCTTGAAATGCTGTTCATATAGATACCATTACTGTATATATTAGTTTGTACCTTTTTGGGAGTATTTCAGGTGGTGGGCTCCATTATGAGCCACTAGATAACATGTCATGTCACATGTGTGACTACTTTTAAATGTTTTTAACCTTTGCTGTGTGTTTTTTGTGTCTAATAAAAATTTGAGATTTGTATGCTGATCTCATACCTCAGGTGATCCCCTATATGTGATCTATCTCTTTGCCTTCTTTTTTATATGGTCCAATAGGAGCCGCAACAGGACCTGAGCATGTGACCCGTGACCTCCAATGGGAGGTTGTCCCGTGGGCATGCTCAGTATGAGAAAAGCAGGACTAAGTCCCAGAAAGGCCTGCTTGCTGCTGATCAGTACTGGCTACAAAGGCAGAGCCTGGAAAGGCAGCAGTAACCATTCGCACAGAATCAGCTTGAGCCAGACCCTGGGACCGAAATCTCTGGGCAGGTTCCACTGCGACTGGAGGAGAATGGGAGACCGCAGCGGTCATGGTTTGAGATTCCCCCTGTGCAGCGGAGGGAACTTGACACCTAACAATATGTGGCTCCCTTATTTATGTACCCTTGATCTTTTAAGACTCTAGCAAAACTCCTGGTCTGTCACCCAGGAGACACAAAGCTCTGTATAGGTGCTGTGCACACAACACAACAGGATTTCAAAGATTGATTCTCTTTTTATCTAACACAGTAGAACAGTAAAAAATTGGTTGCAAAGATGGATATATACGATAAAATATAGCACTACAGAGGCTGAAGAGTCCTGCTGTACAAATGTCCTACCAAAAACAATGGATCCATAAAAGCTTTTAAGCCTTAAAAGTGGCATAAAAGCTTGAAAAGTTGTGCAAAAAAAGAATGACGTTTGGCGTTTTTATGCTATTTTGGATCAAAAAGCTCTATCAAAAAGGGTAGAACTGGGGAAGAGAAAGGGCAAGACATGCATTTCTGGCATGGGAGGAGGAGACACATGCCACACAGAAGGAGCACCGCATGCACCTTTTAATGAATTGCACTACGCCAGTCTTGATGAATTGGCCACAATAATTCTTAAAAATACATATATGTGACTCAGTATTAACACAATATTTACAAATAGAGAAAATTAAAAAAGAGTTAAGATTTCTTTAACCCCTTTTACTACATATGACATATATTTACATCATATGTTGTATCCATGACTTTGATGCAGGCAAACACGCTGAGCCGCCATCTTTTTCAGCACATTATGGCTGATTTAATCAGTCACCATGTGCCTTTAACTGGCAAGGGTGCAGCAGTGCTGCTAACCAGTTAAATCCCACTGACAATCACTGACAGCGGGATTTAAAATGTGCTGTCTGGAAGTGCATCATTCATCCTGCCCATTGGCGCCCCTGTGACATGATTGCGGGGAGCTAATGGGTTGTCATGACATCTGAGGTCCGCTCATTACCATGGTGCCCATCATTACAATGTGTATATCTCATGATACATTCTTATAGTCACCAGACCACTGAAGCCAATCACTAGATGCAGTTGTCCATGTACCATGCTCTGGATCCGTGGGTGTACCGGAAGATGAATATGCCACCATTTTTTATTTTAAGCTCATCAATGCCTTGAAATTTTTTTTTTCTAGACCGGACAACTCTTTTAACACTTATCTCATTAGTACACAGCAGTAGACAGCTTATATAACGTTACAGATTTTATTGTTGCAAGTGTGAAGGATATGTAATTTAGCTTCATAGCTTTGAGGAGGGAAAATTCCATTTAACAAGCTCTCACTTGTCATCAACTAGAGAATTATGTCAGTGACAGGGATAAACATCAGAGTCTAATTTTGTTTTTGGCTGTGCTTTCCTCTTGTCTGTATTCTTTTTTTCGCTTGTGATCTTCTTATCTCATACATTTCATCTGTGTGTCAAACTCCCCCAAAGAACAACAGTGTTTAGAGTTCTTGTAACATGCTGTAAGTTAAATGATCTGAAATGCAATAATTTGAAACATACAGAGTTGCCACTATTCTTTGTTTGCTGAATTATTAGGAAAAAGATAACCTTTCACAACGATTTAGGTACGTAACCCAGAAGCATGTTTCTATACTTTTTATTGCTATATTACTAAATGTTCCCTATACAGAGTGATTCAAAAAGATTGGTGCAAAATTAAATTCTTGAAGTTAAGGAACCATCAGTGGTAAATGGCCAATGACTGCAAATCAAAGCAAAATTGGCTTATTTGCCAATAGTCGCCAATAACAGCACAGTTTCCATTTTCAATAGCCAAATTAAAAATGTGAGTTCATAATAATAATAATCTTTGTATTGCGCCAACATATTCCGCAGCGCATTACAATTCAATAGTCCATATGCAAGTCATAAGTAACAACATTGAAAATAATACAATAATTAAAGCAAGATAATGATGACCCTGCCCATAAGAGCTTACAGTCTACAATGAAGTGGGGGTGACACAAAGTAGAGGTGCTTATTTACAATGATGGTCCAGCTATTTTGAGGGAATGGGGGATAAGCTACCCGAGCTAGTCGCCAGCCAATATTTGTAATGCTTTTGGGTGCGGTCGAGTTTAATGGAGAGATATTTTATGGGCTATATGTTTATATAAAAGGACTTTGATTAGGGAACGTGATAGACCGCTCTAAACAAATGTGTTTTTAGGGAGCACCTAAAACTGTATAAGTTGTGGATGGTCCTAATATCTTGGGGTAGAGCATTCCAGAGTATTGGCGCAACTCAAGAGAAGTCTTGGAGACGGGAGTGGGAGGTACGGATTAAAGCAGAGGTTAGTGGAAAGTCGCTTGAAGAGCGTAGCAAGCGGTTAGGACGATAAACAGAAATGAGGAAAGAAAATGTAGGGGGGTGCTGCACTGTGGAGAGCTTTGTGGGTGAGAACAAGCAGTTTAAATTGGATCCTATAATGTATGGGCAGCCAGTGCAATGACTGGCAAAGAGCGGACGCGTGCGAGTACCGATTAGCCTGATAGATGACCCTAGCTGCTGCATTAAGGATGGACTGGAGAGGGGAAAGTCAAGTGAGGGAGAGGCCAATTAATAGAGTATTACAGTAGTCAAGGCGAGAGTGGATCAGGGCAACAGTGAGGGTTTTGTTTCTGTGGTTTCTATGGTGAGAAAAGGGTGGATTCTAGAGATGTTCTTTACGTACAAGCGACAAGAACGGGCAAGAGATTGTATATAGGAAGTGAAGGAAAGATTGGTGTCAAACATAACACTCAGACAGAGCGCCTGCTACCTAGGCATTATTGTGGTGCCACACACGAAGAGGGAGATGTCAAATTTAGGGAGGTGAGCAGACAGCAGGAGCAGAACGTCTGTGGAGAAAATCTAATCTACCCGAAGATTTCATCCATTATAAGTTCATGCTGAAAACATACAACTCTGCGCTTCACCTCTCCAAACAAACCTATTTCAACACCCTCATCACCTCGCTGTCCAATAACCCTAAACATCTCTTTGACACTTTCCTGTCCCTACTCAACCCAAGAGTGCAGGCCCCAACTACAGATCTCCGCGCTGACAATCTGGCCAATTACTTCAAAGAAAAAATTGACCACATTCGACAGGAAATCATCTCCCAATCTCTTCATACCATGCACTGTCCTCCCTCCCCCACTGCATCTAGTTCACTCTATGACTTTGAACCAGTTACAGAAGAAGAAGTAATCAGGCTCCTTGCATCTTCTCGCCCAACCACTTGCACCAGTGACCCCATTCCATCACATCTCCTCTAGTCCCTTTCCCCGGCTGTCACCTCTCACCTAACAAAAATATTCAACCTTTCTCTCACTTCCGGTATTTTTCCATCCTCATTTAAGCATGCTATCATACATCCATTACTTAAAAAACCATCCCTCGATCAAAACTGTGCCGCTAATTATAGACCTGTCTCTAATCTTCCCTTCATCTCTAAACTCCTCGAGCGACTGGTCCACTCCCGTCTTACCCGCTATCTCTCAGATAACTCTCTTCTCGACCCTCTTCAATCTGGTTTCTGCTCTTTACACTCTACTGAAACTGCCCTTACTAAAGTCTCTAATGACCTACTAACAGCTAAATCTAATGGTCACTACTCCATGCTAATTCTCTTGGATCTCTTCGCAGCATTCAACACTGTGGATCATCAGCTCCTCCTCACTATGCTCTGCTCCATCGGCCTCAAGGACACCGTTCTCTCCTTGTTCTCCTCCTATCTCTCTGGCCACTCCTTCACTGTATCTTTTGCTGGTTCCTCCTCCTCTCACCTTCCCCTTACTGTTGGGGTTCCTCAAGGATCAGTCCTAGGCCCCCTCCTCTTCTCTTTGTATACTGCCCCTATTGGACAAACAATCAGTAGATTTGGTTTCCAAAACCATCTCTATGCTGACGACACCCAATTATACATTTCTTCTCCTGTTATCACGCCGTCCTTTTTAGTAAACACCAGTGATTGTCTTACCGCTGTCTCTAACATCATGTCCTCCCTCTATCTGAAACTGAACCTGTCAAAAACTGAACTCCTCGTATTTTCTCCCTCTATTAACCTACCTTTGCCTGACATTGCCATCTCCGTGTGCGGTTCCACCATTACTCCAAAGCAACATGCCCGCTGCCTTGGGGTCATATTTGATTCCGAGCTTTCATTCACCCCCCACATCCGATCACTGGCTCTCTCTTCTTATCTGCATCTCAAAAACATTTATAGAATTCGCCCTTTTCTTACTTTCGACTCTGCAAAAACTCTTACTGTTTCACTTATTCATTCTCGTCTGGACTATTGTAGCTCTCTACTAATTGGCCTCCATCTTATCAAACTCTCCCCACTCCAATCTGTCCTGAATGCCGCAGCCAGGATCATATTCCTCACCAACCGTTACACCGATGCCTCTACCTTGTGCCAGTCATTACACTGGTTACCCATCCACTCAAGAATCCAGTACAAAACTACTACCCTCATCCACAAAGCACTCCATGGCTCAGCACCACCCTACATCTCCTCTCTGGTCTCAGTCTACCACCCTACCCGTGCCCTCCGCTCCTCTAATGACCTCAGGTTAGCATCCTCAATAATCAGAACCTCCCACTCCCGTCTCCAAGACTTTACACGTGCTGCGCCGATTCTTTGGAATGCACTACCTAGGTTAATATGATTAATCCCCAATCCCCACAGTTTAAGCATGCCCTAAAAACTCATTTGTTCAGATTGGCCTACCGCCTCAATGCATTAATCTAACTATCCCTGTGTGGCCCATAAAAAAAAACATAATCAGGTTCCTCGCATCATGTTCTCATACACTTTATGCAGTTAATAGCCCTCTGTGTCTATACTGCTACATACTTAGGCAGTTAACTGGTTCATGCAGCTTTACATGAACATCTGAGCCTTACACTATGGCTGGTCCGACTAACTAAAGCAATTGTTACCATCCACCTCTCGTGTCTCCCCTTTTCCTCATAGTTTGTAAGCTTGCGAGCAGGGCCCTCATTCCTCCTGGTATCTATTTTGAACTGTGATTTCTGTTATGCTGTAATGTCTATTGTTTGTACAAGTCCCCTCTATAATTTGTAAAGCGCTGCGGAATATGTTAGCGCTATATAAATAAAATTATTATTATTATTATAGAAGAAGTTCAGTTTTAGAAAGGTTGAGTTTCAGATATAGAGCGAACATGATGTTGGAAAGTTCACAGTCTGATACAGAGAGGATATAAAGCATCTACACACCCCTGTTAAAATGCAAGGTTTTGTTATGTAAAAAAAATCATACCAAGAAGAATCAGTTCACAACTTTTTCTACCTTTAAAAATAACTTGTTGTGTCAAGCTAATAACCAGCAGATATACAGTGGGGAAAATAAGTATTTGATACACTGCTGATTTTGCAAGTTTTCCCATCTACAAAGAATGGAAAGAGCTGTAGTAGTTTTTATCGTAGATACACTTCATCTGTGAGAGACAGAATCTAAAAATAAAAAAAAAAGAACATCACATTTTATGATTTATAAATAATTTAATTTTATTGCATGAAATAAGTATTTATCACCTGCCATCCAGCCAGAATTCTGGCTTTCACAGACCTGTTAGTTTTTCTTTAAGAAGCCTCCTACTCTGCACTCATTACCTGTATTACCTGCACCTGTTTGAACTTGTTACCTGTATTAAAGACACGTACTCAATTACACTTCAGCCTCTCCAACATGGCCAAGTCCAAAGAGCTGTCGAAGGACACCAGGAACAAAATTGTGGACCAGCACAAGGCTGGGATGTGCTACCGAACTATAGGCAAGCAGCTTGGTGAGAAGGCAAATACTGTTGGCGCAATTATTATAAAATGGAGGAAACACAAGATGATGGTCAATATTCCTCGGTCTGCGGCTTCATGCTAGATCTTGCCTCATGGGGTAAGGATGATTCTGAGAAAGATGAGGAATCATTCCAGCACTACACGGGAGGACCTTGTCAATGACCTGAAGAGAGCTGGGACCATAGTCTCAAACATTACTGTTAGTAACACACTACGCCGCCATGGATTAAAACCCTGCAGGACACGCAAGATCAACCTGCTCATGCCAGCACATTTCCAGGCACATTTTAAATTCGCTAATGACCATCTGGATGATCCAGAGGAGGCATGGGAGAAGGTCATATGGTCAGATACGACCAAAATAAGAACTTTTGATATCAATTCCACTAGCCATGTTTGGAGGGAAAAGAAGGATGCGAACAACCCAATGAACACCGTTCCAACCGTTAAGCATGGTGTGCTAAACAGCATACTTTGGGGTGCTTTCCTGCAAAGGGGACATAACAACTGCACTGTATTCAAGAGAGGATGGATGAGGTCATGTATCGCGAGACTTTTGTCAACAACCTCCTTCCCTCAGTAAGAGCATTAAAGATGGGACGTAGCTGGGTCTTCCAGCGTGAGAACGACTTGAAACCCACAGCTAGGGCAACTAAGGAGTGGCTCCTTAAGAAACATTTAACGGTCCTGAAGTGGCCTAGCCAGTCTCCAGATCTGAACCCAATAGAAAATCTTTGGAGGGAGCTGAAACAGAATGTTGCCCAGCGACAGCCCCGAAACCTGAAAGTTTTGGAGAAGATCTGTACGAAAAAGTGGGCCAAAATCCCTGCTGCAGAGTGTGCAAACTTGGTGAAGAAGTACAGGAAACCTCTGACCCCTGTATTTGCAAACAAAGGTTTCTGTACCAAATATTATGTTCTGTTTTTCTATAGTATCAAACACTTATTTCATGCAATAAAATGGAAATTAAGTATGTTAAAATCATACAATGTGATTTTCTGGAATTTTTCTTAAGACTCTGTCTCTCACAGTTGAAGGTCAAAGGTCTACTTGGTTAAACATTTATTGGTATTATATTGCTCATCCACACAATATTACATGTTCTTGGATACATTTTGTTGCTTTATAATCCTCCAAAAACTTGTTAAAAAATGTATTGGTATTATATTGTTCATCCATATGGTATTACGTCTTCTTGGGTACATTTGATTGGTATGTCGCTCTCCAGAAACTTGTTTAAACATTTATCTGTATTATATTGATCATCCAAAGGGTATTACATCTTCTCGGGTGCATTTCGTTAGTATATAACCCTCTAAAATCTTGGTAAAGAATGTATTGGTATTATATTGCTCATCCATACGGTACTATGTGTTCTTGGGTACATTTTGTTACTATGTAAGCCTCCAAAAACATGTTCAAAAATGTATCAGTATTATATTGCTCATCCATATAGTATTTTGTGTTCTTGGGTACATTCCAGTGGTATATAACACTACAAAAAGTTCAATTTTTTTTTCCTGATTTAATTTACTAATCCATACAGTTTAGCATGCTTTGGGTAAAATTACAGTAGGTTAAAATTTTTACAAACTGCTTGTCCTGGTACAGTTTAAAAAAATGTTTCCAAAAATGTACTATTGTCACATATACTCTACAGCTTGGTTTGAGTGAATTTTCTTTGGTTTGAAATAAAATCCAAAATTGCCCTGGTTTAGGTGGAGACATTTGGTTGTTCAAAAATTGTCTATTACCACATGTACTCTAAAACTTGGTTTGTGTGAAATTTTGTTGGTTTTAAAAAAACAAAAAAATGGGCAGGTAGATGTGTAAAAATCTGGTTGTTTAAAAATGGAGTATTGTCACAAATAGTGGAGAACTTGGTTTGTGTGAAATCTCGTCTCTTTCTAATAAAACCAAAAATTGTCCTTCTGCCGGTGTTGAAATTTTTGGGTGTGACAATACTACTATCAGCTGCCGCCTGCTCTCGCTATTATTAGCGGCAGCAGGCATAGGCTGATGGGAGCAGTAGTCACATCAGCTGATGCCAGGGACCGGAGGAAATTTTTTTTACCTCCAATTAAAACTGCGTGCTCACACTGTCATTTAAATGATTTTACCGCTGATCAGAAGCAGTGTTTGCCACTCAGTCATGCACATGACTGCGTGGCAAACCTTGGATGTTCGGGCCCTCCATTCAAGTGAATGGGGTCCGGGTTCGGGTTCAGATCTGGGTACTGTCCTGGTACCCGAATGCAAACTTTTCTTAACTGTTCAGCCAAACCCGCTGGACCCAAACACCCAGGGGTCCACCCATCTCTAATCTCTAGTTCACGTGTTTCTATTTTGCTTTTTCTCTGATTGTTTCTTACCTGGTTTTGGCTTTCAAACACTGAGGTAAAATGCTAACCAAATACTGATAGTGTGATAGTGTGACCATAACCAAGACAAGTACTCTCAGGGGAACTAAAATATGTTTTTAAAAAAAGTTAAATATTTAAAAGAAAAGTTTTAAAAAATAAAAAAGTATATACATATTTGAATCAACCCATTTTCCCCTATTAAAAATGATAAACATATTTGGTCTGGTCTAACAAAGTCTAAAATTAATTAAGCCATTTGGTAAATGCTGTAAAGAGAAATTTATACAAAACACCAATTTTTTTTTTGTCACCCAAATCTCTAAAAAATGTAATAGTAACAAATCAAAATATTGCATATACCGTATTTTCTGGTGTATAAGACGACTGGGCGTATAAGACGACCCCCAACTTTTCCATATAAAATATGGAATTTGGGATATGCCCGCAATATAAGACGGGGATCATCTTATACACCCAGTCATCTTATACGGCGTGTGGTTCCAAGGGTCTGGAGGAAAGGAAACTCTCCTTCAGGCCCTGTGATCCATATTCATGTAAAAAATAAAGAGTAAAAATAAAAAACATGGATATACTCACCCTCGGACGGGCCCTGGCTCACAGCGCTGCTAGCGTCTCCCTCTGTTCCTTAGGAATGCAGTGAGTGAAGGACCTTCAATGACGTCGCGGTCACATGAGCGGTCAGGTGACCGGTCACCTGACCGCGACATCATCGAAGGTCCTTCACTCACTGCATTCTAAGGAACAGAGGCAGACGCTAGCAGCGCTGTGAGCCAGGGCCCGTCCGAGGGTGAGTAAATCCATGTTTTTTATTTTTATTCTTTATTTTTTACATGAATATGGATCCCAGGGCCTGAAGGAGAGTCTCCTCTCCTCCAGACCCTGGGAACCACACGTCGACATGCAGGATCGCTCCCTGCACACGCCGTATCTGGCGTATAAGACGACCCCCGACTTTTGGGACAATTTTTAGGGGTCAAAAAGTCGTCTTATATGCCGGGAAATACAGTACTTCAAATTGGTATCAATAAAACCACTAACTCAGAGTGCAAAAAACAAGCGCTCACACAGCTAGATCGAACCAAGATTTTTAAAAATAAATACAACTAAACATTTTTTAACAATTAAATAAAAAAAACTATACAAGTTTTGTATCACCATAAAAATACTGACATCTAGAATAAACCTACAATTGACAGGCTTAATCACAGGCGCTTCTCAAAACAGTAAAAAAATCCAAGCAGAGAACAGAAGCCAATGCCAAGTAAAATAAATCAATTTTATTACCACCAAATCTAAAATGGTACAAAACCATATAATAATGGAGATACAATACAAATTAGACTGCCCAATCCCATAGCACACCCACAAGTAAATATCATCATATGCAGTTTATCCCTCAAATCCAATTGTCAATACGAATCCATGTGTGGCCTCTTTGCATAGTATTCACTGAATTATTCCAAGGCTGAAAATTGTATAAAGTTGGTATATAGAGGCTATAACAAACCTTAGCATCATGAATAGATATTGGAATAATGTCTAAAGATATAGATGTGCTTGTGCCATAAAGGTAGTAAACTTGCATTGAATTTGTGTTTAATGCATAAACGGTTGCAACAGTACTGAACCATCCAAAATACCCATAACAAACTATATATATCAGTACCACATAAAAAACTTTACTAATATTCACTAATTCTCACTCGATGTAAATCTGAGTTAGTTTAGGATACATAAATAAAGTGCATAGTGCTATAGTTTGTAGATCATAGATACCATATGTCTTAAGTTAGGGCTGACGCCTCTAGTGCAACAGTGCACTTAAGTGCCATGGATATTCATAGGCAAGCAGTGGAATAGTATGTGCATATAGATTAGTAAAGGGTGTACGACCAGATTAGGCTGTCCAGATCCCCGACGCGCGTTTCGCGTGCAGCTTCTTCAATAAATTGATTTATTTTACTTGGCATTGGCTTCTGTTCTCTGCTTGGGAATGTACAATAATAACATTAGGGTTAAACCACCAAGGTGAAAGTCTACTTATTTCTCTACATTTCAGTTCACTCGTTGTGTATGTCCTATTCTAATGTATAATGTATAATGTTCTTCTGTCAACAAACTGTCATGTCAACTATGTAATTCCTTTATGATTTTTATGATTTAAGTTGTGCTGCTGTGATACCATAATTTCCCACGGGATCAATAAAGTGTATCGTATCGTATCGTATCGTACATCTAGAATAATTGTTATTATTTTTTACCATAGACTAAATGCCATAAACACAGAACTCAAAACTGACAGAATTACATTTTGCACCATTTCATCACATTTGGAATTTGTTTTCCAATGTTTCAGTACATTATATAGTAAAAATAATGTGTTCACTCAAAATTGCAGCTCTCATATGGTTTTGTCAACAGAAAAATAATCTGTTATGGCTCTTGGAAGAAAATGAGGAAAGATGAAAACTCAAAAAATACAATTTGGTGAGAGCCAAGTGGTTAAAGGGGTTTTCCCCGATTTGGACAACTTCTTCTTAAATGCTGTAGTCTCCAGTGTAAAATAAAAAATCTTTGTACTCACCTCTGTAGCCATTCCAGTGAAGTGAGCATTGGGTCTTGCGGCACTTCCATGATATTTTTATGCTATGTGAGTATTGCACCCAATGAGGAACCACAAATTGCACACATGGAATACAGACATCCAAAGGAAGGGGTGAAACCTGTAACACATCAGTAGCCGCTGATTTGCTGCTGCGTTCACAATGCATAACAATGTCAGGATAATGCCGGAGACCTGGCTCCATCATTACTGGAACTGCACCAGAGCAAGAGTGAGAATAATGTCTTTTCAATTTACACTGGAGACTATGTAAGTAGATGGGCCAGCTTCCGTGCTCCCCCTGAAGACATCAATGCTGCTGTGGTATAGAATGTGAGTAATGTTTTGTTCCTGATATGTTTCCCTGTGATAACAGTTGCTAATTTTCCTGTTGGTTGCAGAACTAACTCATGGTCACAAGATGTCATTGTCTAGAACTAGGTGAAAGCTTAAGTTTTGCCAGCAGCAGTGGAACACAGACAGTTATGTGAGAGTTAACTAGGTGTAAGGACAGCCCATAGTGGGTGGGCGCTTTAGGAATCTCTGGGTAGTTTCAGGAACAGCAAGAAGTGAGTTCAGTTAGAGAAAGTGTGGTGAAGTGACAGCAGCGGTAACAGGCAATAGGCTGCTAGGGACAGCGTGAGCTGGTTATTTAGGGCTCATGTTGCCAAAGAACCCTTCTGTGCAAATCCATCTGTTGGCCTGGGAACCTTCAGATGGACATAGAGGCCTTTGGGCTCACTAAGTCTGTGGAGTTGCAGGGAAAGATGGATTCAAACTCTCAGAGGTTGAAAGTGATGGAATCCAGGCGCACTGCTTGTGGTGGAGGAGAATTCCTAGTGCTAGAGGAGTTTGCAGGGGGATGCTCTACCCAAAACTAGGGCTGAAGTTAAGTCTGATATCTGTAGGAAAGACTATAACCCGTTGGGCCCTATCCTATATACCCGATTGTAATTACCCTAAACCACCAAGTAAAATGTGGACTGTTTTAACGAATTCAGCGCCATCTGTATTGTATACTGTGCAGGTTCTGGAAGATGAAAGCCTGGAGCCAGTGGAGGTCTATGGGACACAAGTAAGTGTGATGTACCCAACACACAGCAGCACACTGACACTGGGACATGTTTTGTCTGTAGGGTGCCAGGCTACCTTGCCCAGGCATCTTACAACTACAGCATTTAGGAAGTAGAGGAAAACCTCTTCAAGTTACAAAAAAATGCTCTCCAAAGTTTCCATATCTGTTAATACACAACACTCAGCTCTAAAACTCTAAAGGTGATTAAACCTAGTTTCAGGTTGTTCTTCTATTTCAAAGTATCCTTAACGGGAATCTGTCAGTAAGATCATTCCCACCTTACAAACCACATACTGTATATGGGCACGCAAGTCTTTTACAGCTAAATCCGTGCACACTTTCATATCTACTATCTGTTGTTGCATTGTCTAGAAAACAGTGTTTTAATTAATATGCACATGAGGAATAAAGTGCTCTTGGAGTCTTGGCCTGACAGAACACATCCTGAGCACCAGCCTCCTTAGCTGACTTGATGGCTCACTGTCTTCGTGACATGAGGTCTGCTATGCAAGGAAATAAGACAGCTATGAAATAAGACAAAGAGACTGGTGCTAGGTGAGGAAACCACATTGAAAGGCAGAGGCTCGGAAAGTGCTTTGCCATGACCAGATCACTTAACACAACATTTGCATATGAAATAAAGTGCTGATTTCTTAGCAATCCAGCAACAAATTGAAAATGTGAAGGTGTCAATGGATTTAGGTTTCATACACCTCCATGCCCATATGTGTGGTTTGGTCTTGTGGGTTCAGCTTTCTGAGATTCTCTGTAATTGGTTCACAGCTTACATCTATATATGCAGAATAATTTAAACTAATTTGCATAGAAAAGACATAAAAAAAAGTCTCTCATTCTATGTCTTTTTCAATATGTGACCATATTATAATCCTCGTTTCCCCTATTCAATGCCACAGGTATAACGATAAGCTCCTCAACAGAGGTCAACGCTTGTAACACAATGGCAGTTTAAGGCTGACGTCACGCGTCCTAGTTTCACGATCCGTATACAGATCCCAATTTGCAGACTGATCACAGGCCTCCAGGCTAAAAACCAAGAGTCTTCTGTATATTTGAGGCAGCAAACATTCAGGTCAGGAAACCCCTGGCTGGTCTGTAAACCATGATCCATGCACGAACCACGAAAATGTGACGCCATCCTAAACCTGTTTGACTTGATGTCGATAGATGCGTACAAGTCTGGATGGCTATCTGGATAGGTATTTTATCTACCTTTGTATAATTAGTGTACAGGTTAATGTATCAACATGCACATAAAGTACTGTATATACTAGCATATTATAATAAAAAAAACAATTAATAGAGACATTGGTAAAAAAAACAAATGAACATTTTTTATGTTAAAGAAGACATATTTTTATCCCATGATTCAAAATTACATTTCTTTCTTCGAACACTTAATTAATACATAACTTTTTCAATAGTTTCTAGATTCCTTCCTGGTGTTCATTTAATTACTCCTCAGAACAATCACCTAATGTGTCCAATACTAATAGCACTATTATTTCAAATTCGCTAGCTGGCAAACAAATTACCACTATTTGCCCCGCAAATAAAACTTAGTTTTTACTTGTAATTCTCTAAAGACCAATTATTTCATTGTGTGTCCCTCGCGTTAAAAAAAGTGATTACAAACTATAATGCTGAACCTGCTACTGAGCAATGTATGCAATGCAATACAATTTTTCAATATCACTATTGCAAAAATATTTCAATAATTATTCCAGTGGTATGTGGGTGTTATATATTTTCTAAAGCTAAGCTCACTAACCTTTCAGTGACACACTATTTATGTGATGCCTCCCATCCCTTTCCCTTCCCAAGATGTTTCGCAGAAGTGACAGCATCATCAGGGTTACTGGCGCAATGAACATTGCATAGTATTTCTAACAACTTTTTGTGCATAACAGGGTTCTTTTTTCAATTTAGACATGAGTTCCAGATATGTATGGCATATCCTAGGATTAACCCTTTTATTAAATTACTATCTTCGCGCATAGATTACATTTTAGTGTTGATGTTCTATGTGGTCATCAATTTGTTCTTACAGCAATTTCATTGGGTAAAGACACAAAACAGCCTACTTTAATTTTATGCCCTCCTATCATTTTTTTTTATTTAAAAAAGGTTTGTATCTAAGCAATTTAAAGCATTCGTCAACCTTCTAATTCTGGAAAATGAATGAATACACTGATAATTGGGTAATAATTACCTTATCAATAAAGTGTGTTAAACTGTTTACAATGTCAGAACCTCTTTGGCAATGGCAATGCTAGTCTTCAGTAAAGCCCCCGTCACACACAGCGAGATCGCTAGCGAGATCGCTGCTGAGTCACAAGTTTTGTGACGCAACAGCGACCTCAGTAGCGATCTCGCTATGTGTGACACGTAGCAGCGACCAGGCCCCTGCTGTGAGATCGCTGGTCGTGTCGGAATGGCCTGGACCTTTTTTTGGTCGTTGAGGTCCCGCTGGGTAGCACACATCGCTGTGTTTGACACCTTACCAACGACCTCATGACAGGACGTCCCTCATTGAGGTCTGTTAATCGTCATGAAATAGCTGCCATGTGACATCGTTGTACAGGTCGCTACAGGTCGCTACAGGTCGCCGCATCGCTGCTGCGTCGTTGGGAAGATCTCACAGTTTGACATCTCACCAGCGACCACATAGCGACGCAGCAACGATCCCTTACAGGTCGTATCGTTGTTGGGATCGCTTTAGCGTCGCTATGTGTGACGGGGCCTTAAAACACATACGTATTGGCAGATCTGATAGGTCTTCGTTATCTAGAAATAAAAATGTTGGAAAAAAATAAACCTGTTGCTAGAAAAAAATTTATACACCTATAAGTTGAAAAGAGCATGAGGCCCCATATTAGACCAAGTCTAATGAGATCAAATGGAAATATAAAATAGATACACTTTATTAACAAGATATGTAATACACACAAATACAATAATCAATAATAAGGATAAAGTATGTGACGACACTAAAGGGCAGACACACTGGGGAACGTCCATATATTGAAGTATAGGCGTAGCAGGATCACATGGTAAATAGCAACAGCTAGTAATAAGGTGCCGAGAGTTAAACTATGTACAGATTGGGTCAAAAATATAGAAGACAAGGGAAGAATAAACAGCCCTAGTGGGTATACCCCAAGTCCCTGAATACACTAACCCCCATAACAGCCTGCTCGTAACTTATGGCACATAAAACACAGCCCTGGATCCGCTAATTGCTTACCCATGAACGTAGCCGCCAGTGTGCGCTGTCCCACCGAAAGCCCCGACGCGCGTTTCGCGTTTAAAAGTGCTTCCTCGGGGGGCTGTGTGGCTTGTAGCAAATACATGGTTTTTATATCATGCCTGCAGCTGAAGTAAATGAGCCGCAGGAGCACTACGGCGCATGCGGGCGGGTCCGACGGCCGGCAGCGCGCCACTTCCGGCCTTCCCAGGGACGCCCAGAGAGGAGGGAAATCCCTCTTGACGTCACCAGATCTGGGCGTCCCTGTTACGGAAGCCTTAAAGAGGCGCGGTTCGGCCGAGGGTCCACGGCGCACGCGCACCACCCCGGCGGCCATCTTGAGGAAGGGAAAGTATACTGGCAACATGACAGCAAAAAAAATAGAACTATGAACAGCAATAGGAAAGCAGAATGAGTGTAGGTGGATCGCGTCCAACAAGGTAATATTGTCCCAAAATGATGTAAAAATGTCTGCAACAAATCTCTTATTGTAACATCCGGAAAAATCTTTTCAGACATCCACATCTTACTATCGAAGTGCTGTCTCAGTAGGATGACAATGTATATCTTTCAGATGTAGAGATGTCCGCAACAAGTCTCTTAATATAATATTCTGGAAGGCCTTTTCAGACGTCCACACCTCAATCAAAGTGCTGTCTCAATGGGATGACACTGTATATCTTTCAGATGTAGAAGTATCCGCCACAGGTCTCTTATTGCAATATTCTGGACAGCCTTTTCAGACATCCATATCTCACTAAAAAAGTGCTGTCTCAAGGATAACACTATATATCTTTCAGATGTAAAAATGTCCGCGACAGGTCACTTATTGTAATATTCTGGAAAGCCTTTTCAGACGTCCACACCTCACTATAAAAATGCTGTCACAATGGGATGACCCTGTATATCTTTCAGATGATGCCATCCAAAGAAAAAATGTCAGCTGCACGAATGTCTGTTCCACACCAATAGAAGTCAAAATACCTATAAGATCTACAACTAAAAATAACAAACTGAGAAAAAAGAAAAAAGAACAAGACACAAGTTAAAAACCAAAACGTAAAAATGGATATAAAAGGGAAACAGTTGATAGCGACCAGGCAACAAAGCATAAATATAGCCAGTAAAAATACTGGTACTAATAGTTACGCGTATTATAGGAAAGGGATAAAAGACACCTGTTCGTTTAGGCCATTGGGGACCATAGTGCCCAGGGAGACAATCCAACGGCATTCAATTTGTGCCAGAATCCGTTTAGAGTTGCCCCCCCTATTGCCGACATGGACCCTGTCAATTCCCCGCACCTTAAAGGAAGCTGGATTACAGGCATGATGCAGCCTAAAATGTCTCGGAATGGTGTTAAGCTCCGAGACATCAGGCGCATCCTTAGCTGGCTGTTATGGGGGTTAGTGTATTCAGAGACTTGGGGTATACCCACTAGGGCTGTTTATTCTTCCCTTGTCTTCTATATTTTTGACCCAATCTGTACATAGTTTAACTCTCGGCACCTTATTACTATCTGTTGCTATTTACCATGTGATCCTGCTACGCCTATACTTCAATATATGGACGTTCCCCAGTGTGTCTGCCCTTTAGTGTCGTCACATACTTTATCCATATTATTGATTATTGTATTTGTGTGTATTACATATCTTGTTAATAAAGTGTATCTATTTTATATTTCCATTTGATCTCATTAGACTTGGTCTAATATGGGGCCTCATGCTCTTTTCAACTTATAGGTGTATATTATAGGGGAGTTGGCCCCTCCTTCGATCCCCCTTTTGGAGTGCAATGGGCACGTCCCATAGGAGGGAATTTCTTATTCATGGTTATGACCCCAGGTTTGGTTTCTGTTTTATAGTAATATTGTTACTGTGTATTTTCACAGCTTCCCCAACCGACCGCATGGATCATAGAGCCCGTGAGAAACAGTGGCTCACTAAACTGGATGAAGTATTTGGTGACGATACAGTTGTGGTTTTTAATACGAAGGAAACAGGGGATTCGGTGACCAGACTCAAATCTTTATTAAATAAAAAAACGTGTTTATGGTGGAACAGGGCTTTTTTAGAGAGGTATATGGCCAAGGGACTTATCCCTAGGGGATTGAGGATACAAGTGTTTCCTTCATTCACAATGGATGATGAATCCCTTAGAAAGGAGTGGGAGGAGTTATCCTCCAATTGCTCCAGGGGATATATGGAGTTACTGGTGAGATCCAATACCACCTCTTTACAAGAGATCGAGAAGGAGATTAGCTCCTTACAAGAATCTCTTGGTAGTACCCTCTCATCGAGTGCTGAGAAACAATTGAATGACGAATTAGAAGTAGACTTTCAAAGGTGGGAGAAAGATATTGTTGCAGCTAAGACCAAAAAGTACCAACGAGATGTTCTGGATTATAAAAACAATCATGTATATAGGTGGAGAAAGAAACAACCCATACAGTCTAACCTCTCCTCCCACCGTGGCTCCTTCTCATCAATATCATCTTTAGATGAGGATCAAGCCGGGAGTAGCCATCTGAGTAACACCTTTAATGACAGATTAAACTTGGGTAAAGCAGGAAGTCGCAGAGGAAAAAATAAACGTCGCTTCACCCCTCCCCAGTCCCTCGAGAAAAAGTCAAAACCTACTAACCGATTAGAGGTAATTAATTTGTCTGACCATATACTATCAGAGGATCAATTGAGTGTCTTGGGCCTCGGACTGACTTTTGTCCCCACTAATAATTTCAATTATTTTACAGCCGTGAAAGACACACAGCTGTTCCTCAGGAAGGTCATCTTACGAAAATTACACTCTAAATCTCAGGATGACTTTATCCCAGAAACTACATTGGAACAAGAGGCGTTGGCTACACTCGAGGAACTGGAGGAGGAGGCAGAACCATCGGCCACAGGTACCTTCCCTGCTTCTGTTGTGCGCAGATGTGCCACGTTCCCCCCCTTTTCACTCTGCCCCCAGGTTGATATTTTTAATAAATTGGTAATGGAGGATTTGAAGAAAATCCCGAGTGACAAGAGGGGCAACAATTTAACAGCTGCACAGTGTAAAGCTTTGAAAGAACTTAAGTCTATGCACGATGTGGTAATAAAACCAGCGGATAAGGGGTGGAACGTGATAATCTGGCCGACAGTGAAGTACGAAAGAGAGGCGTTTCGCCAGCTGAGAGATCGTGAAGCATATACCCCCCTGTCATCTAATCCACTATCCAGATTCTCAAGTGAGTTACTTGGGATTCTGGACCGAGCCCTGACACGGGGCATAATAACAAAAAAAGTCTATGAAGGCCTGTTTGTTGAGTTTCCGGTGATCCCTACCTTGTACCTGCTGCCGAAGGTACACAAAGATCCGGTGACGCCTCCGGGACGTCCGATTGTCTCGGGCATATGAGGGCTTTGCGACCCTGTTTGCAAGTTTATTGAGTACTATCTACATCCGTTGGTTGAGTCGCTCCCCTCCTATGTCCGAGACACTACGGACGTTCTGTTAAAGCTAGATGGTCTTACTCTTGAGCCTGATATGATTTTTGCAACTATTGATGTAGAATCTCTCTACACTAGCATTCAACATAGTGATGGCTTGGAGGCAGCTGAGTTTTTTCTGGGTATGAGTAACCTGGACTCCCTGATGCAGACCCTGATCTTGGAACTATTACAGTTTGTTTTAACGCACAATTTTTTCCTATTTAAGGATCGATACTTTTTACAAAAACGTGGCACTGCCATGGGCGCGGCGTGTGCGCCCTCGTACGCTAACCTCTTTCTTGGTCTTTGGGAGAGAGAGGTTTTTGGTGGGGGCGCTCACGCCGCCTCCCATGTGCAGTGCTGGTATCGATACATCGATGATGTGCTGATGATCTGGCAGGGTCCTGGGCCGGCCCTCTTGGACTTCATCCGCGAGCTTAACCAGAATAATCGCAATATCAGGCTGACCCACAGAATAGCGAGTGGTGATATTGATTTTCTCGACATCAAAATAATAAGGTGCAACGATGGTGCAATACAGACCGATGTCTTTCGGAAAGAGACATCGGTCAATGCCCTTTTACACTCAACCTCGGCACACGTGCGGTCCACAATACGGGCCATACCTGTGGGTCAGTTTCTCAGAATGAAGAGAATTTGCTCTGCGGATGAGGTCTTTGAGAGGCAGGCTCAGGACCTTGTCGGACGTTTCCAAGATCGGGGTTATAGCAACAGGACCATTAAGAAAGGCTATTTACGAGCCAAGAACTCGACCAGAAACCAGTTGTTATGTGTGCCCCGTAGATCGGGCCCTACCAAAAAACCACAACCACTAAGATTCATATCCACCTACAACAATAGGTGGGATATGATGAGGGAGATTCTACAAAGGCATTGGTCAGTATTAAAAACCGAACCCACCCTCAATAAAATCTTACCTGATCGTCCTCTTCTCACTGCGAGAAGGGGCAAGAGTTTAAAAGACCAACTAGTGAGGAGTCACTACACCCCTGGCCCCTCTAGAATTTTTGGATTGGGTCCACAGAGATGGGGGTGTTTTCCGTGTGGCTCATGCAAAGCTTGTAGTAACATCATTAGAGCCACTGACTTTTCGGCAGCGGGGGGAGGTAGGGATTACCGAATCACAAGCTACATATCCTGTAGCACTACGTTCGTGGTGTATTACGCCACTTGCGCGTGCAATTTAATTTATGTTGGCCTGACTTCACGTGAGCTCCGTGTCAGGGTTCGGGAGCACGTGAGGGGTATCTTGGCAGCTAAGGATGCGCCTGATGTCTCGGAGCTTAACACCATTCCGAGACATTTTAGGCTGCATCATGCCTGTAATCCAGCTTCCTTTAAGGTGCGGGGAATTGACAGGGTCCATGTCGGCAATAGGGGGGGCAACCCTAAACGGATTCTGGCACAAATTGAATGCCGTTGGATTGTCTCCCTGGGCACTATGGTCCCCAATGGCCTAAACGAACAGGTGTCTTTTATCCCTTTTCTATAATACGCGTAACTATTAGTACCAGTATTTTTACTGGCTATATTTATGCTTTGTTGCCTGGTCGCTATCAACTGTTTCCCTTTTATATCCATTTTTACGTTTTGGTTTTTAACTTGTGTCTTGTTCTTTTTTCTTTTTTCTCAGTTTGTTATTTTTAGTTGTAGATCTTATAGGTATTTTGACTTCTATTGGTGTGGAACAGACATTCGTGCAGCTGACATTTTTTCTTTGGATGGCATCATCTGAAAGATATACAGGGTCATCCCATTGTGACAGCATTTTTATAGTGAGGTGTGGACGTCTGAAAAGGCTTTCCAGAATATTACAATAAGTGACCTGTCGCGGACATTTTTACATCTGAAAGATATATAGTGTTATCCTTGAGACAGCACTTTTTTAGTGAGATATGGATGTCTGAAAAGGCTGTCCAGAATATTGCAATAAGAGACCTGTGGCGGATACTTCTACATCTGAAAGATATACAGTGTCATCCCATTGAGACAGCACTTTGATTGAGGTGTGGACGTCTGAAAAGGCCTTCCAGAATATTATATTAAGAGACTTGTTGCGGACATCTCTACATCTGAAAGATATACATTGTCATCCTACTGAGACAGCACTTCGATAGTAAGATGTGGATGTCTGAAAAGATTTTTCCGGATGTTACAATAAGAGATTTGTTGCGGACATTTTTACATCATTTTGGGACAATATTACCTTGTTGGACGCGATCCACCTACACTCATTCTGCTTTCCTATTGCTGTTCATAGTTCTATTTTTTTTGCTGTCATGTTGCCAGTATACTTTCCCTTCCTCAAGATGGCCGCCGGGGTGGTGCGCGTGCGCCGTGGACCCTCGGCCGAACCGCGCCTCTGTAAGGCTTCCGTAACAGGGACGCCCAGATCTGGTGACGTCAAGAGGGATTTCCCTCCTCTCTGGGCGTCCCTGGGAAGGCCGGAAGTGGCGCGCTGCCGGCCGTCGGACCCGCCCGCATGCGCCGTAGTGCTCCTGCGGCTCATTTACTTCAGCTGCAGGCATGATATAAAAACCATGTATTTGCTACAAGCCACACAG
Source organism: Ranitomeya imitator (assembly GCF_032444005.1). Lineage (NCBI taxonomy): Eukaryota > Metazoa > Chordata > Amphibia > Anura > Dendrobatidae > Ranitomeya > Ranitomeya imitator. The sequence continues at coordinate 734,500,415 of NC_091284.1, read as the reverse complement.
CCCCCCGAGGAAGCACTTTTAAACGCGAAACGCGCATCGGGGCTTTCGGTGGGACAGCGCACACTGGCGGCTACGTTCATGGGTAAGCAATTAGCGGATCCAGGGCTGTGTTTTATGTGCCATAAGTTACGAGCAGGCTGTTATGGGGGTTAGTGTATTCAGGGACTTGGGGTATACCCACTAGGGCTGTTTATTCTTCCCTTGTCTTCTATATTTTTGACCCAATCTGTACATAGTTTAACTCTCGGCACCTTATTACTAGCTGTTGCTATTTACCATGTGATCCTGCTACGCCTATACTTCAATATATGGACGTTCCCCAGTGTGTCTGCCCTTTAGTGTCGTCACATACTTTATCCTTATTATTGATTATTGTATTTGTGTGTATTACATATCTTGTTAATAAAGTGTATCTATTTTATATTTCCATTTGATCTCATTAGACTTGGTCTAATATGGGGCCTCATGCTCTTTTCAACTTATAGGTGTATATTATAGGGGAGTTGGCCCCTCCTTCGATCCCCCTTTTGGAGTGCAATGGGCACGTCCCATAGGAGGGAATTTCTTATTCATGGTTATGACCCCAGGTTTGGTTTCTGTTTTATGCTAGAAAAAAATTGTCTAAGCAATTTGCACTCTGTGCATTATCCCTATCATCAATTCTAACAGTCATCATCTCTATAAAGCTTTGATCCTTATTAATATTAATTTCTATCAAGTAATGCATCTATAGTCACCGGTGGAACAGATCTGTGGCATCACAGCTTGATGCGCCTCTGTACAATAAATATCACATTAAATCTTGATATAAAAAGGGCTCCATAACTCATGGGCATCGGAGACCATCGACATGAGAAGATACAGAATATCAGGGATGTGGATCAGAGGACATAATAAAATGCTACAACGTGCATCAACCTGATAAAAGAAAAAAAGAGGGGCAGATTAACCAAAACATAAATTCAATGCAACTCACTTGTTGTACTAAATCAAAGAGATGTAAAAAGCAATTAGTAAAGCCCTGTCAGTAAAACCCAGTAAGGGCAACGTGATAATAATGAAATAGAGAGGAAAAGACACATCAAAGTGGACCTGAAAGTCGATATCACCCTGCAAGTTTCACTACAATGAAAGCAAAGAAAGAGCTTCCCGCTGACTGCTTGGTTATGAAGTTTTCATCAGTACGTTTGCAGAGCAACTCTCGCTCCCCTTTCATACAGCCTGTTAGTAAGTACATGCGTATAAATGGCATATCACTTCGGAAAATGCAACATTTTCTCTTTACGAGGGGCGTTCTTGAAAGATTTACCCTGACCCACTTCCTGTGGACTGAGAGCAATGAAACTTGGCACAGTTATTAGTCCTTCTCTACATAGGTGCCACCTAGGGACGCACACTTCTCCCATCTCTTTAGGCCACTGTAAACACCTCGCTTGTAGAAGTCGACAGGTTGCTCCAAAAGCCACGTTGCGATTTTAGAAATCAGAGTCTCATCATCTGGAAAATGCTTGCCCTTGAACTGGTGCATTGTCTTGCAGAAGGCGGACACCTGGTAGTCATGCCACGTCTCTTGGTTTTGATGGCCTCCCGCAATTTCCGCAGCAGTGAAGCATAGTATGCCCCAGTGATCATGGTACACTTTGCTAGGAAATCCATCAATATTACTTCGTGCTGGTCAAAAATACTGTGAGCATGACCTTGCCTGCCGAGGGTTGGGCACATGCCTTCTTTGGAGGCGGTGAGTCCTGATGCTTCCATTGCATCGACTGGACTTTAGTTTCAGGATCATAGTGACGGACACAGCTTTCATCCTGTGTGATCAGTCAATAGAGCCTGAGAGCATTCGACTCGTTCCCGCTTCTGGAAAGATGTGAGCAGCCGGGGAACCCAGCGAGAGCGGATACTTTATGCATGTTAAGATGGTCTTGGGTGATTTTTTTCCACGGACCCCACACTAATCTGGACATTTTAGGTTAGGTGGCAACCTCCACTTGCTGGATGGTGTGTTCATCAATAGCAGAGTGGGGTCACCCTGGAATTGGAGCTGTTTGCACTGAAGTCTGACCACATTTGAATTGACTATGCCAGTTCTTGACTACATCATATGATGGAGAATCATCACCATAAACCTCTTTCATCTCATCGAACGTCTCGTTTTTTGTGCTGCCTTGATGATTACTCCGTATTCCACTAGATCCATTATAAACTCACACCACTTCAGCAGCTGTAAAATCAAGCCCGTTTTTAGTTCTGAGTTGCAAATTGGCACGTAACTTATAGAGACTTATATCATTACACATGGGCAGTTTCAGCGTCCTGTGATAAATAGAAGTGGGTCAGGGGAAATATTTAATGAAAGCCACTCGTATAATACTCTGTTTAGAGTCCTTAATTATACAGAGCTAAGTTCTTAATTATATGAAGCTGGGTTCTTAAAGGGAAACTATTACCATGTTTTTGCCACCTCATCTGTGAGCGGCATAACATAGGCAAAGAGATCCTGAATCCAATGATGTATCACTTAGTTTACTGGGTGCAACAGCTGTGATACAATCAGAGATTTTAGGTGTAGCAGAGCTCAGAAAGCTGACTCCGCCCACACCACTGCTAACCTCATCCACACCACGGCTTTCAATTTACATTGTCTATTGACAATAAGCTGCTTATCAGAGAAGGTGGTGAGTCGGACCAGGGCTCACGTGAGCATCAGTCTGGGCAACGATTATCTCATGGTGATAAAACCTTCATTATATGGAAACAACAGCACACAGCCTAATAAGAGACAAATCCCTGAAATCTGTGCCTTAGCTGCTACCTTATGCTGCCTTCATACTATATAGCAAAAAATTACTGACAGATTCCCTTAAAAGGGAATCTGCTATCGGATTTTTGCTATGCCATCTGAGAGCGGCATAATCTGGGAGCAGAAACCCTGATTTCAGCAATGTTTCACTTACTGAACTACATGCTGTAGTTTTGCAAAAATCCTAGTTTTATCAGCAGGAAATTATCACTAGAGGACTAATAAACCTGTTGTCATGTAGTCCTCCATATTCATGACCTCTGTTTAATGCCATCCCTATCACTGATTGTCAACTTTTTGCCTATGCACAGTGTACTCGGAAAATTGACAATCAGTAGTATGGGTGGGGTTATGCACTGTATAGCAACACACAAAAAAGAAAAAAGATAGCTATACAAAGTGGGTCGTGCACACTGAATAACAATATGGTTTATTTGGTGAATCAGTACAAATAATCCATGTGGCAAAAGGGATTAAAAAATATTACAAAGATGCATAACAGCTGAAAACTAAACACAATACTTACCAAAACACCATGATAAGTGTTGGGGTAAAAAATACCCCAATCTCATTATATATGAGGACTAGTCTGCCAGTATACAAAACACAACATATTATTATTGTTATTATTATTATTTATTTTTAGAACACCATTGATTCTATGGCGCTGTACATGAGACGGGGTAACATACAATACACAAGTAGAAATTACAGAGAACAAACTAATAGTGACAGACCGGTACAGAGGGGAGCGGACCCTGCCCTTGCAGTCTTAGAGTCTACAGCAAATGTCATACTGTGAAAAGTGCAACGTGTAAAGAAAATCTGTGCAACATATGAAGGTCCAAGATGATAAATGAACTATATACAGCATATAGTAGATATCAAAAGTCTACACACCACTGTTAAAATGCCAGGCTTTTCTCTTGTATAGATATCATGCCAAGAAGAATCATTTCAGAACTTTTTTTATTCTTTAATGTCATCTACAATCTCGACAACTACATTGAAAAAGCAAACTCAAATCATTTTGAGGATAAAAATAATATCAAAACTAAACTAACGTGATTGCATAAATGTGAACACCCTCTTATAATTGGAAATGTAGTTGTGATCAGAATAAGCCAATCACATTTAGGCTACCGTCACACTATCAGTATTTGGTCAGTATTTTACCTCAGTATTTGTAAGCCAAAACCAGGAGTGGAACAAATAGAGGAAAAGTATAACAAACATATGCACCACCTCTGTATTTATCATCACCCACTCCTGGTTTTGGCTTACAAATACTGAGGTAAAATACTGACCAAATACTGCTGGTGTGACGGCAGCCTTAAACTCATAATAAATAGCAATCAGTACACAGCTGCCATCGTTTATAGAGATTGTCATTAACCCACATATAACATTTAGTTCTTATATTAGGATTTTCCTGACATTTTATGAGCTATATTTTACAATAAAAAAGTAATGGTTCATAAACAGCTTACAACACAGCAAAGGGATTTCATTGTTGAAAATTTTCAGTAAGGAGAAAGGTGGCAAAAAATGTAATGGCATTAAATATACCACAGAACACTGTGAAAGTGGTCATCAAGAAGTGGCTTAAACTTGGCACAACAGTGACATTACCTAAAATGTAAAGATATTTCTGTGGCTTTGGATGTAGCAGCTGTGCTGCTGGCATGGAAGAGTCCCTGCATCTTGAGTACTTGAGGGCAGGGACTTGAGGACTTGAGGGAAGAGTCCCTGCATGCAGGGACAGTCTTCATTCTGATGGAACTCAATGTGTTTCTGGGTAGGACTGACCCTTTTTCAGGTTTGGTACATCAACTGAATAAAGACTTATCATTATCACTACTCCTGTATTCTGGGGAATCTTCCATGCCAACAGCACAGCCGCTATGTCCAGCGCTCAGAAATGTAATTATAATTCATGGGCAGCAAGTATTGAATCTTTACCCCTGCATTATTTAATGATGTAGATAGGTGTTGTGCCTTTACACAACACTTGAGCATGGTGTATTTAAAACTAATTTTTGCCTATTCAATACACTATCACCCTATAGTATATATATTATCTAAAACTGGACAGTGCTTAAAAATTAATAAAAAGACAAGAAGAAAATTGAACATGAAATATGTGAAATTTGAATTGCATTACTGCTCTAGAAAAAAATAAAAAATGAATGTACCTAACACATAATTTGCCCAACTAATGCCCAGCAGTCAACACCAAGGTGATCTCCTTTTGCTTGGGACCTATCCTATTGTGAATCTTCTAGGCTGAGGCTTACATTTATATGGGAAAGTAGCATTATTCTGTAATTAAGACTGCCACAGGCTGATGGGTGGGGTGCTCAAAGAGCCTATGTATAAATCACAAAAGACTGACCGTCCCTGCCAAACAGAAAACGGGTGTATACAGGTGCTTACTAAGAGTAATGTGTAACCACCAAGGTCTTATGAGTCAGTTCTGATGGGATATTTAGGATCACTGGTGTTAGCCAGTCCATTGTAGGCAGCCCTGAATATTCCAAGTGGTGATATACTACTTCTGGCCTTTATACTGTATCAAGGACTTTAACCCCTTTCTGACGTTGGGCGTAATAGTACACCCACAACGGAATCTCTCCCTTTGATGTGGGCACCGGCACTGAGCCCACTTCTTTCCCAAAATATTTCAGCTGTTTTAAACAGCTGACATATGCCTCTAACAGCCATGGGTGAAATCGCTATCCACCCGTGTCTGTTAAACTGTTAAATTCCACTGTCAATCTCTGACAGCGGCATTTTACTCGCGCTTCCGGGTAAGCGTGTCAGAAATCCCGCCCATCGGTGACCCCGTCATGTGATCGTGGGTCACCGATGGGTTGGCATGACAACCAGATGTCTCCAGCAGATCTCTATGGTTGTCATAGCCGGATTGCTATGAGCGCCTCCTGGTGGTTGGCGCTCATAGCAAGTGAGCATTTCTGCTGCATACAGGCGATTGTTTTGGTAGTCCAAAGTTCGAAGAAACATTGTGCAAAATAAATAAGGATGCTCCATTCGTCCCAGAATCCCCACAACTTCCTTAATATACCCCTTTACTTCTTTTTAATAATTTCAGTCACAGAAGCTATGCATGTATGTGTGCAATAAACAAAACTTATATCCACAGTTAAGTCTGTAAATACTGTAGCATAAATGGGAATTACATATCGGTTTGTATTTGTTTAGACCATTTTTCTGCCACAAACTCTGTGTCAGTTTCTCTATTCACCTACTACATCACAGGCGCTGCTGCCCAAAAAAACAATTTGCCCATTCCCTGAATGCTAACCTCTAATATATATGGATAATAATATGTTTGTAATACAATTTTGCTAAAGAAAACACATATTCTGTTATAAACAGAGACCGATAATTTTAGAAATAAGATATGCCGAGGAGAATTGTTAATATGACAGCAGTATATCAGATCGGCGCTTACAGTGTTATCTGTACGACTATAAAACAGATTGAGGTTTGGGGGCATTGGTATAATTCTGCAAAACCAAACAGTATTCTGACATGCAGTGCTTGTTGTAGTCTCTTTACTTTGATCCATGTGTAAAATAGTCCCACTTATGTAAATATCCTATGACATTGTTCTCGGTTATCATCTGCTATCAGAGGCTGCCAGACAACCATTTCTTGTCTGTCATAAGCCCTTTCACCACAACAAGGGCTATCATCTCGAAATAGACAAGATGTGGAATTGTAGTGCATTTTCCAACACATAGTGATTAACTAAGGCTAGGGTCACATTGCGTTAGGGCAATCCATTTAGCGCATAGGCTAACGGACTGCGCTAACGCAATGTCCCAAAAGGGATCGCGTTTGCCGATCCCGCTAGCGAGATGCCCGATCTGCGCTAGCGAGGAACGGACCGCGAACGCTGCAAGCAGCGTTCGAGGTCCGTCACTCAAATAATGGCACATCGCTAGCGCACGGCCATTGTGGGCGTGCGCTAGCGATGCGTTCGCCATTGCAAGCAATCGCGGCGTTAATGGACTATGTTACACCGCGTTATTCTGCGGTGTAACGTAGTCCGTTTTACGGGTTCACACAACGCAGTGTGCACCTAGCCTAAGCCATTTTACTCAGGAGGCTCGGGAAAGATATCTGTAAAGTCCCAAAACACCCTAGAAGAACCTTCAAAGAACAAAAGAGCATTCTGCTGCCAGAGTGTGTCAATAGTATGCTATTATTGGGGCACTAGAAATTCTGCTCCATACTTACAAGTCTTAAAAGTGATGTTCACTTTGTGTCATTTCTGTTTGTTAACATCACTTGACAATAAGCCGGCAGTAAGTACGGTATATTATTTTGCTGTTGCTCTACCACAAATGAAATGCATTATTCCACAATGCCCAATGACAGCCTAACATCATCCAGAGTGAGAACAATGGTGTAGCTAATCAGTTCACCCTACTGGACACAGACCCCCCCCCCCCCCTCCACTAAAATCGTCTGAACCAGCAGATATTGGTAAGATTGACTAACAATCTAATGTGTACAGTTTCTCGAATATCATCCAACAGATGATGTTGGGAAAATGATGAATCCAACATGTTGGGTTTCCAATGGCTGATCTTTTTGTTCTCCAAAGATAAGCTTCTAAATACAGGGGCTCTTACGCTATCCGAAGGATTCTGTGCACGGGATAGTTCATTCAACAGCTATCAAGTGTGTATAGGGGGCCTTAAAGGAAATGTGTCATCAGTAAAAGTCCAGTTGTTTAACTCGGGTTTCAAATACGAGAATTTCATGAAATGTGACTTATCTGCAAAACCCATGTTTGTTTTAGTAAAAACTTATTTTTGATGTGAAATAATTTTGGAAAATATTTTTTTCAGCCCTTTCACTCCTTAATCTGTTTTCAGTTCACTTTCCTGACCGACCCACATTTTACAATTCTGATCAGTGTCAGTTTAGAAGGTAATAACTCCAGAATGCTTAAACATATACGACCGATTCTGATTTTTAGTGACATGTTGTGCTTCATGTTAGTGGTAAGTTTTGGTCACTATGATTTGTGTTGATTTATGAAAATATTGAAAATGTCACCAAAAATTAGAAAAATTAGTTATTTTCAAACTTTTAATTTTTATGCTTTAAAAAAATTGTTATACCACCCAAAAGAGATAATATGTAGCATTTACCAGATATTTACTTTACATCAGCATAATTTATTAACCCCTTTCTGCCATTAGACGTACTTTTCCGTCCATGTGGGGTGGGCACTACTTCCCATGGACGGAATAGTATGTCATCCGTCGATCGGCCGCACTCACAGGGGGACGCGTCCGATCGCCTCCGGGTGTCAGCACCGGACTGCTCCTGGCACATTAACCCAGGCACACTCAAAGATGATCGCAGAATTCCGGTGGCATAAGGAAGCATCACGCAGTGTGCTTCCCTGAGACCCTCAGAGCAAAGCGATGTGATCGCGTTGCTCCGAGGGTCTCCTACATCCTCCTCTCTGCAGGCCCAGATCCAAAATGGCCACGGGGGGCCTTCCCGGTCCTGCAGGGAGGTGGCTTCCAAGCGCCTGCTCAGAGTAGGCGCCGGGAAGCCTCCCCGCAGAGCCTGTCAGATCGCTGATCTGACACAGTGCACTGCAAAGTGTCAGATCAGCGATCAGTCACTGTAACATGATGTCCCCCCGGGGCAATGTTACAAAGTAAAAAAAAAAAAATATTTACATGTGTAAAAAAAAAATCCTAAATAAAGAAAGAAAAAATATTGTTCCAATAAATACATTTCTTTGTCTAAATAATAAAAAAATAAAAGTACACATATTTAGTATCGCTGCGTCCGTAACGACCCGACCTATAAAACTATTCCACTAGTTAACCCCTTTAGTGATCACCGTAAAAAAAAACAAAAAAAAAAACAACGCTTTATTATCATACCACGAAACAAAAAGTGAATTAACATGCGATCAAAATGACAGATATAAATAACCATGGTACCGCTGAAAACGTCATCTTGTCCTGCAAAAAACGAGTCACCATACAGTGTAATCAACAAAAAATAAAAAAGTTATAGTCCTCAAAATAAAGCGATGCAAAAAATAATTATTTTTTATATAAAATAGATTTTTTCGTATAAAAGCACCAAAACATAAAAAAATTATATAAATGAGGTATCGCTGTAATCGCACTGACCCTAAGAATAAAACTACTTTATCAATTTTATCAAACGTGGAAAGATATAAATGTCCCCCCAAAAGAAATTCACGAATTGCTGGTTTTTGTTCATTCTGCCTCACAAAAATCTGAATAAAAAGCGATCAAAAAATGTCACGTTCCCGAAAATGGCACCAATAAATACGTCAACTTGTCCCGCAAGAAACAAAACCTCACATGACTCTGTGGACCAAAATGTGGAAAAATTATAGCTCTCAAAATGTGGAGATGCAAAAACTATTTTTTGCAATGAAAAGCGTCTTTTAGTGTGTGACAGCTGCCAATCATAAAAATCCGCTAAAAAACCCGCCATAAAAGTAAATCAAACCCCCTTTCATCACCCCCGTAGTTAGGGAAAAATAATAAAAGTTTAAAAATGTATTTATTTCCATGTTCCCATTAGGGTTAGGGTTAGGACTAGGGTTAGGGTTGGGTCTAAAGTTAGGGTTAGGGGCTAAAGTTAGGGTTAGGGTTGGGGCTACAGTTAGGGTTGGGGCTACAGTTAGGGTTAGGGTTGGGGCAACAGTTAGGGTTAGGGTTGGGGTTATAGTTAGGGTTAGGGTTGGGGCTAAAGTTAGGGTTAGGATTGGGGCTAAAGTTAGGGTTAGGGTTGGGGCTAAAGTTAGGGTTAGGGATGGGGTTACAGGTAGGGTTAGGGTTGGGGCTAAAGTTAAGGTTAGGGTTGGGGCTAAAGTTAGAGTTGGAGCTAAAAGTTAGGTTTAAGGTTTGGATTACATTTACGGTTGGGATTAGGGTTGGGATTAGGGTTAGGGGTGTGTCAGGGTTAGGGGTTGTGGTTAGGGTTATGGTTGGGATTAGGGTTAGGGGTGTTTTGGAGTTAGGGGTGTGGTTAGGGTTGGGATTAGGGTTAGGGGTGTGTTGGGGTTAGGGATGTGGTTGAGATTAGGGTTAGGGGCATGTTCAGGTTAGGGGTGTGGTTAGGGTTATGGTTAGGGTTGGGATTAGGGTTAGGGGTGTGTTTGGGTTAGGGTTTCAGTTAGAATTGGGGGGTTTCCACTGTTTAGGCACATCAAGGGCTCTCCAAATGCGACATGGCATCCAATCTCAATTTCATTGGGATTTTTCTAGATTTCTTTTTTTGGATGGGGCCATAGCATTTTTCCAGAATCTTTGTGCTACCAGTAAGGTGAACACCCTCTATATTTCCATTGACAGATTACAGACCTGATTGGGACTTCTTTCTTTTGTGGATTAAGTTGAGACTTGCATTGGTGACATATTGGAGCACATTTATCCTGTGCTCTACAGTGAGCACTTACATGGGGGTTTCCATCTAAATCTCAGAATAATGTGATTCAGATGAAACCCCTGATGGATACATTCACTATAATGGGGCAGGAGATTTACTTTGAACTCTGTCTGGCCTTTGTTCAGCAGTGTCTGTCTTTTCTGACATACACAAAACTGTGGCTGACAGCGCTTTTGAGCACGCCTAATGAGACAAACAGCAGCAGATCATAGCACAGACAGAGTCCACTGTGTCTCCACCTGCCTCATTATATGGAATCTTCCACCGGGGGTTCAATCTGAATCTTACAGTATATTTCAGAGATTTACATGGAAACTCTGGTGTAAACGCTCAGTGTAGAGTGCAGAATAAATGTAAGCTGAGTCTTACTGCCATTTGTGGGAGGAAGAATAAACAAATCAACAGCAGGTTAAGGTATTATTTATTGTTTACCACATACCTCATGAGGTGTAAAGGTACCTTCACACTTAGCAACTTTACAACGAGAACGACAACGATCCGTGATGTTGCAGCGTCCTAGATAGCGATCTCGTTGTGCTTGACACGCAGCAGTGATCTGGATCCCGCTGTGCCATCGCTGGTCGGAGCTAGAAGTCCAGAACTTTATTTGGTCGTCAGGTCGGCGTGTATCGTCATGTTTGACAGCAAAAGCAACGATGCCAGCAATGTTTTTACATGGAGCTAACAACCAGCGAGAACGATGAGTCGCTGTTACGTCACTGGATCGCTCCTGCATCGTTCTGGTGTTGCCGTGTTTGACGTCTCTACAGCGACCTAAACAGCGACGCTGCAGCGATCGGCTCATTGTCTATATCGCTGCAGCGTCGCTGAGTGTGACGGTACCTTAAGTGTTAGATGACTTTATTCTTTGTGTTGGTGCAATTACAGCTGTACCAGTTTTATATACTGTTTTTATGTTTAGCTGCTATCACACACAAAAATATGCTTTTTTAACAAAAAAAGGTTTTGCATGGCCTTATTTTGAGAGCTATAACACAGGTCTTCAAAAAAAAATTTTCAAGCGCTGTTTTGATTATTCCACGCAATATTTATGTTTTTAAGTGCGCTGAATCCGAAAATGACCTCTATTTTGTCATAGGATATCACGTTTTCTGACAACGTAAGTAACTATGTTAAATAAGACAATACCTAAAAAAAAATGGAAATAGACTCATAAAATTAATTTTTTATTACAACTGTTTCATGAAAATCATTTTTTAACTGCAATGAGCTCACTAACACACACTAAAATCGATTCTTCTTCCCTGTGAGGCTTCTCTTGGTACATTTACGCTTGTGAGTAGAATCTGGAATGTCTCTCTGAAGCGTTCAACAGTATTCTGCCATCATTGTAATGCTCCATCTTCCCTGGTATCTTCTTTCCATCTCTTTAATGTCCTGGTGGAATTGTTCACCTTGCTCTTCACTCACAGCTCCCAAATTTTCAGGAAAGTTGTCAAGGTGGGAATGGAGGAAATGCACTTTCAAACTTATCAGGCAACCTAAAGCTTGAAATGCTTTCAGCATTCGTCCGACGATTTTTTTGTAGTCAGGGTCTTGTATATCTTCAATGCATTGATGTGAATTAATTAATAGTAATTAATAGTAATTTTGACTTTCAAAACCCTAAAATAAAAAAAATACCAAAAATTTAGAAAAATAAACTAAATTTGAAGAGAATTTTGCATTTTGTGGCAAATCCTGACGTCCAGGATTTTTTTCAATATTTTTTTCGTTTTCAGCACACCAAAATACATGTAAATGAAAAAACTTCAAAAAAGTGTAACATGCCTAGGCTAGGCAGCTTTAAACAAATAGATGCATCAGAAAATAGAACAAAGCTATTGCCATAAAATTCTTGATATTTTATTATAGTCAATTTAAAATGTAAAGTGTACAAACAAACAACATATAGATAAAAAGGTTAATGTGAGGACACAATGTGCAAATATAAATCGGCCTTGCCGGCATGAATAAGGTGCCAAGGGCTAGAGAAGGGGTAGACACATGTATATAATTTGTGTATTATCAAAGTGAAAAAGCTCATATCCAAAAAAGGGTTAAAAGGTCACTTTTGTAAAAGGTCAAAGTGACCCAGGGACCTGAGTCAATAGCAGATAGTTCGATAAATAATGAGTATAATACTAGTAAGATTAAATCAAAAATAGGTGTGGAGAAAGAGATGGACTGCCGCCTATAAAAGTAAGGTATCCAAATGCAAGTGCAGTATGGCTGAATCACAGAAGTAAACAGAGACGGCTTGTTAGGGCTGGCGGAACGCACTGAGTAAATATAGAGATGTTATTTGGTGCGTTCACAGCCCGGGGTCCACCGTGCAGGAAAAGAACCTGCTGCTGGCAAACGGCGGCACAATATGGCAGTAGAAGCGAACTCTGTTGCTTCACAGAGTCGCTATAAAGAAAGGACTGTGTCACAGGAATACACAGTAACTGCTGAGCAGATAGCAGCTTGTGGTCACGCAGTCCAGGAGGCAAACATACAATCTCCTCACCGGAGGAGCCGGTATTCTAGTGGCTTATTTCAGCCGGGGCCCTGAAACCAAACACACAATCTCCTCACCGGAGGTGCCGGTATTCTAGTGGCTTATTTCAGCCGAGTCCCTGAATACACACAATCGTGACCACACTGGAGCAAAACTCATGTCATGCATTGATAATAGTGCATGGCCATGTGGTCATTCGAACCTTATATAGCTGCAGCACATACAGGACCTTCCTAGAAGGACCAATGAGAGGCTGCCACAGAGCCTGAGGAACTATAGGACCTTCCTGGAGAATCAATGGGTCTTGCTGCGGTATCTAAGCATGTGACCCTCGATCTCCAATGAGAGATCTTACCCTGGGCATGCTCAGAAGGGGAAAAGCAGGACTTAGACCCAAAAGCATCTGCTTGCCGCTGCCTAACACTGGCTTCAATGGCAGAAGCTGGAAAAGCAGCAGTAACCCTTTGCACAAAGTCAGACTGAGCGAGACGCTGGGACCGACGTCTCTGCTGAGCAGGCTCCACTACGGCGAGAGAAGAATGGGAGACCGCAGCGGAGATGGCCCGAGATTCCCCCTGTGCAGAGGCGGGAACTCGACCCCTAACACGGCTACAGATAACCCAAACAGTATGGAGCACTAGTGGTGATGGCATATTACCTTTCCGGCCTGGACCGATTCCTCGGCGAGCGTTTCGCGTGCAGCTTTATCGAGGGGTAGACTACATGAAACCCACGTCGGGGAATCAGTCCGGGACGGAAAGGTAATATGCCATCGCCACTAGTGCTCCATACTGTTTGGGTTATCTGTAGCCGTCTCTGTTTACTTCTGTGATTCAGCCATGCTGCACTTGCATTTGGATACCTTACTTTTATAGATGGCAGTCCATCTCTTTCTCCACACCTATTTTTGATATAATCTTACTAGTATTATACTCATTATTTATCGAACTTTCTGCTATTGACTCAGGTCCCAAGGTCACTTTGAACTTTTAAGATGTTTTTAACGCTTTTTTGGATTTGAGCTTTTTCACTTTGATAATACACAAATTATATACATGTGTCTACCCTTCTATAGCCCTTGGCACCTTATTCATGCCGGCAAGGCCGATTTTTATTTGCACTTAGTGTCCTCACATTAACCTTTTTATCTATATGTTGTTTGTTTGTACACTTTACATTTTAAATTGACTATAATAAAATATCAAGAATTTTATGGCAATAGCATTGTTCTCTTTTCCGATGCATACATGGAAATTAGATGAAAATAATCAAACAGCTTTTTAGTCGCATACCTGTGTAATTTTTCTATATTTCTGCATTTGAGGGCTTATTTTTTGCATGACGAGTTTAAGTTTTTATTGGTACCACATTTAGACATGTAACATTTTATAATCGCTTTCTATTCTGATTTTTGGGAGGCATAATGAACAAAAAACAGCAATTTAGATTTTTTTTTGTCATTCTCCGTGTGGTTAAAGTGATAAACAGCTTTATTGTTCAGTTCAGTATGATTACAGCAGTACCACATTTATATGTTTTTTTATGTTTTATTGCTTTTACACAATAAAGTCATATTTTTAGAAAAACATTTTTTTTCTATAGCTTAGTTAAAGCTTATTTTATTTTTCTGCTGATGTAGCTAAATGAGGTTTTGTTTTTTGCAGGACAAGATGATACCAGAGATACCATTATTATTTATATTCAACTTTTTAACTGTGTTTTATTCCACTTTTTGCTTGGTTGTATGATGAAAAAGCATGTTTTTTTGCCATGGTTTTTATTTTTTTTTTACAGTGTCCACTGGAGAGAGATTTGAACTTTATTTTTTTATTTATTAACATTTTTTTTTACATTATGCATGTTTCAATAATCTTTATGGGAAGCTACAAGCTGCAGTTGTCCTAATGGCTCTGATACATACAGGCAATGATCAGATTGGAAAGGTGTTAACTAGAGTTGAGCGACCTTGACCTTTTTAGAGTCGAGCCGGGTTTCGCGAAACCCGACTATTTCAAAAGTCGGGTCGAGTGAAATCGGCCGATTATGACGTAAAGTCGGGATCGACCGAAACCCAATGCAAGTCAATGGGGCAGCATAGTCGGCAGTGAGTGGGGGCCAGGAAAACACCTAGAGTGCCCATTTTAATGTCAAAACCATCCATTCTTCTTAATGAAGCTTGTCAAGCGTAATTTACCTTATAATAATTGGAAGGCATTTGAAATTGGGGGTCATTTGGCTAAAGTTGTGTGGGGTAGGGCTGGTTCAAGTAATTAGTGGGCCCAGGAAATCTGGACCACATCACGGCAGTGGAGCAGGGAGAGGTAAGTATTTCAACTTTGCAAGTGCTGTGATCCTGAGCAAGCAGGGGGGGCCCACTTGTTGGCATTGGCCCTGGCACAGGGCCCCTCAAAGTACAGCGGTGTGTTTGCACGGCGGGGTCGCCTCCCACCGGCAGCAACACTTTTGCGTACTATGAGAGGCCCTGTGCCAGTGACGTCGCCAACTAGTATTCCTCCCCCCACCTGATGAAGGAACCTGCACTTTCATCTACACCTTCCTCTTTGTCCCCGTGTAAGGTGGTATGGTATGCGGGAAGAGCAACCTGACTTTCAGCAGGGTCACAATGTTGTTGTGTAGCATGCACGGGGAATGTTGCGTTATGGGTCAATGTACCAGCAGACTCATCTATCACTGGCTGGGCAATGGGCACGATGAAGTGGAAACACAGATATAGGCCCAAAGAATAAAGTGGGCTAAATGCAGTTCAAAATTGGTAACACAGGAATAACCAGGGGGCATTGCAGTGGAGGACAACTGGAATGAGAGGCTGACACAGAGAGTAGGGCCAAATCAGTAAGTAGTCGAAATGCAGTTCAAAATTGGCAACCGTAGTAAACAGGCGGCACAGTTTTGTTCAGTGGAGGAGAACAGCAAGGAGTGGCAGACACCGATAGTAGGCCCCAACCCAACTAGTAGGCCAAATGCAGTCTAACATTAACAACTACTAACGAGAGCCTGAAAATGGAATGTCAGGACAGGAAACCAGGAGAACAGCAAGGAGTGGCAGACACCGATAGTAGGCCCCAAACCAACTAGTACGCCAAATGCAGTTGTTCCATTTAACCACAATTTAATGAGAGCCTGAAGATAGAAGCTCAGGAAAGGCAACCTGGGGAACACCTTGGAGTGTAACACACCATCTCTCTACACCCCATACCCAATTTGAAGGCCTAATGCAGTGTAGTTTCCAAGAACTACTAAACGAGAGCCGGAAGATCGAAGCTCAGGAAAGGCAACCTGGGGAACACCTTGGAGTGGAACACACCATCTCTCTACACCCCATACCCAATTTGAAGGCCTAATGCAGCGTAGTTTCCAACAACTACTAAACGAGAGCCGGAAGATCGAAGCTCAGGAAAGGCAACCTGGGAAACACCTTGGAGTGTAACACAACGTCTCTCTACACCACGGAAGGGCTGATTCTTAGGAAGGAAGGCTGTTGGAAATAAGCATTGCGCGTCCGAGGGTGATTATATTCTTATTAGGTATATACTCACCCTCGGACGCGCCCTGCTTCTTTATTTGGAATGAATGTTTATTTGCAATGTGGTGTTGACTTTCTCTATTATTTTGGTAATTAATGATTTTATTATTTTCATTGTTTTGCATCTTCTCGGCAATAATATAAAGAAGACGCGACAGGACAACACTCGGTGGATGCCATATGTGTGTTTTCAATTTAAAAAACCTTTCAGTTAACTACTTGCAGGAGAAAGTAATTGTAGCTGGTGGCCATTTTTAGTACTGTACCAGATTTTAGTTGTGTGTTTGTTTTTAATGTTAAAATGTCTGCATTTGATATCTCACCAGTATTTTCTTTTTTATAAGCAAAATACTTTTTTTTTTATTTTATGATGTTGGTTCAAGGGGTACACGGGCAGCAGTAGACAGGTCAGTGGAGGCCTAGTGGAAGGAGGGACCGCAGACAGGCTTCGAAGCCCTAACATAATAAATTGGGCTGCCTGTAGGCAATCTTAAATTGGTTCCAGGGGTACACGGGCAGCAGTGACCTGGTCAGTGTAGTAGTAGTTGAAAGAATGGACCGCAGACAGGCATCGAAGGCCTAAAATAAAAAAATTGGGCTGGCTGTAGGCAATTTTAAATTGGTTCCAGGGGTACACGGGCAGCAGTGGTGTGGTCAGTGGAGGCCTAGTGGAAGGAGTGACCGCAGACAGGCATCGAAGGCCTAAAATAATAACACATGGCTGTAGGCAATTTTAAATTGGTTCCAGGGGTACACGGGCAGCAGTGCCCTGGTCAGTGTAGTAGTAGTTGAAAGAATGGACCGCAGACAGGCATCGAAGGCCTAAAATAAAAAAATTGGGCTGGCTGTAGGCAATTTTAAATTGGTTTCAGGGGTACACGGGCAGCAGTGGTGTGGTCAGTGGAGGCCTAGTGGAAGGAGTGACCGCAGACAGGCATCGAAGGCCTAAAATAATAACACATGGCTGTAGGCAATTTTAAATTGGTTCCAGGGGTACACGGGCAGCAGTGACCTGGTCAGTGTAGTAGTAGTTGAAAGAATGGACCGCAGACAGGCATCGAAGGCCTAAAATAAAAAAATTGGGCTGGCTGTAGGCAATTTTAAATTGGTTCCAGGGGTACACGGGCAGCAGTGGTGTGGTCAGTGGAGGCCTAGTGGAAGGAGTGACCGCAGACAGGCATCGAAGGCCTAAAATAATAACACATGGCTGTAGGCAATTTTAAATTGGTTCCAGGGGTACACGGGCAGCAGTGCCCTGGTCAGTGTAGTAGTAGTTGAAAGAATGGACCGCAGACAGGCATCGAAGGCCTAAAATAAAAAAATTGGGCTGGCTGTAGGCAATTTTAAATTGGTTCCAGGGGTACACGGGCAGCAGTGGTGTGGTCAGTGGAGGCCTAGTGGAAGGAGTGACCACAGACAGGCATCGAAGGCCTAAAATAATAACACATGGCTGTAGGCAATTTTAAATTGGTTCCAGGGGTACACGGGCAGCAGTGGTGTGGTCAGTGGAGGCCTAGTGGAAGGAGTGACCACAGACAGGCATCGAAGGCCTAACATAACAAAAATGTCAATACAATGGTATTGTCAGTGGCAGGCATTGAAGGATGTCAGCGCATAGACTAAACATTGGTGGAGCTGTGAGATAATTTTGCAAGTGGTAGAGCACTGTTTGAGCTGGGGTGGGGGGAAACTGTCTTGTGGCCGGCGGTACAGGCCCAGGGCCCCTCATATTACAACGGTGTGTCTGACATTGGGTGCGCACAACCACCGCCAGAGACACTTTATTGTACTAGGAGGGACCCAGTGGCAGTGCCGTCGACCAAAAGCGGGCTCACCCACCTCTTCAGACAAACTGCACTCTCACGGGTGCTGTCGCCAAGTGTCGATACCACGGCCCCGTGTGGGGAGTTTGGCCATTTAGTGAGGTGTAAACATGTCGTATGCTGGACAATCAGGTGCTGAAAATTACGAGATTGGAAAAGGCATTCAGAATAGTCCACAGGCAAGACCTTTTCATAGGAAAGCTAGGTGTCAGCCGGGCAAGGTGGGGCAAAAGATTTCGAAATCCAGTTGTGGTTCATTTTAATGAAGGTTAGATCATCTACATTTTGGGTAGCCAGACGAGTCCTTTTTTCTGTTAGTATTGAACCTGCAGCACTGAATACTCTTTCTGATAGGACACTAGCTGCCGGGCAAGCAAGCTCCTGCAATGCATATTCTGCCAATTCTGGCCAGGTGTCTAATTTTGATGCCCAGTAATCAAATGGGAATGACGGTTGAGGGAGAACATCGATAAGGGATGAAAAATAGTTTGTAACCATACTGGACAAATGTTGTCTCCTGTCACTTTGAATTCATGCTGCAGTACCTGTTCTGTCTGCGGTCATAGCAAAATCACTCCACAACCTGGTCAGAAAACCCCTCTGGCCAACGCCACTTCTGATTTCTGCCCCTCTAACTCGTCTGGTCTGCTGGCCCCTGCAGCTCGTGTGAGAACGATCACGGGCGCTGTGTGAAGGGAATGCCAGAAGCAAACGGTCAACAAGAGTTGATTGTTTGGTTGCTAATATTAGTTCCAAGTTCTCATGTGGCATTATATTTTGCAATTTGCCTTTATAGCGAGGATCAAGGAGGCAGGCCAACCAGTAATCGTCATCATTCATCATTTTAGTTATGCGTGTGTCCCTTTTGAGGATACGTAAGGCATAATCCGCCATGTGGGCCAAACTTCCAGTTCTCAAATCTGCGGTTGTGCTTGGTTGAGGGGCAGTTTCAGGCAAATCCACGTCACTTGTGTCCCTCAAAAAACCAGAACCCGGCCTTGCCGCGCCACCAATTTCCAGTGGCCCCGGAAAAGCTTCCTCATTAAAAATATAATCATCCCCATCATCCTCCTCGTCCTCCTCCTCCTCTTCGCCCGCTACCTCGTCCTGTACACTGCCCTGGCCAGACAATGGCTGACTGTCATCAAGGCTTTCCTCTTCCTCAGCTGCAGACGCCTGATCCTTTATGTGCGTCAAACTTTGCATCAGCAGACGCATTAGGGGGATGCTCATGCTTATTATGGCGTTGTCTGCACTAACCAGCCGTGTGCATTCCTCAAAACACTGAAGGACTTGACACATGTCTTGAATCTTCGACCACTGCACACCTGACAACTCCATGTCTGCCATCCTACTGCCTGCCCGTGTATGTGTATCCTCCCACAAAAACATAACAGCCCGCCTCTGTTCACACAGTCTCTGAAGCATGTGCAGTGTTGAGTTCCACCTTGTTGCAACGTCTATGATTAGGCGATGCTGGGGAAGGTTCAAAGAACGCTGATAGGTCTGCATACGGCTGGAGTGTACAGGCGAACGGCGGATATGTGAGCAAAGTCCACGCACTTTGAGGAGCAGGTCGGATAACCCCGGATAACTTTTCAGGAAGCACTGCACCACCAGGTTTAAGGTGTGAGCCAGGCAAGGAATGTGTTTCAGTTGGGAAAGGGAGATGGCAGCCATGAAATTCCTTCCGTTATCACTCACTACCTTGCCTGCCTCAAGATCTACAGTGCCCAGCCACGACTGCGTTTCTTTCTGCAAGAACTCGGACAGAACTTCCGCGGTGTGTCTGTTGTCGCCCAAACACTTCATAGCCAATACAGCCTGCTGACGTTTGCCAGTAGCTGCCCCATAATGGGAGACCTGGTGTGCAACAGTGGCAGCTGCGGATGGAGTGGTTGTGCGACTGCGGTCTGTGGACGAGCTCTCGCTTCTGCAGGAGGACGAAGAGGAGGAGGAGGGGGTGCGAACGGCTACAGCCAATTGTTTCCTAGACCGTGGGCTAGGCAGAACTGTCCCAAACTTGCTGTCCCCTGTGGACCCTGCATCCACCACATTTACCCAGTGTGCCGTGATGGACACGTAACGTCCCTGGCCATGCCTACTGGTCCATGCATCTGTTGTCAGGTGCACCTTTGTGCTCACAGATTGCCTGAGTGCATGGACGATGCGCTCTTTAACATGCTGGTGGAGGGCTGGGATGGCTTTTCTGGAAAAAAGTGTCGACTGGGTAGCTCGTAGCGTGGTACAGCGTAGTCCATCAGGGCTTTGAAAGCTTCGCTTTCAACTAACCGGTAGGGCATCATCTCTAACGAGATTAGTCTAGCTATGTGTGCGTTCAAACCCTGTGTACGCGGATGCGAGGCTAAGTACTTCCTTTTTCTAACCATAGTCTCATGTAGGGTGAGCTGGACTGGAGAGCTGGAGATCGTGGAACTAGCGGGGGTGCCGGTGGACATGGCAAACTGAGAGACGGTGGGAGATGGTATTGTTGCCACCGGTGCCCTAGATGCAGTGTTTCCTACTACGAAACTGGTGATTCCCTGACCCTGACGGCTTTGGCCTGGCAAAGAAACCTGCACAGATACTGCAGGTGGTGCGGAAAATGGTGGCCCTACACTGCCGGAAGGGATGTTGCGTTGCTGACTAGCTTCATTGGCCGAGGGTGCTACAACCTTAAGGGACGTTTGGTAGTTAGTCCAGGCTTGCAAATGCATGGTGGTTAAATGTCTATGCATGCAACTTGTATTGAGACTTTTCAGATTCTGTCCTCTGCTTAAGGTAGTTGAACATTTTTGACAGATGACTTTGCGCTGATCAATTGGATGTTGTTTAAAAAAATGCCAGACTGCACTCTTTCTAGCATCGGATACCTTTTCAGGCATTGCAGACTGAGCTTTAACCGGATGGCCACGCTGTCCTCCAACAGGTTTTAGCTTTGCCACGCGTTTTGGGCAAGATACGGGCCCGGCAGATGGAACCTGTTGCGATGTTGATGCCTGCTGCGGCCCCTCCTCCTCCGCTTCAGAACTGCTGCCGCCTGCACCCTGTTCCCCCAATGGCTGCCAATCGGGGTCAAGAACTGGGTCATCTATTACCTCTTCTTGTAGCTCGTGTGCAACTTCGTCTGTGTCACCGTGTCGGTCGGTGGTATAGCGTTCGTGATGGGGCAACATAGTCTCATCAGGGTCTGATTCTTGATCAGCACCCTGCGATGGCAATGTTGTGGTCTGAGTCAAAGGACCAGGATAGTAGTCTGGCTGTGGCTGTGCATCAGTGCACTCCATGTCAGATTCAACTTGTAATGGGCATGGACTGTTAACTGCTTCACTTTCTAAGCCAGGGACGGTATGTGTAAAGAGCTCCATGGAGTAACCCGTTGTGTCGCCTGCTGCATTCTTCTCTGTTGTTGTTTTTGCTGAAGAGGACAAGGAAGCGACTTGTCCCTGACCGTGAACATCCACTAACGACGCGCTGCTTTGACATTTACCAGTTTCACGAGAGGAGGCAAAAGAGCTAGAGGCTGAGTCAGCAAGATAAGCCAAAACTTGCTCTTGCTGCTCCGGCTTTAAAAGCGGTTTTCCTACTCCCAGAAAAGGGAGCGTTCGAGGCCTTGTGTAGCCAGACGACGAACCTGGCTCCACAGCTCCAGACTTAGGTGCAATATTTTTTTTCCCACGACCAGCTGATGCTCCACCACTACCACTACCCTCATTACCAGCTGACAATGAACGCCCCCGGCCACGACCTCTTCCACCAGACTTCCTCATTGTTTTAAAAACGTTAACAAACGAACGGTATTTGTTGCTGTCACACAACTTACACGGTGAGCTATAACTTCAGTATGATTTAGCTACCCCTTTACAGGTGGGTGAGACCACAACGAAAATCAGGCACAATGTTACACACTCTGTTGTTGTTGGCAACAAATGAGATGGCACACACGCAGGACTGTCACTGAAGCGCAAATGTAAATATTTATCTCCCACTGATTTGTGTTTGTTTTTTTTAAAAGGGAGACTTCAGAAAAAAAAAAAATTTAAAAAAAATTATTTTTTACAGAAGAATTTATAAAACAAATAAAATGAAATGATTGTTTCAGGGAGAATTTAGGAAAAAAAAAAAAAAAAAAAGGCTTTGTAGGGCCCACTGAGTGAGAGAGGACGCACACAGGAGTCAGGAGTGGCACACAAGCCCAGAGGCCAATATTAATCTCCCACCGATTGATTTAGTGATTTTTTTTGGTAGATTTTGGAACCCAAATCAAGCAAAAAAATTAATAGGCTTTCTATGGCCAACAATTGGGGAAAGAGAGAGAGATGGCACACCCAGGAGTCAAGACTGGCACACAAGCAGAAGGGGCAATATGAATCTCCCACAGATTTTTTTTTTTTTTTTTTTTTTTCAGGGAGACTTGAGAGAAAAAAAAATACCAAAAAAATGATTTTTTTCAGGAATAATTTAGAAACCAAAGAAAATAAAATGATTGTTTCAGGGAGAATTTAGAAAACAAATAAAACAAAAAATAGGCTTTCTAGGGCCCACTGAGTGACAGATGACGCACACAGGAGTCAGGAGTGGCACACAAGCCCAGAGGCCAATATTAATCTCCCACTGATTGATTTAGTGATTTTTTTTGGTAGATTTTGGAACCCAAATCAAGCAAAAAAATTAATAGGCTTTCTATGGCCCACTATTTGTGAGAGAGATGGCACGCTCAGGACTGGCACACAAGCCCAGAGGCCAATATTAATCTCCCATTTTTTTTTTTTTCCAGGTAAAATTTATAAACCCAATAAAAAAAATAATAATAAATAGGCTTTCTATGGCCCACTATCTGAGAGAGAGAGATGGCACGCTTAGGACTGGCACACAAGCCCAAAGCCCAATATTAATCTCCCACTGATTGATTTAATGATTTTTTCAGGTAGAATTTAGAACCCAAATCAAGCAAAAAAATTAATAGGCTTTCTATGGCCCACTGAGTGAGAGATGGCACACACAGGAGTAAGGAGTGGCACACAAGCCCTGAGGCCAATATTTTTCTCCCACTGATTGATTGATTGATTTTTTCAGGTAGAATTAGGAACCCAAATCAACCCAAAAAATAAATAGGCTTTCTATGGCCCACTATTTGTGAGAGAGATGGCACGCTCAGGACTGGCACACAAGCCCAGAGGCCAATCTTAATCTCCCACAAAAAAAAAAAAAAAGGAACTGTCCTTCAATTACTATCTCCCTGCAGTAATCTCAGCCAGGTATGGCAGGCAGCAATAAGGAGTGGACTGATGCACAAATTAAATAAAAAGTGTGGACAAACAAACAAGATAGCTGTGCAGAAAGGAAGGAACAAGAGGATTTGTGCTTTGAAAAAAGCAGTTGGTTTGCACAGCGGCGTACACACAGCAATGCAGCTATCAGGGAGCCTTCTAGGGCAGCCCAATGAGCTACAGCGCTGAGGAAAAAAAAAAAATGTAGCTTCCACTGTCCCTGCACACCGAAGGTGGTGTTGGGCAGTGGAAATCGTTACAGCACAAGCGGTTTTGTGGTTAATGGACCCTGCCTAACGCTATCCCTGCTTCTGACGAAGCGGCAGCAACCTTTCCCTAAGCTCAGATCAGCAGCAGTAACATGGCGGTCGGCGGGAACTCCCCTTTATAGCCCCTGTGACGCCGCAGACAGCAAGCCAATCACTGCAATGCCCTTCTCTAAGATGGTGGGGACCAGGACCTATGTCATCACGCTGCCCACACTCTGCGTTTACCTTCATTGGCTGAGAAATGGCGCTTTTCGCGTCATTGAAACGCGACTTTGGTGCGAAAGTCGCGTACCGCATGGCCGACCACGCACAGGGGTCGGATCGGGTTTCATGAAACTCGACTTCGCCAAAAGTCGGCGACTTTTGAAAATGTTCGACCCGTTTCGCTCAACCCTAGTGTTAACCAGTGTGACAGTGTTATAGATCAGGCCATTCTCAAGATAACAAATATGTGTATTTTTTATTATTTTTGTTTTTACATAAAAAATACATTTTTAATTGAAATATTTTTTAATTTTTTTTCTTCTTTATTTTATGATTTTTTTAAAAATATTTTTACAATTTTTTTATCACTCTGATCACTGGTATAATGCATTGCAATGTACCGCCTATCACTTAAGCCAAGTCGGCCGCAATCGTTTCGGGCATAACTCCTGTGCCCGCCCGATCACCAGTATGTACCAGTATGTCCATTTGAGTGAACACTCTTAAAAATAGGACATAAAAGTACGACAAATGTCGCGAAGGGGTCTACATTGTGGCTCTCTGTCATAACAGGATGATGCCGCCTCTAACAGCAACATCATTAGTTTGTGTTAGTCTTCAACACATCTAGAGAGAACGGTCTGCCTGATCACAAATAACTAAGGAATAATTTTTAGACTGTTTTTTGTAATTTTACGAAGCATGAAAGTCTGTCAGTGTGCTGCGTTATTCAATAGTCTATTGGTTACTCCCGAGTGCCATTCATTTCTATGATGAGGACACTTTTGACATTGCTAAGTCTGTGCTTGTGATAAAGAGATTAAAAAGGTTGGATACAGTCCTAGGAAACCTCAGAGTGTTCTACACATCAAACATCTTTTCAGGGCAATAGAAGAACATGCAATTCATGGCAAATTTATTTGCTGCAAATCATTTTTTTTTACAAAACCTGCCAAATTAAGCAAAATAGATCATTTCTAAAACCTAAATGATTGATTACTTTCTAACTTTTTCTTTAACTAACCAATCAGGGCCTTAATTTTTATTTAGCAAGCCCTGACAAAAGCTTTATATCTTCGAAAAGCCACTGAAACTTCAGCTTCGATACAACAGGTTGTGGAAACTCATTCTCTGCTCCAGCACCTTAAGAGATTACTTCTTTGACATATTATTAAATATTTTCATAGTTCTGGGAAGCTGGCAATTATTTCTGACACTAAGACAGGGCATACACACTGAAGAGCTGTAGCCATAATGAGGTTGGAAGCTTTTCTTCCAAAAATGAAAAGTTCTGATTTTAATGCACCGCACAGAGTTACATCAGATCTGAGTTATTTTTTTGTTATTTTCTTTTGCTGCACCACACAGCGTTACATCAGATCTGGTGTCTAATAATTCTGGTGTCTAACGATTCTGGTATTTGTTGCACTGCATGGCGCTACATCAGTTTTAGCATCTGCTGTGCTGCACTGTACTACAAAAAATCCAAAGCACCGGGTATCTTCCTTCCATAACAATGTTTATTGACACCAGCAAACTCGCAGGAAAAATAGCAACGCTTCAGCCACGCAGGGTCTTGGTCAAGCCAAGAAAAAAAATGCATAGTTGTTCTTTTTCTTGGCTTGACAAAGGCCCTGCGTGGCCTAAATGTTGATATTTTTCCTGTGTGTACATTTTTGTAAATAAAAATAATTTTTGTGAAAGGAAGATACCCAGTGCCTTTTAATTTTTGGACTAAATGCAATTTTTACAACCCAGTGGAAGAGCTGTGCCAAGTCTGCACGGGACAAGGAGTGCATGGGATACACCTTGAATCAATGCCGTGCTCCACTGTGTTAGGCTGCCGTCACACTAGCAGTATTTGGTCAGTATTTTACATCAGTATTTGTAAGCCAAAACCAGGAGTGGGTGATAAATGCAGTGAAGTGAGGCATATGTTTCTATTATACTTTTCCTCTAATTGTTCCACTCCTGGTTTTGGCTTACAGATACTGATGTAAAATACTGACCGAATACTGCAAGTGTGACGGCAGCCTTACTGTAAGGAGGTGGACGAGGCAGCAGGTACCTGCATGCTGGGTCTGGAACTAGAGAGGCTGCATCTACTGTTTCCGGGGGAAGCCTGAGTGAGGCCGACCTCCCCCTGTTGCCTGGGAGAAGCTCTAGAGAGGAGGGGCTTCCTACTGTTGGAGGGGTGCAGAAGAGGAGAAAGAGAAAACACGCAAAGGAAGGCAGTCTGGCGCCAGGGCAGAGCAATGCACAGTCAGGTGAGCAGTGTGCTCCGCTCCCCATCCTGACATAAATTACCAGCGATTTGACAGGGCGGGCTGCAGTCAATCAGAAGAGCAGAGACTGCTGTGCTGAGGGAATCAGTGTGCCCAGCAGTAGTGCAAAGCAGAGCCGTGCAGAGCAGAGCCGTGCAGAGCAGAGCCATACAGAGCAGAGCTGTGCAGAGCAGAGCCGTACGGAGCAGAGCCATGTAGAGTCATGCACACAGAGCACAGCAAAGCCGGGTGTTGCAGAAGGCACAGATAGTAGTGCTCCGGCCGGGAGCACCATCGCCAAGCAGATCAGCGTCACCCGCCACCAACAGCAGGGACCAGGGATAGCGGAACGTGCAGTTTGTGTCCAGTGACCACCAGAGAGAACCGGGCACCGTACACTATGTGACCATGAGTACCTCACATGCGCTGCCCTAGAGAGACCACACACGGGACTGACACTTGTGCCCTGATGTGGGCAGAGAATAGTTGTCCTGACCCTTGTTGCCTGACTACCCCAGCTAAGATACTTGAGTCACATTGGGCTCGCACAGGACTGTGGCCCATGCCCATGCGGTGCAGAAATGCTGCACATCCACAATTGATTTACAGTACAATGTAAATCAATGAGGAAAAAAATGTTGTGCACACTTTGCAGAAAATCCGCCGGGGAAACGCTGCGGTTTAAAAGAAGTAGCATGTCACTTCTTTTTTGCGAATCTGCAGCATTTTTGTACCCATTCCATTATAGAAAACCGCAGGGGTAAAAAACGCAGCAAATCCCCAAGAAAACCGCAGAAAAAATGCACAAAAAATGCTGCAGAACCGAACAAAAAAATGCGACAAATCCGCAGGTGCGTTTTCTGCCAGGAGAGGCAGAATCCGCACCAGAAATTCCTAAGGCTAATCCGCAATGTGTGCACATAGCCTAAAGGACAAGGGGCAGTGGGAGGTACTGGAGACCGACCACTGCCACCAGAAGACAGACCAACGACTACAATACCATCCTGGAGAAGGTCCTGCGTCCGTTGTTGCCGGAGTTATTGAGTTCACAGCAGGAGCTGCAGAGTTAGGACTTCCTGATCCACTTGCTACCGAATTGTCATTGTTTGTACCGTTGTACTTCACTTTGCCATTCATACTGTTTAACCCTTTACCTCCCTGCGTGGAGTATTCCCCTGTAAATAAACCTGTCAACTCTTGATCTGCCTCCTGTCCGTGACGACATCTCACATTCCTGCGATTTCTACATTACATCAGTACTGGTGTCTGCTGAACAGTGCTAGATCAATTCTGGTGTTGTCTTCACCACACAGTGAGACATCAACTGAATTAGTCTTTTCAAGATTTTATATAATTAAGTCTGAGAACAGTTGATGGAAACAGTCTGTGGCACATATTATTTGTGGCATATGTGTTTTATAATTTATCTTGTCACGCATATTGTTTTCTTCAACCATCTCTCCAGACGTAAAGTGCAGGAATTGAAATAACACAGATTCTGTTAAATCCTTCTGTTTAATTTCCATTTTCTGTGATCTCTCTTATAAACTGACCAAATTGTATCAGAAGAATATATTTTACATGATCAAAATGTTGGAAATTGAAGGAAAAAATGCAAATTCTAAGTGATTCCTCTTAGTTAAAGTTATAAAGGACAGCAGATGTTTGGCTGCATTTAAGCATAGCAGCTTTTCAACCCACCAATGAATGGTAATATTGCAAACAGTGGCACATATCTAACATGGCTGCGTTAGTAAGATTATAATTAGTTAGTAATGTTGTAAAAAGACACATGTCCATCAAGTTCAATCGAGAGGAGAGAAAGGAAAGAGGGAATGAGATTCCATAATGAAGGATCCAATCTGCCCTAAAAGAGTACATTTTCCCCAATGATCCTAAGTGTCTATTGACTGGGTCAACATGTAAAGAATTTTGCACACTAGGTACAATCATGGCCAAGTGTGTAAAATTGATCCAGAAAATGAAGCATTTCTCCCCCAAATTATTTCAATTACACATCTTTTGTTATACACATGTTTATTTACCGTAATTTGTGTGTATTGGAACAACACAAAAATAGAAAAAAAGGCAAATTGAACATAATTTCACACAATATCACAAAAATGGGAGGAGCAAAATTGTTTGCACCTTTCCAAAATTGTGGGTATATAATTTTGTTTCAAGCATGTTACTGCAGTGCGCAGGCGCTGGGAAAGGTCAGAGAGGCCCGGCGCCTGCGCACTTCAGTACTTTGCTCTGCCCTCAACAGGGAAGACAAAGTAAGCCTGCGCCGGAGCCGCGACAGGAAGCAAAGAAGAGGACGTCATTGTATGAAGATGGGAGGCGCAGGACCTGGACCGCGATGCCCATCGGACCGACCGTACGGGACTGCCCCTGGGTGAGTATAATCTAACTTGATTTTCTTATCTTTTGGGTTACATCGGGAGCTTATCTACAGCATTATAGAATGCTGTAGATAATCCCCTGATGGCGGTGGCCTTAGCTTATAGGCCATAATGGGGTGACAGATTCCCTTTAAAGAGCTCCCATTTATCAATAGCATCATTATGACTATCTGGCAGCCGTTGCTCCTAATCAATGTCCTGATTTTCAGCATTCAACCTGGGAAAATTGGCTTTTTTAAAATGTGTTTTTGCTCTCCCTCCGAAAGGGTGCTTTTTATAGTTTTACAAGATGAAATGCTACTGTTATGACTGATACTGAGGTTTTCAGAAACAGTGACAATTTCAACAAACTTTGCAATGTTAGCAATGACCAGATCCAACAGAGCATCGCCTCTTCTCAGTTCTTCCATGAACTGATCCATAAAATTACCTTGCAACAAGTTGACGAATTTCCTCACATTTGCAGTTGAAAATCTCCCATAATCACTTGATGTACCAGCCTGTGCAGCCACGTTATCTAGATGTACAGTCAATCTTCCAGCTCCTTATTGATTTGGGGGGATTTATAGATTGCAATAAATAATAACTTTTCAATCTTTACCTTCTTTTGTAATTCTACCTGCAAAGTTTCAACTTCCTCACAACCTTCCTCCCCGGGGTTGCCTCTGCCACACTCGCTTTCATATCACTCCAAACATACAGACATACCGCTCTCCTCCTCATTTCCTATTTGTCCTTTCTGAAAGGGTAAAAACAGGAAGATATAATGCCCAATCTTATCCAACCATGTCTCAGCTATAACAACAACATCAAGTACTAAGGAATAAAGCCACTTTGCTTGCATGTCTCCTGGCATTTTCGAACACAGACATAGGGGGAGATTCATTAAGGGTTTCTTGACAGATTTCTGTTGAAAAAGGTTTTCAAAACTAGCAATTTTCATACATAATGTAAGGTTGTGCAAAAAAATGTGACTTTTGGAATTTTCACGCAATTTTCCCCAGCTTTAACAAAGTGGGCAGAAGTGAGATGAGACGGGGCATGAGGGGGCATGGCATCCCCTGTTCAGCAAATTCTTGAGGAGCGGCGGCATTCACAACACTACAAATCATACTCCAGAAAGGACTGGAGTAAGATTTGTGGTGAGGCACACACAGAAATGCATGTAACTCCCCTCCTCATCTGATTCATAAAGAATCAGAAGTGTCTGCTCCAACAAGCCCTCGCATCAAGACCGGTGAGAAAATCTCCCATCTTAATGAATTGAGTCCTAAGCTTCTGTCCAGTTTGCCACATTCACTTTTAGAACTGCTGATTCCTGAAATATTGTGGGCCAATTTGTTTTTATTGTTTGTTTGCAACACATTATTATTATTATTATTTATTTATATAGCACCATTGATTCCATGGTGCTGTACATGAGAAGGGGTTACATACAAGTTACATATATTACTTACAGTAAACAAACTAACAATGACGGACTGACACAGAGGGGCGAGGACCCTGCCCTTGCGGGCTTACAATCTACAGGATTATGGGGAAGGAGACAATAGGTTGAGGGGTGTAGGAGCTCCGGTGTTGGTGAGGCAGTAGCTCCAGTATTGGTGAGGAGGCAGCAGAGTGTAGCAGGCTGTAGGCTTTCCTGAAGAGATGGGTTTTCAGGTTCCGTCTGAAGGGTCCGAATGTGGTTGATAGTCGGATGTGTTGGGGCAAAGAATTCCAGAGGATGGGGGGATATTCTGGAGAAGTCTTGGAGGCGGTTGGATGAGGAGCGAATAAGTGTGGAGGAGAGAAGGAGGTCTTGGGAGGACCGGAGATTACGTGAGGGAAGATATCGGGAGATTAGTTCAGAGATATATGGAGGAGACAGGTTATGGATGGCTTTGTAGGTCAGTATTAGTCATTTGAACTGGATACGCTGAGGGAATGGGAGCCAGTGAAGAGATTTGCAGAGGGGGGAAGCGGAGGAGTAGTGAGGAGAGAGATGAATTATTCGGGCAGCAGAGTTAAGGATGGACTGGAGAGGTGCAAGGGTGTTAGCATGGAGGCCGCAGAAAAGGATGTTGCAGTAGTCTAGGTAGGAGATGATGAGGGCATGCACAAGCATTTTAGTAGATTGACGGTTGAGGAAAGGATCGATTCTGGAGATATTTTTGAGCTGGAGGCGACAGGAGGTGGACAGAGCTTGGATGTGCGGTTTGAAAGACAGGGCAGAGTCAAAGGTTACTCCGAGGCAGCGGACTTCCGGTACGGGGGAAAGCACAATGTCGTTGATTGCGATAGATAGGTCAGGTAAGGAAGATCTATGGAATGGAGGAAAGATGATGAGTTCAGATTTGTCCACATTGAGTTTGAGGAAGCGAGAGGAGAAGAAGGAGAATATGGCAGATAGATATCTGGGATTCTGGACAGCAGAGCGGTGACGTCTGGGCCAGAGAGGTAGATCTGAGTGTCATCAGCATAGAGGTGGTATTGGAATCCATGGGACTTTATGAGTTGTCCCAGGCCAAGTGTATGGATTGAGAAGAGTAGGGGTCCTAGAACAGAGCCTTGGGGGACTCCAGCACAGAGAGGGTGGGATGAGGAGGTAGTGTGGGAGTGGGAGACGCTGAATGTGCGGTTGGAAAGGCACTCGGCAATCCAGAATAGGGCAAGGTCTTTTATGCCAAAGGAGGAGAGGATCTGTAGTAGGAGGCAGTGGTCAACTGTGTTGAAAGCAGAGGACAGGTCTAGAAGGAGGAGTACAGAGTATTGTCCATTAGCTTTGGCGGTAAGTAGGTCATTAGTGATTTTGGTCAGGGCTGTTTCAGTTGAGTGATGGGGGCGGAAACCAGATTGTAGAATGTCAAAGAGCAAGTTAGATGAGAGGTGGGAGGAAAGTTCAGAGTGGACGTGCTGCTCCAGGAGTTTGGAAGCCAATGGGTTTCCCATTGTCACTGCCCTAATATTCTCCCCACAGTCCTCTTTTACACCTTATAATATAGTCTGACTCCTCTCTAACCTAGCCATCCCTTTATTTTGTGTTTTGTCATCTCACCTCAGGTTTAGTGTAAATATGCCAACATCCCTGTCACTATTCTCTTCCCCAGCACAGCAGACCCCTTTCCATTCTTACATTCAGGTGCCATTTACTGCATCTATTAAATATATAAAATCTGCCCAGTGCTCAAGGAGCCCAAATCCTTCTGCTCTGCACCAAGACTTGGCCATGTGTTTAACTCCCTAGCGTCCTTCTGTCTCTCCTTTGATGCGCTTGGCACAGGCAGTATTTCAGAGGATATTGTCTTGGATGTTCTTTTCTTTATCCTGCAGTCCAACTCTTTAAATCATTCTTAAACAACCTCTTCCTACCAAAAGAACTGCTTAAACACCAGAATCTATCATAACAACATAATACAAAAAATCTAATTCATGGTAAACACGATTTTATTAAGGACACCAATCAAAATTACACTAGACATGATAAAAACATATAACAAATAATTAAAAACAAGGGGAACAGGGCACTACATACAATCCAAACATGATCTATAGTAAAAAAAAAAAAAAAAAAAAAAAAAAAAGGAGAATATCACAACCAAAAATAAGCTATTATTAATTAATAAAATGCTATGCATATAGTAAATCCAGATGGTACTGGTAGAAAAAGAAAAAAGTGCTCAGTGCATATAAAGCGGTAAATATATGTTTATATAAGTACTGCAAAGTGCCAGAGTGCAAATAATGACCTATAATTTTCTCCATAAAAAGTAAAGATGAAATAAATATACTAACCAGGATTTATCCTATACATGGTGCCGCTGCTACCTCCCACTCCAACGTGAGTTTCATATGTTGCTTCGTCAGGGAATGATAAAGAGTGAGCCACCTATAGGAAGTATCAATCCTAAAAATCAAAATTAACTCTCTAACTAGTCACATGATTTAGGAAGTGCAGTAGCCTGAAACACAGTGTCTGCAAATTGAGATTTTGGTTTTAGCTTTTATCATAAATCATGTGACAAGGCTCATTAGAGAGTCAATATTGACTTTTAGGATTGCTACTTCCTATAGGTGGCACTAGAGTTCTAGTCCTCTTCCTCTTTGAAGAGACAATTTGGATATTACCCAGAGGAGCATTGTGGTTTAAAAGTGTCCTCACCTTGGCATGTCAGGCTTGACATGTCCCTCTTCGTAAGGAAAAACCCCTTGGATCATTGTAGAGAGAGACATACTGGCCCTGGCATGCCAAGTTAAGGAGGCTTATTCACCAAGCAATGCTCCTCTGGAAAATTAAATATGCAAATTGCCTATTCAAATAGAAAAAGGACTAGAACTCTATAGCACCACTTGTTGGAAGCAACAATCCTATAAGTCACTAACGACCCTTTAACATCTCATTTCGCAGACACGGTGTTTTGGGGCATTGCCTGAAGAGGCAATTTGCATATAATAACATTGCCCAAAATTAATTTCAGTCTGTTTGTTTGGCATTGCGCAACAATCATGGTTTCTCATGCGGCCCCTTGTGAAAATTAGTTGTCCATCCCCTGCAATAGAATAACAGATAACGTTCTGATTATTGTGAGTCTCACCTCTGAGAACCTAAGTAATCTAAAGAAGGGGCTCTGGAATCCTGAAATCTTGAGAACAGAGCCCTGCATGGCCCCATCTTGAATAGATTGGGGATGCAAATACTCAGCCTATATTGAATTCATTGTCTTAGGCTAGGTTAACATTGTGTTAATGCAGCCCATTCAACACATACGTTAAACGGGCTGCATTAACGCAAGTACCGAAATGTGATCGCGCTAGCGCAGATGGAGCTAGCAGATGCTCTATCTGCGCTAGCAGTGACGAACCCGGAAATGCTGCAGCCCCAGTCCCAGGGTCCATCACTCAATTTTGGGCGTGCGCTAGCGATGCGTCCGACATAGGGATTAATGGCGGCGTTAACGGACTGCGTTACACCACGTTATGCCGCAGTGTAACGCAGTCCATCTAACGGACTGCCTATAACGCAATGTGAACCTAGCCTAAGAAACTGCTTGAGAAACCCAAGTACAGTGCATTGCTTGGCTTTCTCCAACAAATCCACAAAGATCAAACAAATTCTCCATTCCGGAGAACTTCGATCTCATGATCACTTATGTAAGCAACAGTGAGACTCTCAAAAATCAGCAAGTTATCGCATGTCCCATGAGTAGGAGATAATTAGTGATTTTGGTCAAATCACAAAGAAGCAAGTAATAAGCAGCACTACATGTCACCGTATCTGTTAATAATTATCTGCCAAAATAGATTTCACAGAAATAACATTTGATTAACATCATATTAAAAGTGAGCACGTCCTGAGAGACATCAAATAAGTAATTGATTTAAGTGATATCTGTGATAACAATTATGAAATTAAAATGAAGCCATTAAATTCGATTTCAGACTCTAAAAGATTAGTATGTGCATATATCAGAACCCAGGGACTATATAGCACATGATATACATATATGCCTGAGTTCAGAAAGACGGTTTGGAATGTCATATTAACCTTGCACACTGGGACTTTACTGGTGAATTCATTAGCCCCAGTTTGTCACATAGTGAACCTAATTATCCAGCACACAAATTAGATTTAACTTAAGTGATGGGAAAGCATACAAATTAGCTATTTTACTTTTTTCATTCTGTCAATATTTTTAATAATCATCATCATCTGTTAAAGGGACACTGTCACCTGAATTTGGAGGGAACAATCTTCAGCCATGGAGGCGGGGTTTTTGGGTGTTTGATTCACCCTTTCCCTACCCGCTGGCTGCATGCTGGCTGCAATATTGGATTGAAGTTCATTCTCTTTCCTCCGTAGTACACGCCTGCACAAGGCAATCTTGAGTGGATGGGTAACCAGTGTAATGACTGGCACAAGGTAGAGGCATCGGTGTAACGGTTGGTGAGGAATATGATCCTTGCTGCAGCATTCAGGACAGATTGGAGCGGGGAGAGTTTGGTAAGAGGGAGGCCGATTAGTAGAGAGTTACAATAGTCCAGACGAGAATGAATAAGTGAAACAGTAAGAGTTTTTGCAGAGTCAAAAGTTAGAACAGGGCGAATTCTAGAAATGTTTTTGAGATGCAGATAAGAAGAGCGAGCCAGTGATCGGATGTGGGGGGTGAATGAAAGCTCGGAATCGAGTATGACCTTGGGCAGCGGGCATGTTGCTTTGGAGTAATGGTGGAACTGCACACGGAGATGGCAATGTCAGGCAAAGGTAGGTTAATAGAGGGAGAAAACACGAGGAGTTCAGCTTTTGACAGGTTCAGTTTCAGATAGAGGGAGGACATGATGTTAGAGACAGCGGTAAGACAATCACTGGTGTTTACTAAAAATGTTGGCGTGATAACAGGAGAAGAAGTGTATAATTGGGTGTCGTCTGCATAGAGATGGTACTGGAAACCAAATCTACTGATTGTTTGTCCAATAGGGGCAGTATACAAAGAGAAGAGGAGGGGGCCTAGGACTGATCCTTGTGGAACCCCAACAGTAAGGGGAAGGTGAGAGTAGGAGGAACCAGCAAAAGATACAGTGAAAGAGCGGTGAGAGAGATAGGAGGAGAACCAGGAGAGAACGGTGTCCTTGAGGCCGATGGAGCGGAGCATAGTGAGGAGCTGATGATCCACAGTGTCGAATGCTGCGGAGAGATCCAAGAGAATTAGCATGGAGTAGTGACCATTAGATTTAGCTGTTAGTAGGTCATTAGAGACTTTAGTGAGGGCAGTTTCAGTAGAGTGTAAAGAGCGGAAACCAGATTGAAGAGGGTCGAGCAGAGAGTTATCTGAGAGATAGTGGGTAAGACGGGAGTGGACCAGGCGCTCGAGGAGTTTAGAGATGAAGGGAAGATTAGAGACAGGTCTATAATTAGCAGCACAGTTTTGATCGAGGGATGGTTTTTTAAGTAATGATGGCATGCTTAAGCATGATGGCATGCTTAAATGAGGATGGAAAAATACCGGAAGTGAGAGAAAGGTTTAATATTTTTGTTAGGTTAGAGGTAACAGCCGGGGAAAGGGACTGGAGGAAATGTGACGGAATGGGGTCACTGGTGTAAGTGGTTGGGCAAGAAGATGCAGGGAGCCTGATTACTTCTTCTTCTGTAACTGGTTCAAAGTCAGAGAGTGAACTAGATGCAGTGGGGGAGGGAGGACAGTGCATGCTATGAAGAGATTGGGAGATGATTTTCTGTCGAATGTGGTCAATTTTTTCTTTGAAGTAATTGGCCAGATCGTCAGCGTGGAGATCTGTGGTTGGGGTCTGCACTCTTGAGTTGAGTAGGGACTGGAAAGTATCAAAGAGATGTTTAGGTTTATTGGACAGCGAGGTGATGAGGGTGTTGAAATAGGTTTGTTTGGAGAGGTGAAGGGCAAAGTTGTATGTTTTTAGCATGAACTTATAATGGATGAAATCTTCGGGTAGATTAGATTTTCTCCACAGACGTTTGGCACACCTGGAGCACCGCTGCAGGAAACGTGTTTGCAGCATGTGCCATGGTTGTTGCCGTCTGTGTTGAGTTGTTTTATTTATAGGAGGAGCAGCTTCATCCAGGGCACTTTGCAGGGTTTCATTGTAATGCTTCAGAGCAGAATCAGGACATGAGATGGAGGAGATTGGGGCCAATGAGGACTGCAAGTTCTTCATAAGTTTCTGGGTGTTAATGGCCTATATGTTTCTATAAGTGTGGAAAGTGGGAGTGACCTGAGTGGGATGGCAGTTCTTGGTAGAGAATGAAAGAAGGTTGTGGTCAGAGAGCAGGAGGGGGGAGTTTGTGAAATCATCCACTGAGCAAAGCCGGGAGAAGACCAACTGAAACTGAAATATGTTAACATTTATTATTTTCAAGGGAATCTGTCAGTAATATCAACCATCCTAAGCCATATGCTAGGGCTAGCGGAATGCACCAAATAATAACGAGGTAGATATGAGGTGTGTTCGCAGCCCAGGGTCCTCCGTGCAGAGATGGTACCTGCTGCTGAGTAATGGCGGATGGTAGAGTTGAGCGACCTTGACCTTTTTAGAGTCGAGCCGGGTTTCGCGAAACCCGACTATCTCAAAAGTCGGGTCGAGTGAAATCGCCCGATTATGACGTAAAGTCGGGATCGACCGAAACACGAAACCCAATGCAAGTCAATGGGGCAGCATAGTCGGCAGTGAGTGGGGGCCAGGAAAACACCTAGAGTGCCCATTTTAATGTCAAAACCATCCATTCTTCTTAATGAAGCTTGTCAAGCATAATTTACCTTATAATAATTGGAAGGCATTTGAAATTGGGGGTCATTTGGCTAAAGTTGTGGTGGGTAGGGCTGGTTCAAGTAATTAGTGGGCCCAGGAAATCTGGACCACGTCACGGCAGTGGAGCAGGGAGAGGTAAGTATTTCAACTTTGCAAGTGCTGTGAACCTGAGCAAGCAGGGGGGGCCCACTCGTTGGCATTGGCACTGGCACAGGGCCCCTCAAAGTACAGCGGTGTGTTTGCACGGCGGAGGCGCCTCCCACCGGCAGCAACACTTTTGCGTACCATGAGAGGCCCTGTGCCAGTGACGTCGCCAACTAGTATTCCTCCCCCCACCTGATGAAGGAACCTGCACTTTCATCTGCACCTTCCTGTTTGTCCCCGTGTAAGGTGGTATGGTATGCGGGAAGGGGGACCTGACTTTCAGCAGGGTCACAATCTTGCAGTGTAGCGTGCACGGGAAATGTTGCGTTATGGGTCAATGTACCAGCAGACTCATCTATCACTGGCTGGGCAATGGGCAGGATGAGGAGGAAACACAGATATAGGCCCAAAGAATAAAGTGGGCTAAATGCAGTTCAAAATTGGTAACACAGGACTAATCAGGGGGCATTGCAGTGGAGGACAACTGGAATGAGAGGCTGACACAGAGAGTAGGCCCAAATCAGTAAGTAGTCGAAATGCAGTTCAAAATTGGCAACAGTAGTAAACAGGCGGCACAGCTTTGTTCAGTGGAGGAGAACAGCAAGGAGTGGCAGACACCGATAGTAGGCCCCAACCCAACTAGTAGGCCAAATGCAGTCTAACATTAACAACTACTTAACGAGCGCCTGAAAACGGAATTTCAGGACAGGAAACCAGGAGAACAGCAAGGAGCGGCAGACACCGATAGTAGGCCCCAAACCAACTAGTACGCCAAATGCAGTTGTTCCGTTTAACCACAATTTAATGAGAGCCTGAAGATAGAAGTTCAGGAAAGGCAACCTGGAGAACACCTTGGAGTGGAACACACCATCTCTCTACACCCCATACCCAATTTGTAGGCCTAATGCAGCGTAGTTTCCAACAACTACTAAACGAGAGCATGATGATCGAAGCATTGGCGAGGAAACCTGGGGAACACCTTGGAGTGGAACACACCATCTCTCTACACCCCATACCCAATTTGTAGGCCCAATGCAGCGTAGTTTCCAACAACTACTAAACGAGAGCCGGAAGATCGAAGCAATGGAGAGGAAACCTGGGGAACACCTTGGAGTGTAACACACCATCTCTCTACACCCCATACCCAATTTGTAGGCCTAATGCAGCGTAGTTTCCAACAACTACTAAACGAGAGCCGGAAGATCGAAGCAATGGAGAGGAAACCTGGGGAACACCTTGGAGTGTAACACACCATCTCTCTACACCCCATACCCAATTTGTAGGCCTAATGCAGCGTAGTTTCCAACAACTACTAAACGAGAGCCGGAAGATCGAAGCTCAGGAAAGGCAACCTGGGGAACACCTTGGAGTGGAACACACCATCTCTCTACACCCCATACCCAATTTGTAGGCCCAATGCAGCGTAGTTTCCAACAACTACTAAACGAGAGCCGGAAGATCGAAGCTCAGGAAAGGCAACCTGGGGAACACCTTGGAGTGTAACAAACCCTCTCTCTACACCACGGAAGGGCTGATTCTTAGGAAGGAAGGCTGTCGGAAAGAAGCAGGGCGCGTCCGAGGGTGATTATATTCTTATTAGGTATATACTCACCCTCGGACGCGCCCTGCTTCTTTATTTGTAATGAATGTTTATTTGCAATGTGGTTTTGACTTACTCTATTTTTTTGGTAAATAATGATTTTATTATTTTCATTGTTTTGCATCTTCTTGGCAATAATATAAAGAAGACGCGACAGGACAACACTCGGTGGATGCCATATCTGTGTTTAAAATTGAAAAAACCTTTCAGTTAACTACTTGCAGGAGAAAGTTATTGTAGCTGGTGGCCATTTTTAGTACTGTACCAGATTTTTGTTGTATGTGTTTGTTTTTAATGTTAAAATGTCTGCATTTGATATCTCTCCAGTATTTTCTTTTTTCTAAGCAAAATACTTATTTTTATATTTTCTGATGTTGGTTCCAGGGGTACGCGGGCAGCAGTGGTGTGGTCAGTGGAGGCCTAGTGGAAGGAGTGACCGCAGACAGGCATCGAAGGCCTAAAATAATAACACATGGCTGTAGGCAATTTTAAATTGGTTACAGGGGTACACGGGCAGCAGTGGTGTGGTCAGTGGAGGCCTAGTGGAAGGAGTGACCGCAGACAGGCATCGAAGGCCTAAAATAATAATACATGGCTGTAGGCAAATTTAAATTGGTTCCAGGGGTACACGGGCAGCAGTGGTGTGGTCAGTGGAGGCCTAGTGGAAGGAGTGACCACAGACAGGCATCGAAGGCCTAAAATAATAACACATGGCTGTAGACAATTTTAAATTGGTTACAGGGGTACACGGGCAGCAGTGGTGTGGTCAGTGGAGGCCTAGTGGAAGGAGTGACCGCAGACAGGCATCGAAGGCCTAAAATAATAACACATGGCTGTAGGCAATTTTAAATTGGTTCCAGGGGTACACGGGCAGCAGTGGTGTGGTCAGTGGAGGCCTAGTGGAAGGAGTGACCGCAGACAGGCATCGAAGGCCTAAAATAATAACACATGGCTGTAGGCAATTTTAAATTGGTTCCAGGGGTACACGGGCAGCAGTGGTGTGGTCAGTGGAGGCCTAGTGGAAGGAGTCACCGCAGACAGGCATCGAAGGCCTAAAATAATAACACATGGCTGTAGGCAATTTTAAATTGGTTACAGGGGTACACGGGCAGCAGTGGTGTGGTCAGTGGAGGCCTAGTGGAAGGAGTAACCGCAGACAGGCATCGAAGGCCTAAAATAATAACACATGGCTGTAGGCAATTTTAAATTGGTTCCAGGGGTACACGGGCAGCAGTGGTGTGGTCAGTGGAGGCCTAGTGGAAGGAGTCACCGCAGATAGGCATCGAAGGCCTAAAATAATAACACATGGCTGTAGGCAATTTTAAATTGGTTACAGGGGTACACGGGCAGCAGTGGTGTGGTCAGTGGAGGCCTAGTGGAAGGAGTGACCGCAGACAGGCATCGAAGGCCTAAAATAATAACACATGGCTGTATGCAATTTTAAATTGGTTCCAGGGGTACACGGGCAGCAGTGGTGTGGTCAGTGGAGGCCTAGTGGAAGGAGTGACCGCAGACAGGCATCGAAGGCCTAAAATAATAACACATGGCTGTAGGCAATTTTAAATTGGTTCCAGGGGTACACGGGCAGCAGTGGTGTGGTCAGTGGAGGCCTAGTGGAAGGAGTGACCACAGACAGGCATCGAAGGCCTAAAATAATAACACATGGCTGTAGGCAATTTTAAATTGGTTCCAGGGGTACACGGGCAGCAGTGGTGTGGTCAGTGGATGCCTAGTGGAAGGAGTGACCGCAGACAGGCATCGAAGGCCTAAAATAATAACACATGGCTGTAGGCAATTTTAAATTGGTTCCAGGGGTACACGGGCAGCAGTGGTGTGGTCAGTGGAGGCCTAGTGGAAGGAGTCACCGCAGACAGGCATCGAAGGCCTAAAATAATAACACATGGCTGTTACACGGGCAGCAGTGGTGTGGTCAGTGGAGGCCTAGTGGAAGGAGTCACCGCAGACAGGCATCGAAGGCCTAAAATAATAACACATGGCTGTAAGCAATTTTAAATTGGTTCCAGGGGTACACGGGCAGCAGTGGTGTGGTCAGTGGAGGCCTAGTGGAAGGAGTCACCGCAGACAGGCATCAAAGGCCTAAAATAATAACACATGGCTGTAGGCAATTTTAAATTGGTTCCAGGGGTACACGGGCAGCAGTGGTGTGGTCAGTGGAGGCCTAGTGGAAGGAGTGACCACAGACAGGCATCGAAGGCCTAAAATAATAACACATGGCTGTAGGCAATTTTAAATTGGTTCCAGGGGTACACGGGCAGCAGTGGTGTGGTCAGTGGAGGCCTAGTGGAAGGAGTGACCGCAGACAGGCATCGAAGGCCTAAAATAATAACACATGGCTGTAGGCAATTTTAAATTGGTTCCAGGGGTACACGGGCAGCAGTGGTGTGGTCAGTGGAGGCCTAGTGGAAGGAGTCACCGCAGACAGGCATCGAAGGCCTAAAATAATAACACATGGCTGTTACACGGGCAGCAGTGGTGTGGTCAGTGGAGGCCTAGTGGAAGGAGTCACCGCAGACAGGCATCGAAGGCCTAAAATAATAACACATGGCTGTAAGCAATTTTAAATTGGTTCCAGGGGTACACGGGCAGCAGTGGTGTGGTCAGTGGAGGCCTAGTGGAAGGAGTCACCGCAGACAGGCATCAAAGGCCTAAAATAATAACACATGGCTGTAGGCAATTTTAAATTGGTTCCAGGGGTACACGGGCAGCAGTGGTGTGGTCAGTGGAGGCCTAGTGGAAGGAGTGACCACAGACAGGCATCGAAGGCCTAAAATAATAACACATGGCTGTAGGCAATTTTAAATTGGTTCCAGGGGTACACGGGCAGCAGTGGTGTGGTCAGTGGAGGCCTAGTGGAAGGAGTGACCGCAGACAGGCATCGAAGGCCTAAAATAATAACACATGGCTGTAGGCAATTTTAAATTGGTTCCAGGGGTACACGGGCAGCAGTGGTGTGGTCAGTGGAGGCCTAGTGGAAGGAGTCACCGCAGACAGGCATCGAAGGCCTAAAATAATAACACATGGCTGTAGGCAATTTTAAATTGGTTCCAGGGGTACACGGGCAGCAGTGGTGTGGTCAGTGGAGGCCTAGTGGAAGGAGTGACCGCAGACAGGCATCGAAGGCCTAAAATAATAACACATGGCTGTAGGCAATTTTAAATTGGTTCCAGGGGTACACTGGCAGCAGTGGTGTGGTCAGTGGAGGCCTGGTGGAAGGAGTCACCGCAGACAGGCATCGAAGGCCTAAAATAATAACACATGGCTGTAGGCAATTTTAAATTGGTTACAGGGGTACACGGGCAGCAGTGGTGTGGTCAGTGGAGGCCTAGTGGAAGGAGTCACCGCAGACAGGCATCGAAGGCCTAAAATAATAACACATGGCTGTAGGCAATTTTAAATTGGTTCCAGGGGTACACGGGCAGCAGTGGTGTGGTCAGTGGAGGCCTAGTGGAAGGAGTTACCACAGACAGGCATCGAAGGCCTAACATAACAAAAATGTCAATACAATGGTATTGTCAGTGGCAGGCATTGAAGGATGTCAGCGCATAGACTAAACATTGGTGGAGCTGTGAGATAATTTTGCAAGTGGTAGAGCACTGTTTGAGCTGGGGTGGGGGGAAACTGTCTTGTGGCCGGCGGTACAGGCCCAGGGCCCCTCATATTACAACGGTGTGTCTGACGTTGGGTGCGCACCACCACCGCCAGAGACACTTTATTGTACTAGGAGGGACCCAGTGGCAGTGCCGTCGACCAAAAGCAGGCTCACCCACCTCTTCAGACAAACTGCACTCTCACGGGTGCTGTCGCCAAGTGTCGATACTACGGCCCCGTGTGGGGAGTTTGGCCATTTAGTGAGGTGTAAACATGTCGTATGCTGGACAATCAGGTGCAGAAAATTACGAGATTGGAAAAGGCATTCAGAATAGTCCACAGGCAAGACCTTTTCATAGGAAAGCTAGGTGTCAGCCGGGCAAGGTGGGGCAAAAGATTTTGAAATCCAGTTGTGGTTCATTTTAATGAAGGTTAGATCATCTACATTTTGGGTAGCCAGATGAGTCCTTTTTTCTGTTAGTATTGAACCTGCAGCACTGAATACTCTTTCTGATAGGACACTAGCTGCCGGGCAAGCAAGCTCCTGCAATGCATATTCTGCCAATTCTGGCCAGGTGTCTAATTTTGATGCCCAGTAATCAAATGGGAATGACGGTTGAGGGAGAACATCGATAAGGGATGAAAAATAGTTTGTAACCATACTGGACAAATGTTGTCTCCTGTCACTTTGAATTCATGCTGCAGTACCTGTCCTGTCTGCGGTCATAGCAAAATCACTCCACAACCTGGTCAGAAAACCCCTCTGGCCAACGCCACTTCTGATTTCTGCCCCTCTAACTCCTCTGGTCTGCTGGCCCCTGCAGCTCGTGTGAGAACGATCACGGGCGCTGTGTGCAGGGAATGCCAGAAGCAAACGGTCAACAAGAGTTGATTGTTTGGTTTCTAATATTAGTTCCAAGTTCTCATGTGGCATTATATTTTGCAATTTGCCTTTATAGCGAGGATCAAGGAGGCAGGCCAACCAGTAATCGTCATCATTCATCATTTTAGTTATGCGTGTGTCCCTTTTGAGGATACGTAAGGCATAATCCGCCATGTGGGCCAAAGTTCCAGTTCTCAAATCTGCGGTTGTGCTTGGTTGAGGGGCAGTTTCAGGCAAATCCACGTCACTTGTGTCCCTCAAAAAACCAGAACCCGGCCTTGCCGCGCCACCAATTTCCAGTGGCCCCGGAAAAGCTTCCTCATTAAAAATATAATCATCCCCATCATCCTCCTCGTCCTCCTCCTCCTCTTCGCCCGCTACCTCGTCCTGTACACTGCCCTGGCCAGACAATGGCTGACTGTCATCAAGGCTTTCCTCTTCCTCAGCTGCAGACGCCTGATCCTTTATGTGCGTCAAACTTTGCATCAGCAGACGCATTAGGGGGATGCTCATGCTTATTATGGCGTTGTCTGCACTAACCAGCCGTGTGCATTCCTCAAAACACTGAAGGACTTGACACATGTCTTGAATCTTCGACCACTGCACACCTGACAACTCCATGTCTGCCATCCTACTGCCTGCCCGTGTATGTGTATCCTCCCACAAAAACATAACAGCCCGCCTCTGTTCACACAGTCTCTGAAGCATGTGCAGTGTTGAGTTCCACCTTGTTGCAACGTCTATGATTAGGCGATGCTGGGGAAGGTTCAAAGAACGCTGATAGGTCTGCATACGGCTGGAGTGTACGGGCGAACGGCGGATATGTGAGCAAAGTCCACGCACTTTGAGGAGCAGGTCGGATAACCCCGGATAACTTTTCAGGAAGCACTGCACCACCAGGTTTAAGGTGTGAGCCAGGCAAGGAATGTGTTTCAGTTGGGAAAGGGAGATGGCAGCCATGAAATTCCTTCCGTTATCACTCACTACCTTGCCTGCCTCAAGATCTACAGTGCCCAGCCACGACTGCGTTTCTTTCTGCAAGAACTCGGACAGAACTTCCGCGGTGTGTCTGTTGTCGCCCAAACACTTCATAGCCAATACAGCCTGCTGACGTTTGCCAGTAGCTGCCCCATAATGGGAGACCTGGTGTGCAACAGTGGCAGCTGCTGATGGAGTGGTTGTGCGACTGCGGTCTCTGGACGAGCTCTCACTTCTGCAGGAGGACGAAGAGGAGGAGGAGGGGGTGCGAACGGCTACAGCCAATTGTTTCCTAGACCGTGGGCTAGGCAGAACTGTCCCAAACTTGCTGTCCCCTGTGGACCCTGCATCCACCACATTTACCCAGTGTGCCGTGATGGACACGTAACGTCCCTGGCCATGCCTACTGGTCCATGCATCTGTTGTCAGGTGCACCTTTGTGCTCACAGATTGCCTGAGTGCATGGACGATGCGCTCTTTAACATGCTG
The DNA here is from genome assembly GCF_032444005.1 of Ranitomeya imitator. Classification (NCBI taxonomy): domain Eukaryota; kingdom Metazoa; phylum Chordata; class Amphibia; order Anura; family Dendrobatidae; genus Ranitomeya; species Ranitomeya imitator. The sequence goes on along the minus strand of NC_091284.1, from coordinate 734,455,883 downwards.
GTGGAGGGCTGGGATGGCTTTTCTGGAAAAAAAGTGTCGACTGGGTAGCTCGTAGCGTGGTACAGCGTAGTCCATCAGGGCTTTGAAAGCTTCGCTTTCAACTAACCGGTAGGGCATCATCTCTAACGAGATTAGTCTAGCTATGTGTGCGTTCAAACCCTGTGTACGCGGATGCGAGGCTAAGTACTTCCTTTTTCTAACCATAGTCTCATGTAGGGTGAGCTGGACTGGAGAGCTGGAGATCGTGGAACTAGCGGGGGTGCCGGTGGACATGGCAGACTGAGAGACGGTGGGAGATGGTATTGTTGCCACCGGTGCCCTAGATGCAGTGTTTCCTACTACGAAACTGGTGATTTCCTGACCCTGACGGCTTTGGCCTGGCAAGGAAACCTGCACAGATACTGCAGGTGGTGCGGAAAATGGTGGCCCTACACTGCCGGAAGGGATGTTGCGTTGCTGACTAGCTTCATTGGCCGAGGGTGCTACAACCTTAAGGGACGTTTGGTAGTTAGTCCAGGCTTGCAAATGCATGGTGGTTAAATGTCTATGCATGCAACTTGTATTGAGACTTTTCAGATTCTGTCCTCTGCTTAAGGTAGTTGAACATTTTTGACAGATGACTTTGCGCTGATCAATTGGATGTTGTTTAAAAAAATGCCAGACTGCACTCTTTCTAGCATCGGATACCTTTTCAGGCATTGCAGACTGAGCTTTAACCGGATGGCCACGCTGTCCTCCAACAGGTTTTGGCTTTGCCACACAATTTGGGCAAGATACGGGCCCGGCAGATGGAACCTGTTGCGATGTTGATGCCTGCTGCGGCCCCTCCTCCTCCGCTTCAGAACTGCTGCCGCCTGCACCCTGTTCCCCCAATGGCTGCCAATCGGGGTCAAGAACTGGGTCATCTATTACCTCTTCTTGTAGCTCGTGTGCAACTTCGTCTGTGTCACCGTGTCGGTCGGTGGTATAGCGTTCGTGATGGGGCAACATAGTCTCATCAGGGTCTGATTCTTGATCAGCACCCTGCGAGGGCAATGTTGTGGTCTGAGTCAAAGGACCAGCATAGTAGTCTGGCTGTGGCTGTGCATCAGTGCACTCCATGTCAGATTCAACTTGTAATGGGCATGGACTGTTAACTGCTTCACTTTCTAAGCCAGGAACGGTATGTGTAAAGAGCTCCATGGAGTAACCCGTTGTGTCGCCTGCTGCATTCTTCTCTGTTGTTGTTTTTGCTGAAGAGGACAAGGAAGCGACTTGTCCCTGACCGTGAACATCCACTAACGACGCGCTGCTTTGACATTTACCAGTTTCACGAGAGGAGGCAAAAGAGCTAGAGGCTGAGTCAGCAAGATAAGCCAAAACTTGCTCTTTCTGCTCCGGCTTTAAAAGCGGTTTTCCTACTCCCAGAAAAGGGAGCGTTCGAGGCCTTGTGTAGCCAGACGACGAACCTGGCTCCACAGCTCCAGACTTAGGTGCAATATTTTTTTTCCCACGACCAGCTGATGCTCCACCACTACCACTACCCTCATTACCAGCTGACAATGAACGCCCCCGGCCACGACCTCTTCCACCATACTTCCTCATTGTTTTAAAAACGTAAACAAACTAACGGTATTTGTTGCTGTCACACAAATTACACGGTGAGCTATAACTTCAGTATGATTTAGCTACCCCTTTACAGGTGAGTGAGACCACAACGAAAATCAGGCACAATGTTACACACTCTGTTGTTGGAGGCAACAAATGAGAGAGATGCCACACACGCAGGACTGTCACTGAAGCACAAATGTAAATATTAATCTCCCACTGATTTGATTTTTTTTTTTTTTTTCAGGGAGACTTTAGGAAAAAAAAAAATAGAATAAAATGATTTTTTCAGGAAGAATTTAGAAACCAAAGAAAATAAAATGATTTTTTCAGGGAGAATTTAGAAAACAAATAAAACAAAAAAAGGCTTTCTATGGCCCACTGAGTGAGAGATGACGCACACAGGAGTCAGGAGTGGCACACAAGCCCAGAGGCCAATATTTATCTCCCACTGATTGATGTAGTGATTTTTTCAGGTAGATTTTGAAACCCAAATCAAGCTAAAAAAATAATAGGCTTTCTATGGCCCACAATTGGAGAGAGAGAGAGAGATGGCACACCCAGGAGTCAAGACTGGCACACAAGCAGAAAGGGCAATATTAATCTCCCACTGATTTGTTTTTTTTTTGTTTTTTTCAGGGAGACTTTAGGAAAAAAAAAATAGAATAAAATGATTTTTTCAGGAAGAATTTAGAAACCAAATAAAATAAAATGATTTTTTCAGGGAGAATTTAGAAAACAAATAAAACAAAAAAAGGCTTTCTATGACCCACTGAGTGAGAGATGACGCACACAGGAGTCAGGAGTGGCACACAAGCCCAGAGGCCAATATTTATCTCCCACTGATTGATGTAGTGATTTTTTCAGGTAGATTTTGGAACCCAAATCAAGCTAAAAAAAATAATAGGCTTTCTATGGCCCACAATTGGAGAGAGAGAGAGAGAGATGGCACACCCAGGAGTCAAGACTGGCACACAAGCAGAAAGGGCAATATTAATCTCCCACTGATTTGTTTTTTTTTTGTTTTTTTCAGGGAGACTTTAGGAAAAAAAAAAATAGAATAAAATGATTTTTTCAGGAAGAATTTAGAAACCAAATAAAATAAAATGATTTTTTCAGGGAGAATTTAGAAAACAAATAAAACAAAAAAGGCTTTCTATGGCCCACTGAGTGAGAGATGACGCACACAGGAGTCAGGAGTGGCACACAAGCCCAGAGGCCAATATTTATCTCCCACTGATTGATGTAGTGATTTTTTCAGGTAGATTTTGGAACCCAAATCAAGCTAAAAAAAATAATAGGCTTTCTATGGCCCACAATTGGAGAGAGAGAGAGAGATGGCACACCCAGGAGTCAAGACTGGCACACAAGCAGAAAGGGCAATATTAATCTCCCACTGATTTGTTTTTTTTTTGTTTTTTCAGGGAGACTTTAGGAAAAAAAAAATAGAATAAAATGATTTTTTCAGGAAGAATTTAGAAACCAAATAAAATAAAATGATTTTTTCAGGGAGAATTTAGAAAACAAATAAAACAAAAAAAGGCTTTCTATGGCCCACTGAGTGAGAGATGACGCACACAGGAGTCAGGAGTGGCACACAAGCCCAGAGGCCAATATTTATCTCCCACTGATTGATGTAGTGATTTTTTCAGGTAGATTTTGGAACCCAAATCAAGCTAAAAAAATAATAGGCTTTCTATGGCCCACAATTGGAGAGAGAGAGATGGCACACCCAGGAGTCAAGACTGGCACACAAGCAGAAAGGGCAATATTAATCTCCCACTGATTTGTTTTTTTTTTGTTTTTTTCAGGGAGACTTTAGGAAAAAAAAAATAGAATAAAATGATTTTTTCAGGAAGAATTTAGAAACCAAATAAAATAAAATGATTTTTTCAGGGAGAATTTAGAAAACAAATAAAACAAAAAAAGGCTTTCTATGGCCCACTGAGTGAGAGATGACGCACACAGGAGTCAGGAGTGGCACACAAGCCCAGAGGCCAATATTTATCTCCCACTGATTGATGTAGTGATTTTTTCAGGTAGATTTTGGAACCCAAATCAAGCTAAAAAAAATAATAGGCTTTCTATGGCCCACAATTGGAGAGAGAGAGAGAGATGGCACACCCAGGAGTCAAGACTGGCACACAAGCAGAAAGGGTAATATTAATCTCCCACTGATTTGTTTTTTTTTTTTTTTTCAGGGAGACTTTAGGAAAAAAAAAATAGAATAAAATGATTTTTTCAGGAAGAATTTAGAAACCAAATAAAATAAAATGATTTTTTCAGGGAGAATTTAGAAAACAAATAAAACAAAAAAAGGCTTTCTATGGCCCACTGAGTGAGCGATGACGCACACAGGAGTCAGGAGTGGCACACAAGCCCAGAGGCCAATATTTATCTCCCACTGATTGATGTAGTGATTTTTTCAGGTAGATTTTGGAACCCAAATCAAGCTAAAAAAAATAATAGGCTTTCTATGGCCCACAATTGGAGAGAGAGAGAGAGATGGCACACCCAGGAGTCAAGACTGGCACACAAGCAGAAAGGGCAATATTAATCTCCCACTGATTTGTTTTTGTTTTTTGTTTTTTCAGGGAGACTTTAGGAAAAAAAAAATAGAATAAAATGATTTTTTCAGGAAGAATTTAGAAACCAAATAAAATAAAATGATTTTTTCAGGGAGAATTTAGAAAACAAATAAAACAAAAAAAGGCTTTCTATGGCCCACTGAGTGAGAGATGACGCACACAGGAGTCAGGAGTGGCACACAAGCCCAGAGGCCAATATTTATCTCCCACTTTTTTTTTTTGTTCCAGGGAAAATTTATAAACCCAATAAAAAAAATAATAAATAGGCTTTCTATGGCCCACTATCTGAGAGACAGAGAGAGATGGCACGCTTAGGACTGGCACACAAGCCCAAAGGCCAATATTAATCTCCCTTTTTTTTTAAGGGAGAATTTATAAAACCAAAAAAAAAAAAATAAATAGGCTTTCTATGGCCCACTATTTGTGAGAGAGATGGCACGCTCAGGACTGGCACACAAGCCCAGAGGCCAATATTAATCTCCCACTTTTTTTTTTTTTTCCAGGGAAAATTTATAAACCCAATAAAAAAAATAAAAATAAATAGGCTTTCTATGGCCCACTATCTGAGAGAGAGAGATGGCACGCTTAGGACTGGCACACAAGCCCAAAGGCCAATATTAATCTCCCACTGATTGGTTTATTGATTTTTTCAGGTAGAATTTAGAACCCAAATAAAGCAAAAAAAAAAAAAAAATGGGCTTTCTATGGCCCACTGAGTGAGTGATGATGCACACAGGAGTCAGGAGTGGCACACAAGCCCTGAGGCCAATATTTTTCTCCCACTGATTGATGTAGTGATTTTTTCAGGTAGATTTTAGAACCAAAATCAAGCAAAAAAATAAATAGGCTTTCTATGGCCCACTGAGTGAGTGATGATGCACACAGGAGTCAAGAGTGGCACACAAGCCCTGAGGCCAATATTTTTCTCCCACTGATTGATGTAGTGATTTTTTCAGGTAGATTTTATAACCCAAATCAAGCAAAAAAAAAGAAATGTCAATCTTAATCTCCCACAAAAAAAAAAAAAAAAAACAGGGAGTGTCCTTCAATTACTATCTCCCTGCAGTAATCTCAGCCAGGTATGGCAGGCAGCAATAAGGAGTGGACTGATGCACAAATTAAATAAAAAGTGTGTACAAACCAAAAAGATAGCTGTGCAGAAAGGAAGGAACAAGAGGATTTGTACTTTGAAAAAAGCAGTTGGTTTGCACAGCGGCGTACACACAGCAATGCAGCTATCAGGGAGCCTTCTAGGGAAGCCCAATGAGCTACAGCGCTGAGGGGGAAAAAAAAAAATGTAGCTTCCACTGTCCCTGCACACCGAAGGTGGTGTTGGGCAGTGGAAATCGCTACAGCACAAGCGGTTTGGTGGTTAATGGACCCTGCCTAACGCTATCCCTGCTTCTGACGAAGCGGCAGCAACCTCTCCCTAAGCTCAGATCAGCAGCAGTAACATGGCGGTCGGCGGGAACTCCCCTTTATAGCCCCTGTGACGCCGCAGACAGCAAGCCAATCACTGCAATGCCCTTCTCTAAGATGGTGGGGACCAGGACCTATGTCATCACGCTGCCCACACTCTGCGTTTACCTTCATTGGCTGAGAAATGGTGCTTTTCGCGTCATTGAAACGCGACTTTGGCGCGAAAGTCGCGTACCGCATGGCCGACCCCGCACAGGGGTCGGATCGGGTTTCATGAAACCCGACTTTGCCAAAAGTCGGCGACTTTTGAAAATGAACGACCCATTTCGCTCAACCCTAGCGGATGGACACTTGTTCACATGTGGGTTAGACCTCACCCCGTGTGAATAGTAGTGAACTCTGTTGCTTCACAGAGCCACCAAAATACGCTGTGCCCTGTTAACAGACACAGGGTACAGCTGCAAGACACTAGTGGGATCCCTATGAATCACCCCCACTAATCTGGTGATTGGACTCATTCTGACCCTCAGTGGCTTTTGAGCCCATGCCTGAGGACGCCCTGAGTCAGATGCAGAATCCAAGCGGGAATTCCCACCCTACACTGACAGGCTGTCAGGAAAGCGCACTGATAAAGCACGGTGCCATATAAGCGGGCACTGCAAAAGGCACTGTAATGTGTGCTGGGTGATCTGCTAGCACTGTTGGGCGCTAGATAGCTTCCACCATACGCGACCAGTCAACAACACTAGGAATGGGAATGATTAAGAAGCTTTCATCCATCGACAGTCATTAATCTACACACACACGTTATCAAGTTTATACTAGTGTATGGCCATGAGGCCATGCGAACATTTTATAGAGGAAGCTCTCCGAGACCTTCCTAGTGGTCTAAGAGGAGATGATACAGGACCTGAGCATGTGACCCCTGACCTCCAATGAGAGGTCTTCCCTTGGGCATGCTTAGTAGAGGAAAAGCAGGACTTAGTCCCAAGAGCGTCTGCTCGCCGCTGAACAGTGCTGGTTACAATGGCTGAACCTGGAAGGGCAGCAGTAACCAAGCGCACAGTATCTGCCTGAGCCAGATGCTGGGACCAATGTCTCTGCTGATCAGGCTCCACTGCGGCTGGAGAAGAATGGGAGACCACAGCGGAGGTGGTTCGAGATTCCCCCTGTGCAGCAGCGGGAACTCGACAACTAACACCATATATAGGGATGTAGGACATAGAAAGCTGATAGCTAAATAAATCCACATTTCTCTTAAAATGTAAATGATCGGTTAAGATCTATGTACCAGACATAGATCTGCCTGAGAATCTGTCTCCAGAGCTAATTTTAAGCGAAAGGAGACATTACCAGTTTGAGATATGTAATTACTAACATTCTGCTCTTCTGATCTCACTGCAGAGCTGTGTATGAATATAATTAGCAGAGTTAAACTTTGTAGCTCTAGTTGTCCTCTTAGTGCTTCAGCTTCCATCTCACAGGTAACCATTGTGGGCAGAAGGGCAGTGTTGCAAAGCTGACAACACTGTGAGAAAAAAGCTGCGGCTGCAAACGTGTTTGTAATGAAACAAGGCTCTTCTGTACTCCCCTCCCCCTACAACGACTGCCTGTGACATGGAATCTGGAGAAGGGTAAGGCTACTTTCACGCTAGCGTCGTGCACTGCACGTCGCTACGCGTCGCTTTGTAGAAAAAACGCATCCTGCAAGAGTGCTTGCAGGATGCGTTTTCTCTCCATTGAGTGGCATTAGCGTCGCATTGCAACGCTTTGCCACACGTCGCAACCGTCATGCGACGGTTGCGCCGTGTTGCGGCGGACCGTCGGCTGCAAAAAACATTACATGTAACGTTTTTTGCTGCCGACGGTCCGCCGTTTCCGACCGCGCATGCGTGGCCGGAACTCCGCCCCCACCTTCCCGCACCTCACAATGGGGCAGCGGATGCGCTGGAAAAATGCATCCGCTGCCCCCGTTGTGCGGCGCTTTCACTGCTTGCACATATATTACATACGGAATATGTTTTATAGTGAATGTATTCAATTTTACTATGATACCAATGATAAAATAAATCCACTTCATGCAAATGTAGTATTACTTCTGAAATGTAGTCACATTAATTAATGTAGTCACATTATATATATACAGTATATATGTATACTGTATATATACATAGGATCACTAGTGTCATACATAAGGTGAGATATGTGTCACAAAGGTTTTCTCCAGCATGATATGTGCTGAGAGCAATCCAGTCGCTACATAGGCATGGTTTTTATGGAGGCTAGTTCAGAGATGGGCGGGACACCTACCCACCATAACTCCACCTCCAGGGTGTGGATGGAGGGAGTTAAATGTCCAGCTATTTTTTTTTTCTCTGTCTGTGTGGGTGGAGGAAAGGAAGAGCTGCCATATATGTTGTCCCAGAGGAACTGGGCAGGACTGTACATGAACTTTTTTTACTTTCTTTTGAGCCAGGCAGGCTGTTTTTCTGTTACCAGTTTGGGTTTTTGGTTTATGATACAATAAACCACCCAGAGACTTTAACAGCTGCCTGTGTCTACGTCGAGGACGAGCTAAGTTAGCCGACCTTCCAAAATATATATAAAAGTGACTACTTTTTACATATATATATATATATATACTAGCTATTGAACCCATTCTACGCCCGGGTGGCGAGCATTTATATTGGTATATGGTCTCCATCCTGGTATGTGCTGCTCCATCCTGCGTCCCCATCCTGTCATGTGCTGCACCCATCCTGCGTCCCCATCCTGTCATGTGCTGCACCCATCCTGCGTCCCCATCCTGTCATGTGCTGCTCCCATCCTGCGTCCCCATCCTGTCATGTGCTGCACCCATCCTGCGTCCCCATCCTGTCATGTGCTGCTCCCATCCTACGTCCCCATCCTGTCATGAGCTGCACCCATCCTGCGTCCCCATCCTGTCATGTGCTGCTCCATCCTGCGTCCCCATCCTGTCATGTGCTGCACCCATCCTGCGTCCCCATCCTGTCATGTGCTGCACCCATCCTGCGTCCCCATCCTGTCATGTGCTGCACCCATCCAGCGTCCCCATCCTGTCATGTGCTGCACCCATCCTGCGCCCTCATCCTGTCATGTGCTGCACCCATCCTGCGCCCTCATCCTGTCATGTGCTGCACCCATCCTGCGTCCCCATCCTGCGTCCCCATCCTGTCATGTGCTGCACCCATCCTGCGTCCCCATCCTGTCATGTGCTGCACCCATCCTGCGTCCCCATCCTGTCATGTGCTGCACCCATCCTGCGCACCATCCTGTCATGTGCTGCACCCATCCTGCGTCCCCAACCTGTCATGTGCTGCACCCATCCTGCGCCCTCATCCTGTCATGTGCTGCACCCATCCTGCGTCTCCATCCTGGTATGTGCTGCACCCATCCTGCGTCCCCATCCTGCGTCCCCATCCTGTCATGTGCTGCACCCATCCTGCGTCCCCATCCTGTCATGTGCTGCACCCATCCTGCGTCCCCATCCTGTCATGTGCTGCACCCATCCTGCGCCCCCATCCTGTCATGTGCTGCACCCATCCTGCGTCCCCATCCTGTCATGTGCTGCACCCATCCTGCGTCCCCATCCTGTCATGTGCTGCACCCATCCTGCGTCCCCATCCTGCGTCCCCATCCTGTCATGTGCTGCACCCATCCTGCATCCCCATCCTGGTATGTGCTGCACCCATCCTGCGTCCCCATCCTGCGTCCCCATCCTGTCATGTGCTGCACCCATCCTGCGTCCCCATCCTGTCATGTGCTGCACCCATCCTGCGTCCCCATCCTGTCATGTGCTGCACCCATCCTGCGTCCCTATCCTGGTATGTGCTGCACCCATCCTGCATCCCCATCCTGTCATGTGCTGCACCCATCCTGCGTCCCCATCCTGGTATGTGCTGCACCCATCCTGCGTCCCCATCCTGTCATGTGCTGCACCCATCCTGCATCCTCATCCTGTCATGTGCTGCACCCATCCTGCGTCCCCATCCTGGTATGTGCTGCACCCATCCTGCGTCCCCATCCTGGTATGTGCTGCACCCATCCTGCGTCCCCATCCTGTCATTTGCTGCACCCATCCTGCGTCCCCATCCTGTCATGTGCTGCACCCATCCTGTGTCCCCATCCTGCGTCCCTATCCTGGTATGTGCTGCAACCATCCTGCGTCCCCATCCTGGTATGTGCTGCACCCATCCTGCGTCCCCATCCTGGTATGTGCTGCACCTATCCTGTGTCCCCATCCTGGTATGTGCTGCACCCATCCTGCGTCCCCATCCTGGTATGTGCTGCACCCATCCTGCGTCCCCATCCTGGTATGTGCTGCACCCATCATGCGTCCCCATCCTGTCATGTGCTGCACCCATCCTGCGTCCCCATCCTGGTATGTGCTGCACCCATCCTGCATCCCCATCCTGCGTCCCCATCCTGGTATGTGCTGCAACCATCCTGCGTCCCCATCCTGCGTCCCCATCCTGGTATGTGCTGCAACCATCCTGCGTCCCCATCCTGGTATGTGCTGCACCCATCCTGCGTCCCCATCCTGCGTCCCCATCCTGGTATGTGCTGCACCCTTCCTGCGTCCCCATCCTGCGTCCCCATCCTGGTATGTGCTGCAACCATCCTGCGTCCCCATCCTGGTATGTGCTGCAACCATCCTGCGTCCCCATCCTGCGTTCCCATCCTGGTATGTGCTGGAACCATCCTACGTCCCCATCCTGCGTCCCCATCCTGTCATGTGCTGCACCCATCCGGGGGCCTGAGCAGGCGGGGACACCGGCGCGCTGTGAGGGTCAGGTGCCGGTATCGCCGCCAGCTCAGGCCCCCCAGCACTTACTATACTCACCTGTCTGTCCCGTTCCACCGCTGAGCACCGCCATCTTCCCGGTCTCCTGGCTGTGACTGTTCAGTCAGAGGGCGGCGCCGGCGCGCATTAAGTGCGTCATCGCGCCCTCTGAACTGAAGGTCACAGGCCGAAGACCGGGAAGATGGCGGCGCTCAGCGGTGGAACGCAGGACAGGTGAATATGGCCGATACTCACTCTCCTGGCGGTCCCTGCTTCTCTGTTGGAGATCGCGGTGTGCGTTCACTGTGAACGCACACCGCGATCTCCCGGGAGCGTCACTCTGTGAGGCCCAGACTGCGCCGGCGCTTGCGCCTGCGCAGTCTATAAAGGCTTCGGACAGAGTGACGCTCCCAACGTTATATTATAGATATATGGGGAGATCACCTTGCCATGGTTGATGGGCACACATGAATTGGCCATCTTATGCGCTAAGAATCTTCGTTTTAATTATAACTGTAAGTTTTCTTTAAAAAAAAATTTTGAAAAATTTTTTATGGAAAAATATTTTTGAGAAGTATAATTCATGTTGAATATTTGTCTGTGTTTTCACATGGCCTAGATTCATGTACATGTGCTGCTGTGTTTTTCTTTATCTATCTATCTATCTATCTATCTAATAGAGCATTGTAAATTATCAACTTCCTTATGAATGTACCAAATCAACAGAAGAGACACGGGTGTCCTAAATGTACCAATTAATAGTAGTCCGGCTGTGCACAATTGACTACAATGCAGTTTAAAAAGAAATAGAACTGCTATATTTTGTCACAACCAGTTTCTTAACAGAGCAGTGTCTAACATAAAAGTGACCTCCTGTGTCCCATAAATGTCCCTAACTACTGCAATATACACAGAACTAGGTCACTTAGCTGGGCCAGATGTGGTCGTTGCTGTCCTGGCACCGTGCGTACAAAGAGCTTCCACAAAGATGTGCCGTTATTGAAGTGTACTTCTAAAAAGTGGAGCTTAGAAAGAAACATTTATCTAATTTACTTCTGCAGATAATAAGTAAAGCACATTATTTTAGGAGAAAACCATTTGTTTTCTGTCGGTTTAAATCCAATAAGCTACTTTACAAAAGTTATCTACTTTCAATTAAGTTCAGCAAAGTTTCACCATGAAAAGGATGAAAGCCAGCCTTGTGACAATGTAATCCTATTCAAATATGAATGATACTAAAGAAATATTACATCATTTTTAGAACGCTTTAAAAATACATGAACTCGAAGTCCAGAAAAATCATGTGACCTCTCAAATTCTACCTTATAAGCCAAAAAAATGACCATTTCATCAGAATCAAAGCTTTAGGGGATTTAGAGGTTTAAGTCAGCAGAGTGTGAGAGGATCCAAAGACCAGACCGCAAGACATGACATCACCATCCACCTGGTTGCTGGGGCCTGTGATTGACTGAAGAACAGTGACGTTTTTACTTCAAGTCTACTGCAGACCTGCGGAAAGGCCTGTGAAAGCAGGAGAGTATGACTCAATTATTTATTACTAACTAGTGTTGAGCATTCCGATACCGCAAGTATCGGGTATCGGCCGATACTTGCGGTATCGGAATTCCGATACCGAGATCCGATACTTTTGTGGTATCGGGTATCGGTATCGGATACATAGAGATGTGTAAAATAAAGAATTAAAATAAAAAATATTGATATATTTACCTCTCCGGCGGCCCCTGGACTCAGCGCGGGTAACCGGCAGGCTTCGTTGTTCAAAATCAGCGCTTTTAGGACCTGAGAATCACGTCCCGGCTTCTGATTGGTCGCGGGCCGCCCATGTGACCGCCACGCGACCAATCACAAGCCGCGACGTCACCGCAAGCTATTAACGCGCTCATTTTTAAAAATGAGCGCGTTAATGGCTTTCAAAGACGTAGCGGCTTGTGATTGGTCGCGGCCACGCGACCAATCACAAGCCGCGACGTCACCGCAAGCTATTAACGCGCTCATTTTTAAAAATGAGCGCATTAATGGCTTTCAAAGACGTAGCGGCTTGTGATTGGTCGCGGCCACGCGACCAATCACAAGCCGCTACGTCTTTGAAAGTCATTAACGCGCTCATTTTTAAAAATGAGCGCGTTAATAGCTTGCGGTGACGTCGCGGCTTGTGATTGGTCGCGTGGCGGTCACATGGGCGGCCCGCGACCAATCAGAAGCCGGGACGTGATTCTCAGGTCCTAAAAGCGCTGATTTTGAACAACGAAGCCTGCCGGTTACCCGCGCTGAGTTCAGGGGCCGCCGGAGAGGTAAATATATCAATATTTTTTATTTTAATTCTTTATTTTACACATCCCTCTCCTTCAGACCCTGGGAACCATGAGAATACCTTCCGATACTTGATGTCCCATTGACTTGTATTGGTATCGGATATCGGTATCGGCGATATCCGATATTTTTCAGGTATCGGCCGATACTATCCGATACCGATACTTTCAAGTATCGGACGGTATCGCTCAACACTATTACTAACCTATCGTGATGCCTGTTCAGTTTTTAGTGAGGCCAACCAACCTTTTTAATGGTATCCAGTAGAGATGAGTGGATGTGCCGAGATTCTAATTCGCCAAATCACATAAATTTATCAAGGAAATTCAATTTGCATTGCAGTTATTCTATGCAAATTCAATGTTCATCATTATACTCTTGGGGTCTCAAAAGATCCTACAACATAACAAGAGTAGGATACATAAAAACCCCCCACAATACTCACCTCACTACTCACCAGTTCCACCGCCCATACAGCCTGCTGTCTAGTCCTCTGTGCCTCTTTGTGCCTTTCCCTGTCGCGCGTGTCTTCTTGGTTACCGGTTGCATAGACAATTGATGTACCTGCTTACCACGCCATAGAAGTGCATGTCATTATGTCCTGAGGTTGCAATGTGCATTGGTACAAGGTGCAAACAGGGACGTCAGAGGCTTCATTGGCAAGAAGTAGCAGCCCAGAGTGAAGTAGAAGATAAGGGATCAAGGACTGGACAGCAGCTGTAAGTGCAGCAGGACAGGTCAGAAGTATGGTGCCTACAATTTTTTTTAACCCTTTGCCTGCCCTCTATGGCACAGTTAAATGTTAGAAAGCTGTAGTAATCAGTAGGATTGAGCGACTTTTACTTTTTTAGGGTTGAGTCGGGTTTCGCGAAACCCGACTATCTCTAAAGTCGAGTCGAGTGAAATCGGCCGATTATGGCGAAAAGTCGGGGATCGACCGAAACACGAAACCCAATGCAAAGTCAATGGGAATTTTTTATTTTTTTTTAATTTTTTTTTTCTCTCTCTCTCTCCCTCTCCCTCTCTCTCTCTCTCTCTCTCCTCCGTCCCTGAACAGAAAAGCTGGTGTTATACATTGCAAATCGCTACAGCGCACAATCGACAAGATGACGATAGGCGTCCACGCCCCTAAGACCTATGTCATCACTCTGCCCACGCTCCTTCATTGGCTGAAAAAATGGCACCAAGCGCGTCATACGAAACGCGACTTTGGCGCGAAAGTCGCGTTCCGCATGGCCGACCCCACACAGGGATCGGGTCGGGTTTCATGAAACCCGACTTTGCCAAAAGTCGGCGACTTTTGAAAATGAAATATCCGTTTCGCTCAACCCTAGTAATCAGTATTCTGGAAAAATGTAAATTTGAGGAGACTTCAATTCCACTTGAACAAATTTGCTCATTTCTACTAGGCATTCATTAGCTTTATAGCCACCAAACCAAATATGGCACTGGGTAGGATATTAAAACAGACCCTTGTAGCCGCATGTAGAAGCAGTACTTTCTCTGCTGTTGACAACAGCTTAAATAATAGGTTATGCACAATGCCATAAATGTACGAATACACAATTCCTCTAGGAATTCTGGAGCTGTCAATCAAGGCTAAAGGGAAGTGTGATTTATCAGTTTTTAACTCCTTACTGGCATATGCTTTACTGATACATCATATGTCGGCTCTGACTTTGATGCAGGCTTGCACAACGAAGCCTGCATCTTTCCTGGCAGATGATGGCTGCTTTAATTATTAAAGGAAACCTGTCAGGTCCCCCGTGGCCCCATAACCACCAGCAGTTGTGCCGGCATATGTAAATATCCTGTCTATCAGTCCCTGTATTACATTCTAAACGTAAACAGATCTTTAGATAAATTATTTCTAAAGTCTGTTTATGATATGTAGAGATTCCTGGACCCCTGGATCTTGATTTTTATATAGCGCTAACATATTTCGCAGCGCTTTACAGTTTTTGCACACATTATCATTGCTGTACCCAATGGGGCTCACAATCTAAATTCCCCATCAGTATGTCTTTGGAATGTGGGAGGAAACTGTCAAATGACAGCGTGATCCTGCAGAGGTACAAAGTTTACCTACAGTCACTGGCTTTGGCGGATGGGACTACTGCTCTCATCAGCCTACGCCTGGTGCTACTAATAACAGCGCTCTAAATAAATAATAGATACAAAATGTCAAGGGTTCCCCTGTATTTTTGATAACCGGCCAGGCAAGACTGACAAATGCTGGCTGCAAACCTCAGCTGTCAGCATTAGCAAGGCTGGTTATCAAGAATAGAGGGGTCCGCACTCCGATTTTTTAAATTATTTAAATAAATAATTTTAAAAAACAGTATGGGATCTCCCTACTTTTGACAACCAAGCAAGCTAAAGCAGACAGCTGGGGGCTGGTATTCTCAGGCTTGTAAGGAGCCATGTAAAATAGCAGCCCGCAGCTGCCCAGTAAAGGCACATTTATTAGGTGTGCCCAGCTCTTCCCACTTTCCCTGTGGTGGTGGCAAGTGGCGATCATATTTGTGGGATTGATGTCACCTTTGTAGTGTCCGGTGACATCAAACCCTCTGAGTCTATAAGACGCATATCCATTACTAATAAATTACTAATACTATTGTTGTATTGTAAATAAACACACAGCAAGTATAAAGTCCTTTATTTGAGATAAAAAAAACACACTTTTACTTTTTTATTTAAAAATAACAAACACATTTAGGTGAGTCTAACATCCATTCCATTGAAGCCCTTTTGTAATAAAACTAAAATAAAAAAACAAATATATCCCTCACCTGTCTGTTGTTCTGTCTCATTCTGTAATTCATGTCTGGGGATAAATAGTTTTCCACTTGGACGAAGCGAAGATGATACCATCATGGCTGAGAACCACTGGGAAAATAAGCTGCTGCGAGCATATCGTCGGTGACCAGCAGTGACATCATCAAGGTTACCGCCAGTCACTGAGGCTGCATTCCCAGTTGCCAGGTGAACTGCGGTGAACTCTCTGAGCACAGCCCTACACCGTGAGACTTTAAATAAATAAATAATTTTTTTTTAATGATGTAGGTTCCCCTGTATTTTTGATAACCAGAGAGGCAAAACTCACAGCTGGGGGTTGCAACCCTCAGCTGTCAGCGTTAGCAAGGCTGTTATCAAGAATAGATGGGGTCCACTCCATAATAAGAGATGCAAAAATCAAGAAGGTGCTTGCAAAGCCAAGCACAACAACTGGATCCAAAATGACTGTCTGTCACACCGGGCAAACCTGTGACACATACTCCCCTTCAAACCATATTTGTTGTGTTACTAACAGATAACTATAAGGCTATGTGCACACGTTCAGGAATTTTCATGTTTTTTTCGCGTTTTTTCGCTATGAATATGTGATAAAAACTCATGCATTAAGCATCCTATTATTAGAATGCATTCCGCATTTTTTGTGCACATGCTGCAAAAAAAAAAGCGGCATGTTCATTCTTTGTGCGGAATTGCAGTGATTCCGCACACATAAGAATGCATTGATCCGCTTACTTTCCACATGTGGCTATGCCCACCATGCGGGAAATAAGCGGATCATGTGCAGTTGGTACCCAGGATGGAGGAGAGGAGACTCTCCTCCAGGCCCTGGGAACCATATAATTGTTAAAAAAAAGAATTAAAATAAAAAATCATGATATTCTCACCTTCCGGCGTCCCAGGCAGTCTTCCCGCTCCTCACGATGCTCACGTTCCCAAGGATGCTTTGCGGCAATGACCTGTGATGATGTGCGGTCTCGCGAGACCGCTATGTCATCTGGGGTCATTGCTGCTAGGCGTTACTGGAAACGCGAGCGTTGCGAGGAGCTGGAAGACTGCCGGGGATGCCGGAAGGTGAGAATGTCACGATTTTTTTTTCATTATTACTTTTAACATTCTATCTTTTTACTATTGATGCTGCACAGGCAGCATCAATAATAAAAGGTTGGTCACACTTGTCAAACACTATGTTTAAAAAGCAAAAAAAGAATATCCAGCTCAACAAGACAGTGAAAAGTAAAAACTTGGTACTTTATTCACTTCATGTAGAAGCAGAGGATAAAAACATCAGCACAATAAGGATAAGAACACTATCTATCTACGCGTTTCAGGTGGCAAAGCACCCTTAATCATGATATCTCACTATGTTTGACAAGTGTGACCTACCTGTCAATCAGTTTTCCAAGCGATGCTACAGATCGCTTGGAAAACGCTAGCATTCTGCAAGCTAATTACGCTTGGAAAACGCTAGTGTTTAGCGGGAAAACGCATGCCAATTCTGCATGTGTTTTTCCCGTGGCAGGGAGTTTCGGAATTGCCACGGAAATTTCCACGGCAATTCTGGACGTGTGCACATAGCGTAAAACTCTTATTTTTCAGCCAGCAATAGACAGTGCAACATAGAGGCTAAATCAAGCAAATGGTGCAAAATTTTTAACGACTCCCAAAAGCAAAAGTTATTTTTTAGCCCAAAATGCATGCATTTAAATAAAAGAAGTCTCCCTAAGATTAGTAACCCATTTAAATAAGGTGTTTTGATTTGTAGGAAGCATGGGCCGACATGGATGAGAGAGGACACTTATCTAATATTAGTCATGGACAGCTAGTAGAGTTACTGGAATCAGGAGGCATCAAAGACTAGGATGGACACACTAGAATGATGTCTCTGGCAGTTCTACTATTATTAGAGCTCGATGTTGTTCAGCACTTATTGGTGGCAATGAATTCTAGCCTGTTTCTTAAAAATGAAAATGTTTGAGAGGCTCGGATATGAGTGGCTATTGTTGTTTTAATAGTTATATTGATTCCAAGAAAATCAAACATAAAGAAAGTAATCCTTGTGAAACACTTGCCATACACTTCTGCTTCCTGCAGAGAAATGAAATTTGCTCTGGTCTCAGTGACTAATTCCAGGCCATTCTTCTCTTGCCATCCATGCTTTTGTGTTAGGTGCATTTATACCCATTGTGTTGTATTGACTCAAATCCATGTAGCCTCTTGTAATCCATACAAACAATGAAGAGAAGATAAGTGATCTTGGATCTGGATCAGAAGATGACTGTTTATTATCAAGTACGAATGAAAAGGAAATCCATTTATATTTAAAAAAAAACCCTGACCTGAATGTATTCAAAGGCTACTATCATTCTCCATAAAGCATACTGTATATGAAGTGTCCAGGTACTAATTGTCATATTGCATATACATCAATATGAAATTCACTTTGTATATTTTCTATTATGGTTTCTGGTTTTAAGGGACTGTGCACCCCTGAGGATGTCTTAATGGTGTGTATATTTCACACCGTTACAATACATCAAAATTTCCTAAGGGGTAAACAACCTGTATGCTCAGCTCGACCAAAGGTGCATGTGTTTGTAAGGGGCATGACCAGACAGCGGGTACCTGCGTGCCGGGTCTGGAACTTGAGAGGCTGCATACACTCTTCCCGGGGGGAAGCCTGAGTGAGCCGGACCTTCCCCAATTGCCTGAGCGAAGAGCTAGTGAGGGGGACCTTCCTGCTGTCCCAGGGGGCGGACTGAGCCTGTAAAGCACACGCAGCAACAGAGAAAAAGAGGGAAAAAGCATGCAAAGAGGGGCAGTGTGGGGCGAGCGCAGGGCAGTGAGGAGCGTGCTCTGCTTCCCTCTCCAGGGAGTTGAGTACACATAGAAGAGCACAGCCGGGTATTACAGCAGTCACAGAGAGTAGTGCTCCGGCCAGGAACACCAGCGCCAAGCAGATAAGCACCGCCCGCCGCCAACAGCGGGGACCAGGGAGAGCAGGATGTGAGGAGTGTGTCCAGTAACCACCAGAGAGAACCAGGTGTCGTACACTACATGACCATGAGTACCGCACTTGCGCTGCTCCAATAGAGCCCCAACACAGGACTGACACTTGCACCCTGACGTGAATAGTTGTCCTGACCCTTGTTACCTGACTACCCCAGCTAGGATACTTAAGTAGCCACTTTGGGCTCACTGTTGTGAATTCTGTTGTCAAGCTCCCTCCTGTGGTCATGAATGGTACTTCGGCTGGTTCTGTCCATGGGCTTCCTCTGGTGGTGGTGAGTGGGGCTGCGGCTTCTGAGGTTCCTTCCACAGGTGAAGAGGTTAATTCGTTAGCTGGCTGCTCTATTTAACTCCACCTAGATCTTTGCTCCATGCCACCTGTCAATGTTCCAGTATTGGTCTAGTTCACTCCTGGATCGTTCTTGTGACCTGTCTTCCCAGCAGAAGCTAAGTTCCTGCTTGTTTTTCTCTGGTTTACTATTTTTCTGTCCAGCTTGCTATTTTGATTGTTGTATTGCTTGCTGGAAGCTCTGGGACGCAGAGGGAGCGCCTCCGCACCGTGAGTCGGTGCGGAGGGTCTTTTTGCGCCCTCTGCGTGGTCTTTTTGTAGTTTTTTGTGCTGACCGCAAAGCTACCTTTCCTATCCTCTGTCTGTTCAGTAAGTCGGGCCTCACTTTGCTAAATCTATTTCATCTCTGTGTTTGTAATTTTCATCTTTACTCACAGTCATTATATGTGGGGGTTTGCCTTTTCCTTTGGGGAATTTCTCTGAGGCAAGGTAGGCTTTATTTTTCTATCTTTAGGGCTAGCTAGTTTCTTAGGCTGTGTCGAGTTGCATAGGGAGCGTTAGGAGCAATCCACGGCTATTTCTAGTGTGTGTGATAGGATTAGGGATTGCGGTCAGCAGAGTTCCCACGTCTCAGAGCTCGTCCTATATTATCAGTAACTATCAGGTCATTCCGTGTGCTCTTAACCACCAGGTCCATTATTGTCCTGACCACCAGGTCATAACAGTACAGGTGGCCCAAAGTACTAATGCATCTCAATAGAGGGATAAGAGAAGTTCTGAGACCATTTTTTTTCTTTGCAGTGTGTTTTGTCTCTCTTTTCCCCTTTACCTCTGGGTGGTTCAGGATACAGGTGTAGATATGGACATTCAAGGTCTGTCCTCTTGTATGGATAATCTCACTGCAAGGGTACAAAACATTCAAGATTTTGTGGTTCAGAATCCAATGTTAGAGCCTAGGATTCCAATTCCTGATTTGTTTTTTGGGGATAGATCTAAGTTTCTGAATTTGAAAAATAATTGTAAATTGTTTCTTGCTTTGAAACCTCGCTCCTCAGGTGACCCTGTTCAACAAGTGAAAATCATTATTTCTTTGTTGCGTGGTGACCCTCAAGACTGGGCATTTTCCCTTGCGCCAGGATATCCGGCATTGTGTGATGTTGATGCGTTTTTTCTGGCGCTCGGATTGCTTTATGATGAACCTAATTCAGTGGATCAGGCAGAGAAAATCTTGCTGGCTCTGTGTCAGGGTCAGGATGAGGTAGAGATATATTGTCAGAAGTTTAGGAAGTGGTCTGTACTCACTCAGTGGAATGAATGTGCCCTGGCAGCAATTTTCAGAAAGGGTCTCTCTGAAGCCCTTAAGGATGTCATGGTGGGATTTCCCATGCCTGCTGGTCTGAATGAGTCTATGTCTTTGGCCATTCAGATCGATCGACGCTTACGTGAGCGTAAAGCTGTGCACATTTGGCGGTATTATCTGAGCATAGACCAGAGCCTATGCAATGTGACAGGACTTTGACCAGAGCTGAACGGCAAGAACACAGACGTCGGAATGGGCTGTGTTTTTACTGTGGTGATTCCACTCATGCTATCTCCGATTGTCCTAAGCGCACTAAGCGTTTCGCTAGGTCTGCCACCATTGGTACGGTACAGTCGAAATTTCTTTTGTCCGTTACTCTGATCTACTCTTTGTCATCCTGTTCTGTTATGGCATTTGTGGATTCAGGCGCTGCCCTGAATTTGATGGACTTGGAGTTTGCTAGGCGCTGTGGTTTTTTCTTGGAGCCCTTGCAGTATCCTATTCCATTGAGAGGAATTGATGCTACGTCTTTGGCCAAGAATAAGCCTCAGTACTGGACACAATTGACCATGTGCATGGCTCCTGCACATCAGGAGGATATTCGCTTTTTGGTGTTGCATAATCTGCATGATGTGGTCGTTTTGGGGTTGCCATGGCTACAGGTCCATAATCCAGTATTGGATTGGAAATCTATGTCTGTGTCCAGCTGGGGTTGTCAGGGAGTACATGGTGATGTTCCATTTTTGTCTATTTCGTCATCCACCCCTCCTGAAGTCCCGGAGTTTTTGTCGGATTACCGAGATGTATTTGATGAGCCCAAATCCAGTGCCCTACCTCCTCATAGGGATTGCGATTGTGCTATCAATTTGATTCCTGGTAGTAAGTTTCCTAAGGGCCGACTGTTCAATTTATCTGTGCCAGAGCACGCTGCTATGCGGAGTTATGTAAAGGAATCCTTGGAGAAGGGTCATATTCGCCCGTCGTCGTCACCATTGGGAGCAGGGTTCTTTTTTTGTGGCCAAGAAGGATGGTTCTTGAGACCTTGTATTGATTACCGCCTTCTTAATAAGATCACAGTCAAATTTCAGTACCCTTTGCCGCTGCTGTCTGATTTATTTGCTCGGATTAAGGGGGCTAGTTGGTTCACCAAGATAGATCTTCGTGGTGCGTATAATCTTGTGCGTATTAAACAGGGCGATGAATGGAAAACAGCATTTAATACGCCCGAGGGCCATTTTGAGTACCTGGTTATGCCATTCGGGCTTTCCAATGCTCCATCAGTATTTCAGTCCTTTATGCATGACATCTTCCGAGAGTACCTGGATAAATTCCTGATTGTATATTTGGATGATATTTTGGTCTTCTCGGATGATTGGGAGTCTCACGTGAAGCAGGTCAGAATGGTGTTCCAGGTCCTTCGTGCGAATTCTTTGTTTGTGAAGGGGTCAAAGTGTCTCTTTGGAGTTCAGAAGGTTTCATTTTTGGGTTTCATTTTTTCCCCTTCTACTATCGAGATGGACCCTGTTAAAGTCCAGGCCATTTATGATTGGACTCAGCCGACATCTGTGAAGAGTCTGCAAAAGTTCCTGGGCTTTGCTAATTTTTATCGTCCCTTCATCAGTAATTTTTCTAGTGTTGCTAAACCGTTGACTGATTTGACCAAGAAGGGTGCTGATGTGGTCAATTGGTCTTCTGCGGCTGTGGAAGCTTTTCAGGAGTTGAAGCGTCGTTTTTCTTCTGCCCCTGTGTTGTGCCAGCCAGATGTTTCGCTTCCGTTTCAGGTCGAGGTTGATGCTTCTGAGATTGGAGCAGGGGCTGTTTTGTCGCAAAGAAGTTCTGATGGCTCGGTGATGAAACCATGTGCCTTCTTTTCTAGAAAGATTTCGCCTGCTGAGCACAATTATGATGTTGGCAATCGAGAGTTGTTGGCCATGAAGTGGGCATTCGAGGAGTGGCGTCATTGGCTTGAAGGAGCCAAGCATCGCGTGGTGGTCTTGACGGATCACAAGAATTTGACTTATCTCGAGTCTGCCAAACGGTTGAATCCTAGACAGGCTCGTTGGTCGCTATTTTTCTCCCGTTTTGATTTTGTGGTTTCGTACCTTCCAGGCTCTAAGAATGTGAAGGCTGATGCCCTGTCAAGGAGTTTTGTGCCCGACTCTCCGGGTGTTCCTGAGCCGGCGGGTATTCTCAAAGAGGGGGTAATTTTGTCTGCCATCTCCCCTGATTTGCGGCAGGTGCTGCAAAAATTTCAGGCTGATAGACCTGACCGTTGCCCAGCAGAGAAACTGTTTGTCCCTGATAAATGGACTAGTAGAGTTATCTCTGAGGTTCATTGTTCGGTGTTGGCTGGTCATCCGGGAATCTTTGGTATCAGAGATTTGGTGGCTAGATCCTTTTGGTGGCCGTCTTTGTCGCGGGATGTGCGTTCTTTTGTGCAGTCCTGTGGGACTTGTGCTCGGGCTAAGCCCTGCTGTTCTCGTGCCAGTGGGTTGCTTTTGCCCTTGCCGGTCCCGAAGAGGCCCTGGACGCATATCTCTATGGATTTTATTTCGGATCTCCCTGTCTCTCAAAAGATGTCGGTCATTTGGGTGGTTTGTGATCGCTTCTCTAAGATGGTCCATTTGGTACCCTTGTCTAAATTGCCTTCCTCCTCTGATTTGGTGCCATTGTTTTTCCACCATGTGGTTCGTTTACATGGCATTCGGGAGAACATCGTTTCGGACAGAGGTTTTCAGTTTGTTTTGAGGTTTTGGCGAGCATTTTGTGCTAGGATGGGCATTGATTTGTCTTTTTCCTCGGCTTTCCATCCTCAGACAAATGGCCAAACCGAACGAACTAATCAGACTTTGGAAACATATCTGAGATGCTTTGTTTCTGCTGATCAGGATGATTGGGTGTCCTTTTTGCCTTTGGCTGAGTTCGCCCTTAATAATCGGGCCAGCTCGGCTACTTTGGTTTCGCCGTTTTTCTGCAATTCTGGTTTCCATCCTCGTTTCTCTTCAGGGCAGGTTGAGTCTTCGGACTGTCCTGGTGTAGATACTGTGGTGGATAGGTTGCAGCAGATTTGGACTCATGTGGTGAACAATTTGACATTGTCCCAGGAGAAGGCTCAACGTTTCGCTAACCGCCAGCGCTGTGTGGGTCCCCAACTTCGTGTTGGGGATTTGGTTTGGTTGTCGTCTCGTTATGTTCCTATGAAGGTTTCCTCTCCTAAGTTTCATTGGTCTGTATAAGATTTCTGAGGTTCTCAATCCTGTGTCGTTTCGTTTGACCCTTCCAGCTTCTTTTGCCATCCATAATGTATTCCATAGGTCATTGTTGCGGAGATACGTGGTGCCTGTGGTTCCATCCGTTGATCCTCCTTCCCCGGTGTTGGTTGAGGGGGAGTTGGAGAATGTGGTGGAGAAGATTTTGGATTCTCGTATTTCGAGACGGAAACTCCAGTACCTGGTCAAATGGAAGGGTTATGGTCAGGAAGATAATTCCTGGGTCTTTGCCTCCGATGTTCATGCTGCCGATCTGGTTCGTGCCTTTCATTTGCCTCGTCCTGGTCGGCCTGGGGGCTCTGGTGAGGGTTCGGTGACCCCTCCTCAAGGGGGGTACTGTTGTGAATTCTGTTGTCAAGCTCCCTCCTGTGGTCATGAATGGTACTTCGGCTGGTTCTGTCCATGGGCTTCCTCTGGTGGTGGTGAGTGGGGCTGCGGCTTCTGAGGTTCCTTCCACAGGTGACAAGGTTAATTCGTTAGCTGGCTGCTCTATTTAACTCCACCTAGATCTTTGCTCCATGCCACCTGTCAATGTTCCAGTATTGGTCTAGTTCACTCCTGGATCGTTCTTGTGACCTGTCTTCCCAGCAGAAGCTAAGTTCCTGCTTGTTTTTCTCTGGTTTACTATTTTTCTGTCCAACTTGCTATTTTGATTGTTGTCTTGCTTGCTGGAAGCTCTGGGATGCAGAGGGAGCGCCTCCGCACCGTGAGTCGGTGCGGAGGGTCTTTTTGCACCCTCTGCGTGGTCTTTTTGTAGTTTTTTGTGCTGACCGCAAAGCTACCTTTCCTATCCTCTGTCTGTTCAGTAAGTCGGGCCTCACTTTGCTAAATCTATTTCATCTCTGTGTTTGTAATTTTCATCTTTACTCACAGTCATTATATGTGGGGGTTTGCCTTTTCCTTTGGGGAATTTCTCTGAGGCAAGGTAGGCTTTATTTTTCTATCTTTAGGGCTAGCTAGTTTCTTAGGCTGTGTCGAGTTGCATAGGGAGCGTTAGGAGCAATCCACGGCTATTTCTAGTGTGTGTGATAGGATTAGGGATTGCGGTCAGCAGAGTTCCCACGTCTCAGAGCTCGTCCTATATTATCAGTAACTATCAGGTCATTCCGTGTGCTCTTAACCACCAGGTCCATTATTGTCCTGACCACCAGGTCATAACAGCTCACGCAGGACTGTGGCCCGTGCTTTTGTCAGCCACATCAGTATATGGACAAGAGGCAGTGGAAGGTACTTGAGACCGACCACTACCGACAGCAGACAGACCAACGACTACAGTACCATCCTGGAAAAGGCACTGTGTCCGCTTTTATTTAATCGTATGAACATTGATTTAAACATCATATAAGAATAAATAAATGATAAAGAGCGATTGAAAAGAACAAAGGAACAGAAATCAGAGTCGGATATCGAGATTTTCTATGTATGCAATAACATTGTCATTTCCAGTATAGAAATCATTCTTGTCACCAGTAGAAGATCTGAGGGGACATTCCTCGACAATGTGCTGAATTGTTTGACGGTCAGCTCCACAGTCACAGACAGGAGAGTCAGATTTTCCCCACTTATGCATAAGATCTGCACAGACACCAAAGTTTGTTCTGATACGATTCAAAGTGACCCAGGTTTTCCTTGGCAGATGGAAGCCTGGTGGTGGATTTTGAAAGTGAGGAAACGTTTGAGGCTCACCGTCTACTTCACTGACCCAAAGTTCACGCCATTTCTCTTCTAAATTGAAATCATGTTCATACAGGGTAATTGCGGTTCGGATCGGTGGATGTCTTGATTTCAGTCGCTGTATTTGAACATCTTGGATATTTTGATGTATTGGGAGATTTTCAATATTCACTACTTTGGTGTATTCTTTAATTAGGAGCTTTTGTCTTCTTAGATTTGCAGGTGCGATATGGCTCAAGACAGGTAACCAGTGGACGGGCGTAGGTCTGATAGCACCAGAAATTATGCGCATAGAGTTGTTCAACTGATTGTCGATTGTGCTCACTGTTGCTGGCGTTATTGAGTTCGCAGCAGAAGCTGCAGTGTTAGGACTTCCTGATACGCTTGCTACCGAGAGTCGTTATTTGTACCATTGTTCTTCACTTTGCCATTCATACTGTTTACTGTTTAACTCTTTACCTCCCTGTGGGGAGTATTCCCTTGGTAATAAACCCGTTAACCCTTGCTCTGCCTCCCGTCCATCAATGCAGCCTGCGTTCCTGCGATTTATACATGTTTTCAATTTAGAAAGGGGATCAAGCCTCTGTCAGATATCTCTAATGGCAGCTTATCTATTGTAAGAACGTGAATAGGGCATGTTGAAATTCAACATACAAAACCTTTCCTTTCCATGACAAATTATGTTAGAAGATCACCAAAATAGATAGATACACTTCATGTTCTCAGAATTACCAACCCTTATCCTGGGAGACTTCAACATCCCCATAAATAACCCCAACTCCCCATCTGCATCCCAGTTTCTATCTCTAACCACTTCTCTTGGCCACTCACAGCTCTCAACCTCTGAAACACACAAAGACCGTAATACTCTTGATCTGATCTTTATCCGCTTCTGTTCAATCTCCTACTTAGATAACTCACCTCTTACCCTCTCTGACCACAACATTCTCTCCTTCATGCTCTCCTGCACCCCAGCACACTCCAACCTACCATACATTCAGAAATCTACAAGCCGTTAACCCTCATACATTTGCAGACTCCCTACACTCATCACTGTCCCCAATCTCCTCTTTTTCCTGTCCTGATCTGGCTGTAAATCACTACAACTACACTTTCAGAAACACCCTGGACCGAGTAGCACCCTTCATCCTCAGAACCTCCAAACACAGAGTAAAACAGCCCCGGCTCACATCGCAAACTTGACTAGTGATGAGCATGTGTGCTCGTTACTCGAGTTTTCCAAATACATGTGGGGATTCCCTAACAAACAGGCAATCCCCATATGTATTAAGGCTGTCTAGCAGCTCCAAATCATGCAGCTGCGGCGGCTCAAACATAATCTACGAGCATGCCCAAAATACTGGGAGAACACCCGAGCATGCTTGGAAAACTCGCGTAATGAGCACACTCGTTCATCACCAAAGACGACTTCTCCAGTGATGCTCTAGGAGTGGCGAACGGCTGTGGAGGAAAATTTGCACATCAGAAAACTTTATCCATTATAAATTTATGTTAAGAACCTATAATTCTGGCCTTCACTTTGCCAAACAGACCTACTTCACCATCCTGATCTCCCCACTATCAAACAACCAAAAAAAACTCTTCGGCACCTTTCACTCCCTCCTCAGGCCAAAAGCAAAGGCCCCTATCATAGACTTTTGTGCTGATGATCTGCCCTCCCACTTTATTGAGAAAATAGAAAATATCAGTCAGGAAATCAACTCCCAGCCACAAAGTGCGGTGACTCCCATCCCTCCCCCATCTCCTCTGGCTCACTCTCCACATTTGACCCAGTCACAGAAGAAGCCTCCAGGCTCATCTCTTCTTCACGTCCTACTACATGCACTCCTGACCCCAATCCCTCACACCCACTCCAGTCTCTCTCTCTCCAGTGGTCACTACTCACCTAACTAAAATCTTCAATCTCTCCCTCTCCTTTAGTATTTTCCCCTCCTCCTTCAAACACTCTATAAATACTCCATTATAAAAAAAAATTCTCTCCACACATACTGCACAAATAACTATACACCAGTCTCAAATCTCCTCTTCATATCTAAACTCTCGGAGCGCCTGGTCTCCTCCCACCTTACCCAATACCTGTCCACTCACCCTCTCCTAGATCTATCACAGTCTGGCTTATGCCCCCTACATTCTACATAAACTACCATCAAAGTGACTAATGACCTTTTGATAGCAAAACAAAACATTGACCACTTTCTGCTCATTCTTCTTGACCTTTCGGCAGGTTTCACCACTGTTGACCACCACCTCCTACTCTCTATGCTACAATCAGTAGGCATAAAGGACACTGCTCTGTCCTTTTTCTCTTCCCATCTTTCTGACAACTGCTTCAGTGTATCATTTGAAGGCTCAAGTTCTTCACCTCTTCCTCTCACTGTTGTGTTCCCTCAGGGTTCAGTCCTTGGCAATCTTCTCTCTCTACATGGCCACAATTGGACAGACCATCAGCAAATTTTTCTTTCAGTACCATCTTTATGCTGACACACAACTAAACACTTCATATCCTGACCTTACCCCAGTTTACTACAGAACACCAGTGACGGTCTGTCCGCAGTCTCCAACATCATGTCTGCCCTCTATCTGAAACTCAACCTTTCCAAAACTGACCTTCTTCTGCTCCCTCCATCTACTCCCCTCCCTAAAGCTGATATCTCCCTCTCTGTGTGTGGCACCACAATAATGCCTAGGCAGCAGGCTCCCTGTCTAGGTGTTATGTTTGACACCAATCTTTCCTTCACCTCCTATATACAATCTCTTCGCCACACTTGCCCCATGCTGCTAAATAACTTCTCTAGAATCCACCCCTTTCTCACCATGGAAGCAACAAAAACTCTCACTGTTGCCTTGATCTGCTCCCGCCTTGACTACTGTAATTCTCTATTACTTTGCCTCCCCCTGATCCTTATGGCAGCAGGCAGGGACATCTATTTGGCTAATCATTACTCAGATGCCTTCGTCTGTGCCAGTCATTGCATTAGCTGCCCATACATTATAGAATACAATTTAATCTGTTTGTTCTCACCCACAAAACTCTCCATAGTGTGGCACCCAACTTCTTTTCTGTTTATCAGCCTACCAGCTCGTTATGCTCCGCAAGTGACTTTCGATTAATATCCGCACTAATCTGTACCTCCCTCTTCGAGCTCTAAGACTTCTCCTGAGTTGCACCAATCCTCTGGAATGCTTTACCCCAAGAAATTAGGATTAATCACAATTTACACAGTTTTAGGCACTCCCTACAAACACATCAGTTTAGGGCGACCCATCACGTTCCCTAATAGAAGTCCTTTTATACAGTATATGGCTCATTCAATATTTCTCTGAACATAACTCTCCACCGCACTCGAAAGCACTACAAATATTGGTTGGTGACCAGCTCATGCAGTCTATATCTATCCTCCATTCCCTCAAGAAGGGGGGACCATCATTGTAAATGAGCACCTGTACTTTGTGTCTACCCCACCTCATTGTAGATTGTAAGCTCTTACGGGCAGGTTTGTCATTATCTTTGCTTTAATTATTTATGATTTTTAATTATGTTACTTATAAGCTGGGTAAGAACTGGTGAATCGTAAAGCACTTAGGAATATGTTGGCGCCATATAAATAAAGATTGTTATTATTATTATAGTCCACAGAAGATAGTTCTCCAATCCCTCTAAAATCAGAGGTTTTGGACGACTGTGCTTTTTTATGCAAGGGCACCTGTACTTAATAATAATAATAATAATTTTTATTTATACAGTCCCAACATATTCTGCAGCACTTTACAAATCAGAGGGGACATGTACAAACAATGTCACACATTATCGAGTAACATAGTTCAATGTGTACCAAAAGAAATGAGGGCCCTGCTCGCAAGCTTACAATCTATGAGAATATAGGGGGTAACACAAAAGGTAAAAATAAAGTGCTTGGATTGTGGTCCAGCCATCAATATAAAAAATAGGGTCATTCAAACAACACTGCATGAACCGTTCAACAGCCAGTATCTGTATAACTACAGATACTACAGATACAAAGTGCTACTCAGTGCATGGAAGATAGAACAAGAGATAGTTCGATTAGTGAGGTGAGGTGATAGGCCAGGCTAAAGAAATGTGTTTTGAGGCATGCTTGAAACTGTGTAGTTAACCAGATTGTCTGGAGTAGTGCATTCCAGAAAACTGGTGCAGGACTAGAGGAAAAGAAAGGCAGGTTTGGATTATAGAAGATGTTATTTTAAAGTCATTAGTGAAATGAAGAGTATCGGTAGGGTGGTAGACAGGGATGAGGAAGGAGATGTAGGGTGGTGCAGAACTGTTGAGAGTTTTTTGTGTAAGTGTAAATTTATACGTAAAGTGAGTTTTTCCTACCCAGAGACTTCTATGGAGACTATTTCCTCACTTGAGTATGAAGATATAACGGAGTCCGGTCCTGATAGTCCTCCTAACCATATTCCCCAAAAAACAACAAGAGAGGAGGAATTTGTCTGCACAGATTTTGCAGGAAGAGCATGTCTCTGTTCTTTCCAAGGGGCTTGGATATTCACCAACTAAAAACGTTGATTTATTTTCTACATTGCTGTATGTCAATATATTTGCCAGGCACAATACCATCAAGTACAATTTTAAGGAAGATGACACATCAGAATCACACACTTCTGATGATAGGTCTGTTGACATAACCTTACCAACTGAAGATATTCCAATCCTTTTATTCAGTGATTTACAAAATATTATGATGTTGAGGCAACTTAGATCTGAATCCTACCAAAGCACTCAGGTAGGAAAGATAATATTTGAGACCAAAAATCAATATTATTATCCGATCCAATCAAAACCACCCATTATGGACCAGTTCCAGGATGTGGTAAAACAAGAACTTACTAGGTTGGATCTTGATTAAAAAAAAACTCCCTTGAACAATCTAAGTAAAAAAGAAAGACTAGCTCTTAGGGAGATTAAAACAATAAAAACATCATTATACAAAAAGCTGATAAGGGCGGGGCTATAATCATTCTTGATACTGATTTATACCTGAAATGTAATGATATAATAATATCACATTCCCCCAAGGAAGAAGCTAAACGTGAAACGCGCGTCGGTGTTCTGCGCTGCCATCACAGGTCATGTATTGCCTCCATTTTCAGCCTCCCTTTGTCTGTATCTTCAGCACTCTGCGTTAACTGCTAGTATTGGTTATTTGCTACATCTTGTCACTTGGCACTTTATTCTAATTATAGGAATTGCTCATTTCTGTACCTTGCAGCTTAGGCACTACTTATAGGGCACTGTGCTATAAACGTTGGTCTGGACTTTATTTTAAGTATCACGGTCTTTTTGATTTATATGAGCACTTCCATGTGGCTGTAAGTTACTAATTTGATTATTATTAAGCACTGTGCAGTTTCATTACCTTTAACGGATTTAGGGCAGCCATTTATTTTGTCTCCAGGCTTGGGTGAATTACCTCATTACTACTTTAAATTATTAATTATTGTTTTACCCAGCCCTGGAGCCATGCATTGGGTTGTATTAATGTTCTACATTTTTTGATAGTTTGATAGGGCTGAATAGTTTTTATGATTACATACAATTTTTGAATTGGTATTCAATTATTTATTGTTTGGAGTGCAATGCACTGTGTGAGCAGCTATTTTGTATTGTATCCCTTTTTACTTTTAAATGTATTGTACGTTTTATTTTTCTACTACGGCATATACTTCCGTTTTGTTTGTAGGAGTAGTATAATTGGAAGTGCCTTTAATTAGGCCAAAGTATTTCTTGGTTTAATCTGAAATGTAATGAGCTGATGTTGAGCAATACTTACATGTATCGTGTTTTGATGAGTGGTCCAGCTGCACTCTTCCAAAAAGATCTAATAGTGCTCTTGAGAAAGGGTCTTGAGAATGGGGTTCTATCACAAAAAATCTTTGATTATTTGTAAATTGATACACCTATAATTCCCATTCTCCATTCCCTACCCAAGGTAAACAAACCGGACTTTCCTCCCGAAATGAGACCTATAATATCAGGCATTGGGTCGGTGAATGAAAGACTAGGAGCATGGGTGAACTACATGCTTCAGCCTCTGGTAAAAGAGATCCCTGGATATATTAAGGACACTAAAGCTGTCCTATTAGTATTTGATACATTTGTGTGGGATGATGAGTTTAGCTGGATTACAATAGATGTAATGGCATTGTATCCATCAGTCTCTTTTTAGGTGGGTATAATAGCTCTAAATTTCTTTCTTTTTAAATACAGTACCTATGAGTTGCATGTGGTAGAGTATATTATTGAATCTGTGAAATTTCTTTTAAATAGAAATTATTTCACATTTAATAACAACTATTATATCCAGAAACAAGGTGTAAGCATGGGGGGAAGCTCTCACACTCCCTTGCAAATATTACCATGGCCTATTGGGAAGAAACTATATTGTTCTTTCCAGATAATCGATTCATGAAAAACATGATTTGGTTTGGGAGATATATTGATGACCTCTTGCTGGTGTGGACAGGTGACATAGATGAAGCTAATGCGTTTTTCACATTTCTGATAATCCATTCAATTTCAAATTTACTCATTGTTTCAATAAAGAAAAAGTTAATATTCTAGATGTCACCCTCCGCACCAGTAGGGGGTCACCAAGAGTTAATATATTACCATATAGAAAGGAAACTGACACTAATACCATTCTTAAACCAAACTCATGCCATCTGAAACATGTTACCCACAATATACCTGTGGGAGAACTCGTTAGAATCAAAAGAAATGATTCTGATGATACATTACTAGATGCAGAACTGGATAAAAAATGTGTTGAATTACTGAGTAGAGGATATCCACAAAACATCTTAAAATGAGTTAAAGCCAAGGTAGCAAAATTGAGTAGAGATGATCTTATTAAAAATAATAAAAAAAATTAATATCTCTATGGGTACGGGTATCAGTTGCACGCATGCTATGAAATGTAAGGAGTTTACTTTCTATCATACGGGTTTGACATACCCAATCAATGGGTTCAGTATATTGGTTGCACGATCGGTCCCTTGAAACATAGAATCAGGAGGCATCTCTCTGATTCTATGGGTGAATTGAAAATAAATGTTTCAGCTGTCTCAAGACACTTTAAGGTAACGCATGGTGGGAACACTGCCGCATTACGATTTTGCGGCATAGAGAAGGTCAGATGCCTGATTTGAGTCAGAGACTATAGAAGAAAGGTTCTGAATTGCGAAACATTCTGGATATTTATGTTGGTTACCAGACATCCAGATGGTTTGAATATTAGGAGGGATTTAATCCTACAATATAATTAATATCTTGAAAAATTGCATTGAATGATAGGAACCTAATATTTCACCATAAAAAATCCTAAGTTGAGCCTTCCTATAAACAACTTTTTCTTAATTACACTGTGTGCAGAATTATTAGGCAAGTTGTATTTTGATCACATGATGCTTTTTATACATGTTGTCCTCCTCCAAGCTGTTCAGGCTTGAGAGCCAACTACCAATTAAGTAAATCAGGTGACGTGCATCTCTGTAATGAGGAGGGGTGTTGTCTAATGACATCAGAACCCTATATAAGGTGCGCTTAATTATTAGGCAACTTCCTTTCCTTTGGCAAAATGGGTTAGAAGAGAGATTTGACAGGCTCTGAAATGTCCAAAATTGTGAGATGTCTTGCAGAGGGATGCAGCAGTCTTGAAATTGCCAAACTTTTGAAGCGTGATCACCGAACAATCAAGCGTTTCATGGCAAATAGCCAACAGGGTCGCAAGAAGCGTGATGGGCAAAAAAGGCGCAAAATAACTGTCCGTGAATTGAGGAAAATCAAGCGTGAAGCTGCCAAGATGCCATTTGCCACCAGTTTTGCCATATTTCAGAGCTGCAACGTTACTGAAGTAAAAAAAAGTACAAGGTGTGCGATACTCAGGGACATGGCCAAGGTAAGGAAGGCTGAAAAACGACCACCTCTGAACAAGAAAAATAAGATTATACGTCAAGACTGGGCCAAGAAATATCTTAAGACTGACTTTTGAAAGGTTTTATGGACTGATGAAATGAGAGTGACTTTTCATGGGCCAGATGGATGGGCCAGAGGCTGGATCAGTAAAGGGCAGAGAGCTCCATTCCGACTCAGATGCCAGCAAGTTGGAGGTGGGGTACTGGTATGGGCTGGTATCATCAAAGATGAACTTGTGGTACCTTTTCGGGTTGAGGATGGAGTGAAGCTCAACTCCCAGACCTACTGACAGTTTCTGGAAGACAACTTCTTTAAGCAGTGGTACAGGAAGAAGTCGGTATCGTTCAAGAAAAACATGATTTTCATGCAGGACAGTGCTCCATCACATGCCTCCAAGTACTCCACAGTGTGGCTGGCCAGTAAAGGTCTCAAAGAAGAAAAATAATGACATGACCCCCTTGTTCACCTGATCTGAACCCCATAGAGAACCTGTGGTCCCTCATAAAATGTGAGATCTACAGGGACGGAAAACAGTACACCTCTCGGAACAGTGTCTGGGAGGCTGTGGTGGCTGCTGCACGCAATGTTGATCATAAACAGATCAAGCAACTGACAGAATCTATGAATGGAAGGCTGCTGAGTGTCATTATAAAGAAAGGTGGTTGGTCACTAATTTTTGCTTTTGCATGTCAGAAATGTTTATTTCTAAATTTTTGGCAGTTATATTTGTTTGCACGGTGAAAATAATCAAGTGAAATGGGAGTATATTTGGTTTTAATTAAGTTGCATAATAATTATGCACAGTAATAGTTACGTGCACAAACAGATATCCTCCGTCCTAAGATCATCAAATCTAAAAAAAAAACATCCCAACTTCCAAAAATATTAAGCTTTGATATTTGAGTCTTTTGGGTTGATTGAGAACATAGTTGTTGATCAATCGTAAAAATAATCCTCTGAAAAACAACTTGCCTAATAATTCTGCACACAGTGTATATCCCACATGCCCGTAAACTGTTTATGCACGAGTTTTATTTAAAATAATGTAGGTTATACTGATCGGATTTTGGAACTAATATGAAATTCAGGTCTCATACATTATGCAGAATTTTTGGGAATAATAGATGATTGTGATATATATGGACTATGGTATAAAATAGGCTATATAGCACAGAAAAGTGGAATACAATTCTGCTTGCATTTACCAGTGGATAATGTATGTTGCACAGGTATATTCACGTTTTGACATCCTAATTATTTTTTATTTTTTATTTTTTTAATTATTTTTTTATATATTTATGATAAAAGATTTAAAAATTCAATACATGCAGCGCACATATAATACCATCATATTCCACTAAAGTCTGATTGTCAATGTTGTGTTATTTGCAGCAAATGTTCCATAGTCTATTATGTATCAGATTAATTTGTATTTGGTATGGAAATATCCTGATATATGAAATTATACACTCTTTGTAGTGTTGTTTATATAATATAATATGATTTCTTGCAATCATATTCATATGTACAGGTTCACATGGACCTTTTTTCTAGCTACACTTCTCTGGTTACAAGGAATGGCTGAAATGGAACAACCATGTTGAAACTATCTGCGTGCTGGACATGAAAGAGTTACTCATACAGCTGAAACTCCTGCTCTGAACCTAGCCTATGTATGGACTGCTTTTTGTAGCTATTTAATGTCTATTTGTGTTAACCCCTTCACCCCAAAGCCTGGTTTCAACTTCCTGACCAGGCCATTTTTTTCAATTCTGACCACTGTCACTTTATGAGGTAATAACTCTGAAACACTTCAACGGATCCTGGTGATTCTGAGACTGTTTTCTCGTGACATATTGTACCTTATGATAGTGGTAAAATTTATTTGAATTGACTTGCATTTATTTGTGAAAAAAACGGAAATTTGGCGAAAATTTTGAAAATTTTGCCCTTTTTAAACTTTTCGTTTTTCTGCCCTTAAATTAGAGAGTCATATCATACAAAATAGTTAATAAATAACATTACCCACATGTCTGCTTTACATTAACACAGTTTTGGAAACCTACATTATAAGGGTTAAAAGTTGACCAGCGATTTCTCATTTTTACAACACCATTTTGTTTTAGGGACCACATCTAATTTGAAGTCATTTTGAGGGGTCTATATGATAGAAAATACCCAAGTGTGACACCATTCTAAAAACTGCACCCCTCACGGTACACAAAACCAAATTTAAAAAGTTTATTAACCCTTCAGGTGCTTCACAGAATGTTTGGAATTTTTTTTTAGAAATTGAACATTTACCTTTTTTCACAAAATTTTTACTTCAGATCCAATTTGTTTTATTTTACCAAGGGTAACAGGAGAAATTGGACCACAAAAGTCGTTGTACAATTCGTCCTGAGTACGCCGATGCCCCATATGTGGGGATAAACCACTGTTTGGGCAAACAGCAGAGCTCGGAAGGTAAGGAGCGCCGTTTGACTTTTCAATGCAAAATTGGCTGGAATTGAGATCAGACACAATGTCGTATTTGGAGAGCCCCTGATGTGCCTAAACAGTGGAAACCCCCCACAAGTGACACCATTTTGGAAAGTAGACCCCCTAAGGAACTAATCTAGATGTGTGGTGAGCATTTTGAACCCCAAGAGCTTCACAGAAGTTTATAATGTAGAGCCGTAAAAAAAATCATTTTTTTCACAAAAATGATCTTTTCGCGCAAAATTTTTTATTTTTCCAAGGGTAACAGGACAAATTGGACCCCAAAAGTTGTTTTGCAATTTGTCCTGAGTACGCTGATACCCCGTGTGTGGGGGTAAACCACTGTTTGGGCGCATGGCAGAGCTCGGAAGGGAAGGAGCGCCGTTTGACTTTTCAATGCAAAATTGGCTGGAATTGAGATCAGAACCCATGTTGCGGTTGGAGAGACCCCACATGTGACCTCATTTTGGAAAGAAGACCCCCTAAGGAACTTATCTAGATGTGTGGTAAGCACTTTGAACCCCCAATTGCTTCACTAAAGTTTAGAATGTAGAGCCGTGAAAATTAAAAAATCATTTTTTTCCACAGAATGATATTTTAGCCCCCTTTTTTTTATTTTTCCAAGGGTAACAGGAGAAATTGGACCCCAAAAGTTGTCCAATTTGTCCTGAGTACGCTGATATCCCATATGTGGGGGGAAACCAATGTTTGGGCGCACCGCAGAGCTCGGAAGGGAAAGAGTGCCGTTTGGAATTCAGACTTAGATGGATTGGTCTGCAGGCGTCACGTTGCATTTGCAGAGCCTCTGATGTACCTAAACAGTAGAAATCCCCCAAAAGTGACCCCTTATTGGAAAATAGACCCCCCAAGGAACTTATCTAGATTTGTTGTGAGAACTTTGAACCCCCAAGTGTTTCGCTACAGTTTATAACGCAGAGCCGTGAAAATAAAAAATATATTTTTTTCCACGAAAATTATATTTTAGCCCCCAAATTTTTATTTTCCCAAGGGTAACAGGAGAAATTGGACCCCAAAAGTTGTTGTCCAATTTGTCTTGAGTACGCTGATACCCCATATGTGGGGGGGAACCACTGTTTGGGCACACGGCAGAGCTTGGAAGGGAAGGAGCGCCATTTGGAATGCAGACTTAGATGGATTGGTCTGCAGGCGTCACGTTGCATTTGCAGAGCCACTGATGTACCTAAACAGTAGAAACCCCCCACAAGTCACCCCATATTGGAAACTAGACCCCAAGGAACTTATCTAGATGTGCTGTGAGAAATTGGAACCCCCAAGTGTTTCACTACAGTTTATAACAGAGCCGTGAAAATAAAAAAATCATTTTTTTCCACAAAAATTATTTTTCAGCCCCGGTTTTGTATTTTCCCAAGGGTAACAGGAGAAATTGGACCCCAAAACTCGTCCAAATTGTCCTGAGTACGCTGATACCCCATATGCTGGGGTAAACCCCTGTTTGGGTGCACGGGAGAGATCAAAGGGAAGGAGCACTGTTTTACTTTTTCAACGCAGAATTGGCTGGAATTGAAATCGGACGCCATGTCGCGTTTGGAGAGCCCCTGATGTGCATAAACAGTGTAAACCCCCCAATTCTAACTGAAACCCTAATCCAAACACACCCCTAACCCTAATCCCAACAATAACCCTAACCACACCCCTAACCCTAATCCCAACAATAACCCTAACCACACCCCTAACCCTAATCCCAACCCTAATCACAACCGTAAATGTAATCCAAACCCTAACTTTAGCCCCAACCCTAACCCTAACTTTAGCCCTAACCCTAACCCTAACTTTAGCCCCAACGTAACCCTAACCCCAACCCTAACTTTAGCCCCAACCCTAACCCTAACTTTACCCCCAACCCTAACCCTAATGGGAAAATGGAAATAAATACATTTTTTAAAATGTTATTATTATTTCTTAACTAAAGGGGTGATGAAGGGGGGTTTGATTTACTTTTATAGCGTTTTTTGGGGCGGATTTTTATGATTGGCAGCCGTCACACACTAAAAGACGCTTTTTATTGCAAAAAATAGTTTTTGCATCGCCACATTTTGAGAGCTATAATTTATCCATATTTTGTCCTACAGAGTCATCTGAGGTCTTGTTTTTGGCAGGACGAGTTGACATTTTTATTGGTACCATATTCGGGCACATGATATTTTTTGATTGCTTTTTATTCCGATTTTTGGGAGGCAGAATGAACAAAAACCATCAATTCCTGAATTTATTTTAGGCGGGGGCGTCTATACCGTTCCGCATGTGGTAAAATTGATAAAGCAGCTATATTCTTCGAGTTAGTACGATTATAGCGATATCTTTTTTTATGTTGTGGTGCTTTTACACAATAAAAACTATTTTATATAAAAAATAATTGTTTTTGCATCGCTTTATTCTGAGAGCTATAACTTTTTTTTATTTTTCTGCTGATGCTGTATGGTGGCTTTTTTTTTTGCGGGACAAGATGATGTTTTCATTGGTACCATGGTTATTTATATCTGTTTTTTGATCACATTTTATTGCACTTTTTGCTCTACAGTATGATGATAAAGCATTGTTTTTTGCCTCGTTTTCTATTTTTATTTTTTGCGGTGTTCACTGAAGGGGTTAACTAGTGGGATAGTTTTATAGAGCGGGTCGTTGCAGATGTGGCGATACCAAATATGTGTACTTTTATTGTTTTTTTTATTTACATAAATAAATGGATTTATTGGAAAAAAAAATTTTTATTTTTTTTTTCATTTGGGGATGTTTTTAATTTTTTTATGCATTCTCTTTTTTTTTACTTTATAACATTGTCCCAGGGTGGAACATCACTATATTTCATCAGATCGCTGATCTGACACTTTGCATAGCACTGTGTCAGATCAGCAATCTGACAGGCAGTGCAGGAGGCTTTCCGGCGCCTGCTCTTAGCAGGCGCCGGCAAGCCACCTCAGCGAAGGACTCGAAAGGATCTCCGCAGCCATTTTGGATCCGGGGACTCCTTCCAGAACACCGGAACAACGCGATCGCATCGTGTTGTTCCGGAGGGAGAGCGCAGGGAGCCCCTCTATGGGAGAGCGCAATGCCCCTCTATGTCGCTGTCACTATTGACAGCAGCATCAGAGGGGTTAAATGCCCACGATCGGCGCTAGCGCCGATCGTGGGCATTGCTGCGGGGTGTCAGCTGTAACATACAGCTGACACCCGCACACGATCGCCGCAGTGCTCACTGTGAGACCGCGCGGTCGTGCCGCCGTACTAGTACTGTGGTTTGCGGGAACTCAGTTCCGCAGAGCAGTACTAGTACGGTGCATGTCGGGAAGGGGTTAAGGCCTTGCTATAGGCCAAAACATGTTGTTCTAGATGTCCACTGGTTTGATCTGACTGCATGTAACTGTGCTTTTTTACATTTTTTTACTATTTCTCAATAAAAGTGGAAGTTTTATACAAATAAGACCTCTGAAGGTGCAGCAGCTTTTTCATCGACAGGTCATACATTTGTTTCTGGATATAAGTTTATATTGTATTCTTTAGCGGATAGCCAACCAATACAATGACTAGCACATAGTGGTGGCATCAGTGTAAAGGCTGGACAGAAATATGATCCTGGCGGTTGAATTAAGGAATGATTGGAGAGGAGAGCATTTAGTACGAGGGAGACCGATTAATAAAGAGTTGCAGTAATCCAGGTGAGAATGAATCAGAGCAACAGTAAGGCTAAGTGCACACGTTGCAGAATTGCCGCGGAAATCTCAGCGGCAATTCTGCGCCTCCTGCCGCGGGTATATCGCATGCGGAATTGGCATGCATATTCCCGCAGAAAACTAGTGTTTTGCAAGTATAATTAGCTTGCAGAATGCTAGCGTTTTCCAAGCGATCTGTAGCATCACTTGGAAAACTGATTGACAGGTTGGTCACACTTGTCAAACAGCGTTTGACAAGTGTGACCTAAATTTTTACTATTGATGCAGCCTATGCCGCATCAATAGTAAAAGATAGAATGTTAAAAATAATAAAAAAAATAAAAAATGGTTATACTCACCTACCGCAAACAGCCGATCTCCTCAGCGGCTTCCGTTCCTATAGATGGTGTGTGTGCAGGACCTTCGATGACGTCGCGGTCACGTGACCGCGACGTCATCGCGGTCATGTGACCGTGACATCATCGCAGGTCCTTCATACACCATCTACAGGAACAGAAGCTGCCGCGTGCAGCGCTGAGGGGCAGGAAGACTCCGGGGGCCATTGAAGGTGAGTATATCACGATTTTTTTATTTTAATTCTTTTTTTTAACAATTATATGGTGCCCAGTCTGTGGAGGAGAGTCTCCTCTCCTCCACCCTGGGTACCAACCGCACATGATCTGCTTACTTCCCGCATGGTGGGCATAGCCCCATGCGGGAAGTAAGCAGATCAATGCATTCCTAGGTGTGCGGAATCCCCGCGATTCCACAAATTTAATGAACATGCTGCGTTTTTTTCTGGAATGCGAATCCGTTCAGGAAAAAAATGCAGCATGTGCACAAAAAATGCGGATTGCATTCTATTAAATAGGATGCTTAATGTAAACGTTTTTTTCGCGGTATTATAGCGTTTTTACAGCGAAAAAAACGTGAAAAATCTGCTACGTGTGCACACAGCCTAAGGGTTTTTTCATAGTTAAAGGTAAGAAAAGGTCGGACACTAGAGATGTTTTTGAGGTTGCAGGTGACATGAGGTGAATACAGCCAATGAAAAAGATATGTAACATCTCTAACCTAAGGAAGTGATCAACATATTTCATAAATCTGCTTGTGATTTCATAACTGCCTTCATCATGGAAATCTTGACCAGTGAAAAACTCATCAAATTATTATAGAGTAGTGGACACACTGGACAGTGGTGTGACTTAAAGCATTTGAGCAGCAATGCAAAATCTCTAACAAAGCCCCTAACTATCATGGGTCTGTAAAAGTATTTGTCTTCTTATATGAGCTAATGGCACCATTTGTGCCCCTTATACTCCAGAGCCGGGTTTCTCAAATGAAAGGAGTTTGTTATTGATTTAGTATGGCCAAAAAAGAACTTATTGAGAACATTTTCTGCTAAATGTCAATGCCTCTTTGAAGAAGAACAACATTACAGAACCTGACCGAAAACAGATATGTGCTAAATAGTCACTCTGTAGAGTTTAATTTTTTTCATCTGTTGTCAGATGGAATTGGTGGCAATGCTAGAAAAGTTCAGTGTAACGACAGAGCGCACCCCATCAATAGAAACTCAACCCTGGTCACAGATCAAGCCACATATCAAAAAGCTATTGTCATTTTAACTTATAGTGTTGTCAACCAAGTCTGAACATTGAGAACGTGCCTGTCGAAATCCACCAGTGTATGACCAGAATGAGAAGGTGCAAACCACGAAAATATTAACTCATTGCATTTCATGTCTGTCCAGCGTACAGAAGTAAACAGAAATCATTTCCTTGGCTGCCAATTGAATTGATACATGAGTGCTCTGATCTGAGACATCATGATGATCTGTAGCCACATTCCACAAATTTTAAGTTTCATTCAGACATCTATAAATCATGTACATGTTCTATTCATGTTTTCACAGATGGAACACTTACCTATTATGTTCTATTGGACTCTCCACAAGTTTGTGTTTTTTTGTGGACCAATTAACAGTGTTACACACCTGTTGTGGGAATCCCGGGCTCTGCTTCCTTCACCTTGAGCCGCTGCCCTCTGTTGTGCTCCACATAGGGTTTTGCAGGTTGCACGACGTGGCTTAGTGACTTCATCTCACAAATTCTAGTTAAGGCCTTTTAGGACAAGGATTGAGACTTAGGACTTTCATTTGGTCTACA
The DNA here is from genome assembly GCF_032444005.1 of Ranitomeya imitator. Taxonomy (NCBI): domain Eukaryota; kingdom Metazoa; phylum Chordata; class Amphibia; order Anura; family Dendrobatidae; genus Ranitomeya; species Ranitomeya imitator. The sequence goes on along the minus strand of NC_091284.1, from coordinate 734,414,504 downwards.
CCTTCTGTGCACACCATACTTTAACTTGCTTCAATTCCTGCTGAATTCCACTTCATCCATCTTGCTGCTCCCAAGATTCCCAGGTGTGCAATGTCCTCGCTTCCTACATGCCTTCCTGCTTGTGACACCAATGTCTGTGGTCTGTGTGCCCATCTGGACCTGAGGCTCCACCTCACTTGGTGAGCCTAAACACATGGAGTCTATTAATAAGAGTTTTGTTCTTTGTTTGCAGCTAATCATTGTGCTCAGCAGCTCTGCCTTTGTAGAAGACATGAGCCGCTGACCTCAGTGAATGGCTGCAGCGCTTAAAACATGACATCATCACTGCAGCTAAAGAGTAGAGCCCGGACACAGATATACTACTTTTTTAATTAAGCTCCTTAGGCTATGTTCACATTTGCGTTGCGTCGGGTGCAACCGCGGTGACGCATGCGTCATGCTCCCCTATATTTAACATGGGGGCGCATGGACATGCGTTGTCTTGCGTTTCTTGCGTTTTGTGATGCATGCGTCATTTTTTGCGCAAGCGTCAGGGCGCAGAGGATGCTGCATGTTGCATTTTTTTTGCGTCCAAAATCAAGCCAAAAATGGACGCATGCGTCACAAAACAATGCATTTTTGCATGCGTTTTGCATGCGTTGTGCGTTGTCGCCGACGCAATGCCCAACAACGCAAATGTGAACGTAGCCTTAAATGATTGTTCCATTACATTGAAAGTGCAGCTTTCCTAACAAACTGATCGGCACTTCTGTCCAAACAATGGCTGCTGGATGAAAAGGATGTGACCAGTCCTATACATCAGCCTCCTCTAATGGAAAAACAGCTCTCCCATGTGAGGAATTTTGCAATTTGAGGAGGAAAGACTGGTCTGCTCACATTTTCTTCTATCAGTTTTACTTTTAAAGTTTATTTGAAACAGATATCTACCCCACCTCCCTTCTCCCTCGTCTCACATGGTGCGGTACTGCGAAGTTCCTTGGTATTACAGCTTCAAGTGTGGCACCTGCATTTCCGATGAGCCATGTATTCAGTTCTAAGCATTTAATCATGGCATTCGGTTAGGTCATGTTTTATGGCTGTTTTCTTGTTGATTGATCTTGCACTGCAGAGTCCATCTCTGAACTGGCTTTTATCATTCACAACTTCATTATACTACATAGGTTATAGGTTTTAATGGGGTTGTCCAGTACCTAGACAAAATAAAATAAGAATTCTCCTTGTAAAATAAAAATAACGTATACTCACCACCTGCACGGGCATTGTTCCAGCCATATTAGGTCTCCTGTAGCTCGTGTGCCAATTAATGGCCGCTTTTGTGTTACTGCACTCTCACTACTTTCACTTGGTCACTGATTTCCTGCAGGGATCCGTTGGCATAACTGGCATAACATAGTCACGCAAGGCCCCGAGAGAACCACTCTGACATCTCCGAAACGACACTGATGCAGGAGACCTATATGCTATGTTTATTTTAAAGGGGAAAGTACTTTTTCTTTAAAGAAAAAAAAAGGTTGTCCAGGTAGTGGACAAACCTTTTAATGGACAAATCTTTTAATACACCCTAATTCCTAAGTGAGAGGGCCACTGCCATTCCAAAGGTTGGACGCTTCTCTCTCACAACATCTTCTGTCTTGGGAAAATCAAGAGGCCTCATACAGTTTCGATGGGTGGCAGATTCTGTTGTTCCAGCCAGTGTTTACCTAATGTGTATAGTAAAAACAGAGCACCAACAAACAGTTTACAGTCCAAAGTAGTAAATACAATTTATTATAATTCAATAACAAAACAGGTATAAGGTCCAGCAGGAGGGAGACATGCAGCAAAGCAGCACATATGTATGCACATGAGGGCGGTGAACAGCACAGGGGGTTAATCATAGGTGTAGACAGGCAATTCCACCAAGAAAAGACATAATAAAGCCTATATATATCGCAGCCAACAGTGGGCTAACATCTAAAGCTGAGTAGCAACTCAACAATAGAAAGAGAAAATCAATGCATGGGAATTGACAGTAAACATACCCTTAGTACGAGCTCCAACCACCGCGCCGTCTATACCCCACCCCGATGCACGTTTCGGAATGAAACCTTCCTCAGGGAGCGTGTCTTAGTCCCATGTGCGCAAGAATATATAGTATAGCCACGGCAGGAAGTAGAGTTGCATCGCCGTAGTAACGACTATGCGGGCTAAGTGCATCACCGCCCGATCAGCCGATGCCGGAACACGTAGGGCCCCACGTGACCGGACATCAGGTGAACTGCGGGAGCCAAAGCTGTAAAGAGGGAAGCGGCACTTGCGCAGAATGGCACAGGGACAGTTAAGGACAAATTTAGTGTGGGCAAAGTAAAGGCAAAGGATACCTCTTAACCCCTTCCCGACCCATGACGCCACGTAGGCTGTTATGATCAGGTGGCCTTGGAGCAGCATGAAATGACCTTCGCTGGAGCAGTGGTAACTTTACTGACCGCAACCCCTGATCCTATCACCGCAACTAGAAGTAGCCGTGGGGTGTGCCTAACCAGACCTAGACACCTCAACACAGCCTAAGGACTAAATATCCCTAAAGGTGGAAATAGGAAAACTCTCTTGCCTCAGAGTAGACCCCCAAAGGATAGGTAGCCCCCCACAAATAATGACTGTGAGTAGGAGAGGAAAAGACACACGCAGACAGAAAACAGGGATAAGCAAAGGAGGCCACTTCTACCTAGATAGGAAAGGATAGTACAGGATACTATGCGGTCAGCATAAAACACTACAAAATATCCACAGCAGAAAAATACAAAAACTCCACCACCTAACTAAAGATGTGGAGAGTATATCTGCGACTCCAGCGAGTCCAACTAGACTGAGAAAAACATCAGGCACAGTCTAGCAGGAACAAAATAGAAACAAGATAAGCACAGAAAATAAACACACAGCAGTGTGTCTAAAAAATGAAGAAAACACTTATCTTTGCTGAGTTGGCAGCAAGCAGGAGGGGCCAGGCAGAGGACCAACACTTCCAAAGGAAAATTGACTACTGGCAAGGACTAATGAGTCCTGCACAGCTAAATACCCCAGTCCGAATTGCAATTAGCAGAAACACCTGTCCAAGACTGCTGCTCAGGAATAACTGCATTACCATCAACAACCACCGGAGGGAGCCCAAGAGCAGAATTCACAACAGTAGGCGTCATGAAAGTCGGTGCCAATCCGACCCATGACGCCTATCTGGCGTCATGGAAAGATCGCGTCCCTGCAGATCAGGTGAAAGGGTTAACTCCAATTTCACCCGATCTGCAGGGACAGGGGAAGTGGTAGTTTAGCCCAGGGGGGTGGCTTCACCCCCCCGTGGCTACGATCGCTCTGATTAGCTGTTGAAAGTGAAACCTATTATAACTGGTGAAATATTACAATCCAGTCATGGCCGATGCTGCAATATCATCGGCCATGGCTGGAAACACTGGTCCTCCCCCCCCACCCCACCGATCGCCCCCCCAAGCCACCGATATGTCTGGTACACAGCTCAGGCTCCCCTCCGTCCTGTGCTCCGCTCCCCCCATGCTCTTGTCTGCCCCCCCCGTGCTCCAATCCCACCCCCCATGCTCCGATCCACCCCCTGCACTCCGATCCACCCCCCCGCGTTCCAATCCACCCCCCATGCTCCGATCCACCCCCCCGGGCTCCCCACCACCTCATCATACTTACCGATCCTCCTGGGGTCCGTCCGTCTTCCCCATGGGCGCCGCCATCTTCCAAAATGGCGGGCGCATGCGCAGTGCGCCCGCCGAATCTGCCGGCTGGCAGATTCGTTCCAAAGTGCATTTTGATCACTGAGATATAACCTATCACAGTGATCAAAATAAAAAAAATAGTAAATGACCCCCCCCCCCTTTGTCACCCCCATAGGTATGGACAATAATAAAATAAATATTTTTTTTTTCCACTAAGGTTAGAATAGGGTTAGGGTTAGGGTTTCGGTTTGTGCACATGTATTCTGGTCCTCTGCGGATTTTTCCGCAGCGGATTTGATAAATCCGCAGTGCTAAACCGCTACGGATTTATGGCGGATTTACCGCGGTTTTTCTGCGCATTTCACTGCGGTTTTACAACTGCAATTTTCTATTGGAGCAGTTGTAAAACCGCTGCGGAATCCGCAGAAAGAAGTGACATGCTGCAGAATGTAAACCGCTGCGTTTCCGTGCAGTTTTTCTGCAGCATGTGCACAGCGATTTTTGTTTCCCATAGGTTTACATTGAACTGTAAACTCATGGGAAACTGCTGCGGATCCGCAGCATTTTCCGCAGCGTGTGCACATACCTTTAGAATTAAGCTATGTGCACACGGTGCGGATTTGGCTGCGGATCCGCAGCGGATTGGCCGCTGCGGATTCGTAGCAGTTTTCCATCAGCTTTACAGTACCATGTAAACCTATGGAAAACCAAATCCGCTGTGCCCATGGTAAGGAAAATACCGCGCGGGAACGCTGTGTTGTATTTTCCGCAGCATGTCAATTCTTTGTGCGGATTCCACAGCGTTTTACACCTGTTCCTCAATAGGAATCCGCAGGTGAAATCCGCACAAAAAACACTGGAAATATGCAGTAAATCCGCAGGTAAAACGCAGTGCCTTTTACCCACGGATTTTTCAAAAAAGGTGTGGAAAAATCTCACACGAATCCGCAACGTGGGCACATAGCCTTAGGGTTAGGGTTGGAATTAGGGTTGTGGTTAGGGGTGTGATTAGGGTTATGGCTACAGTTGGGATTAGGGTTAGGGGTGTGGGGGGGTTAGTGTTGGAGGTAGAATTGAGGGGTTTCCACTGTTTAGGCACATCAGGGGTCTCCAAACGCAACATGGCGCCACCATTGATTCCAGCCAATCTTGTATTCAAAAAGTCAAATGGTGCTCCCTCACTTCCGAGCTCCGACGTGCGCTCCAACAGTGGTTCACCCCCACATATGGGGTACTAGCATACTCAGGACAAACTGCGCAACAATTACTGGGGTCTAATTTCTCCTGTTACCCTTGTGAAAATAAAAAATTGCTTGCTAAAACATCATTTTTGAGGAAAGAAAAATGATTTTTTATTTTCACGGCTCTGCGTTGTAAACGTCTGTGAAGCACTTGGGGGTTCAAAGTTCTCACCACATATCTAGATAAGTTCCTTGGGGGGTCTAGTTTCCAAAATGGGGTCACTTGTTGGGGGTTTCTACTGTTTAGGCACACCAGGGGCTCTGCAAACGCAACGTGACGCCTGCAGAGCATTCCATCAAAGTCAGCATTTCAAAAGTCACTACTTCCTTTCTGAGCCCCGACCTGTGCCCAAACAGTGGTTTACCCCCACACATGGGGTATCAGCGTACTCAGGAAAAACTGGACAACAACTTTTGGGGTCCAATTTCTCCTGTAACCCTTGGGAAAATAAAAAATTCTGGGCTAAATAATAATTTTTGAGGAAAGAAAACGTATTTATTATTTTCACAGCTCTGCGTTATAAACTTCTGTGAAGCACTTGGGGGTTCAAAGTGCTCACCACACATCTAGATAAGTTCCTTTCGGGGTCTAGTTTCCAAAATGGGGTCACTTGTGGGGGGTTTCTACTGTTTAGCCACATCAGGGGCTCTGCAAACGCAATGTGATGCCCGCAGACCATTCCATCAAAGTCTGCATTTCAAAACGTCACTACTTCACTTCCAAGTCCCGGCATGTGCCCAAACAGTGGTTTACCCCCACATATGGGGTATCAGCGTACTCAGGGGAAACTGGACAACAACTTTTGGGGTCAAATTTCTCCTGTTACCCTTGGGAAAATAAAAAAATTGCGGGCTAAAAAATCATTTTTGAGAAAAGAAATTTTTTTTTTAATTTTTACTGCTCTGCGTTATAAACTTCTGTGAAGTAGTTGGGGGTTCAAAGTGCTCACCACACATCTAGATTAGTTCCTTTGGGGGTCTAGTTTCCAAAATGGAGTCATTTGTGGGGGATCTTCAATGTTTAGGCACACAGGGGCTCTCCAAACGTGACATGGTGTCCGCTAATGATTGGAGCTAATTTTCCATTTAAAAAGCCAAATGGCGTGACTTCCCTTCCAAGCCCTGCCGTGCGCCCAAACAGTGGTTTACCCCCACATATGGGGTATCAGCGTACTCAGGACAAACTGGACAACAACATTTGGGGTCCAATTTCTCCTATTACCCTTTGCAAAATAGGAAATTCCAGGTTAAAAAATCATTTTTGAGGAAATAAAAATTATTTTTTATTTTCATGGCTCTGCGTTATAAACTTCTGTGAAGCACCTGGGGGTTTAAAGTGCGCATAATGCATCTATATAAGTTCCTTGGGGGGTCTAGTTTCCAAAATGGGGTCACTTGTGGGGGAGCTCCAATGTTTAGGCACACAGGGGCTCTCCAAACGCGACAAGGTGTCCGCTAACAATTGGAGCTAATTTTCCATTCAAAAAGTCAAATGGCGCGCCTAACCTTCCAAGCCCTGCCGTGTGCCCAAACAGTGGTTTACCCCCACATATGAGTAATCGGCGTACTCGGGAGAAATTGCCCAACAAATTTTTGGATCCATTTTATCCTATTGCCCATGTGAAAATGAAAAAATTGAGGCGAAAAGAAATTTTTTGTGAAAAAAAAGTACTTTTTCATTTTTACCGATCAATTTGTGAAGCACCTGAGGGTTTAAAGTGCTCACTAGGCATCTACATAAGTTCCTTGAGGGGTCCAGTTTCCAAAATGGGGTCACTTGTGGGGGAGCTCCAATGTTTAGGCACACAGGGGCTCTCCAAACGTGGCATAGTGTAGGCTAAAGAGTGGAGCCAATTTTTCATTCAAAAAGTCAAATGGCACTCCTTCCCTTCCAAGCCCTGCCGTGCGCCCAAACAGTGGTTTACCCCCACATATGAGGTATCAGCGTACTCAGGACAAATTGGACAACAACTTTCTTGGTTCAGATTCTCCTTTTACCATTGGGAAAATAAAAAAATTGTTGCTAAAAAATCATTTTTGTGACTAAAAAGTTAAATGTTCATTTTTTCCTTCCATGTTGCTTCTGCTGCTGTGAAGCACCTGAAGGGTTAATAAACTTCTTGAATGTGGTTTTGTGCACCTTGAGGGGTGCAGATTTTAGAATGATGTCACTTTTGGGTATTTTCAGCCATATAGACCCCTCAAACTGACTTCAAATGTGAGGCGGTCCCTAAAAAAATGGTTTTGTAAATTTCGTTGTAAAAATGAGAAATCGCTGGTCAAATTTTAACCCTTATAACTTCCTAGCAAAAAAAAATTTTGTTTCCAAAATTGTGCTGATGTAAAGTAGACATGTGGGAAATGTTACTTATTAACTATTTTGTGTCACATAACTCTCTGGTTTAACAGAATAAAAATTGAAAATGTGAAAATTGCGAAATTTTCAAAATTTTCGCCAAATTTCCGTTTTTATCACAAATAAACGCAGAATTTATTGACCTAAACTTACCACTAACATGAAGTCCAATATGTCACGAAAAAAAATCTCAGAACCACTAGGTTCCGTTGAAGAGTTCCCGAGTTATTACCTCATAAAGTGACACTGGTCAAAATTGCAAAAAACGGCCAGGTCATTAAAGGGACACTGTCACCTGAATTTGGAGGGAACAATCTTCAGCCATGGAGGCGGGGTTTTTGGGTGTTTGATTCACCCTTTCATTACCCGCTGGCTGAATGCTGGCTGCAATATTGGATTGAAGTTCATTCTCTGTCCTCCATAGTACACGCCTTCGCAAGGCAAGATTGCCTTGTGCAGGCATGTACTACAGAGGACAGAGAATGAACTTCAATCCAATATTGCAGCCAGCATGCAGCTAGCGGGTAAGGAAAGGGTGAATCAAACACCCAAAAACCCCGCCTCCATGGCTGAAGATTGTTCCCTCCAAATTCAGGTGACAGTGTCCCTTTAAGGTCAAAATAGGCTGAGTCATGAAGGGGTTAATTACAAGTATAGGACCAATCGAGGAACCCAACAGTGGATGTATTCATGAAGAAACCGCAATAGAATGGTGCAGTATGAACAGAAGACAAAACAACAGAAACACAAAATGTAAACTAGGAACAATATTAATTCCACCAGAAAAAAATAAATTAAAACAAGAAGGACAAACATCAATGCAATATGTCATGATGGAATATTGTATAAATACCCCAAAGAAACACCCCCGTATATTATGAATAGTAGAACTACAGTGCAGAAATATTATTATTTCTTATTCGACTAATGTGTATGGTGCCTGTGTGAGAGGGGCCAGGGCTGTAGTCATGGCTATCAATGGTGGCTGCTTCAGCGCACTCTGGCTCTCCGTCACGTTCATACAATGTCCCAGCGGTAGTGTACCTTTTTGTCCGCTTTACTGCCCTTCTGGGTCCTCTCTGACTCGCTGGGGATTTCTTTCTTCAGAATCCATATAAAGAGAGACAGAGTCCAGTTCCAACATAAAACAAACGATTTTACTTAGTTCCTTTCTCAGCTCGTCCAGTTCACATTTAGGTACAGCATATGAAACTTTACAAGACACAATATTCTCTGTCCCTGTGCCGTCCCTTTCTTCTTTAGGAATACCACGGGGTCACACCATTGTTCCCAGTACCTCAGCACTTGGTCTGACCAGTCTGACTAACTGTAGGAGTTCCCAGTCCGTTTTGCCCCAGACATGCAGGCGTCTTCCTAAGCAGCTGACCACCACCATGACACAGCTGCCCTGTATTCCTCTGCTTCTTGGCAATTGTTACTCCTAGGCCCTGAACGATCTGGGCTCTTTTCCTTGAAGAACGTTAGATGACTCAACTGCCCTGCATGGGTTCTGAGGCCCTTCTGACCAAAAACAGGAAGCTCTCTCTACCTTATGCAGTTGGCCCCACCTAACTAGTTTCTACTGTGCCCCCCGCTGATGGGCTAATCTAGATCCTACAACTCACTGAATCCTTTACTTTAACTACAATCACAAACATATATACATTATATACACAATCCACAGATCAGAAACCATATTTATTTTATATAGTCATACCCTCAAAGTTGTAATAAGGGAGGCTAAACTAGCCAGGGACACTCTCAAAAACATGATGAATACAAGAAAGAAAACACGCACGTTGGGGCTGCTGCTCTAGATCTCCAGGTGGCACGAAGCATGGGTAAGGACAGGCTTTGACTTATAGTGCGCATTTTTGTTCCCTTAAAGGGATACATACCCTGTTAACTTGGCGAGTCTCAGCTGACCCGCTTGGGATTGATTTGTAGTACCAGATATATGTTCAATTGCTCTGTTGAGCTGATTGATATTTAGTGACTTCTAAGTGACAATAAGTGACTTTCACTCTCTTTCTATTGGTGCTATATCTCCATGTTTTGATTGGGATTTATGAGGCAACAACCCTATGTGGGTCGCACTTACACTTTCTTATTAAAATAGCTGCCATTCTTTGCCCTGCCTCCCACTAGTTCTTGGGATCTTTGTGCTTTACACCTGTTGTTCATTAAACTACTTTGTCTATCACTGTATCTACTATGTCTGTTAATTTTACGATATATGTGTTTTTATCCTTGGAACGTTTTGCACTCTTTTCCTTTTCTTGAATTCATACATTACATTATAGTGGCATTAAAGGCATTATACGACTTCACAATATATAGATATATATCAGACATACATAACAGAACATATAGTATTTACCAGGCATATGAGGAGTACCAGCACTTTCAGGGACACAGAAGCAGGTGTAAGGCTGGCAGGGTATAAACTGTCCTCTATACCCCCTGACACCTGAACAAATTCATATTTATAAGATTTGGCACCTTGGCTGGTCCTAAAATTATGCTTGACCAAGTAACCTTTCATAAATTTACAGGTAAGGCATTTAAATAGTGGAGTTTAGCCCACTGTCTATAATAATAATAATTATTATTATTATGATGAAGAAGCCTGCACTATTATTTTTGAATCTGCAAGGACCTGTGATGTGCTGATATAAGTTCAGACACGCTGTATATTAGGGTCTAGTTACATTAGCATTGGGAGCCTCAATAGAGGGCTTTGTTTTACAATCTAGATGACCGACCATTTGGTGGCAAGTCAATGGTGTCTTTTGACAGACGTTCTGATTCGTCTTTTAGAAGCAGAAGTCCTGACATCAGTGTGGACAGAGCTTTACTTTCTCTAATTCATTTTTCACTTTCCAAAGAAATTTTGCCAGTAAACCCTAGGCACATGGCAGACCAGAATGTACCGAGCCTGTAGGGAGGCACATAGTCAATGTCGCTCTGTACGACGGAGCTGTAGGCACTTTGTGTACTGACGTTTGATGCCTCCATATGGCACCTTACTACAGAGATACGCCTCAGCAATCAAGAAGACAAATATGAATGTTGCCAATTATCTCTTTGTTTTATGCCACTTTTATAATATTGAGTGTTTTACTGTTATACGTGCATTCAATAGCAGTTTTATACCCAACCATGAAAACCATTCTGCCTACCATTAAACTGCACTAAATTTACGGCTGAAAAGTCCCAGGCACCATGTTTCCTTTGGATATCGGCTTTGTCCTGTGCACATATTCTGCTAGCGTTAGAACATTATAGGATATGAAGAGTCTACTCTCCGAGGAGCCTTCTGTTGTGTTTTTGTATTAAAGCCGAATGTTATCTGTTATCTATCATAAATGTTATTTAATTTAGTGTCAGAAAAGCAATCTGCAAGGGTACATCACCGGAGATAACGAATCGTCCAAAAGACAAGCGCAAAGCGGTAAATATTATTAATGTTCCCATAGTCTTAATAGATAAGTGCAGAATATACAGCATGCCTTCAGCATATAACTACAGGTTTACCCAGTCAGGAAGTCATAAGTCAATTATGTTAAAATGAAAGCTAGAACAATAGCACTCCAAGGATGAGACTGGAGCACTAAAAAAAATAACTGCATCAACACAAGTTTATATTTCCTCTTTATTATTTTCTTTCCTGTGGCTGCGTGTTTGCCACCGTTGGATCATAGTGTGCATGTACTGAGCTCGGTTTAAGACCAAGGGGAGTTCTTGCATTGTATCTGAGAAAGTTTAACAGCCTAAAATATATGTATATCATTTATACACTCACTTCTGCGTCCATGGCCCTGTATTATTTCACAGATATATATATTTGGAGACCAGAATGTCAGTCCATAAGGATTCATGTGGGGAACGAATAGAAGTAACTTGCTGACTTGTCACACATTATTCTTATTTTTGATACTGATTATTTTGGGTTTGATAATATATGTTACAAAAGTCTGAGATTACAAGAAAAAGGTATTTTGGTATCCATTGACTATAAATAGTTTTAAATATCACCTCCATTTAATAAAATGAGGCTGGGTTGCAGTACCATGCACAGCCTATGGTCACGAGTGGTGTTGTTTTTAAGAGAAAAAAAGTAAAATCTTTTTTCTATTCTCTGACAACTATTTAAGCGTTTAATGCATATTTAAAGAGGACCGTGTTCCACTTTTTGCTTTTGAACTGGCTATCTCATCAAAAAGGGCTGTTGAGCTGAATAAAATGTGTTTTTCCTTTTTTTAATTTCATCTCTCATATATGTGGATATTGGCTTCTAAAGTTTAGGGTGCCTAATATGCTAATACACCCTTCAGCTAAGGAGCAGTAACAGAGATTCTTCTCTGGGAGCATTTACTTTTCTCCTTGTTTGCAGTTGTCCAATCAAAAGAAGCCAACCTCATGCAGGGGAAAAAAGAGCAAACAGCCACAGAGAAGGTTAGATCATCTGGGATCTGGGGAGACTGATGTGTTTAACCTTATCACAATAAGATTTCCTCACTTCTTTCAGTTAGGGCACATTCAGACCTACTTAAATTTGGTTCAAGATTAGACCGCAATGCATAGACTGGCAGCAGGTCTTCTGAATAGAGAGTGACAGCTTCATAAAAATACATAGAGCTGTCAGGGTCCGATATCAGGCTGCCAGTCTGTGCATTGCGGCCCAATATAGGACTGATATATATGAATATCTCAATGCGCCCTAACTCTCATTAGAAGTGCTGGCAGAGGAAAAGAAGTACATTGTATTAAAAGTTCTGGATCTATCCCAAGCATTGGGGAATATTGCCTTGATACCTGCAATAAATTCACAGCATTGTATGTGACAAACGCTGCTCGCACAATGACCTTCCTCACTGCTCTCCACTTCAGCTCTCTTCATGGTGCTTTAATGACAATCATGATGTAATGACATGACAGTGAAGGGAGAGGAAAGCTGCAGTGAGGAGCAGTGATAAAGATGATAGTGTGAGAAGTGTTTGTTACAATGCTCTAGATCTATCCCAGCTGTCAAGTTATTATTCCCTGATATCCGATGTACTGTGGATCCAGAGACTGGTTGTATGTAATGACAGTACAGTGCAGCTCTCGCCCCCTCCTGGCGTTTGCAATGTCAGTAAGTACTGAGAGTGAGCAGATCTCAGTGTGATAAGGTTAAAACATATCGGTTTCCTTAGATCTCACTGTAAAAACCTGCTTTGACTTTCTCTGTTGGCGTTTTCTTTTTACGCACTGTATCATGCTGCCTTCTAATAATTGAGTAATGTCATGTAGGAGTGAAGAAAACACCCTCGGAAAGAGTATATGTTCCCGCCTCTTTGGTTGAAGGAGAAGTTAGCAAATTATGCACCAGAAATTTTAGACATAGAGATGAGTGAACTCAAACGTAAAAGTTCTGGGTTCATGCCGGAGAGTTAGAGTCTGGTGCTAAACACTGAACACGGATTTCTCCTGGAAGTCCTTTGCAATGTTCGAAGTTCCAGGGTAAGTCTGGGGACTCTTTAGATGCTACAAATGACATGACAGGTTCCGTTTAATTTCTAAGTTCATCTTTCTGTTTGTTTTTGTCATCCACATTCACCTCCCCATTCCACCTCCATCACCACTCATTCACATCAGTCCCTCTCTCCTGCCCTCTCCCATGTACAGCTACCATGCTCTTTTCACCATCCTGAATAATCTTAGTCCATCTTGTCCAAAGATATTGCACAATAAACCATGTCACAAATCCAAGAACCATTTGCTCTTTCTCTTTTTACTGCTACTACTTATTTCACGGTATATCTTTCCTAATCCCAGTACACCCTTCACCAACTTCAACCCCTCCCCCACTTCTCATCGAAACCCTGCTAACCTTATTAACATTAGTTGTACTCCTTCATTTCCCTCTTTCAATTGGGCCCTCTGGAATCCACTGTCTGTATGTACAAGCTTCCTTACCTGCACAACTATTTTCTGAACAACTCTTTTAATCTGCTGGCACTCACTAAAACCTGGATTCAGGATTCTGACACTGTCTCCCCTGCCGATATTTCTCATGGCGACTTACCTCTGAGACCTGTGAACAGACTTGGTGGTGGGGTCGACTTACGCTTGTCCCCACAATGCACTTTCCAGGTCATCCCCCCCAGTTCCAGCACTCTCATTCCCTTCTTTTGAGATCCACACCATCAGACTCTTCCATCCCCTCTCCCTCAGAGTGGAAGTCCAGGCTCACCCACCCTGTTCTTTGACCATTTTTCTGCATGGCAGCCACAATTCTGGTCCTTAGAATTGCCAACTCTTATCCTGGGAGACTTTAACTTCCCCACAAAAAGCCCTGCTGAGACACACAAAGATGGTAACACCCTTGATATGGTCTTCATCTGGCTCTTTTCAATTTCCTACCTATGTACTCCATACCTCCCAACTTTTGAGGAAGGGAAAGAGGGCCAAAGTTAGCGGCACTCGCAGCGCGCCGCGGCAAATTTTAAGCCTCACCTCTGACCACACCCATTCCACAACTAGTCACGCCCCAACCACACCCATTTAGCACTTTTGACTTCAATGTTTCGTAAACAATAATTATAAACAAAAAAATATGGCCACACAGTGCTCCATACTGTATAATGGCCTCACATGATGCTCCATACTGTATAATGGCCCCACATGATGCTCCATACTGTATAATAGCCCCAAATGATGCTGCTTACAGTGTACTGGCCCCACGTGATGCTCCATACTGTATAATGGCCACACATGATGCTCCATACTGTATAATGGCCCCAAATGATGCTGCATACAGTGTACTGGCCCCACATGATGCTCCATACTGTATATTGGCCCCAAATGATGCTGCATACAGTGTACTGGCCCCACGTGATGCTCCATACTGTATAATGGCCACACATGATGCTCCATACTGTGTAATGGCCCCAAATGATGCGTACAGTGTACGGGCCACATTATGCTCCATACTGTATAATAATAGCCCCACATGATGCTTCGTACTGTATAATGGCCACACATGATGCTGCGTACTGTATAATGGCCACACATGATGCTCCATACTGTATAACGGCCCCAAATGATGCTGCGTACAGTGTACTGGTCCCACGTGATGCTTCATACTGTATAATGGCCACACATGATGCTCCATACTGTGTAATGGCCCCAAATGATGCGTACAGTGTACGGGCCACATTATGCTCCATACTGTATAATAATAGCCCCACATGATGCTTCGTACTGTATAATGGCCACACATGATGCTGCGTACTGTATAATGGCCACATATGATGCTCCATACTGTATAATGGCCCCAAATGATGCTGCGTACAGTGTACTGGTCCCACATGATGCTTCGTACTGTATAATGGCCACACATGATGCTGCATACTGTATAATGGCCACACAGGATGCTCCATACTGTATAATGGCAACACATGATGTTCCTTACTGTATAATGGCTCCACATGATGCGCCATACTGTATAATGGCCACACAGTGCCCCATACTGTATAATGGCCACACATAATGCTCCATACTGTATAATGGCCACATTATGCTCCATACTGTATAATGGCCCCACATGATGCTGCGTATAGTATACTTGCCCCACGTGATGGTCCATACAGTATAATGGCCCCACATGATGCTTTGTACAGTATAATGGCCCCACACGATGCTGGGTACAGTATAATGGCCCCACACAATGCAGGGTACAGTATAATGGCCACACATGGTTACCCCCACCCCCATCATTGCCTTCTCCATCACTACACACACACACCTTTCACCGCGCACCCTTGCAGCAGCCGGCAGCTTCCACTCCCACGGCGCTGAATGGTGTCATCCAGCTGCGCCACTGACTGCTCACGTCGCTGCAGCTGTGATACGCCACTGATAAAGACCTCTCCGTGTGTCCTGTGCCAGTCAGTGTCAGAGCGAGGAGCAATATCTGCTCTGATCCAACTCAGCCAGCGTCTGCTTTGTACACCTCGAACACATGCGACTCTGCTCCATACACCTCGTACACACACGACTCCGCTCCATACACCTTGCACATGCAGCTCGGCTCCATACACCTTGTACACACACGGCTCCGCTCGGTACACCTCATACACACGGCTCCTCCCCATACACCTCATACACACGGTACCACTCCTGTTATGACCTGGTGGTTAGGACAATAATGGACCTGGTGGTTAAGAGCACACGGAATGACCTGATAGTTACAAATAATACAGGACGAGCTCTGAGACGTGGGAACTCTGCTGACCGCAATCCCTAATCCTATCACACACACTAGAAATAACCGTGGATTGCTCCTAACGCTCCCTATGCAACTCGACACAGCCTAAGGAACTAGCTAGCCCTGAAGATAGAAAAATAAAGCCTACCTTGCCTCAGAGAAATTCCCCAAAGGAAAAGGCAGCCCCCCACATATAATGACTGTGAGTAAAGATGAAAATACAAACACAGAGATGAAGTAGATTTAGCAAAGTAAGGCCCGACTTACTGAACAGACTGAGGATAGGAAAGGTAACTTTGCGGTCAGCACAAAAAACTGCAAAAAGACCACGCAGAGGGCGCAAAAGACCCTCCGCACCGACTCACGGTGCGGAGGCGCTCCCTCAGCGTCCCAGAGCTTCCAGCAAGCAAGACAAAAATCAAAATAGCAAGCTGGACAGAAAAATAGCAAACTAAAGAAAAACAAGCAGGAACTTAGCTTCTGCTGGGAAGACAGGTCACAAGAACGATCCAGGAGTAAACTAGACCAATACTGGAACGTTGACAGGTGGCATGGAGCAATGATCTAAGTGGAGTTAAATAGAGCAGCCAGCTAACGAATTAACCTCGTCACCTGTAGAAGGAAACTCAGAAGCCGCAGCCCCACTCACAACCAACAGAGGAAGCCCATGGACAGAACCAGCCGAAGTACCATTCATGACCACAGGAGGGAGCTTGACAACAGAATTCACAACAAACTCCATACACCTCGTACACACACGGCTCCGCTCTGTACACCTCATACACACACGGCTCCTCCCCATACACCTCGTGCACACACGGCTCCACTCCGTACACCTCGTACACACATGGCTCCACTCCGTACACCTCGTACACACACGGCTCTACTCCATACACATCATACACACATGGCTCCTCCCCATACACCTCGTACACACATGGATCCACTCCGTACACCTCGTACACATATGGCTCCACTCCGTGCACCTCGTACACACATGCCTCCACTCCATACACCTCGTACAAACACGGCTCCACTCCATACACCTCGAACACACACGCCTCCACTTCGTACACCTCGTACACACACGGCTCCACTCCGTACACCTTGTACATACACGCCTCCGCTCCGTACACCTCGTACACACACGCCTCCACTCCGCACACCTCGTACACACACGGCTCTGCTCCGTACACCTCGTACACACACGCCTCCGCTCCGTACACCTCGTACACACACGGCTCCGCTCCGTACACCTTGTACATACACGGTTCTCCTCCATACACCTCGTACACACACGGCTGCTCTCCGTCCACCTCGTACACACACGGCTTCGCTCCGTACACCTCGCACACACACGGCTCAGCTCTGTACACCTCATACACACATTCCCCAAAGGAAAAGGCAGCCCCCCACATATAATGACTGTGAGTAAAGATGAAAATACAAACACAGAGATGAAGTAGATTTAGCAAAGTGAGGCCCGACTTACTGAACAGACTGAGGATAGGAAAGGTAACTTTGCGGTCAGCACAAAAAACTGCAAAAAGACCACGCAGAGGGCGCAAAAGACCGCTCCTCCCCGTACACCTCGTACACACACGTCTCCGCTCCATACACATTGCACACGCTGCTCCGCTCCGTATACCTTGCACACACATGGCTCCGCTCCATACACCTCATACACACACGGCTCATCTCCATACATAACGTACACAGACGGCATCACTCCGTACACCTCGTACACACATGGCTCCGCTCTATACACATTGCATACGGTGCTCCGCTCCGTATACCTTGTACACACATGGCTCTGCTCCGCACACCTCGTACACACGTGGCTTTGCTCTGTACACCTCGTACACACGTGGCTCCGCTCCGTACACCTTGTACACACACGACTCTGCTCCATACACCTTTCACACTCTGCTCCGATCCGCACACCTCTTACACACATGGCTCCACTCCGTACATGTCTTACACACACGACTCTGCTCCATACACCTTTCACACGCTGCTCCGCTCCGTACACCTCGTACACACGCGGCTGTGCTCCGTACACCTCGTACACACGGCTCCGTACACCTCTTACACACACGACTCCATTCCATACACCTTTCACACGCTGCTCCGCTCCATACACCTCGTAGACACGTGGCTGTGCTACGTACACGTCGTACACATGGCTCCGTACACCTCTTACACACACGACTCCGCTCCGTACACCTTTCACATGCTGCTCCAATCCGTAGACCTCGTACACACGCAGCTGCACTCCGTACACCTCATGCACACGGCTCCGTACACCTCTTACACACACGACTCCGCTCCATACACCTTTCACATGCTGCTCCCATCCATACACCTCATACACACACGGCTCTGCTACATTCACACTGTAAATGCAGTGCCCCAGAGATTTGGTTGTTGCAGTAACGTCGCTCTGCCACTAAGGGGAGTCATGGTACGTCTGATGGCACTGAAGGAGTTCTTCTGACTAGGTATCACCAGCACACATTACACTTCACACTCCGGCCACTAGGGGGAGCAAAAGGTTTTATTTATTAGGCCACTCCTCACACTGGTAAAACTAGGGGTTGGATAGGAAGTTAGTCAGAAGCTGACTGGGTTGGATTCAGGCAACATCCCGTGGCAGGGGGTGTTGCAGGGAGAAGATTCAGGGGGGTCCCTGTCAGGCGTGGGAACTTGGGAGGTACCTAGCGACAAGAACAGAACGTTACGGAACCGCGCCTGCACTACCCGCGGCGGTATCCTAAGAAAGAGACACGAAGGGAAGGATATTGTGGACAGTGAGAAACGAGATCAAGCACAAAGGAGAGCCAGTAGGAGTCGTGCCTGGAGAATGGCAATATCCTACTGAGGCGCGTAGCCGGTGTCCGGAACACCGAGGAAGTAACTGACTCTATGCCTTACTTCAAACTCCGCAGGACAGTTAATTCTAGGTTGGCTGTCTACCTTACATCACCTAAGCAGATATAGGGGGCAACGCATGGAGAGGGGCGTCTCTAGGGTCCCAGAAGAACTCCGAGCCTACCCGTCAAACGGGTGCGTCCTAGCCATAACATACCTGGGGACGGAGAACTATAAAGAACTGGAACGAATTAGAAAGAAAGAACGAGAATAGAAGTTGTGAGGACTATCCCGAATGCTCAGCAGGGAAGCACTACAACACACAGGCGCTAGTGGTAGGCAACGATTTCCACCTGCAAAGGGAACTCTGGATGTGCCTTCGGACCGGCCGGTCTCAGACAGCCCTGTTAACTGTGCTCTGGATTGAGGATCCTGAAGTCACCAGTAAAGAGGTAAAGAGACTGCAACCCTGTGTCCTCATTATTGTCTGCACCTCACACCATCACCATCCACCTTACTGGGAAGCCCTGGGGACATACTTCACCTGTGGGAAGGTATACCATCTAGCTGCCATCATATCACCCCAGTGGTCCCCAAGCAGTGTCGGTCACCCTCACCGAATACCACAGGTGGCGTCACAAAACCTTGATAGACTCGTATCACCTTTCATTGGATGCCCCTTAGCAGGGTCATGGACCGGGTCCAGCCACCGTGACATCCCCAGAACTGAGCCAGCAGAGGACCGGTACCGAGTAACCCGCGG
The DNA here is from genome assembly GCF_032444005.1 of Ranitomeya imitator. NCBI lineage: Eukaryota > Metazoa > Chordata > Amphibia > Anura > Dendrobatidae > Ranitomeya > Ranitomeya imitator. The sequence goes on along the minus strand of NC_091284.1, from coordinate 734,395,306 downwards.
CCCTGCGTCTGGGGGCGCTCCAATGTGGCGTCATGAACAGGATTGTACTTAAGCCTGAAGAATCAGGTCACGTGTGCCTTAGAACTGTGATTGAATTGTGCTTGAACCGCGATTTATTGCAAAGACTGTGCATTGCTGATTGCCACAAAGATTCCCACCAAAACCGCCGCCATTGTAGCGCCACGAGGAGCGCAGGAGAATTAGAAGGGCGTGGAGTTGTGGACGTGAAAGAACTGAGAAGCACGAAAAGCAATGGCCACCCAGTCCAAATATTTCTGTACCTAGAGGAGGTGTCCGTCAGCAGCAGAGATCCGCCTCCTGATCCTCAATGGTGTGCGGAAACCAAAGAAACGAAACCGCCCACGGAGGAGAGAGCGGGGAAAGGACGAGGGAGAAAAAGTGAGCCACGTGGGAGACGCCATGGCCAGCCGACCGGGATCGGAGCGTGGGGTCGGAGTAGAGGACTCCCCCAGCTACCCAGAGAGATACCGCGGCTGAGCGTCACCTTTGGGCCCCGACTTCATGCAGGCCGGTGTGGACGAGCTCAGCGATCAACTCCGGTGGACGCAGCTGAGCACTGAGGCCGGGTGGAAGGAGACCGTCACCGGGGGCCTCACCAGACATCTGTCGGCAGCCTCGTCTGGTCCGGAGCAAGAAAGAAGTTCCAGTGCTCCGAAACCAGAAAGCAAGGCCCTGCCGGAAAGCGAGATACTGCAAACAGAGATGACTACACAGCAGCGCAAGGCCCCACAGTCAGCGTTCCAGATCCCAGCGGAGACGGAGCAGGCCGGCACAGGAGGGACCTCATCTGAAGCAGGTATGAAGAACAACCCTGCCCCAGTGACAGAAGACCTACTGGTAGGCCCCTTAGCAGCGCCACCTGCTGCCATGACTAAGACTAACTCTGAACTGACAAATCCTAATACTACTACCACAGTGGGCATTATTGCCGCTACTGAACCTACTACCAAAATTGACATTCGAACCCAAATGATACCTGAAAAACTGATTAGTGACATTGATACCGCATCGGATGAGAAGTCGAACACAGATCTTTCCAGGCCAGGAAGTGTTCGCTACCAACTGATGCCTTGCAACCTACCGTCGCGAGAATAAACCTCGAAACCCCGACAAATGTAAATAGTTAACTGTTTGTTTCCTGCTCTTTTGCCTAAACCTGTTTAGGGTTAGCTCTTAAAGGGATCCCTTTGTTTACCCGGGATCCCTATTGTGTTATTTTATTTTGCACAAGTTCATCACTGTTTAAAAGACTGCTGAAACATGGACGGTGAATGATTCACAATCTGCTTTGTATATAGTTTGCATCTTATTAAAGGTGCCCTCTACTGGTTTTACAACGAAAGAAGGCTTTGTGAAGAGACTGCTTTTGAACACAACACAGAAGGTCTTGCTTTCAAACGGACTTGCAGACAGAGAGAATCTGCACTACCTCAAAGAGACTTGGTTCCCTCTTAAAGGGAATGTTCATATGTTGCACTTAAGTATAATGTTGCCTTAGGAAAGTTAAAGAATTGTAATAATGTTGAGATTTCGGAACTGTTAATAATGTTACCAGAGATTGAGGACAGGAAAAGTTGAAAGTGAACCCGTAGGGGTTAGAGAGAGTCCTCCTGAGAACCGTAGAACGATAGTTGGTTGCGACAATGACAGTAGGCCCAGCCAAGGAGCTAGGCGGTCCTGCATTAGTGAAGTTAGAAAGTGAAGAAAAAGTTGAATTTGCCTTATAGTACTTTATAGTAAGCCTTTAGTGGGTTCAGCCTATACGCCCTTAAAGGAGAAGTTAAATTATTGTTCGGAATTTGCACTCAGTAGAATACCCGGCAGGGTACCAGAAGTTATTTACAGTCAGAATGTTGTTTAAAATATTAAACCTTGTTTTTGTATGTAACGTTCAAGTATCCTCACCTCCCATAAAGGGAAGCATTGTTCCAATTACTTGTTTCAAGCATTCCAAAATTTTGTATGTCTTTTGCTGACATGCATTGTTGTTCTTCTTCCCAGTCCAGGAGTACTGGATTTAACCGGGGGGGGAGTGCAGCGCCCCAGAGATCTGGTTGTTGCAGTAACGTTGCTCTGCCACTAAGGGGAGTGATGGTATGTCTGATGGCACTGAAGGAGTTTTTCTGACCAGGTATCACCAGCACACATTACACTTCACACTCCGGCCACTAGGGGGAGCAAAAGGTTTTATTTATTAGGCCACTCCTCACACTGGTAAAACTAGGGGTTGGATAGGAAGTTAGTCAGAAGCTGACTGGGCTGGATTCAGGCAACATCTCGTGGCAGGGGGTGTTGCAGGGAGAAGATTCAGGGGGATCCCTGTCAGGCGTGGGAACCTGGTAGGTACCTAGCGACAAGAACAGAACGTTACGGAACCGCGCCTGCACTACCCGCGGCGGTATCCTAAGAAAGAGACACGAAGCTAAGGATATTGTGGACAGTGAGAAACGAGATCAAGCACAAAGGAGAGCCAGTAGGAGTCGTGCCCGGAGAACGGCAACATCCTACTGAGGCGCGTAGCCGGTGTCCGTAACACTGAGGAAGTAACTGACTCTATGCCTTACTTCAAACTCCGCAGGACAGTCAATTATAGGTTGGCTGTCTACCTTACATCACCTAAGCAGACATAGGGGGCAACGTGTGGAGAGTGGCGTCTCTAGGGTCCCGGAAGAACTCCGAGCCTACCCGTCAAACGGGTGCATCCTAGCCATAACATACCTGGGGGACGGAGAACTATAAAGAACTGGAACGAATTAGAAAGAAGGAACGAGAATAGAAGTTGTGAGGACTATCCCGAATGCTCAGCAGGGAAGCACTGCAACACACAGGCGCTAGTGGTAGGCAACGATTTCCACCTGCAAAGGGAACTCTGGATGTGCCTTCGGACCGGCCGGTCTCAGACAGCCCTGTTAACTGTGCTCTGGATTGAGGATTCTGAAGTCACCAGTAAAGAGGTAATGAGACTGCAACCCTGTGTCCTCGTTATTGTCTGCACCTCACACCATCACCATCCACCTTACTGGGAAGCCCTGGGGACATACTTCACCTGTGGGAAAGTATACCATCTAGCTGCCATCATATCACCCCAGTGGTCCCCAAGCAGCATCGGTCACCCTGACCGAATACCACAGGTGGCGTCACAAAACCTTGACAGACTCGTATCACCTTTCATTGGACGCCCCTTAGCAGGGTCATGGACCGGGTCCAGCCACTGTGACATCCCCAGAACTGAGCCAGCAGAGGACCGGTACCGAGTAACCCACGGCCCTGCGTCTGGAGGCGCTCCAGCAGAGTCCTGTACACAGAGGTCCTCCCGATCATGTGACCCCTGACTCCTCCCATCCTGTGACTTCATCACAGGTCCTGTGCGCACAGAGCAGCCAAAATGTGTTGTGCTGCTCTGCGTGTGCAGGGACTCAGGGAGCTGACCGGGTGATATTACACACCTCCCAACCAGTGCGGGACAAGTAATGTCCCGCCCTGGGATCATGGGGCTGACTGTCAAAATCAGGACAGTCCCGCTGGATCCAGGATGGTTGGGAGGTATGGTAACTCACCTCTGCCCCTCTCTGACCACAAAAACCTCGCCCACCCCAGCACACATTCAGAAATCTACAAGCCATCAACCCTCATACTATTACAGACTCCCTACACTCATCACTGTCCCCAATCTCCTTTTTTTATGTTTTGATCAGCTGTACATCGTTACAATGATACTCTCAGAAGCACTCTGGACCAAGTAGCACCCCTCACCCTCAGAATCTCCAAACACAGAGTAAAACAGCCCTGGCTCACATAAAAAACTCGATTTTTCCAGCAATGCTCTAGGAGTGCCGAACACCTATGAAGGAAAACTCACACACCAGAAAACTTTATCCACTATAAATTTATGTTAATGTAAGGGGTGTACCAGGATTTATTTATGCCCCACTCCTCTTGCCCAAGCTCATGTTATACCGTGAAATTTAATGCTGCTATATGTGCTGTTGTGTAGTGTAATATATGTATATTGTATTCTAATATAGGGAAAACGTAATGATTGATTTAGCCCACTAGGGGAGGGCATTGTGGAAATTAGCTAATATAGGAGGGGCCAACTGTGGGTAAGTCAGTGAGTTTCCCGCACTTTAAGTAGTAGGTCATCAGAGCCCATACAAGGCAGTTGATCTTGCGTGTCTGGGGTGAAACGGATCGAGAACTTCTAAAGATACTCAGACATGCCAGACAGAATACTCCGGTGCCAGGGACAACGGTATGATCCTACGATAGTCCTAAAGAAGTGAGAGACAGCACAGGAAAAGAAAATGTTATGTCTTATGAAGTATCTAGTGCTGTACCTAAATATGAACTGGACGAGCTGAGAAAGGAACTGAGTAAAATTACTTGTTTTAAGTTGGAACCTGACTCTGTCTCTCTTTGTGTGGAACCTCAAGAGGGAGACTCCCAGCGGGCCAGAGCGGATCTGGATGAATGGGAAAGCAGATAGAAAGCTACGCTACCCCAGGGACATTGTGTGCATGTGACAGAGAACCAGGGTGCGCTGAAGCAGCCACCATTGAAAGCCACGACTACAGTCCTGGCCCCCATTACATTAAGAATCTATAACTCTGCCCTTCACCTCATCAAACAGACCTACTTTATCACCCCAATCTTACTCCTTTCACTCCTCAGTCCTAAAGTGCAGGCCCATATCACAGACATCTGTGCTGATGATCTGGCCTCCTACTTTAATTTAGCTCCCAACCGCCAAGAGCTGTGACTCACATCCCTTCCCACACCTCCTCTGGCACACTCTCCACGTTTGACCCAGTTACAGAAGATGAAGTCTCCAGGCTCCTCTTTTTCTCGTCCTTTTACGTACACTCTTGACCCTATTCCCTCACACCTACTCCAGTCTCTCTCTCCAGTCGTCATTACTCACCTAACTAAAATCTGCCATCCCTTATGGTATCGCCTCAGCCTCCTTCAAACACTCTATCATTACTCCATTATTAAAAAAAACACTCTTGACCCATCCCACCAAGAACAGCATCTGCAAGGAGTTTGTATGTTCTCCCTGTGTTTGCATGGGTTTTCTCTGGGTTCTACGGTTTCTTCCCACACTCCAAAGACATACTGATAGAGAACCTAGATTGTGAGCCCCATTGAGAACAGTGATGATATGTATGTAAAGAGCTGTGTAAAAAGATAGCGCTATGTAAGCAAAGCATAATAAATAAATAAATAATCCTGTACAAATAACTACCGACCAGTCTCCAATCTCCCCTTCATCTCTAAACTCTTGGAGCACCTGGTCTACTCCCTCCTTACCCATTACCGCTTCCCTCACTTGCTTCTAAATCCATCACAGTGTGGCTTCCACCCCTACATTCCACAGAAACTGCACTCAACTAAGTGTTAGGTGTCGAGTTCCTGCCGCTGCACAGGGGGAATCTCGAACCATGTCCGATGCGGTCTCCCAATTTTCTCCAGCCGCAGTGGAACCTGCTCAGCAGAGACGTCAGTCCCAGCACCTGACTCGGACAGATACTGCACGTTTGGTTACTGCTGCCCTTCCAGGTTCAGCCATTATAACCAGTACTGTTTGGCGGCGAGCAGGCGCTCCTGGGACTAAGTCCTGCTTTTCTCCTTCTGAGCATGCCCAAGGAAAGACCTCTCATTGGAGGTCGGGGGTCACACGCTCAGGTCCTGTAGCAGCTCCTATTGGTCCACTAGGAAGGTCCTGGAGAGCTACAACTATAAAAGTTTTGCATGGCCGCACGGCCATGCGCTAGTATCATTTGTGTTTGGCTGTTGCCAGTGGATACTCTACCACTCAGTTTATATGTGGTGTGAGTCTGTTTAGCTTTGGGGCTGTACACTCAGGCAGCTAGCGTCAGTGGGGGCAAATAGCCTTGGCTTAGCATCTTGTTCCTTTATGTGTGCAGCTAGCACAGAAGAGTTCCAGAGCAAGCACAACCTTAGTTAGGGTATTATTCTCTGTGTACAGCGCGACTCCGTGAGGCAACAGAGCTCGCTTTCATTTCACACGGGGTGCAGTTTAACCCACGTGCAGCAGGTATCTCTGCACGGTGGACCCTGGGCTGCGAACGCACCTCGTATCAATCTCTCTAATACTTGGTGCATTCCGCTAGCCCTAACAGTATACTAGTAGTACTGTAGTGAAGACAATAAGAGATAATAGTGAAGGAGGAAGGATTGGATACCAGTATAAATGTTCACTCACAATCGGTCTATGGATCCCGGGCTCCTGGATGGCATCCTCCCCTGGGGAATATTTATACTGGTATCCAATCCTTCCTCCTTCACTATTATCTCTTATTGTCTTCACTACAGTACTATTATTTTTTGTCACTTTGCGATCAGATATCACACCTAAATGTTTTGTATGTGTTGATTATTGGTGGTTTTATGAGTCTGATAGACACTGGTTATTTTACATAGTATATTCGTTTGTTGCTGGTTGGTTATTTTTGGAGGTTTACACTCACTTTATTTATGTTGTTTTATAATTGATTGTTTATCAGTGAGACATAATGGTCTGATATCTTACTGTTCACTCACATTACTGAGTGTGATCCCTAAATATGTTCTCACAATTTTGTGGTTTATTTAATTATATATACAATACTTGCCTCCTGGATACACGTCCCTGTTTTCTTATGAATACAATATTTTTATACCATGTAGATTAAGGCACTGTGACCTACAAGCTATATTTGCACTTGTTTCTTTTTCTCTAAAAATTGTTGTTTTACCAGAATTTTTTACAAATAAAAATTATTTTATACTGGACTTATGGTCGGTTTTGTGGTTCTCTTTCGTTTTTAGTATTGTATTCTCCGACTGTCCATTTCTTTTACGTTGGTCCGGCTCATTAGTATCCTATACCACGCGGAAAATTATTTTATTATATTCTTTTATTACTTTCCCACCACATCTACTGTGAGCGCTCCTTTGGTTCATTTATAGTTCACAACTTCATATCCACTCTCTATCTGAAACTCAACCTTTCCAAAACTGAACTTCTCCTTCTGCCGCCTTCACTCACCTCCCTAAATCTGACAACTCCCTCTCCATGTGTGTCACGACAATAATGCCTAGGCAGCAGGCTCCCTGTCTTGGTGTTATGTTTGACACCAATCTTTCCTTCACCTCCTATATACAATCTCTTTCCCGCTTTTATCGCCTGCACCTGAAGAACATCTCTAGAATCCGCCTCTTTCTCACCATTAAACTATGGGGGAGGAGAAGGGACCACTGTACTTCTCTATTATTTGGCTTCGCCCTCCCTCGACTTGCCCCTCTCCAGTCTATCCTTAATGCAGCAGAAAAAAGGGGGAAAATCCCAACGTATGGAAGTAAACTAGTATATAGAAACTATATATGAATAAATAGTGGAAATAATATAATGCCAAACTGATATGGTATATTAAAATGCCTTTATTATAAATATAAATATATATATATATATATATATATATATATATATATATATATATATATATATATATATATATATATATATGCTGGGCAAAAAATGGCAACAATAGTAATGTGCCTGTAGCTGGAGGAAGTATACAAAATACAATATATATTATATACAGAAAAAATAACAAAAGAACAACCGGACGCAAAAAGGAGGCAAGATAAATATAAAACAAAGTTATAAAAAGGAAGTAATCCACATATACCACATAGAGAATGGTTATAATCATATACAATTATGCTGCAAGATACATAAAAAATAAATAATTAATGCGTGTGAATGTGAAAAAATGGTGAAGACAAAAGAAAAAAAAAAAAAAATCAAAAAAATGACAATAATAAATATATAAAAATATTAATGATATAAATAAAAATAAATATAAAACCGTGTCGTGTATGAAAAAGAACTATATATAAAAAAAAATAAATAAATAAATAATATATATAAGAATGATGAGTGAACGGAAAAAACGTGATAAAAAAGGAGCGTGTATGGCAAGGTGTACGAACTGAATTAAGAATGGCTCATCAGTATAAGATGAGTGGGAATGTATATTATAGTGTAGCAAAACTATCAAAGTGCTATGCGACTCTAGCGTGCGTATATACTCAAAATGAGCTGCACGTCAATAACATATGTATGTACAGATAAAGGACGGCTTCACACTTGCGAGTTTTACGGACGTAAGAGCGCAGAAACTACGTCCGTAAAACTCGCAAAAAATACGGCACAATTATTCTCTATGCCCCTGCTCCTATCTGCCGTATTTTACTGATCAGTATTAGGGCCCCTTTCCATTTGTGAGGAAAACGGACGAGTGCAATCCGATAAAAAATCGGATTGCACTCGGACCAATGTTAATCAATATGTGACACTCCATTTGCGATTTTTTTCCCAGCCGAAATCGGACTGAGAAAAATCTGTGTCGGCTGAGAAAAAAAATCGCAGCATGCTGCGTATTGCTGAGATTCTCGGACGAGACTCGCCAATGCAAGTCAATGGGTGCGAGAAAAAAAACGCACAGCACTCGCACCATGCGAGTGCTGTCCGATTTTTACGCACCCGTGTCCTTAGAAAAGCCGGCAATTCAGCGCAGAGTACAGTAAAATCACACTGACAGGTTAGATGAGAGTAGATATATACACATAGAATAGGTATATATACATATATATATGTCAGGGAGACACCTATATATATATATATTTATATTTAATGCAGCGTGAGATAGCTTTAAAGCTGGTAATTCAATTACCGGCTTTTGCTTTCTCCTTCACAAACCCGACATGATATGAGACCTGGTTTACATACAGTAAACCATCTCATATCACCATTTTTTTTGCATATTCTACACCACTAATGTTAGTAGTGTGTATATGCAAAATTTGGGCGTTCTAGCTATTATATTTAAGGGTTAAATGGCGGAAAAAATTGGCGTGGGCTCCCGCACAATTTTCTCCGCCAGAGTAGTAAAGCCAGTGACTGAGGGCAGATATTAATAGCCTGGAGAGGGTCCATGGTTATTGGCCCCCCCCTGGCTAAAAATATCTGCCCCCAGCCACCCCAGAAAAGGCACATCTGGAAGATGCGCCTATTCTGGCACTTGGCCACTCTCTTCCCATTCCCATGTAGCGGTGGGATATGGGGTAATGAAGGGTTAATGCCACCTTGCTATTGTAAGGTGACATTAAGCCTAATTAATAATGGAGAGGCGTCAATTATGACACCTATCCATTATTAATCCAATTGAATGAAAGGGTTAAATAAAACACAAACACATTATTTAAAATTATTTTAATGAAATAAAAACAATGGTTGTTGGAGTATTTTATTCTACGCCCAATCCAATCACTGAAGACCCTCGTTCTGTGAAAGAAAAAACATAATAAACCAACAATATACTTACCCTCCGCAGATCTGTAACGTCCAACGATGTAAATCCTTCTGAAGGGGTTAAAACATTTTGCAGCAAGGAGCTTTGCTAATGCAACGCTACTCCTCGCTGCAAAACCCCTGGGAATGAGTCTAAATATAGATCAATGAGCTATATTTAGCTTCATTTGCGGTGAGGCGCCCTCTGCTGGCTGTTTATAGATCGTGGGAACTTGCCTAGAAGCTCCCAGGCTTTCTAGGCAAGTTCCCACGATCTATAAACAGCCAGCAGAGGGCGCCTCACCGCAAATGAAGCTAAATATAGCTCATTGATCTATATTTAGACTCATTCCCCGGGGTTTTGCAGCGAGGAGCAGCCTGCATTAGCAAAGCTCCTTGCTGCAAAATGTTTTAACCCCTTCAGAAGGATTTACATCGTTGGACGTTACAGATCTGCGGAGGGTAAGTATATTGTTGGTTTATTATGTTTTTTCTTTCACAGAACGAGGGTCTTCAGTGATTGGATTGGTGTTATGGCTGGCAATCAGGCAACACAGCGTGCAGTAATCAGCGCACATACAGAGATCTGGCAATAACCAAAAACAATAGGACGAGCTCTGAGACGTGGAATCTCTGTAGACTGCAGTACCTGATCTATCCTCACACAACTATAAGCAGCAGTGGATTGCGCCTAACAACTACCTATGCAACTCGGCACTGCCTGAGGAGCTGACTAGCCTGAAGATAGAAATACAAGCCTGACTTACCTCAGAGAAATACCCCAAAGGAATAGGCAGCCCCCCACATATAATGACTGTTAGCAAGATGAAAAGACAAACGTAGGAATGAAATAGATTCAGCAAAGTGAGGCCCGATATTCTAGACAGAGCGAGGATAGCAAAGAGAACTATGCAGTCTACAAAAAACCCTAAAACGAAAACCACGCAAAGGGGCAAAAAGACCCACCGTGCCGAACTAACAGCACGGCGGTGCACCCCTCTGCTTCTCAGAGCTTCCAGCAAAAGACAATAGCAAGCTGGACAGAAAAAAACAGAAAACAAACTAGAAGCACTTATCTAGCAGAGCAGCAGGCCCAAGGAAAGATGCAGTAGCTCAGATCCAACACTGGAACATTGACAAGGAGCAAGGAAGACAGACTCAGGTGGAGCTAAATAGCAAGGCAGCCAACGAGCTCACCAAAACACCTGAGGGAGGAAGCCCAGAGACTGCAATACCACTTGTGACCACAGAAGTGAACTCAGCCACAGAATTCACAACAGTACCCCCCCCTTGAGGAGGGGTCACCGAACCCTCACCAGAACCCCCAGGCCGACCAGGATGAGCCACATGAAAGGCACGAACAAGATCTGGGGCATGGACATCAGAGGCAAAAACCCAGGAATTATCTTCCTGAGCATAACCCTTCCATTTGACCAGATACTGGAGTTTCCGTCTAGAGACACGAGAATCCAAAATCTTCTCCACAATATACTCCAATTCCCCCTCCACCAAAACAGGGGCAGGAGGCTCCACAGATGGAACCATAGGTGCCACGTATCTCCTCAACAACGACCTATGGAATACATTATGTATGGAAAAGGAGTCTGGGAGGGTCAGACGAAAAGACACCGGATTGAGAATCTCAGAAATCCTATACGGACCAATAAAACGAGGTTTAAATTTAGGAGAGGAAACCTTCATAGGAATATGACGAGAAGATAACCAAACCAAATCCCCAACACGAAGTCGGGGTCCCACACGGCGTCTGCGATTAGCGAAAAGCTGAGCCTTCTCCTGGGACAAGGTCAAATTGTCCACTACCTGAGTCCAGATCTGCTGCAACCTGTCCACCACAGAATCCACACCAGGACAGTCCGAAGACTCAACCTGTCCTGAAGAGAAACGAGGATGGAACCCAGAATTGCAGAAAAATGGAGAGACCAAGGTAGCCGAGCTGGCCCGATTATTAAGGGCGAACTCAGCCAACGGCAAAAATGACACCCAATCATCCTGGTCAGCGGAAACAAAACATCTCAGATATGTTTCCAAGGTCTGATTGGTTCGTTCGGTCTGGCCATTAGTCTGAGGATGGAAGGCCGAGGAGAACGATAGGTCAATGCCCATCCTACCACAAAAGGCTCGCCAGAACCTCGAGACAAACTGGGAACCTCTGTCAGAAACAATATTCTCAGGAATGCCATGTAAACGAACCACATGCTGGAAGAACAAAGGCACCAAATCAGAGGAGGAAGGCAATTTAACCAAGGGCACCAGATGGACCATTTTAGAAAAGCGATCACAGACCACCCAAATAACCGACATTTTTTGAGAAACGGGAAGGTCAGAAATGAAATCCATCGAAATATGTGTCCAAGGCCTCTTCGGGACCGGCAAGGGCAAAAGCAACCCACTGGCACGTGAACAGCAGGGCTTAGCCCTAGCACAAATTCCACAGGACTGCACAAAAGCACGCACATCCCGTGACAGAGATGGCCACCAGAAGGATCTAGCAACCAACTCCCTGGTACCAAAGATTCCTGGATGACCGGCCAGCACCGAACAATGAAGTTCAGAGATAACTTTACTAGTCCACCTATCAGGGACGAACAGTTTCTCGGCCGGACAACAATCAGGTTTATTAGCCTGAAATTTCTGCAACACTCTCCGCAAATCAGGGGAGATGGCAGACACAATGACTCCTTCCTTGAGGATACTCGCCGGCTCAGATAACCCCGGAGAGTCGGGCACAAAACTCCTAGACAGAGCATCCGCCTTCACATTTTTAGAGCCCGGAAGGTATGAAATCACAAAATCAAAACGAGCAAAAAATAACGACCAACGGGCCTGTCTAGGATTCAAGCGCTTGGCAGACTCGAGATAAGTCAAGTTCTTATGATCAGTCAATACCACCACGCGATGCTTAGCACCCTCAAGCCAATGACGCCACTCCTCGAATGCCCACTTCATGGCCAGCAACTCTCGGTTGCCCACATCATAATTACGCTCAGCAGCAGAAAATTTCCTGGAAAAGAAAGCACATGGTTTGAACACTGAGCAACCAGAACCTCTCTGTGACAAAACCGCCCCTGCACCAATCTCAGAAGCATCAACCTCGACCTGGAACGGAAGAGAAACATCAGGTTGACACAACACAGGGGCACAGCAAAAACGACGCTTCAACTCCTGAAAAGCTTCCACGGCAGCAGAAGACCAATTAACCAAATCAGCACCCTTCTTGGTCAAATCGGTCAATGGTCTGGCAATGCTAGAAAAATTACAGATGAAGCGACGATAAAAATTAGCAAAGCCCAGGAATTTCTGCAGACTTTTTAGAGATGTCGGCTGAGTCCAATCCTGGATGGCCTGAACCTTAACCGGATCCATCTCGATAGTAGAAGGGGAAAAGATGAACCCCAAAAATGAAACTTTCTGCACACCGAAGAGACACTTTGATCCCTTCACGAACAAGGAATTAGCACGCAGTACCTGGAAAACCATTCTGACTTGCTTCACATGAGACTCCCAATCATCTGAGAAGATCAAAATGTCATCCAAGTAAACAATCAAGAATTTATCCAGATACTCACGGAAAATGTCATGCATAAAAGACTGAAAAACAGATGGAGCATTGGCAAGTCCGAACGGCATCACCAGATACTCAAAATGACCCTCGGGCGTATTAAATGCCGTTTTCCATTCATCTCCCTGCCTGATTCTCACCAGATTATACACACCACGAAGATCAATCTTAGTAAACCAACTAGCCCCCTTAATCCGAGCAAACAAGTCAGAAATCAATGGCAAGGGATACTGAAACTTAACAGTGATCTTATTAAGAAGGCGGTAATCAATACACGGTCTTAGCGAACCATCCTTCTTGGCTACAAAAAAGAACCCTGCTCCCAATGGTGACGACGATGGGCGAATATGTCCCTTCTCCAGGGACTCCTTCACATAACTGCGCATAGCGGTGTGTTCAGGTACGGACAAATTAAATAAACGACCCTTAGGGAATTTACTACCAGGAATCAAATCGATAGCACAATCACAATTCCTATGCGGAGGTAGGGCATCAGACTTGGACTCTTCAAATACATCCTGAAAGTCCGACAAGAACTCTGGGATGTCAGAAGGAATAGATGACGAAATAGACAAAAATGGAACATCACCATGTACTCCCTGACAACCCCAGCTGGTTACCGACATAGAGTTCCAATCCAATACTGGATTATGGGTTTGTAGCCATGGCAACCCCAACACGACCACATCATGCAAATTATGCAGTACCAGAAAGCGAATAACTTCCTGATGTGCAGGAGCCATGCACATGGTCAGCTGGGCCCAGTACTGAGGCTTATTCTTGGCCAAAGGTGTAGCATCAATTCCTCTCAACGGAATAGGACACCGCAAAGGCTCCAAGAAAAATCCACAACGTTTAGCATAATCCAAATCCATCAGATTCAGGGCAGCGCCTGAATCCACAAACGCCATGACAGAATACGATGACAAAGAGCACATTAAGGTAATGGACAAAAGGAATTTGGACTGTACAGTACCAATAACGGCAGAGCTATCGAACCGCCTAGTGCGTTTAGGACAATTAGAAATAGCATGAGTAGAATCACCACAATAGAAACACAGTCTGTTCAGACGTCTGTGTTCTTGCCGTTCTACTTTAGTCATAGTCCTGTCGCACTGCATAGGCTCAGGTTTACTCTCAGGCAGTACCGCCAGATGGTGCACAGATTTACGCTCGCGCAAGCGACGACCGATCTGAATGGCCAAGGACATAGACTCATTCAAACCAGCAGGCATAGGAAATCCCACCATTACATCCTTAAGAGCTTCAGAGAGACCCTTTCTGAACAAAGCCGCTAGTGCAGATTCATTCCACAGAGTGAGTACTGACCATTTCCTAAATTTCTGACAATATACTTCTACATCATCCTGACCCTGGCATAAAGCCAGCAGATTTTTCTCAGCCTGATCCACTGAATTAGGCTCATCGTAAAGCAATCTGAGCGCCAGGAAAAATGCATCAACATTACTCAATGCAGAATCTCCTGGTGCAAGAGAAAACGCCCAGTCCTGTGGGTCGCCGCGCAAAAAAGAAATAATAATCAAAACCTGTTGAATAGGATTACCAGAAGAATGAGGTTTCAAGGCCAAAAATAGCTTACAATTATTTCTGAAGCTCAGGAACTTAGTTCTGTCACCAAAAAACAAATCAGGAATCGGAATTCTTGGTTCTAGCATCGATTTCTGATCAATAGTATCTTGAATCTTTTGTACATTTACAACGAGATTATCCATTGAGGAGCACAGAGCCTGAATATCCATGTCCACAGCTGTGTCCTGAAGCACTCTAATGTCTAGGGGAAAAAAAAGACTGAAGACAGAGTTAAGAAAAAAAAATGATGTCAGGATTTCTTTTTTCCCTCTATTGGGAATCATTGGTGGGGCTCCTTGTACTGTTATGGCTGGCAATCAGGCAACACAGCGTGCAGTAATCAGCGCACATACAGAGATCTGGCAATAACCAAAAACAATAGGACGAGCTCTGAGACGTGGAATCTCTGTAGACTGCAGTACCTGATCTATCCTCACACAACTATAAGCAGCAGTGGATTGCGCCTAACAACTACCTATGCAACTCGGCACTGCCTGAGGAGCTGACTAGCCTGAAGATAGAAATACAAGCCTGACTTACCTCAGAGAAATACCCCAAAGGAATAGGCAGCCCCCCACATATAATGACTGTTAGCAAGATGAAAAGACAAACGTAGGAATGAAATAGATTCAGCAAAGTGAGGCCCGATATTCTAGACAGAGCGAGGATAGCAAAGAGAACTATGCAGTCTACAAAAAACCCTAAAACGAAAACCACGCAAAGGGGCAAAAAGACCCACCGTGCCGAACTAACAGCACGGCGGTGCACCCCTCTGCTTCTCAGAGCTTCCAGCAAAAGACAATAGCAAGCTGGACAGAAAAAAACAGAAAACAAACTAGAAGCACTTATCTAGCAGAGCAGCAGGCCCAAGGAAAGATGCAGTAGCTCAGATCCAACACTGGAACATTGACAAGGAGCAAGGAAGACAGACTCAGGTGGAGCTAAATAGCAAGGCAGCCAACGAGCTCACCAAAACACCTGAGGGAGGAAGCCCAGAGACTGCAATACCACTTGTGACCACAGAAGTGAACTCAGCCACAGAATTCACAACAGATTGGGCGTAGAATAAAATACTCCAACAACCATTGTTTTTATTTCATTAAAATAATTTTAAATAATGTGTTTGTGTTTTATTTAACCCTTTCATTCAATTGGATTAATAATGGATAGGTGTCATAATTGACGCCTCTCCATTATTAATTAGGCTTAATGTCACCTTACAATAGCAAGGTGGCATTAACCCTTCATTACCCCATATCCCACCGCTACACGGGAATGGGAAGAGAGTGGCCAAGTGCCAGAATAGGCGTATCTTCTAGATGTGCCTTTTCTGGGGCGGCTGGGGGCAGATATTTTAAGCCAGGGGGG
Organism: Ranitomeya imitator; assembly: GCF_032444005.1. NCBI lineage: Eukaryota > Metazoa > Chordata > Amphibia > Anura > Dendrobatidae > Ranitomeya > Ranitomeya imitator. Next base: position 734,379,389 of record NC_091284.1, on the reverse strand, counting down.
GCCAATAACCATGGACCCTCTCCAGGCTATTAATATCTGCCCTCAGTCACTGGCTTTACTACTCTGGCGGAGAAAATTGCGCGGGAGCCCACGCCAATTTTTTCCGCCATTTAACCCTTTATTTTAAGAGCTAGAACGGCCAAATTTTGCAGATACACACTACTGACATTAGTAGTGTGGAATCTGCAAAAAAAATGGAGAGAAGACATGGTTTACTGTATGTAAACCATGTCTCAAATCATGTCGGGTTTTAAGAAGGAGAAAGAAAAAGCCGGTAATTGAATTACCGGCTTTCAAGCTGTATAGCGCTGGAATAAATAGTAATATATATACATATATGTGTCTAATGACATTATATATATATATATATATATATATATATATATGACAGTATATATATTTTTTTTTTCTTTTTGGGACACATGGATCATTTCTATAGCGGTATGTTGGTTTTGCAAGCCTGCGAGAAAACCACGCAGTACGGATGCCATACGGATTACATACGGAGGATGCCATGCGCAAAAAACGCTGACACACCCTGCCTACGGAGGAGCTACGGACCACTATTTTCGGGACATTTCAGCGTATTACGGCCGTAATATACGGACCGTATTTTCATACGCTGAGTGTGAAGCCGGCCAAAAAAGTACAATGCAGCGACTAGATAGCAAGAAGCATAAATATAATTATATATATATATAAGGGTAGCTCATACAAAAAACAGCACGCAAGAGAGCAGGTGCAACGTGCAAACACACACAATCAAATACAAGAGGTGCAGCATAAACTGGATAATGTGGAAGCCAATTCAGAGCTATGTACAATATGTAGTAAATACTACCTCCTCCTAAATGCCGTCCGGTCCTCCAGGTACAGAGCACCCCGACGCGCGTTTCGGACCGTGTCCTTCGGACCGTGTCCTTAATGCAGCAGCCAGAGTCTTCTATCTGGTTAATCGTTACTTAGACATGTCCACTCTTTGCCAGTCATTGCACTGGTTGTCCATACATTATAGGATCCAATTTAAATTGCTTGTTCTCACCCACAAAGCTCTCAACAGTACGACACCCCTTACATCTCCTCCATCATTTCTGTTTATCAGGCTACTCGTTCTCTGTGCTCCACAAGCAACTTTCGACTAACATCTGCACTAATCCATACCCCTCCCACTCCGGGGACAAAGACTTCTCCCGAGTTGTGCCAATTCTTTGGAATACTGTACCCCAAGAAATTAGGACTATCCACAACTTACACAGTTTCAGGCTATCCCTAAAAACACATCTGTTTAGGGCGACCTATCACGTTCCCTAATCAAAGTCCTTTTTAAATATAGCCCATTCACTATTTCCCTGAACATAATTCGCCATCAAGCTCCCCTGCACACAAAAGCACTACAAATATTGACTGGTGACTAACTCATGCAATCTTTTTCTATCCCCCATGCCCTCAAGATGGTTGGACCATCATTGTAAATAAGCACCTGTACTTTGTGTCAACCCCACCTCATTGTAGATTGTAAGCTCTTACGAGCAGGGTCGCCATTATTTTTGCATTCATTATTGTATTATTTTTAACTACAGTATGTTACTTATGACTGTTGTATATGAACCTTTGAATTGTAAAGCGCTGCAGAATATGTTGGCGCTATATAAAGATTTTTATTATAATTATTATTAAATATCTCCTTTAAATTCAAATTTAACGCCTTTAAAACTTTAAATTATCACAAAAGATTAACACATTTTACTTTTTTTCAATAATCGACTAAAACTAAAACTCTAAAAAGCTGTATACGAATAGTTGAATTCTCGCAGCCATAATACTGTATATATTGTATTTTTGCACAATGTCATATACTCTTTTTTAGGAAGAGGAAAAGCAGGGACCTTCTCCACAGACTAGATTTCTCTAATGATGCGATGTTCCAAGGATTAATACCCACGGGGACTTCAAAACCTGGAACACAATTTGCAAACCATTCATGTCTTCCTTGCACACTAGATGAGGCTCAGACAGCTTTTACCGATCCTCTCTGAAGACTCAAGATACTTGGTGCATTAAATTGCTGTGGTCTTGAGGAACTCAACTCTAATTTCTTCAGTGCCCCCAAAACACATTTTCTAAGTCATTTACGGCATGCTGTGCAGTTCTTTTTTTTTGTTTGTTACAACATTCTACTGTAAATGGGCAGCTGCGCATTTTGTAAAAGAAAGCGCTATTAAATTAACCATATGAAGTGTTACATAAATCACTTTTATTTAATAGCAGGTTAAGACACAATGGAGACCCACTCTAAATTAACCCCTAGAGTCTGGTGCTGGAAGCTGGAACAACAAAGCTATCTCCTTATTATGGGACAAATTGCAGAGATTGTCACAAATCACATTAGTCCTATTGGGAATTACAATGCGTTGGCTTGTCAGAAACACACAAGGGCCAATATGACATGAAACCAATTAGCATATTTTTGCAATATTGGGGTAAAGCTGACAAGACGTAAGAAAGCCACAACCATGAGGAGAACATGCAATCTCCATGTCAATGTTGCCCATTTTTGGATTTTATCCAAGTAAATGAGTACATACTGCTATCCATCAGCTAGGATCCCATGGTTGACAATTGACCCAGGGCTTCTGGGCTAAGAGGAGGCAAGCTTGTAAAGCTTCAGTGGGCCAAGGGTCCCAGGAGGGGTGGGGCTGGGAATTAAAGATTAACCATTGTTTTAATTTTAATTTTATAAATCAATTCTACATGTGGAAATAAGAAACTTTGTAATACATCTTATCAGCTAAATTTGCTTCTTCAGCTAAATTTGCTTCTTTTGCGAAATTCTCAATTCAAGGCTAAAATCCCTATTCATTGAAGACAGACTCTCCCATTACTGAGATAGGAGATGGCAGCTGGTGCTAATGCAATTCTATGTAGATGAGAGGAGGGAGGAGTTAGAGGCAGAGCTCCTCCCATTTACACAGAAACTTATCAGCACCAACTGCCATCTTCTATCTCAGTAATGTTAAAACCCTGTCATGAGCAGCCCAATCTCCAGACCTGAACCCCATTGAAAACCTCTGGAATGTAATCAAGAGGATGATCGATAGTCACAAGCCATCAAGCAAAGAACTGCTTACATTGTGAAAGTGAAAGACTGGTGGAAAGCATGCCAAGACACATGAAAGCTGTGATTAAAAATCATGGTTATTACACAAAATATTTGTTTCTGAACTCTTACTGAGTTAAAACATTAGTATTGTTATTTCTAAATGATTATGAACTTGTTTTTTTACATTATTTGAGGTCTGCAAGCAATGCATTTTTTTTGTTATTTTGACCATTTCTCATTTTCAGAAAATACATACAAAATTTATTGCTTGGAACTTCGTAGACATGTTGTCAGAAGTTTATAGAATAAAAGAACAATTTACATTTTACTCAAAAATATACCTATAAAGAGAAAAATTAGACAAACTGAACACTTTGCAGTGGTCTCTTAACCCCTTTCTGACATTAGACATATTATCCCGTCGAGGTGGTGTGGGCCCGTATGCCCACCAACGGGATAGAACTTTATAGCGATCGGCCACGCTCATGGGGGGAGCGCGGACAATCGCGGACGGGTGTCAGCTGACTATCGCAGCTGACATCCGGCACTATCTGCCAGGAGCAGTCACGGACCTCCCCCGGCACATTAACCCCCGGCACACTGCGATCAAACATGATCTCAGTGTTCCGGCGGTATAGGGAAACATTGCGCAGGGAGGGGGCTCCCTGCGTGCTTCCATGTGACCTCCTGAGCAACGCGATGTGATCGCGTTGTTCCGAGGGTCTCTTACCTCCTCCTCCCTGCAGCAGGCCTGGATCCAAAATGGCCACGAGGCTGCATCCGGGGCCTGCAGGGAGGTGGCTTACCAGCGCCTGCTCAGAGCAAGTGCTGGTAAGCCTGCAGGAGTGCACATCAAATCGCTGATCTGACATACTGCACAGCAAAGTGTCAGATCAGCGATCTTATACTATAACATGATGCCCCCTCTCCCCCCGAGGCAATGTTATAGTGTAAAAAAAAAATATTCTCATGTGTAAAAAATTTTTTTTAAAAATTCCTAAAAAATATATATTTATTGTACCTATAAATACATTTCTTTATCTAAATAAAAAATAAATAATAAAAGTACACATATTTAGTATCACCGCGTCCGTAATAGCCCATCCTATAAAACTGTCCCACTAGTTAACCCCTTCAGTGAACACCGTAAAAAAAAAACCGAGGCAAAAAACAACGCTTTATTATCATACTGCCAAACATAAAGGGGAATAACACGAGATCAAAAAGACAGATATAAATAACCATGGTACTGCTGAAAACATCATCTTGTTCTGCAAAAAACGAGCTACCATACAGCGTCAAAGAAAAAAGTTATAGTCCTCAGAATAAAGCGATGCAAAAATAATTATTTTTTCTATAAAATAGTTTTTATCGTATAAAAGCGCCAAAACATAAAAAATATAAATGAGGTATCGCTGTAATCGTACTGACCTGAAGAATAAAACTGCTTTATCCATTTTACCAAATGCAGAATGGTATAAACGCCTCCCCCAAAAGAAATTCATGAATAGCTGGTTTTTGGTCATAATGCCTCACAAAAATCGGAATAAAAAGCGATCAAAAAATGTCACATGCCCGAAAATGTTACCAATAAAAACATTAATTCGTCCCGCAAAAAACAAGACATCACATAACTCTGTGGACCAAAATATGGAAAAATTATAGCTCTCAAAATATGCTAACGCAAAAAAAATTTTTTGCAATAAAAAGCGTCTTTCAGTGTGTGACGGCTGCCAATCATAAAAATCTGCTAAAAAACCCGCTATAAAAGTAAATCAACCCCCCTTCATCACCCACTTAGTTGAGGAAAAATTAAAAAAATGTATTTATTTCCATTTTCCCATTAGGGTTAGGGCTAGGGTTAGGGTTAGGGCTAGGGTTAGGGTTAGGGCTAGGGTTAGGGTTAGGGCTAGGGTTAGGGTTAGGGTTGGGGCTAAAGTTAGGGTTAGGGTTGGGGCTAAAGTTAGGGTTAGGGTTTAGACTACATTTATTTTTGGGAATAGGGTTGGGATTAGTGTTAGGGGTGTGTCAGGGTTAGGGGTGTGGTTAGAGTTACCATTGGGATTAGGGTTTCAGTTATAATTGGGGGGTTTCCACTGTTTAGGCACATCAGGGGCTCTCCAAACGCGATCTCAAGTCCAGCCAATTCTGTGTTGGAAAAGTAAAACAGTGCTCCTTCCCTTCCAAGCTCTCCCGTGCGCCCAAACAGGGGTTTACCCCAACATATGGGGTATCAGCATACTCAGGAGACATTGGGCAACAACTTTTGGGGTCCAATTTCTCCTGTTACCCTTGGGAAAATACAAAACTGGGGGCTAAAAAATAATTTTTGTGGAAAAAAAGATTTTTTTGTTTTCACTGCTCTGTGTTATAAACTGTAGTGAAACACTTGGGGGTTCAAAGTTCTCACAACACATCTAGATAAGTTCCTTGGGGGGTCTAGTTTCCAATATGGGGTCACATGTGGGGGGCTCTCCAAACGCAACATGGGTTTCGATCTTGATTCCAGTCTGCATTCCAAATGATGTTCCTTCCCTTCCGAGCTCTGTCATGCGCTCAAACGGTGGTTCCCCCCCACATATGGGGTATCAGCGTACTAAGGACAAATTGGGGTCCAATTTCTTCTCTTACATAGTAACATAGTAACATAGTAACATAGTTAGTAAGTCCGAAAAAAGACATTTGTCCATCCAGTTCAGCCTATATTCCATCATAATAAATACCCAGATCTACGTCCTTCTACAGAACCTAATAATTGTATGATACAATATTGTTCTGCTCCAGGAAGACATCCAGGCCTCTCTTGAACCCCTCGACTGAGTTCGCCTTGGGAAAATAAAAAATTGGGGGCGTAAAGATTTTTTTGTGAAAAAATATGATTTTTTATTTTTACGGCTCTGCATTATAAACTTCTGTGAAGCACGTGGTGGGTCAAAGTGCTCACCACATATCTAGATAAGTTCCTTAGGGGGTCTACTTTCCATAATGGTTTCACTTGTGGGGGGGTTTCAATATTTAGGCACATCAGGGGCACTCCAAACACAACATGGCGTCCCATCTCAATTCCAGTCAATTTTGCATTGAAAAGTCAAATGTGCTCCTTCGTTTATGAGCTCTGCCATGCACCCAAACAGTGGTTTACCCCCACATATGGGGTATCAGTGTACTCAGGACAAATTGTACAACAACTTATGGGGTCCATTCTCTCCTGTTACCCTTAGTAAAATAAAACAAATTGGAGCTGAAGTACATTTTTTGTGAAAAAAGTTAAAGGGACACTGTCACCTGAATTTGGAGGGAACAATCTTCAGCCATGGAGGCGGGGTTTTTGGGGTTTTTGATTCACCCTTTCCTTACCCGCTGGCTGCATGCTGGCTGCAATATTGTATTGAAGTTCATTCTCTGTCCTCCGTAGTACATGCCTGCACAAGGCAATCTTGCCTTGCGCAGGTGTGTACTATGGAGGACAGTGTTGTGAATTCTGTGGCTGAGTTCACTTCTGTGGTCACAAGTGGTATTGCAGTCTCTGGGCTTCCTCCCTCAGGTGTTTTGGTGAGCTCGTTGGCTGCCTTGCTATTTAGCTCCACCTGAGTCTGTCTTCCTTGCTCCTTGTCAATGTTCCAGTGTTGGATCTGAGCTACTGCATCTTTCCTTGGGCCTGCTGCTCTGCTAGATAAGTGCTTCTAGTTTGTTTTCTGTTTTTTTTGTCCAGCTTGCTATTAACTTTTGCTGGAAGCTCTGAGAAGCAAAGGGGTGCACCGCCGTGCTGTTAGTTCGGCACGGTGGGTCTTTTTGCCCCTTTGCGTGGTTTTCGTTTTAGGGTTTTTTGTAGACTGCATAGTTCTCTTTGCTATCCTCGCTCTGTCTAGAATATCGGGCCTCACTTTGCTGAATCTATTTCATTCCTACGTTTGTCTTTTCATCTTGCTAACAGTCATTATATGTGGGGGGCTGCCTATTCCTTTGGGGTATTTCTCTGAGGTAAGTCAGGCTTGTATTTCTATCTTCAGGCTAGTCAGCTCCTCAGGCAGTGCCGAGTTGCATAGGTAGTTGTTAGGCGCAATCCACTGCTGCTTATAGTTGTGTGAGGATAGATCAGGTACTGCAGTCTACAGAGATTCCACGTCTCAGAGCTCGTCCTATTGTTTTTGGTTAATGCCAGATCTCTGTATGTGCGCTGACTACTGCACGCTGTGTTGCCTGATTGCCAGCCATAACAGTACAAGGAGCCCCACCAATGATTCCCAATAGAGGGAAAAAAGAAATCCTGACATCATTTTTTTTTCTTAGCTCTGTCTTCAGTCTTTTTTTTCCCCTAGACATTAGAGTGCTTCAGGACACAGCTGTGGACATGGATATTCAGGCTCTGTGCTCCTCAATGGATAATCTCGTTGTAAATGTACAAAAGATTCAAGATACTATTGATCAGAAATCGATGCTAGAACCAAGAATTCCGATTCCTGATTTGTTTTTTGGTGACAGAACTAAGTTCCTGAGCTTCAGAAATAATTGTAAGCTATTTTTGGCCTTGAAACCTCATTCTTCTGGTAATCCTATTCAACAGGTTTTGATTATTATTTCTTTTTTGCGCGGCGACCCACAGGACTGGGCGTTTTCTCTTGCACCAGGAGATTCTGCATTGAGTAATGTTGATGCATTTTTCCTGGCGCTCGGATTGCTTTACGATGAGCCTAATTCAGTGGATCAGGCTGAGAAAAATCTGCTGGCTTTATGCCAGGGTCAGGATGATGTAGAAGTATATTGTCAGAAATTTAGGAAATGGTCAGTACTCACTCTGTGGAATGAATCTGCACTAGCGGCTTTGTTCAGAAAGGGTCTCTCTGAAGCTCTTAAGGATGTAATGGCGGGATTTCCTATGCCTGCTGGTTTGAATGAGTCTATGTCCTTGGCCATTCAGATCGGTCGTCGCTTGCGCGAGCGTAAATCTGTGCACCATCTGGCGGTACTGCCTGAGAGTAAACCTGAGCCTATGCAGTGCGACAGGACTATGACTAAAGTAGAACGGCAAGAACACAGACGTCTGAACAGACTGTGTTTCTATTGTGGTGATTCTACTCATGCTATTTCTAATTGTCCTAAACGCACTAGGCGGTTCGATAGCTCTGCCGTTATTGGTACTGTACAGTCCAAATTCCTTTTGTCCATTACCTTAATGTGCTCTTTGTCATCGTATTCTGTCATGGCGTTTGTGGATTCAGGCGCTGCCCTGAATCTGATGGATTTGGATTATGCTAAACGTTGTGGATTTTTCTTGGAGCCTTTGCGGTGTCCTATTCCGTTGAGAGGAATTGATGCTACACCTTTGGCCAAGAATAAGCCTCAGTACTGGGCCCAGCTGACCATGTGCATGGCTCCTGCACATCAGGAAGTTATTCGCTTTCTGGTACTGCATAATTTGCATGATGTGGTCGTGTTGGGGTTGCCATGGCTACAAACCCATAATCCAGTATTGGATTGGAACTCTATGTCGGTAACCAGCTGGGGTTGTCAGGGAGTACATGGTGATGTTCCATTTTTGTCTATTTTGTCATCCATTCCTTCTGACATCCCAGAGTTCTTGTCGGACTTTCAGGATGTATTTGAAGAGTCCAAGTCTGATGCCCTACCTCCGCATAGGAATTGTGATTGTGCTATCGATTTGATTCCTGGTAGTAAATTCCCTAAGGGTCGTTTATTTAATTTGTCCGTACCTGAACACACCGCTATGCGCAGTTATGTGAAGGAGTCCCTGGAGAAGGGACATATTCGCCCATCGTCGTCACCATTGGGAGCAGGGTTCTTTTTTGTAGCCAAGAAGGATGGTTCGCTAAGACCGTGTATTGATTACCGCCTTCTTAATAAGATCACTGTTAAGTTTCAGTATCCCTTGCCATTGATTTCTGACTTGTTTGCTCGGATTAAGGGGGCTAGTTGGTTTACTAAGATTGATCTTCGTGGTGCGTATAATCTGGTGAGAATCAGGCAGGGAGATGAATTGATAAACGGCATTTAATACGCCCGAGGGTCATTTTGAGTATCTGGTGATGCCGTTCGGACTTGCCAATGCTCCATCTGTTTTTCAGTCTTTTATGCATGACATTTTCCGTGAGTATCTGGATAAATTCTTGATTGTTTACTTGGATGACATTTTGATCTTCTCAGATGATTGGGAGTCTCATGTGAAGCAAGTCAGAATGGTTTTCCAGGTACTGCGTGCTAATTCTTTGTTCGTGAAGGGATCAAAGTGTCTCTTCGGTGTGCAGAAAGTTTCATTTTTGGGGTTCATCTTTTCCCCTTCTACTATCGAGATGGATCCGGTTAAGGTTCAGGCCATCCAGGATTGGACTCAGCCGACATCTCTAAAAAGTCTGCAGAAATTCCTGGGCTTTGCTAATTTTTATCGTCGCTTCATCTGTAATTTTTCTAGCATTGCCAGACCATTGACCGATTTGACCAAGAAGGGTGCTGATTTGGTTAATTGGTCTTCTGCTGCCGTGGAAGCTTTTCAGGAGTTGAAGCGTCGTTTTTGCTGTGCCCCTGTGTTGTGTCAACCTGATGTTTCTCTTCCGTTCCAGGTCGAGGTTGATGCTTCTGAGATTGGTGCAGGGGCGGTTTTGTCACAGAGAGGTTCTGGTTGCTCAGTGTTCAAACCATGTGCTTTCTTTTCCAGGAAATTTTCTGCTGCTGAGCGTAATTATGATGTGGGCAACCGAGAGTTGCTGGCCATGAAGTGGGCATTCGAGGAGTGGCGTCATTGGCTTGAGGGTGCTAAGCATCGCGTGGTGGTATTGACTGATCATAAGAACTTGACTTATCTCGAGTCTGCCAAGCGCTTGAATCCTAGACAGGCCCGTTGGTCGTTATTTTTTGCTCGTTTTGATTTTGTGATTTCATACCTTCCGGGCTCTAAAAATGTGAAGGCGGATGCTCTGTCTAGGAGTTTTGTGCCCGACTCTCCGGGGTTATCTGAGCCGGCGAGTATCCTCAAGGAAGGAGTCATTGTGTCTGCCATCTCCCCTGATTTGCGGAGAGTGTTGCAGAAATTTCAGGCTAATAAACCTGATCGTTGTCCGGCCGAGAAACTGTTCGTCCCTGATAGGTGGACTAGTAAAGTTATCTCTGAACTTCATTGTTCGGTGCTGGCCGGTCATCCAGGAATCTTTGGTACCAGGGAGTTGGTTGCTAGATCCTTCTGGTGGCCATCTCTGTCACGGGATGTGCGTGCTTTTGTGCAGTCCTGTGGAATTTGTGCTAGGGCTAAGCCCTGCTGTTCACGTGCCAGTGGGTTGCTTTTGCCCTTGCCGGTCCCGAAGAGGCCTTGGACACATATTTCGATGGATTTCATTTCTGACCTTCCCGTTTCTCAAAAAATGTCGGTCATTTGGGTGGTCTGTGATCGCTTTTCTAAAATGGTCCATCTGGTGCCCTTGGTTAAATTGCCTTCCTCCTCTGATTTGGTGCCTTTGTTCTTCCAGCATGTGGTTCGTTTACATGGCATTCCTGAGAATATTGTTTCTGACAGAGGTTCCCAGTTTGTCTCGAGGTTCTGGCGAGCCTTTTGTGGTAGGATGGGCATTGACCTATCTTTCTCCTCGGCCTTCCATCCTCAGACTAATGGCCAGACCGAACGAACCAATCAGACCTTGGAAACATATCTGAGATGTTTTGTTTCCGCTGACCAGGATGATTGGGTGTCATTTTTGCCGTTGGCTGAGTTCGCCCTTAATAATCGGGCCAGCTCGGCTACCTTGGTCTCTCCATTTTTCTGCAATTCTGGGTTCCATCCTCGTTTCTCTTCAGGACAGGTTGAGTCTTCGGACTGTCCTGGTGTGGATTCTGTGGTGGACAGGTTGCAGCAGATCTGGACTCAGGTAGTGGACAATTTGACCTTGTCCCAGGAGAAGGCTCAGCTTTTCGCTAATCGCAGACGCCGTGTGGGACCCCGACTTCGTGTTGGGGATTTGGTTTGGTTATCTTCTCGTCATATTCCTATGAAGGTTTCCTCTCCTAAATTTAAACCTCGTTTTATTGGTCCGTATAGGATTTCTGAGATTCTCAATCCGGTGTCTTTTCGTCTGACCCTCCCAGACTCCTTTTCCATACATAATGTATTCCATAGGTCGTTGTTGAGGAGATACGTGGCACCTATGGTTCCATCTGTGGAGCCTCCTGCCCCTGTTTTGGTGGAGGGGGAATTGGAGTATATTGTGGAGAAGATTTTGGATTCTCGTGTCTCTAGACGGAAACTCCAGTATCTGGTCAAATGGAAGGGTTATGCTCAGGAAGATAATTCCTGGGTTTTTGCCTCTGACGTCCATGCCCCAGATCTTGTTCGTGCCTTTCATGTGGCTCATCCTGGTCGGCCTGGGGGTTCTGGTGAGGGTTCGGTGACCCCTCCTCAAGGGGGGGGTACTGTTGTGAATTCTGTGGCTGAGTTCACTTCTGTGGTCACAAGTGGTATTGCAGTCTCTGGGCTTCCTCCCTCAGGTGTTATGGTGAGCTCGTTGGCTGCCTTGCTATTTAGCTCCACCTGAGTCTGTCTTCCTTGCTCCTTGTCAATGTTCCAGTGTTGGATCTGAGCTACTGCATCTTTCCTTGGGCCTGCTGCTCTGCTAGATAAGTGCTTCTAGTTTGTTTTCTGTTTTTTCTGTCCAGCTTGCTATTAACTTTTGCTGGAAGCTCTGAGAAGCAAAGGGGTGCACCGCCGTGCTGTTAGTTCGGCACGGTGGGTCTTTTTGCCCCTTTGCGTGGTTTTCGTTTTAGGGTTTTTTGTAGACTGCATAGTTCTCTTTGCTATCCTCGCTCTGTCTAGAATATCGGGCCTCACTTTGCTGAATCTATTTCATTCCTACGTTTGTCTTTTCATCTTGCTAACAGTCATTATATGTGGGGGGCTGCCTATTCCTTTGGGGTATTTCTCTGAGGTAAGTCAGGCTTGTATTTCTATCTTCAGGCTAGTCAGCTCCTCAGGCAGTGCCGAGTTGCATAGGTAGTTGTTAGGCGCAATCCACTGCTGCTTATAGTTGTGTGAGGATAGATCAGGTACTGCAGTCTACAGAGATTCCACGTCTCAGAGCTCGTCCTATTGTTTTTGGTTAATGCCAGATCTCTGTATGTGCGCTGACTACTGCACGCTGTGTTGCCTGATTGCCAGCCATAACAGGACAGAGAATGAACTTCAATCCAATGTTCATTTTTATTTAAACATTCCAAAAATTCCTGTGAAACACCTGAAGGGTTAATAAACTTCTTGAATCTGGTTTTGAGCACCTTGAGGGGTGCAGTTTTTAGAATGGTGTCACACTTGGGTATTTTCTATCATGTAGACCCCTTAAAATGACTTCAAATGAGATGTGGTCCCCCCAAAAAAATGGTGCTGTAAAAATGAGAAATTGCTGGTCAACTTTTAACCCTTAACGCCCTAACAAAAACAAATTTTGGTTCCAAAATTGTGCTGATGTAAAGTAGACATGTGGGAAATGTTAGTTATTAAGTATTTTGTGTGACATATCTCTGTGATTTCATTGCATAAAAATTCAAAGTTGGAAAATTGCGAAATTTTCAAAATTTTCGCCAAGTTTCCATTTTTTTCACAAATAAACACAGGTAATATCAAAGAAATTTTACCACTATCATGAAGTACAATATGTCACGAGAAAACCGTGTCACAATCACCAGGATCCGTTGAAGCGTTCCAGAGTTATAACATCATAAAAGGACAGTGGTCAGAATTGTAAAAATTGGCCTCGCCATTAACGTGCAAACCACCCTTGGGGGTAAAAGGGTTCATTTTTGCCAGAGCTGTATATATAATATTTATTAATTAAACTATGGGGCAGGTCACTGATGGATTAGTGACCTGTCATAAGCCATACACATGAATACCTAATCAGAGCACCACATGAAGGCTCACCAAAGGCCGCCCCGAAGCACGAGCATATCATTAACTCAAAACTGAAAATAAGGATTAAACAACAACCACAAGACGGATTTCATCAACCAAGTTATCATTTTAATCAGTATAACGACGCCGTCCTGACAGTGTCTGTATGTTACTGAGCACAATCCTGCTGACAGGTTCCCTTTAGGGTTTCTCTGCATGTGGAAGATTTCTGTGACTGTTGTAAACATGTGAATGCAGCTTGTAAAATCCATGCATAAGGCGTAGAAACAATTCTTTTCACATGTATGGAAATGATTCAGTCACATTTCTGCATCACATCTGCTAAAAAACTGCATGAATTTCTGCCACTTCTCTGTTTATTACAAAAATTAAAATGTTTATAGCTCAAGACTGTAAATCTGTTTGGCAAAGAATAGGCACAAGCGAAACACTGATAGAGATGCCGCACAGCTGTGACAAGCAAGCTACACCCATGTCAGACCTTTACACGCCGTTTGGACGAATACGAATACACCCCTTTTCAGAGACATAATGCCAAGGTGTCTCCGGCTGTTCTGCAGATGGAACAAGTCACCTGTAAAAATGTGGAGTCTCAGTGGGAAGCCCAGACATATTGATTAATTAGTTGGAATTTCTGAGTATGCTTTTACTCCTTACCTCCCTCATGACTTAAGGGATGTGAAGAAATTGTTTTTATGTATAATGTCATATTTTAGCCTCCTCCATTTGTAAATGTGAGGTTGTCATTTTTTTTTACACCGTAAGGCGACGTTCCTACGATGAGTATTTGGTGAGTTTTTCAAGTTGCAGCTATTCTGCAGTATTTCTGCACCTATTATGCAAATTACGTTACTTGTGTTTTTCTATATGCATTTTTTATCATGTTTTTGTCTCTTTTCAGAATATCATATCCTGGTGTTTGGCTTTAACAAAACTATATTGATACAGTCATGTGCGAATTACATGTGTAACAATGGAAATGCAGTAAAAATGTTTATGTGTTTTTTACCTGCAGATTTTCCACATCTAATGCAATTCTAACCCGCACCGCAGGTCACTGTACACTGGGGAAACTAAAAGTACAGCAGGTATGAGGTTTCTATAAATCCCATCCACTTTGCTGGAACTGTAAGTTCTTTGCACAGCTAATCTATAGTGTTAAAAATTCATCAAAAATTCTTTGTGGCAACTTAACCTTAAAAGATTGTTTTCCAGAAACAGCTTTTATTCTATGAGGATACGTAGATATTACAGAAAGACGGACTCTGCCCAGGACTCCCTCAGCCAAAGTGAAAATTGCAAACAGAAGCTATTGTTTTGGACAACTATCCAAAATTATCTAATATATAGTTTCTCGTTGATTTCCACAACATGGCATGTATTTTCTATAGCACAGCAGATGATCAATGGCGGTTCCAGAAGCTTCCTCCCAGTAATCAGCTCATTGTTATGGAACCTGCATCACGAAAATAGGCTGCTCTGATTAAATCAGGCAATATGACAGAGTAATTGTGCATAAGATATGCCTATTTTGACCCATTAATGCAGCTAAGCCCCTTCCTGCACCATGATGCACTAGTTCATCATGTAGGGAGTAGGTGTATGAAGGAGGCTCAGGAGGGGATGTGCCAGCAGAGTTATACAGTCCACATTTACCTCTAACAGTAGCAATCAGAACTAGCTCCAATCATAGGACTCTGTCAGCACAGAATGATTGTTCAAATCAAGTACAAGCGCATCATGGCCGAGCCAAAGATTGAAGTGACCGTCTCACCTGCTTGGTTTCTATCTACAGTATCTCCACCCCAATCTGGCTCTGTAAAGCCAGAACTGTCAATCAAAATAGAAGGGGTGGATATAGTGATGAGTGAGCATGCTCGGATATAGCGTTATCCGAGTATCGTGGGTGCTCGAATAATATGTTGGAGTCCCCGTGGCTGCAGACAACCACAACACATGCAGTAATTGCCTAACAAACATTGACCTAAAGGTACCGTCACACATAACGATATCGTTAACGATATCGTTGCTTTTTGTGACGTAGCAACGATATCGTTAAGGAAATCGTTATGTGTGACAGCGACCAACGATCAGGCCCCTGCTGGGAGATCGTTGGTCGCTGAAGAAAGTCCAGATCTTTATTTTGTCGCTGGATCTCCCGCTGACATCGCTGGATCGGCGTGTGTGACGCCGATCCAGCGATGTCTTCACTAGTAACCAGGGTAAACATCGGGTAACTAAGCGCAGGGCCAGTGCAGGAGGAGTGCAGAGAAGCACAGCGCCGGGGACAGACAGTGGTAGGTAAGTATGTACTGTTTGTTTTTTATTACATTTACGCTGGTAACCAGGGTAAACATCGGGTTACTAAGCGCGGTCCTGCGCTTAGTAACCCGATGTTTACCCTGGTTACCCGTGGACCTCGGGATCGTTGGTCGCTGGAGAGCTGTCTGTGTGACAGCTCTCCAGCGACCAAACAGCGACGCTGCAGCGATCGACATCGTTGTCGGTATCGCTGCAGCGTCGCTGAGTGTGAAGGTACCTTAAGGAATTATGTTGCTAGGTCATTTTTATCAAATAATGTACACTTAAAGACAAAACCCAAAGAACAATGGCAAAACTGCATTTTTTTTTTTACCATTTCACCTCACCTGTGGAGCTTTTTTTTCCTGTTTTTCAGTGTCTTATTTGGTGAATTGAATGGTGCCAATAGTGCCCCCAGTTTAAAAGAATTTCTGCCTTGAGAATGTTCTTCTAGTGCACTAAGGCACTTGCATTGGACCCCCTGATATTGGTGACCTATCCCAAAGATTGGTCATCACTACTAAAGTCCTGGAAACGCTTAAAGTGAAGTTTAGATTATATTAGTCCTAACAACCATTCTTTTGACATGACTTAGCTGAATGATTAATAGGTATACTGGTATTGTGTTTACAGCAGAGTACAGCAGAGCAATAGAAAAGCATCAGTCACCGCAGTCTTATGATGGATTATTGATCAGATTTCTCTGGGTTAAATATAGTTAGAAGACTTATTTAAGAGGCTATAACTGTTAGTGTAAGTTACGCTCACGCCCAGACTGGTTAGCGCAAGCGTGGATTGTGGCTCAATCTACAGTATTCATAGTAAGTAGATGGTTGGCTTGTGCCACCTAAATTGGAGGGTTTATCTGACTTTCATCTAATATGTATGAGGCCCTTTAATCCCAAATTATTTTGCTGTTTGGCTTAAGGCAATGTTAACATGTAGAACTTAATCAGTTCTATACATGTGAATGCCATAGTTTCTGCATAGATTGCTGCAATTCCAAAATAGACGGAGGGCACAGTCACCGTAATATCTGTAACAGATCCCTATCCAGACCTGCTTTATATTATTTAGATTCTTATGGAAATAATTTTGGAAAGGAAAGATTACTTCCTCTTAGAACATTATTAAATATCACAGAGTTTATAGTAATGGTATTTGCTTCTTTCGTTAACAAGTTTGAAATTTACAAGAATATTATTTGTTTAAAAGGCCAGAACAGACTCTTCGCAGATCTGACTGGACAAAATTAGGATTGTAAAATTGATGACTGGTATAAAATACCAAATGTCAAATGTATAACGAGTGATAACTCAGCGGGAACATTCGGCTTTGGTTTTAGATTCATGAGTCAATTACTAATTTTGAATATTTGTATCTTGCATTTCAAAGAGTCCTTTTAAATGATGCAATTTAGTGATATTTCAATATCATAAAGACAGTGTATATAGTTTCCTGGATAAAATGTTTATTCCTTTTGCTGCATTGTATTTTGTGATATTCTGTGGTTTTTGTAAATCAGATTACACTATATGGTCTAATATAATGTCTAGAACTCCAAGAATATAGCAAAGACGGTAAACTTGTAGGAAGTACATGGAACTCAAGACAAGAAGGCAGAATGAAGAATTATGAATGCAATTTTGAATTATAATTGGCTGAATACAAATGATTGTAGCATATAATGTATTACAAATCTTTGAATGGTAGAATATAAAAAAACAGCAATTACACAATATTTAAAGATCATTTTTCCGGTTTTGTTTTATAACATATACTGTATTTTAAAAATAAACAGTTCAATATAATTACAGCAATATCGTATGCAGTTTTAGTTATTGAGAAGAATAAACATGGGGGGAAATGAAATAGTCTAAGAAAGGAATTGATTCAGCAGTGCAAAACATTAATTTCTAATGTTAAAAAACAGTCATCATAGCTACCTACATATTTAGGGTCATGTAAGTTTAAAAACTTTCACAGAGTCTGGTTTGTGTATTATCCTGTTTGGCACTGGCGTCACTAATGTACCATCCCCTAATGAAGCTGCAGAAGTGGTGAAACAAGTTGTGGCAACACTTCATGTGAGTAGTCATCTTAATATATACTTACCTTGTAATGTCTTCACATCCTGTTCCGTCCAGATGTGTCCGGAACCCAGAATTCCAAGCAGCGAAAGTTCACCGACCTCCATAATGGGACACCCAAGTGATGAGTGTCTTAATATGGAAACTGCCGGTGGTACCAACCACTCACGCGGTACCACCAGCGGAACACCGTCGCACCACACGCACACTGTATATGCCGTACGCACCACACACACACAATGCATATGCCATATGCAGCCTCTTGTGCGGTACCACCAGCGGAACACCATCGCAAACACGCCGCCGCCTGGATCAGCCGAATGATTCTCTAACCACCACCATCTTTGTACAGGAGGAGAACTGCGCAGGTTTAATGTGACCAACGCTATCGGTCTGCACAAAGATGGTAGCAGTCTGATTAACTGCGCCTGCACGAATTCAGCACACAGGTCAAAGAAGAGATGAAATGAGAGGAGAAGACGGCAGATTGGGAGAGAGAAAGTGCAACAGGGGTGAGAGAGACAGCACAGGGGGGAGACAGCTCAAACGGGACAGCACATGAGGGGAGAACACAGCACAGGAAGGAGAGACAGCAGACAAGGGGGATAGCACATGGGTAGACAAGTCAAAGAAGAGAGCACAGACAGGAGAAGTCAGCACATGGGCAAAGAGACAGTGGATAGGTGGGTGAGCACATGGAGGAGAGATTATCAATACTTCAAAGCCTGCCCCCATCGTGATATTACCGCCCTCCCGATGTGATAGCATCGGGCCTCCATCTAGTGTTATAATAAACATGGTCTACTAGTCTATTATCAACATGACAGCATTCGGGAGTGCGTCTCCTGAATTCATCTAGATATTACAGATGCCAAACCTAGAACCTGTGAATGATTTTAATGGGCATACAGGTAATAGAAATGTTACATTAGTCCAACCAGTATGTATCATATTAACAATTTTGTTGTTGAGAAATGTTATATTCTTTCATTATGTTAATGATTTCTTCCAGGCTATGGGGCTGATTGAGCAATACCAGCAGGAGGACGTGGCCTGAGCCAAGCGGCAAGTGGAGCGGGAGTACCAGCTGCAGTTTGCCCGACTGCAAATGCAGCGGTCGTCCCAGTCCAGCCATGAGCCCAGCAGCGATCAGAAACCGAAGCCCCGGCCCGATCACTTTCCTGTTATGGAAAAGGATGGGGACTTGGACACTTTTCTGCGGGCCTTTGAGAAAGCCTGCAGACAGTACCAGCTGCCTGCACAAGAATGGGCATGATACCTGACACCAGGGCTGAGAGGCAAAGCTCTGGAGGCGTTTGCTGCCCTCCCTCAAAAACAAGATGGTGACTATGAGGCAATCAAACAGGCCCTCATAGCCAAGTACCAGCTTACACCTGAGGTTTACCGTAGAAAGTTCCGGAACCTCCAACGTGGCCCACACAACAGCTACGGCGATGTGGTGCATGGACTCAGGACACACTTTAACCAGTGGATCCAAGGACTGTCAGTGACCACCTTTGAGCAGCTGTGAGACCTGATGATCAAAGACCAGTTCTTACATCTTTGCCCAGCTGAGGTGCGACAGTTCATGATGGACAGAGAACCCAAAACATGATGAAAGCAGCGCAGATTGCCGATGCCTATGAGGCCAACCGTAGATCGGAAGTGCGGAAGCCAGTCACCACCAGCTGGAGAGAGGGTAAGCCTGCAACAAACGCCAGTACCCCTGCCAGCCAACACACCAGAGGTCCTGTCCCCGTGGCCAACAGCACCAGACCTACCACCGAACCCCGCCAGTGTTTCTTCTGCAAGCGGACTGGCCATATCAGTCCCTACTGTCCAGACAAGCAGAAGAACCCCCCAGTCAAGGCCCCAGGGCCTAACGCAGCAGTTCTTTTGGTGGGTGGTGTGGCTGGGAGGGTGTGTGACAACATACAGCACGTCACTGTGGGAGGCCATGACGCTACAGGCCTCAAGGACCCCGGGGCTGAATGGACCCTCATCCGAACCGAACTGGCGGCCCCTGAAGAGATCATTCAGGAGAAAACACTAACTGTCACTTGGATTGGGGGCATCAGCTGTCCCTTGCCAATGGCCCGGGTTTATATTTATTGGGGTGCCAGGAACGAGGTGAAGGAAGTGGGGCTGTCTGATAATTTGCCCACTGATGTTTTGTTGAGGACTGATTTGGGTGGATGGTTGCATACTACATCCCTGACACCACTTCCCAATCTGCTAATAAGGGTAACGTTAACCCTGATGAGGATGATGATGATGGGAAATCGCATGTGTTACCTGACCATGCTTTATCTTGTAATGATGCATCTGATATCCCTTTTTTCCCTTGGATTGATGGTGAAAATGTTGTACCTGTGCCAACTGAACCTTGATAATGATTTTTCTGTGAAAGTTGATGTGTCCATAGGAACAGGAATGCTCAGCCCCATCGCTCTGCGGAGTGAGACGGCTGAGGAACCCCTAGCAGGGGCAAGTGTCGGTGCTACAGGAAATGGGGAGATGCATGGGAACCGTGAGGAAGGTGATGCCATGAAAATGACCAGTGCCACCGAGGAAGGTAACTGGCCCATAAGTAGCACTGCCCCTGGGGTGTTGGGGGTGGATGGGGAGGTAGAGCCCATAGCAGCGCCGGCTGATGGGTCTGTAGAAATCCCCGGGGAGACAGCCTATGTAGCTGCTGTCACCCACAGTCAGAGTGCCCGGAACGCAGATAACTGTCTGCCTTCCGGACCCTCCTCAGTCATCGTTGTGACTGAACCAGAGGTGGACCCAGAGCAGGTCCCAGAGGGTTCCCGTGGTGAAGGAACCCTGTCGTCCCTTCTGGCTTCCCCCAGCCAGGAGTTTCAGGCCGCTCTGTGCTCTAGTTTGGGACAACTCACCGAGACGCCCACCTCCGTGACTGATAAGGAGAGGGTGTTCTGGGAACGAGGAAGGTTGCACTGGGGGACAGTACCCGGAGAATCACAAAAGGAGTGGTTGAGGGAAAGACAGCTGGTCGTCCCACAGCAATTCTGGGGTGAGTTGTTACGGATTGCCCATGAGATCCCGCTAGCTGGACACTTGGGGATCAGCAAAACTAAGGGCTGGCTATCTCAACACTTCTATTGGCCTAAGATGAGGACAGATGTGTCAAACTACTGCCGCTCCTGTATCATCTGTCAAAGAGTGGGGAAGGTGGGGCCTGCTCTTAAGGCTCCCCTGATCCCTTTGCCAGTGATAGAGGAGCTTTTCAAGAGGATCGCGGTGGACATTGTGGGCCCGCTGGCCGTCCCCAGCAGCTCTGGAAAGCAATGCATCCTTACTGTGGTAAGGAACCCGGTACCCAGAGGCAGTAGCTCTGTCGTCAACTAGGGCAGATAAGGTGGCGGATGCCCTGTTGGCTTTCTTTTCACATGTAGGATTTCCCAGGGAAATGCTTACTGATCAAGGGACCCAATTCATGTCTCGCCTACTGGAGGGTCTCTGTAAGAGAATGCAGGAGAAGCACCTGGTATCGAGTGCGTATCACCCACAGACCAACGGCTTGTGTGAACGCTTCAATGGTACCCTCAAACAGATGCTATGCATGCTGGTTGAGACCCAAGGGCGCAACTGGGAGCGGTACCTCCCCACCTTCTATTTGATTACCGAGAGGTTCCGCGGGCCTCAACGGGGTTCTCCCCCTTCGAGCTCCGGTATGGAAGGCGAGTCCGGGACCCCTTGGGTTGGTAAGAGAATCCTGGGAAGAGGAGCCGAACCCTTCTGAAGTGTCCATAGTGGAGTATGTCATGCGTTTACGTGACAAGATGCAGACCTTGACGCAGTTGGTGCATGACAACATGACGCAGGCTCAGGCTGAACAGAAGCACTGGTACAACCAGAACGCCCGGGAGCGGACATACCATGTGGGTCAAAAGGTGTGGGTGCTGGTCCCTGTACCAAAGGATAAGCTTCAGGCAGCCTGGGAGGGCCGGACGTCGTCCACCTTCAGCTCAACCCGGTCACTTACGTGGTCACACTTGACCACACTCGGGGTAGGCGAAAGGCCTTTCACGTCAACATGATGAAGGCTCATCACGAACGTGAACCTTTCGTCCTACCAGTCTGCAGCTTACCCGAAGACGGGGAGGAAGACACCCTCCTGGACATGCTGGCCCAAGCCAAGACCGGTGGGTCCATCGAGGACGTGGAGGTAAGCGCCTCACTAACCAAACCCCAGCGGTCGCAGTTGCGGACCAAGCTGGAACCCTTCCGGGCCATGTTCTCCAACTGACCTGGAAGGACTGAGTTGGCAGTCCACGAGGTGGACACCGGGAATCATGCCCCACTACGGCAAACACCCTATCAGATCTCTGACCAGGTGCAGCAGGTTATGCGCCAGGAGATTGATGAGATGTTACAGCTGGGGGTGATTCGACGGTCAAAGAGTGCGTGGGCCTTACCTGTAGTTCTCGTGCCAAAGAAGGATCGGACCACCCGATTCTGTGTGGACTACAGGGGGCTCAATGCAATCACAGCCTCTGATGGGCACCCAATGCCGTGCATCGAGGAGCTGCTTGAGAGGTTAGGTGGTGCAGATTACCTAACCATAATGGATCTGAGTCGAGGATACTGGCAGATTCCCCTGAGCCCCGAGGCGCAGAAGAAGTCCGCCTTTATCACACCCTTTGGACTGTACGAGTCCACGGTCATGCCCTTCGGCATGAAGAATGCCCCTGCCACTTTCCAGTGGATGGTCAACCTCCTGCTTCAGGGACTGGAGAAGTACGCCGTGGCGTACTTGGATGACATTGCCATCTTCAGTTCCTCCTGGGAGGAACACCTGCAGCATCTCGAGGAGGTGCTCAGGTGAATTCACCGAGCTGGACTGACTATCAAGCCGGGAAAGTGCCAGCTGGGCATGAGTGAGGTCCACTACCTGGGCTACTGGGTAGGCGGGGCACCCTAAAGCCAGAGCCTGAGAAAGTGGGAGCAATCGTGAACTGGCCCACCCCCAGGACAAAGAAACAGGTGATGTCCTTCCTGGGCACTGCAGGGTACTATAGGCGCTTCGTACAGCACTATAGTAGCCTGGCAAAACCTTTGACGGACCTCACCTGGAAGAAGCTACCCCACATCGTCAACTGGACCGACAGCTGTGAGGGGGCCTTCCAGGCGTTGAAAACAGCACTGTGCAACGCCCCTGTGTTGAAAGCAGTCAACAGCAGTCAACCGTTCTTGGTACAGACTGACGGCAGCAAGTTTGGACTTGGTGCTGTTCTCAGCCAGGTTGACTCAGAGGACCAAGAGCACCCCGTGTTGTACCTGAGCCGGAAACTTCTGCCGAGGGAAGTGGCCTACTCCACCATCAAGAAGGAGTGCCTGGCCATAGTCTGGGCCCTGCAGTGCTTGCAGCCCTACTTGTATGGTCGCACCTTCACTGTGTTGACCGACCACAACCCTCTGCACTGGCTAAACGCCATGTGTGGAACCAACGGCAGGTTGCTACGCTGGAGCCCTGCCCTTCAGCAGTTTGACTTCACCATTGAACACAAAATGGGCAGGGAGCATGGCAATACAGATGGACTGTCCCGCCAGGGTGAGCCTACTGAGGTGCGCATGGAGGCATACCAAGGAGTTCTGCCTCCCTAGCGCAGACCAAAAGGGGGAAGTGTCACGATAATGCACAAAATGTAATATGATTTTGTAGCTTTGCCTGTTAGCACCATACTGTGGGCTAAAACCCCCCCTTCTCTGTGTGATTCTGTTTGCGGAAATGTGTTTGTGTAGATCCCAAACCCCTCATGCCCCTCCCAGAGGAATTTTTACGACTGCTGTTGGAAGCTCAAATCTCCCTCCAGCTAGAACTGGTATAGAATTTCTCTAAAGACAGGAAGTTCTTTGTCCTGTTATAGTGAGATATTGGGCCAACGAGTTAGGCTAGGAAAATAATAAGTCCATTTTGCGAATCTCCATCGGCGGATCTGTCAGCCACTGTAAGCAGGAGCTTTTAATTCCAACAGGTACCAAAATACGGATTTCTCCAGCACTGACTGTCCCAACTAGGACAAATTTTGTTTCATTAGAAAGCCAATCTTAAAATAAGATGAATGCTGGGTGTGTTATGATTCTGACATGTTCAGGAACAAAAGTACAAGAATTATAAGAAAATGCTGGAGAAAACTGTACATCTGAGGAGGGAGGAGGGCGATGTTAACTCAACCCCTTTTAGTCATGTCACCAGGCTGAGCTATAAGCTTTCTGCAAGTAACCCAGCCTTCAGTCTTACCTAAGGAGCCCTTACTGCTAGCCCTGATGAACTGGGATATTTGGGAACTCCGCCCACTAGCCTGGTTGCCTGCAATGTCCTGAACACATGTAAGTGTTAATTTCTCATTTAACCAGTTATTTTTTTTATAATTACCTTGTACATATTTCAATTGTCTCTTTTGTAACATCCTTGTAATATTTTCTATAAACACTGCCTTATCTTTTGGAGTAAAATAACTAAATTACTAGTTTTCATTTTTCCTGCTCTAAAACGTACCCTAAGTCTTCTGAAGGGAATTACACTACTGTTTTGGGTTAGCTTCAGACACGTTTAATCAAAGCTGGTGGCAGAATATCTTGTTCTGTGCCTTTGGGAGTCGTTGTAGCGACGGCAGCGTTGATAATTGTTATTCCTGCCTGAGTGGGAGTAGTTATACTCGTGCCCAATAGCCAGTACATAGCAGGCAGCCTTTCTGGTGACTAATTACCCTAGGTGCAGTACCTAATCTGACCTGAGGGTGAGGGTGCGCCAGAGAGCTGCAAGTTTTCAAGCGGAACTGTAAAGCGTGATATACATAAATCCCTGCAGTTCGTGTTATATTGCAGAGCAGTGGGATAACTAAAATAAGCCCCTGCTGTAAACTAAGAGGTCCATAGCCCTGTGTGTGTTTTCATCGCATTGTAGCAGTGGAGGGATAACTAAGATAAGCCCCCTGCACATGTGATAGCCGTCTGTTGGCCTAAAGTCACCCCGATCCGTGACGTAGAGGTGACAGTCACGGTGTGAATCGTGACAAGGGTCATTTGGATGTTTTGGGTTATCATTATGATTTAAAAAAAGAAAACACAATAGTTTGATAACAAATGGCTTCACCCAACCACTAACCATGAGTGGAGAAAAAGTTTTGGTGTTATCATTCATATTCTCTGAAAGGACAAGAAAGCAAAAGTTATGCCAGGGTATGTAAACTTTTGAGCACAACTGTATATACTTAAAATAAATGATTTGATGTGTTATCAGATGTACGGTATTTCCCTTATTTTCCACAGATCTGATGTGTAAATTGGCAATAGGGACAGCACAGAAAAGAGTTTCCATATGGTTACATTGATATTCCTCTGTCGTCTCATACAGTATGTGCCAGTATATTTTCTTCCCTAAGACTTGGTTCACACAGTCAATATAAACAATACATACACTGTTTTTCTGCTATTCCGCTTTGAAACATACTCTATTCTTTCTTTTATGTGTCTTTCTGTATTCTTTCTAGTATTTGATAGATGTCCCCAGATGGTAACACTTCCAAGGATGAACTGCACAGCTTAAATGATCCCATCATCAAATGCTTAGGGAGGCTGTATGAATAACAGCAGACTACTTAGCTGAAGCTTTTAGTAAAGGAAATTGAAACCTTGAGCACCATTTGGTGAGACATTTTATAGGAGCTATGCATTATTTTTTATTAAAAAAAAAAAACAGGCAAAGGTGCTTACCTGTCTAGGCCTCAAATAAAATGCACATCATGGTGCAGCGGGCCCAAGTAAAGATGGCGACTACACAGGTGCGGTAATACCAAATGAGACAGCCAGCCTACAATCAGGGATTGGCCGCTTGGCACACCAGTACAAACAGATAATCTGCATGCGGTAGTGTTCACACGGAGAATGCAAAGCATCTGGATCACAGCCTATTAGTAACGCCCTGTGGCGGGCTGCCCAGTGCTGATTGTACTGCGTCCTGTGTGAACAGAGGCCACAACTTACAAAGCCATCTGGGCCCAACTGCACCTCAAAAAGTAAAAATAAATAAAATGCACAAGAACATATCAAAATGTAAGGTAGTAGTTAATATTATGGCCACAATTCATAAGATGAGTTGCAAAATACTCCGGTCACATGGAAGCGCACAGGACACAGATGAAAGGATTAAAAGTTTCTTTGTTTATTGAAATCCACAACGCGTTTCGACGGAACAGCTCCGTCTTCATTAGGTGGCAGTATATATATATGATATACTGCCACCTGATGAAGACGGAGCTGTTCCGTCGAAATGCGTTGTGGATTTCAATAAACAAAGAAACTTTTAATCCTTTCATCTGTGTCCTGTGCGCTTCCATGTGACCGGAGTATTTTGCAACTCACTGTTTATTCCTCTCCTGAGGCACCCGGCAGGAGCTGCATCGGACCTTTCTCAATCAACATCTCCCTTGACCGCCAGCCTGGCGCTCCGTTAGCCTGTCCTTTCTGTATCTATTTGCACATTTCATAAGATGGCAACCCACATCAAGGGTCCTCACACTTGCCAGCCCTACTCTAACAGCAAAAACCACAAAAGGAGGAAAAAAGAGGAAAAAACCTCCACTATTCTAGAAAACACATGAAAAAACAGGCAAAGATTCTTACCTGTCTACGTCTCAAATCAAATGCACTATCATGATGCAGCGTTTGCACTGGTGTGCCAAGCGGCCAATCCCTGACTGTAGGCTGGCTGTCTCATTGATATTACCACACCTGTGTAGTCGCCATCTTAAATTGGGCCCCCTGCACCATGATATTACATTTGATTTGAGGCCTAGAAAGGTAAGCACCTTTGCTTGTTTTTTTGGTGTTTTTTCTAGAATAGTGGAGGTTTTTTCCTCTTTTTTCCTCCTTTTGTGGTTTTATTAATTGTCATCCATAGTTACAAACTAGAACAATAGTCAACATGTCAATATTTAAAGTGTTCTTTTAGTTTGAAAATAATGGGGTCCATATTATGCTGTTGAATGTTGGAGGGGGGACAAAACACTGTTCTGAAGTGTGCCATTCCTGCATGAGCTGTGCACACGGAGCAGTGTATGGGCCTTCCAGTGTTCTATTAGACTATGCTGCACATTGAGCTTTTGGTGAGTTTTTGATGTCGGCACCATTTCTGCACCCATTAACCCCGTTACCATACAAGACGTATTCATACGTCCCTGTGACCTGGTATTTATTAACATGGGATGTATGGAGGCTGTGCACGCGTGATCGCCACTGTGTTTCAGCTGATTCAGACAGCTGACACCCAGCATTCAGTGCCAGGAGTGGTCCCGCACCGCTTCTGACACTTTAACCCCCTAAATGTTGTGATCTAACTCGATCACAGCATTTAGGGAGCAGACAGAGGAACGGCAGCCCCTCTGTCCTTGGATTGGAGACCGCATGACGTGTCATCGCAGGGTCCCGATTGTTGCCATGGTGACAAAGTAAAAAAGTAAAATAGTCTTTACAAAATTGAAAATATACATATTAAAAAAAAAAAAAAAAAAATACATTGTACCCATCAACAAATATTTTTCTGAAATAAGAAAAAAAAAAGTACAATATTTGGTATCGCCTTGTCCAAAACAACCCAACCTATAAAAAACTGTCCCACTAGTTAATCCCTTTAATTATTTGACCCCAAAAAAGCTGAAAATGTGCAACATGCAAAACATACAGTAGATAGATAGATCTATAGATACTGTAGACAGTAGAGTTGAGCGACCTTGACCTTTTTAGAGTCGAGCCGGGTTTCGCGAAACCCGACTATCTCAAAAGTCGGGTCGAGTGAAATCGGCCGATTATGACGTAAAGTCGGGATCGACCGAAACACGAAACCCAATGCAAGTCAATGGGGCAGCATAGTCGGCAGTGAGTGGGGGCCAGGAAAACACCTAGAGTGCCCATTTTAATGTCAAAACCATCCATTCTTCTTAATGAAGCTTGTCAAGTGTAATTTACCTTATAATAATTGAAAGGCATTTGAAATTGGGGGTCATTTGGCTAAAGTTGTGGTGGGTAGGGCTGGTTCAAGTAATTAGTGGGCCCAGGAAATCTGGACCACGTCACGGCAGTGGAGCAGGGAGAGGTAAGTATTTCAACTTTGCAAGTGCTGTGAACCTGAGCAAGCAGGGGGGGCCCACTCGTTGGCATTGGCACTGGCACAGGGCCCCTCAAAGTACAGCGGTGTGTTTGCACGGCGGGGGCGCCTCCCACCAGCAGCAACACTTTTGCATACTATGAGAGGCCCTGTGCCAGTGACGTCGCCAACTAGTATTCCTCCCCCCACCTGATGAAGGAACCTGCACTTTCATCTGCACCTTCCTCTTTGTCCCCGTGTAAGGTGGTATGGTATGCGGGAAGAGCAACCTGACTTTCAGCAGGGTCACAATGTTGTTGTGTAGCGTGCATGGGGAATGTTGCGTTATGGGTCAATGTACCAGCAGACTCATCTATCACTGGCTGGGCAATGGGCAGGATGAGGAGGAAACACAGATATAGGCCCAAAGAATAAAGTTGGCTAAATGCAGTTCAAAATTGGTAACACAGGACTAACCAGGGGGCATTGCAGTGGAGGACAACTGGAATGAGAGGCTGACACAGAGAATAGGCCCAAATCAGTAAGTAGTCGAAATGCAGTTCAAAATTGGCAACCGTAGTAAACAGGCGGCACAGCTTTGTTCAGTGGAGGAGAACAGCAAGGAGTGGCAGACACCGATAGTAGGCCCCAACCCAACTAGTAGGCCAAATGCAGTCTAACATTAACAACTACTTAACGAGCGCCTGAAAACGGAATTTCAGGACAGGAAACCAGGAGAACAGCAAGGAGCGGCAGACACTGTTAGTAGGCCCCAAACCAACTAGTACGCCAAATGCAGTTGTTCCATTTAACCACAATTTAACGAGAGCCTGAAGATAGAAGCTCAGGAAAGGCAGCCTGGAGAACACCTTGGAGTGGAACACACCATCTCTCTACACCCCATACCCATTTTGTAGGCCTAATGCAGTGTAGTTTTCTACAACTACTAAACGAGAGTCGGAAGACCGAAGCAATGGCAAGGAAACCTGGGGAACACCTTGGAGTGTAACACACCATCTCTCTCCACCCGATACCCATTTTGTAGGCCTAATGCAGTGTAGTTTTCTACAACTACTAAATGAGAGTCGGAAGATCGAAGCAATAGCGAGGAAACCTGGAGAACACCTTGGAGTGTAACACACCATCTCTCTCCACCCCATACCCATTTTGTAGGCCTAATGCAGTGTAGATTCCAACAACTACTAAACGAGAGCATTAAGATCGAAGCTCTGGAAAGGCAACCTGGAGAACACCTTGGAGTGTAACACACCATCTCTCTCCACCCGATACCCATTTTGTAGGCCTAATGCAGTGTAGTTTTCTACAACTACTAAATGAGAGTCGGAAGACCGAAGCAATGGCAAGGAAACCTGGGGAACACCTTGGAGTGTAACACACCATCTCTCTCCACCCGATACCCATTTTGTAGGCCTAATGCAGTGTAGTTTTCTACA
Organism: Ranitomeya imitator; assembly: GCF_032444005.1. NCBI lineage: Eukaryota > Metazoa > Chordata > Amphibia > Anura > Dendrobatidae > Ranitomeya > Ranitomeya imitator. Next base: position 734,350,432 of record NC_091284.1, on the reverse strand, counting down.
ACTACTAAACGAGAGTCGGAAGACCGAAGCAATGGCAAGGAAACCTGGGGAACACCTTGGAGTGTAACACACCATCTCTCTCCACCCGATACCCATTTTGTAGGCCTAATGCAGTGTAGTTTTCTACAACTACTAAACGAGAGTCGGAAGACCGAAGCAATGGCAAGGAAACCTGGGGAACACCTTGGAGTGTAACACACCATCTCTCTCCACCCGATACCCATTTTGTAGGCCTAATGCAGTGTAGTTTTCTACAACTACTAAACGAGTGTCGGAAGACCGAAGCAATGGCAAGGAAACCTGGGGAACACCTTGGAGTGTAACACACCATCTCTCTCCACCCGATACCCATTTTGTAGGCCTAATGCAGTGTAGTTTTGTACAACTACTAAACGAGAGTCGGAAGACCGAAGCAATGGCAAGGAAACCTGGGGAACACCTTGGAGTGTAACACACCATCTGTCTCCACCCGATACCCATTTTGTAGGCCTAATGCAGTGTAGTTTTCTACAACTACTAAACGAGAGTCGGAAGACCGAAGCAATGGCAAGGAAACCTGGGGAACACCTTGGAGTGTAACACACCATCTCTCTCCACCCGATACCCATTTTGTAGGCCTAATGCAGTGTAGTTTTGTACAACTACTAAACGAGAGTCGGAAGACCGAAGCAATGGCAAGGAAACCTGGGGAACACCTTGGAGTGTAACACACCATCTCTCTCCACCCGATACCCATTTTGTAGGCCTAATGCAGTGTAGTTTTCTACAACTACTAAACGAGAGTCTGAAGACCGAAGCAATGGCAAGGAAACCTGGGGAACACCTTGGAGTGTAACACACCATCTCTCTCCACCCGATACCCATTTTGTAGGCCTAATGCAGTGTAGTTTTCTACAACTACTAAACGAGAGTCGGAAGACCGAAGCAATGGCAAGGAAACCTGGGGAACACCTTGGAGTGTAACACACCATCTCTCTCCACCCGATACCCATTTTGTAGGCCTAATGCAGTGTAGTTTTCTACAACTACTAAACGAGAGTCGGAAGACCGAAGCTATGGCAAGGAAACCTGGGGAACACCTTGGAGTGTAACACACCATCTCTCTCCACCCGATACCCATTTTGTAAGCCTAATGCAGTGTAGTTTTCTACAACTACTAAACGAGAGTCTGAAGACCGAAGCAATGGCAAGGAAACCTGGGGAACAACTTGGAGTGTAACACACCATCTCTCTCCACCCGATACCCATTTTGTAGGCCTAATGCAGTGTAGTTTTCTACAACTACTAAACGAGAGTCGGAAGACCGAAGCAATGGCAAGGAAACCTGGGCAACACCTTGGAGTGTAACACACCATCTCTCTCCACCCGATACCCATTTTGTAGGCCTAATGCAGTGTAGTTTTGTACAACTACTAAACGAGAGTCGGAAGACCGAAGCAATGGCAAGGAAACCTGGGGAACACCTTGGAGTGTAACACACCATCTCTCTCCACCCGATACCCATTTTGTAGGCCTAATGCAGTGTAGTTTTCTACAACTACTAAACGAGAGTCTGAAGACCGAAGCAATGGCAAGGAAACCTGGGGAACACCTTGGAGTGTAACACACCATCTCTCTCCACCCGATACCCATTTTGTAGGCCTAATGCAGTGTAGTTTTCTACAACTACTAAATGAGAGTCGGAAGACCGAAGCAATGGCAAGGAAACCTGGGGAACACCTTGGAGTGTAACACACCATCTCTCTCCACCCGATACCCATTTTGTAGGCCTAATGTAGTGTAGTTTTCTACAACTACTAAACGAGAGTCGGAAGACCGAAGCAATGGCAAGGAAACCTGGGGAACACCTTGGAGTGTAACACACCATCTCTCTCCACCCGATACCCATTTTGTAGACCTAATGCAGTGTAATTTTCTACAACTACTAAACGAGAGTCGGAAGACCGAAGCAATGGCAAGGAAACCTGGGGAACACCTTGGAGTGTAACACACCATCTCTCTCCACCCCATACCCAATTTGTAGGCCTAATGCAGCCTACTTTCCGACAACTACTAAACGAGAGCATGAAGATCGAAGCTCAGGAAAGGCAACCTGGGGAACGCCTTGGAGTGTAACACACCCTCTCTCTACACCACAGAAGGGCTGATTCTTAGGAAGGAAGGCTGTCGGAAAGAAGCAGGGCGCGTCCGAGGGTGATTATATTCTTATTAGGTATATACTCACCCTCGGACGCGCCCTGCTTCTTTATTTGTAATGAATGTTTATTTGCAATGTGGTTTTGACTTACTCTATTTTTTTGGTAAATAATGATTTTATTATTTTCATTGTTTTGCATCTTCTTGGCAATAATATAAAGAAGACGCGACAGGACAACACTCGGTGGATGCCATATCTGTGTTTTAAATTGAAAAAAACTTTCAGTTAACTACTTGCAGGAGAAAGTTATTGTAGCTGGTGGCCATTTTTAGTACTGTACCAGATTTTTGTTGTATGTGTTTGTTTTTAATGTTAAAATGTCTGCATTTGATATCTCTCCAGTATTTTCTTTTTTATAAGCAAAATACTTATTTTTATATTTTCTGATGTTGGTTCCAGGGAAACACGGGCGGCAGTAGCAAGGTCAGTGTAGTAGTAGTGGAAAGAACGGGCCGCAGACAGGCTTCGAAGGCCTAACATAACAAAAATTGGGCTGTAGGCAATTTAAAATTGGTTCCAGGGGAACACGGGCAGCAGTAGACAGGTCAGTGGAGGCCTAGTGGAAGGAGGGACCGCAGACAGGCTTCGAAGCCCTAACATAATAAATTGGGCTTGCTGTCGGCAATTTTAAATTGGTTCCAGGGGAACACGGGCGGCAGTAGCCAGGTCAGTGTAGTAGTAGTGGAAAGAACGGGCCGCAGACAGGCTTCGAAGGCCTAACATAACAAAAATTGGGCTGTAGGCAATTTAAAATTGGTTCCAGGGGAACACGGGCAGCAGTAGACAGGTCAGTGGAGGCCTAGTGGAAGGAGGGACCGCAGACAGGCTTCGAAGGCCTAACATAATAAATTGGGCTGGCTGTAGGCAATTTAAAATTGGTTCCAGGGGAACACGGGCAGCAGTGGCCTGGTCAGTGTAGTAGTAGTGGAAAGAACGGGCCGCAGACAGGCTTCGAAGGCCTAACATAACAAAAATTGGGCTGTAGGCAATTTAAAATTGGTTCCAGGGGAACACGGGCAGCAGTAGACAGGTCAGTGGAGGCCTAGTGGAAGGAGTGACCGCAGACAGGCTTTGAAGGCCTAACATAAGAAAAATGTCAATACAATGGTATTGACAGTGCCAGGCATTGAAGGATGTCAGCGCATAGACTAAACATTGGTGGAGCTGTGAGAGAAAATTTTGCAAGTGGTAGAGCACTGTTTGAGCTGGGGGGGACTGTCTTGTGGCCGGCGGTACAGGCCCAGGGCCCCTCATATTACAACGGTGTGTCTGACGTTGGGTGCGCACCACCACCGCCAGACACTTTATTGTACTATGAGGGACCTAGTGGCAGTGCCGTCGACCAAAAGCGGGCACACCCACCTCCTCAGACAAACAGTACTCTCACTGGTGCTGGCGCCATGTGGCGATACCATGGCCCCGTGTGGGGACTTTGGCCATTTAGGGAGGTGTTAACATGTCGGATGCTGGACAATCAGGTGCTGCAAATTATGAGATTGGAAAAGTCGTTCAGAATAGTCCACAGGCAAGACCTTTACATAGGAAAGCTAGGTGTCAGCCGTGCAAGGTGGGGCAAAAGATTTCGAAATCCAGTTGTGGTTCATTTTAATGAAGGTTAGATCATCTACATTTTGGGTAGCCAGACGAGTCCTTTTTTCTGTTAGTATTGAACCTGCAGCACTGAATACTCTTTCTGATAGGACACTAGCTGCCGGGCAAGCAAGCTCCTGCAATGCATATTCTGCCAATTCTGGCCATGTGTCTAATTTTGATGCCCAGTAATCAAATGGGAATGACGGTTGAGGGAGAACGTCGATAAGGGATGAAAAATAGTTAGTAACCATACTGGACAAATGTTGTCTCCTGTCACTTTGAATTGATGCTGCAGTACCAGTCCTGTCTGCGGTCATAGCAAAATCACTCCACAACCTGGTCAGAAAACCCCTCTGGCCAACGCCACTTCTGATTTCTGCCCCTCTAACACCTCTGGTCTGCTGGCCCCTGGAGCTCGTGTTAGAACGATCACGGGCGCTGTGTGCAGGGAATGCCAGAAGCAAACGGTCAACAAGAGTTGATTGTTTGGTTGCTAATATTAGTTCCAAGTTCTCATGTGGCATTATATTTTGCAATTTGCCTTTATAGCGAGGATCAAGGAGGCAGGCCAACCAGTAATCGTCATCGTTCATCATTTTTGTTATGCGTGTGTCCCTTTTGAGGATACGTAAGGCATAATCCGCCATGTGGCCCAAAGTTCCAGTTCTCAAATCTGTGGTTGTGCTTGGTTGAGGGGCAGTTTCAGGCAAATCCACGTCACTTGTGTCCCTCCAAAAACCAGAACCCGGCCTTGCCGCGCCAACAATTTCCACTGGCCCCGGAAAAGCTTCCTCATTAAAAATATAATCATCCCCATCATCCTCCTCGTCCTCCTCCTCCTGTTCGCCCGCTACCTCGTCCTGTACACTGCCCTGGCCAGACAATGGCTGACTGTCATCAAGGCTTTCCTCTTCCTCAGCTGCAGACGCCTGATCCTTTATGTGCGTCAAACTTTGCATCAGCAGACGCATTAGGGGGATGCTCATGCTTATTATGGCGTTGTCTGCACTAACCAGCCGTGTGCATTCCTCAAAACACTGAAGGACTTGACACATGTCTTGAATCTTCGACCACTGCACACCTGACAACTCCATGTCTGCCATCCTACTGCCTGCCCGTGTATGTGTATCCTCCCACAAAAACATAACAGCCCGCCTCTGTTCACACAGTCTCTGAAGCATGTGCAGTGTTGAGTTCCACCTTGTTGCAACGTCTATGATTAGGCGATGCTGGGGAAGGTTCAAAGAACGCTGATAGGTCTGCATACGGCTGGAGTATACGGGCGAACGGCGGATATGTGAGCAAAGTCCACGCACTTTGAGGAGCAGGTCGGATAACCCCGGATAACTTTTCAGGAAGCACTGCACCACCAGGTTTAAGGTGTGAGCCAGGCAAGGAATGTGTTTCAGTTGGGAAAGGGAGATGGCAGCCATGAAATTCCTTCCGTTATCACTCACTACCTTGCCTGCCTCAAGATCTACAGTGCCCAGCCACGACTGCGTTTCTTTCTGCAAGAACTCGGACAGAACTTCAGCGGTGTGTCTGTTGTCGCCCAAACACTTCATAGCCAATACAGCCTGCTGACGTTTGCCAGTAGCTGCCCCATAATGGGAGACCTGGTGTGCAACAGTGGCAGCTGCGGATGGAGTGGTTTTGCGACTGCGGTCTGTGGACGAGGTCTCGCTTCTGCAGGAGGACAAGGAGGAGGAGGAGGGGGTGCGAACGGCTACAGCCAACTGTTTCCTAGACCGTGGGCTAGGCAGAACTGTCCCAAACTTGCTGTCCCCTGTGGACCCTGCATCCACCACATTTACCCAGTGTGCCGTGATGGACACGTAACGTCCCTGGCCATGCCTACTGGTCCATGCATCTGTTGTCAGGTGCACCTTTGTGCTCACAGATTGCCTGAGTGCATGGACGATGCGCTCTTTAACATGCTGGTGGAGGGCTGGGATGGCTTTTCTGGAAAAAAAGTGTCGACTGGGTAGCTCGTAGCGTGGTACATCGTAGTCCATCAGGGCTTTGAAAGCTTCGCTTTCAACTAACCGGTAGGGCATCACCTCTAACGAGATTAGTCTAGCTATGTGGGCGTTCAAACCCTGTGTACGCGGATGCGAGGCTAAGTACTTCCTTTTTCTAACCATAGTCTCATGTAGGGTGAGCTGGACTGGAGAGCTGGAGATCGTGGAACTAGCGGGGGTGCCGGTGGACATGGCAGACTGAGAGACGGTGGGAGATGGTATTGTTGCCGCCGGTGCCCTAGATGCAGTGTTTCCTACTACGAAACTGGTGATTCCCTGACCCTGACTGCTTTGGCCTGGCAAAGAAACCTGCACAGATACTGCAGGTGGTGCAGAAAATGGTGGCCCTACACTGCCGGAAGGGATGTTGCGTTGATGACTAGCTTCATTGGCCAAGAGTGCTACAACCTTAAGGGACGTTTGGTAGTTAGTCCAAGCTTGCAAATGCATGGTGGTTAAATGTCTATGCATGCAACTTGTATTGAGACTTTTCAGATTCTGCCCTCTGCTTAAGGTAGTTGAACATTTTTGACAGATGACTTTGCGCTGATCAATTGGATGTTGTTTAAAAAAATGCCAGACTGCACTCTTTCTAGCATCGGATACCTTTTCAGGCATTGCAGACTGAGCTTTAACCGGATGGCCACGCTGTCCTCCAACAGGTTTTGACTTTGCCACGCGTTTTGGGCAAGATACGGGCCCGGCAGATGGAACCTGTTGCGATGTTGATGCCTGCTGCGGCCCCTCCTCCTCCGCTTCAGAACTGCTGCCGCCTGCACCCTGTTCCCCCAATGGCTGCCAATCAGGGTCAAGAACTGGGTCATCTATTACCTCTTCTTGTAGCTCGTGTGCAACTTCGTCTGTGTCACCGTGTCGGTCGGTGGTATAGCGTTCGTGATGGGGCAACATAGTCTCATCAGGGTCTGATTCTTGATCAGCACCCTGCGAGGGCAATGTTGTGGTCTGAGTCAAAGGACCAGCATAGTAGTCTGGCTGTGGCTGTGCATCAGTGCACTCCATGTCAGATTCAACTTGTAATGGGCATGGACTGTTAACTGCTTCACTTTCTAAGCCAGGGACGGTATGTGTAAAGAGCTCCATGGAGTAACCCGTTGTGTCGCCTGCTGCATTCTTCTCTGTTGTTGTTTTTGCTGAAGAGGACAAGGAAGCGACTTGTCCCTGACCGTGAACATCCACTAACGACGCACTGCTTTTACTTTTACCAGTTTCATGAGAGGAGGCAAAAGAGCTAGAGGCTGAGTCAGCAAGATAAGCCAAAACTTGCTCTTGCTGCTCCGGCTTTAAAAGCGGTTTTCCTACTCCCAGAAAAGGGAGCGTTCGAGGCCTTGTGTAGCCAGACGACGAACCTGGCTCCACAGCTCCAGACTTAGGTGCAATATTTTTTTTCCCACGACCACCTGATGCTCCACCACTACCACTACCCTCATTACCAGCTGACAATGAACGCCCCTGGCCACGACCTCTTCCACCAGACTTCCTCATTGTTTTAAAAACGTTACCAAACTAACGGTATTTGTTGCTGTCACACAACTTACACGGTGAGCTATAACTTCAGTATGATTTAGCTACCCCTTTACAGGTGGGTGAGACCACAACGAAAATCAGGCACAATGTTACACACTCTGTTGTTGGTGGCAACAAATGAGAGAGATGCCACACACGCAGGACTGTCACTGAAGCGCAAATGTAAATATTAATCTCCCACTGATTTGTTTTTGTTTTTTTAAAAGGGAGACTTTAGAAAAAAAAAAATAATTAAAAAAAATGATTTTTAAGGAAGAATTTATAAACCAAATAAAATGAAATGATTGTTTCAGGGAGAATTTAGAAAACAAATAAAAAAAAAATAGGCTTTCTATGGCCCACTGAGTGAGAGAGGACGCACACAGGAGTCAGGAGTGGCACACAAGCCCAGAGGCCAATATTTATCTCCCACTGATTGATTTAGTGATTTTTTCAGGTAGATTTTGGAACCCAAATCAAGCAAAAAAATTAATAGGCTTTCTATGGCCCACAATTGGAGAGAGAGAGATGGCACACCCAGGAGTCAAGACTGGCACACAAGCAAAAAGGGCAATATTAATCTCCCACTGATTTGATTTTTTTTAATTTTTTCAGGGAGACTTTAGAAAAAAAAATACAAAAAAATGATTTTTTCAGGAATAATTTAGGAACCAAATAAAATTAAATGATTTTTTCAGGGAGAATTTAGAAAACAAATAAAACAAAAAATAGGCTTTCTAGGGCCCACTGAGTGAGAGATGACGCACACAGGAGTCAGGAGTGGCACACAAGCCCAGAGGCCAATATTTATCTCCCACTGATTGATTTAGTGATTTTTTCAGGTAGATTTTGCAACCCAAATCAAGCAAAAAAATAAATAGGCTTTCTATGGCCCACAATTGGAGAGAGAGAGAGATGGCACACCCAGGAGTCAAGACTGGCACACAAGCAGAAAGGGCAATATTAATCTCCCACTGATTTTTTTTTTTCAGGGAGACTTTAGAAAAAAAAATACAAAAAAATGAATTTTTCAGGAAGAATTTAGAAACAAAATAAAATAAAATGATTGTTTCAGGGAGAATTTAGAAAACAAATAAAAAAAAATAGGCTTTGTAGGGCCCACTGAGTGAGAGAGGACGCACACAGGAGTCAGGAGTGGCACACAAGCCCAGAGGCCAATATTTATCTCCCACTGATTGATTTAGTGATTTTTCAGGTAGATTTTGGAACCCAAATCAAGCACAAAAATTAATAGGCTTTCTATGGCCCACAATTGGAGAGAGAGAGATGGCACACCCAGGAGTCAAGACTGGCACACAAGCAGAAAGGGCAATATTAATCTCCCACTGATTTGATTTTTTTTTTTTTTTTCTGGGAGACTTTAGAAAAAAAAAATACAAAAAAAATGATTTTTTCAGGAATAATTTAGAAACCAAATAAAATAAAATGATTGTTTCAGGGAGAATTTAGAAAACAAATAAAAAAAAAATAGGCTTTGTAGGGCCCACTGAGTGAGAGAGGACGCACACAGGAGTCAGGAGTGGCACACTAGCCCAGAGGCCAATATTTATCTCCCACTGATTGATTTATTGATTTTTTCAGGTAGAATTTAGAACCCAAATCAACCAAAAAAATAAATAGGCTTTCTATGGCCCACTATTTGTGAGAGAGATGGCACGCTCAGGACTGGCACACAAGCCCAGAGGCCAATATTAATCTCCCACTTTTTTTTTTTTTTTCCAGGGAAAATTTATAAACCCAATAAAAAAAATAATAAATAGGCTTTCTATGGCCCACTATCTGAGAGAGAGAGATGGCACGCTTAGGACTGGCACACAAGCCCAAAGGCCAATATTAATCTCCCACTGATTGATTTATTGATTTTTTCAGGTAGAATTTAGAACCCAAATCAACCCAAAAAATAAATAGGCTTTCTATGGCCCACTATTTGTGAGAGAGATGGCACGCTCAGGACTGGCACACAAGCCCAGAGGCCAATATTAATCTCCCACTTTTTTTTTTTTTTCCAGGGAAAATTTATAAACCCAATAAAAAAATAATAAATAGGCTTTCTATGGCCCACTATCTGAGAGAGAGAGATGGCACGCTTAGGACTGGCACACAAGCCCAAAGGCCAATATTAATCTCCCACTGATTGATTTATTGATTTTTTCAGGTAGAATTTAGAACCCAAATCAAGCAAAAAAATTAATAGGCTTTCTATGGCCCACTGAGTGAGAGATGGCACACACAGGAGTCAGGAGTGGCACGCAAGCCCTGAGGCCAATATTTTTCTCCCACTGATTGATGTTGTGATTTTTTCAGGTAGATTTTGGAACCCAAATCAAGCAAAAAAATAAATAGGCTTTCTATGGCTCACTGAGTGAGAGATGGCACACACAGGAGTAAGGAGTGGCACACAAGCCCTGAGGCCAATATTTTTCTCCCACTGATTGATGTAGTGATTTTTTCAGGTAGATTTTAGAACCCAAATCAAGCAAAAAAAATAAATAGGCTTTCTATGGCCCACTGAGTGAGAGATGACACAGACAGGGATGGCACTCTAGCAGAAATGTCAATCTTAATCTCCCACAAAAAAAAAAAAAAAAAAAAGGAACTGTCCTTCAATTACTATCTCCCTGCAGTAATCTCAGCCAGGTATGGCAGGCAGCAATAAGGAGTGGACTGATGCACAAATTAAATAAAAAGTGTGGACAAACAAACAAGATAGCTGTGCAGAAAGGAAGGAACAAGAGGATTTGTGCTTTGAAAAAAGCAGTTGGTTTGCACAGCGGCGTACACACAGCAATGCAGCTATCAGGGAGCCTTCTAGGGCAGCCCAATGAGCTACAGCGCTGAGGGGGGAAAAAAAAAAATGTAGCTTCCACTGTCCCTGCACACCGAAGGTGGTGTTGGGCTGTGGAAATCGCTACAGCACAAGCGGTTTGGTGGTTAATGGACCCTGCCTAACGCTATCCCTGCTTCTGACGAAGCGGCAGCAACCTCTCCCTAAGCTCAGATCAGCAGCAGTAACATGGCGGTCGGCGGGAACGCCCCTTTATAGCCCCTGTGACGCCGCGGACAGCAAGCCAATCACTGCAATGCCCTTCTCTAAGATGGTGGGGACCAGGACCTATGTCATCACGCTGCCCACACTCTGCGTTTACCTTCATTGGCTGAGAAATGGCGCTTTTCGCGTCATTGAAACGCGACTTTGGCGCGAAAGTCGCGTACCGCATGGCCGACCCCGCACAGGGGTCGGATCGGGTTTCATGAAACCCGACTTTGCCAAAAGTCGGCGACTTTTGAAAATGAACGACCCGTTTCGCTCAACCCTAGTAGACAGATCTATAGATAGATCTATCTGTTAACTATCTATAGATCTATCTGTCTATCTATCTATAGATCTAGGAATCCGAAAAACAGGAGCAGCACACCGTAATTAGAGGAAAAAAGGAGCTACTTTTGTTTAGCACATGACAGCGATGTTTCGGAGAGAAAGTGTTAAGGACTGGCGGAACGCACCAAGTATAGATGGTAAGAAACTAGGTGCGTTCGCAGTCCGAGGTCCACCGTGCAGGTAAAAGACCCTGCAGCTAGCAAGACGGACAATATGGCGGTACACTAAAGGATACACGCGTGGGTTAAACCTCACCCAGCGTGAAGAAAGCGATCCTGTTAATTCACAGGACCGCAGTACCGCACTAGTGCGCGAGCAAGTGGTCAGCGGACTTAACCCCAGAAGGGATTGGAGCCCGATTAGACCCTTGCTGGCGTAACACCGCAACTGGGTGTATAGAGAACCTAAAGAAATATAAGTGCACAAGAGTGCGAGCGATGCCGCACTAACGGACGCCACTAACCACCCAGACTCGGGTATGGAAAGCGCAAGGCAGGCGCACGGCGCCGTACTGGCTGGCACAGCTACAGGACGCTGAGATGTGTGTTTAGTGCTGTAGGCTAAGTCGGGCGCTAGATAGCAGCCATACACCTTCCGCGAACAGACATTCAATAGGGTAGGGGTTTCAAAGGACGACTTGCACTCACAACATACACACATTAGCCATTGTTTGACAATACTAGCGCATGGCCGTGCGGTCATGCGCAGTTTAAATAGCAGCAGCACAGGAAGTGGCCACAGCACTTTTGCCCTTCTAGGACCTGCCAAGAGGACCAATGGAATGTGCTGCAGAGCCTGAACACATGACCCTCGATCTCCAACGGGAGACCTTACGCTGGGCATGCTCAGTACATGCAGACAAGGACTTAGTCCCAGAGAAGTCCGCTCGATGCTGACCAGCACTGACTTTAATGGCAGAGACTGGAGAAGCAGCACTAACTCTCAGAACAGAGTGAGAATGAGCAAGACGCTGGGACCGACGTCCTTGCTGAGCAGGCTCCACTGCGGCTGGACAAGAATGGGAGACCGCAGCGGAAGTGGCTCGAGATTCCCCCCGTGCAGAAGCGGGAACTCGACCCCTAACATTACCCCCCCTCCTAGGGCCCCCCCCTCCTTGGGCCTCGCTACGTTCGAAGGCAGCAATGAGCTGCGGAGCCCGAATGTGCTCCACAGGCTCCCAGGTTCTATCCTCTGGACCATGACCCTTCCAATCCACCAAATAAAATTTTTTGCCACGTACCACCTTGCTTCCCACAATAGCATTCACCTCAAACTCATCCGTGGATGAACCCGATGTCCCAGCAGATAACTCAGAAAACCGAGACAAACGAACGGGCTTTAAGAGGGAAACGTGAAAGGTATCGGTGATACCAAGGCGTGGAGGAATGGCCAAACGGTAAACCACAGGGTTGACCTGTTCTAGAACCTTAAACGGGCCAATGTAGCGAGGAGCAAACTTAGTGGACTCAACTCGCAGCCTGATGTTACGGGCAGAGAGCCACACTAAGTCGCCGGGAGCAAAGACCGGAGCGGGACGCCGGTGTGTATCAGCCGAAACCCTCATTCTCTCCTTGGAGGCCCGAATGGCATCCTGTGTGCGGTCCCAGATGTCCCGTGCCTCCACCGCCCAGTCTGCCACCCTAGAATCGGTGGATGACACGGGCATGGGCACAGGAACACGCGGATGCTGGCCGTAATTAAGGAGAAAAGGAGTTTGGCCAGTGGAATCGGCTACGGCGTTGTTCAAGGCAAATTCCGCCCAAGGTAGCAAAGATGCCCAGTCATCCTGCCTAGCGGAGACGAAATGTCGCAAATATGTCACCAGAGTCTGGTTGGTTCTCTCCACCAACCCATTCGTCTCGGGATGATATGCAGAGGAGAGGTTTAACTCTATGCTGAGCAAACGGCAGAGCTCTCTCCAAAACCGAGACGCGAACTGGGGACCCCGATCGCTGACAATCTTATCAGGCATACCATGCAATCGGAAAACATGCTTCATGAACAACACCGCCAAGGCCCGTGCTGAGGGTAACCGAGGAAGCGGTACCAAATGTACCATCTTAGAGAAATGGTCGGTGACAACCCAAATAATGGAGCAGCCACGCGACTTGGGTAAGCCCACCACAAAGTCCATTCCGACCATCTCCCAGGGCCTGTCTGCCACCGGTAGAGGGTAAAGCAACCCAGCAGGCCGTTGCCAAGGAGACCGATTCTGGGCGCAAGAAACGCACGCCTGAATATAGTCCTTGACATCTCGGACCATATGCGGCCACCAATATGTTCTCGCCAAAAGCTCAGATGTCCTCTTGGTCCCAAAATGCCCACCCACTCTGGAGGAGTGAGCCCAAGAGAGAACCTTCGGTCGCAAGTTAGCTGGCACGAAAGTCTTGCCCGGGGGCACAGACTCCAGCGAAACCGGAGCTACAGTTCTCAGGCTCTCAGGCGGGACAATAAGCCGAGGCTCCTCCTCCTCCTCCTCAGATGACACTACGGAGCGGGAGAGCGTCGGCACGAACGTTCTTCTCCCCGGAGAGAAAATGGAGGGTAAAATGGAACCGGGAGAAAAACAGGGACCATCTAGCCTGGCGAGAATTTAGCCGCTGGGCCGTCTGTATATACACCAAGTTCTTGTGGTCAGTGAAGACTTGGAAGGGAAAGCGAGCTCCCTCCAAGAGGTGTCTCCACTCTGAAAAAGCCAACTTCATGGCTAGCAACTCCCTGTCCCCGATGGAATAATTCCTCTCCGCTGGTGTGAAAGTTTTGGAGAAGAAGAAGCAAGGATGCTTCCGACCTTGAGCATCCTTTTGGAAAAGGACTGCTCCAGCACCAACGGATGAGGCATCCACCTCCAAGATGAATGGTTTATCTACATCGGGGCGATGTAGGATGGGAGCGCTAGCGAAGTGTGACTTAATCGAGAGAAAGGCCTTGGAGACCTCCTCTGACCACAACTTGGGATTTGCTCCCTTCTTGGTGAGGGCGACCAAGGGAGCTACCAAAGTTGAGAAGTGTGGAATGAACTGGCGATAGTAATTAATGAACCCCATAAAGCGCTGCACCGCTTTAAGAGAATGGGGTTCCTGCCAGTCCATTACCGCCTGTAGCTTGGCAGGATCCATAGCCAAACCCTGGGCAGAAATGATATAACCAAGGAAAGGCAAGGACTCCTGCTCAAACACACACTTCTCCAACTTAGCGTAGAGGGAGTTTGCCCGTAAGAGGTCGAAGACTTTGCGAACATCTCTCCGATGGGAGTCTATATCTGGAGAGTAGATGAGAATGTCATCCAGATAGACTACGACCGAGGTGGTGAGCATATCCCGAAAGCTGTCGTTCACAAAGTCTTGGAAAACGGCTGGGGCATTACAGAGCCCAAAGGGCATCACTAGATATTCATAGTGTCCATCCCTGGTGTTAAAAGCCGTCTTCCATTCATCCCCCTCACGGATGCGAATCAGGTTGTAAGCACCCCGCAGATCTAACTTTGTAAATACCTTTGCTCCCCGTAGCCTATCAAAGAGCTCAGATATCAGGGGTAATGGGTACTTGTTCTTAACGGTAATGGCGTTAAGACCCCTGTAGTCTATGCATGGACGTAAGTCTCCAGTCTTCTTCTGTACGAAGAAGAACCCAGCCCCTGCCGGTGACACTGACTTCCTAATGAATCCTCTTGCCAGATTCTCCTGAATATACTGGGACATTGCCTCCGTCTCCGGGAGAGATAACGGGTAGACTCGACCCCGGGGAGGCTCAGCACCAGGCAAGAGGTCAATAGGACAGTCATAGGGGCGGTGAGGCGGAAGAGTCTCCGCAGCTCTTTTGGAGAACACGTCTGCATGGGACCAATAGTGCTTGGGGAGAGAGGAAAGATCTGCGGGTACCTGTGTAGTAGCAACCTGAACGCACTCCCTCTGACATCTACCCTCACAGGATTTACTCCATCCCAAAATTCTCCCAGAGGACCACTCAATATGAGGAGAATGGTAGCGAAGCCATGGCATCCCCAACAGGACCTCATCAATTCCCTCAGGAATGACTAATAGGGAGATTATCTCCTGATGTGATGGAGACACAGATAGCGTGAAAGGAATGGTTTGGTGGGTAATCTGTGAAGGTAGTGTTGACCCATTTACCACTCGAACGGTCACTGGCTGGGCGAGCATCACCAAGGGTATTGCGTGACGCTGGGCAAAGGCGGAGGACATAAAGTTACCCTCTGCCCCAGAATCCAAGCATAGCTCGACCGTAAGAGTGGATGGGCCTATGGTAATTGTCCCCTTGAAGGACAACTTTGAGGCAAACGTCGCCGTGTCTAGTGTACCTCCTCCAACTGCCACTAGACGCTGACGTTTCCCCGACCGCTGAGGACTCTTGGAGGCAAGACGTCCTGATTGCTGGCAAACATGACGGACCTTATGTGCACGAGCGGACTGAGACTTGGATCCCGCTCGTGTCATCTCCAAGGTCTCATGTGACTCAGATGCCTGGACTGGAGATTCCAAAGGTTTGGCGAAGGTAGGAGCCAGCCGAAACCTCTGCCTACACTGGGCTCGTTCCAACCTCCGCTCGTTAAAACGGAGGTCTATACGAGTAGAAATAGATATTAACTCCTCCAGTGTGGCAGGAATCTCCCTAGTGGCCAGAGCGTCCTTAACATGGTCAGCCAGGCCCCTCCAGAATATGGGGATAAGGGCTTTATCCGACCACTCCAGCTCGGAAGCTAAAGTACGGAATCGGACGGAAAAATGGCTGACCAAGGACTCACCCTGAGTTAATGCCAGTAGTTGGAGCGCTGTATCATGGGTGAGTTGAGGTCCTAGAAATACCTTTTTCAGCGTGCCCAGAAACAACGGAGCACTCTGCACCACATGATCATCACGCTCCCACAGCGGCGTAGCCCACTCCAACGCCCTGTCCGACAACAGCGAGACAATAAATCCCACCTTAGCCCGCTCTGTAGGAAAACGTGCAGCCAGGAGCTCGAGGTGGATAGAGCACTGACTCACGAATCCCCTACAAGTTTTGCAATCTCCAGAAAATTTTTCTGGCAACGGGAGGCGGGATAATGTCGGAACAGGGGTGGCAGTGGACAAGGTTGCTGCCGCCACGCCAGCAGCCTTTACAGCAACTGCGGTAACATCCACAGCTGAGGTTGAGTTCTCGAGAACCTTCAACCTACCCTCCAACTGCTGGATATACCGCAAAGATTGCTGAATGTCCGCCATACTAGCCAGACCTTGGCGCTAGTATTATGTTAAGGACTGGCGGAACGCACCAAGTATAGATGGTAAGAAACTAGGTGCGTTCGCAGTCCGAGGTCCACCGTGCAGGTAAAAGACCCTGCAGTTAGCAAGACGGACAATATGGCGGTACACTAAAGGATACACGCGTGGGTTAAACCTCACCCAGCGTGAAGAAAGCGATCCTGTTAATTCACAGGACCGCAGTACCGCACTAGTGCGCGAGCAAGTGGTCAGCGGACTTAACCCCAGAAGGGATTGGAGCCCGATTAGACCCTTGCTGGCGTAACACCGCAACTGGGTGTATAGAGAACCTAAAGAAATATAAGTGCACAAGAGTGCGAGCGATGCCGCACTAACGGATGCCACTAACCACCCAGACTCGGGTATGGAAAGCGCAAGGCAGGCGCACGGCGCCGTACTGGCTGGCACAGCTACAGGACGCTGAGATGTGTGTTTAGTGCTGTAGGCTAAGTCGGGCGCTAGATAGCAGCCATACACCTTCCGCGAACAGACATTCAATAGGGTAGGGGTTTCAAAGGACGACTTGCACTCACAACATACACACATTAGCCATTGTTTGACAATACTAGCGCATGGCCGTGCGGTCATGCGCAGTTTAAATAGCAGCAGCACAGGAAGTGGCCACAGCACTTTTGCCCTTCTAGGACCTGCCAAGAGGACCAATGGAATGTGCTGCAGAGCCTGAACACATGACCCTCGATCTCCAACGGGAGACCTTACGCTGGGCATGCTCAGTACATGCAGACAAGGACTTAGTCCCAGAGAAGTCCGCTCGCTGCTGACCAGCACTGACTTTAATGGCAGAGACTGGAGAAGCAGCACTAACTCTCAGAACAGAGTGAGAATGAGCAAGACGCTGGGACCGACGTCCTTGCTGAGCAGGCTCCACTGCGGCTGGACAAGAATGGGAGACCGCAGCGGAAGTGGCTCGAGATTCCCCCCGTGCAGAAGCGGGAACTCGACCCCTAACATTACCCCCCCTCCTTGGGCCTCGCTACGTTCGAAGGCAGCAATGAGCTGCGGAGCCCGAATGTGCTCCACAGGCTCCCAGGTTCTATCCTCTGGACCATGACCCTTCCAATCCACCAAATAAAATTTTTTGCCACGTACCACCTTGCTTCCCACAATAGCATTCACCTCAAACTCATCCGTGGATGAACCCGATGTCCCAGCAGATAACTCAGAAAACCGAGACAAACGAACGGGCTTTAAGAGGGAAACGTGAAAGGTATCGGTGATACCAAGGCGTGGAGGAATGGCCAAACGGTAAACCACAGGGTTGACCTGTTCTAGAACCTTAAACGGGCCAATGTAGCGAGGAGCAAACTTAGTGGACTCAACTCGCAGCCTGATGTTACGGGCAGAGAGCCACACTAAGTCGCCGGGAGCAAAGACCGGAGCGGGACGCCGGTGTGTATCAGCCGAAACCCTCATTCTCTCCTTGGAGGCCCGAATGGCATCCTGTGTGCGGTCCCAGATGTCCCGTGCCTCCACCGCCCAGTCTGCCACCCTAGAATCGGTGGATGACACGGGCATGGGCACAGGAACACGCGGATGCTGGCCGTAATTAAGGAGAAAAGGAGTTTGGCCAGTGGAATCGGCTACGGCGTTGTTCAAGGCAAATTCCGCCCAAGGTAGCAAAGATGCCCAGTCATCCTGCCTAGCGGAGACGAAATGTCGCAAATATGTCACCAGAGTCTGGTTGGTTCTCTCCACCAACCCATTCGTCTCGGGATGATATGCAGAGGAGAGGTTTAACTCTATGCTGAGCAAACGGCAGAGCTCTCTCCAAAACCGAGACGCGAACTGGGGACCCCGATCGCTGACAATCTTATCAGGCATACCATGCAATCGGAAAACATGCTTCATGAACAACACCGCCAAGGCCCGTGCTGAGGGTAACCGAGGAAGCGGTACCAAATGTACCATCTTAGAGAAATGGTCGGTGACAACCCAAATAATGGAGCAGCCACGCGACTTGGGTAAGCCCACCACAAAGTCCATTCCGACCATCTCCCAGGGCCTGTCTGCCACCGGTAGAGGGTAAAGCAACCCAGCAGGCCGTTGCCGAGGAGACCGATTCTGGGCGCAAGAAACGCACGCCTGAATATAGTCCTTGACATCTCGGACCATATGCGGCCACCAATATGTTCTCGCCAAAAGCTCAGATGTCCTCTTGGTCCCAAAATGCCCACCCACTCTGGAGGAGTGAGCCCAAGAGAGAACCTTCGGTCGCAAGTTAGCTGGCACGAAAGTCTTGCCCGGGGGCACAGACTCCAGCGAAACCGGAGCTACAGTTCTCAGGCTCTCAGGCGGGACAATAAGCCGAGGCTCCTCCTCCTCCTCCTCAGATGACACTACGGAGCGGGAGAGAGCGTCGGCACGAACGTTCTTCTCCCCGGAGAGAAAATGGAGGGTAAAATGGAACCGGGAGAAAAACAGGGACCATCTAGCCTGGCGAGAATTTAGCCGCTGGGCCGTCTGTATATACACCAAGTTCTTGTGGTCAGTGAAGACTTGGAAGGGAAAGCGAGCTCCCTCCAAGAGGTGTCTCCACTCTGAAAAAGCCAACTTCATGGCTAGCAACTCCCTGTCCCCGATGGAATAATTCCTCTCCGCTGGTGTGAAAGTTTTGGAGAAGAAGAAGCAAGGATGCTTCCGACCTTGAGCATCCTTTTGGAAAAGGACTGCTCCAGCACCAATGGATGAGGCATCCACCTCCAAGATGAATGGTTTATCTACATCGGGGCGATGTAGGATGGGAGCGCTAGCGAAGTGTGACTTAATCGAGAGAAAGGCCTTGGAGACCTCCTCTGACCACAACTTGGGATTTGCTCCCTTCTTGGTGAGGGCGACCAAGGGAGCTACCAAAGTTGAGAAGTGTGGAATGAACTGGCGATAGTAATTAATGAACCCCATAAAGCGCTGCACCGCTTTAAGAGAATGGGGTTCCTGCCAGTCCATTACCGCCTGTAGCTTGGCAGGATCCATAGCCAAACCCTGGGCAGAAATGATATAACCAAGGAAAGGCAAGGACTCCTGCTCAAACACACACTTCTCCAACTTAGCGTAGAGGGAGTTTGCCCGTAAGAGGTCGAAGACTTTGCGAACATCTCTCCGATGGGAGTCTATATCTGGAGAGTAGATGAGAATGTCATCCAGATAGACTACGACCGAGGTGGTGAGCATATCCCGAAAGATGTCGTTCACAAAGTCTTGGAAAACGGCTGGGGCATTACAGAGCCCAAAGGGCATCACTAGATATTCATAGTGTCCATCCCTGGTGTTAAAAGCCGTCTTCCATTCATCCCCCTCACGGATGCGAATCAGGTTGTAAGCACCCCGCAGATCTAACTTTGTAAATACCTTTGCTCCCCGTAGCCTATCAAAGAGCTCAGATATCAGGGGTAATGGGTACTTGTTCTTAACGGTAATGGCGTTAAGACCCCTGTAGTCTATGCATGGACGTAAGTCTCCAGTCTTCTTCTGTACGAAGAAGAACCCAGCCCCTGCCGGTGACACTGACTTCCTAATGAATCCTCTTGCCAGATTCTCCTGAATATACTGGGACATTGCCTCCGTCTCCGGGAGAGATAACGGGTAGACTCGACCCCGGGGAGGCTCAGCACCAGGCAAGAGGTCAATAGGACAGTCATAGGGGCGGTGAGGCGGAAGAGTCTCCGCAGCTCTTTTGGAGAACACGTCTGCATGGGACCAATAGTGCTTGGGGAGAGAGGAAAGATCTGCGGGTACCTGTGTAGTAGCAACCTGAACGCACTCCCTCTGACATCTACCCTCACAGGATTTACTCCATCCCAAAATTCTCCCAGAGGACCACTCAATATGAGGAGAATGGTAGCGAAGCCATGGCATCCCCAACAGGACCTCATCAATTCCCTCAGGAATGACTAATAGGGAGATTATCTCCTGATGTGATGGAGACACAGATAGCGTGAAAGGAATGGTTTGGTGGGTAATCTGTGAAGGTAGTGTTGACCCATTTACCACTCGAACGGTCACTGGCTGGGCGAGCATCACCAAGGGTATTGCGTGACGCTGGGCAAAGGCGGAGGACATAAAGTTACCCTCTGCCCCAGAATCCAAGCATAGCTCGACCGTAAGAGTGGATGGGCCTATGGTAATTGTCCCCTTGAAGGACAACTTTGAGGCAAACGTCGCCGTGTCTAGTGTACCTCCTCCAACTGCCACTAGACGCTGACGTTTCCCCGACCGCTGAGGACTCTTGGAGGCAAGACGTCCTGATTGCTGGCAAACATGACGGACCTTATGTGCACGAGCGGACTGAGACTTGGATCCCGCTCGTGTCATCTCCAAGGTCTCATGTGACTCAGATGCCTGGACTGGAGATTCCAAAGGTTTGGCGAAGGTAGGAGCCAGCCGAAACCTCTGCCTACACTGGGCTCGTTCCAACCTCCGCTCGTTAAAACGGAGGTCTATACGAATAGAAATAGATATTAACTCCTCCAGTGTGGCAGGAATCTCCCTAGTGGCCAGAGCGTCCTTAACATGGTCAGCCAGGCCCCTCCAGAATATGGGGATAAGGGCTTTATCCGACCACTCCAGCTCGGAAGCTAAAGTACGGAATCGGACGGAAAAATGGCTGACCAAGGACTCACCCTGAGTTAATGCCAGTAGTTGGAGCGCTGTATCATGGGTGAGTTGAGGTCCTAGAAAGACCTTTTTCAGCGTGCCCAGAAACAACGGAGCACTCTGCACCACATGATCATCACGCTCCCACAGCGGCGTAGCCCACTCCAACGCCCTGTCCGACAACAGCGAGACAATAAATCCCACCTTAGCCCGCTCTGTAGGAAAACGTGCAGCCAGGAGCTCGAGGTGGATAGAGCACTGACTCACGAATCCCCTACAAGTTTTGCAATCTCCAGAAAATTTTTCTGGCAACGGGAGGCGGGATAATGTCGGAACAGGGGTGGCAGTGGACAAGGTTGCTGCCGCCACGCCAGCAGCCTTTACAGCAACTGCGGTAACATCCACAGCTGAGGTTGAGTTCTCGAGAACCTTCAACCTACCCTCCAACTGCTGGATATACCGCAAAGATTGCTGAATGTCCGCCATACTAGCCAGACCTTGGCGCTAGTATTATGTTAAGGACTGGCGGAACGCACCAAGTATAGATGGTAAGAAACTAGGTGCGTTCGCAGTCCGAGGTCCACCGTGCAGGTAAAAGACCCTGCAGTTAGCAAGACGGACAATATGGCGGTACACTAAAGGATACACGCGTGGGTTAAACCTCACCCAGCGTGAAGAAAGCGATCCTGTTAATTCACAGGACCGCAGTACCGCACTAGTGCGCGAGCAAGTGGTCAGCGGACTTAACCCCAGAAGGGATTGGAGCCCGATTAGACCCTTGCTGGCGTAACACCGCAACTGGGTGTATAGAGAACCTAATGAAATATAAGTGCACAAGAGTGCGAGCGATGCCGCACTAACGGACGCCACTAACCACCCAGACTCGGGTATGGAAAGCGCAAGGCAGGCGCACGGCGCCGTACTGGCTGGCACAGCTACAGGACGCTGAGATGTGTGTTTAGTGCTGTAGGCTAAGTCGGGCGCTAGATAGCAGCCATACACCTTCCGCGAACAGACATTCAATAGGGTAGGGGTTTCAAAGGACGACTTGCACTCACAACATACACACATTAGCCATTGTTTGACAATACTAGCGCATGGCCGTGCGGTCATGCGCAGTTTAAATAGCAGCAGCACAGGAAGTGGCCACAGCACTTTTGCCCTTCTAGGACCTGCCAAGAGGACCAATGGAATGTGCTGCAGAGCCTGAACACATGACCCTCGATCTCCAACGGGAGACCTTACGCTGGGCATGCTCAGTACATGCAGACAAGGACTTAGTCCCAGAGAAGTCCGCTCGATGCTGACCAGCACTGACTTTAATGGCAGAGACTGGAGAAGCAGCACTAACTCTCAGAACAGAGTGAGAATGAGCAAGACGCTGGGACCGACGTCCTTGCTGAGCAGGCTCCACTGCGGCTGGACAAGAATGGGAGACCGCAGCGGAAGTGGCTCGAGATTCCCCCCGTGCAGAAGCGGGAACTCGACCCCTAACATTACCCCCCCTCCTTGGGCCTCGCTACGTTCGAAGGCAGCAATGAGCTGCGGAGCCCGAATGTGCTCCACAGGCTCCCAGGTTCTATCCTCTGGACCATGACCCTTCCAATCCACCAAATAAAATTTTTTGCCACGTACCACCTTGCTTCCCACAATAGCATTCACCTCAAACTCATCCGTGGATGAACCCGATGTCCCAGCAGATAACTCAGAAAACCGAGACAAACGAACGGGCTTTAAGAGGGAAACGTGAAAGGTATCGGTGATACCAAGGCGTGGAGGAATGGCCAAACGGTAAACCACAGGGTTGACCTGTTCTAGAACCTTAAACGGGCCAATGTAGCGAGGAGCAAACTTAGTGGACTCAACTCGCAGCCTGATGTTACGGGCGGAGAGCCACACTAAGTCGCCGGGAGCAAAGACCGGAGCGGGACGCCGGTGTGTATCAGCCGAAACCCTCATTCTCTCCTTGGAGGCCCGAATGGCATCCTGTGTGCGGTCCCAGATGTCCCGTGCCTCCACCGCCCAGTCTGCCACCCTAGAATCGGTGGATGACACGGGCATGGGCACAGGAACACGCGGATGCTGGCCGTAATTAAGGAGAAAAGGAGTTTGGCCAGTGGAATCGGCTACGGCGTTGTTCAAGGCAAATTCCGCCCAAGGTAGCAAAGATGCCCAGTCATGCTGCCTAGCGGAGACGAAATGTCGCAAATATGTCACCAGAGTCTGGTTGGTTCTCTCCACCAACCCATTCGTCTCGGGATGATATGCAGAGGAGAGGTTTAACTCTATGCTGAGCAAACGGCAGAGCTCTCTCCAAAACCGAGACGCGAACTGGGGACCCCGATCGCTGACAATCTTATCAGGCATACCATGCAATCGGAAAACATGCTTCATGAACAACACCGCCAAGGCCCGTGCTGAGGGTAACCGAGGAAGCGGTACCAAATGTACCATCTTAGAGAAATGGTCGGTGACAACCCAAATAATGGAGCAGCCACGCGACTTGGGTAAGCCCACCACAAAGTCCATTCCGACCATCTCCCAGGGCCTGTCTGCCACCGGTAGAGGGTAAAGCAACCCAGCAGGCCGTTGCCGAGGAGACCGATTCTGGGCGCAAGAAACGCACGCCTGAATATAGTCCTTGACATCTCGGACCATATGCGGCCACCAATATGTTCTCGCCAAAAGCTCAGATGTCCTCTTGGTCCCAAAATGCCCACCCACTCTGGAGGAGTGAGCCCAAGAGAGAACCTTCGGTCGCAAGTTAGCTGGCACGAAAGTCTTGCCCGGGGGCACAGACTCCAGCGAAACCGGAGCTACAGTTCTCAGGCTCTCAGGCGGGACAATAAGCCGAGGCTCCTCCTCCTCCTCCTCAGATGACACTACGGAGCGGGAGAGAGCGTCGGCACGAACGTTCTTCTCCCCGGAGAGAAAATGGAGGGTAAAATGGAACCGGGAGAAAAACAGGGACCATCTAGCCTGGCGAGAATTTAGCCGCTGGGCCGTCTGTATATACACCAAGTTCTTGTGGTCAGTGAAGACTTGGAAGGGAAAGCGAGCTCCCTCCAAGAGGTGTCTCCACTCTGAAAAAGCCAACTTCATGGCTAGCAACTCCCTGTCCCCGATGGAATAATTCCTCTCCGCTGGTGTGAAAGTTTTGGAGAAGAAGAAGCAAGGATGCTTCCGACCTTGAGCATCCTTTTGGAAAAGGACTGCTCCAGCACCAATGGATGAGGCATCCACCTCCAAGATGAATGGTTTATCTACATCGGGGCGATGTAGGATGGGAGCGCTAGCGAAGTGTGACTTAATCGAGAGAAAGGCCTTGGAGACCTCCTCTGACCACAACTTGGGATTTGCTCCCTTCTTGGTGAGGGCGACCAAGGGAGCTACCAAAGTTGAGAAGTGTGGAATGAACTGGCGATAGTAATTAATGAACCCCATAAAGCGCTGCACCGCTTTAAGAGAATGGGGTTCCTGCCAGTCCATTACCGCCTGTAGCTTGGCAGGATCCATAGCCAAACCCTGGGCAGAAATGATATAACCAAGGAAAGGCAAGGACTCCTGCTCAAACACACACTTCTCCAACTTAGCGTAGAGGGAGTTTGACCGTAAGAGGTCGAAGACTTTGCGAACATCTCTCCGATGGGAGTCTATATCTGGAGAGTAGATGAGAATGTCATCCAGATAGACTACGACCGAGGTGGTGAGCATATCCCGAAAGATGTCGTTCACAAAGTCTTGGAAAACGGCTGGGGCATTACAGAGCCCAAAGGGCATCACTAGATATTCATAGTGTCCATCCCTGGTGTTAAAAGCCGTCTTCCATTCATCCCCCTCACGGATGCGAATCAGGTTGTAAGCACCCCGCAGATCTAACTTTGTAAATACCTTTGCTCCCCGTAGCCTATCAAAGAGCTCAGATATCAGGGGTAATGGGTACTTGTTCTTAACGGTAATGGCGTTAAGACCCCTGTAGTCTATGCATGGACGTAAGTCTCCAGTCTTCTTCTGTACGAAGAAGAACCCAGCCCCTGCCGGTGACACTGACTTCCTAATGAATCCTCTTGCCAGATTCTCCTGAATATACTGGGACATTGCCTCCGTCTCCGGGAGAGATAACGGGTAGACTCGACCCCGGGGAGGCTCAGCACCAGGCAAGAGGTCAATAGGACAGTCATAGGGGCGGTGAGGCGGAAGAGTCTCCGCAGCTCTTTTGGAGAACACGTCTGCATGGGACCAATAGTGCTTGGGGAGAGAGGAAAGATCTGCGGGTACCTGTGTAGTAGCAACCTGAACGCACTCCCTCTGACATCTACCCTCACAGGATTTACTCCATCCCAAAATTCTCCCAGAGGACCACTCAATATGAGGAGAATGGTAGCGAAGCCATGGCATCCCCAACAGGACCTCATCAATTCCCTCAGGAATGACTAATAGGGAGATTATCTCCTGATGTGATGGAGACACAGATAGCGTGAAAGGAATGGTTTGGTGGGTAATCTGTGAAGGTAGTGTTGACCCATTTACCACTCGAACGGTCACTGGCTGGGCGAGCATCACCAAGGGTATTGCGTGACGCTGGGCAAAGGCGGAGGACATAAAGTTACCCTCTGCCCCAGAATTCAAGCATAGCTCGACCGTAAGAGTGGATGGGCCTATGGTAATTGTCCCCTTGAAGGACAACTTTGAGGCAAACGTCGCCGTGTCTAGTGTACCTCCTCCAACTGCCACTAGACGCTGACGTTTCCCCGACCGCTGAGGACTCTTGGAGGCAAGACGTCCTGATTGCTGGCAAACATGACGGACCTTATGTGCACGAGCGGACTGAGACTTGGATCCCGCTCGTGTCACCTCCAAGGTCTCATGTGACTCAGATGCCTGGACTGGAGATTCCAAAGGTTTGGCGAAGGTAGGAGCCAGCCGAAACCTCTGCCTACACTGGGCTCGTTCCAACCTCCGCTCGTTAAAACGGAGGTCTATACGAGTAGAAATAGATATTAACTCCTCCAGTGTGGCAGGAATCTCCCTAGTGGCCAGAGCGTCCTTAACATGGTCAGCCAGGCCCCTCCAGAATATGGGGATAAGGGCTTTATCCGACCACTCCAGCTCGGAAGCTAAAGTACGGAATCGGACGGAAAAATGGCTGACCAAGGACTCACCCTGAGTTAATGCCAGTAGTTGGAGCGCTGTATCATGGGTGAGTTGAGGTCCTAGAAATACCTTTTTCAGCGTGCCCAGAAACAACGGAGCACTCTGCACCACATGATCATCACGCTCCCACAGCGGCGTAGCCCACTCCAACGCCCTGTCCGACAACAGCGAGACAATAAATCCCACCTTAGCCCGCTCTGTAGGAAAACGTGCAGCCAGGAGCTCGAGGTGGATAGAGCACTGACTCACGAATCCCCTACAAGTTTTGCAATCTCCAGAAAATTTTTCTGGCAACGGGAGGCGGGATAATGTCGGAACAGGGGTGGCAGTGGACAAGGTTGCTGCCGCCACGCCAGCAGCCTTTACAGCAACTGCGGTAACATCCACAGCTGAGGTTGAGTTCTCGAGAACCTTCAACCTACCCTCCAACTGCTGGATATACCGCAAAGATTGCTGAATGTCCGCCATACTAGCCAGACCTTGGCGCTAGTATTATGTTAAGGACTGGCGGAATGCACCAAGTATAGATGGTAAGAAACTAGGTGCGTTCGCAGTCCGAGGTCCACCGTGCAGGTAAAAGACCCTGCAGTTAGCAAGACGGACAATATGGCGGTACACTAAAGGATACACGCGTGGGTTAAACCTCACCCAGCGTGAAGAAAGCGATCCTGTTAATTCACAGGACCGCAGTACCGCACTAGTGCGCGAGCAAGTGGTCAGCGGACTTAACCCCAGAAGGGATTGGAGCCCGATTAGACCCTTGCTGGCGTAACACCGCAACTGGGTGTATAGAGAACCTAAAGAAATATAAGTGCACAAGAGTGCGAGCGATGCCGCACTAACGGACGCCACTAACCACCCAGACTCGGGTATGGAAAGCGCAAGGCAGGCGCACGGCGCCGTACTGGCTGGCACAGCTACAGGACGCTGAGATGTGTGTTTAGTGCTGTAGGCTAAGTCGGGCGCTAGATAGCAGCCATACACCTTCCGCGAACAGACATTCAATAGGGTAGGGGTTTCAAAGGACGACTTGCACTCACAACATACACACATTAGCCATTGTTTGACAATACTAGCGCATGGCCGTGCGGTCATGCGCAGTTTAAATAGCAGCAGCACAGGAAGTGGCCACAGCACTTTTGCCCTTCTAGGACCTGCCAAGAGGACCAATGGAATGTGCTGCAGAGCCTGAACACATGACCCTCGATCTCCAACGGGAGACCTTACGCTGGGCATGCTCAGTACATGCAGACAAGGACTTAGTCCCAGAGAAGTCCGCTCGCTGCTGACCAGCACTGACTTTAATGGCAGAGACTGGAGAAGCAGCACTAACTCTCAGAACAGAGTGAGAATGAGCAAGACGCTGGGACCGACGTCCTTGCTGAGCAGGCTCCACTGTGGCTGGACAAGAATGGGAGACCGCAGCGGAAGTGGCTCGAGATTCCCCCCGTGCAGAAGCGGGAACTCGACCCCTAACAGAAAGTGAACCTGGTTCAAGCAGGTTCACTTTCCTGGACCGAAACGTCGCTGTGATGGGCTAAACAAAAGTAGATCCTTTTTTCCACTAATTACGGTGTGCTGCTCCTGTTTTTTGGATTCCTGTGTACAAGGTTTGGTCTTTGCCTTTGGGAGCTCTTTTGCACCTGGACTCTCTATTTTGCTTGTTGTGCTGCTCTGTTTTTCTCTATGTATCTATAGATCTATCTATTATCTATCTAGCTATCTATAGATATTTCTGTCTATCTATAGATAGACTCACACAAACACCCACACACAGACATGCACATCTTCTCCGCACACACACAGACACAGCCCCGTACACAGACACACACAGCCCCGCAGACACCCGCAGACCCACGCACACACAAACAGTAGTGTGTGACTAGTCCCATCAGACAATGCTTGCCTACATTCAGACCCACACACATACACACACAGCCCCGCACACACCCGCACACAGGCACCCACACACACAGATAAAAAAAACACCCGCACACAGACGCACACATTTTCTCCACACACAAACAGTCTCCGCCCACACACGTAGTCTCAGCGCACACTCCGCCCACACACTCTTCCTCCTCCTGATCTGCAGCGTTTCTCGCACCCAACTTCACAGCAAATCCATGTCATAAAGATTTAATTGTTTTGTTTTTCAAATAAACTCGTGGATAGCATTGTGTCTCAGGGCTCAATGGATCACTAAAATCAATCTTAAACACATGTGATAATTAGTTTTCCAGGTGATTCTAATCAAAGAAAAACTAGTTAAAAATCATGTTCCACATTATTAAGCAGGCCACAGGTTTCAAGCAATATGGGAAATTAAAAGGTTCTCTCTGCTGCTGAAAAGCATGATCATCATACTGTGAAGAGATTTGTGACTGAAACAGAGCACAGAGTTCATGCAGATAAAGGTATAATGTGAAAGGTTTCTGCCAGACAAATTAATTGGATTAAGAGAGCAGCTGTCAAAATACCATTACAAAGCAGCAAATAGTTATTTGAAGCTGCTGGTGCCTGTGGAGTCACTCGAACCTTAAGGTGTAGGATTCTTCAAAGGCTTGCTGTGGTGCATAAACCTACAATTCAGCCATCCCTAAACAGTGTTCACAAGCCGAAACGGTTGCAGTGAGCCCAGACATACATGAAGACTGATTTTCAAACAGTCTTGTTTACTGATGAGTGTCGAGCAACCCTGGATGGTCCAGATGGATGGAGTAGTGGATGGTTGGTGGATGGCCACCATGTTCCAACAAGGCTGCAACGTCAGCAAGGAGGTGGAGGAGTCATGTTTTGGGCCGGAATCATGGGGAAACAGCTGGTAGGGCACTTTAAGGTTCCTGAAGGTGTGAAAATGACCTCTGCAAAGTATATAGAGTTTCTGACTGACAACTTTCTTCCATGGTATAAAAAGCAGAAACGTGCCTTCAGGAGCAAAATCATCTTCATGCATGCACCATCTCATGCTGCAAAGAATACCTCTGAGTCATTGGTTGCTATGGGCATAAAAGGAGATAAACTCATGGTGTGACCACCATCTTCTCCTGACCTCAACCCTATAGAGAATCTTTGGAGTATCATCAAGCAAAAGATCTATGAGGGTGGGAGGCAGTTCACATCAAAACAGCAGCTCTGGGAGGCTCTTCTGACTTCATGCAAAGAAATACAAGCAGAAACTCTCCAAAAACTCACAAGTTCAATGCATGCAAGAATTGTGAAGGTGATATCAAAGAAGGGTTCCTATGTTAACATGTAACTTGGCCTGTTAGGATATTTTGGAGTTAAATAGCTTTTTTTGTTCAGTGAATGTGACCTCCTAATGCTGCAAATTCCACAAATCAGCATTTTCAGTTCTTTAAAGCATATCAAATGTTTAGAAATTCTACTGTGCCTAATAATTTGGAACAGTGCATTTTGAGTTTTTATTCATTTTGGAGATTATACTGTTATCATTGGGAGGTTTCTTCAATAAAATTCGATGTATACTCTAACGGGTGATGACTTTTATTAGACTTACTGTCATTTGCACCAACCATTTTGGAAAATCCGAGAAAAATATAATTTGCATAATAATTTGGAACATGGTGTATAACCCAGGAGCAATGATGCGCTTTCCGTTCTGAGTCCTGCTACCCACCCAAACAGTACTATTCTCCCTCTTATGGGGTATTGGTGTACTCAGGAGAAATTGCACTACAAACTGTCCACTGAAGTTGGATCAGCCTGTAACTTCATTTTCCACTTTGATTTTGAGCATCATTCCAACTCCAGACTTCCATGGAATATTTCTTTATTTAGGGAACACTAAAATCCCACATCCTAGATGTCACTGAATGTAATATTCCAGGTGTAAATCTTTATTTATTACATAGTGGAACATATTGAGAACAATAAAACCTAAAAATTATCAACGTAAATCACAACCAATATCCCATGGAGATCTGGAGTTGGAATGATGCTCAAGATTAAAGTGGAAAATGAAGTTACAAGCTTATCCAACTTCAGTGGAAATGCTTCAAGAAAAGGAAATCATGCTCAGTAGTGTGTGGCTTCAAACGTGCCTGTATGACCTCCCTACAACACCTGAGCATCCTCCTGATGAGGCAGCAGATGGTCTCCTGAGGGATCTCCTCCCAGACCTGGACTAAAACATCTGCCAACTCCTGGACAGTCTGTGGTGCAAAGTGACGTTGGTGGATGGTGCGAGACATGATGTCCCAGATGTGTTCAATTGGATTCAGGTCTGGGGAATGGGTGGTCCAGTCCATAGCTTCAATGCCTTCATCTTGCAGGGACTGCTGACGCACTCCAGCCACATGAGGTCTGGCACTGTCCTGCATTAGGAGGAACCCAGGGCCAACCGCACCAGCATATGGTTTCACAAGGGGTCTGAGAATCTCATCTCGGTACCTAATGGCAGTCAGGCTACCACTGGCGAGCACATGTAGGGTTGTGTGGCCCTCCAAAAAAATGCCTTGCCACACCATTACTGACCCACTGCCAAACCGGTCATGCTGAAGGATGTTACAGGCAGATTGCTCTCCACAGCATCTGCAGACTGTCACGTCTGTCACATGTGCTCAGTGTGAAACTGCTTTTATCTGTGAAGAGCACTGGGCACCAGTGGTGAATTTGCCAATCCTGGTGTTCTGTGGCAAATGCCAAGCGTCCTGCACGGTGTTGGGCTGTGAGCATAGCCCCCATCTGTGGATGTCGGGCACTCAGACCATCCTCATGGAGTTGGTTTCTAACTGCTTGTGCAGACACATGCCCATTTGTGGCCTGCTGGAGGTCATTATGCAGGGCTCTAGCAGTCCACCTCCTGTTCCACCTTGAACAAAGGCTGAGATAGCGGTCCTGCTGTTGGGTTGTTGCCCTCCTACGGCCCCCTCAACATTTTCTAGTGTACTGGCCTGTTTCTTGGTAGCTCCTCCAGCCTCTGGACACTACGCTGATAGACACAGCAAACCTTCCTGCCATAGCTCGCATTGATGTGCCTTCCTGGATGAGCTGCACTACCTGAGCCACTTGTGTGGGTTGTAGAGTCAGTCTCACGCTACCTCGAGTGTCAAAGCACTACCAACATTCCAAATTGAACCAAAAAACATCAGCCAGAAAACATTGGTACTGAGATGTGGTCTGTGGTCCCCACCTGCAGAACCACTCCTTTATTGAGTGTGTCTTGATAATTGCCAACAGTTTCCATCTGTTGTCTATTCCATTTGCACAACAGCATGTGAAATTGATTGTCAAACAGTGTTGCTTCCTAAGTGGACAGTTTGATTTCACAGAAGTTTGATTTACTTGGAGTTATATTCTGTTGTTTAAGTGTTCCCTTTATTTTTTTGAGCAGTGTATGTATATATATACCATAGAAAATATTAAAATGTGTGTTGGGCTCCCCATGCATGTGCTGTGACAGTGAACAGCCGCGACACGTGCAGCTGTGGAGCCAGAGATCTGATCAGCCGGCGGGCTCCATTTATTCGAGTTCCCTCTGCAGCTTATTCGGCAAGAGCTAGAGCTTGCTGAATAAGCAGGGACCCGATCAAATTTGCTCAACTCTAGAGATAACCTTAAGGCCATGACTACACCTAGACTTTTTATCTTTCATTACATAAAATTGCTATGGTATAGCTATGGTATCACATTCAATAGGAATGTATTAAGTAGTTGAAATATCTGTTTAAAATGACTTTCGTCAAGCAAGTTGCTAGTAATATTTTACCTTCTGCAGTTTTTAATATTAATATATTGTTTATTCCCCCATAGAGGAAAATGAATGTGCTAGAGAAATTCTTAGATATCACATTAAACGGTTTGTTAGGGTATATTCATATGATATAATTTTGAAGTCAATTCCACTTCACATCAATTTTAATAGTAAGTCAGCATCACTGATCAAACAGACCATATTTTTCTATGTAGATTTAAAATCTGTGACAGGTAAAATATTTAAGATAATTTATTGAAGAAGACTGCATGGTAAACACAGCCGGTAGCTCAAAACTGATTAGCCCCATAAATGTTAATCAGCCTTTTATTTCTTTCATGGATTCTTTTGCAACCTTGTGTTGGAACCTATCAAGTTAATTTTACTACTGAAACTATTGGTATGTTTATATAAGTGCTAGTACAGCAATAAAATGATACCTGTCTTGTACTAATTCGATGTGCCATTGTTGAGAAATCAAGCTTTGAAGCAACGAGCAAATTAGCATGGAAGTGAAGCAGGCAGAGTGTACTAACATGCCCCAAACGCTCTTCCCTACTAATTTACATGTGTCTTCAAATCCTGATTTCTCTCTGTTATTACATCAGATTACTAGACTACAGGCATCATTTTTATTTGTTATGCACCTGTCCAAGATCAGAGCCTTGCTTCCCTCTTCCTAGTCCGCTCAGCTGTGCTCCATGTCAGGCTTAGTAGATCCCATGTGAGTACCACCTCGGGCCTACATAAGGCTCACTGAGACACACCCTTTTGTCTTGGTATTGCTTTAAGACATCTGTGTTTCTGGACCTTGGCTTGATACACACCTGTGCCGCATGCTTGTAGTTTCCTGATGTCCTCTGCCTGCTTGCAGCTTCCTAGCGTCCTCCGCCTGTCTGCGGTTTCCTGACACCTTCACCTGCCACTGGTTTCCTGATGTCCTCCACCTGCCTCTGGTTTCCTAACATCCACCGCCTACCGGCGGTTTCCTGAAATCCCCAGCCTACCTGCCTGTGTTCTCCTCAGGTATCCATGTCCCATGTGCCTTCCTGCTGTGCTGAAGCTCTTGTTCAGAACATTTAGCTTTGAGGATCTACTTTACCTGGGGAGTCTAATATTATTGTTGTACTAGGACTTGTACAAGCCTATCACTATTTTCTGTAGTAAATTAATCCTGATAGGTTCCCTTTAAAGAGGACCATCAATTGGATTTTTTTCATTTAAATTAGATAGTTACATAGGTTGAAAAAAGAGGTAGGTCCAATAAATTCAACCTTTCTTCCCCAATTTTACATTCTATGACACTGAATTTCTGCTGAGAAAAGCATCCAGCCCTTTTCATGAAGCTGTTATAGTGTCTGCCATTACTACCTTGTGTGGTAGGGCTTAATATTTAGTTGCCATAATTGCCTTTCTTCCACCTGTAATGAGTGCCCCCTGATCCGTAGTATGGTCTTTAGATTGAATGAGTCATATTTCAGTTCTTTTCCATTGACCACATATGTTTTATACATATAAATGCAATCTCTTCAAAGACATCTTTTTCCAAGATAAACAGGACCAACTTTTCCAATTTCACATCAAATGATAGGCCTTCCATCCCATAATATAATCTAGTTGCCTGACTTTGAAATGGCTCTAAATCTATCCTTTTTAAAATGTGGAGCCCAAAACTGGATCCCATATTTTGGATGAGCCCTTGAAAGTGATTTATAGAGGAGTAACAATATATTGGGATTGCAGAATTTTGTTTGCTTTTGCAGCTGCTGCCTGACACTGAGTACTGCTGCTCAGCTTACTTGTAATCAGAATACCCAAGTCCTTCTCCTGCTCTGTAGTCCCAAGTATACTTTCATTTAATGTACAGTACAGACCAAAAATTGGACACACCTTCTCATTTAAAGATTTTTCAGTATTTTCATGACTATGAAAATAGTAAATTCACACTGAAGGCATCAAAACTATGAATTAACACGTGGAATTATAT
The DNA here is from genome assembly GCF_032444005.1 of Ranitomeya imitator. Taxonomy (NCBI): domain Eukaryota; kingdom Metazoa; phylum Chordata; class Amphibia; order Anura; family Dendrobatidae; genus Ranitomeya; species Ranitomeya imitator. The sequence goes on along the minus strand of NC_091284.1, from coordinate 734,316,965 downwards.
ACTTAACAAAAAAGTGTGAAACAACTGAAAATATGTCTTATATTCTAGGTTCTTCAAAGTAGCCACCTTTTGCTTTGATGACTGCTTTGCACATTCTTGGCATTCTCTTGATGAGCTTCAAGAGTTAGTCACCGGAAATGGTTTTCACTTCATAGGTGTGCACTGTGAGGTTTAATAAGTGGGATTTATTGCCTTATAAATGGGGTTGGGACCATCAGTTGTGTTGAGCAGAAGTCTGGTGGATACACAGCTGATAGTTCTACTGAATAGACTGTTAGAATTTGTATTATGGCAAGAAAAAAGCAGCTAAGTAAAGAAAAAGGAGTGGCCATCATTACTTTAAGAAATGAAGGTCAGTCAGTCTGAAAAATTGGGAAAACTTTGAAAGTGTCCCCAAGTGCAGTGGCAAAAACTATCAAGCACTACAAAGAAACAGGCTCACAGGACGACCGCCCCAGGAAAGGAAGACCAAGAGTCACCTCTGCTTCTGAGGATAAGTTTATCCGAGTCACCGGCCTCAGAAATCGCAGGTTAACAGCAGCTCAGATTAGAGACCAGGTCAATGCCACACAGAGTTCTAGCAGCAGACACATCTCTACAACAACTGTTAAGAGGAGACTTTGTGTAGCAGGCCTTCAAGGTAAAATAGCTGCAAGGAAACCACTGCTAATGACAGGCAACAAGCAGAAGAGACTTGTTTGGGCTAAATAACACAAGGAATGGACATTAGACCAGTGGAAATCTGTGCTTTGGTCTGATGAGTCGAAATTTGAGATCTTTGGTTCCAACCACCATGTCTTTGCGACGCAGAAAAGGTGAACGGATGGACTCTACATTCCTGGTTCCCACCATGAAGCATGGAGGAGGAGGTGTGATGTGTGGGGGTGCTTGGCTCGTGACACTGTTGGGGATTTATTCAAAACTGAAGGCATACTGAACCAACATGGCTACCACAGCATCTTGCAGCGGCATGCTATTCCATCCGGTTTGCGTTTAGTTGGACCATCATTTATTTTTCAACAGGACAATGACCCCAAACACACCTTCAGGCTGTGTAAGGGCTATTTGACCAAGAAGAAGAGTGATTGGCTGGCTCGTGTTGAGTCCCGAAGGATTTGGATGCTCAACACGGTCCAGCCGGCAGGTCTTAATGATAACATCAGTTATGCCCCTTTCCTATAGTCATTGGTTTTGCTGTGGTGGCGCCATGGCGTGGTCGCTGCTTTTTAGTATTGTTTTTAAATTTTGTTTTTAACTGTGTTGTTATTTTTCAGTACTAGTTGACCCCGTGTGGTTATGTATCTGCCCGGATCAGCCCTATCCCCTGGATCAAGTCTTGGCTACCAGCAAATGAATTCATTCCTGTGACTAGGACGTCTCCAATATGAGGACCTACATGGACTTCTGCTTTCTATTTTACCATATTGTTTGGTGCATTACATATTGGTGGTAGTCCATGGATATGTGGGGGTGGGAGTGGTCTGGGTTAGCTAGATTAATAATATGTGTGTGGTTTACCGGTTAAGTAAGCAGTTTCGATTATTTGTGATTTTTCCTACTGACTCCTGTGTTGGGTCAATATTCTTGTGTAGGCTTTATATATGATGGCATTATATGTATTTTCTTTTATTTATTATTTTTCTGCTTTGTAATTTGATCTCTGTTGTAGTTACATCTTAAGCTGAATGTTATGTCCCCATAATGACATATATTTATTTCCGGTATACCTTGTGTATATTCGCCCTGTCTATAACATTCTTATTTGTGCATATCAATCATTAATGTGTGCTCTGATAAGTACTGTGCCCAGAGCGGTTTCACTGTCTATGTACTAGTGCATTATATACTTACGCCGCTAATTCCGTGCAGTCTGTCCGGCGTCATTGCGCCTGCGCATGTCCGGGTCGGCCGTTGGACGCTCTGGATCACATGGGGCCCCTGTGTTCTTCGGCGTCCTTCGGCTGTTCTCGGTGTGTGCCGGCGTTGTGGTTGCCATGACACTGTGCGGCCACTTCCGGTTCATGCTAACTTGTACTTCCGGGGTCCTTCCTTCTTAAATCCGTTGTTCACGTTCTTTGTCTGCCCCCTGACGAAGGTGTGTGCACCGAAACGCGCGTTAGGGCGGAGGCGCGTCCCCAGGAGCTTCAGTCCACATTGCGGTGGGTACGATTCGGTGGTGATTTTTTGTACAGCTGTATCATTGGATTCACTACTTACTGTGCAGATTGGCAGTCCTAGGTTTTGATATACTTTTACTCTGCACTGTCAATTTACTAGTATCCCTGGGACTGTAGCCTGTGGTGATGGCTTCCCACTCCAATGGGTCCTTGTCACATATAGCCATATTTATTTTGTTATGCTTATTTTTTAGGTTAATTTCACCATTTTGCTCATTTTTTCTGCATTATGTTCGGCAATATGTGACCATTATACTCTGTGGACTGTTTTTCCTGTGCACGTGCCTCCTGTTGTTTTCTCTGCAGTGTCCAGTCCTGTGGCGCCATGCCTTATGTCATTTTCCATACACTTGTTGTATTTTTAGATGAATAAAGTTTATATTTTTTGATGATACTTGTTTGGCCGTTAATCATCTTTTTCTCTTCGTAGTTGGTATGTTTTTGATGATAGGCCGTTTAGGTCTTGCTGTTACTAGTGGTACAGATTTCTGATTCTAATTAGTGTTACCATGCTAGTTGGCTATATTTTCTGGGTTCTTCATATTGATGTCTGTTTTCACTTTCTTGACCAAGCCAAATTTTATAATTCTGACTGCTGTCAATTTATGTGCTAATACACTTCAACGGATTCTGAGATGTTTTTTTCAGGACACATTTTACTTTTATATTAGTGGTAAATTTAGGTAGAAATTGATTTCGTTCATATGTGAAAATATGGCAATTTGGGCAAAAATGTTGCAATTCTCAAACTTTACATTTTTATATCCTTAAAAGGGTTGTCCACTACTAGGACAACCCACTTTTGATCAAAATGTTTGACCCCCATAAAATAATAAAGCTTATACTCCCCTCCTGTGACAGTGCCATTCCACCAGTGGCAGCACTCGCTCTCCTGGGGCTCCCGTTCGGTTGTTGTGACGCCGGCACCCAATCAGCACATTGTCACTGTCACCGCCTTTGGACAAATCGAACATGAAGAGGAAGTCCGGGCTGCAGCTGATCTCAGACTTTCTTTTCATGCTCAATTTGACAGGAGGTGGGGACAGTGACACTGGCGCTGATTGGGCGCTAGTGCCACGTGTCACAACAACACCACAAGAGCCCCAGGTAGAGCAAGTGCTGATACAGCAGAAATGGCGCCAGAATGGGAGATGAGTATAAACTTTATTATTTTTTGGGGACCAAGCGAGGGGAATGACAAGAAGTTGTTTGTCAAAGTAGTAGACAACGTCTTTAAACAAATTAGTCATGTTATACAAAATAATTTCTAAATAACATTTTCATTATGTCTACGTTACACCAACAACATCAACATTTTTTAAACATAATTTTTTTGTTAGGAAGTTGGAATGTAACAGCAATTTCTCATTTTTACAACAAAATTCACAATACATAAAGTCATGACCAAACGTGTTGGCACCCTTGAAATTATTCCAGAAAATTAAGAATTTATCCCAGAAAATTATTGCAATTACACATGTTTTGCTATTTACATACTTATTTCCTCTGTGTGTTTTGGAGCACAGCAAAAAAACAGAGGAAAATAAGCTACCCTCACATCAGCCATAGACTCATGCATGGCAAAGTGTGACAAATCAATAGGCAACCCTGGCACAACAACCTCATGAAAAAACTTCGACAAGCATTCAGGGTCACGGAGCGGCGTTGGAAGAAAACACGCCTGCCAGACGACTTCACAAGCTACACTTGCCTTCAAATTAGCCCTCACCTCTGCAAAACAGACCTATTTCACAAACTTGTATCTTTATTATACTACAACCCAAAACAACTGTTCAGCACATTGAACTCTCTCCTCCACCCACCACTGCTTCCTCCAACTTCCCTAATCTCTGCCGAGGACTTTGCCACCTACTTCAAAAATAAGATTGACCAAACAAGGCAAACCTTTACTGTTCCACCACCCCAACCACTCCATATACCAGACCTCTGCCCTTCCCTAATAACCTCCCTCTCCAACATCACTGAATGAGAGCTTACTCACCTCCTTTCCAAATCACACCTCACCACCTGTGCACTTGACCCCATCCCTTCCCACCTGCTCCCCAACCTCACCAACACGCTCATTCCAGCCCTAACCCATCTCTTCAACCTACTGCTATCTTCTGGTACCTTCTCCTCAGCCTTCAAACATGCCACCATCATGCCTATCCTCAAAAAGCCTAACCTTGACCCAACTGCTATGCCTAGCTATCGCCCCATATCACTGCTCCCTGTTTGCTTCCAAACTCCTTGAGCAGCATGTCCATGCTCAACTTTCTTCCCACCTCTCATCTAACTCTCTCCTTGACAACCTCCAGACTGGCTTCCACCCCCACAACTCCACCAAATCTGCTCTGACCAAAATTACTAATGACTTACTCACAGCCAAAGCTAACAGACAGTTCTCCATCCTCTTACTTCTCGACCTGTCCTCTGCCTTCGACACAGTCGACCACTGCCTACTGCTACAGATTCTTTCTTCCCTTGGCATCAAAAACCTTGCCCTGTCCTAGATTGCTTCATACCTTTCCAACTGCATATTTAGCCTTTCCCACTCCCACACTACCTCCTCATTCCACCCTCTCTCTGTTGGAGTCCCTCAAGGCTCTGTCCTGGGGCCACTACTCTTTTCCATCTATCCCCTTGGCCAAGGACAGCTCAAGTCCCATGGCTTCCAGTACCACCTGTATGCGGACGACACTCAGAACTCTCTGGCCCAGATGTCACCTCTCTGATGTCCAGAATCCCGGAGTGTCCATCAGCCATATCCTCCTTCTTTCTTCACCTCTCGCTTCCTAAAACTCAATGTAAACAAAACCAAACTCATTATCTTTCCTCCATCTCACGTATCTCCCCTACCTAACCTATCTATTATGGTAAACGGCATCACGCTCTCTCCTGCACATGAAATCTGCTGCCTCAAAGTAACTCTCGACTCTGCCCTGTCCTTCAAGTCAAGCCACACGTCCAAACTCTTGCCACCTCCTGTCGCCTCCAACTCAAAAAAATATTTCCAGAATCTGTCCCTTCCTCAGCCCTTAATCTACTAAAACTATTTTGCATGCCCTCATCATCTCCTACCTTGATTACTGCAACACCCTCCTCTGTGGCCTCCCCACTAACTCCCTTGCACCACTCCAGTCTGTCCTCAACTCTGCTGCACAACTAATCCAACTCTCTCCTTGCTACTCCCCTGTGTTTCCCCTCTGCAAATCCCTCCACTGGCTCCCAATTCCCCAACAAATCCAGTTCAAACTACGAACACTGATCTACAAAGCCATCCACAACCTGTCCCCTCCCTATATCTCTGAAGTAATCTCCCAATATCTCCCTCACGTAATCTTCGATCCTCCCAAGACCTCCTATTCTCCTCCACACTTATTCATTTCTCACACAACCGCCTCCAAGATTTCTCCCGAATATCCCCCATCCTCTGGAATTCTACGTCTCAACATGTCCAATTATCCACCACCCTCGGGTCCTTCAGATGGAACCTGAAAACCCATCTCTTCAGGAAAGCTTACAGCCCCAGATTTTACATTTTCACATAAGAAAATGGGTAAAAATTTCACCAACATTTGTCACACAATTTCTGCTGAATATAGCAGTAACCCATATGTGGCTGTGCAGTACTGCTTAGCCACACAGCGAGACTAGGGAGAGAAGGAGCAGTGAATATTGCTGAGTGTAAATTGCTAATATGCCACTGTGGTGCCATACGTTTTAGTGCCCAGTATGTTGCAGTGCTCAGGATGTTGTGCCCAGCTCACGTTTCCTGAGACATTTTTTTGGATCATATTTATCCTGTGCTCTACGCTGAGCACTTACATCGGGATTTCCATCTAATTCTCTTAATGACATGATTCCGATAAAACCCTCATTCGGATTAAACTTTCATACAGCGCTGAAACCCAATATTGATTCATGGCGTGAGGCAATGCCATTGTCACACCGTACATATATAGTGAACGCACCTCTCGCAGCACTGTACATGTATGGCGGATGCCGTGAAGGGGTTAAACCTCATATAATAAGTGTTTGCCCCTTTAGACATCTTATCCAAATGGTTTTGTGATATTGTGCCGTTAATTGAGTTCAAACTCCAATTAATGCTGCTTCATTCATTTTGGAAAAGGTTTTCATTTTCTTCTGTGCCCCTGCATTCCAAATTTATGCCCTCAGTAATATAGCTGTTCCTTTTCAACCAACTGGGCGTATACTACAGAAATTCTCTGTGGTCTTACATAGTAACATAGTTAGTAAGGCCGAAAAAAGACATTTGTCCATCCAGTTCAGCCTATATTCCATCATAATAAATCCCCAGATCTACGTCCTTCTACAGAACCTAATAATTATATGATACAATATTGTTCTGCTCCAGGAAGACATCCTGGTCTCTCTTGAACCCCTCGACTGAGTTCGCCATCACCACCTCCTCAGGCAAGCAATTCCAGATTCTCACTGCCCTAACAGTAAAGAATCCTCTTCTATGTTGGTGGAAAAACCTTCTCTCCTCCAGACGCAAAGAATGCCCCCTTGTGCCCGTCACCTTCCTTGGTATAAACAGATCCTCAGCGAGATATTTGTATTGTCCCCTTATATACTTATACATGGTTATTAGATCGCCCCTCAGTCGTCTTTTGTCTAGACTAAATAATCCTAATTTCGCTAATCTATCTGGGTATTGTAGTTTTCCCATCCCCTTTATTAATTTTGTTGCCCTCCTTTATACTCTCTCTAGTTCCATTATATCCTTCCTGAGCACCGATGCCCAAAACTGGACACAGTACTCCATGTGCGGTCTAACTAGGGATTTGTACAGAGGCAGTATAATGCTCTCATCATGTGTATCCAGACCTCTTTTAATGCACCCCATGATCCTGTTTGCCTTGGCAGCTGCTGCCTGGCACTGGCTGCTCCAGGTAAGTTTATCATTAACTAGGATCCCCAAGTCCTTCTCCCTGTCAGATTTACCCAGTGGTTTCCCGTTCAGTGTGTAATGGTGATATTGATTCCTTCTTCCCATGTGTATAACCTTACATTTATCATTGTTAAACCTCATCTGCCACCTTTCAGCCCAAGTTTCCAACTTATCCAGATCCATCTGTAGCAGAATACTATCTTCTCTTGTATTCTCTTGGTTGCGTTTTTATTGATCAGCATCAAGTTTTGTCGTATATGCTCAGTTGGTTGAAGGGAAAATCTGCACCATAATTACCCGGGGGCGTAACTTTGGAATGGAGGATCACAGAAGAAAATAAAAAAAAAAATTGTTCCAGAATTAGTGAACCAGTGCCAATTGGAGGAGACACATAATACAAAATCCAGTGCAAAGTCCTCTTTAAGTCATACTATAAAAATTCCAGGTGAAGCCTTAAGGTACCTTTACACTGAACGATATCGCTAGCGATCCGTGACGTTGCAGCGTCCTGGCTAGCGATATCGTTCAGTTTGACAGGCAGCAGCGATCAGGATCCTGCTGTGCCATCGTTGGTCGGAGCAGAAAGTCCAGAACTTTATTTAGTCGCTGGATCTCCCGCAGACATCGCTGAATCGGTGTGTGTGATGCCGATTCAGCGATGTCTTCACTGGTAACCAGGGTAAACATCGGGTTACTAAGCGCAGGGCCGCTCTTAGTAACCCGATGTTTACCCTGGTTACCAGCGTAAACGTAAAATAAAAAAAACAGTACATACTTACCTTCCGCTGTCTGTCCTCTGGCGCTGTGCTTCTCTGCACTGTGAGCGCCGGCCAGCCGGAAAGCAGAGCACAGCGGTGACGTCACCGCTGTGCTTTCCGGCTGGCGCTCACAGTCAGTGCAGAGAAGCACAGCGCCGGGGGACAGACAGCGGAATGTAAGTATGTAGTGTTTGTATTATTTTACGTTTACGCTGGTAACCAGGGTAAACATCGGGTTACTAAGCGCGGCCCTGCGCTTAGTAACCTGATGTTTACCCTGGTTACCAGGGGACTGGCATCGTTGGTTGCTGGAGAGCTGTCTGTGTGACAGCGCTCCAGCTAGTGTTGAGCGATACCGTCCGATATTTGAAAGTATCGGTATCGGATGGTATTGGCCGATATCCGAAAAATATCGGATATCGCCGATACCGATATCCGATACCAATACAAGTCAATGGGACACAAATATCAGAAGGTATCCTCTATGGTTCCCAGGGTCTGAAGGAGAGGAAACGGAAGCATGGCGGTTGCAGCGGTGACAACCAGGGCGCGTCCGAGGGTAAGTATATCAATAGTTTTTATTTTTATTCTTTATTTTACACATGAATCTTAATCCCGATACCGATTCCCGATATCACAAAAATATCGGAACTCGGTATCGGAATTCCGATACCGCAAATATCGGCCGATACCCGATACTTGCGGTATCGGAATGCTCAACACTACCAGCTAAACAGCGACGATGCTGAAGCGATCGGGATCGTTGTCTGGATCGCTGCAGCGTCGCTAAATGTGACGGTACCTTTACTCTTACAGTGCCTTAAGTGAAAGGATGAATAGGCATCTCTTGGTATGTGACACTTAAGACAAGGTTCTAATCTTGCCTTATACAAGTCAACAGTTCTTTCGTTTGGCTTCAATTTTCTTATCTATGACCTCAGAGTTTCTATTTCGCTCGTTTCCTGACTAGCACCAGCTCATCCGCTCATTCTGCCTTCTAGCAGAGCCTATCAGATTTCTGTCACATCCAATCAAAGGCCTCATCTGTACTAAATTCAGGATTACTAAAGCCATGTAAAAAGGGGAAAAAACAGCTTGGAAGAAGGAGCCATCTGAAATTCCCTGCTTCTGTGATAACAGATTTCAGCAGAGAGCCATGAACGTACAGCGAGGCTGAAATCCATCATAAAAAATCGCATTGAGTGTTACCATTTAATATGCGTGAAAGTGCATGAACAAAGAACATTATGTGCATCACGGCGAGATTAGACCTTGTGTTTCTTTAGCACTTTGACATTTGAAAGTCTCGGAGCTTTTTCTCGTATACTCACACAATCAGGACAGAAACAGATGAGTCTATTTTACTGTATCCCAATCTCTTAAGAGCTATAGCTACAGGAGGGAGATACTGTATAATTCCAAACATACCGTGGCACAACGTTCGAGCCGAGGGATAATACTTAATTTGTCATTTCGCAGCCATATGGTGAATAAGATGCTGTAACTAGTCACCATTTTTTTTTTCCTGAACTGGCTAATCATCAGTGCAGCGGTCTGTTGCACGCCGCACTCATTCTGCGCTGTCAGGATGATAAGTCGGATCACAGTTTAAACCAATTTTCAATGCATTTTGAATAGAGTCGGCTTTATCTGATAGTAAACCCGGAGAAGTGGAAAGCACAAACATCAAAGTGACATGTTAGTAAAGCGTTGGGACAATATTCATCAGGTCTAAGTGAGGAGCATTAGCGCCCCCCTTTGGCGAGAGGCTGTGAATCTGACACTATGCCCCCAGTCTGCACGGTTGTCACCTGTAATAAGGTGAGGATCAGCCTGCCAGCAGTGTACCACATACCGGGTATATTACATAGGAGAACACAGCGGCTATTCATCTCACTGCTGTCATGGAGAAAGCACCACGGCTTTGCAGCTGGTGGCCGAAAGACTGTAATTGCACGCCATGAGGGGATGTGCTCATGAAGGTCAATATGTTGGTTTTTAGTATGTAATCTTGTGGGTTCAATTTCTGTCAGAGCCATTTAGAGATATTGGAAAAACCACTTGTCTCTTTTACCTCCTGATTGTGTAGAGCCATGTGAGGAGCTGGAGGTGGTGAAGTATTTGAGTATATTTCGAGTGCCTGGCGCGTCTCTTTGTACGACCACATTTTCCATCTCGTGTTATTAAAGTCCTGTTTCTGCAAATATATGGCAATATTGGATCACAAGCAGAGGACGGGTACTGCTCCGGAGCAGCGCCCCTCTAGGTCTGTCAATGACCTCCCCTCATATATACAAAGCTCCCTGCTTGGAATATAGAATTGGACAGATCCTCCTGCTACCTTAACAAGCAGATTTGCATAAATTCTATTACCTCTGAGAAGCAGCTGGTGACTCGCGAACAAAGGAGAGATAATTACTTTATTCTAATAGAGCTTTAGCTTACAGAAAAGATCTGGGCCATCGAATGTGCTATTTTGTACAATTTGAAAAAAAAAAGACAGTACGGGAAAAACGGAGTCTGAAATGGCAAAATGTGTTCACAAAAAACTAAAATGCAAGTTCACTTTTATCTATTGTTTGGGCTGACTTTTCAATTTCCCTTGCTTGTTGCTGAAACTCAATGTTAGGAATAAATCTTTTGGAGGTCAACATATTTCTTAGGTGGTCTCTGCTTTGTTAAATCTCTTCTTACTAAAAGGGTCCATTGAAGGGGTTATCCGGTTGTGGAACAGTGCCATTTATAACTGGGCAATAAAATTATGTGCTTATGGCAAGTGACAGGTTCTCTTATAACTGGGCAATAAAATTATGTGCTTATGGCAAGTGACAGGTTCTCTTTAAATGGGTTGCCTGGTGGCGATACTCACTTACCTACATTTATCGGAATCCAACGATGCCACTTTGGGGTCTGCATTTACACCGGAAGAAAAATTAACCATTCAAGCAGCAACAAAACCACGGGGCCAAATCATTGGCAGCAAGTCATTTGACCTCAGTACCCAATCACAGGCCGCTGCAGGTCCAACCTCTGCTTGAATGGTGACGTTTCCCTTCTGGAGTAAATGCAGAGTGGTCTGTGCTGCATCTAGGTAAGTACAGGTTGGTGGGCATTGCTTTGTTTGTTGCTTTTTAATGTCTTAAGCCACTGGTAAAATTTTAAATTGGCTTGGACAACCTCTTTAAAGGAAACTTGTCAGCAGGATTATGCACAGTAACCTACAGACAGAGTCAAGTCTGTGCCGTTACACTGATTACAATGATACCTGGGTGATGAAATCCCTCTTGTGGTTGTTGTTGAACCCCTTTCTGACATCGGGCGTAATAGTACACTGATGTCGGACTCCCTCCATTTGATGTGGGCTCCAGCGGTGAGCCCACATCTTTCCCAGCACATGTAAGCTGCAGAACAGCCGCGGATGGAATCGCGATCCACCCATGGCGATTAACCAGTTAAATGCTGCTTTCAAACTCTGACAGCGGTATTTAACATGCCTTCCGGAAATCGCACCAGAAATCTGCCCATCGGTGACCCAGTCACGTGATCGCGGGTCACCGATGGGTTGGCATGAAATAAAGAGGTCTCCTGTAGTGATGAGCGAGTATACTTGTTGCTTGGGTTTTCCCAAGCATGCTCGGGTGGTCTCCGAGTATTTGTTAGTGTTCAGAGATTAAGTTTTCATCGCCGAATGATTTACAGCTAATAGCCAGCTTGATTACATGTGGGGATTCCCTAGCAACCAGGCAACCCCCACATGTACTCAGCAAGGAGTATAAGCGCTCATTACTAGTCTCCTAGAGACCTCTATGGTTGTCACTGCCGGATTGCTATGAGCGCCGCCCGGTGATCGGCAATTGTAGCATGCAAAGTAAAAAAAAAATATTTTAAAAAATATTAAAAAAGTAAAAAATATATAAAAGTTCAAATCACCCCCCTTTCGCCCCACTCAAAATAAAACAGTAAAATCAAACATACACATATTTGGTATCACCACATTCAGAATCACCCGATCTATCAACATAAAAAAAGAATTAACCCGATTGCTAAATGGCGTAGCAAGAAAAAAGTCAAAATACACCAAAATGGTATCAATAAAAACATCATCTTGGAGCACAAACAAATAAGCCCTCACCCAGCCCTAAATCAGGAAAAATGGAGATGCTACAGGTCTCAGAAAATGGCACCATTTTTTTTTTTTTTACAAAAGTTTGGATTTTTTTTTCATCACTTAAATAAAATAAGCCTAAACATGTTTGGTGTCTATCAACTGGTAATCAACTGGAGAATCATAATCGCAGGTCAGTTTTAGCATTTAGTGAACATGGTGAAATAAAAAAAGACAACTTTGGAATTGCACTTTTTTTGCAATTTCACAACACTTAGAATTTTTTTTCCTGTTTTCCAGTACATGATACGATAAAAACAATGGTGTAGTTCAAAGGGAACAACCTGTGCCACAAAAAATAAGCCTTCACATGGCCATTTTTACTGAAAAATAAAAGAATTATGGTTCTGAGGAGGGTAGCGAAAAACGAAAATGCAAAAACGGAAAATGGCCCGGGGGTTAAGGGGTTAATAATCCAAACAACCCTCTGGATGTGTGTGCAGACTATTAGGATTTTGTATGGTATAAGTATCTGGCTGTGAGATTTGCTGCTCAGCAAATTTTTGGTTCAATTTAGATAGAAAGACAAAATGATGTTCAAGGTAGAACGTGGATAGTCCTTTATTTGGGCAAATTTAGGGCAATCTTTTGAGAGAAAAGAGATCTGCATAAATGAAAGACAAGCTTTAGTCACATCAGACACAAGAAGAAATAGATCATTACAAAAATACAACAAAATTAAAATGAGCCTTAGAAGTTTGCACAACAAGAAAAAAAAGAAAGGACTGCAATGTGATGAAAAGCACTGTTGTGGTTATTTCATTGACTTTGAAGGTATGCAAGAAGAATAAATGCGTGAATATGGGGTAGTCCCAAAAAAAGGTTGTTATACCGAAATGCCTATAACATAAAAATATATGAACAACTGGAAATTACTAACAACTATATACCTGAGGAATACCTAGAGTTTCAAAATTCTAACTAAAGTAATTTTACAGAAAATAGAAAACAAGTAACCTGGCAGGCCTGCGAGGCCCCAGGTATGCGTCCGCCAGCCTTAGCTTGGGTCACCATTAGGTGATTACGGAATCCCGTCCTGGCGGACCCCTGCGCTAGTGGGAATGCATCCTTACTTTGCAATAAACTTGAAAAGTATTTTTATTTGAGTTATTCCATGATAATTGTAAAGAGGCCTAAAAGGCCCCAGGTGCGTGAATGTGTAGATTTCTATGGGTATGCGTTCTAGGGTTAATACTTTGTTACGCCACCTTTTGCTGTGATTACAGCTGCAAGTTGATCAGTTTTGTTCATTGAGAGACTGAAATTATTGCCCATTCTTTCTTGGCAAACAGCTCGAGCTCAGTGAGGTTTGATGGAGATCGTTTGTGAACAGCAGTTTTCAGCTCTTTCCACAGTTTCTCGATTGGATTGAGGTCTGGACTTTGACTTGGCCATTCTAACACCTGGATACGTTTATTTGTGAACCATTCCATTGTAGATTTTACTTTATGTTTGGGATCATTGTCTTGTTGGAAGACAAATCTCCGGCCCAGTCTCAGGTCTTTTGCAGACTCCAACAGGTTTTCTTCAAGAATGGTCCTGTATTTGGCTCCATCCATCTTCCCATCAATTTTAACCATCTTCCCTGTCCCTGCTGAAGAAAAGCAGGCCCAAACCATGATGCTGCCACCACCATGTTTGACAGTGGGGATGGTGTGTTCAGGGTGATGAGCTGTGTTGCCTTTGCGCCAATCATATCTTTTGGCATTGTTGCCAAAAAGTTCAATTTTGGTTTCATCTGACCAGAGCACCTTCTTCCACATGTTTGGTGTGTCTCCCAGGTGGCTTGCTGCAAACTTTAAACAACACTTTTTATTGATATCTTCTTGCCACCCTTCCATAAAGGCCAGATTTGTGCAGTGTACGACTGATTGTTGTCCTATGGACAGACTGTTCCACCTCAGCTGTAGATCTCTACAGCTCATCAGTTCTTCCAGAGTGATCATGGGCCTTTTGGCTGCATCTCTGATCAGTCTTCTGCTTGATTGAGATGAAAGTTTAGAGGGACAGCCGGGTCTTGGTAGATTTGCAGTGGTATGATACTCCTTCCATTTCAATATGATCGCTTGCACAGTGCTCTTTGGGATGTTTTGGAAATCATTTTGTATCCAAATCCGGCTGTAAACTTCTCCACAACAGTATCACGGACCTGCCTGTTATGTTCCTTGGTCTTCATGATGCTCTCTGTGCTTCAAACAGAACCCTGAGACTATCACAGAGCAGGTGAATTTATACAGAGACTTGATTACACACAGGTGGATTATATTTATCACAATTATGCATTTAGGACAACATTGGATTATTTAGAGATCCAAAATGAACTTCTAGAGTGAGTTTGCTGCACTGAAAGTAAAGGGGCCGAATAATATTGCACGCCACACTTTTCAGTTTTTGAATTTCCACAAAAATGTAAAATAACCAATAAATTTCATTCAACTTCACAATTGAGTTCCACTTGTTGATTGTTCACCAAAAATGTACATTTGGTATCTTTATGTTTGAAGCATGATATGTGGGAAAAGGTTGAAAAATTCCAGGGGGCCGAATACTTTCGCAAGGCACTGTAGATGCGGGTCCGGTCATATATCAAAAACAGGGCCCAGAATGCATTGTCAAGAATGGAGAAAACTATGGTAGTTCCAAAAAATGGCTTAGCGCTCTTCCAATGTCAATCCCATATTTAATGCATATACTAAAAGTCCCAGGACGGGACAACCCTTTAAACTGCCTGATAAAGTTTAGTTACTGTACAATATTTATTTAAGGTTTTATAATGCATAATGGGCGGTAATGTTGGAGAGACCCAGAAGAGGCAAGATCGTCCTTCATATAGTCTCTGTGCTGATGCGATAATGGACTCTTACCACAAAAGAGACTTTTAAAGGACTAAGATCCTTTAAAAGAAAATTATTTTGTGCAACCAAAGGTTTCAAAGGGAATCTGTCACCATGTTTTTGCTACCTCATCTGAGAGCAGAATGACGTAGGGAAAGAGTCCCTGATTCCAGTGATGTATCGCTCAGTTTACTGGTTGCAGCAGTTGTGATACAATCAGAGTTTTTAGCATGTAGCAGAGCTCAGAAATCTCCCCCGGGTCCACACCAGGTTCTGTATGTATGTTGTATATTGACTGTACGTTGCTAATCACTGCTGGGGGCAGAGTTAGCCCAGAATTTATGGGGGGCACAAGTGAGGAAGTGATAATCTCCTGCTGATAAAAGATTAATTGTTTTGAAATAACAGCACACAGCCTAATAAGTGACCAATGTCTGAAATCAGAGTCTCAGCTGCTTCATAATGCTGTCCTGGGTATTCACTTTGTGTGTTTGAGTTGATTGCTGAGCAGGTTCACATATCTTTTTCCCATTGTGACAGGGGCATTGGCCCTGTTGGTTAGGGGAAATATATGTCACATAGATTGCTATCTTCCGTGATGTGAAACCTATAAGTTACTCTCTAGAATGCTATGTGCTGAGGGGTTAACCAGCCATTAAGGGTTTGTTTGTTTTCTGAGTAGGAATAATAGATGGGAGGTGCACCTTCTCACCACGTCTCCACCTCAAGGGTGTGGTTGGGGATGTTAAATGTCCAACTGCTAAGATTTTTTGTCTCTGCTGTGTGTTTGGAGAAGGAAGTATCCAGACAGTAACTTCAGGAGGAGCTGAAGACCTATTGTGGTCTGAGCGGGCGAATCCCACATATACAGTGGGTATGGAAAGTATTCAGACCCCTTTAAATTTTTCACTCTTTGCTTCATTGCAGCCATTTGGTAAATTTATCAAAGGTAATTTTTTTCTCATTAATGTACACTCTGTACCCCATCTTGACTGAAAAAAAATGTAGAAATGTAGAAATTTTTGAAAATTTATTTAAAAAGAAAAACTGAAATATCACATGGTCATAAGTAGAGTTGAGCGACCTTGACCTTTTTAGAGTCGAGCCGGGTTTCGCGAAACCCGACTATCTCAAAAGTCGGGTCGAGTGAAATCGGCCGATTATGGCGAAAAGTCGGGATCGACCGAAACACGAAACCCAATGCAAGTCAATGGGGCAGCATAGTCGGCAGTGAGTGGGGGCCAGGAAAACACCTAGAGTGCCCATTTTAATGTCAAAACCATCCATTCTTCTTACTGAAGCTTGTCAAGCGTAATTTACCTTATAATAATTGGAAGGCATTTGAAATTGGGGGTCATTTGGCTAAAGTTGTGTGGGGTAGGGCTGGTTCAAGTAATTAGTGGGCCCAGGAAATCTGGACCACGTCACGGCAGTGGAGCAGGGAGAGGTAAGTATTTCAACTTTGCAAGTGCTGTGATCCTGAGCAAGCAGGGGGGGCCCACTTGTTGGCATTGGCATTGGCACTGGCACAGGGCCCCTAAAAGTACAGCGGTGTGTTTGCACGGCGGGGGCGCCTCCCACCGGCAGCAACACTTTTGCGTACTATGAGAGGCCCTGTGCCAGTGACGTCGCCAACTAGTATTCCTCCCCCCACCTGATGAAGGAACCTGCACTTTCATCTGCACCTTCCTCTTTGTCCCCGTGTAAGGTGGTATGGTATGCGGGAATAGCAACCTGACTTTCAGCAGGGTCACAATGTTGTTGTGTAGCATGCACGGGGAATGTTGCGTTATGGGTCAATGTACCAGCAGACTCATCTATCACTGGCTGGGCAATGGGCACGATGAAGTGGAAACACAGATATAGGCCCAAAGAATAAAGTGGGCTAAATGCAGTTCAAAATTGGTAACACAGGAATAACCAGGGGGCATTGCAGTGGAGGACAACTGGAATGAGAGGCTGACACAGAGAGTAGGGCCAAATCAGTAAGTAGTCGAAATGCAGTTCAAAATTGGCAACCGTAGTAAACAGGCGGCACAGCTTTGTTCAGTGGAGGAGAACAGCAAGGAGTGGCAGACACCGATAGTAGGCCCCAACCCAACTAGTAGGCCAAATGCAGTCTAACATTAACAACTACTTAACGAGAGCCTGAAAATGGAATTTCAGGACAGGAAACCAGGAGAACAGCAAGGAGTGGCAGACACCGATAGTAGGCCCCAAACCAACTAGTACGCCAAATGCAGTTGTTCCATTTAACCACAATTTAATGAGAGCCTGAAGATAGAAGCTCAGGAAAGGCAACCTGGGGAACACCTTGGAGTGTAACACACCATCTCTCTCCACCCCATACCCATTTTGTAGGCCTAATGCAGTGTACTTTTCTACAACTACTAAACGAGAGTCGGAAGACCGAAGCAATGGCAAGGAAACCTGGGGAACACCTTGGAGTGTAACACACCATCTCTCTCCACCCCATACCCAATTTGTAGGCCTAATGCAGTGTAGTTTCCAAGAACTACTAAACGAGAGCCGGAAGATCGAAGCTCAGGAAAGGCAACCTGGGGAACACCTTGGAGTGTAACACACCCTCTCTCTACACCCCATACCCAATTTGAAGGCCTAATGCAGTGTAGTTTCCAAGAACTACTAAACGAGAGCCGGAAGATCGAAGCTCAGGAAAGGCAACCTGGGGAACACCTTGGAGTGGAACACACCATCTCTCTACACCCCATACCCAATTTGAAGGCCTAATGCAGCGTAGTTTCCAACAACTACTAAACGAGAGCCGGAAGATCGAAGCTCAGGAAAGGCAACCTGGGGAACACCTTGGAGTGTAACACAACGTCTCTCTACACCACGGAAGGGCTGATTCTTAGGAAGGAAGGCTGATGGAAATAAGCATTGCGCGTCCGAGGGTGATTATATTCTTATTAGGTATATACTCACCCTCGGACGCGCCCTGCTTCTTTATTTGGAATGAATGTTTATTTGCAATGTGGTGTTGACTTTCTCTATTATTTTGGTAATTAATGATTTTATTATTTTCATTGTTTTGCATCTTCTCGGCAATAATATAAAGAAGACGCGACAGGACAACACTCGGTGGATGCCATATCTGTGTTTTCAATATAAAAAACCTTTCAGTTAACTACTTGCAGGATAAAGTAATTGTAGCTGGTGGCCATTTTTAGTACTGTACCAGATTTTAGTTGTGTGTTTGTTTTTAATGTTAAAATGTCTGCATTTGATATCTCACCAGTATTTTCTTTTTTATAAGCAAAATACTTTTTTTTTTATTTTATGATGTTGGTTCAAGGGGTACACGGGCAGCAGTAGACAGGTCAGTGGAGGCCTAGTGGAAGGAGGGACCGCAGACAGGCTTCGAAGCCCTAACATAATAAATTGGGCTGCCTGTAGGCAATTTAAAATTGGTTCCAGGGGAACACGGGCAGCAGTAGACAGGTCAGTGGAGGCCTAGAGGAAGGAGGGACCGCAGATGCGCCAATGTTTCCCCCATACCAAATTTGTAGGCCTAATGCAGTGTAGTTTCCAACAACTACTAAACGAGAGCCGGAATATCGAAGCTCAGGAAAGGCAACCTGGGGAACACCTTGGAGTGTAACACACCCTCTCTCTACACCCCATACCCAATTTGAAGGCCTAATGCAGTGTAGTTTCCAAGAACTACTAAACGAGAGCCGGAAGATCGAAGCTCAGGAAAGGCAACCTGGGGAACACCTTGGAGTGTAACACACCCTCTCTCTACACCCCATACCCAATTTGAAGGCCTAATGCAGCGTAGTTTCCAACAACTACTAAACGAGAGCCGGAAGATCGAAGCTCAGGAAAGGCAACCTGGGGAACACCTTGGAGTGTAACAAACCCTCTCTCTACACCCCATACCCAATTTGTAGGCCTAATGCAGCGTAGTTTCCGACAACTACTAAACGAGAGCCGGAAGATCGAAGCTCAGGAAAGGCAACCTGGGGAACACCTTGGAGTGTAACACACCCTCTCTCTACACCCCATACCCAATTTGAAGGCCTAATGCAGTGTAGTTTCCAAGAACTACTAAATGAGAGCCGGAAGATCGAAGCTCAGGAAAGACAACCTGGGGAACACCTTGAAGTGTAACACAACGTCTCTCTACACCACGGAAGGGCTGATTCTTAGGAAGGAAGGCTGTTGGAAATAAGCATTGCGCGTCCGAGGGTGATTATATTCTTATTAGGTATATACTCACCCTCGGACGCGCCCTGCTTCTTTATTTGGAATGAATGTTTATTTGCAATGTGGTGTTGACTTTCTCTATTATTTTGGTAATTAATGATTTTATTATTTTCATTGTTTTGCATCTTCTCGGCAATAATATAAAGAAGACGCGACAGGACAACACTCGGTGGATGCCATATCTGTGTTTTCAATTTAAAAAACCTTTCAGTTAAATACTTGCAGGATAAAGTAATTGTAGCTGGTGGCCATTTTTAGTACTGTACCAGATTTTAGTTGTGTGTTTGTTTTTAATGTTAAAATGTCTGCATTTTGATATCTCACCAGTATTTTCTTTTTTATAAGCAAAATACTTTTTTTTTTATTTTATGATGTTGGTTCAAGGGGTACACGGGCAGCAGTAGACAGGTCAGTGGAGGCCTAGTGGAAGGAGGGACCGCAGACAGGCTTCGAAGCCCTAACATAATAAATTGGGCTGCCTGTAGGCAGTTTAAAATTGGTTCCAGGGGAACACGGGCAGCAGTAGACAGGTCAGTGGAGGCCTAGTGGAAGGAGGGACCGCAGACAGGCTTCGGAGCCCTAACATAATAAATTGGGCTGCCTGTAGGCAATTTAAAATTGGTTCCAGGGGAACACGGGCAGCAGTAGACAGGTAAGTGGAGGCCTAGTGGAAGGAGGGACCGCAGACAGGCTTCGAAGGCCTAACATAATAAAATGGGCTGGCTGTAGGCAATTTAAAATTGGTTCCAGGGGAACACGGGCAGCAGTAGACAGGTCAGTGGAGGCCTAGTGGAAGGAGGGACCGCAGACAGGCTTCGAAGGCCTAACATAATAAAATGGGCTGGCTGTAGGCAATTTAAAATTGGTTCCAGGGGAACACGGGCAGCAGTAGACAGGTAAGTGGAGGCCTAGTGGAAGGAGGGACCGCAGACAGGCTTCGAAGGCCTAACATAATAAATTGGGCTGCCTGTAGGCAATTTAAAATTGGTTCCAGGGGAACACGGGCAGCAGTAGACAGGTAAGTGGAGGCCTAGTGGAAGGAGGGACCGCAGACAGGCTTCGAAGGCCTAACGTAATAAAATGGGCTGGCTGTAGGCAATTTACAATTGGTTCCATGGGAACACGGGCAGCAGTAGACAGGTCAGTGGAGGCCTAGTGGAAGGAGTGACGGCAGACAGGCATCAAAGACCTAACATCATAACATTGGGCTGTTGGCAATTTAAAATTGGTTCCAGGGGTACACGGGCAAAAGTGGTCTGGTCAGTGGAAGTCTAGTGGAAGGAGTGACGGCAGACAGGCATCAAAGGCCTAACATAATAACATTTGGCTGTTGGCAATTTAAAATTGGTTCCAGGGGTACACGGGCAACAGTGGTCTGGTCAGTGGAAGTCTAGTGGAAGGAGCGACGGCAGACAGGCTAAGAAGGCCTAACATAACAAAATTGGGCTGGCTGTAGGCAAGTTTAAATTGGTTCCAGGGGAACACGGCCAGCAGTGGCCTGGTCAGTGTAGTAGTTGTAGAAAGAACGGACCGCAGACAGGCTTCGAAGGCCTAACATAACAAAAATGTCAAAACAATGGTATTGTCAGTGCCAGGCATTGAAGGATGTCAGCGCATAGACTAAACATTGGTGAAGCTGTGAGAGATAATTTTGCTAGTGGTAGAGCACTGTTTGAGCTGGGGGGGAACTGTCTTGTGGCCGGCGGTACAGGCCCAGGGCCCCTCATATTACAATGGTGTGTCTGACGTTGGGTGCGCACCACCACCGCCAGAGACACTTTATTGTACTATGAGGGACCCAGTGGCAGTGCCGTCGACCAAAAGCGGGCACACCCACCTCTTCAGACAAACAGCACTCTCACGGGTGCTGGCGCAAAGTGGCGATACCACGGCCCCGTGTGGGGAGTTTGGCCATTTTGTTAGGAGTAAACATGTCGTATGCTGGACAATCAGGTGCAGAAAATTACGAGATTGGAAAAGTCATTCAGAAGAGTCCACAGGCAAGACCTTTTCATAGGAAAGTTAGGTGTCAGCCGGGCAAGGTGGGGCAAAAGATTTCGAAATCCAGTTGTGGTTCATTTTAATGAAGGTTAGATCATCTACATTTTGGGTAGCCAGACGAGTCCTTTTTTCAGTTAGTATTGAACCTGCAGCACTGAATACTCTTTCTGATAGGACACTAGCTGCCGGGCAAGCAAGCTCCTGCAATGCATATTCTGCCAATTCTGGCCAGGTGTCTAATTTGGATGCCCAGTAATCAAATGGGAATGACGGTTGAGGGAGAACGTCGATAAGGGATGAAAAATAGTTTGTAACCATACTGGACAAATGTTGTCTCCTGTCACTTTGAATTGATGCTGCAGTACCTGTTCTGTCTGCGGTCATAGCAAAATCACTCCACAACCTGGTCAGAAAACCCCTCTGGCCAACGCCACTTCTGATTTCTGCCCCTCTAACACCTCTGGTCTGCTGGTCCCTGGAGCTCGTGTGAGAACGATCACGGGCGCTGTGTGCAGGGAATGCCAGAAGCAAACGGTCAACAAGAGTTGATTGTTTTGTTGCTAATATTAGTTCCAAGTTCTCATGTGGCATAATATTTTGCAATTTGCCTTTATAGCGAGGATCAAGGAGGCAGGCCAACCAGTAATCGTCATCGTTCATCATTTTTGTAATGCGTGTGTCCCTTTTGAGGATACGCAAGGCATAATCCGCCATGTGGGCCAAAGTTCCAGTTGTCAAATCTGCGGTTGTGCTTGGTTGAGGGGCAGTTGCAGGCAAATCTACGTCACTTGTGTCCCTCAAAAAACCAGAACCCGCCCTTGCCACGCCACCAATTTCCAATGACCCCGGGAAAGCTTCCTCATTAAAAATATACTCATCCCCATCATCCTCCTCATCCTCCACCTCCTCGTCCTGTACACTGCCCTGACCAGACAATGGCTGACTGTCATCAAGGCTTTCCTCTTCCTCTGGTGCAGACGCCTGATCCTTTATGTGCGTCAAACTTTGCATCAGCAGACACATTAGGGGGATGCTCATGCTTATTATGGCGTTGTCTGCACTAACCAGCCGTGTGCATTCCTCAAAACACTGAAGGACTTGACACATGTCTTGAATCTTCAACCACTGCACACCTGACAACTCCATGTCTGCCATCCTACTGCCTGCCCGTGTATGTGTATCCTCCCACAAAAACATAACAGCCCGCCTCTGTTCGCACAGTCTCTGAAGCATGTGCAGTGTTGAGTTCCACCTTGTAACAACGTCTATGATTAGGCGATGCTGGGGAAGGTTCAAAGAACGCTGATAGGTCTGCATACGGCTGGAGTGTACAGGCGAACGGCGGATATGTGTGCAAAGTCCACGCACTTTGAGGAGCATGTCGGATAACCCCGGATAACTTTTCAGGAAGCACTGCACCACCAGGTTTAAGGTGTGAGCCAGGCAAGGAATGTGTTTCAGTTGGGAAAGGGAGATGGCAGCCATGAAATTCCTTCCGTTATCACTCACTACCTTGCCTGCCTCAAGATCTACAGTGCCCAGCCACGACTGCGTTTCTTGCTGCAAGAACTCGGACAGAACTTCCGCGGTGTGTCTGTTGTCGCCCAAACACTTCATAGCCAATACAGCCTGCTGACGTTTGCCAGTAGCTGCCCCATAATGGGAGACCTGGTGTGCAACAGTGGCAGCTGCGGATGGAGTGGTTGTGCGACTGCGGTCTGTGGACGAGCTCTCGCTTCTGCAGGAGGACGAGGAGGAGGAGGAGGAGGAGGGGGTGCGAACGGCTACAGCCAACTGTTTCCTAGACCGTGGGCTAGGCAGAACTGTCCCAAACTTGCTGTCCCCTGTGGACCCTGAATCCACCACATTTACCCAGTGTGCCGTGATGGACACGTAACGTCCCTGGCCATGCCTACTGGTCCATGCATCTGTTGTCAGGTGCACCTTTGTGCTCACAGATTGCCTGAGTGCATGGACGATGCGCTCTTTAACATGCTGGTGGAGGGCTGGGATGGCTTTTCTGGAAAAAAAGTGTCGACTGGGTAGCTCGTAGCGTGGTACAGCGTAGTCCATCAGGTCTTTGAAAGCTTCGCTTTCAACTAACCGGTAGGGCATCATCTCTAACGAGATTAGTCTAGCTATGTGGGCGTTCAAACCCTGTGTACGCGGATGCGAGGCTAAGTACTTCCGTTTTCTAACCATAGTCTCATGTAGGGTGAGCTGGACTGGAGAGCTGGAGATCGTGGAACTAGCGGGGGTGCCGGTGGACATGGCAGACTGAGAGACGGTGGGAGATGGTATTGTTGCCGCCGGTGCCCTAGATGCAGTGTTTCCTACTACGAAACTGGAGATTCCCTGACCCTGACTGCTTTGGCCTGGTAAAGAAACCTGCACAGATACTGCAGGTGGTGCAGAAAATGGTGGCCCTACACTGCCGGAAGGGATGTTGCGTTGATGAGTAGCTTCATTGGCCGAGGGTGCTACAACCTTAAGGTACGTTTGGTAGTTAGTCCAAGCTTGCAAATGCATGGTGGTTAAATGTCTATGCATGCAACTTGTATTGAGACTTTTCAGATTCTGCCCTCTGCTTAAGGTAGTTGAACATTTTTGACAGATTACTTTGTGCTGATCAATTGGATGTTGTTTAAAAAAAATGCCAGACTGCACTCTTTCTAGCATCGGATACCTTTTCAGGCATTGCAGACTGAGCTTTAACCGGATGGCCACGCTGTCCTCCAACAGGTTTTGACTTTGCCACGCGTTTTGGCCAAGATACGGGCCCGGCAGATGGAACCTGTTGCGATGTTGATGCCTGCTGCGGCCCCTCCTCCTCCGCTTCAGAACTGCTGCCGCCTGCACCCTGTTCCCCCAATGGCTGCCAATCGGGGTCAAGAACTGGGTCATCTATTACCTCTTCTTGTAGCTCGTGTGCAACTTCGTCTGTGTCACCGTGTCGGTCGGTGGTATAGCGTTCGTGATGGGGCAACATAGTCTCATCAGGGTCTGATTCTTGATCAGCACCCTGCGAGGGCAATGTTGTGGTCTGAGTCAAAGGACCAGCATAGTAGTCTGGCTGTGGCTGTGCATCAGTGCACTCCATGTCAGATTCAACTTGTAATGGGCATGGACTGTTAACTGCTTCACTTTCTAAGCCAGGGACGGTATGTGTAAAGAGCTCCATGGAGTAACCCGTTGTGTCGCCTGCTGCATTCTTCTCTGTTGTTGTTTTTGCTGAAGAGGACAAGGAAGCGACTTGTCCCTGACCGTGAACATCCACTAACGACGCGCTGCTTTTACTTTTACCAGTTTCACGAGAGGAGGCAAAAGAGCTAGAGGCTGAGTCAGCAAGATAAGCCAAAACTTGCTCTTGATGCTCCGGCTTTAAAAGCGGTTTTCCTACTCCTAGAAAAGGGAGGGTTCGAGGCCTTGTGTAGCCAGACGACGAACCTGGCTCCACAGCTCCAGACTTAGGTGCAATATTTTTTTTCCCACGACCACCTGATGCTCCACCACTACCACTACCCTCATTACCAGCTGACAATGAACGCCCCCGGCCACGACCTCTTCCACCAGACTTCCTCATTGTTTTAAAAACGTTACCAAACGAACGGTATTTGTTGCTGTCACACAACTTACACGGTGAGCTATAACTTCAGTATGATTTAGCTACCCCTTTACAGGTGGGTGAGACCACAACGAAAATCAGCCACAATGTTACACACTCTGTTGTTGTTGGCAACAAATGAGATGGCACACACGCAGGACTGTCACTGAAGCGCAAATGTAAATATTTATCTCCCACTGATTTGTGTTTGTTTTTTTTAAAAGGGAGACTTCAGGAAAAAAAAAAATTAAAAAAAAATTATTTTTTACAGAAGAATTTATAAAACAAATAAAATGAAATGATTGTTTCAGGGAGAATTTAGGAAAAAAAAAAAAAAAAAGGCTTTGTAGGGCCCACTGAGTGAGAGAGGACGCACACAGGAGTCAGGAGTGGCACACAAGCCCAGAGGCCAATATTAATCTCCCACTGATTGATTTAGTTATTTTTTTTGGTAGATTTTGGAACCCAAATCAAGCAAAAAAATTAATAGGCTTTCTATGGCCCACAATTGGGGAGAGAGAGAGAGATGGCACACCCAGGAGTCAAGACTGGCACACAAGCAGAAGGGGCAATATGAATCTCCCACAGATTTTTTTTTTTTTTTTTTTCAGGGAGACTTTAGAGAAAAAAAAATACAAAAAAAATGATTTTTTTCAGGAATAATTTAGAAACCAAAGAAAATAAAATGATTTTTTCAGGGAGAATTTAGAAAACAAATAAAACAAAAAATAGGCTTTCTAGGGCCCACTGAGTGACAGATGACGCTCACAGGAGTCAGGAGTGGCACACAAGCCCAGAGGCCAATATTAATCTCCCACTGATTGATTTAGTGATTTTTTTTTGGTAGATTTTGGAACCCAAATCAAGCAAAAAAATTAATAGGCTTTCTATGGCCCACTATTTGTGAGAGAGATGGCACGCTCAGGACTGGCACACAAGCCCAGAGGCCAATATTAATCTCCCATTTTTTTTTTTTCCAGGGAAAATTTATAAACCCAATAAAAAAAATAATAATAAATAGGCTTTCTATGGCCCACTATCTGAGAGAGAGAGATGGCACGCTTAGGACTGGCACACAAGCCCAAAGGCCAATATTAATCTCCCACTGATTGATTGATTGATTTTTTCAGGTAGAATTATGAACCCAAATCAACCAAAAAAATAAATAGGCTTTCTATGGCCCACTATTTGTGAGAGAGATGGCACGCTCAGGACTGGCACACAAGCCCAGAGGCCAATATTTAATCTCCCACTTTTTTTTTTTTCCAGGGAAAATTTATAAACCCAATAAAATAATAAAAAAATAGGCTTTCTATGGCCCACTATCTGAGAGAGAGAGAGATGGCACGCTTAGGACTGGCACACAAGCCCAAAGGCCAATATTAATCTCCCACTGATTGATTTAATGATTTTTTCAGGTAGAATTTAGAACCCAAATCAAGCAAAAAAATTAATAGGCTTTCTATGGCCCACTGAGTGAGAGATGGCACACACAGGAGTAAGGAGTGGCACACAAGCCCTGAGGCCAATATTTTTCTCCCACTGATTGATTGATTGATTTTTTCAGGTAGAATTATGAACCCAAATCAACCAAAAAAATAAATAGGCTTTCTATGGCCCACTATTTGTGAGAGAGATGGCACGCTCAGGACTGGCACACAAGCCCAGAGGCCAATATTAATCTCCCATTTTTTTTTTTTTCCAGGGAAAATTTATAAACCCAATAAAAAAAATAATAATAAATAGGCTTTCTATGGCCCACTATCTGAGAGAGAGAGATGGCACGCTTAGGACTGGCACACAAGCCCAAAGGCCAATATTAATCTCCCACTGATTGATTGATTGATTTTTTCAGGTAGAATTATGAACCCAAATCAACCAAAAAAATAAATAGGCTTTCTATGGCCCACTATTTGTGAGAGAGATGGCACGCTCAGGACTGGCACACAAGCCCAGAGGCCAATATTAATCTCCCACTTTTTTTTTTTTCCAGGGAAAATTTATAAACCCAATAAAATAATAAAAAAATAGGCTTTCTATGGCCCACTATCTGAGAGAGAGAGAGATGGCACGCTTAGGACTGGCACACAAGCCCAAAGGCCAATATTAATCTCCCACTGATTAATTTATTGATTTTTTCAGGTAGAATTTAGAACCCAAATCAAGCAAAAAAAATTAATAGGCTTTCTATGGCCCACTGAGTGAGAGATGGCACACACAGGAGTAAGGAGTGGCACACAAGCCCTGAGGCCAATATTTTTCTCCCACTGATTGATGTTGTGATTTTTTCTGGTAGATTTTGGAACCCAAATCAAGCAAAAAAATAAATAGGCTTTCTATGGCCCACTGAGTGAGAGATGACACAGACAGAGATGGCACTCTAGCAGAAATGTCAATCTTAATCTCCCACAAAAAAAAAAAAAAAAAAAAAGGAACTGTCCTTCAATTACTATCTCCCTGCAGTAATCTCAGCCAGGTATGGCAGGCAGCAATAAGGAGTGGACTGATGCACAAATTAAATAAAGAGTGTGGACAAACAAACAAGATAGCTGTGCAGAAAGGAAGGAACAAGAGGATTTGTGCTTTGAAAAAAGCAGTTGGTTTGCACAGCGGCGTACACACAGCAATGCAGCTATCAGGGAGCCTTCTAGGGCAGCCCAATGAGCTACAGCGCTGAGGACAAAAAAAAAAAAAGGAGCTTCCACTGTCCCTGCACACCGAAGGTGGTGTTGGGCAGTGGAAATCGCTACAGCACAAGCGGTTTTGTGGTTAATGGACCCTGCCTAACGCTATCCCTGCTTCTGACGAAGCGGCAGCAACCTCTCCCTAAGCTCAGATCAGCAGCAGTAACATGGCGGTCGGCGGGAACTCCCCTTTATAGCCCCTGTGACGCCGCAGACAGCAAGCCAATCACTGCAATGCCCTTCTCTAAGATGATGGGGACCAGGACCTATGTCATCACGCTGCCCACACTCTGCGTTTACCTTCATTGGCTGAGAAATGGCGCTTTTCGCGTCATTGAAACGCGACTTTGGCGCGAAAGTCGCGTACCGCATGGCCGACCACGCACAGGGGTCGGATCGGGTTTCATGAAACTCGACTTCGCCAAAAGTCGGCGACTTTTGAAAATGTTCGACCCGTTTCGCTCAACCCTAGTCATAAGTATTCAGACCCTTTGCTCAGACACTCATTTTTAAGTCACATGCTGTCCATTTCCTTGTGATCCTTCTTGAGTTGGTTCTACTCCTTCATTGGAGTCCAGCTGTGTTTAATTAAACTGATAGGACTTGATTTGGAAAGGCGCACACCTGTCTATATAAGACCTCACAGCTCACAGTGCATGTCAGACCAAATGAGAATCATGAGGTCAAAGAAACCGGCCAAGGAGCTCAGAGACAGAATTGTGGAAATGCACAGATCTGGCCAAGGTTACAAAATAATTTCTGCCATACTCAAGGTTGCTAAGATCACAGTAGCCTCCATAATCCTTAAGTGGAAGAAGTTTGGGACCACCAGAAGTCTTCCGACACTCCCTGACAGAAGTTATGTCGTTTACCCATGTTATGTAAATAAAAGCTTATAACCTGACGTTAAATTCATCCATTGGTTGTATAAATTATTCTTTTGAAAGCTGAAACCCTTCGAAATGTGGTTTAGATTAAGAAAATAAATTGGCATCAATGCAGAAATATTGATCAGTTAATGGACACAGAATGGTCAGATTTTGGCAAGACAAAAGTTTTGTCGCCCACAGAAAGTAATGTGATATTCAAACAAATAATTAACTTAGAATACAAATATATGTTGCATAACATTGGTGCATGAAGTTGTGGAGCTATTAGAGTCATATTTAATATTTTGTGTGACTTCCATGAGCTTGAAGGACTGCATCCATGCGGTTCAACAATGATTCATACAATTTATTAATGAAGTCATCAGGAATAGCAAAGAATGCAGTCTTACATGCCTCCCAGAGTACATCTAGATTCTTTGGTTTTGTCTTCCAAGCTTCCTCTTTCATCCTACCTCAAACATGTTGTGAATTCTGTTGTCGAGCTCTCTCCTGTGGTCGTGAATGGTACTTCGGCGAGTTCTGTCTATGGGTGTTATGAAAGGTAATTCAGTACCATAATGGACATAGAGGTCAGCGCACATACAGTGACCTGGCAATAACCCAAAAAACAAGAACGAGCTCTGAGACGTGGGAACTCTGTTGACCGCAATCCCTAATCCTCTCCAACCACACTAAAGGCAGCCGTGGATTGCGCCTAACGCTCCCTATGCAACTCGGCACGGCCTGAGAAACTAGCTAGCCTGAAGATAGAAAATAAGCCTACCTTGCCTCAGAGAAATACCCCAAAGGAAAAGGCAGCCCCCACATATAATGACTCTGAGTTAAGATGAAAAGATAAACGTAGAGATGAAATAGATTTAGCAAAGTGAGGCCCAACTTTCTGAACAGAGCGAGGATAGGAAAGGTAACTTTGCGGTCAACACAAAACCCTACAAAAACCACGCAAAGGGGGCAAAAAGACCCTCCGTACCGAACTAACGGCACGGAGGTACACCCTCTGCGTCCCAGAGCTTCCAGCAAGCAGAAAAAAAACAAATAGACAAGCTGGACAGAAAAAAACAGCAAACAAATAGCAAAGAGAAACTTAGCTATGCAGAGCAGCAGGCTGCAGGAACGATCCAGGAGGAAACAGGTCCAACACTAGAACATTTCAAAAACCTGACCTGCACATCCAAACATAGACTGAGTGTGAACAGGTGCTGAACCCAGAGTCGCCAACTCGTATATAGTTAAATAAATAGGGCAGCACACTGCAGCGCCAAAACATGCAAACTTGAAAAAACGAAATTTGAACTGCATTACTGCACTAGAAATATGAAAAATGAGAGCTTTTAGCGCACAAAAATGGCCAATTTTATGTGTACCTCGTAGCCACGTTAAGGCATCTCTCTTATACGAGGTCCTACGCTTGACCTACCTCACTGAGAATAAACGTCTCCATCTGAATGGGTACATGTGAAACCTCTTCTTGGACTCAAATTCTCTCTCTATGTGGAGGGGTATTGGACCTACTATAATTAAAACACCTGAAGCTAGGAGGCGGGGAGTGCACGATCAGAAGGCTAGAGAATACATTTCAAAAACCTGACCTGCACATCCAAACATAGACTGAGTGTGAACAGGTGCTGAACCCAGAGTCGCCAACTCGTATATAGTTAAATAAATAGGGCAGCACACTGCAGCGCCAAAACATGCAAACTTGAAAAAACGAAATTTGAACTGCATTACTGCACTAGAAATATGAAAAATGAGAGCTTTTAGCGCACAAAAATGGCCAATTTTATGTGTACCTCGTAGCCACGTTAAGGCATCTCTCTTATACGAGGTCCTACGCTTGACCTACCTCACTGAGAATAAACGTCTCCATCTGAATGGGTACATGTGAAACCTCTTCTTGGACTCAAATTCTCTCTCTATGTGGAGGGGTATTGGACCTACTATAATTAAAACACCTGAAGCTAGGAGGCGGGGAGTGCACGATCAGAAGGCTAGAGAATACATTTCAAAAACCTGACCTGCACATCCAAACATAGACTGAGTGTGAACAGGTGCTGAACCCAGAGTCGCCAACTCGTATATAGTTAAATAAATAGGGCAGCACACTGCAGCGCCAAAACATGCAAACTTGAAAAAACGAAATTTGAACTGCATTACTGCACTAGAAATATGAAAAATGAGAGCTTTTAGCGCACAAAAATGGCCAATTTTATGTGTACCTCGTAGCCACGTTAAGGCATCTCTCTTATACGAGGTCCTACGCTTGACCTACCTCACTGAGAATAAACGTCTCCATCTGAATGGGTACATGTGAAACCTCTTCTTGGACTCAAATTCTCTCTCTATGTGGAGGGGTATTGGACCTACTATAATTAAAACACCTGAAGCTAGGAGGCGGGGAGTGCACGATCAGAAGGCTAGAGAATACATTTCAAAAACCTGACCTGCACATCCAAACATAGACTGAGTGTGAACAGGTGCTGAACCCAGAGTCGCCAACTCGTATATAGTTAAATAAATAGGGCAGCACACTGCAGCGCCAAAACATGCAAACTTGAAAAAACGAAATTTGAACTGCATTACTGCACTAGAAATATGAAAAATGAGAGCTTTTAGCGCACAAAAATGGCCAATTTTATGTGTACCTCGTAGCCACGTTAAGGCATCTCTCTTATACGAGGTCCTACGCTTGACCTACCTCACTGAGAATAAACGTCTCCATCTGAATGGGTACATGTGAAACCTCTTCTTGGACTCAAATTCTCTCTCTATGTGGAGGGGTATTGGACCTACTATAATTAAAACACCTGAAGCTAGGAGGCGGGGAGTGCACGATCAGAAGGCTAGAGAATACATTTCAAAAACCTGACCTGCACATCCAAACATAGACTGAGTGTGAACAGGTGCTGAACCCAGAGTCGCCAACTCGTATATAGTTAAATAAATAGGGCAGCACACTGCAGCGCCAAAACATGCAAACTTGAAAAAACGAAATTTGAACTGCATTACTGCACTAGAAATATGAAAAATGAGAGCTTTTAGCGCACAAAAATGGCCAATTTTATGTGTACCTCGTAGCCACGTTAAGGCATCTCTCTTATACGAGGTCCTACGCTTGACCTACCTCACTGAGAATAAACGTCTCCATCTGAATGGGTACATGTGAAACCTCTTCTTGGACTCAAATTCTCTCTCTATGTGGAGGGGTATTGGACCTACTATAATTAAAACACCTGAAGCTAGGAGGCGGGGAGTGCACGATCAGAAGGCTAGAGAATACATTTCAAAAACCTGACCTGCACATCCAAACATAGACTGAGTGTGAACAGGTGCTGAACCCAGAGTCGCCAACTCGTATATAGTTAAATAAATAGGGCAGCACACTGCAGCGCCAAAACATGCAAACTTGAAAAAACGAAATTTGAACTGCATTACTGCACTAGAAATATGAAAAATGAGAGCTTTTAGCGCACAAAAATGGCCAATTTTATGTGTACCTCGTAGCCACGTTAAGGCATCTCTCTTATACGAGGTCCTACGCTTGACCTACCTCACTGAGAATAAACGTCTCCATCTGAATGGGTACATGTGAAACCTCTTCTTGGACTCAAATTCTCTCTCTATGTGGAGGGGTATTGGACCTACTATAATTAAAACACCTGAAGCTAGGAGGCGGGGAGTGCACGATCAGAAGGCTAGAGAATACATTTCAAAAACCTGACCTGCACATCCAAACATAGACTGAGTGTGAACAGGTGCTGAACCCAGAGTCGCCAACTCGTATATAGTTAAATAAATAGGGCAGCACACTGCAGCGCCAAAACATGCAAACTTGAAAAAACGAAATTTGAACTGCATTACTGCACTAGAAATATGAAAAATGAGAGCTTTTAGCGCACAAAAATGGCCAATTTTATGTGTACCTCGTAGCCACGTTAAGGCATCTCTCTTATACGAGGTCCTACGCTTGACCTACCTCACTGAGAATAAACGTCTCCATCTGAATGGGTACATGTGAAACCTCTTCTTGGACTCAAATTCTCTCTCTATGTGGAGGGGTATTGGACCTACTATAATTAAAACACCTGAAGCTAGGAGGCGGGGAGTGCACGATCAGAAGGCTAGAGAATACATTTCAAAAACCTGACCTGCACATCCAAACATAGACTGAGTGTGAACAGGTGCTGAACCCAGAGTCGCCAACTCGTATATAGTTAAATAAATAGGGCAGCACACTGCAGCGCCAAAACATGCAAACTTGAAAAAACGAAATTTGAACTGCATTACTGCACTAGAAATATGAAAAATGAGAGCTTTTAGCGCACAAAAATGGCCAATTTTATGTGTACCTCGTAGCCACGTTAAGGCATCTCTCTTATACGAGGTCCTACGCTTGACCTACCTCACTGAGAATAAACGTCTCCATCTGAATGGGTACATGTGAAACCAATTCTTGGACTCAAATTCTCTCTCTATGTGGAGGGGTATTGGACCTACTATAATTAAAACACCTGAAGCTAGGAGGCGGGGAGTGCACGATCAGAAGGCTAGAGAATACATTTCAAAAACCTGACCTGCACATCCAAACATAGACTGAGTGTGAACAGGTGCTGAACCCAGAGTCGCCAACTCGTATATAGTTAAATAAATAGGGCAGCACACTGCAGCGCCAAAACATGCAAACTTGAAAAAACGAAATTTGAACTGCATTACTGCACTAGAAATATGAAAAATGAGAGCTTTTAGCGCACAAAAATGGCCAATTTTATGTGTACCTCGTAGCCACGTTAAGGCATCTCTCTTATACAAGGTCCTACGCTTGACCTACCTCACTGAGAATAAACGTCTCCATCTGAATGGGTACATGTGAAACCTCTTCTTGGACTCAAATTCTCTCTCTAGCTTCAGGTGTTTTAATTATAGTAGGTCCAATACCCCTCCACATAGAGAGAGAATTTGAGTCCAAGAAGAGGTTTCACATGTACCCATTCAGATGGAGACGTTTATTCTCAGTGAGGTAGGTCAAGCGTAGGACCTCGTATAAGAGAGATGCCTTAACGTGGCTACGAGGTACACATAAAATTGGCCATTTTTGTGCGCTAAAAGCTCTCATTTTTCATATTTCTAGTGCAGTAATGCAGTTCAAATTTCGTTTTTTCAAGTTTGCATGTTTTGGCGCTGCAGTGTGCTGCCCTATTTATTTAACTACATACGAGTTGGCGACTCTGGGTTCAGCACCTGTTCACACTCAGTCTATGTTTGGATGTGCAGGTCAGGTTTTTGAAATGTATTCTCTAGCCTTCTGATCGTGCATTCCCCGCCTCCTAGCTTCAGGTGTTTTAATTATAGTAGGTCCAATACCCCTCCACATAGAGAGAGAATTTGAGTCCAAGAAGAGGTTTCACATGTACCCATTCAGATGGAGACGTTTATTCTCAGTGAGGTAGGTCAAGCGTAGGACCTCGTATAAGAGAGATGCCTTAACGTGGCTACGAGGTACACATAAAATTGGCCATTTTTGTGCGCTAAAAGCTCTCATTTTTCATATTTCTAGTGCAGTAATGCAGTTCAAATTTCGTTTTTTCAAGTTTGCATGTTTTGGCGCTGCAGTGTGCTGCCCTATTTATTTAACTATATACGAGTTGGCGACTCTGGGTTCAGCACCTGTTCACACTCAGTCTATGTTTGGATGTGCAGGTCAGGTTTTTGAAATGTATTCTCTAGCCTTCTGATCGTGCACTCCCCGCCTCCTAGCTTCAGGTGTTTTAATTATAGTAGGTCCAATACCCCTCCACATAGAGAGAGAATTTGAGTCCAAGAAGAGGTTTCACATGTACCCATTCAGATGGAGACGTTTATTCTCAGTGAGGTAGGTCAAGCGTAGGACCTCGTATAAGAGAGATGCCTTAACGTGGCTACGAGGTACACATAAAATTGGCCATTTTTGTGCGCTAAAAGCTCTCATTTTTCATATTTCTAGTGCAGTAATGCAGTTCAAATTTCGTTTTTTCAAGTTTGCATGTTTTGGCGCTGCAGTGTGCTGCCCTATTTATTTAACTATATACGAGTTGGCGACTCTGGGTTCAGCACCTGTTCACACTCAGTCTATGTTTGGATGTGCAGGTCAGGTTTTTGAAATGTATTCTCTAGCCTTCTGATCGTGCACTCCCCGCCTCCTAGCTTCAGGTGTTTTAATTATAGTAGGTCCAATACCCCTCCACATAGAGAGAGAATTTGAGTCCAAGAAGAGGTTTCACATGTACCCATTCAGATGGAGACGTTTATTCTCAGTGAGGTAGGTCAAGCGTAGGACCTCGTATAAGAGAGATGCCTTAACGTGGCTACGAGGTACACATAAAATTGGCCATTTTTGTGCGCTAAAAGCTCTCATTTTTCATATTTCTAGTGCAGTAATGCAGTTCAAATTTCGTTTTTTCAAGTTTGCATGTTTTGGCGCTGCAGTGTGCTGCCCTATTTATTTAACTATATACGAGTTGGCGACTCTGGGTTCAGCACCTGTTCACACTCAGTCTATGTTTGGATGTGCAGGTCAGGTTTTTGAAATGTATTCTCTAGCCTTCTGATCGTGCACTCCCCGCCTCCTAGCTTCAGGTGTTTTAATTATAGGGGGTCCAATACCCCTCCACATAGAGAGAGAATTTGAGTCCAAGAAGAGGTTTCACATGTACCCATTCAGATGGAGACGTTTATTCTCAGTGAGGTAGGTCAAGCGTAGGACCTCGTATAAGAGAGATGCCTTAACGTGGCTACGAGGTACACATAAAATTGGCCATTTTTGTGCGCTAAAAGCTCTCATTTTTCATATTTCTAGTGCAGTAATGCAGTTCAAATTTCGTTTTTTCAAGTTTGCATGTTTTGGCGCTGCAGTGTGCTGTCCTATTTATTTAACTATATACGAGTTGGCGACTCTGGGTTCAGCACTTGTTCACACTCAGTCTATGTTTGGATGTGCAGGTCAGGTTTTTGAAATGTATTCTCTAGCCTTCTGATCGTGCACTCCCCGCCTCCTAGCTTCAGGTGTTTTAATTATAGTAGGTCCAATACCCCTCCACATAGAGAGAGAATTTGAGTCCAAGAAGAGGTTTCACATGTACCCATTCAGATGGAGACGTTTATTCTCAGTGAGGTAGGTCAAGCGTAGGACCTCGTATAAGAGAGATGCCTTAACGTGGCTACGAGGTACACATAAAATTGGCCATTTTTGTGCGCTAAAAGCTCTCATTTTTCATATTTCTAGTGCAGTAATGCAGTTCAAATTTCGTTTTTTCAAGTTTGCATGTTTTGGCGCTGCAGTGTGCTGCCCTATTTATTTAACTATATACGAGTTGGCGACTCTGGGTTCAGCACCTGTTCACACTCAGTCTATGTTTGGATGTGCAGGTCAGGTTTTTGAAATGTATTCTCTAGCCTTCTGATCGTGCACTCCCCGCCTCCTAGCTTCAGGTGTTTTAATTATAGTAGGTCCAATACCCCTCCACATAGAGAGAGAATTTGAGTCCAAGAAGAGGTTTCACATGTACCCATTCAGATGGAGACGTTTATTCTCAGTGAGGTAGGTCAAGCGTAGGACCTCGTATAAGAGAGATGCCTTAACGTGGCTACGAGGTACACATAAAATTGGCCATTTTTGTGCGCTAAAAGCTCTCATTTTTCATATTTCTAGTGCAGTAATGCAGTTCAAATTTCGTTTTTTCAAGTTTGCATGTTTTGGCGCTGCAGTGTGCTGCCCTATTTATTTAACTATATACGAGTTGGCGACTCTGGGTTCAGCACCTGTTCACACTCAGTCTATGTTTGGATGTGCAGGTCAGGTTTTTGAAATGTATTCTCTAGCCTTCTGATCGTGCACTCCCCGCCTCCTAGCTTCAGTTGTTTTAATTATAGTAGGTCCAATACCCCTCCACATAGAGAGAGAATTTGAGTCCAAGAAAAGGTTTCACATGTACCCATTCAGATGGAGACGTTTATTCTCAGTGAGGTAGGTCAAGCGTAGGACCTCGTATAAGAGAGATGCCTTAACGTGGCTACGAGGTACACATAAAATTGGCCATTTTTGTGCGCTAAAAGCTCTCATTTTTCATATTTCTAGTGCAGTAATGCAGTTCAAATTTCGTTTTTTCAAGTTTGCATGTTTTGGCGCTGCAGTGTGCTGCCCTATTTATTTAACTATATACGAGTTGGCGACTCTGGGTTCAGCACCTGTTCACACTCAGTCTATGTTTGGATGTGCAGGTCAGGTTTTTGAAATGTATTCTCTAGCCTTCTGATCGTGCACTCCCCGCCTCCTAGCTTCAGGTGTTTTAATTATAGTAGGTCCAATACCCCTCCACATAGAGAGAGAATTTGAGTCCAAGAAGAGGTTTCACATGTACCCATTCAGATGGAGACGTTTATTCTCAGTGAGGTAGGTCAAGCGTAGGACCTCGTATAAGAGAGATGCCTTAACGTGGCTACGAGGTACACATAAAATTGGCCATTTTTGTGCGCTAAAAGCTCTCATTTTTCATATTTCTAGTGCAGTAATGCAGTTCAAATTTCGTTTTTTCAAGTTTGCATGTTTTGGCGCTGCAGTGTGCTGCCCTATTTATTTAACTATATACGAGTTGGCGACTCTGGGTTCAGCACCTGTTCACACTCAGTCTATGTTTGGATGTGCAGGTCAGGTTTTTGAAATGTATTCTCTAGCCTTCTGATCGTGCACTCCCCGCCTCCTAGCTTCAGGTGTTTTAATTATAGTAGGTCCAATACCCCTCCACATAGAGAGAGAATTTGAGTCCAAGAAGAGGTTTCACATGTACCCATTCAGATGGAGACGTTTATTCTCAGTGAGGTAGGTCAAGCGTAGGACCTCGTATAAGAGAGATGCCTTAACGTGGCTACGAGGTACACATAAAATTGGCCATTTTTGTGCGCTAAAAGCTCTCATTTTTCATATTTCTAGTGCAGTAATGCAGTTCAAATTTTGTTTTTTCAAGTTTGCATGTTTTGGCGCTGCAGTGTGCTGCCCTATTTATTTAACTATATACGAGTTGGCGACTCTGGGTTCAGCACCTGTTCACACTCAGTCTATGTTTGGATGTGCAGGTCAGGTTTTTGAAATGTATTCTCTAGCCTTCTGATCGTGCACTCCCCGCCTCCTAGCTTCAGGTGTTTTAATTATAGTAGGTCCAATACCCCTCCACATAGAGAGAGAATTTGAGTCCAAGAAGAGGTTTCACATGTACCCATTCAGATGGAGACGTTTATTCTCAGTGAGGTAGGTCAAGCGTAGGACCTCGTATAAGAGAGATGCCTTAACGTGGCTACGAGGTACACATAAAATTGGCCATTTTTGTGCGCTAAAAGCTCTCATTTTTCATATTTCTAGTGCAGTAATGCAGTTCAAATTTCGTTTTTTCAAGTTTGCATGTTTTGGCGCTGCAGTGTGCTGCCCTATTTATTTAACTATATACGAGTTGGCGACTCTGGGTTCAGCACCTGTTCACACTCAGTCTATGTTTGGATGTGCAGGTCAGGTTTTTGAAATGTATTCTCTAGCCTTCTGATCGTGCACTCCCCGCCTCCTAGCTTCAGGTGTTTTAATTATAGTAGGTCCAATACCCCTCCACATAGAGAGAGAATTTGAGTCCAAGAAAAGGTTTCACATGTACCCATTCAGATGGAGACGTTTATTCTCAGTGAGGTAGGTCAAGCGTAGGACCTCGTATAAGAGAGATGCCTTAACGTGGCTACGAGGTACACATAAAATTGGCCATTTTTGTGCGCTAAAAGCTCTCATTTTTCATATTTCTAGTGCAGTAATGCAGTTCAAATTTCGTTTTTTCAAGTTTGCATGTTTTGGCGCTGCAGTGTGCTGCCCTATTTATTTAACTATATACGAGTTGGCGACTCTGGGTTCAGCACCTGTTCACACTCAGTCTATGTTTGGATGTGCAGGTCAGGTTTTTGAAATGTATTCTCTAGCCTTCTGATCGTGCACTCCCCGCCTCCTAGCTTCAGGTGTTTTAATTATAGTAGGTCCAATACCCCTCCACATAGAGAGAGAATTTGAGTCCAAGAAGAGGTTTCACATGTACCCATTCAGATGGAGACGTTTATTCTCAGTGAGGTAGGTCAAGCGTAGGACCTCGTATAAGAGAGATGCCTTAACGTGGCTACGAGGTACACATAAAATTGGCCATTTTTGTGCGCTAAAAGCTCTCATTTTTCATATTTCTAGTGCAGTAATGCAGTTCAAATTTCGTTTTTTCAAGTTTGCATGTTTTGGCGCTGCAGTGTGCTGCCCTATTTATTTAACTATATACGAGTTGGCGACTCTGGGTTCAGCACCTGTTCACACTCAGTCTATGTTTGGATGTGCAGGTCAGGTTTTTGAAATGTATTCTCTAGCCTTCTGATCGTGCACTCCCCGCCTCCTAGCTTCAGGTGTTTTAATTATAGTAGGTCCAATACCCCTCCACATAGAGAGAGAATTTGAGTCCAAGAAGAGGTTTCACATGTACCCATTCAGATGGAGACGTTTATTCTCAGTGAGGTAGGTCAAGCGTAGGACCTCGTATAAGAGAGATGCCTTAACGTGGCTACGAGGTACACATAAAATTGGCCATTTTTGTGCGCTAAAAGCTCTCATTTTTCATATTTCTAGTGCAGTAATGCAGTTCAAATTTAGTTTTTTCAAGTTTGCATGTTTTGGCGCTGCAGTGTGCTGCCCTATTTATTTAACTATATACGAGTTGGCGACTCTGGGTTCAGCACCTGTTCACACTCAGTCTATGTTTGGATGTGCAGGTCAGGTTTTTGAAATGTATTCTCTAGCCTTCTGATCGTGCACTCCCCGCCTCCTAAATTCAGGTGTTTTAATTATAGTAGGTCCAATACCCCTCCACATAGAGAGAGAATTTGAGTCCAAGAAGAGGTTTCACATGTACCCATTCAGATGGAGACGTTTATTCTCAGTGAGGTAGGTCAAGCGTAGGACCTCGTATAAGAGAGATGCCTTAACGTGGCTACGAGGTACACATAAAATTGGCCATTTTTGTGCGCTAAAAGCTCTCATTTTTCATATTTCTAGTGCAGTAATGCAGTTCAAATTTCGTTTTTTCAAGTTTGCATGTTTTGGCGCTGCAGTGTGCTGCCCTATTTATTTAACTATATACGAGTTGGCGACTCTGGGTTCAGCACCTGTTCACACTCAGTCTATGTTTGGATGTGCAGGTCAGGTTTTTGAAATGTATTCTCTAGCCTTCTGATCGTGCACTCCCCGCCTCCTAGCTTCAGGTGTTTTAATTATAGTAGGTCCAATACCCCTCCACATAGAGAGAGAATTTGAGTCCAAGAAGAGGTTTCACATGTACCCATTCAGATGGAGACGTTTATTCTCAGTGAGGTAGGTCAAGCGTAGGACCTCGTATAAGAGAGATGCCTTAACGTGGCTACGAGGTACACATAAAATTGGCCATTTTTGTGCGCTAAAAGCTCTCATTTTTCATATTTCTAGTGCAGTAATGCAGTTCAAATTTCGTTTTTTCAAGTTTGCATGTTTTGGCGCTGCAGTGTGCTGCTCTATTTATTTAACTATATACGAGTTGGCGACTCTGGGTTCAGCACCTGTTCACACTCAGTCTATGTTTGGATGTGCAGGTCAGGTTTTTGAAATGTATTCTCTAGCCTTCTGATCGTGCACTCCCCGCCTCCTAGCTTCAGGTGTTTTAATTATAGTAGGTCCAATACCCCTCCACATAGAGAGAGAATTTGAGTCCAAGAAGAGGTTTCACATGTACCCATTCAGATGGAGACGTTTATTCTCAGTGAGGTAGGTCAAGCGTAGGACCTCGTATAAGAGAGATGCCTTAACGTGGCTACGAGGTACACATAAAATTGGCCATTTTTGTGCGCTAAAAGCTCTCATTTTTCATATTTCTAGTGCAGTAATGCAGTTCAAATTTCGTTTTTTCAAGTTTGCATGTTTTGGCGCTGCAGTGTGCTGCCCTATTTATTTAACTATATACGAGTTGGCGACTCTGGGTTCAGCACCTGTTCACACTCAGTCTATGTTTGGATGTGCAGGTCAGGTTTTTGAAATGTATTCTCTAGCCTTCTGATCGTGCACTCCCCGCCTCCTAGCTTCAGGTGTTTTAATTATAGTAGGTCCAATACCCCTCCACATAGAGAGAGAATTTGAGTCCAAGAAGAGGTTTCACATGTACCCATTCAGATGGAGACGTTTATTCTCAGTGAGGTAGGTCAAGCGTAGGACCTCGTATAAGAGAGATGCCTTAACGTGGCTACGAGGTACACATAAAATTGGCCATTTTTGTGCGCTAAAAGCTCTCATTTTTCATATTTCTAGTGCAGTAATGCAGTTCAAATTTCGTTTTTTCAAGTTTGCATGTTTTGGCGCTGCAGTGTGCTGTCCTATTTATTTAACTATATACGAGTTGGCGACTCTGGGTTCAGCACTTGTTCACACTCAGTCTATGTTTGGATGTGCAGGTCAGGTTTTTGAAATGTATTCTCTAGCCTTCTGATCGTGCACTCCCCGCCTCCTAGCTTCAGGTGTTTTAATTATAGTAGGTCCAATACCCCTCCACATAGAGAGAGAATTTGAGTCCAAGAAGAGGTTTCACATGTACCCATTCAGATGGAGACGTTTATTCTCAGTGAGGTAGGTCAAGCGTAGGACCTCGTATAAGAGAGATGCCTTAACGTGGCTACGAGGTACACATAAAATTGGCCATTTTTGTGCGCTAAAAGCTCTCATTTTTCATATTTCTAGTGCAGTAATGCAGTTCAAATTTCGTTTTTTCAAGTTTGCATGTTTTGGCGCTGCAGTGTGCTGCCCTATTTATTTAACTATATACGAGTTGGCGACTCTGGGTTCAGCACCTGTTCACACTCAGTCTATGTTTGGATGTGCAGGTCAGGTTTTTGAAATGTATTCTCTAGCCTTCTGATCGTGCACTCCCCGCCTCCTAGCTTCAGGTGTTTTAATTATAGTAGGTCCAATACCCCTCCACATAGAGAGAGAATTTGAGTCCAAGAAGAGGTTTCACATGTACCCATTCAGATGGAGACGTTTATTCTCAGTGAGGTAGGTCAAGCGTAGGACCTCGTATAAGAGAGATGCCTTAACGTGGCTACGAGGTACACATAAAATTGGCCATTTTTGTGCGCTAAAAGCTCTCATTTTTCATATTTCTAGTGCAGTAATGCAGTTCAAATTTCGTTTTTTCAAGTTTGCATGTTTTGGCGCTGCAGTGTGCTGCCCTATTTATTTAACTATATACGAGTTGGCGACTCTGGGTTCAGCACCTGTTCACACTCAGTCTATGTTTGGATGTGCAGGTCAGGTTTTTGAAATGTATTCTCTAGCCTTCTGATCGTGCACTCCCCGCCTCCTAGCTTCAGTTGTTTTAATTATAGTAGGTCCAATACCCCTCCACATAGAGAGAGAATTTGAGTCCAAGAAAAGGTTTCACATGTACCCATTCAGATGGAGACGTTTATTCTCAGTGAGGTAGGTCAAGCGTAGGACCTCGTATAAGAGAGATGCCTTAACGTGGCTACGAGGTACACATAAAATTGGCCATTTTTGTGCGCTAAAAGCTCTCATTTTTCATATTTCTAGTGCAGTAATGCAGTTCAAATTTCGTTTTTTCAAGTTTGCATGTTTTGGCGCTGCAGTGTGCTGCCCTATTTATTTAACTATATACGAGTTGGCGACTCTGGGTTCAGCACCTGTTCACACTCAGTCTATGTTTGGATGTGCAGGTCAGGTTTTTGAAATGTATTCTCTAGCCTTCTGATCGTGCACTCCCCGCCTCCTAGCTTCAGGTGTTTTAATTATAGTAGGTCCAATACCCCTCCACATAGAGAGAGAATTTGAGTCCAAGAAGAGGTTTCACATGTACCCATTCAGATGGAGACGTTTATTCTCAGTGAGGTAGGTCAAGCGTAGGACCTCGTATAAGAGAGATGCCTTAACGTGGCTACGAGGTACACATAAAATTGGCCATTTTTGTGCGCTAAAAGCTCTCATTTTTCATATTTCTAGTGCAGTAATGCAGTTCAAATTTCGTTTTTTCAAGTTTGCATGTTTTGGCGCTGCAGTGTGCTGCCCTATTTATTTAACTATATACGAGTTGGCGACTCTGGGTTCAGCACCTGTTCACACTCAGTCTATGTTTGGATGTGCAGGTCAGGTTTTTGAAATGTATTCTCTAGCCTTCTGATCGTGCACTCCCCGCCTCCTAGCTTCAGGTGTTTTAATTATAGTAGGTCCAATACCCCTCCACATAGAGAGAGAATTTGAGTCCAAGAAGAGGTTTCACATGTACCCATTCAGATGGAGACGTT
Organism: Ranitomeya imitator; assembly: GCF_032444005.1. Lineage (NCBI taxonomy): Eukaryota > Metazoa > Chordata > Amphibia > Anura > Dendrobatidae > Ranitomeya > Ranitomeya imitator. The sequence continues at coordinate 734,274,328 of NC_091284.1, read as the reverse complement.
TATTCTCAGTGAGGTAGGTCAAGCGTAGGACCTCGTATAAGAGAGATGCCTTAACGTGGCTACGAGGTACACATAAAATTGGCCATTTTTGTGCGCTAAAAGCTCTCATTTTTCATATTTCTAGTGCAGTAATGCAGTTCAAATTTTGTTTTTTCAAGTTTGCATGTTTTGGCGCTGCAGTGTGCTGCCCTATTTATTTAACTATATACGAGTTGGCGACTCTGGGTTCAGCACCTGTTCACACTCAGTCTATGTTTGGATGTGCAGGTCAGGTTTTTGAAATGTATTCTCTAGCCTTCTGATCGTGCACTCCCCGCCTCCTAGCTTCAGGTGTTTTAATTATAGTAGGTCCAATACCCCTCCACATAGAGAGAGAATTTGAGTCCAAGAAGAGGTTTCACATGTACCCATTCAGATGGAGACGTTTATTCTCAGTGAGGTAGGTCAAGCGTAGGACCTCGTATAAGAGAGATGCCTTAACGTGGCTACGAGGTACACATAAAATTGGCCATTTTTGTGCGCTAAAAGCTCTCATTTTTCATATTTCTAGTGCAGTAATGCAGTTCAAATTTCGTTTTTTCAAGTTTGCATGTTTTGGCGCTGCAGTGTGCTGCCCTATTTATTTAACTATATACGAGTTGGCGACTCTGGGTTCAGCACCTGTTCACACTCAGTCTATGTTTGGATGTGCAGGTCAGGTTTTTGAAATGTATTCTCTAGCCTTCTGATCGTGCACTCCCCGCCTCCTAGCTTCAGGTGTTTTAATTATAGTAGGTCCAATACCCCTCCACATAGAGAGAGAATTTGAGTCCAAGAAAAGGTTTCACATGTACCCATTCAGATGGAGACGTTTATTCTCAGTGAGGTAGGTCAAGCGTAGGACCTCGTATAAGAGAGATGCCTTAACGTGGCTACGAGGTACACATAAAATTGGCCATTTTTGTGCGCTAAAAGCTCTCATTTTTCATATTTCTAGTGCAGTAATGCAGTTCAAATTTCGTTTTTTCAAGTTTGCATGTTTTGGCGCTGCAGTGTGCTGCCCTATTTATTTAACTATATACGAGTTGGCGACTCTGGGTTCAGCACCTGTTCACACTCAGTCTATGTTTGGATGTGCAGGTCAGGTTTTTGAAATGTATTCTCTAGCCTTCTGATCGTGCACTCCCCGCCTCCTAGCTTCAGGTGTTTTAATTATAGTAGGTCCAATACCCCTCCACATAGAGAGAGAATTTGAGTCCAAGAAGAGGTTTCACATGTACCCATTCAGATGGAGACGTTTATTCTCAGTGAGGTAGGTCAAGCGTAGGACCTCGTATAAGAGAGATGCCTTAACGTGGCTACGAGGTACACATAAAATTGGCCATTTTTGTGCGCTAAAAGCTCTCATTTTTCATATTTCTAGTGCAGTAATGCAGTTCAAATTTCGTTTTTTCAAGTTTGCATGTTTTGGCGCTGCAGTGTGCTGCCCTATTTATTTAACTATATACGAGTTGGCGACTCTGGGTTCAGCACCTGTTCACACTCAGTCTATGTTTGGATGTGCAGGTCAGGTTTTTGAAATGTATTCTCTAGCCTTCTGATCGTGCACTCCCCGCCTCCTAGCTTCAGGCGTTTTAATTATAGTAGGTCCAATACCCCTCCACATAGAGAGAGAATTTGAGTCCAAGAAGAGGTTTCACATGTACCCATTCAGATGGAGACGTTTATTCTCAGTGAGGTAGGTCAAGCGTAGGACCTCGTATAAGAGAGATGCCTTAACGTGGCTACGAGGTACACATAAAATTGGCCATTTTTGTGCGCTAAAAGCTCTCATTTTTCATATTTCTAGTGCAGTAATGCAGTTCAAATTTCGTTTTTTCAAGTTTGCATGTTTTGGCGCTGCAGTGTGCTGCCCTATTTATTTAACTATATACGAGTTGGCGACTCTGGGTTCAGCACCTGTTCACACTCAGTCTATGTTTGGATGTGCAGGTCAGGTTTTTGAAATGTATTCTCTAGCCTTCTGATCGTGCACTCCCCGCCTCCTAGCTTCAGGTGTTTTAATTATAGTAGGTCCAATACCCCTCCACATAGAGAGAGAATTTGAGTCCAAGAAGAGGTTTCACATGTACCCATTCAGATGGAGACGTTTATTCTCAGTGAGGTAGGTCAAGCGTAGGACCTCGTATAAGAGAGATGCCTTAACGTGGCTACGAGGTACACATAAAATTGGCCATTTTTGTGCGCTAAAAGCTCTCATTTTTCATATTTCTAGTGCAGTAATGCAGTTCAAATTTCGTTTTTTCAAGTTTGCATGTTTTGGCGCTGCAGTGTGCTGCCCTATTTATTTAACTATATACGAGTTGGCGACTCTGGGTTCAGCACCTGTTCACACTCAGTCTATGTTTGGATGTGCAGGTCAGGTTTTTGAAATGTATTCTCTAGCCTTCTGATCGTGCACTCCCCGCCTCCTAGCTTCAGGTGTTTTAATTATAGTAGGTCCAATACCCCTCCACATAGAGAGAGAATTTGAGTCCAAGAAGAGGTTTCACATGTACCCATTCAGATGGAGACGTTTATTCTCAGTGAGGTAGGTCAAGCGTAGGACCTCGTATAAGAGAGATGCCTTAACGTGGCTACGAGGTACACATAAAATTGGCCATTTTTGTGCGCTAAAAGCTCTCATTTTTCATATTTCTAGTGCAGTAATGCAGTTCAAATTTCGTTTTTTCAAGTTTGCATGTTTTGGCGCTGCAGTGTGCTGCTCTATTTATTTAACTATATACGAGTTGGCGACTCTGGGTTCAGCACCTGTTCACACTCAGTCTATGTTTGGATGTGCAGGTCAGGTTTTTGAAATGTATTCTCTAGCCTTCTGATCGTGCACTCCCCGCCTCCTAGCTTCAGGTGTTTTAATTATAGTAGGTCCAATACCCCTCCACATAGAGAGAGAATTTGAGTCCAAGAAGAGGTTTCACATGTACCCATTCAGATGGAGACGTTTATTCTCAGTGAGGTAGGTCAAGCGTAGGACCTCGTATAAGAGAGATGCCTTAACGTGGCTACGAGGTACACATAAAATTGGCCATTTTTGTGCGCTAAAAGCTCTCATTTTTCATATTTCTAGTGCAGTAATGCAGTTCAAATTTCGTTTTTTCAAGTTTGCATGTTTTGGCGCTGCAGTGTGCTGCCCTATTTATTTAACTTTATTCAACACTAGAACATTGACTGGAGGCCAGGATCAAAGCACTAGGTGAAGTTAAATAGAGCAGCACCTAACGACTTCACCACATCACCTGAGGAAGGAAACTCAGAAGCCGCAGTACCACTTTCCTCCACCAACGGAAGCTCACAGAGAGAACCAGCCAAAGTACCACTTGTGACCACAGGAGGGAGCTCTGCCACAGAATTCACAACATGTGGGCTCCCTCTGGTGGCTATGAGTGAAGCTGCGGCTTCTGAGGTTCCTTACACAGGTGACGTGGTTTATCCTTTGGTTGGCTGCTCTATTTAACTCCTCTCAGATCGTTACTCCATGCCAGCTGTCAATGTTTTTGCATTTGTTCAGTTCCCTCCTGGATCTCTCTGGTGACCTGCCTTCTCCTACAGAAGCTAAAGGAACCATCACACTGAGCAACCCTGCAGCGATACCAACAACGATCCGGATCGCTGCAGCGTCGCTGTTTGGTCGCTGGAGAGCTGTCACACATACAGCTCTCCTGCGACCAACGAACCTGAGTTCCCCGGGTAACCGGGGTAAACATCAGGTTACTAAGCGCAGGGCCGCACTTAGTAACCCGATGTTTACTCTGGTTACCATCGTTAAAGTAAAAAAAACAACCACTACATACTTACCTACCGCTGTCTGTCTCCGGCGCTGTGCTTCTCTGCTCTGGCTGTGAGCGCCGGGCAGCCGGAAAGCAGAGCGGTGACGTCACCGTTGTGCTTTCTGGCCGCTGTGCTCACAGCCAGTGCAGGAGGAGTGCAGAGAAGCAGAGCACCAGGGGACAGACAGCGGTAGGTAAGTATGTAGTGGTTGTTTTTTTTACTTTAACGATGGTAACCAGAGTAAACATCGGGTTACTAAGCGCGGCCCTGCGCTTAGTAACCCGATGTTTACCCTGGTTACCAGTGAAGACATCGCTGAATCGGCATCACACACGCCGATTCAGCGATGTCAGCGGAAGATCCAGCGACGAAACAAAGTTCTGGACTTTCTTCCCCGACCAGCGATATCACAGCAGGGGCCTGATCGCTGCTGCCTGTCACACTGGACGATATCGCTAGCCAGGACGCTGCAACGTCACGGATCGCTAGCGATATCGTCTAGTGTGACGGTACCTTTAGTTCCTGATAGTTATTATTTGTTCTTTGTTTTCTTGTCCAGCTGGTTTTCATGATTTTGTCTTGCTAGCTGGAAGCTCTGGGATGCAGAGTGGTCCCTCCGCACCGTGAGTCGGTGCGGAGGTCTTTTTTGCACACTCTGCGTGGTCTTTTGTAGGTTTTTGTGCTGATCGCAAAGTTACCTTTCCTATCCTCTGTCTATTTAGTAAGTCTGGCCTCCCTTTGCTGAAACCTGTTTCATTTCTGCGTTTGTGACTTTCATCTTTACTCACAGTCAATATATGTGGGGGGCTTCCTTTACCTTTGGGGAATTTCTCTGAGGCAAGGTAGGCTTTATTTTCCATCTCTAGGGCTAGATAGTTCTTAGGCTGTGACGAGGTGCCTAGGTATGGTCAGGAGCGCTCCACGGCTATTTCTAGTGTGTGTGATAGGATTAGGGCTTGCGGTCAGCAGAGCTCCCACATCCCAGAGCTCGTCCTGTATGAGGTTTAACTATCAGGTCATTCCGGGTGCTCCTAACCACCAGGTCATAACAAAACATGCTCAATGATGTTCATGCCTGGTGACTTGGCTGGCCAGTCCTTGAGCACCTTGATCTTTTTTGCCTGGAGGAACTTTGTTGTAGAGATGGATGTATGAGATGGAGCACCATCCTGCTGCAGAATTTGACCCCTTTTATGATTTAGAATATAAGAGGTAGCTAATACTACTTGATATTTTAGGCTATTGATATTGCCTTCCACCTTGCAAATGTTTCGCAGACACCCCCATACTGAATGTATCCTCAGACCATGATCTTTCCACCACCAAATTTAACTGTTTTCTGGGTGTATTTTGGATCCATATGGGCTACAGTAGGTCTCCTGCAGTATTTGCGGCAGCTGTGGTGTGTAATTCTACCGAAGATTCATCAGAGAAATCCACCTTCTGCCACTTTTCCAGCATCCATCTGTTTAGCAGGCTGTGGGACTTTACAAATGCCACATGTTTTTTTTATTTGCCTTTTGTTTAGTTCTGGCTTCTGGGCACTGATTCGAACATGGAGGCCATTTCGAGACAGATTCCTACAAACTGTTCTAGTTGACACAGAGACTTGAGGTGACCAGGCCTGTTGGAGCTCTGCTGCAGTAGAAGAGGAGCTTGCTTTGGATTTTGTAACCAACAAACTTTCTTCCTGAGCAGTTGTCTTGCGGGGTCTACCGGACCTGGACTTGTCAAACACATGTCCATTCTCTTCAAATCTTTTTTTAATTCTTTGTACTTGATGCTGAGACACATTAAAGGTGCCAGCCACCTCTGCAGTGGATCTGGTCTTCAGCCTCTTGATAATCCAGGCTTTGGTCGCAGGGTGGATTTTTGGTATGTTGTCAGAGCTCAAGTTGCAGTTCAAGTGAAGGTCTGGGGTGCTGGGTTTCTTTTTATACACACACTAATTAACCGATCATTTACTGAGCACAGGTGAGGATGTAAACTAGGATTGGGTGCATTATATGACCAGGCGACAAAACTTTTGTCTTGCCAAAATCTGGCCATTCTGTGTCCATTAACTGATCAATATTCCTGCCTTGATGCCAGTCTATTTTCTTAACCTAAACCACATTTTGGAGGGTTTCAGCTTTCAAAAGAATAATTTATTCAACCAATGGATGAATTTAACGTCAGGTTATAAGCTTTTATTTACATAACATGGATAAGTGACATAACTTCTGTCAGGGAGTGTAGACCTGGCCGTCCAGCCAAACTGAGCAATCGTGGGAGAAGAGCCTTGGTGAGAGAGGTAAAGAAGAACCCCAAGATCACTGTGGCTGAGCTTCAGAGATGCAGCAGGGAGATGGAAAAAAAGTTCCACAAAGTCAACTATAACTGCTTATCACCTGCCCAACATCATGCTACGGGGGTCTTGTTCAGCTGCAGGGACAGGACGATTGGTTGCCATTAAAGGAAGCATGAATTATTATTATTATTTATTGTTATAGCGCCATTTATTCCATGGTGCTTTACATTTAAGGAGGAGTATACATAATAAAAACAAGTACAATAATCTTAAATAATATAAGTCATATCTGGTACAGGAGGAGAGAGGACCCTGCCCGCGAAGGCTCACAATCTACAAGGGATGGGTGAGAATACAGTAGGCGAGGGTAGAGCTGGTCATGCAGCGGTTTGGTCGATAGGTGGTTACTGCAGGTTATAGGCTTGTCAGAAGAGGTGGGTCTTCAGGCTCTTTTTGAAGGTTTCGATGGTAGGCGAGAGTCTGATGTGTTGTGGTAGAGGGTTCCAGAGTAGGGGTGATACGCGAGAGAAATCTTGTATACGATTGTGGGAAGAGGAGATAAGAGGGGAGTAGAGAAGGAGATCTTGTGAGGATCGGAGGTTGCGTGTAGGTAAGTACCGGGAGACGAGGTCACAGATGTATGGAGGAGACAGGTTGTGGATGGCTTTGTACGTCATGGTTAGGGTTTTGTACTGGAGTCTCTGGGCAATGGGGAGCCAGTGAAGGGATTGACAGAGGGGCGAAGCTGGGGAATAGTGGGGGGACAGGTGGATTAGTCGGGCAGTAGAGTTTAGAATAGATTGGAGGGGTGCGAGAGTGTTCGAGGGGAGGCCACAGAGCAGGAGGTTGCAGTAGTCAAGGCGAGAGATGATGAGGGCATGGACTAGGGTTTTTGCAGATTCTTGGTTGAGGAATGAACGGATTCGTGAAATATTTTTGAGTTGAAGTCGGCAGGAAGTGGAAAGGACTTGGATATGTGGTTTGAAGGAGAGATCAGCGTCAAGGATTACCCCGAGGCAGCGAGCTTGTGGGACTGGGGAGAGTGGGCAGCCATTTACTGTAATGGAAAGGTTCATTGGGCGGTCAAGTGAGATGAGGGAAAGATGATGAATTCTGTTTTGTCCATGTTAAGTTTCAGAAATCTAGCGGAGAGGAAGGATGAAATAGTGGACAGACATTGAGGGATTCTGGTTAGTAGGGAGGTGATATCTGGTCCAGAGATGTAGATCTGTGTGTCATCAGCATAGAGGTGATACTGAAAGCCATGAGATTCTATGAGCTGTCCCAGGTCAAATGTGTAAATGGAGAAGAGCAGGGGCCCTAGAACTGAACCTTGCGGGACTCCGACAGATAGGGGGCGAGGTGAGGAGGTGGTGTGTGAGTGGGAGACGCTGAATGTCCGGTCTGTTAGGTATGATAAGATCCAGGATAGGTGAAGTCTGTGATGCCAAGGGATGAGAGGGTCTGTAATAATAGGGAATGGTATATTGTGTCAAAGGCAGGAGGAGGAGGACAGAGTAGTGTCGCTTGCTCTTGGCAATTAAGAGGTCATTGGTGACCTTAGTTAGGGCAGTTTCAGTGGAGTGGTGTGACCGGAATCCAGATTGTAAGCGGTCGAAGAGGGAGCAAGAAGAGAGATGGGAGGACAGTTCAAGGTAGACGTGTTGTTCCAGTAGCTTGGAGGCATAGGGGAGAAGTGATATAGGGCGATAGCTAGATACAGAGGATGGGTCAAGAGAGTACTTTTTGAGGATAGGTGTGATGGAGGCATGTTTAAAGCTTGAGGGGAAAACACCAGTTGTTAGTGATAGGTTGAAGAGATGGGTTAGGGTTGGGATGAAGACTGTGGTGAGGTTTGGGATGAAGTGGGATGGGATCGGGTCAAGTGCACAGGTGGTGAGATGTGATCTTGAGAGTAGAGTGGAGAGTCGATCTGTAATGAATGCGGCCAAGTACAGAGATATCCCGGATGAAAACCTCTTCCAGAGTACTCTGGACCTCAGACTTGGTTGAAGGTTCACCTTCCAGCAAGACAATGCCCCTAAGCACATAGCTAAAATAATAAAAGAGTGGCTTCAGAACAATATAGTCCAATTCACAAGCAAGATGTTCTAGACCAGAAAAAGCTTGGTTTAAGAGAAACTTTCATTTATTTATTTTACTTATATTGCGCCATTAATTGTACAACACTTTACATACATCATCATCACTGTCCCCACTGGGGCTCACAATGTAAATTACTAACCAGTATATCTTTGCAGTCTTTGAGGAAATCGGAGAACCAGTACCCATGCAAACATGGGGAAATCATACCGAATACAACTCCTTCCAGAGTTACAAGTGCTAACCACTGAGCCGTCATGCTACTCTTTTATTGAAAATTGCAATTTTTTCCATTTAAATCAAATTTCATTCTGTACTCAAGTGTTGTGAATTCTGTGGCAGAGTTCACTCCTGTGGTCACAAGTGGTACTTCGGCTGATTCTCTCTGGGAGCTTCCGTTTGTGGAGGAAAGTGGTACTGCAGCTTCTGAGTTTCCTCCCTCAGGTGATCTGGTGAGGTCGTTAGCTGCTTCTCTACTTAACTCCACCTGATGCTTTGATCCATGCTTCCTGTCAATGTTCCAGTGTTGGACTTGTGTTTCTCTGGATCATTCCTGTGGCCTGCTGCTCTGCATAGCTAAGTGCTTCTTTGCTATTTGTTGCTATTTTTTCTGTCCAGCTTGTCTATTTGTTTTGCTGGAAGCTCTGGGACGCAAAGGGTGTACCTCCGTGCCGTTAGTTCGGTACGGAGGGTCTTTTTGCCCCCTTTGCGTGGTTTTCTTTAGGGTTTTGTGTAGACCGCAAAGTTATCTTTCCTATCCTCGTTCTGTCTAGAATATCGGGCCTCACTTTGCTGAATCTATTTCATCCCTACGTTTGTCTTTTCATCTTACTCACAGTCATTATATGTGGGGGGCTGCCTTTTCCTTTGGGGTATTTCTCTGAGGCAAGGTAGGCTTATTTTTCTATCTTCAGGCTAGTTAGTTTCTCAGGCTGTGCCGAGTTGCATAGGGAGCGTTAGGCGCAATCCACAGCTGCCTCTAGTTGTGTTTGGAGAGGATCAGGAATTGCGGTCTACAGAGTTTCCACGTCTCAGAGCTCATTCTATTATTTTGGGTTATTGTCAGATCACTGTATGTGCTCTGATCGCTATGTACATTGTGTTACTGAATTGCCTATCATAACACTCAAGAGTCCAGTGCGTGGTTCTATTCAGTGACTGACAGCTATTTTTTATGCACACTCATATAGGGGAGACTGGTAAAATTGCAGTGGCATAACTAGAGTACGATGGGCTCTGATGAAAAATTTGGACCTGGGCCCACACCTTCATGTTGGTCAGATGTATGGGCCTTTCTATAAGAATGTCACCCGTCCTGGCCTCTTCTTGTAATAATGTCCCCCATCTTGTCCCCTTTCTGTAATAATGTCCCCCATCCTGGCACTTTCCTGTAATAATGTCCCACATCCCAGCCCTTTCTTGCAATAATGTCCGCCTTCTTGGCCCCCTTTTTGTAATTATGTCCCCCATCCTGGCCCCTTGCTGCAATAATGTCTTCCGTTCTGGCCCCTTCCTGTAATAATGTATCCCATCCTGTATCCCTTTCTGCAATAGTGTCCCCCGTCGTGGCCTCCTTCAGTAATAATGTCGCCCGTCATGGCCCTTTTCTGTAATAATGTCCTCTGTCATGGCACCTTTCTGTAATAATGTACTCTGTCCTGGCTCCTATACTGCAATAATGCCCCCCATCCTGTGACCCCTCCTGTAATAATGTCCCATCTCCTTGGTCTCTTTCTGTTATAACACCCATTCTAAGCCCCTTCCTCGTAAAATGCCCTCCATCCTGAGATTCTTCCAGTAACCATGTCACCCATCCTGATCCTTTTATTGTAATAATGTCCCCCATCCTGGTCCCTTCCTCTAACAATGGCTCCCATCATGGTATAATGTAACCCAACCTGGGCTCCTCCTGGTATAAGGTCCCCTACAGTGGGCCCTTTCCTGGGGTCCAACTGAAGATCCCACACAGGGTGCCAACAAATAAATGTTCATCTGGCTCGTGTGTTGTAAGATAGATAGAATGATATGATTAATATTTCTATAAAATACCGTAAATATTCAATTTTGTTTCAAGAGGGTAAGTGATTTTTTTTGTTTTATTACTAAAATATATGTCAGTTTCTCATCATTTCGGTCTAAAACTAATCATGAGCATGACGTGCCATCCGGACTGTCCGTAAAACATATGTCACTTTTGTACGATTGGAAGTTTTTATTACATCGGTCAAAAATGTGTCTTGAAATAAAATTTATTATCTTTGGCCTGAAGCAGCCCAAGCTGTAAATACATCGCTAGTCATGGCCATACTTCCAGTCACAATACTAGAGTTCCTGCACTACCAAAGGCTAAGTAATGATGATCTACATAATAAATCATTTCTATAAATTTGCTGACTCGCAGCAGCATTGATCAGGCCTGCCATGGAGCTCCTCACTTCCAGGCAAGGGAATTAAATCTTCCAGCATCTCACAGCTTCCCTAGTTCCTGCCAAAATATAATGCTTCTGAAAAATAGCAAAGGTGTATGAGAGAGGCATGAAGAAATCAAAAATCCTAGGATGATGCAAAACATTCCATCATCTATGTTCTGTGGAAAACGTCACCTTGTGTAATGCCAGTGTTGGCATTCTCATCGGCCCATGTAGACATGGCAGCGGTCAGCCGACAAGTACATGCAACCTAAAAAATAATCACTGACAGCGGCATACTTCTACTTTGTAAACGGAATATACTTTATGGAGATGGATAAATATAATAATAATCATTTATTTCCATATTGTGTGCATTGGCCCATGTGAAAAAAGCCTTAAAAAGAGCGCCTTATTATATTCTTAAGCAAAGAAATCAGTCAGCCGACAATTATCAGTCCTGATTTCCCAATTAATATTCATATTTATCTTGAATGAGCTGATGTTTTTAAAAAAGTAGTTAAAGAAAAATCAGCACTGGTCGGATGTAGCTTCCTCTGCCAAGAACTCTTGAACTAGAGCTGATCTGTAGTTCTCAGCAACAGACACTACACAGGGAATGGAATTATTCACTGTCTATTATCCAGCAGCAAACAGAGCTGACTAATCGGTGGGGGAGCTGGGTGTTAGGCCGGCGTCACACTAGCGAGTTTTATGAGAGGTGCAGAAAATACGGATTGCACACGGTACAATGATTTTCTATGGGGCAGCTCCTTTCTGCCGTATTTTACGTATCCGTATTATACGGTCTTGTACGGCCATAGAAAATTGCAGCATGCTGCGTTTGTCAGCGTATTGCGCAAAAAAATACGCCAATGAAAGTCAATGGGGGCGAGAAAAATACGGATTACACACGGACCAGCAGTGTGACTTGCGAGAAATACGCCAGACATCTCCAGGTGCCAGGACATGTGCCAAGCCCTCAATCAGGAAGCTCAGACATGCTAATTAGCTGAAAAAGCCAGACAGACATCCCGGAAGTCTGGCGCTCGCCTCCACGGAGTTGCAAGCAGCATGGCATCCATCATTAATGTGGATATGCTCCTCATCCTGGTCCAAGAAAGGCCTGAAATATGGGACCAGCAGGATCCAAACTATTCCAACCGGGCCAGGAAAGAGGCAGCTTGGAGGACCATCTGTACACTCATGTTGCGACATTAATTAACCTTGAAAAATGCTTTACCTACATGATTTCATGCAGATTTTTTTCTGGCTTAGTCTGTTTTTTTGGGGGGGATTTTTTAGCAAAAACAAAGATACTTAACATGAGAAAGGATTTACGTACATAGATAATATAGATGTTGCGTTGGGTACTATTTTTGGTAACGCCAGACTGGAACAGAGGGGAGTGGACCCTGTCCTTGTGTTGTTTCATTTTATTGTGTATAATGTATTTGTTGTTTTAAGCAATTTAAACTTTAGGAAATTCATTTAAGAAGGCTTTTTATTAGCATCATTAAAATATGATCAATCAATGCCAACTGTTTTAAGCAATGTGCAGAATGAGCTTATAGAATTTTTGTTACCATGTCATTGCAGTGGAAGATGTTATAACACGATGGCGCAGCATCAGGGACCAATATCGCCAGGAAAGGCAGCAGCGGGAAAGAAGTGTGTCAGCAGCTCCAACCAAAAAGCGAAAGTATATATACTATGATCGGCTTTCCTTTTTGGATCCTAGTATGGATCTAAGACCGTAAGTAAAAACATCACAACACAATTCTTATTATTATTAATATTTTTTAATGTTATAGCGCGATTTATTCCATGGCACTTTACATGTAATGAGGGGTATACATAAGAAAAACAAGTACAATAATCTTAAACAATACAAGTCAATAACTGGTACAGGAGGAGAGAGGACCCTGCCCGCGAAGGATCACAATCTACAAGGGATGGGTGAGAATACAGTAGGCGAGGGTAGAGCTGGCCTTGTTGTGGTTTGGTTGATTGGTGGTTACTGTAGGTTATATGCTTCTCGGAAGAGGTGGGTCTTCAGGCTCTTTTTGAAGGTTGTGAGGATCATAGTTTGCGTGTAGGTAAGTACCGGGAGACGAGGTCACAAATGTATAATAAACTAATGTTAGCAAATGAATCAACTATTAATTAGGGGTATTAATTTTGCTTTTTTCATAACAGAACACAGACCAACCTCACTGAGAGGGAGACCGGGTCGGACTCGGAGGTGGTCATAGATCCGGTTGGTGTCGAAGAAGAGGTGGCAGGCCCATCTTTGGCCTCTTCTACATCCATCTCTCCTTGACCATCGGCTTCTGCATCCCAAGAGACAGCAATAAGTGTCCAAGATGCAGACCCACCACCATCAGCAGCACATGATCCTGTAAGCCAGGAAGAGCAAAGAGACAGCAGCAGCCCTACTGTCCCACTGGTGTCCTCCCCACAGGCAGCTGGCCCTTTATGCAGAGGCCGCAGAAGGAGAGAGCTGCAAGCCAGTAGGAGGGATGTGGATGCTGGGGTCCTCAATTATTTGGCCAGTGCAGCCACTGATGACGGTGAGGAGGCCTTTGCTTGCAGCCTTGCCCGGTACCTTCGTCCCCTTCCCCGTGAGGTGAGGCTACATGTGAGAGGGTGTATTCAAATCCTGATTGATTTATGCACCTACCCAAATGACCCCTATGAGGTTTTGGAATTTATTGAGAGAAGGCAGCTTTCACTACATAACCTCTTGCGCCTTCCACGAACTCAACAGGTGCAAAGTCAATCAGGATTTGAAGCACCTCCTCCACGTGTGCCTACACCTCAACCCCTCCCCAACCAAAATCAACCAAGGCCAGCACCATACCATATGGCAGCCTACAACCAACCTTCCCAATATGACCACTTTTCCAGGCCCAGTGCTGTAGGCTGGTCCCAACCTGGGTTTGGACAACATGGCCATATTGGGGGTGGCTATGAGTCCAGCCAATATGTTCAGCAGCATGAGGGCCAGAGACAAATCCATTATGGCCAATACCCAACTGGCCAATATGACCCAGGCCTGCATTTGGATCCGCCACACACATTATCCACACAGGGTGAAGGACAATTGGCCCAACAAAGGCCACCTGAGCAGGACCCTGAGCTGCCGCCATCACCTCCACCAACTTACCACAATTTGTAACCAAAAGTTGTTTTTGTTTATATTTGTTATGTCTAACCATGTTTTGGTTAACTTTGTGCTGTAATTGCACTTTGTTCTGTTGTGGTTTACAGAAAAAAAAAACAAAAAAAAACCATAAGAAACAAATATGGTTAAAAGTTAAGACCAAAAGGCTTTTGGTATAAGTAAAAAATGTTGTCAAAAGCCAATTGATGTTTGTGGGACAATCATTCGTACATCACACACATATGCTCTGTTCATAACCATCTGGTATTTAAGTAAATACTACACACAGAGTACGGTTTCGGTGGGCATAAAATATTTTATGGTGATAATATATTTGGAAACTAAGGAAATCACAACTGAGAAACAGCATAATCTTGCCAGGGAGTAGCACCCTGAGGAGAAACAAAATAATTTGTGAAAATATCTCTCACTTTTATTCCAGAAAGGGGACGGCGCGGAGGAGGGCCATGTGGTGTAGGCCTACTCTCATTGAGCAACATTTCTTCACCAATAACAGATGACGGGCAATCATGAAGTCAAGTAAAATTGTGCAAAACAACACATGCTTTAATAACTTCATTAATAGTAGCCTGGAGGAATGGCAGACTGGAGGAAATGCCATTTGGCACACAGAATCCCAAAGGCACACTCCACCAGTCTACACGCCCTGGAAAGCCACAAATTAAAAACACGCCGCCGGTGATCCAGGTTTTGCCTGGGATAAGGCCTCATGACATTCCTTGTCAATTGGAAGACCTCATCTCCCACAAGAACATATGGCACTGGTTCAGCATTGGAGCCTGGGAGTTGTTGTGGTGGTGGAAGGTCTAACTGGTTTTCACGTAGCCGCCGACCCATAATGGACGAATTGAAGAACCTTGAGTCTCCTGTTCGCCCATAGGCCCCAATGTCTACAATTATAAACCTGTAGTTATTGTCAACTACAGCTAACAGAACTACAGAGAAAAACTGCTTATAATTGTAGAATTGGGAGCCAGAGTTTGGCGGCTTACCACCCTGATATGTTTCCCATCCAGGGCTCCAATGCAGTGTGGGAAATCACAAGTGTCATTGAACCCACGGGCTATTTTGAGCCAATCAGCCATTTTTGGCTCAGGCATGACAAGTTCATGTAATTTTGACCATATTTCACTACATGTTGAGTGCATAATGCCAGAAATCGTGGAGAGACCAATGAGAAACTCCAGGTGTAGTCCCGCATAAGACAATCGAGTTGACAGGAAGCTGAAAGGACACAAAAAATCATATTAGTTAGGTTACAATAGTTTAGAGAAAACATGATAAAGCGCAAGTATGTTGTTTACTAAAAAAAAACAGGTATATCAATGAAATTAATGGATATTTACCTAGTGTACATAAGTAGAACATTACATATACATATTTTTATTGTGGTTTTGTCCTAAGTAACACATATATTTTAAAATAGCTGCTAGCAAACAACCCTGAAAAAAAAAAACATCATCAACATACAATATGTGAGGATGTTGAATACATACCGTAAGATAAGGAGAACACGTCACGGACCGCCCCCGGCACATTAACCCCTGGCACACCGCGATCAAAGATGATCGCGATGTGCCGGCGGTGCAGGGAAGCACCGCGCAGGGAGGGGGCTCCCTGCGGGCTTCCCTGAGCCCCCCGCAGCAACGCGATGTGATCGCGTTGCTGCGAGGGTCTTACCTCCCTCCCTCCCTGCTCGAGCCCCGGATCCAAGATGGCCGCGGATCCGGGTCCTGCAGGGAGGGAGGTGGCTTCACAGAAGTGATCTGACAGAGTGCTGTGCAAACTGTCAGATCACCGATCTGTGATGTCCCCCCCTGGGACAAAGTAAAAAAGTAAAAAAATAAATTTTCAAATGTGTAAAAAAAAATAAAAAAAAAATATTCCAAAATAATGAAAAAAAAAAAAAATATTATTCCCATAAATACATTTCTTTATCTAAATAAAAAAAAAACCAATAAAAGTACACATATTTAGTATCGCCGCGTCCGTAACGGCCCGACCTATAAAACTGGCCCACTAGTTAACCACTTCAGTAAACACCGTAAGAAAAAAAAAACGAGGCAAAAAACAACGCTTTATTATCATACCGCCGAACAAAAAGTGGAATAACACGCGATCAAAAAGACAGATATAAATAACCATGGTACCGCTGAAAACGTCATCTTGTCCCGCCAAAAACGAGCCACTATACAGCATCATCAGCAAAAAAATAAAAAAGTTATAGTCCTGAGAATAAAGCGATGCCAAAATAATTATTGTTTCTATAAAATAGTTTTTATCGTATAAAAGCGCCAAAACATAAAAAAATGATATAAATGAGGTGTCGCTGTAATCATACTGACCCGAAGAATAAAACTGCTTTATCAATTTTACCAAATGCGGAACGGTATAAACGCCTCCCCCAAAAGAAATTCATGAATAGCTGGTTTTTGGTCATTCTGCCTCACAAAAATCGGAATAAAAAGCGATCAAAAAATGTCACGTGCCCGAAAATGTTACCAATAAAAACGTCAACTCGTCCCGCAAAAAACAAGACCTCACATGACTCTGTGGACCAAAATATAGAAAAATTATAGCTCTCAAAATGTGGTAATGCAAAAAATATTTTTTGCAATAAAAAGCGTCTTTCAGTGTGTGACGGCTGCCAATCATAAAAATCCGCTAAAAACCCCGCTATAAAAGTAAATCAAACCCCCCTTCATCACCCCCTTAGTTAGGGAAAAATTAAAAAAATGTATTTATTTCCATTTTCCCATTAGGGCTAGGGTTAGAGTTAGGGCTAGGGTTAGGGCTAGGGTTAGGGCTAGGGTTAGGGCTAGGGTTAGGGCTAGGGTTAGGGTTAGGGCTAGGGTTAGGGCTAGGGTTAGGGCTAGGGTTAGGGCTAGGGTTAGGGTTAGGGCTAGGGCTAGGGTTAGGGCTAGGGTTAGGGCTATGGTTAGGGTTAGGGCTAGGGTTAGGGCTAGGGTTAGGGCTAGGGTTAGGGCTAGGGCTAGGGCTAGGGCTAGGGTTAGGGCTAGGGTTAGGGCTAGGGTTAGGATTAGGGCTAGGGTTAGGGCTAGGGTTAGGGCTAGGGCTACAGTTTGGGTTGGGGCTAAAGTTACAGTTAGGGTTTAGATTACATTTACGGTTGGGAATAGGGTTGGGATTAGGGTTAGGGGTGTGTCTGGGTTAGAGGTGTGGTTAGGGTTACTGTTGGGATTAGGGTTAGGGATGTGTTTGGATTAGGGTTTCAGTTATAATTGTGGGGTTTCCACTGTTTAGGCACATCAGGGGCTCTCCAAACGCGACATGGCGTCCGATCTCAATTCCAGCCAATTCTGCGTTGAAAAAGTAAAACAGTGCTTCTTCCCTTCCGAGCTCTCCCGTGTGCCCAAACAGGGGTTTACCCCAACATATGGGGTATCAGCGTACTCAGGACAAATAGGACAACAACTGTTGCGGTCCAATTTCTCCTGTTACCCTTGGGAAAATACAAAACTCGGGGCTAAAACATATTTTTTGTGGGGAAAAAAAGATTTTTTATTTTCACGGCTCTGCGTTATAAACTGTAGTGAAACACTTGGGGGTTCAAAGTTCTCACAACACATCTAGATTAGTTCCCTGGGGGGTCTAGTTTCCAATATGGGGTCACTTGTGGGGGGTTTCTACTGTTTAGGTACATTAGGGGTTCTGCAAACGCAATGTGACGTCTGCAGACCATTCCATCTAAGTCTGCATTCCAAATGGCGCTCCTTCCCTTTCGAGCTCTGCCATGCGCTCAAACGGTGGTTTCCCCCAACAAACGGGGTATCAGCGTACTCAGGACAAATTGGACAACAACTTTTGGGGTCGAATTTCTCCTCTTACCCTCGGGAAAATACAAAACTGGGGGCTAAAAAATAATTTTGGGGGGAAAGATTTTTTTTTTTAATTTTCACGGCTCTGCGTTACAAACTGTAGTGAAACACTTGGGGGTTCAAAGCTATCACAACACATCTAGATGAGTTCCTTAGGGGGTCTAGTTTCCAAAATGGTGTCATTTGTGGGAGGTTTCTACTGTTTAGGTACATTAGGGGCTCTGCAAATGCAATGTGACACCTGCAGACCATTCCATCTAAGTCCTCATTCCAAATGGAGGTCCTTCCCTTCCGAGCCCTCCCAGCGCACTCAGGACAAATTGGACAACAAATTGTGGGGTCGAATTTCTCCTGTTACCCTCGGGAAAATACAAAACTGGGGGCTAAAAAATAATTTTTGTGGGAAAAAATTTTTGATTTATTTTTACGGCTCTGCATTATAAACTTCTGTGAAGCACTTGGTGGGTCAAAGTGCTCACCACACCTCTAGATAAGTTCTTTAGGGGGTCTACTTTCCAAAATGGTGTCATTTGTGGGGGGTTTCAATGTTTAGGCACATCAGTGGCTCTTCAAACGCAACATGGCGTTCTATCTCAATTCCTGTCAATTTTGCTTTGAAAAGTCAAACGGCGCTCCTTCCCTTCCGAGCTCTCCCATGCGCCCAAACAGTGGTTTACCCCCACATATGGGGTATCAGCGTACTCAGGACAAATTGTACAACAACTTTTGGGGTCCAATTTCTGCTCTTACCCTTGGGAAAATAAAAAATTGGGGGCGAAAAGATAATTTTTGTGAAAAAATATGATTTTTTATTTTTACGGTTCTACATTATAAACTTCTGTGAAGCACTTGGTGGGTCAAAGTGCTCACCACACCTCTAGATAAGTTCCTTAAGGGGTCTACTTTCCAAAATGGTGTCACTTGTGGGGGGTTTCAATGTTTAGGCACATCAGTGGCTCTTCAAACGCAACATGGCGTCCCATCTCAATTCCTGTCAATTTTGCATTGAAAAGTCAAACGGCGCTCCTTCCCTTCCGAGCTCTCCCATCCGCCTAAACAGTGGTTTACCCCCACATATGGGCTATCAGCGTACTCAGGACAAATTGTACAACAACTTTTGGGGTCCAATTTCTTCTCTTACCCTTGGGAAAATAAAAAATTGGGGGCGAAAAGATAATTTTTGTGAAAAAATATGATTTTTTATTTTTACGGTTCTACATTATAAACTTCTGTGAAGCACTTGGTGGGTCAAAGTGCTCACCACACCTCTAGGTAAGTTCCTTAGGGGGTCTACTTTCCAAAATGGTGTCACTTGTGGGGGGTTTCAATGTTTAGCCACATCAGGGGCTCTCCAAACGAAACATGGCGTCCCATCTCAATTCCAGTCAATTTTGCATTGAAAAGTCAAATGGCACTCCTTCGCTTCCGAGCTCTGCCATGCGCCCAAACAGTGGTTTACCCCCACATGTGGGGTATTGGCATACTCAGGACAAATTGTACAACAATGTTTGGGGTCCATTTTCTCCTGTTACCCTTGGTAAAATAAAACAAATTGGAGCTGAATTAAATTATTTGTGAAAAAAAGTTAAATGTTCATTTTTATTTAAACATTCAAAAAATTCCTGTGAAGCACCAGAAGGGTTAATAAACTTCTTGAATATGGTTTTGAGCACCTTGAGGGGTGTAGTTTTTAGAATGGTGTCACACTTGGGTATTTTCTATCATATAGACCCCTCAAAATGACTTCAAATGAGATGTGGTCCCTAAAATAAAATGGTGTTGTAGAAATGAGAAATTGCTGGTCAACTTTTAACCCTTATAACTCCCTAACAAAAAAAAATTTTGGTTCCAAAATTGTGCTGATGTAAAGTAGACATGTGGGAAATGTTACTTATTAAGTATTTTGTGTGACATATCTCTGTGATTTAATTGCATAAAAATTCAAAGTTGGAAAATTGCGAAATTTTCATAATTTTCGCCAAATTTCCGTTTTTTTCACAAATAAACGCAGGTACTATCAAAGAATTTTTACCATTGGCATGAAGTACAATATGTCACGAGAAAACAATGTCAGAATCACCAGGATCCATTGAAGCGTTCCAGAGTTATAACCTCATAAAGGGACAGTGGTCAGAATTGTAAAAATTGGCCCGGTCATTAACGTGCAAACCACCCTTGGGGGTAAAGGGGTTAAGGAATAAGTCCAGACAGTAAGAAAATTAAAGCCAGTAATTTAATTTATCTTCTGCTGAGAATTTTTTTTAGAGAATGTTTTTGTTTTTTTTCAACACATTTCAAGTACGAATCATTTCAAAGCAATCAGATAATGTGTGGCAGTAACATTAAGTTGTGTACATTGCTTATTGCTATTGGCCTTTTGATATATGTCTGCGTACTCTGCGTTCGGCTCCAAATCCGTCTGAGTCAGATCTCTGCAGACATAAGAGCCATTATTACATGACATTAGATTATGAATGGTATTAATAAAAAGCACAAACAATAGTGGTGGTAAAGTCCTTAGAATGGAAGGAAGGTGCAAAATGTCAAATTCTGATATCAAAAAATAATTTCTTAAATTAAATTTTCCACAGGAAAAAAAAATTGCATATGGTTTCTATAGCAGTGCAACACTGATCTTCACTTTGAAAATGATCTTTTACATTTTTGTATCGCCCTTTGCTATTTCACCATTTTATTTTTTTTTTACAGTATTGACCTTAGTTTAGAGAGGCAAAATGGGCAAAAACAAACTTCTGCTGCCCTCCTGCCGCTTCTGTATCAGCACAGGGAAATTTCAATATAACTTTTGTTCAAAAATTGGAAGCCAAATTGTACAAACCCACATTGAATTCTAATAAAATAGGTTCATACAATGCATAGACAATATATGTATAAATGTAATAGAAGAAAGGTTTTCTCATTCTGATAAGCTTATCTGTAATGAAGTCAGTGAAAGCTTTCAAAATTCATATGCTAGTGGGGTAGGTATCAAAGCTGGCTACGGCGGGCGTCATTGTAGCTAGAAAAAGGAGCATCCACAGATTTAGTCCTATGTCCCTTCACAAAAATACTCTAAAAACTGGACGTTAACAAGCAAAAAAGGTGTCTCAATATGCCATTCAACATTCCATCAGGGGCTGGGATTGTGAAATATGGAGGCTTTAAGCAGAACAAGTGGCCATCATTACAGTTTTCCCTGGCACTCCCTCTCTCCAATACATGCCTCATCCATAAGACATAAAAATCTAATGAGAAAACATCAGTTATTTGCGAGTGAGTATTTTGACCATATCATCACTTTTAAGAAGATTTTCCAACTCCAAGCTCTATAAAGTTCAATGTAATTTGGATGAAGCAGACCAGGTCATGAGTATTTGTGTAATGAGGGAGGTGCAGATCTCGGGAGACGAGATCTCAATCTGCGCACCCGCCACCTCTAGCTGCCATTTTCTCCAAGCCCACCACAGGGATATCAGAGGGAAAATCAATTCCACTCACCGGCACTGACACCTTCTGTGAAGAGATCTAATTAAAAAAAAACAGCTGTAAAAGTGTTAGTTCAAAGAACCAGTAAGCTGTAAAAAATGAGTCAGTCTAAGGCTTCATTCACATGTATGTGTGGCATGTATGTGTTCTATACATTATTTCACTGATACAACATGTACTGAGTCCATTATAATCTATGGTTCTGTTCACATGTCCGTGTTTTTCATCAACCGTGTATCCATGCAAATCTCACAGAGACATTTCCATATTTTTCTGGTATCTATGATGAAAAGAGCCATTACAGTTCTACGGGTCCGTGAAAAGCACATGCAGCACATGGATGACATCAGAGTACAGTCCGTGTGCTGCATGTATTTAACACTGCAAAGTGTAGGAGAAGCTTTGTCATTTATTTATCCATCCGTGAAAAACACTGATCAGACATGGACTATACACTGATGATAAAAACGGACACAAGGACATACACTGATGACACAATGATCCAAAACACTAATGATACTGGTACCATTTGTCATGTACGTGTTTAACCCCTTCATGACCCAGCCTATTTTGACCTTAAAGACCTTGCCGTTTTTTGCAATTCTGACCAGTGTTCCTTTATGAGGTAATAACTCAGGAACGCTTCAACGGATCCTAGCGGTTCTGAGATTGTTTTTTCGTGACATATTGGGCTTCATGTTAGTGGTAAATTTAGGTCAATAAATTCTGCATTTATTTGTGATAAAAACGGAAATTTGGCGAAAATTTTGAAAATTTCGCAATTTTCACATTTTGAATTTTTATTCTGTTAAACCAGAGAGATATGTGACACAAAATAGTTAATAAATAACATTTCCCACATGTTTACTTTACATCAGCACAATTTTGGAAACAAAATTTTTTTTTGTTAGGAAGTTATAAGGGTTAAAATTTGACCAGCGATTTGTCATTTTTACAACGAAATTTGCAAAACCATTTTTTTTAGGGACCACCTCACATTTGAAGTCAGTTTGAGGGGTCTATATGGCTGAAAATACCCAAAAGTGACAACATTCTAAAAACTGCACCCCTCAAGGTACTCAAAACCACATTCAAGAAGTTTATTAACCCTTCAGGTGCTTCACAGCAGCAGAAGCAACATGGAAGGAAAAAATGAACATTTAACTTTTTAGTCACAAAAATTATCTTTTAGCAACAATTTTTTTATTTTCCCAATGGTAAAAGGAGAAACTGAACCACGAAAGTTGTTGTCCAATTTGTCCTGAGTACGCTGATACCTCATATGTGGGGGTAAACCACTGTTTGGGCGCACGGCAGGGCTTGGAAGGGAAGGAGCGCCATTTGACTTTTTGAATCAAAAATTGGCTCCACTCTTTAGCGGACACCATGTCACGTTTGGAGAGCCCCCGTGTGCCTAAAAATTGGAGCTCCCCCACAAGTGACCCCATTTTGGAAACTAGACGCCCCAAGGAACTTATCTAGATGCATAGTGAGCACTTTGAACCCCCAGGTGCTTCACAAATTGATCCGTAAAAATGAAAAAGTACTTTTTTTTCACAAAAAAATTATTTAAGCCTCAATTTTTTCATTTTCACATGGGCAACAGGATAAAATGGATCCTAAAATGTGTTGGGCAATTTCTCCTAAGTACACCAATACCTCACATGTGGGGGTAAACCACTGTTTGGTCACATGGTAAGGCTCGGAAGGGAAGGAGCGCCATTTGACTTTTTGAATGAAAAATTATTTCCATCGTTAGCGGACACCATGTCGCGTTTGGATAGCTCCTGTGTGCCTAAACATTGGCGCTCCCCCACAAGTGACCCCATTTTGGAAACTAGACCCCCCAAGGAACTTATTTAGATGCCTAGTGAGCACTTTAAACCCTCAGGTGCTTCACAAATTGATCTGTAAAAATGAAAAAGTACTTTTTTTTCACAAAAAAATTCTTTTCGCCTCAATTTTTTCATTTTCACATGGGCAATAGGATAAAATGGATCATAAAATTTGTTGGGCAATTTCTCCCGAGTACGTCGATACCTCATATGTGGGGGTAAACCACTGTTTGGGCACTCGGCAGGGCTCGGAAGGGAAGGCGCGCCATTTGACTTTTTGAATGGAAAATTAGCTCCAATTGTTAGCGGACACCATGTCGCGTTTGGAGAGACCCTGTGTGCCTAAACATTGGAGCTCCCCCACAAGTGACCCCATTTTGGAAACTAGACCCCCCAAGGAACTTATCTAGATGCATATTGAGCACTTTAAACCCCCAGGTGCTTCACAGAAGTTTTATAACGCAGAGCCATGAAAATAAAAAATAATTTTTCTTTCCTCAAAAATGATTTTTTAGCCTGGAATTTCCTATTTTGCCAAGGATAATAGGAGAAATTGGACCCCAAATATTGTTGTCCAGTTTGTCCTGAGTACGCTGATACCCCATATGTGGGGGTAAAACACTGTTTGGGCGCACGGCAGGGCTCGGAAGGGATGGCACGCCATTTGGCTTTTTAAATGGAAAATTAGCTCCAATCATTAGCGGACACCATGTCACGTTTGGAGAGCCCCTGTGTGCCTAAACATTGGAGATCCCCCAGAAATGACACCATTTTGGAAACTAGACCCCCAAAGGAACTAATCTAGATGTGTGGTGAGGACTTTGAACCCCCAAGTGCTTCACAGAAGTTTATAACGCAGAGCCATGAAAATAAAAATAAAAAATTATTTTCTCAAAAATGATCTTTTAGCCTGCAATTTTTTATTTTCCCAAGGGTAACAGGAGAAATTGGACCCCAAAAGTTGTTGTCCAGTTTCTCCTGAGTACGCTGATACCCCATATGTGGGGGTAAACCACTGTTTGGGCACATGCCGAGGCTCGGAAGTGAAGTAGTGACGTTTTGAAATGCAGACTTTGATGGAATGCTCTGTGGGCGTCACGTTGCGTTTGCAGAGCCCCTGATGTGGCTTAACAGTAGAAACCCCCCACAAGTGACCCCATTTTGGAAACTAGACCCCGAAAGCAACTTATCTAGATGTGTGGTGAGCACTTTGAACCCCCAAGCACTTCATAGAAGTTTATAATGCAGAGCCGTGAAAATAATATATACGTTTTCTTTCCTCAAAAATAATTATTTAGCCCAGAATTTTTTAATTTTCCCAAGGGTAACAGGAGAAATTTGACCCCAATATTTGTTGTCCAGTTTCTCCTGAGTACGGTGATACCCCATATGTGGGGGTAAACTACTGTTTGGGCACATGCCGGGGCTTGGAATTGAAGTAGTGACGTTTTGAAATGCAGACTTTGATGGAATGCTCTGCGGGCGTCACGTTGCGTTTGCAGAGCCCCTGATGTGCCTAAACAGTAGAAACCCCCCACAAGTGACCCCATTTTGGAAACTAGACCCCGAAAGGAACTTATCTAGATGTGTGGTGAGCACTTTGAACCCCCAAGTGCTTCATAGAAGTTTATAATGCAGAGCCGTGAAAATAATAAATACGTTTTCTTTCCTGAAAAATAATTATTTAGCCCAGAATTTTTTATTTTCCCAAGGGTTACAGGAGAAATTGGACCCCAAAAGTTGTTGTCCAGTTTCTCCTGAGTACGCTGACACCCCATGAGTGGGGGTAAACCACTGTTTGGGCACACGTCGGGGCTCAGAAGGGAAGTAGTGACTTTTGAAATGCAGACTTAGATGGAATGGTCTGCGGGTGTCACGTTGCGTTTGCAGAGCCCCTGGTGTGCCTAAACAGTAGAAACCCCCACAAGTGACCCCATTTTAGAAACTAGACCCCCCAAGGAACTTATCTAGATATGTGGTGAGCACTTTGAACCCCCAAGTGCTTCACAGACGTTTACAACGCAGAGCCGTGAAAATAAAAAATCATTTTTCTTTCCTCAAAAATTATGTTTTAGCAAGCATTTTTTTAGATTCACAAGGGTAACAGGAGAAATTGGACCCCAGTAATTGTTGCGCAGTTTGTCCTGAGTATGCTGGTACCCCATATGTGGGAGTAAACCACTGTTTGGGCACACGTCAGGGCTCGGAAGTGAGGGAGCACCATTTGACTTTTTGAATACGAGATTGGCTGGAATCAATGGTGGCGCCATGTTGCGTTTGGAGACCCCTGATGTGCCTAAACAGTGGTAACCCCTCAATTCTACCTCCAACACTAACCCCCCCACACCCCTAACCCTAATCCCAACTGTAGCCATAACCCTAATCACAACCCTAACCACAACCCTAATTCCAACCCTAACCCTAAGGCTATGTGCCCACGTTGCAGATTCGTGTGAGATATTTCCGCACCATTTTTGAAAAATCCGCGGGTAAAAGGCACTGCGTTTTACCTGCGGATTTTCCGCGGATTTCCAGTGTTTTTTGTGCGGATTTCACCTGCGGATTCCTATTGAGGAACAGGTGTAAAACGCTGCGGAATCCGCACAAAGAATTGACATGCTGCGGAAAATACGGCGCGGAAACGCTGCGTTGTATTTTCTGCACCATGGGCACAGCGGATTTGGTTTTTCATATGTTTACATGGTACTGTAAACCTGATGGAACACTGCTGTGAATCCACAGCGGCCAATCCGCAGCCAAATCCGCACAGTGTGCACATAGCCTAATTCTAAAGGTATGTGCACACGCTGCGGAAAACGCTGCGGATCCGCAGCAGTTTCCCATGAGTTTACAGTTCAATGTAAACCTACGGGAAACAAAACTCGCTGTACACATGCTGCGAAAAAACTGCACGGAAACGCAGCGGTTTACATTCCGCAGCATGTCACTTCTTTGTGCGGATTCCGCAGCGGTTTTACAACTGCTCCAATAGAAAATCGCAGTTGTAAAACCGCAGTGAAATGCGCAGAAAAAAACGCGGTAAATCCGCCATAAATCCGCAGCGGTTTAGCACTGTGGATTTATCAAATCCGCAGCGGAAAAATCCGCAGAGGACCAGAATACGTGTGCACATACCGAAACCCTAACCCTAGCCCTAACTCTAACCCTACCCCTAACCCTACCCCTAGCCCTAACCCTAACCCTACCCCTAACCCTACCCCTAACCCTAACCCTACCCCTAACCCTAACCCTACCCCTAACCCTAACCCTATTCTAACATTAGTGGAAAAAAAAAATTTCTTTATTTTTTTATTGTCCCTACCTATGGGGGTGACAAAGGGGGGGGGGTCATTTATTATTTTTTTTATTTTGATCACTGAGATATAATCTATCTCAGTGATCAAAATGCACTTTGGAACGAATCTGCCGGCCGGCAGATTCGGCGGGCACACTGCGCATGCGCCCGCCATTTTGGAAGATGGCGGCGCCCAGGGAGAAGACGGACGGGACCCCGGCTGGATCGGTAAGTATGATGGGGTGGGAAGGGGGACCACGGGGGGGGGGGATCGGAGCACGGGGGGGAATCGGAGCGCGGGAGGGGTGGAACGGAGCACGGGGGGCGTGGAACGGAGCACAGGGGGGTGGAATGGAGCACCGGGGGGGTGGATCGGAGTGCAGGGGGGGTGATGGGAGCACGGGAGGGTGATTGGAGCACGGGGGGAGCGGACAAGAGCACGGGGGGAGCGGAGCACTGGACGGAGGGGAGCCGGAGCAGTGTACCGGCCAGATCGGGGGGGCTGGGGGGGCGATCGGTGGGGTGGGGTGGGGGCACATTAGTATTTCCAGCCATGGCCGATGATATTTCAGCATCGGCCATGGCTGGATTGTAATATTTCACCAGTTATAATAGGTGAAATATTACAAATCGCTCTGATTGGCAGTTTCACTTTCAACAGCCAATCAGAGCGATCGTAGCCACGAGGGGGTGAAGCCACCCCCCCTGGGCTAAACTACCACTCCCCCTGTCCCTGCAGATCGGGTGAAATGGGAGTTAACCCTTTCACCCGATCTGCAGGGACGCGATCTTTCCATGACGCCACATAGGCGTCATGGGTCGGATTGGCACCGACTTTCATGACGCCTACGTGGCGTCATGGGTCGGGAAGGGGTTAAGCACCGATGTGTGGATGAGGCCTTACCTTTCTGGTCAACCTTATGGTCACATAGTCAGTCCAGTCAGTCAGGGAAGTCCCAGATTGGGTGGATTTCATAGATCATAAAGAAAACAATCCAATTAATGTTAGAACACTCCTTTGCTACAGCGCTTAAAGGGTTATCCCCATCTCTAACATCCTATCCCAGCATGCAGTAGGTGTAATAATAATTATAGTAATAATATTAGCATATACCTCCAATTAGAAATGTAGTATAGTTTTTCTGGTTTGCTATACCTTGGGTATCCATAGTTACGTCCACTAATATAGTGACAGTTAGCTAGTGCTTGTGGTCATAGGTCCTGCAATGCCTGCACATGAGGAAAGATACATAGTGAAACAGAAAAACTATACTACATTTCTAATTGGAGGTATTTGCTTGACAAAAGCCCCCTTTTTAATATTGATCAATTAAAATTCTATTTGCGACCAGATTTTGTATCTGAATTTCTATTTGTGAAATGTAATTAAAGGGAACCTGTCACCCCCAAAATCGATGGTGAGGTAAGCTCACCGTCATCAGGGGCTTATCTACAGCATTTTGTAATGCTGTAGATAAGCCGCCGATGTTACCTGAAAGATGAGAAAAAGACATTAGATTATACTCACCCAGGGGCGGTCCTGCTCCGATGGGTGTCTCAGGTCCGGTACAGCGCCTCCCATCTTCATTCCATGACGTCCTCTTCTGGTATTCATGCTGCGGCTCCAGCGCAGGCGTACTTTGTCTGCCCTGTTGAGGGCAGAGCACAGTACTGCAGTGCGCAGGCGCGGAAAGGTCAGAGAGGCCCGGCGCCGGCGCACTGCAGTACTTTGCGAGACACCCATTTGACCGGACCAGCAGCGGGACCGCCCCTGGGTGAGTATAATCTAACCTCTTTTTCTCCTCTTTCAGGTAACATCGGGGGCTTATATACAACATTACAGAATGCTGTAGCTAAGCCCCTGATGACAGTGAGCTTACCTCACCATCGATTTTGGGGGTGACAGGTTCCCTTTAAGAATTGGCAGTTAACGGCAACAGTGTAGATCAAGATAAGGTCTGGAAAAGGAAGTAAAATATCAGTGGGAGCTGCTCGTAGAATTGCTAGAGCGGTAAATCAGAACCTCCACTCAACTGTGAAAGACCTTCAGAAAGATTTTGGTACATTGTTCTACTGTTCAGAGACATCTGCCCAATAATGGCCTTCATGGAAGAGTCATCAGAAGGAAAACTCTCCTCCATCGTTACCATAAAATTCAGAGTCAGAAGTATGCAAAAGAACATCTACACAAACCTGATACATTTTGGATACAAGTCCTGTGGACCGATGAGGTTAAAATAGAAGTCTTTGGCCACAATGATCAAAAGAATGTGTGGAGAAAATAGGGTACAGAATTTCAGGAAAAGAACATCTTGCCAACCATTAAGCATCGGGGTGGATCAATCATTCTTTGGGATTGTGCTGCAACCAATGGTACGGGTAACATTTCACAGGTAGAGGGAAGAATGGATTCAATGAAATTTCAACAAATTCTTGATGCAAACATAACACCATCTGTAAAAAAGCTGAACTTGAAAAGAGAATGGCTTCCACAAATGAATAATGATCCTAAACACACACCAAAATGCACAATAGACTACCACAACCTGAAGGTTTTACAATGGCCCTCAATGTCCCCTGATCTGAGCATTATTGAAAATCTGTGGCTAGACCTCAAAATAGCAGAGCATGCAAGATGACCCAGGAATTTCACAGAACTGGGAGAATTTTCCAAGGTAGAAAGGATAAAAATCTCTAAAGCAACAATTGAAAGTCTCTTGGCTGGCTACAAAAAGCAATTACAAGCTGTGATACTTGCAAAAGTGGGTGCTACTAGGCACTAACCATGTATGGTGCCCAAACTTTTGCATCTGCCAATTTTCCTTTTTGTAAGGAAATGAGTCATCTTTAACTATAGGCCTTTTTGAGATCATTTCATCTTCAACTTTTGTAACAATTCAAAATAGCAGCAATTTTGCCCAAACTTTTACTTGCCACTGTATGTCACACAGAATCTTAATATACACTTACCTTGTAATGTCTTCACATCCTGTTGAGTACAGATGTGTCCGGATCCCAGAATTCCAAGCGGCGGAAATTCACCAACCTACATATTAGGACAACCAAGTGATGGGTGTCTCAATAAGGAAACTGCTGGTGGTACCAGCCTCTTGCACGGTACCACCAGCGGAACACCGTCGCACCACACACACACACACACACTATATACACCATACGCACCACACACACACAAACACACACTGTATATGCCGTATGCACCTCACACACAATGCATACGCCATACGCACCACACATACACACTGTGCACCGTACGCAGTCTCTTGCACGCTACCACCAGTGGAACACCATCGCGAACACACCACCACTGGGATTAGCCATATGATTCACTGACCGCTGCCATCTTTGTACAGGAGGAGCGCATGTGCAGTTTTAATGTGACCACCGCTATCTATCTGCACAAAGATGGCGGCGGTTTGATTATGGGGTAAGTGCACATAGGAAAGAGGACACACAGAGGGGAGACAGCTCAAACGAGAGAACACTTGAGGGAAGAAGACAGCACAGTGGTGGAGAGAGAACACACAAGGGGGAGAGCACATGGGGTACACAGGTCAAAGAAGAGATAACATGAGAGGAGAAGACAGCAGATGGGGAGAGAAAAAACACACAGGGGTGAGAAAGACAGAACACAGGGGGAGACAGCTCAAATGGGACAGCACATGAGGGGAGAACACAGCACAGGAAGGAGAAAGACAGCAGACAAGGGGGATAGCACATGGGGTGGACAGGTCATAGAAGAAAGCACAGACGGGAGAAGTCAGCACATGGGGAAAGACAGAGTGGATAGGTACGTGAGCACATGGGGGGAGAGACTCTCAATGCTGCAATGCCTGC
The DNA here is from genome assembly GCF_032444005.1 of Ranitomeya imitator. NCBI lineage: Eukaryota > Metazoa > Chordata > Amphibia > Anura > Dendrobatidae > Ranitomeya > Ranitomeya imitator. The sequence goes on along the minus strand of NC_091284.1, from coordinate 734,244,223 downwards.
CCCATCGTGACATTACCACCCTCCCGATGGGATAGCATCGGGCCTCCATCTAGTAGTTAATAAATAACATTTCCCACTATCCATTTTTTAAACATAATGTTTTTGTTATGAAGTTAGAGGGGTTAAAAGTTGATCAACAATTTCTCATTTTCTCAACAAAATTTGCAAAAACATTTTTTAAGAAACCACATAGGCTATAGGCTGGACCACGGTGAGTCATTGGATGTGGTATATCTCGATTTTTCCAAAGCGTTTGATACCGTGCCGCACAAGAGGTTGGTACACAAAATGAGAATGCTTGGTCTGGGGGAAAATGTTTGTAAATGGGTTAGTAACTGGCTTAATGATAGAAAGCAGAGGGTGATTATAAATGGTATAGTCTCTAACTGGGTCGCTGTGACCAGTGGGGTACCGCAGGGGTCGGTATTGGGACCTGTTCTCTTCAACATATTCATTAATGATCTGGTAGAAGGTTTACACAGTAAAATATCGATATTTGCAGATGATACAAAACTATGTAAAGCAGTTAATACAAGAGAAGATAGTATTCTGCTACAGATGGATCTGGATAAGTTGGAATCTTGGGCTGAAAGGTGGGAGATGAGGTTTAACAATGATAAATGTAAGGTTATACACATGGGAAGAAGGAATCAATATCACCATTACACACTGAACGGGAAACCACTGGGTAAATCTGACAGGGAGAAGGACTTGGGGATCCTAGTTAATGATAAACTTACCTGGAGCAGCCAGTGCCAGTCAGCAGCTGCCAAGGCAAACAGGATCATGGGGTGCATTAAGAGAGGTCTGGATACACATGATGAGAGCATTATACTGCCTCTGTACAAATCCCTAGTTAGACCGCACATGGAGTACTGTGTCCAGTTTTGGGCACCGGTGCTCAAGAAGGATATAATGGAACTAGAGAGAGTACAAAGGAGGGCAACAAAATTAATAAAGGGGATGGGAGAACTACAATACCCAGATAGATTAGCGAAATTAGGATTATTTAGTCTACAAAAAAGACGACTGAGGGGCGATCTAATAACCATGTGTAAGTATATAAGGGGACAATACAAATATCTCACTGAGGATCTGTTTATACCAAGGAAGGTGACGGGCACAAGAGGGCATTCTTTGCGTCTGGAGGAGAGAAGGTTTTTCCACCAACATAGAAGAGGATTCTTTACTGTTAGGGCGGTAAGAATCTGGATTTGCTTGCCTGAGGAGGTGGTGATGGCGAACTCAGTCGAGGGGTTCAAGAGAGGCCTGGATGTCTTCCTGGAGCAGAACAATGTTGTATCATACAATTATTAGGTTCTGTAGAAGGACGTAGATCTGGGGATTTATTATGATGGAATATAGGCTGAACTGGATGGACAAATGTCTTTTTTCGGCCTTACTAACTATGTTACTATGTTACTATGTTACATCACATTTAAAGTGATTTTGATTGGCTTATATGAGAGAAAATACACAATACTGCACCTCTTAAAGTCCTCCAAAGCACTGTTTCTCAGAAGTTTATAATGTTGAGCCGTGAAAATAAAAAATCTATTTTTTTTCCACAAAAATGTTCTTTTAGCGCCCAATTTTTTATTTTCAAGTGGGTAATAGGAGAAAATGGACCCCATTTGTTGTTCAAATTCTCCTTTGTGGGTGGGAAAGGGAAGGGACACCATTTGACTTTTTGAAAGCAGAATTGTCTGGTGTTGAGATCAGACACCATATAGCGTTTGGAGAGCCTCTGATGTTCTTAAACATAAAATATGTGTGTTGAGCACCTTTAACACCCAGGTGCTTCACAGAAGTTTATAATGTCGAACCTTGAAAGTAAAAAAAAGCACATTTGTTTCAACAAAATTGTTATTTAGCACCAAATTTTTTTTACAAGGGTAACAGGAGAAAATGGACCCAAAAAATGTTGTGTATTTTTTTCTGAGTACTCCGATAACCAATATGTGGGGGAAAAACTACTGCTTGGACGCACAAAAGGGCTCAGAAGAGAAGGAGCACAATTTTATTTTTTGAACGCAAAATTGACTAGAATTGAGAGTGCATGCCATGTCGCCTTTGGAGAGTGGTTGATCTGCCTATACAGTGTAACTAGACCCCTCAGGGATTTATCTAGCTGTGTGGTGAGCACGTTGAACCCATAGATGCTTCATAGAAATGTATTACGTTGAGCCGGTAAAATTAAAAATAAATTTCCTCACAAAAATGTTCTTTTAGCTCCAAGTTTTTCATTTTTTACAAGGGCACGAGTTGAAAATTAACCCCAAAAATTGTTTTTAAATTTCTCCAGCATATGCTGATCCACCATATATGGGGGAAAACTAATGTTTGGGTGCATGGCTTGGCTAGGAAAGTAAGGAATAACGTTTGGAAAATGTTGATTTGGTACGATTTGGGCACCATCAGTTTCAAAAGTACTGGAACTCTCACCTTCCTGAGTGCCAAACATTAGGGCCTTGATGACTACCTCCTGAAACTGAAGGAAGGTCTCGTATTGCCTGCACATCGAAACAGCACAAAAGCATTTGTACAGTGCCAAATGTACAATGTGGATGGCCAATTTTTTGTACCATACTTTAGATTTTAGCAAGACCCTGTATGGTTTGATGACTTGATCTGAGAGATCTACCTCATCCTATGAATTTATTATAATCCAGGCTACAATCTGGTTTTGGAACTTCTGTTGTGGTACCTTGGACAGTGACAATGGAGCTGTTGTCAGAGTGTATGGTGGTCAAGATAAGGACATCCCTGCTGGCATCACTGCATGGACTCCCTTCTCCCCTCTTACTCACCACTCTGGGCCATGCTGTGAGTTCTGTCCTCTGCCGGCTCCATGCACTGGGTCTCATTTCCTTGCTTGTTGCATACTTCCTGACTGTATGCTTAGGGCGGCAGCACTTTCTGTTTCTTATAGTGACTGTGTACACCTTCCTAAGGTGTCTCCTACCAATTGCCTAGAAGCCTCAGGTACTTAAGGCATCTCCACCCACTGGCAGATGCCTGAGCAACTTTCTTCCTCAGTTAGTGTCTTGCTATTGAGCTGCCAGGTCCTGTCCTGTCTCTGTCACCCTCGGGGCTTCATACCCAGGCCTGAACCCTTGTCCTGTATATGTTTCTGTGTCTGTCCCTGTCTGTACTCTGGTCTATATCTGTACCTGTTCTTGTCTGTTTGCTTTTCCCACTCAGCTGTGCGTACCCTTGTGTCCACTCCTTCTGCTTTGCTCACCGCCTCCTGCGCCTCTCTGCTCTGCCACAACTGGCGGCTCTGCTCTGTTCTGGTCTGCTGCTCACCTTGTGGCTCTGCTCTGCTCCACCTCCTGCGGTTCTGCTCTGCTCCACCTCCTGTGGTTCTGCTCTGCTCCGTCTCCTATGGTTCTGCTCTGCTCCACCTCCGGTGGTTCTGCTCTGCTCCTCCTCTTGTGGTTCTGCTCTGCTCTGCCTCTTGTGGTTCTGCTCTGCTCTGCCTCCTGCGGTTCTGCTCTGCCCCGCCACCTGCGGTTCTGTTATATTCTGCATCCCGCAGTTCTGCTCCTTTAGTCTGTACTGGTTCCTACCTGCTCCCTTATCCTACTCTTACCCGACTGTGTTCCTGTGTCTCTTGAAGCAGTTCCTGTCCCTCCAGTCTGAACTGGTTCCTAACAGTTCCTGTCCCTCCAGTCTGAACTGGTTCCCTACTCGTACCTGCCTGCATTCCTGCCCTACCCATTATATCCCGATTCCTTCAATGTGTTCCGTGCCTGCCTGCCAGAGTGCCAGTCATGCCCGCCTGCCAGAGTGCCAGCCGTGCCCACCTGCCTGCCAGAGTGCCAGCCGTGCCCGTCTGCCTGCCAGAGTGCCTGCCGTGCCCACCAGAGCACCAGTCGTGCTCGTCCGTACTTGCTCGCACCTGTTAATAGACTTCCGTTCCCCAGTGGGATCAGCTGCTCCAGCCAGACACCACCCTGGATTGGTACCTGGCAGCTACCTGCCACACAAGTCTGACCTCACCATCAGAGGCTCCAGCGAACAGCAAGGTAGCTGCTTAGTCATGCCCCTTCCAGTGTTACAGCCCTCTTACTGGACAGGTACTGTCGGAATTTTAGCCTCTCTTTGATTTGAAATGCACCAGAGATTAATCTATAGAGATGTCTCTTTGGAGGTTCTATGCCTCAGAAAATTTTCTGCTGAAGTTTTCAACTACTTGCCAAATTTTATATAGAATATCATCAAAGTTAGGATCGTTTTGAGGAGGACACTGGAACAGGGATTTGGAAACTGCTTCTGTGATCACAGATCGGTCAAACAACACAACACGTAGCACATGACGCAGGAGATCGTAGAAGACAGATTGCACTGGCTCCCAATGTAAAATCTTTTTTTAGGACCACAGAGGATCTACACAAATGCTCTGCTTGCCAGCTCTGAGGAAAAGATGGCATGCAGAGCCGTGACCGCTATTTTAAATCCACCTTTTTGGGGCCGATTGGTCAGTAATTGTTATTCAGCCAATCAGCGTGAAAAGGGTTAATCATCCGAGGTGACGTCGCGATCAACCTATCCATTGTGACTGCTGTGATTGGTGTTTCTGGTGATACAGTGGGGTGACTGTAAATTGGAGCTTTATATGAACTGCGGTTAGATAACTTTTACACTAGCATCCTACTCTTTAAGACCCTTTCTGCCAGAGCTACAGTTGCATGCGGCACTGTGCAAGGAAATCAGAGTGGCCTCCCTAAGCCGCTAATTGGGCAACTGTTGAGAAAAGGCGAGAGCAGAGCCCAATGCAGCGACAACATGTTGGTGGTTAAATATAAGGACAAGAGGAATATCCTCATGCTGACCACCATACACCGTGACAACATCTCCCCAAGGTCCCACAACACAAGTCCCAAAGCCAGATCGTATCCTGGATTATATCAAGTTCAAGGGGGAGTAGATCTCTCAGATCAGGTCCTCAAAACATACAGCGTCATGAGAAAAGCAAAAGTATGGTACAAAAAGCTGGCCGTGCACATTGTACAGATAACAAATTGTATGGTCCTGTTACCCTTTTGAAAATGCAAAATTTAGGGCAAAAATAAACATTTTCATGGCAAAAACTAAAATTTTCATTTTTTCCTTCTTGATTGCTTTAATTCCTGTGAAGCACCTGATGGCTTAATAAACTTTTTTAAAGTGGTTTTAAGCAATTTGTGGGGGTGCAGTTTTTAGAATGGTGTCACTTTTGGCCATTTTCTGTTATATAGGCCCCCTCAAATGTGACGTGGTCCCTAAAAAAATGGTTTTGTAAATTTTGTTGGAAAAATTAGAACTTGCTGACAAAATGTTAACCCTTCTAACTTCCTAACCCCCAAAAAATGTTTAAAAAATGATGCTGATGTAAAGTAGACATATGGCAAATGTTACTTATTAACTATTTTCTATGACATAACTCTCTGGTTTAAGGGCATAAAAAATAAGTTTGAAAATGTCAATATATTCAAATTTTTCACCAAATGTCCAATATCTTCACAAATAAATGCAAACAAATTCTCTTAAATTTCCTATTAAAGTGAAGTACAACAGGGGTCCCCAACTCCAGTCCTCAAGGCCCACCAACAGGTCATGTTTTCAGGATTTCCTTTGCATTGCACAGGTGATGCAATTATTACCTGGGCAAGACTAAGGAAATCCTAAAAACATGACATGTTGGTGGGCCTTGAGGACTGGAGTTGGGGACCCCTGAAGTACAATATGTCACAAAAAACAGCATTATCAGAATCACTTTATAATCAAAGTTATTACCTCCTAAAGTGACACCAGTCAGAATTGAAAAATTTTAACTGGTCATGAAGGAGAAAACTGGCTTCGGGAAGAAGGGGTTTATAAATGTGGGGCAATACTTTCTGAACAGTTTCTTTGAAGTTTGTCTTTATAATGCTACGTTCACATTTGCGTTGTTGGGCGCAGCGTCGTCGACACAACCCACAACGAATATACACAAGGCAGTGTTTTGTGATGCATGCGTTGTCATAAAATAGTAAAGGTCAGGAATTTTGGCGCAGGGAAAACGCTACAAGTAGCGTCGTCCGCGCCCTATCTGGTGCATCAAAATGACGCATGCGTCGTAAAACGCATTACAATGCATACCGGCGGATGTCCATGCGCCCCCCATGTTAAAGATAGGGGCACATAACGCATGCGTCGGTATCCGTCGACGACTCTGCGCCCAACAACGCAAATGTGAACATAGCGTAAATGTTTCATTCTACAAGCTGGGATTGAACTTTTCAATTCAGAACATAGTTGACCATTCAGTAGCCATATAAGAACTATTTATAGTTAGTAAGGCCGAAAAAATACATTTGTCCATCCAGTTCAGCCTATATTCCATCATAATAAATCCCCAGATCTACGTCCTTCTACAGAACCTAATAATTGTATGATACAATATTGTTCTGCTCCAGGAAGACATCCAGGCCTCTCTTGAACCCCTTGACTGAGTTCATAGTAACATAGTTAGTAAGGAAATTTATGATACATATGAATACATTATATACATTAAATTTAGGATTTTCCTCTTCCTAAACATTTGTAAGTCTTCCAATGAAAAAATGGGAATTAATCCCATCAGAACGAAGGATTGACATGAATGTTTTAATACTGGAAAACTGATTTATTCTACAATTTCCAGGTAACTTTGACTTCTGGATGGGACATTATGCTAGAGCGGCCGCGAAAGACCACTAAAGTAACTGCTATGCACTGAAAAAGACAGACTGCTGTTCTGGGCTATGAAACAAATAATAAAAATGTTAGTCTTCACTTGACTGATCACATTTCATTGTGGTTTCAATATGTAGTGCTAAGTGGAACTGAATCTTTTTATTCTATTGGATGATTTCAAGACTATTTGACATTTGTGAAAGAAAAAAAAACAATATACTGATCTATGTCTAGGAACGGAAAATCAAACTTCCACTGAGTCAGCTGGCAGGCGATTATATACAGTGGATGTCTTGCCCTAGGGGGAAGACTTGCTGTTGTTGACTACCTGAAGTTTTGCTAAGATTATTAGCTCAGCTTATATTTCTTTGACATAGTCCACTCAAGGGGAAGACATTTTACCCATTTGTTATTATTGTATGTTTCCTGATTCGGGAACACGTTTGAAGTGATTGCTTCCTTCACTATAAATAAACTCCCGACTGGTTCTATCTCATAAAAAGGAAAGAGACAGAAAGCTGACACAGGAAAAGAAGAGTCAAATAGTTTATACTAGGAGGCACTTACCGTTTATTTCTTTATGTGTCATGTGCCTCCCATTTGGCTTTATTTTTATTTTTTTACGGGGGGAAATGACTATTTTATTTTTGCAAACACCGTTCACACCCAAGTAAAACACTGCCTACCTGTATTACCATATGAAAACAATGAGAGGCGCATGCAGAAAGAGAGGACAGCACATCCTAATAAATAGTAGGATAGCCTTATCACAAACACTATAGAACAAATCCACAGATTAAAAACATTTAAAAGCACACTAAGGGCAGTCTCACACGTCCAGATAATTCCGGTACCGGAAAAAATCGGTACCGGAATTATCCGTGTCTGTGTGCCCTACGTTTCTGTGGTACATCAGTGTGGCACACGTGCGGCACACGTGTGCCGCCCGTGTGCCCACTGGGTACCACACGCACGGTGCTGGGTACCACACGTACCAGCATCTGGTGCTGAAGCTGCGATTCATATGTTCCCTGAAGCAGCGTTTGCTGCAGGGAACATATGAATATTAGTGTTTAAAATGCAGATCCAGGTCCCCCCCCTCCCACCCCCTGTGCGCCCCCCCGCTGTGATTAAAATACTCACCTAGCTTCCGGATCCCTCGCTGTAGTGTCCTCTTCTGGCCGCAGCGTCTCCTGTATGCGGTCACGTGGGGCCGCCGATTACAGTACTGAATATGCGGCTCTGCCCCTTTGGGAGGATCCCCTTTGGGACCTGGATCTGCATTTTAAACACTAATATTCATATGTTCCCTGCAGCAAACGCTGCTGCAAGGAACATATGAATCGCGGCTTCACCACCAGTGGGGGGGACAGCGCTTAATGTAGCGCTGTCTCCTGCACGGTACACGGACTGCACACGGACAATGTCCGTGTGCGGTACGTGTTTTACACGGACCCATTGACTTTAATGGGTCCGTGTAATCCGTGCGCTCCCACGAACACTGACATGTCTCCGTGTTTGGCACACGGAGACACGGTCCGCAAAAAATCAATGACATCTGAAAAGATGCATTGATTTTTATGTGTCTACGTGTGTCAGTGTCTCCGGTACGTGAGGAAACTGTCACCTCACATACCGGAGCCACTGACGTGTGAAACTGGCCTAAAGGGAACAGTTCATGTTTAGTGATGAGCGAGTATACTCGTTGCTCGGGAAAACGCTTGGGTGATCTCCGAGTATTTGTGACTGCTTGGAGATTTAGTTTTCATTGCCTCAGCTGCATGATTTACAGCTGATAGACAGCTTGAATACATGCGGGGATTCCCTAGCAACCAGGCAACCCCCACATGTACTCAGGCTGGCTAGCAGCCGTAAATCATGCAGCTGAGGCAATGAAAAACTAAATCTCCCAACAGTTACAAATACTCGGAGACCACCCGAGCAAAGAGTACACTCGCTCATCACTGTTCATGTCCCAAGTGGTCGACTGAGATGACAACCCATCCCATACTCAAAATAAGAGCAAGGCTTAAAAAAAAAATACAAGATCAAAAAAATACTCAGTAAATCCAAAAAGATTCCTATATTGATGTATCCAAACTAAAAAAATTGTTAGGGTTCGCTCACACTGCCGTATAATCTCTTTTTCGAGAGAATCAGGTCAATTAAGCTAATGACACTCTGATCAGATTCTGTCAGAATTTGAGCCGATAATTATACTACCGTAAGAGAATCGTATCACAGGTGTGGAGAAGATGGAAAACGTAATTTTTCCATCTTCTACATTGTCTCTGTGCGTGTACATCGGACTGCACTCAAAGTTTTAAGGGTACGCATGGTCTGATCAGAGGCACTCGCAGCGAATTGTTTTCTTATGCCGAAACAGCATGAGAAAAGAAATTGCAGATCTGCAGTGTCAAATAGTCTAAGGCTACTTTCACACATCAGTTTTTTGCCGTCAGGCAGAATCCGTCGAATTTTGGAAAAAACGGATCCATTGCAAATTGTGAAAAACTGATGCAATGAATCCGTTTTTTTGTCAGATCCGAGTATGTGGATCTGCCGGCTATTTTGGATTCTGAAGAAGAGAGAGAGAGACTCCAGAATGAAAATTGCAAGATTTGATTAAAAAAACGTAATCCGTCGCCGGTTTCCATCATTTCATCTGTTTTTTGCCGAATCTGTTGTTGTCCGTTTTTTTGACGGACAGAAAAAACATTAGTATGTCCGTTTTCTCCAGCCACCGGAAAACAGATTTTTGACGGATCTGGCAAAAATGGATGAAACATGAGGCCATCCGTCGCAATCTGGCGCTAATACAAGTCTGAGAAAAAACGGATCCGGCGGCAACTTTTGTTGGATCCGTATTTTTCAAAATTCACCGGATTGTGCCTGACGGCAAAAAACTGATGAGTGAAAGTAGCCTTACATTGTACTGAGTGCTATCCGATAAAACATTGCATAGCCGTGTTATACGCCAGTGAGAGCGAGCCCCTAAGGCGTTCAAATATATTGTTGGTTATTTTTTTTCTATCTAGTACATTGAAAATAAATGTACTATAAACGTAGTATATTGCCCAGCCACGTAGTATATTGCACAGCCACGTAGTATATTGCCCAGCCACGTAGTATATTGCCTAGTGACATAGTATACAGCACAGAGCCACATAGTATATTGCCCAGTCACATAGTATATTGGCCAGCCATGTAGTATATTGCTTAGCCACGTAGTATATTGCCCAGTGATGTAGTATACAGCACAGAGCCACGTAGTATACAGCACAGACACGCAGTATAATGCCCAGTCACGTAGTATATTGCTCAGCGACGTAGTATATTGCCCAGCCACATAGTATATTCTCCAGCCACATAGTATATTGCCCAGCCACATAGTATATTGCCCAGCCACATAGTATATTGCCCAGTCACGTAGTATACAGCACAGAGCCACGTAGTATACAGCACAGACATGTAGTCACATAGTATACTGCCCAGCCACATAGTATATTGCCCAGCCACATAGTATATTGCCCAGCCACATAGTATATTGCGCAGTCACATAGTATATTGCCCAGCCACATAGTATATTGCGCAGCCACATAGTATATTGCATAGTATACTGCCCAGCCACATAGTATATTGCCCAGCCACATAGTATATTGCCCAGTCACGTAGTATACAGCACAGAGCCACGTAGTATACAGCACAGCCACATAGTATATTGCCCAGCCACATAGTATACTGCGCAGCCACATAGTATATTGCCCAGCCACATAGTATATTGCCCAGTCACGTAGTATACAGCACAGAGCCACGTAGTATACAGCACAGCCACATAGTATATTGCCCAGCCACATAGTATACTGCCCAGTCACATAGTATATTGCGCAGCCACATAGTATATTGCCCAGCCACATAGTATATTGCCCAGCCACATAGTATATTGCCCAGCCACATAGTATATTGCCCAGCCACATAGTATATTGCCCAGTCACGTAATATACAGCACAGAGCCACGTAGTATACAGCACAGCCACATAGTATATTGCCCAGTCACTTAGCATATTGCCCAGTCACGTAGTATATTGCCCAGTCACGTAGTATATTGCCCAGTCACGTAGTATACAGTACAGAGGCATGTAGTATACAGCACAGACACGTAGTATACTGCCGAGTCACGTAGTATATTGGCCAGTCACGTAGTATGCACCATATGCCTGTAAAAAAAAAAAGAATTAAAATAAAAAATAGTTACATACTCACCTTCCGGATCGAAGTGGCCGGTTACCGATGCTTGTCGCGCGCTCTGGTCTGAAGAGTGCATTGTGGTCTCGCGAGATGATGATGTAGCGGTCTCGCGAGACCGCTGTTGTGAATTCTGTTATCGAACTCCCTCCTGTGGTCATGAATGGTACTTCGGCGAGTTCTGTCCATGGACTCCCTCTGGTGGCTGTGAGTGGAGATGCTGCTTCTGAGGTTCCTTCCACAGGTGACTTAGTTTATTCTTTGGCTGGCTGCTCTATTTAACTCCACTCAGATCGTTACTCCATGCCAGCTGTCAATGTTCTTGTAATGGTTCAGTTCGCTCTTGGATCTTTCTGGTTACCTGTCTACTCCAGCAGAAGCTAAGTCCCTGCTTGTTAATTATTCGTTCATTGTTTTCTTGTCCAGCTTGCTATCATGATTTTGCCTTGCTAGCTGGAAGCTCTGGGATGCAGAGTGGCACCTCCGCACCGTGAGTCGGTGCGGAGGTCTTTTTGCACACTCTGCGTGGTCTTTTTGTAGTTTTTTGTGCTGACCGCAAAGATAAATTTCCTATCCTCAGTCTGTTTAGTAAGTCTGGCCTCCTTTGCTGAAACCTGTTTCCTTTCTGTGTTTGTGACTTTCATCTTAACTCACAGTCAATATATGTGGGGGGCTGCCTTTTCCTTTGGGGAATTTCTCTGAGGCAAGGTAGGCTTTATTTTCTATCTCTAGGGCTAGTTAGCTCTTAGGCTGTGAAGAGGCGTCTAGGCAGAGTTAGGTACACTCCACGGCTATTTCTAGTGTGTGTGATAGGATTAGGGGTTGCGGTCAGCAGAGCTCCCACTTCCCAGAGCTTGTCCTGTGTTAGTTTAACCATCAGGTCGTTCCGGGTGCTCCTAACCACCAGGTCCATAACAGACCGCACATCATCATCTCTCGAGACCGCAATGCATGGAGCAGTCACTGGGGCGTCGCGAGGAGCATTGGTAACCGGTCGCTTCGATCCGGCGGCCAACCAAGGGTGAGTATGTAACTATTTTTTATTTTTTTTATTATTTTTAACATTAGATATTTTTACTATTCATGCTGCATAGGCAACATGAATAGTAAAAAGTTGGTCACACAGGGTTAATAGCAGCGTTAACCGAGTGCGTTACACCGCGGTCAACGCTGCCATTAACCCTGTGTGACCACTGACCGGAGGGGAGTATGCGGGCGTCGGGCAGTGACTGCGGGGAGGAAGGACCGGCCATTTTCTTCCAGACTGTGCCCGTCGCTGATTGGTCGTGGCTGTTTTGCCGCGACCAATCAGTGACGTGAATTTTCATGACAGACAGAGGCCGTGACCAATGAATATCTGGGACAGACAGAAGGACAGACAGAAAGACAGAAGTGACCCTTAGAAAATTATATAGTAGATAATCTCTGGAGGCAGAGTTAACTTCTCTTCCAGGCAGCGTCTTCCCTATAGCCTGGAAGAGGTCATTTACATCTAATAAAAACATGGATGTCTTTGGAGTAGGGCCAGGTGCCCACCATCTGGAACTAGCAGCTCTTATGATGCAGTGCATGTTCGCTACGTCCACGTTGAAAACAGGTAGATCCGCATGTGTTCACTGAACCATGCGGATTTACCGCATTCAATACATTTCTATTTATTTAATTTCTGTTGAGGAAACTAGCGCCTCCACAAGAGAAATTGACATGATGCGATCTTGACAGACTCACTGCCTGTCTGTGTCTGCGGGTGATCTGCAGGAGACTATGTATACATAGTGGACATGGCATTTTTAGAATTCCCACCCACTATGCTGTCACAGCTGGCCGCTGCAGATTTGATGGTGCATAAATACGTAAAAAGTCAACTCATCATGCCTACTGCCAGCGTCAGACTGGCTGTCAAGGGCCCACCGCTAACCAACTACAGGGCCCCACTTTTCAGCTACAAGCATATGTGACATTATCCTCAATCACAAATGTATATAACAATGAACTGGGAAGATTGATAAGTGAATAAGATGCTGCCTTTGTCTGTACATAGTGATTCATGTATATAGTGCCAAGTACTGCTCATATAAGAGGGTGATCCACTGTTGCACAGGGGTCCAGAGGAGGATTCTCCTGGGGGCCAGTCCAAGCCTGCCTAGTGTGCGTTAACATACGCTGTCGAACTGTCCATGTAAAAAACACAATTGTGTTTCGAAGTGCAAAATTCCAGCATTTCTGCCGTAAAATTAATTAAAAAATGATGCAAAAATTAAAAAAATCATGCCCGCTGCCTTGGGGTCATCCTTGATTCTGACCTTTCATTCACCCCCCACATCCGATCACTGGCTCGCTCTTCTTACCTGCATCTCAAAAACATTTCTAGAATTCGCCCTTTTCTTACTTTCGACTCTGCAAAAACTCTTACTGTTTCACTTATTCATTCTCGTCTGGACTATTGTAACTCTCTACTAATCGGCCTCCCTCTGACCAAACTTTCCCCGCTCCGATCTGTCCTGAATGCTGCTGCCAGGATCATATTCCTCACCAACCGTTACACCGATGCCTCTACCTTGTGCCAGTCATTACACTGGCTACCCATCCACTCAAGAATCCAGTACAAAACTACTACCCTCATCCACAAAGCACTCCATGGCTCAGCACCACCCTACATCTCCTCTCTGGTCTCAGTCTACCACCCTACCCGTGCCCTCCGCTCCGCTAATGACCTCAGGTTAGCATCCTCAATGATCAGAACCTCCCACTCCCGTCTCCAAGACTTTACACGTGCTGCGCCGATTCTTTGGAATGCACTACCTAGGTTAATACGATTAATCCCCAATCCCCACAGTTTTAAGCGTGCCCTAAAAACTCATTTGTTCAGACTGGCCTACCGCCTCAATGCATTAACCTAACGATCCCTGTGTGGCCTATTTAAAAAAAAAAAAAAAAAATCAGGTTCCTCCATTATGTTCTCATTCACTTTACGCAGTTAATAGCCCTCTGTGTCTGTACTGCTACATACTTAGGCAGTTAACTGGTTCATGCAGCTTTACATGAACACCCGAGCCTTACACTATGGCCGGTCCGAATAACTATAGCAATTGTTACCATCCACCTCTCGTGTCTCCCCTTTTCCTCATAGTTTGTAAGCTTGCGAGCAGGGCCCTCATTCCTCCTGGTATCTGTTTTGAACTGTACTTCTGTTATGCTGTAATGTCTATTGTCTGTACAAGTCCCCTCTATAATTTGTAAAGCGCTGCGGAATATGTTGGCGCTATATAAATAAAAATTATTATTATTATTATTATGCACCAAATTAGCCAGTAATCTAATAAGGACTACTTACTATTCGTGGTGTGAATCATAAACCTTTTGAACATTTTTCAACGTTTCATCTACCCAGACATCTTAGGAATAGTTTGTGTACTGAAGAAGGTCAGCTGTTTGACCAAAACGTTTATCACCAGTGATTGCTAATAAAATTGATCTTTTCTACAAGTTGAGTGCCAAAAATTTACTTCAACATTTATCTGGTGTGGGAACCTTCTTTTTGAGCACCTTCACAGCTGTGCCATGTTATACATCTTATATATAATTGCCTAGAATACTACTTCCTGCAATTTGTGCCAACTTCCATGGCTTTGTCCGGAGCTAATGTCCGGAGCTAATGTCCGGAGCTAATGTCCGGAGCTAATGTCCGGAGATAAGTGACGTCAACAGTGTCCAGTGTCTGATTGGTTGCCGCCTGCTGCGAGCGACCAATCAGAAACGTGCCGTACTGTGACACACTCCGCCCGCCATTTTGGTGTGATTTTTGAATTTTTACCTCACAGCAAGTTTCTACTGTGTGGAGGCGGGCCCAGTGACGTTGCTCTTCAAGCTCCTGCCGAATTTCAAGTATACAGGTCCTTCTCAAAAAATTAGCATATAGTGTTAAATTTCATTATTTACCATAATGTAATGATTACAATTAAACTTTCATATATTATAGATTCATTATCCACCAACTGAAATTTGTCAGGTCTTTTATTGTTTTAATACTGATGATTTTGGCATACAACTCCTGATAACCCAAAAAACCTGTCTCAATAAATTAGCATATTTCACCCATCCAATCAAATAAAAGTGTTTTTTAATAACAAACAAAAAAACCATCAAATAATAATGTTCAGTTATGCACTCAATACTTGGTCGGGAATCCTTTGGCAGAAATGACTGCTTCAATGCGGCGTGGCATGGAGGCAATCAGCCTGTGACACTGCTGAGATGTTATGGAGGCCCAGGATGCTTCAATAGCGGCCTTAAGCTCATCCAGAGTGTTGGGTCTTGCGTCTCTCAACTTTCTCTTCACAATATCCCACAGATTCTCTATGGGGTTCAGGTCAGGAGAGTTGGCAGGCCAATTGAGCACAGTAATACCATGGTCAGTAAACCATTTACCAGTGGTTTTGGCACTGTGAGCAGGTGCCAGGTCGTGCTGAAAAATGAAATCTTCATCTCCATAAAGCATTTCAGCCGATGGAAGCATGAAGTGCTCCAAAATCTCCTGATAGCTAGCTGCATTGACCCTGCCCTTGATGAAACACAGTGGACCAACACCAGCAGCTGACATGGCACCCCACACCATCACTGACTGTGGGTACTTGACACTGGACTTCAGGCATTTTGGCATTTCCTTCTCCCCAGTCTTCCTCCAGACTCTGGCACCTTGATTTCCGAATGACATGCAAAATTTGCTTTCATCAGAAAAAAGTACTTGGGACCACTTAGCAACAGTCCAGTGCTGCTTCTCTGTAGCCCAGGTCAGGCGCCTCTGCCGCTGTATATGGTTCAAAAGTGGCTTTACCTGGGGAATGCGGCACCTGTAGCCCATTTCCTGCACACGCCTGTGCACGGTGGCTCTGGATGTTTCCACACCAGACTCAGTCCACTGCTTCCTCAGGTTCCCCAAGGTCTGGAATCGGTCCTTCTCCACAATCTTCCTCAGGGTCCGGTCTCCTCTTCTCGTTGTACAGTGTTTTCTGCCACATTGTTTCCTTCCAACAGACTTACCATTGAGGTGCCTTGATACAGCACTCTGGGAACAGCCTATTTGTTGAGAAATTTCTTTCTGGGTCTTACCCTCTTGCTTGAGGGTGTCAATGATGGCCTTCTTGACATCTGTCAGGTCGCTAGTCTTACCCATGATGGGGGTTTTGAGTAATGAACCAGGCAGGGAGTTTATAAAAGCCTCAGGTATCTTTTGCATGTGTTTAGAGTTAATTAGTTGATTCAGAAGATTAGGGTAATAGGTCGTTTAGAGAACCTTTTCTTGATATGCTAATTTATTGAGACAGGTTTTTTGGGTTATCAGGAGTTGTATGCCAAAATCATCAGTATTAAAACAATAAAAGACCTGACAAATTTCAGTTGGTGGATAATGAATCTATAATATATGAAAGTTTAATTGTAATCATTACATTATGGTAAATAATGAAATTTAACACTATATGCTAATTTTTTGAGAAGGACCTGTATATGGATTCTAGACTCCCGATTCTTTAGAATCGGGCTGCCATCTAGTATATATATGATTGGGTAATGGCATGTAAAGGAGGAATAATGAGCACCCCAGATACAAATCTCTACTAAAACCCCCTTGGTTGTAGTGTAAATCAGAATATAAACTTTTTGTGCTACTACTGTATTTCCACAACATTCAGAAGGTCAGCCACTTCATCATGGTGAGGCAAATTCAGCACGTACAATGTGGTTAAAGGTCCTCTTATAGTAGATAGGCAGACATTGGTTGCCGCATGGATTGTTCCTACCAAAACCAGTCACTAGACTGTGCCGATATCTAATTATAGGTATCAGCACAGTGTTGACTACTACTGCACCATAATGTAATTGGATTTTAAATAATTGACATGTTCCATCAGATGCCATGATCACAGATACGTATATAAGGCTCACCTTGTGAAGTGACCCACTAAGCCCCATGTCTGGGTGGGTACATGAACTCAGGCATCAGTGCAGCTGGCAGGATGGCAGGTGGGGAGCAAGGACATGGCACACACTGGAGTCTTGGGACAGCAGGACGAATGAAGTAAATATTCAGAAATGGAAACAAGTAAATTATGATGTGCATAAAAGGAGCAGTACACGAAATTAGAGCACTCATTGTAGGAAAACAGCGATCTGGCACTGCTTTCATCCACATTGTGTGCGTCAAAACAGCAATGATTAACCGTCTTGATGTTGCTCTCCAGGAAACAGTCTAAATAGTAATGTAAGGAGAGAATGGAACACTCACCACTGCGCGTTAAAATAAGCTTTATTTGGGGTTCCAAAAAGAGATGGTGGAGGCAATCACGCTTCTTCTGAGCCACAAAATTAGTGTCTTGAATAGCAATCCGAAGACACTGGTGTGTGTCCTAATGGACCTCCAAAAAATTGCCACAGGTGTTGGAAGTGTCTTGTGCTGCTGGATAAATGACAGGCTATGATAAAGAATGAAGATTTGGTTTATAGTGATGGGCAAACCCTTGGATGTTCGAGTCCGGCCAAACATTTTAAAAAATAGTTTGGTTCGGGTTTCAGAATAGTACCCGAACTCGAACCAAAACTCAGACCCCATTCAGATGAATAGGGAGCATGAATATTCGTTGTTTGCCACGCTATCATCTGTGTTACAGTGTGGCAAATATGGGCTCTCACGCAGCGAGCGGTGCCGTAAGTGAGATGACCAGGGTTCATCAGCTATAAACTTTGGTGACGTTTCTCACTGGAGCTAAGTGCTACATGTTAGGAGTCGAGTTTCCTCTGCTGCACAGGGGGAATCTCGATCCGTGTCTGCTGCGGTCTCCCATTCAGCATCGGCCGCAGTGGGGTCTGCTCAGCGGAGACGTCGCTCCCAGCGGCTCGCTGAGGCTGATTCGGTGCATAGGGTCACTACTGCCTTTTCTGGCTTTCCTATGGTACCCTGCACTGATCTGCGGCGAGCAGGCCTCTCTGGGACTAAGTCCTTATTTACACACACTGAGCATGCCCAGGGCAAGGTCTCCCATTGGAGGTCGAGGGTCACATGTTCGGTCACATGTTCAGGTACTGCAGCGCATCCCATTGGTCCTCCAGGAAGGTCCTGAAAGGGCAAAACTTTGGTAGCAGCTTCCTGTGCTGTAACTATATAAACTGCACATGACCGCACGGCCATGCGCTAGTATCGTCTTTTGTCATATGCTTTGCGCCAATGTGGTCATGCGTTTGTATGTGTTCAGGGACCCGGCTGAAATAAGCCCCTAGAATGCTGGCACCTCCGGCGAGGAGATTGTGTATAAGTGTGTTCAGGGACCCGGCTGAAATAAGCCCCTAGAATGCTGGCTCCTCCGGCGAGGAGATTGTGTATGCATGCATGACCACTCACTGCTCACATCTGGG
Source organism: Ranitomeya imitator (assembly GCF_032444005.1). Taxonomy (NCBI): domain Eukaryota; kingdom Metazoa; phylum Chordata; class Amphibia; order Anura; family Dendrobatidae; genus Ranitomeya; species Ranitomeya imitator. Next base: position 734,225,869 of record NC_091284.1, on the reverse strand, counting down.
TAGTTGGCCTGTGCCTCTGTGAAAGTCTAACAGGGCACAGAGCCTGCCTCTCGCGGTTACTCTGTGAAGCTAACAGAGTTGGTATATACCGCCATATAGAGCCGCCATTATTTAGCAGCAGGTACTTTCCTGCACGGTGGATCCCGGGTTACGAACGCACCAATTCCATTTAATAAACAATATATTTGGTGCGTTCCGCCAACCCTAACAGTATACTAGCGCCAGGATCTGGCTAAGTAATGGCGGATGAACAGCGATTGCAGGGGTACATCCAGCTGCTGGAGGGCCGGTTGGCGTCTCTTGAGCGTGCAACCTCGGCGGTGGATGTTACCGCAATAGCTGTTCAGGCTGCTAGCGTGGCTGCAGCAGCTTTACTCACTGCCACCTCTGTTCCGACCCTATCTCACCTTCCTTTGCCTGAGAGATACTCTGGGGACAGTAAGTCCTGTAGGGGTTTCGTGAGCCAATGTGGTATACACCTCGAGCTCCTGGCTGCACGTTTCCCTACTGAGCGGGCAAAGGTGGGATTCATAATCTCCCTCTTGTCGGACAGAGCATTGGAGTGGGCTACGCCGCTGTGGGAGCGCAACGATCATGTGGTGCGGAGTGTTCCTCGATTTCTGGACTCTCTGAAACAGGTCTTTTTAGGACCTCAAGTCACCCATGATACAGCGCTCCAACTGCTGGCTTTGACTCAGGGTTCAACCATGGTCAGCCATTTTGCTGTTCTCTTCCGGACATTAGCGTCTGAGTTGGAATGGCCAGATAAAACCCTCATTCCCGTATTTTGGAGGGGGCTGGCTGACCATGTGAAGGACGCTTTGGCCACTAGGGAGATTCCCGCCACACTGGAGGAGCTCATAGCCATATCTACTCGCATAGACCTTCGTTTTCACGAGTGAAGGTTGGAGCGAGCCCAGTGTAGGCAGAGGTTTCGGCTGGCTCCCACCTTCGCCAAACCTTTGGAATCTCCAGTCCAGGCGTCCGAGTCACATGAGGCCTTAGAGGTGACACGAGCGGGATCCAAGTCTCAGTCCGCCCGTGCACATAAGGTCCGTCATGTTTGCCGGCAGTCAGGACATCTTGCCTCCAAGGGTCCTCAGCGGTCGGGGAAAAGTCTGCGTCTAGTGGCAGTTGGAGGAGGTACACTAGACACGGCGATGTTTGCCTCAAAGTTGTCCTTCAAGGGGACAATTACCATAGGCCCATCCACTCTTATGGTCGAGCTATGCGTGGATTCTGGGGCAGAGGGTAATTTTATGTCTTCCTCTTTTGCCCAGCGTAACGCAATACCCTTGGTGATGCTCGCCAAGCCTGTAACCGAGTGGTAAATGGGTCAACACTACCCTCACAGATTACCCACCAAACCATTCCTTTCACGCTTTCTGTGTCTCCATCACATCAGGAGATAATCTCCCTATTAGTCATTCCTGAGGGAATTTATGAGGTCCTGTTGGGGATACCATGGCTTCGCTACCATTCTCCTCATATTGAGTGTTCCTCTGGGAGAATTTTGGGATGGAGTAAATCCTGCGAGGGTAGATGTCAGAGGGAGTGCGTTCAGGTTGCTACTACACAGGTACCCGCAGATCTTTCCTCTCTCCCCAAGCACTATTGGCCCTATGCAGACGTGTTCTCCAAAAGAGCTGCGGAGACCCTTCTGCCTCACCGCCCCTATGACTGTCCTATTGACCTCTTGCCTGGTGCTGAGCCTCCCCGGGGTCGAGTCTATCCGTTATCTCTCCCGGAGACGGAGGCAATGTCTCAGTACATCCAAAAAAATCTGGCAAGAGGATTCATTAGGAAGTCAGTGTCACCGGCAGGGGCTGGGTTCTTCTTCGTACAGAAGAAGACTGGAGACTTACGTCCATGCATAGACTACAGGGGTCTTAACTCCATCACCGTTAAGAACAAGTACCCATTACCCCTGATATCTGAGCTGTTTGATAGGCTACGGGGAGCGAGAGTATTTACAAAGTTAAATCTGCGGGGTGCTTACAACCTGATTCGCATCCGTGAAGGGGATGAATGGAAGACGGCTTTTAACACCAGGGATGGGCACTATGAATATCTGGTGATGCCCTTTGGGCTCTGTAATGCCCCAGCCGTTTTCCAAGACTTTGTGAACGACATCTTCCGGGATATGCTCACCACCTCGGTCGTAGTCTATCTGGATGATATTCTCATCTTCTCTCCAGATATTGACTCCCATCGGAGAGATGTTCGCAAAGTCTTCGATCTCTTACGGGCAAACTCCCTCTACGCCAAGTTGGAGAAGTGTGTGTTTGAGCAGGAGTCCTTGCCTTTCCTTGGTTACATCATATCTGCCCAGGGTTTGGCTATGGATCCTGCCAAGCTACAGGCTGTAATGGACTGGCAGGAACCCCATTCTCTTAAAGCGGTGCAGCGCTTTATGGGGTTCATTAATTACTATCGCCAGTTCATTCCACACTTCTCAACTTTGGTAGCTCCCTTGGTTGCCCTCACCAAAAAGGGAGCAAATCCCAAGTTGTGGTCAGAGGAGGTCTCCAAAGCCTTTCTCTCGATCAAGTCACACTTCGCTAGCGCTCCCATCTTACATCGCCCCGATGTTGATAAACCATTTATCTTGGAGGTGGATGCCTCATCCGTTGGTGCTGGAGCAGTCCTTTTCCAAAAGGATGCTCAAGGTCGGAAGCATCCTTGCTTCTTCTTCTCCAAGACCTTCACACCAGCGGAGAGGAATTATTCCATCGGGGACAGGGAGTTGCTAGCCATGAAGTTGGCTTTTTCAGAGTGGAGACATCTCTTGGAGGGAGCTCGCTTTCCCTTCCAAGTCTTCACTGACCACAAGGTAGTTAGAAACACGTGTGCACAACCATATGAGGTGCACGGGTAGGTTCCCAAACCGTAATCAGCAAATAATACAAAACCCGGCAAGTCTTGCTATTCAGCGGTGGATGCCGCGATGACAGCACCCATATAGGCTGTAACTTTTCTCTCTGGATATCCAATACTATATTGGTAGCAACCTCCGGGCAGGCCATATAGCCACTTGAATCTATACATTGTCCCAGTAAACGTTACTGATGAAGGTCCAGTTGTGGGAACGAAACGTTTTCTGATTTGGGATAATAAATCTTTCGTTTCTTCACACCACAAAGTTGAGTGCCGGGTTTTGTATTATTCACTGACCACAAGAACTTGGTATATCTACAAACGGCCCAGCGGCTGAATTCTCGCCAGGCTAGATGGTCCCTGTTCTTCTCCCGGTTCCATTTTACTCTCCATATCCTCTCCGGGGAGAAGAACGTTCGTGCAGACGCTCTCTCCCGCTCCGTAGTGTCATCGGAGGAGGAGGAGCCTTGGCTTATTGTCCCTTCTGAGAGCCTGAGGACTGTAGCTCCGGTTTCGCTTGAGTCTGTGCCCCCGGGCAAGACTTTCGTACCAGCTAACTTGCGACCGGAGGTTCTCTCTTGGGCTCACTCCTCCAGAGTGGGTGGGCATTTTGGGACCAAGAGGACATCTGAGCTTTTGGCGAGAACATACTGGTGGCCGCATATGGCCCGAGATGTCAGGGACTATATTCAGGCGTGCGTTTCTTGCGCCCAGAGTCGGTCTCCTCGGCAATGGCCTGCTGGGTTGCTTTACCCTCTACCGGTGGCAGACAGGCCCTGGGAGATGGTTGGGATGGACTTTGTGGTGGGCCTACCCAAGTCGTGTGGCTGCTCCATTATTTGTGTTGTCACCGACCATTTCTCTAAGATGGTGCATTTGGTGCCGCTTCCTCGGTTACCCTCAGCACGGGCCTTGGCGGTGTTGTTCATTAAGCACGTTTTCCGATTGCATGGTATGCCTGATAAGATTGTCAGCGATCGGGGTCCCCAGTTCGCGTCTCGGTTTTGGAGAGAGCTTTGCCGTTTACTCAGCATAGAGTTAAACCTCTCCTCCGCATACCATCCCGAGACGAATGGGTTGGTGGAGAGAACCAACCAGACTCTGGTGACATATTTGCGACATTTCATCTCTGCTAGGCAGGATGACTGGGCATCTTTGCTACCTTGGGCGGAATTTGCCTTGAACAACGCCGTAGCCGATTCCACTGGTCAAACTCCTTTTCTCTTTAATTTCGGCCAGCATCCGCGTGTCCCTGTGCCCATGCCCGTGTCATCCACCGATTCTAGGGTGGCAGACTGGGCGGTGGAGGCACGTGACATCTGGGACCGCACACAGGATGCCATCCGGGCCTCCAAGGAGAGAATGAGGGTTTCGGCTGATACACACCGGCGCCCCGCTCCGGTTTTTGCTCCTGGCGACTTAGTGTGGCTCTCCGCCCGTAACATCAGGCTGCGAGTTGAGTCCACTAAGTTTGCTCCTCGCTACATTGGCCCGTTTAAGGTTCTGGAACAGATCAACCCTGTGGTCTACCGTTTGGCTATTCCTCCACGCCTTGGTATCACCGATACTTTTCACGTTTCCCTCTTAAAGCCCGTTCATTTGTCCCGGTTTTCTGAGTCATCTGCTGGGACATCGGGTTCATCCACGGATGAGTTTGAGGTGAATGCTATTGTGGGGTGCAAGGTGGTACGTGGCAAGAAATTTTATCTGGTGGACTGGAAAGGTCACGGCCCAGAGGATAGAACCTGGGAGCCTGTGGAGCACATTCGGGCTCCGCTGCTTATTGCAGCTTTTGAGCGTAGTGAGGCTCAAGGAGGGGGGGGCCCTAGGAGAGGGGGTAATGTTAGGAGTCGAGTTTCCTCTGCTGCACAAGGGGGAATCTCGATCCGTGTCTGCTGCGGTCTCCCATTCAGCATCGGCCGCAGTGGGGTCTGCTCAGCGGAGACGTCGCTCCCAGTGTCTCGCTGAGGCTGATTCGGTGCATAGGGTCACTACTGCCTTTTCTGGCTTTCCTATGGTACCCTGCACTGATCTGCGGCGAGCAGGCCTCTCTGGGACTAAGTCCTTATTTACACACACTGAGCATGCCCAGGGCAAGGTCTCCCATTGGAGGTCGAGGGTCACATGTTCGGTCACATGTTCAGGTACTGCAGCGCATCCCATTGGTCCTCCAGGAAGGTCCTGAAAGGGCAAAACTTTGGTAGCAGCTTCCTGTGCTGTAACTATATAAACTGCGCATGACCGCACGGCCATGCGCTAGTATTGTCTTTTGTCATATGCTTTGCGCCAATGTGGTCATGCGTTTGTATGTGTTCAGGGACCCGGCTGAAATAAGCCCCTAGAATGCTGGCACCTCCGGCGAGGAGATTGTGTATGCATGCATGACCACTCACTGCTCACATCTGGGTAGTTGGCCTGTGCCTCTGTGAAAGTCTAACAGGGCACAGAGCCTGCCTCTCGCGGTTACTCTGTGAAGCTAACAGAGTTGGTATATACCGCCATATAGAGCCGCCATTATTTAGCAGCAGGTACTTTCCTGCACGGTGGATCCCGGGTTGCGAACACACCAATTCCATTTAATAAACAATATATTTGGTGCGTTCCACCAACCCTAACACTACATACTGCAGGATTGTGATTACGCTCCTGTCACAGAGTGAGGCGGGTGGTGTAGATAGCAGTTGCATCATCCGGATCTTTGTGAGACATATATGGGTTATCTTCACGTCAGACAGGTGAGGGATGTGGTTCTTTATTATTTTTCTTCTTCTACAGTGGGCATTGGCATACAGCGGGGACAAAAGTATTTAGTCAGCCACAAATTGTGCAAGTTCTCCCAATTAAAAAGATGAGAGAGGCCTGTAATTGACATCATAGGTAGACCACAACTATGAGAGTCAAAATGAGAGAACAAATCCAGAAGATCACATTGTCTGATTTTGCAAGATTTATTTTGCAAATTATTGTCGAAATAAGTATTTGGTTACCTAAAAATATGCAAGATGTCTGGCTCTCACAGTCCGGTAACTTCTTCTTTAAGAGGCTCCTCTGTCTTCCACTCATTACTTGTACTAATGGCACCTGCTTGAACTTGTTTTCAGTATAAGAGACACCTGTCCACAACCTCAAACAGTCACACTCCAAACTCCACTATGGTGAAGACCAAAGATCTGTCGAAGGACACCAGAAACAAAATTGTAGCCTTGCACCAGGCTGGGAAGACTGAATCTGCAAGAGTCAAGCAGTTTGGTGTGATGAAATTACTCTGTGGGAGCAATAATAAGAAAATGGAAGACATACAAGACCACTGATAATCTCTCTCGATGTGGGGCTCTACGCAAGATCTCACCCCGTGGGGTCAAAATGATCACAAGAATAATGAGAAAAAATCCCAGAGAAACCACACTTAATGAATGACCTGCATAGAACTGGGACCACCGTAACAAATGCAACCATCAGTAACACAATATGCCGCCAGGGAATCAGATCCTGAAGTGCCAGACGTGTCCCCCTGCTTAAGCCAGTACATGTCCGGGCCGTCTGAAGTTTTTTCAGAGAGCATTTGGATTATCCAGAAGAGTATTGGGAGAATGTCATATGGTCTGATGAAACCAAAGTAGAACTGTTTGGTAGAAACAAAACTCGTCGTGCTTGGAGGAGACAGAATGTTGAGTTGCATCCAAAGAACACCATACCTACTGTGAAGCATGGGGGTGGTAACATCATGCTTTGGGGCTATTTCTCTGCAAAGGGACCAGGACGACTGATCCATGTACATAAAAGAATGAATAGGGCCACGTATCGTGAGATTTTGAGTGCAAACCTCCTTCCATCAGCAAGGGCACTGAAGATGAAACGTGGATGGTCTTTCAGCATAATGATCGCAAGCACACCACCAGAGCAATGAAGGAGTGGCTTCGTAAGAAGCATATGAAGGTTTTGGAGTGGCCTAGCCAGTCTCCAGATATCAACCCCATAGAAAACCTTTGGAGGGAGTTGAAAGTCTGTTTTGCCCAGTGACAGGCCCAAAGCATCACTGCTCTAGAGGAGATCTGCATGGAGGAATGGGCCAACATACCACTAACAGTGTGTGCCAACCTTGTCAAGACTTACAGAAAACGTTTGACCTGTCATTGCCAACAAAGGATATATAACAAAATATTTGGATGAATGAACTTTTGTTAATGACCACCATAATTTGCAAAATAAATCATGCCAAATCAGATAAGGTGAGTTTCTGGATTTGTTTTCTCATTTTGACTCTCATAGTTGTGGTCTGCCTATGATGTTAATTACAGGCCTCTCATCCTTTTAAGTGGGAGAGCTTGCACAACTGGTGGCTAACTAAATATTTGTTTCCCCACTGAAGGGGGTTTAGGCATTAAGGTGAGTATTATGGTTGTTAATTTTCTTTTGCCTTTTACAGGTAAAATGGGTTTAAGTGGATTAGGTGTAAAGGTGAGTATACCTGGCTTTTTATTTTTATTTCAAATAAAAGAGTCTGTGCCATTATTTCAATTAAAGGATTTTATTCTGGCTGTGTTTTTATTTTTACAATCTAACTATGGGATTAGTAATGGGGGCATCTTATAGACCTCTCTCCATTACTAACATCTGGGCTGGAAGTCAGCGGCCATAAAACAGCTGACATCAACCCTGTTATGAACAGGTGATTCAGAACCACAATGGACCTAGTGGTTAAGAGCACACAAAGTGACCTGATAGTTACTAACATAGAACGAGCTCTGAGACGTGGGAACTCTGCTGACCGCAATCCCTAATCCTATCATACCACACTAGAGGTAGCCGTGGATTGCGCCTAACGCTCCCTATGCAACTCGGCACAGCCTGAGAAACTAGCTTGCCCTGAAGACAGAAAAATAAGCCTACCTTGCCTCAGAGAAATTCCCCAAAGGAAAAGGCAGCCCCCCACATATAATGACTGTGAGTTAAGATGAAAATACAAACACAGAGATGAAATAGATTTTAGCAAAGTGAGGCCCGACTTACTGAATAGACCGAGGATAGGAAAGATAGCTTTGCGGTCAACACAAAAACCTACAAACAACCACGCAGAGGGGGCAAAAAGTCCCTCCGCACCGACTAACGGTACGGAGGTGCTCCCTCTGCGTCTCAGAGCTTCCAGCAAGCAAGAAAAACCAATATAGCAAGCTGGACAGAAAATATAGGAAACAAAAGTAACACAAGCAAAACTTAGCAGGGCAGACAGGCCACAAGAACGATCCAGGAGAAAGCAAGACAAATACTGGAACATAGACTGGAGGCCAGGAACAAAGAACTAGGTGGAGTTAAATAGAGCAGCACCTAACGACTTAACCTCGTCACCTGAGGAAAGAAACTCAGAAACCGCAGCCCCACTCACATCTACCAGAGGAAGCTCATAGACAGAACCAGCCGAAGTACCACTCATGACCACAGGAGGGAGCTTGACCACAGAATTCACAACAGTACCCCCCCTTGAGGAGGGGTCACCGAACCCTCACCAGAGCCCCCAGGCCGACCAGGATGAGCCAAATGAAAGGCACGAACCAGATCGGCAGCATGAACATCAGAGGCAAAGACCCAGGAATTATCTTCCTGACCATAACCCTTCCACTTAACCAGGTACTGGAGTTTCCGTCTCGAAATACGAGAATCCCAAATCTTCCCCACTATATACTCCTACTCCCCCTCAACCAAAACCGGGGCAGGAGGATCAACGGATGGAACTACAGGTGCCACGTATCTCCGCAACAATGACCTATGGAATACGTTATGGATGGAAAAAGAAGCTGGAAGGGTTAAACGAAAAGACACAGGATTAAGAACCTCAGAAATCCTATACGGACCAATGAAACGAGGCTTAAACTTAGGAGAGGAAACCTTCATAGGAATATAACGAGCTGACAACCAAACCAAATCCCCAACACGAAGTCGGGGACCCACACAGCGCCTGCGGTTAGCGAAACGTTGAGCCTTCTCCTGAGACAATGTCAAATTGTCCACCACATGAGTCCAAATCTGCTGCAACCTATCCACCACAGTATCCACACCAAGACAGTCATAAGACTCAACCTGCCCTGAAGAGAAACGAGGATGGAAACCAGAATTGCAGAAAAACGGCGAAACCAAAGTAGCCGAGCTGGCCCGATTATTAAGGGCGAACTCAGCCAAAGGCAAAAAGGACACCCAATCATCCTGATCGGCAGAAACAAAACATCTCAGATATGTTTCCAAGGTCCGATTGGTTCGTTCAGTCTGGCCATTTGTCTGAGGATGGAATGCCGAGGAAAAAGACAAATCAATGCCCATCCTAGCACAAAAGGCTCGCCAAAACCTCAAAACAAACTGGGAACCTCTGTCAGAAACGATGTTCTCCGGAATGCCATGTAAACGAACCACATGCTGGAAGAACAATGGCACCAAATCAGAGGAGGAAGGCAATTTAGACAAGGGTACCAAATGGACCATCTTAGAGAAGCGATCACAAACAACCCAAATGACCGACATTTTTTGAGAGACGGCGAGATCCGAAATAAAATCCATAGAGATATGTGTCCAGGGCCTCTTCGGGACCGGCAAGGGCAAAAGCAACCCACTGGCACGAGAACAGCAGGGCTTAGCCCGAGCACAAATCCCACAGGACTGCACAAACGAACGCACATCCCGCGACAGAGATGGCCACCAAAAGGATCTAGCCACCAAATCTCTGGTACCAAAGATTCCAGGATGACCAGCCAACACCGAACAATGAACCTCGGAGATAACTTTACTCGTCCATTTATCAGGGACAAACAGTTTCTCTGCTGGGCAACGGTCAGGTCTATTAGCCTGAAATTTTTGCAGCACCCCCCAAATCAGGGGAGATGGCAGACAAAATTACCCCCTCTTTGAGAATACCCGCCGGCCCAGACAAACCCGGAGAGTCGGCCACAAAACTCCTAGACAGGGCATCCGCCTTCACATTTTTAGAGCCCGGAAGGTACGAAACCACAAAGTCGAAACGGGAGAAAAACAGCGACCAACGAGCCTGTCTAGGATTCAACCGTTTGGCAGACTCGAGATAAGTCAAGTTCTTGTGATCAGTCAAGACCACCACGCGATGCTTAGCTCCTTCAAGCCAATGACGCCACTCCTCGAATGCCCACTTCATGGCCAGCAACTCTCGATTGCCAACATCATAATTACGCTCAGCAGGCGAAAACTTCCTGGAAAAGAAGGCGCATGGTTTCATCACCGAGCCATCAGAACTTCTTTGCGACAAAACAGCCCCTGCTCCAATCTCAGAAGCATCAACCTCGACCTGGAACGGGAGCGAAACATCTGGTTGGCACAACACAGGGGCAGAAGAAAAACGACGCTTCAACTCTTGAAAAGCTTCCACAGCAGCAGAAGACCAATTGACCACATCAGCACCCATCTTGGTTAACTCAGTCAACGGTTTAGCAATACTAGAAAAATTATTGATGAAGCGACGATAAAAATTAGCAAAGCCCAGGAACTTTTGCAGACTCTTCAGAGATGTCGGCTGAGTCCAATCATAAATGGCCTGAACTTTAACAGGGTCCATCTCGATAGTAGAAGGAGAAAAAATGAAACCCAAAAATGAAACCTTCTGAACACCTAAGAGACACTTTGACCCCTTCACAAACAAAGAATTTGCACGCAGAACCTGGAACACCATTCTGACCTGCTTCACGTGAGACTCCCAATCATCCGAGAAGACCAAAATATCATCCAAGTATACAATCAGGAATTTATCCAGGTACTCTCGGAAGATGTCATGCATAAAGGACTGAAACACTGATGGAGCATTAGAAAGCCCGAATGGCATAACCAGGTACTCAAAGTGGCCCTCGGGCGTATTAAATGCTGTTTTCCATTCATCACCCTGTTTAATACGCACAAGATTATACGCACCACGAAGATCTATCTTGGTGAACCAACTAGCCCCCTTAATCCGAGCAAACAAATCAGACAGCAGCGGCAAGGGGTACTGAAATTTGACCGTGATTTTATTTAGAAGGCGGTAATCAATACAAGGTCTCAGTGAACCATCCTTCTTGGCCACAAAAAAGAACCCTGCTCTCAATGGCGACGACGACGGGCGAATATGACCCTTCTCCAAGGATTCCTTTACGTAACTCCGCATAGCGGCGTGCTCAGGCACAGACAAATTAAACAGTCGACCCTTAGGAAACTTACTACCAGGAATCAAATCGATAGCACAATCACAATCCCTATGCGGAGGTAGGGCACTGGACTTGGGCTCATCAAATACATCCCGGTAATCTGACAAGAACTCTGGGACCTCAGAAGGGGTGGATGATGAAATAGACAGAAAAGGAAAATCACCATGTACCCCCTGACAACCCCAGCTGGACACAGACATTGATTTCCAATCCAATACTGGGTTATGGACTTGTAGCCATGGCAACCCCAACACGACCACATCATGCAGATTATGCAACACCAAAAAGCGAATATCCTCCTGATGCACAGGAGCCATGCACATGGTCAGCTGGGTCCAGTACTGAGGCTTATTCTTGGCCAAAGGCGTAGCATCAATTCCTCTCAATGGAATAGGATACTGCAAGGGCTCCAAGAAAAACCCACAGCGCCTAGCATACTCCAAGTCCATCAAATTCAGGGCAGCGCCTGAATCCACAAATGCCATGACAGAATAGGATGACAAAGAGCAGATCAAAGTAACGGACAAAAGAAATTTCGACTGTACCGTACCAATGGTGGCAGACCTAGCGAACCGCTTAGTGCACTTAGGACAATCGGAGATAGCATGAGTGGAATCACCACAGTAAAAACACAGCCCATTCTGACATCTGTGTTCTTGCCGTTCAGCTCTGGTCAAAGTCCTATCGCACTGCATAGGCTCAGGTCCATGCTCAGATAATACCGCCAAATGGTGCACAGTTTTACGCTCACGCAAGCGTCGGCCGATCTGAATGGCCAAAGACATAGACTCATTCAGACCAGCAGGCATAGGAAATCCCACCATGACATCCTTAAGGGCTTCAGAGAGACCTTTTCTGAAAATAGCTGCCAGCGCACATTCATTCCATTGAGTGAGCACAGACCACTTCCTAAACTTCTGACAATATATCTCTATCTCCAGAAAACAAATCAGGAATAGGAATTCTTGGCTCTAACATAGAATTCTGAACCACAAAGTCTTGAATATTTTGTACTCTTGCAGTGAGATGATCCACACAAGAAGACAGATCTTTAATGTCCATCACTACACCTGTGTCCTGAACCACCCAAATGTCTAGGGAAAAAGAAAGAAAGACAAAACACAGTACAGAGAAAAAAATGGTCTTAGAACTTCTCTTTTCCCTCTATTGAGAAGCATTAGTACTTTGGGCCTCCAGTACTGTTATGAACAGGTGATTCAGAACCACAATGGACCTAGTGGTTAAGAGCACACAAAGTTACTAACATAGGACGAGCTCTGAGACGTGGGAACTCTGCTGACCGCAATCCCTAATCCTATCATACCACACTAGAGGTAGCCGTGGATTGCGCCTAATGCTCCCTATGCAACTCGGCACAGCCTGAGAAACTAGCTAGCCCTGAAGGCAGAAAAATAAGCCTACCTTGAATCAGAGAAATTCCCCAAAGGAAAAGGCAGCCCCCCACATATAATGACTGTGAGTTAAGATGAAAATACAAACACAGAGATGAAATAGATTTTAGCAAAGTGAGGCCCGACTTACTGAATAGACCGAGGATAGGAAAGATAGCTTTGCGGTCAACACAAAAACCTACAAACAACCACGCAGAGGGGGCAAAAAGACCCTCCGCACCGACTAACGGTACGGAGGTGCTCCCTCTGCGTCTCAGAGCTTCCAGCAAGCAAGAAAAACCAATATAGCAAGCTGGACAGAAAATATAGGAAACAAAAGTAACACAAGCAAAACTTAGCTTATGCAGGGCAGACAGGCCACAAGAACGATCTAGGAGAAAGCAAGACCAATACTGGAACATAGACTGGAGGCCAGGAACAAAGAACTAGGTGGAGTTAAATAGAGCAGCACCTAACGACTTAACCTCGTCACCTGAGGAAGGAAACTCAGAAACCGCAGCCCCATTCACATCTACCAGAGGAAGCCCATAGACAGAACCAGCCGAAGTACCACTCATGACCACAGGAGGGAGCTTGACCACAGAATTCACAACACAACCCCAAACCTATTACCCTACTTGCCACCACACCAAGGCAAGTGGGAAGAGTCGGGCAAAGAGCCAGAATTGGCGCGTCTAATAGATATACCTTTTCTGGGATGGCTGCAGGCTGCTATTTTTAGGCTGGAGAGCCAATATCCATGACCCCTTTACAGTCTGAAAATACCAGCCCTCATCAAAATGGGGTGGACCCCACACCGATTTTTAAATTATTCATCTAAATAATTTTTTTAAAATGGTGTGGGACCCCTCTACTCCTGATAGCTAGCCATGATAAAGTTGACAGCTGAGGGCTTCAGCCTACAGCTGTCGGTTTTGCCTGCGCTGGTTATCAAAAATCGATGAGGTTCCATGTCATTTTTTATTATTTTTTTATTTATACCACAGGCGCCGGCAGATGAATACTCCCATCAGCGTCACCTGCTCCCACTGTTATTAGCGACAGCAGGCGTACGCTGATGAGAGTAGTACTCTCTCATCAACCGATGCCTGTGACTTGGCGGTAACCTTTTTACCGCCGGTCACAGTTGCTGGCTCATAGAAACTGTAGCTCTCTGACTGGCTGTAACTAACTTACCACCGATCAGAGTTGCCGGCGTTTCTCATGCTGTCACACAGATGACAGCATGGGAAACAGCTGATGTTCAGGCTGCCAAACCCAAACAGTAGCACAGACTTCCTTGAGAAGTCTGTGTTCGGGGTCCATGCATGGACACTAGATGTTCAGTATGAACCCCAAACTTTACTATTTAGGGTCAACATCTCTATTGACTTATTGTTAAGGCATTTCAGAGTGGCTCTGACTCCTTCTTCAGGACACCATGAAGGAGTCAGAATGACTCTGAAACGTGTTGACAAAAAACAAACTCTTCATTCTTCATCATAGCTCGTCATTTAACAAGCAGCGCAGGATACTTCCATCACCAGTGGCAATTCTAATGTACCACTCCCTAGAAGCTGCAGCAGCTGGAATTTAAATATGTATAGTGGTTGCATCTCACCCAACCCTATAAGGTAAGCATAATTGCCCATTGTTCCATCTCTACTACTTGGATACTGCACTTTTGAACCCTTAATCTAATGGACTTTAAAGGGCCTAGGGATCTGATGTTATACAACGGACAACCTGAAAAACTTGATATGGAGCATAAGAGATGGCAGCAGACCAAGGTGAAAAAAGCAAAGCCCAGTCCCGGAAATGGTATGAAGGACAATAATAGAGTGACAAGGACATTAGGTAACTGTCAGCCTACATTTATTTCTTTCAACAACCACATACACATCAATGCTTGTCTTGGCAAACATTTATATGCTCTGTATGGGGAGAGCAGAGTAAATCAATGCCAGATTAACCATGCAGTGGGTTATCTGCTTGAACAGCAAAAGGATCGGTGCTTGCATACAAACAACTTGATCTGTCACTCCTTCTGCATCTATTGGGTGGCAAAATTGGCTGGTTTGCATGACTTCTATGAAATGTGTATGGGGGGACCTGTAAAGAAGGGGGGACCTCGCTCAGCAGGGTATATGGGTGAAGTGTAGGAATAAAGGAAAAATTGGTAACCTTTAAGCTAAACTGTTTTCTTTGCATATTTCTTGCACCATACAAAAAGACAGCTTACACTAGAGATATAACAGATTACAAACTTCTAACTGCCATAGGATTTAGCACTCCGAAGTCATTGACTTTCCATATAATAAGATATTATTCTCCAGTGGCAGATTCTCTTTTGAGGAATCTTTTATATATCTTGAAATAAACACACAGGTTGAATGGAGAATTGAAAATGAATGTATCCATATACAGTATTTTATTGTGGGGCTTCAATCTTTACATATCAAGACGTATTAATAATATATTTTTAAGAGTCTACAAAGATGTAAGTGTCTAGGAATCATCTATGGAGTCTGCTGAATAGACATGAAACAGCAAAGTACTAGAAAAGGTGAAAAATAAATATGAAAACGCAGAAATGTTACATTGTCGTTCTCAGCGTAGATGCTTATATTTTAGATATTGATGCCTAACTTGGTTTTATAATGTTTTTTTACTTTTAATATCACATTATTCTTTTTTCAAATTTGACATCGCTTTTTTCTGACAGTCAAGGCCTGTTTTCAGAAAGAGGTAGACAACGCATTACTGTAACTGAAAAGAAAAGAATGAGTGGGCAGTCGCTATGTAATTAACACAATGATTCAGCAGTTGCCATGAGGACAATTGTACATCAAGAGCAGATATCAAAAAACGCTGGCAATCATGATGAGGATCTTTGAGGAGAAAAAAAATTTGAGGCACACAAATGTGTAGCATGGGCATATTATTGGGGAACCTAGTGAATTTAAAAGGGCACATTGCTTAGGGCAACCCCTGTCAATATACTTTGTTCCAAAGAAACTTGGCGTAAAACACTTTGAAAAGTTGCAAAACGTTGCACAATGGCAAATATTTTATGACTTTTGGCACATGCATGCTAGTTTCGAAAAGCTCCGCCAAAGTGGGTGGAGCTAGAGAGGAGTTAGGGCGTGGCTACAATCACTAGACAAATTCATCAATAGTGACCGCATTTCTTATGCCAAAAGTGGTGCGCATCTCTTAGGCTACGTTCAGACTAGCGTTGTGCGCCGCTGCGTCGGCAACGCAACGCACGACGCACGCAAAAACGCGGCAAAACGCATGCAAAAACGCTGCGTTTTGCGACGCGTGAGTCGTTTTTTGCCGAAAATCGGACGCAAGAAAAATGCAACTTGTTGCGTTTTCTTGGTCCGACGCTTGCGGCAAAAAAGACGCATGCGTCGCACAACGCAACAAACAAAAACGCATGCGTCCCCCATGTTAAACATAGGGGCGCATGACGCGTGCGTCGCCGCTGCGTCGCCCGACGCTAACCTGACGCACACTAGCACAACGCTAGTCTGAACGTAGCCTTAATGAATTTGGCGTATCTTATTTCTGCCTGCCCCTCATTAAAGGGGTTGATTACTACTTTAGAAATCCCCTGTAAACTGACTGCCATAAATAAGCATTTCACAAAATATCTTGCAATCCCAAATCCTTTCCTGTGTTCCTAGCTCTGAAAACTTGAGATTGGGAGTGGCTTATAGGTCCAGTGCTAGTATGGTTGTTATAGGTGCTAAGACCCCAAGAAGAATGTATAGCCCATGTAAAATGCAGTTTGGGGGTGACACAGTCCCTTTAACTATACCGAGACTGGAGCCTTGAGAGACAAAATATACTTATTCATTTAGATGATTAGATTTGTGCAAATAACTGTGAGCAAAATTGTGTGGCAAAACGCCCAGTGCCAAGTCTTACTCTTGAGCTCATTAAAATGGATGCTTCATATTTATAAAATGACTAGAAGATACCGAAATAAAAGTCATAATGGCCATCTTCATAAGAGCTAATATATTCGCATCCATTTTCAGGGAATATGTGGTTTGCCACGAGGTCACTTTTAAAAAGAACATGGTGAAGATGTCTGCTACCTAATGTAGCATTAGCATTAAAATATCACCACCCTTGCAAAACAGCTGTAACGTGACACTATAATGTTCAATTCCTATGACAAAACCGTATTAGAAATTATAATTAATGGGAATATAATTTTGCAGACAGACATCACAATGTTCCTGATTTCCAGATTTTAACACCCTGAAAGGTATTTTATCTCATATAATTCTAATCACATAGGGGCATATGTATCAAGTGATCTTTGGTGCATTGCATCAAAAAGAGTTTCCATCTGTGCAAGTCCAGACATAAGCTATGTACAAGTCTGAGAAGTAAAACAACATCACAATCACCCTCAGCCGCACACATGTATCTTTATTAGTGATGAGCGAGTGTACTCGTTGCTCGGGTTTTCCCCAGCACGCTCTGGTGACCTTTGGTGAGTATTTATGACTGATCGGAGATTTAGTTATTATAGCGGCAGCTGAATGATTTACAGCTACTAGCCTGCTTGATTACATGTGGGGATTCCCTAGCAACCAGGCAACCCCCACATGTACTCCGCCTGGCTAGTAGCTGTAAATCATTCAGCTGTCGCGATGAAAACTAAATCTCCGAGCAGTCATAAATACTCGGAGATCACCCGAGCGTGCTCGGGAAAACCTGAGCAACGAGTATATTCGCTCATGACTAATCCTTATCAAACCTTAACATTACACTACACATACCTCTGCAAACACTAGAAAGACTTAAAGAATGATTGCACTTTTAAGTACCTTTTTTAGAAGCTGCCATGTGTGTGTATATGAGAAGTAACACTATATCTGGTGATTATATGACTGTTATCCTGCCTTTTCACCAATTAGGATTTAGCTCTAATTTGCAATCAACTCTGAGCTGGTGGGAGGAGAAAAAAGTTGCTATTATGTCTCACATATGTAGCAGGCCACAACATTCCTGGTCTTAATTCCTTTTCTATAACATAAAAAACAGCAGTAGAAGTATATAAGAAATTACACAGCAGTACCGAGCAGTGTAAATGTGAATCCAGTTCAAGAGAGAGGAAAACCACATATCCAAGCCCTTTGCACTTCCTGCCGCCTTCAACTCAAAAATATTTCACGGATCCGTACATTCCTAAACCAAGAATCTGCAAAAACCCTAGTCCATGCCCTCATCATCTCCCACCTACTACTGTAATCTCCTGCTCTGTGGCCTCCCCTCTAACACTCTCGCACCCCTCCAATCTATTCTAAACTCTGCTGCCCGACTAATCCACCTGTTCCCCCCGCTATTCCCCGGCCTCTCCACTCTGCCAATTCCTTCACTGGCTCCCCATTACCCAGAGACTCCAGTACAAAAGCCTAACCATGACGTACAAAGCCATCCACAACCTGTCTCCTCCATACATCTGTGACCTCGTCTCCCGATACTTTCCTGCACGCAACCTCCGATCCTCACAAGATCTCCTTCTCTACTCCCCTCTTCTCTCCTCTTCCCACAATCGTAAACAAGATTTCTCTTGCGCATCACCCTTACTCTGGAACTCTCTACCATAACACATCAGACTCTAGCCTACCGTCGAAACTTTCAAAAAGAACTTGAAGACCCACCTCTTCTGACAAGCCTACAACCTGCAGTAACCACCGATCGACCAAGCCACTGCACGACCAGCTCTACCCTCACCTACTGTATCCTCACCCATCCCTTGTAGATTGTGAGCCCTCACGGGCAGGGTCCTCTCTCCTCCTGTACCAGTTATGACTTGTATTGTTCAAGACTATTGTACTTGTTTTTATTATGTACACCCCTCCTCACATGTAAAGCTCCATGGAATAAATGGTGCTATAATAATAAATAATAATAATAATAACATTAGAAACTTCAGCACAATCTTTCTGTATTTCCCTCTGCCTGTTTGCTCACAATGTTCCTCTCTCCTTCTCATCTACCCTTTCCTCTGAATTTAATATTAAGGGCCTTGCCACCTGACACCAGAGCCTTCAGTCCCTTTTATCTGTGTAAGGTGGATTTGAGATTTTTTTTCAGAATAAATAGTGAATCAGGGGTAGAAGATGTGTCTTATGAGTGGGGAAGGAAGCTTTTCTTTATATGCTTCATTTTTCCGTCTGTGAACATAGAGGTGATCTGCCTTGTCAAAAAGTTCCATTTTATGTCTCATCTGTCCATAGGACATTCTCCCAGAAACTTTGTGGCTTGTCAACATGTGGTTTGGCAAATTCCAGTCTGGCCTTTTTATGATTTTTTTTTCAACAATGGTGTCCTCCTTGGTCGTTTCCCATGAAGTCCACTTTGGCTCACACAACGACGGATGGTGCGATCTGACACTGATGTTCCTTGAGCTTGAGGTTCACCTTTAATCTGTTTTGTAGTTTTTCTTGGCTCTTTTGTCATCATTCGTATTATCCATCTCTTTGATGTGTCATCAATTTTCCTCCTGCGGCCACGTCCAGGGAGGTTGGCTACAGTCCCATGGATCTTAAATTTCTGAATAATACGTGCAACTGTAGTCACAGGAACACCAAGCTGCTTGGAGATGGTCTTATAACTTTTACCTTTAACATGTTTGTCTATAATTTTATTTTTAATCTCCTGAGACAACTCTTTCCTTCGTTTCCTATGGTCCTTGTTGCGTGTGATACACACCATGTCACCAAACAGCACAGAGAGTATCTGTAGCCCTATATACAGGCCACTCACTGATTCCAAGATTGTAGACACCTGTGATGCTAGTTAGTGGACACCATGATTTAACATGTCCCTTTTGTCACATTATTTTCAGGGGTACCATCATTTCTGTCCAGGCCTATTTCATGAGTTTTATTTTTTATTCTGTGGAGGCATGGTTGAAATGAAATGTCTGACTTTCATTTGTTCATTTTCATAGATCTTGTATTTATTATTACTTTTATCAGATTCAAGTTATTTCTGTGACCATTGTGGGTTTTTCTGTCATTAAATGAGGGGTACCAACAATTTTGACCACATGTATATGAGTCCGCTAACTTTTAACATAAGGTGGAGACTTTAAATGAGAATTATACAGCTACTCTGTCACTGATTTAACAAACTAAGTACACTAATCCCATCAGGTCTAAGAAAGCCGCATAATAAAATGTACAGTTTATAATGTGAAATCTGACATTCATTTAATGAGTCCTTGACACTTGCTGGGATGTCACTCACACCTTTTTCAGGAAGATTTCTGTAGATTCTGCTTGACAGCTCCAGGAAAAGCTGCAGCCCCTGTATGGAGACACGGTACCTTATGTATGACATGCGGCAATATTAAACTATGTATTTTGCAAAAATTGCTGGGGGGGGGATTTGCTATAATAAGGAAATGATGGGGTTTATAGAAGGCCGATACTGCGCTGGAGCCAGATTACAGGCATAAAATCTGCTGACAGATTCTCTCTAAGACCAGTGCAACTTTAGTATGAAAGTGGAGTATACAGTATGTTTTGTATTGCTCAACATGACATAAGCCATTAAAGAAACTGTATACCACAAGGAACGTACAGATGCTTTAACTAGGATTTATTTAGTATAACAAATCCACTGATCACAGCACGGTAACATAGTAACATAGTAACATAGTTAGTAAGGCCGAAAAAAGACATTTGTCCATCCAGTTCAGCCTATATTCCATCATAATAAATCCCCAGATCTACGTCCTTCTACAGAACCTAATAATTGTATGATACAATATTGTTCTGCTCCAGGAAGACATCCAGGCCTCTCTTGAACCCCTCGACTGAGTTCGCCATCACCACCTCCTCAGGCAAGCAATTCCAGATTCTCACTGCCCTAACAGTAAAGAAGGTAGGTACAGAAATAAGTGGTGCAACGTTTCGGGTATAACGACCTTCATCAGGCTGAGTAGCCAGGTCAGTTTAGTCAGTCCTAGATATAGCAAAGGGTGGAGGGAGGTGAGTGGCACAGAGTACATGGGCAGGTGAGGTAATGTCCGACCCATAGAGCAAACCAAGCATGTAAGCAAGGGTCACTGCTCATAGATTGGGGAGATGCAGGGTATGGGGTGGGCTTCCCCAAAAAGGAAAACCAGGACACAATCCTGTCTGATGTATGACACACTTACTACAGAGTGGATATAAGATGCCCTCAAATATGATTTATTATGAGTAAGTTCCCACAGTGAATTTTTGTTGCTACATATTTTCGTTGTGCAAAAAAACGCAGCGTCTTACGTTTCCCAGGAAAGTGGATGGGATTGATAGAAATCTTGTGCCCATTGCGCTTTTCTTGATGCTGTGTAAATTGACCTGCGGAGCATGTCTGAAATCCGCAACATGCCAGAAAAAATTCTGATATGTATTGTCAAAGTAAGTACACGTGCCTCATTAGTTCTAAGAGATCAATTTAATAATGTTTTTTTTTATGTGAAATCTGGTGACAGATCCGCTTTTACAAACCCCCCTCTATTTCTCCTGTGTGATACTTGGATGCCATGCCCCCTTATTTTTACATTTCACTTGTGGCAGGAAAAAGGCTGCAAGGCTTTAGGCCTCTTTCACACGTCAGTGTGACCAGTACGTGTGGTGACACTTTCACACGTAGACACACATGTCCTCTGTATTTCCACTGACCGTGTGTCCATGGGCAAAATACGCTAATATGTCCGTTTTTTAACAGCAGCAAGAGCCGCTAAACGTCCAGCACACGTGCACATGGATGACACATTCGTGAGTTATCAGTGTGACACTTACTGGAGAATGTTGACAGTTATACTCAACTGATAACAGCGAGAGCAGGTGGTGGCTGATGGGACTACTATGAGGCTGCCGTCACACTAGCAGTATTTGGTCAGTATTTGTAAGCCAAAACCAGGAGTGGAACAATTAGAGGAAAAGTATAATAGAAACATATGCACCACTTCTGCATTTATCACCCACTCCTGGTTTTCGCTTACAAATACTGATGTAAAATACTGACCAAATACTGCTAGTGTGACGCAGCCTTACCATCAGCCTACACCTGCTGCCGCAAATAATGGTGAGAGCAGGTGGTAGCTGATGGGAGTATTCTTTACCCACTGCCTGCACTATAAATAAATAAAATGATCCTTGATCATGGCCGTTCAGCCCAGCTGGGAATGAAGCCTCACTGACTGGGGGTAACCTCGATGACGTCACCGCTGCTCACTGATGCTGCGCTCACAGCAGCTCATTCCCCAGTGGTTCTCAGCCTGGACGGTCGCATCTTGGCATTGTTCAGTTTGAAAATTATTTAATGCCAGACATGGATTACAGTGTGGCACAGAACATTGGATAGGTGAGGTATATTGTTTTTTTTTATTTTTGTTTTATTACAGGAGACATTGGTTTCAATGGAATGGTCGCTGGTTGAGTATATCTGCGTTTGTTATTTTTAAATAAAAACAGAAAAGTGTGTTTTGATTTAAAATAAAAGGACAGTATACTTGCTGTGTCTTTATTTACAATATAGCTATATAACTATAGGATTAGTAATGGATAGGTATCTTATAGACGCCTCTCCATTACTAACCAGTGGCCTTGATGTTACCAGACAATACAAAGGTGACATAGACCTCACAAATATGAACCCCACTTGCCACTAATAGATGTGCCATTTCTGGGTGGCTGCAGGCTGCTATTTTTAGGCTAGTAGGTCAATATTCATTGCACCTTACCAGCCTCAGAATACCAGCCCTCTGCTGTCTGCTTTACCTTGGCTGGTAGTAAGGGGTGACCCTACGCCGTTTTTTAAAATGATTTATTTAAATAATTTAAAAAAAACAGCATGGGGACCCCTCTATTCTTGATAACCAGCCTTGCTGAAGCTGACAGCTGAGGGTTGCAGCCAGCAGATGTCAGCTTTGCCTGGCTGGTTATCAAAAAAACATGGGAACCCACGCTGCTTTTAAGTTTTTTTCTTATTTATAATGCAGGCGGCGGCTGATGAATTCTCCCATTAGCTCTCATTGTTATTAGAGGCAGCAAATGTAGGCTGATGGGAGTAATAGTCCTATCGGCCGCTGCTTGCTCCCACTGTTATGAGTTGAATATAACTCTCAACATTCTTCCCTGCTAGCGCTGATCGCAACTCGAGCAGGGGAGAATGATGTGAGCGGTCTTCAGCATTGCTGCTCCACAGGCGCCGGTACGTGTGGTACGTCCGGTCCGTGGCCCTGGGCGCCCATGTTAAAGGGAATGTCTTTAAAGGGGTTTTGAGAATAAAGTTTGTGTTTGTGATGCCATCTGTGGTTTTCGGTCAGTAGGGACTGACGCTGCCTAAAGGGGTCCTCTGGGGTGATGGTATGGCAGCTAGATGGCATAACTTCCCACAAGTGAAGTAGGTCCCCAGGGCTCCCATGTGCAGATGGAGATGGTGAATGGTGCGGTAATGAAAGGAGGACACAGGTTTGCAGTCTCTTTACCTGGTTTACTGTAGGCTTCAGGCAGAGTCCCCTTTACCAGGTGGAGATGAAAGCCTTCCTCAAAGCGTGGTGGTATTGAAGTCCCTTACTGCCTATGGCTTCTATTAAGGTCCTCACAGTTTCTCTCTGTCCTCCATAAAGGTGGGACATAAATCCATATGACAGGAGGCTAGAGCCTTTTTATAGGGTCTCGATCACGACCCGGGCTCTATGTACCACTGCGCCTCCTGTGTTTTAAGGCGGACAGGTGATTTATAATCCAGCTGTCCTGCCGGTTTCTGCTGTGCCTCCTAAAGTCCTACACAACCTCGGTCTTCCGGCTATGGTGTCTGCGCTCTCCAGGGAGGTAGCCCAGTCGCAGCTGTCCTCCCTTGGTGCCTCTCTCCTGTGCTTTGCTCTCTTGCACACTTTCTACAAACTGTCATTTCCTTCTTAGTTCTCTTTCCCCGTGAGGAAAGCAATGCCACTGTGACAACCAGGACCCTGGGGCGTCACAGATGCGGCAGACGGGCAACACAAAGTTGCCACAAGTATTATATATTGTACACATGGACACTGATATCTCCAGTACCGTAAATAACAGGATGTATGAAACAGGCCTTACAACAGAGTTTTCTTTTCAATTAAATATAACTTTGACTATTCTGTGCACTTTGCATTATCTTTCATTCTTTAGTGCTGGCTTCTGGGAATATGACTGGAGTTTGACACAACTTCTTCTTTTATGCATGTGTATATCGGCCACTATATGGATGTGATGCACATGAAATTCATTAATATGTACATAGGGACATATTTAGTAATACTGGTAGTACAACGCGTCATTTCAAAGCACATATTTTTACTCTTATATTTACATGGTGCATTTGCATTAATAAATGTGCAGTTGCAGTAGTCTGCATCATCTGATCCTCGAACTGTAACACTTTTTTCCATTTGTTATATTTAATATGTCATTTAGTCACGATCCTTTTCACTGGTAATGTGGTGAACAAAATCCATCAACATCAGAAAAAGCGATCAGCAGAAACAGAAAAATATTTCCCACATTTATCACTGAGAGCTTCACCTTGTGTAATGTCATTTATTTGCATTCCAGACGGTACTTGTTGACTGTTTGCATAAAGCTTTTGACTTTTCCAGCAGCATGTGGTATTTGTCAGAGAAGCAGACACGAATGCCGGAGAGAAATGCGCTCATAGACACATACATATATACACATACACACTTACATACATTTGCATACGCATATACACAAACACATACTGTAAGGCAGTGGCTTTTGTGTCCATGCAGCAATGAGCCAGTGACCCAAGAAAGTTGAACTTAAACGTCTTTATTTTCAAACTCATAAATTCCAGAACTTTTATTCTTCGGGTCCCAGTCAGAGTGTCCTTATTAGTCTGCTGCCGTGGGTGACTGCATCACTGTATCACTTGTGGGTGCATCAGTAGTTTTGCCTTCTCTGGCCTAAGGTCAGACTCGTACAGAACTGACACACATAGAGCATCCTGCTGTGTTGCTTGCAAACAAGGGTGTTGTCTCCAAGAAATTGGTGGATCACAGCCATCCGAAGCTCCCTACCTTTTATTTGATCCAGAAAATACACAAAAATCCCCTGGATCCCCCCCGGCCGTCCTATCGTTGTCAGGTAATCATGGGCCTTGTGAACTGATTGCGGACATTGTTGAAAAATTTTTTAAACCATTAGTTACCAATTTACCCTCAAATATTAGAGATACCACGTCAGCATTGCAAAGATTAGATCAGCTTTACCTTGAGGACAACATGCCCATTGTAACTGCTGACAGGGAATCACTCTATACATCCATCAGTCATCAAGATGGTTTGAGGTCGGTTCAATTTTTTCTCCATTCTAGCTCTCCAGATGGTCCATTGGTGGAATTAATTCTGATTTTATTGGAATTTCTTTTAACTCATAATGTGTTTACTATCAACAATCATACCTTTCTTCAGCTACAAGGCACTGCGATGGGGGCCTCTTGTGCCCCCTCATATGCTAACTTGTTTTTGGGAGCATGGGAGAGGGATGTCTTCCATGGTGACCTCATCCAGGAAGTGAACAATGTTCACAACTGGATGAGGTACATTGCTGACATCCTCTTTGTTTGGGATGGCCCTCTCGATGGTCTTGAGAATTTGATACAACAACATAATGATAATGATCGGAACATCAAGTGAACCTTCAAATATGGTAGAGAAATGGACTTTCTGGATATCAAGATGGTTGTGGGTCCTGATGGTCGACTAAATACAGATGTATTTAGAAAATCTACGGCCACTAATTCATTTTTATCAGCTGATTCTTCTCACACTATCACTACAATCTGTGGAATTCCAGTGGGACAGTTCCTTCGTTCTAAAAGGATCTGTTCAAACGATGACAATTTTGAAAAACAGGCGATTGACCTCACAAGGAGGTTTACTGAGAGAGGCTATAGCAAGAGATTGATAAAGACAGGTTATCTGAAAGCTTCAAAAATGACAGGTATTCAACTTTTATATGGCCCCTCCACTCCCAAAAATTTGTATCACCCAAATCTGATACGTTTTATTACTACGTATAATAATCAGTGGAATCATCTGAAGGATATTATTCGCAAACACTGGGATGTATTTCGGGTGGATCCCACCTTACGGCAGATTTTACCCACCCAACCATCCCTTGTGGCAAAAAGATGTGTAAATTTAAAACACATGTTGGTTCACAGCCACTATGATCCAAATAAGATTGGTCAGATGTCTCAGCCTGGATCGCCTTGCTTCTTTTCCTGTGGCCTCTGTAAAGGTTACCTTAACCATACTAAATCCATAACCTTCTGTAACCATGATGGATCTCGTCTTTTCCATATACAGAAACATCTTAGCTGCAATTCTTGTGGTGTTATCTATCATGCGCAGTGTCCATGCGGGAAAGTGTACATCGGCCTTACCACTAGTGAGCTGAAGGTGAGAATGCTAGAACACGTTAGGGATATTGAGAAGGCCAAAAGTAGTGAAGATGATTCCTCTCTTAAGCCTCTTCCTAGACACTTTAAAGTTCACCATAAGTGTGATGCCAGGAGTCTTGTCATCAAGGCCATTGACCAGGTTTGTTTGGGCATCAGAGGAGGTGATCTAGCCAAAATATTGGCCCAGGTTGAAAGTAGAAGGATCTACTGCCTGGGAACCTTGAGCCTGAATGGCCTTAAAGGGACTCTGTCACCTGAATTTGGCGGGACTGGTTTTGGGTCATATGGGTGGAGTTTTCGGGTGTTTGATTCACCCTTTCCTTACCCGCTGGCTGCATGCCGGCTGCAATATTGGATTGAAGTTCATTCCTGTCCTCCATAGTACACGCCTGCGCAAAGCAATCTTGCCTTGTGCAGGCATGTACTATGGAGGACAGAGAATGAACTTCAATCCAATATTGCAGCCAGCATGCAGCCAGCGGGTAAGGAAAGGGTGAATCAAACACCTGAAAACTCCGCCCATATGACCCAAAACCAGTCCCGCCAAATTCAGGTGACAGGTTCCCTTTAAAGAATATCTGGGGTTTTCTGCGTTCCTTTAAAATATTAATTACAACCTAAGAGCTTATGTTGTGGAGGTATATTTTTAGGGGTTGGGTTTGTTTCTGTCAAGTTCTTTTTTAATTATTTAATAAATGCATTCTTGATTTTAATTTATTATTTATGATTATTTTAGTTCTTACTTACTTGGGGTCTTTGGCCTCTTTTTCTGGGACCGTGTTCTGGGTGCTGCCTGTGCCGATGTCTTTGTTGTCTTCGTGAATACCTGCCGTCCCTGGATGGGGAAGGAAAAAAAAGAAAAGAAGAAGAAAAAAAGACAAGAATTTGTCATTAATTATTTATTATTTATTCATCTATCATCACGTAAACTAATTTGATCATTTTATTTATTTTTGTGTTCTGTTTATGTAGTCACATATTTATCATTTATTACGCATTATTCATTATTAATATTCATACTTTATTAATTTGTTGGTATCCCTTATTATACTTTATGCATTTCACCTTTTTTGTGAATTTATCTGGTCTATCAACACTATTATTATTATTGCAATAGTCACTTTTTATTGGAGAGTTTTTTGTACTCCCACCATAGATTTTATCACAGGGTTAATGATCTTTTTAATAACAATTTTCCAATAATTTATTTTATTACTATATGAATTGATTTGGTGTAGTACTTTATATATTTATTAATGTGTCGATACACTGTTGTAAGCAGTCATGTCATTACAATTGAATTAAATTGCACCTCTAGCACCTATGCACTTGTCACATTATTCACTCACTTGTAATATATTTTTATCTTTCCGAAGGTTTTGACACGGCATAGTGTTTCAATAATCTTATTCATTTTATTCCTTACTTTCTTAGTGGTAAATCACATAAGACCGCAATGTTCTTGTTATTATGCACACATTTGAGCACTCTTTTCACTTTTCTTTCACTTGCACCAATTCCATTTGTAAATATAGTCCTTTGCAGTTTGGGTATCACAGCGTTCCTTGGTATCATAGATGTCCTTTGGGGCGGTGCGCATGCGTATCACTTCCGACAGTGCCTTCTTTGGATCTTCATGTGTCTCATCATGCGTTCCATTTGGCGCATGTCCGGAAGTGTGATTTTTTTCCCCCTGGAGTAGTGGGACGGTCGCATGCACCGTGGAGCCCTCTCTGGACTTCCTCTTAACCTCATTATGCATTTGTATTATCGGCACGGTCATTGACTTATAGCTAATATTAAAAGACCCTCCTAACCCACAGTCACGCCCCCCAAAGAAGCAGAGGGCGAAACACGCGTCGGGGCGCCAGAGGGGGATATCATGAGACCACTCGCACCTTTGCCTCCTCATACGTGGCTCAGGGAAAGGTAATACTATGGTTCACTTAATGTATAATCTTATTGCGGACTATTACCATACAGATATATATGTTAACCCTTTATAGGGAGGCCGTCAATATGGATGCTTTTTAGCACCTTTCTTGTCTGGTCTTTGCCCTGTATTTGTGGATTCTATATTGCATTTAGGTGTAGGTACAATCTGCATAGTAGTTTCAATTAGTTATTCTTTCCTGTAAGCTGCATTATATTGGCTCTGTGCTTGTGGTCTACCATTGGTATTCCCCTCTTTGCTTTGGGGTATGTTTCTGTGAAAGATAGAAATGTGGTTATTTTAGACCTTTTCAATTTTAATAATAAATTATATACTGTATTTTAAAGATTTTTTGTTTGGTTCGCTTCATTGAGTTAGCAGTTTATTTACTGCTTTCTGGGTTTGCACATCCAAATCTTAACTGAAAATTGAAATGAGTTTCGTGGACGTCGGCCACTCCCAAGACCCGGAGCAGAGAGAAAGACCCGTCCCACTACCAATCTTACAGATCGCTCCAAAAATAAAAGCCCATGTTGGTTTTTCCTAAATCTGACTTGGTCGAATAGTTTGACCAAATCCACTCTCTCTTTTAGTTTGCATTGTAACAACAGGAGGTGCTGTACTTAAAATGCTCTCCAGCAGGTTCAGTATACCTCTATATGCTTCCCGGGACACACACCACTATCCTCGTACAGGAATCCTCACTGCCTCACAATACATATACATGTAAGGAAGAAGACCGGGCTGCGGGTACCTGTATGGAGCCGAGTCCGGAAGGCTGCGTACCATGTTGCCCGGGGGAAGGAATACGAGACCGGTCAGGTCACATGACCTAGGAAGAAGGGACATGTTTAAGTCAGAAACAGAGAAAAAAGAGTGCGAAGCAACAGTCAGTTTCAGGCAGACTGAGGCAGACGGGGTGCGTCCTCAGCATGCCCCAGTCTCCGGGAAGCAGAGTCACAACGGGCTCCAGCTGACCTCCCATGAACACGGCATCAGAACTGTGAGCAGAGACAGGCCCATAGGCTCAGTTAAGTTTAGGGCCGCGCATGTGCATAGAAGTGTGGGCTGTGTACGGGACTCGGCACTGCGGTCACCCTTACTGACTTTCACATCAGAAACTTCACCTGATACGGGGATTATTGCAGCATCTGTGAATGAGTTCATGGACTAGGGGCCCAATGGGCGAGACCAGAGACCGCCCGTTGTCGCCAGAAGCTGGACCGGGAGCTGAGGATCCCCATCTGAGGACATTTCGTACGCTGTCACCAAGGACTACAACCCTCAGTGGGACATCTGCGGCTGAGGAGCCCCTGGACATAATAAGTTTGCTGAGTGAACTGTTAATTTTTCTTGCTTTTTGTGCCATTACCCTGTATTCATCCCCAGTTTAACTGTTTATCACCCTGCAAGGAGTATCTTTACTGTTAATTAAATTGTTAACCCGTGCTCTGTCTTCCTTGCGTCACTGCATCCCGCAACCTACTTACATACATACACATATACACACTCACCATCAGAGGAAAAGTATAATTGAAACACGTCACCACTTCTGTATTTATCACCAACTCCTGGTTTTGGCTTACAAATACTGATCTAAAATACTGACCAAATACTGAACGTGTGAACATGGCCTTAAATACACACACAGATACACACACAAACACAGTGATATACACAAGCTTATAAACACACTTATATACAAATACACACACCTACACAATTTTATGCACACATAGGTGCACACACAAACACACCCTTAACCCCTTCGCGCCATGCGCCGTACTAGTACTGCGCTGCCGGCACTGCATTAGTGCCAGCAGCAGTACTAGTACGGCGCATCGATCACCGCGGTCTCGCGCTGAGCGCCGCGGTGATCGGGTGCGGGTGTCAGCTGTATATGACAGCTGACACCCCGCAGCAATGCCCACGATCGGCGCTATCGCCGATCGCGGGCATTTAACCCCTCTGATGCCGCTGTCAGTAGTGACAGCGGCATAGAGGGGGATCGCGCAGGGACGGGGGCTCCCTGCGCTCTCCCACCGGAGCAACGCAATGAGATCGCGTTGCTCCGGTGACCCGGAAGGAGTCCCCGGATCCAAGATGGCCGCCGGACTCCTTCCGGGTCATGAAGTGACCTGGCTAGCCGGCGCCTGCTGAGAGCAGGCGCTGGAAGCCAGCTAAGCTGCCTGTCAGATCGTTGATCTGACAGTGTGCTATGCACAGTGTCAGATCAACGATCTGATCTAATACAGAGATGTCCCACCCTGGGACAATGTTAGAAAGTAAAAAAAAAAAAAAATAGAATGTGTAAAAAAAAATAAAAAAAAAATCCCCAAATAAAAAAAAAAAACATTTCCCAATAAATCCATTTATGTAAAAAAAAAAAAAAACAATAAATGTACACATATTTGGTATCGCCGCGTCCGTAACGACCCGCTCTATAAAACTATCCCACTAGTTAACCCCTTCAGTGAACACCGCAAAAAAAAAAAAAAAAAACAAGGCAAAAAACAACGCTTTATTATCATACAGGCGAACAAAAAGTGGAATAACACGCGATCAAAACGACGGATATAAATAACCATGGTACCGCTGAAAACGTCATCTTGTCCCGCAAAAAAAAAGCCGCCATACAGCATCATCAGCAGAAAAATAAAAAAGTTATAGCTCTCAGAATAATGCGATGCAAAAAACAATTATTTTTTTATATAAAATAGTTTTTATTGTGTAAAAGCGCCAAAACATAAAAAAAATTACATAAATGAGGTATCGCTGTAATCGTACTGACCCGAAGAATAAAACTGCTTTATCCATTTTACCACACGTGGAACGGTATAAACGCCCCCCCTAAAAGAAATTCAGGAATTGCTGGTTTTTGTTCATTCCGCCTCCCAAAAATCGGAATAAAAAGCGATCAAAAAATGTCATCTGCCTGAAAATGTTACCAATAAAAACGTCAACTCGTCCCGCAAAAAACAAGACCTCATATGACTCTGTGGGCCAAAATATGGATAAATTATAGCTCTCAAAATGTGGTGATGCAAAAACTATTTTTTGCAATAAAAAGCGTCTTTTAGTGTGTGACGGCTGCCAATCATAAAAATCCGCCAAAAAAACGCTATAAAAGTAAATCAAACCCCCCTTCATCACCCCCTTAGTTAGGGAAAAATAATAAAATGTAAAAAAATGTATTTATTTCCATTTTCCCATTAGTGCTAGGGTTAGTGCTAGGGTTAGGGCTAGGGTTAGGGTTAGGGCTAGGGTTAGGGCTAGGGTTAGGGCTAGGGTTAGGGCTAGGGTTAGGGCTAGGGCTAGGGTTAGGGTTAGGGTTGGGGTTAGGGTTTCAGTTATAATTGGGGGTTTCCACTGTTTAGGCACATCAGGGGCTCTCCAAACGCGACATGGCGTCCGATCTCAATTCCAGCCAATTCTGCTTTGAAAAAGTAAAACAGGGCTCCTTCCCTTCCGAGTTCTCCTGTGTGCCCAAACAGTGGTTCCCCCCAACATATGGGGTATCAGCGTTCTCAGGACAAGTTGGACAACAACTTTTGGGGTCCAATTTGTCCTGTTACCCTTGGGAAAATAAAAACATAGGGGATAAAATATCATTTTCGTGGAAAAAAAAAATATTTTTTATTTTCACGGCTCTGCGTTATAAACTGTAGTGAAACACTTGTTGATTCAAAGCTCTCACAACACATCTAGATAAGTTCCTTTGGGGGTCTAGTTTCCAATATGGGGTCACTTGTGGGGGGTTTCTACTGTTTAGGTACATCAGGGGCTCTGCAAATGCAACATGACGCCTGCAGACCAATCCATCTAAGTCTGCATTTCAAACGGTGCTCCTTCCCTTCCGAGCTCTGCCATGCACTCAAACGGTGGTTCCCCCCCACATGTGGGGTATCATCGTACTCAGGACAAATTGGACAATAACATTTGTGGTCCAATTTCTCCTGTTACCCTTGGGAAAAAAAAATTGCGGGCTAAAACATCATTTTGTGGAAAGAAAAAATGATTTTTTAATTTTCACAATGCTACATTCTAAACTTTAGTGAAACAATTGGGGGTTAAAAGTGCTCACCACACATCTAGATAAGTTCATTAGGGGGTCTTCTTTCCAAAATGGGGTCACTTGTGGGGGGTTTCCACTGTTAAGGCACGTCAGGGGCTCTCCAAATGCGACATGGCGTCCGATCTCAATTCCAGCCAATTTTGCATTGAAAAGTCAAATGGCACTCCTTCCCTTCCGAGCTCTGCCATGCGCTCAAACAGTGGTTTATCCCCATATATGAAGTATCGACGTACTCAGGACAAATTGCACAACAACTTTTGGGGTACAATTTATCCTTTTACCATTGGGAAAATAAAAAATTTGGGGCAAAAAGATCATTTTTTGTGAAAATTAATAAAAAATTTTTTTTTACGGCTCTACATTATAAACTTCTGTGAAGCACTTGGAGGTTCAAAGTGCTCACCACACATCTAGATTAGTTCCTTAGGGGGTCTACTTTCCAAAATGGTGTCACCTGTGGGGGTTTCCACTGTTTAGGCACATCAGGGGCTCTCCAATCGTGACATGGGCTCCGATCTCAATTCCAGCAAATCTTGCATTGAAAAGTCAAATAGCGCTCCTTCCCTTCCGAGCTCTGCCATGTGCCCAAACAGTGGTTTACCCCCACATATGGGGTATCGGCGTACTCAGGACAAATTGTACAACGACTTTTGTGGTCCAATTTCTCCTGTTACCCTTGGTAAAATGAAACAAATTGGACCTGAAGTAAAAATTTTGTGAAAAAAAAGTTAAATGTTCAATTTTTTTAAACATTCAAAAAATTCCTGTGAAGCACCTGAAGGGTTAATAAACTTTTTGAATGTGGTTTTGAGTACCTTGAGGGGTGCAGTTTTTAGAATGGTGTCACTTTTGGGCATTTTCTGTCATATAGACCCCTCAAAGTCACTTCAAGTGTGAGGTGGTCCGTAAAAAAATGGTTTTGCAAATTTTGTTGCAAAAATGAGAAATCGCTGGTCAACTTTTAACCCTTATAACGTCCTAACAAAAAAAAATTATGTTTCCAAAATTGTGCTGATGTAAAGCAGACATGTGGGAAATGTTGTTTATTAACTATATTATGTGATATAACTCTCTAATTTAAGGGCATAAAAACTAAGAGTTTGAAAATTGCTAAATTTTCATAATTTCCGACAAATTTTTGTTTTTTTCACAAATAAATGCAAGTCATATCGAAGAAGTTTTACAACTATCATGAAGTACAATATGTCACGAGAAAACAATGTCAGAATCACCAGGATCCGTTGAAGCGTTTCAGAGTTATAACCTCATAAAGTGACAGTGGTCAGAATTGTAAAAATTGGCCCTGTCACTTAGGTGAAAACAGGCTTTGGGGTGAAGGGGTTAAATAAACACACACACAAACCCACACACTTATATGCATAAAAACATATGTAACACCCCAGGTTCCTGGTTGTTACAGTGGCATTGCTTTCCTCACGGGGAGAGGGATGTCACGCATGGAAGCAAGGGAAGATCTCTTCTATCAGGTAAACACAAACATGCAACATATTCTCACTCCAGGCCAGAAGGGGGAGCTCTGAACCAGGTTTTCAGGGGAACTTCCTTATATATATATATACATATATATATATATTTGTAGGATTTTTAATGAAAAAAAACCGGTACAGCATGATGTGAAACCCATTTATTTTTGTGATTTTCCCAAGTTTAAACCAAAATGCCTTGGTGTCCTCACATAAGCAGGGCCGTTAGTGTTAATTAACTGTATAGTTTAATTAAATTAATAATAATAATAATAATAATTTTTATTTATATAGCGCCAACATATTCCGCAGCGCTTTACAAATTATAGAGGGGACTTGTACATACAATAGACATTACAGCATAACAGAAATACAGTTCAAAACAGATACCAGGAGGAGTGAGGGCCCTGCTCGTAAGCTTACAAACTATGAGGAAAAGGGGAGACACGAGAGGTGGATGGTAACAATTGCTATAGTTATTCGGACCAGCCATAGTGTAAGGCTTGGGTGTTCATGTAAAGCTGCATGAACCAGTTAATTAATTTTTTTTTTTTTTTAATATAGGCCACACAGGGATCGTTAGGTTAATGCATTGAGGCGGTAGGCCAGTCTGAACAAATGAGTTTTTAGGGCACGCTTAAAACTGTGGGGATTGGGGATTAATCGTATTATCCTAGGTAGTGCATTCCAAAGAATCGGCGCAGCACGTGTAAAGTCTTGGAGACGGGAGTGGGAGGTTCTGATTATTGAGGATGCTAACCTGAGGTCATCAGCGGAGCGGAGGGCACGGGTAGGGTGGTAGACTGAGACCAGAGAGGAGATGTAGGGTGGTGCTGAGCCATGGAGTGCTTTGTGGATGAGGGTAGTAGTTTTGTACTGGATTCTTGAGTGGATGGGTAACCAGTGTAATGACTGGCACAAGGTAGAGGCATCGGTGTAACGGTTGGTGAGGAATATGATCCTGGCAGCAGCATTCAGGACAGATTGGAGCGGGGAGAGTTTGGTAAGAGGGAGGCCGATTAGTAGAGAGTTACAATAGTCCAGACGAGAATGAATAAGTGAAACAGTAAGAGTTTTTGCAGAGTCGAAAGTAAGAAAAGGGCGAATTCTAGAAATGTTTTTGAGATGCAGGTAAGAAGAGCGAGCCAGTGATCGGATGTGGGGGGTGAATGAAAGGTCAGAATCAAGGATGACCCCAAGGCAGCGGGCATGTTGCTTTGGAGTAATGGTGGAACCGCAAACGGAGATGGCAATGTCAGGCAAAGGTAGGTTAGTAGAGGGAGAAAACACGAGGAGTTCAGTTTTTGACAGGTTTAGTTTCAGATAGAGGGAGGACATGATGCTAGAGACAGCGGTAAGACAATCACTGGTGTTTTCTAATAAGGCAGGCGTGAGATCAGGAGAAGAAGTGTATAGTTGGGTGTCGTCAGCATAGAGATGGTACTGGAAGCCAAATCTACTGATTGTTTGTCCAATAGGGGCAGTATACAAAGAGAAGAGGAGGGGGCCTAGGACTGATCCTTGAGGAACCCCAACAGTAAGGGGAAGGTGAGAGGAGGAGGAACCAGCGAAACATACAGTGAAGGATCGGTCAGAGAGATAGGAGGAGAACCAGGAGAGAACGGTGTCCTTGAGGCCGATGGAGCGGAGCATAGTGAGGAGGAGCTGATGATCCACAGTATCAAATGCTGCAGAGAGATCCAAGAGGATTAGCATGGAGTAGTGACCATTAGATTTAGCTGTTAGTAGGTCATTAGAGACTTTAGTGAGGGCAGTTTCAGTAGAGTGTAAAGAGCGGAAACCAGATTGAAGAGGGTCGAGAAGAGAGTTATCTGAGAGATAGCGGGTAAGACGGGAGTGGACCAGGCGTTCGAGGAGTTTAGAGATGAAGGGAAGATTAGAGACAGGTCTATAATTAGCGGCACAGTTTTGGTCGAGGGATGGTTTTTTAAGTAATGGATGTATGATGGCATGCTTAAATGAGGAGGGAAAAATACCGGAAGTGAGGGAAATTGAGGGAATTAATGATATATGTTAAAGTTAAAGGATCTCAATGCCCAACCAACGTGTAAAGGAAACATTGCCGAATTTACTCAATGCTTTGCCAATGCAATTTAATTTTTTTCTTGAACTCATATGAACTTTTTTTGTGGAGAATAGTCACTACTTTTTCAAACATAAAAATCTTTTTCCAGTAAATAATTTCATAAACTTTCCCTTTTTTCCCGAAAATGTCTTATGGTTTCACATACGTCTTGCATTGGTGGCCTATCACCTTTCATTGTTCATGCTTGTATGTTGGAAGCAAAGCTGAACTTTGGGATTGTGAAAAACACAGCAAAAAAACACACCAAAAAATGCAGCAAAAGCACAGCAAGAAAAACAGCGTAAAAAGTCTGTGTTTTTGCAGCTTTTTTTATTGCCAAGAGATCAGGTTTTGGCTTCAGCAAAAAAGCAAGGTATGAACATAGCCATACAATTAAAAGGAATCTGTCACCAGGTTTTGCTACCTCATCTGAGAGCAGCCTGATGTAGGAAAAGAGTCCCTGATTCCAGTGATGTATCACTGTTTACTGGGTGCTGCAATTGTGACACAATCCGAGTTTTTAGATGTAGCAGAGCTCAGCAAGCTGTAACATCACAGCTTTCTGTGTACATAGTCTATTGACAGTGAGCTGCTAATCACTGCTGGGGGAGTGGTCAGACCAGGTCTCACTCAGGCACCAATCCATGCAGTGATAAATCACTGATTGTATGGAAACAGCAGTACATAGCCTGATAAGTGGCCCATTATGTGAGATGATCCCTTTTTCCCAAGCAAAATCCAACTAAGAGAAGGTGGTTTCAGCATCCAAAAATTATTAACTTGCCATTTTTTTATGTTTTCCTCTTTGTGGGTGGAGTTTCACAATTCCAGATATTTTCACCTGATTCATCAATTGCAAATTTTTTAAAAGTTGCAAAGATTGACGCAACACTGCTTCAATTTTTTTAGTACGCCATTAGGTACTTTTGAGTACACCAGTATTTTGGTGTAGTCCCTTGCTGCCTGTGCCTTCTGACAAGGTCCCCACAGTTCTCTTGGTCCTCCATAAAGGTGGGACACTAACCCGTATGACAGGTGGCTCATGCCTTTTTACAGGGTCTCTATCACGACCCGGGCTCTTTTTGCCACTGTGCCTCCTGGGTGTTAGGGTGGACAAGTTACATGTAGTCCAGCTGTCCTACCGGTTTCTGCTGTACCTCCTAAAGTTCGACACAACCTTGGTCTTCTGGCTACCGGGAATCTGCGCTCTGCAGGGAGGTAGTGCAGTCACAGCTATCCTCCCAGTTGTCACTCTCCTGTGCAATGCTCTCCTGCATGCTCTCTACAATCTGTTCTTTCCTTCTATATTCTCTTTCTCCAGGAGCTGCAGCAACTCTGGCTGCATGGCCCCTTCAGTCCTTCCGACACTTACTGTCTGACTGCTCTCTTCTCTGTCCTCCTGACAGACTACTCCTCACTTCCCCTCCGCCAGAATATATATATGGATTTGTAGGATCCATGGGAGGTGGAGCCGCATATTCATCACTGTAATGGGCGGTACCACGTGACCGCTCATACAGGAGAAGCTGCGGCGCGGAGAGGAAGCAGCGAGGGAGCTAGGTGAGTATTTTATTAACAGCGGGGGGGGGGGGGCGCACAGGGGGTGGGAGGGGGTTGGGACAGGGATATTTATTTTAAACACCAAAAACAAACAAAAAATGATTTTTCATATCTTCTCTCCAGCGACGCTGCTGGAGAGAAGAAATGAATGGAGCTTCAGCACCACGCTGGGGGGACAGCGCTTACTGTAGTGCTGTCTCCTGCATGGCACACGGACGGCACACGGACAACATCCGTGTGCGGTACGTGTTTTACACGGACCCATTGACTTTAATGTGTCCGTGTGATCCGTGCACTCCCACGAACACTGACATGTCTCCGTGTTTTCCAAACGGACACACGGTCCGTGAAAACACGCTGACATGTGCAGAGACACATTGATTTTAATGTGTCTAAGTGAGTCAGTGACTCCGGTACGTGAGAAAACTGTCACCTCACGTACCGGAGCCACTGACGTGTGAAACCAGCCTAAGGGGTTGGAGAAGCGTTACAATTTCTTGTAAATCACTTGGATGACAAAACACTGATGAGAAATCGGTCCATTAATTTCAAATATGGGGAAAAAATGGATGTCTGATTGAGGCCTTAATGTGGCTTCCCTACTGGTGTGCACAATGACAAGCCCTAACATTTCCGTGAATATCAAGTCCCCTGCATTTTTCACACATGCACTGTGGCTCACAAATAAATACAAGCCTCCGTGGCCAGAACTGCAGTTCAACCCTATGAAGAAAAAACAATATTACAAAAAAATCTCCTATGTAACAATTCTTTGTGCAATTATCTTAACGCTCAAATCCCAAGTTTGATCCTCACAGAATATTCTTCTGACATCAGATGACTTCTGGACACAATAACCCGGATGACCGTTCTTGAAAACTTGCAAAACCTTTATAGACATTGATTTGACATTTTAATTATACTAATTAGCTTGTGAGGTCAAGAAGTAAAAGTCTCATTCTTGACACCTTACCACACTCAGAAGAAGTATCATAGATGTCAGACGATCACGTCTAACCCCAATGATGTGGCCATTACACGTATGATTGACGTTAACATTACCTCGGACAAATAACCTTTATATGCAATCTTACAAATGTTTCTATATTCACATTAAATAAATGTCTGTAACATTTTGCTGATGGCAGATTATTTCCCATAGTGAATGAACTATGCTAATGATGCGAAAAAAAGAAAACCTACAGTAGGTGAATTTTTTTGGTTCTTAGAAATATGCTGTAGTTGCCCATTTACCTTACATTCCGTAGCTCAAAAGCGTTCTGACATCTGATTAGTTCTTTCCTCCATTAAAAAGAACATGTAGATTTCGCAAAGTACAATTTGCATTTTACTGGAAACTTCAAGGTCACTTGTGCATGTCTGCCTTATCGCTGGGAGTATGAAGGAAATTTCTGTCATCAGAATGACTTTTACAGAAGCGCTTGTCTTTTCCCCTCCTGAAACTCATTCCTGGTTAACATGACCAAATCAACTTTTGGTGACATATATATATATATATATATATCATAATTTGTAAAGCGCTGCGGAATATGTTGGCGCTAGATAAATAAAAATTAATATATATATATATATATATATATATGTGTGTGTGTGTAGGGACATATGTCTAGGGCTATATGTGTGACTAGTGATAATGTAACATCTGTCCTGAAGGCAAGTCGCACCTAGGTGTTAATAGGTACTTCCTTGGGACTAGTAGAAATTCTGTCTCCATATCTCACCAGGGGTTCTAGCTAGGGCCGAGAAGAAAAGCCACATTTGGCACCTTCTAGGTCTTGGAGGGGAGACGCTAATTGCGGCCTGAGGGAATCTATCCCTGAGAACCTTTCCACAAGAGAAAATAATATATTCATTGGGGGTGCGGCCATGGCCCAATCAAACAGGCAGCAGTTATGATATTGGCCTGAGGGGCCGGTCTAGAAACCTGACCTCAGACCAAAGTTATAAATTTAGGCTGCAGACAGAGAATTGTGTTCACATGATGGGGGCAGCCTGAGAAGCTGGTGTGATCCAATTTATATTCCTCCTATCCTCAGGGAGCAGAAGCAACTACCAGTTAGATAATTTCTGTAAGTTTTCCCCTGTTTATTTTGACACTGTTTTGCATAAGTTGTATGTCTTTTTATTCTCATATTTTTATACCTTTTTTTTAATTGTAAGCATTGAACCTTTTGTTATTAAAGTATAAAACTTTAACAAGTTGAACCTTGAATGTTCTAAAAGAATCCATAGCCTAAAGGTGTGTGATCCTTATGAGTGATAGACATATTTTTATTAGTATTATTATTAGTCCGGGACTCATTGCCCGTGTATTCGATGAATGGTGGCAGCGCATATGAGTGGGTGTGTGGCCTGGGTCGGTGTGTGATTTATGCTCCCATTACAGCATATGACAGAGGTTGAATGCTGGACTGAGAGTGGGGAGATAGATTAGCCCTTGCAGGCACAACCCCAAGTCACGTGTGAGAGCAGGCACGTGACGAATAAGTGACACCACAGAGAAGGGATCCGTGACACAACTATTTTCATACAGAGTAAGACCGATCGCCAAAAGAAGCATGGTTACCTTTGTTTTTGTCCTAAAACCACAAATTGTACTTCTGCCAAAGGCACCAGTATTATGAGGAAAGAATTAAGAATTCATCATGAGATAGGTGAGGGACTTCCACTTAGGGAAGAGTCAGACGGTCATTTAACTCGGAGGACTGCAACACAATGCTTATACTGGCCGTTGACTCTCCCAACCCGAGGGTGACAGCTGCATATATATACATGCTCTCACATTCGGGTGGGGAGAGCCGATGGCCAGTACTAGCATTACATTGTGATGATTGTCCAAGTTATATGGCCATCTGACTTTTTCCTTATAAGGATAATGGGGGTCCCTCTGCTCCCATTTGGCACCCAAAAAAGATGAAATAGATGCAATCTTCATTTTTATGGAAGTTATGGAAAGAAACAATTTTGCAACTCCTACTACATTACAAAAACCAAAAGAGAGACATGGACACAAGAGAATATAAAAAAATTGTTAATAATTTTATTACTGTAAATTCAAAAAATTATATCTCATACAAAAGGGGCTGTCATATAAAAATATAAATATTCAATGTACAAAATGGAAGTATATAACAACATATATACATGTATAGGCCCTGTGTGACAATAAAAAGTGTTTGTGCAATAAGTAAACAAGTAAATGTAGTATTCAGAGTAGAAAGTGCCCAAAAATTATATAGGGGTATCGTTTCTCCTTATGGAGAGTGACATACCATCTCTGGCTTGTCAAGGTAAGGAGGCTTATTTGCCGTACAATGCTCCTCTGGGAAATATAATATGCAAATTGCCTCTTCTGAGAAAAGGAGGACTTAAACTCTATAGCGCCACCTGTTGGAAGTAGCGATCCTACAAGTCACAATCAACTCTTTAACGAGTCGTGCAATATGACTTAGGATTAAAGCCAAATCAGTATCTCAATTCGCAGACACGGTGTTTCGGGCTGTTGGCCCTCGTCAGTGCGAAGTATGAGAACTAATTTGGCTAGGTGAGAGGCTCTAGACTGGGGTCTAAGGGGTATCGTTTCTCCTTATGGAGAGTGACATACCATCTCTGGCTTGTCAAGGTAAGGAGGCTTATTCGCCGTGCAATGCTCCTCTGTGAAATATAATATGCAAATTGCCTCTTCTGAGAAAAAGGAGAAACGATACCCCTTAGACCCCAGTCCAGAGCCTCTCACCTAGTCAAATTAGTTCTCATGCTTCGCACTGACGAGGGCCAACAGCCTGAAACACCGTGTCTGCGAATTGAGATACTAATTTGGCTTTTATCCTAAGTCATATTGCATGACTCGTTAAAGAGTTGATTGTGACTTGTAGGATCGCTACTTCCAACAGGTGGCGCTATAGAGTTTAAGTCCTCTTTTTCTCAGAAGAGGCAATTTGCAAAAAATATATACACAGCCATAGGAGATATACATGAAGGGTACAGTTAATTGTAAATAATACCTAATAAATATGGTACGAAAAATTAAATATAAATAATTACAATTAAGTCTGTCCATAAAAAAAGGAGATGAATAAATACATAATTGAGTGCAGATGATGACAGTGAATATATAGGAAATCCTAATGTGAATACACCCTGGTTTCAATTCAATAAAGCAGAACATAAGTAGCAGTGAACCTGGTGACCAACCTGCTGTAGGTTGTAATTATTTATATTTAGGTATTTTTTGTCTTGGGACTTTTGTCCATTCATCCTTTTCTCAATCATATGAAATTTGCCATTGACGTATGCTGAAAAACAGCCCTACACCATGATGTTCCCACCTCCATACTTCACTGTAGTTATGCTGTTTTTGGGCTGATATGTAGTGCCTTTGATCTCCAAACATGGTGTATATTATGGCATCCAAAGAGTTTAAAATTGGTCTCATCTGATCAGTCTACATTCTTCCAGTATTTCACAGGCTTGTCTAAATGCGATTGATCAAACTCTAAATGCCCTCGAACATGATTTTTATTCAGCAATGGAGTTACCTACTTTATACCTACCACGGAGTCCCTCTCCTAATTGCCTTAACATTGTGGTGACTTGAATAAACTTTTTGCTCCTATTATGTATTCAAAAAATCCAAACCTGAGTGCGGCTGTTTTCGTCAATATATGACTTTGGATCATTTCCACGTCCAGCCAGCACCTATCTAATCATACACTGAGTGCACGCCTTCTTCTCTATAACTTATGGGGTCTTGTGAACTGTCTCTTATTATATTACTGCCTTATCTTTTCCCAGATTTGACTGACACTACCTGTTAAAAAGTTATCTGAGCGCTTAAAGGGAACCTGTCATGTCCAGAAGTGCTATTTACCTGCAGATATAGGGGTAATGTACAAGTGTTTTACATTTAAATTCTGTTTAGCCAGCTTATAGGAAGAGCGGCTAAAGAGAGAAAATGGAGTCTTATTCTCCCTGCAACTGCTTGCTTTCAGTCATCAGGGTTAAGCAGGGATCATTGCTCATTATATATATAATATATATAGCTAAATATAACTAGATGGTGGCCAGATTCTAACGCATCAGGTATTCTAGAATATGCATGTCCATGTAGTATATTGCCCAACCACGTAGTATATTGCCCAGTCACATAGTATATTGCCCAGCAACGTAGTATATTGCCCAGTCACGTAGTATATTGCCCAGCCACGTAGTATATTGCCCAGTCACGTAGTATATTGCCCAGCGACGTAGTATATTGCCCAGTCACGTAGTATATTGCCCAGTTACGTAGTATATTAATAATAATATAATAATAATAATTTTATTTATATAGCGCCAACATATTCCGCAGCGCTCTACAAATTATAGAGGGGACTTGTACAGACAATAGACATTACAGCATAACAGAAATACAGTTCAAAACAGATACCAGGAGGAGTGAGGGCCCTGCTCGCAAGCTTACAAACTATGAGGAAAAGGGGAGACACGAGAGGTGGATGGTAACAATTGCTTTAGTTATTCGGACCAGCTATAGTGTAAGGCTCAGGTGTTCATGTAAAGCTGCATGAACCAGTTACCTGCCTAAGTATGTAGCAGTACAGACACAGAGGGCTAATACTGCATAAAGTGTATGAGAACATGATGCGAGGAACCTTTTTTTTTTTTTTTTTTTTATTATAAATAGGCCACACAGGGATCGTTAGGTTAATGCATTGAGGCGGTAGGCCAGTCTGAACAAATGAGTTTTTAGGGCACGCTTAAAACTGTGGGGATTGGAGATTAATCGTATTAACCTAGGTAGTGCATTCCAAAGAATCGGCGCAGCACGTGTAAAGTCTTGGAGACGGGAGTGGGAGGTTCTGATTATTGAGGATGCTAACCTGAGGTCATTAGCGGAGCGGAGGGCACGGGTAGGGTGGTAGACTGATACCAGGGAGGAGATGTAGGGTGGTGCTGAGCCATGGAGTGCTTTGTGGATGAGGGTAGTAGTTTTGTACTGGATTCTGGAGTGGATGGGTAGCCAGTGTA
The DNA here is from genome assembly GCF_032444005.1 of Ranitomeya imitator. Classification (NCBI taxonomy): domain Eukaryota; kingdom Metazoa; phylum Chordata; class Amphibia; order Anura; family Dendrobatidae; genus Ranitomeya; species Ranitomeya imitator. Next base: position 734,182,735 of record NC_091284.1, on the reverse strand, counting down.
ATGACTGGCACAGGGTAGAGGCATCGGTGTAACGGTTGGTGAGGAATATGATCCTGGCAGCAGCATTCAGGACAGATTGGAGCGGGGAGAGTTTTGCAAGAGGGAGACCGATTAGTAGAGAGTTACAATAGTCCAGACGAGAATGAATAAGTGAAACAGTCAGAGTTTTTGCAGAGTCGAAATTAAGAAAAGGGCGAATTCTAGAAATGTTTTTGAGATGCAGGTAAGAAGAGCGAGCCAGTGATCGGATGTAGGGGGTGAATGAAAGGTCAGAATCAAGGATGACCCCAAGGCAGCGGGCATGGTATGGTATATTGGCATGGCATGGTATATTGCCCAGTCACGTAGTATATTGCCCAGTCACGTAGTATATTGCCCAGCCACGTAGTATATTGCCCAGCGACGTAGTATTCAGCACAGAGCCACGTAGTATATTGCCCAGTCATGAAGTATATTGCCCAGTCACGTAGTATATTGCCCAGTCACGTAGTATATTGCCCAGCCATGTAGTATATTGCCCAGCGACGTAGTATTCAGCACAGAGACACGTAGTATATTGCCCAGTCATGAAGTATATTGCCCAGTCACATAGTATATTGCCCAGTCACGTAGTATATTGCCCAGTCACGTAGATTGCCCAGCCACGTAGTATATTGCCCAGTCACGTAGATTGCCCAGCCACGTAGTATATTGCCCAGTCACGTAGATTGCCCAGCCACGTAGTATATTGCCCAGTCACGTAGTATATTGCCCAGTCACGTAGTATATTGCCCAGCCACGTAGTATATCGCCCAGTCACGTAGTATATCGCCCAGTCACGTAGTATATCGCCCAGCCACGTAGTATATCGCCCAGTCACGTAGTATATTGCCCAGTCACGTAGATTGCCCAGCCACGTAGTATATTGCCCAGTCACGTAGATTGCCCAGCCACGTAGTATATTGCCCAGCCACGTAGTATATTGCCCAGTCACGTAGTATATTGCCCAGTCACGTAGTATATCGCCCAGCCACGTAGTATATCGCCCAGTCACGTAGTATATCGCCCAGTCACGTAGTATATCACCCAGCCACGTAGTATATCGCCCAGTCACGTAGTATATCGCCCAGTCACGTAGTATATTGCCCAGCCATGTAGTATATTGCCCAGTCACGTAGTATATTGCCCAGCCACGTAGTATATTGCCCGGCGACGTAGTATATCGCCCAGTCACGTAGTATATTGCCCAGTCACGTAGTATATTGCCCAGCCACGTAGTATATTGCCCGGCGACGTAGTATATAGCCCAGTCACGTAGTATATTGCCCAGTCACGTAGTATATTGCCCAGTCACGTAGTATATTGCCCAGTCACGTAGTATATCGCCCAGTCACGTAGTATATTGCTCAGTCACGTAGTATATTGCCCAGCGACGTAGTATATTGCCCGGTCACGTAGTATATTGCCCAGTCACGTAGTATATCGCCCAGTCACGTAGTATATTGCTCAGTCACGTAGTATATTGCCCAGCGACGTAGTATATTGCCCAGTCACGTAGTATATTGCCCAGTCACGTAGTATATCGCCCAGTCACGTAGTATATTGCTCAGTCACGTAGTATATTGCCCAGCGACGTAGTATATTGCCCAGTCATGTAGTATATTGGCCAGTCACGCAGTATATTGCCCAGACACATAGGTATATAACACTGCCAACGCAGTATTTAGCAGTGTGTGCACCATATCCCTGTTAAAAAAAATAATTAAAATAAAAAATAGTTATATATTCATCCCTGGGATCCAGCGAAGCTGTGTGATGCGGCCGCCATCTTCCGTTCCCAGGATGCATTGCGAAATTACCCAAATGACTTCTGGGTAAGTTCGCAATGCATCTCTGGGAACTGAAGATGGCGGCCGGCGCGAGCGCATCATCCGACGACGGAAGGTGAGAATAGCAGGTTTTTTGTTTTTTTATTATTTTTAACATTACATCTTTTTACTATTGATGCTGTATAGGCAGCATCAATAGTAAAAACTTGGTCACACAGGGTTAATAGCAGCGGTTACGGAGTGCGTTACCCGCGGCATAACGCGGTCCGTTACCGCTGGCATTAACCCTGTGTGAGCGGTGACCGGAGGGGAGTATGGAGCGGGCGCTAACTGCAGGGAGTATGGGGCGGGCGCCGGGAACACTGACTGCGGGGAGTATGGGGCGGGCGCCGGGGACACTGACTGCGGGGAGTATGGAGCAGGCGCCGGGGACACTGACTGCGGGGAGTATGGAGCGGGCGCCGGGGACACGGACTGCGGGGAGTATGGAGCAGGCGCCGGGGACACTGACTGCGGGGAGTATGGAGCGGGCGCCGGGGACACTGACTGCGCGGTGTTTGGAGCGGGCGCTGGGAACACTGACTGCGGGGAGTATGGAGCGGGGAGTATGGAGCGGGTGCCGGGGACACGGACTGCGGGGAGCATGGAGTGGGCGCCGGGGACACTGACTGTGGGGAGTATGGAGCGGGCGCCGGGGACACTGACTGTGGGGAGTATGGAGCGGGCGGCGGGCACTGTGACTGCAGGGGAGGGACTAATCGGACTGTGCCCGTCGCTGATTGGTTGCGGCAGCCATGATAGGCAGCTGACAAGACCAATCAGCGACTTGGATTCCATGACAGAGGCCGCGACCAATGAATATCCATGACAGACAGACAGAAAGACGGAAGTGACCCTTAGAGAATTATATAGTAGATTAACTCTCTATAAATATAGAGTTGGAAGGGACCTCCTAGGTCATCTGGTCCAACCCCCTGCTCAATATTCACTAAATCATCCCAGATAGATGTCTGTCCAGCCTGTTTGAAGACTTCCATTGAAGAACTCACCGCCTCTCGTGGCAGGCTGCTCCACTCATTGATCACACTCACTGTCAAAAATTTTTTTCTAATATCTGATCTGTGTCTCCTCCCATTCAGTTTCAGTCCATTGCTTCTCATGTTTCCATGTGCAAATGAGAATAAAGATGATCTCTCTACACTGTGACATCACTTCAGATATTTGTAGACAGCTCATAAGTCTCCTCTTAACGTTCTTTTTTGCAAACTAAACATTCCCAGATACTTTAACCAGACATAATTTGCAGTCTGCTCACCATCCTGATAGCTCTTCTCTGAAATTGCTCTAGTTTTTCAATGTATTTTTTCAAATGTGGTGCCCAGAACGGGACACAGTATTCCAGATTAGGTCTAACCAAGGAGGAGTAAAGGGGGATAATTACCTCACGTGATCTAGACTCTATGCTTCCCTTAATACATTCTAGAACAGTGTTTGCCTTTTTTGCTGCTGCATCACACTGTTGACTCTCGCAGTCTGTGATCTATTAGTATAGCCAAGTGTTCTTCACACATGCTGTTGCTTAGTTCCATTCCTCCCATTCTATACATGTAATTTTCATTTTTCTTGCCCAGATGAAGAATCTTGCATTTCTCCTTGTTAAATACCATTTTATTAGTTGCTGCCCATTGTTCAAGCTTATCTAGATCTTTCTGAATCCTTTCTCTGTCTTCTCTAGTGTTAGCTATCCTTCCTAGCTTTGCACACTGTCAGTGCGCATTATAAGAATACGCAACGTACAGAGATCAGTAACGTCACTTGCGGGGACAGTGCTGGTCTCTTCACACTGGGTATTCTTCTTACAACGTGCGCATTCCTGAAGGCTCCTTATTTCTGATCAGAGCTGGCCAGAGAGCACAGTGAAAAGAGTCTACTGACCATCCGTCGGAATTGAAAATCGATGGATGTTCAGTAGAGCAGGGGCTAAACCAGCCCCTGAAACTGAGGTCATTGATGATGCATGGAGGGGCAGGGGCTGTGGCAGTGACTGATGATGCTTCATTTGAGTATCCCAGCATGCAATGGGATTCTCAGACAAAGTGTCATCAAAGAGGAAGTAGAAAAAAAGGAATTTACCGAAGATAGTGAGGGAAGGATAGGAAATTTATAATTAAAATATATTAGAAAAATTTTTAATTATGACATCAAATAGATGGGAATTTAGGATGAAAATGTATGTGTTTCTGACCACCTCTTTAATTTGCCATCATATGATCTAGTTTCATAAATGTTAGAAATGTAGTGAATTTCTTGGGCACTGATTTTAAATCTATGACTCCCGTATTCTAAATCACATACCAGATTTAGGTGCCAACAAAAGAAATGTAATAAAAAGGCCTGTCTTCAGTAAGCGGCTTCACTGAGGCCTGTGACACCTTTGCTGCTAAATATAAATGCCGCTAGCTAAAAAATCCTAACTCTTGACAGGTAAGTAAAAAAGGTTTTTAAAATGGAAAAATCAAACTTTGCTGTGTCAAATACAAAGGACTGGCCCCCGTCCAGTGAGGCCATATTATTAATGCTCGCGTCCACGAATGGCTGCAAAAATTTTTTTTAAAAAAAGCTTTATATTTAGTAATGGAATGAAAACACTAATAGATTTAGGTTTATCTTTTTTAAAACAGTATTTTCTGAGAAGTATCGAACCCAGTAGTGTTTTCTACAGATAGCCTTACCTATACATAGCATGTAGACGTGGTTGTACAGGTATAAAAAAAACGTGCGGTCACTGAACCTTACGTGTGAGCGGCTGATCTGTATATAGATATATATCAATATTACAAGTATGGACATTAAAATCAGCCTTTACACAAACGTATCCTTGTCTGTGTGCGCAACATACTGCACGCGGACCTAGACATTAGCACATATGAGCGAGGAACCACAGCATGCACTAGCAGGTGAGCGCAAGGAGTTACACACACAGCCTGTCACTTATGCAATTTGCTGACTTGCTTGACCTGAAAATGTTAGCGTTCATCTGAACATAAGTGGGGGGCAAAGCAGCAACTTAGGTGGTGACACATTACCAAAAATTGCATTATACTGCTGCTACATTGTAGCACAATGTAATGCCTCATTCAGATGTCCGTATTTTCCACATACGAGAAAAGCGAACCGATTATCTTGATTAGACTTTGATCAGAGAATGTGATATGTCATCAGTTTTTCTTATACAGGGAGAAAATAAGTATTTGCTACAATGCCAATTTTGCAAGTTTTCCCACCTATAATGAATGGAGGGGTCTGGAAATTTAATCGTACAGTAGGTACACTTCAACTGTGAGAGACAGAATCTTACAAAAAAAAAAAAAAAATCCAGAAAGTCCCACTGTATGATGTTTACATAATCAATTTGCATTTTATTGCCCAAAATAAGTATTTGATACGATAGAAAAACAAAACTTAATTATTTGGTACAGAAACCTTTGTTTGCAATTACAGAGGTCAGACTTTTCCTGTAGTTCTTGACCAAGTTTGCACACACGGCAGCAGGGATTTTGGCCCACTCCTCCATACAGATCTTCTCCAGATCTGTCGGGTTTCAGGGCTGTCCCTTGGCAACATTTAGTTTCAGCTCCCACTTAAGATTTTCTATTGGGTTTAGGTCTGGAGACTGTCTAGGCCACTCCAGGACCTTGAAATGCTTCTTACGAAGCCACTCCTTAGTTGCCCTGGCTGCGTGTTTTGGGTCATTGTCATGCTGGAAGACTCAGCCAAGACCCATCTTCAATGCTCTTACTGAGATAAGGAGTTTGTTGTCCAAAATCTCGAGGTACATGATCCCATCAATCCTCCAATCAATACGGTGCAGTTGTCCTGGCCCTTTTGCAAAAAAGCACCCCCAAAGTATGAGGTTTCCTCCACCTCACTTCAATCCATCCTCGGTTGGGATGGTGTATTTGTGGTTGTACACATCCTTCTTCCTCCAAATACAGCGAGTGAAGTTGATAACAAAAAGTTCTATGTTGGTCTCATCTGACCATATGATCTACTCCCATGCCTCCTCTGGATCATGAAGATGGTCACTGGTGAACTTCAAGTGGGCCTGGACATGTGCTGGTGTCCCAGCTCTCTTCAGATCATTGATCATGTCCTCCCATGTAGTTCTGGGCTGATTCCTGATCTTTCTCATAATCATTCTTACCCCATGAGGCGAGATCTTGCATGGAGCCCCAGACCAAGTAAGATTGACAGTCACCTTGTATTTCTTCCATTTTCTAATAAGTGTGCCAACAGTTGTTGCCTTCTCATCAAGCTACTTGCCTATTGTCCTGTAGCCCATACCAGCCTTGTGTAGAGCTACAATTTTGTCCCTGGTATCCTTAGACAGCTCTTTGGTCTTCACCACAGTGGAGAGGTTGGAGTGTGAGCAGGTGAACGACGACAACCGTTTCGCGCTGATCCAAGCGCTTCTACGGGTCTGGTAGCTGGGGAAGTGACGCCGGCTTAAAACAGGTGAGTGAGAGCAAACCGCCCCCACCCAGCCGCACGCCCACGACCCCTGTACCAATGAAAACAGGTGCATAGCACACTACACATAAAATATGTTAAAAACAAGATCCCTGGAAAACAAACTTTAGGGCGAACCTCAACAAGACCAGACGATCAGGGAAACTAAGCCTACAGTCTAACCGCATAATCCAGCCTATCAGAATTTTATTAAAGCAGACGAAAATCAATTTAAGCCAGAGAAAGCCTATTGCAAGGGCATATTACAGCTCTTCCTACTCACGGCAACAGACCATTCCATGGAAAAAGAAAACAGAAAACAAAGAGAGGAAAAACTAATGGGGAGAGAGGAAAAAAGCAGAAATAAGCAAAAATAATGGGAGAGGAAAAGAAAAAAAAAAAAAAAAAAAGGAGAGAAAATCATCAAAACTCCTGCAGCATAACCAACAGAGGGGGCTATAAAAATACAGACATGTCAATCCTGTCATTGAAGCCAGCGGGACCAGTGGCGTTAGTGCGCATGATCCACCGTGCTTCTGCCCTCAATAGCAATTTATGTAGATCCCCCCCTCCCGCTGGTAACACAACCCGTTCTATGCCAGCAAACGTGAGAATATCCGATTTACCCTCATGCATTTCCCTTACATGATTGATAAGTCTGGGAACGCCTTTCCCCGTCTGAATGGAACGGACATGTTCCCTAAATCGCACGTACATCTGGCGTATCGTTTTGCCTATATAAAACATTCTACAAGGACAAAAAATGACATACACTACATAATCAGTCTTGCAGGAAATAAACTGACTTATCGTGTGTCTAATAGGGCCTATACTCATACTCCGTCCAATGACATGGCGTGCGCAAAAGTGACAATGACCGCAACGGTAATTACCTCTAAGGGTCGACCGCTCCAACCAATTCCCCTGAGTTCCTAACAACCGATTGCGAACCAGAATGTCCCTAACCCGTGTACTCCTCCTATTAGAGATCAACGGACCCCCTGATGCCTTACCTGAGAGGTCCCTATCCCTTTCTAGAACATGCCAATGGCGTCTTATCGACGCACGAATCTCCTGGTCCAGCGGACCATACTTAAAGCAAAAGGTGAAACGTGGTTCAACTAGGCTCTGCTCTCCTCTATTCTGGCTGTGTTCGAGGAGGATTATGTGTATTCGGACAGCAGAGGCGTATCTAGGGTTTCTGGCACCCGGGGCAAGAATTCATTTCGGCGCCCCCCCCAGGACATATGTGATTTTCACACTTAGTCATGTACCCACGAGCTCCTCTCCCTAATGCTCTCAATATTCAGTGAAAAACTGAGAGAAGCAGAAGAGAAGCTCGTTGTCACAGGACCACAAGTCTGAAAGTCGCATATGAGTGAAGTGTCCATGTGACGACTACTGGAACCTGCAGAGCTGAATCCTGACATCGCAGCTTCTGAATTCTTTTAGGATTCTCCCTTGCCGGTGGACGGTCATGTCAGCAAAAGCATGTGATTAGTATACTTCTGACCACATTCCGACTAGACGTGCCGGCCTCGCTCAGTTCATTTTCATTGAGTGAGGCCACACATGTCTAGTCAGCACGTGACCGCATGTATGTAAATCACCAGCACGAGAGAATCCTGACAGCGTGCAGGGCGCACTGTGAGAATTCAGAAGTCTGCAGTCATAAAGAATGACTGCAGACTCATTACAAACCTGGACAACCCCTTTAATGCTCCTAACATAAATAAAAACATGAGTTAGTCAGTATCACAATGTTATGATTAGGTAATTCAGAACCACAATGGACCTTGAAGTTCAGAGCACACAAGTGACCTGACAAAACCCACAAAACATAGGACGAGCTCTGAGACGTGGGAACTCTGCTGACCGCAATCCCTAATCCTATAATACCACACTAAAGGTAGCCGTGGAGCGCTCCTGACAGACCTAGGCGCCTCGGGCACAGCCTGAGAAACTGGCTAGCCCTGAAGGTAGAAAAATAAGCCTACCTTGCCTCAGAGAAATTCCCCAAAGGAAAAGGCAGCCCCCCACATATAATGACTGTGAGTAAGATGAAAATACAAACACAGAGATGAAATAGGTTTAGCAAAGTGAGGCCCGACTTACTGAATAGATCGAGGACAGGAAAGATAGCTTTGCGGTCAACACAAAAACCTGCAAACAACCACGCAGAGGGGCAAAAAGACCCTCCGCACCGACTAACGGTACGGAGGTGCTCCCTCTGCGTCTCAGAGCTTCCAGCAAGCAAGCAAAACCCAAAAAGCAAGCTGGACAGAAAATATAGCAACAAAATAAACACAAGCAGACTTAGCTTATGCTGAGCAGACAGGCCACAGGAAAGATCCAGGAGGAAGCAAGACCAACACTAGAACATTGACTGGAGGCCAGGAGCAAAGCACTAGGTGGAGTTAAATAGAGCAACACCTTACGACTTCACCACATCACCTGAGGAAGGAAACTCAGAAGCCGCAGTACCACTTGTGACCACAGGAGGGAGCTCTGCCACAGAATTCACAACACACAAATAACATTTACATCCAGGTACCTTATAGATGTCGTCATCTCTGGAGTCGTTCTACTTCTTTTCTTCATCTTGTCCAGACCCCATGATGAGTTTTCTCATCCACAGCCGTCTCTGCAGACTTCCATCTTGTCCGCTCTTTTGCAGAAAATCTCCACATGACGCCCTTAAAGATACAAGTGTCATTATAATGCTCCTGAATAAAAAATTGCCCCTCACTATATTGTCTGCCCAAAATATGACCCCCACACTGTCCCTCTTATGGTACATACTCTTCACTCTAACCTCTCCTTTCCATACCGGTCCCCTCTTCACACTGTCCTCTCACACTGTGTCCCCCTCTATAGGGCCCAGTATTTGTACTGTACTCTGATTACACTCCCCCCTCCTTGGTATACCGTCCTCTGCTGGCTGTGCCCTTACACTGTCCCCTCATTCTACACCCCTACTGCTCAGTTTCTATTCTGTGCCCACTCACTTTTCTCCCGCATACTGTCTCCTCACACTATTCCCTTCCCTCCTCATACTGTCTCCTCTCACATCCCTCCTGTTCACCAAACTGTCTCCTCATATATTTACCCCCTCGCTTTCTATACTGCCTGCTCACCTGACTCCCTATTTTGTGTCTGCACACATCCCATCACCCTCACTCCCCGTACTCTGTCCACATACATTTTTCACATTGCTACTCATACTGTGTCCACATACATTCCCCCGTTCGCTCCTCATACTGTCTGCACCCATCCCCCATACTGTTTCCTCAGATATGCCCCCCATTCTCCTGAACTGTTTCCTCATATATGCCCATTATTTTCCTCTACCCCACCCCATCATTGCTCTCTTCACCACCTCCATCTTTACTTTCTCCACCACCACTATAATTGCTTTCTCCCCCACCACCCCATAATTTCCCATTCCACCACCTCCATCATTTCCTCCTTTGCCTTTTCTACCATATCCATCATTTTCTTTTCCCCCACCATCTCCATCTTTGCCCTTTCCACCACCATCATCATTGTCCTTTCCACCATCACCATACTTGCCCATTCCACCACCTCCATCATTTTCTCCCCCTCCAATATCATCAGTGTGCTTTCCACCACCACCATCCTTGTCCATTCTACCACCTCCATCATTTCTTCCCCCCCTCATTATTGCCCATTCCACCACATCCATCATTTCCTCCTCCCCCTCCATCCCAATTATTGCCCTCTCCCCGTCTGTCCCATCATTGCCCTCGCCTCTCCTCTCCGTACACACACAAAACCATTTACGTCTCTGCACATTCACCCGCAGCGCTACGCATGCACGCACAAACACACACACACACACTGAGTACAGTAATGTAATGGCCACACCTAGTTACTCCTACACACGTGGCTGAGCTTCGTACACCTTGCACACACGGCTCCGCTCCGTACACACGTGGCTCCACTCCATACACCTCGTATACACACGGCTCAGCTCCGTACACCTTGCACACACGGCTCCGCTCCGTACACCTCGTACACACACGACTCCGCTATGTACACCTCGTACACACACGGCTCCGCTATGTACACCTTGCACACACGCAGTTCAGCTCTGTACACCTCGTACACACACACACGGCTCTGCTCCGTACACACACACACGGCTCCGCTCCGTACACACACACACGGCTCCGCTCCGTACACACACACACACGGCTCCGCTCCGTACACACACACACGGCTCCGCTCCGTACACACACACACACGGCTCCGCTCCGTACACACACACACGGCTCCGCTCCGTACACACACACACACGGCTCCGCTCCGTACACACACACACGGCTCCGCTCCGTACACACACACACGGCTCCGCTCTGTACACACACGGCTCCGCTCCATACACACACACACGGCTCCGCTCCGTACACACACACACGGCTCCGCTCCGTACACACACACAGCTCTGCTCCGTACACATATGGCTCCGCTCCGTACACACATGGCTCCGCTCCGTACACACACACACGGCTCTGCTCCGTACACACACACAGCTCTGCTCCGTACACACATGGCCCCGCTCCGTACACACATGGCTCCGCTCCGTACACACACACGGCTCCGCTCCGTACACACACACGGCTCCGCTCCGTAAACACACACGGCTCCGCTCCGTACACACATGGCTCCGCTCCGTACACACACGGCTCCGCTCCGTACACACACACGGCTCCGCTCCGTACACACACGGCTCCGCTCTGTACACAGACACGGCTCCGCTCCGTACACCTTGCAGACACGGCTTCCGCTCTGTACACCTAGTACACACATGGCTCTGCTACATCCACACAAACCACTCCTGACCCTTACCCTCGTCCAGCACCGAGCACCATGACAATCAGCAGAGTCCTGCACTACACAGAAGCCCTTCATCATGTGACTCCTGACTCCTCCCCCCCGTGACCTCATCACAGGTCCTGTGAGCACAGAGCTGCACAAGCAATAGCTGTGGTGTGCGGCTCTCTGCGGTGGAGGGGCTCTGCTCAGCTGCGGGACAAGTGCAGTCCCACCCGAGCCTCCTTGGACCGCCGCATCATCAGGCGGCCCGCTGGCGCCCCCCTGTCGGCTGCGCCCGGGGCACATGCCCCGGCTGCCCCCCCCTGGATACGCCACTGTCGGACAGTAATGCCTTCCTTAAACACATTAAATTATTTTTGAGATATGTCGATGACGTGTTCCTGGTGTGGGACGGCACGGAGGAGGATTTTGAAGGTTTTGTTAATTATCTGAACACCACTAATCAGATGGGTATGTCTTTTACCTCAGTGTTTGGGGTCCGTTGATCTCTAATAGGAGTACACGGGTTAGGGACATTCTGGTTCGCAATCGGTTGTTAGGAACTCAGGGGAATTGGTTGGAGCGGTTGACCCTTAGAGGTAATTACCGTTGCGGTCATTGTCACTTTTGCGCACGCCATGTCATTGGACGGAGTATGAGTATAGGCCCTATTAGACACACGATAAGTCAGTTTATTTCCTGCAAGACTGATTATGTAGTGTATGTCATTTTTTGTCCTTGTAGAATGTTTTATATAGGCAAAACGATACGCCAGATGTCCGTTCCATTCAGACGGGGAAAGGCGTTCCCAGACTTATCAATCATGTAAGGGAAATGCATGAGGGTAAATCGGATATTCTCACGTTTGCTGGCATAGAACGGGTTGTGTTACCAGCGGGAGGGGGGGGATCTACATAAATTGCTATTGAGGGCAGAAGCACGGTGGATCATGCGCACTAACGCCACTGGTCCCGCTGGCTTCAATGACAGGATTGACATGTCTGTATTTTTATAGCCCCCTCTGTTGGTTATGCTGCAGGAGTTTTGATGATTTTCTCTCCTTTTTTTTTTTTTTTTTTTCCCTCTCTCTCCCCATTATTTTTGCTTATTTCTGCTTTTTTCCTCTCTCCCCATTAGTTTTTCCTCTCTTTGTTTTCTGTTTTCTTTTTCCATGGAATGGTCTGTTACCGTGAGTAGGAAGAGTTGTAATATGCCCTTGCGGCTTTCTCTGGCTTAAATTGATTTTCGTCTGCTTTAATAAAATTCTGATAGGCTGGATTATGCGGTTAGACTGTAGGCTTAGTTTCCCTGATCGTCTGCTCTTGTTGAGGTTCGCCCTAAAGTTTCTTTTCCAGGGATCTTGTTTTTAACATATTTTATGTGTAGTGTGTTATGCACCTGTTTTCATTGGTACAGGGGTCGTGGGCGTGCGGCTGGGTGGGGGCGGTTTGCTCTCACTCACCTGTTTTAAGCCGGCGTCACTTCCCCTGCTACCAGACCCGTAGAAGCGCTTGGATCAGCGCGAAACGGCTGTCGTCGTTCACCTGCTCACCTCCCGTCCATCTGCACTCCCTCGGACCGCAAGGCTGTATTTGTTCATGTTTTGAATAAAGAATTGGACCACAGATGGGTGAGTGCTGCCTCATTTTCTGTTCTTATCTACATGTTTGCATCTATCTTCCATGCGAGCACCCCCTATACTGAAGTCAGTCTGTCACCACTCACTGCTGCTGATCTGCCGGAAGAAGGAAGGCTGTGCAGCTCACTATTTTCTTTTGCTTTAATACACAAAATGAGTGCAGAGTAGGAGGCTTCTTAAAGAAAAACTAAAAAGTGTGTGAGAGCCAGAATTCTTGCTGGTTGGTAGGTGATTAAATACTTATTTCATGCTATTTAATAATTTAAAAATCATACAATGTGATGTTCTTGTTTTTATTTTTAGATTCTGTCTCTCACAGTTGAAGTGTACCCACGACAAAAGGTACAGACCTTTCCATTCTCTGTAGGTGGCAAAACTTGCTAAATCGATATTGAGAAATGTATCAAATACTTATTTTCCTCACTGAATATGCTGAAAAAAAAAAAAGAGCATGAATCCCACACTCAAGAAATCATACACTGATCTAATGCCGCCAGGCAAAAATATAGGCAGCACATTGGCTCAATGGTTAGCACTGCTGTTTTGTAGCGCTGGGGTCCTGGGTTCAAATCCCACCAAGGACAACATCTGTAATGAGTTTGTGTGTTCTCCCCGTGTTTCCGTGGCTATTCTTAGTAAGCACCTGTTCACACCAGATTTCTGTTTGGAAGTGACAGTCAGTCTTTTGATATTTGTATACATAGGCTCTCTGAGCACTCCACCACTCATCCTTAGGCATTTTTAATTACAGCAGGAAGCTATATTCCCAAGTAAACGCAGACTTCAGACTAAGAGAGGATTCACATTGGATAGGTTCTCAGCAACAAGAATCGCCTTATAGTGGCTGCCGGGTAAACATAAATTGGCTAATTTATGTGCTAAGAATTCTCAATTTTTCATATTTTCTAGTGCAGTAATGCAATTCAAATATTTCATGTTTACATGCTATAGCACTAGAGTGATACTTATTTGTTGGTTAAAATTGGCAAGACGTGTGATAAGAGATGGGGAAGTGGACGTGATGCAGATAGTGAGTGCAGAGTCCGAAGACGTGGGCAAGGTGAGCCTGCTGAGGGAGCACACCAAATACACACATCATGTTGATCGAGTTTCCTGTTCCACTTTGTAGGGGGGGCATAGAACAACACTATTGAAGCCAGAACACTGTGAATAGGTTGTTGGATGGATAGCAGATCATGCTTCCAGTCACTTTGCCAGCACCACCCTGCCTACCACACAGTCCAGTTTCTGTAGCTGTCATTCTGGACCCCATAATCCTCACCCAGATCCTCCTTCTGCCCACCATTCCAATTGCCTGGAGACAAGTGATCGCACACTTAGACACTCCAAGGAGCGGTTTACATTTCCATTTATAGAACCTGGCCTCTTGCCCTGCCCGTTTCAAGCGGGACATGAGATCACATGTAGCAATGCTCAAATATTTGAGCTGTCATGCTCGTAAGAAGGCAATGGTGGGAAAATGCAATTAATGTTGCAAGAGCAGGATGATTATGAGACACAAATGACAGCAAGTGGTGTTGCTGTGTCAGCAAGTCACGAGAAGGACCAGGATGTGCAAGTGGAAGATGAGGTGGTGGACAATGAAGTCACTGACCCAACCTGGTAAGGTCACACAAAGAACAAGGATAGCAGCGCAAAGGTGGGGGGATCCACAGCATTACAACAGGCAGGAAGAGGCAGTGGGGTGACCAGGGACACAAGGCAGGCAACTGTTCCCCTGAGCACCAACACAGGTGAAGTTGAAAAGTAGTTGTCCCTACTCCAATCCTTGAAATGGAAACAAATACGAAGCTATAGCAAATAGATCAATGGCTGCACTCAACTGTACTAAAGCAAGGAAATATGCGATACATGAAGTGTGACTAGCGTAATGGCTTGTGAAATATATGAAAAAACACGAGATGCTTAGCACAAGATTTGGCCAAAAAATGTGAGCCCATCCACTAAATGTCAAGGTAATCTCAGAACGGATGGGCACCTGAGCTGTCTGCCTAGTGTGAACACTTACCTATGGCTAATAACGTGGTAAAGCCTGCAGTCAGTTTTCCTATATTTACTATGTACTATTTTTTCTGACTTGAACGCCCCGCCCTTCACCATGCTGGGATTTTAATTACATCCAAACACAGTTGGTTCTGACCTTTCTATAAATGCAGGCTTTACCATGTTATTAGCCAGAGGTAAGTGTTCACACTAGGCAGTCAGCTCAGGTACCCATCCGATCCATGAGATTACCTTGACGTAATTACCGCGCCGTCTGACCGAGCCCGCGCCGCCCTGTCCGACCGAGCCCGCGTCGCCCTGTCAGACCGAGCCCGCGTCGGCCTGTCCGACCGAGCCCGCGCCGCCCTGTCCGACCGAGCCCGCGTCGCCCTGTCAGACCGAGCCCGCGTCGCCCTGTCCGACCGAGCCCGCGTCGCCCTGTCCGACCGAGCCCGCGTCGCCCTGTCCGACCGAGCCCGCGCCGCCCTGTCCGACCGAGCCCGCGCCCCGCCCTGTCAGACCGAGCCCGCGTCGCCCTGTCAGACCGAGCCCGCGTCGCCCTGTCAGACCGAGCCCGCGCCGCCCTGTCAGACCGAGCCCGCGTCGCCCTGTCCGACCGAGCCCGCGTCGCCCTGTCCGACCGAGCCCGCGCCGCTTTGTCCGACCGAGCCCGCGTCGGCCTGTCAGACCGAGCCCGCGTCGCCCTGTCAGACCGAGCCCGCGCCGCCCTGTCAGACCGAGCCCGCGTCGCCCTGTCCGACCGAGCCCGCGTCGCCCTGTCCGACCGAGCCCGCGCCGCCCTGTCCGACCGAGACCGGACCAGCAGCACCGCTTACACTACAGACCACGGCTGGAAAAGATGGAGGCCGCACACCGTCCACACGCCTGTAGTTCCGGGATTTTAACATAAACCAGACTAGTGGTCAGCAAAGTCCGCTGTGTGTGAACCGAGCCCGACACGGGCATCACTCCCTGGCTCAGTCCATGCAGGAGTGACCCGGATTATTTCCATGGCCTCATCCTACAACCTGCACAGCAGCGAGCACTAGCCCTGAGCCACAGACCGCCGCCCCAGCACCGGACCTCCTCCTCCTCCTCCTCACACGGCCGCCCGCCACACAGTAATATAGTGTATTATAGGAAGCGGCTATTCACGACTTCCTCCTCTGAAACACGCCGCTGACGTCACTGATCTCCGCCCACTGCTCGCTCCTCCCACTCTCGCACATCTTTCAGCGATACATACATTCTCTCCGCCCCCAGTGCCTGCTGCAGCCATGACGTCATCGCATCCTCATGGCAACAGCGGGAGGAGCTTGCGAATTCAAACTTGAGCGGGAACGTTAGTGGGGAGAGGAGTGCGGTGACCGGGAGCGGCGGACAGGACGGCAGCTAAACCTGTGCTGCACATGCGCGGTCCTCGGGTATAACCGGGGAGCAGTTAGCCGGTAAGTGAGTGGTGTCGGGTGAATCGTTCAAAGGGAAAATAGGCAGAGGCGAGGAGTGCCCGGGTATAGTGTGCGGCCGTCTGTGCCCCCGCCGGGGAGGCCGAGGAGTCAGGCGGGAGGATGTGTGTATATATATATATCTCCAACACATACACATCCATCCTCCCGTCTGACCACTCGGCCTCCTATATATATATATATATGTTCCCTTCTCACCTGACCTGTGCACTGACATGAGATCATGTGAATCTCCAATGTTCCTGGTTCAGTTATTGTCCGCAGAGCCAATGAGGTGTCCTCAGCGCTGCAGCCAATCAGTGGCTCTTCCCAATTTGATGGTACAGAGCTGTTGTGCTCACTGATTGTCTGCAGCGTTAAAGACAATGTCAGGGTCAGTGGCACAGACTAAGCACTGGATCGGTGGGGGGGATTTAGTTTTTTTTGTT
Organism: Ranitomeya imitator; assembly: GCF_032444005.1. NCBI lineage: Eukaryota > Metazoa > Chordata > Amphibia > Anura > Dendrobatidae > Ranitomeya > Ranitomeya imitator. Next base: position 734,166,042 of record NC_091284.1, on the reverse strand, counting down.
TTTTTTTTCTGAAACCATAAACCCATTTAATGTCAAAAAGTGGAAGTGATACAAATGGCAGCAAGGGGACCCCACTGACTGTGAGCGCAGTCTATCATTGTGTTCATCTCCGTAGCATACACTTTTTTTTTTTCTCCTTGTATAAAAAGTCACAAAGAGAAACCAGTTGCACCCCATAATGACCGGCGGGGTCCCCCTGCTGCTGCTGCTGGCCGGCGGGTTCCCCCTGCTGCTGCTGCTGGCCGGCGGGGGTCCCCCTGCTGCTGCTGCTGGCCGGCGGGGTCCCCCTGCTGCTGCTGCTGGCCGGCGGGGTCCCCCTGCTGCTGCTGTTGGCCGGCGGGGTCCCCCTGCTGCTGCTGCTGGCCGGCGGGTTCCCCCTGCTGCTGCTGCTGGCCGGCGGGGGTCCCCCTGCTGCTGCTGCTGGCCGGCGGGGTCCCCCTGCTGCTGCTGCTGGCCGGCGGGGTCCCCCTGCTGCTGCTGCTGGCCGGCGGGGTCCCCCTGCTGCTGCTGCTGGCCGGCGGGGTCCCCCTGCTGCTGCTGCTGGCCGGCGGGGTCCCCCTGCTGCTGCTGCTGGCCGGCGGGGTCCCCCTGCTGCTGCTGCTGGCCGGCGGGTTCCCCCTGCTGCTGCTGCTGGCCGGCGGGGTCCCCCTGCTGCTGCTGCTGGCCGGCGGGGTCCCCCTGCTGCTGCTGCTGGCCGGCGGGGTCCCCCTGCTGCTGTTGCTGGCCGGCGGGGTCCCCCTGCTGCTGCTGTTGGCCGGCGGGGTCCCCCTGCTGCTGGCCGGCGGGGTCCCCCTGCTGCTGCTGTTGGCCGGCGGGGTCCCCCTGCTGCTGCTGTTGGCCGGCGGGGTGCTAAATTTTTTTTTTTTTATCTGCCAATGTCAAAATGCAAACGTGGCTTTAGAGCTCGCCGCTCGCTGTGTTTACCTCTGTATAATGGAGGCGATGAGTCGCTGGGCTTCTGTATATGTGAGTACATCGAATGTTAATGATTTCGATAGATTCTCCTGCCTTCTATAGGGTTATGTGAAGCTCCTTGTGATGCCCCTATGGATGGCACAAACTGCAGTAGGGAAAATGGAGCGACGGTCCTGAACCATGAACCCTATTCTAGTCATTAGTGTCACGTGATAGATCTGGCACGGCCATCAATTTCAGAATAACTATAGCAATTGTTACCATCCACCTCTCGTGTCTCCCCTTTTCCTCATAGTTTGTAAGCTTACGAGCAGGGCCCTCACTCCTCTTGATATCTGTTTTGAACTGTATTTCTGTTATGCTGTAATGTCTATTGTCTGTACAAGTCCCCTCTATAATTTGTAAAGCGCTGCGGAATATGTTGGCGCTATATAAATAAAAATTATTATTATTATTATTATTATTCTCTTCTTGTAGCATAGGAACAATTATTGTCCAGCACGGGTGTGACACAGAGCCCATGTTCCCCGTCAAAACGAAATCCTCAAAAGACTGATAAAAGATTTGGGTTTAGAGGAAACCTGGCTCATGGTGGCTAAGGTTCACATTGCGTTAGGGCAATCCGTTTAGCGCATGCGCTAACGCAATGTCCCAAAAGGGATCGCGTTTAGCGATCCCGCTAGTGCAGATACCCGATCTGCACTAGGGAGGAACGGACCCTGAAAGCTGCAAGCAGCGTCCGAGGTCCGTCCGAAACTAACGGGACATCGCTAGCGCATGCCAAAAATGGCATACATTAACGATGCGTTAGTTACATTGCCGTCAATGGCAGCGCTAACGGACCCGTTACATTGCGTTAGTGGCGCTGTGTAACGGATCCCGTTAGCGTACTGCCACTAACGCAGTGTGAACCATGGGAGTGTCGGGAGCCGTGCGCTGGCTGCGGTGCTGTATCCGTGTATGTTGCAGCGGGGCCAGGGGCTGTGTATTTCAGATGACTACCACAATGCAGATCCAGTGGCTCCTCTCTGCCCTGCTCCCCCAGACTCACAGGCCTCTCTGTGTGTGCATAGTCGCCGTCTCTTCAAAGTACGGTATAATGTTCTCTGAAACATTGCAGCGTTTGAGTTAAAGCACAATAGCGCAGCTTATGTTATACGTGTGACGCCCGTGGTTCAGCCGGCATGAATCAGATGATATGTCCCACTACTTGGGCAGCCCGTCCTCAATCGCTGTAGTTCCCCATGTGAAATAGGAGCAGCTCTCCTAGCCTCTGGTGCAGGCGCCGCTCCAGCGATGTTGGCGCCTGCTCTCCGAGGGCTCATGTGCCGTTGGGCTACTTTCACACTAGCGTTAACTGCAATCCGTCACAATGCGTCGTTTTGCAGAAAAAACACAGCCTGCAAAAGTGCTTGCAGGATGCGTTTTTTCCCCATAGACTTGTGTTGACTACGCATTGCGACGGATTGCCACACGTCGCATCCGCCGTGCGACGGATGTGTCGTGCTTTGGCGGACCGTCGGGAGCAAAAAACGCTACATGTAACGTTTTTTGCTCCTGACGGACTGCTTTTTCCGACCGCACATGCGCGGCCGGAACTCCGCCCCCACCTCCCCGCACCTCACAATGGGGCAGCGGATGCGCCGGAAAAATGCATCCGCTGCCTCCGTTGTGCAGTGCGTTAAACGCTAGCGTCGGAATCTCTGCCCGACGCATTGCGACGGGGAGATTCCAACGCTAGTGTGAAAGTAGCCTTATTGCACACGAGCTCGGCCAGTGGCCACTTCACTCTGCTTTCCTTCGGATGTAACGGACATGTGGAGGAAGTCACAGAGCAGCAGCTCTCACTTAGGCTATGTGCACACGTTGCGGATTAGGCTTAGGAATTCCTGGTGCGGATTCTGCCTCTCCTGGCAGTGAACGCACCTGCGGATTTGTTGCGTTTTTGTGCGGTTCTGCAGCGTTTTTGCTGCGTTTTTTACCCCTGCGGTTTTCTATAATGGAATGGGTACAAAAATGCTGCAGATTAACAAAAAAAGTGACATGCTACTTTTAAACCGCAGCGGATTTTCCGCAAAGTGTGCACAGCATTTTTTTTTTCATTGATTTACATTGTACTGTAAATCAATTGCGGATCTGCAGTGTTTCTGCACTGCAAAAAACGCTGCGGATCCGCAGAGAATCCGCAACGTGTGCACATACTCTTAGGCCGGGTTCACACTTGCGCGTGGCTGGTCTGCGTATGGCTGCGAAGTTCCTCCCCTAAACTGTCCACTTCCGAATGCATCCTGCGTACCTATCTTTAACATTGGATACACAGGGACATGCGTTGTATGCGGCATTTTGACGTGCCCACCGACCGCACGGGAGCGCAAATACGTTTGCTTTCTCTTCGAGGATGGGCATGCAACCAACAGTCAGTGGCTGTATGACCTGGACACGAAGTAGCCACCACATGACCTGCACTTTGATTCCTGGTATCTCCTAGGAGAAATGATCGTGGGCAGCACGGTGGCTCAGTGATTAGCACTGCAGCGCTGGGGTCAAATCCCACCAAGGACAACATCTGCAAGGAGTTTGTATGTTCTCTCTGTGTTTGCGTGGGTTTCCTCCGTGTTCTCGGGTTTCCTCCCACATTCCAAAGACATACTGATGGGAAATTCAGATTGTGAGCCTCAACGCGGACAGCGATGATGTGTGCAACCTGTAAAGCGCTGCGGAATATGTTAGCGCTCTATAAAAATAAAGATTATTATTGATTGCAATTTTTTTTTTGCAGCCTGAATACATGTCGCGGAGCTGTTTGACAGCCTGAGTAGATGTGGGGATTTTCTATCAGCCGCAAATGATGCAGCTGCAGCGACACAAACATAATCTACGAGCATGGCCAAGATACTCTGAGATCATCCGAGCATGCTTGGAAAACTTTAGTAACGAGCACACTCGCTCATCGCTATTCATGGTATATTTGAATACGTTGGTGGCACAGCGGGGTTGAACTTATAATTTTAATACCAAATCTATTGGGAGCAATCATGTGTGCACTGTTCTCCTAGGTGCAGCGGTGACGGCAGCCCCTTGTGTGCGCTCCGGCCCTCTGTACACAGTGGGCGACGCACACGCAGATTAAGAGCATTGCTTGCCTATAGATGCTGCAGCGCAGGCAGTTGGAGAACAATTATTTATTTTTTCTTTAAGGCCACTATACTGTCTGTACAATATTTTAAACCAGTAGTGTGAAGAATACGGGGGGGGAGGGGGGGGCTAAACTTTCTTGCCAATCACCTACCATATTCTGTTCAAGATTATAGTCCTTTTATATAGTGTGAAGCTGAGACAGGAAACCGTTCTCAGTAGGGGACGTAGCCCAATTCACGCCTCCAGCAGTTGGCTTTCCTGGCTGGATCCTTATTGCGAGTGTGAAGCTGATATGCCCTAGCTGGACACCGGTTACATTTTCGAGATCCCTCAATAAAGACTAAAATCTGCTCCGGTCTAAAACTAGAAAGGTTGGAATCTGCGCTCTGGGTAGATGGTGCTCAGTGGTAGGACAGCTATCCTGACAATAATGCAGGCGCTACGGAGTTACAGTGCAAAGTACAAGTATTGAGCGATCTTTAGAGTTTATAATGTATAAAACGCACAAGGAACATATCACAAAGGGGATGGGGGTAGCTATAGCATAGTTAAGACTGAAGATAAGGAAGGCAACGTGCAGACCATAAATGTGTATAGCTTATGTATATGCTTTGACAGGTAACCCATTCGATAAAAGGTCTCATTTAGGCTTTCTCTAGTAACCCCCCACGACAGCACACCTGGAGGATGTTACCCCTTTCCTAATAGGGACAGGAAATGACAAGAGGTTAAATAACCCCTCCCTCATCCTCCCCTCAGTGTTCTTTCCTGTCCCTACTAGGGATGAAGAGGTCATCCCAGGTGCACTGTGCCGGCAGCGGTCACCGGGGGGAATACAGATAATCTGGCCGGGCAGCTGGGATCAGACTTACGTCCATTCCCTGTCGCTGCTCCCGTCTCCTCCGACTCGGGACTCCTTCGCCACCATTCCGCGCCTGCGGGTAAGGTCTGGGGCGTTCTTCGGCTGGAGGCCTCTCGGAGCTCTCCAGCCCTTCTCCTCCTCCGCACCGCGCGCGCGTGTGTGGGTACTTCCGGTCTGAAGCCGGCGGCCGGATGTGACGTCAGACGCCGGCCGGCTTCTCTGAATCAGGAAGTTCCTCGTGCGTTCCAGCCAGGAACGCTAGGAGATAGCATGGAAGACGTCGGCGTTCTCCCCCCACGTACTTCCGGACACCGGAGGAGGAGGTCCTCATCCAGGAGGACAGGTGCTGCGTCCGGTCGCCTATATATTCAGGCCCTGGACAGGAAGACATCGCAGGTAGGACCACTGTGTGGTGAAGACTATGGAGATGTCTGCTTTCTCGCGCTCTGCACCTGCAGAACACAGCACCATCCCGGCCCCAGTGAGTAGTCTGGCCCCGGGTGTCCATTCCCTGATGTGGGTTGTAGTCTTATGATTCCTTCTCCCCTTTCTTTTTAGGGGGACAAGGAACCCACATCAGGAAGCAAAACAAAAACTACCCGCAAATGCGCAGTTTGTATGAAGAAGCTGTCCTCTTCATACAAGAAATCATTGTGCAAAGAATGCACAGACAAAATTATCAGCGAGGAACGGCCATCCCTGATAGAGGAGATTAAAACCTTAATCCAGCAGGAGATTAAAACATCTCTGGCCACTCTTTCCCAGCCTACACCATCTCCTAGTGCCCCTCCTGAGGCTAAGAAAAGGAAACTTAATCCACAGGAGGAAGAGCAGGAGGACTCTCAGGGAGAGACATCGGACGAACCCCCAGAGGAGGGTGAATTATCCCTGGACTCTGAAACTGTCCAGCAAGAGAGATACTACTTCTCTTCATCTGATATAGAAGAACTCCTTACGGCTGTAAGAAAAACTATGGAGGTTGAGGAAGAGAAGACGGCACAGTCAGTGCAAGAAGAGATGTTTGGAGGACTTCGTTCTAGGAAGCGTCAGGTGTTTCCTATTCACCAAAACATCCGAGATTTAGTTCTGGACGAGTGGGAATCCCCAGAAAAGAAGCTGACTACTCCAGCGGAAATTAAAGACAGATTTCCTGTGGATGCCGAGACAGCGTCATGCTGGTCAGAAGTCCCAAAAGTGGACGTCCAGATTGCCAGAGTAGCCAAAAAGACCACGCTACCATTCGAGGATGCCTCCCAACTGAGAGACCCTCTGGAACGTAAGATGGACGGACTACTAAGGAAGTCGTGGGAAACGTCAGCATCTTTACTGAACATCAATTCAGTATCCACTTGCGTGGCTAGATCGATGCATCGCTGGCTGGGGCAGCTAGAGGAGCACTTGTCCTCAGGTACTCCGAGAGAAGATATTCTGGCCTCCTTGCCTATCTTCCAGAAAGCAACAGGCTTTTTAGCAGATGCTTCTGCAGAATCCGTGAGAGTGACGGCGAGATCATCCGCACTGTCAAACTCGGTAAGGCGTGCACTCTGGCTAAGATCCTGGTCTGGGGATATGACTTCCAAGATGAGGCTGTGTTCTATTCCCTTTAAAGGAAAGTATATGTTTGGACCAGCCTTGGATGACCTTTTGGAGAAGGCTTCAGACAAGAAAAAGACCTTACCAGAACCTAGAAACCCTAGGAAAAGACCCTTCCGCACTCGGCAGGAGCATACTCCTCAATACAGAGGAAAGGGTAAAACAGGTCGCTGGAGCTATCCGAAAGGAGGGAAAGACAGGAATCTTTTTCTTTCACAACCCCAAAACCAGAGAAAGCAATGACGCCGTCATAGTGGGGGGTCGGATTTCGAACTTCCTCCCAGTCTGGCAAGAGATCGGTGTGGATCAGTGGACCTTAAGATTGGTCAAAGAGGGGATGAAAATAGAGTTTACATCATATCCCCAAAAAAGAATGAAAACTACAACGTTATCAACACCGAAGCTACAGTCCACCCTGATAACTGGGATAGAAGATCTCTTAATCAACAATGTGATCTCCACAGTCCCAAAAGACGAAAGAAACAAGGGCCATTATTCCAGCCTATTTCTGATAAGGAAACCAAACGGAACCCATCGGATGATAATCAATCTGAAACCGCTGAATCAATATGTAACCTACAGAAGATTCAGAATGGAGTCCGTCAGATCGACAGTACCCTTAATAGGGCAAGACTTCGTCATGGCAACCATCGACTTACAGGACGCATATTATCACGTCCCAGTCCATCCAACCTATCGGAAATTTCTAAGGTTTGCAGTCACCAGAGGAGAAGTTATAGACCACTTCCAGTTCAATGTCCTCCCATTCGGACTATCATCAGCTCCAAGGATCTTTACAAAGGTCATGTCCGAGGTGATGGCGTACATCAGAAGTCGACGGATATGCATAATCCCATACCTCGACGACCTCTTGGTAGTGGCTCCCACGGTTCCAATTCTACAGGAACATCTTCAAACAACAGTCCAGATCCTGTCATCTCTGGGTTGGGTGATAAACCCCAAAAAATCGGATATGGTTCCGTCCACAACGAAGATCTTTTTAGGGGTCTTATTAGACTCCCACAGACAAACATCTTTCTTGCCCGAACAAAAACGGTCCCTGCTTACATCAAGGATAAGAACATTGCGGGACAAGAAGAGAGTATCTCTAAGATGGGCCATGTCGGTTCTAGGTACCATGACATCTTGCATCCAGATGGTGGCATGGGCTCAAGCCCACACCAGGATACTTCAGACTCATATTCTGTCAAGCTGGGACAGATCCCCAGGTTCTCTAGACAAAAAGATCCGGATACCACCGCATGTAAAGTCCTCATTAACATGGTGGCTACAAAAAGAGAACTTAATGAGAGGAGTTCCCTGGTTGCAGGTCCCAGCAGTGACCATAACAGTAGATGCCAGTGGAAAAGGTTGGGGAGCTACGGTAGACCAGCACATATTCCAGGGATTCTGGTCAGCCGAAATAGCACAACAATCCTCGAATTTCAAAGAGCTAAAAGCAGTAGAAGAAGTTCTCAAAGCGGCGGTAACTCTTGTACAAAATTCCCACTTAAAAATATACTCAGACAACATGACAACAGTTGCCCACCTTCGCCACCAGGGAAGTACAAGACACGAAGATCTAAAAAGAATATCAGCAAGAATATTTTCGTGGGCCGAAGAACATGTTCTCTCCATATCCGCCCTACACATAAAAGGGGAGATAAACGTACAAGCCGACTTCCTGAGCAGAACAGAGGTCCATCCAGGAGAATGGAGCCTAAACCCAGAAGTCTTTCAGATACTAGTCAAAAGATGGGGACAGCCAGAAGTGGACTTGTTCGCGAACAGTCAGAACGCAAAGGTAGACCAGTTCTTCTCGCTAGATCCGATGAATCCGGGGTTAGCTGTGGACGCATTGGTCCAGCCATGGACATTCTCGCTAGCATACGCGTTCCCGCCATTGCCGATCCTACCAAAAGTCCTGCAGAAAATAAGGGCAGAAAAACTCAAGGTGATCCTAGTGGCTCCACTTTGGCCCAAAAGAGGTTGGTTTGGGGCCCTCATCAGTCTAAAGATAGATGGGCCAATAGCACTTCCACCGGTCAAAGACCTTCTCTACCAGGGGCCAATACTGCATCCAGATCCCGAGAGGCTACACCTAAATGCCTGGCTTCTGAATTCTCAATTCTGAGAACTAGAGGACTATCAAAGAGAGTAATTGAAACATTACAAAAAAGTCGCAAAACGGTAACTAATTCTATTTACCAAAAGATCTGGAAGACGTTCATCACGTGGTGTGCTCCTGAGCAACCTAACCCAGATAAACCAAACCTAGCCAAGATCCTGGATTTTCTACAAGATGGGCTGGAGAAGGGTCTCAGACCCAGCACCCTCAAGGTACAAGTGGCAGCCTTGAGCTCTTATTTTGACCAGTCTTTAGCCAACCATAGATGGGTAAGAAGATTCATGACGGCGGCATCTCGCATATCTCCAAGACCCATAAATATAGTTCCATCCTGGGACCTGAATATAGTCCTGAAAGGACTTACACTGCCACCATTTGAACCCTTATCTTCCATAACCATGGATAAACTCGCTTGGAAAACCACCTTCCTGGTAGCTATAACAACAGCCAGAAGAGTGGGTGAACTACAAGCCCTGTCAATCAACGAGCCCTACATGAAGATTCTTCAGGACAGGCTTATCCTACGATTAGACCCATCCTTTCTCCCAAAGGTCGTCTCCGATTTCCACAAATCGCAGGAGATAATTCTTCCATCATTCTATCAAGAACCAAAGAATGAGGAAGAGGAACATTTCCATACTTTGGATGTTCGAAGAATGGTACTCTATTATCTTCATGCATCAGAGAAGATTAGAAAAGATCAAAATCTGTTTATTCATCTTCTCGGCCAGAATAAGGGGAAGAAGACTTCCAGATCCACAATTGCAAATTGGATCAAAAGAGCAATCCTGGAGGCTTATCAAATTCAAGGCCTTCCACCACCAGGAAAGCTTACAGCCCATTCTACTAGAGCAACAGCTGTCTCCTGGGCCGAGAAAGCCAGTGCTTCCATCGAGCAAATATGCAGAGCGGCTACATGGTCCTCGGTCCATACGTTCTCCAAACATTACAGGCTTGACCTGATGTCAAAAGAAGACTTAGCCTTCGGAGAAAAAGTCCTTAGTGCTGTAGTCCCTCCCTAAAAATTACTCTTGGGTACTGCTCCAGGTGTGCTGTCGTGGGGGGTTACTAGAGAAAATAGAATTATTCTTACCGTTAATTCGGTTTCTAGTAACCCACCACGACAGCAGGAGTAATCCCTCCCTTTGCTTAATATACGTTCTGAAAAGAATAAATATAATTTGAAGCATTCATTCTCCTGTGGTCCTTTATAATAACACTGAGGGGAGGATGAGGGAGGGGTTATTTAACCTCTTGTCATTTCCTGTCCCTATTAGGAAAGGGGTAACATCCTCCAGGTGTGCTGTCGTGGTGGGTTACTAGAAACCGAATTAACGGTAAGAATAATTCTATTTTTTGTTCCCTCTAGATGAGGGGGTTTAAAGTTTTACCTCTTTTTCTATCAGTGAGTGAAAAAACACACAGCAAACAGTTGGCATCCAAATGTTGTCTGAATTGTATTTGATTTTCCTCTACGGACTCCCTAGATTTTCATTATTTGGTTTAATTCAGCACTCTGATCAATGTCTGACAGGTCCACTGGACTTTGCGCAGACCATTTGGTCTGCAAAAAAGCGTCGACATGTGAATAGCCCCATAGATTGTGAGGGGATAGGGCCTAACTTCCAAATGTCTGGCCTGCAGATGCTCTCAATCAGTTTTCACACAGCGGTGTGAGAATGTAATCTGAAGATCTGGCAATGAGTCCATTTCTGTACCATATGATCATTTACCAGTATTAAGGACCTGGAACAGCAGTACATCATCAAATGGTGTATATGATTGTAGGATGAAGAGACACCGCATATGGCAATGAATCTGGCCACATGGAGAAGCCGTACTGTAATACCTAACCTCCAGATTTGTATCCACTCTATGATCAGCCTTGAGCCTAAACCCCGTGGACAAGATGAGACCTATATTGGGACACGTAGGGGTGTATTCACAAAAATCCGGTGACTTATTTTGCAAATGTGGATTCTGCAGCAGGACTCTCTCTTCAATTTCATGAACATTAAAGGGGTGTTCCATCATAGGAAGTGACTGCTGCGACCCCAATATTCTGAGAATGAAGTGGTGTGCTGGAGGCTCAGACTAGGGCCCAGGAACAGCTTTGCAGGAAAATCTTAGGCGGCTGCAGCAGTAAACCAGTGCTGTGTCCCCTGCATTCTTAGTTGGTAGGTGGGCTTTAGGGCTGGCGCCTACTAACAAGAAAGTGGTGACGTGTCCTAGCAAGATAGTCTCACTGTCTATTATAATCCTCATTTTTAATGTTGAGATTTTGAAAATGGGAAGCTAAACCTGAAAAATGTCAAATCTTCCAATTGTGTGGAATAGACCATGTGAAACATTGTTACATTATATAATCTCCAAAATGTCCTGCGTGCAGAGGGACGCGGACATACTGTAGTGCCTGTCTGGGGAGACTAGAAAACAATCTGCATGATTTAATAGTTTTGTTGATGAAAATGCAGTCCCCATAGAAATGCCAACAGTTTTGCTTATGTCATGTGGCTTGTTACTGGCGGGTTTCAGAGAAGCACAGCGCGATGTGATTAGAAGATTCCCTTCACATTCACTGGAGGAGTCACTCGGGTGCATTGCTTAACTCCTGCTGACTAATCCAGTTCTGACCCTCCTGACAGATGGATTTTTCTAAACTGGTGTCACATTATATGGTAATGGCTTTGGAATGCTTCTAATCCCAGTGATTGAGACTGTGGGTGTGAATGAACAAAAGCAAAACAGATGACTCTAAATGAGCTCCATTTTGCAAATTATACACTGCTCAAAAAAATAAAGGGAACACTAAAATCCCACATCCTAGATATCACTGAATGAGATTTTCCAGTTGGAAATCTTTATTCATTACATAGTGGAATATGTTGAGAACAAAACCTAAAAATCATCAATGTAAATCACAACTAATATTCCACGGCGGTCTGGAGTTGGAATGATGCTCAAAGTGGAAAATGAAGTTTCAGGCTGATACAGTGGAAATGCTTCAAGACAAGGAAATGATGCTCAGTAGTGTGTGTGGGCTCCACGTGCCTGTATGACCTCCCTACAATGCCCGGACATGCTCCTGATGAGGCGACGGATGGTCTCCTGAGGGATCTCCTCCCAGACCTGGACTAAAGCATCCGCCAACTCCTGGACAGTCTGTGGTGTGGCAGTCTGTGGTGAATGGTGCGAGACATGAGGTCCCAGATGTGTTCAATCGGATTCGGGTCTGGGGAACGGGCGGGCCAGTCCATAGCTTCAATGCCTTCATCTTGCAGGAACTGCTGACACACTCCAGCCACATGAGTTCTGGCACTGTCCTGCATTAGGTGGAACCCAGGGCCAACCGCACCAGCATATGGTCTCACAAGGGGTCTGAGGATCTCATCTCGGTACCTAATGGCAGTCAGGCTACCTCTGGCGAGCACATGGAGGGCTGTGCGGCCCTCCAAAGAAATGCCACCCCCACACCATTACTGATTCACTGCCAAACTGGTCATGCTGAAGGATGTTGAAGGCAGCAGATCGCTCTCCAGGGCGTCTCAAGACTCTGTCACGTCTGCCACATGTGCCCAGTGTGAACCTGCTTTCATCTGTGAAGAGCACAGGGCGCCAGGGGCAAATTTGCCAATTCTAGAATTCTGTGGCAAATGCCAAGTGTCCTGCACGGTGTTGGGCTGTGAGCACAACCCCCATCTGTGGACATCGGGCACTCAGGCCATCCTCATGGAGTCGTTTTCTAACTAGTGATGAGCGAGTATACTCATTGCTTGGGTGGTCTCCGAGTATTTGTTAGTGATCGGAGGTTTAGTTTTCATCACCTCAGCAGCATGATTTATGGCTGCTGGACAGCTTGAATACATGATTCCCTAGCACCAGGCAATCCCCACATGTACTCAGGCTGGCTAGCAGCTGTAAATCATGCAGCTGAGTCAACAAAAACTAAACCCTTCATCCAATTTTAATGTGGATAACCTCAAATGGAAGCTGAAAGTCTGAACTTCAACTGCATCTGAATTGTTTTGTTTAAAATTCATTGTGGTAATGTCTATAACCAAAATTAGAACAATGTTGTCTCTGTCTAAATATATATGGACCTAAAGGTACCGTCACACATAGCGACGCTGCAGCGATACCGACAACGATCCGGATCGCTGCAGCGTCGCTGTTTGGTCGCTGGAGAGCTGTCACACAGACAGCTCTCCAGCGACCAACGATCCCGAGGTCCCCGGTAACCAGGGTAAACATCGGGTAACTAAGCGCAGGGCCGCGCTTAGTAACCCGATGTTTACCCTGGCTACCATCCTAAAAAGTAAAAAAACAAACGCTACATACTTACCTTCTGCTGTCTGTCCTCGGCGCTCTGCTTCTCTGCTCTGGCTGTGAGCGCCGGGCAGCCAGAAAGCAGAGCGGTGACGTCACCGCTCTGCTTTCCGGCTGACCGACGCTCACAGCCAGAGCAGGAGGAGTGCAGAGCACAGCGCTGGAGGACAGACAGCGATAGGTAAGTATGTAGTGTTTGTTTTTTTACTTTTAGGATGGTAACCAGGGTAAACATCGGGTTACTAAGCGCGGCCCTGCGCTTAGTTACCCGATGTTTACCCTGGTTACCAGCAAAGACATCGCTGAATCGGTGTCACACACGCCGATTCAGCGATGTCTACGGGGAGTCCAGTGACGAAATAAAGTTCTGGACTTTCTTCCCCGACCAGCGATCTCCCAGCAGGGGCCTGATCGCTGCTGCCTGTCACACTGGACGATATCGCTAGCGAGGACGCTGCAACGTCACGGATCGCTAGCGATATCGTCTAGTGTGACAGTACCTTAACTGTATATCCGGCGGTTTTAGTGTGTATTGTGAGATAGACTGTGATATGGTAATGTATAGAGTAAGGCACACATCAGGTTTTAATACATCACAGTAGTGAATATAGGCTAAGATGGACTTTTCTAAGCATTATAAGGGTAATATGTGTGTATGCAAATTCATGTTTGTAAAAGTATGTCACCTGTAAACTTAAGGTACCATCACACTCAGCGACGCTGCAGCGATATAGACAACGAGCCGATCGCTGCAGTGTCTCTGTTTAGGTCGCTGTAGAGACGTAAAACACAGGAGCTCCAGAACGATGCAGGAGCGATCCAGTGACGTAACGGCGACTCACTTATCGTTCTCGCTGGTTGTTGGCTCCATGTAAAACATTGCTGGCGTCGTTGCTTTTGATGTCAAACATGACGATACACGCCGGCCTGACGACAAAATAAAGTTCTGGACTTTCAGCTCCGACCAGTGATGTCACAGCGGGATCCAGATCGCTGCTGCGTGTCAAACACAACGAGATCGCTATCTAGGACGCTGCAACGTCACGGATTGTTGTCGTTCTTGTTGTAAAGTTGCTCAGTGTGAAGGTACCTTTAGGGACAGACATGGTTAGTTTGGACTAGCCTATAGTGGGACGGACAAGTGACTGGGTGTCCTGAGCTTTGTGCGGTGGCTCTGGAAGATGAAAAAAGGGAAGAAAAAAGACACTGCTACAAAATTGCACACCACCCAATATATATATACAAAACACTTTATTGGCATAACAATAAAAACAATTAAAATCACTACGCCACTATGGGCCACCTGGATACATGATGTAACAACATATACAGATAAATATAACGCCTGTCAATATACCAATAGAATATAAACAAGTATAAAATAATACCGTCCTGCCTAATGGCTCATGGGGTATCTAAAGGCATATATATAGTAAGATGACATATCTGGACCCAAGAAAAAGAGGGTAGGCTAAATAGCCACAAGGTTACCCATATAGTGGTCACAAAAGAATCCCCATACAGAGTCATAGAGTATAATAAGCTGCGGTATAATACAAACCGGCCTATAGAAGGACAGGCTGAGATATCCAGGAGACCTAGTGGGCCATAGCCCCACGCGTATCGCCTCCGAAATGAGGCTTTGTCAGTGGCTCTGGAAGATGGCGGCCTAGAGAAAGTGGAGAGTCTGTGGCCTACATGTGAGAGTTATACACCCCACACATGAGTGGACCTTGGGACAGGGACATGATTTTTCCTGGAAAGTGACAGGGCCGCATGGAGCAGCAGACTGTCCACAGCTTCTGCCTTCAGTCACTGCATAAGATGTTTTGTTTTTCTCTTCATATACAACTGACTGATTCCATTTTGTCAGTTTGATGAAAAAGCTATATTTTTGGAGGGATTATTATTATTTTATTTTTTGTCTGTACACAAAATCCCGTTAGCAAGTGGCTCTGCCGCTATTGACAGGTTGAAAGCTTCCTGGCAGTGCGTCCACTGCACCCGTGCACATCCCATATCTATTAAGGGCCTGTATTGTGGGCAGTGATGGAGTGGGTGAGATCAGAGCTTCATTACGGTAACGTTATCTGGTAATTCATTGCATTAATAATTAAGTGTTTCTGAAATCTTTTGATGGAAAATGTCTGTATACTTAGTGATGACCATCTATTCTATAACCTGGCATCACTGTGGCACTATACACACTGATGCCTACATGATTTTAGAAGCAGTCTGTTGAAATACCCTGAGCCTATATAGTGTTGTCACCGCACACATCTGTACATTACTGCTGTTAGCTGTATGGACATTTGGCATTTATTTTACCTTAAGACTACATTCACACACTGCACTACTGCATGCACAAAGTGGCGAATAAGAACACGAGCTTGTAAGTAAACCCTCAATGTTGCCGCAATCTTGTGCTCCTTTGTGGATCCACATCCGTGGATTGTATAGAATTACAGCTCGGCTCTGGTGACGTTAGTGATGGAGCAGCATCTCCAGACACGGCCCATGGATGGATGGTTTTCTCATCCTGTATAACCCATAATGCGTATGGATGCAACTGTACATGAGAGCTGGGGTCTGCATGTGAGGGGGCTTGGGAGCAGAGCTCTTTCCACCCTCCACTGAGGCCAGCGTCTGTCTGAGCTCCGGTGGTTGCTATTAACCTTTTTCTATGCAACTCTCAATCTAATAATGGCATTTAAATAGAGCAGTAGCTGGTACACATGTGACCGGGCTGCCGCATGCCCCCTGCCACACACTGGTTACCTTGTCAGCCAGAGGCCGGCTGCAAGCCTATGTCACTATTTTGATATTCTTGTGAAGGCCAACCAAGTCTTTACAGATGCTGAAATGGCCGTATGTGCAACGCATGGAGGGGGGTTTGCTGGGGCTCCCGTATGTGCACCTCAATTGGGGGGGGGGGATTGCTGGGGCTCCCATATGTGCAGTGCTGGAGGGGTGCTGAGGCTCCCGTATGTGCACCTCAATGGGGAGGGCTCCCATATGTGCAGTGCTGGGGGGCGCTGAGGTTTCCATATGTGCACCTCAATTGGGGACGGTTGCTGAGGCTCCCATATGTGCAGTACTAGGGAGGGATGGTTGCTGAGGCTCCCATACGTGCAGTACTGGGAGGGGGGGGGGGGGTGCTGAGGCCCCCATATGTGCAGTACTAGGGAGGGATGGTTGCTGAGGTTCCCATATGTGCAGTACTGGGAGGGGGGGGGGGTTCTGAGGCTCCCATATGTGCAGTACTGGGGGGTGCTGAGGCTCCCATATGTGCAGTACTGGGGAGGGATGGTTGCTGAGGCCCCCATATGTGCAGTACTGGGAGGGGGGGGGGTTCTGAGGCTCCCATATGTGCAGTACTGGGGGGTGCTGAGGCTCCCATATGTGCAGTACTGGGAGGGGGGGGGGGGTGCTGAGGCTCCCATATGTGCAGTACTGGGGGGTGCTGAGGCTCCCATATGTGCAGTACTGGGGAGGGATGGTTGCTGAGGCCCCCATATGTGCAGTACTGGGAGGGGGGGGGGGGGGTGCTGAGGCTCCCATATGTGCAGTACTGGGGGGTGCTGAGGCTCCCATATGTGCAGTACTGGGGAGGGATGGTTGCTGAGGCCCCCATATGTGCAGTACTGGGAGGGGGGGGGGTTCTGAGGCTCCCATATGTGCAGTACTGGGGGGTGCTGAGGCTCCCATATGTGCAGTACTGGGAGGGGGGGGGTTCTGAGGCTCCCATATGTGCAGTACTGGGGGGTGCTGAGGCTCCCATACAGTCATGGCCAAAAGTATTGACGCTACTGCAATTCTGTCAGATAATACTCATTTTCTTTCTGAAAATGATTGCACACACAAATTCTTTGGTATTATCTTCATTTAATTTGTTTTAAATTAAAAAATACAAAAGAGAATGAAGCAAAAAGCAAAACATTGATCATTTCACACCAAACTCCAAAAATGGTCCAGACAAAAGTATTGGCACCCTCAGCCTAATACTTGATTGCACAACCTTTATCCAAAATAACTGCGACCAACCGCTTCCGGTAACCATCAATGAGTTTCTTACAATGCTCTGCTGGAATTTTAGACCATTCTTCTTTGGCAAACTGCTCCAGGAGTCCAGGTCCCTGATATTTGAAGGGTGCCTTCTCCAAACTGCCATTTTTAGATCTCTCCACAGGTGTTTTATGGGATTCAGGTCTGGACTCATTGCTGGCCACCTTAGGCTGCTTTCACACTAGCGTTTTCTGCAATCCGTCACAATGCGTCGTTTTGCAGAAAAAACGCATCCTGCAAAAGTGCTTGCAGGATGCGTTTTTTCCCCATAGACTTGCATTGACGACGCATTTGCAATGGATTGCCACGCGTCGCATCCGTCGCTTTTGCGGACCGTCGGGAGAAAAAAAGCTACATGTAACGTTTTTTCTCCTGACGGACCGCTTTTTCCGACCGCGCATGCGTGGCCGGAACTCCGCCCCCACCTCTCCGCACCTTACAATGGGGCAGCGGATGCGCCGGAAAAATGCATCCGCTGCACCCATTGTGCAATGCAGCAAACGCTAGCGTCGGAATCTCTCCCCGACGCATTGCGACGGGGAGATTCCGACGCTAGTGTGAAAGGAGCCTTAGAAGTCTCCAGTGCTTTCTCTCAAACCATTTTCTAGTGCTTTTTGAAGTGTTTTGGGTCATTCCAAAGACATACTGATAGGGGTTCTAGATTGTGAGCCCCATCGGGGACAGTGATGATAATGTGTGCAAACTGTAAAGCGCTGCGGAATATGTTAGCGCTATATATAAAAATAAAGATTATTGTCCTGCTGGAAGACCCATGACCTCTTAGGGAGACCCAGCTTTCTCACACTGGGCCCTACATAATGCTGCAAAATTTGTTGGTAGTCTTCAGACCTCATAATGCCATGCACACGGTCTAGCAGTCCAGTGCCAGAGGCAGCAAAGCAACCCCAAAACATCAGGGAACCTCCGCCATGTTTGACTGTAGGGACCGTGTTCTTTTGCCTCTTCTTTTTTTTTTTTTTTTTTTTTTCTCCTGTAAACTCTATGTTGATGCCTTTGCCCAAAAAGCTCTGCTTTTGTCTCATCTGACCAGAGAACATTCTTCCAAATCGTTTTTGGCTTTTTCAGGTAAGTTTTGGCAAACTCCAGCCTGGCTTTTTTATGTCTCGAGGTAAGAAGTGGGGTCTTCCTGGGTCTCCTACCATACAGTCCCTTTTCATTCAGATGCCGACGGATAGTACGGGTTGACACTGTTGTACCCTCGGACTGCAGGGCAGCTTGAACTTGTTTGGATGTTAGTCGAGGTTCTTTATCCAACATCCGCACAATCTTGCGTTGAAATCTCTTGTCAACTTTTCTTTTCCGTCCACATCTAGGGAGGTTAGCCACAGTGTCATGGGCTTTAAACTTCTTGATGACACTGCGCACGGTTGACACAGGAACATTCAGGTCTTTGGAGATGGACTTGTAGCCTTGAGATTGCTCATGCTTCCTCATAATTTGGTTTCTCAAGTCCTCAGACAGTTCTTTGGTCTTCTTTCTTTTCTCCATGCTCAATGTGGTACACACAAGGACGGACACAAGACAGAGGTTGAGTCAACTTTAATCCATGTCAACTGGCTGCAAGTGTGATTTAGTTATTGCAAACACCTGTTAGGTGCCACAGGTAAGTTACAGGTGCTGTTAATTACACAAATTAGAGAAGCATCACATGATTTTTCGAACAGTGCCAATACTTTTGTCCACCCCCTTTTTTTATGTTTGGTGTGGAATTATATCCAATTTGGCTTTAGGACAATTCTTTGTGTTTTTTTTTTTTTCATGTAAGACAAATTAACTGAAGATAATAATGCCAAATAATTTGTGTTAATACTCATTTTCTTCCTGAAAATGATTGCAATCTGTCAGAATTGCAGGGGTATCATTACTTTTGGCCATGACTGTATGTGCTGGGGGGGGGGGGGTGTTGAGTCTCACATATGTGCAGTACTGGGGGGGGGTTCTGAGGCTCCCATATGTGCAGTACTGGGGGGGGGGGTTCTGAGGCTCCCATATGTGCAGTACTGGGGGGGGGTTCTGAGGCTCCCATATGTGCAGTACTTGGGGGGGGGGGTTCTGAGGCTCCCATATGTGCAGTACTGGGGGGGGGTTCTGAGGCTCCCATATGTGTAGTACTTTGGGGGGGGGGGCTTTCTGAGGCTCCCATATGTGCAGTACTGGGGGGGGGGTTCTGAGGCTCCCATATGTGCAGTACTGGGGGGGGGGGGTTCTGAGTCTCCCATATGTGCAGTACTGGGGGGGGGGTTCTGAGGCTCCCATATGTGCAGTACTGGGGGGGGGGTTCTGAGGCTCCCATATGTGCAGTACTTGGGGGGGGGGGGGGGGGGGTTCTGAGGCTCCCATATGTGCAGTACTGGGGGGGGTTCTGAGGCTCCCATATGTGTAGTACTTTGGGGGGGGGGCTTTCTGAGGCTCCCATATGTACAGTACTGGGGGGATTCTGAGGCTCCCATATGTGCAGTGCTGAGAGGGGGTGCTAAGACTCCCATGTGTGCACATACAACAAGATGTTGCGTTTTTTTTTTTTTTTTTTTTAATGCATTTTGTACCCAAACTTTCGTCTACGTTTTACAGTATCAGCAAAGTGTATGAGACTTCACAAATCTGATGCCCACATTTTGTATTTTTTTTTTTTTCCTCTGTATTTTGTGCAAAACCTTGGTTTTTGCAGAAGGCAGCAGGTTCCTTCTTTCAGCATTTTTTTTCAGCGTTTTTCAACCATTGAAAACAATGGGTGGTGGGAAAAAATATGTTTTTGCTTCACTGTACTTGTATTGACCTGGAGAATCTCGCTGCCATGTAACTTACCATACGATGAATACCGTAAAAACAAACCATACTAGGATTGCATCTGTTTTTCTCTATTTCATTCTACTTGGACTTTTCTTTTGATTCCCTTTTTTTTTTTTTTTTAAATACATTATATGGTAAAATGGTTGGATTTATTCAAAACTTCAACTTGTCCTGCAAAAAACAAGCCCTGGTATGGCTGTGTCATTGTCCAAAGAAATGTATGGTTCTTGGTGGGTAAAAGAGCATATAGATAAAAATGTGTTTAAAGCAAACCTGTCAGCAGCTTTGGCCGATATAAGATACGGCCACTGCCTTTCAGGGCTTATACACAGCATTCTATAATGCTGTAGATAAGCACCCCCCGGTCCGACCTAAAAGATAAGAAAATAGGTTTTATTATACTCACCCGGGGGGGCGGTCCGGACTGATGGGTTTCGCAGGTCCAGCACCTCCCATCTTCTTGCGCTGCCGCCCTCTGATTGCTTCATGGCTCCCCAACATCGCGCTCCGGCGCAGACGGAATGATTTGCCCTGTTGAGAGCAGAATAAATTCCTGCAGTGCGCCGGTGCTGGGCCTCTGACCTTTCCCGGCGCCTGCGCATTGCAGGAATTTATTGTGCTCTCAACAGGGGAAATCAGTACGCCTGCGCCCGAGCGCGATGCCAGGAAGCAATAGGAGGGCGGCATTGCAAGAAGATGGAGGCCCCGGACCTGCGAAACCCATCGGACCAGACCACTCCCTGGGTGAGTATAATAAAACTTATTTTTCTTATCTTTTAGGTTGAACCAGGGGCTTATACACAGCATTCTATAATGCAGTAGATAAGCCATGAAAGGCAGTGGCCGTTTCTTAACCCCTTTACCCCCAAGGGTGGTTTGCACGTTAATGACCGGGCCAATTTTTACAATTCTGACCACTGTCCCTTTATGAGGTTATAACTCTGGAACGCTTCAATGGATCCTGGTGATTCTGACATTGTTTTCTCGTGACATATTGTACTTCATGACAATGGTAAAAATTATTTGATATAACCTGCGTTTATTTGTGAAAAAAACGGAAATTTGGCGAAAATTATGAAAATTTCGCAATTTTCCAACTTTGAATTTTTATGCAATTAAATCACAGAGATATGTCACACAAAATACTTAATAAGTAACATTTCCCACATGTCTACTTTACATCAGCACAATTTTGGAACCAAAATTTTTTTTTGTTAGGGAGTTATAAGGGTTAAAAGTTGACCAGCAATTTCTCATTTCTACAACACCATTTTATTTTAGGGACCACATCTCATTTGAAGTCATTTTGAGGGGTCTATATGATAGAAAATACCCAAGTGTGACACCATTCTAAAAACTACACCCCTCAAGGTGCTCAAAACCATATTCAAGAAGTTTATTAACCCTTCTGGTGCTTCACAGGAATTTTTTGAATGTTTAAATAAAAATGAACATTTAACTTTTTTTCACAAAAAATGTAATTCAGCTCCAATTTGTTTTATTTTACCAAGGGTAACAGGAGAAAATGGACCCCAAACATTGTTGTACAATTTGTCCTGAGTATGCCAATACCCCACATGTGGGGGTAAACCACTGTTTGGGCGCATGGCAGAGCTCGGAAGCGAAGGAGTGCCATTTGACTTTTCAATGCAAAATTGACTGGAATTGAGATGGGACGCCATGTTTCGTTTGGAAAGCCCCTGATGTGGCTAAACATTGAAACCCCCCACAAGTGACACCATTTTGGAAAGTAGACCCCCTAAGGAACTTATCTAGAGGTGTGGTGAGCACTTTGACCCAACAAGTGCTTCACAGAAGTTTATAATGTAGAACCGTAAAAATAAAAAATCATATTTTTTCACAAAAATTATCTTTTCGCCCCCAATTTTTTATTTTCCCAAGGGTAAGAGAAGAAATTGGACCCCAAAAGTTGTTGTACAATTTGTCCTGAGTACGCTGATAGCCCATATGTGGGGGTAAACCACTGTTTGGGCGGATGGGAGAGCTCGGAAGGGAAGGAGCGCCGTTTGACTTTTCAATGCAAAATTGACAGGAATTGAGATGGGACGTCATGTTGCGTTTGAAGAGCCACTGATGTGCCTAAACATTGAAACCCCCCACAAGTGACACCATTTTGGAAAGTAGACCCCCTAAGGAACTTATCTAGAGGTGTGGTGAGCACTTTGACCCACCAAGTGCTTCACAGAAGTTTATAATGCAGAGCCGTAAAAATAAAACAAAATTTTTTTCCCACAAAAATTATTTTTTTAGCCCCCAGTTTTGTATTTTCCTGAGGGTAACAGGAGAAATTGGACCCCAAAATTTGTTGCCCAATTTGTCCTGAGTGCGATGATACACCATATGTGGGGGGAACCACTGTTTGGGCACATGGGAGGGCTCAGAAGGGAAGGAGTGCCATTTGAATGCAGACTTAGATGGAATGGTCTGCAGGTGTCACATTGCGTTTGCAGAGCCCCTAATGTACCTAAACAGTAGAAACCCCCCACAAGTGACACCATTTTGGAAAGTAGACCCCCTTAGGAACTTATCTAGATGTGTGCTGAGCGCTTTGACCCACCAAGGGCTTCACAGAAGTTTATAATGGAGAGCCGTAAAAATAAAACAAAAATTTTTTCCCACAAAAATTATTTTTTAGCCCCCAGTTTCGTATTTTCCCGAGGGTAAAAGGAGAAATTCGACCCCAAAAGTTGTTGTCCAATTTGTCCTGAGTGCGCTGATACCCCATATGTGGGGGGGAACCACTGTTTGGGCGCATGGGAGGGCTCGGAAGGGAAGGAGCTCCATTTGGAATGAGGACTTAGATGGAATGGTCTGCAGGTGTCACATTGCATTTGCAGAGCCCCTAATGTACCTAAACAGTAGAAACCTCCCACAAGTGACACCATTTTGGAAACTAGACCCCCTAAGGAACTCATCTAGATGTGTTGTGATAGCTTTGAACCCCCAAGTGTTTCACTACAGTTTGTAACGCAGAGCCGTGAAAATTAAAAAAAAAAATCTTTCCCCCCAAAATTATTTTTTAGCCCCCAGTTTTGTATTTTCCCGAGGGTAAGAGGAGAAATTCGACCCCAAAAGTTGTTGTCCAATTTGTCCTGAGTGCGCTGATACCCCATATGTGGGGGGGAACCACTGTTTGGGCGCATGGGAGGGCTCGGAAGGGAAGGAGCTCCATTTGGAATGAGGACTTAGATGGAATGGTCTGCAGGTGTCACATTGCATTTGCAGAGCCCCTAATGTACCTAAACAGTAGAAACCTCCCACAAGTGACACCATTTTGGAAACTAGACCCCCTAAGGAACTCATCTAGATGTGTTGTGATAGCTTTGAACCCCCAAGTGTTTCACTACAGTTTGTAACGCAGAGCCGTGAAAATTAAAAAAAAAAATCTTTCCCCCCAAAATTATTTTTTAGCCCCCAGTTTTGTATTTTCCCGAGGGTAAGAGGAGAAATTCGACCCCAAAAGTTGTTGTCCAATTTGTCCTGAGTACGCTGATACCCCGTATGTTGGGGGAAACCAACGTTTGAGCGCATGGCAGAGCTCGGAAGGGAAGGAGCGCCATTTGGAATGCAGACTTAGATGGAATGGTCTGCAGACGTCACATTGCGTTTGCAGAACCCCTAATGTACCTAAACAGTAGAAACCCCCCACAAGTGACCCCATATTGGAAACTAGACCCCCCAGGGAACTAATCTAGATGTGTTGTGAGAACTTTGAACCCCCAAGTGTTTCACTACAGTTTATAACGCAGAGCCATGAAAATAAAAAATCTTTTTTTTTCCCACAAAAAATATGTTTTAGCCCCGAGTTTTGTATTTTCCCAAGGGTAGCAGGAGAAATTGGACCCCAAAAGTTGTTGTCCTATTTGTCCTGAGTACGCTGATACCCCATATGTTGGGGTAAACCCCTGTTTGGGCACACGGGAGAGCTCGGAAGGGAAGAAGCACTGTTTTACTTTTTCAACGCAGAATTGGCTGGAATTGAGATCAGACGCCATGTCGCGTTTGGAGAGCCCCTGATGTGCCTAAACAGTGGAAACCCCCCAATTATAACTGAAACCCTAATCCAAACACATCCCTAACCCTAATCCCAACAGTAACCCTAACCACACCTCTAACCCTGACACACCCCTAACCCTAATCCCAACCCTATTCCCAACCGTAAATGTAATCTAAACCCTAACTGTAACTTTAGCCCCAACCCAAACTGTAGCCCTAGCCCTAACCCTAGCCCTAACCCTAGCCCTAACCCTAGCCCTAACCCTAGCCCTAACCCTAGCCCTAGCCCTAGCCCTAACCCTAGCCCTAACCCTAGCCCTAACCCTAACCCTAGCCCTAACCCTAGCCCTAACTCTAACCCTAGCCCTAATGGGAAAATGGAAATAAATACATTTTTTTAATTTTTCCCTAACTAAGGGGGTGATGAAGGGGGGTTTGATTTACTTTTATAGCGGGTTTTTTAGCGGATTTTTATGATTGGCAGCCGTCACACACTGAAAGACGCTTTTTATTGCAAAAAATATTTTTTGCGTTACCACATTTTGAGAGCTATAATTTTTCTATATTCTGGTCCACAGAGTCATGTGAGGTCTTGGTTTTTGCGGGACGTGTTGATGTTTTTATTGGTAACATTTTCGGGCACGTGACATTTTTTGATCGCTTTTTATTCCGATTTTTGTGAGGCAGAATGACCAAAAACCAGCTATTCATGAATTTCTTTTGGGGGAGGCGTTTATACCGTTCCGCGTTTGGTAAAATTGATGAAGCAGTTTTATTCTTCGGGTCAGTACGATTACAGCGACACCTCATTTATATCATTTTTTTATGTTTTGGCGCTTTTATACGATAAAAACTATTTTATAGAAAAAATAATTATTTTTGCATCGCTTTATTCTCAGGACTATAACTTTTTTATTTTTTTGCTGATGATGCTGTATGGCGGCTCGTTTTTTGCGGGACAAGATGACGTTTTCAGCGGTACCATGGTTAGTTATATCTGTCTTTTTGATCGCGTGTTATTCCACTTTTTGTTCGGCGGTATGATAATAAAGCGTTGTTTTTTGCCTCGTTTTTTTTTTTTTTTTCTTACGGTGTTTACTGAAGGGGTTAACTAGTGGGCCAGTTTTATAGGTCGGGCCGTTACGGACGCGGCGATACTAAATATGTGTACTTTTATTGTTTTTTTTTTTTATTTAGATAAAGAAATGTATTTATGGGAATAATTTTTTTTTTTTTTTTTTTCATTATTTTGGAATATTTTTTTTTATTTTTTTTTACACATTTGAAATTTTTTTTTTTTACTTTTTTACTTTGTCCCAGGGGGGGACATCACAGATCAGTGATCTGACAGTTTGCACAGCACTCTGTCAGATCACCGATCTGATAGGAGTGCAGGCTGCTTCACAGTGCCTGCTCTGAGCAGGCTCTGTGAAGCCACCTTCCTCCCTGCAGGACCCGGATCCGCGGCCATCTTGGATCCGGGGCTGGAGGGAGCAGGGAGGGAGGTGAGACCCTCGCAGCAACGCGATCACATCGCGTTGCTGCGGGGGGCTCAGGGAAGCCCGCAGGGAGCCCCCTCCCTGCGCGGTGCTTCCCTGTACCGCCGGCACATCGCGATCATCTTTGATCGCGGTGTGCCGGGGGTTAATGTGCCGGGGGCGGTCCGTGACCGCTCCTGGCACATAGTGCCGGATGTCAGCTGCGATAAACAGCTGACACCCGGCCGCGATCGGCGGCGCTCCCCCCGTGAGCGCTGCCGATCGCATATGACGTACTATTGCGTCCTTGGGAAGTAAAGCCCACCCCACATGGACGCAATAGTACGTCTAATGGCAGAAAGGGGTTAAATTGGCCAAAACTGCTGACAGGTTCCCTTTAAAAAAAAAAAAATTGCTGTGCAGGTGGTGGGATTCGCTACTCCCAATGCTTCTACTTCTGCTGTAATGGCGGAAAAAGGCAAAGTGAAAACAGGGCTATAGACGGCAATGACTTGAAAGCCATTTGTGTTGTGTCCCTCCCTGAAAGTGTTCCTGTGTTCAGATGGGCACAGAAATGTAGCACTGCGTGTTTTTTTTTTTTTTTGTTTTTGTTTTTTACCTGTCTGAACAAATGGACACATTGTAAAAGGGAAGAAAAAAAATATTTACTTTGAGCTCAGTTTGTGTCATTGCATTTTTTTATAGCCCTGTTGGTGGTTCGTCTGGATCACATTTTTCGTGGGAACTGGAATTCTGACCGAACCCACAAAACATTGTAGAAACGCAGTGTGACCAGGGCCTTGGGGTGAGTGACCGGTGACGGACCCAGGCACCTATCAGCAGAGCCCATTTTGGTGGAGTCGGAGGTTTGGCTTACCGCCTCCACAGCCCTGCCTACCAGTCAACAATAAATATCGGACTACGCCAATGTAAATGTAACCGGAATGTCGCCCTTCTTAGACTATAGTTAATTTTCTGTATAGAAATGTGGGCCTTCTTTCTGTCTATTGGCTAGAAATCCTGCTAATCATCGCAATGTTTTCCACTGCAGGGCAATGGCGACTTCGATGCTGACCTTGCGCCATCATTTTGAGCAGTTAATTCGCCAGGTGGACGGTCTGAACGAGGGCATAGAGCCACGTAAGTACTTGCGCACCTTATAGAACTAGTGCTATAAAAAAAAAGTGCTTCTTATACGGTATGTGAAGCTTTCTGACGACTGTCAAAGAACGTCTTCTTGGAAGTGTTCATTGAGAATGCTAAATATGCTCCAGGGGCATGTTCTATCAAATTGGTATTTTACTTTTAAATCAATATATACATTTACAGTGGGGCTGGCACGCACCGCACAGCTTCAATATGAACCTGAATGTAATTGGAAAGGCCAGTGCTGTGAAGTCCGAATCTCCTTCCTGCAGCAGAATTGATTGTCTTGAAAAGAAGACACTTTGCTTTACCAGCAGAGTTCTCATTAGTTGGGAGAAATGTTTTTTTTTTTGAATATGTTCTACTTCTCCGTTTTAATTTTCAGGATGGCCGCTGTTATACATAACAAATCCTATTTAATTGAATCAATCTTGGCATAACTGGAGATTTCCTAAGCAAAATTAGTCAGCCTTGGCTTTCATTGCCAGAAAAGCTACATGTTGTGCACCAAATCTATGTTCCCCCATCAGTGGCCAGTCTTGGAGCGCTCAGTAGGATGTGACCCACCAATCCAAACTTATTTATCACAGCCATAAAAAACCTACAAAGAACAAAATGAGCAGAAACACTGCTGTAACTAAATAAGTGAAAAGCAAAAGTGCATCTAAATAACACAGGGTTCTTAGTAATACTGTTTTTTGATCAAAAATAGCAGAAAAGCCATCCTACCACGACAAGGTGACCCTGATCGGAATGGTCCTACGCTGTCTAATGTTAAAAACCTTACCATGTGTCAGTTGGCCTCAATGTGTGAACCGTGACATATGGTAAGCTTTGTAATATTAGACAGTGTAGGACTGTCCCGATCAGGGTCACCTTGTCGACGGTGGCATGGCTTTTCTGCTATTTTTGGTCACAAACCATATTACTAAGAACCCTGTTATTTAGATGCACTTTTACTTACTTGGGTACAGCAGGGTTTTTGCTCATTTTGTTCTTTGTAGGTTTTCTATGCTTTATGGCCAATGTGAACATGTTTGTGCTGCATGTATCCCAGCTTAAACCAAGCTCACGTTTTGTGTTTTATCACAGTCGTGCTGTTTAGAAAGCACTCTGGTGTGCCCCAGGGTACTAGTATTTGTGGGGGTCCTAGTTATTTAACAGCGTAATGTTTGCCTCCAGACAGACTAAGACTAGTTTCATACCACTACATCTGACTTTCCACTCTATTTTATGCCTTTTAGAATTCATTCTGCTGGCTAGGAATTTTGAAGATTTCCGAAGAAAATGGCAAAAAAATGAACAAGAGCTGGCAAAAAGCCGAGAGCTGCTGATGAAGACAGAGACTGAGCGCAGCGCACTTGAAGTAAAGCTGAAACATGCTCGCAATCAGGTGGACGTGGAGATTAAGAGGCGGCAGAAGGCCGAAGCTGAATGCGAGAAACTAGTGAGGACTACATAACTTTTCAGTTTTACTTCCCCACCTGGGCTTTAATATGACAGATCCTTTTTTTTTTCTTCTTGCGGTAGGAGCGTCAGATTCAGTTGATAAGAGAGCTGCTGATGTGTGACCCATCAGGCAGTATTCAGCTCAGTGAACAGCAGAGAAGTGCACTGGCGTTTCTGAATAACAGAACACAATTGTCTACAGATGGCAATGGAACTAGAAGGTAGAAAAAGTGTCTTCTCTCTTCACTGTTAATCTACAACTTTACACGGATGTGTGTAGTTTCTGCATGCGGGGACATATACCGTATATACTCGAGTATAAGCCGACCCGAGTATAAGCCGACCCTCCCCCCCCTAATTTTGCCACAAAAAACTGGGAAAACTTATTGACTCGAGTATAAGCCTAGGGTGGAAAATGCAGCAGCTACCGGTGAATTTCAAAAATAAAAATAGATGCTCCATACCGTTCATTATTGCCCCATAAGATGCTCCATATAAAGCTGTGCCACATATAATGCTCCATACTGTTCATTATTGCACCATAGATGCTCCATATAAAGCTGTGTCATATAGTGCTCTGCACCGTTCATTATTGCCCAATAGATGTGCCATATAAAGCTGTGCCATATAGTGCTCTGCACCGTTCATTATTGCCCCATAGATGTGCCATATAAAGCTGTGCCATATAGTGCTCTGCACCGTTCATTATTGCCCCATAGATGTGCCATATAAAGCTGTGCCATATAGTGCTCTGCACCGTTCATTATTGCCCAATAGATGTGCCATATAAAGCTGTGCCATATAGTGCTCTGCACCGTTCATTATTGCCCCATAGACGTGCCATATAAAGCTGTGCCATATAGTGCTCTGCACCGTTCATTATTGCCCCATAGATGTGCCATATAAAGCTGTGCCATATAGTGCTCTGCACCGTTCATTATTGCCCCATAGATGTGCCATATAAAGCTGTGCCATATAGTGCTCTGCGCCATTCATTATTGCCCCATGGATGTGTCATATAGTGCTCCGCACCGTTCATTATTGCCCCATAGCTGCCATATAGTGCTCTGCACCGTTCATTATTGCCCCATAGCTGTGCCATATAGTGCTCTGCACCGTTCATTCTTGCCCCATAGCTGTGCCATATAGTGCTCTGCACCGTTCATTCTTGCCCCATAGCTGTGCCATATAGTGCTCTGCGCCGTTCATTATTGCCCAATAGCTGTGCCATATAGTGCTCTGCGCCGTTCAGTATTGCCCCATAGCTGCCATATAGTGCTCTGCGCCGTTCAATATTGCACCATAGCTGCCATATAGTGCTTTGCGCCGTTCAGTATTGCCCCATAGCTGTGCCATATAGTGCTCTGCGCCGTTCAGTATTGCCCCATAGCTGCCATATAGTTCTCTGCGCCGTTCAATATTGCCCCATAGCTGCCATATAGTGCTCTGCGCCGTTCAGTATTGCCCCATAGCTGCCATATAGTGCTTTGCGCCGTTCAGTATTGCCCCATAGCTGTGCCATAGAAAGCTGTGCCATTGCTGCTGCTGCAATAAAAAAAAAAAAAACGCCATACTCGCCTCTCTTGCTTGCAGCTCCCAGCGTCCTGTCCCGGCGTCTCTCCGCACTGACTGATCAGGCAGAGGGCGCCGCGCACACTATATGCGTCATCGCGCCCTCTGACCTGCACAGTCAGCGGAGCGACGCCAGGAAGATGGAGCGGCGCCCGGCGTGTGGAACGGGGACAGGTGAATATGATATACTTACCTGCTCCTGGTGTCCCACTCCCTCTGCCTGTCACACGGTCTTCGGTGCCGCAGCCTCTTTCTCTATCAGCGGTCACCGTTACCGCTGATTAGAGAAATGAATATGCGGCTCCACCACTATGGGAGGTGGAGCCGCGTATTCATTTCTCTAATGAGCGGTCCCACGTGACCGCTGAAGAGGAGAAGAACTGCAGCACCGAAGACCGTGTGACAGGCAGAAGGGAGCGCCGGGACTAGGTGAGTATGCCTCAGCGCCCTCTCCCCCTCACCCGCCGACCCTGCCGCCCACCGTGACTCAAGTATAAGCTGAGAGGGGCACTTTCACCCAAAATTTTGGGCTGAAAATCTCGGCTTATACTCGAGTATATACGGTAGCTTGTACTAATTAGGTGTGTAATTGATTACTGAGGTAGATTCTCTGCATTGGTGCAAAATCTGGTGCAATCTGCTGAGCAGTTCTCCTAACTTTCATCTCTTTCCGCTCGTCATCATTGTCCCTGATTCATGTAATTTTGATGTTTTTTTTTTCCCCCTTAGATTATCTACAATAGATGAATCTGGATCCATCCTCTCAGACATCAGCTTTGACAAAACTGAGGACTCGCTGGTAATTGAACAGAAACTGATACTGTTAATGACGGTTTAGGGAATTATATCGATGCAATGAAAATTATTTACACTTCGCTGCAAATTAGGTTTAGCAAAATTTACAATGTTTCTGTTTGCAATAAACTAATGAAACAAGAACAATTTAACTTAACACATAACAAATTAAATTTGTTTCTCCCGATTCCTCACAAAATGCTACCTTTTAATGGTCACAGAATTATTCAGCCCCCTTGATGGCAATTGAAGGAACTTTAGAGCTTATTAGCCTATTACTCATTTCCATTGGCCTGCAGTTCACAAATATTTTTGATGTGTGTGAAGCAACCGCCATCTTTAGATCCCACAAAAGAGAGATATATTACACACAGTACAGACCAAACGTTTGGACACACCTTCTCATTTAAAGATTTTTCTGTATTTTCCTTACTATGAAAATTGTACGTTCACACTGAAGGCATCAAAATTATGAATTAACACATGTGGAATTATATACTTAACAAAAAAGTGTGAAACAACTGAAAATATGTCTTATATTCTAGGCTCTTCCACCTTTTTGCTTTGATGACTGCTTTGCACACTCTTGGCATTCTCTTGATGAGCTTCCAGAGGTAGTCACCGGGAATGGTTTTCCAACAATCTTGAAGGAGTTCCCAGAAATGCTTGGCACTTGTTGGCCCTTTTATCTTCACTCTGCGGTCCAGCTCACCCCAAACCATCTCGATTGGGTTCAGGTCTGGGGACTGTGGAGGCCAGGTCATCTGGCGTAGCACCCCATCACTCTCCTTCTTGGTCAAATAGCCCTTACACAGCCTGGAGGTGTGTTTGGGGTAATTGTCCTGTTGAAAAATAAATGATGGTCCAACTAAATGCAAACCGGATGGAATAGCATGCCGCTGCAAGATGTTGTAGTAGCCATGCTGGTTATGTATGCTTTCAATTTTGAATAAATCCCCAACAGTGTCACCAGCAAAGCACCCCCAAACTATCATACCTCCTCCTCCATGCTTCACGGTGGGAACAAGGCATGTAGAGTCCATCCGTTCACATTTTCTGTGTCACACAAAGACACGGTGGTTGGAACCAAAGATCTCAAATTTGGACTCATCAGATCAGACCAAAGCACAGTTCTTTAGCCCAAACAAGTCTCTTCTGCTTGTTGCCTGTCCTTAGCAGTGGTTTCCTAGCAGCTATTTTACCATGAAGGCCTGCTGCACAAAGTCTCCTCTTAACAGTTGTTGTAGAGATGTGTCTGCTGCTAGAACTCTGTGGCATTGACCTGGTCTCTGATCTGAGCTGCTGTTAACCTGCGATTTCTGAGGCTGGTGGCTTGGATAAACTTATCCTCAGAAGCAGAGGTGACTCTTGGTCTTCCTTTTCTGGGGCAGTCCTCATGTGAGCCAGTTTCTTTGTAGCGCTTGATGGTTTTTGCAACTGCACTTGGGGACACTTTCAAAGTTTTCCCAATTTTTTGGACTGATTGACCTTCATTTCTTAAAGTAATGATGGCCACTCGTTTTTCTTTACTTAGCTGCTTTTTTCTTGCCATAATACAAATTCTAGCAGTCTATTCAGTAGGACTATCAGCTGTGTATCCACCAGACTTCTGCTCAACACAACTGATGGTGCCAACACCATTTATAAGGCAAGAAATCCCATTTATTAAACCTGACAGGGCACACCTGTGAAGTGAAAGCCATTCCCAATGACTACCTCTTGAAGCTCAAGAGAATGCCAAGAGTGTGCAAAGCAGTCATCAAAGCAAAAAGGTGGCTACTTAGAAGAACCTAGAATATAAGACATAATTTCAGTTGTTTCACACTTTTTTTGTTAAGTATACAGGTCCTTCTCAAAAAATTAGCATATAGTGTTAAATTTCATTATTTACCATAATGTAATGATTACAATTAAACTTTCATATATTATAGATTCATTATCCACCAACTGAAATTTGTCAGGTCTTTTATTGTTTTAATACTATAATAATAATAATAATTTTTATTTATATAGCGCCAACATATTCCGCAGCGCTTTACAAATTATAGAGGGGACTTGTACATACAATAGACATTACAGCATAACAGAAATACAGTTCAAAACAGATATCAAGAGGAGTGAGGGCCCTGCTCGTAAGCTTACAAACTATGAGGAAAAGGGGAGACACGAGAGGTGGATGGTAACAATTGCTATAGTTATTCGGACCAGCCATAGTGTAAGGCTTGGGTGTTCATGTAAAGCTGCATGAACCAGTTAATTAATTTTTTTTTTTTTTTTTTAATATAGGCCACACAGGGACTGATGATTTTGGCATACAACTCCTGATAACCCAAAAAACCTGTCTCAATAAATTAGCATATCAAGAAAAGGTTCTCTAAACGACCTATTACCCTAATCTTCTGAATCAACTAATTAACTCTAAACACATGCAAAAGATACCTGAGGCTTTTATAAACTCCCTGCCTGGTTCATTACTCAAAACCCCCATCATGGGTAAGACTAGCGACCTGACAGATGTCAAGAAGGCCATCATTGACACCCTCAAGCAAGAGGATAAGACCCAGAAAGAAATTTCTCAACAAATAGGCTGTTCCCAGAGTGCTGTATCAAGGCACCTCAATGGTAAGTCTGTTGGAAGGAAACAATGTGGCAGAAAACGCTGTACAACGAGAAGAGGAGACCGGATCCTGAGGAAGATTGTGGAGAAGGACCGATTCCAGACCTTGGGGAACCTGAGGAAGCAGTGGACTGAGTCTGGTGTGGAAACATCCAGAGCCACCGTGCACAGGCGTGTGCAGGAAATGGGCTACAGGTGCCGCATTCCCCAGGTAAAGCCACTTTTGAACCATAAACAGCGGCAGAGGCGCCTGACCTGGGCTACAGAGAAGCAGCACTGGACTGTTGCTAAGTGGTCCCAAGTCCTTTTTTGTGATGAAAGCAAATTTTGCATGTCATTCGGAAATCAAGGTGCCAGAGTCTGGAGGAAGACTGGGGAGAAGGAAATGCCAAAATGCCTGAAGTCCAGTGTCAAGTACCCACAGTCAGTGATGGTGTGGGGTGCCATGTCAGCTGCTGGTGTTGGTCCACTGTGTTTCATCAAGGGCAGGGTCAATGCAGCTAGCTATCAGGAGATTTTGGAGCACTTCATGCTTCCATCGGCTGAAATGCTTTATGGAGATGAAGATTTCATTTTTCAGCACGACCTGGCACCTGCTCACAGTGCCAAAACCACTGGTAAATGGTTTACTGACCATGGTATTACTGTGCTCAATTGGCCTGCCAACTCTCCTGACCTGAACCCCATAGAGAATCTGTGGGATATTGTGAAGAGAAAGTTGAGAGACGCAAGACCCAACACTCTGGATGAGCTTAAGGCCGCTATTGAAGCATCCTGGGCCTCCATAACATCTCAGCAGTGTCACAGGCTGATTGCCTCCATGCCACGCCGCATTGAAGCAGTCATTTCTGCCAAAGGATTCCCGACCAAGTATTGAGTGCATAACTGAACATTATTATTTGTTGGTTTTTTTGTTTGTTATTAAAAAACACTTTTATTTGATTGGATGGGTGAAATATGCTAATTTATTGAGACAGGTTTTTTGGCTTATCAGGAGTTGTATGCCAAAATCATCAGTATTGAAACAATAAAAGACCTGACAAATTTCAGTTGGTGGATAATGAATCTATAATATATGAAAGTTTAATTGTAATCATTACATTATGGTAAATAATGAAATTTAACACTATATGCTAATTTTTTGAGAAGGACCTGTATAATTCCACATGTGTTAATTCATAGTTTTGATGCCTTCAGTGTGAATGTACAATTTTCATAGTCATGAAAATACAGAAAAATCTTTAAATGAGAAGGTGTCCGAACTTTTGGTCTGCACTGTATGTATGCATGCATGCATGTATGTGTATATATGTGTGTATATACGTGTGTGTGTGTGTGTGTATATATATATATATATATATATATATATATATATATATATATATATATATATATATATATATATATATATTTATTATTATTATTTATTATTTTTTTTTTTTTTTTTTTTTCCTCTATGGCTTTCATCTACAGTCTTTCCGGACTACTGAAAGCTTGGTGGACTTTGAGATATGCTTTGGCTCATTGTTCAATTACAGGGGGGTAGAACATTTTTTTGGTTCAAGGGTCACGTTGCATTAATACATCACCAGAAACCTATTAGGTATTTCAGAAGGATTTATATAGTTTCTGCTAAATATATAAAAAAAAACAAAAAACCTCAGTTTAAGTTAGCATGTATTCACACTGATTTTTTTTTTTTTTTTTTTCCTTAATCAGTGTGAACTCACTAACTTAAACTGAGGTGTTTTATTTTTGTTTGTTTTTTTTTTTTAGCAGAAACTCGCCAAACTTTTCTCAATCTCCAATCTAAGTCTTGTCATTTCTTAAGTTTGAACATGGCCATGAGACACATTGTGAATTGCTACGTGTGTACAAGATCAAAACCACTGTCAGCAAATGCGTGCAGCATGAGAACTACCATCATTACATGAATGCAGCACCAGAACCAGTGTCTGTCACTGTGTCCCTTCCCCCTCACCACTCCTATTTGCCCCATAATGTACCAAACTTTAACATGTGCCCTTGTAGTGACACAGCCCTACCTCCCTTGGTCCTTCATCTAAAACAGGACATTTATGGCTCATGTTCTTCTATGTGCAAATCGGATTGCTCTGACTAATGTACATTGAGTTGCTGTTCATCTGCATCCTTTTTTTTTTTTTCTCAAAATGGTTGAGAAAAAAATCGCACGGCACACTGACCACGCGTGTGCTGTCCGTGTTTTTTTATTTATTTTTTAAATGCACACATCTCATAGGATTCCCGACATTTCATCAGCCAAGTACAGTAAATTCAATCGGAATAGAAAGATCAGATATATAATTAGTGCAGTGCATGTGTAGTTTATGGAACATTTATTTAGCTAATAGATATAAAATTAATTGAAAAAAATTGGCATGCTCCTCTTTTTAATTTTTTTAATTACCAGGTGAGATAAAGCAGACAGCTGCTGGCTGATATTAATAGGCTGGGAAGGGTCCGTGGATATTGGACCCCCATCCAGACTAATAACGTCCGTCCTCAGCCGCCCCAGAAATGGCACATCTAATTTCTTGATGGTGCCAAAAGGCAATCGGGTAATGGTTTTAAGGTTGATGTCAGCTATGTAATGTCCGCTGACATCAAACCCAGAGACTTGGTAATGGAGAGGCGCCTATAAGGCTAGGTTCACATTGCATTAGCGCATTCCGTTACGCTAACGCAATGTTCAAAAAGGATTGCATTTAATGATCCCTCTAGCACAGATGCTCGATCTGCGCTAGCGAGAAACGGACCTCGAACGCTGCAAGCAGCGTTCGCGGTCCGTCAGAAAATAACGGGACATCGCTAGCGCATGCCAAAAATGGCATACGTTAGCGATGCGTTCGATACATTGCGCTCAATGGGTGCGCTAACGGATCCGTTACATAGCGTTAATTGCGCCATGTAATGGATTCCGTCAGCGGACACCCACTAACGCAATGTGAACCCAGCCTAAGACGCCCACATTACAAACACCGTAGTCAAAAGAAATAAACACACAGAACCGGCCTTAAGTTCATACACTATGAGCGGTGATATCAGTAAGGTTCATCAGCTGTGAACTGCGATAACCTTACTGACCGCACTCGTCACAGCAGCAGGCGTGTTCAGACTGCCACGCTGAGTGCTCACATTACTGATGTTACCGCTCATCACAGCATCTGGATGTTATGGACCCCTTTTGGATCTTTATATTTTAATGGTATTAAATTAATAAAAGAGGGTCGGGTATGTATGTATGTATGTGTGTGTGTGTGTGTGTGTCTATTGCGTTTACTGATCGTGTGCAAGAAAGAAGTACTAAATACCATTGTCATGAAGGGCTTAAATATTTCTGATACTGCAGTGGTCATTAACAGCAGCATTTTGTATTGAGTTTAGAGAAAACATTTTATGTTAAGCTATTTACGTTGTTCTTTGATTTATTGCACTAGTCACAGCAGCTCTCCGAAGCCGATCCCTGTATAGAGAAGTCATAGTTGGCGGCCCGGGCCCTGCATGTAGTCTGTATGACTGCTGCTCGTATTTGGATGACTTGTGTAGAATATATTTTTTACATGTTGAATCTTTTCATTAGGATTGGGATTCTTCTATTGTTAGAAATGTGAGACTGAAGAAAAGAGAAAAGCGAGTAAGTTGACTAATATATATTAACTTTTTTTTTTTTTTTTTTGCTGCTTTTTACTAATAGATTTTGTCTTTCTAGCGCTCCTCAAGACAGCAAACAGAAGGACCTCCTGTTCCATCAAAGAGGACGCGCTCATTTGGGCTGGCCGTGGATCCGGTATGCCGCTACTTACCACCAAGTTTCTATTTGTATTTGTAGCTTTCATGGGGTAATCCGGAGTAATATCTAATATTCCTTTGTAATAGTAATCGTCTTTTTAACCCCTTCGTGATCCCAGCTTTTTTTTGTTTTTCACTCCCCTTCTTCCGAAAACCATAACTTTTTTATTTTTCCGTTAATTTGGCCATGTGAGGGCTTATTTTTTGTGGAACGAGTTGTACTTTTGAACTATACCATTGGTTTTACCATGTCGTCGGGTGAGGGCTTATTTTTTGCGTGCCGAGCTGACATTTTTAATGATACCATTTTGGTGCAGATACGATCTTTAGACCGCCCGTTATTGCATTTTAATGCAATGTCGCAGCTATCAAAAAGCGTAATTCTGGCGTTTTGACTTTTTTTTTTTTTTTTTTTATCTTTATTATTGATCGGGCAATTCTGAACGCGGCGATACCAAATATGTGTAGGTTTGATTTTTATTTTGAATGGGGCGAAAGGGGGTGATTTAAACTTTTTTAATTTTTTTTTTTTTTTCATATTTTTAAACTTTTTCTTTTTTTTTTTTTTTTTTTTTTTTTAAATTTTGGCATTCTTCAATAGTCTCCATGGGAGGCTAGAAGCTGCCACAACTTAACCGCCTCTGCTACATAGAGGCGATGTTCAGATCGCAGAAATTCAGCATTGCTGTGAGCGCCGCCCACAGGTTGGCGCTCATAGCAATCCGGCATCAACAACCATAGAGGTCTCAAGGAGACCTCTGGTTGTTATGCCGATGAACCCCGATCATGTGGCGGGGGACACCAATGTGTGCATTTCCTTGTTAAATGCCGCTGTCAGTTTGACAGCAGCCTTTAACTAGTTAACCCCTTAAAGGGACTCTGTCACCTGAATTTGGCGGGACTGGTTTTGGGTCATATGGGCGGAGTTTTCGGGTGTTTGATTCACCCTTTCCTTACCCGCTGGCTGCATGCTGGCTGCAATATTGGATTGAAGTTCATTCTCTGTCCTCCATAGTACACGGCTGCACAAGGCAAGATTGCTTTGCGCAGGCGTGTACTATGGAGGACAGAGAATGAACTTCAATCCAATATTGCAGCCAGCGGGTAAGGAAAGGGTGAATCAAACACCCAAAAACTCCGCCCATATGACCCAAAACCAGTCCCGCCAAATTCAGGTGACAGGTTCCCTTTAATAACAGCCAATACGCCTTTTAACTGACCTGAGATATGAGAGAATAGCCTCCCCATACAGGTGACAATCCCGCATCTGTCGGCTGGACACTATAGCTGACAACTTGCTGTATCAGCCACGATAAGTGTTTGCACCATCCAAATCTGTTTAACCCCTTAGATGCTGCTGTAAATAGTGACTACATCATTATATATGGTTAACAGACTGTGGGGGCTGCCTCCTAATACCAATTGGTGTCCTCAGATCATGATTTTGTGGTCCTGATGTTTGCGATGGCAATTCATGACCAAATAGCGGCCTTAGAGTCTGTCGTCTGTAGTAATCTGTTCAGAAGTTAGAGGCATTTAGGTGGTAAAAATACACATTTTCATTTCTGTCATACCACTTTGCATTAATTCCTGTAAAGCACCTGAAGGGTTAATAAACTACCTGACAACAGTTTTCAATATGTCTGGGGGTGCTGTTTTTAAAATGGTATCATGTTTGGGGGTTTCCCAATATATGAGACCCCTAAAGTCCCTTCAAACATGGATAAGTCCCTAAAAAAATAAATTTAGTAAATTTCCTTGAAAAAATGAAAAATTGCTGCTACATTTTTAAACCTCCTAAAATGCTAAAAAAAAAAATAAAATTACATTTTACAAATGGTGCTGATGTAAAGCAAACGTGTTGGAAATGTTTTATATGGTTTGCTGTGGTATGGCCATCTGGATTAAAGGGATAATCATTCAAATTTTGAAAATTGCTAATTTTTTAACATTTTTCTCAACTTTTTGATATTTTTTATAAATAAACACAAAACATTGACCTAAATTTACCATTATCATAAAGTATAATGTGTCACGAAAAAACAGTCTCAAAATCACTGGGATTTGTTCAAGCGTTGCAGAGTTATTACCACATAAAGTGACACTGGTCAGATTTAAAAAATTCGGCTCCGTCACTAAGGGGTTAATAGACCCGCCGCGCCTATTGCGGGCACATGTCCGCTGTTTAAAATAGCTGACATGTCCCGGCTTTGATGCGGGCTCACTGCCGGAGCCCACATCAAAGCGGGTGTTCTGCCCCCGGACCTACTATTTCGTCTGAAGGCAGAAAGGGGTTAAAGGTCACTCTAAAGCTGCCTAAACCCTCCCATAGCTGTGCTTAAAATACATATGACTTGGTTTGTTGAAAGATGCGAAGTGAAAAACTGCAGCACTGAAATCACTAAAAGTGGTAAAATCCATTGGCCGGGAAACTGAGCAGTAACTAGATAGTCTGCCGAACTTGACCTTAATGGTAACTGACATTTGCAGACACTTTTTAGAGGCTTGTTCAGGATTTTACTCTTGAGGCCAGTTAGTGGACCTGATGGCATTTGTCACTTACTAAATAAGTCTACACAATTGGAACCTAAGCATGGGTTACAAGGTTTGGGACAAAAGACATCTCTGATGACAACTCTGCTGGGATAAGTTAAAATTATTATTTATTATTATAGCACCATTTATTCCATGGCGCTTTACATGTGAGGAGGGGTATACATAATAAAAACAAGTACAATACACTACAAGTCACAATGGTACAGGAGGAAGGAGGATCCTGCCCACGAGGGATCACAATCTACAAGGGTTGGATGAGGATAAAAAAAAAAAAAAAGAGAATGTCCAGCTTCACCGAATCCATAAAAAAGAGTTTTCTTTATTCACAAACTTTAAGCATTCTTGTCATGATCAAGGGAGCTCAGTCTCCAGAAACGCGTTGACTCTTACCCATATGGTTCGTGCTGAAGTCTGTATCCTCTATGCTTAAAGTTTGTGAATAAAGAAAACTTTTTTTTTCGGATTCGGTGAAGCTGGACATTCTCTTCTCTTTTTTTTGGACTTTATACGCCTGGACACAGCGGGTCCGTGTTCCTGAAGTTTGGTTTATGCATCACGGGTGAGCTGGCTTATATTTCTTCTTTCTAAGATGGATGAGGATACAATGCAGCTTTCTGCAGCATTTGTGATACGTTTGACAGAGGGTGGTAGAGTTCAGGGGTGTAAAATGCACTGACATGAGACAGGTGATGGAACATGATTAATGGAGTTATTGAATTTAAAGAATTTTCTCAGATCTTTGAGGTAGTCATAGGGGATTTCCTGTTCAGGACCCTAATTGGGAGTAAGTGCCTCAGACAGCCTCTTGCGGACTTAGCCTTGCGTATTGCAGAAGAGGACATCATTGATCTGAGTCCAGTTTTTCCTACAGAACCCCCCCCACACCCCCCCATAATATATGTAGTTTTGAACATAATTTTTCAGGGTGAAGCCAGACCCAGCATTTGTTGGCTTTGTAAACTAGGTTGTCTGTTCTCGTGGGGGGCACTTGGTGCTGGGCAGCCCACCTAATCTAATAGTATGAGCGTCACTAATGTGCTGTAAGCCAGACACTGCGTTACCTTGTCTGATCAGCGCCCTATACCAGCCGCTTCTGTGCAATTTAATACTAATCAATCGCCTCTCCCTATAAATTGGTAGGTTGTGAGTGGTTGTCAGTATGCACCTGTGCTGCCGCCATCTTTACTACATAGGTTTGCTGCATCCTGATATTGCATTAGTTCTGATACCTGGGCATTTAAATACCGCTGCCCCTTTTTGCTATGTTAACCAATAAAGTAGGGCCAGGATCTGTAAGCCCTCATATACAGCAATTTAGAAGCAGTCTATATGCCCCCAATGCGCTCTCCATAAAACCAAGAAAAATAGCTTTTATTATACTTGTCTATGGGGCAGTCCGGTCCGATGGGCGTCACTGTTCTTGATGTGGCTCTTGCTTGGTGTGGATGACGCGATCTGCATCATCCAGTATCCTCCATCGCGCTCCAGTGCAGGCGTACTTCTGTGGCCGGCGCTCATAGCAGATGATCACTTTAGCTACAGGCTGAAGCCCTGCTTGTGTAGCACAGGCGATCGGATGATCACAGCTTCTAGTCTTCTGTGGTGAATATTGTAGAAACTAATACAAAATTAAATATTAAAAAATGTAAGCTCAAATCTCTCCCCTTTTGCCCCACTCAAAATAAAACCATTAAAAAAAATCCACATATTTGGTATCGCAGAGTTAAGAATCACTCAATCTATCAAAATCTAGAAATAATAAATCCGACTGGTAAACGGCGTAACAAGATAAAAATCAAAATGCCAGAATTGTTTTTTGTTGCCGCAACATTGCAATAACAGATGATCAAAAGATCGTATCTACCCCAAAATGGAATTTCACTGCACTTTTGAATTTTTTTTTTCTTTCCTATTTTCCAGTACACGATATGGTAAAATAAATGGTGTCGTTCAAAAATACAAGTCATCCTGCAAAAAAACAAGCCCTCACACTGCCATATTGACAGAAAAATAAGTTATGTCTCTCGAAGAAGTGGAGCAAAAACAGAAAACCCCAAGGTTGTGAATGGGTTAAGAGACTTCCATCTAAATAGGTTGTCAACCATTTTTCTTTTCACTGCCGATTCATCATCTGCAAACCACATTAAAGTTGAATATGCAAGGCAGCAAAGCGTACAGTACAGACCAAAAGTTTGGACACACCTTCTCATTTAAAGATTTTTCTGTATTTTCGTGACTATGAAAATTGTAAATTCACACTGAAGGCATCGAAACTATGAAATAACACATGTGGAATTACATACTAAACCAAAAAGTGTGAAACAACTGAAATTATGTCTTATATTCTAGGCTCTTCCACCTTTTGCTTTGATGACTGTTTTGCACGCTCTTGGCATTCTCTTGATGAGCTGCAAGAGGTAGTCACCAGGAATGGTCTTTCAACCATCTTGAAGGAGTTCCCAGAGATGCTTAGCACTTGTTGGCCCTTTTGCCTTCACTTTGCGGTCCAGCTCACCCCAAACCATCTAGATTGGGTTCAGGTCATCTGGTGTAGCAC
The DNA here is from genome assembly GCF_032444005.1 of Ranitomeya imitator. NCBI lineage: Eukaryota > Metazoa > Chordata > Amphibia > Anura > Dendrobatidae > Ranitomeya > Ranitomeya imitator. Next base: position 734,124,207 of record NC_091284.1, on the reverse strand, counting down.
CCCATCACTGTCCTTCTTGGTCAGATAGCCCTTACACAGCTTGGAGATGTGTTTGGGGTCATTGTCCTGTTGAAAAATAAATGATGGTCCAACTAAACGCAAACCGGATGGAATAGCATGCCGCTGCAAGATGCTGTGGTAGCCATGCTGGTTCAGTATGACTTCAATTTTGAATAAATCCCCAACAGTGTTACCAGCAAAGCACCATCACACCCCCTCCTCCTCCATGCTTCACGGTGGGAACCAGGCATGTAGAGTCCATCCGTTCACCTTTTCTGCGTCGCACAAAGACACGGTGGTTGGAATCAAAGATCTCAAATTTGGACTCATCAGACCAAAGCACAGATTTTCACTGGTCTAATGTCCATTCCTTGTGTTCTTTAGCCCAAACAAGTCTCTTCTACGTGTTGCCTGTCCTTAGCAATGGTTTCCTAGCAGCTATTTTACCATGATGGCCTGCTGCACAAAGTCTCCTCTTAACAGTTGTTGTAGAGATGTGTCTGCTGCTAGAACTCTGTGTGGCATTGACCTGGTCTCTAATCTGAGCTTATGTTAACCTACGATTTTTGAGGCTGGTGACTTGTATAAACTTATCCTCAGAAGCAGAGGTGACTCTTGGTCTTCCTTTCCTGGGGTGGTCCTCATGTGAGCCAGTTTCTTTGTAGCGCTTGATGGTTTTTGCAACTGCACTTGGGGACACTTTCAAAGTTTTCCCAATTTTTCTGACTGGCTGATCTTCATTTCTTAAAGTAATGATGGCCACTCCTTTTTCTTTACTTAGCTGCTTTTTTCTTGCCATAATACAAATTCTAGCAGTCTATTCAGGAGGACTATCAGCTGTGTATCCACCAGACTTCTGCACAACACAACTGATGGTCCCAACACCATTTATAAGGCAAGAAATCCAACTTATTAAACCTGACAGGGCACACCTGTGAAGTGAAAGCCATTTCCGGTGACTACCTCTTGAAGCTCAAGAGAATGCGAAATGTCATAAAATTAGTAATAAACACCAATTGTAAAAGTTATTTGGCTTTTATAGGCTGTTTACTTGCATATTCAACCTTGATGTGGTCTGCCAATGATATACCGGCAGTAAGGAGATCAGAAAAATGAGGGTTACAAACTCCGACACAGTCGGGCACCCGGATGGATTCTGAGTCCACTCATTCTGTGGACAATAATACAGTGTGACACAGGCTATAGAAGGCACAGTGCAAAAGTTTTAATGAAATCCAATTGCGCACAAAAAATTATATTGAGCCCCAGTTGCATATCATTAAGTGGAAAAAGTCACCAGAGGTGGATATCACCTTTAACATATGTGACTAGTAGAAACTATAATGTGAATCCATACCAATTCTTCTCGTTTTGCGTTCCTTATCCTCTAGGCCAATGAGACCATAGTGGCGAAGACCACGGTAACTGTTCCAAATAATGGCGGTGTTATTGAAGCGGTCTCAACCATAGAGTCTGTGCCGTACTATACACGTAGCCGTAGGACTGGTGAGTTTCTAGACATTTCATTATACTTGGAGCAACTTTACCTCTTCTACGGCCTTCTACATGCTGCTATTATGTACATCGCTGACATTTTCTTTGCTCTTAGCCCAGCTACAGCCGTGGAGTAGCGACTCTAGTTTAATGAGCAGACAGTTTGATGAACGACACGAGGCAGACAACTGCAGGACTCCCCAGAATCAGGGACTGAGACTTCATGAATTTATTTCAAAAACAGTAAGTGTATTACAACAAAGGATAATTTTCGTCATCATTTGCTTTTTATTTTTTTGTTAAACAATTAATTTAACTTTCAGGTTATTAAACCGGAGTCTTGTGTTCCCTGTGGGAAAAGGATCAAATTTGGAAAACTTTCTTTGAAATGTCGGGACTGCCGTGTTGTGGCTCACCCAGAATGCCGCGATCGCTGCCCTCTTCCGTGTATCCCAACTTCCGGAAACACTCCAGTCCGTATTGGAGAGGTACTGTCTGAGCAGTATTAGTGGCTGCCTTATACAGGTCCTTCTCAAAAAATTAGCATATAGTGTTAAATTTCATTATTTACCATAATGTAATGATTACAATTAAACTTTCATATATTATAGATTCATTATCCACCAACTGAAATTTGTCAGGTCTTTTATTGTTTTAATACTGATGATTTTGGCATACAACTCCTGATAACCCAAAAAACCTGTCTCAATAAATTAGCATATTTCACCCATCCAATCAAATAAGTGTTTTTTAATAACAAACAAAAAAACCATCAAATAATAATGTTCAGTTATGCACTCAATACTTGGTCGGGAATCCTTTGGCAGAAATGACTGCTTCAATGCGGCGTGGCATGGAGGCAATCAGCCTGTGACACTGCTGAGATGTTATGGAGGCCCAGGATGCTTCAATAGCGGCCTTAAGCTCATCCAGAGTGTTGGGTCTTGCGTCTCTCAACTTTCTCTTCACAATATCCCACAGATTCTCTATGGGGTTCAGGTCAGGAGAGTTGGCAGGCCAATTGAGCACAGTAATACCATGGTCACTAAACCATTTACCAGTGGTTTTGGCACTGTGAGCAGGTGCCAGGTCGTGCTGAAAAATGAAATCTTCATCTCCATAAAGCATTTCAGCCGATGGAAGCATGAAGTGCTCCAAAATCTCCTGATAGCTAGCTGCATTGACCCTGCCCTTGATGAAACACAGTGGACCAACACCAGCAGCTGACATGGCACCCCACACCATCACTGACTGTGGGTACTTGACACTGGACTTCAGGCATTTTGGCATTTCCTTCTCCCCAGTCTTCCTCCAGACTCTGGCACCTTGATTTCCGAATGACATGCAAAATTTGCTTTCATCAGAAAAAAGTACTTGGGACTACTTAGCAACAGTCCAGTGCTGCTTCTCTGTAGCCCATTTCGGCACATGTAGCCCATTTCCTGCACACGCCTGTGCACGGTGGCTCTGGATGTTTCCACACCAGACTCAGTCCACTGCTTCCTCAGGTTCCTGAAAGGTCTGGAATCGGTCCTTCTCCACAATCTTCCTCAGGGTCCGGTCTCCTCTTCTCGTTGTACAGCGTTTTCAGCCACATTGTTTCCTTCCAACAGACTTACCATTGAGGTGCCTTGATACAGCACTCTGGGAACAGCCTATTTGTTGAGAAATTTCTTTCTGGGTCTTACCCTCTTGCTTGAGGGTGTCAATGATGGCCTTCTTGACATCTGTCAGGTCGCTAGTCTTACCCATGATGGGGGTTTTGAGTAAGGCCTCTTTCACACTTCAGTTATTTGGCATCAGTCTAAAACCGCCATTTTCCTCAAATAACGGATCCGTCATTTTTTTTTGACGGATCCGTTATTTTCCCATAGACTTGCATTAGTGACGGATTGTGACGGATGGTCGTCCGTTCCATCCGCCATGCGACGGATCCGTCGAAATTTGGCGGACGTTTTCTGAAAATAGACGGACATTGGAACGTTTTTTGTCACCGCCGAAATGGCGGATCGCGACGGATCCGTCGCGTCCGCCATTCCATAGAATGGGCGACGGATCCGCCGCAAGTTTTTTTCGGCGGATTCGTCGCCCCAATCCGTTTTTTCAATTGCGCATGCTCCAAAAAGTAGATACTTCTCCCAGACAACCCCCAAGTAACGGATCCGTCAAAAAAACGGATCCGTTAGAACCGTTTTCGCAACAATTGTGACGGATCCGTCACTATGTCGGTAGTGACTGACGCCAAAAGACTGAAGTGTGAAAGAGGCCTAATGAACCAGGCAGGGAGTTTATAAAAGCCTCAGGTATCTTTTGCATGTGTTTAGAGTTAATTAGTTGATTCAGAAGATTAGGGTAATAGGTCGTTTAGAGAACCTTTTCTTGATATGCTAATTTATTGAGACAGGTTTTTTGGGTTATCAGGAGTTGTATGCCAAAATCATCAGTATTAAAACAATAAAAGACCTGACAAATTTCAGTTGGTGGATAATGAATCTATAATACAGGTCCTTCTCAAAAAATTAGCATATAGTGTTAAATTTCATTATTTACCATAATGTAATGATTACAATTAAACTTTCATATATTATAGATTCATTATCCACCAACTGAAATTTGTCAGGTCTTTTATTGTTTTAATACTGATGATTTTGGCATACAACTCCTGATAACCCAAAAAACCTGTCTCAATAAATTAGCATATTTCACCCATCCAATCAAATAAAAGTGTTTTTTAATAACAAACAAAAAAAACAACAAATAATAATGTTCAGTTATGCACTCAATACTTGGTCGGGAATCCTTTGGCAGAAATGACTGCTTCAATGCGGCGTGGCATGGAGGCAATCAGCCTGTGACACTGCTGAGATGTTATGGAGGCCCAGGATGCTTCAATAGCGGCCTTAAGCTCATCCAGAGTGTTGGGTCTTGCGTCTCTCAACTTTCTCTTCACAATATCCCACAGATTCTCTATGGGGTTCAGGTCAGGAGAGTTGGCAGGCCAATTGAGCACAGTAATACCATGGTCAGTAAACCATTTACCAGTGGTTTTGGCACTGTGAGCAGGTGCCAGGTCGTGCTGAAAAATGAAATCTTCATCTCCATAAAGCATTTCAGCCGATGGAAGCATGAAGTGCTCCAAAATCTCCTGATAGCTAGCTGCATTGACCCTGCCCTTGATGAAACACAGTGGACCAACACCAGCAGCTGACATGGCACCCCACACCATCACTGACTGTGGGTACTTGACACTGGACTTCAGGCATTTTGGCATTTCCTTCTCCCCAGTCTTCCTCTAGACTCTGGCACCTTGATTTCCGAATGACATGCAAAATTTGCTTTCATCAGAAACAGCAACAGCAACAGTCCAGTGCTGCTTCTCTGTAGCTCAAAAGTGGCTTTACCTGGGGAATGCGGCACCTGTAGCCCATTTCCTGCACACGCCTGTGCACGGTGGCTCTGGATGTTTCCACACCAGACTCAGTCCACTGCTTCCTCAGGTTCCCCAAGGTCTGGAATCGGTCCTTCTCCACAATCTTCCTCAGGGTCCGGTCTCCTCTTCTCGTTGTACAGCGTTTTCTGCCACATTGTTTCCTTCCAACAGACTTACCATTGAGGTGCCTTGATACAGCACTCTGGGAACAGCCTATTTGTTGAGAAATTTCTTTCTGGGTTTTACCCTCTTGCTTGAGGGTGTCAATGATAGCCTTCTTGACATCTGTCAGGTCGCTAGTCTTACCCATGATGGGGGTTTTGAGTAATGAACCAGGCAGGGAGTTTATAAAAGCCTCAGGTATCTTTTGCATGTGTTTAGAGTTAATTAGTTGATTCAGAAGATTAGGGTAATAGGTCGTTTAGAGAACCTTTTCTTGATATGCTAATTTATTGAGACAGGTTTTTTGGGTTATCAGGAGTTGTATGCCAAAATCATCAGTATTAAAACAATAAAAGACCTGACAAATTTCAGTTGGTGGATAATGAATCTATAATATATGAAAGTTTAATTGTAATCATTACATTATGGTAAATAATGAAATTTAACACTATATGCTATTTTTTTGAGAAGGACCTGTATATGAAAGTTTAATTGTAATCATTACATTATGGTAAATAATGAAATTTAACACTATATGCTAATTTTTTTAGAAGGACCTGTATCTGCCTAAATTGGATTCCAAATGTTTCTGTTTTGAGGGACTGGCAGCATCCCCTGCTGTAGACATGCATGTGTAATGCAGATGCCTGGATGCAACGTACAGAGATCACGAGGCAGAAACAGTCAGGGGTTGATGTATTGGTATTTTTATACAATGAAAACTTCTAAACAATTAGGGATAGAACATATGTAATTTAACAATATAGAGCATTATAACAGGTTATGAACAAGCTAGTAAGTCTCAGTACTTAACGTTAGTGGTGTGCCCAGTCTTTGGAAACACCACGTGAGCTCTCACTTGAAGCTCTGACTCTAGCGGGTGTCACCGGGTTTTCCTGCTAGGCCACAAGTCTCTTCCTGTTGTAGTCTATTAACCCCTTTCTGACTTCGGACTGGATAGGTACGTCCGAGGTCAGATCCGGTGGTGAGCCCACATCAAAGCCGCGACATATCAGCTGTTTTGAACAGCTGACATGTGCGGGCAATAGCGGCGAGTGGAATCATGATCCACCCGCCGCTATTAACTAGTTAAATGCCGCTGTCAAACGCTGACAGCGGCATTTAACTACTGCTTCTGGCCGCGCAGCCGGAAATGCCCGCATCGCCAACCCCCGTCACATGATCGGGGGTCAGCAATGCGTCGGCATAGTAACCAGAGGTTTCCTTGAGACCTCTATGGTTACTGATGCCGACTTGCTGTGAGCAGCACCCTGTGGTCGGCGCTCATAGCAAGCCTGTAATCAAGCTACATAGGAGCGATCTGATGATCGCTGCTATGCATCAGAGCCGATCAGGCTATGCCAGCTTCTAGTCTCCCATGAAAGCTATTAAAGCATGGCAAAAGTAAAAAAAAAAATGAAATAAAATAAAAGTTTAAATCATTCAAAATAAAACAATAAAAAAAAAAAAATACACATATTTGGTATTGCCACATTCAGAATCACCCGATCTATCAATAAAAAAAAAAGGATTGACCTGATCGCTGAACAGCGTAGCGAGAGAAAAATTTGAAACGCCAAAATTAAGTTTCTCTGGTCGCTGCAACATTGCATTAAACTGCAATAACGGGTGATCAAAAGAACGTGTCTGCACAAAAGTCGTATCACTAAAAACGTCAGCTCGGCACACAAAATATAAGCCTTCACCCAACTCCAGTTAACGAAAAATGGAGACGCGAGTACTGGAAAATGGCGCAATTTTTTTTTATTTTATTTTTCACCACTTAGATAAACAATAGCCTAGACATGTTTGGTGTCTATGAACTTGTAATGACCTGGAGAATCATAATGACAGGTCAGTTTGTAGCATTTAGTGAACTTAGCAAAAAAGCTTCAAACAAAAAACATGCATGTGATTGCACTTTTTTTTTTTGCAATTTAACCGCACTTGGAATTTTTTTTTTTTTCTCCCCATTTTCTAGTACACGACATTGTAAAACCAATGATGTCGACTAAATTACAACTTGTCCAGCAAAATATAAGCCCTCACATGGCCATATTGACGGAAAAATAAAAAAAGTTATGGCTCCGGGAAGGAGGGGAGCGAAAAACGAACACGGAAAAATGGAAAATCCCAAGGTCATGAAGGGGTTAATGCCCATTGAGCCTCCCACGCTCCAACAGGTCCTGTCCCAACCTGTAATCTCAGCCGACTCTGGTACCGAAGGTGATAGCTGCAAGTGACGGTCCTGCTCACTTGCACTGTCCCCCCCCCTATCTCACGGGTGTGCCTCAACTGTTGCAGTCGCCGCACGGCTCTTCTTGGCTTGACCGTCAGTGAAAGTCTCTCAGGCTCGGGGAAGAGAGGACTGGGCCTCAACTCTTGACAGGCGTAGGCTGACCTTGGAGGCTTGACCAGCACAGGGCGCAGATTACGGTTCTGACCAGCGAAGGCCGCACTCGGGGATATATCTTCCTGGGGATCCAGACCTTGCCAGGTGGTGACAGATTCCCAGGTAGCACAGATTCTCTGCTGAGGCCTGTCACATTGGTCTCAGTGGAGTCTCTGGAGCACGTCTGCCCCGCTCTTTCCTGGTGCCAAATCCATCTGTGGTTTGGTGCGCTGGGCTTTTATATCAGGGCATTTCTTACAGAAAGTCACCTGATCTGGTCCAGCACACATGGTTCCTTCCACTGCAAATCTTCCAGCACACTTTGGTTCCGCTTGATTTTAGCTGGCCAGCGGATTGCAGTCTTTCCTCATAAATGGCACATCTTGCACCAATTTTAGAGTGGTCATGTTGTCTGGTTACGCATGCGTGATATGAGTGTGTGGCTAGCTATCTTCTCTATAAAGATGGCCTCCTAGGGCATACTTGTCTTGTTCATGGTCAGAATGACAGTGTCAGATTTTGCTGAACACAGCAGTTACTGTTATTTAGGTTGGCACTTGGTAATGCTATTGCCATGCATAATTGCCTGCAGTTTCCATGCTAGATCTAGTTTCAGGTTAGGGGCAGCATTGTGAGGTCAATCTAAATTGATGCTGAGCCGCTTGCAGTAAATGACCACAGCTGACAATTTTCTGTATAATATCAAAATGACATGACCATGTGCCATAAATTAGCTCTGTTATACAAAGAGTACTTTGCTGTGCCCTCCAAAAATCTTTCAATCTCCTGGAGGCTGTGAAACAGGGGCAAAGTTGTGTGACAGTGAAGCAATAAATGTCAGCAAATTATGTGACAATTCTATGTTCATAGTAGATTAGTGATTCTAGACGATGCCTGGTAATATATTGCTTTAGCTGTAATGTAAAGAAATAGGAAAACGGCGCCAAGCCTGTGCACGGGTTCAGTTTCTGCAGGTATGGCTCTGACGGAGAAGGTATTGCAGGTGTGCGGCTGTATTGGGGAAAGGACCCTACTTTGTGGTTGTGGGGCTGTATGGGGAAAGGACCCTACTTTGTGGTTTGTGGGGCTGTATGGGGAAAGGACCCTACTTTGTGGTTGTGCGGCTGTATTGGGGAAAGGACCCTACTTTGTGGTTGTGGGGCTGTATGGGGAAAGGACCCTACTTTGTGGTTTGTGGGGCTGTATGGGGAAAGGACCCTACTTTGTGGTTGTGGGGCTGTATGGGGAAAGGACCCTACTTTGTGGTTGTGGGGCTGTATGGGGAAAGGACCCTACTTTGTGGTTGTGGGGCTGTATGGGGAAAGGACCCTACTTTGTGGTTGTGGGGCTGTATGGGGAAAGGACCCTACTTTGTGGTTGTGGGGCTGTATGGGGAAAGGACCCTACTTTGTGGTTGTGGGGCTGTATGGGGAAAGGACCCTACTTTGTGGTTGTGGGGCTGTATGGGGAAAGGACCCTACTTTGTGGTTGTGGGGCTGTATGGGGAAAGGACCCTACTTTGTGGTTGTGGGGCTGTATGGGGAAAGGACCCTACTTTGTGGTTGTGGGGCTGTATGGGGAAAGGACCCTACTTTGTGGTTGTGGGGCTGTATGGGGAAAGGACCCTACTTTGTGGTTGTGGGGCTGTATGGGGAAAGGACCCTACTTTGTGGTTGTGGGGCTGTATGGGGAAAGGACCCTACTTTGTGGTTGTGGGGCTGTATGGGGAAAGGACCCTACTTTGTGGTTGTGGGGCTGTATGGGGAAAGGACCCTACTTTGTGGTTGTGGGGCTGTATGGGGAAAGGACCCTACTTTGTGGTTGTGGGGCTGTATGGGGAAAGGACCCTACTTTGTGGTTGTGGGGCTGTATGGGGAAAGGACCCTACTTTGTGGTTGTGGGGCTGTATGGGGAAAGGACCCTACTTTGTGGTTGTGGGGCTGTATGGGGAAAGGACCCTACTTTGTGGTTGTGGGGCTGTATGGGGAAAGGACCCTACTTTGTGGTTGTGGGGCTGTATGGGGAAAGGACCCTACTTTGTGGTTGTGGGGCTGTATGGGGAAAGGACCCTACTTTGTGGTTGTGGGGCTGTATGGGGAAAGGACCCTACTTTGTGGTTGTGGGGCTGTATGGGGAAAGGACCCTACTTTGTGGTTGTGGGGCTGTATGGGGAAAGGACCCTACTTTGTGGTTGTGGGGCTGTATGGGGAAAGGACCCTACTTTGTGGTTGTGGGGCTGTATGGGGAAAGGACCCTACTTTGTGGTTGTGGGGCTGTATGGGGAAAGGACCCTACTTTGTGGTTGTGGGGCTGTATGGGGAAAGGACCCTACTTTGTGGTTGTGGGGCTGTATGGGGAAAGGACCCTACTTTGTGGTTGTGGGGCTGTATGGGGAAAGGACCCTACTTTGTGGTTGTGGGGCTGTATGGGGAAAGGACCCTACTTTGTGGTTGTGGGGCTGTATGGGGAAAGGACCCTACTTTGTGGTTGTGGGGCTGTATGGGGAAAGGACCCTACTTTGTGGTTGTGGGGCTGTATGGGGAAAGAACCCTACTTTGTGGTTGTGGGGCTGTATGGGGAAAGGACCCTACTTTGTGGTTGTGGGGCTGTATGGGGAAAGGACCCTACTTTGTGGTTGTGGGGCTGTATGGGGAAAGGACCCTACTTTGTGGTTGTGGGGCTGTATGGGGAAAGGACCCTACTTTGTGGTTGTGGGGCTGTATGGGGAAAGGACCCTACTTTGTGGTTGTGGGGCTGTATGGGGAAAGGACCCTACTTTGTGGTTGTGGGGCTGTATGGGGAAAGGACCCTACTTTGTGGTTGTGGGGCTGTATGGGGAAAGGACCCTACTTTGTGGTTGTGGGGCTGTATGGGGAAAGGACCCTACTTTGTGGTTGTGGGGCTGTATGGGGAAAAGGACCCTACTTTGTGGTTGTGGGGCTGTATGGAGGAACGGCACCTACTTTGTGGTTGTGGGGCTGTATGGAGGAACGGCACCTTATTTTGCCGTTGTGGGAGCGTAGATGGAAAGGGGAAAGTGGCTATGTATTGCTGATGCGTTTGCATGTGGGGGGAACATCCATGTGTCCAGATGTGATGCTGTAGGAGGAGGTAAAGGAAGCGGCCATGTTTTTTAATTTATGATAAACCCTTTTAAGTGTTTTGCCAACTTCCCCAACAGAGCACACATCTGCTGGCAACATCAATCCTCTTGGATGTGTGCACTCACAGGTGGCTGCAAACATCGGAGGCGACTGACGTTGCCAGCAGCAGTCATGACATGTACACTAAAGTCTAAAACTGTCTGATTCCCTCTCTTGTAGGGTGCACTCGCAGATTTTGTTCCACTCACGTCTCCAATGATTCCTCCTTTAGTGGTTTACTGTGTCAGTGAAATTGAACAGCGAGGACTTCATGAGGTAAAGCAGTCTTGGAAAATTTGCAAATGAAATCTGTTCCTAAATGTGACTGAAGTGACTCTTATTCTGCATCCTTTACCAGAATGACTCCACAATATGGCAATGAAACAACCGATCTCTCAAATTAACCTAAATGAACAAACGGGCTCCACACTGAGGTGTTCACCACAGCAGACTATATGAGTCCCGACCTGTTTAGTACATTGGTTCCGGCCCAATGCCCCTGTGCTGCCCCCCTGTGTGACTTAAACCAGGATCTGTAGGAATACTGAATGGCATGTCTTTTTTTTTTTTTTTTTTGTAGACTGGTTTGTACAGAATCTCTGGCTGTGACCGTACCATAAAAGACCTAAAGGAGAAGTTTTTGAGAGGCAAGAGCGTGCCCATGTTAAGTAAAGTGGATGACATCCATGCGGTCTGTGGATTCCTCAAGGACTTTTTGCGTAACCTGAAGGAGCCACTTCTTACCTTCCGCCTCAATAAAGTGTTCATGAACGCAGCTGGTAAGGACTTCTAGGTTTCTAAAGGTTTTTTTTTTTTTTACTTTTTTTTTCCCATCAAATCAATAAAATTTCAGAAGGTACAGATTTACTTTTGACCAAGTCGACTTCTTATCAGTTTGGTATTTCTAAAACTCTACCTCTTATTCGCCAGAAATAGCGGATGACGATAACAGCATTGCTGCCATATATCAAGCGGTCGACGAGCTTCCAGCAGCCAACAGAGACACACTTGCCTTCTTAATGATCCACCTTCAAAGGTTGGTGTTCATTGTATGGCCTCGCCTCTTTGTCGGCCACGGCCTCGTTTTGTAACCATTTTCTTCCGCTCTATTCAACAGAGTGGCTGAGAGTCCAGACTGTAGGATGGATGTAATCAACCTGTCTAAGGTGTTTGGCCCAACTTTGGTGGGAAATGCAGTCCCTGATCCTGATCCAATGACCATTCTACAAGATACAAAGCGGCAACCCAAGGTTTGTATGTTTCTCCCTTGTCTCTAGTTGTGTTCGTGCATGGATAGCTGTGGACAAATGTTAACAAATATATTTTCTATAAAATTAGGTTGTGGAACGATTAATGTCACTACCAGCCGATTTCTGGAATCAGTTCATGATGGTAGAAAATATTGATCCTTCTCATATAATAGAAAATACAAATGTATTCAACACTCCCCAGACTCCTGATGTCAAAAGTAAGTTACAAGTCTGTGACCACGTTCTTAATGTTGCCTAAATCTTCCAGTAAAGATGACATAACTTTGTGCCGATGTGCTCACATTATGTATTGCTCACGGCTTTGCGTTATTCTGGAGTTCTGATGGATCCTGTGGGAATTAGCGATATTCTATCACTTTTTTAGATGCGCTCTTAAAGCATTACTCTGGACAGGAAACCTGGTTATATTGCTGATCAGTAAGGGGGAAGTTTATTGCAGGGTATGCTTATCAGGAGTGCCAAATGAAACTGTGAATGGCAGCACAGGAGTGAAGCTGTCAGGGAAAAAACTAACCTTAAAGGGGTTTTCTCAATATGAAACTTCAGGAGTGCAGTGCTCCCGACTTGCTGCTTTTCCGGGGCTCTGGGCTTCTGAAGTTTGATAGCTTAGGCCCGTGGCATGGTTGCACTGCTGGTCCGATGTGTGCGCTCTCCTAGCTTTGCACTAAGGCTGGTTCGATGCTGCGATCCGGACAGCGGCACGAGTGGGCTCTAAAGCCAAAACTCATTGCCTAGATCACAGGCCACGTGGAGAGTGCAGGGTGGCTGGTAACTTAGGAAAAAGGCTGTACACTATAAATTGAAAATCTCTCCGGTCTTGAGGATGCAAAAAAGTATTTTTAATGCGACAAATTGTACAGTTCTTTAGATGTATTTCTAACATTTTGAGTTTTCCTCGTTTCTAAATTTGAGACAACACCTTGTGCATCTTTAGGTAATGAGCCATGTGCAGAACAAAACATGACTGCTTCCAGCTTTTCTAAATATTACGTTTGCACTCCACCTATAAAAGTAAACTGCCTGAGGAGACGCTCTTTACCCACGCTTTACAGCATATTCCCGAATACAGAGGACATCCATTAAAAACCTTATGAAAGTATTGTGTAAATCAGGCCTGGACACCACCTCTGCCTCTCGCTGGCATCTGGATCTGACAAGATGCTGGCTGGAGAGCAGAAAGGTGCAGGAACACTTTACCTACTCATTAAAGCAGGCCTTAACTTCTACTCAGACAACCCCTTCCCAATCCGTACGTTTGCCCCCAGTAAAATAACACCTATACTCTCCTTCCAGTGCCGTCTGCGCAGGCTCTCGTGGCGATCACATGACCTTGCTGCATCATGTGATCCCTGTGGCCAATCAGCGGCCACTTCACTGTTTCAGACAAATCACATGTATCCATAGGAAGTGAGAGTTGCTGCTCTTCCTTTCCCTGGTTGTATCCAAAGCCTGGGAGAGTGAAGCCAGCACTGACTAGCCACAGAGATCGCGTCAGGTGCCAGGAGAGCCGGTGCCGACACCACTGGTGGTGGTATTTTACTGCGGGCAAACAGGGATTGAGAAGGGGTTGTCCATTCCAGGAAGACCATGCTGAGCTGTATACACCGTACTTTCCCCTGCTGCAGGTGTAGGCGCCACGAGATGCGGTTTACAAGGAGCTATTAGCCGCTGTTCTATGTAGCTGCCCGTCTCAGTCACTAACCGCAACACCTAAAAATCACAGTCATGTTGTCAGCTGTTTGCTTTAATGGGCAGATGGAGCTTGATATTGTCAGTGACCGCACCTGGGCTTCATAGGCTTTACCTATTCTGCACAATTTGGAAGGTTTTTGAACCCTGCTGCGCTCCAGTGTGTTCCTCTTCTTCTAACCAGGGTGTTCTTTCCCATTTCAGTTAGCATGTTGGGACCTCTGACAACCCCTGAGCAACAAATCGCCAAAACTCCTTCTACAAGTTCCCTGTCCCAGAAAGTTCGATCCACCATTGGCAAGAGTACACCAAAGTAAGTCATCACTATCTTGGGAAATAAAATGGCTTTTTTCCACCAGTCTAATCCTGTAAAGACCAGACTTCTGTTGATCAAAGAAAAGGCGTAAGGGCCTGTTTATGCAGGGCGAGCTGTAGCGTTAAAAAGTAGTATTTGTTTTTTTTTTTGTCTAAAATACAAAGGAAATGTCTCTTCTTTAACACCTTTCTGCCATTAGACGTACTATTCCGTCCATGTGGGGTAAGCTTTACTTCCCAAGGACGGAATAGTACGTCATATGCGATCGGCAGCGCTCACGGGGGGAGCGCCGCCAATCGCGGCCGGGTGTCAGCTGCTTATCGCAGCTGACATCCGGCACTATGTGCCAGGAGCGGTCACGGACCGCCCCCGGCACACCGCGATCAAACATGATCGCGATGTGCCGGCGGTGCAGGGAAGCATCGCGCAGGGAGGGGGCTCCCTGCGGGCTTCCCTGAGACCCCCGCAGCAACGCGATGTGATCGCGTTGCTCTGGGGGTCTCCTACCTTCCCCCCTGCAGCAACTCCGGGTTCGCAAGATCCGGGTCCTGCAGGGAGGGAGGTGGCTTACCAAGTGCCTGCTCAGAGCAGGCACTTGGTAACGCTGCAGCACTCTGAGACAGATCGGTGATCTGTCAGAGTGCTGTGCAAACTGGCAGATCACCGATCTGTATTGTCCCCCCCTGGGACAAAGTAAAAAAGTTCAAAAAATTTTTTACAAGTGTGTAAAGAAAAAAAAAATTAAAAAAAAATTCCTAAATAATGAAAAAAAATATATATTATTCCCATAAATACATTTCTTTATCTAAATAAAACAAAACAATAAAAGTACACATATTTAGTATCGCCGCGTCCGTAACGACACGACCTATAAAACTGTCCCACTAGTTAACCCCTTCAGTTAACACCGTAAGAAAAAAGACAAAAAACAACGCTTTATCATCATACCGCCGTACAAAAAGTGGAATAACACGCGATCAAAAAGACAGATATAAATAACCATGGTACCCCTGAAAGCGTCATCTTGTCCCGCAAAAAACGAGCCGCCATACAGCAACATCAGCAAAAAAATAAAAAAGTTATAGTCCTCAGAATAAAGCGATGCAAAAATAATTATTTTTTCTATAAAATAGTTTTTATCGTATAAAAGCGCCAAAACATAAAAAAATTATATAAATGAGGTGTCGCTGTAATCGTACTGACCCGAAGAATAAAACTGCTTTATCAATTTTACCAAACGTGGAACGGTATAAACGCCTCCCCCAAAAGAAATTCATGAATAGCTGGTTTTTGGTAATTCTGCCTCACAAAAATCGGAATAAAAAGCGATCAAAAAATGTCACGTGCCCGAAAATGTTACCAATAAAAACGTCAACTCGTCCCGCAAAAAACAAGACCTCACATGACTCTGTGGACCAAAATATGGAAAAATTATAGCTCTCAAAATGTGGTAACGCAAAAAATATTTTTTGCAATAAAAAGCGTCTTTGAGTGTGTGACGGCTGCCAATCATAAAAATCTGCTAAAAAACTCGCTATAAAAGTAAATCAAACCCCCCTTGATCACCCCCTTAGTTAGGGAAAAATTAAAAAATGTATTTATTTCCATTTTCCCGTTAGGGTTATGGTTAGGGCTAGAGTTATGGTTAGGGTTAGGGCTACAGTTAGGGTTAGGGCTAGGGTTAAGGCTACAGTTAGGGTTAGGGCTAGGGTTAAGGCTACAGTTAGGGTTGGGGCTAAAGTTAGGGTTAGGATTACATTTGCGGTTGGGATTAGGGTTAGGGGTGTGTCTGGGTTAGAGGTGTGGTTAGGGTTACCGTTGGAATTAGGGTTAGGGGTGTGTTTGGATTAGGGTTTCGGTTATAATTGGGGGGTTTCCATTGTTTAGACACATCAGGGGCTCTCCAAACGCGACATGGCGTCCGATCTCAATTCCAGCCAATTCTGCGTTGAAAAAGTAAAACAGTGCTCCTTCCCTTCCGAGCTCTCCCGTGTGTCCAAACAGGAGTTTACCCCAACATATGGGGTATCAGCGTACTCAGGACAAATTGGACAACAACTTTTGGGGTCCAATTTCTCCTGTTATCCTTGGGAAAATACAAAACTGGGGGCTAAAAAATAATTTTTGTGGGAAAAAAAAAGATTTTTTATTTTCACGGCTCTGCGTTATAAACTGTAGTGAAACACTTGGGGGCTCAAAGTTCTCACAACACATCTAGATAAGTTTGGGGGGGGGGTCTAGTTTCCAATATGGGGTCACTTGTGGGGGGTTTCTACTGTTTAGGTACATTAGGGGCTCTGCAAACCATTCCATTTAAGTCTGTATTCCAAATGGCGCTCCTTCCCTTCCGAGCCCTCCCATGCGCCCAAACGGTGGTTCCCCCCCACATATGGGGTATGAGCGCACTCAGGACAAATTGCACAACAACTTTTGGGGGTCCAATTTCTCCTGTTACCCTCGGGAAAATACAAAACTGGGGGCTAAAAAATAATTTTTGTGGGAAAAAATTTTTGTTTTATTTTTACGGCTCTGACCCACCAAGAGCTTCACAGAAGTTTATAATGCAAAGTGCTCACCACACCTCTAGATAAGTTCCTTAGGGGGTCTACTTTCCAAAATGGTGTCACTTGTGGGGGGTTTCAATGTTTAGGCACATCAGTGGCTCTCCAAACGCAACATGGCGTCCCATCTCAATTCCTGTGAATTTTGCATTGAAAAGTCAAACGGCGCTCCTTCCCTTCCGAGCTCTCCCATGCGCCCAAACAGTGGTTTACCCCCACATATGGGGTATCAGCGTACTCAGGACAAATTGTACAACAACTTTTTGGTTCCAATTTCTTCTCTTACTATTGGAAAAATAAAAAATTGGGGGCGAAAAGATAATTTTTGTGAAAAAAAAAAAAAATGATTTTTTATTTTTACGGTTCTGCATTATAAACTTCTGTGAAGCACTTGGTGGGTCAAAGTGCTCACCACACCTCTAGATAAGTTTCTTAGGGGGTCTACTTTCCAAAATGGTGTCACTTGTGGGGGGTTTCAATGTTTAGGCACATCAGTGGCTCTCCAAACGCAACATGGCGTCCCATCTCAATTCCTGTCAATTTTGCATTGAAAAGTAAAATGGCGCTCCTTCGCTTCCAACCTCTGTCATGCGCCCAAACAGTGGTTTACCTCCACTTAAGGGGTATTGGCGTACTCGGGACAAATTGTACAACAAGGTTTGGGGTCCATTTTCTCCTGTAACCCTTGGTAAAATCAAACAAATTGGAGCTGAAGTAAATTTTTTTGTGAAAAAAAGTTAAATGTTAATTTTTATTTAAACATTCCAAAAATTCCTGTGAAACACCTGAAGGGTTAATAAACTTCTTGAATGTGGTTTTGAGCACCTTGAGGGGTGCAGTTTTTAGAATGGTGTCACACTTGGGTATTTTCTATCATATAGACCCCTCAAAATGACTTCAAATGAGATGTGCTCCCTAAAATAAAATGGTGTTGTAAAAATGAGAAATTGCTGGTCGACTTTTAACCCTTAACTCCCTAACAAAAAAAAATTTTGGTTCCAAAATTGTGCTGGTGTAAAGTAGACATGTGGGATATGTTACTTATTAAAGGGAACCTGTCACCCCGTTTTTTGAGATATAAATACTGTTAAATAGTGCCTGCGCTGTGCGTTACTATAGTGTATGTAGTGTACCCTGATTCCCCACCTATGCTGAGAAATACATTACCAAAGTCGCCGTTTTCGCCTGTCAATCAGGCTGGTCAGGTCGGGTGGGCGTGTTCACAGCGCTGTTTCTTCCTCAGCTTTACGTTGGTGGCGTAGTGGTCTGCGCATGTTGAAGTGACTAATCCACTGTGGGCACGTGAAGACACAGCGCGCGATCTGCGCTGTCATCCCTTTCATCGGTGGGGGCGGCCATCTTCCTGGGGCCGCGCGTGCGCAGATAGAGTGCTCTGCTGCACGGGGCTTCAGGAAAATGGCCGCGGGATGCCGTGCGTGCGCAGAAGAGATCGCGGTGGCCATTTTCCCAAAGCCGAGTTTGCATCTCGGCTTTGGGAAAATGGCCGCCGCGATCTCTTCTGCGCACGCGCGGCATCCCGCGGCCATTTTCCTGAAGCCCCGTGCAGCAGAGCACTCTATCTGCGCACGCGCGGCCCCAGGAAGATGGCCGCCCCCACCGATGAAAGGGATGACAGCGCAGATCGCGCGCTGTGTCTTCACGTGCGCGCAGGGAATTCGGAACTTGGACATGCGCACACCACTACGCCACCAACGGAAAGCTGGGGAAGAAAAGAGCGATGTCACCACGCCCACCCGAACTGACCAGCCTGATTGACAGGCGAAAACGGCGACTTTGGTAATGTATTTCTCAGCATAGGTGGGGAATCGGGGTACACTACATACACTATAGTAACGCACAGCGCAGGCACTATTTAACAGTATTTATATCTCAATCTCAAAAAACGGGGTGACAGGTTCCCTTTAAGCATTTTGTGTGACATATCTCTGTGATTTAATTGCATAAAAATTCAAAGTTGGAAAATTGCGAATTTTTTTTTCACAAATAAACGCAGGTAATATCAAAGAAATTTTACCACTATCATGAAGTACAATATGTCACGAGAAAACAATGTCAGAATCACCAGGATCCGTTGAAGCGTTCCAGAGTTATAACCTCATAAAGGGACAGTGGTCAGAATTGTAAAAATTGGCCCGGTCATTAACGTGCAAACCACCCTTGGGGGTAAAGGGGTTAAAGAGTTTGTCCAACCCCAAAATCTAAATTATTTTTTAAGCTGATCTATGCTATATTGTAATATACAACTCCACTATCAATTTTGTTTTTTCCAGTAATGGAGCTGTGTAAATTACTTTTTTATTTTCTGGTGGGTACGTGGGGCAGTTTTTTTTTATTTATTTATTTTTTAATACTTAAGACACTTTGTCACCATTTACATTAAAAGAAAGAAAAAACTGAACTCTTGCAGTTTTCACTTTGAACTCTGAGCAATAATACTTTACAGTTCGATTTTCATTAGTTACCTGGCACACATCTATAAATGCTCAGGCGAGATGGCCCCATAACTGTGCCGCAATGAAAAAAACAATATTTCATTACATTGTGTTGTCTATATTAATTAAAACTTGTATTCTACATTTTTTGTGTCTGTTTGCGGAAGAACTTTAGGGACCTAAAATACCTATTTTATTTATTTCTTTTAGATTCGGAAGCAAGAGTAAATCTGTTACCAACGTTGCTCGACAGGGCAATTTCTTTGCCTCTCCGCTACTGAAATAGACCACCAACATTCAAGCACGTGAAATTGCACATTATAACATGTATAGATAATGTGGGTTTTAATACTTATAATGCAGGATTTCTACAGTACTGTAACATGCAAGAGGTAATGCTGCCCAACTAACGATTTTACTTGTAAGTCTACATTTATTGCTACATACCGAATGCAGGGTTTTTAAAAGAGACTATTTGATGTGACTTTTTTTTTTTTAATCCCCCCCCCCCCCCCTTTTTTTTTTTTTCCCTCAAACTATTGTATGACACGAAGCAGCATTCCCTTTTGCCGGAGACAATAGTTTTTATGCTGGGGTGTAGATGGTAATGACAACCCTTTTGTGTATACTCCATTTGCTTTGGATATTGTATATTTTGTGTATATCCTTTTCTGCCTGAAATACTTTTTGATGACAAACATCTTGCTGACAAACAGCTTTTACGGTCACATTAAAATGTTAAAGGGAACCTGTCATCATGATTTAGTATGTCAACATAAAGGTATGGCCACAGAGGCACTGTTGTTCTGATTTTATAGATGCCTGCAGGGTAAAAATTCACATTCTGGTACTGTTTAAATCACGTTAGGAATGTTGGTACAATACCCTCTTCGTGCACTGAGGTGGGACCGTGGGTAGGGTCTTTGGCTCTGCCGTGGCCCCTCTGCGTTTGCACAAGCCTCCTTTTTTTTTTTTTTTTTTTTTTTTTTTTTATAAAGCGATCACCACCCACACACATTCATGTCTAAGGCTACTTTCACACTAGCGTCGTGCACTGCACGTCGCAATGCGTCGTTTAGGAGAAAAAAACGCATCCTGCAAAATTGCTTGCAGGATGCGTTTTTTTCTCCATTGACTAACATTATCGACGCATTGCGACGCTTTGCCACACGTCGCAACCGTCGTGCGACGGTTGCGTCGTATTGTGGCGGACCGTCGGCAGCAAAAAATGTTACATGTAACGTTTTTTGCTGCGTTGTGTCCAGTTTCCGACCCCGCATGCGCTGCCGGAACTCCACCCCCACCTCCCCGCAACTCACAATGGGGCAGTGGATGCATTGAAAAACAGCATCCGCTGCCCCCGTTGTGCGGCGCTTCCACAGTATGCGTCGGTGCGCCGCAACGTCGCATTGCGACGTGCAGTGCACGACGCTAGTTGGAAAGTAGCCTTAGTGGTCTTAAGCAAAATGGTGCCAGTGGCGGCACATGCAAATTTTCAGACCTCGGCTCATTGAAGGCGGTCAAGAACAGCTCTAGCGCAAAGTCTGAAGAGGGAAACTCTTATAAACGTAGAAGGGCCATGGCATTTCCGAAAACCCTACCCACAGTCCCGCCCCGATGCGTGAAGATACTGCACCAAAACGTGAAATAAACAAGAACCTGGATGCAAATTTATTCCTTACAGGTATCTATTAAATCAGTAAAAACACCATTATGGCCATAGATTAATTTGAACATACTAAATTGTGATGTCCCTTTAAACCTTGTACTTTAGTTGGGGGAAGCTTGCATGCTTTTTATACGGTATCCTACATAATTTCTGTAAATACGGCACTGATAAATTATCTTTTTAACCCAATGTCTGCCTTGTTTTGAGTATTTCTTCTATGAATCTGATAGATACAAATTTGTGTTTTAAGGTAGGATTAATATTGAAGATTGTCACCCACTAATCATCCAGATGATTATTCATGATGGGGTATCGCGGTTCGTTGCATGAAATACTTGCCGACATCTCAGTAGTCCTCAATGTCTACCAGGTTTCCCAGCAAATATACTTTAGACACAAATCAATCTAGTAGTAAATGACACAACGACATATGAAACCAACCACTATGCCAGTGCAGATGTCTAAAGCGAACCCTACGACAGGCATAACTATTACATTGCCCAAGCATTTTAGCAGCTTAAAGAAACATCCAGTTTTGGGCTGTGTGTAGAGATGGGGAATAGGCATAAACGGGACAGGCTTACAGATTCCCACACTGCACTTCTGGAACTTGTCCGATTGTGAAATACTATGGCTGCAACAAATTTTTCCTGTTTAACTGAATCAAATGTAAGGCCATACATAGTGGAGAAAGGTTGCTGATCCTGCCAGCAAATGACCTTCTGATATGTATGTGGGTCTTCTTCCCCCCCAACAGATGTCAGGGGAAATAGGCCGCTGGCAGAGGTGGTCTTCATTCTCATTGCTGAAACCGCATGAACACTCGTCTGTTATCTTGTATGGCAGCTTTAGGTCACCATGAACCCAGGCTGGCCATACATTAGAGATTTCACGTGGGTCCTGAAGTTTGTCACTCATGGTTAGTCAGTGAGGCTTTAACTTCTTGCATGATCACAAAAAGACACCAATATCTTAAGTGGTCTACGCTTAATGTGATGCAGCTCTGTTATTCAGCATGAACCACAGCGCCCAACAACTTCAAAATGCCATGGTGAATTTTTTTTTTTTTTTAGAACTTATCTGCAATCGGCCAACATCTCACACTGATATTTGTGTCATAAAAAGGTAACTAGTCATCAGAAAAATGGTATCAATCTGCTTCTGTCAGTCCAAAGTCTGCTGACTGAACGGCGAGGTCTGAACAATGATATAACAAGCCTGCAATCAATATAGCGATCTGAGAAATAACTGAACATACAAATGTTAGGGACCTACGTGACTGAGCCTCCTTGGGATCAGTGTACTGCAGTTCTGGAAATGTGGTGCTGCTAGTCCATCCAACTCCTGCCTTTTATAGCACAGATCTGCAGGACTTATTTAAAGGGAACCTGTCACCCCCCTCAGGCGTTTGTAACTAAATGAGCCACCTTGTGCAGCACTAATGCTGCATTCTGACAAGGTGGCTCTTTTAGTTATGATGCCTGCACACGCTGAAATAAACGTTTATAAAATCTGTCCCCTCATACCGTGAAACCGTCCCGGAGGCGGGACTTTCCTTCCTAATCAGACGCAGCACAGCCGTCACTCCGGGCCTGTGCATGCCGGACGCCGCCTCCTCTTGCTACATTATCGTCCCCGGCGCCTGCGCATTAAGTTTCTTTTTTTTCGGGCATCTGCAGTTGCGCTGCCCTTCGTACTACCAAGCGCAGGCGCCAGGGACGATAATGCAGCAAGAGGAGGCGGCGACCGGCGCGCATAGGTCCGCAGTGACGGCTGTGCTGTGTCTGACTAGGGGAGAAAACATTTCAAAAACCTGACCGGCACATCCAAACATAGACTAAGTGTGAACAGGTGCTGAACCTAGAGTCGCCAACTCGTATATAGTTACGTAAATAAGGCAGCACACTGCAGCGCTGAAACATGCAAACTTGAAACACGAAATTTGAACCGCATTACTGCACTAGAAATATGAAAAATGAGAGCGTTTAGCGCATAAAAATGGCCAACGCTCTCATTTTTCATATTTCTAGTGCAGTAATGCGGTTCAAATTTAGTGTTTCAAGTTTGCATGTTTCAGCGCTGCAGTTTGCTGCCTTATTTACTTAACTATATACGAGTTGGCGACTCTAGGTTCAGCACCTGTTCACACTTAGTCTATGTTTGGATGTGCCGGTCAGGTTTTTGAAATGTATTCTTTAGCCTTCTGATCGTGCACTCCCCGCCTCCTAGCCACAGGTGTTTTAATTACAGCAGGTCCAATACCCCTCCACAGAGAGAGAGAATTTTAGTCTAGGAAGAGGTTTCACATGCACCCATTCAGATGGAGACGTTTATTCTCAGCGAGGTAAGGCAAGTGTAGGACCTGGTATAAGAGAGATGCCGTAAAGGGGCTACCAGGTACACATAAAATTGGCCATTTTTATGTGCTAAACGCTCTCATTTTTCATATTTCTAGTGCAGTAATGCGGTTCAAATTTCGTGTTTCAAGTTTGCATGTTTCAGCGCTGCAGTGTGCTGCCTTATTTACTTAACTTGATTAGGGGAGAAAGACCCGCCTCCGGGACGGTTTCACGGTATGAGGGGCGCATTTTATAAACATTTATTTATTCAGTCGCCATGACAGCACAACGAGAGAGGGGATCCGCCCTTCAGGGACAGGAAACCTACAGACATAAAAAGGGCGGCACCTCTCTCCCACGTCAGTTTGGTTTCCTGTCCCTGACAGCGGAACCTCTTGCAGACAGGCCCTGACAAGAGGGTCGAAGTAAGAAGACTCCCCACTCCTGGCGGCCCGGTACAGGTAGCGGGGGTCCCCTACCTCGGCCCGTCCAGGGGGCAGGAAGCACCACACGGCAGGGGCACTGCGCGGTGTAGGTGACAGCAGGAGGAAGCAGCCTCTGGTAGGCTAGCTTCTCAGGCAACCGCACATACCTATGGAGGTGCTTGGCTGCTCAGGGTCCCGGGAGTCATGGCTGGTCCGGGCGGGGACGCGGCATTGGTCCGGGGGGTTTGCTGGCGTCCTGGTCCGCGTGTCGGCTTGGCGCCGCCGCCGCGTCCTGAAGGGGGCGTGTCCGGATGACGCGGCGGGCGGCACGGCCGGATGACGCGGCTGGGCATGCGCAGTAGCGTCATCTCCGGCTAATGGCGGCGCCCAGCTGCGGGATCAGTCTGGGCTTCAGGGAGGGGTAGCGCAGCACAGCGGCAGACGGCCACCTGGGATTCCCTGCTGGCCCCCATCCGGGGGCGGTACCTTGGGGGTATTTAATGCGGCAAGCTGGGATAATCAGAGTTCCTCACCCATTCCATAATGGAGTCGCCAGAAGGAACTACCAGCCAGCAGCAGCAGGAGCCGCAGCAGCTGTCAGATAAGCCTCGTAGAAGCTCCCAGCGTCGGTCTAGTGGCAGTAGCCGCGCTGGTGGAGCTAAGGAGGCACGGATCTCTATACCAAAATCCTCAGCCCGTAAAGATTTGCCGGCTTCGAAGGATCCCCCATCTACGGTACCACTCATTACTGGACGGGGTAAGTGAGCTTCGTGAAAGTCCACTTAGTGATGGTTGTGTTCCCCTTGTCTTTTTTCCTCTATCAGGGGAGGAAAAGTTTGTCCAAAGCCAAACATAGGCAGTGTGCCGAATGTGCAGAGCCGCTTCCAGATGGACATTTGAGGAAGTTATGTAAAATATGTGTTCAACGTTTACTGGAGGAGGAGGCGCCTGATCTAACCTCTACAATAAGAGAGATGGTGAGACAGGAAATTAAAGGTGCCGAGAGATCCAAATCTCGGGGGGCAGAAGCTAAAAGGTCATCCCCTTTATCTGAGGTAGATTCGGATTCGGGTGAGCTGAGCTCAGGGTCTCTTCCGTCCACTTCCTCCTCTGAGGATCAGGAGTCTGCTCGAGCCTGTTTGTCCCTAGAAAGGGTTAACCATCTGGTCAAAGCAGTTAACAGCACAATGAGGATAGAAGATACCCAATCGGAATGTTCCATTCAGGATGTTATGTTCAGGGGTATTGAGCGAAAATCCCGAAGAGCCTTTCCAGTGATTGACAAGATCAAATCATTAATCTCAAAAGAATGGAAGAAACCAGAAAGGAAGGGGTCGCTTCCGCCAGCCTTTAAAAGACGGTATCCCTTTGAAGAAGCGGCTTCGTCCTCATGGGATAAAGTCCCGAAGTTGGATGCGGCAGTCGCTAAGGCATGCAAAAAGTCGTCTCTCCCCTTCGACGACTTGGGAAATTTGAAAGACCCGTTAGATAGGAAAGCCGACATCTTCCTTAAGGGAGCTTGGGAGACTTCAGCAGGGTCTCTGAGGCCAGCCATTGCAGCCACTTGTACCGCTCGATCCTTGATGGTTTGGTTGGGTCACCTCGAAGATCAGCTCAGAGATAAAGTCCCTAGGTCGGAAATATTGTCCTCTATGTCCACAATCCAGGATGCCGCAGCCTTCCTCTCAGATGCTTCAGCAGATTCGGTCAGGTTGGCCGCCAGGTCCTCGGCATTATCCAATGCAGCCAGGAGAGCACTATGGATAAAATGCTGGCCAGGGGACTTACAAGCTAGAACAAAATTATGTAGCATTCCTTGTGAAGGGGCTCACTTGTTCGGACCAGTCCTAGACGAGCTATTGGAAAAAGCAGGGGATAGTAAAAAACGCTTTCCCTTCCTAGGAAGACCCTTCTACAGACGGGACTATAATAGAGGATGGTCCAACCGCAGAAGACCATATAGAGACTCCAACAGAGAATCTACTAGATATGACAACAGCAGAAGAAGGGGTAGAGGATTTATGTTTAATCCTTCACGAGAGGTTAAGAAACCACAATGACTAGCGGACCAGGTGGGGGGTAGGCTTTCGGCCTTCTACCCAGCCTGGGTGCAGATTACAAACAATCCATGGATTCTAGGCATTGTGGAGAAAGGCCTAACCTTAGACTTCCACCATACTCCTCGGGACAAATTTATGTTAACACCTGTTCGTTCCTCCTTTACAGAGCAGTTGGCACTAGAGTCTGAGGTCCGGGAGCTCCAACAGAAGAATGTTCTAGTCAGAGTCCCTGCAGGCGAGGAAGGTAGGGGGTTTTATTCCCCTCTGTTCCTGGTCAAAAAACCTGATGGTTCATATCGCACCATTATTAATTTAAAAGGCCTGAATAATTTTCTGTTCATACCCTCCTTCAAAATGGAGTCGGTCAAGACAGCAATAAAATTACTCTTTCACCACTGTTTTATGGTTGTCTTAGATCTCAAAGACGCCTATTACCATGTACCAATTCATATTGATCATCAGAGATTTCTTAGGGTGGCGGTCTCACTAGCTGGCACAGTAGAACACTTTCAATATCAGGCACTTCCGTTCGGAGTCGCAGTTGCACCCAGGGTGTTCACAAAAATCATGGTGGAGGTTATGGCGCACTTGCATGAACAGGATATATTAATAGTCCTGTACCTGGATGATTTGCTAATTGTGGGTCATTCTGAGTCGCATTGCTCAGACCAACTACAGAAAGTTATGGATGCGTTACACAAATTGGGCTGGATGATCAATATAAAAAAATCGCGCCTTCAGCCCCTAAAAGTACAAGAATTCCTGGGATATGTTATAGACTCTAGTCAGCAGGAATGTCGCCTGCCGGACACAAAAGTTGCGAAGATTAAGCATTTGGTCACCAGGGCAATAAATAATCCCTTAGTATCAGTCAGGGGTGCGATGTCAATCTTGGGCTCTCTTACGTCCTGCATCCCGGCAGTTCTCTGGGCACAGTTCCACACGAGGGCTTTACAGTGGGACGTGTTACACAATTCCCGTCGCCTAAATGCTCACCTCGACAGTAAATTCACACTTTCTGCGGAGACTGTACATTCGCTTGGTTGGTGGACTCACACTTCGAATTTACACAGGGGGGTCCCTTGGATAAATCACATATCTAGGGTGCTGACTACGGACGCTAGCCCCAAAGGGTGGGGGGCTCACTTAGGGGAGGATTGGGTTCAGGGACTATGGTCTCTGTCTGAACAGGACTCTTCCTCCAACTTGAAAGAACTGTTGGCAGTAAAACATGCCTTAAATAGATTCCTTGTGCCCCTACAGGGTCGACACGTCAGGCTTTTGTCAGACAATCGGGTAACTGTGGCCTACATTAATCGTCAAGGTGGCACGCGATCCAGTACATTGATGGAGGTCGCAAATCATATCTTTCAGGTGGCCGAAGTACATCTTCTCTCCCTGACGGCGCTTCATATAAAAGGAAGTATCAACACCAAAGCCGACTATCTAAGCCGCAACATGCTCAGACAGGGGGAGTGGTCGTTAAATCCAGCCATTTTCAGTCAGATCATCCAGTTATGGGGTTGTCCGGAGATAGACCTTTTTGCCAACAGAGGGAACAAAAAATTACATCAATTCTGCTCCCTAAATCCAAAAGACAACCCATACGCTGTGGACGCTCTGCTGATATCTTGGCACTTCAGGCTCGCGTATGCGTTTCCCCCTCTAAATCTAATTCCCCTAGTCCTGAGGAAGATTCGGGAGGACAAGGCCCGGGTAATCTTGGTAGCTCCATTTTGGCCCAAGAGGGCTTGGTTTCCTTGGCTGAGAAAGATGTCTGTCTGCCAACCATGGATTCTTCCAGAGCTACCAGATCTGCTCTCCCAGGGACCAATCCTCCATCCTCAAGTAGCCAACTTACACCTAGCGGCATGGAACTTGAGAGGTCCTTACTGAGGGGGAAAGGATTCTCTCAGAATCTGGTTAATACTCTCCTTAAAAGTAGAAAACCATCTACAACGGGCATTTATGTGAGAGTATGGAGAAAATTTTTATCTTTTTCAGGGGCTCAAATTGACCAAGAACCATGTATTAACCAGGTTCTTGAATTTTTACAAAAAGGCCTGGAAATGGGCTTGGCCACAAGTACTCTTAGAGTTCAGGTGTCAGCGCTGGGAGCGTTATATAATCTTAATTTAGCCAGTAATCACTGGATTGCTAGATTCTTTAAAGCAGTCACCAGGTCTAGACCAATTATTAAACAAAGGTTAGTCCCATGGGACCTGAATTTGGTACTCTCAGCCCTGACGCAAGCCCCATTCGAGCCCATTGATACTATTCCTGTGAAGATCCTGTCAATCAAAACAGCCCTGTTAGTTGCTCTCACATCTGCTAGGAGGGTTAGTGATCTGCAGGCACTCTCCAGACATCCACCATACATGCAAGTTAGGGAGGATAGGGTCATATTAAAACCCGATCCCCTATATCTGCCTAAAGTTGCGTCTAAATTTCACAGGGTTCAGGAGGTAGTCCTTCCCTCCTTTTGCTCCAATCCTACTAACGATAAAGAACGTAAATTCCATTGCTTAGATGTGAGGAGATGCCTCCTTAGATATATTACAGTTTCAGATTCCTGGAAAAAAGATAACTCTTTATTTGTAGCCTATCAAGGGGTAAGGAAAGGTCTTAGAGTATCTAAAAACACTCTAGCCAGATGGATTAGGGAGGCAATCTCTCTCGCTTATACCGCAGGTGGCAACGAAGTTCCAGATGGTATAAAGACACACTCCACGCGGGCCATGGCATCTTCCTGGGCGGAGAGGTCAGAAGTGTCAATCGAAGACATATGTAAGGCGGCCACATGGTCTTCCCCTTCTACCTTTCTTAGACATTACAGATTAGATCTGGGTAGTTCCTCAGACCTTACGTTTGGGAGAAGAGTGCTAGAAGCTATTATCCCCCCCCTAAATCTTTCGTCTCTGAAAGTCTCTCGTTGTGCTGTCATGGCGACTGAATAAATACGTACGCTACTCACCTGGTAGCAGTGTTTTTTCAGGAGCCATGACGGCACCCTTAGATTCCCTACCCTATATTTTTGGATGATGCAACACCCTGTTAATCTTGAGTTAAAGTTTATGTTCACTTGCATAATAAAAAGTATTCATGTATATACTGCATCTGTGTTATTAACCAAGGTGGTCCTCTCATGCTCTGGAAACAACTGACGTGGGAGAGAGGTGCCGCCCTTTTTATGTCTGTAGGTTTCCTGTCCCTGAAGGGCGGATCCCCTCTCTCGTTGTGCTGTCATGGCTCCTGAAAAAACACTGCTACCAGGTGAGTAGCGTACGTATTTCAGCGTGTGCTGGGAGCATAATTAAAAGAGCCACCTTGTCAGTATGCAGCATTAGTGCTGCACAAGGTGGCTCTTTTAGTTACAAATGCCTGAGGGGGATGACAGGTTCCCTTTAAGTCAGTCTTTTGGCTTTCAGACGTGAGAATTACTTTACTCGCGGCATTATTTCATTTTCATTGAAAATATTTCCAATTCAATAAAATAGAAATTTTATACAAGAGTGCTTTAATACACTTGGCCTTCAATTGAAGGTTTATTTATTCATTTTTAATGCACTTCCCTTTATAATGTTTTGTAATTTACCCTTGAAGCTCACCTCTGTCTGGTACGTTCTCTCCAATTGCCAGTATTTTACACTTTTTTAATGTAGATTCATACAGCGCTCGTACCGCCACTCATTACAGTCATCTCTGTGCGCTTGTTTCTTGGTTTTGCTACTGGACTGCAGTTACAATTATATGTATTCTGAGCTTAGACACTGGGTATCAGTACAGCCATGGAAGGCCTACATTTTATAAGTTGTCATATAAGGCGAATATGACTTAAAAGGGTGGTCCAGAACTATTGATTTTAATAGGAACCTGTCACTTAATGTACAGGTTATTAGCGATACTATCCTGCATATAGCTGAACGCTGCAGAGAGAAAATTAATTTTCTCCCTGGCAGCATTTGGTTTGTCATGGGTGCGGCGCTGGTGTAGGTTCAGTCACTGCGGTGAGAATAGAGTGGCGCTTGTAACCGCGTCCCAGGCACTGACTTGCACTGGTTCTACATTGTGACTGGCTGGCTGTCAATCAGGGCCAGGACACTTACAGCCAGCGCTCTGTATACTCTGTCCTGAACCAGAGCCGCCTCCTTGACTGAAACCAAACTCTGGCATGGAGAATAAAGTTAATCTTCTCGCCACGGCAGCACCCACCTGAGGGGTTTTGCCTATATAGAGACAGGGAACCTGCAGATAAAAAGCGGTGGTCCTCCTTGCCTCCTCAGCTGGGTTCCTGTCCTTATGGGAACCTGCAAGCTGGTCCTTTTTGCAGCACTCATCCAGGGGAGCAGGGTGCGGGCATCAGCCGCTTTGTGCCTCCATTGGGCCGTACTTCCGGGTTTTGGCCCCCACGCATGCGCACTGGCCATTTAGTGTTCTTGAGCCGGAGGTGCTCAGGGTTCACTTCTGGGGTTCCGGGGAGGTGTATTTCAGCATGGTAAGGTGGATGGGCGGGTTGGGAGTATTAAACCCAGCGGCGTCCTGCTGCTGGTGTGCCCACAGGATGTCCTCTCCAGGAGAATCCAAGGTGCACCCACAGGTGGTGGAAGTGCAGATCCACAGCAAATCCAAGAGCTCCAGAGAGGGTGACTCCACTGATAAGACTGAACGTAGCAAGAAATCTGAGCCATCTACAACTCATGCTGTGCCTCCACCTCCAGAACAGGTACCACATTGACAAGCTTCACTGGGTGAGTGTTACATGGCTCTGCCTACTAAGCTGATTACCCCTTCTTTCTGTGTACCCCCTTTAGGCTAAGAAAGCTAAAAAATCTAAGTGGAAAGAATGTGCCTTGTGCTCGCAGCCCCTTCCTGACACATATACTAAAAGGCTGTGTCAGAAGTGTATCAGCCAGACTTTGGAGGAGGAATTATCTGTTAGGTCCACTGATATACGGGCAATGATAAGGGAGGCGCTCCAGTCCCTAACACACTCAAATCTAAAAAACATAAGACCGGAACAAGGAGTTGTTTCCAGCTCCTCTGCCGATAATGACCAGGTTAGGTCCCTCTGTTCTTCTCATTCATCATCATCTTCTGATGAGGAGGGACAATCCTGTTTCCCCATAGAAAGCATTGATAACCTGGTAAAATCTGTTAGAAATAACATGAGAATTTCAGATACAAAAGAAACAAGAACTATGCAGGAGATCATGTTTGCGGGCATCTCGCAAAAAAAAGAGACGTTTGTTTCCAGTCTTCGCAGCGGTCAAGGATCTGGTTAGGAAGGAATGGGACAAACAAGAGCAGTGAGGGTTCCTCCCTTAATGTTCTAAGAGGAAGTATCCCTTTGAGAACTTTAGGTTGCCAAGTCTTTCAATCGTCAAAGTGGACGCTGCAGTGGCATCTACATCTTTCTGCCCTACCCGTAGAGGACTCTAGGGTTCTAGCCGACCATCTGGACCGCCAAGCAGAGACGTTGCTTAAAAGATCATAGGAATCCTGTACTGGGGCCTTTAAACCGGCTATATCTGGCACGTGTACGGCAAGGTCAATGTTGGTCTGGGTTGATCAGCTAGAACAGGGGTGGGGAACCTTTTTTCCAGCCGGGGGCCATTTGGAAATTTCTACCATCATGTGGGGGCCGCGCAAAAATGATCATCTTAAAAATTACCCCGGTATATTTAGTCAATTAATTATGGTAACTGACCCTTAATGTGACGGCTGGAGCTGCTTCTCTTTGGTGCAGCTGTAATGTTATGTGGTGATACTGATCATGTTGCTTCTCACAGCTGCTTTTTCAGGTTTGTGTCGGCCAGAAACAGTCAACTTTTTTTCATAAGTTTTGTAAATTTATATACACCACATAGGAGATGCTGGGACTACTGTATATACATCACACGGGAAATGCAGGAGCTGCTGTACATAAATAACATGGGAAACATTGAGACTGCTGTATATGCATCACAGGAGACTCGGGATATATAGATTACAGGAGGGGCTGGGGGGCATAGACATCACAGGAGATGCTGGGACATATTAATCACCGAGGAGGCTGGGGGAAATAGACATCACTGTGGGGCTATATACATCACTAGGAAGCACAGACAGCACTGGGGTTATATATGTCCCTGGGGGGCAATATACATCACTGGTGGGGTCACATACGTCACTGGGGGCTATATATATCACAGGTGGGGGGATATACCGCCCTTTTGGGGTAAATGCAGAACTGAGGCATACACATCCCTTGGAGGATATACAGCACTGGGGGGACAGGCATCGCCGTGGAGGCACATAGATCATTGGGTGTGGGGCTCATAGTTGGAGGGGACAGGGGGCACAGATCACAAATATCACAGGGGGTACATAGCAGGGGGGGGGCACAAAGATCACAGGGGCACAAAGCTGGGAGCCACAGATATCACACAGGTGCACATAGCCTGGGGGGCACAGATCACAGGGGGGCATATAGATGGAGGCACAGAAATCACGGGGGGGGGGCACATAGTTGGGGGACAGAGATCACAAGGTGGCATATAATTGGGGGGCACATAGATCACAGGGGGGCACATCACCAGTAGAAAAGCACAGAGCTGCAGGTACAGGGTTCACTGGGGAGGCACAGAGATCGCTCTGGACTTAGCAGCAGCTCCTCTTCTGGGACGGCAGAGCATTGGGCGTTAACTAGTGATGAGCGAATTTACTCGTTACTCGAGATTTCCCGAGCAGGCTCTGATGTCCTCCGAGTATTTTTTAGTGCTCGGAGATTGTTTTTAGCGCCTCAGCTAAATGATATACATCTGTTAGCCAGCATAAGTACATGTGGGGATTCCCTAGCAACCAGGCAACCTCCACATGTACTTATGCTGGCTAACAGATGTAAATCATTCAGCTGCGGCACTAAAACTCCGAGCACTAAAAAATACTTGGAGGACCCCCAAGCATGCTCGGGAAATCTCGAGTAACGAGTATATTCGCTCATCACTAGCGCTAACCCTGCCCACTCAGACGTCATCATTCATGTGCAGGGCGGGCAGCATTCTATAATGAACGTTGCATGCTGTGCACTTGGGGGTTAAAGGGCCAGCAGGATACAGCTGCCTCCCAAGCATTGGGGACTCCGGGGGACCTGCCCACGGGCCACATGAAAAGTCATGCGGCCCGTGGGCCAGAGAAACTGTTGGCTTTTATACCATTGATCAGGGGAGCTATGGCATATCTAGCTGATGCTTCTGCGGACTCCCTACATCTGGCGGTTACATCAGCTGGTCTCTCAAATTCCGCTTGCCAGGCCTTATAGCTGAACGCTGGAGGAGTGATGCACAATCAAAATCTAAGTTGTGCGTAATTCCATGCTGGGGTGAGTACCTGTTTGGCAGAATGCTCAATGAGCTCCTCACTAACACTGGAGAATGAAAGAATGGGTTCCCTAACCAATTTGTTCTGTCCTACAGGAGGGCCTTCAAGAAGCGGCCATTTGGTAAAAGGAAGTCCTATAAGGACCAAGCTGGGAGACTGATTCCAAGCAAAAATGGTGCCTTTTTTAGTTGATCCTCTTCCAAAAGCGGAAACAAGTTCTGCTAACCCTCGCCCTCCTGTGGGTGGCAGATTTAAATATTTTTTTTTTTGCCACAAATGGGGGGAGATAACATCTAATCCCTGGACCTTGAGCCTAATATGGGGATTGAAGCTGGAGTTTAGTCAGATCCCACCCGGATTCCTTTATAGTGACCTCTCCTAAGTCCCCTGCACAACAGGCTCTTGAGTCTGAGGTCCTGAGTCTGTTGTCTAAGCATGTCCTGGGGAACAGGCGAGAAAGGGGTTTTATTCCCCTTTGTTCCTGGTCTCCAAGCCAGATGGCTCGTATAGAACCATGGCCTTCCGTTTCGTCTGTCGTGCACTGGATCCGTCGTAAAATCGCCTGTCGGGCAGAGACAACGCACAGAGGAACGTTTTTTGTACGTCAGTCGGACAGCGACTGATCCTGCGGCGTCCGTCATTGGCTATAATGGAAGCCTATGGGCGCAGGATCCGTCGCGGTCTGTCAAAAGACGGAAACCAGTGACGGATAAAGTCTTTTGAAACTGAGCATGCGCGGAAGAATTTCCAGTCAAGAAAATTCTCGCGCTCTCTCTTTTTACTATTGATGCTGCCTATGCAGTATCAATAGTAAAAAGATATAATGATGTTAAAATTAAGAAATAAAAAATTGTGATTCTCACCTTCCGGCGGCCACCGCAGCCTTCCCGCTGCTCGCAATGCTCCCGGCAGTTCCAGTTCCCAGTGAGACTTTGTGAAATTACGTAGCAACACGCGAGACCGCTACATCATTACAGGTCATTGTATCACAAAGCATCACTGGGAACCGGAGCTGCCGGGAGCATCGCGAGGAGTGGCAAGGCTGCGGGGGCCATGGAAAGGTGAGTATCCCATTAAATTCAATGGATTGTGCATGCGTTTTCGCAGCAAAAACGCATACACAACACAACGTGAGCACATAGCCTTAAATTCCAGCAACTGCATTGACAGATCCGTCAAAACAACTGATCCAGTGCATCAGTTTTTTACAATCTGCACAGGATCCATCTTTTCAACATTTTGACGGATTGTGACTGATTGTATAACAACAGAAGTGTGAAAGAGGCCTTAGCATTCTTTGTTGCAAGCTAAACATTACCAGATCCTTTAACCATTCCTCGTAGTGCATACTTTGCAGTCTGCTCACCATCCTGGTAGCTCTTCTCTGAACTTGCTCCAATTTTTCAATGTCTTTTTGACGTGCAGTCTGTGATCTATTAGTATACCCAATAATTTTCGTTTTTCTTGTCCAGATGTACAGTTTTGCATTTAGCTGTTAAATACCATTCTACTAGGCGCTAGAACATTTGTTCAAGCTTATCTAGATCCTTCTGAATCCTCTGTCTAGTGTTAGCTATCCCTCCTAGCTTTGCATCGTCTCCAAATTTGATCAGTTTACCTTCAGTTCCCGTATCTAGATCATTTATAAATGTTGAACACTGGGGCCAAGACAGAGCCTTGTGGTACCCCACTTGAAACACTTTTCCAAGAGTATAAGTATGTGTATCTACATAACCTAATACACTTCAGCTACTGCAGAACCTCAGTCTATAGTGATGTTTGTGTATATATCTACATATATGCATATGAAGACCAAAAAGAGAGAGAGAGCGGCACAGCCCTGAAAAATAGAGAAAACCGGTGGCAAACCAACGAGGTGTGTAGCAGTCTAAGAAATGAACCAGGAGGTGCAATCTGCAGAAAAATAGTCCATGACAATCCAGCAAAAAAAGAAGAAAGCAGATGCACTCACCAGATGCAGTTACAAAGCGTCCTTTGTTTCAGTGCCAGCCGGCACATAATTCACGGCCGTTTCACGCTGCCTGAGAGCGCTTCTACGGGTCCATCATAGAAGCGCTCTCAGGCAGCGCGAAACGGCCGTCGTCTTACCTGTCGCACTCTCCCTGTCCACTTCCCTCTCCCCCGTGCCGTGAATTACGTGCCGGCTGGCACTGAAATAAAGGACGCTTTGTAACTGCATCTGGTGAGTGCATCTGCTTTCTTCTTTTTTTGCTGGATCTACATATATGCCTCTTAATACACTTCAGCTGCTGCAGAACCTTACAATACATCTTAGACCTCCTTTACCTTTACATGTGAAAGTGTGGCACGGCCCATTTTTATCATCTGTGTAATGTGTGTGCCATCCATGTGACACACCAGAATAAAATCAATTCAAGAAATTACTGATTCTCATGTGTATAAGGGAACTAGTCACCAGAACAAAACACTTACCCTGCAGATATGGGGTTAATCTGCAGGATAATAGCATTATTAACCTTCCCGATGCCCGCAGTTACCCAAAAGCTGAGAGGAGAAAATTAAGTATATTTTATTCGGACTCCCATGACAGCACACGAGAGAGGGGATCCGCCCTTAAGTAACAGGAAACCTACAGATACAAAAGGGCGGCACCTCTCCCCATGCATCAGTTGGTTTCCTGTTCCTGAAGGGACTGGATGCCTATAGAAACTACAGGAGTCCAGGCCGGCCGGACCGATTCTGGTGGCGAGGGGGTCTCCCACTTTGGCCGGTGCGGGTACCTGAGGTAGTCACGGTGGCCCTGGCAGGGCGGCACGGCGGTGGCTAGGCAGCGAGGAGCGGTCGCCAGGGGGTCTCCGGTCTCCGGGACCAGCAGATGGTAGGTGCCTTCCCGTGTGCTGCTGGGTCTCTCTGTGCGGGGGGGGGGGGCGGCAGCATCTAGGGGGCGCCGATCGGAACGTAGCTGGCCGGCCTCGGCGTTCCACGAGGGCTGCAGCGCTGACAGGAAGCGCTGTAAGCGGTGGTGACGTCGGGGGGCAGAGCCGGCGACGACTTCCGGGTCAGTGAGCTCCTGCGCATGCGCAGGGGCTCCAAGATGGTGGCGCCCACCGGAGATCATGCCGCAATCCCTCCTGAGCGTCGGATGATCCCCCACAGCTGCGGGAGGGCGGGAAAATCAAACAAACAAGCTGGGCAAGGTGCGCTGACCGAAGGAGGGGCTTTATAAGGCGGCTCCAGCAGCGTGTTCCCGGGTTCTGGCTCCATTTTACTAAGGAACATGAAAAGAGGAGCGATGGTTCGGGCCGCAGAAGCTCCTCCAGACAGGGGTCTGGAGGGTCAGCCAAAAAGGATGCCCCTCGTACTTCGGTATTTCTGGGTGTGAGCAGCCACTGGTAAGTGATCTTCGAGAAAGTTCACTTAGTGACTAGTCTCCCCTCATATGTTTTATGCAGGGAAGGAAAAACGTCAGTAAGGCGAAGCATAGGGAATGTGCCATCTGCGTAATAACTACTGGATAGCGAGGTTTATGAAGGCAGTTAGTAGATCTACACCAGTGCATAAAGACAGAACAGTTCCATGGGATTTAAATTTAGTTCTGTCCTCTCTAACTAAACCCCCCTTTGAACCTCTGCAGGAGGCCTCGATCAAAATGTTGACACTTAAGACAGCCTTCCTGATCGCCATAACCTCAGCTCGCAGGATAGGGGATATACAGGCACTTTCTAGGGCTCCTCCATACACTGAAATCTTGTCAGACAGAGTAATCCTTAGACCAGACCCAGCATATCTACCAAAGGTGGCGACACGTTTCCATAGATCACAGGAGATAGTTTTGCCGTCCTTTATTCCTAATCCCTCTAATCCTAAAGAGCAGGAGCTTCATACGTAAAGGTACTGTCACACTAGACGATATCGCTAGCGATCCGTGACGTTGCAGCGTCCTCGCTAGCGATATCGTCCAGTGTGACAGGCAGCAGCGATCAGGCCCCTGCTGGGAGATCGCTGGTCGGGGAAGAAAGTCCAGAACTTTATTTCGTCGCTGGACTCCCCGCAGACATCGCTGAATCGGCGTGTGTGACACCGATTCAGCGATGTCTTTGCTGGTAACCAGGGTAAACATCGGGTAACTAAGCGCAGGGCCGCGCTTAGTAACCCGATGTTTACCCTGGTTACCATCCTAAAAGTAAAAAAACAAACACTACATACTTACCTACCGCTCTCTGTCCTCCAGCGCTGTGCTCTGCACTCCTCCTGCTCTGGCTGTGAGCGTCGGTCAGCCGGAAAGCAGAGCGGTGACGTCACCGCTCTGCTTTCTGGCTGCCCGGCGCTCACAGCCAGACCAGAGAAGCAGAGCGCCGAGGACAGACAGCGGAAGGTAAGTATGTAACGTTTGTTTTTTTACTTTTTAGGATAGTAACCAGGGTAAACATCGGGTTACTAAGCGCGGCCCTGCGCTTAGTTACCCGATGTTTACCCTGGTTACCGGGGACCTCGGGATCGTTGGTCGCTGGAGAGCTGTCTGTGTGACAGCTCTCCAGCGACCAAACAGCGACGCTGCAGCGATCCGGATCGTTGTCGGTATCGCTGCAGCGTCGCTATGTGTGACGGTACCTTTAGACGTCAGGAGATCTCTTCTTCAGTATATTTCAGCTACTGATAATTGGAAGAAAGATGTGGCACTGCTTCTTTCCTTCCAAGGTCCAAGGAAAGGGTTTAGAGTATCAAAATATTTACTGGCTAAATGGATTAGGGAAACTATCTCTCTAGCTTATACAGCAGGTGGGGGGCCAGCTCCGCAGAACCTAAAGGCACATTCCACCCGGGCCATGGCGTCATCCTGGGCGGAAAGATCTGGAGTGTCAGTGGAGCAGATATGTAAGGCGGCCACATGATCATCCCCTTCCACTTTCTTTAAACACTATCGGTTGGATTTGGGGTCCTTCTCTGATCTTTCCTTTGGGTTAAGGGTGCTACAATCTATAGTCCCTCCCTAAGGTAGCTTACATCTCTGTAAATCTCTCGTGTGCTGTCATGGGAGTCCGAATAAAGCATTAAGCTACTTACTGGTAGCGGCATTTTTCGGAGGCCCATGACAGCACCCTTAGTTCCCTCCCTATTCACGTGGGGGTAGCACTTCCTGATATGTATATAGCGTAATATGTAAATCTCACGTATGGTGTCTTATTACAATAATGGGTTATTTTGTTTCAAAATGTATATAATGTATATTTGTGTACCACCAACCGCGGCAGTCCTCTCAGGCTCTGAAATACAACTGATGCATGGGGAGAGGTGCCGCCCTTTTGTATCTGTAGGTTTCCTGTTCCTTAAGGGCGGATCCCCTCTCTCGTGTGCTGTCATGGGCCTCCGAAAAATGCCGCTACCAGTAAGTAGCTTAATGCTTTCCCAGCAGTGTTCCGGGACTTGGTTACAGTAGCCTCTCTGTATTCTTGGAAAGGTGACTGCGGTGAAGCAGTAGCGTGAGTGACGGAGACCGGAAGGCTGTGGGGAGAATAAAATTAATTTTCTCCCAAGCATTAACACCATGTCTGCAGGTTAATAGCATTTTTTTTTTTTTGTGGCGACAGGTTCCCTTTAAAGATCTGCAAACATAATGATACATATAGAGATGGATAATAGATATTTGGCAGATATTTAACTGCACAACCACGTGACATAAAATTGCACCCTTTAGTGCCTGGCGTGTGGAGCTTATTGTGCAGCTTTGTAGTAACCAAATAAATAGAAAAAATCACTTGGGGACCCCTCCCTATTTTTGATAATATCAGCCCACAGCTGTCTGCTTATCTTGGCTGGTTATCAGCCTGGGAAGGTCCCTAGTTATTTGACCCTTCAAAGCCTAAAAATACCAGCCTGCACTTGCCCCAGAACATAGTAACACATTAGATGCTCCAATTCTGGTGCTTTGCACAGCTCTTACCACTGCACCAGGGCAATCGGGGTAATGGTACTTGGGGTTAATATCAGCTGTGTAATTTGTTTACATCAAGCCCTGTGGTTAGTAGTGGAGAGGCATATATCGGACACCTCCATTACTTAGCCCAGTAATAAAAAAGGAAAAACGCACAAAAATACTTTATTGAAATAAACACTCGTTCACTTTACTTTAAAAAAAAAAAAAAAAAAGAGATATAGATAATATATATCCCACGCAAGTCAGACGTAGTCCGCCTAATCTGATATAGTCCAGCCAATCTGACAAACAAACTCGATGAAGCCTCGTTATGACACGTCATAGACTTTGCCAACAGCCACTTCCGGGTCGCTCTGCGTGTGACTCCAAAACTCTATAGACTAGATAGATGGATGGGGGAATAGATGACTGACTGTTGAGGGAGTGCTGGATGGAAGAGGGAAGGATGAGTGAGGGGTGGAAGGAAGAGGGAAAATTGGATGGATGGATGAGGAAGGGATGAATGGATGAGGAAGGGATGAATGAGAGAGGGAAGGATGGATGCACAGAGCACATTATACTTACGTAGAAGCCTTTTTCTCCATTGTTAGTCTGATCAACTGAGTCATTCCCCTGCTGCCTTGCACTGTGTGCTGCACGGTGAGGTTGGAGCATGAGGCAGGGGGAGGGTCTGGCAAAGACTGAGGGTGTGATATCTGTTTTGACATTAGGACCAGTCTCTGCAAGACAGGTAAATAGTCGGGGAGTCAGAATCAGGGGAGAGTTGCTCACTAGTGATGAGCGAGTGTACTCGTTGCTCGGGTTTTCCTGAGTACGCTCAGCTGGTCTCTGAGTATTTGTAACTGCTCGGAGATTTATTGTAGTTTTCATTGCCTCAGCTGCATGATTTACAGTTGATAGCTTGAATACATGTGGGGATTCCCTAGCAACCAGGCAACCCTCACATGTACTCAGGCTGGCTAGCAGCCATAAATCATGCAGCTGCGTCAAGGAAAACTAAATCTCCGAGCAGTTACAAATACTCGGAGACCACCCGAGCATGCTCAGGAAAACCCCAGCATCGAGTACACTCGCTCATCACTACTGCTCACGTCTAAGTGTGATGCCTAGGATACCATGCAGAATTCTGAGTATATTACAAACTGTCAGCATTCTGCAGCCTATGTACACACACAAGTTATATAGAAAGCCTTTACAACACCCTTTAACATTAGGCCTTTTAGCGATCATTTAATCTTCAATTTACTTAACTGTTCACAATAACAGTAATTTTGACCAGGGTGCTTAAACTTTTACATGCCACTGTATACCGCACGAGAAACTGCTTATAAAATAAAACCAATTTTGACCTATTGATCTTTTTATCTTGCCTCCCAAACATCGCAGTAAAGCTCGGTGCACATTTATCTTGCGCACTATAATGAGCACTTTCACGGAGTTTTCTGTGTATCTCTCTGAAATACCTTATTCAGACTGAACCACGGCAAAAGATTCCATATAATGAGGCAGATGGAGAATGTGGACTCCGTCTGGCCTATGATTGGGTGGTGTCCGTCTTTTTAAGCGTGCATAAAAGTGCGGATGGCCACAGTTTTGTGCAGTTCTGAAAAGGACACTGTCCAGAGTAACTGCTGCTTCATTATTGTGAGTTGGATCTGTCAGGGGTTTCATCTGATGAATCAACTAATTCACAGACTTAGATGGCTACCCCAATGTAAATGCTCAGCGTAGTGCGCTGGATAAATGTGATCCAAATGTCACGTAAAATATACCCAAGAAAAGCTTCAACTCCATCCACAAAAAAGGCAAGTCCCCACACTCAGGTCTGTCATGTGTTAATGGAAATATAGGGTAGTACAAAAGCTCTAGAAAAGCTAAATGGCTCTTCCCTCCCCCCCCCCAAAAAAAAAAAAAAAAATTTCGGCAAATTCTGCACTCCCAAATCTAAACATCCCTCTCCCTTCTGAGCCTCACAGTGGACAAAGTGTCCATATGTTTGCCATTAATGTAGCCATGAAAGTCCTCCTAATTTACAGGTGCGTGTGTCCAGTAACAGGAGCTGAGCATAATGTAATCTTTCAGCTAACCCCAGCTTTACCCCACCCGTGTTATTTATAATGTTTACTCTGGCTTGATTGTATGCATCTGGTCCACTCTTAATTCTCTGACCATGATGAGCAGAGACCACTCCTCTCTGCTTCACACCTGAATGCACTTAGTTGTACATATATTGCATAGCTCAAGTCTGCATAGAATTCAGTCCGCAGTGTGATTCTTATAAGTGTGTCCTTGAAGTGTGAAGATGTACAGTAGAATTAAAACCTGAAGGGAACTGGCCAGTCACTGTAAACAATCTTTCTGTTTATTTTCACTCTCACCCCTATAATCCTTCACTTTATGCTACCTCCCCTAGTCCCCACACCAAGTAAGGAACTGTTTATCTCTGCTTCAATCCTCCCCATCCATCCCCATCTATCTCACCTCCTCCTCCTCACCTCCTCCTCAGAACTGTTCATTAACCTACAATCCTCTTCTTCCAAACACAGACAGCCCTCTCCTGCTCACACCTGCTAACACTTTCTCTGCTCCTTCTCACTGCTGGTGATATCTCTCCAAATCCTGGTCCTCCTCACCACATTCCCACAGTCATTTCTACCTCCCGTCCACGCTCTATCACAACCTTCCGTAACCTCTCTAACCTTTATACCCATTCACCCAGCCCCCGCTTCCCCAGTCCCACTAACAGGAGCTCTGTGGAACGCTCGCTATGTCTGCAACAAGCTTTCCTACATCCATGATCTTTTTGTTACTACCAAACTTTCCTTCCTCACCATCACCGAAACCTGGCTCACCCCTTCTGACACGGCCTCCCCTGCTGCACTCTCTTACGGTGGCTTTCACCTTTCTCACACACCCCGCCCCAGCAGAAAACATGGCAGAAGAGTTGATTTTCTCCTGTCAGATAACTGCTCCTTCACCCCAATCCCACTGCCACCCTCTGTTACCCTCCCTTCCTTTGAGGTGCACTCTGTGCGCATCTACTCCCCCTCCAACCGGCTGTCATTTACCGCCCCCCAGGGCCAGCCACCACCTTCTTTGACCGCTTCACCACCTGGCTACTTCATTTCCTTTCCGCGGACATCCCCACTATCATGGGCGACTTCAACATCCCCATTGACACTTCCCTCTCAGCTGCCACTAAACTTCTATCTCTCACTTCCTCCTTCAGCCTCACTCAATGGTCTTCTACAGCCACCCACAAAGATGGTCACACACTGGACCTCATCTTCACCCGCTTCTGCTCCCTATCTAACCTCTTTAACTCACCTCTTCCTCTCTCTGACCACAACCTTCTCACATTCTCTTCCCTCTCCACTCCATGTCTACAATCCCCACCCCACAAACTTTCACACCCTCGCAGAAATCTTAAACATCTTGACCTACATTCATTCTCTGAATCCCTCCTCCCTCTCACAGATATAAGTTCCTTACACAATGCAGATGACGCTGCCGCTCTATATAACACCACAATAGCTGTAGCTTTGGAATCTGCTGCCCCACTTACACATACAAAAGCTCGCAAAATCAACAGACAGCCCTGGCACACCAGCCGGGCCAAAGAACTGAGGCGAGCTTCCAGGGCTGCTGAGCGCAGATGGAGAAGATCCCACTCCAATGAGCACTTCATCGCATTCAAACAGTCCCTCACTACTTTCAAGACCACACTCGCCACAGCTAAACAAACCTACTTCTCATCTCCTCCCTGTCTCACAACCCTAAACAGTTATTCAACACCTTCAATTCTCTCCTCCATCCCCCAGCACCTCCTCCCTCCCCACTCATCTCAGCTTAAGACTTTGCCTCATTTTTCAAGCAGAAGATTGATAACATCAGAGACAGTTTTGGTCAACAACCCCCAGAGCCCTTCCTCCCGACTTCCCAGCCCTCCGCCTCCAAAACCAACTTCTCCACCATTACAGAAGATCAACTCTCCACTCTACTCTCAAGATCGCATCTCACCACCTGTGCACTTGAACCGCTCCCATCCCACTTCATCCCAAACCTCACCAGTCTTCATCCCAACCCTAACCCATCTCTTCAACAACCTATCACTAACTGGTGTTTCCCCCCAAGGTTTAAACAAGCCTCCATCACACCTATCCTCAAAAAGCCTTCTCTTGACCCATCCTCTGTATCTAGCCCTATACCACTTCTCCCCTATGAATCCAAACTACTGGAACAACACGTCTACCTTGAATTGTCCTCCCATCTCTCTTGCTCCCTCTTTGACCGCTTACAATCTGGCTTCCGGTCACACCATTCCACTGAAACTGTCCTAACTAAGGTCACCAATGACCTCTTAACCTCCAAGAGCAAGCGACACTACTCTGTCGTCCTCCTCCTCGACCTGTCAGCTGCCTTTGACAGATTGGACCATTCCCTATTATTACAGGCCCACTCATCCCTTGGCATCACAGACTTGGCCCTATCCTGGATCTCATCATACCTAACAGACCGGACATTCAGCGTCTCCCACTCACACACCACCTCCTCACCTCGCCCACTATCTGTCGGAGTCCCACAAGGTTCAGTCCTAGGGCCCCTGCTCTTCTCCATTTACACCTTTGGCCTGGGACAGCTCATAGAATCTCATAGCTTTCAGTATCACCTCTATGCTGATGACACACAGATCTACATCTCTGGCCCAGATATCACCTCCCTACTAACCAGAATCCCTCAATGTCTGTCCACTATTTCATCCTTCTTCTCCGCTAGATTTCTGAAACTTAGCATGGACAAAACGGAATTCATCATCTTTCCCCCATCTCACGCGACCCCCCCACCCCCAACGAACCTATCCATTACAGTAAATGGCTGCCCACTCTCCCCAGTCCCACAAGCTCGCTGCCTCGGGGTAATCCTTGACGCTGATCTCGCCTTCAAACCACATATCCAAGCCCTTTCCACTTCCTGCCGCCTTCAACTCAAAAATATTTCACGAATCTGTACATTCCTCAACCAAGAATCTGCAGAAACCCTAGTGCATGCCCTCATCATCTCTCGCCTTCACTACTGCAACCTCCTGCTCTGTGGCCTCCCCTCTAACACTCGCACCTCTCCAATCTATTCTAAACTCTGCTGCCCGACTAATCCACCTGTTCCCCGGCCTCTCCCCTCTGTCAATCCCTTCACTGGCTCCCCATTGCCCAGAGACTCCAGTACAAGACCCTAACCATGACATACAAAGCCATCCACAACCTGTCTCCTCCATACATCTGTGACCTCGTCTCCCGGTACTTACCTACACGCAACCTCCGATCCTCACAAGATCTCCTCTATTCCCCTCTTATCTCCTCTTCCCACAATCGTATACAAGATTTCTCTCACGTATCACCTTACTCTGGAACCCTCTACTACAACACATCAGACTTTCGCCTACCATTGTAACCTTCAAAAAGAGCCTGAAGACCCACCTCTTCCGACAAGCCTACAACCTGCAGTAACCACCGATCGAGCAAACCGCTGCATGACCAGCTCTATCCTCGCCTACTGTATTCTCACCCATCCCTTGTAGATTGTGAGCCTTCGCGGGCAGGGTCCTCTCTCCTCCTGTACCAGTTATGACTTGTATTGTTTAACCCCTTAACGACCGCCGATACGCCTTTTAACGGCGGCCGCTAAGGGTACTTAAACCACAAAAGTAAAGTAAAGAAAAAGTAAATAGCGCCCCCCAGAGTCAGATTTTCTCTGGGGGCTCGGTTGCC
The DNA here is from genome assembly GCF_032444005.1 of Ranitomeya imitator. Classification (NCBI taxonomy): domain Eukaryota; kingdom Metazoa; phylum Chordata; class Amphibia; order Anura; family Dendrobatidae; genus Ranitomeya; species Ranitomeya imitator. Next base: position 734,079,762 of record NC_091284.1, on the reverse strand, counting down.
GGGGGTAGCCGAGACCCCAGAGAACATGATTCGGGGGTTTTTTTACCGACCCCGCTTTTGCGATCGCCGGTAATTAACAGTTTACCGGCGATAGCAAAAAAAAAAAAAAAAGCAAAGTGTAATTCTCTGTCCTCTGATGTGATCGCACATCAGAGGACAGAGAAATAGGGGGATTCGGGGACCCTATCATACTCACCTGGGTCCTCCTGCTGCTGCTCCTGGCCGCTGGCGTCTTCTAGGGAAAAGAAAATGGCGGGCGCATGCGCAGTGCGCCCGCCGTCTGTCTCCATCTGCCGGCCGGCAGGAGAAGAGCAGTTGGGGTAAAATTAGGGTTAGGGCTAAATTTAGGGTTGGGGCTAAATTTAGGGTTAGGGTTGGCTTCTAAATTTAGGGTTAGGGTTGGGGCTAAATTTAGGATTAGGGTTGGCGCTAAATTTAGGGTTAGGCTTCTTTCACACTTACGTCGGTACAGGGCCGTCGCAATGTGTCGGCCCGACATACCGACGCACGTTGTGAAAATTGTGCACAACGTGGGCAGCGGATGTAGTTTTTCAACGCATCCGCTGCACAATCTATGTCCTGGGGAGGAGGGGGCGGAGTTACGGCCACGCATGCGCGGTAAGAAATGGCGGATGCGAGGTACAAAAAAACGTTACATTGAACTTTTTTTGTGCTGACGGTCCGCCAAAACATAACTGATCCAGTGCACAACGGACGCGACGTGTGGCCATCCGTCACGATCCGTCGGCAATACAAGTCTATGGGAAAAAAACGCATCCTGCGGGCACATTTGCAGGATCCGTTTCTTGTCCAAAACGACGGATTGCGACGGATGCCGAACGACGCAAGTGTGAAAGTAGCCTTAGGGTTGGGGCTAAAGTTAGGGTTAGAGTTGGGATTAGGGTTAGGGTTGGCATTAGGGTTATGCTTGGGATTAGGGTTAGGTTTGGGATTAGGGTTAAGGTTAGGGTTGTGATTAGGGGTATATTGGGATTAGGGTTAGGGTTGAGATTAGGATTAGGGGTGTGTTGGATTTAGGGTTTTGATTAGGCTTATGGTTAGGGTTGACATTAGGGTTGTTTTGGGGTAAGGGTTGTGATTATCATTAGGGTTAGTGATTAGGATTATGGATCAGGTTGGGATTAGGGTTAGGGGTGTGTTGGGGTTAGGGTTGGAGCTAGAATTGGGGGGTTTCCACTGTTTAGGTACATCAGGGGGTCTCCAAACACGTCAGCCAATTTTGCGCTCATAAAGTCAAATGGTGCTCCCTCCCTTCTGAGCTCTGCCGTGCACCCAAACAGTGGTTTACCCCCACATATGGGGTATTGGCGTATTCAGGAGAAATTGCATAACAAAATTTATGGTTACATTTCTGTTTTTACACATGTGAAAATAAAAAAAATGGTTCTGAATTAAGATGTTTGCAAAAAAAAGTTAAATGTTCATTTTTTCCTTCCACATTGTTTCAGTTCCTGTGAAGCACGTAAAGGGTTAATAAACTTCTTGAATGTGGTTTTGAGAACCTTGAGGGGTGTAGTTTTTAGAATGGTGTCACACTTCATTATTTTCTATCATGTAGACCCCTCAAAATGACTTCAAATGTGATGTGGTCCCTAAAAAAAAGGTGTTGTAAAAATGAGAAATTGCTGGTCAACTTTTAACCCTTAACTCCCTAACAAACAAAAAAATTTGTTTCCAAAATTGTGCTGATGTAAAGTATACATGTGGGAAATGTTATTTATTAACTATTTTTTGTGACATATCTCTCTGATTTAAGGGCATAAAAATACAAAATTTGAAAATTGCAAAATTTAAAAAATTTTCGCCATATTTCCGTTTTTTTCATAAATAATCGCAAGTAATATCGAAGAAATGTTACCACTGACATGAAGTACAATATGTCACGAAAAAACAATCTCAGAATCAGCGGGATCCGTTGAAGCGTTCCAGAGTTATAACCTCATAAAGTGACAGTGGTGAGAATTGTAAAAATTGGCTCGGTCATTAAGTACCAAATTGGCTCTGTCACTAAGGGGTTAAGATTATTGTACTTGTTTTTATTATGTATACCCCTCACATTTAAATGGAATAAATGGCGCTATAACAATGTACTGAGCATTTCAATGTGGATCCATGTGGTCTTTCTAAAGACAGCCAGGCCAGCAGACGAGAGCGCCCACTGACCCTTGTGTCTCCACCACCTCTATCTGTTTTTGACAGATCCCTTCACTTTAATGGGTGACTTTTATCCACAAATCAGATCAAAAACGGATATGGGGTTTAACTAGTCGTGCAGGAAGAGAAAAGTATCTATATGCCTGTGAAATTGGAGGCGCTCAGGTAAGATGAGCCCAGCAGCAGTGCAGAGATGCCCCTCTACCTCCATTCAACTAGGAAGCTGTATACTTCCATCATCTTATGTACGTGGGATTCGGTGCTTTTGGCATGCAATAAAGGCTTATACACGAGTATTACAGCTCTGTACAGAATTAGACTTGTACATTACCAACATCTGTCATAGATTTCATTACACTGATTTATTCTATTAGACCATACAAAACTGATATTTTTGGGGGAAGAAGTGCTCTCTGTATTTAAACATTGAACCATGTTATCAATACAAAGGAGACAATCTTAAAATGCACCAGATTTATCATAATGGCTCATGCTATTTCATGCATTTGATGCATCTTTGGACTAAACATATAAACATACACCACCTATTAGTGATCTTATATTGTGCCAGGACTTTATCAAAATATTGGTGCATTGTCACATTCCGATCTTGCCTTTTTCTGTTAAACCATGCTCTATTATTGGAGAATGCATAGAAAGCGTCTAAAACAAATGAATGGGATTAAATACAGTTTACTGTTGCAATTAGCAAGATATATCTCCCTCACTGTTAGGGCGCATCCAGACGTCTGAGATCAGACCTCAATTCACGGTCTGGCCGCAGGTCTACCAACCTGAGGGTGACCGCTTCATATATTTCTATGACGCGGTCACACTTGGGCCGGGAGAGCTGTGGCCTGTCTATGCACTGTGGTCCGATCTCAGACTCCTTTGTATGAAAGTCTGAATTCATCCTTGGCTTCCTGGGGAAAATCTCATTTTCCTGACAATATCCATCTAATGGTTCCAGTGTTGATGGTAGGGAGTGGCGGAATGATTCCATATATTGTGCAAACCAGCTCATAAGAATCGCGCACGAGAATCGGCCTCCCGCTAGCACTGGACACAGACGAATGTTCTGGATAAAGAAACAGGATGACTTTTTTTAAATTCTTTTTTCTCTAATGCAGATTTTGTTAAGTCACTTTCCTTCTTTGTTTTTTTGGTATTATTTGCTGTTTTTGTTGCCATATTCTTCAAAATAGCCCATTGTGCTTCATGAACTCAGCACCAAGTCAAACATTTTTTTTTTTTATCTTGAACTGTTTTTGTGATTTTTGACAACAAAAATTTGTACATTTCATGCAAAAAATAAACAAGTGCAAAAATTGATCTAAAATGCTGGAATACTAAAAAATACATCAAGGGGGGACTGGAGTACACTTGCATCAATTTTTATGTCAATTTATGAATGGGGGGAAAACATCTAGAATGGCTAAACTCTGCCCATAAGTGGAAAACGAAAAAACAAACAAAACAGGCTAGCGCATATAAAGTACATTTAAAAAAATAGAATAATGAATTAAGTGGAAGCAAAAGTAGACAAAAAACTGACGCAAAGGCAATGATAGATCTGGGACTTAATGTCTAGGAAAGACTATTAATCAAAGTGTGGGCCATAGGCACCATGGTTCTCCAGCTGTCAGAAAACTCTGTAGTTTAGCACACTGGGTAATGGCTGCTGTATAAACTAGCATTAATTATACACCAGACTGATAAACTAGCTATAGGGCTGAAGACTTATTGCCACAATCTCTGCAAATGGAGGAGATCCTTGTGGAACAGATGTGATGATAGTGGAAAGTCGCAGTTTCTTTGTGCTGATAATCACAGATTGAAGTCTAACCTCTGGCCTGTATAGCAGAGATAGAAGCCAAAAACCCATCAATTTGGCATGAGCTCAGCACCATTAGCGGCAAACTTCTCCAAAACCCCTTACAAACAGATGCAGTCATTTAGGTTTGCATTATCCCATCATCTTCTCTTTTTTTGGCCCTTAATGCAATTGATGTAAATCATTTACCGCATGTGCATCAGAAGAAAATGCCAGTGGGCCCGAACTGTCCATTTAGATGAATTTAAATATTTAGTACAGGAGTGTTCGAGAGCGCAGCCAGATCCAACATCTGACGTATTCCTCTGCATCGCTTAAGGAACATTTCTCTCAAATCAAACCATGACCTGGAAATTAAAGTCATTCTCTCGTGTCACTTTTGAATAAGATTTCTGCTCTGGTTTCAAAGAGAACAACCATTTTAGGGTCTATATGGGTCGGTACCCAGCTGTCTGGGCTGTGATTGGCATGTATGTTAGGTCTTCTTTATACCTCTGTACAGCAACCGTGCCAAAATATAATAGACCATGATGGGGTCAGTCTATCCGAAGAAAGAAAAACCCATAGCACTCCAACAAATGCAATAGATTCAAATGCAATTTCCACAAAAAAACTGCGACATTTCGACTCCACGAGAGTTTTTCCTCAAGCAAATACAGAGTTGAAATTAGTTTTTTTTTTAAATTGCATTTGATTAGTAAAGAGGACTTTTTTTAATTGACATTTATCGGAGTGCTGCAGTTTTTCTCTTCGCCACGACAGCACCCACTGAGGGGATCCGCCCCTAGGAACAGGAAACTCTACGGAGAGATAAAAGGGGCGGTCCCCCTCGCTCCCACAGTTTGGTTTCCTGTTCCTACGGGAAGATCACCGGAGAAGAGGATGCCCAACCTGGATGCCGCTTGCGCAGTTTACCTGTGAGGACGGCAAGGGCTCCAGAGCTGGATGCAGCGTTGGGGGTCCTGGCTCAGTTCCCCCCTCTGCTGGCAGACACTGTGAGGCCAGGACGGGCGGTTGCTGGCTCACGGAGATTCATTCGGCTGGTCTGCAGGGAGCAAGCGCCGGTAAGGAGCGTCGCGCCGTCCTCGGTGGACGCTCAGGCAGCGTTGAGCCCCGTGTGTGCCCCCGGAAGTGCAGGTAAGCTTCCGGGGTGATGCAGGAGAGAAGGCGCCTGCGCTGATGCCGGTGGCAGCGCAGGCGCATACAGTATGGCCGCGACCCGGAAGTGGTTAGCACTTCCGGGTTCAACAGGAAGAAGATGGCGGCCCCCATGTGAAAAGGGCGCCGGCGCTGACAATCCGGCATCCAATATGGATTCTGTGAAGGAGCCTGTGATGCCTTCCGTGGAAGTCACCGCTATCACCCCACGCAGCCATACCAGCAGCAGCCGCTCTAGACAGAGCGGATCTTCTAGGAAGAAGTCGGACAGACCCATTCCTCCACCTATGCCTCAGTCTCCTCCTCAGCCGGTACCTTGACAGACAGCTTCACTGGGTGAGTGTGCATCTACCCCACTAAGCTGATTATTGTCCCCTCTCCCTCAATACACCTTAGGCAAAAAGAACGGAAAAAAGGAAACACAAACAGTGTGCATTATGTCTCCATCCCCTTCCGGATAGTCACACTAAGAGGCTTTGTAAATCATGTATTGATACTATCTTATGGGAGGAAGCCTCAGTTAAATCAGAAGACATCAGAATCATGATTAGGGAAGAATTACGAGCCCTGCATAGTTCTGACAAGGAGCCACGTACTAAGGAAAAAAGGGGATACGTTTCCCCTATATCTGACCAGTCTTCTGATATAGAGGATGCAGACTCTGACAAATCCCAAGAATTTGTTTCCTCAGACGAGGGTCAAGATACATGCTTTCCCACGGATAGTATTGATAACCTTGTGCAGTCCGTTTGTAACACCATGGGCATCGAGGATTCTAAGGTCCCTAGAACACAGCAAGACATAATGTTTGCTGGTCTATCCGAAAGGAAAAGGCCCTCCTTTCCGGTAACAGCAGCAGTGAAAAATTTAATCAAAAAGGAGTGGGAAAGCCCCGGGGCAAAGGGGGTTACCACCATCTTCAAAAAGGCGTTATCCCTTCAATGATGAAGAGTTTTCAACATGGTCAAAAGCCCCGAAGGTAGACGCGGCAGTGGCGTCCACATCCAAAAAATCCTTGCTGCCTGTGGAGGATTCAGGCTCGTTACAAGATCCACTAGACCGTAAAGCCGACTCGCTTTTAAAAAGAGCCTGGGAGACTTCTACAGGGGCTTTTAGACCGGCTATTTCGGCTACATGCACCGCTAGGTCCATGCTAGTCTGGCTAAGTGACTTGGAGGAAGGGCTGAAAGGAGGTCTCTCTCGAGACAAATTGTTATCCTCTATACCCCTAATTAGGGGTGCTACAGCCTTCCTGGCGGACTCATCTGCTGATTACATACGCCTGGCCGTCAAGTCGGCACGACTGACGAATGCAGCACGTAGGGCCCTGTGGCTTAAGGGCTGGAGGGGTGATCCCCAAACAAAATCCAAATTGTGTGGCCTCCCATGTCAGGGTGAGTACCTGTTTGGTACTAAACTGGACGAGATTCTAACCAAAGCGGGAGAGAGAAAAAAGGGCTTCCCTAATAATAATAATAATAATTACCTTCCATTCTATAGGAGAGCGTTCCGAAAGCCCGCATTTAATAAAAGGAAGGATTTTAAGAACCAAGACCGCTGGGCCACAAGAGACACAAAACAAAGAGGTGCATTCTTTGGGAAGCACCCTTTCAAAGTTGAAGACAACCCCCGTTAGAACAGATCTGCCTGTGGGAGGCAGACTGTCCTCCTTCTCAAATCAGTGGCGTGCGATAACATCAAATGTTTGGGCAAATAGCCTCATCACCTCTGGCTTAAGATTAAAATTTTCCCGAGTCCCTCCGGACTCATTTCTATTGACTTCATTAAAGTCTCAATTGCAACAGGAGGCATTGGAGCAGGAGGTAATCCAAGGGAGTCTTGGTGGAGGTTCCATTCCTTCAGGAGGGAAAGGGATTCTATTCCCCGTTATTTTTGATTCCAAAACCGGATGGATCATTCAGAACCATTATAAACCTTAAAAAGTTGAACATCTTCTTAGAAAATCAAACTTTTAAAATGGAATCTATCCGGTCCACCATAAAACTCCTGTTTTCCCATTGCTTTATGACGGTTCTTGACCTTAAAGATGCGCATTACCATCTACCAATCTATATAAAACATCAACAATATCTCCGTGTGGCGATTGTATTGAATGGGTGTATCCGGCACTTTCAGTATGCCGCAATGCCTTTTGGACTATCTATAGCTCCAAGAGTGTTCACTAAATTAATGGTGGAGGTAAATTCATACCTAAGGTTAAAAGACACCCTCGTAATTCCATACCTAGACGACATCTTGGTAGTAGGAAATTTTCCTTCACAATGTCAACAACGATTGTATGATATGATTTCATCTCTACAAGGATTAGGGTGGTTAATAAACTGGGAAAAATCTAGGCTATTCCCAACAACTCGGCAAATTTTTCTGGGGATTATATTAGATTCTACAAGCCAGAGATGTTTCCTTCCGGAAACTAAACAAATAACGGTTGGAAATAAGGTTCAGTCTGTATTAGATAAACCCTTAATTTCTTTGAGAGAAGGCATGTCCCTTCTTGGCTCCTTCATGTCATGTATCCCAGCGGTTCCATGGGCCCAATTCCATTCGAGGCGTTTACAGTATGCAATTTTACATGAAGAGGTAAAATCACAAGGTCGTTTAGATGTTAAAATTTCCCTTTCTGGTGAAGTAGTCCAATCTCTGAACTGGTGGCTAGAACCAAAAAACTTGGTTAGTGGGGTAGTTAAACCCTCAAACACAATATATACGGATGCCAATCCTAGTGGCTGGGGAGCACATTTAAGAGACCACCTAGTCCAAGGACTGTGGTCAGTTACGGAGTCAGACGACTCTTCTAATATAAGAGCTAAAAGCTATCTATCATGCTCTATGTGAATTCCTTCCGCAGCTACACGGGACACATACCAGAATTCTGTCAGACAACATGACATCAGTGGCTTATATCAATCATCAAGGAGGAACAAGATCAGGAACTCTCATGTCTATAGCCGAAGACATTCTAACTATAGCCGAAGAACATCTTCTGTCCCTGTCAGCGCTACATGTCAGAGGAGTGGACAACTCAAAAGCGGACTTCCTCAGTCGTCATACCCTCCACCAAGGGGAGCGGGTTCTAAATCATCAAATTTTCAAAATGATAACCGTGAAATGGGGTGTACCCGATATAGATCTCTTCGCTACAAGAGACAACAGGCAGTTAAAAAGATTCTCTTCAATGTTCCGGGCCGACAATCCCGATATTCTCGATGCCCTTCAGGTTCCATGGACATTTCAGAAAGCATACGCTTTTCCTCCTCTGATTCTTCTTCCAACAGTAATCAGGAAGATAAGGGAGGATCGAGCAAATATAATCCTGATTGCCCCATTTTGGCCAAAGAGACCATGGTTTTCCCTGCTCAGGGCCATGTCCATCTCGGATCCGTGGATTCTCCCAGAGGATCAGGATCTTCTCTTCCAGGGGCCCTTCAACCACCCTCATGTGAAGGGTCTACGGTTGACAGCCTGGAATTTGAGAGGCAGCTGTTAAAACTAAGAGGCTTCTCTGATAAAGTAATTAATACCTTATTGGCAAGTAGAAAGAAATCCACTACTGCCATATATGTGAGAGTGTGGAAGAAATTTCTAAATCTCCATCCATCGGCCTTATCAAATGAAATTCCCGTCTCTACTATTCTAGAGTTTCTTCAGAAAGGACGTGATTTAGGCCTTTCAGTTAGTACTCTAAAAGTACAAGTTTCTGCTCTAGGGGCCCTGTATAGTCACAATGTTGCGGGTAATAGGTGGATAGCCAGATTTATTTCAGCCTGCCAGAGATCAGAACCAGTTCAGATTCCCCAGATACCTCCTTGGGATATTAATTTGGTCCTGGAAGCCTTGACAGGTCACCCGTTTGAGCCTCTAGACTCAGCTCACATTAAATGTATTTCCCTTAAGACTGCTCTTCTTGTCGCGCTGGTGTCGGCAAGAAGGGTAAGTGACATACAGGCACTATCAGTAGATCCTCCCTTTATGTCAATATTTCCAGATAGAATTGTCTTGAAAACAGACCCTTCCTACCTACCTAAAATGTGTACTAAATTTCATAGGTCTCAAGAAATCCTTCTTCCTATAATAACCCTACAAATCAGGAGGAAGAAAAGTACCATACTTTAGATGTGAGAAGGGCTATAATAGCTTATCTAGACAGGACTTGCGCCTGGAGGAAGAGCAGGGCTCTCTTTGTCTCCTTCCAGGGTCAAAGGAAAGGATCTGGTGTTACAAAAGGCACATTATCCCGATGGATTCGGGAGGCAATATACCTGGCCTATTTGTCTAAAGGGGAGAATCCACCTGAGGCTGTGAAGGCACATTCCACCCAGGCGATAGCATCATCCTGGGCTGAGCGAGCAGAGGTTCCTATAGAACTCATATGTAAGGCCGCAACCTGGTCTTCTCCTTCTACCTTCTATAGACACTATAGATTAGATCTATCTGCCTCCACTGACTTGTGTTTCGGTAGATCAGTTCTTAATACGATAATCCCCCCCAAATAACTATCTCTGAAAGTCTCTCAGTGGGTGCTGTCGTGGCGAAGAGAAAACACCGGATTACGTACCGGTAATGCTCTTTTATAGAGCCACGACAGCACCCCTTCACTTCCCTCCCATTTACATATATTAGTTTACATATGAGCACTGTTAAGGGTGGTGGATTCTTGTAATTATACGTAGTTAAGTTATAATAAATGATGATATAGAATTACCTACTAAAACTGGTGGGCGGTTCCTCGCAATCTCTGTAACCCAAACTGTGGGAGCGAGAGGGACCGCCCCTTTTATCTCTCCGTAGGGTTTCCTGTTCCTAGGGGCGGATCCCCTCTCTCAGTGGGTGCTGTCGTGGCTCTATAAAAGAGCATTACCGGTACGTAATCCGGTGTTTCCCTTTTGATGTATTGTTAGAGCATTGGACTGGAACTGGACAACGTGAGCGCCAGGGCTGTGGAGTCGGTAAGCCAAAGCTCCAACTCCTCAACTTCCCTGACTCCCCAGCACTGGTCAACTACTGAGCATGTGCATAAAGTGCAGCACAGATTCATCTCCACTAACAGCTGAGATCAGGAACAGACATTTATAGGACATTTCCTAACTTTACCAAATTATATGAAAACATTTACAGCACAGCCTGCATTTTACTACTGTACCTAAATTATATATTTTAGGAGTCGGTCCATTTTATACCGGCTCCACCAAAATGGACATAGACTGAAACTCTGCAGTCCTGGCGAGCACAACTATGGATGTATAACTTACAAGGTTAGAATTTATGTTGCAGTGCTGCATTTATTGTAGGTATCTTTATATTAAGTGTTAATATAAGTGTTTCAATCCAGTTTATTTTTGACTCGTAATGAAGATACATTTCATGACCTCAATGGAAAAGTGCAAATCACCAATGACCACTGTTGGGATTCACCAAAACGCAAGATACGGATGTGTGATTCGTCACTCCACAGAGCGTCATGTCAGCACCTACTCAACAATGAAGCTCCCAACACAAAGTTTTTATGCTGATGTTACTGGCAGAGGAGGTTTGGACTCTCACTGTATCAGCACAAAACGTCTCAGAACTCCGTGTCCCACTCTATCTTTACATTGTCTACCAAGTCATGGTTGAGTTGTCGCTAAAGGCTTCCACTTTCAGTAATACCACTTACAGTTGATCTTGGAATATTTAGAAGAGAAGAAATGTAATGAACTGACATTTTACAATGTTGGCATCCTATTACAGGACTGCAGTCAAATTCAGTGAGCTCTTTAGAATTAACTATTGTTTAGGACAAGAAGAAAAGGACATTGTGGTCGGAAGAGTAGAAGGAACAAGGCGAAGAGGAAGACCGGCAACCTGATGGCTTGATACTATCAAGATAATGGCAGAGAAGACCCTGGTGGACCTATCTAGGATTGAACAAGATCAATCTTCCGACAGACTGTTCATCCATCAAGACGCCATGGTTCAAGATTGAGCCGAAGGTAATTAAAAAAGAAAAAAAAAGAAAATTCTTTTGCAAATGTGGCAGTGGCACTGAATTCAAAACCTAAATTCAATAATTAAGAGGTACAGACCAATACTTCTTACAATTGGTAAATTGTAGAAAACCCTTTAAACGATATCTCGGCACCTTAGACTGCTTTCAGATAGCGGTCATCGGGTGCATTTTTTAAGCAGCTGCAACACTTGGATCTTCCATGGTTCCACTGTATAAATCATTTCTATACTCCTGGATACTCATTCTTTGCTCATCTCATTCTCTTTGAATTTTCTTATTATTGCTCATTTTTATAGAATGAGATTTTTGCATCACATGACCCCAGCGCTTAAGTAATACCATCAAAGTTTTTATTCTCTTAATATTTTGCACTCTAATTATATAGCACTGTGTACTTACAATTGCTCATTTTGTCTTTTTACCCAGTTAATTTTTCTTTTTTCAATAGGTCTATGACATCACGTGATAAAAACTTACTAGCTGAATCATTCTAAGCTCTATGTAGAAACAGGAGGTCAATTTTCCCTGAATGAGTCATCAGTCACTGCAAAAGTCTCTGGCAGGAGAGGGAGCATTGGGTCAGGATATGAGGAGGGGAATGATTCATGCAGGGAAAAGAGAGATTTCCTGTTTCTACATAGAGCAGAGAAAAGAGAAAAATGAACTGGGTAGAAAGGCAAAATAAGCAATTGTAAGCACGCAGTGCTATATAATATGATGACTGCAATATATTAAGAGGATACAAATTTTGATGTGTGTGCTTCATTAGGTGTGGAAGAAGAAATTACCTTTAAACTCAGAACTTTTATTATAGAGTAAATAATTAAAGACTGAAACTTAGGGGCTTTATACAACAGGTAGCCCCTGAAGAAAGATTACATTTTTACTTCCATCATTCCTGTTATGATTTATTTGCCAAAATGTCATCCTTCCGCCCAGTTCAAGATAAGATTTTTAAGCTAAAATGTCAAAACTTCTTATTCTTCAAAGATTTTATCTAACAATGTGTTGACTTATGGGGAAAAAGGAAACTATTATTCCGTAATGGAAGGAAGACTTCTCTAGAAATATTTTTTTCATACGGTCATTGCGCAAAAAACAAACTGGACAACAATATGATGTTCATTGCTTCTGGAGGCAGAGGTTAGAATTTCCAGAATGGCCAGAGAACAGGTGTTTGCTGGATATAGTTCTTATATGCTAGGTCCTCGCCCCATCTTTTCTTTGCTTGTGCCTCAAGAATGGGAATACCGCTGACATAGTTAAGTAGGAACCATACAAATAGTGGTGATAGGAGGCTCAGATACTGATAACCACTTAGCACTGATGAGGCAGACAGAAACAGGCCGCTCCACTGCAGGATCTCCCCCAGGTAGTTTGGATGACGGCTGTATGCCCACAGACCACTTCGGATAAATTTGCCCTATAGAAATTAAACAGATTCCAAAATGTCATGTTGCTTTAGTTTACTCGTTACTTGTCCAGCAACGCATAAGTATCAGAGCAAACTTTATATGTAGTAACCTACAAACGACATTGTGTGTAATACTCTAAACAATAAAATTAAAAATCACATACAATACACAATGGTAAAAATTCCATAAACCGGACTGGTGACCTACAGTCATGGCCAAAAGTATTGACACCCCTGCAATTCTGTCAGATAATACTCATTTTCTTCCTGAAAATGATTGCACACACAAATTATTTGGTATTATTATCTTCATTTAATTTGTCTTAAATGAAAAAACACAAAAGAGAATGAAGCAAAAAGCAAAATATTGATCATTTCACACAAAACTTCAAAAATGGGCCAGACAAAAGTATTGGCACCCTCAGCCTAATACTTGGTTGCACATCCTTTAGCCAAAAAACTACAACCAACCGCTTCCGGTAACCATCAATGAGTTTCTTACAATGCTCTGCTGGAATTTTAGACCATTCTTCTTTGGCAAACTGCTCAAGGTCCCTGATATTTGAAGGGTGCCTTCTCCAAACTGCCATTTTTAGATCTCTCCACAGGTGTTCTATGGGATTCAGGTCTGGACTCATTGCTGGCCACCTTAGAAGTCTCCAGTGCTTTCTCTCAAACCATTTTCTAGTGCTTTTTGAAGTGTGTTTTGGGTCATTGTCCTGCTGGAAGACCCATGACCTCTGAGGGAGACCCAGTTTTCTCACACTGGGCCCTACATTATGCTGTTTGTTGGTAGTCTTCAGACTTCATAATGCCATGCACACTGTCAAGCAGTCCAGTGCCAGAGGCAGCAAAGCAACCCCAAAACATCAGGGAACCTCCGCCATATTTGACTGTAGGGACCGTGTTCTTTTCTTTGAATGCCTCTTTTTTTCTCCTGTAAACTCTATGTTGATGCCTTTGCCCAAAAAGCTCTATTTTTGTCTCATCTGACCAGAGAACATTCTTCCAAAACGTTTTAGGCTTTTTCAGGTAAGTTTTGGCAAACTAAAGCCTGGCTTTTTTATGTCTCGAGGTAAGAAGTGGGGTTTTCCTGGGTCTCCTACCATACAGTCCCTTTTCATTTAGACGCCGACGGATAGTACGGGTTGACACTGTTGTACCCTTGGACTGCAGGGCAGCTTGAACTTGTTTGGATGTTAGTCGAGTTACTTTATCCAACATCCGCACAATCTTGCGTTGAAATCTGTTGTCAATTTTTCTTTTCCGTCCACATCTAGGGAGGTTAACCACAGTGCCATGGGCTTTAAACTTCTTGATGACACTGCGCACGGTAGACACAGGAACATTCAGGTCTTTGGAGATGGACTTGTAGCCTTGAGATTGCTCATGCTTCCTCACAATTTGGTTTCTCAAGTCCTCAGACAGTTCTTTGGTCTTCTTTCTTTTCTCCATGCTCAATGTGGTACACACAAGGACACAGGACAGAGGTTGAGTCAACTTTAATCCATGTCAACTGGCTGCAAGTGTGATTTAGTTATTGCCAACACCTGTTAGGTGCCACAGGTAAGTTACAGGTGCTGTTAATTACACAAATTAGAGAAGCATCACATAATTTTTCGAACAGTGCCAATACTTTTGTCCACCCCCTTTTTTATGTTTGGCGTGGAATTATATCCAATTTGGCTTTAGGAAAATTCTTTTTGTGTTTTTTCATTTAAGATAAAAAATGAAAATAATAATACCAAATAATGTGTTTGCAATCATTTTCAGGAAGAAAATGAGTATTATCTGACAGAATTGCAGGGGTGTCAATATTTTTGGCCATGACTGTATATGAGCCAGTTAAAGTAATTAGAATATAAGTGCAACAGCGATGCCTAAAGGATAAGAAACTGGCAGTAAAATGGCAAGTTAATAAACTATATAAAGCATAATGAACTTGTCCCACGCTGTTAATACATGAATTTAGCCACCAGCTGCACATAAATAACAATCCAGCAATACATAAAGTGCATCATGTTTTTTGGGCATTTAGATTGCATCAGGGTTTCGATGTACCACTGGGCCTTAAAGTGGTATACTTATGTTATGAAATTTCTTTAGACCGCATGAAAATAAGCAAGTTTCAGCAAAGAAATCAACCATCAGAGCCTGGCCAAGTATCCACAGTAGTTACAGTCCAGGCTGAATAGTTAACTCCTTAGATCCCAGTCAGCTTTCTCCAGACAATTATCTGAATCTGATGTCCTGCATAATCACAATCTCCTGGTCCCCACCATTGACAGTTGCCAGAACAATTCTAGTCACTGCTCTCCCTTTCCCAAGCCAGGCACTTGTTCAAAGACCCTTTTATTTCTATATGTACACTGCAGACCACCGAATGGCAGACAAGTTGTCTCCATAGCATAAGCTCAGTAGTAGAATGTCTGAAGCAGAACTGTCACTCAAGGAGTCCCTCCCCCCAGCAACCAGGAAGTAAGGAGGCTGCAGAGCTCCGTGTTGCTGAACACAACATGAGAATACCCCTTTAAACAGACTCCTCCATGAGCCCATCCTAACTTACAGTAATTGAATATGATTTAAAATTATTTATTGTTTCAGCTAACTTATATTCCAGCACTGTGTACCTGCAAACGGACGGTAAGTTGCATATAATGCACACAGTGCAGAGATGACTTCTAAGTCTCGTTCATCTACATGTAGCATATTTCTAGTTCGTGGGTACACAATGGCGGACCGATAGTGAGTAGAAATATTTTTAAAAATGACAAGATTCAAAATCAGATTTATAGAATTCAAATATTACTTTAATTTTGGGAGCAGGCGTTTCATATACACAGAAATAAAAAATATTTTGCTCCATTTTTTTCAACGGTTTAAAATGGTTTCCCTAATGAAGGCACCCTCTTTTATATAAAATGGCCATATCAGTCATCAATTGATTGTCATGGAGCTTTTCCTTTGAACCTATAGGAATCAGCTGAAATTGCCAGTTTCAGCCAATCATACATGTAGCAATAAATAATGCCCATAGATAGAGCCCCTGTTTCTATCTATTTGCACTGGCTTACAAAAAAAGAAGACCACAGAGTGTAAGACATCCCCCTATGACATCTACTTGTCGTAAACTGGCATATGGACCCTGGTCCTTTGAAAGGGGATTGTCAGAAAAACATTGCTTATTTTAGGAGAGCAGCCGTGAAGGTTCATCTGGGGTATATGCCCTGGGTGCTCAGCTCCAGAAAGTCCAACAATCTGCTGCCTCTTCCCAGGGTGATTAGAGACAGAGATTTTAAATATCATATTGGAGTTCTAGTTGTAATTGCCTTTAAGTAGTTAATGTGATTTGCTGTAGGGAAACCAAGCATCCCACATCACCTACTGCAATGAACATTGGATTATCAGGAGAATATGTCAACAATTATCTAATGCTACCTTTACCACTATTACATTGTAGATGTACATAGAGAGTCACTCAGACTATGGTTTAACATACACCATTATCCACTAATTCATAATAATTGATACTTGGCTTTTTACCTATTTTGTTACATTCCAAACTGTGTCATTTGTGTGTCAAGGTGTCAGGAGACCCCACTGCTGCACTCTGCCTGGTAACTTTAGAGCAAGGCATGTGTAATTTACTTTTGGCGTCTCTGCCTTGATACACATAGGTACAGAGTATACAGTATACTTGTTATACATCTGGCAGTGAATCTATATTATACTGACTAGTTTATCTATATACTGGATTGTCTTATCACATGATGTATTTGGTCTTACCTGCCCACTGTATCGCATGGCTGTCTTGTTTGCCCACCTGTTTAAACCCTGTCTATCCATACCTGTTCAATGATCAATAAAGATTTTTGTAATTGTACTTATGGACTATACGGTTGTGTCTTTTGGCTTATTCCACCCGGTTATAAGTTGAAACATCCGGATTCCACTCGTCCAACTTTTTAGGAGCAACATCGGAGGTATTTTTTATACGTTAATGTGAGCGAGCCCTTAACCCCTTCCCGACCTTTGACGCATACGCTGCGTCATGAAAGTCGGTGCCATTCCGACCCATGACGCAGCATATGCGTCATGGAAAGATCGCGTCCCTGCAGATCGGGTGAAAGGGTTAACTCCCATTTCACCCGATCTGCAGGGACAGGGGGAGTGGTAGTTTAGCCCAGGGGGGGTGGCTTCACCCCCTCGTGGCTACGATCGCTCTGATTGGCTGTTGAAAGTGAAACTGCCAATCAGAGCGATTTGTAATATTTCACCTAAAAAACTGGTGAAATATTACAATCCAGCCATGGCCGATGCTGCAATATCATCGGCCATGGCTGGAAACACTTATGTGCACCCACCCCACCCCTCCGATCGCCCCCCCAGCCCCCCGATCTGTGGTCCGCTCCCCTCGGTCCTGTGCTCCGCTCCCCCGTCCTCCTGTCCGCTTCCCCCGTGCACCAATCACACCCCCCGCGCTCCAATCAAACCCCCCGCACTCCGATCCCCCCCCCGCACACAGCGACCCCCCCCGTGCTCCGATCCACCCCCCCCAGCACAGCGATCCCTCACCCCGTGCTCCAATCCTCCCCCGTGCTCCAATCCTCCCTCCCGTGTTCCGATCCACCCCCCCCATGCTCTGATCCACCCCCCCGTGCTCCGACGCCCCCCCCCCCCGTGCCCTGATCTCCCCCCCCTTATACTTACCTAGCCGCCCGAGGTCCGTCCGTCTTCTTTCCTGGGCGCCGCCATCTTCCAAAATGGCGGGCGCATGTGCAGTGCGCCCGCCGAATCTGCCGACCGGCAGATTCGTTCCAGAGTGAATTTTGATCACTGAGATATAACCTATCTCAGTGATCAAAATAAAAAAAATAGTAAATGACCCCCCCCCTTTGTCACCCCCATAGATAGGGACAATAAAAAAATAAAGAATTTTTTTTTTTTCACTAAGGTTGGGGTAAGAACTAGGGTTAGGGTTAGGGCTAGGGTTAGGGCTAGGGTTAGGGCTAGGGTTAGGGCTAGGGTTAGGGCTAGGGTTAGGGTTAGGGTTAGGGTTAGGGGTAGGGGTAGGGTTTCGGTATGTGCACACGTATTCTGGTCCTATGCGGATTTTTCCGCTGCGGATTTGAAAAATCCACAGTGCTAAACCGCTGCCGATTTATCGTGGATTTACCGCGGTTTTTCTGCGCATTTCACTGCGGTTTTACAACTGCGATTTTCTATTGGAGCAGTTGTAAAACCGCTGCGGAATCCGCAGAAAGAAGTGACATGCTGCGGAATGTAAACCGCTGCGTTTCCGTGCAGTTTTTCCGCAGCATGTGTACAGCGATTTTTGGTTCCCATAGGTTCACATTGAACTGTAAACTCATGGGAAACTGCTGCGGATCCGCAGCATTTTCTGCAGCGTGTGCACATACCTTTAGAATTAGGCTATGTGCACACGGTGCGGATTTGGCTGAGGATCCGCAGCAGTGTTCCATCAGGTTTACAGTACCATGTAAACATATGGAAAACCAAATCCGCTGTGCCCATGGTGCAGAAAATACCGCGCGGGAACGCTGCGTTGTATTTTCCGCAGCATGCCAATTCTTTGTGCGGATTCCGCAGCGTTTTACACCTGTTCCTCAATAGGAATCCACAGGTGAAATCCGCACAAAAAACACTGGAAATCCACGGTAAATCCACAGGTAAAACGCAGTGCCTTTTACCCGCGGATTTTTCAAAAATGGTGCTGAAAAATCTCATACGAATCCGCAACGTTGGCACATAGCCTTAGGGTTGGGTTGGAATTAGGGTTGTGGTTAGGGTTAGGGGTGTGTTGGGGTTAGGGTTGTGGTTAGGGTTACGGCTACAGTTGGGATAAGGGTTAGGGGTGTGTTGGAGGTAGAATTGAGGGGTTTCCACTGTTTAGGCACTTCAGGGGGTCTCCAAACGCAACATGGCGCCACCATTGATTCCAGCCAATCTTGTATTCAAAAATTCAAATGGTGCTCTCTCACTTCCGAACCCCGACGTGTGCCCAAACAGTGGTTTACCCCCACATATGGGGTACCAGCATACTCAGGACAAACTGCGCAACAATTACTGGGGTCCAATTTCTCCTGTTACCCTTGAGAAAATAAAAAATTGCTTGCTAAAACATCATTTTTGAGGAAAGAAAAATGATTTTTTATTTTCACGGCTCTGCGTTGTAAACGTCTGTGAAGCACTTGGGGGTTCAAAGTGCTCACCGCATATCTAGATAAGTTCCTTGGGGGGTCTAGTTTCCAAAATGGGGTCACTTGTGGGGGGTTTCTACTGTTTAGGCACACCAGGGGCTCTGCAAACGCAACGTGACGCCCGCAGACCATTCCATCAAAGTCTGCATTTCAAAAGTCACTACTTCCCTTCTGAGCCCCCACGTGTGCCCAAACAGTGGTTTACCCCCACACATGGGGCATCAGCGTACTCAGGAGAAACTGGACAACAACTTTTGTGGTCCAATTTCTCCTGTAACCCTTGGGAAAATAAAAAATTCTGGGCTAAAAAATTAGTTTTGAGGAAAGAAAACGTATTTATTATTTTCACGGCTCTGCGTTATAAACTTCTGTAAAGCACTTGGGGGTTGAAAGTGCTCACCACACATCTAGATAAGTTCCTTTGGGGGTCTAGTTTCCAAAATGGGGTCACTTGTGGGGGGTTTCTACTGTTTAGGCACATCAGGGGCTCTGCAAACGCAACGTGACGCCCACAGAGCATTCCATCAAAGTCTGCATTTCAAAACGTCACTACTTCACTTCCGAGCCCCAGCATGTGCCTAAACAGTGGTTTACCCCCACATATGGGGTATCAGCGTACTCAGGAGAAACTGGACAACAACTTTTGGGGTCAAATTTCTCCTGTTACCCTTTGTAAAATAAAAAATTGCGGGCTAAAATTCATTTTTGAGAAAATAAATTTTTATTTTTTATTTTCATGGCTCTGCGTTATAAACTTCTGTGAAGCACTTGAGGGTTCAAAGTGCTCACTACACATCTAGATTAGTTCCTTTGGGGGTCTAGTTTCCAAAATGGGGTAATTTGTGGGGGATCTCCAATGTTTAGGCACACAGGGGCTCTCCAAACGCGACATGGTGTCCGCTAATGATTGGAGATAATTTTCCATTTAAAAAGCCAAATGGCGTGCCTTCCCTTCTGAGCCCTGCCGTGCGCCCAAACAGTGGTTTACCCCCACATATGGGGTATCTGCATACTCAGGACAAACTGAACAACAACATTTGTGGTCCAATTTCTCCTATTACCATTGGCAAAATAGGAAATTCCAGGCTAAAAAATCATTTTTGAGAAAATAAAAATTATTTTTAATTTTCATGGCTCTGCATTATAAACTTCTGTGAAGCACCTGGGGGTTTAAAGTGCTCAGTATGCATCTAGATAAGTTCCTTGGGGGGTCTAGTTTCCAAAATGGGGTCACTTGTGGGGGAGCTCCATTGCATAGGCACACAGGGGCTCTCCAAATGCGACATGGTGTCCGCTAACAATTGGAGCTAATTTTCCATTCAAAAAGTTAAAAGGCGCGCCTTCCCTTCCGAGCCCTGCCGTGTGCCCAAACAGTGGTTTACCCCCACATATGAGGTATCGGCGTACTCGGGAGAAATTGCTCAACAAATTTTAGGATCCATTTTATCCTATTGCCCATGTGAAAATGAAAAAATTGAGGCGAAAATAAATTTTTTGTGAAAAAAAGTACTTTTTCATTTTTACGGATCAATTTGTGAAGCACCTGAGGGTTTAAAGTGCTCACTAGGCATCTAGATAAGTTCCTTGGGGGGTTCAGTTTCCAAAATGGGGTCACTTGTGGGGGAGCTCCAATGTTTAAGCACACAGGGTCTCTCCAAACGCGACATGGTGTCCGCTAACGATGGAGATAATTTTTCATTCAAAAAGTCAAATGGCGCTCCTTCCCTTCCGAGCCTTACCATGTGCCCAAACAGTGGTTTACCCCCACATGTGAAGTATCGGTGTACTCAGGAGAAATTGCCAAACAAATTTTAGGATCCATTTTATCCTGTTGTCCATGTGAAAATGAAAAAATTGAGGCTAAAAGAATTTTTTTGTGAAAAAAAAGTACTTTTTCATTTTTACGGATCAATTTGTGAAGCACCTGGGGGTTTAAAGGGCTCACTATGCATCTAGATAAGTTCCTTGGGGCGTCTAGTTTCCAAAATGGGGTCACTTGTGGGGGAGCTCCAATTTTTAGGCACACGGGGGCTCTCCAAATGTGACATGGTGTCCGCTAAAGAGTGCAGCCAATTTTTCATTCAAAAAGTCAAATGGCGCTCCTTCCCTTCCAAGCCCTGCCGTGCGCCCAAACAGTGGTTTACCCCCACATATGAGGTATCAGCATACTCAGGACAAATTGGACAACAACTTACGTGGTTCAGTTTCTCCTTTTACCATTGGGAAAATAAAAAAATTGTTGCTGAAAAATCATTTTTGTGACTAAAAAGTTAAATGTTCATTTTTTCCTTCCATGTTGCTTCTGCTGCTGTGAAGCACCTGAAGGGTTAATAAACTTCTTGAATGTGGTTTTGTGCACCTTGAGGGGTGTAGTTTTTAGAATGGTGTCACTTTTGGGTATTTTCAGCCATATAGACTCCTCAAACTGACTTCAAATGTGAGGTGGTCCCTAAAAAAATGGTTTTGTAAATTTCGTTGTAAAAATGAGAAATCGCTGGTCAAATTTTAACCCTTATAACTTCCTAGCAAAAAAAAATTTTGTTTCCAAAATTGTGCTGATGTAAAGTAGACGTGTGGGAAATGTTATTTATTAACTATTTTGTGTCACATAACTCTCTGGTTTAACAGAATAAAAATTCAAAATGTGAAAATTGCGAAATTTTCAAAATTTTCGCCAAATTTCCGTTTTTATCACAAATAAACACAGAATTTATTGACCTAAATTTACCACTAACATGAAGCCCAATATGTCACGAAAAAACAATCTCAGAACCGCTAGGATCCATTGAAGCGTTCCTGAGTTATTACCTCATGAAGGGACACTGGTCAGAATTGCAAAAAACGGCAAGGTCTTTAAGGTCAAAATAGGCTGGGTCATGAAGGGGTTAAAGGGAACCGGTCACCTGAATTTGGTGGGAGCGGTTTTGGGTCACATGGGCAGAATTTACTACGGAGGACAGAGAATGAACTTCAATCCAATATTGCGGCCAGCATGCAGCCAGCGGGTAAGGAAAGGGTGAATCAAAAAACCCAAAAACTCCGCCCATATGACCAAAAACCGGTCCCGCCAAATTCAGGTGACAGGCTCCCTTTAAGGGCAGTACCCAAGTGAAGGAAATACGTTGGTAGAGATTTTTTTCTGGGGCAACAGCATAAGAACCACACAATGTACTGCCCTGGTTAGAGCGGGAAACAATAGAAGGGGCGCTGCAGGGCAGATAGATTGATTAAGTCTACCACTATGGACGGAAACCCTTGAAGTCTGACATCTCTATGGCTCGAATGGGTGAGATCTACACGTCTTTGTATAATTTATTCACTATGACACTTTATACTGCATTTGTCCTACTGTGGTTTCTAGTAGATTTAGTTTACCCTAGTTTGGGGTCTTTGTATTTATTACATATGCTTGATTGGGCTATCCTTGGGTTGATATGTTCCATCATGTATGTGCATCACTTCATGGGACTGGTCCTGTGCAGTATGGCTGATTGGGCTATTGTCGTGTATGATGACTTATTATTGATACCTAACCTAATGAGGGCAGAAAAGGAAAAACTAGCACCAGGTGATCTCCATAAAAATTCAAGTTTTGTCTTTTATTTAATCCATTGTTTGAAAAAGTTAAAAACATACATATCAGTCTCAAGGGGCAAACATCCTCCGCATGGCTGACGCGTTTCGGACTTTATGCCGCCCTTACTCATAGGCATCTAACCTAATGAGGTTGATGTTAAATCTTGTGTTAGATTGGGGTTATGGTATGAAATTTTATTGAAATTATTAAAAGTTCTATTTTAAGAAATCCTCTATGCTGTATTTTTCCCTCTATGCTCTATTATTTTGAATTTGAGCACTGCACCTGTTTTCAAATCTGCAGCATGTCATGTGATTTCAGCATTTTAGTAGCATTCCTTTCACCCATAGAAAGCAATGAGAAGTTGTAAAAAAAAACAGCAAACAGGTTTTGCTGTATTTTTTCAGCATTTTTGGTGAATAAAGCTAAATTTATTAAACATGTTGTGTAGACAAATCACACAAATCACGAGACATGCTGCCACGGCGGTTGAACATAGTATTCAAGCACGCTGAAGGCACTGTATTAGCACACGAGACCGCTCAGATAACCTCATCCGAGCACGCTCGCTCATCACTAATTAGTGACAAATAATTTTTACTGTTTGCTATAACTTGGAGGAGAATATATGGATTACACACACTTCTGCTGTGAAATTTCCATCCTAGCACATTCAAAATAAATGGTCAGGTCACTCAGTGATGAATATGTGGGACCAGGAATTCAGGACAACACTTACTGCATTATCGGGATCAGCTTTAAAACTCCACTTCTGCTGATCTGAAACTGCTTGTATGAGAAATCCCAGTGTCCACAAGGTCCAGCCTAGATAGTCCTTCAGCCCCAGAGGCTTGTTTCTTGTCTCAAGGTTTAACATTAAGGATGGAAGTAAAGTTACAAATATCCATATACCTGGGAAAAAATAAGACCGATGCTGGATAAAAAGCATAGAATAATAAAACTCTATATGTCACTGTGATGTCACTAATGAGTGAAATTGATTAATAATCATCACTCCCTGTCATCACCACTGGAATAAACAGTTCATAACAGACGAGATAAATATAGCGTCATATCTTAAACTACCTTGCATACATTAGTGGATAATGACCGAGTTCCTATAGCTTTAAAGCGATCTTCCACCCAATATACATTTCTCATCTGTTATCCTACCTGGTGCCCTGTATTTACCAGTAACTGCCTTCTCCCCCTAGATTGGCGCTCCGCTCCTCCGGCTCCCAAAATACCTAATGAAGTTGTATGGGGAGTTCAGTGGTAAGTCTGATCCAAAAAATGTCTTTCCGATGCCACAGCACAAAACTGGGGTAAATTGTGGGCACCAAATTTATCATTCCACAACCGTCAAATTTATAAAAAGCCATTTTCTATTTTTGGAAAACGATATATTTATGCATCATTTAAATATTTTCCCTTTAATAGAAACTGATCTGCAGTACCGGGACTGGCCACTACATAGTGGATGGAGTTGTACTATCCGTGTTGTTACCCTGGCCTTCAACCTTTCATTCCCTATATAGGGATCTGGAGTTACACAAGGGTTCCTGAGTTTGGTACACGTAGTGGCTGCTGGCCAATTGAACGGGGTGGTAGAGAATGGTCAGGAAGTTAAATCAATACAAGGAGGTCACGAACAGGGACATAACTGTCAGACAGCAGAGTAATCAAAACCATGGGCTAAGGTCAGAAACTGGAATCAAACTAACAAAGCGGAAGCAGAGAAACAGAAGGAGTGAACCAGATAGATAAAAATATAACTGGCACTGGAGGCAGGGACCTAGGGGTTTATATAGCATAAAGCCCCATTCTAGACTCACAGAAGATAAATAGAAACAGAAGGCGGGTCAGGGAGCTTCAATGAAACTTGTATGTGACTGAGGTTGAATTTGATAAGTCCACAGGAGGGTGCCGGTCCCTCTGGTAAACACAGCTTTAGTGTAGGAAAAAAGAGGATTCTTGTCGACACAGCAACCGGGTAAAATGCAAAAAAAAAAAAAAGTTTATTAAGCCACTTTAAGACATTTTAAAATAGAAAAGGATTAAAGAACACCTGACGCGTTTCTGGCATGATAGTTGCTCCCTTAGTCATAGGACTACGACTAAGTAATGTTGCACCAGAAACGCATCAGATGTTTTTTAATCTTTTCAACTAATGGCTTAATAAACTTTTTTTGGCATTTTATCTGGTCAGCATGCAGACAAGAATCCTCTTTTTTCCTATAAATAAAAACCCATGTTCAATAATTACCATATATACTCATAAGTCGACCTGAGTATAAGCCGAGGCACCTAATTTTACCTTGAAAAACTGGGAAAACGTATTGACTCGAGCATAAGCCGGGTATGCATTGTCCCCTAATCGCTATTCTTGTCTGCATGGTTCCTCATCCCCATCCTTGCCTGCATGGCTCCTTATTCCCATCCCTGTATGCATGGCTCCTTATTCCCATCCCTGTATGCATGGCTCCTTATTCCCATCCCTGTATGCATGGCTCCTTATTCCCATCCTTATGTGCAGGGTTCCTCTTCCCTGCGCGCCCTCGCAGCATCTTGTTCCGATGCCAGCAGCTCCTGCGACCGAGCGATCACGTGTCCCCGCTCATTAAAGTAATGAATATTCACCTCTCTCCATGCCTATGGGAGTGATATATAGATTACATATACATATATATATATATATATATATATATATATATATATATATATATATATATATATATACATGTATACATGTATATATATATATATATATATATATATATATATATATATATATATATATATATATATATATATATATATATATATATATATATATATATATATATATATATATATACATACATATACACCAAAAGTTTGGACACACCTTCCCATTTAAAGATTTTTCTGTATTTTCATGACTATGAAAATTGTACATTCACACTGAAGGCATCAAAACTGTGAATTGACTCATGTTGAATTATACACTTAACAAAAAAGTGTGAAACAACTGAAATTATGTCTTATATTCTAGGTTCTTCAAAGTAGCCACTTTTTGCTTTGATGACTGCTTTGCACACTCTTGGCATTCTCTTGATGAGCTTCAAGAGGTAGTCACCGGGAATGGTTTTCACTTCACAGGCATGCCCTGTCAGGTTTAATAAGTGGGATTTCTTGCCTTACAAATGGGGTTGGGACCATCAGTTGTGTTGTGCAGAAGTCTGGTGGATACACAGCTGATAGTCCTACTGAATAGACTGTTAGAATTTGTGTTATGGCAAGAAAAAAGCAGCTAAGTAAATAAAAACGAGTGGCCCTCATTACTTTACATTAAGAAATGAAGGTCAGTCAGTCTGAAAAATTGGGCAAAGTTTGAAAGCGTCCCCAAGTACAGTGGCAAAAACCATCAAGCACTGCAAAGAAACTGGCTCACATGAGGACCGCCCAGGAAAGGAAGACCAAGAGTCACCTCTGCTTCTGAGGATAGGTTTATCCGAGTCACCAGCCTCAGGAATCGCAGGTTAACAGCAGCTCTGATTAGAGACCAGATCAATGCCACACATAGTTCTAGCAGCAGACACTTCTCTACAACTGTTAAGAGGAGACTTTGTGCAGCAGGCCTTCATGGTAAAATAGCTGCTAGGAAACCACTGCTAAGGACAGGCAACAAGCAGAAGAGACTTGGTTGGGCTAAAGAACACAAGGAATGGACATTAGACCAGTGGAAATCTGTGCTTTGGTCTGATAAGTCCAAATTTGAGATCTTTGGTTCCAACCACCAGAAAAGGTGAACGGATGGACTCTACATGCCTGGTTCCCACCGTGAAGCATGGAGGAGGAGGTGTGATGGTGTGGGGGTGCTTTGCTGGTGACACTGTTGGGGATTTATTCAAAATTGAAGGCATACTGAACTAGCATGGCTACCACAGTATCTTGCAGCGGCATGCTATTCCATCCGGTTTGCGTTTAGTTGGACCATCATTTATTTTTCAACAATGACCCCAAACACACCTCCAGGCTGTGTAAGAGCTATTTAACCAAGAAGGAGAGTGATGGGGTGCTACGCCAGATGACCTGGCCTCCACAGTCACCAGACCTGAACCCAATCAAGATGGTTTGGGGTGAGCTGGACCGCAGAGTGACGGCAAAAGGGCCAACAAGTGCTAAGCATCTCTGGGAACTCCTTTAAGATTGTTGGAAGACCATTCCCGGTGACTACCTCTTGAAGCTCATCAAGAAAATGCCAAAAGTGTGCAAAGCAGTCATCAAAGCAAAAGGTGGCTACTTTGAAGAACCTAGAATATAAGACATAATTTCAGTTGTTTCACACTTTTTTGTATATAATTCCACATGTGTTAATTCATAGTTTTGATGCCTTCAGTGTGAATGTACAATTTTCATAGTCATGAAATACAGAAAAATCTTTAAATGAGGGGTGTCCAAACTTTTGGTCCGTACTGTACATATTTGTGTCTATGCGTATATGTCATGTGCAAAGTATTATACAGTGAGACACATGCGATTTATGTGATGACGCTGCATGGTGTACATGATAATTATTGGAGATGGACTGAACAGTAATTGGCATGTATTAGCGTGGAGTAAGATTTGTGGCAGGTCTCATGGAGGAGAACACCACTTGTCAGATGCTCCCGATTCATTAGGAGGCATGTTCCACTTAATGACTCAGGAGCGTCCAACTCTTACATGTCTCCTTATCAAGATCAGAGAGAACAATCGCCGATGTTGAGGAATTAGGGCCTAGGATTACAAAATTACATTCATTTCAAGCACATTGATATCTTCTTTGCAACTTCTCACCTTGCACTGTCCAGTATACGAAAAACATTCCAGGATTATCTCGCACTTTATCGAATCTCCTATCGTGCCCATCTCGGAGGATTCGTAGGAACAAAAACGTACCAAGACTGAAAAAAGTAAGAAATCAAATTAGTGACATAATATGCAATAAAATAAATTGTTCTCCAGAAAGATGGAAACTGTCTAGCACCACCTATAGGCCACTTATTTATGTATGTATGCTTGTACTCCCCATATTTTGTACATGTACTTACCGAACTGCCCATACTGTAACCAAACCCGTCTGGACTTGCTGGCGGAAAAACTTTGCTCCTCTCCATCTCAGGCTAAGATGTGACAGAAGTATAAATGTCCCGCTACCTGTTAATAAAGTTAGCCATAGAGTGAGAAAAATAGCACCACCACCTATGATCTTCCCCCGACATTCCTGTAATTCTGTGGCCTCTGTTTTTTAAAAGGAACCTGTCAGCAGGATTATGCACAGTAACCTACAGACATTGTCAGGTCGGCGCCGTTATACTGATTAAAATGATACCTTGGTTGATGAAATCCGTCTTGTGGTTGTTGTTTAATGGTGATGAGAAAATATACTCGTTACTTGAGATTTCCGAGTATTTTTTAGTGCTTGGAGATTTAGTTTTTCTTGCCGCAGCTGAATGATTTACATCTGTTAGCGGGCATAAGTACATGTGGGGGTTGCCTGGTTGCTAGGGAATCTCCACATGTATTCAAGCTGGCTATTAGCTGTAAATCATTCAGCTGAGGTGAGGAATCCGAAATCTCCGAGCACTAAAAAAAATACTCGGGAAATCTCGAGTAACGAGTATATTCGCTCATCACTATTGTTTAATCCTTATTTTCAGTTTTGAGTTAATGATATGTTCGTGCCCCGGGGCGGCCTGTGTGGGTCTTCATGTATGTATAGGTATTCATAATGCAGACAGCTGATAGGTCACTGATCCCTCACTGACCTGCCCCTTATACCAAAATACGAAAATGGTTGCACTCAATGGTGTTAAAGCACGTCAATGTGAAATACATGAAGTGAGAATAGCAAAATGGCTTTTGAAATTTAGGAAAAATACATGAGACGTTTAGCACAAAATTTGGCCGATTAGTGTGAGCCCATCAACCATCGTCAAGGTAATCTCATGGGTCCCTAATGGCCCACTATTTGGGTGCCACTGCCTGTCTTACATCCCTAGTGAAGGGTGTTATGCCCTGTGTTCCTGATGACATGGTGCCATTCCCCTGAGGAATCATTTTCTGAAGAAACACGTTGGGAGACACGCAGGGTCAGCCAAGGGTTAACTAGTCTGAAAGAGTTAGCTGTGGACTGCCCTTGTGGGCAAAAAAGTCTTTGGGTGCCAGGGTCGGTCTGTACAACAGGGACTGACGGGCAATAATCAGGACCTTCTTTGAACTGGCAAAAGGAACTATTGGTAGGACGGCCTGAACGCCAAAAATTGGCGAGACTGTTCCTTTACTTGCCTTTTCTTGTATAAACACTGAACTCTATTATATTATTGGTCTTAGAACCTGATATTTTGCAATTTATAATACAAGCGTGCTATACATACGACTGACATTATCGCCCCTCTAATTGTCCGACCACTGTCAGAATTACTCCTGGACAGGGATATATATTTGTTTGTTTTTAAGCATGCTTTGAGTGTCTACATGTTTATTGGGATTTTTACTATTTTTGTGACCAGCTGTTAGGTAGGCTGTTCCACAGATAAATAGTCATTGTTGTAAACCTAGTTTGTGTAAGAAAGTAGCTTTACATTTTGAAAACTCTATAATAACAGAGCAGCTCGGTGGTTAGCACTGTTGCTTTACAGCCCTGGGTTCAAATCCCACCATGAACAACATCTGCAAGGAGTTTGTAAGCAAATAAAATAAATCGTTCACACCACACCTATGATGGTCCAGGAATCTGAGATAAAAAAAAACTTAATAAAAACAGTTCCTTTTCACTAGAGAAGCACTCCCAACAAAAATTGTATTCACTAAATATGTGTAATAGTAAGGGTGCATTAAAATACTTAATATTCGCCATATTCCCAGGGCTGCTATGGTTGTTGCAATTCTGGTTCTCTTCCAACATTACGTGTGAATCAGAAATCACTTTTATGTTGTAAGTCTATGGAGCTTGAATCTCTAAAGTGTTACATATTACGCATAGCCCAATGTTACACACTTGTCAAACTGGCCTTACAGTTTGTTTCTGAAGAAAAAATATGGCGGTAGCACCACTGTAGAGCCAGTGAGCAGAATGTGCTTTACTACCAAGCTTCATGCACATGGCATTTCCAAGTAAGTGCCTTTAACCACTTCCCGAGATGACCATTTTCCATATTTGCGTTTTGTTTTGGTTTTTTTCCCCCAAGAGCCATAACTTTTTTTTTATTTTTCCGTCCACATAGACTAATGAGGGATTTTTTTTTTTTTTTTTTTTTTTGGGAACCATTCATTTTACCACATACTGTACTAGAAAGCAGGGGGAAAAAACTGGAAGTTTGGTGACATTCAAGAAAAAACAAAACGCAATTCTGACATTATCTTTTCGGGAACTGTTTTTGTGGCGTACATTATGTGTTAAAAATTACATGGCAATATAGTTCTCCTCTTCAGTATGATGTCCAGTTGTTGTTCATATAGCAGAGGAAAGTTGGAAAACTATTTTTGATTGTGTCGCTATTTTCTGAGACCCATAACATTTTCCTTTTTCAGCCCTTGGAGCTGTGTAAGGGCTTATTTTTTACGTGGCAAGATAATATATTTGTATTGATACCGTTTGGGTATAGACAAGACATTTTGACTGTTTGTTAGGCCGTCGTCACACTAGCAAGTTTTACGGACGTATGAGAGGCGCAGAAAATACGGATTGCACACTGTACAATGCTTCTCTATGCCCCTGCTCCTATCTGCCGTATTTTACTTATCCGTATTATACGGTCTTGTATGGCCGTAGAAAAACGCAGCATGCTGCGTTTGTCACCGTATTGCGCAAAAAAAGCCAATTAAAGTCAATGGGAGCGCAAAAAAATACGGATTACACACGGACCAACAGTGTGACTTGCGAGAAATATGGAGCGGTGTTCTATAGAACAGTCTGTCACTGTAAATTTGTTTACTGAAAACGATATCTTTAACTCTGTATGTAACCCCTTTCTCATGTACAGCACCATGGAATTAATGGTGCTATATAAATAATAATAATAATAATAATAATAATAATAATTAATAATAAATAGAAGAGCCGGCAATTCAGCGCGGTGTACAGTAAAACCACACTGACAGGTTAGAATAGAATAGGTAGAATAAATGTGTACACAGTATAGGGGTATAAATATACAGTCATGGCCAAAAGTATTCACACCCCTGCAATTCTGTCAGATAATGCTCAGTTTCTTCTTGAAAATGATTGCAAACACAAATTATTTGGTATTATTATCTTCATTTAATTTGTGTTAAATGAAAAAACACAAAAAGAATTGTCCTAAAGCCAAATTGGATATAATTCCACACCAAACATAAAAAAGGGGTTGGACAAAAGTATTGGCACTGTTTGAAAAATCATGTGATGCTTATCTAATTTGTGTAATTAACAGCACCTGTAACTTACCTGTGGCACCTATCAGATGTTGGCAATAACTAAATCACACTTGCAGTCAGTTGACATGGATTAAAGTTGACTCAACCTCTGTCCCGTGTCCTTGTGTGTACCACATTGAGCATGGAGAAAAGAAAGAAGACCAAAGAACTGTCTGAGGACTTCAGAAACCAAATTGTGAGGAAGCATGAGCAATCTCAAGGCTAAAAGTCCATCTCCAAAGACCTGAATGTTCCTGTGTCTACCGTGCGCAGTGTCATCAAGAAGTTTAAAGCCCATGGCACTGTGGCTAACCCCCCTAGATGTGGACGGAAAAGAAAAATTGACAAGAGATTTCAACGCAAGATTGTGCGGATGTTGGATAAACAACCCCGACTAACATCCAAACAAGTTCAAGCTGCCCTGCAGTCCGAGGGTACAACAGTGTCAACCCGTACTATCCGTCGGCATCTGAATGAAAAGGGACTGTATGGTAGGAGACCCAGGAAGACCCCACTTCTTACCCCAAGACATAAAAAGCCAGGCTGGAGTTTGCCAAAACTTACCTGAAAAGGCCTAAAACGTTTTGGTACAATGTTCTCTGGTCAGATGAGACAAAAGTAGAGCTTTTTGGGCAAAGGCATCAACAGAGTTTACAGGAGAAAAAAAGAAGCATTCAAAGAAAAGAACACGGTCGCTACAGTCAAACATGGCAGAGGTTCCCTGATGTTTTGGGGTTGCTTTGCTGCCTCTGGCATTGAACTGCTTGACCGCATTATGAAGTCTGAAGACTACTGTAATGTATAAGAATTAGATCTGTCGCTTTAAGAAAGCGAGGGCGGGAGTTGAGAGTGAGTTTCAGTTTCAGTTCTGGCCTGAGGAGGAAATCTTATGCTGCTGTTATGTTGTGTGCTGGAGGAAAAGAGGAGAATAAAATACAGTTAAAGCTTACTCTCTCTAAGGGCTTGTTTCCACATGCAAGAAACACGTCCGTGTCTCGCATGTGGAAACGAAGCTCTGGCGCCGGCACTCTGGAGCGGCGCGTGCGGCTCCATGTGTCTCTACGTGGCTGCACGCTCTGCTCTGGAGTGCTGGCGCCAGAGCTTCGTTTCCACATGCGAGACACGGACGTGTTCCTCGCAAGTGAAAACAAGCCCTTAAATTTCTTACATCGTGTGGACATTACAACTGGCGACGAGGATGGGATTGAATCACCTGCTACTGTGAATACTGACCCCTGCTTTACTGCTTCACACGCCAGCGCCACTGAGAGACTCCAACATGGCTGAATACTTGCACATGTTCCCACAGTTTGATATGACTGATGTCACTAATCTCTCTCATAACTGGAGAAAATGGTTAAATCGATTTGAGAATTTCCTGGAAGCAATAGATATAAAAGAGGAGAACAGAAAAAAAGCCGTGTTCCTGCATTGTGCGGGCACAGGAGTCTATGACATATACAGCACATTACCAGCAGCGGAGACAGACACGTACAGCAAATGCTCCAAAGCTCTCACTGACTACTTCAACCCTAAACAAAACATCAGATATGAAAGATACAAGTTCAGGATTGCTAAGCAGCTTCCAGAAGAATCCATAGACACCTATGTCACCCGGCTAAAAGAACTAGCACATGGGTGTTCATTTACTGACGTAGATGATGAAATCCTAACTCAAGTAATTGTCACCTGCTCGTCTAAGACCATAAGGCGTAAAGCTCTGCAGCAGGATCTCTCTCTGCATGATTTACTCAAGATGGCCCGTGCTATAGAGATAGCAGATCATCAGGCAAGTGCAATGGAGAGTGGGGATAATTTACATGTGCATAATCTCAAACATAACAGTGCACAAGGCAAGCAGGCCCCGCAACAGAAGAAATGTTATAGATGTGGACAAGATTTCCCTCACCACATGAACAAATGTCCAGCTATAGGACAAACTTGCAGTAAATGTGGAAAAGGGAACCATTTTGCAGTTGTCTGCAAATCAGCGCCCAACAAGTCTCCTCTGCCAATGACAAAGCCTGCAAATATAAAAATGGTAAATCAGGATATAGAAGAAATGTCTGTGGCTGAGAACTATGTGTTCACAACTTCTGTCACTGGCTCAGTGCAGTCTCCATGTATTACACTCACCATCTGCAACACGGATATCACCTTTACAATAGATACAGGAGCTTCGGTGGATATCATAGACAGCAATACTTATGAACAGTTGAAAACAAAGCCAGTCTTACAGCAAGTGCATACTAAAATCTTCCCATATGGATCTAAAACACCTCTAGTTACAATGGGACAATTTGATGCTGAACTTAGCTATAAAGAAAATAGGCAGAAAACCACTTTTCACACATTACAAGGATCCGGAGGCTGTCTTCTCAGCTATCACACTGCCTTGAAGCTAGGACTCATCCAGATTGTTCATACCATAACCGACCCTGCGGACCTGGATGTACAAGCCATGGTGAATAGTTTTCCCTCCCTATTTAGTGGATTAGGAAAATTAAAGGACTCTCAAGTGCATCTTCATGTGGATGACAGTGTTCGTCCAGTAGCCCTGGCTCACAGGCGTATTCCATTTCACCTGAGAAAGAAGGTAGAAAAGGAACTCCAATTACTGGATGATGGATGATGGATGATGATGTCATTGAAACTGTTTCTGGTCCCACTCCGTGGGTCTCTCCACTTGTGGTAGTTCCAAAACCAAAGACTCCAGAGCAGGTAAGACTGTGTGTTGACATGCACTTGCCCAACACTGCTATTCAAAGGGAAAGACACATCTCACCCACAATTAATGACATTATTAATTTATTAAATGGAGCAACTGTTTTTTCAAAGCTGAACCTCAATAAGGGCTATCATCAATTAGAATGGAGTCCAGAATCCAGATACTTAACAACATTTTCCACCCATGTGGGTCTCAGAAGATACAAAAGATTGACGTTTGGGGTCTGCTCAGCAGCAGAAATTTTTCAAGATACGATAAGGAGCGTCATTCAACATATTCCAAATACCTTTAATTACAGTGATGACATACTGGTTTTTGGGAAAACAAGCTGAACATAATCGTGCTCTATATGCTATCTTTGAATGTCTGCTCTCTGCTGGACTTACTTTAAACAAAGAAAAATGCGAATTTGATAAAAAATTCATTGGAGTTCTATGGTCACATTTTCTCGGCGGAAGGAGTACGACCTGATCCCAAGAAAGTGGAATCCATCAGAGCAGCTTCAATTCCACAGGATGCCAGTGAAGTGCGCTCTTTTCTTGGAATGGCAAGTTACTGTGCTAGATATATTCCAAATTTTTCGACAATCAGCACTCCATTAAGGGAACTTACATAAAAAAAAAAGTGCGTTTTTCAATGGTCCCAAGACTGTCAGGCCTCTTTTGAAACAATCAAAAACGAACTCTGCTCAACAACCACCATGGCCTATTTTGATCCAGCTCTTCGAACCGAACTGATTGTGGATGCTAGTCCCGTGGGACTGGGTGCAATTTTAGCACAATACAAGGATGACAATCAATGTCCCCACATCATTTCCTATGCAAGTAAAAGCTTAACAAGCACTGAAAGAAAGTATTCACAACCTGAAAAAGAAAGCTTGGCAGTCGTCTGGGGATGTGAACACTCACTTATTTATCTATGGCGCTCCCTTCACTATTGTCACAGATCATCAAGCTCTCCTTACAATTTTTGGAAATCCCCGAGCTAAAATGCCAGCACGGATTGAACGATGGGGTCTACGTCTACAGGACTATAATTACAAAATTGTTCACAAACCTGGAAAATACAGCAATCCGGCTGATAATCTCTCAAGACATCCCACGAATGATGATTTACCTGTGCATTCCTCCATTGAAGAATACATCCACTTTGTTGCAGCTCACGCCGTGCCAAAAGCACTTTCTGTTGATCAGTTTGTGAATACGACAACAAGTGACAAGACACTCTGTGCCTTAATACAAATTATCCAAAATAGAAGGTGGCATGAAATTCAAAAGAAAAAATTTCCTGAAGATGGGATTGATCTGAAAGAGTTAAAACTATTTTCAAATGTACGTGAGGAATTATCAGTCACTGAAGATCAACTCATCCTTCGTGGTACCAAACTGGTTGTACCTAAGGCCTTGCGCAACCTAGTCATACAGATAGCACATGAAGGTTATCTAGGAATTGTTGGCACAAAAAAGGGTTACTCAGAGAAAAAGTGTGGTTCCCAAATATGGATAAATTGGTGGAAGAGAAGATTGGACATTGCTCCACTTGTCAATTAATTACTCCATCATCAACTCTAGAGCCATTACAAATGTCTCCGTTACCCACTGCTGTATGGGAGGAAGTGGCAGTCGACATATATGGACCATTACCAAATGGCCAATACATTCTAGTAACAATTGATGAATATTCTAGATACCCTGTCATTTCATTCATCTCTTCAACGTCTGCTAATAGTGTCATACCAGAACTGGACGACATATTCTCTGTATATGGCATTCCAAGAGTGGTCAAAACAGATAATGGACCTCCATTCAATGGACATGTGTTTGCACAGTTTTCTGAATACTTGGGGTTCAGCCACAGAAAAATCACACCTTGCGGGCCGCAAGCTAATGGAATCGTAGAACGTTTCATGCGCACCATGGGGAAATGAATCAAGGCAGCTAGCCTGGAGCACACCCCACTGAAACAGTCACTATACAAATTCCTGCGCAATTACCGCAACACGCCACATTCCACCACTAATGCTGCGCCATCTCATCTAATGTTCAGCAGAACTCTTCGTACACGGATCCCTGATGTGACCAGTCATCCCTTACCAAATGACTCTTCAGTGCAATCAACGGATTTCTTTAACAAGCAAGCCATGAAACATTATGCAGACAGAAGGCGACGGGCACAGCCATGTGACATCAAAAGAGGTGATATGGTTGTTGTGCGTCAAAAATCAACCAACAAAACCTCAGCTGTATATAGTCCTGCAAAATATGTTACTAAGAGAAAAGGCAGTATGGTCACGGCTGAGCGAGACGGACACTCCATCACTCGAAATTCCTCACATTTTAAAATCATACCGCAGAACAATGGTAATGAACTCCCACCAGTGGAAGATTTGATACCCGACGGTGGAGAGGACCAACAAGAGGTGACTGATCCGTCAGCACTGGACACCCCCAATGAACCCAGACATTACCCTACACGGGAAAGAAGGGCTCCATCGAGACTTATTGAAGAGATATAGTTTAAAAAAAAAGGGGGAATAAGACAATACAGACATATGGTTTTTCTTGGACATTTTCGTATTGTTACATTGTATATACAGTGGGGCAAAAAAGTATTTAGTCAGTCAGCAATAGTGCAAGTTCCACCACTTAAAAAGATGAGAGGCGTCTGTAATTTACATCATAGGTAGACCTCAACTATGGGAGACAAACTGGGAAAAAAAAAATCCAGAAAATCACATTGTCTGTTTTTTTAACATTTTATTTGCATATTATGGTGGAAAATAAGTATTTGGTCAGAAACAAAATTTCATCTCAATACTTTGTAATATATCCTTTGTTGGCAATGACAGAGGTCAAACGTTTTCTGTAAGTCTTCACAAGGTTGCCACACACTGTTGTTGGTATGTTGGCCCATTCCTCCATGCAGATCTCCTCTAGAGCAGGGATGTTTTTGGCTTTTCGCTTGGCAACACGGACTTTCAACTCCCTCCAAAGGTTTTCTAGAGGGTTGAGATCTGGAGACTGGCTAGGCCACTCCAGGACTTTGAAATGCTTCTTACGAAGCCACTCTTTCGTTGCCCTGTCGGTGTGCTTTGGATCATTGTCATGTTGAAAGACCCAGCCACGTTTCATCTTCAATGCCCTTGCTGATGGAAGGAGGTTTGCACACAAAATCTCACGATACATGGCCCCATTCATTCTTTCATGTACCCGGATCAGTCGTCCTGGCCCCTTTGCAGAGAAACAGCCCCAAAGCATGATGTTTCAACCACCATGCTTTACAGTAGGTATGGTGTTTGATGGATGCAACTCAGTATTCTTTTTCCTCCAAACACGACAAGTTGTGTTTCTACCAAACAGTTCCAGTTTGGTTTCATCAGACCATAGGACATTCTCCCAAAACTCCTCTGGATCATCCAAATGCTCTCTAGCAAACTTCAGACGGACCCGGACATGTACTGGCTTAAGCAGTGGGACACGTCTGGCACTGCAGGATCTGAGTCCATGGTGGCGTAGTGTGTTACTTATGGTAGGCCTTGTTACATTGGTCCCAGCTCTCTGCAGTTCATTCACTAGGTCCCCCCGCGTGGTTCTGGGATTTTTGCTCACCGTTCTTGTGATCATTCTGACCCCACGGGGTGGGATTTTGCGTGGAGCCCCAGATCGAGGGAGATTATCAGTGGTCTTGTATGTCTTCCATTTTCTAATTATTGCTCCCACTGTTGATTTCTTCACTCCAAGCTGGTTGGCTATTGCAGATTCAGTCTTCCCAGCCTGGTGCAGGGCTACAATTTTGTTTCTGGTGTCCTTTGACCGCTATGTGGTCTCCACCATAGTGGAGTTTGGAGTCAGACTGTTTGAGGGTGTGCACATGTGTCTTTTTATACTGATAACAAGTTTAAACAGGTGCCATTACTACAGGTAATGAGTGGAGGAAAGAGGAGACTCTTAAAGAAGAAGTTACAGGTCTGTGAGAGCCAGAAATCTTGATTGTTTGTTTCTGACCAAATACTTATTTTCCACCATAATATGCAAATAAAATGTTAAAAAAACAGACAATGTGATTTTCTGGATTTTTTTTTCTCAGTTTGTCTCCCATAGTTGAGGTCTACCTATGATGTAAATTACAGACGCCTCTCATCTTTTTAAGTGGTGGAACTTGCACTATTGCTGACTGACTAAATACTTTTTTGCCCCACTGTATGTGTATATATATATATATATATATATATATATATATATATATATATATATATATATATATATATATATATATATATATATATATATATATATATTATATATATATATTAGGGATTTCACTCACTCGGGTGCAACGTCTGAGACTCAGGAGGCACGTTTCTTGAAAAGTTCATAGGGTTTATTGCATCGTGGCGAAATAACAGAAAACAAATAGCCTTTGACTCAGGAAAAGAAAAACAAATGTCCAGTCCTTCCGGCTCAGTCCTGGAGCCTTGACACACTCAGGAGGGTTTCACCTCCTCACATATCTACTGTGTTAAGCATTAGCCTGACTTATATAGGACTAACCACACCCAGTAATCTATCACATGATTAGCCATGTGGTCTGAAATCACCACAGGTCCTGAAACACAAATATATGGTTATGTAAAACAAAGAAATATTCCGGGCTACATTACAGCGACAAGGTACCTATGTGACACATACCTCCCATCGACCACACACCCGTTAGCCATGCTACATACCTCCCCCTTCTGCCTAAAGCTGTGGGGCTTGGCACTTTCCCCAACTAAACAAGGGATTCTTGATAGGGCATCCGCATTACCGTGCAGCTTTCCGGCCCTATGTTCCACATGGAAACTAAAGTCCTGCAGGGCTAAGAACCAACGGGTGACCCTAGCATTTCTACCCTTTGTTTCCCTCATCCATCTAAGTAGGGCATGGTCAGATATTAGTCTGAATTTACGGCCCAGCAGATAGTACCGTAACGTGTCCACCGCCCACTTTATGGCCAAACACTCTTTTTCCACGACTGAGTAGTTCTTCTCAGATGAGGACAGCTTTCTACTCAGATAGAGAACAGGATGCTCCTCCCCATGTAGCTCTTGGGAAAGGACTGCTCCTACCCCAACATCTGAGGCATCTATCTGAAGAATAAATTCTTTCTTGAAGTCTGGGGCCATCAGAATGGGTTGCTTACATAGAGCCCCTTTCAACTCTTGGAAGGCTGACTCTGTCTCTTCGGACCATTTAACCATCACCGACTTTGTCCCCTTCAGCAGATCAGTCAGAGGCGCAGCCACTGTGGCGCAGTTCGGGATGAACCTCCTGTAATATCCCACGATTCCCAGAAAGGCTTTAACTTGCTTTTTTGAAAGTGGTTTCGGCCACGTTTGGATTGCCTCCACTTTCCTGATTTGGGGCTTTATTTCTCCACGACCCACTATATAGCCTAGGTATTTAGCTTCTTCCTTACCCAAGGCACACTTCTTCAGGTTTATTGTAAACCCCGCCTCTCTTAGAGCATCAAACACCGCTTGGACTTTCTCCAGATGACTCTCCCAGTCCGGGCTAAAGATGACGATATCATCTAGGTACGCAGCAGCGTAGGCCTTATGGGGTTCAAGGACTCTATCCATAGCCCTCTGGAAGGTCGCCGGAGCTCCCTGTAGGCCAAACGGCATCCGGACATACTGGAAGCATCCATCAGGTGTCGAAAAGGCCGTCTTCTCCTTGGCTTCCTGTGCCATGGGGATCTGCCAATACCCCTTTTTCAAATCCAAGGTGGATATATATTTGGCGTGCCCGAGCCTTTCGATGAGCTCATCAACGCGGGGCATGGGATAAGCATCAAACTTGGAGACCTCATTCAACTTCCGATAGTCGTTGCAAAACCTCCACTCTCCATCAGGTTTTGGGACCAGGACAATTGGGCTCGACCAATCGCTCTTGGACTCCTCAATGACTCCAAGCTTCAACATATGCTCCACTTCCTTGGAGATAACTTCTCGACGAGCCTCAGGAATACGATAGGGTTTCACATTCACCCGCACATGTGGCTCTGTTAGGACCTCGTGCTCTATGACCTTCGTGTATCCCGGCAATTCTGAAAACAGGTCCCTGTTTTTCTGGAGTAACTCCCGGCACTGCTGTTTCTGGGTCTTCGATAGTGTCTCCGCTATGGTAACCGCTCCAACCTCATCTTCTGGGTTTCTTAGCAAAGATGGAGTTACTGTCGGCTCTCTATCTTGCCATGGCTTGATGAGGTTGACATGGTAAACTTGGAATGGTTTCAGTCTTCCCGGTTGGTGAATTTTATAATTTACCTCACCAAGTTTCTCGATGACCTCATATGGCCCTTGCCATTTGGCCAAGAACTTACTTTCCACCGTCGGAACTAACACAAGAACTCGGTCTCCCGGATTGAACTGCCTCACTCTTGCAGACCGGTTGTAGACCCTGGCCTGAGCTTCTTGTGCCTGGAGGAGGTGCTCTTTCACGATAGGCATCACCTTTGCAATCCTCTGCTGCATCAGGGCCACATGCTCAATGACGCTCCTGTGGGGCGTGACTTCGGCTTCCCAGGTTTCCTTGGCTATATCCAGGAGTCCTCGCGGATGTCGGCCATATAGAAGCTCAAATGGTGAGAACCCTGTGGAGGCCTGTGGAACTTCACGAATGGAAAACATCAGATAGGGTAAGAGACAATCCCAGTCTCTACCGTCTTTCTCAATAGCTTTTCTCAGCATGCTCTTCAGAGTCTTGTTAAATCTCTCAACAAGGCCATCTGACTGGGGATGGTACACCGAGGTCCTCAACTGGGAGATTTTCAGGGCTTTGCATAACTCCCTCATCACCTTGCTCATGAAAGGTGTACCCTGGTCAGTCAGGATCTCCTTCGGCAGACCTGTCCGGGAAAAGACATGGACCAACTCGCGGGCTATGCTCTTTGAGGAAGAATTTCTCAAGGGAATTGCCTCAGGATAGCGTGTGGCATAGTCCAGGATGACTAATATATACTGATGGCCCCGAGCTGATTTAACTAAGGGACCGACCAAGTCCATGGCAATTCTCTCGAACGGTGCCTCAATAATGGGCAGTGGCACAAGGGGGTTCCGGAAATGAGGAGTGGGAGCAGTTAGCTGACATGTAGGGCAGGACCTGCAATAGTTCACTATTTCCCGGTGACACCCAGGCCAATAGAACCTCTGCACAACCCGTTCCTGCGTTTTTTACACCCAAGATGTGTGAATGGGCCATGTCCAACACCTTCCGTCTATACGGACCCGGCACTACCAACTGCTCTACCAACTCCTCCCTTATTTTCGTGACCCGGTACAACAACTCCCCACTCATCAGAAAATGGGGAAATCTTGTGTCTGCCCCCGGCTCCTGTACCGCCCCGTCAATAACTGTGACATTATTAAAGGCTTCCCTCAGAGTGGGGTCCCTATGTTGGGCAGTCCCAAAATTTTCACCGGATACCTCTAACTCCAGAATGTCAGATGCAGGGGACACTTCCTCCTCATCTCCAACCAGGACACAAAAAGGAAACCTGTCTGACTCTGGGTGTGGCGACACCCTTCCAGGATTCATTGGTTCCCTACTCATGCTAGGGAGCTCAGAACCTTTCCCCCACAAATCCCAAAACAAACAGAAATCCCGGCCAATAATTATAGGGTGCAACAAGTCCTGAACGACGCCGACTATGTGGGACTCAGTGCCACATGCAGTTTCAATGTCCACCCTGGCCATAGGGTAGTCCTTTGCATCACCATGTATGCACCGCACTCCGACCTTCTTTCCTGGGAGCAGGTGGAGAGGAAAAGTGGCCCTCACCAGGGTCACTAGGCTCCCCGAGTCTAACAGTGCCGTTACTGCTCGACCGTTCACCTTTACGGGACACGCTTGAGGTCCCTCGTTGGATGGAGAGTTCACACTACAGGCTGGATACGCATGGTATGAACAACGGCGTCCCATGCTGCAGTCCATCTGCTCAGTGGTCTGGGAACAACGGGCAGCTATATGTCCTGGCCCGTGGCACCTCCAACAAATAATATCACCCGTAGGGACCTTGGGCACCACCTCCCCCGCCCTTTGTGACCTTGGACGCACCACCCCTTTTTGGGACTCAGCTCCCTTCTGGGTCCCCCAGTACGGCATGGGCTGCCTCCCGAAGGAGCCTTCCAACCCTTGGTATCTCTCAACCAGTCCGATCAGCTCGTCGGCATTCTGGGGATCACCCTGGGCAACCCAAGACTGTATAGGCCTTGGGAGGGAATGGACAAACCGATCCATCATCACCCGTTCTACCATCTGTGCAGGTGTAGATGACTCTGGCTGCAGCCATTTCTGGACCAGGTGCAACAGATCAAACATTTGGGAACGAGGTGGTTTGTCCCGGTGATAGGTCCAGCAGTGAACTCGCTGTGCCCTGACAGTCAGTGTCACCCCCAAACGTGCGAGAATCTCGGCTTTCAATTTGTGATACTCTTTGGCATCCTGCAAGGTCAAATCATAGTACGCCTTCTGGGGTTCTCCCGTCAGGTATGGCGCCAGTACCTCTGACCACTGCTCTGGCGGAAGTTTTTCCCGCTCAGCGACCCTCTCAAACACCGTCAGGAAGGCCTCAACATCATCCCCGGGAGTCATTTTTTGCAACGCGCGTCTTACCGTCTTCCGAACGTGGGTGTCATCAGCCAGACCTGGGGTTGGGGCGC
Organism: Ranitomeya imitator; assembly: GCF_032444005.1. Classification (NCBI taxonomy): domain Eukaryota; kingdom Metazoa; phylum Chordata; class Amphibia; order Anura; family Dendrobatidae; genus Ranitomeya; species Ranitomeya imitator. The sequence goes on along the minus strand of NC_091284.1, from coordinate 734,037,526 downwards.
TCGTCTTGCCCTGGATGGCGGTTGCCAGAAGCTGCATCTGCTGCCGTTGCTCCTGCTGGTTCTGTTGCATCTGCTGCCGTTGCTCCTGCTGGCTCGGTTGTATCTGCTGCTGGTTCTGTTGAATCTGCTGCATCAACAGCCTGTTGCTCTCTTGCTGCGACTGGAGCAAGTGTTTCAGCAGGTCCTCCATTTTCTCCAGCAATGCTTGCTGGCTTACCACAGACTTGACCCAGGACATCCAATAACAGACTCTTCGTCTCCGCTGGGAACGCTGCCCGCACGTCTATTACCAATTGTAGGGATTTCACTCACTCGGGTGCGACGTCTGAGACTCAGGAGGCACGTTTCTTGAAAAGTTCATAGGGTTTATTGCATCATAAACCACGTGGCGAAATAACAGAAAACAAATAGCCTTTGACTCAGGAAAAGAAAAACAAATGTCCAGTCCTTCCGGCTCAGTCCTGGAGCCTTGACACACTCAGGAGGGTTTCACCTCCTCACATATCTACTGTGTTAAGCATTAGCCTGACTTATATAGGACTAACCACACCCAGTAATCTATCACATGATTAGCCATGTGGTCTGACATCACCACAGGTCCTGAAACACAAATATATGGTTATGTAAAACAAAGAAATATTCCGGGCTACATTACAGCGACAAGGTACCTATGTGACACATACCTCCCGTCGACCACACACCCGTTAGCCATGCTACAATCTATCTATCTATCTATATATATATATATATATATATATATATATATATATATGATGTAATGTATAAGAATTAGATCTGTCTCTTTAAGAAATCGAGGGCGGGAGTTGAGAGTGAGTTTCAGTTTCAGTTCTGGCCTGAGGAGGAAATCTTATGCTGCTGTTATGTTGTGTGCTGGAGGAAAAGAGGAGAATAAAATACAGTTAAAGCTTACTCTCTCTTAAATTCCTTACACCGTGTGGACATTACAACTACCACCAAATTTTGCAGCATAAAGTAGGGCCCAGTGTGAGAAAACTGGGTCTCCCTCAGAGGTCATGGGTCTTCCAGCAGGACAATGACCCAAAACACACTTCAAAAAGCACTAGAAAATGGTTTGAGAGAAAGCACTGTAGACTTCTAAGGTGTCCAGCAATGAGTCCAGACCTGAATCCCATAGAACACCTGTGGAGAGATCTAAAAATGGCAGTTTGGAGAAGGCACCCTTCAAATATCAGGGACCTGGAGCAGTTTGCCAAAGAAGAATGGTCTAAAATTCCAGCAGAGCATTGTAAGAAACTCATTGATGGTTACCGGAAGCGGTTGGTCGCAGTTATTTTGGCTAAAGGTTGTACAACCAAGTATTAGGCCGGCTTCACACTCAGCGTATGAAAATACGGTCCGTTTTTTACGGCCGTAATACGCTGAAAAGTCCCCAAAATAGTGGTCCGTAGCTCCTCCGTAGGCAGGGTGTGTCAGCGTTTTTTGTGCATGGCATCCTCCGTATGTAATCCGTATGGCATCCGTACTGCGTGTTTTTCTCGCAGGCTTGCAAAACCAACATATGGCTATACAAGGGATCCATGTGTCAAAAAACAAAACACAAAAAAAAAAAAACATAAAAAAAAATATATATATATATACATATATATATATATATATATATATATTTTTATCAGTAGACACATATATATATCTATATATTATTACTTCATACAGCGCTAGTTAGCTTTAAAGCCGGTAATTCAATTACCGGCTTTTGCCATCTCCTTCCTAAACCCGACATGATATGAGACCTGGTTACATACAGTAAACCATCTCATATCCCCATTTTTTTTGCATATTCCACACTACTAATGTTAGTAGTGTGTATATGCAAAATTTGGCCGTTCTAGCTATTAAATTAAAGGGTTAAATGGCGGAAAAAATTGGCGTGGGCTCCCGCACAATTTTCTCCGCCAGAGTAGTAAAGCCAGTGACTGGGGGCAGATATTAATAGCCTGGAGAGGGTCCATGGTTATTGGCCCCCCTGGCTAAAAACATCTGCCCCCAGCCACCCCAGAAAAGGCACATCTGGAAGATGCGCCTATTCTGGCACTTGGCCACTCTCTTCCCATTCCCGTGTAGCGGTGGGATATGGGGTAATGAAGGGTTAATGTCACCTTGCTATTGTAAGGTGACATTAAGCCAAATTAATAATGGAGAGGCGTCAATTATGACACCTATCCATTATTAATCCAATACTAGTAAAGGGTTAAAAAAAACACACACATTATTAAAAATTATTTTAATGAAATAAAAACAAAGGTTGTTGTAATAATTTATTCTACGCTCAATCCAATCACTGAAGACCCTCGATCTGTACCAAAAAACAAAAAAACACAACAATATCCATACCTTCCGAAGATCTGTAAAATCCAACGATGTAAATCCATCTGAAGGGGTTAAAATATTTTGCAGCCACGAGCTTTGCTAATGCAATGTTGTTCGTGGCTGCAAAACCCTGAGGAATGAAGGTAAAGTAGGTCATTGACCTATATTTACCTTCATTTGCGGTGAGGCGCCCTCTGCTGGTTGTCCCTAGATCGTGGGAACTATCCTAGAAAGCTCCCAGGCTCGAGTTCATATGAGGGTGCCCTCTGCTGGTTGTCCTCATATGAACTCGAGCCTGGGAGCTTTCTAGGAAAGTTCCCACGATCTAGGAACAGCCAGCAGAGGGCGCCTCACCGCAAATGAAGGTAAATATAAGTCATTGACCTACTTTACCTTCATTCCCCAGGGTTTTGCAGCAAGGAGCTGCGTTGCATTAGCAGAACTCCTTGCTGCAAAATATTTTAACCCCTTCAGATGGATTTACATCGTTGGACTTTACAGATCTTCGGAAGGTATGGATAGTGTTGTTTTTTTTTGTTTTTTGGTACAGATCGAGGGTCTTCAGTGATTGGATTGAGCGTAGAATAAATTATTACAACAACCTTTGTTTTTATTTTATTAAAATAATTTTTAATAATGTGTGTGTGTGTTTTTTTTAACCCTTTACTAGTATTGGATTAATAATGGATAGGTGTCATAATTGGCGCCTCTCCATTATTAATTTGGCTTAATGTCACCTTACAATAGCAAGGTGACATTAACCCTTCATTACCCCATATCCCACCGCTACACGGGAATGGGAAGAGAGTGGCCAAGTGCCAGAATAGGCGCATCTTCCAGAGGTGCCTTTTCTGGGGTGGCTGGGGGCAGATGTTTTTAGCCAAGTGGGGGGCCAATAACCATGGACCCTCTCCAGGCTATTAATATCTGCCCTCAGTCACTGGCTTTACTACTCTGGCGGAGAAAATTGTGCGGGAGCCCACGCCAATTTTTTCCGCCATTTAACCCTTTAATTTAATAGCTAGAACGGCCAAATTTTGCATATACAAACTACTAACATTAGTAGTGTGGAATATGCAAAAAAAAATGGGGATATGAGATGGTTTACTGTATGTAAACCATGTCTCATATCATGTCGGGTTTAGGAAGGAGAAAGCAAAAGCCGGTAATTGAATTACCGGCTTTCTGCTATATCGCGCTGGATGAAATATTAATATACAGTGGGGCAAAAAAGTATTTAGTCAGTCAGCAATAGTGCAAGTTCCACCACTTAAAAAGATGAGAGGCGTCTGTAATTTACATCATAGGTAGACCTCAACTATGGGAGACAAACTGAGAATAAAAAATCCAGAAAATCACATTGTCTGTTTTTTTTAACATTTTTTTTGCATATTATGGTGGAAAATAAGTATTTGGTCAGAAACAAACAATCAAGATTTCTGGCTCTCACAGACCTGTAACTTCTTCTTTAAGAGTCTCCTCTTTCCTCCACTCATTACCTGTAGTAATGGCACCTGTTTAAACTTGTTATCAGTATAAAAAGACACCTGTGCACACCCTCAAACAGTCTGACTCCAAACTCCACTATGGTGAAGACCAAAGAGCTGTCAAAGGACACCAGAAACAAAATTGCAGCCCTGCACCAGGCTGGGAAGACTGAATCTGCAATAGCCAACCAGCTTGGAGTGAAGAAATCAACAGTGGGAGCAATAATTAGAAAATGGAAGACATACAAGACCACTGATAATCTCCCTCCATCTGGGGCTCCACGCAAAATCCCACCCCGTGGGGTCAGAATGATCACAAGAACGGTGAGCAAAAATCCCAGAACCACGCGGGGGGACCTAGTGAATGAACTGCAGAGAGCTGGGACCAATGTAACAAGGCCTACCATAAGTAACACACTACGCCACCATGGACTCAGATCCTGCAGTGCCAGATGTGTCCCACTGCTTAAGCCAGTACATGTCCGGGCCCGTCTGAAGTTTGCTAGAGAGCATTTGGATGATCCAGAGGAGTTTTGGGAGAATGTCCTATGGTCTGATGAAACCAAACTGGAACTGTTTAGTAGAAACACAACTTGTCGTGTTTGGAGGAAAAAGAATACTGAGTTGCATTCATCAAACACCATACCTACTGTAAAGCATGGTGGTGGAAACATCATGCTTTGGGGCTGTTTCTCTGCAAAGGGGCCAGGACGACTGATCCGGGTACATGAAAGAATGAATGGGGCCATGTATCGTGAGATTTTGAGTGCAAACCTCCTTCCATCAGCAAGGGCATTGAAGATGAAACGTGGCTGGGTCTTTCAACATGACAATGATCCAAAGCACACCGCCAGGGCAACGAAGGAGTGGCTTCGTAAGAAGCATTTCAAGGTCCTGGAGTGGCCTAGCCAGTCTCCAGATCTCAACCCTATAGAAAACCTTTGGAGGGAGTTGAAAGTCCGTGTTGCCAAGCGAAAAGCCAAAAACATCACTGCTCTAGAGGAGATCTGCATGGAGGAATGGGCTAACATACCAACAACAGTGTGTGGCAACCTTGTGAAGACTTACAGAAAACGTTTGACCTCTGTCATTGCCAACAAAGGATATATTACAAAGTATTGAGATGAAATTTTGTTTCTGACCAAATACTTATTTTCCACCATAATATGCAAATAAAATGTTAAAAAAACAGACAATGTGATTTTCTGGATTTTTTTTTCTCAGTTTGTCTCCCATAGTTGAGGTCTACCTATGATGTAAATTACAGACACCTCATCTTTTTAAGTGGTGGAACTTGCACTATTGCTGACTGACTAAATACTTTTTTGCCCCACTGTATATACATATATGTGTCTCACTGACATATATATATATATACCTATTCTATGTGTACACATTTATTCTACCTATTCTGCTGTCAGTGTGATTTTACTGTACACCGCACTGAATTACCGGCTTTTCTCGCTAACACCGCTGCGTATTTCTCTCAAGTCACACTGCTGGTCCGTGTGTAATCCGTATTTTTGGGGCTTCCATAGACTTTCATTGACGTTTTATTTGCGCAATACGGTGACAAACGCAGCATGCTGCGATTTTTTACGGCCGTAGCAAGCCGTATAATACTGATCAGTAAAATACGGCAGATAGGAGCAGGGGCATAGAGAATAATTGTGCCGTATGTTATGCGAGTTTTACGGACGTAGTTTCTGCGCTCTTACGTCCGTAAAACTCTCTAGTGTGAGGCCGGCCTTAGGCTGAGGGTGCCAATACTTTTGTCTGGCCCATTTTTGGAGTTTTGTGTGAAATGATCAATGTTTTGCTTTTTGCTTCATTCTCTTTTGTGTTTTTTTCATTTAAGACAAATTAAATGAAGATAATAATACCAAAGAATTTGTGTTTGCAATCATTTTCAGGAAAAAACTGAGTATTATCTGACAGAATTGCAGGGGTGTGAATACTTTTGGCCATGACTGTATATATATATATATATATATATATATATATATATATATATATATATATATATATATATATATATATATATATATATATATATATATATATATATATATATATATATATATATATATATAATGGTGGCCCGATTCTAACGCATCAGGTATTCTAGACTATGCATGTCCACGTAGTATATTGCCCAACCACGTAGAATATCGCCCACTCACGTAGTATAATGCTCCATGCAGTTCTTTATGGCCCCATAGACGCTCCATACAGCATTGTGCCACATGTAATGCTGCTGCTGCTGCAATAAAAAATCACATACTCACCTCTCGTCGCTGATCCTCAGAGTCCCGTCTCTCCGCACTGACTGTTCAGGCAGAGGGCGGCGCGCACACTAGTATGTAATTGCGCCCTCTGACCTGCACAGTCACTGCAAGAGGACGGGAAGACGGAGCGGCGCCCGGCGGATGGAACGCGGACAGGTGAATATGAAATACTCACCTGCTCCTGGCGCTCCTGACGCTGTCCCTGCCTGTCCCATGGTACCCCAGCTTCTTAGCGCCTGCACGAGAAGGACCTGCCATGACGTGACGGTCACATGACCATGACGTCATGGCAGGTCCTTCTCGCGCAGGGCCTGTGTTGACATGACGGTCACATTACCATGACATCATGGCAGGTCCTTCTCCCATACAATCGTTGGCACCGGAACCTGCCGCTTCCATGGAGAGGTCACCGGAGCGTCGCGAGGAGCGGGAAAGGTGAGTATATAATAATTTTTTATTATTTTTAACATTAGATCCTTTTACTATTGACGCTGCATGGGCAGCGTCAATAGTAAAAACTTGGTCACACAGGGTTAATAGCGGCGGTAACGGAGTGAGTTACCCGCGGCATAACGTGGTCCGTTACCGCTGGCATTAACCTTGTGTGAGCGGTGACTGCGGGGAGTATGGAGCGGCACTGACTGCAGGGGGGTAGGGAGGGACTTATCGGACTGTGGCCGTCGCTGATTGGTCGCGGCAGCCATGACAGGCAGTTGCCGAGACCAATCAGCGAATGAATATCCATGACAGAAAGAAAGAAGGACAGACAGAAGTGACCCTTAGACAATTATATAGTAGATATATATATATATATATTCTCTAATTTCAAAAAAAGCAGGCAGCACTCCATATTCTTTTAGTGATATGCAGGATTTATTCAGACCCACATGTCTGTGCGACGTTTCGGCTCTAAATGAGCCTTTCTCAAGCAGTTTAGTAACCTCATATATATTACAAATCATTACAATTTGCATAAAGTGCTTCAGTGCTATTAGTGTCCAGTGCTCACACATCTATAATTAAACCCTTTCACTCAGTTAACTACTGTCCATCTGTTTATGCTTACCCCCGAAGGGACACACTGTTCATGGAGGACTATGTATGTTGTCGGCGTTCTAAAACATTTACTGCGCATGTCCAAGCGCTTCTAACTACGTCATACACATGTGTTAGATTCAAGGCCAATCAGACGCCTGTATACGGCATCTAAAAACAAGCGCATGCGCCGTAGCTCTTACTATCGCCATTTTGGTTGTGGCATGCCTTTCAGAGCGCACATCTATGACGATCCACATGCCCATCAACTATATTATACGGCTCATGTGAAAGCCTCCCAAATATCTCTATATTTACGGTAACATATTGGCTTTAATATTTTTAACAAGCGCCAGAGCTCTATTAGCCTCCTGATATAAATAATCCACACCTTTACATTGTTCAAAAAACTTTTCACTGCCGTATGGACTTTTATTTCTATGCCTAATCCCGCCCTTCGGGTGTAAGGAGCACAGCTGCATTAGCAGAGCTCCTGGGTGTAAAATGATTTAGTCCCTTCAGATGGATTTACAGCGTGGGACAAGACTGAACGACGGAAGGTATGGAATATTGTTGTTTGTTTTTTTAACTTTGCTTCAGGTGACAAGGGTCTTCAGGTGGATTAAGAGTATAATAAAATATTAAAACACCCTGTGTCTTTATTTCATTAAAATACTTTCTAATAATGTGTGTGTTTTATTAACCATTTCATACTATTGGATTAATAATGGATAGGTGTCATAATTGACGTCTCTCCATTATTAATCTGGCTCAATGTCACCTTACAGTAGCAAGGTGACATTAACCCTTCATTACCCCATATCCCACCGCTACACGGGAGTGGGAAGAGAGTGGCCAAGTGCCAGAATAGGCGCATCTAACAGATGTGCCTTTTCTGGGGTGGCTGGGGGCAGGTGTTTTTAGCCGGGGGGGGGGCCCCAATAACCATGGTCCCTCTCTAGGCTATTAATATCTGCCCTAGGTCACTGGCTTTACCACTCTGGCGGAGAAAATTGCGCGGGAGCACACGCCAGTTTTTTCCGCGATTTAACCCTTAATTTTACCAGCTAGAGTGCCCAAATGTTGCACATACACACTACTAACATTAGTAGCGAGGAATATGCAAAAAAAAAAAAAAAGGGATATGAAAAGGTTTACTGTATGTAAACCATGTCTCATATCCTGTTGTTTGTGAAGGAGATAGCAAAAGCCGGCAATTGAATTACCGGCTTTTCTGCTATCTAGCACCGTATGAAATATAAATATATATATGTGTCTCACTGACATTATATATATCTATATATATAATTGCCTAAGGGTTTTTCCGTCTGTCTGTCTTTCTGTCTGTCTGTCCTGGAAATCCCGCCTCTCTGATTGGCGGCCTCGACCAATCAGCGACCGGCACAGCATCGACGTAGAAATCCCGCGTCTCTGAATGGTCGAGGCTGCCAGGCCTCGACCAATCAGGGACGGGCACAGCGACGATGATGTCATAAAGGACGTAGACATCCCGCGTCTGATTGGTCGATGCCGCCAGGCCTCGACCAATCAGCGACGGGCACAGCGACGATGATGTCATAAAGGACGCAGAAATCCCACGTTTCTGATTCAGCGACGGGCACAGTATCGACGGAGATGTCATAATGGTTGCCATAGCGACGATGAGGTCATAAAGATTGCCTCAACCAATCAGCGACGGGCACAGTCTGCCACGAATTCTGGAATCATCATTGTCCATATACTACGGGGACATGCATATTCTAGAATACCCGATGCGTTAGAATCGGGCCACAATCTAATATATATATATATATATATACACACACACACACACACACACACACATACATATACTAGATGGTGGCCCGATTCTAACGCATCGGGTATTCTAGAATGTGCATGTCCACGTAGTATATTGCAGGTATATTGCAGAGCCACATAGTATATTGCAGAGCCACGTAGTATATTGCAGAGCCACGTAGTATATTGCAGAGCCACGTAGTATATTGGCCTGTCATGTAGTATATTGCACAGCCACGTAGTATACAGCACAGAGCCACGTAGTATACAACACAGACATGTAGTATATTGCCCTGTCACGTAGTATATAGCACAGAGCCACGTAGTACATAACACTGCCCACGCAGTATATAAGAGTGGCCACGTAATATATAGCACAGCCGACGCAGTATATAACAGTGGCCACGTAATATATAGCACAGCCCACGGAGTATATAACACTGTCTATGTAGTATACAGCACAGAGCCACGCGGTATGTAACACAGCCCACGTAGTATACAGCAATGTGGGCACCATATCCCTGTTAAAAAAATAATTTAAATAAAAAATAGTTATATACTCACCCTCCGGCGGGATCCACCGAAGCTCCAGCAATACGCGCGCGGCTGCCGCCATCTTCCGTTCCCAGGATGCATTGCAAAATTACCCAGATGACTTAGCGGGAACGGAAGATGGCGGAGGCCGCGCGCGGCTCAGCGGACAACGGAGGGCGAGCATAGCAGGTTTTTTGTTTTTTTATTATTTTTAACATGACAATTTTTTACCATTGATGCTGCATTGGCAGTATCAATAGAAAAAGGTTGGGGACACACAGGGTTAATACCGGCGGTAACAGAGTGCGTTACCCGCAGCATAACGCGGTCCGTTACCGCTGGCATTAACCCTGTGCTAACGGTGACCGGAGGGGAGTATGCGGGCGCCGGGCAGTGACTGCGGGGAGTAAGGAGCGGCCATTTTCTTCTGGACTGTGCCCGTCGCTGATTGGTTGTGGCTCTTTTTCCGCGACCAATCAGCGACTTGGATTTCCTTGACAGACAGAGGCCGCGACCAATGAATATCCGTGACAGACAGAAAGACAGAAAGATGGAAGTGACCCTTAGACAATTATATAGTAGATAGATTACATTGGATCAGGGAGTATATTGTTGATTTATACATACATAAAACGACAATTGTCAGATTTGTATAATAAGGACCAGTCATCAATATATATTATCAGCAACGTGGCTTGGTCATTAAGGTGTTAATGTAATTAATTTGATTTTTTTTTACCACAAGGTAAAGAGTAAAAAAAAACAAGGAAATAAAGAACTATGTACAGCTTAAAAAAAAAAAAAAAAACATGTCCTCATTCATTTTATCACCAAAAATACACAGAGCTCTGAGATTAAACCCCGGTGCAGATTAGAAGTGTTGGCACACAGTGCGGCTGCGCAGTGAGAGCCGCGATATAAAGCCGCCTGCTCGCTATCACGGTCTCTGGCCACTGGCCAGTGCTAAGGCCTACTGCACATGCGCTCTGGACTTTATGTAACGTTATCAAGCTCCGCCCTTAGTTGCCAGGTTACAAGAAAGCGTCCGTCATGTGATCAGCGCTCCGGCAGCCATTAATGTTCAGGGCAAATAAAACAGAGCAAGTAATGTCAGTGGCGCAGTCCGGAGATCGGGCGATCTGTGGGAGACGGCCGCGCTGGGCAGGCTGCAGCTTACCTGCCAGATCATAGAACTTCTCAGTGTGGAGTGAAGCGGCCGCGGCCCACAGGATCCACTGGATCCCGAGTCCCAGGAGCAGGTGGAGGCACAGAGGCTGCAGCATGGCGGGAGAAGATCACGGGTCACCGCCCGTGTGCAGGCGGCGCCTCCCTGTCCTTATGTACCACCTGTGCTGCAGATCCCGCCCCGCTCACCACCGCCGGGGGGCGCTCCGCTGGCTCCTAACTTTCTGGCATTGGGACGGTCTATGGCATAGACTCTATCCCGTGCTCGCCTGAAGTGTCCACCTCTTAACCCCATCGTGACTGGGTCATTTCCTGAAACCAATTCTTCCCCTTCTCCCAGGGCTGGTTGTGTTTTGTGAGACCAGTTATCGTTGTGAATGGAGCCATTCATTTTACTGCACAGGAAAAAAGAATCCAAGTGGGAGGCGACCGGTGAATAAGCACAAGCCCCCTATTATTTATTTATATTTTTATTTTTTGAAGGGGGGGGAGGGGTTACAGCATTCATTGTGAAATTAAAACGACTGACGTGAGTCCCCGGGACGTTGTGATTCCAGCGATACCAAACTTTATAATGATCAATCATCGCTGCGAGTCACTGATATAGTAAAGGCTACAATAATTCAGAATTCTGTAAAATATATATATATATGTGTGTGTCACTAGACTCCCCACCATATTATTTCTTATATGTTTTAGGTTACAGACAACATTAGCAGCTTTTTTCATTTTTCAAGGAAAGCAACAAAAAAAAAATCAAAACATATGAGCTGTTGCATTTCAATCTTCTTTTTTTTATTTTCAGGTTTTGTGTGGGGTAAATAACTTTTAGGCTGCCGTCACACTATCAGTATGTGGTCAGTATTTTACCTCAGTATTTGTAAGCCAAAACCAGGAGTGGGTGATAAATGCAGAAGTGGTGACGGGTTTCTATTATACTTCTCCTCTTAGGCCGGCCTAACACTAGCGAGTTTTACGGACGTAAGAGAGGTGCAGAAAATACGGATTGCACACGGTACAATGCTTCTCTATGGGGCAGCTCCTATCTGCCGTATTTTACTGATCCGTATTATACGGTCTTTACACACGGACCAGCAGTGTGACTTGCGAGAAATACGCAGCGGTGGTCTAGCGAAAAGCCGGCAATTCAGTGCGGTGTACAGTAAAATCACACTGACAGGTTAGAATAGAATAGCTAAAATAAATGTGTACACATGGTATAGGGGTATATATATATATGTATATATATATATATATATATATATATATATATATATATATATACAGGTCCTTCTCAAAAAATTAGCATATAGTGTTAAATTTCATTATTTACCATAATGTAATGATTACAATTAAACTTTCATATATTATAGATTCATTATCCACCAACTGAAATTTGTCAGGTCTTTTATTGTTTTAATACTGATGATTTTGGCATACAACTCCTGATAACCCAAAAAACCTGTCTCAATAAATTAGCATATTTCACCCATCCAATCAAATAAAAGTGTTTTTTAATAACAAACAAAAAAACCATCAAATAATAATGTTCAGTTATGCACTCAATACTTGGTCGGGAATCCTTTGGCAGAAATGACTGCTTCAATGCGGCGTGGCATGGAGGCAATCAGCCTGTGACACTGCTGAGATGTTATGGAGGCCCAGGATGCTTCAATAGCGGCCTTAAGCTCATCCAGAGTGATGGGTCTTGCGTCTCTCAACTTTCTCTTCACAATATCCCACAGATTCTCTATGGGGTTCAGGTCAGGAGAGTTGGCAGGCCAATTGAGCACAGTAATACCATGGTCAGTAAACCATTTACCAGTGGTTTTGGCACTGTGAGCAGGTGCCAGGTCGTGCTGAAAAATGAAATCTTCATCTCCATAAAGCATTTCAGCCGATGGAAGCATGAAGTGCTCCAAAATCTCCTGATAGCTAGCTGCATTGACCCTGCCCTTGATGAAACACAGTGGACCAACACCAGCAGCTGACATGGCACCCCACACCATCACTGACTGTGGGTACTTGACACTGGACTTCAGGCATTTTGGCATTTCCTTCTCCCCAGTCTTCCTCCAGACTCTGGCACCTTGATTTCCGAATGACATGCAAAATTTGCTTTCATCAGAAAAAAGTACTTGGGACCACTTAGCAACAGTCCAGTGCTGCTTCTCTGTAGCCCAGGTCAGGCGCCTCTGCCGCTGTTTATGGTTCAAAAGTGGCTTTACCTGGGGAATCCGGCACCTGTAGCCCATTTCCTGCACACGCCTGTGCACGGTGGCTCTGGATGTTTCCACACCAGACTCAGTCCACTGCTTCCTCAGGTTCCCCAAGGTCTGGAATCGGTCCTTCTCCACAATCTTCCTCAGGGTCCGGTCTCCTCTTCTCGTTGTACAGCGTTTTCTGCCACATTGTTTCCTTCCAACGGACTTACCATTGAGGTGCCTTGATACAGCACTCTGGGAACAGCCTATTTGTTGAGAAATTTCTTTCTGGGTCTTACCCTCTTGCTTGAGGGTGTCAATGATGGCCTTCTTGACATCTGTCAGGTTGCTAGTCTTACCCATGATGGGGGTTTTGAGTAATGAACCAGGCAGGGAGTTTATAAAAGCCTCAGGTATCTTTTGCATGTGTTTAGAGTTAATTAGTTGATTCAGAAGATTAGGGTAATAGGTCGTTTAGAGAACCTTTTCTTGATATGCTAATTTATTGAGACAGGTTTTTTGGGTTATCAGGAGCTGTATGCCAAAATCATCAGTATTAAAACAATAAAAGACCTGACAAATTTCAGTTGGTGGATAATGAATCTATAATATATGAAAGTTTAATTGTAATCATTACATTATGGTAAATAATGAAATTTAACACTATATGCTAATTTTTTGAGAAAGACCTGTATATCAGTGAGACACCTATATGTATATACAGTCATGGCCAAAAGTATTGACACCCCTGCAATTCTGTCAGATAATACTCAGTTTCTTCCTGAAAATGATTGCAAACACAAATTATTTGGTATTATTATCTTCATTTCATTTGTCTTAAATGAAAAAAGCACAAAAGAGAATGAAGGGGAGGTTAGCCACAGTGCCATGGGCTTTAAACGTCTTGCTGACACTGCGCACGGTAGAGACAGGAACATTCAGGTCTTTGGAGATGGACTTGTAGCCTTGAGATTGCTCATGCTTCCTCACAATTTGGTTTCTCAAGTCCTCAGACAGTTCTTTGGTCTTTCTTTTCTCCATGCTCAATGTGGTACACACAAGGACACAAGACAGAGGTTGAGTCAACTTTAATCCATGTCAACTGGCTGCAAGTGTGACTTAGTTATTGCCAACACCTGTTAGATGCCACAGGTAAGTTACAGGTGCTGTAATACAACATTTCCCTTATATGCATGGGGAAATAAGGTATGCACACTAGGACTAAAATTTAAAAAACCTTTATTAACCCCTTCGCGCCATGCGCCGTACTAGTACTGCGCTGCCGGCACTGCATTAGTGCCAGCAGCAGTACTAGTACGGCGCACCGATCACCGCGGTCTCGCGCTGAGCGTCGCGGTGATCGGGTGCGGGTGTCAGCTGTATACGACAGCTGACACCCCGCAGCAATGCCCACGATCGGCGCTATCGCCGATCGCGGGCATTTAACCCCTCTAATGCCGCTGTCAGTAGTGACAGCGGCATAGAGGGGGATCGCGCAGGGACGGGGGCTCCCTGCGCTCTCCCACCGGAGCAACGCAATGAGATCGCGTTGCTCCGGTGACCCAGAAGGAGTACCCGGATCCAAGATGGCCGCCGGACTCCTTCCGGGTCATGAAGTGACCTGGCTAGCCGGCGCCTGCTGAGAGCAGGCGCTGGAAAGCCAGCTAAACTGCCTGTCAGATCGTTGATCTGACAGTGTGCTATGCACAGTGTCAGATCAACGATCTGATCTAATACAGAGATGTCCCACCCTGGGACAATGTTAGAAAGTAAAAAAAAAAAAAAATAGAATGTGTAAAAAAAAAATAAAAAAAAATCCCCAAATAAAAAAAAAAAACATTTCCCAATAAATCCATTTATTTATGTAAAAAAAAAAAAAAAAACAATAAATGTACACATATTTGGTATCGCCGCGTCCGTAACGACCCACTCTATAAAACTATCCCACTAGTTAACCCCTTCAGTGAACACCGCAAAAAAAAAAAAAAAAAGGCAAAAAACAACGCTTTATTATCATACAGGCGAACAAAAAGTGGAATAACACGCGATCAAAATGACGGATATAAATAACCATGGTACCGCTGAAAACGTCATCTTGTCCCGCAAAAAAAAAGCCGCCATACAGCATCATCAGCAGAAAAATAAAAAAGTTATAGCTCTCAGAATAATGCGATGCAAAAACAATTATTTTTTTATATAAAATAGTTTTTATTGTGTAAAAGCGCCAAAACATAAAAAAATTACATAAATGAGGTATCGCTGTAATCGTACTGACCCGAAGAATAAAACTGCTTTATCAATTTTACCACACGTGGAACGGTATAAACGCCCCCCCTAAAAGAAATTCAGGAATTGCTGGTTTTTGTTCATTCCGCCTCCCAAAAATCGGAATAAAAAGCGATCAAAAAATGTCATCTGCCCGAAAATGTTACCAATAAAAACATCAACTCGTCCCGCAAAAAACAAGACCTCATATGACTCTGTGGGCCAAAATATGGATAAATTATAGCTCTCAAAATGTGGTGATGCAAAAACTATTTTTTGCAATAAAAAGCGTCTTTTAGTGTGTGACAGCTGCCAATCATAAAAATCCGCCAAAAAACGCTATAAAAGTAAATCAAACCCCCCTTCATCACCCCCTTAGTTAGGGAAAAATAATAAAATGTAAAAAAATATATTTATTTCCATTTTCCCATTATTGCTAGGGTTAGGGCTAGGGTTAGGGTTGGGGTTTCAGTTAGAATTGGGGGTTTCCACTGTTTCGGCACATCAGGGGCTCTCCAAACGCGACATGGCGTCCGATCTCAATTCCAGCCAATTCTGCTTTGAAAAAGTAAAACAGGGCTCCTTCCCTTCCGAGTTCTCCTGTGTGCCCAAACAGTGGTTCCCCCCAACATATGGGGTATCAGCGTTCTCAGGACAAGTTGGACAACAACTTTTGGGGTCCAATTTGTCCTGTTACCCTTGGGAAAATAAAAACATAGGGGATAAAATATCATTTTCGTGGAAAAAAATATTTTTTATTTTCACGGCTCTGCGTTATAAACTGTAGTGAAACACTTGTTGGTTCAAAGCTCTCACAACACATCTAGATAAGTTCCTTTGGGGGTCTAGTTTCCAATATGGGGTCACTTGTGGGGGGTTTCTACTGTTTAGGTACATCAGGGGCTCTGCAAATGCAACATGACGCCTGCAGACCATTCCATCTAAGTCTGCATTTCAAAAGGCGCTCCTTCCCTTCCGAGTTCTCCTGTGTGCCCAAACAGTGGTTTCCCCCAACATATGGGGTATCAGCGTTCTCAGGACAAGTTGGACAACAACTTTTGGGGTCCAATTTGTCCTGTTACCCTTGGGAAAATAAAAACATAGGGGATAAAATATCATTTTCGTGGAAAAAAAAATATTTTTTATTTTCACGGCTCTGCGTTATAAACTGTAGTGAAACACTTGTTGGTTCAAAGCTCTCACAACACATCTAGATAAGTTCCTTTGGGGGTCTAGTTTCCAATATGGGGTCACTTGTGGGGGGTTTCTACTGTTTAGGTACATCAGGGGCTCTGCAAATGCAACATAACGCCTGCAGACCAATCCATCTAAGTCTGCATTTCAAATGGCGCTCCTTCCCTTCCGAGCTCTGCCGTGCACCCAAACAGTGGTTCCCCCAACATATGGGGTATCAGCGTTCTCAGGACAAGTTGGACAACAACTTTTGGGGTCCAATTTGTCCTGTTACCCTTGGGAAAATAAAAACATAGGGGATAAAATATCATTTTCGTGGAAAAAAAATATTTTTTATTTTCACGGCTCTGCGTTATAAACTGTAGTGAAACACTTGTTGGTTCAAAGCTCTCACAACACATCTAGATAAGTTCCTTGGGGGGGTCTAGTTTCCAATATGGGGTCACTTGTGGTGGGTTTCTACTGTTTAGGTACATCAGGGGCTCTGCAAATGCAACATGACACCTGCAGTCCATTCCATCTAAGTCTGCATTTCAAACGGTGCTCCTTCCCTTCCGAGCTCTGCCATGCACTCAAACGGTGGTTCCCCCCCCCACATGTGGGGTATCAGCGTACTCAGGACAAATTGGACAATAACATTTGTGGTCCAATTTCTCCTGTTACCCTTGGGAAAAAAAAAATTGCGGGCTAAAACATTTTGTGGAAAGAAAAAATGATTTTTTAATTTTCACAATGCTACATTCTAAACTTTAGTGAAACAATTGGGGGTTAAAAGTGCTCACCACACGTCTAGATAAGTTCCTTAGGGGGTCTTCTTTCCAAAATGGGGTCACTTGTGGGGGGTTTCCACTGTTAAGGCACGTCAGGGGCTCTCCAAATGCGACATGGCGTCCGATCTCAATTCCAGCCAATTTTGCATTGAAAAGTCAAATGGCACTCCTTCCCTTCTGAGCTCTGCCATGCGCTCAAACAGTGGTTTATCCCCATATATGAAGTATCGACGTACTCAGGACAAATTGCTCAACAACTTTTGGGGTCCAATTTATCCTTTTACCCTTGGGAAAATAAAAAATTTGGGGCAAAAAGATCATTTTTTGTGAAAATTAATAAAAAAAATTTTTTTACGGCTCTACATTATAAACTTCTGTGAAGCACTTGGAGGTTCAAAGTGCTCACCACACATCTAGATTAGTTCCTTAGGGGGTCTACTTTCCAAAACGGTGTCACTTGTGGGGGTTTCCACTGTTTAGGCACATCAGGGGCTCTCCAATCGTGACATGGGCTCCGATCTCAATTCCAGCAAATCTTGCATTGAAAAGTCAAATGGCGCTCCTTCCCTTCCGAGCTCTGCCATGTGCCCAAACAGTGGTTTACCCCCACATATGGGGTATCGGTGTACTCAGGACAAATTGTACAACGACTTTTGTGGTCCAATTTCTCCTGTTACCCTTGGTAAAATGAAACAAATTGGACCTGAAGTAAAAATTTTGTGAAAAAAAAGTTAAATGTTCAATTTTTTTAAACATTCAAAAAATTCCTGTGAAGCACCTGAAGGGTTAATAAACTTTTTGAATGTGGTTTTGAGTACCTTGAGGGGTGCAGTTTTTAGAATGGTGTCACTTTTGGGCATTTTCTGTCATATAGACCCCTCAAAGTCACTTCAAGTGTGAGGTGGTCCGTAAAAAAATGGTTTTGCAAATTTTGTTGCAAAAATGAGAAATCGTTGGTCAACTTTTAACCCTTATAACGTCCTAACAAAAAAAAATTATGTTTCCAAAATTGTGCTGATGTAAAGCAGACATGTGGGAAATGTTGTTTATTAACTATATTATGTGATATAACTCTCTAATTTAAGGGCATAAAAACTAAGAGTTTGAAAATTGCTAAATTTTCATAATTTCCGTCAAATTTTTGTTTTTTTCACAAATAAATGCAAGTCATATCGAAGAAGTTTTACCACTATCATGAAGTACAATATGTCATGAGAAAACAGTGTCAGAATCACCAGGATCCGTTGAAGCGTTTCAGAGTTATGACCTCATAAAGTGACAGTGGTCAGAATTGTAAAAATTGGCCCTGTCACTTAGGTGAAAACAGGCTTTGGGGATGAAGGGGTTAAATACAATATTAGATACCAATAAAACACCATGAAAATGGACAAACAAGGAACATCAATAAAAACAAGCATATAGACAATACGGTATACACCTCACAATAATGTATGTGGAAATACCAGCAAATATGTATTACACACTAAGAGACTTGCCCCCCTTATGGAAGAAGCCTGAATTGGCGAAACGGCGCTGTCAGAGTATTATCTGACAGAATTGCAGGGGTGTCAATACTTTTGGCCATGACTGTATATTAATATCATACAGCGCTAGAAAGCTTAAAAGCCGGTAATTCAATATTTTTGTTACTAATTTTTACTTTGTGCTCAGCATTAATATTATTTTATATTCATTTTTATCTCTTAATATTGTGCGGAATTAAGTATGTTGACTGCTAATGTTACTGTAGGGCTTATTGTAACATGTATTCTTACCTGTAGCGGCGAGTCAACACCATATAATATATTGCTGTTGTAAAGTTTATAAAAAGCTGTAAATCATACTGCTTCTCTTCTTCAGCCCTTGTAGCTTGATCAACAGCTCCTCTCGCACAGGATAATGGACCCCACAATCCACACAGTATGATGGCCCCTACAGCTCCCCACAGTGTGATCCAACACCGTCCCCACACAGTATAATGTCCCCACAACCCTCCCACACACAGCATGATGGCCCCTACAGCTCCCCACACACAGTATTATGTCCCCACAGAGTGTGATCCAACACTGTCCCCACACAGTATGATGTCCCCACAACCCTTCCACATATAGCATGATGGCCCCTACAGCTCCCCACACACAGTATTATGTCCCCACTGAGTGTGATCCAACACCGTCCCCACACAGTATGATGTCCCCACAACCCTCCCACATAAAGCATGATGGCCCCTACAGCTCCCCACACACAGTATTATATCCCCACAGAGTGTGATCCAACACCATCCCCACACAGTATGATGTCCCCACAACCCTCCCACATACAGCATGATGGCCCCTACAGCTCCCCACACACAGTATTATGTCCCAACAGAGTGTGATCCAACACCGTCCCCACACAGTATGATGTCCCCACAACCCTCCCACATACAGCATGATGGCCCCTACAGGTCCCCACAGAGTATGTTGGTCCTATTCTTCCCACAAGTAAATTACTAAATGACAGGCCGGAGTCACACTACAGCGAGATACGGCCGAGTCTCACAGGTTAAAACCAAGCTCTTGCACCGGCACTCCGGAGCGTGCGGCTCCATGTATTGCCGTGCGGCCGCACGCTCTGCTCCGGAGTGGCGATGCCAGAGTTTGGTTTTAACCTGCGACACTCAGCCGTATCTCGCTGTGTGTGATCCCGGCCTAATAATAATAACAAATCTCTCCCCTGTTCCCCTGATGTGTTGCATGCCGGACCCATTTTAGATAAAGTGGGGCCCTGGGCAAAACTTTAAAGCAGAACCCTAAATGCTCACATATTGCACCATCACACAGAAACATTTCGGTTGCATTTACAAGCGCTGAGTTCTGACCGTTAACCCCTTTACCCCCAAGGGTGGTTTGCACGTTAATGACCGGGCCAATTTTTACAATTCTGACCACTGTCCCTTTATGAGGTTATAACTCTGGAACGCTTCAATGGATCCCGCTGATTCTGACATTGTTTTCTCGTGACATATTGTACTTCATGATAGTGGTAAAATTTCTTTGATATTACCTGCGCTTATTTGTGGAAAAAAAAACAGAAATTTGGCGAAAATTTTGCAATTTTCCAAATTTGAGTTTTTATACCCTTAAATCACAGAGACATGTCACACAAAATACTTAATAAGTAACATTTCCCACATGTCTACTTTACATCAGCACAATTTTGGAACCAAAATTTTTTTTTGTTAGGGAGTTATAAGGGTTAAAAGTTAACCAGCAATTTCTCATTTCTACAACACCATTTTTTTTTCAGGGACCACATCACATTTGAAGTCATTTTGAGGGGTCTATATGATAGAAATTAACGAAGTGTGACACCATTCTATAAACTGCACCCCTCAAGGTTCTCAAAACCACATTCAAGAAGTTTATGAAAGCCTTCAGATGTTTCACAGGAATTTTTGGAATGTTTAAAAAAAAAAATGAACATTTAACTTTTTTTCACAAAAAATTTAGTTCAGCTCCAATTTGTTTGGAATGCAGACTTAGATGGAATGGTCTGCATGCGTCACATTGTGTTTGCAGAGCCCCTAATGTACCTAAACATTGAAACCCCCCACAAGTGACACCATTTTGGAAAGTAGACCCCCTAAGGAACTTATCTAGATGTGTTGTGAGAGCTTTGAACCCCTAAGTGTTTCACTACAGTTTATAACGCAGAGCCGTGAAAATAAAAATTCTTTTTTTTTTTCCAAAAATTTTTTTTAGCCTCCAGTTTTATATTTTCTCAAGGGTAACAGGAGAAATTGGACCACAGAAAAATCGATGAATCCAGCAGGAATGTAATAAAATCAGTGAATTTATTTCTTCCTTTAAAAAAAAAAAAAAAAAAGGTAAGGGTTATATCCTATGGTACACCACTTGTAAATAAGTTATAGTTTCTTACAGCATTATGCACATATGGCAGCGTTTTTCCGAAGCGTTTCGACTGACGTCTTAATGATGGTGAGTCCATAGTGAGACTAAACCGTTCTTATCTAATATATAAAGCTGAATGTGTGTGTGTGTGTGTATGTATGTGTGTATGTATGTCCGGGATTGGCATCTGCACCGTCGCAGCTACAGCCACAAAATTTTGCACAGTCACACGTCTGGACCCCGAGAGCGTCATAGGCTACGTTGTGAGGCGAAATTTTAAGCCCGCGCGTTCCAATTCTCCAAACAATTTTGCCCCTATCTACATAATGGGGAAAAAGTGAAAGGAAAAGTGTTGGAGGCAAATTGACAGCTGCCAGATGTGAACAAGGGGGACTTAAAGAGTGAGAGCGATGGCGCCAAAGAGTATATATGGTACAGTGGCTAAGGTGGGGCCCCGACATGGGATACTCACCACACAAGGGGATATGAATGAACACACACACAAAATGCGCCACACTACCACGTGCTTGAACACATATCACCCTCCGCACACATTTCACCACACATACACCAACCTCGCCACATAAAAGTCGAAACACAAAAGTCGCCGCTCAAAACTCGCCACGTGCAAAACTCGCCACATGCAAAACTAGGCTCACACAAAACTCGCCACACATGCAAAACTCACCTCATGGAAAACTCGCCACATGCAAAACTTGCACACACGGAAAAATTGCCACATGCACAAAAGTTGCAACACATGCAAAAGTTGCCTCACACAAAACTTGCACATACTCAAAACGCACCAGACATAAAACTCGCCACGCACAAAACTCGCCATGCGCAAAACTTGCTGCACACAAATTGCTATACTAACCTGTCACATGCAACTCGACACACAAAAAGTTGCTACACGCTTGTCGCCACACAAAACTCATCTCACAAAAGTCGCTACAAGCAACTCAACACACACAACTTGACACATGAAACTCGCCCTAAAACACACACAAGTCTGATATTATCCTTCAAAAGTAAAAATCTGATTAATAAGCAGACAAACTACAAGAGCAACAAATGTACCATATAGGAAATACGGCAGCTGTCAGTCACATGACCTGTCTATTATGTGTATGTGTGAGCTAATATATACTGCCAGGGGGGAGGGCTTCCTGTTGGCTGGGGATTTATCAGGCTGCCAATTTAGCTTACAAATACTGAGGTAAAAATACTTACCAAATAATGTGTGAACGTGGTCTAATACAGGAGGAGATGACATACAGATATATACTATATACAGGAGAGATGACACAGGTATATACTATATACAGGAGGAGATGACACACAGGTATATACTATATATACAGGAGGAGATGACACACACATATATACTATATACAGGGGAGATGACACACAGGTATATACTATATACAGGAGGATATGACATACCGATATATACTATATACAGGAGGAGATGACATACAGGTATATACTATATGCAGGAGGAGATTACATACAGGTACATACTATATACAGGAGAGATAACACACAGGTATATACTATATACAGGAGCAGATGACACACACATATATACTATATACAGGGGAGATGACACACAGGTATACACTATATACAGGAGGAGATGACATACAGGTATATACTATATACAGGAGGAGATGACACACTGGTATATTCTATATACAGGGGATATGACATACAGGTATATACTATATAAAAGAGGAGATGACACCTAGGTATGTAGAGGAGTGGATGACATACAGCAGGTATATACTATTTACAGGGGAGATGACATACAGGTATATACTATATACAGGAGGAGATGACACACAGCAGGTATATACTATATACAGGGGAGATGACATACAGGTATATACTATATACAGGAGATGACATACAGGTGTATACTATATATAAGGGAGATGACAAACATGTATATACTGAGGGGAAAATGAGAGGTGTGAGGTGAAAATGAGGGATGTGAGGTGAAAATGAAAAGGTGTGAGTGCAAAATGAGAGGAGTGAGGGAAAATAGTGGAGTGATCGGAAAATGACATGTGAGGTCGAAATGACAAGTGTTAGGGGGGAATGAGAGGAGTGAGGGGAAAATGAGAGGTGTAAGGGAGAAAATGAGAGATGTGAGGGGGAAATGAGAGGCGTGATGGGAAAATAAGAGAAGTGAGGTGCTATAACTAACCACAGATATTTACTATGCCCAGGCAACGCCGGGCTCTTCAGCTAGTCTACTATAAAATTGTCTAAGGGTCACTTCCGTCTTTCTGTCTGTCACGGATATTCATTGGTCGCGGCCTCTGTCTGTCATGGAATCCAAGTCGCTGATTGGTCGTGGCAAAACACCCCAAACCATTGCCACGACCAATCGCCCCAAACCATCAGCGATGGCCACAGTTCGGTGGCAATATGGCCGCTCTTTCCTCCGCGCAGTCAGTGCCCACTCCATACTCCCCTCCAGTCATCCAGTCAGCCCTCACACAGGGTTAATGCCAGCGTTACCAGAGCGCAGTATAATGCACTCCGGTTACGCAGCTATTAACCCTGTGTGACCAACTTTTTATTATTGATTAATAGTAAAAAGATGTGATATTACTCATACCAACCCTGGGACCGGAAGCTGCCGCGTGCACCGCACACAGGCGACAGGACTACAAGGGGCCTTTGGAGGGTGAATATATGTTTCTTTTTTCTTTTTTAACCTGTTACATATGTGGCTGGGCAGTATACTATGTGACTGGCCAATATACCACGTGACTGTGCAGTATACTACGTGTCTGTGCTGTATACTACGTCGCTGGGCAATATACTACGTGGCTGAGTAATATACTATGTCACTGGGCAATATATTACGTAACTGGGCAATATACTACGTAACTGGGCAATATACTACGTGACTGGGCAATATACTACGTGACTGGGCAATATACTACGTGGCTGGGCAATATACTATGTGGCTGGGCAATATACTACGTGGCTGGGCAATATACTTCGTGGCTGGGCAATATATTACGTGGCTGGGCATTATACTACGTGGCTGGGCAAAATACTATGTGGTTGGGCAATATAATACGTGGGCTGTGCAATATACTATGTGGACATGCATATTCTAGAATACCCGATGCGTTAGAATCGGGCCACCATCTAGTACTGAATAAGAACGGTTTAGTCTCACTATGGACTCACCATTATTAAGACGTCAGTCGAAACGCATCGGAAAAACGCTGCCATATGTGCATAATGCTGTTAGAAGTTATAACTTATTTACAAGTGGTGTACCATAGGATATAACCCTTACCTTTAAAAAAAAAAGAAAGAAATTCATTGATTTTATTACATTCCTGGTGGATTTTTCTGTGGACTGAATGCCCAACTTTTCCGTGCAGGAACAGATGTGGAATAGCCGATATTCAGGTGAGCTGACTATCTTTTGGTTTTTTTGAGGATAAATTGGACCCCAAAAGTTGTTATCCAATTTGTCCTGAGTACGCTTATACCCCATATGTGTTGGGGAACCACCGTTTGGGCGCACGGGAGAGCTCGGAAGGGAAGGAGCACTGTTTTACTTTTTCAACGCAGAATTGGCTGGAATTGAGATCGGACGCCATGTCACGTTTGGAGAGCCATTGTGCCTAAAGAGTGGAAACCGCAAATTGTAACTGAAACCCTAACCCAAACACACCCCTAACCCAAGCATACCCCTAACCCTAATCCCAACTCTAACCATAACCCTAACCACACCCTAACGCCAACCACACCCCTAACTCCAACACACCCCTAACCCTAATCCCAACCCTAACCACACCCCCAAGTCCAACACACCCCTAACACTAATCCTAACCACACCCCTAACCCTGACACATCCCTAACCCTAATCCCAACTGTAAATGTAATCCAAACCCTAACTTTAGCCCCAACCCTAACCCTAACTTTAGCCCCAACCCTAACCCAAAATTTAGCCCCAACCCTAACTTTAGCCCCAACCCTAACTGTAGCCATAACTCCAACCCTAACCCCAACCGTAACCCTTGCCCTAACCCTAGCCCCAACCCTAACCCTAGCCCTAACCTAGTCCTAACCCTAGCCCCAACCCTAGCCCCAACCCTAGCCCAAACCCTAACCCCAACCCTAACCCTAGCCCTAACCCTAATGGGAAAATGGAAATATATACATTTTTTTAATTTTATTATTTTTCCCTAAATAAGGGGGTGAAAAAGGGGGGTTTAATTTACTTTTATTGCAGGTTTTTTAGTGGATTTTTATGATTGGCAGCTGTCACACACCAAAAGATGCTTTTTATTGCAAAAAATAGTTTTTGCGTCTCCACATTTTGAGAGCTATAATTTTTCCATACATTGGTCCATAGAGTCATATGAGGTCTTGTTTTTTTGCGGGACGAGTTGACGTTTTTATTGGTACCATTTTTGGGCATGTGACATTTTTTGATTTGACTTTTGTGAGGCAGAATGACTAAAAACCAGCTATTCAAGAATTTCTTTTGAGGGGGGGCGTTTATACCATTCCGCGTTTCGTAAAATTGATAAAGCAGTTTTATTCTTCGGGTCAGTACGATTACAGCGATACCTCATATCATTTTTTTATGTTTTGGCGCTTTTATACGATAAAAACTATATTATATAAAAAATAATTATTTTTGCATCGCTTTATTCTGAGGACTATAACTTTTTAATTTTTTCGCTGATGATGCTGTATGGTGACTCGTTTTTTGCAGGACAAGATGACTTTTCCACTAGGGTTAGGGTTAGGGCTAGGGTTAGGGCTAGGGTTAGGGCTAGGGTTAGGGCTAGGGTTAGGGCTAGGGTTAGGGTTAGGGTATGTGCATACGGTGCGGATTTGGCTGCGGATCCGCAACGGATTGGCCGCTGCAAATTCGTAGCAGTTTTCCATCAGGTTTACAGTACCATGTAAACCTATTGAAAACCAAATCTGCCATGGTGCGGAAAATACCGTGCGGAAACGCTGCGTTGTATTTTCCACAGCATGTCAATTTTGTGCCGATTCCGCAGCGTTTTACACCTGTTCCTCAATAGGAATCCGCCGGTGAAAACTGCACAAAAAAACACTGGAAATCCGCTGCAAATCCGCAGGTAAAACGCAGTGTCTTTTACCTGCGGATTTTTCAAAAATCGTGCAGAAAAATCTCACACGAATCCGCAACGTGGGCACATAGCCTTAGGGTTAGGGTTGGAATTAGAGTTAGGGTTGGAATTAGGGCTAGGGTTGGAAATAGGGTTAAGATTAGGCTGTGGTTAGGTTTATGGAGAAGGTTAGGGGTGTGTTGGGGTTAAAGTTGTGGTTTGGGTTGGGATTAGGGTTAGGGTTGGGATTAGGGTTAGGATTAGGGTTGGGATTGGGGTTACGGGTGTGTTGGGGTTAGGGTTGTGGTTAGAGGTGTGTTGGGGTTAGGGTTGTGATTAGGGTTATGGCTAGAGTTGGGATTAGGGTTAGGGGTGTGTTGGGGTTAGTGTTGAAGTTAGAATTGAGGGGTTTCCACTGTTTTTGCACATCAGGGGTCTCCAAACGCAACATGGCGCCACCATTGATTCCAGCCAATCTTGCATTCAAAAAGTCAAATGTGCTCCCTCCCTTCCGAGCCCAGACGTGCACCCAAACAGTGGTTTACCCCCGCATATGGGGTATCAGCATACTCATGACAAACTGGGCAACAAATATTGGGGTTTCATTCCTTTTGTTACCCTTGTGAAAATAAAAAATTGCTTGCTAAAACATCATTTTTGAGGAAAGAAAAATGATTTTTTATTTTCACGGCTCTGCGTTTTAAACTTCTGTGAAGCACTTGGGGGTTCAAAGTGCTCACCACATATCTAGATAAGTTCCTTGGGGGGGTCTAGTTTCCAAAATGGGGTCACTTGTGGGGAGTTTCTACTGTTTAGGCACATCAGGGGCTCTGCAAACGCAACGTGACGCCCGCAGACCATTCCATCAAAGTCTACATTTCAAAAGTCACTACTTCCCTTCTGAACCCCGACGTGTGCCCAAACAGTGGTTCCCCCCCACATATGGGGCATCAGCGTACTCAGGACAAACTGGACAACAACTTTTGGGGTCCAATTTCTCCTGTTACTCTTGAGAAAATAAAAAATTGCAGGCTAAAATATAATTTTTGAGGAAAGAAAAATTATTTTTTATTTTCACGGCTCTGCTTTATAAACTTCTATGAAGCACTTGGGGGTTTAAAGTGGTCACCACACATCTAGATTAGTTCCATGGGAGGTCTAGTTTCCAAAATGGGGTCACATGTGTGGGAGCTCCAATGTTTAGATACACAGGGGCTCTCCAAATGCGACATGGTGTCCGCTAAAGATTGGAGCCAATTTTTCATTCAAAAGTCAAATGGCGCTCCTTCCCTTCCGAGCCTTGCCGTGTGCACAAACAGTGGTTTGTGACCACATATGAGGTATCGGTGTATTCAGGAGAAATTGTCCAACACATTTTAGGATCCATTTTATCCTGATTGCCCATGTGAAAATGAAAAAATTGAGGCTAAAATAATTTTTTTGTGAAAAAAAAGTACTTTTTCATTTTTACGGATCAATTTGTGAAGCACCTGGGGGTTCAAAGTGCTCACTATGCATCTAGATAAGCTCCTTGGGGGGTCTAGTTTCCATAATGGGGTCACTTGTGGGCAAGCTCCAATGTTTAGGCACACAGGGGCTCTCCAAAGGCGACATGGTGTCCGCTAAAGATTGGAGCTAATTTTTCATCGAAAAAGTCAAATGGCGCTCCTTCCCTTCAGAGCCCTGTTGTGCGCCCAGACAGTGGTTCCCCCCCACATATGAGGTATCGGCGTACTCAGGACAAATTGTACAATGTTGTTTGCAGTCCAGTTTCTCTTTTTACCCTTGGGAAAATAAAAAATTGTTCCTAAAACATCATTTTTGTGACTAAAAAGTTAAATGTTCATTTTTTCCTTCCATATTGCTTCTGCTGCTGTGACGTACCCGAAGGGTTAATAAACTTCTTGAATGTGGTTTTGAGTACCTTGAGGGGTGCAGTTTTTAGAATGTTGTCACTTTTGGGTATTTTCAGCTATACAGACCCCTCAAACTGACTTCAAATGTGAGGTGGTCCCTAAAAAAAACAGTTAAAACCCTTATAACTTCCTAGCAAAAATGTGGGAAATGTTATTTATTAACTATTTAGTGTCATATAACTC
The DNA here is from genome assembly GCF_032444005.1 of Ranitomeya imitator. NCBI lineage: Eukaryota > Metazoa > Chordata > Amphibia > Anura > Dendrobatidae > Ranitomeya > Ranitomeya imitator. Next base: position 734,009,297 of record NC_091284.1, on the reverse strand, counting down.
TCTGGTTCAACAGAATAAAAATTCAAAATTTGAAAATTGCAAAAATCTGAATATATATATATTTTTTTACACTATAATATTGCCCCAGGGGGGGACATCATGTTATTGGGTCAGATCGCTGATCTGACACTTTGCACAGCATTGTGGCAGATCAGCAATCTGACAGGCCAGGCTGCAGGCTTACCAGCTCTTGCTCTAAGCAGGCTCTAGTAAGCCACTTTCCTGCAGGACCCGGAAGCAGCCCCCTGGCCATTTTGGATCCAGGGCCTGCAGGGAGAAGGAGGTAGGAGACCCTCGGAGCAACGCGAGCACATCGCGTTGCTCCGAGGGTCTCAGGGAAGCATGCAGGGAGCCCCCTCCCTGCACGATGCTTCCTTATACCGCTAGAACACTGTGATCATGTTTGATTGCGGTGTTCCGGGGGTTAATGTGCCACGTGTCACGGACCGCTCGTGCTCCGCTCCCGCTGCGATAGTCAGCTGACACCCGGCCACGATTGGCCGCGCTCCCCCCGTGAGCGCGGCCGATTGCATATGACGTACTATCCCGTTGGTGGTCATACGGGCCCACCGCACCTCGACGGGATAGTACGTCATATGTCAGAAAGGGGTTAAATGAGAGTGATTGACAATAGTAAAGTCGTTCGGCACTTGTTTGCTGACCTCTTTACATCGGTGAAGGAGCAATAATGGAGACAGATCTAGTGATGAGCGAGTATACTCGTTGCTCGGGTTTTCCCGAGCATGCTCGGGTGACCTCCGAGTATTTATGACTGCTCAGAGATTTGGTTTTAAAGGCGGCGGCTGAATGATTTACAGCTACTAGCCAGCCTAAGAACATGCGGGGGTCGCCTGGTTGCTAGGGAATCCCCACATGTAATCAAGCAGGCTAGTAGCTGTAAATCATTAAGTTGAGGTGATGAAAACTAAATCTCCGAACACTAACAAATACTTAGAGGTCACACTCGCTCATCACTAGACAGAGCTAGTAGATCAGTCGGTCCCCATACAGTATCTTGTTATAAGCAGCACATCTGTAGTTTACCCAGGGCGATTTGCCACTGAGAAAAGTGATTTTGGTCTGCCACAATCAATCTAATCGCCCAATGAATGAGCATAAAAGGTAAATAAAAGGTATCAAGCACTGAGGACTCTCACTTCTAAATATTTTCCAATGAATGTGCAGCATTTTACGAGTTTGCTGGGCAATTGCCAACATGTTTACACCTATGAACTCTTGTTTGCGCTGCCAGAATTTATAAATGCGGTTGGTACACACACAATATGTACTTAGTCCTGTATATAATTCTCATGCACCATTGAGTATGTGCTACTCAGCAGGGCCTCCCACAAAAACAGTGTAACAACTCTGCTGGCATCATGTCATGGCCTCACATCTCTCACACTATCTTACCCACTGCTCCAGGTCATGATGTGGTTTCTGTTTCATGCCAGCTCCATGTTCTGTGTCTCTGCTCTCTGCATGCCTCATGGCTATGTGTATAGGGGGCCGGCGCCTGAATTCTCTGATTCTTATAGGAATCAGGTGCATCTGTCTAATCAGTTCCTGACCAATTATCAAGAGGCCTCCTGTATATAGTGCAGCTCCACCCTGTGCTCTGGGCCTGTGCAATGTTGTAGCTCAGTTAGTGTTTAGCTGCTGAGTTTGCCTGGCCTTGCTCTGAGTTACTCCCTCTCTGGAGGCTTTTCTCTGTGCTATTGCCTTGATCTTGTAGTCCGCCCTCCAGGAGGCAGAATATCCTGGTCCCTGTGTCTTGTTCCATTGCCTTGTCTGTACTTTGTCTTTTCTCGGTCTCCTTGTCTGTGGCTTCCTTCCCTGCTTTGTCTTTCCTTGTGTTCTCAGTCTGCTTACACTCCGCACTCTTGCGGCTCTGCACTCAGACCTTGCTTCGCACTCTCTGGCTTTGCTCTGTGGCTCCGCTCTTTGCGGTTCTATCTGGCTCCACTCTTTGCGGTTCTATCTGGCTCCGCCTCCTGTGTTTCTGCACTTGGCTCCTTCTCTGCTCTTGGCTCCGCCTCCAGCGTCTCCGCTCTTGGCTCCACCTCCAGCATCTCCGCTCTTGGCTCCGTCTCCAGCGTCTCCGCTCTTGGCTCCGCCTCCAGCGTCTCCGCTCTTGGCTCTGCCTCCAGCGTCTCCGCTCTTGGCTCCGCCTCCAGCGTCTCCGCTCTTTGCTCCGCCTCCAGCGTCTCCGCTCTTGGCTCCGCCTCTTGCGGCTCCGCCCTTGGCTCTGCCTTCTCCTCTTCTGTTAGTTCCACCTCCTACTTGTTACTTAGTCCTCCTGTCTGAACAGGTTCCAACCTGTTTCACATACCTGCCTGCAGACCGGTCCCTACCGGTTCTTCCTATGTTCCAGCCGTACCCGCCTGCCTACCAGAGAGCCAGCCGTGTCCGCCTGCCCGCCAGTGTCTCTGTTGTAGCCGTCTGCCTGCCTGTGTCCCAGCCGTGCCCGCCTGTCAGCCAGAGTGCCAGCCGTGCCCGCTCCGTTCCTTAGTGGGATCAGCAGCCACAGCCAGACACCACCCTGGAGTGGCACCTGGTAGCTTCCTATTGCACAAGTCTGACCTCACCATCAGAGGCTCCAGCGAACACCTAGGAAGCTACTTAGTTACGCCCCTTCCAGGGAAGTTTGGTCTGTGGTCCAGTGGGGCCACACCCCCGTATGCCCGCGCCAACCAGTCTGGGCGCGTGCGTGACAAACAGCATCAAAGATATCTGAGGCACCATAGAGATCTTTGTAAAGCTCCAATCTTTATTCCAAAAATGTAAAAGATCACAGCAGCAAAGAGACAAGAGTAGAGCAATGTTTAGGCCAAATGGCCATTCTCAAGTCTGATTGTGACTGTATTTTAGGCTTCAGAAAGTCCATTTGGCCAAAAGGTTGCTTTATTTTTGCCTTCTCATTGCTGTGATTTTTCAAATATTTTGGAATAAAGATTGGATTTTGGTGCCTCAGATAGCTTTTGATTTTATACACAGTATGTGATACAAAGTATGTTACACACACACACACACACACACACACGCACACACATATGTATACACAGAGCACATACATATTTACAGATCACATACAGTACATAGACATATATCTATATGCAGAACACTTACACACATATATACACAGCACATACATATAGTAATGATCAAGAGTGTTGCACCATTGAAATTGTTACAGAAAATTAAGTATTTCTACCAGAAAATTAATGCAATTACATATGTTTTGTTATACACATGTCTATTTCCTTTGTGTGTATTGGAACAACACAAAAAACAGAGAAAAAAAGGTAAATTGGACATAATTTCACATAAACCCCAAAAATCAGACAAACAAAATTGTTGTCACCTTTCCAAAATTGTGGGTAAACAACTTTGTTTCAAGCTGGTGATGCTCTTTCAAACTTGTCTGTGGCAAGTAAGAGGTGTAGTCAATATGAAAATCACACCTGAAACCAGATAGAAAGGGGAGACATTGACGTTGACAATCTTTGCATTGTATCCGTGTTTACTACACTAAGCATGCATAACAGAAAGAGGAGAAGTGAACTTTACGAGGACTTGCGAACCAACATTGTTGAAAAATAACAATCTTGAGGTTACGATTCCATCTCCACAAAGATTTTGATGTTCGTTTGTCCACGGTGCACAATATAATCAAGAAGTGTAACAACCCATTCCACTATAGCTAATCTCCAAGCACATGTACAGCAGAGAAAAATTGATGAAAGGTTGCAATGCAGGATAGTCCGGATGGTGGATAAGCAAGTCCCAAAGAAATTCAAGCTGTCCTGCAGGCTCAGTGCATCAGTGTCAGTATGAACTATCTGTTGACATTTGAATGAAAAGAAACGCTGTGGCAGGTGACCCAGGAGGGCCCCACTGCTGACACAGATACATAAAAAAACTAGACTGCAGTTTGCCAAAATGTATTTCAGTAAACCAAAATCCTTCTGGGAAAGCGTTTTGTGAACAGATGAGACCAATATAGAGTTTTTTGGTAAAGCACATCATTCTACTATTTACTGAAACTGGAATGCGGCCTACAAAGAAAAGAACACAGTGCCTACAGTCAAATATGGTGGAGGTTGAAAGATGTTTTGGAGTTGTTTTGCTGCCTCTGGCACTGGGTACCTTGACTGTGTTAAAGGCATCATGAAATCTGGAGATTACCAAATGATTTTGGATAGCAATGTAGTGCCTAGTATGAGAAAGTTGTGTTTGCGTCCTGGGCCATGGGTCTACCAGGAGGACAATGACCCCAAACATACTTAAAGAAGCACCCAGAAGTGGATGGAAACAAAGCTCTGGAGACTTCTAAGGTGGCCAGCAGTGAGTCTGGATCTAAATCCCATTGAACACCTGTGGAGTGATCTTAAAATTGCCGTTGGAAAAAGTCACCCGTCAAAGATGAGCGACCTGGAGCAGTGTGCAGAAGAACAGTAGTTCAAAATTCCAGTTGAGAGGTGTCATAAGCTTGTTGATGGTTATAGGAAGCGACTGCAGTTAATAATAATCTTTATATAGTTCCAACATATTCCGCAGCGCTTTACAATTCAGAGATTCATATGCAACAGTCATTACTAACATAGTTAAAAATAATACATTAATTAAAGCAAAAATAATGAGTACCCAACTCTTATGAGCTTGCAATCTACAATAAGGTAGGAGTGACACAAAATACAAGTGCTTATTTACAATGATGGTCCAGCCATTTGGATGGAATGGGTTATAGATAAAGGCTGCATGAGTTTTATGGAGAAATACAGGTGTGTTCAGAGAAATAGTGAATGGGCTGTATATATGAAAAAGACTTCGATTAGGGAATGTGATAGGCAGCCCTAAACAGACGTGTTCTTAGGGAGCACCTGAAAATGTGTAAGTTGTGGTTAATCATAATATCTTGCGGTAGAGTACTCCACAGAATTGGTTCAACTATGGAGAAGTTTTGGATCGGGAGTGGGAGGTATGGATTAGTGTGGATGATAGTCGAAAGTCGCTTGCGGAGTATAGAGAACAGGAACACCAATAAACTGAAATGAGGGAGGAGATGTAGACGGGTGCCGCACTGTGGAGAGTTTTGTGGGTGAGCAAAAGCAGTTTACGTTGGATCCTATAATGTATGGGCAGCCAGTGCAATGACTGGCACAGAGCAGAGACATCTCAGTAACAATTAGCCAGATAGAAGACCCTGGGTGCTGTATTATGGATAGACTGGAGAGGGAACCAAAAGCATGTAAAGAAAAACCCCTAAAAAATATATACATTTTATCGTAATGATATAACAAAAACAAATGTACATATACAAAAAGGCACCCAAGTGAGGATATCAACCAAGAAATCAGGGCAGGAGTCCATTAGTGATGATGTTACTGTCTGTACCTATAACTCCCTCTAGTAGGCCTTAGGATCTGATGGCCTACCTGGCAGCAGAGGTTGGCACCCTAATTTTGCGATGTGGCGCTCCCGCTCAACGACGACTGTCAATCCCTAAATATCTATACATGTTTACACACAGAAACAAAAACATCAATTTTGCATCAATTACTGAATCAATTACACCTCCTGTATGAAGTGGGTTGAGCTCCTGAGTAGGGTTGAGCGAAACGGGTCGTTCATTTTCAAAAGTCGCCGACTTTTGGCAAAGTCGGGTTTCATGAAACCCGATCCGACCCCTGTGCGGGGTCGGCCATGCGGTACGCGACTTTCGCGCCAAAGTCATAGTAACATAGTAACATAGTTAGTAAGGCCGAAAAAAGACATTTGTCCATCCAGTTCAGCCTATATTCCATCATAATAAATACCCAGATCTACGTCCTTCTACAGAACCTAATAATTGTATGATACAATATTGTTCTGCTCCAGGAAGACATCCAGGCCTCTCTTGAACCCCTCGACTGAGTTCGCCATCACCACCTCCTCAGGCAAGCAATTCCAGATTCTCACTGCCCTAACAGTAAAGAATCCTCTTCTATGTTGGTGGAAAAACCTTCTCTCCTCCAGACGCAAAGAATGCCCCCTTGTGCCCGTCACCTTCCTTGGTATAAACAGATCCCCAGCGAGATATTTGTATTGTCCCCTTATATACTTATACATGGTTATTAGATCGCCCCTCAGTCGTCTTTTTTCTAGACTAAATAATCCTAATTTCGCTAATCTATCTGGGTATTGTAGTTCTCCCATCCCCTTTATTAATTTTGTTGCCCTCCTTTGTACTCTCTCTAGTTCCATTATATCCTTCCTGAGCACCGGTGCCCAAAACTGGACACAGTACTCCATGTGCGGTCTAACTAGGGATTTGTACAGAGGCAGTATAATGCTCTCATCATGTGTATCCAGACCTCTTTTAATGCACCCCATGATCCTGTTTGCCTTGGCAGCTGCTGCCTGGCACTGGCTGCTCCAGGTAAGTTTATCATTAACTAGGATCCCCAAGTCCTTCTCCCTGTCAGATTTACCCAGTGGTTTCCCGTTCAGTGTGTAATGGTGATATTGATTCCCTCTTCCCATGTGTATAACCTTACATTTATCATTGTTAAACCTCATCTGCCACCTTTCAGCCCAAGTTTCCAACTTATCCAGATCCATATGTAGCAGAATACTATCTTCTCTTGTATTAACTGCTTTACATAGTTTTGTATCATCTGCAAATATCGATATTTTACTGTGTAAACCTTCTACCAGATCATTAATGAATATGTTGAAGAGAACAGGTCCCAATACTGACCCCTGCGGTACCCCACTGGTCACAGCGACCCAGTTAGAGACTATACCATTTATAACCACCCTCTGCTTTCTATCACTAAGCCAGTTACTAACCCATTTACACACATTTTCCCCCAGACCAAGCATTCTCATTTTGTGTACCAACCTCTTGTGCGGCACGGTATCAAACGCTTTGGAAAAATCGAGATATACCACGTCCAATGACTCACCGTGGTCCAGCCTATAGCTTACCTCTTCATAAAAACTGATTAGATTGGTTTGACAGGAGCGATTTCTCATAAACCCATGCTGATATGGAGTTAAACAGTTATTCTCATTGAGATAATCCAGAATAACATCCCTCAGAAACCCTTCAAATATTTTACCAACAATAGAGGTTAGACTTACTGGCCTATAATTTCCAGGTTCACTTTTAGAGCCCTTTTTGAATATTGGCACCACATTTGCTATGCGCCAGTCCTGCGGAACAGACCCTCTCGCTATAGAGTCACTAAAAATAAGAAATAATGGTTTATCTATTACATTACTTAGTTCTCTTAGTACTCGTGGGTGTATGCCATCCGGACCCGGAGATTTATCTATTTTAATCTTATTTAGCCGGTTTCGCACCTCTTCTTGGGTTAGATTGGTGACCCTTAATATAGGGTTTTCATTGTTTCTTGGGATTTCACCTAGCATTTTCGCGTTTCAATGACGCGAAAAGCGCCATTTCTCAGCCAATGAAGGTAAACGCAGAGTGTGGGCAGCGTGATGACATAGGTCCTGGTCCCCACCATCTTAGAGAAGGGCATTGCAGTGATTGGCTTGCTGTCTGCGGCGTCACAGGGGCTATAAAGGGGAGTTCCCGCCGACCGCCATGTTACTGCTGCTGATCTGAGCTTAGGGAGAGGTTGCTGCCGCTTCGTCAGAAGCAGGGATAGCGTTAGGCAGGGTCGATTAACCACCAAACCGCTTGTGCTGTAGCGATTTCCACTGCCCAACACCACCTTCGGTGTGCAGGGACAGTGGAAGCTACATTTTTTTTTTTTCCCCCTCAGCGCTGTAGCTCATTGGGCTGCCCTAGAAGGCTCCCTGATAGCTGCATTGCTGTGTGTACGCCGCTGTGCAAACCAACTGCTTTTTTCAAAGCACAAATCCTCTTGTTCCTTCCTTTCTGCACAGCTATCTTTTTGGTTTGTACACACTTTTTATTTAATTTGTGCATCAGTCCACTCCTTATTGCTGCCTGCCATACCTGGCTGAGATTACTGCAGGGAGATAGTAATTGAAGGACACTCCCTGTTTTTTTTTTTTTTTTTGTGGGAGATTAAGATTGACATTTCTGCTAGAGTGCCATCCCTGTCTGTGTCATCTCTCACTCAGTGGGCCATAGAAAGCCTATTTATTTTTTTGCTTGATTTTGGTTCTAAAATCTACCTGAAAAAATCACTACATCAATCAGTGGGAGAAAAATATTGGCCTCAGGGCTTGTGTGCCACTCCTGACTCCTGTGTGCATCATCACTCACTCAGTGGGCCATAGAAAGCCCATTTTTTTTTTTTTTTTGCTTTATTTGGGTTCTAAATTCTACCTGAAAAAATCAATAAATCAATCAGTGGGAGATTAATATTGGCCTTTGGGCTTGTGTGCCAGTCCTAAGCGTGCCATCTCTCTCTCTCAGATAGTGGGCCATAGAAAGCCTATTATTTTTTTAGCTTGATTTGGGTTCCAAAATCTACCTGAAAAAATCACTACATCAATCAGTGGGAGATAAATATTGGCCTCTGGGCTTGTGTGCCACTCCTGACTCCTGTGTGCGTCATCTCTCACTCAGTGGGCCATAGAAAGCCTTTTTTTGTTTTATTTGTTTTCTAAATTCTCCCTGAAAAAATCATTTTATTTTATTTGGTTTCTAAATTCTTCCTGAAAAAATCATTTTATTCTATTTTTTTTTCCTAAAGTCTCCCTGAAAAAAAACAAAAAAAAAAAACAAATCAGTGGGAGATTAATATTGCCCTTTCTGCTTGTGTGCCAGTCTTGACTCCTGGGTGTGCCATCTCTCTCTCTCTCCAATTGTGGGCCATAGAAAGCCTATTATTTTTTTTAGCTTGATTTGGGTTCCAAAATCTACCTGAAAAAATCACTACATCAATCAGTGGGAGATAAATATTGGCCTCTGGGCTTGTGTGCCACTCCTGACTCCTGTGTGCGTCATCTCTCACTCAGTGGGCCATAGAAAGCCTTTTTTTTGTTTTATTTGTTTTCTAAATTCTCCCTGAAAAAATCATTTTATTTTATTTGGTTTCTAAATTCTTCCTGAAAAAATCATTTTATTCTATTTTTTTTTTCCTAAAGTCTCCCTGAAAAAAACAAAAAAAAAACAAATCAGTGGGAGATTAATATTGCCCTTTCTGCTTGTGTGCCAGTCTTGACTCCTGGGTGTGCCATCTCTCTCTCTCTCTCCAATTGTGGGCCATAGAAAGCCTATTATTTTTTTAGCTTGATTTGGGTTCCAAAATCTACCTGAAAATTCACTACATCAATCAGTGGGAGATAAATATTGGCCTCTGGGCTTGTGTGCCACTCCTGACTCCTGTGTGCGTCATCTCTCACTCAGTGGGCCATAGAAAGCCTTTTTTTGTTTTATTTGTTTTCTAAATTCTCCCTGAAAAAATCATTTTATTTTATTTGGTTTCTAAATTCTTCCTGAAAAAATCATTTTATTCTATTTTTTTTTTCCTAAAGTCTCCCTGAAAAAACAAAAAACAAAAGCAAATCAGTGGGAGATTAATATTGCCCTTTCTGCTTGTGTGCCAGTCTTGACTCCTGGGTGTGCCATCTCTCTCTCTCTCCAATTGTGGGCCATAGAAAGCCTATTATTTTTTTTAGCTTGATTTGGGTTCCAAAATCTACCTGAAAAAATCACTACATCAATCAGTGGGAGATAAATATTGGCCTCTGGGCTTGTGTGCCACTCCTGACTCATGTGTGCGTCATCTCTCACTCAGTGGGCCATAGAAAGCCTTTTTTTGTTTTATTTGTTTTCTAAATTCTCCCTGAAAAAATCATTTTATTTTATTTGGTTTCTAAATTCTTCCTGAAAAAATCATTTTATTCTATTTTTTTTTGTTCTTAAAGTCTCCCTGAAAAAAAAAAAAAAATCAAATCAGTGGGAGATTAATATTTACATTTGTGCTTCAGTGACAGTCCTGCGTGTGTGGCATCTATCTCATTTGTTGCCACCAACAACAGAGTGTGTAACATTGTGCCTGATTTTCGTTGTGGTCTCACTCACCTGTAAAGGGGTAGCTAAATCATACTGAAGTTATAGCTCACCGTGTAATTTGTGTGACAGCAACAAATACCGTTAGTTTGTTTACGTTTTTAAAACAATGAGGAATTATGGTGGAAGAGGTCGTGGCCGGGGGCGTTCATTGTCAGCTGGTAATGAGGGTAGTGGTAGTGGTGGAGCATCAGCTGGTCGTGGGAAAAAAAATATTGCACCTAAGTCTGGAGCTGTGGAGCCAGGTTCGTCGTCTGGCTACACAAGGCCTCGAACGCTCCCTTTTCTGGGAGTAGGAAAACCGCTTTTAAAGCCGGAGCAGCAAGAGCAAGTTTTGGCTTATCTTGCTGACTCAGCCTCTAGCTCTTTTGCCTCCTCTCGTGAAACTGGTAAATGTCAAAGCAGCGCGTCGTTAGTGGATGTTCACGGTCAGGGACAAGTCGCTTCCTTGTCCTCTTCAGCAAAAACAACAACAGAGAAGAATGCAGCAGGCGACACAACGGGTTACTCCATGGAGCTCTTTACACATACCGTCCCTGGCTTAGAAAGTGAAGCAGTTAACAGTCCATGCCCATTACAAGTTGAATCTGACATGGAGTGCACTGATGCACAGCCACAGCCAGACTACTATGCTGGTCCTTTGACTCAGACCACAACATTGCCCTCGCAGGGTGCTGATCAAGAATCAGACCCTGATGAGACTATGTTGCCCCATCACGAACGCTATACCACCGACCGACACGGTGACACAGACGAAGTTGAACACGAGCTACAAGAAGAGGTAATAGATGACCCAGTTCTTGACCCCGATTGGCAGCCATTGGGGGAACAGGGTGCAGGCGGCAGCAGTTCTGAAGCGGAGGAGGAGGGGCCGCAGCAGGCATCAACATCGCAACAGGTTCCATCTGCCGGGCCCGTATCTTGCCCAAAACGCGTGGCAAAGCTAAAACCTGTTGGAGGACAGCGTGGCCATCCGGTTAAAGCTCAGTCTGCAATGCCTGAAAAGGTATCCGATGCTAGAAAGAGTGCAGTCTGGCATTTTTTTAAACAACATCCAATTGATCAGCGCAAAGTCATCTGTCAAAAATGTTCAACTACCTTAAGCAGAGGACAGAATCTGAAAAGTCTCAATACAAGTTGCATGCATAGACATTTAACCACCATGCATTTGCAAGCCTGGACTAACTACCAAACGTCCCTTAAGGTTGTAGCACCCTCGGCCAATGAAGCTAGTCAGCAACGCAACATCCCTTCCGGCAGTGTAGGGCCACCATTTTCCGCACCACCTGCAGTATCTGTGCAGCTTTCTTTGCCAGGCCAAAGCCATCAGGGTCAGGGAATCACCAGTTTCGTAGTAGGAAACACTGCATCTAGGGCACCGGTGGCAACAATACCATCTCCCACCGTCTCTCAGTCTGCCATGTCCACCGGCACCCCCGCTAGTTCCACGATCTCCAGCTCTCCAGTCCAGCTCACCCTACATGAGACTATGGTTAGAAAAAGGAAGTACTTAGCCTCGCATCCGCGTACACAGGGTTTGAACGCACACATAGCTAGACTAATCTCGTTAGAGATGATGCCCTACCGGTTAGTTGAAAGCAAAGCTTTCAAAGCCCTGATGGACTACGCTGTACCACGCTACGAGCTACCCAGTCGACACTTTTTTTCCAGAAAAGCCATCCCAGCCCTCCACCAGCATGTTAAAGAGCGCATCGTCCATGCACTCAGGCAATCTGTGAGCACAAAGGTGCACCTGACAACAGATGCATGGACCAGTAGGCATGGCCAGGGACGTTACGTGTCCATCACGGCACACTGGGTAAATGTGGTGGATGCAGGGTCCACAGGGGACAGCAAGTTTGAGACAGTTCTGCCTAGCCCACGGTCTAGGAAACAATTGGCTGTAGCCGTTCGCACCCCCTCCTCCTCCTCTTGGTCCTCCTGCAGAAGCGAGAGCTCGTCCACAGACCGCAGTCGCACAACCACTCCATCCGCAGCTGCCACTGTTGCACACCAGGTCTCCCATTATGGGGCAGCTACTGGCAAACGTCAGCAGGCTGTATTGGCTATGAAGTGTTTGGGCGACAACAGACACACCGCGGAAGTTCTGTCCGAGTTCTTGCAGAAAGAAACGCAGTCGTGGCTGGGCACTGTAGATCTTGAGGCAGGCAAGGTAGTGAGTGATAACGGAAGGAATTTCATGGCTGCCATCTCCCTTTCCCAACTGAAACACATTCCTTGCCTGGCTCACACCTTAAACCTGGTGGTGCAGTGCTTCCTGAAAAGTTATCCGGGGTTATCCGACCTGCTCCTCAAAGTGCGTGGACTTTGCTCACATATCCGCCGTTCGCCCGTACACTCCAGCCGTATGCAGACCTATCAGTGTTCTTTGAACCTTCCCCAGCATCGCCTAATCATAGACGTTGCAACAAGGTGGAACTCAACACTGCACATGCTTCAGAGACTGTGTGAACAGAGGCGGGCTGTTATGTTTTTGTGGGAGGATACACATACACGGGCAGGCAGTAGGATGGCAGACATGGAGTTGTCAGGTGTGCAGTGGTCGAAGATTCAAGACATGTGTCAAGTCCTTCAGTGTTTTGAGGAATGCACACGGCTGGTTAGTGCAGACAACGCCATAATAAGCATGAGCATCCCCCTAATGCGTCTGCTGATGCAAAGTTTGACGCACATAAAGGATCATGCGTCTGCAGCTGAGGAAGAGGAAAGCCTTGATGACAGTCAGCCATTGTCTGGCCAGGGCAGTGTACAGGACGAGGTAGCGGGCGAAGAGGAGGAGGAGGACGAGGAGGATGATGGGGATGATTATATTTTTAATGAGGAAGCTTTTCCGGGGCCACTGGAAATTGGTGGCGCGGCAAGGCCGGGTTCTGGTTTTTTGAGGGACACAAGTGACGTGGATTTGCCTGAAACTGCCCCTCAACCAAGCACAACCGCAGATTTGAGAACTGGAACTTTGGCCCACATGGCGGATTATGCCTTACGTATCCTCAAAAGGGACACACGCATAACTAAAATGATGAATGATGACGATTACTGGTTGGCCTGCCTCCTTGATCCTCGCTATAAAGGCAAATTGCAAAATATAATGCCACATGAGAACTTGGAACTAATATTAGCAACCAAACAATCAACTCTTGTTGACCGTTTGCTTCTGGCATTCCCTGCACACAGCGCCCGTGATCGTTCTCACACGAGCTGCAGGGGCCAGCAGACCAGAGGAGTTAGAGGGGCAGAAATCAGAAGTGGCGTTGGCCAGAGGGGTTTTCTGACCAGGTTGTGGAGTGATTTTGCTATGACCGCAGACAGGACAGGTACTGCAGCATCAATTCAAAGTGACAGGAGACAACATTTGTCCAGTATGGTTACAAACTATTTTTCATCCCTTATCGATGTTCTCCCTCAACCGTCATTCCCATTTGATTACTGGGCATCAAAATTAGACACCTGGCCAGAATTGGCAGAATATGCATTGCAGGAGCTTGCTTGCCCGGCAGCTAGTGTCCTATCAGAAAGAGTATTCAGTGCTGCAGGTTCAATACTAACAGAAAAAAGGACTCGTCTGGCTACCCAAAATGTAGATGATCTAACCTTCATTAAAATGAACCACAACTGGATTTCGAAATCTTTTGCCCCACCTTGCCCGGCTGACACCTAGCTTTCCTATGAAAAGGTCTTGCCTGTGGACTATTCTGAATGCCTTTTCCAATCTCGTAATTTTCTGCACCTGATTGTCCAGCATACGACATGTTTACACCTCACTAAATGGCCAAACTCCCCACACGGGGCCGTGGTATCGACACTTGGCGACAGCACCCGTGAGAGTGCAGTTTGTCTGAAGAGGTGGGTGAGCCCGCTTTTGGTCGACGGCACTGCCACTGGGTCCCTCCTAGTACAATAAAGTGTCTCTGGCGGTGGTGGTGCGCACCCAACGTCAGACACACCGTTGTAATATGAGGGGCCCTGGGCCTGTACCGCCGGCCACAAGACAGTTTCCCCCCACCCCAGCTCAAACAGTGCTCTACCACTTGCAAAATTATCTCACAGCTCCACCAATGTTTAGTCTATGCGCTGACATCCTTCAATGCCTGCCACTGACAATACCATTGTATTGACATTTTTGTTATGTTAGGCCTTCGATGCCTGTCTGTGGTCACTCCTTCCACTAGGCCTCCACTGACCACACCACTGCTGCCCGTGTACCCCTGTAACCAATTTAAAATTGCCTACAGCCATGTGTTATTATTTTAGGCCTTCGATGCCTGTCTGCGGTGACTCCTTCCACTAGGCCTCCACTGACCACACCACTGCTGCCCGTGTACCCCTGGAACCAATTTAAAATTGCCTACAGCCATGTGTTATTATTTTAGGCCTTCGATGCCTGTCTGCGGTGACTCCTTCCACTAGGCCTCCACTGACCACACCACTGCTGCCCGTGTACCCTGTTGTGAATTCTGTTGCTGAGTTCACTTCTGTGGTCACAAGTGGTATTGCAGTCTCTGGGCTTCCTCCCTCAGGTGTTTTGGTGAGCTCGTTGGCTGCCTTGCTATTTAGCTCCACCTGAGTCTGTCTTCCTTGCTCCTTGTCAATGTTCCAGTGTTGGATCTGAGCTACTGCATCTTTCCTTGGGCCTGCTGCTCTGCTAGATAAGTGCTTCTAGTTTGTTTTCTGTTTTTTCTGTCCAGCTTGCTATTAACTTTTGCTGGAAGCTCTGAGAAGCAAAGGGGTGCACCGCCGTGCTGTTAGTTCGGCACGGTGGGTCTTTTTGCCCCTTTGCGTGGTTTTCGTTTTAGGGTTTTTGGTAGACTGCATTGTTCTCTTGCTATCCTCGCTCTGTCTAGAATATCGGGCCTCACTTTGCTGAATCTATTTCATTCCTACGTTTGTCTTTTCATCTTGCTAACAGTCATTATATGTGGGGGGCTGCCTATTCCTTTGGGGTATTTCTCTGAGGTAAGTCAGGCTTGTATTTCTATCTTCAGGCTAGTCAGCTCCTCAGGCAGTGCCGAGTTGCATAGGTAGTGATAGGCGCAATCCACTGCTGCTTATAGTTGTGTGAGGATAGATCAGGTACTGCAGTCTACAGAGATTCCACGTCTCAGAGCTCGTCCTATTGTTTTTGGTTATTGCTAGATCTCTGTATGTGCGCTGATTGCTGCACGCTGTGTTGCCTGATTGCCAGCCATAACAGTACAAGGAGCCACACCAATGATTCCCAATAGAGGGAAAAAAGAAATCCTGACATCATTTTTTTTTCTTAGCTCTGTCTTCAGTCTTTTTTTTCCCCTAGACAATAGAGTGCTTCAGGACACAGCTGTGGACATGGATATTCAGGCTCTGTGCTCCTCAATGGATAATCTCGTTGTAAATGTACAAAAGATTCAAGATACTATTGATCAGAAATCGATGCTAGAACCAAGAATTCCGATTCCTGATTTGTTTTTTGGTGACAGAACTAAGTTCCTGAGCTTCAGAAATAATTGTAAGCTATTTTTGGCCTTGAAACCTCATTCTTCTGGTAATCCTATTCAACAGGTTTTGATTATTATTTCTTTTTTGCGCGGCGACCCACAGGACTGGGCGTTTTCTCTTGCACCAGGAGATTCTGCATTGAGTAATGTTGATGCATTTTTCCAGGCGCTGGGATTGCTTTACGATGAGCCTAATTCAGTGGATCAGGCTGAGAAAAATCTGCTGGCTTTATGCCAGGGTCAGGATGATGTAGAAGTATATTGTCAGAAATTTAGGAAGTGGTCAGTACTCACTCTGTGGAATGAATCTGCACTAGCGGCTTTGTTCAGAAAGGGTCTCTCTGAAGCTCTTAAGGATGTAATGGTGGGATTTCCTATGCCTGCTGGTTTGAATGAGTCTATGTCCTTGGCCATTCAGATCGGTCGTCGCCTGCGCGAGCGTAAATCTGTGCACCATCTGGCGGTATTGTCTGAGAGTAAACCTGAGCCTATGCAGTGCGACAGGACTATGACTAAAGTAGAACGGCAAGAACACAGACGTCTGAACAGACTGTGTTTCTATTGTGGTGATTCTACTCATGCTATTTCTAATTGTCCTAAACGCACTAGGCGGTTCGATAGCTCTGCCGTTATTGGTACTGTACAGTCCAAATTCCTTTTGTCCATTACCTTAATGTGCTCTTTGTCATCGTATTCTGTCATGGCGTTTGTGGATTCAGGCGCTGCCCTGAATCTGATGGATTTGGATTATGCTAAACGTTGTGGATTTTTCTTGGAGCCTTTGCGGTGTCCTATTCCGTTGAGAGGAATTGATGCTACACCTTTGGCCAAGAATAAGCCTCAGTACTGGGCCCAGCTGACCATGTGCATGGCTCCTGCACATCAGGAAGTTATTCGCTTTCTGGTACTGCATAATTTGCATGATGTGGTCGTGTTGGGGTTGCCATGGCTACAAACCCATAATCCAGTATTGGATTGGAACTCTATGTCGGTAACCAGCTGGGGTTGTCAGGGAGTACATGGTGATGTTCCATTTTTGTCTATTTCGTCATCCATTCCTTCTGACATCCCAGAGTTCTTGTCGGACTTTCAGGATGTATTTGAAGAGTCCAAGTCTGATGCCCTACCTCCGCATAGGAATTGTGATTGTGCTATCGATTTGATTCCTGGTAGTAAATTCCATAAGGGTCGTTTATTTAATTTGTCCTTACCTGAACACACCGCTATGCGCAGTTATGTGAAGGAGTCCCTGGAGAAGGGACATATTCGCCCATCGTCGTCACCATTGGGAGCAGGGTTCTTTTTTGTAGCCAAGAAGGATGGTTCGCTAAGACCGTGTATTGATTACCGCCTTCTTAATAAGATCACTGTTAAGTTTCAGTATCCCTTGCCATTGATTTCTGACTTGTTTGCTCGGATTAAGGGGGCTAGTTGGTTTACTAAGATTGATCTTCGTGGTGCGTATAATCTGGTGAGAATCAGGCAGGGAGATGAATGGAAAATGGCATTTAATACGCCCGAGGGTCATTTTGAGTATCTGGTGATGCCGTTCGGACTTGCCAATGCTCCATCTGTTTTTCAGTCTTTTATGCATGACATTTTCCGTGAGTATCTGGATAAATTCTTGATTGTTTACTTGGATGACATTTTGATCTTCTCAGATGATTGGGAGTCTCATGTGAAGCAAGTCAGAATGGTTTTCCAGGTACTGCGTGCTAATTCCTTGTTCGTGAAGGGATCAAAGTGTCTCTTCGGTGTGCAGAAAGTTTCATTTTTGGGGTTCATCTTTTCCCCTTCTACTATCGAGATGGATCCGGTTAAGGTTCAGGCCATCCAGGATTGGACTCAGCCGACATCTCTAAAAAGTCTGCAGAAATTCCTGGGCTTTGCTAATTTTTATCGTCGCTTCATCTGTAATTTTTCTAGCATTGCCAGACCATTGACCGATTTGACCAAGAAGGGTGCTGATTTGGTTAATTGGTCTTCTGCTGCCGTGGAAGCTTTTCAGGAGTTGAAGCGTCGTTTTTGCTGTGCCCCTGTGTTGTGTCAACCTGATGTTTCTCTCCCGTTCCAGGTCGAGGTTGATGCTTCTGAGATTGGTGCAGGGGCGGTTTTGTCACAGAGAGGTTCTGGTTGCTCAGTGTTCAAACCATGTGCTTTCTTTTCCAGGAAATTTTCTGCTGCTGAGCGTAATTATGATGTGGGCAACCGAGAGTTGCTGGCCATGAAGTGGGCATTCGAGGAGTGGCGTCATTGGCTTGAGGGTGCTAAGCATCGCGTGGTGGTTTTGACTGATCATAAGAACCTTACTTATCTTGAGTCTGCCAAGCGCTTGAATCCTAGACAGGCCCGTTGGTCGTTATTTTTTGCTCGTTTTGATTTTGTGATTTCATACCTTCCGGGCTCTAAAAATGTGAAGGTGGATGCTCTGTCTAGGAGTTTTGTGCCCGACTCTCCGGGGTTATCTGAGCCGGCGAGTATCCTCAAGGAAGGAGTCATTGTGTCTGCCATCTCCCCTGATTTGCGGAGAGTGTTGCAGAAATTTCAGGCTAATAAACCTGATCGTTGTCCGGCCGAGAAACTGTTCGTCCCTGATAGGTGGACTAGTAAAGTTATCTCTGAACTTCATTGTTCGGTGCTGGCCGGTCATCCAGGAATCTTTGGTACCAGGCAGTTGGTTGCTAGATCCTTCTGGTGGCCATCTCTGTCACGGGATGTGCGTGCTTTTGTGCAGTCCTTTGGAATTTGTGCTAGGGCTAAGCCCTGCTGTTCACGTGCCAGTGGGTTGCTTTTGCCCTTGCCGGTCCCGAAGAGGCCTTGGACACATATTTCGATGGATTTCATTTCTGACCTTCCCGTTTCTCAAAAAATGTCGGTCATTTGGGTGGTCTGTGATCGCTTTTCTAAAATGGTCCATCTGGTGCCCTTGGTTAAATTGCCTTCCTCCTCTGATTTGGTGCCTTTGTTCTTCCAGCATGTGGTTCGTTTACATGGCATTCCTGAGAATATTGTTTCTGACAGAGGTTCCCAGTTTGTCTCGAGGTTCTGGCGAGCCTTTTGTGGTAGGATGGGCATTGACCTATCTTTCTCCTCGGCCTTCCATCCTCAGACTAATGGCCAGACCGAACGAACCAATCAGACCTTGGAAACATATCTGAGATGTTTTGTTTCCGCTGACCAGGATGATTGGGTGTCATTTTTGCCGTTGGCTGAGTTCGCCCTTAATAATCGGGCCAGCTCGGCTACCTTGGTCTCTCCATTTTTCTGCAATTCTGGGTTCCATCCTCGTTTCTCTTCAGGACAGGTTGAGTCTTCGGACTGTCCTGGTGTGGATTCTGTGGTGGACAGGTTGCAGCAGATCTGGACTCAGGTAGTGTACAATTTGACCTTGTCCCAGGAGAAGGCTCAGCTTTTCGCTAATCGCAGACGCCGTGTGGGACCCCGACTTCGTGTTGGGGATCTGGTTTGGTTATCTTCTCGTCATATTCCTATGAAGGTTTCCTCTCCTAAATTTAAACCTCGTTTTATTGGTCCGTATAGGATTTCTGAGATTCTCAATCCGGTGTCTTTTCGTCTGACCCTCCCAGACTCCTTTTCCATACATAATGTATTCCATAGGTCGTTGTTGAGGAGATACGTGGCACCTATGGTTCCATCTGTGGAGCCTCCTGCCCCTGTTTTGGTGGAGGGGGAATTGGAGTATATTGTGGAGAAGATTTTGGATTCTCGTGTCTCTAGACGGAAACTCCAGTATCTGGTCAAATGGAAGGGTTATGCTCAGGAAGATAATTCCTGGGTTTTTGCCTCTGATGTCCATGCCCCAGATCTTGTTCGTGCCTTTCATGTGGCTCATCCTGGTCGGCCTGGGGGTTCTGGTGAGGGTTCGGTGACCCCTCCTCAAGGGGGGGGTACTGTTGTGAATTCTGTGGCTGAGTTCACTTCTGTGGTCACAAGTGGTATTGCAGTCTCTGGGCTTCCTCCCTCAGGTGTTTTGGTGAGCTCGTTGGCTGCCTTGCTATTTAGCTCCACCTGAGTCTGTCTTCCTTGCTCCTTGTCAATGTTCCAGTGTTGGATCTGAGCTACTGCATCTTTCCTTGGGCCTGCTGCTCTGCTAGATAAGTGCTTCTAGTTTGTTTTCTGTTTTTTTCTGTCCAGCTTGCTATTAACTTTTGCTGGAAGCTCTGAGAAGCAAAGGGGTGCACCGCCGTGCTGTTAGTTCGGCACGGTGGGTCTTTTTGCCCCTTTGCGTGGTTTTCGTTTTAGGGTTTTTTGTAGACTGCATAGTTCTCTTGCTATCCTCGCTCTGTCTAGAATATCGGGCCTCACTTTGCTGAATCTATTTCATTCCTACGTTTGTCTTTTCATCTTGCTAACAGTCATTATATGTGGGGGGCTGCCTATTCCTTTGGGGTATTTCTCTGAGGTAAGTCAGGCTTGTATTTCTATCTTCAGGCTAGTCAGCTCCTCAGGCAGTGCCGAGTTGCATAGGTAGTGATAGGCGCAATCCACTGCTGCTTATAGTTGTGTGAGGATAGATCAGGTACTGCAGTCTACAGAGATTCCACGTCTCAGAGCTCGTCCTATTGTTTTTGGTTATTGCTAGATCTCTGTATGTGCGCTGATTGCTGCATGCTGTGTTGCCTGATTGCCAGCCATAACAGTACCCCTGTAACCAATTTAAAATTGCCTACAGCCATGTGTTATTATTTTAGGCCTTCGATGCCTGTCTGCGGTGACTCCTTCCACTAGGCCTCCACTGACCACACCACTGCTGCCCGTGTACCCCTGTAACCAATTTAAAATTGCCTACAGCCATGTGTTATTATTTTAGGCCTTCGATGCCTGTCTGCGGTGACTCCTTCCACTAGGCCTCCACTGACCACACCACTGCTGCCCGTGTACCCCTGGAACCAATTTAAAATTGCCTACAGCCATGTGTTATTATTTTAGGCCTTCGATGCCTGTCTGCGGTTACTCCTTCCATTAGGCCTCCACTGACCACACCACTGCTGCCCGTGTACCCCTGTAACCAATTTAAAATTGCCTACAGCCATGTGTTATTATTTTAGGCCTTCGATGCCTGTCTGCGGTGACTCCTTCCACTAGGCCTCCACTGACCACACCACTGCTGCCCGTGTACCCCTGGAACCAATTTAAAATTGCCTACAGCCATGTGTTATTATTTTAGGCCTTCGATGCCTGTCTGCGGTCACTCCTTCCACTAGGCCTCCACTGACCACACCACTGCTGCCCGTGTACCCCTATAACCAATTTAAAATTGCCTACAGCCATGTGTTATTATTTTAGGCCTTCGATGCCTGTCTGCGGTTACTCCTTCCACTAGGCCTCCACTGACCACACCACTGCTGCCCGTGTACCCCTGTAACCAATTTAAAATTGCCTAGAGCCATGTGTTATTATTTTAGGCCTTCGATGCCTGTCTGTGGTCACTCCTTCCACTAGGCCTCCACTGACCACACCACTGCTGCCCGTGTACCCCTGGAACCAATTTAAAATTGCCTACAGCCATGTGTTATTATTTTAGGCCTTCGATGCCTGTCTGCGGTTACTCCTTCCACTAGGCCTCCACTGACCACACCACTGCTGCCCGTGTACCCCTGTAACCAATTTAAAATTGCCTAGAGCCATGTGTTATTATTTTAGGCCTTCGATGCCTGTCTGTGGTCACTCCTTCCACTAGGCCTCCACTGACCACACCACTGCTGCCCGTGTACCCCTGGAACCAATTTAAAATTGCCTACAGCCATGTGTTATTATTTTAGGCCTTCGATGCCTGTCTGCGGTTACTCCTTCCATTAGGCCTCCACTGACCACACCACTGCTGCCCGTGTACCCCTGTAACCAATTTAAAATTGCCTACAGCCATGTGTTATTATTTTAGGCCTTCGATGCCTGTCTGCGGTGACTCCTTCCACTAGGCCTCCACTGACCACACCACTGCTGCCCGTGTACCCCTGGAACCAATTTAAAATTGCCTACAGCCATGTGTTATTATTTTAGGCCTTCGATGCCTGTCTGCGGTCACTCCTTCCACTAGGCCTCCACTGACCACACCACTGCTGCCCGTGTACCCCTATAACCAATTTAAAATTGCCTACAGCCATGTGTTATTATTTTAGGCCTTCGATGCCTGTCTGCGGTTACTCCTTCCACTAGGCCTCCACTGACCACACCACTGCTGCCCGTGTACCCCTGTAACCAATTTAAAATTGCCTAGAGCCATGTGTTATTATTTTAGGCCTTCGATGCCTGTCTGTGGTCACTCCTTCCACTAGGCCTCCACTGACCACACCACTGCTGCCCGTGTACCCCTGGAACCAATTTAAAATTGCCTACAGCCATGTGTTATTATTTTAGGCCTTCGATGCCTGTCTGCGGTTACTCCTTCCACTAGGCCTCCACTGACCACACCACTGCTGCCCGTGTACCCCTGTAACCAATTTAAAATTGCCTAGAGCCATGTGTTATTATTTTAGGCCTTCGATGCCTGTCTGTGGTCACTCCTTCCACTAGGCCTCCACTGACCACACCACTGCTGCCCGTGTACCCCTGGAACCAATTTAAAATTGCCTACAGCCATGTGTTATTATTTTAGGCCTTCGATGCCTGTCTGCGGTCACTCCTTCCACTAGGCCTCCACTGACCACACCACTGCTGCCCGTGTACCCCTGTAACCAATTTAAAATTGCCTACAGCCATGTGTTATTATTTTAGGCCTTCGATGCCTGTCTGCGGTTACTCCTTCCACTAGGCCTCCACTGACCACACCACTGCTGCCCGTGTACCCCTGGAACCAATTTAAAATTGCCTACAGCCATGTGTTATTATTTTAGGCCTTCGATGCCTGTCTGCGGTGACTCCTTCCACTAGGCCTCCACTGACCACACCACTGCTGCCCGTGTACCCCTGTAACCAATTTAAAATTGCCTACAGCCATGTGTTATTATTTTAGGCCTTCGATGCCTGTCTGCGGTCACTCCTTCCACTAGGCCTCCACTGACCACACCACTGCTGCCCGTGTACCCCTGGAACCAACATCAGAAAATATAAAAATAAGTATTTTGCTTATAAAAAAGAAAATACTGGAGAGATATCAAATGCAGACATTTTAATAATCTTTATTTTTATATAGCGCTAACATATTCCGCAGCGCTTTACATTTTGCACACATTATCATCACTGTCCCCGACGGGGCTCACAATCTTAATTCCCTATCAGTATGTCTTTGGAATGTGGGAGGAAACCGGAGTACCCGGAGGAAACCCACGCAAACACGGGGAGAACATACAAACTCCTTGCAGATGTTGTCCAAGGTGGGATTAGAACCCAGGACCCCAGCGCTGCAAGGCTGCAGTGCTAACCACTGAGCCACCGTGCTGCCCTATGACATTTTAACATTAAAAACAAACACATACAACAAAAATCTGGTACAGTACTAAAAATGGCCACCAGCTACAATAACTTTCTCCTGCAAGTAGTTAACTGAAAGGTTTTTTCAATTTTAAACACAGATATGGCATCCACCGAGTGTTGTCCTGTCGCGTCTTCTTTATATTATTGCCAAGAAGATGCAAAACAATGAAAATAATAAAATCATTATTTACCAAAAAAATAGAGTAAGTCAAAACCACATTGCAAATAAACATTCATTACAAATAAAGAAGCAGGGCGCGTCCGAGGGTGAGTATATACCTAATAAGAATATAATCACCCTCGGACGCGCCCTGCTTCTTTCCGACAGCCTTCCTTCCTAAGAATCAGCCCTTCCGTGGTGTAGAGAGAGGGTTTGTTACACTCCAAGGTGTTCCCCAGGTTGCCTTTCCTGAGCTTCGATCTTCCGGCTCTCGTTTAGTAGTTGTTGGAAACTACGCTGCATTGGGCCTACAAATTGGGTATGGGGTGTAGAGAGATGGTGTGTTCCACTCCAAGGTGTTCCCCAGGTTGCCTTTCCTGAGCTTCGATCTTCCGGCTCTCGTTTAGTAGTTGTTGGAAACTACGCTGCATTAGGCCTACAAATTGGGTATGGGGTGTAGAGAGATGGTGTGTTCCACTGTAGAGAGATGGTGTGTTACACTCCAAGGTGTTCCCCAGGTTTCCTCTCCATTGCTTCGATCTTCCGGCTCTCGTTTAGTAGTTGTTGGAAACTACGCTGCATTAGGCCTACAAATTGGGTATGGGGTGTAGAGAGATGGTGTGTTACACTCCAAGGTGTTCCCCAGGTTTCCTCTCCATTGCTTCGATCTTCCGGCTCTCGTTTAGTAGTTGTTGGAAACTACGCTGCATTGGGCCTACAAATTGGGTATGGGGTGTAGAGAGATGGTGTGTTCCACTCCAAGGTGTTCTCCAGGTTGCCTTTCCTGAGCTTCGATCTTCCGGCTCTCGTTTAGTAGTTGTTGGAAACTACGCTGCATTAGGCCTACAAATTGGGTATGGGGTGTAGAGAGATGGTGTGTTACACTCCAAGGTGTTCCCCAGGTTTCCTCTCCATTGCTTCGATCTTCCGGCTCTCGTTTAGTAGTTGTTGGAAACTACGCTGCATTAGGCCTACAAATTGGGTATGGGGTGTAGAGAGATGGTGTGTTCCACTGTAGAGAGATGGTGTGTTCCACTCCAAGGTGTTCCCCAGGTTTCCTCGCCAATGCTTCGATCATCATGCTCTCGTTTAGTAGTTGTTGGAAACTACGCTGCATTAGGCCTACAAATTGGGTATGGGGTGTAGAGAGATGGTGTGTTCCACTCCAAGGTGTTCTCCAGGTTGCCTTTCCTGAACTTCTATCTTCAGGCTCTCATTAAATTGTGGTTAAGCGGAACAACTGCATTTGGCGTACTAGTTGGTTTGGGGCCTACTATCGGTGTCTGCCGCTCCTTGCTGTTCTCCTGGTTTCCTGTCCTGAAATTCCGTTTTCAGGCGCTCGTTAAGTAGTTGTTAATGTTAGACTGCATTTGGCCTACTAGTTGGGTTGGGGCCTACTATCGGTGTCTGCCACTCCTTGCTGTTCTCCTCCACTGAACAAAGCTGTGCCGCCTGTTTACTACTGTTGCCAATTTTGAACTGCATTTCGACTACTTACTGATTTGGGCCTACTCTCTGTGTCAGCCTCTCATTCCAGTTGTCCTCCACTGCAATGCTCCCTGATTAGTCCTGTGTTACCAATTTTGAACTGCATTTAGCCCACTTTATTCTTTGGGCCTATATCTGTGTTTCCTCCTCATCCTGCCCATTGCCCAGCCAGTGATAGATGAGTCTGCTGGTACATTGACCCATAACGCAACATTTCCCGTGCACGCTACACTGCAAGATTGTGACCCTGCTGAAAGTCAGGTCCCCCTTCCCGCATACCATACCACCTTACACGGGGACAAACAGGAAGGTGCACATGAAAGTGCAGGTTCCTTCATCAGGTGGGGGGAGGAATACTAGTTGGCGACGTCACTGACACAGGGCCTCTCATGGTACGCAAAAGTGTTGCTGCCGGTGGGAGGCGCCCCCGCCGTGCAAACACACCGCTGTACTTTGAGGGGCCCTGTGCCAGTGCCAATGCCAACGAGTGGGCCCCCCCTGCTTGCTCAGGTTCACAGCAGTTGCAAAGTTGAAATACTTACCTCTCCCTGCTCCACTGCCGTGACGTGGTCCAGATTTCCTGGGCCCACTAATTACTTGAACCAGCCCTACCCACCACAACTTTAGCCAAATGACCCCCAATTTCAAATGCCTTCCAATTATTATAAGGTAAATTACGCTTGACAAGCTTCATTAAGAAGAATGGATGGTTTTGACATTAAAATGGGCACTCTAGGTGTTTTCCTGGCCCCCACTCACTGCCGACTATGCTGCCCCATTGACTTGCATTGGGTTTCGTGTTTCGGTCGATCCCGACTTTACGTCATAATCGGGCGATTTCACTCGACCCGACTTTTGAGATAGTCGGGTTTCGCGAAACCCGGCTCGACTCTAAAAAGGTCAAGGTCGCTCAACTCTACTCCTGAGTAGGGTTGAGCGAAACGGGTCGTTCATTTTCAAAAGTCGCCGACTTTTGGCAAAGTCGGGTTTCATGAAACCCGATCCGACCCTGTGCGGGGTCGGCCATGCGGTACGCGACTTTCGCGCCAAAGTCGCGTTTCAATGACGCGAAAAGCGCCATTTCTCAGCCAATGAAGGTAAACGCAGAGTGTGGGCAGCGTGATGACATAGGTCCTGGTCCCCACCATCTTAGAGAAGGGCATTGCAGTGATTGGCTTTCTGTCTGCGGCGTCACAGGGGCTATAAAGGGGAGTTCCCGCCGACCGCCATGTTACTGCTGCTGATCTGAGCTTAGGGAGAGGTTGCTGCCGCTTCGTCAGAAGCAGGGATAGCGTTAGGCAGGGTCCATTAACCACCAAACCGCTTGTGCTGTAGCGATTTCCACTGCCCAACACCACCTTCGGTGTGCAGGGACAGTGGAAGCTACATTTTTTTTTTTTTCCCCCTCAGCGCTGTAGCTCATTGGGCTGCCCTAGAAGGCTCCCTGATAGCTGCATTGCTGTGTGTACGCCGCTGTGCAAACCAACTGCTTTTTTCAAAGCACAAATCCTCTTGTTCCTTCCTTTCTGCACAGCTATCTTTTTGGTTTGTACACACTTTTTATTTAATTTGTGCATCAGTCCACTCCTTATTGCTGCCTGCCATACCTGGCTGAGATTACTGCAGGGAGATAGTAATTGAAGGACACTCCCTGTTTTTTTTTTTTTTTTTGTGGGAGATTAAGATTGACATTTCTGCTAGAGTGCCATCCCTGTCTGTGTCATCTCTCACTCAGTGGGCCATAGAAAGCCTATTTATTTTTTTGCTTGATTTGGGTTATAAAATCTACCTGAAAAAATCACTACATCAATCAGTGGGAGAAAAATATTGGCCTCAGGGCTTGTGTGCCACTCTTGACTCCTGTGTGCATCATCACTCACTCAGTGGGCCATAGAAAGCCTATTTATTTTTTTGCTTGATTTTGGTTCTAAAATCTACCTGAAAAAATCACTACATCAATCAGTGGGAGAAAAATATTGGCCTCAGGGCTTGTGTGCCACTCCTGACTCCTGTGTGCATCATCACTCACTCAGTGGGCCATAGAAAGCCCATTTTTTTTTTTTTTTTGCTTTATTTGGGTTCTAAATTCTACCTGAAAAAATCAATAAATCAATCAGTGGGAGATTAATATTGGCCTTTGGGCTTGTGTGCCAGTCCTAAGCGTGCCATCTCTCTCTCTCAGATAGTGGGCCATAGAAAGCCTATTTATTTTTTTATTTTTTTTATTGGGTTTATAAATTTTCCCTGGAAAAAAAAAAAAAAAGTGGGAGATTAATATTGGCCTCTGGGCTTGTGTGCCAGTCCTGAGCGTGCCATCTCTCTCACAAATAGTGGGCCATAGAAAGCCTATTTATTTTATTTTTTTTGGTTTTATAAATTCTCCCTTAAAAAAAAAAGGGAGATTAATATTGGCCTTTGGGCTTGTGTGCCAGTCCTAAGCGTGCCATCTCTCTCTGTCTCTCAGATAGTGGGCCATAGAAAGCCTATTTATTATTTTTTTTATTGGGTTTATAAATTTTCCCTGGAACAAAAAAAAAAAAGTGGGAGATAAATATTGGCCTCTGGGCTTGTGTGCCACTCCTGACTCCTGTGTGCGTCATCTCTCACTCAGTGGGCCATAGAAAGCCTTTTTTTGTTTTATTTGTTTTCTAAATTCTCCCTGAAAAAATCATTTTTTTTTATTTGGTTTCTAAATTCTTCCTGAAAAAATCATTTTATTCTATTTTTTTTTTCCTAAAGTCTCCCTGAAAAAAAACAAAAAAAACAAATCAGTGGGAGATTAATATTGCCCTTTCTGCTTGTGTGCCAGTCTTGACTCCTGGGTGTGCCATCTCTCTCTCTCTCTCCAATTGTGGGCCATAGAAAGCCTATTATTTTTTTTAGCTTGATTTGGGTTCCAAAATCTACCTGAAAAAATCACTACATCAATCAGTGGGAGATAAATATTGGCCTCTGGGCTTGTGTGCCACTCCTGACTCCTGTGTGCGTCATCTCTCACTCAGTGGGCCATAGAAAGCCTTTTTTTGTTTTATTTGTTTTCTAAATTCTCCCTGAAAAAATCATTTTATTTTATTTGGTTTCTAAATTCTTCCTGAAAAAATCATTTTATTCTATTTTTTTTTTTTCCTAAAGTCTCCCTGAAAAAAACAAAAAAAAAACAAATCAGTGGGAGATTAATATTGCCCTTTCTGCTTGTGTGCCAGTCTTGACTCCTGGGTGTGCCATCTCTCTCTCTCTCTCTCCAATTGTGGGCCATAGAAAGCCTATTATTTTTTTTAGCTTGATTTGGGTTCCAAAATCTACCTGAAAAAATCACTACATCAATCAGTGGGAGATAAATATTGGCCTCTGGGCTTGTGTGCCACTCCTGACTCCTGTGTGCGTCATCTCTCACTCAGTGGGCCATAGAAAGCCTTTTTTTGTTTTATTTGTTTTCTAAATTCTCCCTGAAAAAATCATTTTATTTTATTTGGTTTCTAAATTCTTCCTGAAAAAATCATTTTATTCTATTTTTTTTTTCCTAAAGTCTCCCTGAAAAAAAAACAAAAAAAACAAATCAGTGGGAGATTAATATTGCCCTTTCTGCTTGTGTGCCAGTCTTGACTCCTGGGTGTGCCATCTCTCTCTCTCTCTCCAATTGTGGGCCATAGAAAGCCTATTATTTTTTTAGCTTGATTTGGGTTCCAAAATCTACCTGAAAAAATCACTACATCAATCAGTGGGAGATAAATATTGGCCTCTGGGCTTGTGTGCCACTCCTGACTCCTGTGTGCGTCATCTCTCACTCAGTGGGCCATAGAAAGCCTTTTTTTGTTTTATTTGTTTTCTAAATTCTCCCTGAAAAAATCATTTTATTTTATTTGGTTTCTAAATTCTTCCTGAAAAAATCATTTTATTCTATTTTTTTTTCCTAAAGTCTTCCTGAAAAAAAACAAAAAAAAACAAATCAGTGGGAGATTAATATTGCCCTTTCTGCTTGTGTGCCAGTCTTGACTCCTGGGTGTGCCATCTCTCTCTCTCTCTCCAATTGTGGGCCATAGAAAGCCTATTATTTTTTTTAGCTTGATTTGGGTTCCAAAATCTACCTGAAAAAATCACTACATCAATCAGTGGGAGATAAATATTGGCCTCTGGGCTTGTGTGCCACTCCTGACTCCTGTGTGCGTCATCTCTCACTCAGTGGGCCATAGAAAGCCTTTTTTTGTTTTATTTGTTTTCTAAATTCTCCCTGAAAAAATCATTTTATTTTATTTGGTTTCTAAATTCTTCCTGAAAAAATCATTTTATTCTATTTTTTTTTCCTAAAGTCTTCCTGAAAAAAAAAAAAAAAAACAAATCAGTGGGAGATTAATATTGCCCTTTCTGCTTGTGTGCCAGTCTTGACTCCAGGGTGTGCCATCTCTCTCTCTCTCTCCAATTGTGGGCCATAGAAAGCCTATTATTTTTTTTAGCTTGATTTGGGTTCCAAAATCTACCTGAAAAAATCACTACATCAATCAGTGGGAGATAAATATTGGCCTCTGGGCTTGTGTGCCACTCCTGACTCCTGTGTGCGTCATCTCTCACTCAGTGGGCCATAGAAAGCCTTTTTTTGTTTTATTTGTTTTCTAAATTCTCCCTGAAAAAATCATTTTATTTTATTTGGTTTCTAAATTCTTCCTGAAAAAATCATTTTATTCTATTTTTTTTTGTTCCTAAAGTCTCCCTGAAAAAAAAAATCAAATCAGTGGGAGATTAATATTTACATTTGTGCTTCAGTGACAGTCCTGCGTGTGTGGCATCTCTCTCATTTGTTGCCACCAACAACAGAGTGTGTAACATTGTGCCTGATTTTCGTTGTGGTCTCACTCACCTGTAAAGGGGTAGCTAAATCATACTGAAGTTATAGCTCACCGTGTAATTTGTGTGACAGCAACAAATACCGTTAGTTTGTTTACGTTTTTAAAACAATTAGGAATTATGGTGGAAGAGGTCGTGGCCGGGGGCGTTCATTGTCAGCTGGTAATGAGGGTAGTGGTAGTGGTGGAGCATCAGCTGGTCGTGGGAAAAAAAATATTGCACCTAAGTCTGGAGCTGTGGAGCCAGGTTCGTCGTCTGGCTACACAAGGCCTCGAACGCTCCCTTTTCTGGGAGTAGGAAAACCGCTTTTAAAGCCGGAGCAGCAAGAGCAAGTTTTGGCTTATCTTGCTGACTCAGCCTCTAGCTCTTTTGCCTCCTCTCGTGAAACTGGTAAATGTCAAAGCAGCGCGTCGTTAGTGGATGTTCACGGTCAGGGACAAGTCGCTTCCTTGTCCTCTTCAGCAAAAACAACAACAGAGAAGAATGCAGCAGGCGACACAACGGGTTACTCCATGGAGCTCTTTACACATACCGTCCCTGGCTTAGAAAGTGAAGCAGTTAACAGTCCATGCCCATTACAAGTTGAATCTGACATGGAGTGCACTGATGCACAGCCACAGCCAGACTACTATGCTGGTCCTTTGACTCAGACCACAACATTGCCCTCGCAGGGTGCTGATCAAGAATCAGACCCTGATGAGACTATGTTGCCCCATCACGAACGCTATACCACCGACCGACACGGTGACACAGACGAAGTTGCACACGAGCTACAAGAAGAGGTAATAGATGACCCAGTTCTTGACCCCGATTGGCAGCCATTGGGGGAACAGGGTGCAGGCGGCAGCAGTTCTGAAGCGGAGGAGGAGGGGCCGCAGCAGGCATCAACATCGCAACAGGTTCCATCTGCCGGGCCCGTATCTTGCCCAAAACGCGTGGCAAAGCTAAAACCTGTTGGAGGACAGCGTGGCCATCCGGTTAAAGCTCAGTCTGCAATGCCTGAAAAGGTATCCGATGCTAGAAAGAGTGCAGTCTGGCATTTTTTTAAACAACATCCAATTGATCAGCGCAAAGTCATCTGTCAAAAATGTTCAACTACCTTAAGCAGAGGACAGAATCTGAAATGTCTCAATACAAGTTGCATGCATAGACATTTAACCACCATGCATTTGCAAGCCTGGACTAACTACCAAATGTCCCTTAAGGTTGTAGCACCCTCGGCCAATGAAGCTAGTCAGCAACGCAACATCCCTTCCGGCAGTGTAGGGCCACCATTTTCCGCACCACCTGCAGTATCTGTGCAGGTTTCTTTGCCAGGCCAAAGCCGTCAGGGTCAGGGAATCACCAGTTTCGTAGTAGGAAACACTGCATCTAGGGCACCGGTGGCAACAATACCATCTCCCACCGTCTCTCAGTATGCCATGTCCACCGGCACCCCCGCTAGTTCCACGATCTCCAGCTCTCCAGTCCAGCTCACCCTACATGAGACTATGGTTAGAAAAAGGAAGTACTTAGCCTCGCATCCGCGTACACAGGGTTTGAACGCACACATAGCTAGACTAATCTCGTTAGAGATGATGCCCTACCGGTTAGTTGAAAGCGAAGCTTTCAAAGCCCTGATGGACTACGCTGTACCACGCTACGAGCTACCCAGTCGACACTTTTTTTCCAGAAAAGCCATCCCAGCCCTCCACCAGCATGTTAAAGAGCGCATCGTCCATGCACTCAGGCAATCTGTGAGCACAAAGGTGCACCTGACAACAGATGCATGGACCAGTAGGCATGGCCAGGGACGTTACGTGTCCATCACGGCACACTGGGTAAATGTGGTGGATGCAGGGTCCACAGGGGACAGCAAGTTTGGGACAGTTCTGCCTAGCCCACGGTCTAGGAAACAATTGGCTGTAGCCGTTCGCACCCCCTCCTCCTCCTCTTCGTCCTCCTGCAGAAGCGAGAGCTCGTCCACAGACCGCAGTCGCACAACCACTCCATCCGCAGCTGCCACTGTTGCACACCAGGTCTCCCATTATGGGGCAGCTACTGGCAAACGTCAGCAGGCTGTATTGGCTATGAAGTGTTTGGGCGACAACAGACACACCGCGGAAGTTCTGTCCGAGTTCTTGCAGAAAGAAACGCAGTCGTGGCTGGGCACTGTAGATCTTGAGGCAGGCAAGGTAGTGAGTGATAACGGAAGGAATTTCATGGCTGCCATCTCCCTTTCCCAACTGAAACACATTCCTTGCCTGGCTCACACCTTAAACCTGGTGGTGCAGTGCTTCCTGAAAAGTTATCCGGGGTTATCCGACCTGCTCCTCAAAGTGCGTGGACTTTGCTCACATATCCGCCGTTCGCCCGTACACTCCAGCCGTATGCAGACCTATCAGCGTTCTTTGAACCTTCCCCAGCATCGCCTAATCATAGACGTTGCAACAAGGTGGAACTCAACACTGCACATGCTTCAGAGACTGTGTGAACAGAGGCGGGCTGTTATGTTTTTGTGGGAGGATACACATACACGGGCAGGCAGTAGGATGGCAGACATGGAGTTGTCAGGTGTGCAGTGGTCGAAGATTCAAGACATGTGTCAAGTCCTTCAGTGTTTTGAGGAATGCACACGGCTGGTTAGTGCAGACAACGCCATAATAAGCATGAGCATCCCCCTAATGCGTCTGCTGATGCAAAGTTTGACGCACATAAAGGATCAGACGTCTGCAGCTGAGGAAGAGGAAAGCCTTGATGACAGTCAGCCATTGTCTGGCCAGGGCAGTGTACAGGACGAGGTAGCGGGCGAAGAGGAGGAGGAGGACGAGGAGGATGATGGGGATGATTATATTTTTAATGAGGAAGCTTTTCCGGGGCCACTGGAAATTGGTGGCGCGGCAAGGCCGGGTTCTGGTTTTTTGAGGGACACAAGTGACGTGGATTTGCCTGAAACTGCCCCTCAACCAAGCACAACCGCAGATTTGAGAACTGGAACTTTGGCCCACATGGCGGATTATGCCTTACGTATCCTCAAAAGGGACACACGCATAACTAAAATGATGAATGATGACGATTACTGGTTGGCCTGCCTCCTTGATCCTCGCTATAAAGGCAAATTGCAAAATATAATGCCACATGAGAACTTGGAACTAATATTAGCAACCAAACAATCAACTCTTGTTGACCGTTTGCTTCTGGCATTCCCTGCACACAGCGCCCGTGATCGTTCTCACACGAGCTGCAGGGGCCAGCAGACCAGAGGAGTTAGAGGGGCAGAAATCAGAAGTGGCGTTGGCCAGAGGGGTTTTCTGACCAGGTTGTGGAGTGATTTTGCTATGACCGCAGACAGGACAGGTACTGCAGCATCAATTCAAAGTGACAGGAGACAACATTTGTCCAGTATGGTTACAAACTATTTTTCATCGCTTATCGATGTTCTCCCTCAACCGTCATTCCCATTTGATTACTGGGCATCAAAATTAGACACCTGGCCAGAATTGGCAGAATATGCATTGCAGGAGCTTGCTTGCCCGGCAGCTAGTGTCCTATCAGAAAGAGTATTCAGTGCTGCAGGTTCAATACTAACAGAAAAAAGGACTCGTCTGGCTACCCAAAATGTAGATGATCTAACCTTCATTAAAATGAACCACAACTGGATTTCGAAATCTTTTGCCCCACCTTGCCCGGCTGACACCTAGCTTTCCTATGTAAAGGTCTTGCCTGTGGACTATTCTGAATGCCTTTTCCAATCTCGTAATTTTCTGCACCTGATTGTCCAGCATACGACATGTTTACACCTCACTAAATGGCCAAACTCCCCACACGGGGCCGTGGTATCGACACTTGGCGACAGCACCCGTGAGAGTGCAGTTTGTCTGAAGAGGTGGGTGAGCCCGCTTTTGGTCGACGGCACTGCCACTGGGTCCCTCCTAGTACAATAAAGTGTCTCTGGCGGTGGTGGTGCGCACCCAACGTCAGACACACCGTTGTAATATGAGGGGCCCTGGGCCTGTACCGCCGGCCACAAGACAGTTTCCCCCCACCCCAGCTCAAACAGTGCTCTACCACTTGCAAAATTATCTCACAGCTCCACCAATGTTTAGTCTATGCGCTGACATCCTTCAATGCCTGCCACTGACAATACCATTGTATTGACATTTTTGTTATGTTAGGCCTTCGATGCCTGTCTGTGGTCACTCCTTCCACTAGGCCTCCACTGACCACACCACTGCTGCCCGTGTACCCCTGTAACCAATTTAAAATTGCCTACAGCCATGTGTTATTATTTTAGGCCTTCGATGCCTGTCTGCGGTGACTCCTTCCACTAGGCCTCCACTGACCACACCACTGCTGCCCGTGTACCCCTGGAACCAATTTAAAATTGCCTACAGCCATGTGTTATTATTTTAGGCCTTCGATGCCTGTCTGCGGTGACTCCTTCCACTAGGCCTCCACTGACCACACCACTGCTGCCCGTGTACCCCTGTAACCAATTTAAAATTGCCTACAGCCATGTGTTATTATTTTAGGCCTTCGATGCCTGTCTGCGGTGACTCCTTCCACTAGGCCTCCACTGACCACACCACTGCTGCCCGTGTACCCCTGTAACCAATTTAAAATTGCCTACAGCCATGTGTTATTATTTTAGGCCTTCGATGCCTGTCTGCGGTGACTCCTTCCACTAGGCCTCCACTGACCACACCACTGCTGCCCGTGTACCCCTGGAACCAATTTAAAATTGCCTACAGCCATGTGTTATTATTTTAGGCCTTCGATGCCTGTCTGCGGTTACTCCTTCCACTAGGCCTCCACTGACCACACCACTGCTGCCCGTGTACCCCTGTAACCAATTTAAAATTGCCTACAGCCATGTGTTATTATTTTAGGCCTTCGATGCCTGTCTGCGGTGACTCCTTCCACTAGGCCTCCACTGACCACACCACTGCTGCCCGTGTACCCCTGGAACCAATTTAAAATTGCCTACAGCCATGTGTTATTATTTTAGGCCTTCGATGCCTGTCTGCGGTCACTCCTTCCACTAGGCCTCCACTGACCACACCACTGCTGCCCGTGTACCCCTGTAACCAATTTAAAATTGCCTACAGCCATGTGTTATTATTTTAGGCCTTCGATGCCTGTCTGCGGTTACTCCTTCCACTAGGCCTCCACTGACCACACCACTGCTGCCCGTGTACCCCTGTAACCAATTTAAAATTGCCTAGAGCCATGTGTTATTATTTTAGGCCTTCGATGCCTGTCTGTGGTCACTCCTTCCACTAGGCCTCCACTGACCACACCACTGCTGCCCGTGTACCCCTGGAACCAATTTAAAATTGCCTACAGCCATGTGTTATTATTTTAGGCCTTCGATGCCTGTCTGCGGTCACTCCTTCCACTAGGCCTCCACTGACCACACCACTGCTGCCCGTGTACCCCTGTAACCAATTTAAAATTGCCTACAGCCATGTGTTATTATTTTAGGCCTTCGATGCCTGTCTGCGGTTACTCCTTCCACTAGGCCTCCACTGACCACACCACTGCTGCCCGTGTACCCCTGTAACCAATTTAAAATTGCCTAGAGCCATGTGTTATTATTTTAGGCCTTCGATGCCTGTCTGTGGTCACTCCTTCCACTAGGCCTCCACTGACCACACCACTGCTGCCCGTGTACCCCTGGAACCAATTTAAAATTGCCTACAGCCATGTGTTATTATTTTAGGCCTTCGATGCCTGTCTGCGGTCACTCCTTCCACTAGGCCTCCACTGACCACACCACTGCTGCCCGTGTACCCCTGTAACCAATTTAAAATTGCCTACAGCCATGTGTTATTATTTTAGGCCTTCGATGCCTGTCTGCGGTTACTCCTTCCACTAGGCCTCCACTGACCACACCACTGCTGCCCGTGTACCCCTGTAACCAATTTAAAATTGCCTAGAGCCATGTGTTATTATTTTAGGCCTTCGATGCCTGTCTGTGGTCACTCCTTCCACTAGGCCTCCACTGACCACACCACTGCTGCCCGTGTACCCCTGGAACCAATTTAAAATTGCCTACAGCCATATGTTATTATTTTAGGCCTTCGATACCTGTGTGCGGTCACTCCTTCCACTAGGCCTCCACTGACCACACCACTGCTGCCCGTGTACCCCTGGAACCAATTTAAAATTGCCTACAGCCATGTGTTATTATTTTAGGCCTTCGATGCCTGTCTGCGGTTACTCCTTCCACTAGGCCTCCACTGACCACACCACTGCTGCCCGTGTACCCCTGTAACCAATTTAAAATTGCCTACAGCCATGTGTTATTATTTTAGGCCTTCGATGCCTGTCTGCGGTGACTCCTTCCACTAGGCCTCCACTGACCACACCACTGCTGCCCGTGTACCCCTGGAACCAATTTAAAATTGCCTACAGCCATGTGTTATTATTTTAGGCCTTCGATGCCTGTCTGCGGTTACTCCTTCCACTAGGCCTCCACTGACCACACCACTGCTGCCCGTGTACCCCTGTAACCAATTTAAAATTGCCTACAGCCATGTGTTATTATTTTAGGCCTTCGATGCCTGTCTGCGGTGACTCCTTCCACTAGGCCTCCACTGACCACACCACTGCTGCCCGTGTACCCCTGGAACCAATTTAAAATTGCCTACAGCCATGTGTTATTATTTTAGGCCTTCGATGCCTGTCTGCGGTCACTCCTTCCACTAGGCCTCCACTGACCACACCACTGCTGCCCGTGTACCCCTGTAACCAATTTAAAATTGCCTACAGCCATGTGTTATTATTTTAGGCCTTCGATGCCTGTCTGCGGTCACTCCTTCCACTAGGCCTCCACTGACCACACCACTGCTGCCCGTGTACCCCTGGAACCAACATCAGAAAATATAAAAATAAGTATTTTGCTTATAAAAAAGAAAATACTGGAGAGATATCAAATGCAGACATTTTAACATTAAAAACAAACACATACAACAAAAATCTGGTACAGTACTAAAAATGGCCACCAGCTACAATAACTTTCTCCTGCAAGTAGTTAACTGAAAGGTTTTTTCAATTTTAAACACAGATATGGCATCCACCGAGTGTTGTCCTGTCGCGTCTTCTTTATATTATTGCCAAGAAGATGCAAAACAATGAAAATAATAAAATCATTATTTACCAAAAAAATAGAGTAAGTCAAAACCACATTGCAAATAAACATTCATTACAAATAAAGAAGCAGGGCGCGTCCGAGGGTGAGTATATACCTAATAAGAATATAATCACCCTCGGACGCGCCCTGCTTCTTTCCGACAGCCTTCCTTCCTAAGAATCAGCCCTTCCGTGGTGTAGAGAGAGGGTTTGTTACACTCCAAGGTGTTCCCCAGGTTGCCTTTCCTGAGCTTCGATCTTCCGGCTCTCGTTTAGTAGTTGTTGGAAACTACGCTGCATTGGGCCTACAAATTGGGTATGGGGTGTAGAGAGATGGTGTGTTCCACTCCAAGGTGTTCCCCAGGTTGCCTTTCCTGAGCTTCGATCTTCCGGCTCTCGTTTAGTAGTTGTTGGAAACTACGCTGCATTAGGCCTACAAATTGGGTATGGGGTGTAGAGAGATGGTGTGTTCCACTGTAGAGAGATGGTGTGTTACACTCCAAGGTGTTCCCCAGGTTTCCTCTCCATTGCTTCGATCTTCCGGCTCTCGTTTAGTAGTTGTTGGAAACTACGCTGCATTAGGCCTACAAATTGGGTATGGGGTGTAGAGAGATGGTGTGTTACACTCCAAGGTGTTCCCCAGGTTTCCTCTCCATTGCTTCGATCTTCCGGCTCTCCTTTAGTAGTTGTTGGAAACTACGCTGCATTGGGCCTACAAATTGGGTATGGGGTGTAGAGAGATGGTGTGTTCCACTCCAAGGTGTTCTCCAGGTTGCCTTTCCTGAGCTTCAATCTTCCGGCTCTCGTTTAGTAGTTGTTGGAAACTACGCTGCATTAGGCCTACAAATTGGGTATGGGGTGTAGAGAGATGGTGTGTTACACTCCAAGGTGTTCCCCAGGTTTCCTCTCCATTGCTTCGATCTTCCGGCTCTCGTTTAGTAGTTGTTGGAAACTACGCTGCATTAGGCCTACAAATTGGGTATGGGGTGTAGAGAGATGGTGTGTTCCACTGTAGAGAGATGGTGTGTTCCACTCCAAGGTGTTCCCCAGGTTTCCTCGCCAATGCTTCGATCATCATGCTCTCGTTTAGTAGTTGTTGGAAACTACGCTGCATTAGGCCTACAAATTGGGTATGGGGTGTAGAGAGATGGTGTGTTCCACTCCAAGGTGTTCTCCAGGTTGCCTTTCCTGAACTTCTATCTTCAGGCTCTCATTAAATTGTGGTTAAACGGAACAACTGCATTTGGCGTACTAGTTGGTTTGGGGCCTACTATCGGTGTCTGCCGCTCCTTGCTGTTCTCCTGGTTTCCTGTCCTGAAATTCCGTTTTCAGGCGCTCGTTAAGTAGTTGTTAATGTTAGACTGCATTTGGCCTACTAGTTGGGTTGGGGCCTACTATCGGTGTCTGCCACTCCTTGCTGTTCTCCTCCACTGAACAAAGCTGTGCCGCCTGTTTACTACTGTTGCCAATTTTGAACTGCATTTCGACTACTTACTGATTTGGGCCTACTCTCTGTGTCAGCCTCTCATTCCAGTTGTCCTCCACTGCAATGCCCCCTGATTAGTCCTGTGTTACCAATTTTGAACTGCATTTAGCCCACTTTATTCTTTGGGCCTATATCTGTGTTTCCTCCTCATCCTGCCCATTGCCCAGCCAGTGATAGATGAGTCTGCTGGTACATTGACCCATAACGCAACATTTCCCGTGCACGCTACACTGCAAGATTGTGACCCTGCTGAAAGTCAGGTCCCCCTTCCCGCATACCATACCACCTTACACGGGGACAAACAGGAAGGTGCACATGAAAGTGCAGGTTCCTTCATCAGGTGGGGGGAGGAATACTAGTTGGCGACGTCACTGGCACAGGGCCTCTCATGGTACGCAAAAGTGTTGCTGCCGGTGGGAGGCGCCCCCGCCGTGCAAACACACCGCTGTACTTTGAGGGGCCCTGTGCCAGTGCCAATGCCAACGAGTGGGCCCCCCCTGCTTGCTCAGGTTCACAGCACTTGCAAAGTTGAAATACTTACCTCTCCCTGCTCCACTGCCGTGACGTGGTCCAGATTTCCTGGGCCCACTAATTACTTGAACCAGCCCTACCCACCACAACTTTAGCCAAATGACCCCCAATTTCAAATGCCTTCCAATTATTATAAGGTAAATTACGCTTGACAAGCTTCATTAAGAAGAATGGATGGTTTTGACATTAAAATGGGCACTCTAGGTGTTTTCCTGGCCCCCACTCACTGCCGACTATGCTGCCCCATTGACTTGCATTGGGTTTCGTGTTTCGGTCGATCCCGACTTTACGTCATAATCGGGCGATTTCACTCGACCCGACTTTTGAGATAGTCGGGTTTCGCGAAACCCGGCTCGACTCTAAAAAGGTCAAGGTCGCTCAACTCTACTCCTGAGTCATCTCTGTACACCAATAGATCCAATGTCAGGAAGGGGTTCAGCACTCTGCATCTTCTCCAATGAGTAGGACCTTTAAAAATAAGGTTACATGACATTGGAAGTCATGTACTGGGGTGTGTTCCTCAGGATGCAGCAAAGTCACAGGGAAGAAAACCGACTCCTACACAATTCACTCACTGTAATTATTTTACTTAGTTATGTGGAGGACTCGTCCAAAGAAAGGAAACATTCAAAACATTATACAGACATTCAACCGGGAAGCTGAGATCCTTGTGCTGTGCAGCGTGGCTGCTAAAACAATTTGTATCTACTATCCTTTCTAGAAATTTACCTACTGGCGTGCCTGTCTAAACTG
Organism: Ranitomeya imitator; assembly: GCF_032444005.1. Lineage (NCBI taxonomy): Eukaryota > Metazoa > Chordata > Amphibia > Anura > Dendrobatidae > Ranitomeya > Ranitomeya imitator. The sequence continues at coordinate 733,969,998 of NC_091284.1, read as the reverse complement.
GCCCCCTGTTACCACCCTGGGTAATGGAACAATTATATGAATGTAATGTACAGGCTCGCCTGCGGTACAACACAACAGTTTACAATCTTACAATCAATTATGGTACCTTCACACATAACGATTTTGTTAACGATATCGTTGCTTTTTGTGACGTAGCAACGATATAGTTAACGAAATCGTTATGCGTGACAGCGACCAACGATCAGGTCCCTGCTGGGAGATCGTTGGTCGCTGGGGAATGATCAGGACCTTTTTTTTTGGTCGCTGATCACCCGCTGTCATCGCTGGATCGGAGTCAACTTCCCTGTCAGCGCCGGCTGGCCGTAAAGCAGAGCACAGCGGTGACGTCACCGCTGTGCTCTGCTTTACGGCCGGCCGGCGCTGACACAGTGCAGGGAAGCTGACTCCGGGGGACGTGACAGACACCAGAATGTGAGTATGTACTGTTTGTTTTTTAACTTTTACAATGGTAACCAGGGTAAACATTGGGTTACTAAGCGCGGCCCTGGACAAGTTCTGGTCACGGACATGATCACCTTCACTCTGCCGCTGCTCTGGTCTCGGTGGGATGCTTCCACGAGATGATGTTGTTGGATTCCCCTCCAGCATGTCCTCTCACTGTTCTCAAAGACTGCAGACTGCCCTTAAGATGGTAGCACATCCTCTTCCTGTGTTTCACATCACCTCAGATTGTAGCTCCAGCTCTGGCATTCATTAATGCTTAGGCAACAACGACATCTTGCAGATGATGACATCTGTTTACAACAGGTGTAGTATTATACTAATGCAGACACAGGTATAAACATTTATACCACTCTGTTGAGCCAGCACACATCTCACAACTTGACTGTATCTATCCTTTGCTGATTTTGTAAGTTTGCCCACTGACAAAGACATGAACAGTCTATAATTTTAAGGGTAGGTTAATTTTAACATTGAGAGATAGAATATCAAAAATTAAATCCAGAAAATGATATTGTATAAATTATATAAATTTATTTGCATTTTGCAGTGAGAAATAAGTATTTGATCCACTACCAACCATTAAGAGTATCACGACCACTCCTTCTGCGGCTGTGCCTACTGCCTGGACCACCGCCGCTCCCCCCGCTCATATTTACCTGCTGCGGCATGCTCCTTCTGCAGGCGCACGTCCTCTCCTTCATTCTTCTCCACTCCCGGGTTCTCGTCGGGTGCGCGTGCGCACCGCCCACTCCAGCACTTCCTCTATCTGATTTACAGGCACTTTGTATCTGCTCTCTGTGATCCTGGAGGACCGTGACCCAGAAGTCCTTCAGCACTCCATGTATTTAAGGCGATTCCTTCCTCTGCTCCTTGCCTGTCTGTCATTTGTGCTTCTGTGACTCAGGTCCACCTTTGTCTTTGCACTGCCTGTTCTGAGTCTTCGCTCTGTCCAGCCAGTTCAGCTTCTCTGACTTTCCCAGGCTTCCTTATCTCCTCGTCCAGTCCAGCCATCCCAGTGTCCGCTCCATACTCTGTTAGTCTGGTGTCTATGTCCTGTCCTGCTTCCTTTGTGTCTTCCCCTTCCCAGTGTTACTTTGGTCTCGCCTGTACTCAGCTCTTACCAAACTGTACTTCATCTTACTCCGCTCTGTCCACCCTACGCCCAGCTTCTCTATTTTGTACCTCGTACTACCTGTCTCCGGGTTCCAACTTCTGCGGCAATAGTCTCCCTTGGGTCTGCCCCTAACACTCCCTGTATAGGGGGTGGTCTACCTGGTCAGCTCACCCTTGGGAGGTTCGTTGTCATGGATCTGCGGGTCCACGGGTGTTCCAAAAGATCTCACAAAGAGTTCTGGCTCCTACCAGTTAGATACACCTTATCAACTCGTTACCTACATTAAAGACCGCTGTCTTACATAGTCACCTTTATAAAAGTCTCCTGTCCACAGACTCAATAAATCAGTCAGACTCTAATCTCTACAACATGGACAAGACCAATGAGCTTTGTAAGGATGTCAGGGACAAGATCATAGACCTGCACAAAGCTGGAATGGGCTACAATACCATAATTAAGATGCTGGGTGAGAAGGAGACAACTGTTGGTGCAATAGTAATAAAATGGAAGAAATACATAATGACTGTCAATCTACATCGATCTAGGGCACCATGCTAAATCTCACCTCGTGGGGTATCCATCTAAAACTACATGGGGTGAACTTGTTAGTGATCTCAACGCAGCTGGGACCACAGTCACCAAGAAAACCATTGGTAACACATTACGCCGTAAAGGTTTAAAATCCTGCAGTGCCCGCAAGGTCCCCCTGCTCAAGAAGGCACATGTGCAGGCCCGTCTGAAGTTTGCCAATGAACACCTGGATGATTCTGTGAGTGATTAGGAGAAGGTGCTTTGGTCAGATGAGACAAAAATTGAGCTCTTTGGCATTAACTCAACTCGCCGTGTTTGGAGGAAGAGAAATGTTGTGTATGACCCAAAGAACACCATCTCCACTGTCATGCATGGAGGTGGAAACATTATGTTTTGGGGTGTGTTTATCTGCTAATGGCACAGGACTACTTCACCACATCAATGGGAGAATGGATGGAATCATGAATCGTAAAATCCTGAGTGACAACCTCCTTCTCTTCGCCAGGACATTAAAAATGGCTCAAATTAAAAATGACCCAAAACAGGCAGCCAAGGCAAGAAAGGAGTGGCTCAAAAAGAAGCACATTAAGGTCATGGAGTGGCCTAGTCAGTCTCCAGACCTTAGTCCCATAGAAAACTTATTGGAGGGAGTTGAAGCTGAAAATCTTAATGATTTATAGATGATCTGCAAAGAGGAGTGGACCAAAATTCCTCCTGACGTGCTCAAACCTCATCATCAATTACAAAAACCATCTGACTGCTGTACTTGCCTACAAGGCCGACTCTCTAGTCATTTCTGTGTTTCTATATCGTGTCTTTCATAGACATAATTTTTTTTCAGACTTTACGCAGCGGGACTTCTCTAATTGATACTCAAAGCCTAAAGTCAGGAAAGAGTCGATTTACATTTTCTTTCTTGCAGGCTGATCACCAGCAGCTTCTGAAATTACTTGCTGGCTCTTAACATAAATCAGAATTCATCATGTCAACAACAAACTAACAAGTTAACTACTGTACTCAGCCCCTTGTCACTCGCCCTGTCTTACTCCACACTGTGACAGGAGCATGTTTTTGTTTTCTTTTATGATGTAATTGTCTTTTTTTTCTTGGCATTGAGAGTAAACCTGGTAGAGGAGTAATAAGATACGAGCTGTACTTCCTTTTCGCTAATGACTGATTAACATTACACCATTTTATGCTCTTTTGGTATTTCATAATTAGTTATTAGATTATTGCAGCAATTTTCAATGGAGCCATTGTTACAGCAAATGTATTACCATACGTAGGAGGCATGGAATCTACCTGATCGTTGTGAAAGTGCAGAACAATGTGACATTAAGACTATGGACTCTCTTCAATTTACTTTTTATATTTGCTATCTAGACTTAAAGGGAATCTGTCATAAAAATCCGCCCTCTCAATTTGTTTATATGGTCATGTTACTGTCTTAAAGCTAATGTCATCCACACCTTTACATAGGTAACCTCTTCCTCCCTGACTGACAAATAACCGTTTTGAAATCATATGCAAATAAGGTTTAAAGGGAATCTGTCAGCAGCTTTTGGCAATTTACTCATAGAGCATCATAATATAGGGCATGAGAGACTGAATACAGGGATGTGTCACTTACTAAGGTGTGTGCTGTAATTTCAATACAATCAGTATTTTATCAACAGGAGAGTAACACTACAGGACTACATCTCCTGTGCCAGGCATTCAGGCTAATCTGTGTAACCCTGCCCCCACCACTGATTGGCAGTCTGCTGACAATTTACAGTGTACAGCCAGGGGTGTGGGCGGGGTTATACACAGCCCAAAAGTCTAAGCTCTGCCAAATCTGCATCAGACAAAACAAGGATTCCTGCAAAAGTACACCAAGCAGTAAGTGTTACATCTATGCAATCAAGCTTCCTTGCCCTACTTTATGCTGCTCTCAGATTACATATCAAAGCTTGCTGACAGATTCCCTTTAACATCTTCAACCCCAAGCCTGTTGTGACCTTATTGACCAGGCCAAATTTTACAATTCTGTCCAGTGTCACTTTATGTGGTAATATCCCTGGAATGCTTCAACAGATCCCAATGATTCTGAAACGGCTTTATGTGACATATTTTACTTCATAAAAATAAAATTTGTTAAATTTGGTAAAATTTGTTTGATACGATTCGGACTTATTTTTAAAAAAAATTGGAAATTTGGCAAAATTTAGCAATTTTCAAACTTTCAATTTTTATGCCCTTAAACCAGCGAGTTATGTCACAAAATACTTAAAAAAATAACATTTACCACACGTCTACTTTACATCAGCACAATTTTGGAAACATATTTTTTTGTTAGGAAATTAGAAGGGTTAAAAACTTACCAGCAATTTCTTAGTTTTATAACAAAATTTACAGAACCATTTCTTTAGGGACCACGTCACATTTGAAGTCACTTTGAGGGGTCTATATGACAGAAAATACCCAAAAGTGAAACCATTCTAAAAACTGCACCCCTCAAGGTGCTCAAAACCACATTAAAGAAGTTTATTAATCTTTCAGGTGCTTCATAGAAACTGAAGCAATGTGGAAGGAAAAAATGAACATTTAAATTATTTTCACAAAACTTTTACTTTAGCCCCATTTTTTTTATTTTTACGAAGATAACAGGAGAAAATGGACCTTAAAGTTGTTGTGCAATTTATTCTGAGTATGCCAATACCCTAAATTTTGGGGAAAACTACTGTTTGGGTGCATGGCAGGGCTTGGAAGGGAGGGAGCATCGTTTGACATTTTGAGCACAAAATTGGTTGGAATCACCACGTTTTGAGAGCCCTTGATGTGCCTTGATGTGCCTAAACAGTGGAAACCTCCCACAAGAGACCCCATTTTGAAAACTAGACCCCAAGGAACTTATATAGAAGTGTGGTGAGCACCTTGAATCCATCATAAAGCCCATAACTTAATCCAATTGAGAATCTGTGGTCAGACTTGAAGATTGCTGTTCACCAGAGGAAACCATCTAACTTGAAGGAGCTGGAACAGTTTTGCCTTGAAGAATAGGCAGAAATCCCAGCGGCAAGATGTGGAAAGCTCATAGAAACTTATCCAAAGCGACTTGCAGCTGTAATTTCTGCAAAAGGAGGCTCTACAAAGTACTGACTTTAGGGGGTGAATAGTTATCCACACTGAAGTTTTCAGTTATTTTGTCCTATTTGTTGTTTGCTTCACAGTAAAAATAAAACCAAATGTTCACAGTTGTAGGCATGTTCTTTATATGAACTGATACAAACAGTGAAATTCCAGGTTGTGAGGTAGCAAAACACGAAAAATGCCAAAAAGGTGAATAGTTTTTCAAGCCACTGTAACAAAGACCTAGTGACAGATTTCCTGTAAACGAAGGAAAGTGGAGTGGAAAATATAGCCAGGGAGGCAAAGGCTTGGAAGTACTTTAAGCCTCCAAAAGCACTTGGGCTTCATTTGCATATAAATGAAAAGTGATTTTTCACTCGGGGAGCAACAGATTGCATAAGCAAAGGATGACATAATCTTTTAGAGAGCAATATGACCATATACCAATATGAGCATATGCCTGTTTGGCAGATTGGATCATTCAGACAGTTTCCCTTTAAACAATTCTGCAAATAGTTTTCTGTGCAACTGTCACACACAGTGTTGGAAAGACTAAGTGCAACACGACGGGATGAGGGGAAAGAAACCCAACACTGGGGAAAGGGGAAGTTGGGACCCCTAGGCAGATCTAACATCACCTTGTATGCCCTAAACATCCCTATATAGGTTCTTTATCTATTGCTGAGCAGGAACCTAATCCCGGTGATAATCCCTGCTTAGGGATGGAGGGGATATGCACTAGTCAATTCCCACTACACCTAAAGACAGCTGGGATAAACAAGCAAGGGGAACACTTATCTCGAGTAGACTCCGAGAGATAACACAGACCTCCTAAAGCAACACCAAAAAGGATTATAGCTGACTGCTATAGCTCCAAGCCTTAACAGGGGTAAATGGAAATATCACCGACAACTCCCAGCAGCAGGCTGGGAATCTATAAACACCCAGCCCAGGGGTGTCAATTAGAGCCAGAGAAAGGTTGCCACTGGGTCAGAAGGGTTGAGAAGGTGTCTGCAAAGCCAAACACAGAGACCTTCTGCAGCTAGATGCAGTGCGACTGTCTGCAGCTTCTGACATACCCATGACGGCAACTCTATTACATTGTTGATTGTCCTGCTGGTTCGAAATGTAGGTCTGAAAACTCTCTACTTGTAGCTCTGTTAACTTACTTTGCTGATCAACTTCTTCTCTCAGTGTTAGCAAATAGTAACAAGAAGACGGATGAAGTTGTTCTCTCTACAACAAAAATCTGAATTTGGGCCCCCCAAATTGATCCAGAGCTCTTAGTATATTTATATTCTACTCCAGAACCCTCTGTTTACTTACCACTTTTCATTCCCAGGTTCTTTTCAGATCCAGAGCCCTTCAAGTGCAGCTTCCATAACGACTACATGGTCTGCCTCCATCAGAATTATAGTTCTGTGTAAATGGCAGATCACAGTGTGGAAAAGCAGGAAAGCACTAAAGTCTTTGAGGGCATATCACAAAATTTATACTGTATTGCATTGTTGTTACGGTGGAAAGAATCAAAGACAGGGAGGGCAGATCAAAAAATTTTAATATATAGAGGAATGCATGTACAAGGTTCTTTTGGGCTTCCTGTAGGTACCCATGTATGTCAGTGTTACTCAACTTCAGTCCTCAGGGCCAACTAACAGATAATGTTTGCAGGGTTTTCTTAGAATCGCACATGTGATAATTCCATTACCAGTGCAATAGTAAGGAAATCCAGGAAACACAATCTTTTGGTGGGCCCTGAGGACTGGAATTGAGGAACACTGGTATACACTATCTATAGGAAATAATCCAATATATAATTGCAAATCGGCTCTGTCACATATTCCGGCGATTGTGTCGCTATCCCACAATCCACCGTGGCCCGAAGGCCACAAACTGCGCCTTCACAAGTAACAAAAATGGCACCGCTATTCCGTTGGGAGATCAGTGGCTCATCTCCCGCCGCAGGGAGGTCAGCGGCAACGCAGCTGGGAAATGAGCGGCACCAGCCGCTCATCTCCCAGCTGCTCACATCGGAACTTTGCCGACCTCAATATTGGAACACCCAAGTTATGGGTATTCCGTTATGGCAACCGGCTCCCCTGGCCTCAGCCAATGAGCGGCGCGGGATTCAAATCCCCGCCCCACCGGCAGAGCCAATGAGCGTTGCTGCGTGGGATTTGAATCCCCTGCCAAGCTGCAAGGCACTGCTCATTGGCTGAGCTCCCCTGGCCTCAGCCAATGAGCAGTGCAGGATTCAAATCCCCGCCAAAGCCGCACCGCTCCGCTCATTGGCTGAGCCACTTGCCGGCTGAGGTTTGGCAGGGGATTCAAATCCTGCGCGGCACCGCTCAGCCAATGAGCGGTGCCGTGCGGATTTGGCGTGGGATTCAAATACCCCGCCGGAACTGCATGGCACTGCTCATTGGCTGAGTCACCCCTGGCTTCACGGCTTAGGTGGGGGATGCTAATCCCATGCGGTACCACTCATTGGCTCAGCCAGCTTGGTGGGGGATTTGAATCCTGCGGCACTCATTGGCTATGCACCAGGGGCTCTCAACCAATGAGCGGTGCCGTGCGGATTTGGCGTGGGATTCAAATACCCCGCCGGAACTGCATGGCACTGCTCATTGGCTGAGTCACCCCTGGCCCCACGGCTTAGGTGGGGGATGCTAATCCCATGCGGTACCACTCATTGGCTCAGCCAGCTTGGTGGGGGATTTGGATCCCACGCCGCTCAATGCAGCACGGCACCGCTCATTGGCTGAGCTGCTGCCGGCAGAGCCAATGAATGGCGCAGGATTCATATCCCCCGCCGGCTGACCCAATGAGTGATGCCGCATGGGATTCAAATCCCCCGCCAAGCGCGTGGCACTGCTCATAGGCTGAGCGGTGCCGCGCGGCTTTGGCAGGGGATTTGAATCCTGCACCACTCATTGGCTGAGCCAGTGAGCATGCCGCTCGGGATTTGAATCCCCTCCAAGGCTGGCAAGCAATCAGCTGCTAGCGGTATTGGCGCCAGATTTGAATACCGCTATCAGCTGATGTGATGGTGTGACACATGTCCACTGCTCCTGTTAGCACCACTAAGGATACACAGATGTTCATTTCACTGCACTCCCCCGATGCAATAGCATCGGGCCTATTTCTGGTATAACATAAATGGGGTATATGAAATTGGACACTCCCTTTAACCCCTTTAGCACCAATTCTAATTCTGAATACCTACCTTGCATAGCGCTAGATCCATGGACACATTATATTAAAAGGATTTTAATTCAATCTTGTCAGCCATAATAAAGTCAATGAATAATAATGAATATTTCTTTTTCTTATGTAGAAATTTCTTTGCTGGTATAAGACATGTAATAACTGTGTGACCGTGACTTTGGAGCTGCCAAAAATAATTGTCAGACTGTAACAAATGACTAAACTAAAAGAAATGTCTGCCCTCTTAGCCTCTCCATGGAGAATAAAATGGGACTGAAACACACATTGAAAAACATTTTGTGATAGCATTCATTTACTTCTAATTTCCCGGATTTCTATTTAGAAATAGAAAAACCTGTGCAAGCCATGAAGACATTGGCTTTGCCCCATGTTCTTTTATCTATTATTTTCGTTATAAAAAAAAAAGTCCTGAATATCACAGCACTAGATTTTTGGAAATGCATATTTTTTTATATGTAATTTAAAGAGAACCTTTCACATCTTTTTGCCCTGCTAAACTGCTCCATTGCCATGTAGGTCATATAATGTGCATCACTAACATGTGTCCATAAAGCTAAACTTGAAGCGATGTCAGGAACGCTCCCTCATCATGCATGAAGGTTCTATCGGCTGCTTCCAGACCATGCTCAGCTGATGTCTGCATCCAACACCTTTCCTAACTGCAGGCCAGAAGGAGAAGCTCTAACCCTTTTTCAGGGGAACTTCCCTATAAGTTCTGGCCTGGAGACGGGCTAGTCAGTCAGTCATAGAGTGTGAGGGGGATAGGAGCTGTGACTGAGCTCACCCCAGGACTGAGCGCCGACGTTGTGTGGGAACTGCAGGCCTCGCAACCAAATCCGGAAGACAGGAGATTGCAGGTCTTCTGGCCCCATCTGACACCTGGAGGCACAGCGGCATCCTAGAGCCCAGAGTCGCCACGAGGGAGCGGCACCTGTGACAGGCTCAAACTGCCTGCCATGAGGGTAGTGTTCCATTTAGTGGACAGACTGATAGAGGGACTGGAGTAAAAGTAAAAGCACCAAGCACCCAGAGTGTTAACAGTACAGTAGGAAGGCCTCTAACCCCACCTGGCTAGGTGGAATCTGAGTTGCTTCCAGGCTGCCCGGATCTCCATTACCAGCTGTGACTTGTGCTCCAGACTGCACCTTAAACCAGGGATTAAAGGTAAAGAAAACTGCAGCCCTTGTATCCTCTAGTTATTCCTGCACCCTCAGTCCTTCACCCCAACATCCACAATTGCCTTACAAAACTGTACCGGTAGCCCTGGGGCCCCGCTCCGCCTGTGGGGAGGCGAACCATCCCAGCTGCATAACCATCGGACCCAGCGGTCTTCTTAAGCAGCGTCGGCCATTTATAGCCGAACACCACAGGTGGTGTCACGTTACAATCCCTTATGAACTTCCCCGTTCTTATTTTTGTTGCGCTCCCAGGGCCACGGACCGGGTCACTGCTGCTATGACCACCCCTTTAAGAGCCGTCCAACCCGGTTCCGAGTACCACATGACCCTAGAGGGCGTTGCACATTCTATATATGAGGGCAAGGTGATATGAAGGGCTCAGTGAGAACAGACAGACCAGCTCATCCATACAACAAGTATGGTGGATATGGGGAGTGAACCCTGGATGAAAAGTGATGTATTAGTGCAAAAAATGCTAATCATAGTAACATAGTAACATAGTAACATAGTTAGTAAGGCCGAAAAAAGACATTTGTCCATCCAGTTCAGCCTATATTCCATCATAATAAATCCCCAGATCTACGTCCTTCTACAGAACCTAATTGTATGATACAATATTGTTCTGCTCCAGGAAGACATCCAGGCCTCTCTTGAACCCCCCGACTGAGTTCGCCATCACCACCTCCTCAGGCAAGCAATTCCAGATTCTCACTGCCCTAACAGTAAAGAATCCTCTTCTATGTTGGTGGAAAAACCTTCTCTCCTCCAGACGCAAAGAATGCCCCCTTGTGCCCGTCACCTTCCTTGGTATAAACAGATCCTCAGCGAGATATTTGTATTGTCCCCTTATATACTTATACATGGTTATTAGATCGCCCCTCAGTCGTCTTTTTTCTAGACTAAATAATCCTAATTTCGCTAATCTATCTGGGTATTGTAGTTCTCCCATCCCCTTTATTAATTTTGTTGCCCTCCTTTGTACTCTCTCTAGTTCCATTATATCCTTCCTGAGCACCGGTGCCCAAAACTGGACACAGTACTCCATGTGCGGTCTAACTAGGGATTTGTACAGAGGCAGTATAATGCTCTCATCATGTGTATCCAGACCTCTTTTAATGCACCCCATGGTCCTGTTTGCCTTGGCAGCTGCTGCCTGGCACGGGCTGCTCCAGGTAAGTTTATCATTAACTAGGATCCCAAGTCCTTCTCACTGTCAGATTTACCCAGTGGTTTCCCATTCAGTGTGTAATGGTGACATTGATTCCTTCTTCCCATGTGTATAACCTTACATTTATCATTGTTAAACCTCATCTGCCACCTTTCAGCCCAAGTTTCCAACTTATCCAGATCCATCTGTAGCAGAATACTATCTTCTCTTGTATTAACTGCTTTACATAGTTTTGTATCATCTGCAAATATCGATATTTTACTGTGTAAACCTTCTACCAGATCATTAATGAATATGTTGAAGAGAACAGGTCCCAATACCGACCCCTGCGGTACCCCACTGGTCACAGCGACCCAGTTAGAGACTATACCATTTATAACCACCCTCTGCTTTCTATCACTAAGCCAGTTACTAACCCATTTACACACAATTTCCCCCAGACCAAGCATTCTCATTTTGTGTACCAACCTCTTGTGCGGCACGGTATCAAACGCTTTGGAAAAATCGAGATATACCACGTCCAATGACTCACCGTGGTCCAGCCTATAGCTTACCTCTTCATAAAAACTGATTAGATTGGTTTGACAGGAGCGATTTCTCATAAACCCATGCTGATATGGAGTTAAACAGTTATTCTCATTGAGATAATCCAGAATAACATCCCTCAGAAACCCTTCAAATATTTTACCAACAATAGAGGTTAGACTTACTGGCCTATAATTTCCAGGTTCACTTTTAGAGCCCTTTTTGAATATTGGCACCACATTTGCTATGCGCCAATCCTGCGGAACAGACCCTGTCGCTATAGAGTCCCTAAAAATAAGAAATAATGGTTTATCTATTACATTACTTAGTTCTCTTAGTACTCGTGGGTGTATGCCATCCGGACCCGGAGATTTATCTATTTTAATCTTATTTAGCCGGTTTCGCACCTCTTCTTGGGTTAGATTGGTGACCCTTAATATAGGGTTTTCATTGTTTCTTGGGATTTCACCTAGCATTTCATTTTCCACCGTGAATACCGTGGAGAAGAAGGTGTTTAATATGTTAGCTTTTTCCTCGTCATCTACAACCATTCTTTCCTCACTATTTTTTAAGGGGCCTACATTTTCAGTTTTTATTCTTTTACTATTGATATAGTTGAAGAACAGTTTGGGATTAGTTTTACTCTCCTTAGCAATGTGCTTCTCTGTTTCCTTTTTGGCAGCTTTAATTAGTTTTTTAGATAAAGTATTTTTCTCCCTATAGTTTTTTAGAGCTTCAATGGTGCCATCCTGCTTTAGTAGTGCAAATGCTTTCTTTTTACTGTTAATTGCCTGTCTTACTTCTTTGTTTAGCCACATTGGGTTTTTCCTATTTCTAGTCCTTTTATTCCCACAAGGTATAAACCGCTTACACTGCCTATTTAGGATGTTCTTAAACATTTCCCATTTATTATCTGTGTTCTTATTTCTGAGGATATTGTTCCAGTCTACCAGATTAAGGGCATCTCTAAGCTGGTCAAACTTTGCCTTCCTAAAGTTCAGTGTTTTTGTGACTCTCTGACAAGTCCCCCTAGTGAAAGACAGGTGAAACTGTACAATATTGTGGTCGCTATTTCCTAGATGCCCGACCACCTGCAGATTTGTTATTCTGTCAGGTCTATTAGATAGTATTAGGTCTATAAGGTGCAAGTGCCTTTGCATTTCTTATCAACTCAATATAAAGCATTGTATTGCTGGGAATAGTAAGATTCAGTCAGAATAAATTCAATTGTCAAAAGAAAATGTATATTAAGGGGAATAAAAATCCCCATCAGCAAACCCATGCATATACTGAAAATGGAGCTTGTCAGTTAGTCCAGGTCCTTACCCATAGTGTCACACCAGAATGAGTCAGTCAGCAGCCCCACATGTTCACATGTGGCACCCCTTAATCCCATATGACGTACTATCCTGTCGAGGTAACCTAGGACTTAATTCCCAGGGACGGGATAGTAAGTCATAGGCGATCGGCCGCGCTCACGGTGGGAGCGTGGCCAATCGCCGCTGGGTGTCAGCTGATTATTACAGCTGACATCCGGCACTATGTGCCAGGAGTGGTCATGGACCACTCCCGGCACATTAACCCCTGGAACACGGCGATCAAACATGATCGCAGCGTTCCAGTGGCCTAGGGAAGCATCACGCAGGGAGGGGGCTCCCTGCGTGCTTCCCTGAGACCCTCGAAAAAGGGAGACATCCTCTTCCCTGCAGGCCCTCGATCCAAAATGGCCACAGGGCTCCTTCCTGATGGGGGGTGGCTTGCAAGCGCCTGCTCAGAGCAGCAGCACGCAAGCTTGGAGCACTGCTTGTCAGATCGCTGATCTGACACAGTGCTTTGAAAAGTGTCAGATCAGCGATTTGACAATATACTGTGATGTCCCACTCTGTGACAAATAAAAAAGTAAAAAAAAAAAAAATCACATGTGTAAAAAAATAATAAATTCCTAAATAATGAAAAAAATAAAAAATTGTTCCAATAAATACATTTCTTTATCTAAATTGAAAAAGACAATAAAAGTACACATATTTAGTATCACCGCGTCCGTAACGACCCGACCTATAAAACTATCCCTCTAGTTAACGCCTTCAGTGAACACTGTAAAAAAAAAAAACGAGACAAAAAAACAATGCTTTATTATCATACCGCCGAGCAAAAAGTGGAATAACACGCGATCAAAGAGGCAGATATAAATGACCATGGTACCTCTGAAAATGCCTTCTTGTCCCGCAAAAAACAAGCCACCACACAGCATCATCAGCGAAAAAATAAAAAAGATATAGTCCTCAAAATAAAGCGATGCAAAAATAATTATTTTTTTATATAAAATAGTTTTTATCGTATAAAATCGCCAAAACATTAAAAAAAATATATAAATGAGGTATCACGGTAATCGTACTGACCTGAAGAATAAAACTGCTTTATCAATTTTATCAAACGTGGAATAGTATAAACGCCTCCCAAAAAAGAAATTCATGAATAGCTGGTTTTTGGTCATTCTGCCTCACAAAAATCGGAATAAAAAGTGATCAAAAAATGTCGCGTGCCCGAAAATGATAACAATAAAAACATCAACTCGTCCCGCAAAAAACAAGAACTTACATGACTTTGTGCACCAAAATATGGAAAAATTATAGCTCTCAAATATGGAGACGCAAAAACTATTTTTTACAATAAAAAGCGTCTTTTAGTGTGTGACAGCTGCCAATCATACAAATCTGCTAAAAACCCACTATAAAAGTAAATCAAACCCCCTTCATCACCCCCTTAGCTAGGGAAAAATAATAAAATTAAAAAAATGTATATATTTCCATTTTCCCATTAGGGTTAGGGCTAGGGTTGGGGTTAGGGTTTGGGACTAGGGTTGGGGCTAGGGGTTGGGGCTAGAGTTAGGGTTGGGACTAGGGTTAGGGTTGGGGCTACAGTTAGGGTTAGGGTTGGGGCTAAAGTTAGGGTTAGGGTTGGGGCTAAACTTAAGGTTAGGGTTGGGGCTAAAGTCAGGGTTAGGGTTGGGGCTAAACTTAGGGTTAGAGTTGGAGCTGAAGATAGGGTTAGGGTTTGGGCTAAAATTAGGGTTAGGGTAGGGGCTAAAGTTAGGGTTAGGGTTGGGGATAAAGTTAGGGTTAGGGTTGGGGCTAAAGTTAGGGTTAAGGTTTGGATTACATTTACGGTTGGGATTAGGGTTGGTATTAGGGTTAGGGGTGTGTCAGGGTTAGTGGTGTGGTTAGGGTTATGGTTTGGATTAGGGTTAGGGGTGTGTTGGAGTTAGTGGTGTGGTTAGGGTTGGGATTAGGGTTAGGGGTGTGTTGGGGTTAGGGGTGTGGTTGGGATTAGGGTTAAGGGCATGTTCAGGTTAGGGGTGTGGTTAGAGTTATGGTTGGGGTTGGGATTAGGGTTAGAGGTGTGTTTGGGTTAGGGTTTCAGTTAGAATTGGGGGGTTTCCACTGTTTAGGCACATCAGGGGCTCTCCAAATGCGACATGGCGTCCCATCTCAATTCCAGTCAATTTTGCATTAAAAAGTCAAATGGCGCTCCATCCCTTCCGAGCTCTACTATGCGCCTAAACAGTGGTTTACCCCCACACATAGGGTATCAGCATACTCACAACAAATTGTACAACAACTTTTGGGGTCCAATTTCTCCTGTTACCCTTGGTAAAATAAAACAAATTGGAGCTGAAGTAGATTTTTTGTGAAAAAGTTAAATGTTCATTTTTTTTAATCATTCCAAAAATTCCTGTGAAATACATGAAGGGTTGATAAACTTCTTGAATGTGGTTTTGAGCACCTTGAGGGGTACAGTTTTTAGAATGGTGTCACACTTGGGTATTTTTTATCATATAGACCCCTCAAAGTGACTTCAAATGTGATGTAGTCCCTAAAAACAACAGAGGCTCTCCAAATGCAACATGGCGTCCCATCTCAATTTCAGTCAATTTTGCATTGAAAAGTCAAACGGCGCCCAAACACTGGTTTACCCCCACATATGGAGTATTGGCATACTCAGGACAAATTGCACAACAACATTTGGGGTCCAGTTTCTTCTCTTACCCTTGGAAAAATAAAAAAATTTGGAACGAAAAGATCATTTTTGTGAAAAAATATGATTTTTTATTTTTACGGCTCTGCATTATAAACGTCTGTGAAACACTTGGTGGGTCATAGTGTTCACCACACATCAAGATAAGTTACTTAGGGGGTCTACTTTCCAAAAGGGTGTCACTTGTGGGAGGTTTCAATGTTTAGGCACATCAGGGGCTCTTCAAACGCAACATGGCGTCCCATCTCAATTCCAGTCAATTTTGCATTGAAAAGTCAAATGGCGCTCCTTCGCTTCCGAGTTCTGTCATGCGCCCAAACAGTGGTTTGCCCCCACATATAGGGTATTGGCATACTCAGGACAAATTGTACAACTTTTGTGGTCCATTTTCTCCTGTTACCCTTGGTAGAGTAAAACAAATTGGAGCTGAAGTAAATTTTTTGTGAAAAAAAGTTAAACGTTCATTTTTTTTAAACATTCCAAAAAATTCCTGTGAAACACCTGAAGGGTTAATAAACTTCTTGAATGTGGTTTTGAGCACCTTGAGGGGTGCAGTTTTTAGAATGGTGTCGCACTTCATTATTTTCTATAATATAGACCCCTCAAAATTACTTCAAATGTGATGTGGTCCCTAAAAAAATAGTGTTGTAGAAATTAGAAATTGCTGGTTAACTTTTAACCCTTATAACTCCCTACCAAAAAAAAATTTTGGTTCCAAAATTATGCTGATGCAAAGTAGACATGTGGGATATGTTACTTATTAAGTATTCTGTGTGACATATCTCTGTGATTTAAGGGCATAAAAATTAAAAGTTGGAAATTTGCGGAATTTTCAAAATTTCCGCCAAATTTCTGTTTTTTTTCCCACAAATAAATATCGAAGAAATTTTACCACTATCATGAAGTACAATATGTCACGAGAAACATTCTCAGAATCATCATGATCCGTTGAAGCGTTCCAGAGTTATAACCTCATAAAGGGACAGTGGTCAAAATTGAAAAAATTGGCCCGATCATTAACGTGCAAACCACCCTTGGGGGTTAAGGGGTTACCCTAAGTACCCTAATGTACCTCTGGACAACTTCCATTTCGAAGCATAAGGTTCTTCTGACTGACAGAATTGTGAAAAAAAGATTTGCTGAGTTCATAATGATCCACCCCAGTACTCCCTGATAGCGAACTAAGGTAGTACAAACTTCCTTAGCCAGTACTTGAAGTCACGAGGGCCTGGAAATCACAAGAGGTGTAAAATATGCTGGTATTTGAATGATGGACAATTACATTTCCACTGCCCTGGTGGATCCTGAACCAAAGTCATGTGACTCTTTTTCCCTGTCTCCAATTACTAAATTTTTCTTCTCAAGATATTGCTTTTAGTTTAAATTAATTATGTTATACAGCACAATATAGGTGGCCATATGGCAGTACCCAGTATGCCTACTGCTCTGTATTAGGGAATCACAGTACTACCTCTTAGCTGCTGCACAATAAGGCTCCTATTTGTAGAATAGTTATGTGTAGACCTCATTCAACATAAACCCTTGATCACAGGTTCAGGGAGCAGAATTGAGTTACTTGCATGGAAGAGCTCTGAGTTTTTGTTCAGAAAGTAACTACATTTCATCTGTGGAGCCACACACAATATGTCCAATGAAGGGAATTTTTTCATGCTTATTTTTCAAAATATCGTGGACGTAGTCTCCTTTTCCTAAAAGGGAAAATATCATAATACTTGTTACCAGTTAAGTGTAGCTTATTCCTTTGTTTTGAAATTTGGCTTAAAACCTCCTTTATCATATCCAAGGAGACTCAATATGGCAGTGGATAAGGTCTATTGATGTAAGGAAAGGCATGCACAATAGAAAATATTGGAAAAACCTGCCACCCATCTGATGTGTTTTAGATGTTCTGCTGACGTTCATTTGGCAGATGTTGGGGAATAAAAAGGATCGGGTCTGTTGGATTCCAACATCACTGATCCTTTGTTCTCAAGACAGATAAGCTTCCATCAGAGGGGTCTGTCAGAAGCTTTATCTTCTCTCTTCAACAACCGGCCTGGACAGCTGTGTTTGGGGAAGTTAGAAGAAAAAAATAGTGAAGGTATTTGACCATCATGCAGATGGCCAAACACACGAGATTGCTGTCTGACCACACACTAGATAGGTGGTTCATCTCAAAGCTGCAGACAAAAAATAAGAGGATTATAAATGTTGGGTTCACATTTCTACAACATTAGTAGTTAAATTCATTGGTTTAGTAAAATCCATTTATGTTTTATACAGCTTGAGCATTATCCTTGCTGAAATATTGGGATATAATTTTACATCATTCGTTTGATTGACAAGTAAGTGTTCTAAATAAAGCAAATGTGGAAATACTGTTCTCGACTTGTCAGAGCAGTCATTAATCAAATGTCTCAGGTGCAGCAATTTTACAAAGGTGCCGAATAAAAATGATGAAGAAAACTAGACAGCACACAGAATTAAGTAGTAAAATTAGAACATTTTATTGTTCATTGTTATTCAGACAAGTCTTTTAAACATTCATCCTGCAATCGAGAGTTGCTGGGAAGTCAGGGATGACATGACGGAAGATGAATCCATTGTTGCCAGAAACACATATAGCACATCTCAAGACGTGATGGAGGTGGAGGAGCCATAATAATAAAGACATGTATTGCTCTCTGTGAATGCATCGATCATTAAATTTAGTGCATATTATATGAAAACCATATGGTCAAACAACCTATGAAAAAATTGTGATAATATTTCAGTTCCACCTGTGCACTTCTGTTATTTTATTATTATTATTATTATTATTATTATTTTATTATTATTATACATTTTTATAGCGCCATTTATTCCATGGCGCTTTACATGTGAATACGGGGCAAATATAGACAAATACATTAAACATGAGCAGATAACAAGGCACACGAGTACATAAGGAGGGAGGACCCTGCCCGCGAGGGCTCACAGTCTGCAGGGGGTGGGTGAGGATACACTAGGAGAGGGAAGAGCTGGCTGTGCGGCTGTTCAGTAGGTTGAGGATCACTGCAGGCTGTAGGCTTGTCGGAAGAGATGAGTCTTCAGGTTCTTTTTGAAGGTTTCTATGGTAGGCGCGAGTCTGATGTGTTGGGGTAGAGAGTTCCAGAGTATGGGGGAAGCACGGGAGAAGTCTTGGATGCGGTTATGGGAAGAAGAGATGAGAGGGGAGTAGAGAAGGAGGTCTTGGGAGGATCGGAGGTTGCGTGTAGGTAGGTACCGGGAGACCATGTCACAGATGTATGGAGGAGACAGGTTGTGGATGGCTTTGTATGTCAGTGTGAGGGTTTTGAACTGAAGTCTCTGGGCGATAGGAAGCCAGTGAAGGGCTTGACACAGGGGAGAGGCTGGGGAATAGCGGGGGGACAGGTGGATTAGTCGGGCAGCAGAGTGTAGGATGGATTGGAGTGGTGCCAGAGTGCTAGAGGGGAGTCCAGAGAGTAGGAGGTTGCAGTAGTCGAGGCGGGAGATGATAAGGGCATGCACTAGCGTTTTTGCAGTGTTGCGGTCAAGGAAAGCACGGATCCGGGAAATATTTTTGAGTTTGAGACGACAGGAGGAGGCAAGGGCTTGGATATGTGGCTTGAAAGAGAGGGCAGAGTCGAGGATCACCCCGAGGCACCGGGCGTGTGGGACTGGGGATAGTGAGCAGCCATTGACATTGATGGATAGGTCTGGTGGAGGGGTAGAGTGAGATGGGGAAAGATGATGAATTCTGTTTTGTCCATGTTCAGTTGTAGAAAGCGACCTGTTTCCTTTTATTTGTCAAGGTCTACCCTCATATAGTCTTTGAAGTTTCCCTTTGGCATCGGTGAGGTCAACGACGACCCTCAGAGGCCCAAATACTATGGCTTCTATTCACATTAAAGAAAAGTCTTCCAAACTGACCAATTTCACCTGACCGGTGCTTTATCTAATATATGAAGTTGCCTTCTAACTCGCTGCTAATAGATTATGTCGAGGGAAAGAAGATCGGGCATGTTGAAAATTCACTCTCGATATTTTTGTGCTTCTTGGAAATATGCTGCTGTGAGAGATTTCTGGAGATCACGTCTCTTTCTCATTGAAAACACATTTCTACTTGGTTGAAGAAAGAATGTAAATGGAGGATTTTGGAAAGATAACGGTCTTAGTGCAAGGTGTGCAGACACCATAAAGAGGTTGTCCGGCATTTAACAATTGAAGACCAATCCTTAGGATAGGACGTAAGTATGGAGGTGAAGGGGATCTGACACACAGCACTCGCAGCAATCAGCCAAAATCTACTCCGGTAGCATCTGAAACTAAACGAAGTACAGGGTGGAACCCAGTAGGCCCGTACATTTGTCACGGGTGTGTCAGATGCTACAGAGAGTCACTCTGCATCTTGTTGCAGAAGGTCTCTGTGTTTAACATTGCAGATGCCTTGTTAATCCTTCTGACTTTTGTACCAAGTGGTAACCTCCCTCCAGCTCTAATTGACACACCTAGATATGGGTGTTTATATACTCCCAGTCTGCTTCAGGGAGCCTCTGGTGATATTCATATTTTCCCCTTGTGAAGGCTTGAAGCAATAGCGGTCAGCTTACTTCCTTTCTGGTGCTGTTGGCGGACGAATTGGTGCTACCTCTCCGAGTCTGCTCAAAATAAGTTGCTTTCCCCCTCTTTGTCTCCCTTCTTCTGTTTAGTGTTCAGTGGGGACTGACCAGTGCTCATCCCCCTGCCCTATTTAGGGCCTAGCTCTAGGGCTAAACAGAGCTTAGGCTCCTGCTCGACGATTGGTGTGCGACTAATATAGAGACGGTGCGGGAGGCAGGGTGCTATTAGATCTGCCTAGGGTTCTCCACTTTCCCTAAAACCTCTTTCTCTTGTGTTGCATTTAATCTTCCCACACTGTGCGTGACAACATTGCTTAGTTGCAATCAAAATGAAAAAAAACAAGAGAAAAATAATTTTATGTGTACATGTACAAATTAATGATTAAATCCCTAGGTATATAGGATTAGGTCAGGATATAATAGTGTTATTATTCAAACAGACTGAGAAATCTTGTAATATTATAAATAGTGATGAGCGAGTATACTCGTTGCTTGGGTTTTCCTGAGTATGCTTGGGTGATGTCTGTGTATTTGTTAGTGCTCGGAGATTTAGTTTTTGTTGAAGCAGCTCCATGATTTACGGCTGCTAGCTAGCCTGAGTACATGTGGGGGTTGCCTGGTTGCTAGGGAATCCCCACCATGTAATCAAGCTGTCTAACAGTCGCAAATCATGCAGCTGCGGAGACTAAAACTAAATCTCCGAGCAGTCACAAATACTCGGAGAACACCCTCTATTTGTGCCACTCCTGGTTTTGGCTTACAAATACTGATGTAAAATACTGACCAAATACTGCTAGTGTGACGGCAGCCTTACACTGACTACATGTTACCCAGTGGGCAACATAGTTCATTGCTAAAATTGATTTTTTTCATCATGTCTCTTATAGCTATACTAGTTTATAATATTAGAAGATTTCTCAGTGTGTGTTTGACTAATAACACCATTATTATGTCCTGACCTAATCCTCGATCTCTATACCTAGGTATTTAATCACTGATTTGTACATGTATCTATTAAATTCTTTTTTAGTTGTTTTTCAATATTGATTGTAATTTTGAGTCTAAATAAAATTTTGGAAGATTTTGTAGCAGATGTGACTCTGGTTCTCCTTATTACTCATAGCATGATGAGTCGCAAATAGATGGGTACGTTAGAAATGTGAAACTGGTATCTTTGTAAAAAGCCAATAGACATGTTGCACCCCCTATATAATTCATTTCTGCATCTGATCAGTGGGGGTAAAGGTACCGTCACACATAACGATATCGTTAACGATCACGTTATGTGGTCGCTGATCACCCGCTGTCATCGCTGGATCGGCGTGTGTGACGCCGATCCAGCGATGTGTTCACTTGTAACCAGAGTAAATATCGGGTTAATAAGCACAGGGCCGCGCTTAGTAACCCGATATTTACTCTGGTTACCATTGTAAAAGTAAAAAAAAAAAAACACTACATACTCACATTCTGATGTCTGTCACGTCCCCCGGCGTCCACTGTGTCAGCGCCGGCCGTAAAGCAGAGCACAGCGGTGACTGTAATGATCTGGTGGCCTAGGAGTAGCATGAGACGTACTCTGGAGAAGGTGGTACCTGTACTGACCGCAGACCCTGAACTTAGCACCGTAACTAGAAGTAGCCATGGGATGTACCTAACACACCCTAGACAACGCGACACAGCCTAAGAACTAACTTCCCCTAAAGATAGAAACGGGAAAACTATCTTGCCTCAGAGAAAATCCCCAAAGGATAGACAGCCCCCACAAATATTGACTGTGAGAGGAGAGGGAAATGACATACGCAGACTGAAATCAGGATTTAGCAAAGGAGGCTATTCTAGCTAAAAAGAAAGAATAGGACAGAGTCAGTATTAAAACACTAGAAAATATCCACCACAGAAAATACAAATCTCCACATCTGACTAAAGACATGGAGGGTATATCTGCATCTCCAGAGACACAGCTTGGCTGCAAAAAATCCTTCACAGACAAAGCTGGACAAGACAAAACATGAAAATGCACTGAACTATAAGGTCCACAGCATGTGGACAGCAAAAACAAAGCCAGAACTTATCTTTGTTGAAATGAACAGCAAAACAGGAGAGACCAGGTATGGATGTCAATCCTCCAAAAACAATGGACAACTGGCACTGACTAAAGGATCAAGCAAGACTAAATAGCCCAGTCCAAATTGCAATAAGTGGACACACCTGATAAATGCTGCGATCCAAAGACAGCAGCACTACCACTCATAACCACCGGAGGGAGCCCAAGAGCAGAATTCACAACAGGTGACGTCACCGCTGTGCTCTGCTTTACGGCCGGCGCTGACACAGTCAGTGCAGGGAAATTCTCGGCAGCAGCGCGTGCATTAGCAGCGCTCCTGCCGAAAGCAGTTTTAACCCTGTGGATGCCGGGGGACGTGACAGACATCAGAATGTGAGTATGTAGTGGTTTTTTTTTTACTTTTACAATGGTAACCAGGGTAAATATCGGGTTACTAAGCGCGGCCCTGCACTTAGTAACCCGATGTTTACCCTGGTTACCCGGGTGCTGCAGGGGGACTTCGGCATCGTTGAAGACAGTTTCAACGATGCCGAAGTTGTTCCCCTGATTGTTGGTCGCTGGAGAGAGCTGTCTGTGTGACAGCTCCCCAGCGACCATACAACGACTTACCAACGATCACGGCCAGGTCGTATCGCTGGTCGTGATCGTTGGTAAGTCGTTTAGTGTAAAGGTACCTTAAGACTCTACCAATCTCATATTGATGATCTATCCTATGGATAGGTCTTTGTTAAGTCCTGGTCATCTACTAAAGTCATTGTCAACCTCTTTAAAGAGTAATTAAGCTTTTTTTTTTTAAATAATTGCATCCATGATGTAAAGTTACGAAACTTTGGAAATAACTTTATTAGCGATTTGTCGTTATTTATGTTACAATAAATACATGCAAGATTCTTCCAGTCCTCCGTTTTTTCCTATTATATTTACCTGTTGAGTATTTGGTCAGTATTTGACATCAGTATTTGTAAGCCAAAACCAGAAGTGGAACAATCAGAGGAAAAGTATAATAGAAACATATGCACCACTTCTGCATTTATCACCCACTCCTGGTTTGGCTTACAGATACTGATGTAAAATACTGACCAAATACTGAAGGTGTGAACTTAGCCTCAGTAGAACAATGTTAATGAGTTAGGAGACACCGGAGCTGAGCTGTCCTGTTGACTGCCTTCATCTGTACTCTAAATAAGTACATCCTGAAATCAATGCAGCTAAGGTTATACAAATAGTCTGGGGAACAGCAGGAGTATGGCAGCCATGTACATGCTATATGAGGTATGCTAGTAACAGATTCCTGTAATACGGCAGTAATGAGGCCACAGAATACCGATCACCCAGTGTCTGCCGAACCAAACTCAGACCTCTGTGATGATCTACGTTCTGTCCAGTAAACCCAAGGGACATCGAGGTCTTGTGTCCATGATATTTACATTGAGATGCATCGATTAAAGTAATCTAAACTGGCCTAACTTTGTTATAAAAATAATAATATACATATATAGAGTTAGAGATTTATATACCTTCATTAGTGGAGTCCGATTTGAGCAAAACTCTCTTATCACTTACCACAGATAGCAAAACATCAGTTCTATAATGAAATCATCAATGCATTGCTTATACACTGTAAATGCACAATATCAGTAATCATACTTCTTCCTTCACATTCTCAATCCTATTCCTTTAGTGTACATGGATTTAGAAAAGGTTTACTGTACATGGGTTACACATAGGTTCTAAAATATACATCTAAAGGTAGGACTGACATTTGTAAAAAATAGTAATAAAAATATTAATATTCTTACTAGTCTACATAGAGATTGTCTGACACAAGGTGAGATTTTAATACTAGAGGACAGGACCATCCCGACTGTTGTACACCTTGTTGTGGTGGGATGGCTTTTATGATTTTTTGATTAAAAACAGTGTATACTGAGTACACTATGTATTTATATGTACTGTTGACTTACAGCTGGGTATAAGCTCAGTTTGTTTCCATCTTAGACTTTGTCTGTCTATTGGCCACAGTGTGAACATGTTCTTATACGTTGCATGTATACCAACTGATGCTCCGGCTCATTTCTTTGGTTTTGTATTCCTAATAGTCTATTAGACTTTGTACCGATTTATTCAGTGCCGTAAAATGGTGGTACATACAAAGGTTAGACGACGGGTTCACTTTAATACTTAGTCCATTGTATTCATTAAAATGCCACATTTTTTCTTTGTGATCTTACACGTTATCCATGCTCTTGTGAAAAGAACTCAGCTCCACGGAATGTTTGCGGTGTTCTTCTCGCTCTTGTTCATGTTCTGGGTCATATTTTCCTTGAAGAATAGATAATCTATGCAAAGAATTCTTTGTATGTGGGACCAGTAAGTAATTGTAGATCAAAGACCCGAAAATTCCACCACACATGGGACCTACCCAAAAGACCTGGGAGTAAGCACAAATTTGTTAGTTAATGTTAATTGCATTCAGGTTCAGGACACTTGATAGTCAGTTATGCAGCCTGATCATAGTTTCAGATTTTTCTTTTGTGGGAGCGTCTCTCCCAGTAGTATAGGCTGGATGTGAGGAATGTGTATTCAGAGTGTCTTCATTAGCTCATATATCAACACAGCTTCTATCCTGCATCATTTCCTCTTCACGTGCTTTCTTCCATTTCAGTAACCTCTGCCTCCCTGAGATACTTTCTACCCTTTCCATGCCATGTTTACCCCATCTTCCTTGCTGTTGTTATCTCTAACGCTGACAGACGGGCGGGGAGAGCAGAGAGCGCTGTAACATTTTTGAAAAAACACTCTCCTAAAAAACTTACCAGTCACTCTGCGGTGGCAAAATAGAACAGTTCTAATGAAGACTTTTTAGAAAGTTGTTTAATTTTCCCTTTAGGAAGAAAATGAAAAATAAACTTCTATCTGAAGGTGTACATAGCCTTTAAAAGAGCATGATTTGGGGATACTGTAGGACACGTCATCCATATGGAGCAAGCGGAGGACGGTGATTGTGGGAAGAGAGGAGGCACAGAAGAAAGCCCAGAGATGCCCATCAGACCACACTGCACCGTATGGGGGTATAATAAAAGTTATGTTTTGTTTTATGCAGAGGGGATTGGGGACTTACATACAGCTTATTAGAATAGTGTAAAACAGGCCGTAAAGGTGGTGGCCGTACTTTATATTGGCAAAACCTGGTGTCAAGTTCAAATTAATTTTTTATTTCTTACATCGAATATGCAGTCTGATCTGCCAGCAGAATGTTGTAGATCAGGAGGAGCGGGACAGATGGATATACAGGTTTGTTGGAAGACATTCAACATAAAATATATTGTATTCACTTTGAAAGTAGCAATCAAGGGAGTGGGTCTAAGTAGTAACTGGCAGCCTTTTCTGTACAGGTTGTGCATGATCAGTATCAATCATTGATTATGACCACCCACTTGACTGTTACAAGCAATCAGGGATTTCAGTGAACAAAACAAAAGTAAGGCCACGTTCACACGTTCAGTATTTGGTCAGTTTTTTAAATCAATATTTGTAAGCAAAAACCTGATATATATGATCCCCTTCCTGGTATATATATCCCAGATCCTGGTATATATGTCCCTTATCCTGGGCACCATCCTGGTATATATATCCCCCATCCTGGTATATATGCACCCCCATCCTGGTATATGTGTCCCTCATCCTGGTATATATGCACCCCCATCCTGGTATATATATCCCCCATCCTGGTATATACAGTATGTCCCCTATCCTGGTATATATGTCCCTTATCCTGTGTCCCATCCTGGTATATGTCCCCCTTCTGCCGCTGTTAATGGATAGAATAAATAAACAATTCTCACCTCCCATCCGCTCCCCCACCATACGGTGTCCTCTTCTGAAGCCCACAGCTGACATCAGTGTGCAGTCACCAAGAGTGCATGATGTCACTGCCATGCGCCCCCAATCACATGCAGATATCAGTTGCTGGCCTCTGATTAGCTGGCAGCAGGTAGTGCCGTTCAAGGAACCGAAAGGTCTCTGTGTCGTGATATGCTTCAGCCGAATGTGCGTCTGAGGATGCACATCCAGTTGAAGTTTGCACTGGCGTCGGCGGATCCCTCACCCACACAGGCCTCTACGACCACGGATGTTACGCTCCTGATGACACGGATCAAAAATGGACATGTATCCATGATTTTTACACTGACATATGGTTCACAAATAAACATGGGCATGTGAACAGCTCCATAGACTAAAATGGATGTTTGTTCTACATTCAAAAAACACAGAGACCTAAGGGCTTATAGTGGCACTTTTTTTCTGTGATACTTGTATTTATTTTATTTTAAACTCTTTCCTCTTTTTACATCCACTCCCGATGTTGGCTCAAAAAAATCCCACCAAAACTGCATGGAACCTTCAAGGTTTTTATATGGATCAAGTCTTGTGTTCACCCCATATGTTCTTACCCAGTGATAATTGTACAATCCCATAATTATTGCAGGACCAAAAGACCTCGCTGGATTCATGGAACAACCAGTGAAATAGATCTGAAACGAAGAAAGAGATGGAACTATGTCAAAACACAGAGATGTAAGTATATAATGTAGTCAGCAAGAACTAAGCAGTAAGTAATTTACTCAAATTGAAAGGAACGTTTCAGAAATTTGTGTCTGTGAAATACAAATGAGCTCTCCTTCAGCAGGAAGAACTGGGGACCAGAGCAGCACTGGAGACTAGTCAGATGCGCAGGTCCCCGGAGGCTTCTCCCCACCCACTACCCTGGACCGTATATAGGCAGAGATCTGGCGATCTAGGGTAGCGGACAGGGAGAAGCACTGGAGAGTAGTCAGATGTGCCAGTCCCCGGAGGCTTCTCCCCACCCACTACCCTGGACCTATATAGGCAGAGATCTGGCGATCTAGGGTGGCGGACGGGGAGAAGCACTGGAGACTAGTCAGATGTGCAGGTCCCCAGAGGCTTCTCCCCACCCACTACCCTGGACCGTATATAGGCAGAGATCTGGCGATCTAGGGTAGTGGACAGGGAGAAGCACTGGAGAGTAGTCAGATGTGCCGGTCCCCGGAGGCTTCTCCCCACCCACTACCCTGGACCGTATATAGGTAGAGATCTGGCGATCTAGGGTAGCGGACAGGGAGAAGCACTGGAGACTAGTCAGATGCGCAGGTCCCCGGAGGCTTCTCCTCACCCACTACCCTGGACCTATATAGGCAGAGATCTGGCGATCTAGGGTAACGGACAGGGAGAAGCACTGGAGACTAGTCAGATGCGCAGGTCCCTGGAGGCTTCTCCCCACCCACTACCCTGGACCGTATATAGGCAGAGATCTGGCGATCTAGGGTAGTGGACAGGGAGAAGCACTGGAGAGTAGTCAGATGTGCAGGTCCCCGGAGGCTTCTCCCCACCCAATACCCTGAACCAATATAGGCAGAGATCTGGCGATCTAGGGTAACGGACAGGGAGAAGCACTGGAGACTAGTCAGATGCGCAGGTCCCCGGAGGCTTCTCCTCACCAATACCCTGGACCGTATATAGGCAGAGATCTGGCGATCTAGGGTAGTGGACAGGGAGAAGCACTGGAGAGTAGTCAGATGTGCCGGTCCCCGGAGGCTTCTCCCCACCCACTACCCTGGACCGTATATAGGTAGAGATCTGGCGATCTAGGGTAGCGGACAGGGAGAAGCACTGGAGACTAGTCAGATGCGCAGGTCCCCGGAGGCTTCTCCCCACCCACTACCCTGGACCTATATAGGCAGAGATCTGGTGATCTAGGGTAACGGACAGGGAGAAGCACTGGAGACTAGTCAGATGCGCAGGTCCCTGGAGGCTTCTCCCCACCCACTACCCTGGACCGTATATAGGCAGAGATCTGGCGATCTAGGGTAGCGGACAGGGAGAAGCACTGGAGACTAGTCTGATGCGCAGGTCCCCGGAGGCTTCTCCTCACCCACTACCCTGGACCATATATAGGCAGAGATCTGGCGATCTAGGGTAGTGGACAGGGAGAAGCACTGGAGAGTAGTCAGATGTGCAGGTCCCCGGAGGCTTCTCCCCACCCACTACCCTGGACCTATATAGGCAGAGATCTGGTGATCTAGGGTAACGGACAGGGAGAAGCACTGGAGACTAGTCAGATGCGTAGGTCCCCGGAGGCTTCTCCTCACCCACTACCCTGGACCGTATATAGGCAGAGATCTGGCGATCTAGGGTAGTGGACAGGGAGAAGCACTGGAGAGTAGTCAGATGTGCCGGTCCCCGGAGGCTTCTCCCCACCCACTACCCTGGACTGTATATAGGCCGAGATCTGGCGATCTAGGGTAGCGGACAGGGAGAAGCAATGGAGACTAGTCAGATGCGCAGGTCCCCGGAGGCTTCTCCCCACCCACTACCCTGGACCTATATAGTCAGAGATCTGGCGATCTAGGGTAGCGGACAGCGAGAAGCACTGGAGAGTAGTCAGACAGTTGGGTCCTCTGAGTATTCTTTATTTTATTTTTCTATTTCACAATACTGTTCCTGAGATATGAGGCTTTTATCTACTGCTAATTTTTATGCTCTTTAACAAGCTCACAGGGTAATTATGCAGAGCAACCTAAGACACGCCCTCAGAAAATCCTGTGAGCCATGCCCCCTTGGTAAAGACTATAAAAATGATGACTAAATATAAAGGCCCAAATCCCTGGAACCATATGTTGTATTAAAAAAAATAATAACGGTAAATTGATTACTCAGAAGCAGGAAGAATAAAATATGAACAAAAACTTTCCACTTTTCTCCTGGTGTGAGGTCCATTTTAACAACAATGGCAGTACCTACTTATTTTCTATCTATCGTCACCATTCTTTGGTTCCCATAAACCCACAGCTATCAATCAAGGAAGAGGTAGGCTGGATAGTCGGAAAACAAGTATATGGGAAGATGCACTGAACCGCTCGGCCACACCAAGGGTGCACTGAGTGACTGTGCTTGGTTTGATCAGTTATTTTGCACTCACAGACTTCCTTTCAATACTCGCTAGAATATTTCTGGTTTTAAAGATGCCTTATAGCCTTTTATAGGGGTTAATAACGAAATCCCACGCAGGTCGGCCGAGTGCTCAAGTGTTTAGAATGGAGTTGGTTTTCCTGCCAGCAGCTTTTGTCCTAGGAGATATATAAGGTATGGGGTGTTTAAATTATCTGTCAGTGGAGACTTGGGGGACCCTCATAAACATTGAAATGAATGGAGTCAACTGACTTTAATATGTCTGGGTGCCTTTAGGATTTCCAGAATATGTAAGTGATAAATGACCATATGGGACCAGTAAATGAATTGAAACATATATACGGTACGTTAGATTGGGGGGCTGTCTGGTGGGCGCAGTCATACTTATGCTCAAATTTAAAGCTGTGCAATTATTTTTGATTACCGGTAATTAATTTCTTACATACCCCAAGTAGATGTCCTAAAGAAACTGAAAGTCCAATGGATAAAGCTGGGGATCCGATGTTGTCTGATCTTCTGCTGTCTGTTGTACCAAAAACACACAAGACGAGCTGCATGGTGATGAACAGCTCCACCGCCACCGCCTGCCCCGCAGTTGTGTCCTCATTGATCTGAAAACACACAGTATAGAAATAAATGTGAATGACTGCCGTACCCCCATCTGCTACGGCTATTCCCCTGAGAAGAAACCCCCTGAATGTACATTACGCTGTATCAGCATGAAGCAGGGGGCATAACGAGCCAGCTAAAATTCCTACAGTGCAGCTCCGCCCACAGAGCACCGAGCGCCTCATTTACATAAGAAATTAAAGAGGGATGGCTCCAAAACTAGCCCATGGATTAAACTAAGTAATGATGCCAAAATGCTAAATCATGTCAATGATCAGGAAAAGGTCCACCTTCATTACTATAGTTCTGCTGTTCTGACTTTACCCTGTGCAATATGGACAAGAATATCCTACTGCTTCCTGGAAACTGTCAGCAAGCTGCTGTTGATGAATCTGTTATAATATCATATACTTAACATGAGTCTTCTTGGTGCTTTCTCACATGATGGTTGACAGTTTTAGTGAAGGTCTTCTTCTTTACTTTATACCCCATGACTGCAATTCTGTACTCATTAAATCCTAATTCAGGCACTACAAATAGGCAACAATCCCGAAACTCTGATGAACCAGCCAGAAACTGTATTGGCCTGTCTGCGGATGTCCATGCAGTGTTTCAGCCATTATTACTGTACATTCCTCTGCTATTTCCATAGTCAGACCCTTGAGAATATACATGCTTAGTTCTCTTCAACCATAATGCTTCGTACTGCTGGAAAAAGTCCCTAAGAGCTGAAACGTTGCCCAGACGTGGGAAGGTACAGTATCTAGCTTGCTCAGTGCACTATGTGAATTACAGTCTATCTTCAGAGTGTATATCGTAAACTGTAGCAAGAGGATACAGAGTCGGGGTCCTGTGCCTCGTGCCGTTTGCTGTAGACATGGCGCTGCTTTATTTTGGATATTCGGTTCAAGTTTTTTTTTTAAAATGTGCTGATTTATGGGCTTTGTTATGGGACATAAGTAATGGTCACATTAGAAATCAGCCATCATAGCTAGCCTTCTTGCTGATGGTTTCTATAAACTGACGGATATATTTGCATTTTAAAATAATATGAAACTAAAAAAAATGTGCACAAATATTAAACAAGAAATTAGATATTAAGAAGACGTATATTTTTATTTGGAGAAAATAAAACAGCATCTGTCAAATTAGCAAAGAGCGAATAACATGTTAATATATAGATGCACTAATATATATTATTATTACTAATTATAATATATATACACACACATCTGCATATAATACTATATATATAGTAAGTAATATATGTATATACTGTATACCAATTAAGATATACATATTTACAGATGATACTATATATACATAGTAACTAATGTATGTAAATATACACATACATATTTATACATATCTGTCTATAAATCTATATATTTATATATAGTAATTAAGATATACATATCTACATAATACTATATATACATAGTAACTAATATATGAACACGTGTGTATATATATATATATTTATACAGTATATATATATATATATATATATACACATATACACAAACATATCTATATATGGTAATTAAGATATACATATATATATTCGTATACAAAGTGTAGATTTAGGAAGTCTATTAATTCCAAATGTAAAGTGTTGTCATACTTTTAAAAATACTTTCATGTGTCATGAGACATGCCAGAAGTTATGATCAGTGGAGGTCCAGGGGTTGACTCCACCATGCCCAGGTGTTGACCTCACCATGCCCTTAAATGAAGCTGAGCATATCTGCTTCTTCATTTTAGAGATTGATGGGGGTCTCAGAACTGGAATCCTCAACCCACCTTCCTGATTAAAACTTCTAAGAATGCCACTATGACATATGTAAAGTTTATTGCTGGTACATTTACATTTTAGATGGTTCCCACGTTGCTACCCATTGTTCACTCACCGCGTTAATGGAAAGATTCCCTCGCACTTTGGCTGGGGTGAACTCGTAGAGTAAACCAGCTCCGGCCACAGCTCCCAACATCTGAGCCAAGATGTAGAACACACATTTCAGGAAGGATATCTGTGATGCCACCAGGAATGCCAGCGTCACTGCAGGATTCAGGTGAGCTCCGCTAACGTGCCCTATTACCTGGACGAGGGTTCCTATTGCCAAACCAAAGGCTAGAGAGATTTGTAGAATACTTGGAGGTGCAGATTGCCATGGTAATGCACAGCCAAGACCAAAGAATACAAATATAAGTGTGCCTAAAAATTCAGCCAGGATAGCCCGTGAGAAGGCCCCTGAGCACACGTTTTTTAACATGGCTTATATGGCTATGCTCCAACTCCCATAGACTCTAGTGTGGATTTCGGTGTTCTGCTAAATGAAGACATGGCCTTCTTGCAGGTATATATCTCTTCAGGGTGGAGGGAGAATTCCACGAGCAGGTGTGGCAATAAGCTATTCATATCAATTAGAAATTTTCCCATACTGGACTAATCAAGTAAATAATTATATGTCTTCATACATTTCTTTAACTCTAAGTTAGAGAAGATGAAAGTAATTGCAGAAAACAGCCAATAAATAGATACTATTTTTCCTGGAAATACTAATGTCAGTCATAGGGCATCTGCCTACTTTTTTTACCTTTTTAAACTTGATTTATAAATAAAAATAGACTGTGAATTAATAATTACTATGTCAATTGCTTTTAAATCTGCCTTGCAGTAATATACAATACAGAATTTTTGCATTTCCAAAAGACTTTGTGTCTGTTTTCTGTTTACAGAATATTTGCACATCCTACGATATATACAATTGTAGGCACAATGTGGCACAAGTTATTTTTTTTCCTTCCATTACCAAAAAAATGTGTTCTTCAGTGAGTTCACCCACAAGTAGTAGCATGCACACTTGGACATGTGCTGCAATTACCATATATACGCGAGTATAAGCCGACCCCCCCTAATTTTGCCACAAAAAACTGGGAAAACTTAATGACTTGAGTATAAGAATAGGGTGGAAAATGCAGCAGTTACCAGTAAATGTCAAAAGTAAAAATAGATACCAATAAAAGTAAAATTAATTGAGACATCAGTAGTTTAAGTGTTTTTGCATATCCATATTGAATCAGGAGCCCCATATAATGCTTCATACAGTTCATTATTGCCCCATAGATGCTCCATATAAAGCTGTGCCCCATATACAATGCTCTGCACCGTTCATTATTGCCCCATAGCTGTGCCATATAGTGCTCTGCACCGTTCATTATTGCCCCATAACTGTGCCATATAGTGCTCTGCACCGTTCATTATTGCCCCATAGCTGTGCCATATAGTGCTCTGCACCATTCATTATTGCCCCATAGCTGTGCCATATAGTGCTCTGCACCGTTCATTATTGCCCCATAGCTGTGCCATATAGTGCTCTGCACCGTTCATTATTGCCCCATAGCTGTGCCATATAGTGCTCTGCACCGTTCATTCTTGCCCCATAGCTGTGCCATATAGTGCTCTGCACCGTTCATTATTGCCCCATAGCTGTGCCATATAGTGTTCTGCACCGTTCATTCTTGCCCCATAGCTGTGCCATATAGTGCTCTGCACCATTCATTATTGCCCCATAGCTGTGCCATATAGTGCTCTGCACCGTTCATTATTGCCCCATAACTGTGCCATATAGTGCTCTGCACCATTCATTATTGCCCCATAGCTGTGCCATATAGTGCTCTGCACCATTCATTATTGCCCAATAACTGTGCCATATAGTGCTCTGCACCATTCATTATTGCCCCATAGATGTGCCATATAGTGCTCTGCACCGTTCATTATTGCCCCATAGCTGTGCCATATAGTGCTCTGCACCTTTCATTATTGCCATACAGCAATACAGTTTATGATGGGCCCCATAAGTTTCTCCATATTAAAATATGCCCATATAATGCTGCACAAATGTTGATTATGGCCCCATAAGATGCTCCATAGAGATATTTGCCTCATATAATGCTGCACATGGTTCCATAAGATGCTCCATACAGATATTTGCCCCATATAATGCTGCACATGGCCCCATAAGAGGCTTCATACAGATAATTGCCACATATAATGCTGCACATGGCCCCATAAGATGCTCCATACAGATATTTGTCCCATATAATGCTGCACTTGGCCCCATAAGATGCTCCATACAGATATTTGCCCCATATAATGCTGCACATGGCCCCATAAGATGCTCCATACAGATATTTGCGCCATATAATGCTGCACATGGCCCCATAAGATGCTCCATACAGATATTTGCCCCATATAATGCTGCTCATGGCACCATACAGATAATTGCCCCATATAATGCTGCACATGGCCCCATAAGATGCTCCATACAGACATTAGCCCCATATGCTGTTTCTACGATTAAAAAAATAAAAAATCACATACTCACCTCTCAGGCCCTCGGCACTTGCTATACTAACCTTTCCCGTTCCACGCCGACCGCCACTGTGTCTTCCCCGTCCTCTGCACTGACTGTTCAGGCAGTGGGCGGTGCGCACTAAAGCGTCATCACGCCCTCTGACCTGAGCGTCACTGCAGAGGACGCGGAAGACGCAGGGGCGCTGACGGTGGAACGGGGAGCAGGTGAATATCGCGCACTGAGATATACTCACCTGCTCCTGGTGCGGTCCCTGCACGTCTGTTCCCCGGCGCCGGCTGCTTCTTCCTGTAGTGAGTGGTCACATGGTACCGCTCATTACAGTAATGAATATAAAACAAAGGCCAGCGATGGAGACATCAGAGAGCTGGATAAAGGGATGTATACTGTAATTCACTTCAGTCTGGTTCTTACAAGCGTCAATGGCAGATTCTGCAGCGTATTTATTGAATAAACCCAGGTGGATAAAGTTATTGCAGCAGTTTATTATTCATTGCTGCTTCTTGTACCTAAAGTTTTGTCTTCATTATTTCTGAATTTATGATCTGAATTGTTCTTTGTACTCGGCTATAAATAAATCTGTAATAACACGAGGCCTGCCGCTCTTTACTTTTTCTTCACGTACTTTCTTTCCTGGAGTTGATC
This sequence comes from Ranitomeya imitator, assembly GCF_032444005.1. NCBI lineage: Eukaryota > Metazoa > Chordata > Amphibia > Anura > Dendrobatidae > Ranitomeya > Ranitomeya imitator. Next base: position 733,935,336 of record NC_091284.1, on the reverse strand, counting down.
TTGTAGCTTTAATGAAGGGTTGCTATTTAAATAAATGAATTGAATGTACTGAACATGAATTATGTGAGTTAATTTAATTTCAGTAACTGATATGTTGTCAGAAGACCCATGCGCTGCAGTAATGCCGGTCCAAGTTTATATATGCAATGTTTACATATTATAGGGTTTAGAGAGCAGCTTTAATTTGTTAACTCTGGAATGTTTGGAAGGATCCCAGAAAATTGGGAGACTTCTGTTCTCCCCGGAGGAGTTAGCAAATCTCCCAGAAAGCTTACAAAAGGGGGACACCCCAAAACTTTTCACGTGTCTGGAGCACTCACCTTTCCCTTCACCTCCAACATGTCCACATGTCAGCATGTCCTCTTGGATTTAAAATGATAGGAAATAAAATCTGGTGAGGATTCCTGTACTTCGCAGAATGGTGAAAATGTTGCTTATGTAACTTGATGTGCTTTATTCATTGATTAAATGGAAATTAAGAATTTGATAATACATTGAATATAAATATAGGAAAATGTTGTATATTTGTTTTTTCTTTGATTATATGAAGACATGGACGAAGAGGATTGAGATATCCTGAATATCACATTACTGCATCAGATGTGGAGGTTGCTCACTTGTTTTACCCTTCACAAGTTGTAAAAACAAGGAGAGGTACAATAGGTAAAGTATTCACCCTCATTGGCTTTTTACCTAATTTGTTACATCACAACCTGTTTAAATATTTTAAGCAAGAGGCACCACTAACCAAACAGCACCATGAACACTGAGGAGATCTCCAAACAAGTCAGGGACAAAGTTTATGAGAAGTACAAGTCAAGGTTGGGTTATAAAAAAAATATCCCAATCTCTGATGATCACGGAGCACCATCAAATCCATGACCATCAAAAGGAAAGAACATGGTATCACAACAAACCTGCCAAGCACACCAAAATTCTAAGCTAGGGCAAAGAGGGCATAAATCAGAGAGGCAGCACAGAGACTAAAGGTAACCCTGAAGAAGCTGCAGAGTTCCCAAGCAGAGACTGGAGTATCTGTCCATACGAGACCACTATAAACCGTACACTCCATAGAAGTGACCTTTATGTAAGAGTGGGACGAAAAAGGCCCTTACTTGCACACAAAAATTGTAAGGCTCGTTTTGAGTTTGCCAAGAGACATATAGGAGACTCCACAAATGTATTGAGATAGGTGCTGTGGTCAGATGATACCAAAATTTAGCTTTTTGGCCACCAAGGTAAACAATATGTCTGGTGCCAAACCAACACAGCTCATCACCTCAAGAACAGCATCCTCACAATGAAACACGATGGTCTCAGCATCATACTGTGGGGATGTTTTTCAGGATCAGGGCCAGGAAAATGGTTCGAGTTGAGGGGAAGATGAGTAATAGAGTGCAGGGTAGAGTATGTCACCACGGAACAGACAGACCAACTGTTGAGGGGGGGTTTATTAACAGGAGCAATATTCTCCTCGCAGGGAGAAAACAGTAGAATATAAACTGATAAAATAACTCTGCAAAAATATGGGAAGCAGTATAAGTTTCCAGACAGTCAAACAGTATAACAGTAATAAACTGAATTTCTGGGGAAAACACTTATCAGTCTGATGAGGACTTGCTTGTAGGGTCGTCTTCTCCAACGTAGGTGCCGAGAAACAGAATCACTTGTCGTCCCTCTGTTATCCATGGGCTGTGTAATCTCTAGGAACCCACAACCTGGGGTTTAAGGGGTTACTGTGGTGAGCAGAGGGAATGCTAGGCAAACGGGGTCCCCTGTGCTCTGAGTCTTTTGCTTCAACAATACAGCCTATCCCGGGAGAACGATGCTCAGTCTATTATGGAGTCTCTCAACAGGAATCAGAGGCTCTGCACTAATACCGTGGGTACCAGGGGCCACTGTCTCTGCACAGGCCACTGTCTCTGCTGTCTCCTGGGAATTGGAGATTCCGGGGTTAAATCTTTTGCAGCCTTTTCTCAGAGTGAAACTGGAAGCAGAAAGTAGGACAATCACACTGCTGCAGGAGTCTGTATGTTAAGCTGGCTGTCTCTCTGTAGTAGCAATGCTACACACACAGGGCAGCTTACTTGTCACACTCAGGGAGTCTTGGCTTGTCACTGTGGTCACCGGGGCTGCGCACTCGAGTCACTATCTCTGCAATGTCAGGGGAAAAGTCTTCTCCAATTATGGAGGCTGCCGAGTCCACACCCTCACATACGGCCTTCACTATGGCTGGTATCTCAGCCTCAGTGCCCTCACAGGAAGCACTCTCTCGTGAGGAGCGCGGCGCTGCAGCCTGCTTTCTCTCTGGCGCACTGTCCCCTCTGTCTCGCACGCTCTGCTCTTCCACTCTTTTCTGATCACACCCCACTCTCTTCCTCTCCGCCCCCAGCAGTCACATGGTCTCCTCTGTCCAGGGCAGAAAGTCCTCCCCCCAACAACCCAGCTGTCCGAATAAGTGGTTCCAGGTAAGGAGCAGGGAAAGCAACCTCCTTTGGGCTCGTCTTCCTCTTCACCCCCTTACAGATGGATGGTGCGAAATACAAGGATATTCTTGAGCAAAACCTGTTTCAGTCTGTCAGTAATTTTAAATTGGGACAGAGGTTCACCTTCCAACAAGAAAATGACTCAAAGCATACTGTTAAAGCAACACTTGAGTAGTTTAAAGAGAAGTGTCTAAATGTAGAAGAAGTGTCTAAATGTTCAGACCTTAATCCAATTGAGAAAATCTGGTCAGACTTAAAGATTGCTGTTCACCAGAGGAAATCATCTAACTTAGGGTACCGTCACACTGAAACGACGCTGCAGCGATACGACAACGATGTCGATCGCTGCAGCATCGCTGTTTGGTCGCTGGAGAGCTGTCACACAGACAGCTCTCCAGGGACCAACGATCCCGAAGTCCCCGGGTAACCAGGGTAAACATCGGGTTACTAAGCGCAGGGCCGCGCTTAGTAACCCGATGTTTACCCTGGTTACCAGCGTAAACGTAAAAAAAACAAACATTACATACTTACATTCCGTGTCTGTCCTCCGGCGCTGTGCTTTCCTCTGCACTGTCAGCGCCGGTCAGCCGTAAAGCAGAGCGGTGATGTCACAGGATTCAGAAGGAGTGCAGAGAAGCAGAGCACCGGGGACAGACAGCGGAAGGTAACTATGTAGTGTTTGTTTTTTTAACGTTTACGCTGGTAACCAGGGTAAACATCGGGTTACTAAGCGCGGCCCTGCGCTTAGTAACCCTATGTTTACCCTGGTTACCAGTGAAGACATCGCTGAATCGGCGTCACACACCCCGATTCAGCGATGTCAGCGGGTGATCCAGCGACGAAAGAAAGTTTCAAACGATCTGCTACGACGTACGATTCTCAGCGGGGTCCCTGATCGCAGGAGCGTGTCAGACACAGCGAGATCGTAACCATATCGCTGGAACGTCACGAATCGTGCCGTCGTAGCGATCAAAATGCCACTGTGTGACGGTACCCTTAAAGGAACTGGAGCAGTTTTGCCTTGAGGAATGGGCAAAAATCCCAGTGGCAAGATGTGAAAAGCTCATAGAGACTTATCCAAAGCAACTTACTGCAAAAAAAGGCTCCTGGAGTTTACCCATGGACATTATGAGGCCCCCACATTGCCACCCCCCAAGAGAATGATGTCTACACAGTGTGATGCATCCACAGTGACCCACTCCAACAGTATAATGCCACTTGCAAACTTCCCTCATTAAGTTTCTCTCAGAGCCCACCCACAGCAAGATGGCTGTCTACAACAGACAAACAATGAGCAAATACCTTGCAGTAAGTGAGTTAATAGTAATAGTACATGTAAATAACATAGGGTACTTGGTTGACACTATTTTGATCAATAAAGCATAAAAACCATCCCATACCAGCAAGATGTACCCAATCAAGATGGTCCTATATCTAGTATTTTACCTCTCTATGTGCTAGCAAGCCCCAATAGACTGGGCAGAGCATGATGTGACTGTTTTGCTCCTGCCTGTGGAAAGCTAAATAGACAAGATGCAAAGCCTTGCTGGCACGTAGAGAGGTGAAATACTAGACGTAGGACCATCTTGATTGGGTACATCTTGTTGGCATGGGATGACTTTTACACATTATTGATCAAAAAAGTGTCAATCAAATACAGTACGCTATTTACTTACTGCAGAGTATTTGCTCATTAGTTTCATCCTAGATTTTGTCTGTTAATTGCCGCATGGCCAGGGCGGTAGTCGTGGCTGAGGTTGTAGGGCATTTTACACCCTGGCCTCCCTCTACAGGAAAACGGTACCTTTCTTTTGCATGTTACAATCGGTACTCACGGTGCTGTCAGCGTCTCCTTTGCTACGCTGACTTGAAGCTGGTCCTGGATCCCAAAGGATAGAAACACAGTCCAGTGTTTATATACATGGAACATATTTATTTACTTCAGGACACTGCACATTCACGTAGTATCCAGCATTTCCATTACAGTAAACATGGCACATTACTTTCCTTTCATTGTTCCTTGAGTCACTAAGTGTTTCCGTGGGAAGGGGTGTCTCAGACGACCCCTCGGTGTCCTCCTGCTGGAACGTCACGACGGTAGAGCATTCTCCCATCCGCGTCGCCTCAGACAACAGGGACCCAGCCCAAGAGGCTATCCATCACATACTGGAGTGACCACGTTTACAGTGACCTTCCATCTTCCTCTACTTACTTATTTTCCTCTTTACTGCTGGTTCTGCTGTATCTGGTTCTTCTCTAAGTTCCCCCGATGGATGGCTGTTAATACCCTTACACGTTACAGGGTGGTTAGGCAGCTCGGGCATATAGCCCACCCAAGCGCCTTAGGGTCAGGCCCCTGACTCACTAGATACAGGAAGACCTTCCCGACTATTACCCAACTAACCCCTCCTATTGTTAACTCTTATATTACTAACTCTACAGTAGTGACCTCTCTGCCCCCACGTAGTGGCCACAACCCTGACTGCACTATCCCTATCATACACAAGTAACAGCATTAAGACAACAAATAATACATGGGTAATACAACAACAACCATATAAATATATTAAATATATACATACAATAAGAAGGCTTAAAGGGGTTAATTCTCCAACACTTTACATTCCCCCTTTCTTAAATGATTGTCACACCTGACAATGCCTAAAATAAAACTTTATTAGTAAAGGTACCGTCACATTAAGCGACGCTGCAGCGATATAGGCAACGATGCCGATCGCTGCAGCGTCGCTGCGTGGTCACTGGAGAGCTGTCACACAGACAGCTCTCCAGCGACCAACGATGCCGAAGTCCCCTGGTAACCAGGGTAAACATCGGGTTACTAAGCGCAGGGCCGCGCTTAGTAACCCAATGTTTACCCTGGTTACCATTGTAAATGTAAAAAAATAAAAACAGTACATACTTACATTCCGGTGTCTGTCCCCCGGCGTCAGCTTCCCTGCACTGTGTCAGCTCCGGCCGGCCGTAAAGCAGAGCGGTGACGTCACCGCTGTGCTTTACGGCCGGCCGGCGCTCAGTCAGTGCGGGAAGCTGACGGCAAGGGGACAGACACCGGAATGTAAGTATGTACTGTTTTTTTTTTTTTACATTTACAATGGTAACCAGGGTACACATCGGGTTACTAAGCGCGGCCCTGCGCTTAGTAACCCGATGTTTACCCTGGTTACCAGTGAAGACATCGCTGAATCGGCGTCAAACACGCCGATTCAGCGATGTCTGCGGGAGATCCAGTGACGAAATAAAGTTCTGGACTTTCTGCTCCGACCAACGATGTCACAGCAGGAGCCAGATCGCTGCTGCGTGTCAAACACAACGATATCGCTATCCAGGACGCTGCAACGTCACGGTTCGCTAGCGATATCATTGTTAAGTTGTTTAGTGTGAAGGTACCTTTACATTAAATACTCTTCACACGCAGTACACTTATGTACAATAGCTCAGTATGAGCCAGGTCCATGCAAAGTAATGTCCACTTCTTTCTTATTTACTATTTACCAAAGCAAGTGCCTGTCCCGACAGTCCGCAGGCAGTGTTCATTAAAACACACGAATACGAACAGATGACCCCCCTTGCGGGGCCTATAGTCTTTCAGGGTGATCCCCCTTCCTTTTAGGGGAGCATCAGCAATATTTACCAACAGGTGCGTGGGAACAGTCCTTCCGTAGACACCGTCAGTCCACACATTAAGTTAATTACATGGATAGAGGTCCTTTAAGAAGGAGGTCGTCCCCCTTCCTTTGCAGTTAGCACAATTCCGTGCTCAGTAAACAACGGCCCGGTCCACAAGTTCATGGCTCCACAGTTCCTTTAAAACCGAGTCCTGCTATTCAGCAGAGGGGTCACAACAGGTGCAACAAAACAACAAACACAAAAAACAATGCTTCATCTCAACGTTTCTATTAGGCCGCAACAGCCACAATGCTCTTTAACTCCAGAGCGCTGTAGGGCTCCCTGCGCTGTGGGGATGCAGAACAGTCCCTATTCAGCAAGGTGCAACAAGCACCCAATTTTTCCCAAATAAACAAACAGCTTTACAGTGACACGCTTACCGTGTCTCCTTCTCCTGGTAATCCCATGCCCGCATACGAGTCGAATGAGGACTCTGCAGCCTCAAAGTCTTGGTGCTGCCTAGCACTGGCAGAGTTAGACCCGGAGGCATATGTCCCACTTGGGACCAACTGTTCAGACTGAAGGCCTGCATCCTTAATTAATAGAACTGCCATCATTTTGGCACAGTGTCACGGCAAAGGCATAGTAGCCCCTGGGACAGTCCTCTCTTATGCAAGAGACCCAGTCCCCTTCCTGTAGAGGCCTGCCGTGTTTAACCGAGGCAGCGTTTATATACACTTTTGCATCCATGTCAGCCTCTCAAATAAAGCCGAATCTGTGATCTACATTAGTGAACACTAACTGTCCATGGGAGCGGCGCCCGGCCATAGCGCCCTCCCCATATTGGTGTAAGCAAGCCCGCACTTCTCTTTCTCTTGCCTTCTTTTGTGCAATTATATCCGATATCCAAGCGGAGGGATTGGGGGATAATCTGGGGCCTGAGTTCCCCTTAGAGGTTTGGGACTCGCATGCTGCTGGAACCACAGGTGACCTGGGCCTAGGGTCGGTATACTCTGACAAGGTGGGTAAGGGCCTGCTTTCTGACAAGGGTGATGGCTCACTTACCGGCCTTGCTGACACCTTAGGTTGCGTGGCTCCGTCTGTTTCCGTCCCACCGAGGGTAGCCCTGACCTCTGTCAACATCCGCTGTATGCTGGCTGCCAGGTCATCTGGGAATGCAGCCGTGTTCACCCCACTGGAGTCAGACTCCTCTTCGGGTGCAGCTGCGCACCCGATCTCCCGCTGGTGCAAACCCAGCATGGCCTGTTCTTCCGGCAGATGCTCCTCGTAGGTGGAGGCTGCGACTTCCGGTTCCCGTGGTGGTGAAACTGGCCCTGGAGAAAAATGTTCCGCCATACGCTTGGGTTCCCAACGTCACGGAAGTTGCGCCTCGGCCTAACGGGACTCCGCATAGCACACTCCCTTGACTGATGACTCGCCGGTATTGTCACTGGCTCCGGCGTGGGAAAACGATGTTCTGCACTCTGGTGGCATGTAGGTTCAGGTCCAGGCAGCCGCCAATGATCCTTCTTTACAGGTATCTCTTTCTTCACTGTCAATTCATCCCATGAATGCACAGGTCGGGCCTTTTCAATCTCCTTCAGCCACCTTCATTCCATCCGCCCGATACCTCGGCAGTGGAGCTCGCAGCAGTAATGTATCGCCACCGTCATTACATCTTGTACTGGCTTCAGGCAGCTGCAACCAAAGCTTTCCGCTGTGCCACTCCCGTTCCTGGGTGGGGTTGTTTTGGGCGGACCCAACGTTGTTGACAGCAATCTTCTGGTGCCATTTCTACGCCGTCACACCCACGAAGGGTGTCATCACAGTCCTTTTTGGCGCCAACGTCCTATATCTTCATGGCCGCCATCTTATTACTCACAATGTCAGTCACTATGTTAGTCACAATCACAGTTTTTAACAAATCCAGTTCCCCGGTCACATCCAGTATTTTACTCACAATTGCAGTATCTTCAACCCCCATTCCGTGGGTCAAGCTTGTCACATCCAATTTCTCTTCAGCATCTCCTTTTATCTCCTCACTTGTCACATCTGAATCTCCATCTCTTCCTGTGGTTCCTCCGCACTGTAAGGTGTCGGCATCCTGCCGACTACGCCAATTGTAAAGGTCGGCCAGGGCGGTAGTCGTGGCTGAGGTTGTAGGACATTGTGCACCCTGGCCTCCCTCTACAGGAAAACGGTACCTTTTCTTTTGCATGTTACAATCGGTACGGTGCTGTCAGCGTCTCCTTTGCTGCGCTGACTTGAAGCTGGTCCTGGATCCCAAAGAATGGAAACACAGTCCAGGGCAATTCTTAACTGAACATATTTATTTACTTCAGGACACGGCACATCCACGTAGTATCCAGCATTTCCATCACAGTAAAGACGACACATTACTTCATCTTTCCCTTCACTGTTCCTTGTGTTACTAAGTGTTTCCGTGGAATGGGGTGTCTCAGATGACCCCTCAGTGTCCTCCCGCTGGAACATCATCATGGTAGAGCTTTCTCCCGTCCAATTCGCCTCAGACAGCAGAGACCCAGCCCACGAGGCTATCCACCACATACTAGAGTGACCTGCCCGATCACTTTTACGGTGACCTTCCATCTTCCTCTACTTACTTCTTTTCCTCTTTACTGCTGTTATGGTGTATCTGGTTCTTCTCTAAGTTCCCCCTGTGGATGGCTGGGAATACCCTTAAATGTTACGGGGTGGTTAGGCAGCTCGGACATATAGTCCACCCTAGCGCTCAGGGGTCAGGCCCCTGACTCACTAGATACAGGAAGAAACTCCAAACTATGCCTCAACTAACCCCTCCTATAGTTAACTCTTATATTACTAACTCTACAGTAGTGACCTCTCTGCCCCATCTAGTGGCCACAACCCAGACTGCACTATCCCTACAGCAATAATACAGCATATAATACATGGGAAATACAACAACAACAACCATATAAATATATTAAATATATACATACAATAAGAAGGCTTAAAGGGGTTAATTCTCCACCCTTAAACAGGGACATGCGTTTGTCTGCGGATGCATCGTTTTGATATAAACTGAACTATGGTCCCCTTTAGATACAAGACCTGTTTGAATCCAGTGTAGATTGCAAGAAAATTATGTTCAATAATTCTGAATATCTCATTAAAATAATTCATTCTGCAATTTATGAGGGACTATGAGATTAGCTTGGTTTCCTCAAGAAAGTCTCTTTCTTTGGTTATTAATTGCAAGGTTAAATGAGTGGAAGCAGACTTGTTGCATGATAGTTTATTATAACAATTTAATAACAAGCTTCTCGACATTGATGAAAGTATTACTTTTCGTACTGTATTTTATCAGACACGTGTTTTGCAACCTGTGTTCAAACTGGGTGTCTTAATAAACCTGCCAGCCACCCTGAGTAGTGCTCTTCTCTCTGGGACCTGATCCAAGCCACGTTCCTCTCACATGTCACCCTATATGAGAATGGTGAAGCAACCAAAGACTCCAAAGTGATATATTGATTCATGGTTAGATGTTTTTGTAACATCTTGTTAGAGAAGGAAGGGAATTAAGAGATGAATGCAAATTCAATGTTTTGCAGTGGGGTGCAGAGAAATTAATAACATGGGAGGAGTCCTGAGGAGGGAATTTGCATATTCCCAGTGCATTCTGGGATAAGTCAAGAGTCTCCGCGAGCTCAAAGAACACTGGATTTTGTCCATTTCAGCTGAAAGGAGGACATCGGTAAACCACACCGAGTTTTCACCGCTTTAATATCTTTTTAACAGTAAGAACATGGAAGAGGCCAGGAGCCATTTGGTGAGCTGCAATTCTTTCCACATGTTCACAGACTTACCAGTGGAAAAGCCAATCTTCACATGCCAGAAATGCAAGCTTGTGTCCCTGTTGGAGGAAAAGTTGCAAAATCTAGAAGAGAGGTTAGCTACATTGAAAATCATTAAGGAACGTGAAGAGTTCTTAGACAGAGCAGAATTATCTCTTCATGTTACAGAAAAAGAAGAAATTCGAAGTGCACCTGAAGAAACAGAGAAATGGAAGCATGTGGCCCAGAGAAGCAGAAGGATCGGGTGGCAGTCAACACTCATACTGCTCAGGAACCAGTACCAGGCTCTTACGATGAAGAAATACATCAAGATAAGTGTAATGGGGTCTACCAAGCTGGAGTACCTCTTTCAGTACCACCCCGTGTTTCAGGAGGTCCACTCTGCTTTGGCTGGAGTCTGAATGAAGGACGCTGGCTGGAATTGCTTGGTTACATGGGCGCATATAAAAGATCACTGCTTCTCCGCGTATTTCCAGTCTGACAACACTTTACTCACAGGACACAGGATATATCACACAGATTATTGCTTATAATCACAACGTTCCTTTGGATGTACTATACTTTATTTGTGATATATAGGGGTGTCGCTTATCGGTCCTTTATCTTAGGCACTTTGAAATGGTTTTATCTGTGTCTGTCTTTTCTGAGGTGTAATAATTAAAGTTTTCTAATTTTTTTTATTATTTTCGGGTGTGCATACCATCCTTGGTCTAGTCTTTTTCTTTTTTTGCTGTACCCTGTAATAAGGCAGCACCCCCATAGGCAGACCCTGTAATAAGGCAGCACCCCCATAGTCAGACCCTGTAATAAGGCAGCACCCCTATAGGCAGACCCTGTAATAAGGCAGCACCCCTATAGTCAGAACCTGTAATAAGCAGCACTCCCATAGTCAGACCCTGTAATGAGGCAGCACCCCCATAGGCAGCCCCTGTAATAAGGCAGCACCCATAATCAGACCCTGTAATAAGGCAGCACCCCCATAGTCAGACCCTGTAATAAGGCAGCCCCCATAGTCAGACCCTGTAATAAGGCAACACCCCCATAATCAGACCCTGTAATGAGGCAGCACCCCCATAGTCAGACCCGGTAATAAGGCAGCTCCCATAGTCAGACCCTGTAATAAGGCAGCACCCCCATAGTCAGACCCTGTAATAAGGCAGCACCCCCATAGTCAGACCCTGTAAAAAGGCAGCCCCTGTAATAAGGCAGCACCCCCATAGTCAGACCCTGTAATAAGGCAACACCCCCATAGTCAGCCCCTGTAATAAGGCAGCACTCCCATAGTAAGACCCTGTAATAAGGCTGCCCCCATAGTCAGACCCTGTAATAAGGCAGCACCCCTATAGGCGGACTCTGTAATAAGGCAGCACCCCCATAGTCAGAGCCTGTAATAAGGCAGCCCCCATAGTCAGACCCTGTAATGAGGCAGCACCCCTATTATCAGACCCTGTAATGAGGCAGCCCCCATTGTCAGACCCTGTAATAAGGCAGCATCCCCTTAGTCAGACCCTGTAATAAGGCAGCACCCCATGGGCAGACCCTGTAATAAGGCAGCGCCCCCATAGTCAGACCCTGTAATAAGGCAGTATCCCTATAGGCAGACCCTGTAATAAGGCAGCACCCCTATAGGCAGACCCTGTAATAAGGCAGCACCCCCATAGTCAGACCCTGTAATGAGGCAGCACCCCTATTGTCAGACCCTGTAAGAAGGCAGCCCCCACAGTCAGAACCTGTAATAAGGCAGCACCCCCATAGGCAGACCCTGTAATAAGGCAGCAGCACCCATTAAAAAATACATAAATACTCACCTCTCTTCTTCCTAGTTCCAGCGCTGCTCCCACTGATCTCCTGACAGTGGGCGCCGGGCAGTGACGTCATCACGCCCGCTGTCAGTGTCGGCGACGTCAGACACCGACACTGACAGGGGGATGATGGGAGAAGGAGCATAGCGCTCCTTCTCCCATCATTGCGATCACCTGTATCGGCTAAATGCCGATACAGCTGATCTTCCGATGACGGCAGGGGGCCCACTGCTGGCACCGGGCCCCCCCCCGCCTGCTCAGGAGCCCCATAGTGGCAGAGCAGGGAGATTGATTCTCCCTGCTCTGCCGCAAAATGTACCGCACCCTCTGTTCCCCGGTGGCTACGCTACTGGCTACCTTAGATCTAATCCTTATAAACAGGGAGGAAATGGTTGAGGAGGTAAGAGTGGCTGGGACCCTAGGAGGTAGCGACCATGCTATTTTAGAATTTTGGATAACTAGAGGAGGAAGACCTGTGAAGACTCAACCTTCAAGGTTAGATTTCAGGAAGGCAGATTTTAAGGGACTCAGAAAGAGAATTGGAGGGATCCAATGGCTGGATATCCTTAAGGACAAAAATGTCCAGGAAGGATGAGAATTCTTGAAAAATGAGATTCTCGAAGCACAATCGTTAACAATTCCAAAAAGAGGGAAGAATACAAAGCATTTAAGGAAAACAGGATGCATGCACACAGAGCTTAAACACATGCTAAAAAGGAAGAAATAAATGTTTATCAAATGGAAAGAGAGAGGCATATCTAAAGGAGAATATAATGCTGTCTGCAGAACCTGCAGGGCACGAATCAGATTATTTAAAGCTGACAATGAATTAAGACTTGCAAGAGACGTCAAAAGCAATAAAAATGGATTTTGGGGGTATGTCAAAAGTGAAAGTAAAAGGTGCTATAGGATTTTTACAGGTTGAAAATGATGAAATGGTGAGAAAGGATGTTGAGAAGGCTGAACTTTTAAATTCCCATTTTGCATCTGTTTTCTCTCAGAAAGGAAATGTAACATCATCTGATCTTCACTGTCCTATTAAAAAGAATAGAAGAATCCAGGATATATATAAACAGAAAGTTAGTGAGGAAACACTTAACTAGCATAAATAAATTCAAGTCTCCAGGTCCAGATGAATTACACCCCAGAGTACTGGAGGAGATAGCAGGAGAAATTTTTGAACCACTCTCCATAATCTTTGAAAATTATTTGAGAACAGGAGAAGTCCCATAAGACCCTAGAAGAGCAAATGTTGTTCCTGTCTTCAAAAAGGGGAAGAGGATGGACCCAGGGAACTATAGGCGGTGTGTCTGATTTCAATATCAGGAAAGATCTTTGAACAAATTATTAAACAACATGTATGTAAGTACCTGGATAAGAATGAAGTGATTAAACAGAGTTAGCATGGGTTTGTACTAATAAGTCATGTCAGACTAACTTAATTTCCTTCTATGACAGAATCACTGACTGGGTGGATCAGGGAAATGCTGTAGATATAGTATATCTTGACTTCAGCAAAGCATTTGATAAAGTATCTCACACCATCCTTATTGAAAAAATGACTAAGTATGGAATAGACAAGGCAACTGTAAGGTGGATTCATAACTGGCTTAGTGATCGGACCCAAAGAGTGGCCGTTAATGGCTGCACATCCAGTTGGAAGAATGTCTCAAGTGGGGTACCACAGGGTTCTGTCCTGGGCCCTGTATTGTTCAACATTTTTATCAACGATTTTGATGAAGGAATTGAGTGTACACTGATTAAATTTGCTGATGACACAATGCTAGAAGGGATAGGACACAAAGCTAGAAGTGATAGCTAATACTAGAGAAGAGAGAAAAGATTAAAAAAGATATAAATAAACTGGAGCAGTGGGCATCAACTAACAGAATGGTTTTTAACAAGGAAAAATGCAAAGTACTACAACTGGGCAATAAAAATGAAAAAAGCATATACACAATGGGAGGAATAGGGCTAAGCAACAGCACATGTGGTGAAAAAGACTTGAGTATACTAATAGATCATAAACTGAACATGAGTCAACAGTGTGATGCAGCATCAACAAAGGCAAATGCAATTCTGGGATGTATTAACAGAAGCAAACAGTCTAGATCAGATCATGCAAAGTAATTATTGCCCTCTACTTCTCTTTGGTCAGAATCAACAAACTGCAGCAAGTTCAGAGAAGAGCGACCAGAATGGTGACCGGTCTGCAAACCATGTCCTATGAGGAACAGTTACAGGATCTGGGAATGTTTAGCTTGCAAAAAAGAAGACTGAGAGGAGACTTAATAGCAGTCTACAAATATCTCAAGGGCTGTCACGTTGTAGAAGGATCATCTTTATTCTCATTTGCCCAAGGAAAGACTAGAAGCAATGGGATGAAACTGAATGGGAGGAGACACAGATTAGATATTAGAAAAAACTTTTTGACAGTTAGGGTGATCAATGAGTGGAACAGGCTGCCACGAGAGGTGGTGAGTTCTCCTTCCATGGAAGTTTTCAAACAGAGGCTGGACAGACATCTGTCTGGGATGATTTAGTGAATCGTGCTTTGAGCAGGGGGTTGGACCAGATGACCAAGGAGGTCCCTTCCAACTCTACCATTCTATGATTCTATGAACAAGCTATTACTATCAAATCCAAAATCTGTTACAACTGTTAAGTCTAAGGAAGTGGTGGGTAATAATGAGGGAAATCTGGGCTACAGCCCTGGGTCCAGGGCTCCATGTGGGTTGGACCCCATGGCAAGATCACCATCATTATAATGTTTTGTGTGCCACTATTGGTGGTGGATATCTCCAGGAAGTAGCTTTCCTGAAGCTCCAACGCTGGCAATACAGAATGGCAGCGCATCTCCAGGGGAGCTCCTGTTGCTTTTTCTGTGATGTTGTAAGGGGTTGCAAAGACTGTCTTGTTCCCCCACACACGTCCTGGTAAACTAACGGTTAATGTTTTACACTTGTATTGCAGAAATGGTTTAATTTAACAATCTCCATCTAATGTCTTACTTATATATGTGTTATGTCTTCTATGCTGCTAAATGTATATATTTCTATTTAGGAAGGCAAAGTTTGAACAGCTTAGAGATGCCCTTAATCTGGTAGACTGGGACAATATCCTCAGAAATGAGAATACAGATAATAAATGGGAAATGTTTAAGAACATCCTAAATAGGCAGTGTAAGCGGTTTATACCTTGTGGGAATAAAAGGACTAGAAATAGGAAAAACCCAATGTGGCTAAACAAAGAAGTAAGACAGGCAATTAACAGTAAAAAGAAAGCATTTGCACTATTAAAGCAGGATGGCACCATTGAAGCTCTAAAAAACTATAGGGAGAAAAATACTTTATCTAAAAAACTAATTAAAGCTGCCAAAAAGGAAACAGAGAAGCACATTGCTAAGGAGAGTAAAACTAATCCCAAACTGTTCTTCAACTATATCAATAGTAAAAGAATAAAAACTGAAAATGTAGGCCCCTTAAAAAATAGTGAGGAAAGAATGGTTGTAGATGACGAGGAAAAAGCTAACATATTAAACACCTTCTTCTCCACGGTATTCACGGTGGAAAATGAAATGCTAGGTGAAATCCCAAGAAACAATGAAAACCCTATATTAAGGGTCACCAATCTAACCCAAGAAGAGGTGCGAAACCGGCTAAATAAGATTAAAATAGATAAATCTCCGGGTCCGGATGGCATACACCCACGAGTACTAAGAGAACTAAGTAATGTAATAGATAAACCATTATTTCTTATTTTTAGGGACTCTATAGAGACAGGGTCTGTTCCGCAGGATTGGCGCATAGCAAATGTGGTGCCAATATTCAAAAAGGGCTCTAAAAGTGAACCTGGAAATTATAGGCCAGTAAGTCTAACCTCTATTGTTGGTAAAATATTTGAAGGGTTTCTGAGGGATGTTATTCTGGATTATCTCAATGAGAATAACTGTTTAACTCCATATCAGCATGGGTTTATGAGAAATCGCTCCTGTCAAACCAATCTAATCAGTTTTTATGAAGAGGTAAGCTATAGACTGGACCACGGTGAGTCATTGGACGTGGTATATCTCGATTTTTCCAAAGCGTTTGATACCGTGCCGCACAAGAGGTTGGTACACAAAATGAGAATGCTTGGTCTGGGGGAAAATGTGTGTAAATGGGTTAGTAACTGGCTTAGTGATAGAAAGCAGAGGGTGGTTATAAATGGTATAGTCTCTAACTGGGTCGCTGTGACCAGTGGGGTACCGCAGGGGTCAGTATTGGGACCTGTTCTCTTCAACATATTCATTAATGATCTGGTAGAAGGTTTACACAGTAAAATATCGATATTTGCAGATGATACAAAACTATGTAAAGCAGTTAATACAAGAGAAGATAGTATTCTGCTACAGATGGATCTGGATAAGTTGGAAACTTGGGCTGAAAGGTGGCAGATGAGGTTTAACAATGATAAATGTAAGGTTATACACATGGGAAGAGGGAATCAATATCACCATTACACACTGAACGGGAAACCACTGGGTAAATCTGACAGGGAGAAGGACTTGGGGATCCTAGTTAATGATAAACTTACCTGGAGCAGCCAGTGCCAGGCAGCAGCTGCCAAGGCAAACAGGATCATGGGGTGCATTAAAAGAGGTCTGGATACACATGATGAGAGCATTATACTGCCTCTGTACAAATCCCTAGTTAGACCGCACATGGAGTACTGTGTCCAGTTTTGGGCACCGGTGCTCAGGAAGGATATAATGGAACTAGAGAGAGTACAAAGGAGGGCAACAAAATTAATAAAGGGGATGGGAGAACTACAATACCCAGATAGATTAGCGAAATTAGGATTATTTAGTCTAGAAAAAAGACGACTGAGGGGCGATCTAATAACCATGTATAAGTATATAAGGGGACAATACAAATATCTCGCTGAGGATCTGTTTATACCAAGGAAGGTGACGGGCACAAGGGGGCATTCTTTGCGTCTGGAGGAGAGAAGGTTTTTCCACCAACATAGAAGAGGATTCTTTACTGTTAGGGCAGTGAGAATCTGGAATTGCTTGCCTGAGGAGGTGGTGATGGCGAACTCAGTCGAGGGGTTCAAGAGAGGCCTGGATGTCTTCCTGGAGCAGAACAATATTGTATCATACAATTATTAGGTTCTGTAGAAGGACGTAGATCTGGGTATTTATTATGATGGAATATAGGCTGAACTGGATGGACAAATGTCTTTTTTCGGCCTTACTAACTATGTTACTATGTTACTATGTTAACCTGTATGAAATTGTCCATTCATATCTGCATATCTACTGCCATCTATGAAAAGTTCAAATGTAGCATTACAGAGTGGCTTGTCACGTACATTACATAAGCCCTGAGTCTCTTGTTCCATTAATTGTACACAATCATGCATTGACTTTGATGGGTCAAAGGAGTTGGAGAGTGCAGTTTCAAAGGAGTTGGAGAGTGCAGTTTCCTCAGGTATGGTACCCCCCTCAGACTCTAAAGGGAGCAAAGACGTGAGATTAAGAGTCTGAATCCTGGCAAAGGAAATGTTGGGCGGCAGTAGTAGGGAACATTGGAGACGGAGGTGTCTGGCCATTGAAATATGTTTAGGTTGGACCTGGTTAAGAATGCCATGTACATCATGAGTGGTCTGAACTAGAAGTGGGTGATCAAGAACAATCTCAGAAGCTTTATCTAATAACAGTGAAATTGCGGCTACTACTCTTACACAAGAAGGTGCGGCTCTAGCTACAGGGTCCAGATGAGCTGATATGTATGCCACAGGTCTCTGTTTGTTTCCATGTTTTTGTGTGAGCACCCCTGTAGCATGTGAGGATATCTCAGCTGCCATCAATTGAAAAGGTTTAGTGTAGTCTGGGAGTCCCAAAGCCGGAGCTGATACCAGTGCTGTTTTCAAAGAGGAAAATGACTGTTTAGCCTCTTCACTGAGTGAATATGGTGTGTTGGCAATACAGTCATATAAAGGCTGCATGAGTTGACTTGCATGTATGATCCACTGTCTACAGTGTGAAACAATACCTAGGAAAGCACGCAGCTGTTTGTGATTCCTGGGTTCAAGCATGTTACGTATGGCTTCCGTACGTTGAGGTGTGAGGTGTCTGATGCCCTGTGATATGCAGTGACCTAAAAACACGACTGTTTGTTGACAAGCCTGGAGTTTCTGTCTATTTACTTTACAGCCTTCTTGCGCTAGGAAAATTAAGAAATTAACAGTTGAGGTAACTGCCGTCTGCTCATCAGGGCAACAAATAAGTAAGTCATCTACATACTGTAGAATGACTACTCCTGGTTCTGGGATGAAATTTTTTAGTACGGTCTGCATTGCTTCAGAGTACAAAGTTGGTGAGTGTACCATACCTTGTGGCAATCTTGTCCATGCTAATTGTTTACCCTTGAATGTAAAGGCAAACAAATGCCAACAGTTCTTATGTAGTGGCACAGAAAAAAATGCGTTTGATAAGTCAATTACCGTAAAATATGCAGCAGTGCTGGGAATTTGAGACAGTAAGGTATGAGGATTCGGTACCACAGGGGTGACCGGTGCCAAAATCTTATTGATTTCCCGTAAGTCGTGCACCATGCGATATTTCACCATAGTTTCTTTGGAGGACACTTTCTTTTTAACAGGATATAAGGGTGTATTGGCGGGTGACCTGATTTCTACCAAAACACCTTGTAACACATAATCCTGAATTTGTTGAGAAATCGCCTGTTCTTGCTGGGCGCTGATGGGGTATTGCCTAAGCTGAGGTAATATGGTTCCCGGGGCAGTTTCTAACAGTATAGGAGCTACTGATAAAAATCCTACATCAGTGTCTCCTTTTGCCCATAGGCTGTCAGGAACCCGAGACAAGTCAATTTTTGCTTGTTGAGTGTAAATTTCGGGAGAATCCTCCATTGCCTGTATTCTAACATATGGTTCCAGAGTTTCTGCATCTTCAGGGATGGTCAGCATAACTGTGCCATCTTCTCTAAAATGGATGTTTGCATGCATTTTACTTAAGACATCAGTACCCAACAAGCAGGTAGGTGCACCTTTAGCAAATAAAAATTTGGATACAAAAGTTTTAGGGCCAAAGCTCACATTTAAAGGTTTTGTAAAGGGCAACGCCTGAATTTTACCATCATACCCTTCTGCATATGTAACCTTTGAGGATATATTGTCAGGATATGGTAAAAAGTCCTGATTTAAAATGGAGGATGTTGCTCCCGTATCTATCAGAAAAGGTACATTTTTACCCTCAACTTCAACTTGTATTATTGGTCTTCTAGAAGGAAGAGAGACCTGCATAACTTTCTGTCATTCTGAGCTGTCTGTTTGATCAGGCACTGGGTTATTTATCCTATTTTTGGGTACAAAGGTTCCTGAATCTATATCTGCTTTTCTCTTCCTACATTCCCTTTGGAAATGTCCTGGCTTCTTACAGTAATGACAAGTAAACTTTTGATTAGCAGAGCCAGTATTAGCCTGTGCAATTCTTACTGGCTTAGAATTTTCTCTTAAGTCCATTTCTATCCCTACAGCTTTCTGTCTAGCCAGGTGTGGGTCTTCCAAGGTTCTCCAATCAGGGGTTGCGGCCTTAAGCTTTTCCTTCACTTTTGGAGACAATCCATCTATAAAGGTTTTTGTAACTAACCTCATCATTCCTGGAGCGGTTAGATCCATGCCTTCATCTCTGAAATTATTTTCTACACTTAGATAATATTCGTCTACTGATTGTCCAGATTTCTGAGCCACCACTCCCGTTGTTCCTCTCTGCCTCTGTCTCTCCCTCATGAAAACCATTAAGTGATCTACAAATTGTGTACCTGATTCTATCGTTTGTAAGGCACCATCTCCTGCTTGGGGCCTATGTACCTGTAGATTTGCTAATAGCTCCTGGAAGAGTCCAGGAGTCATTTTCATTCTACATAATTCTTCTCCATCTGCCCAAACTCCAGCGTGAGTCTGCATAATTTGCTGTATATATTGTGCAAATCTAACTGGACACTGGGTGGGATCTGGTGCGTTATGCAAGAGAGACATGCCTTCAGCGGGGGACCAAGGGAAATATTGTCGAGTTTGGTGATATCTAGTTCCCATTACTCCGTCAGCACCAGGTTCCCTAAAGGGTCTTGGTACTACCCTAACAGGGGCAAGTACAGCGCCATGTCTAGGTGTACCACAGGCTAGGCAATCATTTCTCCAGTCTGGATTTTGTTGTCCACAGTGCGGACATACCCATCCTCCTGGTCCGGCTAAACTTTGAGGTGGTGTTTGGAGAAAAGATGGGGCATGTGGGTTAAGGTATGGGGGTGGGGTATTTTTAGATTCCACATTTTGTTTTTCTCCACAGCCTGTGGGTCTAATACACCACTTTTTACTCTGTTGATTATATGTCCATCCCTCATTTTCTGCTACCCTAGAGACATCAATCAATGCTTGGATCTGATCTATCCATTTCTTGTCTCTGATTATGCCTTTTTTCCTTTCCTGAATTCCTTCCCATAGTTTTCTACTAAAAGCTTCTGCCCTAGTAACTCCAAACTTACTAAAAATCTTTTTCAGCCCCTTAGTGGCATCTTCACCACTTCTCTCCTTTATGATAGTATAGATATCTAATTATTCTGGTTCCGACTTTGTTTGCTTATTCCCCATTTTCTTATCCTGAGCTTTCTTGCCCTAGGTGGCGTTTGGGTATGAGAATACCTCGTTACCTTCTTCCTAAGGAGCTAGGATGTCTTTTTCTTGCCCTAGGTGGCGTTTGGGTATGAGAATACCTCGTTACCTTCTTCCTAAGGAGCTAGGATGTTTAAACTGTGTTGATGTAAGAAAATCCTGATTCCTACACCTATAGCAAACAACACAAATGCAACCAGACAGAAAAAGAACATACAACGTATCTTGTCCCAGGCTAATTTATCTGTCCTGGGCTTATACTATCACATACAACGTATTCTTGTCCCAGGCTAATTTATCTGTCCTGGGCTCATACTATCATACACTTATCCGTCACCAGGTTTTTGTCAAAGACAGGATCAGAGATTGAACATAGGCGCGGAGGTCTCCCCGAAAGGACGCAACCACGTTGCCCAGTGGGACAGTCACTTCTTCTGTTTCAACCCCCTGGGCGGCTTATAGGGCTATTCCCAACTTCCACACACCTTCTATTCACATTCACTCTCATTCAATGCCGTACTCCGTGAGGTGATCAATTCCTAAATAGTTCAAGAACCCGAGCTATAGGTATCCTCCTCTACTAGAACTACCCGCTAAAGAACACGACACAGAAAATCTTACAGACAGTGCAGGGCAGATATAAGAGATCTAACAGTGTCTCTTACCTGGCCAGGTTTTTGTTCATCTGCCGTCCATTATCCCAGATTCTCTTTTCGTTCGTATTCTGCCGGTGTTCTTGAAGGAATACACAGACCTCGGGTCCCTGTTCAGGCGCCAGGAAATGTCGGGATCACACTCAGTCGGAGCAGCCTTTGGAAGTGGGGAATCACCAGGTAATAATACACAAGACACGTCTTGTATAGTGTATCACTGGGAAGTCTCTGAAGCACGCCTGCCTTCAAAGTGCTATCCCTTCTTTATATAGTTGTTAGTGGTTATACAAGTTTTGCATGTTTAAACAAAGAGACAAAACAGGAAAGAAAGAAAAGAAAAGAAAACAGTTTCGTGGGCGGCAGTTTCACAACAAACAGTACAAAGGCAATTCCACAGACAAGAAAAACAGGATTTCATACTATAGCTAAAATGTCCTTGAATGGACAGGTCAATATTTATCAAAAATTCTTTTTTTTATTTTTGTTCATTGAGGTAATCATTTTTGTTCTGCTCTTCACATTGTTTTTATTATGTATACCCCTCCTCACATGTAAAGCGCCATGGAATAAATGGCGCTATAACAATAAATAATAATAATAATAATAATAATACTCTGTACTCTTGCAGCCAGTTGATCCACGCGAGAAAACAAACCCTGAACATCCATGCCAGAGCATATATCCTGCACCACCCAGATATCAAGAGGAAAAAAGAGGCAAACCAGAGCACAGAAAAAAAAATGGTTCAGAACTTTCTTTTCCTTCTTTTGAGATACATTTAAATCATTTTTGGCCACTTGTACTGTTATGATCTGGTGGTTTAGGAACAACATGAGACAAGCTCTGAAGGAGGTGGTATCTGTACTGACCGCAGACCCTGAACCTAGCGGCGCAACTAGAAATAGCCGTGGGGGGTACCTGACGCTCTCTTGACCCCTCGGCACAGCCTAAGATCTAACTTACCCTAAAGATGGAAACAGGAAACCTATCTTGCCTCAGAGAAAATCCCCAAAGGAAAGATAGCCCCCCACAAATATTGACGGTGAGAGGAGGGGAAAATAACATACGCAGAGATGTAATAATCTGATGGCCATTCTCTCTTTGTATACAAGCTGTGTAATTATTTGCAATTTGGTTGAAAACAATGAGGAGAGCATCAGATAGATGAAGATGTGGTCGTGTTGCGAGTGGTGGTGGATGTAGCAGCTGCAGGAATAGAGAGGGTGCGGTCGATCTGTGCCTGCTATGCACCCGAATGAAACACCTTCCTCTGGTGCAAGCAGGCGACAGGACGTTCTGTGTAATTTTGTAGGCCATACTGTTGGATGAATGGTAAGGCCAGAACAAGTAGAGGTGGTATTAGATTGGTTGGCTGTGAGTGCCTTCAGTCGCTTTTCTTTATCTTCCACCTGGTCCCCTGCTGAAAGTGCAGATTTTGCCCCTGCTGCTCATGGACATCTGTCTTCCACCTTACTCCCTTGAAAATCAGGCAAACAGTCTGAGCCCAAAGTCATGCAGCAGTCACTTCTGCTTTTTGATTGCTCCGCTGGCTGTGTTCCGTGTGCCATCCACCTGGCCTTGCTTCACAATTTGAAGAGATAGAGTGCTGTTGGAGGATGAGTATGTGGGAGGGGTAGTGAAAACGGTCAACTGACCACTGCAGCACATCTCTGATGACGAAACACAGATGTTAACTGCTGCCGCTTTCTGCTGTGTGTGCACTGGCAAGGAAGTCAGGGGTGAAGACTGGGTGGAATATCTTGCGGGGATTATTATTATTTATTTTTTTCAAGCACTGTTGATTCCATGGTGCTGTACATGAGTAAGGGTTACATACAAAACACAAAAAGAAATTACAATGAACAAACTAATAGTGACTGACAGGTACAGCAAAGATATGACCCTACCCTTGCGGCCTAGGCTAGGTTCACATTTGCGTTGTGCAGTCCGTCTAGCGCATATGCTAATGGACTGCGTTAACGCAATGTCTAAAAAGGATCGCGTTTAGCGATCACGCTAGTGCAGATGCCCGATCTGCGCTAGCGAGAACGGACCCAAAAACGCTGCAGACAGCATTCAAGGTCCGTCAGAAAATAACGGAACATCGCTAACGCATGCCAAAAATGGCATGCGTTAGGGGTGCGTTACTTACATTGCAGTCAATGGGTGTGCTAACGGATCCGTTACATTGCGTTAGTGGCGCTATGTAACGGATTTCGTCAGCGGACACCAACTAATGCAATGTGAACCTAGCCTTACATTTTATAGGATAATGCAAAAGAAGACAGTATGTTCGGGGGTTGCAGCTGCTTTGATGTTGGTGAGGTAGCAGCAGTGTCATTACAGGCTGTAAGCTGTTCTGAAGACATGGGTTTTCAATTTCCACTTGAAAGTTCTGAGTATAAGGGATAATTGAATGTGTTGGGCCACAGAATTCTACAGGATGGGTGATACTCAGGAGAAGTCTTGCAGGCGATTGGATGAGTAATGTATGATTGTGGAGGAGAGAAGGAGGCCTTGGAAGAGCAGAGATTACGTAGTGGGAGATATAGTAACATAGTAACATAGTTAGTAAGGCCGAAAAAAGACATTTGTCCATCCAGTTCAGCCTATATTCCATCATAATAAATCTCCAGATCTACGTCCTTCTACAGAACCTAATAATTGTATGATGCAATATTGTTCTGCTCCAGGAAGACATCCAGGCCTCTCTTGAACCCCTCGACTGAGTTCGCCATCACCACCTCCTCAGGCAAGCAATATAGGAAGATTAGTTCAGATGTACAGTACAGACCAAAAGTTTGGACACACCTTTTCATTTAAAGATTTTTCTGTATTTTCATGACTATGAAAATTGTACATTCACACTGAAGGCATCAAAACTATGAATTAACACATGTGGAATTATATACTTAACACAAAAGTATGAAACAACTGAAAGTATGTCTTATATTCTAGGTTCTTCAAAGTAGCCACCTTTTGCTTTGATGACTGCTTTGCACACTCTTGGCATTCTCTTGATGAGTTTCACATTTTTTTGGTTAAGTATATAATTCCACATGTGTTAATTCATAGTTTTGATGCCTTCAGTGTGAATGTACAATTTTCATAGTCATGAAAATACAGAAAAATATTTAAATGAGAAGGTGTGTCCAAACGTTTGGTCTGTACTATATATATATAATTTAAAAATCAGAGTTTATAAACATTTGTTTCTCTAGCTTTCTTTTTAACTAATAAATATCAGGCTGCATGAATGGCCTTGTACTATGTAAATGGGTGGATTAAGAAAAGTATATACCGTATTTACTTGTGTGTAAGTAGACCCGATATAAGCCGAGGCACCTAATTTTGTTTAGAAAAATTGGGAAAACATATTGGCTCGAGTATAAGCTGGGTATGCATTGTCCCCTAATCCCCATTCTGGTATGCATGGCCCCTCATCCCCATCCTTGTATGCATGGTTCCAAATCCCCATCCTTGTCTGCATGGCTCCTTATTTTCATCCTTGTCTGCATGGCTCATTATCCCCATCCTTGTATATATGGTCCCCATGAGAAAATCAAAACAAAAATCTTACTTACCTTTCCTGTGCGCCCTCGCAGCATTTCGTTCCGGCTTCCAGCAGCTCCTGCGGCCGGGTAATCACATGTTACTGCTCATTAAGATAATGAATATTCATCTCTCCACTCCCATAGGTGTGGAGTGGAATGAATATTCATTCCCTAAATGAGCAGTGATGTAATCGCCTGGCCGCAGGAGCTGCTGGAAGCAAAGAACAAAGAAACAATCACAGTCCTTTTCCTAGTGGGATCAGCCCGCTCATAGACAGCAATGTCCATGGTTCAGATAGAGCACCCAACTTCCTGGAGTCCTATCTCTCCAGGAACCACTGAACACTGGAAGTTTTGGCAGACAGCCATTTAAGCTCAGACCTTGTGACTCCTTCATCATGTGACTGATCACATGATCCTGACATCACACAGGTCCGGTAAGAACACTGCAGATGGAGATACGTGGACCTCCTTCCACCCACTCTATGGAGGTCCACTAAAACCAGCCCATTATATACAGTAACTTTATATAAACTGTCCCAACACGCAGTGTGTTGGAGGAAACTATTCTGGTTTCACATCACTGATGCCATCATGCGCAGTGATACGTATCTCCCCTCCATCACTTCACCAGTGACTCTGTCACAATGTGTAGACAGCACGTAACTGCATGAATTCAAATAGCATAATGGGTGTCACATGACTGGCCGCTCCCAACACCAGAGAATACTTACAGCGTGTGATGCACATACTGTGAGGATTCACAAGTCTGCAGTAACACAGAGTGACTGCAGACTTTATATCATCAAATCAAACCTAGACAACCCCTTTAACCAAACCACTGTAATAGAAGTGATATCTCCACCATAAAGTGACCATGTAATGGTAATATCAGGTCTACACCAGTGCTCTAGAAACCATATACTGTATGGGTGTACTGTGCAGGTTCTTACCAGTGACGTTCTCGCAAATTGTTGTAATTCAGTTTCCCTTTTCTATTTAATTCGACCCAGTCCACCATAACCTCTTCTTCTATCCATAATTCATCCCTGAAAAATATAACACTGAGACATCTTTACTGCTTTTCCAGGAACCTCCTCACATTCCATCATCTCTACACAAACCACAACTTGTGCTGCCTTATAATAATTTCCCTGTACCTCCTTACAGCTATACAGCGCCACACAGTAATAATATCCACTTGTGTTACCTTATCATTTCCTATGCCTCCTTTAGTCATACTTCCCTTGACCCCTGATAATAGTGACCACGCACCTCCTTCTAATAATATAAACACCCCCTGTGCTTTCTTATAATAATTCCTCCTTGTGTCCCCATAATGATAATGACCCTGCATTGGGCCTCCTTATAATAAAACCCCTCAGTGCCACTTTATTGTAATAAGACTTATGACCAGGGGCTTACATAGAAATAACAGGTCCTATAGAAAAAGTCCTATCACATCACAGTCAAAGACGGGCATAGCTCCCAACTTTCTACAAAATGGCAAAGGATATGTATTGCAGCACTTACATTTATTTTCCCCTTACTAAAGTCCCTAAGTGGTGTCGCCCATTATAATACCTCTTTCATGACCTCCATAGAACATTATGCCCCCACATGGTATGATGACTTCACAAACCCTATACAAAGTATGATGCAGCACAGCACCCCACATATTAAGATAGTCACCAAAACCCCCATATACAGTATCATGCTATTCACCACAGCCCCAAATGTACAGTATTAGGTGCACAACAGACCCCTATACAAAGTATGATGTCCTCCATAACCACCCCATTAAGTCTGATATGTCCTCCTTAACCCCTTCATGACCCAGCCATTTTTTGCAATTCTGACCAGTGTCCCTTTATGAGGTAATAACTCAGGAACGCTTCAACGGATCCTAACGATTCTGAGTTTGCTTTTCATGACATAATGGGCATCATGTTAGTAGTTGATAATTTTTGCGTTTATTTGTGAAAAAATTGGAAATTTGGCGAAAATTTTGAAAATTTCGTAATTTTTATTGTTAAACCAGATAGTTATGTGACACAAAATAGTTAATAAATAACATTACCCACATGTCTACTTTACATCAGCACAATTTTGGAAACAAAATTTTTTTTTGCTAGGAAGTTATAAGGGTTAAAATTTGACCAGCGATTTCTCATTTTTACAGCAAAATTTACAAAACCATTTTTTTAGGGACCACCTCACATTTGAAGTTAGTTTGAGGGGTCTATATGGGAGAAAATACCCAAAAGTGACACCCGTCTAAAAACTGCACTCCTCAAGGTACTCAAAACCACATACAAGAAGTTTTTTAACCCTTCAGGTGCTTCACAGCAGCAGAAGCAACATGCAAGGAAAAAATGAACATTTCACTTTTTAGTCACAAAAATGAATTTTAGGAACAATTTTTTTTATTTTACCAAGGGTAAAATGAGAAACTGGACCCTGAAAGTTATTGTACAATTTTTCCTGAGTAAGCCGATACCCCATATGTGGGGGGGAAACCACTGTTTGGGCGCACGACAGGGCTCAGAAGGGAAGGAGCGCCATTTGACTTTTTGAATGAAAAATTGGCTCCAATCTTTAGCGAACACCATGTCGCATTTGGAGAGACCCTGTGTGCCTAAGTATTGGAGCTCCCCCACAAGTGACCACATTTTGGAAACTAGACCCCCCAGGGAACCTATCTAGATGCATAGTGAGCACTTTGAACCCCCAGATGCTTCACAAATTGATCCATAAAAATGAAAAAGTACTTTTTTTTCACAAAAAATTTCTTTTAGCCTCAATTTTTTCATTTTCACATGGGCAACAGGATTAAATGGATCATAAAATTTGTTGGTCAATTTCTCTTGAGCACACCGATACCTCACATGTGGGGGTAAACCACTGTGTGGGCACACAGCATGGCTCGGAACGGAAGGAGCGCCACTTGACTTTTGAATGAAAAATTAGCTCTCATTGTTAGCGGACACCATGCCGTGTTTGGAGAGCCCCTGTGTGCCTAAACATTGGAGTTCCCCCACAAATGACCACATTTTGGAAACTAGACCTCCCAAGGAACTAATCTAGATGTGCAGTGACCATTTTAAACCCCCAAGTGCTTCACAGAAGTTTATAACACAGAGCCGTGAAAATAAAAAATAATTTTTCTTTCCTCAAAAATTATTTTTTAGCCCACAATTTTTTATTTTCACAAGAGTAACAGGAGAAATTGGACCCCAAAAGTTGTTGTCCAGTTTGTCCTGAGTCCACTGATACCCCATATGTGGGGGTAAACCACTGTTTGGGCACACGTCAGGGCTCGGAAGGGAAGTAGTGACGTGTTGAAAAGCAGACTTTGATGGAATGGTCTGCGCGCGTCACGTTGCGTTTGCAGAGGCCCTGATGTGTCTAAACAGTGGAAACCCCCCACAAGTGACCCCATTTTGGAAACTAGACCCTCCAAGGAACTTATCTAGATGTGTGGTGAGCACTTTGAACCCCCAAGTGCTTCACAGAAATTTATAACGCAGAGCCATGAAAATAAAAAATCAATTTTTTCCCACAAAAATAAGTTTTTAGCCCCCATTTTGTTATTTTTTCCAAGGGTAACAGGAGAAATTAGACCCCCAAAGTTGTGCAATTTTTCCTGAGTACGCTTATGCCCCATATGTTTGGGTAAACCACTGTTTGGGCGTACGTCGGGGCTCGGAAGGGAGGGAGCACCATTTGACTTTTTGAACTCAAGATTGGCTGGAATCAATGGTGGCACCATGTCGCGTTTGGAGACCCCTGATGTGCCTAAACAGTGGAAGCCCCTCAATTCTAACTCCAACACTAACCCCAACACACCCCTAACCCTAATCCCAACTCTAGACATAACCCTAATCACATCCCTAACCCAAACACACCCCTAACCACAACCCCAACACACCCCTAACCCTAATCCCAACCCTAACCCCAACACACCCCTAACCCTAATCCCAACCATAACCATAACCCTAACCACAAGCCTAACCCTAACCCCAACACACCCCTAACCCTAATCTTAACCCTATTTCCAACCCTAACCCTAATTACAACCCTAACTCTAATTCCAACCCTAAGGCTATGTGCCCATGTTG
The DNA here is from genome assembly GCF_032444005.1 of Ranitomeya imitator. Lineage (NCBI taxonomy): Eukaryota > Metazoa > Chordata > Amphibia > Anura > Dendrobatidae > Ranitomeya > Ranitomeya imitator. The sequence continues at coordinate 733,906,578 of NC_091284.1, read as the reverse complement.
CGGATTCGTGTGAGGATTTTCCCGCACAGTTTTTGAAAAATCCGCAGGTGAAACGCACTGCGTTTGTTTTTCAGATTTACCGTGGATTTCCAGTGTTTTTTGTGCGGATTTCACATGCGGATTCCTATTGAGGAACAGGTGTAAAACGCTGTGGAATCCGCACAAAGAATTGACATGCTGCGGAAAATACAACGCAGCGTTTCCACGCAGTATTTTCCGCACCATGGGCACAGCTAATTTGGTTTTCCATACATTTACATGGTCCTGTAAACATGATGGAAAACTGCTACAAATCCACAGAGGCCAATCCGCTGTGGATCCGCAGCCAAATCCGCACTGTGTTCACATAGCCTAATTCTAACCCTAATTCTAACCCTAACCCTAATTGCAACCCTAACCCTAGTCCTAACCCTAACCCTAGCTCTAACCCTAACCCTAGTTGTAACCCTAGTTGTAACCCTAACCCTAGTTCTAAACCTAACCCTAGTTCTAACCCTAGTTGTAACCCTAACCCTAGTTCTAACCCTAGTTCTAACCCTAATCCTAGTTCTAACCCTAACCCTTGTTCTAACCCTAGTTGTAACCCTAACCCTAGTTGTAACCCTAACTCTAGTTGTAACCCTAACCGTAGTTCTAACCCTAAGGCCATGTTCACACAGTGCGTTTTTTACCGCGGAACCGCGGCGGTTTTGCCGCTGCGGTTCCGCAGCTGTTTTCCATGCAGGGTACAGTACACTGTACCCTATGGAAAACAGGACACACTGTGCACATGGTCCGGAAATTGTAAAAAAAAAGACGCGCTGAATAGCTCCCGGAAAAAAGAAGGAGCATGTCAATTCTTTTTCCGGAGCCGCAGCGGTTCTGCACCCATAGACCTCCATTGTGAGGTCCAAACCGCAGTAAAACCCGCAGATCAAAAATATATCTGCGGGTTTTACTGCGGTTTGATGTGCAGAACCGCTGCAGCAGGAAGTGCGGGGAGCGGGCGGAAGTGCGTGGGCGGAGTGTGGCTGCCCCCCCGTGTTCCGATCCCGCCCCCCCGTGCTCCGATGCCCCCCCCCAGTGCTCCGATGCCCCCCCCCAGTGCTCTGATGCCCCCCCGTGCCCTAATCTCCCCCCCTTATACTCACCCGGCGTCCCGGTGTCCGTCCGGCCGTCTTCTCCCTGGGCGCCGCCATCTTGCAAAATGGCGGGCGCATGCGCAGTGCGCCCGCCGAATCTGCCGGCCGGCAGATTCGTTCCAAAGTGCATTTTGATCACTGAGATATAACCTATCTCAGTGATCAAAATAAAAAAATAGTAAATGACACCCCCCCCCCTTTGTCACCCCCATAGGTAGGGACAATAAAAAAAATAAAGAATTTTTTTTTTTTTTTTTCACTAAGGTTAGAATAGGGGTAGGGGTAGGGTTAGGGGTAGGGTTAGGGGTAGGGTTAGGGGTAGGGTTAGGGTTAGGGGTAGGGTTAGGGGTAGGGTTAGGGTTAGGGTTAGGGGTAGGGTTAGGGGTAGGGTTAGGGTTAGGGGTAGGGTTAGGGGTAGGGTTAGGGGTAGGGTTAGGGTTAGGGGTAGGGTTAGGGGTAGGGGTAGGGTTAGGGTATTTTCAGCCATTTTAACCCTAAAAAAATTCCTAGAAAACACACAGACTCTGGCTAGAAAACTGCATCAAAAAAACGCATCAAAAAACGCATCAAAAAACGCATCAAAAACGGACCAAAAAAGGACCAAAAAAAGGACCTGCGTTTTCTGCCAAGAGCTGCAGTTTTTTAAAAAACAGTCAGGAAAAAAAAAGGATGGAAATCCTGAACGTGTGAACATACCCTAACTCTAGTTCTAACCCTAACCCAAGTGGAAAAATAAAAGTAAATATATTTTCTTTACTTTATTATTGTCCCTACCTATGGGGGTGATAAAGGGGGGTTTGTTTGTCATTTTTTTATTTTGATCGCTGTGATGGAACCTATCACAGCGATCAAAATGTACCTGGAACGGCAGATTCGGCGGACGCACTGTGCATGCGCCTGCCATTTTGGAAGATGGCAGCGCCCATGCAGAAGACGGACAGACACCGGGAGGGACACCGGAGGTTGGTAAGTATGCGGGGGTGGGATCGGACAGCGGGGGGGTGAGATCGGACTGCGGGGGGAGCGGACAGGAGGACGGAGGGGAGCAGAGCCCAGGACAGGACAGAGGAAGGTTGCGGTGGATCGGTGGCAGTGGCATAACGCGGTCTCCAGCTATGGCCGATGATATTGCAGCATCGGCCATGGCTGGATTGTAATATTTCACCAATTTTCATTGGTGAAATATTACGATTGCTCTGATTGAAAGTGAAAGTGAAACAGCACTTTCAACAGCTAATGAGAGCGATTGTAGCCACGGGGAGGCAAAGCCACCCCCCCTGGGCTGAAGTAGCACTCCCCCTGTCCCTGCAGGTCGGGTGAAATTAGAGTTAACCCTTTCACCCGTCCTGCAGGGATGCGATCATTCTGTGACACAGCATACACGTCACAGGTCGGATTGGCACCGACTTTCATGACGCATACGCTGTGTCACATGTCACAGGTCAGGAAGGGGTTAGTAACCCCATACAGCCACAGCCCCCCACATACAGACCACTGAAAAATCTTCAGTTTGTCTGATTCTTCTCTTTATAGGTATATTTTTGAGTAAAATGTCTCCGAATTTCCAAGCAATAAATTTTGTATTTTTTTCTGACAAAGAAATATCGGTCAAAATAAAAAAAACTAGTGCTTTCATACCTCAAATAACACAAAGAAAGCAAGTTCATAATCATTTACAAACAAGAATACTAATGTTTTAACTCAGGAAGAGTTCAGAAATCAATATTTTGTGGAATAACCATGATTTTTAATCACAGCTTTCATGCATTTTGGCATGAAAATTTAAGCAGTTCTTCTTTGTTTGATGGCTTGTGACTATCCATCATCCTCTTGATTACATTCCAGAAAGAGACACCAGACCGATAAACAATCCAACAAGAACTGGGACAACACAAATGAAAGTAATTCTGCAGAGTCTATAATGAGTCCACAATAAGTCCACACAAAGGGAGCAGATCCGGGGGGCGCCACCCTGTTATCTTAAGCAGGGAAAAGACAAATAATCATGGGATGGGTTCATTGGATCCAACAGATGAGAGGCATAACACCATTCCACGTGGCAGCTTTTAACCCTCCACACACGGGCACCAGGATTTTGCCTTAGCATAAGATCCCAGCCCTTTGCAAGTCACCACACAATTGAATCAGCCAACACATGAGTCTATTGTTCTGTGTCCTGGGATCCACCCTTCCATGGGGGAGGGCTCCCCCCTACTGGTTGTTGACTCAAGCCTGATTACATGGCAGTCCAGGGACACAGGCCAGGTGAGGGACATGCTGTTACAACCCCTCCCCCCTCAAGTAGTGTACATACTGGTGACCTCAACAGGTCACTTATCAAGTACACGCAAAAATGGCCGACATAACTCATGGCTCCTGTCTGGACAATCCATTAGTGTTTGCATCGACTACCTCATCTTTAATGTATAGTGCAGTTGTAGGCTCTAAGGCTGGCTCCATTTTACATCCTCTTTGACTTAAGCTCTTCTTCCTGCACCCACAAGTCGACATTGCAGCTCTCCCACATAATTTCTTAAGACAATATCTGCAGGCAGGCCCCCTCATCACCCCAACCACGGATTGGTTGACCCCAAAGCCAAAGTCCTGTTCTACACTTGCTTTTGGAATATTCTTCCATTGGCCTCCAGCAAATTCAATGGTAATCCCAGGTCCATGCTGTATTGCCTCTGGCCGAACCACTCTGGGATCAGCTATGGTGAGAAATGCTCCAGAGTCACAAAAGCCAAGAACTCGCCGACCATCCAGCATGACTTCCTGTGCTTTCTTTGAAGATTAAAGGAACTCGTGGCTGTGACCCGCACCCCATAAACCCCTAATGGTCGAACATGGGTTTCTGAGTTATTAGGCAAATCAATTTGTAGGGGTGGCACCTCTTTCTCCATTGTGTTTGGCTGTAAATAGTTGATAGGCTGATTTGGTGCAGGGTCAATCCTCAATTGACCCTGAGGGCAGGTGTCTTGAAGATGCCCAGTCTGCCCACATCGGTAACAGCTGCGCTGTATCACACTCCTTTCCATGTGCACTCTGGGGATGGAGTTAAGGGAACCTGGAGGCTGATATCTATGTGATGGTGCATGAGGTGGTTGTTGAGGTTGAGACTGATTTCTCCATTGTATAGCTGGGCATGTGGCCTGGAGATGCCCACATCCATAACACCTGCGCTCCACTACTTTCTCTCCTTGTAGCATTTTAGAGGAAGAGGCAGGACTGGCTGGAAGGTGAGTCACATGAGTATCAACATGAGGTAGGGGTTTAGTGGGACAGCAGACTTTAGGGACTGACGGACAAGAGACCACTGATGGCGAGGTGTTGGTAGTTTTTACTCCATCCACCAGTAAATTTCTCCACTGAGGCTTGATGGTGAGAACCTCATCAGCTAAAGCAGCAGCTTGCTCCACTGTCACTGGTTTCCTCTCTCGCACCCATTCCTGGATCTCAGCAGGGCATTTGGCATAGAACTGTTCTTTTAGGATGACCTGGAGGAAGGCCACACAAGTAAAGGCCCCCTCTCCCTCCAGCCAGCAGTGACACACTTGTTGGAGCCTGTGGGCATATATCTTGAAAGCCACTTCCCCCTCACAGGCTAAGGAGCAGAACTGTGCTCTGTTAGTCTCTGGAGTTACAGCATAATGTTCAAGAATGGCCTCTTTTACCTCCTCATACTCACTGCTCCACTGGGGGTCCATAGCTCTGTAGGCTTTGGCAGCTCCACCATCTAAGAGCCCCACCAGATGTCTTCTGACTTGCTCCCTTTTCCGGGACTTCCATTAATCGACATTGATGTTCGAAGTCCTGGAAGAAGCCCTCAATGTCCCGTTAAATGGCTTAAAGTCCTCACGGGACACCCTTGGGAATTCCCTCATGGTGGGTGCTGTGGTTACAGTCTGTCTGGAGCTTCTAGCTGCTTCCACCATGCGCTGCCTCTCCTTAGCTGTGCAAATGGCCTCCCTCTTATCCTCTATGGTGGCCACATCCCCAAGCAATGCCATCTCCTCCTCATACCACACAACCCACTGACTTTTTGGGGTATTTACCTGCAGCTTCTGTCTTTCCTCCCTTTGCTGTGAGAATCCTTCTTCGGTTCCATATTGCAGGTAAGCTCCTTCCAAAGCCTTAATTAGTTGGTCCTTGGTCAGTCCTTTATAGCAGACTGCTAATTCATGGACCTTTGTTTGTAAACTCCCCACAGTCCAGTTCCTGTATCCTGAGGTTCCGTTTCCAGACATTGAGACATTGATGAGCCGCTGTCCTCCATTCACTCTACTCTGATCCCACTGCTTGCCACCAGTTTGTAACAGGGTATGCAACAGAGCAGAAAGAGACAAGAGGCTGATAAACAATCCAACAAGATTTATTGGAACAGGGAACTGGGACAAAACAAATGAAAGTAATTCTGCAGCATCTGTAATGAGTCCACAATGAGTCCACACAAAGAGAGCAGATCCGGGGGCATCACCCAGTAATCCGACGCCAGAGAAAAGGAAAATAATCCGGGGATGGGTTCACAGGATCCAACAGATGAGAGGCATAACAACATTCCACGTGGCAGCTTTTAACCCTCCACACATGGGCACCAGGATCTCTCCTCAGCATAAGATCCCAGCCCTTCCGAAATCACCACACAATTGAATCAGCCAACACATGGGTCTATTGTTCTGTGTCCTGGGATCCACCCCTCCATGGGGGAGGGCTCCCCCCTACTGGTTGCTGACTCAAGCCTGATTACATGGCAGTCCAGTTACACAGGCCGGGGGAGGGACATGCTGTTACATATGGATACACCTAAATCACCACACAATTGAATCAGCCAACACATGAGTCTATTGTTCTGTGTCCTGGGATCCACCCCTCCATGGGGGAGGGCTCCCCCCTACTGGTTGCTGACTCAAGCCTGATTACATGGCAGTCCAGTTACACAGGCCGGGGGAGGGACATGCTGTTACATATGGATACACCTAAATCACCACACAATTGAATCAGCCAACACATGAGTCTATTGTTCTGTGTCCTGGGATCCACCCCTCCATGGGGGAGGGCTCCCCCCTACTGGTTGCTGACTCAAGCCTGATTTCATGGCAGTCCAGTTACACAGGCCGGGGGAGGGACATGCTGTTACATATGGATACACCTAAATAAAATGGGAATGGTTGGTGATATCAACTTCCTGTTTGTGGCACATTAGTATATGGGAGGCGGAAAACATTTCAAGATGGGACGTAACCATGTCGGCCATTTTGAAGTTGGTCATTTTGGATCAAACTTTATTTTTTCCAATGGGAAGAGGGTCATGTGACACATCAAACTTATACAAGAAAAACAATGGTGCGCTTGGTTTTGACGTAACTTTATTCTTTCATGAGTTATTTACAAGTTTCTCTTTGTTTATAGTCATTGACATGTCGCAGAGGTTAACACGTGAGGAGCGGATAGAAATTGTGTTGATGTCTGTTGAACGCCGTACCTGGGTCATTGCAGCAGATTTCAATGAAAGACACCCTACGCAAGAAAACTGTCACCATTCCAATGTTATTTAGATGTATCAATATAAATGGCCCACTCAAAAAAGTTTGCCTCATCACTGAACATAATTTTCTGTGTAAACTGAGGGTCCTGTTCCAATGTTTGTTTTGCCCATTCTGCAAATTCAGCGCGCCAATCTGGGTCATACTCATTGAGATGCTGCAGCAGCTGGATTTTGTAAGGGTGCCATTTATGAGTAGCTAATATCCGCCGAAGGGATGTTCGACTGATGCTAGAACGGCACGCTGGGGTAGTGGCACCATCGTCTGGGCACTGGTAAGATATGTTTACTCTGATTTCTTGCCTTGAGGGCAATATAGGTGTAACACTCATGCATATTGGTATATAGTTATGGAACATGGGCACTTTATATGTTAAAATGATTTGACATAACATGATATACAAATAGTGTCCCTGTATTGAATATTAGGATCTGTTATACTTTCCTGTTTTTGCTCTGCATTGCATATTTCTCTATTTATACAACTTAGTCTTGCCTGCCTTTTCAGTGGTGCCACTTTAACTTCTTGGCTCATTTGTAAGCATTATTGGTTACTTTTTTTATTATTCATACCTTTTTCTAATTCTTTTTTTCTAATTCTTTTTGCGCAATATATGCTTATGTTCATATATATATATATATATATATATATATATATATATATATATATATATATATATACAGTTCTGGCAAAAATTAAGAGACCACCACATCAAAACCCTGTCATGTATACTGATTTCTAAACTCTTCCTGACCTGAGTTATAACATTAGTATTGTTGTTTCTAAATGATTATGAACTTGTTTTCTTTGCATTATTTGAGGTCTGAAAACAGTGTTTTTTTTCAAAAAATATTAAATTTTAACCATTTTTCTTTTTCAGAACAAAAATACAAAATTTATTGCTTGGAAATTCGGAGACATGTTGTCAGAAGTTTATAGAATAAATGAACAATTTACAATTTACACAAAAGTATACCTATAAAGAGAAAAATCAGACAAACTGAACATTTGCAATGGTCTCTTAATTTTTGCCAGAGCTGCATGTATATAGGTCAGATCTTACAAAAATCTATTTTTTTAGCACTCTTTTTAAGTAATGAATGTCAGGCTGCGTGAATGGCCTTGTACTATGTAAGTGGGTAGATAAAAAAAAAACATATCTTTATTAAATAAAAAAACGCGTTTATGGTGGAACAGGGCTTTTTTAGAGAGGTATATGGCCAAGGGACTTATCCCTAGGGGATTGAGGATACAAGTGTTTCCTTCATTCACAATGGATGATGAATCCCTTAGAAAGGAGTGGGAGGAGTTATCCTCCAATTGCTCCAGGGGATATATGGAGTTACTGGTGAGATCCAATACCACCTCTTTACAAGAGATCGAGAAGGAGATTAGCTCCTTACAAGAATCTCTTGGTAGTACCCTCTCATCGAGTGCTGAGAAACAATTGAATGACGAATTAGAAGTAGACTTTCAAAGGTGGGAGAAAGATATTGTTGCAGCTAAGACCAAAAAGTACCAACGAGATGTTCTGGATTATAAAAACAACCATGTATATAGGTGGAGAAAGAAACAACCCATACAGTCTAACCTCTCCTCCCACCGTGGCTCCTTCTCATCAATATCATCTTTAGATGAGGATCAAGCCGGGAGTAGCCACCTGAGTAACACCTTTAATGACAGATTAAACTTGGGTAAAGCAGGAAGTCGCAGAGGAAAAAATAAACATCGCTTCACCCCTCTCCAGTCCCTCGAGAAAAAGTCAAAACCTACTAACCGATTAGAGGTAATTAATTTGTCTGACCATATACTATCAGAGGATCAATTGAGTGTCTTGGGCCTCGGACTGACTTTTGTCCCCACTAATAATTTCAATTATTTTACAGCCGTGAAAGACACACAGCTGTTCCTCAGGAAGGTCATCTTACGAAAATTACACTCTAAATCTCAGGATGACTTTATCCCAGAAACTACATTGGAACAAGAGGCGTTGGCTACACTCGAGGAACTGGAGGAGGAGGCAGAACCATCGGCCACAGGTACCTTCCCTGCTTCTGATGTGCGCAGATGTGCCACGTTCCCCCCCTTTTCACTCTGCCCCCAGGTTGATATTTTTAATAAACTGGTAATGGAGGATTTGAAGAAAATCCCGAGTGACAAGAGGGGCAACAATTTAACAGCTGCACAGTGTAAAGCTTTGAAAGAACTTAAGTCTATGCACGATGTGGTAATAAAACCAGCGGATAAGGGGGGGAACGTGGTAATCTGGCCGACAGTGAAGTACGAAAGAGAGGCGTTTCGCCAGCTGAGAGATCGTGAAGCATATACCCCCCTGTCATCTAATCCACTATCCAGATTCTCAAGTGAGTTACTTGGGATTCTGGACCGAGCCCTGACACGGGGCATAATAACAAAAAAAGTCTATGAAGGCCTGTTTGTTGAGTTTCCGGTGATCCCTACCTTGTACCTGCTGCCGAAGGTACACAAAGATCCGGTGAAGCCTCCGGGACGTCCGATTGTCTCGGGCATAGGAGGGCTTTGCGACCCTGTTTGCAAGTTTATTGAGTACTATCTACATCCGTTGGTTGAGTCGCTCCCCTCCTATGTCCGAGACACTACGGACGTTCTGTTAAAGCTAGATGGTCTTACTCTTGAGCCTGATATGATTTTTGCAACTATTGATGTAGAATCTCTCTACACTAGCATTCAACATAGTGATGGCTTGGAGGCAGCTGAGTTTTTTCTGGGTATGAGTAACCTGGACTCCCTGATGCAGACCCTGATCTTGGAACTATTACAGTTTGTTTTAACGCACAATTTTTTCCTATTCAAGGATCGATACTTTTTACAAAAACGTGGCACTGCCATGGGCGCGGCGTGTGCGCCCTCGTACGCTAACCTCTTTCTTGGTCTTTGGGAGAGAGAGGTTTTTGGTGGGGGCGCTTACGCCGCCTCCCATGTGCAGTGCTGGTATCGATACATCGATGATGTGCTGATGATCTGGCAGGGTCCTGGGCCGGCCCTCTTGGACTTCATCCGCGAGCTTAACCAGAATAATCGCAATATCAGGCTGACCCACAGAATAGCGAGTGGTGATATTGATTTTCTCGACATCAAAATAATAAGGTGCAATGATGGTGCAATACAGACCGATGTCTTTCGGAAAGAGACATCGGTCAATGCCCTTTTACACTCAACCTCGGCACATGTGCGGTCCACAATACGGGCCATACCTGTGGGTCAGTTTCTCAGAATGAAGAGAATTTGCTCTGCGGATGAGGTCTTTGAGAGGCAGGCTCAGGACCTTGTCGGACGTTTCCAAGATCGGGGTTATAGCAACAGGACCATTAAGAAAGGCTATTTACGAGCCAGGAACTCGACCAGAAACCAGTTGCTATGTGTGCCCCGTAGATCGGGCCCTACCAAAAAACCACAACCACTAAGATTCATATCCACCTACAACAATAGGTGGGATATGATGAGGGAGATTCTACAAAGGCATTGGTCAGTATTAAAAACTGAACCCACCCTCAATAAAATCTTACCTGATCGTCCTCTTCTCACTGCGAGAAGGGGCAAGAGTTTAAAAGACCAACTAGTGAGGAGTCACTACACCCCTGGCCCCTCTAGAATTTTTGGATTGGGTCCACAGAGATGGGGGTGTTTTCCGTGTGGCTCATGCAAAGCTTGTAGTAACATCATTAGAGCCACTGACTTTTCGGCAGCGGGGGGAGGTAGGGATTACCGAATCACAAGCTACATATCCTGTAGCACTACGTTCGTGGTGTATTACGCCACTTGCGCGTGCAATTTAATTTATGTTGGCCTGACTTCACGTGAGCTCCGTGTCAGGGTTCGGGAGCACGTGAGGGGTATCTTGGCAGCTAAGGATGCGCCTGATGTCTCGGAGCTTAACACCATTCCGAGACATTTTAGGCTGCATCATGCCTGTAATCCAGCTTCCTTTAAGGTGCGGGGAATTGACAGGGTCCATGTCGGCAATAGGGGGGGCAACCCTAAACGGATCCTGGCACAAATTGAATGCCGTTGGATTGTCTCCCTGGGCACTATGGTCCCCAATGGCCTAAACGAACAGGTGTCCTTTATCCCTTTCCTATAATACGCGTAACTATTAGTACCAGTATTTTTACTGGCTATATTTATGCTTTGTTGCCTGGTCGCTATCAACTGTTTCCCTTTTATATCCATTTTTACGTTTTGGTTTTTAACTTGTGTCTTGTTCTCTTTTTTCTTTTTTCTCAGTTTGTTATTTTTAGTTGTAGATCTTATAGGTATTTTGACTTCTATTGGTGTGGAACAGACATTCGTGCAGCTGACATTTTTTCTTTGGATGGCATCATCTGAAAGATATACAGGGTCATCCCATTGTGACAGCATTTTTATAGTGAGGTGTGGACGTCTGAAAAGGCTTTCCAGAATATTACAATAAGTGACCTGTCGCGGACATTTTTACATCTGAAAGATATATAGTGTTATCCTATTGAGACAGCACTTTTTTAGTGAGATATGGATGTCTGAAAAGGCTGTCCAGAATATTGCAATAAGAGACCTGTGGCGGATACTTCTACATCTGAAAGATATACAGTGTCATCCCATTGAGACAGCACTTTGATTGAGGTGTGGACGTCTGAAAAGGCCTTCCAGAATATTATATTAAGAGACTTGTTGCGGACATCTCTACATCTGAAAGATATACATTGTCATCCTACTGAGACAGCACTTCGATGGTAAGATGTGGATGTCTGAAAAGATTTTTCTGGATGTTGCAATAAGAGATTTGTTGCGGACATTTCTACATCCTTTTGGGACAATATTACCTTGTTGGACGCGATCCACCTACACTCATTCTGCTTTCCTATTGCTGTTCATAGTTCTATTTTTTTTTTTGCTGTCATGTTGCCAGTATACTTTCCCTTCCTCAAGATGGCCGCCGGGGTGGTGCGCGTGCGCCGTGGACCCTCGGCCGAACCGCGCCTCTGTAAGGCTTCCGTAACAGGGACGCCCAGATCTGGTGACGTCAAGAGGGATTTCCCTCCTCTCTGGGCGTCCCTGGGAAGGCCGGAAGTGGCGCGCTGCCGGCCGTTGGACCCGCCCGCATGCGCCGTAGTGCTCCTGCGGCTCATTTACTTCAGCTGCAGGCATGATATAAAAACCATGTATTTGCCACAAGCCACACAGCCCCCCGAGGAAGCACTTTTAAACGCGAAACGCGCGTCGGGGCTTTCGGTGGGACAGCGCACACTGGTGGCTACATTCATGGGTAAGCAATTAGCGGATCCAGGGCTGTGTTTTATGTGCCATAAGTTACAAGTAGGCTGTTATGTGGGTTAGTGTATTCAGGGACTTGGGGTATACCCACTAGGGCTGTTTATTCTTCCCTTGTCTTCTATATTTTTGACCCAATCTGTATATAGTTTAACTCTCGGCACCTTATTACTAGCTGTTGCTATTTACCATGTGATCCTGCTACGCCTATACTTTAATATATGGACGTTCCCCAGTGTGTCTGCCCTTTAGTGTCGTCACATACTTTATCCTTATTATTGATTATTGTATTTGTGTGTATTACATATCTTGTTAATAAAGTGTATCTATTTTATATTTCCATTTGATCTCATTAGACTTGGTCTAATATGGGGCCTCATGCTCTTTTCAACTTATAGGTGTATATTATAGGGGAGTTGGCCCCTCCTTCGATCCCCCTTTTGGAGTGCAATGGGCACGTCCCATAGGAGGGAATTTCTTATTCATGGTTATGACCCCAGGTTTGGTTTCTGTCTTATATGTATATATGTATGTACAGTATAGACCGAAAATTTGGACACACCTTCTCGTTTAAAGATTTTTCTGTATTTTCATGACTATGAAAATTGTACATTCACACTGAAGGCATCAAACTATGAATTAACACAAGTGGAGTTATATACTTAACAAAAAAGTGTGAAACAACTGAAATTATGTCTTATATTCTAGGTTCCTCAAAGTAGCCACTCCTTCAAGATTGTTGGAAGACCATTTCCGGTGACTACCTCTTGAACCTCATCAAGAGAATGTCAAGAGTGTGCAAAGCAGTCATCAAAGCAAAAGGTGGCTATTTAGAAGAACCTAGAATATAAGACATATTTTCAGTTGTTTCACACTTTTTTGTTAAGTATATAATTCCACATGTGTTCATTCATAGTTTTGGTGCCTTCAGTGTGTAACATAGTAACATAGTAACATAGTAACATAGTTAGTAAGGCCGAAAAAAGACATTTGTCCATCCAGTTCAGCCTATATTCCATCATAATAAATCCCCAGATCTACGTCCTTCTACAGAACCTAATAATTGTATGATACAATATTGTTTTCTGCTCCAGGAAGACATCCAGGCCTCTCTTGAACCTCTCGACTGAGTTCGCCATCACCACCTCCTCAGGCAAGCAATTCCAGATTCTCACCGCCCTAACAGTAAAGAATCCTCTTCTATGTTGGTGGAAAAACCTTCTCTCCTCCAGACGCAAAGAATGCCCCCTTGTGCCCGTCACCTTCCTTGGTATAAACAGATCCTCAGCGAGATATTTGTATTGTCCCCTTATATACTTATACATGGTTATTAGATCGCCCCTCAGTCGTCTTTTTTCTATACTAAATAATCCTAATTTCGCTAATCTATCTGGGTATTGTAGTTCTCCCATCCCCTTTATTAATTTTGTTGCCCTCCTTTGTACTCTCTCTAGTTCCATTATATCCTTCCTGAGCACCGGTGCCCAAAACTGGACACAGTACTCCATGTGCGGTCTAACTAGGGATTTGTACAGAGGCAGTATAATGCTCTCATCATGTGTATCCAGACCTCTTTTAATGCACCCCATGATCCTGTTTGCCTTGGCAGCTGCTGCCTGGCACTGGCTGCTCCAGGTAAGTTTATCATTAACTAGGATCCCCAAGTCCTTCTCCCTGTCAGATTTACCCAGTGGTTTCCCATTCAGTGTGTAATGGTGATATTGATTCCTTCTTCCCATGTGTATAATCTTACATTTATCATTGTTAAACCTCATCTGCCACCTTTCAGCCCAAGTTTCCAACTTATCCAGATCCATCTGTAGCAGAATACTATCTTCTCTTGTATTAACTGCTTTACATAGTTTTGTATCATCTGCAAATATCGATATTTTACTGTGTAAACCTTCTACCAGATCATTAATGAATATGTTGAAAAGAACAGGTCCCAATACCGACCCCTGCGGTACCCCACTGGTCACAGCGACCCAGTTAGAGACTATACCATTTATAACCACCCTCTGCTTTCTATCACTAAGCCAGTTACTAACCCATTTACACACATTTTCCCCCAGACCAAGCATTCTCATTTTGTGTACCAACCTCTTGTGCGGCACGGTATCAAACGCTTTGGAAAAATCGAGATAGACCACGTCCAATGACTCACCGTGGTCCAGCCTATAGCTTACCTCTTCATAAAAACTGATTAGATTGGTTTGACAGGAGCGATTTCTCATAAACCCATGCTGATATGGAGTTAAACAGTTATTCTCATTGAGATAATCCAGAATAACATCCCTCAGAAACCCTTCAAATATTTTACCAACAATAGAGGTTAGACTTACTGGCCTATAATTTCCAGGTTCACTTTTAGAGCCCTTTTTGAATATTGGCACCACATTTGCTATGCGCCAGTCCTGCGGAACAGACCCTGTTGCTATAGAGTCCCTAAAAATAAGAAATAATGGTTTATCTGTTACATTACTTAGTTCTCTTAGTACTCGTGGGTGTATGCCATCCGGACCCGGAGATTTATCTATTTTGATCTTATTTAGCCGGTTTCGCACCTCTTCTTGGGTTAGATTGGTGACCCTTAATATAGGGTTTTCATTGTTTCTTGGGATTTCACCTAGCATTTCATTTTCCACCGTGAATACCGTGGAGAAGAAGGTGTTTAATATGTTAGCTTTTTCCTCGTCATCTACAACCATTCTTTCCTCACTATTTTTTAAGGGGCCTACATTTTCAGTTTTTATTCTTTTACTATTGATATAGTTGAAGAACAGTTTGGGATTAGTTTTACTCTCCTTAGCAATGTGCTTCTCTGTTTCCTTTTTGGCAGCTTTAATTAGTTTTTTAGATAAAGTATTTTTTTCCCTATAGTTTTTTAGAGCTTCAATGGTGCCATCCTGCTTTAGTAGTGCAAATGCGTTCTTTTTACTGTCAATTGCCTGTCTTACTTCTTTGTTTAGCCACATTGGGTTTTTCCCATTTCTAGTCCTTTTATTCCCACAAGGTATAAACCGCTTACACTGCCTATTTAGGATGTTCTTAAACATTTCCCATTTATTATCTGTATTCTTATTTCTGAGGATATTGTCCCAGTCTACTAGATTAAGGGCATCTCTAAGCTGGTCAAACTTTGCCTTCCTAAAGTTCAGTGTTTTTGTGACTCCCTGACAAGTCCCCCTAGTGAAAGACAGGTGAAACTGTACAATATTGTGGTCGCTATTTCCTAGATGCCCGACCACCTGCAGATTTGTTATTCTGTCAGGTCTATTAGATAGTATTAGGTCTAAAAGTGCTGCTCCTCTGGTTGGATTCTGCACCAATTGTGAAAGATAATTTTTCTTGGTTATTAGCAGAAACCTGTTGCCTTTATGGGTTTCACAGGTTTCTGTTTCCCAGTTAATATCCGGATAGTTAAAGTCCCCCATAACCAGGACCTCATTATGGGTTGCAGCTTCATCTATCTGCTTTAGAAGTAGACTTTCCATGGTTTCTGTTATATTTGGGGGTTTGTAACAGACCCCAATGAGAATTTTGTTACCATTTTTCCCTCCATGAATTTCGACCCATATGGACTCAACATCCTCATTTCCTTCGCTAATATCCTCCCTTAAAGTGGACTTTAGACAAGACTTTACATAGAGACAAACCCCTCCTCCTCTCCGATTTTTACGATCCTTTCTAAACAGACTGTAACCCTGTAAGTTAACTGCCCAGTCATAGCTTTCATCTAACCATGTCTCGGTTATTCCCACTATGTCAAAGTTACCTGTAGATATTTCTGCTTCTAGTTCTTCCATCTTGTTTGTCAGGCTTCTGGCGTTTGCGAGCATGCAGTTTAGAGGATTTTGTTTTGTTCCAATCTCCTCGCTGTGGATTGTTTTAGAAATGTTCTTACCTCCCTTCTGAGTATGTTTTCCTGGGTCTTCTTTGTTCAAGTCTAATGTTTTTCTTCCCGTCCCCTCTTCTTCTAGTTTAACGCCCTCCTGATGAGTGTAGCGAGTCTTCTGGCGAATGTGTGTTTCCCAGGTTTGTTGAGGTGTAGTCCGTCTCTGGCGAGGAGTCCATCGTACAAATAATTCACACCGTGGTCCAGGAATCCGAATCCTTGTTGTCTGCACCATCGTCTTAGCCAGTTGTTTGCATCAAGGATCCTGTTCCATCTCCTGGTGCCATGCCCGTCTACTGGAAGGATAGAAGAAAAAACTACCTGTGCATCCAGTTCCTTTACTTTCTTCCCCAACTCTTCAAAGTCTTTGCAGACTGTCGGTAGGTCCTTCCTTGCCGTGTCATTGGTGCCAACATGTATCAGAAGAAATGGGTGGACGTCCTTGGAGCTGAAGAGCTTTGGTATCCTATCGGTCACATCCTTGATCATCGCACCTGGAAGGCAGCATACTTCTCTTGCAGTTATGTCCGGTCTGCAGATGGCTGCTTCTGTGCCTCTCAGTAGTGAGTCTCCCACCACCACCACTCTTCGTTGCTTCTTGGCTGTACTTTTTGCTGTCACTTGTTGCTGTGTGCCCTTTTCTTTTTTGCTTGCTGGTATTGCTTCATTCTTAGGTGTGCCATCTTCATCCTCTACAAAGATTTGATATCGGTTCTTCAGTTGTGTGGTTGGTGATTTCTCCATGGTCTTCTTGCTTCTTTTGGTCACATGCTTCCACTCATCTGCTTTTGGAGGTTCTCTGACACTTTTTTCACCTTCTGTGACCAGTAGAGATGCTTCTGTTCTGTCTATAAAGTCTTCATTCTCTTTGATGAGTTTCAAAGTTGCTATTCTTTCTTCCAGACCCCACACCTTTTCTTCTAAAAGGGCCACTAGTCTACACTTCTGACAGGTGAAATTTGATTCTTCTTCTGGTCGATCTGTGAACATGTAGCACATGCTGCAGCTCACCATGTAGGTTGTCACATCTGCCATGTTGCTCCTAGATCCTGCTGACTTGCTGTGTGTTTTCCTTCTTGTGTAATCTACTCAGCCAAGCTCTCTTGCAATAATGTCCTACAGGCAAAAATTCGCGGTTTTGCAAAAATTCGCGGTGTGAATGTACAAATTTCATAGTCATGGAGATACAAAAAAATATTTAAATGAGAAGGTGTGTCCAAACTTTTGGTCTGTACTGTATGTATGTATGATATAGACATAGTATATTTATACATTGTTATTATGTATAGATGTTCAGTGTTAATGAATGTTGTATCTTCACTTTGCATAGTGTCCTTTGAATTTACATCTATTGTTATGGAATGAAAGATGTCTACATGTTTTGTTCTTGCATAATCTCTATATGAGCTATCATTTAGTAATCAGATGGAGCACAATGGTGCTTTGATGGGGATTTTGAGCGAATCATTCCTCATACGAGCCAGTACATTGTAGGTTATTGCAGATGGTACAAAACTATTGATTTCTATAAAAGCAGACAAGTAACAATTTCTGCTCACTTGAATATCAGAAAACAATGTCATAAAAACAGCTACAATTGTTCTTTCACAGAGAGCCACATTCATTAGATGAGAAACAGTTTCCCTGAGCCACCGAGCAGCCGGCTCAGCTGCATGAAATTACATAGAGCAGATTGAACGCGAGACAGAGCCGCTAGCGGGGTTTTACAATTCTATTCTACATGGAATAGTAACTGACTCCAAGGCATTAATGACTGCTCTGCCTCCACCACGTCTATCTGGTCTATTGTTCTAGTCCGTCTTTCTATTCTCTCACTACATAAAAATGAGAGGCGTTAGATAAGGGTTAAGCTGGCTGTGCAAATAAAGGCCCCTTCACATTTAGCGACGCTGCAGCGATACCGACAACGATCTGGATCGCTGCAGCGTCGCTGTTTGGTCGCTGGAGAGCTGTCACACAGACCGCTCTCCAGCGACCAACGATGCCGGTAACCAGGGTAAACATCGGGTAACTAAGCGCAGGGCCGCGCTTAGTAACCCGATGTTTACCCTGGATACCATGCTAAAAGTAAAAAAAAACAAACACTAGATACTTACCTACCGCTGTCTGTCCTCCAGCGCTGCGCTCTGCTTCTCTGCTCTCCTCCTGTACTGTCTGTGAGCTGGAAAGCAGAGCGGTGACGTCACCGCTCTGCTTTCCGGCTCACAGACAGTACAGGAGGAGTGCATAGCACAGCGCTGGAGGACAGACAGCGGTAGGTAGGTATCCAGTGTTTGTTTTTTTTTTACTTTTAGCATGGTATCCAGGGTAAACATCGGGTTACTAAGCGCGGCCCTGCGCTTAGTTACCCGATGTTTACCCTGGTTACCAGTGAAGACATCGCTGGATCGGTGTCACACACGCCGATCCAGCGATGTCTCCAGGGAGTCCAGCGACGAAATAAAGTTCTGGACTTTATTCAGCGACCAACGATCTACCAGCAGGGGCCTGATCGTTGGTCGCTGTCACACAGAACGATTTCATTAACGATATCGTTGCTACGTCACAAATAGCAACGATATCGTTAACAATATCGTTATGTGTGAAGGTACCTTTAATGTTGGCTGAACCTGCCAATTTCCATTGGACCAGCTTTCCATCTAATATGCATGTGGGTTTTCTGACTCTTTTCTGACAAAAGTTGTTGTGGAAAAAAAAAAAGGGGAAGACATGTTGAATTTTAATTCCCGATCCTCTTGTTCCCATGTGAGATAAAACCGAAGAGGAGTCTGACAGCCACCTAAATGGTCACTTATTAGACTGCCAATGAAGCCACTATCAAAAGTTACGTACCGTAGATTGAAAAAAGACCTAGGTCCATCAAGTTCAACCTTTCTCCACCAATTGTACATTTGGTCACTAATTTAACTATAACCCGCATTGTTATGTGTATCAAGGAAATCGTCCAGCCCTTTTTTAAAAGCTCTTATAGTATCTGCCATTACTACCTCCTGTGGTCGGCATTCCACAGTCTGACTGCTCTAACTGTAAAGAACCCTTTCCTATTTACCTGCCAGAATCACCTTTCTTCCACCCGTAATGAGTGCCCCCTAGTCCTCAGTATGGTCCATGGAAGGAATAAGTCATGTGCCAGTGTTTTGTACTGGTTACACATATATTTATACATGTAAATGAGATTCTCTTCTGAGGCGTCTTTTTTCTAAGCTTAGCACCAGTGATTTATAAAGGGGTAATAATACGTTGGAATCGCGGGATTTTTTTCTCTCTTTTTATACATCCTAAAATCTTGTTTGCTTTTGTGGCTGCTGCTTGACATTGAGTACTGGTACTCAGCTTACTTGTAGCGAGAATACCCAAGTACTCCTGTTCTGTAGTCCCGATTATACTCCCATTTAATGTATATGCAGCAATATGATTATTCTGTCCTAGGTGCATTACTTTACATTTATCATCATTAAATCTCATTTGCCAAGTGTTCGCCATTCAGTCATCTTATTCAAATCGTTTTGCAATATTGTGATGTCAAAGTCAGATTTTAGCATCCTATGTAGTTTGGTGTCATCAGCAAAGACTGACCCTTTATTCTCAATCCCATCCATAAGGTCATTAATAAAGAGGTTAAAAAAATCGGTCCTAGCACAGATCCCTGCAGTACCCCACTGTTGACTATATCCCATTTTGACAACTCTTTGTTTCCTGTCATTTAGCCAATTTCTTACCCATCTGCATGTAGTTTCCCGCAGTTCTTGCTTCTGTAGCTTCAGTATGAGGCTGTTCCTTGATACACATAACATTGCAGGTTATAGTTAAATTAGTGACGAAATATACAATTGTTGGAGAAAGGTTGAACTTGATGGACCTAGGTCTTTTTTCAACCTATGTAACTATGCAACTGTATGTAACTATGTAACAGAATCAAATGCCTTTGCAAATTCCAGAAAAATCACATTAGCCATATTACTAACATCCAGATTTGCACTTACATCCTCATAGAAACCCAACATGTTAGTTAGACAAGACTTATTCTTCATGATTCCATGCTGGTTGTTATTATATTATTTACAATATATTTCTGCAGGTCATCTCTTATAATGCCCTCAAAAATTTTGCACACTACTACTGATGTCAGGCTTACCAGATGGTAGTTGCCTGGATCCACCTTCTTACCTTTTTTAAATATTGGCACCACGTGGGCCATCCTCCAATCCTGTGGCACCACTCCTGTTTCAAGGGGGTCTAACAATATGAGATATAGTGGTTTGTCAATTATTGAGCTCAGTTCCCTCAGTATCAGTGGATGAATGCCATCTGGGCCAGGGGATTTGTCAATGTTTAAATTTCTCAGAAGTAGATGTATTTCTTTTTGTGTTAAACTAGTTATATCAGGTTGTGAATTTTTATTTTTGCCTTGTTGAATGATCCCTGTAACAGACAGTTCATTGGTGAACACAGATGAAGAGTGACTGTTTAAAATCTCAGCCTTTTCTTTGTCCTCTGCAATTATCTTTTTATTGTCATCTTTTAAGGGGCCAAAACCATCTGTTTTATTTTCTTTTTGGCATTAATGTATTTATAAAAATTTGAGGGATTTATTTTAAAGTCATTGGCGATTTGTTTCTCTGTAGATAACTTTGCTAGCTTGACTTCTATTTTACATTTCTTTTTTAGATCTTTATAGCCCTGAAATGCTATTTCAGTATTTTTGACTTTCAAGATTTTGAATGCCCTTTGTTTTTGTCTTATTAAACTTTGTACTGTCTTATTTATCCATAATAGTTTCTTTTTATTCCTTGACATTTTATTTCCAGATTGGTATATGTTTTCTGCAGGATTTTTGTAGCATTTCCTTAAATATGCCCTAAACCTATGTTAAGTATCTCCAGTTACCATGATGTGGTCCCAGTTACACGATTAAGCTCTTCCTTTAATTTGCTGAAATCAGCTTTCATAAAGTTCCAGGTTTTGGCATTTTCCTCTATTGAGTGTTTGATTGAAAATTACTTTGCATCTTACCATGTTATGGTCACTGCATCCCAAACGCTCCCTGACTTGTAGATTGTAGCTTTTAGTACAGCCAGAAGATTCTATGTCCCATTGAATGTCTGGATAGTTAAAATCTCAGATTATAAGAACCCAATTACTATGTGCTGCCTTTTTAATTTGTTGCAGCATTTCATCCTCTACCTGTTCACCTACATTAGGAGGCATGTAGCAATTAGCAGCTTTCTATTATTGCCATCCCCATGTACGTTTACCCGTAGTGATTCTACATTGCTGTAACTCCCCCAATGTCTTCATTGAGCACAGGTTTTAATTTGGATTTTACGAAGATGCACACCCCTCCACATTTTAGTAAACTTATACTTTACTAAAAATTTTATTTTTTGGGATGAAAAATTGCTCTAAAGTAATGGATATTGGGTGCCTCCCTTCCTTGCAATCTGCTGCCACTGCTTGTTGTCAAGGCTGATCTGTCTATAGTTACAGGCAAGCAGGACAGACTACAGGATGTCTCGGAGTCTTCTTACAGCTTTGTTGCTGCAGAAAGCTCAGCACTTCAAACAGTAGTGAACAGCTTTTTTCATGCATAATATGCCTTTCCTCAGTGATTCTCTTGTTATTAGTATGCGGTGGCAGATGCAACAAATATGTAGAGAAGGGGAGCATGGGAGAAGATAAACTTATATTAGGCCACCTAACTCTCCATGTGGCTTATTAGGCTGGGTTCACACTGCGTTGTGTGAACCCGTTTAACGGACTACGTTACACCGTGGCATAACGCGGTGTAACGTAGTCCGTTAACGCCGCCATTACTTGCAATGGCGAACGCATCGCTAGCGCACGCCCACAATGGGCGTGCGCTAGCGATGAACCGTCATTGAGTGATGGGCCCGAGACGCGGGCTGCAGCGTTTTCGGGACCGTCACTGCTAGCGCACTGCTAGCGCAGATGGAGCAAGCAGATGCTCCATCTGCGCTAGCGCAGTGCCAAAGTCGGCACTTGCGTTAGTGCAGTCCGTTTAATGGATTTGTTGAATGGACTGCACAACGCAAGTGTGAACCTGACCTTACATTTGCCACCTTTATTTCTGCTCTCTTATTCTCTCTTCATCCCAGCCTAGTCTACTATCTCTTTCCCATTTCTTTTTCACTTTCCTTCTTATTTCTAATATTACATCAGCAGTGCAAATTCAAGCAGAACTTTGTGGGAACTAAGGGAAAGGACGATAGGAGCCTGTTCTTTTGGCAGCTCAGCTAGCATAGTGCACTCCCCTGCTCTTAGGAGCATGGCATTAAGTGCGGCCCGAAGATCAGGGAGTCGGGGAAACATAAAAATAACATGGGGGGTACGAAAAACAGCAGAATAGCACAGAAAGCATGTTAGGCTTCTTTTACACCTGAAGGACCTTAGATGACGTCGCAGCTTGTGATTGGTCGCGTGACGCCCATGTGACCGCTCACGTGACCAATCACAAGCCGCAACGTCATCGAAGGCCCTTCAGGCGCTCATTCTTAGGAAGGAAGGCTGCCGGTGAGAACCAGGGCCCGTCCGAGGGTGAGTATATCAATATTTTTTTTTTTATTCTTTATTTTACACTTAAATATGAATTCTGATACCGATTCCCGATATCTTAAACATATCGGAACTCGGTATCGGAATTCCGATTCCAGATCAGAAGATCGCCGACCTCATGGCCGACCCCACACAGGGGTCGGGTCGGGTTTCATGAAACCCGACTTTGCCAAAAGTCGGCGACTTCTGAATCTGGCCGACCCGTTTCGCTCAACCCTAGTGTCAGTGTGTCCGTTTTTACCATCAGTGTGTCATCTGTGTGTCCGTTTTTACCGTCGGTGTGTCATCTGTGTGTTTCCGATATGGAATGACACACTGATGCCACCCGTGTGCTGCATGTGTTTTTCATGGTCGCATAGACTTGTATTGGCCCATCCGTCATACCAGAAAAAAATGAATATATGAACAGCACCATAGGTTATAATAGGTACGTGTGGTATCTGTGAAAGAGACAGATATCACATGTACTGAAAACACGGATGTGTGAAGGGAGCCTTACTGTATATTGGGAGGTCTGCACATGTAGCAAATTACATTTTTCCTTCTAGATATGGAGATTCAGTAAAACATTTAAAATACAAAATACTCTACAGCGTTGCAGAGACTCTCAGAAGGTTTAAAGCCTTTAGGCTACGAAATTCAATCAGGATCTGGACATCAATACATTCGTAGTAATAACCTTTATTTATACAAAAGAACATATTGTACATTACTTCACAAAGGGCTGTAGTTAAAGGGGTATTCCCATCAAATATAGTGATAGCATAGTGCTAGGATGTGACATTACTTTGTCATCAGTGGGGGTCTGACTGCCTGGACCCCCACTGGTCCTGAGAATGCACTCGTTTAGTCCTGCATTATCTTCACATATTCCAGCCTCCCAATGTGACTAGTACTTATTGAACAGAGATGTGTTTGTATGGTAAGAGGAGTAATTTTTAGCTGAATGGAATATGTCAGTAAGGGTCATTCTCTTGCTACATTCAGTACTCCATTTAGCCACCAGCTTAATGAGCTAAAGAAAATATTTAAAGGGAATCTGTCAGCACAGAATGACTGAACAAACCAAGAACTTGCGCTTGGTGCATCACGGCGCGGCCATACAATTACATACACCAACCCACCTGCTTCTTTGCTCTCTATCTCTGCTCTTCTCTGACTCTATGAAGCCAGAGTTGTCAATCAATGAGGGGGGAGGATTGAGGGGAAACAAGCAGGTGGGAAGGTGTAGGTAAATATGTGCCCACGCTGTGATGGACGGCATGCCTGTGCTTGATTTGAATAGTCAGTCTGTGCTGACAGAGTCCCTAGCTGTATTATCTCAGACAAGTATGTTTGACTCTGAAACACTGTGGCATTTCAGAGAAAAACATACTTGTAAGGCCGGTTCTCCCCACCCAAGACCTTGTATTGACAGGTCTGTGCCTACATGCATGTGTGGGCGGCTCTCGTATGTTCTTCTCTGAAATGCCACAGCATTTATTAGCCGATATGAGTCAGTGACTGATGTTATATGCGAGGGTCGCTATGTGTCCCCCAGGATGTGCAAAGAAGCATATGGGGGCCGTGGGCATAGCTGTGATTGCAAATATAGATTAGAAGTGAGTTTTGATCTTGGGCAAGCTATTTGTCCAAAGCAGATTTAAGAAAGCCTGCTCTGGGCTTTTATTTTTTAAACTGATTAAAGGATGCAGTGGGGCAGTCCGTTTCCTCCCCGGCCCTAGGTTTTCAATGTGAACAGCGGCCACAGGTTCTTTTGTAAAAATCCCTGCAGCAGATGGTTGGGTGTGTCAGTCTTGGTTTTAAAAGCAGGCAGAGCAGAAGGCTCTGCAGAGTTCTACCTGTCTGAGGCAACACAGGGCCAAGCAGAGCCAAAAGGCCTGGCACCCTCAGCGTACACGGCAATGCAGTCACCCACTGGAACCTATCACGGACTGTCTTTATTTTCCCGACTGTGATCCGGAGGATACCACGTGCTGTGCACTGTGTAACTTTGGACATTAAACATGTTTTGCTGTGAACTTTCCTGTGGTCGCTGCCTGTCTGTCACACTGCACCAACTCCGCTGCACTACACTGAACACATGTACAGAAGGCTACACATGCACTGCACTAATTATCTGTCTGTCTATCTACCCATCCATCCATCTATCTGCCTATCTCTATATCCTTGACCATCTCTTACCTCTTTGCACATGTTTAAAACCTAAACATATGTAATTTCTATTCCTGTGCGTGTTACACGAATGGTGCACATGGATGTCACACTCTATGTCTTCTGTGTGCACGTGTGTGGCATATATTATCATCCGTGCTGCTGTAAAAAACATATATGTCTACGTGTGGACTACATGGACATGCGTGGCTCACATGGACACACAGTCCGTGTGAAAATACGGACATTTGCACAGCCCCATAGATTATAATGGCTGTGCATGTGTCTCCAGTACATGTGAAAATGGACATGTGAAGAAGACTTAACTGAAAGTGCAGCTCCTGGGAGAAAACAACCTTGTTCCTCCCTGCAGCCATATGCTTTTTGTCATAAAAGTGCCTCTGGGTGGCTACAGTCGTCAATCGCGTCACTGTGAGTAGCGACTGTAAGCACTCCATAGCATTTTGATTGACAGTCGACTTTGCAGTACATTAGTACACAGTCTGCTGTCAGTGCCGGGGTGTGGTTATAGCCACAAGTTACAGTGCTGTGAATAATGACTGTAGCTGTGCCAGCACACCTACATAACTTAAAGCCATGCTTCCAGTACAATGGCCAGGTACCTTTCTAATGCTATTCTTCTGCTGATTAATACTTTATCTGCAGATAAATAGCTTTATTCAATGTGAGAGGTTCCCTTTAAATATTTTACTCAGCATTTAATAATGACTATGATTAAGCACACTGAGAGCAATGAAATCTGTCAGTCTTTTCATAATTTGGCGATGTCTTTTATTGTAAGTTTATTAAATATATTAATTTTTTCAAATTTTTCAAAAATTTGTGATTCGTAGTGTGAAGGAGAAAATGTCTAATGAAATCAATTATTAAACCTTATATGTCAGTTCAGATATGGTGTAGCAAGATGGCGATTGCGTCTTTGAAACTGTCTTGAGGATCCTTGAAACAGACCTGGAAGGAATCTTTGGAATGCAGGAGTGAAGACATGCATATACCATATTTGGAAATGAAGCTTGGACTAAACCAATTACAAAGTGACTAGCTGTACAGAAGTTGTGCGACCCCCATATTTCCTGCTCTTAGTATATGCTTTTGTTTTGAGAATAAAGTTCAGTTGGGCTCAAACCTTGACTGAGAGAGGCAGTGTGCGTCTGTGTGTCCGATGCATTCCTAGCCTCTAAGCTAGCACTCAGCTTATATTTGGTCAGGTACATGCAATCATATTGATCTCACTTTAAGAGATCACCCTCACAGTAGGATTTGGTCACTCGTTGGTCACCAGAAGGACATCCACCCATGGAAGTTTTGGATTAATGGAAATCAACACACCTAAATCATCTACATAGACATGTAGGTCATAGGAAGCTGAATAAAATAATATCTTGATATCTCTGATCCGATGTCTTATTCCAGAGAAATCTTCATTTTTCTTATATGTAAATGAGCTGTTCAGAGCTTCAGGCCGGACACTGATCTGTATGAGAATCTGCCTCCAGAGATTATTATAAATTATGTAAGAGACATGTAACTAACACGGAACAGTAGAACTAAACTTTGCCCCATTGTGTTTAAAATAAGCTCTGGAGGCAGATTCTCAAGCAGATCAGTGCAGATCATAATTTTTAACAGCTAATTTACATGTAAGAGAAACCTGGATTTCTCCGGAATGAGATATCAGATATCAAGGTATCATTTTATTCAGCTTCCTATGACCAACATGTCAATTTAGACAGCTTAGGAGGGTTGATCCTACTGACATTTTATTTTGTAAGTATAAATATGCTAATCTACTATCCTAAAATAAGGGGCTTTGGGGCAGCTCAAAGGCTCCTCAACCTCATAAGACAATACCAGTATTGTAAATGACACATGATAGATGAGGACCCTTTACAATTTTAAATTTGGTGCTCATGATCTACAAATTATACCTGCTGATCAAAGCTGTGCCTCAACAGAACAGAGCTGCAATTGATGGAATCAGTCATTGATAAAAAAGTAAAAGTTAAAGGAGTTTTCTGGGCATATAATATTGATTACTTAACCCTGGGATAGGTCATCAATATCAGAGTAATGGGGGTCCAACACCGGGCACACCCACTAATCAGCTGTAATTAGCTACGAAGGCTGCAAGAGGAAAACATTAAAGGGACTCTGTCACCTGAATTTGGAGGGAACAATCTTCAGCCATAGGGGCGGGGTTTTCGGGTGTTTGATTCACCCTTTCCTTACCCGCTGGCTGCATGCTGGCTGCAATATTGGATTGAAGTTTGCAGCGCCCCAGACACCTGGTCGTTGCAGTATGGCGCTCTGCTAAGGGGAGCAGCAGTACGTCTGATGGCACTAAGGAGTTCTCCTGACCAGGTATCACCAGAACACATTACACTTCACACTCCGGCCACTAGGGGGAGAAAAAGGCTTTATTTATTGGGCCACTCCTCACACTGGTAAAACTAGGGGCTGGGGAGGAAATTAGTTAGAAGCTGACTGGGTTGGAACCAGGCAACATCCCGTGGCAGGGGGTGTTGCAGGGAGAAGGCACAGGGGGGTCACTGTCAGGCGTGGGAACCTGGCAGGTGCCTAGCGAACAGAACAGAACGTAACGGAACCGCGCCTGCACACCCTGCGGCGGTATCCAGGAGAGAGACACGAAGGGAAGGATATTGTGGAACAGTGTAAAAGAGATCAGCACAAAGGAGAGCCAGTAAGAGTCGTGCCGAGAGAGAAAGGCAACATCTTACTGAGGCGCGTAGTTGGTGGCCGGATCACCGTAGGAGTAACTGACTTCAGGCCTTACTTCAAATTCCGCTGGACAGTTAAACATAGGTTGGCTGTCTACCTTCTACACCTACGAAGACATAGGGGGCAACATTGGGAGAGGGGCGTCTCTAGGGTCCCGGAAGACTTCCAAGCCTTCCCGTCAAACGGGTGGCGTCCTAGCCATAACATATCTGGGGGACGTTAGAAACTAGTAACATCTGGAACCAAAGAACGAGAGAGAGAGAGAGAAAGCTGTAGAGAACGAACGAACGAGAGCAGCAGTTGTGAGGACTATTCCGAATGCTCAGCAGGGTAGGACTACAACATACAGGCACTATTGGTAGGCAACGATTTCCATCTGCGAAGGAAACTCTGGATGTGCCCATTGGACCGGCCGGTCTCTGATAGCCCGGTTGAACGTGCTCTGGACTGAGGATATTGAAGCCTTCAGTAAAGAGGTAAAGAGACTGCAACCTTGTGTCCTCGTTATTGCCTGCACATGACACCATCACCATCTACATATCTGGGAAGCCCTGGGGACACACTTCACCTGTGGGAAGGTATACCATCCAGCTGCCATTCCATCACCCCAGCGGACCCCACAGCAGCGTCAGTCACCCTGACCGAACACCACAGGTGGTGTCACGAACCCCTGACAGACTTTACCATCACCTTTATTGGACGCCCCTTAGCAGGGTCACGACCGGGTCCAGCCACCGTGACAACCGCATAACTGAGTAGAAAGGACCGGTACCGAGTGACCAGTGGCCCTGTGTCTGGGGGCGCTCCAACTTGGCGTCACGAACAGGATTGTACTTAAGCCTGAAGAATCGGGTCATGTGTGCCTTGGAACTGTGATTGGACTGTGATTTATTGCAAAGACTGTGTACTGCTATTGTTGCAAGATTCCCGCCAAATCCGCCGCCTTTGCAGCGCCACGAGGAGCGCAGGAGAAGAAGAAGGGCGTGGAAGTGGGCGTGAGTAAGTTGGAGAGCGCGAAAGATAATGGCCGCCCAGTCTAAATATTTCTGTACTTTGAGGACGTGTCCGTCAGCAGCGGAGATCCGCCTCCTGATCCTCAATGGGGGGCGGAGGAACAAGAAACGAAACCGCCTACGAAGAAGAGAGCGGGAAAGAGACCAGGAAGCGACCCACGTGGAGGACGCCATGGCCAGTACCTCAGACCCAGACTGCGGAGTGGATGCAGAGGGCTCCCCCAGCTACCCGGACGAGCCCAGCAGCCAAACCTCCACCATTGGGACCGGTCTCCTGCAGAGTGAGATGGAGGATCTCATGGAACAGCTTCTCCAGTGGCGGCTGGAGACCAAGACCCCGTGCCAGGAGACGCTGGCGGAGGAACTCTCGACCCCGGAACCTCTGCCATCACCGGAGCCGACCGCAAGGGAGGAAGTAGTCCCGACTGGTGAGTCTGCTGACCCCATCCCGCAGGCGAAGGACCTGTTAATCGGCCCCGTCGCAGCGCCCCCTCTCCCTGGGACCCATAGACTTCAGCATCTCCCACAATGGGATCAACCCACGGGCATGGAGCACTTCCTTAAGACCCCGATCTCGCCGCTTACCACGCCAGGTAAGGTCTACGCAGAGCGTACGGTGTGCCGATGGGTAAACCCGGGGTCGAACATCATGGGGTTTCCCGGAGTGCAGACGCAGGAGGGAGAGTGGGTCGAGGCCCTTAGCTGGGAGCAGTACCAGACCCAGCTGGATCAGCGGTGGAAGGAGTCGGAGAAGCATCGCCAGGCCCAGCAGGAGGCCCACTTCCGGCGAGACCTTGAGGTGAAGGAACGGGCCCGCAAAGACCGTACCACCCACCAGGCCCCGCGCAGGCAGGGCACCATTGTCGAGTTCCGGCTCCATGGAGAATGGGGCTTTATTAAGGAGCCGGACCTATGTTCCGAGGTTTTTGTAAACAGAAGGGATGTAGAGTCCCATCTCAAAGAGGGCCACCCGGATCGGGATCTATACAAGGGGGACGAGGTCACCTACACCCGGCACTTCGGGGAGAGGGGTTGGTTCGCCCTGAATGTGCGTAAGCTGCCAGCCCCCATGATGTCATCCACTAAGGCGGCGGAGAAGTCATCCCCCATAGCGACGGTGCCCCCTTGTGACCGGACCACGACTGTCACCGAGACCACGGTGGTGCTCCCCACATGTACTGTTGTGGAAACTACTACCTGCACTGTGGACACTGTCCCGGTGGTGACCGAAAGCTCAGCCCCTGGGATGGTCAGTTCCTCGGGTGTTGCGGGATTTAGAACCGTCGCCACTCAGACCCCGGATTGGAACTCAGAATCTACTGTGACCACACCGAGTGTCCACCAGTACCCGGGTGGGTGTCCCCGCCTAATGCTGCCGGTGGAGTTGTCACAATCACTAATGCTGAGGGAATAAACCTCGAAACCCCGAGATTTGTATATAGTTCATTGTGTTCCTGCTGCTACCTTCAACCCGTAAAGGTTAGAGAGAGAGTCCTCCTGAGAGATGTAGAAAAATGGTCGGCACAATGGCAGTAGGCTCAGCCAAGGAGCTAGGCGGTCCTGCATTGGTGAAGTTGGAACGGAAAGAAAGTTGAAATGTTGTAATAGTATTTTATGGTAGGCCTTTAGTGGGTTCAGCGTATACGTCCTTAAAGGAAGAGTTAGTTTATTGTTCAAAAATTTGCACTTAGTAGAATACCCGGCTGGGTACTGAAAGTTATTTATACTCTAAATGTTATTTTAAAAAAAAAATATTTAATTTTGTTATTGTTTGTAACATTTAAGCGTCCTTACCTCCCATAAAGGGAAGCACCTTTCCTATTTACTTGTTCTTAGCATTCAAAAATTTTGTATGTCTTTCACTGCATCATATTGTTGTTCTTCTTCCCAGTCCAGGAGTACTGGATTTAACCGGGGGGGAGTGCAGCGCCTCAGAGACCTGGTCGTTGCAGTATGGCGCTCTGCCGCTAAGGGGAGCAGCGGTACGTCTGATGGCACTATGGAGTTCTCCTGACCAGGTATCACCAGAACACATTACACTTCACACTCCGGCCACTAGGGGGAGAAAAAGGCTTTATTTATTGGGCCACTCCTCACACTGGTAAAACTAGGGGCTGGGGAGGAAGTTAGTTAGAAGCTGACTGGGTTGGAACCAGGCAACATCCCGTGGCAGGGGGTGTTGCAGGGAGAAGGCACAGGGGGGTCCCTGTCAGGCGTGGGAACCTGGCAGGTGCCTAGCGAACAGAACAGAGCGTCACGGAACCGCGCCTGCACACCCTGCGGCGGTATCCAGGAGAGAGACACGAAGGGAAGGATATTGTGGAACAGTGTAAACAAGATCAGCACAAAGGAGAGCCAGTAAGAGTCGTGCCGAGAGAGAAAGGCAACATCTTACTGAGGCATGTAGTCGGTGGCCGGATCAACGTAGGAGTAACTGACTTCAGGCCTTACTTCAAATTCCGCTGGACAGTTAATCATAGGTTTGCTGTCTACCTTCTACACCTACGAAGACATAGGGGGCAACATTGGGAGAGGGGCGTCTCTAGGGTCCCGGAAGACTTCCAAGCCTTCCCGTCAAACGGGTGGCGTCCTAGCCATAACATATCTGGGGGACGTTAGAAACTAGTAACATCTGGAACCAAAGAACGAGAGAGAGAGAGAAAGCTGTAGAGAACGAACGAACGAGAGCAGCAGTTGTGAGGACTATTCCGAATGCTCAGCAGGGTAGGACTACAACATACAGGCACTATTGGTAGGCAACGATTTCCATCTGCGAAGGAAACTCTGGATGTGCCCATCGGACCGGCCGGTCTCTGATAGCCCGGTTGAACGTGCTCTGGACTGAGGATATTGAAGCCTTCAGTAAAGAGGTAAAGAGACTGCAACCTTGTGTCCTCGTTATTGCCTGCACCTGACACCATCACCATCTACATATCTGGGAAGCCCTGGGGACACACTTCACCTGTGGGAAGGTATACCATCCAGCTGCCATTCCATCACCCCAGCGGACCCCACAGCAGCGTCGGTCACCCTGACCGAACACCACAGGTGGCGTCATGAACCCCTGACAGACTGTACCATCACCTTTATTGGACGCCCCTTAGCAGGGTCATGACCGGGTCCAGCCACCGTGACAACCGCATAACCGAGCAGAAAGGACCGGTACCGAATGACCTGTGGCCCTGTGTCTGGGGGCGCTCCAAGTTCATTCTCTGTCCTCCATAGTACACGCCTGCGCAAGGCAATCCAATATTGCAGCCAGCATGCAGCCAGCGGGTAAGGAAAGGGTGAATCAAACACCCGAAAACCCCGCCCCTATGGCTGAAGATTGTGCCCTCCAAATTCAGGTGACAGAGTCCCTTTAAATGGAGCTGAACAACACAGCGCTGCTCAATGTGTAGCAGCTGCTGCTGAGAACTGCAGAACAATTCTTATTATCTGCTTATCTGCAGTACTCGATCGGGTCCACTCTACTTTGAATTGAGCTGTGCAAATGTTTATATCTAGCCAATTGCAGGGCTGACATTAGCTAATTGAAGGAGGTACTGAGTTTTAAACCCCTACTGGTCTGACCTACCAGCAATATTATATGCCCAGACAACCCCTTTAAGACTATTAATTCGATACCTGCTTTATCTCATAGGTATTGTACAATACTGGTACAATGCTGGTTATTGGGCTCTTTAGTTTACAGTTTGATAGAAGTGAGTCATGAAAATATATATAAATATGGAAAAAAACGGTATAAAAAGGTGAGTTATTAGTCATCCTGCTGAAGACTAATTATGTGTAGGCTGTATATAATCTGAGCATTCTCACCACGTATAGTCAAAAACTGGTTCTTTTGTTTGTTTCAACCTACTATTATTGCTTTTGCATGTATAGAACAATGCGATACAATGTACCATCAGAGCATGTAAAGGCGTATGGTTTTAATGTTCAACTCCAAATTTCAACAATCAAGTCAAAGTATTCTGACTTTTATATGTACGCACACTAGTTTCATAACTTTTTATGTGGCTACCATCACAGAAATTAGAAACAACTAAGAAGCCAAAATACTTAAAGTAGTTGTTCTGTCACACCGTATAATTCTTCTAGATGGGAGTGCACTGCTCATCATGAGTAACCATCAATGGCTTCTAATGTGGTGTTATGTATCACATGAGCAGTTACTGAAGAGGAAACGTGATTCTGGTCAGTTGTTTGCTGGAGGTCTTAGAAGCCAGACTCACAAGTTATTGACTAAATGGGTGGTCTGGCCTTAGAGAACAACTCTGCAATCACTCGTGACTTACTTGCAAATCTCAGAGTGCATCTGACCACAAGTATGCGATTTGCAGACTTCCGGCCACATTCTGACTAATACATTTGCAATGAGCAAAGTTGCGCACGTGTAGATGACACATGACTGCATGTATGTGTGACGCCCAAGAGACCGGGGTACCCAGCACCGGACCAATAGGGTCTGTCTCTTGAGGGGGGTGTCACTGGTGGCTTGACCCGGTGCTGTGGCCTCAGGCAATGCACAGTGTAAAGGGTATCGTGAGGGAACAGGCACTTACTTGATCAGCAGCAGGTTCTCCCAGCGGTGATGATCCCAATCCTGGATAGATGGCTATTGTCCAAATGAAAGACTGAGGCACTGAAACGTTTAACCAGTTTACTTTAACAAAAAAGGATTTACAACCAGTCCTGTCACCGGAGTCTGTATGGGAACTCTGAGTTACTTTGACCCTGCCGGGATTTTCGCCTCTTATTGTACGCAATATCTGTGTGGCCCTGCTGCTGTATGTGAACTGGCTGCCGGCCCAATCTGTCCCCTCCGGGTCCTGGTTCGACGGGCAACCCGAGTCCTTTTATCGGCTTACCCCCTCCAGGAGTACCGCTGAACTCTGTGTCTGTTGCTGCGTCCGACCCTAGTGAAGCTGATATCACCTCACATTTTTCCGGTTGCTGTATTATATGTAATGAATACAGCCACGGATCCGGTATCCGTCTTTGCGCCTGTTCTGGGTAGTGATTAATGCTACCCGGTTCTCACAATGTCCTTTTTCTCTATCCCTCTTCTCCTCAGGCCGGTGATTTAGGCCTGGTAACAGTCACAGGGCTGTTAGAGATTCAACTGTATGACCTCTCACTTTCAGCTCCTTAGCCCAACTGCCCAACTGCCAGTTCTTCTCTCAGACCAGAATGGATCAAGGGGAGTCTCTGGAGCTCCCCCTTCTGGCCGGAGGTGGTAGTGCAGTCTTGCTATTTTAGTATTTGCATTTACTGTCAGTAACTATTTTTGTGGCAAATACCCCTAGGGGTGCCACATTCCCCCTTAGTTAAGAACAGTACTCCGGGACTGTGGGACAATAACATTTTGAAATAACAATTAATATGTACAGAGTCTTAAAAATGAAAAGTTACAAAAACCACTCAAGGAAACAAAAATATAGTTCTGTACAAAGTCACTTCAAATAGCGTCCATTAATACAGTTCTATCCTTGAAGGTATTAGGAAAGGCACTGTACTTAGTGTCCAGGAATTTAGTTCCATTTTTCCAACGGAGTTATCAATATAAAGTCTAAAGAAAGTTCAAAAAGAGCGAGGAGCAAAGTTCAAAAAGCAGTCTTTCCGGAGCTTTGATTTAGTGCCTCCGGGCTGATAAAAAGTTCAAGAATATGCAAGAAGTTCATACAGACAAGTCTCTGTAGGCACTGGGCTTAAACGTTGCAGACTGATAACAATGACTATACTACATTTTCTGTTTAACTATATATGGCATAACATATATACAATTCACATTATGAGCTTTATAGTTGGTAATCTGCATACCTGGCCGGTAATTGACCCTGGGTACTACGCTGTGATCTACGTAATAGCGGTGTCTCTTCATGTGGTGTACTACTGTCTACTGCGGATGTAGTATCTGCCCGCTCTGCTAAAGATAATTCCACGACTATGGAGTTGGCAAGTCCACCGTGAATGGGATTACTCTGACCAGGAATCTGTTCTTCCTGGCCTGGAACCTCCTGTAGTACGGGGTCAGCCTCTTCCTGTCTTGGGACTTCTGGTATTGGGTTTGGTGTTGGGTAAAAGGCCACCATGGGAACCACTACTGCACCATGGTATGTTAGTAGGGTTTTGGGAAAGTCTCCTGTACAGGTGTGATACACTTCCTCTTCTTTTTCCTTTACTGGTTGAACCTGTATGGGTTGAATAACTTCTGGTTCTGGCTGGACAACGTCTGGCTCTTTCAATGCTTCCGGACATAATTTAAGATTGTCTCTTGACACTAGTACAGATGTTAAGCCTCCGTTTTTGCTAATGAGACACATTTTAGGATTATCCACTCTTGTTGGTAAAACTGTGTAGGGTACGGCTTCCCACTGATTGTCCAGTTTATTGGTTCGACGATTTCTCTTGAGCACTTGGTCACCTGGTCTTAATGGGGTCGCTAGAGCATTCTGGTTGAAAGTTCGCTCTTGTCTTTCTCTAGTTTGCTGAAGGCTTCTTTCCACACTCTCTTGCACTTGGCGATACTGCTTTTGCCGTATGATATCCCAATTGGAGTCTTGGACTTCTGCGTCTGGTTTCAGAATTCCCATTTCTAGATCGATTGGTAATTGGCCTGGTCTTGCACGCATAAGGTAAGCTGGGGTGCAATTGGTGGAACTCACCGGGACATGATTATACAGATCCACCAAGTCAGGCAATTTCTCTGGCCATTGATTCCTTTCTGCCTCAGGTAAAGTCTTTAGTAGTTCTATTACAATATGGTTCATCTTCTCGCATAAGCCGTTTGTTTGTGGATGATAGGCCGTCGTCCGGATCTTTTTGCAACCATACATATTACAGAATTCTCTGAAGATCTCTGATTCAAAGGCTGTACCTTGGTCGGTGAGAACCTGTTCCGGATATCCATGGGGTCTACAAAAGTACGTTTGGAACGCTTTGGCTGCTGTTTTTGCTGTCAGATCTTTTACGGGTACTACTACCAAGAAGCGTGAATAATGGTCCACGATGGTCAAGGCATAGACATAGCCAGACCGGCTTGGTGTCAACTTCACGTGGTCCATGGCTACAAGTTCAAGTGGTTGTTTGGTGATTATGGGCTGCAGTGGTGCTCTTTGGTTCTTTTGATCGTTTCTTCTGAGGTTGCACGGGCCACAATTTCTGCACCACTGTTCGATTGATTTTCTCATCCCGACCCAATAAAATCTTTCTCTTAGAAGTACTTCTAACTTTTTCCAACCGAAGTGACCAGCGCCATTATGGTAAGCTTCGAGGACCATCTTGACATCTTGTTTAGGCACGATAATCTGCCAAACCAATTCATGTGTTTTCGGATTGGTGTAGCTTCTACAGAGCTTCCCTTGATACAGGAACATTTTGCCTCTCTCTTTCCAGAGTTGATGTGTCTCTTCTGGGGCATCCTCATCGGGATATGCACTTTGCTCAGTTAACAGTTCCTTCACCAACTTCACAGCCGGATTGCTGTCTTGGGTATCAGCCCATCTATGGTGTGCTAACGGATTTAAATTCACCTCTTGTTGTTTCTGATAGGTACTTGACTGATGATGTTTTGCCTTGGGATGATGGAAGGCTGGTAGTTCAATTTCTTCAAGCTCCCCCATTTCTTCTTCTACATCTCTCAAGTGTGGCATCCGGGATAGGGCATCGGCATTTCCATTCTTGCGACCTGCTCGATACTTGATCTTGAAGTTGTAATTAGATAACCGGGCTATCCATCGCTGTTCTAACGCACCTAATTTGGCTGTGTCCAGGTGGGTCAACGGATTGTTGTCAGTATAGACAATAAATTCTGCAGCAGCCAGATAGTGTTTGAAACGTTCAGTCACAGCCCAAACTACTGCCAGTAGTTCCAATTTGAAGGAGCTGTAATTTTCTGAATTTCTTTCAGTAGGCCGGAGCTTTCTACTTGCAAAGGCGATGACTTTCTCCCGACCTTCTTGCTTTTGTGACAGCACCGCTCCTAGTCCCACATTACTGGCATCGGTGTAGAGGATGAAAGGTTGATGGTAATCTGGGTATGCCAGAACCTCTTCTCCGGTTAGTGCCTTCTTTAGTTGTTCAAAGGAGTCTTCCCTTTCGTCGTTCCACTGAAAAGGAGGGTTTCGGTTTGAAGGTTTCTTCGTCTGCCCTACCAAGGTGTCTTGCAAGGGTGCTGCCAACTTGGTAAATCCTTTTATAAATCTGCGATAGTAACCCACCAATCCCAGGAATTGTCTCACTTCTTTTGCGCTGGTAGGTCTTGGCCAATCCCTTATGGCGCTTATTTTCTCGGGATCTGGTGCTACTCCCTCCGAACTCACGATGTGTCCCAGGTACTGTACCTTTGGCTTGAGAAGGTGACATTTGGATGGCTTGACTTTCATGCCATACCTGGATAAGGCTTCGAACACTTCTGCCAGGTCTATTAAGTGTTGTTCGTAAGTCTTTGAGTAGACGATCACATCATCTAGGTACAGGAGGACGGTCTCGAAGTTCTTGTGTCCGAGGCAGCATTCCATCAGCCGCTGGAAGGTACCGGATGCGTTGCAGAGTCCGAACGGCATGCGATTAAATTCACATAGACCCATTGGTGTGGTGAATGCCGTCTTTTCCTTATCTCGCTCAGCCACAGGGACTTGCCAATACCCGCTTGTTAAGTCTAAGGTGGAAAAATAATTAGCAGATTTCAAAGCAGTTAAGAACTCTTCTATCCTAGGCAAGGGGTAGGCGTCTTTATGGGTGATGTTATTAATCTTCCGGTAGTC
The DNA here is from genome assembly GCF_032444005.1 of Ranitomeya imitator. NCBI lineage: Eukaryota > Metazoa > Chordata > Amphibia > Anura > Dendrobatidae > Ranitomeya > Ranitomeya imitator. Next base: position 733,869,444 of record NC_091284.1, on the reverse strand, counting down.
TACGCACATTCTCATGGTTCCGTCCTTTTTTTTGACAATCACTAGAGGGGCCGCCCAGGGGCTACAGCTGTCTCTTATTACCCCGGCCTGTTTCATCTCCCTCAGCATATCTTTTGCACATTGATAGTGAGCGGGCGGTATGGGTCTATATCTTTCTTTTATTGGGGGATGGTCACTGGTGGGGATTGTGTGTTCTACCCCTTCTATCCGTCCGAAGTCCAATGGGTGTTTACTGAAGACTTGTTCATATTCCGTCACTAGCCTATACACTCCTTGTTTTTGATGGGTAGGTGTTGAATTTATGCCCACGTGTAGCTGTTGGCACCAATCCTCCATTTCTCCATCTGAGCCATTGCCTTCCACCTGACAGGTTGGTTCTAAGGGCTCAATGGTTGTGATGGCATTGTTGTCAACAGTATATAGCTTTGCCATTGTAGCATACCTTGGCAAAGTGACCTCTTCCTCTCCACAGTTCAAAAGTCGTACCGGCACTCGTCCCCGGTGTACCTCGACTATCCCTCGTGCTGTGAGTATAGTGGGCCTGCTGTCGGTGTACACTGGTTCTATTAAGGCTTGATAATCTCGTCCCTTAGTACCAATGGCTGCTCTACACCATACCAGCATTTCTGTTTTTGGTGGGATTACAATAGATGTTGGATCACTTACCCTCACACTGCCGATTTCTCCACCTGCAACTTCTACCTGTTGCCTTAACATCAATACTTTTATTTCCCTCCGGAGAACTCTCTGCTGGCAGGATTGGGCAGTTTCAGCAATTTGCTGTAAGACAGAAATGACTTCGGAAAAGCAGCTCTCTAACACATTCATTCCTATCAATACAGTTGGTTCACAGTTCCGCCGGTCAACATCAACAACAATTATACCCTGTTTCTTCAATTCTACTTTACCAATCTTTATGGTCATCTCCCTGAATCCTAGTTTCGGTACCAACTTACCATTACTGGCCCATATATCTAGTTCAACATCAGAGGGCCCTTTATCAATATCTGCATCAGCCCAGTACCTCTTATAAAGGATATACGGTATAGATGAAATCTGGGAACCTGTGTCCAGCAAAGCGTTGAGGGGCATTCCGTCCAGCACGATAGGGATAATGGGTCGTCCTCCGATGTACCTGTCGTGCCAGGGTGTTGGGCCTTGAAAGTTCATTCCTGCGAAGCGGCCCGCATTCCCAGGGGATTCCCGTTTAAATCACAATCTCGTGCAAAGTGGCCTGGCTGCTGGCAACGGCGGCAAATGGGCTGTCCATCCGGTTGGTAGCGGTCGCGGGGTCGTCCTCTCCATGTCGGGTATCTCCGGGGTCTCATCCATGGAACACCTTCTCTACGGTTTGACAACTCCATCTTGGGTCCTCTCATCTCCTGCATGGTTTTAGCCATTGAAGCAACAACATCAGTTAAAGAGTCAAGCTTTTGTTGAAGAGCCTCATTAGTACTGGGCCCCAGGGGCTTAGCAATGGCCCCGGACATAGCTGATGTCACTGGTACTCCATGTTGTTGAGGAGCCTCTGCCATGAGTTGCGCAGGATCCTGATCCCGAGGTGCCTCTGCCAGCTGGAGACGTATAACGCTCTCCTTTAATTGGGCAAATGTCAATTCAGGGTTCTTAAAAACAAGCATGCTCACATGCCCCCGGTGAGAAGGGGTGTAGAGTCCCTCAATAAATTGATCTCTTAGCAGTTTATCCGCTCCGGTGTTAAAAATGGGTTCAGCCAGTGTAAGTGATTTAAGGGCTTCCTGCAGGTTTAAGGCAAAGTCTCTCACGCCCTCATTAACTTTTTGTTTGCAATTAAAGAATCGTACTTTAGCTTTGCTGCTGGCAGTGGTTTCAAATGTAGCTTTTAATCCAGCAAATATGCGTTCAACAGTGCCTTTTAGATCAGCTGCCCATGCTGTGACTTCTCGCTTAGCATGGCCACTTAACTGCATCATCAGGAGACTAACACGCTGAACTTCACCCACAGGGAACATGTCAAAATGGGCCAGCATCTTTTCTCTGAAATCGTCAAGGGTATTAGGCTCACCTTCATACATTGGAAGCCATGGGCCACCCGGGGTATATGGCATCAGCACCGGCATGATGGGCGCCACTCCTTGCACCGCTGCGCTACCGGACTCTCTATCGACACTCTGTCTTTCAGCTGCATTAGCGTCGCCGGGTGCTGCGGCGTCTCCGTGCTGCGACATACTGTGCCCCCTTAGTTAATCCGGACCCTTCCGGTCCTCCGCTTCCGTCGGGATAGTGTAGATTCGTTCCGCTGTGCAGCAGGATCGATTTTCCCCTTGCTCTGATGTCAGAGCGCTCAGATTGGTGCCGCCCACAATGACACGCCCCCTGCTGCTCCCACCCACCGCGCTCTGTAATGGCGGATTCTGAAGTTTTTCAGTTAGACTGGGGCTCAGGTGATGGCGTAGCTCAATTAACAGTCTCGTGCCTAACGGTTATGAAGTGATTACCTCAGGGAATGGCGGCCATCTTTACTCCATTATAACCAATGGGGAAAAGTCACTTTCAATAGTTTTCAATGGAGAATGGATTTTTCTTTAATAAAGTCAATTTTCAAGATTTTTCATCCAAGTTTTCACAGTTTTGGGCTCCAATCACGGCACACAATACCCGGTATACGGGCTGGCTAGATCCTGTTCGTGACGCCAATTGTGACGCCCAAGAGACCGGGGTACCCAGCACCGGACCAATAGGGTCTGTCTCTTGAGGGGGGTGTCACGGGTGGCTTGACCCGGTGCTGTGGCCTCAGGCAATGCACAGTGTAAAGGGTATCGTGAGGGAACAGGCACTTACTTGATCAGCAGCAGGTTCTCCCAGCGGTGATGATTCCAATCCTGGATAGATGGCTATTGTCCAAATGAAAGACTGAGGCACTGAAACGTTTAACCAGTTTACTTTAACAAAAAAGGATTTACAACCAGTCCTGTCACCGGAGTCTGTATGGGAACTCTGAGTTACTTTGACCCTGCCGGGATCTTCGCCTCTTATTGTACGCAATATCTGTGTGGCCCTGCTGCTGTATGTGAACTGGCTGCCGGCCCAATCTGTCCCCTCCGGGTCCTGGTTCGACGGGCAACCCGAGTCCTTTTATCGGCTTACCCCCTCCAGGAGTACCGCTGAACTCTGTGTCTGTTGCTGCGTCCGACCCTAGTGAAGCTGATATCACCTCACGTTTTTCTGGTTGCTGTATTATATGTAATGAATACAGCCACGGATCCGGTATCCGTCTTTGCGCCTGTTCTGGGTAGTGATTAATGCTACCCGGTTCTCACAATGTCCTTTTTCTCTATCCCTCTTCTCCTCAGGCCGGTGATTTAGGCCTGGTAACAGTCACAGGGCTGTTAGAGATTCAACTGTATGACCTCTCACTTTCAGCTCCTTAGCCCAACTGCCCAACTGCCAGTTCTTCTCTCAGACCAGAATGGATCAAGGGGAGTCTCTGGAGCTCCCCCTTCTGGCCGGAGGTGGTAGTGCAGTCTTGCTATTTTAGTATTTGCATTTACTGTCAGTAACTATTTTTGTGGCAAATACCCCTAGGGGTGCCACATATGCAAAACATATACTTGCAGTCATGTCTCTGCGCTCTCGGCACCAGCATCGGAGATCCTCAGTTTGCTTAAAGAGTGACTGCAGACTTGTGACTGCAGACTCCCGATGCCAGACCGGTAAATCCTCACATAGGATGCTGGCAGACTTGTACCCCAAGACCAGACAACCACTTTAATGTATTGATTTATTTAAGAGGAATCTGTCAAGTTCCTTGACATTCCCCAACTGCTACTATAGAGGTATAAATATAACTCTCATGATATGACTGGGTTCATGCCCTGCTTTCGCAAGGTTAATGGTTGTAGCCTCATTTTGCAATAAACTAGAAAACGAGCACTCACCATCTGTGCAAAAAGTCTGTCCTTTATTGAGGCTTCATGTTAAAAAAGCAGGATACAGCAGGGAGAACCTGAGATTCTATTCAAAACAATGAGTACAGCGACAAATTACTGACATGTCTGTTTTCTATAGGTATCTTGGTAATTTGTCGCTGTATTCATTGTTTTGAATATGTATTTGTAGTTTTATATGATTGTTAAGACATTTTTGTTCCACTTCATTTTGTTTTTAAAGTTTTACAAAGTAGGAGTTCCTTACTTTGGTGACGTTTAACAGGGGAGGGAGTGCCGCTTGGACGGATATGCTTGATAAGCTCTCCCACCTGACGTTACCATCAGACCCGTAGAAGCTCACTAGAGCGAAACGATCGTCGTCATAGGAACCTCAGGTTCTCCCTGCTGTATCCTGCTTTTTTAACATGAAGCCTCAATAAAGGACAGACTTTTTGCACAGATGGTGAGTGCTCGTTTTCTTGTTTATTATTGGAGATATCTTTTTCTGTTTTCTACAAGCACCCAAGTCTGTGGTGGCAAATACAACGCTCAGCTATCTGGAGGTGGAGCACAGGTGTGTCGGAGCTGATTGTGCGTCTGACTCTTTTTCTTTGATTTTTTCTGCGTAGCCTCATTTTGGCTTACTTATACCCACACTGAACCTGGTTTCTCTGTCAGTTATACTCTGATCCTCGGCTGAGTTCTGACCCCTGTGTGTTTGTGGATACAGTGTGCTTGTGTTTGTGTTGCCTGTGGATGACCTGGTCCGCTTACGTTCTTGCTTTGGCTATCCGATTCTGTACCTTCAGTTTTTCTCCTGGTTTTGACTCTTGACTCTGTCCCTGACCTTCCGTCTGTTTGCTCCCTCTCTGTACTGCGCTGCCCTCTCTGTTTCCTACCACGGCTTGTTACTGACTCTGTCTCTAGTGTGCCTCCTTTGGTATCTCATTACTCTCCGTTTGTACCCGTGTGCTTCCCGCACCCCGTCCTGCACTCTCCGCCGGTACTCTGCTCTGTGGGGTTAGGCTCCACCCCCCTCTGCTACTCCTCCGGAGGTCACGTGTTTCAGGTCCTGTACCTGCTGCACTACTCGTGTCCATAGCCGCACCACTTATAAGGACATTCCAGGCTTTGCCATCCCTGCTCAGGACACGCGCACGGATGTACAGCGTGAGAACCGTGCGGTGTTCTTTACAATAACTCCCTATATACTAATGGTAGAGTGCTAAGCGCCTCTCCCTGCTCTGCTCCCTTCCCCTATGCCATTGCCCTTTGCAGTGCTCTATATTGGGTTTAAAGAGGTTCAGGGACCACATTATCCATGTATCGGGCATGTATGAATTCTTCCACATATAGGCTCATATGGCTGGGCATATTGGTCTCCATAGATGTCCCCATAATCATACATTATACAGTTTAGCACAGTACATGCAGTAGAGACTTATGTGTCACCATAAAGGCTCCGCATGATGCTCTGTAAATCATTTTTCTATTTTCTCTCTATTTTTTTCTGACTGTCTGATAGCCAAGAGTGTCTGATAATCCAGACAACCTACCAAGTCCTGTTCAAACTGAATTAAGGGAATTTGCACTATGCACTCTCCGATACAGATTTTTGTTAACATATGGCGAGAATAAAAATGCAACATACAGAGATAATCTTTACAAAGAACTTGGAATAAATCCGTTCAGAAGCAATGCTAATAATAAGGCAAAATCTAGAATTGTCGGGAGGCTGCTATTTTTACATGAGGTAGAACTGTAAGTCTTTGATGAATGGTAAACATGATTTTTGCCATATAAATCCTGGCATTCTTCTGCAGAACATACTAATCCTTCCTAGTTTTAATAACTACTGAGCCTTGGCTTGTAAATCATGACATTTTTGTGACTATAGCAATAATGCCACTTAGTCACAGCTTCGAAAACTTTTCTCTCTACATTGCGACACTAATAATGGCTGTGTTTGAGCCCACACCTTTGTTCTGTAATGGTGACCGAGCAGAAGATGACACAATAGTGTCCTCATACTTAATAACAGCGTACTCTTGGTGGGTCTGCCTATCGAAACTGCTTACAACTTGAAGGTTGCGCTGGAGTATTGTCCACTGGTGGCCGCTGTGTTCCTAGACTTGTTTCAGCAGTCTTTTTGTTTTCAATTAGACCCACCGCTGACAGATTTTGACAATTTTTGTGTAGGTCAGATGGATTATGTGCATTATATCATGTGTCAAAGCTGTAATCTCCAGCTATGACCCCCTATAATCACTACAAGCGACACAGGTCACGGAGGGTTGCAGCAGAAGAAATGTAGAAACTGATGTGAATTAATGCTGGCAAGATGACAGGACGAGCCAAGTGAAAGTGGCCGAGCATCTCTTATGTGCTGTCAGCCTCAATGTATGTATCGTATATAGCTGTCAGTGGCAGTTTCCGAATGCAGATTTACTGCACCTTACAGTCACACAGCGTGCAATCACTTCTTACACAATATTTTTTCATTATTATCTCAATTTTAAAATGGTCAATTTTTATTCTCCAAATCAATTATATAACTGCAATATCTAGATACAGGAGCATTGTTCAAAAACCGAAAAGTTATATTTTGCGATCTCTAACAGAACAATGAAATGTATACTCATAGGAATACATAACGAAAGGATCGTACATGCTGGGATTTGAACATTTATTAATAAACATGTGCTTGGGGACTTGTAAGATGCTGGGTTATTTTCTTTCGTACCTTTGCACCTACCTGTCTAAGGGCTCATGCTCACTTGTGTGAAACACGGCCAAGTCTCGCATGGCAACACCCGGCTCTGCCACCGGCACTTGGGAGCAGAGCGTGCTGCTCCATGTATTGCTATGCGTCCGCACGCTCCGCTCTGGAGTGCCGGCGGCAGAGCCGGGTTTTAACATGCGAGACTCGGCCGTATTTCACACAAGTGAGTATGAGCCCTTAGTCATACTGTGGATTTTGCACTTGGTGGATTATTAATAAGCCAATGAGCCACATGTGTTATGTGTAACACAAGTGGGACACCCATGACTTAAACTATAGGGTAAATTTATTAGATGACATGCCTGTTTTCTGAAGTAGCAAAGTTATACATTGTAGCAAATACTGCTGTCATCACTTTTGAGAAAGTAACAACGAAAGATAAGTTGGTGTCGTCAGCTGGGATGAGGAAGAGTCACAGTTGATTGGTCAGATTTATCAATTTGCACCAGAAATTGGTGCAAATCACTGTCTACTAGACTTGAGTCCAGTCCTTCGTGGCTGCTGAGCCTGGGCAGTCTTACATTCTGCCACCAGCATCCTTAACTCAGTATCTTCAGCACCCCTTATGCCTACTATGCCATGCAATATCATGATGTTGTGTTAGGCTCTCATGCGAACTTATGATGTGGACCACATTTTTACTAGGAGCATCTATTTAACCAAAAAAATTGCATTCCAGTTGAATAGAATTTCAAATGGAGAGTATTAGTTTTTGTCCAACATCAATAGTGTGACCCTAAACAAAACTAGGATCTAATATAACAGATGAAACCTAAAGCTAGTAGCAAGTTTAACTCACTTACAATGCTACTCTGGGTATTCTGACTCCATAAACTGGTTGTGAGTGTAGGGAGCTTGACACACCGCTTCTACTGATATCTCTATGAGCCAGTACTTACACAAAGAGATTTCATCAGATAGCTTGATTCAACTACAGAGGCACGTATGGAGATTCCAGAGGAAGGTTTATTTTCAAGCTGAAATCTTGTAGGTATGCACAATTACAGAAGGTAATTAAAGACTATTCTGAACCAGAGAAGCAAGACATGAGCTTCTTAACATTGATAACATATAAAAAATGAGGAAGAAGGGAAGGGTTACTGACATCCGTGCTAGGAAGGAAGATAAGGAGAGAGGGAGAACATACTTCTAAAAGGCCAAACTTATTGCATAGAAAAACAACACCAACAATACAATTCAATTCCCAAGTCATAGGACAAGACACTGGGTAAAAGTTGCAGTTCCTGCCATTGCTCCTAAATAAGGCTGCCCATTCCCACCATACAGTTTTACTTTCTTGGTCCCTGCGTATTGGGATATCCTTGGGTGTTCTCTGGCAGGCCCATCCAGCAGCCCGCTAAGGTCCTGGCCATTTTGGGCTGGAAAAGTCATTGCTTTTACAGGACTATCACTATGAATGACATTTTATGAAATCTTATGTATGCGGTCTGGAAAATATCTGCAGAATAAATTAACCAGCTATGTGGATTTTAAATCCTCAACATGTCTATTTATTTTCTGATTTTTCAGCAGATTTCACTGTTTGTAAAAGCAACCTAAAGCTTATTCACGCTGCCCATACCACCGGCAGCTTGAATATTTACGTAAAACGCTCTGGCCGGGTCCATAGCCAGAAACAATATCTCTGATTGGTATTTTTTGAATTCTTATATCTTTAAAGCCACGTATACTGATCTACAGATGTATTGATCCACATCTTGTGTTAGGCCAGGTTTCTTCCCTGCTTTTTATAGTATTTTAATGTATTTCCAATAAACACTATTTTTTTATCTATTCATAGCACATGTCTATTTGTTAACCTTAGAATTTATGTTTCTTGGGTTGTGGTATTAAATCCAACATTTGTGTCTGACTGCACAAACGTTCTTCTAAATAAGTAGGCAATAATTCACATACACTCCAAAATCTTGCAGAAATCCTTCGCAGAAGAGTGGACGCTGTTGTATCTGCAAAGGGGAGAACAGTCCATATTAGTGCATATAGTTTTAGAATAGTATGTCATGAAGGTTCCTGTAGGTGTAATGTGTTGGTGTCCCCAACATGTTTGTCCATGCAAAATATGTGATGACACTGACACTATATCATATAACAAGCCTAATGTTATCAATCATCATATAACATGTATCCGGCAAGAATCCACTAAAAGCATTTCTTTATATCAGGCGGTTAAAATATATCCACCCCACGTGTTATGTGAACAGTAGCACACTACGCGTTTTGGATTATTTCTACGTCACTCCATCGTCAACCTAAATGTTAGATTGTAATCTTAAGAAAATTTTATTGTTTTAACCTTAATCTAATGCTTCACGGGACCAAAAAAACCTCACTATTGCAGAACCTCCTTTGAAAATCAAGATTGGATAATATCTTTGGTATTGGTCTACTTATATGTAGAAAATAAAGAAGAGCAAACGAGAACTGGAAAGTTCGGAGTCCGTAACAGACACCTAGTATCAGGTTACCGAACCAGAAAGACGGAACTTTTACTGTACGTACGTTTCCTGTTCCAGTTCCCCACTCTAATAAAGCTTGTTGAAAGGCTGCAGCCAATCAGCATACATGTCACGATCCATGTTTGGATCTGTGGCAGATCTGGTTTCCCTCAGATTTAAACCTTTTTTCCTTTTCTGGTCATTGGGGGTTAATGCAGTTTTCTCCCCCCGGTGGCCACTGGTGTTATTGCATTGCTGCTGGGTCAGCTGATGTTTGTGACCACTCCCACCATCCTTTATAAGGTCTACTGGTGCATCAGCTGACTGTTGGTTATACAGTTCCTTTCAGGAGACCAACCTCGCAGTAGCAGCTCCCTGGTGTCAGCCAAGTCTGGTGTTTGGAGCTCAGTTGCTGTACTATCTTTGTTGTGGAGGTTGCAGTGGCATGCACCAGCTAAGTTCTGAGTTTTGTAATTTGTAGTTTGTGCATTCACCTTTTGGTATCATGTTCCCCTCACTCTTATATTGTTTATTTGCTTTGTGGTGCTGTTTACACTGTTCACCCCCTGGAGTGGGGGTTGGGGGTTTAGTTCAGGGTTTAACAGAAGACAGGGACAGTTCAGTGACTTGGGCCTCCCTACCTTCAAGTGTACCCCCAAGTTAAGGAAAGACAGGGCTCCCCCTAGCCTGAGGGGCAGTTCAGGGGCCCAGATTCCTAATCTCCAGTCTTCCTATTTTTGTCTCGTGACAATGCATTTAGACTGTAGGCACTTCCTGAGCCATCACAGCCATGCTAAATTTTGGCATGGCTGTGATTTACCAGTACAGCACATGATCCAGTTTGTATAAAGGCCGGATCACAAGTGTCGCTGTCATTTTGTTCTCATTAGTGTAGGGATAGGAAGCAGCTGGAGTGAAGGACAGATTCTAACTGTGAACTCTGTCAAAAAAACTCTGTGTGCAACCACACTTTGCAACCCATATCTGTGCTCAGGGCCAGCTCCAGGTTTTCATTGGCCCTGGGCGAAAGAGTCTCTGTGGGCCCCTTTGACACATATTACAATTCATGATGCACAGATACGGCAGAGAAATATAGGTACAGTACAATGCCAAAGATTTCACTTACTTCTTACATTACTGTTGTGAATACTGTGGCAGAGCTCCCTCCTGTGGTCACAAGTGGTACTTCGGCTGATTCTCTCTCTGAGCCTCCGTTGGTGGAGGAAAGTGGTACTGCAGCTTCTGAGTTTCCTTCCTCAGGTGATGTGGTGAAGTCGTTAGGTGCTGCTCTATTTAACTCCACCTAGTGCTTTGATCCTGGCCTACAGTCAATGTTCTAGTATTGGACCTGTTTCCTCCTGGATCGTTCCTGTGGCCTGCTGCTCTGCATAGCTAAGTTCCGCTTTGCTATTTTGTTTGCTGTTTTTTTCTGTCCAGCTTGTCTATTTGTTTTTTCTTGCTTGCTGGAAGCTCTGGGACGCAGAGGGTGTACCTCCGTGCCGTTAGTTCGGTACGGAGGGTCTTTTTGCCCCCTTTGCGTGGTTTTTGTAGGGTTTTGTGTTGACCGCAAAGTTACCTTTCCTATCCTCGCTCTGTTCAGAAAGTCGGGCCTCACTTTGCTAAATCTATTTCATCTCTACGTTTGTCTTTTCATCTTAACTCACAGTCATTATATGTGGGGGCTGCCTTTTCCTTTGGGGTATTTCTCTGAGGCAAGGTAGGCTTATTTTCTATCTTCAGGCTAGCTAGTTTCTCAGGCTGTGCCGAGTTGCATAGGGAGCGTTAGGCGCAATCCACGGCTGCCTCTAGTGTGGTTGGAGAGGATTAGGGATTGCGGTCAGCAGAGTTCCCACGTCTCAGAGCTCGTTCTATGTTTTTGGGTTATTGTCAGGTCACTGTATGTGCTCTGACCTCTATGTCCATTGTGGTACTGAATTACCTTATCATAACAGTACTGGAGGCCCAAAGTACTAATGATTCTCAATAGAGGGAAAAAAGAAGTTCTGAGACCATTTTTTTTCTCTGCACTGTGTTTTGCCTTTTTTTTCCCCTAGACATTTGGGTGGTTCAGGACACAGGTGTGGACATGGACATTCAGGGTCTGTGCTCTTCAATGGATAATCTCGTTATAAATGTACAAAAGATTCAAGATTTGGTGGTTCAGAAGCCTATGTTAGAACCAAGAATTCCTATTCCTGATTTGTTTTATGGTGATAGAGCCAAGTTTGTGAATTTCAAAAATAATTGCAAACTGTTTCTGGCCTTGAAACCTCGCTCCTCTGGTGACCCAGTTCAACAAGTGAGAATTATTATTTCTTTTTTGCGTGGCGACCCTCAAGACTGGGCATTTTCCCTTGCGCCAGGAGATCCTGCATTAAGTAATATTGATGCGCTTTTCCTGGCGCTCGGATTGCTGTATGATGAGCCTAATTCAGTGGATCAGGCAGAGAAAAATTTGCTGGCTCTGTGTCAGGGTCAGGATGAGATAGAGGTATATTGTCAGAAATTTAGAAAGTGGTCCGTACTCACTCAATGGAATGAAGGTGCGCTCGCAGCTATTTTCAGAAAAGGTCTCTCTGAAGCCCTTAAGGATGTCATGGTGGGATTTCCTATGCCTGCTGGTCTGAATGAGTCTATGTCTTTGGCCATTCAGATCGGTCGACGCTTGCGTGAGCGTAAATCTGTGCACCATTTGGCGGTATTACCTGAGCTTAAACCTGAGCCTATGCAGTGCGATAGGACTTTGACCAGAGTTGAACGGCAAGAACACAGACGTCTGAATGGGCTGTGTTTCTACTGTGGTGATTCCACTCATGCTATCTCTGATTGTCCTAAGCGCACTAAGCGGTTCGCTAGGTTTGCCACCATTGGTACGGTACAGTCAAAATTTCTTCTGTCCGTTACCTTGATCTGCTCTTTGTCATCGTATTCTGTCATGGCATTTGTGAATTCAGGCGCTGCCCTGAATTTGATGGACTTGGAGTATGCTAGGCGTTGTGGGTTTTTCTTGGAGCCCTTGCAGTGTCCTATTCCATTGAGAGGAATTGATGCTACGCCTTTGGCCAAGAATAAGCCTCAATACTGGACCCAGCTGACCATGTGCATGGCTCCTGCACATCAGGAGGTTATTCGCTTTCTGGTGTTGCATAATCTGCATGATGTGGTCGTGTTGGGGTTGCCATGGCTACAAGTCCATAATCCAGTATTAGATTGGAAATCCATGTCTGTGTCCAGCTGGGGTTGTCAGGGGGTACATGGTGATGTCCCATTTCTGACTATTTCGTCATCCACCCCTTCTGAGGTTCCAGAGTTCTTGTCTGATTACCGGGATGTATTTGATGAGCCCAAGTCCGATACCCTACCTCCGCATAGGGATTGTGATTGTGCTATCGATTTGATTCCTGGTAGTAAATTCCCAAAAGGTCGACTGTTTAATTTATCTGTGCCTGAGCACGCCGCTATGCGGAGATATGTGAAGGAGTCGTTGGAGAAGGGGCATATTCGCCCGTCATCGTCGCCATTAGGAGCAGGGTTCTTTTTTGTAGCCAAGAAGGATGGTTCACTGAGACCTTGTATAGATTACCGCCTTCTAAATAAGATCACGGTTAAATTTCAGTACCCCTTGCCGTTGTTATCTGATTTGTTTGCTCGGATTAAGGGGGCTAGTTGGTTCACCAAGATAGATCTTCGTGGTGCGTATAATCTTGTGCGTATTAAGCGAGGCGATGAATGGAAAACTGCATTTAATACGCCCGAGGGCCATTTTGAGTATCTAGTAATGCCATTCGGACTTGCCAATGCTCCATCAGTGTTTCAGTCCTTTATGCATGACATCTTCCGAGAGTACCTGTATAAATTCCTGATTGTGTACTTGGATGACATTTTGATCTTCTCGGATGATTGGGAGTCTCATGTGAAGCAGGTCAGAACGGTGTTTCAGGTCCTGCGTGCTAATTCTTTGTTTGTGAAGGGATCAAAGTGTCTCTATATAAAAGGCAGTGAACCAACCTGCTGCTCGTGCTTCTCAACGCACGAGCAGCAGGTTGGTTCACTGCCTTTAGTGTTACTCCTTATTCTCATCCTTATTCTCTAGTACCATGTAAGAAATAATTCTGGCCTTACTTTTTATACACTATATATGGGACTTCCCGAAAATAGCGGTATATATACGGTTGTGTATAAATTGTATAGGGTTCCTCATGGTATTTACAGTATGGTACACTTTTTGTATGTACGCTCAGGCTTTGAACCTCCTTATGGATATATGATGCTTTGGAGCCTCACATTGGTGGTGTGGCTGTCTCTATGCTCTAGTAACTATTGATATTATTATCTAGTATAATCTGATTGTATATGGAGTAACCAGGTCACTTACTTGGATTCCCTATAAAGCATTTATCAATATATTTATATATATATATACATATACAGGTATCTGTTGTACAGCTCACCTGTTTAGTTTACTTGTGCGTGGCACTAGTGTTGCCTTTCTTTTATCTTTGCATTGTTCTTATTGTCGTTTGTATTTATGTATTTATATACTTTTTTAGAATTTTGTCTTCAATAAAATTGCTTATTTTAGCTCCTGTGTCCATCCTTTGTTGGTTTTCTTATATACATATTATGGCGGAGTATTTATATTGATTGCCCCCCTTGTAGGTTTATAGATCCTTTTGGTGGCCATCTCTGTCGCGGGATGTGCTTACTTTTGTGCAGTCCTGTGGGATTTGTGCTTGGGCTAAGCCCTGCTGTTCTCGTGCCAGTGGGTTGCTTTTGCCCTTGCCGGTCCCGAAGAGGCCTTGGACACATATCTCTATGGATTTTATTTCAGATCTTCCTGTCTCTCAAAAGATGTCAGTCATTTGGGTGGTCTGTGATCGCTTCTCTAAGATGGTCCATTTGGTACCCTTGTCTAAATTACCTTCCTCCTCTGATTTGGTGCCATTGTTCTTCCAGCATGTGGTTCGTTTACATGGCATTCCAGAGAATATCGTTTCTGACAGAGGTTCCCAGTTTGTTTCGAGGTTTTGGCGAGCCTTTTGTGGTAGGATGGGCATTGACTTGTCTTTTTCCTCGGCTTTCCATCCTCAGACTAATGGCCAGACCGAACGAACCAATCAGACCTTGGAAACATATCTGAGATGCTTTGTTTCTGCTGATCAGGATGACTGGGTGTCCTTTTTGCCTTTGGCTGAGTTCGCCCTTAATAATCGGGCCAGCTCGGCTAGTGGACAATTTGACCTTGTCCCAGGAGAAGGCTCAACGTTTCGCTAATTGCAGACGCTGTGTGGGTCCCCGACTTCGTGTTGGGGATTTGGTTTGGTTATCTTCTCGTCATATTCCTATGAAGGTTTCCTCTCCTAAGTTTAAACCTCGTTTCATTGGTCCGTATAGGATTTCTGAGGTTCTTAATCCTGTGTCTTTTTGTCTGACCCTTCCAGATTCTTTTTCCATACATAATGTATTCCATAGGTCATTGTTGCGGAGATACGTGGCACCTATGGTTCCATCTGTTGATCCTCCTGCCCCGGTTTTGGTGGAGGGGGAGTTGGAGTATATTGTGGAGAAGATTTTGGATTCTCGTGTTTCAAGACGGAAACTCCAGTATCTGGTTAAGTGGAAGGGTTATGCTCAGGAAGATAATTCCTGGGTCTTTGCCTCTGATGTCCATGCTCCCGATCTTGTTCGTGCCTTTCATATGGCTCATCCTGGTCGTCCTGGGGGCTCTGGTGAGGGTTCGGTGACCCCTCCTCAAGGGGGGGTACTGTTGTGAATTCTGTGGCAGAGCTCCCTCCTGTGGTCACAAGTGGTACTTCGGCTGATTGTCTCTGTGAGCTTCCGTTGGTGGAGGAAAGTGGTACTGCGGCTTCTGAGTTTCCTTCCTCAGGTGATGTGGTGAAGTCGTTAGGTGCTGCTCTATTTAACTCCACCTAGTGCTTTGATCCTGGCCTCCAGTCAATGTTCTAGTATTGGACCTGTTTCCTCCTGGATCGTTCCTGTGGCCTGCTGCTCTGCATAGCTAAGTTCCGCTTTGCTATTTTGTTTGCTGTTTTTTTCTGTCCAGCCTGTCTATTTGTTTTTTCTTGCTTGCTGGAAGCTCTGGGACGCAGAGGGTGTACCTCCGTGCCGTTAGTTCGGTACGGAGGGTCTTTTTGCCCCCTTTGCGTGGTTTTTGTAGGGTTTTGTGTTGACCGCAAAGTTACCTTTCCTATCCTCGCTCTGTTCAGAAAGTCGGGCCTCACTTTGCTAAATCTATTTCATCTCTATGTTTGTCTTTTCATCTTAACTCACAGTCATTATATGTGGGGGCTGCCTTTTCCTTTGGGGTATTTCTCTGAGGCAAGGTAGGCTTATTTTCTATCTTCAGGCTAGCTAGTTTCTCAGGCTGTGCCGAGTTGCATAGGGAGCGTTAGGCGCAATCCACGGCTGCCTCTAGTGTGGTTGGAGAGGATTAGGGATTGCGGTCAGCAGAGTTCCCACGTCTCAGAGCTTGTTCTATGTTTTTGGGTTATTGTCAGGTCACTGTATGTGCTCTGACCTCTATGTCCATTGTGGTACTGAATTACCTTATCATAACACATTACATGATATCGGACAGTATAGTCCTCCATACAGTATTATGAACACCACATAGCGCTTAATATAGAATATTGAGCCCTATATATTGCTCCATACAGTATTATGGGCACCACATAGCTCTCCATACAGAATAATGAGCCCCATATATTGCTCCATACAGTATTATGAGCACCACATAGTGCTCCATACAGAATGATGAGCCCCATATATTGCTCCATACAGAATAAAGAGCCCCATATATTGCTCCATACAGTATAACGAGCCCCATATAATGCTCCATACGGTATAATGAGCCCAATATAATGTTCCATACAGGATATGATGGGCCCCATATATTGCTCCAGACAGAATGAGCCCAATATAATGCTACATACAGAGTAAGCCCCATATAATGCTCCATACAGTATATAATGGGCACCATATAATGTTCCAGTATATGATGGGTCCCATATATTGCTCCAAACAGAATGGGCCCCGTATAATGCTACATACAATATATAATAGGCCCCATATATTGCTCTAAACAGAATGGGCCCCATATAATGTTCCATATATAATTGGCCCTATAAGATGCTCCATATGTAATTGGCCCCATATACTGCTCCATATATAATTGGCCCCATATACTGCTCCATATATATTTGGCCCCATATACTGCTCCATATATGATTGGCTCCATATACTGCTCCATATACAATTGGCCCCATATATTGTTCCAAACATTAAAAAAAAATGTAAAAAATGAAATACCTCTCCTTGCTGGCCGCTGCTCTGCTCTGGACTCCTTGACGTCTTCCTGCTTTCTGCACTGTGACTGTTCAGGCCAAGGGCGCACACTAATCACATCATCGCGCCCTTTGACCTGAACGTCACAGTTAGAGGACGGAAGACGCTGCAGAGCAGGAACAGGGAGAGGTGAGTATCGCAAGTGCCAGGGCCCAGAGCAAGTGGCGAGAGGGACCACTCGTGGGCGCCGACACTGGCATAGGCAATGGGCCCCCATAGCATGCCTGCTCATGGCCCCAGTACTTGCCTGGGTGCTGATTCCGGTTCTGTCTGTGCTAGTACTGTGACAAAAGCCATTGTGTACTCTGCAAACCCATCTATGAGAGTACTGTGTGGGGAGTTTCTACTATTTAGGTACATCAGGGGCTCTGCAAACGTATCGTGACGCCCACAGACCATTCCATTAAAGTCTGCATTCCAAAACGCTACTTCTTCCCTTCTGAGCCCCGACGTGTGCCCAAACAGTAGTTTTCTCCAACATTTGGGGCATCAGCATACTCAGGGCAAATTGGACCACAACTTTTGTTGTCCAATTTCTCCTGTTACACTTGGGAAAATACAAAACTGGGGGTTAAAAAGTCATTTTTGCGGAAAAAAAAGATTTTTCAATTTTCTCAGCTCTACATTATAAACTTTAGTGAAGCAACTGGGGGTTCAAAGTGCACACCACACATCTAGATAAGTTCCTTAGGTGGTCTAGTTTCCAAAATGGGGTTGTTTGTGGGGGGGTTCCACTGTTTAGGCACATCAGGGGCTCTCCAAACGCGACATGGCGTCTGATCTCAATTTCAGCCAAATCTGCGTTGAAAAAGTCAAATGGTGCTCCTTCCCTTCCGAGCTCTGCCATGCGCCCAAACAGTGGTTTACCCCCACATATGGGCTATCAGCATACTCATGACAAATTTCACAACCAATAGGTCCTGGAAACGAGAAACGCCTTACCGTGGCTTCCAGGTACACATGAATTGGCCAATTTAAGCGCTAAGCTTTCTCAATTTTTCATATTTCTAGTGCAGTAATGCAATTCAATTTTCATATTTCATGTTTGTAAGCTATGGTGCTACAGAGTGCTGCCTTGTCTAGTACTGTGCCTTTAAGCAGCACTGTGTACTCTGTAACTCTGCCTGTGGAGGTACTGTGCCCCATTGTTTTGATGTGAAATTTTTAATCAGCTTTCTCAGAGAAATGTAGAAACATGCTCTGTATGTGAAATGTGTAAGCTGCTAATGTAGGGTTACTCTGCCTCATGGTCTGTGGTTGAATTTTTTTACAAGATTCTGTAGGTGTACTGTGCCCAATGCTCTGTGGGTGAAATTTGTAAGCTGCTTCTGTCGGGGTAGCCTGCTTCATGCTCTGTGGGTGAAATGTTTAACTGGACTGGCAGTAGTAAGCCTGTGTCTCAGGGCACTGTTAAACTCTTTATGTTATTCACTTATGTCCTATTTTACCATGATTGCTATGGTGACAGAAAAACATTAAGTAATTTTCCTATTCACATTTGATTGAAGGGTAATTGTCCTGCGCTTACCCCCATTTAGCTTCACTTTGCAGCCCCCTATCCCTAACTATAACCATTTTACAGCCATTTAAAAGCACTGAAGTTTGGGTCCCCATTGACTTCTATTGGGTTTGGGTCCAAGGTCAAGTTCGGACCACAACCAAACTTTTTACTCTATATTCAGCGAATCTGAACATCCACGGGTTCGCTCATCACTAGTAGTAAGAGAAAAACAGATAGCTCAGCTCAGCAATAATCAAGATCCAACTGAAATGAAATTAAAATATGGAATAAATAAAATTGTGCTACAGATGTAGAGCTCAGAAGCTTCAAAGTCACTTGTCAGGTTAGTTGAAATCTCTAGCACCAAAGCTGATGGTTTGGAACACAGTTTAATGAATACTTATTATCTCATCTAAGGATTCAGAGAAGCAAGTGAAGAGCAATTACAAGTAGGAAACATGCAGATATGCTGAGCAGCCGTGATGAAAGGCTTACTATTGCACTCACAAACGCATCTTTATTAGAGAGGAAAAGAGCAGTAGATGGTTGTCTGATGACCCATAATGCTGGGCATGGCATTTATAGAAATGCACTCTTCTAGTATGTTTCAGGCTTAATTTGGAATTAGTAGATTAGGAGTATATATTATTATCACGCTGTCATAGACTTCTCAACTAATACATTCATAGATATCATATTAGCTACAAAACTCCACACAACTGAATGCTAAAGGTGGCCATACAATTTAAGTATTTGTTAGCGGTATTGACTCCTCCATACATGTGAATTAATGGCTTGACCATGCGTTTAGGTGTTTCAATAGGGACAGGAGAGTAAGCTGCTGTCTGATACATTTTGGGGTGGACTTATCAACATCTTTCAAAATGCAGCTGCAAGGTTGGCCAGTCCTTCAACTTGGTTCCTGCTTCTGGTTTTTCAGCAAATAACTGATTTTGGTGGGATGTACAATAACAAATTATATTGTTGCACCGTGTTAGCCAGAAAATTGGTGTAAATACTTTTAAGCCCAACGATGACAAAAGTATTCTCGGAGAGATATCTTTATTGGCTGACCAGAAAAAAATATATCTTTGCAAGCTTTCAGAGCACAGAGGCTCCTTCTTCAGGCAGGATTACAACTGCCTGAAGAAGGAGCCTCTGTACTCTGAAGGCTTGCAAACATATATTTTTTTCTGGTTAGCCAATATAGGTATCACTCCGAGAATACTTTTGTCATCGTTGGGCATAAAAGTATTTACACCAATTTTTCTGGGGAAACTCAAAGCCAGCCAGGTATTTACACTGCGGGGAGGGTGTAGTATTAAGTTGGGGGTCACACTTTGAGTGCAAAGCGAGAAACTCGCACAAGTCTCTCGCATCAATACCCGGCACTGCAGTTGGCACTCGGGACTTGAGTGCGCGGCTGCATAGAAATGCATGCAGCTGAACTCTCTGGTCCCGAGTGCCCGGGTATTGAGGCGAGAGACTCGTGCGAGTTTCTCACATTGCACTCGCAAGTGTGACCCAACCTTACATGCTGTCTCAAGTCTGCTGAAAAGAAGAAATTCTAGCAGGACTTCCCTCTGTGTTGGCTCATAGAGAGAAATCCTAAATGATGGCATATGAAGAAGTGAAAGGGGTTGTTTCATGAAAACACCTAGGACAAAAGATGAATTCATGAGGCAAATATTTTATTTGAATATATTGAATCAAATCATACAAATTGATATTTTTCCGAGCTAATCATCACTCCCTCTAATATATGTTTTCCTTACACACTGGGGCATAGGAGAACTGACAGAGGTACTTTAAACCCCTTAATGACAGCCAATACGTCTTTTAACTGACCTGAGATATAAGAGAATAGCCTTATATACAGGTGACAATCCAGCATCTGTTGGCTGTGCACTATAGCTGACAACTTGCTGCATCAGCCACGATCAGTGTTTGCACCGTCCAAATCTGTTTAACCCCTTAGATGCTGCTGTAAATAGTGACTACATCATTATAAATGGTTAACAGACTGTGGGGGCTTCCTCTTTATCCCAATTGGTGTCCTCAGATCATGATTTTGTTGTCCTGATGTTTGCCATGGCAATTCATGACCAAATAGCGGCCTTAGAGTCTGGCGGCTGTAGTAATCTGTTCAGAAGTTAGAGGCATTTAGGTGGTAGAAATGCACGTTTTCATTTCTGTCATGCCACTTTGCATTAATTCCTGAAAATAACCTGAAGAGTTAATAAACTATCTTACAGCAGTTTTCAATATGTCAGGGGGTACTGTTTTTAAAATGGTATAACTTTGGGGGGGGTTTGCCAATATAAAGGACCCCTAAAGTCACTTCAAACATGGATAGGTCTCTAAAAAATATATATTTTGTAAATTTCCTTGAAAAAATGAAAAATTACTGCTGCATTATTAAACCTCCTATAATGCTAACAAAATAAAATAACATTTTACAAATGGTGCTGATGTAAAGCCGACATGTGGGAAATGTTATTTATTAATGTTTTGCTGTGGTATGACTATCTGGATTAAAGGGATAATCATTCAAAGTTTGAAAATTGCTAATTTTTTTAAATTTTTCTCAAATTTCTGATATTTTTTATAAATAAACACAAAACATATCGACCAAAATTTACCATTATCATAAAGTATAATGTGCCACGAAAAAACAGTATCAAAATCACTGGGATTTGTTGAAGCGTTCCAGAGTTATTACCACATAAAGTGACACTGGTCAGATTTCAAAAATTTGGCTCCGTCACTAATT
This sequence comes from Ranitomeya imitator, assembly GCF_032444005.1. Lineage (NCBI taxonomy): Eukaryota > Metazoa > Chordata > Amphibia > Anura > Dendrobatidae > Ranitomeya > Ranitomeya imitator. Next base: position 733,848,659 of record NC_091284.1, on the reverse strand, counting down.
AAGGTCCATTACTTGCTTTTAGAGTTCATTGAATCTTTCGATAATCAAATTCAGCTGGTCCAATGAATTAAAATTTTGTTTTGAGGGAAACTGATTTGTTACAAATCACAATACTACAAATCCTACAATTGCACTGAAAAGATGTGTGCAACATTTTGTTTCCTAGAAGTGTATCCAAACTCTTTCAAGCTCTTTAATCCCTTAAAGGGAAGGTACCGCGTTTGTAGATCATTAATTAATCAATGTAATGTAGCATAACATGCTGTTATAACCCAGATATGAATGCATGTAAAACAGATTCCGTGTGTTATATGAGTAGAAAGAATGCACTGGGGGCTGACATCTTGGTTTTGCAGCAGTAGCAGGTCACTATCAGTGTCAGATTACGGCACCCCATGGACATAGGAGATAATAGACCGGCTCGGACCCTATCTGTAACATTGCAGCAGCATTAGCAGTGAGCTGGGCACGCCTCTGTGGGCTGCACAACTCACTGCTGTAGGTGTGACTAGCTGCCATTTTATTAGAGCCCTGTGCTCTCTGCCGAGCTCCACTTGCTCTCTATCGCAGGAGAGAAGAAGCCCTCACTGCTCCTCTGTACTCCAGGCACTGCAGGTTCTGGGCAGACATCCTCTGCTCTCACACTCTGCCGTGTGCTTCCCTCTGCTCTGTCTCCGCCTCCCCACTTGCACAGAGTCCCAGTGATCTCCGGTAAACTGCACTCTCCCCCTGTGTCGCTCTCCCTCTCTGTGCGGCGTGTTGGGGTCTCTGTGCAGCGTGGGGGGTCTCTGTGCGGCGTGGGGGGGGTCTCTGTGCAGCGTGGGGGGTCTCTGTGCGGCATGGGGGGGTCTCTGTGCGGCGTGGGGGGGTCTCTGTGCGGCGTGGGGGGGTCTCTGTGCGGCATGGGGGGGTCTCTGTGCGGCGTGGGGGGGTCTCTGTGCGGCATGGGGGGGTCTCTGTGCAGCGTGGGGGGTCTCTGTGCGGCGTGGGGGGGTCTCTGTGCGGCGTGGGGGGATCTCTGTGCGGCGTGGGGGGGTCTCTGTGCGGCGTGGGGGGTCTCTGTGCGGCGTGGGGGGATCTCTGTGCGGCGTGGGGGTGTCTCTGTGCAGCGTGGGGGGATCTCTGTGCGGCGTGGGGGGGTCTCTGTGCAGCGTGGGGGGGTCTCTGTGCAGCGTGGGGGGATCTCTGTGCGGCGTGGGGGGGTCTCTGTGCGGCGTGGAGGGGTCTCTGTGCGGCGTGGGGGGATCTCTGTGCGGCGTGGGGGGTCTCTGTGCGGCGTGGGGGGATCTCTGTGCGGCGTGGGGAGGTCTCTGCGGCGTGGAGGGGTCTCTGTGCGGCGTGGGGGGATCTCTGTGCGGCGTGGGGGTGTCTCTGTGCGGCGTGGGGGGATCTCTGTGCGGCGTGGGGGTGTCTCTGTGCGGCGTGGGGGGATCTCTGTGCGGCGTGGGGGGGTCTCTGTGCGGCGTGGGGGGATCTCTGTGCGGCGTGGGGGATCTCTGTGCGGCGTGGGGGGGTCTCTGTGCGGCGTGGGGGGGTCTCTGTGCGTTGTGGGGGGTCTCTGTGCGGCGTGGGGGGTCTCTGTGCGGCGTGGGAGGGTCTCTGTGCGGCGTGGGAGGGTCTCTGTGCGGCGTGGGGGGGTCTCTGTGCGGAGTGGGGGGTCTCTGTGCGGCGTGGGGGGGTCTCTGTGCGGCGTGGGGGGGTCTCTGTGCGGCGTGGAGGGGTCTCTGTGCGGCGTGGGGGGATCTCTGTGCGGCGTGGGGGTGTCTCTGTGCGGCGTGGGGGGATCTCTGTGCGGCGTGGGGGTGTCTCTGTGCGGCGTGGGGGGATCTCTGTGCGGCGTGGGGGGGTCTCTGTGCGGCGTGGGGGGATCTCTGTGCGGCGTGGGGGGATCTCTGTGCGGCGTGGGGGGGTCTCTGTGCGGCGTGGGGGGGTCTCTGTGCGTTGTGGGGGGTCTCTGTGCGGCGTGGGGGGTCTCTGTGCGGCGTGGGAGGGTCTCTGTGCGGCGTGGGAGGGTCTCTGTGCGGCGTGGGAGGGTCTCTGTGCGGCGTGGGGGGGTCTCTGTGCGGAGTGGGGGGTCTCTGTGCGGCGTGGGGGGGTCTCTGTGCGGCGTGGGGGGGTCTCTGTGTGGCGTGGGGGGGTCTCTGTGCGGCGTGGGGGGATCTCTGTGCGGCGTGGGGGTGTCTCTGTGCGGCGTGGGGGGATCTCTGTGCGGCGTGGGGGTGTCTCTGTGCGGCGTGGGGGGATCTCTGTGCGGCGTGGGGGGGTCTCTGTGCGGCGTGGGGGGATCTCTGTGCGGCGTGGGGGGATCTCTGTGCGGCGTGGGGGATCTCTGTGCGGCGTGGGGGGGTCTCTGTGCGGCGTGGGGGGGTCTCTGTGCGTTGTGGGGGGTCTCTGTGCGGCGTGGGGGGTCTCTGTGCGGCGTGGGAGGGTCTCTGTGCGGCGTGGGAGGGTCTCTGTGCGGCGTGGGGGGGTCTCTGTGCGGAGTGGGGGGTCTCTGTGCGGCATGGGGGGGTCTCTGTGCGGCGTGGGGGGGTCTCTGTGCGGCGTGGGGGGGTCTCTGTGCGGCGTGGGGGGGTCTCTGTGCGGCGTGGGGGGTCTCTGTGTGGCGTGGGGGGTCTCTGTGCGGCGTGGGGGGTCTCTGTGCGGCGTGGGGGGGTCTCTGTGCGTTGTGGGGGGTCTCTGTGCGGCGTGGGGGGTCTCTGTGCGGCGTGGGAGGGTCTCTGTGCGGCGTGGGGGGGTCTCTGTGCGGCGTGGGAGGGTCTCTGTGCGGCGTGGGGGGGTCTCTGTGCGGAGTGGGGGGTCTCTGTGCGGCGTGGGGGGGGTCTCTGTGCGTCGTGGGGGGTCTCTGTGCGGCGTGGGGGGTCTCTGTGCGGCGTGGGGGGGTCTCTGTGCGGCGTGGGGGGGTCTCTGTGCGGCGTGGGAGGGTCTCTGTGCGGCGTGGGGGGGTCTCTGTGCGGAGTGGGGGGTCTCTGTGCGGCATGGGGGGGTCTCTGTGCGTCGTGGGGGATCTCTGTGCGGCGTGGGGGGGGGCTCTATGCGTGTATGCAAGCATCGTCCGATGGGACTACAAGTCCATGCACACCACATGTCTTCACTCTTCTTGGGTCCAGATGATGCTGAGCCCACTGTGTTCTGCTCCTCTGTAAACAAGCTGTGCCTCTGATGCAGTAACTGCTGGTGATAGCAGGTCACAGGGCAGTCACACACAAAATGGCTCTGCCCTGTGATGCTGCTCTTCATTCTTACTGTTGGGGCAGTAACTGCTGACATCACCATTTCCCTCCCCTTTTGGGTGGTCTAATATCCCTGGGGCAGAGCTGCTAAATCTTACTATAGCTGCTTGAGGTCTAAAACGGAAAATGCTCCCCCTAGTGGTAAATATGTATATTTGTAGAAAAATATATAATATTTTTCATATAGAAATGTTTGCAAACAGTGCAAACATTGCATTAATACATTTTAATTACTATTTTAGGCTTAATTTCACAAAAAAACAAAATACAAGAAAACTGGTGGCACCTTCCCTTTAAGGACCAGGGGTATTTACATTTTTTGCGTTTCAGTTTTTTGCTCCTGTTTTTCCCACGGCCATAACTTTTTTATTTTTCCGTCAATATGGCCATGTGAGGGCTTGTTTTTTGCATGACAAGTTGTACTTTTGAATAGCACCATTGATTTCACAATATCATGTACTGGAAAACGGGAATAAAAATCCAAATGCGGTGAAATTGTAAAAAAAGTGCAATTCCACAATTGTTTTTTGGATTCTTTTTAGTATGTTCACTAAATGCTAAAATTGACCTGCCATTATGATTCTCTGTGTCATTATGAGTTAACAGTCTTCAAACATGTCTAGGTTCTTTTTTATTCAAGTGATGAAAAAAAATTCCAAAGTTTGCAAAAAAAAAAAAAGTTCCCATATTCCGAGACCCGTAGCATCTCCATTTTTTGGGATCTGGGGCCGGGTGAGGACTTATTTTTTGCGCGCTGATCTGATGTTTTTGTTGTTTCCATTTTAGTGTGTATAAGATGTTTTTATCACCCGTTATTGCATTTTATTGCGATGTTGCATTGACCAAAAAAATGTATTTTTGGTGTTTTGATTTTTTTCTCGCTACAGTGTTTACCAATTGGATCAGTTCTTTTTATATATTGATAAATCGGGTGATTCTGAACATGGCAATACCAAAGATGTGTATATTTGATTTTTTTTATTGTTTTATTTTGAATGGGGCGAATGGGGGGTGATTTGAACTTTCATTTTTTCATTTTTTAAATATTTTTAAAAACTTTTTTTTAACTTTTCACTTGCTTCAATAGTCCCCATGGGAGACTAGAAGATGCCATAACCTGAACACTTGTGCTACATAGAGTTTGACAGTGACATTTAACATGTTAACAGCCGACGCTGTTAAGGTCACATTTCAGCTGATCAGATCACCTGTCATGTGCCAAAAAATGTGCAGGTTCATCGCCGGAGCCCACACCAAAAAGGGGGATGTGTCCAATGACGGACTCTGCCCGTCATTGCATGTTAAGGGGTTAAAGGGAACTTGTCATGTCCTTTGTAGCATTTAAACTGTCCCAAGTGTGTTGTTAGTGATGCTATGTGATTCACTGACATGTTTTTTTCCTTAAAAATGGCCGTCTAATCATGTGCAAAAAGCACTGTATATAGTTAGATCATGTCTGCTCATTTAGTCATAAGGGTGTGCTTTATTTTATTCAGTCATGTTTCCCGCCACCCATGCAATTTGAATGATGTTCCCGCGGTTGTGCTGACATCACTCAAATCTGCCTTTAAAAATCCCACTCCTCATCATGGCACATCCCTGATCAACACTGCGCAAGCACGGGATTTTTAATGGCCGATTTGAGTGAAGTGGGCGCAACCTCAGGAACATCGTTTAAATTGCGTGGAAGGTGCCGACCGTGACTAAACGAACTTAAGCTCACCCCTATGACTAAATGAGCAAGGACAATCTAACTATATAAAGTGCTTTTTGCACATGATGCGACCGCCATTTTTAAGGAAAAAAACATATTAGTAATGCACATTGCATCTCTCTCTAACAACGCACTTGGAGCAGTTTACAAGCTGAAAAGGACATGATAAGTTCCCTTTAACATGAGCACAGCGTTAGTAAGGTCAAGGTGACCTCAACATAGAAACAGATTTTATTTCAGAAGTGACCAACAGCTCATTTAATAACACAACACATTAAATTAAATTTTCATGTTTTTGAAATAAAAAAATGGTCTAAAAATTATCTCTCGTAGTGATATGTGGTCAGGCAGACCTTTCTGTGTGGAACAAACTGATGATATCGCTGTCAATGTATATAGTGCAGTGCCTGAGATGAGCGATGTGGCATATATTTCTCAACTCTTTCTACTTCCTCACCGCTAATACACTGCTCAAATAAATAAAGGGAACACAACAGAATATAACTCCAAGTAAATCAAACTTCTGTGAAATCAAACTGTCCACTTAGGAAGCAATACTGATTGATAATCAATTTCACATGCTGTTGTGCAAATGGAATAGACAACAGATGGAAATTATTGGCAATTATCAAGACACACTCAATAAAGGAGTGGTTCTGCAGGTGGGGACCACAGACCACATCTCAGTACCAATGCTTTCTGGCTGATGTTTTGGTCACTTTTGAGTGTTGGTTATGCTTTCACACTCGTGGTAGCATGAGACGGACTCAAAAACCCATACAAGTAACTCAGGTAGTGCAGCTCATCCAGGATGGCACATAAATGTGAGCTGTGGCAAGAAGGTTTGCTGTCTGTCAGCATAGTGTCCAGAGGCTGGAGGCACTACCAGGAGACAGGCCAGTACACCGGGAGACATGGAGGGGGCCTTAGGAGGGTAACAACCCAGCAGCAGGACCGCTACCTCAGCCTTTGTGCAAGGATAAACAGGAGGAGCACTGCCAGAGCCCTGCAAAATGACCTCCAGCAGGCCACAAATGTGCATGTGTCTGCCCAAATGGTTACTAACCGACTCCATGAGGATGGTCTGAGTGCCCGACATCCACAGATGGGGATTGTGCTCACAGCCCAACACCGTGCAGGATGCTTGGCATTTGCCATAGAACACCAGGATTGGCAAATTCACCACTTGCGCCCTGTGCTCTTCACAGATGAAAGCAGGTTCACACGGAGCACATATGACAGACGTGACAGAGTCTGGAGATGCCGTGGAGAGCAATCTGCTGCCTGCAACATCCTTCAGCATGACCAGTTTGGCAGTGAGTCAGTAATGGTGTGGGGTGGCATTTCTTTGGAGGGCCACACAGCCCTCCATGAGCTCGACAGAGGTAGCCTGACTGGCATTAGATACCAAGATAAGATCCTCAGACCCCTTGTGAGACCATATGCTGGTGCGGTTGGCCCTGGGTTTCTCCTAATGCAGGACAATGCCAGACCTCATATGGCTGGAGTATGTTAGCAGTTCCTGCAAGATGAAGGCATTGAAGCTATGGACTGGCCCGCCCGTTCCCCAGACCTGAATCCGATTAAACACATCTGGGACATCATGTCTCGCACCATCCACCAACGTCACGTTGCACCACAGACTGTCCAGGAGTTGGCAGATGCTTTAGTCCAGGTCTGGGAGGAGATCCTCAGGAGAACATCCGCCGCCTTATAAGGAGCATGCCCAGGTGTTGTAGGGAGGTCATACAGGCACGTGGAGGCCACACATACTACTGAGTATCATTTCTACTGAAGTTGGATCAGCTGTAACTTCATTTTTCACTTTGATTTTGAGCATCATTCCAACTCCAGACCTCTGTGGGATATTGGTTGTGATTTACATTGATAATTTTTAGGTTTTATTGTTCTCAACACATTCCACTATGTAATGAATAAAGATTTAGAACTGGAATATTTGATTCAGTGATATCTAGGATGTGGGATTTTAGTGTTACCTTTATTTTTTTTGAGCAGTGTATGTTTGCAGGAGACACATTTTGACCCCTATTTGGTAGTACTATTTTTTACTAGTTGCAATGGTTGAGCTTTTTCTGCTGCTAGTGATTCCCACATTCTTATCCATGATATGTTTTATTTTTTCGTTTCGTCCATTACCACTTTTGATACATTAATAATTAGTTTTTGACGATCTTTTTAACCTCAATTATTCAACCTTTGTCTATTAAATACATAACAAGAAATGCTAGGTGGGATGCTTGTGAGAAAGTTGTGCAAAAATAGACATGTACAGTTAAATCTCTACATAAAAAATAGTTTTATTTTTTTTTTAAATAAAATTCAACACCATTCCAAAAAAAGTTAAGATAAAAATGTTGGATATTTACACATTCAAAAAGTTAGAACCTACAACTGGGTGCTGTATTAGCGTGGTGAGTATGGATGGAAAAATTGACTATTAAAACGTGCAAAAAAAACGTTTGCAATAAACATGCTTTGGGACGTGGACATTGCAGTTAAATGACAGGATTTCAAAGAATTTTCTTTTTTCTATTAAAAAAAAAAATTCCAACCTTCACAAAAAGGATTGTGCATGAAAAGAAGAAACAGAGTGCCATTGTTTGTGACTAGCATACATACCATCTCTGACTGTCAGTCATTTTAGATATTTTGTTTTTTGGCTGGCTGTGCTTTCTAGTACAGTAACCCCTTACTGACAGATGATGTACAGTTACGTCATATGCCGACTTCTTGCCGTTGTTGCAAGCTCAGGAACTGAGCCCTTAACTTTATCGGCAGATGATGGCTGTGATTTTCATCCATCATCTACCTCTAACAGTCGCTCGTGGCTGTTATCCTGTTAAATGCTACTGTCAGTGTCTGATAGCGGGATCTACAGTGCGCTGGATGGGTGGCGAGTCATTCCATGCGCCCATAGGTGCCTCATGATACAGTCATGAGTTGCCATTACAGTGAGGAGTCTGCTAAAGACCCCTGTTCCTGTAATGACGACTCTTCTGTGAATGCCACCTTCTGGCTCATGTTCATAATAGACCATCATTTTTGCTATATAGAGCAGTGCTGTGGCGTTACTATGTATCTCACAATTGAGAGGTGATCGCAGGTTCAAGTTCCCCAAGCAAATTAAAAAGCACAGGAAAAAGTAAAAAAAGGTTTTAAAAATATAAGAATAAAAAAATATAAAACAATTTTTGCTCCAGTACAAATAAATAAAAAAAGTAAAACATACAGTCCAGTCTATACGAATGTAAAATTAACTAACAGAATCAGTAAATGGCTTTATAAGAAAAAAATCGAAACCCTCAAATTACATTTTTTTTTTACTTGGATTTATTTTTCAATTTTTGCAGTACATCACATAATAAGATGAACAGTGTCACTAAAATACAAATTGCCCCGCAAAAAGCAAGCCATCATGTGGCTATTTCATCTGAAAAATAAAAAAGTTATGGCTCTTGGAAGAAGAGGAATTAAAAAACACAAAAAAGGGAAATACCATATCTGGAAGGGCTTAAGAATAAAGAACAAAATATGTGTAATTGCAATTCAACTGCAGCAGGACAGATGGCAGCTACACCACTGATCAATAACACTAAGGCTACTTTCACACTAGCGTCGTACGACGCACGTCGCAATGTGACGTTGCGACGTACCGACGCATACTGTGAAAGCGCCGCACAATGGGGGCAGCGGATGCAGTTTTTCAACGCATCCGCTGCCCCATTGTGAGTTGCGGGGAGGAGGGGGCCGACACAATGCACCAAAAAACGTTACATGCAACGTTTTTTGGTGCCGACGGTCCGCCACAACGCAATGCGTCGCTAATACAAGCCTATGGAGAAAAAACGCATCCTGCAGACAACTTTGCAGGCTCCGTTTTTTCTGGAAAACGACGCATTGCGACGTGCGTCGTACGACCCTAGTGTGAAAGTAGCCTAAGTATGCCACTGCTGCTGGCACCTCTCCTATCTCTCTCTCTCCCTATCAGGTGAATCTCTGTATTATACACAGGCAACTATACTCGTCTTCTTCAGTGCTGCCGCTGTAGAACACAATACTATCTGTAGTATTTGTCACATTTTTTACAGCTTTCTATTTCGATCTTTATTGCTGAGCTGTGAGCTTTGGCATCCTCTTATTGTCCAAAATGATTCTTAAATGGCTGCTGCATTCCCTGCCTTGGCTTTTATACAAACTATGGTATTCCCTTCAATTTGGCTGTACTAATCTATGAGATGTGATAGCTGCAAGATACTATGGCGAAGCCCTCACGCTTGTGTCTGAAATCATGTGAGCCTTCTGTGGCCATGGCAAGCTTTTGCAATGTGTAAAATGGTGGAGGGCATTTTTGGGGCAATTGGTGCAAATTCAATCGCAAATTGTTCAAATTCACCAGGACCTGAGAATTTCACTAAATTTGCCTTAAATTCAATTTGCAGCAAATTAATTTGCTCATCTCTACTGGGTTTAGAAATTAAATCTTCTACACTAGTGACACTTTCTACTAAAAATAAAGTTTCGTTAGTCTGGATTTCTATGGTTTTACTGTTGTGTTATTTTTGAGAATGGGGTATATTTGTGTCCACTGATGCATATTTGGTGTAATATTTGTAGATACAAAATGAACTCTAATCATAGATATAGGTTAAAAAGACACTTTTATTATTGTTATTATCATTATTATTATTACTAATGTCAAGTATCCAACAATTGTTTAAGATGCATTTAATAATGTCTACATTTTTTGCTTTTGGTAAACCACTAATAAATGATTTAAAGAGAATTAAATAGTAAACATACAATTAGTCCTTGTGCTTAATTAAGCTGAATGGCACCCTGAAATTATAATAGTGAGTTAATTACAACTGATAAAACAAAGCATTTTGTTAATTATTGTCTTCTTCTATGTAATTATGACCAGCCCAATCAGCCTGAAGTAAGGATGCATTTCCATTCCATCCCTAAATATGGAGCACAGGACTTCCCAGTAATGTACTGTTATTGGGAGTTACAGATTTATGGTCTGTACTGGTTGGGTGTGTTTCTTGGCATGTCATACCATGCTCACAAAAACTACATCAACTCATTAAGGCATACAAAACACAGTTAATAAATGTGTTACAAGAACATTAATTTATTGAAAGGGTTTTAGCACTCATGGGAGGTTTCTTTTTAGAACCTTGTTCTATACTTACGTTTCCCTAAAGTAAAATTTGACTCTCCACAAGATAAATGTTCCTTATAATGGTCTGGGGGTCTTTCCAGATCCCAGAACATAATAAACTAAGATGTAAAATATAAGAATAAATACTTTTCTCACTGCTCACCTGTCTTTCCGTTCTCCATCTGACCCTTCACACCTCTTCTCTTCTCCTTGCTGTCGAGCGCATCGTCTTTGGCCTTTTCAATCCAGGTTGTGGCTTTCGGATTCAACACTCCTCAGATGTCATTGTGCACTATGTCCATTACTAGGGTGACATGCATTGTAATGTTATCATTATATGCACTGCGATGGTAACGAGCACAGTGCTATCAGAGGCTTTGCCCAGCTGGAAGCCATGGCCTGGATTGAAGCAGCTGAAGAGGTTAAGGGGTTAAGAGAGAAGGAAGAGGCATAGAGAACCGGATGGCGAAACAGGTAAGGTGTGTGTTACGATTATTTTTTTTAAACATCTGGTTGGCAAAATGGAAGCCGTAGCTGGTCTCCATTTTATTAAATTTGGGCAGAGCAAATAGCAAAAAATCCATATTCTGGAGGATACAAATTTTTGGAAAATATGAGAATTTAATTCCACTTGCATAAATTTTCTCATCACTAGTATGAACTGAAACCAAGTTAGGAAAGATGGGGATGGAGAATGGTTAGGATGAGAAGAAAAGGAAAAAACAGGTACAAATATTCATAGCTGAATCATTTCTCTAATCAGTTAGCCAATTTGCTCAGACTGTTCTGTACACCAGCCTTATTGAAGGGTTCACTGGAGTATGAGGTGCATATGAGGCATCCGCACATGCGCCCTGGGATCCTTAGAGGGCGCATGCACACCTCTGAAGTTCCTTTTGTCCTTGGATGCCCGGACCCGGAAATCCCCTACAGCAATGTGGGTAAGGCGTACAATATTTTAGGCTGCCTCCTCCTCCAGAAGGTGCCTGATTGTCATATAGCCTTCTGCTAGTGTCACAGGCCGGTACTTGCTTCCTTGTGTTCCGTGCCCTGCATGCTTGTGCTCTGTATGCTGCCCTGTACATTGCTCTGCACGCTTGTACCCTGTGCACTGCCTTGTCAGTACTCTGCACATTCGTTGCATTGTGCGCTGCCCTGGTCCCATATTCCTCTTCCCTCTAACATTCTCTCTCTCCACAGTCACCTCCCGCCTCAGTGCTCCAGCAGTCCTGTCCAGACGTCCGCCTCCAGTGTCCGCTGCTCCTGGTCCTACATCCCTGGTTCCTGTACTACTGTCCACCGTCCTTCCACGGTTTCCCCCTATTTCTCGCCCACTTGCTTTCTGAGCCACCCCTCTTGGTATTGGCCACTGTGGTCTAGTGACCTCTTGGCTTGCCCCTGACAATCCCTGTATAGGGGGTCGGTCTCCACTAGGTCAGCTCGCCCAGGGGTAGGTCTGTTCCATGGTCCAGAGGGTCCACTCTAGGTACTCATCCCCAAGTAATGATGACAAAACTATTCTCAGAGTGATCCCTTTATTGGCTAAGGCTGCTTTCACACATCAGTTTTTTGCCGTCAGGCACAACCTGGCGAATATTGAAAAAAAATGGATCCAGCAAAAGTTACCGCCGGATTCGTTTTTTCTCATAGACTTATATTAGCGACGAATGGCCTCATGTTTCATCCATTTTTTGCCTGGATCCCTCGAAAATTCAGCCGGAGAAAACGGACATAGGAATGTTTTTTCTGTCTGTCGAAAAAACGAACAGCGACTAATCCGTCGTTTGCTATAATGGAACCCTATGGTGACGGATCCGTCAAATGATGGAATCCGGTGACTGATTCCGTTTCTTTAAACAAATCAGGCATTTTCCATTCTGGGGTCTCTCTCTCCCAGCTAGTTGTTTCTCCGGAACAGCTAGTCGGATCTGGCAAAAAAATGGATCCATCGCATCAGTTTTTCACAATTTGCGACGGATCCGTTTTTTACTAAATTCGCCGGATTGTGCCTGACGACAAAAAACTGATGTGTGAAAGCAGCATTAGAAAATAATATATGCTTGCAAGCTTCAGAGCACAGAGGCTCCTTCTTCAGGCCAGATTACAAATAAACTAATAAGAAAAAGGCAGAACATTTAAGGGATATTACAGTAGGACATTTGTTCCTGAGGTTGGGAGGTGTGATGCCTCCTAAAGATAAGCCAAGGGAATCAAATTGGGCATTTTCTTACAAATGGAGAGGCAGTGGGAATGTTGTTTTTAGTTATCTGGAGCCTGTCTGGTGGAGGTGTTAATTGTATCCATGTAGTGAATCATAAATCCAAGTGTGAAATAGAGTACCAGTATCAAAGAATCGAGCATCTTTATCAGTTTGAATTCCAAAATGTTTCGCTATATCCAGGGCCGTATTTGCCACTAGGCACTTGAGGGCACGTGCCTGGGGCGGTGGCATGCTGGGGGGGCGGCACCCGAGCAAGGTGTTTTTTTTTTTTTGTTTTTTTTTATTTTGCGGGTTCTTAGTCTGGCGTCGGCCCGCCCACTCACCCACCTCAGTCAGTCTGAGTCTTCAGAGCGGAGATGTTGCAGAGTCATGTGACCTGCCTGTGGTTCCTAGTTATTCTCCGGTGCAGATGCAGCCAGGCTCCCTGCTCTGCTGAGTGACCTCCAGCAGGTCAGTGCTGTGTGTCCGGTCTGACTCCTCAGTCCGTGACTCCGCTCACTGCAGCTGGTGTGGGGGAAGGAGGGCGGACTGCAGTTGTTTTACTTATTGCGTGGAGAATGGGAGGCAGACTTTGTGCTGGGAGTTTCAGAAGCTACAGGTGGGATATGCAGCCCCCAGTCTTTGGGGTAGGGGTTACTTACTAGCTGTGCAGCTAGAGTGGAACTACAGGTCCCAGCACACACTGCAGAGCCGCAGCTTAGTGGATGGTGCAAATCGGCTCTGTGCATTAAAAATCTAGTGAGAAGCCTATGTCCTTACTAAATGTAACACAGAATTACTGCACAATGTGACTGATCTCCAGGTCTCAAGACTTGTGCAAAATTGTTACTAGGAGACCAGACAGCGGCGGCATCAGTATGGATGTAGCAGAGCTGAGGGAGTCGTGTGTTATCTGGGGGAATTGTATTGTGGTTTCTTATATACGACATTTATTGGGCATCAGGTGCCTCTGCTCACATTACGTCTTGTACTAATGTCCCATCATGTTCCCTGTGATGTTCTGACATAACCCCGGGGGCTGCTCGTCTAATACCCAGCACATACAGGGCAACATGACCGCTCCAGCTCTGCTACATCTGGTGGTTTACAGTTATGTGCAGCTCTCCACCTCTGATGTGTCCCATTTCCCCCCTCTAAAAGAGGACGGGGCTCAGCAGTTAGTGGAACTACAAGTCTAAGAATCTCCTTTATCAATACAATGGGACTTTTTTGATTATATTAACCCCTTCATGACTGCAGCTTTTTTCGTTTTCCACTCCCCTTCTTCCCAAAGCAATAACTTTTTTATTTTTCCATCACTATGGCCATGTGAGGGCTTATTTTTTTGCAGAACTAGTTGTACATTTGAACGACACCATTGGTTTTACCATATTGTGTACTCGAAAACGGGGGGGAAAAAAAGTCCATATGTGGTGAAATTGCAAAAGAAGTGCAATCCCACCCTTGTTTTTTGTTTGGCTTTTTTGCTAGGTTCACTAAAGGCTAAATCTGACCTGCCGTTATGATTCTCCAGGTCATTACGAGTTCATAGACACCAAACATGTCCAGGTTCTCTTTTATCTAAGTGGTGAAAAAAAACGTACAAAGTTTGTTAAAAAAAAAAAATTGCGCCATTTTCTGAGACCTGTAGCGTCTCCATTTTTCGTGATCTCGGATTGGGTGAGGGTTTATTTTTTTGCGTGCCGAGCCGACGTTTTTAGTGATACCACGTTTGTGCAGATACGATCTTTTTATCGCCCATTATTGCATTTTAATGCAATGTCGCGGCAACCATAAAAAGTAATTCTGGTGTTTTGATTTTTTTTTTTCCACTATGCTGTTTAGCGATCAGGTTAATTCAGTTTTCTTTTTTATTGATAGATCGGGTGATTCTGAACACGGCGTTACCAAATATGTGTAGGTTTGATTTTTATTTTTCATTTTGATTTGGATGAAAGGGGGGTGATTTTAAACTTTTATGTTTTTTTTTTTTTTTTTTAATTTTTAAACACTTTTTTTTTTACTTTTGACATGCTTCAGTAGCCTCCATAGGAGGCTAGAAGCTGGCATAGTCTGATCGGCTCTGCTACATAGAGGTGATGCATAGATCGCCCCTATGTAGTAGAATTACAGCATTGCACACGGTGGCACTTATAGCAATCTGACATCAACAACCACAGAGGTCTAGAGCATACCTCAGGTTGTTATGGCAACGCAGCGCTGATGCCCGATCACGTGACGGGGTCAGCGCTGCAAGTATTTACGGCTGCGTGACGGAAGCTCTAGTTAAATGACCACTGTCAGCATGAAAAAAAAAATAAAAATATAGAGCTACATGGGCATATACATAGATTTGGCCTCATTCATTCCCTATGGGACTTGCGGACATGTGCAGCACTTGCGGTTTTGCACTTGTGGTGAGACAAAAAAACCGCCAGCAGCATTTTTTTCCATTTCTGCAAGTACCGCATTTGCAGGATCGCGGCAAAACCGCAAGTGCCGCACATGTCCACAAGTCCCATAGGGAATGAATGAGGCCGAACGCAGTGTTGCCGTAAGTGATGCGTTACGCGGCAGATGAGGAAAAACTGCCGGATCTGCCGCAAATGGTAAAAATTGCTGATGTGAAAGTAGCCTAAGTCACTGCCGACAGCGTCTGCATTAGTCATACTCACCAATGGGGGAGGCAGCACGAAAGTGCCTAGGGCAGCATAAACTCTAAATACGGCCCTGGCTATATCGTCCTTAAAATGACCTTTTAGTATTAAGACTTTTAAGTCTGCCATACAGTGTCCAAGTCCAGAGAAATGTTTTCCCATAGGTGTGTCCATTTTATTCCTGATTGTGTGTCTGTGTAGATTCATCCTTGTTTGTAGTTTTTGCATGGTTTCCCCAATATAGATGGCTCCAGGGCACCTCGTACATTGTATCATGTACACCACATTGAAGGATGTACATGAAAATAAATCCCTGACTTTATAATCCTGATTTGTTTGGGGTTTGTGGACTGTATTTGTGGGTAATATGTGGGTAAAAGTTTTTCATTTTTTATTGTTACAAAGCAATGTGCCCGTCACTGATGGTGATGAGAGGACAATTCTGACAAGGAGATTCCTTAAGTTAGGGGGTTGTTTGTAGGAGAGAAGTGGTAGTTCTTGGAATGTTTCTTTCAATTTGTGGACTCTGTGGAATATGGGTTGGCGATCAGCACCAATTTTCCTTAGGATGTTCATGTGGTAGCTGTATGTGACCATAAGAGGTACCCTGTTGTTGTCCTCTCTCAGTTTGTAATCTAGGAGGCTGCTTCTTGGGATCCTTGTAGCCCTGTGGATCTGTTCATCTATTACCAGTGGTGTCCTGGATATAGCTGGGTGTGCGCCTCACCAAGGGTTTCAGAATGTTCTCCACCCAGCCTGAGATATTCTCAGTTAAAGTCCCAATACCAGAAATAGGTCTCCCAGGATTACCTTCTTTATATATTTTGGGCAACATGTAGAAGGTACCGGTTTGGGAATTGCTTGGTGTTAGTTCCAGTAGTGAGGACGAAGTAGAATGAAACCCATTCATGATATGTGTTAGTTCTGCAGTGTATTTTTTGGTGGGATTGTGGACTCCTAGAAGATACTGATTCCTGTCAGATTACTGTGGTGATTACTAACAGCACACCAGCCAGTTCACTGAGCATGCTGTTATATCCTTTTTCCAACAAACTTTATTTACATTTTTTTTAACATACACAAATGGGATAGGTAGGGGATAAGGGAAAAGAGGGGTTGAGGGTAGGTTGATTTGCTTTATAAACTTTTTTAGGGAACATTACAGGAAGGGAAGGGAAGTCAAAGGAAAAGGGAAAAGGGAACTATACTATATAACCTTAACAGTAATGTTTAAAATCTTTGCGGTTAGGGATTTACATTTGTGTTTCAAGCAACATTTCAAGCAACATTTCAAACAAAATTAATGCTGTTATGTTCTGACCCTGACCCCTGCCTATGTGTCAGGTATAGTTCTGGATAAGAGCAGAGTGTGGTCTATTCTGGTGACCCTTCACCTGCTGCAAAAAGGCAAAAGATTGCTGAGCCCTGTCTGCCCCCTGGCAGGACACAGCAGCCCCTCTCTCATGATTCCCACAGGTGTAATTTTTACTTCCAAACTGTTCTGAAAAACATCAGTCTTCAGAATTGAGCTGCTGTGTCCTGTCGGGTCAGATAGGGCACAGCAGCATTATCCTTCTCTGCAGGAAGGGAGAGGGTCACCAGGACAAAGCTCATTAGGGTTTACAGCTGAGGAATAGATTCACCTTCCAGAGATGTCATGTAACAATATATATACAGTACAGACCAAAAGTTTGGACACACCTTCTCATTTAAAGATTTTTCTGTATTTTCATGACTATGAAAATTGTACATTCACACTGAAGGCATCAAAACTATGAATTAACACATGTGGAATTATATACTTAACAAAAAAGTGTGAAAAAACTGAAATTATGTCTTATATTCTAGGTTCTTCAAAGTAGCCACCTTTTGCTTTGATGACTGCTTTGCACACTCTTGGCATTCTCTTGATGAGATTCAAGTGGTAGTCACCGGGAATAGTTTTCACTTCACAGGTGTGCCCTGTCAGGTTTAATAAGTGGGATTTCTTGCCGTATAAATGGGGTTGGGACCATCAGTTGTGTTGTGCAGAAGTCTGGTGGACACACAGGTGATAGTCCTACTGATTAGACTGTTAGAATTTGTATTATGGCAAGAAAAAAGCAGCTAAGTAAAGAAAAACGAGTGGCCATCATTACTTTAAGAAATGAAGGTCAGTCAGTCTGAAAAATTGGGAAAACTTTGAAAGTGTCCCCAAGTGCAGTGGCAAAAACCATCAAGCGCTACAAAGAAACTGGCTCACATGAGGACTGCCCCAGGAAAGGAAGACCAAGAGTCACCTCTGCTTCTGAGGATACGTTTATCCGAGTCACCAGCCTCAGAAATCACAGGTTAACAGAAGCTCAGATTAGAGACCAGGTCAATGCCACACAGAGTTCTAGCAGCAGACACATCTCTACAACAACTGTTAGGAGGAGACTTTGTGCAGCAGGCCTTCATGGTAAAATAGCTGCTAGGAAACCACTGCTAAGGACAGGCAACAAGCAGAAGAGACTTGTTTGGGCTACAGAACACGAGGAATGGACATTAGACCAGTGGAAATCTGTGCTTTGGTCTGATGAGTCCAAATTTGAGATCTTTGGTTCCAACCACAGTGTCTTTGTGCGATGCAGAAAAGGTGAACGGATGGACTCTACATGCCTGGTTCCCACCGTGAATCATGGATGAGGAAGTGTGATGGTGTGGGGATGCTTTGCTGGTGACACTGTTGGGGATTTATTCAAAATTGAAAGCATACTTAACCAGCATGGCTACCACAGCATCTTGCAGCGGCATGCTATTCTATCCGGTTTGCGTTTTGTTGGATTTTCATTTATTTTTCAACAGAACAATGACCCCAAACACACCTCCAGGCTGTGGGCTATTTGACCAAGAAGGAGTGTGATGGGGTGCTATGCCAGATGACCTTACCTCCACAGTTACCAGACCTGAACCCAATCAAGATGGTTTGGGGTGAGCGGGACCGCAGAGTGAAGGCAAAAGGGCCAACAAGTGCTAAGCATCTCTGGGATCTCCTTCAAGGTTGTTGGAAGACCATTCCCGGTGACTATCTCTTGAAGCTCATCAAGAGAATGCCAAGAGTGTGCAAATCAGTCATCAAAGCAAAAGGTGGCTACTTTGAAGAACCTAAAATATAAGACAGAATTTCAGTTGTTTCACACTTTTTTGTTAAGTATATAATTCCACATGTGTTAATTCATAGTTTTGATGCCTTCAGTGTGAATGTACAATTTTCATAGTCATGAAAATACAGAAAAATCTTTAAATGAGAAGGTGTGTCCAAACTTTTGGTCTGTACTGTATGTGTAGGTAGGTAGAAATATGCAAAAACTCTGCAGTATTGCAAAAAAAAATAGTAATTGAGGCAGGATTCAAGCATGAGGGAGGCTTATTGGTGAAGATCAGCAGGGGGAATAAAGACTATTAGGGTTTGCTCACACGAGTGTATAACACGGTTGAGTGCTATCGGATGTTTTATCAGATAGCACTTGGACAAATGTTATTGCGCCGCCCCAAGGTCCTGGTCATCGCAGTGTTATTGCTTTCCTCTCGGGGAGAGTGATGCTACGTTTGGAGGCAATGAAGGAGAACTCTTTGTCAAGTAACACAATGCATGCAACATGTTCACACTCCAGACCAGAAGGGGGAGCTCTAAGCCTGCTTAAGGTGAACTCGCCTATAAGAACATCCCGATCTGGAGGGAAAGGGTCAGTTCCTGTCAGGAAGACAGAGGAAAAGGAAGCATAGGAGCCGTGTAGCCTAAAGTGCTGCAGCTCCTAGGAAACAGACGGATAGAAAGCCAAACAGATTGCAGAGAGCGTAATGGAAGTCGTAGCAAAGGAGAGGATACCAGAAGGGGACCAGCCCTACACAGGCTGCCTCCTTCTGAGGCGCAGAAGCCCGGTAGCTGGAATACCAAGGGAGTAAAGACCTTTATGCTTTGCTGCAGAGACCGGCAGGACAGCTAATTGCAAGTTACCTGTCCGCCCTACACCCAGGAGGCATGGTGGCAACCCATGGAGGCCAGGGCATGCTAGAGTCCCTTTAAAAAGCCTCAAGCCACCCGTCATATGGGTTTGTCCTATCCTATATGGGGACAGAGAGAAAGACATTACATCTATGAGGACCTTATGTGAAGCCTTAGGCAGTAAGGAACTACAACACTGCAGCGCAAGGGAAGGCTACTGATTTCCACCTGGACAAGGGGACTCTGGACTTGCCTCCAAACAGGCTGGACTTTGCCTGCCCTATGATCTGGTGCCCTGGACTGTGGATGCTGAAGTCTTCAGTAAAGGTAAAGAGACTGCAACCTTGTGTCCTCGTTCTTCTCTGCACCTCTCACCATCCACCATCTACACACCAGGACGCCCTGGGGACATACTTCACCTGTGGGAAGGTATACCATCTAGCTGCCATAACATCACCCCAGCGAACCCCTTAAAGCAGCGTCGGTCACCCTGACCGAATACCACAGGTGGCGTCACGAACATTCCCCTTAAAAACCTTTCCCTTTTACACGGATGTCCCAGGGCCACGGACTGGTTCAGCCACCATGACATCCCCCTGTGAACCGCAGGACCAGGTACCGAGTACCCCAGGGCCCATGGGGGCAATCCATTATGCTATGGGGCAGTGAAGTTCTGACATTTTTTCCTCCAGACCGAATTGGACTGTAGAAAAAAGCCCAGTATGCTGCCAGTCACTTTGGAATTTGGATCACAAGCACCCACTCAAGTCTGTGGGTGTGTGTGAGTTATAGAAAAAAAGGCGTGCACTCAGTGGATGGCTAGATAGGTGCTGACTGATCGTGGAGGAGATCCAGTCAAAGTCATATATTTAAGAAAACAGCCGCACTCAGATTTTGGATTTTTGAATGCATAACAAGAGCAAAAGGCTTATTCAAGTCACCACAGTATTAGGGCAATTTAGAGAAGGTCTCCGTAATAGGTTTAAGGTAGGTAACATTTCGGTGGGTCTTTATCAAATCTCACTTGAGAGGAAATGAAAATACGGAACTGTAGTAGAGAGGGAATCTGAAAAGTTTCCCAGTATGGGCTATAATGAATACACATAGGGGTCCGGTATGGCACGGAGGGGGTATGTCCCTGAGAATGCTGGGAAGACTGTCGCGGTGCACATCACCACAAGACACCGTGACAGTCTTCCCAGCATTTTCAGGGACATACCCCCTCCGTGCCATACCGACTGACACTGTGCTCGGTACTACAGAGAAATTAATACTCACTGCTCTCTGTGCACACAGTCTCGGCATGCAGAGCAGAGTGTTCTGGAAGCTGCCCTTCGGCTTGCAAGCAGTGCATGAAGTCCTTGCCATGTGCTGCTTACAAGCATAAAGCAGCTGCTGGCATTGGAACAAGGGAGGGAGCATGGGGAAGGTAAGTGTAATGGTTTGTTTTTTTAATGTTTACTGATGGGGCCATGCTTACCAGGATGGGGAAGGTGGCCAATCATACAGGATAAAGATGGGGCCATGCATACCAGGACCGACCGAGATGGGGACAATCATACCAGGCTATGGATGGGGCCACGCATACCAGGATGTGGAAGGTGGCCAATCATACCAAGATAAGGATGGGGCACAGTGCAACTCATCTCCGATTGAAAGCAACGTGTTCGCCACTCTCTTAAGGTACCTTCACACTCAGCGACGCTGCAGCGATACTGACAACAATGTCGATCGCTGCAGCGTCGCTGTTTGGTCGCTGGAGAGCTGTCACACAGACAGCTCTCCAGCAACCAACGATCCCAAGGTCCCCGGGTAACCAGGGTAAACATCGGGTTACTAAGCGCAGGGCCGCGCTTAGTAACCCGATGTTTACCCTGGTTACCAGCGTAAAAGTAAAAAAAAAAAACACTACATACTTACCTACCGCTGTCTGTCCCCGGTGCTCAGCTTCTCTGCACTCCTCCTGCACTGACTGTGAGCGGCCCTGCGCTTAGTAACCCGATGTTTACCCTGGTTACCAGTGAAGACATTGCTGGATCGGTGTCACACACGCCGATTCAGCGATGTCTGCAGGGAGTCCAGCGACGAAATAAAGTTCTGGACTTTCCTCAGCGACCAACGATCTCCCAGCAGGGGCCTGATCGTTGGTAGCTGTCACACAGAACGATGTCCTTAACGATATCGTTGCTAAGTCACAAAAAGCAATGATATCGTTAACGATATCGTTATGTGTGAAGGTACCTTAACCCCTTTCTGCCATTAGACGTACTATTGTGTCCATGTGGGGTGGGCTTTACTTCCCAAGGACGCAATAGTACGTCATATGCGATCGGCAGCGCTCACGGGGGGAGCGCCGCCGATCGAGGCCGGGTGTCAGCTGCCTATCGCAGCTGACATCCGGCACTATGTGCCAGGAGCGGTCAAAGACCGCCCCCGGCACATTAACCCCCGGCACACCGCGATCAAAGATGATCGCGATGTGCCGGCGGTGCAGGGAAGCACCGCGCAGGGAGGGGGCTCCCTGCGGGCTTCCCTGAGCCCCCCGCAGCAACGCGATGTGATCGCGTTGCTGCGAGGGTCTTACCTCCCTCCCTCCCTGCTCCAGGCCCGGATCCAAGATGGCCGCGGATCCGGGTCCTGCAGGGAGGGAGGTGGCTTCACAGAGCCTGCTCAGAGCAGGCACTGTGAAGCAGCCTGCACTCCTATCAGATCGGTGATCTGACAGAGTGCTGTGCAAACTGTCAGATCACCGATCTGTGATGTCCCCCCCTGGGACAAAGTAAAAAAGTTAAAAAAAAATTTTTCAAATGTGTAAAAAAAAAATTAAAAAAAATATTCCAAAATAATGAAAAAAAAAAAAAAATATTATTCCCATAAATACATTTCTTTATCTAAATAAAAAAACCAAAACAATAAAAGTACACATATTTAGTATCGCCGCGTCCGTAACGGCCCGACCTATAAAACTGGCCCACTAGTTAACCCTTTCAGTAAACACCATAAGAAAAAAAAAAAAAAACGAGGCAAAAAACAACGCTTTATTATCATACCGCCGAACAAAAAGATGGATATAAATAACCATGGTACCGCTGAAAGCGTCATCTTGTCCCGCAAAAAACGAGCCGCCAAACAGTATCATCAGCAAAAACATAAAAAAGTTATAGTCCTGAGAATAAAGCGATGCAAAAATAATTATTTTTTCCGTAAAATAGTTTTTATCGTATAAAAGCGCCAAAACATAAAAAAATGATTTAAATGAGGTGTCGCTGTAATCGTACTGACCCGAAGAATAAAACTGCTTTATCAATTTTACCAAACGCGGAACGGTATAAACGCCTCCCCCAAAAGAAATTCATGAATAGCTGTTTTTTGGTCATTCTTCCTCACAAAAATCGGAATAAAAAGCGATCAAAAAATGTCACGTGCCTGAAAATGTTACCAATAAAATCGACAACTCGTCCCGCAAAAAACAAGACCTCACATGACTCTGTGGACCAAAATATGGAAAAATTATAGCTCTCAAAATGTGGTAACGCAAAAAATATTTTTTGCAATAAAAAGCGTCTTTCAGTGTGTGACGGCTGCCAATCATAAAAATCCGCTAAAAAACCCGCTATAAAAGTAAATCAAACCCCCCTTCATCACCCCCTTAGTTAGGGAAAAATTTAAAAAATGTATTTATATCCATTTTCCCGTTAGGGCTAGGGTTAGGGCTAGGGTTAGGGCTAGGGTTAGGGTTAGGGCTAGGGTTAGGGTTGGGGTTAGGGCTAGGGTTAGGGTTAGGGCTAGGGTTAGGGTTAGGGTTGGGGCTACAGTTAGGGTTGGGGCTTAAGTTAGGGTTAGGGTTTAGATTACATTTACAGTTGGGAATAGGGTTGGGATTAGGGGTGTGTCAGGGTTAGGGGTGTGGTTAGGGTTACCGTTGGAATTAGGGTTAGGGGTGTGTTTGGATTAGGGCTTCAGTTATAATTGGAGGGTTTCCACTGTTTAAGCACATCAGGGGCTCTCCAAACACGACATGGCGTCCGATCTCAATTCCAGCCAATTCTGCATTTAAAAAGTAAAACAGTGCTCCTTCCCTTCCGAGCTCTCCCGTGTGCCCAAACAGGGGTTTGCCCCAACATATGGGGTATCAGCGTACTCAGGACAAATAGGACAACAACTTTTGGGGTCCAATTTCTCCTGTTACCCTTGGTAAAAAACAAACTAGGGGCTAAAAAATAATTTTTGTGGGAAAAAAAAAAAGATTTTTTATTTTCACGGCTCTGCGTCATAAACTGTAGTGAAACACTTGGGGGTTCAAAGTTCTCCCAACACATCTAGATGAGTTCCCTGGGGGGTCTAGTTTCCAATATGGGGTCACTTGTGGGGGGTTTCTACTGTTTAGGTACATTAGGGGCTCTGCAAACGCAATGTGACGCCTGCAGACTATTCCATCTAAGTCTGCATTCCAAATGGCACTCCTTCCCTTCCGAGCCCTCCCATGCGCCCAAACGGTGGTTCCCTCCACATATGGGGTATCAGTGTACTCAGGACAAATTGGACAACAACTTTTGGGGTCGAATTTCTCCTCTTACCCTTGGGAAAATACAAAACTGGGGGCTAAAAAATAATTTTTGTGGGAAAAAATTTTTGTTTTATTTTTACGGCTCTGCATTATAAACTTCTGTGAAGCCCTTCGTGGGTCAAAGCGCTCACCACACATCTAGATAAGTTCCTTAGGGGGTCTACTTTCCAAAATGGTGTCACTTGTGGGGGGTTTCAATGTTTAGGCACATCAGTGGCTCTCCAAACGCAACATGGCGTCCCATCTCAATTCCTGTCAATTTTGCATTGAAAAGTCAAACGGCGCTCCTTCCCTTCCGAGCTCTCCCATGCGCCCAAACAGTGGTTTACCCCCACATATGGGGTATCAGCGTACTCAGGACAAATTGTACAACAACTTTTGGGGTCCAATTTCTTCTCTTACCCTTGGGAAAATAAAAAATTGGGGGCGAAAAGATAATTTTTGTGAAAAAATATGATTTTTTATTTTTACGGTTCTGCATTATAAAGTTCTGTGAAGCACTTGGTGGGTCAAAGTGCTCACCACACCTCTAGATAAGTTCCTTAGGGGGTCTACTTTCCAAAATGTTGTCACTTGTGGGGGGTTTCAATGTTTAGGCACATCAGGGGCTCTCCAAACGCAACATGGTGTCCCATCTCGATTCCAGTCAATTTTGCATTGAAAAGTCAAATGGCGCTCCTTCGCTTCCGAGCTCTGTCATGCGCCCAAACAGTGGTTTACCCCCACATATGGGGTTTCGGTGTACTCAGGACAAATTGTACAACAAATTTTGCGGTCCATTTTCTCCTGTTACCCTTGGTAAAATAAAACAAATTGGAGCTGAATTAAATTTTTTGTGAAAAAAAGTTAAATGTTCATTTTTATTTAAACATTCCAAAAATTCCTGTGAAGCACCAGAAGGGTTAATAAACTTCTTGAATATGGTTTTGAGCACCATGAGGGGTGCAGTTTTTAAAATGGTGTCACACTTGGGTATTTTCTATCATATAGACCCATCAAAATGACTTCAAATGAGATGTGGTCCCTAAAAAAAAATGGTGTTGTAAAAATGAGAAATTGCTGGTCAACTTTTAACCCTTATAACTCCCTAACAAAAAAAAATTTTGGTTCCAAAATTGTGCTGATGTAAAGTAAACATGTGGGAAATGTTACTTATTAAGTATTTTGTGGGACATACAGTGGGGCAAAAAAGTATTTAGTCAGTCAGCAATAGTGCAAGTTCCACCACTTAAAAAGATGAGAGGCGTCTGTAATTTACATCATAGGTAGACCTCAACTATGGGAGACAAACTGAGAAAAAAAAATCCAGAAAATCACATTGTCTGTTTTTTTAACATTTTATTTGCATATTATGGTGGAAAATAAGTATTTGGTCAAAAACAAAATTTCATCTCAATACTTTGTAATATATCCTTTGTTGGCAATGACAGAGGTCAAACGTTTTCTGTAAGTCTTCACAAGGTTGCCACACACTGTTGTTGGTATGTTGGCCCATTCCTCCATGCAGATCTCCTCTAGAGCAGTGATGTTTTTGGCTTTTCGCTTGGCAACACGGACTTTCAACTCCCTCCAAAGGTTTTCTATAGGGTTGAGATCTGGAGACTGGCTAGGCCACTCCAGGACCTTGAAATGCTTCTTACAAAGCCACTCCTTCGTTGCCCTGGCAGTGTGCTTTGAATCATTGTCATGTTGAAAGACCCAGCCACGTTTCATCTTCAATGCCCTTGCTGATGGAAGGAGGTTTGCACTCAAAATCTCACGATACATGGCCCCATTCATTCTTTCATGTACCCGGATCAGTCGTCCTGGCCCCTTTGCAGAGAAACAGCCCCAAAGCATGATGTTTCCACCACCATGCTTTACAGTAGGTATGGTGTTTGATGGATGCAACTCAGTATTCTTTTTCCTCCAAACACGACAAGTTGTGTTTCTACCAAATAGTTCCAGTTTGGTTTCATCAGACCATAGGACATTCTCCCAAAACTCCTCTGGATCATCCAAATGCTCTCTAGCAAACTTCAGACGGGCCCGGACATGTACTGGCTTAAGCAGTGGGACACGTCTGGCACTGCAGGATCTGAGTCCATGGTGGCATAGTGTGTTACTTATGGTAGGCCTTGTTACATTGGTCCCAGCTCTCTGCAGTTCATTCACTAGGTCCCCCCGCGTGGTTCTGGGATTTTTGCTCACCGCTCTTGTGATCATTCTGACCCCACGGGGTGGGAGCCCCAGATCGAGGGAGATTATCAGTGGTCTTGTATGTCTTCCATTTTCTAATTATTGCTCCCACTGTTGATTTCTTCACTCCAAGCTGGTTGGCTATTGCAGATTCAGTCTTCCCAGCCTGGTGCAGGGCTACAATTTTGTTTCTGGTGTCCTTTGACAGCTCTTTGGTCTTCACCATAGTGGAGTTTGGAGTCAGACTGTTTGAGGGTGTGCACAGGTGTCTTTTTATACTGATAACAAGTTTAAACAGGTGCCATTACTACAGGTAATGAGTGGAGGAAAGAGGAGACTCTTAAAGAAGAAGTTACAGGTCTGTGAGAGCCAGAAATCTTGATTGTTTGTTTCTGACCAAATACTTATTTTCCACCATAATATGCAAAAAAAATGATAAAAAAACAGACAATGTGATTTTCTGGATTTTTTTTTCTCAGTTTGTCTCCCATAGTTGAGGTCTACCTATGATGTAAATTACAGACGCCTCTCATCTTTTTAAGTGGTGGAACTTGCACTATTGCTGACTGACTAAATACTTTTTTGCCCCACTGTATATCTGTGATTTAATTGCATAAAAATTCAAAGTTGGAAAATTGCGAAATTTTCATAATTTTCGCCAAATTTCCGTTTTTTTCACAAATAAATGCAAGTACTATCAAAGAATTTTTACAATTGTCATGAAGTACAATATGTCACGAGAAAACAATGTAAGAATCACTGGAATCCATTGAAGCGTTCCAGAGTTATAACCTCATAAAGGGACAGTGGTCAGAATTGTAAAAATTGGCCCGGTCATTAACGTGGAAACCATCCTTGGGGGTAAAGGGGTTAAGGGAGACATTGAGGCAGTTCATTCCTGCTGACTATGCTGTGTTCATATCTCTCCTAGAGTTCACTAGAAAATGACTAGGCAAATCTCCCCCAGGAATAGGGACTTCATTTGGTGTTTTTGAGATGAATGGAGAAGTCAAGATTTGGATGAATCAGACATACTTATTACTGCTAGAGGAAAGGTCAATATTCTTGATTTCAGTGTCTTTTACTTGTTCTTTACGTATGATGTTGGCCTGAACACTAAACCGATAAGTGAAGGATTGTTGCCACCCCTTGTGGAAACACATGTGGAGTCCTCTTTTCCATATGATACTTTTTCTATGAGACGATTTACCTTTGAGCCTTCACATGGTACTTCATTGCACATAGTTATTGCTTATTTCCTTTTATATATTCTTTTGATACTGTATAATTTATTGTTATTTATTGTCTGTACATGTGCATTACACCTACCTTCTTTACTGAATACTACTTGACAATACTTTAGGGTTTGTATCCATTCATTCATATCTCAGATATCCATCACATTTACATGGCTTTACTGGTTATCATGGTGGTCATATGGGTTGTAGCCTAGTGCCAATATTTTTGGCCCAAGAAACAGTTCCTGTTGCAATATGCACAATTTAAGATGTTTTTGCCTGTCTAGATTTTTAGAAAGTTAAAAGGCTTAAAAATTGACCAGCGATTTCTCATCTTTCCAACAAAATTTACAAAACAATTTTGTTTAGGAACCACATCCCATGTGAGGTAACTTTGGGTGACCAATGTGACAGAAAATACCCAAAAGTGACACAATTCTAATTACTGTGTCCCTCAAAGTCCTCATAACCACATTCAAGAAGTTTATTAACCCTGCAGGTGATTCACACAAATTAATGCAATGTGAAAGGAAAAAAATGAACATTTACTTTTTTCACAAAAATTTTACTTTAGCCCCAATTTTAATATTTTCACAAAGGTAACAGGAGAAAATGGACCTCAAAATTTGTTATGCAATTTCTCCTGAGTGCGCCAATACTCCATATGTGGATGATGTTGCGGAGGCTCCGATTGGTGAAGAGATGTAGCCCCTCCCTATTCCTGCCTTCTAAATGAAATCAATATTGATCGCAGCATTTAGAGGGTAAACTTTTGGGAGCAGTATGGGCACTGCTCCTGGCAGTAGGAGCTGGGTGTCAGATTCGCTGAACACCCAGCGGTGATCGTGTACGCACAGAGTCTGTGTGTGCAAAATTGCCAGGATGTATCCATACATCCAAGGTCATGAAGTCCTTCCCAACCAGGGAATACATCTAAGGTCGTGAAGGGGTTAATTTGTGTGCCATAAACATATATGATGTAATTTCCTCTTTCCCAGAACACCTAAATAGAGCTTTGGTTTCTTGAGAAATTTTGCATCAGATTGCAGTAGGGAACCTAAAGTCTCAGTGGAAATATTCATTGTTTTTATTCTGGGTTGTTTGTCTGTTAGCGGCCACAATGTGTCGGTCCAGTTTTTCGATTTTGCTTTAGTTTCTTGTACTTTGGACATATGAGGGTGTTCCTCTTCCTCCCTCCCTTTAGGATGTGCATCTTTCCTATTTAGCTTTCTACATGCAGGTGTAAAAGTCAGGTCCAGGTTCTACTCTGTGGACCAAGGCGGCCAGTAAGTAATTAAGGTTAATGAATAGTGATGAGCTAAAGGACTTGGTATCTGGGTGCTCGGATGTGCTTGACACTCATTGAGCATGACTGATGCTCAGATTGAATGCTCGAATCCCCGCCACGCATATGTAGCACCTATTACACAGCCAACAAACATATGGGGATTTCCTGCCAGTCACTGTAATGCCATACCCATCTTGGTAGTGGCATTACTGTGATTGGCTGGCCGCATTACCTCATTAGAGCTTATGAAAGGATTGGCACCACCATACTCTGCACACTGACGCCATTGCACAGCCAAGGGACAGTTGTGATTGGATTGAGACAGCAGTTGTCCAGGCCTGTGTGTGTAAAATTTAATTAATCAGCAATAGCGGTGCTATCGGTACTAATGTTGAACTATCATACTAAAAGTCCTTCTAAGGGTTCATCTTGTTCTTTTTCTGTTTCTATGCAATACATTCTGCACTTAGCCTTGGGATAACTGCTGGAGCAAAGAGGGTGGCTAAATGCAATCTCTAGGCAGGGCTTAGGGCAGGGGTGGGGAACCTCCAGCCCGCAGGCCGCATGCAGGTCCCCAGAGTCCGCAATGCTCAAGCGGCAGCCGTATCCTTCCAGCTGCCAACCCTTTAACCTCCAAGTGCACGGCACACAGCATTCATTACAGAATGCTGTCTGCGTGCATATGAATGATGACGTTATCGGGGTGGATGTGGTTAGCCCCAATGTGCTATCATCCTCCTGTCCCAGAAGAGGAGCTGCTGCCAGAGAGTCCAGAGCAATCTCTGTGCCCCGCAGCTCTGTGCCTACGCTGGGATCTCTGTGCCCCGCGGCTCTGTGCCTCTCCAGGGAACTCTGCGCCCCGCTGTTCTGTGCCTCCCCAGGGATCTCTGTGCCCAGATGTCCTGTGCCTCCCCAGGGATCTCTGTGCCCCGCAGCTCTGTGCCTCCCTAGGGATCTATTTGCTGGCAGCTCTTTGCCTGTCTGCTGGTGATCTGTGCCCCTCAGCTATGTGCCCCCCTGTGATCTCTGTGCCCCAAGCTATTTGCCCCATGTGATCTCTGTGCCCCCAACTGCATTCCCCCTGTGACCTCTGTGCTTCCCAGCTATATGCCCCCATGTGATCTCTGTGCCCCCCCTGTGATCTGTGCAACCCCTGTGATCTGTGCCCCCTGTGATCTCTGTGCCCCCTGTGATGTGCCCCCCTGTGATCTCTGTTCCCCCCAGCTATCTGCCCCCTGTTATCTGTGTCTTCCAAGCTATATGCCCCCTGTCATCTCTGTGCCCCCTAATTATGTGCCCCCATGTGATCTCTATGCCCCACTGTGATCTGTGCCCTACAGCTATGTGCCCCCTGTGATCTCTGTGCCCCCTTGTGATCTCTGTGCTCCTTGTGATCTCTGTGCCCCCTGTGATCTGTGCCCCCTGTGATCTGTGCCCCCTGTAATCTGTGCCCCCCTGTGATCTGTGCAACCCCTGTGATCTGTGCAACCCCTTTGATCTGTGCCCCCTGTGATCTCTGTGCCCCTGTGATGTGCCCCCCTGTGATCTCTGTTCCCTTCAGCTATGTGCCCCCTGTTATCGCTGTGCCTGCCCAGCTATATGCCCCCTGTAATCTCTGTGCCCTCTAGCTATGTGCCCTCATGTGATCTCTATGCCCCACTGTGATCTGTTCCCTCCAGCTATGTGCCCCCTGTGATCTCTGTGCCCCCCTGCAATGTGCCCCCTTTGAGCTCTGTGCCCCCTAGCTATATGCCCCCTTTGATGCCTGAGCCTCCCGGCTATGTACACCCCTGTTAACTCTGTGGCTCCCAGCTTTGTGCCCCCAGTGATACCTGTGCCCCCCTGCTATGTAGCCCCTGTGATATTTGTGCTCCCATGTGTTCTCTGTACCCCCGGTGATCTCTGTGCCCCCCGTTATGAGCCCCCTGTTATCTTTGTGCTCCTCCCTGTGGTCTACGTGCCTCCCTGGTGATGCCTGTCCCACCAGTGCTGTATATCCCCCTCCCCAAAGAGGGGAGGATATGACAAAAAGTTGACTGCTCTTCTGGCCAAAACAAACCTGGAAAAGCAGCTGTGAGAAGCAATCAGATCAGTAATCATGATCAGTACCACCTAACATCATAGCTGCACCAAAGAGAAGCAGCTCAAGCCGTCACATTAAGGGTGAGTCACCGTAATTCATTGTTTAACTAAATATAACGGGGTAATTTTCAAGGTGATCATTTTTGTGTGGCCCCCAAATGATGGTACAAATTTCCAAATGGCCCCCGGCTAGAAAAAGGTTCCCCGCCCCTGGCTTAGGGCTTTACAGTCCGTTTAATTGTGTAGCTGCTGCAGGTGACCCAATTTGTTTTTGGTGAAAAAATTTGACTGTATTGTCATCCATATAGTGTAACGTAGGGTTGAGTGAAACGGATCGGTCATTTTCATAAGTCGCCGACTTTTGGCAAAGTCGGGTTTCATGAAACCCGACCCGATCCTTGTGTGGGGTCGGCCACGCGGTCGGTGACCTTCCCGCCAAAGTCGCGTTTCATATGACGCGTTCAGCGCCATTTCTCAGCCAATGAAGGTGGATGCAGAGTGTGGTCAGTGTGATGACATAGGTCCTGGTCCCCACCATCTTAGAGAAGGACATGGCAGTGATTGGCTTGCTTTCTGCGGCGTCACAGGGGCTATAAAGGGGCGTGCACGCCGACCGCCATCTTACTGCTGCCGATCTGAGCATAGGGAGAGGTTGATGCCGCTTCGTCAGAAGCAGGGATAGCGTTAGGCAGGGTACATTCACCCCCAAACCGCTTGTGCTGTAGCGATTTCCACTGTCTAACACCACCTTTTGTTTGCAGGGATAGTGGAGGCTAGATTTTTCTTCATAAGCTCTGTAGCTTATTGAGCTGCCCTAGAAGGCTCCCTGATAGCTGCATTGCTGCTTGTAAGCTGCTGTGCAAACCAACTGCTTTTTTCAAAGCACAAATCCTGTTGCTCCTTCCTTTCTGCACAGCTATCTTGTTTGTTTGTCCACACTTTTGTGTGCAGCAGTCCTTTTTATTGCTGCCTGCCATCCTTTTCTGAGATTATTGTAGGGAGATAGTAATTGTAGTACAGTCCCCTTTTTTTTAATATATATCTTCAAGCCACTTTCTGCCCCTGAAACTGTGTAGTGTAAAACAGTGGGCCTGTATTTTTCTGCACTGTCCCACACCTAAAAAGGAGATTTATATTGCCAATCAGTGCATCTGCGCTAGTCCTGTCTGCGGTATCTCTGTCAGTCATTTTCTGCCACAGAAACTATACTGTAATACAGTGGGCCAGATTTATTCACTAGTCTCCCAGAAAAAATAAAAAAGGGGGAGACTAATATTGGCAAATCTGCATCTGTGCCAGTCCTGTCTGTGGTATCTGTCACTCATTTTCTGCCACAGAAAATATACTGTAATACAGTGGGCCAGATTTATTCACTAGTCTCCCAGAAAAAATAAAAAAGGGGGAGATTAATATTGGCAAATCTGCATCTGTGCCAGTCCTGTCTGTGGCATCTGTCAGTCATTTTCTGCAACAGAAAATATACTGTAATACAGTGGGCCAGATTTATTCACTAGCCTCCAAGAAAAAATAAAAAAGGGGGGGATTAATATTGGCAAATCTGCATCTGTGCCAGTCCTGTCTGTGGTATCTGTCTGTCATTTTTTGCCACAGAAAATATACTGTAATACAGTGGGCCAGATTTATTCACTAGTCTCCCTGAAAAAAAAAGGGGGAGATTAATTTTGGCAAATCTGCATCTGTGCTAGTCCTGTCTGTGGCATCTGTCAGTCATTTTCTGCCACAGAAACTATACTGTAATACAGTGGGCCAGATTTATTCACTAGTCTCCCATAAAAAATAAAAAAGGGGGAGATTAATATTGGCAAATCTGCATCTGTGCCAGTCCTGTCTGTGGTATCAGTCTGTCCTTTTCTGCCACAGAAATTATACTGTAATACAGTGGGCCAGATTTATTCACTAGTCTCCCTGAAAAAAAAAGGGGGAGATTAATTTTGGCAAATCTGCATCTGTGCCAGTCCTGTCTGTGGCATCTGTCAGTCATTTTCTGCCACAGAAAATATACTGTAATACAGTGGGCCAGATTTATTCACTAGTCTCCCTGAAAAAAAAAGGGGGAGATTAATTTTGGCAAATCTGCATCTGTGCCAGTCCTGTCTGTGGCATCTGTCAGTCATTTTCTGCCACAGAAAATATACTGTAATACAGTGGGCCTGATTTATTCACTAGTCTCCCAAAAAAAAAGGGGGAGATTAATATTGGCAAATCTGCATCTGTGCCAGTCCTGTCTGTGGTATCTGTCACTCATTTTCTGCCACAGAAAATATACTGTTCAACAGTGGGCCTGATTTATTCACCAGTCTCCCATATAAAAAGGGGGAGATTTTTATTGCCAGTGTGTGCATCTGCATCAGTCCTGTTAGTGGCATATCTGTCAGCCACTGTCTGCCACTGAAGCTGTGTACTGTTATACAGTGGGCCTGATTTTCCCTGCATTCTCACACACCTATAAAGGGAGATTTAAATTCACCACAAGTTTGCGTACACCTTCTAACTGGTTTTACAGTACCAAATACCGTTTGTTTGGTTACATTTTTCCAAGAATGAGGAAGTCTGGTGGAAGAGGTCGTGGCCGTGGGCGGTCATTGCCAGCTGGTAATGATGGTAGTGCTGGTGGAGCATCAGGTGGTCGTGGGAAAAACAATATAGCACCTCAGTCTAGAGTTGTTGAGCCAGCGTCATCGTCTGGCTACAAAAGTCCTCGGACGCTCCCTTTTCTGGGAGTAGGAAAACCGCTTTTAAAGCCGGAGCAGCAGGAACAAGTTTTGGCTTTCCTTGCTAACTCTGCCTCTAGCTCTTTCGCCTCCTCTTCGGAAAGTGCAAAATGTAAAAGCAGCGCGTCGTCAGTGGATGTTCCCGGTCAGGGACAAGTCGCTTCCTTGTGTTCTTCACCCAGAACAACAGAGAAGGATGCGTCAGGCGACACAACAGGTTACTCCATGGAGCTCTTTACACATACCGTGCCTGGGTTAGAAAGGGCAATTGTTAACAGGCCATGCCAATTACAAGATGAATCGGACATGGAGTGCACAGATGCACAGCCACAGCCAGATTATTATGCTGTTCCTTTGACTCAGATCACAACATTGCCCTCGCAGTGTACTGAGCCAGAATCTGACCCTGATGAGACTATGGAGCCCCGTCACGAACGCTATAGCACCGGCTTACACGGTGACACAGAGGAAGGTGCACAGGACATAGAAGAGGAGGTCATAGATGACCCAGTTGTTGACCCCGATTGGCAGCCATTGGGGGAACAGGGTGCAGCCGGCAGTACCTCTGAAGTGGAGGAGGAGGAGCTGCAGCAGGCATCAACATCGCAACAGGTTCCATCTGGCAGGCCCGTATCTGGCCAAAAATGTGTGGCAAAACCAAAACCAGTTGTAGGACAGCGTGGCCATCCGGTTAAAGTAGCTCAGTGTGCAATGCCTGAAAAGGTATCCGATAGTAGGAAGAGTGCAGTCTGGCATTTTTTTAACCAGGATCCAAATGATCAGTGCAAAGTCATTTACAAGAAATGCTCAAGGACCTTCAGCATAGGTCAGAATGTTAAAATCTAAATACAAGTTGCATGCGTAGACATTTAACCACCATGCACTTGCAAGCCTGGACTAACTACGAAACGTCCTTTAACGTTGTTCCACCCTCTCACAATGAAGCTAGTCAGCAACGTTACATTCCTTCCCTCATTGTAAGCCCACCGTTTTCCAAACCACCTGCAGCAAATGTGGAGGTGTCGTCGCAAGGCCAAAGCAGTCAGGGAATCACCAGGTTCGTGGTAGGAAACACTGTATGTAGGCCAACAGCAAGAATACCATCACCAACCCTCTCTCAGTCTGCCATGTCCACCGGCACCCCCGCTAGTTCCACCATATGCAGCTCTCCAGTCCAGCTCACCCTACAAGAGACTCTCGTTAGGAAAAGGAAGTACTCATCCTCACATCCACGTACACAGGGTTTGAACGCCCACATTGCTAGACTAATCTCGTTAGAGATGATCTCCTACCGGTTAGTTGAAAGCAAAACTTTCAAAGCCCTGATGGACTACGCTGTACCACGCTACGAGCTACCCAGTCGACACTTCTTTTCGAGAAAAGCCATCCCAGCCCTCCACCAGCATGTAAAAGACCGCATTGTCCATGCACTCAGGCAATCTGTGAGTAGAAAGGTGCACCTGACAACAGATGCATGGACCAGTAGGCATGGCCAGGGGCGTTACGTCTCCATCACGGCACACTGGGTTAATGTGGTGGATGCAGGGTCCACAGGGGACAGCAATATTACAGTTCTGCCTAGCCCACGGTCTAGGAAACAGTTGGCTGTAGGCGTTCGCCCCCCCTCCTCCTCCTCATCCTCCAGCGGAAGCGAGAGCTCGTCCACAGACTGCAGTCGCACGACCACTCCATCCGCAGCTGCCACTGTTGCACATGAGGTGTCCCATTATGGAACAGCTAGTGGCAAGCGTCAGCAGGCTGTATTGGCAATAAAGTGTTTGGGCGACAACAGACACACCACAGAAGTTCTGTCCGAGTTCTTGCAGCAAGAAACTCAGTCATGGCTGGGCACTGTACATCTTGAGGCAGACAAGGTAGTTAGTGATAACGGAAGGAATTTTATGGCTGTCATTGCCCTTTCACAACTGAAACACATTCCTTGCCTGGCTCACACCTTAAACCTGGTGATGCAGTGCTTCCTGAAAAGTTATCCGGGGTTACCCGACCTGCTTCTCAAAGTGCGCAGACTTTGCTCGCACATCCGCCATTCGCCCGTACACTCCAGCTGTATGCAGAACCATCAGCGATCTTTGAACCTTCCCCAGCATTGCCTAATCATCGACGTTGCAACAAGGTGGAACTCCACACTGCACATGCTTCAGAGACTGTGCGAACAGAGGTGTGCTGTTATGTATTTATGGGAGGATACACATACACGGGCATGCAGTTGGATGGCAGACATGAAGTTGTCAGGTGTGCAGTGGTCGAAGCTACAAGACCTGTGTCAAGTCCTTCAGTGTTTTGAGGAATGCACACAGCTGGTTAGTGCAAACAACGCCATAATAAGCATGAGCATCCCCCTAATGCGTCTGCTGATGCAAAGTTTTACGCACATAAAGGAGCAGGCGTCTGCAGCCGAGGACGAGGGAAGCCTTGATGACAGTCAGCCATTGTCTGGTCAGGGAAGTCTACTGGACGAGGTGGCGGGCGAGGAGGTTGAGGAGGATGATGGGGATGAGTATTTTTTGGATGAGGAAGCTTTTCAGGGGGCAATAAAAACTGCTGGTGTTGCAAGGCCAGGTTCAGGGTTTTTGAGGGAGACAAGTGACGTTGATTTGCCCGAAAGTGCTCCTCAACCCAGCACAAGCAGTGATTTGACAACTGGAACATTGGCCCACATGGCAGATTATGCCTTGCGGATCCTCAAAAGGGACCCACGCATTATAAAAATGATGACCGATGACGATTACTGGTTGGCCTGCCTCCTGGATCCATGCTATAAAGGGAAATTGCAAAATATCATGCCACATGAGAACCTTGAACAAATATTGGCAACCAAACAAGCAACTCTTGTAGACCGTTTGATTCAGGCATTCCCAGCACACAGTGCCGGTGATGGTTCTCACACGAGCTGCAGGGGGCAACATGGCAGAGGTGTTAGAGGTGCACAAATCAGAAGTGGCATTGGACAGAGGGGTTTTCTGACCAGGTTGTGGAGAGATTTCGCAATGACTGCAGGCAGGACAGGTACTGCAGCATCAATTCAAAGTGACAGGAGACAACATTTGTCCAGTATGGTTACTAACTATTTTTCCTCCCTTATCGATGTTCTCCCTCAACCGTCATTCCCATTTGATTACTGGGCATCCAAAATTGACACCTGGCCTGAATTGGCCGAATATGCATTGCAGGAGCTTGCTTGCCCAGCAGCTAGTGTGCTATCAGAAAGAGTATTCAGTGCTGCTGGTTCAATACTAACCGAAAAAAGGACTCGTCTGGCTACCCAAAATGTTGATGATCTAACCTTCATTAAAATGAACCACTCATGGTTTTCTAATTATTTTGCCCCACCTTTCCCGGCTGACACCTAGCTTCCTGAAAAAAGGTCTTGCTTTTGGACTGGTCTTACTCACTGTTCCAATTTCTTATTTTGCAGCTGCTGTATGTCCAGCATACGACATGTTTACACCTCCCTAAATGGGCTGACTCCCCCCACGGGACCGTGGTCGCCACTTGGCGCAAGCACCCGTAAGAGTGCCGTTTGTCTGAAGAGGTGGGTGTGCCCACTTTTGGGCGACGGCACTGGCACTATGTCCCTCATAGAACAATGAAGTGTCTCTGGTGGTGGTGGTGCGCACCCAACGTCAGACACACCGTTGTAACATGAGGGGCCCTGGGCCAGTACCGCCGGCCACGAGAGAGTGCAAAATTATATCTCACTGCTCCACCACTGTTTAGTCTATGCGGTGAAATCCTTCAATGCCTGGCACTGACAATACCAAATTGTTGACATGTATGATGCTAATTAAAATATTCAGGGGCCCTGTCCTACATTTACACCAGTGAATACTTTGCGCCAAATAACAATGTCTGAAAGTCAGCAGAGAAGCCCACCCCTGTACCAAACCAAAGTATGCCACCCGTTTTTTTTTTTTTTGGTATTTTTGCGAGACATTAACATCTATTTATTATTTTGGAGTAATAACTGTGTCAGACACTACTTCCAATTGTCCTCCGCTGACCACACCAATGCTGCTTGTGCACCCCTGCAACATAATTGAACCTGCATTGAGCCTATTTTTTTTATTTTAGGCCTACTAAGTCTGTCTGCGGTCCATCCTTCCAATTGTCCTCCGCTGGCCACACCAATGCTGCCTGTGTACCCCTGCAACATAATCGAACCTGCATTGAGCCTATTTTTTTATTTTAGGCCTACTAAGTCTGTCTGTGGTCCATCCTTCAAATTGTCCTCCGCTGACCACACCAATGCTGCCCGTGTACCCATTTAACCTTTTTTTAAACCTGCAGCGAGCCAACTTTGTGGTGTAAGGCCTATTAGCAGTGTCTGTCTGCGCCACTCAATACAGCTGTCCTCCTCTTAAAAAACTGAGCTGCAATTGTAAGGTTTTCAGCCTGTCGGAATTTTAAAACTGCATTGGGACCACAAGTTTGGTTGGGGTCTACAAACTGTGTCTGCAGCTCCAAGGTGTTCTCCAGGTTGCCTTTCCTTAGCTTCAATCTTCAGGCTCTTGTTAAGTAGTTGTTAATATAACACTGCATTAGGCCTACAAGTTGGGTTGGGTTCTAGAAACGGTGTCTGCTGCTCCAAGGTTTTCTCCTGGTCGCATTTCCTGAGCTTCTATCTTGAGGCTCTTGTTAAAGAGGTTTTTAATTGAACAACTGCAGTGGGGCTACTAGTTTGGTTGGGTTCTAGAAACGGTGTCTGCCACTCCAAGGTGTTCTCCTGGTTGCATTTCCTGAGCTTCTATCTTGAGGCTCTCGTTAAAGAGTTTTTTAATTGACCAACTGCAGTGGGGCTACTAGTTTGGTTGGGTTTTAGAAATGGTGTCTGCCGCTCCAAGGTGTTCTCTTGGTTGCATTTCCTGAGCTTCAATCTTCAGGCTCTCGTTAAATTGTGTTTAATATAACACTGCATTTGGCCTACTCGTTTTGTTGGCCCTACTAACGGTGTCTGCCGCTCCTTACTGTTCTCCTCCACTGAACAAACCAGTGCCGCCTGTTTACTTCTGTTACCAATTTTGAACTGCATTTAGCCTACTTACTGATTTCGGCCTACTCACTGTGTCAGCCTCTCATTACAGTTGTCCTCCACTGAACAAAGCAATCCCGCCTGGTTAGTCCTGTTACCAATTTTGAACTGCATTTAGCCCACTTTATTATTTGGGCCTATATCTGTGTTTCCTCCTCATCCTGCCTATTGCCCAGCCAGTGATAGATGAGTCTGCTGGTACATTGACCCAGAACACTACATTCCCGTGCACGCTACACAGCCAGAATGTGACCCTGCTGAAAGTCAGGTTCCCCTTCCCGCATACCATACCAAAGAGGAAGGTGCAGATGAATGTGCAGGTTCCTTCATCAGGTGATGGGAATACTCGTTGGCGACGTCACTGGCACAGGGCCCCCCGCCGTGCAAACACACCGCCGTACTTTGAGGGGCCCTGTGCCAGTGCCAATGCCAACGAATGGGCCCCCCCTGCTTGCTCAGGATCACAGCACTTGCAAAGTTGAAATACTTACCTCTCCCTGCTCCACTGCCGTGACATGGTCCACATTTCCTGGGCCCACTAAATACTTGAACCAGCCCTACCCCCTACAACTTTAGCCAAATGACCCCCAATTTCCAATATTATTATAAGGTAAATTAAGATTGACAAGCTTCAGTAACAAGAATGGATGTTTTTGCCATTAAAATGGGCACTGTAGGTGTTTTCCTGGCCCCCACTCACTGCCGACTATGCTTCCCCATTGACTTGCATTAGGTTTCGTGTTTCGGTCGATCCCCGACTTTTCGAGATAGTCGGCCGATTTCACTCGACTTGACTTTTGCTATAGTCGGGTTTCGCGAAACCCGACTCGACTCTAAAAAAGTAAAAGTCGCTCAACCCTAGTGTAACGTGCTTTGTGTAAAATTTCGGTGGTTTGAAATTTTTAAAAACCAGTTGGCCTGCTACAGATTTTTTTAAAATAAAACATGTAGTTTCAATTAATCATGGGATCTTCGCTTCCAGAGATCTAGCAATTAGAAAATGCACAAGGTGTGCAGTAAGGAATGGGGAAGTGGAAGTGCTGATGATGGTGTGTGCAGATGGCAAGGACTGCGCCTGTTGATGGAGCACAAGCAACATGCCAATCCATGACATATAGCTTCCTATCCTACTTTGCAGGGAGGCACAGGACACCACTTCTGAAGCCACACCAGTGCAAACTCATCTTTGGTTGAATATCAGATAATGCTTCCAGCATGCATCTCAGCACAACCCTGTCTTTCACATGGCTCCAAGAGGGACAGGAGGACATTCTGTTAACTGATGCACAAAACTTAAACCAGCCACTGTCACAAGAATGACGGTGGGCAACGGAAAATTTTGTCTAAGGAGGTAGATGATGATGAGACACAGTTGCAGATTAGGCAGGTTGTTGTAAAGTCACCAAGTCAGGAGGAGCAGAGTGCAATGGGGAAAGATGAGTTGGTGGATGTTGAAGTCACTGACACAGCCTGGGAAGCTTGCATGCAGAACAAGGCCAACAGCATTGAGGGGGAGGGATTGTCAGCACTGAAACAGACAGGAAGATGCAGTGGGGTGACCAGAGTGAGAAGGTGGGCAACTGTTTCCCAGAGGACCGACACTCGTGAATTTCTCTGTCAGAGTTAGGTGTTCCCCAGGCAGGGATTTTTTTTAAAGAGAGTTCTGAGATCAAAAATCTCTCCTACATGGATGGGCTGAGGAGGTGAATGAGGAGGAAAAGAGGGAGAACAAGTAGTAGGAGGAAATATAGAGTCATCATCATTGTGGAGACAGAGAGGTGTTGGTTGTAGGGAGCTTGGCACATATGGCCGACTTCATGTATCACTGCCTTTCCCATGACCCTCTCATTATATTCATCTTTGCCAATAAAAATTACTAATCGGTCTGCCTGCTAGACCCACTCTACAAGGAGAACTTTGCATCTCTACATCCTGAGGTGGAAAGGTCTACTAAAATGGTGCTATACCAGATGCCATTGTGGAAATTATATTGAAAAAATTCCTATCCGACAATGCTAGTGGTAGGAGGCAAGATTTCTTGCCCAAGCAAGGAGGCGAGGGAGGCACACACCAGAAACTGCAGAGGCAGGAGTACACTGTCAAAGGCCTGGGACATTTTCATGACACCCTCCCAGCATCCAAGTCCTGATGACTGGGTATTTTTGTCAAGGAGGGAAAAGTTTTTAAAGATGGTCAAGCAGTAGCTGGCTGACAAAACCAGCATACTCCGTAATTTCTCTGCAACCTTCAACTATTGGGTCTCAAAGCTGCACACCCGATGGCAATAGCTGTCCATCTATGCCTTGGAAGTGTTGTCCTGCCATGCCACTATGTAGAGATATCACAACTACACTTTCTTAATTTTTTTATGAGGCACTCCAGTTGCCTTCAAGGGTGTATGGATAGCCCTGCTTGTAATTTTTGGAAGGCTTTGCACTGTATGCAGAGCTTTTATGAGTGTAGAAGTATCACAACTACACTTTATTCACAATATTTGAATGAGGTACATTCAGTACATTACAGTTGATGTTTTCACGGGTATATGGATGAACCCGCTTATAATTTTTGGAAGACTTTGCCTTATATACAAGATATTATACAGGAAAGAATGTTTCTTAACATGTTTTTCCTGTAAACTCCAGTTTTTCTTTCTCTTCTGTTTTGTTGCTAGTCCTTAAAATGGAGTAAAAGTGTGGCACCATTGTTCTCAGCAGTGATCTGGGAGTCAGAGATGCATTGGGGTTTTCTGCATGCTGTTCTCTTTTCATTCAACACTTTTTCCATCCATTTCAACATTTTCACTGCCTCCCAGACTTCCCTGTAGGGATTGCTGGAAAAATGTTCGGATTTCTCATTTACTCCTTTTGTACTCGTTAGCGGAGGCATGAAACATCCCAATATAACACTATAAAAATACATCGAACTTAGATAGAAAAATGGCTATGGATAAAAGAAAACGTTATGTAATAGATACAACTTATTCCATTCTTGATATAGATGAGTATACACTATTAGTAGCACAGATAATGGCAATCAAATACACTGCTCAAAAAAAATAAAGACATACCGATAGGGATTGTAGATTGTGAGCCCCATCGGGGACAGTGATGATAATGTGTCCAAACTGTAAAGCGCTGCGGAATATGTTAGTGCTATATAAAAATAAAGATTATTATTATTATTATTACTCCATGAGGATGGTCTGAGTGCCCGATGTCCACAGATTGGGGTTGTGCTCACAGCCTAACACCATGCAGGACTCTTGGCAGTTGCCACAGAACACCAGGATTGGCAAATTCACCACTGGCGTCCTGTGCTCTTCACAGATGAAAGCAGGTTCACACTAATAACATGTGACAGACTTGACAGAGTCTGGAGACGCCGTGGAGAGCAATCAGCAACATCCTTCAGCATGACTGGTTTGGCAGTGGTCAGTAATGGTGAGGGGTGGCATTTCTTTGGAGGGCTACATAGCCCTGTGCTCGC
Source organism: Ranitomeya imitator (assembly GCF_032444005.1). Classification (NCBI taxonomy): domain Eukaryota; kingdom Metazoa; phylum Chordata; class Amphibia; order Anura; family Dendrobatidae; genus Ranitomeya; species Ranitomeya imitator. The sequence continues at coordinate 733,807,082 of NC_091284.1, read as the reverse complement.
CAGAGGTAGCCTGACTGCCATTAGGTACCGAGATGAGATCCTCAGACCCCTTTTGAGACCATATGCTAGTGTGGTTGGCCCTGGGGTTCCTCCTAATGCAGGACAATGCCAGACCTCATGTGGCTGGAGTGTGTCAGCAGTTCCTGCAAGATGAAGGCATTGAAGCAATGGACTAGCCCGCCAGTTCCCCAGACCAGAATCCGATTGAACACATCTGGGACATCATGTCTCGCACCATCCTCCAACGTCACTTTGCACCACAGACTGTGCAGGAGTTGGCGGATTCTTTAGTCCAGGTCTGAGAGGAAATCCCTCAGGAGACCATCTGCCGCCTCATCAGTAGCATGCCCAGGCATTGTAGGGAGGTCATACAGGCACGTGGAGGCCACACACACTACTGAGCATCATTTCCTTGTTTTCAGGCATTTCCAGTGAAGTTGGATCAGCCTGTAACTTTCATTTTTCACTTTGATTTTGAGCATCATTCCAACTCCAGAGCTCCATGGGATATTAGTTGTGATTTATGTTGATCATTGTTTGGTTTTATTGTTCTGTTCTCAACACATTCCACTATGTAATGAATACAGATTTACAACTAGAATATTTCATTCAGTGATATCTAGGATGTGAGATTTTAGTGTTCCCTTTATTTTTTGAACAGTGTATGTCTTTTTATACAAATTCTTACATAGTGTCAAGTATGAACAGATATGGCATAATTAGAATATGCTAAATTGAAATATATTAACAGTATCTGGAGGAAGGAAATCAAAACATAATTTCTCATAGCATAAGTGACAGTGCAAAATGCACATTGTGCAAAAGATGCAAAAAAAAAGTCTTAGTCCGGTAGCCTTGTCAGATCCGGGAGGTCACTTCAGGAACCGAATAGTAAGACAAATGGATGGACAAAATTTATGCTGAGGTCAGGAAACTGGAAGAATCAAGAAAACAGCAGCCGCAGAGACTAGAGCACAAGTCAGGTAGCAAAAATACAGTTACGTCCATTATATATTTGGACAGAGACAACATTTTTCGAACTTTGGTTATAGACATTACCTCAATGAATTTTAAACAAAACAATTCAGATGCAGTTGAAGTTCAGACTTTCAGCTTTCATTTGAGGGTATCCACATTAAAATTGGATGAAGGGTTTAGGAGTTTCAGCTCTTTAACATGGACAGATGAAATAATTTTAAAAAAGTGTTCATTTTTAGTACTTGGTTGAAAACCCTTTGTTGGCAATGACTGCCTGAAGTCTTGAACTCATGGACATCACCAGACGCTGTGTTTCCTCCTTTTTGATGTTTTGCCAGGCCTTCACTGCGGTGGTTTTCAGTTGCTGTTTGTTTCTGGGCCTTTCTGTCTGAAGTTTAGTCTTAAACAAGTGAAATGCATGCTCAATTGGGTTGAGATCAGGTGACAGACTTGGCCATTCAAGAATGTTCCACTTCTTTGTTTTAATAAACTCCTGGGTTGCTTTGGCTTTATGTTTTGGTTCATTGTGCATCTGTAGTATGAAACGACGACCAATCAGTTTGGCTGCAAATGGCTGGATCTGAGCACACAGTATGGCTCTGAATACCTCAGAATTCATTTGGCTGCTTCTGTCCTGTGTCACATCATCAATAAATACTAGTGACCCAGTGCCACTGGCAGCCATGCATGCCCAAGCCATCACACTGCCTCCGCCGTGTTTTACAGATGATGTGGTATGCTTTGGATCATGAGCTGTACCACGTCTTTGCCATACTTTTCTCTTTCTGTCATGCTCTGATGTGGAATCTTGCATTTCTCCCTGTTAAATACCATTCTATTAGTCGCTGCCCATTGTTCAATCTTATTTAGAACCTTCTGAATCCTTTCTTCTCTGGTGTTAAGGTACCTTCACAATGAACGAAATCGCAAGCGATCCGTGACATTGCAGCGTCCTGGCTAGCGATATCGTTGAGTTTGACAGGCAGCAGCGATCCGGATCCTGCTGTGCCATCGTTGGTCGGAGCAGAAAGTCCAGAACTTTATTTCGTCGCTGGACTCCCGCAGACATCGCTGAATCGGCGTGTGTGACGCCGATTCAGCGATGTCTTCACTGGTAACCAGGGTAAACATCGGGTTACTAAGCACAGGGCCGCGCTTAGTAACCCGATGTTTACCCTGGTTACCAGCGTAAGCATAAAAAAAAAAAAACACTACATACTTACATTCCAGTGTCTGTCCCCCGGCGCTCTGCTTCTCTGCATTCTCCGGAATGTAAGTATGTAGTGTTTGTTTTTTTTACGTTTACGCTGGTAACCAGGGTAAACATCGGGTTACTAAGCGCGTCCCTGCGCTTAGTAACCCGATGTTTACCCTGGTTACCAGGGGACTTCGCATAGTTGGTCGCTGGAGAGCTGTCTGTGTGACAGCTCTCCAGCGACCACGCAGCGACGCTGCAGTGATCAGGATCGTTGTCTAGATCGCTGCAACGTCGCAAAATGTGACGGTACCTTTAGCTATACCGCCTAGCTTTGCATTGTCTGCAAATTTGATTAGTTTACCTTCAGTTCCCTTATCTGGATTATTTAAAAAAAATATTGAACAACACTGGGGCCAGGACAGAGCCTTGGGGTACCCCACTTGAAACACATTTCCAATTGTACTGTATGTGCAACAATTTATTACAAGTCTTTGAGTATGATCAATGAGCCAGTTATGAATCCACCTGGCCCTAGCCATGTCAATCCAATGCTTTGTCATTTTTTTCAATAAGCAAAGTATGAGATACTTTGTGAAATGCTTTTCTGTAGATTACATATACTATATCTACTGCATTTCCCTGATCCACTCAGTTAGTAATTCCATCATAGAAGGAAATTAGACTAGTCTGACATGACTTGTTTGCCACAAATCCATGCTACCTCTGGTTACCTACTATATTTTTATCCAAGTACTTACATACATGCTGTTTAATAATTTGTTCATAGATCTTTCCTGGTAGAGAAGTAAGGCTCACTGGCCTGTAATTTCATGGCTCCATCTTATTTCCTTTGTTGAAGATAGGGACAACATTTGCCCTTCTCCAATCTTCTGGGACTTCTCCTGTTCTCCAGAATTTTCAAGGATTCTGGCTAGTGGTTCTACAATTACCTCTGCTAACTCTTTAACCCTTTTCTGCCATCGGTTTGAATAGTATGTCCGATGGCAGAACCCCGCTGTAATGCGGGCTCCGGTGGTGAACCTCCATCAAAGCCGGGACATGTTAGCTGTTTTGAACAGCTGACATGTGCCTGCACTAGGCGCAAGCGGAATTGCGTTCCACCCGCACCTATTAACTAGCTAAATGCTGATGTCAAACTCTGACAGTGGCATTTAACAAGCCCTTTCGGCCATCCAGACGGAAATGAGCGCATCAGTGACCCCCATCACATGATCGGGGGTCATCGGTGTGTTGGTATAACAACCAGAGGTCTCCTGCAGACCTCTATAATTGTTGATGCCAGATTGCTGTGAGCGCCACCCTGTGGTTGGCGCTGGCGCTCTTAGCAATGCTGTAATTTAGCTACATAGAAGCGATCTGAGCATTGCTCCTATGTAGCAGAGCCGATCAGGTTATGCCAGCTTCTAGCCTCCCATGGAGGCTATTGAAGCATGGCAAAAGTAAAAAAAAATGTTTTTAAAATATGAAAAAAGTAAATAAAATTATGAAATTTCAAATCACCCCTCTTTCGCCCCATTCAAAATAAAACAATAATAAAAGAAAAACATATTTGGCATCGTCGCTTCAGAATCGCCCGATCTATCAAGAAAAAAAAAGGATTAACCTGATCGCTAAACGCCGTAGCAAGAAAAAAATAAAAAATGCCAGAATTACGTTTTTTTGGTCGCCGCAACAGTGCATTAAAATGCAATAACAGGTGATCAAAAGAACCTATATGCACCAAAATGGTATCATTAAAATGTCAGCTTGGCATGCCAAAAATAAGCAATTATCCAATCACAGATCACAAAAAATGGAGACGCTTCGGGTAACGGAAAATTGCGCAATTTTTTTTTTGTGCAAAATTTGGAATTTTTTTTCACCAAGATAAAAAATAGCCTAGACATGTTTGGTGACTATGAACTTGTAATGACCTGGAGAATCATAATGATAGGCCAGCTTTAGCATTTAGTGAACCTAGCAAAAAAGCCAAACAAAAAACAAGTGTGGGATTGCACTTTTTTTGCAATTTAACGCACTTGGAATTTTTTTCCCGTTTTGTAGTACACAACATGGTGAAACCAATGATGTCGTTCACAAGTACAACTTGTCCTGCAAAAAATAAGCTCTCACATGGCCATATTGATGGAAAACTAAAAACGTTATGGCTCTGGGAAGGAGGGGAGCGAAAAAAACTAAAAAAGCCAAACCGAAAAAAGCTCTTGTCATTAAGGGGTTAAGTTAAAACACAAAATTGAGCTTGACTTAAGTTGGAACACATGCAGCACATAAACACATGTTCACATTGGCCATAAAACATATAAAACCTACAAGAGAAAAAAATGAGCAAAAACCCTGTAGATAAGTGAAAAGCAAAAAGTTATTTTAAATAGCACAAAATTTTTAGTAATACTGTTTTTGATCAAAAATAGCATAAAAGCCATCCCACCACGACAAGGTAACAGGACTTGGCCCAACCAGTAGAACACCAGCCTGGTGGAGCTTTACATACAATAATATTAATAATGTTTAATACAAAGAAAAAACACAAAATTGAGCTTGACTTAAGTTGGTACACATGCAGCACATAAACACATGTTCACATTGGCCATAAAATATATAAAACCTACAAGAGAAAAAATGAGCAAAAACCCTGCTGTAAATAAGTAAAAAGCAAAAAGTGCATCTAAATAACAGAGTTTTTAGTAATGCTGTTGTTGATCAAAAATAGCCTAAAAGCCATGTCCTTATTCACACTACAGTCGAATGATTTTCCTCTTGGTCTGTCTGTCTGTGTAAGGCTAGTTTCACATTTACGATCAAATCCGCAGCGTTTAATCCGCATCGGCAAGTGGAGTAAAAAATGCATAGAAACACATACAACCGCAGCGTTTTCTAGACACATGCGGGAACGCATGCGGTTAATAAAACGCTGCATTTTCCCACTTTATCATGCGTTTTGTCATGCATTTGCATATTTTGTGCGCATGGTGGAAAATTTTACAGGAGAAAAATCTAGATAACCAGACACCGCCAATGGGACTACAGAGGGCGCGTATTATGGGATATCTATATATAGACCCTAGGACTGCTGAAATCTTAACAGTGTGCTACTGTATCCTGTGTCATGATGGATCTTCGTATCGAGAGCTTTTATTTCAACCTGGATTTTATCATCAAGCTATTTCTTGCCTTTGTGTTTGCTTGGGAGCAACACAGAAATCGTGAAAGATGGAGAAGGACACGGCGTAGGCGTTTTTGGACACACCCCATTATCGAACTACGTGAGAGACGTGGAGCCTATCACACGCTATATGGCGAGCTTAATGGCAACCCAGACAAATTCCTGGAATTTACAAGGATGTCGCAAGACTCTTTCCAGGATTTGCTTGGTCGTGTCCAAGGAGCCATCCGGAGACAGGACACCCAGCTCCATAGAGCGATTCCACCAGAGGAACATCTGCTGGTTACCTTAAGGTATGTAACAATTCTAAACAAATGCCAGTCCTAATTTTGGTTGTTCTGACATGTATTCTTTGTATTTTCCTTAAAGGGAACCTGTCACCTTCCCGGGCGTTTGAAACTAAAAGAGCCACCTTGTGCAGCAGTAATGCTGCATTCTGACAAGGTGGCTCTTTTAGTTATTGGTGCTGTAACTGCAGAAATAATCCGTTTTGTAATTTGTCCTAAATACCTTTCTTCAGTCCTGGAGGCAGGCCTTTTCCCCCTGCTGCAGACACCACACAGCTTGGTGCCAGGCGCCACCTCCTCAGCGCTGTTTTGGAAACAGCCGGCGCCTGCGCTCTTTTGCATGCCTTGGGCAGGCGCAGTGAGCGCTGCCCGTCCTCTGTCCTCATATGCAGTTTAGCTGACTCCGCCTGTGCGACCGCCCTGCCTGTGAATCCCAGCCCCGCAGTGTGAATAAATCAGAAGGCACTGCGGGACTGGGATTCACAGGTAGGGTGGCCTGATCTATACTCATCAAGTCAAGTGTCAGAAATAATGAATTCATGATGCACATATAACAGCCTCATGAATTCACTATTTCTGACACATGTCCAGGTGAGCATAGATATGCCTTGTATGACCGCCATCGTCCCTTCACTTTGTGTGAAATAGATTACATACACAGAAGAGAAAATGGAGGTTATACAAGGCAGTTCTCTACTCACCAGGTCAGGTGTCCTAACTAATTAGTTTTTGGACATATGACCTATTGAGTATAGTTCTGCATTATATTGCCGCCATTTTCTCTTCAGTCTGCAACACTAGTCACAGACTAAGCAGAAGAAAGAGATTATGGAGAAAATACAAGTTTAAGTTTTTTGGCCCACCTCATATCTCTATACTAAAGACACACAAAACTGCAGTGTTGTACTTGCTAACTACTGGAGCTATGATGTGGGCAAAAAATAAAGTGTGTGGCACAGTGTTTTGTTTGGCGCACGGTGTGTGTTGCTGGCGGCGAAATGCACAATTAACCAAACATTTTTGGGGACAAAAAACATTATTATTTATTTTTAAAACAAACAAACAAAAAAAAAATAACATAAAAAAATAACAACGTCGGCACTACAACGTTTAGACCAAATATGTGTGGATGACCACATGGTCATCGTGACTGCCGACGTGGAGTCCCTATATACCTCTATCAAACATGCTGACGGATTGAGGGCAGTCAGACTTTTTCTCCTTTCCAGCAATTTGGGGGCCCCCCTTGCCGAGCTCGTTTTGATTTTATTGGAATTTTTATTAAATCATAATGTTTTTATTTTCAATTCTAACTTTTTCTTACAGTTACAGGGCACGGCAATGGGGGCCTCCTGTGCCCCGGCTTATGCAAATTTATTTTTGGGGGCATGGGAAAGAGAGATTTTCCAGGATGGCCTCATCCAGGAAATGAACTATGTTCATAACTGGATGAGGTACATTGATGATGTTCTGTTTTTTTGGGAAGGAGACGAAGAAGGATTAAATAGCCTTATGTCCAAATTAAATGACAACAAATTAAACATCAAATTGACTTTTGTCTTTGGCAGACAAATTGATTTTTTGGACATTAAAATTAATATTGACCTAGGAGGCAGAATCCAAACTGATGTTCATCGAAAACCAACGGCCACAAATTCTCTACTCCAAGCTGACTCGTCTCAATTAAAATCCACCATACAGGGAATTCCAATTGGCCAGTTCTTGCGAATAAAAAGAATTTGTTCAAACAATGAGAATTTTGAAAGACAGTCGGAAGACCTAACGGCAAGGTTTATTCAACGAGGTTACAGCAAAAGAACGATAAAAAGAGGTTACTCAAGAGCCAAAAAGACAACACGTGACCAACTACTATATGGTTCATCTGGGACTAAAAAAGATATGGAACAGGTACGCTTTATATTCACCTATAGCAATGATTGGCAAGAACTGACCCAAATAATACAGAAACATTGGGGAGTACTCATGATGGATCCTATTCTAAAAAAAGAGTTACCTCCACGACCTTCATTTGTGGCTAGAAGAGCGGCAAACTTAAAAGACATCTTAGTACATAGCCACTATGCACCATGTAATATTGGTTCTAAGAAAAAGGAAAGTAAAAATCGGGTTGGCTTTTTCCCATGCGGGATGTGCAAGGGTTGTTTAAACCATGTCAAGACAAGTACCTTTATCAATCACGATGGGTCACGAGTTTTTGACATACGGAAATATTTAAATTGCACTTCCAAGGGTGTCGTTTACCAGGCTCTCTGCACCTGCGGCAAAATTTATATTGGTCTAACTACCAGAGAGTTGAGAATAAGAACTCGAGAACATGTTAGGGACATAGAAAAAGCCAGAGATGTGGAGGACTATAATGCCTTGAAATCCCTACCAAGGCATTTTAAGAAACATCATGATTGCCAAAGTAGAGATCTGACAGTGAGAGGGATCGATCAGGTGGATTTGGGGATTAGGGTACCGTCACACAGTGCAATTTAGATCGCTACGACGGCACGATTTGTGACGTTGCATCGTCGCTTAATTATCGTTTCAAACATCGTAGACTGCGGTCACACTACACGATGCACGACGCTGAAGCGATAAATTCATGACGTATTTGCGATGTAGAAGTCGTATGGGACAGTCGTACGGTCGTGTCACACACGACGATTCAGAGCAAATTTTGCATAATCTGTGCGTGACGTTGTTCACAAGGGGCGTGTTGTGCCACTAGTTAGTGTGGTGATAGGCCAAAGGTTCTGTGCACACAATTGGTTGGAAAATTTGTCACCTGAGTGCTATTGTTCCCAATGCCACTTCACTGCTTTCAAAATTTCCTTTCTTCACTTCGTACTTGGACACTTGGTGGACCTGGACATCGGAATTTTGTACCTCGCTGAATATACCACGCTTTGCACCGCTGCTTCGAGGTATGTAAACCGCTTGGGCGTGGTGGATGGAACGCTGTATGGACGGCATGAGTGCTTCGTTCCACCACTGAAGCGAAGTGGATGGTACACTGTTGTGACTGGAGGGCTACAATGTGGCAGATGGTACGCTGTTGTGCTTGGTTGTGACTGGTGGGCTACAGCGTGGTAGATGGAACTCAGTTTGTTCGGCATGACCGCTTCGTTCCACCGCTGAAGCGATGCGGATGGTACGCTGGTGTGACTGCTTATGACCGGTTGTGTGTGATGAGCTAGAGCGTGGCAGATGGCACAATGTATGGTCACCATGAGCGCTTTGTGTGGCTGCTGTAAGGAAGCGGGCGGTACACTGTTTTGGGTTATGGTGGACTATAGGCGCGGCAGATGGAAGAAGCGATGCGGATGGTACGCTGTTGTGACTGGTCGTGACTGGTGGGCTACAGCGTGGTAGATGGAACTCAGTTTGTTCGGCATGACCGCTTCGTTCCACCGCTGAAGCGATGCGGATGGTACGCTGTTGTGACTGCTTATGACCGGTTGTGTCTGTTGCGCTACAGCGTGGCAGATGGTACAATGTATGGTCACCATGAGCGCTTTGTGTGGCTGCTGTAGGGAAGCGGGCGGTACACTGTTTTGGGTTATGGTGGACTATAGGCGCGGCAGATGGAAGAAGCGATGCGGATGGTACGCTGTTGTGACTGGTCGTGACTGGTGGGCTACAGCGTGGTAGATGGAACTCAGTTTGTTCGGCATGACCGCTTCGTTCCACCGCTGAAGCGATGCGGATGGTACGCTGTTGTGACTGCTTATGACCGGTTGTGTCTGTTGCGCTACAGCGTGGCAGATGGTACAATGTATGGTCACCATGAGCGCTTTGTGTGGCTGCTGTAGGGAAGCGGGCGGTACACTGTTTTGGGTTATGGTGGACTATAGGCGCGGCAGATTGAAGAAGCGATGCGGATGGTACGCTGTTGTGACTGGTCGTGACTGGTCGTGACTGGTGGGCTACAGCGTGGTAGATGGAACTCAGTTTGTTCGGCATGACCGCTTCGTTCCACCGCTGAAGCGATGCGGATGGTACGCTGTTGTGACTGCTTATGACCGGTTGTGTCTGTTGAGTTAGAGCGTGGCAGATGGTACAATGTATGGTCACCATGAGCGCTTTGTGTGGCTGCTGTAGGGAAGCGGGCGGTACACTGTTTTGGGTTATGGTGGACTATAGGCGCGGCAGATGGAAGAAGCGATGGTAGGCATGAGCGCTTTGTGTGGCTGCTGTTGTTAAGCGTTTGGCACACTGGCAAAAGTATTGTTAATAGGACGCTTTGTCAACCATGTAATTTTTTTTTTTAATTACTTTTTAGATGTCAAATCGTGTGGAGTTCATCCGGGATTTCATCGAGATTTATCAGTCTTTTCCCTGCCTCTGGAAAATAAAATCTCCTGAGTATTGTAACAGGGAAAAGAGGAGGGAGGGTTACTTACAGCTCATTGAGCTTTACAATCGTCAGGCACCAGATGAGGCAGCTAACGAAGCAGTTATTAAAAAGAAAATCCAGGCGCTCCGCACGGTCTGGAGGAAGGAGCTGAACAAGGTTCTTCAGACTACAAGGTCCGGAGCTTCCACTGAAGAAGTTTATGTGCCAAAACTGTGGTATTTTGAGCATCTTAATTTTCTGAGGGACCAAGAGGTGCCACGGACTTCAACGTGTCTTCGATTGTTGGCACCTGTGGAACCAATAGTTTCGGAGAACCACGCCGAGCAGGAGTCACAAGGGCAACAAGTAAGTAGCTCTTTGGACGAAAGTTCACCAATGTGTCCTATAATTACATAATTTTTCTCTGCATTTTAGGTTTTATACTTCTGATTATCACATCAGTTTAAAGTTGTTACAAAAACATGTACACATAAGTAACCCTGTTGCAGTCAAGAATTATAAGGGGAACGTAATATGTATGAAATGGAGATATATGTAAACCATACCATCGAAGCAATATAGAAAATAGTATCGCGTCAAGCTGCCGATGTACTCTTGTTGAGACTATTTAGACTATTAAATATTGGTCAGGTTCCCATAGCAGTCAGAACAGTGTAGTTCAAAGTATTCAATAAAAGGGAGGGTTAAAGAATATTACTAAGCATCAAATATATTATAATCTTTTTGTTACCTACTACGAATATATAGTTTGGATGCGGTTATGGTGGTACTACTTTTTGTTGCCGGGTTCATAACTTTTTTTTTTTTCCCCCCCCCCAGGATGACAGTGCGCAGGAGAGTACACTTGACTGTTCACAGGACTGCACAACAACAGATCTAGTGGAGGCTGCACCTGCCAGGAGTCAATCGAGGCAAGTTCAAAGAAAACGGAAAGCCACCTCAGACGCCTCAAATGAACTATTGAGCCTGGCAAAGAAGGTGTTGACAAGAAATGTTAGCCCTGCGTTAGAGGGGTTTGGACACTATGTGGTTGACAAACTGGCAAAAATGGACGACAACCAAAGAATACTAGCAGAGCGTCTGATTCTGGAAGCAGTAAACAAGGGTACTGATGGCGATTTGGACAAGAACACTTGTTTGGTCTCTTCCCGGCCAATACAGCGGACAGAGCCATCAAATTTCAATGGTTGGTCACAGGGTCAGACATCGATGCGACACAATCCTCACGTTTCCCACTTCGGCCAGCCACCCCCTAATAACTCCTACACACCAATACCTTTACATATGGCTTCGCCCATCAGGCACCAAAATTTTCAGCCGGAACAATCGTCGTATCATAATTTGTGATTTCCTAACTACTTTTACATCCCTTTTTTTTTTTTGTCTTGTTAAAATAATGTTTGAAATAAAAGCTTTTATTATACATTCTATCACTACTTTTTGATTGGTGTGTCTCAATCACAGCACTGTATGAGGGAACAAATTAACGTAACAAATTCATGTACAGTTAACTAAAAAAAAAAAATCGAATGAAAGTTTAACTAAATCTTTTAATTGGAACAACAAAAAATGGATTATTGGCCCGCCTACAACTGCTGGCACATGTCCCGCAGCTTCTGCAGCTCCTCCATTGCCACATTGTGCTGCTCCTGAATATGTGCCATAGTGTGGAGTAACTTGTCTATGCCGGCTTCAATATCCTCTTTGTTGACAGTGACGAGAGCTGTGGGTCAAAAAACATAACATTAATAACACTGTAGTCTCCCGATGTGTCTTTGCTTCTGTGAATGAAAAAAAATAAAAAAAATAAGCAAAGGGGGGGGGGGGGGGGGGGGGGAGGGTGGTTGTTTGGGTTGGGGGTGAAAGAGTGGGCCTGCAACAAAATCCAAATAACTTAATTGTGGGAACCTACTAGAATGTTGAGGCACGGAGGGCACTTCTGGATCTGAGTCGCTGTTGAATGCCTCGTGCTGTCGGCGGCGGCGCTGTCTCTTTGCCTCTGTGAAGGAAAAAAAAAAAACAAGGTCTGTCAGCATATATGGCAACAGTGGCTGCCGGGGGAGGGGGGGGGTGTTAAGAGGGGACCTGCAACTTAATCCAAATCACATAATTGTGGGAACCTACTAGGATCTGGAGGAGTTGACCCGGAGGGCACAGATCCAGGAGAGGCTGGGCGGGATGCCTCGTGGCGGCGGTGGTGCTGTGTCTTTGACTCTGTGAAGAAAAAAAAAAAAAAAATTTTTTTAAAAGTTCTGTTAGCATATATGGCAACACTGGCTGCCGGGGGGGGGAAGGGGACCAGAAACAAAATCCAAATAACATTTTTGTGGGAACCTACTAGGATCTGGAGGAGTTGACCCGGAGGGCTCCGGGACATTGGACCCTGAGGGCACAGAGCCAGAAGAGGCTGGGCGGGATGCCTCGTGGCGGCGGCGGTGCTGTGTCTTTGCCTCTGTGAAGAAAAAAAAAAAAAAAAAAAATTTTTGAAAAAGGTCTGTTAGCATATATGGCCACACTGGCTGCCGGGGGGGGGAAGGGGACCAGAAACAAAATCCAAATAACATTTTTGTGGGAACCTACTAGGATCTGGAGGAGTTGACCCGGAGGGCTCCGGGACATTGGACCCTGAGGGCACAGAGCCAGAAGAGGCTGGGCGGGATGCCTCGTGGCGGCGGCGGTGCTGTGTCTTTGCCTCTGTGAAGAAAAAAAAAAAAAAAAAAATTTTTGAAAAAGGTCTGTTAGCATATATGGCCACACTGGCTGCCGGGGGGGGGAAGGGGACCAGAAACAAAATCCAAATAACATTTTTGTGGGAACCTACTAGGATCTGGAGGAGTTGACCCGGAGGGCTCCGGGACATTGGACCCTGAGGGCACAGAGCCAGAAGAGGCTGGGCGGGATGCCTCGTGGCGGCGGCGGTGCTGTGTCTTTGCCTCTGTGAAGAAAAAAAAAAAAAAAAAATTTTTGAAAAAGGTCTGTTAGCATATATGGCCACACTGGCTGCCGGGGGGGGGAAGGGGACCAGAAACAAAATCCAAATAACATTTTTGTGGGAACCTACTAGGATCTGGAGGAGTTGACCCGGAGGGCTCCGGGACATTGGACCCTGAGGGCACAGAGCCAGAAGAGGCTGGGCGGGATGCCTCGTGGCGGCGGCGGTGCTGTGTCTTTGCCTCTGTGAAGAAAAAAAAAAAAAAAAAAATTTTTGAAAAAGGTCTGTTAGCATATATGGCCACACTGGCTGCCGGGGGGGGGAAGGGGACCAGAAACAAAATCCAAATCACATTTTTGTGGGAACCTACTAGGATCTGGAGGAGTTGACCCTGAGGGCACAGAGCCAGAAGAGGCTGGGCGGGATGCCTCGTGGCGGCGGTGGTGCTGTGTCTTTGCCTCTGTGAAGGGCAAAAAAAAAAAAAAAGGTCTGTCAGCATATATGGCAACACTGGCTGTCGGGGGGGGGGGGGAGGAGGGGACCTGCAACCAAACCCAAATCACATTATTGTGGGAACCTACTAGGATCAGTTGTCTTTGACCCGGAGGGCTCTGGGACTTCAGAGGCGGTGTGTGATGCCTCGTGTCTACGGCGGCGCTGTCTCTTTGCCTCTGTGAAGGAAAAAAAAAGTTCGGTCAGCAGTTAGCTGTGCCACATAGTACTTTTCACCGTTCATACTGTCCCATAGCTGTGGCACATAGTGGCTCTGCAACGTTCAAACTGTCCCATAGCTGTGGCACATAGTGGCTCTGCAACATTCAAACTGTCCCATAGCTGTGGCACATAGTGGCTCTGCAACATTCAAACTGTCCCATAGCAGTGGCACATAGTGGCTCTGCAACGTAGAAACTGTCCCATAGCTGTGGCACATAGTGGCTCTGCAACGTTCAAACTGTCCCATAGCAGTGGCACATAGTGGCTCTGCAACGTTCAAACTGTCCCATAGCTGTGGCACATAGTGGCTCTGCAACGTAGAAACTGTCCCATAGCTGTGGCACATAGTGGCTCTGCAACGTTCAAACTGTCCCATAGCAGTGGCACATAGTGGCTCTGCAACGTAGAAACTGTCCCATAGCTGTGGCACATAGTGGCTCTGCAACGTTCAAACTGTCCCATAGCAGTGGCACATAGTGGCTCTGCAACGTTCAAACTGTCCCATAGCAGTGGCACATAGTGGCTCTGCAACGTAGAAACTGTCCCATAGCTGTGGCACATAGTGGCTCTGCAACGTTCAAACTGTCCCATAGCAGTGGCACATAGTGGCTCTGCAACGTAGAAACTGTCCCATAGCTGTGGCACATAGTGGCTCTGCAACGTTCAAACTGTCCCATAGCTGTGGCACATAGTGGCTCTGCAACGTTCATACTGTCCCATAGCTGTGGCACATAGTGGCTCTGCAACATTCAAACTGTCCCATAGCTGTCCAACATACTTTTGGGTACCTGAGTACTAACCTCTGCTAATCTCCTGGCGAAGCTCCTGCAGGCGCTCTGGGCTTTTCGACTTGAGATCGCCCCATTTTTTAACAATCTGGGCCTTGGTCCGAGTTATCCCAAACCGCTTCCTGAGGCCCTCAGACACCACACGGACAACTTCCTCCTTGTGCTGGTTGCGGTGCAGCACCAGCCCTGTGGTTTCATACTGCATCCTATCCATTGTTCCAATAAGGAACTTGAGCTCTGGGATGCCCATAGGTGGACCACGGCGACTGGCAGCCATTATCACGATGTCAGGGGACAAAAACAAGCTAGGGCAGGCACGCAGGAACGCTGTAACGTCATCACGCCGTCATAGACCACGAGCGTACTTAACGTGCCGCTCCGGCGTTATATAACGATACTTCGAACGGCATTTACTATGTGCGTTCCTTTCTTAACGCTCAGTCGTCACAAATGTGACGCTGTTCATAAACGGCAACGCTATTGCGATGCCAATGGCGCGGCAGGACGGCGGAGCGCAGCTCCTCCTCTGGGCGTTGCTCTTCAGGGTCATTCCATCTAAAATGGCGGCGAGAATGCGTTCTGCTCCTCTGGGGCAGCCAGAACTCCTTTTTTTTATTTCCCAGATGGATGCCATGGATTACGAGGGTCTGGAGAGCCGCCCTGCCCACCCACACATCCACAAGCGAGAAGTGCTTGGACAAATAACAAGAATGATGGAGAGGAGGTTTGGTGTCTGCCGCAGTCAGCTTCAGCTGCGTAAAAAATGGGCTGACCTCCGCTATAAAACGCCACAAATGTTTGCGGAGTTGCGTGCGGAGGCAAGGCGAGGCAAGTACTAGTACTAGCTTTGCTCTGCAGCACTCAACATTTGTGTGTAAACATTGTGATTCTTTACTTTAGGTGTAGAGAGACAGCGGCGGCAAGTCAGACACACCATTGCCACCAGTACCCCATCTTCAGGCACCAGTGGGAGCCCACAGTCCGGGACATCACGTAAGTTCACAATCATTTATTGCATTTTTTTTAACATCACACGGGACATAACAGGGTACCTGAAATATTTGAAGACATTACAGACGCAGTAATGACCCAGCGGCCTACCACGCCACCACCAGAGAGCAGACGGCCTCGCACCCCTACACCACCCTCAACACCTCCCTTTCGACACTCCTCTTCCTCCCCCGGGTCGGCGGCCTACCACACCTCCACCATCTGTTGCGACCATGCACCCTCGCACCCCTGTGAAGTGTGATATAAATTTTATGTTTCAGTATATTGTTAGCTTTGATCTGCAGCACTCTACATGTGTTTTTAAAGATTGCGTTTGTAAACTTTCTGTGTAGAGAGACAGCGGCAGCAACAGGTACCTGCCATTGCCAGCAGCACCACAGCATCCAGCACCAGCGGGAGCCCACAGTCCGTGACGTCACGTAAGTTAACAATCATAGATTACAATTTTTCAACTGCATACGGGACATAAGAGGGTAGCGGAAATATTTGAATACATTACAGACGCAGTAATGACCCAGCGGCCTACCACGCCACCACCAGAGAGCAGACGGCCTCGCACCCCTACACCACCCTCAACACCTCCCTTTCGACACTC
Source organism: Ranitomeya imitator (assembly GCF_032444005.1). NCBI lineage: Eukaryota > Metazoa > Chordata > Amphibia > Anura > Dendrobatidae > Ranitomeya > Ranitomeya imitator. The sequence continues at coordinate 733,791,029 of NC_091284.1, read as the reverse complement.
CTCTTCCTCCCCCGGGTCGGCGGCATTCTCCCCAGAAGCTAACATACGTAAGTGACCAAAACTGCGAGCGCTTCCCAACGGCGTGTTCCATAGTTAACCAGATCTGTTATTATTTGCTTTTAGGTGCTGCAGCAGTGGCCAGATCGCTGGGATGGGACATTAGCAGCTCTGGTTCTGGCAATGAGGAACCGGCGTCCCTTCTCCGTAAGTATCAAGATAATGCGAGTGGTTTTCTGCTGGATGTCACCATAGACAACCAAAACTGTAAAATATATTAAAATTTACATCGCCCTGTGGTGCCAGACCAAATAGAAATTTACAACACAGAAAATTCGGTCCTGCCCCAGAGGTCGAGATGTATTTTCAGAGGAATCAACGTTGGTTCTCCAACCTCTTCTATCCACAGAAACGGCCACCGTAAGAGAGCTCCTGGCGAGACAATTGCGACTGGAGCGGACAGCAGCGCTCCTGCAGCAGACAGCAGCGCTCCTCCAGAGTCAAGTGGAGCAGCAGGGCGTGACGCTGCGACACCTCTTGGGCAGGAGATAATATTTTTTGTGGTGGGGGGGTTATGTTATATTTTGTTGTAAAATAATTTAAAACCAAGAAGTGTTACAAAAAAAAACAAAAATCTTCGCATTCTTTCTTTAATGTTTACCAAGCTATAAGGGTTAACAGCAACATTGTATAGGCATCACATTTAAAGTTATTTAGCGAGGTTTATATGACAGCAAAGCAAAAAAACAAATTTTTATGTTATACGGCGCGATCCTGCCACGGTACAGCTCCAGAACCATTAAAGTACTGACAGTATTTTTCGCGACAGTCCCTTGCATCGTCTGCCTGTCTGCCAGATCCAAGAGCTTGAAGAGCTGTAAAATTTTCAGGTTGTGTACGCCATTCCCCGGGCACAATATCTCCGGTTCGTGCGTCCACTGCATCAATAAACGAAGGAGGAGAATAGGAGTTCGTATCATGACGTCTCAGGAAATTATGGAGCACACAGCATGCCAAAACCACAATGTCTATAGACGGCAGCTTCAAGTTGATAGCTGTGTGGAACACTCTAAACCGATTTGCCATTATCCCAAAGGCATTTTCAACCACACGACGGGCCCTCGACAACCGGTAATTAAAGATTCTGCGCTCCGGTGTGAGTGTTCTCTGTGCAAATGGCTTCAGCAAATGTGGATGAAGAGGGAAAGCTTCATCAGCGATGAAGACAAAATTTAGGTTTGCTTTTGTGTCTTCATTTAGTGGCAACAGCAGTTCATTGTTCCTCAAGCTTTCCCCAAATGAAGTGTGTTCAAAAACACCACCGTCGGAGACTCGACCATTCATGCCAACATCCACATCGACAAACTCATAGTTTGCATTGACAAGGGCCATGAGGATCACACTGAAATATCCTTTGTAGTTGAAAAAAAATGATCCAGAGTTGGCTGGTTGCGTGATGCGCACATGCTTTCCATCTAATGCACCACCGCAGTTTGGAAACTGCCACAGCTCATCAAAATCGGAACCAATCCTCTTCCAGTCATCCGCCGTCTTGGGAAACTGCAAGATGAGAAGGAAACATGTACAAATTTGGTCAAATATATTATGCACATACACTCTCATGTGGACATCCTACAGCGATTGAGGCGCAGTATGGATTAGTATAACAAAGTCAACAACACAGAGTATGCAGGCAGCCATTTTTTTTTACAGATGGCTTCGGTCACTCAGAGGGGGTGCTAAACAATATATCTAAATAATAGAATCAATAAAATTACGTTGGGAGCAGCAAATAAAAAAGGGTGGCGCAGGGTTGGAGCAGCACATATCAGAATGGAGACGCAAAATGGTAGCAGCACATGTCAGAATGGAGGCGCAGGATCACAGCAGCACATGTCTGAATGGGGGCGCAGGATGGGAGCAGCACATGATAGGATGTAGAACATATACCTATAGAAATGCTCGCCATCAGGGCGTAGAACTGGTTCAATAGCTAGTATAATATATCGACATAACACAGCAGCCAAAAAAAAATAGTAGTACCTCCATATAATGCCTTAAGCTCTGCACAATGGCCTCGCATGTCTCCGGAATCACAACGCTCAGGAAAGGTCTGGAAACAGCTGCGGAAAACTGCAAATCCTGAAGAGACCTTCCTGTTGCCAGGAAGCGCAGTGTCACCGCCAACCTTTCCTCCACGGGCACGGCTGCACGCATCGGCGTATCACACCTTTGTATGAGTGGCGTAACAGCAGACAGTATTATTTTGAAGGATTCCTCGGACATCCGAAGGTAGTTTCGGAAATCTTGAGGGTTATTGTCACGTAACTCTCTTATGAGACCCATGTGTGACAATGTGGATCTTTTCTGCAGCCAGCTCCGGGTCCACATGCGACGTTTTCGTTTAGGACGTCTCTCCTCTTGGAGACGTGCTGCCTCAAACACCAGGGCAGCAGCAACAACAGAACTCTCATCGGAAGTGAGCATAGTTCCTAAAAAGAAAACAAACGTACAATAAATACACGTGCTTACAAAACAATGTTCTGACCATTGATCTAATAACTATATATGTTACTACTGGTATTAAATGGGGCAGTCAACCATCTCAATCTGTAAAAGGATTAATTAATTGGGCCACGCAACAGCTGTGTACCTGAGGTTCTCAGGCCTACCCTACTCAAAGGAACAATCAACCACACTCCAGCGTTTATCCCCGTTGAAGCGCAACATATGCTACGCTGTAGCGTTATACATACCTTTTGCGGTAAAAGTCTAGTAGTTAGGGAATCCAGCGAATTTAGGAGTTCTGTTCACAGCACGTGCTACAGAGAGAAATGAATAGCACGCTCGAGAGCTCCGGTTTTATCCGCTGGGAACAATAGTCCTTTGTCGAATGAGCGCACAGTATTGTACCGCCCAATCAGCACACGGGAGGTGGAGAATTCAGCGCTCCTACGTAGCCAGCTCCTCCGCCCTTTACATCGTATACAATATCGTGCACACCTTTGTCACACCATGCGATCATGCCGCCACAGCGGGACACTAGACGACGAAAGAAAGTTTCAAACGATGTGCTACGACGTACGATTCACAGCGGGGTCCCTGATCGCAGGAGCGTGTCACACGCTGCGATATCGTACCTATATCGCTCGAACGTCACAAATCGTGCCGTCGTAGCGATCTAAATTGCACTGTGTGACGGTACCATTAGGTCGGGCACTAATGCAATTAGAGAGTAAGTGGATTTATCGGTTGGGGTCAATGAGTCCACAAGGCCTCAACGAAAGTCTTGGATTTGCAGCATTTCTCTAAGTACTTTGATCTTGATATGGAGGTATCCTTTTTAATCAGTGAGGTGTTTCACTTTTTAATAATTTTTATATTTATGTGTTCTGTGTTTATTTTTTTACTAAAATGTTTTTCTATTTAGTAGATGGTTTCGGATACTTTTAGTCGCCTGGTCATGATGTTTCCATGGGGATGATACTCGGAGTTAACATCAATCATCAGTAATTTTTCCACAAACAGCGTGAGGAATGATACTCGAATTTAACATCAATACATCATCAGTATATCCTTTTTTTTCACAAACAGCGTCAGGGATCGGATGGAAAATATTGATTATGTATGCTGATCTGTTTTCCCTTATATATATATTTTTTGTTATACTATTTATGAATATACGGACATTGAGAATAGAGAGCAAGTTTATTTTGAAATTAAAGCGAAATATATAGAGGGACTATGATGTTATGTATTACTTTTTCCTCTCTCCCTCCATGTCCCAAATATTGCATTAACAGATATATATGTGAGGTGTTTTTATTATGTTATACATGTATTGATTTATTTTCATTCCTCGTCCTCCCCTCCTCTCCCTCCTGCCCTCCCTCCCCCCCCCCCTTTATATGTGGTATAAAAATATACATGATTGACAGAAGGTATCAATCAGGATGTATAGGGAATTTAGGAATGACCTTAATGCTGATGTACAAGGTTAATGCTCTGTAAGGGTTGTTCTTTTGAGACTTCATATTTAAAGCTATGTTTTTGTGATATAGTGGTGTATGTATATGCACTTTGGCACTATGCACTTTATGAATAGTGTTTTTTTAAATCATCACTTCAATTGCCCGGTCTTGTTTATCGTATTTATTATATATCCTTATTATTATTATATCTCTCACTGGTTATTCATCATTAATTATTGATGTCTTACATTATTAGCTCTTATGCACTTTATATCTAATATATTTCAATAAACAGCACTCCACTTTGATTTAGCAATTTATTTGTATATTTGCACCGTTATGCACGTAGCACCTAAGTACTAGAAACAGCCGGTATAGAAGTCTCCTTTGCCGTGCTGAACGCATGCGCAGTACGTTCTAGCTCTGAGATACTTCTGTCAGCGCTCTGATGTGGAAACGCTTGCATTCCAGCTTGCGTTCCACTGAGCGCCTGCGCAGAAGTAACCATTTGCATACAGAGCAGCACGGAAGCTGCATGCGTCGCTTAAGCCGGCACTACCCTATGACAACTCTCTACGTCCACTCGGCACTTACGTTGCACCTCCCCATTGGTCTAGGCTGGTATAATAATAATAATAAGCCATCCTCTCCTCATTGAGACACGCCCCCGGAAGAAGCTAGGGCGAAACGCGCGTCGTGGCGCACCAGGAAGGCACATCTAGCTGGCACCTCGCACTTTATCCGGTCTCCTTGTTTGCGGCTGTTTTCAGGTATTTGCTACTCTATATACCCTTATAGTATGGTTTACTAGCTGTCACCGTGCACTTTATCCGGTCTCCTTGTTTATAGCTTATTTCAGGTATTTGCTACTCTATATATCCTTATAGTATGGGTTACTTTCCAGGCTCAATATATATTTAATTTAGGACATCACAGTGATATAAATCGGTTACCCTAAATGATGTGTTTTTATATAAGTAGCCTTTGTATATGAGTACCTAATATATATAAAAAATAAACATTGTATGCTGGATTATATAGAGTACATATATGGTTATTTAACCTTTATTAATAGATATAAACGGCATAGGACATTTATTCCATTGTAAGTGAAAATATAATTGCGACTGCTGCCATATGTATGTAAGGAATGCCATTTTTTGTGTCCTTCTACTCTGTTTTTGTGATATTTTTCTGCTTTGTGGATTTTAAATTTTGAAAATAAAGAAATGTGGTTTTATATATGGTTCTCTTCTTGCGGCTAATGATATATAAGTCCGCGTTTTGTTTGGTTATTAAGGATCTGAAGTGCCATAGAATTGGATTAAGACGGGACATATAGGTATTTTGAATCTGTCCTCATATGCAGTTTAGCTGACTGCGCCTGTGCGACCGCCCTGCCTGTGAATCCCAGCCCCGCAGTGTGAATAAATCAGAAGGCACTGCGGGACTGGGATTCACAGGTAGGGTGGCCTGATCTATACTCATCAAGTCAAGTGTCAGAAATAATGAATTCATGATGCACATATAACAGCCTCATGAATTCACTATTTCTGACACATGTCCAGGTGAGCATAGATATGCCTTGTATGACCGCCATCGTCCCTTCACTTTGTGTGAAATAGATTACATACACAGAAGAGAAAATGGAGGTTATACAAAGAAGTTCTCTACTCACCAGGTCAGGTGTCCTAACTAATTAGTTTTTGGACATATGACCTATTGAGTATAGTTCTGCATTATATTGCCGCCATTTTCTCTTCAGTCTGCAACACTAGTCACAGACTAAGCAGAAGAAAGAGATTATGGAGAAAATACAAGTTTAAGTTTTTTGGCCCACCTCATATCTCTATACTAAAGACACACAAAACTGCAGTGTTGTACTTGCTAACTACTGGAGCTATGATGTGGGCAAAAAATAAAGTGTGTGGCACAGTGTTTTGTTTGGCGCACGGTGTGTGTTGCTGGCGGCGAAATGCACAATTAACCAAACATTTTTGGGGACAAAAAACATTATTATTTATTTTTAAAACAAACAAAAAAAAAATTAACTGCGCCTGCTTGGGGCAGAGTGCAGGAAATGGGGGTATGTAGCTGTTAAGCTTGACTCACTGTGGACGACGCCGGGGTGACAGGAGAAGGGGCAATTAAATTACTGGGGTCTAGCAGATTGGGGATGGGGCTCGACGCATGAGAGGGCTGAGACACACTGGAAGGGTGAGACAAACCTGACATAACAGACACATTGGGAGGTGAGGGGGGAGGAATAAAAATAGTCCGCCTTTTTTCCCCTTTTTGGGATCGGCGCTGTGGTCTGGGGAGCCTTGGTGGGATCAGTTCTTGCGGCCTGGTCATAGTGGCCAAACTGTCACTGTCTTTGTCCCGCTGCTGCGGCTGTATGGTTTCGGTAGGAGTTTGTAAGGCCATGCCAGGGTCCTGCTGCATCGTGGTGGTGGAACGGAAGGGAATGCCAGGGTCCTGCTGCATCATGATGGTGGAGCGAAAGGGAATGCCAGGGTCCTGCTGCATCATGGTGGCGGAGCGGATGGGAATGCCAGGGTCCTGCTGCATCGTGGTGGCGGAGCAGAAGGCCATGCCAAGATCCTGCTGCATTGTGGTGGCAGAGCAGAAGGGAATGCCAGGGTCCTGCTGCATTGCAGTGGTGGAGCAGAAGGCCATGCCAGGGTCCTGCTGCTGCATGGTGGTGTCAGTGGAGGAGGTTCAAGCAGGAGCAGCAGTTGTCATGGTGGTGGCGGTGGGCTGTCCTACAGCACTCGGCATGGTGGTGGTGCTGTAGTGGTGTCCAGCAGTGCTTTTGAATGGAGGTGGCCGTGCAGTGGTATGCAGCAAAGGTCGGCATTGAGGTCAAGCGTGACAGCGTAGGCACAGGTGGATCAGCCACCAATGTCTGCTGAAAATACAGACTTTGCTGCATAGCCTGCACATAAGCAGCATTGAAGGCCTGCATGACTCTAAGCTGGAGATCAGGAGTAAGGTGTTCCGACATGCCCTGTTCAATTTGATTAAAAAAATGATGTGCTGGCCTCTGGAGGTCGGCTTTTACTTGGTCAAGGCTTTTGGTGACCTCCTGGATACGTATATTCATATGGCTAATGGCAGTATCCAGTGGGTCACCCAAAGCCTTGAGTCCATCGTGAAAAACCGAGCTTAAGTGCAAAAACTCGAGCATGAGTGACCTGTCCGATGCCCTCTGCTGCAGCCGGGAGGAGCCCAAAAAAAAGAGCAGAGGTAGAGGACTGGGAAAGGGGAACACCTGATGGACCAGCTTCCTGGTCTCCAGTTAGTGTGGCAGGCCCACTTGCTGCAGCGCTGCAGGATGGCTGAGACGGGTCCGTGGCTCTCTGATGAAGTACCGCTCCAGAACCTGGGTCAACAGTGCTGCTCCATGTGCTGTGAAAAAAGGAAAAAAATAATAATACCAAAAAATTACAAAACGCCAACGCCTGTGGAATAGAAACATACAGATTATGGCAATACAACTCAACCTAATGCACAGAAAAAAAACTTACGTTCTCTGGGCAAGGACCGGTCTTAAAAATGCTAGAATGCGGTGGTATTTATACTTTTGGATCCTTGCTCAAGAACCACTGGGAACATGGCTCTCTTGATGCAGGTCCTTGTTGAAGTGGTCTTTCATCGAACGCCAACGTGTTTTGACTTTGAGCACTGTTGAAAAAAAAAAAATAAGGGTTAGACAATGGACTTTTGGCCGTGCTCACACAACTGTGTGTGATGAGAGAAACTCCTGAGAGTTTCTGTCATCACACACAGTTTTAGTGATAATGGCCAAGGTCTCTGCTCATCACACTGCATTGCAATACTTACAAAATGCATTTCGGACCCGAGTCGGGGCGTTGTCCCAGCCATTCCACATCGCTTTGGCCACCTCATTCCATAGCCGCCGGATCGTCACGTTGTCCGAGTGCTGTGGAACCCGGGTGTCCCACAACGGGACTCGCTCATGGACCAGGTAGATGAGGATATCGTTGTCAATGAGGTTCTCATCCCGTTCTGGAACCTTAAAAAATAAATGAATACATTAATGTTGGAAACATTAACATAAGGAAAAGAAAGAAAACAGAGGCTGAGAAATGGCATGAATAATGAAAGTCAAGATAAAAAAGGAGTCCAGAAGAAAAATGTAAAGAAAGAGAAAAGTAAAGAAAGGAAGATTCAAGAATACTAAAGTGAGGATACAGTAAACAGTCAGCCAGGTATACTTACACGCTGCCGCCTTGCCACCCGACCGTGACCTCGCTGCTCCTGCTCACCCTCTGCCGCAGTGGAAAAAGTGCTCTAAAACAAGGAATAAAAAATTGTCATATGTGTAGAAGTGACAGTGAATACTTACCAATCTGAAGAGTTGAGTACTCACTTCACTGACATGTTCGGCTTGAGAAGGCCCAGGACGTTGCTCCTCATCAGAAGATGACATTCTGATGCATGCAGAAAGAAAGAAATGGCAGAAATTAGGACATGTAGAGACAGAAAATAGAAAATTAAGGCATTGGCTAGGATATATTCACATAGTTCAGTCTTGTTTCCTCCAAGGTGCTTTTGGCGTTCTGGTCTGGTTCTCTATCTGCTGAGTAGTGACCTGCAAATGTCCACTCCCTCCCTTTATCACCTTGCATGTGGGGGGTGGATAATCAGTGTCTAAATATGTTTTTCTCTGGTGCAGCGCATGCATTCACAAACGCATGTGCTTGCGGCTGCATGCGTTCACATAGACAGCAATGCGTTTTTTTGCCGCATTCCATCCGCTAACAACCACATACGTTTCTAGGCGGCAAATTGACGCCTCTAAAATCACTACATGCAGCGTTTACCGCGCCAAACCGCAAACGACGCGTGCGTCGTCAAACGTGGCAAAGCGCAATCGATCGCAGACACATGCGTCTCTAATGTTAAATATAGGAATACACAACGCCTGCGGATAATTACGGAAGAAACACTGCGGACACAACTGCAAATGTGAAACCGGCCTAAATAAGACAGCATGCACTACTTTGTTCCTTGTGGCATCCAATTTTTATGGTTTAATTTCAGTTATAAACCTAGCAACCTGTATTTGATCATATATATTTTTTTAGGATAGATGCATAAAAATGTATCACACACTGGCGTGAAAAATGGACACACAGATGGGACATCTGTAAAAAGCGGATGAAAATTAATTGAAAATTGTCCAAGTTTTGTGGGTGAAACATACATTTGTCTGCAGCCAGCTAGAAACTGAGTTTTACTTTATAGCATTGTGGTGATTATTTGGGGTAACTCATGATTTTTTTCAGTTGCAGCCTTCTTCGAGATGCAGCATTTTTGCTGAAGGTTTTAACATTAACTTCTCTCAAGGACTTGAAAAATGCCTAAACCCCATTTCCCCCCAAAATAGCAACAAATCAGAAACACCACCAAAAAAACTTTGTGTTTTACTATTCTCTTTTTTTCCCAGGCAATTTAATATGGCAGAAAATAAGCAGAAAGCTCTAACAATGAATTAGTGGGAAGAAACCCTAAAAAATATTTGATAATAATAGCCACATTAACACATTTTATGCCAGATTCTGAATAGTAAGAGAAAAAGAAAACAGCTAATCAAACACAATTTAGATAGAGGTGTCTTTCTGTTCTTTGCCCATCCACCCCGTAATTGTGAATGCAGCTAATGCAATTTATAATCTGTGTTTATCTGCGAACATATTCTCACAGAGAAGTACCTATAAAGTTTCATTACTCTTCTGACAAAATCACTTCCCATGTCTTCCAAGTGGAACCTCAGTAGCATCTAGAGTATTTCATTCTAAGGTCATTGCTTAATAGCTATAAAACAGAATGTTCTAAAAAATAAATTAAGTCATTTATAAACATATCCATTAATCTCCTCTTCCCACACCGTTAACCTTCCATGTAGCTTCCTGCTCGCTGCTCTATAGAATAAACGTTAAGCTTGTCCCTTCTTCTGTAAATGAGGAGGTTGTAAAGCTGGCACTCCTCTGTTACCATCCATAGAAGACTTTGTACACTATAAACAAACAATTAAAGTAACTATACCTGCTTAGGGAACATTAAACCTAGAAATGAATGTTTAATTTTAACACAAAATATGGCTGCCCTACATTTCTACATGATCTTGAAAACATTTCCAGCTAGTCCTTCCTGGCTAAAGGGCATGGGAAAAGGCTCGGACTGGCCCACAGGAGAGAATGAAAATCCCCTGGTGGGCCCCTCTCCACCTATATGAGAAATACTTGGCACAATACATTTGTTTCACAATGTACAGACATTAATTTAACAAACTACCTCACTTATTATTATTTAGGAACATAAGCAAACTTGTGAATGAGGGTAAGGTGATATTTTAATGTGGGCCAACAGAGTCATTGTTAAGGGTGGACCCTTTGCACTCCAGTCTGGCACTGGAATGGACTCAGCCAAGTCAGTAGGTATTAATTATCATTTCATCCAACTTCAGACAGCCTAGAAGGAGGGAGCCTTCTACTGCAGGTATAGTTGCCAACGGTCAATATATTGATGTGTGGTCTATAAGGAGACAATTGTTTTTCTCTGCTGTCCGTAGTGTTCAGCAGAAAAATAATCCCTGACAATGACTTTTTTTCACAATTTGCTATGCCCATACGTAATACTGACTAAGATCCTCGGAGGAAGGAAGCTGGAAATATAAGTGCTTAAAGGGAACCTGTCACCTCAAATTGGCAGGATATTTAAATGAGTTTTTACCGGTCCGATGGGCGGCGTTTCCTCTTCATTTCTCCACCCCGTCTGTCCCTGTTGTCCGCAATATGTTAGTGATTTAGAGTATGTTTGTGCCATAGTTGGCGCGTACGCAATACAATCTTCGGTGGCGCACGCGCAGTATGCTTTGCCCATGTGCGCCCGCGCACTATGTCCCACAACACAGCAAAATACTTCTGGGACATAGTGTGCGGGCGCATGCTCAGTAATGCTTTTCAGCTTTGCCTGCAGTTGGGCAAAGCATACTGCGCATGCACCACCGAAGATTGCATTGCGCACGCGCCAGCTATGGCGCACACGTGCTCTAATTCACTAACATATTGCGGACAACAGGGACGAACGGGGTGGAGAAATGAAGAGGAAACACCACCCATCGGACTGGTAAAAACTCATTTAAATATCCCACCAATTTGAGGTGACAGGTTCCCTTTAACCAACTACCGTCCTGCAGAGAGAAGAGGCAGATAACAGCCAATCAGAAGAGTTGTTAGTGTTGGAGTGGCAGCTGGGTTGCTGAACACAAAAAAATGGAAGAAAATAATTTGAAGAAATGGATCAGAGAGCCAATTCCAGCAGGAGAGTTATGTGGAGAGTGCAGAAATAATCTGTGCTAAATAATGTCACCTTTTAACTTGCAAGCTACATATATGGTCCACAACTTGATCCAAACAAGCCATTCAGGAAAGTCTTTTTGTATATAAGGAAGTAGTGAGTAATCTACTGGCTGTATATAAGGAGGGTTGAAGCCTGCTATCTGTAGGAAGTGGTGAGCAGACTAGAGATGAGCGAATGTAATCAGAAAACATTTGCTAATCTCAAATTCAGCACGAACGTACCATATTCGTAGCATTTTTACTCAAGCTCGGCAACAGTTGGTCACAGTTTGGTAAATCATCACATTTCCACTAATGCTTTTGTATTTCTTTGGCTATGATAGCGCTGCTGTATGATGAGCTGGAGGAATGGGGGATGTGTTTGATGAGGGGTGGGGGTGTAGAGAGGTTAGAGGAGCGTCTGAAGGGATTACAGGAGCGGCAATTACTTTTTTCACTTAAATTTATGTACGGTATATTGCAATCAATCAGGATGCAGAAACTATCCACAACATCATGACACAAGGTCTTCTGTGATTGGCAGCTGAAGTCCCTGGCCATATATAAAGCGTGCATCTTGTTTTGCTGGCGCCGTTTGCTCAGTGTCACAGTGCAGACAGGTCACTTCTCCGCTAGTGCTGGTGCTGCTGAAAGTGAACTTGTCCTGTGTGAAATCAATCATCCAGCATTGAAGTAGATTGTGCAAAAACTGTGTGGCAGTCTCCGGAAGCCCTATTTGCTACTCCAAATTGTTTGTGCTAAAAATATGTTTCAGTGGCACATCAGAAGGCCAGATTTCCACTTAAAAATCTTTAGTACTGATATTGGGGTGCAGCCACACGGCCCAATTAGCTACTCCAAATCATTTGTGCTAAAACTCTGTTTCAGTGGCAAATCAGAAGGCCAGATTTCCACTTAAAAATCGTTGGGCCTAATATAGTGGTGCAACCATGAATCTTAATTAGCTACTCCAAATTGTTTGTACTAAAATGTGTTTCAGTGGCAAATCACAAGGCCAGGTTTGCCTTTAAAAATCATTAGGCCTAATATAGTGGTGCAGCCACGAGATCCAATTAGCAACTTCAAATCATCTGTGCTCAAACTGTGTTTCAGTGGCAAATCCGAAGACCAGATTTCCACTTAAGAATCATTGAGACAAATATTGGGTTGCAGCATGGAGGGCCAATTAGCTACTCCAAGTCGCTTGTGCTAAAACTGTGTTTCAGTGGCAAATTAGAAAGTCACATTTACAATTGAAAATCATTAGGACTAATATTGGGTTGCAGCCACGAGGTCCGATTAACTACTCCAAATCATTTGTGCTAAAACTGTGTTTCAGTGGCAAATCAGAAGGCCAGATTTTCTTAAAATTTGTTGGGCATAACAGTATTGTTCAGGCGTCCATCTTGTGGGTTACCTGTAGTGGAAGGTCTCTCAGAGGCCTATTATACTGTTTCTACTCTGTGGAAATTGATGCCACTTTAGTGCTGTGTGACAATTATTTTTTGAAATATGGAGACTCACGGTTGGGTCTCCATCTGGTGGGCTGCCCGTATAAGTAGGGCTCCCAGACAGACAGGCCTACACTTTTTTCTCTCAAATACCTGTGTTACTATTCTTACATTGTTTATTATCAATAGTAGTCTATGAAACTCATGTTTGTGCCATCTGAGTGTGGCTGGAATAAAAAAATAAAAAAATTGGAGGTGTTGCATAAGGTGTGAGTCTCCCAGCAAGAAGGCTTACACCGCTCCCTTATCCACCAGGTCCTCCTTGAAACTTCAATTCCAAGCTGTAAATGATGGCCCATGGCCTGATACCTCACGCATGACCCATGGCTGATTGCTCCTGTGCCATTTGAAAATTTCTACTGTGGGGCAATTGATGCCACTTTTCATGGTGTCTGCCCCTAATTTTAGCTGTTTGGGAAGCTTTTTGTCACCCCTTAAAGTGCTGTCTATGCGTTTGGTTTTGCCTCCCATTGAATCTAATGGGGTTCGGATAAGTTCGTCTAACCGTTCGAAGAACCTTGAAAGGTTCGCTCATCTCTAATGTTGACGTGTTTCTATTACACTTTTCCACTGATTGTTCCACTCCTAATTTTGGCTTACAAATACTGATGTAAAATCCTGACCAAATACTAAAGGTGTGAATGTGGTTCTAGAATGAGAAAATGGGGCTATTTTGTCTGGAGTTCCCATAGAAGTTACATGGGCTTTGACAGCTATTGTGGCAGATACAGAAATGTGTTTGTGTAATAGCAATCAACATTTTACAGAGAAATATTTCTGGCTATTTAGGTGTCACATTGATTTAGTACCAGCTTTTATTTACAATGCTTGATTATTTGAATTTTATCTCATTGGTTTATGTCACTTTATATCAATATGGCTGTAAAAATATACAGATTCAACAATAGGAAAGGATCTGTGGAATGTGATTCTATATTATACTGTAAAGACATAGTTTATTGCCTTGATTTTATTTAAACATGGATAAACATGAATTGATAGGAGTTATTGCACCCTGTTGGCGTTCACATTGTTCTTTGTGTAATTTATGGGTTCGAAAGAGGAAAGTTGCTTGCAAGTATTTATGTAAAATACATTGGGTTTTGTATATTTTACTGAATGTGTATGCTATGTTTTTGTTTGCAAGGTAATTTAAGTTCAATCTCCTAATGGTTTAGAGTAGAATCTGATTTTATTATTATTATAATTATTATTACTATTATTATTATCACCACAGTATATTGATCAAAATCTAGGCTATGGGCCATTATAATCATTGTGGTTAATGCAGTCTTGCTACTTAACTCTTCATGACTGGACAATTTCCTGATTTTGTGCTTTAATTTTTTTCCTCACCTTCACAGTCATCACTTTTTTATTTTTCCATCAACATAGCCGTAGAGAGGCTACTTTTTGTAAGATAAGTTTTGAATGACACCATCCATTTGATCATATAATGTACTGAAAAATTGGAAAATGTTGCCATTGATTTTGGTGATTTTTTTTTTACAGCGTTTGCTGCATTGTCAAGGCAACCTGGCAATATGATTCATATGGTCAATTATCGTAATTATAAAAACATTAACATGGATAGGAATTAGTAAAAAAAAATGGTTTATGTCACCATTTTCTGAGACCTGTAACTATTTGCTTTGCATCCTGAGATAAAAATTTTATTTACAACATTTTGGGATACATACAAGTTTTCATAACTTTTTATTGCATTTTTGGAGGAGGAACAAAAGCCAGTATTTTGTTGTTTTTTTCAACTTGTACTAAGTTCTAGTAGTATTTGTCAGATCTAGGCTTTTAAATGTCATTCAGAATGGTTGAATATTAGCTGAACCCACCGAGTTTGCAAGGCTGACTGTCTAAGGCCGGGGTCACACTACCATAGAATACGGACGAGTGCTATGCGAGAAAACATCGTATAGCACTCGGACCAGTGTTAATCTATGGGGCAGTTCACATCACTGTATTTTTTCTTAGGCATATTCGACATGCCTGTAAAATCACAGCATGCTGTGATTGTACACGTATATCATCCGAGACTCGCTAATGCAAGCCTGTGGGTGCAAGTAAAACTCGAACCCCACACGGACTATTTGTCTATCTTGCGACAATTACGCACACATTTTCCCTCATTTCAGCCCATTGAGCCATTAAATTTAATACAGAAAATCAGTGAGAAATGTAAAGCCATAAGTGTATCATACGGATGTCATATGGATACATGGGTGGGAAAAAAATTGCATCATCGCATTGCAAACGCATTACACACGGAAGAACATATGGAGAGCACTTGTGCAACTCTCGGCAGGGAGACTCTAACCAATTTTTCATACGTTAAGTGTGACTCCAGCCTAACTCGTATGTTGGTGACCCCCGACTCTTCCGAGACAGCAAAAGTATTTAAAAAAATGGGTATAACATGTTGGATTACACATGTCTGGTTCTGTTGTTCTAAAAGGATCATTCTCAATATCCCATTTAAGCAGCATCCCACTGCCCAACCTGCTAACATCCTGGCTGGTGAATGAGCGGGCATTCCTAGTTGGCTTACAGTTTAGGTCAGCAACATTGTTGTGCCGCTAGCCTAAAAGTGCACACTTTTGATCATACGAACCCCCTCAGAGCTTGTACATGAAATGGCTTGGAGGAACGTGTGCATGACGGACTATTGCCAGCCATAAAAGAAATGAAGTATCGGGAGAGCAGGGGAAAATTGAAATAAGAAAATAATTAGTACATTAAGGCCAGCGTCACACTACCGTGTTTTACGGATGTAAGAGAGGTGCTGAAAATACGGATTGCATACGGTACAATTATTCTCTATGGCCCAGCTCCTATCAGCCGTA
Source organism: Ranitomeya imitator (assembly GCF_032444005.1). Lineage (NCBI taxonomy): Eukaryota > Metazoa > Chordata > Amphibia > Anura > Dendrobatidae > Ranitomeya > Ranitomeya imitator. Next base: position 733,775,322 of record NC_091284.1, on the reverse strand, counting down.
TTTTACTGATCCGTATTATACGGTCTTCTACGGCCATAGAAAATCTCAGCATGCTGTGTTTGTCACCGTATTGTGCAAAAAATACACCAATGAAAGTCTATGGGGGCCAGAAAAATACTGATTACACACGGACCAGCAGTGTGACTTGCGAGAAATATGCAGCGGTGTTCTATAGAAAAGCCGGCAATTCAGTGCGGTGTACAGTAAAATCACACTGACAGGTTACAATAGAATAGCTAAAATAAATGTGTACACATAGCATAGGGGTATATATATATATATGTCAGTGAGACACATATATCTATATATATTAATATTTCATACAGCGCTAGATAGCTTAAAAGCCGGTAATTCAATTGCCGGCTTTTCCTATCTCCTTCTCAAACCCGACATGATATGAGACATGGTTTACATGCAGTAAACCATCTCATATCCCTTTTTTTTGCATATTCCACACTACTAATGTTAGTAGTGTGTATGTGCAAAATTAGGGCGTTCTAGCTATTAATTTAAAGGGTTAAATCGCGGAAAAAATTGGCGTGGGCTCCCGCGCAATTTTCTCCGCCAGAATGGTAAAGCCAGTGACTGAGAGCAGATATTAATAGCCTGGGAGGGTACATGGTTATTGCCCCCCCCTGGCTAAAAACATCTGCCCCCAGCCACCCCAGAAAATTCACATCTGGAAGATGCACCTATTCTGGCACTTGGCCACTCTCTTCCCATTCCAGTGTAGCTGTGGGATATGGGGTAATGAAGCGTTAATAGTGGAGAGGCGTCAATTATGACATCTAGCGATTATTAATCCAATAGTATGAAATGGTTAAAAAACACTCACACACATTATTACAAAGTCTTAAATATAAATACACAGGTTGTTGGAATAGTTTATTATACTGGTAATTCACCTGAAGACCCTCGCTCTGTAAAAAAGGTAAAATAAAAAAACAACAATATCCCATACCTTCCAATGATCAGTCTCGTCCCACGCTGTAAATCCATCTGAAGGGGTTAACTAATTTTACAAGCAGGAGCTCTGCTGATGCAGCTGTGCTCATGCCAGTAAAACCCCAGTGAATGAAGGGAAAGTAGATCAATGACATATAGTTACCTTCAGTTTCAGTGATGCGCCCTCTGCTGGATATCCTCATATGAACTCAAGCATGGGAACTTTTCAGAATATTAGTAGTGTGGAATATGCAAAAAAAAAAAGGGATATGAGATGGTTTTCTGTATGTAAACCATGTCTCATATCATGTCGGGTTTGAGAAGGAGATAGGAAAATCCGGCAATTGAATTACCAGCTTTTAAACTATCTAGCGCTGTATGATATATTAATTTAATATATATATATATATATATATATATATATATATACAGTATGTGTCTCACTGGCATATATATATATATATACTAGCTATTGAACCCGTTCTACGCCCGGGTGGCGAGCATTTATATTGGTATATGGTCTCCATCCTGGTATGTGCTGCTCCATCCTGCGCTCCCATCCTGTCATGTGCTGCTCCATCCTGCGTCCCATCCTGTCATATGCTGCACCCATCCTGCGCCCCCATTCTGTCATGTGCTGCTCCCATCCTGCGCGCCCATCCTGTCATGTGCTGCTCCATCCCGTGTCCCCATCCTGTCATGTGCTGCACCCATCCTACACCCCCATTCTGTCATGTGCTGCTCCCATCCTGCGCCCCCATTCTGACATGTGCTGCTCCCATCCTGCGCCCCCATTCTGACATGTGCTGCACCCATCCTGCGCCTCCATTCTGACATGTGCTGCACCCATCCTGCGCCTCCATTCTGTCACTGGCTGCTCCCATCCTGCGTCCCCATCCTGTCATGTGCTGCTTCCATCCTGCACCCCCGTTCTGTCATGTGGGTTATGATACGGTGGTCCAGGAGCAATATGGAACGAGCTCTGAAGGACATGGCAACTGTACTGACCGCAGTGCCTAAGCTCAACACAACACTAGAAGTAGCCGTGGGATGCTCCTAACTCTCCCTAGGCACCTTGTCACAGCCTAAGATCTAACTACCCCTAAAGATAGAAGCAGGAGAGCTATCTTGCCTCGGAGAAAATCCCCAAAGGATAGATTAGCCCCCCACAAATAATGACTGTGAGTGGAGAGGGAAAAGACATACACAGAATGAAACCAGGATGAGCACAGGAGGCCAGTCTAGCTAAATAGATAGGACAGGATGGAATACTGTGCGGTCAGTATAAAACACTACAAAAAATCCACGCAGAGTTTACAAAAAATCTCCACACCTGACTAAAGGTGTGGAGGGTAAATCTGCTTCCCAGAGCTTCCAGCAAGACAGAATTAATTCATACTGATAAGCTGGACAAACATAGAAAGCACAGAACGGATAAGTCGACAATCTATGGACAGAAAAGAGCAAGCAAAAACTTAGCTTTGCTGAACTGGTCAGGATAACAGGGAAATCCAAAGAGATGTGAATCCAACCAGAAACCATTTACAAGTGGCACTGGCTGAAGGAAAGAGCCAGGCCTAAATAGCCGAGCAGAAGAGACGATCAGTGGAGGCAGCTGCTGACAGACAACTCCAAGGAGCAGCCATACCAGTCGAAACCACAAGAGGGAGCCCAAGAGCTGAACTCACAAAAGTGCCACTTACAACCACCGGAGGGAGCCCAAGAGCGGAATTCACAACAGTACCCCCCCCCCTTGAGGAGGGGTCACCGAACCCTCACCAGAGCCCCCAGGCCGATCAGGACGAGCCAAGTGAAAAGCACGAACCAAATCGGTACCATGGACATCGGAGGCAACAACCCAAGAATTATCCTCCTGGCCATAACCCTTCCACTTGACAAGATACTGAAGCCTCCGCCTCGAAAAACGAGAATCCAAAGTCTTCTCAACCTCATATTCCAACTCTCCCTCAACCAATACCGGGGCAGGAGGGTCAACCGAGGGAACAACGGGCACCACATATCTCCGCAACAAAGATCTATGGAAAACATTATGAATGGCAAAAGAGGCTAGAAGAGCCAAACGAAAAGACACCGGATTAATAATTTCAGAAATTTTATAAGGACCAATAAACCGAGGCTTAAACTTAGGGGAAGAAACCTTCATAGGAACATGACGAGAAGACAACCAAACCAAATCCCCCACACGAAGCCGGGGACCAACACACCGACGGCGGTTAGCAAAACTTTGAGCCCTTTCCTGAGACAACGTCAAATTGTCCACCACATGAGTCCAAACCTGCTGCAGCCTGTCCACCACAGAATCAACACCAGGACAATCAGAAGGCTCAACCTGCCCAGAAGAAAAACGAGGATGAAAACCAAAATTACAAAAGAAAGGTGAAACCAAAGTAGTCGAACTAGCCCGATTATTAAGGGCAAACTTGGCCAACGGCAAGAAAGACACCCAATCATCGTGATCAGCAGACACAAAGCATCTCAAATAGGTCTCCAAGGTCTGATTAGTTCGCTCAGTTTGGCCATTAGTCTGAGGATGAAACGCCGAAGAAAAAGAAAAATCAATGCCCATCCTAGCACAAAAGGCCCGCCAAAATCTAGAGACAAACTGAGAACTTCTGTCAGACACAATATTCTCCGGAATGCCATGCAAATGATTCACATGCTGAAAAAACAATGGAACCAGATCTGATGAGGAAGGCAACTTAGGCATAGGTACCAAATGGACCATTTTAGAGAACCGGTCACAAACAACCCAGATAACAGACATCTTCTGGGAAACAGGAAGATCCAAAATAAAATCCATGGAAATATGCGTCCAGGGCCTCTCAGGGACCGGCAGAGGCAAAAGCAACCCACTAGCGCGGGAACAGCAAGGTTTGGCCCGGGCGCAAGTCTCACAGGACTGCACAAAAGCACGCACATCGCGCGACAAGGAAGGCCACCAAAAGGACCTAGCAACCAAATCTCTGGTACCAAAAATCCCAGGATGACCAGCCAACACTGAACAATGTGATATAGAAGATGCTAAGCACAGCCTAAATAGGGGAGGTGCACAGTCATAGGTGCCCAAACCTGAATGTATACAATATAAAGTGACTAGCACACTCCAGGGTGTTGTGATGCAAAAAAGTGGGGATTTATTACATACAGTAAATCACAAACGTTTCGGTCGATACTGGACCTTCATCAGTGTGCTAGGTATAATTGTATACTTGTATGGCCCCAAAAACAATAGAATACTCGGATTTGCATCAATCAGACATGCTGGAAAAAAAGGCAACAAGCCGGGAAGAAACAGAACCAGGCTGTGGACACTCTATTAGCGGTGGATACCGCATTTATCCCTAGTGTCCCGGCGTACTGACAGCTCTTTTAAGCCTCAGCGCCACCTATTATTCTGACTCACCGTCAGTTGGCCAGCCTGGTTCTGTTTGTTCCCGGCTTGTTGCCTTTTTTCCCAGCATGTCTGATTGATGCAAATCCGAGTATTCTATTGTTTTTGGGGCCATACAAGTATACAATTATACCTAGCACACTGATGAAGGTCCAGTATCGACCGAAACGTTTGTGATTTACTGTATGTAATAAATCCCCACTTTTTTGCATCACAACACCCTGGAGTGTGCTAGTCACTTTATATTGAACACTGAACAATGAACCTCAGAAATTACCTTACTTGTCCATCTATCAGGAACAAACAGCTTCCCCACTGGACAGCGGTCAGGCCTATCAGCCTGAAATTCCTGAAGCACCCGCCGCAAATCAGGGGAGATAGCAGAAAGAATCACCCCCTCCTTAAGAATGCCAACCGGCTCAAGGACTCCAGGAGAATCAGGCGAAAAACTCCTAGAGAGGGCATCAGCCTTAACATTCTTAGATCCCGGAAGATACGAGACCACAAAATCAAAACGGGAGAAAAACAGGGACCATCGAGCCTGTCTAGGATTCAGCCGCTTGGCCGACTCGAGGTAAATCAGATTCTTATGATCGGTCAGGACTAGTGTTGAGCATTCCGATACCGCAAGTATCGGGTATCGGCCGATATTTGCGGTATCGGAATTCCGATACCGAATTCCGATACTTCCCGCGTATCGGATACCGGAATCGGAAGTTCCCAGAATTCAAACTGAACGCAGCAGCCAATGAGGAATGATTGGAAGTGTGGGCACATCCTGTTTAGCATGGTGGGCATGTAAGTACTGGCAAGGCTGTGATTGGCTGCTGAAATGATGTCACTCTGCACTATAAAAAACGCTGCCGCCATTTTGCGCTCACTCTGCTGTGATTTCAGTTAGGGACAGGACGCTGTGTTCTAACTGAGGGCCAGTTGAGATAGCTAATTGCTTCATTTTCCTTTCCAAAGGCTAATTTAGCAAAACGCTGTGTGTTCTTCACTGTTCACCTTGCTCTTGCCTTGCAGCGCTGTTTTAACAGCGTTCTGCAAGGTCTCTGTGTGTGTGTATGTGCAGCTCACTCTGTAGTCTGTGTGCAGCCATATACCCGGTTGTATTCAGCTCAGGGGGGGTTCACACTGCCTCACACAGTTGTCCTTTTTTGCTCATAGTGCAGCCTGCTGCACATTTTTTCTCAAATTTCCTATTAGTGTTTTTCCACCCGTCTCCAGCTAAATTGTGGAAAAACACTACATAGGATAACCTAGAGGGGGGTTTTTGGGCCTTGCAGCGCCGTTTACGGCTGTCTGCACGGTCTCTGTGTGAGCCCAGCTCGCCCTGTAGTCTGTGTGCAGCCATAGCCGGTTGGATTCAGCTCAGGGTTCGTTACTGCCTCATACCTTGAGAAAAGTTTTCCTTTTTTTCAAATAGTGCAGCCTGTTTAAAATTTAAAAAAAAAAATTCCTATTAGTGTTTTTCCACCCGTCTCCAGCTAAATTGTGGAAAAACACTACATAGGATAACCTAGAGGGGTTTTTTTTGGGCCTTGCAGCGCCGTTTACGGCTGTCTGCACGGTCTCTGTGTGAGCGCAGCTCGCCCTGTAGTCTGTGTGCAGCCATAGCCGGTTGGATTCAGCTCAGGGTGCGTTACTGCCTCATACCTTGAAAAAAAATTTACTTTTTTTCAAATAGTGCAGCCTGTTTAAACTTTAAAAAAAAAATTTCCTATTAGTGTTTTTCCACCCGTCTCCAGCTAAATTGTGGAAAAACACTACATAGGCTAACCTAGAGGGGTTTTTTTGGGCCTTGCAGCGCCGTTTACGGCTGTCTGCACGGTCTCTGTGTGAGCGCAGCTCGCCCTGTAGTCTGTGTGCAGCCATAGCCGGTTGGATTCAGCTCAGGGTGCGTTACTGCCTCATACCTTGAAAAAAAATTTCATTTTTTTCAAATAGTGCAGCCAGTTTAAAATTTTAAAAAAAGATTTCCTATTAGTGTTTTTCCACCCGTCTCCAGCTAAATTGTGGAAAAACACTACATAGGATAACCTAGAGGGTGTTTATTGGGCCTTGCAGCGCCGTTTACGGCTGTCTGCGCGGTCTCTGTGTGAGCGCAGCTCGCCCTGTAGTCTGTGTGCAGCCATAGCCGGCTGGATTCAGCTCAGGGTGCGTTACTGCCTCATACCTTGAAAAAAAATTTCCTTTTTTTCAAATAGTGCAGCCTGTTTAAAATTAAAAAAAAAAATTCCCTATTAGTGTCTTTCCACCCGTCTCCAGCTAAATAGTGGAGAAACACTAAATAGGATAACCTAGAGGAGGTTTTTTGGGCCTTGCAGCGCCGTTTACGGCTGTCTGCACGGTCTCCGTGTGATTTAAACTAGCTCTGTAGCCCGATCTGCAAAAAAAAAAAAAGTAAAGTTCACCAAACACAACTTAACACTTGTGTAGGCCACATTTGAAAAATAATAAAGTTTAGTCCACACTTTACAACATTAGTGTTTCTTACACCTGTTAGGAGGAGCATTTCAGGAATAAGCACACTAAGGCCTTAGTACTTTTCTGCTTATCTTTATCTGTCAACCAAGATGAAGAGGGCAGGGAGTAAGGCACGTGGGCGTGGGCGCGGAGCAGGGAGAGGAGCAGGGAGAGGACGTGGTGATTCTGTGCCTGCTGCGGGCGCCGGTGACTCGTCGTCACTCAGTTTCAGCAGGGAACAGTCCTTCATGCGCAGCTTTGTCGGAGAGCGCCGTGCACCGCTGCTGCGTGAAGACCAAATTGAAGCCGTTGTCGGGTGGATGGCAGCTAACGCCTCGGCATCGACTTCAGTTAGTGCCACATCCTCTCAGGCACAGACCACTGGAGAGCAGCCATCTGTCTCTTCACCACCTGCCAAATTGGCCAGGCAGTCAGAGAGCCCAGGACAGGAGCCGTCTCTACTTCTGTTCTCTGAATCTCTTGGCTTGGAAACAGGGGGCCAGCCAAGCAGCATTGGAGAAATGGAAGAAGAGGCAGTGTGCAGTGATGCCCAACAGCTTTGTCTCTCTGACTCTGAAGAGGCGGGTGGGCCAGTGCCTCCGGTGACCACAGCGCAGTACGCATCTGATGATGAAACTTAGGTGCCGCTTTCTGGTGCGTACTGTGCTGCCGAGACTACCCAGGAGGAGCAGTTGGTGGCAGAGGGTAGTGGAGATGATGAGGTTGTTGACCCATCGTGGCGTGAGGAACAGGAAGGTGGTGGGAGCAGCTCTGAGGAAGAGATTCCCCTTACGGGCCAAAGAGGGAGAGGGAGGGGGAAGACTGCGGAGCCTGTAGCCTCCACTTTGGCACCCGTTAGGAGCCTGTCTCTTTCCAAAGCCAAAAAGGGCGATCCCAAGACTTGCAGTGCCTGGTCCTTTTTTGATACAGTTGCAGATGACATTTGTTTTGTCAAATGCAAGCTGTGTCATCAGAAAGTAAATAGAGTTAAAAATGTCAGCAACCTCAATACCACAAATATGTGGAAACATGTGCGGACCAGGCACACGGTGGAGTTACAGAAGCAGACTGAAGATGTAGGCCAACCAACAGCGGCAGCTACCACCTCTTCAGCTCGTGTTGCCTCTTTCTCCAGCTCACGCACAGCTGGTTTGGCTTCCTCCCAGGATCACCATGGAAGAACCTCTGGCACTGTTGTCCAGAGACCTTGTGTAATTCCACCCACAGCACCACCTTCCCAGTCATCCTCACACTCCCAGTCTACTCTACAGCCATCGGTAGTACAGGCATGGGAGAAAAGGCGGGCATTCTCGGCCAACCACCCCCGAGCACAGGCTCTGAATGCAGGCATTGCCAAACTGTTGTCCCTGGAAATGCTCTCGTTCAGGCTGGTGGAGACTGACAGCTTCCGTGACTTGATGGCATTGGCAGTCCCACAGTACAAGGTGCCCAGCCGCTTTTACTTCAGCAGGCAAGCTGTCCCTGCCCTGCACAGGCATGTTGAGGGAAACATAAAACATGCGCTACTGGGGGCGTGGCTATGTAACTGAGGAGGAAAGACGCACCTTATGTGAGCTCCAGCAATCCTGAACTTATCCTGCCACTTGGACCCTTAATTAACACACTGTGCCGGCTGGTACTGATACCGCATAGTCTCAGGAACCCAGCGAGCCCTCCGGACGGCTGCGGTGAGGATCTGAGACGAAGGAGCGGCGGTGGCCTGGACGGGCGGCAAACTCCACATGCAGCGGCGGCCATCTTGTGATTGCACGCGCTGAGGAGACCAGACACAGCGCCGGCTCTTCCTGGTGCCGGGCGTCCTCCCTTTTGGAAGCGGCGCTCCCCGAGCACAGCGGTGATCGCTGGAGAGTACCGGTGAGCGGGGCAGAAGAATCGGAGGTGGACGGCGGTGTCCGCGGGGGGGCACATCAATACAGCGCGCGCCCTGACAGTGGGGGAAGCGGTGCTCTCAGCCTCATCTGCGGCGCAACTCAGGAGGTGAAAGATTAGCCTGGCACAGTAAGGAGGTGGCACGGTGTGTGTGCCCTGAAAGATTGGGCCCCGTGCCCCCTGCCATACAAACACTCCTCCTGCCAGCGCCATAACTTTAGAGGGGTTAACCCTCCCCCCCCTCGCTCTGCTGTTCCCCCTGTGGAGCCTGTGGATCTGCTCTAACATACAGAGCCTGGGTGCATATTAAAACTGCTGCATATAACACTCTCAATATCCCAGATGCCCATCTAGTGGTCTCTCTGGAATACAATTCTACATTTAACCCTGCTGGGACTGGATCTGGAGAGTGCACTGTATACACATATAACTGTAATTAACCAGTGGAGCCCTCTAGCTGCCTGCCATGCATCACTCTAAGGGAACAGGGGCTGCTGATAAACTAAGGAAGTATGCCAGGGAGGATCCTTCTGATAGTACACGCACTCTCAGAAATAACCCTGCACAAACCCAACGTAAAAATCGTCTTTCTGATAGTAATGAGGAGGGAGAACAAGATGAACTGACTCTTAAACAGGCGTCAGAGCAGCTAATGCAAGCTATATCCCTCACTAGATCATCTCTCACAGAAAAAATTGAGGACGTGCATACTGAGGTGGGCCGACTGCGGCATGATATGCAAGCTATGAGAGGGCGTATTTCGGAGGTTGAAACAAGAGTGTCTCATATAGAGGATACCATCACCCCTATGGAGGCTAAGCTGACAAAAGCCGCTGGCTCGGTAAACGCCTGGAAACAAAAGGCAGATGACTTGGAAAACAGACTGCGTCGTAATAATATCCGAATTATTGGTCTGCCGGAGCGTTCGGAGGGTCAGCAACCCGAACAATTTCTAGAGGACTGGCTTAAGGCCTCCCTGGGGGAAGAATTTTCTTCAACTTTTGCAGTGGAGAGAGCCCATAGGGTCCCAACAAGACCTCTTCCCCCTGGAACTCCACCCCGACCCTTCCTGGCACGTCTTCTCAACTGTAGAGACAGAGATGCTATTCTTCGTCTGGCGCGGCAGAAGGGCCCTATTAAATTCAACAATGCTACCATATCGATTTTTCCGGATTTTTCCATGGAACTCCAAAAGCAGCGAGCGCGGTTCATGGACATCAAGAAACAACTTAGAGATAAGAGTATCATTTACTCCATGCTTTATCCGGCTCGATTGCGCATTGTTCATGATGGCTCCACCTTATTCTTCACGGATCCAGCGGAGGCGGCCGAATGGTTGCGGTCTCACAGGGTGTCTAATGTGAAAGACTCCTAATTTATGCTCCTTGTCCAATGGTAACATAAATGGAGCTCTCTAAGTGGGTGCTAAGGTTGTTAACAATACCGGACGCTGGATTCAGTGAGGGTATCCCCTTTTATATTTGACTGTAGGAGTACAGGATCTTACTCCTCTACTGTTTAGTTTTTGTTAAATTGTTTTTTTCTTCTGTTAAATTTAATTAGTTTTAGTAGGTATTTGGGTAAGAACCGCCTCCAAAGCCATTATGACTTCCCATGCGTAATCAGCGGACTTTTCTCACCATCAATGCATACCATGTTTTTAATGGCTAGATATGGGGTCTGAGTTGATATGTATGACATGGAACATTCGGGGTATTAAATCACCCCGGAAGAAAATCAAGGTGTTCTCTCAAATTAGACGATATCATCCTCATATTGTGGCCCTGGTAGAGACACATCTAACTAGAGATACAGCCAGAGGTGTACAGAAACCATGGGTACAGTGGTATGCTCACGCGTTTCACACTAGTTACTCGAGAGGGGTGTCACTATTAATACACAAAGACGTCCAATGGGAGGCCCGGACGACTCGGCGAGATCTAGAGGGACGTTTTGTTTTTGTTCATGCATTAATTAATTCCCGCGAATACGTCATACTATGTATATATAACCCCCCCCCAGCTAATACTTCAGTACTTAAGATGGCAATGAGCTTTGCGTTAAGCTACCCGGACGCACATGTTATTTGTATGGGTGACTTCAACTTAGTTATGGACAGTGACTTAGATAGGATGCGATTGGGAGATGGGTCGCTTGGGGAATCTTTGTCCTCTTCTTCGACCCCGACTCAGTTAACATTGTTCATGGAAGGTAGCGGCTGGATAGATCTATGGAGGATGCATCACCCCGGCGAGAGGGGATATACCTGCCACTCATCCACTAGAAGTTCCCTTTCTCGCATAGATTATATCTTCGGATCCGGTGACCTGGTGCGGTGGGTGGATAGTGTGGAACACGGTAATAGAGGGGCCTCGGATCATAGTCCGATTATTCTTAAACTTGTGTTTGGGACGTTAAATAATGGCAGAGTATGGAAATTGAATCCCTTTTGGCTTAAACTAATAGATTCGGACGATAGGACAGTTGACCAGTTGAACTGCTTTATTCAGTCCCACTCAGAACTTCAGAACATTAACTTATTTTGGGATACACTTAAGGCATATCTGAGGGGTTGTCTGTCTTCTACGATCTCATACATTAAAAGGGTAACATCGAGGGAGGATGATGAGATTGAACAACGTTTGAGAGATGCTGAGGCAACATATACAGCTGACCAGACTAATGATAATAGGGTTGAGTGGTTGACTCTACAAAGAATGTACACCCAACACATAGACACCAAGTCTAAACGTAAGTTATTTTTTACGCGACAATCGTACTTCGAAATGGGGAATCAAGCGGGGAAATTTCTGGCCTACTTGTTGCGTCAACATAATACATCTAACATGATATTGCAAATTCGCTCGCCGGACGGCTCATTGAATTCCACTACTGAGGGAATACTACAATGTTTTTATAACTATTATAAGGGGCTGTATGAATCTAAGAGCGGTTTTGATGTTTCCGATTGTCTGGGATATTTGTCCGATATAACACTCCCTGTGCTGAGTTCCGCCCAGCAGACCTTTATGGACGCTGAATTTACCCTGGAGGAAGTGGAGCAAGCTATAGCAGACATGGCCTCTGGAAGGGCTCCTGGGCCAGATGGCTTCCCTGTAGAGTTGTATAGGAAATACCGGGGGATACTGGCTCCGCTTCTACTGAAAGTATTTAAAGAGATATGGAAGGGAGGGTGTCTACCAGATACTTTTTATGAGGCACATATCATTGTACTTAAGAAGGAGGGGAAAGATCCTTTGGAATGCGGATCCTATCGTCCTATATCCTTGGTAAATGTGGATTATAAGATCCTTGCCAAGATACTGGCTACCAGGTTGAACTCCATTATACTGGATATTATACATCCAGATCAAACTGGCTTTATGCCCGGTAAGAGCACCTCTATAAATATTAGACGGGTCCAGTCGGTGATTCAGTACAGTTCTTTGTTACCAGACAGTACCTGGGCATTGGCGTCACTGGACGCAGCCAAGGCGTTCGACTCACTTGAATGGCCCTTTTTGTCCGCTTGTCTGCAGAAATATGGCTTTGGGGAGAAATTTTTGAAATGGGTTGGTGTGTTATATCTGAAACCCAAAGCCCGTATAGTTATTAACGGCTCTATGTCTGAACCTTTTTCACTATATAGGGGAACTCGTCAAGGGTGCCCCCTCTCTCCGGCCCTATTTGCTTTAGCAATAGAGGCATTAGCTGTGTGCTTGCGTTCAACTCCTGGTATTGATGGTATTAAGATAGCGGACCGCACTGACATCATTGGTTTGTACGCTGATGAGATGATAATATTTATGGATAGGGCAGAAGAAACGTTGCCAAAAATAATTGCTACCATAGATAAATTTAGTGGGTTCTCGGGCCTATATATTAATTGGGATAAATCTGCCCTATTACCTTTATCTCAACACCCAGCACCCAGTCTTAGTACTCTTTCTTTACTGCCCATAGTGTCCAAATTTAAGTACCTGGGCATCTACATGTCCCAATGCAGTGGGTTGGACCTACAGCTCAATGTTCTCCCCCTGTTGGAATACACTAAATTGAAATTTGCATCTTGGAGTAAGCTTCCATTGTCCGTAGCAGGCCGCATTAATCTTATAAAAATGATTTTGCTCCCTAAATTCAACTATTGTCTTCAACATAGTGCAGTAACCATACCAAAATTCTTCTTTACCAGTTTAAATTCTCACGTTACTTCATTTGTGTGGGGGAAAGGCAGGCCCAAGCTCAAACTGACTACTCTGCAAAGACCTAAACAGGAGGGAGGAGCGGCACTGCCAGATTTCTTTTTATATTATTTGGTGGGACAGGCTAAAGCATTATGTAAATGGATGCCTCATAACTATCTCCCTAACTCTGAAAATCACTTAGTTAGTTCTGTTGGTGCTAAGTGTCCGCTGGGTCTTTTGGAATCGGGGAAAATAAGTGCTCCTGGTTTGCTGCCCATGATTCGATTGGCGAGATCCACTTGGAAGAAAATTAGGAAAGTTACTGGATTTGGGGACATTGTAGCCGAGATGCCTCTGTGGGATAACAGTTATTTTCCGATGTTAGTGAATCACCCGTCTACAAAATTTTGGGTTTCCTACGGGGTTCTTTTGTTGGGAGATTTATATGACCAGGGGTTTTTTATGTCCTTTGAACAACTACAAGATAAATATGACCTTCCAAGATCTCAATTTTTTCGATACCTGCAACTCAGATCTGCCGTTCAGTCATTTGTCAGGAATGAGGGGATGAACCGTAACATCTCCTCTTTGCCTCTGATAGGTATTCTTAAGTCCCAGGGCCCTTAAGGTCTTATCTCGTCCCTATATACATATCTGTTATCAGCGGGAACGAACTCTGTTGTGGATTCGATGAGAGGCAAATGGGAGGGGCTTTTTCCTGATATGCGAAGTGAGGAATGGGAGGATATTTTGGAATCACCCCTCAGAGTCTCCCCATCAGCCAATAATAAGATGACCCAATTATATATAATCCACCAGTCATATTTGACTCCATTGAGACTTTGTCGGATGGGTCGATACTCGACGTCGGAATGTTTGCGTTGCCACTCACCTGACGCTGATTTTGCACACATGATATGGCAGTGCCCCATAATCTCTCATTACTGGAAGGAGGTGACGTCATTATTAGCTTCAATACTATCAATTCCAATTCCTCTTGAACCCTTAATTTGCCTGTTTGAAGTGTGGGACGAGGAGGCCTGGGAACACTATACGGGGATTTTTCTACGAGAAACACTTTTCTTGGCAAGGAAGTTGCTAGCTATGCGGTGGATGGGGAATTCACCCCCCTCCGTTAGGTCCTGGATTGAGCTGGTGAATACGGTCGTCCCCTATGAGTGTACTCTTTACCAAAATAGGGGCTGCCCGTATAAGTTCAGTAAAATTTGGGATAGATGGAATGCCTCTCATCTCACTCTGTGACCTGATTAAATGGGAGAAATGTGGTTTACCTGGTCCTCTGTAAATATTGCGCAATGGGAAAAGAACAAGATAAATAATGTATTTGGCTTTGGTCAAGTGGCGGTGTAGAAGCTTTGGAGGTTTAGTTGGGTTGTAGTTTAAGAACCCTATGTTCTGACTGTTTTTCTAAAAGTAAAATGATTGACATATGTATGTTCTGTCCTTTCCAATCCCTGTAATGTAATCACGCAGATTAATGACAAGGACAAATATGTATGCTGTAATTTTATTCTATGTTTAATAAATAAACGAATTTAAAAAAAAAAAACATGCGCTACTGAACGCCGTCAGTAGCAAGGTCCACCTCACCACCGATGCGTGGACCAGTCAGCATGGACAGGGGCGATACGTTTCCCTCACTGCCCATTGGGTTAATGTTGTTGAGCCAGGTACAGATCGTGCGAGTGGCGCAGGATGTGTCCTGCCCACTCCAAGGATTGCAGGAATCCAGTCTGTACGCATTGACTCCTCCTCTTACACAAGTTCCTCAGAATCAACTCTGCAGGAGCCGTCACAGTCCACCTCCACATGGACCCGTGAACGTTTACCTATGACCGACATGAGCACAGCCGTGGCCAAACGTCAGCAGGCCGTCTTGAAACTAGTTTCATTGGGGAATCGAAGCCACACAGCGCAGGAGCTCTGGAATGCCATCAAGCAGGAGAGCGATGTGTGGTTACTGCCAGTGAATCTCCAGCCAGGCATGGTAGTGTGTGACTATGGCCGAAATCTGGTGGCAGCTTTGGCCCTTGGCAACCTCACTCACATCCCATGTCTGGCACATGTGCTCAATTTGGTTGTGCAGAGTTTTCTGAGGGACTATCCGGATCTTGATGCCCTGCTGCACAAGGTCCGCCTAGAGTGTGCTCACTTGCGGCGTTCCAGCTTGGCCAGATCCCGCATTGCTGCTCTGCAGCGCCGATTCCGCCTTCCGGAACACCGCATCATATGTGACCTACCTACCCGGTGGAATTCCACGTTACATATGTTGGAGCGGTTGTGTGAGCAGCAGCAAGCAGTTATGGAGTACCAGCTGCATCAGGCGCAAAGAAGTCGCAGTCAGCGCCGATCAGACTTCACAACCACAGAGTGGGCCACTATGAAGGACGTCTGCCAGGTTTTGCGTCCTTTTGATTATTCCACGCGGATGGCAAGTGCAGATGATGCACTAGTCAGCATGACTGTCCCCCTTATCTGCCTGCTTCAGCAAACTTTGCAAGGGTTAAGGGATGATGTTGTGGAAGAGGTGGAGGATGAGGAGTCACCTTTTCCATCAGCTTCTGGAGAGTCAGCGCCACGTTGTTCCTCACAAAGGGGTACGCAGGGGCCAATTTGTGAGGAGGATGAGGAGGAGTCAATGGAGGAGGAAGAGCTCCGTCCAGAGGAGGGAGCGACACAATTGTCCAATGGTCAGTGTGTACAGCGAGGGTGGGGTGATGACGAGCGGGCAGAGATCATGTCTCAAGCAGGGGACAGCGTTTCTGGGCCAGTTGGCACTCTGCAGCACATGGTGGATTTCATGCTGCAGTGCCTGAGAAACGACCGCCGCATCGACCACATTCTCAACATGCCTGATTATTGGGTGTTCACCCTCCTCGATCCTCGCTACCGGGACAACATCCAAAACCTCATCCCAGCGTTGACCCGGGAGCGTAAATTGCGGGAGTACCACGACACACTGGTGAATTCCATCATCTTCTCCTGTCCAACTGAGAGGAGTGCTGCTAGTGCTTTACAAAGCAGCTCAGTGCGTCGAGGCAGTGGGGGAGGCTCTGCCCAAAGAGGGAGCAGAAGCAGTGCCTCTGCCCAAGGCAAGCCCAGTATGGCACAACTCTGGCACACTTTTGTGTGCCCGCCCCAAATGTCTACACCATCACTGGCGGCTCCAGTCAGCAGGAGGCAACGGTTCCGTCAGATGGTGACAGACTACATGGCTTGCCCTCTTACTGTACTCCCAGACGGCTCTTCCCCGTTCAAGTTTTGGGTCTCTAAGCTGGATACATGGCCAGAGCTAAGCCAGTATGCATTGGAGGTGCTGGCTTGCCCTGCGGCTAGTGTCTTATCGGAACGTGTCTTTAGTGCCGCAGGTGGTGTACTAACAGACCGTCGCATGCGACTGTCCTCCGATAACGTTGACCGGCTTACTTTCCTGAAAATGAACCAGGCCTGGATCTCGCAGGAATTTGCTACTCCTCTGCCTGATTAACCCCTTCATGACCAAGCCTATTTTGACCTTAAAGACCTTGCCGTTTTTTGCAATTCTGACCAGTGTCCCTTTATGAGGTAATAACTCAGGAACGCTTCAACGGATCCTAGCGGTTCTGAGATTGTTTTTTCGTGACATATTGGGCTTCATGTTAGTGGTAAATTTAGGTCAATAAATTCTGCGTTTATTTGTGATAAAAACGGAAATTTGACGAAAATTTTGAAAATTTCGCAATTTTCACATTTTGAATTTTTATTCTGTTAAACCAGAGAGATATGTGACACAAAATAGTTAATAAATAACATTTCCCACATGCTTACTTTACATCAGCACAATTTTGGAAACAAAATTTTTTTTTGTTAGGAAGTTATAAGGGTTAAAATTTGACCAGCGATTTGTCATTTTTACAACGAAATTTACAAAACCATTTTTTTTTAGGGACCACCTCACATTTGAAGTCAGTTTGAGGGGTCTATATGGCTGAAAATACCCAAAAGTGACACCATTCTAAAAACTGCACCCCTCAAGGTGAACAAAACCACATTCAAGAAGTTTATTAACCCTTCAGGTGCTTCACAGCAGCAGAAGCAACATGGAAGGAAACAATTAACATTTAACTTTTTAGTCACAAAAATTATCTTTTAGCAACAATTTTTTTATTTTCCCAATGGTAAAAGGAGAAACTGAACCACGAAAGTTGTTGTCCAATTTGTCCTGAGTACGCTGATACCTCATATGTGGGGGTAAACCACTGTTTGGGCGCACGACAGGGCTTGGAAGGGAAGGAGCGCCATTTGACTTTTTGAATCAAAAATTGGCTCCACTCTTTAGCGGACACCATGTCACGTTTGGAGAGCCCCCGTGTGCCTAAAAATTAGAGCTCCCCCACAAGTGACCCCATTTTGGAAACTAGACGCCCCAAGGACCTTATCTAGATGCATAGTGAGCACTTTGAACCCCCAGGTGCTTCACAAATTGATCCGTAAAAATGAAAAAGTACTTTTTTTTCACAAAAAAATTCTTTTTGCCTCAATTTTTTCATTTTCACATGGGCAACAGGATAAAATGGATCCTAAAATGTGTTGGGCAATTTCTCCTGAGTACACCACTACCTCACATGTGGGGGTAAACTACTGTTTGGGCACATGGTAAGGCTCGGAAGGGAAGGAGCGCCATTTGACTTTTTGAATGAAAAATTATTTCCATCGTTAGCGGACACCATGTCGCGTTTGGATAGCTCCTGTGTGCCTAAACATTGGCGCTCCCCCACAAGTGACCCCATTTTGGAAACTAGACCCCCCAAGGAACTTATTTAGATGCCTAGTGAGCACTTTAAACCCTCAGGTGCTTCACAAATTGATCTGTAAAAATGAAAAAGTACTTTTTTTTCACAAAAAAATTCTTTTCGCCTCAATTTTTTCATTTTCACATGGGCAGTAGGATAAAATGGATCATAAAATTTGTTTGGCAATTTCTCCCGAGTACGCCGATACCTCATATGTGGGGGTAAACCACTGTTTGGGCACTCGGCAGGGCTCGGAAGGGAAGGCGCGCCATTTGACTTTTTGAATGGAAAATTAGCTCCAATTGTTAGCGGACACCATGTCGCGTTTGGAGAGCCCCTGTGTGCCTAAACATTGGAGCAACCCCACAAGTGACCCCATTTTGGAAACTAGACCCCCCAAGGAACTTATCTAGATACATATTGAGCACTTTAAACCCCCAGGTGCTTCACAGAAGTTTATAACGCAGAGCCATGAAAATAAAAAATAATTTTTCTTTCCTCAAAAATGATTTTTTAGCCTGGAATTTCCTATTTTGCCAAGGATAATAGGAGAAATTGGACCCCAAATATTGTTGTCCAGTTTGTCCTGAGTACGCTGATACCCCATATGTGGGGGTAAACCACTGTTTGGGCGCAGGGCAGGGCTCGGAAGGGAAGGCACGCCATTTGGCTTTTTAAATGGAAAATTAGCTCCAATCATTAGCGGACACCATGTCACGTTTGGAGAGCCCCTGTGTGCCTAAACATTGGAGATCCCCCAGAAATGACACCATTTTGGAAACTAGACCCCCAAAGGAACTAATCTAGATGTGTGGTGAGGACTTTGAACCCCCAAGTGCTTCACAGAAGTTTATAACGCAGAGCCATGAAAATAAAAAAAAAAAAAATATTTTCTCAAAAATGATTTTTAGCCTGCAATTTTTTATTTTCCCAAGGGTAACAGGAGAAATTTGACCCCAAAAGTTGTTGTCCAGTTTCTCCTGAGTACGCTGATACCCAATATGTGGGGGTAAATCACTGTTTGGGCACATGCCGGGGCTCGGAAGTGAAGTAGTGACGTTTTGAAATGCAGACTTTGATGGAATGCTCTGTGGGCGTCACGTTGCGTTTGCAGAGCCCCTGATGTGGCTTAACAGTAGAAACCCCCCACAAGTGACCCCATTTTGGAAACTGGACCCCCAAAGGAACTTATCTAGATGTGTGGTGAGCACTTTGAACCCCCAAGTGCTTCATAGAAGTTTATAATGCAGAGCCGTGAAAATAATAAATACGTTTTCTTTCCTCAAAAATAATTATTTAGCCCAGAATTTTTTATTTTCCCAAGGGTTACAGAAGAAATTGGACCCCAAAAGTTGTTGTCCAGTTTCTCCTGAGTACGCTGATACCCCATATGTGGGGGTAAACCACTGTTTGGGCACATGCCGAGGCTCGGAAGTGAAGTAGTGACGTTTTGAAATGCAGACTTTGATGGAATGCTCTGTGGGCGTCACGTTGCGTTTGCAGAGCCCCTGATGTGGCTTAACAGTAGAAACCCCCCACAAGTGACCCCATTTTGGAAACTAGACCCCGAAAAGAACTTATCTAGATGTGTGGTGAGCACTTTGAACCCCCAAGCGCTTCATAGAAGTTTATAATGCAGAGCCGTGAAAATAATAAATACGTTTTCTTTCCTCAAAAATAATTATTTAGCCCAGAATTTTTTATTTTCCCAAGGGTTACAGGAGAAATTGGACCCCAAAAGTTGTTGTCCACTTTCTCCTGAGTACGCTGATACCCCATGAGTGGGGGTAAACCACTGTTTGGGCACACGTCGGGGCTCAGAAGGGAAGTAGTGACTTTTGAAATGCAGACTTTGATGGAATGGTCTGCGGGTGTCACGTTGCGTTTGCAGAGCCCCTGATGTGCCTAAACAGTAGAAACCCCCACAAGTGACCCCATTTTAGAAACTAGACCCCCCAAGGAACTTATCTAGATATGTGGTGAGCACTTTGAACCCCCAAGTGCTTCACAGACGTTTACAACACAGAGCCGTGAAAATAAAAAATCATTTTTCTTTCCTCAAAAATTATGTTTTAGCAAGCATTTTTTTAGATTCACAAGGGTAACAGGAGAAATTGGACCCCAGTAATTGTTGCGCAGTTTGTCCTGAGTATGCTGGTACCCCATATGTGGGGGTAAACCACTGTTTGGGCACACGTCAGGGCTCGGAAGTGAGGGAGCACCATTTGACTTTTTGAATACGAGATTGGCTGGAATCAATGGTGGCGCCATGTTGCGTTTGGAGACCCCTGATGTGCCTAAACAGTGGTAACCCCTCAATTCTAACTCCAACACACCCCTAACCCTT
Organism: Ranitomeya imitator; assembly: GCF_032444005.1. Classification (NCBI taxonomy): domain Eukaryota; kingdom Metazoa; phylum Chordata; class Amphibia; order Anura; family Dendrobatidae; genus Ranitomeya; species Ranitomeya imitator. The sequence goes on along the minus strand of NC_091284.1, from coordinate 733,755,282 downwards.
ATCCCAACTGTAGCCACAACCCTAATTCCAACCCTAACCACAACCCTAATTCCAACCCTAACCCTAAGGCTATGTGCCCACGTTGCGGATTCGTGTGAGATATTTCCGCACCATTTTTGAAAAATCCGCGGGTAAAAGGCACTGCGTTTTACCTGCGGATTTTCCGCGGATTTCCAGTGTTTTTTGTGCGGATTTCACCTGCGGATTCCTATTGAGGAACAGGTGTAAAACGCTGCGGAATCCGCACAAAGAATTGACATGCTGCGGAAAATACAACGCAGCATTTCCGCGCGGTATTTTCCGCACCATGGGCACAGCAGATTTGGTTTTTCATATGTTTACATGGTACTGTAAACCTGATGGAACACTGCTGCGAATCCGCAGCGGCCAATCCGCAGTGTGGGCACATAGCCTAATTCTAAAGGTATGTGCACACGCTGCGGAAAACGCTGCGGATCCGCAGCAGTTTCCCATGAGTTTACAGTTCAATGTAAACCTACGGGAAACAAAAATCGCTGTACACATGCTGCACGGAAATGCAGCGGTTTACATTCCGCAGCATGTCACTTCTTTGTGCGGATTCCGCAGCGGTTTTACAACTGCTCCAATAGAAAATCGCAGTTGTAAAACCGCAGTGAAATGCGCAGAAAAAAACGCGGTAAATCCGCCATAAATCCGCAGCGGTTTAGCACTGCGGATTTATCAAATCCGCAGCGGAAAAATCCGCAGAGGACCAGAATACGTGTGCACATACCGAAACCCTAACCCTAGCCCTAACCCTAACCCTAACCCTACCCCTAACCCTAACCCTACCCCTACCCCTAACCCTACCCCTAACCCTACCCCTACCCCTACCCCTACCCCTAACCCTACCCCTAACCCTAACCCTAACCCTACCCCTAGCCCTAACCCTACCCCTAACCCTACCCCTAACCCTAACCATAACCCTATTCTAACATTAGTGGAAAAAAAAATTTCTTTATTTTTTTATTGTCCCTACCTATGGGGGTGACAAAGGGGGGGGGGGGGTCATTTATTATTTTTTTTATTTTGATCACTGAGATATAATCTATCTCAGTGATCAAAATGCACTTTGAAACGAATCTGCCAGCCGGAAGATGGCGGCGCCCAGGGAGAAGACGGACGGGACCCCAGCTGGATCGGTAAGTATGATGGGGTGGGGGGGACCATGGGGGGGGGGATCGGAGCACGGGGGGGGGGAATCGGAGCACTGGAGGGGTGGAATGGAGCACGGGGGGCGTGGATCGGAGCACGGGGGGGCTGGAATGGAGCACGGGGGGGTGGAACGGAGCACCGGGGGGGTGGATCGGAGTGCAGGGGGGGTGATTGGAGCACGGGGGGGTGATTGGAGCACGGGGGCAGCGGACAAGAGCACGGGGGGGAGCGGAGCCCTGTACTGAGGGAAGCCGGAGCAGTGTACCGGCCAGATCGGGGGGCTGGGGGGGCGATCGGTGGGGTGGGGTGGGGGCACATTAGTATTTCCAGCCATGGCCGATGATATTGCAGCATCGGCCATGGCTGGATTGTAATATTTCACCCGTTATAATAGGTGAAATATTACAAATCGCTCTGATTGGCAGTTTCACTTTCAACAGCCAATCAGAGCGATCGTAGCCACGAGGGGGTGAAGCCACCCCACCTGGGCTAAACTACCACTCCCCCTGTCCCTGCAGATCGGGTGAAATGGGAGTTAACCCTTTCACCCGATCTGCAGGGACGCGATCTTTCCATGACACCACATAGGCATCATGGGTCGGATTGGCACCGACTTTCATGACGCCTACGTGGCGTCATGGGTCGGGAAGGGGTTAAGTAATTGGGTGTCATCCAGGTCTCCTGCTGTGTTCATCTTTCTACCACCTGAACTGCTATTCCTGGGCTCCAACACCGCCAGTTGCGGCTCAGAAGTGCAGGCTGCACAGTAAAAACATACGACCCAGTGTTATTGGGTTTCAGTAACGTCAGCTGATCCCCAGCTGTGTAGCCGGCAATGTGTCCTGCGACCCCCACGCTGGCACAACAACCTAAATGTAAGGGAACCTGTCCCCCCCCACCGTCGTTTGTTACTGAAAGAGCCATCTTGTGCAGCAGTAATGCTGCACAAGGAAAAGGTAGCTCTTTTGGTTTAGCTCCTTGCACACGCAGAACTTAACACTTATAATATGTGTTCACTGATACCGTTATACCGTCCCGGAGCTGGGACTTTCCTTCATAATGTGACGCAGCACAGCCGTCATTCCTACCCCCTTGGTGCCATGCACTGCCTCCTCAGCGTTGTTTTAAGCTGTCACGGATCCTGCGCTGTTCTGTTATCCCTTGGGCATGCCCTATTTGCGCTGCCTGTCTTCTGACATAATTTGGTGTCAGGCTGGCTGCGCCTGTGCGGCCGCGCTGCCCGAGATCCCGCCTCGCAGTGTCTTCTGATTGAGTCACACTGCGGGCCTGGGATCCATGGGCATGCGCAGTGCATATCTTCCCCTCGGGCTCTCGCTCATTTCCCTCCGCCTTCTTTAGACTGTGCGCCGTCAGATGATCCCTAATAGCATGCCACGGCCGTGACACTGCACAGTCTGAAGAAGAGGGAAGGAGGGGAGTGAGAGTCGAGTATATGCACTGTGCATGCCCATGGAACCAAGGCCCGCAGTGGGATTACGTTAGACGAGACTGCGAGGTGGGATCTGGAGCAGCGTGGACGCACAGGCACTGACAGCCTGACACCAAATTATGTCAGAAGACAGGCAGCGCTAATTGGGCATGGCCAAGGGCTAACAGAACAGCGCAGGCTCCGTGACAGCTTAAAACAACGCTGAGGAGGCAGCGCACGGCACCAAGGGGATAGGAATGACAGCTGTGCTGTGTCCCATTACGAAGGAAATTCGCACCTCCGGGACGGTTGAACGGTATAAGGGGACACATTTTTAGTGTTTACTTCAGTGTTTGCAAGGAGCATAATTAAAAGAGCAACCTTTTCCTTTTGCATCCTTAGTGCTGCACAAGATGGCTCTTTCAGCTTCAAACGTCTTGGGGGGGAGGATAATGGTTCCCTTTCAACTTGCTCCAATCAGGCTTCGGCCTACACTCTGTTCCTCTGCTCCTCCTGCTGACCCTGGGCTCTAACACCGCCAGTTGGTGCCTGGAAGTGCTGTGTGCACAGTTAACAGTCGCTCCTCTGTTATTGGGGTTCAGTAACGTCAGCTGATCCCCAGCTGTGTGTGCGGCAATACCTCCAATCTGCTCCTCCTGCTGTCCCTGGGCTCTAACGCCGCCAGTTGGTGCCTGGAAGTGCTGTGTGCACAGTTAACAGTCGCTCCTCTGTTATTGGGGTTCAGTAACGTCAGCTGATCCCCAGCTGTGTGTGCGGCAATACCTCCAATCTGCTCCTCCTGCTGTCCCTTGGCTCTAACACCGCCAGTTGGTGCCTGGAAGTGCTGTGTGCACAGTTAACAGTCGCTCCTCTGTTATTGGGGTTCAGTAACGTCAGCTGATCCCCAGCTGTGTGTGCGGCAATACCTCTAATCTGCTCCTCCTGCTGTCCCTGGGCTCTAACACCGCCAGTTGGTGCCTGGAAGTGCTGTCTGCACAGTCAACAGTCGCTCCTCTGTTATTGGGGTTCAGTAACGTCAGCTGATCCCCAGCTGTGTATCCGGCAACGTGTCCTGCGACCGCCACGCTGGCACAACTAAAATGTAAGGGGACCTGTCCCCCCCCCCCTAGGCGTTTGTTACTGAAAGAGCCACCATGTGCAGCACTAATACTGCACAAGGGAAAGGTCGCTCTTGAAATTATGCTCCTTGCAAACGCTGAACTACACACTCATGTAATGTGTCCCCTCACACCGTCCAACCGTCCCGGAGGTGGGACTTTCCTTTGTAATGTGACGCAGCACAGCCGTCACTGCTACCCCCTTGCCACAGTGCGCTGGCTCCTTAGCGTTGTTTGATTCCGTCATGGACCCTGCGCTGTTATGTTATCCCTTGGCCATGCACAGTTTGCGCTGCCCGTCCTCTGACATCATTTGTTGTCGTCCTGGCTGCGCCTGTGCGTCCACGCTGCCCGAAATCCCACCTCGCAGTGTCGTCTAATGTGATCCCACAGTGGGCCTGGTATCCATGGCCATGCGCAGTGCATATACTAGCCTCTCACTCCCCTTCTTCACGCTACTTCAGACTAGGCGGCGTCAGCTGATCCCTAATAGCATGCCACGGCCGTGACGCCGCACAGTCTGAAGAAGCAGGAAGGAGGTGAGTGAGAGGCGATGATATGCACTGCGCATGCCCATGGATCCCTGGCCCGCAGTGGGACTACATTAGATGACACTGCAAGGTTGGATCTCGGGCAGCTTGGACGCACAGGCACTGCCAGCCTGACACCTACATGATGTCAGAAGATGGGCACCGCTAACTGTGCATGGCCAAGGGATAACATTACAGCGCGGGCTCCGTGACAGAACCAAACAACGTTGAGGAGGTGGCGCACGGCACCAAGGGGGTTGGAATGACGGCTTTGCTGTGTCACATTACAAAGGAAAGTCCCACTTCCGGGACGGTTTGACAGTGTGAGGGGACACATTATATGAGTGTGTACTTCAGCGTTTGCAAGGAGCATAATTTTCAGAGCCACCATTTTCCATGTGCAGTATTACTGCTGTACAAGATGGCTCTTTCAGCAACAAATGCCTGGGGGGGGTTAAAGGTTCCCTTTCAACTTGCTCCACTGCAGTCTTCGGCCTACACTCTGCTCCTCTTTGATTCCCTGGGTTTCAACACTGTCAGTTGCCACCTGGAAGTGTTGTCTACACAGAAAAAACACTAGGTGATGTGTCAGTGGGGTTCAGCACCGCCAGCTGTTCCCCTGCTGTGTAGTTGGCAACGTGTCCAGCACAAGCCACGCTGGCACAACAGAACAAAAGCTGCCACCAGTGCAGGCTTCGGCCTACACTCTGCTCCTCTCCTCCTCCTGCTGACCCTGGGCTTAAACACCGCTAGTTTTTGCCCGGAAGTGCTAGCTGCACAGAGAAAAACACCAGCCAATGTGTTAGTGGGGTTCAGCAACGCCAGCTGTTCCCCTGCTGTGTAGCCGGCAACGTGACCTGCAAACGCCACGCAGGCACATGAACTGAAATTAAAGGGAACCTGGCCCCACCCCCCCAGGTGTTTCTATGTATAACAGCCACCTAGTACAGCAGTACTGCTGCATTTGTACAAGGTGGCTGATTTTTTATCCTTGCCCACGTAGAATTAAACACGTAAAATATGTGTCTCATTACAGACCATTGCAATGTCCCTGAGGTGTGACTTTCCTTTTTAATGACACGCACCACCCCCCTTGGTAGCGCTGCCCGTCTTCTGACATCATTGGTTGGCTGCCTGTGCCTGTGCGTCCGCCCTGCCCGACACAACCCCCCTCGTTTCATATATTTTGGCTGCGAGGGTGTGATTGATGGGCATGTGCAGTGCATATGTTCGCCTGTCTTAACTCATCTCCTTCCGCCTTCTTCAGACTGTGCGGCCTCCTGGCCATGGTAGGCGATAAGGGATCAGCTGAGGCCGCCCAGTCTGAAGCAGGTGTAAGGACATGTGTGAGCGGCAAACATATTTACTGCACAAGGCCACGAATCCCAGCCACGCAGTGTGATTTTTTGAAAACACACTGCGGGCCTGGGATTCATATCCATTGCTAACCGCAACGGCCAACATGAAATGAGGTGAGAAGACAGGCAGCGCTCACAGCGCATGGCCAAGGGATCACAATAGCGCAGACTCCTGTACCGCTAATAACAATGCTCAGGAATCTGCGCCCAGTACCTAGGTGTAAATTTTGACACCTGTGCTGCGTCTGCTTAAAAAGACAAGTCACGCCTCCACTACTGTTTGACAGTATAATGGGCTAAATAGTGTACGTGTTTTATTCAGCGTGTGCAAGGAGCAAACTAAATAGAGCAACCTTTTACTTGTGCAGCATTAATGCTGCACAAGGTGTGGCTCTTGTACCTTGCAACACCTGAGGGGGGGTTAAAGGTTACCTTTGAAATTGGTTCATCTAGGCTTCGGCCTACACCCTGCTCCTCTCCTCCACCTGCTGACCCTGGGCTCTAACACCGCTATTTTTTGCCCGGAAATGCAAGCTTCACAGAGAAAAATAACAGCCAATGTGTTAGTGGGGTTCAGCACCGCCAGCTGTTCCCCTGCTGTGTAGCCGGCATCGTGTCCAGCACAAGCCACGCTGGCACAACCGACCAAAAGCTGCCACCAGTGCAGGCTTCGGCCTACACTTTGCTCCTCTCCTCCTCCTGCTGACCCTGGGCTCTAACACCGCTAGTTTTTGCCCGGAAATGCGAGCTTCACAGAGAAAAACAACAGCCAATGTGTTAGTGGGGTTCAGCACCGCCAGCTGTTCCCCTGCTGTGTAGCCGGCATCGTGTCCAGCACAAGCCACGCTGGCACAACCGACCAAAAGCTGCCACCAGTGCAGGCTTCGGCCTACACTTTGGTCCTCTCCTCCTCCTGCTGACCCTGGGCTCTAACACCGCCAGTTTTTGCCCGGACATGCGAGCTACACAGAGAAAAACACCAGTCAATGTGTCAGTGGGGTTCAGCAACGCCAGCTGTTCCCCTGCTGTGTAGCTGGCAACGTGTCCTGCAAACGCCACGCAGGCACATGAACTGAAATTGAAGGAAGCCTGCCCCCCACCCCCAGGTGTTTCTATGTATAACAGCCACCTTGTACAGCAGTACTGCTGCATTTGTACAAGGTGGCTGACTTTTTCTCCTTGCCCACGTTTAATTAAACACGTACTAAATGTGTCTCATTGAGACCATTCCACTGTCCCTGAGGTGTGACTTTCCTTTCTAATGATACGCAGCACCACCCTTGTTAGCGCTGCCCGTCTTTTGACATCATTGGTTAGCTGGCTGCGCCTGTGCGTCTGCCCTGCTCGAAACAACGCCCCTCGGTGTCTTATTTTTTTGGACAGCAAGGGTGTGATTGATGGGCATGTGCAGTGCATATGTTTGCCTGTGTTCACTCATCTCCTTCCGCCTTCTTCAGACTGGGTGGCCTCATGACCGCGGCATGCGATAAGGGATCAGATGAGGCCGCCCAGTCTGAAGCAGGTGTAAGGACATGTGTGAGCGGCAAACATATTTACTGCACAAGGCCACGAATCCCAGCCACGCAGTGTGATTTTTTGAAAACACACTGTGGGTCTGGGATTCATGTCCATCGCTAACCGCAATGGCCGACATGAAATGAGGTCAGAAGACAGGAAGCGCTCGCAGCGCATGGCCAAGGGATAACAAGAGCGCAGACTCCTGTACAGCAAATAACAACGCTCAGGAAGCTGCGCCCATGCACCAAGGTGTTATTTTCGACACCTGTGCTGCGTCTCCTTAAAAAGAAAAGTCACGCCTCCACTACTGTTTTACAGTAGAATGGGCTAAATAGTGTACGTGTTTTATTCAGTGTGTGCAAGGAGAAAAATTAAGAGAGCAACCTTTTACTTGTGCAGCATTAATGCTGCACAAGGTGTGGCTCTTGTACCTTGCAACACCTGAGGGGGTGTTAAAGGTTACCTTTGTAATTGGTTCAACTAGGCTTCAGCCTACACTCTGCTCCTCTCCTCCTCCTGCTGACCCTGGGCTATAACACCGCCAGTTGTAGCCTGGAAGTGCTAGGTGCACAGAGAAAAACACCCGCCAATGTGTTAGTGGGGTTCAGCACCGCCAGCTGTTCCCCTGCTGTGTAGCCTGCATCGTGTCCAGCAAAAGCCACGCTGGCACAACTGACCAAAAGCTGCCACCAGTGCTGGCTTTGGCCTACACTCTGCTCCTCTCCTCCTCATGCTGACCCTGGGCTCTAACAACGCTAGTTTTTGCCCGGAATTGCTAGCTGCACAGAGAAAAACACCAGCCAATGTGTTAGTGGGGTTCAGCACCGCCAGCTGTTCCCCTGCTGTGTAGCCGGCAACGTGACCTGCAAACGCCACGCAGGCACATGAACTGAAATTGAAGTGAGCCTGCCCCCCACCCCCAGGTGTTTCTATGTATAACAGCCACCTTGTACAGCATACTGCTGCATTTTTACAAGGTGGCTGACTTTTTCTCCTTGCCGACGTGGAACTCAACACGTACAAAATGTGTCTCATTAGAGACCATTACAATGTCCCTGAGGTGTGACTTTCCTTTTTAATGACACGCAGCACCCCCATTGTTAGCGCTGCCCGTCTTCAGACATCATTGGTTGGCTGGCTGTGCCTGTGCGTCCGCCCTGCCCGACACAACGCCCCTCGTTGTCTCATATATTTTGACTGCGAGGGTGTGATTGATGGGCACGAGCAGTGCATATGTTCGCCTGTCTTCACTCCCCTCCTTCCGCCTTCTTCAGACTGTGCGGCCTCATGGCCGTGGCAGGCAATAAGGGATCAGCTGAGGCCGCCCTGTCTGAAGCAGGTGTAAGGACATGTGTGAGCGGCGAACATATTTACTGCACAAGGCCACGAATCCCAGCACCGCAGTGTGACTTTATGGAAAGGCACTGTGGGTCTGGGATTTATGGCCATCGTTAACCGCACCGGCCAACATGAAATGAGGTCATAAGACGGCCTGCACTAACAGGGTATTGCCAAGGGATAACACAAGAGCGCACTCTCCTGTACTGCAAATAACAACGGTAAGGAGTCTGCGCCCAGCACCTAGGTGTAAATTTTGACACCTGTGCTGCGTCTTCTTCAAAAGAAAAGTCACGCCTCCACTACTGTTTGACAGTATAATGGGCTAAATAGTGTACGTGTTTTATTCAGCGTGTGCAAGGAGCAAAATGAAGAGAGCAACCTTTGACTTGTGCAGCATTAATGCTGTTCAAGGTGTTGCTCTTGTACCTTGCAACACCTAAGGGGGGGTTAAAGGTTACCTTTGAAATTGGTTCAACTAGGCTTTGGCCTACACTTTGCTCCTCTCCTCCTCCTGCTGACCCTGGGCTCTAACACCGCTAGTTTTTGCCCTGAAGTGCTAGCTGCACAGAGAAAAACACCAGCCAATGTGTTAGTGGGGTTCAGCACCGCCAGCTGTTCCCCTGCTGTGTAGCTTGCAACGTGACCTGCAAACGCCACGCAGGCACATGAACTGAAATTAAAGGGACCCTGCCACCCACCCCAAGGTGTTTCTATGTATAACAGCCACCTTGTACAGCAGTACTGCTGCATTTGTACAAGGTGGCTGACTTTGTCTACTTGCCCACGTTTAATTAAACACGTAAAAAATGTGTCTCTCTACAGACCATTACTATGTCCCTGAGGTGTGACTTTTCTTTTTAATGACACGCAGCACCCCCCTTGTTAGCGCTGCCCGTCTTCTGACATCTTTGGTTGGCTGGCTGCGGCTGTGCGTCCGCCCTGCCTGAAACCACGCTCCTCGTTGTCTTACTTATTTTGACTGTGAGGGTGTGATTGATGGGCACGAGCAGTGGATATCTTCGCCTGTCTTTACTCATCTCCTTCCGCCTTCTTCAGTATGTGCGGCCTCATGGCCGCGGCATGCGAGAAGGGATCAGATGAGGCCGCCCAGTCTCGTGCAGGTGTAAGGACATGAGGGACAGGCGACAAAATTTACTGCGCAAGGTCACGAATCCCAGCTCTGCAGTGTGACTTTATTAAAAGACACTGCGGGTCTGGGTTTCATGGCCATCGCTAACCGCACCGGCCAACATGAAATGAGGTGAGAAGACAGGCATCGCTCACAGCGCATGGCCAAGGGATAACAAGAGCGCAGACTCCTGTACAGCAAAAAACAACGCTCAGGAAGCTGCGCCAAGCACAAAGGCGTTATTTGGGACACCTATGCTGCGTCTCCTTAAAAATACAAGTCACGCTTCAACTACAGTTTGACTGTAGAATGGGCTAAATTGTGTACGTGTTGCATTCAGCGTGTGCAAGTAGAAAAATTAATAGAGCAACCTTTTACTTGTGCAGCATTAATGCTGCACAAGGTGTGGCTCTTGTACTTTGTAACACCTGAGGGGGGGTTAAAGGTTACCTTTGAAATTGGTTCAACTAGGCTTCGGCCTACACTCTGCTCCTCTCCTCCTCCTGCTGCCCCTGGGCTATAACACCGCTAGTTTTTGCCCGGAAGTGCTAGCTGCACAGAAAAAAACACCAGCCAATGTGATAGTGGGGTTCAGCACCGCCTGCTGTTCCCCCACTGTGTAGCCGGCAAAGTGTCCTGCAAACGCAACGCAGACACAAAGCTGACTCCAGTGCAGGCTTCGGCCTACACTCTGCTCCCCCTGCTTACCCTTTGCTCCAACACCGCTAGTTGGGGCTGTAGGAAGACAATCTTTGATAGGCAACGCATCCGGGTTCCAGCACCGCCAGCTGGTTCTCGGCAGTGTTTTTGTCACAGGTACTCCCTCGTGCCAAACCTGGTTTCAGCACCGTCAGCTGTTTCCGGGTTGTGTCAAACTCGCTGAGACGCCTATGCTTGCCCCGTCGTGGTGCGGTCGGGTTAGCCAACTCCAGGGTGCCTCCAGTTTAAGAGCTTCCTATGTGGGCTGCGTGAACTGGTAGTCAAGGCTGGTTCTGTAGTGCCAGTAGGCCCAGCTCCCCCTGTAGGACTGTTGGGGTTCGGTAACTGCGGCTGCCTCGCGGCCTAGCTGTCTCTCCACTCCTGTGGGCCTTGGGGTCCACCACCTGGTTCCAGCACCGTCAGCTGGTTCCGGGCCGAGTCTTTGGCTTAGGTGCCTCCTCCTGGGTATCCGAGTTCCGCCAATGTCAGGCGGTCCTTGGTAGTGCTTTTAAGCGCGGGCACCTACAGCTTAGTAACCGGGTTCCAGCACCGTCAGCTGGTCCTCGGTCGTGCCATTGGCTCTTGCACACTGGGGCAACGCATCTGGGTTCCAGCACCGCCAGCTGGTTCTCGGCAGTGTTTTTGTCACAGGTACTCCCTCGTGCCAAACCTGGTTTCAGCACCGTCAGCTGTTTCCGGGTTGTGTCAAGCTCACTGAGACGCCTATGCTTGCCCCGTCGTGGTGCGGTCGGGTTAGCCAACTCCAGGGTGCCTCCAGTTTAGGAGCTTCCTATGTGGGCTGCGTGAACTGGTAGTCAAGGCTGGTTCTGTAGTGCCAGTAGGCCCAGCTCCCCCTGTAGGACTGTTGGGGTTCGGTAACTGCGGCTGCCTCGCGGCCTAGCTGTTCTCTCCTCTCCTATGGGCCTTGGGGTCCACCACCTGGTTCCAGCACCGTCAGCTGGTTCCGGGCCGAGCCTTTGGCTTAGGTGCCTCCTCCTGGGTATCTGAGTTCCGCCAACGTCAGGCGGTCCTTGGTAGTGCTTTTAAGCACGGGCACCTACAGCTTAGTAACCGGGTTCCAGCACCGTCAGCTGGTCCTCGATCGTGCCATTGGCTCTTGCACACTAGGGCAACGCATCTGGGTTCCAGCACCGCCAGCTGGTTCTCGGCAGTGTTTTTGTCACAGGTACTCCCTCGTGCCAAACCTGGTTTCAGCACCGTCAGCTGATTCCGGGTTGTGTCAAGCTCACTGAGACGCCTATGCTTGCCCCGTCGTGGTGCGGTCGGGTTAACCAACTCCAGGGTGCCTCCAGTTTAGGAGCTTCCTATGTGGGCTGCGTGAACTGGTAGTCAAGGCTGGTTCTGTAGTGCCAGTAGGCCCAGCTCCCCCTGTAGGACTGTTGGGGTTCGGTAACTGCGGCTGCCTTGCGGCCTAGCTGTTCTCTCCTCTCCTGTGGGCCTTGGGGTCCACCACCTGGTTCCAGCACCGTCAGCTGGTTCCGGGCCGAGCCTTTGGCTTAGGTGCCTCCTCCTGGGTATCTGAGTTCCGCCAATGTCAGGCGGTCCTTGGTAGTGCTTTTAAGCGCGGGCACCTACAGCTTAGTAACCGGGTTCCAGCACCGTCAACTGGTCCTCGGTCGTGCCATTGGCTCTTGCACACTGGGGCAACGCATCTGGGTTCCAGCACCGCCAGCTGGTTCTCGGCAGTGTTTTCGTCACAGGTACTCCCTCGTGCCAAACCTGGTTTCAGCACCGTCAGCTGTTTCCGGGTTGTGTCAAGCTCACTGAGATGCCTATGCTTGCCCCGTCGTGGTGCGGTCGGGTTAGCCAACTCCAGGGTGCCTCCAGTTTAGGAGCTTCCTATGTGGGCTGCGTGAACTGGTAGTCAAGGCTGGTTCTGTAGTGCCAGTAGGCCCAGCTCCCCCTGTAGGACTGTTGGGGTTCGGTAACTGCGGCTGCCTCGCGGCCTAGCTGTTCTCTCCTCTCCTGTGGGCCTTGGGGTCCACCACCTGGTTCCAGCACCGTCAGCTGGTTCCGGGCCGAGCCTTTGGCTTAGGTGCCTCCTCCTGGGTATCTGAGTTCCGCCAATGTCAGGCGGTCCTTGGTAGTGCTTTTAAGCGCGGGCACCTACAGCTTAGTAACCAGGTTCCAGCACCGTCAGCTGGTCCTCGGTCGTGCCATTGGCTCTTGCACACTGGGGCAACGCATCTGGGTTCCAGCACCGCCAGCTGGTTCTCGGCAGTGTTTTCGTCACAGGTACTCCCTCGTGCCAAACCTGGTTTCAGCACCGTCAGCTGTTTCCGGGTTGTGTCAAGCTCACTGAGATGCCTATGCTTGCCCCGTCGTGGTGCGGTCGGGTTAGCCAACTCCAGGGTGCCTCCAGTTTAGGAGCTTCCTATGTGGGCTGCGTGAACTGGTAGTCAAGGCTGGTTCTGTAGTGCCAGTAGGCCCAGCTCCCCCTGTAGGACTGTTGGGGTTCGGTAACTGCGGCTGCCTCGCGGCCTAGCTGTTCTCTCCTCTCCTGTGGGCCTTGGGGTCCACCACCTGGTTCCAGCACCGTCAGCTGGTTCCGGGCCGAGCCTTTGGCTTAGGTGCCTCCTCCTGGGTATCCGAGTTCCGCCAACGTCAGGCGGTCCTTGGTAGTGCTTTTAAGCGCGGGCACCTACAGCTTAGTAACCGGGTTCCAGCACCGTCAGCTGGTCCTCGGTCGTGCCATTGGCTCTTGCACACTGGGGCAACGCATCTGGGTTCCAGCACCGCCAGCTGGTTCTCGGCAGTGTTTTTGTCACAGGTACTCCCTCGTGCCAAACCTGGTTTCAGCACCGTCAGCTGTTTCCGGGTTGTGTCAAGCTCACTGAGACGCCTATGCTTGCCCCGTCGTGGTGCGGTCGGGTTAGCCAACTCCAGGGTGCCTCCAGTTTAGGAGCTTCCTATGTGGGCTGCGTGAACTGGTAGTCAAGGCTGGTTCTGTAGTGCCAGTAGGCCCAGCTCCCCCTGTAGGACTGTTGGGGTTCGGTAACTGCGGCTGCCTCGCGGCCAAGCTGTTCTCTCCTCTCCTGTGGGCCTTGGGGTCCACCACCTGGTTCCAGCACCGTCAGCTGGTTCCGGGCCGAGCCTTTGGCTTAGGTGCCTCCTCCTGGGTATCCGAGTTCCGCCAACGTCAGGCTGTCCTTGGTAGTGCTTTTAAGCGCGGGCACCTACAGCTTAGTAACCGGGTTCCAGCACCGTCAGCTGTTCCTCGGTCGTGCCATTGGCTCTTGCACACCGGGGCAACGCATCTGGTTTCCAGCACCGCCAGCTGGTTCTCGGCAGTGTTTTTGTCACAGGTACTCCCTCATGCCAAACCTGGTTTCAGCACCGTCAGCTGTTTCCGGGTTGTGTCAAGCTCACTGAGACGCCTATGCTTGCCCCGTCGTGGTGCGGTCGGGTTAGCCAACTCCAGGGTGCCTCCAGTTTAGGAGCTTCCTATGTGGGCTGCGTGAACTGGTAGTCAAGGCTGGTTCTGTAGTGCCAGTAGGCCCAGCTCCCCCTGTAGGACTGTTGGGGTTCGGTAACTGCGGCTGCCTCGCGGCCTAGCTGTTCTCTCCTCTCCTGTGGGCTTTGGGGTCCACCACCTGGTTCCAGCACCGTCAGCTGGTTCCGGGCCGAGCCTTTGGCTTAGCTGCCTCCTCCTGGGTATCCGAGTTCTGCCAACGTCAGGCGGTCCTTGGTAGTGCTTTTAAGCGCGGGCACCTACAGCTTAGTAACCGGGTTCCAGCACCGTCAGCTGGTCCTCGGTCGTGCCATTGGCTCTTGCACACTGGGGCAACGCATCTGGGTTCCAGCACCGCCAGCTGGTTCTCGGCAGTGTTTTTGTCACAGGTACTCCCTCGTGCCAAACCTGGTTTCAGCACCGTCAGCTGTTTCCGGGTTGTGTCAAGCTCACTGAGACGCCTATGCTTGCCCCGTCGTGGTGCGGTCGGGTTAGCCAACTCCAGGGTGCCTCCAGTTTAGGAGCTTCCTATGTGGGCTGCGTGAAATGGTAGTCAAGGCTGGTTCTGTAGTGCCAGTAGGCCCAGCTCCCCCTGTAGGACTGTTGGGGTTCGGTAACTGCGGCTGCCTTGCGGCCTAGCTGTTCTCTCCTCTCCTGTGGGCCTTGGGGTCCACCACCTGGTTCCAGCACCGTCAGCTGGTTCCGGGCCGAGCCTTTGGCTTAGGTGCCTCCTCTTAGGTATCTGAGTTCCGCCAATGTCAGGCGGTCCTTGGTAGTGCTTTTAAGCGCAGGCACCTACAGCTTAGTAACCGGGTTCCAGCACCGTCAGCTGGTCCTCGGTCGTGCCATTGGCTCTTCCACACTGGGACAACGCATCTGGGTTCCAGCACCGCCAGCTGGTTCTCGGCAGTGTTTTTGTCACAGGTACTCCCTCGTGCCAAACCTGGTTTCAGCACCGTCAGCTGTTTCTGGGTTGTGTCAAGCTCACTGAGACGCCTATGCTTGCCCCGTCGTGGTGCGGTCGGGTTAGCCAACTCCAGGGTGCCTCCAGTTTAGGAGCTTCCTATGTGGGCTGCATGAACTGGTAGTCAAGGCTGGTTCTGTAGTGCCAGTAGGCCCAGCTCCCCCTGTAGGACTGTTGGGGTTCGGTAACTGCGGCTGCCTCGCGGCCTAGCTGTTCTCTCCTCTCCTGTGGGCTTTGGGGTCCACCACCTGGTTCCAGCACCGTCAGCTGGTTCCGGGCCGAGCCTTTGGCTTAGCTGCCTCCTCCTGGGTATCCGAGTTCCGCCAACGTCAGGCGGTCCTTGGTAGTGCTTTTAAGCGCGGGCACCTACAGCTTAGTAACCGGGTTCCAGCGCCGTCAGCTGGTCCTCGGTCGTGCCATTGGCTCTTGCACACTGGGGCAACGCATCTGGGTTCCAGCACCGCCAGCTGGTTCTCGGCAGTGTTTTTGTCACAGGTACTCCCTCGTGCCAAACCTGGTTTCAGCACCGTCAGCTGTTTCCGGGTTGTGTCAAGCTCACTGAGACGCCTATGCTTGCCCCGTCGTGGTGCGGTCGGGTTAGCCAACTCCAGGGTGCCTCCAGTTTAGGAGCTTCCTATGTGGGCTGCGTGAACTGGTAGTCAAGGCTGGTTCTGTAGTGCCAGTAGGCCCAGCTCCCCCTGTAGGACTGTTGGGGTTCGGTAACTGCGGCTGCCTCGCGGCTTAGCTGTTCTCTCCTGTCCTGTGGGCCTTGGGGTCCACCACCTGGTTCCAGCACCGTCAGCTGGTTCCGGGCTGAGCCTTTGGCTTAGGTGCCTCCTCCTGGGTATCCGAGTTCCGCCAACGTCAGGCGGTCCTTGGTAGTGCTTTTAAGCGCGGGCACCTACAGCTTAGTAACCGGGTTCCAGCACCGTCAGCTGGTCCTCGGTCGTGCCATTGGCTCTTGCACACTGGGGCAACGCATCTGGGTTCCAGCACCGCCAGCTGGTTCTCGGCAGTGTTTTTGTCACAGGTACTCCCTCGTGCCAAACCTGGTTTCAGCACCGTCAGCTGTTTCCGGGTTGTGTCAAGCTCACTGAGACGCCTATGCTTGCCCCGTCGTGGTGCGGTCGGGTTAGCCAACTCCAGGGTGCCTCCAGTTTAGGAGCTTCCTATGTGGGCTGCGTGAACTGGTAGTCAAGGCTGGTTCTGTAGTGCCAGTAGGCCCAGCTCCCCCTGTAGGACTGTTGGGGTTCGGTAACTGCGGCTGCCTTGCGGCCTAGCTGTTCTCTCCTCTCCTGTGGGCCTTGGGGTCCACCACCTGGTTCCAGCACCGTCAGCTGGTTCCGGGCCGAGCCTTAGGCTTAGCTGCCTCCTCCTGGGTATCCGAGTTCCGCCAACGTCAGGCGGTCCTTGGTAGTGCTTTTAAGCGCGGGCACCTACAGCTTAGTAACCGGGTTCCAGCACCGTCAGCTGGTCCTCGGTCGTGCCATTGGCTCTTGCACACTGGGGCAACGCATCTGGGTTCCAGCACCACCAGCTGGTTCTCGGCAGTGTTTTTGTCACAGGTACTCCCTCGTGCCAAACCTGGTTTCAGCACCGTCAGCTGTTTCCGGGTTGTGTCAAGCTCACTGAGACGCCTATGCTTGCCCCGTCGTGGTGCGGTCGGGTTAGCCAACTCCAGGGTGCCTCCAGTTTAGGAGCTTCCTATGTGGGCTGCGTGAACTGGTAGTCAAGGCTGGTTCTGTAGTGCCAGTAGGCCCAGCTCCCCCTGTAGGACTGTTGGGGTTCAGTAACTGCGGCTGCCTCGCGGCCTAGCTGTTCTCTCCTCTCCTGTGGGCCTTGGGGTCCACCACCTGGTTCCAGCACCGTCAGCTGGTTCCGGGCCGAGCCTTTGGCTTAGGTGCCTCCTCCTGGGTATCCGAGTTCCGCCAACGTCAGGCGGTCCTTGGTAGTGCTTTTAAGCGCGGGCACCTACAGCTTAGTAACCGGGTTCCAGCACCGTCAGCTGGTCCTCGGTCGTGCCATTGGCTCTTGCACACTGGGGCAACGCATCTGGGTTCCAGCACCGCCAGCTGGTTCTCGGCAGTGTTTTTGTCACAGGTACTCCCTCATGCCAAACCTGGTTTCAGCACCGTCAGCTGTTTCCGGGTTGTGTCAAGCTCACTGAGACGCCTATGCTTGCCCCGTCGTGGTGCGGTCGGGTTAGCCAACTCCAGGGTGCCTCCAGTTTAGGAGCTTCCTATGTGGGCTGCGTGAACTGGTAGTCAAGGCTGGTTCTGTAGTGCCAGTAGGCCCAGCTCCCCCTGTAGGACTGTTGGGGTTCGGTAACTGCGGCTGCCTCGCAGCCTAGCTGTTCTCTCCTCTCCTGTGGGACTTGGGGTCCACCACCTGGTTCCAGCACCGTCAGCTGGTTCCGGGCCGAGCCTTTGGCTTAGGTGCCTCCTCCTGGGTATCCGAGTTCCGCCAACGTCAGGCGGTCCTTGGTTGTGCTTTTAAGCGCGGGCACCTACAGCTTAGTAACCGGGTTCCAGCACCGTCAGCTGGTCCTCGGTCGTGCCATTGGCTCTTGCACACTGTGGCAACGCATCTGGGTTCCAGCACCGCCAGCTGGTTCTCAGCAGTGTTTTTGTCACAGGTACTCCCTCGTGCCAAACCTGCTTTCAGCACCGTCAGCTGTTTCCGGGTTGTGTCAAGCTCACTGAGATGCCTATGCTTGCCCCGTCGTGGTGCGGTCGGGTTAGCCAACTCCAGGGTGCCTCCAGTTTAGGAGCTTCCTATGTGGGCTGCGTGAACTGGTAGTCAAGGCTGGTTCTGTAGTGCCAGTAGGCCCAGCTCCCCCTGTAGGACTGTTGGGGTTCGGTAACTGCGGCTGCCTCGCGTCCTAGCTGCTCTCTCCTCTCCTGTGGGCCTTCGGGTCCACCACCATCAGCTGGTTCTCGGCAGTGTCTTTTGCTGTTGTACCTTCTGCTCCCCATCCTGGTTCCAGTACCGTCAGCTGGTTCCGGGCAGAGCCTTTGGCTTAGGTGCCTCCTTCTGGGTATCCAAGTTCCACCAACGTCAGGTGGTCCTTGGTAGTGCTTTCAGGCACGGGTACCTCCTGCTTAGTAACCGGGTTCCAGTAACGTCAGCTGGTCCTCGGTAGTTCCATTGGCTCTTGGACCTTCGGCTACCCATCCGGGTTCCAGTACCGTCAGCTGGTTCTCGGCAGTGTCTTTTGCTCTTGTACCTTCTGCTCCCCATCCTGGTTCCAGTACCGTCAGCTGGTTCTGGGCAGAGCCTTTGGCTTAGGTGCCTCCTTCTGGCTATCCGAGTTCCGCCAACGTCAGGCGGTCCTTGGTAGTGCTTTTTAGCACGGGTACCTCCTGCTTAGTAACCGGGTTCCAGTAACATCAGCTGGTCCTCGGTAGTTCCATAGGCTCTTGAACCTTCGGGTAGCCATCCGAGTTCCAGTTCCATCATCAGGTTCTTGGCATTTTCTCAGCCTTCTTGTACCTTCTGCTACATTTCCAAGTTGAAGACCGTAAAGTCGACGACCCGGAAGACCACCCTGATGACGACGACGACAACCCGGAAGACCACCCCGATGACGACGACGACGACGGCGGAGATGACGACGGCGGAGACGACGACGGCGGAGATGACGACACTGGAGACGACGACATGGAAGACCGAGAAGCAGAAGAACAAGAGGCTGCAGAACAAAGAGCAGAAGAACATTAAGCATAACACTTAATATCAGAGCAAAAGATATTATCTCAATTATATGCAGAAGAAGACTAAGCAGTGTATGGGGGTGAGTCCGTTCCTCCTCGTGGTGCCCCTGGATAAAGCCTGATGCTGCAGGCCAAACTGAACGCGGACAAATGTAACTTTTGTGACTGGCAGAACGGAAGGTGTAATCTTCCAACTTTTATAGATAACAACTACGGGAATGCCTGTCACAAATGAGAATATGATGAAGAAGTAGAATAGGAAGAATAATACAGTTGAATAAAATGAATACCGTATATACTCGAGTATAAGCCGAGATTTTCAGCCCAAAATTTTGGGCTGAAAGTGCCCCTCTCGGCTTATACTCGAGTCAAGGTGGGTGGCAGGGTCGGCGGGTGAGGGGGAGAGGGCGCTGGGGTATACTTACCTAGTCCCAGCGATCCTCGCGCTGTCCCTGCCGTCCCACGGTCTTCTGTGCTGCAGCTTCTTCCCCTCTTCAGCGGTCACGTGGGACTGCTCATTACAGAAATGAATAAGCGGCTCCACCTCCCATAGGGGCGGAGCCGCCTATTCATTCCTCTAATCAGCGGTGCCGGTGACCGCTGATAGAGAAAGAAGCTGCGGCACCGAAGACCAGGCAGAGGGACAGCGCGAGGATCGCCAGGACTAGGTAAGTATAGCATATTCACCTGTCCTCGTTCCAGCCGCCGAGCGTCGCTCCATCTTCCCGGCCGGCGCCTCCATCTTCCCGGCGTCTGCGCTCTGACTGTTCAGGCAGAGGGCGCGATGACGCATATAGTGTGCGCGGCGCCCTCTGCCTGATCAGTCAGAGCAGAGACGCCGGGAAGATGGAGGCGCCGGAACGAGACGCCGGGAGCTGCAATCAAGGGAGGTAAGTATGTGTTTTTTTTTTTTTATTGCAGCAGCAGCAGCGGCGGCGGCAGAGATTTATGTGGAGCATCTATGGGGCACAGTGAACGGTGCAGGGCACCGTATATGGCACATCTATGGGGCACAGTGAACGGTGCAGGGCACCGTATATGGCACATCTATGGGGCACAGTGAACGGTGCAGGGCACTGTATATGGCACATCTATGGGGCACAGTGAACGGTGCAGGGCACCGTATATGGCACATCTATGGGGCACAGTGAACGGTGCAGAGCACCGTATATGGCACATCTATGGGGCACAGTGAACGGTGCGGAGCACCGTATATGGCACATCTATGGGGCACAGTGAACGGTGCAGAGCACCGTATATGGCACATCTATGGGGCACAGTGAACGGTGCAGGGCACTGTATATGGCACATCTATGGGGCACAGTGAACGGTGCAGGGCACCGTATATGGCACATCTATGGGGCACAGTGAACGGTGCAGGGCACCGTATATGGCACATCTATGGGGCACAGTGAACGGTGCAGGGCACCGTATATGGCACATCTATGGGGCACTGTGAACGGTGCAGGGCACTGTATATGGCACATCTATGGGGCACAGTGAACGGTGCAGGGCACCGTATATGGCACATCTATGGGGCACAGTGAACGGTGCAGAGCACCGTATATGGCACATCTATGGGGCACAGTGAACGGTGTGGAGCACCGTATATGGCACATCTATGGGGCACAGTGAACGGTGCGGAGCACCGTATATGGCACATCTATGGGGCACAGTGAACGGTGCAGAGCACCGTATATGGCACATCTATGGGGCACAGTGAACGGTGCGGAGCACCGTATATGGCACATCTATGGGGCACAGTGAACGGTGCGGAGCACCTTATATGGCACATCTATGGGGCACAGTGAACGGTGCAGAGCACCGTATATGGCACATCTATGGGGCACAGTGAACGGTGCAGAGCACCGTATATGGGCACAGCTATGGGGCACAATGAACGGTGCAGAGCACCGTATATGGGCACAGCTATGGGGCACAATGAACGGTGCAGAGCACCGTATATGGGCACAGCTATGGGGCACAATGAACGGTGCAGAGCACCGTATACGGGAACAGCTATGGGGCACAGTGAACGGTGCAGAGCACCGTATATGGCACAGCTATGGGGCACAGTGAACGGTGCAGAGCACCGTATATGGGCACAGCTATGGGGCACAGTGAACGGTGCAGAGCACCGTATATGGCACAGCTATGGGTAAATATGAACGGTGCAGAGCACCGTATATGGCACATCTATGGGGCACAGTGAACGGTGCAGAGCACCGTATATGGCACAGCTATGGGTAAATATGAACGGTGCAGAGCACCGTATATGGCACATCTATGGGGCACAGTGAACGGTGCAGAGCACCGTATATGGCACATCTATGGGGCACAGTGAACGGTGCAGAGCACCGTATATGGCACATCTATGGGGCACAGTGAACGGTGCAGAGCACCGTATATGGCACAGCTATGGGGAAATATGAACGGTGCAGAGCACTGTATGGCACAGCTATGGGGAAATAATGATCTATTTTTATTTTTGAAATTCACCGGTAAATGCTGCATTTCCACCCTAGGCTTATACTCGAGTCAATAAGTTTTCCCAGTTTTTTGTGGCAAAATTAGGGGGGTCGGCTTATACTCGGGTCGGCTTATACTCGAGTATATACGGTATGTAGAATAGGAATAATAATAATAGTTGAATAAAATGAATATGAAGAATGTAATAAAAAAAAAAAAAAAGGTAAAGGATGAAGAAGAACATGAATAAGGTGAAGAAGAAGTTGATGTCAAAGATGCTGATGATGATGAAGATGAAAGTGTGGGAAAAGTAAAAAAAAAAAGAAGGGGAAGGGCGTGGAATAGTGAAACATCAATATCTGACAAAATAAAAAAAAATATTTACATAGTCAATATCTTTGTCACTCCGAACGTCTTTAAAAAAAAAAAATGCTATTCTATTTGATTGGGCTAAACCTCTATGACTTTAATGTCTCCGCCACCTCCCCAAATACATCCTGCATTATTCTTAGTTGTTTTCCTTCATGTAGAATGAACCTACAAGGAAAGAAAGGGTTTATTTTAATTCCGATATTTTGGTCCCATTGACTTGCATTGGGATCGGGTATCGGTATCGGCGATATCCGATATTTTTGGAATATCGGCCGATCCTATCCGATACCGATACTTTCCGATATCGGAAGGTATCGCTCAACACTAGTCAGGACCACAACGCGGTGCTTAGCTCCCTCAAGAAAATGTCGCCACTCCTCAAACGCCCTCTTCATAGCCAACAACTCCCGATTGCCAACATCATAATTGCGTTCCGTAGGCGAAAACTTTCTGGAAAAAAAAGCACACGGTTTCATCAAAGAACCATCAGACTCCCTCTGAGACAAAACGGCCCCTGCCCCAATCTCAGAAGCGTCAACCTCAACCTGAAAAGGAAGAGAAACATCCGGCTGACGCAACACAGGGGCAGAAGTAAATCGGCGTTTAAGCTCCCGAAAGGCCTCAACAGCCGCAGAGGACCAATTCGTCACATCAGCGCCTTTCTTCGTCAAATCAGTAAGGGGCTTAACCACACTGGAAAAGTTGGCAATGAAACGGCGATAGAAATTAGCAAAGCCCAAAAATTTTTGAAGGCCCTTCACAGATGTGGGTTGGATCCAATCATGAATAGTTTGGACCTTAACAGGATCCATTTCTATAGACGAGGGAGAAAAAATAAAACCCAAAAAAGAGACCTTCTGAACTCCGAATAGGCACTTAGACCCCTTCACAAGCAAAGCATTATCACGAAGGATCTGGAACACCATCCTGACCTGCTTCACATGAGACTCTCAATCATCGGAAAAAATCTAAATATCATCCAAATATACGACCATGAATTTATCAAGATAATTGCGGAAAATATCATGCATGAAAGACTGGAACACAGATGGAGCATTAGAGAGCCCAAATGGCATCACAAGGTATTTAAAATGGCCTTCGGGCATATTAAATGCAGTTTTCCATTCGTCACCCTGTTTAATACGAACAAGATTATATGCCCCTCGGAGGTCAATCTTAGTAAACCAACTAGCCCCCTTAATCTGAGCAAACAAATCAGTAAGCAAAGGCAAGGGGTATTGGAATTTGACTGTGATCTTATTAAGAAGACGATAATCAATACAGGGTCTCAAGGAGCCATCCTTCTTAGCAACAAAAAAGAAACCCGCTCCCAATGGTGACGAAGAGGGCCGAATATGCCCCTTCTCCAAAGACTCCTTAACATAACTCTGCATGGCGGCATGCTCTGGCACAGACAGATTGAAAAGTCGGCCCTTAGGGAACTTGCAACCAGGAATCAAGTTAATAGCACAATCACAGTCCCTGTGCAGAGGAAGGGAACTGGACTTGGGCTCATCAAATACATCCTGGAAATCCGACAAAAACTCAGGGACCTCAGAAGAGGGGGAAGAGGAAATTGACATCAAAGGAACATCACTATGTACCCCTTGACAACCCCAACTAGTCACCGACATAGTTTTCCAATCCAGCACCGGATTATGTTCCTGTAACCATGGAAAACCCAGTACAACAACATCATGCAGGTTATGCAACACCAGAAAACGGCAATCTTCCTGATGTGCTGGAGCGAGCCATGTACATAGTCATCTGTGTCCAGTACTGAGGTTTATCCTTGGCCAAGGGTGTAGCATCAATACCCCTCAAAGGAATAGGGCTCTGCAAAGGCTGCAAGGAAAAACCACAGCGCCTGGTGAACTCTAAGTCCATCAAGTTGAGGGCAGCGCCTGAATCCACAAATGCCATGACAGAAAAGGACGACAATGAGCAAATCAGGGTCACAGATAAGAGAAATTTAGGCTGTATAGTACTAATGGTAACAGACCTAGCGACTCTCTTAGTACGCTTAGGGCAATCAGAGATAACATGAGAAGAATCACCACAGTAAAAACACAGCCCATTCTGACGTCTGAATTCCTGCCGTTCTGTTCCAGTCAAAATCCTATCACATTGCAAAGGTTCAGGACTCTGCTCAGAGGATACTGCCATATGGTGCACAGCTTTGCGCTCGCGCAGACGCCGATCAATCTGAATGGCTAGAGACATAGATTCGCTCAAACCGGCAGGCGTAGGAAAGCCCACCATAACATCTTTAAGGGCTTCAGAAAGACCTTTTCTGAAAATAGCAGCCAGAGCACAGACCATTTTCTAAATTTCTGGCAGTATAACTCTGCCGCTTCCTGAACTTGACACAAGGCCAACAGGGTTTTTTCTGCATGATCCACAGAATTAGGTTCGTCATACAATAATCTGAGCGCTTGAAAAAATGCATCTACATTCAATAATGCCGGATCCCCTGTTTCAAGAGAAAAAGCCCAGTCTTGAGGGTCACCACGCAGCAAGGATATGATGATTTTTACCTGCTGAATGGGATCACCAGAAGAATGGGGTTTCAAAGCAAAAAACAATTTGCAGTTATTTTTAAAGTTCAAAAACATGGATCTGTCCCCAAAAAACAAATCAGGAGTAGGAATTCTAGGCTCTAAAGCCGGAGTCTGGACAACATAGTCCTGGATACTCTGTACTCTGGCAGCAAGTTGATCCACACGATAAAACAAACCCTGAACATCCATGCCAAAGCATATATCCTGAACCACCCAGATATCAGGAGGAAAAAAAAGACAAACCAGAGCACAGAAAAAAAATGGTTCAGAACTTTCTTTTCCTTCTTTTGAGATGAATTTAATTCATTTTTGGCCACTTGTACTGTTATGATACGGAGGTCCAGGAGCAACATGGAACGAGCTCTGAAGGACGTGGTAACTGTACTGACCGCAGTCCCTAAGCTCAACACAACACTAGAAGTAGCCGTGGGATGCTCCTAACTCTCCCTAGGCACCTCGTCACAGCCTAAGATCTAACTACCCCTAAAGATAGAAGCAGGAGAGCTATCTTGCCTCGGTTCGGTACGGAGGGTCTTTTTGCCCCCTTTGCGTGGTTTTTGTAGGGTTTTGTGTTGACCGCAAAGTTACCTTTCCTATCCTCACTCTGTTCAGAAAGTTGGGCCTCACTTTGCTAAATCTATTTCATCTCTACGTTTGTCTTTTCATCTTAACTCACAGTCATTATATGTGGGGGCTGCCCTTTCCTTTGGGGTATTTCTCTGACGCAAGGTAGGCTTATTTTCTATCTTCAGGCTAGCTAGTTTCTCAGGCCGTGCCGAGTTGCATAGGCAGCGTTAGGCGCAATCCACGGCTGCCTTAATGTGGTTGGAGAGGATTAGGGATTGCGGTCAACAGAGTTCCCACGTCTCAGAGCTCGTTCTTGTTTTTTGGGTTATTGCCAGTTCACTGTATGTGCGCTGACCACTATGTCCATTGTGGTATTGAATTACCTTTCATAACAGTACTGGAAGCCCAAAGTACTAATGATTCTCAATAGAGGGAAAAAAGAAGTTCTGAGACCATTTTTTTTTCTTTGCACTGTGTTTTGCCTTTTTTTCCCCCTAGACATTTGGGTGGTTCAGGACACAGGTGTAGCAATGGACATTAAAGGTCTGTCTTCATGTGTGGATCAGCTCACGGCAAGAGTACAAAGTATTCAAGACTTTGTGGTTCAGAATTCTATGTTAGAACCGAGAGTCCCTATTCCTGATTTGTTTTTTGGAGATAGAACTAAATTTCTGAGTTTCAAAAATAATTGTAAACTATTTCTGGCTTTGAAACCTCGCTCCTCTGGTGACCCAGTTCAACAAGTTAGGATCGTTATTTCTTTTTTGCGTAGCGATCCTCAGGACTGGGCATTTTCCCTTGCGCCAGGGAATCCTGCATTAAGTAATATCGATGCATTTTTTCTGGCGCTCGGATTGCTGTACGATGAGCCTAGTTCTGTGGATCAGGCAGAGAAGAATTTGCTGGCTCTGTGTCAGGGTCAGGATGAAATAGAGGTATATTGTCAGAAATTTAGAAAGTGGTCCGTACTCACTCAGTGGAATGAAGGTGCGCTCGCAGCTATTTTCAGAAAAGGTCTCTCTGAAGCCCTTAAGGATGTCATGGTGGGATTTCCTATGCCTGCTGGTCTGAATGAGTCTATGTCTTTGGCCATTCAGATCGGTCGACGCTTGCGCGAGCGTAAATCTGTGCACCATTTGGCGGTATTACCTGAGCTTAAACCTGAGTCTATGCAGTGCGATAGGACTTTGACCAGAGTTGAACGGCAAGAACACAGACGTCTGAATGGGCTGTGTTTCTACTGTGGTGATTCCACTCATGCTATCTCTGATTGTCCTAAGCGCACTAAGCGGTTCGCTAGGTCTGCCACCATTGGTACGGTACAGACAAAATTTCTTCTGTCTGTTACCTTGATCTGCTGTTTGTCATCGTATTCTGTCATGGCATTTGTGGACTCAGGCGCTGCTCTGAATTTGATGGACTTGGAGTATGCTAGGCGTTGTGGGTTTTTCTTGGAGCCCTTGCAGTGTCCTATTCCATTGAGAGGAATTGATGCTACGCCTTTGGCCAAGAATAAGCCTCAGTACTGGACCCAGCTGACCATGTGCATGGCTCCTGCACATCAGGAGGTTATTCGCTTTCTGGTGTTGCATAATCTGCATGATGTGGTCGTGTTGGGGTTGCCATGGCTACAAGTCCATAATCCAGTTTTAGATTGGAAATCCATGTCTGTGTCCAGCTGGGGTTGTCAGGGGGTACATGGTGATGTCCCATTTCTGACTATTTCGTCATCCACCCCTTCTGAGGTTCCTGAGTTCTTGTCTGATTACCGGGATTTATTTGATGAGCCCAAGTCCGATACCCTACCTCCGCATAGGGATTGTGATTGTGCTATCGATTTGATTCCTGGTAGTAAATTCCCGAAAGGTCGACTGTTTAATTTATCTGTGCCTGAGCACGCCGCTATGCGGAGTTATGTGAAGGAGTCCTTGGAGAAAGGGCATATTCGCCCGTCATCGTCGCCATTGGGAGCAGGGTTCTTTTTTGTAGCCAAGAAGGATGGTTCGCTGAGACCTTGTATAGATTACGGCCTTCTAAACAAGATCACGGTTAAATTTCAGTACCCCTTGCTGCTGTTATCTGATTTGTTTGCTCGGATTAAGGGGGCTAGTTGGTTCACCAAGATAGATCTTCGTGGTGCGTATAATCTTGTGCGTATTAAGTGAGGCGATGAGTGGAAAACTGCATTTAATACGCCCGAGGGCCATTTTGAGTATCTAGTAATGCCATTCGGACTTGCCAATGCTCCATCAGTGTTTCAGTCCTTTATGCATGACATCTTCCGAGAGTACCTGGATAAATTCCTGATTGTGTACTTAGATGACATTTTGATCTTCTCGGATGATTGGGAGTCTCATGTGAAGCAGGTCAGAACAGTGTTTCAGGTCCTGCGTGCTAATTCTTTGTTTGTGAAGGGATCAAAGTGTCTCTTTGGTGTTCAGAAGGTTTCATTTTTGGGGTTCATCTTTTCCCCTTCTACTATCGAGATGGATCCTGTTAAGGTCCAAGCCATCCATAATTGGACTCAGCCGACATCTCTGAAAAATCTGCAAAAGTTCCTGGGTTTTGCTAATTTTTATCGTCGCTTCATCTGCAATTTTTCTAGTATTGCTAAACCATTGACCGATTTGACCAAGAAAGGTGCTGATTTGGTCAATTGGTCTTCTGCTGCGGTGGAAGCTTTTCAAGAGTTGAAGCGTCGTTTTTCTTCTGCCCCTGTGTTGTGTCAACCAGATGTTTCGCTTCCGTTCCAGGTCGAGGTTGATGCTTCTGAGATTGGAGCAGGGGCTGTTTTGTCGCAGAG
The DNA here is from genome assembly GCF_032444005.1 of Ranitomeya imitator. Taxonomy (NCBI): domain Eukaryota; kingdom Metazoa; phylum Chordata; class Amphibia; order Anura; family Dendrobatidae; genus Ranitomeya; species Ranitomeya imitator. The sequence continues at coordinate 733,728,063 of NC_091284.1, read as the reverse complement.
AAGTTCAGATTGCTCGGTGATGAAACCATGCGCCTTCTTTTCCAGGAAGTTTTCGCCTGCTGAGCGTAATTATGATGTGGGCAATCGAGAGTTGCTGGCCATGAAGTGGGCATTCGAGGAGTGGCATCATTGGCTTGAAGGAGCTAAGCATCGCGTAGTGGTCTTGACTGATCATAAGAACTTGACTTATCTCGAGTCCGCCAAGCGGTTGAATCCTAGACAAGCTCGTTGGTCGTTGTTTTTTGCCCGTTTTTACTTTGTGATTTCATACCTTCCGGGCTCTAAAAATGTGAAGGCGGATGCTCTGTCTAGGAGTTTTGTGCCCGACTCTCCGGGTGTATCTGAGTCGGCGGGTATCCTCAAAGAGGGAGTAATTGTGTCTGCCATCTCCCCTGATTTGCGGCGGGTGCTGCAAAAATTTCAGGCTAATAAACCTGATCGTTGCCCAGCGGAGGAACTGTTTGTCCCTGATAGGTGGACGAATAAAGTTATCTCTGAGGTTCATTGTTCGGTGTTGGCTGGTCATCCTGGAATCTTTGGTACCAGAGAGTTAGTGGCTAGATCCTTTTGGTGGCCATCTCTGTCGCTAAGCCCTGCTGTTCTCGTGCCAGTGGGTTGCTTTTGCCCTTGCCGGTCCCGAAGAGGCCTTGGACACATATCTCTATGGATTTTATTTCAGATCTTCCCGTCTCTCAAAAGATGTCAGTCATTTGGGTGGTCTGTGATCGCTTCTCCAGGATGGTCCATTTGGTACCCTTGTCTAAATTGCCTTCCTCCTCTGATTTGGTGCCATTGTTTTTCCAGCATGTGGTTCGTTTACATGGCATTCCAGAGAATATCGTTTCTGACAGAGGTTCCCAGTTTGTTTCGAGGTTTTGGCGAGCCTTTTGTGGTAGGATGGGCATTGACTTGTCTTTTTCCTCGGCTTTCCATCCTCAGACTAATGGCCAGACCGAACGAACCAATCAGACCTTGGAAACATATCTGAGATGCTTTGTTTCTGCTGATCAGGATGACTGGGTGTCCTTTTTGCCTTTGGCTGAGTTCGCCCTTAATAATCGGGCCAGCTTGGCTACCTTGGTTTCACCGTTTTTCTGCAACTCTGGGTTCCATCCTCGTTTCTCTTCAGGGCAGGTTGAGTCTTCGGACTGTCCTGGTGTGGATACTGTGGTGGACAGGTTGCAGCAGATTTGGACTCATGTAGTGGACAATTTGACTTTGTCCCAGGAGAAGGCTCAACGTTTCGCTAATCGCAGACGCTGTGTGGGTCCCCGACTTTGGGTTGGGGACTTGGCTTGGTTATCTTCTCGTCATATTCCTATGAAGGTTTCCTCTCCTAAGTTTAAACCTCGTTTTATTGGTCCGTATAGGATTTCTGAGGTTCTTAATCCTGTGTCTTTTCGTCTGACCCTTCCAGATTCATTTTCCATACATAACGTATTCCATAGGTCATTGTTGCGGAGATACGTGGCACCTATGGTTCCATCTGTTGATCCTCCTGCCCCGGTTTTGGTGGAGGGGGAGTTGGAGTATATTGTGGAGAAGATTTTGGATTCTCGTGTTTCAAGGCGGAAACTCCAGTATCTGGTTAAGTGGAAGGGTTATGCTCAGGAAGATAATTCCTGGGTCTTTGCCTCTGATGTCCATGCTCCCGATCTTGTTCGTGCCTTTCATATGGCTCATCCTGGTCGTCCTGGGAGCTCTGGTGAGGGTTCGGTGACCCCTCCTCAAGAGGGGGGTACTGTTGTGAATTCTGTGGCAGAGCTCCCTCCTGTGGTCACAAGTGGTACTTCGGCTGGTTCTCTCTGTGAGCTTCCGTTGGTTGAGGAAAGTGGTACTGTGGCTTCTAAGTTTCCTTCCTCAGGTGATGTGGTGAAGTCGTTAGGTGCTTCTCTATTTAACTCCACCTAGTGCTTTGATCCTGGCTTCCATTCAATGTTCTAGTATTGGACCTGTTTCCTCCTGGATCGTTCCTGTGGCCTGCTGCTCTGCATAGCTAAGTTCCTCTTTGCTATTTGTTTGCTGTTTTTTTCTGTCCAGCTTGTCAATTTGTTTTTTACTGCTTGCTGGAAGCTCTGGGACGCAGAGGGTGTACCTCCGTGCCGTTAGTTCGGTACGGAGGGTCTTTTTGCCCCCTTTGCGTGGTTTTTGTAGGGTTTTGTGTTGACCGCAAAGTTACCTTTCCTATCCTCGCTCTGTTCAGAAAGTTGGGCCTCACTTTGCTAAATCTATGTCATCTCTACGTTTGTCTTTTCATCTTAACTCACAGTCATTATATGTGGGGGCTGCCTTTTCCTTTGGGGTATTTCTCTGACGCAAGGTAGGCTTATTTTCTATCTTCAGGCTAGCTAGTTTCTCAGGCCGTGCCGAGTTGCATAGGCAGCGTTAGGCGCAATCCACGGCTGCCTTTAGTGTGGTTGGAGAGGATTAGGGATTGCGGTCAACAGAGTTCCCACGTCTCAGAGCTCGTTCTTGTTTTTTGGGTTATTGCCAGGTCACTGTATGTGCGCTGACCTCTATGTCCATTGTGGTATTGAATTACCTTTCATAACACTGCTCCCATCCTGCGCCCCCGTTATGTCATGTGCTGCTTCCATCCTTCACCCCCGTTCTGTCATGTGCTACTGCCATTCTGCGCCCCCGTTCTGTCATGTGCTGCTCCCATCCTGCGCCCCCGTTCTGTCATGTGCTGCTTCCATCCTGCACCCCCGTTCTATCATGTGCTGCTTCCATCCTGCACCCCCGTTCTCTCATGTGCTGCTGCCATCCTGCACCCCCGTTCTGTTATGTGCTGCTGCCATCCTGCGCCCCCGTTCTGTCATGTGCTGCTCCCATCCTGCGCCCCCGTTCTGTCATGTGCTGCTTCCATCCTGCACCCCCGTTCTGTCATGTGCTGCTGCCATCCTGCACCCCCGTTCTGTCATGCGCTGCTGCCATCCTGCGCCCCCGTTGTCATGTGCTGCTGCCATCCTGCGCCCCCGTTCTGACATGTGTTGCTCCCATCCTGCGCCCCCGTTCTGTCATGTGCTGCTTCCATTCTGCACCCCCGTTCTGTCATGTGCTGCTGCCATCCTGCACCCCCGTTCTGTCATGTGCTGCCCTATTCTGTCATGTGCTGCTCCCATCCTGCGCCCCCGTTCTGTCATGTGCTGCTGCCATCCTGCACCCCTGTTCTGTCATGTGCTGCCCTATTCTGTCATGTGCTGCTCCCATCCTGCGCCCCCGTTCTGTCATGTGCTGCTCCCATCCATATGCCCCATACGGCTGCTCCATAAAGGTTTATGACCCCCATCAGGTTGCGTAAGTAACAAATAGCTGTGGCATGAAGTGCCACAGCCTCATGGCACAGCAATTTGTTACTTACGCTACCTGATTCTTTTCCGGCGCCATTGTCTTGCTCCTCCTGGTGCCGGAATCGGCACCTGCGCAGTCCGCGCTTTCCGGCGCCATTTTCTTGAAGACACACTGCTGTGTGTCTTCAAGAAAATGGCGCCGGTAAGCGTGGACTGCGCAGGCGCCGATTCCGGCACCGGGAGGAGCAAGACAATGGCGCCGGAAAGTAATGGCGTAAGTAACAAATTGCTGTGGCATGAAGTGCCACAGCCTCATGGCACAGCAAGTTTTTACTTACGCTATTCGTTTCGGGCTCCATTGTCTTGCTCCTGGTGCCGGAATCGGCGCCTGCGCAGTCTGCGCTTTCCGGCGCCATTTTCTTGAAGACACACACCAGTGTGTCTTCAAGAAAATGGCGCCGGAAAGCGCGGACTGCGCAAGCGCCGATTCTGGCACCAGGAGCAAGACAATGGCGCCCGAAACAAATAGCGTAAGTAAAAACTTACTATGGCGGCGGATTATTTGCATAATCAGGGCGCACATATGTAGACGGCGTCCCCGTGCTCCCGACCCCTGCTCTCGGCGGCATTTTTTCTATAATGTAACGCTAGGAGCGTCGCGCCTGCGCAGTATATTAAGGCTTCGGACAGCGTTATATTATATATATATATATATATATATATATATATATAGACAGTATTTATGTTTTTACGATATTTTGAGAACATGGATCCATTGTATGTCAGTATGTCGGTTTTGCAAGCCTGCGAGAAAATCTTGCAGTACGGATGCCATACGGATTACATACGGAGGATGCCATGCGCAAAATACGCTGACACACCCTGCCTATGGGTGAGATACGGACCACTATTTTGGGGACTTTTCTGCGTATTACGGCCGTAAATTACGGACTGTATTTTTATACGCTGAGTGTGACTCCGGCCTAATGCATTTGATACTTTAGAATGTACGCTGAATCTAAGTCATCAAATGCACAGACATCCATAGTACAGGTCAAATATCAATCATGGTAGAGGTAATTACATGCTGCAAACTAAGAACAATATATAGATTAAATACCAGATAAAAAGAAAAAAAATATTAAAAACAACAACGACTCCATCAGCCATAAAATGCATCTATATTGATATTTATAAAAATGAATCAAGCCCAAGGATTCCATTCAGCCCATGGGGTGTAAAAGTGCTCAATCTGAAAATCCATTTGCTCTCAACCTGAGCCAACGTTTTTTTTTAAGATTACCACCTCTGGGGCCCAAGATTACCTTGTCAATTCTTTTAACTTTGAGCAGACTTGTGTCACTATGATGAAATAGCCAGAAGTGTTTTGTTAAGGTTTTTAAATTTTCAATGTCATCTTCAAGTCTTTATTTGACAATGTCCCTTATATGTTTCCTAATACACACATGGAATTCTCGAGTAAGGACAACATAGATTTTTCCGCATGGACATCATTAGGTATGATAAATCATTCCTTTAGGTTAACAAGCCATATTATATTTCAAATAATATTAAAAAAGCGGTCTTTGGATTAGGGAAAAAAAAATTTGTGTATAGCATAAAATCCCTTAAAACTAAATTTTATTATTAATATATAAAAACACAAATCCAATGTGTAAACACGTGTGTGACACAAAACAGCATATCTAGATGACCCTAGGTATATAACCCTATATATCCCTGCCTGACTGTGGAGGTTGGCACCCTATAAGAAATGATTGCTTGGCGCCCCACTCAACGACGTCAATCCCAATCTGTCCTTAAAGGGACACTGTCACCTGAATTCGTAGGGAACAATCTTCAGCCATGGAGGCGGGGTTTTTGGGTGTTTGATTCACCCTTTCCTTACCCGCTGGCTGCATGCTGGCTGCAATATTGGATTGAAGTCCATTCTCTGTCCTCCGTAGTACATGCCTGCACAAGGCAATCTTGCCTGGACGCAAGGAGGGATTCTCTAATCAGGTAACAATTACATGCAACACCTTCCTAACTCCAGACCAGAAAGGGGAGCTCTAAACCCAGTTTCAGGGGCACTTCCCTTATAAGTTCTGGTCTGTAGGCGGGGTTAGTGAGTTGAGTGTGAGACACTGAAGGGAAAGTAAGCAAAAGAGAGAAGCTTGGGGTCTGGAGCTGCAAGTGGGCTCACCTCAAGATAAAGCACAAAGAGACCGGACACCGGAGTCTGTGGTGGTGAGAGGATTGCATACTCAGCCACCGAATCCGGAGGGCAGGAGATTCCAAGTCTCCTGTCCCCAACTGACATCCGCAAGCAACACAGCAGGTCAGGAGTCTGGGGCTGCCAGAGAGAAGGCAGTGCCCAGGACAGGCTCAGGCTGTTAGCCATACGGGATTGAAGTATAAACACTAAGAGGACTTGTGCAGCACTTCAGGCAGCAAGTGTCAGAATATAAAGCGCAGAAAAAAGGCCTCCAAACCCACCTGGTTAGGTGGATCCCAAGCTGATTCCACGCTGCCCGGACCCCATCAGCACCTGCTACCTGTACCCTGTACTGTACCTGCATTTCATCAGTAAAAGGTAAAGGAAACTGCTACCCCTGTGTCCTTCAATTATTTCCTGCCCCCTCAGTCCTGCACTCCACCGTTAATCATCCCTTTTACAAACTGTACTGATAGTCATGGAGACTAAGCTCTACCTGTGGGGAGCTATACCAACTCTGCTTCAACTCCATCAGCCCCAGAGGACCCCTTTAAGCAGCGTCGGCCATCTCTGGCCGAATACCACAGGTGGCGTCACGAATAATAACTTTCATAAACTTTATTCCCCATTCACATCCCCTTTTACTGGGTGCCCAGGGCACGGACCAGGTCACTGCCACTGTGACCACCCCTTTGAGTACCGCCGCACCCGGTACCGAGTGCCCCATGGTAATAACAGGCGCTCCACTTAAACAAGCATTTCTAGCTGAAACATTGATCAATAACAGGTGGATGAGTGACAGGTGTAGACCTGCTGCTCTGTGAGGTCTGCCAATTTCAGGCAACACACATGAAGGAGACCCAAACATTTCCAAAAATTAGGGGCAGATATCAAGAAAAGTGACATCAATTGACCCACAGTAGAACATTTTATAATGGCACAGAAGCAGTCATCCATGGGCTATGCGTGAGGTATCAGGGTCTGGGACAGCATTTAGAGTTTCAATTAAGATGGGGTGGGTGAGGGAGCTGTGTAAGTCTTTTTTGCTGGGAGCCCTGCTACCTCATGCAACAGCTCAGACTGTTTTTTCCCCAGCCACACTCAGGTGGAAGAAATAACAGCTTCGTAGAGCACTAATGTTACAAAAATATAAGGTTAGCAACACAAGTAGTTGACTGATCAATTGACCCACAGTAGAACATTTTATAATGGCACAGAAACAGTCGGCCATGGGCCAGCATTTACAACTTTGAAGTTTCAATTAAGACGAGGTGGGTGAGGAAGCGGTGTAAGGCTTCTTTGCTGGGAGCTCTGATACCTCATGCAACAGCTCAAACTGTTTTTTTTTACCAGCCACACTCAAGTGGCACAAACATCACATTCGTAGAAAAATATGAGGATAGTAACAGAGGTAGTTGACTGAAAGTAAGTGCAGGCTTGTCGGTCTGGAAGCCCTACTGCTACAGGCAACACATGAAGGAGACCCAAGTCAGAGTGCAAACATTTAAAAAAATTACTGCCACACCCCACGAAAGTATCATCAATTTCCACAGAGTAGAAACAGTATAATGTGCCTCTGACACCCCTTTCAGGCAGGCAACCCACCAGACTGAACTTGGACTTGTTCATTTTGATGAAAATTAGGTGGTCTATACTTTTAGGGAAGACAGGATGCACTTATCCATCAGGACACAACCAACAGCGCTGATGACACGTTCTGAGAGAACGCTGGCTTCCGGACATGACAAAACCTCCAAGGTGGGACAGGTGAGCTCAGGTCATTCTTCCATTTTTTAAAGACCAAAATGCAAAAGGGTCCAAGTAACCCCTGATGGCATTGACATTGAGCTCGGGTTACTCCTGCATCATCCTCTCCAGTCGTTCACAACATGTCAGAATTGTAATCTGTTCTGCTGGTGCATGGACTGGTCTAAAAAATGTGTGAAATGACATACAGAAATTACTTATGCAACATACACTGCTGTTGCTAATGTTTTTGCATTGATGACATGACGTTCCTGGGGCTGGAAGTTTATAACTGTGATACACACTGTGTGCCTCACTACTGTCTTGGAGAAAACCACTCTTAAGATTGTCTACAAGTGTGTTTCGATACTCCAGCATGTGTTTTCCAGGGGGTAAGCATCTGGCAAAGCTTACTCTTGTACCATGGATCTAACAGAGTGGCAACCCAGTAGTCAGAACTATTTCTAAGCCTAACAATGTGGGCATCATGTTGCAGATAGTGCATCAAGAAGGCGCTCATGTGTTGGATGCTTCCATGAGGTCCAAATCCATGGTGTGTTGGTGGCGGCGGTAACACTCTTGCTTGCTTCCTCTGTCCCCTTCCACCAACCATGGACAACGCGCCCAATACCTCTTCCTCCTCCATTTGTTCCTCGGCTCTTGCACTTTCAGTAACAGATTGTCTGGTACCATGAGTCTCCCTTGATCGCTGTAATCTACGATCCCTTAGCACCCACCTGTGCGACAACAGTCTAGAACATAAAAATATTGCTATCCCTGCCCATCTTCCTCTGCTTCCAGATTTTTTCTGGGACCACCACCTCCTCCCGCAAAGTATTCAAAGTGTGCAATAGCATGTTGAAGACCAGAATAGTGATGCTGATGATGCATCATCAGTGCTAACTGTGGCACTCCAGGAGTTCGGGTATCACAGTGGTGCTGCATTCCTCTCGGGGAGGGTTGTGCCATGCCTGAAGACAAGGGGGATCCCTTTGGCAGGTAATCTTACACACAACATATTCTGAATCCAGGCCAGAAGGGGGAGCTCAAAACCCGGTTTTAGGGGAACTTCCTTCAATAATGATCCTGGTCTGGAGGAGGAGTGAGTTCAGTTGAGTGGAGAGAGAGTGGACAGAGAGACAGGGAAGGAGCAGAGGAGAGATTAGGAGCTCAAGGAGGCTGTGATTGGGCCTCCTGTGAGCCAGAGCGCAGAAACCAGGCACCGGGAGCCTGAGGTTGTGGACAACTGCATGTTCCACAGCAGAACTGGAGAGCATAGGATGTAAATTGCCCATATAATGCCTGAGGTACAGCAGCATTCCAGAGCCCGGAGTCACCTTGTCTGAGACCCCAAGAGAACAGCTCAAGTTGCCTCCCAGGACAGGGGAGAGAAAGGGGTACCTTGCCAGAAACTATAGGTAGCAAGGGACCAGAAAACCAGTGCATAGTGGAAAGCTCCCAACCTGACCTGCCAAGGGGATTTCTACTTGTGTTCAGGCTGCCTGGACTCCTTCTGCCCCTGTTGCCAGTACCCTGGACTGAGGCTGACTACTACTTCAGGAAACCAGGTAAAGACTGCAACCCTTTGTCCTTCATTATTTACCGGCAGCCCACCATCCTTGCCATACACCTTGGGAGCCCTGGGGACCCCGCTTCACCTGTGGGAAGCGCCACCATCTTGCTAAAACAACATCACCACAGAGGACCCCTTTTAAGCAGCGTCAGTCCCCTCTGACCGAGAACCACAGCTGGCGTCACGAATAAATTTTATTCCAAAATTCCCCTTAAAGACTTTTCCCCTTTACTTGATTGCCAGGGCCACGGACCGGGTTGCAGCCACCGTGACATCCCCTCTAAGTGCGACCAGACCCGGTACCAAGTATCCCCATTGTCCTGTCCATATTAGTAACCATTTAAAAACTGTGCAGAAGGTGTAGAGATCCTTTATATATGCCCACTCAACAAGTGTGATTTGAACCATCTCTGTACTGCGTTGGACCAGGCTATGCAAATGGACATGCTGCAGGAGGCCTCGTCGCTGCTGTCACAGTTGCTGCAACATGTGCAGAGTGGAATTCCACCATGTAGGCATGTTGTTAATCAAATGGTTAAACAGTAGGCAGAAATACCTCTATAGCGATGCAAGTCTATGGCCTGCAGGGTGCAATCAGCGTAAGTGAGCACATTTGGACCATGCCTTCTGCAGCAGCGCATCCAGGCAGGGATAGTGACAGAGAAATTGCTGTACCACCAGGTTGAGGGCGTGAGCCATGCAAGGCACGTGTGTGAGGTTGCCCCAGCAAAGAGCCGCCATCTGGTTCACACTAGAGTTGAGCGACCTTGACCTTTTTAGAGTCGAGCCGGGTTTCGCAAAACCCGACTATCTCAAAAGTCGGGTCGAGTGAAATCGGCCGATTATGACGTAAAGTCGGGATCGACCGAAACACGAAACCCAATGCAAGTCAATGGGGCAGCATAGTCGGCAGTGAGTGGGGGCCAGGAAAACACCTAGAGTGCCCATTTTAATGTCAAAACCATCCATTCTTCTTAATGAAGCTTGTCAAGCGTAATTTACCTTATAATAATTGGAAGGCATTTGAAATTGGGGGTCATTTGGCTAAAGTTGTGGTGGGTAGGGCTGGTTCAAGTAATTAGTGGGCCCAGGAAATCTGGACCACGTCACGGCAGTGGAGCAGGGAGAGGTAAGTATTTCAACTTTGCAAGTGCTATGAACCTGAGCAAGCAGGGGGGGCCCACTCGTTGGCATTGGCACTGGCACAGGGCCCCTCAAAGTACAGCGGTGTGTTTGCACGGCGGGGGCGCCTCCCACCGGTAGCAACACTTTTGCGTACTATGAGAGGCCCTGTGCCAGTGACGTCGCCAACTAGTATTCCTCCCCCCCACCTGATGAAGGAACCTGCACTTTCATCTGCACCTTCCTCTTTGTCCCCGTGTAAGGTGGTATGGTATGCGGGAAGAGCAACCTGACTTTCAGCAGGGTCACAATGTTGTTGTGTAGCGTGCACGGGGAATGTTGCGTTATGGGTCAATGTACCAGCAGACTCATCTATCACTGGCTGGGCAATGGGCAGGATGAGGAGGAAACACAGATATAGGCCCAAAGAATAAAGTTGGCTAAATGCAGTTCAAAATTGGTAACACAGGAATAACCAGGGGGCATTGCAGTGTAGGACAACTGGAATGAGAGGCTGACACAGAGAGTAGGCCCAAATCAGTAAGTAGTCGAAATGCAGTTCAAAATTGGCAACCGTAGTAAACAGGCGGCACAGCTTTGTTCAGTGGAGGAGAACAGCAAGGAGTGGCAGACACCGATAGTAGGCCCCAACCCAACTAGTAGGCAAAATGCAGTCTAACATTAACAACTACTTAACGAGCGCCTGAAAACGGAATTTCAGGACAGGAAACCAGGAGAACAGCAAGGAGTGGCAGACACCGATAGTAGGCCCCAAACCAACTAGTACGCCAAATGCAGTTGTTCCGTTTAACCACAATTTAATGAGAGCCTGAAGATAGAAGTTCAGGAAAGGCAACCTGGAGAACACCTTGGAGTGGAACACACCATCTCTCTACACCCCATACCCAATTTGTAGGCCTAATGCAGCGTAGTTTCCAACAACTACTAAACGAGAGCCGGAAGATCGAAGCTCAGGAAAGGCAACCTGGGGAACACCTCGGAGTGGAACACACCATCTCTCTACACCCCATACCCAATTTGTAGGCCCAATGCAGCGTAGTTTCCAACAACTACTAAACGAGAGCCGGAAGATCGAAGCTCAGGAAAGGCAACCTGGGGAACACCTTGGAGTGTAACAAACCCTCTCTCTACACCACGGAAGGGCTGATTCTTAGGAAGGAAGGCTGTCGGAAAGAAGCAGGGCGCGTCCGAGGATGATTATATTCTTATTAGGTATATACTCACCCTCGGACGCGCCCTGCTTCTTTATTTTTAATGAATGTTTATTTGCAATGTGGTTTTGACTTACTCTATTTTTTTGGTAAATAATGATTTTATTATCTTCATTGTTTTTTGCATCTTCTTGGCAATAATATAAAGAAGACGCGACAGGACAACACTCGGTGGATGCCATATCTGTGTTTAAAATTGAAAAAACCTTTCAGTTAACTACTTGCAGGAGAAAGTTATTGTAGCTGGTGGCCATTTTTAGTACTGTACCAGATTTTTGTTGTATGTGTTTGTTTTTAATGTTAAAATGTCTGCATTTGATATCTCTCCAGCATTTTCTTTTTTATAAGCAAAATACTTATTTTTATATTTTCTGATGTTGGTTCCAGGGGTACACGGGCAGCAGTGGTGTGGTCAGTGGAGGCCTAGTGGAAGGAGTGACCGCAGACAGGCATCGAAGGCCTAAAATAATAACACATGGCTGTAGGCAATTTTAAATTGGTTCCAGGGGTACACGGGCAGCAGTGGTGTGGTCAGTGGAGGCCTAGTGGAAGGAGTGACTACAGACAGGCATCGAAGGCCTAAAATAATAACACATGGCTGTAGGCAATTTTAAATTGGTTCCAGGGGTACACGGGCAGCAGTGGTGTGGTCAGTGGAGGCCTAGTGGAAGGAGTGACCACAGACAGGCATCGAAGGCCTAAAATAATAACACATGGCTGTAGGCAATTTTAAATTGGTTCCAGGGGTACACGGGCAGCAGTGCCCTGGTCAGTGTAGTAGTAGTTGAAAGAATGGACCGCAGACAGGCATCGAAGGCCTAAAATAAAAAAATTGGGCTGGCTGTAGGCAATTTTAAATTGGTTCCAGGGGTACACGGGCAGCAGTGGTGTGGTCAGTGGAGGCCTAGTGGAAGGAGTGACCTCAGACAGGCATCGAAGGCCTAAAATAATAACACATGGCTGTAGGCAATTTTAAATTGGTTCCAGGGGTACACGGGCAGCAGTGGTGTGGTCAGTGGAGGCCTAGTGGAAGGAGTGACCACAGACAGGCATCGAAGGCCTAAAATAATAACACATGGCTGTAGGCAATTTTAAATTGGTTCCAGGGGTACACGGGCAGCAGTGCCCTGGTCAGTGTAGTAGTAGTTGAAAGAATGGACCGCAGACAGGCATCGAAGGCCTAAAATAAAAAAATTGGGCTGGCTGTAGGCAATTTTAAATTGGTTCCAGGGGTACACGGGCAGCAGTGGTGTGGTCAGTGGAGGCCTAGTGGAAGGAGTGACCGCAGACAGGCATCGAAGGCCTAAAATAATAACACATGGCTGTAGGCAATTTTAAATTGGTTCCAGGGGTACACAGGCAGCAGTGCCCTGGTCAGTGTAGTAGTAGTTGAAAGAATGGACCGCAGACAGGCATTGAAGGCCTAAAATAATAACACATGGCTGTAGGCAATTTTAAATTGGTTCCAGGGGTACACGGGCAGCAGTGGTGTGGTCAGTGGAGGCCTAGTGGAAGGAGTGACCACAGACAGGCATCGAAGGCCTAACATAACAAAAATGTCAATACAATGGTATTGTCAGTGGCAGGCATTGAAGGATGTCAGCGCATAGACTAAACATTGGTGGAGCTGTGAGATAATTTTGCAAGTGGTAGAGCACTGTTTGAGCTGGGGTGGGGGGAAACTGTCTTGTGGCCGGCGGTACAGGCCCAGGGCCCCTCATATTACAACGGTGTGTCTGACGTTGGGTGCGCACCACCACCGCCAGAGACACTTTATTGTACTAGGAGGGACCCAGTGGCAGTGCCGTCGACCAAAAGCGGGCTCACACACCTCTTCAGACAAACTGCACTCTCACGGGTGCTGTCGCCAAGTGTCGATACCACGGCCCCGTGTGGGGAGTTTGGCCATTTAGTGAGGTGTAAACATGTCGTATGCTGGACAATCAGGTGCAGAAAATTACGAGATTGGAAAAGGCATTCAGAATAGTCCACAGGCAAGACCTTTTCATAGGAAAGCTAGGTGTCATCCGGGCAAGGTGGGGCAAAAGATTTCGAAATCCAGTTGTGGTTCATTTTAATGAAGGTTAGATCATCTACATTTTGGGTAGCCAGACGAGTCCTTTTTTCTGTTAGTATTGAACCTGCAGCACTGAATACTCTTTCTGATAGGACACTAGCTGCCGGGCAAGCAAGCTCCTGCAATGCATATTCTGCCAATTCTGGCCAGGTGTCTAATTTTGATGCCCAGTAATCAAATGGGAATGACGGTTGAGGGAGAACATCGATAAGGGATGAAAAATAGTTTGTAACCATACTGGACAAATGTTGTCTCCTGTCACTTTGAATTGATGCTGCAGTACCTGTCCTGTCTGCGGTCATAGCAAAATCACTCCACAACCTGGTCAGAAAACCCCTCTGGCCAACGCCACTTCTGATTTCTGCCCCTCTAACTCCTCTGGTCTGCTGGCCCCTGCAGCTCGTGTGAGAACGATCACGGGCGCTGTGTGCAGGGAATGCCAGAAGCAAACAGTCAACAAGAGTTGATTGTTTGGTTGCTAATATTAGTTCCAAGTTCTCATGTGGCATTATATTTTGCAATTTGCCTTTATAGCGAGGATCAAGGAGGCAGGCCAACCAGTAATCGTCATCATTCATCATTTTAGTTATGCGTGTGTCCCTTTTGAGGATACGTAAGGCATAATCCGCCATGTGGGCCAAAGTTCCAGTTCTCAAATCTGCGGTTGTGCTTGGTTGAGGGGCAGTTTCAGGCAAATCAACGTCACTTGTGTCCCTCAAAAAACCAGAACCCGGCCTTGCCGCGCCACCAATTTCCAGTGGCCCCGGAAAAGCTTCCTCATTAAAAATATAATCATCCCCATCATCCTCCTCGTCCTCCAACTCCTCTTCGCCCGCTACCTCGTCCTGTACACTGCCCTGGCCAGACAATGGCTGACTGTCATCAAGGCTTTCCTCTTCCTCAGCTGCAGACGCCTGATCCTTTATGTGCGTCAAACTTTGCATCAGCAGACGCATTAGGGGGATGCTCATGCTTATTATGGCGTTGTCTGCACTAACCAGCCGTGTGCATTCCTCAAAACACTGAAGGACTTGACACATGTCTTGAATCTTCGACCACTGCACACCTGACAACTCCATGTCTGCCATCCTACTGCCTGCCCGTGTATGTGTATCCTCCCACAAAAACATAACAGCCCGCCTCTGTTCACACAGTCTCTGAAGCATGTGCAGTGTTGAGTTCCACCTTGTTGCAACGTCTATGATTAGGCGATGCTGGGGAAGGTTCAAAGAACGCTGATAGGTCTGCATACGGCTGGAGTGTACGGGCGAACGGCGGATATGTGAGCAAAGTCCACGCACTTTGAGGAGCAGGTCGGATAATCCCGGATAACTTTTCAGGAAGCACTGCACCACCAGGTTTAAGGTGTGAGCCAGGCAAGGAATGTGTTTCAGTTGGGAAAGGGAGATGGCAGCCATGAAATTCCTTCCGTTATCACTCACTACCTTGCCTGCCTCAAGATCTACAGTGCCCAGCCACGACTGCGTTTCTTTCTGCAAGAACTCGGACAGAACTTCCGCGGTGTGTCTGTTGTCGCCCAAACACTTCATAGCCAATACAGCCTGCTGACGTTTGCCAGTAGCTGCCCCATAATGGGAGACCTGGTGTGCAACAGTGGCAGCTGCGGATGGAGTGGTTGTGCGACTGCGGTCTGTGGACGAGCTCTCGCTTCTGCAGGAGGACGAAGAGGAGGAGGAGGGGGTGCGAACGGCTACAGCCAATTGTTTCCTAGACCGTGGGCTAGGCAGAACTGTCCCAAACTTGCTGTCCCCTGTGGACCCTGCATCCACCACATTTACCCAGTGTGCCGTGATGGACACGTAACGTCCATGGCCATGCCTACTGGTCCATGCATCTGTTGTCAGGTGCACCTTTGTGCTCACAGATTGCCTGAGTGCATGGACGATGCGCTCTTTAACATGCTGGTGGAGGGCTGGGATGGCTTTTCTGGAAAAAAAGTGTCGACTGGGTAGCTCGTAGCGTGGTACAGCGTAGTCCATCAGGGCTTTGAAAGCTTCGCTTTCAACTAACCGGTAGGGCATCATCTCTAACGAGATTAGTCTAGCTATGTGTGCGTTCAAACCCTGTGTACGCGGATGCGAGGCTAAGTACTTCCTTTTTCTAACCTTAGTCTCATGTAGGGTGAGCTGGACTGGAGAGCTGGAGATCGTGGAACTAGCGGGGGTGCCGGTGGACATGGCAGACTGAGAGACGGTGGGAGATGGTATTGTTGCCACCGGTGCCCTAGATGCAGTGTTTCCTACTACGAAACTGGTGATTCCCTGACCCTGACGGCTTTGGCCTGGCAAAGAAACCTGCACAGATACTGCAGGTGGTGCGGAAAATGGTGGCCCTACACTGCCGGAAGGGATGTTGCGTTGCTGACTAGCTTCATTGGCCGAGGGTGCTACAACCTTAAGGGACGTTTGGTAGTTAGTCCAGGCTTGCAAATGCATGGTGGTTAAATGTCTATGCATGCAACTTGTATTGAGACTTTTCAGATTCTGTCCTCTGCTTAAGGTAGTTGAACATTTTTGACAGATGACTTTGCGCTGATCAATTGGATGTTGTTTAAAAAAATGCCAGACTGCACTCTTTCTAGCATCGGATACCTTTTCAGGCATTGCAGACTGAGCTTTAACCGGATGGCCACGCTGTCCTCCAACAGGTTTTAGCTTTGCCACGCGTTTTGGGCAAGATATGGGCCCGGCAGATGGAACCTGTTGCGATGTTGATGCCTGCTGCGGCCCCTCCTCCTCCGCTTCAGAACTGCTGCCGCCTGCACCCTGTTCCCCCAATGGCTGCCAATCGGGGTCAAGAACTGGGTCATCTATTACCTCTTCTTGTAGCTCGTGTGCAACTTCGTCTGTGTCACCGTGTCGGTCGGTGGTATAGCGTTCGTGATGGGGCAACATAGTCTCATCAGGGTCTGATTCTTGATCAGCACCCTGCGAGGGCAATGTTGTGGTCTGAGTCAAAGGACCAGCATAGTAGTCTGGCTGTGGCTGTGCATCAGTGCACTCCATGTCAGATTCAACTTGTAATGGGCATGGACTGTTAACTGCTTCACTTTCTAAGCCAGGGACGGTATGTGTAAAGAGCTCCATGGAGTAACCCATTGTGTCGCCTGCTGCATTCTTCTCTGTTGTTGTTTTTGCTGAAGAGGACAAGGAAGCGACTTGTCCCTGACCGTAAACATCCACTAACGACGCGCTGCTTTGACATTTACCAGTTTCACGAGAGGAGGCAAAAGAGCTAGAGGCTGAGTCAGCAAGATAAGCCAAAACTTGCTCTTGCTGCTCCGGCTTTAAAAGCGGTTTTCCTACTCCCAGAAAAGGGAGCGTTCGAGGCCTTGTGTAGCCAGATGACGAACCTGGCTCCACAGCTCCAGACTTAGGTGCAATATTTTTTTTCCCACGACCAGCTGATGCTCCACCACTACCACTACCCTCATTACCAGCTGACAATGAACGCCCCCGGCCACGACCTCTTCCACCATACTTCCTCATTGTTTTAAAAACGTAAACAAACTAACGTTATTTGTTGCTGTCACACAAATTACACGGTGAGCTATAACTTCAGTATGATTTAGCTACCCCTTTACAGGTGAGTGAGACCACAACGAAAATCAGGCACAATGTTACACACTCTGTTGTTGGTGGCAACAAATGAGAGAGATGCCACACACGCAGGACTGTCACTGAAGCAGAAATGTAAATATTAATCTCCCACTGATTTGATTTTTTTTTTTTTTTTCAGGGAGACTTTAGGAAAAAAAAAATAGAATAAAATGATTTTTTCAGGAAGAATTTAGAAACCAAAGAAAATAAAATGATTTTTTTCAGGGAGCATTTAGAAAACAAATAAAACAAAAAAAGGCTTTCTATGGCCCACTGAGTGAGAGATGACGCACACAGGAGTCAGGAGTGGCACACAAGCCCAGAGGCCAATATTTATCTCCCACTGATTGATGTAGTGATTTTTTCAGGTAGATTTTGGAACCCAAATCAAGCTAAAAAAAATAATAGGCTTTCTATGGCCCACAATTGGAGAGAGAGAGAGAGATGGCACACCCAGGAGTCAAGACTGGCACACAAGCAGAAAGGGCAATATTAATCTCCCACTGATTTGTTTTTTTTTGTTTTTTTTTCAGGGAGACTTTAGGAAAAAAAAAATAGAATAAAATGATTTTTTCAGGAATAATTTAGAAACCAAATAAAATACAATGATTTTTTCAGGGAGAATTTAGAAAACAAATAAAACAAAAAAAGGCTTTCTATGGCCCACTGAGTGAGAGATGACGCACACAGGAGTCAGGAGTGGCACACAAGCCCAGAGGCCAATATTTATCTCCCACTGATTGATGTAGTGATTTTTTCAGGTAGATTTTGGAACCCAAATCAAGCTAAAAAAATAATAGGCTTTCTATGGCCCACAATTGGAGAGAGAGAGAGAGATGGCACACCCAGGAGTCAAGACTGGCACACAAGCAGAAAGGGCAATATTAATCTCCCACTGATTTTTTTTTTTTTTTTTTTTTCTTCAGGGAGACTTTAGGAAAAAAAAATAGAATAAAATGATTTTTTCAGGAATAATTTAGAAACCAAATAAAATAAAATGATTTTTTCAGGGAGAATTTAGAAAACAAATAAAACAAAAAAAGGCTTTCTATGGCCCACTGAGTGAGAGATGACGCACACAGGAGTCAGGAGTGGCACACAAGCCCAGAGGCCAATATTTATCTCCCACTGATTGATGTAGTGATTTTTTCAGGTAGATTTTGGAACCCAAATCAAGCTAAAAAAATAATAGGCTTTCTATGGCCCACAATTGGAGAGAGAGAGAGAGAGATGGCACACCCAGGAGTCAAGACTGGCACACAAGCAGAAAGGGCAATATTAATCTCCCACTGTTTTTTTTTTTTTTTTTTTTCAGGGAGACTTTAGGAAAAAAAAAAATAGAATAAAATGATTTTTTCAGGAAGAATTTAGAAACCAAAGAAAATAAAATGATTTTTTCAGGGAGAATTTAGAAAACAAATAAAACAAAAAAAGGCTTTCTATGGCCCACTGAGTGAGAGATGACGCACACAGGAGTCAGGAGTGGCACACAAGCCCAGAGGCCAATATTTATCTCCCACTTTTTTTTTTTTGTTCCAGGGAAAATTTATAAACCCAATAAAAAAATAAATAAATAGGCTTTCTATGGCCCACTATTTGTGAGAGAGATGGCACGCTCAGGACTGGCACACAAGCCCAGAGGCCAATATTAATCTCCCACTTTTTTTTTTTTTCCAGGGAAAATTTATAAACCCAATAAAAAAAAAAAAAAAAAATAGGCTTTCTATGGCCCACTATCTGAGAGAGAGAGATGGCACGCTTAGGACTGGCACACAAGCCCAAAGGCCAATATTAATCTCCCACTGATTGATTTATTGATTTTTTCAGGTAGAATTTAGAACCCAAATAAAGCAAAAAAAAAAAAAAAATGGGCTTTCTATGGCCCACTGAGTGAGTGATGATGCACACAGGAGTCAGGAGTGGCACACAAGCCCTGAGGCCAATATTTTTCTCCCACTGATTGATGTAGTGATTTTTTCAGGTAGATTTTAGAACCAAAATCAAGCAAAAAAATAAATAGGCTTTCTATGGCCCACTGAGTGAGTGATGATGCACACAGGAGTCAAGAGTGGCACACAAGCCCTGAGGCCAATATTTTTCTCCCACTGATTGATGTAGTGATTTTTTCAGGTCGATTTTATAACCCAAATCAAGCAAAAAAATAAATAGGCTTTCTATGGCCCACTGAGTGAGAGATGACACAGACAGGGATGGCACTCTAGCAGAAATGTCAATCTTAATCTCCCACAAAAAAACAAAAAACAAAACAGGGAGTGTCCTTCAATTACTATCTCCCTGCAGTAATCTCAGCCAGGTATGGCAGGCAGCAATAAGGAGTGGACTGATGCACAAATTAAATAAAAAGTGTGTACAAACCAAAAAGATAGCTGTGCAGAAAGGAAGGAACAAGAGGATTTGTGCTTTGAAAAAAGCAGTTGGTTTGCACAGCGGCGTACACACAGCAATGCAGCTATCAGGGAGCCTTCTAGGGCAGCCCAATGAGCTACAGCGCTGAGGGGGAAAAAAAAAAAAATGTAGCTTCCACTGTCCCTGCACACCGAAGGTGGTGTTGGGCAGTGGAAATCGCTACAGCACAAGCGGTTTGGTGGTTAATGGACCCTGCCTAACGCTATCCCTGCTTCTGACGAAGCGGCAGCAACCTCTCCCTAAGCTCAGATCAGCAGCAGTAACATGGCGGTCGGCGGGAACTCCCCTTTATAGCCCCTGTGACGCCGCAGACAGCAAGCCAATCACTGCAATGCCCTTCTCTAAGATGGTGGGGACCAGGACCTATGTCATCACGCTGCCCACACTCTGCGTTTACCTTCATTGGCTGAGAAATGGCGCTTTTCGCGTCATTGAAACGCGACTTTGGCGCGAAAGTCGCGTACCGCATGGCCGACCCCGCACAGGGGTCGGATCGGGTTTCATGAAACCCGACTTTGCCAAAAGTCGGCGACTTTTGAAAATGAACGACCCGTTTCGCTCAACCCTAGTTCACACTGTTATCACACACGGCCTTCTCTGGCTCCAGGTTAAGAGGAGACAGCCATTGCTCTAACTAGGCCTGGATAGCTGGCCACAACTCTTGAGCTGTGTGACTGCGATCTCCAATGTATATAAATTTAAACACTGACAAATTGCGGTAAGCCCTGGCTGCGCAATACGGAGGTGGGGAGGATTCTCTCTGCACTGCTGGAACGCGTGTCTCTGAAGGGAGAGGTTGAGGCCACAGGTGGAGGCCCTAGGGGAGGTGCAGGAGCCAGAATCAGTGGAGGAGGTGTTAGATATAGAGGTTTGTCCTTCAAACCTTAGGACTTAATGAGTCACCCAGTGCCCAGTCAGTGACATTTAACACCTCTGTCCATGTTTGCTCGTCCAGGTGTCAGTGGTGAAATGCACCTCAGCAGCCATATTTTTAAGGGAACAGGTGATGTCGGTGAAGTGCTGGTGGAGTGCAGTCACAGCTTTCTTAGGCTACTTTCACACATCAGGTTTTTTGCATCAGGCACAATCTGGTAAATTTTCAAAAAAACGGATCCATTTTTTCCCATAGAGTTGCATTAGCGCCGGATTGTGCCCGATGTTCCAACTAGTGATGAGCGAACGTGCTCGCCACTACTCGTTACTTGCCCAAGTATCACTATGCTCGGTGTACTAGGCGAGCAGCGAGCATTTCTGGGATTATTCGGCGGTAACTGCAGTCTCCACCCAGCAGTTTTGGCGGACTTTAGAGAACCAATCACAGTGCAAGGATTGTCTGCCAGGCCATGAAATGCCGCAGCCATCTTTGTTGTGGTCGTGCAGTGAATGGCTGGGCCGCACAGCATCATCCCGAGTATAAGACACCTGGCGCCGCCCTGCTCGCGGCATTCTGTTCCTGTTTCAGCGAGAGTAGGGAGAGCTGCTGCCAAGATAGGGTCAGAATCGTGGTTTTAGAGTTAATGTAGGTCTGCAACTCTTACATCCCCAACTCCCCAGAAACCAAAAGTCCTTTAGGGCAAATTCGTGGGTCCCGATATTGCAGAGCTAGGTAGGCAGGGCACAGCATATCCACATCAGTGCAAGGCCTGCAGGCACTGTATGTGCGTCCTTTGGTCCCACTGCATCCTTCCCAAAGCTCCATAAGTGCCTGCTGCTGTTGCTGCTGCAGCTTATTTACTGTCTATATACCTATTTTTATTTTTTTCCAAAAATTCCCCCCCCCCAAAAAAAAAATACAGTCTGTTCAGTCAGACTCAGGCCTGTTGAAAAGTTATAGTTTGTCAGGCATATGCAGCATAGTTGTGTGTGCTACCCTTGTGCCCCCCCCCCCCCTTTTTTTTTTGGAGTTTTAAATTCACCGAAAAAGGCTTCATATATCTGCGTGCTCCAAATTTGGTCATTGGAGGCCGGCATACTAATTTTTTGGCTGTGTCATACCCAAATTCTATACAGTGCTATTTAGCATCCAAAAAAATTCCAAGGCCACAGATTTGCCAGTGTGGTATTTCCGTCACAGCAGTCATATATCTCTGTGCTCCACGTTTGGGCATTGGAGGCCGATGAACTTATTTTTTGACTGTGTGATATTCAAATTCTATGCAGCGCTATTTAGCATAAAAAAAAATTGAAAGGCCACAGATTTGCCAGTGTGGTATTTCAGTTACAGCCGTCATATAACTCTGGGCTCCATGTTTGGGCATAGGAGGCCGGTGTACTTATTTTTTGGCTGTGTGATACTCAGATTCTATACAGCACTACTTAGCATCCAAAAAATTCCAAGGCTCAGATTTGCCAGTGTGGTATTTCCGTTACAGCCCTCATATATCTCTGCTCCAAGTTTGGGCATTGGAGGCCGGTGTACTTATTTTTTGGCTGTGTGATACTCAAATTCTATACAGCACTATTTTGCATAAAAAAAATTGAAAGGCCACAGATTTGCCAGTGTGGTATTTCCGTTACAGCCGTCATATATCTCTGTGCTCCAAGTTTGGGCATTGTAGGTCAGTGTACTTATTTTTTGGCTGTGTGATACTCAAATTCTATACAGCGTTATAGAGCATAAAAAAATTGAAAGGCCACAGATTTGCCACTGTGGTATTTCCATTACAGCCGTCATATATCTCTGTGCTCCAAGTTTGGACATTGGAGGCCGGTGTACTTATTTTTTGGCTGTGTGATACTCAAATTCTATACAGCGCTATTTTGCATAAAAAAATTGCAAGGCCACAGATTTGCCAGTGTGGTATTTCCGTTACAGGCGTCATATATCTCTGTGCTCCAAGTTTGGGCATTGTAGGCCGGTGTTCTTATTTTTGGGCTGTGTGATACTCAAATTCTATACAGCGCTATTTAACATAAAAAAATTTAAAGGCCACAGATTTGCCAGCGTGGTATTTCTGTGAGAGCCCTCATATATCTCTCCTCCAAGTTTGGACATTGTAGGCTGGTGTACTTATTTTTTGGCTGTGTGATACTCAAATTCTATACAGCACTATTTCGCATAAATTAACTTTAAAAAAACAAACCAAAATTGATTACAGTCTGTTAGGTCAGGCTGAGGCCTGCTTGGTGTTTGGGTTTGAAAAATCGTAGATTTACAGGCATACTGATCAGATATTATTGGGCTACTAATAAAGACATTTGTGTTGAGCATTTGAAATAGTGCAGTAGTCCATTTAAAATGGTTAAGGCAAGGGGCAGGGGACGGGGAAGTGGAAGTGATGCTGATGGTGCATCCAGAGGACGAGGCCATGGGCAAGGTGAAAGTGGGCAACAACAAAGACCCACAGCTTCTTGCTCGACCTTCCTGTCCCAGTTTCTAGGGGACCACAGCACACCACTATTTTAGCCAGAGCAGTGTGAAACGGTTGTTGGTTGGATAGCGAATAATGCTTCCAGTCATTTAGCCACCACCTTGTCTTCCACACAGTCAAGTCTGAGTAGCCATGAGAGTGGCCAGGATATTCCTCACCCTGATCCTCCTTTCTCCCACCATGCCGAGTGCCCTGAGGAAAGATGAGATTGCATGTAGAGCTGCCCAAAGCTTTGACCAGCCCCGGTCACACGAATGCGATCGTGGGAATGTGTCACAAGAGGTGGACCGTGATGAGACCCAATTGCCAGAAAGTCAGGAGGAGGAGCAGGGTGCGGATGTGGAAGATGAGGTGGTGGATGACATAGTGACCCAACCTGGCAGGCGGAAATGCATAGCGAGGACAGCAGCACAAATGGGGAAGGAGGCATATCCCCCCAACAGGCAGGAAGAAGCAGTGTGGTGACCACAGACAGAAGGCGTACATCCATTCCCCGTAACACCAACATGAGTGAAGTTGCCATTCCACCTGTGAGATCTTCCCGAGTCTGGCTATTTTTTAAAGACTCTGCTGATAACCCCAAACAGGCCATTTGCAGCACCTGCCATGCCCACATCAGCAGGGGTAGCAAAACAACCAGCCTGACCACCACCAGCATGATCAGGCACATGCAATCAAAGCACTCGACTTTGTGGGCCGAATCCCAGGCTCCAGGACCACTGCCTGCTGGTTACACCACTGCTTCTTCCGCTGTTTTGCGTAGAAGCCAATCCCCAGTACACCGTGCATGTGAAGATGCCTCTAGCCCTGCACCAGTTGTGGCCCGCAGTCAAGCAGCACCATCAGCACGCCCGTCCACATCCTTTCCCAGCACAGCGTTCAGTTGTCTATAACCCAGTCTTTGGAACGCAAGCGGAAATACCCAGCCAATGCCCCACAGGCAACAGTCCTCCATTCTAATATTTTTCTTCTGCTTGCACTAGAAATGCTGCCTTTTAGGCTTGTTGAGATGGAAGCTTTCCGCAACCTGATGGCGGTGGCCGTCCCAAGGTATTCGGTCCCCAGTTACCACTATTTCTCTTGGTGTGCCGTACCGGCATTACACCAGCATGTGTCCCACAACATTACCCTCGCCCTTAACAATGCTGTTACCAGGAAAGTCCACCTAGCCACAGACACGTGGACAAGTGTTTGTGGGCAGGAATGGTACATCTCAATGACGGCACACTGGTTAACATAGTGGAAGCCGGAACCCAGTCGGACCTTGGGATGGAACACATCTTCCTCACGATGAGGATTGCTGTCCCTACGTCAATCAGGGTTGCCCCCACAGTCTACAGCTCCTGCACCTCCTCTTCCTCCTCTTCATCCTCCATCTCTGAAATCAACACATCAGTCAGAATCTGGAAGCACTGCAGCACTGCCTCAGCCAAGCGGCAACAGGCTGTGCTGAAGCTAATCTGCATAGGTGACAAACCGCACAATGCAGAAGAGTTGTGGACAGCGCTGAAAGAGCAGTCAGATGTTTGGATGACACCTCTGAATCTACAGCCAGGCATGGTCATGTGTGACAGTGGCCATAGCCTGGTGGCGGTTCTGAGCTCACACACGTACCTTGCTTGGTCCATGTGCTTAACCTCATAGTTCAACGTTTTCTGAAAAGGTACCCGAAGTTGCCAGATCTGCTAGTGAAAGTACGCCGTCTGCCCATTTTAGAAAGTCAGCTACAGCTTCAGCCACCCTTGCTGTGCTTCAGCAGCGTTTTCAGCTTCCAGCTCACCGACTGTTGTGTGATGTCCCCACACGCTGGAACCCTACACTGCATATGTTGGAAAGGATTTGTGAGCAGAAGAGGGCCATTGTTGACTACCAACATCAAAAAGGCCATCGAATTTCAGGTCAGACACCACACAAAAGACCTCAGGAGTGGACATGGATGTCAGACATATGTAACATCCTCCAAAACTTTGAGGACTGCACCAAGATGGTGAGCGGCGATGACGCCATAATTAGCATCACCAACGCGCTTCTCAGCATTCTGAAAAACTCTCTGCTCACAATCAAAGAGGATGTATTGCAGGAGGAGCACGAGGACATGGAGCAAGGAAACATACAGGGTGATTACACTCAGCCCAGCCTCAGATCTTCTGAACGTGGATTGTTAAGCAATGAGGAGGAGGAGGAGGAAGAACAGGAGCTACTTTCATGTGCTATAGACGGTACTACAAACACATCTGTATTAGCTTCTGTTCAGTGGGGATGGCCTGACCACATGAAGGAGGAGGATGAGGATGAGGAGGTGGAGGACAGCATCGTCAGTTGTCCCGTTGGTGAGGACATGGAAGTCTTGCCTGTTAGCAGTCTGGCATGCATGGCTGACTTTATGTTGCACTGCATTTCACGTGACCCTCGGATTATTAAAATTTTGGGTGACACTCTAGACCCATGCTACAAGGAGAACTTTCAATCTCTTCTGCCTGAGGCAGAGAGATATACTAAAGTGTTGCAGTACCAGAGGGCCCTTGTAGCGGAATTACTTAGAAAATTCCCATGTGAGAACGCTGGCAGCAGACGTCAGAGTTTATTGTACTGAGTGGAAAGACGTGGGCACTGCTACTCAGGTGCTCGGGTAGGTTCCCAAACCGTGTGCATATAGATAAGAAGAACCCGGCACTCAAATTTAAGACAAACTTGTGGTTTTTATTTTGTAGTACGTAAAACGTTTCGGCCTGGTCTGGCCTTCGTCAGTTACTACAGTGTTATAAAGAAAATAAATAATGAGTACATCCATGACTACATCTGTACATACATCGGAGAGTACATGCAGTGTGTAATACATCAATAAACAAAAAAACAAGAAAACAGAAAAAACAAAAGAACAATAAAACAGAAGTATATACAGAGTATCCTATGGTCCTGGTATGATAATCTTAGGAATCCACCATAAGAGGAATTAACTAGTATATCCCGGCCCTCCCTGGTGGTGAAAGAGAATGTGAGAAACAGTGTGTTGCTATGCGTACCGTACTGAGAGGTGTCTGGATAGATGGTGTGCTTCTGAGAGCGTAATGAGCTCCAGGGAAATCCCTAAGGAGGGAGAGAGGGAGAATGAGCCCATAATAGGAGCTACCATCGACATGCTGAAGTGGGACCGTGCCCGTGTTATATGTGGTCCCAGTAGGTGCTAGTACCTTGAACGATGTAAGTCCCTAGGCAGGGCCGCGATTGCAGACGTTGCTGCAGGCTGTGGAGGGAACAAGGGTGAATGTCAGGATACTGAACATGAGGCTGAAGGCTGAATCGCCAGGTGGTATGTCATGCTGGGGCAGAGTCCCTGCAAGCGGTGGCTTAGGGGAGCTAGTTACCTGGAAAGGAGACGGGTCAGGACGCGGTGTCCACCGCTGTCGGATGAGCATGCCCGAGTGAGGAACCGCCAGAGCGGCGTTCCTTATGTGTGCGCCGGTCCGACCGGATGTGATGTACCGGAAGTGACCGCATATGGTTCCCCGCAATAGACAGAAGAGAGCCAGCCAATCCTGTGGCTCTATGGTAGAGAGGCGGGACAAAAACCCGGTGTGCACTGTGCGATAGAGCAGATGGACAGCCTCAGATGGTACGGAACCAGTGATAGCAGCGCTGGGAAGGTGGAGGTGGTGGTAATTCATAACAAATCCACTGTGACCCCGTGAGAAGGTGGAAGAGTCCTGGTGATTCAATAGAGGCGACTCTAGGAAGATAAATAAATATGTTAGAGACATAGATACACTGGAACATAAATATGATAGGTAAACAGTTAGGTCATAATGTGCTAGGTAAACAGTTAGGTCATAATGTGCATAGTCAACATTCCGGAGTGTTAAGTAGTAGGAGCCCATAATGAAACCCGTAGTATAATTCTAAAAACGGCACATGTCAATTAGGTAAAAGAAACAAGGTCATAATCCCTGTTGAGACCTTTGGGGTGCAGGGTGTCAAGGGTATGAATCCAGAAAGCCTCCCTACGTTTTAGGGAGGCTAATCTGTCTCCCCCCCGTCTGGGTGCTGGGACCTGCTCTATTACCTGAAACAACAGCTGAGAAATGTTATGACCTTGGGATATGAAATGGTGTGGGATGGGTAAGAGCGTGTTGCCGCATCTGATCGTGGATTTATGCTTAGAGATGCGTTCCCGGATAGACCGGGTTGTCTCGCCAACATAAAGCATGCCACAGGGGCACTTAATGAGGTAGACCACATATGATGAATCGCAATTGAAGTAATTCTTAATGGGAAACGATCTCCCAGATCGTGGATGGTGGAATGAGCTGCCTTTAAGTACATTGCTGCATTGGGTGCAGTGGAGACAAGGGAAGGTCCCAAGACGTGGGTTCTGGAGGTACCGTTGGATGGGTGCTTTTTTGTCTGGACCAACATCCGCTCTTAGCAATGTGTCCCGTAGGTTACGGGGTCTTCTAAAACATGGAAGAAAGGGTTCTCTGAACTCCGGGATGTTTGGGTGGGCAGTTGTAAGTAGATGCCAATGTTTGCGAATGTTACTGTGGAGAATGTACGAAAACGGATGGAAGGAATGGACAAATGGTATACGTTTATTGGACTTTGGTCTGCTATTAAGGCTAGGTGTCTGGGATTCTTGGAGGACAGAGGGGGGGTAACCGCGTGCCAGAAACTTGGCTTCCATCTCAGACACTCTTTGTGTCCGTAGTTCCTTGTCCGTGACTATGCGTGTTACCCGCTGAATTTGAGATTTAGGGATCGCTTTTTTAATAGCTCTGGGATGTAGACTTTCAAAATGCAACAGGCTATTCCGGTCGGTGTTCTTTATGTGGATATCGGTACTTAACTTGCCAGTGTTGTCCTTAATGACCATAGTATCCAGAAAATTCATTCTGTGCTGGTCATGAGACATTGTAAAGGAGATACCAGGCCACGCGGTGTCAAGAAAATCCACAAAAGACCGGAAGGACTCCAACGTGCCCCCCCATACGCAAAAAATATCATCTATGTAAGGCTTCCAGAGTAGGACATTATCCTGGAAGCGTGAGTCGGAATAGATGATAGTCTCTTCGAAATCTGCCATATAGCAGTTAGCGTACGGGGGCGCTACGTTGGAGCCCATAGCGGTACCCCGTATCTGTAGGTAGTATTGGTCCTGGAATAAAAAATGATTAGAATCAAGAACCAATGTGAGTAAATCCACAACCAAGTCAATTTGTTGTTTGTGGGTCCCCGTGGTAGATAGTAATTTTTTGATGGAATTAATGCCATCCGCATGTGGGATGGAAGTGTATAAATCCTTAACGTCCAGAGATGCCAATATCGCATCGGCCGGTATACTACCTAGGTCTCGTATTGTACCCAGAAAGGCCCCCGTGTCCAACAGAAATGACCTAGTGGATTGGATATGGGGGGTCAGTATTTTTTCTAGGAAGATAGCTATCGGGGACAGTATAGAATTAGTGGCTGCCACTATTGGTCGTCCCGGGGGATGCTCCACATTTTTGTGAATCTTAGGGAGTGTGTAAAAGACCGGGGTCACCGGATGATCGTTGGTGAGGTAGTTGCAGGTTTTGAGGTCTAAGACCCCTAATTCTGTGTATTGCTGTAGTATACGTGAAATCCTGTTTCTAATGGCTTGGGTGGGGTTGGAATCCAGTTTTTGGTACACGGTGGTGTTGTCTAACTGTCTCCCAATTTCATGTAAGTAATCACTTTTGTCCATGATCACAATCGCACCCCCTTTGTCTGCTGGTTTAATTATTAAGCTGGAGTCAGACTGGAGTGATTGTAGTGACTGACGTTCACTTAACGTTAAATTGGGAGGATAGTAAAGGCGACCCATTTCAACCTCCCCCCGGAGTGACTGGAAAGAATTCTGAATGAATTGTATAAACGTCTCAAGGGCGTGTGAGCCCCGTGGGGGTCTGAATGGGCTTTTGGTACGTAAGCCTAAACTTTCTGCTGTAAGAAGTTGAGGTGCTGTAGGGGCTTGTGCGATATTAACCACTTGGTTCTGTGGATCAGAGAAATACACTTTAAGCCTTAGGGATCTAAAGAACCTTTGTAGGTCCATGTCCAGGTCGAAGGTCCGGTAGCGATAAGTGGGGCAAAAAGAAAGACCTTTTTGAAGGACACTACAGTTTGATGCGCCCAAAGTTCTGGAGGAAATGTTTACGATTAGAGATTCAGTACCTGCGATCTTGTCATTCGTGTAAGCTCCGTGTCTCTGCCGAGATCTCTGGCTCCGCCGCGTCCTCTTTTTCGGCCTCGTTGAGTGCGTTGACCTAAAAAATGGGATGTGCTTGGAATGGAGGAACTCCTGTCTTGTTCCGAACCCGAGGTGGAGTAGTCCGTGGAGGAACGGTGTCCAGTTCTTGCGTTGGGGCGAGAGGAGGAATAGTTGTCCTGCCATCTGTATACCCTCTTCGCCTCGTAGTCCTCGGTGTCCCGGGCGAATTTCAGTCGTTTCCCCCCCGGGACGACCAATAGTGGCAGCCACTAATTCTATACTGTCCCCGATAGCTATCTTCCTAGAAAAAATACTGACCCCCCATATCCAATCCACTAGGTCATTTCTGTTGGACACGGGGGCCTTTCTGGGTACAATACGAGACCTAGGTAGTATACCGGCCGATGCGATATTGGCATCTCTGGACGTTAAGGATTTATACACTTCCATCCCACATGCGGATTAATTCCATCAAAAAATTACTATCTACCACGGGGACCCACAAACAACAAATTGACTTGGTTGTGGATTTACTCACATTGGTTCTTGATTCTAATCATTTTTTATTCCAGGACCAATACTACCTACAGATACGGGGTACCGCTATGGGCTCCAACGTAGCGCCCCCGTACGCTAACTGCTATATGGCAGATTTCGAAGAGACTATCATCTATTCCGACTCACGCTTCCAGGATAATGTCCTACTCTGGAAGCGTTACATAGATGATATTTTTCGCGTATGGGGGGGCACGTTGGAGTCCTTCTGGTCTTTTGTGGATTTTCTTGACACCGCGTGGCCTGGTATCTCCTTTACAATGTCTCATGACCAGCACAGAATGAATTTTCTGGATACTATGGTCATTAAGGACAACACTGGCAAGTTAAGTACCGATATCCACATAAAGAACACCGACCGGAATAGCCTGTTGCATTTTGAAAGTCTACATCCCAGAGCTATTAAAAAAGCGATCCCTAAATCTCAAATTCAGCGGGTAACACGCATAGTCACGGACAAGGAACTACGGACACAAAGAGTGTCTGAGATGGAAGCCAAGTTTCTGGCACGCGGTTACCCCCCCTCTGTCCTCCAAGAATCCCAGACACCTAGCCTTAATAGCAGACCAAAGTCCAATAAACGTATACCATTTGTCCATTCCTTCCATCCGTTTTCGTACATTCTCCACAGTAACATTCGCAAACATTGGCATCTACTTACAACTGCCCACCCAAACATCCCGGAGTTCAGAGAACCCTTTCTTCCATGTTTTAGAAGACCCCGTAACCTACGGGACACATTGGTAAGAGCGGATGTTGGTCCAGACAAAAAAGCACCCATCCAACGGTACCTCCAGAACCCACGTCTTGGGACCTTCCCTTGTCTCCACTGCACCCAATGCAGCAATGTACTTAAAGGCAGCTCATTCCACCATCCACGATCTGGGAGATCGTTTCCCATTAAGAATTACTTCAATTGCGATTCATCATATGTGGTCTACCTCATTAAGTGCCCCTGTGGCATGCTTTATGTTGGCGAGACAACCCGGTCTATCCGGGAACGCATCTCTAAGCATAAATCCACGATCAGATGCGGCAACACGCTCTTACCCATCCCACACCATTTCATATCCCAAGGTCATAACATTTCTCAGCTGTTGTTTCAGGTAATAGAGCAGGTCCCAGCACCCAGACGGGGGGGAGACAGATTAGCCTCCCTAAAACGTAGGGAGGCTTTCTGGATTCATACCCTTGACACCCTGCACCCCAAAGGTCTCAACAGGGATTATGACCTTGTTTCTTTTACCTAATTGACATGTGCCGTTTTTAGAATTATACTACGGGTTTCATTATGGGCTCCTACTACTTAACACTCCGGAATGTTGACTATGCACATTATGACCTAACTGTTTACCTAGCACATTATGACCTAACTGTTTACCTATCATATTTATGTTCCAGTGTATCTATGTCTCTAACATATTTATTTATCTTCCTAGAGTCGCCTCTATTGAATCACCAGGACTCTTCCACCTTCTCACGGGGTCACAGTGGATTTGTTATGAATTACCACCACCTCCACCTTCCCAGCGCTGCTATCACTGGTTCCGTACCATCTGAGGCTGTCCATCTGCTCTATCGCACAGTGCACACCGGGTTTTTGTCCCGCCTCTCTACCATAGAGCCACAGGATTGGCTGGCTCTCTTCTGTCTATTGCGGGGAACCACATGCGGTCACTTCCGGTACATCACATCCGGTCGGACCGGCGCACACATAAGGAACGCCGCTCTGGCGGTTCCTCACTCGGGCATGCTCATCCGACAGTGGTGGACACCGCGTCCTGACCCGTCTCCTTTCCAGGTAACTAGCTCCCCTAAGCCACCGCTTGCAGGGACTCTGCCCCAGCATGACATACCACCTGGCAATTCAGCCTTCAGCCTCATGTTCAGTATCCTGACATTCACCCTTGTTCCCTCCACAGCCTGCAGCAACGTCTGCAATCGCGGCCCTGCCTAGGGACTTACATCGTTCAAGGTACTAGCACCTACTGGGACCACATATAACACGGGCACGGTCCCACTTCAGCATGTCGATGGTAGCTCCTATTATGGGCTCATTCTCCCTCTCTCCCTCCTTAGGGATTTCCCTGGAGCTCATTACGCTCTCAGAAGCACACCATCTATCCAGACACCTCTCAGTACGGTACGCATAGCAACACACTGTTTCTCACATTCTCTTTCACCACCAGGGAGGGCCGGGATATACTAGTTAATTCCTCTTATGGTGGATTCCTAAGATTATCATACCAGGACCATAGGATACTCTGTATATACTTCTGTTTTATTGTTCTTTTGTTTTTTCTGTTTTCTTGTTTTTTTGTTTATTGATGTATTACACACTGCATGTACTCTCCGATGTATGTACAGATGTAGTCATGGATGTACTCATTATTTATTTTCTTTATAACACTGTAGTAACTGACGAAGGCCAGACCAGGCCGAAACGTTTTACGTACTACAAAATAAAAACCACAAGTTTGTCTTAAAGTTGAGTGCCGGGTTCTTCTTATCTAGAGTTTATTGTACAACCAAGGACTCCAAGCGAGAGAGACAGACGTACAATCCAGCTCAGGCAGGGGAACAATGGCCAAGTTCTGGGACATTTTTCTCAGACCCTCCCATTGTGGCGGCACAGAGGCAAGTGGTGCTGTCACAAGAAGTGCAATGTTTGGGAAGATGGTGAGGGAGTACCTTGCAGATCGTACAAACGTCCTCCATGTTTTCTCTGTGCCTTTTAATTATTGGGTATCCAAGCTGGACATGGGGCATGAACTGGCTTTCTATATCTTGGAGGTCCTGGCCTGCCCTGCTGCTAGCGTTCTGTCAGAGAGGGCTTTTAGTGCCGCTGATGGAATTTTAACAGATAAGCGCATCCGCCTGTCAACTGATAATGTTGACAGGCTGACTCTTATAAAAATGAACAAGGCCTGGATTGGGAAAGACTTCTGTACACCACCAAGTGAAAAGAGCAAAACATAACCAAATACATTCTCTCTTTTGGGGAGGTGTATTCTCATGCACCTCTTCACAACCACACATGGGTATACGCTTCCAGATTTGGTCTGTTTGTTCTTATCCTCCTCCTTATCCTCATCCTCCTCATCCAGATCCACTATATCACCAGGGTGAACGTGCTCTGTATGATGCATGTTGGCCAAGGGGGCTGGGATGGCACTCTTTTATTTTTTTTAAAAAGCACAACACATTGGGGAATTGGGCATGACATTTCTTTGGGCCTACTTAACTCGGTCGCCTGCAATCTGTCTTGTACCTGCCAGTAGATCACCAGGGTGAACGTGCTCTGTACGGTGCATTTTGGCCAAATGGGCTGTGATGGCACTCTTTTATTTTTTTTAAAAAAGTATCCCACATTGGGGAATTGGGCATAACATTACATTGGGCCTACTTCTTAACTCGGTCTCCTGTAATCTGTCCTGTACCTGTCAGTAGATCACCATGGTGAACGTGCTTTGTACGGTGCATTTTGGCCAAGGGGGCTGTGATGACACTCTTTTATTTTAAAAAAAAGGATTTTACATTGGGGAATTGGGCATGACATTCCATTGGGCCGACTTCTTAACTCGGTCTCCTGCAATCTAAAATGTACCTGCCACTAGATCACCAGGGAGAACGTTCTCAGTACTGTTATAGGCCATTGAAGTTTGGGCTAGGGGCATGCGATGGCACTAGTGTATTTTTAAAAAGGTTCCCCCATTGGGGAATTGTTTGGCAGATCATGCACCGCATTACAAGTCTCAGAGACCCACACCACTACATTGGCCCTAATTTTTAACTCTGTCTCCTGCAAGGTCTCTCTTCCTTATCTCCAACGACATGACCTGGGTGAACATGCTTTGTACTATTATAGGTCCATGAAGTTTGGGCAAGGAGGGCTGTGATGGCAATAGTATATTTCTAAAAAAAAGTACCCCCCATTGGTGAAACCACATCCTTGATGGCAAACACTTCACATTTGTATACCTTAAAGAGCTCACTTGAAAAGCTCCTTTGTGTGTTGCCTGGTGGCTCAAATTGGACACAATATACTTCATATAAATTTGATAAAGCAATGCTGTTAGTTTGGCTCAGTAGTTTATTAAAAATATAGCTTTGTCCACTATTTACAGTAAGTTTCTCTCCTTGAGAGCCATAACTTTGGCTGCCTCAAATGTACAAATGGCGAATATTCAAATGGCGATTTGTAAACAAGATTGAAATACTGTACACCGAATCAGACAATCACATATCTGCATGTCTTGTAAAACATTTACAGATGTGACAGACAATGCTCATAGTGACACAATCTTGATAAATGTTTGTTCACTCACTTCACAAACAGTTCGAAGCTTCTATATGTTTGCAGTTTGCCATTGTAAAACATTAAGGTTTACTGAAACTCTGCCTGTGGTGGTTTGATCTAAATCCTTGTGGGTTTTATTTTCTAGGGGTTTATGGCCCCTCGTCTGATGAGTCCATGATATCTCAGTTTCATCCAACCTTGAAAAGTGGCCACATGAAGGTGTGGGTGAAACTAGAGTTACTACATAGTGTTTTTCACTATATAAGACCAGAGAAACATGACTAAGACACATGCCAAAACTGGGGTACCTGTACATGTATAGTGTGCTGATACCTGCATAATTGGGGACGCCCATGCAGTGTAGGTCATCTCCCAGGAGTCTTCTGTCTTGGTGTTGCTTCTCTGCTATTCCAGATGGATGATGTTTAAAAGCTTCTTGGTGTTGATCTGAGTATACTGCAGGTAGTTAATCTTCATATATACGTAATCACTATATTTATTTAATTCTTTTATGTACTTATTAACCTGTGCATGTTAACACATACAAAAGTGTACGCACTCACACTATTCAATCATACAATTCCTTGAATTTTGTAGTTTGCAATAAAATTGCCTTGTATTGCAAGTCTTAGCCTATTTTAAAGCCGTATCTGAACCTTAGTGTTAAAAACATGTCAAATAAAATTGCCAAATTCTCCTGTAAATAATTGTGCGAAGAGGGAATCATCATACCATAAAAAAATACGAGTGAATTTTCCTGGGCCCATCCAGTATGTGAGTTCCAAGGCCTAATGGGGTGCATTTGACCAGGGCCGTATTTAGAGTTTCTGCTGCCCTAGGCACTTTTAGTGCTGCCTCCCCCTTTGGTGAGTATGACACTATCGGCAGTGACTTTGCCATAAATCGCTGATGTGGAAGTAGTGTTTCCGCATCTGCCGTGTAACGGATCACTTACGGCAACACTGCGTTCGGCCTCATTCATTCCCTATGGGACTTGTGGACATGTGCGGCACTAGCAGTTTTGCCGTGATCCGCCAAATGCGGTACTTGCAGCAATGGAAATAAACACTGATAGCAGTGTTTTTTGGATCACCACAAGTGCAAAACCGCAAGTGCCGCACATGTCCGCAAGTAGGTGTGGCACCCCTAGGGGTATTTGCCACAAAAATAGTTACTGACACTAGACACAAATACTAAAATAGCAAAACTGCACTACCACCTCCGGCCAGAAGGGGGAGCTCCAGAGACTCCCCTTAATCCATTCTGGTCTGAGAGAAGAAATGGCAGTTGGGCTAAGGAGCTGAAAGTGAGAGGTCATACAGCTGAATTTCTAACAGCCCTATGACGGTTTCCAGGCCCAAATCACCGGCCTGAGGAGAAGAGGGACAGAGAAAAGGGACATTGTGAGAACCAGGTAGCATTAATGACTACCCAGAACAGGCGCAAAGACGGATACCGGATCCGTGGCTGTATTCATTATATATAATACAGCAACCGGAAAAACGTGAGGTGATATCAGCTTCACTAGGGCCGGACGCAGCAACAGACACAGGGTTCAGCGGTACTCCCGGAGGGGGTAAGCCGATAAAAGGACTCGGGTTGCCCGTCGAACCAGGACCCGGAGGGGACAGATTGGGCCGGCAGCCAGTTCACATACAGCAGCAGGGCCACACAGAAATTGCGCACAATAAGAGGCGAAGACCCCGGCAGGGTCAAAGTAACTCAGAGTTTCCATACAGACTCCGGTGACAGGACTGGTTGTAAATCCTTTTATGTTAAAGTAAACTTGTTAAACGTTTCAGTGCCTCAGTCTTTCATTTGGACAATAGCCATCTATCCAGGATCGGGATCATCGCCGCTGGGAGAACCTGCTGCTGATCAAGTAAGTGCCTGTCCCCTCACGATACCCCTTACACTGTGCATTGCCTGAGGCCACAGCACCGGGTCAAGCCACCCGTGACATCCCCCTCAAGAGACAGACCCCATTGGTCCGGTGCTGGGTATCCCGGTCTCTTGGGCGTCACAATTTGGCGTCACGAACAGGATTTAGCCAGCCTGTATACCGGGTATTGTGTGCCGTGATTGGAGCCCAAAACTGTGAAAACTTGGATGAAAAATCTTGAAAATTGACTTTATTAAAGAAAAATCCATTCCCCATTGAAAACTATTGAAATTGACTTTTCCCCATTGGTTATAATGGAGTAAAGATGGCCGCCATCCCCTGAGGTAATCACTTCATAACCGTTAGGCACGAGACTGTTAATTGAGCTACGCCATCACCTGAGCCCCAGTCTAACTGAAAAACTTCAGAATCCGCCATTACAGAGCACGCGGCGGGCGGGAGCAGCAGGGGGCGTGTCATTGT
This sequence comes from Ranitomeya imitator, assembly GCF_032444005.1. Lineage (NCBI taxonomy): Eukaryota > Metazoa > Chordata > Amphibia > Anura > Dendrobatidae > Ranitomeya > Ranitomeya imitator. Next base: position 733,691,938 of record NC_091284.1, on the reverse strand, counting down.
GGGCGGCACATAGCTGAGCGCTCTGACGTCAGAGCAAGGGGAAAACCAATCCTGCTGCACAGCGGAACGAATCTACACTATCCCGACGGAAGCGGAGGACCGGAAGGGTCCGGATTAAATAAGGGGGCACAGTATGTCGCAGCACGGAGACGCCGCAGCACCCGGCGACGCTAATGCAGCTGAAAGACAGAGTGTCGATAGAGAGTCCGGTAGTGCAGCGGTGCAAGGAGTGGCGCCCATCATGCCGGTGCTGATGCCATATACCCCGGGTGGCCCATGGCTTTCAATGTATGAAGGTGAGCCTAATACCCTTGACGATTTCAAAGAAAAGATGCTGGCCCATTTTGACATGTTCCCTGTCGGTGAAGTCCAGCGTGTTAGTCTCCTGATGATGCAGTTAAGTGGCCACGCTAAGCGAGAAGTCACAGCATGGGCAGCTGATCTAAAAGGCACTGTTGAACGCATATTTGCTGGATTAAAAGCTACATTTGAAACCACTGCCAGCAGCAAAGCTAAAGTACGATTCTTTAATTGCAAACAAAAAGTTAATGAGGGCGTGAGAGACTTTGCCTTAAACCTGCAGGAAGCCCTTAAATCACTTACACTGGCTGAACCCATTTTTAACACCGGAGCGGATAAACTGCTAAGAGATCAATTTATTGAGGGACTCTACACCCCTTCTCACCGGGGGCATGTGAGCATGCTTGTTTTTAAGAACCCTGAATTGACATTTGCCCAATTAAAGGAGAGCGTTATACGTCTCCAGCTGGCAGAGGCACCTCGGGATCAGGAGCCTGCGCAACTCATGGCAGAGGCTCCTCAACAACATGGAGTACCAGTGACATCAGCTATGTCCGGGGCCATTGCTAAGCCCCTGGGGCCCAGTACTAATGAGGCTCTTCAACAAAAGCTTGACTCTTTAACTGATGTTGTTGCTTCAATGGCTAAAACCATGCAGGAGATGAGAGGACCCAAAATGGAGTTGTCAAACCGTAGAGAAGGTGTTCCATGGATGAGACCCCGGAGATACCCGACATGGAGAGGACGACCCCGCGACCGCTACCAACCGGATGCCAGCAGCCAGGCCACTTTGCACGAGATTGTGATTTAAACGGGAATCCCCTGGGAATGCGGGCCGCTTCGCAGGAATGAACTTTCAACACCCTGGCACGACAGGTACATCGGAGGACGACCCATTATCCCTATCGTGCTGGACGGAATGCCCCTCAACGCTTTGCTGGACACAGGTTCCCAGATGTCATCTATACCGTATATCCTTTATAAGAGGTACTGGGCTGATGCAGATATTGATAAAGGGCCCTCTGATGTTGAACTAGATATATGGGCCAGTAATGGTAAGTTGGTACCGAAACTAGGATTCAGGGAGATGACCATAAAGATTGGTAAAGTAGAATTGAAGAAACAGGGTATAATTGTTGTTGATATTGGCCGGCGTAACTGTGAACCCACTGTATTGATAGGAATGAATGTGTTAGAGAAGTGCTTTGCCGAAGTTATTTCTGTCTTACAGCAAATTGCTGAAACTGCCCAATCCTGCCAGCAGAGAGTTCTCCAGAGGGAAATAAAAGTATTGATGTTAAGGCAACAGGTAGAAGTTGCAGGTGGAGAAATCGGCAGTGTGAGGGTAAGTGATTCAACGTCTATTGTAATCCCACCAAAAACAGAAATGCTGGTATGGTGTAGAGCAGCCATTGGTACTAAGGGACGAGATTATCAAGCCTTAATAGAACCAGTGTACACCGACAGCAGGCCCACTATACTCACAGCACGAGGGATAGTCGAGGTACACCGGGGACGAGTGCCGGTACGACTTTTGAACTGTGGAGAGGAAGAGGTCACTTTGCCAAGGTATGCTACAATGGCAAAGCTATATACTGTTGACAACAATGCCATCACAACCATTGAGCCCTTAGAACCAACCTGTCAGGTGGAAGGCAATGGCTCAGATGGAGAAATGGAGGATTGGTGCCAACAGCTACACGTGGGCATAAATTCAACACCTACCCATCAAAAACAAGGGGTGTATAGGCTAGTGACGGAATATGAACAAGTCTTCAGTAAACACCCATTGGACTTCGGACGGATAGAAGGGGTAGAACACACAATCCCCACAGGTGACCATCCCCCAATAAAAGAAAGATATAGACCCATACCGCCCGCTCACTATCAATGTGCAAAAGATATGCTGAGGGAAATGAAACAGGCCGGGGTAATAAGAGACAGCTGTAGCCCCTGGGCGGCCCCTCTAGTGATTGTCAAAAAAAAGATGGAACTATGAGAATGTGCGTAGACTACCGGAAGATTAATAACATCACCCATAAAGATGCCTACCCTTTGCCTAGGATAGAAGAGTCCTTGACTGCTTTGAAATCTGCTAATTATTTTTCCACCTTAGACTTAACAAGCGGGTATTGGCAAGTCCCTGTGGCTGAGAGAGATAAGGAAAAGACGGCATTCGCCACACCAATGGGTCTAAGTGAATTTAATCGCATGCCGTTCGGACTCTGCAATGCATCCGGTACCTTCCAGCGGCTGATGGAATGCTGCCTCGGACACAAGAACTTCGAGACCGTCCTCCTGTACCTAGATGATGTGATCGTCTACTCAAAGACTTACGAACAACACTTAAAAGACTTGGCAGAAGTGTTCGAAGCCTTATCCAGGTATGGCATGAAAATCAAGCCATCCAAATGTCACCTTCTCAAGCCAAAGGTACAGTACCTGGGACACATCGTGAGTTCGGAGGGAGTAGCACCGGATCCCGAGAAAATAACCGCCATAAGGGATTGGCCGAGACCTACCAGCGCAAAAGAAGTGAGGCAATTCCTGGGATTGGTGGGTTACTATCGCAGATTTATAAAAGGATTTACCAAGTTGGCAGCACCCTTGCAAGACGCCTTGGTAGGGCAGACGAAGAAACCTTCAAACCGAAACCCTCCTTTCCAGTGGAACGACGAAAGGGAAGACTCCTTTGAACAACTAAAGAAGGCACTAACTGGAGAAGAGGTCCTGGCATACCCAGATTACCATCAACCTTTCATCCTCTACACCGATGCCAGTAATGTGGGACTAGGAGTGGTGCTGTCACAAAAGCAAGAAGGTCGGGAGAAAGTCATCGCCTTTGCAAGTAGAAAGCTCCGGCCTACTGAAAGAAATCCAGAAAATTATAGCTCCTTCAAATTGGAACTACTGGCAGTAGTTTGGGCTGTGACGGAACGTTTCAAACACTATCTGGCCGCTGCAGAATTTATTGTCTATACTGACAACAATCTGTTGACCCACCTGGACACAGCCAAATTAGGTGCGTTAGAACAGCGATGGATAGCCTGGTTATCTAATTACAACTTCAAGATCAAGTATCGAGCAGGTCGCAAGAATGGAAATGCCGATGCCCTATCCCGGATGCCACACTTGAGAGATGTAGAAGAAGAAACGGGGGAGCTTGAAGAAATTGAACTACCAGCCTTCCATCATCCCAAGGCAAAACATCATCAGTCAAGTACCTATCAGAAACAACAAGAGGTGAATTTTAATCCGTTAGCACACCATAGATGGGCTGACACCCAAGACAGCAATCCGGCTGTGAAGTTGGTGAAGGAACTGTTAACTGAGCAAAGTGCATATCCCGATGAGGATGCCCCAGAAGAGACGCATCAACTCTGGAAAGAGAGAGGCAAAATGTTCCTGTATCAAGGGAAGCTCTGTAGAAGGTACACCAATCCGAAAACACATGAATTGGTTTGGCAGATTATCGTGCCTAAACAAGACGTCAAGATGGTCCTCGAAGCTTACCATAATGGTGCTGGTCACTTTGGTTGGAAAAAGTTAGAAGTACTTCTAAGAGAAAGATTTTATTGGGTCGGGATGAGAAAATCAATCGAACAGTGGTGCAGAAATTGTGGCCCGTGCAACCTCAGAAGAAACGATCAAAAGAACCAAAGAGCACCACTGCAGCCCATAATCACCAAACAACCACTTGAACTTGTAGCCATAGACCACGTGAAGTTAATACCAAGCCGGTCCGGCTATGTCTATGCCTTGACCATCGTGGACCATTATTCACGCTTCTTGGTAGTAGTACCCGTAAAAGATCTGACAGCAAAAACAGCAGCCAAAGCATTCCAAACGTACTTTTGTAGACCCCATGGATATCCGGAACAGGTTCTCACCGACCAAGGTACAGCCTTTGAATCAGAGATCTTCAGAGAATTCTGTAATATGTATGGTTGCAAAAAGATCAGGACGACGGCCTATCATCCACAAACAAACGGCTTATGCGAGGAGATGAACCATATTGTAATAGACCTACTAAAGACTTTACCTGAGACAGAAAGGAATCAATGGCCAGAGAAATTGCCTGACTTGGTGGATCTGTATAATCATGTCCCGGTGAGCTCCACCAACTGCACCCCAGCTTATCTTATGCGTGCAAGACCCGGCCAATTACCAATCGATCTAGAAATGGGAATTCTGAAACCAGACGCAGAAGTTCAAGACTCCAATTGGGATATCATACGGCAAAAGCAGTATCGCCAAGTGCAAGAGAGTGTGGAAAGAAGCCTTCAGCAAACTAGAGAAAGACAAGAGCGAACTTTCAACCAGAATGCTCTAGCGACCCCATTAAGACCGGGTGACCAAGTGCTCAAGAGAAATCGTCGAACCAATATACTGGACAATCAGTGGGAAGCCGTACCCTACACAGTTTTACCAACAAGAGTGGATAATCCTAAAATGTGTCTCATTAGCAAAAACGGAGGCTTAACATCTGTACTAGTGTCAAGAGACAATCTTAAATTATGTCCGGAAGCATTGAAAGAGCCAGACGTTGTCCAGCCAGAACCAGAAGTTATTCAACCCATACAGGTTCAACCAGTAAAGGAAAAAGAAGAGGAAGTGTATCACACCTGTATAGGAGACTTTCCCAAAACCCTACTAACATACCATGGTGCAGTAGTGGTTCCCATGGTGGCCTTTTATCCAACACCGAACCCAATACCAGAAGTCCCAAGACAGGAAGAGGCTGACCCCGTACTACAAGAGGTTCCAGGCCAGGAAGAACAGATTCCTGAAAAGAGTAATCCCATTCACGGTGGACTTGCCAACTCCATAGTTATGGAATTATCTTTAGCAGAGCGGGCAGATACTACATCCGCAGTAGACAGTAGTACTCCACATGAAGAGATACCGCTATTACGTAGATCACAGCGTAGTACCCAGGGTCAATTACCGGCCAGGTATGCAGATTACCAACTATAAAGCTCATAATGTGAATTGTATATATGTTATGCCGTATATAGTTAAACAGAAAATGTAGATTACGATTAATCCCCAATCCCCACAGTTTTAAGCGTGCCCTAAAAACTCATTTGTTCAGACTGGCCTACCGCCTCAATGCATTAACCTAACGATCCCTGTGTGGCCTATTTATAATTAAAAAAAAAAAAAAAAAAAAAAGGTTCCTCGCATCATGTTCTCATACACTTTATGCAGTATTAGCCCTCTGTGTCTGTACTGCTACATACTTAGGCAGGTAACTGGTTCATGCAGCTTTACATGAACACCTGAGCCTTACACTATAGCTGGTCCGAATAACTAAAGCAATTGTTACCATCCACCTCTCGTGTCTCCCCTTTTCCCCATAGTTTGTAAGCTTGCGAGCAGGGCCCTCACTCCTCTTGGTATCTATTTTGAACTGTGATTTCTGTTATGCTGTAATGTCTATTGTCTGTACAAGTCCCCTCTATAATTTGTAAAGTGCTGCGGAATATGTTGGCGCTATATAAATAAAAATTATTATTATTATTATTATTATTGTAGTATAGTCATTGTTATCAGTCTGCAACGTTTAAGCCCAGTACCTACAGAGACTTGTCTGTATGAACTTCTTGCATATTCTTGAACTTGTTATCAGCCCGGAGGCACTAAATCAAAGCTCCGGAAAGACTGCTTTTTGAACTTTGCTTTTTGCTCTTTTTGAACTTTCTTTAGACTTTATATTGAGTACCTTCAAGGGTAGAACTGTATTAATGGACGCTATTTGAAGTGACTTTTTACAGAACTCTATTTTTGTTTCCTTGAGTGGTTTTTGTAACTTTTCATTTTTAAGACTCTGTACATATTAATTGTTATTTCAAAATGTTATCGTCCCACAGTCCCGGAGTACTGTTCTTAACTAAGGGGGAATGTGGCACCCCTAGGGGTATTTGCCACAAAAATAGTTACTGACACTAGACACAAATACTAAAATAGCAAAACTGCACTACCACCTCCGGCCAGAAGGGGGAGCTCCAGAGACTCCCCTTAATCCATTCTGGTCTGAGAGAAGAAATGGCAGTTGGGCTAAGGAGCTGAAAGTGAGAGGTCATACAGCTGAATTTCTAACAGCCCTATGACGGTTTCCAGGCCCAAATCACCGGCCTGAGGAGAAGAGGGACAGAGAAAAGGGACATTGTGAGAACCGGGTAGCATTAATGACTACTCAGAACAGGCGCAAAGACGGATACCGGATCCATGGCTGTATTCATTATATATAATACAGCAACCGGAAAAACGTGAGGTGATATCAGCTTCACTAGGGCCGGACGCAGCAACAGACACAGGGTTCAGCAGTACTCCCGGAGGGGGTAAGCCGATAAAAGGACTCGGGTTGCCCGTCGAACCAGGACCCGGAGGGGACAGATTGGGCCGGCAGCCAGTTCACATACAGCAGCAGGGCCACACAGAAATTGCGCACAATAAGAGGCGAAGACCCCGGCAGGGTCAAAGTAACTCAGAGTTTCCATACAGACTCCGGTGACAGGACTGGTTGTAAATCCTTTTATGTTAAAGTAAACTGGTTAAACGTTTCAGTGCCTCAGTCTTTCATTTGGACAATAGCCATCTATCCAGGATCGGGATCATCGCCGCTGGGAGAACCTGCTGCTGATCAAGTAAGTGCCTGTCCCCTCACGATACCCCTTACACTGTGCATTGCCTGAGGCCACAGCACCGGGTCAAGCCACCCGTGACATCCCCCTCAAGAGACAGACCCCATTGGTCCGGTGCTGGGTATCCCGGTCTCTTGGGCGTCACAATGGCATCACTACCTGTCCCTGCAACTTCCTAGCTCATCCTTAACCATCCCTCTCTGACCTAAAACTACAGTATAAAGCTTTAGGAAAACAATTTATTAACTGACATATTCCTATGATAATGAGTCTCCAGGCTATGGCGTAGAATGGGACGGGCAGTCTCCGGGTCTCCATTGTTTCTGTGCACACCCTCAGTCCCTGCCTCACTGCCTGTGCACAGACATCCCTCCACCAGACCCGGTAATCACCGCTCGCTGTAGCATACCGGCAGAGGTGTATCTAGGGTTTCTGGCACCAGGGGCAAGAATTCATTTTGGTGCCCTCCCCCCAACAGGACATATGTGATTTGCACACTTAGTCATGTACAGACGAGCTCCTCTCCTTAATGGTCAGTGAAAAACAGAGAAGCAGAAGAGAAGCTCGTTGTCACAGGACCACAAGTATGGAAATTGCATATGAGTGAAGTTTCCATGTGATGACTACTGGAACCTGCTGAGCTGAATCCTGACATTGCAGGCTTCTGAATTCTCACAAGGCATGCACTGCACACTTTTATGATTCTCCCTTGCCGGTGGACTGTCATGTCAGCACAAGCATGTGATTTGTATACTTCTGACCACATTCTGACTAGACGTGCCCGGCCTCGCTCAGTTCATTTTCATTGACGGAGGCGACATATGTCTAGTCAGCATGTGACCACATTGATGCAAATCCCCAGCACGAGAGAATCCTGACAGCGTGCAGTGTGCACTGTGAGAATTCAGAAGTCTGCGGTCACAAAGAATGACTGCAGACTCATCACAAACCTGGACATCCCTTTTAATGCTCCGAACATAAATAAAAGCATGAGAGTTAGTTAGTATCACAAATAACATTTACATCCAGGTACCTTATAGATAACATTGCCTCTGGAGCCGTTCTTCTTTTCTTCATCTTTTCCAGATCCCATAATGAGTTTTCTCATCCATAGCCGTCTCTGCAGATTTCCATCTTCTCCGCTCTTTTGCAGAAAATCTCCACATGATGCCCTTAAAGATACAAGTGTCATTATAATGCTCCTGAATAAAAAATTGCCCCTCACTATATTGTCTGCACAAAATATGAACCCCATACTGTCACTCTTATGGTACATGCTCTTCACACTGACCTTTCCTTTCCATACCGGCCCCCCTCTTCACATTGTCCTCTCACACTGTGTCCCCCTATAGGGCTCAGTATTTATACTGTACTCTCTCATCACACTCCCCCTCTTTGGTATACTGTCCCCTCCTGGCTGTGCCCTTACACTGTTCCTCCATGCTACGCCCCCACTACTCAGTTTCTATTCTGTGCCCACTCACTTTTCTGCCCCATACTGTCTCCTCACACTATTCCCCTCCCTCCTCATACTGTCTCCCCTCACATCCCCCTGTTCACCATCCTGTCCCCTCATATATTTACCCCATCACTTTCTATACTGCCTGGTCACATGACTCCCCATACTTTGTCTGCACACATCCCATCACCCTCAGTCCCCATACTCTGTCCACATCCATTTTTCACATCGCTACTCATACTGTGTCCACACACATTCCCTCATTCACTCCCCATACTGTCTGCACCCATCCCCCATATTGTTTCCTCATATATGCCCCCCATTCCCCCTTACTGTTTCCTCATACATGCCCCCCATTGCCCAGTACTGTTTCCTCATACATGTCCCCCATCCTCCCATCCTGTATGCATGGCTAGGCTCCCGCATTCTCCCATCTTGTATGCATGGCTCGGCTCATGTTAAATATGCCTATTTTGCACATTTATTTAATCAAGACTATTCACCAGGTGTGTTACTCTTAAAGAAAAAATGTCATGATATTCTCATAAAAAATGTATTGGTTTATTGAATTGTCCACAGAAAAACCACATTGCAGCAAAACATAAAATATATGAAATAGTTACGAACAGATTGTCCATTTGTTCCTGTCAGCGTTTGTTCCACATCTTTCCCAAAGTTTATGCACAACATAGCACAGAAAAAAAAAATGAAAAACCATGGATAAGACAGGTGACATTTCTGCTTTATGTCACCTGTCATATCCATGGTTTTTCCTTTTTTTTTCTGCTATGTTGTGCATAAATATGTGATTCTTCAGAATTTCTTTTAGTCTTTGCCTGATGAAGAGACCTGTGTAGTCTCGAAAGCTTGCAATTTGTTACCATCTTTTCAGTTAGCCATTAAAAGGTATCAACCACTGAGGACCCTCAATTCTAAATATTTTTCTATCTACTGGCTAACACGGTACCAAGATATATATCTTTCCTGTATCATTTGTAGTGTTTGAAAGCAATGTTAAAGTTGAAAAATGCTTCAAAAACGCAGTGTCTGAACTAAGCCTAAGTGGGAGAGGAAATTTTCGGTCAGGGGTTAAATATTTGGCCTTACAGGCAAGTCATTAACCTGCAAAGGATGTACCTTGACATATTTCCAAGCAAAACCCATTTTGGTTTTGTTTTCATGTGTTTTTTGTGGCACCAGGAAAAATGTCATGAATTTCGTAAAATGATTAAAGCTGTGAACTAGGAGTCAGGAATGCTTCCAGGGGCGATCCCCATGATGTCCCTGGGCCATTTGAGCAGTGTTTCCATCATTTTCAGACGTTTTTAGACCTTAAAAGGACCCCTGGGGGGATCGCGGTAAAAATACTTGCGTCTCCCATAGACTTACATTGGGCTCGTTGTTCTGGCCGATTACCCGAGTATTCCAATTTGCTCAACCCGAGCAACGAGCACCCAAGCATTTTCGTGCTCGCCCATCACTAGTCCCAACGTTTCTTCCTTTTTTTGCCGGATTTGTCCAAAATGTATTTTCCGGTGGATGAAGAAAACGTCCAGAGGAACGTTTTTTCTGTCCGGCGGAAAAAAAGCACAGCGACTGAACCAGCCAAAAACATATGAAACGCAGGAAGAAATTGCCGAATCTGCCAACTGTATCCAGTTTTTGTACAGAAATCATGCATTTTCCATTATAGAATCTCTCTCTCTCTCTCGTCCCCGTAACAGGAAGTCCAAATTGTATGCCCGATAAACAAAAATGGATCCAGCCAAAAAAAACGGATCCGGCGCATCAGTTTTTCACAATTTGCACTGGATCCATTTTTTCAAAAAATACACGGATTATGCCTGAAGGCAAAAAACTGATGTGTGAAAGTAGCCTTAGAGAAGTAATGGTGACTGGGCAACTGGTAATGGGGGACTGCGATGGCCATCAACTTTCAACGGGCGGAAAGGCAGTATTTCCATGGCCAACAGATTGGAGATGGTGGAGTTTAAGCTCTTAGCTTTAGCATGTGTAGGAAGAAACATTCATTTACGTGACCTCAACTGCAGGACCGAGGGCTGGCTGCTATGCTGAGAGAGGGTAGAGGAGGGTGAGCAGCACAACAAACTGCTGGACTGTGAATGAGGTGCAGGTGGAGATGTGTTGTGAGTTCTGTTTTTGGGCTCCCTCTGGTGGTTACTGATGGTACTGGGTGACTTGTCCTTCCTGGGTTTCTGGGTTCCACCTGTTCCATCAGCATATGGGAGTTTCCTATTTAACCTGGCTTTGCTGGCATTTCCTCGCCGGTTATCAATGTATCCAGTGTGTCTTGTTACCTCTGCTCCCTGCTCCTAGAACCTTCTGGTCAAGCTAAGTTTGGATTTTCCTGTTTTGGTGTTTTGCTTTATTTGGTTTTTAGTCCAGCCTGCAGATATGTGATTCTTGCTGCTGGTTGCTCTAGTGGGCTGAAATTGCTCCTCATGTACCATGAGTTGGCACATGAGTTCAAGTAATTTCAGGATGGTTTTTTTGAAGGGTTTTTTGCTGACCGCGCAGTTCACTTTTGTATCCTCTGCTATCTAGCTTTAGCGGGCCTCATTTTGCTGAAACTGTTTTCATACTGCGTATGTGCTTTCCTCTCATTTCACCGTCATTATATGTGGGGGGCTGCTATTTCTGTGGGGGATTTCTCTGGAGGCAAGAGAGGTCTGTGTTTCTTCTAATAGGGGAAGTTAGATCTTCGGCTGGAGCGAGACGTCTAGGATCATCGTAGGCACGTTCCCCGGCTACTTTTATTTGTGTGTTAGGTTCAGGGTCGCGGTCAGCTCAGGTTCCATCGCCCTAGAGCTTGTTTGTATCTGTGCTTGTCCTTTAGTGATCCCCTGCCATTGGGATCATGACAGAGATGTTATGGTGGATTGAAAAAGATGTGGTGTGCCTTGTGAAGCAAAAACAGCAGGAATCTCCACTTTCATAAAAACTTATGGGCTCTCACTCACAATAACTGTAGGGGTAAACAAGAAGAGGTGCTGCGGCCAGAGACCTGTGTGAGAACATTTGTAGTGACGGAGGAGGAAGAAGCAGCATATGCGATTGATGGGACAGCTGGTGGTTGGCGAGGCCTGGTAGTTCGCATTTTAGTGCAGTGTGATTTCCAGACAAAGGCATGTTGATTGCGCATGTGCTGGTTCATGCATGTGGTAGTCAAATTATTAAATTTTTTGCCTCTACTAAATCGTGTTTTGCAAAGTTGGCAGATAATGTGAGTTGGGTCATCCTTTGCAGTTTCAAAAATGATCCAGGCTAGTCAATCCTTGCCGTGCCTGCGAACTGCAGACTGGTGACCGGTGCTGGCCACAGTCACAGTTGTGGCTAAGGATGCAGTGCTTGTCATGGTTGCATCACTCCATGCCTGTGCAGCAAGCTGTGATGTAACCTCCTTGTTTTCCTACTCTAACTCCTCTGTTGAGAAACTCAGCTGCGTGCCTCTGGGATCAATCCAAGTGGGATTTACAACCTCATCATCATCCTCTCTGTTCTCCCACTCATTACCCTGAGAGTCACTCTCCTCTTCCTGCCTTGACAGCACAGTACAGTCCTTGTGCTCCTCAGGTATCTGAGTCTCATTAGTATCAGCTCTACCCCTGGGGGTTAACGTCTGGTGATGAGAGTCTTGATTATGCTCGGACCCTACTTCGTGTAGCCCAAGATACAACATGTAAACATTTTGGGCATCGGTGAAGATGCTTTTCTCCTCTGGATTCTGTGAATCTTTGGAGCACACCTCTGATGTCCATGTAATAGAATGTGGGAACAGTTCTGCAGACTGGCCCATCCATGGTTCATCACAGTCAGTTGGGCGGTTGGAAAGTTGTGACGTAGGGGGAAACAAAGGGTGATTGAGGTGCCACCTCTGAGGATTGTACTGTGTATGATATTAAGGAAGAGGAAGAGGAGGAGAGGCCACTTGATGTAGCGCCAGCCATCGACTGGAGCACATGCTCTTTGCGACCCTCATCTACAAGCTGTGCTGCAGCCAAAGAAAGGGAGTCGAGTAGCCCGTCTAGTAACACATCTTGTCAGTTGTCTCTGTATAGGACAATATGGTGTATGTTTAGTAGAACTTTCAGTAACATTACAACACACGTACACGTCGAACACCAAGCCTATTCCCCCTTGTATCATGACCTTGCTATTTCCCACTCATGTTCTGTGTGTGCCCTGTTTTAACCAGCTGTTTCACAACCCTAGGCCCATGTCTGTCAGTCACCTGCCACTAAATGAACAATCAGTATATATTTTCTGAGATTGTGTGCCTGAACGTCAATGTTAGCTATCCAATGATTTTGATTAGCAAATGGGCCTCCTGGCTGCACAACTCTATTAGCCCTAATGATTTTGATTAGCAAATGGATACTCCTGGCTGCACCCCAATATTAGCCTAATGATTTTGATTAGCAAATGTGGCCTCCTGAGTTCTAACTGCAGCACAGTATTAGCCCAAACTATTTTGAGTAGGAAATGTGGACTTCTGCCAGAACAACACTATTAGCCATAAAGATTTTTATTAGCAAATCGGGCCAACTGGCTGAACTCTAATATTAGCCCTAACGATTTTGATTAGCAAATTGGGCCTCCTGAGTCCTAACTGTAACACAGTATTATCCCAAATGAGTTTGAGTAGGAAATGTAGACTCCTGCTGGAGCACACTTGGAATAGTCTGCGTGAGGAAGTAATGGTCCCAGAGGAAGAAGTGGAAGCAGAGGAGGATGCAGAAGGGATAACAATATCTCAAATTTCCAGACTGTCATTACACAGGCGGGTTCCATGGGAGGCTGTCTTACAGCGATCGAGGGGGGCTCAGGGTAGCAGAAAAACTGTTAGTGAAAGTGCAGTAGCTGTGCCAACAAGGTAGAATTCCACTCTGCGCATGTTACAGCAACTGTGGCAGCAGCGATGAACCTTAGTGCAGTATGTCACTTTACATAGCCTGGGCCAACATATGGATGTGCTGCAAATCACGCTTGCGGAGTGGGCACAGATAAAGGACCTCTGCACTGTTCTGGACAGTTTTGAGATGGCTACTAAGATGATTAGCACTTTACAATGCCATCAACAGCATCACTTTTCCGGTCATCTATATGCTGGAGCACACTTTGATTAGTGAGGAGGCAGAGGAAGATGAGGAAGCAGAAGAGGATGCTGAATGTAACAATATCTCAAATTTCTGGACTGTTGTTGCACAGTCATGTGCCGTGGAAGGGTGGCACACAGTGATCAAAGGAGGCTCATGGTACCAGACAAACTGTTAGTGAAGGTGCCGAAGCTGAGAAAGAAATGGAGGAGGACAAGGTGATGTACTTGCAACAGTCAGGAGATGAAGTGGATAATGATCCCCTCTCTGTTGTCCATGGTTGGTGGGAGGGGACAAAGGAAGCATCCTTGAGTGTTACTCTGCCACCAACAAAGCATGGACTTGGACCTCATGGAAGTGGCTTTTTGCTGCCTATCTTCAGCACGTTGACTGTATTCTTAGGGTGAGAAATAGTGCTGACTACTGTGTTGCCACTCAGTTAGATCCATGTTACAAGAGGAAATTTAGCCAAATGCTTCTTCCCCTGAAAAGTGATCGAGCATGCTGGAGTACCGAAACACGCCTGAGGCACACAGTGTGCATCCCAGTTTTAGATGTCCAACCCCGGAAACATCAAGGTGCCATCGCAAAAACATCAAGGTGCCATTTCCCCCGGAAGAAGGCACGCAAGCCGAAACGCGCGTAGGGGTTGTGGCACCGCAGGTCTGAGGTAATTATGTTTGACCATACTTTGTAGTTTCCCTTCCGACCTTGACAATACTGTTTACTGGATGCTAATTCACCAGTGGAACTATTTTGTCTCACCATGTATTGAAATGGCTATGTATATGATTAATGGTTGTTGGAGGCATTGTAATGACAATTTATATGGATTTGCCTTTGACCTGTGGTTCCATTTTGTAGTTCTTTCCATCACAGAATCCCGCAATATTGTTACAGTTTATGGATTTTTATACCAACGTGTTTAATAAAACAATTTTTTAATGGTTTACTTTTATCCTTTATGTGCAATTTTTCTTTCTATGAGTTAGGCTGTGTTCACATTTCGTTTTGGCAGTCCGTTAGACGGACTATGTTACACCGTGGCATAACACGGTGTAACACAGTCCGTTAATGCTGCTATGTTGCCCTATGTTGGACGCATCGCTAGCGCACGCCCACAATGGGCGTGCCCTAGCGATGTGCCGTCACTGAGTGACGGACCCTGGGATGCGGGCTGCAGCGTTTCCGGGTCCGTCACTGCTAGCGCAGATAGAGCATCTGCTAGCTCTAGCTGTGCTAGTGATTTGGCATGTCGGCACTTGCGTTAACGCAGCCCGTTTAACGCATGTGTTGAACGGGCTGCTGTTACGCAATGTGAACCCAGTTTTATTTAGCAGCAGCAGTAGCAGCACCAGTGTAAGTGGCAAAAGCAATTTCTGTGAGTTGTTTCACACATTTTTTAGACCAGCCCGTGCACCAGCAGAGTATGAATCTGATGCATTGTGAACAACTGTAGAGGATGGTGCAGGAGTATCTGGAGCTTAATATCAATGCTATCAGGGGGAGTTTGGACCCTTTTGCATGGTGTCTGCTCCTAGTTTTAGTTGTTTGGGAAGCTTTTAAGGTGTTGTGTATACATTTAGTTTGGCCTCTCATTGAGTTTAATGGGGTTCTGGTACATTTGTTGAACCGTTCAGCGAACATGTCTAAACGTTTGGCGAATCGAACTGAGCTGAACCTTGATAGGATTGCCCATCTCTAATTATAATGTCTGTAAGAGTTTTTGCATGTTCAATAGTTAGTAAAATGCAGATTGTAAACACTTGAGTCCAGTAAATGTCACAGCAACCGCTAGAGGGAGATTAAGAGATTAAGGGTATGTGCACACGTAGAATGGTCCACTGCCGATTTTTCCACAGCGGATTTGATAAATCCGCAGGGCAAAACCGCTGCGGTTTTTCCTGCGGATTTATCACGTTTTCCATTGCGGATTCCGCTGCGGATTTACATCTGCAGTTTTCTATTGGAGCAGATGTAAAAACGCTGCGGATTCCGCACAAAGAATTGACATGCTGCAGAAAATAAAACGCTGCATTTCCACACGTTTTTTTCCGCAGCATGGGCACTGTGGATTTAGTTTCCCATAGGTTTACATTGTACTGTAAACTCATGGGAAACTGCTGCGGATCCGCAGCTGCGGATCCTCAGCAAAATCCGCAACGCGTGCACATACCCTAAGGGTTTTCCTACAAAATAGTTTTATTAATTCTATTTAGTACAGTTGATACAGTATATGCATTACCACTGGGGTTCTGTCTGTTGGGACTTCCATCGATGTCAGGAATGTGGATCTAAAATTCCATTTTGAATGAAGCAATGATATTTAATACCCTTTCCACATTTACAGTATAATTCGTTTTTTAACCTAGAGAGGATATTGCTATTTTTATGTTATAAATTACGGTATAAACTTCTGTATGTTAGTGTTGATAATGTGCACCAACTGGATCAATTCTTCAGATTTACCACGAGTCAATACCACTATCTGACTGCTCAATTAGATAAGTGACCAAATATAAGTGGATTAATTAAATCCAATGAAATCCAATCTAATCTAGCAAGAATTCCAATACTTCAAATCAATTAAATTATCTCTTGCGGAAATTATTCCAGTGTGAATTGAACTTTTTTTTGCTGATTGTCATAGTTTCTAGTCTCAGAATCTTTCAGCAATTATTTTTGCGTTCTCACTGTCAATTTTACTATTTGGGATTATAAAATGCCGTATCCAATTGTGATTACTGGTGGTTGACAGGTTTAGATAAGGTGATCACCCAATGTCACATTTTCTTGAATGAGATTATGTGAAACTGCTTTCTAATCTTCCTCCCAATACATTTCCCTTGACTTGCCTCCATTGTGCTGAATTAGAATAGCTTTTTACAGTATGACATTCCAGCTGAGAGCCATGATGATTTGCAGCAGAGGGATTGAGATAGCAATGTGCTTTTAGTAAAGCAGCTCCTAGCATATATATTTTATATTTGTATTAATCTACAAGTTTCTACTTTGGGAGATGGAACAAAATATTCCTGTTCTTTATAACCCAAGACAACTTTACCGTTAAATCTAAAAAAATCATATTCTGTATCTGATCTGCATCATTCTCTCATGATTTTCACCTAGATTTATATGTACGCTTGGAGAATAACGATCAGATCAGGGAACGATTAGAGGCATAACTTAAAAATTGTGGGCCCTGATAAAAAAATTTGTAGAAGGTGCCTTTGGCTAACACAAAATCACTTAGCAGAGTACTTATCTCTTCATGTGTGGCTTGATGATTTTAGACCTCCAGTAGGCTCTTGGTCCTGGATATACCTACCCTCTATAGTTATGTCGATAATTTTAGTTAAAAAAATGGTATTGTAAAATTCAAAGTTTCCCTAAATATGGTCCAGTTCATCAACTCAAATAGGTCCTCATTGAAGGTAGACAATCCTTAAAAAAGTCTTGCTACAATATGGTATAATTAGCTTGGTTGGAAAGGGTTTACTATGTGTCACATACAGTAATTATAAAAAGAGTTTAAATTACTGTATTTAATAAAGATGTTTTTTTACAAGTTTATTTTTCACTCATGATGTTTTTTTTAACAACCTGTAAGAAATAACCTCCCATGTTGGTCTACTGTGTAGACGTAGTGAATATAATAAGGAAAACATTATACAATAATTATCAGAAATAGGTACTTTTCTGTGTTTGTTATACACATCTGTTCAGCCTTGACATGTGGCTATCCTTTGGTGGTGTTACTGTGGTGTCCTAGAAATATGATTTTTCCAGACTAGGTCTGGCACCAGCCCCTAATGATCCTGGGTAAGTGCCAGGGCCCAAGCTCGATGTTGGCCCACTCTGCGTAGGTTGCAACTTGAGACATCTGCCATACATGTATGACAGATGTTCATACTGCATATATGGAGCAAACGTAGCACTGAGCGCGCTCCATTCAGAAAGAGTGTCAGCTGTATTATACAGTTTTCATACGGAGACAAATTTTGGCTTTCATAACATAAGCTGCTTCAATTTTTATAGCGGAAATTGGTATTAATTTTAGATTGTTTTATACTGATCAAATAAATTGTAAAAAAAATTGCTAAATCCTTCCTTGTCATGAAAATTAACTTAGCAATAGACAAAAGGTGTGTTGATCAATCACCAATTTACCTTACAAAGAATTGAATGCGTGCATATTCCACTGGAGCCTATCGATTCCATCCTGCATATACTGGTACAAGTGGATTTTTCCTTTTTTCATCCAAGAATGACCTTCCACACATATCACACTCATAACCATGATTAAGGGTACATTACCCGAAACAATGTTATACCTCACATTACAGTGTAATCACTTTTTTTTTTAGATATGAGGAAAGAAAAATAAAAAGCATTAAAAAAAAGTTACTTCTTGCACCTATACTTGGTGTGCTTTTCCTTTATACACAATTAATTCTCTGATGAACATTAACTTAAACACAAAATTCCCATTTTCATTAAATTTCAGCTCTGCCTACAAAATTTCAGTGATGTTCTCGTTAGCTCAGGTAAAAGTGTAATCAAGGATAAGACAGCTGATTTCATTTTGAAGATATGAGGAGAAAATCAACTTTTTTCTACTGTGTAATGAGCATTGACTAAATGCACACCGGTCATGCCTCTATAACAGCTGGAGGCTGCTGGGAGGAATAAAGTTTTTTCCTGCCTGTAGCCAGGCTTTCAATACAGTGGCCACACAGGTTAAGAACGCCATTAAACTGCTCATTAACCTGATATCTACAAGTTAATAGAATTTAGTGACATGACAGGTTTCCTTTAAAAAAGTGGTAGTGATTGAAATCATTGTCTTCTTCTGTTAACTAAGTTTATCTTCAGGGAATTGTGCGGTCATCATTGGTTTGCATCAAAAGTTCTTTACGTGCAATGACATTGCTACTTCTAACATTACCCCATAAACAACCATTTAGGAGATCAAGAATTTTAAAGAGACAGGTTCATTTGCTGTGATAAAAGCTTTAGGATACCCAAGAAAGTTCAGAAAGTGCCAATACCATCTCCTAAAGAAGTTTCAGTCACAGGATTACAGTTCAACACCAGTACAGAATGTGCTCAGGAATGGCATCAGGAAGGTGTGAATGGATCTGGTCTGGTGTCAAGAAGAGAGACAAAAATACACTTTGTTAGGCACCGGGATTCTCCCACTGCACAGGGTAGATCTCAAGTCTTGCCTGCATCTGCAGTCTCCCATCCAGCTTTGGCGGGTGCGGGTGTTGCTGAGCATAGATAGTAACATAGTAACATAGTAACATAGTTAGTAAGGCCGAAAAAAGACATTTGTCCATCCAGTTCAGCCTATATTCCATCATAATAAATCCCCAGATCTACGTCCTTCTACAGAACCTAATAATTGTATGATACAATATTGTTCTGCTCCAGGAAGACATCCAGGCCTCTCTTGAACCCCTCGACTGAGTTCGCCATCACCACCTCCTCAGGCAAGCAATTCCAGATTCTCACTGCCCTAACAGTAAAGAATCCTCTTCTATGTTGGTGGAAAAACCTTCTCTCCTCCAGACGCAAAGAATGCCCCCTTGTGCCCGTCACCTTCCTTGGTATAAACAGATCCTCAGCGAGATATTTGTATTGTCCCCTTATATACTTATGCATGGTTATTAGATCGCCCCTCCAGTCGTCTTTTTTCTAGACTAAATAATCCTAATTTTGCTAATCTATCTGGGTATTGTAGTTCTCCCATCCCCTTTATTAATTTTGTTGCCCTCCTTTGTACTCTCTCTAGTTCCATTATATCCTTCCTGAGCACCGGTGCCCAAAACTGGACACAGTACTCCATGTGCGGTCTAACTAGGGATTTGTACAGAGGCAGTATAATGCTCTCATCATGTGTATCCAGACCTCTTTTAATGCACCCCATGATCCTGTTTGCCTTGGCAGCTGCTGCCTGGCACTGGCTGCTCCAGGTAAGTTTATCATTAACTAGGATCCCCAAGTCCTTCTCCCTGTCAGATTTACCCAGTGGTTTCCCGTTCAGTGTGTAATGGTGATATTGATTCCTTCTTCCCATGTGTATAACCTTACATTTATCATTGTTAAACCTCATCTGCCACCTTTCAGCCCAAGTTTCCAACTTATCCAGATCCATCTGTAGCAGAATACTATCTTCTCTTGTATTAACTGCTTTACATAGTTTTGTATCATCTGCAAATATCGATATTTTACTGTGTAAACCTTCTACCAGATCATTAATGAATATGTTGAAGAGAACAGGTCCCAATACTGACCCCTGCGGTACCCCACTGGTCACAGCGACCCAGTTAGAGACTATACCATTTATAACCACCCTCTGCTTTCTATCACTAAGCCAGTTACTAACCCATTTACACACATTTTCCCCCAGACCAAGCATTCTCATTTTGTGTACCAACCTCTTGTGCGGCACGGTATCAAACGCTTTGGAAAAATCGAGATATACCACGTCCAATGACTCACCGTGGTCCAGCCTATAGCTTACCTCTTCATAAAAACTGATTAGATTGGTTTGACAGGAGCGATTTCTCATAAACCCATGTTGATATGGAGTTAAACAGTTATTCTCATTGAGATAATCCAGAATAACATCCTTCAGAAACCCTTCAAATATTTTACCAACAATAGAGGTTAGACTTACTGGCCTATAATTTCCAGGTTCACTTTTAGAGCCCTTTTTGAATATTGGCACCACATTTGCTATGCGCCAGTTCTGCGGAACAGACCCCGTTGCTATAGAGTCCCTAAAAATAAGAAATAATGGTTTATCTATTACATTACTTAGTTCTCTTAGTACTTGTGGGTGTATGCCATCCGGACCCGGAGATTTATCTATTTTAATCTTATTTAGCCGGTTTCGCACCTCTTCTTGTGTTAGATTGGTGACCCTTAATATAGGGTTTTCATTGTTTCTTGGGATTTCATCTAGCATTTCATTTTCCACCGTGAATACCGTGGAGAAGAAGGTGTTTAATATGTTAGCTTTTTCCTCGTCATCTACAACCATTCTTTCCTCACTATTTTTTAAGGGGCCTACATTTTCAGTTTTTATTCTTTTACTATTGATATAGTTGAAGAACAGTTTGGGATTAGTTTTACTCTCCTTAGCAATGTGCTTCTCTGTTTCCTTTTTGGCAGCTTTAATTAGTTTTTTAGATAAAGTATTTTTCTCCCTATAGTTTTTTAGAGCTTCAATGGTGCCATCCTGCTTTAGTAGTGCAAATGCTTTCTTTTTACTGTTAATTGCCTGTCTTACTTCTTTGTTTAGCCACATTGGGTTTTTCCTATTTCTAGTCCTTTTATTCCCACAAGGTATAAACCGCTTACAGTGCCTATTTAGGATGTTCTTAAACATTTTCCATTTATTATCTGTATTCTTATTTCTGAGGATATTCTCCCAGTCTACCTGATTAAGGGCATCTCTAAGCTGGTCAAACTTTGCCTTCCTAAAGTTCAGTGCTTTTGTGACTCCCTGACAAGTCCCCTAGTGAAAGACAGGTGAAACTGTACAATATTGTGGTCGCTATTTCCTAGATGCCCGACCACCTGCAGATTTGTTATTCTGTCAGGTCTATTAGATAGTATTAGGTCTAAAAGTGCTGCTCCTCTGGTTGGATTCTGCACCAATTGTGAAAGATAATTTTTCTTGGTTATTAGCAGAAACCTGTTGCCTTTATGGGTTTCACAGGTTTCTGTTTCCCAGTTAATATCCGGGTAGTTAAAGTCCCCCATAACCAGGACCTCATTATGGGTTGCAGCTTCATCTACCTTCTTTAGAAGTAGACTTTCCATGGTCCCGAAGTAGATGTCGGTCCCAGCGTCTTGCTCAAGCTCGTACTATTTGTCTGGTTACTGCTGGCTCTTCAGCCAAGCCTATGGTAACAAGTGGTAGGCAGAGAAAAGCAAACGCTCTGGAGACTAAGTCCAGAAATCACCCTACTGAGCATGCGCGTGATGAGGCGATGTCTCATTAGTGATCGGTCGTCAGCTGCTCTGGTGATGTGGCAGCTCTGAATTGGTCCTCGGGCAAGGTCTTGTCCATTTGGAAAGGCTCTTAGAGGCGCATGCAGGTGCACTAGTATCAACCTCTTTCCATGTGAGAATGAGACATCACAACAGTGTTGTTTTTGTGTGCATATGCTTAGGGTCGGCAGTAAGCCATTAGAATTCCAGCACCTCCGCAAAGGAGTTTGTTTGTATGGATTCAGGGCTGGCATCTAGCCATTAGAATTCCAAAAAATATAGAAAAAACAGCACAGTTAAGAGGTAGGGTGCAGACGCCTCACAGGTATATACCATTCCTAGTAAATACTTTTCCAAAAAAGTTGAGACAGCACACCAAATCCAAAGTTATAAAGTGCTTTTTAATAGCCCATGTGGCGTCGTTTCGGTACCCTGAGAAAGGTCTGTACCCAGGACAGAAATGTCACCACATGGACTATTAAAAAGCACTTTATAACTTTGGTATTTGGTGTGCTGCCTCAACCTTTTTGGAAATTAGAAATCCAGCTAGAGGAGTTGGTTGAGTGCTGTTGCTGACTGTTTGACCACTGTTTGCTACTTGCCCCATTAGTGGGCTTCGATCCCCTGTGAGGTTAACAGGGATTGCGTCTAGCATCATATATTCTTTGTTACTGTGTGCGAGTGACACAGCTCTATTGCAGAGCATCTGCTTCGTTACTGTTTGCGAGTGACACAGCTATATTGCAGAGCATCTGCTTCGTTACTGTGTGTGAGTGACACAGCTCTATAGCAGAGCATCTATTCTGTTTCTGTGAGCGACTGACACAACTTTGTCTACTGTTCACTGAGTGACGTGTAACTCAGTGTGAGCTAGGAATCGCTCGCTATGTGTTCCGCCATTGTTCACATTAGCTGCAATTTTACATCTCTACACGGTGGACCTGGGTTGCGATTGCACTTCTTTATTAAATTTAATTAGTGAAATCCTCCCACCTTAACACACTTATATCCAAGAAAGTATCAATGATGGACTGACATTCTGCTGGAAGAACTAAAGAGGATTAGAGTGTCATGTCTCCTTCATGTTGTTTGAGACAGCTAGAAGAATGATTGCTTGAAGAAAAGGTGTGCACTACCTTGAGTCCTGTATCATATCAACAGTAATGTGTTGTGTAACTTTTCATCCAAATCAGTAGGTTCACTCATAATTTTTTCCAAAGAATAGTATACTGAATAAAGAATGATATCTAAATGTCCTTCAAGAGCAACTTCTTCCAACGATGAAGGAACAACAATGCTTTTTTCCAGCATAATTGATCATCATGCCACAAGGTTAAAGTGATAACTCAGTGGCTCAGTGAACAATGCAGAAATATTGAATCCATAGCCAGGAAACGCTCGAGATCTCAAAGCCACTGATAACTTGAGGTCAATCCACCAAAAGTGAGTTAATAAACAAAATCACTGAAATTGTGATAAAATTCTAGGCACCGATTAGACAAGAATGGGTTGTCATAATTCAGGATATGGCCCAGAAGTTGATATCTAGCTGTCAGGGCAAAGTACAGAAGTTTTAAAAATAAGGGTCTACAATTTAAATATTATTTGTATAAACTTGATGTATTTGTGCATAAGAGCCTAAACATTTATGAAAGGGGGTGTGGCCTGAATCCCAAGCTGAGCAGACTTGTTCTGTAAGGCTGTGTGCACACGTTGCAGATTTTTCACATTTTTTTGTTTTTTTTTCATTATAAAAGCACGAAAAAACACATACATTATACATCCCATCATTTAGAATGCATTCCACAATTTTTGTGCACATGATGCGCTTTTTTCCGCGAAAAAAACGCATTGCGGTAAAAAACGCAGCATGTTCATTAATTTTGCAGATTTTTTGCGGATTTCCCATTATATTATTGCATTGGGAACCTCCGGAAAAATCTGCAAAAAAAACGCACTAAAAACGCGGTAAAAATGCGAAAAATGTGAGAAAAACGCATTCGGATTTCTTGCAGAAAATGTCCAGTTTTGCTCAGGAAATTTCTGCAAGAAATCCTGAACGTGTGCACATAGCCTGAAATCCCTAAAAAGAAAATAATTCTCTCCACCTGAGCTCACAAAGGCTTCCTAATCCTTAATGCACTCGAAGCTTGCAGATCCCGCCGGCACTGGACACCAGAGGATATCGGAAACGCTGCAGAGGAGAGGCACCATTGTTGCGCCTGCTCCCCCTCAATCCTTGGAGGAGGTTGACCTGACTACCAGTGGGGACCAAATCACAACTGCAGTGCAGACACGAGAGGTACAGGGGGAGACCGAGATATGGAATGGAGGATGTCCGGCGAGTGTGGGAGCGCCAGCTGGGCTGGGAAGAGGACGCCTGTCACAGCTGCAGCAGCGATATTGTTTTGCTGAAGACGGTTCCAGGACACCGGAGCCGCTGAGGCTTGAGCAGTGCTTATTGTTGTGCTTAGGGTTGAGCGAAACGGGTCAAACATTTTCAAAAGTCGCCGACTTTTGGCGAAGTCGAGTTTCATGAAACCCGATCCGACCCCTGTGCGTGGTCGGCCATGCGGTACGCGACTTTCGCGCCAAAGTCGCGTTTCAATGACGCGAAAAGCGCCATTTCTCAGCCAATGAAGGTAAACGCAGAGTGTGGGCAGCGTGATGACATAGGTCCTGGTCCCCACCATCTTAGAGAAGGGCATTGCAGTGATTGGCTTGCTGTCTGCGGCGTCACAGGGGCTATAAAGGGGAGTTCCCGCCGACCGCCATGTTACTGCTGCTGATCTGAGCTTAGGGAGAGGTTGCTGCCGCTTCGTCAGAAGCAGGGATAGCGTTAGGCAGGGTCCATTAACCACAAAACCGCTTGTGCTGTAGCGATTTCCACTGCCCAACACCACCTTCGGTGTGCAGGGACAGTGGAAGCTCCTTTTTTTTTTTTTTTTTCCTCAGCGCTGTAGCTCATTGGGCTGCCCTAGAAGGCTCCCTGATAGCTGCATTGCTGTGTGTACGCCGCTGTGCAAACCAACTGCTTTTTTCAAAGCACAAATCCTCTTGTTCCTTCCTTTCTGCACAGCTATCTTGTTTGTTTGTCCACACTTTTTATTTAATTTGTGCATCAGTCCACTCCTTATTGCTGCCTGCCATACCTGGCTGAGATTACTGCAGGGAGATAGTAATTGAAGGACAGTTCCTTTTTTTTTTTTTTTTGTGGGAGATTAAGATTGACATTTCTGCTAGAGTGGCATCTCTGTCTGTGTCATCTCTCACTCAGTGGGCCATAGAAAGCCTATTTATTTTTTTGCTTGATTTGGGTTCCAAAATCTAGCAGAAAAAATCACAACATCAATCAGTGGGAGAAAAATATTGGCCTCAGGGCTTGTGTGCCACTCCTGACTCCTGTGTGTGCCATCTCTCACTCAGTGGGCCATAGAAAGCCTATTAATTTTTTTGCTTGATTTGGGTTATAAATTCTACCTGAAAAAATCAATAAATCAATCAGTGGGAGATTAATATTGGCCTTTGGGCTTGTGTGCCAGTCCTAAGCGTGCCATCTCTCTCTCTCTCAGATAGTGGGCCATAGAAAGCCTATTTTTTTATTATTTTATTGGGTTTATAAATTTTCCCTGGAAAAAAAAAAAAAGTGGGAGATTAATATTGGCCTCTGGGCTTGTGTGCCAGTCCTGAGCGTGCCATCTCTCTCACAAATAGTGGGCCATAGAAAGCCTATTTATTTTTTTGGTTGATTTGGGTTCATAATTCTACCTGAAAAAATCAATCAATCAATCAGTGGGAGATTAATATTGGCCTTTGGGCTTGTGTGCCAGTCCTAAGCGTGCCATCTCTCTCTCTCAGATAGTGGGCCATAGAAAGCCTATTTATTATTATTTTTTTTATTGGGTTTATAAATTTTCCCTGGAAAAAAAAAAAAAGTGGGAGATTAATATTGGCCTCTGGGCTTGTGTGCCAGTCCTGAGCGTGCCATCTCTCTCACAAATAGTGGGCCATAGAAAGCCTATTTATTTTTTGGGTTGATTTGGGTTCCTAATTCTACCTGAAAAAATCAATCAATCAATCAGTGGGAGAAAAATATTGGCCTCAGGGCTTGTGTGCCACTCCTTACTCCTGTGTGTGCCATCTCTCACTCAGTGGGCCATAGAAAGCCTATTAATTTTTTGGCATGATTTGGGTTCCAAAATCTACCTGAAAAAAATCACTAAATCAATCAGTGGGAGATTAATATTGGCCTCTGGTCTTGTGTGCCACTCCTGACTCCTGTGTGCGTCATCTGTCACTCAGTGGGCCCTAGAAAGCCTATTTTTTGTTTTATTTGTTTTCTAAATTCTCCCTGAAACAATCATTTTATTTTCTTTGGTTTCTAAATTATTCCTGAAAAAAATCTTTTTTTTTGTATTTTTTTTTCTCTCAAGTCTCCCTGAAAAAAAAAAAAAAAAAAAATCTGTGGGAGATTCATATTGCCCCTTCTGCTTGTGTGCCAGTCTTGACTCCTGGGTGTGCCATCTCTCTCTCTCTCCCCAATTGTGGGCCATAGAAAGCCTATTAATTTTTTTGCTTGATTTGGGTTCCAAAATCTACCTGAAAAAAATCACTAAATCAATCAGTGGGAGATTAATATTGGCCTCTGGGCTTGTGTGCCACTCCTGACTCCTGTGTGCGTCATCTGTCACTCAGTGGGCCCTAGAAAGCCTATTTTTTGTTTTATTTGTTTTCTAAATTCTCCCTGAAACAATCATTTTATTTTCTTTGGTTTCTAAATTATTCCTGAAAAAAATCATTTTTTTTGTATTTTTTTTTCTCTCAAGTCTCCCTGAAAAAAAAAAAAAAAAAAATCTGTGGGAGATTCATATTGCCCCTTCTGCTTGTGTGCCAGTCTTGACTCCTGGGTGTGCCATCTCTCTCTCTCTCCCCAATTGTGGGCCATAGAAAGCCTATTAATTTTTTTGCTTGATTTGGGTTCCAAAATCTACCTGAAAAAAATCACTAAATCAATCAGTGGGAGATTAATATTGGCCTCTGGGCTTGTGTGCCACTCCTGACTCCTGTGTGCGTCATCTGTCACTCAGTGGGCCCTAGAAAGCCTATTTTTTGTTTTATTTGTTTTCTAAATTCTCCCTGAAACAATCATTTTATTTTCTTTGGTTTCTAAATTATTCCTGAAAAAAATCATTTTTTTTGTATTTTTTTTTCTCTCAAGTCTCCCTGCAAAAAAAAAAAAAAAAAAAAAATCTGTGGGAGATTCATATTGCCCCTTCTGCTTGTGTGCCAGTCTTGACTCCTGGGTGTGCCATCTCTCTCTCTCTCCCCAATTGTGGGCCATAGAAAGCCTATTAATTTTTTTGCTTGATTTGGGTTCCAAAATCTACCTGAAAAAAATCACTAAATCAATCAGTGGGAGATTAATATTGGCCTCTGGGCTTGTGTGCCACTCCTGACTCCTGTGTGCGTCATCTGTCACTCAGTGGGCCCTAGAAAGCCTATTTTTTGTTTTATTTGTTTTCTAAATTCTCCCTGAAACAATCATTTTATTTTCTTTGGTTTCTAATTTATTCCTGAAAAAAATCATTTTTTTTGTATTTTTTTTTCTCTCAAGTCTCCCTGAAAAAAAAAAAAAAAAAAAAAAATCTGTGGGAGATTCATATTGCCCCTTCTGCTTGTGTGCCAGTCTTGACTCCTGGGTGTGCCATCTCTCTCTCTCTCCCCAATTGTGGGCCATAGAAAGCCTATTAATTTTTTTGCTTGATTTGGGTTCCAAAATCTACCAAAAAAAATAACTAAATCAATCGGTGGGAGATTAATATTGGCCTCTGGGCTTGTGTGCCACTCCTGACTCCTGTGTGCGTCATCTGTCACTCAGTGGGCCCTAGAAAGCCTATTTTTTGTTTTATTTGTTTTCTAAATTCTCCCTGAAACAATCATTTTATTTTCTTTGGTTTCTAAATTATTCCTGAAAAAAATCATTTTTTTTGTATTTTTTTTTCTCTCAAGTCTCCCTGAAAAAAAAAAAAAAAAAATCTGTGGGAGATTCATATTGCCCCTTCTGCTTGTGTGCCAGTCTTGACTCCTGGGTGTGCCATCTCTCTCTCTCTCCCCAATTGTGGGCCATAGAAAGCCTATTAATTTTTTTGCTTGATTTGGGTTCCAAAATCTACCTGAAAAAAATCACTAAATCAATCAGTGGGAGATTAATATTGGCCTCTGGGCTTGTGTGCCACTCCTGACTCCTGTGTGCGTCATCTGTCACTCAGTGGGCCCTAGAAAGCCTATTTTTTGTTTTATTTGTTTTCTAAATTCTCCCTGAAACAATCATTTTATTTTCTTTGGTTTCTAAATTATTCCTGAAAAAAATCATTTTTTTTGTATTTTTTTTTCTCTCAAGTCTCCCTGAAAAAAAAAAAAAAAAAAAAAATCTGTGGGAGATTCATATTGCCCCTTCTGCTTGTGTGCCAGTCTTGACTCCTGGGTGTGCCATCTCTCTCTCTCTCCCCAATTGTGGGCCATAGAAAGCCTATTAATTTTTTTGCTTGATTTGGGTTCCAAAATCTACCAAAAAAAATAACTAAATCAATCGGTGGGAGATTAATATTGGCCTCTGGGCTTGTGTGCCACTCCTGACTCCTGTGTGCGTCCTCTCTCACTCAGTGGGCCCTACAAAGCCTTTTTTTTTTTTTTTTCCTAAATTCTCCCTGAAACAATCATTTCATTTTATTTGTTTTAAAAATTCTTCTGTAAAAAATAATTTTTTTTTAAATTTTTTTTTTTCTGAAGTCTCTCTTTTAAAAAAAACAAACACAAATCAGTGGGAGATAAATATTTACATTTGCGCTTCAGTGACAGTCCTGCGTGTGTGCCATCTCATTTGTTGCCAACAACAACAGAGTGTGTAACATTGTGGCTGATTTTCGTTGTGGTCTCACCCACCTGTAAAGGGGTAGCTAAATCATACTGAAGTTATAGCTCACCGTGTAAGTTGTGTGACAGCAACAAATACCGTTCGTTTGTTAACGTTTTTAAAACAATGAGGAAGTCTGGTGGAAGAGGTCGTGGCCGGGGGCGTTCATTGTCAGCTGGTAATGAGGGTAGTGGTAGTGGTGGAGCATCAGCTGGTCGTGGGAAAAAAAATATTGCACCTAAGTCTGGAGCTGTGGAGCCAGGTTCGTCGTCTGGCTACACAAGGCCTCGAACGCTCCCTTTTCTGGGAGTAGGAAAACCGCTTTTAAAGCCGGAGCAGCAAGAGCAAGTTTTGGCTTATCTTGCTGACTCAGCCTCTAGCTCTTTTGCCTCCTCTCGTGAAACTGGTAAATGTCAAAGCAGCGCGTCGTTAGTGGATGTTCACGGTCAGGGACAAGTCGCTTCCTTGTCCTCTTCAGCAAAAACAACAACAGAGAAGAATGCAGCAGGCGACACAACGGGTTACTCCATGGAGCTCTTTACACATACCGTCCCTGGCTTAGAAAGTGAAGCAGTTAACAGTCCATGCCCATTACAAGTTGAATCTGACATGGAGTGCACTGATGCACAGCCACAGCCAGACTACTATCCTGGTCCTTTGACTCAGACCACAACATTGCCATCGCAGGGTGCTGATCAAGAATCAGACCCTGATGAGACTATGTTGCCCCATCACGAACGCTATACCACCGACCGCCACGGTGACACAGACGAAGTTGCACACGGGCTACAAGAAGAGGTAATAGATGACCCAGTTCTTGACCCCGATTGGCAGCCATTGGGGGAACAGGGTGCAGGCGGCAGCAGTTCTGAAGCGGAGGAGGAGGGGCCGCAGCAGGCATCAACATCGCAACAGGTTCCATCTGCCGGGCCCGTATCTTGCCCAAAACGCGTGGCAAAGCTAAAACCTGTTGGAGGACAGCGTGGCCATCCGGTTAAAGCTCAGTCTGCAATGCCTGAAAAGGTATCCGATGCTAGAAAGAGTGCAGTCTGGCATTTTTTTAAACAACATCCAATTGATCAGCGCAAAGTCATCTGTCAAAAATGTTCAACTACCTTAAGCAGAGGACAGAATCTGAAAAGTCTCAATACAAGTTGCATGCATAGACATTTAACCACCATGCATTTGCAAGCCTGGACTAACTACCAAACGTCCCTTAAGGTTGTAGCACCCTCGGCCAATGAAGCTAGTCAGCAACGCAACATCCCTTCCGGCAGTGTAGGGCCACCATTTTCCGCACCACCTGCAGTATCTGTGCAGGTTTCTTTGCCAGGCCAAAGCCGTCAGGGTCAGGGAATCACCAGTTTCGTAGTAGGAAACACTGCATCTAGGGCACCGGTGGCAACAATACCATCTCCCACCGTCTCTCAGTCTGCCATGTCCACCGGCACCCCCGCTAGTTCCACGATCTCCAGCTCTCCAGTCCAGCTCACCCTACATGAGACTATGGTTAGAAAAAGGAAGTACTTAGCCTCGCATCCGCGTACACAGGGTTTGAACGCACACATAGCTAGACTAATCTCGTTAGAGATGATGCCCTACCGGTTAGTTGAAAGCGAAGCTTTCAAAGCCCTGATGGACTACGCTGTACCACGCTACGAGCTACCCAGTCGACACTTTTTTTCCAGAAAAGCCATCCCAGCCCTCCACCAGCATGTTAAAGAGCGCATCGTCCATGCACTCAGGCAATCTGTGAGCACAAAGGTGCACCTGACAACAGATGCATGGACCAGTAGGCATGGCCAGGGACGTTACGTGTCCATCACGGCACACTGGTTAAATGTGGTGGATGCAGGGTCCACAGGGGACAGCAAGTTTGGGACAGTTCTGCCTAGCCCACGGTCTAGGAAACAATTGGCTGTAGCCGTTCGCACCCCCTCCTCCTCCTCTTCGTCCTCCTGCAGAAGCGAGAGCTCGTCCACAGACCGCAGTCGCACAACCACTCCATCCGCAGCTGCCACTGTTGCACACCAGGTCTCCCATTATGGGGCAGCTACTGGCAAACGTCAGCAGGCTGTATTGGCTATGAAGTGTTTGGGCGACAACAGACACACCGCGGAAGTTCTGTCCGAGTTCTTGCAGAAAGAAACGCAGTCGTGGCTGGGCACTGTAGATCTTGAGGCAGGCAAGGTAGTGAGTGATAACGGAAGGAATTTCATGGCTGCCATCTCCCTTTCCCAACTGAAACACATTCCTTGCCTGGCTCACACCTTAAACCTGGTGGTGCAGTGCTTCCTGAAAAGTTATCCGGGGTTATCCGACCTGCTCCTCAAAGTGCGTGGACTTTGCTCACATATCCGCCGTTCGCCCGTACACTCCAGCCGTATGCAGACCTATCAGCGTTCTTTGAACCTTCCCCAGCATCGCCTAATCATAGACGTTGCAACAAGGTGGAACGCAACACTGCACATGCTTCAGAGACTGTGTGAACAGAGGCGGGCTGTTATGTTTTTGTGGGAGGATACACATACACGGGCAGGCAGTAGGATGGCAGACATGGAGTTGTCAGGTGTGCAGTGGTCGAAGATTCAAGACATGTGTCAAGTCCTTCAGTGTTTTGAGGAATGCACACGGCTGGTTAGTGCAGACAGCGCCATAATAAGCATGAGCATCCCCCTAATGCGTCTGCTGATGCAAAGTTTGACGCACATAAAGGATCAGGCGTCTGCAGCTGAGGAAGAGGAAAGCCTTGATGACAGTCAGCCATTGTCTGGCCAGGGCAGTGTACAGGACGAGGTAGCGGGCGAAGAGGAGGAGGAGGACGAGGAGGATGATGGGGATGATTATATTTTTAATGAGGAAGCTTTTCCGGGGCCACTGGAAATTGGTGGCGCGGCAAGGCCGGGTTCTGGTTTTTTGAGGGACACAAGTGACGTGGATTTGCCTGAAACTGCCCCTCAACCAAGCACAACCGCAGATTTGAGAACTGGAACTTTGGCCCACATGGCGGATTATGCCTTACGTATCCTCAAAAGGGACACACGCATAACTAAAATGATGAATGATGACGATTACTGGTTGGCCTGCCTCCTTGATCCTCGCTATAAAGGCAAATTGCAAAATATAATGCCACATGAGAACTTGGAACTAATATTAGCAACCAAACAATCAACTCTTGTTGACCGTTTGCTTCTGGCATTCCCTGCACACAGCGCCCGTGATCGTTCTCACACGAGCTGCAGGGGCCAGCAGACCAGAGGAGTTAGAGGGGCAGAAATCAGAAGTGGCGTTGGCCAGAGGGGTTTTCTGACCAGGTTGTGGAGTGATTTTGCTATGACCGCAGACAGGACAGGTACTGCAGCATCAATTCAAAGTGACAGGAGACAACATTTGTCCAGTATGGTTACAAACTATTTTTCATCCCTTATCGATGTTCTCCCTCAACCGTCATTCCCATTTGATTACTGGGCATCAAAATTAGACACCTGGCCAGAATTGGCAGAATATGCATTGCAGGAGCTTGCTTGCCCGGCAGCTAGTGTCCTATCAGAAAGAGTATTCAGTGCTGCAGGTTCAATACTAACAGAAAAAAGGACTCGTCTGGCTACCCAAAATGTAGATGATCTAACCTTCATTAAAATGAACCACAACTGGATTTCGAAATCTTTTGCCCCACCTTGCCCGGCTGACACCTAGCTTTCCTATGAAAAGGTCTTGCCTGTGGACTTTTCTGAATGCCTTTTCCAATCTCGTAATTTTCAGCACCTGATTGTCCAGCATACGACATGTTTACACCTCACTAAATGGCCAAACTCCCCACACGGGGCCGTGGTATCGACACTTGGCGACAGCACCCGTGAGAGTGCAGTTTGTCTGAAGAGGTGGGTGAGCCCGCTTTTGGTCGACGGCACTGCCACTGGGTCCCTCCTAGTACAATAAAGTGTCTCTGGCGGTGGTGGTGCGCACCCAACGTCAGACACACCGTTGTAATATGAGGGGCCCTGGGTCTGTACCGCCGGCCACAAGACAGTTTCCCCCCACCCCAGCTCAAACAGTGCTCTACCACTTGCAAAATTATCTCACAGCTCCACCAATGTTTAGTCTATGCGCTGACATCCTTCAATGCCTGCCACTGACAATACCATTGTATTGACATTTTTGTTATGTTAGGCCTTCGATGCCTGTCTGTGGTCACTCCTTCCACTAGGCCTCCACTGACCACACCACTGCTGCCCGTGTACCCCTGGAACCAATTTAAAATTGCCTACAGCCATGTGTTATTATTTTAGGCCTTCGATGCCTGTCTGCGGTCACTCCTTCCACTAGGCCTCCACTGACCACACCACTGCTGCCCGTGTACCCCTGGAACCAATTTAAAATTGCCTACAGCCATGTGTTATTATTTTAGGCCTTCGATGCCTGTCTGCGGTCACTCCTTCCACTAGGCCTCCACTGACCACACCACTGCTGTCCGTGTACCCCTGGAACCAATTTAAAATTGCCTACAGCCATGTGTTATTATTTTAGGCCTTCGATGCCTGTCTGCGGTCACTCCTTCCACTAGGCCTCCACTGACCACACCACTGCTGCCCGTGTACCCCTGGAACCAATTTAAAATTGCCTACAGCCAGCCCAATTTTTTTATTTTAGGCCTTCGATGCCTGTCTGCGGTCCATTCTTTCAACTACTACTACACTGACCAGGTCACTGCTGCCCGTGTACCCCTGGAACCAATTTAAAATTGCCTACAGCCATGTGTTATTATTTTATGCCTTCGATGCCTGTCTGCGGTCACTCCTTCCACTAGGCCTCCACTGACCACACCACTGCTGTCCGTGTACCCCTGGAACCAATTTAAAATTGCCTACAGCCATGTGTTATTATTTTAGGCCTTCGATGCCTGTCTGCGGTCACTCCTTCCACTAGGCCTCCACTGACCACACCACTGCTGCCCGTGTACCCCTGGAACCAATTTAAAATTGCCTACAGCCATGTGTTATTATTTTAGGCCTTCGATGCCTGTCTGCGGTCACTCCTTCCACTAGGCCTCCACTGACCACATCACTGCTGCCCGTGTACCCCTGGAACCAATTTAAAATTGCCTACAGCCAGCCCAATTTTTTTATTTTAGGCCTTCGATGCCTGTCTGCGGTCCATTCTTTCAACTACTACTACACTGACCAGGTCACTGCTGCCCGTGTACCCCTGGAACCAATTTAAAATTGCCTACAGCCATGTGTTATTATTTTAGGCCTTCGATGCCTGTCTGCGGTCACTCCTTCCACTAGGCCTCCACTGACCACACCACTGCTGCCCGTGTACCCCTGGAACCAATTTAAAATTGCCTACAGCCAGCCCAATTTTTTTATTTTAGGCCTTCGATGCCTGTCTGCGGTCCATTCTTTCAACTACTACTACACTGACCAGGTCACTGCTGCCCGTGTACCCCTGGAACCAATTTAAAATTGCCTACAGCCATGTGTTATTATTTTAGGCCTTCGATGCCTGTCTGCGGTCACTCCTTCCACTAGGCCTCCACTGACCACACCACTGCTGCCCGTGTACCCCTGGAACCAATTTAAAATTGCCTACAGCCATGTGTTATTATTTTAGGCCTTCGATGCCTGTCTGCGGTCACTCCTTCCACTAGGCCTCCACTGACCACACCACTGCTGCCCGTGTACCCCTGGAACCAATTTAAAATTGCCTACAGCCAGCCCAATTTTTTTATTTTAGGCCTTCGATGCCTGTCTGCGGTCCATTCTTTCAACTACTACTACACTGACCAGGTCACTGCTGCCCGTGTACCCCTGGAACCAATTTAAAATTGCCTACAGCCATGTGTTATTATTTTAGGCCTTCGATGCCTGTCTGCGGTCACTCCTTCCACTAGGCCTTCACTGACCACACCACTGCTGCCCGTGTACCCCTGGAACCAATTTAAAATTGACTACAGCCATGTGTTATTATTTTAGGCCTTCGATGCCTGTCTGCGGTCACTCCTTCCACTAGGCCTCCACTGACCACACCACTGCTGCCCGTGTACCCCTGGAACCAATTTAAAATTGCCTACAGCCATGTGTTATTATTTTAGGCCTTCGATGCCTGTCTGCGGTCACTCCTTCCACTAGGCCTCCACTGACCACATCACTGCTGCCCGTGTACCCCTGGAACCAATTTAAAATTGCCTACAGCCAGCCCAATTTTTTTATTTTAGGCCTTCGATGCCTGTCTGCGGTCCATTCTTTCAACTACTACTACACTGACCAGGGCACTGCTGCCCGTGTACCCCTGGAACCAACATCAGAAAATATAAAAATAAGTATTTTGCTTACAAAAAAGAAAATACTGGAGAGATATCAAATGCAGACATTTTAACATTAAAAACAAACACACAACTAAAATTTGGTACAGTACTAAAAATGGCCACCAGCTACAATTACTTTCTCCTGCAAGTAGTTAACTGAAAGGTTTTTTAAATTGAAAACACACATATGGCATCCACCGAGTGTTGTCCTGTCGCGTCTTCTTTATATTATTGCCGAGAAGATGCAAAACAATGAAAATAATAAAATCATTAATTACCAAAATAATAGAGAAAGTCAACACCACATTGCAAATAAACATTCATTCCAAATAAAGAAGCAGGGCGCGTCCGAGGGTGAGTATATACCTAATAAGAATATAATCACCCTCGGACGCGCAATGCTTATTTCCAACAGCCTTCCTTCTTAAGAATCAGCCCTTCCATGGTGTAGAGAGACGTTGTGTTACACTCCAAGGTGTTCCCCAGGTTGCCTTTCCTGAGCTTCGATCTTCCGGCTCTCGTTTAGTAGTTGTTGGAAACTACGCTGCATTAGGCCTTCAAATTGGGTATGGGGTGTAGAGAGAGGGTGTGTTACACTCCAAGGTGTTCCCCAGGTTGCCTTTCCTGAGCTTCGATCTTCCGGCTCTCGTTTAGTAGTTCTTGGAAACTACACTGCATTAGGCCTTCAAATTGGGTATGGGGTGTAGAGAGAGGGTGTGTTACACTCCAAGGTGTTCCCCAGGTTGCCTTTCCTGAGCTTCGATATTCCGGCTCTCGTTTAGTAGTTGTTGGAAACTACACTGCATTAGGCCTACAAATTGGGTATGGGGGAAACATTGGCGCATCTGCGGTCCCTCCTTCCTCTAGGCCTCCACTGACCTGTCTACTGCTGCCCGTGTTCCCCTGGAACCAATTTTAAATTGCCTACAGGCAGCCCAATTTATTATGTTAGGGCTTCGAAGCCTGTCTGCGGTCCCTCCTTCCACTTGGCCTCCACTGACCTGTCTACTGCTGCCCGTGTACCCCTTGAACCAACATCATAAAATAAAAAATAAAGTATTTTGCTTATAAAAAAGAAAATACTGGTGAGATATCAAATGCAGACATTTTAACATTAAAAACAAACACACAACTAAAATCTGGTACAGTACTAAAAATGGCCACCAGCTACAATTACTTTCTCCTGCAAGTAGTTAACTGAAAGGTTTTTTAAATTGAAAACACACATATGGCATCCACCGAGTGTTGTCCTGTCGCGTCTTCTTTATATTATTGCCGAGAAGATGCAAAACAATGAAAATAATAAAATCATTAATTACCAAAATAATAGAGAAAGTCAACACCACATTGCAAATAAACATTCATTCCAAATAAAGAAGCAGGGCGCGTCCGAGGGTGAGTATATACCTAATAAGAATATAATCACCCTCGGACGCGCAATGCTTATTTCCAACAGCCTTCCTTCCTAAGAATCAGCCCTTCCGTGGTGTAGAGAGACGTTGTGTTACACTCCAAGGTGTTCCCCAGGTTGCCTTTCCTGAGCTTCGATCTTCCGGCTCTTGTTTAGTAGTTGTTGGAAACTACGCTGCATTAGGCCTTCAAATTGGGTATGGGGTGTAGAGAGATGGTGTGTTCCACTCCAAGGTGTTCCCCAGGTTGCCTTTCCTGAGCTTCGATCTTCCGGCTCTCGTTTAGTAGTTCTTGGAAACTACACTGCATTAGGCCTTCAAATTGGGTATGGGGTGTAGAGAGAGGGTGTGTTACACTCCAAGGTGTTCCCCAGGTTGCCTTTCCTGAGCTTCGATCTTCCGGCTCTCGTTTAGTAGTTGTTGGAAACTACGCTGCATTAGGCCTTCAAATTGGGTATGGGGTGTAGCGAGAGGGTGTGTTACACTCCAAGGTGTTCCCCAGGTTGCCTTTCCTGAGCTTCGATCTTCCGGCTCTCGTTTAGTAGTTCTTGGAAACTACACTGCATTAGGCCTTCAAATTGGGTATGGGGTGTAGAAAGAGGGTGTGTTACACTCCAAGGTGTTCCCCAGGTTGCCTTTCCTGAGCTTAGATCTTCCGGCTCTCGTTTAGTAGTTCTTGGAAACTACACTGCATTAGGCCTACAAATTGGGTATGGGGTGGAGAGAGATGGTGTGTTACACTCCAAGGTGTTCCCCAGGTTTCCTTGCCATTGCTTCGGTCTTCCGACTCTCGTTTAGTAGTTGTAGAAAAGTACACTGCATTAGGCCTACAAAATGGGTATGGGGTGGAGAGAGATGGTGTGTTACACTCCAAGGTGTTCCCCAGGTTGCCTTTCCTGAGCTTCTATCTTCAGGCTCTCATTAAATTGTGGTTAAATGGAACAACTGCATTTGGCGTACTAGTTGGTTTGGGGCCTACTATCGGTGTCTGCCACTCCTTGCTGTTCTCCTGGTTTCCTGTCCTGAAATTCCATTTTCAGGCTCTCGTTAAGTAGTTGTTAATGTTAGACTGCATTTGGCCTACTAGTTGGGTTGGGGCCTACTATCGGTGTCTGCCACTCCTTGCTGTTCTCCTCCACTGAACAAAGCTGTGCCGCCTGTTTACTACGGTTGCCAATTTTGAACTGCATTTCGACTACTTACTGATTTGGCCCTACTCTCTGTGTCAGCCTCTCATTCCAGTTGTCCTCCACTGCAATGCCCCCTGGTTATTCCTGTGTTACCAATTTTGAACTGCATTTAGCCCACTTTATTCTTTGGGCCTATATCTGTGTTTCCACTTCATCGTGCCCATTGCCCAGCCAGTGATAGATGAGTCTGCTGGTACATTGACCCATAACGCAACATTCCCCGTGCATGCTACACAACAACATTGTGACCCTGCTGAAAGTCAGGTTGCTCTTCCCGCATACCATACCACCTTACACGGGGACAAAGAGGAAGGTGCAGATGAAAGTGCAGGTTCCTTCATCAGGTGGGGGGAGGAATACTAGTTGGCGACGTCACTGGCACAGGGCCTCTCATAGTACGCAAAAGTGTTGCTGCCGGTGGGAGGCGCCCCCGCCGTGCAAACACACCGCTGTACTTTGAGGGGCCCTGTGCCAGTGCCAATGCCAACAAGTGGGCCCCCCCTGCTTGCTCAGGATCACAGCACTTGCAAAGTTGAAATACTTACCTCTCCCTGCTCCACTGCCGTGACGTGGTCCAGATTTCCTGGGCCCACTAATTACTTGAACCAGCCCTACCCCACACAACTTTAGCCAAATGACCCCCAATTTCAAATGCCTTCCAATTATTATAAGGTAAATTACGCTTGACAAGCTTCATTAAGAAGAATGGATGGTTTTGACATTAAAATGGGCACTCTAGGTGTTTTCCTGGCCCCCACTCACTGCCGACTATGCTGCCCCATTGACTTGCATTGTGTTTCGTGTTTCGGTCGATCCCGACTTTACGTCATAATCGGCCGATTTCACTCGACCCGACTTTTGAGATAGTCGGGTTTCGCGAAACCCGGCTCGACTCTAAAAAGGTCAAGGTCGCTCAACTCTAGTTGTGCTCTCTTCTTTGCCATCCTCCCACGCAAAATGTCTTATTGTCCACCCTCATCTACTGTTGGAGGGTGCTTTGGAGACTATCTTTAGGAGCAGTCATAATGACACCCCTGGTTTATTTTTTGGCACCAATATCCCCATCTTAAAGGGGGAAAAGACAGTTACAAGGACATAATGATTTCCAAATAAGACTCATTTTAACAGACCAGAACAAACAAACATCTACTGTATAATTGTCTAAGGGTCACTTCCATCTGTCCTTCTTTCTTTCTTTCTTTCTGTCACGGTTATTCATTTGCTGATTGGTCTTGGCAGCTGCCTGTCATGGCTGCCGCGACCAATCAGCGACGGCCACAGTCCGGAAGAAAATGGCCGCTCCTTCCTCCCCGCAGTCAGTGCCCCGCATTGGCATACACCCCTCCGGTTAGCGCTCACACAGGGTTAATGGCAGCGTTGACTGCGGTGTAACACACTCAGTTAACACTGCTATTAACCCTGTGTGACCAACTTTTTACTATTCATGCGGCCTATGCAGCATGAATAGTAAAAAGATCTAATGTTAAAAATGATTAAAAAAATAAAAAATAGTTACATACTCACCCTCCGCATGACGTCCCGGTGACCGCTGCATGCATTGCAGTCTCACGAGATGATGACATACGGTCTCGCAAGACCGCTACGTCATCATCTCGTGAGACCGCAATGCAATCTTCAGACCGGAGCACGCGACAAGCATCGGGAACCGGCCGCTTTGATCCGGAGGCTCCAGGAGATGAGTATGTAACTATTTTTTATTTTAGTTCTTTTTTTTTAACAGGGATATGGTGCATACTACGTGACTGGCCAATATACTACATGACTGTGCTGTATACTACGTGACTGGGCAGTATACTACGTGGCTCTGTGCTCTATACTATATGGCTCTGTGCTGTATAGTACGTGGCTCTGTGCTGTATGCTATGTGGCTCTGTGATGTATACTACGTGGCTCTGTGCTGTATACTATGTGGCTCTGTGCTGTATACTATGTGGCTCTGTGCTGTATTCTATGTGGCTCTGTGCTGTATACTACGTGGCTCTGTGCTGTATACTACGTGACTGTGCTGTATACTACGTGGCTGGGCAATATACTATGTGGCTCTGTGCTGTATACTATGTGGCTCTGTGCTGTATACTACGTGGCTCTGTGCTGTATACTATGTGGCTCTGTGCTGTATTCTATGTGGCTCTGTGATGTATACTATGTGGCTCTGTGCTGTATACTACGTGGCTCTGTGCTGTATACTATGTGGCTCTGTGCTGTATACTACATGGCTCTATGTTGTATACTATGTGACTGTGCTGTATACTACATGGCTGGGCAATATACTATGTGGCTGGCCAATATACTATGTGACTGGGCAAGCTGGGCAATATACTACGTAGCTGGGCAATATACTATGTGACTGGGCAATACACTACGTGAACTACGTGGCTGGGCAATATACTACGTGGCTGGGCAATATACTACGTGGCTGCGCAATATACTACGTGGCTGGGCAATATACTACATGCCTGGGCAATATACTATGTGACTGGGCAAGCTGGGCAATATACTACGTGGCTGGGCAATATACTATGTGACTGGGCAATATACTATGTGGCTGGGCAATATACTACGTGGCTGGGCAATATACTACGTAGCTGGTCAATATACTACGTGGCTGGGCAATATACTACGTGGCTGAGCAATATACTACGTGGCTGAGCAATATACTACGTGGCTGGGCAATATACTACGTGGCTGGGCAATATACTACGTGGTTGGGCAATATACTACGTGGACATGCATATTCTAGAATACCCGATGCGTTAGAATCGGGCCACCATCTAGTAACCTATAAATATAATATAAATAACGCTGCATAACCAACATCTATAACTTGTTTTACACCCATCTGACTTAACTAAGACTCCTGCCCCCTTCTCCTTCTGTTCACTAAAGAATTACACTTTTTCTACTACTCAGTGGTGGAAAAGGTGTTAAAAGGCTATACTGTAGTTGTTTTGAAGAAGGAAATCAGTTTTTTTTAGATCTTATAGGGTCCCAGGCCACATCCCTACCTAAAAAGGAAATCTTTAAATTGAGGGGGAGTGTTTGTTGATGGAGGAGTAGGATATATGGAGTAGTCGTCCTCGTTCTGGATGTTCCCTCACAGGCGCATATAAGTGATCAATGTTCACTGGCTCATATGGGCAAATCCAGAAGATTCACTGGACAAACCACAGATTCAGAGTGTTTCCCAGACAATATGCATCGTTTTTTAAATACAAATAACCAAAACAGAAGTTCAAGGTCCAAAACGTCATCTAAGACTCCTGGAGAATTTTCATCATCGTATGATTCATCAGCTTCTTCTCCCCTCACAGAACAATAAATGAGGGAGAAGATGACAATGAAGTTACAGACAACATGAATATAAATTACCTTAGCAAATATATTAGAGCGCTTCCCACCAAAAAAGACACCTAGAGGCTTTTGCTTGCAGAATAGAAAACTCATGTAAAAAAGAAGTCCATGATCTGAAAACAGGATTCACTTCACGAGTAGAAGCTGTGGAGAAGTCTCAAGAAATCATCCTACAAGAGCTACAATCTCATAGAGATGTTATTACTAGCCATACTCTGAAACTGGAGGAAATTGCAACAGGAAGGGAAGACCTAGAAAACCGCAATAGACGGAAAATTATCAGAATTCTTGGCCTTCCTGAATCTATAAGTACCTCGGATTTAGAAACCACAATACAAAAGTTGTTCCTAGACATATTATGTGATGAAGAGGCGAGCTCAATAGACTTCAACTGTCTCCACAGGTCCCTTGGTCCCAAACCTTCATCAGAGTCAAGGCCTAGAGATGTCACATGTAGAGTGCATTACGATAAAGTCAAAGAAGCCATTATGTTCGCTCCAGGACAAAAAGGCACCATTAATTTCTGTGGATCTCAGATTCTAATACTCTCGGATCTGTCCAGACGTTATTGTATGTATTAATCATGGAACATTTGGCAGTTGCGTTGTGCACCCCCATCTGTAAAAGGATTAAAGATCTAATCAGAGGAACATAAACTAGTGCTTTTTGCTGACTATATACTCATGTATATCACTTCCCCTATCATTAGCTTGCCCAATATCATCTCAGAGCTGCAGAAATTTGGATCCTTAAGCAATTTTAAAGCTAACTCTCATAAATCTGAGATGCTGAATATTTCATTACAATCATCTCTGATTCATCAGCTAAGCTCCTCCTTCCCGTTTAAGTGGCACTCTGACTCTCTCACTTATCTGGGCATAAAGTTGACTGATAAGACATCACAATTATATGATGCTAATTATAAAATTGCTCTACATGCAGTGGAACTTGATCTAGAGAAATTGAATAAATTACATTTATCCTGGCTTGGAAGGATTAATACAATTAAAATGGGTCTCTTACCACGCCTTCTTTATTTTGTTCAAACCATCCCTTTACTCATCCCAGCTTCCTTTTTCTCTAGACTCAAGAGAGCAATAACAAGATTCGTGTGGTTCGGTAGACGTCCCCGCTTATCTTATTATCTATTAAGTAGATCGAAACAAGCAGGAGGGTTGGGTCTTCCAGATTTCACATTATACAACTATGCTTTACTCGGAACTTGTACTCTAGACTTATTCCACCATTAAAATAGCAAAAAATGGGTAGACCTGGAGATGAAGCTCTCTCAAAATAATCCTCTAGCGACTTTGTGGATAGGAGGGAGCACAGACGATCAGGGTGATGCCCTCCC
Source organism: Ranitomeya imitator (assembly GCF_032444005.1). NCBI lineage: Eukaryota > Metazoa > Chordata > Amphibia > Anura > Dendrobatidae > Ranitomeya > Ranitomeya imitator. The sequence goes on along the minus strand of NC_091284.1, from coordinate 733,649,863 downwards.
CTTTCTTACAAGTTTTCTTACAATTTGGTTCTGTTCATCAGACATGGCAACAAAAAACTCAATATATTATCCATACCAGGTCCCTTAACGCCAGTCTCTGATAACCCAGCCTTTCCTGCAGGATTAAATAAAACCATTTTCCTAAACAAAAATAAGGACAAATACCCAATTGTTATATTGATTATATAGATCATTCCAGAATAAAGATATTGCAAACTCTCTTTTCTGGAACTGAACCCCCAGTAGACTCATGGTTCTTTTATGAACAACTTAAAAGTTTCATTAGCACAGTATCTAAACAAACCAATATTTTTGGGCCGCTTAATTCTTTTGAGCTTGAGTGTCTGGGGATGGGGGGGGGGGGATTTTCTGCGGACCACACCATTACCTTTTTATACAAGTTATTTCAAGAGAATCAAATGACTTCACATGACCCTCCTATATTCTTCTAGAAGTGGGAGAGCGAACTAAATAAACCTATAATGTCTGGGGACGGGTCCAGGATTCTCCTTTTCATATTCAGATCCTCAATATTCTCAGTATTCCAGGAAAGAAGTTACAAGTTGTTAACTCGGTGGTACAGATGCCCATCCACTGTTCATTTTATGTTCCCCACAACGCCAGAGAGAAATTGGAGGTGTTGGAAGGAAAAGCACTCGTATTCACATATATGGTGGTCATGTCCACCTATTAAAAACTTATGGTCTGCTATTTTTGACCTACATAACAAATTGTCTCTTCACAAAATTCTGCCTACAATGGAAATGGCCTTACTATCTACATATGTGTAGATACTGTATATGTGACGTCTCCATCTCCAAATTTAAGAAAGGCTTACTTAGACATTTTTTAATAGCAACACGAAATTTAATTCCCAGTTACTGGAAACAAAGAAAGTTCCCTTCATGCTCTGATTTTGTTTCAGAACTCAATGATATCTTTAGAATGGAACAATTGATAGCTCAAAGTTGTGGAAATTCAGACAAGATATACAACACCTGGACAACTTGGATTGTGTTCAGAGAGACTGAGGAACTGACCACCTGGTTAAATGAAATGACTTAACAGATACGGACTAACTTAAGTTCTCTAATACTTATGTGATACTAATGTGATACTTTCGACTATGACTTGTGGTAATAACAACAGAAATCAGACATGTTGGTTGAGCAACCGGATCTTCCCCCCACCCTCTCCTCCTATACCCCTCTGCTACCACCCAATCTCTCTTTCTTCTTTACCCCTTCCTAAACTATCTTTTGTATGTTTTACACTCCTTGCCTTTTTTTCATTCTCTCTTTCTATTTTCCTGTAATAAACTATTTAAGGATTATTTACTTGTTCTTTGAACGACACAAACAACATATTTTTCTTTTCGAACGTGATGTTGCTGTTTTAGGATTTTCCTTTATTAATTTAATCTAATTATAAAAGCAAGTTATATAAATGACTAAGAAGCTGTGATAATCTGATATCAAGCATAATCCTACTATAAATAACACGTAATTAATTCTCATATATTTTTGACCACGTTATATGATTGTTATTTATAATGATTGAGCATGTTTTGTCTATCTGATTCAATAAACTTGATTTACACAAAAAAAAATAAGAAATGTTGATAACTGTGCTTCAGTAACCATAGAAACATCCGACTAAAAGATCTAAAATCAATGAAGCAGTATACTTTGTGAAAAACAAAATTTGTGTCAGTTTCAATTTTTTTCCCCAGGACTGTACTGCAATATTACAGAATTGCAGCGTTTTGTACAAGCTATCAAGTGATTGCAGGGCCAAGTCCCATATGGTGAACAATAAAAATAAAATAAAAAAAGAACAAAATAAAAATGTAAATACAAGTAAAAAAATAACGTAAAAAAACAAACATATTTGGTAGAGCTGGGAAAATGTATTTGCATAGGATTGAATTCTGCACGCTATTGCATTTTCCATTTTCACAATATATCTGGACTTTCATCAGCAATTAGGTTTAGGAAGTCTCTGTGCATCCACCTGGCACAGTCACAGAAACATAGTGACTTATGACGTGCCCTCTGACCTTGTGATGCACATTTTAGGTCTCGTCTACTGGTTCTCACTCTCCAATCCCATGCATCACATCATACTGTTCTGTTTCTACAGTATTGACTATTCCTCTGTTCTACAGTATATTAGTATTTCAATAATTTACCGTAACGTGGGCATTAGGAGCTGATTCATCAAAGTTTTTAGTCTCAAAAGCATCAAAATGTTTGCTGAACATGGAGTTGCACAAATAATTTGAGACTTTTGGCATTTTCACAACACTCCGGATTAAACTTGCCAAAATGGGAAGAATGGGAGAGAGCTGGGACGGGGGTATGGCCAAGCCACTCTGCCAAATTCATCAAATGTGATGGCATTTTTTTACGCCAGAAATGCTACTCCAGCTATTGACCCAGCGCACAGAGGTGCACATTACTTACTAGAGGAACCAACTTAATTAAGTTGCATGTGCTACACCAGTCTTGATGAATTGTACTCATAGTTTTTCTAGTGTTTACCTAGGTCTTCATGGATAAATTTTAGCCCATAACGTTCTTTTAGAAAGAGATGATTCTCTCCTCTTGAAGATCCAATTTATCTATTGTCTTCCTAGACTTATATATTTTGACATCCATAGTACACAGATCCTGAGTTCTTTGAAACCGTATTCTTGTTTTCATCTTTCAAAGAGGAAAAAAATGTGAAGAAATAAAGCGCAATAGAGTCTTATCTGGTGACAATGGAGTGTCAAATAAGGGAAATGGACTCACCTTATTAGGTTGCTAAAAGCAACATATAACGGGCATGTGTACAGCTACTGCACAGATACCAGTCAGATAGTAGACCAAGGTAATGAGTGGAGGCTGGAGATATGACTCACAGTTACAGTTACAACAGTTACAACTCTACAGTTTCACTAGGTTTGTCCTGATGAAGAGGTCCTGTGTGACCTTGAAACGGGTTGACTTTTAAACTTGTTTAATAAATGTCATCAATTTGATCTATAAGCTGTCATCAGCAATGCATGAGTGATACTTCAAGCCTCCTCTTGTTTTCTACTTTTGTACATTTTGCTTGGACATTCTGGTCTGGGTAATTTGAAAGTGTTTTGAAAATTCCGCCAATTGTTGATCATCTAGTGGACAATTAAATAATTGACGTCCATTTGTTTTACAATGTTGTCAAAACCGTCCTCAAACTCGGAGTCATCTATAGCCTTCCTTTTGAAGGCCTCAGAAAGCTCTTTAAATCCACCCTGGGTGATAACACACGGTTCAGCAAAAAAAAAAGAGCAAATCAAACTGGTAGTGTAAGTTCACATTGGTTCGCTATGGAGAATTTTCATCTGCTGCTGATTACTATTTTGCCAAGAAGCTGATTTTTTTTAAAAAGAAAGAAAACCTAATACATTTATTTTAGCAACTTCCTTGCACTTTTTCTACATTGGAAGCCAAAATGCAAAGGGGAGATTGCAAAGGCAGGTATACTGTTTAATAAAAATACATGAATGGTTTTTGCTACAGGAAAATCAACAACACTTAGATCTGATTGCAAATAGCTTTACTCAAATGAAATCAATAAAGAAAATCTGCACCCAATCAGTGCTTAATCTCCTACATAAATTTACATGCTAAGGAATTGATAATTATAATCTGCAATATGGGTCAGTTTGCATGAGAAAATTTGCATAGGAACTGTTAGAAAGCGTCTGATCTAAACACTTAATTCTAATTTCTAATTAAGGTAGTGATAAATATCATTTTTTTGGGGGGGAATATTGCCATCTGGGCCAACACTGACACGCCGTTTTTCACCAAATTGTGTGCCCCTCTTAATGAATTTGTACATCTCAGCTGCCCTATGTGACCTTACACTTTATTTGTCTTTTGTCCAATTATGAAACTCTCTTTTAAATACTTTTTCCCCTTAAAAAAGCAAAAAATTTCATGTTGAGAGTCATTTATTGCTCATATGGCGGTGTGCTTTTTTTTTGCTTTAGAAAATTACGGTACATATTTGTCAATGGTCGTAGACTCGTAGTATATGAACCATTATATCCAAAATTGCAGCCTTCTCTGACGGCTCAGCTGTACTGTTATTTGTTCCACTATAATAGTCCTACATTGATAATCCCTGTCATAGTCCATGTTGTTGAATTGTGTCACTTTCTGTTGCGTTAGTGTCAGCAAAGTTAACAGAGCTAAAGTGAAGCTCCAAAGTGGAGAACTTGTAATAATAATTCCTGCAGCTTGTTCTGTTTCTTCTTTGTAAATTGCAGTTTACTGGACATTTGTACATTGGAGGTGACACACCTTTTCCAGTAGATACGTTATCTGTTTTGCCCCAAGAGGCATTGTGTGTCAGGACTAATATTTTTCAGAGCAGGTAATTGCGACAAGGAGAGCAATAAAGTACAAACCAGCCTCGGGAGACCTTCCATCTCTTCCAGGAGTAAGAATAATTTTCAATAAAGTGCTATTTTCACATTGTTTTGCCCCTAACTCTAAAATCTCATTTGTGTTCATTGGTTTACGACAAATAATTGTTTAGTTTGACCCTTCTTTTGGACATAATCACCTGCACATTGTATTACTGAAAATACTATTAATAGGGGGCTACGGAGATTTATTTTTTAAGTTAGAAAACGAGAAGGACAAATAGGGCAAAAAAGTTCTGTAGAAATGGAGTTGTTGCTTTTATTTAGAAGATGACGTCTTCATTATGGCTTAGCCTTCGCATATTCAGGTGCTAAGCACATGTCACTAATAAAATACAAATTTTTGTGGTTGTTCCGTTTTACTGTACTATAAAAAACAAACTAACGGAGCTGTACTCCCCTTTCCCAGGTCCACAAGTGAGTCTCTGCCACAGCTCATAGTATCTAGCAGCACCTTGACAGCGTCGCAGCCAATCAGTGAGTTCAGCAGCTCTAGCGGGGCATTTCTGTGTAGGCAAAATATATTTTCAGAACTGCTAAGCTCACTGATTGGCTGCTGCACTTTTTCCCTGACGTCAATCTGGCGGCTCTAGAGACGCGAAATACAATGATGCGCATACTTACTCCATATTTATCAAACAGGAATGTTGTTATCTCGTTTTAGTTAGTGTGAAGCCTATAAACAGTGCCACATTTTTATCAGTATCTAAAGACAGAGTACTGTACACTAGTGGAAAAAATATAGGATAAATATCACTGTTATTTAACTGGAAATTTTAGCAAAAAAAAATCTTGAGTCCTGCTATACATTGTTGAATATGTCACAATCATTATCCAGACTATTGGCAGTGTTTTACACACTCGTCGAGATTGAAATTGCAACAAAAAGGAAAGAAAAGTCGAGGAGTTATTAAAATCACAGGATGATAACAGGTTAATGATATGGAAATGATAGGAAATGGAAACGAAATATTCAAAACATCTGATCTTACAATAAGCACCAAGTGCAGAAATATATTCACTTACATTTCTTGGCTGATATCAGTGATGTTATTAATGGTTGTCTGAGGAATGCTCTGCCATGCTGAATGCACTTGGGCAAATCATCAAGATCCGCTGCTGGCAGCTCACTTTGCAGTTGCCGATCAATGATGTCCCAGATGTGAGTGATGGGTGACAAGTCTGAAGAAAGTAGCATGTTTAGGCCACATAGCTGCTGAAAGTAGCAAGAGCAACATGTTGCTTGGCATTGTGTAAAAATCGTCTCCTGGGACATGTTGAGAACTGATTCCTGTCATTCCAGACATGTGAGGATTAATATTCCAAGGGGAGAATTATATAGATCTAAAAGAAATTGCAGTGACCATGAATCTAATATCCAAGAGAGAGAAGAAATCTGTGCACACTTGAGGGAAAGAGTTTATCAGGATTGGTCTTTGGAAAAAGCAAAAGAAAACTGTGGTAACAATTCTCAGAACTGACATGGTAAAATTCCATATCAAAAGTCTAAAAAAACCAGGAGAACCAAAAACCCATATGTGTCACCATCTGTAGCAGAGAATATAACCAGATTAAGACGATTATCAATAAATATTTGCCAATGCTCAAAAGCGATCCTGCTTTGGAAAGTATTCTTCAAGAAGGGTGTTTATTTTCCGCAAGGATATAGACATGCTGCGGTCTATAAAGACACGCCGCATGTGCATATACGCTCAGGGCCGGCTCCAGGTGGGCCCCGGGCAAAAGAGTCTCAGTGGGCCCACATACCACGATTCATGATGCACAGATACGGCAGAGAAATAAAGATATACTACACAGGGCCTAGCCTTCCCCCTCATCCTTCACATAGGCAGATATGCACACACACAATACGCAGACATGCACACACACACAATACGCAGACATACACACATCTACAGTATGCAGACATACACACACATCTACACACATCTACAGTACGCAGGCATGCGCACACACACATACAGTACGCAGACATGCACATGCATACAATATGCAGACATGTGCACACACACAATACGCAGACATGCACACACATACAATATGCAGTCATGCACACACATGCAGTACGCAGACATGCACACACATGTTAATGATAAACTTACCTGGAGCAGCCAGTGCCAGGCAGCAGCTGCCAAGGCAAACAGGATCATGGGGTGCATTAAAAGAGGTCTGGATACACATGATGAGAGCATTATACTGCCTCTGTACAAATCCCTAGTTAGACCGCACATGGAGTACTGTGTCCAGTTTTGGGCACCGGTGCTCAGGAAGGATATAATGGAACTAGAGAGAGTACAAAGGAGGGCAACAAAATTAATAAAGGGGATGGGAGAACTACAATACCCAGATAGATTAGCGAAATTAGGATTATTTAGTCTAGAAAAAAGACGACTGAGGGGCGATCTAATAACCATGTATAAGTATATAAGGGGACAATACAAATATCTCGCTGAGGATCTGTTTATACCAAGGAAGGTGACGGGCACAAGGGGGCATTCTTTGCGTCTGGAGGAGAGAAGGTTTTTCCACCAACATAGAAGAGGATTCTTTACTGTTAGGGCAGTGAGAATCTGGAATTGCTTGCCTGAGGAGGTGGTGATGGCGAACTCAGTCGAGGGGTTCAAGAGAGGCCTGGATGTCTTCCTGGAGCAGAACAATATTGTATCATACAATTATTAGGTTCTGTAGAAGGACGTAGATCTGGGTATTTATTATGATGGAATATAGGCTGAACTGGATGGACAAATGTCTTTTTTCGGCCTTACTAACTATGTTACTATGTTACTATGTTACATACAATATGCAGTCATGCACACACATGCAGTATGCAGACATGCACACACATACAACACGCAGACATGCACACACACAATACACAGACATACACACACCTACATCACGCAGACATGCCCACACACACATACAGTACGCAGACATGCACACACATACAATATGCAGACATGCGCACACACACAATACGCAGACATGCGCACACATACAATATGCAGTCATGCACACACATACAATACAATACACAGACATGCATGCATATAATACGCATATATTTACATACATATATTTGAAGACAAATTCTCAAAAATACATAAATATATACAGTCATACACACTGATATACACAGATATGCACATCATACATGCATACACAGACATACAGACACAAGCCTCACTCACCTCCCCCTGGCTTGTCGCCCATCAGGCTCCTCTGGCATGTGGCTATGGAGGGCGCGCTGCTTGATGGCTGTCACTTAAACAGACATGGCCGCGCACAGTGCACTCTGCAGCTGTGTCTGCTACTAATGATGCGGTCAGGCCGGCACTGTGCCATTAAATTTGCTTGTGGGTCGGCCCGGCCGCATCATTACTAGCAGACATCGCTGCACAGTGCACTGTGCGCAGCCATGTTTGTTTAAGTGATGGCTGAGCTCAAGTAGTGCCGAAGCTGCTGGGGGAGCGGCCCGGGCCCCCTGGTGTCCCGGCCACGAATGGGCCCCCCATTTGTTCAGGGCCCCGGCACTTGCTCGGGTATGCCGGGTGCTGACGCCAGCCCTGTGTACGCTGGTTTGCCACCTGCGTCTTTGTACGCATAGTGGAGATGGGACTTCATAAAATCCCATCCACTATGCTGTAACATCTGGATGCTGCGGATTAGACGCTGCGGCTGTACACAGTGTCCAATCCGCAGCAAATACGCCACGTGGAAACATACCCTCAAGGTTTCTTTAGCTGCGGGGGTAGCAAATGAGGAACATGCAAATATGCAGTAATACTAAGCAATTTGTTAAGAAAGAGAGGTCTGAAACAATGGTTATTCATGACTTTACAAATTGCAGTAGTACATATGTCATATATATGGTTACCTGCAGTATTTGTGATCTCTCCTACATAGGCTGCACAACACGAAAACTCCGGCAGCGCATCAGTGAACACTAGTCTTCAATCCAACTACACTAACAACTCGGTGTTACTTTAATTGTATTGGAAACAGTTTCAGGCCATTTCTTCAGAGTGTGCCACGATCTGTTTTTCAACACTAGGCCGCATGTTGCTTGCACTCCTATGAGCAGCCTGCGTGGCCTAAACATTGTACCAAGACTTGCAGTATTTCCAGACTTGTCTCCCATCAAGCACATCTAGGACGTCATTAGTTGGTAATTGAAAAGGAGCTGACAGCAACGGAACTTGATGATTTGCACAATTGCATTCACTGCAGAGAATATTTCTCAGAAAACCTTTAATAGCCTCACTGATTGTAGCGAAAGCATGCAAGTGCCTGCATTTCTGAATAAATTAAGTTAAAATTTGGTTTCCATTTTTCACCATTTGCATATCATTAACATGTCTCTTGATCCTGTGATTTCCATAATTCTATGACTTTTCTTTTTTGTTGTTTCAGTTTCAATGTTGAGGAGTGCAGTTTGGACAGTATCAATAAATCTGAAAAAAAAAATTATTTGTTGTTGGAGTATTTTCTTCCCCTCCATCACTAAATATATGAGCACTTGTCTTTTATAAATGAGTATATTTATGTATTTGTATTCATTCTCATCTAATGTTTGGGTAAATACAAAATTTATTGCTATTTCAATGAGAAAGAATAATTTTTGCTATGCTTTATACCCAGAAAATTGATTAAAATCCCAGGAAATAAATATGCAATGACCTCCAGCACAATTTATAATGCAATCACACCAGCAATTCTCCACCTCTAAATAAAATACATTTTCCAAGCTCCTCGGTGACAACTATTCCATTAAGCAAATAATTAAAAGCACAGACTTTTGTAGCAGTTTTTTTCATTAGTGTGTTTAAAGGCAATCAAGGCAGGAGTTGCTTTTTCTGTGACATTTCCATTCCATCTGTAGGCGCAAATTGAAAAAAAAAATACATTCAATGTGGATTAAGTGAAACATAAACTCCAGGCTCCAAGTTTTATGTGAGTGCGCCACACAATCTCAATCTCACAGCACAAATAGGCCAGAGTCTACGGTAGAGAGTCCAATAAGTAAACTCTTTTTCATGAATTTTATATTCAATTCTTTCTAAATCAGATAATTTGTATTAAACATTTTGTAAATTACAAAATATACCCTTAACATACCCAGCACAAGATGAATTAAAAAAACAAACAAAAAAACCCAGATCTGTTATATTGTGAAAAATCCAATAGTCCCACATGTGTCATATAGAGAAGGTCCTATTGAAACCCAGTCACTTATCATTTTCTCATTGTAAGTGCATCATGGGATCAGGGAGAAAGAGTAGACAAAAATGTCAAAGTAAATAGAATGTTATATACAAAATGAGACTGCAATCCTAATACTTGTCTTGAGCTCCAGACATTGTATAATATTGAAGAAAGTCATTCTCCTACCCCTGACATTTTGCATAGCCTGGATATCCCATCTTCTGCAGTAAAACAGTTGTCTTATATACCATGTGTAGGAGATACAGGTGGGAAATTCTCTGTGCTTAACTCTTGGACACTTTCGCAACTGCTTCCAAAACTTCCATCCTCCACTTCTCCTCCTCTAACTGCCCCATGACCATCTCCCAGTTGCAGTTTAAAGAGAGAGGTTGAGAAGAGAATAGAAGAAAAAGGTGGGTTAAAATAGACATTTAAAATAGAATTTTATGCATGATTCCAAAAAGACAAGATTGGAGGACTACATTACAAGTCATTTCAGGTCATCTTCACTTGATTGCAGCTCAGTTTTGGAACTACTTTGACAAACAGGTGCCACTTGGATACCGCAACAGAGTGGCAACAGAAGATAGCAGCGTCTAGTGACACATACACCTGTGGTAGTTATAATGTCTTCCTATTAGTAGTTCTGGATTTCATTGCTCTGTTAGGCTATGTGCACACGTTCAGGTTTTTTCGCGTTTTTTGCGCTAAAAATGCTATAAAAACTCATTAAAAACGCATACATTATGCATTCTTTCATTTAGAATGCATTCTGCATGTTTTGTGCACATGGATGCGTTTTTTTCCGCGAAAAAAACGCATCGCGGTAAAAAAATGAGCATGTTCATTACTTTTGCGGATTTTATGTGTTTTTCCCACAATTCTATGCATTTGGTACAAAACGCACAAAAAACGCACCAAAAACGCATCAAAAACGCATCAGAAACGTGGTAAAATCGCATGCGGATTTCTGGCAGAAATGTCCGGTTTGTGTCAGGAAAATTTCTGCAAGAAATCCTGACGTGTGCACATACCCTGTTGTGAATTCTGCTCTTGGGTTCCCTCCAGTGGTTGTTGGTGGGAATGCAGTTGTCTCTGACTCGCAGTCCTGGCCAGGTGCATCGGATAATTACAATTCTGACTGGGATATTTAGGTGTGCAGGATCCTTTAGCCCTTGCCAGTTGTCAATGTTTCTTTGGAAGTGTTGGATCTCTGCCTGGCCTCTCCTGCTTATCTGCCAGTTCAGCAAAGATAGGTGTCTGTGTCTTTTCCTGTGGCACACATGCAGTGTGCTTATTTTCAGTACTGTTCGTTTGTTTTTCTTTTGTCCAGATTAGACTGTGTCTGTGTTTTCTCAGTCTGGTTGGTTTCACTGGAGTTGCAGATATACGCTCCTACATCTTTAGTTAGATGTAGGAAGTTTTTTGTATATTCTGCTGTGGATTTTTTGAAGGGTTTTAATACTGACCCCACAGAACTCTGTCCTATTCTGTCCTATCTAGCTAGAGTGGCCTCCTGTGCTAAATCCTGTTTTTTCTGCCTGTGTATGTTTTTTCCTCTCCGACTCACCACCAATATTTGTGGGGGGCTGTCTATCCTTTGGGGATTTTCTCTGAGGCAAGATAGTATTCCGATTTCTATCTTTAGGGGTATTTAGTCCTCCGGCTGTGACGAGGTGTCTAGGTGTGTTAGGTACACTCCACGGCTACATCTAGTTGCGGTGTTAAGTTCAGGGTTGCGGTCAGTATAGTGGCCACTTTCTCCAGTGAAAGTTCTCATGCAGCTCCAAGGTCACCGGATCATAATAGTACAACTGGCCAACAATGAGTTAAATGCATCTCAGAAGAAGGGAAGGAAGCTCTTGAGCCATTTTTTTTCTCCAGTCTGTTTTCTGTTCTCTTCCCTCTTAATATCTGGTGGCTGAGGAGCCTGGTGCAAGCATGAATGTTCAGGAATTAGCTTCTCGTGTAGACCAGCTTGCTGCTAGGGTGCAAGGTATTTCTGATTATATTGTTCAGACTCCTGCTTTAGAACCGAAGATTCCTACTCCTGATTTGTTTTCTGGTGACAGGTCTAAATTTTTGAGTTTTAAAAACAACTGTAAACTGTTTTTTGACCTGAGACCTCGATCCTCTGGTGATTCCATTCAGCAGGTAAAGATCGTAATCTCCCTGCTGCGTGGCGACCCGCAGGATTGGACGTTTTCCCTGGAATCTGGGAATCCGGCTTTGCTTAATATTGACTCCTTTTTTCAGGCTTTAGGACTATTATATGATGAACCTAATTCTGTGGATCAAGCTAAGAAGACCTTGTTGGCCCTGTCTCAGGGTCAAGAGGCGGCAGAATTGTATTGTCAGAAATTCAGAAAATGGTCTGTGTTGACTAAATGGAATAATGATGCTTTGGCGGCAATTTTCAGAAGGGGGCTTTCTGAATCCGTTAAAGATGTTATGGTGAGGTTTCCCACGCCTTCCGGTCTGAGTGATTCTATGTCTCTGGCCATTCAGATTGACCGACGCCTGCGGGAGCGCAGAACTGTGCGCGCTGTGGCGTTATCCTCAGAGCAAATTTCTGAGCCTATGCAATGTGATAGAATTCTGTCTAGAACGGAACGACAAGGTTTCAGATGTCAAAATAGGTTGTGTTATTATTATGGCGACGCTTCTCAAGTCATTTCTGTCTGCCCTAAGCGGACAAAGAGGATTGCCAGTTCAATTACCATCAGTACTGTACAACCTAAATTTCTGTTATCTGTGTCCTTGATCTGCTCATTGTCATCATTTTCTGTCATGACGTTTGTGGATTCAGGCACCGCCTTGAATTTAATGGATTTTGAGTTTGCCAAGCGTTGTGGTTTTCCCTTGCAGCCTTTGCAGAACCCTATTCCTTTTGAGGGGCATTGATGCTACACCCTTGGCTAGAAATAAGCCCCAGTTTTGGACACAGGTAACCATGCGCATGGCGCTAGTCCATCAGGAAGATTGTCGATTTCTGGTGTTGCATAACTTGCATGATGTTATCGTGCTGGGTTTTCCATGGTTGCAGGTACATAATCCTGTGTTGGACTGGAAGTCCATGTCTGTGACTAGTTAGGGTTGTCAGGGGGTTCATAATGATGTTCCTTTGATGTCAATCTCCTCTTCTTCACCTTCTGAAATTCCAGAGTTTTTGTCTGATTTTCAGGATGTATTCGATGAGCCCAAGTCCAGTTTACTTCCACCGCACAGGGACTGTGATTGTGCTGTTGACTTTATTCCAGGCTGTAAGTTTCCTAAAGGTCGACTTTTTAATCTATCTGTGCCTGAACATACCGCCATGCGGAGCTATATTAAGGAGTCTTTGGAGAAAGGGCATATTCGGCCATCTTCTTCACCGTTGGGAGCGGGGTTCTTTTTTGTTGCTAAAAAAGATGGTTCCTTGAGACCCTGTATAGATTATCGCCTCTTGAATAAAATCACGGTCAAGTTTCAATACCCTTTACCTTTACTTTCCGATTTGTTTGCTAGGATTAACCCCTTACCGGCATCGGACGTACTATACCGTCCGATGCCGGCTCCCCTGCTTTGATGCAGGGCTCCGCGGTGAGCCCGCACCAAAGCCGGGACATGTCAGCTGTTTTGAACAGCTGACATGTGCCCGTAATAGGCGCGGGCAGAATCGCGATCTGCCCGCACCTATTAACTAGCTAAATGCCGCTGTCAAACGCAGACAGCGGCATTTAACTACCGCTTCCGGCCGGGCGGCCGGAAATGACGTCATCGCCGACCCCCGTCACATGATCGGGGGTCGGCGATGCTTGTGAATGGTAACCATAGAGGTCCTTGAGACCTCTATGGTTACTGATTGCCCGTCACTATGAGCGCCACCCTGTGGTCGGCGCTCACAGCACACGTGCAATTCTGCTACATAGCAGCGATCAGCAGATCGCTGCTATGTAGCAGAGCCGATCGGGTTGTGCCTGCTTCTAGCCTCTCATGGAGGCTATTGAAGCTTGGCAAAAGTTAAAAAAAAAAGTTTAAAGAAATGTGAAAAAAATGAAAAAACATAAAAGTTTAAATCACCCCCCTTTCGCCCCAATCAAAATAAATCAATAAAAAAAATATCAAATCTACGCATATTTGGTATCGCCGCGCTCAGAATCGCCCGATCTATCAATTAAAAAAAAGTATTAACCTGATCGCTAAACAGCGTAGCGGGAAAAAAAACTCGAAACGCCAGAATTACGTTTTTTTGGTCGCCGCGACATTGCATTAAAATGCAATAACGGGCGATCAAAAGAACGTATCTGCACCGAAATGCTATCATTAAAAACGTCATCTCGGCACGCAAAAAATAAGCCCTCAACCGACCCCAGATGATGAAAAATGGAGACGCTACGAGTATCGGAAAATGGCGCAATTTTTTTTTTTTTTTTTTTTTTTAGCAAAGTTTGGAATTTTTTTTCACCACTTAGATAAAAAATAACCTAGTCATGTTTGGTGTCTATGAACTCGTAATGACCTGGAGAATCATAATGGCTGGTCAGTTTTAGCATTTAGTGAACCTAGCAAAAAAGCCAAACAAAAAACCAATGTGGGATTGCACTTTTTTTGCAATTTCACCGCACTTGGAATTTTTTTCCCGTTTTCTAGTACACGACATGCTAAAACCAATGATGTTGTTCAAAAGTACAACTCGTCCCGCAAAAAATAAGCCCTCACATGGCCAAATTGACGGAAAAATAAAAAAGTTATGGCTCTGGGAAGGAGGGGAGCGAAAAACGAACACGGAAAAACGAAAAATCCCCCGGTCATGAAGGGGTTAAGGGAGCTAGTTGGTTTACCAAGATTGACCTTCGAGGGGCATATAATCTTGTTAGTATTAAGCAGGGTGATGAATGGAAAACTGCGTTTAACACGCCCGAAGGCCATTTTGACTACCTTGTGATGCCATTCGGACTCTCTAATGCTCCATCTGTTTTTCAGTCCTTCATGCATGATATCTTCCGGACTTATCTTGATAAATTCTTGATTGTATATTTGGACGATATTTTGATTTTTTCCGATGATTGGGAGTCTCATGTGCAACAGGTCAGGATGGTATTTCAGATCCTTCGTGACAATGCCCTGTTTGTGAAAGGGTCTAAGTGTCTCTTTGGGGTGCAGAAAGTCTCTTTTTTGGGCTTCATTTTTTCTCCTTCGTCTATAGAGATGGATCTGGTTAAAGTTCAGGCCATTCATGATTGGATTCAGCCCACATCCGTGAAGAGCCTTCAGAAATTTTTGGGTTTTGCAAATTTTTATCACCATTTCATTGCTAATTTTTCCAGCGTGGTTAAACCCTTGACCGATTTGACGAAGAAGGGCGCTGATGTGGCGAATTGGTCCTCTGCGGCTGTCTCTGCCTTTCAGGAGCTTAAACGTCGATTTACTTCTGCTCCAGTGTTGCACCAACCGGATGTTTCTCTTCCGTTTCAGGTTGAGGTTGACACTTCTGAGATTGGGGCAGGGGCCGTTTTGTCTCAGAGGGATCCTGTTGGTTCCTGTTGTGAATTCTGTGATCAAGCTCCCTCCTGTGGTCACGAGTGGTACTGCGGCTTCTGAGTTTCCTTCCTCAGGTGATGAGGTTAAGTCGTTAGGTGCTGCTCTATTTAACTCCACCTAGTGCTTTGATCCTGGCCTCCAGTCAATGTTCTAGTATTGGTCTTGCTTCCTCCTGGATCGTTCCTGTGGCCTGTCTGCTCAGCATAAGCTAAGTTCTGCTTGTGTTACTTTTTGCTATATTTTCTGTCCAGCTTGCTTTTTTGGTTTTGCTTGCTTGCTGGAAGCTCTGAGACGCAGAGGGAGCACCTCCGTACCGTTAGTCGGTGCGGAGGGTCTTTTTGCCCCTCTGCGTGGTTGTTTGTAGGTTTTTGTGTTGACCGCAAAGCTATCTTTCCTATCCTCGGTCTATTCAGTAAGTCGGGCCTCACTTTGCTAAATCTATTTCATCTCTGTGTTTGTATTTTCATCCTAACTCACAGTCATTATATGTGGGGGGCTGCCTTTTCCTTTGGGGAATTTCTCTGAGGCTAGGTAGGCTTATTTTTCTATCTTCAGGTCTAGCTAGTTTCTCAGGCTGTGCCGAGTTGCATAGGGAGCGTTAGGCGCAATCCACGGCTACCTCTATTGTGGTTTGATAGGTTTAGGGATTGCGGTCAGCAGAGTTCCCACGTCTCAGAGCTCGTCCTATGTTTTGTGGTTTTTGTCAGGTCACTTGTGTGCTCTGAACTTCAAGGTCCATTGTGGTTCTGAATTACCAATTCATAACAGTACTGGAGGCCCAAAGTACTATGCTTCTCAATAGAGGGAAAAAAGAAGTTCTGAGACCATTTTTTTTTCTTTGCACTGTCTTTTGCCTTTTTTTTCACCTAGACATTTGGGTGGTTCAGGACACAGGTGTGGTGATGGACATTAAAGGTCTGTCTTCATGTGTGGATCTTCTCAGTGCAAGAGTACAAAATATTCAAGACTTTGTGGCTCAGAATTCTATGTTAGAACCAAGAATTCCTATTCCTGATTTGTTTTCTGGAGATAGAGCTAAATTTCTGAGTTTCAAAAATAATTGCAAACTGTTTCTGGCGTTGAAACCTCGCTCCTCTGGTGACCCAGTTCAACAAGTTAAGATCATTATTTCTTTATTACGTGGCGACCCTCAAGACTGGGCATTTTCCCTTGCGCCAGGAGATCCTGCATTATGTAATATTGATGCGTTTTTTCTGGCGCTCGGATTACTGTACGATGAACCTAATTCAGTGGATCAGGCAGAGAAAAATTTGCTGGCTCTGTGTCAGGGTCAGGATGAGATAGAGATTTATTGTCAGAAGTTTAGAAAGTGGTCTGTGCTCACTCAATGGAATGAATGTGCTTTGGCAGCAATCTTCAGAAAGGGTCTCTCTGAAGCCCTTAAGGATGTCATGGTGGGATTTCCTATGCCTGCTGGTCTGAATGAGTCTATGTCTTTGGCCATTCAGATCGGTCGACGCTTGCGTGAGCGTAAATCTGTGCACCATTTGGCGGTATTATCTGAGCATAAACCTGAGCCTATGCAGTGCGATAGGACTTTGACCAGAGCTGAAAGGCAAGAACACAGACGTCAGAATGGGCTGTGTTTCTACTGTGGTGATTCCTCTCATGCTATCTCCGATTGTCCTAAGCGCACTAAGCGATTCGCTAAGTCTGCCACCATTGGTACGGTACAGTCGAAATTTCTTTTGTCCGTTACTTTGATCTGCTCTTTGTCTTCCTATTCTGTCATGGCATTTGTGGATTCAGGCGCTGCCCTGAATTTGATGGACTTGGAGTTTGCTAGCCGCTGTGGGTTTTTCTTGGAGCCCTTGCAGTGTCTTATTCCATTGAGAGGAATTGATGCTACGCCTTTGGCCAAGAATAAGCCTCAGTATTGGACCCAGCTGACCATGTGCATGGCTCCTGCGCACCAGGAGGATATTCGCTTTCTGGTGTTGCAAAATCTGCATGATGTGGTCGTGTTGGGGTTGCCATGGCTACAAGTCCATAACCCAGTATTAGATTGGAAATCAATGTCTGTGTCCAGCTGGGGTTGTCAGGGGGTACATGGTGATGTTCCATTTCTGTCTATCTCATCATCCACCCCTTCTGAGGTCCCAGAGTTCTTGTCTGATTACCGGATGTATTCGATGAGCCCAAGTCCAATGCCCTACCTCCGCATAGGGATTGTGATTGTGCTATCGAGTTGATTCCTGGTAGTAAGTTTCCTAAGGGTCGACTGTTTAATTTATCTGTACCTGAGCACGCCGCTATGCGGAGTTACGTAAAAGAATCCTTGGAGAAGGGTCATATTCGGCCGTCGTCATCGCCATTGGGAGCAGGGTTCTTTTTTGTGGCCAAGAAGGATGGTTCGCTGAGACCTTGTATTGATTACCGCCTTCTAAATAAAATCACGGTCAAATTTCAGTACCCCTTGCCGCTGCTATCTTATTTGTTTGCTCGGATTAAGGGGGCTAGTTGGTTCACCAAGTTAGATCTTCGTGGTGCATATAATCTTGTGCGTATTAAACAGGGCGATGAATGGGCCCGAGGGCCATTTTGAGTACCTAGTTATGCCATTCGGACTTGCCAATGCTCCATCAGTATTTCAGTCCTTTATGCATGACATCTTCCGAGAGTACCTGGATAAATTCCTGATTGTATACTTGGATGATATTTTGGTCTTCTCGGATGATTGGGAGTCTCATGTGAAGCAGGTCAGAATGGTGTTCCAGGTCCTGCGTGCTAATTCTTTGTTTGTGAAGGGATCAAAGTGTCTCTTTGGTGTTCAGAAGGTTTCATTTTTGGGGTTCATTTTTTCCCCTTCTACCATCGAGATGGACCCTGTTAAGGTCCAGGCCATTTATGATTGGACTCAGCCGACATCTCTGAAGAGTCTGCAAAAGTTCCTTGGCTTTGCTAATTTTTATCGTCGCTTCATCTGTAATTTTTCTAGTATTGCTAAACCATTGACCGATTTGACCAAGAAGGGTGCTGATGTGGTCAATTGGTCTTCTGCTGCTGTGGAAGCTTTTCAAGAGTTAAAGCGTCGTTTTTCTTCTGCCCCTGTGTTGTGTCAACCAGATGTTTCGCTTCCGTTCCAGGTTGAGGTTGATGCTTCTGAAATTGGAGCGGGGGCTGTTTTGTCGCAAAGAGGTGCTGATTGCTCGGTGATGAAGCCATGCGCCTTCTTTTCCAGGAAGTTTTCGCCTGCTGAGCGAAATTATGATGTTGGCAATCGAGAGTTGCTGGCCATGAAGTGGGCATTCGAGGAGTGGCGTCATTGGCTTGAAGGAGCTAAGCATCGCGTGGTGGTCTTGACTGATCACAAGAACTTGACTTATCTCGAGTCTGCCAAACGGTTGAATCCTAGACAGGCTCATTGGTCGCTGTTTTTCTCCCGTTCTGACTTTGTGGTTTCGTACCTTCCGGGCTCTAAAAATGTGAAGGCGGATGCCCTGTCTAGGAGTTTTGTGCCCGACTCTCCGGGTTTGCCTGAGCCGGCGGGTATTCTCAAAGAGGGAGTAATTGTGTCTGCCATCTCCCCTGATTTGCGGCGGGTGCTGCAAAAATTTCAGGCTAATAAACCTGATTGTTGCCCAGCAGAGAAACTGTTTGTCCCTGATAGGTGGACGAATAAAGTTATCTCTGAGGTTCATTGTTCGGTGTTGGCTGGTCATCCTGGAATCTTTGGTACCAGAGATTTGGTGGCTAGATCCTTTTGGTGGCCGTCTCTGTCGCGGGATGTGCGTTCTTTTGTGCAGTCCTGTGGGATTTGTGCTCGGGCTAAGCCCTGCTGTTCTCGTGCCAGTGGGTTGCTTTTGCCCTTGCCGATCCCGAAGAGGCCTTGGACACATATCTCTATGGATTTTATTTTGGATCTCCCCGTCTCTCAAAAAATGTCGGTCATTTGGGTAGTTTGTGATCGCTTCTCTAAGATGATCCATTTGGTACCCTTGTCTAAATTGCCTTCCTCCTCTGATTTGGTGCCATTGTTCTTCCAGCATGTGGTTCGTTTACATGGCATTCCAGAGAACATCGTTTCTAACAGAAGTTCCCAGTTTGTTTCGAGGTTTTGGCGAGCCTTTTGTGCTAGGATGGGCATTGATTTGTCTTTTTCCTCGGCTTTCCATCCTCAGACAAATGGCCAGACTGAACGAACCAATCAGACCTTGGAAACATATCTGAGATGTTTTGTTTCTGCTGATCAGGATGATTGGGTGTCCTTTTTGCCGTTGGCTGAGTTCGCTCTTAATAATCGGGCCAGCTCGGCTACCTTGGTTTCACCGTTTTTCTGCAATTCTGGGTTCCATCCTCGTTTCTCTTCAGGGCAGGTTGAGTCTTCAGACTGTCCTGGTGTGGATACTGTGGTGGACAGGTTGCAGCGGATTTGGACTCATGTAGTGAACAATTTGACCTTGTCCCAGGAAAAGGCTCAACGTTTCGCTAATCGCAGACGCTGTGTGGGTCCCCGACTTCATGTTGGGGATTTGGTTTGGTTGTCATCTCGTTATATTCCTATGAAGGTTTCCTCTCCTAAGTTTAAGCCTCGTTTCATTGGTCCGTATAGGATTTCTGAGGTTCTTAATCCTGTGTCTTTTCGTTTGACCCTTCCAGATTCTTTTTCCATCCATAACGTATTCCATAGGTCATTGTTGCGGAGATACGTGGCGCCTGTGGTTCCATCTGTTGATCCTCCTGCCCCTTTTTCTTGGAGTTGGAGTATATAGTGGAGAAGATTTTGGATTCTCGTGTTTCGAGACGGAAACTCCAGTATCTGGTTAGGTGGAAGGGTTTTGGTCAGGAAGATAATTCCTGGGTCTTTGCCTCTGATGTCCATGCTGCCGATCTTGTTCGTGCCTTCCATATGGCTCATCCTGGTCGGCCTGGGGGCTCTGGTGAGGGTTCGGTGACCCCTCCTCAAGGGGGGGGTACTGTTGTGAATTCTGTGATCAAGCTCCCTCCTGTGGTCACGAGTGGTACTGCGGCTTCTGAGTTTCCTTCCTCAGGTGATGAGGTTAAGTCGTTAGGTGCTGCCCTATTTAACTCCACCTAGTGCTTTGATCCTGGCCTCCAGTCAATGTTTTAGTATTGGTCTTGCTTTCTCCTGGATCGTTCCTGTGGCCTGTCTGCTCAGCATAAGCTAAGTTCTGCTTGTGTTACTTTTTGCTATATTTTCTGTCCAGCTTGCTTTTTTGGTTTTGCTTGCTTGCTGGAAGCTCTGAGATGCAGAGGGAGCACCTCCGTACCGTTAGTCGGTGCGGAGGGTCTTTTTGCCCCTCTGCGTGGTTGTTTGTAGGTTTTTGTGTTGACCGCAAAGCTATCTTTCCTATCCTCGGTCTATTCAGTAAGTCGGGCCTCACTTTGCTAAATCTATTTCATCTCTGTGTTTGTATTTTCATCTTAATTCACAGTCATTATATGTGGGGGGCTGCCTTTTCCTTTGAGGAATTTCTCTGAGGCTAGGTAGGCTTATTTTTCTATCTTCAGGTCTAGCTAGTTTCTCAGGCTGTGCCGAGTTGCATAGGGAGCGTTAGGCGCAATCCACGGCTACCTCTAGTGTGGTTTGATAGGTTTAGGGATTGCGGTCAGCAGAGTTCCCACGTCTCAGAGCTCGTCCTATGTTTTGTGGTTTTTGTCAGGTCACTTGTGTGCTCTGAACTTCAAGGTCCATTGTGGTTCTGAATTACCTATTCATAACAGGTTCCTTAATGAAACCGTGTGCCTTCTTTTCCCGTAAGTTTTCGCCTGCTGAACGCAATTATGATGTCGGCAATCGGGAGTTGTTGCTAATGAAGTGGGCGTTTGAGGAGTGGCGACATTGGCTTGAGGGAGCTAAGCACCGTATTGTGGTCTTGACCGATCATAACAATTTGATTTTCCTCGAGTCTGCTAAACGGCTGAATCCTAGACAGGCTCGATGGTCCTTGTTTTTTTCCCATTTTGATTTCGTGGTCTCGTACCTTCCGGGTTCTAAGAATATTAAGGCTGATGCCCTCTCTAGGAGTTTTTTGCCTGATTCTCCTGAGGTCTTAGAGCCGGTCGGTATTCTGAAAGAGGGGGTGGTCCTTTCTGCCATTTCTCCTGATTTATGACGGGTTCTTCAGGAATTTCAGGTTGACAAACCTGACCGCTATCCTGTGGGGAAATTGTTTGTTCCTGACAAATGGACTAGTAGAGTGATTTCTGAGGTTCACTGTTCCGTGTTGGCCGGTCATCCTGGCATTTTTGGTACCAGAGATTTGGTTGGTAGGTCCTTTTGGTGGCCTTCATTGTCACGTGATGTGCGTTCTTTTGTGCAGTCCTGTGGGACTTGTGCGCGGGCCAAGCCTTGTTGCTCCCGTGCTAGTGGGTTGCTTTTGCCATTGCCAGTCCCTGAGAGGCCCTGGATGCATATTTCGATGGATTTTATTTCTGATCTTCCGGTCTCCCAGAAGATGTCTGTTATCTGGGTTGTTTGTGACCGGTTCTCTAAGATGGTTCATTTGGTGCCCTTACTTAAATTGCCTTCCTCTTCTGATTTGGTTCCATTGTTCTTTCAGCATGTGGTTCGTTTGCATGGTATTCCGGAGAATATTGTTTCCGACAGAGGTTCCCAGTTTGTTTCTAGGTTTTGGCAGGCCTTTTGTGCTAGGCTGGGCATTGATTTGTCTTTTTCTTCTGCATTTCATCCTCAGACAAATGGCCAGACCGAGCGTACTAATCAGACCTTGGAGACTTATTTGAGATGCTTTGTGTCTGCTGATCAGGATGATTGGGTGGCCTTCTTGCCATTGGCCGAGTTTGCCCTTAATAATCGGGCTAGTTCGGCTACTTTGGTTTCGCCTTTCTTTTGTAATTTTGGTTTTCATCCTCGTTTTTCTTCTGGGCAGGTTGAGCCTTCTGACTGTCCTGGTGTGGATTCTGTGGTGGACAGCTTGCAGCAGATTTGGGCTCATGTGGTGGACAAGTTGGTGTTGTCTCAAGAGGAGGCTCATTGTTTTGCTAATCGTCGTTGGTGTGTTGGTTCCCGGCTTCGGGTTGGGGATCTGGTCTGGTTGTCTTCCCGTCATGTTCCTATGAAGGTTTCTTCTCCTAAGTTTAAACCTCGGTTTATTGGTCCTTATGGGATTTCTGAGATTATTAATCCGGTGTCTTTTCGACTGGCGCTTCCGGCCTCTTTTGCTATCCATAATGTCTTCCATAGATCTTTGTTGCGGAAATATGTGGAGCCCGTTGTTCCCTCTGCTGATCCTCCGGCCCCTGTGTTGGTTGATGGGGAGTTGGAATATGTTGTTGAGAAGATTTTGGATTCCCGTTTTTCGAGGCGGAAGCTTCAGTACCTGGTCAAATGGAAGGGTTATGGCCAGAAGGATAATTCTTGGGTTTTTGCCTCTGATGTCCATGCTGCTGATTTGGTCCGTGCCTTTCATCTGGCTCGTCCTGATCGTCCTGGGGGCCCTGGTGAGGGTTCGGTGACCCCTCCTCAAGGGGGGGTACTGTTGTGAATTCTGCTCTTGGGTTCCCTCCAGTGGTTGTTGGTGGGAATGCAGTTGACTCTGACTCGCAGTCCTGGCCAGGTGTATCGGATAATTACAATTCTGACTGGGATATTTAGGTGTGCAGGATCCTTTAGCCCTTGCCAGTTGTCAATGTTTCTTTGGAAGTGTTGGATCTCTGCCTGGCCTCTCCTGCTTATCTGCCAGTTCAGCAAAGATAAGTGTCTGTTTCTTTTCCTGTGGCACACATGCAGTGTGCTTATTTTCAGTACTGTTCGTTTGTTTTTCTTTTGTCCAGATTAGACTGTGTCTGTGTTTTCTCAGTCTGGTTGGTTTCACTGGAGTTGCAGATATATGCTCCTACATCTTTAGTTAGATGTAGGAAGTTTTTTGTATATTCTGCTGTGGATTTTTTGAAGGGTTTTAATACTGACCGCACAGAACTCTGTCCTATTCTGTCCTATCTAGCTAGAGTGGCCTCCTGTGCTAAATCCTGTTTTTTCTGCCTGTGTATGTTTTTTCCTCTCCGACTCACCACCAATATTTGTGGGGGGCTGTCTATCCTTTGGGGATTTTCTCTGAGGCAAGATAGTATTCCGATTTCCATCTTTAGGGGTATTTAGTTCTCCGGCTGTGACGAGGTGTCTAGGAGTGTTAGGTACACTCCACGGCTACATCTAGTTGCGGTGTTAAGTTCAGGGTTGCGGTCAGTATAGTGGTGGGGAGGAGATCGGTGGCGGTGGCGGGGGGCAGATCAGGGTTTCCAGCCATGGCCGATGATATTGCAGCATTGGCCATGGCTGGATTGTAATATTTCACCACTTTCCATAGGTGAAATATTACAAGTTGCTCTGATTGGCTGTTTCACTTTCAACAGCCAATCAGCGCAATCGTAGCCACGGGTGGGTGGGGGGGGGGGCGAAGTACCACTCCCCCTGTCCCTGTAGGTCAGGTGAAATTGGAGTTTTCCCTTTCACTCGACCTGCAGGGATGCAATCATTCTGTGACACAGCATATGCGTCACAGGTGAGATTGGCACCGACTTTCATGATGCATATGCTGTGTCACAGGTCGGGAAGGGGTTAAATTATTTATTTACAGCACAGGAGCGGCATATGAATACTCTGATTCGCTGCTCCTATTTTCGCTGTTATTAGCGGCAGCAAGTTTCGGATGATGGGAGCAGTTTTCCCATTAGCTGATACCAGTGACCGGAGGTAAACTTTATACCTCTGATTACAGCTGAGGGCTCAAAAGACAGCATGTAAACCACAGCTCTCTGATCGGCTGGGATGATTTCAACACTTATCATAAGCGGTGTTTGCCGTGCTGTCATGCACGTGACAGCGTGACAAATACCCTTTGCTTGGGCAGCTGAACCTGAACAGTAACGTGGACTTGATGACGTCCGTGTTCATTGTCCGTGCCTGAACCTTAGGTGTTCAGTATGGATGCCGAACTTTGCTTTTCGGGTTCGCCCATCTCTATACATAAGACCTTTGTAAGGGTACTTGTGAAAAATAAAACCAGTAATTTTTGGTTTGATAAGCGTAATGCATTCAAGATGAGAAAGGGTGATGTTAAAGGACGTGGATGTGGTGGTGCCTGCCAAGGTCGTTTGACAGATTCAAAGGTGACTGTATCTCGTTCTAGGTTCCTGTCAAAATTTTGTCAGTGCACTACACCACTAATGAACCCAGACAAGTGTGAGGATGTTGTGGCTTGGATGGCAGACAAAGGCTCCAGTGTGCTGACAAGCAGCACCATGAAGTCCTCCCCATGGTCCATTCTCAGTAGCCAAGAGGCTGGGCCTCTGAATCCTCAACCTGGTCCTTCTTCCTCCTACAATCAAGAGTCCCAGGAGACATGTGACCCCAACACTGGCCACTCTGAGGAACTGTTTGTGTTCCCTTGTAATCTGTCGGGCTTCTCAACATGCACCATTAAAGATCAGCCTCAAGGCACGGTGGCCCAGTGGTTAGCACTGCAGCCTTCCTTGGTCCAAATCCCACCAAGGACAACATCTGCAAGGAGTTTGTATGTTCTCCCCATGTTTGCATGGGTTTCCTCTGGGTTCTCTGGTTTCCTTCCACATTCCAAAGACATATTGATAGGGAATTTAGATTGTGAGCGTCATCGGGAACAGTGCCGATAATATATGTAAAGCGGTGTGGAAATAATGGCACTATATAAATGAGTAAAATAAATAAATCGCAACTCACAAGCTAGATAACAGGCCAAGGATACATTGTTCCCATGTATGGCAGTTTTTTTCTGAAAGTACAGTACTTCAGATAAAAACAACTATAATTTGCAGCATCTGCCAAACTAAGCTGGGAAGAGGCAAGAACACTGCCAACCTGAGCACCAATAGCATGCAAAAGCACATGGCAGCCAAGCATCTCAATAGGTGGGTGGAATGCCTGGGTACAAAATCTGTGTGTGAGGGTCAAACCACTGCCCCTTCCCCTGTGCTATGGACTTCCTAATCTGCTGACCATGAAGCAGGCACTGATGCCTCCTGCCCACAACCAGCGGTTGCACACACACAACAGTCAGCAACCACATCCAATTCATTGTCACAGTGCAGCGTTCAGCTGTCCCTGCCCCAGACGTTTACTAGAAAGCAGAAATATCCAGCCACCCACCCACAGGCTCAAATGATAAACACCCATATTTCCAGACTGCTAGCCTTATAGCATTATATAAGCACGTGTTACACAATATCAGCCATGCTGTGGCCAACGCAGTCTCAGGAAAGGTCCACCCAACCACAGAAACATGGACAAGTTCTTGTGGACAGAGATGATGTATTTCTCTGATGGCACACTGGGTTAACCTTGTGTAGTCTGGGACAGAGTCAGAGGCTGGGATTTTGCACTGTTAGAATCTGTTTAGTTTGTGACTATCCGCAATTTTCTTGTGGGGTTCTGGCTGCTGGTCTTTTCCCTCTGGTGCTGAGTTTGTCTTGGGTCAGGTGATTGTATCACTCTTTATTAACCAGCACCTGCCTCCCAGTCCTTGCTGGACAACAGTGTTAATCAGCTTGAGTTCTGGCTTGGTGCTTTGCTTTGTCTTCTGTGTGTGCAATTTGTGCAGTACTGGGACCTCTGGTTCTGCTAGTCTTAGTTTCTGTTTTCAGTTGGTTTCTGCAGCCTTCTCTGTGTTTTCTATTAGGAGGTGACCTGTTTTTGTACCCAGCCCTTAGATCTTTTAGGGACCCCCTTCCCCCTATCTATAGGTCTTCACTTGAGATTAACCTAGGATTGTCGGGTGTATTCACAAGGAATGGGTCACTCGCTCCATCCTAGGGTGTCAGCCTAGTCATAGTGCAGGGTCAGTTTCCCCCTTCTACCTTACTTCTGTGTTGCAGTTCCGTAACACACACATCTTACCCACACCAAGAATAGCGGGTCCAACTTCCATCAGGGCTTCAGTTTCCTCGTATTCCACTTCCTGTCTCACCTCCTCCTCATCCTCAGTGGAACTATCCTCCCCATCATTTCTCAGCTGGGAAATCTGCAGCATTGCCTTGGTGAAGCCGCAGCACGCTCTGCTGAAACTCATCTGTTTAGGTGATAAAGCTCACAACGCAGCAGAGCTGTTGAAAGCGATAAAACAACAAACCGATCAACCAGGTCTGGTTGTGTGCGATAATGAGCGGAACTTGATGGCGCACATAAAGCTCAGCAAGCTGGTACAGGTTCCATGCATGGCCCACATGCTGTACTTGTTTGTACAGCGATTTTTAAAAACATATCCTGACTTGCCTGACCTACTTGCCAAGGTATGCCGTGTCAGCGCACAATTCCGAAAGTCATCTCAGGCTTTCGCTGGTCTAGCTTCGATGCAGCAGCACTTTAATTTGCCTCATCACTGACTGATTTGTGACCTACCCACACGCTACCTGCTTAGTGAGCAGCAGAGGGCAGTCTCTGAATTCCAGCTTCTCAATGCCTGTCTGAGTACCACTCAGCCCCCACACATAACAACTGCAGAGTGGTTGTGGATAGCTGACCTATGTGAGGTTTTTCAAAACTTTGAGAACTGCACCAAGATGGTGAGATCGGATGATGCTATTATGAGCGTAACCATCCCACTTACCAGCTTGTGCTGCGATAAAACTTTTGCGGCTGCAGCCACAGAAAACTGCAGGTGTAACCTAGTGCCGTTCTACTTTTCTCTATGAAATTCATCAGTAACCATCCCACTGTTCTGTCTATTAAATTGTTTACTGCAGAATCTGAAAGAGGAAGCTTTGAATGCTGAGCAGGTGGCTATGGAGCAAGATTGTACAGTGACTGACACCACACAGCCCAGCCTCACACGGTATTCTCAGGCTACATTGGGTGATGATGAGGAACAGGAGTAGGAGGATGAGGAGGATGAGGAACATGATTTTTTGCTCTGCGCTACAGAGAGCACTCCGAATCCCAGCTTCCTGCCTGTGCAGCATGGATGGCCTGAAGAGGAGGAGGAGGAAGAGGCTATGCCTTGTGAGGAGGAGAGGATGGTTAGTGTTCTTTCTCGTGAGGACACTGAACGCTCAACTCTTTGTAGTCTGCCATGGCAGAGTTCATGTCTAGATGCCTTTTCCCAAGATCCTCACGTGAAAGACATTTTGTCCACCATGAAATACTGGCTGTACTCCTTTCTTTATCCATGGTACAAGGAGAAATTTGCTTCTCTAATCTCAGAGGCAGATGTGCCATTTTCAGTGCATGCATTCCACAGGGCCATAGTGGAAGACTTGCTCAAAAGATTACCATCAGACAATGCTGGTGGCAGAGGCACCTGCTCTTTTTGCCTACAAGGATGACAGGGGAGGGTCACAAACACCATGTGCAACTTGGGGGGGATGTCCGCCAGCACGACCGTTTTCATGAGATCGTCCCATCAGCAAGGGCTATCTGTGGGTGTAACTATGACAAGGAGGGAGAAGTTGACCAAGATGGTGAATGACTACTTAAGTGGCCATACCACAGTCCTTCTTGATTTTTCAGTGCCCTTTAACTATTGGTTGTCCAAGCTGCACACTTGGTCCGACCTCTCCTTGTATGCCTTGGAGGTGCTGTCATGTCCTGCTGAGTGTGTGTTGTCTGAGCGGGTTTTTAGTTCAGCAGGTGCAATCATAACAGATAGGAGCACACGGCTGTCAATGGAAAATGCAGACCGGCTGACTCTTTCAAAATTGAACAAGGGCTGGAGTTCCTCTGACTTTGTAAGCCCTACGGATTACAGCAAGTTTATGTAAATGCAGGCCAAAAGTTTTTTTTTGGAAGATGTCTTAACATCCATGCCTTACCATCCAAAACCATTTGTTCAGGAAATCAAATCCTAATCTCCCTCCTGCTTCTTCAAAAGGTACTTAGTGCTCATTTATGTAGGTATTGTTTTGTACATTTTGAAACCTTTTGTGTGGCACCCCAGGAGTTCGGTTGCCACAGTGGCATTACCTCTATCATGGGAGGAGGGGTGATTACATGCCTAGAAGCAAGGAGGGTTTCCCTGACAAGATAACACTAACATCCAACACTTTCCTGACTCCAGAACAGAAGGGGGAGCTCAAACCAGTTTCAGGGGAGCTTTTCTATAAATTCTGGCTTGTAGGTGTTGTCAGTCAGTCAGTGTATGGAACTGAGAGAGACAGAGTCAGAGAGGAGAGGGTAGAAGTAAATGAGAACCTGGGGAGTGGAACTGCAACCAAGCTCACCCCAGTACTGAGCGCTAGAAGCTGGACGCCAGAGTCCATGGCTGATGGGTACTATAGTCCCAGCAGCTAAATACAGAGGGCAGGGGATTGCAGGTCTCCTGGCCCAGGAGACACCCAAAGGCACAGCAGCAGACCAAAGCCCAGAGCCGCCATAGAGGAGCGAACCTGCAATTGGCTCAAGCTGCCTGCCATATGGGCAAGTACTTCAGAACAATAAGGAACAGAGGACTGAGAATAGCTTTAGGCAGCAAGGCCCTCATAGGACAGCGCATTAAGTAGGCCTCAAAACCCATCTGGTTTAGTGGATCCAAGTTGCATCCAGGCTCCCTGGACCTCCATTGTCATCTGCAACTAGTGCCTGGCCAGCACTTCAAACCGTGAGTAAAAGTGTGGAAACTGCACCCTGCTGTGTCCTCGGAGTTATTCACTCACCCTACACTACATCCATCACCACCATCTTTAATAATATAAATGCCCTGGGACTAAGCTCTACCTGTGGAGAGCTCTATCAACTCTGCTGCATCATGATCAGCCCCAGTGGTCTCTTTAAATAAGCAGCGTCGACCATCCCTAGCCTAGTACCACATGTGGCATCACAAATCATCTCTTATAAACTTTATTTACCCTTTAATCATCGTTTTTCATTGGACACCCAGGGCCACGGACTGGGTCACTGCTGTCGTGACACATCCCTTTAAGAACTGGCCCAGTACCGAGTATCCCCGTGGCCCTGGCGGGCACTCCATTTGCACATTGTGCAATGGTGAAATTTGTAAATTGTACAATGGTGAAATTTGTACTTTATATCTCTATCTCTTGTAATAAATGCTAAGTGTAATGTGATGTCCCCATCACAGCATCTTTCAACTGGTCTGAGAGAGACCCCTTGGGTTATTTTGGGAAAATTTTGCACATTGTGCAATAATGAAACATGCACTCCCTATCTCTACCTATTGTAATAACTGCAAAATGTATTGTGAGCTCCCCATCATGGTCTTTTTCAGCGTGTATGATACAAACCCCTTGGGTACCGTATATACTCGTGTATAAGTCGATCCGAGTATAAGCCGAGGCACCTAATTTTCCCACGAAAAACTGGGAACACGTATCGACTTGGGTTTAAGCCAGGTATGCATTGTCCCCCGTGCCTGTCCTTGTATGCATGGCTCCCCATCCCTGTATGCATGGCTCCTTATCCCCCTCCATGAAAACAAGGCTCCTTATCCCCTATCCTGTATGCATGGCTCCCCATCCCTGTCCTTGCATGCATGGTTCCTTTAAAAAAAACACATCCTACTTACCTTCCCTGCTCACCCTCGCTGCATCTCATTCCAGTGCCAGCAGCTCTTCTAGCGGATCACGTGTCCTCCCACATTAAGGTAATGAATATTCACTCCCACACCTATGGGAGTGGAGAAAGGTGAATATTCATTAACTTAATGAGCTGGGACACGTGATCGCTCGGCTGGAACAGTTGCTGGCACTGGAACGAGATGCGGCTGTAACTGTGTGCGCGCTATAAGATAAATGAATATTCACTGCCAGTGCTTTGAATATTCATTTCTCTTTAGCAGCGGGTACAGGCTTTAGCTGCCGCCGCCAGCTCCTGCCTCTGTGACCCAATGCTCCGCCGCTCCTCCTCCCCCACCATCTTTCTGGGACAATGATTCCTGTTTAAGCCAAGGGGATTATATACGAGCATATACGATAATTTTTTTTATACTTTGCACATTGTGCAGTGGCAAATTTTGTACTTCCTATCTCCATCCCAATAAGGAAGCTGGAGCCCAGTTATGTTTCAGTTTCAATTATGTTTTTTCCTCCCCTTTTCTTTCACTAAACAGCCATATTTTTCCCCAAACTTAAATCCGGCATGGGATTCTCTGCTAATTCTTACAGATAAGGTTCAGAAAAAAGTCTCCCTAGGCAGAATAAATAAATAAAAGGTCTATTCTCCACCCCACTGTTTTGCAATTTGTGCATTTCCCCATTAGGAATTGTTCCCAAAAAAGAGCCTGGCAAATTTCAGCTCATTCAACACCTCTCCTACCCCAAAGGATCGTTGGTAAACAATGGCACTTAAGAAAGTGATGCATCGGTCACATATGTTTTCTTTGATCAGGCTATAATGCTGATTAGGGACGCTGGCCCAGAGGCTTTAATGGCAAAATAGGACATTGAGTATGCTTTCTGTCTCTTGCCAGTTAATCCAGGTTGTCATCATCTGTTGGGTTGCTTCATAGATGGTTCTTATTATTACGATACATGTTTGCCAATGGGTTGTTCTATTTCTTGCAATTATTTTGAATTATTTGGTACTTTCCTAGAGTGAGTAGTCAAATATGAGACCGGTTCAAAAGCGATTATCTATTACCTTGATGATTTTTTGTTTGTGGGTCCATAGGACTCCAGGTGTTGCCAGATTTTGTTGGACAATTTCTGTTTTTCCATGTCGCTCTTCGGTGTTCCTGTATCCACTAAAAAAACTTTTGGTCCTTCCACCTATCCTTTTTAGGGATTGAGATCGATTCCACGGCAATGGTATTTCGTCTTCCTTCTGAAAAAATTTCAGAATTGCTGTCTTTGATTGAAGGTTTTTGCTCCATCTGAAAAGTTACGCTATCACAAATTCAGTCATTGTTGCGTCTTCTCACATTCGCATGTTGTGTAATGCCCATGGGAAGAATTTTTTCTAGACGTCTGTCTCTGTCAACCAGAGATATTATTATTATTGTTATTATTATTTATTTATACAGCACCATTGATTCCATGGCGCTGTACATGAGAAGGGGTTACATACAAATTACAGATATCACTTACAGTAAGCAAACTAACAATTACAGACTGAAACAGAGGGGCGAGGACCCTGCCCTCGCGGGCTTACATTCTACAGGATGGTGGGGATGGCGACAATAGGTTGAGGGTTGCAGCAGCTCTGGTGTTGGTGAGGCGGTAGCTTCGGTAGTGGTGAGTAGGCAGCAGGGTCATTGCAGAGATATCAAATTTCCCCATCATAAAATTCATATAAAACCACGTTTACAAGCTAATTTTCTGGTCTGGAAAGAATTTCTCTTGTCCTACAATGTTCAAATGTGTTTTCAGTCTTTGGAAGTGACTAATGAGGATCTCTCCTTTTTTTCCGATGCTGCCGAGTCCTCAGGTTTTGGTGTTATTTTCGGGGATCAATGGTGTGCAGAACGTCCAAGATGTCCTCAGGCTGGGTAAAAAAAACTAACTTTCTTAGATTTATTCCCCATTGTCATGGCTATTGCCATATGGGGTTCCTCTCTCTGGGATAAACACATTTGTTTTTGGATGGATAACATGAGTGTGGTATGCTGCATAAAATCACCTGGCATCCCATTCCCCCTCTGTCATCAAACTGCTTAGGTTTCTGGTTTTACATGTTTAAATTTTTACATCTGGTTTAGAGCTTGACACATCACAGGTACTAACAATATAATCTCTGACTCTCATTCTCACTTTGATTGGCAGAAATTTCGAGACTGTTTATCCATAGCCAAACTGGACTGGCACCTATGTCCATCCCTCATGTGGCTATTGGTGGAGGAAGTTTAATGGACCTTGTGAGATCCTCAGTTGCCTTGTCTGAATAGCATCCTTACTTTAAAGCGTAGAGGGAGCGGTATAATTTAGTGGGGGATAAACCGATTTTGCCCTGTTGCTCAGAATTGTATATCTTTTTTGGCCTTTTATATCCACCTTTTTGGTTGGACAAATGTTACCAAGTTTTTTATCATTCGATCCAGACCCTTTAATAATGAAAGAATTTCTGTAATTCTGGGAATGTAAAATTGTATGTAACCAGCTTAGGCCCCTCAAACTAGGTCAGAAGGACACTGATGGCCAAATAAGTTTCCAGAGTTAGAAATAGGTTTCTCTGAATCAAACATACCGTATATACTTGAGTATAACCCAAGATTTTCAGTCCATTTTTTAGGCTGAAAGGGCCTCTCTCGGCTTATACTCAAGTTGTCCCAGGGGGTCGTGGGGGAGGGGGAGCGGCAGGAGCCGGCGGATGTCACATCATACTCACCCACTCCTCGTGCGATTTCTGCAAATCCTCCCTGCATTACTCTGCTGTCCCGGCGCCTGCAGCTCTTCCTGTGTTCAGTGGCCACGTGGTACAGCTCATCAAAGTAATGAATATGGACGCATCTCCACTCGCATAAGCGTGGAGTGCATATTCATTACTTTAATGAGCGGTACCATGTGACCGCTCTGCACCGGAAGGAGCTGCCGGCCCGAGACGATGGAGAGGCAGGGACGTGCCAGGAGGGGGTGAGTATGACGGAGGATGGTGAGCCATGCGATATTTACCTGTCCCCATTCCACCGCTGGACTCTGTCTTCCGCATCCTCTGGCTGTGACATTCAGGTCAGAGGGCGCGATGATGTTTTTAGTGCTCACCCTCTGCCTGAACAGTCACTGCAGAGACCCGGAAGACACAGTGGCGTGTGGCGGTTGAACGGGGATAGGTGAATATCGCAAGTGCCAGTGTCCTGAGCCAGTGGCGACACCGGCACTTGGCCCCCATAGCACGCTGGTGTCTCCACCTACTCAGGACACCGGCACCCCTCCCCCAGCGACGAGAGGTGAGTATGTCATTTTTTTTATCGCAGCAGCAGCATATGGGGCATGTTATTCTTTGGAGCATCTTATGGGGCCGTCAACCTTTATGGAACATTATATGGGGCATATTATTCTATGGAGCATCTTATGGGGCCATCTGTTAGGAGTCGAGTTTCCTCTGCTGCACAGGGGGAATCTCGATCCGTGTCTGCTGCGGTCTCCCATCCAGCATCGGCCGCAGTGGGGTCTGCTCAGCGGAGACGTCGCTCCCAGCGTCTCGCTGAGGCTGATTCTGTGCATAGGGTCACTACTGCCTTTTCTGGCTTTCCTGTGGTACCCTGCACTGATCTGCGGCGAGCAGGCCTCTCTGGGACTAAGTCCTTATTTACACACACTGAGCATGCCCAGGGCAGGGTCTTCCATTGGAGGTCGAGGGCCACATGTTCGGTCACATGCTCAGGTGCTGCAGTACATTCCATTGGTCCTTCTGGAAGGTCCTGAAAGCGCAAAACATGCTCAGGTACTGCAGCACTTTCCATTGGTCCTTCTGGAAGGTCCTGAAAGGGCAAAAACTTCAGTAGCAGCTTCCTGTGCTGCAACTATATAAACTGCGCATGACCGCACGGCCATGCGCTAGTATCGTCTTATGCTATATGCTTTGCGCCAATGTGGTCATGTGTTTGAATGTGTTCAGGGACCCGGCTGAAATAAGCCCCTAGAATGCTGGCACCTCCGGCGAGGAGATTGTGTTTAAGTGTGTTCAGGGACCCGGCTGAAATAAGCCCATAGAATGCTGGCATCTCCGGCTAGGAGTTTTGTATGCATGCATGACCACTCACTGCTCACATCTGGGTAGTTGGCCTGTGTCTCTGTGAAAGTCTAACAGGGCACAGAGCTTTCCTCTCGCGGTTACTCTGTGAAGCTAACAGAGTTGGTATATACCGCCATATAGAGCCGCTATTATTTAGCAGCAGGTGCTTTCCTGCACGGTGGATCCAGGGTTGCGAACGCACCAATTCCATTTAATAAATTATATATTTGGTGCGTTCCGCCAACCCTAACAGTATACTAGCGCCAGGATCTGGCTAAGTAATGGCGGATGAACAGCGATTACAGGGGTACATCCAGCTGCTGGAGGGCCGGTTGGCGTCTCTTGAGCGTGCAACCTCGGCGGTGGATATTACTGCAATAGCTGTTCAGGCTGCTAGCGTGGCTGCAGCAGCTTTACCCACTGCCACCTCTGTTCCGACCCTATCTCACCTTCCTTTGCCTGAGAGATACTCTGGGGACAGTAAGTCCTGTAGGGGTTTCGTGAGCCAATGTGGTATACACCTCGAGCTTCTGGCTGCACGTTTCCCTACTGAGCGGGCAAAGGTGGGATTCATAATCTCTCTCCTGTCGGACAGAGCGTTGGAGTGGGCTACGCCGCTGTGGGAGCGCAACGATCATGTGGTGCGGAGTGTTCCTAGGTTTCTGGACACTCTGAAACAGGTCTTTTTAGGACCTCAAGTCACCCATGATACAGCGCTCCAACTACTGGCTTTGACTCAGGGTTAAACCATGGTCAGCCATTTTGCTGTTCACTTCCGGACATTAGCGTCTGAGTTGGAATGGCCAGATAAAACCCTCATTCCCGTATTTTGGAGGGGGCTGGCTGACCATGTGAAGGACGCTTTGGCCACTAGGGAGATTCCCGCCACACTGGAGGAGCTCATAGCCGTATCTACTCGCATAGACCTTCGTTTTCACGAGCGAAGGTTGGAGCGAGCCCAGTGTAGGCAGAGATTTCGGCTGGCTCCCACCTTCGCCAAACCTTTGGAATCTCCAGTCCAGGCGTCCGAGTCACATGAGGCCTTAGAGGTGACACGAGCGGGATCCAAGTCTCAATCCACTCGTGCACATAAGGTGCATCATGTTTGCCAGCAGTCAGGACATCTTGCCTCCAAGGGTCCTCAGCGGTCGGGGAAACATCAGCGTCTAGTGGCAGTTGGAGGAGGTACTCTAGACACGGCGATGTTTGCCTCAAAGTTGTCCTTCAAGGGGACAATTACCATAGGCCCATCCACTCTTATGGTCGAGCTATGCGTGGATTCTGGGGCAGAGGGTAACTTTATGTCTTCCGCTTTTGCCCAGCGTCACGCAATACCCCTGGTGATGCTCGCCAAGCCAGTAACCGTTTGAGTGGTAAACGGGTCAACACTACCTTCACAGATTACCCACCAAACCATTCCTTTCACGCTATCTGTGTCTCCATCACATCAGGAGATAATCTCCCTATTAGTCATTCCTGAGGGAATTGATGAGGTTCTGTTGGGGATACCATGGCTTCGCTACCATTCTCCTCATATTGAGTGGTCCTCAGGGAGAATTTTGGGATGGAGTAAATCCTGCGAGGGTAGATGTCAGAGGGAGTGTGTTCAGGTTGCTACTACACAGGTACCCGCAGATCTTTCCTCTCTCCCCAAGCACTATTGGCCCTATGCAGACGTGTTCTCCAAAAGAGCTGCGGAGACCCTTCCGCCTCACCGCCCCTATGACTGTCCTATTGATCTCTTGCCTGGTGCTGAGCCTCCCCGGGGTCGAGTCTATCCGTTATCTCTCCCGGAGACGGAGGCAATGTCCCAGTACATCCAAGAGAATCTGGCAAGAGGATTCATTAGGAAGTCAGTGTCACCGGCAGGGGCTGGGTTCTTCTTCGTACAGAAGAAGACTGGAGACTTACGTCCATGCATAGACTACAGGGGTCTTAACGCCATCACCGTTAAGAACAAGTACCCATTACCCCTTTTTGATAGGCTACGGGGAGCAAGGGTATTTACAAAGTTAGATCTGCGGGGTGCTTACAACCTGATTCGCATCCGTGAGGGGGATGAATGGAAGACGGCTTTTAACACCAGGGATGGGCACTATGAATATCTGGTGATGCCCTTCGGGCTCTGTAATGCCCCAGCCGTTTTCCAAGACTTTGTGAACGACATCTTCCGAGATATGCTCACCACCTCGGTCGTAGTCTATCTGGATGATATTCTCATCTACTCTCCAGATATTGACTCCCATCGGAGAGATGTTCGCAAAGTCTTCGACCTCTTACGGGCAAACTCCCTCTACGCCAAGTTGGAGAAGTGTGTGTTTGAGCAGGAGTCCTTGCCTTTTCTTGGTTATATCATCTCTGCCCAGGGTTTGGCTATGGATCCTGCCAAGCTACAGGCTGTAATGGACTGGCAGGAACCCCATTCTCTTAAAGCGGTGCAGCACTTTATGGGGTTCATCAATTACTATTGCCAGTTCATTCCACACTTCTCAACTTTGGTAGCTCCCTTGGTTGCCCTCACCAAGAAGGGAGCAAATCCCAAGTTGTGGTCAGTGGAGGTCTCCAAGGCCTTTCTCTCGATTAAGTCACACTTCGCTAGCGCTCCCATCCTACATCGCCCCAATGTAGATAAACCATTTATCTTGGAGGTGGATGCCTCATCTGTTGGTGCTGGAGCAGTCCTTTTCCAAAAGGATGCTCAAGGTCGGAAGCATCCTTGCTTCTTCTTCTCCAAGACCTTCACACCAGCGGAGAGGAATTATTCCATCGGGGACAGGGAGTTGCTAGCCATGAAGTTGGCTTTTTCAGAGTGGAGACACCTCTTGGAGGGAGCTCGCTTTCCCTTCCAAGTCTTCACTGACCACAAGAACTTAGTGTATATACAGACGGCCCAGCGGCTGAATTCTCGCCAGGCTAGATGGTCCCTGTTCTTCTCCCGGTTCCATTTTACTCTCCATTTTCTCTCCGGGGAGAAGAACGTTCGTGCCGACGCTCTCTCCCGCTCCGTAGTGTCATCTGAGGAGGAGGAGGAGGAGCCTCGGCTTATTGTCCCTTCTGAGAGCCTGAGAACTGTAGCTCCGGTTTCGCTAGAGTCTGTGCCCCCGGGCAAGACCTTCGTGCCAGCTAACTTGCGACCGGAGGTTCTCTCTTGGGCTCACTCCTCCAGAGTGGGTGGGCATTTTGGGACCAAGAGGACATCTGAGCTTTTGGCGAGAACATACTGGTGGCCGCATATGGCCCGAGATGTCAGGGACTATATTCAGGCGTGCGTTTCTTGCGCCCAGAATCGGTCTCCTCGGCAACGGCCTGCTGGGTTGCTTTACCCTCTACCGGTGGCAGACAGGCCCTGGGAGATGGTCGGGATGGACTTTGTGTTGGGCTTACCCAAGTCGCGTGGCTGCTCCGTTATTTGGGTTGTCACCGACTATTTCTCTAAGATGGTGCATTTGGTGCCGCTCCCTCGGTTACCTTCTGCACGGGCCTTGGCGGTGTTGTTCATTAAGCACATTTTCCGATTACATGGTATGCCTGATAAGATTGTCAGCGATCGGGGTCCCCAGTTCTGATCTGATCTGCGGCGAGCAGGCCTCTCTGGGACTCTCTGGGACTAAGTCCTTATTTACACACACTGAGCATGCCCAGGGCAGGGTCTTCCATTGGAGGTCGAGGGCCACATGTTCGGTCACATGCTCAGGTGCTGCAGTACATTCCATTGGTCCTTCTGGAAGGTCCTGAAAGGGCAAAACATGCTCAGGTACTGCAGCACTTTCCATTGGTCCTTCTGGAAGGTCCTGAAAGGGCAAAAACTTCAGTAGCAGCTTCCTGTGCTGCAACTATATAAACTGCTGGGTAGTTGGCCTGTGCCTCTGTGAAAGTCTAACAGGGCACAGAGCTTTCCTCTCGCGGTTACTCTGTGAAGCTAACAGAGTTGGTATATACCGCCATATAGAGCCGCCATTATTTAGCAGCAGGTGCTTTCCTGCACGGTGGATCCCGGGTTGCGAACGCACCAATTCCATTTAATAAATTATATATTTGGTGCGTTCCGCCAACCCTAACACCATCAACTTTTATGGAACATTAGATGAGGCATCTTATTCTATGGAGCATCTTATGGGGCCATCAACCTTTATGGAACATTATATGGGGCATATTATTCTATGGAGCATCTTATGGGGCCATCAACTTTTATGGAACAATAGATGGGGCATATTATTCTATGGCGCATCTTATGGGGCCATCATTAACCTTTATGGAGCATTAGATGGAGCATATTATCCTATGGAGCATCTTATGGGGCCATCAACCTTTATGGAGCATTAGATGGGGCATATTATTCTATGGATCATCTTATGGGGCCATCAACCTTTATGGAGCATTAGATGGAGAATATTATTCTATGGAGCATCCTATGGGGCCATCAACCTTTATGGAGCATTACATGAGGCATATTTTAATATGGAGCATCTTATGGGGCCATCATTAACCTTTGTGCAGCATTATATGGGGCATAATTAATATAAACCATCTTATTGGGCCATCATTAACGTTTGTGCAGTATTATATGGGGCATATTTTGTATGGAGCATCTTATAGGGCCCATGAAAAACTGTATAGAGCATTATATGGGGCTCCTGATTCAATATGGATGTTCAAAAACCTTTAACCTACTGATGTCTCAATTAATTTTGCTTTTATTGATATCTATTTTTATTTTTGAAATTCACGGGTAGCTGCTGCATTTCCCACCCCAGGCTTATACTCGAGTCAATAAGTTTTCCCAGTTTTTTGTGGCAAAATTAGGGGCCTCGGCTTATACTCTGGTCGGCTCATACTCGAGTATATACGGTACTTTAAAATATGTAGTATTATATTCATATACTTGGCAGAAACTTCTTAATACTTCTTTGCCTTATAGAATAATGTAGGCATACAGTATATGCTCATAAATACTGCATGTCACAGACGAATGTCTGAACCTGAAAAAGCACTATTGAATTTGGCTTATTGCTGAATTACGAAACAGAGCCTACAAAATAGTTTGATCTTCAAAGAAGTTTTCTAGTTACATTTAGAAGGGTTCTGACTGGATAAAAAAATGACATTAGTAATTTCTGTAGTTCTCTTGTACTTCTGGCTCTGATGTTTATCAAGTCTCTGATGGTTTCTGGTATACAATAGACGCAAGAAATTATCCACACTATACTACAACACATACTGCAATTGGTGTCTTCAGGGGTAGGAACGTTGTTGCATCATCCACCATCCTTACATTTACAGTATTTTTAACCACCTAATGCAAATTAACTTAAAGATATGTCATTGAGGGACTGAGTGCTTATGGAGGGGGCTCAGGAGCTTAGCTCTTTCCACACACGGTTAAACTACATAGCTGACATCTATGTCTCACAGCAGCGTCCAGAGTTAAGCTCTTATCGATACTGTTAGGTATCGAACCATTGCTGTCAATCTCTGACAGTGACTATAAAATGGTATGGTTTGCTAGTTTGCATGTAGCGACTCCCATTTCTCTTTCTCCCTGCTACTTGATTGCAGAGCATTCATGGGTTACCATGGCAACCTGGTACTACCATGGCGGTTATAGACTGAGCTTCACATGAGACTACAATTTTCACTTTATACTGCAATATTGTGATATTGCAGTGTATGGTATAAGTGATCAGCCAGTTGGCATGGCCTCGCTCCATACACTTGTATTAAGCAAGTCCTCACCCCATCCAGTGTGCATGGTTGACTACAGGGCCTCACTCCATGCAAGTGAGGATTGCCCATTGGCCAGGAGTATGTATATTACATACTCCCCGGTCCCTGGTCAGAAACCGGCAAACTCTCACAACACACAGCAC
Organism: Ranitomeya imitator; assembly: GCF_032444005.1. Classification (NCBI taxonomy): domain Eukaryota; kingdom Metazoa; phylum Chordata; class Amphibia; order Anura; family Dendrobatidae; genus Ranitomeya; species Ranitomeya imitator. Next base: position 733,610,187 of record NC_091284.1, on the reverse strand, counting down.
ATGTGCTGAGGGGTTTCATAAGTTGGCAGTCACACAGAGTGACTGCAGACTTATCGATTGGGACCGGGCAACCCCTTTAAGGTAGTTGCTTTGTACATGCATCAGAATGTCTTTGGAGTGTGAGAGGAAACCAGGGAACCCAGAGGAAACTCACACAAATACAGGGAGAACATATAAGCTCCTTGCAGATATTTTAATTTGAACCCAGGACTCCTTTTCTGCAAGGCAACAATGCTAACCACTGTGCCATTCTGCTGTCAATGAACCAATCTATTTTCTGTGCAAATTTCTTTATTTATGTTTAGTGGTCATTGGTTTTGATTTGAGACGAGTAGATCGATCCGTAGAGGCTCAAGTTTGAAACGATTTTCCTGACAGTTGAGGTTTCATGTAAATTTGAACATTTTAGAGATTCTGTTTGCAGTTTTCAAAAAATAAAACTTGGTCAACTTCATTACTCACACTGTTAAAGCATCAGAGAGCGAGCTAAGATCGCTTTGTATTGCTTTGTGGGACTTCATACAATGCCCTGCAGATATGACACTTTATCACCATTGCAAATCAATGGGGAGACAAAGAGCGCAATAGGGTCTTATCCACGTTACACAGAGGAGAATATACACCAAATTTTCTCACCAGGTTAGGATGAGATTAGAGCATTAGATAGCGGCTGCTGCAGATCCACAGGTCTTCATCGACCAGAGAAAATAATGTCTTCAAAGGGATATTTGTAGTTAAAGTTCCACGCTGCCGCTAAGATGAATTTCAGGAGAGTATAGTTGATTCACAGTGGTTTTATTCTACGCGTTTCAGGGGTCTCATGCCCCCTTCATCAGGAAATACCACACAGAATATACAGGCATCACAGGTATAAATAGTTTTGCTAGGTTACAAAAAAATGGGCACCAACAGGTCAGATGACTCAGTGTCAAAGTTCAATGATAACACACAATTAACAATTCAAACGATTAGAGAGGTATATGTAATGAAAAAAATACAATGATTTCTTATTACAATTTAAGCAGCGAACCAGCGCTCGAAGTGAGCGCAGAAACAAACTTCGAGCGCTGGTTCGCTGCTTAAATTGTTATTCTTATGTACGTGACGCAATTTTAAACTCACTAATTATAATTTTCATAATTTTAGATCACTACAAACCACCACAAATTAATTTTCATATATATTTATATTTTTTTATGTAAAATAATAAAACATGATTTTATTCCACATTCAATGTAAAGATTCCAATGGATTTTTGATAAAAAAAGCAGCTTGTTGATTCCACACGGTAGTTCATCTGTAAGGCAATCGCTTCTGAACTGGAATAACTCCTTTTCTTGCAGGTTCTTGTCCATTTAAGTAGAGATCATTTATTTTTTATTTTTTTATTATTTCCTCCTAAATGCTGCAAATTTGGACCTATTGTCTAGCAATAAATAAGAAATCATTGTATTTTTTTCATTATATATACCTCTCTAATCATTTGAATTGTTAATTGTGTGTTATCATTGAACTTTGACACTGAGTCATCTGACCTGTTGGCGTCCATTTTTTTTGTAACCTAGCAAAACTATTTATACCTCCTGTAGAATGTAAGCCCGCAAGGGCAGGGTCCTCGCCCCTCTGTATCAGTCCGTCATTGTTAGTTTGTTTACTGTATGTGATATTTGTAACTTGTATGTAATCCCTTCTCATGTACAGCACCATGGAATCAATGGTGCTATATAAATAAATAATAATAATAATAATACCTGTGATGCCTGTATATTCTGTGTGGTATTTCCTGATGAAGGGGACATGAGACCCCTGAAACGCGTAGAATAAAACCACTGTGAATCAACTATACTCTCCTGAAATTCATTTTAGCGGCAGCGTGGAAATTTAACCCCTTCAAGTCGCGGCTCTTTTTTGTTTTTGCGTTTTCATTTTTCACTTCCCTCCTTCCCAGAGCCATAACTTTTTTATTTTTCCGTCAATATGGTCATGTGAGGGCTTATTTTTTGCGGGATGAGTTGTACTTTTGAACGACACTATTGGTTTTACCATGTCTTTTACTAGAAAATGGGAAAAAAATTCCAAGTGCGGTGAAATTGCAAAAAAAGTGCAATCCCACACTTGTTTTTTGTTTGGCTTTTTTGCTAGGTTCATTAAAGGGACACTGTCACCTGAATTTAGAGGGAACAATCTTCAGCCATGGAGGCAGGGTTTTTGGGTGTTTGATTTACCCTTTCCTTACCCGCTGGCTGCATGCTGGCTGCAATATTGGATTGAAGTTCATTCTCGGTCCTCCATAGTACACGCCTGCGCAATGCAAGATTGCCTTGTGCAGACATGTACTACGGAGGACAGAGAATGAACTTCAATCCAATATTGCAGCCAGCATGCAGCCAGCGGGTAAGGAAAGGGTGAATCAAACACCCCAGAACCCCGCCTCCATGGCTGAAGATTGTTCCCTCCAAATTCAGGTGACAGTGTCCCTTTAAATGCTAAAACTGACCTGCCATTGTGATTCTCTAGGTCATTACGAGTTCATAGACACGTAACATGTCTAGGTTATTTTTTATCCAAGTGGTGAAAAAAAATTCAAAACTTTGCTTAAAAAAAAAAAAGTGCCATTTTCCGATACCGGAAGCGTCTCCATTTTTCGTGATCTGGGGTCGGGTGAGGGCTTATTTTTTGCGTGCCGAGCTGACGTTTTTAATGATACCATTTCGGTGCAGATATGTTCTTTTGATTGCCCGTTATTGCATTGTTTAATGCAATGTCACGGCGACCAAAAAAACGTAATTCTGGCGTTTCTGATTTTTTTCTCACTACGCTGTTTATCGGTCAGGTTAATGCTTTTTTTATTGATAGATCAGGCGATTCTGAACGCGGCAATACCAAATACGTGTAGGTTTTTTTTTTAATTGTTTTATTTAGGATGGGGCGAAAGGGGGGTGATTTAAACTTTTATATTTTTTATATTTTTTTCAAATTTTTAAAGACATTTTTTTTTTACTTGTGCCATGCTTCAATAGCCTCCATGGGAGGCTAGAAGCTGGCATATCCTGATCGGCTCTGCTACATAGCAGCAATCATCAGATCGCTGCTATGTAGCAGAAATGCAGGTGTGCTGTGAGCGCCGACCACAGGGGGGCGCTCACAGCAGGCCGGCATCAGTAACCATAGAGGTCTCAAGGACCTCTATGGTTACCTTCCTGATGCATCGCCGACCCCCGATCATGTGACGGGGGTCGGCAATGACATAATTTCCGGCCGCCTGGCCGGAAGCGCCGGTTACATGCCGCTGTCTGCGTTTGACAGCGGCATTTAACAGGTTAATTGCGGCGGGTGAATAGCGATTTCACCCGCCGCTATTGCGCGCACATGTCAGCTGTACAAAACAGCTGACATGTCGTGACTTTGATGTGGGCTCACCGCCGGAGCCCACATCAAAGGGGGTGACACGGCATGTTCAGTACTAGTACGGTGCATGTCGTGAAGGGGTTAACTACAAATCTCCCTTTGAAGACAAGATTATCACCATAGCTTGTACAGTGGTGGTCAGTACCTGAGCCATTACAGACTAGCGGTTGAGTGGAGCACAGTTTATATGGTAGGGTTGTTTTCTGTTATCTGTCTCCAGAGTTACTGGGTAAGTTTCCCTCTCCTGCAGTGTTTAAGCTCTTATGACAGGGGTCCCCAACTCCAGGCCTCGAGGGCCGCCAACAGTGCAGGTTTTCAGGATTTCTTTAGTATTGCATCGGTGGTAATGTGATCATCTGCACAGGTGATGATTCCAACCCCTGTGCAATACTAAGGAAATCCTGAAAACCTGCACTGTTGGCGGCCCTCGAGGCCTGGAGTTGGGGACCACTGTCTTATGATCAGCAAGGTCATTTCTCTCTGGATGTTGTTTAATCTTTATTTTCAGTTTTGAGGTAATGTTACGCTCGTGGTTTGGGCGGGACTGTGGGGGGTCTTCATGTGGTTCTCTGCTTAAGTATTCATACTGACAGGTCACTGATCCCTCAGTGACCCGCGACCTAGTATACAGTTAGGGCCAGAAATATTTGGACAGTGACACAATTTTCGCGAGTTGGGCTCTGCATGCCACCACATTGGATTTGAAATGAAACCTCTACAACAGAATTCAAGTGCAGATTGTAACGTTTAATTTGAAGGGTTGAACAAAAATATCTGATAGAAAATGTAGGAATTGTACACATTTCTTTACAAACACTCCACATTTTAGGAGGTCAAAAGTAATTGGACAAATAAACATAACCCAAACAAAATATTTTTATTTTCAATATTTTTTTGCAAATCCTTTGGAGGCAATCACTGCCTTAAGTCTGGAACCCATGGACATCACCAAACGCTGGGTTTCCTCCTTCTTAATGCTTTGCCAGGCCTTTACAGCCGCAGCCTTCAGGTCTTGCTTGTTTGTGGGTCTTTCCGTCTTAAGTCTGGATTTGAGCAAGTGAAATGCATGCTCGATTGGGTTTAGATCTGGAGATTGACTTGGCCATTGCAGAATGTTCCACTTTTTGGCACTCATGAACTCCTGGGTAGCTTTGGATGTATGCTTGGGGTCATTGTCCATCTGTACTATGAAGCGCCGTCCAATCAACTTTGCAGCATTTGGCTGAATCTGGGCTGAAAGTATATCCCAGTACACTTCAGAATTCATCCGGCTACTCTTGTCTGCTCTTATGTCATCAATAAACACAAGTGACCCAGTGACATTGAAAGCCATGCATGCCCATGCCATCACGCTGCCTCCACCATGTTTTACAGAGGATGAGGTGTGCCTTGGATCATGTGCCGTTCCCTTTCTTCTCCAAACTTTTTTCTTCCCATCATTCTGGTACAGATTGATCTTTGTCTCATCTGTCCATAGAATACTTTTCCAGAACTGAGCTGGCTTCTTGAGGTGTTTTTCTGCAAATTTAACTCTGGCCTGTCTATTTTTGGTATTGATGAATGGTTTGCATCTAGATGTGAACCCTTTGTATTTACTGTCATGGAGTCTTCTCTTTACTGTTGACTTAGAGACAGATACACCTACTTCACTGAGAGTGTTCTGGACTTCAGTTGATGTTGTGAACGGGTTCTTCTTCACCAAATTAAGTATGCGGCGATCATCCACCACTGTTGTCATCCGTGGACGCCCAGGCCTTTTTGAGTTCCCAAGCTCACCAGTCAATTCCTTTTTTCTCAGAATGTACCCAACTGTTGATTTTGCTACTCCAAGCATGTCTGCTATCTCTCTGATGGATTTTTTCTTTTTTTTCAGCCTCAGGATGTTCTGCTTCACCTCAATTGAGAGTTCCTTTGACCGCATGTTGTCTGCTCACAGCAACAGCTTCCAAATGCAAAACCACACACCTGGAATCCACCCCTGACCTTTTAACTACTTCATTGATTACAGGTTAACGAGGGAGACACCTTCAGAGTTAATTGCAGCCCTTAGAGTCCATTGTCCAATTACTTTTGGTCCCTTGAAAAATTGGACGCTATGCATTACAGAGCTATGATTCCTAAACCCTTTCTCCAATTTGGATGTGGAAACTATCATATTGCAGCTGGGAGTGTGCACTTTCAGCCCATATTATATATATAATTGTATTTCTGAACATGTTTTTGTAAACAGCTAAAATAACAAAACTTGTGTCACTGTCCAAATATTTCTGGCCCTAACTGTACATAATAAATATTATGTACATCTTGAAAAGAAAGAAAACCTTCTGCAGGCAGGCACCGGCGGTGGCGCCTGCGCTGCAGCCTGATCGTATATTTAATGTGTTTATAATTAATTTCTTTGCTGCTCTCCTGACATTCCTAAAAAAAAATTATTAGAAAATGGTGTCGGCCATGTCTGCACAGTACCAGCTGTCAGTAAACTTGCTAGAGAGAAAAAAATTTCCTCCTCCAAGATGGCACCGCCGGCGCCTGCACAGACGCAGCTATCGGTGGTCACCGATAGCTGATATTGCACAGACGCCGTCAGCGCCATCTTGCTAGAGAAAAAAAAATTCCAATAAGACCCTTGTAGAATCACAACAACCACCACAAAATTATCAATCACTATCACAAAGAATGACTCATAAAAATAAAAATAAAGAGGGGAGAACACAACCTTCAGATACATTAATTTGTCAATGGTAAGATACAACAATTTTTTACAAGAACTGTGGAATAAATCACGAAAAGACAAACACAAACAGAAAAACACCTCAAGTACAACAAACACTGAATCAGGATTTTTCCAGGCAAGATCAAGAAAACCAAAGGAGGCAAATGAGGTGGGAAATCCACTAAGAAGAAGTTAGAGGAAAATCCTTCATTGTGTCCTCAAGCAATATTTAACTTAGTGAATACCATTTTTCCCACACAGAAGAAGCCGTCCTCCAAAAGGGCTTAAAATTTGCCCCCACAAAAATATCCTTTAAATTTGACTTGAATGTTGGAATTAAAAAATATCTTCATAATCTAGCCCCCCCAAAATACTATATGAAACATACTGTCAGAAACAGTATGGAAACTCTATCGGAACAAACTGAAATTACTCATACTTCCTTGATCACTAAGTCCAGATTCAATCCAGTCAATAAGTATTCTAAGGCGTTTACTACCATTGAGAACATGGTTACGGGAGAAATCAGAAAAATAAAAAATATAACCAATACACACATTATTTGACCATTGAAGAGAAGCAGACAATTATCCTTCTTCAACAAAACAAAGATATCATCATCCACCCGGCGGACAAAAAGGGGGAATTGTCATAATGGATATAAAAAAACTATCATAAGGAATCCCTTCACCTTCTAGGAGATTAAAAGACATACAAACAACTTGGAAAGGACCCAACGTAGTGAAGCTAGTGAATTTGGGTAAAGCCAAGGGCATACTTAACAAAAATGAGTCGCTATATCTTTTAAATAAAACACCAAGTATACCCTTCTTTTACCATATCTCAAAGATCCACAATGATAGGATGCATCCACCAGGCAGACCTATCATTTCAGACATAATTTACCTCACTGCCAGTCTTTCAGAATATGTGAACAAACATCTACAAGCGTGTGTGCCCCAATTACCGGCCTACCTGAAAGACACACAACACATCATCCAAATTTCAGATAAAATGAATTGGCAACTCCACTTCATTCTAGCACTTTGGACATTACATCTCTGTATACGGTAATCGAACACAACAAGTTATGCCAAGCAGCCGAATTCTTTTTAAAGAAAAGAGGTAGGTATGCCCAAGTACAAGTTCACTTTATTCAGAATAGTATATCGCTCATCCTTACCCATAATTATTTTGCATACGATAAACAATTTTTATCTTCAAATGGGGACAAAATTTGCTCCTAGTTATGCCAACCTATATGTAGGCTGCTGGGAGGAATCAGCAAAATACACTAATGGGCAATTGCCTAAAGGACTGTTCCTATGGTGTCGATATATTGATGATGTCGTTTTTATCTGGGAAGACTCCAGAGAAGCCCTAACCAACTTCTTGAAAAAACTGAACCAGAATGAATACGGTTCAGTATTTACCCCCACCATTAGTTCAACAAAGATACATTTTCTGGATCTCACAATATTGGTAGATCAGAACCAATTAATTATCAAAAGTTTTCGAAAAGACATTGATTCTAACAGATATACTGTATACTTATCACTAGCTGCCACCTTCCATGATGGCTGCTGAATGTACGAAAAAGTCAGTTCACATACATTAGACAAAATTGCAGCTGAGTCACAGACTACATGGAGGAAGCCCAATTCTTAAAAAAAACTATTTATGGAAAAGGCTACAGTATGTGATGGAAACCTTAGAATCCTCACTAAAAGAGGTACAAGAAATGCCAAGATCAAAATTGATCTATAGTAGCAAGATAATACAGGAGTCTCCAAACATAAGGAAACAAATAGAGAAAGCCCCCATTAATGCTGAATATCATACCAACAGTTTAGGCTTCAAAAGGATTATCAAAAAATACTGACATATCCTTAAAGAGGATAAAATCATTGGGAACCTTTTACCAAGACTCACATGTAGACGGGCACCAAAGAAAGGCCAAAAAATTGCTCCCACCAGTAGAGGGTGCTTATGTCTGTCAGAACAATGGCAGCTCAACCACAGACAGTAGGGTGTTTTCCCATGTGGCTATTGTACATGCTACAGATAATGTTCTGGCAATAACCTTGACAGGGATAGCTTTCAAAATTTTGGATAAATATAAGTAAAAAACTCGGCACTCAAAATGTATCATGTTGAAAAATAAGTTCCAATTTATTTTGCATACAGCGATCAATTAAACGTTTTCGGTCTGGATATAGACCTTCATCAGAAACAATGGAGATATACAAAAGAAATATGTGTCAAAGAAGTGACAAATGCTAATACATCAAAATAAAGTGGTGGTGACGAACATAAAAATTGGTTGACATCATTGTATAGACAATAGTAGAACGTCCTATCTTCAATACAATATGAGCCCTAATATAGCCAGGGAGAAAATATGATTTTGGGATGGATACCCTACTTGAGCACCTATTCCAATGATTCTGAGTGCCGTGTACAATTCATTGCAGTATTTCAAAATTCTGGAGGCACGGAAACCTAACGCATTAAAGATAAAATCACATGCTCTTCCACAAGGATGATATACATCATAAAGTGCCCATGTGAAAAAATATACTTGGGACTTACCAAAAGAAGTTTAATGCAAAAAATTAAAGAACACCATAACAACAAAAAAAGGGTTTTGAAGGGCACCCACTATCTAGACACTTTAAAGGGACACACAACCAATCCACCAGAGGTCTAGAATTTTTTGATATCCAAACAGTTCCCACCCACTGGAGAGGGGGCGATTATATTAGCTGCATGTCCAGAGCGAAATCAAAATAGATTTTTTTAATTAGATAGCTTAGCACCAAATGGACTAAAATTTGATATAGAACTATTTGCTTTTTAATAAACAGTAATATTTTATGATTGACACCTTTTTAATAAGGTCCTATACACACGTTCCTCCCTCTCCCTTGCCCCTCCTGTCTATAATCCCCCTCCATACAAACCTCCTCAGTTTTCATATTTTCATATATTTTAACTATCTATTCATTTTTTTTACAATATTGTATTTTAATGTTTAAAATATATGAAATAGTTTTTTATATGAAATTTTTCGATAAATAGTAATGGTTTCCTGCATACTATGAACGAATAAACATGTATGCTTAGATCTATGCATAGGGACATATATAGACCTCACTTAGGCCATGAAATAAGTGTTAGACATCTCACAGCTAGCAGCCTTTTTGAAGGATAATGGAATTTTCTAGGAGGAGGACAGCCTTTCCTTGAATATAAAATGAAAAGGAATTGAGCATCCCCGAAACGGGTTGGTTAGACTTTTTGTCATCTACAGGCTTCTGTACCTCCATGACACACACCTCCCAGTGCCGCTATCCATCTTGGATTTCCCTGGTATGCAATGACGTTATCAACCGGAGAGCCCCTGGCTCTACACATGTGGCTCTCCTCATCCTTCTCAGCCCCTGCTGCCTCACCGTCAAGCCTCCAGCTTCACCTTCCTCCGGACATCGGAACACAGTCATGCCAGCTGCATCTTTCTCCGGACGTTGGAAGTTCTTTGAATTGATTAAAGGTACAGTAACTCTAGTTGCTATATTGATATTAACACACTTGGCTACTAATGAAACTATATAGACATGAAAGAAAAGCAAAATCTATCTTACAGCTGCAAATACCATCTATCATCAGAGGCATACAATTCCTCATTGACTGCTAACTGTTTATGCTTATGCTGATTCAGCGTTGTACATCTGTCTATATAACCTATGTTGAGCTATTTATAGAATTTATCGTTAAGCTACTGTTCAGACATTGTTTATACTGTTGTCTGTTCAACACATAAGTAAAATTCCATTAGAGGGTTAGCGCAACAGATTTCTTTTCAGTTACCCCTCACATTAAATATACGATCAGGCTGCAGCGCAGGTGCCGCCGCCGATGCCTGCCTGCAGAAAGCTTTTTTTCAAAGATATGTATAATATTCATTATGTAATCTAGGGGGCAGTGTTGTGAATTCTGTGATCAAGCTCTCTCCTGTGGTCATGAGTGGTACTGCAGCTTCTGAGTTTCCTTCCTCAGGTGATGAGGTTAAGTCGTTAGGTGCTGCTCTATTTAACTCCACCTAGTGCTTTGATCCTGGCCTCCAGTCAATGTTCTAGTATTGGTCTTTCTTCCTCCTGGATCGTTCCTGTGGCCTGTCTGCTCAGCATAAGCTAAGTTCTGCTTGTGTTACTTTTGTTGCTATATTTTCTGTCCAGCTTGCTTTTTTGGTTTTGCTTGCTTGCTGGAAGCTCTGAGACGCAGAGGGAGCACCTCCGTACCGTTAGTCGGTGCGGAGGGTTTTTTTGCCCCTCTGCGTGGTTGTTTGTAGGTTTTTGTGTTGACCGCAAAGCTATCTTTCCTATCCTCGGTCTATTCAGTAAGTCGGGCCTCACTTTGCTAAATCTATTTCATCTCTGTGTTTGTATTTTCATCTTAACTCACAGTCATTATATGTGGGGGGCTGCCTTTTCCTTTGGGGAATTTCTCTGAGGCAAGGTAGGCTTATTTTTCTATCTTCAGGACTAGCTAGTTTCTCAGGCTGTGCCGAGTTGCAAAGGGAGCGTTAGGCGCAATCCACGGCTACCTCTAGTGTGGTTTGATAGGTTTAGGGATTGCGGTCAGCAGAGTTTCCACGTCTCAGAGCTCGTCCTATGTTTTGTGGTTTTTGTCAGGTCACTTGTGTGCTCTGAAACTTCTAGGTCCATTGTGGTTCTGAATTTCCTATTCATAACAGTACTGGAGGCCCAAAGTACTATGCTTCTCAATAGAGGGAAAAAAGAAGTTCTGAGACCATTTTTTTTTCTTTGCACTGTGTTTTGCCTTTTTTTTCCCCTAGACATTTGGGTGGTTCAGGACACAGGTGTGGTGATGGACATTAAAGGTCTGTCTTCATGTGTGGATCTTCTCATTGCAAGAGTACAAAATATTCAAGACTTTGTGGCTCAGAATTCTATGTTTGAACCAAGAATTCCTATTCCTGATTTGTTTTCTGGAGATAGAGCTAAATTTCTGAGTTTCAAAAATAATTGCAAACTGTTTCTGGCGTTGAAACCTCGCTCCTCTGGGGACCCAGTTCAACAAGTTAAGATCATTATTTCTTTATTACGTGGCGACCCTCAAGGCTGGGCATTTTCCCTTGTGCCAGGAGATCCTGCATTATGTAATATTGATGCGTTTTTTCTGGCGCTCGGATTACTGTACGATGAACCTAATTCAGTGGATCAGGCAGAGAAAAATTTGCTGGCTCTGTGTCAGGGTCAGGATGAGATAGAGATTTATTGTCAGAAGTTTAGAAAGTGGTCTGTGCTCACTCAATGGAATGAATGTGCTTTGGCAGCAATCTTCAGAAAGGGTCCCTCTGAAGCCCTTAAGGATGTCATGGTGGGATTTCCTATGCCTGCTGGTCTGAATGAGTCTATGTCTTTGGCCATTCAGATCGGTCGACGCTTGCGTGAGCGTAAATCTGTGCACCATTTGGCGGTATTATCTGAGCATAAACCTGAGCCTATGCAGTGCGATAGGACTTTGACCAGAGCTGAAAGGCAGGAACACAGACGTCAGAATGGGCTGTGTTTCTACTGTGGTGATTCCACTCATGCTATCTCCGATTGTCCTAAGCGCACTAAGCGGTTCGCTAAGTCTGCCACCATTGGTACGGTACAGTCGAAATTTCTTTTGTCCGTTACTTTGATCTGCTCTTTGTCTTCCTATTCTGTCATGGCATTTGTGGATTCAGGCGCTGCCCTGAATTTGATGGACTTGGAGGTTGCTAGGCGCTGTGGGTTTGTCTTGGAGCCCTTGCAGTATCCTATTCCATTGAGAGGAATTGATGCTACGCCTTTGGCCAAGAATAAGCCTCAGTATTGGACCCAGCTGACCATGTGCATGGCTCCTGCGCACCAGGAGGATATTCGCTTTCTGGTGTTACAAAATCTGCATGATGTGGTCGTGTTGGGGTTGCCATGGCTACAAGTCCATAACCCAGTATTAGATTGGAAATCAATGTCTGTGTCCAGCTGGGGTTGTCAGGGGGTACATGGTGATGTTCCATTTCTGTCTATCTCATCATCCACCCCTTCTGAGGTCCCAGAGTTCTTGTCTGATTACCGGGATGTATTCGATGAGCCCAAGTCCAATGCCCTACCTCCGCATAGGGATTGTGATTGTGCTATCGAGTTGATTCCTGGTAGTAAGTTTCCTAAGGGTCGACTGTTTAATTTATCTGTACCTGAGCACGCCGCTATGTGGAGTTACGTAAAAGAATCCTTGGAGAAGGGTCATATTCGGCCGTCGTCATCGCCATTGGGAGCAGGGTTCTTTTTTGTGGCCAAGAAGGATGGTTCGCTGAGACCTTGTATTGATTACCACCTTCTAAATAAAATCACGGTCAAATTTCAGTACCCCTTGCCGCTGTTATCTGATTTGTTTGCTCGGATTAAGGGGGCTAGTTGGTTCACCAAGATAGATCTTCGTGGTGCATATAATCTTGTGCGTATTAAACGGGGCGATGAATGGAAAACTGCATTTAATATGCCCGAGGGCCATTTTGAGTACCTAGTTATGCCATTCGGACTTGCCAATGCTCCATCAGTATTTCAGTCCTTTATGCATGACATCTTCCGAGAGTACCTGGATAAATTCCTGATTGTATACTTGGATGATATTTTGGTCTTCTCGGATGATTGGGAGTCTCATGTGAAGCAGGTCAGAATGGTGTTCCAGGTCCTGCGTGCTAATTCTTTGTTTGTGAAGGGATCAAAGTGTCTCTTTGGTGTTCAGAAGGTTTCATTTTTGGGGTTCATTTTTTCCCCTTCTACCATCGAGATGGACCCTGTTAAGGTCCAGGCCATTTATGATTGGACTCAGCCGACATCCCTGAAGAGTCTGCAAAAGTTCCTTGGCTTTGCTAATTTTTATCGTCGCTTCATCTGTAATTTTTCTAGTATTGCTAAACCATTGACCGATTTGACCAAGAAGGGTGCTGATGTGGTCAATTGGTCTTCTGCTGCTGTGGAAGCTTTTCAAGAGTTAAAGCGTCGTTTTTCTTCTGCCCCTGTGTTGTGTCAACCAGATGTTTCGCTTCCGTTCCAGGTTGAGGTTGATGCTTCTGAAATTGGAGCGGGGGCTGTTTTGTCGCAAAGAGGTGCTGATTGCTCGGTGATGAAGCCATGCACTTTCTTTTCCAGGAAGTTTTCGCCTGCTGAGTGAAATTATGATGTTGGCAATCGAGAGTTGCTGGCCATGAAGTGGGCATTCGAGGAGTGGCGTCATTGGCTTGAAGGAGCTAAGCATCGCGTGGTGGTCTTGACTGATCACAAGAACTTGACTTATCTTGAGTCTGCCAAACGGTTGAATCCTAGACAGGCTCGTTGGTCGCTGTTTTTCTCCCGTTTTGACTTTGTGGTTTCGTACCTTCCGGGCTCTAAAAATGTGAAGGCGGATGCCCTGTCTAGGAGTTTTGTGCCCGACTCTCCGGGTTTGCCTGAGCCGGCGGGTATTCTCAAAGAGGGAGTAATTGTGTCTGCCATCTCCCCTGATTTGCGGCGGGTGCTGCAAAAATTTCAGGCTAATAAACCTGATCGTTGCCCAGCAGAGAAACTGTTTGTCCCTGATAGGTGGACGAATAAAGTTATCTCTGAGGTTCATTGTTCGGTGTTGGCTGGTCATCCTGGAATCTTTGGTACCAGAGATTTGGTGGCTAGATCCTTTTGGTGGCCGTCTCTGTCGCGGGATGTGCGTTCTTTTGTGCAGTCCTGTGGGATTTGTGCTCGGGCTAAGCCCTGCTGTTCTCGTGCCAGTGGGTTGCTTTTGCCCTTGCCGATCCCGAAGAGGCCTTGGACACATATCTCTATGGATTTTATTTCGGATCTCCCCGTCTCTCAAAAAATGTCGGTCATTTGGGTAGTTTGTGATTGCTTCTCTAAGATGATCCATTTGGTACCCTTGTCTAAATTACCTTCCTCCTCTGATTTGGTGCCATTGTTCTTCCAGCATGTGGTTCGTTTACATGGCATTCCAGAGAACATCGTTTCTGACAGAGGTTCCCAGTTTGTTTCGAGGTTTTGGCAAGCCTTTTGTGCTAGGATGGGCATTGATTTGTCTTTTTCCTCGGCTTTCCATCCTCAGACAAATGGCCAGACTGAACGAACCAATCAGACCTTGGAAACATATCTGAGATGTTTTGTTTCTGCTGATCAGGATGACTGGGTGTCCTTTTTGCCGTTGGCTGAGTTCGCTCTTAATAATCGGGCCATCTCGGCTACCTTGGTTTCACCGTTTTTCTGCAATTCTGGGTTCCATCCTCGTTTCTCTTCAGGGCAGGTTGAGTCTTCGGACTGTCCTGGTGTGGATACTGTGGTGGACAGGTTGCAGCGGATTTGGACTCATGTAGTGGACAATTTGACCTTGTCCCAGGAGAAGGCTCAACGTATCGCTAATCGCAGACGCTGTGTGGGTCCCCGACTTCGTGTTGGGGAATTGGTTTGGTTGTCATCTCGTTATATTCCTATGAAGGTTTCCTCTCCTAAGTTTAAGCCTCGTTTCATTGGTCCGTATAGGATTTCTGAGGTTCTTAATCCTGTGTCTTTTCGTTTGACCCTTCCAGATTCTTTTTCCATCCATAACGTATTCCATAGGTCATTGTTGCGGAGATACGTGGCGCCTGTGGTTCCATCTGTTGATCCTCCTGCCCCGGTTTTGGTGGAGGGGGAGTTGGAGTATATAGTGGAGAAGATTTTGGATTCTCGTGTTTCGAGACGGAAACTCCAGTATCTGGTTAAGTGGAAGGGTTATGGTCAGGAAGATAATTCCTGGGTCTTTGCCTCTGATGTCCATGCTGCCGATCTGGTTCGTGCCTTTCATACGGCTCATCCTGGTCGGCCTGGGGGCTCTGGTGAGGGTTCGGTGACCCCTCCTCAAGGGGGGGGGTACTGTTGTGAATTCTGTGATCAAGCTCTCTCCTGTGGTCACGAGTGGTACTGCGGCTTCTGAGTTTCCTTCCTCAGGTGATGAGGTTAAGTCGTTAGGTGCTGCTCTATTTAACTCCACCTACTGCTTTGATCCTGGCCTCCAGTCAATGTTCTAGTATTGGTCTTTCTTCCTCCTGGATCGTTGCTGTGGCCTGTCTGCTCAGCATAAGCTAAGTTCTGCTTGTGTTACTTTTGTTGCTATATTTTCTGTCCAGCTTGCTTTTTTGGTTTTGCTTGCTTGCTGGAAGCTCTGAGACGCAGAGGGAGCACCTCCGTACCGTTAGTCGGTGCGGAGGGTCTTTTTGCCCCTCTGCGTGGTTGTTTGTAGGTTTTTGTGTTGACCGCAAAGCTATCTTTCCTATCCTCGGTCTATTCAGTAAGTCGGGCCTCACTTTGCTAAATCTATTTCATCTCTGTGTTTATATTTTCATCTTAACTCACAGTCATTATATGTGGGGGGCTGCCTTTTCCTTTGGGGAATTTCTCTGAGGCAAGGTAGGCTTATTTTTCTATCTTCAGGACTAGCTAGTTTCTCAGGCTGTGCCGAGTTGCATAGGGAGCGTTAGGCGCAATCCACGGCTACCTCTAGTGTGGTTTGATAGGTTTAGGGATTGCGGTCAGCAGATTTTCCACGTCTCAGAGCTCGTCCTATGTTTTGTGGTTTTTGTCAGGTCACTTGTGTGCTCTGAAACTTCTAGGTCCATTGTGGTTCTGAATTACCTATTCATAACAGGGCAGGTCAATAAGGGATCAGTCAAATAAATAAGGCAGCTCACTGCAGCGCTAAACCATGCAAACATGAAACATGAAAATTGAACTGCATTACTGCACTAGAAATATGAAGAAATGAGAGCGTTTAGCGCATAAATTGGCCAATTTATGTGTACCTGGTAGCCACATTAGGGCATCTCTCTTATACCAGGTCCTACACTTGCCTTTCCTCGCTGAGAATAAACGTCTTCATCTGAATGGGTACCTACAAAACCTCTTCTTAGACTAAATTTCTCTCTCTCTGTGGAGCGGTAATGGACCTGCTGCGATCAAAACACCTGTGGCTAGGAGGCGGAGTGCTCAGTCAGATGGCTAAAGAATACAAATTTCAAAAAACTGACCATCACATCCAAACATAGAATAAGTGTGAACATTTGCTGAACCTAGAGTCACCAACTCGTATAAAGTCAAATAAATAAGGCAGCACACTGTGGCACTAAAACATGCGAACATGAAAAATGAAAATTGATCTGCATTACTGCACTAGAAATATGAAGAAATGAGAGCGTTTAGCATATAAATTCGCCAATTTATGTGTACCTGGTAGCCACATTAGGGCATCTCTCTTATACCAGGTCCTACACTTTCCTATCCTCGCTGAGAATAAACGTCTTCATCTGAATGGGTACCTACGAAACCTCTTCTTAGACTAAATTTCTCTCTCTCTGTGGAGGGGTAATGGAGCTGCTGCGATCAAAACATCTGTGGCTAGGAGGCGGAGTGCTCAGTCAGAAGGCTAAAGAATACAAATTTCAAATAACTGACCATCACATCCAAACATAGAATAAGTGTGAACAGTTGTTGAACCTAGAGACACCAACTTATATAAAGTCAAATAAAAAAGGCAGCACACTGCGGCGCTAAAATATGCAAATATGAAACATGAAAATTGAACTGCATTAGTGCACTAGAAATAAGAAGAAATGAGAGCGTTTAGCGCATAAATTGGCAAATTTATGTGTACCTGGTAGCCACATTAGGGCATCTCTCTTATACCAGGTCCTACACTTGCCTTTCCTTGCTGAGAATAAATGTCTTCATATGAATGGGTACCTGCGAACCCTCTTCTTAGACTAAATTTCTCTCTCTGTGGAGGGGGTAATAGACCTGCTGCGATCAAAACACCTGTGGCTAGGAGGCGGCGTGCTCAGTCAGAAGGCTAAAGAATATAAATTTTAAAAAACTGACCGTCACATCCAAACATAGAATAAGTGTGAACAGGTGCTGAACCTAGAGTCACCAACTCGTATAAAGTCGAATAAATAAGGCAGCAATAAGAGATCAGTGACCTGTCAGAAGCCATACAGAAGAATGCCTAATCAGAGCACCACATGAAGACCCCCCACAGGCCGCCCCGGAGCATAAGCATTTCATTAACTCAAAACTGAAAATAAAGATTAAGCAACAACCACAAGACAGAATTCATCAACCAAAGTATCATTTTAATTAATATAATGGTGCCGACTAGGGTTGAGCGAAACGGGTCGAACATTTTCAAAAGTCGCCGACTTTTGGCTAAGTCGGGGTTTCATGAAACCCGATCCGACCCCTGTGCGGGGTCGGCCATGCGGTACGCGACTTTCGCGCCAAAGTCGCGTTTCAATTACGCGAAAAGCGCCATTTCTCAGCCAATGAAGGTAAACGCAGAGTGTGGGCAGCGTGATGACATAGGTCCTGGTCCCCACCATCTTAGAGAAGGGCATTGCAGTGATTGGCTTGCTGTCTGCGACGTCACAGGGGCTATAAAGAGGCGTTCCCGCCGACCGCCATCTTACTGCTGCTGATCTGAGCTTAGGGAGAGGTTGCTGCCGCTTTGTCAGAAGCAGGGATAGCGTTAGGCAGGGTCCATTAACCACAAAACCGCTTGTGCTGCAGCGATTTGCACTGTCCAACACCACCCTCGGTGTGCAGGGACAGTGGAAGTTTTTTTTTTTTTTTTTTTCCCCTCAGCGCTGTAGCTCATTGGGCTGCCCTAGAAGGCTCCCTGATAGCTGCATTGCTGTGTGTACGCCGCTGTGCAAACCAACTGCTTTTTTCAAAGCACAAATCCTCTTGTTCCTTCCTTTCTGCACAGCTATCTTTTTTGTTTGTCCACACTTTTTATTTCATTTGTGCATCAGTCCACTCCTTATTGCTGCCTGCCATACCTGGCTGAGATTACTGCAGGCAGGGAGATAGTAGCTGCCTGCCATACCTGGCTGAGATTACTGCAGGCAGGGAGATAGTAATTGTAGGACATTCCCTGTTTTTTTTTTTTTTTGGTGGGAGATTAAGATTGGCAATTTGGCATTTCTGCTAGAGTGCCATCCCTGTGTGTGCCATCTCTCTCACATAGTGGGCCATAGAAAGCCTTTTCATTTTTCTGTATTTTTTTTTGTGGGGTGTATAAATTCTCCCTGATAAAAATACAGTGGGAGATTAATATTGGCCTTTGGGCTTGTGTGCCAGTCCTGAGTGTGCCATCTCTCTCACAAATAGTGGGCCATAGAAAGCCTATTTTATTTTTTTTTGGGTTTTATAAATTCTCCCTGAAAAAAAGGGAGATTAATATTGGCCTCTGGGCTTGTGTGCCAGTCCTGAGCGTGCCATCTGTGCCAGCCCTGAGCGTGCCATCTCTCTCACAAATAGTGGGCCATAGAAAGCCTATTTAATTTTTTTTTTGGTTTTATAAATTCTCCCTTAAAAAAAGGGAGATTAATATTGGCCTCTGGGCTTGTGTGCCAGTTGTGAGCGTGCCATCTGTGCCAGTCCTGAGCGTGCCATCTCTCTCACAAATAGTGGGCCATAGAAAGCCTATTTAATTTTTTTTTTTGTTTTATAAATTTTCCCTGAAAAAAGGGAGATTAATATTGGCCTCTGGGGTTGTGTGCCAGTTGTGAGCGTGCCATCTGTGCCAGTCCTGAGCGTGCCATCTCTCTCACAAATAGTGGGCCATAGAAAGCCTATTTAATTTTTTTTTTGGTTTTATAAATTTTCCCTGAAAAAAGGGAGATTAATATTGGCCTCTGGGCTTGTGTGCCAGTTGTGAGCGTGCCATCTGTGCCAGTCCTGAGCGTGCCATCTCTCTCACAAATAGTGGGCCATAGAAAGCCTATTTAATTTTTTTTTTGGTTTTATAAATTTTCCCTGAAAAAAGGGAGATTAATATTGGCCTCTGGGCTTGTGTGCCAGTTGTGAGCGTGCCATCTGTGCCAGTCCTGAGCGTGCCATCTCTCTCACAAATAGTGGGCCATAGAAAGCCTATTTAATTTTTTTTTTGGTTTTATAAATTTTCCCTGAAAAAAGGGAGATTAATATTGGCCTCTGGGCTTGTGTGCCAGTTGTGAGCGTGCCATCTGTGCCAGTCCTGAGCGTGCCATCTCTCTCACAAATAGTGGGCCATAGAAAGCCTATTTAAATATTTTTTTGGTTTTATAAATTCTCCCAGAAAAAAAGGGAGATTAATATTGGCCTCTGGGCTTCTGTGCCAGTCCTGAGCGTGCCATCTGTGCCAGTCCTGAGCGTCCCATCTCTCTCACAAATAGTGGGCCATAGAAAGCCTATTTTTTTTTTTTTTTGGGTTTTAGAAATTCTCCCTGAAAAAAAAAGGGAGATTAATATTGCCCTTTGGGCTTGTGTGCCAGTACTAAGCGTGCCATCTCTCTCTCTCTCTCAGTCAGTGGGCCATAGAACGCCTATTTTTGGTTTTATTTGTTTTCTAAATTCTCCCTGAAAAAATCATTTTATTTTATTTGGTTTCTAAATTCTTCCTGATAAAATCATATTTTTTTTATTATTTTTTTTTCTAAAGTCTCCCTGAAAAAAAAAAAAAAAAAAAAAAAACAGTGGGAGATTAATATTGGCCTTTCTGCTTGTGTGCCAGTCTTGACTCCTGGGTGCGTCATCTCTCAGTCAGTGGGCCATAGAACGCCTATTTTTGGTTTTATTTGTTTTATAAATTCTCCCTGAAAAAATCATTTTATTTTATTTGGTTTCTAAATTCTTCCTGATAAAATCATATTTTTTTTATTATTTTTTTTTCTAAAGTCTCCCTGAAAAAAAAAAAAAAAAAAAAAAAACAGTGGGAGATTAATATTGGCCTTTCTGCTTGTGTGCCAGTCTTGACTCCTGGGTGTGCCATCTCTCTCTCTCTCTCTCTCTCCAATTGTGGTCCATAGAAAGCCTATATTTTTTTTCCTTGATTTGGGTTCCAAAATCTACCAGAGAAAATAACTACATCAATCATTGGTAGAAAAATATTGGCCTCTGGGCTTGTGTGCCACTCCTGACTCCTGTGTGCGTCATCTCTCAGTCAGTGGGCCATAGAACGCCTATTTTTGTTTTTATTTGTTTTATAAATTCTCCCTGAAAAAATCATTTTATTTTATTTGGTTTCTAAATTCTTCCTGATAAAATCATATTTTTTTTATTATTTTTTTTTCTAAAGTCTCCCTGAAAAAAAAAAAAAAAAAACAACCAAAAAAAACAGTGGGAGATTAATATTGGCCTTTCTGCTTGTGTGCCAGTCTTGACTCCTGGGTGTGCCATCTCTCTCTCTCTCTCTCTCTCTCCAATTGTGGTCCATAGAAAGCCTATATTTTTTTTCCTTGATTTGGGTTCCAAAATCTACCAGAGAAAATAACTACATCAATCATTGGTAGAAAAATATTGGCCTCTGGGCTTGTGTGCCACTCCTGACTCCTGTGTGCGTCATCTCTCAGTCAGTGGGCCATAGAACGCCTATTTTTGTTTTTATTTGTTTTATAAATTCTCCCTGAAAAAATCATTTTATTTTATTTGATTTCTAAATTCTTCCTGATAAAATCATATTTTTTTTATTATTTTTTTTTCTAAAGTCTCCCTGAAAAAAAAAAAAAAAAAACAAACAAAAAAAACAGTGGGAGATTAATATTGGCCTTTCTGCTTGTGTGCCAGTCTTGACTCCTGGGTGTGCCATCTCTCTCTCTCTCTCTCTCTCTCCAATTGTGGTCCATAGAAAGCCTATATTTTTTTTCCTTGATTTGGGTTCCAAAATCTACCAGAGAAAATAACTCCATCAATCATTGGTAGAAAAATATTGGCCTCTGGGCTTGTGTGCCACTCCTGATTCCTGTGTGCGTCATCTCTCACTCAGTGGCCCATAGAAAGCATATAGTTTGTTACATTTGTTTTCTAAATTCTCCCTGCAAAAATCTATTTTTTTTTTTTTGGGGGGTTTCTAAAGTGTTCCTGAAAAAAATAAAAATAAAAAAAAAATAATAGTGTGACATTAATATTAACATTTGTGCTTCAGTGACAGTCCTGCGTGTGGGGCATCTCTCTAATTTGCAGCCACCAAAAAAAGAGTGTGTAACATTGGGCCTGATTTTCGCTGTGGTCTCACCAACCTGTAAAGGGGTAGCTAAATCATACTGAAGTTATAGCTCACCGTGTAAGTTGTGTGACTGCAACAAATAACGTTAGTTTGGTTACGTTTTTAAAACAATGAGGAAGTCTAGTGGAAGAGGTCGTGGCCGGGGGCGTTCATTGTCAGCTGGTAATGAGGGTAGTGGTAGTGGTGGAGCATCAGGTGGTCGTGGGGAAAAAAATATTGCACCTAAGTCTGGAGCTGTGGAGCCAGGTTCGTCGTCCGGCTACACAAGGCCTCGAACGCTCCCTTTTCTGGGATTAGGAAAACCGCTTTTAAAGCCGGAGCAGCAAGAGCAAGTTTTGGCTTATCTTGCTGACTCAGCCTCTAGCTCTTTTGCCTCCTCTCGTGAAACTGGTAAAAGTAAAAGCAGCGCGTCGTTAGTGGATGTTCACGGTCAGGGACAAGTCACTTCCTTGTCCTCTTCAGCAAAAACAACAACAGAGAAGAATGCAGCAGGCGACACAACGGGTTACTCCATGGAGCTCTTTACACATACCGTCCCTGGCTTAGAAAGTGAAGCAGTTAACAGTCCATGCCCATTACAAGTTGAATCTGACATGGAGTGCACTGACGCACAGCCACAGCCAGACTACTATGCTGGTCCTTTGACTCAGACCACAACATTGCCCTCGCAGGGTGCTGATCAAGAATCAGACCCTGATGAGACTATGTTGCCCCATCACGAACGCTATACCACCGAACGACACGGTGACACAGACGAAGTTGCGCAGGAGGTACAAGAAGAGTTATTAGATGACCCAGTTCTTGACCCCGATTGGCAGCCATTGGGGGAACAGGGTGCAGGCGGCAGCAGTTCTGAAGCAGAGGAGGAGGAGGGGCCGCAGCAGGCATCAACATCGCCACAGGTTCCATCTGCCGGGCCCGTATCTTGCCCAAAACGCGTGGCAAAGCCAAAACCTGGTGGAGGACAGCGTGGCCATCCGGTTAAAGCTCAGTCTGCAATGCCTGAAAAGGTATCCGATGCTAGAAAGAGTGCAGTCTGGCATTTTTTTAAACAACATCCAATTGATCAGCGCAAAGTCATCTGTCAAAAATGTTCTACTTCCTTAAGCAGAGGTCAGAATCTGAAAAGTCTCAATACTAGTTGCATGCATAGACATTTAACCCCTTCAAGACCCAGCCTATTTTGACCTTAAAGACCTTGCCGTTTTTTGCAATTCTGACCAGTGTCCCTTTATGAGGTAATAACTCAGGAACGCTTCAACGGATCCTAGCGGTTCTGAGATTGTTTTTTCGTGACATATTGGGCTTCATGTTAGTGGTAAATTTAGGTCAATAAATTCTGCATTTATTTGTGATAAACACGGAAATTTGGCGAAAATTTTGAAAATTTCGCAATTTTCACATTTTGAATTTTTATTCTGTTAAACCAGAGAGATATGTGACACAAAATAGTTAATAAATAACATTTCCCACATGTTTACTTTACATCAGCACAATTTTGGAAACAAAATTTTTTTTTGTTAGGAAGTTATAAGGGTTAAAATTCGACCAGCGATTTGTCATTTTTACAACGAAATTTACAAAACCATTTTTTTTAGGGACCACCTCACATTTGAAGTCAGTTTGAGGGGTCTATATGGCTGAAAATACCCAAAAGTGACACCATTCTAAAAACTGCACCCCTCAAGGTACTCAAAACCACATTCAAGAAGTTTATTAACCCTTCAGGTGCTTCACAGCAGCAGAAGCAACATGGAAGGAAAAAATGAACATTTAACTTTTTAGTCACAAAAATTATCTTTTAGCAACAATTTTTTTATTTTCCCAATGGTAAAAGGAGAAACTGAACCACGAAAGTTGTTGTCCAATTTGTCCTGAGTACGCTGATACCTCATATGTGGGGGTAAACCACTGTTTTGGCGCACGGCAGGGCTTGGAAGGGAAGGAGCGCCATTTGACTTTTTGAATCAAAAATTGGCTCCACTCTTTAGCGGACACCATGTCACGTTTGGAGAGCCCCCGTGTGCCTAAAAATTGGAGCTCCCCCACAAGTGACCCCATTTTGGAAACTAGACGCCCCAAGGAAATTATCTAGATGCATAGTGAGCACTTTGAACCCCCAGGTGCTTCACAAATTGATCCGTAAAAATGAAAAAGTACTTTTTTTTCACAAAAAAATTCTTTTAGCCTCAATTTTTTCATTTTCACATGGGCAACAGGATAAAATGGATCCTAAAATGTGTTGGGCAATTTCTCCTGAGTACACCAATACCTCACATGTGGAGGTAAACCACTGTTTGGGCACATGGTAAGGCTCGGAAGGGAAGGAGCGCCATTTGACTTTTTGAATGAAAAATTATTTCCATCGTTAGCGGACACCATGTCGCGTTTGGATAGCTCCTGTGTGCCTAAACATTGGCGCTCCCCCACAAGTGACCCCATTTTGGAAACTAGACCCCCCAAGGAACTAATTTAGATGCCTAGTGAGCACTTTAAACCCTCAGGTGCTTCACAAATTGATCTGTAAAAATGAAAAAGTACTTTTTTTTCACAAAAAAATTCTTTTCGCCTCAATTTTTTCATTTTCACATGGGCAGTAGGATAAAATGGATCATAAAATTTGTTGGGCAATTTCTCCTGAGTACGCCGATACCTCATATGTGGGGGTAAACCACTGTTTGGGCACTCGGCAGGGCTCGGAAGAGAAGGCGCGCCATTTGACTTTTTGAATGGAAAATTAGCTCCAATTGTTAGCGGACACCATGTCGCGTTTGGAGAGCCCCTGTGTGCCTAAACATTGGAGCTCCCGCACAAGTGACCCCATTTTGGAAACTAGACCCCCCAAGGAACTTATCTAGATGCATATTGAGCACTTTAAACCCCCAGGTGCTTCACAGAAGTTTATAACGCAGAGCCATGAAAATAAAAAATAATTTTTCTTTCCTCAAAAATGATTTTTTAGCCTGGAATTTCCTATTTTGCCAAGGATAATAGGAGAAATTGGACCCCAAATATTGTTGTCCAGTTTGTCCTGAGTACGCTGATACCCCATATGTGGGGGTAAACCACTGTTTGGGCGCACGGCAGGGCTCGGAAGGGATGGCACGCCATTTGGCTTTTTAAATGGAAAATTAGCTCCAATCATTAGCGGACACCATGTCACGTTTGGAGAGCCCCTGTGTGCCTAAACATTGGAGATCCCCCAGAAATGACACCATTTTAGAAACTAGACCCCCAAAGGAACTAATCTAGATGTGTGGTGAGGACTTTGAACCCCCAAGTGCTTCACAGAAGTTTATAACGCAGAGCCATGAAAAAAAAAAAAAAAATTATTTTCTCAAAAATGATCTTTTAGCCTGCAATTTTTTATTTTCCCAAGGGTAACAGGAGAAATTTGACCCCAAAAGTTGTTGTCCAGTTTCTCCTGAGTACGCTGATACCCCATATGTGGGGGTAAATCACTGTTTGGGCACATGCCGGGGCTCGGAAGTGAAGTAGTGACGTTTTGAAATGCAGACTTTGATGGAATGCTCTGTGGGCGTCACGTTGCGTTTGCAGAGCCCCTGATGTGGCTTAACAGTAGAAACCCCCCACAAGTGACCCCATTTTGGAAACTAGACCCCCAAAGGAACTTATCTAGATGTGTGGTGAGCACTTTGAACCCCCAAGTGCTTCATAGAAGTTTATAATGCAGAGCCGTGAAAATAATAAATACGTTTTCTTTCCTCAAAAATAATTATTTAGCCCAGAGTTTTTTAATTTTCCCAAGGGTAACAGGAGAAATTTGACCCCAATATTTGTTGTCCAGTTTCTCCTGAGTACGCTGATACCCCATATGTGGGGGTAAACCACTGTTTGGGCACACGTCGGGGCTCAGAAGGGAAGTAGTGACTTTTGAAATGCAGACTTTGATGGAATGGTCTGCGGGCGTCACGTTGCGTTTGCAGAGCCCCTGGTGTGCCTAAACAGTAGAAACCCCCCACAAGTGACCCCATTTTGGAAACTAGACCCCCCAAGGAACTTATCTAGATATGTGGTGAGCACTTTGAACCCCCAAGTGCTTCACAGACGTTTACAACACAGAGCCGTGAAAATAAAAAATCATTTTTCTTTCCTCAAAAATTATGTTTTAGCAAGCATTTTTTTAGATTCACAAGGGTAACAGGAGAAATTGGACCCCAGTAATTGTTGCGCAGTTTGTCCTGAGTATGCTGGTACCCCATATGTGGGGGTAAACCACTGTTTGGGCGCACGTCGGGGCTCGGAAGTGAGGGAGCACCATTTGAATTTTTGAATACGAGATTGGCTGGAATCAATGGTGGCGCCATGTTGCGTTTGGAGACCCCTGATGTGCCTAAACAGTGGTAACCCCTCAATTCTAACTCCAACACTAACCCCAACACACCCCTAACCCTAATCCCAACTGTAGCCATAATCCTAATCACAACCCTAACCACAACACACCCCTAACCCCAACATACCCCTAACCCTATTCCCAACTGTAGCCATAATCCTAATCACAACCCTAACCCCAACACACCCCTAACCACAACACTAATTCCAACCCTAACCCTAAGGCTATGTGCCCACGTTGCGGATTCGTGTGAGATATTTCCGCACCATTTTTGAAAAATCTGCGGGTAAAAGGCACTGTGTTTTACCTGCGGATTTTCCGCGGATTTCCAGTGTTTTTTGTGCGGATTTCACCTGCGGATTCCTATTGAGGAACAGGTGTAAAACGCTGCGGAATCCGCACAAAGAATTCACATGCTGCGGAAAATACAACGCAGCGTTCCCGCGCGGTATTTTCCGCATCACGGGCACAGCGGATTTGGTTTTTCATATGTTTACATGGTACTGTAAACCTGATGGAACACTGCTGCGAATCCGCAGCCAAATCCGCACCGTGTGCACATAGCCTAATTCTAAAGGTATGTGCACACGCTGCGGAAAACGCTGCGGATCCGCAGCAGTTTCCCATGAGTGTACAGTTCAATGTAAACCTATGGGAAACAAAAATCGCTGTACACATGCTGCGGAAAAACTGCACGGAAATGCAGCGGTTTACATTCCGCAGCATGTCACTTCTTTGTGCGGATTCCGCAGCGGTTTTACAACTGCTCCAATAGAAAATCGCAATTGTAAAACCGCAGTGAAATGCGCAGAAAAAAACGCGGTAAATCCGCCATAAATCCGCAGCGGTTTAGCACTGCGGATTTATCAAATCCGCAGCGGAAAAATCCGCAGAGGACCAGAATACGTGTGCACATTCCTAACCCTAACCCTAGCCCTAACCCTAGCCCTACCCCTAACCCTACCCCTAACCCTAACCCTACCCCTACCCCTAACCCTAACCCTAACCCTACCCCTACCCCTAACCCTACCCCTAACCCTAACCCTATTCTAACATTAGTGGAAAAAAAAAAATTTCTTTATTTTTTTATTGTCCCTACCTATGGGGGTGACAAAGGGGGGGGGTCATTTATTATTTTTTTTATTTTGATCACTGAGATAGATTATATCTCAGTGATCAAAATGCACTTTGGAACGAATCTGCCGGCCGGCAGATTCGGCGGGCGCACTGCACATGCGCCCGCCATTTTGGAAGATGGCGGCGCCCGGGAGAAGACGGACGGGACCACGGCTGGATCGGTAAGTATGATAGGGTGGGGGGGGACCACGGGGGGGGGGGATCGGAGCACGGGGGGGGGAATCGGAGCGCGGGAGGGGTGGAACGGAGCGCGGGGGGCGTGGAACGGAGCACGGGGGGGCTGGAACGGAGCACGGGGGGGTGGAACGGAGCACGGGGGGGGTGGATCGGAGTGCAGGGGGGGTGATTGGAGCACGGGGGGGTGATTGGAGCACGGGGGGAGCGGACACGAGTACGGGGGGGAGCGGAGCACAGGGCGGAGGGGAGCCGGAGCAGTGTACCGGCCAGATCGGGGGGGTGGGGGGGCGATCGGAGGGGTGGGGTGGGGGCACACTAGTATTTCCAGCCATGGCCGATGATATTTCAGCATCGGCCATGGCTGGATTGTAATATTTCACCCGTTATAATGGGTGAAATATTACAAATCGCTCTGATTGGCAGTTTCACTTTCAACAGCCAATCAGAGCGATCGTAGCCACGAGGGGGTGAAGCCACCCCCCCTGGGCTAAACTACCACTCCCCCTGTCCCTGCAGATCGGGTGAAATGGGAGTTAACCCTTTCACCCGATCTGCAGGGACGCGATCTTTCCATGACGCCGCATAGGCGTCATGGGTCGGATTGGCACCGACTTTCATGACGCCTACGTGGCGTCAAAGGTCGGGAAGGGGTTAACCACCATGCATTTGAAAGCTTGGACTAACTACCAAACGTCCCTTAAGGTTGTTGCACCCTCGGCCAATGAAGCTAGTCATCAACGCAACATCCCTTCCGGCAGTGTAGGACCACCATTTAGCGCACCACCTGCTGTATCTGTGCAGGTATCTTTGCCAGGCCAAAGCAGTCAGGGTCAGGGAATCACCAGTTTCGTAGTAGGAAACACTGCATCTAGGGCACCGGCGGCAACAATACCATCTCCCACCGTCTCTCAGTCTGCCATGTCCACCGGCACCCCCGCTAGTTCCACGATCTCCAGCTCTCCAGTCCAGCTCACCCTACATGAGACTATGGTTAGAAAAAGGAAATACTTAGCCTCGCATCCGCGTACACAGGGTTTGAACGCCCACATAGCTAGACTAATCTCGTTAGAGATGATGCCCTACCGGTTAGTTGAAAGCGAAGCTTTCAAAGACCTGATGGACTACGCTGTACCACGCTACGAGCTACCCAGTCGACACTTTTTTTCCAGAAAAGCCATCCCAGCCCTCCACCAGCATGTTAAAGAGCACATCGTCCATGCACTCAGGCAATCTGTGAGCACAAAGGTGCACCTGACAACAGATGCATGGACCAGTAGGCATGGCCAGGGACGTTACGTGTCCATCACGGCACACTGGGTAAATGTGGTGGATTCAGGGTCCACAGGGGACAGCAAGTTTGGGACAGTTCTGCCTAGCCCACGGTCTAGTAAACAGTTGTCTGTAGCCGTTCGCACCCCCTCCTCCTCCTCCTCCTCCTCATCCTCCTGCAGAAGCAAGAGCTCGTCCACAGACCGCAGTCGCACAAACACTCCATCCGCAGCTGCCACTGTTGCACACCAGGTCTCCCATTATGGGGCAGCTACTGGCAAACGTCAGCAGGCTGTATTGGCTATGAAGTGTTTGGGCGACAATAGACACACCGCGGAAGTTCTGTCCGAGTTCTTGCAGCAAGAAACGCAGTCGTGGCTGGGCACTGTAGATCTTGAGGCAGGCAAGGTAGTGAGTGATAACGGAAGGAATTTCATGGCTGCCATCTCCCTTTCCCAACTGAAACACATTCCTTGCCTGGCTCACACCTTAAACCTGGTGGTGCAGTGCTTCCTGAAAAGTTATCCGGGGTTATCCGACCTGCTCCTCAAAGTGCGTGGACTTTGCGCACATATCCGCCGTTCGCCTGTACACTCCAGCCGTATGCAGACCTATCAGCGTTCTTTGAACCTTCCCCAGCATCGCCTAATCATAGACGTTGCAACAAGGTGGAACTCAACACTGCACATGCTTCAGAGACTGTGCGTACAGAGGCGGGCTGTTATGTTTTTGTGGGAGGATACACATACACGGGCAGGCAGTAGGATGGCAGACATGGAGTTGTCAGGTGTGCAGTGGTCGAAGATTCAAGACATGTGTCAAGTCCTTCAGTGTTTTGAGGAATGCACACGGCTGGTTAGTGCAGACAACGCCATAATAAGCATGAGCATCCCCCTAATGCGTCTGCTGATGCAAAGTTTGACGCACATAAAGGATCAGGCGTCTGCACCAGAGGAAGAGGAAAGCCTTGATGACAGTCAGCGATTGTCTGGTCAGGGCAGTGTACATGACGAGGTACCGGGCGAAGAGGAGGTGGAGGATGAGGAGGATGATGGGGATGAGTATATTTTTAATGAGGAAGCTTTCCCGGGGGCACGGGAAATTGGTGGCGTGGCAAGGCCGGGTTCTGGTTTTTTGAGGGACACAAGTGACGTAGATTTGCCTGCAACTGCCCCTCAACCAAGCACAACCGCAGATTTGACAACGGGAACTTTGGCCCACATGGCGGATTATGCCTTGCGTATCCTCAAAAGGGACACACGCATTACAAAAATGATGAACGATGACGATTACTGGTTGGCCTGCCTCCTTGATCCTCGCTATAAAGGCAAATTGCAAAATATTATGCCACATGAGAACTTGGAACTAATATTAGCAACAAAACAATCAACTCTTGTTGACCATTTGCTTCTGGCATTCCCTGCACACAGCGCCCGTGATCGTTCTCACACGAGCTCCAGGGGCCAGCAGACCAGAGGTGTTAGAGGGGCAGAAATCAGAAGTGGCGTTGGCCAGAGGGGTTTTCTGACCAGGTTGTGGAGTGATTTTTCTATGACCGCAGACAGGACAGGTACTGCAGCATCAATTCAAAGTGACAGGAGACAACATTTGTCCAGTATGGTTACAAACTATTTTTCATCCCTTATCGACGTTCTCCCTCAACCGTCATTCCCATTTGATTACTGGGCATCCAAATTAGACACCTGGCCAGAATTGGCAGAATATGCATTGCAGGAGCTTGCTTGCCCGGCAGCTAGTGTCCTATCAGAAAGAGTATTCAGTGCTGCAGGTTCAATACTAACAGAAAAAAGGACTCGTCTGGCTACCCAAAATGTAGATGATCTAACCTTCATTAAAATGAACCACAACTGGATTTCAAAATCTTTTGCCCCACCCTGCCCGGCTGACACCTAGCTTTCCTATGAAAAGGTCTTGCCTGTGGACTATTCTGAATGACTTTTCCAATCTCGTAATTTTCTTCACCTGATTGTCCAGCATACGACATGTTTCCACCTCACGAAATGGCCAAACTCCCCACACGGGGCCGTGCTATCGCCACTTTGCGCTTGGACCCTTGAGAGTGCTGTTTGTCTGAAGAGGTGGGTGTGGCCGCTTTTGGTCGACGGCACTGCCACTGGGTCCCTCATAGTACAATAAAGTGTCTCTGGCGGTGGTGGTGCGCACCCAACGTCAGACACACCGTTGTAATATGAGGGGCCCTGTGCCTGTACCGCCGGCCACAAGACAGTTCCCCCCCCCAGCTCAAACAGTGCTCTACCACTAGCAAAATTATCTCTCACAGCTTCACCAATGTGTAGTCTAGGCGCTGACATCCTTCAATGCCTGGCACTGACAATACCATTGTTTTGACATTTTTGTTATGTTAGGCCTTCGAAGCCTGTCTGCGGTCCCTTCTTTCTACAACTACTACACTGACCAGGCCACTGCTGGCCGTGTTACCCTGGAACCAATTTAAAAGTGCCTACAGTCAGCCCAATTTTGTTATGTTAGGCCTTCGAAGACTGTCTGCCGTCACTCCTTCCACTAGACTTCCACTGACCATACACTGCTGCCCATGTACCCCTGGAACCAATTTAAAAGTGCCTACAGCCAGCCCAATTTTGTTATGTTAGGCCTTCGAAGCCTGTCTGCGGTCACTCCTTCCACTAGACTTCCACTGACCAGACCACTGCTGCCCGTGTACCCCTGCAACCAATTTAAAAGTGCCTACAGCCAGCCCAAGTTTGTTATGTTAGGCCTTTGAAGCCTGTCTGCGGTCACTCCTTCCACTAGACTTCCACAGACCAGACCAGTGCTGCCCGTGTACCCCTGGAACCAATTTAAAAGTGCCTACAGCCAGCCCAAGTTTGTTATGTTAGGCCTTGGAAGCCTGTCTGCGGTCACTCCTTCCACTAGACTTCCACTGACCAGACCACTGCTGCCCGTGTACCCCTGGAACCAATTTAAAAGTGCCTACAGCCAGCCCAAGTTTGTTATGTTAGGCCTTGGAAGCCTGTCTGCGGTCACTCCTTCCACTAGACTTCCACTGACCATACACTGCTGCCCATGTACCCCTGGAACCAATTTAAAAGTGCCTACAGCCAGCCCAAGTTTGTTATGTTAGGCCTTCGAAGCCTGTCTGCATCCCGTTCTTTCAACTACAACTACACTGACCAGGCCACTGATGGCCGTGTTCCCCTGGAACCAATTTTAACTTGCCTACAGCCAGCCCTATGTTATTATGTTAGGCCTTCGAAGCCTGTCTGCGGTCACTCCTTCCACTAGACTTCCACAGACCAGACCACTGCTGCCCGTGTACCCCTGGAACCAATTTAAAAGTGCCTACAGCCAGCCCAAGTTTGTTATGTTAGGCCTTGGAAGCCTGTCTGCGGTCACTCCTTCCACTAGACTTCCACTGACCAGACCACTGCTGCCCGTGTACCCCTGGAACCAATTTAAAAGTGCCTACAGCCAGCCCAAGTTTGTTATGTTAGGCCTTGGAAGCCTGTCTGCGGTCACTCCTTCCACTAGACTTCCACTGACCATACACTGCTGCCCATGTACCCCTGGAACCAATTTAAAAGTGCCTACAGCCAGCCCAAGTTTGTTATGTTAGGCCTTCGAAGCCTGTCTGCGTCCCGTTCTTTCAACTACAACTACACTGACCAGGCCACTGATGGCCGTGTTCCCCTGGAACCAATTTTAACTTGCCTACAGCCAGCCCTATGTTATTATGTTAGGCCTTCGAAGCCTGTCTGCGTCCCGTTCTTTCAACTACAACTACACTGACCAGGCCACTGATGGCCGTGTTCCCCTGGAACCAATTTTAACTTGCCTACAGCCAGCCCAATGTTAGGCCTTTGATGCCTGTCTGCCGTCACTCCTTCCACTAGGCCTCCACTGACCTGTCTATTGCTGCCCGTGTACCCCTTGAACCAACATCATTAAATATAAAAAAAATTAATTTGATTATAAAAAATAAGATCGTGTTGAGATCTCAAATGCAGACATTTTAACAATCAAAACAAACACACAACAAATATCTGGAACTGTACTACAAAGGTCCAACAGCTACAATTTCTTTCTCCTGCAAGAAGTTAACTGAAAGTTTTTTGGAGTTGTTAACACAGATATGGCATCCACCGAGTGTTGTCCTGTCGCGTCTCCTTTAAATTATTTCCAATAAGATGTTAAACTATTAATTTAATAAAATCAATAATTAAAAAAATAATTGAGTAAGTCAAAAGCACATTGCAAATAAACATTAATTACAAATCAAGAAGCATGGCGCGTCCGAGGGTGAGTAGATACCGAATAAGAATATAATCACCCTCGGACGCGCAATGCTTATTTAAAACAGCCTTCCTTCCTAAGAATCAGCCCTTCCGTGGTGTAGAGAGAGGTTGTGTTACACTCCAAGGTGTTCCCCAGGTTGCCTTTCCTGAGCTTCGATCTTCCGGCTCTCGTTTAGTAGCTGTTGGAAACTACGCTGCATTAGGCCTACTAATTGTGTATGGGTGAAACAGTGGCGCATCTGCGGTCCCTCCTTCCACTAGGCCTCCACTGACCTGTCTACTGCGGCCCGTGTACCCCTTGAACCAACCTAATAAAATATTTAAAAAATTAATTTGATTATAAAAAATAAGATCGTGTTGAGATCTCAAATGCAGACATTTTAACAATCAAAACAAACACACAACAAATATCTGGAACTGTACTACAAAGGTCCAACAGCTACAATTTCTTTCTCCTGCAAGAAGTTAACTGAAAGTTTTTTGGAGTTGTTAACACAGATATGGCATCCACCGAGTGTTGTCCTGTCGCGTCTCCTTTAAATTATTTCCAATAAGATGTTAAACTATTAATTTAATAAAATCAATAATTAAAAAAATAATTGAGTAAGTCAAAAGCACATTGCAAATAAACATTAATTACAAATCAAGAAGCATGGCGCGTCCGAGGGTGAGTAGATACCGAATAAGAATATAATCACCCTCGGACGCGCAATGCTTATTTACAACAGCCTTCCTTCCTAAGAATCAGCCCTTTCGTGGTGTAGAGAGAGGTTGTGTTACACTCCAAGGTGTTCCCCGGGTTGTCTTTCATGAGCTTCGATCTTCCGGCTCTCGTTTAGTAGTTGGTGGAAACTACGCTGCATTAGGCCTACAAATTTGGTATGGGGTGTAGAGACAGGTTGTGTTACACTCCAAGATTTTCACCAGGTTGCCTTTCCTGAGCTTCGATCTTCATGCTCTCGTTTAGTAGTTGTAGAAAAGTACGCTGCATTAGGCCTACAAAATGGGTATGGGGTGGAGAGAGATGGTGTGTTACACTCCAAGGTGTTCCCCAGGTTGCCTTTCCTGAGCTTCGATCTTCATGCTCTCGTTTAGTAGGTGTCGGAAAGTAGGCTGCATTAGGCCTAAAAAATGGGGAATGGGGTGGAGAGAGATGGTGTGTTACACTCCAAGGTGTTCCCCAGGTTTCCTTGCCATTGCTTCGGTCTTCCGACTCTCGTTTAGTAGTTGTAGAAAAGTACACTGCATTAGGCCTAAAAAATGGGTATGGGGTGGAGAGAGATGGTGTGTTACACTCCAAGGTGTTCCCCAGGTTGCCTTTCCTGAGCTTCGATCTTCATGCTCTCGTTTAGTAGGTGTCGGAAAGTAGGCTGCATTAGGCCTACAAATTGGGTATGGGGTGGAGAGAGATGGTGTGTTACACTCCAAGGTGTTCCCCAGGTTGCCTTTCCTGAGCTTCGATCTTCATGCTCTCGTTTAGTAGGTGTCGGAAAGTAGGCTGCATTAGGCCTACAAATTGGGTATGGGGTGGAGAGAGATGGTGTGTTACACTCCAAGGTGTTCCCCAGGTTTCCTTGCCATTGCTTCGGTCTTCCGACTCTTGTTTAGTAGTTGTAGAAAAGTACACAGCATTAGGCCTACAAAATGGGTATGGGGTGGAGAGAGATGGTGTGTTACACTCCAAGGTGTTCCCCAGGTTGCCTTTCCTGAGCTTCGATCTTCATGCTCTCGTTTAGTAGGTGTCGGAAAGTAGGCTGCATTAGGCCTAAAAAATGGGGAATGGGGTGGAGAGAGATGGTGTGTTACACTCCAAGGTGTTCCCCAGGTTTCCTTGCCATTGCTTCGGTCTTCCGACTCTCGTTTAGTAGTTGTAGAAAAGTACACTGCATTAGGCCTAAAAAATGGGTATGGGGTGGAGAGAGATGGTGTGTTACACTCCAAGGTGTTCCCCAGGTTGCCTTTCCTGAACTTCGATCTTCATGCTCTCGTTTAGTAGGTGTCGGAAAGTAGGCTGCATTAGGCCTACAAATTGGGTATGGGGTGGAGAGAGATGGTGTGTTACACTCCAAGGTGTTCCCCAGGTTTCCTTGCCATTGCTTCGGTCTTCCGACTCTCGTTTAGTAGTTGTAGAAAAGTACACAGCATTAGGCCTACAAAATGGGTATGGGGTGGAGAGAGATGGTGTGTTACACTCCAAGGTGTTCCCCAGGTTGCCTTTCCTGAGCTTCTATCTTCAGGCTCTCATTAAATTGTGGTTAAATGGAACAACTGCATTTGGCGTACTAGTTGGTTTGGGGCCTACTATCGGTGTCTGCCACTCCTTGCTGTTCTCCTGGTTTCCTGTCCTGAAATTCCATTTTCAGCCTCTCGTTAAGTAGTTGTTAATGTTAGACTGCATTTGGCCTACTAGTTGGGTTGGGGCCTACTATCGGTGTCTGCCACTCCTTGCTGTTCTCCTCCACTGAACAAAGCTGTGCCGCCTGTTTACTACGGTTGCCAATTTTGAACTGCATTTCGACTACTTACTGATTTGGCCCTACTCTCTGTGTCAGCCTCTCATTCCAGTTGTCCTCCACTGCAATGCCCCCTGGTTATTCCTGTGTTACCAATTTTGAACTGCATTTAGCCCACTTTCTTCTTTGGGCCTATATCTGTGTTTCCACTTCATCGTGCCCATTGCCCAGCCAGTGATAGATGAGTCTGCTGGTACATTGACCCATAACGCAACATTCCCCGTGCACGCTACACAACAACATTGTGACCCTGCTGAAAGTCAGGTTGCTCTTCCCGCATACCATACCACCTTACACGGGGACAAAGAGGAAGGTGCAGATGAAAGTGCAGGTTCCTTCATCAGGTGGGGGGAGGAATACTAGTTGGCGACGTCACTGGCACAGGGCCTCTCATAGTACGCAAAAGTGTTGCTGCCGGTGGGAGGCGCCCCCGCCGTGCAAACACACCGCTGTACTTTGAGGGGCCCTGTGCCAGTGCCAATGCCAACGAGTGGGCCCCCCCTGCTTGCTCAGGTTCACAGCACTTGCAAAGTTGAAATACTTACCTCTCCCTGCTCCACTGCCGTGACGTGGTCCAGATTTCCTGGGCCCACTAATTACTTGAACCAGCCCTACCCCCCACAACTTTAGCCAAATGACCCCCAATTTCAAATGCCTTCCAATTATTATAAGGTAAATTACGCTTGACAAGCTTCATTAAGAAGAATGGATGGTTTTGACATTAAAATGGGTACTCTAGGTGTTTTCCTGGCCCCCACTCACTGCCGACTATGCTGCCCCATTGACTTGCATTGGGTTTCGTGTTTCGGTCAATCCCGACTTTACGTCATAATCGGCCGATTTCACTCGACCCGACTTTGGACATAGTCGGGTTTCGCAAAACCCGGCTCGACTCTAAAAAGGTCAAGGTCGCTCAACTCTAGTGCCGACCTGACACTGTCTGCAGATCAATGTGCACAATCCTGCTGTCAGGGTCCCTTTAAGTTCTTATGGTTGTCTGTATACTTCCTCTTCTGCGGTGCGTAAATTCTTATGGTCAGTGGAGTCCTCTCTCTCTTTCTTCTATATTGTGCAAGCTCTTATGGCCAGCAGGGTTATCTCTCTCGTGTAGAGTGTAAGCTCTTATGGTCAGCAGGATTTAATCTCCTGTAGAGCGTAAGCTCTTATGGTCAGCAGGGTCCTCTCTCTCCTCTAGAGTGTAAGCTCTTATGGTCAGCAGGGTCTTCTCTCACCTGTAGAGTATAAGCTGTTATGGTCAGCAGGGTTTTATCTCCTGTAGAGTGTAAGCTCTTATGGTCAGCAGGGTTTTTTCTCTCATGTAGAGTGTAAGCTCTTGTGGTCAGCAGGGTCATCTCTCTCTCCTGTAGAGTGTAAGCTCTTACGGTCAGCAGGGTCTTCTTTCTCTCTCTTGCCTGTAAAGTGAAAGCTGCTATGGTCAGTGAGATCCTCCCTCTCATGTAGAGTGTTACCTCTATTGGTCTGCAGGGTCCGTTCTCTCTTGTAGAGTGCAATCTCTTATAGTCAGTGGGGTGCTCTCTCTCTTCTATAGAATATAAGCTCTTATGGTTAGCAGATTCCTTTTTCTTTCTCTCACCTGTAGAAAGTGTCATAACTATAGTCCTATGGGCCCTGATGCAAATTGGGACCTGGGCCCCCACCCACATGTTGATCAGATGTAATAATGTCCTCCATCCTGTTCACCAACCTGTGATAATGTCCCCATCCTGGCCCCGTTCTTTAGTAATTTCTTTTTCTGACCCCTATTCTGTAATAATGTCCTCTGTCCTGACCCCCATGTTGTAATATAAGCCCACATCCTTTAGTAATGTCCTCCATCTAGACCCCCATTTTGTAATAATGTACTCCATCTTAACACCTTCCAGTAATAATGTACCCTGTATTAGTATTAGCCCCTTTCTGCATCAATGGCCCTCATCCTGTAATAATTTTCCCCAGCCCTGGGCCCCATTCTGTAACAATGTCATCTCTTGTGACCCTTTCCTGTAATAATGTTCTTTCTCCTGACTCTTTCCTGTAATAATGGTCACCATCCTGTAATAATGGCCTCTATCCTGGCCTCCATCCTGCAATAATGTCCCCTTTCCTGGCTCCTTTCTGTAATAGGGTCCTCTGTCCTAGCACCTTCCTGTCATAAAGTCCCCCGTCAAGGCCTTATCCTGTAATAATGTCCCCCCATGCCCGCCGCTATCCTGTGATAATGTCTCCTTTCCTGGCCCAAATCCTGTAATAATATCCTATGTCCTACCCTCAATATTGTAATAATGCCCCCCTTCCTGGCTACTTTCTGTAATGATGTCCTTTTTACTAGCCCCTTTGTGTAATGATTGCCACTATCCTGTAATAATGTCCCCATCATAACACCCAACCTGTAATAATGTCCTCCATCCTGGCCCCTTCCTGTAATAATGTATTCTGTATTGGCCCCTTATACTGTAATAATGTCCCCCTATCCTAGGTCAAATCCTGTAATAATGTCACCCTTCATGGCCCCATTCTGTAATAATGTCATTTGTCCTTGCCACCATCCTGTAACAATGTTCCAATTCCTGTCTCCTTTCTGTAATACTGTCCTCTGTCCTAGCTCCTTCCTGAATATTAGCCCCATCATGTAACAATGTTCCCTTTTCTGGACCCCATCCTGTAATAATATTTTCCATCCTGGCTCCTTCCGGTAATAATGGCCTCAAGTCCGGCCCATCCTGTAGTAATGTCTCCTATCCTGTAATAATGTTCCCTATCCTAGTCTCCGTCCTGTACTAATGTCCTCTGTCCTGTCCACTTCCTGTAACGCAATATAAGGCCAGACTAGCGGGTCTCCTTACATATGCCTATGAGGTAGTTAGTTCAGGTCAGGAGACCAGCTGGTTCAGCTTGGTATTGCGATTCAATCATGGGCAGTATGTCGTGGATATGTGAACCCACCCTTACAAGTTAGTAGGAAGGCAAACGATTTAGCAAAACTCTTTATTTACATATATAGTGTTATTTTTACATATGTGAATACCATACAACAGATTGGTAACTCAACATATACCTAAACTATATATCGAGAAGTCTGCGAACCCCCACTTAATACTTTGATGATAAGATGGTTCCCCTACAATCATGTTTTTCATCCCCTGGTGACCATGTGTTTACTTCCTACCATGGGTAAGGCTACTTTCACACATCAGGTTTTTTGCATCAGGCACAATCCGGCGAATGTTGGAAAAACTGGATCCTGCGCATATTGTGAAAAACTGATGCGACGGATCCGGTTTTTCGACGGATCCGTCTAGCATATCTAGATTATTGGATAAAAAAAAAATTGGAGCATGCTCAGTTTAAAAAAAACGGAATCCAGAGCCGGAATCCGTCATTTTCCGGATCCGGCACCTTCAGGCTCCCATAGACTTCCATTCTAGCAATCAGCCGGAAGTGCTGGATCCGGCGCTTCTGGCTTTTTCGCCGGAGACAAAAAACGTTGCTATGGACGTTTTTTCAAGAAACCGGAAATGGCAGATTTTCCGGATCCAGCGAAAACCGGACGAAACGCAAGGTCATCAGGAGCAATCCGGCACTAATACAAGTCTATGGGGAAAAAAAACGGAAAATGGCAACATTCGCCGGTTTCTGCTTTTGAAAATTAGCCGGATTGAGCCTGAAGCTGAAAACCTGATGTGTGAAAGTAGCCATAGGGTGCAATGCTTATGATGGTCATGTAATGTTAAACCAGCATAGTGGGGAAGGGGTGTAAATACAGGTTTATTGTGACAGCTACTGTTAATTGTAGTGCACACCCTATCTACTAGTCCTTTGTACTGTGAGGCTTCCGTGACTCTGTATGTTAGGTTGTGGATTTTTATGCTGACAGTGACAACTGTTGTGCTATGCTTATCTCTAGTCAAAAGGACTCCTTTTTTGTCATCCAATTGTCTTCTAGTATGTTTAGTAGGTTTCTTACTGTTGTTAACTAATTAATAAAATATATTTACAATTTTTGCCATGTTCTGATTGCATTATACGTTTATCTGGAGTGGCAATCTACATCACATACATTGATTCGACTACATTGATTATTTGTGGATGTCACATTATTATGTTCCCTGTGAATCTATTGCTATTATTTGAATTGGTGTTTATTGGGTATGAATACAATGGCTGAAATCACTAAAGCTATGTTCCTACAGCACTTTAGCCTGCGATCAGTGGCTCCGTCTGAGGTTCCTCCTGAGGTCTTAGAAATAAGAATTTGGATGCTTGTGCTGCTGGGGCTCGTCGTGAATTAAAATTATGCAGACAAAGTCATGGTGTGCTCTGTTGGACATAATTTTCAGCCATATATGTCTATCTGAGGTGGGCTCCAAGATAGGCACCATGCTCAAATAGGCATATACAGAGGAAAATGTCCCGGCCTGTGTAATCATGTTTAGCATTTGATAGCAGTGAAGTGATCAGGTTCGGAAGGCCAGTTGGCCAATAAATTATAACTATAACCAGACCATTTGACTGTTCACTATATCTGGAAACATTCTGTACAGTACCATATCTGAATAACCACATAAAAGTATATATAAAAGAATACAAGAAAGATTTTCAAATTTTCTCTCTGCTAATTGATTGGCTGTAAAGTGAATTGAGGCCTACAGATTGTTTCCGTCTCTCTTCTTTTTCATACTCTTGTGAGATGTTGCCACGTAGGATTTCGAGCCTCTCAATAGAGCTTATTGCTTGAGGGGCAAAAAGATAGTCATAAATCAAGCAGGCGAAGATTGCTCCTGTTATCGGCCCCACCCAGAAAATCTGTTTGGGATTGAGGAGAAAAAATCCAGTTACTATTTGAGGAAGTATGTTAAACTTTAAACCACAAAGAGCTTTTCAGAAAATATTAGGGTTGATAGGGCAAGGTTTCTGTTGGGGTGGGGCAAAATTCATCGTTTTCAAGAAATCACGCCTACTTTTTTTATAGGCCGGGCTTAGGGCTTGACTTAGTGTCCAAAGGCTAATTGGATTCATTGCCTCATCCCTTTGTAAATTAACCAAGCCTTTAATATCATGGTTGGTTTTGTGTATTTACACTTTTTTTAAATCAAAATTATTTTCTAAGATGGATTAATTTTAAATGTAATAAACATTATATTTCAGTGGTTATTAAACCTACTTCCCCGTGATAGTTTGATGACTCCACAAAAATGTGGTGCGCACCTCACACCTTGTGAGGCCTACAATTTCAAGAGAAGACTCCCAACCAGGACTGCTTTGCAAAACTCAGAAATACAACTTTTTTTATGTAAGGACAATTTCATACAACTGTGGAAAATGGAGTGTGTCAGATTGCTGTAACCAGAGACCTCTGGATCTCATGACCTGAGATAACTGCCTCATATACAGTATGCCTATGAAGCAGTTAGCCTAAGCCAGTAAATATAGCAGTTGGGCCATGTATTTTAATCCAAGAATGATCAGTGTTTCACAATCGCAACCTTACATATATTCATACCCATCTAAAATAAGCTGCATATGATGTAACCTAATAATTCTACCAAGTTTGAATATCATATTATCTGGAATTGTCCCCTTTAAAATAAATATTGGGACCCTCAGAACTTGAGATAAAATAGTGACATATTTGGAATGCAAGCTTTCTGCTAAATGTTCCTTTTTTGTTTCATAAGAATTAGCACAAAATGAACGGAATATAAGGAAATATTTAAAAATGTTCTCACCCAATGGTATTCAAAGTTCCCTGTAATTAAAGCTGGACCAAAGGACCGTGCAGGATTCATGGAACATCCAGTGTAGTAAATCTAGAAAGAAATCAAATGGTCATTGATATAAATAGTCATTGTAGTGTGATTGAAAATTGTGAAATTGCATTAGAACCAACTAACAGTATTGTATATCGTGCACCTGTGTCACTACAGATTGTAACATTGATGAACAGAATAATTGTTGAGTTGGCCAGTATTATTGCAAAAAGAAATAAAAGTGTTCTATACTGAGAGGGTATTTACTGCATAATTGCCAACTCAAAATGTTCCCGGAAAAAGGGATGACCTCTGGAAACCGTTGACAAGGCTTGAAGGTCCCATTGTCACCTACCAGAAATAAAACTATACCCTCATCTTTCCTTTGCAACCCTGGCAACCAGAAGCACATTTAGGAGTAAAATACAGTACTAAACTATATGCTGTGGGCATGCAAGTTTCCTCCAAATACATACGTACATAAGGATGCTCTAGTTTTTGACATCTGTTTTGGCCCAAATGTCTCTTGTTTCACAAGCCACCCATTGTTCTTCTCCTACAGGTACTCCACTAGTGCCCCATTTCCATATATTGCCTTCTTTGTACCTCAGATCCAGATGTTATCTTCCACTTCTATTTAATGTCCTTGCACCAAGTGTCATAGCCCTTCTATGACCTCCACTATAGGTGCCGCCCACAAGTGTTTGGATTATATTTGGGAATGTCAGTGTAACTTGTAAAATTGTCCATGGCCTGTAATAAGGGATGTGACTTGTTTTCCAAATCTTCCTGCGGTTTGCTGCTCCCACATTTTGTTGAAGTTGATTTCCAAAAGTTACCTAGTAGGGTTT
Organism: Ranitomeya imitator; assembly: GCF_032444005.1. Taxonomy (NCBI): domain Eukaryota; kingdom Metazoa; phylum Chordata; class Amphibia; order Anura; family Dendrobatidae; genus Ranitomeya; species Ranitomeya imitator. Next base: position 733,568,609 of record NC_091284.1, on the reverse strand, counting down.
TACCATCTGAAATTATGTCCCCAAAAGTGGAATTTTAGGCAGCGTTTTGCATCATTATTTTTCAGTTACAGCCTGCAAGTTCATCTCTTTCCATCTGTCGCTGCCACTCCACTATTATAAATAATGATAATAAGTAGAGATAAGCATCTCTTTTGAAATTCAAATTTGCTGACTTCTCCCCAAAAATTAGATTTGTGGCAAATACTGTAAATTTGAGTGAATTTCAATACTGGAAATCTAGCAATTGTTCATGAAATACACATGGGTAGAGGAGTGAGAGACAACCCCACTGACCATGAGAGCTTATTCTCTGCTGGAGAGAGAGGACCCTGCTGACCATAAAAGCTCACACTCTACAGGAAAGAAAGACTTAGTCAGTGACTCAAGACAAATGAAAATGACTGTAGCATACAAACTGTGTTCCCCTGGGAAACGGTGATTTGTGATGGCCCAGGTACTGACGAGCCCTGCAGAAGGTGTGATTATTCGTGAGATGTAAGAGGAAGAGGGCATTATGGGGGGTCCAGATGGCAAATCAAGATGATGTTATCTCGCTCTTTGATACTTCAGCAGTGTGGGAAATGGTGCTGGGTAAGATTTTTTTTGTGAACCATGAATCAATTCTGAAAATGTTCGAATTTGCCTGAAACCACAAATTTCAGGAAATTCAACTAGAACTTGATCCACCGCAGATCGATCTGCTCTTCTTTATTGCCAAGTTCAGATCAATATATTGTAGTGAAAAAGTGTCCAAAGTCAGAGCTTAAGGCTTTTCCCTGTCCAGTGTTAATATAAGGGCTCCTTCAGATGTCCATAAAGATCAGTCCGATGTTGGATCACAATACATGGACTGGCTGCACATCTCCTGACCCGAGTGTGACAGCTTCAAATATTTCTATGAAGCTGTCGCGTTCAGGTCAGGAGATGTGCTGACAGACTGTGCATTGCAATCCAACATCGGACTGATTATCATGGACATCTGAAAGTACATTTGGAGTCTCATTTAGATCATATACCATATGTTATGTATTGAATGGGTGTGTGATTTGGAGACACTTATTAAATTATAAGAACCTACCCCAAGTAAGTGTCCCAATACCACTGACAGTCCTATGGATATGGCTGGAGAGCCGATGTTGTCCGTCCTTCGGCTGTCCGTTGTAGCGAAGATGCAGAGGACCAGTTGCATTGTAGTTAGGATTTCTACAGCCACTGCTTGTCCGGATGTTGTACTGTTGCTCGGCTATTTCATATTAGACATAGTAATGTAACAGTATAATTACAAAGAAGAAGCAATTATGATTTATTAACTGCACGTGCATTTATGTAATAACACATAATAGACAGGTCTAATTTGCATTTAATTAGCAATTTAGCATCTAAATGTTAAGTCTTGGGAATTTGCATTGTTAGTGTTAACCATGGACATACAGATGTAGCAGAGCTGACTGTTTTACACGTCTCATAGCTTATTCATCATAAAATAATGCAGTATGATCAGTTGCAGTCTTGTGTAAAACACGTTTTGGCATCATGTGATAAAGCCAGCTCTGTAACTCGGAAATACACAGCTTCGTTATGCTTCTAAAACTGTTGTGAATTCTTTTTTTTAAAGAGCAATCAAAATTCAATTAGCATTTTTTTAACAATTCATCTTCTTACCTGGTTTACGCCAAAACCTCCCCTGATGTCCGAAGGCACAAACTCAAAAAGTAAAGCAGCTCCTATGACTGCACCCAGCATCTGAGCGATCACATAGAAGAAGGTCTGGACCAGAGATATTCGGGCCCCAACGAGGAGCGCTACAGTTACGGCAGGGTTGATATGAGCTCCACTAATGTGACCCACAGCTTGTACCATTGTACCTATTCCCAAGCCAAAGGTGAAGGCTATTTGTAAGACGGTGGGAATAGCTTCAGACCATGATAGCGTTGAACCCAAGCCAACAAAAACAAACACAAGGGTGGCTACCAACTCAGCTATAAAGGCTTTAAAATGAAAGCCGGCGCATAGCTCCTTAAGCATGATTAGTCTATAAAAGTCAAGGAGACTCAAAAGAAATCCCCGCTGGTGCTCAGCCGTGTGCTACTGTTTACAGGATGATGAAGCACATATTTGGGATGAAGTTATATATCGCTTTGAAAAACCAGGAACCATGCCAGGTTGTCCAATGAGAGGTGTGGCACAGCTACCAGTCACATAAAATGGAAAATTTACTATGCATGACACGTTCTAACAGCCGTGCCAATGTATTAACTCGAATAACTTGATGTGATCCACCTACCACAGTACTTAGTCCTGGCTATTAGCATGTAGGAGTTAACTATTGATAAAAAAGCATATTGGCTACAGTTCAAGAGAAATGCTGAAGATGTGTATTTCAGGCAACAGGTAATTTAGTTTTTGCAAAATACCCTGGATAATGTACCTTTCAAGTGTGTTATACCATAACAATGGATCAAACAGATCTTCCAAGAAAATGAGAAGTCCATTGTAATTTCCACAATCGTGAGGATCAATGGACATCTTTCTCCATTCCTACTATTCATCCCTATTATTATGCAGTGCTCTGCTATTAAGAAGGATTATAAGAAATACATTAAAAGAATGACCATATTTGCAATTTTATTTTCCTGTACACCAGCATGTAGCAGTCTGAAATGTCTAATTAAGAAACAGAAGTGTGGGAGTGTAGAGGGCAGACTGAGGGGCACATAGGGGCCAATATTGATGTATTGAATTGGGGTACATTATGAGCATATGGGGACCACATAGAAGAGCAGAACTTATGGGGATTACATCATTGGGGGACATCATTTATGGGGGCTAGAATTGGGAGACATTATGACATTATAACAATATAGGGGCCACATAGCGGACTTAACTTATGGGGCCAGAATTGGGGAACATTATTATTACAGTAAAGTAATTAATTATTTGATCCTTTGCTGATTTTGTAAGTTTTCCCACTGATAAAGACATGAAGAGTCTATAATGTTATGGGTAGATCAATTTTAACATTGAGAGATAGAATATCAAAAATACGATCCAGAAAATCACATTGTACAAATTATATAAATTTGCATTTTGCAGTGAGAAATAAGTATTTGATCCCCTTCCATCCATTAAGAGTTTTGGCTCCGACAGACCAGTTAGACCCTCCTATTCAACTCATTACCTGCATTAAAGACAGCTGTCTTACATAGTCACCTTTATAATAATAATAATAATAATAATAATCTTTATTTATAGAGGGCCAACATATTCTGCAGCACTTTACAGTTTAACAGTTTCAAACACAACAGTCATAAGTAACAACGTTAACAATACAATAATTAAAGTAAAATAAGACGACCCTGCTTGTGAGAGCTTACAATCTACAATGAGGTGGGGGAGATACAAAGTACAGGTGTGTAGTTACAATGATGTATTTACAATGATGGTCCGGCCATCTTCAGGGGGTGGGGTAGATGGAGATAGTGAATGGGCTACACACACACACAAACATAAAATGACTTTGATTAGTGAATGTGATTGGCCTCTCTGAACAAATGTGTTTTGAGCTAAAACTATGCAAATTGTGGATGGTCCTAATATCTTAAGGTAGAACATTCCAGAGGATTGGCGCAGCACGGGAGAAGTCTTGGAGACGGGAGTGGGAGGTACGGATTAGTGCAGAGGTTAATCGTAAGGTGTTTGCAGAGCGCAGCGGTCGGTTAGGCCAATAGACCGAAATGAGGGAGGAGATGTATGGGGGTGCTGCACTGTGGAGAGCTTTGTGGGTGAGAAAAAGTATTTTGAGTTGGATTCTATAATGAATGGGTAGCCAGTGTAACGACTGGCGAAGAGCGGACGCATCCGAGTAACGATTAGCTAGGTGGACAACCCTGGCTGCCGCATTAAGGGTGGACTGGGGAGGGGAAAGTTGAGTAAGGGGGAGGCCAATTAATAGAGCATTACAGTAGTCCAGGCAGGAGTGGATCAAGGCGACAGTGAGGGATTTTGTTGTTTCCATGGTGAGAAAAGGGCGGATTCTAGAGATGTTTTTTAGGTGTAAGCGACAAGAGCGGGTTAGAGATTGTATATGGGATGTGAAGGAGAGATCGGAGTCAAACGTAACACCCAGACAGCACGCCTGCTGCCGGGGTGTTGTTATGGTGCCACCCATGGAAAGGGAAATGTCAGATTTAGGGAGGTTAGTAGATGGCAGGAGCAGAAGAAGTTCAGTTTTGGAGATGTTGAGTTTCAGATAGAGAGCGGACATGACGTTGGAGACTCCCGTCCACAGACTCAATTAATCAGTCAGACTCTAACCTCTACAACATGGGCAAGACCAAAGAGCTTTATAAGGATGTTAGGGACAAGATCACAGACCTGCACAAAGCTGGAATGGGCTACAAAACCATAAGTAAGACGCTGGGTTAGAAGGAGACAACATCTTTCAATGTTAAAATTAACCTACCCTTAAAATTAGAGACTGTTCATGTTCAGTGGGCAAACTTACAAAATCAGCAAGGGATCAAATAATTATTTCCTTCACTGTATATGGAGGCGACATGTATAGACATTATTTCTATATGGAGACTACACAAAGCAGATTATTAAGTTATGGGTGCCAGAATTGGAGGACATTACAATACAAACACATAGGGAAGCAATATTAATTTAAGGGGTTAGAATTGGGTAATATTAATTCTATATGGGGGACACATGGGGGACATTACTATAAGGAGGCCACATAGGAGGGCATCAATCATGTGTGGGGCTACATGGAGGACATTGTTTATGGATTCGGGCCACATGAGGGATGTTGTTAAAGTATGCGGCCACTTAGGAGGACTTTATTAAATGTATGGGGCCGCTTAGGGGGACATTACTAATGTATGTTGCCACATAGGGGAATATCACTACTTTGGGGGAGACAAAATTGGGATGTTTTAATTACACCTGTATGAGGATATAATAGGGTACTTTGGTGGGGGAAGTTCTACTGTATTTTGATCATAAAGAAGACATAAGCATGTGTATTATTGTATGTGGAACATATAGAGGAACACAGCTATTGTATTTTATTTTTGGGGATACTTTTACTGTGAAACAAAAGGCAGGTATTGTTATTGTAGAAATGTGGGAAAAGGTTTGTAGGGTGCTCTAAAAGTGATATCTGTGTTACATTTCCAGACATGAGTTGCGGCTGGAAGAAGCCATAGCAGTCCACAACCGATGAAGAAGAAAAGCGAAAATTAAGGACTTCAGTTGGAGACGTCACTAGTGAGCACCTGGAGTTACCTGAACTATATACACTGATACCTTCCACTATTAGGTCATTGTATGGGGTAATATTAACAGTGATTTTTATTAATAACTAGATGGTGGCCTGATTCTAACGCATCGGGTATTCTAGAATATGCATGTCCACGTAGTATATTGCACAGCCCACGTAGTATATTGCCCAGCAACGTAGTATATTGCCCAACCACGTAATATATTGCTCAGCCACGTAGTATATTGCCCAGGCACGTAGTATATTGCCCAGTCACATACTATATTGCCCAGCTACGTAGTATATTGCCCAGCCACGTAGTATATTGCCCAGTCACGTAGTATATTGCCCAGTGACATAGTACGTATATTGCCCAGCCATGTAGTATATTGCCAAGCCACGTAGTATATTGCCCAACCAGGTAGTATATTGCCCAGCCACGTAATATATTGCCCAGTCACGTAGTATATTGCCCAGTGACGTAGTATATTGCCCAGCCACGTAGTATATTGCCCAGTCACGTAGTATATTGCCAAGTCGCGTAGTATATTGCACAGCGACGTAGTATACAGCAAAGAGCCATGTAGTATACAGCACAGAAACGTAGTATACTGCCCAGTCACGTAGTATATTGCCCAGCCATGTAGTATATTGCCCAGTCACGTATGCAACAGGTTAAAAAAGACTTAAAATAAAAAATAAACATATACTCACCTTCCGAGGGCCCCTTGTTTTCCTGGCGCCTGTGTGCGGTGCACGCGGCAGCTTCCGGTCCCAGGGTTGGTATGAGCGCAGGACCTGTGATGACGTCGCGGTCACATGACCATGACGTCATGGCAGGTCCTTCTCGCATAGCATCCTTGACACCGGAACCTGCCACTTGCACTGCTGAGAACAGGGCGCGACGTCGGAGGGTGAGAATAACGTTTTTTTAATTATTATTATTTGTAACATTAGATATTTTTACTATTGATGCTACATACGCAGCATCAATAGTAAAAAGTTGGTCACACAGGGTTAATAGCTGCGTTAATGGAGTGCGTTACACCACGGTCCAATAAAGCTGGCATTAACCCTGTGTGAGGGCTGACTGGAGGGGAGTATGGAGCGGGCACTGACTGCGGGGAGGAAGGAGCGGCCATTTTGCCGGCGGACTGTGCCCATCGCTGATTGGTCGTGGCAATGGTCGTGGGTATTTTGCCACAACCAATTAGCGACTTGGATTTCCATGACAGACAGAGGCCGTGACCAATGAATATCCATGGCAGACAGACAGAAGGACAAACAAAAAGACAGAAGTGACCCTTAGACAATTATATAGTAGATCAGAACTGTGAAATTATTTTGCCGCTATTTGGTAGTAATATATGGTCTGGTCAAAGTGTTGTGGTATGATACTGTATGTCCCTTGTATGTGGTATTATTGTCATATCGGTATTGATATAGTGAGCTTTGCACAATAACAGGATGGTGGTTATATTCTGACACTGAGGTAGAAATATATTATTGGTATATTGGTCTTGGTAAAGTAGGTTTTGTTTAGTAATAGGATGAGGCATTTGTTTTTCAGTAACTATATTATTTAGGAGTATTTCTTAGAAAATGATCTTATTACCATGTTTTTGTCATATTTATGTGTTCCAAAAGCTTCCAAACCCATGACATCATTATATGGGCAGTTCAGAATTGTTTAAAGGCACAGTAATCTTAGTGTCTGTAAACTTTTGACTTTGCAGTAAGTAATAAAAAAGCCTTAAAACATTCTCTCTCTCTCTCATTATTTTGGCAAATGGCAAATATAAATAATTATGGTATTCCTAATTTATCTAAAACTGGAAAGCTTTATTCTGCTTTCATGTCAGATGTTGAGAAAAACATGCATATGTGTCTTTTTATATAGTGTATGCAAACTTCTGGTTATAACTGTATGTGTGTATATGCATGTAGTGGTGGGTAGGGGCCCAAGTCTATTTTTATCCTGGGGCCAATAGGCTTTTTACCTTCTTATATCTGAGAGGCACAGGAGAGGTTTCTAAACTGTGTGACAGGCAATGGAAGGGCTGTAGGACTGAATGCAGCGGAAGAGAAAGTGGTTGGCAGTACATGAAAGTTTGTAAATCACATGACCGGTCATGTGGCGACTGCTGGAATCCTAAAGGAGACTGGAATCTCAACAGAATGCATAAAATTAGATTCCCTACCTAATTTGATATCTGACTCAGAACATTTATTTCTGGATCACTTGGGAACCGAACTCTGTGACTCCTTTCGAACCTAAGAAAACAAGAGCCACAGCGCCTCTACACAAGGGAGTGTTCCTGGTCTAGTAAATGGGACCTGCTGCATTTTACTGCATAGCCGGATGGCCTGGAACACCACTTCTTTACAGGACTAACAGTGCAGTGGTTATAACTTTGATTCATTGCTGCCACTAGAGTTGAGTGAATTTTTCCAAATTTGGCTCTGATTATGATCAGCGGCAAGTATTGTTTTTGCAATATTTGCCGAACACAGCCAAACATCATTTGAGTCAATGAGAGTATCAATGAACAAATGTGTATGGAACCAATCATCAAACATAAATTCAGCACGAATAGGGTAGCAATATGGCAAATTCATATTCGGCGACCAATTCTGAACATACTCGCTCAACTCTAGCAGCAACCCCTTTTAATTTCAGGATCATTAAAAGGGATATCCTGAATATATGCTTTTTTCCCTACTGGGCTAAGGACTTACAGATATTTAGTTGCTAGTTACCTGACTTTTCTCCACATCCATGCCTGTCCCGTACACTCCCGCTTTGCTCTCGGCTGATGCAGAGTGACTATTCAGGAGTGCTGGTTCATTCTTGGGACTTGTGGCTATTGCCAGTCCAGTAGCTATGGGCTAAATTCTTTTAGTTTGTGTTTCTTCCTGCTGTCAGCACTGGGTGGGTCTGCTTTTTATTTAAACCCCTGAGAATTAGTTCTCACTGCCAGTCAATCAGTTTATGCTCCTGGCTTACCTGTGTTCTGTGTATCTGTGTTTCATTCTGATTTATCCGGTTCCCTCACCTCTTCTAGTTTATTGATGTCTCTCCTGCCTGACTATTTTGTACCTTTCTTGTTTCCTGAATCTGACTCGGCAACCTGGCTATGATTCTTGCCAGCTTGCACCACTGAACAGCAGCTGACTCTGTGGGTCTTCTCCAGAGATCCCTAAGTCCAGATATCTGTATAAGAGATAAAGGCTGAAGGCCAGGGCAACCTCTGAGCTATGGAGTAACTTGCGCCAAGCCTATTTGGGGTGCCTTTTTGGAGCTGCCAGGTGACTAAGAACAGTGCCCTCATGATACTGTCCTGTTTCAGAGTGGTCAAAGACGGATCCTGATGCCGATTCTTGTTCTTCCAGTGATGTCTAGTTGACAGATGTCAGTCATGCTGATAGACAGCCGACCTCACGATGCCTAAATGAGGGGATATAGCTGTCAATCAACATGATGTCTGGCATCAAAATGTCAACAAAGCAGACTGGAAAGAAGGCGATGCTCATTTGACATGAGGTCAAAAGAAAGAGGGGAATTGCCATGTGAGTCAGACGAAATGTTTGCAGGGACAAATAGGCAGGTAGTTAGCAACTTCTTACGAATAAGTTCTGAGGCCAATAGAAAAAAATCTTAAGTCCCAGATAGCCTCTTTATAGGGTTGCCCCACAAACAATGCTTATTTTAATCAATAATCTTTGAAAATTAGGTCCATAATTGGATGTATTGAATAAAAATGTTCCTGCGCTGAGACAATCTTATAAATGTTCCCCTGCTGTGTACTGTATAATGGCTGTCTGACCGTACAGGAACATGGTCTGATCATCCCACAGCTCCTGGGCAGGGAGGGAGCAAAAGAGAGGATACAGACACGACAGCACTGGATCACAGCTGATTCTTACTTTGAGGTAAAACATTATTTAAAAACAGGCAGTAAAATGTTTAATCTCACAAAAAAAAAATCTGTGCTCCTGTGCTGTCCTGTCTGTATCCTCTCTCTTGCTTCCTCCCCTGCCTAGGAGATGTGATCAGATCATGTTCCTGCACGTTGAGACGCAGCCATTACACAATACATCGTAGGGACACATTTATAAAGATAATAGATCCAATCTGGCAAAACTGAAGTCATAATCTTAATCAGCACCATAAATTTAAAGGGCTTGTCCAGTCAAAATCAATAAGTTTGCAGGCACTCTGTGTGACTGCAGACTTATGAATCCCCCCTGCGCTGCAGGGAGTCACTGGTTGAATATATGTGTTACACATGCTCCTGACCTGTGGAGGCGACCTCGCTCTCATTTGTATGTAGTCGGGAAAGCCCCTGGCCATTCACGTCACTGGTCAGGGCGCGGCCTTGGATCCATACAAATGTATGGAGCGAGGCCGCCCCACTGGTTGGGGTATGTATAACTGATACATACACTCCTTTCCCAGGTCTGAAACTGGAAAATTCCTGCAGTGCACAAGGAGTCTGGAGTTACTCAGTGTGACTGCTGACTAGTGTTGAGCATTCCGATACTGCAAGTATCGGGTATCGGCCGATATTTGCTGTATCGGAATTCCGATACCGAGTTCCGATATTTTTGTGATATCGGAAATCGGAATCTGAGTGTGCGGTGCGTATGGTTCCAAGGGTCTAGAGGAGAGGAAACTCTCCTTCAGGCCCTGGGATCCATATTAATGTAAAAAATAAAGAATAAAAATAAAAAATATGGCTATACTCACCCCTCCAAAGGACCCTGGCTGTCACCGCTGCAAGCGTCCGCCTCCGTTCCTGAGAATGTAGTGAGTGAAGGACCTTCGATGACGTCGCGGTCAGGTGAGTGGTCACGTGAGCGGTCACGTCATCGAAGGTCCTTCACTCTCTGCAATTCTCAGGAACGGAGGCGGACGCTTGCAGCAGTGACAGCCAGGGTTCGTCCGAGGGGTGAGTATAGCCATATTTTTTATTTTTATTCTTTATTTTTTACATTAATATGGATCCCAGGGCCTGAAGGAGAGTTTCTTCTCCTTTAGACCCTGGGAACCATCCAGGATACATTCCGATATTTGTGTCCCATTGACTTGTATTGGTATAGGGTATCGGTATCGGCGAGATCCGATATTTTGCCGGTATCGGCCGATACCATGCGATACCGATACTTTCAAATATAGGAAGGTATCGCTCAACACTAGTGCTGACTAGGGTTGAGCGACTTTTACTTTTATAGGATCGGGTCGGGTTTCACGAAACCCGACTTTTTCAAAAGTCGGGTCGAGTGAAATCGGCAAATCCTTTAAAAAAGTCGGGGTCGGGGTCGGCCGAAACCCGAAACCCAATGCAGTGCATTGGGTTTCCAATGGTTCCCAGGGTCTGAAGGAGCGGAAACTCTCCTTCAGGCCCTGGGATCCATATTTAAGTGTAAAATAAAGAATTAAAATAAAAAATATTGCTATACTCACCCTCTGACGCGCCCTGGTACTAACCGGCAGACTTCCTTCCTTAAAATCAGCGCGTGAATGACCTTAGATGATGTCGCGGCTTGTGATTGGTCGCGCGACCGCTCATGTGACCGCTCACGAGACCAATCACAAGCCGCGACGTCACCGAAGGTCCTTCAAGCGCTGATTCGAAGGAAGGAAATCAGAATCGGAGTGTGCGGTGCGTATGGTTCCAAGGGTCTGGAGGAGAGGAAACTCTCCTTCAGGCCCTGGGATCCATATTAATGTAAAAAATAAAGAATAAAAATAAAAAATATGGCTATACTCACCCCTCCGAAGGACCCTGGCTGTCACCGCTGCAAGCGTCCGCCTCCGTTCCTGAGAATGTAGTGAGTGAAGGACCTTCGATGACGTCGCGGTCAGGTGAGTGGTCACGTGAGCGGTCACGTCATCGAAGGTCCTTCACTCTCTGCAATTCTCAGGAACGGAGGCGGACGCTTGCAGCAGTGACAGCCAGGGTTCGTCCAAGGGGTGAGTATAGCCATATTTTTTATTTTTATTCTTTATTTTTTACATTAATATGGATCGGCCGGCCGGAAAGAAGCAGGGCGCGTCCAAGGGTGAGTATATTCCTATTAGGTATATACTCACCCTCGGACGCGCCCTGCTTCTTTCCGGCAGCCTTCCTTCCTAAGAATCAGCGCTTGAAGGACCTTCGGTGACGTCGCGGCTTGTGATTGGTCGCGTGAGCGGTCACATGGGCGGTCGCACGACCAATCACAAGCCGCGACGTCATCTAAGGTCATTCACGTGCTGATTCTAAGGAAGGAAGTCTGCCGGTTAGTACCAGGGCGCGTCAGAGGGTGAGTATAGCAATATTTTTTATTTTAATTCTTTATTTTACACTTAAATATGGATTCCGATACCAATTTCCGATATTGCAAACATAACGGAACTCGGTATCGGAATTCCGATACCAGATTCAGAAGATCGCCGACCTCATGGCCGACCCCACACAGGGGTCGGGTCGGGTTTCATGAAACCTGACTTTGCCAAAAGTCGGCGACTTCTGAAAATGGCCGACCCGTTTCACTCAACCCTACTGCTGACTTATCGGTTTTACCTGGACAACCACTTCAGGAGTCTGGAGTTACACAGTGTGACTGCTGACTTATCGGTTTTACCTGGACAACCCCTTTAATATAACAGCATTCAGACAACGTTGGCACCAAAATCACAATAACAGTGTAATTAGTTTTTACAGTCAAATAAATAAGTCAGCACACTGCGGCGCTAAAACATGCAAACATGAAACATGAAAATTGAACTGCATTACTGCACTAGAAATGTGAAAAAAATTAAAGCTTTTAGCGCATAAATTGGCCAATTCATGTGTACCTGGTAGCCACATTAGGGCATCTCTCGTATACCAGGTCCTAAACTTTCCTTTCCTCGCTGAGAATAAACGTCTTTATCTGAATGGGTACCTGTGAAACCTCTTCTTAGGCCTCTTTCACACTTCAGTCTTTTGGCGTCAGTCTGAAACTGCCATTTTCCTCAAATAGCGGATCTGCCATTTTTTTTTTGGCGGATCCGCTATTTTCCCATAGAGATACATTAGCGACGGATTGTGGCGGATGGTCGTCCGTTCCATCCGCCATGTGACGGATCCATCGAGATTTGGCAGACATCATCTAGACGTTGACGGACATTATAACGCTTTTTGTCTGTGCCGAAATGGCGGTTCGCGTCGGAGCCGTCACATCCGCCATTCCATAGAATGGCCGCCTATGGGCGACGGATCCGTCGCGACCGTCATTTGACGAATCCGTCGCCTCAATCTGCTATTTCAATTGCGCATGCTCCAAAAAGTAGATACTTTTCCCAGACAACCCTCAAGTAACGGATCCGTCAAAAAAACGGATCCGTTGGAACCGTTTTCTCAACAATTGGGAAGGATCCGTCGATCCGTCACTATGTCGGAGCAGACTGACGCCAAACAACTGAAGTGTGAAAGAAGCCTTAGACTAAATTTCTCTCTCTCTGTGGAGGAGTAATGGACCTGCTGCGATTAAAACATCTGCGGCTAAGAGGCGGAGTGCTCAGTCAGAAGGCTAATGAATACAAATTTTCAAAAAACTGACCGTCACATCCAAACATAGACTAAGTGTAAACAGGTGCTGAACCTAGAGTCACCAACTCGTATACAGTCAAATATAATAATTAGTTTTTACAGTTATCCACTATCCATGTAAGGTTTTGGATATTTAACTTATTTGCAAGTTCTAAATATGTTTTTCTTCAAACCTACTTTCAAAACTGACAGAAAGAAAACCATCTTGTTAAAAACATTTTTGGACCTAGACCTGAAAGATTTTAGACAATTTATATGCTTTATTGAACATAGCTTTGAGCTGTGGTTGGCATTGAAACTTGAAGGAGTGGGTGCCTAAAACAACTCAAAAATAGTTGATTAGGAAGATGAGTCTTGGTTGTAGGGGCAGCTTTAGATGCACCAGTGTTCAGGTAGATAAGAAGAACCCGGCACTCAACTTTGAATCAAACTTGTGATATTTATTTTGTAGTACGTAAAACGTTTCGGCCTGATCTGGCCTTCGTCAGTTACTACAGTGTTACAAAGAAAATAAAATAAAGTAAAATAAATAATGGGTACATCCATGATTACATCTGTACATACATCAATGAGTACATGCAGTGTGTAATACAACAATAAACAAAAAAGCAGAAAAAAAAGAAGAAAAAAGAAGAAAAAAACAGAAGTATATACAGAGTATCATATGGTCCTGGTGTGATAATCTTTAGAAAAACGCCATATGAGGAGTAAACTAGTGTATCCCGACCCTCCCTAATGGTGAAAGAGAATATAGGAAACAAGGTGCTGCTATGCGTACCGTACTGAGAGGTGTCTGGATAAATGGAGTGCTTCAGAGAGCCAAATAAGCTCCAGGGAGAACCCTGAGGAGGGAGAGAAATAGAATGAGCCCGTAATAGGAGCTGCCATAAATAAACGCTGGCATAACTATGTTCAATAAATGTGGTGGGACAGAGCCCGTATTATATGTGGTCCCAGGGGGTACCTTGAACAGTGTGAATCCCTGGGCAGAGCCGCGACTGCAGACTGCTGCAGGCTGTGGAGGGAATGTCAGGAATGTTAGATATAAAGTCTGGATCGCCGGGTGTTAAGTCATACTGGGGAAGAGCCTCTAGAAGCGGTAGCACAGGGGAGCGTATTACCTGAATATGAGACGGGTCAGGACGCGGAGTCCACCGCTGTCGGAAGAGCATGCCCGAGTGTGTAAACGCCAGAGCGGCGTTCCTTAAGTGTGCGCCAACCGGAAGTGACCGCAAGTAGTACCCCGCGATTGACAGAAGTGAGCCGGCCAATCCTATGGCTCTGTAGTAGGGAGGCGGGACACAAGCCCGGAGTGCACTGTGAGATGGAGCAAATAGACAGCCACGGATAGTACGGAGATAGTGATGGCAGCACTAGGAAGGTGGAGGTGGTTATTCCTAGCAAATCCACTGTGACCCCGTGGAAAGGTGGAGGAGTCCTGGTGATTCAATAGAGGCGACTCTAGGAAGATAAATAAATATGTTAGATACATAGACATAAGTAAAATAATAAATGGGTAAGTCATAGTATGCATAATCAACATTACGGAGTACTACGTAGTAGGAGCCCAAAATGAGACCCGTGGTTTAGTTCTAAGAACGACACATGTTGATTAGGTAAAAGAGACAAGGTCATAATCCCTGTTGAGACCTTTGGGGTGCAGGGTGTCGAGGGTGTGGATCCAGAAAGCCTCCCTACGTTTTAGGGAGGTTAATCTGTCTCCCCCCCGTCTGGGTACTGGGACCTGCTCTATTACCTGAAACAAAAGCTGGGAAATGTTATGACCCTGGGATATGAAATGGTGTGGGATGGGTAAGAGCGTGTTACCGCATCTGATCGTAGATTTATGCTTAGAGATGCGTTCCCGGATGGACCGGGTTGTCTCACCAACGTAAAGCATTCCACAGGGACACTTAATGAGGTAGACCACGTATGATGAATCGCAATTAAAGTAATTCTTGATGGGAAACGATCTACCTGAGCGTGGATGGTGGAATGAGCTACCCTTAAGCACATTGCTGCATTGGGTGCAGTGGAGACAAGGAAAGGTCCCGAAGCGTGGGTTCTGGAAAAATCGTTGGATGGGTACTTTTTTGTCTGGACCTACATCCGCTCTTACCAATGTGTCCCGTAGGTTCCGGGGTCTTCTAAAACATGGAAGAAAGGGTTCTCTAAACTCCGGGATGTTTGGGTGGGCAGTTGTAAGTAGATGCCAGTGTTTGCGGATGTTGCTGTGTAAAATGTACGAAAACGGATGGAAGGAATGAACAAATGGTATACGTTTATTGGACTTTGGTCTGCTGTTAGGGTTGGGTGTCTGGGATTCTTGAAGGACAGAGTGGGGGTAACCGCGTGCCCGAAATTTGGCTTCCATCTCAGCCACTCTTTGTGTCCGTAATTCCTTGTCCGTGACTATGCGTGTTACCCGCTGAATTTGAGATTTAGGGATCGCTTTTTTGATGGCCCTGGGGTGTAGACTTTCAAAATGCAACAGGCTGTTACGGTCAGTACTCTTAATGTGAATATCAGTGCTTAACCTGCCGGTGTTATCTTTGATGACCACAGTGTCCAGAAAGTTCATCCTATGTTGGTCGTGAGACATTGTAAAGGAGATACCAGGCCACGCGGTGTCGAGAAACTCCACAAATGACCGGAGGGACACCAACGTGCCCCCCCATACGCAAAAAATATCATCTATGTAACGCTTCCAGAGTAGGACATTATCCTGGAAGCGTGGGTCGGAATAAATGATGGTCTCTTCGAAATCCGCCATATAACAGTTAGCGTAAGGGGGTGCTACGTTGGAGCCCATAGCGGTCCCCCGTATCTGTAAGTAGTATTGGTCCTGGAACAAAAAATGATTAGAATCAAGAACCAATGTGAGTAAATCTACAACCAAGTCGATTTGTTGTTTGTGGGTCCCTGTGGTAGATAGTAGTTTTTTAATGGAATTAATGCCGTCCGCATGTGGGATGGAAGTGTATAGATCCTTAACATCCAGTGATACCAGTATCGCATCGGCCGGTATACTGCCTAGGTCCCGTATTGTACCCAGAAAGGCCCCAGTGTCCAACAGGAATGACCTGGTGGATTGGATATGGGGGGTTAGTATCTTTTCTAAGAAGATGGCTATCGGGGACAGTATGGAATTAGTGGCTGCCACTATTGGTCGTCCCGGGGGATGCTCCATGTTTTTGTGAATCTTGGGAAGTGTGTAAAAGACCGGGGTCACTGGATGATCGTTGGTGAGGTAGTTGCAGATTTTGAGGTCTAAGACCCCTAGTTCCGTATATTGTCGTAATATACGTGAGATTCTGTTTCTAATAACTTGGGTGGGGTTGGAATCCAGTTTTTGGTATATGGTGGTGTTGTCTAACTGTCTCCTAATTTCATGTAGGTAATCACTTTTGTCCATGATCACGATCGCGCCCCCTTTGTCTGCTGGTTTAATTATTAAGCTGGGGTCAGACTGGAGTGATTGTAGTGACTGACGTTCGCTTAACGTTAAATTAGGAGGATAGTAAAGGCGACCCATTTCGACCTCCCCCCGGAGTGACTGGAAAGAATTTTGAATGAATTGTATAAACGTCTCCAGAGCGTGAGAGCCCCGTGGGGGTCTGAATGGGCTTTTGGTACGTAAGCCTAAACTTTCTGCTGTAAGAAGTTGAGGTGCTGTAGGGGCTCGTGCGGTGTTTACTGCTTGGTTCTGTGGATCAGAAAAATACACTTTAAGTCTTAGGGTTCTAAAGAACCTTTGTAAGTCCATGTCCAGGTCGAAAGTCCGGTAACGATAAGTGGGGCAAAAGGAAAGACCTTTTTGAAGGACACTACAGTCTGATGCACCCAGAGTCCTGGAAGAAATGTTCACGATTAAGGATTCAGTACCTGAGATCTTGTCATTCGTGTAAGCTCCGTGTCTCTGCCGAGATCTCTGGCTCCGCCGCGTCCTCTTTTTCGGCCCCGTTGGGTGCGCTGACCTAAAAAATGAGATGTGCTGGGAATGGAGGAACTCCTGTCCTGCTCTGAGCCCGAGGTAGAGTAGTCCGTGGAGGAGCGGTGTCCAGTTCTTGTGTTGGGGCGAGAGGAGGAATAGTTGTCTTGCCATCTGTATACCCTCTTTGCCTTGTAGTCCTCGGTGTCTCGGGCGAATTTCAGTCGTTTCCTGTTCTCGATATCTCTGCGGTGTTGTTCAGTTTTCGTCTTAATTTCGGATTTCAGTAGGTTTAGCTCCTCTGGGGTACCTGTGGATGAGAGCTGGATCTCAATAGCTTTGACCCGTTCCGAGCTGGCCGTGATCTCTTTCTGTAGGTGTTCTATAGTGAGGGTGATAAGGTCTAAGGAGCACTTATTGAGAATCTGCTCAAATTTAGTGCAGTATTCAGGAACCACAGCTATGGAAGTAGAAAGACTCAGTAAATACTGTGAAACAAGGTCAGAGCCTCAGGGAGCCAAAGGAATAGCAAGTCAGGTACAAGTCAGGTAAACAGAAGCAAGGCTGACAATGGCAGGGCCATGAGAGCAAAGCTTCAAGTCAAGATACTAAAATGCAAAAGATCCAATAAAACCTTAGAACAAAGTCAAGTTTTCAGCTCTGTTTAATTCTGAACTACTGCATACTGTTCACATATTGGTAAACCCTAATATTAGGGTCATTCACTGGGTGTATGATTATTAGTTTTGTACTTAAAGTGTCATCAGTTGCAGCCCAATGAATTTCACAATTAAGAGCTGCACACTGTACCTGGAAAACATCACCATTGTGCTACTATTTCACTTTGTGCCCAGCATGCTCAGCCCTGTAATGATGATGTTGCAGAATATTACAGGAGAGGCTGTGACATGTGGATTACTTTAACATTTCCCAATGTTCTAGAATTAGCAAGAATCAATATAGCATCTCTATACTGATGATTGATGTGGCCATCAGCGGACTAGAGAGTTCCTTGGTAAGCTAAGGGTGTCCAAACAACTTCAACAGCTATTGTCCGACCACTCTAGAGCATGCATGTGTCCTCAGTACCTGATGTCAGATGCCGGCTTATCCTCCTTTATAATAAAAGGATTGAGCATTAACATTCAATACCCCTTTACTTTTTCCTTTGACATCATCTGTAGGGGGTAGTAGGGAGGCCCCTTTATACATAAGATAGTTGTCGGGTTTGCCTGACACTTAAAGTTCTCTGTGTAACACAACTTTGGAGCCTCCCACACCACTATTTACTAGAGAATAAGATCTGTTAATTTTCTGAACTAATCCACAGTCTTGAATTCCCTACTAATATTATGAAGTTTACATCAAGGGGTGTAGCAATCACAGAGGGTTCGACTGGGCCCAGAGCAAAGGGGGATGCTTTTATTCTAGTGCTATTTCTGCTGGATGTGCATCCTCGCAATTGAAGCACAGCGGTACAGGCTTTCTGTCCTGCAATACCTATGAAAGCTACTAGCCTATAAGAGGCCAACAGCACCAGCTGACATTGGGCATCCTGTCATAGGTGGCTCAATAACGCCACTGCATTGCACAGTCTGTGCTGAGTAATGGGGGACATTGTTAATATAGCTGTCTAATACAGGTTGACATTGTTAAAGCGAACCTGTCATCAGGATTTTGATAAGTAAACTGCAGGCACTGTCAGGTTGGCGTCATTGCACTGATTAAACTGATACCCGGGTTGATGAAATCCGTTCTGTGGTTGTTGTTTACTCTGTATTTGAAGTTTTCAATTAATGAGATTCTTGTGCTTCTTGGCGGGCCGGTGGGCAAGTCTTTATTTGGTGCTCTGTTCTCATATTCATCCCATACATAAATAATGTCCTCCTCTGTGACCACCAATAATGTCCCCCACATGGCACCATAAACTAATAATATCCCCCTTGTTGCCCAACAGTCTAAGAAGGCCCCCAATTTTGGACCCCATGTACTATGAAGATCTTTGTAGGAAGGAACATAAGCCAGCTCACCCGTGATGCAAGAACCAAATCTCGGGAGCACGGACCCGCTGTGTCAGGCGTACAAGATCCAAAAAAAGAAAGGAATGTCCAGCTTCACCGATTCCGTAAAAAAGAGTTTTCTTTATTCACATACTTTAAACTTGGAGGATACAGACTTCAGCACAACCATATGGGTAAGAATCTCAACGCCTTTCTGGAGACTAGGCTCCCTTAATCATGACAAGGCTACGATCGCTCTGATTGGCTGTTGAAAGTGAAACTGCCAATCAGAGCGATTTCTAATATTTCACCTATTAAAACTGGTGAAATATTACAATCCAGCCATGGCCGATGCTGCAATATCATCGGCCATGGCTGGAAACACTGATGTGCCCCCACCCCACTGATCGCCCCCCAAGCCACCGATCTGTCCTGTACAAAGTGCTCCGCTCCCCTCCGTCCTCCTGTCCGCTCCCCCGTGCTCCAATCTCCCCCGTGCTCCGATCCAACCCCCCTGCACTCCGATCCACCCCGTGCTCCGATCCACCCCCCGTGCTCCGATCCACCCCCCCATGCTCCGATCCACCCCCCGTGATCCAATCCACCCCCCCGTGCTCCGATCCACCCCCCGTGCTCCCCCCCACCCCATCATACTTACCGAGCCTCCCGGGGTCCGTCCGTCTTCTCCATGGGCGCCGCCATCTTCCAAAATGGCGGGCGCATGCGCAGTGCGCCCGCCGAATCTGCCGGTCGGCAGATTCATTCCAATGTGCATTTTGATCACTGTGATAGGTTTTATCACAGTGATCAAATTAAAAAAAATAGTAAATGACCCCCCCCCTTTGTCACCCCCATAGGTAGGGACAATAATAAAATAAAGAATTTTTTTTCCCACTAAGGTTAGAATTAGGGTTAGGGTTAGGGTTTCGATATGTGCACACGTATTTTGGTCCTCTGCGGATTTTTCCGCTGTGGATTTGATAAATCCGCAGTGCTAAACCGCTGCAGATTTATGGCAGATTTACCGCGGTTTTTCTGCACATTTCACTGCGATTTTACAACTGCGATTTTCTATTGGAGCAGTTGTAAAACCGCTGCGGAATCCACAGCAAGAAGTGACATGCTGCGGAATGTAAACTACTGCGTTTCTGTGCAGTTTTTCTGCAGCATGTGTACAGCGATTTTTGTTTCCCATAGGTTTACATTGAACTGTAAACTCATGGGGAACTGCTGCGGATCCGCAGCGTTTTCCGCAGCGTGTGCACATACCTTTAGATTTAGGCTATGTGCACACGGTGCGGATTTGGCTGCGGATCCACAGCGGATTGGCCGCTGCGGATTTGCAGCAGTGTTCCATCAGGTTTACAGCTCCATGTAAACCTATGGAAAACCAAATCCGCTGTGCCCATGGTGAGGAAAATACCGCGCGGAAACGCTGCGTTGTATTTTCCGCAGCATGTCAATTCTTTGTGCGGATTCCGCAGCGTTTTACACCTGTTCCTCAATAGGAATCCGCAGGTGAAATCCGCACAAAAAACACTGGAAATCCGCGGTAAATCCGCAGGTAAAACGCAGTGCCTTTTACCCGCGGATTTTTCAAAAATGGTGCTGAAAAATCTCACACGAATCTGCAACGTGGGCACATAGCCTTAGGGTTAGGGTTGGAATTAGGGTTGTGGTTAGGGTTGTGATTAGGGTTATGGCTACACTTGGGATTAGGGTTACGGGTGTGGGGGGGTTAGTGTTGGAGGTAGAATTGAGGGGTTTCCACTGTTTAGGCACATCAGGGGTCTCCAAACGCAACATGGCGCCACCATTGATTCCAGCCAATCTTGTATTCAAAAAGTCAAATGGTGCTCCCTCACTTCCGAGCCCTGACGTGCACCCAAACAGTGGTTTACCCCCACATTTGGGGTACCAGCATAATCAGGACACACTGCGCAACAATTACTGGGGTCCAATTTCTCCTGTTACCCTTGTGAAAATAAAAAATTGCTTTCTAAAACATCATTTGTGAGGAAAGAAAAATGATTTTGTATTTTCACGGCACTGCGTTGTAAACGTCTGTGAAGCACTTGGGGGTTCAAAGTGCTCACCGCATCTCTAGATAAGTTCCCTGGGGGGTCTAGTTTCTAAAATGGGGTCACTTGTGGGGGGTTTCTACTGTTTAGGCACACCAGGGCCTCTGCAAACGCAACGTGACACCCGCAGACCATTCCATCAACGTCTGCATTTCAAACGTCACTACTTCCCTTCTGAGCCCCGACGTGTGCCCAAACAGTGGTTTACCCCCACACATGGGGTATCACCGTACTCAGGAGAAACTGGACAACAAATATTGGGGTCAAATTTCTCCTGTTACCCTTGGGAAAATTAAAAAATTCTGGGCTAAATAATTATTTTTGAGGAAAGAAAACGTATTTATTATTTTCACGGCTCTGCGTTATAAACTTCTGTGAAGCACTTGTGGGTTCAAAGTCCTCACCACACATCTTGATTAGTTCCTTGGGGTCTAGTTTCCAAAATGGGGTCATTTGTGGGGGATCTCCAATGTTTAGGCACACAGGGGCTCTCCAAACGTGACATGGTGTCCGCTAATGATTGGAGCTAATTTTCCATTTAAAAAGCCAAATGATGTGCCTTCCCTTCCGAGCCCTGCCGTGCGCCCAAACAGTGGTTTACCCCCACATATGGGGTGTTAGCGTACTCAGAACAAACTGGACAACAACATTTGGTGTCCAATTTCTCCTATTACCCTTGGCAAAATAGGAAATTCCAGGCTAAAAAATAATTTTTGAGGAAAGAAAAATAATTTTTTATTTTCATGGCTCCGCGTTATATACTTCTGTGAAGCACCTGGGGGTTTAAAGTGCTCAATATGCATCTAGATAAGTTCCTTGGGGGGTCTAGTTTCCAAAATGGGGTCACTTGTGGGGGAGCTCCAAAGTTTAGGCACACAGGGGCTCTCCAAACGCGACATGGTGTCCACTAACAATTGGAGCTAATTTTCCATTCAAAAAGTCAAATGGCACGCCTTCCCTTCCGAGCCCTGCTGTGTGCCCAAACAGTGGTTTACCCCCACATGTGAGGTATCGGTGTACTCAGGAGAAATTGCCCAACAAATTTTAGGATCCATATTATCCTATTGCCCATGTGAAAATGAAAAAATTGAGGCGAAAATAATTTTTTTGTGAAAAAAAAGTACTTTTTCATTTTTACAGATCAATTTGTGAAGCACATTAGGGTATAAAGTGCTCACTAGGCATCTAGATAAGTTCCTTGGGGGGTCTAGTTTCCAAAATGGGGACACTTGTGGGGGAGCTCCAATATTTAGGCACACAGGGGCTCTCCAAACGCGACCTGGTGTCCGCTAATGATGGAGATAATTTTTCATTAAAAAAGTCAAATGGCGCTCCTTCCCTTCCGAGCCTTACCATGTGCCCAATCAGTGGTTTACCCCCACATGTGAGGTATCGGTGTACTCAGGAGAAATTGCCCAACAAATTTTATGATCCATTTTATCCTGTTGCCCGTGTGAAAATGAAAAAATTGAGGCTAAAAGAATTTTTTGTGAAAAAAAAGTACTTTTTCATTTTTACGGATCAATTTGTGAAGCACCTGGGGGTTTAAAGTGCTCACTATGCATCTAGATAAGTTCCTTGGGGCGTCTAATTTCCAAAATGGAGTCACTTGTGGGGGAGCTCCAATTTTTAGGCACACGGGGGCTTTCCAAATGTGACATGGTGTCCGCTAAAGAGTGGAGCCAATTTTTCATTCAAAAAGTCAAATGGCGCTCCTTCCCTTCCAAGCCCTGTCGTGCGCCCAAACAGTGGTTTACCCCCACATATGAGGTATCAGCGTACTCAGGACAAATTGGACAACAACTTACGTGGTTCAGTTTCTCCTTTTACCATTGGGAAAATAAAAAAATTGTTGCTAAAAGATCATTTTTGTGACTAAAAAGTTAAATGTTCATTTTTTCCTTCCATGTTGCTTCTGCTGCTGTGAAGCACCTGAAGGGTTAATAAACTTCTTGAATGTGGTTTTGTGCACCTTGTTGGATGCAGTCTTTAGAATGGTGTCAATTTTGGGTATTTTCAGCCATATAGACCCCTTGTCACGCACGCGCCCAGACTGGTTGGCGCAGGCATACGGGGGTGTGGCCCCACTGGACCACAGACCAAACTTCCCTGGATGGGGCGTAACTAAGTAGCTTCCTAGGTGTTCGCTGGAGCCTTTGATGGTGAGGTCAGACTTGTACAATAGGAAGCTACCAGGTGCCACTCCAGGGTAATGTCTGGCTGAGGCTGCTGATCCCACTAAGGAACGGAGCGGGCACGGCTGGCACACTGGCCGACAGGCGGGCACGGCTGGGACACAGGCAGGCAGACGGGTACAACAGACACTGGCGGGCAGGCGGACACGGCTGGCTCTCTGGTAGGCAGGCGGGTACGGCTGGAACATAGGAAGAACCGGTAGGGACCGGTCTGCAGGCAGGTATGTGAAACAGGTTGGAACCTGTTCAGACAGGAGGACTAAGTAACAAGTAGAGAAAGACCGCAAGAGCGGATGCAGAGCGAAAGCACAAGAGCTAGAACCAAGAACAGAAATGCAGGAGGCTGAGTACGAGTAGAAGGTGGAACTAAGAGAAGAGAAGGAGAAGGCAAAGCCAAGGACGGAGCCGCAAGAGGCGGAGCCAAGGGCAGAGACGCTGGAGGCGGAGCCAAGAGCGGAGACGCTGGAGGCGGAGCCAAGAGTGGAGACACTGGAGGCGGAGCCAAGAGCAGAGATGCTGGAGGCGGAGCCAAGAGCGGAGATGCTGGAGGCGGAGCCAAGAGCGGAGACGCTAGAGGTGGAGCCAAGAGCGGAGACGCTGGAGGCGGAGCCAAGAGCGGAGACACTGGAGGCGGAGCCAAGAGCGGAGATGCTGGAGGCAGAGCCAAGAGTGGAGACGCTGGAGGCGGAACCAAGAGCGGAGACGCTGGAGGTGGAGCCAAGAGCAGAGACGGAGCCAGGTGCAGAAACACAGGAGGCGGAGCCAGATAGAACCGCAAAGAGCGGAGCCAGATAGAACCGCAAAGAGCGGAGCCACAGAGCAAAGCCAGAGAGTATGAAGCAAGGACTGAGTGCAGAGCCGCAAGAGTGCGGAGTGTAAGCAGACTGAGAACACAAGGAAAGACAAAGCAGGGAAGGAAGCCACAGACAAGGAGACCGAGAAAAGACAAAGTACAGACAAGGCAATGGAACAAGACAGGGACAAAGACACAGGGACCAGGATATTCTGCCTCCTGGAGGGCGGACTACAAGATCAAGGCAATAGCACAGAGAAAAGCCTCCAGAGAGGGAGTAACTCAGAGCAAGGCCAGGCAAACTCAGCAGCTAAACACTAACTGAGCTAACACATTGCACAGGCCCAGACCACAGGGTGGAGCTGCACTATATACAGGAGGCCTCTTGATAATTGGTCAGGAACTGATTAGACAGATGCACCTGATTCCTATAAGAACCAGAGAGTTCAGGCGCCGGCCCCCTATACACATAGCCATGAGGCATGCAGAGAGCAGAGACACAGAACATGGAGCTGGCATGAAACAGAAACCACATCATGGCCTGGAGCAGTGGGTAAGATTGTGTAAGAGAGATGTGAGGCCATGCCGTGATGCCAGCAGAGTTGTTACACCCCTTAAACTGACTTCAAATGTGAGGTGGTCCCTAAAAAAATTGGTTTTGTTAATTTCGTTGTAAAAATGAGAAATCACTGGTCAAATGTTAACCCTTATAACTTCCTAGCAAAAAAAAAATTTTGTTTCCAAAATTGTGCTGATGTAAAGTATACATGTGGGAAATAGAGTTGAGCGACCTTGACCTTTTCAGAGTCGAGCCGGGTTTCGCGAAACCCGACTATCTCAAAAGTCGGGTCGAGTGGAATCGGCCGATTATGACGTAAAGTCGGGATCGACCGAAACACGAAACCCAATGCAAGTCAATGGGGCAGCATAGTCGGCAGTGAGTGGGGGCCAGGAAAACACCTAGAGTGCCCATTTTAATGTCAAAACCATCCATTCTTCTTAATGAAGCTTGTCAAGCGTAATTTACCTTATAATAATTGGAAGGCATTTGAAATTGGGGGTCATTTGGCTAAAGTTGTGGTGGGTAGGGCTGGTTCAAGTAATTAGTGGGCCCAGGAAATCTGGACCACGTCACGGCAGTGGAGCAGGGAGAGGTAAGTATTTCAACTTTGCAAGTGCTGTGAACCTGAGCAAGCAGGGGGGCCCACTCGTTGGCATTGGCACTGGCACAGGGCCCCTCAAAGTACAGCGGTGTGTTTGCACGGCGGGGGCGCCTCCCACCGGCAGCAACACCTTTGCGTACTATGAGAGGCCCTGTGCCAGTGACGTCGCCAACTAGTATTCCTCCCCCCACCTGATGAAGGAACCTGCACTTTCATCTGCACCTTCCTCTTTGTCCCCGTGTAAGGTGGTATGGTATGCGGGAAGAGCAACCTGACTTTCAGCAGGGTCACAATGTTGTTGTGTAGCGTGCACGGGGAATGTTGCGTTATGGGTCAATGTACCAGCAGACTCATCTATCACTGGCTGGGCAATGGGCAGGATGAGGAGTAAACACAGATATAGGCCCAAATAATAAAGTGGGCTAAATGCAGTTCAAAATTGGTAACACAGGAATAACCAGGGGGCATTGCAGTGGAGGACAACTGGAATGAGAGGCTGACACAGAGAGTAGGCCCAAATCAGTAAGTAGTCGAAATGCAGTTCAAAATTGGCAACCGTAGTAAACAGGCGGCACAGCTTTGTTCAGTGGAGGAGAACAGCAAGGAGTGGCAGACACCGATAGTAGGCCCCAACCCAACTAGTAGGCCAAATGCAGTCTAACATTAACAACTACTTAACGAGCGCCTGAAAACGGAATTTCAGGACAGGAAACCAGGAGAACAGCAAGGAGCGGCAGACACTGTAAGTAGGCCCCAAACCAACTATTACGCCAAATGCAGTTGTTCCATTTAACCACAATTTAACGAGAGCCTGAAGATAGAAGCTCAGGAAAGGCAACCTGGAGAACACCTTGGAGTGGAACACACCATCTCTCTCCACCCGATACCCATTTTGTAGGCCTAATGCAGTGTAGTTTTCTACAACTACTAAACGAGAGTCTGAAGACCGAAGCAATGGCAAGGAAACCTGGGGAACACCTTGGAGTGTAACACACCATCTCTCTCCACCCGATACCCATTTTGTAGGCCTAATGCAGTGTAGTTTTCTACAACTACTAAACGAGAGTCTGAAGACCGAAGCAATGGCAAGGAAACCTGGGGAACACCTTGGAGTGTAACACACCATCTCTCTCCACCCGATACCCATTTTGTAGGCCTAATGCAGTGTAGTTTTCTACAACTACTAAACGAGAGTCGGAAGATCGAAGCAATGGCGAGGAAACCTGGAGAACACCTTGGAGTGTAACACACCATCTCTCTCCACCCCATAGCCAATTTGGAGGCCTAATGCAGTGTAGTTTCCAACAACCACTAAACGAGAGCATTAAGATCGAAGCTCTGGAAAGGCAACCTGGAGAACACCTTGGAGTGGAACACACCATCTCTCTCCACCCTATACCCATTTTGTAGGCCTAATGTAGTGTAGTTTTCTACAACTACTAAACGAGAGTCTGAAGACTGAATCAATGGCAAGGAAACCTGGGGAACACCTTGGAGTGTAACACACCATCTCTCTCCACCCCATAGCCAATTTGGAGGCCTAATGCAGTGTAGTTTCCAACAACTACTAAACGAGAGCATTAAGATCGAAGCTCTGGAAAGGCAACCTGGAGAACACCTTGGAGTGGAACACACCATCTCTCTCCACCCGATACCCATTTTGTAGGCCTAATGCAGTGTAGTTTTCTACAACTACTAAACGAGAGTCTGAAGACCGAAGCAATGGCAAGGAAACCTGGGGAACACCTTGGAGTGTAACACACCATCTCTCTCCACCCGATACCCATTTTGTAGGCCTAATGCAGTGCAGTTTTCTACAACTACTAAACGAGAGTCTGAAGACCGAAGCAATGGCAAGGAAACCTGGGGAACACCTTGGAGTGTAACACACCATCTCTCTCCACCCGATACCCATTTTGTAGGCCTAATGCAGTGTAGTTTTCTACAACTACTAAACGAGAGTCTGAAGACCGAAGCAATGGCAAGGAAACCTGGGGAACACCTTGGAGTGTAACACACCATCTCTCTCCACCCGATACCCATTTTGTAGGCCTAATGCAGTGGAGTTTTCTACAACTACTAAACGAGAGTCGGAAGATCGAAGCAATGGAGAGGAAACCTGGAGAACACCTTGGAGTGTAACACACCATCTCTCTCCACCCCATAGCCAATTTGGAGGCCTAATGCAGTGTAGTTTCCAACAACTACTAAACGAGAGCATTAAGATCGAAGCTCTGGAAAGGCAACCTGGAGAACACCTTGGAGTGGAACACACCATCTCTCTCCACCCTATACCCATTTTGTAGGCCTAATGCAGTGTAGTTTTCTACAACTACTAAACGAGAGTCTGAAGACCGAAGCAATGGCAAGGAAACCTGGGGAACACCTTGGAGTGTAACACACCATCTCTCTCCACCCGATACCCATTTTGTAGGCCTAATGCAGTGTAGTTTTCTACAACTACTAAATGAGAGTCTGAAGACCGAAGCAATGGCAAGGAAACCTGGGGAACACCTTGGAGTGTAACACACCATCTCTCTCCACCCGATACCCATTTTGTAGGCCTAATGCAGTGTAGTTTTCTACAACTACTATACGAGAGTCGGAAGACCGAAGCAATGGCAAGGAAACCTGGGGAACACCTTGGAGTGTAACACACCATCTCTCTCCACCCCATACCCAATTTGTAGGCCTAATGCAGCCTACTTTCCGACAACTACTAAACGAGAGCATGAAGATCGAAGCTCAGGAAAGGCAACCTGGGGAACACCTTGGAGTGTAACACACCCTCTCTCTACACCACGGAAGGGCTGATTCTTAGGAAGGAAGGCTGTCGGAAAGAAGCAGGGCGCGTCCGAGGGTGATTATATTCTTATTAGGTATATACTCACCCTCGGACGCGCCCTGCTTCTTTATTTGTAATGAATGTTTATTTGCAATGTGGTTTTGACTTACTCTATTTTTTTGGTAAATAATGATTTTATTATTTTCATTGTTTTGCATCTTCTTGGCAATAATATAAAGAAGACGCGACAGGACAACACTCGGTGGATGCCATATCTGTGTTTTAAATTGAAAAAAACTTTTAGTTAACTACTTGCAGGAGAAAGTTATTGTAGCTGGTGGCCATTTTTAGTACTGTACCAGATTTTTGTTGTATGTGTTTGTTTTTAATGTTAAAATGTCTGCATTTGATATCTCTCCAGTATTTTCTTTTTTATAAGCAAAATACTTATTTTTATATTTTCTGATGTTGGTTCAAGGGTTACACGGGCAGCAGTAGACAGGTCAGTGGAGGCCTAGTGGAAGGAGGGACCGCAGACAGGCTTCGAAGGCCTAACATAATAAATTGGGCTGGCTGTAGGCAATTTAAAATTGGTTCCAGGGGAACACGGGCGGCAGTAGACAGGTCAGTGGAGGCCTAGTGGAAGGAGGGACCGCAGACAGGCTTCGAAGCCCTAACATAATAAATTGGGCTGGCTGTAGGCAATTTAAAATTGGTTCCAGGGGAACACGGGCAGCAGTGGCCTGGTCAGTGTAGTAGTAGTGGAAAGAACGGGCCGCAGACAGGCTTCGAAGGCCTAACATAACAAAAATTGGGCTGTAGGCAATTTAAAATTGGTTCCAGGGGAACACGGGCAGCAGTAGACAGGTCAGTGGAGGCCTAGTGGAAGGAGGGACCGCAGACAGGCTTCAAAGCCCTAACATAATAAATTGGGCTGGCTGTAGGCAATCTAAAATTGGTTCCAGGGGAACACGGGCGGCAGTAGACAGGTCAGTGGAGGCCTAGTGGAAGGAGGGACCGCAGACAGGCTTCGAAGCCCTAACATAATATATTGGGCTGGCTGTAAGCAATTTAAAATTGGTTCCAGGGGAACACGGGCAGCAGTGGCCTGGTCAGTGTAGTAGTAGTGGAAAGAACGGGCCGCAGACAGGCTTCGAAGGCCTAACATAACAAAAATTGGGCTGTAGGCAATTTAAAATTGGTTCCAGGGGAACACGGGCAGCAGTAGACAGGTCAGTGGAGGCCTAGTGGAAGGAGGGACCGCAGACAGGCTTCGAAGGCCTAACATAATAAATTGGGCTGGCTGTAGGCAATTTAAAATTGGTTCCAGGGGAACACGGGCGGCAGTAGACAGGTCAGTGGAGGCCTAGTGGAAGGAGGGACCGCAGACAGGCTTCGAAGCCCTAACATAATAAATTGGGCTGGCTGTAGGCAATTTAAAATTGGTTCCAGGGGAACACGGGCAGCAGTGGCCTGGTCAGTGTAGTAGTAGTGGAAAGAACGGGCCGCAGACAGGCTTCGAAGGCCTAACATAACAAAAATTGGGCTGTAGGCAATTTAAAATTGGTTCCAGGGGAACACGGGCAGCAGTAGACAGGTCAGTGGAGGCCTAGTGGAAGGAGGGACCGCAGACAGGCTTCGAAGGCCTAACATAATAAATTGGGCTGGCTGTAGGCAATTTAAAATTGGTTCCAGGGGAACACGGGCGGCAGTAGACAGGTCAGTGGAGGCCTAGTGGAAGGAGGGACCGCAGACAGGCTTCGAAGCCCTAACATAATAAATTGGGCTGGCTGTAGGCAATTTAAAATTGGTTCCAGGGGAACACGGGCAGCAGTGGCCTGGTCAGTGTAGTAGTAGTGGAAAGAACGGGCCGCAGACAGGCTTCGAAGGCCTAAAATAACCAAAATTGGGCTGTAGGCAATTTAAAATTGGTTCCAGGGGAACACGGGCAGCAGTAGACAGGTCAGTGGAGGCCTAGTGGAAGGAGGGACCGCAGACAGGCTTCGAAGCCCTAACATAATAAATTGGGCTGGCTGTAGGCAATTTAAAATTGGTTCCAGGGGAACACGGGCAGCAGTGGCCTGGTCAGTGTAGTAGTAGTGGAAAGAACGGGCCGCAGACAGGCTTCGAAGGCCTAACATAACAAAAATTGGGCTGTAGGCAATTTAAAATTGGTTCCAGGGGAACACGGGCAGCAGTAGACAGGTCAGTGGAGGCCTAGTGGAAGGAGTGACCGCAGACAGGCTTCGAAGGCCTAACATAAGAAAAATGTCAATACAATGGTATTGACAGTGCCAGGCATTGAAGGATGTCAGCGCATAGACTAAACATTGGTGGAGCTGTGAGAGAAAATTTTGCAAGTGGTAGAGCACTGTTTGAGCTGGGGGGGGGACTGTCTTGTGGCCGGCGGTACAGGCCCAGGGCCCCTCATATTACAACGGTGTGTCTGACGTTGGGTGCGCACCACCACCGCCAGACACTTTATTGTACTATGAGGGACCTAGTGGCAGTGCCGTCGACCAAAAGCGGGCACACCCACCTCTTCAGACAAACAGTACTCTTACGGGTGCTGGCGCCAAGTGGCGATACCACGGCCCCGTGTGGGGACTTTGGCCATTTAGGGAGGTATTAACATGTCGGATGCTGGACAATCAGGTGCTGCAAATTACGAGATTGGAAAAGTCGTTCAGAATAGTCCACAGGCAAGACCCTTACATAGGAAAGCTAGGTGTCAGCCGGGCAAAAGTGGGGCAAAAGATTTCGAAATCCAGTTGTGGTTCATTTTAATGAAGGTTAGATCATCTACATTTTGGGTAGCCAGACGAGTCCTTTTTTCTGTTAGTATTGAACCTGCAGCACTGAATACTCTTTCTGATAGGACACTAGCTGCCGGGCAAGCAAGCTCCTGCAATGCATATTCTGCCAATTCTGGCCAGGTGTCTAATTTTGATGCCCAGTAATCAAATGGGAATGACGGTTGAGGGAGAACGTCGATAAGGGATGAAAAATAGTTAGTAACCATACTGGACAAATGTTGTCTCCTGTCACTTTGAATTGATGCTGCAGTACCTGTCCTGTCTGCGGTCATAGCAAAATCACTCCACAACCTGGTCAGAAAACCCCTCTGGCCAACGCCACTTCTGATTTCTGCCCCTCTAACACCTCTGGTCTGCTGGCCCCTGCAGCTCGTGTTAGAACGATCACGGGCGCTGTGTGCAGGGAATGCCAGAAGCAAACGGTCAACAAGAGTTGATTGTTTGGTTGCTAATATTAGTTCCAAGTTCTCATGTGGCATTATATTTTGCAATTTGCCTTTATAGCGAGGATCAAGGAGGCAGGCCAACCAGTAATCGTCATCGTTCATCATTTTTGTTATGCGTGTGTCCCTTTTGAGGATACGTAAGGCATAATCCGCCATGTGGGCCAAAGTTCCAGTTCTCAAATCTGTGGTTGTGCTTGGTTGAGGGGCAGTTTCAGGCAAATTCACGTCACTTGTGTCCCTCCAAAAACCAGAACCCGGCCTTGCCGCGCCAACAATTTCCACTGGCCCCGGAAAAGCTTCCTCATTAAAAATATAATCATCCCCATCATCCTCCTCGTCCTCCTCCTCCTCTTTGCCCGCTACCTCGTCCTGTACACTGCCCTGGCCAGACAATGGCTGACTGTCATCAAGGCTTTCCTCTTCCTCAGCTGCAGACGCCTGATCCTTTATGTGCGTCAAACTTTGCATCAGCAAACGCATTAGGGGGATGCTCATGCTTATTATGGCGTTGTCTGCACTAACCAGCCGTGTGCATTCCTCAAAACACTGAAGGACTTGACACATGTCTTGAATTTTTGACCACACCTGACAACTCCATGTCTGCCATCCTACTGCCTGCCCGTGTATGTGTATCCTCCCACAAAAACATAACAGCCCGCCTCTGTTCACACAGTCTCTGAAGCATGTGCAGTGTTGAGTTCCACCTTGTTGCAACGTCTATGATTAGGCGATGCTGGGGAAGGTTCAAAGAACGCTGATAGGTCTGCATACGGCTGGAGTGTACGGGCGAACGGCGGATATGTGAGCAAAGTCCACGCACTTTGAGGAGCAGGTCGGATAACCCCGGATAACTTTTCAGGAAGCACTGCACCACCAGGTTTAAGGTGTGAGCCAGGCAAGGAATGTGTTTCAGTTGGGAAAGGGAGATGGCAGCCATGAAATTCCTTCCGTTATCACTCACTACCTTGCCTGCCTCAAGATCTACAGTGCCCAGCCACGACTGCGTTTCTTTCTGCAAGAACTCGGACAGAACTTCAGCGGTGTGTCTGTTGTCGCCCAAACACTTCATAGCCAATACAGCCTGCTGACGTTTGCCAGTAGCTGCCCCATAATGGGAGACCTGGTGTGCAACAGTGGCAGCTGCGGATGGAGTGGTTGTGCGACTGCGGTCTGTGGACGAGGTCTCGCTTCTGCAGGAGGACGAGGAGGAGGAGGAGGGGGTGCGAACGGCTACAGCCAACTGTTTCCTAGACCGTGGGCTAGGCAGAACTGTCTATCAAAGCAGGGTGTGACTAATAATTAAAAAATAACTTTTAATGTATAATACTAAAATTGGTATATTAAACCACGTACAAACAAACAGAAAGGACTCACAGAACAAATTCCCATATATAGAGAATCTGCGAATAATAAAATCCCTAAGACTGTCCACATAGACGCCTCAGTGTCAGTCTACAAAGGGAAGAAAACACAAACACCTCCTCGAAGGAGCATGTAAATGATAACTCTCACCACATACAATGAAATCCCATCAATCTAGTGGGAATGCAGTACCGATACATATATCCTGTCTCTATCACTCAGAGACGTAAACCGTGTATAGAAAAAATTGGAACGATCTCACCTCCAGTTTCCTTATCTTTGTAACGGCCAGATCACTTACGTCCATAGCATTTTGGGAGGGTGGGGGGATCCACAATTCTGCCCACACATGTACCCATCCAAGCTGTCAGGAGTGCAAATTAACCCCAGAATACCACGCACATTTTTCCCTACGCGTTTCGTTTTATGAACTCATCAGGGGAAATCGATGTAAAACCCCTCCACCTCCGTGCTGTCCCCTGTGGACCCTGCATCCACCACATTTACCCAGTGTGCCGTGATGGACACGTAACGTCCCTGGCCATGCCTACTGGTCCATGCATCTGTTGTCAGGTGCACCTTTGTGCTCACAGATTGCCTGAGTGCATGGACGATGCGCTCTTTAACATGCTGGTGGAGGGCTGGGATGGCTTTTCTGGAAAAAAAGTGTCGACTGGGTAGCTCGTAGCGTGGTACAGCGTAGTCCATCAGGGCTTTGAAAGCTTTGCTTTCAACTAACTGGTAGGGCATCATCTCTAACGAGATTAGTCTAGCTATGTGGGCGTTCAAACCCTGTGTACGCGGATGCGAGGCTAAGTACTTCCTTTTTCTAACCATAGTCTCATGTAGGGTGAGCTGGACTGGAGAGCTGGAGATCGTGGAACTAGCGGGGGTGCCGGTGGACATGGCAGACTGAGAGACGGTGGGAGATGGTATTGTTGCCGCCGGTGCCCTAGATGCAGTGTTTCCTACTACGAAACTGGTGATTCCCTGACCCTGACTTCTTTGGCCTGGCAAAGAAACCTGCACAGATACTGCAGGTGGTGCAGAAAATGGTGGCCCTACACTGCCGGAAGGGATGTTGCGTTGATGACTAGCTTCATTGGCTGAGGGTGCTACAACCTTAAGGGACGTTTGGTAGTTAGTCCAAGCTTGCAAATGCATGGTGGTTAAATGTCTATGCATGCAACTTGTATTGAGACTTTTCAGATTCTGCCCTCTGCTTAAGGTAGTTGAACATTTTTGACAGATGACTTTGCGCTGATCAATTGGATGTTGTTTAAAAAAATGCCAGACTGCACTCTTTCTAGCATCGGATACCTTTTCAGGCATTGCAGACTGAGCTTTAACCGGATGGCCACGCTGTCCTCCAACAGGTTTTGACTTTGCCACGCGTTTTGGGCAAGATACGGGCCCGGCAGATGGAACCTGTTGCGATGTTGATGCCTGCTGCGGCCCCTCCTCCTCCGCTTCAGAACTGCTGCCGCCTGCACCCTGTTCCCCCAATGGCTGCCAATCGGGGTCAAGAACTGGGTCATCTATTACCTCTTCTTGTAGCTCATGTGCAACTTCGTCTGTGTCACCGTGTCGGTCTGTGGTATAGCGTTCGTGATGGGGCAACATAGTCTCATCAGGGTCTGATTCTTGATCAGCACCCTGCGAGGGCAATGTTGTGGTCTGAGTCAAAGGACCAGCATAGTAGTCTGGCTGTGGCTGTGCATCAGTGCACTCCATGTCAGATTCAACTTGTAATGGGCATGGACTGTTAACTGCTTCACTTTCTAAGCCAGGGACGGTATGTGTAAAGAGCTCCATGGAGTAACCCGTTGTGTCGCCTGCTGCATTCTTCTCTGTTGTTGTTTTTGCTGAAGAGGACAAGGAAGCGACTTGTCCCTGACCGTGAACATCCACTAACGACGCGCTGCTTTTACTTTTACCAGTTTCACGAGAGGAGGCAAAAGAGCTAGAGGCTGAGTCAGCAAGATAAGCCAAAACTTGCTCTTGCTGCTCCGGCTTTAAAAGCGGTTTTCCTACTCCCAGAAAAGGGAGCGTTCGAGGCCTTGTGTAGCCAGACGACGAACCTGGCTCCACAGCTCCAGACTTAGGTGCAATATTTTTTTTCCCACGACCACCTGATGCTCCACCACTACCACTACCCTCATTACCAGCTGACAATGAACGCCCCCGGCCACGACCTCTTCCACCAGACTTCCTCATTGTTTTAAAAACATTACCAAACTAACGGTATTTGTTGCTGTCACACAACTTACACGGTGAGCTATAACTTCAGTATGATTTAGCTACCCCTTTACAGGTGGGTGAGACCACAACGAAAATCAGGCACAATGTTACACACTCTGTTGTTGGTGGCAACAAATGAGAGAGATGCCACACACGCAGGACTGTCACTGAAGCGCAAATGTAAATATTAATCTCCCACTGATTTGTGTTTTTTTTTTTAAAGGGAGACTTTAGAAAAAAAAAATAATAAAAAAAAATGATTTTTTAAGGAAGAATTTATAAACCAAATAAAATGAAATGATTGTTTCAGGGAGAATTTAGAAAACAAATTAAAAAAAAATAGGCTTTGTAGGGCCCACTGAGTGAGAGAGGACGCACACAGGAGTCAGGAGTGGCACACAAGCCCAGAGGCCAATATTTATCTCCCACTGATTGATTTAGTGATTTTTTCAGGTAGATTTTGGAACCCAAATCAAGCAAAAAAATTAATAGGCTTTCTATGGCCCACAATTGGAGAGAGAGAGAGAGATGGCACACCCAGGAGTCAAGACTGGCACACAAGCAGAAAGGGCAATATTAATCTCCCACTGATTTGATTTTTTTTTTTTTCAGGGAGACTTTAGAAAAAGAAATACAAAAAAAAGAATTTTTCAGGAAGAATTTAGAAACAAAATAAAATAAAATGATTGTTTCAGGGAGAATTTAGAAAACAAATAAAAAAAAATAGGCTTTGTAGGGCCCACTGAGTGAGAGAGGACGCACACAGGAGTCAGGAGTGGCACACAAGCCCAGAGGCCAATATTTATCTCCCACTGATTTAGTGATTTTTTCAGGTAGATTTTGGAACCCAAATCAAGCAAAAAAATAAATAGGCTTTCTATGGCCCACAATTGGAGAGAGAGAGAGAGATGGCACACCCAGGAGTCAAGACTGGCACACAAGCAGAAAGGGCAATATTAATCTCCCACTGATTTGATTTTTTTTTTTTTTTTCAGGGAGACTTTAGAAAAAAAAAATACAAAAAAAAGAATTTTTCAGGAAGAATTTAGAAACAAAATAAAATAAAATGATTGTTTCAGGGAGAATTTAGAAAACAAATTAAAAAAAAATAGGCTTTGTAGGGCCCACTGAGTGAGAGAGGACGCACACAGGAGTCAGGAGTGGCACACAAGCCCAGAGGCCAATATTTATCTCCCACTGATTGATTTAGTGATTTTTTCAGGTAGATTTTGGAACCCAAATCAAGCAAAAAAATTAATAGGCTTTCTATGGCCCACTGAGTGAGAGATGGCACACACAGGAGTCAGGAGTGGCACACAAGCCCTGAGGCCAATATTTTTCTCCCACTGATTGATGTTGTGATTTTTTCAGGTAGAATTTGGAACCCAAATCAAGCAAAAAAATAAATAGGCTTTCTATGGCCCACTGAGTGAGAGATGGTACACACAGGAGTCAGGAGTGGCACACAAGCCCTGAGGCCAATATTTTTCTCCCACTGATTGATGTTGTGATTTTTTCAGGTAGAATTTGGAACCCAAATCAAGCAAAAAAATAAATAGGCTTTCTATGGCCCACTGAGTGAGAGATGGCACACACAGGAGTCAGGAGTGGCACACAAGCCCTGAGGCCAATATTTTTCTCCCACTGATTGATGTAGTGATTTTTTCAGGTAGATTTTAGAACCCAAATCAAGCAAAAAAATAAATAGGCTTTCTATGGCCCACTGAGTGAGAGATGACACAGACAGGGATGGCACTCTAGCAGAAATGCCAATCTTAATCTCCCACAAAAAAAAAAAAAAAAAAAGGAACTGTCCTTCAATTACTATCTCCCTGCAGTAATCTCAGCCAGGTATGGCAGGCAGCAATAAGGAGTGGACTGATGCACAAATTAAATAAAAAGTGTGGACAAACAAACAAGATAGCTGTGCAGAAAGGAAGGAACAAGAGGATTTGTGCTTTGAAAAAAGCAGTTGGTTTGCACAGCGGCGTACACACAGCAATGCAGCTATCAGGGAGCCTTCTAGGGCAGCCCAATGAGCTACAGCGCTGAGGGGAAAAAAAAAAATGTAGCTTCCACTGTCCCTGCACACCGAAGGTGGTGTTGGGCAGTGGAAATCGCTACAGCACACACAAGCGGTTTGGTAGTTAATGGACCCTGCCTAACGCTATCCCTGCTTCTGACGAAGCGGCAGCAACCTCTCCCTAAGCTCAGATCAGCAGCAGTAACATGGCGGTCGGCGGGAACGCCCCTTTATAGCCCCTGTGACGCCGCGGACAGCAAGCCAATCACTGCAATGCCCTTCTATAAGATGGTGGAGACCAGGACCTATGTCATCACGCTGCCCACACTCTGCGTTTACCTTCATTGGCTGAGAAATGGTGCTTTTCGCGTCATTGAAACGCGACTTTGGTGCGAAAGTCGCGTACCGCATGGCCGACCCCGCACAGGGGTCGGATCGGGTTTCATGAAACCCGACTTTGTCAAAAGTCGGCGACTTTTGAAAATGTTCGACCCGTTTCGCTCAACCCTAGTGGGAAATGTTATTTATTAACTATTTTGTGTCACATAACTCTCTGGTTTAACAGAATAAAAATTCAAAATGTGAAAATTGCAAAATTTTCAAAATTTTTGCCAAATTTCCGTTTGTATCACAAATAAACACAGAATTTATTGACCTAAATTTACCACTAACATGAAGCCCAATATGTCACGAAAAAACAGTCTGAGAACCGCTAGGATCCGTTGAAGCGTTCCTGAGTTATTACCTCATAAAGGGACACTGGTCAGAATTGCAAAAAATTGCCAGGTCATTAAGGTCAATATAGGCTGGGTCATGAAGGGGTTAAATACTGCACTTGCGCAGTTCATACTGTGTTCTTTGGAAAACAATGTAAATACAACAAAATACCACTGCAGTAGCATCTATTGCTTGTCTAGTGCTGCCAGCAGTGAAATGTTGTTGGAGAAAAAAAATTGTTGCAGGAAAATGGCAGTGATAGACGCTATTGCGCAAGTGCCGGCGCCATTTTCCTGCAGCCAAATTAATTTTTCCTCCAACAACATGGCACCACTGCAGGCGCAATGGCAGTAGCATCTATTGGAAATGATAGATGCTACTGAGCATGCGCCGCCGACATTTTGCTATAGTTAAATTTTTTTTCCCAAATACCACAATATGAGCTGCACAAGGGCACTATTTCAAATAGGAGGCAGGTCACTGAAAGTTCAGTGACCTGTCATTTGAAGGGAACTTGTCACCCCCCAGGGCGTATTTAAGCAAAAGAGTCACCCTCAGCAGCACTAAAGCTGCATTCTGTGAAGGTGGCTCTTATATTTCTGATCCCTAGTAACACTGAAAATATTGACTTTTATAAATTGCGCTCCATACTTGTATTGAGTCCCAGAGGTATGGTGTCTCCCCCTGTTTCAGCTGCCTCCCATCCATCAGTCATCCCCCTCTTTCGTCTGTGCGCCGCCTTCTGTGTTGCTGTTACATGCCCGATGCCTGCCCCCATCTCCCTCCTCCTTTTCCTCTTTCCTTCCTCAGCAGTGTTTGATCAGCTGAGCTCCCCAAACGCAGTTCACTGGCAGATCAGCTCATCCAACGCTGCCGAGGGCGGAAAGAGAAAGAGGAGGAGAGAGATGGGGCAGGCGCCAGGCATGTAACAGCAACACAGGAGGCGGCACACAGACGCAAGAGGGGGATGACTGACGGCTGGGAGGTAGCTGAAACGGGGAGACACCATACCTTTGGGACTCAATATAAGTATGGGGCGCAATTTATAAAAGTCAATATTTCAGTGTTACTAGGGATCAGAAACATAAGAGCCACCTTCACAGAATACAGCTTTAGCGCTGCTGAGAGTGACTGTTATGACCTGGTGGTCAGGACAATAATGGACCTGGTGGTTAAGAGCAAACAGAATGGCCTGATAGTTACTGATAATAAAGGACGAGCTCTGGGACGTGGGAACTCTGCTGACCGCAATCCCTAATCCTATCACACACACTAGAAATAGCCGTGGATTGCTCCTAACGCTCCCTATGCAACTCGGCACAGCCTAAGGAACTAGCTAGCCCTGAAGATAGAAAAATAAAGCCTACCTTGCCTCAGAGAAATTCCCCAAAGGAAAAGGCAGCCCCCCACATATAATGACTGTGAGTAAAGATGAAAATACAAACACAGAGATGAAATAGATTTAGCAAAGTGAGGCCCGACTTACTGAACAGACTGAGGATAGAAAGGGTTGCTTTGCGGTCAGCACAAAAACCTACAAAAAGACCACGCAGAGGGCGCAAAAAGACCCTCCGCACCGACTCACGGTGCGGAGGCGCTCCCTCTGCGTCCCAGAGCTTCCAGCAAGCAACACAACAATCAAAATAGCAAGCTGGACAGAAAAATAGCAAACCAAAGAAAAACAAGCAAGAACTTAGCTTCTGCTGAGAAGACAGGTCACAAGAACGATCCAGGAGTGAACTAGACCAATACTGGAACATTGACAGGTGGCATGGAGCAAAGATCTAAGTGGAGTTAAATAGAGCAGCCAGCTAACGAATTAACCTCGTCACCTGTGGAAGGAAACTCAGAAACACCCACAGCCACCAGAGGAATTCCATGGATAGAACCAGCCGAAGTACCATTCATGACCACAGGAGGGAGCCCGACAACAGAATTCACAACAGTACCCCCCCTTGAGGAGGGGTCACCGAACCCTCACCAGAGCCCCCAGGCCGACCAGGATGAGCCAAATGAAAGGCACGAACCAGATCAGCAGCATGAACATCAGAGGCAAAAACCCAGGAATTATCTTCCTGACCATAACCCTTCCACTTGACCAGGTACTGGAGTTTCCGTCTCGAAATACGAGAATCCAAAATCTTCTCCACCACATACTCCAACTCCCCCTCAACCAACACCGGGGCAGGAGGATCAACGGATGGAACCACAGGCGCCACGTATCTCCGCAATAACGACCTATGGAACACATTATGGATGGCAAAAGAAGCAGGAAGGGCCAAACGAAATGACACAGGATTGATAACCTCAGAAATCTTATACGGACCAATGAAACGAGGCTTAAACTTAGGAGAGGAAACCTTCATAGGAACATAACGAGATGACAACCAAACCAAATCCCCAACACGAAGTCGGGGACCCACACAGCGCCGGCGGTTAGCGAAACGTTGAGCCTTCTCCTGGGACAAAGTCAAATTGTCCACCACATGAGTCCAAATCTGCTGCAACCTATCCACCAGAGTATCTACACCAGGACAGTCCGAAGACTCAACCTGCCCTGAAGAAAAACGAGGATGGAAACCAGAATTGCCGAAAACATCGAAACCAAAGTAGCCGAGCTGGCCCGATTATTAAGGGCGAACTCAGCCAACGGCAAAAAGGACACCCAATCATCCTGATCAGCAGAAACAAAGCATCTCAGATATGTTTCCAAAGTCTGATTAGTTCGTTCGGTTTGGCCATTTGTCTGAGGATGGAAAGCCGAGGAAAAAAACAAATCAATGCCCATCCTAGCACAAAAGGATCGCCAAAACCTCGAAACAAACTGGGAACCTCTGTCAGAAACGATGTTCTCCGGGATACCATGTAAACGAACCACATGCTGGAAAAATAATGGCACCAAATCAGTGGAGGAAGGCAATTTAGACAAAGGTACCAAATGGACCATCTTAGAAAAGTGATCACAAACCACCCAAATGACCGACATCTTTTGAGAGACGGGGAGATCCGAAATAAAATCCATAGAAATATGCGTCCAGGGCCTCTTCGGGACCGGCAAGGGCAAAAGCAACCCACTGGCACGAGAACAGCAGGGCTTAGCCCGAGCACAAGTCCCACAGGACTGCACAAAAGAACGCA
The DNA here is from genome assembly GCF_032444005.1 of Ranitomeya imitator. Classification (NCBI taxonomy): domain Eukaryota; kingdom Metazoa; phylum Chordata; class Amphibia; order Anura; family Dendrobatidae; genus Ranitomeya; species Ranitomeya imitator. The sequence goes on along the minus strand of NC_091284.1, from coordinate 733,528,075 downwards.
CATCCCGTGACAAAGACGGCCACCAAAAGGATCTAGCCACCAAATCTCTGGTACCAAAGATTCCAGGATGCCCAGCCAACACTGAACAATGAATCTCAGAGATAACTCTACTAGTCCATCTATCAGGGACAAACAGTTTTTCCGCTGGGCAACGGTCAGGTCTATCAGCCTGAAATTTTTGCAGCACCCGCCGCAAATCAGGGGAGATGGCAGACAAAATTACCCCCTCTTTGAGAATACCCGCCGGCTCAGGAACACCCGGAGAGTCAGGCACAAAACTCCTTGACAGGGCATCAGCCTTCACATTCTTAAAGCCCGGAAGGTACGAAACCACAAAATCAAAACGGGAGAAAAATAACGACCATCGAGCCTGTCTCGGATTCAACCGTTTGGCAGACTCAAGATAAGTCAAATTCTTGTGATCTGTCAAGACCACCACGCGATGCTTGGCTCCTTCAAGCCAATGACGCCACTCCTCGAATGCCCACTTCATGGCCAACAACTCTCGATTACCAACATCATAATTGCGCTCAGCAGGCGAAAACTTTCTAGAAAAGAAAGCACATGGCTTCATCACCGAGCCATCAGAACTTCTTTGTGACAAAACAGCCCCTGCTCCAATCTCGGAAGCATCAACCTCAACCTGAAACGGGAACGAAACATCTGGTTGGCACAACACAGGGGCAGAAGAAAAATGACGCTTCAACTCCTGAAAAGCCTCTACAGCTGCAGAAGACCAATTGACTACATCAGCACCCTTCTGGGTCAAATCAGTCAATGGTTTAGCAACAGTAGAAAAATTAGCGATGAAGCGCCGATAAAAATTAGCAAAGCCCAGGAACTTTTGCAGGCTCTTCACAGATGTCGGCTGAGTCCAATCGTAAATGGCCTGGACTTTAACAGGGTCCATCTCGATAGTAGAAGGGGAAAAACTGAACCCCAAAAATGAAACCTTCTGAACTCCAAAGAGACACTTTGACCCCTTCACAAACAAGGAATTTGCACGAAGGACCTGGAACACCATTCTGACCTGCTTAACATGAGACTCCCAATCATCCAAAAAGACCAAAATATCATCCAAATACACAATCAGGAATTTATCCAGGTACTCTCGGAAGATGTCATGCATAAAGGACTGAAATACTGATGGAGCATTGGAAAGCCCGAATGGCATAACCAGGTACTCAAAATGGCCCTCGGGCGTATTAAATGCTGTTTTCCATTCATCGCCTTGTTTAATACGCACAAGATTATACGCCCCTCGAAGATCTATCTTGGTGAACCAACTAGCCCCTTTAATACGAGCAAACAAATCAGACAGCAATGGCAAAGGATACTGAAATTTGACTGTAATTTTATTAAGAAGGCGGTAATCAATACAAGGTCTCAAAGAACCATCCTTCTTGGCCACAAAAAAGAACCCTGCTCCTAACGGTGATGACGACGGGCGAATATGGCCTTTCTCCAAGGATTCCTTTACATAACTCCGCATAGCGGCGTGTTCTGGCACAGATAAATTGAACAATCGGCCCTTAGGAAACTTACTACCAGGAATCAAATTAATTGCACAATCGCAATCCCTATGAGGAGGTAGGGCACTGGCTTTGGGCTCATCAAATACATTCCGATAATCCGACAAAAACTCTGGAACTTCAGAAGGAGTGGAAGACGAAATAGACAAAAATGGAACATCACCATGTACCCCCTGGCAACCCCAGCTGGACACAGACATAGATTTCCAGTCCAATACTGGATTATGAACCTGTAGCCATGGCAACCCCAAAACGACCACATCATGCAGATTATGCAACACCAGAAAGTGGATATCCTCCTGATGTGCAGGAGCCATGCACATGGTCAATTGGGTCCAGTACTGAGGCTTATTCTTGGCCAAAGGCGTAGCATCAATTCCTCTCAATGGAATAGGATACTGCAAGGTCTCCAAGAAAAAACCACAGCGCCTAGCATACTCCAAGTCCATCAAATTCAGGGCAGCGCCTGAATCCACAAATGCCATAACAGAATAGGATGACAAAGAGCAAATCAGAGTAATGGACAATAGAAATTTAGACTGTACCGTACCAATGGTGGCAGACCTAGCGAACCGCTTAGTGCGCTTAGGACAATCAGAAATAGCATGAGTGGAATCACCACAGTAAAAACATAGCCCATTCCGACGTCTGTGTTCTTGCCGTTCAGCTCTGGTCAAAGTCCTATGACATTGCATAGGCTCAGGCCCATGCTCAGATAGTACCGCCAAATGGTGCACAGCTTTACGCTCACGCAAGCGTCGATCGATCTGAATGGCCAAAGACATAGACTCATTCAGACCAGCAGGCTTGGGAAATCCCACCATGACATCCTTAAGGGCTTCAGAGAGACCCTTTCTGAAGATTGCTGTCAGGGCACATTCATTCCACTGAGTGAGCACAGACCACTTTCTAAACTTCTGACAATATATCTCCGCTTCATCCTGACCCTGACACAGAGCCAGCAAGATTTTCTCTGCCTGATCCACTGAATTAGGTTCGTCATAAAGCAATCCAAGCGCCAGGAAAAACGCATCAACATCACGCAATGCCGGATCTCCTGGCGCAAGGGAAAATGCCCAGTCTTGAGGGTCACCACGTAACAAAGAAATAATGATCTTTACTTGTTGAACAGGGTTACCTGAGGAGCGAGGTTTCAAGGCAAGAAACAATTTACAATTATTTTTGAAATTCAAGAACCTAGATCTATCACCAAAAAACAAATCAGGAATTGGAATTCTAGGCTCTGACATCGGATTCTGAACCACATAATCTTGAATGTTTTGTACCCTTGTAGTGAGATTATCCATCCAAGAGGACAGACCTTGAATGTCCATGTTTACACCTGTGTCCTGAACCACCCAGAGGTAAAGGGGAAAAGAGAGACAAAACACAGTGCAAAGAAAAGAAATGGTCTCAGAACTTCTCTTATCCCTCTATTGAGATGCATTAGTACTTTGGGCCACCTGTACTGTTATGACCTGGTGGTCAGGACAATAATGGACCTGGTGGTTAAGAGCACACGGAATGACCTGATAGTTACTGATAATAAAGGACGAGCTCTGGGACGTGGGAACTCTGCTGACCGCAATCCCTAATCCTATCACACACACTAGAAATAGCCGTGGATTGCTCCTAACGCTCCCTATGCAACTCGGCACAGCCTAAGGAACTAGCTAGCCCTGAAGATAGAAAAATAAAGCCTACCTTGCCTCAGAGAAATTCCCCAAAGGAAAAGGCAGCCCCCCACATATAATGACTGTGAGTAAAGATGAAAATACAAACACAGAGATGAAATAGATTTAGCAAAGTGAGGCCCGACTCACTGAACAGACTGAGGATAGGAAAGGTTGCTTTGCGGTCAGCACAAAAACCTACAAAAAGACCACGCAGAGGGTGCAAAAAGACCCTCCGCACCGACTCACGGTGCGGAGGCGCTCCCTCTGCGTCCCAGAGCTTCCAGCAAGCAAGACAACAATCAAAATAGCAATCTGGACAGAAAAATAGCAAACCAAAGAAAAACAAGTAGGAACTTAGCTTCTGCTGGGAAGACAGGTCACAAGAACGATCCAGGAGTGAACTAGACCAATACTGGAACATTGACAGGTGGCATGGAGCAAAGATCTAAGTGGAGTTAAATAGAGCAGCCAGCTAACGAATTAACCTCGTCACCTGTGGAAGGAAACTCAGAAACACCCACAGCCACCAGAGGAATTCCATGGATAGAACCAACTGAAATACCATTCATGACCACAGGAGGGAGCCCGACAACAGAATTCACAACAAGTGACTTTTACTTAAAAATGCCCTGTGGGGGATGACAAGTTCCATTTAACCCCTTAACAACCGCCGATACGCCTTTTAATGGCGGCAGTTAAGGGTACTTAAACCACAGCGCCGTTAATTTACAGCGCTTTGGAAAAAGTGAATAGCGCCCCCCAGAGTTGGATTTTCTCTGGGATCTCAGTTGCTGGGGTTAGCCGAGACCCCAGAGAACATGATTCAGGATTTTTTTACCAACCCCCGGGTTGCGATCGCCGGTAATTAACCGTTTACCCGCGGTCGCAAAAAACAAAACAAAACACGATTTCCCATTTAATTTCTCTGTCCTCCGATGTGATCGCACATCAGAGGACAGAGAAATGGGGTCCCCGATAGCCCCCCGATACTCACCTGTCTCCCCCGCTGCTCATCGTGGCTCCCGATGGGCGCCGCCATCTTTTTCCGGCAAAAAAATGGCGGGCGCATGCGCAGTGCGTCCGCCGGCCGGCACCCGGAAGATCAGGGGTAGCAGAGACCCCAAAGAACATGATCGGGGTCGGTTTTTACTGACCCTTGTTTTGCGATCGCCAGTAATTAACTGTTTACCAGCGGTCGCAAAAAAAAAAAGCGATCTGTCATTCTCTGTCCTCTGATGTGATCGCACATCAGAGGACAGAGAAATAGGGGGATTCGGGGACCCTGTTATACTTACCAGTGTCCCTGGATCCTCCTGCGTCCCCTCCTGCCCGCCGGCTTCTTCATCGGGAAAGAAAATGGCGGGTGCATGCGCAGTGCGATCGCCATGATCTGTCGGTCGGCAGCTAGAGGAGTTGTGGCTAAAATTAGGGTTAGGGTTAGGGTTGAGCCTAAATTTAGGGTTAGGGTTAGGGTTGGGGCTAAATTTAGGGTTAGGGCTAGGGTTAGGGCTAGGGTTAGGCTTCTTTCACACATGCGTCAGTACAAAGCCGTCGCAATGCGTCAGCCCGACGTACTGACGCACGCACGTTGTGAAAATTGTGCACAACATGGGCAGCGGATGCAGTTTTTCAATGCATCCGCTGTCCAGTCTATGTCCTGGGGAGTAGGGGGCAGAGTTATGGCCACATATGCGCGGTCAGAAATGGCGGATGCGACGTACAAAAAAACATTGAACTTTTTTTGTGATGATGGTCCACCAAAACACAACGGATCCAGTGCACGACGGACGCGACGAGTGGCCATCCGTCACGATCTGTCGGCAATACAGGTCTATGGGCAAAAAATGCATCCTGCAGGCACATTTGCAGGATCCGTTTTTTGTCCAAAACGACGGATTGCGAAGGATGCCACACGACGCAAGTGTGAAAGTAGACTTAGGGCTCGGGTTAGGGTTGGGGATAAAGTTAGGGCTAGGGTTAGGGTTGCGGCTAAATTTAGGGTTAGGGTTAGGGTTGGGGCTAAATTTAGGGTTAGAGTTAGGGTTAGGGTTGGGGCTAAAGTTAGGGTTAGGGTTAGGGTTGGGGCTAAAGTTAGGGTTAGGGCTAGGGTTAGGGTTCGGGCTAAAGTTAGGGTTAGGGCTAGGGTTAGGGTTGGGGCTAAAGTAAGGGCTAGGGTTGGGGCTAAAGTTAGGGCTAGGGTTGCGGCTAAAGTTAGAGTTAGAGTTGGGATTAGGGTTAGGGTTTGATTAGGGTTGGTATTAGGGTTAGGGTTGGCATTAGGGTTACATTTGGGATTAGGGTTAGGTTTGGGATTAGGGTTAAGGTTAGGTTGGGATTAGGGTTAGGGGTGTATTGGGATTAGGGTTAGGTTTGAGGCTAGGGTTGAGATTAGGATTAGGGGTGTGTTGGATTTAGGGTTTTGATTAGGCTTAAGGTTAGGGTTGAGATTAGGGTTGCTTTGGGGTTAGGGTTGTGATTATCGTTAGGGTTGTGATTAGGATTATGGATCGGGTTGGGATTAGGATTAGGGGTGTGTTGGGGTTAAGATTGGAGTTAGAATTGGGGGTTTCCACTGTTTAGGTACATCAGGGGGTCTCCAAACACGACAGCCAATTTTGTGCTCAAAAAGTCAAATGGTGCTCCCTCCTTTCTGAGCTCTGCCGTGCGCCCAAACAGTGGTTTACCCCCACATATGGGGCATCAGCGTACTCGGGATAAATTGGACAACAACTTTTGGGGTCCAATTTCTCCTGTTACCCTTGTGAAAATAAAAACTTGGGGGCTAAATTTCTTTTTTGTGGAAAAAAATATTTTTTATTTTCACGACTCTGCATTATAAACGACTGTGAAGCAGTTGGGCATTCAAAGTTCTCACCACACATCTAGATAAATTCCTTGGGGGGTCTAGTTTCCAAAATGGGGTCACTTGTGGGGGGTTTCTACTGTTTAGGCACATCAGGGGCTCTCCAAACGCGACAGGGCATCCGATCTCAATTCCAGCCAATTCTACATTGAAAAAGTAAAACGTCACTCCTTCTCTTCCAAGCTCTGCGGTGCACCCAAACAGTGGTTTACCCCCACATATGGAGTATCGACGTACTCAGGAGAAATTGCACAACAACATTTGTGGTCTAATTTCTCCTGTTACCCTTGTGAAAACAAAAATTTTGGGGCAAAAAGATCATTTTTGTAGAAAAAATGCATTTTTTTATTTTCGTGGCTCTACGTTATAAACTTCTGTGAAGCACTTGGGGGTTCAAAGTGATCACCACACATTTAGATAAGTTCCTTGGGGGGTCTAGTTTCCAAAATGGTGTCACTTGTTGGGGGTTTCCACTGTTTAGGCACATCAGGGGCTCTCTAATTGTGACATGGCATCCAATCTCAATTCCAGCCAATTCTGCATTGAAAAAGTCAAACGGCGCTCCTTCACTTCCAAGCTCTGCGGAGCGCCCAAACAGTGGCTTACCCCCACATATGGGGAATCGGCGTATTCAGGAGAAATTGCACAACAAAATTCATGGTTAAATTTCTGTTTTTACACTCGCGAAAAAATGGTTCTGAAGTAAAATGTTTGCAAAAATAGTTAAATGTTCATTTTTTCCTTCCACATTGTTTCAGTTCCTGTGAAGCACGTAAAGGGTTAATAAACTTATTGAATGTGGTTTTGAGAACCTTTATAGGTGCAGTTTTTAGAATGGTGTCACACTTGGTTATTTTCTTTCATATAGACCCCTCAAAATGACTTCAAATGAGATGTGGTCCCTAAAAAAAAATGGTGTTGTAAAAATGATAAATTGCTGGTCAACTTTTAACCCTTAAAACTCCCTAACAAAAAAAAAATGTTGGTTCCAAAATTGTGTTGATGTAAAGTAGACATGTGGGAAATGTTATTTATTAACTATTTTTCGTGACATATCTCTCTGATTTAAGGACATAAGAATACAAAGTTTCAAAAATTTTCGCCATATTTCCATTTTTTTCATAAATAATCTCAAGTAATATCGAAGAAATATTACCACTAACATGAAGTACAATATGTCACGAAAAAACTCTCTCAGAATCAGCGGGATCCGTTAAAGCGTTCTAGAGTTATAACCTCATAAAGTGACAGTGGTCAGAAATGTAAAAATTGGCTCGTCATTAAGTACCAAATTGGCTCCGTCACTAAGGGGTTAAGCTCATGAGGCTGAATATGAAAACAGAATCCTGCTGCGACTTAATCTCTGTTTCCTTCAGAGCATGCTATCTGATTTATAATCTCCTTACTTGACACACCAGCACTCATTTACATGTAGGTCTGTGAGCAAGAACAACACTGGTCTTTACTTCTCAAGTACTCGTCCCTATCCGAATAAGGACAAAAAATTGCTTTCCTTTGTGCCCCAGTGGCGTAGGAAGGAGGGTGCGGGGGGGCGGGCAGCCCCGGGCGGCACAATGTGGGGGGCGGGTCACCGGGCCGCGGCCGGCGCTGGCTGAAGAAAAAGAGCGTGATCTGCGCTATACAACGGATTATCGCTGATGGCGGCCATCTTCCGGAGGCCGAGCATGCGCAGATAGTAGTGCTCGGCTTCCCAGGGCTTCAGGAAAATGGCCACGGGATACCGCGCGTGCGCAGATGGAGATCGCGGCGGCCATTTTCCTGAAGCTGAGTTCGCATCTTGGCTTCAGGAAAATGGCCGCCGCGATCTCCATCTGCGCACATGCAGCATCCCACGGCCATTTTCCTGAAGCCCCGGGAAGCCGAGCACTACCATCTGCGCACGCGCGGCCTCCAGAAGATGGCCTCCACCAGCGATAATCCGTTGTATAGCGCAGATCGCGCTCTTTTTCTTCAGCTGCGCAGTGGATTTGGCTGTTGGGCATGCGCAAACCACTACGCCACCAACGGAAAGATGAGCAAGATCTGGGGGAGAAACAGCTATGTCAGCACGCCCATATGACCAGACCAGCGTGAGTGACAGCCCAAAACGGCAACTTTACAAAGGTATTTCGGTAGCATAGGTGGGGAATAAAGGCACAAAAAATACACTAATGTAAAGCACAGCTCTGCCCCTATTTAACGCTATTTTTATCCCGCACGTCAATAGTTAACAGCCGCCAGCCAATCTGAGGCTGGCAGCTGATGTCAGTCCCAGCGTGCATGCCGCCGGCGTCGCCAGTTAAACAGCGTGCATGTCGCCAGTTAAACAATAAAGAGCTTTGTTTCTGTGCTTCTTGTCCTGACTATTTTTGGTAACCTTTGTGTGTATTGAGCCGGGGGGGAAGGGGAGCCAAACTCGGGAACAGCCGCGGGCGGCAAAAGCTCTAGCTTCGCCTCTCTTTCTTGAATGTGGTTTTGAGCACCTTGAGGGGTGCAGTTTTTAGAATGGTGTCACACTTGTTTTTTTTCTATCATATAGACCCCTCAAAATGACTTCAAATGTGATGTGGTCTCTAAAAAAAAATGGTGTTGTAAAAATGAGAAATTGCTGGTCAACTTTTAACCCTTATAACTCCCTAACAAAAAAAAATGTTATTTCCAAAATTGTGCTGATGTGAAGTAAACATGTGGGAAATGTTATTTATTAACTATTTTTTGTGACATATCTCTCTGATTTAAGGGCATAAAAATACAAAGTTTGAAAATTGCTAAACTTTAAAAATTTTCGCCATATTTCCATTTTTTTCATAAATAATCACAAGCAATATCGAAGAAATGTTACCACTACCATGAAGTACAATATGTCATGAAAAAAATTCTCAGAATCAGCGGGATCCGTTAATGCGTTCCAGAGTTATAACCTCATAAAGTGACAGTGGTCAGAAATGTAAAAATTGGCTCGGTCATTAAGTACCAAATTGGCTCCGTCACTAAGGGGTTAAGCTCATGAGGCTGAATATGAAAACAGAATCCTGCTGCCACTTAATCTCTGTTTCCTTTAATCTCCATCTGCGCACACGCAGCATCCCACGGCCATTTTCCTGAAGCCCCGGGAAGCCGAGCACTACCATCTGCGCACGCGCGGCCTCCAGAAGATGGCCTTCACCAGCGATAATCCGTTGTATAGCGCAGATCGCGCTCTTTTTCTTCAGCTGCGCAGTAGATTCGGCTGTTGGGCATGTGCAAACCACTACGCCACCAACGGAAAGATGAGCAAGATCTGGGGGAGAAACAGCTGTCAGCATGCCCATATGACCAGACCAGCGTGAGTGACAGCCCAAAATGGCAACTTTACAAAGGTATTTCGGTAGCATAGGTGGGGAATAAAGGCACAAAAAATACACTAATGTAAAGTACAGCTCTGCCCCTATTTAACGCTATTTTTATCCCGCACGTCAATAGTTAACAGCCGCCAGCCAATCTGAGGCTGGCAGCTGATGTCAGTCCCAGCGTGCATGCCGCCGGCGTCGCCAGTTAAACAGCGTGCATGTCGCCAGTTAAACAATAAAGAGTTTTGTTTCTGTGCGTCTTGTCCTGACTATTTTTGGTAACCTTTGTGTGTATTGAGCCGGGGGGGAAGGGGAGCCAAACTCGGGAACAGCCGCGGGCGGCAAAAGCTCTGGCTTCGCCTCTGTTGTGCCCTTATAATTCCTCCCATTCTGGGCTGGTCTTAAGTGGTTTGTACTGTTGCTATTACAGCACTGGGGTTGTAGGTTGAAATCCAACCAAGGATAACATTTGCAAAAAGTTTGTATGTTCTTCCCTATCTCTGCGTGGGTTTCCTCCAGATACTCCGGTTTCTTCCCTCACTCCAAAGACATATTAGATAGAGAATTTAGATTGTGAGCCCCAATGGGGACAGTGATGATAATATCTGTAAAGCACTGCAGAATATGATAGTGCTATATAAGTATCGCACAATAAATAATAGTGCTTAATAAAATAATGTCCAGAAAATAAATAGATGAAGTACAACATATCCATAAAGATTTCACCAAAAAGCTACTCAAAATACAACACAAAATATTGCACTCTAAATAATCCATCACATGATGCAAGCCCCAAATAAGTAATAAACATGATAAACCATGATTAATAAAATGCCAGTGCTAATGATGAGAAAAGAAAAAAAAGAAATAGAAGGGGCCACAATAACACGTACAGAGCAGTCAATAGAGGAATGCAACAGGTTACAGATAAAAATATTATCACATGAAGGTCTGACTGTAAAAGCGGCTAATATAAGAATGCAAAAGCTCACAACTATAGAATATATGACCAATAGATTGCCACAGTAAATGGGTGTAAACAAAGGCAATCCCAAAATATGTTGGAAATAGTAGGGAGAAAAAAAACAAGAACTCAGAATAGGAAGGAAAAAAAGGGAAGTGCTATGTGCCCATAACTAGGACTAGGTAAGGTAACGTTCACATTTGCGTTGTTGGGCGCAGCGTCGGTGACGCAACCAACAACACATGTACACAACGCAGCGTTTTGCGACGCATGCGTTGTCAAAGGATCGTACAGAGCAGGAATTTCGGCGCAGGGAAAACGCTACAAGTAGCGTCCTCTGCGCCCTGTCTGTGTGTCAATATGACGCATGCGTCGTAAAACGCAATACAACGCATACCGGCGCTTGTCCATGCGCCCCCCATGTTAAAGATAGGGGCGCATGACGCATGCGTCGGTATGCGTCGATGACGCTGTGCCCAACACCGCAAATGTGAACGTAGCCTATAATGGAGCACAAAGGGGAAAGAAGCTCCAAGCGTTTAGCCACAAGCTGTTGGCTTCCTCAGGCGTTGACTAACTCAGAAGAGCAGTAAAAGATAATTGAAATCATGTGGAAATAATTGCCTATTATACATAGGACAAATGGAGGTTTATGTATACCTGTAACATCATATCCTTTGTAATATTCTATCATCCATAAGCTTTTGGATACAAGCACTTGACTATCTTTCGAGAACACGGATTGAGAGTTAGGGAAATTACATTGTGAGCCCTTTAGGGGACAGGATCTATTGAATTGTCACAATCCTTGCTTACTCACATGTGTATTGTCTGTGCATTTTCTTCTCTGGAAGAACTCACAACACAATTTGAATTTCTAGTGCTGTCAGCTTGGGTCATTAAACCCATAGTTGGGCTGGACACTTTTCTGTATAACCCGCTTGCAAGAAAATATCCAAAACCTCTGCAGCAAACTTTGGTGCTATGTACCCGAACCCAAACTTTTTTTAACTGTTCAGCCAAACCCACCGGACCCGAACATCCGAGTGTCCGCCCATCTCTAGTGTTGTCTTCTTAGGGTTACCCCTTTTTTGAGAGTCAGTTCCCCAATTATGGTCTACATAACATGATGTAACGCCCAGCATAAGCTGTTATTACAGTAGGTAGGAGTTGATGTGTCTATGTTTACGCTACAAAGGCAATTCAGGGCAATGTATCATTATAATGGATGTGTCATCCTCTAGAATTAAACCTGCTATGGCTAATAGAGGGTCTTGAATGAGAAACCTTATATAATTAACGTACAATTATCTTAATAAGTTGACTAGAAAAAGATTTTCCTGAGATGATCTGAACAATAAATTAAAGATGTCACATTTCTAAATTTGGGATAAAATTACCGTAAGTCCAAGGATTAGGAAATGTTACTATTCGCTTTGGCTCCCAATAAAACTATTCAACACAATGCTATAATGATGCAAAAAAGACAAAAATAACATAGAGCGTGTCAGTCCTGTTTATGTAGCTTCCTGCAGATGGCAGCAGTAAGGTGTAGGAGTTCTGCAGTCTGCCTTCTGTTTGGCCAGACTGTGCTTTTCCATGGAGTCAATATTGCACTTTTCATGTCTCAAGCAATATGCCCCATTGTAGAATGATGTGATATCACACGCCAAATCATTATTCTGAGAATTTCCCGTGAGGTTCAAATCAAGTGTTCTGCTAATTGTATGTTTTTCTTGGAGACTATAGAAGAATATTGCCTAATAAAATAAAAAAAAAGTTCTAAGAATGAATATATTATAATGTATGAAAATACTGTAAAATATCTTGTCTGGGGCAACAATTGTAACACTTTAAAGTGGTTGATAAGTAAATCAATTATACGATTCCCTAATCTAAAAAGCGGCAGAACAGAAGATCCCATCCCCGGTTCACTCTCCACTAAAATGAAGGAAGGGAAAAAAAATTGCTAGCGAATTGAAAAAGTGACAACAAATATGGCGGCACTTCCAGTTATCATTGTCGTAAGAATAATTGGTCATCATATCTAAACAGAATATATATATTTAAATAATATCTGGCTGATTTTAAAGATGCTGTGATTACAGTGTTTCTGGCTGAAAGGAGTTGTCCCAAAATCAAAACAAAAAGTCTTGGATCGCCAAGAAGGTTAATAATGAATGATGGGATTCCCATCAATTAAAAGAACAGATGTTTCACGGTCCTTTGTAGGAACTGAGCGCAGGTTCCACAGTTATTCTTTATGGGAAAAATGTGGCTATGTAAAAGATGCAACAAAAACCATATATAATATTTAAAAATAATGAGCAAATGGCATCGGGAAACTTTGGTTCATTCTTCAAAAATAATACATGGTAAATAAGTTGCCATAGAAGACCTGAACCTTTCTATTGCTTATAATATATACTGCAATACCACACTGTTACAGTGTACAGCAGAATCGCGGTTCTCCTATAAAACCCAGCGAGTGGAGGATGAACATGGCAGTCACAGGGGTCTTTAGCCGGCCCCCCGCTGCCATGGTGATACTTCACTTCCCTGCGATTGCACGATTGGACCTACAGCGGGTGTCGGAGACATCTGGAGCCGGTCAGATTGACACCTAAGGGAGAGGTGTCACCCAGCACAGCTTTGCACTGATCATCTTGTCTTCAGAGAGAATCGGATCAATTATGGTAATGACACTCTTATCAAACTCTGATCCAAGATTTAGAGTTTATATTGCTCCAATTCCTCCATCTTCTCCAATGTCTGTGTCCGCACACATCACACTGCACTCGGATGACAACTGAGTCCAGTCCAAAGTTTTGCACGCACTTGAATGGGTGCGCGTGATCCAACTTGTGGAGCTGCTCCCAGCATGCTGCGATCTTTTCCACATAAAGGTTCAGTCTGTAGAAAAAAATGCAGCTCTGCACTGCCCCATAGAATAACATTGGTCCACGTGCGATCCAATAAAACATCGAATAGCACTTGTCCGAGTTGTAGGCTTTTGTGAGTGAGTTCTTTAGACTTCAGCTGATATCTCTGCAGAAGAGGTAAGTCAACTGACACCTTTGCCGGGAAAGTGTCACAGTCACTGAGATGTTTCTTCCAGTGGAGGTCAATTGATTCACCTCTTGTACAAAGGTATCGGTCAGTCCCCAGTACCTAGAACCAGAACAATAGAGACAAGACGTAGCCTGCCCCTGCTGAAGTGAATTACCTGGGCAGTGCATGGTGTAGGAGGAAGAGGGGCCTTTCATCTACATCAGTTCTGAATAGGTGACAGGGCCCATCAGTGGATTCACCGCCTCCCCGGTGGGCCAGTCCAAGCCTGCTATTACTTACCCTGTAGATAGTTGATAGGTGTTGATTTTGTAACATCCTCTTTAAGTCGGCCAGAACATGAAATGTTGTTACAGATCGATCTGTCTCAAAAAATGTGATCCTTAATTAAGAGCACTCCTCTATTATTTTTGGGGGCAATCTTTTAACTCAATAAAGTACCAGCACAGTACAGTTTTTAAGCGCAATATCAAAGTTGCAGACCTTCGAGATGTCGCATCCCTCCCCGCTCATGCCCCCGCACCTTGTTCTGAGAGGATGTATCTATTCCTACTCTATTTCAAGTTAATAACGAATAGCATATAGCTGTGGAACTATTTATATAGTGATCCTGACATTTGTCAAAGATGAAAATGTCATGCAAGTTAAACAAGTTGGAAAATGTGCCTAGCTATCATTGCTTAAACAGTGAATCAGATCGTTTCTTTAGCTTTTTCATTACAAACATTTTCTATCTTTATACAATTACAATTCCAAAATAGGATATTGCCGTGACTGCCTAGCTATACCTTATGCAGTCGGTTCAAGGGAATGCATCATGAAAAATTACCTATTGTTGGAATCAATTTTTTCATTTATGGCAATGTTTTCTTTCATGCTATAATCTGTATTAAAAATATTAAAACTATAAATTAGATTTCCTGCAGTTTTCACATTGGCCACTAGGGCAGTTTTAGATACATACATAGACTGACTTGGGACGTTTTGCAGGGTTAGCAGTCAATTTATGTATCAGTGAGGAGCAGGGTCAGCTGTGTCATCACCTATTGTGAATGGTGGATCCTGTGTTATCAGCTGTGTGTAAAGGTGTCACCTGTCATCCTGTAACCCTGCCTCTGATGATAATGAGCATGCTAAAAACTCTGATGTCAGAAATTATGAGTCTGAAACCAGAAAAGTGTGAAAATTTCAAGTTTACGATGTTTGTTTCATTTCTTTTGGTTTTGCTTTAGGTTTTATAATATGCAAATTGCCTCTTCTGAGAAAAAGAGGACTTAAACTCTATAGCGCCACCTGTTGGAAGTAGCGATCCTACAAGTCACAATCAACTCTTTAACGAGTCGTGCAATATGACTTAGGATAAAAGCCAAATTAGTATCTCAATTCGCAGACACGGTGTTTCGGGCTGTTGGCCCTCATCATTGCGAAGCATGAGAACCAATTTGGCTAGGTGAGAGGCTCTGGACTGGGGTCTAAGGGGTATTGTTTTAGCACTCAAGGGTTTGGTCTCCTTTTCCTTGAGATGAAAATTTCGTTTATATATGGCTTCCCATTGCTGAATTTCCACAGCTATTCACATTGAGGTGATTTTTGTCATTTTAACTCCTTCACGACCTATCTACTATATAATTGTCTAAGGGTCACTTCCGTCTGTTTGTCTGTCTGTCTGTCACGGATATTCATTGGTCGCGGCCTCTGTCATGGAAATCCAAGTCGCTGATTGGTCGTGGCAAAATGCCAACGACCATTGCCACGACCAATCAGCAACAGGCACAGTCCGGCGGCAACATGGCCACTCCTTCCTCCCCGCAGTCAGTGCCCACTCCATACTCCCCTCCAGTCAGGGCTCACACAGGGTTAATGGCAGCGCTAATGGACCGCGGTGTAACGCACTCCATTAACGCTGCTATTAACCCTATGTGACCAACTTTTTACCATTAATGCTGCCTATGCATCATCAATAGTAAAAAGATCTAATGTTAAAAATAATTAAAAAAATAAAAAATTGTTATATACCCACCGTCCGTCGGCCCCTCGGATCCAGAACAGGCCTTTCCCGCTCCTCGCGACGCTGCGGTGACCGCTCCATGCATTGCGATCTCACGAGATGATGACGTACCGGTCTCGCGAGACCGCTACATCATCATCTTGCGAGACCGCAATGCACTCTTGAATCCGGAGCGTGCGAGGAGTGTCGGTAAAAATGCTTCCTGGATCCGGGGGCTCCGGAAGGTGAGTATATAACTATTTTTTATTTTAATTCTTTTTTTTAACAGGAATATGATGCCCACATTGCTATATACTACGTGGGCTGTGCAATATACTATGCGGGCTGTGCAATATACTACGTGGGCTGTGCAATATGCTACGTGGGCTGGGCAATATACTATGTGGGCTGTGCAATGTACTACGTGGGCTGTGTAATGTACTACGCGGGCTGTGCAATGTACTATGCGGGCTGTGCAATATACTACATGGGCTGTGCAATATACTGCGCGCGCTGGGCAATATACTATGCGGGCTGTGCAATATACAATACTACGCGGGCTGTGCAATATACTACGCGGGCTGGGCAATGTACTACACGGGCTGTGCAATGTACTACGCGGGCTGTGCAATGTACTACGCGGGCTGTGCAATATACTACGCGGGATGGGCAATATACTACGCGGGCTGTGCAATATACTACGCGGGCTGTGCAATATACTACGCGCACTGGGCAATATACTACGCAGGCTGTGCAATATGCTACGTGGGCTGTGCAATATACTACGCGGGCTGTGCAATATACTACGCGTGCTGTGCAATATACTGCATGGGCTGTGCAATATACTGCATGGGCTGTGCAATATACTGCATGGGCTGTGCAATATACTGCGTGGGCTGTGCAATATACTGCGTGGGCTGTGCAATGTACTGTGTGGGCTGTGCTGTATACTGCGTGGGCTGTGCAATATACTGCGTGAGCTGTGCAATATACTGCGTGGCCTGTGCTATATACTGCGTGGGCTGTGCAATGTACTGCATGGGCTGTGCAATGTACTATGTGAGCTTTGCAATGTACTACTTGTGCAGTGCAATATACTACGTGGGCTGTGCAATATACTACATGGGCTGTGCTTACACTACGTGGCTTGTGTTATGCACTACGTGGCCTGTGTTATCCACTACGTGGCCTGTGTTATACACTACATGGGCTGTGTTATATACTCCATGCATGGGCTGTTATATACACTACGTGAGCTGTGTTATATGGTATGTGGGCTGTTATACACTCCATGGGCTGTGCTCTATACTACATGGCTGTGCTATATACTCCGTGGGCTGTGTTATATACTACGTGGCTGTGCTATATACTACGTGGCTCTGCTATATACTCCGTGGGCTGTGATATATACTACGTGGCTGTGCTATATACTACGTGGCTCTGCTGTATACTATGTGGCTGTGCAATATACTACGTGGCTGTGCTATATACTACGTGGCCGGCTGTGAACAATCAGCAGCAGGCGCAGTCCGGCCACGAATTGGCACGGGATTTGAACCACGCTTCGCTAATGGGTTCCGGCCGGCCAAATGCTGTGTGTTCAATGTATTATTCTAAAATCTTCATAAATAAACTACATACATATTCTAGAATACCTGATGCATTCGAATCGGGCTACCATCTAGTGATATATATGTTCAGCATAGGTAGTGTCCAGGTATTTGATGCGGGCTCCGGCGCTGAACCTGCATGTTTTCAGGCACATGACAGCGGATCTGATCAGCTATCATGTGCCCCTAACAGCACATTCCACCCGCGGCTGATAACATGTTAAATGCTTTTGGCAATTGCCACCAGCAGCATTTAACTCACAAAAACCAGATGCGCATCACTTGCTCCACCCATTGGTGCCCCTGTCACATGATCGCAGGACGGCAATGGGCTGGCATGACAAATCGGGGTCTGAAGATGGTTGTCATTGTTGATGTGCTATGAGCGCCGCCCCTTTCATAGCAAATGATCAATTCCGCTACACATAGCATGGCTGAAGCCCTGCTATGTGCAGCACAAGCAATCAGAAGATAGCAGCTCTCTTAAGGAGAGTGAAAATTAAACAAAACATATTTTTTTTAAAAATGTTAAAAATATAAAAGTTCAAATCACCCCCTTTTGCCCCGTTCAAAATAAAACAACAATAATAAAAAAAATACACAGATTTGGTATCACTGTGTTCAGAATCGCCCGATATATCAAAATATGAAAATAATTAATTTGATTTTCTTGGTCGAGACAACATTGCAATAAAATGCAATAACAAGCGATCAAAACATTGCATCTACCCCAAAATAGTATCAATTAAAATGTCAGTATGGCATGCAAAAAATAAAGCCCTCACACAGCCCGAAATCACGAAAAACGGGTCTTGGAAAATAACGCCATTTTTTTCAGACTTTTTTTTACCAATAGTGATTACTAAGTATGTTATTTATATGCACTATTACTTTTAACAACAGCAGGGTATATATTAATTTTCTTTCGATTGTAAGTTTTGAAAAAACTCTAAATAGAGGTAATAGAGGGGTTACAAGGACACTAAACTTCAGGAGGGCAAATTTCCAACGGATGAGAGAGGATCTTGGTGCAATTAAATGGGACGATATCCTGAGACACAAAAATACACAAAGAAAATGGGAGACATTTATTAGCATCCTGGATAGGACCTGTGCACAGTATATACCGTATGGAAATAAACATACTAGAAATAGGAGGAAACCAATATGGCTAAATAGAGCTGTAAGGGGCACAATAAGTGACAAAAAGAAAGCATTTGGAGAATTAAAGGAAGTAGGTAGTGATGAGGCATTAGATAAAACAGAAAAATAAATAAATTCTGTAAAAAGCAAATCAAGGCAGCAAATATTGAGACAGAGAGACTCATTGCCAGAGAGAGTAAAAATAATCCCAAAATATTCTTTAACTACATAAATAGTAAGAAACTAAAAAATGATAGTGTTGGCCCCCTTAAAAATAGTCTGGGTGAAATGGTGGATGAGGATGAGGAAAAAGCCAATATGCTAAATGACTTTTTTCATCAGTATTTACACAAGAAAATCCCATGGCAGACAAAATGACTAGTGATAAAAATTCCCCATTAAATGTCACCTGCTTAACCCAGCAGGAAGTGCGGCGGCATCTAAAAATCACTAAAATTGACAAATCTCAAGGCCCGGATGGGATACACCCTCGAGTACTGCAGGAATTAAGTACAGTCATTGATAGACCATTATTTTTAATCTTTAAAGACTCCATAATAACAGGGTCTGTACCACAGGACTGGCGTATAGCAAATGTGGTGCCAATATTCAAAAAGGGAACAAAAACTGAACTCGGAAACTATAGGCCAGTAAGCTTAACCTCTACTGTGGGTAAAATCCTGGAGGGCATTCTAAGGGATGATATACTGGAGTATCTGAAGAGGAATAACCTCATGACCCAGTATCAGCACGGGTTTACTAGGGACCGTTCATGTCAGACTAATTTGATCAGTTTCTATGAAGAGGTAAGTTCCGGACTGGACCAAAGGAACCCAGTAGATGTAGTGTATATGGACTTTTCAAAAGCTTTTGATACGGTGCCACACAAAAGGTTGATACATCAAATGAGAATAATGGGGATAGGGGAAAATATGTGTAAGTGTGTTGACAGCTGGCTCAGGGATAGGAAACAAAGGGTGGTTATTAATGGAGCACACTCGGACTGGGTAGCGGTTAGCAGTGGGGTACCACAGGGGTCAGTATTGGGCCCTCTTCTTTTTAACATATTTATTAATGACCTTGTAGGGGGCATTCAGAGTAGAATTTCAATATTTGCAGATGACACTAAACTCGGCTGGGTAATCAATACAGAGGAGGACAATTTTATATTATAGGATGATTTATGTAAACTAGAAGCTTGGGCTGATAAATGGCAAATGAGCTTTAATGGGGATAAATGTAAGGTCATGCACTTGGGTAGAAGTAATAAGATGTATAATTATGTGCTTAATTCTAAAACTCTGGGCAAAACCGTCAATGAAAAAGACCTGGGTGTATGGGTGGATGACAAACTCATATTTAGTGGCCAGTGTCAGGCAGCTGCTACAAAGGCAAATAAAATAATGGGATGCATTAAAAGAGGCATAGATGCTCATGAGGAGAACATAATTTTACCTCTATACAAGTCACTTGTTCGACCACACTTAGAATACTGTGCACAGTTCTGTTCTCCGGTGTATAAGAAAGACATAGCTGAACTGGAGCGGGTGCAGAGAAGAGCGACCAAGGTTATTAGAAGACTGGGGGATCTGCAATACCAAGATAAGTTATTACACTTGGGGCTATTTAGTTTGGAAAAACGAAGACTAAGGGGTGATCTTATGTTAATGTATAAATATATGAGGGGACAGTACAAAGACCTTTCTGATGATCTTTTTAATCATAGACATCTTTTTAATCATAGACCTGAAACAGGGACAAGGGGGCATCCTCTACGTTTGGAGGAAAAAAGGTTTAAGCATAATAACAGACGCGGATTCTTTACTGTAAGAGCAGTGAGACTATGGAACTCTCTGCCGTATGATGTTGTAATGAGTGATTCATTACTTAAATTTAAGAGGGGACTGGATACATTTCTGGAAAAATATAATGTTACAGGGTATATACACTAGATTCCTTGATAGGGCGTTGATCCAGGGAACTAGTCTGATTGCCGTATGTGGAGTCGGGAAGGAATATTTTTCCCCAAGGTGGAGCTTACTCTTTGCCACATGGGTTTTTTTTGCCTTCCTCTGGATCAACATGTTAGGGCAAGTTAGGTTAGGCTATGGGTTGAACTAGATGGACTTAAAGTCTTCCTTCAACCTTAATAACTATGTAACTATGTAACTATGTAAAAAACTGATGAAAACAGATCACTTTCTGATGACACCTTACTTTTATAGAGGATGTGCACTACTTTAATACTCATTGACCTATCCCTGGAATAGATTATCAATATCAGATCATTGGGGGGTCTTACACTCTGCACTACTACTGATCAGCTGTCAGTTCTGGCGGTGGCCGGTTGTAAACAGTGTATGAAATGGAAGAACACAACTCCGTACAATATTTTGAGGCCATTGCTGGGTAAAACTTATGTGAGCTATATCATCTGGGAGCAGCCACAGGTTTTTGCACTGGTTCGCCATCAGCAATATGCAGTTGGAGTTTACTGCTCCTTTTACATTTTTTAATAATACATTCTTCTGTTGACTGCTGGGGGCATATAGAGTTTGTGAGGAGATAAGTCCCTGAAAATAGAGTCATATTTATTAATATTTTTTATATTATTATTTATGGAAATAGCCTCTTCAGAAGAAAGAGGACTTATCTCTGGTGCTAGCTATTGGATGAAGCAATCCTAAAAGTCAATATTGACTCTTTGACGAGCTTTGCCACATAATTTAGGATACGAAGCCAAACCAGAAACTCCTTTTGCAGACGTGTTATTTAAGCCCTGGAACAGATTCAATTTTTAAAGGGATTTTCTGAGATCAGAAATAATAGCCAAAGGAGAAATGTTCAATAAAACACAACCCTACATCCCAAATTAATGGGATGCTATGTAAAATGTAAATAAAACAAGAATGCAATGATTAGGAAATCTCTTGTAGTCTTGTAGCCATATTTTATTCACAGTAGAACATAGAACACAGATAAGAAATTGAACATTAGACATGTTTCCACTTCGTTTGAAAATATTAACTCAGTTAGAAATTGATGGCAGCAACACATCTCAAAATGTTGGCGCAGGGATATGTCTACCATTGTGTAGCATGCCTGTAAGGAGATAGACCGGACCGTGGGCACCTGTATGCCGGGTCTGGAACTGAAAGGGCTGCATCCTCTGTTTCCGGGGGGAAGCTTTAGACAGGCATAGATCTTCCCCTGCTGCCAGAGGGAAGAAGGAGAGAGACGGAGCTTCCTGCTGACAGGAGGGGCGGGGAGAGCCGAAAGAGCGCACACAGCAGCGTGAGGTAAAAGAGAAAAAGTGCGCAAAGCAAGTCAGTCAGGCGCCGGCTCAGATCTGAGAGGAGGGCAGTGTAGGGAGCAACGCGCAGAACGGTGAGCGGCGCGCTCTGCTTCCCTCATCAGAGAGTGTCGGTGTGGCAACAGGCCAAACGTTTCAGGATCGTGAGTACTGCGTGCGTGCCGCTTGAAAGAGACCAGGAGCGTGACCATTATTTACATCCTGACTGTACTAGTGAATGTCGGCCCAAAGACTTGTGAACTGATTTCGCCAGCGTATGAGAGCAGAGCCTCGCCTAATTCTGACAGGACTGTGGCATATACCTTGCCGGCCACTGGAATCTCTTTACTGCGGACGATTCAAACACTTAAAGTTGCCAGCTGGGAACAGATCATCGCCATCTTCCCAGGACCACACCGGATCCACGTTGCTTTGACGGCTGTTGGAGCCATTATCTTCTCCGGAACCATTCCTGTCAGGAAGACACCTGATGGATAAGTGACTTTATTGAGAATGACTTTCTTTGTTTCACCTGCATTTTACCTCACGTTTTCCCTATTTTACCTGCATTTTACCTCCCGTTTTCCATATTCTGCCCACATTTTATCTCATGTTTTCCCTGTCTCCCTGCATGGAGTAAGACCCTGTTTATTAAAATCTGTTAACCCTTGATCTGCCTTCTGTCGGTCACTGCATCCCACAACCTGCTTACATGCCCTCTTATTTTATAACAGTCTATAAACATCTGGGAAGTGAGGAGACCAGTTGAAGTTTTGGGAGGAAATTGTTGCCCCACGTGGGAATCTGGCTGCTCCACAGTCCTTGGTCTCCTTTGCTGGATGTTTAGTTTGATAATGTGCCAAATGTTTTCTATTGGTGAAAGGTATGGACTGCCATGTTGTTGTGATGGATGTAGTCAGACTTGGACTAAAAGGAATAAAAGGGTAACACTGGCTGGACAGACCAAAGAAAACCAAGGCACAATCAAATGACAAAAACAGGATAAAATACAAAGGGAAAATGGGTACACTGGAAGAGGTAGAAAAGTAACACGAAAGAACGAACGCCAGAGGGGGAAGGTAGAGGTATTCACAACAAACCGCATGCCGAAATGAGCGACTCTCCAGAATACTTTCTTCAATAAAACCATGAACAGAATGAAGATTCTATTGCTCACATGGAGGGAAACCAGACACAGGTTTATATAATGGAAAGGTGTTGTTCCAATTAGCAGCATCACTTCCGACATTCCAAATGACATGATGGGTCAGGGGGAAATCCTCTGTAACATCAATGACTGATAGGTTACAGGCATGCGCATTAGCCAATCGTCATCTTGGAAGTGGGCATAATTAAGGGCAGATGTATGGTAAGTATATAGTGATGACTCCTAGAAAAGTATACATACGTATTCATCCTATGGTGAACAGTAAACATTATGTATACAATATTCATCACAGTAACAACAATAGATATTAAATACCTCAATATTCATAGAATTAAAGTGCAAAGTGCAGAAAAAGCAGGATCTGGACATATCCCATTCATTAAAAAAAATATGCAATTAAGGAAATAAAGAAATAGTATTTAAATATAAAACTTTAGTATGACCAGTGTGATTACAAGTCTATGACAGTATATAAATAGTCACAGGGCTGGCTCCAGGTTTTGTGGGCCCCAGGCGAAATAGTCTCAATGGGCCCCTTTAACACATACCACAATTAATGATGCACAGATATGGCAGAGAAATATAGGTATAGTACAATGCCAAAGATTTCACTTACTTCTTACATTACAAGAGTGATATCTATAGCTCAAAAACGGACAGTATAGCCCTCCATACAATATCATGGGCACCACATAGTGCTCCATATAGAATAATGAGCCCTGTTGTGAATTCCGTTCTTGGTTGTAAGTAGTATTTTTGTGAGTTCTGCTCTTGGGCTCCTCCTGTGGTCTTTAGCGGTATGACTGCTTCTTGGATTTAGCTTCTCAGCTGTTTCCTTTGATTGTCTTTTGGGCTCGGCTATATTAGTCTGGCCTTAGCCCTCATTCAATGCCAGTTGTCAATTGTCTCTGCCTGGAGTCATTGCTCTTTGGATTGTCCTGACACTCTGACCAAGTTCTGCAAAGCTAAGTCCTTCCATGTCCTTTGCAGTTCACTTATTGAGGACTTGTTGTTTTGTACTGTCTTGTTTTTTGCTCATTTGTCCAGTTTATCAGTATGGATCTATTTAGCTAAACTGGAAGCTCTGGGCAGCAGAGTTTGCCCTCCACACCTTTAGTTAGGTGTGGAAATTTTTGCATTCCTCTGCTGTGGACTTTTTCTAGTTTTTTCTACTCACCGCACAGAGCTCTTTTCTGTCCTTTCCTTTTTAGCTAGAAGTGGCCTCCTGTGCTCTATCTTGTTTTATACTACGTATGTCATTTTCTTCTCCTCTCACAGTCATTACATGTGGGGGGCTGTCTTTCCTTTTGTGGATTTTCTCTGAGGCAAGATAGTTTTCCTGCTTCTATCCTTAGGGCTAGTTAGCTCTTAGGCTGTGCCGAGTTGCCTAGGGAGCGTTAGGAGCAATCCACGGCTGCTTCTAGTTGTGTGTTGAGCTTAGGGTCTGCGATCAGTATAGATACCACCTGCTCAGAGCTAGTCTCATGTCGCTCCATAATCACCAGACCATAACAGTACAACTGGCCAAAATTGAACTGAATACCTCTCAAAAGAAGGAAAAGGAAAGGAGTTTTGAGTCATTTTTTTTTTCTTGGGTTTGTTTTGTCTTTTTTTTTCATCTTGATTTCTGGCTGATTCTGGATTTGGATGCAGGCATGGATGTTCAAGGGTTATTTGCTCGTGTGGATCAGCTTGCTGCAAGAGTACAGAATATCCAAGATTTTGTTGTTCAGACTCCGGCCTTAGAGCCTAAAATTCCTACTCCGGATTTGTTTTACGGGGATAGATCTAAGTTTCTGAACTTTAAAAATAATTGCAAATTGTTTTTTGCTCTGAAACCCCGTTCCTCTGGTGATCCCTTCAGCAAGTAAAGATTGTTATTTCTCTGCTACGTGGCGATCCTCAGGACTGGGCATTCTCTCTTGAGTCAGGGAATCCGGCATTGCTTAATGTAGATGCATTTTTTCAATCGCTCGGATTATTGTATGATGAACCTAACTCTGTAGAGCATGCTGAGAAAACACTGTTGGCCCTGTGTCAGGGTCAGGAAGCAGCAGAGCTATACTGCCAGAAATTTAGAAAATGGTCTGTGCTCACTGGATGGAATGAGGACGCTCTGGCAGCCATTTTCAGGAAGGGTCTTTCTGAAGCCCTTAAAGATGTTATGGTGGGGTTTCCCACACCTATTGGTTTGAGCGAATCTATGTCTTTAGCCATTCAGATTGATCGACGCCTGCATGAACGCAGGGTGGTGCACCATATGGCAGTGTCCTCTGAGCAGAGTCCTGAATCCATGCAATGTGATAGGATTTTGACTAGAGCGGAACAGAGGGGATACAGACGTCAGAATGGGTTGTGTTTTTAATGTGGTGATTCAGCTCATGCTATTTCTGATTGCCCTAAGAGTATTAAGAGGGTCGCTAGATCTGTTACCATTAGTACTGTGCAGCCTAAGTTTCTCCTGTCTGTGACCCTGATTTGCTCATTGTCACCTTTTTCTGTCATGGCATTTGTGGATTCAGGCGCTGCTCTGAACTTAATGGACTTAGAATTCGCTAGGCGCTGTGGTTTTTCTTTGCAGCCTTTGCAGAGTCCCATACCCTTGAGGGGTATTGATGCTACACCATTGGCCAAGAATAAACCTCAGTATTGGACTCAGCTGACTATGTGCATGACTCCTGCACATCAGGAAGATTGCCGTTTTCTGGTGTTGCATAATTTACATGATGATGTTGTACTGGGTTTTCCATGGTTACAAGTACACAATCCAGTGCTGGATTGGAAATCAATGTCTGTGACTAGTTGGGGTTGTCAAGGGGTACATAGTGATGTTCCTCTGATGTCTATTTCCTCTTCCCCCTCTTCTGATGTTCCTGAATTTTTGTCGGATTTCCAGGATGTATTCGATGAGCCCAAGTCCAGTTCCCTTCCTCCACATAGGGACTGTGATTGTGCTATTGACTTGATTCCTGGTTGTAAATTCCCTAAGGGCCGACTTTTCAATCTGTCTGTACCAGAACATGCCGCCAAGCGGAGCTATGTTAAAGAGTCTTTAGAGAAGGGGCATATTCGGCCGTCTTTGTTACCATTGGGAGCGGGATTCTATTTTGTTGCCAAGAAGGATGGCTCCTTAAGACCCTGTATTGATTATCGCCTACTTAATAAGATCACGGTCAAATTCCAATATCCTTTGCCTTTGCTCTCTGATTTATTTGCTAGGATTAAGGGAGCTAGTTGGTTTACCAAGATTGACCTTCGAGGGGCATATAATCTTGTTCGTATTAGAAAGGGTGACGAATGGAAAACTGCATTCAATACACCCGAAGGCCATTTTGAATACCTGGTGATTAGTGTTGAGCATTCCGATACCGCAAGTATCGGGTATCGGCCGATATTTGCGGTATCGGAATTCCGATACCGAATTCCGATACTTCCCGCGTATCGGATACCGGAATCGGAAGTTCCCAGAATTCAAACTGAACGCAGCAGCCAATGAGGAATGATTGGAAGTTTGGGCACATCCTGTTTAGCATGGTGGGCATGTAAGTACTGGCAAGGCTTGGATTGGCTGCTGAAATGATGTCACTCTGCACTATAAAAAACGCTGCCGCCATTTTGCGCTCACTCTGCTGTGATTTCAGTGAGGGACAGGACGCTGTGTTCTAACTGAGGGCCAGTCGAGCTAGCTAATTGCTTTATTTTCCTTTCCAAAGGCTAATTTAGCAAAACGCTGTGTGTTCTTCACTGTTCACCTTGCTCTTGCCTTGCAGCGCTGTTTTAACAGCGTTCTGCAAGGTCTCTGTGTGTGTGTGTGTGTGCAGCTCACTCTGTAGTCTGTGTGCAGCCATATACCCGGTTGTATTCAGCTCAGGGGGGGTTCACACTGCCTCACACAGTTGTCCTTTTTTGCTCTTAGTGCAGCCTGCTGCACATTTTTTCTCAAATTTCCTATTAGTGTTTTTCCACCAGTCTCCAGCTCTATTGTGGAAAAACACTACATAGGATAACCTAGAGGGGGGTTTTTGGGCCTTGCAGTGCCGTTTACGGCTGTCTGCACGGTCTCCGTGTGAGCCCAGCTCGCCCTGTAGTCTGTGTGCAGCCATAGCCGGTTGGATTCAGCTCAGGGTTCGTTACTGGCTCATACCTTGAGAAAAATTTTACTTTTTTTGAAATAGTGCAACCTGTTTAAAATTTGAAAAAAAAAAATTCCTATTAGTGTCTTTCCACTCGTATCCAGCTAAATAGTGGAAAAACACTATATAGGATAACCTAGAGGAGGGTTTTTTGGCCTTGCAGCGCCGTTTACGGCTGTCTGCACGGTCTCTGTGTGAGCCTGTGGGCCTTGGGGTCCACCACCTGGTTCCAGCACCGTCAGCTGGTTCCAGGCCGAGCCTTTGGCTTAGGTGCCTCCTCCTGGGTATCCGAGTTCCGCCAACGTCAGGCGGTCCTTGGTAGTGCATTTAAGCGCGGGCACCTACAGCTTAGTAACCGGGTTCCAGCACCGCCAGCTGGTCCTCGGTCGTGCCATTGGCTCTTGCACACTGGGGCAACGCATCTGGGTTCCAGCACCGCCAGCTGGTTCTCGGCAGTGTTCTTGTCACAGGTACTCCCTCGTGCCAAGCCTGGTTTCAGCACCGTCAGCTGTTTCCGGGTTGTGTCAAGCTCACTGAGACGCCTATGCTTGCCCCGTCGTGGTGCGGTCGGGTTAGCCAACTCCAGGGTGCCTCCAGTTTAGGAGCTTCCTATGTGGGCTGCGTGAACTGGTAGTCAAGGCTGGTTCTGTAGTGCCAGTAGGCCCAGCTCCCCCTGTAGGACTGTTGGGGTTCGGTAACTGCGGCTGCCTCGCGGCCTAGCTGTTCTCTCCTCTCCTGTGGGCCTTCGGGTCCACCACCTGGTTCCAGCACCGTCAGCTGGTTCTCGGCAGTGTCTTTTGCTCTTGTACCTTCTGCTCCCCATCCTGGTTCCAGTACCGTCAGCTGGTTCCGGGCAGAGCCTTTGGCTTAGGTGCCTCCTTCTGGGTATCCAAGTTCCACCAACGTCAGGTGGTCCTTGGTAGTGCTTTCAGGCACGGGTACCTCCTGCTTAGTAACCGGGTTCCAGTAACGTCAGCTGGTCCTCGTTAGTTCCATTGGCTCTTGGACCTTCGGCTACCCATCCGGGTTCCAGTACCGTCAGCTGGTTCTCGGCAGTGTCTTTTGCTCTTGTACCTTCTGCTCCCCATCCTGGTTCCAGTAACGTCAGCTGGTTCCGGGCAGAGCCTTTGGCTTAGGTGCCTCCTTCTGGGTATCCGAGTTCCGCCAACGCCAGGCGGTCCTTGGTAGTGCTTTTTAGCACGGGTACCTCCTGCTTAGTAACCGGGTTCCAGTAACGTCAGCTGGTCCTCGGTAGTTCCATAGGCTCTTGAACCTTCGGGTAGCCATCCGAGTTCCAGTTCCATCAGCTGGTTCTTGGCATTTTCTCAGCCTTCTTGTACCTTCTGCTACATTTCCAAGTTTAAGACCCTAAAGTCGACGACCCGGAAGACCACCCCGATGACGACGACCCGGAAGACCACCCCGATGACGACGACGACGACCCGGAAGACCACCCCGATGACGACGGCGGAGACGACGACGGCGGAGACGACGACGGCTGAGACGACGACGGCGGAGATGACGACACTGGAGACGACGACCCTGGAGACGACGACATGGAAGACCGAGAAGCAGAAGAACAAGAGGCTGCAGAACAAAGAGCAGAAGAAAATTAAGCATAAGACTTAATATCAGAGCAAAAGATATTATCTAAATTATATGCAGAAGAAGACTAAGCAGTGTATGGGGGTGAGTCCGTTCCTCCTCGTGGTGCCCCTGGATAAAGCCTGATGCTGCAGGCCAAACTGAACGCGGACAAATGTAACTTTTGTGACTGGCAGAACGGAAGGTGTAATCTTCCAACTTTTATAGATAACAACTACGGGAATGCCTGTCACAAATGAGAATATGATGAAGAAGTAGAATAGGAAGAATAATAACAGTGGAATAAAAAGAATATGTAGAATAAGAAGAATAATAATAGTTGAATAAAATGAATATGAAGAATGTAATAAAAAAAAAAATAGGTAGAAGATGAAGAAGATGATGAATAAGGTGAAGAAGAAGTTGATGTCAAAGATGCTGATGATGATGAAGATGAAAGTGTGGGAAAAGTAAAAAAAAAAAAGAAAAAAAAGAAGGGGAAGGGCGTGGAATAGTGAAACATCAATATCTGACAAAATAAAAAAAAATTTACATACTCAATATCTTTTTCACTCCGAACGTCTTTAAAAAAAAAAAAAACATGCTATTCTATTTGATTGGGCTAAACCTCATTGCCTTTAATGTCTCCGCCACCTCCCACAATACATCCTACATTATTCTTAGTTGTTTCCTTGATGTAGGATGAACCTACAAGGAAAGAAAGGGTTTATTTTAATTCCGATATTTTGGTCCCATTGACTTGCATTGGGATCGGGTATCGGTATCGGCGATATCCGATATTTTTTGAATATCGGCCGATCCCAACCGATACCGATACTTTCCGATATCGGAAGGTATCGCTCAACACTACTGGTGATGCCTTTCGGGCTTTCTAATGCTCCTTCTGTGTTTCAGTCCCTTATGCATGATATTTTCTGCAATTATCTTGACAAATTCTTGATTGTGTATTTGGATGATATTTTGATTTTTTCTAATGATTGGGAGTCTCATGTGAAGCAGGTCAGGATGGTGTTCCATATCCTTCGTGATAATGCTCTATTTGTGAAGGGGTCTAAGTGCCTATTTGGAGTTCAGAAGGTTTCTTTTTTGGGGTTTATTTTTTCCCCTTCGTCTATAGAAATGGATCCTGTTAAGGTCCAAGCCATTCATGACTGGATTCAACCCACATCTGTGAAGAGTCTTCAAAAATTTTTGGGCTTTGCTAATTTTTATCACCGTTTCATTGCTAACTTCTCTAGTGTGGTTAAACCCCTGACCGATTTGACTAAGAAAGGCGCTGATGTGACTAACTGGTCCTCTGAGGCTTTTCAGGAACTTAAACGCCGATTTAGGGTGGTTTCACACTTGCGTTTTTGTCTGCAGCGTTTTTTGCACAAAAAAACGCATGCGTTTTTTTCCTATATTTAACATAGAAAACGCATGCGTTTTTTGTTGTACGAGTTTGGTCGCGTTTTGAAACGCATGCGTTTTTTTGCTGCATGCGTTCTTTTTCAGAAATGCAACTTATAGTATTTTTGAGAGGCTTTTTTGGACACATAAAAACGCATGCGTTTTCATGCGTTTTTTTGTGTCAAAAAATACATTGAAGTCAATGGAAACGCATGCGTTTTTAAGCACATGCGTTTGTTTGCGTTAAAAACGCATGCGTTTTTATTAAAAAAACAGAAAGCACACTGATATGCCACCCCCCACCATAAAGGTGATAAAGGGATCCTAACCCTAACCCTAAAGGGATCCTAACCCTAACCCTAAATGGATCCTAACCCTAACCCTAAAGGGATCCTAACCCCAACCCTAAAGGGATCCTAACCCTAAAGGGATCCAAACCCTAACCCTAACCCTAAAGGGATCCTAACCCTATCCCTAACCCTAACCCTAAAGGGATCCTAACCCTAACCCTAAAGGGATCCTAACCCTATCCCTAACCCTATCCCTAACCCTACCCCTAACCCTAAAGGGATCCTAACCCTAACCCTACCCTTAACCCTAATCCCTTTAGGGTTAGGGTTAGGATCCCTTTAGGCTTAGGGTTAGGGGTAGGGTTAGGGTTAGGGTTATGATCCCTACCCCTAACCCTACCCCTAACCCTATTCCTAACCCTAACTATTTCTGTTTATAGTGGGTTTTTTACTTTATTTTGATGATTGGCAGCTGTCACACATTTCTCAGCATGCGTTTAAAAAACGCAAGCGCATGTAAACGCGTCAAAACGCTGCGTTTTTTCACCACATGTAAAAACGCATGCGTCAAAAAAACGCAGCGTTTGCACGCGTTTACATGCATTTTTTCACCATGCGTTTTTTTTTTTAAAACGCATGCGTTTTGAAACGCAAGTGTGAAACCAGCCTTACTTCTGCCCCTGTCTTGCGTCAGCCGGATGTTTCTCTTCCTTTTCAGGTTGAGGTTGACACTTCTGAGATTGGGGCAGGGGCCGTTTTGTCACAGAGGAATTCTGATGGTTCCTTGATGAAGGAATTGCGGAGCGCAATTATGATGTCGGCAATCGGGAGTTGTTGGCTATGAAGTGGGCATTTGAGGAGTGGCGTCATTGGCTTGAGGGAGCCAAGCACCACATTGTGGTCTTGACCGATCATTAGAATCTGATTTACCTTGAGTCGGCCAAGCGGCTGAACCCTAGACAGGCTCGGTAGTCCCTGTTTTTCTCCCATTTTGATTTTGTGGTCTCGTATCTTCCTGGATCTAAGAATATTAAGGTGGATGCTCTCTTTAGGAGTTTTTTGCCTGATTCCCCTGGTGTCCTTGAGCCGGTTGGCATTCTTAGGGAAGGGGTGATTTTATCTGCCATCTCCCCTGATTTACGGCGAGCGCTTCAGGAGTTTCAGGCTGATAAGCCTGACCGCTGTCCTGTGGGGAAGCTGTTTGTTCCTGATAGATGGACAAGTAAGGTAATTTCTGAGGTCCATTGTTCTGTGTTGGCCGGTCATCCTGGAATTTTTGGTACCAGAGATTTGGTTGCTAGGTCCTTTTGGTGGCCTTCCTTGTCGCGGGATGTGCGTGCTTTTGTACAATCCTGTGGGACCTGTGCCCGGGCTAAGCCTTGCTGTTCCCGTGCTAGTGGGTTGCTTTCACCTTTGCCCATTCCGGAGAGGCCTTGGACGCATATTTCCATGGATTTTATTTCAGATCTTCCGGTGTCCCAGAGGATGTCTGTTATCTGGGTGGTTTGTGACCGGTTCTCTAAAATGGTCCATTTGGTACCTTTGCCTAAGTTGCCTTCCTCCTCTGATTTGGTTCCATTGTTTTTTCAACATGTGGTTCGTTTGCATGGCATTCCGGAGAATATTGTGTCTGATAGAGTTTCCCAGTTTGTTTCCAGGTTTTGGCGGGCCTTTTGTGCTAGGATGGGTATTGATTTGTCTTTTTCTTCGGCGTTCCATCCTCAGACAAATGGCCAAACTGAGCGAGCTAATCAAACCTTGGAAACCTATTTGAGATGCTTTGTGTCTGCTGATCAGGATGATTGGGTGACTTTTTTGCCGTTGGCCGAGTTCGCCCTTAATAATCAGGCCAGTTTGGCTACTTTGGTTTTGCCTTTCTTTTGTAATTTTGGTTTCCATCCTCGTTTTTCTTCAGGGCAGGTTGAGCCTTCTGATTGTCCTGGTGTGGATTCTGTGGTGGACAGGTTGCAGCGGATTTGGACTCATGTGGTGGACAATTTGACGTTGTCCCAGGAAAGGGCTCAGCGTTTTGCTAACCGCCGTCGGTGTGTTGGTCCTCGGCTTCTTGTGGGGGATTTGGTCTGGTTATCCTCTCGTCATGTCCCTATGAAGGTTTCTTCCCCTAAGTTCAAGCCTCGGTTTATTGGTCCTTATAAGATCTCTGAGATTATCAATCCTGTGTCTTTTCGTTAGGCCCTTCCAGCTTCTTTTTCCATCCACAATGTTTTCCATAGATCTTTGTTGCGGAGATATGTGAAGCCCGTTGTTCCATCTGTTGATCCTCCTGCCCCGGTGTTGGTTGGGAGGGAGTTGGAATATGTGGTTGAGAAAATTTTGGATTCTCGTTTTTCAAGGCGGAAGCTTCAGTATCTTGTCAAGTGGAAGGGTTATGGCCAGGAGGATAATTCTTGGGTTGTTGCCTCCGATGTTCATGCCGCCGAGTTGCTTCGTGCTTTTCATTTGGCTCGTCCTGATCGGCCTGGGGGCTCTGGTGAGGGTTCGGTGACCCCTCCTCAAGGGGGGGGGTACTGTTGTGAATTCCGTTCTTGGTTGTAAGTAGTATTTTTGTGAGTTCTGCTCTTGGGCTCCTCCTGTGGTCTTTAGCGGTATGACTGCTTCTTGGATTTAGCTTCTCAGCTGTTTCCTTTGATTGTCTTTTGGGCTCGGCTATATTAGTCTGGCCTTAGCCCTCATTCAATGCCAGTTGCCAGTTTTTAGGGCACGCTTAAAACTGTGTGGATTGGGGATTAATCGTATTAACCTAGGTAGTGCATTCCAAAGAATCGGCGCAGCACGTGTAAAGTCTTGGAGACGGGAATGGGAGGTTCTGATTATTGAGGATGCTAACCTGAGGTCATCAGCGGAGCGGAGGGCACGGGTAGGGTGGTAGACTGAGACCAGAGAGGAGATGTAGGGTAGTGCTGAGCCATGGAGTGCTTTGTGGATGAGGGTAGTAGTTTTGTACTGGATTCTGGAGTGGATGGGTAGCCAGTGTAATGACTGGCACAAGATAGAGGCATCGGGGTAACGGTTGGTGAAGAATATGATCCTAGCTGCAGC
The DNA here is from genome assembly GCF_032444005.1 of Ranitomeya imitator. Lineage (NCBI taxonomy): Eukaryota > Metazoa > Chordata > Amphibia > Anura > Dendrobatidae > Ranitomeya > Ranitomeya imitator. The sequence continues at coordinate 733,494,965 of NC_091284.1, read as the reverse complement.
ATTCAGGACAGATTGGAGCGGGGAGAGTTTGGTAAGAGGGAGGCCAATTAGTAGAGAGTTACAATAGTCCAGACGAGAATGAATGAGTGAAACAGTAAGAGTTTTTGGAGAATCAAAAGTAAGAAAAGGGCAAATTCTAGAAATGTTTTTGAGGTACAGATAAGAAGAGCGAGCCAGTGATTGGATGTGGGGGGTGAATAAAAGCTCGGAATAAAGGATGACCCCAAGGCAGCGGGCATGTTGCTTTGGAGTAATGGTGGAACCGCACACGGAGATGGCAATGTCAGGCAAAGGTAGGTTAGTAGAGGGAGAAAACACGAGGAGTTCAGTTTTTGACAGGTTCAGTTTCAGATAGAGGGAGGACATGATGTTAGAGACAGAGGTAAGACAATCACTGGTGTTTTCTAAAAAGGTCGGCGTGATAACAGGAGAAGAGGTGTATAATTGGGTGTCATCAGCATAGAGATGGTACTGGAAACCAAATCTACTGATTGTTTGTCCAATAGGGGCAGTATACAAAGAGAAGAGGAGGGGGTCTAGGACTGATCCTTGAGGAACCCCAACAGTAAGGAGAAGGTGAGAGGAGGAGGAACCAGCAATACATACAGTGTAGGATCGGTCAGAGAGATAGGAGGAGAACCAGGAGAGAACGGTGTCCTTGAGGCCGATGGAGCGGAGCATATTGAGGAGGAGCTGATGATCCACAGTATCGAATGCTGCGGAGAGATCCAAAAGAATTAGCATGGAGTAGTGACCATTAGATTTAGCTGTTAGTAGGTCATTAGAGACTTTAGTGAGGGCAGTTTCAGTAGAGTGTAAAGAGCGGAAACCAGATTGAAGAAGGTCTAGAAGAGAGTTATCTGAGAGATAGCGGGTAAGACGGGAGTGGACCATGTGTTCGAGGAGTTTAGAGATGAAGGGAAGATTAGAGACAGGTCTATAGTTAGTGGCACAGTTTTGGTCGAGGGATGGTTTTTTAAGTAATGGATGTATGATGGCATGCTTAAATGAGGAGGGAAAAATACTGGAAATGAGAGAAAGGTTGAATATTTTTGTTAGGTGAGAGATGACAGCCAGGGAAAGGGACTGGAGGAGATGTGACGGAATGGGGTCACTGGTGCAAGTGGTTGGGCGAGAAGTTGCAAGGAGCCTGATTACTTCTTCTTCTGTAACTGGTTCAAAGTCAGAGAGTGAACTAGATGCAGTGGGGGAGGGAGGACAGTGCATGGTATGAAGAGATTAGGAGATGATTTTCTGTCGAATGTGGTCAATTTTTTCGTTGAAGTAATTGGCCAGATCGTCAGCGTGGAGATCAGTGGTTGGGGCCTGCACTCTTGGGTTGAGTAGGGACTGGAAAGTGTCAATGAGACGTTTAGGTTTATTTGACAGCGAGGTGATGAGGGAGTTGAAATTAGGAAATCTTCTCCCAATCTCTTCATACCATGCACTGTCCTCCCTCCCCCACTGCATCTAGTTCACTCTCTGACTTTGAACCAGTTACAGAAGAAGAAGTAATCAGGCTCCTTGCAACTTCTCGCATATGATGCTGCAGTGTATAATGGACCACATATATGATGCTCTAGTGTATATTGGACCCATATATGATGCTCCAGTGTATAGTGGGCCCATATATGATGATGCAGTGTATAATAAGGCCATATATGATGCTCCAGTGAATAATGGGCCCATATATGATGCTCCAGTGTATAATGAGTCCGTATATGATGTTCCAGTGTATAAAGGGCCCCGTATATGATGCTGCAGTGTATAATGGGCCACATATATGATGCTCTAGTGTATATTGGACCCATTTATGATGCTCCAGTATATAATGGGCCCATATATGATGATGCAGTGTATAATGGGCCCATATATGATGCTCCAGTGTATAATGGGCCCATATATGATGATGCAGTGTATAATGGGCCCATATATGATGCTGCAGTGTATAATGGGCCCATATATGATGCTCCAGTGTATAATGATCTCATATATGATGCTCCAGTGTATGATGGGCCACATATGATGCTCCAGTGTATAATGGGCTCATATATGATGCTCCAGTGCATAAAACCTAACCTCTGCTGGCTGGCTGCTTCTCTGCTCCACCGTGTCACCATCTTCTGGCTCTCTGCACTGTCAATGTTCTGGCCTCTGAGCAGAGCGTCACAGTCAGAAGACTAAGCAGATGCCACTGCGGTGGAGCAGGCAGAGGTAAGTATAGCAAGTGCCGGGACCCTGATCAATCGGGGGGGCCCACTCGCAGGCGCAGGCACAGGCACTGGGCCCCATAGCATGCCGGTTCCCCCAATGGCGAGTGGTTCCCCCCTCCTACTCAGGACCCCGACACTTGCCCAGGTGTGACGGGTGCTGATGCTGGGCCTGAATAGTCATATAGCTAGATAACAATACAATGCACATGTGACACTCCAGGTTTCTGGTTGTCACAGTGGCTTTGCTTTCGTCACAGGTAAAGTGATGTCACGCTTGGAAGCATGGAAGGATCTTCTTTATAGGTAAACACAAGCATGCAACATGTTCACACTCCAGGCCAGAAGGGGGAGCTCTGATCCAGCTTGTGGGTGACTCCCCTATATATATTCTGGTCTGGAGGGAAAGTCAGAGAGAGTTCCTGTCAAAGAGACAGAGGAGAAGGGAGTAGAGGGGCCATGCAGCCACGAGAAGTGCTGCACCTCCGAGAAAGAGAAAGTGGAATGGATTGTAGAGAGCATGTAGGAGAAGTGAAGCACAGGAGAGTGAGAATTGGGGAGAATAGCTGTGACTGGGCTACCTCCCTACAGAGCGTAGACACCGGTAGCTGGAAGACCGAAGTTGTGAGGGGCTCCACGGCTCACAGCAGAAACCAGGACAGCTGGATTACAAGTCACCTGTCCAACCTGACACCTGGCGACACAGTGGCGCATAGAGCCTGGATGGTGATAGATACTCTGTGAAAAGGCTCGAGCCACCTGTCATACGGGTTAATATCCCACCTACAATGAGGACAGAGAGGACATGTGAGGACCCTGTGAGAGGGCTAGGGCAGCAAGGACCTACACCACAGCGCTAGAGGGAAGGCTTCCAACTCCACCTGGTAAAGGGGACTCCCAACTCGCTTCCAAGCCAGCTGGACCCTACCTGTACCTGTGATCTGGTGCCCTGGACTGTGGCTGCCTGAATTCATCAGTAAACCAGGTAAAGAGACTGCAAATCTGTGTCCTCCGGTTCCTTGCTACACCACGCACCATCTTTATCTATACACCGTGAGCCCTGGGGACCCAGCTTCACCTGTGGGAAGCCATACCATCACTGCTGCCACAACATCTCCCCAGAGGACCCCTTTAAGTAGTGTCAGTCACCCTGACCGAATACCACAGGTGGCGTCACGAACATAAACTTTATTCAAAACCCCTTTAAGGACATTCCATTTTACTTGGGCGCCCAGGGCCACAGACCGGGTCGCCGCCACCGTGTACCCCATGGCGGGCATTCCACACATGTGATAATCGTCCAGCACAGAAAGTGATATCACGTGTCACCCACTTCAAAGATGTATGAAGATTCCATTACTGGATAAAGATTACGTTCATAGTTGAGCAGTTGGAATGGTGGAGACATTCACAGTAGATAATCAAGAGTAATCAGAAAAGAAAAGCTAAAAAACAGAAAAAACACACAGTTTAAAATCCAAACCTAGAGACAAAAGTAATTATAAGAAAGAAACAAAGCTTAATTCAGGGACCATTGTGGTTTTCCTTACTTTAAAAGAAGGAGACCCAAAATGTTGTCCATGTCTATATGTTGTTGTAAATTTCCATAATCTCACTGATCGAAGAGTAAAGTCGCCATTTCTGATCACAGTTAGACCTTTTTTCCTTTAGAGGTAGATGATGCCCCATTTTCATTGTTGCAGGTCTTTAGTTTAATAACGTTGGTCACTTCTTATACACTGGAGCTCAGTGTACAGTATCCTAAGTGTGGCCCGAATAGTGATTTGTATAATGTTGGTATTGAAGCAGAGGTAGATTCATCAGAACAATTCTGGTTCTTGTGTTATTTTATGCCATTTTTCTTTTACTAATTTTATGTCAACCTTGGATTACTCCTTTTAATACGAATGGAGCTTCACTTAAACAGTTTTCATGAAAATATTTTATACATATTATAACCAGTTACATTCTGTGAAAACTAAGTAGATGCCCTTGAACTGTAAAAGTTCTGTCTCAAAGAAGCATCTCTTCATCACTTCATATTCAAGTGGATACTTTCTGGGAGTCAGATGTGTTGTAATCTTACTTTGCTGGGAATTCTGTGGTCTCTTTGTTAAGTACAGAACAGTCTGTCTCTGTGACAACCAAATATTCATGACGTCTTCTTCAAATGTCTAACTTTACTCATTGTATTAAAGGATAGCTCAGCAGAATAGTGAATCACTGAGATCATATATGTATATTGAAGTAATGTATCTTAGAGAGCATCTGTCTTCATGCGATAATATTGAATAGGGCAGCATGGTAGCTCAGTGGTTAGCATGGCAGCGCTGGAGTCCAGGGTTCAAATCCCATCAAGGACAATATCTGCAAGGAGTTTGTATGTTCTCCCATGTTTGCGTGGGTTTCTTCCCACATTCCAAAGACATAATGATAGGGAATTTAGATTGTGAGCCCCATCAGGGACAGTGATGATAATGTGTGCAAACTGTAAAGCGCTGCGGAATATGTTAGTGCTATATAAATTTAAAGGTTATTATTATTGCTATACAACTAAGGGCAGTTTAACCCCTTCCCGACCTGTGACACAGCGTATGCGTCATGAAAGTCGGTGCCAATCCGACCTGTGACGCATATGCTGTGTCACAGAATGATCGCGTCCCTGCAGATCGGGTGAAAGGGTTAACTCCCATTTCACCCGATCTGCAGGGACAGGGGGAGTGGTAGTTTAGCCCAGGGGGGGGTGGCTTCACCCCCCCGTGGCTACGATCGCTCTGATTGGCTGTTGAAAGTGAAACTGCCAATCAGAGCGATTTGTAATATTTCACCTAAAAAACTGGTGAAATATTACAATCCAGCCATGGCCGATGCTTCAATATCATCGGCCATGGCTGGAAACACTTATGTGCACCCACCCCACCCCATCGATCGCCCCCCCAGCCCACCGATCTGTGCTCCGCTCCCCTGCATCCCGTGCTCCGCTCCCCCGTCCTCCTGTCCGCTTCCCCCGTGCTCCAATCACACCCCCCGTGCTCCAATCACACCCCCCGCACTCCGATCCCCCCCGCACAGCGATCCACCCCCCGTGCTCCGATCCACCCCCCCACACAGCGATCCCCCACCCCGTGCTCCAATCCCCCCCCCCGTGTTTCAATCCACTCCCCCATGCTCCGATCCACCCCCCGTGCTCCGACGCCCCCCGTGCCCTGATCTTCCCCCCTTATACTTACCGAGCCTCCCGGGGTCCGTCCGTCTTCTTTCCTGGGCGCCGCCATCTTCCAAAATGGCGGGCGCATGTGCAGTGCGCCCGCCGAATCTGCCGGCCGGCAGATTTGTTCCAGAGTGAATTTTGATCACTGAGATATAACCTATCTCAGTGATCAAAATAAAAAAAAATAGTAAATGACCCCCCCCCTTTGTCACCCCCATAGGTAGGGACAATAAAAAAAATAAAGATTTTTTTTTCCCACTAAGGTTGGGGTAAGAACTAGGGTTAGGGTTAGGGGTAGGGTTAGGGTTAGGGGTAGGGTTAGGGTTAGGGGTAGGGTTAGGGGTAGGGTTAGGGGTAGGGTTAGGGTTAGGGGTAGGGTTAGGTTTCGGGATGTGCACACGTATTCTGGTCCTCTGCGGATTTTTTCCGCAGAGGATTTGATAAATCCGCAGTGCTAAACCGCTGTGGATTTACCGCGGTTTTTCTGCGCATTTCACTGCGGTTTTACAACTGCGAGTTTCTATTGGAGCAGTTGTAAAACCGCTGTGGAATCCGCAGAAAGAAGTGACATGCTGCGCAATGTAAACCGCTGCGTTTCCGTGCAGTTTTTCTGCAGCATGTGTACAGCGATTTTTGTTTCCCATAGGTTTACATTGAACTGTAAACTCATGGGAAACTGCTGCGGATCCGCAGCGTTTTCCGCAGCGTGTGCACATACCTTTAGAATTAGGCTATGTGCACACGGTGCGGATTTAGCTGCGGATCCGCAGCAGTGTTCCATCAGGTTTACAGTACCATGTAAACATATGGAAAACCAAATCCGCTGTGCCCATGGTGCGAAAAATACCACGTGGAAACGCTGCGTTGTATTTTCCGCAGCATGTCAATTCTTTGTGCGGATTCCGCAGCGTTTTACACCTGTTCCTCAATAGGAATCCACAGGTGAAATCCGCACAAAAAACACTGGCAATCCGCAGTAAATCCGCAGGTAAAACGCAGTGCCTTTTACCCGTGGATTTTTCAAAAATGGTGCGGAAATATCTCACACGAATCCGCAACGTTGGTACATGGCCTTAGGGTTAGGGTTGGGTTGGAATTAGGGTTGTGGTTAGGGTTAGGGGTGTGTGGGAGTTAGGGTTGTGGTTAGGGGTGTGCTGGGGTTAGGGTTGTGATTAGGGCTACGGCTACAGTTGGAATAAGGGTTAGGGGTGTGTTGGCATCAGAATTGAGGGGTTTCCACTGTTTAGGCACATCAGGGGGTCTCCAAACGCAACATGGCGCCACCATTGATTCCAGCCAATCTTGTATTCAAAAAGTCAAATGGTGCTCCCTCCCTTTCGAGCCCCGACGTGTGCTACTGGGGTCCAATTTCTCCTGTTACCCTTGAGAAAATAAAAAATTGCTTGCTAAAACATCATTTTTGACGAAAGAAAAATGATTTTTTATTTTCATGGCTCTGCGTTGTAAACGTCTGTGAAGCACTTGGGGGTTCAAAGTGCTCACCACATATCTAGATAAGTTCCTTGGGGGGTTTAGTTTCCAAAATGGGGTCACTTGTGGGGGGTTTCTACTGTTTAGGCACACCAGGGGCTCTGCAAACGCAACGTGACGTCCGCAGACCATTCCATCAAAGTCAGCATTTCAAAAGCCACTACTTCCCTTCTGAGCCCCGACGTGTGCCCAAACAGTGGTTTACCCCCACCCATGGGATATCAGCGTACTCAGGAGAAACTGGACAACAACTTTTGGGGTCCAATTTCTCCTGTAACCCTTGGGAAAATAAAAAATTCTGGGCTAAAAAATTATTTTTGAGGAAAGAAAACGTATTTATTATTTTCACGGCTCTGCGTTATAAACTTCTGTAAAGCACTTGGGGGTTGAAAGTGCTCACCACACATCTAGATAAGTTCCTTGGGGGGTCTAGTTTCCAAAATGGGGTCACTTGTGGGGAGTTTCTACTGTTTAGCCACATCAGGGGCTCTGCAAACGCAACGTGGCGCCCGCAGAGCATTCCGTCAAAGTTTGCATTTCAAAACGTCACTACTTCAATTCCGAGCCCCAGCATGTGCCTAAACAGTGGTTTACCCCCACATATGGGGTATCAGCGTACTCAGGAGAAACTGGACAACAACGTTTGGGGTCAAATTTCTCCTGTTACCTTTGGGAAAATAAAAAATTGCGGGCTAAAAAATCATTTTTGAGAAAATAATTTTTTTTTTTTATTTTCATGGCTCTGCGTTATAAACTTCTGTGAAGCACTTGAGGGTTCAAAGTGCTCACCACACATCTAGATTAGTTCCTTTGGGGGTCTAGTTTCCAAAATGGGGTCATTTGTGGGGGATCTCCAATGTTTAGTCACACAGGGGCTCTCCAAACGCGACATGGTGTCCGCTAATGATTGGAGCTAATTTTCCATTTAAAAAGTCAAATGGCGTGCCTTCCCTTCTGAGCCCTGCCGTGCGCCCAAACAGTGGTTTACCCCCACATATGGTGTATCTGCGTACTCAGGACAAACGGGACAACAACATTTGTGGTCCAATTTCTCCTATTACCATTGGCAAAATAGGAAATTCCAGGCTGAAAAATCATTTTTGAGATAAGAAAAATTATTTTTTATTTTCATGGCTCTGCATTATAAACTTCTGTAAAGCACCTGGGGGTTTAAAGTGCTCAGTATGCATCTAGATAAGTTCCTTGGGGGATCTAGTTTCCAAAATGGGGTCACTTGTGGGGGAGCTCCAATGCATAGGCACACAGGGGCTCTCCAAACGCGACATGGTGTCCGCTAACAATTGGACGTAATTTTCCATTCAAAAAGTCAAAAGGCGCGCCTTCCCTTCCGAGCCCTGCCGTGTGCCCAAACAGTGGTTTACCCCCACATATGAGGTATCGGCGTACTCGGGAGAAATTGCTCAACAAATTTTAGGATCCATTTTATCCTATTGCCCATGTGAAAATGAAAAAATTGAGGCGAAAAGAAATTTTTTGTGAAAAAAAAGTACTTTTTAATTTTTACGGATCAATTTGTGAAACACCTGAGGGTTTAAAGTGCTCACTAGGCATCTAGATAAGTTCCTTGGGGGGTCCAGTTTCCAAAATGGGGTCACTTGTGGGGGAGCTCCAATGTTTAGGCACACAGGGTCTCTCCAAACGCGACATGGTGTCCGCTAGCGATGGAGATAATTTTTCATTCAAAAAGTCAAATGGCGCTCCTTCCCTTCCGAGCCTTACCATGTGCCCAAACAGTGGTTTACCCCCACATGTGAGGTATCGGTGTACTCAGGAGAAATTGGCCAACAAATTTTAGGATCAATTTTATCCTGTTGTCCATGTGAAAATGAAAAAATTGAGGCTAAAAGAATTTTTTTGTGAAAAAAAAGTACTTTTTCATTTTTACAGATCAATTTGTGAAGCTCCTGGGGGTTTAAAGGCCTCACTATGCATCTAGATAAGTTCCTTGGGGCGTCTAGTTTCCAAAATGGGGTCACTTGTGGGGGAGCTCCAATTTTTAGGCACACGGGGGCTCTCCAAACGTGACATGGTGTCCGCTAAAGAGTGCAGCCAATTTTTCATTCAAAAAGTCAAATGGCGCTCCTTCCCTTCCAAGCCCTGCCGTGCGCCCAAACAGTGGTTTACCCCCACATATGAGGTATCAGCGTACTCAGGACAAATTGGACAACAACTTTCGTTGTTCAGTTTCTCCTTTTACCATTGGGAAAATAAAAAAATTGTTGCTGAAAAATCATTTTTGTGACTAAAAAGTTAAATGTTCATTTTTTCCTTCCATGTTGCTTCTGCTGCTGTGAAGCACCTGAAGGGTTAATAAACTTCTTGAATGTGGTTTTGTGCACCTTGAGGGGTGCAGTTTTTAGAATGGTGTCACTTTTGGGTATTTTCAGCCATATAGACCCCTCAAACTGACTTCAAATGTGAGGTGGTCCCTAAAAAAAATGGTTTTGTAAATTTCGTTGTAAAAATGAGAAATCGCTGGTCAAATTTTAACTCTTATAACTACCTAGCAAAAAAAAATTTTGTTTCCAAAATTGTGCTGATGTAAAGTAGACGTGTGGGAAATGTTATTTATTAACTATTTTGTGTCACATAACTCTCTGGTTTAACAGAATAAAAATTCAAAATGTGAAAATTGCGAAATTTTCAAAATTTTCGCCAAATTTCCGTTTTTATCACAAATAAACACAGAATTTATTGACCTAAATTTACCACTAACATGAAGCCCAATATGTCACGAAAAAACAATCTCAGAACCGCTAGGATCCATTGAAGCGTTCCTGAGTTATTACCTCATAAAGGGACACTGGTCAGAATTGCAAAAAACGGCAAGGTCTTTAAGGTCAAAATAGGCTGGGTCATGAAGGGGTTAACATGTCCAAATATTTCCGGTACCAGAGATATCCGTGTCCGTGTGCTCACGTGGGAAAATATTCAGAAAGTTACCCACGCCACAGAGTTCATATGAGTTCATGCCGCCAGGGGGTGCAGCTTCAGTGACGTCACCGAAGCCCCGCCCCCTGTGTGTCACTAATTCCCCAGTCACATTAGTAGCACTCCCGGTTGTAAACATAAATGATCGCAGATATGGATTACTGCGTGGGACTTGACTGTACGGTGGCCAGGTGTTTGATATTGTTGCTTTTTTATTTTGGAATTTTTTACAGGAGAACGAGGGCTTTGCTTGGATTGAGCATGCAATAAAGATGTTAAAACCTGTGTGTTTATTTCATTAACATACTTTTTTCTTAGTGTGTATGTGTTTTATTAACTCTTTCACAACTGTGGGATTAGTAATGGATAGGTGTCTTATTGATACCTCTCCATTACTAAGCCAGCTTAATGTCACCTTACAATAGACATTAACCCCTTATTACCCCATATGCCAATGCCATAGGGCAGTGGGAAGAACCAGGCAAAGCTCCAGAATTGGTGCATCTAAGGCTGCCGTCACACTAGCAGTATTTGGTCATTATTTTACATCAGTATTTGTAAGCCAAAACCAGGAGTGGAACAATTAGAGGAAAAGTATAATAGAAACATATGCACCACTTCTGCATTTATCACCCACTCCTGGTTTTGGCTTGCAAATACTGATGTAAAATACTGACCAAATACTGCTAGTGTGATGGCAGCCTAATAGATGTGCCTTTTCTGGGCAGTTGCGGGCTGCTTTTTAGGGCTGGGGGGGGGCCCATAGCAATGGCCTCTTACCAGCCTGAGAACAGCAGCCCACACGTGTGAGTTTTGCCGGGTTGGTTGGAAAATATAGGGGGGACCGCACATCGGGTTTTCTTTCATCCCTTCTCCCCTGCTCACGCTGCTTTCGGCCGAGCAGGGGAGAGCGGATGACAGCCGGCTTCAGCATCACACGCATGGCAACAGAGCTTACAGTAGCGCTGTTTCTCCCGCGGCCATCCGTGCGCACGGAGGAGAGTGTACACTGTTCTCCGTGTGCACGTGTTCGGGACATATTGCTGTACGTGCTGCCGGTAAAAAACAGACATGTCTACGTGTTTTGAACACGGACACACGGTCTGTGAAAACATGCAGACATGTGCACAGACCCATTCATTTGAATGGGTCTACGTGTGTCAGTGTCTCCGGTAAGTGAGAAAACTGTCACTACACGTACTGTAGGCACTGAAGTGTGAGACCGCCCTAACAATGTGAGGTTTTTGGTGCACATTTTGCATGTGAACATGCGTTTAACTTTTACATGTGTACCAACTCAAGTTAAACTCAATTTTTGTGTTTTTTTCTTTGTATTGTTGCATTCTGTGCAAGCCGGGGAGTGGCCTCCCTGTTTTCTGAGCTAGAGATTGTATATAAGGCTTCCCCTGTCTGGTGTTCACTGGTTGGGCCCAGTTCTTTTGTCTGCCCTTATTCACACTGAGGTCATCATTGACACATGGTAAGGTTTTAATATTAGACAGTGTAGGACTGTCCCTATCAGAGTTACCTTGACGCGGTGGGATGGCTTTTGTGCTATTTTTATAAATCAAAAAACAGTTAGTAGGTCATTGCTGACTTTAGTCTAGGCAGCTTCAGTGGAATAGTGCTGTCGAAAGCCAGATTGTAAACTGTCAAAGTGAGAGTAGGCAGAGGACAGTTCAAAATGGATTTGGTGATTTAGTATTTTTGAAACATAGAGGAAAAGTGATATGGGGCAATAGCTATGCACAAAGGATGGGTCAAGGGAGGCCTTTTTGAGGATGGGTGTGATCAAGGTATGTTTGTAGCATGAAGGGAAGACAACTGACAACAGTTGTTAGTGAAAGGTTGGAGAGAAAAGTTAGAGTTGGGAAGAAGACTGTTGTTAGATTTGGAATGAGGTGGGACGGGATTGGGTCAAGTTCACTGGTGCGAGATGTAATTTGGAAAGTAAAGAGGAAAGTTGATCTGTGATGGTGGAGAAGTTGGTTTTGGAGGAGGGAAAGTTGCGTAGTTATGAGGAGGGACTGCGGGGACTTTATTATTATTATTATTATTTACTTATAAAGCACCATTAATTCTATTTTGCTGTACATGAGAAGGGGTTACATATAAAGTTATAGATATCGTTTACAGTAAACAAATTTAGGATGACAAACTGGTACAGAGGGGAGAGGACCCTGTCCTTGCAGACTTACATTCTACAGGATAATCGGGAAGAGACAGAAGGTCAGGGGTGCAGCAGCTCCGGTGGTGGTGAAGCGGCAGCTTGGGTGGTGGTGAGGCATCAGAACGGTTATTGCAGGCTCTAAGCTTTCCTGAAGAGATGGGTTTTCTTGTTCCTTCTGAAGGATCTGAGGGTGGTGGATAATCGGACGTGTTGAGGCGTGGAATCCCAGAGGATGGGGGATATTCGGGAGAAATCTTGGAGGCGGTTGTGTGAGGAACGAATAAGTCTGGAGGAGAGAAGGAGGTCTTGTGGGGATCGAAGATTATATGAGGGAAGATATTGGGAGATTAGTTCAGAGATATAGGGAGGGGACAGGTTGTGGATGGCTTTGTAGGTCAGTGTTAGTAGTTTGAACTGGATTCGTTGGGGAATTGGGAGCCAGTGGAGAGATTTGCAGAGGGGAGGCTTTAGGCAAACGCTCTGCCTTATGTTACCAATCATCTGCTTGAAGAATGAGGCAAAGTCTTCAGCTGAGATGAGTGGAGAGGGAGGAGGAGCTGGGGGACGGAGGAGAAAATTGAAAGTAATGAATAGCTGTTTAGTGTTGTGAGACAGGGATGATATGAGAGATGAGAAGTACCGTATATACTCGAGTATAAGCTGACCCAAGTATAAGCCGAGGCACCTAATTTTACCACAAAAAGCTGGGAAAACTTATTGACTCGAATATATGCTTTGTATGCATTGTCCCCTCATCTCAATCCTTGTATGCATGGCCTCCTCATCCCTATCCTGGTCTGCATGGCTCCTCATCCCCATTTTTGTATGCATGGCTCTTCATCCCTATTCTTGTATGCATGGCTCTTCAACCCTATCATTGTATGCATGGCTCTTCATCCCTAGCCTTGTATGCATGACCTTCTCATCCCTGTCCTGGTATGCATGGCTCTTCATCCCTATCCTTGTATTCAAAGCCCCCTCATCCCTATCTTGTATGCATGGCTTCTCATCCCTATCCTTGTATGCATGGCTCCTCATCCCTATCCTAGTCTGCATATCTCCTCAACCCTATCCTTGTATACAGAGCCCCCATCCTTATCCTGGTATGATTGACCCTCATCCTTTTATGCATGGCTCCCAGCAAAAAACATATAAAAAATAAACCATTATACTTACCTTCCTGCACTCCCTCGCAGTGTCTTGTTCCAGTGCTAGCAGCTGCTTTATGTTTGTAAGCAGTGCATGGTAGGGATGTCATGTGCTGCTTACAAGCAGAGCACAGCAGCTGGAATACTCACCGCTCCCCAAGCAGGGACTATGTGCGTATGAGTATTCATTGCTATTAAATAGCACGCAGAGTGTGATCCGCAGTCATTATGCGGTCATGTGTGCCCGCTAATTAAGAGAAATTAATATTCACTTTTCTCCACTCCCAATGGAATGGAGAGAGGTGAATATTCATTTCTCTTAAGTAGCGGGCACACGTGATTGCCAGCTGCAGTAAGCCAGCCGCTGCTGCTAACACTGTGCATGCTGTTATAGAGAAATTAATATTCACTGCCAGTGCAGTGAATATTCATTTCTCTTTAGCAACGGGCACAGGCTTTAGCTGCAGCAGCTGTCTTCTGCCTCCTGTGCCCCGCTGCACCACCGCTGCTGCTCCACCTCCATGTTCTGGACTCTCACTCGAGGATAAGCCAAGGGGGGCATTTCCAGGGTAAAAAAATCCTCAGCTTATACTCGAGTATATACGGTAGGTTTGTTTTGCTGCAGTGAGTAATTGCCCATCATTTTGACATCTTCTGTTACTGGACGGGCTACTTGACACTTTTTCTTTGGCAGCCACACAGCGGTACGCCTTGTAGATGAGGGCCAGAAAGAGCATCTGCTCCAGTGGATGGTAAGCTCTGCATCAAGTGGTCTCTCCTTCTATTCCTCCATCTTAACATCACACACATTACAGTCCTCAGAAGTGGCACCCCGATTAGCCTTGTTCCCCCCCCATGTCACCACGCTCCAACAGCCGAACTGACTGTGGTGAATCTGGAGAGCTGTTTGCACATTCTATTCCATGGGCAACAGAGGTCTGCTCCAAAGAATCACAGACTCAAGAGGAGGAAGGAATCTCCACCGATGGGCAAAATGTTTCTCAGTTAGATCTGGGGCTCGACAAAAGTAGGGTCTGAGCAAATCCATACCCCGTGAACCCCAGGGGTGGAGGTGATCCTGATGAGACTCAGGTACCTGATGTGCAAGAGGACTGTAAAGTTGCAGGAAGAGAAAGAGAGTGATGTCATGTTGCTGCAATGCAGGTAGATGCAGGCTTCACTAGATGGCAGTAAAGAGGAAGCAGGTCTACACCTAAACAGAGCTGACCTACAAGGCAGCAGTGAGGCTACCACAGGTGGCAGCAGAATAGTCAAACAAGCTGGGTCAAATCCTAGACTGTAGCGCAGTACCAAAGGAATAAGTAAACTCGCAGTTAGAGACAAGCCAGGGGTTCTGTAACAGATAAGCCAAAAGACAAAGGACAGAAACAGGTCGGGAAACAAGCCAAGTCAAAACCAAGGAGTTGGCACACTAAAGGGAAACACTGAGTCAAGACGGGAACAGGGGAAAAAAGAGACACGGGTTCAGACAGCAAACGCAGCAGGACCAATCAGAGCAATCAGTCAGCTACAGCAGCACTAGGCAAAAACTATAACTGACATCGCCTACAGGAAGCCATGGCAATAAATAGCCAACCTAAACCCTGACAGAGACTGAGAAAGGTTAACTCTTGACATGACCAGACTGGGAAAAAGGGAAAACTGGTCTCAAAACCCGGTCTGGATCATGACAGGTGACTCTCACGGCAAAGAGTGGGAGAACAGAAGAGATGATGATAAGTTTGTAGATCCCATTTGGTGTGAACCCAGAAGCACGCAGCTGAGTACCTCATCACAGGAGGTGGAGGAGGAGGAGGAAGACGAGTAAGTTATGTTGCGGCTTCCCACACAGAGACTGAATGATATAACTATGACAAGCACTGCATCCTCATCCACAACTCTGGCTGTGGCTAGCAGCAGTCGTGGATCTGCAGTTTGCAGGGACAGCAAGCGTTGGCTAGCCTTGCCCTTTTTTGAGACAGCAAAGGATGACCCAACTCACGTTATCTGACAACTTTGTAAAAAACAACTGAGTAGAGGCAAGAAATGCAATAATTTGATTATTATGTGCATGAACCGGCACATGCGCGATCAACATGCATTAGTCAGGGAATCTCACTGTGCTAAAATGCGGACTAATGGGCCTCGCCAACTAATGGCCGCCCCCTCAATCGCATTTGCTGCTTCTTTCTCCTCCATCACCTTGGCAAGTGTTTTTGCACATGTCGAGGAGAGAGCCAGTCAGCTGATTCAGAAGTGGGCATGGCTGCTGATTTTGACCGATCTCAGACAACAAGCACATGACATTTTTTTAAATCAACTATATATCCCCACCTGCACCCCACTCACAGTACAGCAGTTTGTTGTGTTCACCCTACTTCACCTTCTGCCAGACCTCGATCGCACAGTTGTGGTCATGTAAAAGATTTTTTCCTACATATGGCAATTTTAAGAGCTTGAACTTCACCATCTCCAATCTAATAATAGTAATAATAATCTTTTTTTTTTATATAGTGCAAACATATTACGCAGAGATTTACAACTCAGCAGTTCATATAAAACAGGCATAAGTAACAAAGTTAGCGATAATCCAATAATTAAAGCAAAAATAACAACGACCCTGCTCATAAGAGTTTACAATCTACAATATGGTGGGGGTGACACAAAAGTACAGGTGCTTATTTACAATGATGGTACAGCTTGCTTGAAGAAATGGGTGGTAGATAAAGGCTGCATGAGTTAGTCACCAGCCAATATTTGTAGTGCTTTTGGTTGAGGTGGAGTTTGATGGTGAATTATGTTAACAAAAGAAAAATGGATTATTTATAAAAAGGACTTTGATTAAAGGGAATCTGTCACCCCAAAAATCGTATATGAGCTAAGGCCACCGGCATCAGGGGCTTATCTACAGCATTCTGTAATGCTGTAGATAAGCCCCCAATGTAACCTGAAAGGTAAGAAAAACAGGTTATATTATACTCACCCAGTCCCACTGCGGTCCGGTCCAATGGGCGTCGCGATCCAGGGCCAGCGCCTCCTATCTTCATGCGATGATGTCCTCTTCTTGTCTTCCTGCCGCGGCTCTGGCACAGGTGTTGAGGGCAGAGCAAAGTACTGCAGTGCGCAGGTGCCGGGCCTCTCTGACCTTTCCCGGTGCCTGCACACTGCAGTAATTTGCTCTGTCCTCAACAGGGCAGACAAAGTACGCATGCGCCAGAGCTGCAGAATGAATACAAGAAGAGGACGTCATCATAAGAAGATGGGAGGCCCCGTACTGGACCGCGACGCCCATCGGACCGGACTGCGATGCCCATCGGACCGGACCGCAGCTGGACCGCCCCTGGGTGAAAGGCACTGGGAAAGGTCAGAGAGGCCCGGCACCTGCGCACTGCAGTACTTTGCTCTGCCCTCAACCCGAAGCGGGACCGCCCCTGGGTGAGTATAATATAACCTGTTTTTCTTACCTTTAAGATTACATCAGGGGCTTATCTACAGCATTGCAAAATTCTGTAGATAAGCCCCTGATACCGGTGGCTTTAGCTCATTTACGATTTTTGGGGTGACAGACTTCCTTTAAGGAACGTGAGAGACTGCCCTATAAAGATATGTTGTTAGAGAGCACCTAAAACTGGGTAAGTTGTGGTTAGTCATAATTCCTTGGGGTAGAGGTGAGTTATCCAGGTAGGAGATTGAACAGAACCGGACAAAGACCAGATCAAGGGTGTGTCCGTCTTTGTGTCACAGAGGTTGAATGCTGTGAGAGGTCAAGAGAAGTAGTTTGAGATAGAAGCCGGCAGCAGAATGGGAGGAGGTGCTGTTAATGGAGATGTTGAAGTCTCCCAGGATAAGGGTTGGCAATTGTAAGGACAGACATTTTAATGAATGGTGGCTTACCATTATGGCTGTGGGCAGATGCATGCGCCTGTCTAAGATCACACCTCCTGCTGTGCTAAGCAGACGTTCCGACAGTACACTTCCCGCAGGACAAGCCAGCAAGGCATAAAGGGCAAGCTTAGGCCATGTGTTCAATTTGGAGACCCAGAAGTTAAATGTGCCAGACCCATCACTCAGTAAGGCTAAGTTCACACTTGCATACCGGGGCTTTGCGGACGGCTGCGTACTTCCTCTGTGAAGCTCCGCCCACTTCCGCTTAAGTTGCGCCTACTTCTACATGTGTCCTGCATACCTATGTTTAACATTGGGTACGCAACTTGTTGCGTCCCCGTGCGGTTAGCAGGCACGTCAAAACAACGCATCCGCATACATCCTCATATCCTGTGTACCTAATGTTAAAGATATCTACGCAGCACGCATGGAGAAGTATGCCTAAGTAGGCGGGGCTTAACAGAGGAAGTATGCAGCCCTCCGCAGAGCCCCCGAATGCTAATGTGAACCAAGCCTAAGTGGAGACGTGTGAACATTGCTCTTCAAACATGTTGTTGAAACTGTCATGCTCATGGATTTGATCCCTTGAGTTGAGGTTTTTTGGTCGGCTTCTCTTTCTGCCGAGCCACAGGAGATACATCTTTTTTCTGGGTGTTTTGGTTCATTTTCTGGTTGCAGTCTATCTAGCTTAACATAGGTGTTTTCAATTGTCCACCTATACCTTTTTTAGTGTGTAACCTATTAACCTCGAGTGTGTTGATACACAGGTATAACTTTAACACTGCCTCCGACTAAGGCCCCTTTCACATATCAGGTTTTTGCCATCAGGTACAATCCGGCGAATTTTGAAAAAAACAGATACGGCAAAAGTTGCCGCCAGATCCGTTTCTTTCTCATAGACTTGTATTAGCACCAGATTGCAACGAATGGCCTCACGTTTCATTCGTTTTTTGCCGGATCCATCAAAAATTTGTTTTCCGGCAGCCGGAGGAAGGATACAGAGGAACTTTTTTCTGTCCGGCGAAAAAACGCACAGCGACGGATCCGGTGAAAAATGGATGAAACGTGAGGTGAAATGATGCAATCTGGCTACCGATTCTGTTTTTTAAAAGAAATCATGCATTTTCCATTTCCGGATCTGTCGCATCAGTTTTTCACAATTTAAAACTGATCCGTTTTTTTTCAAAATTAGCCGGATTGTGCCTGACGGCTAAAAACTGATGTGTGAAAGGGGCCTTATACAGACTGTATCAGGTGGTGGTGCTTGATGTTGCAATGTTCTGAGTAACTCTTTCCACATTTCTGCCATGCTAACCATCTCTTCCAAGGTGGTGCCAGTGTCCCAGCTGCGTTGGTGACTTCATCTGTCTTGTGCTTCCACTGAGCCCCCTCTGTCAGGTGAGAATGCTGTCAGTAGTGCGTCTTCTAGCATGCGCTTATATTTCCACATTTTCCGATCACGCTATAGTAATGGAAGTAAGGATGGCACATTGTGCTAGTAGCGGCGTTGCAGCAGGGTGGCCACGCAGTAGTCAGCACTTGTAACAATCTGGAAAACTTGACGCTGATTCCTCAGACACAGCAGCGTATATTACCTCATGTGTGCCAGGCTGTCCAGAGGCTGTCCTCAGTGGGAGGTGTATCATTTGGATCCTCACTATCATCTACATCCTCTGTATCTCCCCAGCCATGTTCCAGGAATGTTGATGAGTTTCCACAAGTGCCACCCTGCTGTGAACATGCTTATTCCTGCACCTCCTCCTCATCCTCCAAAACTGTCCCCTGACTGGACATTTCTGTATCTAGTCACTGTTAGTACAGAAAACTATCCTCCCAGACGAGACTCACTCGTTGGTCTTAATATGGTTTTGTTCCGCAGAGCGACTCACCCGTTCGTGCTGTAGCTCCACTATTGTGTGCTGCTGCTCACGCAGTCTCTCCTGCACATGCAAGGTGGAGTTCCACCTTGAGGGTGCATTGCATATTAGGCAGACAGGCGAGCAGCAGGGCTAGAATGCAAAAATCAAGATCTCTGTGCTGTTTCTTCATATACTTGTACATTGTAAAAAAATCACCTCTATTTTTTTTTTTTCAAACCGAATAACCACAAGTGTGATAACCTGTATTGGTATTGTAGTCCACCCATTCCAATAACAACCTTGGCTGCTCTTCTCTGAACCCACTCAGCTATGTCCTTCTTACACACCAGAGCACAAAATAATACACCGTATACCAAGTGTGGCTTGACTAGTGACTTTTATAGAGGCAAAAATATGTTCTTGTCATGAATATCTATGCTTCTTTAATGCATGAAATTATTTTATTTGTCTTGGCAGCAGCTGCCTGGCATTTGTCATTAAGGTTGAGTTACCTTGCAAAGTTTAGTATCATCTGCAAATATCGAAATCTTATTCTGTATGCCCTTTAAAAGGTCATTAATATATTAAAAAGAAGAGAGATGTCACGATTCCACCGCTCAGTGTGTCTGGGACTCAGTGATAGACAGCTGTGTCATTGTCACGCACAGTCTAGGACAGACTAAGTGCAACACAAAGGGATAAGGGGAAGGGGTGACCAAACACTAGGGAAGGGGGAGTGGTGACCCCTAGACAGATCTAACATCACTCTGTCTGTCCTATCGTCCCTATATAGGTTCTGCACCTATCGCTGAGCAGGATACCTAATCCCTGCCTGACCCTGGCGATAAGCACTGCACCAGGAAGGACAGGATGTGCGCTTGTCATTCACTACCACTAAAGACAACTGGGATAGACAAACAAAACAAGGGAACACTTAGCTTGAGAAGACTCAGACAGAAACACCAGCATCCTCCAAACTCCCAAAAAGGACAATAGCCGACTGCTAGAGGCTCCAAGCCTCAACCAGGAAATGTAAATGGAATATCACCCATGCTTGTCAGCAGGAAGTATATCAACGCTCAGTTCCAGGTGTGGCCATTAGCACCGGGGGAGATGGCCACTCGTCTGCAAAGCAAACTACTGAGACCTTCTGCATACATATGCAGTGCAATGGTCTGCAGCCTCTGACACATCTGTGACAGTCATCCTATCATGTGCTGGGGTGTGCTGAGCTGTCAGCTCAATTGACCTATCTGAGACTGGAAGGTGCAGAAATTTCTCCAGGTGCTCCCTGTTCTCTGGTGTGTGTGTGTGTTTGCCTGATTCCTATGCTGTGAGTTCTGATCTACTGCTACCTGACCTTTGGACTGTGTTCTGACTTCCCATTTATAAATTGCCCCTTTGCTTATCCGCTATTTCTCTGTTATTCTGATCTTGGAGTATGACCTGACTTACGACTTCATCTTTTCCCTTAGTTTACTATGTGCTCTCTTTGTACTGACCATGGAACATCTGAATTCTCTGCCTCACAGACTAGCGTCACATTTTGACTAGCCTAATACTTTATGGATCCAGTTTGTGCACTCTGTGATCAGATGGTAAATCTGACCTAGATGGTTCAGGATCAGGCCAGGGAACACCAAAGACTAGAATCTTCACAGTTCCAGCTGCAGGGTCAGTCAGTTTTCTAGTACTATGGATGCTTCCCAAAGCTCAACATCATTGACTGTTGTAATGACTCCTGTATAGTGTTGAGCATTCCGATACCGCAAGTATCGGGTATCGGCCGATATTTGCGGTATCGGAATTCCGATACCGAATTCCGATACTTCCCGCGTATCGGATACCGGAATCGGAAGTTCCCAGAATTCAAACAGAACGCAGCAGCCAATGAGGAATGATTGGAAGTGTGGGCACATCCTGTTTAGCATGGTGGGCATGTAAGTACTGGCAAGGCTGTGATTGGCTGCTGAAATGATGTCACTCTGCACTATAAAAAACGCTGCCGCCATTTTGCGCTCACTCTGCTGTGATTTCAGTTAGGGACAGGACGCTGTGTTCTAACTGAGGGCCAGTTGAGCTAGCTAATTGCTTTATTTTCCTTTCCAAAGGCTAATTTAGCAAAATGCTGTGTGTTCTTCACTGTTCACCTTGCTCTTGCCTTGCAGCGCTGTTTTAACAGCGTTCTGCAAGGTCTCTGTGTGTGTGTGTGTGTGTGCAGCTCACTCTGTAGTCTGTGTGCAGCCATATACCCGGTTGTATTCAGCTCAGGGGGGGTTCACACTGCCTCACACAGTTGTCCTTTTTTGCTCATAGTGCAGCCTGCTGCACATTTTTTCTCAAATTTCCTATTAGTGTTTTTCCACCCGTCTCCAGCTAAATTGTGGAAAAACACTACATAGGATAACCTAGAGGGGGGTTTTTGGGCCTTGCAGCGCCGTTTACGGCTGTCTGCACGGTCTCCGTGTGAGCCCAGCTCGCCCTGTAGTCTGTGTGCAGCCATAGCCGGTTGGATTCAGCTCAGGGTTCGTTACTGGCTCATACCTTGAGAAAAATTTTCCTTTTTTTCAAATAGTGCAGCCTGTTTAAAAATTTTTAAAAAAATTCCCTATTAGTGTTTTTCCACCCGTCTCCAGCTAAATAGTGGAAAAACACAACATAGGATAACCTAGAGGGGGTTTATTGGGCCTTGCAGCGCCGTTTACGGCTGTCTGCACGGTCTCTGTATGAGCGCAGCTCGCCCTGTAGTCTGTGTGCAGCTATAGCCGGTTGGATTCAGCTCAGGGTGCGTTACTGCCTCATACCTTGAAAAACAATTTCCTTTTTTTCAAATAGTGCAGCCTGTTTAAAATTTAAAAAAAAAAATTCCTATTAGTGTCTTTCCACCCGTCTCCAGCTAAATAGTGGAAAAACACTACATAGGATAACCTAGAGGAGGGTTTTTTGGCCTTGCAGCGCCGTTTACGGCTGTCTGCATGGTCTCTGTGTGAGCGCAGCTCGCCCTGTAGTCTGTGTGCAGCTATAGCCGGTTGGATTCAGCTCAGGGTGCGTTACTGCCTCATACCTTGAAAAACAATTTCCTTTTTTTGAAATAGTGCAGCCTGTTTAAAATTAAAAAAAAAAAATTCCTATTAGTGTCTTTCCACCCGTCTCCAGCTAAATAGTGGAAAAACACTACATAGGATAACCTAGAGGAGGGTTTTTTGGCCTTGCAGCGCCGTTTACGGCTATCTGCACGGTCTCCGTGTGATTTAAACTAGCTCTGTAGCCCGATCTGCACACAAAAAAAAGTAAAGTTCACCAAACACAACTTAACACTTGTGTAGGCCACATTTGAAAAATAATAAAGTTTAGTCCACACTTTACAACATTAGTGTTTCTTACACCTGTTAGGAGGAGCATTTCAGGAATAAGCACGCTAAGGCCTTAGTACTTTTCTGCTTATCTTTATCTGTCAACCAAGATGAAGAGGGCAGGGAGTAAGGCACGTGGGCTTGGGCGCGGAGCAGGGAGAGGAGCAGGGAGAGGACGTGGTGATTCTGTGCCTGCTGCGGGCGCCAGTGACTCGTCGTCACTCAGTTTCAGCAGGGAACAGTCCTTCATGCGCAGCTTTGTCGGAGAGCGCCGTGCACCGCTGCTGCGTGAAGACCAAATTGAAGCCGTTGTCGGGTGAATGGCAGCTAACGCCTCGGCATCGACTTCAGTTAGTGCCACATCCTCTCAGGCACAGAGCACTGGAGAGCAGCCATCTGTCTCTTCACCACCTGCCAAATTGGCCAGGCAGTCAGAGAGCCCAGGACAGGAGCCGTCTCTACTTCTGTTCTCTGAATCTCTTGGCTTGGAAACAGGGGGCCAGCCAAGCAGCATTGGAGAAATGGAAGAAGAGGCAGTGTGCAGTGATGCCCAACAGCTTTTTCTCTCTGACTCTGAAGAGGCAGGTGGGCCAGTGCCTCCGGTGACCACAGCGCAGTACGCATCTGATGATGAAACTCAGGTGCCGCTTTTTGATGCGTACTGTGCTGCCGAGACTACCCAGGAGGAGCAGTTGGTGGCAGAGGGTAGTGAAGATGATGAGGTCCTTGACCCATCGTGGCGTGAGGAACAGGAAGGTGGTGGGAGCAGCTCTGAGGAAGAGCTTCCCCTTACGGGCCAAAGAGGGAGAGGGAGGGGGAAGACTGCGGAGCCTGTAGCCTCCACTTTGGCACCCGTTAGGAGCCTGTCTCTTTCCAATGCCAAAAAGGGCGCTCCCAAGACTTGCAGTGCCTGGTCCTTTTTTGACACAGTTGCAGATGACATTTGTTTTGTCAAATGCAAGCTGTGTCATCAGAAAGTAAAAAGAGGTAAAAGTGTCAGCAACCTCAATACCACAAATATGTGGAAACATGTGCGGACCAGGCACGCGGTGGAGTTACAGAAACACAGTGAAGACGTAGGCCAACCAACAGCGGCAGCTACCACCTCTTCATCTCGTGTTGCCTCTTCCTCCACTGTTGTCCAGAGACCTAGTGTAATTCCACCCACAGCACCACCTTCCCAGTCATCCTCACACTCCCAGTCTACTCTACAGCCATCGGTAGTACAGGCATGGGAGAAAAGGCGGGCATTCTCGGCCAACCACCCCCGAGCACAGGCTCTGAATGCAGGCATTGCCAAACTGTTGTCCCTGGAAATGCTCTCATTCAGGCTGGTGGAGACTGACAGCTTCCGTGACTTGATGGCATTGGCAGTCCCACAGTACAAGGTGCCCAGCCGCTTTTACTTCAGCAGGCAGGCTGTCCCTGCCCTGCACAGGCATGTTGAGGCAAACATAAAACATGCGCTACTGAACGCCGTCAGTAGCAAGGTCCACCTCACCACCGATGCGTGGACCAGTCAGCATGGACAGGGGCGATATGTTTCCCTCACTGCCCATTGGGTTAATGTTGTTGAGCCAGGTACAGATCGTGCGAGTGGCGCAGGACGTGTCCTGCCCACTCCAAGGATTGCAGGAATCCAGTCTGTACGCATTGACTCCTCCTCTTACACCAGTTCCTCAGATTCCTCTCTGCAGGATCCGTCACAGTCCACCTCCACATGGACCCGTGAACGTTTACCTATGACCGACATGAGCACAGCCGTGGCCAAACGTCAGCAGGCCGTCTTGAAACTAGTTTCATTGGGGCATCGAAGCCACACAGCGCAGGAGCTCTGGAATGCCATCAAGCAGGAGAGCGATGTGTGGTTACTGCCAGCGAATCTCCAGCCAGGCATGGTAGTGTGTGACAATGGCCGAAATCTGGTGGCAGCTTTGGCCCTTGGCAACCTCACTCACATCCCATGTCTGGCACATGTGCTCAATTTGGTTGTGCAGAGTTTTCTGAGGGACTATCCGGAACTTGATGCCCTGCTGCACAAGGTCCGCCTAGAGTGTGCTCACTTGCGGCGTTCCAGCTTGGCCAGATCCCGCATTGCTGCTCTGCAGCGCCGATTCCGCCTTCCGGAACACCGCATCATATGTGACCTACCTACCCGGTGGAATTCCACGTTACATATGTTGGAGCGGTTGTGTGAGCAGCAGCAAGCAGTTATGGAGTACCAGCTGCATCAGGCGCAAAGAAGTCGCAGTCAGCGCCGATCAGACTTCACAACCACAGAGTGGGCCACTATGAAGGACGTCTGCCAGGTTTTGCGTCCTTTTGATTATTCCACGCGGATGGCAAGTGCAGATGATGCACTAGTCAGCATGACTGTCCCCCTTATCTGCCTGCTTCAGCAAACTTTGCAAGGGTTAAGGGATGATGTTGTGGAAGAGGTGGAGGATGAGGAGTCACCTTTTCCATCAGCTTCTGGAGAGTCAGCGCCACGTGGTTCCTCACAAAGGGGTACGCAGGGGCCAATTTGTGAGGGGGATAAGGAGGAGTCAATGGAGGAGGAAGAGCTCCGTCCAGAGGAGGGAGCGACACAATTGTCCAGTGGTCAGTGTGTACAGCGAGGGTGGGGTGATGACGAGCGGGCAGAGATCATGTCTCAAGCAGGGGACAGCGTTTCTGGGCCAGTTGGCACTCTGCAGCACATGGTGGATTTCATGCTGCAGTGCCTGAGAAACGACCGCCGCATCGACCACATTCTCAACATGCCTGATTATTGGGTGTTCACCCTCCTCGATCCTCGCTACCGGGACAACGTCCAAAACCTCATCCCTGCGTTGACCCGGGAGCGTAAATTGCGGGAGTACCACGACACACTGGTGAATTCCATCATCTTCTCCTGTCCAACTGAGAGGAGTGCTGCTAGTGCTTTACAAAGCAGCTCAGTGCGTCGAGGCAGTGGGGGAGGCTCTGCCCAAAGAGGGAGCAGAAGCAGTGCCTCTGCCCAAGGCAAGCCCAGTATGGCACAACTCTGGCACACTTTTGTGTGCCCGCCCCAAATGTCTACACCATCACCGGCGGCTCCAGTCAGCAGGAGGCAACGGTTCCGTCAGATGGTGACAGACTACATGGCTTGCCCTCTTACTGTACTCCCAGACGACTCTTCCCCGTTCAAGTTTTGGGTCTCTAAGCTGGATACATGGCCAGAGCTAAGCCAGTATGCATTGGAGGTGCTGGCTTGCCCTGCGGCTAGTGTCTTATCGGAACATGTCTTTAGTGCCGCAGTTGGTGTACTAACAGACCGTCGCATGCGACTATCCTCCGATAACGTTGACCGGCTTACTTTCCTGAAAATGAACCAGGCCTGGATCTCGCAGGAATTTGCAACTCCTCTGCCTGATTAAGTAATTGGGTGTCATCCAGGTCTCCTGCTGTGTTCATCTTTCTACCACCTGAACTGCTATTCCTGGGCTCCAACACCGCCAGTTGCGGCTCAGAAGTGCAGGCTGCACAGTAAAAACATACGACCCAGTGTTATTGGGTTTCAGTAACGTCAGCTGATCCCCAGCTGTGTAGCCGGCAATGTGTCCTGCGACCACCACGCTGGCACAACAACCTAAATGTAAGGGAACCTGCCCCCCCCCCCCCCCCGTCGTTTGTTACTGAAAGAGCCATCTTGTGCAGCAGTAATGCTGCACAAGGAAAAGGTAGCTCTTTTTTTTTAGCTCCTTGCACACGCAGAACTTAACACTTATAAAATGTGTTCACTGATACCATTATACTGTCCCGGAGCTGGGACTTTCCTTCGCAATGTGACGCAGCACAGCCGTCATTCCTACCCCCTTGGTGCCATGCGCTGCCTCCTCAGCGTTGTTTTAAGCTGTCACGGAGCCTGCGCTGTTCTGTTATCCCTTGGGCATGCCTTATTTGCGCTGCCTGTCTTCTGACATAATTTGGTGTCAGGCTGGCTGCGCCTGTGCGGCCGCGCTGCCTGAGATCCCGCCTCGCTGTGTCTTCTGATTGAGTCACACTGCGGGCCTGGGATCCATGGCCATGCGCAGTGCATATCTTCCCCTCGGGCTCTCGCTCATTTCCCTCCGCCTTCTTTAGACTGTGCGCCGTCAGCTGATCCCTAATAGCATGCCACGGCCGTGACACCGCACAGTCTGAAGAAAAGGGAAGGAGGGGAGTGAGAGTCGAGGATATGCACTGTGCATGTCCATGGTTCCAAGGCCCGCAGTGGGATTACGTTGGACGAGACTGCGAGGTGGGATCTGGAGCAGCGTGGACGCACAGGCAGTAACAGCCTGACACCAAATTATGTCAGAAGACAGGCAGCGCTAATTGGGCATGGCCAAGGGCTAACAGAACAGCGCAGGCTCCGTGACAGCTTAAAACAACGCTGAGGAGGCAGCGCACGGCACCAAGGGGATAGGAATGTCAGCTGTGCTGTGTCCCATTACGAAGGAAATTCGCACCTCCGGGACGGTTTAACGGTATAAGGGGACACATTTTTAGTGTTTACTTCGGTGTTTGCAAGGAGCATAATTAAAAGAACCACCTTTTCCTTTTGCATCGTTAGTGCTGCACAAGATGGCTCTTTCAGCTACAAACGTCTTGGGGGGGGGTTAAAGGTTCCCTTTCAACTTGCTCCAATCAGGCTTCGGCCTAGACTCTGTTCCTCTGCTCCTCCTGCTGTCCCTGGGCTCTAACACCGCCAGTTGGTGCCTGGAAGTGCTGTGTGCACAGTCAACAGTCGTTCCTCTGTTATTGGGGTTCAGTAACGTCAGCTGATCCCCAGCTGTGTGTGCGGCAATACCTCCAATCTGCTCCTCCTGCTGTCCCTGGGCTCTAACACCGCCAGTTGGTGCCTGGAAGTGCTGTGTGCACAGTCAACAGTCGCTCCTCTGTTATTGGGGTTCAGTAACGTCAGCTGATCCCCAGCTGTGTGTGCGGCAATACCTCCAATCTGCTCCTCCTGCTGTCCCTGGGCTCTAACACCGCCAGTTGGTGCCTGGAAGTGCTGTGTGCACAGTCAACAGTCGCTCCTCTGTTATTGGGGTTCAGTAACATCAGCTGATCCCCAGCTGTGTGTGCGGCAATACCTCCAATCTGCTCCTCCTGCTGTCCCTGGGCTCTAACACCGCCAGTTGGTGCCTGGAAGTGCTGTGTGCACAGTCAACAGTCGCTCCTCTGTTATTGGGGTTCAGTAACGTCAGCTGATCCCCAGCTGTGTGTCCGGCAACGTGTCATGCGACCGCCACGCTGGCACAACTAAAATGTAAGGGGACCTGTCCCCCCCCCCCAGGCGTTTGTTACTGAAAGAGCCACCATGTGCAGCACTAATACTGCACAAGGGAAAGGTCGCTCTTGAAATTATGCTCCTTGCAAACGCTGAACTACACACTCATGTAATGTGTCCCCTCACACCGTCCAACCGTCCCGGAGGTGGGACTTTCCTTTGTAATGTGACGCAGCACAGCCGTCATTGCTACCCCCTTGGCACCGTGCGCTGCCTCCTTAGCGTTGTTTGATTCCGTCATGGACCCTGCGCTGTTATGTTATCCCTTGGCCATGCACAGTTTGCGCTGCCCGTCCTCTGACATCATTTGTTGTCGTCCTGGCTGCGCCTGTGCGTCCACGCTGCCCGAAATCACACCTCGCAGTGTCGTCTAATGTGATCCCACAGTGGGCCTGGTATCCATGGCCATGCGCAGTGCATATACTAGCCTCTCACTCCCCTTCTTCACGCTTCTTCAGACTAGGCGGCGTCAGCTGATCCCTAATAGCATGCCACGGCCGTGACGCCGCACAGTCTGAAGAAGCAGGAAGGAGGTGAGTGAGAGGCGATGATATGCACTGCGCATGCCCATGGATCCCCGGCCCGCAGTGGGACTACATTAGATGACACTGCAAGGTTGGATCTCGGGCAGCTTGGACGCACAGGCACTGCCAGCCTGACACCTACATGATGTCAGAAGACGGGCACCGCTAACTGTGCATGGCCAAGGGATAACATTACAGCGCGGGCTCCGTGACAGAACCAAACAACGTTGAGGAGGTGGCGCCCGGCACCAAGGGGGTTGGAATGACGGCTGTGCTGTGTCACATTACAAAGGAAAGTCCCACTTCCGGGATGGTTTGACGGTGTGAGGGGACACATTATATGAGTGTGTACTTCAGCGTTTGCAAGGAGCATAATTTTCGGAGCCACCATTTTCCATGTGCAGTATTACTGCTGTACAAGATGGCTCTTTCAGCAACAAATGCCTGGGGGGGGGGGTTAAAGGTTCCCTTTCAACTTGCTCCACTGCAGGCTTCGGCCTACACTCTGCTCCTCTTTGATTCCCTGGGTTTCAACACTGTCAGTTGCCACCTGGAAGTGTTGTCTACACAGAAAAAACACTAGCTGATGTGTCAGTGGGGTTCAGCACCGCCAGCTGTTCCCCTGCTGTGTAGTCGGCAACGTGTCCAGCACAAGCCACGCTGGCACAACAGAACAAAAGCTGCCACCAGTGCAGGCTTCGGCCTACACTCTGCTCCTCTCCTCCTCCTGCTGACCCTGGGCTCAAACACCGCTAGTTTTTGCCCGGAAGTGCTAGCTGCACAGAGAAAAACACCAGCCAATGTGTTAGTGGGGTTCAGCACCGCCAGCTGTTCCCCTGCTGTGTATCCGGCAACGTGACCTGCAAACGCCACGCAGGCACATGAACTGAAATTAAAGGGAACCTGGCCCCACCCCCCCAGGTGTTTCTATGTATAACAGCCACCTAGTACAGCAGTACTGCTGCATTTGTACAAGGTGGCTGACTTTTTCTCCTTGCCCACGTGGAACTCAACACGTACAAAATGTGTCTCATTGAGACCATTCCACAGTCCCTGAGGTGTGACTTTCCTTTCTAATGATACGCAGCACCCCCCTTGGTAGCGTTTCCCGTCTTTTGTCATCATGGTTAGCTGGCTGCGCCTGTGCATCCGCCCTGCTAGAAACAACGCCCCTCGTTGTCATATTTATTTTGTCAGCGAGGGTGTGGTTTATGGGCACGAGCAGTGCATATGTTCGCCTGTCTTAACTCATCTCCTTCCGCCTTCTTCAGACTGTGTGGCCTCCTGGCCGTGGTAGGCGATAAGGGATCAGTTGAGGCCGCCCAGTCTGAAGCAGGTGTAAGGACATGTGTGAGCGGCAAACCTATTTACTGCACAAGGCCACGAATCCCAGCCACGCAGTGTGATTTTTTGAAAACACACTGTGGGTCTGGGATTCATGTCCATCGCTAACCGCAACGGCCGACATGAAATGAGGTCAGAAGACAGGAAGCGCTCACAGCACATGGCCAAGGGATCACAATAGCGCAGACTCCTGTACAGCAAATAACAACGCTCAGGAATCTGCGCCCAGTACCTAGGTGCAAATTTTGACACCTGTGCTACGTCTCCTTAAAAAGACAAGTCACGCCTCCACAACTGTTTGACAGTATAATGGGCTAAATAGTGTACGTGTTTTATTCAGCGTGTGCAAGGAGCAAACTAAATAGAGCAACCTTTTACTTGTGCAGCATTAATGCTGCACAAGGTGTGGCTCTTGTACCTTGCAACACCTGAGGGGGGGGTTAAAGGTAACCTTTGAAATTGGTTCAACTAGGCTTCGGCCTACACTCTGCTCCTCTCCTGCTGACCCTGGGCTCAAACACCGCTAGTTTTTGCCCGGAACTGCTAGCTGCACAGAGAAAAACACCAGTCAATGTGTTAGTGGGGTTCAGCACCGCCAGCTGTTCCCCTGCTGTGTAGTCGGCATCGTGTCCAGCACAAGCCACGCTGGCACAACTGACCAAAAGCTGCCACCAGTGCAGGCTTCGGCCTACACTCTGCTCCTCTCCTCCTCCTGCTGACCCTGAGCTCAAACACCGCCAGTTTCTGCCCGGACATGCTAGCTGCACAGAGAAAAACACCCACCATTGTGTCAGTGGGGTTCAGCACCGCCAGTTGTTCCCCTGCTGTGTAGTCGGCATCGTGTCCAGCACAAGCCACGCTGGCACAACTGACCAAAAGCTGCCACCAGTGCAGGCTTCGGCCTACACTCTGCTCCTCTCCTCCTCCTGCTGACCCTGGGCTCAAACACCTCCAGTTTCTGCCCGGAAGTGCTAGCTGCACAGAGAAAAACACCAGTCAATGTGTCAGTGGGGTTCAGCAACGCCAGCTGTTCCCCTGCTGTGTAGCCGGCAACGTGTCCTGCAAACGCCACGCAGGCACATGAACTGAAATTGAAGGGAGCCTGCCCCCCACCCCCAGGTGTTTCTATGTATAACAGCCACCTTGTACAGCAGTACTGCTGCATATGTACAAGGTGGCTGACTTTTTCTCCTTGCCCACGTGGAACTCAACACGTACAAAATGTGTCTCATTAGAGACCATTCCACTGTCCCTGAGGTGTGACTTTCCTTTCTAATGACACGCAGCACCCCCATTGTTAGCGCTGCCCGTCTTCTGACATCATTGGTTGGCTGGCTGTGCCTGTGCGTCCGCCCTGCCCGACACAACGCCCCTCGTTGTCTCATATATTTTGACTGCGAGGGTGTGATTGATGGGCACGAGCAGTGCATATGTTCGCCTGTCTTAACTCATCTCCTTCCGCCTTCTTCAGACTGTGCGGCCTCATGGCCGCGGCATGCGATAAGGGATCAGATGAGGCCGCCCAGTCTGAAGCAGGTGTAAGGACATGTGTGAGCGGCGAACATATTTACTGCACAAGGCCACGAATCCCAGCACCGCAGTGTGACTTTAGGAAAAGGCACTGTGGGTCTGCGATTTATGGCCATCGTTAACCGCACCGGCCAACATGAAATGAGGTCATGAGACGGCCTGCACTAACAGGGTATTGCCAAGGGATAACACAAGAGCGCAGTTTCCTGTACTGCAAATAACAACGGTAAGGAATCTGCGCCCAGCACCTAGGTGTAAATTTGTACACCTGTGCTGCGTCTCCTTAAAAAGACAAGTCACGCCTCCACTACTGTTTGACAGTATAATGGGCTAAATAGTGTACGTGTTTTATTCAGCGTGTGCAAGGAGCAAAATTAAGAGAGCAACCTTTGACTTGTGCATCATTAATGCTGTTCAAGGTGTGGCTCTTGTACCTTGCAACACCTGAGGGGGGGTTAAAGGTTACCTTTGAAATTGGTTCAACTAGGCTTCGGCCTACACTCTGCTCCTCTCCTCCTCCTGCTGACCCTGGGCTATAACACCGCCAGTTGTAGCCTGGAAGTGCTAGCTGCACAGAGAAAAACACCAGCCAATGTGTTAGTGGGGTTCAGCACCGCCAGCTGTTCCCCTGCTGTGTAGTCGGCATCGTGTCCAGCACAAGCCACGCTGGCACAACTGACCAAAAGCTGCCACCAGTGCAGGCTTCGGCCTACACTCTGCTCCTCTCCTCCTCCTGCTGACCCTGGGCTCAAACACCTCCAGTTTCTGCCCGGAAGTGCTAGCTGCACAGAGAAAAACACCAGCCAATGTGTTAGTGGGGTTCAGCACCGCCAGCTGTTCCCCTGCTGTGTAGCCGGCAACGTGTCCTGCAAACGCCACGCAGGCACATGAACTGAAATTGAAGGGAGCCTGCCCCCCACCCCCAGGTGTTTCTATGTATAACAGCCACCTTGTACAGCAGTACTGCTGCATTTGTACAAGGTGGCTGACTTTTTCTCCTTGCCCACGTGGAACTCAACACGTACAAAATGTGTCTCATTAGAGACCATTCCACTGTCCCTGAGGTGTGACTTTCCTTTCTAATGACACGCAGCACCCCCATTGTTAGCGCTGCCCGTCTTCTGACATCATTGGTTGGCTGGCTGTGCCTGTGCGTCTGCCCTGCCCGACACAACGCCCCTCGTTGTCTCATATATTTTGACTGCGAGGGTGTGATTGATGGGCACGAGCAGTGCATATGTTCCCCTGTCTTCACTCCCCTCCTTCCGCCTTCTTCTGACTGTGCGGCCTCATGGCCGCGGCATGCGATAAGGGATCAGCTGAGGCCGCCCAGTCTGAAGCAGGTGTAAGGACATGTGTGAGCGGCGAACATATTTACTGCACAAGGCCACGAATCCCAGCACCGCAGTGTGACTTTAGGAAAAGGCACTGTGGGTCTGGGATTTATGGCCATCGTTAACCGCACCGGCCAACATGAAATGAGGTCATGAGACGGCCTGCACTAACAGGGTATTGCCAAGGGATAACACAAGAGCGCAGTTTCCTGTACTGCAAATAACAACGGTAAGGAATCTGCGCCCAGCACCTAGGTGTAAATTTGTACACCTGTGCTGCGTCTCCTTAAAAAGACAAGTCACGCCTCCACTACTGTTTGACAGTATAATGGGCTAAATAGTGTACGTGTTTTATTCAGCGTGTGCAAGGAGCAAAATTAAGAGAGCAACCTTTGACTTGTGCATCATTAATGCTGTTCAAGGTGTGGCTCTTGTACCTTGCAACACCTGAGGGGGGGTTAAAGGTTACCTTTGAAATTGGTTCAACTAGGCTTCGGCCTACACTCTGCTCCTCTCCTCCTCCTGCTGACCCTGGGCTCAAACACCGCTAGTTTTTGCCCGGAACTGCTAGCTGCACAGAGAAAAACACCAGTCAATGTGTTAGTGGGGTTCAGCACCGCCAGCTGTTCCCCTGCTGTGTAGTCGGCATCGTGTCCAGCACAAGCCACGCTGGCACAACTGACCAAAAGCTGCCACCAGTGCAGGCTTCGGCCTACACTCTGCTCCTCTCCTCCTCCTGCTGACCCTGGGCTCAAACACCGCTAGTTTTTGCCCGGAACTGCTAGCTGCACAGAGAAAAACACCAGTCAATGTGTTAGTGGGGTTCAGCACCGCCAGCTGTTCCCCTGCTGTGTAGTCGGCATCGTGTCTAGCACAAGCCACGCTGGCACAACTGACCAAAAGCTGCCACCAGTGCAGGCTTCGGCCTACACTCTGCTCCTCTCCTCCTCCTGCTGACCCTGGGCTCAAACACCTCCAGTTTCTGCCCTGAAGTGCTAGCTGCACAGAGAAAAACACCAGCCAATGTGTTAGTGGGGTTCAGCACCGCCAGCTGTTCCCCTGCTGTGTAGCCGGCAACGTGACCTGCAAACGCCACGCAGGCACATGAACTGAAATTAAAGGGAACCTGGCCCCACCCCCCCAGGTGTTTCTATGTATAACAGCCACCTTGTACAGCAGTACTGCTGCATTTGTACAAGGTGGCTGACTTTTTCTCCTTGCCCACGTGGAACTCAACACGTACAAAATGTGTCTCATTGAGACCATTCCACTGTCCCTGAGGTGTGACTTTCCTTTCTAATGATACGCAGCACCCCCCTTGGTAGCGCTTCCCGTCTTCTGACATCATTGGTTGGCTTGTTGCGCCTGTGTGTCCGCCCTGCCTGAAACAATGCTCCTCGTTGTCTTACTTATTTTGACTGCGAGGGTGTGATTGATGGGCACGAGCAGTGCATATCTTCGCCTGTCTTAACTCATCTCCTTCCGCCTTCTTCAGACTGTGCAGCCTCATGGCCGCGGCATGCGAGAAGGGATCAGCAGAGGCCGCCCAGTCTGAAGCAGGTGTAAGGACGTGTGTGAGCGGCCAAAATATTTACTGCTCAAGGCCACGAATCCCAGCACCGCAGTGTGACTTTATGAAAAGGCACTGTGGGTCTGGGATTTATGGCCATCGTTAACCGCACCGGCCAACATGAAATGAGGTCATAAGACGGGCAGCTCTAACAGGGCATTGCCAAGGGATAACACAAGAGTGCAGACTCCTGTACAGCAAATAACAACGCTCAGGAAGCTGCGCCAAGCACCAAGGCGTTATTTGGGACACCTGTGCTGCGTCTCCTTAAAAAGCCAAGTCACGCATCCACTACAGTTTGACTGTAGAATGGGCTAAATTGTGTACGTCTTTCATTCAGCGTGTGCAAGTAGACAAATTAATAGAGCAACCTTTCACTTGTGCAGCATTAATACTGCACAAGGTGTGTCTCTTGTACTTTGTAACACCTGAGGGGGGGTTAAAGGTTTCCTTTGAAATTGGTTCAACTAGGCTTCGGCCTACACTCTGCTCCTCTCCTCCTCCTCCTGCTTCACCACGGGCTCTAACATCGCTAGTTTTTGCCCGCAAGTGCTAGCTGCACAGAGAAAAACACCCGCCATTGTGTTAGTGGGGTTCAGCAACGCCAGCTGTTCCCACACTGTGTAGCCGGCAAAATGTCCTGCAAACGCAACGCTGACACAAAGCTGCCTCCAGTGCAGGCTTCGGCCTACACTCTGCTCCCCCTGCTTACCCTTTGCTCCAGCACCGCTAGTTGGGGCTCTAGGAAGACAATCTTTAATAGGCAACGCATCTGGGTTCCAGCACCGCCAGCTGGTTCTCGGCAGTGTTTTTGTCACGGGTACTCCCTCGTGCCAAGCCTGGTTTCAGCACCGTCAGCTGTTTCCTGGTTGTGTCAAGCTCACTGACACGACTATGCTTGCCCCGTCGTGGTGCGGTCGGGTTAGCCAACTCCAGGGTGCCTCCAGTTTAGGAGCTTCCTATGTGGGCTGCGTGAACTGGTAGTCAAGGCTGGTTCTGTAGTGCCAGTAGGCCCAGCTCCCCCTGTAGGACTGTTGGGGTTCGGTAACTGCGGCTGCCTCGCGGCCTAGCTGTTCTCTCCTCTCCTGTGGGCCTTCGGGTCCATCACCTGGTTCCAGCACCGTCAGCTGGTTCCAGGCCGAGCCTTTGGCTTAGGTGCCTCCTCCTGGGTATCCGAGTTCCGCCAACGTCAGGCGGTCCTTGGTAGTGCTTATAAGCGCAGGCACCTACAGCTTAGTAACCAGGTTCCAGCACCGCCAGCTGGTCCTCGGTCGTGCCATTGGCTCTTGCACACTGGGGCAACGCATCTGGGTTCCAGCACCGCCAGCTGGTTCTCGGCAGTGTTCTTGACACAGGTACTCCCTCGTGCCAAGCCTGGTTTCAGCACCGTCAGCTGTTTCCGGGTTGTGTCAAGCTCACTGAGACGCCTATGCTTGCCCCGTCGTGGTGCGGTCGGGTTAGCCAACTCCAGGGTGCCTCCAGTTTAGGAGCTTCCTATGTGGGCTGCGTGAATTGGTAGTCAAGGCTGGTTCTGTAGTGCCAGTAGGCCCAGCTCCCCCTGTAGGACTGTTGGGGTTCGGTAACTGCGGCTGCCTCGCGGCCTAGCTGTTCTCTCCTCTCCTGTGGGCCTTCGGGTCCACCACCTGGTTCCAGCACCGTCAGCTGGTTCCAGGCCGAGCCTTTGGCTTAGGTGCCTCCTCCTGGGTATCCGAGTTCCGCCAACGTCAGGCGGTCCTTGGTAGTGCTTTTAAGCGCGGGCACCTACAGCTTAGTAACCAGGTTCCAGCACCGTCAGCTGGTCCTCGGTCGTGCCATTGGCTCTTGCACACTGGGGCAACGCATCTGGGTTCCAGCACCGCCAGCTGGTTCTCGGCAGTGTTTTTGTCACAGGTACTCCCTCGTGCCAAACCTGGTTTCAGCACCGTCAGCTGTTTCCGGGTTGTGTCAAACTCGCTGAGACGCCTATGCTTGCCCCGTCGTGTTGCGGTCGGGTTAGCCAACTCCAGGGTGCCTCCAGTTTAGGAGCTTCCTATGTGGGCTCCGTGAACTGGTAGTCAAGGCTGGTTCTGTAGTGCCAGTAGGCCCAGCTCCCCCTGTAAGACTGTTGGGGTTCGGTAACTGCGGCTGCCTCGCGGCCTAGCTTTTCTCTCCTCTCCTGTGGGCCTTCAGGTCCACCACCTGGTTCCAGCACCGTCAGCTGGTTCTCGGCAGTGTCTTTTGCTCTTGTACCTTCTGCTCCCCATCCTGGTTCCAGTACCGTCAGCTGGTTCCGGGCAGAGCCTTTGGCTTAGGTGCCTCCTTCTGGGTATCCAAGTTCCACCAACGTCAGGTGGTCCTTGGTAGTGCTTTCGGGCACGGGTACCTCCTGCTTAGTAACCGGGTTCCAGTAACGTCAGCTGGTCCTCGGTAGTTCCATTGGCTCTTGGACCTTCGGCTACCCATCCGGGTTCCAGTACCGTCAGCTGGTTCTCGGCAGTGTCTTTTGCTCTTGTACCTTCTGCTCCCCATCCTGGTTCCAGTACCGTCAGCTGGTTCCGGGCAGAGCCTTTGGCTTAGGTGCCTCCTTCTGGGTATCCGAGTTCCGCCAATGTCAGGCGGTCCTTGGTAGTGCTTATTAGCACGGGTACCTCCTGCTTAGTAACCGGGTTCCAGTAACGTCAGCTGGTCCTCGGTAGTTCCATAGGCTCTTGAACCTTCGGGTAGCCATCCGAGTTCCAGTTCCATCAGCTGGTTCTTGGCATTTTCTCAGCCTTCTTGTACCTTCTGCTACATTTCCAAGTTGAAGACCCTAAAGTCGACGACCCGGAAGACCACCCCGATGACGACGACGACCCGGAAGACCACCCCGATGACGACGGCGGAGACGACGACGGCTGAGACGACGATGGCGGAGATGACGACTCTGGAGACGACGACCCTGGAGACGACGACATGGAAGACCGAGAAGCAGAAGAACAAGAGGCTGCAGAACAAAGAGCAGAAGAACATTAAGCATAAGACTTAATATCAGAGCAAAAGATATTATCTAAATTATATGCAGAAGAAGACTAAGCAGTGTATGGGGGTGAGTCCGTTCCTTCTCGTGGTGCCCCTGGATAAAGCCTGATGCTGCAGGCCAAACTGAACGCGGACAAATGTAACTTTTGTGACTGGCAGAACGGAAGGTGTAATCTTCCAACTTTTATAGATAACAACTACGGGAATGCCTGTCACAAATGAGAATATGATGAAGAAGTAGAATAGGAAGAATAATAACAGTGGAATAAAAAGAATATGTAGAATAGGAAGAATAATAATAGTTGAATAAAATGAATATGAAGAATGTAATCAAAAAAAAAAAAAAGGTAAAGGATGAAGAAGAAGATGAATAAGGTGAAGAAGAAGTTGATGTCAAAGATGCTGATGATGATGAAGATGAAAGTGTGGGAAAAGAAAAAAAAAAAAAGAAAAAAAAGAAGGGGAAGGGCGTGGAATAGTGAAACATCAATATCTGACAAAATAAAAAAAAAATTTACATAGTCAATATCTTTGTCACTCCGAACGTCTTAAAAAAAAACAAAAAACATGCTATTCTATTTGATTGGGATAAACCTCTATGACTTTAATGTCTCCGCCACCTCCCCAAATACATCCGGCATTATTCTTAGTTGTTTTCCTTCATGTAGAATGAACCTACAAGGCAAGAAAGGGTTTATTTTAATTCCGATATTTTGGTCCCATTGACTTGCATTGGGATCGGGTATCGGTATCGGCGATATCTGATATTTTTTGAATATCGGCCGATCCTATCCGATACCGATACTTTCCGATATCGGAAGGTATCGCTCAACACTACTCCTGTATATTCTGATGTGCAGTTGGTCTTCTCCGAACCAGTAGTGGCATTTCTTGACAAATTTTAGGGGGAGAAGGATCAGTATAGGGTTTTCAAGGAGAGCTGCAGTCTATTTTTTACCTTACAATCCTGGTCTTCAGGGGGTGGAAATAATCAAGTCCCTATTATGAGGGGGTCCACAGACTTGGGCATTTTCTTTGTTCTCAGTAGCTCCAAAATGGTCTTTTGTTGACTCCTTTTTTGGTGCATATGGGATAATCTGTGACAAACCTGACAGGGTCTAGGTCACAGAGGGAAATATCATGAACTTGATGCAGCCGGACCGCTCCACAGAGGATTATAGTTCTGAGTTCTGGCAATGGTCCTTTGAGTTTCTGTGGAATGATGCAGCTCTCAGGTGTCAGTTTTACAGTGGTCTTTTGAATTCTCTTTAGTATGCTTTGGTCTGCATACTCTACCCTGTTTCCTGGGGAAGGCCATAAGTCAGGCCATTTAAATGGATCATAGAATTCAGGAGTCAGGACAGATGTGATGAACGAAAGGGGGTTTCAGTCATCCTGCCAAAGTCTGTTCACTTGCCATAGAGAGAAACAATGGAGGTTGGAGCAGCCCGTTCTCAGGTCATGGAGTGGAGGCATTGGCATGATCTGGGACTCTACCTTTATTGTGGTTGTGTTGGATATTTTTTCAAAGACTGCTTGATATGTCCTCAAGCCAGCAAGCCACTGACAAGCGTCTAAGTCTGTGTGACTTTCCAGTATGTCACCCAAACTTTCAGGTACCCTTTTACTCCTCAGATTCAGTACAAATGAACATGGAACTTTGTTTTCAGAACCTGTGGTTAGATGCACTTGCTTTCATTGACTGGATCTGGTGCCAATTTATTTGAATAAAAGAATGAATGACGTGCACTCTGTTGAAAAATCAAGTGCTGGCTGAACCTGGACACAGTCCAGAAATCATGACAATCATAGAGAAACAGCCACACTCAAAATAAGTCTAGTTTGGTCTTGCAGATAGTGCTAAAGTTTATTCAAAATTCACCACAGAGTAATACAAATAGAGTGAAAATAAGGTACAAGGTTAATGAGGTATGAGGTACCTCGTACCTCATTAACCTCGTACCTTATTTTCACTCTATTTGTATTACTCTGTGGTGAATTTTGAATAAACTTTAGCACTATCTGCAAGACCAAACGAGACTTATTTTGAGTGCGGCTGTTTCTCTATTACTGCCATTTTAATTAATTCTGGACTGCTTCTTAAATTAGAATTAGGGACAGTTAAGGTACCTTCACACTGAACGATATCGCTAGCGATCCGTGACATTGCAGCGTCTTGGCTAGCGATATCGTTGAGTTTGACAGGCAGCAGCAATCTGGATCCTGCTGTGCCATCGTTGGTCGGAGCAGAAAGTCCAGAACTTTATTTCGTCGCTGGACTCCTGCAGACATCGCTGAATCGGCGTGTGTGACGCCGATTCAGTGATGTCTTCACTGGTAACCAGGGTAAACATCGGGTTACTAAGCGCAGGGCCGCGCTTAGTAACCCGATGTTTACCCTGGTTACCAGGGGACTTCGCATAGTTGGTCGCTGGAGAGCTGTCTGTGGGACAGCTCTCCAGCGACCACACAGCGACGCTGCAGCGATTGGGATCGTTGTCTAGATCGCTGCAGCGTCGCTAAATGTGACGGTACCTTTAGACTGGATAGATCTATTCAAATTATCGCCTTTCAGAGGACACCGTTAGTTCAGAACTTTTATCCAGCTGGTAACAATGGAATTCACACTTAGACTGGAAATGCTTCACAATGACTCCATCTCCTTCTATGTGTTAAATAATTTACCTGCTGTGTTGGTGTTGGGATTTCCATGGCTGTTTATCTATAATCCTGTTATTGGTTGGGGTCGGAAGTATATTGGAGTCCCTACAGTCATAAGAAATGTCTTAGTTCTGTGCAAATTTGCTCCTCCTGCTGTCGTACCTGAAAGACTTTAGATATGTGTTTTCGGAGAAAGAGGCAGAGATACTACCTCCCTATTGTTCTATAAATATTTTTCCTAATGCCAAATTGCAGAAAGCTCGCCTGTATAATTTGTGGGGACCTGAACGGCTTGCTATGAAACAATATGTAAATGAAAGTTTACGGAAGTGTAAACAAACT
Source organism: Ranitomeya imitator (assembly GCF_032444005.1). NCBI lineage: Eukaryota > Metazoa > Chordata > Amphibia > Anura > Dendrobatidae > Ranitomeya > Ranitomeya imitator. The sequence continues at coordinate 733,455,088 of NC_091284.1, read as the reverse complement.
TACGGTTAAGAACACTTTACCGCTTGCCTCATCCTCAATTTATATAATCAGCTAAATGGTTTTCTAAACTTGACCTTACAGGGACTTATAATTTGATACGTATCCGGCTCGACCATGCAGCCCATTTTTCTTCAAGTACCTCCTTATTGTACATCTTGAAACAGCCACACTGCCAGTTTTCAGAGAGTCCTGTATTTCAACTAATATTATTTGTGGGGTTTTTTTTGCATCACAAACAATTTTCCTGGCAGTTGTGGACAATATTTTTGTTGGTCTACCTGACCGTGGTTTTGTTTTTACAGAGCCCCTGATTTTCCATTTGTTAATCACAGTTTGAATGCTGCTGACTGACATTATCAATTCATCGGATATCTTTTAGTTTCTCTTTCCTGTTTTATACAGTTCAACTACCTTTTCCCGTAGATCCATTGACAATTATTTTGCTTTCCCCATGACTCACAATCCAGAAACGTCAGTGGCTGGATGAAAGATGCAAGAGTCTGTTTGGATCCCAGAAACTCAACCAGATTTGTGCACACACACTGATTACAAGCAAACATGTCCCAGGTGAGGATGTTACCTTTAGTAGCCATTCAAATCCATTTGTGTCAACATGTGTGCATGTTATCAGGCCAAAATCTCCAGGGTATGTAAACTTTTGATCAGGGTCATTTTAATGTTTTGGGTTGCCATTATGATGTAAAAAGAGAAAACACAGTATTTTGACAATAAATGGCTTCACCCAACCACTAACAATGAGTGGAGAAAAAGTTTTGGTGTTATCATTCGTATTCTCTGAAAAAAGACCAAGAAAGCAAAAATTCTGCTGGGGTATGTAAACTTTTGAACACAACTGTATGATGTTGGGAACCATGAGCTGCTCGCTGTCAAGTTAGCTTTTGAAAAATGAAGACATTGTATGGAGGGCGATATTCATCCGGTTTCTGTGGTAACAGATCATAAAAATGTACACTACTGTTCCAAAGTTTAGGGTCATTTAAAATTGTCCTTATTTTTTAAATGAAGCTAACATTAAATGATTCAAAAATACACTCTACACATTGTTAATGTGGTAAATGACTATTCTAGCTGCAAACGTCTGGTTTGTAATGCAATATCTTCATATGTGTAATGAGGCCCATTTTCAACAACCATCACTCCAGTGTTCTTATGGTACTTTGTGTTTGCTAACTGTGTAAGAAGGCTAATGGATGGTTAGAATACCCTTGAAAACCCTTGTGCAAGTATGTTAGCACAGCTGAGAACAGTTTGGCTGATTAGAGAACCTATAAACCTGACCTTCCTTTGATCTAGTTGAGAATCTGGAGCATTACATTTGTTGGTTCCATTAAACTCTAAAAATGGCCAGAAAAAAAGAACTTTCATGTGAAACTCGACAGTCTATTCTTGTTCTTAGAAATGAAGGCTATTCCATGCGAGATATTGCCAAAAAACTGAAGATTTCCTACAATGGTATGTACTACTACCTTGCGAGGAGAGCACAAACCGGCTCTAACAAGAGTAGAAAGAGAAGTGAGAGGCCCCGCTGCACAACTGAGCAACAAGACAAGTACATTAGAGTCTGTAGTTTGAGAAATCGATGCCTCACAGGTCCTCAACTGGCAGCTCCATTAAATAGTACATGTAAAACGCCAGTGTTAATGTCTACAGTGAAGAGGTGACTCCTGGATGCTGGCCTTCAGGACAGGGTGGCAAAGAAAAAGCCATATCTGAGACTGGCTAATAAAAGGACAAGATTAATATGGTCAAAAGAACACAGACATTGGACAGAGGAAGATTGGAAAAAAGTGTTATAGACAGACAAATCCAAGTTTGAGGTGTTTAGATCACCCAGAGTGCAGCAGGCAGTATATGTTTCAAAGTGCAGCAGGCAGGATTTGCTTCAGAGTGCAGCAGGCAGGATTTGCTTCAGAGTTCACCAGGCAGGATTTGCTTCAGAGTGCACTTGAAGTACAACAGGCAGGATTTGTACTTGGAGTACAACAGGCAAGATTTTTACTCTAAGTACAACAGACAGGATTTATACTTGGAGTACAGCAAGCAGGATTTGTACTTGGAGTACTACAGCCAGGATTTGTACTTGGAGTACAACAGGTAAGATTTGTACTTAGTGTACAGCAGGCAGGACTTGCACTGTTATGCGACCTTACACAACATAGACTGAAACAGGAAAAGGATGCTCAGGCACCTCCCCAGTGGAGAGGGAGCAATGTATACATAATGCCTCATAACCATCGGCTGGGGAGGAAATAGCAAGTGCACGCTCTGGCCTTTTAAGAGGGCGGGAGTGCGCATGTGCATGCCCTTAGAACATGGCTAGAGACTCAGCTGGAAGTGCTGCTGGGAGCATGCGGGCATGTGGAAGTGCAACTACAGTGCAGGTAAGTGAACTGACACACCGAAGACCCTGCCTATCAGAGCAGGGACCCGGCATGGTGCTAAAAATAGCTTCAAGTGTATCGCCGTGTCAGGCACAGCTTCTTTAGGGGAAGTACCAACCATCTAACCAAATGAGTTTAACCCCTTTAATGACCGCCGATACGCCTTTTAACGATGTAGTTAAGGGTACTCAAACCACAGTGCCGTTAATTATTTTCTCTGGGGTCTCAGCTGTCAGCTCGGATTAGAGTTTGGATTAGGGTTGGGTTTAAGATTAGGGTTAGAAGTGTGTTGTGGTTGGGGTTGTGATTATGGTTATGGTTGGGATTAGGGTTAGTGGTGTGTTGGGGTTAGGGTTATGGTTAGGGTTGGAATTAGGGTTAGGGGTGGGTTTGGGTTAGGGTTGTCATTAGGGTTATGGTTAGGGTTGGGATTAAGGTTAGGAGTGTGTTGGGGTTAGGGTTGGAGTTAGAATTAGGGGGTTTCCACTGTTTAGGTACATCAGGGGATTTCCAAACACAACATTATTATTATTAATATTTATTTATATAGCACCATTAATTCCATGGTGCTGTACATGAGAAAGGGGTTACATACAGAGTTATAGATATCGTTTACAGTAAACAAATTTACAGTGACAGACTGGTACAGAGGGGAGAGGACCCTGTCATTGCGGACTTACATTCTATGGGGCATGGCACCACCATTGATTCCAGCCAATTTTGCGTTCAAAAAGTCAAATGGTGCTTCCTCCCTTCTGAGCTCTTCCGTGTGCCCAAACAGTGGTTTACACCCACATATGTGGCATCAAGGTACTCAGGGCAAATTGGACAAAAACCTTTGAGGTTCAATTTTACCTGTTACTCTTGGGATAATAAAAAATTGCGGGCTAAAAAATAATTTTGTGGAAAAAAAAATGTTTTTTTATTTTCACGGCTCTGCGTTATAAACTTCTGTGAAGCACTTGGGCATTCAAAGTGCTCACTACACATCTAGATAAGCTCCTTGGGAGGGGTCTAGTTTCCAAAATAGGGTCACTTGTGGGGGGTTTCTACTGTTTAGGCACATAAAGGACTCTGCAAACGCAATATGGCGCCTGTAGACAATTCCATCAAAGTCTGCATATCCAAAACATCACTACTTCCCTTTTGAGCCCTGAGGTGTGCTCAAACAGCAGTTTTGTCCCACATATGGGGTATCAGTATACTCAGGACAAATTGGGCAACAACTTTGGGGTCCAATTTCTCCTGTTACCCTTAGGAAAATAAAAAATTGTGGGCTAAAAAATCATTTTTGTGCAAAAAATATGATGTTTTCTTTTCACAGCTCTACATTATAAGCTTCAGTGAAGCACTTGGGGGTTCATAGTGCTCACCACACATCTGGATAAGCTCTTTGGGGGATCTAGTTTCCAAAATGGTGTCTCTTGTGGGGGTTTTCCACTGTTTATGCACATCATGGTCTCACCGGACGCGACATGGCATCCGATCTCAATTCCAGCCATTTCTGCTTTGAAAAAGTCAAATGTCGCTCCTTCCCTTCCGAGCTCTGCCGTGCACCCAAACACTAGTTTTTCCCCACATATTGGGTATCGACGTACTCGGGACAAATTCCACAACTTTTGGGGTCTAATTTCTCCTGTTACCCTTGTGAAAATAAAAATTTGGGGGAGAAAAAATCATTTTTGTGGAAAAAATAAAAAATTTTATTTTTATGAATCTACGTTATAGACTTCAGTGAAGCACTTGGGGGTTTAAAGTGCTCACCACTAGTGTTGAGCGATACCTTCCGATATTTGAAAGTATCGGTATCGGATTGTATCGGCCGATATCCAAAAAATATCGGATATCGCCGATACCGATATCCGATACCAATACAAGTCAATGGGACACAAATATCGGAATGTATCCTGTAATGGTTCCCAGGGTCTGAATAAAAAATATTGATGTACTCACCCTCAGACGTGCCCTGGTTGTAACCGCTGCAACCGCCATGCTTCCCTTCCTAAGAATGAGCACGTGAAGGACCTTCGATGACGTCGCGGCTTGTGATTGGTCGCGTGACCGCTCATGTGACCGCTCACACGACCAATCACAAGCCGCGACGTCATCGCAGGTCCTTCACGCGCTCATTCTTAGGAAGGGAAGCATGGCGGTTGCAGCGGTTACAACCAGGGCACGTCTGAGGGTGAGTAGATCAATATTTTTTATTTTTATTCTTTATTTTACACATGATTCTTCTTCCCGATACCGATTCCCGATATCGCAAAAATATCGGAACTCGGTATCGGAATTCCGATACCGCAAATATCGGCCGATACCCGAGACTTGCGGTATCGGAATGCTCAACACTACTCACCACACATCTAGATAAGTTCCTTAAGAAGTCTAATTTCCAAAATGGTATCACTTATGGGGGGTTTCCAGTGTTTAGGCACATCAGGGGCTCTCCAAACATGGCGTCCGATCTCTATAAGTTTATTAAGGGGTCTAGTTTCCAAAATGGTGTCACTTGTGGGGTTTTCCACTGTTTAAGCACATCAGGGGCTCTCCAGAAGCAGCATGGCGTCCGATCTTAATTCCAGCCAATTCTGCATTGAAAAAGTCAAACAGCGCTCCTTCTCTTCCAATCTCTGCCGTGCGCCCAAACAGTGGTTTACCGGGTTACCCACACATATGGGGTATCAGCGTATTGAGGAGAAATAACAAAAACAAATTTTGTGGTTCATTTTCTCTTTTTACACTTGTGAAAATAAAAAAAATTGGTTCTGAAGTAAAATGTTTGTAAACAAAAGTTAAATGTTATTTTTTTCCTGATTTCAGTTCCTGTGAAGTACGTAAAGGGGTTCTTGAATGTGATTTTGAGCACCTTGAGGGGTGAAGTTTTTAGAATGCTGTCACTTTTGGGTATTTTATGTCATGTACACCCCTCAAAATGACTTCAAATGTGAGGTGGTCTCTAAAAAAAATGGTTTTGTAAATTTTGTGGTAAAAATTAGAAATCGCTGGTCAACTTTTAACCCTTATAACTTCCTAACAAAAAAAAAAATTGTTTCCAAAATTGTGCTAATTTAAAGTAGAAATGTGGGAAATTTTATTTATTATCTATTTTGTGTGACATATCTCTCTGATATAAGGGCATATATATTCAAACTTTGAAAATTGCAAAATTTAAAAAAAATGTGCCATATTTTCATTTTTTTCATAAATAAATGCAAGTAATATCGAAGAAATTTTACCACTAACATGAATTACAATATGACACGAAAAAACCTTCTCAAAATCAGCAGGATTCGTTAAAGCACTCCAGAGTTACAACCTCATAAAGTGACAGTGGTCAGAATTGTAAAAAATGGCCTGGTTATTAAGCTGTAAATTGTCTCCGTCACTAAGGGGTTAAAATACCTGATCAATCACTTGAGATTCCATAGCGGTGTCAGCTGACGGAGGCGGAAGTTGCTGTGTCGGTGATGCGCTAGAGTAGAGCGGGGCTCTTCCCAGACCCCAAGATTGCACATGCACAGTGACCTGTCGCAAGCTGGAAGCATTGGAAACTCACATATAGTTGGAAGAGAATGAAAATGATGAAGTATGTCTATAGCGCATGCGCAGCTTCAGGGAGAATTTTGACATAGATGGGAGTTAGACCCGGGCATGAAGAATTGCAAGGACTTGTAATGACCTGTAGAGGGGGCAGAACTCATGACCAGTGTGCATATGATTCTGTGAACCCGCACCTGAAAAAGTTTGCATTGTCACAGTTTGCAATTTTTATCCATTGCTGCTTGTTTCTGGAAAACACCATGGAGTCAAAATTGTCACAACACCTGTTGATAAATTCCCAAATGGATATAATCTCCAAAATGGGGTCATTTGAGGAGGAATTCTGCTCTTCTAGCAATTAGGGGCTCTGTATACGGAGTCCACAAACTGTTCTAGGAAAATCAGGAGGCAAATAGCGCTCCGTTCCTCCTGAGTCTCTCTGTATGGCTAAGTAGTACTGTACAGCCACTTATGGGGTATTGCCACAGTCAGTACAAATTGTGGAACAAATGATGCTGCTATATTTACCCACTTCTTGTGTGAAAATGTATAATCTGGGTCTAAAACAACATTTTGTTGGTAAAAATGCAGTTATTTTTTCTTCACAGTCCAAAAGTATAAAATTCTGTGACACACCCATGGTGTCAATATGATCACTACACCCCCAGATGAACCAGTTGAAAGGTGTAGTTTGTAAAATGGGGTCACTTAAGGTGGTTCTGCTGTTCTGGCAACTCAGGGGCTCTCCCAGTGTGTCATGGCACCCCCAAACCATAACAGTAAAATCTGCTCTATAGTATGGCGCTCCTTCCCTACTGTGCTTTGCACTGTGCCTGAAAAATGTTTCCTGATTACATGTAGAGTATTGGCACACTCAGGAAAAAGTGGACCTCAGTTTGTTGTAAACTAATTTTCTATTGGCCTTTAGAAAAAATAAAAACTTGGGGCAAAAACAACATTTTAGTCATACAAATGTAATTTATTCTTTCTTCACTGCTCAATGGTATACAATTCTGTGAGGCACATGTGGTGTCAATATGATCACTGCACCCCTAGATGAATTCATCGGGGGGGGGTGTAGTTTGTAAAATGAATTCACATGTGGGGGGTTTCCATTGTTCTGGCACATCAGGGGCTCTGCCTATGTGACATGGCACCCTCAAACCATTCCAGCAAAATCTGAAGTCCATTGTGGTGCCTCTTCCCTTCTGAGTTTTGCATTTTATCTCAAAATTAGTATTCTCCTACATATGGGGTATCAGCATACTCAGAAGAAATTGCACAACAAATTGTATGGTGCAATTTATCCTTATGAAAATGCAGAATTCCTGGCTAAAATTACGTTTTTGTGGGGAATATGTGATTTTTTTTGTATTTTCACGGCTGAACATTAAAAACTTCTGTGAAGCACATGGGGGTTCAAGGTCATTATTATTATTTTTTATTATTATTTATTAATATAGCACCATTAATTCCATGGTGCTGTACATGTGAAAAGGGGTTACATACAGGGTTCTAGATATTGTTAACAGTAAACAAATTTACAATGACAGACTGGTACAGAGGGGAGATGATCCTGTCCTTGCGGACTTATGTTCCTCGGTCATCAATACACATCTAAATACATTCCTTTAGGGGTCTAGTTTCCAAAATTCATTCATTTGTGGGGAGTTTCCACTGTTTAGGCACATCAGGGGCAATCCAAACGGGACATGGCTTCCGATAATGATTCCACAAAATTTTACATTCAAAAAGTCAAATGACGCTCCTTCCCTTTCGAGCTCTGCCATCCGTCCAAACAGTAGTTTTCACTCTCATGTGGAGTATTGGCATGCTGAGGAGAAACTTTACTAATCACTGTATGGTGAAATTTCTTCTGTTACCCTTATGAAAAAACAAAATTTAGGACTAAAAAACTATTTTGTGGGAAAAATGCGATTTTTGTTATTTTTATGGCTCAACATTATATACTTCGGTGAAGCACCCGAGGGTTTAATGTAGTTTACACACATCTAGATAAGTTCCCTGAGGTTTCTAGTTTCCAAAATGGTGTCGTTTCTGGGGGATTGCCACTGTTTAGGCACATCAGTGGCTCTCCAAACGCAACCTGGCATCCGCTAATTATTCCAGCAGTTTGTGCATTCAAAAAGTCAAATGGTGCTCCTTCCCTTCCAAACCCAAACAGTGGTCATCCCCATATATGAAGTATTGGCGTGCTGAGGAGAAATTGTAAAACTAATTTTTTCCTGTTACCCTTGTAAAAAAAAATTAAAAAAAATTGTATCTAAAGTATTTTTTGTGAAAAAAGTTAAATGTTCTTTTTTTTCCACATTTCAAAAATTCATGTGAAGCACCTGAAGCGTTAACTTTTTGAATGTGGTTCAGATCAGCTTGAGGGGCGCAGTTTTCAGAGTGTCAATTTGTGGTATTTTTTTTAACATAGACCCCTCAAAGATACTTCAAATGTGAAATGGTCCCTAAAAAAAATGGTGTGAATTTTGTTGGAAAAAAATTTCCTAAGAAAAAAATTGATTTCAAATATTGTGCTGATGTAAAGTAGATAAGTGGTAAATATTATTTATTAACTATTTTGTGTGCCACATCTCTCTGATTTAAGGATATATGATTTCAAAGTTCAAATTGCAACATTTTTCAAATGTTTGCCAAATTTCAGTTTTTTTTCACAAATAAGGCTGGTTTCACACTTGCGTTGTGATCTGCAGCGTTTGTACCGCATATAAACGCATGCGTTTTTTTTTCTATATTTAACATTAAAAACGCATGCTTTTTTTTGTACGCGTTTGGCCGCGTTTAATGACACATGCGTTTTTTTTGCTGCATGCGTTCTATTGCAGAAATGCTACATGAAGTAATTTTAAGAGGCTTTTTTTGATGCATGGAAACGCATGCGTTCGTTTGCGTTTGATTTGCATAAAAAAAATACATTGGTGTCTATGGAAATGCATGCGTTTTTACGTACCTGCGTTTGGTTGCGTTTTTGAACGCATGCGTTTCAATTAAGATAACCATGTCTAGACACTGATAAGCCACTCCCTACCATCAAGGTGATAAAAGGGAGGTTGGGGACAGTTTCAGGACACATCTCATCAGACTCTCAAGAAGACAAGACACTGGCTGGCCGCATTTTGGAGGACAAGACCCAGATCAATGTGAGTATATCCTAGCCAAAGCCTTTATTTTCTATTTTTTGGCTCTACATGTCCTAATTTCTACATTTATTTATTTCTACATGCATCAGAATGTCTTCTGCGGAGTCTTCATCTGATGAGGAATATCAGCCACGTCAGTCGGAAGTGGAGCATGTCAGTAAAGTGAGTATTTGCCTCTTCAGTTTGGTAAGTATTCACTGTCACATCGACACATGTGACAATTTGATTTTTCCTTTTTTTTAGAGCACTTCTACTGAGGCACAGACCGGGCAGGAGCAGCGGAGTCAAGCTCCGGTGGGAAGACGGCAGCGGGTATGTATACAAGGCTGACTGTCCTCATTGTAATATTCTTGAATCTTCCTTTCTTTACACTCGTATTTCTTTAAATTTTTCTTCTGGAAGCCTTTTGTATGTTGACTTTCGTATTCATGCCATTTCTCATCATCTGTTCTCTTTCTTTTCCTTATGTGATGGAGCAAACTTTAATGATTTTCTTTTATTTTTAGGTTTCACAACGGAACGATGACCTTATTGACAACGACCTCCTAATAACACTGGTCCAGGAGCGAGTTCCGTTGTGGGACAGCCGGGATCCACTGCATTTGATGAACAGCACGCTCTGCCGTTTATGGAATGAAGCGGCCCAAGCGTTGTGGGATGGCTGGGACAACGCCCCGCCATGGGTCCGTAGTGCATTTGGTAAGTATTGCACTGCAGTGTGAAGCAGCAGAGACCTTGGCCGGGCTCTCTTGACTGTGTGTGATGAAAGAAACTCTCCGGAATTTCTCTCATCACACACAGTTGTCTTTGCACGGCAAAAAGTCCATTTCCTGACCATAATGTTTTTTTTTTTTTTAACAGTGGACAAAGTAAAAACACGTTGGCGTTCCATGAAGGACCGCTTCAACAAGGACGTGCGCCAAGAGAGTCGTGCTGCCAGTGGTTCAGGAGCAAGGATCAGACTTTACAAGTATCATCGCGTGCTGTAATTTTTAAGACCGGTCCTTGTCCAGAGAACGTAAGTTTTTGTCACATGCTTTCGGTTGTATTGTATTGACATAATCTGTATTTTAAAATTCCACAGGATTTAGCGTCTGGTTATTTTTAGGTATTAATTTTCTGTTTCCTTTTTTTCACAGCACACACAGCACGACTGTCTGCCCAGGTTCTGGAGCGGTCCCTCATCCGGCAGCCACGGACCCGTCCCAGCCATCCAGCAGCGCAGCAGCAGGTGGGCCTTCCACACTAACTGGAGACCAGGGAGCTGGCCCATCATGTCTTCCCCTTTCGCAGTCCTCTTCCACTGCCCCATTTTTTGGGGGCTCATCCCGGCAGAGACAGAGGGCTTCGGACAGGTCACTCATGTCCGAGTTTTTGCACTTGAGCTCGGTTTTACACGAAGCAATCAAGGCTTTAGGTGACCGAATGGACGTTTCTCATAACTTCTTGAACGCCCGTATCCAGGAGGTCACCAAAAGCCTTGATCAAGTGAAAGCCGACCTCCAGAAGTCAGCTCATCTTTTTTTTAACCAAATTGAGCAGGGCATGTCGGAACACCTTACCCCTAATCTCCAGCTCAGTGTGATGCAGGCCTGCAATGCTGCTTTTGTGCAGGTTATGCAGCAGAGTCGGTATTTACAGCACACAGTGGCGGCATATCCAACTGTGCCGTCACTGTCACAATTAACCTCAATGCCGACCTCTGCTGCATTCCACTGCACGGCCACCCCAATTCCTTCCACAGGCGGACTCCACTAAAGCACCAACACCATGATGAGTGCAGTTGGACATCCCACTGCCACCACCGTGACAACCGCTGTTCCGGCTTGGACCTCTTCCACTGACACCACGATGCAGCAGGACCCTGGCTTGGCTTTTCGGACCGGCCCCACCACGATGCCACAGGACCCTGCCATGACTTTCAGGACCGCCCCCACCACGATGCAGCAGGACCCTGGCGTGGCTTTTCGGACCGGCCCCACCACGATGGCGCATGACCCTGCCATGGCTTTTCAGACCGGCCCCACCACGATGCCGCAGGACCCTGCCATGGCTTTCAGGACCGCCCCACCACGATGCAGCAGGACCCTGGCAGGGCTTTATGTACCCCCCCCCCCCACGACGCAGCAGGACTCTGGCATGGCCGATTGCTCAACAAGCGCTATGGACTGTGAGACAGTGCAGCCGGACCCTGATGGTTCACCCGCCATCACGCTACAGCATATGAGCCCACCAAGACGTCCCCCTACCAGGCAAAACCAAACAAAACTCAGAAAAAACAAAACAAAAAACTCTTAGTATTCCTCCCCCTTCACCTACCGATGTGTCTGTATTGTCTGTTTTGTCTCACCCTTCCAGTGCGTCTCAAGCCTCTCATGTGTCAAGCCCCATCCTTGAACTTCCAGACCCTTCTAGTTTCATTGCCCCTTCTCCTGCCACCTCTGCGTCGTCCACGGTTAGCCAGGCCTCATTTCTTCACACCCCCCGTTTACATCACTATACCCCAAGCCGATGCAGTAAAAAATAAATTTTTGCAGTTGCTTGTTAACAAAATAAAAAAAAGTTTGATTTGCCACAATTATGTTTGGTTTATTGTGTCTATCACCGCCGGCAACACACACCGTGTGCCATGAAACGTCGCCACACACTTACTATTTGGGCCACATCATATCTCCAGTAGTTAAAAATAAAAAGACGACGTGTGGTGAGGGAGCTCCTGCCATCTTCCAGCTATAAATAGCATAATATCACCCTGCATCACTGGGTTCCACAGTCAGCATGGGGCCCAGGAAACCTAGAAACACACAGCAACCAGTGGTGGACCAGCCAGCGCAGCGGACAGCTCTGGACACCTTCCTGGGCCTTGAACAGGTCCAGGGAGGTACTCAGGCACCATCTTTACAGAGGCAGGTCGGTGAGGAGGGGGTTTCCCGGCATGACACTCTGCATCAGGACAGCATTCAGGAGGCAGATGGCTGCGGGGAGGAGGAGGAGATCTCTCCCCTCCTGCAGGACATCTTTAATAACATTCTGGGTGCACCTTCAACCAATATAACTAAGTTGGACAGAGCACATAGGGCGCTACAGCCTAAGAACATGTCTACTCAACCCCGAGATATTATATGCTGTGTTCACGACTTTACTACTAAAGAATTGATCATGTCCAAAGCCAGGACCCGGAACCAGATCCCCTCATTTCGGGGAACAGAGGTTCAGCTCTTTCCAGATCTCTCCCGTATTACCCTGCAGAAGCAGAGACACCTCAGGCCCCTGTTGTTAATACTCCAGGAACACCAAATTAAATATAGATGGGGGTTCCCATTTGCCCTGACAGCCAGGAAGGATGGAAAGTCTGCGTCTCTGCGCACCCCTGCTGATGTGACATCCTTCTGTACAACCCTAGAGATCCCAGCGGTTGACATTCTGCCATGGGTCCTGCATGTCCCTGGGGCTCCCCCTCCGCCGGTGTGGATCAAGATGGGGAGAGGAAGGCGCGGGGCGCGTGGGGGAGGTGGGGGGAGGGGTGGCTGTGCCCCGACTTCCCCCCGTGCCCGTTGACTTGACTCTTAGTTTAGGCTTGTTTAGAACGGGCTGCGTACTCTCTTTTTCCCTAAGTCCCCCTTTCTGATTGGCCCCTCTGCTTTTTGGCCTGCGACGCTGGAAATGGGACATCCAAACCCTGCCGAGGGATGGATACAGTGCTGCCCCTGTGTGTCTGGAGCCGCATCATTTACTGAAACAATTGAAGCAGGTCACCCGGGAAGGCGGGTGGCGGGGGCTCCACCAGGGCCACTTCAGTTGCTTCTCAGTTGCCCCTTTCTTCACGTTGGAGGGGCGGCTGGCTGGTGATGGACTGGCTCTCTCGGATTCGGAGACTTCCACCTATCCTAGGGCTTCCCTGGGATTGATATTGAGACCTACTATTTCTACCACTCTGGCCCTCCGAGCCAAGAGTGGGTTTCCTCAGGGGATCCCTCTCCGGATTAAACCCCGGGTATTGTTCTCAATTGTTCTTCTATGTTTTTTCACTTTTTGGATATGTAATTTACTAACTGAGTGTCTATGTCTTCCCTTTTCCCTGCTGTTTTTATCCTACCCAACCATCCAAATTTCGTTTTCACCCTCGGTTCGATCCTTGACAGCCTTCATCTGGTGGACCAGCCGCGCTGAGATAACCTCTATGTTAACCTACACCTTCAAAGGTAACGGTCCCGACACCTGCACTACATTCCACTCAATACAACTAAGATGACACGTATTGTATCTATTAACGTGCGGGGTCTTAATTCTCCCCGCAAGAGGAAATTGCTGTTACAGGAGCTGCGCTCCACTAGGGCAGATGTGGCCTTTATCCAAGAGACCCACTTTGACTCTACAGGCTCATTTAAGTTTGCCGCCCACTTATTTCCCCAACAATACCTAGCAATCACGAATTCTAAAAAAGGGGGGGTTGCAATCCTGATTGCAAAAAACTGCCCCATACAAGTCACTGGAAATCACTCTGACCCTAAGGGACATTACGTGATCCTAGAGGCACAGGTGGGGGGCTCTCCTCATATTCTCGCTAACATTTATGCCCCGAATGAGGGACAGATTCGCTTTTTGAGGGGGGTATTCTCACTAGTGGGGGGGCTTCCCCGCGGTGCAACGATAGTGGGTGGGGATTTCAATCTTCCATTCTCTGAAACATTTGACAGGCTCTCTCTCGGGGGGTTGCCGCCCTCTGACTCTGTAAAGAAGCTGTCTTTGGGCTTCTAGAGGATTATAAGATCTGAGGCTCTCTTTGACGCATGGAGGGTGGCACACCCTGGAGAGAGGGCCTTCACCTTCTTTTCGCACCCACACCGGACCCATACCAGGATCGATTACTTCTTTGTAAACTCTGCTATTCTTAAGAGGCTGGGGGGGGGGGTGGAACTGGGCTCCATTACTTGGTCAGATCATGCTCCTGTGATCATGGAACTTGAGGGAACCCACTCACGACCTAGATTTAGTAACATAGTAACATAGTAACATAGTTAGTAAGGCCGAAAAAAGACATTTGTCCATCCAGTTCAGCCTATATTCCATCATAATAAATCCCCAGATCTACGTCCTTCTACAGAACCTAATAATTGTATGATACAATATTGTTCTGCTCCAGGAAGACATCCAGGCCTCTCTTGAACCCCTCGACTGAGTTCGCCATCACTACCTCCTCAGGCAAGCAATTCCAGATTCTCACTGCCCTAACAGTAAAGAATCCTCTTCTATGTTGGTGGAAAAACCTTCTCTCCTCCAGACGCAAAGAATGCCCCCTTGTGCCCGTCACCTTCCTTGGTATAAACAGATCCTCAGCGAGATATTTGTATTGTCCCCTTATGTACTTATACATGGTTATTAGATCGCCCCTCAGTCGTCTTTTTTCTAGACTAAATAATCCTAATTTCGCTAATCTATCTGGGTATTGTAGTTCTCCCACCCCCTTTATTAATTTTGTTGCCCTCCTTTGTACTCTCTCTAGTTCCATTATATCCTTCCTGAGCACCGGTGCCCAAAACTGGACACAGTACTCCATGTGCGGTCTAACTAGGGATTTGTACAGAGGCAGTATAATGCTCTCATCATGTGTATCCAGACCTCTTTTAATGCACCCCATGATCCTGTTTGCCTTGGCAGCTGCTGCCTGGCACTGGCTGCTCCAGGTAAGTTTATCATTAACTAGGATACCCAAGTCCTTCTCCCTGTCAGATTTACCCAGTGGTTTCCCATTCAGTATGTAATGGTGATATTGATTCCTTCTTCCCATGTGTATAACCTTACATTTATCATTGTTAAACCTCATCTGCCACCTTTCAGCCCAAGTTTCCTTTGGCCACTGGCGCTTAAATGAATCTCTACTCAAGGACCCGGAAGTTAGGGCCTCACTGCATAAGCAACTGGAGGAATTCTTCCAGCTCAATACGGGCTCGGTCTCCTCCCTGGGAGTTCTGTGGGAAGCACATAAGGCGGTGATGAGGGGCCATTGTATTAGGGAGGGCGCCAGGGCCAAGAGATCCGCAGGGGTCCAGAGGGCACATTTGACTTCACAATTAAAGCTTCATGAGAGGAAACTCGCTGAATCTCCCTCTCTGGCCGCTTTGAAAGAGGTGGTCAGACTAAGGGAAAAATTAAAAGATCTGGCGGTGGCGGGGGCGGAGAAGCTGCTAACTTTCTCTAGACAGAAATTCTATGAAAGGGGCAATAAGGCACATACACTCCTGGCACGCCAGCTGAAGGAACGCTCCGCGGCTTCATGTCCTCAGGCCTTACGGGACGCTGCAGGGGTGACGCACTATCACCCTGATGCCATAGCTGACATTTTTTATAATTTCTACAAAAAACTGTACAATCTCGGTCCCCCATCGGCTGATGGTTCCCAGGGTTCAGGGGCTATTGGAGACTATCTTGCTACCTTAGATCTCCCCTCACTACCTAGTGAGGCGATTGAATCTTTAAATAGCGCAGTATCCCCGAAGAGGTAGAGGAGGTTTTGGAGTCCCTACCCATGGGAAAATCACCTGGCCCTGATGGTCTGACGTATTTTTACTATAAGACATTTGCCAAAACACTTCTTCCTCACATGACCTCGGTATTTAACTCCTTCTTGCAAGGCGACCCAATCCCGTCCACAATGCTACATTCCCACCTCATCCTCCTTCCAAAGCCGCCTAGGGACCCCTTGGACTGTGCAAACTATAGGCCAATAGCCCTTTTGAATTCAGATTTGAAGGTGTTCACCAAGCTGCTGGCCTCCAGACTTAATAAATGGCTACCCTCGATTATTCATAAAGACCAAGTGGGCTTTATTCCATGCCGTCAAGGGGGTGATAACACTAGGAGGGTTGTCGACTTGGTGGATATCTCGAACCGAAAGAAATTGCAAACACTAGTACTGAGTCTCGACGCCGAGAAGGCTTTCGATCGCCTTTCCTGGCCATTCCTTTTTAGTACGATGCGGGTCTTTGGCATTTCTGGGGGATTTTTGTCCGCGCTGAGATCCCTATATAACCACCCTACAGCGGCCATAAAACTTCCTCTCTGTACATCTAAACCATTCACTATATCGAATGGCACCAGGCAGGGGTGCCCTTTGTCGCCTCTTCTGTTTGCCCTTTGCATAGAGCCCCTGGCAGCGTCCATACGACGGGACCCCAATATCTCTGGGGTGATGGTTGGGAGTAAATCTTTTAAGATCGCACTATTTGCGGATGATGTTCTATTGACGCTTACTAATCTCCACGTGTCCCTTCCGAACCTCATGAGGGCTTTGAGGAGATACGGGGACCTATCTGGATATAAAATCAATTCCAGCAAAACGGAGGCTATGCCGCTGAACATCCCCCCTGAGGTATGGGACCATCTACGCCTGAATTTTAAATTCAGGTGGAAACAGGATGCTGTGAAATATTTGGGGGTGAATATTACGTCCTCATACGAGACCCTCTACAAACTAAATTTCCCCTCCATCTTTAAAGAATCAAAAGCCCGCCTAACTTAATGGCAATCACTTCCTCTCTCGTGGATGGGTCCGATAGCGGCGGTAAAAATGAGTCTTTTACCCAGATTGATCTACGCCTTTGAGACCCTCCCAGTTGGAGTTCCGGTCTCGGAACTGAAGTCCCTTCAGGCGGCTATTATTTGGTTCATATGGCAACAAAAGCGCCATAGAGTGGCTAAGGAGGTTCTCACAGCTCATAAGACCAGGGGAGGGCTTTCTGTGCCAAATATTCTTAAATACTACTGGGCTACACACCTGAGGAGAATCCCCTGCTGGACGTCCCTATGGGCCTACAGCAGGTGGAATGAAATAGAGAAATTATGGCTTGCCCCAATACACCCTAACTCTCTTTTATGGTCGCCAGCACAATGTAAGTCCTTTCCACCCCTTCTAGGCCCCATGCAGTCCACTCGTGACATTTGGAACACCTGCACACGGAGATTCGCCCTCATGTCACCTTGTTCCCCCCTGGTGTCCTTCATCTATCATCCACAGCTCCCAGGCAGTTTAGAATCTCCTATGGTTCACCCTTGGCTTAAAGCAGGCCTATTTAGATTTGCGGACATTATGGACGGGGAGACCATGGAGATTCACTCCTTTGATTATCTTAAGCAACATTTCTCGATTTCCAACAGGGAATTCTTTCAATACCTACAAATCAGAGATTTTGCTAACTCCCTATATGGTAAAGCGGGAGCTTCTATCCCCACGGATTTCGAGAAAATTTGCAGGAGAGGTGTGAACACCAGGGGTCTGATTTCAGAAATTTACAACATTTTATCGGATCCACAGGATGGGTCTGGTGAATCTTTTCTATATATCCGCAAGTGGGAGGCCGCCTTGGAGCGGCGTATTTCTCCCCAAGAGTGGTGTGTCATTTGGAGGAATGCCGCAAAATCATCAGTGTGTACTCTCTATAGAGAAAATATCTATAAGATACTAATGCACTGGTATCACACACTAGAGTTTCTGCATGGACTGAATCCCTCTATCCCTCCCTCCTGTTGGAGATGTGGGGGAAGCACTGGGTCTCTTGTCCACATATTTTGGTCATGCCCAAAAATTGTGCCCTTTTGGGGTCAGGTTAAGTCCCTCATAGATAAGGTATTGCATGCAGACATAGAACTAAACCCGCTAGTGCTTCTCCTGGGTCACGGGGCGCCGGGTATGGGCAAACTTTCCAATAGATTATTGCAACATATCCTTACGGCAGCCAGATGCCTGATTGCGCGTCTTTGGAGACAGCCGAGTCCCCCTTCGCTTCAGATCCTCCTTGGACGGATCATGGATGTCAGAAGGATGGAACACCTTACAGCCTTACTAAATGACTCGGTGGTGCGCTTCCAGGCTATATGGTCCCCGTGGGATTATTATGCAGCGGGATCCGACCTATAGTGCGACTGAGTTCGGATTTGATTAATCGATTTAACTGAGGTTTTTCCCTTTTTTTTTTTTTTCCCCCTCTCTCTTTCCTCCCTTCCCTCTACCCCTTATTGTCTTGTCTTTGTCATTTACGTCTTTGTAGAATTAAGGTCATTGATGGCCTTATATCGTCTATATTGTTTATATCGTTTACTGTTCATGCATTCTATACAGAAAATAAATGCTTGTAAGACCCTGTTTTGTTCTAAAATGTTTAATAAAATAAAAATTTTATGGTCAAAAAATAAAAAGACTGCAGCTTTGTGTGTCTTTAGTAAACAGATATAAGGTGGGCCAAAAAATATAACATGTGTTAGGAGTCGAGTTTCCTCTGCTGCACAGGAGAAATCTTGATCCGGGTCTGCTGCGGTCTCCCATTCTGCATCGGCCGCAGTGGGGTCTGCTCAGCGGAGGCGTCGCTCCCAGCGTCTTGCTGGGACTGATTCTGTGCAGAGGGTTACTACTGCCTTTTCTGGCTCTCCTGTTGTACCCTGCACTGATCTGCGGCGAGCAGGCTTCTCTGGGACTAAGTCCTTATTTTCACACACTGAGCATGCCCAGGGCAAGATCTCCCGTTGGAGATCGAGGGTCACATGCTCAGGTACTGCAGCACATTCCATTGGTCCTCCAGGAAGGTCCTGAAAGGGCAAAACTTCGGTAGCAGCTTCCTGTGCTGCAACTATATAAACTGCGCATGACCGCACGGCCATGCGCTAGTATTGTCTTGTAAATATGTGTGTGTGTTGTGAGTGAAAGTCGCTCTTTAAATAACCCTCCCTATTGGATGACTGTTCGCGGAAGGTGTATGTTTGCTATCTAGCGCCCGACTTATCCAACAGCACGTAACACACATTACAGCTACCAGTTGCTGTGTCCGCCAGTACGGCGCCGTGCGCTTGCTCTGCGCTTTCCTGACCCAAGCCTGGGTGGTTAGTGGCGTCCGTCAGTGCGGCACCGCACGCACTCTTGTGCCTTTATATTATTATTTATGTTCCTCTGACACCCCAGTTGCGGTGTCGAGCGCATGGGGTCTTCTGAACTCAAATCCTCAGTCTTGGGTTTGAGATTAGTGGCTCCTTGCTTGCGCTCTATGTGTGGTACCGCGGTCCTGTGACGCAACAGGGTCTCTTCCTTCACACAGGGTGAAGTTAACCCATGTGTGTATTCTTATAGTACCGCCATATAGTCCGTCTTTACTAGCAGCAGGGTTTTTACCTGCACGGTGGACCTCGGACTGCGAACGCACCTAGTTCCATTTCATCTTGTACTTGGTGCGTTCCGCCAGTCCTTAACATAATACTAGCGCCAAGGTCTGGCTAGTAAATGGCGAACTTTCAGCAATCTTTGCGGTGTATCCAGCAGCTGGAGGGTAGGTTGGCGGCTCTCGAGAGCTCAACTTCAGCTGTGGATGCTACCGCAGTTGCTGTACAGGCTGCTAGCGTGGCTGCAGCAACCTTGTCCACTGCCACCCCTGTTCCGACATTATCTCGCCTCCCGCTGCCAGAAAAATTTTCTGGAGATTGCAAAACTTGTAGGGGATTCGTGAGTCAGTGCTCTATCCATCTCGAGCTTCTGGCTGCACGTTTTCCTACCGAGCGGGCTAAGGTGGGATTTATTGTGTCTCTCTTGTCGGACAGGGCGTTGGAGTGGGCTACGCCGCTGTGGGAGCGAGGTGATCATGTGGTGCAGAGTGCTCCGTTGTTCCTGAGCACTCTGAAAAAGGTCTTTTTAGGACCTCAAGTCACCCATAACACAGCGCTCCAACTACTGGCATTAACTCAGGGTGAGTCCTTGGTCAGCCATTTTTCCGTCCGCTTCCATACATTAGCTTCCGAGCTGGAGTGGTCGGATAAAGCCCTTATCCCCATATTTTGGAGGGGCCTGGCTGATCACGTTAAGGATGCTCTGGCCACTAGGGAGATTCCTGCCACACTGGAGGAATTAATAACTGTCTCTACTCGTATTGATCTCTGTTTTAACGAGCGGAGGTTAGAGCGAGCCCAGTGTAGGCAGAGGTTTCGGCTGGCTCCCACCTTCGCCAAACCTTTGGAATCTCCAGTCCAGGCATCCGAGTCACATGAGGCCTTAGAGGTGACACGAGCGGGATCCAAATCTCAGTCCGCCCGTGCACATAAGGTCCGTCATGTTTGCCAGCAGTCAGGACATCTTGCCTCCAAGGGTCCTCAGCGGTCGGGGAAACGTCAGCGTCTAGTGGCAGTTGGAGGAGGTACACTAGACACGGCAACATTTGCCTCAAAATTGTCCTTCAAGGGGACAATTACCATAGGCCCATCCACTCTTATGGTCGAGCTATGCGTGGATTCGGGGGCGGAGGGTAACTTTATGTCTTCCGCTTTTGCCCAGCGTCACGCAATACCCTTGGTGATGCTCGCCAAGCCAGTAACCGTTCGAGTGGTAAATGGGTCAAGACTACCCTCACAGATTACCCACCAAACCATCCCTTTCACGCTTTCTGTGTCTCCATCACATCAGGAGATAATCTCCCTATTAGTCATTCCTGAGGGAATTGATGAGGTCCTGTTGGGGATACCATGGCTTCGCTACCATTCTCCTCATATTGAGTGGTCCTCAGGGAGAATTTTGGGATGGAGTAAATCCTGCGAGGGTAGATGTCAGAGGGAGTGCGTTCAGGTTGCTACTACACAGGTACCCGCAGATCTTTCCTCTCTCCCCAAGCACTATTGGCCCTATGCTGACGTGTTCTCCAAAAGAGCTGCGGAGACCCTTCCACCTCACCGCCCCTATGACTGTCCTATTGACCTCTTGCCTGGTGCTGAGCCTCCCCGGGGTCGAGTCTATCCGTCATCTCTCCCGGAGACGGAGGCAATGTCTCAGTACATCCAAGAAAATCTGGCAAGAGGATTCATTAGGAAGTCAGTATCACCGGCAGGGGCTGGGTTCTTCTTCGTACAGAAGAAGACTGGAGACTTACGTCCATGCATAGACTACAGGGGTCTTAACGCCATCACCGTTAAGAACAAGTACCCTTTACCCCTGATATCTGAGCTGTTTGATAGGCTATGGGGAGCGAGGGTATTTACAAAGTTAGATCTGCGGGGTGCTTACAACCTGATTCGCATCCGTGAGGGGGATGAATGGAAGACGGCTTTTAACACCAGGGATGGGCACTATGAATATCTGGTGATGCCCTTCGGGCTCTGTAATGCCCCAGCCATTTTCCAAGACTTTGTGAACGACATCTTCCGGGATATGCTCACCACCTCGGTTGTAGTCTATCTGGATGATATTCTCATCTTTTCTCCAGATATTGACTCCCATCGGAGAGATGTTCGCAAAGTCTTCGACCTCTTATGGGCAAACTCCCTCTACGCCAAGTTGGAGAAGTGTGTGTTTGAGCAGGAGTCCTTGCCCTTCCTTGGTTATATCATCTCTGCCCAGGGATTGGCTATGGATCCTGCCAAGCTACAGGCTGTAATGGACTGGCAGGAACCCCATTCTCTTAAAGCGGTGCAGCGCTTTATGGGGTTCATTAATTACTATCGCCAGTTCATTCCACACTTCTCAACTTTGGTAGCTCCCTTGGTTGCCCTCACCAAAAAGGGAGCAAATCCCAAGTTGTGGTCAGAGGAGGTCCCCAAAGCCTTTCTCTTGATCAAGTCTCATTTCGCTAGCGCTCCCATCCTACATCGCCCTGATGTTGATAAACCATTTTTCTTGGAGGTGGATGCCTCATCTGTTGGTGCTGGAGCAGTCCTTTTCCAAAAGGATGCTCAAGGTCGGAATCATCCTTGCTTCTTCTTCTCCAAGACCTTCACACCAGCGGAGAGGAATTATTCCATCGGGGACAGGGAGTTGCTAGCCATGAAGTTGGCTTTTTCAGAGTGGAGACATCTCTTGGAGGGAGCTCACTTTCCCTTCCAAGTCTTCACTGACCACAAGAACTTGGTATATCTACAAACGGCCCAGCGGCTGAATTCTTGCCAGGCTAGATGGTCCCTGTTCTTCTCCCGGTTCCATTTTACTCTCCATTTTCTCTCCGGGGAGAAGAACGTTCGTGCCGACGCTCTCTCCCGCTCCGTAGTGTCATCTGAGGAGGAGGACGAGGAGCCTCGGCTTATTGTCCCTTCTGAGAGCCTGAGAACTGTAGCTCCGGTTTCGCTAGAGTCTGTGCCCCTGGGCAAGACTTTTGTGCCAGCTAACTTACGACCGGGGGTTCTCTCTTGGGCTCACTCCTCCAGAGTGGGTGGGCATTTTGGGACCAAGAGGACATCTGAGCTTTTGGCGAGAACATACTGGTGGCCGCATATGGCCCGAGATGTCAGGGACTATATTCAGGCATGTGTTTCTTGCGCCCAGAATCGGTCTCCTCGGCAACGGCCTGCTGGGTTGCTTTACCCTCTACCGGTGGCAGACAGGCCCTGGGAGATGGTCGGGATGGACTTTGTGGTGGGCTTACCCAAGTCGCGTGGCTGCTCCATTATTTGGGTTGTCACTGACCATTTCTCTAAGATGGTACATTTGGTGCCGCTTCCTCGGTTACCTTCAGCACGGGCCTTGGCGGTGTTGTTCATTAAGTACGTTTTCCGATTGCATGGTATGCCTGATAAGATTGTCAGCGATCGGGGTCCCCAGTTCGCGTCTCGGTTTTGGAGAGAGCTCTGCCTTTTACTCAGCATAGAGTTAAACCTCTTCTCTGTATACCATCCCGAGACAAATAGGTTGGTGGAGAGAACCAACCAGACTCTGGTGACATATTTGCATCATTTCGTCTCTGCTAGGCAGGACGACTGGGCATCTTTGCTACCTTGGGCGGAATTTGCCTTGAACAACGCCGTAGCCGATTCCACTGGTCATACTCCTTTTCTCCTTAATTACGGCCAGCATCCGCGTGTCCCTGTGCCCATGCTCGTGTCATCCACCGATTCTAGGGTGGCAGACTGGGCGGTGGAGGCACGTGACATCTTGGACCGCACACAGGATGCCATCCGGGCCTCCAAGGAGAGAATGAGGGTTTCGGCTGATACACACCGGCGCCCCGCTCCGGTCTTTGCTCCTGGCGACTTAGTGTGGCTCTCCGCCCGTAACATCAGGCTGCGAGTTGAGTCCACTAAGTTTGCTCCTCGCTAGATTGGCCCATTTAAGGTTCTGGAACAGGTCAACCTTGTGGTCTACCGTTTGGCTATTCCTCCACGCCTTGGTATCACCGATACTTTTCACGTTTCCCTCTTAAAGCCCGTTCATTTGTCCCGGTTTTCTGAGTCATCTGCTGGGACATCGGGTTCATCCACGGATGAGTTTGAGGTGAATGCTATTGTGGGGTGCAAGGTGGTACGTGGCAAGAAATTTTATCTGGTGGACTGGAAGGGTCACAGGCCAGAGGATAGAACCTGGGAGCCTGTGGAGCACATTCGGGCTCTGCTGCTTATTGCAGCTTTTGAGCGTAGTGAGGCTCAAGGAGGGGGGGGGGCCCTAGGAGGGGGGGTAATGTTAGGAGTCGAGTTTCCTCTGCTGCACAGGAGGAATCTCGATCCGGGTCTGCTGCGGTCTCCCATTCTGCATCGGCCGCAGTGGGGTCTGCTCAGCGGAGGCGTCGCTCCCAGCGTCTTGCTGGGACTGATTCTGTGCAGAGGGTTACTGCTGCCTTTTCTGGCTCTCCTGTTGTACCCTGCACTGATCTGCGGCGAGCAGGCTTCTCTGGGACTAAGTCCTTATTTTCACACACTGAGCATGCCCAGGGCAAGATCTCCCGTTGGAGATCGAGGGTCACATGCTCAGGTACTGCAGCACATTCCATTGGTCCTCCAGGAAGGTCCTGAAAGGGCAAAACTTCGGTAGCAGCTTCCTGTGCTGCAACTATATAAACTGCGCATGACCGCACGGCCATGCGCTAGTATTGTCTTGTAAATATGTGTGTGTGTTGTGAGTGAAAGTCGCTCTTTAAATAACCCTCCCTATTGGATGACTGTTCGCCGAAGGTGTATGTTTGCTATCTAGCGCCCGACTTATCCAACAGCACGTAACACACATTACAGCTACCAGTTGCTGTGTCCGCCAGTACGGCGCCGTGTGCTTGCTCTGCGCTTTCCTGACCCAAGCCTGGGTGGTTAGTGGCGTCCGTCAGTGCGGCACCGCACGCACTCTTGTGCCTTTATATTATTATTTATGTTCCTCTGACACCCCAGTTGCGGTGTCGAGCGCATGGGGTCTTCTGAACTCAAATCCTCAGTCTTGGGTTTGAGATTAGTGGCTCCTTGCTTGCGCTCTATGTGTGGTACCGCGGTCCTGTGACGCAACAGGGTCGCTTCCTTCACACAGGGTGAAGTTAACCCATGTGTGTATTCTTATAGTACCGCCATATAGTCCGTCTTTACTAGCAGCAGGGTTTTTACCTGCACGGTGGACCTCGGACTGCGAACGCACCTAGTTCCATTTCATCTTGTACTTGGTGCGTTCCGCCAATCCTTAACAACATGTGTCTCCATATTCTCTTTTTGTCTATGCCTAGTGTGCCAGTATGAAGAGAAAATGGTGGAAATACAGTGCAGTCCTCTACTGAACAGGTCAGGTGTCAAAAACTCATTAGTTATGAAACCTGACCTGTTGAGTAGATAACTGACTTGTGCGTAATCTATTACACACAAATTGAGGGCACAATGTTTGTCATACGCTACATATCTATGCTCACCTGCCCATGTGACAGAAATAGTGAATTCATGAGCCTGTATATGTTTATCATGAATTCATTATTTCTGACACCTGACTTGATGAGTATAGATAGCGTGACAGTGATTGTCTCTTCAGTTTGTGTCCAATGGATAAATGATAAGACAATCATGACGCAATGACGTCAACAAGCTTACCAATAAAGCAACA
Organism: Ranitomeya imitator; assembly: GCF_032444005.1. Taxonomy (NCBI): domain Eukaryota; kingdom Metazoa; phylum Chordata; class Amphibia; order Anura; family Dendrobatidae; genus Ranitomeya; species Ranitomeya imitator. The sequence continues at coordinate 733,430,180 of NC_091284.1, read as the reverse complement.
TGGCTGCCATTATTAGCAGTACGTGGCCAGTCTGTTATAACAGTATTTGTAAACCAAAACAAGGAGTTGAAAAATTATAGGTAAATTATGATAACATAATAACTAGCACCTCTGCTTGTATCGCCCACACCTGGTTTTGGATTACAAAAAATGATATTAAATACCGATCAAATACTGCCAGGTTTTGTACAACCTTGGATTAGAGAGGAAAAAGATAGGAGACACGGTCAACACAACCAACACTAAAGTTTAGTAATATTTTGTTATATATAATAATAATCTTTATTTTTATATAGCGCTAACATATTCCGCAGCGCTTTACAGTTTGCACACGTAATATGAAATATTATTTTCATTGTAGAAAATTACTGGTACAGATAAAGATCCAACAGGACATTTACACAACATTGTCCTGCCATGACACCTGTCCAATATCTGTATCAAAAAAGGCAGCAAGTTGGTCCCTCATGAGACCAACGGCTGCAGTTGACTGCAGTGGGTGATGCTGGAAATCAAGCAGTGGGTGTGCAAATGGTTCATCCAGTTCAATGTTGGGTCGCTCCTTAGTAATTATGTAATTGTGGAGAACCACACAGGCTTTGACCACCTCGGCAACTGTTTCCACTTTTAGATTTATGGCTGATGCAAGAATGCACCATTTAGCGACCAGAATGCCAAAGGTACACTCTACTGTTCTTCGGGCCCTGGTCAGTCTGTAGTTGAAGATCCTTCTAGTGTGGTCCAAGTCCCGACTGGAAAATGGCTTCAGTAGATTTTCACACATCTGGAAGGCCTCATCCCCAACCATAACAAATGGCAGCGGCGGACCTTGAGTGTTGGGGAGAGGCTGTGGAGAGGGAAAATTGAAATTGTTGCCATACACACGCCGGCCCATATCCGAGCTCTTGAAAGTCTGGGAATCATTGCCACGGCCAAAAGCTCCAATGTCCACGGCAATGAAGCGACAGTCCGCATCAGCTATTGCCATGAGCACTACAGAAAAATATTTTTTGTAGTTGAAAAACTCCGATCCAATTCTGGCAGGTTTGATAATGCGGGTGTGCTTTCCATCCACGGCTCCTAAACAGTTAGGGAAATCACACACATTCCAGAATTTTTCTGCAATTTCACGCCACATGTCCGCGGTGGGTAGGGGTATAAACTCATCACGGAGTACATTCCACAAAGCCCGACAGGTGTCCACAACGATTCCGGACAGGGTGGATATTCCAAGCCGGTATTGAAAGTGGAGGGATGATAAACTCTCTCCTGTGGCAAGAAATCTAGAAGAAAAACACAAACAAAAAAACAACATTACAATCTATTTTTATGGTGTGGTTACAAAAAAAAAGAGGAAAATACACAAAAAATACATGTCAGAATAAAAATTTGGACTGTCATTGGTTTAGATTTTGAACGTACCTTAATGTCACCAGCAGACGTTCCTCGGGTGGAATCGCTCTACGGAGCTGGGTGTCCTGTCGCCATATGGCTCCTTGGACACGAGACAGCAAATCCCGGAACGATTCTTACGACATTCTCGTGTACTCCTGGAATTTCTCCGGGTTGACATTCAGCTCGGCATAGAGCGTGTGATAGGCTCCACGGCTCTCACGCACTTCCATAATGGGGTGCCTCCAAAAACGCCTACGTTGTCTCCTTCTCCATCTTTCGCAATTTCGGTCTTGCTCCCAAGCAAAAGCACAGGCAAGAAACAGCTTGAAGCTGAAATCCAGGTTGAAATAAAAGCTCTCCATGCGAAGATCCATCATGACACAGGATACATGAAAACACAAAAAAGCAGAGTAAAACCAAAAACACTCTGTTGCAAAAAAATCACAGTGGACAGCAAGTGCTGGTAAAAAGATGGAAAAAACAGGGTATTTGGTTGATACGTTTTTTGCAAAAAATGTATATTAAGCCGCTCTACCAAACGTCAAGGTATACCCATATCAGAGCAGTCCTAGCTAATGTATGTAATCCCTATCTGATGTATTTAAAACCTGGTCATATGTACAATACCTGTATGAGCAGGATTCAGAAAAGGAATGTCCATGTGGACACGCTGGACAGAACGGCTCCTGTGCGCACAGCTCAAAAAAAGAGGGGTGGAGGCCTCCCCAGTCTTGTGGACACAAGAAAACAATAATGTAAAACCAGAACACATGAGCTGCGCGCACAGTGAACAAGCCCGTAGAGACATGTTCACACCACCAAGAGACTTGAAAACACAAAAAAGCAGAGTAAAACCAAAAACACTCTGTTGCAAAAAAATCACAGTGGACAGCAAGTGCTGGTAAAAAGATGGAAAAAACAGGGTATTTGGTTGATACGTTTTTTGCAAAAAATGTATATTAAGCCGCTCTACCAAACGTCCAGGTATACCCATATCAGAGCAGTCCTAGCTAATGTATGTAATCCCTATCTGATGTATTTAAAACCTGGTCATATGTACAATACCTGTATGAGCAGGATTTAGAAAAGGAATGTCCATGTGGACACGCTGGTGGTGTGAACATGTCTCTACGGGCTTGTTCACTGTGCGCACAGCTCATGTGTTCTGGTTTGACACAGGATACAGTAGCAAGCTGTTAAAATTTCAGTAGCCCTAGGGTCTATATATAGAGATCCCATCATATACGCCCTCGCTAGTCCCATTGGTGGTGTCTGGTTATCTTGATTTTTCTCTCGTGAAATTTCTCTTCTTGCGCACCAAAAACGCAAACGCAGGAAAAAACGCATGTAAACGCGTACAAATTCTGCGTCTTTTTGGCCGCATGCATTAACGCATGCGTCTCAAAAACGCTGCATTTGTACGCGTTTACCTGCGTTTTTTCCTGCACTTGCAGATGCGTTCAAAACGCAAGTGTGAAACCAGCCTAAATGCAAGTTATGACAAAGAAATGTTATCCCTACCATGATGTACAATGTGTCTTGAAAAAACATATCTCAGAATCACTGGGATTCCTTAAAGCATTCCAGAGTTATAACCTCATAAACTGACAGTGGTCAGAATTATAAACATTGGCCTGGTCATTAAGTGCAAACCACCTTGGGGGGTAAAGGAGTTAATAACCTTCTTGATAGCAGCTATGGTGTATAAGTGCCTGTATTTTTGCCCGTGGGGCTCGTACTCGATAGTGAATAAATCAAAATATTTAAAAAAAAAATTTGATTCCATTTTTTCTCCTTTGCATATAACTACGGTAACATGTTTATTCATCCTGTGATTTTCAGATTGTCATAATCCCTTGACTTTTCAACTTGATGTTGCAATTTCAATGTTAATGGGTGCATTTGTAGTATATAGTGTAGTTATATATTTTTGGTTCAAGTAGAATTCTTCATTTTCTAAAGAAAACAATTTAAATGTATAGCACTTTTAATGAAAAAGCAATCCAATATTTGTTTCTAATCTTTCTTTGCGTCTTGTAAAAAGGCAATTGTTACTTCCTCAACAATAGCTCTTTGCTCCAAAACTGGTTGAACGTGACTCTCGTAATCCAGGAAATGATTATAAAGACTGTTTTCATTGGAAACACTTCTAGGTTTAAGGGTACAAGAATAGGGCATATACCCAAAAAGTATACATTCATTTTCATATTTGAGAACCAGATTGGAAGAGAAGAACAATTGGCTTTTTAAAATCTTTGTTGACACAGTTTCATCCAAGTACTTTTGTTTCCTGAAATTTTCCAGCTATGTAATATTTCAGCCATCATTTCAAGACCTAGCTGTCACTGCTCTGGTTTGAGTTAAAGGGAACACGTCAGGTCTAATAACTAAAATAGATATTCACTTGCATATATAGAGTTAATCTGCAAGTTAATAGACTTATAGAGGTACCCAGCTGCTGTATTGAAAGTGCGACACCTGGAAAAAAATGTACTTAATTTCTCTCGGGTGCTGCAGCTTTAAAGTATTGCAGACATGCTCAGAGCAAGTACAGTCACAGCTCAGAGGACTGAGAGCCGTGTCTGTAGGCACAATCTGGAATGACTGGCAGCCAGCTATACAGTGCCTCATTGCAGAAACGACTGTCAATCAGTAGCAGAGCATACAGTACCTACCTTCGCCACTCTAGGTGCTGTGGGCGGTGACTGTAATTGCTCCGGGCATGCATGCATGACTGAAAGCTGGTGGCACCTGCGAAAAAGGAAGTTCATTTTTTCCTGAGTGTCTAACTCTCAGCACAGCGGCTGGAAACCTTAATAACAATATTATCCTGAAGATTAACCCTATATCTGCAGGTTAATAGTGTTACTGGACATGACACATATCCTTTAAAGTCAACGCTAAAGCCTTAAAGTCACACACACACACACACACACACACGGGAATACATATTCACTGCTTACCCATTCTGGTGTTAAGTCTGCAGTTAGACCGTATGTTCTCTCATAAGAGAAGAGGGCTTGATAAAGCGGTGTTCCAGCCAGTGAAACGCACGTCAGGGTCCACATTCTATTGCGGGTCACCACCATTTGGTTTTCACTACCCTGGTAAGCCATTCCTTATTTGTTGTTAGATACTATATCATGCATTTGACTTTCATGGTTGGTAATTAACTTGTTTTGGCCTCTAGTGGACGTGCTGTTATGCACTGGCATTTTATCTTTTGTTACTATGGAAAGGTGACCCTTACCTATTGTGTACTGTCCTGGGTGTTCTTATTTATTGTGATATCGTGACTATTTGCTATTTTGATATTTAATAAAATGTTATATTTTGCAACTTTAGCACTTGATACTCTTTTTTTTCTCCAATATGTTTATGTATTATAGAGAAGGTGCAGTTTTTGAGGGGGTTGTCCTAGCTACCAATGGTGCTTCACCCCCTTTAGTATTCTGAAACTGGTTTGGTTATCATATGGTCATGTGATAATAGGAATTCGCCTCGGAACCTATCCTGATCTGTAATCTAAACTATAATTGCTACGTGGCACCCCAGGAGTTCAGGTACCACAGTGGTGCTGCCTTCATCTCGAGGAAAGTAATGCAATGCCTGGAGACAGGAGGGATCCCTTTGGCAGGTAATCTTACATGCAGCCCTTTCTGACTCCAGTCCCGAAGGGGGAGCTCTAAACCCAGTTTAAGGGGAGCTTCCCTATTTACATCCTGGTCTGGAGAAGGAGTTAGACAGTCTGGTGCAGACAAGAGACAGGGAAGGAGCAGAGGAGTGATCAGGAGCTAGAGGAGGGCTGCGATTGGTTCTCCTCTAAGACAGAGCAGAAACTGGGCACCAGGAGCCCGAGGTCATAGGGAACTACAGGTCCCATGGCAGAACCGGAGGGCAAGAAGCTAACAGTGAATTGTCCACATAACACCTGAGGAAAAGCAGCAGTTAGAGCCCAGAGTCACCGTGTGCAGAGACCTCAAGGGAACGGCTCAAGTTGCCTACCGTGCAGGTACTGTCCCAGGACAGGAGAGAAAGGGTACCTTGTCAGACAACCACAGGTAGCAAGGGACCAGAAACCAGCGCAAAGTGGAAGGCTCCCAAACTGACCTGTCAAAGGGATTCCCACTTGGTTTTGGGCTGCCTGGACTCCGTCAACACCTGTTACAGGTACCCTGGACTGAAGCTGACTACAGCATCAGTAAACCAGGTAAAGACTGCAACCCTGTGTCCTCCATTTATTTTCCGGCATTCACCATTCCTGCCAAACAAACCAGGAGCCCTGGGGTCCCCGCTTCACCTGTGGGAAGCAACACTATCTTTGCTGCAGTAACATCGCTCCAGAGGACCCCTTTAAGCAGCGTCAGTCCCCTCTGACAAGATCCACAGGTTGTGTCATGAATACAAACTTTATTACAACTCCCTTAAAAGACCTTCCCCTTTTACTGGAGTGCCCAGGGCTACGGACCGGGTTTCTGCCACTGTGACCACGCCTTTAATTGCGACCGGACCCTGTACCAAGTACCCCAGGCTCTAGCGGGTGACATAACTTTGGCATCACTAACAGGATTTCGTGCCCTGGCATCGCCAGGTACTGTGTGCCAGAGACTGTGACAATTGGCCTGTAATCCATCATTGCCATGCTGCATGGAGCATGAGGGGAAGAAGAAGGCATACCTTCGTGGGCAGAGCCGGCAAAAGAGTGTGAAGAGGAAGCGGATGCTGTGCTGACAGGAGAGCTGCAAGTGAGGATGCCGTGCAGGAGAGCCGCAAGTGAGGGTGCCGGAGGCCCAGGAAGGAGGACCGGGAGAAGCACCTGACCGCACACAGGAGGAACCTCTGCAGACTCCGGAGGAGAGATGTCAAACATCTGCAAGGTTAGCACGGGGAAAGGGACATGTCCGACACAGGAGGAGAACTGGCGACAGATGCAGCAGCAGGCCCCATGATGCCACCAGGCCCTGCAGTGCACGAAGCTCCTGCAAAATGGCCAGACCCCACTGCAGTAATAGCTCCTAAAATGCCGCTATCCATGCCCTATATACCAGGAGCCAGGGCCGCCATCAGGGCATGACGGCCGTGACTGGCGTATGGGGCCCGGTGAGCAGAGGGGGCCCGCATCGGGCCCCCTCTCATCTGCTCACCGGGCCCCTACCGGCAGCCGCAGGCTAACCGGGCCCTTAGCGCCGACGCTGCAGCTGTTTAAAGCTATTGACGTGCGGGCGCGGGCCCGCACGTCAATAGTTAACAGCCGCGGCGCCGCCAGCCAATCTGAGGCTGGCAGGCGCTGACGTCAGCCGCAGCGTGCGTGCATGTCACCGGCGTCTGACATCATTGTCAGTCGCCGGCGAGTGCATGCACGCTGCAGCTGCATGGAGACTTCGCCCGCCGCAGGAGCGCGGCAGGTAAGAAGAACTTCTTTTTTTTTTTTTTAGAGCGGCGATCCGGGGGCCCAAGGAAGAACGCTGGACAGAGATGGGGCAGAGTGCTGGGAAGAGATGGGGCAGAGTGCTGGGAAGAGATGGGGCAGAGTGCTGGACAGAGATGGGGCAGAGTGCTGGACAGAGATGGGGCAGAGTGCTGGACAGAGATGGGGCAGAGTGCTGGACAGAGATGGGGCAGAGTGCTGGACAGAGATGGGGCAGAGTGCTGGACAGAGATGGGGCAGAGTGCTGGACACAGGGGCAAAACGCTGGACAGAGATGGGGCAGAGTGCTGGGAAGAGATGGGGCAGAGTGCTGGGAAGAGATGGGGCAGAGTGCTGGACAGAGATGGGGCAGAGTGCTGGACAGAGATGGGGCAGAGTGCTAGACAGAGATGGGGCAGAGTGCAGGGAAGAGATGGGGCAGAGTGCTGGGAAGAAATGGGGCAAAGTGCTGGGAAGAGATGGGGCAGAGTGCTGGGCAGAGTGCTGGACAGAGATGGGGCAGAGTGCTGGACAGAGATGGGGCAGAGTGCTGGACAGAGATGGGGCAGAGCGCTGGACAGAGATGGGGCAGAGCGCTGGACACAGATGGGGCAGGATTGGACACAGATGGGGCAGAGTGCTGAACACAGATGGGGCAGAGTGCTGGACACAGATGGGGCAGGATTGGAAACAGATGGGGCAGAGTGCTGGACACAGATGGGGCAGAGTGCTGGACACAGATGGGGCAGGATTGGAAACAGATGGGGCAGAATGGAGACAGATGGGGCAGGATTGGAGACAGATGGGGCAGGATGGATACGATGGGGCAGGATGGGGAGATCATATGGGGCAGAATGGATACTCATGAGGGCAGGATGGGAGAACATATGGCTGGAGCCTGCAATGAGACACACGGGGGCTAGGATGGCGAATATTACCATAGGGGCTAATTAAGGGATATTATTATTGCAGTGATGTATTTATTTTATTTTTTGAGTATACTGTTTTAAATGGGGGGAGGTCCTGTTACTGTGGAGAGTGATACTATGTCACCTTCTTTATGTGGTGTAATGTAGAGGCTGTGAAAATTAAGTAATGTATTCTGCAAGTGGAACTCGAGATAACTGTGTTATTTCCTGCAGAGACGAGTCCTGGCTGGAAGAAATGATGGCGGTCTGTGCTGGATGAAAGATGAAGGACTTCACCTAGAGACGTCACTGGTGAGTCAGTGTTAACTATACACTGACACTATACACTGTATACTATATACAGAGCTCCTGTGTATAATGTCACCGGTGATCACTGTATTACCTGTACACAGACACTGCTTACTAATTACAGATCTCCTGTGTATAATGGCACTGATGGTGATAGTATTGTGGTTGTTTTTTTTTTTATTACTGATCAGTATTGTAGTATTCAGTCACTATGTGGTGGTAATATGCGGTCTGGTCATGGTGTTGTGGTATTTGTTCCTTGTATTTTATATTATTCGATCACTGTGGTGGTAATATGTCATCTGGTCATAGTGTTGTGGTATTTGTTCCTTGTATGTAGTATTATAGGTCATTTTAAAAATTGAAAAATAAATAAAAATATACCTAAATTGTATTGCATATTTTAACAAATATTTAGTAGGTTACAGTACAGTAGGGCCCGGCCAAAAGTGTCTACCGTGTTCTGGTGGCGGCTTAAAAAATCTTTTGGCCAAAACAAAAGCTGCCGGCTATATGTGTGATCTGGTGATGGGAACTGTTAATGTGTGATAGGTGAGAAGTGGAGATTTTCCAAGAGATAGCGGTGGGACTGTGGACAGTTCGAGGGGTGGAGCCTGGAGGCGGGGCTGGGGTGGAGCCTGGGCGGAGTCTCAAGGGGGCCCCGAAAATTTTGCCAGTATGGGGCCCCAAAATTTCTAGTGGCAGCCCTGCCAGGAGCGGCCTGGCTGCCACAATATTCAGTGACTTTAAGGAAAGGCTCTGCAGCCTATTTGATGTATATCCCCTGACAGTACATCAAAAGGTCAGCATCCTAACTGGCCAACTAATTGGCACTGCCCAGTGTGAAGTGAAATCCTGGATGGATATGGAAAAGGGAACTGTTAAGCAGATATTAAACTTAAAACCAATTTTGACACTCGCACTGCTGCAGAAGTCAAAATGAGGTTTTTCGGGTGCAAACAAAGAGCACAAGATAGCATACGGGACTATGCCCTTAATCTCCAGGAGGCACTACGGGCCATTCAACAGGTTGACCCTAACAGCGTGCAGGATGGGGACAAGCTATTAAAGGGAACCTGTCACCCCGTTTTTTCAGTTTGAGATAAAAATACCGTTAAATAGGGCCTGAGCTGTGCATTACAATAGTGTATTTTGTGTACCCTGATTCCCCACCTATGCTGCCGAAATATATTATCAAAGTCGCCTTTTTCGCCTGTCAAACAGGCTGGACTGGTCAAATGGGCGTGGTGACATCGCTGTTTCTTCCCCAAGATCTTGCTTAGCTTTCCGTTTGCTGGCGTAGTGGTTTGCGCATGTCCAACTGCCGAATCCACTGCGCAGGTGAAGAAAAAGAGCGCGATCTGCGCTATTCCCCTGGTTATCGGTGGGCGCGGCCATCTTCCTGAGGCCGCGCATGCGCAGATGGAGTGCTTTGCTGCCCGGGGCCTCAGGAAAATCGCCACGGAATGCTGCGCGTGCGCAGATGGAGATCGCGGCGGCCATTTTTCTGAAGCCGAGTTCGCATGTTGGCTGTGACTCTACCCCTTCATACCAAAAACAGGGGGCCTACAGGGTGGTCCATGATTATGAGGGGGTATTCAGTAAACACCCAATAGATATTGGGCAGGTAAAAGGGGTTCAACATCATATCCCCACTGGAGCTCATCCCCCCTTTAAAGAGAGGTACTGGCCTGTACCTCCAGCTCACTACCAATGTGCCAAGAGTATGTTACGAGAGATGAAGGAGGCTGGGGTAATCAGAGGCAGTTGTAGCCCCTGGGCAGCTCCATTAGTCCTCATTAGAAAGAAGGATGGTACAATGAGGATGTGTGTTGATTACAGGCAGATAAACCACATTACAGACAAGAATGCATACCCGTTGCCCAGAATCGAAAAGTCATTAGCTGCTTTAAAATCTACTAACTATTTCTCCACCTTAGATCTCAGTAGTGGGTATTGGCAGGTTCCCGTGGCAGAGGCGGATAAAGAGAAGACCGCCTTTACAACACGGATGGGCCTCTCCGAATTCACTTAAAGGGGTTGTCCACTACTTTAAATTAACCCCCCAATGTATCCCCCAGGAGCCGCTAATGAATTGTGTAAATACCTTCCGTTGTCATTTTCGCCTGTGAGCGGTGCTATGGCGGCGGCTGAGTCAGGGTCACATGACCCCCAGACTGCATCCACCGCTTATTTCCGCCGACGTCATGTCAATTTCCAGACTCCAGAAATTGACGTGACGTCATGAGCAGGCGTGACCAGCGTCACAGTCAGCAGTCACTCATCAAGTGTGACTGGGCTGTGGGTGAGGCTGTGGGCGGCCTGCGGGGCTGTGCTGGGGGTGGGTGGGGCTGTGCTGGGGGCGAGCGGGGCTAGGCAGGGATGTGCGGGCAGGGCTAGAGTAGGCAGGGATTTGCGGGCGCCGGTATGTCCGGGTGTCTGTGTGTTGGCGCTGGTATGTGCGGGGGTCTGTGTGCCGGCGCCGGTATGTGCGGGGGTCTGCGTGCCGCTACCGGGATGTGCGGGTGGTTCTGGGGTCTGCGGTGTGTCTGCTGGCCGTGCTGGGGTCTGCTGTGGGGCTGTGCGGTGGTGGTGGTGGCGGGGGTGTCTCTGTGTGCAGGCTTCGTCCGATGGGACTACAAGTACCATCGGGCTCTGCCTGCTACAGTGACAGTGAGTGACACATTAGCCAATGATGGGACAGTAGTAGTCCCATCATCCTTCTAATGTGTTGAATGTAAAAAAACAAACAAAACACATACACACGTCTACAGGACATACAACATACACCATGTGACATGCAACATGTGGCAACATGCGACATGCAACAACATGCGACATGTGACAACATATGACATGGGACGACATGCACCATGTGACATGCGATGACATGCGACATGAAGCATGCAAAAATGCAACATGCGATGACATGCAACACGCGACATGCAATGACATACAACATGCGACATGCAACATGTGACATGCACCATGAGACAACATGCAACATGGGACGACATGCAGCATGTGACATGCGATGACATGCTATGACGTGCACTATGCGACAACATGTGACATGTGACAGCATGCGACATGCAATAACATGTGACATGCGACAACATGCAACATGCGATGACATGCAACACGCAACATGCGATGACACACAACATGCGACATGCGACGACATGCAACATGTGACATGCACCATGCGACAACATGCAACATACGATGACGTGCGACATGCGATGACATGCACCATGCGACAACATGCGACATGTGACAGCATGCAACATGCACCATGCAACATGCAATAACATGTGACATGCGACAACATACGACATGCAGCATGCAACTTGTGATGATATGAGACATGCATCATGCGACGACATGCAACATACAACATGCGATGACATGTGACATGCAGCATGTGGCATGCGATGACATGCACCATGCGACATGTGACAGCATGCGACATGTGACATGCACCATGCGACATGCAATAACATGTGACATGCGACGACATGCAGCATGTGACATGCAACATGCAATGACATGCAGCATGCAACATGCGACAACATGCAACATGCCACATACAATACAGTGCCGGCAAAAAAAATCTTTACATTTGCGCAGCAAAAAAAAAACTTTACATATAAAATCCACATCATAATTTCACTTTTTAAAAGTGTACACAGTGGGGGAGATAATAAAAAACAGTCTAATATTAAAGCTGGCTTTGTTTTAAATATCAACCAATCAACACTCAGTTTTCACTTCTCTGGTAAAGCGAAAGCTGCCCTCTGATTGGTTGCTATGTGCAGCTCAGCCGGTTTTGCTAATTGGCAGTCTTGTAAAGATTTTTTTGCCGGCACTGTACATACATACAGACATACAGTACATTAAACATAGAGTTCATACTCACCATCACTTGCCACTTTGATCCCCAAAGCCAGTGTCATCTGTAAAAAATATTAAAATAATAGACAAACAATATACTCACTGATCCGCAAAAATCCACGAGTGTCCCACGATCTCCCGTGGAGATCAGGAGCATCAGCTGATGTGATCGCTCTCCAGGGGCTCCAGGAATACAATGATGGAAGGTATAGGGGAGATCGTCGTGGGACACTCGTTATTAATTGGACTATGGCGGACAGAGAGTATACGGTTTATTATTTTACGTTTTTTGCAGGCGCTGAAGTATGGTAAGTATGGTGAAATGAAGAATAATAAAATACTTTTTTCTGGCTGTGTCTTTTTTTTTTTTAACTCTTTCACTACTATAGAATTAATAATGGATAGGTGTCTTATTGACGCCTCTCCATTATTAACCCGGCTTAATGTCACCTTACAACAGCAAGGTGACATTAACCCCTTATTACCCTATATCCCACTGCTGCACGGGAGTGGGAAGAGAGGGGCTAAGTGCCGGAATTGGCGCATCTTATAGATGCACCATTTCTGGGGCGACTGGGGGCTGGTATTTGTAGCCGGCGGGGGCAATATCCTTGGCCCCTCTCTAGGCTATGAATATCAGCCCACAGCTGTCTGCGTAGCCTTTCTGGCTATAAAATATAGGGGGACCCTACGTCATTTTTTTTGGGGGGGTCCCCCTATTTTGATAGCCAGTAAAGGCTACACAGACAGCTGCGGGCTGATATTCATAGCAGGCTACAAATATTGGCCCCTGGCCGTCAGCTTTTCCCCTCTGGCGCAGAAAATTGCGCGGGAGTCCACGCCATTTTTTTTCCGTTTTTTTTACTGAAACATATTGTTCATTAACCCCTTTCTGCCAGCTGACAGAATAGTATATCAGCTGGCAGTATCCCCTGCTTTGAGGTGGGCTTCGGCGGTGAGCCCACTTCAAAGCCGCAACATGTCAGCTGTTTTCAATACAACAAAAAAAATGTACATGATCGCTAAACAGCATAGCGAGAAAAAAAATCAAAAGCCAAAATTATGTTTTTTTGGTCACCGCGACATTGCATTAAAATATAATTAAGGGCGATCAATTAGCCCTCACCCGACCTGATTTCCCAGAAAATATAGACGCTACGTGTATCAGAAAATGGCGCAGTTATTTTATTTCTTTTTAGCAAAGTTTGGAATTTTTTTTCACCACTTAGATAAAAAATAACCTAGATGAGTTTGGTGTCTATGAACGCGTAATGACCTGGAGAATCATAATGGCAGGTCAGTTTTATGCTGTGTGCACACGTTGCAGATTTGGGTGCAGAATTTTCTGCACAAATTCTGCATCTCATTGCAGAAAACGCAGCTGCACTTTTGATGCATTTTTTTCACGTTTTTTGTGCGGTTTTGATGCTGCTTTTTTGTGCGGTTTTGATGCAGTTCTTGGTGCGATTTTCGGTGTGTTTTTTTTGCGTGGTTTTGATTCAGGTTTTTTTATGCTCTTTCATGCAGTTTTTGGTGAAGTTTTGATGCAGTTTTTGCTGCAGTTTTGATGCAGTTTTTGGTGCAATTTTGATGCAGATTTTGGTGCAGTTTTTGGTGCGGTTTTGATGCAGATTTTGGTGCGGTTTTGATGCAGTTTTTGGTGCAGTTTTGATGCATTTTTGGTGCATTTTTTGCACGGTTTTGATGCATTTTTAAATTTTTTAGGTGCGGTTTTTGCACGGTTTTTCTTCTTGGCTCTCTCGCAATCCATCGTTATGGGCAAAAAACAGATCCTGCATATGTGCTTGCACGATATGTTTTTTGCCCATAGACTTGTATTAGCGACGGATGGGCACACGTCGCATATGTCGTGCGACGGATCCGTCGTATTTTGGCGAACGTGACGCACAAAAAACGTTCAATGTAACTTTTTTTGTGCGACGTGTCCGCCATTTCTGACCGCGCATGCGTGGCCGGAACTCCGCCCCCTCCTCCCCGCTCATCACAATGGGCAGTGGATGCGTTGTAAAACTGCATCCGTTGCCCACGTTGTGCTAAATTTACCACAACGTCCGTCGGTTGATGCAATTCTGTGCAGCAAAAAACCCTGCAGATCTGCAATCCAATCTGCAACGTGTGCACACAGCCTCAGCATTTAGTGAACCTAGCAAAAAGCCAAGCAAAAAACAAGTGTGGGATTGCACTGTTTTGCAATTTCATCGCACTCTGAATTTTTTTCACATTTTCTGTTACACGACATGGTAAAACCAATGGTGTCATTCAAAAGTAGAACTTGTCCTGCAAAAGATAAGCCTTCACATGGCCATATTGACGGAAAAATTATGGCTCTGGAAAGAAGGGGAGCGATAAATGAAAAAATCTATCTATCTATCTATCTATCTATCTATCTATCTATCTATCTATCTATCTATCTATCTATCTATCTATCTATCTATCTATCTATCTATCCATCCATCCATCCATCCATCTATCTGTGTGTGTAATGGAGTGTGGGTTGGACAAATGTAAAAGAGGAGATTGGACAGAAATGACATCAAAAATCTTTTTGAAGATAGAGGAGGGAGGGGTTTGGGTGTGTTTTGGAGTGGGTGTGGTAGGTTCGTGCTTAGAAGCCTGTGCAAAGCATCATGGAACTTGTAGTATTAGAGCACAAAAACTCAGGAGAAAGGAAGTTGTCGATTAACCCCATGAGAGCTGGATCCAGCACTGAAGATGTGCTGCTACTGCATGATAAAAGGTAATATTGCTAAAATAAACACAGTGGATATTTTCATTGGCACATAATAGCAAGATTTATGAAAAAAAAAATATTGTAGTGGACAACTTCTTTAACAAAAAAGTGTGAAACAACTGAAAATATGTCTTGTACAAAAACAAAAAAAAAAGAGCATGAACCTGAACCGCACATCCCAAAATCATACGTTGATCTAAAGCCGCTAGGCAAAAATTAATATACTGAACATGAGGTTTTCAGTTTAACATTCTGATCAGACTGTATGAAGCCCACTGCCACTTCACGGCAAACCTCGTAGTGGGTCCTATCGCCCTAACGGAGCGGAGCCGTGCGGCAACCACCGCCACGGCGGCCATGCACCAGCAGGGTGGACGGCCTGTTGCCCCACAGCCCCCATGCTGCGAGACTGAACCCCCATGACTCCAGACCGTGCCGCCCCACCAGCACAAAGCCACAGCAACAATGGCCGCCACACAGCACCAGCACCAAAATGAAAGGAGCATTGAAACTCACCTTCCTCCAGCTCTTCAGTAAGAGCCAAAATGGGCTAGACCCCTTACTTTGCAGTCTCCTGCTAATTAAAATCACCTGTGCCAAATTGAAGGAGTGCTGGTCCAAGAAAGACAAGAACATGCTTTGTACAAAAACAAAAAAAAGAGCATGAACCGCACATCCCAAAATCATACGTTGATCTAAAGCCGCTAGGCAAAAAATTAATATACTGAACATGAGGTTTTCAGTTTAACATTCTGATCAGACTGTATGAAGCCCACTGCCACTTCACGGCAAACCTCGTAGTGGGTCCTATCGCCCTAACGGAGCGGAGCCGTGCGGCAACCACCGCCACGGCAGCCATGCACCAGCAGGGCGGACGGGCTGTTGCCCCACAGCACCCATGATGCGAGACTAAGCCCCCATGACTCCAGACCGCGCCGCCCCACCAGCACAAAGCCACAGCAACAATGGCCGCCACACAGCACCAGCACCAAAATGAAAGGAGCATTGAAACTCACCTTCCTCCAGCTCTTCAGTGAGAGCCAAAATGGGCTAGACCCCTTACTTTGCAGTCTCCTGCTATTAAAAACTGAAAATATGTCTTATATTCTAGGTTCTTTTGATGCCTTCAGTGTGAATTTACAATTTTCATAGTCATGAAAATACAGAAAAATCTTTTAATAAGAAGGTGTGTCCAAACTTTTGCTCTGTACTGTACATGCCGTTCGGACTTTGCAACTCACCAGGGACGTTCCAGAGGATGATGGAGTGCTGTCTCGGGCACAAGAATTTTGAAACCGTCCTGTTGTACCTGGATGATGTCATCGTCTTCTCTAAGACTTATGAAGACCACCTGAAGCACCTGGCCGAGGTGTTTGAAGCTCTGTCTAACTTTGGCCTGAAGGTAAAGCCATCCAAATGCCACCTGCTAAAGCCTAAAGTACAGTACCTGGGCCATGTGGTAAGCACCAAAGGTGTGGCACCAGACCCTGACAAGGTCACCGTGATCAAGGACTGTCCAAAACCTAGCAATATCCATGAAGTCACAATTCCTCAGGTTGGTAGGCTACTACCGAAGGTTCATTAAGGACTTCACTAAGATAGCCGCACCTCTGCAAGAACTGTTAGTGGGCCAATACAAGAAGACCAAAGAGCAAGGGTCTTCCATTTGAGTGGAACAACAGGCTGGAAGGATCCTTCACTCGTTTGAAGTTGGCTCTCAAGGGAGATGAGGTATTGGCCTACCCTGATTATGACAAATCGTTTGTGCTCTACACAGATGCCAGCAACGTGGAATTGGGAGCAGTGCTGTCCCAGGTGCAGAAAGGCAAAGAGACAGTAATTGCCTACAAAAGCAGAAAGCTTCGTCTAACTGAAAGGAACCCCGAAAACTACAGTTCCTTCAAGCTGGAGTTACTTGCCATAGTCTGGGTGGTAACAGAGTGATTCAAACACTAATTGGCCTCAGCAAGATTCACCATTTTCACCAACCCGCTGACCAACATGGAAACTGAAAAACTAGGTGCATTGGAGCAGCGATGGATGGCCCAGTTGTCCAGCTACGAATTCACCAGCAAGTACCGTGCAGGGCACAAGAATGCAAATGCCGATGCGCTGTCAGGGATGCCCCATTTACTAGAAGTGGGAGAAGATCCAGAAGCACTTGAAGAGACTGAGTTACCAGCTTTCCATCGCCCTGGGGCAACTCAGTATTTGCATCATGAGAGGAACAAGCGCAATAACAAGTGAGAAGCCACACTGAACCCATTGCCCCACCATGGATGGGCAGAGATGCAGGATAGCGACCCAGCAGTCCATCTGGTAAAAGAGCTGCTAACACAAGCCAATTCACACCCTGGTCTAGATGCTCCACAAGAGACTCAGAAGTTGTGGAGAGAGAAGAGCAAATTGTTCATCTATAATGGTAAGCTGTGTGGAGGAATATTGACCCACACACTCACGAGCTGGTCTGGCACGTGGTAGTTCCGAGACAAGATGCGCCAATGGTCTTGGAAGCATACCACGATGGAGCAGGACACTTCGGATGGAAGAAGTTAGAGATCCTACTACTTGGAAGGTTCTACTGGATTGGCATGAGAAGAGCCATTGAAAAGTGGTGCCGAGAGTGTGGCCCATGCAACCTGCGCAGGAAGGACCGTGACAGCCAAAGGGCACCCCTACAGCCCATAGTCACCAAACACCCACTTGAACTGGTCGCTTTGGACCACATGAAGCTAACCCCAAGGCAGCCAGGCTATGTTTATGCTCTGACCATTGTGGACCATTACTCCAGATTCCTGGTAGTCGTGCCTGTTAAGGACCAGACAGCGAAGACGGCAGCCAAGGCCTTTCAACAACACTTTTGTCGACCACATAGTAACCCTGAAAAGGTACTCACCGACCAAGGCCCAGCTTTTGAAGCGGAAGTGTTCCAGGAATTCTATCACCTGTACAGATGTAAGAAAATCAGAACCATACCATACCAAGATGAACTAGGTGCTAATCGACTTATTAAAAACTTTGCCTTTGGAAGAAAGATACTTATGGCCAGAGAAGTTGCCAGATTTGGTAGATCTGTACAATCACATCCAGTGAATTCCACCAACTGCACTCCAGCCTACCTGATGAGAGGAAGATCTAGCAAATTACCTGTTGATCTTGAAATGGGAGTCTGTTATGACCTGGTGGTTAGGAGCACCCGGAATGACCTGATAGTTAAACCTCATACAGGACGAGCTCTGGGATGTGGGAGCTCTGCTGACCGCAAGCCCTAATCCTATCACACACACTAGAAATAGCCGTGGAGCGCTCCTGACCAGACCTAGGCGCCTCGTCACAGCCTAAGAACTATCTAGCCCTAGAGATAGAAAATAAAGCCTACCTTGCCTCAGAGAAATTTCCCAAAGATAAAGGAAGCCCCCCACATATATTGACTGTGAGTAAAGATGAAAGTCACAAACGCAGAAATGAAACAGGTTTCAGCAAAGGGAGGCCAGACTTACTAAATAGACAGAGGATAGGAAAGGTAACTTTGCGATCAGCACAAAAACCTACAAAAGACCACGCAGAGTGTGCAAAAAAGACCTCCGCACCGACTCACGGTGCGGAGGGGCCACTCTGCATCCCAGAGCTTCCTGCTAGCAAGACAAAATCATGAAAACCAGCTGGACAAGAAAACAGTGAACAAATAATGACTATCAGGAACTTAGCTTCTGCAGGAGAAGGCAGGTCACCAGAGAGATCCAGGAGCGAACTGAACCAATGCAAAAACATTGACAGCTGGCATGGAGTAACGATCTGAGAGGAGTTAAATAGAGCAGCCAGCCAAAGGATAAACCACGTCACCTGTGTAAGGAACCTCAGAAGCAGCAGCTTCACTCACAGCCACCAGAGGGAGCCCATAGACAGAACTCGCCGAAGTACCATTCACGACCACAGGAGGGAGTTCAACAACAGAATTCACAACAGTACCCCCCCTTGAGGAGGGGTCACCGAACCCTCACCAGAGCCCCCAGGCCGATCAGGATGAGCCAAATGAAAGGCACTAACAAGATCGGCAGCATGAACATCAGAGGCAAAAACCCAGGAATTATCTTCCTGACCATAACCCTTCCACTTGACCAGGTACTGGAGTTTCCGTCTCGAAACACGAGAATCCAAAATCTTCTCCACCACATACTCCAACTCCCCCTCGACCAACACCGGGGCAGGAGGATCAACGGAGGGAACCATAGGCGCCACGTATCTCCGCAACAACGACCTATGGAACACATTATGGATGGCAAAAGAACCTGGGAGGTCCAAACGAAATGACACAGGATTAAGAACTTCAGAAATCTTATATGGTCCAATGAAACAAGGCTTAAACTTAGTAGAGGAAACTTTCATAGGAACGTGACGAGATGACAACCAAACCAAATCCCCAACACGAAGTCGGGGACCAACACAACGCCGGCGGTTAGCGAAACGTTGAGCCTTCTCCTGGGACAATGTCAAATTGTCCACCACATGAGTCCAAATCTGCTGCAACCTGTCCACCACCGCATCCACACCAGGACAGTCCGAAGGCTCAACCTGCCCTGAAGAGAAACGAGGATGGAAACCAGAATTACAGAAAAAAGGAGAAACTAAAGTAGCCGAGCTGGCCCGATTATTAAGGGCGAACTCAGCCAAAGGCAAGAAAGACACCCAATCATCCTGATCAGCAGAAACAAAGCATCTCAGATATGTCTCCAAAGTCTGATTAGTTCGTTTGGTTTGGCCATTAGTCTGAGGATGGAAAGCCGAAGAAAAAGACAAATCAATGCCCATCTTAGCGCAAAAGGACCGCCAAAACCTCGAAACAAACTGGGAACCTCTGTCCGAGACGATGATCTCTGGAATGCCATGCAAACGAACCACATGCTGGAAAAACAATGGCACCAAATCAGAGGAGGAAGGCAGTTTAGATAAGGGTACCAAATGGACCATCTTAGAGAAGCGATCACAAACCACCCAAATGACCGACATATTTTGAGAAACAGGGAGATCAGAAATAAAATCCATGGAAATATGCGTCCAGGGCCTCTTCGGGATCGGCAAGGGCAAAAGCAAACCCACTGGCACGAGAACAGCAGGGCTTAGCCCGAGCACAAATCCCACAGGACTGCACAAAAGAACGCACATCCCGTGACAAAGAAGGCCACCAAAAGGATCTAGCCACCAAATCTCTGGTACCAAAGATCCCAGGATGACCAGCCAATACTGAACAATGAATCTCCGAGATAACTCTACTAGTCCATCTATCAGGGACAAACAGTTTCTCCGTAGGACAACGGTCAGGTCTATCAGCCTGAAACTTTTGCAGCACACGCCGCAAATCAGGGGAAATGGCAGACAAAATTACCCCTTCTTTAAGAATACCCGCCGGCTCCGGAACACCCGGAGAGTCAGACACAAAACTCCTTGACAGGGCGTCAGCCTTCACATTCTTAGATCCCGGAAGGTATGAAACCACAAAATCAAAACGGGAGAAAAAGAGCGACCATCGAGCCTGTCTAGGATTCAACCGTTTGGCAGACTCGAGATAAGTCAAATTCTTGTGATCCGTCAAGACCACCACGCGATGTTTAGCTCCTTCAAGCCAATGTCGCCACTCCTCGAATGCCCACTTCATGGCCAACAACTCCCGATTGCCCACATCATAATTGCGCTCAGCAGGCGAGAATTTTCTAGAAAAGAAGGCACAGGGTTTCATCACCGAGCCATCAGAACTTCTTTGCGACAAAACAGCCCCTGCTCCAATTTCAGAAGCATCAACCTCCACCTGAAAAGGGAGCGAAACATCTGGCTGGCACAACACAGGGGCAGAAGAAAAACCACGCTTCAACTCCTGAAAAGCCTCTACAGCCGCAGAGGACCAATTGACCACATCAGCACCTTTCTTGGTCAAATCAGCCAACGGCTTAGCAACACTGGAAAAGTTAGCGATGAAGCGACGATAAAAATTAGCAAAGCCCAGGAACTTCTGCAAGCTCTTCACAGATGTCGGCTGAGTCCAATCGTAAATGGCCTGAACTTTAACAGGGTCCATCTCGATAGTAGAAGGGGAAAAAATGAAACCCAAAAATGAACCCTTCTGAACTCCAAAGAGACACTTTGACCCCTTCACAAACAAGGAATTCGCACGAAGGACCTGGAACACCATTCTGACCTGCTTCACATGAGATTCCCAATCATCCGAAAAGACTAAAATGTCATCCAAATATACAATCATGAATCTATCCAGGTACTCTCGGAAGATGTCATGCATAAAGGACTGAAACACAGATGGAGCATTAGAAAGCCCGAATGGCATAACCAGGTACTCAAAATGGCCCTCGGGCATATTAAATGCCGTCTTCCATTCATCACCCTGTTTAATTCGCACAAGATTATGCGCACCACGAAGATCTATCTTGGTGAACCAACTAGCCCCCTTAATCCGAGCAAATAAATCAGACAGCAGCGGCAAAGGATACTGAAATTTGACTGTGATCTTTGTTGTGAATTCTGTGGCCAGGCTCCCTCCTGTGGTCGAGAGTGGTACTTCGGCTGGTTCTGTCTATGAGCTTCCTTTGGTGGATGAGAGTGGTACTGCGGCTTCTGAGTTTCCTTCCTCAGGTGATGAGGTTAAGTCGTTAGGTGCTGCTCTATTTAACTCCACCTGGTGCTTTGATCCTGGCCTCCAGTCAATGTTCTATTATTGGTCTTGCTTCCTCCTGGATCGTTCCTGTGGCCTGTCCATCCTGCATAAGCTAAGTTTTGCTTGTGTTATTTTTGCTTGCTATTTTTTCTGTCCAGCTTGCTTTATTGGTTTTTCTTGCTTGCTGGAAGCTCTGAGACGCAGAGGGAGCACCTCCGTACCGTTAGTCGGTGCGGAGGGTCTTTTTGCCCCTCTGCGTGGTTGTTTGTAGGTTTTTGTGTTTACCGCAAAGCTATCTTTCCTATCCTCGGTCTATTCAGTAAGTCGGGCCTCACTTTGCTAAATCTATTTCATCTCTGTGTTTGTATTTTCATCTTACTCACAGTCATTATATGTGGGGGGCTGCCTTTTCCTTTGGGGAATTTCTCTGAGGCAAGGTAGGCTTATTTTTCTATCTTCAGGGCTAGTTAGTTTCTCAGGCTGTGCCGAGTTGCATAGGGAGCGTTAGGCGCAATCCACGGCTACCTCTAGTGTGGTGTGTTAGGATTAGGGATTGCGGTCAGCAGAGTTCCCACGTCTCAGAGCTCGTCCTTTGTTTTTGGTAATTGTCAGGTCACTTTGTGTGCTCTGAACTTCAATGTCCATTGTGGTTCTGAATTACCTGTTCATAACAGTACTGGAGGCCCAAAGTACTAATGCTTCTCAATAGAGGGAAAAGAGAAGTTCTGAGACCATTTTTTTTTCTTTGCACTGTGTTCTGTCTTTCTTTTCCCCTTTACATCAGGGTGGTTCAGAACACAGGTGTGGACATGGACATTCAAGGTCTGTTCTCTTTGATGGATAATCTCGCTATAAATGTACAGAATATTCAAGATTTAGTGGTTCAGAATCCTATGTTAGAACCTAAGATTCCTATTCCTGAGTTATTTTCTGGAGATAGAGCAAAGTATTTGAACTTTAAAAATAATTGTAAACTATTTCTGGCTTTGAAACCCCGCTCCTCTGGTGATCCAGTACAACAAGTTAAGATCATTATTTCTTTATTACGTGGCGACCCTCAAGACTGGGCATTTTCCCTTGCGCCAGGAGATCCTGCATTATGTAATATTGATGCGCTTTTTCTGGCGCTCGGATTGCTGTACGACGAACCTAATTCAGTGGATCAGGCAGAGAAAAATTTGCTGGCTCTGTGTCAGGTTCAGGATGAGATAGAGATTTATTGTCAGAAGTTTAGAAAGTGGTCCGTGCTCACTCAATGGAATGAATGTGCGCTGGCAGCTATTTTCAGAAAGGGTCTCTCTGAAGCCCTTAAGGATGTCATGGTGGGATTTCCTATGCCTGCTGGTGTGAATGAGTCTATGTCTTTGGCCATTCAGATCGGTCGACGCTTGCGCGAGCGTAAATCTGTGCACCATTTGGCGGTATTATCTGAGCATGAACCTGAGCCTATGCAGTGCGATAGGACTTTGACCAGAGCTGAAAGGCAAGAACACAGACGTCAGAATGGTCTGTGTTTCTACTGTGGTGATTCCACTCATGCTATCTCAGATTGTCCTAAGCGCACTAAGCGGTTCGCTAGGTCTGCCACCATTGGTACGGTACAGTCGAAATTTCTTTTGTCCGTTACTTTGATCTGCTCTTTGTCTTCCTATTCTGTCATGGCATTTGTGGATTCAGGCGCTGCCCTGAATTTGATGGACTTGGAGTTTGCTAGGCACTGTGGGTTTGTCTTGGAGCCCTTGCAGTGTCCTATTCCATTGAGAGGAATTGATGCTACGCCTTTGGCCAAGAATAAGCCTCAGTATTGGACCCAGCAGACCATGGGCATGGCTCCTGCGCACCAGGAGGATATTCGCTTTCTGGTGTTGCATAATCTGCATGATGTGGTCGTGTTGGGGTTGCCATGGCTACAAGTCCATAACCCAGTATTAGATTGGAAATCAATGTCTGTGTCCAGCTGGGGATGTCAAGGGGTACATGGTGATGTTCCATCTCTGTCTATCTCATCATCCACCCCTTCTGAGGTCCCAGAGTTCTTGTCTGATTACCGGGATGTATTCGATGAGCCCAAGTCCAATGCCCTACCTCCGCATAGGGATTGTGATTGTGCTATCGATTTGATTCCTGGTAGTAAGTTTCCTAAGGGTCGACTGTTTAATTTATCTGTACCTGAGCACGCCGCTATGCGGAGTTACGTGAAGGAGTCTTTGGAGAAGGGTCATATTCGCCCGTAATCGTTGCCATTGGGAGCAGGGTTCTTTTTTGTGGCCAAGAAGGATGGTTCGCTGAGACCGTGTATTGATTACCGCCTTCTAAATAAAATTACGGTCAAATTTCAGTATCCCTTGCCGCTGCTGTCTGATTTGTTTGCTCGGATTAAGGGGGCTAGTTGGTTCACCAAGATAGATCTTCATGGTGCGTATAATCTTGTGCGTATTAAACGGGGCGATGAATGGAAAACAGCATTTAATACGCCCGAAGGCCATTTTGAGTACCTGGTTATGCCATTCGGACTTTCTAATGCTCCATCAGTAGTGTTGAGCATTCCGATACCGCAAGTATCGGGTATCGGCCGATACTTGCGGTATCGGAATTCCGATACCGAGATCCGATACTTTTGTGGTATCGGGTATTGGTATCGGATCAATAGGGATGTGTAAAATAAAGAATTAAAATAAAAAATATTGATATGCTCACCTCTCCGGCGGCCCCCATCACGCTGGTAAATGGCTGGCTTCTTTGTTTAAAATGAGCGCCTTCAGGACCTGCGAATGACGTCGCGGGTTCTGATTGGTCGCGTGCCGCCCATGTGACCGGCACGCGACCAATCAGAAGCCGCGACGTCATTCTCATTCACAAAACTCATAATTCTCGGAATTAAGGACCTGCGAATGACGTCGCGGGTTCTGATTGGTCGCGTGCCGCCCATGTGACCGGCACACGACCAATCAGAACCCGCAACGTCATTCGCAGGTCCTGAAGGCGCTCATTTTAAACAAAGAAGCCGGCCGGTTACCAGCGTGATGTCCAGGGGCCGCCGGAGAGGTGAGCATATCAATATTTTTTATTTTAATTCTTTATTTTACACATCCCTATGGATCCCAGGGCCTGAAGGAGAGTTTCCTCTCCTTCAGACCCTGGGAACCATGAGAATACCTTCCGATACTTGATGTCCCATTGACTTGTATTGGTATCGGATATCGGTATCGGCGATATCCGATATTTTTCGGGTATCGGCTGATACTATCCGATACCGATACTTTCAAGTATCGGACAGTATCGCTCAACACTATCCATCAGTGTTTCAGTCCTTTATGCATGACATCTTCCGAGAGTACCTGGATAAATTCCTGATTGTATACTTGGATGATATTTTGGTCTTCTCGGATGATTGGGAGTCTCATGTGAAGCAGGTCAGAATGGTGTTCCAGGTCCTGCGTGCTAATTCTTTGTTTGTGAAGGGGTCAAAGTGTCTCTTTGGTGTTCAGAAGATTTCATTTTTGGGGTTCATTTTTTCTCCTTCTACTATCGAGATGGACCCTGTTAAAGTTCAGGCCATTTATGATTGGACTCAGCCAACATCTCTGAAGAGTCTGCAGAAGTTCCTGGGCTTTGCTAATTTTTATCGTCGCTTCATCGCTAATTTTTCTAGCATTGCTAAACCGTTGACTGATTTAACCAAGAAGGGTGCTGATGTGGTCAATTGGTCTTCTGCTGCTGTGGAAGCTTTTCAGGAGTTGAAGCGTCGTTTTTCTTCTGCCCCTGTGTTATGCCAACCAGATGTTTCGCTTCCGTTCCAGGTCGAGGTTGATGCTTCCGAAATTGGAGCAGGGGCTGTTTTGTCGCAGAGAAGTTCTGATTGCTCGGTGATGAAACCATGCGCCTTCTTTTCCAGGAAATTTTCGCCTGCTGAGCGAAATTATGATGTTGGCAATCGAGAGTTGCTAGCCATGAAGTGGGCATTCGAGGAGTGGCGTCATTGGTTTGAAGGAGCTAAGCATCGCGTGGTGGTCTTGACTGATCACAAAAACTTGACTTATCTCGAGTCTGCCAAACGGTTGAATCCTAGACAGGCTCGTTGGTCACTGTTTTTCTCCCGTTTTGACTTTGTGGTTTCGTACCTTCCGGGCTCTAAAAATGTGAAGGCGGATGCCCTGTCTAGGAGTTTTGTGCCCGATTCTCCGGGTTTGTCTGAGCCGGCGGGTATTCTCAAAGAGGGGGTAATTTTGTCTGCCATCTCCCCTGATTTGCGGCGGTTGCTGCAAAAATTTCAGGCTAATAGACCTGACCGTTGCCCAGCGGAGAAACTGTTTGTCCCTGATAGGTGGACGAATAAAGTTATCTCTGAGGTTCATTGTTCGGTGTTGGCTGGTCATCCTGGAATTTTTGGTACCAGAGATTTGGTGGCTAGATCCTTTTGGTGGCCGTCTCTGTCGCGGGATGTGCGTTCTTTTGTGCAGTCCTGTGGGATTTGTGCTCGGGCTAAGCCCTGCTGTTCTCGTGCCAGTGGGTTGCTTTTGCCCTTGCCGGTCCCGAAGAGGCCTTGGACACATATCTCTATGGATTTTATTTCGGATCTCCCCGTCTCTCAAAGAATGTCGGTCATTTGGGTGGTTTGTGATCGCTTCTCTAAGATGGTCCATTTGGTGCCCTTGTCTAAATTGCCTTCCTCCTCTGATTTGGTGCCATTGTTTTTCCAGCATGTGGTTCGTTTACATGGCATTCCAGAGAACATCGTTTCTGACAGAGGTTCCCAGTTTGTTTCGAGGTTTTGGCGAGCCTTTTGTGCTAGGATGGGCATTGATTTGTCTTTTTCCTCGGCTTTCCATCCTCAGACAAATGGCCAGACTGAACGAACCAATCAGACCTTGGAAACATATCTGAGATGTTTTGTTTCTGCTGATCAGGATGATTGGGTGTCCTTTTTGCCTTTGGCTGAGTTCGCCCTTAATAATCGGGCCAGCTCGGCTACTTTGGTTTCGCCGTTTTTCTGCAATTCTGGGTTCCACCCTCGTTTCTCTTCAGGGCAGGTTGAGTCTTCGGACTGTCCTGGTGTGGATACTGTGGTGGATAGGTTGCAGCAGATTTGGACTCATGTAGTGGACAATCTGACTTTGTCCCAGGAGAAGGCTCAACGTTTCGCTAACCACAGGCGCTGTGTGGGTCCCCGACTTCGTGTTGGGGATTTGGTTTGGTTGTCATCTCGGTATATTCCTATGAAGGTTTCCTCTCTTAAATTTAAGCCTCGTTTCATTGGTCCATATAGGATTTCTGAGGTTCTTAATCCTGTGTCTTTTCGTTTGACTCTTCCAGCTTCTTTTTCCATCCATAACGTGTTCCATAGGTCATTGTTGCGGAGATACGTGGCACGTGTGGTTCCATCTATTGATCCTCTTGCTCCGGTTTTGGTTGAAGGGGAATTGGAGTATATAGTGGAGAAGATTTTGGATTCTCGTGTTTCGAGACGGAAACTCCAGTATCTGGTTAAGTGGAAAGGTTATGGTCAGGAAGATAATTCCTGGGTCTTTGCCTCTGATGTCCATGCTGCCGATCTGGTTCGTGCCTTTCATGTGGCTCATCCTGGTCGGCCTGGGGGCTCTGGTGAGGGTTCGGTGACCCCTCCTCAAGGGGGGGTACTGTTTTGAATTCTGTGGCCAGGCTCCCTCCTGTGGTCGAGAGTGGTACTTCGGCTGGTTCTGTCTATGAGCTTCCTTTGGTGGATGAGAGTGGTACTGCGGCTTCTGAGTTTCCTTCCTCAGGTGATGAGGTTAAGTCGTTAGGTGCTGCTCTATTTAACTCCACCTGGTGCTTTGATCCTGGCCTCCAGTCAATGTTCTAGTATTGGTCTTGCTTCCTCCTGGATCGTTCCTGTGGCCTGTCCATCCTGCATAAGCTAAGTTTTGCTTGTGTTATTTTTGCTTGCTATTTTTTCTGTCCAGCTTGCTTTATCGGTTTTTCTTGCTTGCTGGAAGCTCTGAGACGCAGAGGGAGCACCTCCGTACCGTTAGTCGGTGCGGAGGGTCTTTTTGCCCCTCTGCGTGGTTGTTTGTAGGTTTTTGTGTTTACCGCAAAGCTATCTTTCCTATCCTCGGTCTATTCAGTAAGTCGGGCCTCACTTTGCTAAATCTATTTAATCTCTGTGTTTGTATTTTCATCTTACTCACAGTCATTATATGTGGGGGGCTGCCTTTTCCTTTGGGGAATTTCTCTGAGGCAAGATAGGCTTATTTTTCTTTCTTCAGGGCTAGTTAGTTTCTCAGGCTGTGCCGAGTTGCATAGGGAGCATTAGGCGCAATCCACTGCTACCTCTAGTGTGGTGTGTTAGGATTAGGGATTGCGGTCAGCAGAGTTCCCACGTCTCAGAGCTCGTCCTTTGTTTTTGGTAATTGTCAGGTCACTTTGTGTGCTCTGAACTTCAATGTCCATTGTGGTTCTGAATTACCTGTTCATAACAGATCTTATTAAGAAGGCGGTAATCAATACAAGGTCTCAAAGAACCATCCTTCTTGGCCACAAAAAAGAACCCTGCTCCCAATGGTGACGACGACGGACGAATATGACCCTTCTCCAGGGATTCCTTTATATAACTCCGCATAGCGGCGTGCTCTGGCACAGATAAATTAAACAGACGGCCCTTAGGAAACTTACTACCAGGAATCAAATTAATAGCACAGTCGCAATCCCTATGAGGAGGTAGGGCACCGGATTTGGGCTCTTCAAATACATCCCGGTAATCTTATAAAAACTCAGAGACTTCAGAAGGATTGGAAGGTGAAATTGAGAGCAATGGAACATCACCATGTACCCCCTGACAACCCCAGCTGGACACAGACATAGATTTCCAATCCAACACTAGATTATGGACCTGTAGCCATGGCATCCCCAAAACGACCACATCATGCAGATTATGCAACACCAAAAAGCGAATATCCTCCTGATGTGCAGGAGCCATGCACATGGTCAATTGAGTCCAGTACTGAGGCTTATTCTTAGCCAAAGGCGTAGCATCAATTCCTCTCAATGGAATAGGATACTGCAAGGGCTCCAAGAAAAAACCACAGCGCCTCCAAGTCCATCAAATTCAGGGCAGCGCCTGAATCCACAAATGCCATTTCAGAATAGGACGACAGAGAGCAAATCAGAGTAACAGACAAAAGAAATTTAGACTGTACCGTACCAATGGTGGCAGACCTAGCGAACCGCTTAGTGCGCTTAGGACAATCGGAGATAGCATGAGTGGATTCACCACAGTAAAAACACAGCCCATTCCGACGTCTGTGTTCTTGCCGTTCAGCTCTGGTCAAAGTCCTATCACACTGCATAGGCTCAGGCCTATGCTCAGAGAATACCGCCAGATGGTGCACAGCTTTGCACTCACGCATGCGCCGATCGATCTGAATGGCCAAAGACATAGACTCATTCAGCAGGCGTGGGAAATCCCACCATGACATCCTTAAGGGCTTCAGAAAGACCCTTTATGAAAATTGCCGCCAGGGCACACTCATTCCACTGAGTAAGCACAGACCACGTTCTAAACTTCTGACAGTACACCTCCGCTTCATCCTGACCCTGACACAAAGCCAGCAAGATTTTCTCTGCCTGATCCACTGAATTTGGTTCATCATAAAGCAATCCAAGTGCCAGAAAAAACGCATCAACATCACGCAATGCAGGATCTCCTGGCGCAAGGGAAAATGCCCAGTCTTGAGGGTCACCACGCAACAAAGAAATAATGATTTTTACCTGTTGAACGGGGTCACCAGAGGAGCGGGGTTTCAAAGCTAGAAACAGTTTACAATTATTTTTGAAATTCAAGAACCTAGATCTATCCCCAGAAAATAAGTCAGGAATAGGAATTTTAGGCTCTAACATAGGATTCTGAACCACAAAATCTTGAATGTTTTGTACCCTTGCCGAGAGATGATCCATACAAGAGGACAGACCTTGAATGTCCATATCTACACCTGTGTCCTGAACCACCCAAAGGTCTAGGGGAAAAGAAAGACAAAACACAGTGCAAAGAAAAAAAAATGGTCTCAGAAGTTCTCTTATCCCTCTATTGAGATGAATTAATACTTTGGGCCAGCTGTACTGTTATGACCTGGTGGTTAGGAGCACCCGGAATGACCTGATAGTTAAACCTCATACAGGACGAGCTCTGGGATGTGGGAGCTCTGCTGACCGCAAGCCCTAATCCTATCACACACACTAGAAATAGCCGTGGAGCGCTCCTGACCAGACCTAGGCGCCTCGTCACAGCCTAAGAACTATCTAGCCCTAGAGATAGAAAATAAAGCCTACCTTGCCTCAGAGAAATTCCCCAAAGGAAAAGGCAGCCCCCCACACATATTGACCATGAGTAAAGATGAAAGTCACAAACGCAGAAATGAAACAGGTCTCAGAAAAGGGAGGCCAGACTTACCAAACAGACAGAGGATAGGAAAGGTATCCTTGCGGTCAACACAAAAACCACAAAAGACCAAGCAGAGTGTGCAAAAAGACCTCCGCACCGACTCACGTTGCGGAGGTGCCACTCTGCATCCCAGAGCTTCCAGCTAGCAAGACAAAATCATGATAACCAGCTGGACAAGGAAACAATGAACAAATAATAACTATCAGGAACTTAGCTTCTGCTGGAAAAGACAGGTCACCAGAAAGATCCAAGAGCGAACTGAACCAATGCAGGAACATTGACAGCTGGCATGGAGTAACAATCTGAGTGGAGTTAAATAGAGCAGCCAACCAAAGGATAAACCACGTCACCTGTGTAAGGAACCTCAGAAGCAGCAGCTCCACTCACAGCCACCAGAGGGAGTCCACGGACAGAACTCGCCGAAGTACCACTCACGACTAGGGTTGAGCGAAACGGGTCGTTCATTTTCAAAAGTCGCCGACTTTTGGCAAAGTCGGGTTTCATGAAACCCGATCCGACCCCTGTGCGGGGTCGGCCATGCGGTACGCGACTTTCGCGCCAAAGTCGCGTTTCAATGACGCGAAAAGCGCCATTTCTCAGCCAATGAAGGTAAACGCAGAGTGTGGGCAGCGTGATGACATAGGTCCTGGTCCCCACCATCTTAGAGAAGGGCATTGCAGTGATTGGCTTGCTGTCTGCGGCGTCACAGGGGCTATAAAGGGGCGTTCCCGCCGACCGCCAAGTTACTGCTGCTGATCTGAGCTTAGGGAGAGGTTGCTGCCGCTTCGTCAGAAGCAGGGATAGCGTTAGGCAGGGTCCATTAACCACCAAACTGCTTGTGCTGTAGCGATTTCCACTGCCCAACACCACCTTCGGTGTGCAGGGACAGTGGAAGCTACATTTTTTTTTTTTCTCAGCGCTGTAGCTCATTGGGCTGCCCTACAAGGCTCCCTGATAGCTGCATTGCTGTGTGTACGCCGCTGTGCAAACCAACTGCTTTTTCAAAGCACAAATCCTCTTGTTCCTTCCTTTCTGCACAGCTATATTTTTTGTTTGTCCACACTTTTTATTTAATTTGTGCATCAGTCCACTCCTTATTGCTGCCTGCCATACCTGGCTGAGATTACTGCAGGGAGATAGTAATTGTAGGACACTCCATTTTTTTTTTGTTTTTTTTTTGTGGGAGATTAAGATTGGCATTTCTGCTAGAGTGCCATCCCTGTGTGTGCCATCTCTCAGTCAGTGGGCCACAGAAAGCCTATTTATTTTTTTGCTTGATTTGGGTTATAAAATCTACCTGAAAAAATCACTACATCAATCAGTGGGAAAAAAATTTTGGCCTCAGGGCTTGTGTGCCACTCTTGACTCCTGTCTGTGCCATCTCTCACTCAGTGGGCCATAGAAAGCCTATTTATTTTGTTTGCTTGATTTGGGTTCTAAAATCTACCTGAAAAAATCACTACATCAATCAGTGGGAGAAAAATATTGGCCTCAGGGCTTGTGTGCCACTCTTGACTCCTGTCTGTGCCATCTCTCACTCAGTGGGCCATAGAAAGCCTATTTATTTTTTTGCTTGATTTGGGTTATAAAATCTACCTGAAAAAATCACTACATCAATCAGTGGGAGAAAAATATTGGCCTCAGGGCTTGTGTGCCACTCTTGACTCCTGTGTGTGCCATCTCTCAGTCAGTGGGCCATAGAAAGCCTATTTATTTTTTTGCTTGATTTTGGTTCTAAAATCTACCTGAAAAAAATCACTACATCAATCAGTGGGAGAAAAATATTGGCCTCAGGGCTTGTGTGCCACTCCTGACTCCTGTGTGCATCATCACTCACTCAGTGGGCCATAGAAAGCCTATTTATTTTTTTGCTTGATTTGGGTTATAAAATCTACCTGAAAAAATCACTACATCAATCAGTGGGAGAAAAATATTGGCCTCAGGGCTTGTGTGCCACTGTTGACTCCTGTCTGTGCCATCTCTCACTCAGTGGGCCATAGAAAGCCTATTTATTTTTTTGCTTGATTTTGGTTCTAATATCTACCTGAAAAAATCACTACATCAATCAGTGGGAGAAAAATATTGGCCTCAGGGCTTGTGTGCCACTCTTGACTCCTGTCTGTGCCATCTCTCACTCAGTGGGCCATAGAAAGCCTATTTATTTTTTTGCTTGATTTATGTTATAAAATCTACCTGAAAAAATCACTACATCAATCAGTGGGAGAAAAATATTGGCCTCAGGGCTTGTGTGCCACTCTTGACTCCTGTCTGTGCCATCTCTCAGTCAGTGAACCATAGAAAGCCTATTTATTTTTTTGCTTGATTTGGGTTATAAAATCTACCTGAAAAAATCACTACATCAATCAGTGGGAGAAAAATATTGGCCTCAGGGCTTGTGTGCCACTCTTGACTCCTGTGTGTGCCATCTCTCAGTCAGTGGGCCATAGAAAGCCTGTTTATTTTTTTGCTTGATTTTGGTTCTAAAATCTACCTGAAAAAATCACTACATCAATCAGTGGGAGAAAAATATTGGCCTCAGGGCTTGTGTGCCACTCCTGACTCCTGTGTGCATCATCACTCACTCAGTGGGCCATAGAAAGCCTATTTATTTTTTTGCTTGATTTGGGTTATAAAATCTACCTGAAAAAATCACTACATCAATCAGTGGGAGAAAAATATTGGCCTCAGGGCTTGTGTGCCACTCTTGACTCCTGTGTGTGCCATCTCTCAGTCAGTGGGCCATAGAAAGCCTATTTATTTTTTTGCTTGATTTTGGTTCTAAAATCTACCTGAAAAAATCACTACATCAATCAGTGGGAGAAAAATATTGGCCTCAGGGCTTGTGTGCCACTCCTGACTCCTGTGTGCATCATCACTCACTCAGTGGGCCATAGAAAGCCTATTTATTTTTTTGCTTGATTTGGGTTCTAAAATCTACCTGAAAAAATCACTACATCAATCAGTGGGAGAAAAATATTGGCCTCAGGGCTTGTGTGCCACTCTTGACTCCTGTCTGTGCCATCTCTCACTCAGTGGGCCATAGAAAGCCTATTTATTTTTTTGCTTGATTTTGGTTCTAAAATCTACCTGAAAAAATCACTACATCAATCAGTGGGAGAAAAATATTGGCCTCAGGGCTTGTGTGCCACTCTTGACTCCTGTCTGTGCCATCTCTCACTCAGTGGGCCATAGAAAGCCTATTTATTTTTTTGCTTGATTTGGGTTATAAAATCTACCTGAAAAAATCACTACATCAATCAGTGGGAGAAAAATATTGGCCTCAGGGCTTGTGTGCCACTCTTGACTCCTGTCTGTGCCATCTCTCACTCAGTGGGCCATAGAAAGCCTATTTATTTTTTTGCTTGATTTTGGTTCTAAAATCTACCTGAAAAAATCACTACATCAATCAGTGG
Organism: Ranitomeya imitator; assembly: GCF_032444005.1. Lineage (NCBI taxonomy): Eukaryota > Metazoa > Chordata > Amphibia > Anura > Dendrobatidae > Ranitomeya > Ranitomeya imitator. Next base: position 733,397,028 of record NC_091284.1, on the reverse strand, counting down.
GAGAAAAATATTGGCCTCAGGGCTTGTGTGCCACTCTTGACTCCTGTCTGTGCCATCTCTCACTCAGAGGGCCATAGAAAGCCTATTTATTTTTTTGCTTGATTTGGGTTATAAAATCTACATGAAAAAATCACTACATCAATCAGTGGGAGAAAAATATTGGCCTCAGGGCTTGTGTGCCACTCTTGACTCCTGTCTGTGCCATCTCTCACTCAGTGGGCCATAGAAAGCCTATTTATTTTTTTGCTTGATTTTGGTTCTAAAATCTACCTGAAAAAATCACTACATCAATCAGTGGGAGAAAAATATTGGCCTCAGGGCTTGTGTGCCACTCTTGACTCCTGTGTGTGCCATCTCTCAGTCAGTGGGCCATAGAAAGCCTATTTATTTTTTTGCTTGATTTTGGTTCTAAAATCTACCTGAAAAAATCACTACATCAATCAGTGGGAGAAAAATATTGGCCTCAGGGCTTGTGTGCCACTCCTGACTCCTGTGTGCATCATCACTCACTCAGTGGGCCATAGAAAGCCTATTTATTTTTTTGCTTGATTTGGGTTCTAAAATCTACCTGAAAAAATCACTACATCAATCAGTGGGAGAAAAATATTGGCCTCAGGGCTTGTGTGCCACTCTTGACTCCTGTCTGTGCCATCTCTCACTCAGTGGGCCATAGAAAGCCTATTTATTTTTTTGCTTGATTTTGGTTCTAAAATCTACCTGAAAAAATCACTACATCAATCAGTGGGAGAAAAATATTGGCCTCAGGGCTTGTGTGCCACTCTTGACTCCTGTCTGTGCCATCTCTCACTCAGTGGGCCATAGAAAGCCTATTTATTTTTTTGCTTGATTTGGGTTATAAAATCTACCTGAAAAAATCACTACATCAATCAGTGGGAGAAAAATATTGGCCTCAGGGCTTGTGTGCCACTCTTGACTCCTGTCTGTGCCATCTCTCACTCAGTGGGCCATAGAAAGCCTATTTATTTTTTTGCTTGATTTTGGTTCTAAAATCTACCTGAAAAAATCACTACATCAATCAGTGGGAGAAAAATATTGGCCTCAGGGCTTGTGTGCCACTCTTGACTCCTGTCTGTGCCATCTCTCACTCAGAGGGCCATAGAAAGCCTATTTATTTTTTTGCTTGATTTGGGTTATAAAATCTACCTGAAAAAATCACTACATCAATCAGTGGGAGAAAAATATTGGCCTCAGGGCTTGTGTGCCACTCTTGACTCCTGTCTGTGCCATCTCTCACTCAGTGGGCCATAGAAAGCCTATTTATTTTTTTGCTTGATTTTGGTTCTAAAATCTACCTGAAAAAATCACTACATCAATCAGTGGGAGAAAAATATTGGCCTCAGGGCTTGTGTGCCACTCTTGACTCCTGTCTGTGCCATCTCTCACTCAGTGGGCCATAGAAAGCCTATTTATTTTTTTGCTTGATTTGGGTTATAAAATCTACCTGAAAAAATCACTACATCAATCAGTGTGAGAAAAATATTGGCCTCAGGGCTTGTGTGCCACTCTTGACTCCTGTGTGTGCCATCTCTCAGTCAGTGGGCCATAGAAAGCCTATTTATTTTTTTGCTTGATTTTGGTTCTAAAATCTACCTGAAAAAATCACTACATCAATCAGTGGGAGAAAAATATTGGCCTCAGGGCTTGTGTGCCACTCTTGACTCCTGTCTGTGCCATCTCTCACTCAGTGGGCCATAGAAAGCCTATTTATTTTTTTGCTTGATTTGGGTTATAAAATCTACCTGAAAAAATCACTACATCAATCAGTGGGAGAAAAATATTGGCCTCAGGGCTTGTGTGCCACTCTTGACTCCTGTCTGTGCCATCTCTCACTCAGTGGGCCATAGAAAGCCTATTTATTTTTTTGCTTGATTTGGGTTATAAAATCTACCTGAAAAAATCACTACATCAATCAGTGGGAGAAAAATATTGGCCTCAGGGCTTGTGTGCCACTCTTGACTCCTGTGTGTGCCATCTCTCAGTCAGTGGGCCATAGAAAGCCTATTTATTTTTTTGCTTGATTTTGGTTCTAAAATCTACCTGAAAAAATCACTACATCAATCAGTGGGAGAAAAATATTGGCCTCAGGGCTTGTGTGCCACTCCTGACTCCTGTGTGCATCATCACTCACTCAGTGGGCCATAGAAAGCCCATTTTTTTTTTTTTTTTGCTTTATTTGGGTTCTAAATTCTACCTGAAAAAATCAATAAATCAATCAGTGGGAGATTAATATTGGCCTTTGGGCTTGTGTGCCAGTCCTAAGCGTGCCATCTCTCTCTCTCAGATAGTGGGCCATAGAAAGCCTATTTATTATTTTTTTTATTGGGTTTACAAATTTTCCCTGGAACAAAAAAAAAAAAGTGGGAGATTAATATTGGCCTCTGGGCTTGTGTGCCAGTCCTGAGCGTGCCATCTCTCTCACAAATAGTGGGCCATAGAAAGCCTATTTATTTTTTTGCTTGATTTGGGTTCTAAAATCTACCTGAAAAAATCACTACATCAATCAGTGGGAGAAAAATATTGGCCTCAGGGCTTGTGTGCCACTCTTGACTCCTGTCTGTGCCATCTCTCACTCAGTGGGCCATAGAAAGCCTATTTATTTTTTTGCTTGATTTGGGTTATAAAATCTACCTGAAAAAATCACTACATCAATCAGTGGGAGAAAAATATTGGCCTCAGGGCTTGTGTGCCACTCTTGACTCCTGTGTGTGCCATCTCTCAGTCAGTGGGCCATAGAAAGCCTATTTATTTTTTTGCTTGATTTTGGTTCTAAAATCTACCTGAAAAAAATCACTACATCAATCAGTGGGAGAAAAATATTGGCCTCAGGGCTTGTGTGCCACTCCTGACTCCTGTGTGCATCATCACTCACTCAGTGGGCCATAGAAAGCCTATTTATTTTTTTGCTTGATTTGTGTTATAAAATCTACCTGAAAAAATCACTACATCAATCAGTGGGAGAAAAATATTGGCCTCAGGGCTTGTGTGCCACTGTTGACTCCTGTCTGTGCCATCTCTCACTCAGTGGGCCATAGAAAGCCTATTTATTTTTTTGCTTGATTTTGGTTCTAATATCTACCTGAAAAAATCACTACATCAATCAGTGGGAGAAAAATATTGGCCTCAGGGCTTGTGTGCCACTCTTGACTCCTGTCTGTGCCATCTCTCACTCAGTGGGCCATAGAAAGCCTATTTATTTTTTTGCTTGATTTGGGTTATAAAATCTACCTGAAAAAATCACTACATCAATCAGTGGGAGAAAAATATTGGCCTCAGGGCTTGTGTGCCACTCTTGACTCCTGTCTGTGCCATCTCTCACTCAGTGGGCCATAGAAAGCCTATTTATTTTTTTGCTTGATTTGGGTTATAAAATCTACCTGAAAAAATCACTACATCAATCAGTGGGAGAAAAATATTGGCCTCAGGGCTTGTGTGCCACTCTTGACTCCTGTGTGTGCCATCTCTCAGTCAGTGGGCCATAGAAAGCCTATTTATTTTTTTGCTTGATTTTGGTTCTAAAATCTACCTGAAAAAATCACTACATCAATCAGTGGGAGAAAAATATTGGCCTCAGGGCTTGTGTGCCACTCCTGACTCCTGTGTGCATCATCACTCACTCAGTGGGCCATAGAAAGCCTATTTATTTTTTTGCTTGATTTGGGTTATAAAATCTACCTGAAAAAATCACTACATCAATCAGTGGGAGAAAAATATTGGCCTCAGGGCTTGTGTGCCACTCTTGACTCCTGTGTGTGCCATCTCTCAGTCAGTGGGCCATAGAAAGCCTATTTATTTTTTTGCTTGATTTTGGTTCTAAAATCTACCTGAAAAAATCACTACATCAATCAGTGGGAGAAAAATATTGGCCTCAGGGCTTGTGTGCCACTCCTGACTCCTGTGTGCATCATCACTCACTCAGTGGGCCATAGAAAGCCTATTTATTTTTTTGCTTGATTTGGGTTCTAAAATCTACCTGAAAAAATCACTACATCAATCAGTGGGAGAAAAATATTGGCCTCAGGGCTTGTGTGCCACTCTTGACTCCTGTCTGTGCCATCTCTCACTCAGTGGGCCATAGAAAGCCTATTTATTTTTTTGCTTGATTTTGGTTCTAAAATCTACCTGAAAAAATCACTACATCAATCAGTGGGAGAAAAATATTGGCCTCAGGGCTTGTGTGCCACTCTTGACTCCTGTCTGTGCCATCTCTCACTCAGTGGGCCATAGAAAGCCTATTTATTTTTTTGCTTGATTTGGGTTATAAAATCTACCTGAAAAAATCACTACATCAATCAGTGGGAGAAAAATATTGGCCTCAGGGCTTGTGTGCCACTCTTGACTCCTGTCTGTGCCATCTCTCACTCAGTGGGCCATAGAAAGCCTATTTATTTTTTTGCTTGATTTTGGTTCTAAAATCTACCTGAAAAAATCACTACATCAATCAGTGGGAGAAAAATATTGGCCTCAGGGCTTGTGTGCCACTCCTGACTCCTGTGTGCATCATCACTCACTCAGTGGGCCATAGAAAGCCCATTTTTTTTTTTTTTTGCTTTATTTGGGTTCTAAATTCTACCTGAAAAAATCAATAAATCAATCAGTGGGAGATTAATATTGGCCTTTGGGCTTGTGTGCCAGTCCTAAGCGTGCCATCTCTCTCTCTCAGATAGTGGGCCATAGAAAGCCTATTTATTATTTTTTTTATTGGGTTTACAAATTTTCCCTGGAACAAAAAAAAAAAAAGTGGGAGATTAATATTGGCCTCTGGGCTTGTGTGCCAGTCCTGAGCGTGCCATCTCTCTCACAAATAGTGGGCCATAGAAAGCCTATTTATTTTTTTGCTTGATTTGGGTTCTAAAATCTACCTGAAAAAATCACTACATCAATCAGTGGGAGAAAAATATTGGCCTCAGGGCTTGTGTGCCACTCTTGTCTCCTGTCTGTGCCATCTCTCACTCAGTGGGCCATAGAAAGCCTATTTATTTTTTTGCTTGATTTTGGTTCTAAAATCTACCTGAAAAAATCACTACATCAATCAGTGGGAGAAAAATATTGGCCTCAGGGCTTGTGTGCCACTCTTGACTCCTGTGTGTGCCATCTCTCAGTCAGTGGGCCATAGAAAGCCTATTTATTTTTTTGCTTGATTTGGGTTCTAAAATCTACCTGAAAAAATCACTACATCAATCAGTGGGAGAAAAATATTGGCCTCAGGGCTTGTGTGCCACTCCTGACTCCTTTGTGCATCATCACTCACTCAGTGGGCCATAGAAAGCCCTTTTTTTTTTTTTTTTGCTTTATTTGGGTTCTAAATTCTACCTGAAAAAATCAATAAATCAATCAGTGGGAGATTAATATTGGCCTTTCTGCTTGTGTGCCAGTCTTGACTCCTGGGTGTGCCATCTCTCTCTCTCTCTCCAATTGTGGGCCATAGAAAGCCTATTATTTTTTTAGCTTGATTTGGGTTCCAAAATCTACCTGAAAAAATCACTACATCAATCAGTGGGAGATAAATATTGGCCTCTGGGCTTGTGTGCCACTCCTGACTCCTGTGTGCGTCATCTCTCACTCAGTGGGCCATAGAAAGCTTTTTTTTGTTTTATTTGTTTTCTAAATTCTCCCTGAAAAAATCATTTTATTTTATTTGGTTTCTAAATTCTTCCTGAAAAAATCATTTTATTCTATTATTTTTTTTTCCTAAAGTCTCCCTGAAAAAAAAAAAAAAAAAAAAACAGTGGGAGATTAGTATTGCCCTTTCTGCTTGTGTGCCAGTCTTGACTCCTGGGTGTGCCATCTCTCTCTCTCTCTCCAATTGTGGGCCATAGAAAGCCTATTATTTTTTTAGCTTGATTTGGGTTCCAAAATCTACCTGAAAAAATCACTACATCAATCAGTGGGAGATAAATATTGGCCTCTGGGCTTGTGTGCCACTCCTGACTCCTGTGTGCGTCATCTCTCACTCAGTGGGCCATAGAAAGCCTTTTTTTGTTTTATTTGTTTTCAAAATTCTCCCTGAAAAAATCATTTTATTTTATTTGGTTTCTAAATTCGTCCTGAAAAAATCATTTTATTCTATTATTTTTTTTTCCTAAATTCTCCCTGAAAAAAAAAAAAAAATCAAATCAGTGGGAGATTAATATTTACATTTGTGCTTCAGTGACAGTCCTGCGTGTGTGGCATCTCTCTCATTTGTTGCCACCAACAACAGAGTGTGTAACATTGTGCCTGATTTTCGTTGTGGTCTCACTCACCTGTAAAGGGGTAGCTAAATCATACTGAAGTTATAGCTCACCGTGTAATTTGTGTGACGGCAACAAATACCGTTAGTTTGTTTACGTTTTTAAAACAATGAGGAAGTCTGGTGGAAGAGGTCGTGGCTGGGGGCGTTCATTGTCAGCTGGTAATGAGGGTAGTGGTAGTGGTGGAGCATCAGCTGGTCGTGGGAAAAAAAATATTGCACCTAAGTCTGGAGCTGTGGAGCCAGGTTCGTCGTCGTTAGTGGATGTTCACGGTCAGGGACAAGTCGCTTCCTTGTCCTCTTCAGCAAAAACAACAACAGAGAAGAATGCAGCAGGCGACACAACGGGTTACACCATGGAGCTCTTTACACATACCGTCCCTGGCTTAGAAAGTGAAGCAGTTAACAGTCCATGCCCATTACAAGTTGAATCTGACATGGAGTGCACTGATGCACAGCCACAGCCAGACTACTATGCTGGTCCTTTGACTCAGACCACAACATTGCCCTCGCAAGGTAATGATCAAGAATCAGACCCTGATGAGACTATGTTGCCCCATCACGAACGCTATACCACCGACCGACACGGTGACACAGACGAAGTTGCACACGAGCTACAAGAAGAGGTAATAGATGACCCAGTTCTTGACCCCGATTGGCAGCCATTGGGGGAACAGGGTGCAGGCGGCAGCAGTTCTGAAGCAGAGGAGGAGGGGCCGCAGCAGGCATCAACATCGCAACAGGTTCCATCTGCCGGGCCCGTATCTTGCCCAAAACGCGTGGCAAAGCCAAAACCTGTTGGAGGACAGCGTGGCCATCCGGTTAAAGCTCAGTCTGCAATGCCTGAAAAGGTATCTGATGCTAGAAAGAGTGCAGTCTGGCATTTTTTTAAACAACATCCAATTGATCAGCGCAAAGTCATCTGTCAAAAATGTTCAACTACCTTAAGCAGAGGACAGAATCTGAAAAGTCTCAATACAAGTTGCATGCATAGACATTTAACCACCATGCATTTGCAAGCCTGGACTAACTACCAAACGTCCCTTAAGGTTGTAGCACCCTCGGCCAATGAAGCTAGTCAGCAACGCAACATCCCTTCCGGCAGTGTAGGGCCACCATTTTCCGCACCACCTGCAGTATCTGTGCAGGTTTCTTTGCCAGGCCAAAGCAGTCAGGGTCAGGGAATCACCAGTTTTGTAGTAGGAAACACTGCATCTAGGGCACCGGTGGCAACAATACCATCTCCCACCGTCTCTCAGTCTGCCATGTCCACCGGCACCCCCGCTAGTTCCACGATCTCCAGCTCTCCAGTCCAGCTCACCCTACATGAGACTATGGTTAGAAAAAGGAAGTACTTAGCCTCGCATCCGCGTACACAGGGTTTGAACGCCCACATAGCTAGACTAATCTCGTTAGAGATGATGCCCTACCGGTTAGTTGAAAGCGAAGCTTTCAAAGCCCTGATGGACTACGCTGTACCACGCTACGAGCTACCCAGTCGACACTTTTTTTCAGAAAAGCCATCCCAGCCCTCCACCAGCATGTTAAAGAGCGCATCGTCCATGCACTCAGGCAATCTGTGAGCACAAAGGTGCACCTGACAACAGATGCATGGACCAGTAGGCATGGCCAGGGACGTTACGTGTCCATCACGGCACACTGGGTAAATGTGGTGGATGCAGGGTCCACAGGGGACAGCAACTTTGGGACAGTTCTGCCTAGCCCACGGTCTAGGAAACAGTTGGCTGTAGCCGTTCGCACCCCCTCCTCCTCCTCTTCGTCCTCCTGCAGAAGCGAGAGCTCGTCCACAGACCGCAGTCGCACAACCACTCCATCCGCAGCTGCCACTGTTGCACACCAGGTCTCCCATTATGGGGCAGCTACTGGCAAACGTCAGCAGGCTGTATTGGCTATGAAGTGTTTGGGCGACAACAGACACACCGCGGAAGTTCTGTCCGAGTTCTTGCAGAAAGAAACGCAGTCGTGGCTGGGCACTGTAGATCTTGAGGCAGGCAAGGTAGTGAGTGATAACGGAAGGAATTTCATGGCTGCCATCTCCCTTTCCCAACTGAAACACATTCCTTGCCTGGCTCACACCTTAAACCTGGTGGTGCAGTGCTTCCTGAAAAGTTATCCGGGGTTATCCGACCTGCTCCTCAAAGTGCGTGGACTTTGCTCACATATCCGCCGTTCGCCCGTACACTCCACCCGTATGCAGACCTATCAGCGTTCTTTGAACCTTCCCCAGCATCGCCTAATCATAGACGTTGCAACAAGGTGGAACTCAACACTGCACATGCTTCAGAGACTGTGCGAACAGAGGCGGGCTGTTATGTTTTTGTGGGAGGATACACATACACGGGCAGGCAGTAGGATGGCAGACATGGAGTTGTCAGGTGTGCAGTGGTCGAAGATTCAAGACATGTGTCAAGTCCTTCAGTGTTTTGAGGAATGCACACGGCTGGTTAGTGCAGACAACGCCATAATAAGCATGAGCATCCCCCTAATGCGTCTGCTGATGCAAAGTTTGACGCACATAACGGATCAGGCGTCTGCAGCTGAGGAAGAGGAAAGCCTTGATGACAGTCAGCCATTGTCTGGCCAGGGCAGTGTACAGGATGAGTTAGCGGGCGAAGAGGAGGAGGAGGACGAGGAGGATGATGGGGATGATTATATTTTTAATGAGGAAGCTTTTCCGGGGCCACTGGAAATTGGTGGCGCGGCAAGGCCGGGTTCTGGTTTTTGGAGGGACACAAGTGACGTGGATTTGCCTGAAACTGCCCCTCAACCAAGCACAACCGCAGATTTGAGAACTAGAACTTTGGCCCACATGGCGGATTATGCCTTACGTATCCTCAAAAGGGACACACGCATAACTAAAATGATGAACGATGACGATTACTGGTTGGCCTGCCTCCTTGATCCTCGCTATAAAGGCAAATTGCAAAATATAATGCCACATGAGAACTTGGAACTAATATTAGCAACCAAACAATCAACTCTTGTTGACCGTTTGCTTCTGGCATTCCCTGCACACAGCGCCCGTGATCGTTCTCACACGAGCTGCAGGGGCCAGCAGACCAGAGGAGTTAGAGGGGCAGAAATCAGAAGTGGCGTTGGCCAGAGGGGTTTTCTGACCAGGTTGTGGAGTGATTTTGCTATGACCGCAGACAGGACAGGTACTGCAGCATCAATTCAAAGTGACAGGAGACAACATTTGTCCAGTATGGTTACAAACTATTTTTCATCCCTTATCGATGTTCTCCCTCAAACGTCATTCCCATTTGATTACTGGGCATCAAAATTAGACACCTGGCCAGAATTGGCAGAATATGCATTGCAGGAGCTTGCTTGCCCGGCAGCTAGTGTCCTATCAGAAAGAGTATTCAGTGCTGCAGGTTCAATACTAACAGAAAAAAGGACTCGTCTGGCTACCCAAAATGTAGATGATCTAACCTTCATTAAAATGAACCACAACTGGATTTCGAAATCTTTTGCCCCACCTTGCCCGGCCGACACCTAGCTTTCCTATGAAAAGGTCTTGCCTGTGGACTATTCTGAATGCCTTTTCCAATCTCGTAATTTTCTGCACCTGATTGTCCAGCATACGACATGTTTACACCTCACTAAATGGCCAAACTCCCCACACGGGGCCGTGGTATCGACAGCACCCGTGAGAGTGCTGTTTGTCTGAAGAGGTGGGTGTGCCCGCTTTCGGTCGACGGCACTGCCACTGGGTCCCTCCTAGTACAATAAAGTGTCTCTGGCGGTGGTGGTGCGCACCCAACGTCAGACACACCGTTGTAATATGAGGGGCCCTGGGCCTGTACCGCCGGCCACAAGACAGTTCCCCCCCCCCCAGCTCAAACAGTGCTCTACCACTTGCAAAATTATCTCACAGCTCCACCAATGTTTAGTCTATGCGCTGACATCCTTCAATGCCTGCCACTGACAATACCATTGTATTGACATTTTTGTTATGTTAGGCCTTCGAAGCCTGTCTGCGGTCACTCCTTCCACTATGCCTCCACTGACCACACCACTGCTGCCCGTGTACCCCTGGAACCAATTTAAAATTGCCTACAGCCAGCCCAATTTTTTTATTTTAGGCCTTCGATGCCTGTCTGCGGTCCATTCTTTCCACTACTACTACACTGACCAGGCCACTGCTGCCCGTGTACCCCTGGAACCAATTTAAAATTGCCTACAGCCATGTGTTATTATTTTAGGCCTTCGATGCCTGTCTGCGGTCACTCCTTCCACTATGCCTCCACTGACCACACCACTGCTGCCCGTGTACCCCTGGAACCAATTTAAAATTGCCTACAGCCAGCCCAATTTTTTTATTTTAGGCCTTCGATGCCTGTTTGCGGTCACTCCTTCCACTAGGCCTCCACTGACCACACCACTGCTGCCCGTGTACCCCTGGAACCAATTTAAAATTGCCTACAGCCATGTGTTATTATTTTAGGTCTTCGATGCCTGTCTGCGGTCACTCCTTACAATATGCCTCCACTGACCACACCACTGCTGCCCGTGTACCCCTGGAACCAATTTAAAATTGCCTACAGCCAGCCCAATTTTTTTATTTTAGGCCTTCGATGCCTGTCTGCGGTCCATTCTTTCCACTACTACTACACTGACCAGGCCACTGCTGCCCGTGTACCCCTGGAACCAATTTAAAATTGCCTACAGCCAGCCCAATTTTTTTATTTTAGGCCTTCGATGCCTGTTTGCGGTCACTCCTTCCACTAGGCCTCCACTGACCACACCACTGCTGCCCGTGTACCCCTGGAACCAATTTAAAATTGCCTACAGCCAGCCCAATTTTTTTATTCTAGGCCTTCGATGCCTGTCTGCGGTACATTCTTTCCACTACTACTACACTGACCAGGCCACTGCTGCCCGTGTACCCCTGGAACCAATTTAAAATTGCCTACAGCCATGTGTTATTATTTTAGGCCTTCTATGCCTATTTGCGGTCACTAATTCCACTAGGCCTCCACTGACCACACCACTGCTGCCCGTGTACCCCTGGAACCAATTTAAAATTGCCTACAGCCAGCCCAATTTTTTTATTTTAGGCCTTCGATGCCTGTCTGCGGTCACTCCTTCCACTATGCCTCCACTGACCACACCACTGCTGCCCGTGTACCCCTGGAACCAATTTAAAATTGCCTACAGCCAGCCCAATTTTTTTATTTTAGGCCTTTGATGCCTGTTTGCGGTCACTCCTTCCACTAGGCCTCCACTGACCACACCACTGCTGCCCGTGTACCCCTGGAACCAATTTAAAATTGCCTACAGCCAGCCCAATTTTTTTATTTTAGGCCTTCGATGCCTGTTTGCGGTCACTCCTTCCACTAGGCCTCCACTGACCACACCACTGCTGCCCGTGTACCCCTGGAACCAATTTAAAATTGCCTACAGCCAGCCCAATTTTTTTATTCTAGGCCTTCGATGCCTGTCTGCGGTCCATTCTTTCCACTACTACTACACTGACCAGGCCACTGCTGCCCGTGTACCCCTGGAACCAATTTAAAATTGCCTACAGCCATGTGTTATTATTTTAGGCCTTCGATGCCTGTCTGCGGTCACTCCTTACAATATGCTTCCACTGACCACACCACTGCTGCCCGTGTACCCCTGGAACCAATTTAAAATTGCCTACAGCCATGTGTTATTATTTTAGGCCTTCGATGCCTGTCTGCGGTCACTCCTTCCACTAGGCCTCCACTGACCACACCACTGCTGCCCGTGTACCCCTGGAACCAACATCAGAAAATATAAAAATAAGTATTTTGCTTATAAAAAAGAAAATACTGGAGAGATATCAAATGCAGACATTTTAACATTAAAAACAAACACATACAACAAAAATCTGGTACAGTACTAAAAATGGCCACCAGCTACAATAACTTTCTCCTGCAAGTAGTTAACTGAAAGGTTTTTTCAATTTAAAACACAGATATGGCATCCACCGAGTGTTGTCCTGTCGCGTCTTCTTTTTATTATTGCCAAGAAGATGCAAAACAATGAAAATAATAAAATCATTATTTACCAAAAAAATAGAGTAAGTCAAAACCACATTGCAAATAAACATTCATTACAAATAAAGAAGCAGGGCGCGTCCGAGGGTGAGTATATACCTAATAAGAATATAATCACCCTCGGACGCGCCCTGCTTCTTTCCGACAGCCTTCCTTCCTAAGAATCAGCCCTTCCATGGTGTAGAGAGAGGGTTTGTTACACTCCAAGGTGTTCTCCAGGTTGCCTTTCCAGAGCTTCGATCTTCCGGCTCTCGTTTAGTAGTTGTCGGAAAGTTGGCTGCATTAGGCCTACAAATTGGGTATGGGGTGGAGAGAGATGGTGTGTTCCACTCCAAGGTGTTCTCCAGGTTGCCTTTCCAGAGCTTCGATCTTCCGGCTCTCGTTTAGTAGTTGTCGGAAAGTAGGCTGCATTAGGCCTACAAATTGGGTATGGGGTGGAGAGAGATGGTGTGTTACACTCCAAGGTGTTCCCCAGGTTTCCTTGCCATTGCTTCGGTCTTCCGACTCTCGTTTAGTAGTTGTAGAAAACTACACTGCATTAGGCCTAAAAAATGGGTATCGGGTGGAGAGAGATGGTGTGTTACACTCCAAGGTGTTCTCCAGGTTGCCTTTCCTGAGCTTCGATCTTCCAGCTCTCGTTTAGTAGTTCTTGGAAACTACACTGCATTAGGCCTACAAATTGGGTATGGGGTGTAGAGAGATGGTGTGTTCCACTCCAAGGTGTTCTCCAGGTTGCCTTTCCAGAGCTTCGATCTTCCGGCTCTCGTTTAGTAGTTGTCGGAAAGTAGGCTGCATTAGGCCTACAAATTGGTTATGGGGTGGAGAGAGATGGTGTGTTCCACTCCAAGGTGTTCTCCAGGTTGCCTTTCCAGAGCTTCGATCTTCCGGCTCTCGTTTAGTAGTTGTCGGAAAGTAGGCTGCATTAGGCCTACAAATTGGGTATGGGGTGGAGAGAGATGGTGTGTTCCACTCCAAGGTGTTCTCCAGGTTGCCTTTCCTGAACTTCTATCTTCAGGCTCTCATTAAATTGTGGTTAAACGGAACAACTGCATTTGGCGTACTAGTTGGTTTGGGGCCTACTATCGGTGTCTGCCACTCCTTGCTGTTCTCCTGGTTTCCTGTCCTGAAATTCCGTTTTCAGGCGTTCGTTAAGTAGTTGTTAATGTTAGACTGCATTTGGCCTACTAGTTGGGTTGGGGCCTACTATCGGTGTCTGCCACTCCTTGCTGTTCTCCTCCACTGAACAAAGCTGTGCCGCCTGTTTACTACGGTTGCCAATTTTGAACTGCATTTCGACTACTTACTGATTTGGGCCTACTCTCTGTGTCAGCCTCTCATTCCAGTTGTCCTCCACTGCAATGCCCCCTGGTTATTCCTGTGTTACCAATTTTGAACTGCATTTAGCCAACTTTATTCTTTGGGCCTATATCTGTGTTTCCTCCTCATCCTGCCCATTGCCCAGCCAGTGATAGATGAGTCTGCTGGTACATTGACCCATAACGCAACATTCCCCGTGCACGCTATACAACAACATTGTGACCCTGCTGAAAGTCAGGTTGCTCTTCCCGCATACCATACCACCTTACACGGGGACAAAGAGGAAGGTGCAGATGAAAGTGCAGGTTCCTTCATCAGGTGGGGGGAGGAATACTAGTTGGCGACGTCACTGGCACACGGCCTCTCATAGTACGCAAAAGTGTTGCTGCCGGTGGGAGGCGCCCCCACCGTGCAAACACACCGCTGTACTTTGAGGGGCCCTGTGCCAGTGCCAATGCCAACGAGTGGGCCCCCCCTGCTTGCTCAGGTTCACAGCACTTGCAAAGTTGAAATACTTACCTCTCCCTGCTCCACTGCCGTGACGTGGTCCAGATTTCCTGGGCCCACTAATTACTTGAACCAGCCCTACCCACCACAACTTTAGCCAAATGACCCCCAATTTCAAATGCCTTCCAATTATTATAAGGTAAATTACGCTTGACAAGCTTCATTAAGAAGAATGGATGGTTTTGACATTAAAATGGGCACTCTAGGTGTTTTCCTGGCCCCCACTCACTGCCGACTATGCTGCCCCATTGACTTGCATTGGGTTTCGTGTTTCGGTCGATCCCGACTTTACGTCATAATCGGCCGATTTCACTCGACCCGACTTTTGAGATAGTCGGGTTTCGCGAAACCCGGCTCGACTCTAAAAAGGTCAAGGTCGCTCAACTCTGCTCACGACCACAGGAGGGAGTTCGACAACAGAATTCACAACAGTACCCCCCCCTTGAGGAGGGGTCACCGAACCCTCACCAGAGCCCCCAGGCCGATCAGGATGAGCCAAATGAAAGGCACTAACTAGATCGGCAGCCTGAACATCAGAGGCAAAAACCCAGGAATTATCTTCCTGACCATAACCCTTCCACTTGACCAGGTACTGGAGTTTCCGTCTCGAAACACGAGAATCCAAAATCTTCTCCACCACATACTCCAACTCCCCCTCGACCAACACCGGGGCAGGAGGATCAACGGAGGGAACCATAGGCGCCATATATCTCCGCAACAACGACCTATGGAACACATTATAGATGGCAATAGAAGCTGGAAGGTCCAAACGAAATGACACAGGATTAAGAACTTCAGAAATCTTATATGGCCCAATGAAACGAGGCTTAAACTTAGGAGAGGAAACCTTCATAGGAACATGACGAGATGACAACCAAACCAAATCCCCAACACGAAGTCGGGAACCAACACAGCGCCGGCGGTTAGCGAAACGTTGAGCCTTCTCCTGGGACAATGTAAAATTGTCCACCACATGAGTCCAAATCTGCTGCAACCTGTCCACCACCGTATCCACACCAGGACAGTCCGAAGGCTCAACCTGCCCTGAAGAGAAACGTGGATGGAAACCAGAATTACAGAAAAAAGGAGAAACTAGCCGAGCTGGCCCGATTATTAAGGGCGAACTCAGCCAAAGGCAAGAAGGACACCCAATCATCCTGATCAGCAGAAACAAAGCATCTCAGATATGTTTCCAAAGTCTGATTAGTTCGTTCGGTTTGGCCATTAGTCTGAGGATAGAAAGCCGAAGAAAAAGACAAATCAATGCCCATCTTAGCACAAAAGGACCGCCAAAACCTCGAAACAAACTGGGAACCTCTGTCCGAGACGATGTTCTCTGGAATGCCATGCAAACGAACCACATGCTGGAAAAACAATGGCACCAAATCAGAGGAGGAAGGCAATTTAGACAAGGGTACCAAATGGACCATCTTAGAGAAGCGATCACAAACCACCCAAATGACCGACATCCTTTGAGAAACAGGGAGATCAGAAATAAAATCCATGGAAATATGCGTCCAGGGCCTCTTCGGGACCGGCAAGGGCAAAAGCAACCCACTGGCACGAGAACAGCAGGGCTTAGCCCGAGCACAAGTCCCACAGGACTGCACAAAAGAACGCACATCCCGTGACAAAGAAGGCCACCAAAAGGATCTAGCCACCAAATCTCTGGTACCAAAGATTCCAGGATGACCAGCCAACACCGAACAATGAACCTCAGAGATAACTCTACTAGTCAATCTATCAGGGACCAACAGCTTCTCCGTAGGACAACGGTCAGGTCTATCAGCCTGAAACTTCTGCAGCACACGCCGCAAATCAGGGGAGATGGCAGACAAAATTACCCCCTCTTTAAGAATACCTGCCGGCTCCGGAACACCCGGAGAATCAGGCACAAAACTCCTTGACAGGGCATCAGCCTTCACATTCTTAGATCCCGGAAGGTATCGAACCACAAAATCAAAACGGGAGAAAATGAGTGACCATCGAGCCTGTCTAGGATTCAACCGTTTGGCAGACTCGAGATAAGTCAAATTCTTGTGATCCGTCAAGACCACCACGCGATGTTTAGCTCCTTCAAGCCAATGTCGCCACTCCTCGAATGCCCACTTCATGGCCAACAACTCTCGATTGCCAACATCATAATTGCGCTCAGCAGGCGAGAATTTTCTAGAAAAGAAGGCACATGGTTTCATCACCGAGCCATCAGAACTTCTTTGTGACAAAACAGCCCCTGCTCCAATCTCAGAAGCATCAACCTCGAACTGAAACGGGAGCGAAACATCTGGCTGGCACAACACAGGGGCAGAAGAAAAACGAGGTTTCAATTCCTGAAAAGCCTCTACAGCCGCAGAGGACCAATTGACCACATCAGCACCTTTCTTGGTCAAATCAGTCAACGGTTTAGCAATACTAGAAAAATTAGCGATGAAGCGACGCTAAAAATTAGCAAAGCCCAGGAACTTCTGCAGGCTCTTCACAGATGTCGGCTGAGTCCAATCATAAATGGCCTGAACTTTAACAGGGTCCATCTCGATAGTAGAAGGGGAAAAAATGAAACCCAAAAATGAAACCTTCTGAACTCCAAAGAGACACTTTGACCCCTTCACAAACAAGGAATTCGCACGAAGGACCTGGAACACCATTCTGACCTGCTTCACATGAGACTCCCAATCATCCGAAAAGACCAAAATGTCATCCAAATATACAATCATGAATCTATCCAGGTACTCTCGGAAGATGTCATGCATAAAGGACTGAAACACAGTTGGAGCATTAGAAAGCCCGAAGGGCATAACCAGGTACTCAAAATGGCCCTCGGGCGTATTAAATGCTGTTTTCCATTCATCACCCTGTTTAATTCGCACAAGATTATACGCCCCTCGAAGATCTATCTTGGTGAACCAACTAGCCCCCTTAATCTGAGCAAACAAATCAGACAGCAGCGGCAAAGGATACTGAAATTTGACTGTGATCTTATTAAGAAGGCGGTAATCAATACAAGGTCTAAAAGAGCCATCCTTCTTGGCCACAAAAAAGAACCCTGCTCCCAATGGTGACGACGACGGGCGAATATGACCCTTCTCCAAGGATTCCTTTACATAACTCCGCATAGCGGCGTGCTCTGGCACAGATAAATTAAACAGTCGGCCCTTAGGAAACTTACTACCAGGAATCAAATTAATAGCACAATCACAATCCCTATGAGGAGGTAGGGCACCGGATTTGGGCTCCTCAAATACATCCCGGTAATCTGATAAAAACTCAGGAACTTCAGAAGGAGTGGAAGGCGAAATTGACAACAATGGAACATCACCATGTACCCCCTGACAACCCCAGCCAGACACAGAGATAGATTTCCAATCCAACACTGGATTATGGACCTGTAGCCATGGCAACCCCAAAACGAAAACATCATGCAGATTATGCAACACCAAAAAGCGAATATCCTCCTGATGTGCAGGAGCCATGCACATGGTCAATTGAGTCCAGTACTGAGGCTTATTCTTGGCCAAAGGCGTAGCACCAATTCCTCTCAATGGAATAGGATACTGCAAGGGCTCCAAGAAAAAACCACAGCGCCTGGCAAACTCCAAGTCCATCAAATTCAGGGCAGCGCCTGAATCCACAAATGCCATAACAAAATAGGACGACAGAGAGCAAATCAGAATAACGGACAAAAGAAATTTAGACTGTACCGTACCAATGGTGGCAGACCTAGCGAACCGCTTAGTGCGCTTAGGACAATCGGAGATAGCATGAGTGGATTCACCACAGTAAAAACACAGCCCATTCTGACGTCTGGGTTCTTGCCGTTCAGCTCTGGTCAAAGTCGTATCACACTGCATAGGCTCAGGCCTATGCTCAGAGAATACCGCCAGATGGTGCACAGCTTTGCGCTCACGCAAGCGCCGATCGATCTGAATGGCCAAGGACATAGACTCATTCAGACCAGCAGGCGTGGGAAATCCAACCATGACATCCTTAAGGGCTTCAGAAAGACCCTTTCTGAAAATTGCCGCCAGGGCACACTCATTCCACTGAGTAAGCACAGACCACTTTCTAAATCTCTGACAGTACACCTCCGCTTCATCCTGACCCTGACACAAAGCCAGCAAGATTTTCTCTGCCTGATCCACTGAATTTGGTTCATCATAAAGCAATCCAAGCGCCAGAAAAAACGCATCAACATCACGCAATGCAGGATCTCCTGGCGCAAGGGAAAATGCCCAGTCTTGAGGGTCACCACGCAACAAAGAAATAATGATTTTTACTTGTTGAACGGGGTCACCAGAGGAGCGGGGTTTCAAAGCTAGAAACAGTTTACAATTATTTTTGAAATTCAAGAACTTAGATCTATCCCCAGAAAATAAATCAGCAATAGGAATTCTAGGCTCTAACATAGGATTCTGAACCACAAAATCTTGAATGTTTTGTACCCTTGCAGTGAGATGATCCACACAAGAGGACAGACCTTGAATGTCCATATCTACACCTGTGTCCTGAACCACCCAAAGGTTTAGGGGAACAGAAAGACAAAACACAGTGCAAAGAAAAAAAAATGGTCTCAGAACTTCTCTTATCCCTCTATTGAGATGCATTAATACTTTGGGCCAGCTGTACTGTTATGGACCTGGTGGTTAGGAGCACCCGGCACGACCTGATAGTTAAACTCACACAGGACAAGCTCTGGGATGTGGGAGCTCCGCTGATCGCAAGCCCTATCCCATCACACAACTAGAAATAGCTGTGGAGCGTTCCTGACTCTCCCTAGACGCCTCTTCACAGCCCAAGAGCTAGCTAGCCCTAGAGATAGAAAATAAAGCCTACCCTGCCTCAGAGAAATTCCCCAAAGGAAAAGGCAGCCCCCCACACATATTGACCGTGAGTAAAGATGAAAGTCACAAACGCAGAAATGAAACAGGTCTCAGCAAAGGGAGGCCAGACTTACCAAACAGACAGAGGATAGGAAAGGTATCCTTGCGGTCAACACAAAAACCACAAAAGACCACGCAGAGTGTGCAAAAAGACCTCCGACCGACTCACGGTGCGGAGGTGCCACTCTGCATCCCAGAGCTTCCAGCTAGCAAGACAAAATCATGATAACCAGCTGGACAAGGAAACAATGAACAAATAATAACTATCAGGAACTTAGCTTCTGCTGGAGAAGACAGGTCACCAGAAAGATCCAAGAGCGAATTGAACCAATGCAGGAACATTGACAGCTGGCATGGAGTAACGATCTGAGTGGAGTTAAATAGAGCAGCCAACCAAAGGATAAACCACGTCACCTGTGTAAGGAACCTCAGAAGCAGCAGCTCCACTCACAGCCACCAGAGGGAGTCCACGGACAGAACTCGTCGAAGTACCACTCACGACCACAGGAGGGAGTTCGCCAACAGAATTCACAACACCCAGGGCCACGGACCGGGTCGCTGCCACCGTGAC
Organism: Ranitomeya imitator; assembly: GCF_032444005.1. NCBI lineage: Eukaryota > Metazoa > Chordata > Amphibia > Anura > Dendrobatidae > Ranitomeya > Ranitomeya imitator. The sequence goes on along the minus strand of NC_091284.1, from coordinate 733,377,456 downwards.
CACCCCTTTAATTGGGACCGGACCAGGTACCGAGTACCGCAGGCCCTAGCAGGTTACTCAGCTATGTCTTACAAATTTCTAAGGCCCCGCTCCAATTCTGCTTCTGGGGGTTTCTGTCTGAAAACATGTGAAAACATGAAAAACGGTGTTTTGGCAGAATGCTTGATGAAGCCATAGACTGCAATGATTCTGTGCATTTTTCCTGTGCTCTCTGCCTTTTCAGATGGTCACAAAAACATAATAGGCAAAGTTTTTGCTCAAACGGATGCCATAGAAAAATGAAGAATTTGGAGTCCATTTGAACACCATTTGGAACATTGCAGTGTACGACTCCATTGGGGAGGACCCACCAAAGAGCAACTGACTTCAAAACACAAACAGAGATCATATGGACTCGGGGTGTCTGGTAAAAAGCACAAACTAAGTGTACAGTGGAAATAGAGCCTCAAGGGTAATGGGGGACAAACAAAAAATGATTGGGCAACCCTTTCCTGATTCTGTGCCTATAATTTGTAGGACACTCTATGTGAAATCACTTAGTGTGGGTCCTTAAAACCTTTTGTGCTGTTGCTGTAGAAAGCAAATGGATTAATCAGCTTCATTAGAAAATAAATGAGTGTATCTGATTTTCCTCTTCGTGATAAAAAAAAGGAAAAAAATAATTAAAAATTAAAAACCTGATGCTATATTCAGAATGTGAAAAAAATAGTTACAGCAATTTTCCAAAAAATGAAAACATTACCATATGGAGCTTACTAAGGCCATTAATTATATTTCCTAGCTCTACAACTAAAAGTGGAGGACATTTACCGTTAATTAACACAGACATTTGATCAAACCATTAATTCCAATCTCTGTGCTCCTAATAAAACTGCCCTGCATAAAGCGAGATTCATGAAAAGCAACAGCAGATTTATATAACTGGGATTGATCGACATTCTGTTTTTAGGATAGGCCAGAGTTTTCATCCAGGTCATTTTAAGATGTGAAATAAATAATAAACTTATAGCAATAGGGCTGGGTTGACATGAACAAATGCAAAATCGTTCATTTTACATCCAGAAAAAAATGATGATTTTACATCTGTATCACCATCTGTATGCAATCTTGATACCATCCATATGACCGTTTTTATGCCCATATGCAATCCGTATGTATGTTTTGTACATCTGTTTGCCATCCGGTTTTTACATGAAAAATTTAATAAATAATGAAGGACTAATAAAGTTTCCTATCTTTATAATTCTAATGTAGGACAAATAAAGTTTCCTATCTTTATAATTCTAATGATCCATAATGTCAAAGTAACATACAGTGGCATGTAAAAGTTTGGGCACCCCTGGTCAAAATTACTGTTATTGTGCACAGTTAAGCAAGTTGAAGATGAAATCATCTCCAAAAGGCCTAAAGATAAAGAGGACACATTTCCTAGGTATTTTAGGAAAAAATATATATATTTTCTCATTTTTTACATTTTAAAAATTACCAAAAGGAAATTGGGCTTATACAAATGTTTGGGCACCCTTGGAGATTTGTATGCTCAGAGATAACTTTGACCAATTTTTCAGACCTCACTTAGCCCGTTAGAGTTATGGATTGTTCACTATCACCATTAGGAAAGGCCAGGTAAAACAAATTTCCCAGCTTTATAAAAACTCTGCCTTCTCAACCTTGTGCCAAAAAAACAGCAGCCATGGATTCTTCTGAGCATCTGCCTAGCAGTCTGAAAATGAAAATGGTAGAGGCAAGCAAAGCAGGAGAAGGCTATAAGCAGATAGAACAGTGTTTTCAAGTTGCCCTTTCCTAAGTTCAAAATGTGACTAAAAAATGTCAGTTTACAGGAACAGTGGAGGGCAAGATAAGGTCTGGAAGATGAAGTAACATTTCTGTGAGACCTGCTCGTAATATTGCTAGAAAGGAAAATCATAACCACTGCTTGACTGCAAGAGACCTTCAGAAAGTTTTAGCAGGCTCTGGAGTTCTGGCACATTGTTCTACTGTTCAGAGACACCTGCACAAATACAGCCTTCATGAGTCATCAGAAGAAAACCTCTCCTGCATTCTCACCGTAAAATTTAGAGTCAAAAGTATGCAAAAAAAAACATCTAAACATTCATTGTGGAAACAAGTCCTGTGGACCGATGAAGTTAAAATAGAACTATTTGGCCGCAATGATCAAAGGTATGTGTGGAGAAAAAAGGACACAGTATTTCAGAAAAAAAACATCTCGCCAACCATTAAGCATGGGAGTGGCTCAATCATGTTTTGGAGTTGTCTTGAAGCCGATGGGGAATATTTCACAGGTAGAGGGAAGAATGGATTCAATGAAATTTCAACAAATTCTTGATGCAAATATGTAAAAAAGCTGAATTTGAAAAGAGCATGGCTTCTACAAATGGATGATGATCCTAAACATATGTCAAAATCCACAATAGACTACTTCAAAAGGTGCAAGCTGAAGGTTTTACAATGGCCCTCACAGTCCCCTGATCTGAACATCACTGAAAATCTGTCGCTAGACGTCAAAATAGCAGTGCATGCAAGACGACCCAGGAATCACACAGAACTGCAAGAATTTTTCAAGGAAAAATGGAAAAAAATCCCTCAAACAAGAATTGAAAGACCCTTGTATGGCTACAAAAAGCATTCGCAAGCTATTATAGTTTTAAAAGGGGGGCTATTAGGTACTAACCATGCAGGATGACCAAACTTTTGCATGAGCCCATTTTCCTTTTTGTAATTTTTAAAATGTAAATATATATTTTTTTTACAAAAATACAAAGGAAATGTGTCATCTTAAACTTTAGGCCTTTTTGAGATGATTTAATCTTCAACATGCTTAACTGTTCACAATAACAGTAATTTTGACTAGGGGTGCCCAAACTTTTACATGCCACTGTAGTTAGCAAGGCCGAAAAAAGACATTTGTCCATCCAGTTCAGGCTATATTCCGTCAGAATAAATCCCCAGATCTATGTCCTTCTAAAGATCCTAATAACTGTAAGATACAATATTATTACGCTCCAGGAAGACATCCAGGCCTCTCTTGATCCCCTCGACTGAGTTCGCCATCACCACCTCCTCAGGCAAGGTATTCCAGATTCTCACTACCCTAACAGTAAAGAATCCTCTTCTATGTTGGAGGAAAAACCTTCTCTCCTCCAGACGCAGAGAATGCCCCTTGTGACCATCACATTCCGTGGTAAGAACAGATTCTCGGAGAGATATTTGTGTTTTCCCCTTATATACTTATACATGGTTATTAGATTGCCCCTCAGTCGTCTTTTTTCTAGACTAAATAACCCTAATATTGCTAATCTTTCTTGGTATTTTAGTCCCCCCATCCCCTTTATTGATTTTGTTGCCCTCCTTTGTACTTGCTCTAGTTCCATTTTACCCTTCCTGAGCACTGGTGCCCAAAACTGTACACAGTACTCCATGTGCGGTCTAAGCCGGGATTTATACACAAGCAGTATAATGCTCTCATCTTGTGTATCTGGACCTCTTTTAATGCACCCCATGATACTGTTTGCCTTGGCAGCTGCTGCCTGGCACTGGCTGCTCCAGGTAAGTTTATCATTAACTAGGATACCCAAGTCCTTCTTGATGTCAGATTTACCCAGTGGTTTCCCATTCAGTGTGATTTCCAATGTTTAGGCACATCAGGGCTGGTGGAAGTCATGATGCAAATTATAGGCACAAAATGATGGTCACTGATTGGCTACAGTGGTCAAGTAGTGGCCAATTTTAAATATAGACAAAGAGGGAGCATACAGTTTTTCATTTTTTTATTATTGTTTTATTCTTAAGCTGATATGTTGGATTATTTCTTTAAAGGAGTTATACACTTCTTTGAGAACCAATTCTCAATGACTTTGTTCTTCACTTATAAAATAATAACAGCTGCTATATACTCACCTCCTATGCAGGTGCTGTTCCAGCGATGTCAACACTGGCTTTCACAGGGCTCTCGTGACGTTATGTCATGAGAGCCCCGCATCCAATTTGTGGCCACTCTACTCTCTCCTTTTTCAGAAAAATCAGACATCTGGTGGAAGTGATGCAGAAGCTGCAGCTCTGCCTTTCCCAGATGTTTGATTTGTTTTTTTTTTTTGCACGTATATTTTTTGCAGGGTGCAGCTGGGCCCAAATTGTTCTGTACACTGTGGCCTCTGTTCACACGGGATGCATATGGCGTCATTAATAGGCTGTAGCCAGATGCTTTGTATTCCTTGTGTGAACACGCCACATACAGAGTATTTTATCTTAGTGCATTGGTGTACCACACGGCCAAACCCTTATTGAAGGCTGGCTGTTTTATTAGGTATTGCACCTGTGCATTTGTTATTTTGTTTGGGTCCGCTGCACCCTGCTTGTGCATTTGTATTGAGGCCTATTTAGACAGGTAAGCATCTTTGCCTGTGTTTGGTGTTTTTTCTTGAATGTGTCCTTTTTTGGTGTTTTTCAAAGAAGGGGAGAGTAAAGTGGCCACTGATTGTCTACAGGGCACCCTCAGAGCCAGCGCCAACACCACTGGAACAGCACCCACCCAGAGGTGAGTATAAATGTTATTATTTTATAATGAGATAACTTGGTGATTGAGAAGGGGTTGTCCGTGTAGTAGACAACCCCGTTTAAGATTTGCTTGCCCATTATGACTATTCCTAATCTAAATCCATTGAATCCAAACTGTAGATATTTAAAAGTTACCAAAATAATTTTAACCAAACTAACCAGTCATCCAGTTTACCAATAATCAGTAACCAGTAACTGCCCATACTACCCAGTTAGCAAGTAATTCCACAATTGTTTTACTGATCATCTTGTAATGAATCTGACTTCCAATGTTCACGCGAGCGTATATTCTCAGGTCCAAATGGCAAGAATTGCATTATATTCTAGTGTGGCCCAATTTATGCACCAGGCTACGGCATGAACCAACTGGAGAATAAGTTGGTATACGCGTTGCATGTGTGAGGGGCAGAGACACGGCCGTAGTCATGGCCGAGAGCATATGCATTAGCGTGCCCTGGTCTCCCGTCACATGAATATAGTATCCCCACTGCAGCATACCTTCCGCTTCACTTCTGTACCAGCACGTGCCCGGGATGGACCGTATCATACGGTTCCTCAGCGTCCTCCCTGTTCAGTCACTTTGCACCTGGGGGTTCCTCAGCAATCTTGCACCGGATCTGAGGACATCAGCCCAAGTGATGACCTGCCACATGGTGAGTGACCTGCCCTTTGTTACTGCTGTGTCTTATCCTGCATGTCCAATTCTTGCTAACACTGTAACTGCTTCTTTTCTGCTGTTGTTCGGCTACTGTTCTGACCAGTTGGCCCTGGGTGGCTGGGCTTCTCTCTTAAGGTTACGTTGTCACTGTGAGGTCCCGGGCATTAAGCCCGTCGGGACTATCTGGGCACTAAGGCCCTCCTGAGCTGTTCAGCTTCCAGGCTTCTCTCTGCCAAAACAGGAAAAGGCTTCTCCTCTTATCCCACAGTGGCCCCTCCTAAATTAAATACTAACAGGGTACTGGCTGCCAACTATAAGGTGCTCCCTTTAGTTGCCCTGTAAGTTAACTACGCTTTCCCTACTAATACTGTGCAAAATAGAATAAATATATATGTTCTGCACCCCCTTACACATCCATAAATATATATGACAGTCAAACATGGTGTAATATAAATTACTCACTATTTGTAACCATGCTCTTGATAGGATTGCTATAGCCTATCATCAACTACTACCTAGAACCACAAATAAACGATGATCAAAAGGCAATGATACTTGTATAAAAAACATAATTTTATTAGAGCAAAATTCATTTAAAAAGTCATACTGCCAACATTAGGGAAGTGGAACAACCGACACATCTCACACCATCACTAGTGTTGACGCACAGTGCCACATGACAGACAGCTTACTCCCATATTGGGTATTAGTGGGGAGGGGTATTCATCACAATAAATAGGTAAAAAAAGAAATTACAAGTGTATATACATTATTTCACCCTCTATACCACCACTATTAGTCAATCATATTCGACTCCTTTCTCAAGGGGCCCCTTGAGAAAGGAGTCCGAAACGCGCGTCAGGGCGGACGCACGTAGCCCGGTGACAGTTGCAGCGTAGACTCCATTGATTTAAGGTAATTATACCATCCCACGTATTACAGGCCTAATGAGGTCTTGATGGGGGTTACGTAATGGAGAGAGAGTCGAATATGATTGACTAATAGTGGTGGTATAGAGGGTGAAATAATGTACATACACTTGTAATTTCTTTTTTACCTATTTATTGTGATGAATACCTCTCCCCACTAATACCCAATATGGGAGTAAGCTGTCTGTCGTGTGGCACTGTGCGTCAACACACTAGTGATGGTGTGAGATGTGTCGGTTGTTCCACTTCCCTAATGTTGGCAGTATGATTTTTTAAATGAATTTTGCTCTAATAAAATTATGTTTTTTTATACAAGTATCATTGCCTTTTGACCATCGTTTATTTGTGGTTCTACCCCCTTACACATGTTAGAATCTGTTTAGTTTGTGACTATCCGCCATTTTCTTGTGGAGTTCTAGCTGCTGATCTTTTTCCTCTGGTGCTCGGTTTGTCTTGGTCAGGTGTTTTGTATCACTCTTTATTACCCAGCACCTGCCTCTCAGTCCTTGCTGGACAACAGTGTTAATCTGCTTGAGCTCTAGCTTGGTGCTTTGCTTTGTCTTCTGTGTGTGTTATTTGTGCAGTGCAGGTACCTCTGATTCTTCTAGCCTTTGTTTCTGCTTTCTATTGGTTTCTGCAGACTTCTATGTGTTTTCTATTAGGGTGACCCGTTTTTGTACCCAGTCCTTAGTTCTTTTAGGGAACCCCTTCCCCTTATGTATAGGTCTTCGCTTGAGATTAACCTAGGATCGTCGGTGGGTCTATTCGCAAGGAATGGGTCGCCCACTCCATCGTAGGGTTTCAGCCTAGTCATAGTGCAGGGTCAGTTTTCCCACTTCTACCTTAGTCCTGTGTTGCAGATCCATAACAACACATGTATACCAACTTATACTCCAGTTCATTTCTTTTGGTTTGTCTTTAGTTTTTTGCACTCAAATCACAGAAGGGTGTGGCTTCTCTATCTTTGAACTGGGCATTACGTTTATATAGCTTCCCATAGCTGAGTGTCCATAGTCATAGTTCACATTGAGATAATTTTTTACACATGATAATTTTTTAACCCCTTTCTGACATGGGACGTACTATCCCGTCGAGGTGGGGTGGGCCCCCATGACCACGGACAGGATAGTACGTCCAGCGCGATCGGCGGCGCTCACGGGGGGAGCGCCGCCGATCGCGGCCGGGTGTCAGCTGTTTATCGCAGCTGACATCCGGCACTATGTGCCAGGAGCGGTCACGGACCGCCCCCGGCACATTAACCCCTGGCACACCGCGATCAAAGATGATCGCGATGTGCCGGCGGTATAGGGAAGCTTCCCGCAGGGAGGGGGCTCCCTGCGGCCTTCCCTGAGCCCCCCGCAGCAACGCGATGTGATCGCGTTGCTGCGAGGGTCTCACCTCCCTCCCTGCTTCCTCCAGCCCCGGATCCAAGATGGCCGCGGATCCGGGTCCTGCAGGGAGGAAGGTGGCTTCACAGAGCCTGCTCAGAGCAGGCACTGTGAAGGCTGCAGCGCTGCATGTCAGATCAGTGATCTGACAGAGTGCTGTGCAAACTGTCAGATCACTGATCTGTGATGTCCCCCCCTGGGACAATGTAAAAAAGTAAAAAAAAAAATTTCAAAATGTGTAAAAAAAAAAATAAAAAAAAATATTCCTAAATAATGAAAAAAAATATATATATTATTCTCCTAAATACATTTCTTTATCTAAATAAAAAAAAAACAATAAAAGTACATATATTTAGTATCGCCGCGTCCGTAACGGCCCGACCTATGAAACTGGCCCACTAGTTAACCTCTTCAGTAAACACCGTAAGAAAAAAAAAAAAAACGAGGCAAAAAACAACGCTTTATTATCATACCGCCGAACAAAAAGTGGAATAACACGCGATCAAAAAGACAGATATAAATAACCATGATACCACTGAAAGCGTCATCTTGTCCCGCAAAAATCGAGCCGCCATACAGCATCATCAGCAAAAAAAAAAAAAGTTATAGTCCTGAGAATAAAGCGATGCAAAAATAATTATTTTTTCTATAAAATAGTTTTTATCGTATAAAAGCGCCAAAACATAAAAAAATGATATAAATGAGGTGTCGCTGTAATCGTACTGACCCGAAGAATAAAACTGCTTTATCAATTTTACCAAACGCGGAACGGTATAAACGCCTCCCCCAAAAGAAATTCATGAATAGCTGGTTTTTGGTCATTCTGCCTCGCAAAAATCGGAATAAAAAGCGATGAAAAAATGTAACGTGCCCGAAAATGTTACCAATAAAAACGTCAACTCGTCCCGCAAAAAACAAGACCTCACATGACTCTGTGAACCAAAATATGGAAAAATTATAGCTCTCAAAATGTGCTAACGCAAAAAATATTTTTTGCAATAAAAAGCGTCTTTCAGTGTGTGACGGCTGCCAATCATAAAAATCCGCTAAAAAACCCGCTATAAAAGTAAATCAAACCCCCCTTCATCACCCCCTTAGTTAGGGAAAAATTAAAAAAATGTATTTATTTCCATTTTTCCATTAGGGCTAGGGTTAGGGCTAGGGCTAGGGCTAGGGTTTGGGCTAGGGCTAGGGTTATGGCTAGGGTTAGGGCTAGGGTTAGGGCTAGGGTTAGGGTTAGGGCTAGGGTTAGGGCTAGGGTTAGGGCTAGGGTTAGGGTTAGGGCTAGGGTTAGGGCTAGGGTTAGGGTTAGGGCTAGGGCTAGGGTTAAGGCTACAGTTAGGGTTGGGGCTAAAGTTAGGGTTAGGGCTAGGGTTAGGGCTACAGTTTGGGTTGGGGCTAAAGTTAAGGTTGGGGCTAGGGTTAAGGCTACAGTTAGGGTTGGGGCTAAAGTTACGGTTAGGGTTTAGATTACATTTACAGTTGGGAATAGGGTTGGGATTAGGGTTAGGGGTGTGTCAGGGTTAGAGGTGTGGTTAGGGTTACTGTTGGGATTAGGGTTAGGGGTGTGTTTGGATTAGGGTTTCAGTTATAATTGGGGGGTTTCCACTGTTTAGGCACATCAGTGGCTCTCCAAACGCGACATGGCGTCCGATCTCAATTCCAGCCAATTCTGCGTTGAAAAAGTAAAACAGTGCTCCTTCCCTTCCGAGCTCTCTCGTGTGCCCAAACAGGGGTTTACCCCAACATATGGGGTATCAGCGTACTCAGGACAAATAGGACAACAACTTTTGGGGTCCAATTTCTCCTGTTACCCTTGGGAAAATACAAAACTGGGGCTAATAAATAATTTTTGTGGGAAAAAAAAGATTTTTTATTTTCACGGCTCTGCGTTATAAACTGTAGTGAAACACTTGGGGGTTCAAAGTTCTCACAACACATCTAGATAAGTTCCATGGGGGTCTAGTTTCCAATATGGGGTCACTTGTGGGGGATTTCTACTGTTTAGGTACATTAGGGGTTCTGCAAACGCAATGTGACGCCTGCAGACCATTCCATCTAAGTCTGCATTCCAAATGGCACTCCTTCCCTTCCGAGCGCTCCCATGCACCCAAACGGTGGTTCCCCCCAACATATGGGGTATCAGCGTACTCAGGACAAATTGGACAACAACTTTTGGGGTCAAATTTCTCCTCTTACCCTCGGGAAAATACAAAACTGGGGGCTAAAAAAAAATTTTGGGGGGAAAGATTTTTTTTTCAATTTTCACAGCTCTGCGTTACAAACTGTAGTGAAACACTTGGGGGTTCAAAGCTCTCACAACACGTCTAGATGAGTTCCTTAGGGGGTCTACTTTCCAAAATGGTGTCACTTGTGGGGGGTTTCTACTGTTTAGGTACATTAGGGGCTCTGCAAACGCAATGTGACACCTGCAGACCATTCCATCTAAGTCTGCATTCAAATGGCACTCCTTCCCTTCCGAACCCTCCCATGCGCCCAAACAGTGGTTCCCCCCACATATGGTGTATCATCGCACTCAGGACAAATTGGGCAACAAATTTTGGAGTCCACTTTCTCCTGTTACCCTTGGGAAAATACAAAACTGGGGGCTAAAAAAATAATTTTTGTGGGAAAAAGTTTTTGTTTTATTTTTACGGCTCTGCATTATAAACTTCTGTGAAGCACTTGGTGGGTCAAAGTGCTCACCACACATCTAGATAAGTTCCTTAGGGGGTCTACTTTCCAAAATGGTGTCACTTGTGGGGGGTTTCAATGTTTAGGCACATCAGTGGCTCTCCAAACGCAACATGGCGTCCCATCTCAATTCCTGTCAATTTTGCATTGAAAAGTCAAACGGCGCTCCTTCCCTTCCGAGCTCTCCCATCCGCCCAAACAGTGGTTTACCCCCACATATGGGGTATCAGCGTACTCAGGACAAATTGTACAACAACTTTTGGGGTCCAATTTCTTCTCTTACCCTTGGGAAAATAAAAAATTGGGGGCGGAAATTTAATTTTTGTGAAAAAATATGATTTTTTATTTTTACGGTTCTACATTATAAACTTCTGTGAAGCACTTGGTGGGTTAAAGTGCTCACCACACATCTAGATAAGTTCCTTAGGGGGTCTACTTTCCAAAATGGTGTCACTTGTGGGGGGTTTCAATGTTTAGGCACATCAGGGGCTCTCCAAACGAAACATGGCGTCCCATCTCAATTCCAGTCAATTTTGCATTGAAAAGTCAAATGACGCTCCTTCGCTTCCGAGCTCTGCCATGCGCCCAAACAGTGGTTTACCCCCACATGTGGGGTATTGTCGTGCTCAGGACAAATTGTACAACAATGTTTGGGGTCTATTTTTTCCTGTTACCCTTGGTAAAATTAAACAAATTGGAGCTGAATTAAATTTTTTGTGAAAAAAAGTTAAATGTTCATTTTTATTTAAACATTCAAAAAATTCCTGTGAAGCACCAGAAGGGTTAATAAACTTCTTGAATATGGTTTTGAGCACCTTGAGGGGTGTAGTTTTTAGAATGGTGTCACACTTGGGTATTTTCTATCATATAGACCCCTCAAAATGACTTCAAATGAGATGTGGTCCCTAAAATAAAATGGTGTTGTAGAAATGAGAAATTGCTGGTCAACTTTTAACCCTTATAACTCCCTAACAAAAAAAAATTTTGGTTCCAAAATTGTGCTGATGTAAAGTAGACATGTGGGAAATGTTACTTATTAAGTATTTTGTGTGACATATCTCTGTGATTTAATTGCATAAAAATTCAAAGTTGGAAAATTGCGAAATTTTCATAATTTTCGCCAAATTTCCGTTTTTTTACAAATAAACGCAGGTACTATCAAAGAATTTTTACCATTGTCATGAAGTACAATATGTCACAAGAAAACAATGTCAGAATCACTGGGATCCGTTGAAGCGTTCCAGAGTTATAACCTCACAAAGGGACAGTGGTCAGAATTGTAAAAATTGGCCCGGTCATTAACGTGCAAACCACCCTTGGGGGTAAAGGGGTTAATACTGAAGGCTATGAATGTCTTTTGTCGCTGGTGGTATGGCTATTTTACTTTCTTAATAAAAAACAGTGTTTACTAAATATTCTATGTTATTCATATGTACTATTACTATTTATTTAATTCATTAGGTTTTGTCTGTTTAATGGCCAGTGTGAACATGCGCCTACATGTTGCATTGTTTCCCAACTTATTTTCCAATTAATTTTTTTCAGTTAGGGAATGAATAAAATAAGAAGCTCCTGCACTAGTCCAGTACACAAACAAGCGCATGGAGCTGCACACAGACCATGGTCCTTTTAATGGTCACAAAGTTCAGAGCCGTCTAAACTTAACCTTGGGGCAGGTTCACATGAGCGCATGAAAAATTGATCAGTTTCATCTAGAAAAGTTGATCGATTTCTTTCTAACTTGCCATCCACATACAATCCATTTTTTTTACAGCAGCAGTTATTAATCATTTACAGGATCATTTACAGTTTCCTATGTCACAGAACTGCAATATATCCATAAAATTGGGTGCTATATTGTGGCTCCAAAAAAAAGAAAGAAATGTCCAGCTTCACCGAGTCCGTAAAAAAGCGATTTCTTTATTAATAAACTTTAAACATGGAGGATACAGACTTCAGCACAACCATATGGGTAAGAATCTCTTTTTTTTTTTGATCTTGCACGCCTGGACACAGCGGGTCCGTGCTCCCGAGGTTTGGTTGCTGAATCACGGGTGAGCTGTTTTATGTTCCTTCTTGCTATATTGTGGCTCCATATGGCATCCAATTTTTTTTACGCACCTATAGACTTGAATGATGTATGGAAGAAACTAGTGCATGCTGTAATTTCTTCACACAGTGATTCTGTCAGTGAAAAAAATAACTCACCTCCACTACCCCATTGTATAGCATTGGTCCGTTTTTTTCATGGACAGCACACTGACCGAAAATACAGTGGTGTGGCTGAGCCCTTTGCGTGTTAATCTTTGAACTGTTGCTCAAGTTACTTCATTTCATTGTGTAAATAAGTGAGAATTAATATTTTTTCTATTTTGATAATTTGCTGATTTTATCATATGAGAAGAATTAAAAAATTCTTAGAGTCCTGTGATTTGTAGTAACACCTCTTTTTGAATACAATTGTGAAGATCTACAGTATATTATTATTATTATTTATTATTATAGCGTCATTTATTCCATGGCGCTGTACATGTGAAAAGGGGTATACATAATAAAAATGAGAAAAAGTAATCTTAAACAATACAAGTCACGACTGGTACAGGAGGAGAGAGGACCGTGCCCACGAGGGCTCACAGTCTACAAGGGATGGGTGAGGATACAGTAGGTGAGGGTAGAGCTGATTGTGCAATGGTTTGGTGGATCAGGGGTTATTGTAGGTTGCTTTTGGAGGTTTCCACAGTAGGTGAGAGTCTGATATGTTGGGGTAGAGAGTTCCAGAGTAGGGGGGAGGTGCGGGAGAAATCTTGGATGCAATTGTGGGAAGAGGAGATAAGAGGGGAGTAGAGAAGGAGATCTTGTGAGGATTGGAGATTGGGTACATGTAAGTACCAAGAGACTAGGTCGCAGATGTATGGAGGCGACGGGTTGTGGATGGCTTTGTATGCCATGGATACAGTTTTGAACTGGGTGATGGGGAGCTAGTGAAGGGATTGACAGAGGGGAGAGGCTGGTGATTAGTTGGGGGATTAGTGAATTAGTCGAGCAGCACAGTTTAGAACAGATTGGAGGGGTGCAGGAGTGTTAGAAGGGAGGCCACAAAACAGGAGTTTGCAGTAGTCAAGGTGGGAGATGATGATTGCCTGAGCTAGAGTCTTTGCAGATTCTTGATTTAGGAATGTACGGATCCTGGAAATATTTTTAGTTGAAGTTGGCAGGAAGAGAAAGGGTTTAGATATGTGGTTTGGAAGAGAGATCAGTGTCAAAGATTACCCCGAGGCAGCAAGCTTGTGGGACCGGGGAGAGTGAGCAGCCATTTATTTTAATGGATAGGTTCGTTGGGGGGGGGGTCGCGTGAGATGGGGGAAAGATGATGAATTCTGTTTGGTCCATATTAAGTTTTAGAAATCTAGCGGAGAAGAAGGATGAAATAGCGGACAGGCATTAAGGGATTCTGGTTAGTAGGAAGGTGATATTGGCTATAGAGATGTAGATCTGTGTGTCATCAGCATAGAGGTGATACTGCAAGCTATGAGATTCTATAAGCTGTCCCAATAGTATATGATATTGACAATCTTATATGATATAATGATTTAGTATATCTAGCTATCATAAACTTCAGTTTATTTATATTTTACCCCTAACTGACTCCATTCACTTTTGGTAACCCTCTCTCCCCTCATTAGCATTTTACCTACATAATTTTGTGTCTATCATAACAGAGCTGGATCAAAAATGAATATGAACTATCCTTGTCAAGACAGCAGTCTGGTCCACAGCAAAGTTCAGAGAAACCAGCAATGCAGCAAAAGAGACTGCGGATACCAAGGCAAAAAAATCAAGACATTCAATAAACAATATTAGAGTCTGAAAACAGCCGGTGTAAATGTAAAGAAGAATTCCCATCAAAATATCAAAAATGTTAGGAAGATTATGTGTTCTGGGTGGTTATAACAGAGCATGCCATAGTCCTATCAGATTTGGTTTGACTTTAGTAGCATTTAAGGTAAAAAATTATGCATTTAGCTTTTCCTAGAGTGTTCAGTCTGTGAACAATATCGCCTGATGCTCCAACAATAGTCAGTCATCATATGTACATCCCATTTACCCAGATACCTTTCCTCCATGACCTTCAAATTTTGGTGGAATCATTCTCCTTGCTCATCACTGACTGCATCAAGGTTTTCAGGAAAGTTAGCAAGATGGTTATGCAGAAAATGTGATGCTCGTGTTGCAAACATTCATTTTGTGGCTCAAGAGTTTCTGACCAATTTCAGTGTAATTGTTTGCATGTGTATTTCCAAGACCGTCCTTGACAAGATCTTTGGATGATAACCAAGCTTTCTTTTAGAATTCTAACATTGTCATGATGACAATCGTGTTTGATGAGCTGCTGAATCAGTGGACTATCAAACACACCGGCCTTTATTTTTTACTTGATGCCACTTTATTGGTGTCTGCAACTAATTTTTGGAAATGTGGAGAATCCTCATTGGGTCTCTCCATCTGCTGGTTTGCCTGTAGTGGAAGAGATGTTGGTCTCCATTATACTATTTCTTCACTGGTGAAATTGATGCCACTTCAGTGATGTCCGGCCCTAATTATTTAAATTTGAAGACTCCTGATTGGGTCTCCAATCCATCTGCTGGGTTAGCTGTAGTGGAAGAGGTATTGATCCCCATTATACTAGTTTTACTCTATTGCAATTGATGCCACTTTGTTGGTGTCTGCTACTAATTTTTGGAAATGTGTAGACTTGAGAATGGGTCTCCTTCATGTGTGTTGCCTGCAGCAGTAGGCCTCCAAGACTGTCAAGCCTCCACTTACTTTCAGTTAACTACTCTTGTTACTATCCTTACATTTTTTGACAATATTAATCTAGGAAACTGATATTTGTGCCACCTGAGTGTGCCTGAGCATCAAAGCAGGTTGAGCTGTTGCATGTGATATCAGGGCTCCCAGCACAGCAGGCCTACATCAATCCCTCACCCACCTTGTCTTAATTTGAAGTTCAATTCAAAGCAGTAAATGCTGGCCCAGACCCTGATACCTCATACCTGGCTGTTTGCTGCCATGTCATTCTAAAATTTGTACTGTGAGTCAATTGAGGCCACTTTCCTGGTGTCTGCACCTAATTTGATGTGTTTTGGCAGCTTTTGGGCCCATTTGAAGGTGTTGTGTATGCATCTGTTTTTACCTCCCATTGACTCTAATGACATTTAGATATGTTTGACGACTATTCAATGAATAAATCAGCGAATATTGCAAAAGCGGAGATCGTAATCCAGACTGAACATTGAAACATTAGCTCATCTCTACACGAGCTCTGCTGTCCCACATGCGCAGAAAACAAGGATACTCTGTTTTATGTTTATTTTTCTTGTTATATCCTGAAGTTTTAATTTACAAAAGTAACAGTCACTGGAATGATCTCTTGGCTCTCGCCTAACCATAGCTATACCAAATGGCATCTTATCGCGTGTTTCCTTCATCCACATCTGTAAGAAGTTGAGTCACAGGGCAATGGGGATACTCGGTACTGGGTCCGGTCACACTTAAAGGGGATGTCATGGTGGCTGCGACCCGGTCCGTGGCTCTGGGCACTCAATTAAAGGGGAAAGGTCTTTTAAAGGGATTCGTATTAAAGTTTGTGCTCATGACACCACCTGTGGTTCTCGCTCAGAGGGGACCGACGCTGCTTAAAGGGGTCCTCTGGGGTGATGTTACTGCAGCATAGATGGTGACACTTCTCACAGGTGAAGCAGGGTCCCCAGGGCTCCCGGTGTGCTGGGCAGAGATGATGTATGCCAAATAAATGGAGAATACAGAGTTGTGATGTCTTTACCTGGTTTACTGGTTGTAAGCAGCCCACAGTCCAAAGTACCAGGAACAGGTGGTGATGTGGTCCCGCCAGCCTGGAGGCAAAGGTAGATCCCTCTCCCAGGTGAGGTCCGTAAGCCTTCCTGCTCGCGCTCATATGCGATGTCCATGCTGCCTGTAGCTTGCTGGCAAAGTCCTCTTTCTCCTGTCCTGGGACAGTTACCTGTATGATGGGCAGTGTGAGACTTTTTATAGGGTCTCTATCATGACCCGGGCTCTTAGTGTACTGCTGCACCTTCAGGTGTAGGTATGGGCAAATTACATAAAGTTCTATGCCCTCCAGTTCTGCCATGCAACCTGGAGTACAACACAGCTTCGGGCTCCCGATGCCCGGTTCCTACGCTTTGGCTCTGAGGGTGCCCGGTCAGAGTTCCCCTCTGAGCCCCTTTCCTTCTCCTGTTGCTTCTTTCCTCTGATGCTTCACTACATTCAACCCCTCGGGTTCACTTTCTTTCCTGGAGCTGCAACTCAGTCCTGGCTGCACAGCTCCACTGCCTGCTTTCCATCCTAACTCCTCCACTGTCTCCCCAGACTAAAACCATCTGGTTCAGCTGTCTGCTTCCAACTGATTGACTCCTCCTCCAGACCAGAATACTTAAAGCTGAGTAGCTCCCCTGAATCCAGGTTCAGAGCTCCCCCTTCTGGCCTGGATTCTGAATGTGTTGTATGCAGGTGCGTTACCTGGTAAAGGGAATCCTCCTTGCCTCCAAGCATGATATCACCCTCCCCAAAAGGAAGGCAACATCACTGTAACAACCGGTTAACTGGGGTGTTACACTCTCTCCACACACTGCTTTTACACCTATTGAAGGGCCCAAGACTTATCTTGATCTCCAAGATTCACTTTGGAATATGCAAAACAGGTGTAATGCTGGTGGGTGTGGATCCACTCCACCACAGGCTGGGAGCACCCTGGAGGGGGCAAAACTAAGTGACTACCTAGTATTCATTAGAGCCTCTGATGGTGAGGATATGCTTTGCTGCAGGTAGTCACCAGGTACCACTCCAAGACAGTTCCCAGGTCTGCAACAGTTGACTGGAAGATCACAGTCACAGATACGAAATACAGGGGGCAAAAGCAAGGCAAAGACATCAGACAATCTGAGGTCAAGGCAAGCAGCACAGTTTCAGTTTACGTAGCTTAGGTCAGGAGCAGAGAAATCAGGATAAACAGTAAACAAGCCGGTTGAATAACAGACGAGACAGAATGAACATGCACAAACAGGAACAAGAGACAATCTACTAGGAACTTTGGTTCAGGCAAGGTGTGGTGTGTGGAACTTCCTTCTAAACTCCCTGCTGCCTAGGGATTGGCTACCGAAACTAAAGGATACAAGTGGTCAAGTTCCTGAAAAGTCAGGATTTGCCTCCCTACAGCCAGGTGGAGACACACCAGCAGTAGCAGATTGCAGCAAAGCTAGAAATGCTCCACCCTTCCACACTCGAGGGCTTTTTGCTCTTTGCCAATGGCAGAGCACTAGTGCTACCCTCGATCCAGCCTACAGTAACCAAATTAAGATAAGCTTTAGAGAAAAAAACTGACATGATATAAGAAAATTAACCACAGTTTTGAAATCAGCATACCTGTTTTAGTCTAAATCAGCAGAAAAATCAAACACAACAAAAATTATGTTCAAAAATGTTCACCAGCGTAATTAGTGGCACAGGGTTAATGATTTTACATGTTACTTCCCATTGATAATTCCCATCAATCCTGATGCCACTATTTCATGCCCCTCTCAGCCTACACCCCTAGCTCTTCCCAGACAAACTTACCTAATTCTTTCTTTTCACATGCACAGTAGAATGATTCCTCAGTGCGTGTACAGTAGAACAAATTCACTCCACATGCGCAGAGACAACATTTTCTTTTCTTCAGACACATCCAACATGAAATTGCCAAGACCAGAAGAGAAACCAAGATACTACAGGAAATCTTCACATAATGGACCCAGTGCATCATGTGACTGGAGCAGAGATTGAGCAAACGGTGACACTTCAGAATGATATATTAAGAATGTATCTGTCTCAGTGGTCTAGCTTCTGAAACCATTGCCAAAATGCTTGAAATATCCAATTTAAAGGGGTTGTCTAGGACTAAAATATTGATAGCCTAGCTAGAGGATTGGTCCTCAATTTGATAATGCTGAGGGTCCTACACCTGACACCCACACTAAGTCTTGGTTAATGTCTCTCTGTTATGGCAAATATATGAGTGGCTAACTTCCCCTTTGATGTTTTTGCGACCTTCATCCATTTTGGTTCAATTTAGATTAATATATCTATTAGTCTATAAGTACATAAATAGACTTAAAAACTAAAAATCCAATATTTGAAGTGGAAAAAAAAGTAAAAATATTGCACATTTTTGTCCCTTGCCGTCTAACTACCACCATTCTACTGCAGGCTGTAGTGGACTAGTAGACCTCCAAACTCAAGCTGCTATTAAGTCATCTCTAATTGACGAAGAATTTACGTACAAGTGTAAATCAAGAAGAAACATTGTGTCTTGGTAGCACAACCCTTACAATACCATACTATTATGTAACAGTGATGATGTACAACTCTAGGTGCGTATGATTTATGTACATGATGTATTTGTATTGTAGCAATGCTATTATTATTACCTTGCAGAACACCAAATGCGTAACTAAATAGGCCAAGACTCAAGGTCTTTGATATTCCCATAAATCTCAGTGCCCTTGTTATTGCTACAAAATGAACCTAACACAATTAGTTAACGTTGTCATTGATGTCAAGGTTTTATGATTTGACTGATGTTAAATTTTGCAGATTTTTGTGGTTAGCAATTGATATCATGCCATTATTCTCTGTAGCATGGAAACCATATTCTTCATATTTGTAGAACAGTATATGTTGGCGTTTACACCGAGTACAACAAAGTCATAATGAATTCAGATCTATTGGAAACATTACATGTAGAATCCCCATGTCAAAGTATGTAGAAAATAAGCTATCTGTTGGATCATATTAACCTGACTATAATTTATCTCATTAGTTCAAAAATTGTATATCTTCAAATACCCAGAGCTAAATTAGAGGGAACCTAACAGTTGATTCATTATGCCCAAACGACAAGCAGCAGACACTGGCTTTGTAATTGCAGCCATGTTATACTTTGAAAAGTCGTCCAGACGCTATGTTTCTCAGATGACTTGTCCAAAGGAAGTCCTTGGTCTGTGTAAAGAGAGGGACTTGGGACCTATCAGTCTAGGTTGGAAAAATCCACCAGGAACATGCCTTTTGGACTAGACATCCGAGATGCATAGTTCCCAGCTGACTTTTCAAAGTATGGTTTCTCGGAAACACCTCAGAATTTCATAGTAACAGTTAGCTTCTGCTGCCAGTGTCTCTGACAGACATAAATTTCCTGACATGCTCCCTTTAATGCTGTAAATGTCAGATGTTTTGACTTTGGCTCACATCACGATATCACCTAAATAAATTTATAGATAGACTTAATAGCCATACATAAATAATGTGGTATTAAATACCATGCTCTGTCGCAACCAACATTTCCTAGAGTGGGCATGTTTATCTAGATAACTATACAGTACTGTGCAAAAGTTTATATACAAGTGCTTCTCACTAAATTAGAATATCATAAAAACGTTAATTTATTTCAGTTCTTCAATATAAAAAGTGAAGCTCATATATTACATAGAGTCATTTCAAACACAGTGATCTATTTCAAGTGTTTATTTCTTTTAATGTTGATGATTATGTCATGTGAAAACCCAAAAGTCATTATCTCAGTAAATTAGAATACTTTATTACACCAGCTTGAAAAATGAGTTTAAAATCCGAAATGTTGGCCTACTGAAATGTACAGTATGTTCAGAAAATTCACTCCCAGTTTGTTTTTTATGCACAGTTGCTTATTCACCTGCTGGATTTAGGGACTGTGAACCACTAAGGGTCTCAAACGCTTTATGCCGTAAAGACTGTGTAACTTGAAGGGACTTGTTCACAGAAGGGGGAGTGGAAGAAACGTATGACCCAAAAATTCAAGCCAGGAATCTATGGACTGTGCTCCAGAGCTGCTGGAGCTGTTGATATGTTGTTCAATGGGCCTGTGATTACAAGGAGCTTAGACACACTATGACAGGGTCTCCAAACTGACGAGAACGGGGTCATGCTATCCATAAAGGAACTGGAAACACATGGGCTACTTGCACACTGAACAAGTCTGTAGGAACCTAAAGGAACTGGTCTATGCCCATGGACTGTCAGCCAACTGTTAGTGTGTGGGCTTAAGGGTCATTGTTTTACTGGAATCTGGACTCAGATGAACATTGGTCCGCGTTTCTGACCGAGAAGACAGCCTATTTAAAGATTTTTGCTAGAAAAGGACATGGTATGCCCACAAGAACTGATGGGCATTAGTGATGTTCGTCTATGGGCCCAGGAACTTGTGATCTTTCATTTCGGGGTGAGAGCACTCACCGACAATGGACACTTTAAACCCCAGAAAAAAGGAGACTAATGATTTTAACTGTTTTGTATGAATATTCTATGAGATGTCTTGTCTTCCAGGTCCCAGAATGGTCGAGGATGACCAAGTTGAAAGAGGGGGAGGAATCTATAATAATAATCTTTATTTTTATATAGCGCTAACATATTCCGCAGCGCTTTACAGTTTGCACACATTATCATCACTGTCCCCTCTGGGGCTCACAATCTAAATTCCCTGTCAGTATGTCTTTGGAATGTGGGAGGAAACCCATCTTTGCAGATGTTGTCCTGGGTGGGGTTTGAACCCAGGACTCCAGTGCTGCAAGGCTACTGTGCTAACCACTGCACCACCGTGCTGTCCATCAATATGGACTGTCTTACCCTGTTCCCCCTAAAGACAATAGACACGCCATGTGAATACGGTCATGTGATTTTATATATGAAAGTAACGTGTGTCTAATGTAATGTGTATGGTGATGTACAGTGTGTGAAGTGTTAATGCATAAAGTGAGAATAGCATAAGATATAGAATAGGTTCAGCATATAAGATAGGAAATGATTAAGGATAAAACTAGCCCAGTGGGTGAGCACTAGCAATGATAAAAAAGGGCACTTCCTGGTTTGGGGGAGTTCAATGTCAGTTAGTAATTTTAATGCACCACAGTTTGGGCTCAAGTTTGGAAGGCAAACTGAACTTTGAACTATAGTTTGGTTGAAGCCGATGAACCCCAACATCCCCGGGTCCGTTCATCCATAGTCCACTGTATTGGTAAACCTCCGACACTGTCTGTAGGACTCTACAAATGCCTGCTGAAAACAATGTGCAGAAAACCACTGCATTAAAACTCTCCTCTTAATTCTTTGTTTTATCTTGGATTGCAGTTGCTAACAGACGTTTTAATGAAGGGGACACCGGAAAAGTTGCCCCATTAGATTAGATGTCTCCCAAAATTACATAATTTTAAAAAATATTATTTATTTTTATAAAGGCTCGTGCAGACGGCAGTAGATTTTCTCCGGAGAGAATCGGGCCCATTACGCAAGTGACAATATACATCGAACTCTGATCCAAGCTTGATGGGAGTGTCAGCATATTGTGATCTAAATCTCTCAGAGGACAGAATCGGAGCATACTAGGAGTAGATGGCGAAAATAATTTCTCTGTGTTCTCCATTCCCTCAGTCCGTGGAAGTCAGACAGCAATCAGATATCATCTGAGCGCAGTCCGATGATTTCCTCGCACTCATTCACTTGCATGGCCAAATGCAATCTGAATATCTGATCAAATTCGTGCATGCAGCAATTTTTTCCCTCTAACCGACACTGGAAAAAAATTGGACATATGCACAACCTCAAAGATTAATATTGATTCGGGTTAGATTCTATGTTTTGTCAGATCGCACTTGGAGGGATAACATGCTCATCTGTACCTTTTATGCTTAGTCATACAGCGCCATCATATTCCGCAGCACATCACAGATATCACTGTCCCTATTGGGGCTCACAATCTAGATTTCCTATCAGTGTGTCTTTGGACTCTGGGAGCAAACCTATGCAAACATGGGCAGAACGTACACAAAAAAATGGGTTTGTAAAAAAAAACCCTGTTCCATTTCACACAGAAAACTTTACCCGTGCTGCATCCTGTCACTAATACCATTCATTTATGTGACAGCAATAATTTATCTAATATAAAACCAGTTTAAGCAGGTTTTACAGGTCACTTAGCATCTCACCTTTCACAGGAGACGTAACCGCATCAAGCATCTTCAGGAACGCTAAAGCGGAGGTGTAATAAATACTTTCATGTAATTAAATGCCAGTAATGAGAAGAACACGTAATTTATTGTAATTAGTGAATGATAACTGTGTCAGTCCTTAGCAAGGACAATGTTTAGACACAGCCTATTTACAGGGTATGATTGCCATTAAAGAAGTCTTCTCATATCATATCTATTATACCTAAAGGAATAAGTATTCTAGAGGAACCACCTCCCAGATAGTCCTATAAAATACAGTATATTATTAAATACAGCTGTCAGTTCATTTCGGCATCACTCAGATTTACTACTTGCAGCTCAAAAAAGTCGCATTCAGGGGAATAACGATTGCGGTGCAGAGTACGAATGTAACCGTGTTCAAATGGAAGGGGCCGTCGACGCCAGCAGCTATTTTAGCCGAATGAGTGTTCAAGGATGCACATACAGATGATATGTATGGCAGCGCAGAGACCTGCCAGGTCCCTACACTACAATACACGCTATTGGCCAATCAAAGACCAGCAGCTAACATCGGCGAGCAAATCATTGGCGCTGCATGGCAGTGATGCCATGCGGTGCCCGCCGCTTGTATGCTGAAGTCAGCTATTAGTTTCTGCGCTGGCTAAAGAAAAGGACGCCGTATGTCGTAGGAGTGGGGGAAGGTGAGTAGAATCATATTTTTTTGTTTGCATTTATTGAAGAGCCGCAGAACATGGACATTAATATTGGAAGAAGCCCAGGATGGGGCACATTATTCCCGGATAAGTGACATACGTTACTAGAAGGGGCCCAGGAAGGAGGCATTATACCAGCATGGGGGGGCATATATTACTGGAAGGGGCCCAGGATGGGTGGGATTACACTAGGATTGTTGTGCTCAAAAGTTTACATACCCCGGCAAAATTTTTGCTTTCTTACCCTTTTTTCAGAGAATATGAATGATAACACCAAAACTGTGTGTTCTCTTTTTAAATCCCAATGACAACCCAAAACATCCAAATGACCCTGATCAAAAGTTCACATACTCCATTTCTTAATACCGTATATTGCCCCCTCTAACATCAATGACAGCTTGAAGTCTTTTGTGGAATTTGTTGGTGAGGTTCGTAATTTTCTCAGATGGTAAAGCTGCCCATTCTTCTTGGCAAAAAGCCTGGACTGTCTAACATGAACTGCAAGATTGAGATCTCCCCACAGTGTCTCAATAATGTTGAGGTCAAGAGACTGAGATGGCCACTCCAGAACCTTCACTTTGTTCTGCTGTAGCCAATAACAGGTCGACTTGGTCTTGTGTTTTGGATCGTTGTCATGTTGGAATATCCAAGTACGTCCCATGCACAGCTTCCAGGCTGATGAGTGCAAATTTGCCTCCAGTATTTGCTGATAATGTGCTGCATTCATCTTTCCTCCAACTTTGACCAAGTTTCCTGGTCCTTTGTAGCTCACACATCCCCAAAACATCAGCGATCCACCTTCGTGCTTTACGGTAGGAATGGTGTTCCTTTCATGATTGGCCTTGTTTTCCTCTCTCCAAATGTTATATTTGTGGCAGTGGCCAAAAATTTTAATTTTACATTGTTCCAGAAGTTTCGAGGCTTGTCTCTGTGCTGTTTTGCGTATTGTAGGTGGAACGCCCGCCAGGGCCGTGGGGTCCTCGGTACCAGGTCAAGTACTTAAAGGGACGTGTCATGGAGGCGGAAACCCGGTCCGTGGCCCTGGGCACTCATGTTAAAGGAAAGGTCTTTAAAGGGGTTTTTGAAATAAAGAAAGTTCGTGACACCACCAGAGGTATTCGGTCAGTAGGGACCGATGCTGCTTAAAGGTGATGTTATGGCAGCTAGATGGTATAACTTCCCACAGGTGAAGTAGGTCCCAGGGCTCCCATGTGTAGATGGAGATGATAAATGGTGCAGTAAAGAATGAAGGACACAGGTTTGCAGTCTCTTTACCTGGTTTACTGATGGTAGTAGGCAGCCACAGTCCAGGGTACCAGATCACAGGTACAGGCAGGGTCATGCCGCCTTGGAAGCGAGTTTAGAGTCCAGCTTTACCAGGTGAAGTTAAAAGCCTTCCTCATAGCACGATGGTATTATAGTCCCTTACTGCCTATGGCTTTTTGGCAAGGTCCTCTCAGATATATCTGTCCTTCTTTGAAGTGGGACCCAAACCCGTATGGCTCAAGCCTTTTTACAGGGTCTCTATCATGACCTGGGCTCTATGTATCACTGTCTCTTGGGTGTTAGGGCGGACAGGTTACGTGTAGTTTAGCTGTCCTACCAGTTTCTGCTGTGCCTCCTAGAGTACGAGACAACCTCGGTCTTCCGGTTACCAGTATCTGCGCTCTGTCAGGGAGGTTTACCGGTCGCAGCTATTCTCCCTTGTTGTCACTCTCCTGTGCTTCGCTCTCCGGCACGTTTGCTGAAAGCTGTTCTTCCTTCTGTATATCGCTATTACTAGTCTTTATGCTTCACACTACTCCAGTCTGCTGTCTGGAACCAACTGTTTAACTCTTCCTAACTGCCTATTAACTGCCTAGCAACTAACTCCTCCTCCCGACCAGAGACAGCAGCTCCCCTGAAGTCGGGTGTAGAGCTCCCCCTTCTGGCCTGGAGTCAGAATGGTGTTGTATGTGCTAATTACCTGTTAAAAGGAATTTTCTATCGCTTCCAAGCGTGACATCACTCTCTCCATGAGGAAAGCAAAGCCATTGTGACAACCAGGACCCTGGGGCGTCACATAGGCGAGATACTTTGTGGCATTTGCACAGTAATGGCTTTCTTCTGACGACTCAACCTTGCAGCCCATTTTTCTTCAAGTGCCTCCTTATTGTGCATCTTGAAACAGTCACTCCACTAGTTTTCAGAGAGTCCTGTATTTCAGCTGATGTTATTTGTGGGTTTTCTTTGCATCTCAAACAATTTTCCTGGCAGTTGTGAATGATATTTTAGTTGATCTACCTGACATTGGTTTTGTTTTTACAGGGTCCCTGATTTTCCATTTGTTAATCACAGTTTGAATTCTGTTTTATACAGTTCAACTACCTTTTCCCGTAAATCCTTTGACAATTCTTTTGCTTTCCCCATGACTCACAATCCAGAAATGTCAATGGCTGGATGAAAGATGCAAGAGTCTGTCTGGATCCCAGAAACTCACTCAGCTTTTATTCACACACACTGATCACAAGCAAACTGGTCACAGGTGAGTATGTTACCTTTAGTAGCCATTCAAATCCATTTGCACAAACTTCTGTGCATGCTATTAGGCCAAAATCACCAGGGTATGTGAACATTTGATCAGGGTCATTTGGATGTTTTGGGTTGTCATTATGATAGCAAAAGAGAAAACACAGTAGTGTGACAATAAATGGCTTCACCCAACCACTAACCATGAGTGGAGAAAAAAATGTTGGTGTTATCATTCATATTCTCTGAAAAAAAGGCCAAGAAAGCAAAAATTCTGCTGGGATATGTAAACTTTTGAGCACAACTGTATTACTGGAAAGGGCCCAGGATGAGGGACATTATACAAGGATGGGGAAGCTATATTACTGGAAAGGGCTCAAGATGGGGGATATTATACCATGAAGGGTCCCAAGATGGATGACATTATACCAGGAAAGGGAGACATTATACCAGAAAAGGGCCTAGGATGGAGGACATTATACTTGGAAGGGTCCCAAGATGGAGACATTATACAAGAAAAAGGCCCAAGATGGAGGAAATTATACCAGGAAAATTTCCGGAAAGGGGGACGTGGTGGTTTTCATGGATAGCCCTTGTACCTGTGATAGTCTGTTGGGCCATTCACATGTGTGATTTTGATCTGAGGATTGGATCATAATTGGCTTTCCAAGTCTATGGGTCATTTAAAAAAAAAAACTGTACTTATATTATACCCAAGTGTGGTCTGATTTTCACAGACTGTCAGAAAGGAGAAGGTGGAGAAACCTTCTTTTTGCGTGGGTGATATCCATAAAAAATATCTTTCATTCCATTTTCATTAAAAGCACATAAGTCCAAAATCCATCTTTATATCCACAGATACAAAAACGGGTGATTCCTACCAGTGACAGTCAATGACTAAGGCAGCACGACCGTTGAAACGCATATGATTTTAAATGCACTTTAGGCCTGTGACTGTCCCTGGTGGGAATCACACATTTTTGTGTCTCTGGATATTAAAATCGATTTTGGACTTATGTGCTTTTAATAAAAATGGAATAAAAGGTATTTTTTATGGACATCATCCACGCTGGACTTCTGCTTCACCTTCATACTACTTGCAGCACTGCATGATCCACGTGCTGGGACTGAGAGGAGGTGATCTGATCTTTGTTGGTTTTTCTTTTCCAAACCTTCTTTTTCTCCACGAATAACAAAAACTGATGATACTTTGATCTAACTCTTTTCAAACTCTGATCAAGATCTGATGAAAATATTCTAATAAACAAAAAAGTTGCACTGCAGTGCTAAAGCATGTCAATGTGAAATATATGAAATATGAATAGCAATATGGCTTCCGGATACTAGGAACAAATGAGACGTTTAGTGCATAATTTGGCCAATTCATGCATGCCCATCAACCAACGACAAAGTGGTCTCAAGACTAATGGGTTCTAACATGTCTAATGTGAATACCTCTCTAAGACTGCCATCTGAATTCTTGGGTAGATGTGAATACCTCTCTTCCAAGTCTAATTTTATGAGTAGGTAGGACCTTGCTGCAAATAAAATCCACCACATGCTGAAGGGCGGAGTGCTCAGTCAGAAAGCTAATATACAAAGATGAAAAGACTGACTGGCACTTCCAAGCTAATGTGAACAGGTGCCAACTAGGAGCAGTTACCTCCATATGCAATAAACAAAAAATGTTGCACTCTGTAGTGCTAAAGCATGTCAATGTGAAATATGTGAAATATGAATAACAATATGGCTTCTCATGAAAATATTTCTGTATCTTTTTCTCATATGTGAGAAAAACGACATTTAATTGAGGCCTAAAAGAGAAAACATTTCTCCATATATTCATATTCCTGTGCCAGGATATGAACAGGGGCCTTTCAATATGACCCAAAGCAATCACCTATAGAAATGCTACATATTTTCTCCTTGTGCATGCATCTGTGTATGGTGTGACCATTGAATCCTCATTGCATAACTGCTTAGGTGCGGGACCCAATTATAAGCTACAATAAGAACCCCATTTATAATTAGTATTTTGACATTTTCTAATTGCATGGTTGCAGACATAAGGCAAGGTCTAAGTAATAACTCTAGTTTTGAAGCTTTAAACTATACACCTTTCAATAAAGTAGTCAATTTCAAAGTCATTACATTATTGTTGGCATGTGAAGTCTTATATTTGTGGCCTACAATGACTGACAATTAAATCAATATACTATATAGGTGCTGGGATTCCTGCAATATCAAATCCAGGATATTTTTAACCAATTTAACACTTATATAAAAGACAATAAGATTAAAGCCCAACATCTCTTTTATCTCTTGTGGACCTCAATAAGACGTCATGCTGAATATCAGCTTTCCAATATAAATGGGGTTTGTGACAACTTTTCCTCTGGATAGCAATGTTTTCTTACTACTCTCCTCCAAAGCACTACCCAACTTCTGTCCATTATTAGGTGCTTATCAAACCATTTTCCACCTTGCCCTATTTTAGTCTTTTACTGACGAACTGGTGTTTCTAGGAACCTTTTGGCTTATACAACCTGGTGGGAAAGAGATTGCAGTTCTGTTACAGACACCCAATGGAGCAAAATTCAGGAAACCATAACTTTGTTTAACACCCTCATGTTAGATGCATCCTGTAAGTTTCCATTCAAATGGTATCAAACCTCAACTTGCATAGCCTATGTGTTATTTGGTAACCCACACTGCAGCACATGCAGTAAAACCACAAGTATTATCACTAGGTGCAGCCAAAAGGGATGATAGATGATTTGTATGATGGTATCAACTTACTGGAGAGGCAGAAAAAAGTGCAGTTTGTGACAAACCACAAAAGTGTCTCAGAGGTACTTGAAGGATCAAGATAGGGTGTAGGGTATTACCTGCGGTTATTTCCATAGTAGGAGAAGTATAGTTGCGAAGTATTGTGGCATGGGCTTCAGGAGAGATGAAGAGATACACTGTGTGGTGTTTTCCTTGTGTAGCATGACCGCAGGGAAAGTGAAGATCCTTAGTTCCACTCGTTAAGGATAAAGACAGTGGCCTCCCTGCATATACAAGCATGGTGATGCCGCAGGACCACTGCAGATTCTTTTGGTCAACCTCAGGAGGATCTAGTAATTCACGGTCATGGCACCAATGCACAAACAGCCGTCAAGACTCGGTCGCAAACAAGAGAATCAGGTCTTTGCTAACAGAGCTGCACGCCAAGGGCACATGTAGTTCGTGGTCTGCCTCCAGTCCACCAGATTAGTGTGTGGAGGTATCGTGCTCTGCTGGTCCAAGGAGGGGAGATCCACGGGGTCGCAGAGTACAGGTACGTGTCCGGAGGTATAGTTCCAAAGTTATACAGTGGGTATGGAATGTATTCAGACCCCTTTACATTTTTCACTCTTTGTTTCATTGCAGCTATTTGGTAAATTAACCCCTTAGCGACCGCCGATACGCCTTTTAACGGCGGCCGCTAAGGGTACTTAAACCACAGCGCCGTTAATTAACGGCGCTGTGAAAAAAGTAAATAGCACCCCCCAGAGTCAGATTTTCTCCGGGGTCTCGGCGGCCGGGGGTAGCCGAGACCCCAGAGAACATGATTCGGGGGGGTTTTAACCCACCCCGCATTTGCGATCGCCGGTAATTAACCATTTACCGGCGATCGCAAAAAAACGCGATCTCTTTTTAATTTCTCTGTCCTCCGATGTGATCACACATCGGAGGACAGAGAAAAGGGGTCCCAGGTAGCCCCCCAATACTTACCTGTCTCCCCCGGTGCTCTTCGTGGCTCCCGGTGGGCGCCGCCATCTTCAAAATGGCGGGCGCATGCGCAGTGTGCCCACCGGCCGACCCCGCGAGAATCTTTGGGGTCTCGGCTGCTGGGGGTAGCCGAGACCCCAAAGAGCATGATCGGGGTCGGTTTTTAACGACCCCTGTTTTGCGATCGCCGGTAATTAACTGTTTACCGGCGACCGCAAAAAAAAAAAAAAAAGTGTAATTCTCTGTCCTCTGATGTGATCGCACATCAGAGGACAGAGAAATAGGGGGATTCGGGGACCCTGCCATACTCACCTGTGTCCCTTGGTCCTCCTGCTGCTCCTTCTGGCCGCCGGCAAAAGAAAATGGCCGGCGCATGCGCAGTGCGCCCGCCATCTGTCTCCATCTGCGGGCCGGCAGGAGAAGAGCAGTTGGGGCTAAAATTAGGGTTAGGGGTAGGGTTAGGGCTAGGGTTAGGGCTAGGGTTAGGGCTAGGGATAGGGCTAGGGTTAGGGTTAGGGGTAGGGTTAGGGGTAGGGTTAGGGTTAGGGCTAGGGTTAGGGGTAGGGTTAGGGGTAGGGTTAGGGGTAGAGTTAGGGTTAGGGGTAGGGTTAGGGCTAGGGTTAGGGGTAGGGTTAGGGTTAGGGGTAGGGTTAGGGGTAGGGTTAGGGGTAGGGTTATGGTTAGGGCTAGAGTTAGGGGTAGGGTTAGGGGTAGGGTTAGGGCTAGGGTTAGGGCTAGGGTTAGGGTTAGGGGTAGGGTTAGGGGTAGGGTTAGGGGTAGGGTTAGGGTTAGGGGTAGGGGTAGGGTTAGGGTTAGGGCTAGGGTTAGGGCTAGGGGTAGGGTTAGGGCTAGGGGTAGGGTTAGGGTTAGGGCTAGGGTTAGGGCTAGGGTTAGGGCTAGGGGTAGGGGTAGGGTTAGGGCTAGGATTAGGGTTAGGGCTAAATTTAGGGTTAGGGTTGGGGCTAAATTTAGGGTTAGGGTTGGGGCTAAATTTGGAGTTAGGGTTGGCGCTAAATTTAGGGTTAGGCTTCTTTCACACTTACGTCGGTACGGGGCCGTCGCAATGCATCGGCACGGTATGTAGTTTTTCAACGCATCCGCTGGCCAATCTATGTCCTGGGGAGGAGGGGGCGGAGTTACGGCCACGCATGCGCGGTCAGAAATGGCGGATGCGACATACAAAAAAACGTTACATTGAACGTTTTTTTGTGCTGACGATCCGCCAAAACACTGATCCAGTGCACGACGGACGCGACGTGTGGCCATCCGTCACGATCCGTCGGCAATACAAGTCTATGGGCAAAAAACGCATCCTGCGGGCACATTTGCAGGATCCGTTTCTTGTCCAAAACGACGGATTGCGACGGATGCCAAACAACGCAAGTGTGAAAGTAGCCTTAGGGCTAGGGTTAGGGTTGGGGCTAAAGTTAGGGCTAGGGTTGGGGCTAAAGTTAGGGTTAGAGTTGGGATTAGGGTTAGGGTTTGGATTAGGGTTGGTATTAGGGTTAGGGTTGGCATTAGGGTTACGCTTGGGATTAGGGTTAGGTTTGGGATTAGGGTTAAGGTTAGGGTTGTGATTAGGGGTGTATTGGGATTAGGGTTAGGTTTGAGGTTAGGGTTGAGATTAGGATTAGGGGTGTGTTGGATTTAGGGTTTTGATTAGGGTTATGGTTAGGGTTGACATTAGGGTTGTTTTGGGGTAAGGGTTGTGATTATGGTTAGGGTTAGTGATTAAGATTATGGATCAGGTTGGGATTAGGGTTAGGGGTGTGTTGGGGTTAGGGTTGGAGTTAGAATTGGGGGGTTTCCACTGTTTAGGTACATCAGGGGGTCTCCAAACACGACAGCCAATTTTGCGCTCAAAAAGTCAAATCGTGCTCCCTCCCTTCTGAGCTCTGCCGTGCGCCCAAACAGTGGGTTACCCCCACATATGGGGCATCAGCATACTCGGGATAAATTGGACAACTACTTCTGGGGTCCAATTTCTCTTGTTACCCTTGTGAAAATAAAAACTTGGGGGCTACAAAATCCTTTTTGTGGAAAAATATATATATATATATTTTTTTATGACTCTGCATTATAAACTTCTGTGAAGCACTTGGGCATTCAAAGTTCTCATCACACATCTATATAAGTTCCATGGGGGGTCTAGTTTCCAAAACGGGGTCACTTGTGGGGGGTTACTACTGTTTAGGTACATCAGGGGCTCTGCAATCGCAACATAATGCCCACAGACCATTCTATCAAAGTCTGCATTCCAAAAAGGCGCTCCTTCCCTTCCGAGCTCTGCCGTGCGCCCAAACAGTGGTTTACCCCCACATATGGTGCATCAGCGTACTCGGGATAAATTGGACAACAACTATTGCAGTCCAATTTCTCCTGTTACCCTTGTGAAAATAAAGACTTGGGGGATAAAAAATCTTTTTTGTGGAAAAAAAAAATATTTTTTATTTTCACGACTCTGCATTCTAAACTTCTGTGAAGCACTTGGGCATTCAAAGTTCTCACCACACATCTAGATAAGTTCCTTGGGGGGTCTAGTTTCCAAAATGGGGTCACTTGTGGAGGGTTTCTACTGGTTAGGTACATCAGGGGCTCTGCAAACGCAACATAATGCCCGCAGACTATTCTATCAAAGTCTGCATTCCAAAACGGTGCTCCTTCCTTCCGAGCTCTGCCGTGCGCCCAAACAGTGGTTTACCCCCACATATGGGGTACCAGCATACTCAGGACAAATTGGACAACAACTTTTGGGGTCCAATTTCTCTTGTTACCCTTGTGAAAATAAAAACTTGGGGGCTAAAAAATCTTTTTTGTGGAAAAAAAAATATTTTTTATTTTCACGACTCTGCATTATAAACTTCTGTGAAGCACTTGGGCATTCAAAGTTCTCACCACACATCTAGATAAGTTCCATGGGGGGTCTAGTTTCCAAAATGGGGTCACTTGTGGGGGATTTCTACTGTTTAGGCACATCAGGGGCTCTCCAAACGCGACATGGCGTCCGATCTCAATTCCAGCCAATTCTACATTGAAAAAGTAAAACGGCACTCCTTCTCTTCCAAGCTCTGCGGTGCGCCCTAACAGTGGTGTACCCCCACATATTGGGTATCAGCGTACTCAGGAGAAATTGCACAACAACTTTTGTGGTCTAATTTCTCCTGTTACCCTTGTGAAAATAAAAATTTGTGGGCAAAAATCATTTTTGTAGAAAAAATGCGATTTTTTTTTTCACGGCTCTACATTATAAACTTCTGTGAAGCACATGGGGGTTCAAAGTGCTCACCACACATCTAGATAAGTTCCTTAAGGGGTCTAGTTTCCAAAATGGGGTCACTTGTGGGG
The DNA here is from genome assembly GCF_032444005.1 of Ranitomeya imitator. Classification (NCBI taxonomy): domain Eukaryota; kingdom Metazoa; phylum Chordata; class Amphibia; order Anura; family Dendrobatidae; genus Ranitomeya; species Ranitomeya imitator. The sequence continues at coordinate 733,344,816 of NC_091284.1, read as the reverse complement.
GGTTTCTACTGTTTAGGCACATCAGGGGCTCTCCAAACGCGACATGGCGTCCAATCTCAATTCCAGCCAATTCTACATTGAAAAAGTAAAACGGCGCTCCTTCACTTCCAAGCTCTGCGGTGCGCCCAAACAGTGGTTTACCCTCACATATGGGGTATCGACGTATTCAGGAGAAATCGCACAACAACTTTTGTGGTCTAATTTCTCCTGTTACCCTTGTGAAAATAAGAATTTGTGGGCGAAAAGATCATTTTTGTGTAAACAAAAGCGATTTTTTTATTTTCACGGCTCTACGTTATAAACTTCTGTGAAGCACTTGGGGGTTCAAAGTGCTCACCACACATCTAGATAAGTTCCTTAAGGGGTCTAGTTTCCAAAATGGTGTCACTTGTGGGGAGTTTCCACTGTTTAGGCACATCAGGGGCTCTCTAAACGTGACATGGCGTCCGATCTCAATTCCAGCCAATTCTGCATTGAAAAAGTCAAACGGCGCTCCTTCACTTCCAAGCTCTGCGGTGCGCCCAAACAGTGGTTTACCCCCACATATGGGGTATTGGCGTATTGAGGAGAAATTGCATAACAAAATTTATGGTTACATTTCTGTTTTTACACTTGTGAAAATAAAAAAAATGGTTCTGAATTAAGATGTTTGCAAAAAAAAGTTAAATGTTCATTTTTTCCTTCCACATTGTTTCAGTTCCTGTGAAGCACATAAAGGGTTAATAAACTTCTTGAATGTGGTTTTGAGAACCTTGAGGGGTGTAGTTTTTAGAATGGTGTCACACTTCATTATTTTCTATCATATAGACCCCTCAAAATGACTTCAAATGTGATGTGGTCCTTAAAAAAAAATGGTGTTGTAAAAATGAGAAATTGCTGGTCAACTTTTAACCCTTCTAACTCCCTAAAAAAAAAAAATTTTGTTTCCAAAATTGTGCTGATGTAAAGTAGACATGTGGGAAATGTTACTTATTAACTATTTTTCATGACATATCTCTCTGATTTAAGGGCATAAAAATACAAAGTTTGAAAATTGCAAAATTTTAAAAATTTTCACCATATTTCTGTTTTTTTTCATAAATAATCGCAAGTAATATCGAAGAAATGTTACCACTACCATGAATTACAATATGTCACGAAAAAACATTCTCAGAATCAGCGGGATCCGTTGAAGCGTTCCAGAGTTATAACCTCATAAAGTGACAGTGGTCAGAATTGCAAAAATTGGCTCGGTCATTAAGTACCAAATTGGCTCTGTCACTAAGGGGTTAAAGAAAAAAAATTTCTCCTTAATGTACACTCTGCGCCCCATCTTGACGGAAAAAAAAAACAGAAATGTATTAATTTAATGTATTACAAATTTCCAAATTAATTAAACAGAAAAACTGAAATATCACAAGGTCATAAATATTCAGGCCCTTTGCTCAGTATTGCGTAGAAGCACCTTTTGGGCTAATACAGATATGAGTCTTCTTGGGAAAGATGCAACAAGCTTTTCACACCTGGATTTGGGGATCCTTGGCCATTCTTCCTTGCAGATCATCTCCAGTTCCGTCAGGTTGGATGGTGAATTTTGATGGACAGCCATTTTCATGTCTCTCCAGAGATGCTCAATTAGTTTTAGGTCAGAGCTCTGGCTGGACCAGTCAAGAATGGTCACAGAGTTGTTCTGAAGCCACTCCTTTGTTATTTTAGCTGTGTGCTTAGGGTCATTGTGTTGTTGGAAGGTGAACCTTCGACCAAGTCTGAGGTCCAGAGCACTATGGAAGAAGTTTTCATGCAGGATATCTCTGTACTTGTCACGGACGTGGTTTGCGGAACCACTGTTCCACGGACTGTGGAGAGCCTGTAGTGGTGTGACTAAGCGAACACCTGACTGTTCACTAGAGCCTCTGATGGTGAGGTTAGACTTGGATCCCGATGAAGGCCAGGTGCCACTCCAGGACAGAACAATGGACGCGCAGCAGCTGGACCCAGAGGACAGACTGGAGGGAGCAGCTGGCAGAGTTGTATTAGAATGCAGCAGACAGTTTGCATCCGAGTGCAGCAGACAGAGTTTGCATCAGAGTGCGTTAGGCAGAGTTCATATCAGAGTGCAGCAGGCAGTGTTTGTATCAGAGTGCAGCAGGCAGTGTTTGTATCAGAGTGTAGCTGCCAGAATCTGTAGCAGAGTGCAGCAGGCAGGATCTGCAGTTGAATGCAACAGGCAGGATCTGCGATTGAGTGCAGCAGGCAAGGTCAGCATTAGAGTGAAGCAGGCAGTGTTTGTTTCAAAGTGCAGGTGACAGGATCTGCAGTAGAGTGCAGCAGGCAGGATATGCGTTAGAGTGCAGCAGGCAGGGTCTGCATTAAAGTGCAGCAGGCAGGATCTGCAGTTGAGTGCAGCAGGCAAGATCTGGAGTTGAGTGCAGCAGGCATGATCTGCAGTTGAGTGCAGCGGGGACTGGTATGCAACCTTACACAACTTAGACTGTGAAACAGGAAGGTTGCTCAGGCACCTCCCCAGTGGGGAGGAAGCAGTATATACATATACAAAATAATGAAGTAGTGAATATAAAGTACAAAAGTGCATGAGACAGGGTATAATCAGTGATTTATTGGAAACAGTGAAAAGAATAAAAGGATTAAATAAACCCTATGATGTTATAAAATACTAAAGAAGAATTTGTGAAAGACTATATTATATAAAGTGCATGTAGAAAAGCCGCGGAGACACCATCACGTGTTTCTCAACGCAAGCAATATATAGCCAGGTCTTTCACCGGGAAGGAACAACCACGGGAAGGGCAGCATCCAAAAGGAAAACCACCAATGCCAAAACATGGTATCCATCCACAGACAGCTGTTTCTGGGTATTTGCCCCCATCAGTGTAGAGTAGGAAACTGGCTATTAGGAGCAGTGCCTAGTAAAAGGACTATAAACATATGGATGAATGACCTCGGGGAGATGTTTTGATCTCCCTGAGGTCATTCATCCTTATGTTTATATTATACTAGATTGTGGCCCGATTCTAACGCATCGGGTATTCTAGAATATGCATGTCCCCGTAGTATATGGACAATGATGATTCCAGAATTCGCGGCAGATTGTGCCCGTCGCTGATTGGTCGAGGCAAACTTTATGACATCATCGTCGCCATGGCAACCATTATGACATCTATGTCGATACTGTGCCCGTTGCTGAATCAGAGACGTGGGATTTCTACGTCCTTTATGACATCATCGTCGCTGTGCCCGTTGCTGATTGGTCGAGGCCTGGTGGCCTCGACCAATCAGTGACGCGGGATTTCTACGTCGATACTGTGCCCGTCGCTGATTGGTCGAGGCCTGGCATCGGGTATTCTAGAATATGCATGTTCCCGTAGTATATGGACAATGATGATTCCAGAATTCGCGGCACACTGTGCCCGTTGCTGATTGGTCGAGGCAACCTTTATGACATCATCGTCGCCATGGCAACCATTATGACATCATCGTCGCTGTGCCCGTTGCTGATTGGTCGAGACCTGGCGGCCTTGACCAATCAGAGACGCGGGATTTCTACGTCCATTATGACATCATCATCGCTGTGCCCGTTGCTGATTGGTCGAGGCCGCCCGGCCTCGACCAATCAGAGACGCGGGATTTCTACGTCGATGCTGTGCCGGTCTCTGATTGGTCGAGGCCTGGCAGCCTCGACCAATCAGAGAGCCGGGATTTCCAGGACAGACAGACAGACAGACAGACAGACAGAAAGACAGACAGACAGACGGAAAAACCCTTAGACAATTATATATATAGATAAAGTGACACAGTGCTAAGTGACATTATATTAATAAAAATATTTATGAAAAAGAATAATAAATGTGTCAATCAAAATTCTACAATGTAGTTAACAACACAATTAATAAAAAATAAAATATAATGCAGCCATCTAAATAACAGCAGCAAAGTGCAGTATATCTGGAATGACAATTATACGAGCAGAGGAGCCATATAGGCGTAATAAATATATTTATGCAAATTCCAAAACCTGTGAACCAGAATTCTTAATACCAAGATAGAATAAAAGTGACACGTGCATAGCAGCATATAATGAAAGATATACGATAATAGATAATACTGAAAATATTTAACAACCAAAGTCCAAGTATAGGTGTATCATCCGCATACAAAGTCCACAAAGGATCCTCTTTATCCAGAGAATCCAGATATGAAATCCAGATGATGGGACATAAGGTCCAGTTGAGAAAGTGTGAGGTATGTGAAGAAAGAACAGGAGACATGAGGTATGTATAACCTGCATCCAGAATGTTCACCCTTGATGAAGAGTAATGCACCCAAGGCTCAACAGTAACAAAAGCATCATAAAGGGACTCGTCCATCCATATCAATGACATAATCTTAAAGGAAACAAAAGGTGAATAAAAACCAGAAAATTAATAAAATTAAAATTCCCTAAGGGAACCCTACCCAAATCCCTAAAAAGACTCTTAAGGAGAATAAGCGGGAGAAGAAAAGAAGGAATCAGTTAAATTAGAGGAAAGAGGCGAAGCCCAAGTTTTTATTTAGGCCTTGTGGAGTCATTATGCCTAATCAATAAATCTACCTTCTTTCTACTTGGGCTGAGATCCTGCCCAAGTTCCCACCAGGCAATCCTAGGGTCGCTTGATCTATACCTTTAACTATCAAAACCCTGGCGTTGTTGTCATGGTATTTCTTAAAATGTCTGGGTAGCATTTTTAAAGTTTTTTCTTCTTCCTCTGTCTTAGCTTTAGTAATGTCCTGGACATGGTCCCTTATTCTAATTTTCAGCTCTCTGGTGGTCAGGCCAATATATACCTTCCCATGTGGACACTGAGCATTTTAGATAATGCCTCGTGAAGAGCAACTCAAGTGTTTCCTGATATCATACACTTTAGATCCATCAAAATTGGTAAAGGTGGTTGATTTTACCAGGTTAAGACATCCTTTGCATAGACTGTATGGGAAAAAACCTTTACGGTTGGTGTGTATTAATAATGTAAATCCAGAGGTGGGAGATTCATAGTGGCTCCATACCAGGATATCCTTTAGATTAGCCGTGCATTTGGCCACAAAAGATGGAGACAGAGGTAGAATTTTTTAGAATGTTTCTGTGCAATATCTGTAAGTTCCTGCCATTGGCTGTTATAGGTCGAAATAAATCAATAGATTGTTGTCCATCTAGCTTTTTGCGTCTGGTTGATCATAGAGGTGATGGTCATTGGTAATCTTCTTGGCTCTCATATATCCTCTTTTGATACAATGGGCACTGTATCCTCTGTCTGTAAATCTTCGAGTTAGGTCGGCAGCCTGATGTTCAAAAGAGCTTTTGTCAGAACATATTCTCTTGGCACTTAGAAACTGCCCAATGGTACTACATACTACATCTGATGGTTGACCTAGGGTGATATGACTCCACCCTCAGCAGAGAATTTATCTCTGTTGGTTTTCTAAATCTGTCTATATGTAGGTGGCCATCAGAAGATGCAAACATTTTTAGGTCCAGAAAATCCAAACTCCTACCAAATTTAAAGGTGAGTTTGATGTTAATATTGTTGTTATTGAGTGCGTTGATGAAATCACTTAATCACTCAGCAGAACCTTCCCCAAAAAAAAAGAAAATATCATCAATATGCCACACCCAGTTGTGAACACTGTTCAGACCCGGGATGAGGCCCTCTGAAAAATACTCCTTTCCCAATCTCCTAGAAGAGATTGGCATATGCAGGAGCGCAGGAAGCCCCCATTGCTGTACCTTGTAGCTGGAGAAAAATATTATTGTTAAATATGAAGGCATTATAATGGAGCACAAACTCCAGCAATGTCATGATAAGGTCAGCAAGTGGGGGGTCGAAGTTACTGGACTGTAAAAACCACTTAGTAGCTGCCAGGCCATCTGAGTCTCCCATCTGAGTCTCGGATAGAGGTGTAAAGTGCCTCCACGTCAGCAGTTATCATAAGCATGTGTTGTGAATTCTGCTCTTGGGTTCCCTCCAGTGGTGGTAGGTGGGAATGCAGTTGTCTCTGAGTCACAGTCCTGGCCAGGTGTATCTGCTAATTGCTCTTCTGACTGGGATGTTTAAGTGTGCAGGATTCATTAGCCTTTGCCAGTTGTCAATGTTTCTTTGGAAGTATTGGATCTCTGCCTGGCCTCACCTGCTTAGCTGCCAGTTCAGCAAAGATAAGTGTATGTTTCTTTTTCTTAAGCACACTTGCTGTGTGCTTATTTTCAGTGCTGATCTTTTGTTTCTATTTGCTCCAGCTTAGACTGTGTCAGTTGTTTTTCTCAGTCTGGTTGGATTCTCTGGAGTTGCAGTTATACTCTCCACATCTTTAGTTAGGTGGTGGAGTTTTGTATTTTCTGCTGTGGATATTTTTGTACTTTTTTTATGCTGACCGCTTAGTATCCTGTCCTGTCCTTTTCTATTTAGCTAGAAGTGGCCTCCTTTGCTAAACCTGTTTTCTGCCTGTGTCTTTTCCTCTCCAACTCACAGTCATTATTTGTGGGGGGCTGCCTATCCTTTGGGGGTCTACTCTGAGGCAAGATAGTTTTCCTATTTCCATCTTTAGGGGTATTTAGTTCTCCGGCTGTGTCGAGGTGTCTAGGTTTTGTTAGGCACACCCCACGGCTACTTCTAGGTGCGGTGTTAAGATTAGGGTTTGCGGTCCGTATAGTTACCACCTACTCCAGAGAAAGTTTTCATGCTGCTCCAAGGCCACCTGATCATAACAGTACAACTGGCCAACAGTGAGTTAAATGCATCTCAGAAGAAGGGAGGAAAGGTCTTGAGCCATTTTTTTTTCTTCAGTCTGTTTTGTCTTCTCCTCCCTCTTTATCTCTGGGTGGCTGAAGAGCCTTGTGCTAGCATGAATGTTCAGGAATTAGCTTCTCGTGTAGACCAGCTTGCTGCTAGGGTACAGGGTATTTCTGATTATATTGTTCAGACTCCTGCTTTAGAACTGAAGAATCCTACTCCTGATTTGTTTTTTGGTGACAGGTCCAAATTTTTGAGTTTTAAAAACAACTGTAAACTGTTTTTTGCATTGAAACCTCGATCCTCCGGTGATTCCATTCAACAAGTTAAAATCATCATCTCCCTGCTGCGTGGTGATCCACAGGATTGGGCATTTTCCCTGGAATCTGGGGATCCTGCTTTGCTTAATGTAGACTTCTTCTTTCAGGCGTTAGGATTACTGTATGATTAACCTAATTCGGTGGATCAAGCTGAGAAGACCTTGTTGGCCCTGTCTCAGGGGCAAGAGGCGGCTGAATTGTATTGTCAGAAATTCAGAAAATGGTCTGTGTTGACTACATGGAATGATGATGCTTTGGCGGCAATTTTCAGAAAGGGTCTTTCTGAATCTGTTAAAGATGTTATGGTGGGGTTTCCCACACCCTCCAATCTGAGTGATTCTATGTCTCTGGCCATTCAGATTGACCGGCGCTTGCGGGAGCGCAGAACTGTGCGCGCTATGGCGTTATCCTCAGAGCAAATTCCTGAGCCTATGCAGTGTGATAGGATTCTGTCTAAAACAGAACGACAAGGTTTCAGACGTCTCAATAGGTTGTGTTATTATTGTGGCGACGCTTCCCATGTCATTTCTGTCTGCCCTAAGCGGACAAAGAGGATCGCCAGTTCATTTACCATCAGTACTGTGCAACCTAAATTTCTGTTATCTGTGTCCTTGATCTGTTCATTGTCATCATTTTCTGTCATGGCGTTTGTGGATTCAACGCTGCCTTGAACTTAATGGACTTTGACTTTGCTAGGCGTTGTGGTTTTCCCTTGCAGCCTTTGCAGAACCCTATTCCTTTAAGGGGCATTGATGCTACACCCTTGGCTAAAAATAAGCCCCAGTTTTGGACACAGGTGACCATGCGCTGTCCTGTGGGGAAACTTTGTTCCTGACAGATGGACTAGTAAAGTGATTTCTGAGGTTCACTGTTCCGTGTTTTCTGGTCATCCTGGAATTTTTGGTACCAGAGATTTGGTTGGTAAGTCCTTTTGGTGGCCTTCATTGTCACGTGATGTGCATTCTTTTGTGCAGTCCTGTGGGACTTGTGCGCCGGCCAAGCCTTGTTGCTCCCGTGCTAGTGGGTTGCTTTTGCCATTGCCGGTCCCTGAGAGGCCCTGGATGCATATTTCTATGGATTTTATTTCCGATCTTCCTGTTTCCCAGAGGATGTCGGTTATCTGGGTTGTTTGTGACCGATTCTCTAAGATGGTTCATTTGGTGCCTTTGCCTAAATTGCCTTCTACTGATTTGTTTCTGTTGTTTTTTCAGCATGTGGTCCGTTTGCATGGTATTCCGGAGAATATTGTGTCCGACAGAGGTTCCCAGTTTGTTTCTAGGTTTTGGCGGGCCTTTTGTGCCAAGCTGGGCATTCATTTGTCTTTTTCTTCTGCATTTCATCCCCAGACAAACGGCCAGACCGAGCGAACTAATCAGACTTTGGAGACTTATTTGAGATGCTTTGTGTCTGCTGATCAGGATGATTGGGTGGCTTTTTTGCCATTGGCCGAGTTTGCCCTTAATAATTGGGTTAGTTCGGCTACTTTGGTTTCGCCTTTCTTTCGTAATTTTGGTTTTCATCCTCGTTTTTCTTCTGGGCAGGTTGAGCCTTCTGACTGTCCTGGTGTGGATTCTGTGGTTGACAGGTTGCAGCAGATTTGGGCTCATGTGGTGGACAATTTGGTGTTGTCTCAGGAGGAGGCTCAGCGTTTTGCTAACCGTCGTCGGTGTGTTGGTTCCCGGCTTCGGGTTGGGGATCTGGTCTGGTTGTCTTCCTGTCACGTTCCTATGAAGGTTTCTTCTCCTAAGTTTAAGCCTCGGTTTATTGGTCCTTATAGGATTTCTGAGATTATTAATATGGTGTCTTTTCGACTGGCGCTTCCGGCGTCTTTTGCTATCCATAATGTCTTCCATAGATCTTTGTTGCGGAAATATGTGGAGCCCGTTGTTCCCTCTGTTGATCCTCGGGCCCCTGTGTTGGTTGATGGGGAGTTGGAATATGTTGTTGAGAAGATTTTGGATTCCCGTTTTTCGAGGCGGAAGCTTCAGTACCTTGTCAAATGGAAGGGTTATGGCCAGGAGGATAATTCTTGGGTTTTTGCCTCTGATGTCCATGCTACTGATTTGGTCCGTGCCTTTCATCTGGCTCATCCTGATCATCCTGGAGGTCCTGGTGAGGGTTCGGTGACCCCTCCTCAAGGGGGGGGTACTGTTGTGAATTCTGCTCTTGGGTTCCCTCCACTGGTGGTAGGTGGGAATGCAGTTGTCTCTGAGTCACAGTCCTGGCCAGGTGTATCTGCTAATTGCTGTTCTGACTGGGATATTTAAGTGTGCAGGATTCATTAGCCTATTGGATCTCTGCCTGGCCTCACCTGCTTAGCTGCCAGTTCAGCAAAGATAAGTGTATGTTTCTTTTTCTTAAGCACACTTGCTGTGTGCTTATTTTCAGTGCTGATCTTTTGTTTCTATTTGCTCCAGCTTAGACTGTGTCAGTTGTTTTTCTCAGTCTGGTTGGATTCTCTGGAGTTGCAGTTATACTCTCCACATCTTTAGTTAGGTGGTGGAGTTTTGTATTTTCTGCTGTGGATATTTTTGTACTTTTTTTATGCTGACCGCTTAGTATCCTGTCCTGTCCTTTTCTATTTAGCTAGAAGTGGCCTCCTTTGCTAAACCTGTTTTCTGCCTGCGTGTGTCTTTTCCTCTCCAACTCACAGTCATTATTTGTGGGGGGCTGCCTATCCTTTGGGGGTCTACTCTGAGGCAAGATAGTTTTCCTATTTCCATCTTTAGGGGTATTTAGTTCTCCGGCTGTGTCGAGGTGTCTAGGTTTTGTTAGGCACACCCCATGGCTACTTCTAGTGCGGTGTTAAGATCAGGGTTTGCGATCCGTATAGTTACCACCTACTCCAGAGAAAGTTTTCATGCTGCTCCAAGGCCACCTGATCATAACAGCATGTTGTCATCCAAATGAAGTTGGTCAATGCGTTAGAGGGCTGACGTGGTATCCTTGATGTATGATGGTAAAGTAGACACAATGGGCTTAAGAAAATAATCCACAATATCTGATATAACCTCACACAGGGCTCCATTACCTGCAATGATTGGTTGTCCTGGTGGATCTGTCAGGTTCTTATGGAGTTTGGGATGAGATAAAATGTGGGTAATCTGGGATGAAAGTTCCTGTTGTTATCGAGCAATTATTTGGAAATTATGCCTTCTGCAAATGCACTATCAAGGATGTTTATCAGCTTGGTCCGGAATGATGATAAGGGATTAAAGGTTAACTTCTGGTAGCATTCAGAGTTACTTAGCAGTTGATTCTGTTTGAGACGGTTTAGTGAATCCTGTATTGAACACGACGACCCTTGAGGTCCCTTCCAAATCTAACATTCTATGATTCTATGTTTCATCTAGCAGATTTCACCAGTTTTCTGGTGCAAAAATGTTTAAAATGTTGCAAACGTTTAGAACAACTTGAATTTACACAAATTTTGTCACTTTTGGCCTTTTTACCAATCCCAGACAGATTTGCCAAATTTATGAAAAGTGACCATATCTTGGACAAGTGTGTGAAGTAAATAATGACAGGACATGTATGCCAACCGGTGACTGGAATACATTTTTGGCTGTGGTGCACTGCAGGTGAAAAGTGCATCAAAATCAATACAAGGCACAGACCTCTTAATGAATTTTGGAGCTTAGCTCGCACTCAATTAGCGTGCAAAATGGCAAACTGTGGGGCGTGGCTATGTAGCCAAAGAAGGAAGACGCACCTTGTATGAGCTCCACATATCCTGAGCCTATCCTGCCATTTGGACCTCGTATTAACGGGCTGTATTAATTGGGGCTGGAACCGCGTATCCTCAGGAGCCTGGTGAGCCCTCCGGTCGGCTGCTGCGGGGCTCTGAGAAGCTGGGAGCTGCGGTGACCGGGACGGTCAGAAGACTCAACGTGCAGCAGCGGCCATCTTGGGTGAGCGCGCTCCGGGAGACAGAAGGTGGCGCCGACTTCTATTAGTGCCGGGCTCCCTCTCCCTTGAATCGGCGGCCGCCGGACCTTGGCGGTGAACGCTGCGGGACACTTGCGGGCAGGAGCCAGAAGCCCCGAGGCGGTAGGCGACACCTGCAGGGGGCAGCGGCCATCACTACAGCGCGCGCCCTAACAGTAAGGGAAGCGGCGCTTTCTTCATACTTGCGGTGCTACTTGAAAGGTGAGCACATAACCTGACAGAACAGTAAAGGGGCGGTGTGGTGTGTGCCCTGGAAAAATTGGGCCCTACGCCCCCCCTCTCAGATAGACATTTCATCTGCCAGCACCATAATATTAGAGGGATTAATCCCCCATCTCTGCTGTCCCCCCCCCCCTCTGTGAAGATTGTGAGGCGCAGGTGAACATTGAGCTACTGCCTTATAATTCTTGGTTCCTTGGCTGCCTGTTCGGTGGCTCTTTTGGAGTACAGTCCGGTACTTAAATTTGCTGGGTCCGTGATTAAGGAACAAACTACAACTGCAATTGTGACCTTGTGGAGCCCTTTTAACTGCCTGCCATGCACCATTCTAAAGGAGCAGGGGCTGCTGATAAGCTAAAGAAATACGCCAGGGATGATCCCTCTGATGGAATGCGCACTCTCAGAAATAATCCTGCACAGACCCAACGCAAGGGCCGTCCCTCTGATAGTAATGAGGAGGGAGAACAAGATGATCTGACTCTCAAGCAGGCATCCGAGCAATTAATGCAGGCTATATCCCTCACTAGATCATCTCTTACGGAAAAAATAGAGGACGTTCATACTGAGGTGGGTCGTTTACGACATGATATGCAGGCTATGAGGGGGCGTATTTCGGAGGTGGAAACAAGAGTGTCCCACATAGAAGACACTATTACTCCTATGGAGGCTAAACTGACAAAAGCTGCTGGCTCCGTAAACGCTTGGAAACAAAAGGCAGATGATTTGGAAAATAGATTGCGCCGCAATAATACTCGTATTATCGGTCTGCCGGAGCATTCGGAGGGTCAGCAACCTGAAGAATTTCTGGAAGACTGGCTTAAGACCTCCCTGGGGGACGGATTCTCCTTAACATTCTCAGTGGAGAGGGCCCATAGGGTCCCAACGAGACCTTCTCCCCCTGGAACTCTGCCTCGACCTTTTCTGGCACGTCTCCTTAATTGTAGGGACAGAGATACTGTTCTTCGTCTGGCGCGGCAGAAGGGCCCTATCAAATTTAACAATGCTACCATATCGATTTTTCCGGATTTCTCCATGGAGCTTCAAAAGCAGCGGGCGCGATTCATGGATATCAAGAAACAACTTAGAGATAAGAATATTATCTATTCCATGCTCTATCCAGCCCGACTCCGCGTTGTTCATGAGGGCTCCTCTTTATTCTTTACGGATCCAGCGGAGGTAGCTGAATGGTTGCGATCTCTTAAGGGGTCTAATGTGAAAGACTCCTAATTTGGGTTCCTGGTCTAACGGCAAAATAAACGGAGCTCTATGAATGGGTACAAAAGATGTCAACAATACCGGACGCTGGGTTCAGTGAGGGTATCCCCTTTTTTCTATTTGACCACAGGAGTATGGGACTTTACTCCTCCATTGTTCAAGTTTTGATTGGGTTGGTTTTATACACCAGTTTTGATTGTTTGATGTATATGGTCGCCGCTAGGGTTGAGCGAAACGGGTCGAACATTTTCAAAAGTCGCCGACTTTTGGCTAAGTCGGGGTTTCATGAAACCCGATCCGACCCCTGTGCGGGGTCGGCCATGCGGTACGCGACTTTCGCGCCAAAGTCGCGTTTCAATGACGCGAAAAGCGCCATTTCTCAGCCAATGAAGGTAAACGCAGAGTGTGGGCAGCGTGATGACATAGGTCCTGGTCCCCACCATCTTAGAGAAGGGCATTGCAGTGATTGGCTTGCTGTCTGCGACGTCACAGGGGCTATAAAGAGGCGTTCCCGCCGACCGCCATCTTACTGCTGCTGATCTGAGCTTAGGGAGAGGTTGCTGCCGCTTTGTCAGAAGCAGGGATAGCGTTAGGCAGGGTCCATTAACCACAAAACCGCTTGTGCTGCAGCGATTTGCACTGTCCAACACCACCCTCGGTGTGCAGGGACAGTGGAAGTTATTTTTTTTTTTTTTCCCCTCAGCGCTGTAGCTCATTGGGCTGCCCTAGAAGGCTCCCTGATAGCTGCATTGCTGTGTGTACGCCGCTGTGCAAACCAACTGCTTTTTTCAAAGCACAAATCCTCTTGTTCCTTCCTTTCTGCACAGCTATCTTTTTTGTTTGTCCACACTTTTTATTTCATTTGTGCATCAGTCCACTCCTTATTGCTGCCTGCCATACCTGGCTGAGATTACTGCAGGCAGGGAGATAGTAGCTGCCTGCCATACCTGGCTGAGATTACTGCAGGCAGGGAGATAGTAATTGTAGGACATTCCCTGTTTTTTTTTTTTTTTTTTTTTTGGTGGGAGATTAAGATTGGCAATTTGTCATTTCTGCTAGAGTGCCATCCCTGTGTGTGCCATCTCTCTCACATAGTGGGCCATAGAAAGCCTTTTCATTTTTCTGTATTTTTTTTTGTGGGGTGTATAAATTCTCCCTGATAAAAATACAGTGGGAGATTAATATTGGCCTTTGGGCTTGTGTGCCAGTCCTGAGTGTGCCATCTCTCTCACAAATAGTGGGCCATAGAAAGCCTATTTTTTTTTTTTTTGGGTTTTATAAATTCTCCCTGAAAAAAAGGGAGATTAATATTGGCCTCTGGGCTTGTGTGCCAGTCCTGAGCGTGCCATCTGTGCCAGCCCTGAGCGTGCCATCTCTCTCACAAATAGTGGGCCATAGAAAGCCTATTTAATTTTTTTTTTTGGTTTTATAAATTCTCCCTGAAAAAAAGGGAGATTAATATTGGCCTCTGGGCTTGTGTGCCAGTTGTGAGCGTGCCATCTGTGCCAGTCCTGAGCGTGCCATCTCTCTCACAAATAGTGGGCCATAGAAAGCCTATTTAATTTTTTTTTTGGTTTTATAAATTTTCCCTGAAAAAAGGGAGATTAATATTGGCCTCTGGGCTTGTGTGCCAGTTGTGAGCGTGCCATCTGTGCCAGCCCTGAGCGTGCCATCTCTCTCACAAATAGTGGGCCATAGAAAGCCTATTTAAATATTTTTTTGGTTTTATAAATTCTCCCAGAAAAAAAGGGAGATTAATATTGGCCTCTGGGCTTCTGTGCCAGTCCTGAGCGTGCCATCTGTGCCAGTCCTGAGCGTCCCATCTCTCTCACAAATAGTGGGCCATAGAAAGCCTATTTTTTTTTTTTTTTGGGTTTTAGAAATTCTCCCTGAAAAAAAAAGGGAGATTAATATTGCCCTTTGGGCTTGTGTGCCAGTACTAAGCGTGCCATCTCTCTCTCTCTCTCAGTCAGTGGGCCATAGAACGCCTATTTTTGGTTTTATTTGTTTTCTAAATTCTCCCTGAAAAAATCATTTTATTTTATTTGGTTTCTAAATTCTTCCTGATAAAATCATATTTTTTTTATTATTTTTTTTTCTAAAGTCTCCCTGAAAAAAACAAAACAAAAAAAAAAACAAACAAAAAAAACAGTGGGGGATTAATATTGGCCTTTCTGCTTGTGTGCCAGTCTTGACTCCTGTGTGCGTCATCTCTCACTCAGTGGGCCATAGAACGCCTATTTTTTGTTTTATTAGTTTTATAAATTCTCCCTGAAAAAATCATTTTATTTTATTTGGTTTCTAAATTCTTCCTGATAAAATCATATTTTTTTTATTATTTTTTTTTCTAAAGTCTCCCTGAAAAAAAAAAATAAAAATAAAAAACAGTGGGAGATTAATATTGGCCTTTCTGCTTGTGTGCCAGTCTTGACTCCTGTGTGCGTCATCTCTCAGTCAGTGGGCCATAGAACGCCTATTTTTGTTTTTATTTGTTTTATAAATTCTCCCTGAAAAAATAATTTTATTTTATTTGGTTTCTAAATTCTTCCTGATAAAATCATATTTTTTTTATTATTTTTTTTTCTAAAGTCTCCCTGAAAAAAAAAAAAAAAAAAACAAACCCCAAAAAAAAATGGGAGATTAATATTGGCCTTTCTGCTTGTGTGCCAGTCTTGACTCCTGGGTGTGCCATCTCTCTCTCTCTCTCTCTCTCTCTCTCTCTCCAATTGTGGTCCATAGAAAGCCTATATTTTTTTTCCTTGATTTGGGTTCCAAAATCTACCAGAGAAAATAACTCCATCAATCATTGGTAGAAAAATATTGGCCTCTGGGCTTGTGTGCCACTCCTGATTCCTGTGTGCGTCATCTCTCACTCAGTGGCCCATAGAAAGCATATAGTTTGTTACATTTGTTTTCTAAATTCTCCCTGCAAAAATCTATTTTTTTTTTTTTTTTGGGGTTTCTAAAGTGTTCCTGAAAAAAATAAAAATAAAAAAAAAATAATAGTGTGACATTAATATTAACATTTGTGCTTCAGTGACAGTCCTGCGTGTGGGGCATCTCTCTAATTTGCAGCCACCAAAAACAGAGTGTGTAACATTGGGCCTGATTTTCGCTGTGGTCTCACCAACCTGTAAAGGGGTAGCTAAATCATACTGAAGTTATAGCTCACCGTGTAAGTTGTGTGACTGCAACAAATAACGTTAGTTTGGTTACGTTTTTAAAACAATGAGGAAGTCTAGTGGAAGAGGTCGTGGCCGGGGGCGTTCATTGTCAGCTGGTAATGAGGGTAGTGGTAGTGGTGGAGCATCAGGTGGTCGTGGGGAAAAAAATATTGCACCTAAGTCTGGAGCTGTGGAGCCAGGTTCGTCGTCCGGCTACACAAGGCCTCGAACGCTCCCTTTTCTGGGATTAGGAAAACCGCTTTTAAAGCCGGAGCAGCAAGAGCAAGTTTTGGCTTATCTTGCTGACTCAGCCTCTAGCTCTTTTGCCTCCTCTCGTGAAACTGGTAAAAGTAAAAGCAGCGCGTCGTTAGTGGATGTTCACGGTCAGGGACAAGTCACTTCCTTGTCCTCTTCAGCAAAAACAACAACAGAGAAGAATGCAGCAGGCGACACAACGGGTTACTCCATGGAGCTCTTTACACATACCGTCCCTGGCTTAGAAAGTGAAGCAGTTAACAGTCCATGCCCATTACAAGTTGAATCTGACATGGAGTGCACTGACGCACAGCCACAACCAGACTACTATGCTGGTCCTTTGACTCAGACCACAACATTGCCCTCGCAGGGTGCTGATCAAGAATCAGACCCTGATGAGACTATGTTGCCCCATCACGAACGCTATACCACCGAACGACACGGTGACACAGACGAAGTTGCGCAGGAGGTACAAGAAGAGTTATTAGATGACCCAGTTCTTGACCCCGATTGGCAGCCATTGGGGGAACAGGGTGCAGGCGGCAGCAGTTCTGAAGCAGAGGAGGAGGAGGGGCCGCAGCAGGCATCAACATCGCCACAGGTTCCATCTGCCGGGCCCGTATCTTGCCCAAAATGCGTGGCAAAGCCAAAACCTGGTGGAGGACAGCGTGGCCATCCGGTTAAAGCTCAGTCTGCAATGCCTGAAAAGGTATCCGATGCTAGAAAGAGTGCAGTCTGGCATTTTTTTAAACAACATCCAATTGATCAGCGCAAAGTCATCTGTCAAAAATGTTCTACTTCCTTAAGCAGAGGTCAGAATCTGAAAAGTCTCAATACTAGTTGCATGCATAGACATTTAACCACCATGCATTTGAAAGCTTGGACTAACTACCAAACGTCCCTTAAGGTTGTTGCACCCTCGGCCAATGAAGCTAGTCATCAACGCAACATCCCTTCCGGCAGTGTAGGACCACCATTTAGCGCACCACCTGCTGTATCTGTGCAGGTATCTTTGCCAGGCCAAAGCAGTCAGGGTCAGGGAATCACCAGTTTCGTAGTAGGAAACACTGCATCTAGGGCACCGGCGGCAACAATACCATCTCCCACCGTCTCTCAGTCTGCCATGTCCACTGGCACCCCCGCTAGTTCCACGATCTCCAGCTCTCCAGTCCAGCTCACCCTACATGAGACTATGGTTAGAAAAAGGAAATACTTAGCCTCGCATCCGCGTACACAGGGTTTGAACGCCCACATAGCTAGACTAATCTCGTTAGAGATGATGCCCTACCGGTTAGTTGAAAGCGAAGCTTTCAAAGACCTGATGGACTACGCTGTACCACGCTACGAGCTACCCAGTCGACACTTTTTTTCCAGAAAAGCCATCCCAGCCCTCCACCAGCATGTTAAAGAGCGCATCGTCCATGCACTCAGGCAATCTGTGAGCACAAAGGTGCACCTGACAACAGATGCATGGACCAGTAGGCATAGCCAGGGACGTTACGTGTCCATCACGGCACACTGGGTAAATGTGGTGGATTCAGGGTCCACAGGGGACAGCAAGTTTGGGACAGTTCTGCCTAGCCCACGGTCTAGTAAACAGTTGTCTGTAGCCGTTCGCACCCCCTCCTCCTCCTCCTCCTCCTCGTCCTCCTGCAGAAGCAAGAGCTCGTCCACAGACCGCAGTCGCACAAACACTCCATCCGCACCTGCCACTGTTGCACACCAGGTCTCCCATTATGGGGCAGCTACTGGCAAACGTCAGCAGGCTGTATTGGCTATGAAGTGTTTGGGCGACAATAGACACACCGCGGAAGTTCTGTCCGAGTTCTTGCAGCAAGAAACGCAGTCGTGGCTGGGCACTGTAGATCTTGAGGCAGGCAAGGTAGTGAGTGATAACGGAAGGAATTTCATGGCCGCCATCTCCCTTTCCCAACTGAAACACATTCCTTGCCTGGCTCACACCTTAAACCTGGTGGTGCAGTGCTTCCTGAAAAGTTATCCGGGGTTATCCGACCTGCTCCTCAAAGTGCGTGGACTTTGCGCACATATCCGCCGTTCGCCTGTACACTCCAGCCGTATGCAGACCTATCAGCGTTCTTTGAACCTTCCCCAGCATCGCCTAATCATAGACGTTGCAACAAGGTGGAACTCAACACTGCACATGCTTCAGAGACTGTGCGAACAGAGGCGGGCTGTTATGTTTTTGTGGGAGGATACACATACACGGGTAGGCAGTAGGATGGCAGACATGGAGTTGTCAGGTGTGCAGTGGTCGAAGATTCAAGACATGTGTCAAGTCCTTCAGTGTTTTGAGGAATGCACACGGCTGGTTAGTGCAGACAACGCCATAATAAGCATGAGCATCCCCCTAATGCGTCTGCTGATGCAAAGTTTGACGCACATTAAGGATCAGGCGTCTGCACCAGAGGAAGAGGAAAGCCTTGATGACAGTCAGCGATTGTCTGGTCAGGGCAGTGTACATGACGAGGTACCGGGCGAAGAGGAGGTGGAGGATGAGGAGGATGATGGGGATGAGTATATTTTTAATGAGGAAGCTTTCCCGGGGGCACGGGAAATTGGTGGCGTGGCAAGGCCGGGTTCTGGTTTTTTGAGGGACACAAGTGACGTAGATTTGCCTGCAACTGCCCCTCAACCAAGCACAACCGCAGATTTGACAACGGGAACTTTGGCCCACATGGCGGATTATGCCTTGCGTATCCTCAAAAGGGACACACGCATTACAAAAATGATGAACGATGACGATTACTGGTTGGCCTGCCTCCTTGATCCTCGCTATAAAGGCAAATTGCAAAATATTATGCCACATGAGAACTTGGAACTAATATTAGCAACAAAACAATCAACTCTTGTTGACCGTTTGCTTCTGGCATTCCCTGCACACAGCGCCCGTGATCGTTCTCACACGAGCTCCAGGGGCCAGCAGACCAGAGGTGTTAGAGGGGCAGAAATCAGAAGTGGCGTTGGCCAGAGGGGTTTTCTGACCAGGTTGTGGAGTGATTTTTCTATGACCGCAGACAGGACAGGTACTGCAGCATCAATTCAAAGTGACAGGAGACAACATTTGTCCAGTATGGTTACAAACTATTTTTCATCCCTTATCGACGTTCTCCCTCAACCGTCATTCCCATTTGATTACTGGGCATCCAAATTAGACACCTGGCCAGAATTGGCAGAATATGCATTGCAGGAGCTTGCTTGCCCGGCAGCTAGTGTCCTATCAGAAAGAGTATTCAGTGCTGCAGGTTCAATACTAACAGAAAAAAGGACTCGTCTGGCTACCCAAAATGTAGATGATCTAACCTTCATTAAAATGAACCACAACTGGATTTCAAAATCTTTTGCCCCACCCTGCCCGGCTGACACCTAGCTTTCCTATGAAAAGGTCTTGCCTGTGGACTATTCTGAATGACTTTTCCAATCTCCTAATTTTCTTCACCTGATTGTCCAGCATACGACATGTTTCCACCTCACGAAATGGCCAAACTCCCCACACGGGGCCGTGCTATCGCCACTTTGCGCTTGGACCCTTGAGAGTGCTGTTTGTCTGAAGAGGTGGGTGTGGCCGCTTTTGGTCGACGGCACTGCCACTGGGTCCCTCATAGTACAATAAAGTGTCTCTGGCGGTGGTGGTGCGCACCCAACGTCAGACACACCGTTGTAATATGAGGGGCCCTGTGCCTGTACCGCCGGCCACAAGACAGTTCCCCCCCCCAGCTCAAACAGTGCTCTACCACTAGCAAAATTATCTCTCACAGCTTCACCAATGTGTAGTCTAGGCGCTGACATCCTTCAATGCCTGGCACTGACAATACCATTGTTTTGACATTTTTGTTATGTTAGGCCTTCGAAGCCTGTCTGCGGTCCCTTCTTTCTACAACTACTACACTGACCAGGCCACTGCTGGCCGTGTTACCCTGGAACCAATTTAAAAGTGCCTACAGTCAGCCCAATTTTGTTATGTTAGGCCTTCGAAGACTGTCTGCCGTCACTCCTTCCACTAGACTTCCACTGACCATACACTGCTGCCCATGTACCCCTGGAACCAATTTAAAGTGCCTACAGCCAGCCCAATTTTGTTATGTTAGGCCTTCGAAGCCTGTCTGCGGTCACTCCTTCCACTAGACTTCCACTGACCAGACCACTGCTGCCCGTGTACCCCTGCAACCAATTTAAAAGTGCCTACAGCCAGCCCAAGTTTGTTATGTTAGGCCTTCGAAGCCTGTCTGCGGTCACTCCTTCCACTAGACTTCCACTGACCAGACCACTGCTGCCCGTGTACCCCTGGAACCAATTTAAAAGTGCCTACAGCCAGCCCAAGTTTGTTATGTTAGGCCTTCGAAGCCTGTCTGCGGTCACTCCTTCCACTAGACTTCCACAGACCAGACCACTGCTGCCCGTGTACCCCTGGAACCAATTTAAAAGTGCCTACAGCCAGCCCAAGTTTGTTATGTTAGGCCTTGGAAGCCTGTCTGCGGTCACTCCTTCCACTAGACTTCCACTGACCAGACCACTGCTGCCCGTGTACCCCTGGAACCAATTTAAAAGTGCCTACAGCCAGCCCAAGTTTGTTATGTTAGGCCTTGGAAGCCTGTCTGCGGTCACTCCTTCCACTAGACTTCCACTGACCAGACCACTGCTGCCCGTGTACCCCTGGAACCAATTTAAAAGTGCCTACAGCCAGCCCAAGTTTGTTATGTTAGGCCTTGGAAGCCTGTCTGCGGTCACTCCTTCCACTAGACTTCCACTGACCAGACCACTGCTGCCCGTGTACCCCTGGAACCAATTTAAAAGTGCCTACAGCCAGCCCAAGTTTGTTATGTTAGGCCTTGGAAGCCTGTCTGCGGTCACTCCTTCCACTAGACTTCCACTGACCAGACCACTGCTGCCCGTGTACCCCTGGAACCAATTTAAAAGTGCCTACAGCCAGCCCAAGTTTGTTATGTTAGGCCTTGGAAGCCTGTCTGCGGTCACTCCTTCCACTAGACTTCCACTGACCAGACCACTGCTGCCCGTGTACCCCTGGAACCAATTTAAAAGTGCCTACAGCCAGCCCAAGTTTGTTATGTTAGGCCTTGGAAGCCTGTCTGCGGTCACTCCTTCCACTAGACTTCCACTGACCAGACCACTGCTGCCCGTGTACCCCTGGAACCAATTTAAAAGTGCCTACAGCCAGCCCAAGTTTGTTATGTTAGGCCTTGGAAGCCTGTCTGCGGTCACTCCTTCCACTAGACTTCCACTGACCATACACTGCTGCCCATGTACCCCTGGAACAAATTTAAAAGTGCCTACAGCCAGCCCAAGTTTGTTATGTTAGGCCTTCGAAGCCTGTCTGCGTCCCGTTCTTTCAACTACAACTACACTGACCAGGCCACTGATGGCCGTGTTCCCCTGGAACCAATTTTAACTTGCCTACAGCCAGCCCTATGTTATTATGTTAGGCCTTCGAAGCCTGTCTGCGTCCCGTTCTTTCAACTACAACTACACTGACCAGGCCACTGATGGCCGTGTTCCCCTGGAACCAATTTTAACTTGCCTACAGCCAGCCCAATGTTAGGCCTTTGATGCCTGTCTGCCGTCACTCCTTCCACTAGGCCTCCACTGACCTGTCTATTGCTGCCCGTGTACCCCTTGAACCAACATCATTAAATATAAAAAAAATTAATTTGATTATAAAAAATAAGATCGTGTTGAGATCTCAAATGCAGACATTTTAACAATCAAAACAAACACACAACAAATATCTGGAACTGTACTACAAAGGTCCAACAGCTACAATTTCTTTCTCCTGCAAGAAGTTAACTGAAAGTTTTTTGGAGTTGTTAACACAGATATGGCATCCACCGAGTGTTGTCCTGTCGCGTCTCCTTTAAATTATTTCCAATAAGATGTTAAACTATTAATTTAATAAAATCAATAATTAAAAAAATAATTGAGTAAGTCAAAAGCACATTGCAAATAAACATTAATTACAAATCAAGAAGCATGGCGCGTCCGAGGGTGAGTAGATACCGAATAAGAATATAATCACCCTCGGACGCGCAATGCTTATTTACAACAGCCTTCCTTCCTAAGAATCAGCCCTTCCGTGGTGTAGAGAGAGGTTGTGTTACACTCCAAGGTGTTCCCCAGGTTGCCTTTCCTGAGCTTCGATCTTCCGGCTCTCGTTTAGTAGCTGTTGGAAACTACGCTGCATTAGGCCTACTAATTGTGTATGGGTGAAACAGTGGCGCATCTGCGGTCCCTCCTTCCACTAGGCCTCCACTGACCTGTCTACTGCGGCCCGTGTACCCCTTGAACCAACCTAATAAAATATTTAAAAAATTAATTTGATTATAAAAAATAAGATCGTGTTGAGATCTCAAATGCAGACATTTTAACAATCAAAACAAACACACAACAAATATCTGGAACTGTACTACAAAGGTCCAACAGCTACAATTTCTTTCTCCTGCAAGAAGTTAACTGAAAGTTTTTTGGAGTTGTTAACACAGATATGGCATCCACCGAGTGTTGTCCTGTCGCGTCTCCTTTAAATTATTTCCAATAAGATGTTAAACTATTAATTTAATAAAATCAATAATTAAAAAAAAAATTGAGTAAGTCAAAAGCACATTGCAAATAAACATTAATTACAAATCAAGAAGCATGGCGCGTCAGAGGGTGAGTAGATACCGAATAAGAATATAATCACCCTCGGACGCGCAATGCTTATTTACAACAGCCTTCCTTCCTAAGAATCAGCCCTTCCGTGGTGTAGAGAGAGGTTGTGTTACACTCCAAGGTGTTCCCCAGGTTGCCTTTCCTGAGCTTCGATCTTCCGGCTCTCGTTTAGTAGCTGTTGGAAACTACGCTGCATTAGGCCTACTAATTGTGTATGGGTGAAACAGTGGCGCATCTGCGGTCCCTCCTTCCACTAGGCCTCCACTGACCTGTCTACTGCGGCCCGTGTACCCCTTGAACCAACCTAATAAAATATTTAAAAAATTAATTTGATTATAAAAAATAAGATCGTGTTGAGATCTCAAATGCAGACATTTTAACAATCAAAACAAACACACAACAAATATCTGGAACTGTACTACAAAGGTCCAACAGCTACAATTTCTTTCTCCTGCAAGAAGTTAACTGAAAGTTTTTTGGAGTTGTTAACACAGATATGGCATCCACCGAGTGTTGTCCTGTCGCGTCTCCTTTAAATTATTTCCAATAAGATGTTAAACTATTAATTTAATAAAATCAATAATTAAAAAAATAATTGAGTAAGTCAAAAGCACATTGCAAATAAACATTAATTACAAATCAAGAAGCATGGCGCGTCCGAGGGTGAGTAGATACCGAATAAGAATATAATCACCCTCGGACGCGCAATGCTTATTTACAACAGCCTTCCTTCCTAAGAATCAGCCCTTTCGTGGTGTAGAGAGAGGTTGTGTTACACTCCAAGGTGTTCCCCGGGTTGCCTTTCATGAGCTTCGATCTTCCGGCTCTCGTTTAGTAGTTGGTGGAAACTACGCTGCATTAGGCCTACAAATTTGGTATGGGGTGTAGAGACAGGTTGTGTTACACTCCAAGGTTTTCACCAGGTTGCCTTTCCTGAGCTTCGATCTTCATGCTCTCGTTTAGTAGTTGTAGAAAAGTACGCTGCATTAGGCCTACAAAATGGGTATGGGGTGGAGAGAGATGGTGTGTTACACTCCAAGGTGTTCCCCAGGTTGCCTTTCCTGAGCTTCGATCTTCATGCTCTCGTTTAGTAGGTGTCGGAAAGTAGGCTGCATTAGGCCTACAAATTGGGTATGGGGTGGAGAGAGATGGTGTGTTACACTCCAAGGTGTTCCCCAGGTTGCCTTTCCTGAGCTTCGATCTTCATGCTCTCGTTTAGTAGGTGTCGGAAAGTAGGCTGCATTAGGCCTACAAATTGGGTATGGGGTGGAGAGAGATGGTGTGTTACACTCCAAGGTGTTCCCCAGGTTTCCTTGCCATTGCTTCGGTCTTCCGACTCTCGTTTAGTAGTTGTAGAAAAGTACACAGCATTAGGCCTACAAAATGGGTATGGGGTGGAGAGAGATGGTGTGTTACACTCCAAGGTGTTCCCCAGGTTGCCTTTCCTGAGCTTCGATCTTCATGCTCTCGTTTAGTAGGTGTCGGAAAGTAGGCTGCATTAGGCCTACAAATTGGGTATGGGGTGGAGAGAGATGGTGTGTTACACTCCAAGGTGTTCCCCAGGTTGCCTTTCCTGAGCTTCGATCTTCATGCTCTCGTTTAGTAGGTGTCGGAAAGTAGGCTGCATTAGGCCTACAAATTGGGTATGGGGTGGAGAGAGATGGTGTGTTACACTCCAAGGTGTTCCCCAGGTTTCCTTGCCATTGCTTCGGTCTTCCGACTCTCGTTTAGTAGTTGTAGAAAAGTACACAGCATTAGGCCTACAAAATGGGTATGGGGTGGAGAGAGATGGTGTGTTACACTCCAAGGTGTTCCCCAGGTTGCCTTTCCTGAGCTTCGATCTTCATGCTCTCGTTTAGTAGGTGTCGGAAAGTAGGCTGCATTAGGCCTACAAATTGGGTATGGGGTGGAGAGAGATGGTGTGTTACACTCCAAGGTGTTCCCCAGGTTGCCTTTCCTGAGCTTCGATCTTCATGCTCTCGTTTAGTAGGTGTCGGAAAGTAGGCTGCATTAGGCCTACAAATTGGGTATGGGGTGGAGAGAGATGGTGTGTTACACTCCAAGGTGTTCCCCAGGTTTCCTTGCCATTGCTTCGGTCTTCCGACTCTCGTTTAGTAGTTGTAGAAAAGTACACAGCATTAGGCCTACAAAATGGGTATGGGGTGGAGAGAGATGGTGTGTTACACTCCAAGGTGTTCCCCAGGTTGCCTTTCCTGAGCTTCGATCTTCATGCTCTCGTTTAGTAGGTGTCGGAAAGTAGGCTGCATTAGGCCTAAAAAATGGGGAATGGGGTGGAGAGAGATGGTGTGTTACACTCCAAGGTGTTCCCCAGGTTTCCTTGCCATTGCTTCGGTCTTCCGACTCTCGTTTAGTAGTTGTAGAAAAGTACACTGCATTAGGCCTAAAAAATGGGTATGGGGTGGAGAGAGATGGTGTGTTACACTCCAAGGTGTTCCCCAGGTTGCCTTTCCTGAGCTTCGATCTTCATGCTCTCGTTTAGTAGGTGTCGGAAAGTAGGCTGCATTAGGCCTACAAATTGGGTATGGGGTGGAGAGAGATGGTGTGTTACACTCCAAGGTGTTCCCCAGGTTTCCTTGCCATTGCTTCGGTCTTCCGACTCTCGTTTAGTAGTTGTAGAAAAGTACACAGCATTAGGCCTACAAAATGGGTATGGGGTGGAGAGAGATGGTGTGTTACACTCCAAGGTGTTCCCCAGGTTGCCTTTCCTGAGCTTCTATCTTCAGGCTCTCATTAAATTGTGGTTAAATGGAACAACTGCATTTGGCGTACTAGTTGGTTTGGGGCCTACTATCGGTGTCTGCCACTCCTTGCTGTTCTCCTGGTTTCCTGTCCTGAAATTCCATTTTCAGCCTCTCGTTAAGTAGTTGTTAATGTTAGACTGCATTTGGCCTACTAGTTGGGTTGGGGCCTACTATCGGTGTCTGCCACTCCTTGCTGTTCGCCTCCACTGAACAAAGCTGTGCCGCCTGTTTACTACGGTTGCCAATTTTGAACTGCATTTCGACTACTTACTGATTTGGCCCTACTCTCTGTGTCAGCCTCTCATTCCAGTTGTCCTCCACTGCAATGCCCCCTGGTTATTCCTGTGTTACCAATTTTGAACTGCATTTAGCCCACTTTCTTCTTTGGGCCTATATCTGTGTTTCCACTTCATCGTGCCCATTGCCCAGCCAGTGATAGATGAGTCTGCTGGTACATTGACCCATAACGCAACATTCCCCGTGCACGCTACACAACAACATTGTGACCCTGCTGAAAGTCAGGTTGCTCTTCCCGCATACCATACCACCTTACACGGGGACAAAGAGGAAGGTGCAGATGAAAGTGCAGATTCCTTCATCAGGTGGGGGGAGGAATACTAGTTGGCGACGTCACTGGCACAGGGCCTCTCATAGTATGCAAAAGTGTTGCTGCCGGTGGGAGGCGCCCCCGCCGTGCAAACACACCGCTGTACTTTGAGGGGCCCTGTGCCAGTGCCAATGCCAACGAGTGGGCCCCCCCTGCTTGCTCAGGTTCACAGCACTTGCAAAGTTGGAATACTTACCTCTCCCTGCTCCACTGCCGTGACGTGGTCCAGATTTCCTGGGCCCACTAATTACTTGAACCAGCCCTACCCCCCACAACTTTAGCCAAATGACCCCCAATTTCAAATGCCTTCCAATTATTATAAGGTAAATTACGCTTGACAAGCTTCATTAAGAAGAATGGATGGTTTTGACATTAAAATGGGCACTCTAGGTGTTTTCCTGGCCCCCACTCACTGCCGACTATGCTGCCCCATTGACTTGCATTGGGTTTCGTGTTTCGGTCGATCCCGACTTTACGTCATAATCGGCCGATTTCACTCGACCCGACTTTGGACATAATCGGGTTTCGCAAAACCCGGCTCGACTCTAAAAAGGTCAAGGTCGCTCAACTCTAGTCGCCGCCAATACGAATTCTCTGCTCTGTGGGATGTCTCTGGACCTCACCCGGATAATAATATTGTACATTATTTCTCCCTCTGCATATAAATATGGGGTCTGAGACTGTATGTATGACTTGGAATATACAGGGTATTAAAACTCCTCGGAAGAAAATTAAGGTATTTTCGCAGATTAAAAGATATCGCCCCCATGTTGTAGCACTAGTAGAGACACATTTGACCAGGGATACAGTTAGATGTCTACAGAAGCCGTGGGTACAGTGGTCCCTCCATGCATTCCATACCAGCTACTCAAGAGGGGTTTCTCTACTAATACACAGGGAGGTTAGATGGGAGGCCAGGGAGGCACGATGAGATCCTGAGGGTCGCTTTGTCTTTGTACATGCATTTATTAATTCGTGTGAATATGTCATATTGTGTATTTATAACCCTCCTCCTGCTAATATATCAATTCTCCGTATGGCAATGGGCTTCTCCTTAAAATATCCAGATGCGAATGTTATTTGTATGGGTGACTTTAACCTCATTATGGATAACTCCATGGACAGACTGAGATTGGATGACACAACACCCGGGGAGTCCTTACCTCAGCCCCCTACCCAATTGGCACTATTTATGGAAGGCAGCGGTTGGCTAGATCTATGGAGAGTGAGTCATTCGGAGGATAAGGGATACACTTGCCATTCATCTACTAGGAGAACTCTATCTCGTATAGATTATATATTTGGATCTAGTGGCCTGGCATTATGGGTGGATAGTATTGAACATGGCAACAGGGGGATTTCGGACCACAGTCCAGTTATTCTAAAACTTAAATATGGGCAATCCAATAATAACAGATCCTGGAAATTGAACCCCTTTTGGATGAAATTAATAGATTCTAGTGATAGGACGATCGATCAGTTAAATTGTTTTGTTCTAACCCATCCGGAACCCCAGAATCTTGGTTTATTTTGGGATACCCTAAAGGCATATTTAAGGGGGTGCCTGTCCTCTACAATCTCTTATATTAAAAGGATAATGACGAGGGAGGATGATGAGATGGAGCAGCGGTTAAAGGACTCGGAGGCCACATATATAGCTAGTCAGACTAGTGGTAATAGGGTTGAGTGGCTTACTTCCCAAAGGTTGTATACCCAGCATGCAGACGTTAAGTCGAAACGTAAATTATTTTTTACCCGTCAGTCATACTTTGAGCTGGGGAATCAGGCCAGTACACTCCTGGCTTTCTTAGTACGCCAACATAACACCTCCAACACAATATTGCAGATTCGTGCACCTGATGGCTCATTGGTGTCCTCCACTGATGAGATATTACAATGTTTTCATGATTATTATAAGTCATTGTATAAATCTAGCAGTGGTCTTGACGTCTATGAATGCTTAGATTACTTATCAGATATAACACTCCCATGGTTGAGCCCATCCCAACAGTCCTTTATGGATGCTGAGTTTACTCTGGAGGAGGTAGAACAAGCTATAACGGATATGACTGCTGGGAAGGCCCCGGGACCCGATGGGTTTCCCATTGAGTTATATAAGAAATACCGAGAGAAATTGGCACCACTTCTATTGAAGGTACTCAGGGGAATATGGGAGGGGGAGCCTATGCCTGAAACCTTTTATGATGCCAATATTGTTGTGCTCAGGAAAGAGGGGAAGGATCCTTTAGACTGTGGATCGTATCGACCCATATCTCTATTGAACGTAGATTATAAAATTTTTACTAAAATTCTGGCTACTAGGCTGAACACCATCATATTGGATCTTATACACCCAGACCAGACTGGTTTTATGCCAGGGAAAAGTACTTCCATCAATATTAGGCGGGTTCAGTCGGTCATTCAGTATAGCTCTCTAGAACCAGATAATAAGTGGGCACTAGCATCGTTGGACGCGGCTAAGGCTTTTGACTCCCTTGAATGGCCCTTCCTCTTTGCATGTTTACAGAAGTATGGTTTTGGGAACAAATTTCTGAGAGGGATAGGTACATTATATACGAAACCCAAGGCACGTCTGGTTGTGAATAACTCTATTTCTGAGCTTTTTTCTTTACATAGGGGAACTCGTCAGTGATGTCCTCTCTCCCCGGCTCTATATGCCCTGGCGATAGAAGCTTTAGCAATACGGATGAGGTCCTCCATTGATATCAAGGGAATACGTATTGCGGATCGAACAGACATCATTGGTCTCTATGCTGACGATATGGTGATGTTCATGGATCAAACAGAGGACACATTGCCGAAAGTAATAACGATTATAGATAAATTCAGCAGATTCTCTGGTCTCTATATAAACTGGGATAAGTCTGCCCTGATGCCTCTTTCTCATACCCCAATGGCACGTCTTGAAACTCTCTCGCTGTTGCCCACCGTCTCCAATTTTAAATATTTAGGAATTCATATGTCTCAAAGTAGTCAGTTTGATTTACAATTTAATATTTACCCACTGTTAGATCTGGTTAAATCCAAATTTGCTGCTTGGGATAAACTTCCACTCTCTGTGGCTGGTCACATCAATCTGATTAAAATGATACTGCTTCCCAAATTGAGCTACTGCCTTCAACACAGCGCTGTGCCTATACCCAAATCCTTCTTTGCGACCCTAAACTCCCTAATCACATCTTTCATATGGGGGAAGGCTCGGCCCAAACTTAAGTTATCTACTCTACAGAGACCGAGGCAGGGGGGCGGGGCAGCTTTGCCAGACTTTTACTCATATTATCTTGCCGGGCAGGCTAGGATGATAAATAACTGGATGCCCAATAATTCTAATCCTCTTCCTAACTCAGAGAGCCATCTACTCTATTCTGCCCGAATTGATTGTCCTCTGGGGTTTTTGGAGCTGGAGAGGGTTGGTGTTCCTCGCTTGCTGCCTCTGCTCCGGTTGGCACGATTAATATGGGGGCAAATTAAAAAAATCACTAAATTTGTAGATATAGTGGCGGAAATGCCGCTGTGGAGTAACAGTTATTTCCCGGGATTGTTAGACCACCCGTCCGCGGATTTTTGGAGATCGCATGGTGTTCTTTCGGTGGGCAATATACATATACAGGGGGTTTTTATGTCCTTTGACCAATTACAAAATACTTATAACATCCCGAGATCCCAATTTTTCCGTTATCTACAGTTAAGGTCAGCCTTTCAATCTCACATGCGGAATGGGGGTGCGGGTCGAGCTATCTCTTCCTTACCTTTAATAGGAATTCTTAATTCGCAGGGTCCTCAGGGTCTTATATCCTCTTTATATACATATCTGTTATCCATAGGAGAGGGATCCACTATAGACTTTATTAAAAGGAAATGGGAGGGGCTTCTTCCTGATACACTAGGGGAAGAATGGGAAGATATTTTGGAATCTCCAACTAAAGTCTCCCCATCAATTAATAATAGGATGATTCAATTGTACATCATATACCAATCCTATCTGACCCCGATTCGTCTTTTTAAAATGGGCCGTCTTCACTCGTCAGATTGTTTGAGATGTCATTCTAGCGATGCAGATTTCATTCATATGATCTGGAGGTGCCCTGTTGTTTTTCATTATTGGGGAGAGGTGACGACATTACTGTCATCCTTGTTGTTGATTCCTGTTCCACTTGAGCCTCTGATCTGTTTATTTGGAGTGTGGGATGCTGAATCCTGGGATCATTACACTGGGATTTTTCTGCGAGAGACACTCTTTTTGGCGCGGAAGGTGTTGGCGTTACGATGGATGGGTGGCTCTTGCCCAACTCTTAGAGCTTGGGTGGATTTGGTAAATTCAATTATCCCATATGAACGAACATTATATCAGAATAGAGGATGTCCAAATAAATTTGAGAAAATATGGGGTAGATGGAACTCCTCTCATCACACTTTATAGTCTACACTAACTTAATATCTATGTAAGAAGTAGGGTTCTTGGTTTTGGGGGCATCACTTACAGAGTGAAATTTATGCGGAATTCTCTTTTAAGGCGGCGTACTGTTAGTAGTTAATGTAGTTAAGGTTATATAATAGGAGATTTATAGGATGTTAATGATTGACATACACCATTTGTTATTTCTTTGTAATACTCCTGAAGTGACGATGCATTGTGATTATTTGTAAATGATGGACATGAATGCAAATGTCTCTATTATTTGATTTATTCTGCAATTAATAAACGAATTTAAAAAAAAAAAATGGCAAACTGTGTAATTTGCATAGAGGTGGTCACTTGCCAACTAGACATGCAGAACTTTGCTCAATGCAAGTGTATTGACCGAGGTCAGGCATGCCTAGTCGAAATGTAAAAAAGAGGGGGACACAACAGCACTCTGTAGGGACCAATATATGCAAACACAAGATCTAACATTATTGCTGAATAAACTGTGCTAAAAAATAAGTAAAAAAAGCATTTACAAAAAATGAAGGTTCTTAGCACAAAAATTGGCCAATTCATGTGTGCCCATCAACCACGGCAAGGTGACAATTCTCTGATGGGTCCTATCATCCTAAACATGCCTCTGTTGGGCTATAAGCCCACTGTTTGAATGGACAAACATGTCTCTCTGGGGTTATAAACCTACAAATATAAAAGGAATTGTAGGAATCAGTACTAATTAAAAACACCCTTGGGCTGACGAATGCAGAGTCAGAAAATAGGCAGTCACAACCTCCAAAGGCAAACTGCATAGAACAAAAAACCTGACCAGCACATCCATACAGTGTGAACAGGTGTATGCTGTAATGATTGTATAGCATGCAGAAAAAAAGGGGGACACAGCAGCACTCTGTAGTGATCAATATATATGCAAACACAAGATCTAACATTATTGCTGAATAAACTGTACTTAAAAAAATACAAAAAAATGAAGGTTCTTAGGGCATAAATTGGCCAATTCATGTGTTCCCATCAATCATGGCAAGGTGACACTGTGCGCTGCGCCTATTCTCCAGTGTCAGCGGTGGATGCGTGACCGCAAGTATGTAATTTGCATAGAGAAGCTCACTTGCCAACTAGACATGCACAGCTTTGCTCAATGCAAGTGTATTGAGCGAGGTCTAACATGCCTAGTCGAAATGTGTCAGGAAGGATGCATATTTTCACTCACACGAACGCCTGTTCTTGGCGCTGGCACTGAAGAATCCTTACAGAGGACTGTGACGATTCACAAGTCTGCAGTCACATAGAGTGACTGCAGACTTGTATCCTAAGATTGGACAACCCCATTAAAGTTATCAAAGTACTAGCTAGTTATCATGGCTTTTTGGGGGTTTTATGCCATTGACTGCTTGTTTTCTAACTTCCCTAAACATAGAGAAACACATTGGGATCCAATAATAAAATTGTAAATTACTTGTATTGCTTCCTTTCAAAACATTTCTATATATGGCTCATGTCTGGTGTAGATGGCCATTTCCAATTTCCCTGTTAGGGCGCTTTGTGGGATATGAATGGTCTTAGCTGTTGCGTCATTATAATTTTTCGAAGGTTGGAGGGTAATATCCATAATGACCGGCTGGCAAAGGACATAAAAAGTATAGGGGATGGAGAATGCTAAGAGTATTTTCTGATTAATGAGAACTTACATAAAAGGGGAATGAGGCATATTAACATTCTCACAAGGTTCTTTCCCTCCCTGGATATACAGTATATCCCGAATAATATTTAAGTAAAAATAATGATCTATGACCAGTTCTGACCATTATTTATAATCATCTGAATACACATTAAAACAGAAATTGCATTTTAGGTCAATATATCAACTGATTAGATTGATCTAATCACATGGAGATGGAAATTGCTGGCACCACACGTTGTCAAGCATGTCGTAAAATGTAAAATATGTAATTGACAAGTTTTCGATGACCCCAAGTTTATACAGAGCAAAAAATTAAATCCATTCCGGCTTCTCCAACATCTAATGTAATGGGCAAATGGGTTTGATAAGAATGCGGTGGTAACAGAGTAGATGTGCCTCCGCTATGTACTGATCGCAATGTCTAACATATAATTTAGATACAAGGGAAGATTTTATAATAGGCCACTCGTTCAACCTCAGGTCCTGCAGCTGCCTTTCCATTATACGCATTTAGCTGCACACAGAGAGAACAATTTCTCTGTTAAGTGGGATAATTATTAAGAGCGCCAATGCAGATTACATCAAAACATGATGTGACCCAAGTCATTGCGATTCCTTTCAGACAAGTTACTGCTTTACAGTGAATCATGCAGCACAAATACATTATCCTCTTAAATATTTTTTTTTTTTGATTTACAGAATAATACATGTTTTATACGTTGGGTTAAATGCTGCATTTTCAAGGGGTTTTGAGGACAGAATGAGAGGATGAATTGTGATGGCTAAGAATGACTCATGTCTATAGTTTGATTACGAGGATTATCAAAGACATTGGATGCCAGTGTAGATAAGCATGAAATACACAGTAAAAATGGAGGTGAGGGGACCGGAGAACTGCTTTAACAATGTGGTTGCAGTTGAAAATTCTATTGATGCAATCATAGAATATTAAATCTTGAATGACCATAACTGTATAGGAAAGCGATCCAATCCTGTGGTTACTTTTCATATTTGTCTTTACTATAGGAGGAATTTCGAGGAAGAAGGAGTTGGCAATTTCTTTGTTTGGTTTGGGCTAAAAATAATTTGAGATTGGGTTTCTTTAAAAATGATCAAATTTCCTTCAATAGCCTTTATGTTGTGCTGTCTGTCCTTGGCTGTTGGACGAGTTCATTGGGAATCTGTCAATGAGCACATTCAGTCAGTCAGGGAGTGTGTAAAGATCCAGTCAGCTAACGCGATGAGCATCTTTAAATGACTGTCGATAACGGCTGATCGAGCTTCAGATGAACACTCATCAATGATTAGTAGTACATAAGATGCTCTTTTCTCGTTAGCACAGGTCTTGTTTACACAGGACAATGCGCTGCCGAGAAAGATGATCCGCACTAATGATAGGTTTATCTGACGAAAGGGCGTTTTACTTGATCTTTGGGTGATCGGCAGACTCTTTATATTGCACAATTATTGTGACATGAGTATCCCTAAGAACACTTGTTTCATGATAATTGTGCAGTGTAGTTGAACTTTATTTCTTCTTTTACGAAGCATTTATGCTGCATGACTATCGTGAATAAGCATTCATAGAAATGCTAATTTCACAGAATTGCGCAGTCTAAATGATCACCCAATGGATAAGCAAAGCACTCGTTCATCTGGTGAAATGACCGTTTAGTTTACACAAAAGACGATTGTTCTCGGCAGCACATCGTCCAATTACAGATCATTCAATGAGCATCTGAAAAGTGGTCAGCTTGTGTAAACAGGCTGTTAAAACATGTTCCAGTCAGCAGTTGTCTACTGCTGTGCATTGCGCAGTCTAAATGGACCATTACTGAGCTTTTCTCAGCTGATTTCCAATCACATGAACGCTCAGCTCTCCTTTGATGTGGTCTGCAGTCACAAATCAGCTAAGAGGAGCTTAGCAAAGACCGATAAAAAACTACAGAATCTCCAGCCAGAAAGCACTTGGTGATGGATTCTTAATCTCATTTTTCAGCCAGCAAATAGCAGAAATCAAACAGTGTTAAAAGCCAAACAGAGCAGATATAAAAAAAAAATGAAATCCAATTGCAAATGTTATTTTTAGCTCAAAACACACACATTTGAGAAAAAAACAATTTCCCCCAAAACAGTCCATATCCTTTAAAGGAACACCTCAAACAAAACGGCTACAATTAAAAAAAATGAAAAATTGTAATACCTAACATTTTGACAACTATATAGAGCTGATCTGTGAGATACAACATGGGCCCACTGGTTGGCTTAGGGTGAATCAGACTCAATGGAATTTTTTTCACACAGTCTAAATAAAATAGATGGTAAGTGTGATTTGTGTAAAATTTATGAATATGCAGAATTTTCATCTAAATAGTCAGAAAATTGAGAATGAGCAGATTTAATTTTGTGCCAGAATTTGAAATATTTGCACCTTTTCCATTTTATATATCTGACCTAAACTGATGACCATGATAATTTTTGGAACTTTAATATAGGGCTCTTAGGGCAAGTTTTAATGGATCTGGCCACTATGTAGAGCTGATCTGTGAGGTACAATATTGGTCCACTGGCAGGGGCATATGTAATGTCCCTGCCTGCATCCCTGCATGGCTTCCTGGATCGCCCCTACGTAAGGGCAATGGGGTACTCGGTAAAGGGTCCTTCAGTTCCCTCAGCGAGGATGTCACGGTGGCCCGACCCGGACCGTGGCCCTATGAGGGGTGCCCAATAAAAGGCAGAGTTTGTAGATAATAGTAGTGTTCGTGACGCCACCTGTGGTATTCGGTCAGGGTGACCGACGCTGCTTGGGGGGTCCGCTGCGGTGATGGAATGGCAGCTAGATGGTATACCTTCCCACAGGTGAAGTATATCCTCAGGGCTTCCCAGAAGTGTAGATGGTGATGGTGGATGGTGCAAGGCGCGGTGAATAACGAGGACACAATGGGTGCAGTCTCTTTACCTTTACTTAAGGCTTCAGCATCCACAGTCCAGAGTGCCGGATGACAGGGTAGGCAGAGTCCAGCCAGTCTGATGGCAATTCCAGAGTCCCCTTATCCAGGTGGAAATCAGTAGCCTTCCCCTTGCGCACAGTAACGTAGTAGGTCCCTACTTGCATTAGCTACCATAAGGTTCTCACTGTTGTTACTTCTCTCTCTCTGTCCCCCAGATGGATAGGACATACCCATATGACCGTGGTGGCCTGAGGCTATTTTATAGGGACCCTAGTGTCGCCCCTCCTCCGCGTTGCCACCTTGTCTGCTTAGGTGTTTAGGTCGGACAGCCAACTTGGAATTGACTGCCCAGCCGGTCTCTGAAGTAAAGTGTAGAGTCTATTACTCCCTCGGTGTTCCGGCCACCGGATTTGCGCTTCAGATGGAGACAGCCTGCTTCTAGCTGGTCTCACACTGATGTTTCACTTCTGTTGCTATGACTTGTGCTCACTCACTACAGCACATTTCCTTTTGTGTCCTTTCATAGGAGGCTGCGGCATGGGTTGCAGGCGCAGCTCCATTTCCTTCTTTCCTATTGAGCCGCTGATGTTCTTTCCTTTTTCCTCTGTCTGCCTGACAGGAATTCCCTGGGCCGAGCCCAGTCTGCTTTTCTACCTCTCCTTCTTCTTCCGACTCTCCAACTCTGACTGACTATCTCCTTCTCCCTCCAGTCAGCTTCTGTCTCTGCCTTCAACTGCCTGACTTCCTTACCAACCCACCAGTTTTACACTATGTGAGGAGTGGCCTAGTGAACAGAACCCTTAGCTCCCCCTGGTGGACCGGCGTGTGAAGTGTGTGTGTGGCTGTGATACCTGGCAGGGTGAACTCCTTTGGTGCCATCAGACATAACATCGCTCCCCCTGGTGGAAGAACACCATTACTGCAACGACCAGGACTCTGAGGCGCTGCATTCCCATTCCCCAACATGCAGGGGCACAGACGTACTCACTACCCCAGGCCGTGCAGTGAGCTCCTTGTCCTGCTTGCTGTGTGCAGTGATCTCCTGGTCCTCTGCTTGCTGTGCATGCTCCCTGTCTAAATGCTTAAGGCGCCCGCATATGCACTTCTTAATTATTAAAGAAACAGTATGCACATTCCTAATGTGTCCCCAACCTATTGCTGGGATGCACTTGGTACTTAAAGCACCTCCACCTGTTAGGAGGTATCTGAGCAACATTCTCTTTAATTGTATGTGCAACTACTGAGTTGCCAGGTCCTGTCCTGTATGCCCAGGCTTGTATAATGAAATCTGTACCAGGATCTGATCTTGCTTGTTCCTGTTTCATGGGTCTGTGTGCCCAGGCCAGTACTCTGGACCTGTACCTGTGTCCTTTCTTGTCTGTACTAGCACCTATCCTTGAATATGTTTGTATCTGGATTTTGTCTGGATCTCACTAAACCTTCTGTGTCTGACTCTGTACCTTTTCTTAAACCTGCTGTTAGAAACTGCCCCTTCCTTATGCAAGTGTTCACACTATCACTAATCTGATACCTATTACTAATATGATGTTTCTGTGCAATACTAGGGATTAGTCTGTACACTTGCTACTTAATTGTAAGTACCCTGTGTGATCTTGACCCCGTGGGTACCTGTCCTTGTATTGGTCTTGTGTGAACTACGTCCTGTCTGTCCTGTGTCTATTTGTCCTTGTAATTGTTCTGTGCTAGCCTAAAGGTACCGTTACACTAAACGACTTACCAACAATCATGACCAGCGATACAACCTGGCCGTGATCGTTGGTAAGTCGATGTGTGGTTGCTGGGGAGCTGTCACACGGACAGCTCTCTCCAGCGACCAACGATCAGGGAAAAGACTTCGGCATCGTTGAAACTGTCTTCAACAATGCTGAAGTCCCTGCGTAACCAGGGTAAATATCGGGTTACTAAGCACAGAGCCGCACTTAGTAACCCAATATTTACCCTGGTTACCATTGTAAAAGTTAAAAAAAAAAAAAACAGTACATACTCACATTCTGATGTCTGTCACGTCCCACGGCGTCAGCTTCCCACACTGACTGTGTCAGCGCCGGCCGGCCGTAAAGCAGAGCACAGCGGTGACGTCACCGCTGTGCTCTGCTTTACGGCCGGCCGGCGCTGACACAGTCAGTGCGGGAAGCTGACGCCGGGGGACGTGACAGACATCGGAATGTGAATATGTACTGTTTTTTTTTAAACTTTTACAATGGTAACCAGGGTAAATATCGGGTTACTAAGCACGACCCTGCGCTTAGTAACCCGATGTTTACCCTGGTTACCAGTGAACAGATCGCTGGATCGGCGTCACACACGCCGATTCAGCGATGACAGCGGGTGATCAGCAACCAAAAAAAGATCCTGATCATTCCCAGCGACCAACGATCTCCCAGCAGGGGCCTGATCGTTGGTCGCTGTCACGCATAACGATTTCGTTAACGATATCGTTGCTACGTCACAAAAAGCAACGATATCTTTAACGAAATCGTTATGTGTGAAGGTACCTTTACTCTGTTCCATGTGAACCAAGTTTTGTCTTTCCTGTGGGAACCTGCTGCTCCATCCGCATATGCAGTTCCCTGCTTGTCCTCATCTGCGGCTCCTTGCTTGTCCATATCTGCGGCTCCTTGCTTGTCCAGAGATTCACAAACTTAACAATTCTCTAAAATTACAATTCTGTTATGCTATCTGTACAGAAGCTCACCCACTGAAGGGAATATATATACATATATATATGTCTTTGAGAATTTAGGTTTGGCACTAAACTCTCTATAAAGTCTGTGTGCTTGCAGCCACCAGGATCCTTGTGGTGGAGTCTGAGCTAAGGATTTACTGGCCGTTGACTGAACACAGAAGTGGCTGTCTAATCGTCTGAATGGCGGTTTAGCTCGGAGACCATGGAGTGGATCCTGGGCTTGTCACCTGGAGCACAGTTTTTGCCTGATAGGCTAGCAGGGGCCATTCAAATTACAGCAGATGCTTTGGGTGGAATCTAACTCTGTATCCAACTGTAGTCGTCTCCCCAATGTGATTCTTCTTCTTTGACAGGAATCACAGGAACAGTTGCACCTTTCCTCAGTTATCTGACCAGCTCCTAGCACACTGCTCACACCCGTTCTTTTTAACTCTCTTTAACTCCTCTCGTTTTCACTGCATTATATAGTGACGTGAATGGAGTAATTTAAAATGACAAATCTCACCAAAAAACAAGCCCTCCTACAGCTGTGTTAACTTAAAAATAGAAAGTTAGGGCTCTTGGGAAAAATGTAAATAGCAAAATAAAGGGACCTAAAACATAACATTTAATATACTAGTTAAAAATGACATAACCCAATACACACAGACAAACATGTATAATACCAACAGTTGGTCAAACAGTTATCCAAGGAAATCACAGAGAAACGGTACTTAAAGCAGAAAAATACTCAAATTTACAACTGCTTCTCCTGCTAGCATGTCCTTACCCAAAGCTCCAAAAAAACGGCTGAAGGAGGGTATATAATAATGCTGCTATTTGTACCTGTGTGCTTTTGCTCCGAAATGTGACATCAAAACAGTATCATCAATTCTCACTGTATCTGAAAAAGTCACTAACACAAAAAATGCACCATTAAGTATGGAACAATCTCTCCCGTTCCTGAAGAAGCCATACAAGGGATGCACTCCACCACTCATTCAGAAATTCGGTATAACACTCCATAGACCATTCCTTATTCAGGACCACCTCCCTACGCGTTACATTCCGGGAAAGTTTCCACCCAGGATAGAAAGTATTGATGGCTGGGTATTCCATCATACAAGACTGCTACCTGACCTTCATATCCCCCGATGAGTTCCTTTTCCCAGAATGTAACGCGTAGGGAGGTGGTCCTGAATAAGAAATGGTCTATGGAGTGTTATACCGAATTTCTGAATGAGTGGTGGAGTGCATCCCTTGTATGGCTTCTTCAGGAACGGGTGAGATTGTTCCATACTTTATGGTGCATTTTTTGTGTTAGGCTACTTTCACACTAGCGTTTTCTGCAATCCATCACAAAGCGTCGTTTTGCAGAAAAAACGCATCCTGCAAAAGTGCTTGCAGGATGCGTTTTTTCCCCATAGACTTGTATTGACGATGCATTTGCAACGGATTGCCATACGTCGCATCCGTCGAGCGACGGATGCGTCGTGCTTTTGCGGACCGTGGGGAGAAAAAAACGCTACATGTAACGTTTTTTGCTCCTGACGGACCGCTTTTTCCGACCGCGCATGCGCGGCCGGAACTCCGCCCCCACCTCCCGGCACCTTACAATGGGGCAGCGGATGCGCCGGAGAAATGCATCCGCTGCCTCCATTGTGCAGTACGTTAAACGCTAGCGTCGGAATCTCTCCCCGACGCATTGCGACGGGGAGATTCCGACGTTAGTGTGAAAGTAGCCTTAGTGACTTTTGCAGATGCAGTGAGAATTGATGATACTGTTTTGATGTCACATTTCTGAGCAAAAGCACACAGGTACAAATAGCAGCATTATTATATACCCTCCTTCAGCCGTTTTTTTGGAGCATTGGGTAAGGAAATGCTAGCAGGAGAAGCAGTTGTAAATTTGAGTATTTTTCTGCTTTAAGTACCGTTTCTCTGTGATTTCCTTGGATAACTGTTTGACCAACTGTTGGTATTATACATGTTTGTCTGTGTGTGTTGGGTTATGTCATTTTTAACTAGTATATTAAATGTTATGTTTTAGGTCCCTTTATTGTGCTATTTACATTCATATTTTTGGGTACCCTTGGCTTTTATAAAAATTGTGGTTGGTTTCAACCTTTTGCTGTTTTCTCTTGGGAAAAAAACTCAAAAGCACAAAAATGAAAGTTCATACAAATCATGAATGAAGTTAATAGTCTTTACTAGTGTTGAGCATTCCGATACCGCAAGTATCGGGTATCGGCCGATACTTGCGGTGTCGGAATTCCGATACCGAGATCCGATATTTTTGTGGTATCGGGTATCTGTATCGGAGGTGTAAAATAAAGAATTAAAATAAAAAATATTGTTATATTCACCTCTCCGGCGGCCCCTGGAACATCACCGCGAGTCACCGGCGTCCGGCAGGCTTCTTTGTTCAAAATGAGCGCCTTTAGGACCTGCGGAATGATGTCGCGGCTTCTGATTGGTCGCGTGCCGCCCATGTGACCGCCATGCGACCAATCAGAAGCCGCGACGTCATTCCTCAGATAAATTCCTAGAATGAGCGCCTTTAGGACCTGTGGAATGACGTCGCGGCTTCTGATTGGTCGCGTGGCGGTCACATGGGCGGCACGCAGCCAATCAGAAGCCGTGACGTCATTCCGCAGGTCCTAAAGGCGCTCATTTTGAACAAAGAAGCCTGCCGGACGCCGGTTCCTCGCGGTGATGTTCCAGGGGCCGCCGGAGAGGTGAATATAACAATATTTTTTATTTTAATTCTTTATTTTACACCTCACTATGGATCCCAGTGCCTGAAGGAGAGTTTCCTCTCCTTCAGACCCTGGGATCCATCAGGATACCTTCCGATACTTGGTGTCCCATTGACTTGTATTGGTATCGGATATCGGTATCGGCGATATCCGATACTTTTCGGGTATCGGCCGATACTATCCGATACCGATACTTTCAAGTATCGGACGGTATCGCTCAACACTAGTCTTTACCAAAGCCTTATGGTGCTCCTAAATGCTTTCTCCTATAAATGTAATGTGTTTCAACCTACTTCCCTTGTGAGGACAGTGATTTGTTTATAGTTGTTGTTCATCAATTTGGTTAAGAACATCCTTATTGATCTTTCATCTACACATGAGTGCTGGGCGTAAATCTCTTACTAAATAGGCGTTATACGTGATTTCATTAGGACTTAATTGTTACAGCGGCAACTGCATTTATAAGATTAGCATTGTCAAAGTACAATAGTAATTATTTCTAATTAATCTGTAAGAGTTGATTTAAAGGACAAATCACTTGACCCAAGAGCTGATCATACAATTATATGAGCACATTAGGAGAAATCAGCATATTTTGACCCTTTTTTGATTGATATGGTACTCATACATTGATATGGCCTCATACACTTTGTAGAAGATCTAGATATGAGGTTCTTATCTTATCTAATGCAATTTCGGGGT
This sequence comes from Ranitomeya imitator, assembly GCF_032444005.1. NCBI lineage: Eukaryota > Metazoa > Chordata > Amphibia > Anura > Dendrobatidae > Ranitomeya > Ranitomeya imitator. Next base: position 733,303,664 of record NC_091284.1, on the reverse strand, counting down.
CAATCTATTCACTTTCAAAATAGCTTGGTATAGCAACATTAAATTCAGATTCATGATGATAAAGCTTACAGGGAAGCCATAAGGAAGAGCAAACAGTACACCCAACCTTTCGATCTCTTTGGTAAACTTAAGGTACCTTCACACATAACGATATCGTTAACGATATCGTTGCTTTTTGTGACGTATGTGTGACAGCGACCAACGATCAGGCCCCTGCTGGGAGATCGTTGGTCGCTGAGGAAAGTCCAGAACTTTATTTCGTCGCTGGATCTCCCACTGACATCGCTGGATCGGCGTGTGTGATGCCGATCCAGCGATGTCTTCACTGGTAACCAGGGTAAACATCGGGTTACTAAGCGCAGGGCCGCGCTTAGTAACCCGATGTTTACCATGGTTACCAGCGTAAACGTTAAAAAAACAAACACTACATACTTACCTTCAGCTGTCTGTCCCCGGTGCTGTGCTTCTCTGCACTCCTCCTGCATCCTGTGTCAGCGCCGGCCAGCCGGAAAGCACAGTGGTGACGTCACCGCTCTGCTTTTCGGCTGACCGGCGCTGAGAGTGCAGAGGAAAGCAGAGCGCCGGAGGACAGACAGCTGAAGGTAAGTATGTAGTGTTTGTTTTTTTAACATTTACGCTGGTAACCATGGTAAACATCGGGTTACTAAGCGCGGCCCTGCGCTTAGTAACCCGATGTTTACCCTGGTTACCGGGGACCTCGGGATCGTTGGTCGCTGGAGAGCTGTCTGTGTGACAGCTCTCCAGTGACCAAACAGCGACGCTGCAGCGATCGACATCGTTGTCGGTATCGCTGCAGCGTCGCTCAGTGTGAAGGTACCTTAACATAGGGAAAACCAGTAATAAGGGGGGGCAGGGGGAATTTGGCTCAATTTAGCAACTTACAGTTTTGAAGTGGCTGTACGGTCAGAGGGTGGAGAACAATGTGATATTCAAAAACTGCTGGTCCATCTATCTTCTTCCATGGTAGATCAGCAATTAATTTAGATACCTTCATCCCGGACTGCTCTGTACATACTACTCCCAGCTTTTTACTGCACTAGAAATAAGTTGTCCAGGATGAGGATTTACTTTTATACACATAAGGACAAAATTGTTGATACCCTTCTGTTTAAGTTAGAAAAATCCACAGTGGTCACCAAAGTATCTTGAAACTGGCAAAAGTAGTTATCAACTTAAATTTGCTGAATATCAACTAATGAAAATCAAATATTGCTTTTGAATTGTGGTTCAAACAAAAAAAAATAGAAAACTAATGAAAATGTCCTGGGTAAAAATAATGGTACCCCTAAAAAAGATTGAAAATAATTTGATTATAGGAAGATGTTAAACTAAGGTTTGCCTTGTAATTAGAAGCACTGATGTCTACAAACTTGTAATCAGTCAGTCTGCTGTTTACAGGGTGAAAAGTAGTCACTATTAGGGTTGAGCGAAACGGGTCGTTCATTTTCAAAAGTCGCCGACTTTTGGCAAAGTCGGGTTTCATGAAACCCCTGTGCGGGGTCGGCCATGCGGTACGCGACTTTCGCGCCAAAGTCGCGTTTCAATGACGCGAAAAGCGCCATTTCTCAGCCAATGAAGGTAAACGCAGAGTGTGGGCAGCGTGATGACATAGGTCCTGGTCCCCACCATCTTAGAGAAGGGCATTGCAGTGATTGGCTTGCTGTCTGCGGCATCACAGGGGCTATAAAGGGGAGTTCCCGCCGACCGCCATGTTACTGCTGCTGATCTGAGCTTAGGGAGAGGTTGCTGCCGCTTCGTCAGAAGCAGGGATAGCGTTAGGCAGGGTCCATTAACCACCAAACCGCTTGTGCTGTAGCGATTTCCACTGCCCAACACCACCTTCGGTGTGCAGGGACAGTGGAAGCTACATTTTTTTTTTTTCCCCCTCAGCGCTGTAGCTCATTGGGCTGCCCTAGAAGGCTCCCTGATAGCTGCATTGCTGTGTGTACGCCGCTGTGCAAACCAACTGCTTTTTTCAAAGCACAAATCCTCTTGTTCCTTCCTTTCTGCACAGCTATCTTTTTGGTTTGTACACACTTTTTATTTAATTTGTGCATCAGTCCACTCCTTATTGCTGCCTGCCATACCTGGCTGAGATTACTGCAGGGAGATAGTAATTGAAGGACACTCCCTGTTTTTTTTTTTTTTTTTGTGGGAGATTAAGATTGACATTTCTGCTAGAGTGCCATCCCTGTCTGTGTCATCTCTCACTCAGTGGGCCATAGAAAGCCTATTTATTTTTTTGCTTGATTTGGGTTATAAAATCTACCTGAAAAAATCACTACATCAATCAGTGGGAGAAAAATATTGGCCTCAGGGCTTGTGTGCCACTCCTGACTCCTGTGTGCATCATCACTCACTCAGTGGGCCATAGAAAGCCCTTTTTTTTTTTTTTTTGCTTTATTTGGGTTCTAAATTCTACCTGAAAAAATCAATAAATCAATCAGTGGGAGATTAATATTGGCCTTTGGGCTTGTGTGCCAGTCCTAAGCGTGCCATCTCTCTCTCTCAGATAGTGGGCCATAGAAAGCCTATTTATTTATTTTTTTTTTATTGGGTTTATAAATTTTCCCTGGAAAAAAAAAAAAAAGTGGGAGATTAATATTGGCCTCTGGGCTTGTGTGCCAGTCCTGAGCGTGCCATCTCTCTCACAAATAGTGGGCCATAGAAAGCCTATTTATTTATTTTTTTTTGGTTTTATAAATTCTCCCTTACAAAAAAAAAGGGAGATTAATATTGGCCTTTGGGCTTGTGTGCCAGTCCTAAGCGTGCCATCTCTCTCTGTCTCTCAGATAGTGGGCCATAGAAAGCCTATTTATTATTTGTTTTATTGGGTTTATAAATTTTCCCTGGAACAAAAAAAAAAAAGTGGGAGATAAATATTGGCCTCTGGGCTTGTGTGCCACTCCTGACTCCTGTGTGCGTCATCTCTCACTCAGTGGGCCATAGAAAGCCTTTTTTTGTTTTATTTGTTTTCTAAATTCTCCCTGAAAAAATCATTTTATTTTCTTTGGTTTCTAAATTCTTCCTGAAAAAATCATTTTATTCTTTTTTTTTTTTTTCCTAAAGTCTCCCTGAAAACAAAAAAAACAAAAAACAAATCAGTGGGAGATTAATATTGCCCTTTCTGCTTGTGTGCCAGTCTTGACTCCTGGGTGTGCCATCTCTCTCTCTCTCTCCAATTGTGGGCCATAGAAAGCCTATTATTTTTTTTAGCTTGATTTGGGTTCCAAAATCTACCTGAAAAAATCACTACATCAATCAGTGGGAGATAAATATTGGCCTCTGGGCTTGTGTGCCACTCCTGACTCCTGTGTGCGTCATCTCTCACTCAGTGGGCCATAGAAAGCCTTTTTTTGTTTTATTTGTTTTCTAAATTCTCCCTGAAAAAATCATTTTATTTTATTTGGTTTCTAAATTCTTCCTGAAAAAATCATTTTATTCAATTTTGTTTTTCCTAAAGTCTCCCTGAAAAAAAACAAACAAAACAAATCAGTGGGAGATTAATATTGCCCTTTCTGCTTGTGTGCCAGTCTTGACTCCTGGGTGTGCCATCTCTCTCTCTCTCTCCAATTGTGGGCCATAGAAAGCCTATTTTTTTTTTAGCTTGATTTGAGTTCCAAAATCTACCTGAAAAAATCACTACATCAATCAGTGGGAGATAAATATTGGCCTCTTGGCTTGTGTGCCACTCCTGACTCCTGTGTGCGTCATCTCTCACTCAGTGGGCCATAGAAAGCCTTTTTTTGTTTTATTTGTTTTCTAAATTCTCCCTGAAAAAATCATTTTATTTTATTTGGTTTCTAAATTCTTCCTGAAAAAATCATTTTATTCTATTTTTTTTTTCCTAAAGTCTCCCTGAAAAAAACACAAAAAAAAACAAATCAGTGGGAGATTAATATAGCCCTTTCTGCTTGTGTGCCAGTCTTGACTCCTGGGTGTGCCATCTCTCTCTCTCTCTCCAATTGTGGGCCATAGAAAGCCTATTATTTTTTTTAGCTTGATTTGGGTTCCAAAATCTACCTGAAAAAATCACTACATCAATCAGTGGGAGATAAATATTGGCCTCTGGGCTTGTGTGCCACTCCTGACTCCTGTGTGCGTCATCTCTCACTCAGTGGGCCATAGAAAGCCTTTTTTTGTTTTATTTGTTTTCTAAATTCTCCCTGAAAAAATCATTTTATTTTATTTGGTTTCTAAATTCTTCCTGAAAAAATCATTTTATTCTATTTTTTTTTTCCTAAAGTCTCCCTGAAAAAAAAAAAAAAAAAACAAATCAGTGGGAGATTAATATTGCCCTTTCTGCTTGTGTGCCAGTCTTGACTCCTGGGTGTGCCATCTCTCTCTCTCTCTCCAATTGTGGGCCATAGAAAGCCTATTATTTTTTATAGCTTGATTTGGGTTCCAAAATCTACCTGAAAAAATCACTACATCAATCAGTGGGAGATAAATATTGGCCTCTGGGCTTGTGTGCCACTCCTGACTCCTGTGTGCGTCATCTCTCACTCAGTGGGCCATAGAAAGCCTTTTTTTGTTTTATTTGTTTTCTAAATTCTCCTTGAAAAAATCATTTTATTTTCTTTGGTTTCTAAATTCTTCCTGAAAAAATCATTTTATTCTATTTTTTTTTTTTTCCTAAAGTCTCCCTGAAAAAAAAAAAAAATCAAATCAGTGGGAGATTAATATTTACATTTGTGCTTCAGTGACAGTCCTGCGTGTGTGGCATCTCTCTCATTTGTTGCCACCAACAACAGAGTGTGTAACATTGTGCCTGATTTTCGTTGTGGTCTCACTCACCTGTAAAGGGGTAGCTAAATCATACTGAAGTTATAGCTCACCGTGTAATTTGTGTGACAGCAACAAATACCGTTAGTTTGTTTACGTTTTTAAAACAATGAGGAAGTATGGTGGAAGAGGTCGTGGCCGGGGGCGTTCATTGTCAGCTGGTAATGAGGGTAGTGGTAGTGGTGGAGCATCAGCTGGTCGTGGGAAAAAAAATATTGCACCTAAGTCTGGAGCTGTGGAGCCAGGTTCGTCGTCTGGCTACACAAGGCCTCGAACGCTCCCTTTTCTGGGAGTAGGAAAACCGCTTTTAAAGCCGGGAGCAGCAAGAGCAAGTTTTGGCTTATCTTGCTGACTCAGCCTCTAGCTCTTTTGCCTCCTCTCGTGAAACTGGTAAATGTCAAAGCAGCGCGTCGTTAGTGGATGTTCACGGTCAGGGACAAGTCGCTTCCTTGTCCTCTTCAGCAAAAACAACAACAGAGAAGAATGCAGCAGGCGACACAACGGGTTACTCCATGGAGCTCTTTACACATACTGTCCCTGGCTTAGAAAGTGAAGCAGTTAACAGTCCATGCCCATTACAAGTTGAATCTGACATGGAGTGCACTGATGCACAGCCACAGCCAGACTACTATGCTGGTCCTTTGACTCAGACCACAACATTGCCCTCGCAGGGTGCTGATCAAGAATCAGACCCTGATGAGACTATGTTGCCCCATCACGAACGCTATACCACCGACCGACACGGTGACACAGACGAAGTTGCACACGAGCTACAAGAAGAGGTAATAGATGACCCAGTTCTTGACCCCGATTGGCAGCCATTGGGGGAACAGGGTGCAGGCGGCAGCAGTTCTGAAGCGGAGGAGGAGGGGCCGCAGCAGGCATCAACATCGCAACAGGTTCCATCTGCCGGGCCCGTATCTTGCCCAAAACGCGTGGCAAAGCTAAAACCTGTTGGAGGACAGCGTGGCCATCCGGTTAAAGCTCAGTCTGCAATGCCTGAAAAGGTATCCGATGCTAGAAAGAGTGCAGTCTGGCATTTTTTTAAACAACATCCAATTGATCAGCGCAAAGTCATCTGTCAAAAATGTTCAACTACCTTAAGCAGAGGACAGAATCTGAAAAGTCTCAATACAAGTTGCATGCATAGACATTTAACCACCATGCATTTGCAAGCCTGGACTTACTACCAAACGTCCCTTAAGGTTGTAGCACCCTCGGCCAATGAAGCTAGTCAGCAACGCAACATCTCTTCCGGCAGTGTAGGGCCACCATTTTCCGCACCACCTGCAGTATCTGTGCAGGTTTCTTTGCCAGGCCAAAGCCGTCAGGGTCAGGGAATCACCAGTTTCGTAGTAGGAAACACTGCATCTAGGGCACCGGTGGCAACAATACCATCTCCCACCGTCTCTCAGTCTGCCATGTCCACCGGCACCCCCGCTAGTTCCACGATCTCCAGCTCTCCAGTCCAGCTCACCCTACATGAGACTATGGTTAGAAAAAGGAAGTACTTAGCCTCGCATCCGCGTACACAGGGTTTGAACGCACACATAGCTAGACTAATCTCGTTAGAGATGATGCCCTACCGGTTAGTTGAAAGCGAAGCTTTCAAAGCCCTGATGGACTACGCTGTACCACGCTACGAGCTACCCAGTCGACACTTTTTTTCCAGAAAAGCCATCCCAGCCCTCCACCAGCATGTTAAAGAGCGCATCGTCCATGCGCTCAGGCAATCTCTGAGCACAAAGGTGCACCTGACAACAGATGCATGGACCAGTAGGCATGGCCAGGGACGTTACGTGTCCATCACGGCACACTGGGTAAATGTGGTGGATGCAGGGTCCACAGGGGACAGCAAGTTTGGGACAGTTCTGCCTAGCCCACGGTCTAGGAAACAATTGGCTGTAGCCGTTCGCACCCCCTCCTCCTCCTCTTCGTCCTCCTGCAGAAGCGAGAGCTCGTCCACAGACCGCAGTCGCACAACAACTCCATCCGCAGCTGCCACTGTTGCACACCAGGTCTCCCATTATGGGGCAGCTACTGGCAAACGTCAGCAGGCTGTATTGGCTATGAAGTGTTTGGGCGACAACAGACACACTGCGGAAGTTCTGTCCGAGTTCTTGCAGAAAGAAACGCAGTCGTGGCTGGGCACTGTAGATCTTGAGGCAGGCAAGGTAGTGAGTGATAACGGAAGGAATTTCATGGCTGCCATCTCCCTTTCCCAACTGAAACACATTCCTTGCCTGGCTCACACCTTAAACCTGGTGGTGCAGTGCTTCCTGAAAAGTTATCCGGGGTTATCCGACCTGCTCCTCAAAGTGCGTGGACTTTGCTCACATATCCGCCGTTCGCCCGTACACTCCAGCTGTATGCAGACCTATCAGCGTTCTTTGAACCTTCCCCAGAATCGCCTAATCATAGATGTTGCAACAAGGTGGAACTCAACACTGCACATGCTTCAGAGACTGTGTGAACAGAGGCGGGCTGTTATGTTTTTGTGGGAGGATACACATACACGGGCAGGCAGTAGGATGGCAGACATGGAGTTGTCAGGTGTGCAGTGGTCGAAGATTCAAGAAATGTGTCAAGTCCTTCAGTGTTTTGAGGAATGCACATGGCTGGTTAGTGCAGACAACGCCATAATAAGCATGAGCATCCCCCTAATGCGTCTGCTGATGCAAAGTTTGACGCACATAAAGGATCAGGCGTCTGCAGCTGAGGAAGAGGAAAGCCTTGATGACAGTCAGCCATTGTCTGGCCAGGGCAGTGTACAGGACGAGGTAGCGGGCGAAGAGGAGGAGGAGGACGAGGAGGATGATGGGGATGATTATATTTTTAATGAGGAAGCTTTTCCGGGGCCACTGGAAATTGGTGGCGCGGCAAGGCCGGGTTCTGGTTTTTTGAGGGACACAAGTGACGTGGATTTGCCTGAAACTGCCCCTCAACCAAGCACAACCGCAGATTTGAGAACTGGAACTTTGGCCCACATGGCGGATTATGCCTTACGTATCCTCAAAAGGGACACACGCATAACTAAAATGATGAATGATGACGATTACTGGTTGGCCTGCCTCCTTGATCCTCGCTATAAAGGCAAATTGCAAAATATAATGCCACATGAGAACTTGGAACTAATATTAGCAACCAAACAATCAACTCTTGTTGACCGTTTGCTTCTGGCATTCCCTGCACACAGCGCCCGTGATCGTTCTCACACGAGCTGCAGGGGCCAGCAGACCAGAGGAGTTAGAGGGGCAGAAATCAGAAGTGTCGTTGGCCAGAGGGGTTTTCTGACCAGGTTGTGGAGTGATTTTGCTATGACCGCAGACAGGACAGGTACTGCAGCATCAATTCAAAGTGACAGGAGACATTTGTCCAGTATGGTTACAAACTATTTTTCATCCCTTATCGATGTTCTCCCTCAACCGTCATTCCCATTTGATTACTGGGCATCAAAATTAGACACCTGGCCAGAATTGGCAGAATATGCATTGCAGGAGCTTGCTTGCCCGGCAGCTAGTGTCCTATCAGAAAGAGTATTCAGTGCTGCAGGTTCAATACTAACAGAAAAAAGGACTCGTCTGGCTACCCAAAATGTAGATGATCTAACCTTCATTAAAATGAACCACAACTGGATTTCGAAATCTTTTGCCCCACCTTCCCCGGCTGACACCTAGCTTTCCTATGAAAAGGTCTTGCCTGTGGACTATTCTGAATGCCTTTTCCAATCTCGTAATTTTCTGCACCTGATTATCCAGCATACGACATGTTTACACCTCACTAAATGGCCAAACTCCCCACACGGGGCCGTGGTATCGACACTTGGCGACAGCACCCGTGAGAGTGCAGTTTATCTGAAGAGGTGGGTGAGCCCGCTTTTGGTCGACGGCACTGCCACTGGGTCCCTCCTAGTACAATAAAGTGTCTCTGGCGGTGGTGGTGCGCACCCAACGTCAGACACACCGTTGTAATATGAGGGGCCCTGGGCCTGTACCGCCGGCCACAAGACAGTTTCCCCCCACCCCAGCTCAAACAGTGCTCTACCACTTGCAAAATTATCTCACAGCTCCACCAATGTTTAGTCTATGCGCTGACATCCTTCAATGCCTGCCACTGACAATACCATTGTATTGACATTTTTGTTATGTTAGGCCTTCGATGCCTGTCTGTGGTCACTCCTTCCACTAGGCCTCCACTGACCACACCACTGCTGCCCGTGTACCCCTGTAACCAATTTAGAATTGCCTACAGCCATGTGTTATTATTGTAGGCCTTCGATGCCTGTCTGCGGTCACTCCTTCCACTAGGCCTCCACTGACCACACCACTGCTGCCCGTGTACCCCTGGAACCAATTTAAAATTGCCTACAGCCATGTGTTATTATTTTAGGCCTTCGATGCCTGTCTGCGGTCACTCCTTCCACTAGGCCTCCACTGACCACACCACTGCTGCCCGTGTACCCCTGGAACCAATTTAAAATTGCCTACAGCCATGTGTGATTATTTTAGGCCTTCGATGCCTGTCTGCGGTCACTCCTTCCACTAGGCCTCCACTGACCACACCACTGCTGCCCGTGTACCCCTGGAACCAATTTAAAATTGCCTACAGCCATGTGTTATTATTTTAGGCCTTCGATGCCTGTCTGCGGTCACTCCTTCCACTAGGCCTCCACTGACCACACCACTGCTGCCCGTGTACCCCTGTAACCAATTTAGAATTGCCTACAGCCATGTGTTATTATTGTAGGCCTTCGATGCCTGTCTGCGGTCACTCCTTCCACTAGGCCTCCACTGACCACACCACTGCTGCCCGTGTACCCCTGGAACCAATTTAAAATTGCCTACAGCCATGTGTTATTATTTTAGGCCTTCGATGCCTGTCTGCGGTCACTCCTTCCACTAGGCCTCCACTGACCACACCACTGCTGCCCGTGTACCCCTGGAACCAATTTAAAATTGCCTACAGCCATGTGTGATTATTTTAGGCCTTCGATGCCTGTCTGCGGTCACTCCTTCCACTAGGCCTCCACTGACCACACCACTGCTGCCCGTGTACCCCTGGAACCAATTTAAAATTGCCTACAGCCATGTGTTATTATTTTAGGCCTTCGATGCCTGTCTGCGGTCACTCCTTCCACTAGGCCTCCACTGACCACACCACTGCTGCCCGTGTACTCCTGGAACCAATTTAAAATTGCCTACAGCCAGCCCAATTTTTTTATTTTAGGCCTTCGATGCCTGTCTGCGGTCCATTCTTTCAACTACTACTACACTGACCAGGGCACTGCTGCCCGTGTACCCCTGGAACCAATTTAAAATTGCCTACAGCCATGTGTTATTATTTTAGGCCTTCGATGCCTGTCTGTGGTCACTCCTTCCACTAGGCCTCCACTGACCACACCACTGCTGCCCGTGTACCCCTGGAACCAATTTAAAATTGCCTACAGCCATGTGTTATTATTTTAGGCCTTCGATGCCTGTCTGCGGTGACTCCTTCCACTAGGCCTCCACTGACCACACCACTGCTGCCCGTGTACCCCTGTAACCAATTTAGAATTGCCTACAGCCATGTGTTATTATTTTAGGCCTTCGATGCCTGTCTGCGGTCACTCCTTCCACTAGGCCTCCACTGACCACACCACTGCTGCCCGTGTACCCCTGGAACCAATTTAAAATTGCCTACAGCCATGTGTTATTATTTTAGGCCTTCGATGCCTGTCTGCGGTCACTCCTTCCACTAGGCCTCCACTGACCACACCACTGCTGCCCGTGTACCCCTGGAACCAATTTAAAATTGCCTACAGCCAGCCCAATTTTTTTATTTTAGGCCTTCGATGCCAGTCTGCGGTCCATTCTTTCAACTACTACTACACTGACCAGGGCACTGCTGCCCGTGTATCCCTGGAACCAATTTAAAATTGCCTACAGCCATGTGTTATTATTTTAGGCCTTCGATGCCTGTCTGTGGTCACTCCTTCCACTAGGCCTCCACTGACCACACCACTGCTGCCCGTGTACCCCTGGAACCAATTTAAAATTACCTACAGCCATGTGTCATTATTTTAGGCCTTCGATGCCTGTCTGCGGTGACTCCTTCCACTAGGCCTCCACTGACCACACCACTGCTGCCCGTGTACCCCTGTAACCAATTTAGAATTGCCTACAGCCATGTGTTATTATTGTAGGCCTTCGAGGCCTGTCTGCGGTCACTCCTTCCACTAGGCCTCCACTGACCACACCACTGCTGCCCGTGTACCCCTGGAACCAATTTAAAATTGCCTACAGCCATGTGTTAATATTTTAGGCCTTCGATGCCTGTCTGCGGTCACTCCTTCCACAAGGCCTCCACTGACCACACCACTGCTGCCCGTGTACCCCTGGAACCAATTTAAAATTGCCTACAGCCAGCCCAATTTTTTTATTTTAGGCCTTCGATGCCTGTCTGCGGTCCATTCTTTCAACTACTACTACACTGACCAGGGCACTGCTGCCCGTGTACCCCTGGAACCAATTTAAAATTGCCTACAGCCATGTGTTATTATTTTAGGCCTTCGATGCCTGTCTGCGGTCACTCCTTCCACTAGGCCTCCACTGACCACACCACTGCTGCCCGTGTACCCCTGGAACCAATTTAAAATTGCCTACAGCCATGTGTTATTATTTTAGGCCTTCGATGCCTGTCTGCGGTCACTCCTTCCACTAGGCCTCCACTGACCACACCACTGCTGCCCGTGTACCCCTGGAACCAATTTAAAATTGCCTACAGCCATGTGTTATTATTTTAGGCCTTCGATGCCTGTCTGCGGTCACTCCTTCCACTAGGCCTCCACTGACCACACCACTGCTGCCCGTGTACCCCTGGAACCAATTTAAAATTGCCTACAGCCATGTGTTATTATTTTAGGCCTTCGATGCCTGTCTGCGGTCACTCCTTCCACTAGGCCTCCACTGACCACACCACTGCTGCCCGTGTACCCCTGGAACCAATGTAAAATTGCCTACAGCCATGTGTTATTATTTTAGGCCTTTGATGCCTGTCTGCGGTCACTCCTTCCACTAGGCCTCCACTGACCACACCACTGCTGCCCGTGTACCCCTGGAACCAATTTAAAATTGCCTACAGCCATGTGTTATTATTTTAGGCCTTCGATGCCTGTCTGCGGTCACTCCTTCCACTAGGCCTCCTCTGACCACACCACTGCTGCCCGTGTACCCCTGGAACCAATTAAAAATTGCCTACAGCCATGTGTTATTATTTTAGGCCTTCGATGCCTGTCTGCGGTCACTCCTTCCACTAGGCCTCCACTGACCACACCACTGCTGCCCGTGTACCCCTGGAACCAATTTAAAATTGCCTACAGCCATGTGTTATTATTTTAGGCCTTTGATGCCTGTCTGCGGTCACTCCTTCCACTAGGCCTCCACTGACCACACCACTGCTGCCCGTGTACCCCTGGAACCAATTTAAAATTGCCTACAGCCAGCCCAATTTTTTTATTTTAGGCCTTCGATGCCTGTCTGCGGTCCATTCTTTCAACTACTACTACACTGACCAGGGCACTGCTGCCCGTGTATCCCTGGAACCAATTTAAAATTGCCTACAGCCATGTGTTATTATTTTAGGCCTTCGATGCCTGTCTGTGGTCACTCCTTCCACTAGGCCTCCACTGACCACACCACTGCTGCCCGTGTACCCCTGGAACCAATTTAAAATTGCCTACAGCCATGTGTCATTATTTTAGGCCTTCGATGCCTGTCTGCGGTGACTCCTTCCACTAGGCCTCCACTGACCACACCACTGCTGCCCGTGTACCCCTGTAACCAATTTAGAATTGCCTACAGCCATGTGTTATTATTGTAGGCCTTCGAGGCCTGTCTGCGGTCACTCCTTCCACTAGGCCTCCACTGACCACACCACTGCTGCCCGTGTACCCCTGGAACCAATTTAAAATTGCCTACAGCCATGTGTTAATATTTTAGGCCTTCGATGCCTGTCTGCGGTCACTCCTTCCACAAGGCCTCCACTGACCACACCACTGCTGCCCGTGTACCCCTGGAACCAATTTAAAATTGCCTACAGCCAGCCCAATTTTTTTATTTTAGGCCTTCGATGCCTGTCTGCGGTCCATTCTTTCAACTACTACTACACTGACCAGGGCACTGCTGCCCGTGTACCCCTGGAACCAATTTAAAATTTCCTACAGCCATGTGTTATTATTTTAGGCCTTCGATGCCTGTCTGCGGTCACTCCTTCCACTAGGCCTCCACTGACCACACCACTGCTGCCCGTGTACCCCTGGAACCAATTTAAAATTGCCTACAGCCATGTGTTATTATTTTAGGCCTTCGATGCCTGTCTGCGGTCACTCCTTCCACTAGGCCTCCACTGACCACACCACTGCTGCCCGTGTACCCCTGGAACCAATTTAAAATTGCCTACAGCCATGTGTTATTATTTTAGGCCTTCGATGCCTGTCTGCGGTCACTCCTTCCACTAGGCCTCCACTGACCACACCACTGCTGCCCGTGTACCCCTGGAACCAATTTAAAATTGCCTACAGCCATGTGTTATTATTTTAGGCCTTCGATGCCTGTCTGCGGTCACTCCTTCCACTAGGCCTCCACTGACCACACCACTGCTGCCCGTGTACCCCTGGAACCAATGTAAAATTGCCTACAGCCATGTGTTATTATTTTAGGCCTTCGATGCCTGTCTGCGGTCACTCCTTCCACTAGGCCTCCACTGACCACACCACTGCTGCCCGTGTACCCCTGGAACCAATTTAAAATTGCCTACAGCCATGTGTTATTATTTTAGGCATTCGATGCCTGTCTGCGGTCACTCCTTCCACTAGGCCTCCTCTGACCACACCACTGCTGCCCGTGTACCCCTGGAACCAATTTAAAATTGCCTACAGCCATGTGTTATTATTTTAGGCCTTCGATGCCTGTCTGCGGTCACTCCTTCCACTAGGCCTCCACTGACCACACCACTGCTGCCCGTGTACCCCTGGAACCAATTTAAAATTGCCTACAGCCATGTGTTATTATTTTAGGCCTTCGATGCCTGTCTGCGGTCACTCCTTCCACTAGGCCTCCACTGACCACACCACTGCTGCCCGTGTACCCCTGGAACCAACATCAGAAAATATAAAAATAAGTATTTTGCTTATAAAAAAGAAAATACTGGAGAGATATCAAATGCAGACATTTTAACATTAAAAACAAACACATACAACAAAAATCTGGTACAGTACTAAAAATGGCCACCAGCTACAATAACTTTCTCCTGCAAGTAGTTAACTGAAAGGTTTTTTCAATTTTAAACACAGATATGGCATCCACCGAGTGTTGTCCTGTCGCGTCTTCTTTATATTATTGCCAAGAAGATGCAAAACAATGAAAATAATAAAATCATTATTTACCAAAAAAATAGAGTAAGTCAAAACCACATTGCAAATAAACATTCATAACAAATAAAGAAGCAGGGCGCGTCCGAGGGTGAGTATATACCTAATAAGAATATAATCACCCTCGGACGCGCCCTGCTTCTTTCCGACAGCCTTCCTTCCTAAGAATCAGCCCTTCCGTGGTGTAGAGAGAGGGTTTGTTACACTCCAAGGTGTTCCCCAGGTTGCCTTTCCTGAGCTTCGATCTTCCGGCTCTCGTTTAGTAGTTGTTGGAAACTACACTGCATTGGGCCTACAAATTGGGTGTGGGGTGTAGAGAGATGGTGTGTTCCACTCCAAGGTGTTCCCCAGGTTGCCTTTCCTGAGCTTCGATCTTCCGGCTCTCGTTTAGTAGTTGTTGGAAACTACGCTGCATTAGGCCTACAAATTGGGTAGGGGTGTAGAGAGATGGTGTGTTCCACTGTAGAGAGATGGTGTGTTCCACTCCAAGGTGTTCCCCAGGTTTCCTCGCCAATGCTTCGATCATCATGCTCTCGTTTAGTAGTTGTTGGAAACTACGCTGCATTAGGCCTACAAATTGGGTATGGGGTGTAGAGAGATGGTGTGTTCCACTCCAAGGTGTTTTCCAGGTTGCCTTTCCTGAGCTTCGATCTTCCGGCTCTCGTTTAGTAGTTCTTGGAAACTACACTGCATTAGGCCTACAAATTGGTTATGGGGTGTAGAGAGATGGTGTGTTCCACTCCAAGGTGTTCCCCAGGTTTCCTCGCCAATGCTTCGATCTTCATGCTCTCGTTTAGTAGTTGTTGGAAACTACACTGCATTAGGCCTACAAATTGGGTATGGGGTGTAGAGAGATGGTGTGTTCCACTCCAAGGTGTTCTCCAGGTTGCCTTTCCTGAGCTTCGATCTTCCGGCTCTCGTTTAGTAGTTCTTGGAAACTACACTGCATTAGGCCTACAAATTGGGTATGGGGTGTAGAGAGATGGTGTGTTCCACTCCAAGATGTTCCCCAGGTTTCCTCGCCAATGCTTCGATCTTCATGCTCTCGTTTAGTAGTTGTTGGAAACTACACTGCATTAGGCCTACAAATTGGGTATGGGGTGTAGAGAGATGGTGTGTTCCACTCCAAGGTGTTCTCCAGGTTGCCTTTCCTGAGCTTCGATCTTCCGGCTCTCGTTTAGTAGTTCTTGGAAACTACACTGCATTAGGCCTACAAATTGGGTATGGGGTGTAGAGAGATGGTGTGTTCCACTTCAAGGTGTTCCCCAGGTTTCCTCGCCAATGCTTCGATCTTCATGCTCTCGTTTAGTAGTTGTTGGAAACTACACTGCATTAGGCCTACAAATTGGGTATGGGGTGTAGAGAGATGGTGTGTTCCACTCCAAGGTGTTCTCCAGGTTGCCTTTCCTGAGCTTCGATCTTCCGGCTCTCGTTTAGTAGTTCTTGGAAACTACACTGCATTAGGCCTACAAATTGGGTATGGGGTGTAGAGAGATGGTGTGTTCCACTCCAAGGTGTTCCCCAGGTTTCCTCGCCAATGCTTCGATCTTCATGCTCTCGTTTAGTAGTTGTTGGAAACTACACTGCATTAGGCCTACAAATTGGGTATGGGGTGTAGAGAGATGGTGTGTTCCACTCCAAGGTGTTCTCCAGGTTGCCTTTCCTGAGCTTCGATCTTCCGGCTCTCGTTAGTAGTTCTTGGAAACTACACTGCATTAGGCCTACAAATTGGGTATGGGGTGTAGAGAGATGGTGTGTTCCACTCCAAGGTGTTCCCCAGGTTTCCTCGCCAATGCTTCGATCTTCATGCTCTCGTTTAGTAGTTGTTGGAAACTACACTGCATTAGGCCTACAAATTGGGTATGGGGTGTAGAGAGATGGTGTGTTCCACTCCAAGGTGTTCTCCAGGTTGCCTTTCCTGAGCTTCGATCTTCCGGCTCTCGTTTAGTAGTTCTTGGAAACTACACTGCATTAGGCCTACAAATTGGGTATGGGGTGTAGAGAGATGGTGTGTTCCGCTCCAAGATGTTCCCCAGGTTTCCTCGCCAATGCTTCGATCTTCATGCTCTCGTTTAGTAGTTGTTGGAAACTACACTGCATTAGGCCTACAAATTGGGTATGGGGTGTAGAGAGATGGTGTGTTCCACTCCAAGGTGTTCTCCAGGTTGCCTTTCCTGAGCTTCGATCTTCCGGCTCTCGTTTAGTAGTTCTTGGAAACTACACTGCATTAGGCCTACAAATTGGGTATGGGGTGTAGAGAGATGGTGTGTTCCACTTCAAGGTGTTCCCCAGGTTTCCTCGCCAATGCTTCGATCTTCATGCTCTCGTTTAGTAGTTGTTGGAAACTACACTGCATTAGGCCTACAAATTGGGTATGGGGTGTAGAGAGATGGTGTGTTCCACTCCAAGGTGTTCTCCAGGTTGCCTTTCCTGAGCTTCGATCTTCCGGCTCTCGTTTAGTAGTTCTTGGAAACTACACTGCATTAGGCCTACAAATTGGGTATGGGCTGTAGAGAGATGGTGTGTTCCACTCCAAGGTGTTCCCCAGGTTTCCTCGCCAATGCTTCGATCTTCATGCTCTCGTTTAGTAGTTGTTGGAAACTACACTGCATTATGCCTACAAATTGGGTATGGGGTGTAGAGAGATGGTGTGTTCCACTCCAAGGTGTTCTCCAGGTTGCCTTTCCTGAGCTTCGATCTTCCGGCTCTCGTTTAGTAGTTCTTGGAAACTACACTGCATTAGGCCTACAAATTGGGTATGGGGTGTAGAGAGATGGTGTTTTCCACTCCAAGGTGTTCCCCAGGTTTCCTCGCCAATGCTTCGATCTTCATGCTCTCGTTTAGTAGTTGTTGGAAACTACACTGCATTAGGCCTACAAATTGGGTATGGGGTGTAGAGAGATGGTGTGTTCCACTCCAAGGTGTTCTCCAGGTTGCCTTTCCTGAGCTTCGATCTTCCGGCTCTCGTTTAGTAGTTCTTGGAAACTACACTGCATTAGGCCTACAAATTGGGTATGGGGTGTAGAGAGATGGTGTGTTCCACTCCAAGGTGTTCTCCAGGTTGCCTTTCCTGAACTTCTATCTTCAGGCTCTCATTAAATTGTGGTTAAACGGATCAACTGCATTTGGCGTACTAGTTGGTTTGGGGCCTACTATCGGTGTCTGCCACTCCTTGCTGTTCTCCTGGTTTCCTGTCCTGAAATTCCGTTTTCAGGCGCTCGTTAAGTAGTTGTTAATGTTAGACTGCATTTTGCCTACTAGTTGGGTTGGGGCCTACTATCGGTGTCTGCCACTCCTTGCTGTTCTCCTCCACTGAACAAAGCTGTGCCGCCTGTTTACTACGGTTGCCAATTTTGAACTGCATTTCGACTACTTACTGATTTGGGCCTACTCTCTGTGTCAGCCTCTCATTCCAGTTGTCCTCCACTGCAATGCCCCCTGGTTATTCCTGTGTTACCAATTTTGCACTGCATTTAGCCAACTTTATTCTTTGGGCCTATATCTGTGTTTCCTCCTCATCCTGCCCATTGCCCAGCCAGTGATAGATGAGTCTGCTGGTACATTGACCCATAACGCAACATTCCCCGTGCACGCTACACAACAACATTGTGACCCTGCTGAAAGTCAGGTTGCTCTTCCCGCATACCATACCGCCTTACACGGGGACAAAGAGGAAAGTGCAGATGAAAGTGCAGGTTCCTTCATCAGGTGGGGGGGAGGAATACTAGTTGGCGACGTCACTGGCACAGGGCCTCTCATAGTACGCAAAAGTGTTGCTGCCGGTGGGAGGCGCCCCCGCCGTGCAAACACACCGCTGTACTTTGAGGGGCCCTGTGCCAGTGCCAATGCCAACGAGTGGGCCCCCCCTGCTTGCTCAGGTTCACAGCACTTGCAAAGTTGAAATACTTACCTCTCCCTGCTCCACTGCCGTGACGTGGTCCAGATTTCCTGGGCCCACTAATTACTTGAACCAGCCCTACCCACCACAACTTTAGCCAAATGACCCCCAATTTCAAATGCCTTTCAATTATTATAAGGTAAATTACGCTTGACAAGCTTCATTAAGAAGAATGGATGGTTTTGACATTAAAATGGGCACTCTAGGTGTTTTCCTGGCCCCCACTCACTGCCGACTATGCTGCCCCATTGACTTGCATTGGGTTTCGTGTTTCGGTCGATCCCGACTTTACGTCATAATCGGCCGATTTCACTCGACCCGACTTTTGAGATAGTCGGGTTTCGCGAAACCCGGCTCGACTCTAAAAAGGTCAAGGTCGCTCAACTCTAGTCACTATGCTATTAGGTTTCCTGGTGTATACCACACTGAACATGGGCCAACCAAAGAAATCTAAGAAGACAGTTGTCTCAGGAGATTAGAAAGAAAATTATAAACAAGCATGCTAAAGGTTAAAAATGCTTTAAGACCATCTCAAAACAGCTTGATGTTCCTGTTACTACAGATGCACATATTACTCAGAAGTTTAAAGTCTATGAAACAGTAATCAACCTCCCTGTACATAGCCACAAGAGGAAAATTGATGACAAATTGAAGAGACGGATATGATATGAACAGTAACCAAAAAGCCCAGGAAAACTTCTAAAGTGATTAAAAGTGAATTCCAAGATCAAGGTCAATCAGTGTCAAATACACGATCTGTTGCTTTCTTGGCCAAAGTGGATTTCATGGATGAGGACCAAGGAGGAAACTGGAATTTGTCAAAATTCATAATGACAAGCCACAAAGTTTCCAGTAGAAAAGTGACTGTGGGGGACATCATATTATCCATAGGAAGCAGTCGGGGACGTTACAATGTATACACGGTGGGCCATTTATATGGATACACCTAAATAAAATGGGAATGGTTGGTGATATCAACTTCCTGTTTGTGGCACATTAGTATGTGGGAGGGGAAAACTTTTCAAGATGGGTGGTGACCATGGTGGCCATTTTGAAGTTGGCCATTTTGGTTCCAACTTTATTTTTTCCAGTAAGAAGAGGGTCATGTGACACATCAAACTTATTGAGAATTTCACAAGAAAAACAACGGTGTGCTTGTTTTTTTTGTAATTCTTTATTTAAGTCAATTTTTATAACATAAAATCAGATATCATCAATTACAAGATTGAAGGCTTACTTCAGCCAACCTCGCGGATTGCAGTGAAGAAAAGAACTTACAAAATTGTTCCAAAAATGACGAATGTGATGCCATGGAAAAAAGAACAGCTGGAACAGCAAATTGGAAAAAGGCTGGGAATAAGCCATAGAACAGTTTAAACCATATGAAGAACAATAGGAAGAACAATTTTCAGGTATATATAACAGAGTGGTTAGGTGTGCTTGATTTTAAACAAGTTTATGACCACTTATAAAATGTGTTGCTGCCCATTGTGTTGGATTGTTAATGCAACCCTCTTCTCCCACTCTTGACACACCGATAGCAACACCGCAGAAGAAATGCTAGCACAGACTTCCAATATCTGTTGTTTCAGATGCTGCACATCTTGTATCTTCACAGCATAGACAATTGCCTTCAGATAATCCAAAGATAAAAGTCTAATGGGGTCAGATCAGGAGACCTTGGTGGCCATTCAAGTGGCCCACGTTGACCAATCCACCTTCTAGGAAACTGTTCATGTAGGAATGCTTGGACCTGACACCCATAATGTGGTGGTGCACCATCTTGCTGGAAAAACTCAGGGAACGTGCCATCTTCAAAGCATAAAGAGGGCAACACATCATCATGTAGCAAGTTCAGATATCTAGTGGCATTGATGTTTTCATTGATGAAGAATGGCCCCACTACCTTTGTACCCCTGAAGACAATTGTCTATGCTGTCAAGATATAAGATGTGCAGCATCTGAAACAACGGATATTGGAAGTCTGTGCTAGCATTTCTTCTGCGGTGTTGCTATCAGTATGTCAAGAGTGGGAGATAAGTAAATAACTCATGAAAGAATAAAGTTACATTAAAGCCAAGAACACCATTGTTTTTCTTGTGCTTGTGAAATTCTCAATAAGTTTGATGTGTCACATGATCCTCTTCCCATAGGAAAAAAATAAAGTTGGATCCAAAATGGCTGACTTCAAAATGGCCACCATGGTCGCCACCCATCATGAAAAGTTTTTCCCCTCCTATATACTAATGTGCCTCAAACAGGAAGTTGATATCACCAACCATTCCCATTTTATTTAGGTGTATCCATATAAATAGCTCACCCTGTATATGGGATTTGATGAGACATTGTACTGTATGGGAGACTATGCGTGACTTTACACTCTGTACATGGGGCTTTGGGAGTATCATGCATTATTGGGAGCTGTGAAGACCATCATGCTTTATTAGGCCTGTGGGGAACTATGTATAAGAGGCTGTGGGGGACATCATACTACTTTGGTGGCTTTGGGGTACATTATACTGTAAGTAGGCTCTATGGGTCATCAAACTGTGTGGGGGTTGTAAAGAGTCATCATATTGTAGGAAGGCTTTGGAGAACATATTGTATGTAATGATTTTGGGGGCCATTATACTGTATTGGGGGCCTCTGCGGGCCCTCATACTGTTTAAAGGGCTGCAAAGTGTGAATATACCTTATGGGGGCTGTAGGGCACATCATATAGTATGGTAGACTTTTGGGGCCATTATACTGTATGGGGGATTGTGGGTTACATTAATCCATGTATCAGGGGCTTTAATATTTAGTATGCTTTGTATCGTATAATCATAAGCAAAACTAAGCTAAAATGTATAGGATTCTAAGATTCTCACTATAAGCAAGTCTAAGTCATCTTAGAATAGAAGATGTAAGAAAAAAAACTACTTTATGAGCAACACAAATTAGCAGTCAGAGCCTAATCACATAAGGGGAGGCAGTTTTGTTATGTAATTCCTATACTCCCCTAACTGTACTTTCTTTCTGATGTACAGTACCATATAACACACTAGAGTATCCCTTATAAAATACAAATGCTGTAAAATATACAGATGCACATTGTAAACAGTAACATAATGCTTATGATCATTTGTTCGGATTCAAGAATTTACTGCAGCTATTTGTTTACTTATAAAGCAGAGAAAATGGCTCCATAATGAATGAGATGTGTATGCAAAATAAAAAAAAATCTTTATTAATAATACAGGACACATAAATAACAGTAATGTATTAAAAACACTATCAATGAGCTAAATAAAATGCTTAGAAGCACTAAGAAGTCTTTTTTTACTCATTACCACATTATACAGATAAAAATGTCTTAGCAATAATGTGAAAATGTGAACAATGAGATGTAATCAATCAGATTAATAAATTGTAGTCATGACCACATACTTAAATAAATACATAAACTACGAAGAGCCAGAACCCATAATAGCAGTTAAAAATAAATTATTATTGAACTGGAAAAATACCAAAGTCTATATGATTGGAATGAACAGTAGTATAGGAAGAAATAGTCTCCACTCATAGTGCTGCCATCAGGGCAGTAAAGCAGGGGCCACGCCAAAAACATGCATCATAGGGGCCCGACACTGCTCATGCTACATTGCTGGTTTAAAAGACATGCTCACCGCCTCTGGGGGGGTCCAGGCACACTCACTCCTACTCACAGTATGCGGCAGAAACAGACCCCCGAAACATGGAGGCTTCTGGAGCTGAGGACTCTGGTAGGAAAATGAGTTTATGTATGATTCTCATGTACAGCACCATGGAATCAATGGTGCTATATAAATAACTAATAATATTAATAGCAATGATACATATGAGGTAAATGGGGACTGGTCTATATACTGTGAGCACAACTGTGCTATTGGTCAATCTAAAATATGAATATTTAAGAAAGTAAAAGTGAGATTTTTGTCTTACAAGAATTTATATGTGTGCAAAATTATTGGACAACTATCAATAAGCAGAATTATTATGCAACTAACTGAAAAACATAATTTTCCAATCTCAATTGTTTATTTTCTTCTGATGAAGTGAGAGTAATGACTAATGATGGGTGACCCCAAACAGTAAAGTTTGGTGTCTGTACCAAACACCTCCTGTTCGGACACAGGAGCCAAAAACACGGACTTCTCCAGAAATCTCACGGTGCTTGCGTTAATCTCATTGAGGTCACCGCAGTCCATCGTCCCAGCATTGGACAGCCTGAATACATGTGGCAATTCCCTAACAAACAGACAGTCCTCACATGTATTCAGCCTGTCTAGCAGCTGTAAATCATGCAGCTGCAGCGAGAAAAACGAAATCTCCGAGCACTAACAAATACTCAGAGACCACCTGAGCTTGCTCGGGAACACCGGAGCAACGAGTATACTCACTCATCACTAGCTGTCAACAAAAGTTGAACATTTTTCAGAAAACGCCCAACAGTGAATGCAGGATTTCAAATGGATATATTAGTGCATTCAATTTTAGTCATCAAATAAACCCGTAACTGCTGCAGCCAATCAATTGCTGCAGTGTTAGCACACCTGTGATTAGCTGCAGTGGTCACATGTTGTCACCTTTTGTATGAAAAGGCTTAGAGACCAGCAAGGGACCATGGTGCAGAAGATAATAATATTGAATTCTGTATTATATAAATAAAAGTAAAGTCCCTTTAATAAGATGACAGAAATTATATTTTAGCTCCTGATACAATTCTTGCTGACTACCAAAGTCACAGGCTTGCAATTATAATTTTTTCTAATTTACGACTTTTACTAGCTACCAAATTTTGCAAATTCAAATAAAGATGTGCAATATAAGAATAGATTACCTAAGGAATAGAAGTGGAAATGACTCAATTTCTAGTTAGATAACAAAATTCCATTATATAGTAAGATCTGCTGCTCTTCTCAATTTCAAGTAAAGGTTATTTATGAAATAATTCCAAAAATTAATAAACCTAGAAGAAAGTTATAAGAACCTTACTATAACCACACATAGATGTAAAGGTGACCTTCAAATTAGTAAATCGTTCTTTAGAGGAGAAGTGTTAAATATTGCATTTGCAGTTTCGTTTGGTCTAAGACACTGACTGTTCACAATCAAAGGAAGACTTTGCAAGACTATTAGAATAATCTTTTCCAATGATAAATCTATTTCCTTTCCATTGTGACAGTATATTTTATTCAGAGGCTCAGCATGAAGCAATTTATATATTGTACCTTATATCTAACGCTTTTATATTCAGGGCATAGTATGGGTACAGAGTTGCAAAATGAGGAGCCCAAGACATCTTGGTGTCAAACACTGCAGAGACAAGGTGTTGCAGTGAGACGTTGTCATGAAGGTCTGGACAAGGTGGAGAGGAAAAGGAAGAGAATGACTACAATCAGAGTGGATATCACTTGCAAGTCAAAGAATGCTGAAGGTTATTTTGCCATTTGGGTCTCTAGACTGTATACAATAAATTGCACAACGGAGGATGGCCTTTTGCCTGAATAGCCTTGCTATTATATTCCCTGTGTTCCAAACCGTGTTCTTCACTGTATAATGTACAGATAGTTACTGAGTCTGCTTTAGTATTACCATGTGTGCTTTGCAGTTTTAGTATATTTTTTTCTTGTTCAGTCTTGTTAATGTGTTATAGTTGTTTAGTGTATTTTTATGCTGCTCTGTAATTCTCATATCTAGAATTTTTTGCGCCTGCCCCACTGGCCCAAGATGACCAATCCACTTTTCAGGAAACTGTTCATGTAAGAATGTTTGGACCTGACACCCATAATATGGTGGTGCACCATCTTGGGAGCCAGGTTCGAGCATTCCTACATGAACAGTTTCCTGGAAAGTGGATTGGTCGTTGTGGGCCAGATTAATGACCACCAAGGGTTCCCGATCTGACCCCTTTAGACTTTTATCTTTGGGGTCATCTGAAGACAATTGTCTATGCTGTAAAGATACGAGATGTGCAGCATCTGAAACAGCGGATACTGGAAGCCTGTGCTAGCATTTCTTCTGCGGTGTTGCTATCAGTGTGTAAAGAGTGGGAGGAGAGGGTTGCATTGACAATCCAACACAATGGGCAGCACTTTGAACACATTTTATAAGTGGTCATAAACTTCTAAATAACTAATGAAAGAAGAAAGTCACGTTAAAGCCAAGCACACCATTATTTTTCTTGTGAAATTCTCAATGAGTTTGATGTGTCACATGACCCTCTTTCCATTGAAAAAAATAAACTTATATCCAAAATTGGCTGACTTCAAAATGGCCGCCATGGTCACCACCCATCTTGAAAAGTTTCCCCCTCCCATATACTAGTGTGCCACAAACAGGAAGTTGATATTACCAACCATTCCCATTTTATTTAGGTGTATCCATATAAATGCCCCACCCTGTATAAATATGTAACCTAACCAATAGTATTCATATTGTAAGCAGGGACACATGAGTACATGACGATCCAATTTAAAAGTGACTTTAATTTTTTTCAGAAATGATCCAGTATGGTGTAAACTAAAAATAAATAAATAAAATGTACTCACTAGAGATGTTTGGATGTTTTAAAATATGAACTCTCCAGGTTTTTGTGAATGTTAAAGAAATGCATTTGATGTGAATCACAGATACTCCAATTCTCCTGAAAACATTTGTTATAATACTCTGAGATCGCCAAGGACTGTAGCCAACCTATTTCAATTTTTCTGAAGCAAACACTGCCATAGCAATGCCAAAGTGTCCTCAACATAGAAACGAATGGTAAACTGGTAGTAACTTGATGAATTTATGTCTACCTTCAACTTTAAAAATTATGAAAAGCTACCTACCTTCAACCTAAAAACTAAGAAAACTTTGAAAACCAACGGTCCATTTAATAACACAGTACACTGACAGACTTTCATGTTTTATTAAATGAAAAAATAGTCCAAAAATTATCCCTTTTAGTAGTATTGTGATCAGACAGACCATTCTGCACAGGTGGACTATGCAGAACATTGACTCAAACTGACAGTGTCGCACTGTTAGATGTAACTTCATATACAAATTGGTGCACTCACAAAAATATTTTTAAGTGCGTCTTTATATATCTTAAATCATATCCATGACAACAGTTGATAATAGAACATCATGTAGTAAGAACATAATAAGGAGAATTCCTGTAAATGGTTTCATCTTGTTCCATTTGAGCACAACAGCCTGCAGAGACGATGAAGTGTGAAAGTACCACAGGTGTAGCGATGTTTCGGGTCCCAACCCTTTCTCCATCTTTGTGGGTTTAAAACATAAAAACCATGTGACTTCCTTCCCCAAGGAAAGTATTGCATTATATTCCTTACAATATAACGTATATACTCGAGTATAAGCCGAGATTTTCAGCCCATTTTTTTGGGCTGAAAGTCCCCCTCTCGGCTTATACTCGAGTCATACGCAGGGCTTGGCAGGGGAGGGGGAGCAGGGGCTGTGAAATTATACTTACCTACTCCTGGCGCGGTCCCTGCAGGTCCCTGGCTTCCCCGATGCCGGAAGCAGCAGATTCTTCCTGTACTGAGCGGTCACATGGTACCGCTCATTACAGTAATGAATATGCGGCTCCACCTCCCATACAGGCTCCACCTCCGCAAAGAGTTTGTATGTTCTCTCCGTGTTTGCGTGGGTTTCCTCCGGGCACTCCGGTTTCCTCCCACATTCCAAAGACATACTGATAAGAATTCTAGATTGTGAGCCCCATCGGGGACAGTGATGACAATGTGTGCAAAACTGTAAAGCGCTGCGGAATATGTTAGGCTACGTTCACATTAGCGTCAAACGACGCTGCGTCGTCAACGCACGACAACGCATGCGTCATGCGCCCCTATCTTTATCATTGGGGACGCATGCGAAAACGCACGACGCATGCGTCGTTTCACCGCACCTGGGTGGCGTCGGAGACGCTACCATGTTGCATTTTTGTAGCGTCCAAAAAACGCACGCGTCGCACTTGCGTCGCTCGTGCGTCGTCAATGCGTTCAATTTCCCATTGAAACCTATTGACAACGCACTTGTGTCGCGGGTGTGTGTCGTGCGTGCGTTGTGCGACGCATGCGTCGTTAGATAAAATGAAACAAAAAAGTGTCTAGACAGTGTCTAGACAGTGCAAACAGTGAGAAAAACATCCCCCATATATAAAGAAAATGTTGGATTGTTTGTCACTTCTGCTGCAGGCTACACAACAGACTAGACACACTACAATACTGTCTTTTCATCCGCTGTCCAGAGATGTAAGTATAGAATGATTCTGTGCATTTTCTACATGTTTTTTAAAATTATTTTTGCAAGTTGTGTATTATATTCTGCACTATGGTTAAAGATATTTTTGTATTTTTAGTCTGGTTGTGATGTATGGCGTTGTATAGGATGGTGTTTCATTGTCTGCGGCCTTGATTATTGTTCTTTCCAGGATAGATTTTTCTTTTCCATTTTTTGGTTTGGTGGTGTTTTTTGTATTCAGTTGTGATGTTTTATTCTTGCGTTATATGATGGCGTTTAATAGTCTCCGGCCCTGTCGGTTTTATTGTAAATTATGGTAGTATAGAATGATTCTGCGCCCTTTTATTACATTTATTAATTTTTATTGCAAGTTGTGTATTATGTTCAGCACTGTGGTTGTGTAAAGACATTGTTGTATGTTTCTGGTTGTGATGTATGGCGTTGTATGGCCTTTTATTGTCTCCGGCCCTGTCGGTTTTATTGTAAAGTATGGTGTGTTATTAATGTTTCTGCCCTTAATTTTTGGGGGTTGTTAATTTTTTCCTTTCAAAAATCTATTGTGTTTTTTGTGTTGCTCCATGCATACTGTACTTTAAAAAAAAAAAAAAAACTCTTTTGGGATTACTACATTGGGTCTGTTGTAGATTAGTTTTCTTATCTTTAGGCTTTTGTACTCTGGCATTGGGTTGTCTCTGCCATTGTTTCTTTAATTTAATCAATGTGGCAGTGTTGTTTGCTCAGCGTTAGTTCAGTTAGAGTGCAATGTTCTTTGTGGTTTAAATGAATATTTTTTTTTTTTTTTTATATATATTGCTGGATTGTGCATAGGATCAATGTTATTTTGTTCTTTATTTCAGAATTGCATTAGTCATGGCCAGCGGCAGCGATTCGAGCAACACCCCACCGCTGAGGAGTCCGGTGAGTACATGATCTACTATTGCTTACTATATTCGCTGTCATTTGTAGATGGGTCACTCAACTTTTTGGTAAACTATTTTGCAGGCTTCTTCAAGTGAGGAGGAGGACCAGGAGGAAGAGAGGGAGCAGGAGCAGAGACCACGGGGCCAAGCTGTGGTTGCAGGACGGAGAGTAAGTTTTTCTTTCAAACCTATTTATTTTTTTTGTTTAATTTTTTTGTTTGTGCGGGTATGGGGGGTGGTGGGAGGGTGTGGTGTTGTGTGTGGTAGGTGGCGGTGGAGGAGGTAGGGACAATTTTTTTTTTCTTGCAAACATTAATATTTTCCATTTATTCTAGGTTTCACAACGGGCCCTGGATGAACCACTGGATATTGACATGATGATGGCATCCATTGAAGCACGGGGCCCGTTGTGGGACAGCCGTGACCCCCGGCACGCGGACCAGGGCATATTGCGGCGTCTGTGGTTAGAGGTGGCACAATCGCTGTGGGATGGCTTCGACAGCGCTTCCTCCAAGGCCAAAGCTAGTTTCCGTAAGTATTTCCAAAATGCTGCTGTGACCCATCATGCCAGGATTACACAACCGTCTGTGATGTCTTCTATTGGGATTGCACATGGTTGCGTAATCGTTTTCAATATATTATCTAAAACCTTTTTTATTTTTTATCTTTATACACAGTTAAACAATTGAGGACCAGATGGCGCTCCATGAAGGACCGTTTCAGGAGGGGCCTGAAAAAGGAGGGACAGACCCGTAGTGGTGCTGCAGCTTCAAGGACCTCTGTGTACAAATACAACCGTATATTGCAGTTCTTGCGACCGGTCCTTGAAAGCAGAGAGTAAGTATAGTACCTATGCACACACCTAGTTTTTACAACATGCATATTCACATACTACATTCCAGCCACGTAGCTTATTGCCCAGCCATTTATTTTGGCAAGTACAAAGTATAGAAATGAAGAAAAAAAGGCAAGTTCACCGAGGCGTGAAACGTAAAAAATACATACTTTTATCCTCTTCAATCATAAGCAGAGGATGAAACATCAGCACAATACAATAGACACTATCTACGCGTTTCAGGAGACAGGGAACATCAGACCTGAAACGCGTAGATAGTGTTTTTATTGTATTGTGCAGATGTTTCATCCTCTGCTTCTGATTGAAGTGAATAAAGTATTTTGTTTTTACTTTTCACGCCTCGTTGACCTCGAATTTTTTATTCATTTCTGGTCTTCTCACACTTGACACAGCGGCTCCCTTCTGGGATTACTACAATGGTGAGCTTGACTTACTAGCAATTTCCCTGAAATCTGAAGTATACAGAACACAGAAAGATAGTAGATTGGCCATGCCCAGCCAATATTTCATAGTGGAGTAGTATAGTGGCTATCCAGGTGTATCCCAGATTTTTTATACACAAAAAAGTAAAATATAATAGATACGGCATACATTCCACTGCAAAGCAGGTTATGTTCCCATGGTTGCTCAGCTCGCAGGACCTGTGATGACGTCTCGGTCACATGACCGTGACGTCATGGCAGTTCCAACGTAAGCATAATTGTCTGGCGTTACAAACCGCAACCATGGGTGACTATTTTGAATAAATAAATGCATTTTTTTTTAATATTGATGGTGCATATGCAGTGTCAATATTAAAAATAGGTTAATATTAATGGCGGCAATGGATACCTGGCGGTAAAGTTTATTAATGACGCATGTGAAATGTGATATTTAGTATACTAATGGTTTCCTTATGTTTTCACAGAACACACAGCAGCACCCGCGAGACTGTCCGACCCTCTGGAGCGGTCCTTTGTGAAGCGCCATCTGAACTGTCGCAGCCATCCCACAGCGAGAGCAGGTCTGCACCACCACAATCTGGCGAACCGGCAGCCGGTCCATCAGATGTTCCCCTGGCCGAGGCCTCTGTCGCTCCTTTCTTCGGGTGTTCCCGACAGCGTCAGCGGGCCTCGGACAGGGCGGTTATGCCCGAATTTTTACATTTGAGCACCGTATTTCAGAATGGTTTCAAGGCGCTGTGCGATAAAATGTCCAATATCGAACGGCGTCTTGAAAACATCGAAACGGATCTCTCGATGCCGGCCAAACATTTTTTTACTGCCATTCACAACGGCATGGTTGAACATCTTACGCCGGAACTCCAGATTTCGGTCATGCAGGGCTGCAACAATGTATATGTCACTGCTCTGCAGCAGGCTCGGGTCATGCAGTCAGCGACAAATGTGCCCGCAGTACCATCGCTGGCTGCCATGACTCCGACTCCTGCTGCAGAGCACCACCACAGAGCTCCGCGTGCCGAGGGCCACCGCCACCGCCACCACAGAACAGAGCCCCAAAGTTCAGAGCATGACAGGCCTTCAAGGGCACACAGACGGGAAGCCGACCCACACCCAGAGGGAGAGAGGAGGAAGAAAAAGAAGAAGACGACGACGACGACAAGCACTACGACCTTGGCTATGGCTGCTCCCAAAACTACCACCAGAACACAGCCTGGGTCGACCCGGAGCACACCAAGTACCCAGGCTGGGTCTACACGGAGTACACCCAGTACCCAGCCTGGGTCTACAAGGAGTACACCATCTACACAGCCTGGGTCAACCCGGAGCCGGAGTAGCCAGCCAAGGACACTGGTCGTCCCTCCTCCTCCCTCACCTCCTGCTTTGACAGTCTCGCCACCATCAACTGGCTGGATTGATGTCGGCATCCCGTCTAGTGTGATAGAGTATGCTGCTTCCTCCCCCTCGTCCTCCTCCTCGGTCTCCTCAACACCCCCAAAAAGTGGGGGATATCAATCCCCTTTAATAGCAGATGTAGATACCCCCTAATTACATTTTCCCATTTTTTTTTTGTGTCCCTAAATAAAACTGTTATTTTAAAAAAAAAAATCATTTTTATTGTCTCAAATAAAGTTTGCACCAAATCACACCTTGCGCCGTATACGCAAATCTTGTCTTTGTAACACCTGATGTGCAATGTATGACAATATTTTA
Organism: Ranitomeya imitator; assembly: GCF_032444005.1. Classification (NCBI taxonomy): domain Eukaryota; kingdom Metazoa; phylum Chordata; class Amphibia; order Anura; family Dendrobatidae; genus Ranitomeya; species Ranitomeya imitator. Next base: position 733,273,348 of record NC_091284.1, on the reverse strand, counting down.
TCAATTTTTTTTTTCATTGTTTTATAGGGCTGTCGCTCAGTGTACTATCAGATGTTACAAACACAAACAGCATTGCTCAATATGTCAAGTTTAAAATGTACCATCACACAACGATTTCAGTAACGATATAGTTGGTTTTTGTGTGTAACCAACGTTATCTTTTCTGAAATCGTAAAACGATTGAGCACCTGCTGTGAGATTTTTGGTGTCAGCGAATGATTTGGAATTTTTTGGGGTAACTGATCACACGCTGTCATTGTTGGATCGGCGAGTTTGACACCGATCCAGCGATGTCTTTGTTTTAAACAAGGGAATATTGGGTTACTAGCGCAGTGTTTTAAACACTCAAATAAGAAGTGAACAATACCCCACAAATATAAAAAGGTGTCTACCACGTCCCTCGCCGTCATTTTTCCGCACTGACACTGTGATTCCCGCCCGTAAAGCTGAGCACACCGTTGACTTAATAATAAACGCTGTGCTGTGCTTTAGGGCTGCCACAGTACGGGAAGCTGACGGCGATGGAAGTGTCACACACCGGAATATAATGTTTTTGTATTTTTTAAAATTACATTTACAATGGTAAACATCGTGAGTGCGGCCATGCGCTTCATAACCCAGATTACACGGGACTTGCTCTTTTTTGGTCGCTGGAGAGCTGTCTGTGTGACAGCTCTCCAGCAACCACGCGACAACTAAACAACGATCTCGGTCCAGTCGTATCACTGGTCGGTATCGTTGGATAATAGTTTTATTAATGTACCTTAAGAATATTGGTCAGGTGAGGTGGAAGCAATGTTCACAGTGTCGCCACTATTTGACTCTGGACGTATTCCAGCATCCTGAGTACAATAGTGTTAACTCTGTAGAGTTTTGCAAACATGATCGTCTCCCTCCTTGTCAAGCCAGGTTCCATATGAAAATAGTCTGCAGGATTAAAAATGGTTAACAAGGTGGGAGCCGATCATGTTATACGTCCAAACTATGGTACACACGGCTGAAAAATTTATTTGTTTTGTCACAGTCCATTTGGGTACTGGTGCTCACATAAATTTTGTGGGACACACATTACTTTCACTAAAATTGGATTTTACAATTCTATTACTATGGAAAAACATATGGGAGATTTTTTTTGTGAAAACGGAAAGGCACAAGAACTTTATTTCAAAACACAACGCATTAGAAAATCAGGGGACATTATAACAATAACCAAACATAGGATGGTTAAATGACATGGACTCCACAGTGTTTACATGACATCATAATAACAAGATGAATTAAACCATTTGATCTTGCCATGAAACACGCCCAACATCTGAAACAAAGTATGCAGCAAATTGGTCCCTCATATGAGCAATCTCCACAGTTGTCCGCAGAGGATGATCTTGATAATCAGGCAATGGATTTGGTATGGGTTCATCGAGTTCCATGTTGACTCTCTCTTTATCAATAATAAAATTGTGGAGAACCACACACGCCTTCACCACCTCATCCACTGTCTCAATTTTCAAATTTATGGCGGACCCTAAGATACGCCATTTGGAGACCAGGATGCCAAAGGCGCACTCCACAGTTCTTCTGGCCCTGGACAGTCTATAATTAAAAATAGTTTTGGTGCGGTCCAACCCCCGACTGGAGTACGGTTTAAGTAGGTTGCCACTCATTTGAAAAGCCTCATCCCCAACCACGACAAATGGCAGGGCCGGTCCTTCGGTGTTGGGAAGAGGTCGTGGCTGGGGGAAATTAAAATTGTTCTCGTATAATCTTCGGCCCATGTCTGACTCCTTAAATGTCCGTGAATCATTTGCACGGCCAAACGCTCCAATGTCCACAGCGAGAAACCTGCAGTCCGCACCTGCAATTGCCATGAGCACGATGGAAAAGTATTTTTTATAATTAAAAAAAGAGATCCACTTCTTGAAGGCTTGGTAATCCTAATGTGCTTCCCATCCACGGCTCCAATACAGTTAGGGAAAGAACACACTTGTTCGAATTTTTGGGCGTTGGCCTGCCATATTTCTGTTGTAGGGATGGGTAAAAATTCCTCCCGGAGGTTGTCCCACAATGCGCGGCATGTGTCGGCAATAATACCAGACAGTGTGGAGACTCCAATACGAAACTGGAAATGCAGTGATCTCAAGGTCTCTCCGGTAGCCAGGAAACTGACAAGAAGAAAAATAAATAAATATAATTAATTAAATTGTTATGAAAGAATTTTTCATTTTTAATTACAATCCCCCACCCCACAAAACAAAAACACGTTACTTTAAAAAATGGCAAGAACATATAAATCCTTCACATTCCATTACGTACCGTAGAGTCACCAGCAGACGTTCCTCGGGGGAAATTGCTTTACGGAGCTGCGTGTCCTGCCTGGAAATGGCTCCTTCCACCAGACGCAGCAGATATCGGAAGCTGTTTTGAGACATCCTGGTGTACTCGAAGTATTTCTCCTGGTTGTCATTTAACTCGCCAAACAGACAATGGTAGGCTCCACGACTCTCTCGGACTTCCACTATAGGGTGTAGCCAAAAACGCCGACGACTCCTTCTCCGTAGTTTGTCTCTTTTCCTCTGTTCATGACAGGCAATAGCATAAGCAATAGCAAGGGCTAATTCCAGCTCAAAATTGAGGTAGATACTCTCCATGGTACGCTCCATCCTGATGCTGTATGGTTGGAAATAATCTATGCCGGGGTATATATACCACTATTACATTAATACCCACCCTCATCTACCCATTGGTGGCATTATCGATTGTCTAGACACTAGACCCACCCTCTTCTATTCATTGGTGGTGTTATCTAGTGTCTAGACACTAAATTGTGTCTAAAGATATAATCATTGTTTGACAACGCATGCGTCGTAAAACGCAGCGTTTTTTGTAAAAACGCTACAAAAACGCACCAAAAACGCTGCGTTTTACGACGCATCCGTCCAACGCTTGCGTAAAAAAAGGTGCGTTTTTGCGTGCGTTTCCGATGCGTCGTGCGTTGCGTCGGCGACGCAGCGTCGCATGACGCTAATGTGAACGTAGCCTTAGCGCTATATAAAAATAAAGATTATTATTATTATTATTATTATTATATTCATTGCTGTAATGAGCGGTAACGGTGACCGCTCAGTACGGCGTCGGGGAAGCAGGGACTGCACCACACCAGGACCAGGTGTGTATACGGGGAGGGGGAGCGCTGTGCGATAGTCACCTTTCCTCGTTCCGGGCGTCGCTCTGTCTTCAGCAGTGACGCTCAGGTCAGAGAGCGCGGTGACGTAGTTAGTGCGCGCCCTCTGCTGAACGTCAGTGCAGAAGACGGATTCGCACCGGAACAAGGAGCAGGTAGCTATTGAAAGTGCCGGGGGGCTGAGCGATGGAGAGGTGAGTATGTGATTTATTTTTTTTTTATCACAGCAACAGCAAATAAGGCAAGTGTCTGTATGGAGCATCTATGGGGCCATAAAATTTGTGCAGCAATATATGGGGCCATAACATATGTGCAGCACTATATGGGGCCATAACATTTGTGCAGCACTGTATGGGGCCATAACATTTGTGCAGCACTATATGGGGCCATAACATTTGTGCAGCACTATATGGGGCCATAACGTTTGTGCAGCACTATATGGGGCCATAACATTTGTGCAGCACTATATGGGGCCAAATATTTGTGCAGCACTATATGGGGCCATAATATTTGTGCAGCACTATATGGGGCCATAACATTTGTGCAGCAATATATGGGGTCATAACATATGTGCAGCACTATATGGGGCCATAACATTTGTGCAGCACTGTATGGGGCCATAACATTTGTGCAGCACTATATGGGGCCATAACATTTGTGCAGCACTATATGGGGCCATAACGTTTGTGCAGCACTATATGGGGCCATAACATTTGTGCAGCACTATATGGGGCCAAATATTTGTGCAGCACTATATGGGGCCATAACATTTGTGCAGCACTATATGGGGCCATAACATTTGTGCAGCACTATAAGGGGCCATAACGTTTGTGCAGCACTATATGGGGCAAGTGTCTGTATGGGGCTATAATTAACGTTTGTGGAGCATTATATTGGGCAAATGTGTCTATGGAGCATCTTATGGGGTCATTATTAACCTTTATGCAGGAATATATGGGGCATATTTTAATATGGAGCATCTTATGGGGCCATCATAAACTTTATAGAGCATTATATGGGGCTCCTGATTCAATATGGATATTCAAAAACACTTAACCTACTGATGTCTCAATTAATTTTACTTTTATTGGTATCTATTTTTACTTTTGACATTTACCGGTAGCTGCTGCATTTTCCACCCTAGGCTTATACTCGAGTCATTAAGTTTTCCCAGTATATACTCACCCTCGGACGCGCCCTGGTTCTAACCCGCAGCTTTCCTTCCTAAGAATCAGCGCTTGAAGGACCTTAGATGACGTCGCGGCTTGTGAATGGTCACGTGACGCCCATGTGACCGCTCACGCGACCAATCACAAGCCGCGATGTCATCGAAGGCCCTTCAGGCGCTCATTCTTAGGAAGTAAGGCTCCCGGTTACAACCAGGGCGCGTCCGAGGGTAAGTATTTTCCTCTCCTTCAGACCCTGGGAACCATTAGAAGCCCAATGCACTGCATTGGGTTTCGTGTTTCGGCCGACCCCGACCCCAACCCCGACTTTTCTATAGGATCGGCCGATTTCACTCGACCCGACTTTTGAAAAAGTCGGGTTTCGTGAAATCCGACCCGATCCTATAAAAACAAAAGTCGCTCAACCCTACCTCCGATTTCTCTCCACTAGTATTCCGGAGGCAAAGGAAGCCAACTTTGACCTACGTTTGGTAGTTCTACTGCCTGGTGCCGGTGCTGGTGCTTCTGCTGCTGTTACCAGAGGCTCCCACATTTTTAGCGGTGATGTTATTTGCTTCTTTTACACTAGCCCATTCATTGCGCTTGTCACTTTTTTCTTTTATCATACATTTTTGACAATGCTATAATTAACTTTTGACAATCTTTTCAACCTCAATTATTCATCCTTGGCAAAAAAGGACATAAGAAATGTATGGCAGGTAAGTATATGTTCAGAAATCAAATTGTGGCAGCAAGGCCACAGTATAGATGTGGTGTGTATGATTGTCAAATTGAACAAGTAAAATAGGTATGTAAAAAGACATGCACAGTAAAATGCCTAACTTCTTACATTTTTTTCAACAAAATTGAACTTCCTTCAAAAAAAATAACAAAATAATAAGTATTTTGCAGGCACCCAACCTATTAGTGTGGTGTGCATGTATGTAAAATTTGACCAGTTAAATAGAAGCGCTACTTTTTTTTATGATAAATGCACACTTTGTGAGATAGACAGTGGCAGTTAAGTGTTTAGATTCCCGCCATCTTTCTTTGTATTTTTAAGACTATTACTGGAATCTTCTCCTCTGCTGCAGTTATTTAACATATTGCTGTATCGATTATTTGTCCATTGTTTTAAGGCTTTGTCTTTCTGTTTCTATTGCTGATATAATAATAATCTTTTATTTTTATATAGCGCTAACATATTCCGCAGCGCTTTACAGTTTGCACACATTATCATCACTGTCCCCCCTGGGGCTCACAATCTAAATTCACAATCAGTATGTCTTTGGAATCTGATCTGATCGGTAAGCTATGGCATCCTCTCTATTCTAAATCACAGTGGCTGCTTAATTCCTTCTCTAGACTTTTATACAGGCTGGCTGTGCTATACAATGTGATAGCTAGAGGACATGATTGGGGAACTCCACATGCTTGTACTTGAGGTCATATCAGCCTTCTGCGACTGATGTAATCTTCCACAATGTGAAAAATCCTAGAACATATTTTGGGGTGATTCGCGAAAGTGGAAACAGCAAATTTTCCAATGTCTCCAGGACCTGCTTATTTCATACAATTGGACTCAAATTTGATTCTCATCAAACAAATCTGATCATTTCTATTACTCACCTTCTTATAACCATCACTATTTTCTTTCTAATGCTGCTCAGCTTCTCTGCTGGTCCCTATGCTTCTGGGCACGTGAGTACTACTGCAAGCAATGACTGGCCAACATACAATTGCCTGTGACTGTAACATTTTATTGACAGGAGCCCACTTCTGTACATCCAGTCCTTGCTCAACCTTTTAAACTAGACACCTCCAGGGATACATATTGATTTGAAGGAACTGCAAGCTCAGTTGAACTTACATGAGTTTCCCACTAACCAGACCAACTCTTCCCACCAGACAAGGTGGTAATAAAGAACCCTCAACTTGTCAAAATGCTGCACAGTGTGATGAGTGGAACATAGTTCTGTTTTTTCTTTTTATGTAGAATTTTCTTATAAAAATTCTGCCTTATTTTCTGCCGTTTGCCCCTAGTCATGGGACCACCTTAACATTTCCTGTTACACACAGGCTTCTACAGATGATTTTTTTTTTTCTGCTAATAAATCATTTTTAATATATTCTGAAAAGTCTTACAAGTATCTTTGATACGCTCAAAGAGATCATCCTTTTCTTTAACCTCCAAAATTCCAGCACATCCTTGAAACTTCTCCCTTCATTATTAGCAAGACAGAGAACGAGCCTGTCCGTAAAACTAAAAAATAACAAACTTGCACCTTTTGCACCTCGGCTATTTAAACTAATGTTTGGTCTGCTGTGTCCTCTTCATACATCATTAGAATAGTGTTCTGTGCAGACACAATTATAGTGATGAATGTGGGCTCTCTGCCATATCCTGTATTTGTCTATGGAAGTATTTGCAGAACAAAGTGGTTCTTATTTAAAATGACAAATGTCTGAACACTTTGTTTTATCCTGCTACATTTGCCAACTGCAGAACAGGTGCTTGTAAGTTAGAATTTTTTTTCTATTTTTACAGATATGAAGCTTCCTTTTTTAGCTTTTCAATATATAATGTACATTAAAGTTTCAATATAGCACAAGCCTTCATTAGCAGGTCTAGGCAAAGGTTGTCACTATACAGAGTTGTGCTTTTTATTTATTTATTTTACTTACTTATATATCATCATTAATTCTGCAGCATTCTAAAGACATTATCATTAGTGATGAGCGAATATACTCGTTACTCGAGATTTCTCAAGCATGCTCTGGGGTACTCAGAGTATTTTTTAGTGCTCAGAGATTTAGTTTTTCTTGCCACAGCTGAATAATTTACATCTGTTAGCCAGCATAAGTACATGTGGGGATTCCCTAGCAACCAGGCAACCCCCACATGTACTTAATGAATGTTGAAGTACCTCAACTGCACTTTCTTCATTTATTGAGGCCCTCCAGTTGGTGCCTTCAAGGGTATATGCAGGACCCTCTTAGATTTTTTTTTCTGACTTTATACTTTGCGCAGATCCTTTATGAGTGTAGAAGTACTACAATTATACTTTAGTTTATGAGGTCCTCCAGTTGGTGCTTTCAAGGGTGTATGGATGACCCTCCTTTAAATTTTTTTCTGGCTTTGCACTGTATGCAGAGTCTTAATGAGTGTACAAGTACCACAGCTACACTTTCTTAATAATTTAATGAGGCCCACCAGTTGGTGTCTTGAAGGGTGTATGGATGGCCCTGCTTGTAAATCTTGGCAGGGTTTGCGCTGTGTGCAGAGCTTTTATGAGTGTAAGAGTACCACAACTACATATTTGAACGAGTTACTACATTTGGTGCCTTGAAGTGTGTATGGATGACCCTGCTTGTAATTTTTGGCATGCTTGGCACTTAGTGCATAGCTTTTATGTGTCTAGGAGTACCACTACATGACAATTTAACCAGAATGTGCATGATGCCCTCCTTTATGTCTATTACAGCGTCTATCAGAGTCCCTTTTCCATCTAATTTTTGGCAGTTATTGCTTCCTTTATAAATCACACTGAAATTTCCAATTTTTTAATTAAAAAATCAATTTTGGTTTACTTAAAATATTTTTTTAAATTTTGCCTTATATAAAAGTCATCATATGTGTAGGAATGTTTCTTAATATTTTTTTTTATCTGTAAATAAATTGATTTTGAATGTGTTATTGTCAGTCCTTAAAGTGGAGTAAAAGTGTGACAACATTATTCTCAGCAGTGATTTCGGAGTCAGAGATTCTTCCAGATGTTTTCCCCATGCTGTTCTCCCTCCATTAAGCACTTTTTCCATCCATTTCAATATTTTCACTGCCCCTCAGACATCCTTGGAGGGTCTACTGGAAAAAATTTGGGATTTCTCATTGACTTTCATTACTCATAACTCAACACGAGCATCCGAACATTAAGAATTGCTCGGTTCGAGTAACTAACGAGCATCTGAGCACTTTAGTGCTCACTCATTCCTAACGATGTGAATTACTGGTACGATGGACTCCTCGCCAGAGATGGACTACACCTCAACAAACCTGGGAAACACACATTCGCCAGAATACTCGCTACACTCATCAGGAGGGCGTTAAACTAGAAGAAGAGGGGACGGGAAGAAAAACATTAGACTTGAACAAAGAAGACCCAGGAAAACATACTCAGATGGGAGGTAAGAACATTTCTAAAGCAATCCACAGCGAGGAGATTGTTTTGTTCCAAAATCCTCTAAACTGCATGCTCGCAAACGCCAGAAGCCTGACAAACAAGATGGAAGAACTAGAAGCAGAAATATCTACAGGTAACTTTGACATAGTGGGAATAACCGAGACATGGTTAGATGAAAGCTATGACTTGGCAGTTAACTTACAGGGTTACAGTCTGTTTAGAAAGGATCGTAAAAATCGGAGAGGAGGAGGGGTTTGTCTCTATGTAAAGTCTTGTCTAAAGTCCACTTTAAGGGAGGATATTAGCGAAGGAAATGAGGATGTCGAGTCCATATGGGTCGAAATTCATGGAGGGAAAAATGGTAACAAAATTCTCATTGGGGTCTGTTACAAACCCCCAAATATAACAGAAACCATGGAAAGTCTACTTCTAAAGCAGATAGATGAAGCTGCAACCCATAATGAGGTCCTGGTTATGGGGGACTTTAACTACCCGGATATTAACTGGGAAACAGAAACCTGTGAAACCCATAAAGGCAACAGGTTTCTGCTAATAACCAAGAAAAATTATCTTTCACAATTGGTGCAGAATCCAACCAGAGGAGCAGCACTTTTAGACCTAATACTATCTAATAGACCTGACAGAATAACAAATCTGCAGGTGGTTGGGCATCTAGGAAATAGCGACCACAATATTGTACAGTTTCACCTGTCTTTCACTAGGGGGACTTGTCAGGGAGTCACAAAAACACTGAACTTTAGGAAGGCAAAGTTTGACCAGCTTAGAGATGCCCTTAATCTGGTAGACTGGGACAATATCCTCAGAAATAAGAATACAGATAATAAATGGGAAATGTTTAAGAACATCCTAAATAGGCAGTGTAAGCGGTTTATACCTTGTGGGAATAAAAGGACTAGAAATAGGAAAAACCCAATGTGGCTAAACAAAGAAGTAAGACAGGCAATTAACAGTAAAAAGAAAGCATTTGCAGTACTAAAGCAGGATGGCACCATTGAAGCTCTAAAAAACTATAGGGAGAAAAATACTTTATCTAAAAAACTAATTAAAGCTGCCAAAAAGGAAACAGAGAAGCACATTGCTAAGGAGAGTAAAACTAATCCCAAACTGTTCTTCAACTATATCAATAGTAAAAGAATAAAAACTGAAAATGTAGGCCCCTTAAAAAATAGTGAGGAAAGAATGGTTGTAGATGACGAGGAAAAAGCTAACATATTAAACACCTTCTTCTCCACGGTATTCACGGTGGAAAATGAAATGCTAGGTGAAATCCCAAGAAACAATGAAAACCCTATATTAAGGGTCACCAATCTAACCCAAGAAGAGGTGCGAAATCGGCTAAATAAGATTAAAATAGATAAATCTCCGGGTCCGGATGGCATACACCCACGAGTACTAAGGGAACTAAGTAATGTAATAGATAAACCATTATTTCTTATTTTTAGGGACTCTATAGCGACAGGATCTGTTCCGCAGGACTGGCGCATAGCAAATGTGGTGCCAATATTCAAAAAGGGCTCTAAAAGTGAACCTGGAAATTATAGGCCAGTAAGTCTAACCTCTATTGTTGGTAAAATATTTGAAGGGTTTCTGAGGGATGTTATTCTGGATTATCTCAATGAGAATAACTGTTTAACTCCATATCAGCATGGGTTTATGAGAAATCGCTCCTGTCAAACCAATCTAATCAGTTTTTATGAAGAGGTAAGCTATAGGCTGGACCACGGTGAGTCATTGGACGTGGTATATCTCGATTTTTCCAAAGCGTTTGATACCGTGCCGCACAAGAGGTTGGTACACAAAATGAGAATGCTTGGTCTGGGGGAAAATGTGTGTAAATGGGTTAGTAACTGGCTTAGTGATAGAAAGCAGAGGGTGGTTATAAATGGTATGGTCTCTAACTGGGTCGCTGTGACCAGTGGGGTACCGCAGGGGTCAGTATTGGGACCTGTTCTCTTCAACATATTCATTAATGATCTGGTAGAAGGTTTACACAGTAAAATATCGATATTTGCAGATGATACAAAACTATGTAAAGCAGTTAATACAAGAGAAGATAGTATTCTGCTACAGATGGATCTGGATAAGTTGGAAACTTGGGCTGAAAGGTGGCAGATGAGGTTTAACAATGATAAATGTAAGGTTATACACATGGGAGGAAGGAATCAATATCACCATTAAACACTTAATGGGAAACCACTGGGTAAATCTGACAGGGAGAAGGACTTGGGGATCCTAGTTAATGATAAACTTACCTGGAGCAGCCAGTGCCAGGCAGCAGCTGCCAAGGCAAACAGGATCATGGGGTGCATTAAAAGAGGTCTGGATACACATGATGAGAGCATTATACTGCCTCTGTACAAATCCCTAGTTAGACCGCACATGGAGTACTGTGTCCAGTTTTGGGCACCGGTGCTCATGAAGGATATAATGGAACTAGAGAGAGTACAAAGGAGGGCAACAAAATTAATAAAGGGGATGGGAGAACTACAATACCCAGATAGATTAGCGAAATTAGGATTATTTAGTCTAGAAAAAAGACGACTGAGGGGCGATCTAATAACCATGTATAAGTATATAAGGGGACAATACAAATATCTCGCTGAGGATATGTTTATACCAAGGAAGGTGACGGGCACAAGGGGGCATTCTTTGCGTCTGGAGGAGAGAAGGTTTTTCCACCAACATAGAAGAGGATTCTTTACTGTTAGGGCAGCGAGAATCTGGAATTGCTTGCCTGAGGAGGTGGTGATGGCGAACTCAGTTGAGGGGTTCAAGAGAGGCCTGGATGTCTTCCTGGAGCAGAACAATATTGTATCATACAATTATTAGGTTCAGTAGAAGGAACGTAGATCTGGGGATTTATTATGATGGAATATAGGCTGAACTGGATGGACAAATGTCTTTTTTCGGCCTTACTAACTATGTTACTATGTTACTATGTTACTATGTTACTATGATTTCGAATTAAATCAGTTGGCAGTGCATTTGATACATAGACATGACAAGTCCTCCAGAGCAAAAAAAAACAAAGATCTCATACCCTTTCTCATCTCTGGTGTATAAGGATCGTGACTTTTATAACCCACCTCAGCAATTCCTAATGGGGTGTTTGCAAACTGTTTTCAGCGACTTACGATAAATATACAGGATGTGAATGTTTGAAATCTTAACCACATGTTTTCCCATGGGTACTCTGATATTTGTTATAAATCATCCTTCTGAACAATATTATTACCTACAAATAATATGTTATGTAATCAGGTACAGAATGAACAGCTAGCATTGCTGACATATAGCACCAGTGTTAGGAAATGTATGCTAATACTGCAGAAATTATCCCTGTTCAGGCACACCTTGGTGGTTGGTATAATTACAGAATACAATACATTTTAACAACTAGGGTCCAAGATTCACCCAGCCTTGCCCAGGAGAGGCAACCTTATAATACCACCCCTCCAAAAATAAACAGGTAGAAAATAGATGGATTGCGAGATGGCATCTACTTTAGATTAATTAAATCCTTAAGGTCATCAACCCTTCATTATGTCTAATAATTTACATACAGGTCTTCTAAAAAGTCAAACATGGTGAAGGTGGAACTTACCATGGAAATTTTAATTTTGATAATAATTTTCAGTGTGTGAGAAAGTCTCAGCTTTTATTTCTATATTCACAGATTTAATCCACAGCTGTACGTTTCCATTGGGAAAATATGCAAAAACAGCACCTGTTATGCACAATTTTTAACTATTAATTTATACCAAAAATATTTTTTTTTTATTAGAAATACAGCTGTAGATATTAAAGTGATTTTCCCACTACAAGTGATGACTTATTCCTAGGCTAATAGTGCAGATCAGGCTACCATGGCACCAACTCACCTTTGCAATGAAGGAATAATAATGAATACCTGGAATCACTGGCTGTATATACGGCTGTGGTTCTGTATGGATCCGTAACATGACACTGCAATTCCTTGTACCTCAGGGATTTTTTCTCAAGGACAACCTTAGTCATATGCAGTACTACAAAGTTTTACTTCTACGAGAATATACCTTGCTATACATAAGAACTAGACATGCGCAAATCAATTTGTCCATTGGCCAGGTCAGTAGCCTTTAGATGCTGGATGGGAACTCTGTGAATCTCTAACCTTCTTCAGTTTATGATTTGCCAGGGCGGGAATTTTTATTATTTATTTATATAGCACCATTGACTCCGTGGTGCTGCACATGAGAAGGGGTTACATCAAAATACAAATATCACTTACAGTAAACTAACAATGACAGACTGATACAGAGGGGAGAAGACCCTGCCCTTGCGGGCTTACAATCTACAGGATGGTGGGGAAGGTAACAGTAGGTTGGGGGTTGCAGTAGCTCCGATGGCGTTGAGGTGGCCGTGTGGTCATTGCAGGTTGTAAGCTTTCTTGAAGAGGTGGGTTTTCAAGTTCCGTCTGAAGGATCCAAATGTGGTGTACAATCGGTCATGTTGGGGCTCAGAATTCCAGAGGATGGGGATATTCGGGAGATGTCTGTAGGTGATTGGGTGAGGAATGAATAAGTGTGGAGGAGAGAAAATAACAAACAACAAAAATACTCACCTTACGCCTAATCCACCGATGCCCATGTCCCCTGTAAAAAAGAAAATTAGTAAACAATCATGTCCCTCACCTGTCCGATGTGAAGATAATCCATACTGTGACACAACGATGTGATGATGCGGACCGCTATCCACACTAGCTGACACACTATGACAGGAGCGCAATCGCCCCTTCTGTATCTAGCGATGAGGTCCCATGAGAAAGTTCACTGGAGTTCATTGCCAATCCTTATATTTCTAAGAGATATTCACAAACTTTGCATTATTACTTTACAAAACAAACAAAATAAACAATTGTGATGAACCCCCCCCCCGCCTCCCCCCTAGAAAGTATGAACTTTTAAAAGTGAGAACCTTCAGGCGTAATGAGCTGTGAGAGGCCACATCTGCTCTTCACAAGAACAGTGGTATAACTGAGTGTGTGGGGGGTTCAAACAGCACCTAAAGATAGCAAAGTACTGGGAGGGGTGGGATCCCCTGCCACCTTGGAGAAGAGGGAGAAAAAAAGTGTGAGCTATTCCTATTGACAAAGGGTTAATTGTCCATGACTGCAGACTTAACAGGATGTAAGTCTTAGGGTACCGTCACACTGAAACGACGCTGCAGCGTTACGACAACGATGTCGATCGCTGCAGCGTCGCTGTTTGGTTGCTGGAGAGCTGTCACACAGACAGCTCTCCAGCGACCAACGATCCCGAAGTCCCCTGGTAACCAGGGTAAACATCGGGTTACTAAGCGCAGGGCCGCGCTTAGTAACCCGATGTTTACCCTGGTTACCAGCGTAAACGTAAAAAAACCAAACATTACATACTTATATTCCATGTCTGTCCTCCGGCGCTGTGCTTTCCTCTGCACTGTCAGCGCCGGTCAGCCGGAAAGCAGAGCGGTGACGTCACCGCTCTGCTTTCTGGCTGGCCGGCGCTGACACAGGATGCAGGAGGAGTGCAGAGAAGCAGAGCGCCGGGGACAGACAGCTGAAGGTAAGTATGTAATGTTTGTTTTTTTTACGTTTACGCTGGTAACCAGGGTAAACATCAGGTTACTAAGCGCGGCCCTGAGCTTAGTAACCCGATGTTTACCCTGGTTACCAGTGAAGACATCGCTGAATCGGCGTCACACACGCCGATTCAGCGATGTCAGCGGGTGATCCAGTGACAAAATAAAGTTTCAAACGATCTGCTAAGATGTACGATTCTCAGCGGGGTCCCTGATCGCAGTAGCGTGACAGACACAGCGAGATCGTAACGATATCGCTGGAACGTCATCGATCGTGCCGTCCTAGCGATCAAAGTGCCACTGTGTGATGGTACCCTTAGGCTGATGGATTTCTACATGCTCAATCCTTTTGTTTTCTATCCTTTCTATTTTGTGTCTGCTCTATCCTTTTGTTTTCAGATGAGATAAACACTAACTATTACTAGGTGTTTACAATCCCTCTGTCCATTGAAAACACATTGGGTCCAATTCATCAAGACTGGCTTTTTGCTTGCCACTGCCAGTCTCGATGAATTGTGCACTAGAGTAAAATATGTCAAATTCCTTAAGATACATGTTCCTCAATGAAATTGGACCATCTATTAGCTGCAGAATGCCACTTTTGTAGCATGAATTATTTTGTTTTTGCCAGCTGTGCTCAGCCACGTTCCCTTCCACTGAAGCTTCTCCCACTTTTCAAAAGTTTCTATGGAATCAATGTATAAAGAGATGTAAAGATGAGTAATGTAGAGTTTTTCTGCGGATAGCACGCATGGCGACAAATGATACTGAGCATGATTGCCTTCTCGTCCCTTGTGCCCTTATGCACTATTTAGAAAGATGAGGTGCAACGTCATAGCTGAAGTTTTAATCTTGCATAAAGCGATACATGGTTCATTCCTTGCCTTGGTTATTCATCTTCTATATGGTCATCATGAGAAAGTCTTTACCTCGCCTGCTACACAGCAAGATAATGTCTATATTTGGAGTTTCTAATAAGCACCATTGCAAGGAGTTTAGTGGGGTGGATAGCCATTACTTCTTCATTATTATTATGGTCTAGGGAATATATCATACTCGCATGCTAATGATGTGTTGAGCTTCACTAGCTGAGAAAAGTCCTCACTAGAGTCTAACAGAATTATACAGTCATATATTGTCATTCTTCCTTCTTCCCTGCTTACAGTATAACGGCTTGCTCACATGGCCGTTTTTTTGGTCTGAGTGCTGTCCATTAAAAAAAAATGGAATTAAAACGATTTATTTTCACTGACCGAATCTGTGTGTGAAAAAATTTGCAGAACGCCCTACTTTCTTCAGTAAATCGGCTATTCAGGTCCATGGGTGCGTGAAAAAAAGTTGATCCACAAAACAGCATCTGACTTTTATGTATAGGGCTCGCTCCCACGAGCGTAGATTCTCTCATGCGTGACAATAGTATCGATTATGATAATGACGCTCCAATCAAACACTGTTCCTATTTCGATCCGAGTGTCAAAAGAGAGAATAATAGCACACTGTCAGGAGAAGATGGGAAACAAAATGTCTCCTTCTTCTCCATTCTGTGAGTCCCCGGAAATCAGACTGCGCTCAGATGTCATCCAAGTGCAGTCCGATGGATTCCTCTCAATCATATATTTCAATGGGTGTCTGCTATCCAATTTTCAGTGCAAATCACAGCATGCAGAGATTTTATTCTTATGCCGAATCGGTAAGAGAAGACAAGCGCTGATCAATACTGCCCCATAGAATAGCTTTGGTCCTTGTTCTGTCCAATAAAACTTCAAATAGCGCTCATCCGATGGATATGCTCGGGGGCGCAAACCTGTACATTGCAAATTTGTAATATAGGAAACTGTAAATAGTCTTGCAAATGATTGACAGATTTTGCTGTAAAAAAAAACGGTCTGCTCAGCCCCGTTATTGGACAGTTTATGAAACATAAAGAGCTCAGTAGTGCCAAAGTAAAATTGCAATACAATGCTCAATAATACCATTATATAATGTCCTTATAATCTAGGTCGTAGCTAGAGTCCGATGGCCCCTAGTGTAATATTTGGACCCTGTTCCTCCCTCCCATCCTGGTATATGTTCCACACTGTATATATACATATATAATAGGAAAAATGAGTATTTGATACACTGTCGATTTTGCATGTTTTCCCACCTACAGAGAGTAAAGAGGTCTGTCATTTTTATCGTAGGTACACTTCACCTGTGGGAGACAGAATCTAAAAATAAAAAAACAGAAAATCACATTGCATGAATTTTAAATAATGAAATTGCATTTTAATGCATGAAATAAGTATTTGATCACCGACCATCAAGCAAGAATTCTGGCTCTCACAGACCTGTTAGTTTTTCTTTAAGAAGCCCCCCTACTCATTACCTGTATTAATTTATTAATTGCACCTGTTTGAACTTGTTACCTGTATAAAAGACACCTGTCCACTCAATCAATCACACTCGAACCTCTCCACAATAGGCAAAACCAAAGAGCTGTCTAAGACACCGGGGACAAAATTGTAGACCTGCATAAAAACAAGCCACCATATAGCTCCATCACCTGAAAAATAAAAAAAAGTTATACCCCTCAGAATAAAGCGATGCAAAAATAATAACTTTTTTTTAATATAAAATAGTTTTTATTGTATAAAAGCTCCAAAACCTAAAAAATTATATAAATGAGGTATCGCTGTAATCGTGCTGACCCCAAGAATAAAACTGCTTTATCAATTTTACCACACGAGAACGTGAAATTCACGAATTGCTGGATTTTGTTCATTCTGCCTCACAAAAATCAGAATAAAAAGCGATAAAAAATGTAATGTGCCTGAAAGTGGTACCAATAAAAACGTCAACTCGTCCCGCAAAAAACAAGACCACACATGACTCTGTGGATCAAAATTTGGAAAAATTATAACTCTCAAAATGTGGTGATGCAAAAACATTTTTTTGCAATAAAAACTGTATTTTAGTGTGTGACAGCTGCCAAACATAAAAACCCAATATAAATAGTAAATCAACCCCACTTGGCTGGCTTTCAACACTCTCATAAGATAAATGGAGCCGCAGTTTGCATGATCAACCACCATTCCACTCACTCAAGTCTCTTCAAAGCCCTTGTTCTTCAAATTGGTAGCGGTCCTAATGGTCCAATCCCCAGCTATCTGAAAGTGTTCCCCTATCCAGGAAAAAGGGATAACTTTCAAACTTGAGAATTCTCCTTTAATGTTGGACAGTACCCACTTATTTTTATGCAAATTATTGCTTCCCCATAGAAGTTTTAGGAGATTCTATTGATACTGTGGAAATGTACGAAGCAAGATCCACAGGACTGCTAATATAAAGAAGATGATAATGACGTTGCTCAATTGTCTTGACATTTGCCACGATTGTCCAAGCTGTTTAATAAAACACTCGTTAATTATAATCAAATAAATGATTCTCATTTAATATTGACACTGGGTTTGGCAAATATTTGTCTGTGGTTTACACACAAGTCTTTATGAGCTGATTTTTGGAAAATGTTTCTGAATGCGTAAAAATTGAGTTAATACATTATTCATCTTCTCTCATGTAGTTGATTAAAATGACAAACTATATTTCTTGTCACCCATGTCTCATTATTAAAAGCATTTCAAATGATAATAGCACCTCTGACATGCATAAAAAATTCATGCTTTACATGGCACTTAGAGAGGCTTAATTCAAGAACCGATTTTTGCTCTTTTAATGTTTTTAACCCCTTTCTGACATCGGACGTACTATCCCATCGAGGTGGGGTGGGCCCCCATGACCACGGACGGGATAGTACGTCCAGCGCGATCGGCGGCGCTCACGGGGGGAGCACGGCCGATCGCGGCCGGGTGTCAGCTGCCTATCGTCACGGACCGCCCCGGCACATTAACCCCTGGCACACTGTGATCAAAGATGATCGCGATGTGCCGGCGGTGCAGGGAAGCATCGCGCAGGGAGGGGGCTCCCTGCGGGCTTCCCTGAGCTCCCCGCAGCAACGCGATGTGATCGCTTTGCTGCGAGGGTCTTACCTCCCTTCCTGCTTGCTCCAGGCCCAGATCCAAGATGGCCGCGGATCCGGGTCCTGCAGGGAGGGAGGTGGCTTCACAGAGCCTGCTCAGAGCAGGCACTGTGAAGCAGCCTGCACTGCTATCAGATCGGTGATCTGACAGAGTGCTGTGCAAACTGTCAGATCATCGATCTGTGATGTCCCCCCTGGGACAAAGTTAAAAAAAAAAATTCCAAATGTGTAAAAAAAAATTAAAAAAAAATATTCCTAAATAATGAAAAAAAAAAATATATTATTCCCATAAATACATTTCTTTATCTAAATAAATAAAAAAATCAATAAAAGTACATATATTTAGTATCGCCGCGTCCGTAACGGCCCGACCTATAAAACTGGCCCACTAGTTAACCCCTTCAGTAAACACCGTAAGAAAAAAAAAAAAAACGAGGCAAAAAATAACGCTTTATTATCATACCGCCGAACAAAAAGTGGAATAACACGCGATCAAAAGGACAGATATAAATAACCATGGTACCGCTGAAAGCATCATCTTGTCCCGCAAAAAACGAGCCACCATACAGCATCATCAGCAAAAAAATAAAAAAGTTATAGTCCTGAGAATAAAGCGATGCCAAAATAATTATTTTTTCTATAAAATAGTTTTTATCATATAAAGGCGCCAAAACATAAAACAATGATATAAATGAGGTGTCGCTGTAATCGCACTGACCCGAAGAATAAAACTGCTTTATCAATTTTACCAAACGCAGAACGGTATAAACGCCTCCCCCAAAAGAAATTCATGAATAGCTGGTTTTTGGTCATTCTGCCTCGCAAAAATCGGAATAAAAAGCGATCAAAAAATGTCACGTGCCCGAAAATGTTACCAATAAAAATGTCAACTCGTCCCGCAAAAAACAAGACCTCACATGACTCTGTGGACCAAAATATGGAAAAATTATAGCTCTCAAAATGTGGTAACGCAAAAAATATTTTTTGCAATAAAAAGCGTCTTTCAGTGTGTGACGGCTGCCAATCATAAAAATCCACTAAAAACCCACTATAAAAGTAAATTAAATCCCCCTCCATCACCCCCTTAGTTAGGGAAAAATTAAAAAAATGTATTTATTTCCATTTTCCCATTAGGGCTAGGGTTAGGGCTAGGGTTAGGGCTAGGGTTAGGATTAGGGCTAGGGTTAGGGTTAGGGCTAGGGTTAGGGCTAGGGTTAGGGCTAGGGTTAGGGTTAGGGCTAGGGTTAGGGCTAGGGTTAGGGCTAGGGCTAGGGTTAGGGCTAGGGTTAGGGCTAGGGTTAGGGCTAGGGCTACAGTTTGGGTTGGGGCTAAAGTTACAGTAAGGGTTTAGATTACATTTACAGTTGGGAATAGGGTTGGGATTAGGGTTAGGGGTGTGTCAGGTTTAGAGGTGTGGTTAGGGTTACCGTTGGAATTAGGGTTAGGGGAGTGTTTGGATTAGGGTTTCAGTTATAATTGGGGGGTTTCCACTGTTTAGACACATCAGGGGCTCTCCAAAAGCGACATGGCGTCCGATCTCAATTCCAGCCAATTCTGCGTTGAAAAAGTAAAACAGTGCTTCTTCCCTTCCGAGCTCGCCCGTGTGCCCAAACAGGGGTTTGCCCCAACATATGGGGTATCAGCGTACTCAGGACAAATAGGACAATAACTGTTGGGGTCCAATTTCTCCTGTTACCCTTGGGAAAATACAAAACTGGGGGCTAAATATAATTTTTGTGGGAAAAAAAAGATTTTTTATTTTTACGGCTCTGCGTTATAAACTGTAGTGAAACACTTGGGGATTCAAAGTTCTCACAACACATCTAGATAAGTTCCCTGGGGGGTCTAGTTTCCAATATACTTGTGGGGGGTTTCTACTGTTTAGGTACATTAGGGGTTCTGCAAACGCAATGTGACGCCTGCAGACCATTCCATCTAAGTCTGCATTCCAAATGGCACTCCTTCCCTTCCGAGCCCTCCCATGCGCCCAAACGGTGGTTCCCCCCAACATATGGGGTATCAGTGTACTCAGGACAAATTGGACAACAACTTTTGGGGTCGAATTTCTCCTCTTACCCTCGGGAAAATACAAAACTGGGGGCTAAAAAATAATTTTCGGGGGAAAGATTTTTTTTTTAAATTTTCACGGCTCTGCGTTACAAACTGTAGTGAAACACTTGGGGGTTCAAAGCTCTCGCAACACATCTAGATGAGTTCCTTAGGGGGTCTAGTTTCCAAAATGGTGTCACTTGTGGGCGGTTTCTACTATTTAGGTACATTAGGGGCTCTGCAAATGCAATGTGACACCTGCAGACCATTCCATCTAAGTCTGAATTCCAAATGGAGCTCCTTCCCTTCCGAGCCCTCCCATGCGCCCAAACAGTGGTTCCCCCCGACATATGGGGTATCAGCGCACTCAGGACAAATTGGACAACAAATTTTGGAGTCCAATTTCTCCTGTTACCCTCGGGAAAATACAAAACTGGGGGCTAAAAAATAATTTTGGGGGGAAAGATTTTTTTTTTAATTTTCACGGCTCTGCGTTACAAACTGTAGTGAAACACTTGGGGGTTCAAAGCTCTCACAACACATCTAGATGAGTTCCTTAGGGGGTCTAGTTTCCAAAATGGTGTCACTTGTGGGGGGTTTCTACTGTTTAGGTACATTAGGGGCTCTGCAAATGCAATGTGACACCTGCAGACCATTCCATCTAAGTCTGCATTCCAAATGGAGCTCCATCCCTTCTGAGCCCTCCCATGTGCCCAAACCGTGGTTCCCCCCCACATATGGGGTATCAGCGCACTCAGGACAAATTGGACAACAAATTTTGGGGTCCAATTTCTCCTGTTACCCTCAGGAAAATACAAAACTGGGGGCTAAATAATAATTTTTGTGGGAAAAAAGTTTTGTTTTATTTTTACGGCTCTCCATTATAAACTTCTGTGAAGCCCTTGGTGGGTCAAAGCGCTCACCACACATCTAGATAAGTTCCTTAGGGGGGCTACTTTCCAAAATGGTGTCACTTGTGGGGGGTTTCTACTGTTTAGGTACATTAGGGGCTCTGCAAACGCAATGTGACACCTGCAGACCATTCCATCTAAGCCTGCACTCAAATGGCACTCCTTCCCTTCCGAGCCCTCCCATACGCCCAAACAGTGGTTCCCCCCACATATGGGGTATCAGCGCACTCACGACAAATTGGACAACAAATTTTGGGGTCCAATTTCTCCTGTTACCCTCGGCAAAATACAAAACTGGGGGCTAAAAAATAATTTTTGTGGGAAAAAATGTTTGTTTTATTTTTACGGCTCTCCATTATAAACTTCTGTGAAGCCCTTGGTGTGTCAAAGCGCTCACCACACATCTAGATAAGTTCCTTAGGGGGACTACTTTCCAAAATGGTGTCACTTGTGGGGGGTTTCTACTGTTTAGGTACATTAGGGGCTCTGCAAACGCAATGTGACTCCTGCAGACCATTCCATCTAAGTCTGCATTCAAATGGCACTCCATCCCTTCCAAGCCCTCCCATGCGCCCAAACAGTGGTTTCCCCCCACATATGGGGTATCAGCGCACTCAGGACAAATTGGACAACAAATTTTGGGGTCCTATTTCTCCTGTTACCCTCGGGAAAATACAAAACTGGGGGCTAAAAAATAATTTTTGTGGGAAAAAATTTTTGTTTTATTTTTACGGCTCTCCATTATAAACTTCTGTGAAGCCCTTGGTCGAAGCGCTCACCACACATCTAGATAAGTTCCTTAGGGGATCTACTTTCCAAAATGGTGTCACTTGTGAGGGGTTTCTACTATTTAGGTACATTAGGGGCTCTGCAAACGCAACATGGCGTCTTATCTCAATTCCTGTCAATTTTGCATTGAAAAGTCAAACGGCGCTCCTTCCTTTCCGAGCTCTCCCATCCGCCCAAACAGTGGTTTACCCCCACATATGGGGTATCAGCGTACTCAGGACAAATTGTACAACAACATTTGGGGTCCAATTTCTTCTCTTACCCTTGGAAAAATAAAAAATTGGGGGCGAAAAGATAATTTTTGTGAAAAAATATGATTTTTTATTTTTACGGTTCTGCATTATAAACTTCTGTGAAGCACTGGGGGGGTCAAAGTGCTCACCACACCTCTAGATAAGTTCCATAGGGGGTCTACTTTCCAAAATGGTGTCACTTGTGGGGGGTTTCAATGTTTAGGCACATCAGTGGCTCTCCAAACGCAACATGGCATTCCATCTCAATTCCTGTCAATTTTGCATTGAAAAGTCAAACGGCGCTCCTTCCTTTCCGAGCTCTCCCATCCGCCCAGTGGTTTACCCCCACATATGGGGTATTAGCGTACTCAGGACAAATTGTACAACAAATTTTGGGGTCCAATTTCTTCTCTTACCCTTGGAAAAATAAAAAATTGGGGGCGAAAAGATAATTTTTGTGAAAAAATATGATTTTTTATTTTTACGGTTCTGCATTATAAACTTCTGAGAAGCACTGGGTGGGTCAAAGTGCTCACCACACATCTAGATAAGTTCCTTAGGGGGTCTACTTTCCAAAATGGTGTCACTTGTGGGGGGTTTCAATGTTTAGGCACATCAGTGGCTCTCCAAACGCAACATGGCGTCACATCTCAATTCCTGTCAATTTTGCATTGAAAAGTCAAACGGCGCTCCTTCCCTTCCGAGGTATCCCATCCGCCCAAACAGTGGTTTACCCCCACATATGGGGTATCAGCGTACTCAGGACAAATTGTACAACAACATTTGGGGTCCAATTTCTTCTCTTACCCTTGGAAAAATAAAAAATTGGGGGCGAAAAGATAATTTTTGTGAAAAAATATGATTTTTTATTTTTACGGTTCTGCATTATAAACTTCTGTGAAGCACTGGGTGGGTCAAAGTGCTCACCACACATCTAGATAAGTTCCATAGGGGGTCTACTTTCCAAAATGGTGTCACTTGTGGAGGGTTTCAATGTTTAGGCACATCAGTGGCTCTCCAAACGCAACATGGCATCCCATCTCAATTCCTGTCAATTTTGCATTGAAAAGTCAAACGGCGCTCCTTCCTTTCCGAGCTCTCCCATCCGCCCAAACAGTGGTTTACCCCCACATATGGGGTATTAGCGTACTCAGGACAAATTGTACAACAACTTTTGGGGTCCAATTTCTTCTCTTACCCTTGGAAAAATAAAAAATTGGGGGCGAAAAGATAATTTTTGTGAAAAAATATGATTTTTTATTTTTACGGTTCTGCATTATAAACTTCTGTGAAGCACTGGGTGGGTCAAAGTGCTCACCACACCTCTAGATAAGTTCCTTAGGGGGTCTACTTTCCAAAATGGTGTCACTTGTGGGGGGTTTCAATGTTTAGGCACATCAGTGGCTCTCCAAACGCAACATGGCGTCCCATCTCAATTCCTGTCAATTTTGCATTGAAAAGTCAAATGGCGCTCCTTCCCTTCCGAGCTCTCCCATCCGCCCAAACAGTGGTTTACCCCACATATGGGGTATCAGCGTACTCAGGAGAAATTGTACAACAACTTTTGAGGTCCAATTTCTTCTCTTACCCTTGGAAAAATAAAAAAATTGGGGGCGAAAATATAATTTTTTATTTTTACGGTTCTGCATTATAAACTTCTGTGAAGCACTGGGTGGGTCAAAGTGCTCACCACACCTCTAGATAAGTTCCTTAGGGGGTCTACTTTCCAAAATGGTGTCACTTGTGGGGGGTTTCAATGTTTAGGCACATCAGTGGCTCTCCAAACGCAACATGGCATCCCATCTCAATTCCTGTCAATTTTGCATTGAAAAGTCAAACGGCGCTCCTTCCCTTCCGAGCTCTCCCATCCGCCCAAACAGTGGTTTATCCCCACATATGGGGTATCAGCGTACTCAGGATAAATTGTACAACAACTTTTGGCATCCAATTTCTTCTCTTACCCTTGGAAAAATAAAAAATTGGGGGCGAAAAGATAATTTTTGTGAAAAAATATGATTTTTTATTTTTACGGTTCTACTTTATAAACTTCTGTGAAGCACTTGGTGGGTCAAAGAGCTCACCACACCTCTAGATAAGTTCCTTAGGGGGTCTACTTTCCAAAATGGTGTCACTTGTGAGGGGTTTCAATGTTTAGGCACATCAGGGGCTCTCCAAACGAAACATGGCGTCCCATCTCAATTCCAGTCAATTTTGCATTGAAAAGTCAAATGGCTCTCCTTCGCTTCCGAGCTGTGCCATGCACCCAAACAGTGGTTTACCCCCACATGTTGGGTATGGTCATACTCAGGACAAATTGTACAACAATGTTTGCGGTCCATTTTCTCCTGTTACCCTTGGTAAAATAAAACAAATTGGAGCTGAATTAAATTTTTTGTGAAAAAAAGTTAAATGTTCATTTTTATTTAAACATTCAAAAAATTCCTGTGAAGCACCAGAAGGGTTAATATACTTCTTGAATGTGGTTTTGAGCACCTTGAGGGGTGTAGTTTTTAGAATGGTGTCACACTTGGGTATTTTCTATCATATAGACCCCTCAAAATGACTTCAAATGAAATGTGGTCCCAAAAAAAAACTGGTGTTGTAGAAATGAGAAATTGCTGGTCAATTTTTCACCGTTATAAAGGCCCCGTCACACATAGCGACGCTTAAGCGATCCCGACAATGATACGACCTGTCAGGGATCGTTGCTGCGTCGCTATGTGGTCGCTGGTGAGATGTCACACAGTGCGATCTCCCCAAAGACGCAGCAGCGATGCGGCGACCTGTAGCGACCTGTACAACGATGCTATTTCATGACGATTCAATGGGACGTCCTGTCAACGAGGTCGTTGGTAAGGTGTCAAACACAGCGATGTGTGCTACCCAGCGGGACCTCAACGATCAAAAAACGGTCCAGGCCATTCCGACACGACCAGCGATCTCACAGCAGGAGCCTGGTCGCTGCTACGTTTCACACATAGCGAGATCGCTACTGAGGTCGCTGTTGCGTCACAAAACTTGTGACTCAGCAGCGATCTCGCTAGCGATCTCGCTGTGTGTGACGGGGGCCACAGAAATGTTACTTATTAAGTATTTTCTGTGACATATCTCTGTGATTTAATTGCATAAAAATTCAAAGTTGGAAAATTGCAACATTTTCATAATTTTTGCCAAATTTCCGTTTTTTTCACAAATAAACGCAAGTACTATCAAAGAATTTTTACGATTATCATGAAGTACAATATGTCTCGAGAAAACAATGTCAGATTCACTGGGATCCGTTGAAGCGTTCCAGAGTTATAACCTCATAAAGGGACAGTGGTCAGAACTGTAAAAATTGGCCCGGTCATTAACGTGCAAACCAGCCTTGGGGGTAAAGGGGTTAAAATTTCTATCTGATTTTGCTAAAAAAATAAATAAATAAAGAGCCTGTTATTTTTTTCATGGTCTTGTCATGCAAAACATTTTTTTACAGAAACACCATGACAGTTTTTGTTGCAGTATTTTTAAGCCAAAGTCAAAAGTGGATCCAATGGGAAATAATGATTGAATTATGCTTCCTCCTCAATCAACTCCTGACTTTGGTTGAAAGCATTACATAAAAAATTGCAGTCTCATTTCTCAAAAAAAAACTGCGTAAGAAAGCACCTTAATTGATCTACAACTTTACAACTGACCCTAAGACTGATGCAGATGACTGTATTTTTGGTACAATGGTGATCCGACAAAACATCAGATCACACTCAGACCAATGTTATTCTATGGGGCCGTGCACATGTCCGATATTTTCATTGGACTGAGTCTGACTGAGGAAAAAATTGTTGCAATTTATCTATGTGAGTCAATAAGTCAGTGAAAAAAACAGGAACACAATCAAATGATATTTGAGTGTGGTCGAATTTTCATGACCTGACAGAACGGAAAAGATGGAACATTTTTTTACTATCTTCTCTACACCTAAGAAAATTGGATCACACTCTGATGACACTCTGATAACACTCTACTGACACTCTGCTGATCAAAATCAAATCACCTATGCAAGTCTATGAGTCATTTGAAACTTTGGACAGCACACTGATGATATCCTAGTTAAATGGAATCTGTCAACCCAAAAATTGTATATGAGCTAAGGCCTCCAGCATCAGGGGCTTATCTACAGCATTCTGTAATGCTGTAGATAAGTCCCCGATGTAACCTAAAAGGTAAGAAAAACAAGTTATATTATACTCACCCGGGGCGGTCCTGGGGCGGTCCTGCTGCGGTCCAGTCCACTGGGCGTTGCTGTCCAGTCCAGAGCCTCCCATCTTCATGCAATGACGTCCTCTTCTTGTCTTCCTGCCGTGGCTCCTGCGCAGGGGTACTTTGTCTGCCGTGTTGAGGGCAGAGCAAAGTACTGCAGTGTGCAGGCATTGGGAAAGGTCAGAGAGGCCCAGTGCTTGCGCACTGCAGTACATTGCAGACAAAGTACGCCTGCGCAGGAGCTGCAGCTGAAGACAATAAGAGGACATTATCGTATGAAGCTAGGAGGCCCCGGACCGCAGCAGTTTTTACATCGTGGACTTATCTACAGCATTACAGAATTACAGAATTACAGAATGCTGTAGATAAGCCCCTAATGCCGGGGACCTTAGCTCATATACGGTTTTTTGGGGTGACAGATTCCCTTTAAATGCAGCATTGATGACTTTAATTTTCATTTTCTTTTAACAGCTTCTCAAAAAATCAAGGAAAGCTAACTTTTTTTTTTACAAATACATTAGAAAACCATAATAAACTATTGAGATTTTAAGTAATAAACACCTACAGCACATAATTTTTATATGAAGACATAATCCGCATTCACTGTGAACTGTAAAATGCTGATAATTTCAACATTAATTAATCTATACATGGTAAGTTTCTCAAGGTTCAAGAAATTCATGGACGCAACAAAAAAATTTTATGAACATGTCAAAAGAGTACCTTTTTTACACACTGTACTGGAATTTCTGGACAGTTTGAAACTCTGGTTGCATTGTAGTGCTTTCCATTATTTATTCACTATTTGACAGAAGAAGATAGAAAACCTACTTGTTATTTTTTTTTTTTACAAACTAGAAAAACAAATAAACCAATGATGGCAAAAAAAAATTGACATAGCAATGAATGTCAGGTCATTTCTCACCTACGCAAACAAAAAAAGAAAAAACAAAAAAGATGTATGAAACTTCCCTAAATTAAAGACATTCTTGGTGGATTTCATAAAGAATGAAGAATTAAAACTTGGCAAGTTTACTCTTTAACCCCTTCACTCCCAAGCCTGTTTTCACCTTCCTGACCTGGTGTGACGGAGATACCGCGACAGAGAGGGGCCAAAAGATCGTAGCGTCTGGCTTCACAAACTCCTGCACTGGTTTGAAGTACTTCACCATCTTATTAAACAGTGCAGATTTTTTCCTTTCTGGCAGAGGAAAGGTTAATTTGTTCCTTTAAAGTTCTTGGAACTTTTCGACCTGGATTGTCTCAGCTGTTCAGTGTTGGACACTTCCCTCTGCTCTATATGCTCACCTCTGAAACTTGGGAATTGCCAGTGTTAGTTTTTACCGCCTGGTTTGGAGTTGGAGGTTTAGTTTGTGGTTGGAGTTGAAGTTTGGAGATTTGGTCAGGAGACTGCTGATTGGAGTTTTGTTTGTGTGCACATCCTCACCCTCTCCTATTTGGTTTCTCCTTCCTTTAAAGGGAACCTGTCACCCCGAAAATCGCGGGTGAGGTAATCCCACCGGCATCAGGGGCTTATCTACAGCATTCTGTAATGCTGTAGATAAGCCCCCGATGTTACCTGAAAAAGGAGAAAAAGACGTTAGATTATACTCACCCAGGGGCGGTCCCGCTGCTGGTCAGGTCGGATGGGCGTCTACGGTCCGCTGCGGCGCCTCCCATCTTCTTTCCATGACGTCCTCTTCTGATCTTCAGCCACGGCTCCGGCGCAGGCGTACTTTGCTCTGCCCTCTTGAGGGCAGAGGATAGTACTGCAGTGCACAGGCGCCGGAAAGGTCAGAGGCCCGGCGCCTGCGCACTGCAGTACTTTGTCTGCCCTCAAGAGGGCAGAGCAAAGTATGCCTGCGCCGGAGCCGTGGCTGAAGGTCAGAAGAGGACGTCATGGAAAGAAGATGGGAGGCGCCGCAGCGGACCGGAGACGCCCATCCAACCTGACCAGCAGCGGGACCGCCCCTGGGTGAGTATAATCTAACGTCTTTTTCTCCTTTTTCAGGTAACATCGGGGGCTTATCTACAGCATTACAGAATGCTGCAGATAAGCCCCTGATGCCGGTGGGATTACCTCACCCGCGATTTTCGGGGTGACAGGTTCCCTTTAACTCTCCTGTGTACCACTCTGTTATCTGGTGAGTATATTTTGTATGATTGTTATTTTCATTTATCCCTGTCCATCGTCCCTTGTTTGTCTGGTTTGTGTAATCCTAAACACTTCACCTTCCCACCTCCCTGGGTGGGGGAGGGGACAGATCAAAGTTGATATAGGAGCATAGCATGGCAAGTAAACTCAGCGTGTCCATCTATTGGAGTCATTCGGGGAACAGGGTTAGACTAGGATGCCCCTAGTTCTATGGCCTGGTTATCATCCACAGTCCCAAGACACCAATTCTGACCAGTGTCACATTGTGAGATAATAATTCTGGATCGCTTCAACATGATTCTGTTTTTTCAGGACACATTGTAATCTGTGCTAGTGGTGCATTTATGGCAATTTTTTGTGTTTATTTGTGAAAATATAGGAATTTGGATAAAAATTTAGCAATTTTCAAACCATAAATTTTATACCCTTAAGCCAGATAGTTATATCACACAAAATAGTTAATAAATAACATTTACCAAATGTCTACTTTATATCAGCGTCATTTTTTAAACTTAATTTTGTTTTTGCTAGGTAGTTATAAGGTTTATAAGTTTATCAGCAATTTTCAATTAAATTTACAAAAAACATTTTTTGGTGAGTATCACATCACATTTGAAGTGACATTCTAAAAACTTCACCCTTCAAACTGCTCAAAATCACATCAAAAAAGTTTACTAACCCTTCAGGTGCTTCACAAGAACTAAAACAATGCGGAAGGAAAAAGTTAGAATTTTACCTTTTCTCCTCACAAAAATTTTACTTTAGCCCCATATTTTGCATTTTTACAAGGGCAACAGGAGAAAATGCCCCATACAATTAATTGTGCAATTTCTCCAGAGTACACCGATACTCCATATATGGTGTAAAACTACTGTTTGAGTGCATGGCAGGGCTCAGAATGGATGGAGCGCCATTTGTATTTTGGAGTGCAATATTGTATGGAATAGATTGCAGATGCTATGGCGGTTTTGCAAAGCCTCTTATGTGCTTAAACAGTGGAAAACCCCTGACAAGTGACCCCATTTTGAAAACTAGACTGCTCAAGGAATTTATCCAGATATGTTGTGAGCACTTTGAACCCCCCAAGTGCTTCAAATAATTTTATGACATTGAGTCATGAAAATAAAAAATCATATTTTTCCCACAAAAGTGTTTGTTTAGCCCCAGATTTTTTATTTCCACAAGGGTAACAGGAGAAATTGCACCATACAATTTGTTGTGCAATTTCTCCTGAGTACACTGATTCCCAATATGTAGTGGAAAACTACTGTATTGGTGCACAGCAGTGCTATGAAGGAATGGAACCCCATTTGATTTTTTGAGTGCATTTGCTGGAATTGTTAGCGGAAGACATGTCACATTTGGAGAGACCCTGATGTACCTAAACAGTTAAAACCCCTAAAATTACCCCATTATGGAAACTGGACTCCTCAAGGAAAGTATCTAGATGTTTGGTGAGAACCTTCAAACCACAGGTGCTTCACAGAATTTTATAACACTGAATTGTAAAAATGGAAAAATTTTATTTTTCCCATAAAAAGTTGGTTTTAGCCCTATTTTTTTCATATTCACAAGGATAGCAGGAGAAGATGAACCCCAAAATTTGTTGTGCAATATCTCCTGAGTATGCTGATACCTAATATGTGGTGGGGAACTATTATTTGGAAACACTGTCGAGCTCTAAATAGAAGGAGTGATGTTTTGGAATGCAGACTCTAATTAAATTGTCTGTGGACGTCATATCGCATAGATATACCCTAATGTGTCTAAACAGTAGAACCTCCACCACAAATGACTCTATTTTGGAAATGGTTTAGATGATTGGTGTGGTGGCATATATAAGTTGTGCAAAATACATCAGGTTGGCATATGTGAGATGTGTAGAATGCATCAGGTTGGCATATGTGAGTTGTGTAGCGTGAATCAGGCTGGCATATGTAAGTTGCGTAGATTGCGTCAAGTCGTGAAATAAATTAGAGTAGGTCATAAATAAATGTAGTAGTCTATGGTACAGTGATAGACTTTAAAACATTCTTTTATACACAGGTCACATTTGCTGGGGCAGTTGTCGTATTGCCAAGTGATGTTCTTTCTTATCCTTCTACTGTAACATACTTGGCACTTTTTTGCGACCTTCCTTTTTTTGCAGTTTGAGGGACCTCATCTAGGAAATGTTACTGTGGTACTATACAAGCAATCTCAGTTCCAGAAGTAAAAGGGCCAGCTTCTTCCTGACTTCCAAATATTAGGACCTTGATGACTACCTCCTGGAACTGAATGAATGTGCCTGCCTAGCCTGCACTTTGTGATAGCAAGTAAGTATTGTACAATGATGACATCTGTACAATGTACTGTACTTTGCCTCATTTTTCAAGCAGAAAATTGAAATAATCAGAGACAGTTTTGATCAACAACCCCCAGAGTCCTTTCTCCTAACTGCCCAGCCCTCCTCCTCCAAAACCAACTTCTCCACCATTACAGAAGTTCGACTCTCCACTCTACTCTCAAGATTGCATCTCACCACCTGTGCACTTGACCCGATCCCTTCCTACTTCATCCCAAACCTCAACACTGTCTTCATCCCAACTCTAACCCATCTCTTCAACCTATGATTAACAACTGGTGTTTTCCCCTCAAACTTTAAACATGCCTCAATCACACCTATCCTCAAAAAGCCCTCTCTTGACCCATCCTCTGTATCTAGCTATCGCCCTATATCACTTCTCCCTCATGCCTCAAAACTACTGGAACAACACGTCCATCTTGAACTATCCTCCTATCTATCTTCCTGCTCCCTCTTCGACTACTTACAATCAGGCTTCCGGTCACACCACTCCACTGAAACTGCCCTAACTAAGGTCATCAATGACCTATTAACCACCAAGAGCAAGCGACACTACTCTATCCTCTTCCTCCTAGACCTGTCCTCTGCCTTTGACACAGTGGACCATTCCTTATTACTTCAGACCCTCTCATCGCTTGGCATCACAGACTTCGCCCTATCCTGGATCTCGTCATACCTAACAGACCAGACGTTCAGCGTCTCCCACTCACACACCACCTCCTCACCTCGAACCCTATCTGTCGGAGTCCCGCAAGGTTCTGTTCTAGGGACCCTGCTTTTCTCCATTTACACTTTTGGCCTGGGACAGCTCATAGAATCCCACAGTTTTCAGTATCATCTCTATGCTGACGAGCGACACACAGATCTACAACTCTGGACCAGATATCACCACCCTACTAACCAGAATCCCTCAATGCTTATCCGCTATTTCATCTTTCTTCTACGCTAGATTTCTAAAACTTAACATGGAGAAAACAGAATTCATTGTCTTTCCCCCATCTCACGCGACCCATCCAACGAACCTATCTATTACAGTAAACGGCTGCCCACTCTCCCCAGTCCCACAAGCTCGCTGTCTCGGTGTAATCCTTGACACTGATCTCTCCTTCAAACCGCATAGCCAAGTCCTTTCCACTTCCTGCCACCTTCAACTCAAAAATATTTCACGGATCCCTACATTCCTAAACCAAGAATCTGCAAAAACCCTAATCCATGCCCTCATCATCTCCCACCTCGACTACTGTAACCTCCTGCTCTGTGGCCTCCCCTCTAACACTCTCGCACCCCTCCAATCTATTCTAAACTCTGCTGCCTGACTAATCCACCTGTCCCCCCGCTATTCCCCGGCCTCTCCCCTCTGTCAATTCGTTTACTGGCTCCCCATTAACCAGAGACTCCAGTACAAAAGCCTAACCATGACATACAAAGTCATCCACAACCTGTCTCCTCCATACATCTGTGACCTCGTCTCCCGGTACTTTCCTGCACGCAACCTCCGATCCTTACAAGATCTCCTTCTCTACTCCCCTCTTATCTCCTCTTCCCACAATTGCATACAAGATTTCTCTCGCGCATCACCCCTACTCTGGAACTCTCTACCACTAGAGTTGAGCGACCTTGACCTTTTTAGAGTCGAGCCGGGTTTCGCGAAACCCGACTATCTCAAAAGTCGGGTCGAGTGAAATCGGCCGATTATGACGTAAAGTCGGGATCGACCGAAACACGAAACCCAATGCAAGTCAATGGGGCAGCATAGTCGGCAGTGAGTGGGGGCCAGGAAAACACCTAGAGTGCCCATTTTAATGTCAAAACCATCCATTCTTCTTAATGAAGCTTGTCAAGCGTAATTTACCTTATAATAATTGGAAGGCATTTGAAATTGGGGGTCATTTGGCTAAAGTTGTGGTGGGTAGGGCTGGATCAAGTAATTAGTGGGCCCAGGAAATCTGGACCACGTCACGGCAGTGGAGCAGGGAGAGGTAAGTATTTCAACTTTGCAAGTGCTGTGAACCTGAGCAAGCAGGGGGGGCCCACTCGTTGGCATTGGCACTGGCACAGGGCCCCTCAAAGTACAGCGGTGTGTTTGCATGGCGGGGGCGCCTCCCACCGGCAGCAACACTTTTGCGTACTATGAGAGGCCCTGTGCCAGTGACGTCGCCAACTAGTATTCCTCCCCCCACCTGATGAAGGAACCTGCACTTTCATCTGCACCTTCCTCTTTGTCCCCGTGTAAGGTGGTATGGTATGCGGGAAGAGCAACCTGACTTTCAGCAGGGTCACAATGTTTTTGTGTAGCGGGTCAATGTACCAGCAGACTCATCTATCACTGGCTGGGCAATGGGCAGGATGAGGAGGAAACACAGATATAGGCCCAAATAATAAAGTGGGCTAAATGCAGTTCAAAATTGGTAACACAGGAATAACCAGGGGGCATTGCAGTGGAGGACAACTGGAATGAGAGGCTGACACAGAGAGTAGGCCCAAATCAGTAAGTAGTCGAAATGCAGTTCAAAATTGGCAACCGTAGTAAACAGGCGGCACAGCTTTGTTCACTGGAAGAGAACAGCAAGGAGTGGCAGACACCAATAGTAGGCCCCAACCCAACTAGTAGGCCAAATGCAGTCTAACATTAACAACTACTTATAGAGCGCCTGAAAACGGAATTTCAGGACAGGAAAACAGGAGAACAGCAAGGAGCGGCAGACACTGTTAGTAGGCCCCAAACCAACTAGTACGCCAAATGCAGTTGTTCCATTTAACCACAATTTAACGAGAGCCTGAAGATAGAAGCTCAGGAAAGGCAACCTGGAGAACACCTTGGAGTGGAACACACCATCTCTCTCCACCCCATACCCATTTTGTAGGCCTAATGCTGTGTAGTTTTCTACAACTACTAAACGAGAGTCGGAAGACCGAAGCAATGGCAAGGCAACCTGGGGAACACCTTGGAGTGTAACACACCATCTCTCTCCACCCGATACCCATTTTGTAGGCCTAATGCAGTGTAGTTTTCTACAACTACTAAATGAGAGTCGGAAGATCGAAGCAATGGCGAGGAAACCTGGAGAACACCTTGGAGTGTAACACACCATCTCTCTCCACCCCATACCCATTTTGTAGGCCTAATGCTGTGTAGTTTTCTACAACTACTAAACGAGAGTCGGAAGACCGAAGCAATGGCAAGGCAACCTGGGGAACACCTTGGAGTGTAACACACCATCTCTCTCCACCCGATACCCATTTTGTAGGCCTAATGCAGTGTAGTTTTCTACAACTACTAAACGAGAGTCGGAAGATCGAAGCAATGGCGAGGAAACCTGGAGAACACCTTGGAGTGTAACACACCATCTCTCTCCACCCGATACCCATTTTGTAGGCCTAATGCAGTGTAGTTTTCTACAACTACTAAACGAGAGTCGGAAGACCGAAGCAATGGCAAGGCAACCTGGGGAACACCTTGGACTGTAACACACCATCTCTCCCCACCCCATACCCATTTTGTAGGCCTAATGCAGTGTAGTTTTCTACAACTACTAAACGAGAGTCGGAAGACCGAAGCAATGGCAAGGCAACCTGGGGAACACCTTGGAGTGTAACACACCATCTCTCTCCACCCGATACCCATTTTGTAGGCCTAATGCAGTGTAGTTTTCTACAACTACTAAACGAGAGTCGGAAGACCGAAGCAATGGCAAGGCAACCTGGGGAACACCTTGGAGTGTAACACACCATCTCTCTCCACCCGATACCCATTTTGTAGGCCTAATGCAGTGTAGTTTTCTAAAACTACTAAACAAGAGTCGGAAGATCGAAGCAATGGCGAGGAAACCTGGAGAACACCTTGGAGTGTAACACACCAACTCTCTCCACCCCATACCCATTTTGTAGGCCTAATGCTGTGTAGTTTTCTACAACTACTAAACGAGAGTCGGAAGACCGAAACAATGGTAAGGCAACCTGGGGAACACCTTGGAGTGTAACACACCATCTCTCTCCACCCGATACCCATTTTGTAGGCCTAATGCAGTGTAGTTTTCTACAACTACTAAACGAGAGTCGGAAGACCGAAGCAATGGCAAGGCAACCTGGGGAACACCTTGGAGTGTAACACACCATCTCTCTCCACCCGATACCCATTTTGTAGGCCTAATGCAGTGTAGTTTTCTACAACTACTAAACGAGAGTCGGAAGATCGTAGCAATAGCGAGGAAACCTGGAGAACACCTTGGAGTGTAACACACCATCTCTCTCCACCCCACACCCATTTTGTAGGCCTAATGCTGTGTAGTTTTCTACAACTACTAAACGAGAGTCGGAAGACCGAAGCAATGGTAAGGCAACCTGGGGAACACCTTGGAGTGTAACATACCATCTCTCTCCACCCGATACCCATTTTGTAGGCCTAATGCAGTGAAGTTTTCTACAACTACTAAACGAGAGTCGGAAGACCGAAGCAATGGCAAGGCAACCTGGGGAACACCTTGGAGTGTAACACACCATCTCTCTCCACCCGATACCCATTTTGTAGGCCTAATGCAGTGTAGTTTTCTACAACTACTAAACGAGAGTCGGAAGACCGAAGCAATGGCAAGGCAACCTGGGAAACACCTTGGAGTGTAACACACCATCTCTCTCCACCCGATACCCATTTTGTAGGCCTAATGCAGTGTAGTTTTCTACAACTACTAAACGAGAGTCGGAAGACCGAAGCAATGGCAAGGCAACCTGGGGAACACCTTGGAGTGTAACACACCATCTCTCTCCATCCGATACCCATTTTGTAGGCCTAATGCAGTGTAGTTTTCTGCAACTACTAAACGAGAGTCGGAAGATCGAAGCAATGGCGAGGAAACCTGGAGAACACCTTGGAGTGTAACACACCATCTCTCTCCACCCCATACCCATTTTGTAGGCCTAATGCTGTGTAGTTTTCTACAACTACTAAACGAGAGTCGGAAGACCGAAGCAATGGTAAGGCAACCTGGGGAACACCTTGGAGTGTAACACACCATCTCTCTCCACCCGATACCCATTTTGTAGGCCTAATGCAGTGTAGTTTTCTACAACTACTAAACGAGAGTTGGAAGACCGAAGCAATGGCAAGGCAACCTGGGGAACACCTTGGAGTGTAACACACCATCTCTCTCCACCCGATACCCATTTTGTAGGCCTAATGCAGTGTAGTTTTCTACAACTACTAAACAAGAGTCGGAAGATCGAAGCAATGGCGAGGAAACCTGGAGAACACCTTGGAGTGTAACACACCAACTCTCTCCACCCCATACCCATTTTGTAGGCCTAATGCTGTGTAGTTTTCTACAACTACTAAACGAGAGTCGGAAGACCGAAACAATGGTAAGGCAACCTGGGGAACACCTTGGAGTGTAACACACCATCTCTCTCCACCCGATACCCATTTTGTAGGCCTAATGCAGTGTAGTTTTCTACAACTACTAAACGAGAGTCGGAAGACCGAAGCAATGGCAAGGCAACCTGGGGAACACCTTGGAGTGTAACACACCATCTCTCTCCACCCGATACCCATTTTGTAGGCCTAATGCAGTGTAGTTTTCTACAACTACTAAACGAGAGTCGGAAGATCGAAGCAATAGCGAGGAAACCTGGAGAACACCTTGGAGTGTAACACACCATCTCTCTCCACCCCATACCCATTTTGTAGGCCTAATGCTGTGTAGTTTTCTACAACTACTAAACGAGAGTCGGAAGACCGAAGCAATGGTAAGGCAACCTGGGGAACACCTTGGAGTGTAACATACCATCTCTCTCCACCCGATACCCATTTTGTAGGCCTAATGCAGTGAAGTTTTCTACAACTACTAAACGAGAGTCGGAAGACCGAAGCAATGGCAAGGCAACCTGGGGAACACCTTGGAGTGTAACACACCATCTCTCTCCACCCGATACCCATTTTGTAGGCCTAATGCAGTGTAGTTTTCTACAACTACTAAACGAGAGTCGGAAGACCGAAGCAATGGCAAGGCAACCTGGGGAACACCTTGGAGTGTAACACACCATCTCTCTCCACCCGATACCCATTTTGTAGGCCTAATGCAGTGTAGTTTTCTGCAACTACTAAACGAGAGTCGGAAGACCGAAGCAATGGCGAGGAAACCTGGAGAACACCTTGGAGTGTAACACACCATCTCTCTGCACCCCATACCCATTTTGTAGGCCTAATGCAGTGTAGTTTTCTACAACTACTAAACGAGAGTCGGAAGATCGAAGCAATGGCGAGGAAACCTGGAGAACACCTTGGAGTGTAACACACCATCTCTCTGCACCCCATACCCATTTTGTAGGCCTAATGCTGTGTAGTTTTCTACAACTACTAAACGAGAGTCGGAAGACCGAAGCAATGGCAAGGCAACCTGGGGAACACCTTGGAGTGTAACACACCATCTCTCTCCACCCGATACCCATTTTGTAGGCCTAATGCAGTGTAGTTTTCTACAACTACTAAACGAGAGTCGGAAGACCGAAGCAATGGCAAGGCAACCTGGGGAACACCTTGGAGTGTAACACACCATCTCTCTCCACCCGATACCCATTTTGTAGGCCTAATGCAGTGTAGTTTTCTACAACTACTAAACGAGAGTCGGAAGACCGAAGCAATGGCAAGGCAACCTGGGGAACACCTTGGAGTGTAACACACCATCTCTCTCCACCCGATACCCATTTTGTAGGCCTAATGCAGTGTAGTTTTCTACAACTACTAAACGAGAGTCGGAAGACCGAAGCAATGGCAAGGCAACCTGGGGAACACCTTGGAGTGTAACACACCATCTCTCTCCACCCGATACCCATTTTGTAGGCCTAATGCAGTGTAGTTTTCTACAACTACTAAATGAGAGTCGGAAGATCGAAGCAATGGCGAGGAAACCTGGAGAACACCTTGGAGTGTAACACACCATCTCTCTCCACCCCATACCCATTTTGTAGGCCTAATGCTGTGTAGTTTTCTACAACTACTAAACGAGAGTCGGAAGACCGAAGCAATGGTAAGGCAACCTGGGGAACACCTTGGAGTGTAACACACCATCTCTCTCCACCCGATACCCATTTTGTAGGCCTAATGCAGTGTAGTTTTCTACAACTACTAAACGAGAGTCGGAAGACCGAAGCAATGGCAAGGCAACCTGGGGAACACCTTGGAGTGTAACACACCATCTCTCTCCACCCGATACCCATTTTGTAGACCTAATGCAGTGTAGTTTTCTACAACTACTAAACGAGAGTCGGAAGATCGAAGCAATGGTGAGGAAACCTGGAGAACACCTTGGAGTGTAACACACCATCTCTCTCCACCCCATACCCATTTTGTAGGCCTAATGCTGTGTAGTTTTCTACAACTACTAAACGAGAGTCGGAAGACCGAAGCAATGGCAAGGCAACCTGGGGAACACCTTGGAGTGTAACACACCATCTCTCTCCACCCGATACCCATTTTGTAGGCCTAATGCAGTGCAGTTTTCTACAACTACTAAATGAGAGTCGGAAGATCGAAGCAATGGCGAGGAAACCTGGAGAACACCTTGGAGTGTAACACACCATCTCTCTCCACCCCATACCCATTTTGTAGGCCTAATGCTGTGTAGTTTTCTACAACTACTAAACGAGAGTCGGAAGACCGAAGCAATGGTAAGGCAACCTGGGGAACACCTTGGAGTGTAACACACCATCTCTCTCCACCCGATACCCATTTTGTAGGCCTAATGCAGTGTAGTTTTCTACAACTACTAAATGAGAGTCGGAAGACCGAAGCAATGGCAAGGCAACCTGGGGAACACCTTGGAGTGTAACACACCATCTCTCTCCACCCGATACCCATTTTGTAGGCCTAATGCAGTGTAGTTTTCTACAACTACTAAACGAGAGTCGGAAGATCGAAGCAATGACGAGGAAACCTGGAGAACACCTTGGAGTGTAACACACCATCTCTCTCCACCCGATACCCATTTTGTAGGCCTAATGCTGTGTAGTTTTCTACAACTACTAAACAAGAGTCGGAAGACCGAAGCAATGGCAAGGCAACCTGGGGAACACCTTGGAGTGTAACACACCATCTCTCTCCACCCGATACCCATTTTGTAGGCCTAATGCAGTGTAGTTTTCTACAACTACTAAACGAGAGTCGGAAGACCGAAGCAATGGCAAGGCAACCTGGGGAACACCTTGGAGTGTAACACACCATCTCTCTCCACCCGATACACATTTTGTAGGCCTAATGCAGTGTAGTTTTCTACAACTACTAAACGAGAGTCGGAAGATCGAAGCAATGGCGAGGAAACCTGGAGAACACCTTGGAGTGTAACACACCATCTCTCTCCACCCCATACCCATTTTGTAGGCCTAATACTGTGTAGTTTTCTACAACTACTAAACGAGAGTCGGAAGACCGAAGCAATGGCAAGGCAACCTGGGGAACACCTTGGAGTGTAACACACCATCTCTCTCCACCCGATACCCATTTTGTAGGCCTAATGCAGTGTAGTTTTCTACAACTACTAAACGAGAGTCGGAAGACCGAAGCAATGGCAAGGCAACCTGGGGAACACCTTGAAGTATAACACACCATCTCTCTCCACCCGATACCCATTTTGTAGGCCTAATGCAGTGTAGTTTTCTACAACTACTAAACGAGAGTCGGAAGACCGAAGCAATGGCAAGGCAACCTGGGGAACACCTTGGAGTGTAACACACCATCTCTCTCCACCCGATACCCATTTTGTAGGCCTAATGCAGTGTAGTTTTCTACAACTACTAAACGAGAGTCGGAAGACCGAAGCAATGGCAAGGCAACCTGGGGAACACCTTGGAGTGTAACACACCATCTCTCTCCAGCCGATACCCATTTAGTAGGCCTAATGCAGTGTAGTTTTCTACAACTACTAAACGAGAGTCGGAAGATCGAAGCAATGGTGAGGAAACCTGGAGAACACCTTGGAGTGTAACACACCATCTCTCTCCACCCCATACCCATTTTGTAGGCCTAATGCTGTGTAGTTTTCTACAACTACTAAACGAGAGTCGGAAGACCGAAGCAATGGCAAGGCAACCTGGGGAACACCTTGGAGTGTAACACACCATCTCTCTCCACCCGATACCCATTTTGTAGGCCTAATGCAGTGTAGTTTTCTACAACTACTAAACGAGAGTCGGAAGACCGAAGCAATGGCAAGGCAACCTGGGGAACACCTTGGAGTGTAACACACCATCTCTCTCCACCCGATACCCATTTTGTAGGCCTAATGCAGTGTATTTTTCTACAACTACTAAACGAGAGTCGGAAGATCGAAGCAATGGCGAGGAAACCTGGAGAACACCTTGGAGTGTAACACACCATCTCTCTCCACCCCATACCCATTTTGTAGGCCTAATGCTGTGTAGTTTTCTACAACTACTAAACGAGAGTCGGAAGACCGAAGCAATGGCAAGGCAACCTGGGGAACACCTTGGAGTGTAACACACCATCTCTCTCCA
Organism: Ranitomeya imitator; assembly: GCF_032444005.1. Lineage (NCBI taxonomy): Eukaryota > Metazoa > Chordata > Amphibia > Anura > Dendrobatidae > Ranitomeya > Ranitomeya imitator. The sequence continues at coordinate 733,232,962 of NC_091284.1, read as the reverse complement.
CCCGATACCCATTTTGTAGGCCTAATGCAGTGTAGTTTTCTACAACTACTAAACGAGAGTCGGAATATCGAAGCAATGGCGAGGAAACCTGGAGAACACCTTGGAGTGTAACACACCATCTCTCTCCACCCCATACCCATTTTGTAGGCCTAATGCTGTGTAGTTTTCTACAACTACTTAACGAGAGTCTGAAGACCGAAGCAATGGTAAGGCAACCTGGGGAACACCTTGGAGTGTAACACACCATCTCTTTCCACCCGATACCCATTTTGTAGGCCTAATGCAGTGTAGTTTTCTACAACTACTAAATGAGAGTCGGAAGACCGAAGCAATGGCAAGGCAACCTGGGGAACACCTTGGAGTGTAACACACCATCTCTCTCCACCCGATACCCATTTTGTAGGCCTAATGCAGTGTAGTTTTCTACAACTACTAAACGAGAGTCGGAAGACCGAAGCAATGGCAAGGCAACCTGGGGAACACCTTGGAGTGTAACACACCATCTCTCTCCACCCGATACCCATTTTGTAGGCCTAATGCAGTGTAGTTTTCTACAACTACTAAACGAGAGTCGGAAGATTGAAGCAATGGCGAGGAAACCTGGAGAACACCTTGGAGTGTAACACACCATCTCTCTCCACCCCATACCCATTTTGTAGGCCTAATGCTGTGTAGTTTTCTACAACTACTAAACGAGAGTCGGAAGACCGAAGCAATGGTAAGGCAACCTGGGGAACACCTTGGAGTGTAACACACCATCTCTCTCCACCCGATACCCATTTTGTAGGCCTAATGCAGTGTAGTTTTCTACAACTACTAAACGAGAGTCGGAAGACCGAAGCAATGGCAAGGCAACCTGGGGAACACCTTGGAGTGTAACACACCATCTCTCTCCACCCGATACCCATTTTGTAGGCCTAATGCAGTGTATTTTTCTACAACTACTAAACGAGAGTCGGAAGACCGAAGCAATGGCAAGGCAACCTGGGGAACACCTTGGAGTGTAACACACCATCTCTCTCCACCCGATACCCATTTTGTAGGCCTAATGCAGTGTAGTTTTCTACAACTACTAAACGAGAATCGGAAGACCGAAGCAATGGCAAGGCAACCTGGGGAACACCTTGGAGTGTAACACACCATCTCTCTCCACCCGATACCCATTTTGTAGGCCTAATGCAGTGTAGTTTTCTACAACTACTAAACGAGAGTCGGAAGATCGAAGCAATGGCGAGGAAACCTGGAGAACACCTTGGAGTGTAACACACCATCTCTCTCCACCCCATACCCATTTTGTAGGCCTAATGCTGTGTAGTTTTCTACAACTACTAAACGAGAGTCAGAAGACCGAAGCAATGGTAAGGCAACCTGGGGAACACCTTGGAGTGTAACACACCATCTCTCTCCACCCGATACCCATTTTGTAGGCCTAATGCAGTGTAGTTTTCTACAACTACTAAACGAGAGTCGGAAGACCGAAGCAATGGCAAGGCAACCTGGGGAACACCTTGGAGTGTAACACACCATCTCTCTCCACCCGATACCCATTTTGTAGGCCTAATGCAGTGTAGTTTTCTACAACTACTAAACGAGAGTCGGAAGATCGAAGCAATGGCGAGGAAACCTGGAGAACACCTTGGAGTGTAACACACCATCTCTCTCCACCCCATACCCATTTTGTAGGCCTAATGCTGTGTAGTTTTCTACAACTACTAAACGAGAGTCGGAAGACCGAAGCAATGGCGAGGCAACCTGGGGAACACCTTGGAGTGTAACACACCATCTCTCTCCACCCGATACCCATTTTGTAGGCCTAATGCTGTGTAGTTTTCTACAACTACTAAACGAGAGTCGGAAGACCGAAGCAATGGCAAGGCAACCTGGGGAACACCTTGGAGTGTAACACACCATCTCTCTCCACCCGATACCCATTTTGTAGGCCTAATGCAGTGTATTTTTCTACAACTACTAAACGAGAGTCGGAAGATCGAAGCAATGGCGAGGAAACCTGGAGAATACCTTAGAGTGTAACACACCATCTCTCTCCACCCCATACCCATTTTGTAGGCCTAATGCTGTGTAGTTTTCTACAACTACTAAACGAGAGTCGGAAGACCGAAGCAATGGCAAGGCAACCTGGGGAACACCTTGGAGTGTAACACACCATCTCTCTCCACCCGATACCCATTTTGTAGGCCTAATGCAGTGTAGTTTTCTACAACTACTAAACGAGAGTCGGAAGACCGAAGCAATGGCAAGGCAACCTGGGGAACACCTTGGAGTGTAACACACCATCTCTCTCCACCCGATACCCATTTTGTAGGCCTAATGCAGTGTAGTTTTCTACAACTACTAAACGAGAGTCGGAAGACCGAAGCAATGGCAAGGCAACCTGGGGAACACCTTGGAGTGTAACACACCATCTCTCTCCACCCGATACCCATTTTGTAGGCCTAATGCAGTGTAGTTTTCTACAACTACTAAACGAGAGTCGGAAGGTCGAAGCAATGGCGAGGAAACCTGGAGAACACCTTGGAGTGTAACACACCATCTCTCTGCACCCCATACCCATTTTGTAGGCCTAATGCTGTGTAGTTTTCTACAACTACTAAACGAGAGTCGGAAGACCGAAGCAATGGCAAGGCAACCTGGGGAACACCTTGGAGTGTAACACACCATCTCTCTCCACCCGATACCCATTTTGTAGGCCTAATGCTGTGTAGTTTTCTACAACTACTAAACGAGAGTCGGAAGACCGAAGCAATGGCAAGGCAACCTGGGGAACACCTTGGAGTGTAACACACCATCTCTCTCCACCCGATACCCATTTTGTAGGCCTAATGCAGTGTAGTTTTCTACAACTACTAAACGAGAGTCGGAAGACCGAAGCAATGGCAAGGCAACCTGGGGAACACCTTGGAGTGTAACACACCATCTCTCTCCACCCGATACCCATTTTGTAGGCCTAATGCAGTGTAGTTTTCTACAACTACTAAACGAGAGTCGGAAGACCGAAGCAATGGCAAGGCAACCTGGGGAACACCTTGGAGTGTAACACACCATCTCTCTCCACCCGATAACCATTTTGTAGGCCTAATGCAGTGTAGTTTTCTACAACTACTAAATGAGAGTCGGAAGATTGAAGCAATGGCGAGGAAACCTGGAGAACACCTTGGAGTGTAACACACCATCTCTCTCCACCCCATACTCATTTTGTAGGCCTAATGCTGTGTAGTTTTCTACAACTACTAAACGAGAGTCGGAAGACCGAAGCAATGGTAAGGCAACCTGGGGAACACCTTGGAGTGTAACACACCATCTCTCTCCACCCGATACCCATTTTGTAGGCCTAATGCAGTGTAGTTTTCTACAACTACTAAACGAGAGTCGGAAGACCGAAGCAATGGCAAGGCAACCTGGGGAACACCTTGGAGTGTAACACACCATCTCTCTCCACCCGATACCCATTTTGTAGGCCTAATGCAGTGTAGTTTTCTACAACTACTAAACGAGAGTCGGAAGATCGAAGCAATGGTGAGGAAACCTGGAGAACACCTTGGAGTGTAACACACCATCTCTCTCCACCCGATACCCATTTTGTAGGCCTAATGCAGTGTAGTTTTCTACAACTACTAAACAAGAGTCGGAAGATCGAAGCAATGGCGAGGAAACCTGGAGAACACCTTGGAGTGTAACACACCACCTCTCTCCACCCGATACCCATTTTGTAGGCCTAATGCAGTGTAGTTTTCTACAACTACTAAACGAGAGTCGGAAGACCGAAGCAATGGCAAGGCAACCTGGGGAACACCTTGGAGTGTAACACACCATCTCTCTCCACCCGATACCCATTTTGTAGGCCTAATGCAGTGTAGTTTTCTACAACTACTAAACGAGAGTCGGAAGATCGAAGCAATGGCGAGGAAACCTGGAGTACACCTTGGAGTGTAACACACCATCTCTTTCCACCCCATACCCATTTTGTAGGCCTAATGCTGTGTAGTTTTCTACAACTACTAAACGAGAGTCGGAAGACCGAAGCAATGGCAAGGCAACCTGGGGAACACCTTGGAGTGTAACACACCATCTCTCTCCACCCGATACCCATTTTGTAGGCCTAATGCAGTGTAGTTTTCTACAACTACTAAATGAGAGTCGGAAGACCGAAGCAATGGCAAGGCAACCTGGGGAACACCTTGGAGTGTAACACACCATCTCTCTCCACCCGATACCCATTTTGTAGGCCTAATGCAGTGTAGTTTTCTACAACTACTAAACGAGAGTCGGAAGATCGAAGCAATGGCGAGGAAACCTGGAGAACACCTTGGAGTGTAACACACCATCTCTCTCCACCCCATACCCATTTTGTAGGCCTAATGCTGTGTAGTTTTCTACAACTACTAAACGAGAGTCGGAAGACCGAAGCAACGGCAAGGCAACCTGGGGAACACCTTGGAGTGTAACACACCATCTCTCTCCACCCGATACCCATTTTGTAGGCCTAATGCAGTGTAGTTTTCTACAACTACTAAACGAGAGTCGGAAGACCGAAGCAATGGCAAGGCAACCTGGGGAACACTTTGGAGTGTAACACACCATCTCTCTCCACCCGATACACATTTTGTAGGCCTAATGCAGTGTAGTTTTCTACAACTACTAAACGAGAGTCGGAAGATCGAAGCAATGGCGAGGAAACCTGGAGAACACCTTGGAGTGTAACACACCATCTCTCTCCACCCCATACCCATTTTGTAGGCCTAATGCTGTGTAGTTTTCTACAACTACTAAACGAGAGTCGGAAGACCGAAGCAATGGCAAGGCAACCTGGGGAACACCTTGGAGTGTAACACACCATCTCTCTCCACCCGATACCCATTTTGTAGGCCTAATGCAGTGTAGTTTTCTACAACTACTAAACGAGAGTCGGAAGACCGAAGCAATGGCAAGGCAACCTGGGGAACACCTTGGAGTGTAACACACCATCTCTCTCCACCCGATACCCATTTTGTAGGCCTAATGCAGTGTAGTTTTCTACAACTACTAAACGAGAGTCGGAAGACCGAAGCAATGGCAAGGCAACCTGGGGAACACCTTGGAGTGTAACACACCATCTCTCTCCACCCGATACCCATTTTGTAGGCCTAATGCAGTGTAGTTTTCTACAACTACTAAACGAGAGTCGGAAGACCGAAGCAATGGCAAGGCAACCTGGGGAACACCTTGGAGTGTAACACACCATCTCTCTCCACCCGATACCCATTTTGTAGGCCTAATGCAGTGTAGTTTTCTACAACTACTAAACGAGAGTCGGAAGATCGAAGCAATGGCGAGGAAACCTGGAGAACACATTGGAGTGTAACACACCATCTCTCTCCACCCCATACCCATTTTGTAGACCTAATGCTGTGTAGTTTTCTACAACTACTAAACAAGAGTCGGAAGACCGAAGCAATGGTAAGACAACCTGGGGAACACCTTGGAGTGTAACACACCATCTCTCTACACCCGATACCCATTTTGTAGGCCTAATGCAGTGTAGTTTTCTACAACTACTAAACGAGAGTCGGAAGACCGAAGCAATGGCAAGGCAACCTGGGGAACACCTTGGAGTGTAACACACCATCTCTCTCCACCCGATACCCATTTTGTAGGCCTAATGCAGTGTAGTTTTCTACAACTACTAAACGAGAGTCGGAAGATCGAAGAAATGGTGAGGAAACCTGGAGAACACCTTGGAGTGTAACACACCATCTCTCTCCACCCCATACCCATTTTGTAGGCCTAATGCTGTGTAGTTTTCTACAACTACTAAACGAGAGTCGGAAGACCGAAGCAATGGCAAGGCAACCTGGGGAACACCTTGGAGTGTAACACACCATCTCTCTCCACCCGATACCCATTTTGTAGGCCTAATGCAGTGTAGTTTTCTACAACTACTAAACGAGAGTCGGAAGATCGAAGCAATGGCGAGGAAACCTGGAGAACACCTTGGAGTGTAACACACCATGTCTCTCCACCCCATACCCATTTTGTAGACCTAATGCTGTGTAGTTTTCTACAACTACTAAACGAGAGTCGGAAGACCGAAGCAATGGTAAGGCAACCTGGGGAACACCTTGGAGTGTAACACACCATCTCTCTCCACCCGATACCCATTTTGTAGGCCTAATGCAGTGTAGTTTTCTACAACTACTAAACGAGAGTCGGAAGACCGAAGCAATGGCAAGGCAACCTGGGGAACACCTTGGAGTGTAACACATCATCTCTCTCCACCCGATACCCATTTTGTAGGCCTAATGCAGTGTAGTTTTCTACAACTACTAAACGAGAGTCGGAAGACCGAAGCAATGGTGAGGAAACCTGGAGAACACCTTGGAGTGTAACACACCATCTCTCTCCACCCCATACCCATTTTGTAGGCCTAATGCTGTGTAGTTTTCTACAACTACTAAACGAGAGTCGAAAGACCGAAGCAATGGCAAGGCAACCTGGGGAACACCTTGGAGTGTAACACACCATCTCTCTCCACCCGATACCCATTTTGTAGGCCTAATGCAGTGTATTTTTCTACAACTACTAAATGAGAATCGGAAGATCGAAGCAATGGCGAGGAAACCTGGAGAACACCTTGGAGTGTAACACACCATCTCTCTCCACCCCATACCCATTTTGTAGGCCTAATGCTGTGTAGTTTTCTACAACTACTAAACGAGAGTCGGAAGACCGAAGCAATGGCAAGGCAACCTGGGGAACACCTTGGAGTGTAACACACCATCTCTCTCCACCCGATACCCATTTTGTAGGCCTAATGCAGTGTAGTTTTCTACAACTACTAAACGAGAGTCGGAATATCGAAGCAATGGCGAGGAAACGTGGAGAACACCTTGGAGTGTAACACACCATCTCTCTCCACCCCATACCCATTTTGTAGGCCTAATGCTGTGTAGTTTTCTACAACTACTAAACGAGAGTCGGAAGACCGAAGCAATGGTAAGGCAACCTGGGGAACACCTTGGAGTGTAACACACCATCTCTCTCCACCCGATACCCATTTTGTAGGCCTAATGCAGTGTAGTTTTCTACAACTACTAAACGAGAGTCGGAAGACCGAAGCAATGGCAAGGCAACCTGGGGAACACCTTGGAGTGTAACACACCATCTCTCTCCACCCGATACCCATTTTGTAGGCCTAATGCAGTGTAGTTTTCTACAACTACTAAACGAGAGTCGGAAGACCGAAGCAATGGCAAGGCAACCTGGGGAACACCTTGGAGTGTAACACACCATCTCTCTCCACCCGATACCCATTTTGTAGGCCTAATGCAGTGTAGTTTTCTACAACTACTAAACGAGAGTCGGAAGATCGAAGCAATGGCGAGGAAACCTGGAGAACACCTTGGAGTGTAACACACCATCTCTCTCCACCCCATACCCATTTTGTAGGCCTAATGCTGTGTAGTTTTCTACAACTACTAAACGAGAGTCGGAAGACCGAAGCAATGGTAAGGCAACCTGGGGAACACCTTGGAGTGTAACACACCATCTCTCTCCACCCGATACCCATTTTGTAGGCCTAATGCAGTGTAGTTTTCTACAACTACTAAACGAGAGTCGGAAGACCGAAGCAATGGCAAGGCAACCTGGGGAACACCTTGGAGTGTAACACACCATCTCTCTCCACCCGATACCCATTTTGTAGGCCTAATGCAGTGTAGTTTTCTACAACTACTAAACGAGAGTCGGAAGATCGAAGCAATGGCGAGGAAACCTGGAGAACACCTTGGAGTGTAACACACCATCTCTCTCCACCCCATACCCATTTTGTAGGCCTAATGCTGTGTAGTTTTCTACAACTACTAAACGAGAGTCGGAAGACCGAAGCAATGGCAAGGCAACCTGGGGAACACCTTGGAGTGTAACACACCATCTCTCTCCACCCGATACCCATTTTGTAGGCCTAATGCAGTGTAGTTTTCTACAACTACTAAACGAGAGTCGGAATAGCGAAGCAATGGCGAAGAAACCTGGAGAACACCTTGGAGTGTAACACACCATCTCTCTCCACCCCATACCCATTTTGTAGGCCTAATGCTGTGTAGTTTTCTACAACTACTAAACGAGAGTCGGAAGACCGAAGCAATGGTAAGGCAACCTGGGGAACACCTTGGAGTGTAACACACCATCTCTCTCCACCCGATACCCATTTTGTAGGCCTAATGCAGTGTAGTTTTCTACAACTACTTAACGAGAGTCGGAAGACCGAAGCAATGGCAAGGCAACCTGGGGAACACCTTGGAGTGTAACACACCATCTCTCTCCACCCGATACCCATTTTGTAGGCCTAATGCAGTGTAGTTTTCTACAACTATTAAACGAGAGTCGGAAGATTGAAGCAATGGCGAGGAAACCTGGAGAACACCTTGGAGTGTAACACACCATCTCTCTCCACCCCATACCCATTTTGTAGGCCTAATGCTGTGTAGTTTTCTACAACTACTAAACGAGAGTCGGAAGACCGAAGCAATGGCAAGGCAACCTGGGGAACACCTTGGAGTGTAACACACCATCTCTCTCCACCCGATACCCATTTTGTAGGCCTAATGCAGTGTAGTTTTCTACAACTACTAAACGAGAGTCGGAAGACCGAAGCAAGCAATGGCAAGGCAACCTGGGGAACACCTTGGAGTGTAACACACCATCTCTCTCCACCCGATACCCATTTTGTAGGCCTAATGCAGTGTAGTTTTCTACAACTACTAAACGAGAATCGGAAGACCGAAGCAATGGCAAGGCAACCTGGGGAACACCTTGGAGTGTAACACACCATCTCTCTCCACCCGATACCCATTTTGTAGGCCTAATGCAGTGTAGTTTTCTACAACTACTAAACGAGAGTCGGAAGATCGAAGCAATGGCGAGGAAACCTGGAGAACACCTTGGAGTGTAACACACCATCTCTCTCCACCCCATACCCATTTTGTAGGCCTAATGCTGTGTAGTTTTCTACAACTACTAAACGAGAGTCGGAAGACCGAAGCAATGGCAAGGCAACCTGGGGAACACCTTGGAGTGTAACACACCATCTCTCTCCACCCGATACCCATTTTGTAGGCCTAATGCAGTGTAGTTTTCTACAACTGCTAAACGAGAGTCGGAAGACCGAAGCAATGGCAAGGCAACCTGGGGAACACCTTGGAGTGTAACACACCATCTCTCTCCACCCGATACCCATTTTGTAGGCCTAATGCAGTGTAGTTTTCTACAACTACTAAACGAGAGTCGGAAGACCGAAGCAATGGCAAGGCAACCTGGGGAACACCTTGGAGTGTAACACACCATCTCTCTCCACCCGATACCCATTTTGTAGGCCTAATGCAGTGTAGTTTTCTACAACTACTAAACGAGAGTCGGAAGATCGAAGCAATGGCGAGGAAACCTGGAGAACACCTTGGAGTGTAACACACCATCTCTCTCCACCCCATACCCATTTTGTAGGCCTAATGCTGTGTAGTTTTCTACAACTACTAAACGAGAGTCGGAAGACCGAAGCAATGGTAAGGCAACCTGGGGAACACCTTGGAGTGTAACACACCATCTCTCTCCACCCGATACCCATTTTGTAGGCCTAATGCAGTGTAGTTTTCTACAACTACTAAACGAGAGTCGGAAGACCGAAGCAATGGCAAGGCAACCTGGGGAACACCTTGGAGTGTAACACACCATCTCTCTCCACCCGATACCCATTTTGTAGGCCTAATGCAGTGTAGTTTTCTACAACTACTAAACGAGAGTCGGAAGACCGAAGCAATGGCAAGGCAACCTGGGGAACACCTTGGAGTGTAACACACCATCTCTCTCCACCCGATACCCATTTTGTAGGCCTAATGCAGTGTAGTTTTCTACAACTACTAAACGAGAGTCGGAAGATCGAAGCAATGGCGAGGAAACCTGGAGAACACCTTGGAGTGTAACACACCATCTCTCTCCACCCCATACCCATTTTGTAGGCCTAATGCTGTGTAGTTTTCTACAACTACTAAACGAGAGTCGGAAGACCGAAGCAATGGTAAGGCAACCTGGGGAACACCTTGGAGTGTAACACACCATCTCTCTCCACCCGATACCCATTTTGTAGGCCTAATGCAGTGTAGTTTTCTACAACTACTAAACGAGAGTCGGAAGACCGAAACAATGGCAAGGCAACCTGGGGAAAACCTTAGAGTGTAACACACCATCTCTCTCCACCCGATACCCATTTTGTAGGCCTAATGCAGTGTAGTTTTCTACAACTACTAAATGAGAGTCGGAAGATCGAAGCAATGGCGAGGAAACCTGGAGAACACCTTGGAGTGTAACACACCATCTCTCTCCACCCCATACCCATTTTGTAGGCCTAATGCTGTGTAGTTTTCTACAACTACTAAACGAGAGTCGGAAGACCGAAGCAATGGCAAGGCAACCTGGGGAACACCTTGGAGTGTAACACACCATCTCTCTCCACCCGATACCCATTTTGTAGGCCTAATGCAGTGTAGTTTTCTACAACTACTAAACGAGAGTCGTAAGACTGAAGCAATGGCAAGGCAACCTGGGGAACACCTTGGATTGTAACACACCATCTCTCTCCACCCGATACCCATTTTGTAGGCCTAATGCAGTGCAGTTTTCTACAACTACTAAACGAGAATCGGAAGACCGAAGCAATGGCAAGGCAACCTGGGGAACACCTTGGAGTGTAACACACCATCTCTCTCCACCCGATACCCATTTTGTAGGCCTAATGCAGTGTAGTTTTCTACAACTACTAAACGAGAGTCGAAAGATCGAAGCAATGGCGAGGAAACCTGGAGAACACCTTGGAGTGTAACACACCATCTCTCTCCACCCCATACCCATTTTGTAGGCCTAATGCTGTGTAGTTTTCTACAACTACTAAACGAGAGTCGGAAGACCGAAGCAATGGCAAGGCAACCTGGGGAACACCTTGGAGTGTAACACACCATCTCTCTCCACCCGATACCCATTTTGTAGGCCTAATGCAGTGTAGTTTTCTACAACTACTAAACGAGAGTCGGAAGATCGAAGCAATGGTGAGGAAACCTGGAGAACACCTTGGAGTGTAACACACCATCTCTCTCCACCCGATACCCATTTTGTAGGCCTAATGCAGTGTAGTTTTCTACAACTACTAAACGAGAGTCGGAAGACCGAAGCAATGGTAAGGCAACCTGGGGAACACCTTGGAGTGTAACACACCATCTCTCTCCACCCGATACCCATTTTGTAGGCCTAATGCAGTGTAGTTTTCTACAACTACTAAACGAGAGTCGGAAGACCGAAGCAATGGCAAGGCAACCTGGGGAACACCTTGGAGTGTAACACACCATCTCTCTCCACCCGATACCCATTTTGTAGGCCTAATGCAGTGTAGTTTTCTACAACTACTAAACGAGAGTCGGAAGATCGAAGCAATGGCGAGGAAACCTGGAGAACACCTTGGAGTGTAACACACCATCTCTCTCCACCCCATACCCATTTTGTAGGCCTAATGCTGTGTAGTTTTCTACAACTACTAAACGAGAGTCGGAAGACCGAAGCAATGGCAAGGCAACCTGGGGAACACCTTGGAGTGCAACACACCATCTCTCTCCACCCGATACCCATTTTGTAGGCCTAATGCAGTGTAGTTTTCTACAACTACTAAACGAGAGTCGGAAGACCGAAGCAATGGCAAGGCAACCTGGGGAACACCTTGGAGTGTAACACACCATCTCTCTCCACCCGATACCCATTTTGTAGGCCTAATGCAGTGTATTTTTCTACAACTACTAAACGAGAGTCGGAAGATCGAAGCAATGGCGAGGAAACCTGGAGAACACCTTAGAGTGTAACACACCATCTCTCTCCACCCCATACCCATTTTGTAGGCCTAATGCAGTGTAGTTTTCTACAACTACTAAACGAGAGTCGGAAGACCGAAGCAATGGCAAGGCAACCTGGGGAACACCTTGGAGTGTAACACACCATCTCTCTCCACCCGATACCCATTTTGTAGGCCTAATGCAGTGTAGTTTTCTACAACTACTAAATGAGAGTCGGAAGATCGAAGCAATGGCGAGGAAACCTGGAGAACACCTTGGAGTGGAACACACCATCTCTCTACACCCCATACCCAATTTGTAGGCCTAATGCAGTGTAGTTTCCAAGAACTACTAAACGAGAGCCAGAAGATCGAAGCTCAGGAAAGGAAACCTGGAGAACACCTTGGAGTGGAACACACCATCTCTCTACACCCCATACCCAATTTGTAGGCCTAATGCAGTGTAGTTTCCAACAACTACTAAACGAGAGCCGGAAGATCGAAGCTCAGGAAAGGCAACCTGGAGAACACCTTGGAGTGGAACACACCATCTCTCTACACCCCATACCCAATTTGTAGGCCTAATGCAGTGTAGTTTCCAAAAACTACTAAACGAGAGCCGGAAGATCGAAGCTCAGGAAAGGCAACCTGGAGAACACCTTGGAGTTGAACATACCATCTCTCTACACCCCAAACCCAATTTGTAGGCCTAATGCAGCCTACTTTCCGACAACTACTAAACGAGAGCATGAAGATCGAAGCTCAGGAAAGGCAACCTGGGGAACACCTTGGAGTGTAACACACCCTCTCTCTACACCACGGAAGGGCTGATTCTTAGGAAGGAAGGCTGTCGGAAAGAAGCAGGGCGCGTCCGAGGGTGATTATATTCTTATTAGGTATATACTCACCCTCGGACGCGCCCTGCTTCTTTATTTGTAATGAATGTTTATTTGCAATGTGGTTTTGACTTACTCTATTTTCTTGGTAAATAATGATTTTATTATTTTCATTGTTTTGCATCTTCTTGGCAACAATATAAAGAAGACGCGACAGGACAACACTCGGTGGATGCCATATCTGTGTTTTAAAGTGAAAAAAACTTTCAGTTAACTACTTGCAGGAGAAAGTTATTGTAGCTGGTGGCCATTTTTAGTACTGTACCAGATTTTTGTTGTATGTGTTTGTTTTTAATGTTAAAATGTCTGCATTTGATATCTCTCCAGTATTTTCTTTTTTATAAGCAAAATACTTATTTTTATATTTTCTGATGTTGGTTCAAGGGGTACACGGGCAGCAGTAGACAGGTCAGTGGAGGCCTAGTCGAAGGAGGGACCGCAGACAGGCTTCGAAGCCCTAACATAATAAATTGGGCTGGCTGTAGGCAATTTAAAATTGGTTCCAGGGGAACCCGGGCAGCAGTAGACAGGTCAGTGGAGGCCTAGTGGAAGGAGGGACTGCAGACAGGCTTCGAAGCCCTAACATAATAAATTGGGCTGGCTGTAGGCAATTTAAAATTGGTTCCAGGGGAACCCGGGCAGCAGTAGACAGGTCAGTGGAGGCCTAGTGGAAGGAGGGACCGCAGACAGGCTTCGAAGCCCTAACATAATAAATTGGGCTGGCTGTAGGCAATTTAAAATTGGTTCCAGGGGAACCCGGGCAGCAGTAGACAGGTCAGTGGAGGCCTAGTGGAAGGAGGGACCGCAGACAGGCTTCGAAGCCCTAACATAATAAATTGGCCTGGCTGTAGGCAATTTACAATTGGTTCCAGGGGAACACGGGCGGCAGTAGACAGGTCAGTGGAGGCCTAGTGGAAGGAGGGACCGCAGACAGGCTTCGAAGCCCTAACATAATAAATTGGGCTGGCTGTAGGCAATTTAAAATTGGTTCCAGGGGAACCCGGGCAGCAGTAGACAGGTCAGTGGAGGCCTAGTGGAAGGAGGGACCGCAGACAGGCTTCGAAGCCCTAACATAATAAATTGGGCTGGCTGTAGGCAATTTAAAATTGGTTCCAGGGGAACACGGGCAGCAGTGGCCTGGTCAGTGTAGTAGTAGTGGAAAAACGGGCCGCAGACAGGCTTCGAAGGCCTAACATAACAAAAATTGGGATGTAGGCAATTTACAATTGGTTCCAGGGGAACACGGGCAGCAGTAGACAGGTCAGTGGAGGCCTAGTCGAAGGAGGGACCGCAGACAGGCTTCGAAGCCCTAACATAATAAATTGGGCTGGCTGTAGGCAATTTAAAATTGGTTCCAGGGGAACCCGGGCAGCAGTAGACAGGTCAGTGGAGGCCTAGTGGAAGGAGGGACTGCAGACAGGCTTCGAAGCCCTAACATAATAAATTGGGCTGGCTGTAGGCAATTTAAAATTGGTTCCAGGGGAACCCGGGCAGCAGTAGACAGGTCAGTGGAGGCCTAGTGGAAGGAGGGACCGCAGACAGGCTTCGAAGCCCTAACATAATAAATTGGGCTGGCTGTAGGCAATTTAAAATTGGTTCCAGGGGAACCCGGGCAGCAGTAGACAGGTCAGTGGAGGCCTAGTGGAAGGAGGGACCGCAGACAGGCTTCGAAGCCCTAACATAATAAATTGGCCTGGCTGTAGGCAATTTACAATTGGTTCCAGGGGAACACGGGCGGCAGTAGACAGGTCAGTGGAGGCCTAGTGGAAGGAGGGACCGCAGACAGGCTTCGAAGCCCTAACATAATAAATTGGGCTGGCTGTAGGCAATTTAAAATTGGTTCCAGGGGAACCCGGGCAGCAGTAGACAGGTCAGTGGAGGCCTAGTGGAAGGAGGGACCGCAGACAGGCTTCGAAGCCCTAACATAATAAATTGGGCTGGCTGTAGGCAATTTAAAATTGGTTCCAGGGGAACACGGGCAGCAGTGGCCTGGTCAGTGTAGTAGTAGTGGAAAAACGGGCCGCAGACAGGCTTCGAAGGCCTAACATAACAAAAATTGGGATGTAGGCAATTTACAATTGGTTCCAGGGGAACACGGGCAGCAGTAGACAGGTCAGTGGAGGCCTAGTGGAAGGAGGGACCGCAGACAGGCTTCGAAGCCCTAACATAATAAATTGGCCTGGCTGTAGGCAATTTACAATTGGTTCCAGGGGAACACGGGCAGCAGTAGACAGGTCAGTGGAGGCCTAGTGGAAGGAGGGACCGCAGACAGGCTTCGAAGCCCTAACATAATAAATTGGGCTGGCTGTAGGCAATTTAAAATTGGTTCCAGGGGAACACGGGCAGCAGTGGCCTGGTCAGTGTAGTAGTAGTGGAAAAACGGGCCGCAGACAGGCTTCGAAGGCCTAACATAACAAAAATTGGGATGTAGGCAATTTACAATTGGTTCCAGGGGAACACGGGCAGCAGTAGACAGGTCAGTGGAGGCCTAGTGGAAGGAGGGACCGCAGACAGGCTTCGAAGCCCTAACATAATAAATTGGCCTGGCTGTAGGCAATTTACAATTGGTTCCAGGGGAACACGGGCGGCAGTAGACAGGTCAGTGGAGGCCTAGTGGAAGGAGGGACCGCAGACAGGCTTCGAAGCCCTAACATAATAAATTGGGCTGGCTGTAGGCAATTTAAAATTGGTTCCAGGGGAACCCGGGCAGCAGTAGACAGGTCAGTGGAGGCCTAGTGGAAGGAGGGACCGCAGACAGGCTTCAAAGCCCTAACATAATAAATTGGGCTGGCTGTAGGCAATTTAAAATTGGTTCCAGGGGAACCCGGGCAGCAGTAGACAGGTCAGTGGAGGCCTAGTGGAAGGAGGGACCGCAGACAGGCTTCGAAGCCCTAACATAATAAATTGGGCTGGCTGTAGGCAATTTAAAATTGGTTCCAGGGGAACCCGGTCAGCAGTAGACAGGTCAGTGGAGGCCTAGTGGAAGGAGTGACCGCAGACAGGCTTCGAAGGCCTAACATAAGAAAAATGTCAATACAATGGTATTGACAGTGCCAGGCATTGAAGGATGTCAGCGCATAGACTAAACATTGGTGGAGCTGTGAGAGAAAATTTTGCAAGTGGTAGAGCACTGTTTGACCTAGGGTGGGGGACTGTCTTGTGGCCGGCGGTACAGGCCCAGGGCCCCTCATATTACAACGGTGTGTCTGACGTTGGGTGCGCACCACCACCGCCAGACACTTTATTGTACTATGAGGGACCTAGTGGCAGTGCCGTCGACCAAAAGCGGGCACACCCACCTCTTCAGACAAACAGTACTCTCACGGGTGCTGGCGCCAAGTGGCGATACCACGGCCCCGTGTGGGGACTTTGGCCATTTAGGGAGGTGTTAACATGTCGGATGCTGGACAATCAGGTGCTGCAAATTACGAGATTGGAAAAGTCGTTCAGAATAGTCCACAGGCAAGACCTTTACATAGGAAAGCTAGGTGTCAGCCGGGCAAGGTGGGGCAAAAGATTTCGAAATCCAGTTGTGGTTCATTTTAATGAAGGTTAGATCATCTACATTTTGGGTAGCCAGACGAGTCCTTTTTTCTGTTAGTATTGAACCTGCAGCACTGAATACTCTTTCTGATAGGACACTAGCTGCCGGGCAAGCAAGCTCCTGCAATGCATATTCTGCCAATTCTGGCCAGGTGTCTAATTTTGATGCCCAGTAATCAAATGGGAATGACGGTTGAGGGAGAACGTCGATAAGGGATGAAAAATAGTAACCATACTGGACAAATGTTGTCTCCTGTCACTTTGAATTGATGCTGCAGTACCTGTCCTGTCTGCGGTCATAGCAAAATCACTCCACAACCTGGTCAGAAAACCCCTCTGGCCAACGACACTTCTGATTTCTGCCCCTCTAACACCTCTGGTCTGCTGGCCCCTGCAGCTCGTGTTAGAACGATCACGGGCGCTGTGTGCAGGGAATGCCAGAAGCAAACGGTCAACAAGAGTTGATTGTTTGGTTGCTAATATTAGTTCCAAGTTCTCATGTGGCATTATATTTTGCAATTTGCCTTTATAGCGAGGATCAAGGAGGCAGGCCAACCAGTAATCGTCATCGTTCATCATTTTTGTTATGCGTGTGTCCCTTTTGAGGATACGTAAGGCATAATCCGCCATGTGGGCCAAAGTTCCAGTTCTCAAATCTGTGGTTGTGCTTGGTTGAGGGGCAGTTTCAGGCAAATCCACGTCACTTGTGTCCCTTCAAAAACCAGAACCCGGCCTTGCCGCGCCAACAATTTCCACTGGCCCCGGAAAAGCTTCCTCATTAAAAATATAATCATCCCCATCATCCTCCTCGTCCTCCTCCTCCTCTTCGCCCGCTACCTCGTCCTGTACACTGCCCTGGCCAGACAATGGCTGACTGTCATCAAGGCTTTCCTCTTCCTCAGCTGCAGACGCCTGATCCTTTATGTGCGTCAAACTTTGCATCAGCAGACGCATTAGGGGGATGCTCATGCTTATTATGGCGTTGTCTGCACTAACCAGCCGTGTGCATTCCTCAAAACACTGAAGGACTTGACACATGTCTTGAATCTTCGACCACTGCACACCTGACAACTCCATGTCTGCCATCCTACTGCCTGCCCGTGTATGTGTATCCTCCCACAAAAACATAACAGCCCGCCTCTGTTCACACAGTCTCTGAAGCATGTGCAGTGTTGAGTTCCACCTTGTTGCAACGTCTATGATTAGGCGATGCTGGGGAAGGTTCAAAGAACGCTGATAGGTCTGCATACGGCTGGAGTGTACGGGCGAACGGCGGATATGTGAGCAAAGTCCACGCACTTTGAGGAGCAGGTCGGATAACCCCGGATAACTTTTCAGGAAGCACTGCACCACCAGGTTTAAGGTGTGAGTCAGGCAAGGAATGTGTTTCAGTTGGGAAATGGAGATGGCAGCCATGAAATTCCTTCCGTTATCACTCACTACCTTGCCTGCCTCAAGATCTACAGTGCCCAGCCACGACTGCGTTTCTTTCTGCAAGAACTCGGACAGCGGTGTGTCTGTTGTCGCCCAAACACTTCATAGCCAATACAGCCTGCTGACGTTTGCCAGTAGCTGCCCCATAATGGGAGACCTGGTGTGCAACAGTGGCAGCTGCGGATGGAGTGGTTGTGCGACTGCGGTCTGTGGACGAGGTCTCGCTTCTGCAGGAGGACGAGGAGGAGGAGGAGGGGGTGCGAATGGCTACAGCCAACTGTTTCCTAGACCGTGGGCTAGGCAGAACTGTCCCAAACTTGCTGTCCCCTGTGGACCCTGCATCCACCACATTTACCCAGTGTGCCGTGATGGACACGTAACGTCCCTGGCCATGCCTACTGGTCCATGCATCTGTTGTCAGGTGCACCTTTGTGCTCACAGATTGCCTGAGTGCATGGACGATGCGCTCTTTAACATGCTGGTGGAGGGCTGGGATGGCTTTTCTGGAAAAAAAGTGTCGACTGGGTAGCTCGTAGCGTGGTACAGCGTAGTCCATCAGGGCTTTGAAAGCTTCGCTTTCAACTAACCGGTAGGGCATCATCTCTAACGAGATTAGTCTAGCTATGTGGGCGTTCAAACCCTGTGTACGCAGATGCGAGGCTAAGTACTTCCTTTTTCTAACCATAGTCTCATGTAGGGTGAGCTGGACTGGAGAGCTGGAGATCGTGGAACTAGCGGGGGTGCCGGTGGACATGGCAGACTGAGAGACGGTGGGAGATGGTATTGTTGCCGCCGGTGCCCTAGATGCAGTGTTTCCTACTACGAAACTGGTGATTCCCTGACCCTGACTTCTTTGGCCTGGCAAAGAAACCTGCACAGATACTGCAGGTGGTGCAGAAAATGGTGGCCCTACATTGCCGGAAGGGATGTTGCGTTGATGACTAGCTTCATTGGCCGAGGGTGCTACAACCTTAAGGGACGTTTGGTAGTTAGTCCAAGCTTGCAAATGCATGGTGGTTAAATGTCTATGCATGCAACTTGTATTGAGACTTTTCAGATTCTGCCCTCTGCTTAAGGTAGTTGAACATTTTTGACAGATGACTTTGCGCTGATCAATTGGATGTTGTTTAAAAAAATGCCAGACTGCACTCTTTCTAGCATCGGATACCTTTTCAGGCATTGCAGACTGAGCTTTAACCGGATGGCCACCCTGTCCTCCAACAGGTTTTGACTTTGCCACGCGTTTTGGGCAAGATACGGGCCCGGCAGATGGAACCTGTTGCGATGTTGATGCCTGCTGCGGCCCCTCCTCCTCCGCTTCAGAACTGCTGCCGCCTGCACCCTGTTCCCCCAATGGCTGCCAATCGGGGTCAAGAACTGGGTCATCTATTACCTCTTCTTGTAGCTCGTGTGCAACTTCGTCTGTGTCACCTTGTCGGTCGGTGGTATAGCGTTCGTGATGGGGCAACATAGTCTCATCAGGGTCTGATTCTTGATCAGCACCCTGCGAGGGCAATGTTGTGGTCTGAGTCAAAGGACCAGCATAGTAGTCTGGCTGTGGCTGTGCATCAGTGCACTCCATGTCAGATTCAACTTGTAATGGGCATGGACTGTTAACTGCTTCACTTTCTAAGCCAGGGACGGTATGTGTAAAGAGCTCCATGGAGTAACCCGTTGTGTCGCCTGCTGCATTTTTCTCTGTTGTTGTTTTTGCTGAAGAGGACAAGGAAGCGACTTGTCCCTGACCGTGAACATCCACTAACGACGCGCTGCTTTTACTTTTACCAGTTTCACGAGAGGAGGCAAAAGAGCTAGAGGCTGAGTCAGCAAGATAAGCCAAAACTTGCTCTTGCTGCTCCGGCTTTAAAAGCGGTTTTCCTACTCCCAGAAAAGGGAGCGTTCGAGGCCTTGTGTAGCCAGACGACGAACCTGGCTCCACAGCTCCAGACTTAGGTGCAATATTTTTTTTCCCACGACCACCTGATGCTCCACCACTACCACTACCCTCATTACCAGCTGACAATGAACGCCCCCGGCCACGACCTCTTCCACCAGACTTCCTCATTGTTTTAAAAACGTTACCAAACTAACGGTATTTGTTGCAGTCACACAACTTACACGGTGAGCTATAACTTCAGTATGATTTAGCTACCCCTTTACAGGTGAGTGAGACCACAACGAAAATCAGGCACAATGTTACACACTCTGTTGTTGGTGGCAACAAATGAGAGAGATGCCACACACGCAGGACTGTCACTGAAGCGCAAATGTAAATATTAATCTCCCACTGATTTGTGTTTTTTTTTTTGAAAAGGAGACTTTAGAAAAAAAAAAAAAATGATTTTTTAAGGAAGAATTTATAAACCAAATAAAATGAAATGATTTTTTCAGGGAGAATTTAGAAAACAAATAAAACATAAAATAGCCATTCTAGGGCCCAGTGAGTGAGAGAGGACGCACACAGGAGTCAGGAGTGGCACACAAGCCCAGAGGCCAATATTTATTTCCCACTGATTGATTTAGTGATTTTTTCAGGTAGATTTTGGAACCCAAATCAAGCAAAAAAATTAATAGGCTTTCTATGGCCCACAATTGGAGAGAGAGAGATGGCACACCCAGGAGTCAAGACTGGCACACAAGCAGAAAGGGCAATATTAATCTCCCACTGATTTGATTATTTTTTTTTTTTTCAGGGAGACTTTAGAAAAAAAAAATACAAAAAAAATGATTTTTTTCAGGAATAATTTAGAAACCAAATAAAATAAAATGATTTTTTCAGGGAGAATTTAGAAAATAAAACAAAAAATAGGCTTTCTAGGGCCCACTGAGTGAGAGAGGATGCACACAGGAGTCAGGAGTGGCACACAAGCCCAGAGGCCAATATTTATCTCCCACTGATTGATGTAGTGATTTTTTCAGGTAGATTTTGGAACCCAAATCAAGCTAAAAAAAATAATAGGCTTTCTATGGCCCACAATTGGAGAGAGAGAGAGATGGCACACCCAGGAGTCAAGACTGGCACACAAGCAGAAAGGGCAATATTAATCTCCCACTGATTTGTTTTTGTTTTTTTTTATCAGGGAGACTTTAGAAAAAAAAAATACAAAAAAAATGATTTTTTTCAGGAATAATTTAGAAACCAAATAAAATAAAATGATTTTTTCAGGGAGAATTTAGAAAACAAATAAAACAAAAAATAGGCTTTCTAGGGCCCACTGAGTGAGAGAGGACGCACACAGGAGTCAGGAGTGGCACACAAGCCCAGAGGCCAATATTTATCTCCCACTGATTGATTTATTGATTTTTTCAGGTAGAATTTAGAACCCAAATCAACCAAAAAAATAAATAGGCTTTCTATGGCCCACTATTTGTGAGAGAGATGGCACGCTCAGGACTGGCACACAAGCCCAGAGGCCAATATTAATCTCCCACTTTTTTTTTTTTTTCCAGGGAAAATTTATAAACCCAATAAAAAAAATAATAAATTGGCTTTCTATGGCCCACTATCTGAGAGAGAGAGATGGCACGCTTAGGACTGGCACACAAGCCCAAAGGCCAATATTAATCTCCCACTGATTGATTTATTGATTTTTTCAGGTAGATTTTGGAACCCAAATCAAGCAAAAAAATAAATAGGCTTTCTATGGCCCACTGAGAAATGGCACACACAGGAGTAAGGAGTGGCACACAAGCCCTGAGGCCAATATTTTTCTCCCACTGATTGATGTAGTGATTTTTTCAGGTAGATTTTAGAACCCAAATCAAGCAAAAAATTAAATAGGCTTTCTATGGCCCACTGAGTGAGAGATGACACAGACAGGGATGGCACTCTAGCAGAAATGTCAATCTTAATCTCCCACAAAAAAAAAAAAAAAAAGGAACTGTCCTTCAATTACTATCTCCCTGCAGTAATCTCAGCCAGGTATGGCAGGCAGCAATAAGGAGTGGACTGATGCACAAATTAAATAAAAAGTGTGGACAAACAAACAAGATAGCTGTGCAGAAAGGAAGGAACAAGAGGATTTGTGCTTTGAAAAAAGCAGTTGGTTTGCACAGCGGTGTACACACAGCAATGCAGCTATCAGGGAGCCTTCTAGGGCAGCCCAATAAGCTACATCGCTGAGGGGAAAAAAAAAAAATGTAGCTTCCACTGTCCCTGCACACCGAAGGTTGTGTTGGGCAGTGGAAATCGCTACAGCACAAGCGGTTTGGTGGTTAATGGACCCTGCCTAACGCTATCCCTGCTTCTGACGAAGCGGCAGCAACCTCTCCCTAGGCTCAGATCAGCAGCAGTAACATGGTGGTCGGCGGGAGCGCCCCTTTATAGCCCCTGTGACGCCGCAGACAGCAAGCCAATCACTGCAATGCCCTTCTCTAAGATGGTGGGGACCAGGACCTATGTCATCACGCTGCCCACACTCTGCGTTTACCTTCATTGGCTGAGAAATGGCGCTTTTCGCGTCATTGAAACGCGACTTTGGCGCGAAAGTCGCGTACCGCATGGCCGACCCCGCACAGGGGTCGGATCGGGTTTCATGAAACCCGACTTTGTCAAAAGTCGGCGACTTTTGAAAATGTTCGACCCGTTTCGCTCAACCCTATCTACCACAACATATCAGACTCTCACCTACCATCGAAACCTTCAAAAAGAACCTGAAGACCTACCTCTTCTGGCAAGCCTACAACCTGCAGTAACCACCGATCGACCAAGCCACTGCATGACCAGCTCTATCCTCACCTACTGTATCCTCACCCATTCCTTGTAGATTGTGAGCCCTCGCGGGCAGGGTCCTCTCCTCCTGTACCAGTTGTGACTTGTATTGTTCAAGATTATTGTACCTGTTTTTATTATGTATATGTGGCACCCCTAGGGGTATTTGCCACAAAAATAGTTACTGACAGTAAATGCAAATACTAAAATAGCAAGACTGCACTACCACCTCCGGCCAGAAGGGGGAGCTCCAGAGACTCCCCTTGATCCATTCTGGTCTGAGAGAAGAACTGGCAGTTGGGCTAAGGAGCTGAAAGTGAGAGGTCATACAGTTGAATCTCTAACAGCCCTGTGACTGTTACCAGGCCTAAATTACCGGCCTGAGGAGAAGAGGGATAGAGAAAAAGGACATTGTGAGAACCGGGTAGCACTAATCACTACCCAGAACAGGCGCAAAGACGGATACCGGATCCGTGGCTGTATTCATTACATATAATACAGCAACCGGAAAAACGTGAGGTGATATCAGCTTCACTAGGGTCGGACGCAGCAACAGACACAGAGTTCAGCGGTACTCCTGGAGGGGGTAAGCCGATAAAAGGACTCGGGTTGCCCGTCGAACCAGGACCCGGAGGGGACAGATTGGGCCGGCAGCCAGTTCACATACAGCAGCAGGGCCACACAGATATTGCGTACAATAAGAGGCGAAGACCCCGGCAGGGTCAAAGTAACTCAGAGTTCCCATACAGACTCCGGTGACAGGACTGGTTGTAAATCTTTTTTTGTTAAAGTAAACTGGTTAAACGTTTCAGTGCCTCAGTCTTTCATTTGGACAATAGCCATCTATCCAGGATTGGGATCATCACCGCTGGGAGAACCTGCTGCTGATCAAGTAAGTGCCTGTCCCCTCATGATACCCCTTACACTGTGCATTGCCTGAGGCCACAGCACCGGGTCAAGCCACCCGTGACACCCCCCTCAAGAGACAGACCCCATTGGTCCGGTGCTGGGTACCCCGGTCTCTTGGGCGACACAATTGGCGTCACGAACAGGATCTAGCCAGCCCGTATACCGGGTATTGTGTGCCGTGATTGGAGCCCAAAACTGTGAAAACTTGGATGAAAAATCTTGAAAATTGACTTTATTAAAGAAAAATCCATTCTCCATTGAAAACTATTGAAAGTGACTTTTCTCCATTGGTTATAATGGAGTAAAGATGGCCGCCATCCCCTGAGGTAATCACTTCATAACCGTTAGGTACGAGACTGTTAATTGAGCTACGCCATCACCTGAGCCCCAGTCTAACTGAAAAACTTCAGAATCCGCCATTACAGAGCGCGGTGGGTGGGAGCAGCAGGGGGCGTGTCATTGTGGGCGGCACCAAGCTGAGCGCTCTGACATCAGAGCAAGGGGAAAATCGATCCTGCTGCACAGCGGAACGAATCTACACTATCCCGACGGAAGCGGAGGACCGGAAGGGTCCGGATTAACTAAGGGGGCACAGTATGTCGCAGCACCCGGCGACGCTAATGCAGCTGAAAGACAGAGTGTCGATAGAGAGTCCGGTAGCGCAGCGGTGTGCTGCGTGGCGCCCATCATGCCGGTGCTGATGCCATATACCCCGGGTGGCCCATGGCTTCCAATGTATGAAGGTGAGCCTAATACCCTTGACGATTTCAGAG
This sequence comes from Ranitomeya imitator, assembly GCF_032444005.1. Lineage (NCBI taxonomy): Eukaryota > Metazoa > Chordata > Amphibia > Anura > Dendrobatidae > Ranitomeya > Ranitomeya imitator. Next base: position 733,208,836 of record NC_091284.1, on the reverse strand, counting down.
AAAAGATGCTGGCCCATTTTGACATGTTCCCTGTGGGTGAAGTTCAGCGTGTTAGTCTCCTGATGATGCAGTTAAGTGGCCATGCTAAGCGAGAAGTCACAGCATGGGCAGCTGATCTAAAAGGCACTGTTGAACGCATATTTGCTGGATTAAAAGCTACATTTGAAACCACTGCCAGCAGCAAAGCTAAAGTACGATTCTTTAATTGCAAACAAAAAGTTAATGAGGGCGTGAGAGACTTTGCCTTAAACCTGCAGGAAGCCCTTAAATCACTTACACTGGCTGAACCCATTTTTAACACCGGAGCGGATAAACTGCTAAGAGATCAATTTATTGAGGGACTCTACACCCCTTCTCACCGGGGGCATGTGAGCATGCTTGTTTTTAAAAACCCTGAATTGACATTTGCCCAATTAAAGGAGAGCGTTATACGTCTCCAGCTGGCAGAAGCACCTCGGGATCAGGATCCTGCGCAACTCATGGCAGAGGCTCCTCAACATGGAGTACCAGTGACATCAGCTATGTCCGGGGCCATTGCTAAGCCCCTGGGGCCCAGTACTAATGAGGCTCTTCAACAAAAGCTTGACTCTTTAACTGATGTTGTTGCTTCAATGGCTAAAACCATGCAGGAGATAAGAGGACCCAAGATGGAGTTGTCAAACCGTAGAGAAGGTGTTCCATGGATGAGACCCCGGAGATACCCGACATGGAGAGGACGACCCCGCGACCGCTACCAACCGGATGGACAGCCCATTTGCCGCCGTTGCCAGCAGCCAGGCCACTTTGCACGAGATTGTGATTTAAACGGGAATCCCCTGGGAATGCGGGCCGCTTCGCAGGAATGAACTTTCAAGGCCCAACACCCTGGCACGACAGGTACATCGGAGGACGACCCATTATCCCTATCGTGCTGGACGGAATGCCCCTCAACGCTTTGCTGGACACAGGTTCCCAGATTTCATCTATACCGTATATCCTTTATAAGAGGTACTGGGCTGATGCAGATATTGATAAAGGGCCCTCTGATGTTGAACTAGATATATGGGCCAGTAATGGTAAGTTGGTACCGAAACTAGGATTCAGGGAGATGACCATAAAGATTGGTAAAGTAGAATTGAAGAAACAGGGTATAATTGTTGTTGATGTTGACCGGCGGAACTGTGAACCAACTGTATTGATAGGAATGAATGTGTTAGAGAACTGCTTTTCCGAAGTCATTTCTGTCTTACAGCAAATTGCTGAAACTGCCCAATCCTGCCAGCAGAGAGTTCTCCGGAGGGAAATAAAAGTATTGATGTTAAGGCAACAGGTAGAAGTTGCAGGTGGAGAAATCGGCAGTGTGAGGGTAAGTGATCCAACATCTATTGTAATCCCACCAAAAACAGAAATGCTGGTATGGTGTAGAGCAGCCATTGGTACTAAGGGACGAGATTATCAAGCCTTAATAGAACCAGTGTACACCGACAGCAGGCCCACTATACTCACAGCACGAGGGATAGTCGAGGTACACCGGGGACGAGTGCCGGTACGACTTTTGAACTGTGGAGAGGAAGAGGTCACTTTGCCAAGGTATGCTACAATGGCAAAGCTATATACTGTTGACAACAATGCCATCACAACCATTGAGCCCTTAGAACCAACCTGTCAGGTGGAAGGCAATGGCTCAGATGGAGAAATGGCGGATTGGTGCCAACAGCTACACGTGGGCATAAATTCAACACCTACCCATCAAAAACAAGGGGTGTATAGGCTAGTGACGGAATATGAACAAGTCTTCAGTAAACACCCATTGGACTTCGGACGGATAGAAGGGGTAGAACACACAATCCCCACCAGTGACCATCCCCCAATAAAAGAAAGATATAGACCCATACCGCCCGCTCACTATCAATGTGCAAAAGATATGCTGAGGGAGATGAAACAGGCCGGGGTAATAAGAGACAGCTGTAGCCCCTGGGCGGCCCCTCTAGTGATTGTCAAAAAAAAAGGACGGAACCATGAGAATGTGCGTAGACTACCGGAAGATTAATAACATCACCCATAAAGACGCCTACCCCTTGCCTAGGATAGAAGAGTCCTTAACTGCTTTGAAATCTGCTAATTATTTTTCCACCTTAGACTTAACAAGCGGGTATTGGCAAGTCCCTGTGGCTGAGCGAGATAGGGAAAAGACGGCATTCACCACACCAATGGGTCTATGTGAATTTAATCGCATGCCGTTCGGACTCTGCAACGCATCCGGTACCTTCCAGCGGCTGATGGAATGCTGCCTCGGACACAAGAACTTCGAGACCGTCCTCCTGTACCTAGATGATGTGATCGTCTACTCAAAGACTTACGAACAACACTTAATAGACCTGGCAGAAGTGTTCGAAGCCTTATCCAGGTATGGCATGAAAGTCAAGCCATCCAAATGTCACCTTCTCAAGCCAAAGGTACAGTACCTGGGACACATCGTGAGTTCGGAGAGAGTAGCACCAGATCCCGAGAAAATAAGTGCCATAAGGGATTGGCCAAGACCTACCAGCGCAAAAGAAGTGAGACAATTCCTGGGATTGGTGGGTTACTATCGCAGATTTATAAAAGGATTTACCAAGTTGGCAGCACCCTTGCAAGACACCTTGGTAGGGCAGACGAAGAAACCTTCAAACCGAAACCCTCCTTTTCAGTGGAACGACGAAAGGGAAGACTCCTTTGAACAACTAAAGAAGGCACTAACCGGAGAAGAGGTTCTGGCATACCCAGATTACCATCAACCTTTCATCCTCTACACCGATGCCAGTAATGTGGGACTAGGAGCGGTGCTGTCACAAAAGCAAGAAGGTCGGGAGAAAGTCATCGCCTTTGCAAGTAGAAAGCTCCGGCCTACTGAAAGAAATTCAGAAAATTACAGCTCCTTCAAATTGGAACTACTGGCAGTAGTTTGGGCTGTGACTGAACGTTTCAAACACTATCTGGCCGCTGCAGAATTTATTGTCTATACTGACAACAATCCGTTGACCCACCTGGACACAGCCAAATTAGGTGCGTTAGAACAGCGATGGATAGCCCGGTTATCTAATTACAACTTCAAGATCAAGTATCGAGCAGGTCGCAAGAATGGAAATGCCGATGCCCTATCCCGGATGCCACACTTGAGAGATGTAGAAGAAGAAATGGGGGAGCTTGAAGAAATTGAACTACCAGCCTTCCATCATCCCAAGGCAAAACATCATCAGTCAAGTACCTATCAGAAACAACAAGAGGTGAATTTAAATCCGTTAGCACACCATAGATGGGCTGACACCCAAGACAGCAATCCGGCTGTGAAGTTGGTGAAGGAACTGTTAACTGAGCAAAGTGCATATCCCGATGAGGATGCCCCAGAAGAGACGCATCAACTCTGGAAAGAGAGAGGCAAAATGTTCCTGTATCAAGGGAAGCTCTGTAGAAGGTACACCAATCCGAAAACACATGAATTGGTTTGGCAGATTATCGTGCCTAAACAAGATGTCAAGATGGTCCTCGAAGCTTACCATAATGGTGCTGGTCACTTCGGTTGGAAAAAGTTAGAAGTACTTCTAAGAGAAAGATTTTATTGGGTCGGGATGAGAAAATCAATCGAACAGTGGTGCAGAAATTGTGGCCCGTGCAACCTCAGAAGAAACGATCAAAAGAACCAAAGAGCACCACTGCAGCCCATAATCACCAAACAACCACTTGAACTTGTAGCCATGGACCACGTGAAGTTGACACCAAGCTGGTCTGGCTATGTCTATGCCTTGACCATCGTGGACCATTATTCACGCTTCTTGGTAGTAGTACCCGTAAAAGATCTGACAGCAAAAACAGCAGCCAAAGCGTTCCAAACGTACTTTTGTAGACCCCATGGATATCCGGAACAGGTTCTCACCGACCAAGGTACAGCCTTTGAATCAGAGATCTTCAGAGAATTCTGTAATATGTATGGTTGCAAAAAGATCCGGACGACGGCCTATCATCCACAAACAAACGGCTTATGCGAGAAGATGAACCATATTGTAATAGAACTACTAAAGACTTTACCTGAGGCAGAAAGGAATCAATGGCCAGAGAAATTGCCTGACTTGGTGGATCTGTATAATCATGTCCCGGTGAGTTCCACCAATTGCACCCCAGCTTACCTTATGCGTGCAAGACCCGGCCAATTACCAATCGATCTAGAAATGGGAATTCTGAAACCAGACGCAGAAGTCCAAGACTCCAATTGGGATATCATACGGCAAAAGCAGTATCGCCAAGTGCAAGAGAGTGTGGAAAGAAGCCTTCAGCAAACTAGAGAAAGACAAGAGCGAACTTTCAACCAGAATGCTCTAGCGACCCCATTAAGACCAGGTGACCAAGTGCTCAAGAGAAATCGTCGAACCAATAAACTGGACAATCAGTGGGAAGCCGTACCCTACACAGTTTTACCAACAAGAGTGGATAATCCTAAAATGTGTCTCATTAGCAAAAACGGAGGCTTAACATCTGTACTAGTGTCAAGAGACAATCTTAAATTATGTCCGGAAGCATTGAAAGAGCCAGACGTTGTCCAGCCAGAACCAGAAGTTATTCAACCCATACAGGTTCAACCAGTAAAGGAAAAAGAAGAGGAAGTGTATCACACCTGTATAGGAGACTTTCCCAAAACCCTACTAACATACCATGGTGCAGTAGTGGTTCCCATGGTGGCCTTTTACCCAACACCAAACCCAATACCAGAAGTCCCAAGACAGGAAGAGGCTGACCCCGTACTACAGGAGGTTCCAGGCCAGGAAGAACAGATTCCTGGTCAGAGTAATCCCATTCACGGTGGACTTGCCAACTCCATAGTCGTGGAATTATCTTTAGCAGAGCGGGCAGATACTACATCCGCAGTAGACAGTAGTACACCACATGAAGAGACACCGCTATTACGTAGATCACAGCGTAGTACCCAGGGTCAATTACCGGCCAGGTATGCAGATTACCAACTATAAAGCTCATAATGTGAATTGTATATATGTTATGCCGTATATAGTTAAACAGAAAATGTAGTATAGTCATTGTTATCAGTCTGCAACGTTTAAGCCCAGTGCCTACAGAGACTTGTCTGTATGAACTTCTTGCATATTCTTGAACTTTTTATCAGCCCGGAGGCACTAAATCAAAGCTCTGGAAAGACTGCTTTTTGAACTTTGCTCCTCGCTCTTTTTGAACTTTCTTTAGACTTTATATTGATAACTCCGTTGGAAAAATGGAACTAAATTCCTGGACACTAAGTACAGTGCCTTTCCTAATACCTTCAAGGATAGAACTGTATTAATGGACGCTATTTGAAGTGACTTTGTACAGAACTATATTTTTGTTTCCTCGAGTGGTTTTTGTAACTTTTCATTTTTAAGACTCTGTACATATTACAACCTGCAAATACTAAAATAGCAAGACTGCACTACCACCTCCGGCCAGAAGGGGGAGCTCCAGAGACTCCCCTTGATCCATTCTGGTCTGAGAGAAGAACTGGCAGTTGGGCTAAGGAGCTGAAAGTGAGAGGTCATACAGTTGAATCTCTAACAGCCCTGTGACTGTTACCAGGCCTAAATTACCGGCCTGAGGAGAAGAGGGATAGAGAAAAAGGACATTGTGAGAACCGGGTAGCACTAATCACTACCCAGAACAGGCGCAAAGACGGATACCGGATCCGTGGCTGTATTCATTACATATAATACAGCAACCGGAAAAACGTGAGGTGATATCAGCTTCACTAGGGTCGGACGCAGCAACAGACACAGAGTTCAGCGGTACTCCTGGAGGGGGTAAGCCGATAAAAGGACTCGGGTTGCCCGTCGAACCAGGACCCGGAGGGGACAGATTGGGCCGGCAGCCAGTTCACATACAGCAGCAGGGCCACACAGATATTGCGTACAATAAGAGGCGAAGACCCCGGCAGGGTCAAAGTAACTCAGAGTTCCCATACAGACTCCGGTGACAGGACTGGTTGTAAATCTTTTTTTGTTAAAGTAAACTGGTTAAACGTTTCAGTGCCTCAGTCTTTCATTTGGACAATAGCCATCTATCCAGGATTGGGATCATCACCGCTGGGAGAACCTGCTGCTGATCAAGTAAGTGCCTGTCCCCTCATGATACCCCTTACACTGTGCATTGCCTGAGGCCACAGCACCGGGTCAAGCCACCCGTGACACCCCCCTCAAGAGACAGACCCCATTGGTCCGGTGCTGGGTACCCCGGTCTCTTGGGCGACACATATACCCCTCCTCACATGTAAAGCATCATGGAATAAATGGCGCTATAATAATAAATAATAATAATAATAATGTGCTCTGCCAACTTTTTTCACCACACCTTTGCTTTCAACATGGCACTGTAGGGATGGAGGACTTAATTAGAGAGATCAACTTTTCTCTCTGGATATCCAATACTATATTGGTAGCAACCTCTGGGTAGGTGTCCATACACTCCTGCTTCTTTTGTCTTCTCGTTTATAGTACCTCAGTCCACTCTCTCACTATGATTTATGTTCCACCTCCCAGGCAGGCCATATAGCCACTTGAATCTATACATTGTCCCAGTAAACGGTATGTAAAACTCCACCACTGTACTACCACTGTGCCACGACATAGGTCACTCTCTTATACCACTAGTATCCACCCACCATCATTTTCGCCATAGTCATATGCATAGGATGTTGCATATGTTGTATATACTTTGGTTACTTTTGTTCACAGTTTTATTTATGTTTTCCCAATTATGGTTTTTAATTATGCTGTATTGTATGTACATACTTATTTCAGTTACTGATGAAGGTCCAGCTGTGGGACCGAAACGTTTTCTGATTTGGGATAATAAATCTTTCGTTTCTTCACACCACAAAGTTGAGTGCCGGGTTTTGTATTATTTGCTGATTACGGTTTGGGAACCTACCCGTGCACCTCATACGGTTGTGCACACGTGTTTCTAACTCTGTTATGATCTGTAGACTGGGCACTGATCTCCCTGAGAATCTACCTCCAGAGCTTATTATGATTGAAAGAGGGCGTTAGCAGTGTGGGGGATCTTGATGTTCATTCAATCGCAAAAGTAGAAACTGTCATGCTTAGGTGGGCTACGCTGCGGAAATGAAGAGCCTTGAGATTCCAAAACAGTGCTTATTAATACCAATGTGCTTCTGCACTAGATCAGAGCCTTTCTCAATGTATAGAAACCATATCAGCTGTGTGTGTGTGTGGCTCGGTCTCATTCAAGGCCATAGACAGCAATGGCAGGATTTTGGAAGAAATCAGCTACATTTTTCTAATCTCATACAAGCCCTTTAAAATGATGTTATCTCATCTCCAAGAACATTGTACAACTATTTGATTAGTTGAGGTTATGCAATCCGGTTTCAATGGTTGTTCACTGTGGCCCAGATGATAAATCATGAAGCAATGATGTCTCTTTCCTGTTCCATCAATACTTCCAAGAGAGACAACCCATAAAGCCTCAGCCATTCATTTATATAATTTAATTTTGCTGTCACTCTTTTTCTAATCTAACATGGCGTGCCTGATGATTGAAATCTTTGATAAAAATAACACATCATACACTAATATTGAGTATTTTATAAAGGCCAGACTAGGAGGAATGATGGATTACTGCATTAACTAGCTCTTGATAACTGAACAGCACTCTCCTGTGTCTTGGTCTTGGTATATTCTGACAGTGGACATCTGTCTTTTTCCAGGTCAATGATGCTAATATATATTTGACAATTTAGAACTTATAAAATTACAATTTAATTTCCGAGTATAATTACATGACATAATGGGCTCATCATTGTATAATTATCGATATCCTATATCAGTGACAATGTATGTTAACATACACATAGTATTGACACACTTTATTTCACTGTTTCATAGAGAATCTAGACTGCTCCAATTATAGCTGTTTTTATTAAGTCAGTTTGATAAAAAGTACTGCTATGTAAAGACTGACACATTTTTACTTTGTATTTAGTTGGATAAATAATGACAGATATTTTATCGTTCTAACACATGGAGAACACTCTGTTCTGATTTGGGTACAGATGGCATAGATACATAACAAATGTGACACAATTACATTCATAGCATGTTGTAAATTGATATATTTCCAGAGTCATATAACCAGCCGTGCGCCGGTACCACGCTCACCCCTGCAGTCCCTGATAAAAATTATACCCCAGGGCTTCTCCCTCCATGTGATTCTCTGATGTTATAAATCTCCAATAATAACTTGCTTTTTAATGTTAAATAATAGATTGGAAAGAAAATTCATAGAGATGAGCAAATCTTTTGAATTCGAATTTGCCAGTTTTGCTAAAATTTTCTCTAAAAATCTATTTATGGCAATCAATTTGAAAAAAACAAATACTGCAAAGCCTCCGATTGCCCTATAAAGCCAGTATAACACTCTGAGGTCTCCTGTATTTAACTTTAATAATATCAATGTGACCTCCACTTATATGGCTTTGTGTAAAAAAAATCTTAACCAATGATAACCAGCAGTCTGTTCAAAAACACTGTACTGTTGCACTTTTTATGCTTTACAACCCCTTAATGACCGCCAATACGTCTTTTACTGACCTGAGATATAAGAGAATAGCCTCCCCATACCGGTGACAATCCAGCAGCTGTCGGCTGCACACTATAGCTGACAATTGCTGCATTTGCCACGATCCGTATTGGCACCTCCATATTTGTTTAACCCTTTAGATGCTGCTGTCAATAGTGACTACATCATATAAATGGTTAACAGAGAGTGGGAGTTCCCTCTTTATCCCCATCGGAACCCTGAGATCATGATTGTGTGGTCCTGATGTTTACCATGGCAATTCACGACCAAATAAAATCTGCCGGCTATAGTAACCTAAAAAACAAGTAATACCTGCGCTGAGTGACAAAAAATCCTCCAAACCACACAATTTATGTTGTTAAAAAGAAAGAATATTTATAGGTTACCATACCAGAATAACCAGAGAATAACCGTGGTATGGATAAGTGTCCTATTTCATAGGATGCCAGGAGCCTTTTGTTTATCAAATAGGTAAATATAACAAATTGTTACCTTTGAATAATCAGTGGAGTTAACCGGCTCCTTGTGGTGATCTTATTGGATCCTGTCCATTGCATCCATAATATGAAAGAAACTGGCAAGCTTCCTGCAGTTGTCCTATTAGGCTATGTCCACTGCGGTTTTTATCTTCAGGTAAAGCCACTCTGGATAAAGTCCGCTGCGTCCGTAGTTGCGGTGTGTGTCTTCAGGTGGAGCCGCTCTGTGCGCTGCCCCGGCCGGCGGCAGAACGCCCAAAGCACGCTCCCCGCTTGGGACTATTGAGTGCTGGAGTAGCCGCTGGGTCCTCTGCCGAAGCAGGACCTTCCGTGACGTCACGGTCACGTGAGTAAACACGTGACTAGGCTAAGGAGAGCAGCGAGGACCAAATCCTACGCGTTTCGGAACTACCGTGTTCCTTCTTCAGTTTCTTTCATATTATGGATGCAATGGACAGGATCCAATAAGATCACCACAAGGAGCCGGTTAACTCCACTGATTATTCAAAGGTAACAATTTGTTATATTTACCTATTTGATAAACAAAACGCTCCTGGCATCCTATGAAATAGGACACTTATCCATACCACGGTTATTCTCTGGTTATTCTGGTATGGTAACCTATAAATATTCTTTCTTTTTAACAACATAAATTGTGTGGTTTGGAGGATTTTTTGTCACTCAGCGCAGGTATTACTTGTTTTTTAATTTTGTATATAGATTACGATACAAAAAGGTGGAATTGTATCATTACTTGCTGCCGAGTTTCTTAAGGGTTGAAGCGCTACTGGTCTTTTTATAGAAACACGGCTATAGTAACCTGTTCAGAAGTTAACAACATTTAGGTGGTAAAAATACACTTTTTCATTCCTGTCATGTCACTTTGCAATAATTCTTGAAAAGCACCTGAAGAGTTAATAATCTACCTGACAGCAGTTTTCAATATGTGAAGGCTTTCTGTTTTTAAAATGGTATCACTTTTGGGAGGTTTACAATATATAGGACCTCCAAAGTCACTTCGAAGCTGGATAGCTCACAAAAAAAATTAAATTTTGGAAAAATTAATTTTTCCTTGGAAAAAGGAAAAAATTGCTGCTGCAATTTTAAACCTCCTAAAATGCTAACAAAATAAAATAACATTTCACAAATGGTGCCGATTTAAAACAGACATAAGGGAAATGTTGTTTATTAATGTTTTGCTATGGTATGACTATATGGATTAACCCCTTTACCCCCAAGGGTGGTTTGCACGTTATGGACCGGGCCAATTTTTACAATTCTGACAACTGTCCCTTTATGAGGTTATAACTCTGGAACGCTTCAACGGATCCTGGTGATTCTGACACTGTTTTCTCTTGTCATATTGTACTTCATGATAGTGGTAAAATTTCTTTGATATTACCTGCGTTTATTTGTGAAAAAAACGGAAATTTGGCGAAAATTTTGAAAATTTCGCAATTTTCCAACTTTGAATTTTTATGCAATTAAGTCACAGAGATATGTCACACAAAATACTTAATAAGTAACATTTCCCACATGTCTACTTTACATCAGCACAATTTTGAAAGAAATTTTTTTTTTGTTAGGGAGTTATAAGGGTTAAAATTTGACCAGCAATTTCTCATTTTTCCAACACCATTTTATTTTAGGGACCACATCTCATTTGAAGTCATTTTGAGGGGTCTATATGATAGGAAATACCCAAGTGTGACACCATTATAAAACCTGCACCCCTCAAGGTGCTCAAAACCACATTCAAGAAGTTTATTAACCCTTCAGGTGTTTCACAGGAATTTTTGGAATGTTTAAGTAAAAATTAACATTTAACTTTTTTCACAAAAAATGGAATTCAGCTCCAATTTGTTTTATTTTACCAAGGGTAACAGGAGAAAATGGACCCCAAACGTTGTTGTACAATTTGTCCTGAGTACGCTGATACCCCATATGTGGAGGCAAACCATTGTTTGTGCGCATGACAGAGCTCGGAAGTAAAGGAGCGCCATTTGACTTTTCAATGCAAAATTGACAGGAAATGAGATGGGACGCCATGTTGCGTTTGGAGATCCACTGATGTGCCTAAACATTGAAACCCCCCACAAGTGACACCATTTTGGAAAGTAGACCCCCTAAGGAACTTATCTAGAGGTGTGGTGAGCACTTTGACCCACCAAGTGCTTCACAGAAGTTTATAATGCAGAACCGTAAAAATAAAAAATCATTTTTTTTCACAAAAATTATCTTTTCACCCCCAATTTTTTATTTTCCCAATGGTAAGAGAAGAAATTGGACCACAAAAGTCGTTGTACAATTTATCCTGAGTATGCTGATACCCATATGTGGGAGTAAACCACTGTTTGGGCGCAGGGGAGAGCTCGGAAGGGAAGGAGTGCCGTTTGACTTTTCAATGCAAAATTGACAGGAATTGAGATGGGACGCCATGTTGTGTTTGGAGAGCCACTAATGTGCCTAAACATTGAAACCCCCCAAAAGTGACACCATTTTGGAAAGTAGACCCCCTAAAGAACTTATCTAGGTGTGTGGTGAGCACTTTGACCCACCAAGGGCTTCACAGAAGTTTATAATGCAGAGCCGTAAAAATAAAACAAACATTTTTCCCACACAAATTATTTTTAAGCCCCCAGTTTTCTATTTTCCCAAGGGTAACAGGAGAAATTGGACCCCAAAAGTTGTTGTCCAATTTGTCCTAAGTACGCTGATACCCCGTGTGTGGGGGGAACAACCGTTTGGGCACATAGGAGGGCTCGGAAGGGAAGGAGTGCCATTTGGAATGCAGACTTAGATGGAATGGTCTGCAGGCGTCACATTGTGTTTGCAGAGCCCCTAATGTACCTGAACAGTAGAAACCCCCCACAAGTGACCCTATATTGGAAACTAGACCCCTCAAGGAACTTATCTAGATGTGTTGTGAGAACTTTGCGCCCCCAAGTGTTTCACTACAGTTTGTAACGCAGAGCCATGAAAATAAAACATCTTTTTTTCCCACAAAAATTATTTTTTAGCCCCCAGTTTTCTATTTTCCCAAGGGCAACAGGAGAAATTGGACCCCAAAAGTTGTTGTCCAATTTGTCCTGAGTACGCTGATACCCCATATGTTGGGGTAAACTTCTGTTTGGCACATGGGAGAGCTCGGAAGGGAAGGAGCACTGTTTTACTTTTTCAACGCAGAATTGGCTGGAATTGTGTTGTGAATTCAGCTTTTGGGCTCCCTCAGGTGGTTGTAGAGGGTAATGCAGTTGTGCCTGGACTGCAGGAGTGGACATGTGTATCTGCTAATTGCTAAACTGACTGGGGTATATAGCTTTGCAGGACTCTTTAGTCAGTGCCAGTTGTTCATTGTTTTTGCAGGATTCACTTCCCTGCCGGTCTCTCCAGTTTGCTGTGCTTTTCTACAAAGATAAGTCCTGGCTTTGTTTTTGCTGTCCACCTGCTGTGGACCTTATAGTTCTGTGCATATTCATGTTTTTGTCTTGTCCAGTTTTGTCTGTGAAGGATTTTTGCAGCCTAGCTATTTCTCTGGAGATGCAGATATACCCCCCTTGTCTTTAGTCAGATGTGGTGATTCGTATCTTCTGTGGTGGATATTTTCTAGTGTTTTTATATTGACTGCATAGTGCTCTATTCTGTTCTTTCTTTTTAGCTAGTATGGCTTCCTATGCTAAAATCTGATTTCATATCTGCGTATGTTATTTCCCTCTCCTCTCCCAGTCAATATTTGTGGGGGGCTATCTATCCTTTGGGGATTTTCTCTGAGGCAAGATAGGTTTCCTGTTTCTGACTTTAGGGGTAGTTAGATCTTAGGCTGTGCCGAGGGGTCCCCTCCACGGCTACTTCTAGTTGCGCTGCTAAGTTCAGGGTCTGCGGTCAGTACAGGGACCACCTTCTCCAGAGTCCGTCTCATGCTGCTCCTAGGCCACCAGATCATAACAGTACAACTGGCCAACAATGAGTTAATTGCATCTCAGAAGAAGGGAGGGACGCTTTTGAGCCATTTTTTTTTCTTTAGCCTGTTTGGGATTTTCCTCCCTCTTTATCTCTGGGTGGCTACGGAATCTAGTATTAACATGAATGTTCAGGAGTTAGTTTCTCGGGTGGATCAGCTTGCTGCTAGGGTACAGGGTATTTCAGATTATATTGTTCAGACTCCTGACTTAGAACCTAAGATTCCCACTCCTGATTTATTCTTTGGTGACAGATCCAAATTTTTGAGCTTCAAAAATAACTGTAAACTGTTTTTTGCATTAAGACCCCGGTCTTCTGGTGATCCTATTCAGCAGGTTAAAATCATCATATCTCTGCTGCGTGGTGACCCACAGGATTGGGCATTTTCCGTGGAAACTGGCAATCCTGCTTTGCTTAATGTTGATTCGTTCTTTCAGGCATTGGGGTTGTTGTATGATGAGCCTAATTCTGTGGATCAGGCTGAGAAAATCTTGTTAGCCCTGTAACAAGGTCAAGAAGCGGCAGAATCGTATTGCCAGAAATTTAGAAAATGGTCTGTACTGACTAAATGGAATGAGGATGCCTTGGCGGCAATTTTCAGAAAGGGTGTTTCTGAATCCGTTAAAGACGTTATGGTGGGGTTCCCCACGCCTGCTGGTCTGAGTGATTCTATGTCTCTGGCCATTCAGATTGATCGGCGCTTGCGCAGGCGCAGAGTTGTGCACACTGTGGCGTTGTCCTCTGAGTGGAGCCCTGAGCCTATGCAGTGTGATAGGATTTTGTCTAGAGCTGAACGTCAAACATTCAGGCGTCAGAATAGGTTGTGTTTTTACTGCGGCGATTCTGCCCATGTTATTTCTGATTGCCCTAAGCGTACAAAGAGAATCGCTAGTTCTGTTGCCATCAGTACTATACAACCTAAATTTCTGTTATCTGTGACCTTCATTTGCTCATTATCATCATTTTCTGTCATGGCATTTGTGGATTCAGGCGCCGCTCTGAACTTAATGGACTTAGAATTTGCCAGATGTTGTGGTTTTCCCTTGCAGCCTTTGCAGAACCCTATTCCTTTGAGGGGCATTGATGCTACACCGTTGGCTAAAAATAAACCTCAGTTTTGGACACAGCTGACCATGCGCATGGCGCCAGCCCATCAGGAAGATTGTCGTTTTCTGGTGTTGCATAATTTGCAAGATGATATTGTGCTGGGTTTTCCATGGTTACAGCTACATAATCCGGTGTTAGACTGGAAATCCATGTCTGTGACTAGTTGGGGTTGTCAGGGGGTTCATGATCAGGTTCCTTTGATGTCAATTTCCTCTTCCCCCTCTTCTGAAGTTCCTGAGTTTTTGTCAGACTTCCAGGATGTATTCGATGAGCCCAAATCCAGTTCCCTTCCACCGCATAGGCACTGTGATTGTGCTATTGACTTGATTCCAGGTTGTAAGTTCCCTAAGGGCCGACTTTTCAACCTGTCTGTGCCTGAACATACCGCCATGCGGAGCTATATTAAGGAGTCTTTGGAGAAAGGGCATATTCGGCCATCTTCTTCACCGTTGGGAGCGGGGTTCTTTTTTGTTGCAAAGAAGGAGGGCCCCTTGAGACCCTGTATTGATTATGGCCTCTTGAATAAGATCACAGTCAAATTTCAATACCCCTTGCCTTTGCTTACTGATTTGTTTGCTAGGATTAAGGGGGCTAGCTGGTTTACTAAGATTGACCTTCGAGGGGCATATAATCTTATTCGTATCAAGCAGGGTGACGAATGGAAAACTGCATTTAATACGCCCGAAGGCCATTTTGAATACCTTATGATGCCATTCGGACTCTCTAATGCCCCATCTGTGTTCCAATCCTTCATGCATGATATCTTTCGGAGTTATCTTGATAAATTCATGGTTGTATATTTGGATGATATTTTGATTTTTTCCAATGATTGGGAGTCTCATGTGAAACAGGTCAGGATGGTATTTCAGATCCTCCGTAATAATGCTTTCTTTGTGAAGGGGTCAAAGTGCCTCTTTGGAGTGCAGAAGGTTTCTTTTTTGGGTTTCATTTTTTCTCCCTCATCTATAGAAATGGATCCGGTTAAGGTTCAGGCCATTCATGATTGGATTCAGCCCACATCTGTGAAGAGCCTTCAGAAATTCTTGGGCTTTGCAAATTTTTATCGTCGTTTCATTGCCAACTTCTCCAGTGTGCTTAAACCTCTGACCGATTTGACCAAGAAAGGCGCTGATGTGACGAATTGGTCCTCCGTGGCGGTTTCTGCCTTTCAGGAGCTTAAACGCCGATTTACTTCTGCCTCTGTGTTGCGTCAGCCAGATGTTTATCTTCCATTTCAGGTTGAGGTTGACGCGTCTGAGATTGGGGCAGGGGCCGTTTTGTCTCAGAGGAATTCTGATGGTTCCTTGATGAAACCGTGTGCCTTCATTTCTCGGAAGTTTTCGCCTGCGGAACGCAATTATGATGTTGGCAATCGGGAGTTGTTGGCTATGAAGTGGGCATTTGAGGAGTGGCGACATTGGCTTGAGGGGGCCAAGCACCGTATTGTGGTCCTGACCGATCATAAGAATCTGATTTACCTCGAGTCTGCCAAACGGCTGAATCCTAGACAGGCTCGATTGTCCCTGTTTTTCTCCCGTTTTGATTTTGCGGTCTCGTACATTCCTGGTACTAAGAATGTTAAGGCGGATGCCCTCTCTAGGAGATTTTCCTGATTCCCCTGGGGTTCTTGAGCCGGTTGGCATTTTGAAGGAAGGGGTGATTCTTTCTGCCATCTCCCCTGATTTGCGACGGGTTCTTCAGGAATTTCAGGCTGATAAGCCTGACCGCTGTCCTGTGGGGAAACTGTTTGTTCCTGATAGATGGACTAGTAAAGTGATTTCTGAGGTTCATTGTTCTGTGTTGGCTGGCCATCCTGGGATTTTTGGTACCAGAGATTTGGTTAGTAGGTCCTTTTGGTGGCCTTCTTTGTCGCGGGAAGTGCGTTCTTTTGTGTAGTCCTGTGGGATTTGTGCGCAGGCTAAGCCTTGCTGTTCCCGCGCTAGTGGGTTGCTTTTGCCATTACCGGTCCCCGAGAGGCCCTGGACACATTTTTCTATGGATTTTATTTCAGATCTTCCTGTTTCCCAAAGAATGTCGGTTATCTGGGTTGTCTGTGACCGATTTTCTAAGATGGTTCATTTGGTGCATTTGCCTAAATTGCCTTCTTCTTCTGATTTGGTTCCGTTGTTTTTTCAGCATGTGGTACATTTGCATGGTATTCTGGAGAATATTGTGTCCGACAGAGGTTCCCAGTTTGTTTCTAGGTTTTGGCGGGCCTTTTGTGCCAAGCTGGGCATTGATTTGTCTTTTTCTTCTGCATTTCATCCTCAGACAAATGGCCAGACTGAGCGAACTAATCAAACCTTGGAGACCTATTTGAGATGCTTTGTGTCTGCTGATCAGGATGATTGGGTGGCTTTTTTGCCATTGGCCGAGTTTTCCCTTAATAATCGGGCTAGTTCGGCTACTTTGGTTTCGCCTTTTTTTTTTTGCAATTTTGGTTTTCATCCTCGTTTTTCTTCTGGGCAGGTTGAGCCTTCTGACCTTCCTGGTGTGGATTCTGTGGTCGACAGGTTGCAGCAGATTTGGGCTTATGTGGTGGACAATTTGGTGCTGTCTCAGGAGGAGGCTCAACGTTTTGCTAATCGTCGTCGGTGTGTTGGTTCCCGGCTTCGGATTGGGGATCTGGTTTGGTTATCTTCCCGTCATGTTCCTATGAAGGTTTCTTCCCCTAAGTTTAAGCCTCGATTTATTGGTCCTTATAGGATTTCTGAGATTATTAATCCGGTGTCCTTTCGCCTGGCGCTTCCGGCCTCGTTTGCTATTCATAATGTCTTCCATAAATCTTTGTTGCGGAAATATGTGGAGCCCGTTGTTCCCTCTGTTGATCCTTCGGCCCCTGTATTGGTCGATGGGGAGTTGGAATATGTTGTTGAGAAGATTTTGGATTCTCGTTTTTCGAGGCGGAAGCTTCAGTACCTTGTCAAGTGGAAGGGTTATGGCCAGGAGGATAATTCTTGGGTTTCTGCCTCTGATGTCCATGCCGTTGATTTGGTTCGTGCCTTTCATCGGACTCATCCTGATCGGCCTGGGGGCTCTGGTGAGGGTTCAGTGACCCCTCCTCAAGGGGGGGGTACTGTTGTGAATTCAGCTTTTGGGCTCCCTCCGGTGGTTGTAGAGGGTAATGCAGTTGTGCCTGGACTGCAGGAGTGGACATGTGTATCTACTAATTGCAAAACTGACTGGGGTATATAGCTTTGCAGGACTCTTTTAGTCAGTGCCAGTTGTTCATTGTTTTTGCAGGATTCACTTCCCTGCTGGTCTCTCCAGTTTGCTGTGCTTTTCTACAAAGATAAGTCCTGGCTTTGTTTTTGCTGTCCACCTGCTGTGGACCTTATAGTTCTGTGCATATTCATGTTTTTGTCTTGTCCAGTTTTGTCTGTGAAGGATTTTTGCAGCCTAGCTATTTCTCTGGAGATGCAGATATACCCCCCATGTCTTTAGTCAGATGTGGTGATTCGTATCTTCTGTGGTGGATATTTTCTAGTGTTTTTATACTGACCGCATATTGCTCTGTTCTTTTTAGCTAGTATGGCCTCCTATGCTAAAATCTGATTTCATATCTGCTTATGTTATTTCCCTCTCCTCTCACAGTCAATATTTGTGGGGGGCTATCTATCCTTTGGGGATTTTCTCTGAGGCAAGATATGTTGCCTGTTTCTGTCTTTAGGGGTAGTTAGATCTTAGGCTGTGCCGAGGGGTCTAGGGAGTGTTAGGTACCCCACACGGCTACTTCTAGTTGCGCTGCTAGGTTCAGGGTCTGCGGTCAGTACAGGGACCACCTTCTCCAGAGTCCGTCTCATGCTGCTCCTAGGCCACCAGATCATAACAGAATTGAGATCGGACACCATGTCGCGTTTGGAGAGCCCCTGATGTTCCTAAACAGTGGAAACCCCCCAATTATAACTGAAACCCTTATTCAAACACACCCCTAACCCTAATCCCAACGGTAACCCTAACCGCACCTCTAACCCAGGCACACCCCTAACCATAATCCCAACCCTATTCCCAACCAAAAATGTAATCCAAACCCTAACCCTAACTTTAGCCCCAACCCTAACTGTAGCCTTAACCCTAGCCCCAACCCTAACCCTAGCCCTAACCCTAGCCCTAACCCTAACCCTAGCCCTAACCCTAACCCTAGCCCTAACCCTAACCCTAACCCTAGCTCCAACCCTAACCCTAGCTCTAACCCTAGCCCTAACCCTAACCCTAGCCCTAACCTTAGCCCTAACCCTAATGGGAAAATGGAAATAAATACATTTTTTTAATTTTTTAATTTTTCCCTAACTAAGGGGGTGATGAAAGGGGGTTTGATTTACTTTTATAGCGGGTTTTTTAGTGGACTTTTATGATTGGCAGCCGTCACACACTTAAAGACGCTTTTTATTGCAAAAAATATTTTTTGCGTTACCACATTTTGAGAGCTATAATTTTTCCATATTTGAGTGCACAGAGTCATGTGAAGTCTTGTTTTTTGCGGGACGAGTTGACATTTTTATTGGTAACATTTTCGGGCATGTGACATTTTTTGATCGCTTTTTATTCCGCTTTTTGTGAGGCAGAATGACCAAAACCCAGCTATTCATGAATTTCTTTTGGGGGAGGTGTTTATACCGTTACGCATTTGGTAAAATTGATAAAGCAGTTTTATTCTTTGGGTCAGTATGATTACAGCGATACCTCATTTATATCATTTTTTTATTTTTTGGCACATTGATACGATAAAAACTATTTTATAGAAAAAATAATTATTTTTGCATCGCTTTATTCTGAGGACTATAACTTTTTTATTTTTTTGCTAATGATGCTGTATGGTGGCTCCTTTTTTGATCGCGTGTTATTCCACTTTTTGTTCGGCGGTATGATAATAAAGTGTTGTTGTTTGCCTCGTTTTTTTTTTCTCTTACAGTGTTTACTGAAGGGGTTATCTAGTGGGACAGTTTTATAGGTTGGGTCGTTTCGGACGCGGCGATACTAAATATGTGTACTTTTATTGTTTGTTTTTTTATTTAGATAAAGAAATGTATTTGTGGGAATAATATATTTTTTTTCTTTATTTAGGATTTTGGTTTTTTTCACACATGTGGAAATTTTTTTTTTTACTTTTTTACTTTGTCCCAGGGGGGGACATCACAAATCGCTGATCTGACAGTTTGCACAGCACTCTGTCAGATCGCCGATCTGTCTGAGAGCACTGCAGGCTTACCAAGCGCCTGCTCTGAGCAGGCACTTGGTAAGCCACCTCCCTCCCTGCAGGACCCGGATGCCGCAGCCATCTTGGATCCGGTCTGGCTACAGGGAGGGAGGTAAGGAGACCCTCGCAGCAACGCGATCTAATCGCTTTGCTGCGGGGGTCTCAGGGAAGCCCGCAGGGAGCCCCCTCTCTGCGTGATGCTTCCCTGCACCGCCGGCACCCCCGTGAGCGTGGCCGATCGCCCTGGACGTACTATTCCATCCTTGGGAATTTAGGCCCACCCCACATGGACAGAATAGTACGTCCAATGACAGAAAGGGGTTAAAGGGATAATCATTCATAGTTTGAAAATTGCAAATTTGTTTACATTTTTGTCAAATTTCTGATATTTTTTTTATAAATAAACACAAAACATATCAACCTAAATTTACCATAATCATAAAGTATAATGTGTCATGAAAAAATCATCTCAAAATTAATAGGATATATTGAAGTATTCCAGAGGTATTACCACATAAAGAGACACTGGTCGGATTTCAAAAATTTGGCCCGGTCACTAAGGTGATAAAATTAAATCAGACCAAAAATTATTCCTTTTTGCTGGTAAATGCCTGCCTTGTTGGTTTTTATATGCATGGAAGAAGCCATTTATTTTTTGATGCGGTGATCCAAAATGTATTCCTTTCAAGAAGAAGCAAAAAAAACTATCCAAAAATTATCCCTTTTGGGATAATATATGCAGACTGGGAATTAATAAAACTTAACATTTAATATATCATTAAAAATGTGTAAAACGACACAAACAAGACACATAAAGGAAACCAAGAGGGGCCTGCCTAACAATAAAGGCTGGCTGGTGTAAATGTATTTTTGCAGAAAGTAAGTACCATGAGTGTAAATATACCTAATCCCATTAGCACGCAATAGAACCCAGTTGGGTGTAAGATAACCATTATTATATCAAAACCATATGAAGGCCTGTTATAGACCAGAAGTTACCTGCTGCGTGGGATGTATCGCTGGCACCGTTTGGTGCTCTGATCTCCCATTCAGACCCAGCCCCTGAGTCTGCTGCTTAGTTCAGACATTGGTGCTAGCATCTTGCTCAGGTTCTTGTTGTATGTGTGGTTACTGTTAGCTCTCCAGCTAAAGTCTATGGTAACCAGTGATATACAGAGGCAGCCCCACTCTCTGGAGTCTAAGTCCAGAAATCACCTTACTGAGCATGTCCGTGATGTGGCACCTTGTCATTAGTGCTCAGATGCTTTCTCTGGTGATGTGGCAGCTCATTGGCCCATGGGCAATGCCCTGTCTGACTGGGCGTGAGTATTTGGGGTGGAGCCTGGTGCATAAAGGGCTTTCAGCGAAGCACGCGAGCGTGCTAGTGTCACTTTTGTTTGGTGTATGTGTGGGTGTATTCGCTACCGTTCTTTCTGTGCATTTGGTGTGTTTAGCACCATATCAGCTACCAGTCGGGCAGCAGTGTTCTGTGTCAGCATGTGTTCAGGGCTGGCCCTGTGCCTTTAGAATTCTGGCACCTCCGGAGATGAGATTGTCTGTGTGAGTCCAGGCCTGGCATCAAGCCATTAGAATTCCGGCACCTCCGGAGAGAAGGTTCGGTGCGTGTTTTTGCTGACTGTGAGTTTTAGCTATCTGTTTCCGTCCAGTGTGTATGCTATACTTCCCTGTGGCGTTAACAGGGTATTGCACCACAGAAGAGGTTCAACCCACGTGTTCTTTCGCAGTTGTTCTAACGGGGTATTGCACACTTCCTATTTTCCCTGTACCCCACGGTGGTTAGCTGAGCTGGTACTTACTGTCCCTGTACCTTTTGGTGGTTAACTGAGTTGGTATTCCTCTCCCTGTGTATCTGAGTAGTATCTGGGTTTGTTTTTTTTTGCATTCCATTCACACTGTGTGGAGTTAACTCAGTATATTTAAGGAGGAACGCTCGCTAGTTTTTCATCCATCTTTTTACACACTAGCAGCAGTTTAGTGCACGGTGGACCCAGGGTTGCGATTGCACCTTATTTGTTATTTATTTTTATTTGGTGCAATCTGCCAACTCTTCATCCCATAACATGAACTGGGACCGTGATGTCTTCATAAAGTGAACACCTTCCAAAGCATTTCATTCCTTTTGGGACTCATCAGGGAATATGGAAACTTAAGTGGAGGACTCAGCCATGTCAAGTGGCAGTTACAGCCTCCTGTCAAGTAAGTGTCAGGTAAGTGCCCACAGCCTGGACCCATTTAAATAGTAGAAGGATTCTTAAGCAACCCCTCTACTTCCAGCCACCTGACCGCTGTCACTTCCTCTCAGTGGAATGTATAGCTCCTGGGTGATGCACACAGGTGACATACGTCACGTCTGGCATGCCATCAGAGGCTGAAATGCTAAGTGAACCGAAAACGTTATTTTTGGTATGTGTCACATTACAACTTCTGAAGTTAAGCTTCCGTCCAGAAGCTGCTGATGCTTGTCTGGTTTTGACCAAGCTGATAATTGGGTCCTGGATGACTGGGTTCTAATCTTGCGAACGTTATGGGGTAACTGTGTTGCTCGGGCTAACAGCCCACCCAAGCTCTATGGGCGCCCAGGTCCTTCTGCCTACAACCAGGAAGCTCCCTTACTCTTATCACAGAGACCCCTCCTACAGTAAACTAAAATGCCCCATCTAGTGGTGTATTCCAACACTGCGCTTTCCCTACATACAATGCAGTCACAAGAACAATAAATACATAACTTATGTACATTTACAATAGTATGGGGCAACGATATATATATATATACTTACACATATGTTAAACTGGGAAATGCACAGGGGTTCAGAGCAAGCAATGCAACCCCCTTACACAAGCATTCACTGTGTCTGTAAATGCTTAGTGGTACTGAGCACAAGCACAATAAATGCAGCACCAAACATGGACATAAATGCTGAGCAAATTAGCTGCTCAGCATGACAGTATGGCCGGGGTCACACTTGCGAGTGTAATGCAGGAAACTTGCACGAGTCTCTCGCATCAATACCCGGCACTGCCGCTGGCACTCGGGACTGGAGCGTGCTGCTTCATGTATTTCTGTGCAGCTGAACGCTCCGGTCCGAGTGCCGGCGGCAGTGCCGGGTATTGATGCGAGAGACTTGCACTCGCAAGTGTAACCCTGGCCTAAAGGTGAGTTTAGGCAGGCTTGAATAAGTACTACATGGACAGAATTTCAAAAACTGGTAGACAGAAGAGTATTATAAATGACATATAGGACGTGTTAAAAATAACAGGATCAAAAATGAGCATGGACAAAAAAAAAAACCAAAAAACTAAAGTGCAGAAAAGATAAGAAAAAACTAAAGAAAAAACAGGGCTGGGGCAACAGCACCAACAGATGCCCAAACCATCAGGATGGCGCCCCCGTTCATTGTCGGCTCTCCCTGCATAGGCTACAGCCCTACACAGACCCTTGCTACATGAAACAACCAAAAGTCAGCTGCTCATTTAGACCCAATGTGGAGATTGATTTTTCTAGGGAAAATAAAATACACTATTGCCCTTTTTTGGGACATTTTTTGAGCAGTGTATGGTATAGCTAGATAACAAAATGCACAAGCAGGATATGCGTGACTGACTTTTGGCAGTGGTAATGGCAGTGGCAGCATCTACACTCTAATATATTGGAACAAGCAAAGGAGATGTCTGACTGGGTAAGGGGTATCGGCACTGGCATCCCTGACAGTACAGTAAAGATATTGAACACAATGTGCAAGCACAAAATGGGTGACTGACTGGTCGTTTTCTGACAGACTCATTGGCAACAGCACAGCATAAACCATGATGGACAGGCAGGAGATGTGCAGCTGTGAAGAAAAGCAGCAGCAGCTCCTGTAGCAGCAGCACAGAATAAAAAGAATGTGATGAGCAGAAGTGTCCCATCTGTGTGGGGGCATCAGCACTGGCAGGAGCAGAATAGCATGGATCCCAATGGAGAGGCAAGCAGATGCTACAGCTGATTATTAGCATCAGCTATAGATGAATGAAAGCTTGCACTGATCCATGTCTGATATATTTTTGCAAATGTAAGGTTTTCTACACTTGTGGAGGAAAATTTAATTAGCTTGGGCATGACAAACCACTCCCCTGCTGACAGAACAGTGAAGGCTAAACAAGACCGTACGCCATGGCAAACTCAGTCAGTTCTAATTGTCACTGGTCGAATCTGCTGACCAAAAGTTCATGGGCTCAGGGTGTCTGCTGCAGAAAGGGCACAGTTCAGGTTCAACCGAACCATGTTGTTCAAGTAGTGTGTCTGTGTTTGCTGATGTGCATCTGGTTGGCGTAGAGACTGATAAAACCTCTGGTCCATTATATCATACATACTGCAATCACGAGTACCTCCACTATGTTGTATTAGGAGCACTGGCACAAGTGCTGGGAGCGTTGGCATCTAGAAGTTACCTGTGCAGACATGTCATCGGCAGGCAAAAGCTTTGACGTGCATGGAACACGGCTTTAATGCGTCACACAGCCGAGTAATACGTCAACTATGACATCTTTTCGAAAGCCAAGAAAAAGTTTGCTTTTATAGCAAGTGTCTATAGGAATGACTATTTAATATTCATCCCTTTGCTTAATGCTGACAAAACACATAAGCTCACAAGCAATCAATAGTGTAGCTTGCCATGCTCACCAGCACAATTGAGGGCCCTGGTGATTCTCTATCACTTCCTTTCCAGTGCCAGGGTTGACATCTTAGTCACTGACACCATTGCCATTATCATCAATTTCACCTAGTGAGTCTCATCTCCTGCTTATACCTGGGATAACTCCTCCATATTGTCAGCGTTTTACCAATATAAATATGAGAGGAGATATTGTTGATGCCACAGTTATCTCTACTGACAATTTTAGCAGATGTCAATCACAATTTCCCTTTGTCCAAAAAGAACTGAAAAATAAATTAAAGGTAGCATACACACATCCAAAAAACAGTAGCAGCAACAGGTTGCAGTATTGGTTTGGCGTATATGGATGTTAAATTTGACTAGCAAATTTGAGGTGGAAAGAAAGAGTAGGTTGTGACAAACACATTGTCAGGTAGGCAGTTAAATGGCTTAATTGTTTTAAACTCTTTTTTTCTCATTTTTTAATTACTTTTTTTAGCATAATTATTCTCCCTTTACAAGAAAGAACTGGACAAGAAATGCTAGGTACACGGCACGCCCAAAAGTCAACATTGGCAACTGGCTGCAGTATTGTAGCATGTTTGTATGTCAAATTAGACTAATATAGTAGGTGTTTAAAAACTCAGCAGTTTGTGATATGCAAACTTTTCTAGCAGACAAAGAGTTAGATTTTTTTATATCAGCAATATTAGTGGCTTGCTTCTGCATGAAGATTGAGAAAAAGTATACAAAAAAGTGTGATTAAAATGCAACAGCTGCACTACAATCACTGTGATTATTCACTGTCAGCTCTTCTCGGTTTCTTACTCCATCAATTGAATCTCTGTATTATTCTCTTTTTTACAAACTATACACTAATCTTCTTCACTTCTCTTCTACAGCACGTTATTTTTTTAAATTTATTCACTATTTTAAGGCTTTTTATTTATTGATAAGGTGTGAGCTGTGACATCCACTCACTCTCCAGATTCATTCCAAAATGGACTGCGCCGTTCTCTGCTTTGGCTACTATACAGGCTATGATGGTCTCTCCTGATTGGCTGTGCTATACCATTTGGTGTGATAGCTGTAAGCCGTGTGAGCCTTGTCTAGCTGATGCAAATAAATAAATTCAGATTACTGATGTCAAGAAGTTTCTGAATTTTGGAGAGCATTTTAGCATTGTTTTTTTTGTAGTGTCTTGCTAGTTTTGGAGTGTTTTTTTTCCTTTACTTCACAATATTGAGATTATTATTTATTATATGAAACGATTGTTATTATTAAAAGGATTGTACACTGTTGAACAACCCCAGCTTAAACACTTATGGGCCTTCTCAAAAATAAAAGCCTATACTCATCTCCCGCAGCAGCATCTTTCTCCAGTTACCGCACTGTATTACTGGCAGGCTATGTGACATTGTGGTGTCATATGACCGCAACAGTCAATCAGCTGACCGGCTGCAGCTCATCAATAATTTGTCAGAGCGGACATTAATTTTGATGAAATAGTAAAAGCTGCAGCCAATCAGCAGTATCACAATGGTGTCACGTAAGCTGCTAGTAATAGCAGTGTCAATATTGGAGGACTAGCGCCAGAGAATAGATTGTTTTCATTTACTATAGAGAGTAATTAAGTAGTGAATAAGACCCTTGATACTTGGACTTGGACATTTTGCATTGGGGCCCAAGTGGTGGCATAGCTATTTGTGTAATTTATACAGCAGGCTATGTGTTATAAATGGGAGTATAAATGGTTCTTCATCTGTGGATTTAGCCCTAACGACAGTACCTTAAACCCATGTGCCAGACTTGCAACTTGAATCCTTTCTTGAGACTAAATAATGTATTCTAAATGTTGTATCCCTGTCTGTATCATGAAACTGTTTAGTCTAGCTCAAAAGGAAATCAACCTAACTACAGCTGCTTCTCACAAAATTAGAACATCATCAAAAAGTTAATTTATTTCAGCTCTTCAATACAAAAAGTGAAACTCATATGATCTGTTTCAACTGTTTATTTCTATTAATGTTGATGATTATGGCTTACAGCCAATGAAAACCCAAAAGTCATTATTCTCAGTAAATTAGAATACTTTATAACTAGTGTTGAGCATTCCGATACCGCAAGTATCGGGTATCGGCCGATACTTGCGGTATCGGAATTCCGATACCAAGTTCCGATACTTTTGTGGTATCCAGAATCGGTATCGGATCCATATTAATGTGTAAAATAAAGAATTAAAATAAAAAATATTGATATACTCACCTCTCCGGAGGCCCCTGGACATCACCGCTGGTAACCGGCAGCCTTCTTTGTTTAAAATGAGCGCGTTTAGGGACTTCCATGACGTCACGGCTTCTGATTGGTCGCGTGCCGCTCATGTGACCGCCACGCGACCAATCAGAAGCCGCGACGTCATTCTCAGGTCCTAAACTCCTCATTCTAGGAATTTAGGACCTGAGAATGACGTCGCGGCTTCTGATTGGTCGTGTGGCGGTCACATGAGCGGCACGCGACCAATCAGAAGCCGCGACGTCATTCTCAGGCCCTAAACGCGCTCATTTTAAGCAAAGAAGGCTGCCGGTTACCAGCGGTGATATCCAGGGGCCTCCGGAGAGGTAATTATATCAATATTTTTTATTTTAATTCTTTATTTTACACATTAATATGGATCCCAGGGCCTGAAGGAGAGTTTCCTCTCCTTCAGACCCTGGGAACCATCAGGATACCTTCCGATACTTGGTGTCCCATTGATTTGTATTGGTATCGGGTATCGGTATCGGCGATATCCGATACTTTTCGGGTATCGGCCGATACTATCCGATACCGATACTTTCAAGTATCAGACGGTATCGCTCAACACTATTTATAACACCAGCTTGAAAAATGATTTTAAAATCTGAAATGTTGGCCTACTGAAATGTATGTTCAGTAAATGCACTCAATACTAAGTCGGGGCTCCTTTTGATTCAATTACTGCATCAATGCAGCATGGCATGGAGGTGATCAGCCTGTGGCACTGCTGAGGTGTTATGGTGTTGGGTCTGGTGTCTCTCATCTTCCTCTTGACAATACCCCATAGGTTTAAGTTCAATCGAGTTTGCTGGCCAATCAAGCAAAGTGATACTGTTGTTTTTAAACCAGGTTTTGGTACTTTTGGCAGTGTTGACAGGTGCAAAGTCCTGCTGGAGAATGAAACTTCCATCTTCAAAAAAGCTTGTCAGCAGAGGGAAGCATTAAGTGCTCTAAATTTTCCTGGTAGACGGCTGCGCTGAATTTGGTCTGTATAAAACACAGTGGACCTACACCAGCAAATGACATGGTTCCCCAAACCATCACTGATTGTGGAAACCTCACACTAGACCTGAAACAGCTTGGATTGTGGCCTCTCCACTTTTCCTCCAGACTCTGGGACCTTGATTTCCAAAGGAAGTGCAAAATTGACTTTCATCTGAAAACACCTTGGACCACTGAGGAACAGTCCAGTTCCTTTTCTCCTTTGCTCAGGTAAGACATTTTTGGTGTTGTCTATTGGTCATGAGTGGCTTGACAAAAGGAATGTGACACTTGGAGCCTATGTCCTGGATACATCTGTGTGTGGTGGCTCTTGAGGCAATGACTCCAGCATCAGTCTACTCCTTGAGAATCTTCCCCAAACTTTGGAATGGCCTTTTCTTAACAATCATTTCAAGGCTGCAGTTATCCTGGTTGCTTGTGCACCATTTTCTACCACACTTTTTCCTTCCACTCCACTTTCCATTAATATGCTTGGATACAACACTCTGTGAACAGCCAGCTTCTTTAGCAATGACCTTTTGTGGCTTACCCTCCTTGTGGAGTGTGTCAATGACTGTGTGATGTGCTGCTGCAGTGCAGTATAGAGCAATCTCCACCTGGGGGTGCTGGCTAAGGAAAAGAGGTTGCACACACAGCACAGCAACACTGAACAACAACACAGGTGTCACAGGTAATGAAAGGGACATGAAACAAGCCAAGGTCATACACGGAGATAGCAGCGCGGTACAGAAGGGGCGAGCAGAGAATCGTCGGGGACAAGCAAGATGTCAGAACCTACCGGGAACGTGGTAACCAAAACGTGAGACAGAGACGGAGTCGGGGTACAGGCCAAAGGTCAGAACAAGTCATAAACGGGTGTAGGCAGTCAGAGGCAAACAGGAACACATTAACAGGGATCAGGTCAGGAGCTCAAACCTTGCAGCATGAACTATAGCTGACACTGGCCCAATGGCTACAGAGGACTTAAATAGTTCAGCCAGCTCCAGGGTGAGGCAGAGAGGATTAACTCCCACATGACCAGTCCAGAGACAAGAGCTGAACATAGTCTCAGAACTGGATCATGACAGACTGCCTTTTGGACATCTGTCAAGTCAGCAGTCTTCCCCATGATTGCAGAACCTACTGAAACAGACTTATAGACCTTTTTAAATGCTTAGGAAGCCTTTTCAGGTGTTTTTGTTAATTATTCTAATTTACTGAGATAATGACTTTTGGGTTTTCATTGGCTGTAAGCCGTAATCATCGATATTAATAGAAATAAACATTTTAAATAGATCACTCTGTTTTAATGACTCAATATAATATATTTGTTTCACTTTTTTGTATTGAAGAACTGAAATAAATTAACTTTTGATGATATTCTAATTTTGTGAGAAGCACCTGTATGTATTACACGTTAGTATCCTGTACTCTAATTACTGAATATCAAACTGCTGCATTTACCCTCTTATCCAGTACTTAGAGCCCATGGACCCGAGGAATATTTAGGCATTCAGCACAGGGGAAGCAGTGCGAAGCATGTCTTAGCAGGCCCCTAACCAGGTAACCATGTTTACAGCTATGGTGGGACACCTTCACAGTGGGTATAGTGGGTACCTCAACAAATAACCACGCTGTTACTAAAAATAAATCATTATAGAAAGACCACCGCTGATATTACCACCATACATTCACCATATAGAATTAGATGGCAGCCCTGCGGTACATATAAGAGGTTAACACTAGAACACTAGAAGTCCCAGAAATTTTGAGCTCCAAAGGTTCCAAAGGTAGAAATGTTAAATGACACCTCTCTGGGACTTCTAGTGTTGAAGTACAGTTATAGATAGTAACTTAATAGTGGCATTCTTCGTGATGGAGTCAATCACTTTTAATGTTTTTTCCATATGACCCAGAATGTCACGACAACTTCTTCCAGCCATGTTTCATCTGCAGAGTTGCAACACAGACACATTTGTCTTCTCACATTTCCATCACGGTTCCATCTATTCCCAACCTGCACAGTCTCCTCAAACTGTTACTCCAATGTTGAGCTGCTGCTGCCACATTCGGTGCTGTTACTGGACCAGATATGTGGAACAAAAAAAGTGTTTCTCTTAGTGCATCATATTTTAACATAATTAATAACACCGTGTGCCAAAAAAACAGTGCCCATATTTTGTTCCCTAGAAAGAAATAATGCCCCCTGTGTGCACCTTTTATGGTCGCAGTATCCTGAATGCACCTATAACATTAATGCTTCTTAAGTGCACATTTAGCATTTAGTAATATCCCCTGAGTCCCTTCACATACAGCATTAATGTCCCCTGAGTCTCTCCACATACGGTAATATTGTCTCCTGAGCCGCCACTGGTATAGTAATAAGGCCCTTAGGTCCCTTCCCATACACAACTCTCATATACACAGTATGATGTCCCCTTAGCTACCCTATATACAGTATGATGTCCCCACTGCTGCTCTATACACAATGCGATGTTCCAACAGCTCCTCTATACACAATATGTTTACCCTACCCTACAGCTCCCCAATACACAGTAAGATGTCCACACAGCTCTTCTATACACAGTATAATGTCCCCACAGTGACCTATACATAGTATGATATCAATAAAGGTACCCTATATACTGTATGATTTGCCCATAGTTCCCGTATATACAGTTTAGCTCTCCTATACAACTCCCAATACAAAGTATAATGACTCTCACAGCTATTCTGTACAAGGTATGATAGCCACAAAGCCCCCTATACACTCTATAGTGCCCCCAAGGCCACACCTCTAAACAGTATAATACTCCAAAAGCCCTCTTTATAATGTATAAGGCCCCACACAGTATGATGACCTAAAAGTAGTCCTCACACAGTATAATGCTGCTAAAGCTCGCTCTAAACAGTATAATGACCCCAAAGCCACTTATGCAGTGTGATACCACAAAGACCCCAAATACATATTATAATGCCTCAATGATGGTCCTCAGACAGTATAATGCCACAAAACCCATCTATAATCATCTATAATGTGTATTATACACAAAAAACCCTACCATACATAGTATAATGCCCAAAAGTCCCTCTGGTTTGATGACCCCCACTATAGTCCCTGCACTGTATGATGCCTCAATAGTTCCCTTACAAATAGTATCATAACAAAAAATATTAATCATATATGATTTCACCCTGAATACTGGCAAATCCACTGGCAGACCGTGGCAAAAAGCTGACGGGCAAACAAACAATAAAATCATGATACTGGGGCACCCACAGAACATCAGTGTTCCAGTGCGATAATTTCATCACATTGCTTCTCCCCTCCTAGGACTGTGGTAGCTGTGGTAGTGTATTGGAGGTATACCTGTATCAAGTTCCCAGTACCTGTTTGCACTATTCTCAGATTACATACTTTTATTGTGTTTCTGTATTTGGATTTGTGCCTGCTTAGAACTGTGTTTTTGCATACCTTTATAGCAGCTTTTTGCTTGCAATTACACTACAACTTCTGTCAGCTGAAACGGTGCAGTAGCCTGGCCTAGCAAATGGCAAGGGGTGTTGGCAAGATTAAATGGTTTGTCTGAGTCAGCCCCCAATCCAGAGAGTGCGTGTTGACAACTATCGAGGTGCCCTATTATTAGTGGATATAGTAAGCGGATGACACTACAATTACAGAATAAAAAACACCAAAGATTACAACCAATGTTACTACCATACAGTGACCATAAAGTGGTAAATAGACTTGAGCGACTTTTACTTTTTTCGGATCGAGTCGGGTTTTGCGAAACCCGACTTTGTCAAAAGGCGGGTCTGGTGAAATCGGCCGAATAATGCGAAAAGTCGGGGGCCGAATGAAACACAATGCAAGTCAATGGGGAATCAAAGTCAGCAGTGAGTGGAGGACAGGAAAACACCAACAGTGCCCATTTTAATGCCAAAAACATCAATTCTTATTACTTAAGCTTGTCAATCTTAATTTACTTTATAATAATAGTTAGGCATTGAAAACTGGGGGTCATTTGGCTAAAGTTGTGGGGGGGTAGGGCTGGCTCAAGATTTTCGTGGGCCCAGGAAATGCGGAATATGTCACGGCGGTGGAGCAGGGAGAGGTAAGTATTTCAACTTTGCAAGTGCTGTAATCCTGAGCAAGCAGGGGGGCCCACTGGCACAGGGCCCCTCATAGTACGGCGGTGTGTTTGACGGCGGGTGGCGCCTCCCACTGGCAGAGACACTTTTGCGTACTATGAGAGGGCCCTGTGCCAGTGCCCTACCTGATGAAGGAACCTGCACTTTCATCTGCACCTTCCTCTTTGTCCCCGTGTAAGGTGGTATAGTATGCGGGAAGGGGAACCTGACTTTCAGCAGGGTCAGATTCTGGCTGTGTAGAGTGCAAGGGGAATGTAGTGGTCTGGGTCAATGTACCAGCAGACTCATCTAGCAGTGGCTGGGAAATGGGCAGGATGAGGAGGAAACACAGATATAGGCCCAAATAATAAAGTAGGCTAAATGCAGTTCAAAATTTGTAACAGGACTAAACAGGCGGCATTGCTTTGTTCAGTGGAGGACAACTGTAATGAGTGGCAGACACAGTTCGTAGGCCCAAATAATAAAGTAGGCTAAATGCAGTTCAAAATTGGTAACAGGACTAAACAGGCGGCAATGATTTGTTCAGTGGAGGACAACTGTAATGAGTGGCAGGCACAGTTAGCAGGCCCAAATAATAAAGTAGGCTAAATGCAGTTCAAAATTGGTAACAGGACTAAACAGGCGGCATTGCTTTGTTCAGTGGAGGACAACTGTAATGAGTGGCAGACACAGTTAGTAGGCCAAAATAATAAAGTAGGCTAAATGCAGTTCAAAATTGGTAACAGGACTAAACAGGCGGCATTGCTTTGTTCAGTGGAGGACAACTGTAATGAGTGGCAGACACAGTTAGTAGGCCCAAATATTACAGTAGGCTAAATGCAGTTCAAAATTGGTAACAGGACTAAACAGGCGGAATTGATTTGTTCAGTGGAGGACAACTGTAATGAGTGGCAGACACAGTTAGTAGGCCCAAATAATAAAGTAGGCTAAATGCAGTTCAAAATTGGTAACAGGACTAAACAGGCGGAATTGATTTGTTCAGTGGAGGACAACTGTAATGAGTGGCAGACACAGTTAGTAGGCCCAAATAATAAAGTAGGCTAAATGCAGTTCAAAATTGGTAACAGGACTAAACAGGCAGCATAGCTAGGTACAGGGGTAGGCTCCTCTGCTGAGTAGCAGACAGTGGTAGTAGGTGCAAAGTATTAACTGGTCTAAATGGAGCCCAGGGCTCCTGTATATTTTAACTATCATCTATCATTTCAACAAATGTGTATTGGCAGTGCCATTGAAGGATTTAACAGCACAGACTACACAGTGGTGGAGCAGGGAGAGGTAAGTATTGCAAGTGGTAGAGCACTGTTCGAGCTGGGGGGAACACTCTCTCGTGGGCGGCGGTACTGGCACAGGGCCCCTCATATTACGAAGGTGTGTATGACGTTGGTTGTGCACCACCACCATCAGAGACACTTCATTGTACTATGAGGGACCCTGTGCCAGTGCCGTCGCCCAAGAGTGGGCCCACCCACCTGTCCAGGCAAACGGCACTCTCACGGGTGCTTGCGCCAGGAGGTGACCACGGCCCTGTGGGGGAGTCAGCCCATTTAGGGAGGTATAAAAATGGCCTATGGTGGACATTCAGCAGCTGCAAATGGAGGAATTGGAAAAGTCAGTAAGAGGAGGCCAAAAGCAAGACATTTTTCCGGCAAGCTACGTGTCAGCAGGGGAAGGTGGGGCAAAATAATTTGAAATCTATGATTGGTTCATTTTAATGAAGGTTAGATCATCAACATTCTGGGTAGCCAGACGAGTCCTTTTTTCAGTCAGTATTGAACCAGCAGCACTGAAGACTCTTTTCTGATAGCTCACTAGCAGCAGGGCAAGCGAGCTCCTGTAATGCATATTCTGCCAATTCAGGTCAGGTGTCTATAATAGATGCCCAGTAATCAAAGGGGAATGACCTGTCACGGAGAACATCGATAAGGGTGGAAAAGTAGTTCGTAACCATACTGGACAACTGCTGTCTCCTGTCACTTTGAATCGATGCAGCAGGACCTGTCGTGTCAGCGGTCATTGCGAAATCACTCCACAAACTGGTCATAAAACCGCTCTGTGCAACGCCACTTCGGATTTGTGCACCTCTAACACCTCTGCCAGGTTGCCCCCTATGGCTCGTGTGGAACCATCACCGCCGCTGTGTGCTGGGAATGCCTGAACCAAACGGTCTACAAGAGTTGCTTGTTTGGTAGCCAATATTTGCTCAAGGTTCTCATGTGGCATGATATTTTGTAATTTTCCTTTATATCGTGGATCCAGGAGGCAGACCAACCAGTAATTGTCATCGGTCATCATTTTGATAATGCGGGGGGTCACTTATTAGGATACGCAAGGCATACTCAGCCATGTGGGCCACTGTTCCAGGTGTCAATTCACTGCTTGTGCTGGGTTGAGGCGCACTTTCTTGCAAATCAACATCACTTGTGTCCAGCAAAAACCCTGTACCTGACCTTGCAACGCCACCAGTTTCTTTTGCCCCATGAGAAGCATCGTCCTCCAATAAATATTCATCCCCATCATCCTCCTCCTCCTCTTCATCCACCACCTTGTCCAGGAGAGTTCCCTGATCAGACAATGGCTGACTGTCATCAAGGCTTCCCTCCTCCACGGCTGCAGATGCCAGCTCCTTAATGTGCATCAAACTTTGCATCAGCAGACGCATTTGTGGGATGCTCATGCTTATGATGGCGTCGTCTGCACTTACCAGCCATGTGCATTCCTCAAAACACTGAAGGACTTGACAGAGGTCTTGTAGCTTTGACCACTGCACACCAGACAACTCCATGTCTGCCATCCAAGTACCTGCCCATGTGTGTGAATCTTCCCACAAATTAATTACTGCACGTCTCTGTTTGCACATCCTCTGAACCATGTGCAGTGTGGAGTTCCACCTTGTTGCAAGGTCGATTATTAGGCGGTGCTGGGGAAGATTCAGCGATCACTGATGGTTCAGTGTTGTGAATTCTGTTATCGACCTCCCTCCTGTGGTCATGAATGGTACTTCGGCGAGTTCTGTCCATGGACTCCCTCTGGTGGCTGTGAGTGGAGCTGCTGCTTCTGAGGTTCCTTCCACAGGTGACGTAGTTTATTCTTCGGCTGGCTGTGCTATTTAACTCCACTCAGATCGTTACTCCATGCCAGCTGTCAATGTTCTTGTACTGGTTCAGTTCGCTCTTGGATCTTTCTGGTGACCTGTCTACTCCAGCAGAAGCTAAGTCCCTGCTAGTTAATTATTTGTTCATTGTTTCCTTGTCCAGCTTGCTATAATGATTTTGCCTTGCTAGCTGGAAGCTCTGGGATACAGAGTGGTACCTCCGCACCGTGAGTCGGTGCGGAGGTCTTTTTGCACACTCTGCGTGGTCTTTTGTAGTTTTTTGTGCTGACCACAAAGATACCTTTCCTATCCTCAGTCTGTTTAATAAGTCGGGCCTCCCTTTGCTGAAACCTGTTTCATTTCTGTGTGACTTTCATCTTAACTCACAGTCAATATATGTGGGGGGCTGCCTTTTCCTTTGGGGAATTTCTTTGAGGCAAGGTAGGCTTTATTTTCTATCTTTAGGGCTAGTTAGCTCTTAGGCTGTGAAGAGGTGTCTAGGTCGTGTTAGGTACGCTCCACGGCTATTTCTAGTTGTGTGATAGGATTAGGGGTTGCGGTCAGCAGAGCTCCCACTTCCCAGAGCTTGTCCTGTGTTAGTTTAACCATCAGGTCGTTCCGGGTGCTCCTAACCACCAGGTCCATAACAGTTCAGCATACGGCTGGAGTGTACGGACGACCGGCGGATGTGCGAGCAAAGTCTTCGCACCTTCAGGAGCAGGGCTGGTAACTCCGGATAATTTTTGAGGAAGCACAGCACCACCAGGTTCAAGGTGTGAGCCAGGCAAGTTATGTGTTTAAGTTCTGAAATGGCTATGGCAGCCATAAAATTCCTTCCGTTATCACTGACTACCTTGCCTGCCTCAAGATGTACACTGCCCAGCCATGACTGAGTTTGTTGCTGCAAGTACTCGGCCAGTACTTCCAGCATGTGTCTGTTGTCTCCCAAACACTTCATTTCTAACACAGCCTGCTGACGCTTACCACTAGCTGTTCGATAATGGGACACCTCATGTGCAACACTGGCAGCTGCGGATGGAGTGTGTTATGAAAGGCAATTCAGAATCACAATGGACATGGAGGTCAGAGCACATACAGTGAACTGACAATAACCCAAAATAATAGAACGAGCTCTGAGACGTGGGAACTCTGCAGACCGCAATCCCTAAGCCTATCAAACCACACTAAAGGTAGCCGTGGAGCGCTCCTGACCAGAACCTAGGCGCCTCGTCACAGCCTGAGAAACTAGCTAATCCTGAAGATAGAAAAATAAGCCTACCTTGCCTCAGAGAAATTCCCCAAAGGAAAAGGCAGCCCCCCACATATAATGACTGTGAGTAAGATGAAAACACAAACATAGAGATGAAACAGATTTAGCAAAGTGAGGCCCGACTAGCTGAACAGAACGAGGATAGGGAAGATAACTTTGCGGTCAGCAAAAAAACCTATAAAAAACCACGCAGAGGGGACAAAAAGACCCTCCGCACCGACTAACGGTACGGAGGTGGTCCCTCTGCGTCTCAGAGCTTCCAGCAGGCGAGAAAAACCAATAAAGCAAGCTGGACAGAAAAATAGCAACAAAATAACATAAGCAAAACTTAGCTTTGCAGAGCAGCAGGCCACAGGAATGATTCAGGGAAAAAACAAGTCCCACACTGAAACATTGACAGGAAGCATAGATCAAAGCATCAGGTGGAGTTAAGTAGAGAAGAAGCTAACGAGCTCACCAGATCACCTGAGGGAGGAGACTCAGAAGCTGCAGTACCACTTTCCTCCACAAACGGAAGATCCCAGAGAGAATCAGCCGAAGTACCACTTGTGACCACAGGAGTGAACTCTGCCACAGAATTCACAACAGTACCCCCCCCTTGAGGAGGGGTCACCGAACCCTCACCAGAGCCCCCAGGTCGACCAGGATGAGCCACATGAAAGGCACGAACAAGATCGGGAGCATGGACATCAGAGGCAAAAACCCAGGAATTATCCTCCTGAGCATAACCCTTCTATTTAACCAGATACTGGAGTTTCCGTCTTGAAACACGAGAATCCAAAATCTTCTCCACAATATACTCCAATTCCCCCTCCACCAAAACCGGGGCAGGAGGCTCAACAGATGGAACCATAGGTGCCACGTATCTCCGCAACAATGACCTATGGAATACGTTATGTATGGAAAAAGAATCTGGAAGGGTCAGACGAAAAGACACAGGATTAAGAACCTCAGAAATCCTATACGGACCAATAAAACGAGGTTTAAACTTAGGAGAGGAAACCTTCATAGGAATATGACGAGAAGATAACCAAACCAGATCCCCAACACGAAGTCGGGGACCCACACGGCGTCTGCGATTAGCGAAAAGTTGAGCCTTCTCTGGGACAAGGTCAAATTGTCCACTACCTGAGTCCAAATCTGCTGCAACCTGTCCACCACAGTATCCACACCAGGACAGTCCGAAGACTCAACCTGTCCAGAAGAGAAACGAGGATGGAACCCAGAATTGCAGAAAAACGGTGAAACCAAGGTAGCCGAGCTGGCCCGATTATGAAGGGCGAACTTAGCCAAAGGCAAAAAGGACACCCAGTCATCCTGATCAGCAGAAACAAAGCACCTCAGATATGTTTCCAAGGTCTGATTGGTTCGCTCGGTCTGGCCATTAGTCTGAGGATGGAAAGCCGAGGAAAAAGACAAGTCAATGCCCATCCTACCACAAAAGGCTCGCCAAAACCTCGAAACAAACTGGGAACCTCTGTCAGAAACAATATTCTCTGGAATGCCATGCAAACGAACCACATGCTGGAAGAACAAAGGCACCAAATCAGAGGAGGAAGGCAATTTAGACAAGGGTACCAGATGGACCATCTTAGAAAAGCGATCACAGACCACCCAAATGACCGACATCTTTTGAGAAACGGGAAGGTCAGAAATAAAATCCATAGAGATATGTGTCCAAGGCCTCTTCGGGACCGGCAAGGGCAAAAGCAACCCACTGGCACGAGAACAGCAGGGCTTAGCCCGAGCACAAATCCCACAGGACTGCACAAAAGCACGCACATCCCGCGACAGAGAGGGCCACCAAAAGGATCTAGCCACTAACTCTCTGGTACCAAAGATTCCAGGATGACCAGCCAACACCGAACAATGAAGTTCAGAGATAACTCTATTCGTCCACCTATCAGGGACAAACAGTTTCTCCGCTGGGCAACGATCAGGTTTATTAGCCTGAAATTTTTGCAGCACCCGCCGCAAATCAGGGGAGATGGCAGACACAATTACTCCTTCCTTGAGGATACCCGCCGGCTCAGATAAACCCGGAGAGTCGGGTACAAAACTCCTAGACAGAGCATCCGCCTTCACATTTTTAGAGACGGGAAGGTACGAAATCACAAAGTCAAAATGGGCAAAAAACAACGACCAACGAGCTTGTCTAGGATTCAAGCGCTTGGCAGACTCGAGATAAGTCAAGTTCTTATGATCAGTCAATACCACCATGCGATGCTTAGCTCCTTCAAGCCAATGACGCCACTCCTCGAATGCCCACTTCATGGCCAGCAACTCTCGGTTGCCCACATCATAATTACGCTCAGCAGGCGAAAACTTCCTGGAAAAGAAAGCGCATGGTTTCATCACTGAGCAACCAGAACCTCTCTGCGACAAAACAGCCCCTGCTCCAATCTCAGAAGCATCAACCTCGACCTGGAATGGAAGAGAAACATCTGGTTGACACAACACAGGGGCAGAAGAAAAACGACGCTTCAACTCTTGAAAAGCTTCCACAGCAG
This sequence comes from Ranitomeya imitator, assembly GCF_032444005.1. Lineage (NCBI taxonomy): Eukaryota > Metazoa > Chordata > Amphibia > Anura > Dendrobatidae > Ranitomeya > Ranitomeya imitator. Next base: position 733,170,550 of record NC_091284.1, on the reverse strand, counting down.
CAGAAGACCAATTGACCACATCAGCACCCTTCTTGGTCAAATCGGTCAATGGTTTAGCAATACTAGAAAAATTGCAGATGAAGCGACGATAAAAATTAGCAAAGCCCAGGAACTTTTGCAGACTTTTCAGAGATGTCGGCTGAGTCCAATCATGGATGGCTTGGACCTTAACAGGATCCATCTCGATAGTAGAAGGGGAAAAGATGAACCCCAAAAATGAAACCTTCTGCACACCAAAGAGACACTTTGATCCCTTCACAAACAAAGAATTAGCACGCAGGACCTGAAAAACCGTTCTGACCTGCTTCACATGAGACTCCCAATCATCCGAGAAGATCAAAATGTCATCCAAGTACACAATCAGGAATTTATCCAGGTACTCTCGGAAGATGTCATGCATAAAGGACTGAAACACTGATGGAGCATTGGCAAGTCCGAACGGCACCACGAGATACTCAAAATGACCCTCGGGCGTAGTAAATGCAGTTTTCCATTCATCACCTTGCTTAATTCGCACCAGATTATACGCACCACGAAGATCTATCTTTGTGAACCAACTAGCCCCCTTAATCCGAGCAAACAGATCAGATAACAATGGCAAGGGGTACTGAAATTTAACCGTGATCTTATTAAGAAGGCGGTAATCTATACAAGGTCTCAGCGAACCATCCTTCTTGGCTACAAAAAAAGAACCCTGCTCCTAATGGCGACGATGACGGGCGAATATGCCCCTTCTCCAGGGATTCCTTCACATAACTGCGCATAGCGGTGTGCTCAGGCACGGACAAATTAAACAATCGACCTTTTGGGAATTTACTACCAGGAATCAAATTGATAGCACAATCACAATCCCTATGCGGAGGTAGGGTATTGGACTTGGGCTCATCAAATACATCCCGGTAATCAGACAAGAACTCTGGGACCTCAGAAGGAGTGGATGACGAAATTGACAGAAATGGAACATCACCATGTACCCCCTGACAACCCCAGCTGGACACCGACATGGATTTCCAATCTAATACTGGATTATGGGCTTTTAGCCATGGCAACCCCAACACGACCACATCATGCAGATTATGCAACACCAGAAAGCGAATAACCTCCTGATGTGCAGGAGCCATGCACATGGTCAGCTGGGTCCAGTATTGAGGCTTATTCTTGGCCAAAGGCGTAGCATCAATTCCTCTCAATGGAATAGGACACTGCAAGGGCTCCAAGAAAAACCCACAACGCTTAGCATATTCCAAGTCCATCAAATTCAGGGCAGCGCCTGAATCCACAAATGCCATGACAGAATATGATGACAAAGAGCAGATCAAGGTAATGGACAGAAGAAATTTTGACTGTACAGTACCAATGGTGTCAGACCTAGCGAACCGCTTAGTGCGCTTAGGACAATCAGAGATAGCATGAGTGGAATCACCACAGTAGAAACACAGACCATTCAGACGTCTATGTTCTTGCCGTTCAACTCTGGTCAAGGTCCTATCACACTGCATAGGCTCAGGTTTAAGCTCAGGTAATACCGCCAAATGGTGCACAGATTTACGCTCACGCAAGCGTCGACCGATCTGAATGGCCAAAGACATAGACTCATTCAAACCAGCAAGCATAGGAAATCCCACCATGACATCCTTAAGGGCTTCCGAGAGACCCTTTCTGAATATTGCTGCCAGCGCAGATTCATTCCATTGAGTGAGCACTGACCACTTTCTAAATTTCTGACAATATACCTCTATCTCATCCTGAGCCTGACAAAGAGCCAGCAAATTTTTTTCTGCCTGATCCACTGAATTAGGCTCATCGTACAGCAACCCAAGCGCCAGGAAAAACGCATCGATATTACTCAATGCAGGATCTCCTGACGCAAGAGAAAACGCCCAGTCCTGAGGGTCGCCGCGCAAAAAAGAAATGACGATCCTAACCTGTTGAATTGGGTCACCAGAAGAGCGAGGTTTCAAAGCCAGAAATAGTTTACAATTATTTTGAAACTCAGAAATTTAGTTCTATCTCCAAAAAACAAATCTGGAATAGGAATTCTCGGTTCAAGCAAAGAATTCTGGACCACAAAATCTTGAATATTTTGAACTCTTGCCGTGAGCTGATCCACACATGAAGACAGACCTTTAAAGTCCATTGCTACACCTGTGTCCTGAACCACCCAAATGTCTAGGGGAAAAAAAAGACAAAACACAGTGCAAAGAAAAAAAAATGGTCTCAGAACTTCTTTTTTCCCTCTATTGAGAATCATTAGCACTTTGGGCTTCCTGTACTGTTATGAAAGGCAATTCAGAATCACAATGGACATGGAGGTCAGAGCACAAACACTGAACTGACAATAACCCAAAATAATAGAACGAGCTCTGAGACGTGGGAACTCTGCAGACCGCAATCCCTAAGCCTATCAAACCACACTAAAGGTAGCCGTGGAGCGCTCCTGACCAGAACCTAGGCGCCTCGTCACAGCCTGAGAAACTAGCTAATCCTGAAGATAGAAAAATAAGCCTACCTTGCCTCAGAGAAATTCCCCAAAGGAAAAGGCAGCCCCCCACATATAATGACTGTGAGTAAGATGAAAACACAAACATAGAGATGAAACAGATTTAGCAAAGTGAGGCCCGACTAGCTGAACAGAACGAGGATAGGGAAGATAACTTTGCGGTCAGCACAAAAACCTATAAAAAACCACGCAGAGGGGACAAAAAGACCCTCCGCACCGACTAACGGTACGGAGGTGGTCCCTCTGCGTCTCAGAGCTTCCAGCAGGTGAGAAAAACCAATAAAGCAAGCTGGACAGAAAAATAGCAACAAAATAACATAAGCAAAACTTAGCTTTGCAGAGCAGCAGGCCACAGGAATGATCCAGGGAAAAAACAAGTCCCACACTGAAACATTGACAGGAAGCATAGATCAAAGCATCAGGTGGAGTTAAGTAGAGAAGAAGCTAACGAGCTCACCAGATCACCTGAGGGAGGAGACTCAGAAGCTGCAGTACCACTTTCCTCCACAAACGGAAGATCCCAGAGAGAATCAGCCGAAGTACCACTTGTGACCACAGGAGTGAACTCTGCCACAGAATTCACAACTGGAGTGGTCATGCGACTGTGCTCTGTGGACAAGCTTTTGCTTCTGAAGGAGGTGGAGAAGGAGGAGGGGTGGCGACGCCTACAGCCAACTGTTTCCTAGACCGTGGGCTAGGCAGAACTGTCCCACTATGGCTGTCCCCTGTGAACCCTGCATCCACCACATTAACCCAGTGTGCCATCATGGACACATAGCATCCCTGGCCATGCCTACTGGTCCATGCATCTGTTGTGAGGTACACTGACTGATTGCTTCAGTGCATTGACAATGCAGTCTTTGACATGCTGGTGGAGGGCTGGGATGGCTTTTCTCGCAAAGAAGTGCCAACTGTGTAGGTCATAGCGTGGTACGTGGTACTGCGTAGGCCATCAGGTCATTGAAAGCTTCGCTTTCAACCAACCGGTAGGGCATCATCTCTAACGAGATTAGTATAGCAATGCGGGTGTTCAAACCCTGTGTACGCGGATGAGAGGATGAGTACATTCTTTTCCTAACGAGAGTCTCTTGTAGCGTGAGCTGGACTGGATAGCTGCATATGATGGAACTAGCGGTGGTGGTGGTGGACATGGCGGATTGAGAGAGGGTTGGTGATGGTATTCTTGATGTTGGCCTACATACAGTGTTTCCTACCAATAACCTTATGATTCCCTGACTGCTTTGGCCTTGCGACGATACCTCCACATTTGGTGTTGGTGGTGTCCTAACCGGTGGGCTTACAGTGAGGGCAGCAGTGTAGCGTTGCTTCATTCTGAGCAGGTGCACCAACGGTACAGGACATTTGGTAGTTAGTCCAGGCTTGCAAGTGCATGCTGGTTAAATGTCTAAGCATGCACATTGTATTTAAATTTTGAAGATTCTTCCCTGTGCGAAAGGTCTTTGAGCATTTCTTACAGATAACTTTTCACTGATCATTCGGATCTTGGTTAAAAAATTGCCACACTACACTCTTCCTACTATGGAATACCTTTTCAGGCATTGCACGCTGTGCTATTTTCACCGGATGGCCATGCTGTCCTAAAACTGTTTTTGTTTTTGACAAACGTTTTTGGCCTGATACAGGCCTGCCAGATGACAGCTGTTGCGATGTAGATGGCTGCTGCGGATCATCCTTACACGGTGACACAGAGGAAGGTGCACATGACATTGAGGAGGAGGTGATAGATGACCCAGTTGTTGACCCAGATTGGCAGCCATTGGGGGAAGAGGGTGCCGCTGCCAGTAGCTCAGAAGCAGAGGAGGATGATCCGCAGCAGCCATCTACATCGCAACAGCTGTCATCTGGTAGGCCCGTATCAGGCCAAAAACGTTTGTCAAAAACAAAAACAGTTTTAGGACAGCGTGGCCATCCGGTGAAAGTAGCACAGCGTGCAATGCCTGAAAAGGTATTCCATAGTAGGAAGAGTGTAGTGTGGCAATTTTTTAACCAAGATCCGAATGATCAGTCAAAAGTTATCTGTAAGACCTTTAGCAGAGGGAAGAATCTTTAAAATTTAAATACACGTGCATGCTTAGACATTTAACCAGCATGCACTTGCAAGCCTGGACTAACTACCAAACGTCCCGTACCGTTGGTGCACCTGCTCAGAATGAAGGTAGTCAGCAACGCAACATTGCTTCCCTCACTATAAGGCCACCGCTTGGGACACCACCAGCAGCAAATGTGGAGGTATCGTCGTAAGGCCAAAACAGTCAGGGAATCACAAGGTTATTGGTAGGAAACACTGTATGTAGGCCAACATCAAGAATACCATCACCAACCCTCTCTCAATCCGCCATGTCCACCACCACCACCGCTAGCTCCACCATATGCAGCTCTCCAGTCCAGCTTACCCTACAAGAGAATCTCTTTAGGAAAAGTAAGAACTCAACCTCTCATCCACGTACACAGGGTTTGAACGCCCACATTGCTATACTAATCTCGTTAGAGATGATGCCCTACTGGTTGGTTAAAAGCGAAGCTTTCAAAGACCTGATGGCCTATGCGGTACCACGCTATGACCTACCCAGTTGGCACTTCTTTGCGAGAAAAGCCATCCCAGCCCTTCACCAGCATGTCAAAGACTGCATTGTCCATGCACTGAGGCAATCAGTCAGTGGAAATGTGCACCTCACAACAGATGCAAGGACCAGTAGGCATGGCCAGGGACATTACGTGTCCATCACGGCGCACTGGGTTAATGTGGTGGATGCAGGGTCCACAGGGGACAGCCATAGTGGGACAGTTCTGCCTAGCCCACGGTCTAGGAAACAGTTGGCTGTAGGCGTTCGCCACCTCTCCGCCTCCTCCTCCTCCAGAAGCAAAAGCTTGTCCACAGAGCGCAGTAGCACGACCACTCCATCCGCAGCTGCCAGTGTTGCACACGAGGTGTCCCATTATCGAACAGCTAGTGGTAAGTGTCAGAAGGCTGTATTGGCAATGAAGTGTTTGGGCAACAACAGACACACTGCGGAAGTACTGACCGAGTACTTGCAGCAACAAACTCAGTCATGGCTGGGCAGTGTACATCTTGAGGCAGGCAAGGAAGTCTGTGATAATGGAAGGAATTTTATGGCTGCCATAGCCCTTTCAGAAATGAAACACATACCTTGCCTGGCTCACACCTTGAACCTGATGGTGCTGTGCTTCCTCAAAAATTATCCGGAGTTAGCAGTCCTGCTCCTGAAGGTGCGAAGACTTTGCTCACACATCCGCCGGTCGTCCGTACACTCCAGCCGTATGCTGAACCATCAGCGATTGCTGAATCTTCCCCAACACCACCTAATAATCGATGTTGCAACAAGGTGGAACTCCACACTGCACATGGTTCAGAGGCTGTGCGAACAGAGGCGTGCTGTAATTAATTTGTGGGAGGATACACATACACGGGCAGGCAGTTGGATATCCGACATGGAGTTGTCTGGTGTGCAGTGGTCGAAGCTACAAGACCTCTGTCAAGTCCTTCAGTGTTTTGAGGAATGCACACAGCTGGTAAGTGCAGACGACACCATCATAAGCATGAGCATCCCACTAATGCGTCTGCTGATTCAAAGTTTGATGCACATTAAGGAGCTGGCGTCTGCAGCCAAGGAGGAGGGAAGCCTCGATGACAGTCAATATATAACAAAAACTTGGCACTCAAATAAGTTATGAAGTGGTAATTTGTTGATTTTTTATTGTACGTCCAGACACAAATTCAACAGATGCTGTTAAACGTTTTCGGTCCCAATGGACCTTCCTCAGAACAATTCCATTTTATCTGGTGTTGCCGAGTAAAACAAAGTAGGAGGCGAAAAAACACCTTACTGGAGTAATGCTGTGGGGCGGTACAATATGCTGGTGCGAGGGCTCCTAGGCAAACTTGGTGTGCTATGGAAGGCTGTGGCCCAAACTCGGTCAGAAGAGAAGCAGCGAGAGCGGCGGTACTCTGCCAGAGAGACAGATGCACTGACTGGTCACAGTACAATAAAAAATCAACAAATTACCACTTCATAACTTATTTGAGTGCCAAATTTTTGTTATATATTGATTCGTGGGTTGGATACCCTACTTGAGCACCAACTTCTCACCTATTGACTGAGTGCCGTGTTTATGTACTATATTTGATGACAGTCAGCCATTGTCTGCTTAGGGAACTCTCCTGGATGAGATGGCGGATGAGGAGGAGAAGGAGGATGATGGGGATGAATATTTATGGGAGGAGAATGCTTCTCAGGGGGCAATACAAACTGGTGGCGCTGCATGGTCAGGTACAGGGATTTTGCGGGACACAAGTGATATTGATTTGAAAGAAAGTGCTCCTCAACCCAGCACAAGCAGTGAATTGACACCTGGAACATTGGCCCACATGGCTGAGTATGCCTTGCGTATCCTTAAAAGGGACCCCCCGCATTATCAAAATGATGACCGATGACGATTACTGGTTGGCCTGCCTCCTGGATCCACGATATAAAGGAAAATTACAAAATATCATGCCACATGAGAACCTTGAGCAAATATTGGCTACCAAACAAGCAACTCTTGTAGACCGTTTGGTTCAGGCATTCCCAGCACACAGCGGCGGTGATGGATCTCACACAAGCTGTAGGGGGCAACCTGGCAGAGGTGTTAGAGGTGCACAAATCCGAAGTGGCATTGGACAGTGGGGTTTTATGACCAGTTTGTGGAGTTATTTCGCAATGACCGCTGACACGACAGGTACTGTTGCATCGATTCAAAGTGACAGGAGACAGCATTTTTCCAGTATGGTTATGAACTACTTTTCCTCCCTTATCGATGTTCTCCATGACAGGTCATTCCCCTTTGATTACTGGGCATCTAAAATAGACACCTGACTTGAATTGGCAGAATATGCACTACAGAAGCTTGCTTGCCCTGCTGCTAGTGTGCTATCAGAAAGGGTGTTCAGTGCTGCTGGTTCAATACTGACCGAAAAAAGGACACATCTGGCTACCCAGAATGTTAATGATCTGACCTGCATTAAAATGAAACAATCATGGATTTCAAATTATTTTGCCCCACCTTCCCCTGCTGACACGTAGCTTGCAGGAAAAACGTCTTGCTTTTGGCCTCCTCTTACTGACTTTTCCAATTCCTCCATTTGCAGCTGCTGAATGTCCACCATAGGCCATTTTTATACCTCCCTAAATGGGCTGACTCCCCCACAGGGCCGTGGTCACCACCTGGCGCAAGCACCCGTGCGAATGCTGTTTGCCTGGACAGGTGGATGTGCCCACTCTTGGGCGACGGCACTGGCACAGGGTCCCTCATAGTACAATGAAGTGTCTCTGATGGTGGTGGCGCACAACCAACGTCAGACACACTGTCGTAATATGAGGGGCCCTGTGCCAGTACCGCTGCCCACGAGAGAGTGTTCCCCCCCAGCTCGAACAGTGCTCTACCACTTGCAATACTTACCTCTCCCTGCTCCACCACTGTGTAGTCTGTGCTGTTAAATCCTTCAATGGCACTGCCAATACAAATTTGTTGAAATGATAGATGATAGTTATAATATACAGGGGCCCTGGCCTCCATTTAGACCAGTTAATACTTTGCGCCTACTACCACTGTCTGCTACTCAGCAGAGGAGCCCACCCCTGTGCCTAGCTATGCCACCTTTTTATTTATGAACAATTTTTTGGCAGACATTTAGCCCACTTTCTTATTTGGGCCTACTAACTGTGTCTGCCACTCATTACAGTTTTCCTCCACTGAACAAAGCAATGCCGCCTGTTTAGTCCTGTTACCTATTTTGAACTGCATTTAGCCTACTTTATTATTTGGGCCTACTAACTGTGTCTGCCTCTCATTACAGTTTTCCTCCACTGAACAAAGCAATGCCGCCTGTTTAGTCCTGTTACTAATTTTGAATTGCATTTAGCCTACTTTATTATTTGGGCCTATATCTGTGTTTTCTCCTCATCCTGCCTATTGCCCAGCCACTGCTAGATGAGTTTGCCGGTACAGACGGGGACTACATTCCCCTTGCACTTTACATAGCCGTAATCTGACCCTGCTGAAAGTCAGGTTCCCCTTCCCGCATACTATACCACCTTACACGGGGACAAAGAGGAAGGTGCAGATGAAAGTGCAGCTTCCTTCATCAGGTGGGGGGGCTTACTCGTTGGCAACGTCACTGGCACAGGACCCCTCATAGTACACAAAAGTGTCTGTGCCAGTGGGAGGCGCCACCCGCCGTCAAACACACTGCCGTACTATGAGGGGCCCTGTTCCAGTGCCATTGAGTGGGCCCCCCTGCTTGCTCAGGATCACAGCACTTGCAAAGTTGAAATACTTACCTCTCCCTGCTCCACCCCCGTGACGTATTCCGCGTTTCCTGGGCCCAAGAAAATCTTGAGTCAGCCCTACCGCCCCCCAACTTTAGCCAAATGACCCCCAGTTTTCATTGCCTAACTATTATTATAAAGTAAATTGCGATCGACAAGCTTAAGTAATAAGAATTGATGTTTTTGGCATTAAAATGGGCCCTGTAGGTGTTTTCCTGTTCTCCACTCACTGCCGACTTTGATTCCCCATTGACTTGCATTGGGTTTCGTGTTTCAGTCGGCCCCCGACTTTTCGCAATAATCGGCCGATTTCACCCAACCCGACTTTTGACAAAGTCGGGTTCCACGAAACCCGACTCGATCTGAAAAAAGTAAAAGTCGCTTAACTCTAGTTACCACCAATGAGAGGTCACAATATTCTACAAGTGACAACAAAACCTTGGTTACCCAGACATGCACTGGCTTTGATTGGTCAGGACTGGTATTTAATATTTTAAGAGCACCCACTCACCTATTGTTTAACACCCCCAGGAAGAAGCATGACGAAACTCCATCATTGGGGTGGTACCCGAGACACAAGCAGATTTCTCATTCACACATGTGAGTAAGAAACTACAGAAATAGACTATCTACTAGTACAATCTAAAATGTACAATCTACTTTAGGAGGGAGTTACACTAGTGTATGGCATCCGATGCGAGAGCAGCGGATATGATATGCTAATGAACCTCAGCTCCTGCTCTGCAGAGTAGCAGAGTGTCATGCTACTGTGCTCCAAATCTCTTGCACAGAAAGGATCGGAGCACGGCTGCGCAGTAGATGGAGAACATAATTTCTCGATCTTCTCTGCCGTCATCGTATATCACAACACATTCGGATGATATCCAAGTGATGTGCATTGTGTCACTCGCACCCATAGATTTATATGGGTGCGAGTGAGCCGAGACTTGGCCAAGTCTAAATGGCAATTGCAGTAAATTGCAACTGTTTTCGTGTGACGATTCGGCATGAGAAAATAATCAAAGTGAGCTGCCCCATAGAGTTACACTGGGTTGAGTGTTGTACAAAGTTTTATCTCATAGCACTCAGCCATATTGTACGGTAGTGTGACTCTGGCCTTAATGTCATTTACTGGTAATAATTATATCTAAATAACAGAACCTCTTTGCACTTGCACTTTATTTTATCATCTTTCAAAGTTCTGTATGGATCACTCTATTTTTGCTATCAGCTGTCATCTTAATATTAGAGTCTATCTTTGTGCATTTCTCCAGTTACTCCCTGTACATATACGTTCATTTAAATCATAGCATGCTGTCTGTATGCTACAATTACGTATTTTTTAATTTTCTTAATTTTTATGAAATGTATTAATAAAGAATGAATATTTTAATATATATAGCATATGTGCCTTCTTATCCAGAGATCAAATATCTCGGGTATTGTTTATTCTATGCTCTTAGATGAGATAGCAAAAACCTGGTGACAGATTCCCTTTAATAAAAAAAATGGAAGTGATTAGTTCGGTCCTTATTGTTTGTCATGTGATAATTTCCTTTGTGGGTCTCAACTTCAGAAAGAGTCAAATAATTCTTAACTTATAGAAAATTGAATCTATTTGATGCTGTGATTTATTTTGCAGTCCTATAAAATAATGATTTGATATTTTCAGGCTGAATTTTCATGTTGTGACTGCTGTATGTGGCATGCTCATGTTTCTTCAGACCATCCTGAGCTTCTTTACCCCCAAAAATGAAACCTGAGTATAAATATATCAATAACTGTAATACATAAGTAAACCCACAATACGTGTTAATAACCTTAATAATAACTTAATGACACAGTTTAGTAGGTATATTAGCCCTATCTCCTAATGACTGAAGGGCCAAGTAATACAAAATGAATGAAAGTGGTGGTGGCGCCCTACATTACGTGGCAGAATGGCGTGACTACTTCATCACTGGTCATTGGCATTCTTCTTCCAATAGCTCATTATTCTTCACAACAGCGGATTTGCGCACAAGATGATTTTGCTAGACCGCATTATGTATATCTCGCCTTGTTTAGTGCTTAGTAATTACTCTCTTCTCTACCCAGCGGGCTAATGATGATACATTTACCATTATGGCTGCTCTATTAACAGTCTGGTAAACACAGGGATAATTCAGGAACGCTGCTACAGGCTGTGCAAGGCAATGTGCCACGGAGTATTTAAGCTTTTCCAGCTGTGGATCTAGGCTCGAGCGGCAGACACAATCAAAAGCTGTTATTAATGTTCCCTTATTTACCAAAAGTTTAGGCGTCATTTTAACCCATAGAACACAGCATATTTAATTATATGAAAGCGCTGGTTTTGTTTAAATTAATTTAATTTCTAAGTTGTGATGTCTTGTGATAAATGAGCAATTTTATCATTGTTACAAATTAACTTTTACGATGTTGTCCAGATTCTGTAGCTATATAGCATTTTCTCGCTCTACTGTCTATTCATCCTCCAGCTTTTTTTACTTTGATGTCTCCGTCACAGAAGTTTTTTTTTTTATGAATTCCCTTTCACAAGACTTTACTATAATGAGTAAAGAGCAGTGTGAATCTATATTATTCACTTATGCCTTTTTATGCTTTTGCAAATTAGAGGTAGATTTGGGTATTACAGCAGTGCCTAAAGGCCTATGTCCAGTATAGGACTAAGTCCATTGGGGCCATATGGAATAAAGTGCAGGATATGCAAGAGATACATGTGACAAATACAATTTGTTAATCCTTTCAAATATATTATAGCTATGGTGGTTGGTTGGAGGATGATTATCACTGTCTCGGGTACTTGATCCCCCTCATTCACATCAGGACCTGATGCTACACTGATCCAGTCTCCTCAATACATCTGCAACATGGTCTCCCAATACTTACCTACACGCAACCTTCGATCCTCACAAGTAGAGTTGAGCGACCTTGACCTTTTTAGAGTCGAGCCGGGTTTCGCGAAACCCGACTATCTCAAAAGTCGGGTCGAGTGAAATTGGCCGATTATGACGTAAAGTCGGGATCGACCGAAACACGAAACCCAATGCAAGTCAATGGGGCAGCATAGTCGGCAGTGAGTGGGGGCCAGGAAAACACCTAGAGTGCCCATTTTAATGTCAAAACCATCCATTCTTCTTAATGAAGCTTGTCAAGCGTAATTTACCTTATAATAATTGGAAGGCATTTGAAATTGGGGGTCATTTGGCTAAAGTTGTGGTGGGTAGGGCTGGTTCAAGTAATTAGTGGGCCCAGGAAATCTGGACCACGTCACGGCAGTGGAGCAGGGAGAGGTAAGTATTTCAACTTTGCAAGTGCTGTGAACCTGAGCAAGCAGGGGGGGCCCACTCGTTGGCATTGGCACTGGCACAGGGCCCCTCAAAGTACAGCGGTGTGTTTGAACGGCGGGGGCGCCTCGCACCGGCAGCAACACTTTTGCGTACTATGAGAGGCCCTGTGCCAGTGACGTCGCCAACTAGTATTCCTCCCCCCACCTGATGAAGGAACCTGCACTTTCATCTGCACCTTCCTCTTTGTCCCCGTGTAAGGTGGTATGGTATGCGGGAAGAGCAACCTGACTTTCAGCAGGGTCACAATGTTGTTGTGTAGCGTGCACGGGGAATGTTGCGTTATGGGTCAATGTACCAGCAGACTCATCTATCACTGGCTGGGCAATGGGCAGGATGAGGAGGAAACACAGATATAGGCCCAAAGAATAAAGTTGGCTAAATGCAGTTCAAAATTGGTAACACAGGAATAACCAGGGGGCATTGCAGTGGAGGACAACTGGAATGAGAGGCTGACACAGAGAGTAGGCCCAAATCAGTAAGTAGTCGAAATGCAGTTCAAAATTGGCAACCGTAGTAAACAGGCGGCACAGCTTTGTTCAGTGGAGGAGAACAGCAAGGAGTGGCAGACACCGATAGTAGGCCCCAACCCAACTAGTAGGCCAAATGCAGTCTAACATTAACAACTACTTAACGAGTGCCTGAAAACGGAATTTCAGGACAGGAAACCAGGAGAACAGCAAGGAGTGGCAGACACCGATAGTAGGCCCCAAACCAACTAGTACGCCAAATGCAGTTGTTCCGTTTAACCACAATTTAATGAGAGCCTGAAGATAGAAGTTCAGGAAAGGCAACCTGGAGAACACCTTGGAGTGGAACACACCATCTCTCTACACCCCATACCCAATTTGTAGGCCTAATGCAGTGTAGTTTCCAAGAACTACTAAACGAGAGCCGGAAGATCGAAGCTCAGGAAAGGCAACCTGGAGAACACCTTGGAGTGGAACACACCATCTCTCTACACCCCATACCCAATTTGTAGGCCTAATGCAGTGTAGTTTCCAACAACTACTAAACGAGAGCATGAAGATCGAAGCATTGGCGAGGAAACCTGGGGAACACCTTGGAGTGGAACACACCATCTCTCTACACCCCATACCCAATTTGTAGGCCTAATGCAGTGTAGTTTCCAACAACTACTAAACGAGAGCATGAAGATCGAAGCTCAGGAAAGGCAACCTGGGGAACACCTTGGAGTGTAACAAGCCCTCTCTCTACACCACGGAAGGGCTGATTCTTAGGAAGGAAGGCTGTCGGAAAGAAGCAGGGCGCGTCCGAGGGTGATTATATTCTTATTAGGTATATACTCACCCTCGGACGCGCCCTGCTTCTATATTTGTAATGAATGTTTATTTGCAATGTTGTTTTGACTTACTCTATTTTTTTGGTAAATAATGATTTTATTATTTTCATTGTTTTGCATCTTCTTGGCAATAATATAAAGAAGACGCGACAGGACAACACTCGGTGGATGCCATATCTGTGTTTTAAATTGAAAAAAACTTTCAGTTAACTACTTGCAGGAGAAAGTTATTGTAGCTGGTGGCCATTTTTAGTACTGTACCAGATTTTTGTTGTATGTGTTTGTTTTTAATGTTAAAATGTCTGCATTTGATATCTCTCCAGTATTTTCTTTTTTATAAGCAAAATACTTATTTTTATATTTTCTGATGTTGGTTCAAGGGGTACACGGGCAGCAGTAGACAGGTCAGTGGAGGCCTAGTGGAAGGAGGGACCGCAGACAGGCTTCGAAGCCCTAACATAATAAATTGGGCTGGCTGTAGACAATTTAAAATTGGTTCCAGGGAAACCCGGGCAGCAGTAGACAGGTCAGTGGAGGCCTAGTGGAAGGAGGGACCGCAGACAGGCTTCGAAGCCCTAACATAATAAATTGGCCTGGCTGTAGGCAATTTACAATTGGTTCCAGGGGAACCCGGGCAGCAGTAGACAGGTCAGTGGAGGCCTAGTGGAAGGAGGGACCGCAGACAGGCTTCGAAGCCCTAACATAATAAATTGGGCTGGCTGTAGGCAATTTAAAATTGGTTCCAGGGGAACACGGGCGGCAGTAGACAGGTCAGTGGAGGCCTAGTGGAAGGAGGGACCGCAGACAGGCTTCGAAGCCCTAACATAATAAATTGGCCTGGCTGTAGGCAATTTACAATTGGTTCCAGGGGAACACGGGCGGCAGTAGACAGGTCAGTGGAGGCCTAGTGGAAGGAGGGACCGCAGACAGGCTTCGAAGCCCTAACATAATAAATTGGGCTGGCTGTAGGCAATTTAAAATTGGTTCCAGGGGAACCCGGGCAGCAGTAGACAGGTCAGTGGAGGCCTAGTGGAAGGAGTGACCGCAGACAGGCTTCGAAGGCCTAACATAAGAAAAATGTCAATACAATGGTATTGACAGTGCCAGGCATTGAAGGATGTCAGCGCATAGACTAAACATTGGTGGAGCTGTGAGAGAAAATGTTGCAAGTGGTAGAGCACTGTTTGACCTGGGGGGGGACTGTCTTGTGGCCGGCGGTACAGGCCCAGGGCCCCTCATATTACAACGGTGTGTCTGACGTTGGGTGCGCACCACCACCGCCAGACACTTTATTGTACTATGAGGGACCTAGTGGCAGTGCCGTCGACCAAAAGCGGGCACACCCACCTCTTCAGACAAACAGTACTCTCACGGGTGCTGGCGCCAAGTGGCGATACCACGGCCCCGTGTGGGGACTTTGGCCATTTAGGGAGGTGTTAACATGTCGGATGCTGGACAATCAGGTGCTGCAAATTACGAGATTGGAAAAGTCGTTCAGAATAGTCCACAGGCAAGACCTTTACATAGGAAAGCTAGGTGTCAGCCGGGCAAGCTGGGGCAAAAGATTTCGAAATCCAGTTGTGGCTCATTTTAATGAAGGTTAGATCATCTACATTTTGGGTAGCCAGACGAGTCCTTTTTTCTGTTAGTATTGAACCTGCAGCACTGAATACTCTTTCTGATAGGACACTAGCTGCCGGGCAAGCAAGCTCCTGCAATGCATATTCTGCCAATTCTGGCCAGGTGTCTAATTTTGATGCCCAGTAATCAAATGGGAATGACGGTTGAGGGAGAACGTCGATAAGGGATGAAAAATAGTTAGTAACCATACTGGACAAATGTTGTCTCCTGTCACTTTGAATTGATGCTGCAGTACCTGTCCTGTCTGCGGTCATAGCAAAATCACTCCACAACCTGGTCAGAAAACCCCTCTGGCCAACGACACTTCTGATTTCTGCCCCTCTAACACCTCTGGTCTGCTGGCCCCTGCAGCTCATGTTAGAACGATCACGGGCGCTGTGTGCAGGGAATGCCAGAAGCAAACGGTCAACAAGAGTTGATTGTTTGGTTGCTAATATTAGTTCCAAGTTCTCATGTGGCATTATATTTTGCAATTTGCCTTTATAGCGAGGATCAAGGAGGCAGGCCAACCAGTAATCGTCATCGTTCATCATTTTTGTTATGCGTGTGTCCCTTTTGAGGATACGTAAGGCATAATCCGCCATGTGGGCCAAAGTTCCAGTTCTCAAATCTGTGGTTGTGCTTGGTTGAGGGGCAGTTTCAGGCAAATCCACGTCACTTGTGTCCCTCCAAAAACCAGAACCCGGCCTTGCCGCGCCAACAATTTCCACTGGCCCCGAAAAAGCTTCCTCATTAAAAATATAATCATCCCCATCATCCTCCTCGTCCTCCTCCTCCTCTTCGCCCGCTACCTCGTCCTGTACACTGCCCTGGCCAGACAATGGCTGACTGTCATCAAGGCTTTCCTCTTCCTCAGCTGCAGACGCCTGATCCTTTATGTGCGTCAAACTTTGCATCAGCAGACGCATTAGGGGGATGCTCATGCTTATTATGGTGTTGTCTGCACTAACCAGCCGTGTGCATTCCTCAAAACACTGAAGGACTTGACACATGTCTTGAATCTTCGACCACTGCACACCTGACAACTCCATGTCTGCCATCCTACTGCCTGCCCGTGTATGTGTATCCTCCCACAAAAACATAACAGCCCGCCTCTGTTCACACAGTCTCTGAAGCATGTGCAGTGTTGAGTTCCACCTTGTTGCAACGTCTATGATTAGGCGATGCTGGGGAAGGTTCAAAGAACG
Organism: Ranitomeya imitator; assembly: GCF_032444005.1. Classification (NCBI taxonomy): domain Eukaryota; kingdom Metazoa; phylum Chordata; class Amphibia; order Anura; family Dendrobatidae; genus Ranitomeya; species Ranitomeya imitator. The sequence continues at coordinate 733,154,204 of NC_091284.1, read as the reverse complement.
CTGATAGGTCTGCATACGGCTGGAGTGTATGGGCGAACGGCGGATATGTGAGCAAAGTCCACGCACTTTGAGGAGCAGGTCGGATAACCCCGGATAACTTTTCAGGAAGCACTGCACCACCAGGTTTAAGGTGTGAGCCAGGCAAGGAATGTGTTTCAGTTGGTAAATGGAGATGGCAGCCATGAAATTCCTTCCGTTATCACTCACTACCTTGCCTGCCTCAAGATCTACAGTGCCCAGCCACGACTGCGTTTCTTTCTGCAAGAACTCGGACAGAACTTCAGCGGTGTGTCTGTTGTCGCCCAAACACTTCATAGCCAATACAGCCTGCTGACGTTTGCCAGTAGCTGCCCCATAATGGGAGACCTGGTGTGCAACAGTGGCAGCTGCGGATGGAGTGGTTGTGCGACTGCGGTCTGTGGACGAGGTCTCGCTTCTGCAGGAGGACGAGGAGGAGGAGGAGGGGGTGCGAATGGCTACAGCCAACTGTTTCCTAGACCGTGGGCTAGGCAGAACTGTCCCAAACTTGCTGTCCCCTGTGGACCCTGCATCCACCACATTTACCCAGTGTGCCGTGATGGACACGTAACGTCCCTGGCCATGCCTACTGGTCCATGCATCTGTTGTCAGGTGCACCTTTGTGCTCACAGATTGCCTGAGTGCATGGACGATGCGCTCTTTAACATGCTGGTGGAGGGCTGGGATGGCTTTTCTGGAAAAAAAGTGTCGACTGGGTAGCTCGTAGCGTGGTACATCGTAGTCCATCAGGGCTTTGAAAGCTTCGCTTTCAACTAACCGGTAGGGCATCATCTCTAACGAGATTAGTCTAGCTATGTGGGCGTTCAAACCCTGTGTACGCGGATGCGAGGCTAAGTACTTCCTTTTTCTAACCATAGTCTCATGTAGGGTGAGCTGGACTGGAGAGCTGGAGATCGTGGAACTAGCGGGGGTGCCGGTGGACATGGCAGACTGAGAGACGGTGGCAGATGGTATTGTTGCCGCCGGTGCCCTAGATGCAGTGTTTCCTACTACGAAACTGGTGATTCCCTGACCCTGACTTCTTTGGCCTGGCAAAGAAACCTGCACAGATACTGCAGGTGGTGCAGAAAATGGTGGCCCTACACTGCCGGAAGGGATGTTGCGTTGATGACTAGCTTCATTGGCCGAGGGTGCTACAACCTTAAGGGACGTTTGGTAGTTAGTCCAAGCTTGCAAATGCATGGTGGTTAAATGTCTATGCATGCAACTTGTATTGAGACTTTTCAGATTCTGCCCTCTGCTTAAGGTAGTTGAACATTTTTGACAGATGACTTTGCGCTGATCAATTGGATGTTGTTTAAAAAAATGCCAGACTGCACTCTTTCTAGCATCGGATACCTTTTCAGGCATTGCAGACTGAGCTTTAACCGGATGGCCACGCTGTCCTCCAACAGGTTTTGACTTTGCCACGCGTTTTGGGCAAGATACGGGCCCGGCAGATGGAACCTGTTGCGATGTTGATGCCTGCTGCGGCCCCTCCTCCTCCGCTTCAGAACTGCTGCCGCCTGCACCCTGTTCCCCCAATGGCTGCCAATCGGGGTCAAGAACTGGGTCATCTATTACCTCTTCTTGTAGCTCGTGTGCAACTTCGTCTGTGTCACCTTGTCGGTCGGTGGTATAGCGTTCGTGATGGGGCAACATAGTCTCATCAGGGTCTGATTCTTGATCAGCACCCTGCGAGGGCAATGTTGTGGTCTGAGTCAAAGGACCAGCATAGTAGTCTGGCTGTGGCTGTGTATCAGTGCACTCCATGTCAGATTCAACTTGTAATGGGCATGGACTGTTAACTGCTTCACTTTCTAAGCCAGGGACGGTATGTGTAAAGAGCTCCATGGAGTAACCCGTTGTGTCGCCTGCTGCATTCTTCTCTGTTGTTGTTTTTGCTGAAGAGGACAAGGAAGCAACTTGTCCCTGACCGTGAACATCCACTAACGACGCGCTGCTTTTACTTTTACCAGTTTCACGAGAGGAGGCAAAAGAGCTAGAGGCTGAGTCAGCAAGATAAGCCAAAACTTGCTCTTGCTGCTCCGGCTTTAAAAGCGGTTTTCCTACTCCCAGAAAAGGGAGCGTTCGAGGCCTTGTGTAGCCAGACGACGAACCTGGCTCCACAGCTCCAGACTTAGGTGCAATATTTTTTTCCCACGACCACTTGATGCTCCACCACTACCACTACCCTCATTACCAGCTGACAATGAACGCCCCCGGCCACGACCTCTTCCACCAGACTTCCTCATTGTTTTAAAAACGTTACCAAACTAACGGTATTTGTTGCAGTCACACAACTTACACGGTGAGCTATAACTTCAGTATGATTTAGCTACCCCTTTACAGGTGGGTGAGACCACAACGAAAATCAGGCACAATGTTACACACTCTGTTGTTGGTGGCAATAAATGAGAGAGATGCCACACACGCAGGACTGTCACTGAAGCGCAAATGTAAATATTAATCTCCCACTGATTTGTGTTTTTTTTTTTAAAAAGGAGACTTTAGAAAAAAAAAAAAAAAAAAATGATTTTTTAAGGAAGAATTTATAAACCAAATAAAATGAAATGATTTTTTCAGGGAGAATTTAGAAAACAAATAAAACATAAAATAGCCTTTCTAGGGCCCAGTGAGTGAGAGAGGACGCACACAGGAGTCAGGAGTGGCACACAAGCCCAGAGGCCAATATTTACCTCCCACTGATTGATTTAGTGATTTTTTCAGGTAGATTTTGGAACCCAAATCAAGCAAAAAAATTAATAGGCTTTCTATGGCCCACAATTGGAGAGAGAGAGATGGCACACCCAGGAGTCAAGACTGGCACACAAGCAGAAAGGGCAATATTAATCTCCCACTGATTTGATTTTTTTTTTTTTTTTTTCAGGGAGACTTTAGAAAAAAAAAATACAAAAAAAATGATTTTTTTCAGGAATAATTTAGAAACCAAATAAAATAAAATGATTTTTTCAGGGAGAATTTAGAAAACAAATAAAACAAAAAATAGGCTTTCTAGGGCCCACTGAGTGAGAGAGGACGCACACAGGATTCAGGAGTGGCACACAAGCCCAGAGGCCAATATTTATCTCCCACTGATTGATTTAGTGATTTTTTCAGGTAGATTTTGGAACCCAAATCAAGCAAAAAAATTAATAGGCTTTCTATGGCCCACAATTGGAGAGAGACAGATGGCACACCCAGGAGTCAAGACTGGCACACAAGCAGAAAGGGCAATATTAATCTCCCACTGATTTGATTTTTTTTTTTCAGGGAGACTTTAGAAAAAAAAAATACAAAAAAATGATTTTTTTTCAGGAATAATTTAGAAACCAAATAAAATAAAATGATTTTTTCAGGGAGAATTTAGAAAACAAATAAAACAAAAAATAGGCTTTCTAGGGCCCACTGAGTGAGAGAGGACGCACACAGGAGTCAGGAGTGGCACACAAGCCCAGAGGCCAATATTTATCTCCCACTGATTGATTAAGTGATTTTTTCAGGTAGATTTTGGAACCCAAATCAAGCAAAAAAATTAATAGGCTTTCTATGGCCCACAATTGGAGAGAGAGAGATGGCACACCCAGGAGTCAAGACTGGCACACAAGCAGAAAGGGCAATATTAATCTCCCACTGATTTGTTTTTTCTTTTTTTTTCAGGGAGACTTTAGAAAAAAAAAAAAAATGATTTTTTTCAGGAATAATTTAGAAACCAAATAAAATAAAATGATTTTTTCAGGGAGAATTTAGAAAACAAATAAAACAAAAAATAGGCTTTCTAGGGCCCACTGAGTGAGAGAGGACGCACACAGGAGTCAGGAGTGGCACACAAGCCCAGAGGCCAATATTTATCTCCCACTGATTGATTTATTGATTTTTTCAGGTAGAATTTAGAACCCAAATCAACCAAAAAAATAAATAGGCTTTCTATGGCCCACTATTTGTGAGAGAGATGGCACGCTCAGGACTGGCACACAAGCCCAGAGGCCAATATTAATCTCCCACTTTTTTTTTTTTTTTCCAGGGAAAATTTATAAACCCAATAAAAAAAATAATAAATAGGCTTTCTATGGCCCACTATCTGAGAGAGAGAGACACAGGGGTCGGATCGGGTTTCATGAAACCCGACTTTGTGAAAAGTCGGCGACTTTTGAAAATGTTCGACCTGTTTCGCTCAACCCTACTCACAAGATCTTCTTCTCTACTCCCCTCTTATCTCTTCTTCCCACAACTGCATCCAAGACTTCTCCTGTGCTTCCCCCATACTATAGAACTCTCTACCCCAACACATCAGACTCTCGCCTACCATAGAAACCTTCAAAAAGAACCTGAAGACTCACCTCTTCCGACAAGCCCACAGCCTGCAGTGGTCCTCAACCTACTGAACGGCCGCATGACCAGCTCTACCCTCTCCTAGTGTATCCTCACCCATCCCCTGCAGACTGTGAGCCCTCACTGGCAGGGTCGTCCCTCCTTATGTACCTGTGTACCTTGTTTTTTACTCATGTTTATTGTATTTGTCTATATTTGCCCCCTTTTGACATGTAAAATGCCATGGAATAAATGGCGCTATAAAAGTGTATAATAATAACTCACAGAAATTTATGAAGTCCTGTTTACACCACACTGTTTCTGGTCATGTTGCCATATTTAACACTGGGAATGACTTAAGCCAGATTTAGCTAAGCATATTCCCTGATCCTGATGAGGATCACAATGCCCGAATTGATCAATAGCCTCCCTTCCCAAACTTCCAACCTCATATATGCCTAAGTTCAGGTAAGGAGATCAGTCTAGGCATTACAGTGCTTATATGGAGTGTGATCTTATTGTAGGGATTTGGCTGGCAATTAGTAAAAGTATAAAAAGCACTGTGCTGGACCAAATTGAGCCCAGAAAACCCCCAACCGATGCTTCACAATGAAAGCACAAATCATTCAGTAATATCGAAAACCTCCTCAACCTATCTTTGGTATAATAAACTCTATACAAATCTACATATAATAAACTTTATTTAGATATTTTGTCTACCACTGAGGAACAAACTGTATTATCCCCCTCTCCGCAATCTCCATTGTCAGTTTGGTATACCCGCCTCCCACTTCACATAAACCTTATCATAGGCATGCACAATAAACGACTGGAAAAAGAGAACATGCTTGTATGAGGGGTTTAGGTAAATCAGAGGTCCTAATAAGAGCTCCTGAAATTTTGAGAAGCCTAGGGACACTGGTGATACTTCATACTGTGCATGCACTGCGTGACCAAGTTGTATGTGTATGAACTTATCATTATCAGCAACCCCATATCTAACTTGGAAATCCTCAAAAATAAACAATTCAAAAGTATCTCACAAAATATGAATGACAAATCTTACACTTCTTAAGATCCCATCAACTCACTTGCTAGTCCAGTGACTGGATTGTTACTGCCAGTATCTATCCACCAGGTTGTGTATACGAGTGAGCGGCCAGGAAGTAAAATAATAAGTTAGGAGATGCCAGACTACCATGATGTTTAGGTGCTTGCAAACTGGATAAGTCAATGATTCTAGGGCAGAGATGTCAAATTCAAATTCAGAGGGACAAAATTAAAAGTTTGGGCAAAGTTGAGGGCCAACTTTGATATTTATAACAAATTTCTACAATGTCTACAATTGAGGAAGTTTTTCCTTCTCAGATATAACGATATGGCCCAATGGCCTAATTTAAATATGTAATAACAAAGGATAAAAAAAATTCTTGAATACTACAAATAATAAAGTGTTATGCAAACAAAAGTGCCCCCAAAACACAGTAAGATACCGCCACAGTGAATTCTTCGACAGTACCCTCTGCACGCATTGTATGATGACTCCTACTGTACCCCCTTCCTTCAATCTCCCCGACAAAGATTGGTGACCTAATCACAGTATGATTGTCTAACTTTAATCCCCACACAGCCCTCCATACAGTTTAATGGGTCCACAAAAAGCTATCCACACAGTATAAAGGGCCCCATATAGTGCTCCATACAGTATAATGGACCCCGCATAATGTTCTATACAGTATAATAGGACTCACATAATGCTCCATAAAGTATAATGGGCCCCACATAGTGCTCTATACAGTATAATGGACCCCACATAGTAGTCTATACAGTATAATAGGACTCACATAGTGTATAATGGGCCCCACATAGTGTTCTATACAGTAAAACTGGCCTTACATAAAGAATAATGTATAATGTATAATGAGCCCCACATAGTGCTCCACACAGAATAATGGGCTCCACATACGGCTCCATATATAGTAAAATTAACCCTGCCATAGTGCTCCATACAGAATAATGAGCCCACATAGTGCTCCATACAGAATAATGGGCTCCCCATAGTCCTGCATACAGAATAATGGGCTCCACATTGTGCCCCATACAGTATAGTATAATCATCCCATATAATTCTCCATACAGTATAATGGCCCCACATAGTGCTCCATACAGTATAATGGACCCACAAAGTGCTCCATACACTATAATTGGCCCAAATAGTGCTCCATATAGGACAATGGCCTAACATAGTGCTCCATACAGTATAATGGCCCCACATAGTGCTCCATACATTATAATTACCACACAGTGCCCCATACAGTACAATAAACCCCACATAGTGCTTCATACAGTATAATGGCCTTACATAGTGCTTCATGCAGTATAATAGCCTCACATTGTGCTCCATACAGTAAAATGGGCCCACATAGTGCTCCATGCAGTATAATATGCCACAAATTAATAAAAAGAATAAAAAACCTCTGCACATTCCCTCATTGCTCCCGTCTCTTCATGACGCCTTCCAATCCTCGACACATTTTGCCACAGAAGGTGTGTTGTATTGTGCTCGCTGCACTGAGATGTTAGATGGAGAGTAGGAATGATGGGATGTTGATGCTCCTTCCTCCTTTATTGCTTCATGGGCCAAATATAATAAGGGGTTTTCCCTGGCGTCATGGGCCAGATATAATCACTCATCTGGCCAGATTGGGTCCACAGGCAGAGTTTGATGAATGTGCTCTAGGGGACCCCCTTGCCTGTAGAAGGTCCTAATAAAAAATTCCAAGAGACCATACATTCCTTTACTAATCATAATTGGGAAGGAATGAAATAAAAAGAAGAATTTTGGCAATTATGACATTTTATGGAGATTTTTGCGCTCATTAAGGGGTAGCTTTTTTTTAAAAAAAATCTTGATCAAGACATGTAATTAATGCACTTTTATAGTTTCTAGTCATTGCATTTAGTGGATAATAATCTGCACCAAAAAGGCATCAGTAGTAATCCATGTGCATATGTTGTCCTCTGTAATAAAGTATGCAAAGAGCACATTACCTTTAAACACAATGATTTCATTAAGTCACAAAAGATGCCAACAATACTAAGTGTTTTGCTCAAAATTTATCAGGGAATTGCTCCTAAATCCACATGAAAATTATATACTGTACCTAACACAATGTTATCTTGTGTAAGTTATCGTTTTGCTCATGTTTATTTTTGCTACATTTAGAAGTGTGTTCATGATCTTCCCCAAAGTCTTCCAAACCCCACTCTGTCCATTGTGCTTTACTTTATGGCAAATGTGTATATGGCTCCATGACTTCAGGATATGAAATATCTGTCTGCATCTCTCACCCCAATCATGACCACAGAGATGTTTGTATCTGAAAATGGTAAGTGAACTATTCACATTATCAACACTTCAGAAAAGCAGAGAGCTACTTTCTGCAGACGTACCTTTCATCTCACAATTCTAATAGTTCTAAGAGCCGATTTTCAAACTGCCAGAGTAATAAAGGACATTTTCTAATGCCAAAAGTGTAGTTCAGTGTGTACAAATAACACGGATAATAGCAGGATGAAAACAGAGCTAAGCTGGATTTTGATCAAATAGCAGTCATTTCAATTCTTCATTCGAAATTTCTCTGTATAGATATGAGCTGTGAAGAATGGGATGAAACTCGAGGAGTCTTAGGCCTATTTCAGATGGACATAATATACCTACGTTTTAGGATCTAGCACATAGTTTCCCCCATGTTTCTACAGAACCGCACTTACAGAACTATAGAAACCCATTGGGATGTAAGCTCATTTCTGTCGTCAATAATGGTCAATCATAGGATACCTGCATACTAGATCTCCACCTAGTCCCTTCATGTTTCTACAGAACCGCACTTATGTGGCACCCAAGGAGTTCGAGTACCACAGTGGTGCTGCCTTCCTCTCGGGGAGGGTAATGCCATGCCTGGAGACAAGAGGGATCCTTTTGGCAGGTAATCTCACATACAACACTTTCTGACTCCAGGCCAGAAGGGGGAGCTCAAAACCCCATTTTAGGGGAGCTTCCCTGATATACATCCTGGTCTGGAGGAGGAGTCAGTTAGTCTGGTGCAGACAAGAGACAGGGAAGGAGCAGAGGAGTGATTAGTAGGGTTGAGTGAAACAGATCGGCAATTTTCAAAAGTTGCCGACTTTTAGCAAAGTCGGGTTTCGTGAAACCCGACCCGATCCCACTGTGGGATCGGGTCGGCGGTCGGCGATCTTTACTCAAAAGTCGGGTTTCGTTTTTTATATATGTATATATATATATATATATATATATATATATATATATATATATATATCATAGAGACACATATCTATATTTATATTTACTTCAGCGCGATAATGTTGAAAAGCCGGTAATTCAATTGCCGGCTTTTCATTTCTCCTGCCTAAACCTGACATGATATGAGACATGGTTTACATACAGTAAACCAAGTCATATCCCCCTTTTTTTTGCATATTACACACTACTAATGTTAGTAGTGTGTATGTGCAAAATTTTGGCGCTCTAGCTATTAAATTTAAGGGTTAAATCGCGGAAAAAAATGGCGTGGGCTCCCGCGCAATTTTCTCCGCCAGAGTAGTAAAGCCAGTGACTGAGGGCAGATATTAATAGCCTGGAGAGGGACCATGGTTATTGGCCCCCCCGGCTAAAAACATCTACCCCAGAAAAGGCACATCTGTAAGATGTGCCTATTCTGGCACTTGGCCACTCTCTTCCCATTCCCGTGTAGTGGTGAGATATTGGGTAATGAAGGGTTAATGCCACCTTGCTATTGTAAGGTGACATTAAGCCAGATTAATAATGGAGAGGCGTCAATTCTGACACCTATCCATTATTAAACCAATTGTATGAAAGGGTTAAAAAAGCACACACACATTATTAAAAAGTATTTTAATAAAATAAACACACAGGTTGTTTTAATATTTTATTGCTCTCTCAATCCACCTGAAGACCCTCGTTCTGTAACAAATTAAAAATAATAAACCAAAAATATACATACCTTCCATTGATCTGTAACGTCCCACGCTGTAAATCCATCTGAAGGGGTTAAAATATTTTACAGGCAGGAGCTCTGCTCTAATGCAGCTGTGCTCGTGCCTGTAAAACCCCAGGGAATGAAGGTAATGTAGGTCAATGAACTATAGTTACCTTCATTCGCGGTGATGCGCCCTCTGCTGGATGTCCTGATATGAACTCGAGCAAGGTGGCATTAACCCTTCATTACCCCATATCCCACAGCTACATGGGAATGGGAAGAGAGTGACCAAATGCCAGAATAGGTGCATCTTACAGATGTGCCTTTTCTGGGGTGGCTGGGGGCAGATGTTTTTAGCCAGGAGGGGACCAATAACCATGGACCCTCTCCAGGCTATTAATATCTGCCCTCAGTCACTGGCTTTACTACTCTGGCGGAGAAAATTGCGAGAAAGCCCACGCCAATTTTTTCCGCGATTTAACCCTTAAATTGCCTGTAGCTATTAAATTTAAGGGTTAAAGGCAATTTAAGGGTTAAATCATGGAAAAAATTGGTGTTGGCTCCCGTGCAATTTTCTCCGCTAGAGTGGTAAAGCCAGTGACTGAGGGCAGATATTAATAGCCTGGAGAGGGTCCACGGTTTTTGGCCCCTCCTGGCTAAAAACATCTGTCCCCAGCCACCCCGGAAAAGGCATATCTGGAAGATGCGCCTATTCTGGCACTTGGCCACTCTCTTCCCTCTCCCATGTAGTGGTGGGATATGGGGTAATGAAGGGTTAATGTCACCTTGCTATTGTAAGGTGACATTAAGCCAGATTAATAATGGAGAGGCGTCAATTCTGACACCTATCCATTATTAATCCAATTGTATGAAAGGGTTAAAAAAAACACACACACATTATTAAAAAGTATTTTAATGAAATAAACACACAGGTTGTTGTTGTAATATTTTATTGTACTCTCAATCCACCTGAAGACCCTTGCTCTGTAACAAAGGAAAAATAATAAACCAACAATATACATACCTTCCGATGATGTCACGTCCCACGATGTAAATCCATCTGAAGGGGTTAAAATATTTTACAGGCAGGAGCTCTGCTATAATGCAGCTGTGCTCGTGCCTGTAAAACCCCGGGGAATGAAGGTAATGTAGGTCAATGACCTATAGTTACCTTCAGTCCCGGTGATGCGCCCTCTGCTGGATGTCCTCAAATGACCTCGCATGTAAAGTAAGCTGCGGAGACACCATCACGTGTTTCTCGACGCAAGCAATGAATAGCCAGGCCTTTCCTCAAGAAGGAACAACCACAGGAAGGGCAGCATCCAATAAAGGAAAACATCCAATAAAGGAAAACCACCTATGCCAAGCATGGTATCCATCCACAGACAGCTGTTTCAGAGTTTTTGCCCCTCATCAGTGTGGAGTAGGAAACTGGCTATTACGAGCAGTGCCTAGTAAAAGGCTGTGAAGGTACAGATGAATGACCTCGGGGAGACCAAAACATCCAGCACCGCGGAGACACCATCACGTGTTTCTCAACGCAGTGATCCAGAACACTGCCCCCATCCCTTATGGGAAATATGCAAATGCATGTAAAGTAAGCTGCAGAGACACCATCATGTGTTTCTCGACGCAAGCAATGAATAGCCATGCCTTTCCCCGGGAAGGAACAACCACGGGAAGGGCAGCATCCAATAAAGGAAAACATCTAATAAAGGAAAACCACCTATGCCAAGCATGGTATCCATCCACAGACAGCTGTTTCGGGGTTGTGTGTGTGGTTTATTTTTTAACCCTTTCATACAATTGGATTAATAATGGATAGGTGTCAGAATTGACGCCTCTCCATTATTAATCTAGCTTAATGTCACCTTACAATAGCAAGGTGGCATTAACCCTTCATTACCCCATATCCCACCGCTACACGGGAATGGGAAGAGAGTGGCCAAATGCCAGAATAGGTGCATCTTACAGATGTGCCTTTTCTGGGGTGGCTGGGGGCAGATGCTTTTAGCCAGGAGGGGGCCAATAACCATGGACCCTCTCCAGGCTATTAATATCTGCCCTCAGTCACTGGCTTTACTACTCTGGTGGAGAAAATTGCGCGGGAGCCCACGCTAATTTTTTCTGCGATTTAACCCTTAAATTTAATAGCTAGATCGCCGAAATTTTGCACATACACACTACTAACATTAGTAGTGTGTAATATGCAAAAAAAGTGGGATATGACATGGTTTACTGTATGTAAACCATGTCTCATATCATGTCGGGTTTAGGCAGGAGAAATGAAAAGCCGGCAATTGAATTACCTGCTTTTCTGCTATATCGCGCTGCAGTAAATATATAAAAAAAATTCCCATTGACTTTGCATTGGGTTTCGTGTTTCGGCCAATCCCCGACCCCGGCTTTTCAATAAGATCGGCCGATTTCACTCGACCCGACTTTTCAGAAAGTCGGGTTTCAAGAAACCCGACACGACCTGAAAAAATGAAAAGTCGCTCAACCCTGGTGATTAGGAGCTAGAGGAGGGCTGCGACTGGGCCCCTCTAACCAGAGCGCAGAAACCGGGCACTGGGAGCTCGAGGTTGTGGACAACTGCAAGTTCCACAGCAGACCCGGAGGGCAGAGAGCTTAAAGTGACCTGACCACATAAAACCTGAGGTACAGCAGCATTCCAGAGCCCAGAGAAACGGCTCAAGTTGCCTACTGTGCAGGTGTTGTCCCAGGACAGGAGAGAACGAGGACCTTGTTAGGACACTACTGGCAGCAAGGGACTAATAGTTAACGCAAAGTGGAAGGCTCCCGAACTGACCTGTCAAAGGGCTTTCCACCTGTCTTCAGGCTGTCTGGACTCCATCTACACCTGTTGCTGGTACCCTGGACTGTGGCTTGCTACCATCAGTAAAACAGGTAAAGACTGCAACACTGTGTCCTCTGTTTATTTACCGTCAACCCACCATCCTTGCCCACTACACTGGGAGCCCTGGGACCCCGCCCCACCTGTGAGAAGTGTCACCATCTATGCTGCAGTAACATCACCCCAGAGGACCCCCTTAAGCAACGTCGGTCCCCTCTGACCGAGAGCCACAGGTGGTGTCATGAAATTAAACTTTATTACAACTCCACTTAAAAGACCTTTCCGTTTTACTTGAGTGCCCAGGGCCATGGACCAGGTCGCTGCCACTGTGACCACCCCTTTAATTGCGACCAGACCCGGAACTGAGTATCCCCATTGCCAAGATGGGCGACTCACTTACAGAACTATAGAAACCTATTGTGATGTAAGCTCATTTCTATGGTCAATGGTGGTCAGTGGTAGGATACCTGCATACTAGATCTCCATCACCTAGTCCCCCATGTTTCTATAGAACTGCCCTTACAGAACTTAAAAACCTATTGGAATGTAAACTAATTTCTGAGATCAAAGGTGGTCAATGGTAAGATACCTGCGTACTAGATCTCCAACACCTAGTCCCCTCCATGTTTCTACAGAACCACACTTACATAACTATAGAAACCTATTGGGTGTAAGCTCATTCATGTGGTCAATGGTGGCTCCTAATGTTGTAACTGTATAATATGGACCTCAACTTACTATATTACAACCTTATGATATAGGTGTTATGCATCTCACATGCATCTGTGCCTATACATTCTGATTGGCAGACCGGCATGTCATATGCTTTTATGTCACTCAGCTCAAAACTTTCCTAGTCACGATCTTACGGCTTTGATAAGATGGTAACCATAGTCTCCAGTGCTCATAATCAGAGTATGGAGTTAGTATAAATATATTTTTCTGACTGAAATACACCATAAAAACATTTGATAATGACCGTTACCAGGGTTGAGCGACTTTTCATTTTTTTCAGGTCGAGTCGGGTTTCATGAAACCCGACTTTCTGAAAAGTCGGGTCGAGTGAAATCGGCCGATCTTATTGAAAAGTCGGGGTCGGGGATCGGCCGAAACACGAAACCCAATGCAAAGTCAATGGGAATTTTTTTATATATATATATTTACTGCAGCGCGATATAGCAGAAAAGCCGTTAATTCAATTGCCGGCTTTTCATTTCTCCTGCCTAAACCGGACATGATATGAGACATGGTTTACATACAGTAAACCATGTCATATATCACCCTTTTTTTGCATATTACACACTACTAATGTTAGCAGTCTGTATGTGCAAAATTTCGGCGCTCTAGCTATTAAATTTAAGGGTTAAATCGCGGAAAAAATTGGTGTGGGCTCCCGCGCAATTTTCTCTGCCAGAGTAGTAAAGCCAGTGACTGAGGGCAGATATTAATAGCCTGGAGAGGATCCATGGTTATTGCCCCCCCCCCGCTAAAAACATCTGCCCCCAGCCACCCCAGAAAAGGCACATCTGGAAGATGCACCTATTCTGGCACTTGGCCACTCTCTTCCCATTCCCGTGTAGCGGTGGGTTATGGGGTAATGAAGGGTTAATGCCACCTTGCTATTGTAAGGTGACATTAAGCCAGATTAATAATGGAGAGGCGTCAATTCTGACACCTATCCATTATTAATCCAATTGTATGAAAGGGTTAAAAAAACACACACACACATTATTAAAAAGTATTTTAACCCCTTTACCCCCAAGGGTGGTTTGCACGTTAATGACCGGGCCAATTTTTACAATTCTGACCACTGTCCCTTTATGAGGTTATAACTCTGGAACGCTTCAATGGATCCTGGTGATTCTGACATTGTTTTCTCGTGACATATTGTACTTCATGACAATGGTAAAAATTATTTGATATAACCTGCGTTTATTTGTGAAAAAAACGGAAATTTGGCGAAAATTATGAAAATTTCGCAATTTTCCAACTTTGAATTTTTATGCAATTAAATCACAGAGATATGTCACACAAAATACTTAATAAGTAACATTTCCCACATGTCTACTTTACATCAGCACAATTTTGGAACCAAAATTTTTTTTTGTTAGGGAGTTATAAGGGTTAAAAGTTGACCAGCAATTTCTCATTTCTACAACACCATTTTATTTTAGGGACCACATCTCATTTGAAGTCATTTTGAGGGGTCTATATGATAGAAAATACCCAAGTGTGACACCATTCTAAAAACTACACCCCTCAAGGTGCTCAAAACCATATTCAAGAAGTTTATTAACCCTTCTGGTGCTTCACAGGAATTTTTTGAATGTTTAAATAAAAATGAACATTTAACTTTTTTTCACAAAAAATGTAATTCAGCTCCAATTTGTTTTATTTTACCAAGGGTAACAGGAGAAAATGGACCCCAAACATTGTTGTACAATTTGTCCTGAGTATGCCAATACCCCACATGTGGGGGTAAACCACTGTTTGGGCGCATGGCAGAGCTCGGAAGCGAAGGAGTGCCATTTGACTTTTCAATGCAAAATTGACTGGAATTGAGATGGGACGCCATGTTTCGTTTGGAGAGCCCCTGATGTGGCTAAACATTGAAACCCCCCACAAGTGACACCATTTTGGAAAGTAGACCCCCTAAGGAACTTATCTAGAGGTGTGGTGAGCACTTTGACCCAACAAGTGCTTCACAGAAGTTTATAATGTAGAACCGTAAAAATAAAAAATCATATTTTTTCACAAAAATTATCTTTTTGCCCCCAATTTTTTATTTTCCCAAGGGTAAGAGAAGAAATTGGACCCCAAAAGTTGTTGTACAATTTGTCCTGAGTACGCTGATAGCCCATATGTGGGGGTAAACCACTGTTTGGGCGGATGGGAGAGCTCGGAAGGGAAGGAGCGCCGTTTGACTTTTCAATGCAAAATTGACAGGAATTGAGATGGGACGTCATGTTGCGTTTGAAGAGCCACTGATGTGCCTAAACATTGAAACCCCCCACAAGTGACACCATTTTGGAAAGTAGACCCCCTAAGGAACTTATCTAGAGGTGTGGTGAGCACTTTGACCCACCAAGTGCTTCACAGAAGTTTATAATGCAGAGCCGTAAAAATAAAACAAAATTTTTTTCCCACAAAAATTATTTTTTTAGCCCCCAGTTTTGTATTTTCCTGAGGGTAACAGGAGAAATTGGACCCCAAAATTTGTTGCCCAATTTGTCCTGAGTGCGATGATACACCATATGTGGGGGGAACCACTGTTTGGGCACATGGGAGGGCTCAGAAGGGAAGGAGTGCCATTTGAATGCAGACTTAGATGGAATGGTCTGCAGGTGTCACATTGCGTTTGCAGAGCCCCTAATGTACCTAAACAGTAGAAACCCCCCACAAGTGACACCATTTTGGAAAGTAGACCCCCTTAGGAACTTATCTAGATGTGTGCTGAGCGCTTTGACCCACCAAGGGCTTCACAGAAGTTTATAATGGAGAGCCGTAAAAATAAAACAAAAATTTTTTCCCACAAAAATTATTTTTTAGCCCCCAGTTTTGTATTTTCCCGAGGGTAAAAGGAGAAATTCGACCCCACAATTTGTTGTCCAATTTGTCCTGAGTGCGCTGATACCCCATATGTGGGGGGGAACCACTGTTTGGGCGCATGGGAGGGCTCGGAAGGGAAGGAGCTCCATTTGGAATGAGGACTTAGATGGAATGGTCTGCAGGTGTCACATTGCATTTGCAGAGCCCCTAATGTACCTAAACAGTAGAAACCTCCCACAAGTGACACCATTTTGGAAACTAGACCCCCTAAGGAACTCATCTAGATGTGTTGTGATAGCTTTGAACCCCCAAGTGTTTCACTACAGTTTGTAACGCAGAGCCGTGAAAATTAAAAAAAAAAATCTTTCCCCCCAAAATTATTTTTTAGCCCCCAGTTTTGTATTTTCCCGAGGGTAAGAGGAGAAATTCGACCCCAAAAGTTGTTGTCCAATTTGTCCTGAGTGCGCTGATACCCCATATGTGGGGGGGAACCACTGTTTGGGCGCATGGGAGGGCTCGGAAGGGAAGGAGCTCCATTTGGAATGAGGACTTAGATGGAATGGTCTGCAGGTGTCACATTGCATTTGCAGAGCCCCTAATGTACCTAAACAGTAGAAACCTCCCACAAGTGACACCATTTTGGAAACTAGACCCCCTAAGGAACTCATCTAGATGTGATGTGATAGCTTTGAACCCCCAAGTGTTTCACTACAGTTTGTAACGCAGAGCCGTGAAAATTAAAAAAAAAAATCTTTCCCCCCAAAATTATTTTTTAGCCCCCAGTTTTGTATTTTCCCGAGGGTAAGAGGAGAAATTCGACCCCAAAAGTTGTTGTCCAATTTGTCCTGAGTACGCTGATACCCCGTATGTTGGGGGAAACCAACGTTTGAGCGCATGGCAGAGCTCGGAAGGGAAGGAGCGCCATTTGGAATGCAGACTTAGATGGAATGGTCTGCAGACGTCACATTGCGTTTGCAGAACCCCTAATGTACCTAAACAGTAGAAACCCCCCACAAGTGACCCCATATTGGAAACTAGACCCCCCAGGGAACTAATCTAGATGTGTTGTGAGAACTTTGAACCCCCAAGTGTTTCACTACAGTTTATAACGCAGAGCCGTGAAAATAAAAAATCTTTTTTTTTCCCACAAAAAATATGTTTTAGCCCCGAGTTTTGTATTTTCCCAAGGGTAGCAGGAGAAATTGGACCCCAAAAGTTGTTGTCCTATTTGTCCTGAGTACGCTGATACCCCATATGTTGGGGTAAACCCCTGTTTGGGCACACGGGAGAGCTCGGAAGGGAAGAAGCACTGTTTTACTTTTTCAACGCAGAATTGGCTGGAATTGAGATCGGACGCCATGTCGCGTTTGGAGAGCCCCTGATGTGCCTAAACAGTGGAAACCCCCCAATTATAACTGAAACCCTAATCCAAACACATCCCTAACCCTAATCCCAACAGTAACCCTAACCACACCTCTAACCCTGACACACCCCTAACCCTAATCCCAACCCTATTCCCAACCGTAAATGTAATCTAAACCCTAACTGTAACTTTAGCCCCAACCCAAACTGTAGCCCTAGCCCTAACCCTAGCCCTAACCCTAGCCCTAACCCTAGCCCTAACCCTAACCCTAGCCCTAGCCCTAACCCTAGCCCTAGCCCTAGCCCTAACCCTAGCCCTAACCCTAGCCCTAACCCTAGCCCTAACCCTAGCCCTAACTCTAACCCTAGCCCTAATGGGAAAATGGAAATAAATACATTTTTTTAATTTTTCCCTAACTAAGGGGGTGATGAAGGGGGGTTTGATTTACTTTTATAGCGGGTTTTTTAGCGGATTTTTATGATTGGCAGCCGTCACACACTGAAAGACGCTTTTTATTGCAAAAAATATTTTTTGCGTTACCACATTTTGAGAGCTATAATTTTTCTATATTCTGGTCCACAGAGTCATGTGAGGTCTTGGTTTTTGCGGGACGAGTTGATGTTTTTATTGGTAACATTTTCGGGCACGTGACATTTTTTGATCGCTTTTTATTCCGATTTTTGTGAGGCAGAATGACCAAAAACCAGCTATTCATGAATTTCTTTTGGGGGAGGCGTTTATACCGTTCCGCGTTTGGTAAAATTGATGAAGCAGTTTTATTCTTCGGGTCAGTACGATTACAGCGACACCTCATTTATATCATTTTTTTATGTTTTGGCGCTTTTATACGATAAAAACTATTTTATAGAAAAAATAATTATTTTTGCATCGCTTTATTCTCAGGACTATAACTTTTTTATTTTTTTGCTGATGATGCTGTATGGCGGCTCGTTTTTTGCGGGACAAGATGACGTTTTCAGCGGTACCATGGTTAGTTATATCTGTCTTTTTGATCGCGTGTTATTCCACTTTTTGTTCGGCGGTATGATAATAAAGCGTTGTTTTTTGCCTCGTTTTTTTTTTTTTTTTCTTACGGTGTTTACTGAAGGGGTTAACTAGTGGGCCAGTTTTATAAGTCGGGCCGTTACGGACGCGGCGATACTAAATATGTGTACTTTTATTGTTTTTTTTTTATTATTTAGATAAAGAAATGTATTTATGGGAATAGTTTTTTTTTTTTTTTTTTCATTATTTTGGAATATTTTTTTTTATTTTTTTTTACACATTTGAAATTTTTTTTTTTTACTTTTTTACTTTGTCCCAGGGGGGGACATCACAGATCAGTGATCTGACAGTTTGCACAGCACTCTGTCAGATCACTGATCTGATAGGAGTGCAGGCTGCTTCACAGTGCCTGCTCTGAGCAGGCTCTGTGAAGCCACCTCCCTCCCTGCAGGACCCGGATCCGCGGCCATCTTGGATCCGGGGCTGGAGGGAGCAGGGAGGGAGGTGAGACCCTCGCAGCAACGCGATCACATCGCGTTGCTGCGGGGGGCTCAGGGAAGCCCGCAGGGAGCCCCCTCCCTGCGCGGTGCTTCCCTGTACCGCCGGCACATCGCGATCATCTTTGATCGCGGTGTGCCGGGGGTTAATGTGCCGGGGGCGGTCCGTGACCGCTCCTGGCACATAGTGCCGGATGTCAGCTGCGATAAACAGCTGACACCCGGCCGCGATCGGCGGCGCTCCCCCCGTGAGCGCTGCCGATCGCATATGACGTACTATTGCGTCCTTGGGAAGTAAAGCCCACCCCACATGGACGCAATAGTACGTCTAATGGCAGAAAGGGGTTAATGAAATAAACATACAGGTTGTTTTAATATTTTATTGCTCTCTCAATCCACCTGAAGACCCTCGTTCTGTAACAAATTAAAAATAATAAACCAAAAATATACATACCTTCCGTTGTTCTGGAACGTCCCACAGTGTAAATCCATCTGAAGGGGTTAAAATATTTTAAAGGCAGGAGCTCTGCTAATGCAGCTGTGCTCGTGGCTGTAAAACCCTGGGGAATGAAGGTAATGTAGGTCAATGACCTATAGTTACCTTCATTCGCGGTCATGCGCCCTCTGCTGGATGTCCTCATATGAACTCGAGCCTGGGACCTACATTACCTTCATTCCCCAGGGTTTTACAGGCACGAGCACAGCTGCATTATAGCAGAACTCCTGCCTGTAAAATATTTTAACCCCTTCAGATGGATTTACAGCGTGGGACGTTAAAGATCAATGGAAGGTATGTATATTGATGGTTTATTATTTTTAATTTGTTACAGAACGAGGGTCTTCAGGTGGATAGAGAGAGCAATAAAATATTAAAACAACCTGTGTGTTTATTTCATTAAAATACTTTTTAATAATGTGTGTGTGTTTTTTTTAACCCTTTCATACAAATGGATTAATAATGGATAGGTGTCAGAATTGACACCTCTCCATTATTAATCTGGCTTAATGTCACCTTACAATAGCAAGGTGGCATTAACCCTTCATTACCCCATATCCCACCGCTACACGGGAATGGGAAGAGAGTGGCCAAGTGCCAGAATAGGCACATCTTACAGATGTGCCTTTTCTGGGGTGGCTGGGGGAAGATGTTTTTAGCCAAGGGGGGGGCCAATAACCATGGACCCTCTCCAGGCTATTAATATCTGCCCTCAGTCACTGGCTTTACTACTCTGGTGGAGAAAATTGCGTAGGAGCCCACGCCAATTTTTTCCGCAATTTAACCTTTAAATTTAATAGCTAGAGCGCCAAAATTTTGCACATACACACTACTAACATTAGTAGTGTGTAATATGCAAAAAAAAAAGGGGGATATGACATGGTTTACTATATGTAAACCATGTCTCATATCATGTCGGGTTTAGGCAGGAGAAATGAAAAGCCGGCAATTGAATTACCGGCTTTTCAACATTATCGCGCTGAAGTAAATATAAATATATTTATATATGTGTCTCTATGACATATATATATACAGTGGAGCAAAAAAGTATTTAGTCAGTCAGCAATAGTGCAAGTTCCACCACTTAAAAAGATGAGAGGCGTCTGTAATTTACATGATAGGTAGACCTCAACTATGGGAGACAAACTGAGAAAAAAAAATCCAGAAAATCACATTGTCTGTTTTTTTATCATTTTATTTGCATATTATTGGTAGAAAATAAGTATTTGGTCAGAAACAAACAATCAAGATTTCTGGCTCTCACAGACCTGTAACTTCTTCTTTAAGAGTCTCCTCTTTCCTCCACTCATTACCTGTAGTAATGGCACCTGTTTAAACTTGTTATCAGTATAAAAAGACACCTGTGCACACCCTCAAACAGTCTGACTCCAAACTCCACTATGGTGAAGACCAAAGAGCTGTCAAAGGACACCAGAAACAAAATTGTAGCCCTGCACCAGGCTGGGAAGACTGAATCTGCAATAGCCAACCAGCTTGGAGTGAAGAAATCAACAGTGGGAGCAATAATTAGAAAATGGAAGACATACAAGACCACTGATAATCTCCCTCGATCTGGGGCTCCACGCAAAATCCCACCCCGTGGGGTCAGAATGATCACAAGAACGGTGAGCAAAAATCCCAGAACCACGCGGGGGGACCTAGTGAATGAACTGCAGAGAGCTGGGACCAATGTAACAAGGCCTACCATAAGTAACACACTACGCCACCATGGACTCAGATCCTGCAGTGCCAGACGTGTCCCACTGCTTAAGCCAGTACATGTCCGGGCCCGTCTGAAGTTTGCTAGAGAGCATTTGGATGATCCAGAGGAGTTTTGGGAGAATGTCCTATGGTCTGATGAAACCAAACTGGAACTGTTTGGTAGAAACACAACTTGTCGTGTTTGGAGGAAAAAGAATACTGAGTTGCATCCATCAAACACCATACCTACTGTAAAGCATGGTGGTGGAAACATCATGCTTTGGGGCTGTTTCTCTGCAAAGGGGCCAGGACGACTGATCCGGGTACATGAAAGAATGAATGGGGCCATGTATCGTGAGATTTTGAGTGCAAACCTCCTTCCATCAGCAAGGGCATTGAAGATGAAACGTGGCTGGGTCTTTCAACATGACAATGATCCAAAGCACACCGCCAGGGCAACGAAGGAGTGGCTTCGTAAGAAGCATTTCAAGGTCCTGGAGTGGCCTAGCCAGTCTCCAGATCTCAACCCTATAGAAAACCTTTGGAGGGAGTTGAAAGTCCGTGTTGCCAAGCGAAAAGCCAAAAACATCACGGCTCTAGAGGAGATCTGCATGGAGGAATGGGCCAACATACCAACAACAGTGTGTGGCAACCTTGTGAAGACTTACAGAAAACGTTTGACATCTGTCATTGCCAACAAAGGATATATTACAAGGTATTGAGATGAAATTTTGTTTCTGACCAAATACTTATTTTCCACCATAATATGCAAATAAAATGTTAAAAAAACAGACAATGTGATTTTCTGAATTTTTTTTCTCAGTTTGTCTCCCATAGTTGAGGTCTACCTATGATGTAAATTACAGACGCCTCTCATCTTTTTAAGTGGTGGAACTTGCACTATTGCTGACTGACTAAATACTTTTTTGCCCCACTGTATATATATATATATATATATATATATATATATATATATATACGAAACACGACTTTGGAGTAAAGATCGCCGACCGCCGACCCGATCCCACAGTGGGATCGGGTCGGGTTTCTCGAAACCCGACTTTGCTAAAAGTCGGCGACTTTTGAAAATTGCCAATCTGTTTCGCTCAACCTTAGTGCATGCTCAGGTGGTCTCCGGGTATTTTAGTGTGCTCGGAGATTTAGTTTATGTTGACACAGCTGCATGATTTGTGGCTGCTAGACAGCTTGAATGCATGTGGGGATTCCCTAACAAACAGGCAACCCCCACATGTATTCAGGCAGTCTAGCAGCAGCAAATCATGCAGCTGTGTTGACATAAACTAAATCTCCAAGCACGTCAAAATACTCATCAAATACCACCTGAGCATGCTCGGGAAATGTTGAATAACGAGTATACTCACTCATCACTAGTGCTCACACATCACAATGATATACAGTTAGGTCCATATATATTTGGACAGAGACAACATTTTTCTAATTTTGGTTATAGACATTACCACAACGAATTTTAAACAAAACAATTCAGATGCAGTTGATTTCAGACTTTCAGCTTTCATTTGAGGGTATCAACATTAAAATTGGATGAAGGGTTTAGGAGTTTCAGCTCCTTAACATGTGCCACCCTGTTTTTAAAGGGACCAAAAGTAATTGGACAGATTCAATAATTGTAAATAAAATGTTCATTTTTAGTACTTGGTTGAAAACCCTTTGTTGGCAATGACTGCCTGAAGTCTTGAACTCATGGACATCGCCAGACGTTGTGTTTCCTCCTTTTTGATGCTCTGCCAGGCCTTCACTGCGGTGGTTTTCAGTTGCTGTTTGTTTGTGGGCCTTTCTGTCTGAAGTTTAGTCTTTAACAAGTGAATTGCATGTTCAATTGGGTTGTGATCAGGTGTCTGACTTGGCCATTCAAGAATATTCCACATCTTTGCTTTAATAAACTCCTGGGTTGCTTTGGCTTTATGTTTTGTGTCATTGTCCATCTGTAGTATGAAATGATGACCAATCAGTTTGGCAGCATTTGGCTGGATCTGAGCACACAGTATGGCTCTGAATACCTCAGAATTCATTCGGCTGCTTCTGTCCTGTGTCACATCATCAATAAACACTAGTGACCCAGTGCCACTGGCAGCCATGCATGCCCAAGCCATCACACTGCCTCCGCCGTGTTTTACAGATGAGGTGGTATGCTTTGGATCTTGAGCTGTACCACACCTTCGCCATACTTTTCTCTATCCATCATTCTGGTAGAGGTTGATCTTGGTTTCATCTGTCCACAGAATGTTCTTCCAGAACTGTGCTGGCTTTTTTAGATGTTTTTTTAGCAAAGTCCAGTCTAGCATTTTTATTCTTGATGCTTATGAGTGGCTTGCACCGTGCAGTGAACCCTCTGTATTTACTTTCATGCCGTCTTCTCTTTATGGTAGATTTGGATATTGATACGCCGACCTCCTGGAGAGTGTTGGTCACTTGGTTGGCTGTTGTGAAGGGGTTTCTCTTCACCATGGAGATTATTCTGCGATCATCCACCACTGTTGTCTTCCGTGGGCGCCCAGGTCTTTTTGCATTGATGAGTTCACCAGTGCTTTCTTTCTTTCTCAGGATGTACCAAACTGTAGATTTTGCCACTCCTAATATTGTAGCAATTTCTCGGATGGGTTTTTCTGTTTTCGCAGCTTATGGATGGCTTGTTTCACCTGCATGGAGAGCTCCTTTGACCGCATGTTTACTTCCCAGCAAAACCTTCCAAATGCAAGCACCACACCTCAAATCAACTCCAGGCCTTTTATCTGCTTAATTGAGAATGACATAATGAAGGGATTGCCCACACCTTCCCATGAAATAGCCTTGGAGTCAATTGTCCAATTACTTTTGGTCCCTTTAAAAACAAGGTGGCAAATGTTAAAGAGCTGAAACTCCTAAACCCTTCATCCAATTTTAATGTGGATATCCTCAAATAAAAGCTGAAAGTCTGAACTTCAACTACATCTGAATTGTTTTGTTTAAAATTCATTGTGGTAATGTCTATAACCAAAATTAGAAAAATATTGTCTCTGTCCAAATATATATGGACCTAACTGTATACAAATATAATAAAAAGCACATGTATATAGGTAATTATAGCTGGACACAGCATCATGTTTGAACTCACCAATAGGGGAAGAATGTGGAAAATCACAATATATTACATTGTCACAAAATAAGCATGTATGTAAACAGATACTACACTACAGTCAAAAGACAATCCTCTATAATGTGGAAGGATATATCAGAGTCTGAATATTCAGGTTATATATAACAGGGTAGAGACCATCTAGGTATAAATATCCCCCAAATGGAAGACATGTATAAATGTATGTTTTATATGCAATCCACATTGTGACTCACTTGTTAGAGACATAATTGCATCTATTGGGAACTATGTGAATAGAAGTATCACTGCTGGCAATGCATAAAGTATGCTGGGAAAGGGAAACACAGCATACTTGAAAATTGCCGATACTAGACCAGTGATGTCCAGTTAGTGTGTGTGGCGCCCACCTCGACGCGTGTTTCGGTATGACTTTTCATCAGAGGGTGACACCACATGTACTAACCGGACCTCACTTTTCAATATTAGCTCTGATGCGCATTTCAAGTTCATATCGAACTCTTTTTAAAAAAAATAGACTACATACCATGTAGTCTATATTTTGAAAAAGAGTTCAGAATGAGCTTGAAGCGTATAATAAAGCTACTATTAGATACTACCATAGCTCCAGCAGCAACATGGTCAGTCAGAAAAGTCCATCTTTTTCTACCCCTCAATATTCTGTAAACCTGACCTGGTGGTTCCCTGTGCAAAGTTGATCCCCTAGCGTGGGACATTTTAAAATAAAAACTGCAAAATTTCTCAAACACAATTTCCTCTGCCCCAAGCCAAGTCTAACAGTGACACTGGATGTCCTTAAGCAGAACCATTACTGGTTCCCGGAATGATGGAGCTGTGCACTGGTGTTGGAGTCTTGTCTTTCAGCCATGCATTTTAGCAGATGAAGGGTTTTATTTTAACTCATCACCTATGAGTCACATTTTGTGAATAAACTCACACAGTCACATTTATCAAAAGTGGCTTCTTAAATTGCACCTCTAGTTATACAGAAATAAATGTATAGTGCACTTTAAAGCCAGACTAATTTATTGACATCTTGAAGGATTTATCTTTTGAAGAAGTTGGCATGTTTCATTAAATGGACTGGCTGTAACTTGGTGCTTTTTATTTGTATCTCTTTACAAATGTGTGTGTCATGGGCAGACATACCGCAGGTTCAGCCAGTGCAGCTGCATTGGGGCCATGAGGTGGAGGAGGGCGCCTGCAGGTAAAGACTTTACAACTTTGTGTCCTCCTCTTATTTGCCGGCATACACCCTCCTTGCCCGTACACCTTGGAACCCTGGGGACGCTGTTTCACCTGTGGGAAGCATCACCATCTTGCTGCAACAACATCACCCCAGAGGACCCCTTTAAGCAGCGTCGGTCCCCTCTGACCGAGAACCGCAGGTGGCGTCACAAACTTTACTACTCCCTTTAAAAGACCTTTCCCCTTTAATTGAGTGCCCAGAGCTATAGACTGGGTCGCAGCCACCGTGACATCCCCTTTAAGTGCGACCGGACCTGGTACCGAGTACCCCATTGCCCAGGCGGGTGATTCACATACGACACTTTATAATGAATTGAAAGGTGGGAGAACACACTGCCAGGGACTTGTAATGAATTGGTAGGTGGCGGCGGATACTCAGTACCTTATAACGTCTTCTCCCACCCCCAAATTCATTATGATGCAATCAAGGACTTATAATGAATGGGGACACAGGACAGGCACTAAGGTTATGTGCACTGTTATGATCTGGTGGTTAGGACAAATAGTAGACTTGGTAGTTAGAGCACCAGAAAAGACCTGATAGCACATTAATACAGGACAAGTTCTGGGAAGTGGAACCTCTGCTGACCGCAATCCCTAATCCTATCACGCACACTAGAAATAGCCGTGGAGCGCTCCTATCATGACCTAGGCGCCTCGTCACAGCCTCAGAACTAGCTATCCCTAGAGATAGGAAAAATAAGCCTATCTTGCCTCAGAGAAAATTCCCCAAAGGAAAAGGCAGCCCCCCACATATATTGACTGTGAGTAAGATGAAATCACAAACACAGAGATGAAATAGATTTAGCAAAGAGAGGCCCGACTTACTAAACAGACAGAAGATAGAAAAGGTCACTTTGCAGTCAGCAAAAAACCCTACAAAAGCCACACAGAGAGTGCAGGGAAAATTACCTTCCGCACCGACTAACGGAGCGGAAGGCGCCCCTCTGCGTCCCAGAGCTTCCAGCAAGCAAGGCAAAATTCACATAAGCATGCTGGACAGAAAAAATAGCAAACAAGAAAAAAGCAAAGCAAAACTTAGCTTCTGCTGGAGGAAACAGGTAACCAGGAAGATCCAGGAGCGAACTAGACCAATGCTACAACATTGACAGCTGGCATCAGACAAGGATCCAAGTGGAGTTAAATAGAGCAGCCCACTAACGAATTAGCCTCGTCACCTGTAGAAGGAAACTCAGAAACACCCACAGGCGCCAGAGAAAGTCCATAGACAGAACCAGCCGAAGTACCATTCATGACCACAGGAGGGAGCCCGAAAACAGAATTCACAACAGTACCCCCCCCTTGAGGAGGGGTCACCGAACCCTCACGAGAGCCCCCAGGCCGACCAGAATGAGCCAAATGAAAGGCACGAACCAGATCGGCCGCATGAACATCAGAGGCAAAAACCCAGGAATTATCCTCCTGAGCATAACCCTTCCACTTGACCAAGTACTGGAGTTTCCGTCTCGAAATACGAGAATCCAAAATCTTCTCCACCACATACTCCAACTCCCCCTCAACCAACACCGGAGCAGGAGGGTCAACGGATGGAACCACAGGCGCCACATATCTCCGCAACAACGACCTATGGAACGCATTATGGATGGCAAAAGAATCTGGAAGGGCCAAAAGAAATGACACAGGATTGATAACCTCAGAAATTTTATACGGACCAATGAAACGAGGCTTAAACTTAGGAGAGGAAACCTTCATAAGAACATAACGAGACGACAACCAAACTAAATCCCCAACACGAAGTCGGGGACCCACACAGCGCCGGCGGTTAGCGAAACGTTGAGCCTTCTCCTGGGACAATGTCAAATTCTCCACTACATGAGTCCAAATCTGCTGCAACCTATTCACCACAGTATCTACACCAGGACAGTCAGAAGACTCAACCTGCCCTGAAGAGAAACTAGGATGGAAACCAGAATTGCAGAAAAACGGCAAAACCAAAGTAGCCGAGCTGGCCCGATTATTAAGGGCAAACTCAGCCAACGGCAAAAAGGACACCCAATCATCCTGATCAGCAGAAACAAAGCATCTCAGATATGTTTCCAACGTCTGATTAGTTTGTTCGGTTTGGCCATTTGTCTGAGGATGGAAAGCCGAGGAAAAAGACAGATCAATGCCCATCCTAGCACAAAAGGATCGCCAAAACCTCGAAACAAACTGAGAACCTCTGTCCGAAACAATGTTCTCCGGAATGCCATGTAAACGAACCACATGCTGGAAAAACAATGGCACCAAATCAGAGGAGGAAGGCAATTTAGACAAGGGTACCAAATGGACCATCTTAGAAAAGCGATCACAAACCACCCAAATGACCGACATCTTTTGAGAGACGGGGAGATCCGAAATAAAATCCATAGAAATATGCGTCCAGGGCCTCTTCGGGAACGGCAAGGGCAAAAGCAGCCCACTAGCACGAGAACAGCAGGGCTTAGCCCGGGCACAAGTCCCACAGGACTGCACAAAAGAACGCACATCCCGTGACAAAGAAGGCCACCAAAAGGATCTAGCCACCAATTCTCTGGTACCAAAGATTCCAGGATGCCCAGCCAACACCGAACAATGAAGCTCAGAGATAACTCTGCTAGTCCATTTATCAGGGACAAACAGTTTCTCTGCAGGGCAACGGTCAGGTCTATCAGCCTGAAATTTTTGCAGCACCCGCCGCAAATCAGGGGAGATGGCAGACAAAATTATCCCCTCTTTGAGAATACCCGCCGGCTCAGAAACACCCGGAGAGTCAGTCACAAAACTCCTTGACAGGGCATCAGCCTTCACATTTTTAGAGCCCGGAAGGTACGAAACCACAAAATCAAAACGGGAGAAAAATAACGCCCATCGAGCCTGTCTTGGATTCAACCATTTGGCAGACTCAAGATAAGTCAAATTTTTGTGATCTGTCAAGACCACCACGCGATGCTTGGCTCCTTCCAGCCAATGATGCCACTCCTCGAATGCCCACTTCATGGCCAACAATTCACGATTACCAACATCATAATTGCGCTCAGCAGGCGAAAACTTTCTAGAAAAGAAAGCACATGGCTTCATTCCCGAGCCATCAGAACTTCTTTGCGACAAAACAGCCCCTGCTCCAATCTCAGAGGCATCAACCTCAACCTGAAACGGGAGCGAAACATCTGGCTGGCACAACACAGGGGCAGAAGAAAAACGACGCTTCAATTCCTGAAAAGCATCCACGGGCGCAGAAGACCAATTGACCACATCAGCACCCTTCTTGGTCAAATCAGTCAATGGTTTAGCAACACTAGAAAAATTAGCGATGAAGCGACGATAAAAATTAGCAAAGCCCAGGAACTTTTGCGGGCTCTTCACAGATGTCGGCTGAGTCCAATCATGAATGGCCTGGACTTTAACAGAGTCTATCTCGACAGTAGAAGGGGAAAAAATGAACCCAAAAAATGAAACCTTCTGAACTCCAAAGAGACACTTTGACCCCTTCACAAACAAGGAATTAGCACGAAGGACCTGGAACACCATTCTGACCTGCTTCACATGAGACTCCCAATCATCCGAAAAGACCAAAATATCATCCAAATACACAATCAGGAATTTATCCAGGTACTCTTGGAAGATGTCATGCATAAAGGACTGAAATACTGATGGAGCATTGGAAAGCCCGAATGGCATCACCAGGTACTCAAAATGGCCCTCGGGCGTATTAAATGCTGTCTTCCATTCATCGCCCCGTTTAATACGCACAAGATTATACGCCCCTCGAAGGTCTATCTTGGTAAACCAACTAGCCCCTTTAATACGAGCAAACAAGTCAGACAGCAACGGCAAAGGATACTGAAATTTGACAGTAATTCTATTAAGAAGGCGGTAATCAATACAAGGTCTCAAAGAACCATCCTTCTTGGCCACAAAAAAGAACTCTGCTCCCAACGGTGATGACGATGGGCGAATATGGCCTTTCTCCAAAGATTCCTTTATATAACTCCGCATAGCGGCGTGCTCTGGCACAGATAAATTGAACAATCGGCCCTTAGGAAACTTACTACCAGGAATCAAATTAATTGCACAATCGCAATCCCTATGAGGAGGTAGGGCACTGGCCTTGGGCTCATCAAATACATCCTGATAATCCGACAAAAACTCCAGAACCTCAGAAGGAGTAGAAGACGAAATTGACAAAAATGGAACATCACCATGTACCCCTTGGCAACCCCAGCTGGACACAGACATAGATTTCCAGTCCAATACTGGATTATGGACCTGTAGCTATGGTAACCCTAAAATGACCACATCATGCAGATTATGTAACACCAAAAAACGGATATCCTCCTGATGAGCAGGAGCCATGCACATGGTCAATTGGGTCCAGTACTGAGGCTTATTCTTGGCCAAAGGCGTAGCATCAATTCCTCTCAATGGAATAGGATGCTGCAAGGGCTCCAAGAAAATACCACAGCGCCTAGCATACTCCAAGTCCATCAAATTCAGGGCAGCGCCCGAATCCACAAATGCCATAACAGAGTAGGAAGACAAAGAACAAATCAGAGTAACGGACAATAGAAATTTAGACTGTACCGTACCAATGGTGGCAGACCTAGCGAACCGCTTAGTGCGCTTAGGACAATCGGAGATAGCATGAGTGGAATCACCACAGTAAAAACACAGCCCATTCCGACGTCTGTGTTCCTGCCGTTCAGCTCTGGTCAAAGTCTTATCACACTGCATAGGCTCAGGCCCATGCTCAGATAGTACCGCCAAATGGTGCACAGTTTTACGCTCACGCAAGCGCCGATCGATCTGAATAGCCAAAGACATAGACTCATTCAGACCAGCAGGCATAGGAAATCCCACCATGACATCTTTAAGGGCTTCAGGGAGACCCTTTCTGAAGATTGCTGCCAGGGCACATTCATTCCACTGAGTGAGCACAGACCACTTTCTAAACTTCTGACAATATATCTCTGCTTCATCCTGACCCTGACACAGAGCCAGCAAGATTTTCTCTGCCTGATCCACTGAATTAGGTTCGTCATAAAGCAATCCGAGCGCCAGGAAAAACGCATCCACATCACGCAATGCCGGATCTCCTGGCGCAAGGGAAAATGCCCAGTCTTGAGGGTCACTACGTAACAAAGAAATAATGATCCTTACTTGTTGAGCAGGATCACCTGAGGAGCGAGGTTTCAAAGCTAGAAACAATTTACAATTATTTTTGAAATTCAAAAACTTAGATCTATCACCAAAAAATAAATCAGGAATTGGAATCTTAGGCTCTGACATCGGATTCTGAACCACAAAATCTTGGATGTTTTGTACACTTATAGTGAGATTATCCATCAAAGAGGACAGACCTTGAATGTCCATGTCCACACCTGTGTTCTGAACCACCCAGAGGTAAAGGGGAGAAGTGAGACAGAACACGCTGCAAAGAAAAAAAAATGGTCTCAGAGCTTCACTTATCCCTCTCTTGAGATGCATCAATACTTTTGGCCAGCTGTACTGTTATGATCTGGTGGTTAGGACAAATAGTGGACTTGGTAGTTAGAGCACCAGAAAAGACCTGATAGCACATTAATACAGGACAAGCTCTGGGAAGCGGAACCTCTGCTGACCGCAATCCCTAATCCTATCACGCACACTAGAAATAGCCGTGGAGCGCTCCTATCATGACCTAGGCGCCTCGTCACAGCCTCAGAACTAGCTATCCCTAGAGATAGGAAAAATAAGCCTATCTTGCCTCAGAGAAAATTCCCCAAAGGAAAAGGCAGCCCCCCACATATATTGACTGTGAGTAAGATGAAATCACAAACACAGAGATGAAATAGATTTAGTAAAGAGAGGCCCGACTTACTAAACAGACAGAAGATAGAAAAGGTCACTTTGCAGTCAGCAAAAAACCCTACAAAAGCCACACAGAGAGTGCAGGGAAAAATACCTTCCGCACCGACTAACGGAGCGGAAGGCGCCCCTCTGCGTCCCAGAGCTTCCAGCAAGCAAGGCAAAATTCACATAAGCATGCTGGACAGAAAAAATAGCAAACAAGAAAAAAGCAAAGCAAAACTTAGCTTCTGCTGGAGGAAACAGGTAACCAGGAAGATCCAGGAGCGAACTAGACCAATGCTACAACATTGACAGCTGGCATCAGACAAGGATCCAAGTGGAGTTAAATAGGGCAGCCCACTAACGAATTAGCCTCGTCACCTGTAGAAGGAAACTCAGAAACACCCACAGGCATCAGAGAAAGTCCATAGACAGAACCAGCCGAAGTACCATTCATGACCACAGGAGGGAGCCCGAAAACAGAATTCACAACAGTGCACACATTTAAGATTTGCAGGAGAAAATTCTACTGCATGTCCTAATGTATTGGAAGGAAGAATGCTGCGTAAAATACATGTATTTTTTTCCATATTTTTTCTGTGCTTTTGTTACGTGTTTTTCCCCATTAGTACAGGTGAAATAGGCTGCAGGAAATGACATTATACAGATTTTAATCTGATGAAAATCTGCAAGCAAAAAATATGAATGTGTGTATGAGATATCAGGAATCTCATTCACTTCGCTTGTACTGTAAAACCTTGCATATTTTCCGTGTGCACATAGCCAGTTAATTGGGGAGACTCAGAGACTGAATAGTTTATATTTATTGGGTGGTGGAGACTATAGTTAATGGAGACCAGTGCTGCTTATCACTTTATATTTTAATTGATGCATGGCTAATAGTATATTAATGGTGGGGTACATATCTGTAGTCAGGGATGCAGTGCGGGGGAGACACATATATGTGTACAATGTATGGGGTAATGTTATTTTTAGGTCTTCGATGATCACCGTGACAAGACGAGCCGTGGCTGGCAGATATCAACATGAAAGTCTGACCAGAAGGAGAAGAAACAGAACAAAATTACTCTAATTAGTCGTGACATCACCGGTAAGTACCTGTATGTAAATATTATTCTGTATCTGCACTGTGTGACGTGGAGTGATAATGTTATATGTAAAATCCCTTATTCTACATTCTCACATTTGTGTGAAATGTCCATCTGCTGCCAGATTGTTTTATCAGATGGCACACGGACTCATAGTTTTACAGGTCTGTTAACACATCTGTGAAAATCATGGATCTGAGAATGAGATTCATGAGGATCAGAAAATGACCTCTTCTGATCCAATTTTGAGGATCAGAATAGTGCATGCCCAATGCGTCTGTAAAAGCGGGCAGCACACCAACACTGCACACAGATACAGGAACGTAGCCTAATTATGTATAGCACAGACCCTTAGTATATAGTGTACTCACTTATTATGTATACCACAGTCCCTTAGTATATAGTGTACTTACTTATTTTGTATTATCCATACGGCAAAAGAGGAAAAATATATGCGGCACTCATCCGTTTGAAGCTGTATAATCGTGCTATTTATTGGAAAGAAAATGTGCATACATCCATTAGGACATCAGGTGTACAGGAGGGTGCGGTGATGGAGTCTGGATTTTATGTACTCTAGTGCCGTCCTCTGCCTGTCTTTTTGTATTGTTGGAACTTATTATGTATAACACAGTACCTTAGTATATAGTGTACTCACTAGTGTTGAGCGGTACCTTCCGATATCGGAAAGTATCGGTATCGGATTGGATCGGCCAATATTCAAAAAATATCGGATATCGCCAATACCGATACCCGATCCCAATGCAAGTCAATGGGACCAAAATATCGGAATCAAAATAAACCCTTTCTTTCCTTGTAGGTTCATTCTACATGAAGGAAAACAACTAAGAATAATGCAGGATGTATTTGGGGAGGTGGCGGAGACATTAAAGGCATAGAGGTTTAGCCCAATCAAATAGAATAGCATGATTTTTTTTTTTTTTTTAAAGACGTTCGGAGTGACAAAGATATTGACTATGTAAATTTTTTTTTATTTTGTCAGATATTGATGTTTCACTATTCCACGCCCTTCCCCTTCTTTTTTTTTACTTTTCCCACACTTTCATCTTCATCATCATCAGCATCTTTGACATCAACTTCTTCTTCACCTTATTCATCTTCTTTTTCATCTTCTACCTATTTTTTTTTTATTACATTCTTCATATTCATTTTATTCAACTATTATTATTCTTCCTATTCTACATATTCATTTTATTCAACTATTATTATTCTTCCTATTCTACTTCTTCATCATATTCTCATTTGTGACAGGCATTCCCGTAGTTGTTATCTATAAAAGTTTGAAGATTACACCTTCTGTTCTGCCTGTCACAAAAGTTACATTTGTCCGCGTTCAGTTTGTCCTGCAGCATCAGGCTTTATCCAGGGGCACCACGAGGAGGAACGGACTCACCCCCATACACTGCTTAGTCTTTTTCTGCATATAATTTAGATAATATCTTTTGCTCTGATATTAAGTGTTATGCTTAATGTTCTTCTGCTCTTTGTTCTGCAGCCTCTTGTTCTTCTGCTTCTCGGTCTTCCATGTCGTCGTCTCCAGGGTCGTCGTCTCCAGGGTCGTCGTCTCCGCCGTCGTCGTCTCCGCCGTCGTCGTCTCCACCGTCGTCGTCGTCATCGGGGTGGTCTTCAGGGTCGTCATCTCCAGGGTCGTCGTCATCTCACTGGTTGTCGTCTCTGGTGTCGTCGTCATCTTAGGGGTGGTCTTCCGGGTCGTCGTCTTTAGGGTCTTCAACTTGGAAATGTAGCACAAGGTACAAAAAGGCTGAGAAAATGCCAAGAACCAGCTGATGGAACTGGAACTTGGATGGCTACCCGAAGGTTCAAGAGCCAATGGAACTACCGAGCACCAGCTGACGTTACTGGAACCCGGTTACTAAGCAGGAGGTACCCGTGCTAAAAAGAACTACCAAGGACCGCCTGACGTTGGCGGAACTCGGATACCCAGAAGGAGGCACCTAAGCCAAATGCTCTGCCCGGAACCAGCTGACGTTACTGGAGCCAGGATGGGGAGCAGAAGGTACAAGAGCAAAAGACACTGCCGAGAACCAGCTGACGGTACTGGAACCCGGATGGGTAGCCGAAAGTCCAAGAGCCAATGGAACTACCGAGGACCAGCTGACGTTACTGGAACCCGGTTACTAAGCAGGAGGTACCCATGCCTGAAAGCACTACCAAGGACCACCTGACGTTGGTGGAACTCGGATACCCAGAAGGAGGCACCTAAGCCAAAGGCTCTGCCCGGAACCAGCTGACGGTACTGGAACCAGGATGGGGAGCAGAAGGTACAAGAGCAAAAGACACTGCCGAGAACCAGCTGACGGTGCTGGAACCAGGTTGTGGACCAGAAGGTCCACAGGAGAGGAGAGAACAGCTAGGCCGCGAGGCAGCCGCAGTTACCGAACCCCAACAGTCCTACAGGGGGAGCTTGGCCTACTGGCACTACAGAACCAGCCTTGACTGCCAATTCACGCAGCCCACATAGGAAGCTCCTAAACTGGAGGCACCATGGAGTTGGCTAACCCGACCGCAACACGACGGGGCAACGCATAGGCGTCTCAGTGAGCTTGACACTACCCGGAAACAGCTGACGGTGCTGGAACCAGGCTAGGCACGAGGGAGTACCCGTGACAAAAACACTGCCGAGAACCAGCTGGCGGTGCTGGAACACGGATGCGTTGCCCAAGTGTGTAAGAGCCAATGGCACCGAGGACCAGCTGACGGTGCTGGAACACGGTTACTAAGATGTAGGTACCCACGCTTAAAAGCACTACCAAGGACCGCCTGGCGTTGGCGGAACTCGGATACCCAGAAGGAGGCACCTAAGCCAAAGGCTCTGCCCGGAACCAGCTGACGGTGCTGGAACCAGGTTGTGGACCAGAAGGTCCACAGGAGAGGAGAGAACAGCTAGGCCGCGAGGCAGCCGCAGTTACCGAACCCCAACAGTCCTACAGGGGGAGCTTGGCCTACTGGCACTACAGAATCAGCCTTGACTGCCAATTCACGCAGCCCACATAGGAAGCTCCTAAACTGGAGGCACCATGGAGTTGGCTAACCCGAGCAACACGACGGGGCAACGCATAGGCGTCTCAGTGAGCTTGACACTACCCGGAAACAGCTGACGGTGCTGGAACCAGGCTGGGCACGAGGGAGTACCCGTGACAAAAACACTGCCGAGAACCAGCTGGCGGTGCTGGAACACAGATGCGTTGCCCAAGTGTGTAAGAGCCAATGGCACCGAGGACCAGCTGACGGTGCTGGAACACGGTTACTAAGCTGTAGGTACCCGCGCCTAAAATCACTACCAAGGACCGCCTGGCGTTGGCGGAACTCGGATACCCAGAAGGAGGCACCTAAGCCAAAGGCTCTGCCCGGAACCAGCTGACGGTGCTGGAACCAGGTTGTGGACCAGAAGGTCCACAGGAGAGGAGAGAACAGCTAGGCCGCGAGGCAGCCGCAGTTACCGAACCCCAACAGTCCTACAGGGGGAGCTTGGCCTACTGGCACTACAGAACCAGCCTTGACTGCCAATTCACGCAGCCCACATAGGAAGCTCCTAAACTGGAGGCACCATGGAGTTGGCTAACCCGACCGCAACACGACGGGGCAACGCATAGGCGTCTCAGTGAGCTTGACGCTACCCGGAAACAGCTGACGGTGCTGGAACCAGGCAGGGCACGAGGGAGTACCCGTGACAAAAACACTGCCGAGAACCAACTAGCGGTTCTGAAACCAGGTTGTGGACCAGAAGGTCCACAGGAGAGGAGAGAACAGCTAGGCCGTGAGGCAGCCGCAGTTACCGAACCCCAACAGTCCTACAGGGGGAGCTTGGCCTACTGGCACTACAGAACCAGCCTTGACTGCCAATTCACGCAGCCCACATAGGAAGCTCCTAAACTGGAGGCACCATGGAGTTGGCTAACCCGACCGCAACACGACGGGGCAACGCATAGGCGTCTCAGTGAGCTTGACACTCCCCGGAAACAGCTGACGGTGCTGGAACCAGGCTGGGCACGAGGGAGTACCCGTGACAAAAACACTGCCGAGAACCAGCTGGCGGTGCTGGAACACGGATGCGTTGCCCAAGTGTGTAAGAGCCAATCGCACCGAGGACCAGCTGACGGTGCTGGAACACGGTTACTAAGCTGTAGGTACCCGCGCTTAAAAGCACTACCAAGGACCGCCTGGCGTTGGCGGAACTCGGATACCCAGAAGGAGGCACCTAAGCCAAAGGCTCTGCCCAGAACCAGCTGACGGTGCTGGAACTAGGTTGTGGACCAGAAGGTCCACAGGAGAGGAGAGAACAGCTAGGCCGCGAGGCAGCCGCAGTTACCGAACCCCAACAGTCCTACAGGGGGAGCTTGGCCTACTGGCACTACAGAACCAGCCTTGACTGCCAATTCACGCAGCCCACATAGGAAGCTCCTAAACTGGAGGCACCATGGAGTTGGCTAACCCGACCGCAACACGACGGGGCAACGCATAGGCGTCTCAGTGAGCTTGACACTACCCGGAAACAGCTGACGGTGCTGGAACCAGGCTGGGCACGAGGGAGTACCCGTGACAAAAACACTGCCGAGAACCAGCTGGCGGTGCTGGAACACGGATGCGTTGCCCAAGTGTGTAAGAGCCAATGGCACCGAGGACCAGCTGACGGTGCTGAAACACGGTTACTAAGCTGTAGGTACCCGCGCTTAAAAGCACTACCAAGGACCGCCTGGCGTAGGTGGAACTCGGATACCCAGAAGGAGGCACCTAAGCCAAAGGCTCTGCCCGGAACCAGCTGACGGTGCTGGAACCAGGTTGTGGACCAGAAGGTCCACAGGAGAGGAGAGAACAGCTAGGCCGCGAGGCAGCCGCAGTTACCGAACCCCAACAGTCCTACAGGGGGAGCTTGGCCTACTGGCACTACAGAACCAGCCTTGACTGCCAATTCACGCAGCCCACATAGGAAGCTCCTAAGCTGGAGGCACCATGGAGTTGGCTAACCCGACCGCAACACGACGGGGCAACGCATAGGCGTCTCAGTGAGCCTGACGCTACCCGGAAACAGCTGCCGGTGCTGGAACCAGGCAGGGCACGAGGGAGTACCCGTGACAAAAACACTGCCGAGAACCAGCTGGCGGTGCTGGAACCAGGTTGTGGACCAGAAAGTCCACAGGAGAGGAGAGAACAGCTAGGCTGCGAGGCAGCCGCAGTTACCGAACCCCAACAGTCTTACAGGGGGAGCTGGGCCTACTGGCACTACAGAACCAGCCTTGACTGCCAATTCACGCAGCCCACATAGGAAGCTCCTAAACTGGAGGCACCATGGAGTTGGCTAACCCGACCGCAACACGACGGGGCAACGCATAGGCGTCTCAGTGAGCTTGACACTACCCGGAAACAGCTGACGGTGCTGGAACCAGGCTAGGCACGAGGGAGTACCCGTGACAAAAACACTGCCGAGAACCAGCTGGCGGTGCTGGAACACGGATGCGTTGCCCAAGTGTGTAAGAGCCAATGGCACCGAGGACCAGCTGACGGTGCTGAAATACGGTTACTAAGCTGTAGGTACCCACGCTTAAAAGCACTACCAAGGACCGCCTGGCGTTGGTGGAACTCGGATACCCAGAAGGAGGCACCTAAGCCAAAGGCTCTGCCCGGAACCAGCTGACGGTGCTGGAACCAGGTTGTGGACCAGAAGGTCCACAGGAGAGGAGAGAACAGCTAGGCCGCGAGGCAGCCGCAGTTACCGAACCCCAACAGTCCTACAGGGGGAGCTTGGCCTACTGGCACTACAGAACCAGCCTTGACTGCCAATTCACGCAGCCCACATAGGAAGCTCCTAAACTGGAGGCACCATGGAGTTGGCTAACCCGACCGCAACACGACGGGGCAACGCATAGGCGTCTCAGTGAGCTTGACGCTACCCGGAAACAGCTGACGGTGCTGGAACCAGGCAGGGCACGAGGGAGTACCCGTGACAAAAACACTGCCGAGAACCAGCTGGCGGTGCTGGAACCAGGTTGTGGACCAGAAAGTCCACAGGAGAGGAGAGAACAGCTAGGCTGCGAGGCAGCCGCAGTTACCGAACCCCAACAGTCTTACAGGGGGAGCTTGGCCTACTGGCACTACAGAACCAGCCTTGACTGCCAATTCACGCAGCCCACATAGGAAGCTCCTAAACTGGAGGCACCATGGAGTTGGCTAACCCAACCGCAACACGACGGGGCAACGCATAGGCGTCTCAGTGAGCTTGACACTCCCCGGAAACAGCTGACGGTGCTGGAACCAGGCTGGGAACGAGGGAGTACCCGTGACAAAAACACTGCCGAGAACCAGCTGGCGGTGCTGGAACACGGATGCGTTGCCCAAGTGTGTAAGAGCCAATCGCACCGAGGACCAGCTGACGGTGCTGGAACACGGTTACTAAGCTGTAGGTACCCGCGCTTAAAAGCACTACCAAGGACCGCCTGGCGTTGGCGGAACTCGGATACCCAGAAGGAGGCACCTAAGCCAAAGGCTCTGCCCGGAACCAGCTGACGGTGCTGGAACTAGGTTGTGGACCAGAAGGTCCACAGGAGAGGAGAGAACAGCTAGGCCGCGAGGCAGCCGCAGTTACCGAACCCCAACAGTCCTACAGGGGGAGCTTGGCCTACTGTCACTACAGAACCAACCTTGACTGCCAATTCACGCAGCCCACATAGGAAGCTCCTAAACTGGAGGCACCTTGGAGTTGGCTAACCCGACCGCAACACGACGGGGCAACGCATAGGCGTCTCAGTGAGCTTGACACTACCCGGAAACAGCTGACGGTGCTGGAACCAGGCTGGGCACGAGGGAGTACCCGTGACAAAAACACTGCCGAGAACCAGCTGGCGGTGCTGGAATACGGATGCGTTGCCTATTCAAGATTGTATTCCTAGAGCCCCAACTAGCGGTGTTGGAGCAAAGGGTAAGCAGGGGGAGCATAGTGTAGGCCGAAGCCTGCACTGGAGGCAGCTTTGTGTCTGCGTTGCATTTGCAGGACACGTTGCCGGCTACACAGCGGGGGAACAGCTGGCGTTGCTGAACCCCACTGACACATTGGCTGTTGTTTTTCTCTGTGCAGCTAGCACTTCCGGGCAAAAACTGGCGATGTTAGAGCCCAGGGTCTGCAGGAGGAGCAGAGTGTAGGCTGAAGCCTAGTAGAACCAATTTCAAAGGTAACCTTTAACCCTCCCTCAGGTGTTAGAAAGTAGAAGAGCCACACCTTGTGCAGCAGTAATGCTCCACAAGTGAAAGGCTGCTCTTTAAATTTTGCTCATTGCACACGCTGAATGAAACACGTACACAATTTTGCCCATTATACAGTAAGACTGTATTGGAGGCGTGACTTGTCTTTTTAAGGAGACGCAGCACAGGTGTCCAAAAACAACGCCTTGGTGCTGGGCGCAGCCTCCTGAGCGTTGTTATTTGCTGTACAGGAGTCTGCGCTCTTGTTATCCCTTGGCCATGCGCTGTGAGCGCTGCCCGTCTTATGACCTCATTTCATGTTGGCCGGTGCGGTTAACGATGGCCATGAATCCCAGACCCACAGTGTGTTTTCAAAAATTCACACTGCGGGGCTGGGATTCATGGCCTTGTGCAGTAAATATGTTCGCCGCTCACACATGTTCTTACACCTGCTTCAGACTGGGCGGCCTCAGCTGATCCCTTATCGCATGCCGCGGCCATGAGGCTGCACAGTCTGAAGAAGGCGGAAGGAGATGAGTGAAGACAGGCGAACATATGCACTGCACATGCCCATCAATCACACCCTCGCAGTCAAAATATATGAGACAACGAGTGGCGTTGTGTCGGGCAGGGCGGACGCACAGGCACAAGCAGCCAACCAATGATGTCAGAAGACGGGCAGCGCTACCAAGGGGGGTGCTGCGTGTCATTAAAAAGGAAAGTCACACCTCAGGGACATTGTAATGGTCTGTAATGAGACACATTTTGTACGTGTTAAATTCCACGTGGGCAAGGAGAAAAAGTCAGCCACCTTGTACAAATGCAGCATTACTGCTGTACAAGGTGGCTGTTATACATAGAAACACCTGAGGGTGGGGGGCAGGGTCCCTTTAATTTCAGTTCAGGTGCCTGCGTGGCGTTTGCAGGTCACGTTGCCGGCTACACAGCAGGGGAACAGCTGGTGTTGCTGAACCCCACTGACACATTGGCTGGTGTTCTTCTGTGTGCAGCTAGCACATCCGGGCAAAAACTGGCGGTGTTAGAGCCCAGGGTCAGCAGGAGGAGGAGAGGAGCAGAGTGTAGGCCGAAGCCTGCACTGGTGGCAGCTTTAAGTCTTTTGTGCCAGCGTGGCATGTGCTGGACACGTTGCCGGCTACACAGCAGGGGAACAGCTGGCGTTGCTGAACCCCACTGACACATTGGCGGGTGTTTTTCTCTGTGCAGCTAGCACTTCCGGGCTCAAACTGGCGGTGTTAGAGCCCAGGGGCAGCAGGAGGAGGAGAGGAGCAGAGTGTAGGCCGAAGCCTAATTGAACCAATTTCAAAGGTAACCTTTAACCCCCCCCTCAGGTGTTACAAAGTACAAGAGCCACACCTTGTGCAGCATTAATGCTGCACAAGTGAAAGGTTGCTCTATGTGCACACGCTGAATGAAACACGTACACAATTTAGCCCAGTATACAGTCAAACTGTAGTGGAGGCGTGACTTGTCTTTTTAAGGAGATGCAACACAGGTGTAAAAATTTACACCTAGGTGCTGGGCGCATCCTCCTGAGCATTGTTATTTGCTGTACAGGAGTCTGCACTCTTGTGTTATCCCTTGGCAATGCCCTGTGAGCGCTGCCTGTCTTCTGACCTCATTTCATGTAGGCCGGTGCGGTTACCGATGGCCATGAATCCCAGACCCACAGTGTGTTTTCAAAAATTCACACTGCGGGGCTGGGATTCATGGCCTTGTGCAGTAAATATGTTCGCCGCTCACACATGTCCTTACACCTGCTTCAGACTGGGCGGCCTCAGCTGATCCCTTATCGCATGCCGCGGCCATGAGGCTGCACAGTCTGAAGATGGGGGAAGGAGATGAGTGAAGACAGGCGAACATATGCACTGCACATGCCCATCAATCACACCCTCGCAGTCAAAATATATGAGACAACGAGTGGCGTTGTGTCGGGCAGGGCGGACGCACAGGCACAAGCAGCCAAACAATGATGTCAGAAGACGAGCAGCGCTACCAAGGGGGGTGCTGCGTGTCATTAAAAAGGAAAGTCACACCTCAAGGACATTGTAATGGTCTGTAATGAGACACACTTTGTACATGTTAAATTCCACGTGGGCAAGGAGAAAAAGTCAGCCACCTTGTACAAATGCAGCATTACTGCTGTACAAGGTGGCTGTTATACATAGAAACACCTGGGGGTGGGGGGCAGGGTCCCTTTAATTTCAGTTCAGGTGCCTGCGTGGCGTTTGCAGGTCACATTGCCGGCTACACAGCAGGGGAACAGCTGGCGTTGCTGAACCCCACTGACACATTGGCTGGTGTTTTTCTCTGTGCAGCTAGCACGTCCGGGCAAAAACTGGCGGTGTTAGAGCCCAGGGTCAGCAGGAGGAGGAGAGGAGCAGAGTGTAGGCCGAAGCCTGCACTGGTGGCAGTTTTAGGTCTGTTGTGCCAGCGTGGCTTGTGCTGGACACATTGCCGGCTACACAGCAGGGGAACAGCTGGCGTTGCTGAACCCCACTGACACATTGGCTGGTGTTTTTCTCTGTGCAGCTAGCACGTCCGGGCAAAAACTGGCGGTGTTAGAGCCCAGGGTCAGCAGGAGGAGGAGAGGAGCAGAGTGTAGGCCGAAGCCTGCACTGGTGGCAGCTATTGTTCTGTTGTGCCAGCGTGGCTTGTGCTGGACACGTTGCCAGCTACACAGCAGGGGAACAGCTGGCGTTGCTGAACCCCACTGACACAATGGCGGGTGTTTTTCTCTGTGCAGCCAGCACTTCCGGGCCCCAACTGGCGTTGTTAGAGGCCAGGGTCTGCAGGAGGAGCAAAGTGTAGGCCTAAGCCTAGTAGAACCAATTTCAAAGGTAACCTTTAACGCCCCCTCAGGTGTTGCAAAGTACAAGAGCCACACCTTGTGCAGCATTAATGCTGCACAAGTCAGAGGTTGCTCTATGAATTTTTCTACTTGCACACGCTGAATGAAACACGTACACAATTTTGCCCATTATACAGTCAAACTGTATTGGAGGCGTGATTGACTTGCCTTTTTAACACTAGGACTACTGGACTCGTGACCCCGCCTAGAACTACTGAAAGGAGTCATTTTGACTCCTTGCTTGTTTTCGCTTATTTTTAGAGTTTCATTTGTGGTTATTTATTAATAATTATATTTTTTGTAATGTATTATTATTATTGTGAGATCCAACAGTAATGCTTTTGATTGTTTTTTTTCTGCTTTTCTTATTTTTCTACAGAAAATAACAATAATTATAATAGACGTTTTTCAAACATTTTTTTTTATTCAAGTGCACACATATAAACAACAACTGAAGAACAAAAAGCAGAGAAAATGTAGGTGGAGGAGCATAAAAATGAAAATATGGCGCAGAATTCACCTTCTAAACATTTGGTGTTACGCATTTTAGGCATTGCCTTTGATTTATGGCAGCACATTGCCCACACAAAGACTTACCACAAGTCTTACAATTGCCGACAGATCTATTTTTCTTGCACTTTTCTTTGATCTGGCAAAATTTTGTTTGAACCATCACTTCTGAACATGTAGAAACTTGGGACGTGGAACTCTTTTCCCTATCTGTGACATAAGGACCACTCAACTCTCTCACAAGCGTTTGCAAAAATGCCTTGCGTGACATTTTTTGGTGGGTAATCTCCTTGAATATTATACATGCATTTATACCCGCAAAGTCTAAGGCATTTTCAAATGCATGAACAGGCCATCTCCTTGTGGATGTTCGTGTGGTATATTTTCGTGCCATCTGATCCACTACATCTACTCCATATTTTGTTTCATTGTAAAACTTTACCGTTTCTGGAGTTTTTTTAGCGGAATCAGACGCAACAACAACATCTGGATGGACGGAACTCAAAATGACAACATTTTTGTTGGGCTTTCCTTGATATACTGTAAGTGTAAAATTGTCTTCATTTCTAAACACTTTAGTGTTGTACAATTCCTCTTTCATGGATTTTATTTCTTTAGGCACTTCTCGCCTTATCTTATTCAGTGTTCCCACGATGGTTGTTCCTTTGCTTTTTAGCTGTTTAGCTAATTTTTTATGAAGTAAAATAATTATCGGTTGTAACATTGCAACCTTTTTTCAAAAACGGGTCCAATAACTTCATTACCACATGGTCAGCTAAACGGTCCTCAGCACGGCGTGTGTCATCTTTGCCTAGATAAGGGAAGCCATTTGCCAGCTATTTGCTCTCCTTATCAACAGCTAGCCAATATTTGTGGCCATATTTATCTGGTTTGGAAGGCATGTACTGCGTGAATGGACACCTAGTTTTGCTTGGGAAAAGTTGCTCATCCACCGTTATGTATGGGCCAGGTTTGTAACACGCAATACAATTTTCAATAAACCTGTCCCACACAGTAGAAAATAGAGCAAACTTGTCCGTTTGCAGTCTCTCCGATCGAGTAGATTTCTCATCAAATCTGAGAAACCTCATAATTTCAACAAAGCGGTCCCTAGACATTGTCGCTTTGCAAAATGGTATTCCCCAGTCATTACACCAAATACTGCTAATCGAGTGACGGTTCGTGCCAGATATTCCACGAGCATAGAATATCGCAATGAATGCATCTAGCTCCTCATCAGATAGAGTAAACTGTAAATTATTGTTCCTGCATGCTTCTGCAAGCGTACAGTTCTTTATATGTGTCAATGTATATGAATCAAAAAATAAACACCATGCGCTCAAAGGACTATCAATA
The DNA here is from genome assembly GCF_032444005.1 of Ranitomeya imitator. Classification (NCBI taxonomy): domain Eukaryota; kingdom Metazoa; phylum Chordata; class Amphibia; order Anura; family Dendrobatidae; genus Ranitomeya; species Ranitomeya imitator. The sequence goes on along the minus strand of NC_091284.1, from coordinate 733,110,138 downwards.
ATGATATTTCTTCTGGCGTATCCTGTAGGGCCAGGTGCTTCTCGAAGAATATTTTGGCTGTCACGCCTACCAGGCAAGTGTTGTCCAATTTCAACAGGTTTCCATTGAATACCATCCGCTGAAACTAGTATTCCTTCAGATTTGCCTTCTCTGGTGTTTGTTGTTGCATTACCTTCGCCGCCATCGTTATCTGTTGTTCTTTCATTTCTGGGACGTTTTGCTGATTTTTTCTGTCCACGACCAGGAGGATGGTCACGAGGCAACATAACTGCATGAGCCCGATCCCCAGTTGATGTGCTTGGAATATCTGGAAAAAAGTTGATGAATATTTAGAATTTTGGTTTTGTAAGGGTCCGTGCACACTGGCTGGATTAGCGGCGGAATATCCGACCGGATATTCTCACCACAATCCGGCCCGTACCTGCACGCTCAGGTACAGAGCGGAGTTTCATACCTGAAGCTCCGCTCCGAACCCCGGGCTGGAGCCGCTGTCTGGGACGGAGCCGTGCTCGTGCGTAAGCAAGCGCTGCTCTGTCCCTGACAGCGGCTCCAGCCCGGGGTTCGGAGCGGAGCTTCAGGCATGAGCGGGCAGGTACGGCCTGTATTGCGGCAAGAATATCCAGATGGCTATTCAGCCAGAATTCTGCTAGTGTGCACAGGCCCTAACTCAGTGTGTGGAAGAACAAATAAATACACATAACTACTTACCTTCTGGATTTGTTCCTTCTGAGTCTTCAGATTCACTTGATATGTTCTGAGGAATGAAATCTTCATCACTGTCAGAATCAAATACATGTTCCTGCAATTCGGATTCCGATTCATCCTCCGGTATGGATTGCAAAGTAGCCAGAATATCCTGAGGCTTTATCAAACGTCTTCTCTCCATATTCCTCACAAATTCCATAATTCTATATAGTTCCCTGCTGAAAAATAGAAATGAAATGAAAACTAAAAGAAATAATAACTGTTCTGCCACCTTCAAAAGTAGGTGGGCTGAATCAGTTGACAGACAGCTAAACTATTTCATAACAATTCATACCTGTATGAGTCATCAGAGCTCGTATGTCTGCGTCTGTTCTCTTTGTCTCTTCAGCTGAACTGAAAGTAAAGTTACTATCCAGAATACTGTCTCCTGCTAGGACCTTAGAAAAACACCACCCTTCATTAGCATAAGATAAGAGCCTAGAGTAAACAAGCTATTTTGTTCAGCATTACACAGTAATACAAGCAGGTAAAACACAAGGAAAATGTGAAAAGTTGACATGTAAATTGAACTACATCTATATGAACATCAGGGTAAATAAGACAGAGTGAAAAAATTATGCACAAAACTTTATAGCAACATTTAGTGACAAAAGGACCTCAAAATATAGTAGGGAGTCAAAATGACTCCCTTCAGTAGTTCTTGGTAAATTTTGAAAAAAACGCGCAAACTTTTTACCAAAATTATTTATTCTCACAAAATCTTTTTTCACATCATATTTGAGGAAAAGTCACCGAGTTTCAAGCCGGAATTCTGAAAAATGTAGTCACAGAAGAGAAATAAAAAACGAAAGGAGTCAAAATGACTCCATCAGTAGTTCTAAGGAGACGCAGCACAGGTGTCCAAAATAACGCCTTGGTGCTGGGCGCAGCCTCCTGAGCGCTGTTATTTTCTGTCCAGGAGTCTGCGCTCTTGTTATCCCCTGGCCATGCGCTGTGAGCGCTGCCTGTCTTCTCACCTCATTTCATGTTGGCCGGTGCGGTTATCGATGGCCAGGAATCCGAGACCCGCAGTGTCTTTTCATAAAGTCACACTGCAGGGCTGGGATTCATGGCCTTGCGCAGTAAATATGTTTGCCGCTCACTCATGTCCTTACACCTGCTTCAGACTGTGCGGCCTCAGCTGATCCCTTATCGCATGCCGCGGCCATGAGGCCGCACAGTCTGAAGAAGGCGGAAGGAGATGAGTGAAGACAGGCGAACATATGCACTGCACATGCCCATCAATCACACCCTCGCAGTCAAAATAGATCAGACAACGAGGGGCGTTGTGTCGGGCATGGCGGACGCACAGGCACAGCCAGCCAACCAATGATGTCAGAAGACGGGCAGCGCTACCAAGGGGGGTGCTGCGTGTCATTAAAAAGGAAAGTCACACCTCAGGGACAATGTAATTGTCTGTAATGAGACACATTTTGAACGTGTTAAAGTCCACGTGGGCAAGGAAAAAAAGGCAGCCACCTTGTACAAATGCAGCATTACTGCTGTACAAGGTGGCTGTTATACATAGAAACACCTGGGGGGGGGCAGGTTCCCTTTAATTTCAGTTCAGGTGCCTGCATGGCGTTTGCAGGTCACATTGCCGGCTACACAGCAGGGGAACAGCTGGCGGTGCTGAACCCCACTGACACATTGGCTGGTGTTTTTCTCTGTGCAGCTAGCACTTCCGGGCTAAAACTGGCGGTGTTAGAGCCCAGGGTCAGCAGGAGGAGGAGAGGAGCAGAGTGTAGGCCGAAGCCTGCACTGGTGGCAGCTTTAGGTCTGTTATGTCTGCGTGGCGTTTGCAGGACACGTTGCCGGCTACACAGCAGGGGAACAGCTGGCGTTGCGAAACCCCACTGACACATCAGCGAGTGTTTTTTCTGTGTAGACAACACTTCCAGGTGAAAACTGACAGTGTTGAAACCCAGGGAATCAAAGAGGAGCAAAGTGCAGGCCGAAGCCTGCACTGGAGGCAGGAAAATGTCTGTTATTGTGCCAGCGTGGCTTGTGCTGGACACGTTGCCGGCTACACAGCAGAGGAACAGCTGGCGTTGCTGAACCCCACTGACACATTGGCGGTTGTTTTTCTCTGTGCAGCTAGCACTTCCGGGCAACAAATGGCGGTGTTAGAGCCCAGGGTCTGCAGTAGGAGCAGAGTGTAAGCCGAAGCCTGCAGTGGAGCAAGTTGAAAGGGAACCTTTAACCCCCCCCAGGCATTTGTTGCTGAAAGAGCCATCTTGTACAGCAGTAATACTGCACATGGAAAATGGTGGCTCTTAAAATTATGCTCCTTGCAAACACTGAAGTACACACTCATATAATGTGTCTCCTCACACCGTTAAACCGTCCTGGAGGTGGGACTTTCCTTTGTAATGTGACACAGCACAGCCGTAATTCCACCCCCCTTGGTGCCGTGCGCCACCTCCTCAACGTTGTTTGATTCTGTCACCGAGCCCGCGCTGTAATGTTATCCCTTGGCCATGCACAGTTAGCGGTGCCCATCTTCTGACATCATTTAGGTGTCAGGCTGGCAGTGCCTGTGGGTCCAAGCTGCCCGAGATCCAACCTCGCAGTGTCATCTAATGTAATCCCACTGCGGGCCTGGGATCCATGGGCATGCGCAGTGAATATCATCGCCTCTCACTCCCCTCCTTCCTGCTTCTTCAGACTGTGCGGCGTCACGGCCGTGGCATGCTATTAGGGATCAGCTGACGCCGCCTAGTCTGAAGAAGCGTGAAGAAGGGGAGTGAGAGGCTAGTATATGCACTGCGCATGGCCATGGATACCAGGCCCACTGTGGGATCACATTAGACGACACTGCGAGGTGGGATTTCGGGCAGCGTGGACGCACAGGCGCAGCCAGGATGACAACAAATGATGTCAGAGGACGGGCAGCGCAAACTGTGCATGGCCAAGGGATAACATAACAGTGCAGGGTCCGTGACAGAATCAAACAACGCTAAGGAGGCAGCGCACGGAAACAAGGGGGTAGGAATGACGGCTGTGCTGCGTCACATTACAAAGGAAAGTCCCACCTCTGGGACGGTTTGACGGTGTGAGGTGACACATTACATGAGCGTGTAGTTCAGCGTTTCCAAGGAGCATAATTTAAAGAGCGACCTTTTCCTTGTGCAGTATTAGTGCTGCACAAGGTGGCTCTTTCAGTAACAAACGCCATGGGGGGGGGACAGGTCCCCTTACATTTTAGTTGTGCCAGCGTGGCGGTCGCAGGACACATTGCCGGATACACAGCTGGGGATCAGCTGACGTTACTGAACCCCAATAACAGAGGAGCGACTGTTAACTGTGCAGACAGCACTTCCAGGCACCAACTGGCGGTGTTAGAGCCCAGGGACAGCAGGAGGAGCAGATTGCAGGTATTGCCGCACACACAGCTGGGAATCAGCTGACGTTACTGAACCCCAATAACAGAGGAGCGACTGTTGACTGTGCAGACAGCACTTCCAGGCACCAACTGGCGGTGTTAGAGCCCAGGGACAGCAGGAGGAGCAGATTGGAGGTATTGCCGCACACACAGCTGGGGATCAGCTGACGTTACTGAACCCCAATAACAGAGGAGCGACTGTTGACTGTGCAGACAGCACTTCCAGGAACCAACTGGCGGTGTTAGAGCCCAGGGACAGCAGGAGGAGCAGATTGGAGGTATTGCCGCACACACAGCTGGGGATCAGCTGACGTTACTGAACCCCAATAACAGAGGAGCGACTGTTGACTGTGCAGACAGCACTTCCAGGCACCAACTGGCGGTGTTAGAGCCCAGGGACAGCAGGAGGAGCAGAGTGTAGGCCGAAGCCTAATTGGAGCAAGTTGAAAGGGAACCTTTAACCCCCCCAAGACGTTTGTAGCTGAAAGAGCCATCTTGTGCAGCACTAAGGATGCAAAAGGAAAAGGTTGCTCTTTTAATTATGCTCCTTGCAAACACAGAAGTAAACACAAAAAATGTGTCCCCTTATACCGTAAAACCGTCCCGGAGGTGCGAATTTCCTTCGTAATGGGACGCAGCACAGCTGTCATTCCTACCCCCTTGGTGCCGTGCGCTGCCTCCTCAGCGTTATTTCAAGCTGTCATGGACCCTGCGCTGTTCTGTTATCCCTTGGCCATGCCCAATTTGCGCTGCCTGTCTTCTGACATAATTTGGTGTCAGGCTGTCAGTGCCTGTGCGTCCACGCTGCCCCAGATCCCACCTCGCAGTGTCGTCTAATGTAATCCCACTGCGGGCCTTGGATCCATGGGCATGCACAGTGCATATCCTCGCCTCTCACTCCCCTCCTTCCCTCTTCTTCAGACTGCGCGGCGTCACGGCCGTGGCATGCTATTAGTGATCAGCTGACGGCGCACAGTCTGAAGAAGGCGGAGGGAGATGAGCGAGAGCCCGAGGGGAAGATATGCACTGCACATGCCCATGGATCCCAGGCTCGCAGTGTGATTCAATCAGAAGACACTGCGAGGCGGGATCTCAGGCAGCGCGGGCGCACAGGCGTAGCCAGCCTGACACCAAATTATGTCAGAAGACAGGCAGCACAAATTGGGCATGGACAAAGGATAACAGAAAAGCGCAGGGTCCGTGACAGCTTAAAACAACGCTGAGGAGGCAGCGCACGGCACCAAGGGGGTAGGAATGACGGCTGTGCTGCGTCACATTACGAAGGAAAGTCCCAGCTCTGGGATGGTATAACGGTATCAGTTCTGCGTGTGCAAGGAGCTAAACTAAATGAGCTACCTTTTCCTTGTGCAGCATTACTGCTGCACAAGGTGGCTCTTTCAGTAACAAACGCCAGGGGGGGGGACAGGTTCCCTTACATTTAGGTTGTTGTGCCAGCGTGGCGGTCGCAGGACACAGTCGGCTACACAGCTGGGGATCAGCTGACGTTACTGAAACCCAATAACACTGGGTCGTATGTTTTGACTGTGCAGCCTGCACTTCTGAGCCACAACTGGCGGTGTTGGAGCCCAGGAATAGCAGTTCAGGTGGTAGAAAGATAAACACATCAGGAGACCTGGATGACACCCAATTACTTAATCAGGCAGAGGAGTGGCAAATTCCTGCGAGATCCAGGCCTGGTTCATTTTCAGAAAAGTAAGCCGGTCAACGTTATCGGAGGATAGTCGCATGCGACGGTCTGTTAGTACACCACCTGCAGCACTAAAGACACGTTCCGATAAGACACTAGCCGCAGGGCAAGCACCTCCAATGCATACTGGCTTAGCTCTGTGTTGTGAATTCTGTGGCTGAATTCACTCCTGTGGTCACAAGTGGTACTGCAGCTTCTGAGCTTCCTCCCTCAGGTGTTCTGGTGAGCTCGTTAACTGGTTCATTACTTAACTCCGCCTGATGCTGCTATCCTTGCTCCTTGTCAATGTTTCAGTGTTGGATCTGAGCTTCTCCTGATTGTTCCTGTGACCTGCTGCTCTGTATAGCTAAGTGCTTTTTGCTTTTTTGTTGCTTTTTTTCTGTCCAGCTTGTCTTTTGTTTTGCTGGAAGCTCTGAGACGCAAAGGGTGTACCGCCGTGCCGTTAGTTCGGCACGGTGGTTTTTTTTTGCCCCCTTTGCGTGGTTTTGCTTTCGGGTTTTTTGTAGACTGCAAAGTTCGCTTTACTGTCCTCGCTCTGTCCTAGAATATCGGGCCCCACTTTGCTGAATCTATTTCATCCCTACGTTTTGTCTTTTCATCTTACTCACAGTCATTATATGTGGGGGGCTGCCTTTTCCTTTGGGGAATTTCTCTGGGGCAAGTCAGGCCTATTTTTCTATCTTCAGGCTAGCTAGTTTCTTAGGCTGTGCCGAGTTGCCTAGGTAGTTGTTAGGCGCAATCCACAGCCGCTTTTAGTTGTGTTTAGGATAGGATCAGGTGTGCAGTCTACAGAGTTTCCACGTCTCAGAGCTTGTTCTTGTATTTTTGGGTATTTGTCAGATCACTGTGTGCGCTCTGATCGCTAAGCACACTGTGTTTCTGGATTGCCTTCATAACACCTGTCATTAGCAAACATAACAGTACAAGGAGCCCGACTAATGATTCTCAATAGAGGGAAAGAAAAAGTTCTGACATCATTTTTTTTTTTTTTTTCTGCTCTGTGTTCACTTTTTTTTTTTCCCCTAGACATTTGGGTGATTCTGGACACAGGTGTGGACATGGATATTCAGGGTCTGTGCTCTTCAATGGATAATCTCGTTATAAATGTACAAAAAATTCAAGATACTATTGATCAGAAATCTATGTTAGAACCAAGAATTCCTATTCCTGATTTGTTTTTTGGAGATAGAACTAAGTTTCTAAGTTTCAAAAATAATTGTAAGCTATTTCTGGCCTTGAAACCTCATTCTTCTGGTAATCCTATTCAACAGGTTTTGATTATTATTTCTTTTTTGCGCGGCGACCCTCAAGACTGGGCATTTTCTCTTGCGCCAGGAGACTCTGCATTGAGTAGTGTCGATGCGTTTTTCCTTGCGCTCGGATTGCTGTACGATGAGCCTAATTCAGTGGATCAGGCTGAGAAAAATTTGCTGGCTTTGTGCCAGGGTCAGGATGATATAGAAGTATATTGTCAGAAATTTAGGAAATGGTCAGTACTCACTCAGTGGAATGAATCTGCGCTGGCAGCTTTGTTCAGAAAGGGTCTCTCTGAGGCTCTTAAGGATGTCATGGTGGGATTTCCTATGCCTGCTGGTTTGAATGAGTCTTTGTCTTTGGCCATTCAGATTGGTCGACGCTTGCGCGAGCGTAAATCTGTGCACCATTTGGCGGTACTGCCTGAGGTTAAACCTGAGCCTATGCAGTGCGATAGGACTATGACTAGAGTTGAACGGCAGGAATACAGACGTCTGAATGGTCTGTGTTTCTACTGTGGTGATTCCACTCATGCTATTTCTGATTGTCCTAAGCGCACTAAGCGGTCCGCTAGGTCTGCCGTCATTGGTACTGTACAGTCCAAATTCCTTCTGTCCATTACCTTGATATGCTCTTTGTCGTCGTTTTCTGTCATGGCGTTTGTGGATTCGGGCGCTGCCCTGAATCTGATGGATTTGGATTATGCTAAACGTTGTGGGTTTTTCTTGGAGCCTTTGCGGTGTCCTATTCCATTGAGAGGAATTGATGCTACACCTTTGGCCAAGAATAAACCTCAATACTGGGCCCAGCTGACCATGTGCATGGCTCCTGCACATCAGGAAGTTATTCGCTTTCTGGTGTTGCATAATCTGCATGATGTGGTCGTGTTGGGGTTGCCATGGCTACAAACCCATAATCCAGTATTGGATTGGAATTCCATGTCGGTATCCAGCTGGGGTTGTCAGGGGGTACATGGTGATGTTCCATTTTTGTCGATTTCGTCATCCACCCCTTCTGAGGTCCCAGAGTTCTTGTCTGATTATCAGGATGTATTTGAAGAGCCCAAGTCCGATGCTCTACCTCCGCATAGGGATTGTGATTGTGCTATCAATTTGATTCCTGGTAGTAAATTCCCTAAAGGTCGATTATTTAATTTATCCGTGCCCGTACACGCCGCTATGCGCAGTTATGTGAAGGAATCCCTGGAGAAGGGACATATTCGCCCATCGTCATCACCACTGGGAGCAGGGTTCTTCTTTGTAGCCAAGAAGGATGGTTCGCTGAGACCGTGTATTGATTACCGCCTTCTTAATAAGATCACTGTTAAATTTCAGTATCCCTTGCCATTGTTATCTGACTTGTTTGCTCGGATTAAGGGGGCTAGTTGGTTCACTAAGATAGATCTTCGTGGTGCGTATAATCTGGTGAGAATCAGGCAAGGAGATGAATGGAAAACTGCATTCAATACGCCCGAGGGTCATTTTGAGTATCTAGTGATGCCGTTCGGACTTGCCAATGCTCCATCTGTGTTTCAGTCATTTATGCATGACATCTTCCGTGAGTATCTGGATAAATTCCTGATTGTTTACTTGGATGACATTTTGATCTTCTCAGATGATTGGGAGTCTCATGTGAAGCAGGTCAGAATGGTTTTTCAGGTCCTGCGTGCTAACTCTTTGTTTGTGAAGGGATCAAAGTGTCTCTTCGGTGTGCAGAAAGTTTCATTTTTGGGGTTCATCTTTACCCCTTCTACTATCGAGATGGATCCAGTTAAGGTCCAAGCCATCCATGATTGGATTCAGCCGACATCTCTGAAAAGTCTGCAAAAGTTCCTGGGCTTTGCTCATTTTTATCGTCGCTTCATCTGTAATTTTTCTAGCATTGCCAAACCATTGACCGATTTGACCAAGAAGGGTGCTAATTTGGTTAATTGGTCTTCTGCTGCTGTGGAAGCTTTTCAGGAGTTGAAGCGTCGTTTTTGTTCTGCCCCTGTGTTGTGTCAGCCAGATGTTTCTCTTCCGTTCCAGGTCGAGGTTGATGCTTCTGAGATTGGAGCAGGGGCGGTTTTGTCACAGAGAGGTTCTGATTGCTCAGTGATGAAACCATGTGCTTTCTTTTCCAGGAAGTTTTCGCCCGCTGAGCGTAATTATGATGTGGGCAATCGAGAGTTGCTGGCCATGAAGTGGGCATTCGAGGAGTGGCGTCATTGGCTTGAAGGAGCTAAGCATCGCGTGGTGGTATTGACTGATCATAAGAACTTGACTTATCTCGAGTCTGCCAAGCGCTTGAATCCTAGACAGGCCCGTTGGTCGTTATTTTTTGCCCGCTTCGACTTTGTGATTTCGTACCTTCCGGGCTCTAAAAATGTGAAGGCGGATGCTCTGTCTAGGAGTTTCGTGCCCGACTCTCCGGGTTTATCTGAGTCAGCGGGTATCCTCAAGGAAGGAGTCATTGTGTCTGCCATCTCCCCTGATTTGCGGCGGGTGCTGCAAAAATTTCAGGCGAATAAACCTGATCGTTGTCCAGCAGAGAAACTGTTCGTCCCTGATAGGTGGACTAATAAACTTATCTCTGAACTTCATTGTTCGGTGTTGGCTGGTCATCCTGGAATCTTTGGTACCAGAGAGTTAGTGGCTAGATCCTTCTGGTGGCCATCTCTGTCACGGGATGTACGTACTTTTGTGCAGTCCTGTGGGATTTGTGCTAGGGCTAAGCCCTGCTGTTCTCGTGCCAGTGGGTTGCTTTTGCCGTTGCCGGTCCCAAAGAGGCCTTGGACACATATTTCGATGGATTTCATTTCTGACCTTCCCGTTTCTCAAAAGATGTCAGTCATTTGGGTGGTCTGTGATCGCTTTTCTAAAATGGTCCATCTGGTGCCCTTGGCTAAATTGCCTTCCTCCTCTGATTTGGTACCTTTGTTCTTTCAGCATGTGGTTCGGTTGCATGGCATTCCTGAGAATATTGTTTCTGACAGAGGTTCCCAGTTTGTTTCAAGGTTTTGGCGAGCCTTTTGTGGTAGGATGGGCATTGACCTATCCTTTTCCTCGGCTTTCCATCCTCAGACTAATGGCCAGACCGAACGAACCAATCAGACCTTGGAAACATATCTGAGATGTTTTGTTTCTGCAGACCAGGATGATTGGGTGTCCTTTTTGCCGTTGGCTGAGTTCGCCCTTAATAATCGGGCCAGCTCGGCTACCTTGGTTTCTCCATTTTTTTGCAATTCTGGGTTCCATCCTCGTTTCTCTTCAGGACAGGTTGAGTCTTCGGACTGTCCTGGTGTGGATTCTGTGGTGGATAGGTTGCAGCAGATCTGGACTCAGGTAGTGGACAATTTGATCTTGTCCCAGGAGAAAGCTCAACTTTTCGCTAATCGCAGACGCCGTGTGGGTCCCCGACTTCGTGTTGGGGATCTGGTTTGGTTATCTTCTCGTCATATTCCTATGAAGGTTTCCTCTCCTAAATTTAAACCTCGTTTTATTGGTCCGTATAGGATTTCTGAGGTTCTCAATCCTGTGTCTTTTCGTTTGACCCTCCCAGACTCCTTTTCCATACATAATGTATTCCATAGGTCGTTGTTGCGGAGATACATGGCACCTATGGTTCCATCTGTTGAGCCTCCTGCCCCGGTTTTGGTGGAGGGGGAATTGGAGTATATTGTGGAGAAGATTTTGGATTCTCGTGTTTCTAGACGGAAACTCCAGTATCTGGTTAAATGGAAGGGTTATGCTCAGGAAGATAATTCCTGGGTTTTTGCCTCTGATGTTCATGCTTCCGATCTTGTTCGTGCCTTTCATGCGGCTCATCCTGGTCGGCCTGGGGGCTCTGGTGAGGGTTCGGTGACCCCTCCTCAAGGGGGGGGTACTGTTGTGAATTCTGTGGCTGAATTCACTCCTGTGGTCACAAGTGGTACTGCAGCTTCTGAGCTTCCTCCCTCAGATGTTCTGGTGAGCTCGTTAACTGCTTCATTACTTAACTCCGCCTGATGCTGCTATCCTTGCTCCTTGTCAATGTTTCAGTGTTGGATCTGAGCTTCTCCTGATTGTTCCTGTGACCTGCTGCTCTGTATAGCTAAGTGCTTTTTGCTTTTTTGTTGCTTTTTTTCTGTCCAGCTTGTCTTTTGTTTTGCTGGAAGCTCTGAGACGCAAAGGGTGTACCGCCGTGCCGTTAGTTCGGCACGGTGGGGTTTTTTTTGCCCCCTTTGCGTGGTTTTGCTTTAGGGTTTTTTGTAGACTGCAAAGTTCGCTTTACTGTCCTCGCTCTGTCCTAGAATATCGGGCCCCACTTTGCTGAATCTATTTCATCCCTACGTTTTGTCTTTTCATCTTACTCACAGTCATTATATGTGGGGGGCTGCCTTTTCCTTTGGGGAATTTCTCTGGGGCAAGTCAGGCCTATTTTTCTATCTTCAGGCTAGCTAGTTTCTTAGGCTGTGCCGAGTTGCCTAGGTAGTTGTTAGGCGCAATCCACAGCCGCTTTTAGTTGTGTTTAGGATAGGATCAGGTGTGCAGTCTACAGAGTTTCCACGTCTCAGAGCTCGTTCTTGTATTTTTGGGTATTTGTCAGATCACTGTGTGCGCTCTGATCGCTAAGCACACTGTGTTTCTGGATTGCCTTCATAACACCTGTCATTAGCAAACATAACAGCTCTGGCCATGTATCCAGCTTAGAGACCCAAAACTTGAACGGGGAAGAGCCGTCTGGGAGTACAGTAAGAGGGCAAGACATGTAGTCTGTCACCTTCTGACGGAATCGTTGTCTCCTGCTGACTGGAGCCGCCGGTGATGGTGTAGACATTTGGGGCAGGCACACAAAAGTTTGCCACAGGTGTGCCATACTGGTCTTGACTTGGGCAGAGGCACTGCTTCTGCTCCCTCTTTGTGCAGAGCCTCCTCCACTGCCTCGACGCACTGAGCTGCTTTGTAAAGCTCTAGCAGCACTCCTCTCAGTTGGACTGGAGAAGATGATGGAATTCACCAGTGTGTTGTGGTACTCCCGCATTTTACGCTCCCGGGTCAACGCTGGGATGAGGTTTTGGACGTTGTCCCGGTAGCGAGGATCGAGGAGGGTGAACACCCAATAATCAGGCATGTTGAGAATGTGGTCGATGCGGCGGTCGTTTCTCAGGCACTGCAGCATGAAATCAACCATGTGCTGCAGACTGCCAACTGGCCCAGAAACGCTGTCCCCTGCTTGAGACATGATCTCTGCCCGCTCGTCATCACCCCACCCTCGCTGTACACACTGACCACTGGACAATTATGTAACTCCCTCCTCTGGACAGAGCTCTTCCTCCTCCATTGACTCCTCCTCATCCTCCTCACAAAGTGGCCCCTGCATACCCCTTTGTGAGGAACCACGTGGCGCTGACTCTCCAGAAGCTGATGGAAAAGGTGACTCCTCATCCTCCACCTCTTCCACAACATCATCCCTTAACGCTTGCAAAGTTTGTTGAAGCAGGCAGATAAGGGGGACAGTCATGCTGACTAGTGCATCATCTGCACTTGCCATCCGCGTGGAATAATCGAAAGGACGCAAAACCTGGCAGACGTCCTTCATAGTGGCCCACTCTGTGGTTGTGAAGTCTGATCGGCGCTGACTGCGACTTTTTTGCGCCTGATGCAGCTGGTACTCCATTACTGCTTGCTGCTACTGCTCACACAACCGCTCCAACATATGTAACGTGGAATTCCACCTGGTAGGTAGGTCACATATGATGCGGTGTTCTGGAAGGCGGAATCGGCGCTGCAGAGCAGCAATGCGGGATCTTGCCAAGCTGGAACGCCGCAAGTGAGCACACTCTAGGCGGACCTTGTGCAGCAGTGCATCAAGATCCGGATAGTCCCTCAGAAATCTCTGCACAACCAAATTGAGCACATGTGCCAGACATGGGATGTGAGTGAGGTTGCCAATGGCCAAAGCTGCTACCAGATTTCGGCCATTGTCACACACTACCATGCCTGGCTGGAGATTCGCTGGCACAAACCACACATCGCTCTCCTGCTTGATGGCATTCCAGAACTCCTGCACTGTGTGGCTTCGATTCCCCAAAGAAACAAGTTTCAAGACGGCCTGTTGACGTTTGGCCATGGCTGTGCTCATGTCGGTCGTAACAGGTAAACGTTCATGGGTCCATGTGGAGGTGGACTGTGACGGCTCCTGCAGCGATGATTCCGAGGAACTTGTGTATGAGGAGGAGTCAATGCGTACAGACTGGATTCCTGCAATCCTTGGAGTGGGCAGGACACATCCTGTGCCACTCGCACGATCTGTACCTGGCTCAACAACATTTACCCAATGGGCAGTGAGGGAAATGTATCGCCCCTGTCCATGTTGACTGGTCCACGCATCGGTGGTGAGGTGGACCTTGCTACTGACGGCGTTCAGTAGCGCGTGTTTTATGTGTCCCTCCACATGCTTGTGCAGGGCAGGGACAGCTTGCCTGCTGAAGTAAAAGCGGCTGGGCACCTTGTACTGTGGGACTGCCAATGCCATCAAGTCACGGAAGCTGTCAGTCTCCACCAGCCTGAATGAGAGCATTTCCAGTGACAGAAGTTTGGCAATGCCTGCATTCAGAGCCTGTGCTCGGGGGTGGTTGGCCGAGAATGCCCGCCTTTTCTCCCATGCCTGTACTACCGATGGCTGTAGAGTAGACTGGGAGTGTGAGGATGACTGGGAATGTGGTGCTGTGGGTGGAATTACACTAGGTCTCTGGACAACAGTGCCAGAGGTTCTTCCATGGCGATCCTGGGAGGACGCCAAACCAGCTGTGCGTGAGCTGGAGGAAGAGGCAACACGAGCTGAAGAGGTGGTAGCTGCCGCTGTTGGTTGGCCTAGGTCTTCAGTGTGTTTTTGTAACTCCACCGCGTGCCTGGTCTGCACATGTTTCCACATATTTGTGGTATTGAGGTTGCTGACACTTTTACCTCTTTTGACTTTCTGATGACACAGCTTGCATTTGACAAAACAAATGCCATCTGCAACTGTGTCAAAAAAGGACCAGGCACTGCAAGTGTTGGGAGCGCCCTTTTTGGCTTTTGAAAGAGACAGGCTCCTAACGGGTGCCAAAGTGGAGGCTACAGGCTCCGCAGTCTTCCCCCTCCCTCTCCCTCTTTGACCCGTTAGGGGAATCTCTTCCTCAGAGCTGCTCCCACCACCTTCCTGTTCCTCATGCCACGATGGGTCAAGGACCTCATCATCTCCACTACCCTCTGCCACCAACTGCTCCTCCTGGGTAGTCTCGGCAGCACAGTACGCACCAGAAAGCGGCACCTGAGTTTCATCATCAGATGCGTACTGCGCTGTGGTCACCGCAGGCACTGGCCCACCCGCCTCTTCAGAGTCAGAGAGACAAAGCTGTTGGGCATCAATGCACACTTTCTCTTCTTCCATTTCTCCAATGCTGCTTGGCTGGCCCCCTGTTTCCAAGCCAAGAGATGCAGAGAACAGAAGTAGAGACGGCTCCTGTCCTGGGCTCTCTGACTGCCTGGCCAATTTGGCAGGTGGTGAAGAGACAGATGGCTGCTCTCCAGTGGTCGGTGCCTGAGAGGATGTGGCACTAATTGAAGTTGATGCCGATGCGTTAGCTGCCATCCATCCGACAACGGCTTCAATTTGATCTTCACACAGCAGCGGTGCACGGCGCTCTCCGACAAAGCTGCGCATGAAGGACTGTTCCCTGCTGAAACTGAGTGATGATGAGTCACCGGTGCCCGCAGCAGGCACAGAATCACCACGTCCTCTCCCTGCTCCTCTCCCTGCTCCACGCCCACGCCCACGTGCCTTACTCCCTGCCCTCTTCATCTTGGTTGACAGATAAAGATAAGCAGAAAAGTACTAAGGCCTTAGTGTGCTTATTCCTGAAATGCTCCTCCTAACAGGTGTAAGAAACACTAATGTTGTAAAGTGTGGACTAGTAACATATATAGTAACATAGTTAGTAAGGCCGAAAAAAGACATTTGTCCATCCAGTTCAGCCTATATTCCATCATAATAAATCCCCAGATCTACGTCCTTCTACAGAACCTAATAATTGTATGATACAATATTGTTCTGCTCCAGGAAGACATCCAGGCCTCTCTTGAACCCCTCGACTGAGTTCGCCATCACCACCTCCTCAGGCAAGCAATTCCAGATTCTCACTGCCCTAACAGTAAAGAATCCTCTTCTATGTTGGTGGAAAAACCTTCTCTCCTCCAGACGCAAAGAATGCCCCCTTGTGCCCGTCACCTTCCTTGGTATAAACAGATCCTCAGCGAGATATTTGTATTGTCCCCTTATATACTTATACATGGTTATTAGATCGCCCCTCAGTCGTCTTTTTTCTAGACTAAATAATCCTAATTTCGCTAATCTATCTGGGTATTGTAGTTCTCCCATCCCCTTTATTAATTTTGTTGCCCTCCTTTGTACTCTCTCTAGTTCCATTATATCCTTCCTGAGCACCGGTGCCCAAAACTGGACACAGTACTCCATGTGCGGTCTAACTAGGGATTTGTACAGAGGCAGTATAATGCTCTCATCATGTGTATCCAGACCTCTTTTAATGCACCCCATGATCCTGTTTGCCTTGGCAGCTGCTGCCTGGCACTGGCTGCTCCAGGTAAGTTTATCATTAACTAGGATCCCCAAGTCCTTCTCCCTGTCAGATTTACCCAGTGGTTTCCCGTTCAGTGTGTAATGGTGATATTGATTCCCTCTTCCCATGTGTATAACCTTACATTTATCATTGTTAAACCTCATCTGCCACCTTTCAGCCCAAGTTTCCAACTTATCCAGATCCATCTGTAGCAGAATACTATCTTCTCTTGTATTAACTGCTTTACATAGTTTTGTATCATCTGCAAATATCGATATTTTACTGTGTAAACCTTCTACCAGATCATTAATGAATATGTTGAAGAGAACAGGTCCCAATACTGACCCCTGCGGTACCCCACTGGTCACAGCGACCCAGTTAGAGACTATACCATTTATAACCACCCTCTGCTTTCTATCACTAAGCCAGTTACTAACCCATTTACACACATTTTCCCCCAGACCAAACATTCTCATTTTGTGTACCAACCTCTTGTGCGGCACGGTATCAAACGCTTTGGAAAAATCGAGATATACCACGTCCAATGACTCACCGTGGTCCAGTCTATAGCTTACCTCTTCATAAAAACTGATTAGATTGGTTTGACAGGAGCGATTTCTCATAAAACCATGCTGATATGGAGTTAAACAGTTATTCTCATTGAGATAATCCAGAATAACATCCCTCAGAAACCCTTCAAATATTTTACCAACAATAGAGGTTAGACTTACTGGCCTATAATTTCCAGGTTCACTTTTAGAGCCCTTTTTGAATATTGGCACCACATTTGCTATGCGCCAGTCCTGCGGAACAGACCCTGTCGCTATAGAGTCACTAAAAATAAGAAATAATGGTTTATCTATTACATTACTTAGTTCTCTTAATACTCGTGGGTGTATGCCATCCGGACCTGGAGATTTATCTATTTTAATCTTATTTAGCCGGTTTCGCACCTCTTCTTGGGTTAGATTGGTGACTCTTAATATAGGGTTTTCATTGTTTCTTGGGATTTCACCTAGCATTTCATTTTCCACCGTGAATACCGTGGAGAAGAAGGTGTTTAATATGTTAGCTTTTTCCTCGTCATCTACAACCATTCTTTCCTCACTATTTTTTAAGGGGCCTACATTTTCAGTTTTTATTCTTTTACTATTGATATAGTTGAAGAACAGTTTGGGATTAGTTTTACTCTCCTTAGCAATGTGCTTCTCTGTTTCCTTTTTGGCAGCTTTAATTAGTTTTTTAGATAAAGTATTTTTCTCCCTATAGTTTTTTAGAGCTTCAGTGGTGCCATCCTGCTTTAGTAGTGCAAATGCTTTCTTTTTACTGTTAATTGCCTGCCTTACTTCTTTGTTTAGCCACATTGGGTTTTTCCTATTTCTAGTCCTTTTATTCCCACAAGGTATAAACCGCTTACACTGCCTATTTAGGATGTTCTTAAACATTTCCCATTTATTATCTGTATTCTCATTTCTGAGGATATTGTCCCAGTCTACCAGATTAAGGGCATCTCTAAGCTGTTCAAACTTTGCCTTCCTAAAGTTCAATGTTTTTGTGACTCCCTGACAAGTCCCCCTAGTGAAAGACAGGTGAAACTGCACAATATTGTGGTCGCTATTTCCTAAATGCCCAACCACCTGCAGATTTGTTATTCTGTCAGGTCTATTAGATAGTATTAGGTCTAAAAGTGCTGCTCCTCTGGTTGGATTCTGCACCAATTGTGAAAGATAATTTTTCTTGGTTATTAGCAAAAACCTGTTGCCTTTATGGGTTTCACAGGTTTCTGTTTCCCAGTTAATATCCGGGTAGTTAAAGTCCCCCATAACCAGGACCTCATTATGGGTTGCAGCTTCATCTATCTGCTTTAGAAGTAGACTTTCCATGGTTTCTGTTATATTTGGGGGTTTGTAACAGACCCCAATGAGAATTTTGTTACCATTTTTCCCTCCATGAATTTCAACCCATATGGACTCGACATCCTCATTCCCTTCGCTAATATCCTCCCTTAAAGTGGACTTTAGACAAGACTTTACATAGAGACAAACCCCTCCTCCTCTCCGATTTTTACGATCCTTTCTAAACAGACTGTAACCCTGTAAGTTAACTGCCCAGTCATAGCTTTCATCTAACCATGTCTCGGTTATTCCCACTATGTCAAAGTTACCTGTAGATATTTCTGCTTCTAGTTCTTCCATCTTGTTTGTCAGGCTTCTGGCGTTTGCGAGCATGCAGTTTAGAGGATTTTGTTTTTTTCCAATCTCCTCACTGTGGATTGTTTTAGAAATGTTCTTACCTCCCTTCTGAGTATGTTTTCCTGGGTCGTCTTTGTTCGAGTCTAATGTTTTTCTTCCCGTCCCCTCTTCTTCTAGTTTAACGCCCTCCTGATGAGTGTAGTGAGTCTTCTGGCGAATGTGTGTTTCCCAGGTTTGTTGAGGTGTAGTCCGTCTCTGGCGAGGAGTCCATCGTACAAGTAATTCACACCGTGGTCCAGGAATCCGAATCCTTGTTGTCTGCACCATCGTCTTAGCCAGTTGTTTGCATCAAGGATCCTGTTCCATCTCCTGGTGCCATGCCCATCTACTGGAAGGATAGAAGAAAAAACTACCTGTGCATCCAGTTCCTTTACTTTCTTCCCCAACTCTTCAAAGTCCTTGCAGATTGTCGGTAGGTCCTTCCTTGCCGTGTCATTGGTGCCAACATGTATCAGAAGAAATGGGTGGACGTCCTTGGAGCTGAAGAGCTTTGGTATCCTATCGGTCACATCCTTGATCATCGCACCTGGAAGGCAGCATACTTCTCTTGCAGTTATGTCCGGTCTGCAGATGGCTGCTTCTGTGCCTCTCAGTAGTGAGTCTCCCACCACCACCACTCTTCGTTGCTTCTTGGCTGTACTTTTTGCTGTCACTTGTTGCTGTGTGCCCTTTTCTTTTTTGCTTGCTGGTATTGCTTCATTCTTAGGTGTGCCATCTTCATCCTCTACAAAGATTTGATATCGGTTCTTCAGTTGTGTGGTTGGTGATTTCTCCATGGTCTTCTTGCTTCTTTTGGTCACATGCTTCCACTCATCTGCTTTTGGAGGTTCTCTGACACTTTTTGCACCTTCTGTGACCAGTAGAGATGCTTCTGTTCTGTCTAGAAAGTCTTCATTCTCTTTGATGAGTTTCAAAGTTGCTATTCTTTCTTCCAGACCCCGCACCTTTTCTTCTAAAAGGGCCACTAGTCTACACTTCTGACAGGTGAAATTGGATTCTTCTTCTGGTCGATCTGTGAACATGTAGCACATGCTGCAGCTCACCATGTAGGTTGTCACATCTGCCATGTTGCTCCTAGATCCTGCTGACTTGCTGTGTGTTTTCCTTCTTGTGCAATCTACTCAGCCAAGCTTTCTTGCAATAATGTCCTACAGGCATTACGGCGCGCCTTACGGCGCGCGGTTTGGTGATGCTTTCGAAGCAGCTGGTCCCGGCTGTACCCAACGATCTTCTAGCTTAGAGAGACTTCGCTTCTCCCAGAAGGCACCTGGAATATGCAAATTAGCCTCCTGAAGCTTGAATCCCTGGTTTGGTGATGCTTTCGAAGCAGCTGGTCCCGGCTGTACCCAACGATCTTCTAGCTTAGGGAGACTTCGCTTCTCCCAGAAGGCACCTGGAATATGCAAATTAGCCTCCTGAAGCTTGAATCCCTGGTTTGGTGATGCTTTCGAAGCAGCTGGTCCCGGCTGTACCCAACGATCTTCTAGCTTAGGGAGACTTCGCTTCTCCCAGAAGGCACCTGGAATATGCAAATTAGCCTCCTGAAGCTTGAATCCCTGGTTTGGTGATGCTTTCGAAGCAGCTGGTCCCGGCTGTACCCAACGATCTTCTAGGTTAGGGAGACTTCGCTTCTCCCAGAAGGCACCTGGAATATGCAAATTAGCCTCCTGAAGCTTGAATCCCTGGTTTGGTGATGCTTTCGAAGCAGCTGGTCCCGGCTGTACCCAACGATCTTCTAGCTTAGGGAGACTTCGCTTCTCCCAGAAGGCACCTGGAATATGCAAATTAGCCTCCTGAAGCTTGAATCCCTGGTTTGGTGATGCTTTCGAAGCAGCTGGTCCCGGCTGTACCCAACGATCTTCTAGCTTAGGGAGACTTCGCTTCTCCCAGAAGGCACCTGGAATATGCAAATTAGCCTCCTGAAGCTTGAATCCCTGGTTTGGTGATGCTTTCGAAGCAGCTGGTCCCGGCTGTACCCAACGATCTTCTAGCTTAGGGAGACTTCGCTTCTCCCAGAAGGCACCTGGAATATGCAAATTAGCCTCCTGAAGCTTGAATCCCTGGTTTGGTGATGCTTTCGAAGCAGCTGGTCCTGGCTGTACCCAACGATCTTCTAACTTAGGGAGACTTCGCTTCTCCCAGAAGGCACCTGGAATATGCAAATTAGCCTCCTGAAGCTTGAATGCCTGGTTTGGTGATGCTTTCGAAGCAGCTGGTCCCGGCTGTACCCAACGATCTTCTAGCTTAGGGAGACTTCCCTTCTCCCAGAAGGCACCTGGAATATGCAAATTAGCCTCCTGAAGCTTGAATCCCTGGTTTGGTGATGCTTTCGAAGCAGCTGGTCCCGGCTGTACCCAACGATCTTCTAGCTTAGGGAGACTTCGCTTCTCCCAGAAGGCACCTGGAATATGCAAATTAGCCTCCTGAAGCTTGAATCCCTGGTTTGGTGATGCTTTCGAAGCAGCTGGTCCCGGCTGTACCCAACGATCTTCTAGCTTAGGGAGACTTCGCTTCTCCCAGAAGGCACCTGGAATATGCAAATTAGCCTCCTGAAGCTTGAATCCCTGGTTTGGTGATGCTTTCGAAGCAGCTGGTCCCGGCTGTACCCAACGATCTTCTAGCTTAGGGAGACTTCGCTTCTCCCAGAAGGCACCTGGAATATGCAAATTAGCCTCCTGAAGCTTGAATCCCTGGTTTGGTGATGCTTTCGAAGCAGCTGGTCCCGGCTGTACCCAACGATCTTCTAGCTTAGGGAGACTTCGCTTCTCCCAGAAGGCACCTGGAATATGCAAATTAGCCTCCTGAAGCTTGAATCCCTGGTTTGGTGATGCTTTCGAAGCAGCTGGTCCCGGCTGTACCCAACGATCTTCTAGCTTAGGGAGACTTTGCTTCTCCCAGAAGG
Source organism: Ranitomeya imitator (assembly GCF_032444005.1). Taxonomy (NCBI): domain Eukaryota; kingdom Metazoa; phylum Chordata; class Amphibia; order Anura; family Dendrobatidae; genus Ranitomeya; species Ranitomeya imitator. The sequence goes on along the minus strand of NC_091284.1, from coordinate 733,089,315 downwards.
CACCTGGAATATGCAAATTAGCCTCCTGAAGCTTGAATCCCTGGTTTGGTGATGCTTTCGAAGCAGCTGGTCCCGGCTGTACCCGACGATCTTCTAGCTTAGGGAGACTTCGCTTCTCCCAGAAGGCACCTGGAATATGCAAATTAGCCTCCTGAAGCTTGAATCCCTGGTTTGGTGATGCTTTCGAAGCAGCTGGTCCCGGCTGTACCCAACGATCTTCTAGCTTAGGGAGACTTCGCTTCTCCCAGAAGGCACCTGGAATATGCAAATTAGCCTCCTGAAGCTTGAATCCCTGGTTTTGTGATGCTTTCGAAGCAGCTGGTCCCGGCTGTACCCAACGATCTTCTAGCTTAGGGAGACTTCGCTTCTCCCAGAAGGCACCTGGAATATGCAAATTAGCCTCCTGAAGCTTGAATCCCTGGTTTGGTGATGCTTTCGAAGCAGCTGGTCCCGGCTGTACCCAACGATCTTCTAGCTTAGGGAGACTTCGCTTCTCCCAGAAGGCACCTGGAATATGCAAATTAGCCTCCTGAAGCTTGAATCCCTGGTTTGGTGATGCTTTCGAAGCAGCTGGTCCCGGCTGTACCCAACGATCTTCTAGGTTAGGGAGACTTCGCTTCTCCCAGAAGGCACCTGGAATATGCAAATTAGCCTCCTGAAGCTTGAATCCCTGGTTTGGTGATGCTTTCGAAGCAGCTGGTCCCGGCTGTACCCAACGATCTTCTAGCTTTGGGAGACTTCGCTTCTCCCAGAAGGCACCTGGAATATGCAAATTAATCTCCTGAAGCTTGAATCCCTGGTTTTCTAGACTTTATTATTTATAAAGTGTGGCCTACACAAGTGTTAAGTGGTGTTTGGTGAACTTTACTTTTTTTTTCTTCTGCAGATCAGGCTACAGAGCGAGTTTAACTCACACGGGGACCGTGCAGACAGCCGTAAACGGCGCTGCAAGGCCCAAAAACACTCCTCTAGGTTATCCTATGTAGTGTTTTTCCACTATTTAGCTGGAGACGGGTGGAAAGACACTAATAGGAAATTTTTGGAAAAATTTTCAACAGGCTACACTATTTGAAAAAAAGTACAAGTTATTCAGCGGTATGAGGCAGTGACGCACCCTGAGCTGAATACAACCGGCTGTGGCTGCACACAGACTACAGGGCGAGCTGCGCTCACACAGAGACCGTGCAGACAGCCGTAAACGGCGCTGCAAGGCCCAAAAACACTCCTCTAGGTTATCCGATGTAGTGTTTTTCCACTATTTAGCTGGCGACGGGTGGAAAGACACTAATAGGAAATTTTTTAATAAATTTTGAACAGGCTGCACTATTTGAAAAAAAGGACAAGTTATTTAACGGTATGAGGCAGTAACGCACCCTGAGCTGAATACAACCGGCTGTGGCTGCACACAGACTACAGGGCGAGCTGCGCTCACACGGAGACCGTGCAGACAGCCGTAAACGGCGCTGCAAGACCCAAAAACACTCCTCTAGGTTATCCTATGTAGTGTTTTTCCACTATTTAGCTGGAGACGGGTGGAAAAACACTAATAGGAAATTTTAGAAAAAATGTGCAGCAGGCTGCACTATGAGCAAAAAAGGACAATGGATAGAACTGTATGAGGCAGTGTGAACCCCCCCCCTGAGCTGAATACAACCGGGTATATGGCTGCACACAGACTACAGAGTGAGCTGCACACACACACACACACACACACACAGAGACCTTGCAGAACGCTGTTAAAACAGCGCTGCAAGGCAAGAGCAAGGTGAACACACAGCGTTTGCTAAATTAGCCTTGGAAAAGCAAAATAAAGCAATTAGCTATCTCAACTGGCCCTCAGTTAGAACACAGCATCCTGTCCCTAACTGAAATCACAGCAGAGTGAGCGCAAAATGGTGGCAGCATTTTTTATAGTGCAGAGTGACATCATTTCAGCAGCCAATCACAGCCTTGCCAGTACTTACATGCCCACCATGCTAAACAGGATGTGCCCACACTTCCATTCATTCCTCATTGGCTGCTGCGTGCAGTTTGAATTCTGGGAACTTCCGATTCCGGTATCCGATACGCGGGAAACATCGGAATTCGGTATCGGAATTCCGATACCGCAAATATCGGCCGATACCCGATACTTGCGGTATCGGAATGCTCAACACTAGTACTCACTTATTATGTATAGCACAGTCCTTTAGTATATAGTGTACTCACTTATTATGTATAACACAGTCCCTTAGTATATAGTGTACTCATTTATTATGTATAGCGCCATCCTTAGTTACATAGTTTCCTCTTTTATTATATATAACACCATCCCTTATTACATACCATCCTCTCTAGTTATGTATGGTGCAGTCCCTTATTATATAGCTTCCTCTGCTGTTATGTACAGTGCTGTCACTTACATAGCATATTCTTGTTAACAAGGGCACTGTGTAATAAGGGACGACAATATACATAATAAAGGAAACTATGTAAAATATATATGTGTGGATATTATTATTATTATACATTTTTATAGCGCCATTTATTGCATGGCACTTTACATGTGAATACGGGGCAAATATAGACAAGTACATTAAACATGAGCAAAAAACAAGGCACACAGGTACATAAGAAGGGAGGACCCTGCCCGTGAGGGCTCACAGTCTGCAGCAGATGCGTGAGGATACACTAGGAGAGGGTAGGGAAGGCTGTGCGGCATTTCAGTAGGTTGAGGATCACTGCAGGCAGTAGGCTTGTCGGAAGAGGTGAGTCTTCAGGTTCTTTTTGAAGGTTTCTATGGTAGGCGAGAGTCTGATGTGTTGGGGTAGAGAGTTCCAGAGTATGGGGGAAGCACGGGAGAAGTCTTGGATGCTGTTGTGGGAAGAAGAGATGAGAGGGGAGTAGAGAAGGAGGTCTTGAGAGGATCGGGGGTTGCGTGTAGGTAGGTATCGGGAGACCATGTGACAGATGTATGGAGGAGATAGGTTGTGGATGGCATTGTATGTCTTTGTGAGGGTTTTGAACTGGAGTCTCTGGGCGATAGGAAGCCAGTGAAGGGCTTGGCATAGGGGGGAGGCTGGGGAATAGCAGGGAGACAGGTAGATTAGTCAGGCAGCAGAGTGCAGGATGGATTGGAGTGGTGCCAGAGTGCTAGAGGGGAGTCCAGAGAGTAGGAAGTTGCAGTAGTCAAGGCAGGAGATGATAAGGGCATCCACTAGTGTTTTTGTGGTGTCGTGGTCAAGAAATGCACGGATCCGGGAAATATTTTTGAGTTTGAGATGGCAAGAGGAGGCAAGTTCTTGGATATGTGGCTTGAAAGAGAGAGCTGAGTCGAGGATCACCCCGAGGCACCGGGCGTGTGGGACTGGGGAAAGTGAGCAACCATTGACATTGATGGATAGGTCTGGTGGAGGGGTAGAGTGAGTTGGGGGAAAGATGATGAATTTTGTTTTGTCCATGTTCAGTTGGAGAAAGCGAGCAGAAAAGAAGGCTGAAATAGCATGTAGATATCTGTAGCTTTGTCGTCATAAAAGTAGGGGGCCCAGACACATTTCTTGCAAAGGGGCCCCAAACTGTCAGTGTCCGCCCCTGTTGTGGGTCCTCTGGACGGTGAATCTCCAGGCAGTACCACTAGGTGTGGCTGTTGGTAATGTTGAGGTACAGAGAGTGGGGATGAGTTGTAGCTTTTGTATAGTGATAGAAGCCAGCTCAAGTTGGGCCATGTGTGGACCAACATGACCTGAATACCTGGAGACCTGATGTGTGATTGGATAGTTCAGTGCTGAGGTGTAGCAAACATTATGGAATCATTTACACAAGAGGTGATGTGTTGTGGGATCTTGAGAGCATGTCATTGTTAAAAAGGAACATCCCATGTGATTTATGGTAAAAAAATAAGATAGAGGTTGTATGAAACAAAATAATACTGAGTGCATGGCCTGCCAGAAGAAACGTGGTCTCCTCAGATCACTTTGCTTTCTGCAACAAACCACTAAGATTTTATTCTGAGGGTAACCATGAAATATATTGTACAATATGTCTTACCATAACCATTACTTGGCTTCATATGACACTGTATGTGAAAAAGAGAAAAGTAAAGCTGAACGGTCATACTGAATTTACTGCTCTACTGTCTTACTGCAAAGAAAACCTACTGTTTAACGATGCCCATATTACAACATTTTTGTATTTGCCTTTTTTCATAATTCTGTTACAACATTTATCACTACCATTACAGGGATTTTTTCTATGCCATAAAATTATGATGCTAGGAGTCGAGTTGCCGCCACTACACAGGGGGAATCTCGAGCCGTGTCTGCTGCGGTCTCCCATTCTGCATCAGCCGCAGTGGAGCCTGCTCATCGGATACGTCAGTCCCAGCATCTCACTCAGCCTGATACTATGCAAAGGGTTACTGCTGCCTTTTCATGCTCTGCTATTGTACCCTGCACTGGTCTGCGGTGAGCAGGCTTTTCTGGGACTAAGTCCTGCTTTGCACACACTGAGCATGCCCAGGGTAAGATCTCTCAGTGGAGGTCTAGGATCACATGCTCAGGTACTGCTGTGACTTCCATTGGTCCTCCAGGAAGGCCCTGTACCTGATCAAGTTCTGTGGCAGCCTTCCATTGGTCCTTCTTGGAAGGTCCTGTACATGCTGCAGCTATAATAGGTTTGCATGACCGCACGGCCATGCACTAGTATCACCTCATGTCATGAGCTTGTTAATTGTGGTTGTGCCTGTATGTGTGTGTTCAGGGACCCGGCTGAAATAAGCCCCTAGAATACTGGCACCTCCGGTGAGGAATATTGCATGAATGTATTCAGGGACCCGGCTGAAATAAGCCCCTAGAATACCGGCTCCTCCAGTGAGGACTATTTGTATGCTTTTCTGGGTGCGCGACCACTGACTGTCTCCAGCTCAGCAGTTAGCTGTGTTCCCCTGTGACGCTAACAGGACACAGCATCTTATTTCTAGCGACTCTGTGTAGTTAACAGAGTTCGCTTATACCGCCATATAGTGCCGCCATTTGCCAGCAGCAGGTTCCTCTCCTGCACGTTGGACCCCGGGTGGCGAACGCACCTATTTATACATATATATATATACTCAGTGCATTCCGCCAACCGTAACATATGATGCATATGAAACGCCCGCCAGGGCCATGGGGTACTCGGTACCGGGTCCGCTACTTAAAGGGATGTGTCATGGTGGCGGTGACCCGGTCTGTGGCACTGGGCACCCATGTAAAAGGGACAGTCTTTAAAGGGGTATGTGAAATAATAAAAGTTTGTGACGCCACCTGTGGTATTCGGTCAGGGGTGACCAACGCTGCTTAAAGGGGTCCAGAAGGGTGATGTTATGGCATTGATGGTATGGCTTCCCACACGTGAAGCTGGGTCCCCAGGGCTCCCGGTGTTGTAGGGACAGGTGGTAGGTGGTGTAGAAAGAAACGGAGAACACAGGGTTGCAGTCTCTTTACCTCTTTACTGTATGATTCAGGCAGCCACAGTCCAGGGTACCGGATCAGAGGTGCTGGTGGTGGTCTGACTAGCTAGGAAGCATCTCAGGAATCCCCCTAACCAGGTGCAGTTGGAAGCCTTCCTTCTAGCACTGTGTTGTAGTCCCTTGCTGCTTTAGACCTCACACAAGGTCCTCACGTTCTTTCTCTGTCCCCCTTTAGGTAGGACACTAACCCATATGACAGGTAACGCGATCGTTTTTACAGGATCTCTTTCACGACCAGGACTCTATCTGTGACTGTGTCCTCAGGTGTTAATGGTGGACAGGTAACTTCAAATCTAGCTGTCCGCCGGTTTATGCCGTGGGGCATGAAGTTACCCCCACAACCTCGGTCTTCTGGCTACCGGTAAATGTTCTCAGCGTGGAGGAAGTTCAGTCGCAACTTCTCTCTCCACCTCTTTACTTCGTCTTTGCTCCTTCCTCTTTTTAGTCTATTTACAATTTGCTCTGCTCTTTTTCCTTCCCAGGAGCTGCAGAATCACTCGTCTGCACAGCCTCAGCTTTCCTTCCTCACTCCTCGCTCTCCCCTCACCAACTGTCTAACTCCAACTGCCTAGCAACTGCCTAGCAACTGACTCCTCCTCCCGACCAGAAGGAGCAGCTCCCCTGAAGTTGGGTGTAGAGCTCCCCCTTCTGGCCTGGAGTGAGAACAGTGTTGTATGTGCTGAATACCTGTTAAAGGGATACTTCCTCGCTTCCAAGCATGACATCACTCTCCCCGTGAGGAAAGCAATGCCACTGTAACAACCGGTTACCTGAGATGTTACACATAACTAGGTAGTGAGTCTGACCTATAGGAACTCCATCTATCTTTAGAATGAAGAGGACTTACACTTTGTCAGCTAAGGTCTGTGTGGAATAGTGAAGCCATTTGGATTTGGCTGTATTAGAGGCAATTTCCATATTTAATTTCTCAGAAGAGCAGTGCATGGCCTATAAGTCTCCATACACTGCCATGTCAGGTATGTCACTCCCCAGAGGGAGATACATTACCCCTTACTCCACTATTGGATATTAAAGGGCATAGTGGATGCATATGGCTCTAAATTCCTGAAAAAATGCTTGCAAAATGTGTCCCAAAGCAAATAAATCTCAATTCTGGGGTATATTGACAAAAATACTGTACATTAATAGCTGAGGACCATAGAATAATTATACGTAGCACAGTAAACCTTTCATTTATAACAAATTTAACATTTAATTCAATTATACACATATTAGAAGATTACATTGGAAGCACCATCACATATAAATACACGAACATTAGGAAGGCCAAAACAAGTCATACAGAGGTACACGTACAAGGGCTAATGCCCAGCCCACTAACTCACACCTTAAGGGCTCGTTCATATTTTGCATTTTTACAACTTTTCATCTGCGCGTTTCTTACTGTGATAAAACCCCCCCACAGCATTTGACAGTACCAATAAAGTGAATTAAATTTCTGACATCTCACACACATGCTGCTTATTTTTTCCTCGTAGATTTGAACCAAGGTGTTTTTTCCAAATGAATGGGAGAAATGCAAACAAACATAAAAACACATAAAAATGCATGTAAAAATGCATAAAAATGCAGCAAAAACATGGGTTTCAAAATGCAGTATTTTTGCTGTTATGACTCTGGGTTTTGATGCATAAAAATCGGTTGCAAATAAACTACATGTGAACACAGCCTTACAGTAAGGCCTCAAGCATATAAATGTATCACGGCTCCATACTCCATACAAGTTGCAGGGAGCTGTAATATGGCATCTACAAGAATCTATAGGTTCATATTGTACCGCAAGGAAACAAATCAAACGATGGTCCATTGAATGCTAGATTACAGAGGTATTCTTCCTTATCAAGGCGCCGTACAAGAGCACAACATAGCACACAGTATATGATCAGGCCAAGAATCAATGATAATCAACAGTTGTGACCTAGTGTACATTGTTAAAAGTGCACTTCATATAAGACACAGTATAGCAGCATATATACAAGCCCTTAAAGGGACTCTGTCATCAGGTTTTGCTACCTCATCTGAGAGCAGCATAATGTAGGACCAGACACCCTGATTCCAGCAGTATATCACTTAGCTTTCTGGGTGCAGCAGTTGTGATAAAATTGCAGCTTTTTCTGCTGCAGATCTAGCAGTGCTCAGAATACTGAGCTCTGTGTAACCCCGCCCACATCACTGATTCACAGCTTTATTTGTGTACTGTACTTTGACAGATAGCTGCTAATGAGTGTTGGGGGCAGGATTACACAGAGCGTAAGCACTAGGGGGCACAAGAGAACTAGTCCTGTAGTGATAAACTCCTGTTGATAAAAGAACACACAGTATCTTAAGTAATAGATCACTGGATTCAGGCTCTCAGTCCCTTCATCATGCCGCTGTTAGAGTACATAGCAAAAACCTGCAATAACATATACAGTCAAGCATAAAGCCTGCCCAATGATTTCTAAAGACGACTGAGACAAGCTAATAAATACATACAGTAAGATTGACCAAAAACATTCAATAAGAGAAAAGCTATACAAAGTATTAAACTAACAGCATATCCTTCAATATCAGAGCCAAAATGCCATATAGAATATTCAGGATTTGGGGACTGATGTACTTTCCGTACAGTGTTCAATGTATAGAATTTTTTCTAACATCAAAAATATTTAAAATGACAGAAATGGCAGCAATTAATAGTAGTTTACAGGCTCAATGTACAAGGGGGTAAAAACTGTGGGTCTGTGAAGAAAGCATACGATCTTACATCTCACTTTACATATAAATTAGATTTAAACTAAATGAAGGATGAAAAATACATATTAAATACTTTTAGAAAACATTGAGAGATTATCCCACCCACTCCCAAATTGAGAAATCACTACTGTTCTTTTCTGGAAACATGGTGGTCTTATCCTGAAAGAATCTTTCCATGTGCCGTATTATGACATATGGATGCCATAGAGGAGCCTTCTTTATTTCCGATGTTTCTGTAGTAGCCAGACCAGAGTACTGGTGATCAACCATAGTGAACAAGCATGGTGGATGATCATGATGGACAATCATGCTGGACGATCATGGTGGACAATCATGGTGGATGATCATGGTGGACGATCATGGTAGACAGTCGTGGTGGACAATCACGGTGGACTTATCAAAATTCTCTTAAAGACTCAGTCCAGCTGTTTGTTATTTCTGGAAGAGCTAAAACACGGCAACTCTGATTTTGGTTATCACCAACCCTTTCGATAGTCCTGAACTAATCCCATGTCTAGTTATGTAGCCATACGGAAGAAATACTAGAGATATATATTATTTACGAGTCTGAAAATGTTGAGTGAAAAAACTTGGCTGCCATACCGTTTGACACTTTCCAATGACTTGATAGAAGATGACTACTCAGGAGAGAATATTTACTTATAATATATCTTTACTTTTTACATGGTAATTCCCCAACAGAGATGAAGTAGGCTACACAAATACTAAACGTTGTTTCTATGTCTTCTGCTACATATAGTTTTAATTTAATGATATTCTATGCCATAAGCAATGATCCCCTTCATTTTGCTTGAATACTACTTAACTCTATTGTACAGTAAATACAAAAATATAATCTACTGCCATAAAACTGCTCTGATGAAGAATAGAAAGAGACATTGTTTATTCAGAGATGAGTAACTACAATCCACCTAGGAGGCCGCGAATGTATTTGTTGCAAACAATCCATGGCTCTTAGATCAATATATTCTTCTGTCAGACTGAATTATTTGCATGATTGATGACTCGATGCCCAGTGTGACTAGATGCCACTGACATTAGGAAGAGGCGCTAAACATAAAATGGGATATGACAGACATCTGTGGTTTACAAGCTCCTGAGCCTCAAAGATTAATAGAGAAGATAATGGTATTATATCAACTAATGCCGTAAAGCACTACAAAACAAAAGTATATTTACAAAGGATTACGTGTGAAGAGAACTTACAGCACAGAATTATGTGCACTCCAACCTCGGTTGCTGAAAAGCCTCGGATTAAGCTTGGCCAAATGACTTTTAATAAATTGGTATGAAGTTTGAAAAGCTTAAAATTTCTCTGTGACCTTGGGCAAAGGGTGGGCAGAGTACAATTCCACTGACTGCCTCTTGTTATCCTGCTTGTTTTCCCATGTTTCCTCCTCAGGTTCATATGTACCTATCAGGATAGAGATCCTATCAGAGAGGCTCTTGTTGCATGGGAACAGGACAAAGTTGTATAGGAGGGAAGCCAGAATTCCACCAATGATAGGCCCAATCCAGAAGACCTAATGAAAAAATGCAAATAATCAATTTCATCTGAAAACACTTCACTTGTGACTAGTTGGGTCTTCCTATTTAATCATACAACTTAGACTCACAACACCTCATGGAGTAATAGGGTCAACATTACCGAAAGGTGAAGCGCACGTCACATCCAAGGAGTCCTTCTCGGAACATGTCCAAAACCCAAAAACATAAATAAGGACAGCACCTCACAAGTTGGTGAATTTGCATCACATTTATTCTGCCTCCAGTTGCGACGTTTTGATCAAAAGATATCTTTATTGGGTCTTCCATCTGCACCGCACTCTGATCTATTGGTTTATTTTGTTTATTTACTTATTGTAAACCTTAAATGTGTTTTATGGCGATCTCTATTTTTACGTTAGTAAAAATTTATAAAAATGTAAGGACTTTTGAGTGCAATTGTTACGGTTTATTTATGGATATAATTTTAGAAAAATGTGTGATAAATGATACATAAACTGGGTTACAATTCTAGTATTAGTAGAGCATATGTTATACTTCAGAGCTGTATTCACTATTCTGGTGGATATTATTGGAAACTGTAAACAAACCCAAAACAGATTGAGTTAACCCCTTAGTGAAAAACCTAATCTTGACCTTAATGACCAGGTCAAATATTTAAAATTTGTCCAGTGTCACTTATTGTGGTAATATGTCTTGAAAGCTTCATCAGAACCCACTGATTCTGAGAATGCTTTTTTATGACAAATTGTACTTCATGATAGTCATAAATTTTGGTTGCTATGATTTGCGTACATTTATGAAAATATTGAAAATTTGACAAAAAATTGGAAAATTTCACAATTTCAAAATTTCAATTTTTATGCTCTTAAATCAGATAGTTTTTTCTATGAAGTTAGAACGGTTAAAAATTGACCAGGAATTTCTCATTTTTTCAACAAATTTACAAAACCATTTTTTAGGGACCACCTCAAATTTGAGTTGAATTTGAGGGGCTTATGTGACAGAAAATACTCCAAAGTGACACCATTCTAGAAACTGCATCCCTCAAAGTCTTCAAAATGATAGTCAAGAAGTTTGTTAACTCTTCAGGTTAACATTCACAGAAATTAATGGAATGTGGAAGGAAAAAATGAGTATGTGTTTTTCACAAAATTTTGCTTTAGCCCCAAATTTTTTACTTTCACAAGAACAAAAAGAGAAAATGGACCACAAAATTTCAATTTCTCCTGAGTACTCTGATACCACATCTGTAGGGGAAAACTACTGCTTGTACGCATAGCAGGGCTTGGAAAGGAAGTTGCACCGCTTTAGTTTTTGAAGTAAAAAATGCGCCAAGTTTGATTTGGAGAGCCCCTGATGTGCCTAAACTGTTCACATTTTGGTAGCTATAGCTCTCAAGGATTTAATCCAGGGGAACAGTGAGGAATTTTTAACCCATAGGTACTACACAGAATTTGATAACTTTAGGTTGTCAGATTGAATATGTCATCATTAGTGTTGAGCGCAAATGCTAGCAACTTGAATTTGCATCGGGTGCTGAGGTATGCATCAAGTATCATGGGTGCTTGAGTGACATGCTCGAGTCCCCACCCTGCATGTTTCATGGCTCTTAGACACCCAAACCATACATAAAGCAACTGATGCAAACTTGGGTAGCGAACACTTCATAATTTTTGTTAACGTTTGGCAAAACCCTAACCCCAATGCTAATCCCAACCCCAACCCTAACCCTAGCCCTTGCCTAACCACAACCCTAACCCTAGCCTAACTCTATTCCTAGCCTAATCCCAACTCTAAAACTAATGGCAAATAATGAAAGAAATAAAAATTATAAAATAAAAAATATGATTACTGTGATATGGTCTATCACAGTGATCAAAGTGAACCAATAAGAAAAATCCCAGCTGTTGCCGGGTACCATCAGATAGAACTCGGCTGGAGCACTGCGCATGTGTATGCCATTTTTTTCCAGGAAGAGTTGGTAGATGAAAGAAGATGGTACCAAGGTTCTTAGGGACATAATTTCTCTCTCCTGTGACATGTATATCATGTCACAAGAGATAAATTCTTTTAATAGCGCACACTTTTTTTATGTGATCACCGTTATACATAGAATAATGCCGATCACATGATCAGCGACTAGAAAAGCCAGTCCTGATCATGTTCTCCTGGGTCTCAGCTACCCTCGATAACTGAAACCTTGCAGAATTTCTGACATTGGGGGGCACTCTGTTAAGGCTAGCGGAACGGACCTAGTAAATATAGATGTTTATTATTATTGGTGTGTTCGCAGCCCGGAGTCCACTGTGCAGGAGGAACCTGCTGCTAGTGAATGGTGGCACTATTTGGCGGTATAGGCTAGCTCTGTTACTTCACAGAGTAGCCGTGAAAGGAAAGCACTGCGCCCTGTTAGACTCACAAGAGCACAAGCTAACTGCCAAACTGATAGCAGTCAGTGGTCATGCAAGCACACAATCTCACCGGAGGTGCCGGTATTCTAGGGTCTAATTTGAGCTGGGTCCCTGAATACAATCACACAATCTCCTCACCAGAGGTGCCGGTATTCTAGGGGCATATTTCAGCCGGGTCACTGAATACAATCACACATAACCACACTGGCGCAAAGCACATAACATGGATTGATACTAGCGTATGGCCGTGCACTCATGAGAACCTTTTATAGCTCCAGCAAGTACAGGACCTTCCCAGAAGGACCAATGGGAGGCTGCCACAGAAGTTGAGCACCTTCATGACCTTCCTAGAGGACCAATGGGATTAGCTGCAGTATCTTAACATGTGACCCTTGATCTCCAATGAGAGATCTTACCCTGGGCATGCTCAGAAGGGGAAAAGCAGAACTTAGTCCCAAAAAGTCTGCTCGCCGCTGCCCAGTACTGGCTACAATAGCAGAAGCTGGAAAGGCAGCAGTAACCCTTTGCATAGAGTCAGACTGAGCGAGACGCTGGGACCAACGTCTCCGCTGAGCAGACTCCACTGCGGCAGAAGAATGAGAGACCGCAGCGGAGATGGCCCGAGATTCCCCCTGTGCAGAGGCGGGAACTCGACCCCTAACATACTATAGCCTAATTCCTGATCACCATATTAAAACTGTAAAGAGGAAATACGGTCTCTTAACAACCACTGTTTTAATGCGTATTGGTGTTCATTAAAGGGTTAACCCCACAATAGAGGGAGACTCTTTCCAGAATCTGTACATTGCCTTTAGAAGGCTATCATTTTAAAAAAAGGTATTTTTCAGATCAAATTCAGTGTAGCTACAGAGAGCAGAAATTGGAAAGCTGGAATATTTCAGCTCAGCTGTTAGCGGAATGATGAATTTAGCTCTGAATGTTAATGCAGGCTGTTACTCAGAATCAGTATAAAGATTAATAATATATTGTGTATATAGTTACATTGCTCATGATTAGTGTTGAGCAATACCGTCCGATATTTGAAAGTATCGGTATCGGATGGTATCAGCCGATATCCGAAAAATATCGGATATCGCCGATACCGATATCCGATACCAATACAAGTCAATGGGACACAAATATCGGAAGGTATCCTCTGTGGTTCCCAGGGTCTGAAGGAGAGGAAACTCTCCTTCAGGCCCTGGGATCCATATTAATGTGTAAAATAAAGAATAAAAATAAAAAATAGGGATATACTCACCCTTGGACGCGCCCTGGTTCTAACCGGCAGCCTGCGTTCCTAAAAATGAGCAAGTGAAGGACCTTCGATGACGTCGCGGCTTGTGATTGGTCGCGTGAGCGGTCACATGAGCGGTCACGCGACCAATCACAAGCTGCGACGTCATCGAAGGTCCTTCACTTGCTCATTCTTAGGAAGGAAGGCTGCCGGTTAGAACCAGGGCGCGTCCGAGGGTGAGTATATCCCTAATAGGAATATACTCACCCTCGGACGCGCCCTGGTTCTTACCGGCAGCCTTCCGTTCCTAAGAATGAGCACGTGAAGGACCTTCAATGACGTTGCGGCTTGTGATTGGTCGCGTGACCACTCATGTGACCGCTCACGCGACCAATCACAAGCCGCGACGTCATCGAAGGTCCTTCACGCGCTCATTCTTAGGAACGGAAGCATGGCGGTTGCAGCGGTTACAACCAGGGCGCGTCCGAGGGTGAGTATATCAATATTTTTTATTTTTATTCTTTATTTTACACATCAATCTTCATCCCGATACCGATTCCCGATATCGCAAAAATATCGGAACTCGGTATCGGAATTCCGATACCGCAAATATCGGCCGATATCCGATACTTGCAGTATCGGAATGCTCAACACTACTCATGATTACATTAAAGGCAGTGAATTAAAACCAAAAAAATCATGAGGCCATATGTCTACCTTGACAACTCTCCATTACATCTAACTCCAATCTGTGGCTCACTAAGGCTATCTTTACATGTATACTTTGAGGACATTTTTCAGAGGATCCACTTCAAAATCCTCCTTGAAGCCACTTCAAAAATGCTTGGAAGATGCTTCTTATTCATTTTTTGAGAAGGAAATCCAGTTTGCTATAATATGTGGAGTTTTTTCTGAGCATGCTTTGTTTCTTGAAGAGATCTTGAAAAACACTTGGTGGCCAAAATAAAATAGCATCTCACTTTTTTTAAGTAAATCCTGATGAAATCTACTCTAAAGTTACCATAGAAACCTTCAAAAAGAACCTGAAGACTCATCTCTTCCGACAAGCCTACAGCCTGCAGTGATCCTGAAGTTACTGAACCGCCGCGCAACCTGCCCTACCCTCTCCTAGTGTTTCATCACCCATCCCCTGCAGACTGTGAGCCCTCGCGGGCAGGGTCCTCCCTCCTTATGTACCCGTGTGCCTGTTATCTGCTCATGTTTAATGTATTTGTCTATATTTGCCTCGTATTCACATGTAAAGCGCCATGGAATAAATGGCGCTATAAAAATGTATAATAATAATAATAATAATAAAGTAGGCAATGTCAAATCAAAAGGCCATGGAAAGCACTTGAGGAAAAAACTCTTCTAAAACTCTTGAAAACCTCTTGAAGTAATACAGTAATGGCCAAAAATATTGACACCCCTGCAATTCTGTCAGATAATACTCATTTTCTTCCTGAAAATGATTGCAAACACAAATTTTTTGGTATTATTATCTTCATTTAATTTGTCTTAAATGAAAAAAACACAAAAGAGAATGAATCAAAAAGCAAAATATTGATTATTTCACACAAAACTCCAAAAATGGGCCAGACAAAAGTATTGGCACCCTCAGCCTAATACTTGGTTGCACAACCTTTAGCCAAAATAACTGCGACCAACCACTTCTGGTAACCATCAATGAGTTTCTTACAATGCTCTGCTGGAATTTTAGACCATTCTTCTTTGGCAAACTGCTCCAGGTCCCTGATATTTGAAGGGTGCCTTCTCCAAACTGCCATTTTTAGATCTCTCCACAGGTGTTCTATGGGATTCAGGTCTGGACTCATTGCTGGCCACCTTAGAAGTCTCCAGTGCTTTCTCTCAAACCATTTTCTAGTGCTTTTTGAAGTGTGTTTTGGGTCATTGTCCTGCTGGAAGACCCATGACCTCTGAGGGAGTTCCAGCTTTCTCACACTGGACCCTACATTATGCTGCAAAATTTGTTGGTAGTCTTCAGACTTCATAAAGCCATGCACACGGTCAAACAGTCCAGTGCCAGAGGCAGCAAAGCAACCCCAAAACATCAGGGAACCTCCGCCATGTTTGACTGTAGGGACCGTGTTCTTTTCTTTGAATGCCTCTTTTTTTCTCCTGTAAACTCTATGTTGATGCCTTTGCCCAAAAAGCTCTACTTCTGTCTCATCTGACCAGAGAACATTCTTCCAAAACGTTTTAGGCTTTTTCAGGTAAGTTTTAGCAAACTCCAGCCTGGCTTTTTTATGTCTCGGGGTAAGAAGTGGGGTCTTCCTGGGTCTTCTACCATACAGTCCCTTTTCATTCAGATGCCGACAGATAGTACGGGTTGACACTGTTGTACCCTCGGCCTGCAGGGCACCTTGAACTTGTTTGGATGTTAGTCGAGGTTCTTTATCCAACATCCGCACAATCTTGCGTTGAAATCTCTTTTCAATTTTTCTTTTCCGTCCACATCTAGGGAGGTTAGACACAGTGCCATGGGCTTTAAACTTCTTGATGACACAGCGCACGGTAGACACAGGAACATTCAGGTCTTTGGAGATAGACTTGTAGCGTTGAGATTGCTCATGCTTCCTCACAATTTGGTTTCTCAAGTCCTCAGACAGTTCTTTGGTCTTCTTTCTTTTCTCCATGCTCAATGTGGTACACACAAGGACACAGGACAGAGGTTGAGTCAACTTTAATCCATGTCAACTGGCTGCAAGTGTGATTTAGTTATTGCCAACACCTGTTAGGTGCCACAGGTAAGTTACAGATACTGTTAATTACACAAAATAAAGAGAAGCTTCACATGATTTTTCGAACAGTGCCAATACTTTTGTCCACCCCCTTTTTTATGTTTGGTGTGGAATTATATCCAATTTGGCTTTAGGACAATTCTTTTTGTTTTTTCATTTAAGACAAATTAAATGAAGATAATAATAAAAAATAATTTTGTGTTTACAATCATTTTCAGGAAGAAAATGAGTATTATCTGACAGAATTGAAGGGGTGTCAAGACTTTTGACCATGACTGTACTTAAAGAGGTTGTCCATTTCTCATAAATCCCCTTCTGAACCCCATTGTTTACCCTAAGTAAATTAATAACATTTATACTCACCTCTGGGTTCGAGATCGTGTGACCTAACATTGTTATACGATCCCCAGGAGAGCCAATGCTGATACTGCCGGAACGGTGCCATCATTGGAGGTGAGTATATGTGTTATTATTAGTGTTGAGCATTCCGATACCGCAAGTATCGGGTATCAGCCGATACTTGCGGTATCGGAATTCCGATACCGAGATCCGATACTTTTGTGGTATCGGGTATCGGTATCGGATCAATAGGGATGTGTAAAATAAAGAATTAAAATAAAAAATATTGATATGTTCACCTCTCCGGCGGCCCCTGGACATCACGCTGGTAACCGGCCGGCTTCTTTGTTTAAAATGAGCGCGTTTAGGACCTGCGAATGACGTCGCGGCTTTTGATTGGTCGCGTGCCGCTCATGTGACCGCCACGCGACCAATCAGAAGCCGCGACGTCATTCTCATTCACTAAACTCCTAATTCTAGGAATTAAGGACCTGCGAATGATGTTACGGCTTCTGATTGGTCGCGTGGCGGTCACAAGAGCGGCACGCGACCAATCAGAAGCTGCGACGTCATTCGCAGGTCCTAAACGCGCTCATTTTAAACAAAGAAGCCGGCCGTTACCAGCGTGATGTCCAGGGGCCGCCGGAGAGGTGAGCATATCAATATTTTTTATTTTAATTCTTTATTTTACACCTCACTATGGATCCCAGGGCCTGAAGGAGAGCTTCCTCTCCTTCAGACCCTGGGAACCATCAGGATACATTCCGATACTTGATGTCCCATTGACTTGTATTGGTATCGGATATCGGTATCGGCGATATCCGATATTTTTTGGGTATCGGCCGATACTATCCGATAGCGATACTTTCAAGTATCGGACGGTATCGCTCATTACTAGTTATTATTTTACTGGAAGGAAACATAGGGATGCAAAAGGTGTTGTGGTAGTAGTGGACAACCCCTTCAAGGGAACAAAAATTTTCTCCAAATTGTAATTTCCTGAAGCAGTTTCTGATTGAAAAACGTGTGAACAAAGCCTTGAAAAAGATTACAGAAAGTAAAAAGTGTGATCTACCAGGATCACAAAAATGTTACAAAACTAAAATGAGCTCACCTAAAACAACTTCTTATTACATAAAAGCGTTTATTACTCGCTTTATGAATCTCTGATGTAGGTCTGAATCACTTTAACAATGGTGTTGATTATCATTTTTATTATGGGTGCGTATATACTTAAGCTAATATGCAAACAGCCTTTAACCCTGTATTTAACTGAGCTATTAAAATAATTTACGCAGGTACAGTATAGGCAGTGAGGTACCACAGATACGTTCTGTTTCTGTAGTTACTCTTGATGGTATGTTGCAATTTGAAATTACATTTATTTCATGTTTATCTTTTGTGTATAATTATGTTGTGCGTTATTATTACATTTTTGCAATATCCCTTTATATTCCTGCTTTTAGCTGTTCGGTTGTGTTGTTTTATTAAGATGTGCCGATATTTTTGTCAGCAGAGGGGATATAAACTATGTGATATACAGTAATTAAAAATAATTACTCTACCACTATGGCGGTTAATCCTATGAGATAATTATCTTAGACTTCTTACTAGTGTTGAGCAATACCGTCCGATACTTGAAAGTATCGGTATCGGATAGTATCGGCCGATACCCGAAAAATATCGGATATCGCCAATACCGATATCCGATACCAATACAAGTCAATGGGACATCAAGTATCGGAAGGTATTCTCATGGTTCCCAGGGTCTGAAGGAGAGGAAACTCTCCTTCAGGCCCTGGGATCCATAGGGATGTGTAAAATAAAGAATTAAAATAAAAAATATTGATATGCTCACCTCTCCGGCGGCCCCTGGACATCACGCTGCTAACCGGGAGGCTTCTGTGTTTAAAATGTGCGCCTTTAGGACCTGCGAATGACGTCCCGGCTTCTGATTGGTCGCGTGCCGCCCATGTGACCGGCACGCGACCAATCAGAAGCCGCGACGTCATTCGCAGGTCCTTAATTCCTAGAATTAGGAGTTTTTGTGAATGAGAATGACGTCGCGGCTTCTGATTGGTCGCGTGCCGGTCACATGGGCGGCACGCGACCAATCAGAAGCCGCGACGTCATTCTCATTCACTAAACTCCTAATTCTAGGAATTGAGGACCTGCGAATGACGTCACGGCTTCTGATTGGTCGCGTGCCGGTCACATGGGCGGCACGCGACCAATCAGAAGCCGGGACGTCATTCGCAGGTCCTAAAGGCGCGCATTTTAAACACAGAAGCCTCCGGTTAGCAGCGTGATGTCCAGGGGCCGCCGGAGAGGTGAGCATATCAATATTTTTTATTTTAATTCTTTATTTTACACATCCCTATTGATCCGATACCGATACCCGATATCACAAAAGTATCGGATCTCGGTATCGGAATTCCGATACCGCAAGTATCGGCTGATACCCGATACTTGCGGTATCGGAATGCTCAACACTACTTCTTACCTACCAATTTAGTAACGCTCTTTATAACGTCTGATTTACATGGAGCCATCATAGAGAATCAAAAAGTTGAAAAATTTGTCGAAAGTGGTAATTTGTGACAATTTTGGCCCGACACCTTTTCAAAGAGTGCGCGAGTCTTAGTAAAGGTGGCCATTTCCTACAGGCGTGCAACAGAAAACTTGCATATATTGTAGCTAAAATCTATGGCTGGCATACATTTAATTTTATGGCACAAGGCCAGCCCAATAACCTGCCAAATATATTTAGAAGTGTGCACTTTTATATAAATTTGGTACTACTTCCCACGAGCTATAGTTTCAAGGCTAGTGCATAAAACATAAGTCTAAATAAATGTCCCCTTCCCAAAGATTTTTATTCTAGATCAGTTTTATCAAAGATCAGTTTTCTCAGAAACCTGGAAAAAATAGTCTCTAGCTAATATAGGCCTGTGCCTATAGGTGTCAAGGAATAAAAGGTAGTTTTGTCTAGTACAGTATGGAATCAATAGCTTTTTTTTATATTTTTTCAACTTAAATTGATCATACATTTTAAAACATTCAATATAATATCTCACCCATTGATCTTTAAAGATTCCAGTAATGGCTGCAGGACCAAGGGATCGAGCTGGGTTCATAGAACATCCAGTGAAGTAAATCTGCCAATAAATTTAAAACATTTAATTAGCTGCAATGTTTATATCTGGATTTTAAGTAAGTACATTTTTTATATATGTGATTGTGTTTGTGGAAAAATGCTGCAAAATAAGAATGCATTTAAAAATATGTGTTTTAGTTTTTTTACGCATTAAAATGGAAAGTGAATGAACGGCAGAGAAATCTAAATCAAGTAAATATTTGTTATGAGCGCCCTTTGTCTTCAAAACAACACCAGTTCTTCTAGGCACAAGCGCACACAGTCTGTGAAGGAACTAGGCAGAGAGATTGCTCCAAACATCTTGGAGAACTAACCACTGATCTCCTATGGATTTAGGCTTTCAAAAATCCTGTTGTTTCTTTATGTAATTCCAGACAGGTTTGAATATGTTGCTCTGTCGGGGTCATATTATCACTTTCACGACTACTTGTTCTTGTTTAGGCTAAAGAGAGTTATTAATGAATTTGGCTGTATATTTGGTGTCATTGTATTACTGCAGAATGAATTTGGAGCCAGTCAGATGCCTCCCTAATGGCATTGCTTGTTGGATAATTATCTGGTTGTATTTCTTGACATTAAGGACATCATTAATCTTGACCAAATCTCCAACTCCATTTGCTGACATGCTGCAACAAACTTACAAGGGACCTCCGAAATTCTTCACTGATGCTTGCAGACTCTCATTATTGTATCATGAACAAACCGCCTTCTGTTGCAGCCAAATTTTCACATTCTGACTCTTCAATCCAGACCATCTGCTGATATATTTCTGCACCTCAGCTACAATGTTTTCATGCATAGTTGAAGTTGAGTACGATAACTTGGCCAATTTGAAGGCATAGCTTTGTCACCACAATTATTCCATGAATACTACTACTATTGGCCAGACTGGTTTCGGCCACTTAAGAGCTGATGGTACTTTCAATTTTGTGGGGGAGTAAGCATGATGTATCTTTCATCTGCTGAACCAAGTTTCCTTGGCTGACCACTGTGTCTACAATTCACAACATTGTCCATTTCTTTTTACGTTTTCGAATGAGTTTGAACAGCCATGTTGAAACTCCAGTCAGCTTTAAAATCATTGCCTGGGAAAGACTTGCAGTATATGATGCAGTATAACTACCTTGTTTCTTGCTGTGCTCATTCTTGCCATGGTGTATAACCTGTGATATGAAACTGTCCTCCACAGCCTCACCACAAAGTTTTAAGCCTTCTAGACAGCTGTTTCTTTTTCAGTTAATAGCTTTGCCAACTTACATATAAAAATTATGGCTTTCATCACATGTTTGGTATAACTGATTACTCACACACATGTCTATAATCATTCAAAATCCCTGACTTTGTTCAAGCATACCTAGAGGAATAGATGTTTTGATGCTCTTTTGAAGGCTTCCACCATGCTTAACTAAATACTGATTTTATTTAAATTATCCACACTTTAGCTTTACAATTTATTTTAATTGCCTTTCATAAAATGCATTTTCAACATAATCTCCTTGCTTTTTAATATATTTTGTCAATCTGAGATCAAGCTTTCTTATTCCCTCATTAAAAATGTTTTAGACTGAGCTGTGAAAGTACTTAGGTTTTCACCTCTTCAACAGACATGACTTTTCATCATTGTTGGATTTTCGTGGGGTACTAAACATAATCCAATGGGTAGGATCAAGACTAGAGCGAGCATGCTTTCACACTTCAAAACATAGTTTTTAGAGAGTGTTGACAGTGGGGCAGAGGTTTGCGGATGTGCAATGTTATGCAACAAACTTTGGGTAGCAGTCCTCTTCTTTGGTTTCCAAATTTCTTCATACTGTGCACAAACTCTATGATAAATATCGTCAGCAGACACCTTGAGACCGCAGAAAACAAAACACTATATGCCACTCTTTGTAAATGCAGATCTCAAGTTGGGCAACCAACCATTGTTTCTCACATCGCAGTGACAGATTAACTTATGTCATTTAAGATGGAGGCCCGATGCTATCACATTGGGAGGGTGGCCATGTCACGATGGGGGCAGGCTTTGCAGCTTTGAGAATCTCCCTCCCATGTGCTCACTCACATTGTGCCTTTGCTGCTTTCCTTTCATGTTCATTGGCGTACTCTTTAGGAGGAGCCATGTTGGCAATGATATTTGCTTTTTAAAGGGGTTTTCCCATGAACGAAAGTTCATTTTAAAAATTGTCTGTGTCTCACCATTTACAGAACATACCACAGCTCATGGGCAGGGGAGGAAGCAAAAGACAATACTGACATTACAACAGGAGAGGTAAAATATTGTTTAAAAACAGTCAGTAAAATATTTTACCTGACAAAATGAATCCTCTGTGATCCCATGCTCTAATGTCAGTATTGTCTTTTTCTTCCTCCCCTGCCCAGAAGATGTGGTATGCTAAGTATACAGTCAGACACAGACAATTTTTAAAATGAGCTTTCGTTCATGGGAAAACCCCTTTAATGTGACCGGTTTCCTCTGCCTGTAGACACGTCATGCATCTGCCGCCAGGATCAGCCAAATGATTCACTGCACCTGTGCGGAATTCCTGCAGGCGCAGTAAATCAGACCGCCGCCGTCTTTGTGCAGACAGATAATGGCGGTCACATTAAAACTGTGCATGCGCTCCTCCTGTACAAAGATGGCAGTCAGTGGTTCATTCTTCTGATCCTGGTGGTGTGTTCGCGACAGTTTTCCGCTGGTGGTACCGTGCAAGAGGCTGTATACAGCATATACAGTGTGTGCGTGTGTGTGTGGTGTGTACGGCATATACAGTGTGTGTGGTGCGACGGTGTTCCACTGATGGTACCGCGCAAGAGGCTGGTACCACCAGCAGTTTACATATTGAGACACCCATCACTTGGTTGTCCCAATATGGCGGTCAGTGAACTTCCGCCGCTTGGAATTCTGGGTTCCGGACACATCTGGAAGGAACAGGATGTGAAGACATTACAAGGTAAGTATATATTAAAATGATCAAACTTGTACAGCAGTGACTGGAAAGACAGCAAATTCTTACAGAAAATGATAAAACCGAGTAAAACTATGGCAGATGCAGGTCCCACCGAGCAAAACATAATTACCCTGAGAAAGGATCTTCACCGCACTACATTTAATGAAGAAGTAGTCAGTGATCAGGGCCCCATTTTCAAGATAGATGCAGGTCCCACTGGTGGATCCCTTATCTCCCATACATTTATGGCATATTCTGTAGATTAATATACCCCTTTAATCACTTGAATATCTATTCACTGACAAGAAATTTGAGTTTCTATGAGATGAGAAAGAAAGGTTCCCTCCACCAAAACCCCCCAAAAAACAGCACCAAATCTTGTATATAGGTTGTTTCAGAAGTCATTCAAGTGATCACACACCATCTATCCTTCAGAGAGGTGCTGTTTCTTTTTGTTGTAGTGTCAAGAAAAAAATTAAACTACATAATTAATATAAGGGACAAGTGGAGACAGCCATAAATTCTCACATTCGTGAGAATCGGAGTTTGATCAGAGTGTGATCATAATGTGATAGGAGGATGAGAGAATCGTAACACAATGTGAGGAGAAGATGGATATCAAAAGTCTGCAATTGCTCAAATAGTAATAATGAAAACCAACATAAATTTTATTTCACATGAATTTCTTGATGTACAATAATGAAACCCAATAGAAAAAAATATAGGTCCCAATTCATCATTGTCTTTTTCCATTTCATGAGTAAAAGATTATATTGGCAGCTATTTTTTAATTTGCGTTCACATTGCATTTAGTTATACATTTGTGGATCCCATTAGGGCTAGCGTTCAAACCCCCCATAAAACGGGATTCGGATGTACGCGCCAATGGGACCCACGAAAGTGTAGCAAAACGCAATGTCAAAAACGCACCAAAATATCATTGTGGGAACGCAGCCTAATTATATTTTAGCACAATTGGTAACTAAGACCACGGTCCCACATTCAGTATTTGGTCAGTATCTTACCTCTGATTGTTCTGCTCCTGGTTTTGACTTACAAAAACTGAGGTCAAATACTGACCAAATACGAAACAACTTCACATGTCCTGACATGCAACATTTTAAAGAATCATGCATAGTTTAGCTCTAAAAAAAGCACCAAAAATGGCAAAAGGCAAAATTAAAGTATCTTTGATTTTGTGCAAAACTCATCAACCCAACTGAACCATTTTGAATAATTTGACACAAAAATGAGAACGAATTCGACAGGAAGAAAAAAAAAACTATGAATCATTGCCATAATATTTGAATGAACATGTTGAATTCCTCCTGGACATGTAGAAGAGCAGTGAAGAGCGTCTTAAAATTACCAAATACAGAGTAATAGAAAATTCCGGACATTCCTCACTGATAAACCCTGCACGTAATATTGAATACATACAGTATAGTGGGAATATTTGAGGTATTGTGGTATTTCTGTATAACTAATGCATAATTAGTGCATCTTTTCTTTGCCTTCCTTCACTTTCATTATCTCATTTTGATTCAAAATAGCACAAAAAAATAATAAAAGAAATTAAGAAATTGCTGTCTGCAAAGAATTAGCGAACCAATTATAAGAAAAATTAAAGAATTATTAACATAAAATGTTATCTATTCTGTATTTAAAAAGTTAAGAATTCTTTACTGAAAGTGGTTGTCTAGTGAATGCAACGTCCTATTAAAGAAGCCTCCCAAGAACTATTGCACTAAATCTGTGTACATGTGTATGAAGTGTAGGGTGTGATATTATACTCACCTACTCAGCTATCCAGGTCTGTTCTGCTCCTCTTCTCAGTGATGTCACCACTCTGCTGACTCTCAGGGTCTCACTCCGCTCTGTGTGACCCTGAAGTGACTTTTATAATGTAAGTCTATGGAGAGTGAGAACAAGGCTCCATAGACTTACATTGTAAAAGAGACTTACCAATCATGCATAGAGTGATCCGAATGGTCTGAAGAGCGGTGACGTCACTCAGAAGAGGAGCAGAATGGCGCTGGATACTGGAGAAGACGGCAGTAGGTGAGTATATTAATACACTAACACTACACTACATGCACGTATGCATAGATATGGTAAAAAGGAAAAAAACTTTATAAGAGAGCTTCTTAAAGGTTTCTAAATGTCATATACGAGGGTCCCCTACTCATAGCCCCCCATTATTAACCAGAGAGAACAAAAAAAGATATTACCCATTGCTTTTTTCTATTTTACATGCAGAAAGTGAATCTGCCTTTTTCCCATTTTTTTGCAGTGTTAATTTTGCCTATTTTATTTTCCGTATAAATACCGTATATCAAGGTCATTAAATAATTACTTAGATAAAACTTTCCCTTTTAGACAAATATTTCATTCCATATTGTTAATGCAGTCACAGTTATCTTACCCCCAGGAGATGTCCCAGAGTCACAGAGAGCCCAATGGACAGAGCGGGTGACCCTACATTGTCATTTCGTCTGCTGTCTGTGGATGCGAAGATGCAGAGGACCAGCTGGAATGTCAGTACCAGCTCCACAACCATGGCCAGACCCGAGGATCCCAGCGATACCTGCAAGGGGGAAATTGTTAGCATATATCTTGCAGGCTTGATTAATCCTGGCAGCCCCATTCTGCTATTAGAAGAATAAACTATAATTATAATTAATTGACTCTTCATATAATACACTGCAATTATCTTTCAGGGAATCATCTAGATAACTCTAATTAGACATTTCCCCTCATGCGCAAAATTAATCAGTGAGTAACACAAATGCTGTAAATCGCTCATATTCCTTCTGATGAATCGCTCATCAGTATTATGCGACAGTGAGCGTCCATTATATGTGAAGTATGTAATGTTTGCAGCGTTCACCACGTATCACATATGTACGATGCAGGGAAAATACAAAGCATATGGTGACAAGGAAAGAACGAGTCTCATTGCGGTTCCCGAGATCTCCAAACACACGAATGCAGGAGATTCAATGAGAATATTATACACTTCAAGGAGGGAAGTTGTGACGAGAGGACTCTTCACAATCATTTCGCCACGTGGCCATAATTTGTGCCAAACTCATCAAAGTATTTCACAAGGTTGCATAAATTTGGCACATTTTAAAACTCCACACTTCTGCCTTCAAATATTGCTCCACTTTTTACACCATTCCCTTGGGCGAGATTGCAATTTTTTTAACTTTTTTTTTTTTTAAAGTGTCAATTCATAAATTGGTCTAAAACCTTATTTGCATAACTAACCATGTCCAAAATGACAGATTCATTATAAAATTGCCAAAATTTGTGAATTGTATCTATCTATCTATCTATCTATCTATCTATCTATCTATCTATCTATCTATCTATCTATCTATCTATCTATCTCTTCATTATCTATCCATCATCTATTTATCTATCTATCTCCTCATTATCTATCATCTATTTATCTATCTATCTCTTCACTATCTATCTATCTCCTCATTATCTATCATCTATCTATCTATCTATCTATCTATCTCTTCACTATCTATCTATCTATCTATCTATCTATCTATCTATCTATCTCTTAATTATCTATCTATCTATCATCTATCTATCTATCTATCTATCTATCTATCTATCTATCTCTTCATTATCTATCATCTATTTATCTATCTATCTATTTATCTATCTATCTATCTATTATCTATCCATCTATATATCTCTAATCTATCTATCATCTATGTCTTCATTATATATTTATCCTTGCAATAATTTATATCTTCCAGATCATCAGCAGGACCACTTGCTATCAACATAGAATTTCCCATCCAAGTGATAATTATATATATTTTTGTTGAAAATCTATATACAATGTTAAGCAGGACGTCTTAGAGAGAACTATTTTCCAACAATATGATTTTAACTGAACTTTTAAAGAATTATGATTTTTTTACTTGAATAACTACTTTGCTACATTGGAAATAGAAAAAGATGTAATCATCAAAAAAAAAATCCTGTCCTGCTATTTCCCATATGGAAAACCTCTTGTGACCACTATCCCCACACTCAGACACTAGTGATACCTTTTGGTTAGATTTGATGGATTTTTTATATTTAGAAGGACACATTCATACAAAATCACAAATATTCAGTTAATACGTACCTGATTAATGGCCAGGTGCCCACGGATGTGACTTGGAGCCACTCCATATAGGATACCAGCTCCTGCAATTGCTCCAACAAGCTGGGCAACTATATAGAATACTGCACGCAGAATAGAGATGTGAGACCCCAAAAGGAACGCTATCGTGACGGCTGGATTTATATGGGCCCCGCTTACATGTCCAAATATTTGTACCAAGGTGCCAATGGCAAGGCCAAAAGCTATGGAAATTTGTAGTACACTGGGGAGAGCTGATGGCCAATTTAGGGCAGACCCCAATCCCAAAAATACAAATATTAAAGTGGCTACAAATTCTGAAAATACAGCCCGGACAAACGCTAAAGAGCAAATTTCATTCCTCATTGTGCTGTAAGTAGAAATCGGAGCAGGATCAGGATGTTTGTTCTTTGCCTTGGTCCCTGCTATTTACTCAGGAGGCATTACATTGGCATATATATATCAACAGGAAGAGTAGGGAACCATTCCAGAAAGGGCTGGACCCAAGAAACAAGACACATCTTTAAAAGTTTCCAGCTCGCAGGAATCCTGTCCTTCTGTAATGGCAAAATAGAAAGTTCTAATTTTCACAAATGTGCTGCAAACTGGCAACACCCATGTGGCACAATTTGTTAAGCGACATTCACATTGCTTCATTCACTGCCAAGTTTCTCCTGAGGAATACAATTATTAATAGAACTTGCTAAAGACAACAATGTGCAATTAACTAACATAGCAAACATTCGTCACTATGGCTTTCAAAATGGAGAAAGATCTTTTTTTTTTATTATACCTTATTCACATGATCTGCACGTGCCAGAGACTCTACTTGAGTCAGGGATTTCAGTATCCATCACTAACAACCACCAAACTCCAGATACTTTAACTATATACTACTGCAAAATGTATCTTTATTAGCTGACTACACTCTACTGGGAAAGCTGCTGATGGTTTGTAGTCAGGGGGGATGGGCAACCTTTACAATTTTTACATTTATGCTGCCGTCACTTCTATGGTGTCAAATAGAGCCATAACTCAAAGAAATAAGAAGTCCATATTCTAACTTTACCATGTATCCTATTGTGGCTGTACCATAAAAATACAAGATAAGAATAACTCTGTAAAGCAAGAGAAAAGAAGTAGATAATTGCAAATTGAGACTTCCAGAAAAAAGGAAGACAGAGTTGGAATGTAAAGATGGGTGGTATAGAGATTGGTTACATCCCGATCACTGACCTAAACCCGTAATTTAAGTGAATCTGTGAGAACGTTTTTACTACAACATCTCAGAGCAGCATAATGTAGGGAAAAGACCCTGATTCCAGCAATGTATCACTTAGTTTACTGGGTGCAGTGGTTCTGACATAATGAGAGTTTTTAGATGTAGCATGCAGCAGAGCTGAGAAAGCTGCCTCCGCCCACACCAGACTCTCTATTTACAATATCTATTGACCGTGAGCTGCTTATCGTAGGAGGGGTCAGAGTTGGCCTAGCAACTCGTGACAGCAATGATAATTACCTGATGATGATGAAACCTTAATTTTAAATTTAATAAGTGACACATTATTGAAATGTGTATTTCATACTCTATCTCCATCTGTTTTCAGATTAAATAGCAAAACCTGCTAACAGATTCCCTTTAATACTAATCCTTTTATAATTAGTTTTTATTTGTATGTCCGTTTTCTATGTTCCTGTGACACCCATGTGATATACATGTGTAAGGGAGTAACTCATGCAATAGTAATGTACAGTGAAGCTTTTGTGAATGAACGCTACTATCTGCTGACCAGAGAATGTAGGGATGGGAACTGTGACGACACAGCATGTAATCTTAATTATCCAAATGTCTATCTTCAGTAAGCCAGGAGGCATAGACTTTTGTCTTTATGATCATTCTTCTTGTGTTAAATTGATATCTGTAAGTTGATGAATGGTTGTTAATTACCTCTAATATCAGCTCCTGCAGTTCACTGTACTGTTATCTTTGAAAATCTGGGATCCAGCATCACTAAACAATGATGTTTGCTTATATGGTGATTACACATTATACCAGGCCATGCAGTTTATTGACTTATAAACATTGAGGCTATGTTCACACGGTGTGGTTTTTGCTGCGGATCCACAGCCGTTTTCCATGTGGTGTACAGTACAATGTAACCCTATGTAAAACAAAACCTGCTGTGCACATGATCCTGAATTTCCCTTAAAAAACCGCGCGGAAACGCTGCGGAAAAAAAGAAGTACCATGTCAATTCTTTCTGCAGATTCCGCAGCGGTTTTCAGCCTGCACCAATAGGAAAGTGCAGTTGAAAACCCGCAGAGGAATCCGCAGAAGAAAACGCATGAAAATCCGCAGTGAAAACCGCATTGATTTTGCACTGCGGATTTTCAAAAACAGCTGCGGAAAAATCCGCAGGGAAATCAGGAACGTGTGAACATACCCTGAAGGTTAAACTATAAATAATCAAATAAGGTGAGTTAATCTCATCAACCCTTCCCCTTGACCTGTGAATGATAGCTTCTAGATCAGCTATGAACTATAAACAGGGGATATGCCTTTGTAACAGGACATCCAATAGATCCAAAGAACCATAGACTCTTTACAAAACCACAGCCAGGAAAATTCTACAGGATAGCTGCCAGATCATGGCTCCATCATGAGGGACACCTCTGGTCTATTGACCTTGTACATCAATGGACTGTCAGCTTCCTAACCTTGTCGTTACCTTTTCTCTGTGCAAGCCACAGGTGGTGTTAGTCAGCCCTGGAAGCTCTGAAGTCATGGCTGCTCTAATCCTGGTGAGTCAGCGGAATGGTGAGACTGTAATTTTACACCATATTGGGTATTTTGCTGGGATTGTTCTATGTGGTGTTTGCCTGTTTTGTGGTTCAGTAAAGTACTGCCAAACTGTTTTGCCCTCACCCTGTGTTGTCTGAGTAGTATTATGCCAACTGTAAAAGAAGAGTGGGCGTCCAGTGGGATGAGCCCTGGTCCATGTGGTTTCAGGCTAGCGAACTAGAGCACCAGCTGACTCCCATGTCTCCACAGGAACTGAAAAAGAATGTAGGAACCAAAAGGAGAATTACTGATTGAATGGAAAGAAGGAAAAAGCTAGATGAATAGGAACACTTGATTTGCAGTGACACAGCAAGAAAATACAAAAGGCCCCATCGGTTAGGGCAGAAGTCAGTCATTGCCCAAACTTGCATTGAGCCACATATGAAGTGTCTTGTGAACTGGCTTATAGCTGAATCCTATAAAAGTGTGGCTAGAGACTTATGACTACCTTCAATATTGGACTTGTACAGTGGTCAGGTTCCTCTTCAAGGAACAGGGAATTTGAGTGATCCTGAATAAAGGGACATAAATTTGCTTGGGTGAGCAGCAGGCCAGGAGGCCTAATTAATGGGACAGAAATTAGCTCAGGTGAGTAGCAGGCAGGTGGGTCTAATTAAAGGGTGAACAATAGGCCAGTAGGCCTAAGTAAAGGGACAAAACTTCACTTGGGTGAGCAGAATGCCAGGAGGTTCTATTAAAGGGATGGAACTTCATCATGGTATGAAACAGGCAAGGTGACCTAATTAAAGGGATTGAAATTTGTTAGGGTAGGCAGCAGGCCAAGAGGCCTAACTAAAGGGTCAAAACTTTGCTTGGATGAGCAGCAGGCCAGGTGGTCTAATTAAAGGGACAATACTTCACTCTAGGAAGCAGCAGGCCAGGAGGCCTAATTAAAGTGATGGAACTCTTCGGTGAGCAGCAGGTCAGGTGTCCTAATTAAAGGGAAGGAAGTTCACTCGAATGAGCAGCAGGTCTAGAGGCCTGATCGAAGGGATGGAATTTCACTTTGGTGAGCAGCAGGCAAGGTGTCCTAATGAAAGGAAATTGACAGGACTTGAGCTGAGTTCTAGAGATAGGAGACAGCCAGACCAAGTTGGTGATAAACGGGACTGACTGCAGCCCAGGTCCTGATTGCATTTGCCCGGTGGGCCACGGTATGACACCTCTTGTGGGGCCACCAGCCCGTTATCCGGCTGGCGGCCCCTTTAATTTTTCAGGCACCCAGTTGTGTAGCATGACGGGGGGTGGAACACACTGCGTGCACATGTGGCTGGAGCCATGGCCGGATTCAGTAATGTGTACAAAGCGGTGAGATGGGGCAGCTCCTAGCACACAACTAAGAAGTGCACAGCATCCTCCTCTTCTGTGTTCAGATCTGCTACAATGTTGGATTAGTCAGGACCTGGAGGGGGAGGAGCAGCAGCTTCCAGAGCAGCAGCACAGGATAGCAGGACAAGGTGAGATAACTGCCCTGTGTGGCCATTGCCCAGCACACTCCAGGTAACCTCTCCAGTTACCCATCTCAACATTTGCTGTGCTAAGTAGCAGGGGGGGGATTTGACAAATTAAACATGGCAGGTTAGAGTATGTGTTTTCCTGGGTATGTGCGTTTTTCTATGAGTCTGTGTGTGTTTCCCTGGTTGTGTGTGTGTTTTCCTGGGTGCATGTGTGTTTTCCTGGGTGTGTATCTGTGTTTTCCTGAGTATGTGTTTGCCTATGTGTGTTTTCTTAAGTGTGCGCATGCATGTGTGCAAGTGTGCATGTGTGCGTGTGTTTTTCTTGTCTTTGAGCGTGCATGTGTGTGAGAGTGCCTGTGTTTTTCCTGTCTTTCAGTGCGCATGTGTGCAAGCGTGCATGTGTGTGAGCATGTGGATAGCCCATAATTTCACTTCCAAATATTTTAAATTTGTAATGTATGTATATCAGTCCCAGAGTACCCCGTATGGCGGATAGTGGTCGGCCTCGGCGTATCCGGCGTGGCTAATAGTGGTCAGCCCCGACGGAACCCACGTGGCAGAAAGTTGTCGGCCCCGGCGTATCCCACGTGGCGGATAGTCGTCGGCCCAGTCGCATCTCTTGTGATGTAAACTCCATAATTAAAGGGAACCTGTCAACAGAATTGTGCACAGTAAACTACAGTCATGGCCAGAAGTTTTGAGAATGACACCAAAATTATATTTTCACATGATCTGCTGCCCTCTGGTTTTTATTAGTGTTTGTCTGATGTTTATATCACATACAGAAATATAATTGCAATCATATTATGAGTACCAATAGGTTATATTGACAGTTAGAATGAGTTAATGCAGCAAGTCAATATTTGCAGTGTTGACCCTTCTTCTTCAAGACCTCTGCAATTCTCCCTGGCATGCTCTCAATCAACTTCTGGACCAAATCCTGACTGATAGCGGTCCATTCTTGCATAATCAATGCTTGCATTTTGCCAGAATTTGTTGGTTTTTGTTTGTCCACCCGTCTCTTGATGATTGACCACAAGTAGGGTTGAGCGAAACGGGTCGAACATTTTCAAAAGTCACCGACTTTTGACAAAGTCGGGTTTCATGAAACCCGATCCGACCCCTGTGCGGGGTCGGCCATGCGGTACGCGACTTTCGCGCCAAAGTCGCGTTTCAATTACGCGAAAAGCGCCATTTCTCAGCCAATGAAGGTAAACGCAGAGTGTGGGCAGCGTGATGACATAGGTCCTGGTCCCCACCATCTTAGAGAAGGGCATTGCAGTGATTGGCTTGCTGTCCGCGGCGTCACAGGGGCTATAAAGGGGCGTTCCCGCCGACCGCCATGTTACTGCTGCTGATCTGAGCCTAGGGAGAGGTTGCCGCCGCTTCGTCAGAAGCAGGGATAGCGTTAGGCAGGGTCCATTAACCACCAAACCGCTTGTGCTGTAGCGATTTCCACTGCCCAACACCACCTTCGGTGTGCAGGGACAGTGGAAGCTACATTTTTTTTTTTTCCCCTCAGCGCTGTAGCTCATTTGGCTGCCCTAGAAGGCTCCCTGATAGCTGCATTGCTGTGTGTACGCCGCTGTGCAAACCAACTGCTTTTTTCAAAGCACAAATCCTCTTGTTCCTTCCTTTCTGCACAGCTATCTTGTTTGTTTGGCCACACTTTTTATTTAATTTGTGCATCAGTCCACTCCTTATTGCTGCCTGCCATACCTGGCTGAGATTACTGCAGGGAGATAGTAATTGAAGGACAGTTCCTTTTTTTTTTTTTTGTGGGAGATTAAGATTGGCATTTCTGCTAGAGTGCCATCCCTGTCTGTGTCATCTCTCACTCAGTGGGCCATAGAAAGCCTATTTATTTTTTTGCTTGATTTGGGTTCTAAAATCTACCTGAAAAAATCACTACATCAATTAGTGGGAGAAAAATATTGGCCTCAGGGCTTGTGTGCCACTCCTTACTCCTGTGTGTGCCATCTCTCAGTGGGCCATAGAAAGCCTATTTATTTTTTTGCTTGATTTGGGTTCCAAAATCTACCTGAAAAAATCAATAAATCAATCAGTGGGAGATTAATATTCGCTTTGGGCTTGTGTGCCAGTCCTAAGCGTGCCATCTCTCTCTCTCAGATAGTGGGCCATAGAAAGCCTATTTATTATTTTTTTTATTGGGTTTATAAATTTTCCCTGGAAAAAAAAAAAAAAAGTGGGAGATTAATATTGGCCTCTGGGCTTGTGTGCCAGTCCTGAGCGTGCCATCTCTCTCACAAATAGTGGGCCATAGAAAGCCTATTTATTTTTTTGGTTGATTTGGGTTCCAAATTCTACCTGAAAAAATCAATAAATCAATCAGTGGGAGATTAATATTGGCCTTTGGGCTTGTGTGCCAGTCCTAAGCGTGCCATCTCTCTCTCTCAGATAGTGGGCCATAGAAAGCCTATTTATTATTTTTTTTATTGGGTTTATAAATGTTCCCTGGAAAAAAAAAAAAAAGTGGGAGATTAATATTGGCCTCTGGGCTTGTGTGCCAGTCCTGAGCGTGCCATATCTCTCACAAATAGTGGGCCATAGAAAGCCTATTTATTTTTTTGGTTGATTTGGGTTCTAAATTCTACCTGAAAAAATCAATAAATCAATCAGTGGGAGATAAATATTGGCCTCTGGGCTTGTGTGCCACTCCTGACTCCTGTGTGCGTCCTCTCTCACTCAGTGGGCCCTAGAAAGCCTATTTTTTGTTTTATTTGTTTTCTAAATTCTCCCTGAAAAAATCATTTTATTTTATTTGGTTTCTAAATTATTCCTGAAAAAAATCATTTTTTTTGTATTTTTTTTTTCTAAAGTCTCCCTGAAAAAAAAACAAAAAAACAAATCAGTGGGAGATTAATATTGCCCTTTCTGCTTGTGTGCCAGTCTTGACTCCTGGGTGTGCCATCTCTCTCTCTCCAATTGTGGGCCATAGAAAGCCTATTAATTTTTTTGCTTGATTTGGGTTCCAAAATCTACCTGAAAAAATCACTAAATCAATCAGTGGGAGATAAATATTGGCCTCTGGGCTTGTGTGCCACTCCTGACTCCTGTGTGCGTCCTCTCTCACTCAGTTTGCCCTAGAAAGCCTATTTTTTGTTTTATTTGTTTTCTAAATTCTCCCTGAAAAAATCATTTTATTTTATTTGGTTTCTAAATTATTCCTGAAAAAAATCATTTTTTTTGTATTTTTTTTTTCTAAAGTCTCCCTGAAAAAAAAAAAAAAACAAATCAGTGGGAGATTAATATTGCCCTTTCTGCTTGTGTGCCAGTCTTGACTCCTGGGTGTGCCATCTCTCTCTCTCCAATTGTGGGCCATAGAAAGCCTATTAATTTTTTTGCTTGATTTGGGTTCCAAAATCTACCTGAAAAAATCACTAAATCAATCAGTGGGAGATAAATATTGGCCTCTGGGCTTGTGTGCCACTCCTGACTCCTGTGGGCGTCCTCTCTCACTCAGTGGGCCCTACAAAGCCTATTTTTTTTTTATTTGTTTTCTAAATTCTCCCTGAAACAATCATTTTATTTTATTTTGTTTCTAAATTCTTCCTGAAAAATTCATTTTTTTGTATTTTTTTTTCTAAAGTCTCCCTGAAAAAAAAAAAAAAAAATCAAATCAGTGGGAGATTAATATTGCCCTTTCTGCTTGTGTGCCAGTCTTGACTCCTGGGTGTGCCATCTCTCTCTCTCCAATTGTGGGCCATAGAAAGCCTATTAATTTTTTTGCTTGATTTGGGTTCCAAAATCTACCTGAAAAAATCACTAAATCAATCAGTGGGAGATAAATATTGGCCTCTGGGCTTGTGTGCCACTCCTGACTCCTGTGTGCGTCCTCTCTCACTCACTGGGCCCTAGAAAGGCTATTTTATGTTTTATTTGTTTTCTAAATTCTCCCTGAAAAAATCATTTCATTTTATTTGGTTTATATATTCTTCCTTAAAAAATAATTTTTTTTTTTTTTTCTTCTAAAGTCTCCGTTTTAAAAAAAAAAACACAAATCAGTGGGAGATTAATATTTACATTTGCGCTTCAGTGACAGTCCTGCGTGTGTGGCATCTCTCTCATTTGTTGCCACCAACAACAGAGTGTGTAACATTGTGCCTGATTTTCGTTGTGGTCTCACCCACCTGTAAAGGGGTAGCTAAATCATACTGAAGTTATAGCTCACCGTGTAAGTTGTGTGACTGCAACAAATACCGTTAGTTTGGTAACGTTTTTAAAACAATGAGGAAGTCTGGTGGAAGAGGTCGTGGCCGGGGGCGTTCATTGTCAGCTGGTAATGAGGGTAGTGGTAGTGGTGGAGCATCAGGTGGTCGTGGGAAAAAAAATATTGCACCTAAGTCTGGAGCTGTGGAGCCAGGTTCGTCGTCTGGCTACACAAGGCCTCGAACGCTCCCTTTTCTGGGAGTAGGAAAACCGCTTTTAAAGCCGGAGCAGCAAGAGCAAGTTTTGGCTTATCTTGCTGACTCAGCCTCTAGCTCTTTTGCCTCCTCTCGTGAAACTGGTAAAAGTAAAAGCAGCGCGTCGTTAGTGGATGTTCACGGTCAGGGACAAGTCGCTTCCTTGTCCTCTTCAGCAAAAACAACAACAGAGAAGAATGCAGCAGGCGACACAACGGGTTACTCCATGGAGCTCTTTACACATACCGTCCCTGGCTTAGAAAGTGAAGCAGTTAACAGTCCATGCCCATTACAAGTTGAATCTGACATGGAGTGCACTGATGCACAGCCACAGCCAGACTACTATGCTGGTCCTTTGACTCAGACCACAACATTGCCCTCGCAGGGTGCTGATCAAGAATCAGACCCTGATGAGACTATGTTGCCCCATCACGAACGCTATACCACCGACCGACAAAGTGACACAGACGAAGTTGCACACGAGCTACAAGAAGAGGTAATAGATGACCCAGTTCTTGACCCCGATTGGCAGCCATTGGGGGAACAGGGTGCAGGCGGCAGCAGTTCTGAAGCGGAGGAGGAGGGGCCGCAGCAGGCATCAACATCGCAACAGGTTCCATCTGCCGGGCCCGTATCTTGCCCAAAACGCGTGGCAAAGTCAAAACCTGTTGGAGGACAGCGTGGCCATCCGGTTAAAGCTCAGTCTGCAATGCCTGAAAAGGTATCCGATGCTAGAAAGAGTGCAGTTTGGCATTTTTTTTAACAACACCCAATTGATCAGCGCAAAGTCATCTGTCAAAAATGTTCAACTACCTTAAGCAGAGGGCAGAATCTGAAAAGTCTCAATACAAGTTGCATGCATAGACATTTAACCACCATGCATTTGCAAGCTTGGACTAACTACCAAACGTCCCTTAAGGTTGTAGCACCCTCGGCCAATTAAGCTAGTCATCAACGCTACATCCCTTCCGGCAGTGTAGGGCCACCATTTTCTGCACCACCTGCAGTATCTGTGCAGGTTTCTTTGCCAGGCCAAAGAAGTCAGGGTCAGGGAATCACCAGTTTCGTAGTAGGAAACACTGCATCTAGGGCACCGGCGGCAACAATACCATCTCCCACCGTCTCTCAGTCTGCCATGTCCACCGGCACCCCCGCTAGTTCCACGATCTCCAGCTCTCCAGTCCAGCTCACCCTACATGAGACTATGGTTAGAAAAAGGAAGTACTTAGCCTCGCATCCGCGTACACAGGGTTTGAACGCCCACATAGCTAGACTAATCTCGTTAGAGATGATGCCCTACCGGTTAGTTGAAAGCGAAGCTTTCAAAGCCCTGATGGACTACGCTGTACCACGCTACGAGCTACCCAGTCGACACTTTTTTTCCAGAAAAGCCATCCCAGCCCTCCACCAGCATGTTAAAGAGCGCATCGTCCATGCACTCAGGCAATCTGTGAGCACAAAGGTGCACCTGACAACAGATGCATGGACCAGTAGGCATGGCCAGGGACGTTACGTGTCCATCACGGCACACTGGGTAAATGTGGTGGATGCAGGGTCCACAGGGGACAGCAAGTTTGGGACAGTTCTGCCTAGCCCACGGTCTAGGAAACAGTTGGCTGTAGCCATTCGCACCCCCTCCTCCTCCTCCTCGTCCTCCTGCAGAAGCGAGACCTCGTCCACAGACCGCAGTCGCACAACCACTCCATCCGCAGCTGCCACTGTTGCACACCAGGTCTCCCATTATGGGGCAGCTACTGGCAAACGTCAGCAGGCTGTATTGGCTATGAAGTGTTTGGGCGACAACAGACACACCGCTGAAGTTCTGTCCGAGTTCTTGCAGAAAGAAACGCAGTCGTGGCTGGGCACTGTAGATCTTGAGGCAGGCAAGGTAGTGAGTGATAACGGAAGGAATTTCATGGCTGCCATCTCCATTTCCCAACTGAAACACATTCCTTGCCTGGCTCACACCTTAAACCTGGTGGTGCAGTGCTTCCTGAAAAGTTATCCGGGGTTATCCGACCTGCTCCTCAAAGTGCGTGGACTTTGCTCACATATCCGCCGTTCGCCCGTACACTCCAGCCGTATGCAGACCTATCAGCGTTCTTTGAACCTTCCCCAGCATCGCCTAATCATAGACGTTGCAACAAGGTGGAACTCAACACTGCACATGCTTCAGAGACTGTGTGAACAGAGGCGGGCTGTTATGTTTTTGTGGGAGGATATACATACACGGGCAGGCAGTAGGATGGCAGACATGGAGTTGTCAGGTGTGCAGTGGTCGAAGATTCAAGACATGTGTCAAGTCCTTCAGTGTTTTGAGGAATGCACACCGCTGATTAGTGCAGACAACGCCATAATAAGCATGAGCATCCCCCTAATGCGTCTGCTGATGCAAAGTTTGACTCACATAAAGGATCAGGCGTCTGCAGCTGAGGAAGAGGAAAGCCTTGATGATTGTCAGCCATTGTCTGGCCAGGGCAGTGTACAGGACGAGGTAGCGGGCGAAGAGGAGGAGGAGGACGAGGAGGATGATGGGGATGATTATATTTTTAATGAGGAAGCTTTTCCGGGGCCAGTGGAAATTGTTGGCGCGGCAAGGCCGGGTTCTGGTTTTTGGAGGGACACAAGTGACGAGGATTTGCCTGAAACTGCCCCTCAACCAAGCACAACCACAGATTTGAGAACTGGAACTTTGGCCCACATGGCGGATTATGCCTTACGTATCCTCAAAAGGAACACACGCATAACAAAAATGATGAACAATGACGATTACTGGTTGGCCTGCCTCCTTGATCCTCGCTATAAAGGCAAATTGCAAAATATAATGCCACATGAGAACTTGGAACTAATATTAGCAACCAAACAATCAACTCTTGTTGACCGTTTGCTTCTGGCATTCCCTGCACACAGCGCCCGTGATCGTTCTAACACGAGCTGCAGGGGCCAGCAGACCAGAGGTGTTAGAGGGGCAGAAATCAGAAGTGTCGTTGGCCAGAGGGGTTTTCTGACCAGGTTGTGGAGTGATTTTGCTATGACCGCAGACAGGACAGGTACTGCAGCATCAATTCAAAGTGACAGGAGACAACATTTGTCCAGTATGGTTACTAACTATTTTTCATCCCTTATCGACATTCTCCCTCAACCGTCATTCCCATTTGATTACTGGGCATCAAAATTAGACACCTGGCCAGAATTGGCAGAATATGCATTGCAGGAGCTTGCTTGCCCGGCAGCTAGTGTCCTATCAGAAAGAGTATTCAGTGCTGCAGGTTCAATACTAACAGAAAAAAGGACTTGTCTGGCTACCCAAAATGTAGATGATCTAACCTTCATTAAAATGAACCACAACTGGATTTCGAAATCTTTTGCCCCACCTTGCCCGGCTGATACCTAGCTTTCCTATGTAAAGGTCTTGCCTGTGGACTATTCTGAACGACTTTTCCAATCTCGTAATTTGCAGCACCTGATTGTCCAGCATCCGACATGTTAACACCTCCCTAAATGGCCAAAGTCCCCACACGGGGCCGTGGTATCGCCACTTGGCGCCAGCACCCGTGAGAGTACTGTTTGTCTGAAGAGGTGGGTGTGCCCGCTTTTGGTCGACGGCACTGCCACTAGGTCCCTCATAGTACAATAAAGTGTCTGGCGGTGGTGGTGCGCACCCAACGTCAGACACACCGTTGTAATATGAGGGGCCCTGTGCCTGTACCGCCGGCCACAAGACAGTCCCCCCCCCCAGGTCAAACAGTGCTCTACCACTTGCAAAATTTTCTCTCACAGCTCCACCAATGTTTAGTCTATGCGCTGACATCCTTCAATGCCTGGCACTGTCAATACCATTGTATTGACATTTTTCTTATGTTAGGCCTTCGAAGCCTGTCTGCGGTCACTCCTTCCACTAGGCCTCCACTGACCTGTCTACTGCTGCCCGGGTTCCCCTGGAACCAATTTTAAATTGCCTACAGCCAGCCCAATTTATTATGTTAGGGCTTCGAAGCCTGTCTGCGGTCCCTCCTTCCACTAGGCCTCCACTGACCTGTCTACTGCTGCCCGGGTTCCCCTGGAACCAATTTTAAATTGCCTACAGCCAGCCCAATTTATTATGTTAGGGCTTCGAAGCCTGTCTGCGGTCCCTCCTTCCACTAGGCCTCCACTGACCTGTCTACTGCTGCCCGGGTTCCCCTGGAACCAATTTTAAATTGCCTACAGCCAGCCCAATTTATTATGTTAGGGCTTCGAAGCCTGTCTGCGGTCCCTCCTTCCACTAGGCCTCCACTGACCTGTCTACTGCTGCCCGGGTTCCCCTGGAACCAATTTTAAATTGCCTACAGCCAGCCCAATTTATTATGTTAGGGCTTCGAAGCCTGTCTGCGGTCCCTCCTTCCACTAGGCCTCCACTGACCTGTCTACTGCTGCCCGGGTTCCCCTGGAACCAATTTTAAATTGCCTACAGCCAGCCCAATTTATTATGTTAGGGCTTCGAAGCCTGTCTGCGGTCCCTCCTTCCACTAGGCCTCCACTGACCTGTCTACTGCTGCCCGGGTTCCCCTGGAACCAATTTTAAATTGCCTACAGCCAGCCCAATTTATTATGTTAGGGCTTCGAAGCCTGTCTGCGGTCCCTCCTTCCACTAGGCCTCCACTGACCTGTCTACTGCTGCCCGGGTTCCCCTGGAACCAATTTTAAATTGCCTACAGCCAGCCCAATTTATTATGTTAGGGCTTCGAAGCCTGTCTGCGGGCCCTCCTTCCACTAGGCCTCCACTGACCTGTCTACTGCCGCCCGTGTTCCCCTGGAACCAATTGTAAATTGCCTACAGCCAGGCCAATTTATTATGTTAGGGCTTCGAAGCCTGTCTGCGGTCCCTCCTTCCACTAGGCCTCCACTGACCTGTCTACTGCTGCCCGTGTACCCCTTGAACCAACATCAGAAAATATAAAAATAAGTATTTTGCTTATAAAAAAGAAAATACTGGAGAGATATCAAATGCAGACATTTTAACATTAAAAACAAACACATACAACAAAAATCTGGTACAGTACTAAAAATGGCCACCAGCTACAATAACTTTCTCCTGCAAGTAGTTAACTGAAAGTTTTTTTCAATTTAAAACACAGATATGGCATCCACCGAGTGTTGTCCTGTTGCGTCTTCTTTATATTATTGCCAAGAAGATGCAAAACAATGAAAATAATAAAATCATTATTTACCAAAAAAATAGAGTAAGTCAAAACCACATTGCAAATAAACATTCATTACAAATAAAGAAGCAGGGCGCGTCCGAGGGTGAGTATATACCTAATAAGAATATAATCACCCTCGGACGCGCCCTGCTTCTTTCCGACAGCCTTCCTTCCTAAGAATCAGCCCTTCCATGGTGTAGAGAGAGGGTGTGTTACACTCCAAGGTGTTCCCCAGGTTGCCTTTCCTGAGCTTCGATCTTCATGCTCTCGCTTAGTAGTTGTCGGAAAGTAGGCTGCATTAGGCCTACAAAATGGGTATGGGGTGGAGAGAGATGGTGTGTTACACTCCAAGGTGTTCTCCAGGTTTCCTCGCCATTGCTTCGATCTTCCGACTCTCGTTTAGTAGTTGTAGAAAACTACACTGCATTAGGCCTACAAAATGGGTATCGGGTGGAGAGAGATGGTGTGTTACACTCCAAGGTGTTCCCCAGGTTGCCTTGCCATTGCTTCGGTCTTCCGACTCTCGTTTAGTAGTTATAGAAAACTACACTGCATTAGGCCTACAAAATGGGTATCGGGTGGAGAGAGATGGTGTGTTACACTCCAAGGTGTTCCCCAGGTTGCCTTGCCATTGCTTCGGTCTTCCGACTCTCGTTTAGTAGTTGTAGAAAACTACACAGCATTAGGCCTACAAAATGGGTATGGGGTGGAGAGAGATGGTGTGTTACACTCCAAGGTGTTCTCCAGGTTTCCTCGCCATTGCTTCGATCTTCCGACTCTCGTTTAGTAGTTGTAGAAAACTACACTGCATTAGGCCTACAAAATGGGTATCGGGTGGAGAGAGATGGTGTGTTACACTCCAAGGTGTTCCCCAGGTTGCCTTGCCATTGCTTCGGTCTTCCGACTCTCGTTTAGTAGTTGTAGAAAACTACACTGCATTAGGCCTACAAAATGGGTATCGGGTGGAGAGAGATGGTGTCTTACACTCCAAGGTGTTCCCCAGGTTGCCTTGCCATTGCTTCGGTCTTCCGACTCTCGTTTAGTAGTTGTAGAAAACTACACAGCATTAGGCCTACAAAATGGGTATGGGGTGGAGAGAGATGGTGTGTTACACTCCAAGGTGTTCTCCAGGTTTCCTCGCCATTGCTTCGATCTTCCGACTCTCGTTTAGTAGTTGTAGAAAACTACACTGCATTAGGCCTACAAAATGGGTATCGGGTGGAGAGAGATGGTGTGTTACACTCCAAGGTGTTCCCCAGGTTGCCTTGCCATTGCTTCGGTCTTCCGACTCTCGTTTAGTAGTTGTAGAAAACTACACAGCATTAGGCCTACAAAATGGGTATGGGGTGGAGAGAGATGGTGTGTTACACTCCAAGGTGTTCTCCAGGTTTCCTCGCCATTGCTTCGATCTTCCGACTCTCGTTTAGTAGTTGTAGAAAACTACACTGCATTAGGCCTACAAAATGGGTATCGGGTGGAGAGAGATGGTGTGTTACACTCCAAGGTGTTCCCCAGGTTGCCTTGCCATTGCTTCGGTCTTCCGACTCTCGTTTAGTAGTTGTAGAAAACTACACTGCATTAGGCCTACAAAATGGGTATCGGGTGGAGAGAGATGGTGTGTTACACTCCAAGGTGTTCCCCAGGTTGCCTTGCCATTGCTTCGGTCTTCCGACTCTCGTTTAGTAGTTGTAGAAAACTACACAGCATTAGGCCTACAAAATGGGTATGGGGTGGAGAGAGATGGTGTGTTACACTCCCAGGTGTTCTCCAGGTTTCCTCGCCATTGCTTCGATCTTCCGACTCTCGTTTAGTGGTTGTAGAAAACTACACAGCATTAGGCCTACAAAATGGGTATGGGGTGGAGAGAGATGGTGTGTTACACTCCAAGGTGTTCTCCAGGTTTCCTCGCCATTGCTTCGGTCTTCCGACTCTCGTTTAGTAGTTGTAGAAAACTACACTGCATTAGGCCTACAAAATGGGTATCAGGTGGAGAGAGATGGTGTGTTACACTCCAAGGTGTTCTCCAGGTTTCCTCGCCATTGCTTCGATCTTCCGACTCTTGTTTAGTAGTTGTAGAAAACTACACTGCATTAGGCCTACAAAATGGGTATCGGGTGGAGAGAGATGGTGTGTTACACTCCAAGGTGTTCCCCAGGTTGCCTTGCCATTGCTTCGGTCTTCCGACTCTCGTTTAGTAGTTGTAGAAAACTACACTGCATTAGGCCTACAAAATGGGTATCGGGTGGAGAGAGATGGTGTGTTACACTCCAAGGTGTTCCCCAGGTTGCCTTGCCATTGCTTCGGTCTTCCGACTCTCGTTTAGTAGTTGTAGAAAACTACACAGCATTAGGCCTACAAAATGGGTATGGGGTGGAGAGAGATGGTGTGTTACACTCCAAGGTGTTCTCCAGGTTTCCTCGCCATTGCTTCGATCTTCCGACTCTCGTTTAGTAGTTGTAGAAAACTACACTGCATTAGGCCTACAAAATGGGTATCGGGTGGAGAGAGATGGTGTGTTACACTCCAAGGTGTTCCCCAGGTTCCCTTGCCATTGCTTCGGTCTTCCGACTCTCGTTTAGTAGTTGTAGAAAACTACACTGCATTAGGCCTACAAAATGGGTATCAGGTGGAGAGAGATGGTGTGTTACACTCCAAGGTGTTCCCCAGGTTGCCTTGCCATTGCTTTGGTCTTCCGACTCTCGTTTAGTAGTTGTAGAAAACTACACAGCATTAGGCCTACAAAATGGGTATGGGGTGGAGAGAGATGGTGTGCTACACTCCAAGGTGTTCTCCAGGTTTCCTCGCCATTGCTTCGATCTTCCGACTCTCGTTTAGTAGTTGTAGAAAACTGCACTGCATTAGGCCTACAAAATGGGTATCGGGTGGAGAGAGATGGTGTGTTACACTCCAAGGTGTTCCCCAGGTTGCCTTGCCATTGCTTCGGTCTTCCGACTCTCGTTTAGTAGTTGTAGAAAACTACACTGCATTAGGCCTACAAAATGGGTATCGGGTGGAGAGAGATGGTGTGTTACACTCCAAGGTGTTCCCCAGGTTGCCTTGCCATTGCTTTGGTCTTCCGACTCTCGTTTAGTAGTTGTAGAAAACTACACAGCATTAGGCCTACAAAATGGGTATGGGGTGGAGAGAGATGGTGTGTTACACTCCAAGGTGTTCTCCAGGTTTCCTCGCCATTGCTTCGATCTTCCGACTCTCATTTAGTAGTTGTAAAAAACTACACTGCATTAGGCCTACAAAATGGGTATCGGGTGGAGAGAGATGGTGTGTTACACTCCAAGGTGTTCCCCAGGTTGCCTTGCCATTGCTTCGGTCTTCCGACTCTCGTTTAGTAGTTGTAGAAAACAACACTGCATTAGGCCTACAAAATGGGTATCGGGTGGAGAGAAATGGTGTGTCACACTCCAAGGTGTTCCCCAGGTTGCCTTGCCATTGCTTCGGTCTTCCGACTCTCGTTTAGTAGTTGTAGAACACTACACAGCATTAGGCCTACAAAATGGGTATGGGGTGGAGAGAGATGGT
Organism: Ranitomeya imitator; assembly: GCF_032444005.1. Classification (NCBI taxonomy): domain Eukaryota; kingdom Metazoa; phylum Chordata; class Amphibia; order Anura; family Dendrobatidae; genus Ranitomeya; species Ranitomeya imitator. The sequence continues at coordinate 733,045,093 of NC_091284.1, read as the reverse complement.
GTGTTACACTCCAAGGTGTTCTCCAGGTTTCCTCGCCATTGCTTCGATCTTCTGACTCTCGTTTAGTAGTTGTAGAAAACTACACTGCATTAGGCCTACAAAATGGGTATCGGGTGGAGAGAGATGGTGTGTTACACTCCAAGGTGTTCCCCAGGTTGCCTTGCCATTGCTTCGGTCTTCCGACTCTCGTTTAGTAGTTGTAGAAAACTACACTGCATTAGGCCTACAAAATGGGTATCGGGTGGAGAGAGATGGTGTGTTACACTCCAAGGTGTTCCCCAGGTTGCCTTGCCATTGCTTCGGTCTTCCGACTCTCGTTTAGTAGTTGTAGAAAACTACACATCATTAGGCCTACAAAATGGGTATGGGGTGGAGAGAGATGGTGTGTTACACTCCAAGGTGTTCTCCAGGTTTCCTCGCCATTGCTTCGATCTTCCGACTCTCGTTTAGTAGTTGTAGAAAACTACACTGCATTAGGCCTACAAAATGGGTATCGGGTGGAGAGAGATGGTGTGTTACACTTCAAGGTGTTCCCCAGGTTGCCTTGCCATTGCTTCGGTCTTCCGACTCTCGTTTAGTAGTTGTAGAAAACTACACTGCATTAGGCCTACAAAATGGGTATCGGGTGGAGAGAGATGGTGTGTTACACTCCAAGGTGTTCCCCAGGTTGCCTTGCCATTGCTTCGGTCTTCCGACTCTCGTTTAGTAGTTGTAGAAAACTACACAGCATTAGGCCTACAAAATGGGTATGGGGTGGAGAGAGATGGTGTGTTACACTCCAAGGTGTTCTCCAGGTTTCCTCGCCATTGCTTCGATCTTCCGACTCTCGTTTAGTGGTTGTAGAAAACTACACTGCATTAGGCCTACAAAATGGGTATCGGGTGGAGAGAGATGGTGTGTTACACTCCAAGGTGTTCCCCAGGTTGCCTTGCCATTGCTTCGGTCTTCCGACTCTCGTTTAGTAGTTGTAGAAAACTACACTGCATTAGGCCTACAAAATGGGTATCGGGTGGAGAGAGATGGTGTGTTACACTCCAAGGTGTTCCCCAGGTTGCCTTGCCATTGCTTCGGTCTTCCGACTCTCGTTTAGTAGTTGCAGAAAACTACACAGCATTAGGCCTACAAAATGGGTATGGGGTGGAGAGAGATGGTGTGCTACACTCCAAGGTGTTCTCCAGGTTTCCTCGCCATTGCTTCGATCTTCCGACTCTCATTTAGTAGTTGCAGAAAACTACACAGCATTAGGCCTACAAAATGGGTATCGGGTGGAGAGAGATGGTGTGTTACACTCCAAGGTGTTCCCCAGGTTGCCTTGCCATTGCTTCGGTCTTCCGACTCTCGTTTAGTAGTTGTAGAAAACTACACTGCATTAGGCCTACAAAATGGGTATCGGGTGGAGAGAGATGGTGTGTTAGACTCCAAGGTGTTCCCCAGGTTGCCTTGCCATTGCTTCGGTCTTCCGACTCTCGTTTAGTAGTTGTAGAAAACTACACAGCATTAGGCCTACAAAATGGGTATGGGGTGGAGAGAGATGGTGTGTTACACTCCAAGGTGTTCTCCAGGTTTCCTCGCCATTGCTTCGATCTTCCGACTCTCGTTTAGTAGTTGTAGAAAACTACACTGCATTAGGCCTACAAAATGGGTATCGGGTGGAGAGAGATGGTGTGTTACACTCCAAGGTGTTCCCCAGGTTGCCTTGCCATTGCTTCGGTCTTCCGACTTTCGTTTAGTAGTTGTAGAAAACTACACTGCATTAGGCCTACAAAATGGGTATCGGGTGGAGAGAGATGGTGTGTTACACTCCAAGGTGTTCCCCAGGTTGCCTTGCCATTGCTTCGGTCTTCCGACTCTCGTTTAGTAGTTGTAGAAAACTACACAGCATTAGGCCTACAAAATGGGTATGGGGTGGAGAGAGATGGTGTGTTCCACTCCAAGGTGTTCTCCAGGTTGCCTTTCCTTAGCTTCTATCTTCAGGCTCTCGTTAAATTGTGGTTAAATGGAACAACTGCATTTGGCGTACTAGTTGGTTTGGGGCCTACTAACAGTGTCTGCCGCTCCTTGCTGTTCTCCTGGTTTCCTGTCCTGAAATTCCGTTTTCAGGCGCTCGTTAAGTAGTTGTTAATGTTAGACTGCATTTGGCCTACTAGTTGGGTTGGGGCCTACTATCGGTGTCTGCCACTCCTTGCTGTTCTCCTCCACTGAACAAAGCTGTGCCGCCTGTTTACTACGGTTGCCAATTTTGAACTGCATTTCGACTACTTACTGATTTGGGCCTACTCTCTGTGTCAGCCTCTCATTCCAGTTGTCCTCCACTGCAATGCCCCCTGGTTATTCCTGTGTTACCAATTTTGAACTGCATTTAGCCCACTTTATTATTTGGGCCTATATCTGTGTTTCCTCCTCATCCTGCCCATTGCCCAGCCAGTGATAGATGAGTCTGCTGGTACATTGACCCATAACGCAACATTCCCCGTGCACGCTACACAACAACATTGTGACCCTGCTGAAAGTCAGGTTGCTCTTCCCGCATACCATACCACCTTACACGGGGACAAAGAGGAAGGTGCAGATGAAAGTGCAGGTTCCTTCATCAGGTGGGGGGAGGAATACTAGTTGGCGACGTCACTGGCACAGGGCCTCTCATAGTACGCAAAAGTGTTGCTGCCGGTGGGAGGCGCCCCCGCCGTGCAAACACACCGCTGTACTTTGAGGGGCCCTGTGCCAGTGCCAATGCCAACGAGTGGGCCCCCCCCTGCTTGCTCAGGTTCACAGCACTTGCAAAGTTGAAATACTTACCTCTCCCTGCTCCACTGCCGTGACGTGGTCCAGATTTCCTAGGCCCACTAATTACTTGAACCAGCCCTACCCACCACAACTTTAGCCAAATGACCCCCAATTTCAAATGCCTTCCAATTATTATAAGGTAAATTACGCTTGACAAGCTTCATTAAGAAGAATGGATGGTTTTGACATTAAAATGGGCACTCTAGGTGTTTTCCTGGCCCCCACTCACTGCCGACTATGCTGCCCCATTGACTTGCATTGGGTTTCGTGTTTCGGTCGATCCCGACTTTACGTCATAATCGGCCGATTTCACTCGACCCGACTTTTGAGATAGTCGGGTTTCGCGAAACCCGGCTCGACTCTAAAAAGGTCAAGGTCGCTCAACTCTAACCACAAGTTCTCAATGGGATTAAGATCTGGGGAGTTTCCAGGCCATGGACCCAAAATCTCTATGTTTTGTTCCATGAGCCATTTAGTTATCACCTTTGCTTTATGGCAATGTGCTCCATCATGCTGGAAAAGGCATTGTTGGGCGCCAAACTGCTCTTGGACGGTTGGGAGAAGTTGCTCTTGGAGGACATTCTGGTACCATTCTTTATTCATGGCTGTGTTTTTAGGCAAGACTGTGAGTGAGCCAATTCCCTTGGCTGAGAAGCAACCCCTCACATGAATGGTTTCAGGATTCTTTACAGTTGGCATGAGACAAGACTGGTGGTATCGCTCACCTCTTCTTCTCCGAATAAGCTGTTTTCCAGATGTCCCAAACAATCCAAAAGGGGATTCATCAGAGAAAATGACTTTGCCCCAGTCCTCAGCAGTCCACTCCCTGTACCTTTTGCAGAATATCAGTCAGTCCCTGATGTTTTTTCTGGAGAGAAGTGGCTTCTTTGCTGCCCTCCTTGAAACCAGGCCTTGCTCACAGAGTCTCCGCCTCACAGCACGTGCAGAAGCACTCCCACCAGCCTGCTGCCATTCCTGAGCAAGCTCGGCACTGCTGGTAGTCCGATCCCGCAGCTGAAACAGTTCTAAGATACGGTCCTGGCGCTTGCTGGTCTTTCTTGGGCGCCCTGGAGCCTTTTTGACAACAATGGAAGCTCTCTCCTTGAAGTTCTTGATGATGCGATAGATTGTTGACTGAGGTGCAATCTTTGTAGCTGCGATACTCTTCCCTGTTAGGCCATTTTTGTGCAGTGCAATGATGGCTGCACGTGTTTCTTTACAGATAACCATGGTTAACTGAAGAGAAACAATGATACCAAGCACCAGCCTCCTTTTAAAGTGTCCAGTGATGTCATTCTTACCTAATCATGACTGATTGATCGACAGCCCTGTCCTCATCAACACCCACACCTGTGTTAATGGATCAATCACTAAAACGATGTTAGCTGCTCCTTTTAAGGCAGGACTGCAATGATGTTGAAATGTGTTTTGGGGGTTAAAGTTCATTTTCTGGGCAAATATTGACTTTGCAAGTACAGTAATTGCTGTTAAGCTGATCACTCTGACATTCAGGAGTATATGCAAATTGCCATTAGAAAAAATGAAGCAGTAGACTTTGGAAAAATTAATATTTGTCTCATTCTCAAAACTTTTGGCCATGACTGTACACACAGTGTCGTCAGGTTGGCGCCGTTATACTGATTAAAATGATACCTGGTGATGAAATCAGACTTGTGGTTGTTGTTTAATCATTATTTTCAGTTTTGAGAAAATGATATGCTCGTGCCTATAAACCATAAATCAAACACCTTTTAACCCCTTCATCCCGATGCCTGTTTTCAACTTCCTGACCAGGCCATTTTTTTCAATTCTGACCACTGTCACTTTATGAGGTCATAACTCTGAAACACTTCAACGGATTCTGGTGATTCTGAGAACGTTTTCTCGAGACATATTGTACTTTATGATGGTGGTAAAATTTCTTCAATAGGACTTACGTTTATTTGTGAAAAAAATGGAAATTTGGCAAAAATTTTGCAAATTTTGCAATTTTTAAATTTTAGTTTTTATACCCTTAAATTAGATAGTCATATCATACAAAATAGTTAATAAATAACATTACCCACATGTCTGCTTTACATTAGCACAATTTTGGAAACAATTTTTTTGTTAGGAAGTTATAAGGGTTAAAAGTTGACCAGCGATTTCTCATTTTTACAACAAAATTTGCAAAACCATTTTTTTAGGGACCACCTCACACTTGAAGTGACTTTGAGGTGCCTATATGACAGAAAATGCCCAAAAGTGACAGCATTCTAAAAACTGCTCCCCTCAAGGTACTCAAAACCACATTAAAGAAGTTTATCAACCCTTTAGGTGCTTCACAGGAATTTTTGGAATGTTTTAAAAAAAATTGAACATTTAACTTTTTTTTCACAAAATTTTTACTTCAGATCCAATTTGTTTTATGTTACCAAAGGTAACAGGAGAAATTGGACCACAAAAGTAATTGAACAATTTGTTCTGAGTACGCCGATACCTTATACGTGGGGGTAAACCACTGTTTGGGCATATGGCAGAGCTCGGAAGGGAAGGAGCTCCGTTTGACTTTTCAATGCAAAATTGGCTGGAATTGAGATCGGGCACCATGTCGCGTTTGGAGAGCCCCTGATGTGCCTAAACGGTGGAAACCCCCACAAGTGACACCATTTTGGAAAGTAGACCCCCTAAGGAACTAATCTAGATGTGCAGTGAGCACTTTGAGCAACAAAGTGTTTCACACAAGTTTATAATGTAGAGACGTAAAAAGAAAAATCATATTTTTTTCACAAAAATTATATTTTCGTCCAAAAATTTTTTATTGTCCCAAGGGTAGTAGGAGAAATTGGACGCCAAAAGTTGTTGCGTAATTTGTTCTGAGTATGCTGATAGTCCATATGTGGTGGTAAACCACTGTTTGGGCACATGGCAGAGCTCGGAAAGGAAGGAGTGTCGTTTGACTTTTCAATGCAAAATTGGCTGGAATTGAGATAGGACGCCATGTCGCGTTTTGAGAGTCCCTGATATGTCTAAACAGTGGAAACCCCCCACAAGTGACTCAATTTTGGAAAGTAGACCCTCTAAGGAACTTATCTAGATGTGTGGTTAGCACTTTGAACCCCCGATTGATTCACTAAAGTTTAGAATGTAGAGCCGTGAAAATTAAAAAATCCTTTTTTTTCACAAAATGATCTTTTAGCTCACAATTTTTTACTTTCCAAAGGGTAACAGGAGAAACTGGACCTCAAAAGTTGTCCAGTTTGTCCTGAGTACACTGATACTCAATATGTGGGGGGACCACCATTTGGGTGCATGGCAGAGCTCGGAAGGGAAGGAGTGCTGTTTTGGAATGCAGACTTTGATGGAATGATCACGTTGCTTTTGCAGAGCCCCTGATGTACCTAAACAGTAGAAACCCCCACAAGTGACCCCTTATTGGAAACTAGACCCCCCAAGGAACTTATCTAGATGTGTTGTGAGAACTTTGAACTCCCAAGTGTTTTGCTAAAGTTTATAATGCAGAGCTGTGAAAATTAAAAATATTTTTTTTCCACGAAAATATTTTAGCCCCCAAATTTTTATTTTCACAAGGGTAACAGGAGAAATTTGACTGCCAAATTTGTTGTTCAATTTGCCCTGAGTATGCTGATACCCCACGTGTGGGGGGGAACCACTATTTGGGCACATGACAGAACTCGGAATAAAAGGAGCACCTTTTTACTTTTTCAATGCAGAATTGGCTGGAAATGAGATCGGACACCATGTTGCATTTGGAGAGCCCCTGATGTGCCTGAACAGTGGAAACCCACCAATTCTAACTCCAACCCTAACCCCAATGCACCCCTAAACCTAATCCCAACCATAACCCTAACCACACCCCTAACCCTAATCCCAACCCTAACCATAACCCTGACCACACCCCTAACCCCAACACACCCCTAACCCTAATACCAGCCCTAATCTCAACCCTAACCATAACCCAAACCACACCCCTAACCCTGACACACCCCTAACCCTAATCCCAACCCTAACCCCAACATAATTCAAATTCTAACTTTAGCCCCAACCCTAACCCTAACTTTAGCCTCAATCCTAACCCTGGGTTAGGGATGGGATTAGGGTTGGGATTAGGGTTATGGGTGTGTCAGGGTTAGGGGTGTGGTTGGGGTTATTGTTAGGGTTAGGAATGTGTTGGGGTTAGGGGTGTGTTGGGGTTAGGGTTGTGGTTAGCCTTGCGATTAGAGTTATGGGTGTGCATGGTGTCCGATCTCAATTCCAGCCAATTCTGCATTGAAAAAGTAAAATGGTGCTTCTTCTCTCCCGAGACCTGCCGTGCGCCCAAACAGTGGTTTACCCCCAATATAGGGTATCAACCTACTTAGGACAAATTGGAAAAAAACTTTTGTGGTCCAATTTCTCCTGTTACCCTTGGGAAAATAAAAATTTTGGGGCTAAAAAAATAATTTTTGTGGGAAAGAAATATTTTCACGGCTCTACGTTATAAACTTTAGTGAAACATAAAACATGTAGTTTCCATAATGGGGTCACATGTTTTTTTTTACTGTTTAGGCACACCAGGGGCTCTGCAAACGGAACAAGACGCTCGCAGACCATTCCATCAGTGCCCAAACAGTAGTTTTCTCCCACATATGGGGTATGAGCAAACTCAGGACAAATTGGACAACTTTTGGGGTAAAAGTCGTCTGTTACCCTTGGAAAAATACAAAATTGGGGGCTAAAAAATAATTTTTGTGGAAAAAAGGATTTTTTTTATTTTCACGGCTGTGCGTTATAAACTTTTGCAAAACACTTGGGGATTCAACGTTCTCACAACTCATCTAGATAAGTTCCTTGGGGGACTAGTTTCCAATATAGGGTCAATTGTGAGGGGTTTCTACTGTTTAGGTACATCAGGGGCTCTGCCAACGCAATGTGACGCCCCTAGACCATTCCATCAAAGTCTGCATTCCAAAACGGCGCTCCTTCCCTTCCAAGCTCTGCCATACGCCCAACGGTGGTTCCCCCCCACATATGGGGTATCAGCATACTCAGGACAAATTGCACAACAACTCTTGGGGTCTAATTTCTCCTGTTACCCTTGGGAAAATAAAAAAATGGGGGCAAAAATATCATTTTTATGAAAAAATATGATTTTTTTATTTTTACAGCTCTACATTATAATCTTCTGTGTAGCACTTGGGGGTTTAAAGTGCTCACCACACATCTAGATACATTCCTTAGGGGGTCTACTTTCCAAAGTGGTGTCACTTGTGGGGGTTTCCACTGTTTAGGCACATCAGGGGCTCTGCAAACGCGACATGGCGTCCTATCTCAATTCCAGCCAATTTTGCATTGAAAAGTCAAACGACACTCCTTCCCTTCCGACCTCTGCCGTGCGCCCAAACAGTAGTTTACCTGCACAAATGGGGTATCAGCGTACTCTGGACAAATTGTACAACAACTTTTGGGGCCCAATTTCTCTTGTCACCCTTGGTAAAATAAATTGGATCTGAAGTAAATTTTTGTGAAAAAAAAAATAAATGTTCATTTTTTTAAAAACATTCCAAAAATTCCTGTGAGGCACCTGAAGGGTTACTAAACTTCTTGAATGTGGTTTTGAACACTTTGAGGGGTGCAGTTTTCAGAATTCTGTCACTTTTGGGTATTTTCTATCATATAGACCCCTCAAAGTGACTTTAAATGTGATGCGGTCCATAAAAAAGTCAAAGAAATTTTACCACTAACATGAAGTATAATATGTCACGAGAAAGCATTGTCAGAATCACCGTGATCCATGCAAGCGTTCCAGAGTTATTACCTCATAAAAGGACAGTGGTCAGAATTGTAAAAAATTGGCCCTGTCATTAACATGCAAACAACCCTTGGGGGTTAAGGGGTTAAATGTTATCCTGAAATTCATTAAAAAAATTCTTTATAGAGAAAAAAAACCTTTATATACACCGATAGCTGCTGCTGCGCAGGCTGTAGTTGTGGTTTACAAATTCTGATGTAAAATACTGAACGTGTGAACGGGACTTATTCTGCATATATACACTGTACAGTACCACTTCTCCTGTCATGTTGTCCGAGAGGCTGAATTCCACATCTGGATTGTCATTATTGGTTTATTTTGTATATTCCTATGGCCAAGCAAAAAGAAATCTTGGAAAATCTGTTTAAATGGGTTACCCCAAGTAACTCCCTCTCCTGGGTAAATGGGATAACTTGCCAATCTCTGGGACCTCCATAATCTCGAGAACTGGAGCTCTGAAGGGTAGGATTGAGCAAAACGGATCGGTCATTTTCATAAATCGGTGACTTTTAGGCAAAGTCGGGTTTCATGAAACCCGAACCGATCCTACAGTGGGATCGGCCATGCGGTACACGATTAGAGCGCCAAAGTCGCGTTTCATATGACGCTGTCACCGCCGTTTTTCATCCAATGAAGGTGGACGCAGAGTGTGGGCAGCGTGATGACATAGGTCTCGGTCCCCACCATCTTTGAGAAGGGCATGGCAGTGATTGGCTTGCTGTCTGTGGCATCACAGGGGGTATAAAGGTGCGTGCACGCTGACCGCCATCTTACTTCTGCCGATCTGAGCATAGGGAGAGGTGTTGCTGCAGTTAGTCAGAAGCAGGGACAGAGATAGGGAGGAAATATAAACCCCCAAACCGCTTGTGCTGGAGCGATTTTCACTGTCCCACACCACCTTTTTGTGCAGGGACAGTGGAGGTCGTATTTTAGTGCAGCAGCTGCATAGCTGTGTGCACGGTGCTGTGCAAACCAACTGCTTTTTTTAAAGCAAAATTCCTGTTGCTCCTTTCTGCACAGTTACCTATCTTGTTTATTTGTCCACATTTTTTGTGTTAATCAGTCCTTTTTATTGCTGCCATACTTGTCCTGAGCTCATTGTAGGGAGCTTGTTATTTTTTTTATTTATTTATTTTTTTAAAATAATAATTCCAGCCTCTTTCTGGCACGTTCATAGTGTTGTGTTATACCACTGGGCCAGAGTTGTGGTTCTGTGTCTCCCCCCCCCAAAAAAAAAGGGAGATTAAAATTCGCACACAGTGTATATTCAGCTGTACTGCTAGTGTGTCGTATATATCAGGCAGCCACTTTCTGGCACGTTCATAGTTTACTGTTATACCACTGGGCCAGAGTTGTGGTTCAGTGTCTCCCCCCAAAAAAAAGGGAGATTAAAATTCGCACACAGTGTATATTCAGCTGTACTGCTAGTGTGTCGTATATATCAGGCAGCCACTTTCTGGCACGTTCATAGTTTACTGTTATACCACTGGGCCAGAGTTGTGGTTCTGTGTCTCCCCCCAAAAAAAAGGGAGATTAAAATTCGCACACAGTGTATATTCTGCTGTACTGCTAATGTGTCGTATATCAGGCAGCCACTTTCTGCCACGTTCATAGTGTTGTGTTATCCCACAGGGCCAGAGTTAGGGTTCAGTGTCTCCTCCCCAAAAATGGAGATCCAAATTCTCACACAGTGTATATTCAGCTGTACTGCTAGTGCGTCGTATATCAGGCAGCCACTTTCTGCCACGTTCATAGTGTTGTGTTATCCCACAGGGCCAGAGTTAGGGTTCAGTGTCTCCCCCCCAAAAATGGAGATTCAAATTCTCACACAGTGTATATTCAGCTGTACTGCTAGTGCGTCGTATATCAGGCAGACACTTTCTTCCGCGTTCATAGTGTTGTGTTATACCACAGGGCCAGAGTTGGGGTTCTGTGTCTCCCCCCAAAAGCAAGTCATCTTTCAGGCAAGCTACGTGTCAGCAGGGGAAGGTGGGGCAAAAGAATGTGAAATCCATGATTGGTTAATTTAAATGAAGGTTAGAACATCAACATTTTTGGTAGCCAGACGTGTCCTTTTTTCGGTCAGTATTGAACCAGCAGCACTGAACACTCTTTCTGAAAGCACACTGACAGCAAGGCAATCGAGGTTTTGTAATCCATATTCTGGCAATTCAGGCCAGGTGTCTAGTTTAGATGCCCAGTAATCAAAGGGGAATGACCTGAGAGGGAGAACATCGTTAAGGGCGGAAAAGTAGTTTGTAACCATACTGCACAAATGCTGTCTCCTGTCACTTTGAATCGATGCAGCTGTCCCTGTCGTATCAGCGGTCATTGCGAAATCATTCCACAACCTTGTCGTAAATCCCCTCTGTCCAACGCCACTTCGGATTTCTGCACCTCTAGCACCTCTGCCATGTTGCACCCTGCAGCTAGTGTGAGAACCATCACCGGCGCTGTGTGCTGGGAATGCCTGAACCAAACGGTCTACAAGAGTTGCTTGTTTGGTAGCCAATATTTGACCTAGGTTCTCATGTGGCATGATATTTTGCAGTTTTCCTTTATATCTTGTATCCAGGAGGCAGGCCAACCGGTTGTTGTCATCGGTCATCATTTTAAAAATGCGGGGGTCCCTTTTTAGGATACGCAAGGCATACTCAGCCATGTGGGCCAATGTTCCAGGTGTGAATTAACTGTTTCTGCTGGGTTGAGGCCCACTTTCTTGCAAATCAACATCACAAGTGTCCCGCAATAAACCTGTACCAGACCTTGCAATGCCACCAGTTTCTATTGCCACCTGAGAATCATCCTCCTCCCATACATATTCATCCCCATCATCCTCCTCCTCATCCTCTTCGTCCGCCAATTCGTCCTGTACAGTTCCCTGAGCAGACAATGGCTGACAGTCATCAAGGCTTCCCTCCTCCTCGGCTGCAGACGCCTGCTCCTTAATGTGCATCAAACTTAGCATCAGCAGACGCATAATTGGGATGTTAATGCTTATGATGGCGTCGACCACTGCACACCAGACAACTCCATGTCTGCCATCCAAGTGCCTGCCCGTGTATCCTCCCACAAATTTATAACAGCACGCCTCTGTTCGCACAGCCTCTGAATCATGTGCAGTGTGGAGTTCCACCTTGTTGCAACGTTGATTGTTAGGCGGTGCTGGGGAAGATTCAGCGATCGCTGATGGTTCAGCATACGGCTGGAGTGTATGGGCACCCGGCGGATGTGCGAGCAAAGTCTTCGCACCTTCAGGAGCAGGGCTGGTAACTTTGGATAATTTTTGAGGAAGCCCTGCACCACCAGGTTAAAGGTGTGAGCCAGGCAAGGTATGTGTTTCAGTTCTGAAAGGGCTATGGCAGCCATAAAATTCCTTCCGTTATCACTGAATACCTTGCCTGCCTCAAGATGTACACTGCCCAGCCATGACTGAGTTTGATGCTGCAAGTACTCCACCAGTACTTCCGCGGTGTGTCTGTTGTCGCCCAAACACTTCATTTGCAACACAGCCTGCTGACGCTTACCACTAGCTGTTCGATAATGGGACACCCCGTGTGCAACACTGGCAGCTGCGGATGGAGTGGTAGGGCGACTGCGCTCTGTGCACGAGCTTTCACTTTTGGAGGAGGAGGAGGAGTTGCGAACGCCGTATGCCAACTTTTTCCTGAGACTGTGGGATAGGCTGAACTGTCGCACTATGGCTGCCCCCTGTGGATCCTGCATCCTACACATTAACCCAGTGCGCTGTTATTGGACACGTAACTTCCCCGGCCATGCCTACTGGTCCATCCATCTGTTGTGAGGTGCACCTTTCCACTGACTGATTGCCTCAAGGCATGGACAATGCGGTCTTTGACATGCTGGTGGAGGGCTGGGATGGCTTTTCTCGCAAAGAAATGTCAACTGGGTAGGTCATAGCGTGGTACTGCGTGGGCCATCAGGTCTTTGAAAGCTTCGCTTTCAACCAAACGGTAGGGCATCATCTGTAATGAGATTAGTATAGCAATGTGGGCATTCAAATCCTGGGTACGCGGATGAGAGGATGAGTACTTTCTTTTCCTAATGAGAGTCTCTTGTAGGGTGAGCTGGACTGGAGAGCTGCATATGGCGGAACTAGCGGTGGTGGTGGTGGTGGACATGGCGGATTGAGAGAGAGTTTGTTATGGTATTCTTGTTGTTGCCCAACATAGAGTCTTTCCTACCAATAACCTTGTGATTCCCTGACTGCTTTGGCCTTACGACGATACCTCCACATTTGCTGCTGGTGGTGTCCTAACCAGTGGGCTTACAGTAAGGGAAGCAATGTAGCATTGCTGACTACCTTCACTCCGAGCAGGTGAACCAACGGTACGGGATGTTTCGTAGTTAGTCCAGGCTTGCAAGTGCATGGTGGTTAAATATCTAAGCATGCACGTTGTGTTTAAATTTTGAAGATTCTTCTCTCTGCTAAAGGTCTTGAAGCATTTCTTACAGATAACTTTTGACTGATCATTCTGATCTTGGTGAAAGAATTGCTACGCTACACTCTTCCTACTATCGAAAACCTTTTCAGGCATTGTGCGCTGTGCTACTTTCACCGAATGACCATGCTCTCCTAACACTGTTTTTGTTTTTCGCAATCATTTTTGGCCTGATACGGGCCTGCCAGATGACAGCTGTTGCAATATAGATGGCTGATGCGGATCATCCTCCTCCGCTTCTGAGCTAGTGGCAGCGGCACCCTCTTCCTCCAATGGCTGCCAATCTGGGTCAACAACTGGGTCATCTATCACCTCCTCCTCAATGTCATGTGCACCTTCCTCAGTGTCACCGTGTAAGGTGCTATATCGTTCGGGACAGGGCACCATAGTCTCATCAGGGTCACATTCTGGCTCAGTAAACTGCGAGGGCAATGTAGTGATCACAGTCAATGGAACAGCATCACAATCTAGCTGTGGCTGTGCATCAGTGCACTCCATGTCCTAATCTTCTTGTAATTGGCAGTGTACAATTTCCCTTTCGAACCCAGGCACGGTATGTGTAAAGAGCTTCATGGAGTAACCTGTAGTGTCGCCTGCTGCATCCTTCACTTTTGGTTTGGGAGAAGGACACAAGGAAACGTCTTTTTCCTGACCGGGAGCATCCACTGACAACTGGCTGCTCTTACATTTAGAACTTTGGGAAGAGGAGGAGAAAGAGCTAGAGGGTGAGTCAGCAAGGAAAGACAACACTTTTTCCTGCTTCTCCGGCTTTAAAAGCTGTTTTCCTACTCCCAGGTAAGGGAGCCTTTGAGGCCTTGTGTAGCCAAACGATGACGCAGGCTGAACACCTCCAGCCTTAGGTGCTACTGTGCTTTTGCCACTACCATGAGATGCAACACCACCAGCACCATCAGTACCAGCTGGCAACCCCCGCCCACGGCCCCTTCCACCAGACTTCCTCATTTTTGGGGGGGGAGACACTGAACCACAACTCATATTACACCGTCGTAATATGAGGGGCCCTGTGCCAGTACCGCCGCCCACGAGAGAGTGTTCCCCCCCAGATTGAACTGTGCTCTACCACTTGCAATACTACCTCTCCTAGCTCCACCACTGTGTAGTCTGTTCGGGTAAAACCTGAAATGGCACTGCCAATACGAATTATTTGAAATGATAGATGATAGTTAAAATATACAGGGGCCCTGGACTCCATTTGATACTTTGCGCCTACTACCACTGTCTTTATTATTTGGGCGTAATAACGGTGTCTGCCGCTGCATCTTTTTTTTCCTTCACTGAACAAAGCTGAACTTCAACTGTTGTCCCGTTTCAAATATTAAACTGCATTTGCCCTACTTGTTGGGTTGGGGCCTACTAACGGTGTCTGCCGCTCCTTGGTGTTCTCCTGGTTTATTTTTCTTGCGCTTCAATCTTCAGGCTTTCGTTTAAATATTTTTTATATTAAACTGCATTTGGCCTACTTGTTGGGTTGGGCCTAGTAACATTGTCTGCTGCCGCCTCTTGTTTTCCTCTACTAAACAAAGCTGAGCTTGAACCTTCAGGCTTTCGGCCTGTAACAACAATATGAAACTACATTTGGCCTAGTTCTTGGTTTGGGCCTAGTAACATTGTCTGCTGCTGCCTCTTGTTTTCCTCTACTACACAAAGCTGAGCTTCAATCTTCAGGCTTTCGGCCTATATTTAGAATATGAAACTGCATTTGGCCTACTTGTTTGGTTGGGCCTACTAACGGTGTCTGCTGCTGATTATTGTTCTCCTCCACTGAACAAACCAATGCCGCCTGTTTACTCCTGTTACCAATTTTTTTATTTTGGGCCTATATCTGTGTTTCCTCCTCATTCCTGCCCATTGCCCAGCCACTGCTAGATGAGTCTGCTGGTACATTGACACAGACAACTACATTCCCCTTGCACTCTACACAGCCTGAATCTGACCCTGCTGAAACTCAGGTTCCCCTTCCCGCATACTATACCACCTTACATGGGGACAAAGAGGAAGGTGCAGATGAAAGTGCAGGTTCCTTCAACAGGTGGGGGGGGCATATTCATTGGCGACGTCACTGGCACAGGGCCCCTCATAGTACGCAAAAGTGTCTCTGCCGGTGGGAGGCGCCCCCGCCGTCAATCACAACGCCGTACTTTGAGGGGCCCTGTGCCAGTGGCAATGTGAACGAGTGTGCCCCCCTGCTTGCTCAGGATCACAGCACTTGCACAGTTGAAATACTTACCTCTCCCTGCTCCACCGCCGTGACGTATTCCACATTTCCTGGGCCCAAGAAAAAATTGAGCCAGCCCTCCCCCCCCCACAACTTTAACCAAATGACCCCCAATTTTCAATACCTAACTATTATTTTAAGGTTAATTAAGATTGACAAGCTTAAGTAACAAGAATTGATGTGTTTGACATTAAAATGGGCTCTGTAGGTGTTTTTCTGTCCTCCACTCACTGCTGACTTTTATTCCGCATTTACTTGCATTGGGTTTCGTGTTTCAGTCGGCCCCCCGACTTTTCGCAATGATCGGCCGATTTCACCCGACCCGACTTTTGACAAAGTCGGGTTTCGCGAAACCCGACTCGATCCTGAAAAAGTAAAAGTCGCTCAACCCTACTGAAGGGCATCACGTAACTAGAGCTTTGGTTGATTCTGCGCACTGTGGCACCATTCACATGTAGCTCCTCAAATAACTCCTTTAAAGCACCATTCCAGTATTTTTTTTTTATTGTACGCCAGGAGTAGTACTTTAAAAGTAAGTTCACTGCCCCTTGTCTCATTCTCGTATTCCGCTGCCTTCATTGGTTTCCAGCATTGCTCCGGTTTGTCTCCTGTGAAAAGTGACCTACTCGCAGCTCTAGTGTTTCATGGAGCGGTGTGGAGGTCACTTTTCAATACAAGTCTATGAGAACCTAGTCCTTGCCTTGTTCTGGCTCTCATAACATTGTATTGACAGCTTGTGATGTAACTTGTGACTTCCGGCTATCAGAAGCTGTGCTTACATAATGGCGCCGTGGGACTGGAGCGGTGCTGGAAAGTGGGGAAGATGCTGGAGGATGAGAATATCACTGGGGCTAGGAGGCTTACACTTGAAGCGCCATTCCAGCGCTGGAAAAAACCCAAACCACTGGGGTAAGTAAATAAAAATCTACTGATCGGGGGTGGAACGTGTTATAGTATGTGGGCTGGTGTGATTTGTGTGGCACGGCTGGCACTCACCTCTCCACCATAGCCGAGACTAAAGAGCTGTCTAAGGACACCAGGGACAAAATCGTAGAACTGCAAAAAGCTATTTTGGGCTACAGGACAGTAAGCAAGCAGCTTGGTGAGAAGGCAACAAATGTTCGTACAATTATTAGAAAATGAAAGAAACACAAGATGACTGCCAATCCTCCTCAGTCTGTGGCTCCATACAGGATCTCGCCTCATGGGGTAAAAATGATTGTCAGGAAGATCAGGAATCAGCCCAGAACTATAGGACCTGGACAATGACCCGAATAGAGCTGGGAAGTCTCAAACAATACCATTAATAAGGGTATGTGGACATGTTCAGTATTAGGCAATGCTTTGGACGCAGCACATGTCCACTGTGTCCAAAGCGCTGCTGGCTTTTGAAAGCAGGTGATTCTGCATGTGTTGAACTGTGTGGAATCACTGCGTGTAATACATTGTACGGGTGATATTTATCTCGTGGAGACTGAGCGTCTCCACAAGATAAATAGACATGCTGCAGTCTGGAAAGACGCGCCGCATGTCTGTCTCCGCATGGAAGCCGTGGGTGCCTGTGCACACATAATGGACATGGGATTTCTTAAAATTCCATCCACTATGCTGTAACATCTGGATGTTGTGGGTTGGACCTGCAGCATTTACTGACCGTGGGAACATACCCTAACACACTATGTCGTCATGGATTAAAGTCCTGTAGGGCATGTAAGGTCCCCCTGCACACACCAGCATATGAACCATGTCCAGGCCCATTTGAAGTTCGCTAATAAGTATTTGGTATCCAGCGGAGGCATGGAAGGAGGTCATGTGATCAGATGAGACCAAAATATAACTTTTTTTTTGGCATTGGCTCCACACAGCTAATTCTTATTTCCATTAGCTCTATAATATCATGTGATTAAAAAGGCAATTTTCCTACATGACTCATGAGTCACTGCAAAAGTCTCTTGGTCAGTGTTATGCTGGGTGATGGTAAACTGACCTACTGCTAGCCAGCAAGAACAGTGTGACGGTCACACTTGGCGCTAGCTGTCCCACTGCCTCACACCCTTAAGGGCGGGGCATACGCTTTACTCACCTCCAGGTCTTGGCAAGGGGGAACTTTAGCAGAGCTCTTCCCAGGTGGCAAGCAGCATAGGGGCAAAAACCCCAGGACCAAAAAACCGCATGAACTATATATAAGAGGCATCGTGATTACTCACTAATCCCGCCACCTGCACAGTAGCTCCGCCCCACCACATCATCACACATAATCCCGCCCCCACCCCATTACCACACACAATCCCGCCCCCACCACATTACCATACACAATCCGCACCACATCACCACACATAATCCGGCCCCCCACCACATCACCACACATAATCCCGCCTGCCCACCACATCACCACACATAATCCCACCCCCCACTTTATTACCACACATAATCCCGTCACTCACCACATCACCACACATAATCCTGCCCCCACCACATCACCACACATAATCCCGCCCCCACCACATCACCACATATAATACCGCCCCCCACCACATTACCACACATAATACCGCCCCCCCACATTACCACATGAGGCTCCGTCCCCGCACATTACCACACGAGGCTCCGCCCCCACACATTACCACACGAGGCTCCATCCCCACACATTACCACACAAGGTTCCGTCCCCACACATTACCACACAAGGCTCCGTCCTCACTCATGTGATTGTGTTTACAGAGAAATTTTTACTTAATTGATGTTTCATAATGAAATTTGTTTAGATGCTGGAATGAATAAAAAACGCACATCTTACTGAATCCAGTTTGTTTTTGATTTTACACTGTGAATAAAATGTATTATTAGTATTATTCAGATTTTTAATGTCGGCCCTCCCCCGTACATAATAAAAACTGTTGTGAATTCTGCTCTTGGGCTCCCTCCGGTGGTTGTAAGTGGCACTTTTGTGAGTTCTGCTCTTGGGCTCCCTCTTGTGGTTTCAAGTGGTATGGCTGCTCCTTGGAGTTAGCTGTTGTCAGCTGCCTCCACTTATAATAATAATAATAATAATCTTTATTTTTATATAGCGCTAACATATTCCGCAGCGCTTTACACACATTATCATCTTATCACTTATCACTTATCATCTCCTCTCTCGCCTATTTAAGCCTGGCTGTTCCTTCAGCTAGTGCCACTTGTAAATGGTTCCTGGTTGGATTCACGTCTCTTTGGAGTTCCCTGTTATCCTGACCAGTTCTGCAAAGCTAAGTTTTTGCTTACTTTCTCTGTCCATAGTTTGTGGACTTATCTATTCTGTGCTTTCTTTGTTTGTCCAGCATTATCAGTTTGAATTATTTTCTGTCTTGCTGGAAGCTCTGGGAAGCAGAGTGACCCTCCACACCTTTAGTCAGGTGTGGAGATTTTTTGTTTACTCTGCGTAGATTTTTGTAGTGTTTTATACTAACCGCACAGTGTTCCATCCTGTCCTATCTATCAAGCTAGACTGGCCTCCTGTGCTCATCCTGGTTTCATTCTGTGTATGTCTTTTTCCTCTCCACTCACAGTCATTATTTGTGGGGGGCTAATCTATCCTTTGGGGATTTTCTCTGAGGCAAGATAGTTTTCTGCTTCTGTCTTCAGGGGTAGTTAGCTCTTAGGCTGTGACGAGATGCCTAGGGAGAGTTAGGAGCATTCCACGGCTGCTTCTAGTGTTGTGTTGAGCTTAGGGTCTGCGGTCAGTACAGTTACCACTTCCCTCAGAGCTCGTTCCATGTTGCTCCTAGACCACCGCATCATAACAAAAAACATTATAGGGGGGTCTCATAGCCTCACAGACCCTAAAGGAACAATTTACATATGTTTTTTACTGTGCCTGGTGTGGTAATTTGGAGACCAAGTTAGCTGTGGCATTAATGCCATGAGCAGTTAGAACCGGTTTTGTCCAGTCCTTTGGCGCCCAAAATAACGGTCGTTCATTGGCTGGTTTAGTTGTTGGCGGGCTTTTTATTGGATATAAAAAGCCCTGTTGGTGCTTGGTTACCTCATTCAATGGTTTTCTGAAGAAACTGAAGGTCCCACCCTCCCTCCCTTATTTTATGTATTCTTTCCTGTCGTGATCATTTGTTTTGTGGGAAAATCGCCCTTAGCGGGTGGATTGGTTTTATGGTGGTTAAACTGTTGGTTATTTTAAGAGTTAATTTAAGGAAAATTGGTGAATATTAAAATTCAAGTAACTCAAAAATAAGTTACACGGCCATTCATTCCAAATAGTGTCTGGTTTGTTTATTTATTTGTATGAATGGGCCTTGTGAGGCCATGATTATTATTGTTATTAACTTCATTTTAAGTTACCACCTGCGTAAGCGCTATTGAATGTTGTCATTATTTACTTTAGTTTAATCACCAGCAGCGTTAATTAGATAGCAATGAGCATGCCGAGCATTAGCTGGCTGGAAACAGCTAGTATATATATATAAATATATATATTTCTTAGTACACTGAGAAAGGTCATTGCATGACCGAAACGCTTGGATTGTACTACTTTGGGACTGAATTAAATACTTTTTCATCCAAGATACCTAAGTTGAGTGCCAAGTTTATTATATTATATATTCCCCAGGACAGGGTCTGACGGGAAATGAGGGAGCCTCTGAGCCTTCTTTAGGAGGGATTAATGACAGATGTTGGGTACATCTTTCCCCCATCTCACGCGACCCCCCCAACGAACCTATCAATTACAGTAAATGGCTGCCCACTCTCCCCAGTCCCACAAGCTCGCTGCCTCGGGGTAATCCTTGACGCTGATCTCTCCTTCAAACCACATATCCAAGCCCTTTCCACTTCCTGCCGACTGCAACTCAAAAATATTTCACGAATCCGTTCATTCCTCAACCATGAATCTGCAAAAACCCTAGTCCATGCCCTCATCATCTCTCGCCTTGACTACTGCAACCTCCTGCTCTGTGGCCTCCCCGCTAACACTCTCGCACCCCTCCAATCTATTCTAAACTCTGCTGCCCGACTAATCCACCTGTCCCCCCGCTATTCCCCGGCCTCTCCCCTCTGTCAATCCCTTCACTGGCTCCCCATTGCCCAGAGACTCCACTACAAAACCCTAACCATGACGTACAAAGCCATCCACAACCTGTCTCCTCCATACATCTGTGACCTCGTCTCCCGGTACTTACCTACCCGCAACCTCCGATCCTCACAAGATCTCCTACTCTACTCCCCTCTTATCTCCTCTTCCCACAATCGTATACAAGATTTCTCTCGCGTATCACCCCTACTCTGGAACCCTCTACCACAACACATCAGACTCTCGCCTACCATCGAAACCTTCAAAAAGAACCTGAAGACCCACCTCTTCAGACAAGCCTACAACCTGCAGCTACCACCGATCGACCAAACCGCTGCATGACCATCTCTACCCTCACCTACTGTATTCTCACCCATCCCTTGTAGATTGTGAGCCCTCGCGGGCAGGGTCCTCATTCCTCCTGTACCAGTTATGACTTGTATTGTTTAAGATTATTGTACTTGTTTTCATTATGTATACCCCTCCTCACATGTAAAGCGCCATGGAATAAATGGCGCTATAACAATAAATAATAATAATAATAATAATAATAATACCCTAACAACAGCAGGGAGCTTAACCCTAAAAGCAACTAGATTAACCACTTCCAGAGTGGGGAATAATCAGCAAAGTTTGGAGGTAATGGCAGGGTTGAATCTGCCTCCCAGCAGTCACCTGATCACGCTGGGGCAACACCCAATCTCCACCCCAGACTACAGAGACACCGGAAGATGGGAGAGAAGACTGGAGGAAACCTCCCACCATCTGAATGCCCCAGCAGGGGCGGCATCCAGCACCCACTGGAAGTAGCTAACAAAAGGGGACCTGGCATCTCGGGGTCCCCGCACAGCATAATCGCTAGGAGTGCATCTACTAGAATGCGATATCCGGACTGAGCAAGTACCCTGGAAGGGCGACAGGTGACCCCGCTCAGTAACGGAGCTACCATTCCTGACATTCCCCTGAAGAGGGATTTTTGCAGGGAAAAGAGCCTTCCTGTTTCTACATAAAGTAGAGAAAAGAGATGAATTTAATAGGTAGTAGTGTTGAGCATTCCTATACTGCAAATATAGGGTATCGGCCGATATTTGCTGTATCAGAATTCCGATACCGAGTTCCGATATTTTTGTGATATCGGAAATTGGAATCGGAAGTTCCGATAAGTTCCCAGTCATCTTCGGCGTGTGCGGTGCTTATGGTTCCCAGGGTCTGGAGGAGAGGAAACTCTCCTTCAGGCCCTGGGATCCATATTCATGTAAAAAATAAAGAATAAAAATAAAAAATATGGATATACTCACCCCTCCGACGAACCCTGGCTGTCAACGCTGCAAGCGTCTGCCTCCGTTCCTGAGAATGCAGAGAGTGAAGGACCTTCGATGATGTCGCGGTCACGTGAGAGGTCAGGTGACCGGTCACCTGACCGCAACGTCATCGAAGGTCCTTCACTCACTGCATTCCCTAGCAGGCCCTTAATAGTGCATTGAAGGGCTGTGGGAAAAAGACCAGGAAAAGACTGGACTGAATGAGAGTGAGGTAGTAAGGTAGATTGATCTAATCAAAGCCCCCCAAAAGTGACACCTGCGTCTCAGATGGGGAGATCAGGTACTATGTATGGAGAAAGAAGCAATTGAGTCTCTATGTGAGCACACTGCCTCTACGTGACCAGCTATAAGGATGGTAAATTCTGTGTTAGGTAAACTGTGTGGTATTTAATAAAGTTAACAGTGTATTCTTAAAAAGGCTGGGTCTCTGTGGTCTTGGATCATGTTAAGAAGAGACCACTTTTGTACATAACATATGTACTGTACTAATGCAATGCATTCTACAAGCACACGTCTGTGGTCAGCTGGATTCAGGGTTGCCAACCATCCAGAAATAATAGGGAACTTTTTTCATTTGGTTTGATTTAATACAGCTTTCCATCTTGTCTGTCCATGATGTTTTGATAAGCTGTCCAGATAACATAAAAAGTAAAATTGGCAACCCTGGGTGGAATCTGGAAACAGGTATTGGCCTTATATTGCAGACACGCAGAACATGCCATAGTATTGATCTAACATACCCTGGGTATGGTTTGGTAGGTAGATGCCTCTCTTAGACACATAGTGGAACACTGATTCAGGCAAGTGATTGATTTATCATTATCATTATTTTTTGTTTTATTTTCCAAAGCTGCACTTTTTGTGCAAATAGGTGTAACATAGTAACATAGTAACATAGTTAGTAAGGCCAAAAAAAGACATTTGTCCATCCAGTTCAGCCTATATTCCATCATAATAAATCCCCAGATCTACGTCCTTCTACAGAACCTAATAATTGTATGATACAATATTGTTCTGCTCCAGGAAGACATCCAGGCCTCTCTTGAACCCCTCGAATGAGTTCGCCATCGCCACCTCCTCAGGCAAGCAATTCCAGATTCTCACTGCCCTAACAGTAAAGAATCCTCTTCTATGTTGGTGGAAAAACCTTCTCTCCTCCAGACGCAAAGAATGCCCCCTTGTGCCCGTCACCTTCCTTGGTATAAACAGATCCTCAGCGAGATATTTGTATTGTCCCCTTATATACTTATACATGGTTATTAGATCGCCCCTCAGTCGTCTTTTTTCTAGACTAAATAATCCTAATTTCGCTAATCTATCTGGGTATTGTAGTTCTCCCATCCCCTTTATTAATTTTGTTGCCCTCCTTTGTACTCTCTCCAGTTCCATTATATCCTTCCTGAGCACCGGTGCCCAAAACTGGACACAGTACTCCATGTGTGGTCTAACTAGGGATTTGTACAGAGGCAGTATAATGCTCTCATCATGTGTATCCAGACCTCTTTTAATGCACCCCATGATCCTGTTTGCCTTGGCAGCTGCTGCCTGGCACTGGCTGCTCCACGTAAGTTTATCATTAACTAGGATCCCCAAGTCCTTCTCCCTGTCAGATTTACCCAGTGGTTTC
Organism: Ranitomeya imitator; assembly: GCF_032444005.1. Lineage (NCBI taxonomy): Eukaryota > Metazoa > Chordata > Amphibia > Anura > Dendrobatidae > Ranitomeya > Ranitomeya imitator. The sequence goes on along the minus strand of NC_091284.1, from coordinate 733,021,811 downwards.
CCATTCAGTGTGTAATGGTGATATTGATTCCTTCTTCCCATGTGTATAACCTTACATTTATCATTGTTAAACCTCATCTGCCACCTTTCAGCCCAAGTTTCCAACTTATCCAGATCCATCTGTAGCAGAATACTATCTTTTCTTGTATTAACTGTTTTACATAGTTTTGTATCTAGCAGTGATTCTGGGCCATTCTTCCACACATCAACACTCTTCAAATCATGATGGTTTTGTGGGCTTTTTATCAAGAATGTCTCAGTACACATGTCCATTCATCCTTCCTTCAATTATATGAAGTTTACCACGTTGAAATACAACCCCACATCATGATGATCCCACCTCCAAACTTCACTGTTGGCACAATGGTTTTGGGTTGATATGCTGTATCTTTTGGCCTCCAAACATTGTGCGTATTAGTGCATCTAAAGAGTTCTATTTTGGTCTCTATCTCCTAGTATTTCACAAGCTTGTCTAAATGTTGTTGAGCAGACTTTAAATGCGCTTGAACATGATTTTTGCAATAGAGTCTTGCATGGTGAACGTACATACAGACCATGGAGGTTGAATTCATTACTAATTGTTCTCCTTGGAAAAATTGTACCTGCTGATTCCAGGTCTTTCCACAGGTGATCCTTGGCTCTTGGAAAACTCTTCAGATAATTAATTTCACTCCTCTGTCTGAAATCTTGCAGTGAGCATTTGGTCGTGGCTGGTTTATGGTGAAATTATGTTCTTTCCACTTCTGAACTATGGCCCCAATAGTGCTCACTGGAACTTTCAGTAGGTTAGAAATTCTTCTCTAACCAATGCCATCAGTATATTTTGAAACAATAAGGTCTTAAGACAGCTCACTGGTTTTACCCATCACAATATGTTTCATGTGTGCCGCCATGGTAATGAGACACCTTTTTATAGGCCATCAGCTGAACTAGCTAATATTAGTTTTAAGTAAGTGGCAAGATTGTTTCCTAATTACTGATAGATTTCAGGTGGTGTCATGACTTTCCATGGCTTTTTCATCTCTCTTTCTTCATGTGTTTAATACATTTTCCATGTGCCATTTTTCAATATTACACATAAAACAATAGTTTATGGACATATGTGGTTTGATTACTTTGCCTGTGTGGATTGAATGAAAAGGCCCCCCAAAGCGCTTAGCTAGGGGGACACACGGGGGCACAGGCCCATTCATTACTGTCTATTTCTGGTACTATGTTTTCCCCCCCCATTGTTCCTCCTTATTGGTCTCTCCCACTCCCCCCTCTTCTCTATTAGGGCTATGATGTGAATGGTACTTACCGAGCTTTGAAGTCCTTTACAGGTCACCAGCAACTGCCAGGAGAAAATGCGAGAAGAAGGGGCAGTTGGTTTGAGCGTGAAAAAACGCTGATTTGATTGGCTCAGGACTGAAAAGAGCGGGAAAATCAGAGGTATATAAGGCCCTTCTTCTGCGCAATCCAGTCAGTCAGTGCGCAGCAAGAAAGAAAAGTGCAGATGGAGGACCTCTTCAAACAGCTGATGCAGAGAGCTGGAGCTGCAGGAGGAGAAGACTGGCTCAGAAGATGCCTGGAGATCCCAGAGCCGACAGCTGAGGATGAGGCCATGACGCTGCTTGACAGAGCCATTCCAGAAGAAACACCTTCAGAAGAGGGGTTGCAGGAAGATCTTCATGAAGACCTTGAAGTTCCGGGGCTTGTCACAGGAGATGAGGGCCGGCCTCCCAAGAGGATGAGGCGGAGCCGAGAAGTATATTCACCTCCACTGCAGAGCTCCAGCAGAAGGAGTGACGCAGGAAGAAAAAAGAAAGCTGGGGGAGTGTCAGATCACAACAGGTCACATGAGAGACCAGGAAGAAGTCTGGAGCCGGCAAAAGTGTCTCTGAGGAGAATTCACAGCACTGGAATCCATGAAGCTGCAGGAGGGCTGGATCCGACAGCTGATGTGAGAATCAACTCTCCCCTGGGAAGACATCACTGTTCAGGTGTCCTGCCTGCTGGATGTGCGCTGGACTGTGAAGCTGTGACCCGAGGTAAACATTCACAGAAGAGCCACCGCTTATCAGAGGATCCACAGGCTACAAGGTTAACCCCTTCACTGATCAGAGCAGCATCTGATGTTGGCTCTGGAAGAAGAGAGGTGCAGAACAGCCAGGTGGCTAGGCAGCACCAGTGCTCGCCTACTCCTGAGGCTGGAAACACAGAACATGAGGCTCCTGGTCCGTCTTGACAGACACCAGCAGATGGTGAGAACATCTATGTCCCCCAGTCTTCCCCCTACTGACAATGCTGTTATTTTAGCTGGGTTTGCTAAGTTACTGAATGAAATGTTATCTAAATGTACTGGGAATAACCCTGCTGCTGAAGTATGGCTTAATCCATCCAGTACAGCTAATGTTGCTCCTACTTCTGTTAGGGTTAATAACAGTACAATAGTTAACCCTTTAATGTTAGACAAGGGTTCTGGTGTAACGGAAACCTGTGTTAAGGAGGCACTTCCCTGTGAATTGTCTCCTTTGGGATTTCATCTTAGTGTTAATATAAAAGAGCGCATTTGGAGGAGGGAATATATTGATTTATTATCACTTCTCCCTTCAGCAAAGGAGCACATTGTACGTGATAAAAAAGATGAAAAGAATGATTTAGAGGATAGGAAACGTTCTTTACCAAGGTCATTTAACAACTGGCTCCAAGCCTTTTGTATATATGCTTCTGTGTTAGGTGAAAAATGCCCGGATCAATGCTGTGGCCTCTTTCAACATGTCGACATTGTTCTGGAAGCATATCGCCATTTCGGCGGCATGGCTTGGTTCAACTACGATGAAATGTTTCACCAGAAATTAGCGGTGTACCCGACACTAAGGTGGGGTACAAAAGATGTAGGCTTGTGGTTGAACGTCATGCTGCCGCAAAGAACAATGCCTCAAAAGCAACCTAGTTTAACGCAAGGTAATATAAAAAAAGGTTTATGTTTTGCATATAATGAATCTTCCTGCAAGTGGTTAAACAATTGCAGGTACAGGCATGAGTGCTCGTTTTGTGGGGGCTCTCATCCCATGGCTAGGTGTTATAAAAAAGTAAATCAATACAACCTAAATCAGCCTGGATTTCGTGATCAAGTGGCAAAAGGCTTGGACACCAGTGATTCTTCAAAAAATGCTACCATGGTTAGAGCAATTCCCAAACAGGGAGAAAGCAGCTCTAATCACTGAAGGCTTTAGGGATGGTTTTGTTGTTCCAGCATTTAAAGGAAAAGGTTGTGCTTGGGTAGATAATCTGAAATCTGTTGATATATATAAGAATGTTGTTGAAGAAAAGATTTTAAAAGAATTGGAACTGGGCAGGTTTGCCGGTCCTTTCATGTCTCCACCATTTAACAATTTCAGATTATCACCATTAGGTATTGTTCCAAAGAAGGAACCGGGATCATTTAGATTGATTCATCATCTGTCATTTCCTTTGACGTTGTCTTTGAACGATGAGGTGGATAAGACTAATGCTTCAGTTATTTATTCTTCTTTTGACGAAGCTTTGCAATTGTTACGGACTTTTGGCAAGGGTGCGTTGCTAGCAAAAGCGGATGTAAAATCTGCTTTTAGGCTCCTTCCTGTTCACCCGGATGGGTTTAGTTCTTTGGGATTTCAATTTGATGGGAAATTCTATTTTGACAGGTGCCTTCCAATGGGTTATTCTTTGTCGTGCTTTTATTTCGAAGCATTTTCTAGTTTTTTAGAGTGGGTTTTACAGCGGAATATTCCTGAGGGAGGTACTCTTCATTATCTGGATGACTTTTTATTTGTGGGTAATGTTGACTCTGATTTATGCCATCGCCTGTTGCAAGCATTTATCGGAATATGTAGTTCCTTCGGTATTCCTTTAGCTGAGGAAAAAACAGTATTCCCTTGTTCTTGTTTGGAATTCTTAGGCATTATTATAGACACGGAAATAATGGAATTTAAATTACCGGACTCGAAACTGTGTAAAATAAGGCTTTCGGTAAATCGTATGTTATCCAAAAAGAAGACAACGTTAAAAGAAATGCAATCGTTGTTAGGTCTTCTGAATTTTGCACTGAAAGTTATGCCCATGGGCAGAGTTTTCTCCCGGAGACTTTATTTCTCAACCAGAGGTTTAAAGTCTCCTTTTTGCGCATATTAGGCTGAACAAACAACTTAAAGATGATTTGATGGTGTGGTCTCAATTTTTAGCAAAGTTTAATGGTCGTAGCTGTTGGCAACAGGACTTTATTGAGGCGGAATCGTTAAATTTATTTACTGACGCAGCGGGTAATTGTGGTTATGGCGCCTTTTTCAATGGAAAATGGTCAGCAGAAGTTTGGCCTGAGTCATGGTTTGTAAATAAAGTTGTTAACAATATTGTGGTTCTAGAGCTTTTTCCAGTACTAGTAGCTTTGTGCATTTGGGGTGAATTTTTTAGAGATAGGAGAATTTTAATTCATAGTGATAACAAAGGGGTAGTTTTTGCAGTTAATACGCTGTCTTCAAAGTCTGTTATGGCAGTCAATTTATTGAGGCACCTGACTCTGTGCTGCTTAAATATGAACGTTTGGTTAAAAGCAAGGTACATAGAAGGTAAAAAGAATAATTTAGCAGACTCACTTTCTCGTTGTCAGTGGGGAAGATTTCGGGAGTTAGCGCCGGAGGCGGAGCAAGATGGGATCCCTTGTCCGAATCATTTATGGGACTTGGTTTTGAGCTGATTTCGGAAAACATAAAAAAGTCCGTAGCCCCCAAAACATGGGCTGGTTACGCAGCAGCATGGAGGGATTGGATATTATTCTGCAACTCAATTAATGTAGATTATTGTTATAGTGAGGTAAGTGTAGTTTTATTTTTTGTTTCTGATTTAATGCAAAGGCAGTTAGCTTATTCTTCTGTGAACAGGATTTTGGCAGGTATATCATTTTTTCTTAAACTGTTTGGATACCAAGCTATTAATAATTTTTTCCCAGTAAAGCAGATGCTTAAAGGGTATCGCAAGTCGTTTCCCGCGGTGGACAAGAGACGACCGATTTCTATGAGCTTGTTAAGTAACTTATGGTCAGTTTTATCTAAGGTTTGTTTTGATAGTTTTGAACTCTGTTTATTTAGAACGGCCTTTGTTCTTGCTTTTTTTGCTGCTTTTCGGATTGGCGAATTGGTGTCTGACAAGAAATCCATCCATTCTGGTTTATTTTACGAGGATGTTCGGTTAAAACAGGAATCAGTAGAGATTTTTCTGAAAAGATCTAAAACTGATCAATTAGGAAGAGGCTGTTGGATAAAGTTGAATGCATTTCATGGATCGCCACTGTGTCCAGTAGCTAATGTCAGAAGCTGGCTTGCATTGAGACCAGTAGGAGAGTTGTCATTTTTAATACATAAGGACCTCTCTCCCATAACAAAGTTTCAGTTTAATTCGGTTCTAAAAAAAATGTCTGCGCTTGTTAGATTTGGGCAATGTAAATATCTCTTCACACTCGTTTAGGATCGGGGCAGCAACTGAGGCAGCAAGGATGGGTCTGGATGAATCCATCATCAAAAAACTGGGCCGTTGGGAATCTGATAGGTTCAAATTATATGTCCGACCTAGTTTATTGATATAATTAACTAACATATTATTTTCCGTAGGTCCTTTAGTCGTATGGATTGTAGGCCACTCATTCATCTTTTGGGCTCAGAAGAGGGCTTCAAGAAGGAATTATTCTGAGAACTTGTCGTTTAACAGCGAAGTTTGCAGTGTATTCTGGTCAGGCGTGAGAGGCCTAAAATGGTCTTCTATTATTCAGGAATTAATGGATTTAAGTATAGTATGGCCTAACCCAAATTTGGTTATTATTCATGCAGGTGGCAATGACATTGGTAAAATGAAAACTTTAGACTTGATTTGGAAGATGAAGAATGACTTTTCTCTCCTTAAGAATTATTTTCCTAATTCTGTTTTTGTTTTTTCAGAAATTGCTCCCAGATTGGTTTGGTCTACACCTGGTCTTGTTTTTATGGACAAGATAAGGAGAAGGGTCAATAGGACCATGGAAAAATTTCTTCCTCTTATAGGAGGTTTCTCCTACAGGCATACAGACCTGGAAGGCTTTGTTTCGGGCCTATATAGGGCAGATAAAGTGCATTTTTCTGATGTAGGCATAGATATTTTTAATGTTGGTTTGCAGAATGCTGTGGATATTTGGCTGCGATGTTTGTTTGGGGGGCCATGCCTCTAATGAGTCTTGGCGTTTGGGAATAGTCGCCCAGCTAATGCTGGGTGGACTTGGTTCTTTTTAAAGGTCATATAAATTATTTGATTATTATTTATTTATTTATGAATTCTTAATGGATTTAAGCATTTGATTTTAATTGGTTATTAAAGTAGTTGTTATTGGTAACCCTTAATAAATATCGCGGCCTATTTTATCCAATGAATTTGTCTGTGTCTTTTATTTTAGTTAGTTAAGTAATATATTGGTTCTATAATGAATTGGACCTTGTGCCTCCGTGAAAAGGCCCCCCAAAGCGCTTAGCTAGGGGGACACACGGGGGCACAGGCCCATTCATTACTGTCTATTTCTGGTACTATGTTTCCCCCCCCCATTGTTCCTCCTTATTGGTCTCTCCCACTCCCCCCTCTTCTCTATTAGGGCTATGATGTGAATGGTACTTACCGAGCTTTGAAGTCCTTTACAGGTCACCAGCAACTGCCAGGAGAAAATGCGAGAAGAAGGGGCAGTTGGTTTGAGCGGGAAAAAACGCTGATTTGATTGGCTCAGGACTGAAAAGAGCGGGAAAATCAGAGGTATATAAGGCCCTTCTTCTGCGCAATCCAGTCAGTCAGTGCGCAGCAAGAAAGAAAAGTGCCCCTCCCTCCCTCCCTAATAAATGTAAAAATTCCCGTCGCGATATTTGTTAGAAGGAATAGTCGCCCAGCTAATGCTGGGTGGACTTGGTTCTTTTTAAAGGTCATATAAATTATTTGATTATTATTTATTTATTTATGAATTCTTAATGGATTTAAGCATTTGATTTTAATTGGTTATTAAAGTAGTTGTTATTGGTAACCCTTAATAAATATCGCGGCCTATTTTATCCAATGAATTTGTCTGTGTCTTTTATTTTAGTTAGTTAAGTAATATATTGGTTCTATAATGAATTGGACCGTGTGCCTCCGTGGGTTGTTGCTGACATCTGATGAAAACTTCATTTCAATAGCACCTTTACATTTGTAAATATATTTAGTTATAAAATTGATGACATGTACAATACTGAGTTCACCCTTTTATCTATCTATCTATCTATCTATCTATCTATCTATCATCTATCTATCTAATAACTGTCTAATATCTACCTAATAATCTATATCATCTATCTATCTATCTAATATATACATATAATATCCATGTATCTATTATCTATCTTTCTATCAATATACATATACCGTATATACTCGAGTATAAGCCGACCCGAGTATAAGCCGAAAAAAAAACTGGGAAAACTTAATGACTCGAGTATAAGCCTAGGGTGGAAATTGCAGCAGCTACCGTTAAATATCAAAAATAAAAATAGATACCAATAAAATTAAAATTAATTGAGACATCAGTAGGTTAAGTGTTTTTGAATATCCATATTGAATCAGGAGCCCCATATAATGCTCCATACAGTTCATCATGGGCCCCATAAGATGCTCCATACAAAATACGCCCCATATAATGCTCCATAAAATTTATGATGGGCCCCATAAGATGCTCCATATTAAAATATGACACATGTAATGCTGCACAAATGCTGATTATGGCCCCATAAGATGTGCCATACAGACATTTGCCCCATATAAAGCTGCACAGATGCTGATTATGGCCCCATAAGATGCTCCATAGACAGATTTGCCCCATATAATGCTCCACAAATGTTGATTATGGCCCCATAAGATGCTCCATAGACTATTATGCCCCAAATAATGCTGCACAAATGCTGATTATGGCCCCATAAGATGATTCATGTAAAAATGTGCCACATATAATGCTCCATACAGTTAATTATGGACCCATAAGATGCTCCATATAAAAATGTGCCACATGTAATGCTGCTGCAATAAAAAAAAAAGACATACTCACCTCTTGTTGCTGCCCACTGCTCCTCAGTGTCCCGTCTCTCCGCAGTGACTGTTCAGGCAGAGGTCGGCACGCACACTAACACGTCATCATGCCCTCTGACCAGAACAGTCACAGCCAGAAGACGTGGAAGACAGAGCGGCACCCAGCGGTGGAACGGGAAAGGTGAATATGAAATGCTCACCCTCCCCGTTATACTCACCTGCTCTGGGCGCGGTCCCTGGCAGCTTCTCCAGGTCAGATGGTCTCTGTGAGCCGGCAGCTTCTTCCTCTGTTCAGCGGTCACTAGTACCGCTCATTACAGTAATGAATATGCGGCTCCACCCCTATGGTAGTGGAGTCCATATTCATTATTTTAATGAGCGGTACCACGTGACTGCTGAACAGAGGAAGAGCTGCGGGCGCTGGAGACCATGGGACATGCAGGGACCATGCCAGGAGCACCAGGAGCAGGTGAGTATGTGACACTCGTCGCTCCCCCTCACCCGCTGACCATGACTCGAGTATAAGCCGAGAGGGGCACTGTGGTGAAGAACGTGGAAAGGAAAAGTGGACCCTCTAGACTGTAAACAATGAACCCCCTCACAGACGAGCTAACCAGATGGACCACCCCCTATACAGGGAGAGTTAGGGGCATGCCCGTGAGGGACTATCGCCATGGAAGCTGGAGGACCAAGACGGAAAAGGAATACGATGGAGAAACAGGAACCAACAGGGTGAATGGAGACACAGAGACTGGTAGGATTACAGCAGAGACACGGGGTCTGGCGAGGTGCTGCGGAGACACAGAGACTGACAAGGTAGCAGCAGAGAAACAGAGACTGGCGGGATACTGTGGTGAGATGGAGACTGGCAGGATTGCAGCAGAGACATAGGGATAGGCGAGGTGCTGCGGAGACACAGAGACAGGCAGGGTAGCGGCAGAGACACAGAGACTGGCGGGATACCGTGGTGAGATGGAGACTGGCAGAATCACGGCAGGGACACAGGAACTGGTGGGGTACTGCAGAGAGAAGAGGACAAGACCTAATGTCAGAGGGCAAGGAAATGCACAGAGATGCAGGCAGCCTAGAACACTTGAAACACAAATGACCATAGGCACAGGGAAGAGGAAGAGGCCGGTATTTGAAAGGGCGCTGTGCATTACCTCCGGGTGAAAGTCTTCCAGGATAGTGGAGAGGACAGAACAGGAAGTGCAGGAGAAGGTCAGAAGTGCACACGCACAGAGCTGAACCTGGCGTGCGTGCACACTCGACGAGCAGCAGGAGTCGGGAGCGGACGCTGGAGGAGAGATGCTGCAGAAGAGGAGCCGCGCTGGGATGCCGAGGATGGGTAAGTATAACAGGACGCGGCAAGCGGCGACGGCATCGGCATGACAGTACCCCCATCTTTACACCCCTTCTTTTTAAGGCTGGACAGAAACCTAGCCAAAATTCGGGGAGCCTGAATGTTCTCTAAGGGCTCCCAGGACCTCTCCTCAGGACCAAAACCCTTCCAGTCAACCAGAAATAAAGTTCTTCTCCTAAGTTTTTTCATAGCAAGAATGTCTTTTACCTCAAAGACATCATCCGTGAAAATAGGCAAAGGAGAAGAAAGAGTTGAAGCATGAATCTTATTAAAAACTACAGGTTTAGCTTATAAGAAACATCATTAATGCGAGTCAACACCTCAAAAGGACCTATATAGCGGGGACCCAGCTTATGCGAAGGGATTTTAAGGCGAATAAATTTTGAAGAAACCCAGACCTTATCTCTGGATGGTATATAGTAGAATCTGGACGCCTTTTATCCGCATGTTTTTTCATCCTAAGTTGAGCTAGTTCGAGAGCGGACTTGGTCTCCTGCCAAACCCTGGAGAACTCGCTAGACAGAAGATCAGCTTCTGGTACAGTAGAGACAGGAGGAACCGGTAGAGGAAGGCCAGGATGTTGACCATAGACGATAAAGAATGGAGACTTGTTAGAAGTTTCATTGGAATGTTTATTATAGGAAAATTCGGCCCACGGTAGTAAATCAGACCAATCATTCTGATGGGCATTGGAGAAATGATGAAGATAGGTCACCAAAGTCTGATTATTGTGCTCCAGTTGGCCGTTGGTCTGTGGATAGTAATCAGAAGAATAGTCAAACGAGATGTTAATAGACTTTCAGAGAGATCTCCAGAATCGGGCGGTGAATTGGACTCCTCGGTCAGAAGCAATATGTTGGGGTAGACCATGTACATGAAAAATATGATGAACAAAAATCTTCGCCAATTCTGGAGCTGAAGGAAGACCAGGAAAAGCTATGAAATGAGCCATTTTAGAAAAGTGTTCCATGATCACAAAGATTACGGTGCAACTAGAAGAACAAGGCAGGTCAGTAATGAAATCCATAGATAAATGTTGCCACAGAGAAGAAGGCACAGGCAGAGAATGTAGAAGCCCAGAAGGTAAATGCCGAGGAATCCTATTCTTGGCACAGGAAGGACAAGAGACGACAAAACTTCGGACATCCCTAGACAAAGTTGACCACCAGTAATAGCGAGAGATCAAACGAAAGGTCTTTTTGACACTGACATGTCCTGCTAGTTTGGAGGCATGACCCCAAAGTAAGAAGCGTCTCCTGTTCCCCTCTGAAACAAAAGTCTTACCTGGAGGCAAAGAGGAGAGAGAGACTGGAGCAATCGTGATGACTCTGGCAGGATCGATGATGTGCGTAGGCTCTTCCTCAATATCCACCGACTGGAGTAACCTGGACAGCGTCGGCCTTGGAGTTTTTATGACCAGACTGGAAGTGAAGCTCAAAGTCAAAACGGGCAAAGAACAAAGCCCACCTGGTCTGCCGGGGATTCAGTCTATGCGCAGAATGATTGTATGCCAAATTTTTGTGGTCCATATAGATAACAAAACGATGTAATGCTCCCTCTAGGAGATACCGCCACTCTTCCAGTGCCAATCTGATGGCCAGAAGTTCTTTGTCTCCAATGGAATAATTATTTTCAGAAGAAGAGAAAATCTTGGAGAAAAAGCCACAAGGCACGAGATGACCAGAAGGGGACCTTTGAGAGAGCACAGCGCCGACTCCGATAGCAGAAGCATCAGCTTCAAGGATGAAAGGTTTGTTGGCTTCTGGACATTGAAATACTGAAGCGGAGGCAAAGGCTTGCTAGAGGGATCAGAAAGCATCCTCAGCCTCAATAGTCCATTGGTGAGGGTTAGCACCCTTACGAATCATAGAGGAGATTGGAGCTGCTAAAGAGGATAAGTGAAGAATAAACTGCCGATAGTAATTTGCGAATCCCAGGAATCGCTGGATAGCTTTAACTCCGAGTGGACGCGGCCAGATAAGTACAGCAGAAACTTTTCCCGGATCCATACGCAGACCTGCATCGGAAATGATGAAGCCCAAGAAAGGTAAAGACAACTGTTCAAAGACGCATTTTCCAAGTTTTTCATATAGTCGATTCTCTCTTAGACGCAGAAGTACTTGCCGAACATCTCTTCTATGGGAAGACAGATCTGGTGAAAACACAATAATATCATCCAAGTACACTACTACACAGGAATAAAGTAGGTCCCGGAAGACATCATTCACAAATTCCTGGAAGACTGCAGGTGCATTACATAACCCGAATGGCGTAACCAAATATTCGTAGTGGCCATCTCTGGTGTTAAACGCAGTCTTCCACTCGTCTCCAGAACGGATTCAAATCAAGTTATAAGCTCCTCTGAGATCCAACTTGGTGAAAATTCATGCTCCTCGCAGACGATCAAAGAGTTCTGGAATGAGAGGAAGTGGATACTTGTTTTTAATCGTGATACTATTGATGCCTTGGTAGTCTATGCATGGACGAAGGGAACCATCCTTCTTCTTAACAAAGAAAAATCCTGCTCCTGCAGGAGAGGAAGACTTTCGGATGAAACCTCTGGCCAGATTCTCTTGAATATACTCGGACATGGCTTGGGTCTCGGCAGGAGACAGAGGGTAAATACGACCTCTAGGAGGAGTGGAACCTGGAACTAGATCTATAGGGCAGTCATAAGGACGATGTGGTGGAAGAGTCTCCACCTCCATCTTGTCAAAAACGTCCGAAAAGGAGCAATAGGCCAACGGAATGTTTTCAGATACAGGAGCAGACTGAGGGGAACTTGCAGGCTTGACAGAGAGCAGACACCTATTCGGACAAGACTGTCCCCAACGTAAAACATCTCCTGTATGCCAGTCTAGAATGGGTTAGTGATTTCTTAGCCAGGGAAGCCCCAAAAGAAATGGATGAGACAGAGAAGGCAAGACATAAAAAGCCAATTTCACACGGTGCAGAGCTCCAATCTGAAATTCAACCTCCTCCATAACCAGGTTGATGGTCTCCCGCAAAGGCCGACGATCGACAGAAGCTATTTGTCTAGGAGTCTCCAAGGGCCTGACAGGAATCCCATATCTGTTAACAACCTCAAGTTGAACAAAATTTCCAGCTGCACCAGACTCAACGTAGGCCTCCAGAGAAAAGTGACTGGAACCCAAATGCAAAATTACAGACAGAGTCAAAGGTGGAGAGGAGTCAGAGCCACCTAGGGAGACCTCTCTTACCTGACCTAGGTGGAGGCGTTTCCCGGCTTCAGAGGACAGGAATGCAGGAGATGAGAGGAGCTACCGCAATAAAAGCAGAGACCGTGAGCGAGTCTCTCCTTGCGGCGTTGCTCTGCAGACTTGAGACAATCAACCTGCATGGGTTAAGGGGAGGATGCAGAGGCAACCGACGTAGCTTGAGAGGAAGAAGCAGCTCGTGTAGCAGTAGACAGACGAAGAGGTCTCCTCTCTCTGACAACCTCACGAGAGGGCTCCTGAAAGCGCAAATCTATACGTATCGCCAGGGAGATAAGATCATCTAAGGAGGTGGGAGTATCCCGTCCTGCCAGCTCATCTTTAATCCAAGAAGATAAACCACGCCAAAATGCGCCAACCAAAGCCTCATTGTTCCAACCTAAATCTGTGTATATATATATATATATATATATATATATATATATATATATATATATATATATATATATACAGTATATATATATATATATACAGACTGAGGTGAGCTTCAATACCAGATGCAGTTCACAGACAATTTCTTTAGTAAAAAAACGTAGTAACTCCTTAAAGAAATATAAGTAGTAAAGTACTGCAATGGCCAAATTTACTAAAATGTGAGACACTTTTTTTCTTGTTATAGGACTAGGGTTTTGACGCAGAGTAAGCACTATATAATAGAATTTTAAGATACTGGAGCTGTTAAAATGATGAGTTCTAAAATTCATCACTGTATTTCCCCATGTGTCAATGGAACTATCTGGATATCAGTCCCCGCTTATCAACTAGCGTGTGCTCTTGTGCTCTTGCATTCACGAGGCAATGGGCCAACTAAAACAAATAGGATCTGTAATGCTGCCAGTAGCTGAATAAATATGTTCATTGTTCGTTTGCATGCGGTTACTTATCTGCAGTGTCCACTTTCTTTTATATCACCATTCTAAATCGCATGGTAAATTTTAATACGTTTTCATCTTGCTTTCTCAGCAGTCATGATATATCTAGGGTATATTTAATAGTTTTTACAGTTCACCAAGAGCTATGGAAGGGATCCACCATGATCTGTGAATGGTGCCCTGTAATAGCCCTATCTGAATATAACAGTGATTGACACGGGCACCTCAGCTCCATTGTTTCTCATAAGGCCACATTCACATGTTCAGTATTGGGTCAGTATTTAACCTCAACATTTGTAAGCCAAAACTAGAAGTGGAACAATCAAAGGAAAAGCATAATAGAAACATGTCCCCATGTCTGTATTTATCACCCACTCCTGGTTTTGGCTTACAAATACTAAGGTAAAATACTGACCAAATACTGGAGCTGTGAACCTGATCTAATGGTTTTATAAAGAATAAACCCCACCCCACAAACATGCACACCCTCGCAGAAATCTTAAACACCTTGATCTACACTCACTGAATCCCTACTCCCTCTCACAGACATAAGTTCACTACACAATGCGGATGACGCTGCCGCTCTATATAACACCACAATAGCTGTAGCTTTGGAATCTCTTGCCCCTCTCACACATACCAAAGCTCGCATAATCAACAGACAGCCCTGGCACACCAGCCTGACCAAAGAACTGAAGCAAACTTTCAGGGCTGATGAGCAGAGATGGAAAAGATCCCACTCCAACGAGCACTTCATTGCATTCAAACAGTCTCTTACTACTTTCAAGACCACACTCGCCACAGCAAAACAAACCTACTTCTCATCTCTGATATCCTCCCTGTCTCACAACTAGTGTTGAGCATTCCGATACCGCAAGTATCGGGTATCGGCCGATACTTGCGGTATCGGAATTCCGATACCGAGATCCGATATTTTTGTGATATCGGGTATCGGTATCGGAAGTGTAAAATAAAGAATTAAAATAAAAAATATTGTTATATTCACCTCTCCGGCGGCCCCTGGACATCAGCGGGAGGATCCGGCGTCCGGCACGGCTTCTTTCTTCAAAATGCGCGCCTTCAGGACCTGTGGAATGACGTCCCGGCTTCTGATTGGTCGCGTGCCGCCCATGTGACCGCCACGCGACCAATCAGAAGCCGCGACGTCATTCCTCAGCTAAAGTCCTAGAATGAGCGCCTTCTAGGACCTGAGGAATGACGTCGCGGCTTCTGATTGGTCGCGTGGCGGTCACATGGGCGGCACGCGACCAATCAGAAGCCGGGACGTCATTCCACAGGTCCTGAAGGCGCGCATTTTGAAGAAAGAAGCCGTGCCGGACGCCGGATCCTCCCGCTGATGTCCAGGGGCCGCCGGAGAGGTGAATATAACAATATTTTTTATTTTAATTCTTTATTTTACACTTTAATATGGATCCCAGGGCCTGAAGGAGAGTTTCCTCTCCTTCAGACCCTGGGATCCATGAGGATACATTCCGATACTTGATGTCCCATTGACTTGTATTGGTATCG
Organism: Ranitomeya imitator; assembly: GCF_032444005.1. NCBI lineage: Eukaryota > Metazoa > Chordata > Amphibia > Anura > Dendrobatidae > Ranitomeya > Ranitomeya imitator. The sequence goes on along the minus strand of NC_091284.1, from coordinate 733,006,729 downwards.
GATATCGGTATCGGCGATATCCGATATTTTTCGGGTATCGGCCGATACTATCCGATACCGATACTTTCAAGTATCGGACGGTATCGCTCAACACTACTCACAACCCTAAACAGTTATTCAAAACCTTCAATTCTCTCCTCTGTCTCCCAACACCTCCTCCCTCCCCACTCATCTCAGCTGAAGACTTTGCCCCATTTTTCAAGCAGAAGATTGAGAACATCAGAGACAGTTTTAGTCGACAACCCCCAGAGCCCTTCCTCCCAACTATCCAGCCCGCCACCTTCAAAACCAACTTCTCCATCATTACAGAAGATCCATTCTCCACTCTACTCTCAAGATCACATCTCACCACCTGTGCACTTGACCGGATCCCTTCCCACTTCATCCCAAACCTCGCCACAGTCTTCATCCCAATCCTAACCCATCTCTTCCACCTATCACTAACAACTGGTGTTTTCCCCTCAAGCTTTAAACATGCCTCAATCACACCTATCCTCAAAAAGCCTTCTTTTGACCCATCCTCTGTATCTAGCTATTGCCCTATATCACTTCTCCCTTATGCCTCAAATCTACTGGAGCAACACATCCTTCTTGAACTGTCCTCCCATCTATCTTCCTGCTCCCTATTCGACCGCTTACAATCAAGCTTCCGGTCAAACCACTCCACTGAAACTGCCTTAACTAAGGTCACCAATGACCTATTAACCGCTGAAAGCAAGTGACACTACTCTATCCTCCTCCTCCTGGACCTGTCCTCTGCCTTTGACACAGTGGACCATTCCCTGTTGCTGCGGACCCTCTCATCCCTTGGCATCACAGACTTGGCCCTATCCTGGATCTCATCATACCTAACAGACTGGACATTCCGCGTCTCCCACTCACACACCACCTCCTCATCTCGCCCCCTATCTGTCGGAGTCCCACAAAGTTCAGTTCAAGGGCCCCTGCTCTCCTCCTTTTACACTTTTGGCCTGAGACAGCTCATAGAATATCACGGTTTTCAGTATCATCTCTATGCTGACGACACACAGATCTACATCTCTGGACCAGATATCACCACCCTACTAACCAGAATCCCTCAATGTCTATCCGCTATTTCATCCTTCTTCTCCACTAGATTTCTAACACTTAACATGGACAAAACAGAATTCATCGTCTTTCCCCCATCTCATGCGACCCCCAACGAACCTATCCATTACAGTAAACGACTGCCCACTCTCCCCACTCTCACAAGCTCGCTGTCTCGGGGTAATCCTTGACACTGATCTCTCCTTCAAACCACATATCCAAGCCCTTTCCACTTCCTGTCGCCTTCAACTCAAAAATATTTCACGGATCCGTACATTCTTAAACCAAGAATCTGAAAAAACCCTAGTCCATGTCCTCATCATCTCCCGCCTCGACTACTGTAACCTTCTGCTCTGTGGCCTCCCCTCTAACACTCTCGCACCCCTCCAATCTATTCTTAACTCAGCTGCCTGACTAATTGACCTGTCCCCCCGCTATTCCCCAGCCTCTCCCCTCTGTCAATCCCTTCACCGGCTCCAAATTAACAAGGTACTCCAGTACAAAAGCCTAACCATGACATACAAAGCCATCCACAACCTGTCTCCTCCATACATCTGTGACCTCGTCTCATGGTACTTTCCTGCACGCAACCTCCGATCCTCACAAGATCTCCTTCTCTACTCCCCTCTTATCTCCACTTCACCACAATCGCATACAAGATTACTCTCGCATCATCCCTACTCTGGAACTCTATACCACAACATATCAGACTCTCGCCTACCATTGAAACCTTCAAAAAGAGCCTGAAGACCCACCTCTTCCAACAAGCCTACAACTTGCAGTAACCACCGATCGACCAAACCGCTGCAGGACCAGCTCTATCCTCGCCTACTCTATTCTCACCCATCCCTTGTAGATTGTGAGCCCTCACAGGCAGGGTCCTCTCTCCTCCTGTACCAGTTGTGACTTGTATTGTTCAAGATTATTGTACTTGTTTTTATTATGTATACCCCTCCTCACATGTAAAGTGCCATGGAATAAATGGCGCTATAATAATAAATAATAACAATAATAATAAGTGGAGCCGAGACACGTCTACTCAACCTTCGCTGCTCTTAGATTGGGCTCTCAGTGCTTAATTATTCCCTGACTTGTGGATAAAGGATACATATGGGCATATGGGTCATGGGCAGCATGGTGGTGCAGTGGTTAGCACAGCAGCCTTGCAGCGCTGGAGTCCTGGGTTCAAACCCCACCAAGGACAACATCTGCAAAGAGTTCTCTCCGTGTTTGCGTGGGTTTCCTCCGGGCACTCCGGTTTCCTCCCACATTCCAAAGACATACTGATAGGGAATCTAGATTGTGAGCCCCATCGGGGACAGTGATGATAATGTGTGCAAATGTTAAGCGCTGCGGAATATGTTAGCGCTATATAAAAATAAAGATTATTATTATTATTACATAATTCATAAACCTAGTAAAGATCCTTGCAGACCTTTTACAAAGGGATGATGTTTTCCAGAACAAATGTTATTATGGAAGTTATTGATAATAGCTTATGTAAACTTGTCCATTGATCAGATGGTAATTGATACAATTCCTGTTTTTCATTTGATCGCATTTTTTACATGTATTGATAACTTTCATTGGTCAGCAGCACATATTTGTTTTCAGAGAAAGTTCTGTCAACGATAATGTAAAGTGAATGATGAGAGAGAATGAATGATTTAAAAAATAATTAATACTTCACATCATATGAAAGTGAAGGTAAACAAGCTCGCAGCGCCCAATTACTTTTTATATCGTTCATCAACCTTCAATGCAGGAAATTTACGGATCCATGAAAAAGAACCCTGAGAATCAGTGCAAAATATATAATACAAAGTATTTACAAAGTTATACTGTTTTTTTATATTTACCACTTTTGATCCTGATATCTTTTTTTGTGGCACCAAGGTATTTGGGCTCCTTCTAACCTACCGTATTTTACAGACTATAAGACTCACCAGAACATAAGACGCACCCCAAATTTTTTAGAAGGAAAGCAGGGAAAAAAATGAATGTGTCAGAGGGGGTTCTGTCTTAACGTCTGAATTATGGTTACGGGGGGGAGGGTTCGGCAGCGCTGGTGAAGCGAGGTCACAGTGGTGTTCGGTGGTCCGGCAATAATCTGTCTCCCATCCCAGATTGGTGCGGCAGATTCAGAGGTGCTCTGTGGTGCAGGGGCTCCGCCAACATCTTATCAAAGTCCAGAATCCTGGCAGATCCAATGCTGCAATGCGGTGGCCTCCAGGAAAATGGCCGGAGGAGGTGGTGCATGCTCAAATTGAGATCTTGGCACCGAGATCTCGCCTCCTGAGATGTCGTTTCCGAGATCTCACTCTGCACATGCGCCACTTCTGGCAGCCATTTTCCTGTAGGCCACCGCATTTCAGCAAGGGAAGTGCGGGGGCTCTGGGCTTTCACAAATCTTTGCGGAGCTCCTACACCACCGTGCTCTTATAGTTCAAAAAATATGGTACTTGTTTACCCCTTATAGATATAAGTATGATCATCCAACACACAAAGGGAAGAATTGTGAAAATCCTATTGACCAACTGATCTCTTAAAAATAAATCCCATGAAAATGAATAAATATTCCAATAAGACTCATGTCGGCTATGAGTATTATTAATGCAACCATTAAATTCTACCCAACTTGTCCTCAGACGATACATTTGCCAAGAAACATTGACAAACTCTCACAATCTAGGTGTTAATCATACATTTTATTTCTCCGTAAATCCTTTTAATATTCACCTCTGTATGCATCATTTATACACTACACATAAAAATAAAAGATGAAATGCTCATTTGCTTGTAGATGTAAAATCTTGTGGTGAAACATGTGCTTGTTCTGGCCATACATTAAGTCATTTATTTAATAACTCCCAGGTTACTGCTATGCAGAGTATGTTAATTCTTATAAATAACTTACTATAATAATGAATTATGCAAAGTGGAAACTATTGCTTTCACAAAATTTATAAATACATTTATCCTAAGCTCTTATGCAAACTGATGGGTAAAAAGTTAACTATTTTACGTGTTTTTCAAAATGTTCATTTTAATTCGGACTAGTTGCACAATAATGAAATATTTACCATACAGAATATTAATAATAGTTTTCAGCCACCACTCCAGATACCAAAAGGTGGTGTCAGTGCCCTTATGTGGGGCTGCATTTGTGCGCTAGTGTGGGGGAGCAACATTTCATTGATGGTATCATGAATTCACAGGTTTGCTGCTTCATATCGAAAGAGAAGATGCTACCATCACTCCAACATGACAATTATTCAAAATACACAACTGTTGCATTTCTGAAGAAGAGGATAAAAGTGATTCAGTGGCAAAGTGTCTCCTTAACTGACCCCAATCGAACACCTATTCTGAAGAGACAAGAATCATTCTCCATGCAGCATCCAGACTATAAAGAGGTCCTTTAGAAGACTTGGTGCTGTCATGAAAGATCATGGAGATCATACAAAATATTAGATAAAGTAATTTTTAATGTGGGTGTGCTCATTTTTGGATTGACTAATTTGAGCAAAACTGAAGATTTATGTTATACAACATTATTAACCTTGCATTCATGTTATGGGTTAAAAAATGTTCTATAAAACTAAATCTAGCCAAAATTTCAAAAATTGTTCTTATGCTCTGTGAGAGGATGAATAAAATCCTAATTTTCAAAGGGGGTGTACTTTTTTATGTTGAGCATATAACGTATGCTAAAATCTGAATTTGCATTATTCTTCTACCATTGTAGTAAATGTTTTAAAAGTTTTTACTACCTAATCTTAGGCTAGCATGATGCACTGATGGAGACCTAGATTCCTGTGGTGTGTCATTTACTGGGCTGCTTGCTAAAGTTTTTATAAAATAACTGATTTATCACCAGGGGGTGTCTTATTGATGCCTCTCCATTACTAACCTAGGGGCTTGATGTCACCTGACATCAATCCCCCAACTATCACCCCACTTGCCACCGCTACAGAGCAAGTGGGAAGAGTGAGGCTAAGTGCCAGAATTGGCTAGTATATTGCCCAGGCACGTAGTATATTGCCCAGGCACGTAATATATTGCCCAGTCACGTAGCATATTGCCCAGCCACGTGGTATATTGCCCAGCCACGTAGTATATTGCCCAGCCATGTAGTATATTGCCCAGGCACGTAATATATTGCCCAGTCACGTAGCATATTGCCCAGCCACGTGGTATATTGCCCAGCCACGTGGTATATTGCCCAGCCACGTAGTATATTGCCCAGCCACGTAGTATATTGCCCAGGCACGTAGTATATTGCCCAGTCACGTAATATATTGCCCAGTCATGTAGCATATTGCCCAGCCACGTAGTATATTGCCCAGCCACGTAGTATATTGCCCAGCCACGTATGTAGCAGGTTGAAAAAGACTTAAAATAAAAAATAAACATATAATCACCATCCGAGGGCCCCTTGTAGTCCTGTCGCCTGTGTGCGGTGTGCGCGGCAGCTTCCGATCCCAGGGTTGGTATGAGCGCAGGACCCGTGATGACATCATGGCCACATGACCGTGACGTCATGGCAGGTCCTTCTCGCATAGCATCCTTGCCACCGGAACCTGCCGCTTGCACTGCCGAGGACAGGATGCAACGGCGGAGGGTGAGAATAACCTTTTTTTATTATTATTATTTGTTACATTAGATCTTTTTACTATTGATGCTGCATACACATCATCAATAGTAAAAAGTTGGTCACACAGGGTTAATAGCTGCGTTAATGTAGTGTGTTACACCGTGGTCCATTAACGCTAGCATTAACCCTGTGTGAGGGCTGACTGGAGGGGAGAATGCGGGCGCCGGGCACTGACTGCGGGAAGTAAGGAGCGGCCATTTTTCCACCAGACTGTGCCGGTCGCTGATTGGTCGTGACTGTTTTGCCGCAACCAATGAGCGACTTGGATTTCCATGACAGACAGAGGCCGCGACCAATGAATATCTGTGACAGACAGAAAGACATACAGACAGAAAGATGGAAGTGACCCTTAGACAATTATATAGTAGATAGGAGGACCATACATAATTTTTTTAAGGTCACCCTGGGAAGCTCCATGGGTTTTACCCCCTTCCCAGGCTATAAACCTCTGCCCCCAGCTGCCAGCTTTCCCTCTGCTGTTTAAGAAAATTGCGTGGGAGCCCACACCATTTTTTTTCACAAAAATAATCGTTTACCAATTAAATACATGTACAGTTAACTGCACACACTGCATTAATTGTATAAGTCATGGACATCTATATAGCTACCAACCTATTATATGTGTATTTACTGTATGTAATCCATCTCTTCTATCCTGTCGGCTCCTGATTTGATTTTACACTACGCGGCTGCTGAATTGCTGGCTTTTCTTCTATCTATCTATCTATCTATCTATCTATCTATCTATCTATCTATCTATGTTATATATTCTATTCCAACCTGTCAGTGTGATTTTACTGTGTGCGGCACATGCATTGCCAGCTTTTCAAAAGACACCAGTGTGTAAAAATCGGACAGCACTCGCATCGTCCGAGTGCTGTGTGATTTTTTTTCTAACACCCAAAGGCTTGCATTGGTAAGTCTCGTCTGAGATACTAGGACAATCGCAGTATGCTGCAATTTTTTTCTCAGTCCAATATCAGCTGAGAAAAAAATGGCATGTGATATGTAACCCATTGAACAACATTGGTCAGAGTGCAATCTGATTTTTTTATCGGATTGCACTTGTCCGTTTTCTTGCAAAGGAGTATGAGCTCTTACACGTAAAGAAGGTCTCATACACACTCTGTTCTAATTGTCGTGTATTGTTACTCCTAGACTCATAAAGGCTATGATCTTTTGAGGATTATATGCCAAGGAAATGTACTCCAGACCATGGAATAGTCTATGGGTGAGCAATATAATACCAATAAGTGATATGTGCACACGTTATGTAAAATTTCTGCATCTTTGAGGGTATATGCACACGTTGCGGATTCTCTATGGATCCGCAGCGTTTTTGCAGTGCAGAAACGCTGCAGATCCGCAATTGATTTACAGTACAATGTAAATCAATGAGAAAAAAAAAATGCTGTGCTCACTTTGCGGAAAATCCGCTGCGGAATTGCTGCGGTTTAAAAGAAGTAGCATGTCACTTCTTTTTTGTGAATCTGCAGCGTACCCATTCCATTATAGAAAACCGCAGGGGTAAAAAACGCAGCAAATCTGCAAGAAAACCGCAGCAAAAACGCCAAAAAACGCTGCAGAACCGCACAAAAAAAACCGCAACAAATCCGCAGGTGCGTTTTCTGCCAGGAGAGGCAGAATCCGCAACAGAAATTCCTAAGCCTAATCCGCAACGTGTGCACATAGCCTTAGCAGGAAAAACACAGCTGCAGAAAAGCAAGATATTGGTGATCTTTTGTTGCGCTTCAGGTGTTTTTTTGCCCTGTGTTTTTGATTGATTTGAGTGAAGTCAATGGTGAAAAACTCAGAGCAAAATCACACAGAGAATTGACATGTTGCAGATTATTTTCTGCACCAAATCTGCAAGTCAAAAATACCTAACGTGTGCATGACACTTTAGGTTTCTCATTCACTTTGCTGGCATCAGGTATTGTGACAAATCCATTCTGAAAAAACGTGACAAAAAAGCACCAAATCTGCAACGTGTGCACACAGCCTAACATTTTGAACACATTTTTAAGGCTTGTATAGCAAAAAAAAGCTACCCAGGAATATGTTAAGGCTATGTGCACACGTAAGAAAAGAGGTGCAGAATTTTCTGCACAAAATCTGCATCGCCTTGAAGAATCCGCAGCTGCGTTTTTTATGCATTTTTTGTGCGGATTTGATGCGGATTTTGTGCAGTTTTTGTGCAGATTTTTACCACTGCAGATTTCTATTAATGGAGGGGTGCAGAAACGCTGCAGAACTGCACAAAAGAAGTGACATGCACTTCTTTGAAATCTGCAGCGTTTCTGCGCAGATTTTTCTGCACCATGTGCACAGCTTTTTTTTCACATTGATTTACATTGTACTGTAAATCACAGTGCAGTTCTGCAGCGTTTTTGCGCAGAAAAAAACGCTGCAGTTCTGCACTAAATCTGCACTAAATCTGCATCATGTGCACACAGCCTAAAGGTTATTTATAAACAATATAATACTGATCAATTTTTTAACAAGTTTTCTGAGGGTTACAGTATATGCCAACGAAATGTACCCCAAACCACGGAATAGTCTATAGGTGAGCAATATAATATCAATAAATTTTTTAGCACTTTTTGAGAGTTTTGTGCCAAGAAAATGTATTACAGTCCATGGAATAGTCTATGGGTGAGCAATATAATAGCGATAACATTTTGAACAGGTTTTTTGAGTATTATATAGCAACAAAACCTACCGAAGAATACGTAAAAGTCCATGAATGAGCAATATACTATTACAATCAATTTTTTTAATACGTTTTTTGAGGCTTATATACCACCGAAATCTACCCAAGAATATGTAAAAGTCTACGGATGAACAATATAATACCGATACAATTTTTAGCAAGTTTTTTGAAGGTTATATAACAAAGAAATAAATGCCAGAAGAAGGAATAGTTTATGGGTCAAAACTTTAACACAGCAACAATGTTTACCACTTTTTTGGAATGTAATACTGTATATCATAACAATTGTACCCCAGAACACGGAATAGTCCTTTGGTGAGAAATGTAACCCAGCTAAATTTTTCAACACTTTTTGGAAGTGTTATATATCACAGAAATATAACCAAGACACAGAATACGCTATGGCTATAAAATTAAACCTTAATGCTTTTTTGAGTTTTGTATATGACAAAAATGTACCTCAGGCCACAGAATAGTGTATAGGTGAGAAATGTAACACAGCAAAATATTTAAATGCTTATTTGCAGTGTCATGTGTCCACAAAATGTAACCCAGACCACATAATAATGTATGGGAAGAAATGTAACCAAACCAAATTTTAAAAGTTATTTTTGTACTGTTCTATACCACCAAAAAGCACATGATAATCTATGGATGAATATTTTAATCCAGAAATATTTTTCATTGCTTTTTGTGAGTTTTCCATACCACCATAATGCAATAACAACCATGTTAAATTGTATGGGTAACTCATTGGATCCATAAAAAAATTTAGAACATAAATATTTTGAAAGTGTACTCTATGTACTTATACACCAGGCAGGACAGATACAATGGGTGAATACTTTTTCATATTTACTGTTTATGTAAGATGCATTATGTCCAATATGAGTTTTCTGTTATCTAACAATCACTTATAGACATTAGACAATGTTTCCATTACATTGGCATTGAATATATGTTACCCCCATTTGGGCAACATAGTGCATCAATCTAGTTTAGGTGCACTAGTTTATTGATATGTCATTCATCATCATTTGAACCTATAACACTAGAATAATTCTCTGTTGTTTGATTTACAATTCATCATGTCCTGACCTATTCGCCGGCCTACTTACCTAAGGATCCAATCAGTGATTTGCATATGAACCCATAATATTCATATACTGTTATTTGTTTGCTTTGATTGTATTTTTGTGAAAAAAATTGTAATATTTTTTAGCATATTTATCTCTGGTTCTCCTTGAAAATAACACTCAAAGGATTTGCAGAAAGACCCCTTAAAGGCAAAAACTGGCAGTTCTCATTCAAATATTTTAAAAGTGTACTTGCTTTACTTCCACACTACTTGCTTTACTTCCACACTCATAAAGGCTTTGCACAAAGTGCAAAGCTCGAAAAAATTATAAGGACAGATGGTCATCCATAGACCCTGAAAGGCAACAACTGGCAGGCCTCATTCAAATATTTTTAAAGTGTACTTGCTGTACACCTACACTCATACAGGCTCTGCACAAATTTCAAAACCAGTGAAAAAATTATAAGCATGATAATACAGTAATACTCTTCAGGTGTTCTTTTTCTTCTTCTTGAGGCTGGGGGAACTGCCTTCACCTCTTCCCAGGTGCCTGGGCTGTACTTGAACTGGCATGAGGTACTGCCGGGACCCCCGATTTATAGAAATGGGTAACAGGCCCCTGTGTCACCTGCACCATCGGCTGCTCACGCATACGAGGTGGGGAACCCCAAGGGCAGTACGAACTCTTGGGGGTGGTAGTAGCCATGTGTCAAGCTACCTCAAAGATCATCTCCAAAGCCCGTTCATTCCTCAAGAAGGGTCCACCATGCTCCCTTTGCTCTGAGATCACACTTACTGCATCCCAACAATAACCAAATTTGTTTAGGAGGGCACCACAATAAGTATAAAGGGATACGCCCAGGGTCAATACAAGAATTATAAGATTTATACACAGAAAAAGCTGCAGACCAAAAACTGGGGATCATCAAAAACAGGTACAAAAGTAATGATTTTATTGAATACAAAGCCAACACACATGTTAAAAACAATTAAAAGTCAAACGACTTGACATAAGAAGACCCAAGTAGCTTATAATAAAGATTAAGACTCCCCCTCCCATGACCAATAGAAAGTCAGAGTAACATGGTTAATACAATGAATTAGTATGGCAAATTCTAATGAAGGTTAGAACAATGTATGCAGGTACCAACAGTGACTCGATATACATACAAACACTAAGCATAAATGATGTACAAGGATAAACACCTTCAAAAAAGCAGAAAGCCAAAATATACCATAACTACAATACGCCAAATCAACCCTATAGTGGGCAGATGACCACTTGCAGTGCAAAGTGCAGGTATCACTGATAGCAGTTACACAGGCCGATTTAATAAATTTAGAACGTTGCTGTGCAAGATAATGGAGTGGCTAATACAGACCCGGAACGGCGCATGGTACATATAGAAGGCCTGGGAGCGGGAGAGCCCGTGGAGATGCCCGACGTGTGTCACCATCGCAAGGTGGCTTTGTCAGGGCCATGCATACCAACAATGTTACCCCTCCATTTTGAGGACTGTGACTCTATTTCCAGCCATCAGCTCTTGCAGCCTTCAAGGCAGGTGTTCCTTTTCTACTGCCCGATGGTTGAATGACTTGTGATGATGGGCCACAAACTCTTCAATTGACCCCCTTCTCTGCTGATAGTCATAAGTAACTACCAACAGGACAACAGGATGCCAGCTCTCGGTACCTTTTGGCTAGCGGGCCCTATAACATTTTCCCAACCTGGTCCTGGCTCAACTCCTTGTCCCTTACGACAAGCCTAGGCCCCGCAGTCCCCTCACCAGTTCCTGAATCCTGACACTCCCTTCAGTAGTCTGCAAGAACACCAGCAGTAAAGGATATTGCTTGGGTTCGGGCTTTGGTGAGTCCAGTATATCAGCCACCTCTACAGTTGAGCCAGCTTCCTTTGGCTCCGATATTCCTCTGGTCACTCCAGTGTAGACTAATTGAATACAGTTAAAAATTTTAACACTTTTTTGGAGTGTTATAAATCCCAGAAATGTACCGCAGACTATTAAATACTGTATTGCAGAGACATGTAGCCCTACAAAATTTTAAAACACTTTTTATCAGTTTTATATTTCACAAAAATGTAGTCAGACCACATAATACTGTATGGATGAGAAATATAACCCTACAAAATTAAAAAAAAAAGCTTTTTCTCGGTTTAAGAGAGCACAGAAATGTACCCAAACAACGTAATGCTGTATGGCTGAGAAATGTAAGCCTACAAAATTTTAAAACACTTTTACTCCAGTTTTAGAGATCACAGAAAAGTACCCAAATCCAGTTTTAGAGATCACAGAAAAGTACCCAAACCATGTAATACTGATGGCTGAGAAATGTAAGACTACAAAATTTTAAAACACTTTTACTCCAGTTTTAGAGATCACAGAAAAGTACCCAAATCCAGTTTTAGAGATCACAGAAAAGTACCCAAACCATGTAATACTGATGGCTGAGAAATGTAACCCTACAAAATTTTGAACCGCTTTTTATAAGTTGTATAGATCACTACAATGTACCCAGACCACATAATGCTGTATGGCTGAGAAATATAAGCTTGCAAAATTTTGTAATGCTTTTTTCAGCTCTACAAATCACAGGAAATGTACCCCAGACCACAGAATAAAGTATAGATGAGACCTGTAATCCAGCCAATTTTTTTAATGCTCTTTTGTAGTTTTAAATAATATCACAGAAATTTACCCCAGACCACGGAATTGCGTATGGGTGAGAAATGTAATCAAGTTAATTTTTAACACATTTTTGGAGGGAAATTTAGTAACAATTTTTTTGAGTGTTACATAACCCAAAAAAGTAACACAAATCACGTAATATACTAAGGATCAAAACATATTAATTTTTTTCACCCCCCCCCCAATAAAAGCTGTAGCTATATATTTGCCAACAGACTGCACAGCCCTAATCCCTGTCTACAGAATAGATTCTGTCACTCTCCTAGCTCCTGCATCTCTCTCGCCTTACCTAGGCTAAATGCACATTGAATGTAATACAAACAGCAATGCAAATGGTTAGGCCTTAGAAGGACTGTTAGTATAATAGCTCAGCTCAGCACCACTATCAACACGACAGGCCTCTCTGCACACAAAGGACTAGACAAGCAATTTCTCCCTCTAATACTAAATGTCATGGAGCTGTGCCATGGCGTCAGTGTGCCGAGCAAGGCAATGCCAGTTCTTTTATAACCCCACGGTCATACAGCCAGCCAATCACAGTAATGCCACAAACAATATATCTGTGGTATTAGAGTGACATGCAGGCAATCCCCGCATGATTATTAGTGTGCAACAAGCACCAAAAATGCAAGTCAGGGATTCAAGTTTTACATAGAGCACTGCTCATCACTCACTGAGTAAGGAGTACATCCGAGCACCGATACTCAAGTGATAACCGAGTATCACCAAGTACGTTCCTAAATATAAAGTTAATTATCCAAATTTGTAAATGCTGAAGTGACAAAAAATATAAGAGACAAAGAAATTAGGGTTTTTTGGTCACCACTAGTAATGAGCGAATGTGCTCGGTTGACGTCTTTTCCGAGCATGCTTGGGTGTTATTCAAGCATCCGTGCCTGCTCGTATATTATGTTTGAGTATCTGCGGCTGCATGATTTGTCGCTGTTAGACAGGAAAAGGTTAAGTCTGCCCCGCAACAGACTGTAGGGACAGATACAGAGTTAATATTGGTACAAGTCCATAGGGGAGGAGCTAGCCTGCACAGAAAGGAGATTACTTCCTGATAGTTAGTAAGACAGGGAAATACAGTAACTAAGGTCAAGTTCAAGTGCAATGGACTGCTAGTGCCAGCAAGGATCAATTGTTCATGGCAGTGGGAGACCTTGCTAGAATTCCTTGTGGAGATTCCTGCAATCTCCAAGCCCAAGGCTCTGTGCAGATACTACGAAAAGTGCCTTATTCTCTGGTGTACAGAGGATGATGGACACAAAACCATGAGAAGGGAAGGGAGAGGATCCCAGGTGCACTGTGGGATTGGATGGGATATCCCTGGGGCTGAAAGAAGCAGTAAGTATAGGGATAGTCCAGGAGGAATGGATGCTGAGAAAGCACTATACTAAGGAAATGGGAACTAAGAAGGGTTGTGCCTAATACTGCTTGTTACAATCTGATGAACTTGGACCAGTAAACTTATAATTGTTGAAATGAACTTTGTGTGTTCTGAAGATGGAGGTCTGGAGAAAGATGGAGGCCTGTGGCCTACAAGTGGGTGTGATGCACCCGACACTAGATAGCACATTAGGACTGGAATACAATTTTCCTGTAAAATGACAGGACATAACGGAGCAGCAGCTCGGTTGTGGCTACCTCCCGCAGTCACTTAATACCTTCACTGTTTTCTTTCTCCAGCAGATTACCTTAGCCCTGATATCAATGACGTCTGATTCAGCAGATTGGATCAGTGAAAAAAATAACACTTTGCTGTGAGTGTGCTGTCATCTCCAGCCTCCAGTGAACTGTGAGAGAATAGATTTGGCTGGTGGCTTTGTCACACCCAAGTGGAGCAGGTTATCCTCAGGCAGTATACAAAGCCTTACATTTTCTACTCCCAGTTCATGTAACCTTTACTGTAGTACTGCTGCTGCCAGGGCTGCTGTTGCTGGCCCTACACTGCCAGACATCTTCTGTTCTAATTTTCTACTGAGCAATGTCTGTTGCTGACACTGCATAGCCATGCCAGCCACACATCCGCTGGCTGCCTGACCAATGTGTTTAAAAGTTCTAGACTGTACTGCAACTGTTTGCCTTACACTGCCAAACATCTCCTTGCCTGCCTCATCATAATTCTCTAGCATCTGGTTTTTGAAACGGCCATTGCACAGTTGCATCAGCTACATATCTCCTGGCTGAATACGGTGTTTTATAGTGCATAACTTACTCTTCGGGATGAATAGTTTACATAGATGAGCCATACCTCTAAATATTAATAAATATACCACCATACAGTAACTAAATAAGACTCAATTCATATCTAACTTATTATCAAGAAAATGTCCCAATGAATATGTTAACTGGATGCCTCTGACTGATGGCAAAAAATGGCATCCATCAGCTTTGGACTAAAGTCTTATGTTCTGCAAAAAAACAACACTTTGCATGGTATACATTTTTTTACTTGCCTTTACTTGCCCTTTTCCTTCTCATTCTGTATCCACCCTTCATACACTGCGCCCATACCTTGCACATTTGAAGTCCCTTATAGACTTCACCCTTTACCAACATTCAATATCAGATGGTCATTCATTGAATCCAGCACATTTGCAACATGTCTGTTACTTACTAGAGCACCAGGCTCCTCAGATGTTAGTGGCAACTTTCATGAGTCTTTGACAAAGCACTAAACACAGAGGGTCTTTGCTTTCCCTCCTTACAGTGCTCCTCATTTGACTCCTTTTTTCATTTTGTCCCTGCTTTCCTATTGTCTCTCTTGACATGGCAGTAGCTGATTGGTGAGTTATCTGTGAGAGGCATGTAGGTCACGTCTCCACTAAAAACATAATGGATTTCACAGTAAAATCTGACAGAAGACAGGGTGGATGCTAACACCTCCAGGTGGACGAGCTAGGCACTGGTTTTTCAGTGCCTATTGGCAAATATGACCCTAGTCACAAGTCAATTTCCTCTCCAGACTCAAAGAATATATTCATACCATTTGATAGGGGTATTTAAAACCCAAGGTCCACCGGGTTGACTGTCAGAACATTATACTCATCTACTCAGTGTCAGAATCTCCTCATCCCAATAGCCTGTCAAAGGCAAATTGCAGTGTTTCATTTTTTTAAGTGGACAAGCTTTGGTGGGAAAAGATCATGACCCTACCATAGTCTCACCAGCAGCAAATAACTTAACTAATTCCAAGCTATGTGTAATAGGAATTGCTTTAATTATGGTAATTGGCAGCAGGGATCGTGTGACGTACCAATGTCATGCGAACCCTGGGAGAGCCAGTGTTGAAAACTCTGGTGCGTATAGGTGTCATTATTTTCCTGGGTGGAAACAAGTAGTGGACAGCTCCTTTAATGAATTTGGCACATCTTTCAGCCATCACGTTACTTAGTCGGTGCTTGATACAATTTACGCCACTTTGGTGAGGATAGTCTGAAGACTTTGCCAGACAAGCTTAGCCATGCTACCTCCTGGCTAAGCCACTTACCCCACTTCCCTCATCCCCACTTTTGAAAAAGCTTGCTGAGCTGGTAAAGAACTGCTATATAAATAACAAAAGTTGCAAAATTTTCTGCACCAACAAGTTGCGTAATACATTTTTGGATGTTTTAAACAGTGCTATGCCACAAAACTGGTGTAAACTGCTTGTATGAATTAGTTCCATAATATAAAAAAGTAGAGGTTGCCTGCGAAAGTTTTAAAAAGTGTGGTAAAGTGAAGTGACCAATTCCTTTCTTGTAAATACATAGTATAGTAAGTAGTGGGAATTTTATTCTATACCAGCTGGTTGATCTGTTGATATGTTTTTCCTTATTATGGTACTTTTCTTTTTATTTGCTTTAGTCACTGATACAGATGATGACTTGAATGAAATCCTAGGGGTGCCAGATGTTCAACTTTAAAATGAATCCACTCTGATTCTACCTGATTCATTTGACCAGAGCTGTCATGTAATTGCTAAATATCCTTTCAAATGTTTCCAATCAGTGTCATCGCTTTCCATTTGCATTCTCTCAGTCTAGGGTTTCACCATTTTTCTTTCCAATAGCTTGTTATGTATGTATTGGGACTGAGAGATTTATAATGCCATCTCAAAACCATCTCCAAGTCATAAAGGTGGCATTGTTTATGTTTTGTTAGGTAACCTCGAGTGGTTACCATGCTCTCTGATATGTTCCAAAAGACGTGTACGTTCTTCAGGCATGTTTGTGTTTGTTTTCATGCTCGAATGGTTGATTGTCACTATTCAAACTAATATGATTTTTACTTGCCAACTTTTTGAGAGCAAAGCGATTGCAGCACAGTTTCAGGAGGCCCTGTTGATGTTATCGTTAAGGAATTTGCCAACTCTGCTGACTTTTGTGGTTTGAACAACCGTTTCTTCGTTTTGACGTCACAAACATGTAGGGAAGAATCCGCTGAACAAAAAAACTAACATTTTTCAGAGACCGCATTCTCCTCAGTCAGGGATGTCAGCTATACTTGATGTACTGATTTACAGAGATCTGGAGTGAGCGCTGTTCTGGGAATTATGGGGCCATTGGTGTGCCCAACAGCAGGTGACACAATTTTAATTAAAAATGCAAACAATTCAATTTCTTTGTTTAGTCCCATTTCACTATATTAAGATGAAATTCCTGCGGGTTTCTGCTCTGGACCTTTTGTCTTTCTAATTCCTGATAGGCAGTCCCCTTTTAGTTTTCCGTCATATTTATCCTTAGAAAGTTATGAGAGTGTGTGTCCCATATTTGGTTTAGAAAAAAAATAGAAGGCGCGCCTTGTGTAGATCAACCCACTGATATGGTAATCAATGTGAGCTGTTAGGGTATGTGCACACGTCAAGATTTCTTGCAGAAATTTTCCTGACAAAAACCGGATATTTCTGCCAGAAATCCGCATGCGTTTTTTTCGCGTTTTTGATGCGTTTTTTGTGTGTTTTTTCCCAAATGCATAGAATTGCGGGAAAAACGCAGAACATCCGCAAAAATAATGAACATGCTCATTTTCTTTACCGCGAAGCATTTTTTTCACGGAAAAAACGCATCCATGTGCACAAAACATGCAGAATTCTAAATGATAGAATGCATAATGTATGCGTTTTAATGAGTTTTTATAGCGTATTTAGCGCGAAAAAACACGAAAAAACCTGAACGTGTGCACATAGCCTTACATTCACCTAATCCTGTTGTGCAATCAAAACACAACATTGGGAAGTGCCTGTGTGGTTTCTCCATTAGCTGCAGCTGATGTTTCCTGGTCTGGTGACCAGCAAAACTGAAAACTGACACTGTGGAGCGAAAAAACGGGCTGGATGAGCACCGTCAAGACCCCCGAGATCTTCACCTCCATTGCAGCACTCATCTAACCCTTTTTTTTGCTCCACATTGCCATGTATGGTTTATGAATGTTATGTGCATGGTCTTTTATTTTCTTTTTGAAATGGGCATTTAATACCATAGACAACATATATAAACAAAGTTTTATGCCAAGTATCAAGTTCAAGTCAGATTTCCTGAAATTTGCTGTTTTACACAGATGCAAACACTTTGAGATTCAATATGCAATAAAATGAAAAGCATGCCCTTTCCCAGACTGCTGAAGCATCAATCAGTGGGCTAATGTCATTTTGTCTGGCCGCACTGGCTTCTCCACCTGTGACATCTGGCGGATTATTATACCTTGTACATTGGTGGTAAGTCAGAGATCATCATTTATAGAGTGGCACAGTCAGGCTAAAGACTGGCTGTTCATACGGCAGAGTCAGTTTCCATCTGTCTGTAAATGTGCATGTATCAGAGCTGTCTGTAAATGTACATGTAGCAGAGCTGTGTGTCTGTGAATGGGTATGTAAGAGAGCTGTGTGTGCATATATAAATGTTCATATAGCCGAGCTGCGGTATGTCTGTAAATGCGTATGTAGGACAGCTGTGTGTGTGAGTCTGTAAATCTGCATGTAACAGAGCTGTGTATGTCTAATAATATGAATGTAGCAGATCTGTGTTTGTCTGCAACTGTTCATGTAGCAGAGCTTTGTACGTGCTTATAAATGTTTATGCTGCAATGCTGTGGGTGTGCCTGTAAATGTCCATCTAGCAGAGCTGTGTGTGTGCATCTGTAAATGCAAAGGTAGCAGTGCTGTGTTTGTGTGTATGTAAATGTGAATGTAGCAGAACTGTGTGTTTGCGAGTAAACTGCATGTAATAGAGATGTGTGAGTCTGAAAATGTGCATGTAGCAGAATTGTGTGTATGCCTGTAAATGTGTATGTGGCAGAGCTGTATATTTGTGTGTAATGCATACTGCAGAGAAACACTAACATTATATGTGTTACCTCCCTCTTCTACCATAGTGCATTAAATTTAGTGATAATGACCCCTCCACTTCATACGTATTATCAGAAAAGTTTTAATTAGTCTGACTTTTCTTTTCTACTATTCTCTGCTGTATAAACTTTAGGTGCGTCTTATGGTTGCATCTTATAGCCAGAAAAATTTAGTAATTACAAACTTCTTAAGAGAATCCCCCCCCCCCCTTCCTCTTTAAATAAAAATATAGAATATAGAAAACATCTCCAGAGGAACTAACCTATACCAAGTTTTTCCTGAAGCCACATGGTAAGTTCTCCCATAGGAAATAACATACTAGTGGTGTAACCTGTGCAGCCGCCCAAAGACATATGGGGCATGAGGTCCATTTCCACCTCCAAAACAGGTGGAATTGTTCATTAAATTGGACAAAGGGCCCATGTATAGTTCTTGCACAGGAGCTCTTTTCTGTTTGTGTTTGTCAGTTCTCTTTCACCTACTCATACACAGATTTGCAAAACTTGGTAGCAATGGACGACCCCTTTAATACCATACTGTTTATATCACTTACCAATTAAATTGTAAACTCATATAAGGAAAGGCTTTCTTTTCTTCTCTATTTTGCGTGACTCTTTTTTGTCTTGTACTTTCACCTGGTTGTTATTCTATCTGTATTGCATTTTACGTTGTGCTGTATTTTACGTTCTGTGTATCAGAGTTTTCTGTATGCAAATTCTCTTAAATCTGAAAGTTCACCTTCAACCCAAAGTAAACTGAGTTTATACTAAAGGTACCTTCACACTGACCAACTTCACAACGATATCGCTAGCGATCCGTGACGTTGCAGCGTCCTGGATAGCGATATCGTTGTGTTTGACACGCAGCAGCGATCTGGATCCTGATGTGACATCGTTGGTCGGAGCAGAAAGTCCAGAACATTATTTCGTCACTGGATCTCCCGCAGACATCGCTGAATCGGCGTGTGTGACGCCGATTCAGCGATGTCTTCACTGGTAACCAGGGTAAACATCAGGTTACTAAGCGCAGGGCCGCGCTTAGTAACCCGATGTTTACCCTGGTTACCAGTGTAAATGTAAAAAAAAAACACTACATACTTACATTCCGGTGTCTGTCACGTCCCTCGGCGTCCTGCTTCCCTGCACTGTCAGCGCCGGCCAGCCGTAAAGCAGATTATAGCGGTGACGTCACCGCTCTGCTTTATGGCCAGCCGGCGCTCACAGTCAATGCAGGAAAGCACAGCGCCGGGGGACAGACACCGGAATGTAAGTATGTAGTGTTTGGTTTCTTTTACATTTACACTGGTAACCAGGGTAAACATCGGGTTACTAAGTGCGGCCCTGCGCTTAGTAACCCGATGTTTACCCTGGTTACCCGGGGACTTCGCATAGTTGGTCGCTGGAGAGCTGTCTGTGTGACAGTTCTCCAGCGACCACACAGTGACGCTGCAGCGATCGGGATCATTGTCTAGATCGCTGCAGCGTTGCTAAATATGATGGTACCTTTAGAGCCTGCCAAGATGCAAGAAAAGATCTATACAGGTCTATGGATCTATAGTCTTCAAAAGTCTTGGTATTATTGATAGCAATTAACATTTCGATTTCCCTTTTGTTGTTTACCTATGATGATATATCCCACGGTGCAATTATGGTAAAACAAAAGAGTCCATTAGAGGCGCAATATTTATAACAACTAATAACCATGGCCGTGTGTGATGTTTTCTAAGGGATTGGCGTTTATCTTAATTTGAGCTCTTAAGAAAACATATCCCACTTTACAGCAATTAACGATCTAAAGCTTTTTAAATGTGATAAAGATCATGATACACTATCAGGAATAAAATGTGGTGGATTTGTAGGGCGAGTAATACGATTATTTTCTTAAGAAGTTGGAGCATGCAGAATGCGGATAGTTTACAGTACCTGGAGATCTGCAAAGTCATTCAGTGATTATTATAATGCAATCTAAAAAGGGCTAATGTGGAAATGATAATATCCCAAAATCCAGTCTTTAAAATTTCATCAAGAGCTTATCATTTCATGGTAATTATATGATCAGATAAAATCTGAAAAACATTATAGCAATACAATTATGAACATACAGTTACAAGAAGTAAGTGAACCTTTTGAAATTACATACATTCCTTGATTGATTACTAGGAAAATGTTGACTGACTGTTATCTAACAACTATAGACAAGTATGATATAACTATACTAACATGCAAAAAGTTAACATTTTCACATCTTTGTCCTTCATCACACTTAACATCTTCTGACAGAAAAAATGAGTACATTTATTCACCTGCAGATTCCCCTTTACCCGAAATACCCTCCACCAAACATTTCCTGAAACTGGAAATAAGATTTGTGCAATGCTGAGGAGAAAGTTTAAACCATTTACCCCCATAAATCTGTTTCAGTTTCTCAATATTTCCAAGATGCTTTCATACACAGTCCTCTTTAGTCCATGCCAAAGTACCCCAATAGTGTTTCAGGCCAAAAGTCTCACTTGGCCATTCCATAATCAAATTCTTCTTTTTCGATCATTCTTCTTTATTGTGTATACCCGGGCACCACCCAATGGCACCACCCAAAGATGATTCAGCTAAAAGACATGGACTTACAGTCTCATAAAAAAATGTTTCCATATCCATTTTACTCTCAATGATCATAAAATATCCTGGTCCACAAAACTTGATGCTCCCTGTACCTCAGTTTTTGATGTTTGCGTGAAATGTGTGCACATTTATCCTACAATTATTTTGTCTCATCTGTCCATTGAATATTTTTTTCAGAAGCATGGTAGAACATTCCGGTGATCTCAGCGTTAACATGAGATATGCCATTGTAAGATTCAGACAATGGTGATTTCTTTAATGACTTACTTTCATGAACCCGATTCATATTCAGTGTGTTTATAATAATGAACACATGAACAGAATATTTTTAAAGCAACACTCCAGTTGATTGTTTTAATTTATGCGCTGGAGTGGTGCCACTAATCTAAGTTTCCTCTACTTATTATCATATTTACCAGTCTCCATTTTTATCTGTTCTCGGCATCGCTTCAGTCGTCTTCTACAGGTTGTGACCTGCCGGATTGCTGCAGTGTTTGCTGGGCGAGCGGAGGACACAACTCAATATAAGTTTATGGGGGTCAGAAGTAGACCAGAATGAGGCTCTTATGATTAATGGGGACCTCTTTTCCTTTCTCCTGTAGAGTGTAAGCTCTTATCGTCAGTAGGGTCCTCTTTCCTCCTGTAGACTCTGAGCTCTTATGGTCAGTGGGGTTCTCTCTCGCCATTAAAGTTTAAGCTCCTATGCTCAGCTGGGATCTCTCTCCTTTCCCAATATGTATTTTCCAAGGAATTGCAAGTTTTCCAGTATTGGAGAACTTATGTGCTGGAAGCTAAACTTTGGAGGAAAATTCTGCTGATTGGAATTTCAAAAGATCTGTTCATTTCTAGACTTCACCAATCCACAGTCAGACTGATTGTGTACAAATGGAGGAAATAGAAGACCATTATTACCCTCCCCAGGACTTGTCAACTAATGAAGATCACTGTAAGAGCAATGCATATAATAGTCTGTGAAGTCACAAAGTAACT
Source organism: Ranitomeya imitator (assembly GCF_032444005.1). Lineage (NCBI taxonomy): Eukaryota > Metazoa > Chordata > Amphibia > Anura > Dendrobatidae > Ranitomeya > Ranitomeya imitator. The sequence goes on along the minus strand of NC_091284.1, from coordinate 732,984,572 downwards.
CAAGGTAATTGATAAGCAACTAAAGGCCTTGATGATATTAGCTAATGGAAGGACCTAAAGCAAACTCACCAATATAACAGAAGCTAATGTTCAGGACTCATCAACAATTAGTGGAAACATTTAGATGCAGTTATTGCTGTACAAGAGGGTCACATGAAATACTGAAAGCGAAGGTTCGCATACTTTTGTCACTTACAGACATGTACTATTTGATCATGGTTTGCATTAACAAATGACAAGGTTGAATTTGGTTCTCTTTGTCTTTTTTAAGACGTGTTACAAAATGAAACAGTGTTAGATCACATTTACGCAGAAATATGGAAAATTCTGAGGGGTTCACAAACTTTCAAGTACAACTTTGTATGAATAGAGTACTGCGCATAGGTTTTAGGCAGGTGTGGAAAAAGTGCCGCAAAGTAAGAATGTTGTCAAAACTGGAAGTGTCAATGGTTTATTTTTATCAATTAAAAAACTGCAAAGTAAATGAACAAAAGAGAAAGCTAAATTAAATCAATATTTGATATGACCACCCATTGCCTTTAAAATAAAATGAAACGTATACTTATATTTATATGTATCCGGACTGTTGCAACCCCAGCACTCATATTCATTGCTACCTGTATTTGTGCTTTGTCATAGTTGTCTAGCTCGGTTGCACCTTTACCTGATGTGAGTTAATTAGATGCTACAAAATGTTAGCTGGTGATGTCACCGACGTATACCGTACAATGTGTGCCATGCAGCAGATCACTTTTGCAATCTATCACAAATCATCTTGTAAATCATAATGTGCCAATTCATGAGGACATTTCAAGACATGCTGTGTATAATATAAGCAAAATGAGTAAGATTTTGCATCACCCATTTCATGACATCAAAGTTAGCGATAGAAATAACATGGAATGCATCAATGTGTCAGGATCTTGAAATGTACAACCTCCATTTGCTGCACATGGACTCATGGACGTAGGATGCATCCTCTAAATATTTGCCAGCTTCTTCTAGAGCAGAGGGTGCACAACCTTTTTTAGTCTGATTGCTGCACTGTTATATTTTCCTACTTTAATATTTAATATTTTCCTACCACAAGAAAAGTTTACATGTTTTTCCTGTCATATTAACATTGCATGATACTCAGGTGGTGGCTAAATAATAAAATTCTAATATATATACACACTTTTATAATAGCTCATTATTTCATAACTGCTGCTGTTCAGGTCCCCTGCAATATCTATCTATATTAATGCATGATGATCAACATGTGAGTACGAGCCGACTACAGAAATGTCACTTGCGAGCTGTGTGAGGCCTCAATTTTTTGTAGGATGAGTTAAATATTTAATTTGTATTATTTTGCTGTACGTAAGACTTTTTGATCACTTTTTATTCTATTTTGGGAGATATCATAAGCAGGAAATGTTTTGTTTGTCCTTCAAAGATAACCATGAGAAGGATCAGTGGCTGTAGATCCAGAGGTGATGGATGAGGCCAATCTCTTGAAGGCTTGCCCACATGTGTGACATAAGTAAGTAGATGTATACAGGACAGAAGATACCACTTGTGTCTTGCGCTCGCTTTTGTTTTGCCTCAAAGATTCTCCTATTGCCAGCTGCACGAGCTCCGGAGGGGATCCTGCCTCGCCAAGCTGGGTGATCCACAGAAAGCTTCTCACATTCGTTGATGTCGACTCCCAGGATTTTAAGGATGATTTATGTCTATGGGGTAAGGTTTCTCTTTGTGGAGAGTGACATAACAGCTCTGGCTTATCAAGGTAAGGAGGCTTATTCGCCGTGCAATGCTCCTCTGGGAAATTTAATATGCAAATTGCCTCTTCAGAGAAAAAAAGGACTTGTACTTTATAGTGCCACCTGGTGGAAGTAGCGATCCTACTAGTCACAATCAACCCCTTAACGAGTCGTGCAATATGACTTAGGATAAAAGCCAAATCAGTATCTCAATTCGCTGACAAGGTGTTTCGGGCAGTTGGCCCTCGTCAGGGTTGATTGTGTCTGCGAATTGAGATACTGATTTGGCTTTTATCCTAAGTCATATTGCATGGCTCGTTAAAGGGTTGATTGTGACTTGTAGGATTGCTACTTCCAACTCGTGGCACTATAGAGTACAAGTCCTCTTTTTCTCTGAAGAGGCAACTTGCATAGGAATGATTTATGGCAGACTTTGCAATGTTTCTTCTGCCCCCATCTGATGACTTTCCCAGATACAGTTCTCCATACAGCAGTTTTTTAGGTAATCAGCTGTTTGGCATTCTAACCCCATGTCCAGCCCACCTGGCTTGGGTTTTCAGCAGGAGAGTATAAACACTTGTTCCAGCTTGTTCCAGGATTGCCATGTGGAAGATATTGTCCTGCCACCTGATGTGGTTAATTCTGCCAAGACAACTTATGTGATAGTGATTGAGCTTTTTGGCATGCCAGCTGTAGACAGTCCAGATCTGACTGGCATAAAGAAGTGTCGTAAGAACAGTCCACCGTGCAGTAGACCTCCAGCACCACCTTTATGACTGGAAGAAGAACGCTGCCAGGAGTAATAAAGTTCATTTTTTTCCAGCAGCAGTGGTCTACGTTCCGGCTCAGAAAGCTATCAACCTGAAGACTAACTCCATATCTGCAGGTTAATAGCATCTCTTCATGTGACAGGTTCCATTTAAAGTTAGAAGGCGTCTGCAGATTGGACCACAATTTCAGGGTGCATTCAGACTGCCATATTACTTGCGCAATGACAGCATCACAATCCTCGGACTGGCCGTCGGCTCTCCTGACCTGTGCATGAAAGCTGCATAGAAATACAGGCTGTCATGCTCAGGTGAGAAGGGAAAATCCAAGGTTTGTGATGGGATCATTGCATGAGTAACACGGCCATTAAACTGTACCCTAAATGTGATAACTTCACTTGCAGGATATAGTTTTCATGTGCAGGACATCCAGGCCAGTACCTAGCCTCTCTGTTTCCACTTTGGTCACTGGGCAACGCCACATTTTTTAATATTCATGTTGTATATGTGTCAAATGGAAAATATTCTATTAATACATACTTTATGGATGCTAAGGTGATTATTAGTGTTGAGCGATACCGTCCGATACTTGAAAGTATCGGTCTCGTATAGTATCGGCCGATACCTGAAAAGTATCGGATATCGCCGATACCGATACCCGATACCAATACAAGTCAATGGGACACCAAGTATCAGAAGGTATCCTGATGGTTCCCAGGGTCTGAAGGAGAGGAAACTCTCCTTCAGGCCCTGGCATCCATATTAATGTGTAAAATAAAGAATTAAAATAAAAAATATTGATATAATTACCTCTCCGGAGGCCCCTTGACATCACCGCTGGTAACCGGCAGATTTCTTTGCTTAAAATGAGCGCGTTTAGGACCTGAGAATGACGTCGCGGCTTCTGATTGGTCGCGTGCTGCTCATGTGACCGCCACGCGACCAATCAGAAGCCGCGACATCATTCTCAGGTCCTAAATTCCTAGAATGAGGAGTTTAGGACCTGAGAATGACGTCGCGGCTTCTGATTGGTCGCGTGGCGGTCACATGAGCGGCACGCGACCAATCAGAAGCCGTGACATCATGGAAGTCCCTAAACGCGCGCATTTTAAGCACAGAAGGCTGCCGGTTACCAGCGGTGATGTCCAGGGGCCTCCGGAGAGGTAAGTATATCAATATTTTTTATTTTAATTCTTTATTTTACACATTAATATGGATTCGATACCGATTCCCGATACCACAAAAGTATCGGAACTCGGTATCGGAATTCCGATACCGCAAGTATCGGCCGATACCCGATACTTGCGGTATCGGAATGCTCAACACTAGTGATTATGCTTTACAATTACAATTATTAAGTATTCGATTCGATTGAACCTGATTTCACATGTCCTGACAGGAATGATTGGCTGATATATGGTTTCTGATAGCACTAAACTGTCAGACTATTTCAGATACCTTGCTATAAGTACGATATTACTGCTACATATAAGTTAATGTTAGCACTGGCCATTGTGAATGCTAGTTGGAATAATTGACTGCGGGGAAATTATTTGAGCAGTTTTTTTTATAAAAGATTTATTGTTTGCCACTTGGTTGGCTGGATGACTTAGCTATCACTCTTGTGTAGTAGATTTTGCACATAGGGTTAATACATGGTGAGCCGACGTGGAGCGGCAGCACCATTTTCCCTGTATCAGGGTGCCAACCTCCGCTGCCAGGTAGGAACCAGAATAGTATATCAATATGCTGAATTGTTCCCATCGGTTTCCCTGCAACCATTGTTTTTATTGATATAACACTACTACCGTTATTTATGGTATGATATGGATGTGGAATATATCATTTCTAGTATATAAGTTTATTCTGACCAATCTAGGTTTTAACAAATAATAATAAAGGAATGCTTTAATAGTGTATACTAGTTTATTAGTTACTACTCTAAATACTAGAGAGGCTGCTTTCATGTTGGATTTGCCTTGTTCTTAATTTGACTATGTATCTAATGGATTTGATTTTTTGGGGCCTTACAATTAGTAGCATCAGGGTGACTCCTACCTCAGAGCCAATCCTATATATGGAGGCAAAGGTTATTGTGAAGGATCGGGGAGCACAGGGAGCTTTGAGTTTAAGTTTTGTTGAGTTCCTGATTTAGTCTATGATAGGCATGATGATTTCAAAACTTCATTCAGTTTTATTCTATCACATTACGTTTTTTAAAATAGTTTATCTTAATTTGATGGAGGGATGGTATCAGGGTAGATGTGATGTGCATATGATGGCTGCGTATTAATGGAGCATCAGACGAGATTGTGCACAGACTGAACAGTTCATGAAAAGCTATGAGTGTACATTTTTACCTGCTGCCTAACTTTAGTACTTGCACACAATTTCACGGGCAGTAACAATATATCCTTTGTATGAACAAAATAGCTTTAAATAAACATCACATTCAGGTTTTTTTTTTTTTTTTGCATTATTTTCCATTGTATGTACTGTACATTTTGTATGATTTTGAAAACAAAGGGAGGATATTCAGCAGCTTTCATAGTTGTCATGATAGAGAAAAAATGGGGTCACTTGTGGATTCAAAAACCAAAGGAGAACTGGCATTCAGTGGGATGAGCCCTGGTCCATTAAGTCTTTCTAAAGACAGCCAGGCCAGCAGTCGAGAGCACCCACTGACCCTCATTTCTCCACATTGCTCCTGCTTCCAAAATAAAATAATAATTTATGGATAAATTAATTTAAAAAATTGTAATTATTTATTAATTTTGGGAATCGCAAACCTGACGTAGATCACCAAAACAGGATAATTTTTTTTTTTACTCCAAGTTGAGAAGTCATTGTTTCTTCATTTTCCAAGAAGCACACCTGTTTATGCTCCATACAAACAGGGATAATTTTGCTCCAACTCTTACGAAAAAGATGTGGTTTCTTCCATGTCCACCTCCTGTTTTTAAACACCAGCAAGGAAAGCATCAGCCCACAAAAAGGGATAATTTATGGACTGTTTTACAATAAAAAAAAGTCTGATAGTGTAGTGTGTTATTAAAAAAGGAAATTGGTTATTATCACTGGTTAACATTCGTTTTTTCATAGGCATGTATGTTGAGGTCAATTGGACTTCACTAACGCTGTGTTTGCGCTAAATAGCTTGAAATAGATTCAATACCGTTGTAGGAGATCTAAGAGCATTACACACACCTTTTCTGGGTAATTAGAGTCTTTGCAGTATTGCATTTCATGGCTACCTTTTTAACCAATATTTTATAGGCTCATATAAACATCTAACAATTATATCATGCCATGTACTCCACTTTTTGTATAATTTACTATTTATTGAGCAAAAAAGTTTTAATGTGTTAACCAATATGTATTGTAATATGTAATATGTAATATTTAAAGATTTGATTTTTAATGACCGAATCTATATCTCTCGACCCAGATAAAAGATATCCAAATGCCTGACAGCTACTCTATACACTGTAACTCTTATTTCTACATTAGAATTAATAAGCACATCTGTTTTATCCAACATGTTAAACAGAGGATGTTAGGGTGTTTTTATAGACTTGCACATTGTATTCAACAATTTTCATCATAGCTTTTTTTTCTGACCATTTTTCTGACCATACAGCTTACATTGCTGTTGCAACACCCTTCAGAGCTATTTCTTGCCCTAAGAAAAATGCAATCAAGATAAACTGTGCAGTCCTATGATTTACAGGTACAGTGTGGCTGTTATGTACAGAAATAATCCACAGAGACAAAAAGGGAAGTGTTTAGTAAAATGCTAGAAGCATAGAAAAGCTTATAGAGTCATCTGAAGGTGGAACACGTCTAGAAGTCTAACAAATGCCTAAAATTAGTTTATAGTTTCTGCATTATGTCTTCTTGATGAAATCTTGATGCTATATTGTTTTGGTTTTTTTAGATACAGATAGAGACAGGTAGAGGGCACCACCAAATGCGTATGACTAGGCAATAATACACTGGGGCTCACCAAGGACTTGACAAACTACAGCGAAACCAAGAAAAAGAAAAAAAGATCATGTCCATAGAAATGGGAGCACCTCAGACAAAAATCAAAAAATACAAAGTTCTTTATTAATCAGTATGACTATATACCACACACAAAAAAACAGAATTAAAAACATTTAAAAAATACAACACCAAAAAACACAGCAGTCATATCCTAGTATAGGGAAAATGACAACCCACAACCCAATCCCCTCCCAACAGACAGAGATATGTAGGCATAAACAAATGCAATAATCCCAAACAAGATGATATATTAACATGCACTATATGAGAAAATATAAAAATATATATATAGCAGAACTCTCAACCTCAAATGGAGCGGTACAAAGTATACACACGCAGCGGACTACTGATATCACAGTACCATACAGCCCTAAAAGGACAATAATAATGTGCTGACCGATGCGTAACAACCAGGTCTAGGCAGCTGTGATAAGAGGGAACTCAATCCACAAGAGTAATAAGCATGCCGGACATGGCAGTCACATATATATCAAAGTATAGCAAGAATACAAATAAAATACCCACGCCTGAAAACAGGTCCATCTGCGTGTGGACAACCAAATCATATGCAAATTAAAGAGGGAGAGGTATGGGAGAGAGGGAGAAAAGGGCTGTGGGGTGCAACCCACGCGTATCGTGGGTTTAATTTGCATATGATTTGGTCGTCCACACGCAGATGGACCTGTTTTCAGGCGTGGGTATTTTATTTGTATTCTTGCCATACTTTGATATATATGTGACTGCCATGTCCGGCATGCTTATTACTCTTGTGGATTGAGTTCCCTCTTATCACAGCTGCCTAGACCTGGTTGTTACGCATCGGTCAGCACATTATTATTGTCCTTTTAGGGCTGTATGGTACTGTGATATCAGTAGTCCGCTGCGTGTGTATACTTTGTACCGCTCCATTTGAGGTTGAGAGTTCTGCTATATATATATTTTTATATTTTCTCATATAGTGCATGTTAATATATCATCTTGTTTGGGATTATTGCATTTGTTTATGCCTACATATCTCTGTCTGTTGGGAGGGGATTGGGTTGTGGGTTGTCATTTTCCCTATACTAGGATATGATTGCTGTGTTTTTTGGTGTTGTATTTTTTAAATGTTTTTAATTCTGTTTTTTTGTGTGTGGTATATAGTCATACTGATTAATAAAGAACTTTGTATTTTTTGATTTTTGTCTGAGGTGCTCCCATTTCTATGGACATGATCTTTTTTTCTTTTTCTTGGTTTTTTTTAGATACAGTGCACAAGACCAGACTTCATCACTTAGACGACTTGGCCCCATGTAATAACTGGCCACTTTATGTTCTTATTTTCTTTTTGCTCCTTTTAATATTCTACATTTTTTTTCAAATCCGTCACATGGTTCCAGTGATATTGGCTATTTTATTCAATGATAATTTTATAGTCTTTATTAAGGATCATGGCTCACAGATTTTCTGGGGGGTGTTTCTTTAGATTGCTCCTCATAATTACTCTGTGATTGTAAAGTCTACACAAATTAACCCCAAATAAAAAGGCAAAATATCTCTGGAACCAAACAATAGATTTGAAAAAAAAAAGTGGAATACGCAGTGGAACTGTAAGGGGTCACAGAAATTGTTTAACACCCCAAACAAGTCCCGGTTCTTCATGTCCTATTTTTAAATAATGTAATGTACCCTATGCTGCTATATGTGTATTATAGTTCAGGGAAAGTGTAGTAATTTAGCAAGTTCACTAGATGGGAACACTTTGGTATACTGGGTAGAGTAAATAGTTAACATAGGAGGGGCCACTGTGGGTAAGATAGGAGTATTTCCGGATTGGAGTTTAGTGGGACCAGGGAGCCCAGACAGTCCAGTAGGGCCTGAGAGTGCAGGCAACACAGTGGGCCCCATAACTGTTATGATCCGGTGACCTAGGAGCTGCATGAGAACTTTCACTGGAGAAAGTGGCCACTGTTCTGACCGCAATCCTGAACTTAACACCGCAACTAGAAGTAGCCGTGGAGTGTACCTAACACACCTAGACACCTCGTCACAGCCGGAGAACTAAATACCCCTAAAGATGGAAATAGGAATACTATCTTGCCTCAGAGAAAATCCCCAAAGGATAGACAGCCCCCCACAAATATTGGCGGTGAGTCGGAGAGGAAAAAACATACACAGGCAGAAAAACAGGATTAGCACTTGAGGCCACTCTAGCTAGATAGGACAGGATAGGACAGAGTTCTGTGCGGTCAGTATAAAAACCCTTCAAAACATCCACAGCAGAATATACAAAAACTTCCTACATCTTACTAAAAGATGTAGGAGCGTAAATCTGCAACTCCAGTGAATCCTACAATCAGAGCAGGAATAAAACTGAAACAAGCACACTGGCAGTGTGCCACAGAAACAAAAACCAAACACTTATCTTTGCTGAAATTGGCAGCGAGCAGGAGAAGCCAGAAAGCGAACCAACACTTCACAAGGAACATTGAATACTGGCAAGGGCTAAAGGATCCTGCCCACTTAAATATCCCAGTCAGAATTGTAATCATCCGATACACCTGGCCAGGTCTGTGACTCAGAGAAAACTGCATTCCCACCTACAAGCACTGGAGGGAACCCAAGAGCAGAATTCACAACAGTATCCCCCCCCCCCCTTAAGGAGGGGTCACCGAACCCTCACCAGGGCCCCCAGGACGATCAGGACGAGCCAGATGAAAGGCACGGACCAAATCAGCAGCATGGACATCAGAGGCAAAAACCCAAGAATTATCCTCCTGGCCATAAACCTTCCATTTGACCAGGTACTGGAGCTTCCGCCTCGAAAAACGGGAATCCAAAATCTTGTCAACAACATATTCCAACTCCCCATCAACCAACACAGGGGCCGGAGGATCAACAGAGGGAACAACGGGCTCCACATATTTCCGCAACAAAGATCTATGGAAGACATTATGGATAGCAAAAGAGGCCGGAAGCGCCAGTCGAAAAGACACCGGATTAATAATCTCAGAAATCCTATAAGGACCAATAAACCGAGGCCTAAACTTAGGAGAAGAAACCTTCATAGGAACATGAGGGGAAGACAACAAGACCAAATCCCCAACCCGAAGCCGGGAACCAACACACCAACGACGATTAGCAAAACGTTGAGCCTCCTCTTGAGACAACACCAACTTGTCCACCACATGAGCCCAAATCTGCTGCAACCTGTCCACCACAGAATCCACACCAGGACAGTCAGAAGGCTCAACCTGCCCAGAAGAAAAACGAGGATGAAAATCAAAATTACAAAAGAAAGGCGAAACCAAGGTAGCAGAACTAGCCCGATTATTAAGGGCAAACTTGGCCAATGGCAAGAAGGCCACCCAATCATCCTGATCAGCAGACACAAAGCATCTTAAATAAGTCTCCAAGGCCTGATTAGTTCGCTCAGTCTGACCATTTGTCTGAGGATGAAACGCAGAAGAAAAAGACAAATCAATGCCCAGCCTAAAAGGCACGCCAAAACCTAGAAACAAACTGGGAACCTCTGTCGGACACAATATTCTCCGGAATACCATGCAAATGAATCACATGCTGAAAGAACAACGGAACCAAATCTGAAGAGGAAGGCAATTTAGGTAAGGGCACCAAATGAACCATCTTAGAGAACCGGTCACAAAGAACCGAGATAACAGACATCTTCTGAGAAACCGGAAGATCAGAAATAAAATCCATCGAAATATGCGTCCAGAGCCTCTCAGGGACTGGCAATGGCAAAAGCAACCCACTAGCACAGGAACAACAAGGCTTTGCCCGTGCACAAGTCCCACAGGACTGCACAAAAGAACGCACATCACGTGACAATGAAGGCCACCAAAAGGACCTACCAACCAAATCTCTGGTACCAAAAATGCCAGGATGACCGGCCAACATGGAACAGTGAACCTCAGAAATCACTCTACTAGTCCATCTGTCAGGAACAAACAATTTCCCCACAGGACAGCGGTCAGGTTTGTCAGCCTGAAATTCCTGAAGAACCCGTCGTAAATCAGGGGAAATGGCAGAAAGGACCACCCCCTCTTTCAGAATACCGACCGGCTCTAAGACCTCAGGAGAATCAGGCAAAAAACTCCTAGAGAGGGCATCAGCCTTAATATTCTTAAAACCCGGAAGGTATGAGACCACGAAATCAAAACGGGAAAAAAACAAGGACCATCGAGCCTGTCTAGGATTCAGCCGTTTAGCAGACTCGAGGTAAAATTCTTATGATCGGTCAAGACCACAATACGGTGCTTAGCTCCCTCAAGCCAGTGTCGCCACTCCTCAAACGCCCACTTCATAGCCAACAACTCCCGATTGCCGACATCATAATTGCGTTCAGCAGGCGAAAACTTACGGGAAAAGAAGGCACACGGTTTCATTAAGGAACCAACAGGATCCCTCTGAGACAAAACGGCTCCTGCCCCAATCTCAGAAGCGTCAACCTCAACCTGAAACGGAAGAGAAACAACCGGTTGGCGCAACACTGGAGCAGAAGTAAATCAACGTTTAAGCTCCTGAAAGTTAGAGACAGCCGCAGAGGACCAATTCACCACATCAGCGCCTCTCTTCGTCAAATCGGTCAAGGGTTTAACCACGCTGGATAAATTAGCAATGAAACGGCGATAAAAATTTGCAAAACCCAAAAAATTCTGAAGGCTCTTCACGGATGTGGGCTGAATCCAATCATGAATGGCCTGAACCTTAACCGGATCCATCTCTATAGACGAAGGAGAAAAAATGAAGCCCAAAAAAGAGACTTTCTGCACCCCAAAGAGACACTTAGACCCTTTCACAAACAGGGCATTGTCACGAAGGATCTGAAATACCATCCTGACCTGTTGCACATGAGACTCCCAATCATCGGAAAAAATCAAAATATCGTCCAAATATACAATCAAGAATTTATCAAGATACTGTAAGTCCGGAAGATATCATGCATGAAGGACTGAAAAACAGATGGAGCATTAGAGAGTCCGAATGGCATCACAAGGTATTCAAAATGGCCTTCGGGCGTATTAAAAGCAGTTTTCCATTCATCACCCTGCTTAATACGAACAAGATTGTATGCCCCCGAATGTCAATCTTCGTAAACCAACTAGCTCCCTTAATCCTAGCAAACAAATCGGAAAGCAAAGGTAAAGGGTATTGAAACTTGACCGTGATTTTATTCAAGAGGCGATAATCTATACAGGGTCTCAAGGAACCATCTTTTTTAGCAACAAAAAAGAACCCCGCTCCCAACGGTGAAGAAGATGGCCGAATATGCCCTTTCTCCAAAGACTCCCTAATATAGCTCCGCATGGCGGTATGTTCAGGCACAGATAGATTAAAAAGTCGAACCTTAGGAAACTTACAGCCTGGAATCAAGTCAATAGCACAATCGCAGTCCCTGTGCGGTGGAAGGAAACTGGACTTGGGCTCATCGAATGCATCCTGAAAATCAGACAAAAACTCTGGAATTTCAGAAGGTGAAGAAGATTGACATCAAAGGAACATCATTATGAACCCCCTGACAACCCCAACTAGTCACAGACATGAACTTCCAGTCCAACACAGGATTATGTACCTGCAACCATGGAAAACCCAGCACGATAGCATCATGCAAGTTATGCAACACAAGAAATTGACAATCTTCCTGATGGGCTGGCGCCATGCACATGGTCACCTGTGTCCAAAACTGGGGCTTATTTTTAGCCAAGAGTGTAGCATCAATGCCCCTTAAAGGAATAGGGTTCTGCAAAGCCTGCAAGGGAAAACCACAACGCTTGGCAAACTCAAAATCCATAAAATTCAAGGCGGCGCCTGAATCCACAAATGCCATGACAGAAAATGATGACAATGAGCAGATCAAGGACACAGATAACAGAAATTTAGGTTGTACAGCACTGATGGTAATTGAACTGGCGATCCTCTTTGTCCGCTTAGGGCAGACAGAAATGACATGAGAAGCGTCGCCAGAATAATAACACAACCTATTTTGACGTCTGAAACCTTGTCGTTCTGTTCTAGACAGAATTCTATCACATTGCATAGGCTCAGAAATTTGCTCTGAGGATAACGCCACAGCGCGCACAGTTCTGTGCTCCCGCAGGCGTCGGTCAATCTGAATGGCCAGAGACATAGAATCACTCAGACCGGAAGGCATGGGAAACCCCACCATAACATCTTTAACGGATTCAGAAAGCCCCCTTCTGAAAATTTCCGCCAAAGCATCATTATTCCATTTAGTCAACACAGACCATTTTCTGAATTTCTGACAATACAATTCTGCCGCCTCTTGACCCTGAGACAGGGCCAACAAGGTTTTCTCAGCTTGATCCACAGAATTAGGTTCATCATATAATAGTCCTAAAGCCTGAAAAAAGGAGTCAATATTAAGCAAAGCCGGATTCCCAGATTCCAGGGAAAACACCCAATCCTGCGGGTCGCCACGCAGCAGGGAGATTACGATTTACCTGCTGAATGGAATCACCAGAGGATCAAGGTCTCAGGTAAAAAAACAGTTTACAGTTGTTTTTAAAACTCAAAAATTTAGACCTGTCACCAGAAAACAAATCAGGAGTAGGAATCTTCGGTTCTACAGCAGGAGTTTGAACAATATAATCAGAAATACCTTGCACCCTAGCAGCAAGCTGGTCTACACGAGAAGCTAATTCCTGAACATTCATGCTTGCACCAGGCTCCTCAGCCACCCAGAGATAAAGAGGGAGGAGAAGATAAAACAGACTGGAGAAAAAAAAATGGCTCAAGAGCTTCCTTCCCTTCTTCTGAGATGCATTTAACTCATTGTTGGCCAGTGATACTGCTATGATCCGGTGACCTAGGAGCTGCATGAGAACTTTCACTGGAGAAAGTGGCCACTGTACTGACCGCAATCCTGAACTTAACACCGCAACTAGAAGTAGCCGTGGAGTGTACCTAACACACCTAGACACCTCGTAACAGCCGGAGAACTAAATACCCCTAAAGATGGAAATAGGAATACTATCTTGCCTCAGAGAAAATCCCCAAAGGATAGACAGCCCCCCACAAATATAGGCGGTGAGTCGGAGAGGAAAAAACATACTGTTAGGACTGGCGGAACGCACCAAGTACAAGATGAAATGGAACTAGGTGCGTTCACAGTCCGAGGTCCACCGTGCAGGTAAAAACCCTGCTGCTAGTAAGACGGACAATATGGCGGTACTACAAGTATACACGCACGGGTTAACTGCACCCTGCGTGAAGGAAGCGATCCTGTTGCATCACAGGACCGCGGTACCGCACATAGAGCGCGAGCAATAAGTCAGCGAACTCAATCCCAACTAGGATTGAAGTCCGATTAGACACTTGCTGGCACAACACCGCAACTGGGTGTGTAAGGAAACTAAATAATAATATAAAGGCACAAGAGTGCGTGCGGTGCCGCACAGACGGACGCCACTAACCACCCAGGCTTGGGTCAGGAAAGCGCAGAGCAAGCGCACGGCGCCGTACAGGCGGACACAGCAACTGGTAGCTGTAATGTGTGTTACGTGCTGTTGGATAAGTCGGGCGCTAGATAGCAAACATACACCTTCCGCGAACAGACATTCAATAGGGAGGGTATTTAAAGAGCGACTTTCACTCACAACACACACACATATTTACAAGACAATACTAGCGCATGGCCGTGCGGTCATGCGCAGTTTATATAGCTGCAGCACAGGAAACAGCTACAGAAGTTTTGCCCTTTCAGGACCTGCCAAAAGGACCAATGGGATGTGCTGCAGTACCTGAGCATGTGACCCTCGATCTCCAACAGGAGATCTTGCCCTGGGCATGCTGAGTGTGTGCAAATAAGGACTTAGATCCAGAAACGTCCACTTGCCGCTGCCCAGCACTGGCTTCAATGGCAGAAGCAGGAAAAGCAGCAGTAACTCTTCGCACAGAGTCAAACTGAGCGAGACGCTGGGATCGACGTCCCTGCTGAGCAGACTCCACTGCGGCTGGAGGAGAATGGGAGACCGCAGCGGAGACGGATCGAGATTCCCCCTGTGCAGCAGAGGAAACTCGACTCCTAAAATTACCCCCCCTCCTAGGCCCCCCCCCTCCTTGGGCCTCGCTACGTTCGAAGGCAGCAATGAGCTGCGGGGCCCGAATGTGCTCAACAGGCTCCCAGGACCTGTCCTCGGGGCCATAACCCTTCCAGTCTACCAAATAAATTTTTTTGCCACGTACCACCTTGCACCCCAAAATAGCGTTCACCTCATAATCGTCCGTAGACGAACCCGATGTCCCAGCAGATGTCTCGGAGAACCGGGACATATACACGGGTTTCAAGAGGGACATATGAAAGGTGTCGGTGATACCCAGGCGTGGCGGAAGGGCCAAACGATAGACCACAGGATTAACCTGCTCGAGGACCTTGAATGGGCCCAAGTAGCGAGGAGCAAATTTAGTGGACTCAACTCGCAGCCTGATGTTACGGGCGGAGAGCCACACCAAGTTGCCAGGAGCAAAGGTCGGAGCGGGGCGCCGATGAGCATCGGCGGAGGACCTCATTCTCTCCTTAGAGGCCCGAATGGCATCCTGAGTGTGGTCCCAAATATCCCGTGCCTCCACAGCCCAGTCTGCCACCCTGGAGTCTGCGGAAGACATGGGCATAGGCACAGGTACCCGTGGATGCTGACCATAGTTGAGGAGGAATGGGGTTTGTCCAGTGGAGTCGGCTACGGCGTTGTTCAGTGCAAACTCAGCCCATGATAGCAAGGATGCCCAGTCATCCTGCCTGGCTGAAACAAAATGTCGCAGGTATGTGACCAAGGTCTGGTTGGCCCTCTCTACCAACCCATTCGTCTCGGGATGATATGCGGAAGAGATATTTAACTCAATGCTGAGAAGACGACAAAGCTCTCTCCAGAACCGAGACGCAAACTGGGGACCCCGGTCACTGACAATTTTGTCTGGCATACCGTGTAGGCGGAAGATGTGTCTTATGAACAACGCTGCCAAGGCCCGTGCAGAAGGTAACCGTGGGAGCGGCACCAAATGCACCATTTTCAAGAAATGATCGGTAATAACCCAAATGACGGTACAGCCGCGAGACTTGGGCAAACCCACTACAAAGTCCATCCCGACCATCTCCCAGGGCCTGTCTGCCACCGGCAAGGGATAGAGTAACCCAGATGGCCATTGTCGAGGAGACTTATTTTTGGCGCATGAGACACATGCCAGAACGTAATTTCTGACATCTCGGACCATATGCGGCCACCAGTACGTCCTCGCCAGTAGCTCAGATGTCCTCTTTGTCCCAAAGTGTCCACCCACCCTGGACGAATGAGCCCAAGAGAGAACCTCCGGTCGCAAATTAATGGGCACAAAAGTCTTGCCCGGAGGCACAGACTCTAGCGAAACCGGCGCTATGGTTCTCAGGCTCTCGGAAGGGACAATAAGCCGAGGCTCCTCTTCCTCCTCCTCAGTTGACATAAGGGAGCGAGAGAGAGCGTCAGCACGGATATTCTTGTCCCCGGCGAGAAAATGAAGGGAAAAGTGGAACCGAGAGAAGAACAGGGACCATCTGGCCTGGCGAGAATTTAGCCGCTGGGCTGTCTGCAAATAGACCAAATTTTTGTGGTCCGTGTAAACTTGGAAGGGAAACCGTGCACCTTCCAGAAGGTGTCTCCACTCCGAAAAGGCCAACTTCATTGCTAGCAACTCCCTGTCCCCGATGGAGTAGTTTCTCTCCGCTGGCGTGAAGGTCTTAGAGAAGAAGAAGCATGGATGCTTCCGACCTTGATCATCCTTTTGATAGAGGACTGCTCCAGCACCAAAGGACGAGGCATCCACCTCCATTAGGAATGGCTTATCCACATCGGGATGATGTAAGATGGGAGCACTAGCAAAGTGGGACCTAATAGAAGTGAAGGCCTTGGAGACCTCTTCCGACCACAATTTGGGATACGCTCCCTTCTTGGTGAGGGCTACTAAGGGAGCTACCAGAGTTGAGAAGTGGGGAATGAACTGGCGGTAATAGTTTATGAACCCCATAAAGCGCTGCACCGCTTTAAGAGAATGGGGCTCTTGCCAGTCCATCACAGCCTGTAGTTTGGCAGGATCCATAGCCAATCCCTGGGCGGAGATGATATAGCCCAGGAAAGGTAAGGACTCCTGCTCAAACACACACTTCTCCAACTTTGCATAAAGAGAGTTTGCCCGTAGGAGGTCGAAGACTCTGCCAACATCTCTCCGGTGGG
Source organism: Ranitomeya imitator (assembly GCF_032444005.1). Classification (NCBI taxonomy): domain Eukaryota; kingdom Metazoa; phylum Chordata; class Amphibia; order Anura; family Dendrobatidae; genus Ranitomeya; species Ranitomeya imitator. The sequence goes on along the minus strand of NC_091284.1, from coordinate 732,967,793 downwards.
AGTCAATATCTGGAGAAAAGATGAGAATATCATCCAGATAGACTACAACTGAGGTGGAAAGCATATCCCGGAAGATGTCGTGGACAAAGTCTTGGAAAACGGCTGGGGCATTACAGAGCCCGAAGGGCATTACCAGATACTCATAGTGCCCATCTCTGGTGTTAAACGCCGTTTTCCATTCGTCCCCCTCACGGATGCGAATCAGGTTGTAAGCACCCCGCAGATCTAGTTTAGTAAACACCCTTGCTCCCCGAAGCCTATCGAAAAGCTCAGATATCAAGGCCAAAGGATATTTGTTCTTAACGGTGATAGCGTTAAGACCCCTGTAGTCTATGCATGGACGTAGTTCCCCATTCTTCTTCTGCACGAAAAAGAACCCTGCCCAGCAGGTGACACCGACTTCCTGATGAACCCTCTTGCCAGATTCTCTTGAATGTACTGAGACATTGCCTCCGTCTCCGGGAGAGATAATGGATAGACTCGACCCCGGGGAGGCTCAGCACCAGGCAAGAGATCAATAGGACAGTCATAGGGGCGATGGGGCGGAAGGGTCTCCGCCGCCTTTTTGGAGAACACGTCTGCATAAGACCAATATTGCTTGGGGAGAGAGGATAGATCTGCGGGTACCTCTGTAGTAGCAACCTGAACGCACTCTCGGTGACACCTACCCCCACAAGATTCACCCCATCCCAGAATTCTGCCTGAGGACCACTCGATGTGAGGAGAGTGGTACCGTAGCCAAGGTATCCCCAACAGGACCTCATCAATTCCCTCTGGAATGACGAGCAGAGATATAATCTCCTGATGGGATGGCGACAGGGACAGAGTAACAGGGATGGTCTGATGTGTTATCTGTGAGGGCAGTGTCGACCCATTCACCACTCGTACCGTTACTGGTTGAGGTAGCATAACCAGGGGTATTGCATGACGTTGGGCGAAGGCAGAAGACATAAAATTGCCCTCCGCCCCAGAATCCACGCAGAGCTCTACCGAGTGGGAGGATGAGCCTAATGTTATTGTCCCCTTAAAGGACAATTTGGAGGCAAACTTCTCCGTGTCTAGTGTACCTCCACCTACTACCACTAGACGCTGACGTTTCCTCGTCCGCTGGGAACATCTGGTGGCAAGATGTCCTGACTGCTGGCACACATGACAAACCTGGAGTGCACGAGCAGTCCGGGACTTAGATCCCGCTCGTGACACTACCATAGGCTCATGGGACTCAGGGGCCTGGACTGGAGATTCCAAAGGTTTGGCGAAGGTGGGAGCCAGCCGAAACCTCTGCCTACACTGGGCTCGCTCTAACCTCCGCTCGTGAAAACGGAGGTCAATACGAGTGGATACTGTTATTAATTCCTCCAGTGTGGCGGGAATCTCCCTAGTGGCCAGAGCGTCCTTAACGTGGTCAGCCAGCCCCCTCCAAAATATAGGAATAAGGGCTTTATCCGACCACTCCAGCTCAGATGCTAGGGTGCGGAAGTGTACGGCAAAATGGCTGACCAAGGACGAGCCCTGAGTCAATGCCAACAGTTGGAGCGCCGTATCATGGGTGACACGAGGTCCTAAAAAGACCTGTTTCAGAGTGCTCAGGAATAACGGAGCACTCTGCACCACATGATCGCCACGCTCCCACAGCGGCGTAGCCCACTGCAACGCCCTGTCCGACAGGAGAGACACGATAAACCCCACCTTTGCCCGCTCTGTAGGGAAACGAGAGGCCAGAAGCTCGAGATGTATAGAGCACTGACTCATGAAACCCCTACAAGACTTACTGTCACCAGAAAATTTCTCTGGTAGCGGGAGGCGAGATAGAGTCGGAAAAGGGGTGGCAGTGGACAAGGTAGCTGCAGCCACGCTAGCAGCCTGAACAGCGACAGCAGTGACATCCACAGCTGAGGTTGAACGCTCTAGAGCCGCCAACCTTCCCTCCAGCTGCTGGATGTACCGCTGTAAACGCTGATCGTCCGCCATTTACTAGCCAGACCTTGGCGCTAGTATTATGTTAGGACTGGCGGAACGCACCAAGTACAAGATGAAATGGAACTAGGTGCGTTCGCAGTCCGAGGTCCACCGTGCAGGTAAAAACCCTGCTGCTAGTAAGACGGACAATATGGCGGTACTACAAGTATACACGCACGGGTTAACTGCACCCTACGTGAAGGAAGCGATCCTGTTGCGTCACAGGACCGCGGTACCGCACATAGAGCGCGAGCAATAAGTCAGCGAACTCAACCCCAACTAGGATTGAAGTCCGATTAGACACTTGCTGGCACAACACCGCAACTGGGTGTGTAAGGAAACTAAATAATAATATAAAGGCACAAGAGTGCGTGCGGTGCCGCACAGACGGACGCCACTAACCACCCAGGCTTGGGTCAGGAAAGCGCAGAGCAAGCGCACGGCGCTGTACAGGCGGACACAGCAACTGGTAGCTGTAATGTGTGTTACGTGCTGTTGGATAAGTCGGGCGCTAGATAGCAAACATACACCTTCCGCGAACAGACATTCAATAAGGAGGGTATTTAAAGAGCGATTTTCACTCACAACACACACACATATTTACAAGACAATACTAGCGCATGGCCGTGCGGTCATGCGCAGTTTATATAGCTGCAGTACAGGAAACAGCTACAGAAGTTTTGCCCTTTCAGGACCTGCCAAAAGGACCAATGGGATGTGCTGCAGTACCTGAGCATGTGACCCTCGATCTCCAACAGGAGATCTTGCCCTGGGCATGCTCAGTGTGTGCAAATAAGGACTTAGATCCAGAAACGTCCACTCGCCGCTGCCCAGCACTGGCTTCAATGGCAGAAGCAGGAAAAGCAGCAGTAACTCTTCGCACAGAGTCAGACTGAGCGAGACGCTGGGATCGACGTCCCTGCTGAGCAGACTCCACTGCGGCTGGAGGAGAATGGGAGACCGCAGCGGAGACGGATCGAGATTCCCCCTGTGCAGCAGAGGAAACTCGACTCCTAACACATACAGGCAGAAAAACAGGATTAGCACAGGAGGCCACTCTAGCTAGATAGGACAGGATAGGACAGAGTTCTGTGCGGTCAGTATAAAAACCCTTCAAAACATCCACAGCAGAATATACAAAAACTTTCTACATCTTACTAAAAGATGTAGGAGCGTAAATCTGCAACTCCAGTGAATCCTACAATCAGAGCAGGAATAAAACTGAAACAAGCACACTGGCAGTGTGCCACAGAAACAAAAACCAAACACTTATCTTTGCTGAAATTGGCAGCGAGCAGGAGAAGCCAGAAAGTGAACCAACACTTCACAAGGAACATTGACTACTGGCAAGGGCTAAAGGATCCTGCCCACTTAAATATCCCAGTCAGAATTGTAATCATCCGATACACCTGGCCAGGTCTGTGACTCAGAGACAACTGCATTCCCACCTACAACCACTGGAGGGAACCCAAGAGCAGAATTCACAACACATAACGTTCAAAGCTAGGAGCCCAGACATCCAGGGCTTGGGAACTGAAGAAAGCAGCAACAGTGGAATGCAGAGCAGCACCAGGATGTGGCAGCTTACTAATTGGCCAGATGCTCTTATGTCTTGGTCAAAACGGACAGAGAACTTATTAAGGTAGTAAAGCTGGACAGAGGAAACGCTGCAGTACCGGACAAAAAGGTATGACCTAGGAGCATTTTAGAAGAAGTAGGGAAAAGCACAGGGTTAGATAAGGATGTGTACTGTGATGTTCCCTATGAAATTGCTGTAACTGAAATGGACGTGCTGTGAAAGAATTCAAGTAAAGTTGTCTGTTACAAGTTGAAACTGGACTCTGTCTCTCTTTGTGTGGAACCAGCAGGAGTGAACCCACAGCAGACCAGAGGGGACCCTGATGGTACAGAAAGCATCACAGAAGGCACGCTGCAAAGGGGACATGTATGTTTCAGGCGGCCAGGGTGCGCTCCAGCAGCTATCATTGCGGGTCATGACTACAGCCCTGGCTCCCCTCACAGAACAGTGGGAATGAAATAAGAACAAGAACTGCCCATTTTTAACCTGATTACCGGTCACTTCTTTAGAGTGAACATATACTCTGAAACACAATGTTGTTTGAAGCACATCTTTCTGTACCAATTCATTTTTTGATCTATTTTTGTAGTGGTTAGAACTTCAATTTTATCATACAGTATACAATAATTGTATAAACGGCCTCTTTTTGCAGATGAAAGCAGAATGACCCTGAGATCCATATACAGTTCTGAGGAATAAGATTCAGTATAACTTGTATTTTATTTATTTAAATCCCCTTTTGTTTTTTAGGCTTAGGGGTCAAGTAAGTGGTTCTATTCCATAACCAACAGCTTTCTTATATATTTATCTGCGCAATTCCTCCTGAAGTGTAACACATTGTCCATAGGTAGGACAGCATTTTCAATGTGAATGGTTCCCTTTAAAGGTAGAATGGCCAAATATTAAAATGTTGCTCTGCTTTTTTGAATTATTCCTAATGACAGCACATTGTTTTGACTACAGCTTGTAAAAGGCATTAAAACGCCACTCCAGCATTTTTATTTTTATTGCAGGGCCGGAGTGGTGCTTCTAATTTAAGTTCCCTACACTTTGTCTCATCATTACCAGCCGCCATCTACATCTGTTATCGGCACCGCTCCTTCCGTTCTCCAGCAGTTTGTGATCTGCCGGATCGATACAGTGTTTGTTGGGCCATCTGTAAGGTACTACTCACTATGAGTCTAATGTCTAAGTCTATGAAAGACAGAACAAGGCCAGAACGAGGCTCTTATAAATTTGCACTGAGAGCTAGTGACCATTATCCCTGATTTCTGGTCTCTCAGAAGTTGTTGTCACAAGATGACAGCGTGAAACTAGAGTGGCGCCGGAAAGACCTGAAGACACTGGATGGTAGAGCTAATACTAGGGTCAGGGAAGATAGATTAGTAGCACAACTTCAGAGCTGAAATGAAAAAAAATTGCTTGGGTGGTGCTTTAAAGGGGCTTTTTTTTGGGAAAAAAAATGTATCACCTATACACAGTTATCACCTATACAGTCCATTCTAACAGGTTTTAAAGTTCCTCGCTCTGCTGATGAGTGCGGGTCTCAGTGGTTCTGACCCCCATGGATTAACGAGTTATCACTAGGGTTGAGCGACCTTTACTTTTATAGGATCGGGTCGGGTTTCACGAAACCCGACTTTTTCAAAAGTCGGGTCGAGTGAAATCGGCCGATCCTATAAAAAAGTCGGGGTCGGGGTCGGCCGAAACCTGAAACCCAATGCAGTGCATTGGGTTTCCATGGTTCCCAGGGTCTGAAGGAGCGGAAACTCTCCTTCAGGCCCTGCGATCCATATTTTAGTGTAAAATAAAGAATTAAAATAAAAAATATCGCAATACTTACCCTCTGACGCGCCCTGGTACTAACCGGGAACCTTCCTTCCTTAGAATCAGCCTTCCAGGACCTTGCGGTGATGTCGCGGTGACGTCGCGGCTTGTGATTGGCCGCGCGGCCGCCCATGTGACCGCTCGCGCGACCAATCACAAGCCGCAACATCACCGCGACGTCACCGCAAGGTCCTGGGAGGCTGATTCTAAGGAATGAAGGTTCCCGGTTAGTACCAGGGCGCGTCAGAGGGTAAGTATTGCGATATTTTTTATTTTAATTCCTTATTTTACACTTAAATCTGAATTCCGATACCAATTCCCGATATCTTAAACATATCGGGAATCGGTATCGGAATTCCGATTCTAGATTCAAAAGATCACGACTTCATGGCCGACCCCACACAGGGGTCGGGTCGGGTTTCATGAAACCCGACCTTTCCAAAAGTCGGCGACTTTTGAAAAATTTCGACCCGTTTCGCTCAACCCTAGTTATCACCTAACCTGTGGATAGGTGATACCTTATTTTCACTGTGGAACTCTTTAACTGAATACCATTGACCCCTAACTTACTTTAAATAAACGAAACGGCTGAAATATACACGACTGCTTTAGCTTTTCTGATTTACCTGTGCGTCCGTCTCAACAAAAACGTGGATGGCATCAAAGAACATGAACTATATGAAAGCTCTGGATGAATAACCTTTAAACAAAGCAGAGCTGTAAAATGTGTTCTTCATATTAGCTTTTCAAGAGAGTACTAAAAGCGCACATTGTCCCAGCAATAATTGCCCATTGTTCCATTCTGATTGCCCTCAGGACTAATGTCATAAAGGCCAGTGTATTAATTGTACACCGCACTCCTCATGCACGTGGTGCTGTCACTTGGTAGGCAAGCTTTGCAGTTAAATATAAAAAGTGTAAAAGTCTTTGTTGAATGAGAGAGTATTCATACACAAATGCCAACGCTAAATCCAAAAAGTAAATGTGAATCACTCACTGCTCTGAAATGGCCATAAAATTGCAGAGAGTTTTCAAATAAACACATAAATAACAGCGCAGTATAAAACTATGTCTCCCTTAGGCCATTGCAGCTAAGAGTTAGTGATCTGGCTCTGTTCCCTATAAATAGGTGATGCAAAACAGAGACAAATAAATGGTAATGAATACCGCCCTAATAATTAGCTGTATAGCAGCCATTAGGGTTGAGCGAAACGGGTCGTTCATTTTCAAAAGTCGACGACTTTTGGCAAAGACGGGTTTCATGAAACCCGATCCGACCCCTGTGCGGGGTCGGCCATGCGGTACGCGACTTTCGCGCCAAAGTCGCGTTTCAATGACGCGCAAAGCGCCATTTCTCAGCCAATGAAGGTAAACGCAGAGTGTGGGCAGCGTGATGACATAGGTCCTGGTCCCCACCATCTTAGAGAAGGGCATTGCAGTGATTGGCTTGCTGTCCGCGGCGTCACAGGGGCTATAAAGGGGCGTTCCCGCCGACCGCCATGTTACTGCTGCTGATCTGAGCTTAGGGAGAGGTTGCTGCCGCTTCGTCAGAAGCAGGGATAGCGTTAGGCAGGGTCCATTAACCACCAAACCGCTTGTGCTGTAGCGATTTCCACAGCCCAACACCACCTTCGGTGTGCAGGGACAGTGGAAGCTACATTTTTTTTTTTTTTCCTCAGCGCTGTAGCTCATTGGGCTGCCCTAGAAGGCTCCCTGATAGCTGCATTGCTGTGTGTACGCCGCTGTGCAAACCAACTGCTTTTTTCAAAGCACAAATCCTCTTGTTCCTTCCTTTCTGCACAGCTATCTTGTTTGTTTGTCCACACTTTTTATTTAATTTGTGCATCAGTCCACTCCTTATTGCTGCCTGCCATACCTGGCTGAGATTACGGCAGGGAGATAGTAATTGAAGGACAGTTCCTTTTTTTTTTTTTTTTGTGGGAGATTAAGATTGGCATTTCTGCTAGAGTGCCATCCCTGTCTGTGTCATCTCTCACTCAGTGGGCCATAGAAAGCCTATTTATTTTTTTGCTTGATTTGGGTTCTAAAATCTACCTGAAAAAATCACTACATCAATCAGTGGGAGAAAAATATTGGCCTCAGGGCTTGTGTGCCACTCCTTACTCCTGTGTGTGCCATCTCTCACTCAGTGGGCCATAGAAAGTCTATTTATTTTTTTGCTTGATTTGGGTTCCAAAATCTACCTGAAAAAATCACAACATCAATCAGTGGGAGAAAAATATTGGCCTCAGGGCTTGTGTGCCACTCCTGACTCCTGTGTGTGCCATCTCTCACTCAGTGGGCCATAGAAAGCCTATTAATTTTTTTGCTTGATTTGGGTTCTAAATTCTACCTGAAAAAATCAATAAATCAATCAGTGGGAGATTAATATTGGCCTTTGGGCTTGTGTGCCAGTCCTAAGCGTGCCATCTCTCTCTCTCAGATAGTGGGCCATAGAAAGCCTATTTATTATTTTTTTTATTGGGTTTATAAATTTTCCCTGAAAAAAAAAAAAAAAAGTGGGAGATTAATATTGGCCTCTGGGCTTGTGTGCCAGTCCTGAGCGTGCCATCTCTCTCACAAATAGTGGGCCATAGAAAGCCTATTTATTTTTTTGGTTGATTTGGGTTCTAAATTCTACCTGAAAAAATCAATAAATCAATCAGTGGGAGATTAATATTGGCCTTTGGGCTTGTGTGCCAGTCCTAAGCATGCCATCTCTCTCTCTCAGATAGTGGGCCATAGAAAGCCTATTTATTATTTTTTTATTGGGTTTATAAATTTTCCCTGGAAAAAAAAAAAAAAGTGGGAGATTAATATTGGCCTCTGGGCTTGTGTGCCAGTCCTGAGCGTGCCATCTCTCTCACAAATAGTGGGCCATAGAAAATTCTACCTGAAAAAATCAATAAATCAATCAGTGGGAGATAAATATTGGCCTCTGGGCTTGTGTGCCACTCCTGACTCCTGTGTGCGTCATCTCTCACTCAGTGGGCCCTAGAAAGCCTATTTTTTGTTTTATTTGTTTTCTAAATTCTCCCTGAAAAAATCATTTTATTTTATTTGTTTTCTAAATTCTCCCTGAAAAAATCATTTTATTTTATTTGGTTTCTAAATTATTCCTCAAAAAATCATTTTTTTTGTATGTTTTTTTTCTAAAGTTTCCCTGAAAAAAAAAAAATTCAAATCAGTGGGAGATTAATATTGCCCTTTCTGCTTGTGTGCCAGTCTTGACTCCTGGGTGTGCCATCTCTCTCTCTCCAATTGTGGGCCATAGAAAGCCTATTAATTTTTTTGCTTGATTTGGGTTCCAAAATCTACCTGAAAAAATCACTAAATCAATCAGTGGGAGATAAATATTGGCCTCTGGGCTTGTGTGCCACTCCTGACTCCTGTGTGCGTCCTCTCTCACACAGTGGGCCCTACAAAGCCTATTTTTTTTTTATTTGTTTTCTAAATTCTCCCTGAAACAATCATTTTATTTTATTTTGTTTCTAAATTCTTCCTGAAAAATTCATTTTTTTGTATTTTTTTTCTAAAGTCTCCCTGAAAAAAAAAAAAAAAATCAAATCAGTGGGAGATTAATATTGCCCTTTCTGCTTGTGTGCCAGTCTTGACTCCTGGGTGTGCCATCTCTCTCTCTCTCCAATTGTGGGCCATAGAAAGCCTATTAATTTTTTTGCTTGATTTGGGTTCCAAAATCTACCTGAAAAAATCACTAAATCAATCAGTGGGAAATAAATATTGGCCTCTGGGCTTGTGTGCCACTTCTGACTCCTGTGTGCGTCCTCTCTCACTCAGTGGGCCCTACAAAGCCTATTTTTTTTTTATTTGTTTTCTAAATTCTCCCTGAAACAATCATTTTATTTTATTTTGTTTCTAAATTCTTCCTGAAAAATTCATTTTTTTGTATTTTTTTTTTCTAAAGTCTCCCTGAAAAAAAAAAAATAATCAAATCAGTGGGAGATTAATATTGCCCTTTCTGCTTGTGTGCCAGTCTTGACTCCTGGGTGTGCCATCTCTCTCTCTCCAATTGTGGGCCATAGAAAGCCTATTAATTTTTTTGCTTGATTTGGGTTCCAAAATCTACCTGAAAAAATCACTAAATCAATCAGTGGGAGATAAATATTGGCCTCTGGGCTTGTGTGCCACTCCTGACTCCTGTGTGCGTCCTCTCTCACTCAGTGGGCCATAGAAAGCCTATTTTTTTTTTATTTGTTTTCTAAATTCTCCCTGAAACAATCATTTCATTTTATTTGGTTTATAAATTCTTCCTTAAAAAATCATTTTTTTTTATTTTATTTGTTTTCTAAAGTCTCCCTTTTAAAAAAAAAAAACAAATCAGTGGGAGATTAATATTTACATTTGCGCTTCAGTGACAGTCCTGCGTGTGTGGCATCTCTCTCATTTGTTGCCACCAACAACAGAGTGTGTAACATTGTGCCTGATTTTCGTTGTGGTCTCACCCACCTGTAAAGGGGTAGCTAAATCATACTGAAGTTATAGCTCACCGTGTAAGTTGTGTGACTGCAACAAATACCGTTAGTTTGGTAACGTTTTTAAAACAATGAGGAAGTCTGGTGGAAGAGGTCGTGGCCGGGGGCGTTCATTGTCAGCTGGTAATGAGGGTAGTGGTAGTGGTGGAGCATCAGGTGGTCGTGGGAAAAAAAATATTGCACCTAAGTCTGGAGCTGTGGAGCCAGGTTCGTCGTCTGGCTACACAAGGCCTCGAACGCTACCTTTTCTGGGAGTAGGAAAACCGCTTTTAAAGCCGGAGCAGCAAGAGCAAGTTTTGGCTTATCTTGCTGACTCAGCCTCTAGCTCTTTTGCCTCCTCTCGTGAAACTGGTAAAAGTAAAAGCAGCGCGTCGTTAGTGGATGTTCACGGTCAGGGACAAGTCGCTTCCTTGTCCTCTTCAGCAAAAACAACAACAGAGAAGAATGCAGCAGGCGACACAACGGGTTACTCCATGGAGCTCTTTACACATACCGTCCCTGGCTTAGAAAGTGAAGCAGTTAACAGTCCATGCCCATTACAAGTTGAATCTGACATGGAGTGCACTGATGCACAGCCACAGCCAGACTACTATGCTGGTCCTTTGACTCAGACCACAACATTGCCCTCGCAGGGTGCTGATCAAGAATCAGACCCTGATGAGACTATGTTGCCCCATCACGAACGCTATACCACCGACCGACACGGTGACACAGACGAAGTTGCACACAAGCTACAAGAAGAGGTAATAGATGACCCAGTTCTTGACCCCGATTGGCAGCCATTGGGGGAACAGGGTGCAGGCGGCAGCAGTTCTGAAGCGGAGGAGGAGGGGCCGCAGCAGGCATCAACATCGCAACAGGTTCCATCTGCCGGGCCCGTATCTTGCCCAAAACGCGTGGCAAAGTCAAAACCTGTTGGAGGACAGCGTGGCCATCCGGTTAAAGCTCAGTCTGCAATGCCTGAAAAGGTATCCGATGCTAGAAAGAGTGCAGTCTGGCATTTTTTTTAACAACATCCAATTGATCAGCGCAAAGTCATCTGTCAAAAATGTTCAACTACCTTAAGCAGAGGGCAGAATCTGAAAAGTCTCAATACAAGTTGCATGCATAGACATTTAACCACCATGCATTTGCAAGCTTGGACTAACTACCAAACGTCCCTTAAGGTTGTAGCACCCTCGGCCAATGAAGCTAGTCATCAACGCAACATCCCTTCCGGCAGTGTAGGGCCACCATTTTCTGCACCACCTGCAGTATCTGTGCAGGTTTCTTTGCCAGGCCAAAGCAGTCAGGGTCAGGGAATCACCAGTTTCGTAGTAGGAAACACTGCATCTAGGGCACCGGCGGCAACAATACCATCTCCCACCGTCTCTCAGTCTGCCATGTCCACCGGCACCCCCGCTAGTTCCACGATCTCCAGCTCTCCAGTCCAGCTCACCCTACATGAGACTATGGTTAGAAAAAGGAAGTACTTAGCCTCGCATCCGCGTACACAGGGTTTGAACGCCCACATAGCTAGACTAATCTCGTTAGAGATGATGCCCTACCGGTTAGTTGAAAGCGAAGCTTTCAAAGCCCTGATGGACTATGCTGTACCACGCTACGAGCTACCCAGTCGACACTTTTTTTCCAGAAAAGCCATCCCAACCCTCCACCAGCATGTTAAAGAGCGCATCGTCCATGCACTCAGGCAATCTGTGAGCACAAAGGTGCACCTGACAACAGATGCATGGACCAGTAGGCATGGCCAGGGACGTTACGTGTCCATCACGGCACACTGGGTAAATGTGGTGGATGCAGGGTCCACAGGGGACAGCAAGTTTGGGACAGTTCTGCCTAGCCCACGGTCTAGGAAACAGTTGGCTGTAGCCGTTCGCACCCCCTCCTCCTCCTCCTCGTCCTCCTGCAGAAGCGAGACCTCGTCCACAGACCGCAGTCGCACAACCACTCCATCCGCAGCTGCCACTGTTGCACACCAGGTCTCCCATTATGGGGCAGCTACTGGCAAACGTCAGCAGGCTGTATTGGCTATGAAGTGTTTGGGCGACAACAGACACACCGCTGAAGTTCTGTCCGAGTTCTTGCAGAAAGAAACGCAGTCGTGGCTGGGCACTGTAGATCTTGAGGCAGGCAAGGTAGTGAGTGATAACGGAAGGAATTTCATGGCTGCCATCTCCCTTTCCCAACTGAAACACATTCCTTGCCTGGCTCACACCTTAAACCTGGTGGTGCAGTGCTTCCTGAAAAGTTATCCGGGGTTATCCGACCTGCTCCTCAAAGTGCGTGGACTTTGCTCACATATCCGCCGTTCGCCCGTACACTCCAGCCGTATGCAGACCTATCAGCGTTCTTTGAACCTTCCCCAGCATCGCCTAATCATAGACGTTGCAACAAGTTGGAACTCAACACTGCACATGCTTCAGAGACTGTGTGAACAGAGGCGGGCTGTTATGTTTTTGTGGGAGGATACACATACACGGGCAGGCAGTAGGATGGCAGACATGGAGTTGTCAGGTGTGCAGTGGTCGAAGATTCAAGACATGTGTCAAGTCCTTCAGTGTTTTGAGGAATGCACACGGCTGGTTAGTGCAGACAACGCCATAATAAGCATGAGCATCCCCCTAATGCGTCTGCTGATGCAAAGTTTGACGCACATAAAGGATCAGGCGTCTGCAGCTGAGGAAGAGGAAAGCCTTGATGACAGTCAGCCATTGTCTGGCCAGGGCAGTGTACAGGACGAGGTAGCGGGCGAACAGGAGGAGGAGGACGAGGAGGATGATGGGGATGATTATATTTTTAATGAGGAAGCTTTTCCGGGGCCAGTGGAAATTGTTGGCGCGGCAAGGCCGGGTTCTGGTTTTTGGAGGGACACAAGTGACGTGGATTTGCCTGAAACTGCCCCTCAACCAAGCACAACCACAGATTTGAGAACTGGAACTTTGGGCCACATGGCGGATTATGCCTTACGTATCCTCAAAAGGGACACACGCATAACAAAAATGATGAACGATGACGATTACTGGTTGGCCTGCCTCCTTGATCCTCGCTATAAAGGCAAATTGCAAAATATAATGCCACATGAGAACTTGGAACTAACATTAGCAACCAAACAATCAACTCTTATTGACCGTTTGCTTCTGGCATTCCCTGCACACAGCGCCCGTGATCGTTCTAACACGAGCTGCAGGGGCCAGCAGACCAGAGGTGTTAGAGGGGCAGAAATCAGAAGTGGCGTTGGCCAGAGGGGTTTTCTGACCAGGTTGTGGAGTGATTTTGCTATGACCGCAGACAGGACAGGTACTGCAGCATCAATTCAAAGTGACAGGAGACAACATTTGTCCAGTATGGTTACTAACTATTTTTCATCCCTTATCGACGTTCTCCCTCAACCGTCATTCCCATTTGATTACTGGGCATCAAAATTAGACACCTGGCCAGAATTGGCAGAATATGCATTGCAGGAGCTTGCTTGCCCGGCAGCTAGTGTCCTATCAGAAAGAGTATTCAGTGCTGCAGGTTCAATACTAACAGAAAAAAGGACTCGTCTGGCTACCTAAAATGTAGATGATCTAACCTTCATTAAAATGAACCACAACTGGATTTCGAAATCTTTTGCCCCACCTTGCCCGGCTGACACCTAGCTTTCCTATGTAAAGGTCTTGCCTGTGGACTATTCTGAACGACTTTTCCAATCTCGTAATTTGCAGCACCTGATTGTCCAGCATCCGACATGTTAACACCTCCCTAAATGGCCAAAGTCCCCACACGGGGCCGTGGTATCGCCACTTGGCGCCAGCACCCGTGAGAGTACTGTTTGTCTGAAGAGGTGGATGTGCCCGCTTTTGGTCGACGGCACTGCCACTAGGTCCCTCATAGTACAATAAAGTGTCTGGCGGTGGTGGTGCGCACCCAACGTCAGACACACCGTTGTAATATGAGGGGCCCTGGGCCTGTACCGCCGGCCACAAGACAGTCCCCCCCCCCAGATCAAACAGTGCTCTACGACTTGCAAAATTTTCTCTCACAGCTCCACCAATGTTTAGTCTATGCGCTGACATCCTTCAATGCCTGGCACTGTCAATACCATTGTATTGACATTTTTCTTATGTTAGGCCTTCGAAGCCTGTCTGCGGTCACTCCTTCCACTAGGCCTCCACTGACCTGTCTACTGCTGCCCGTGTTCCCCTGGAACCAATTTTAAATTGCCTACAGCCAGCCCAATTTATTATGTTAGGGCTTCGAAGCCTGTCTGCGGTCCCTCCTTCCACTAGGCCTCCACTGACCTGTCTACTGCCGCCCGTGTTCCCCTGGAACCAATTTTAAATTGCCTACAGCCCAATTTTTGTTATGTTAGGCCTTCGAAGCCTGTCTGCGGCCCGTTCTTTCCACTACTACTACACTGACCTGGCTACTGCCGCCCGTGTTCCCCTGGAACCAATTTTAAATTGCCTACAGCCAGCCCAATTTATTATGTTAGGGCTTCGAAGCCTGTCTGCGGTCCCTCCTTCCACTACGCCTCCACTGACCTGTCTACTGCTGCCCGTGTTCCCCTGGAACCAATTTTAAATTGCCTACAGCCAGCCCAATTTATTATGTTAGGGCTTCGAAGCCTGTCTGCGGTCCCTCCTTCCACTAGGCCTCCACTGACCTGTCTACTGCTGCCCGTGTTCCCCTGGAACCAATTTTAAATTGCCTACAGCCAGCCCAATTTATTATGTTAGGGCTTCGAAGCCTGTCTGCGGTCCCTCCTTCCACTAGGCCTCCACTGACCTGTCTACTGCCGCCCGTGTTCCCCTGGAACCAATTTTAAATTGCCTACAGCCCAATTTTTGTTATGTTAGGCCTTCGAAGCCTGTCTGCGGCCCGTTCTTTCCACTACTACTACACTGACCTGGCTACTGCCGCCCGTGTTCCCCTGGAACCAATTTTAAATTGCCTACAGCCAGCCCAATTTATTATGTTAGGGCTTCGAAGCCTGTCTGCGGCCCGTTCTTTCCACTACTACTACACTGACCAGGCTACTGCTGCCCGTGTTCCCCTGGAACCAATTTTAAATTGCCTACAGCCAGCCCAATTTATTATGTTAGGGCTTCGAAGCCTGTCTGCGGTCCCTCCTTCCACTTGTCCTCCACTGACCTGTCCACTGCCGTCCGTTTTCCCCTGGAACCAATTTTAAATTGCCTACAGCCAGCCCAATTTATTATGTTAGGGCTTCGAAGCCTGTCTGCGGTCCCTCCTTCCACTAGGCCTCCACTGACCTGTCTACTGCTGCCCGTGTTCCCCTGGAACCAATTTTAAATTGCCTACAGCCAGCCCAATTTATTATGTTAGGGCTTCGAAGCCTGTCTGCGGTCCCTCCTTCCACTAGGCCGCCACTGACCTGTCTACTGCCGCCCGTGTTCCCCTGGAACCAATTTTAAATTGCCTACAGCCAGCCCAATTTATTATTTTAGGGCTTCGAAGCCTGTCTGCGGTCCCTCCTTCCACTAGGCCTCCACTGACCTGTCTACTGCCGCCCGTGTTCCCCTGAAACCAATTTTAAATTGCCTACAGCCAGCCCAATTTATTATGTTAGGGCTTCGAAGCCTGTCTGCGGTCCCTCCTTCCACTAGGCCTCCACTGACCTGTCTACTGCTGCCCGTGTTCCCCTGGAACCAATTTTAAATTGCCTACAGCCAGCCCAATTTATTATGTTAGGGCTTCGAAGCCTGTCTGCGGTCCATCCTTCCACTAGGCCTCCACTGACCTGTCTACTGCCGCCCGTGTTCCCCTGGAACCAATTTTAAATTGCCTACAGCCAGCCCAATTTATTATGTTAGGGCTTCGAAGCCTGTCTGCGGTCCCTCCTTCCACTAGGCCTCCACTGACCTGTCTACTGCTGTCCGTGTTCCCTTGGAACCAATTGTAAATTGCCTACATCCCAATTTTTCTTATGTTAGGCCTTCGAAGCCTGTCTGCGGCCCGTTCTTTCCACTACTACTACACTGACCAGGCCACTGCTGCCCGTGTTCCCCTGGAACCAATTTTAAATTGCCTACAGCCAGCCCAATTTATTATGTTAGGCCTTCAAAGCCTGTCTGCGGTCCCTCCTTCCACTAGGCCTCCACTGACCTGTCTACTGGTGTCCGTGTACCCCTTGAACCAACATCAGAAAATATAAAAATAAGTATTTTGCTTATAAAAAAGAAAATACTGGAGAGATATCAAATGCAGACATTTTAACATTAAAAACAAACACATACAACAAAAATCTGGTACAGTACTAAAAATGGCCACCAGGTACAATAACTTTCTCCTGCAAGTAGTTAACTGAAAGTTTTTTTCAATTTAAAACACAGATATGGCATCCACCGAGTGTTGTCCTGTCGCGTCTTCTTTATATTATTGCCAAGAAGATGCAAAACAATGAAAATAATAAAATCATTATTTACCAAAAAAATAGAGTAAGTCAAAACCACATTGCAAATAAACATTCATTACAAATAAAGAAGCAGGGCGCGTCCGAGGGTGAGTATATACCTAATAAGAATATAATCACCCTCGGACGCGCCCTGCTTCTTTCCGACAGCCTTCCTTCCTAAGAATCAGCCCTTCCGTGGTGTAGAGAGAGGGTGTGTTACACTCCAAGGTGTTCCCCAGGTTGCCTTTCCTGAGCTTCGATCTTCATGCTCTCGTTTAGTAGTTGTCGGAAAGTAGGCTGCATTAGGCCTACAAATTGGGTATGGGGTGGAGAGAGATGGTGTGTTACACTCCAAGGTGTTCCCCAGGTTTCCTTGCCATTGCTTCGGTCTTCCGACTCTCGTTTAGTAGTTGTAGAAATCTACACTGCATTAGGCCTACAAAATGGGTATCGGGTGGAGAGAGATGGTGTGTTACACTCCAAGGTGTTCCCCAGGTTTCCTTGCCATTGCTTCGGTCTTCCGACTCTCGTTTAGTAGTTGTAGAAAACTACACTGCATTAGGCCTACAAAATGGGTATCGGGTGGAGAGAGATGGTGTGTTACACTCCAAGGTGTTCCCCAGGTTTCCTTGCCATTGCTTCGGTCTTCCGACTCTCGTTTAGTAGTTGTAGAAAACTACACTGCATTAGGCCTACAAAATGGGTATCGGGTGGAGAGAGATGGTGTGTTACACTCCAAGGTGTTCCCCAGGTTTCCTTGCCATTGCTTCGGTCTTCCGACTCTCGTTTAGTAGTTGTAGAAAACTACACTGCATTAGGCCTACAAAATGGGTATCGGGTGGAGAGAGATGGTGTATTACACTCCAAGGTGTTCCCCAGGTTTCCTTGCCATTGCTTCGGTCTTCAGACTCTCGTTTAGTAGTTGTAGAAAACTACACTGCATTAGGCCTACAAAATGGGTATCGGGTGGAGAGAGATGGTGTGTTACACTCCAAGGTGTTCCACAGGTTTCCTTGCCATTGCTTCGGTCTTCCGACTCTCGTTTGGTAGTTGTAGAAAACTACACTGCATTAGGCCTACAAAATGGGTATCGGGTGGAGAGAGATGGTGTGTTACACTCCAAGGTGTTCCCCAGGTTTCCTTGCCATTGCTTTGGTCTTCCGACTCTCGTTTAGTAGTTGTAGAAAACTACACTGCATTAGGCCTACAAAATGGGTATCGGGTGGAGAGAGATGGTGTGTTACACTCCAAGGAGTTCCCCAGGTTTCCTTGCCATTGCTTCGGTCTTCAGACTCTCGTTTAGTAGTTGTAGAAAACTACACTGCATTAGGCCTACAAAATGGGTATCGGGTGGAGAGAGATGGTGTGTTACACTCCAAGGTGTTCTCCAGGTTTCCTTGCCATTGCTTCGGTCTTCCGACTCTCGTTTAGTAGTTGTAGAAAACTACACTGCATTAGGCCTACAAAATGGGTATCGGGTGGAGAGAGATGGTGTGTTACACTCCAAGGTGTTCCCCAGGTTTCCTTGCCATTGCTTCGGTCTTCCGACTCTCGTTTAGTAGTTGTAGAAAACTACACTGCATTAGGCCTACAAAATGGGTATGGGGTGGAGAGAGATGGTGTGTTCCACTCCAAGGTGTTCTCCAGGTTGCCTTTCCTGAGCTTCTATCTTCAGGCTCTCGTTAAATTGTGGTTAAATGGAACAACTGCATTTGGCGTACTAGTTGGTTTGGGGCCTACTAACAGTGTCTGCCGCTCCTTGCTGTTCTCCTGGTTTCCTGTCCTGAAATTCCGTTTTCAGGCGCTCGTTAAGTAGTTGTTAATGTTAGACTGCATTTGGCCTACTAGTTGGGTTGGGGCCTACTATCGGTGTCTGCCACTCCTTGCTGTTCTCCTCCACTGAACAAAGCTGTGCCGCCTGTTTACTACGGTTGCCAATTTTGAACTGCATTTCGACTACTTACTGATTTGGGCCTACTCTCTGTGTCAGCCTCTCATTCCAGTTGTCCTCCACTGCAATGCCCCCTGGTTATTCCTGTGTTACCAATTTTGAACTGCATTTAGCCAACTTTATTCTTTGGGCCTATATCTGTGTTTCCTCCTCATCCTGCCCATTGCCCAGCCAGTGATAGATGAGTCTGCTGGTACATTGACCCATAACGCAACATTCCCCGTGCACGCTACACAACAACATTGTGACCCTGCTGAAAGTCAGGTTGCTCTTCCCGCATACCATACCACCTTACACGGGGACAAAGAGGAAGGTGCAGATGAAAGTGCAGGTTCCTTCATCAGGTGGGGGGAGGAATACTAGTTGGCGACGTCACTGGCACAGGGCCTCTCATAGTACGCAAAAGTGTTGCTGCCGGTGGGAGGCGCCCCCGCCGTGCAAACACACCGCTGTACTTTGAGGGGCCCTGTGCCAGTGCCAATGCCAACGAGTGGGCCCCCCCTGCTTGCTCAGGTTCACAGCACTTGCAAAGTTGAAATACTTACCTCTCCCTGCTCCACTGCCGTGACGTGGTCCAGATTTCCTGGGCCCACTAATTACTTGAACCAGCCCTACCCACCACAACTTTAGCCAAATGACCCCCAATTTCAAATGCCTTCCAATTATTATAAGGTAAATTATGCTTGACAAGCTTCATTAAGAAGAATGGATGGTTTTGACATTAAAATGGGCACTCTAGGTGTTTTCCTGGCCCCCACTCACTGCCGACTATGCTGCCCCATTGACTTGCATTGGGTTTCGTGTTTCGGTCGATCCCGACTTTACGTCATAATCGGCCGATTTCACTCGACCCGACTTTTGAGATAGTCGGGTTTCGCGAAACCCGGCTCGACTCTAAAAAGGTCAAGGTTGCTCAACTCTAGCAGCCATATATACACAGTGCCACATAGTGTCTTAGTAAATAGTTGTATACAGCAAAAAAATAAGCCTAGACCACTTTGATAATTGTTTAATATTGCATACACAGGGTTGGAATTCCCATAAGGCCAACCTAGGCCATAAGCAAATATTTACAAATTTGTCAGTATTATTTTGAAAAGGCAAAGTAAAATTCTGTTTTTAAATTTACATCCATATACTGTATATTAAATAATTTGATGGGTACATTTACATTGCGCATCTCTACCGCTTGCGTTGTCTTGCTCAGTCACAGGCAACATGCATATCTCTCACAAACTCGGCATAAACCACGTTTTTGAAAATTCAGATCTGGTGTTACAATAGTAATAGTAATTTCAAGTGGTTCATTACGTTCATATCACTTGACTCCTACATATCTGCTGACATCATACAGTATATGCTGTAAAAATCCTCGAAAGTGTTGAGACCCAAAATATATATGTGTGTATTTTGAAGAATATTTCCTTGAAAACAATGTGTAAATGACTTAGAGAATTGCTCTATGTAAAAGATCATGTTAAAATTGCACTGCATTCGAATATAAAGCTGGAGTCACACTGGCGATTTTAAAATTGGTCCGATTTTAATGCAGGAGAGTCAGACGAGTGTAATGCAAGTGTCATGCATTTTTTAAGCAAATACAATCCGATTTTTCACACCTAGCATGCGCTTTACATCCGAATGCAGTGCGATTTTAACATGAGCTTTTACATACAGCAATTCTCTACACCATGTTCCAAATTATTATACAAATGATATTTTTCTCGGATTTTCCTAAATGGTCGGTGCAAATGACAGTCAGTCTCATAAAAGTCATCACCCGTTAGATTATACATCGAATTTTATTGAATTAACCTCCTAATGATAACAGTATAATCTCCAAAATGAATAAAAACTCAAAATGCACTGTTCCAAATTATTAGGCACAGTAGAATTTCTATATATTATATATGTTTTAAAGAACTGAAAATGCTCAATTGTGAAATTTGCAGCATTAGGAGATCACATCCACAGAACAAAAAAGCTATTTAACTCCAAAACATCCTAACTGGCCAAGATACATGTTAGCATAGGAACCCTTCTTTGATATCACCTTCACAATTCTTGCATCCATTAAACTTGTGAGTTTTTGGAGAGTTTCTGCTTGTATTTCTTTGCATGAAGTCAGAATAGCCTCCCAGAGCTGCTGTTTTGATGTGAACTGCCTCCCACCCTCATAGATCTTTTGCTTGATGATACTCCAAAGGTTCTCTGTAGGGTTGAGGTCAGGAGAAGATGGTGGCCACACCATGAGTTTATCTCCTTTTATGCCCATAGCAGCCAATGACTCAGAGGTATACTTTGCAGTATGAGATGGTGCATTGTCATGCATGAAGATGATTTTGCTCCTGAAGGCACGTTTCAGCTTGTTAGAACATGGAAGAAAGTTGTCAGTCAGAAACTCTATATACTTTGCAGAGGTCATTTTCACACCTTCAGGAAACTTAAAGGGCCATACCAGCTGTTTTCCCATGATTCCAGCCCAAAACATGACTCTTCCACCTCCTTGCTGACATTGCAGCCTTGTTTGGACATGGTGGCCATCCGCAAACCATCCACTACTCCATCCATCTGGACCATTCAGGGTTGCTTGACACTCAACAGTAAACAAGACTGTTTGAAAATTAGTCTTCATGTATGTCTGGGCCCACTGCAACTGTTTCTGCTTGTGAACACTGATTAGAGGTGGCCAAATAGTATTTTTATGCACCACAGCAAGCCTTTGAAGGATCCTACACCTTGAGGTTCGAGGGACTCCAGAGGCACCAGCAGCTTCAAATAACTGTTTGCTGTTTTGTAATGGTATTTTGGCAGAAACATTCCTCATTATGCCTTTATCTGCATGAACTCTGTCTGTGCTCTGTTCCAGTCACAAATCTTTTCACAGTATGATGATTACTCTTAAGTTTTCGTGAAATATCTAATGTTTTCATACCTTGTCCAAGGCATTGCACTATTTAACTCTTTTCAGCAGCGGAGAGATCCTTTTTATTACCCATATTGCTTGAAACATGTGGCCTGCTTAACCTCTTAATCCCATTGGACGTACTATCCCATTGAGGTGACCTGGGACTTAATTCCCAGTGATGGGGTAGTATGTCCAGCGCGATCAGCCGCGCTCACGGGGGGAGCGTGGCCGATCGCCGCCGGGTGTCAGCTGATTATTACAGCTGACATCCGGCACTATATGCCAGGAGCGGTCACGCTTCCTGCGTGCTTCCCTGAGACGCTACCTCCTCCCTGCAGGCCCGGATCCAAAATGGCCATGGGGGACCTTCCGGGTCTTGCAGGGAGGTGGCTTTCAAGCGCCTGCTCAGAGCAGGTGCTGGGAAGCCTCCCTGCAGTGCCTGTCAGATCGCTGATCTGACACAGTGCTTTGCAAAGTGCAAAGTGTCAGATCAGCGATCTGACACTATAGTATGATGTCCCCCTGGGACAAAGTAAAAAAGGAAGAAAAAAAATATTCCATGTGTAAAAAAAAAATCCTAAATAAAGAAAAAAATAATAAAAAACAATAAAAGTACACATATTTAGTATCGCCGCGTCTGTAATGACCCGACCTATAAAACTGTCCCACTAGTTAACCCCTTCAGAGAATACCATAAGAAAAAAAGAGGCAAAAAACAACGCTTTATTAACATACCGCGGAACAAAAACTGGAATAACACGCAATCAAAAAGACAGATATAAATAGCCATGGTACCACTGAAAATGACATCTTGTCCTGCAAAAAACGAGCTGCCATATAGCATCATCAGCAAAAAAATTAAAATGTTATAGTCCTCAGAATAAAGCGATGCAAAAATATTTATTTTTTATATAAAATAGTTTTCATCGTATAAAAGCGCCAAAACATTAAAAAATGATATAAATGAGGGATCGCTGTAATTGTACTGACCCAAAGAATAAAACTGCTTTATCAATTTTACCAAACGTGGAATTGTATAAACGCCCCCCACCAAAAGAAATTCACAAATTGCTGGCTTTTGTTCATTCTGCCTCACAAAAATCAGAAGAAAAAGCGATCAAAAAATGTCAAGTGCCCAAAAATGGTACCAATAAAAATGTCAACTCGTCCTGCAAAAAACAAGACCTAACTTGACTCTGTGGACCAAAATATGGAAATTTATAGCTCTCAAAATGTAGAGATGCAAAATCTATTTTTTGCACAAAAAAGCGTATTTTAGTGTGTGATGGCTGCCAATCATAAAAATCCGCTAAAAAAAATGCTATAAAAGTAAATCAAACCCCCTTCATCACCCCCTTAGTTAGGAAAAAAACAATAAAATAAAAAAGGTGTATTTAATTTCATTTTCCCATTAGGGTTGGGGTTAAAGTTAGGGTTAGGGTGGGGCTAAAGTTAGGGTTAGGGTTGGGGCTAAAGTTAGGGTTAGTGTTCGGGCTAAAGTTAGGGTTGGGGCTAAAGTTAAGGTTGAGGCTAAAGTTATGGTTAGTGCTACAGTTAGGGTTGGGGCTACAGTTAGGGTTAGGGTTGGAGCTAAAGTTGGAGTTAGGGTTGGGGCTAAAGTTAGGGTTGGGGCTAAAGTTAGGGTTGGGCTACAGTTAGGGTTAGGGTTGGGGCTAAAGTTAGGGTTAGGATTGGGCTAAAGTTAGGGTTAGGGTTGGGGTAAAGTTAGGGTTAGGGTTGGGGCTAAAGTTAGGGTTAGGGTTGGGGCTAAAGTTAGGGTTAGGGTTAAAGTTAGGGTTGGGGCTAAACTTAGGGTTTGGATTACATTTATGGTTGGAATTAGGGTTGGGATTAGGGTTAGGGGTGTTGTTAGGGTTATGGTTGGGATTAGGGTTAGGGGTGTGATATAGAAGTGTTAATAATTTGCCTTTAAGTGCCTTTTGCCTTTAATTGCTAGAATTACTAGAATCTGTTGATGCAGTAGTCTGATGGTCTCCACTTCAAGGAGACTACGCTTCTTATCATGTATGTTCTCAATAGTCAATCACAACATGTTATTTGGTACGTGAGAGAATAAAGGTCAGTATGACCCTGGGTGATGGTGGGGGCTACATGAATTGCATTGAGAGTAACATTTGTTGTAAATGGTATAAAATATTGCTTCTTGCTCTATTAATTCAGATAAAAGTGACTTGCTCACAGAATGTGTGAGGTGTCTTTTTGTCTCCAAGCGTGCTTGTAAAATGACAGGCGTAATTCCACAATTTGGTCTCACTGGTGATCTGTCAGCTGACATTGGGTCAGAAATAAAACAGCTACGACAGTTTTGACGCCCAACGTGGGGCTGTGTGACCAGAATATTCGGAATCCGTATGTGGGAGCTTTCTGGGAGATTGGACATGCAAAACACCAGCTGCAGCAAGGTGAGAAATTTTATTCTTACAATCTGTTTTGCACTTGCAATCTCTCTTCTGGATCTCTCCATATCTCTGGGTAAAGGCTGCAAACACGGTTCAAAGAATCCACATCACCAGTGAGTTTTGTGTTTTGTCTGTTCATATCCGTATGAGAATTGAATAATAGAGTTATAAGATGATAATTGTGATAATTGTTATCTGTATTATTTGTCAATATTCTAATTGGTTATGTATTTGTTTAGTGTGTGTGTGTGTGTGTGTGTGTGTGTAATACAGAGCTGGGATAGGCTCTGTGCAGTGTTGTTATTTTGGTCATTTTGGATTGGCAGTACATTATATGAAGCTGTATTTTGTATTAGGGCTGTGGTTTTTGTTGTTTGGCCTTTAGTGTTTTCAGAGTGTCAGTAAACACTGCTGCAGTTTTTTTTATATAGAGTTGTGTTAATTCCAAAGTGCAAAATAGGCAGGCTGTGTGAACCTTGTATGTCTATGAGAACCTTTGAGTAAATGAGTATAAGGGATAAATAGATAAATCCCTGATTGATGTGGGGCTCCGTTAGGTGTGGTCCTCTGTATGTGACAGAAGACATTATTCAACTCAGTTTGAGCTGAATTAGGTGGAGTGATTGAGATAAAGGATTTTCTTCTTGTAAAAATCAACTGAAAAGTGAAAGGAAAGGGAAAAAAAACAATCCCAGAATGAGTATGTATGAATGAATGATCACATAAGTATCATTACTTATCTTACTGTTGTTGATTGTCCAGGATGAATGAGTTGTGGATACTTTTAATGTACATTTAGTTTACATCTGAGATTCAGTGAAACCCGTGTTATATATGGTTTGATATTGGATAGGTTTCTATATGTGTCCTGGCCGGACGCGGTCGGAATCAGCTTATTCAAGTTGTGCAGTGATCTGCCTGTATAGAGAAACTGTTTTTAATTCCAAGAGGATGAATGTTTTGTAGAGATTAAGTCTGAAAACAGGTGCATTCTGTTTCTGTGTGTAAGACAACAAGCTCTTATCTGTGTTTTTACCTGATGGGAGGAGGGAGTCGAACCCCTGCGCGAATTGTTTGTGATTTCTCCTCTCTGTGCTGTTGGCCAGAGAAAGGGGGGCATGCAGCTGCACTGAAGAATATGGAGCTGTGCATATTCTGTCCTTGGTTTAGTACACGCTGAGAGATTTGTGTTTAAAGCAATAGTACTGTATGTATTGAAGTAGAAAGAAATATCGTAAGTTGAAGTTGGAATTTGAAAGTAAAAGAAATGTGCCTATTTTAGAGGAAACTTGTAAGTGATTGAAAGATTGGTAAAAGATTCACCTGCTTCAAGTTGAGTAATTGATATGTATACATAGCAAATTGAGGATCAACAGAGGAGGTAGCCAACTGCATGGCTGATGTAGTAGGTGAGAGTCTTCTTGCTACAGTCAGCTTACGGCACATAGGTGGATGTAACCTTGCCGTTCCATGGAGCTGAGCTAGCCAGCTGATCTACCGGGTGATAGGTGGATGTTACCTTCCCTGCTAAATCCTTTAGGTCTACCGGGTAATAGGTGGATGTAACCTTTCCCGCTAAATCTTGACACTCGCTCTGACTTGTCACGTGTGGCCGCCTGGTTAAGGCAAGGCACACTAAAAAGGGCATTTTTAGAGATGAGTTGTTTCAGCGAATAAGTTGAAGCCATGGGCAACTTGTTCTTTGTGCATTCAGGGCCCCCAATGGGATCCAGAACCGCTGTACAGATTGAAAAAGGAAGCGGTGAAAGATGTGGGACCAATATTGAAAAAGGCAAAAATGCCAGTGTGTGGATGTTTTGGATGTACAGAAAGGCACAGACAAGGGAAGAAAATAGCAAGTGAATAAATGGCATCTGAGAGAGTGCAGCAGGATGGAAGTAAGGTGTATAATGAATGTTTTGATGCTCAAAAGTCCGACTATGACCGACACATTACTGCTATGGTCATACCTTTGTTTAACCAGAGACCCAGACAAGACAGATGGACTTGTAAACATTGTGGTCAGACAAACCCAGACTGGAGAAATACTTGTACGATCCGTGCTGCAACCCAACCTAAGTGAATTGAACTGAATCCTGTCCAGACAAGATCACATGTAGTGACATAAGAAGCTGACACAGGATTGTGGTTAGTGGGTAGTGGGGACATTAACTTTTGGGAGTAAGCTTACAGTAATCCTTTTGGGAAGGAGCTGTAGACCAGCATGTCATGTCACCCCCAACCGGACATCTAGTCACCCCCACCACCAGAGAACCAAAAACATCAGGTAGTGTAAGACAGATACAAGAGTATTATACCTGGAAGCCCTCTGACTAGCTAGCTACGCTAAAACAATTGGCTGACCCTGAGAACCAACCTTTCCCATTTTTACAGACGAAGAAAGACAATATGATGGACGTATAAGTGCACCTGAGCAGACCTAGAGAGTTGGTGAGCACAAAAGCAGGTGACGTACTAGGACGCAAATTAAGACTTTTACAGATGTGACAAAAAGAGAGAGTGTAGAGATGTACTTTGGATGGTTACAGCTGAAATGGGCAGACATGGGCTACAGTCCAGTAAACCCACTTGATGTTAAAATATTGGTAAATACATTCATTGACGGTATGACAAAAGGCTTACGAGACGCAGTACAGACAGCTAGACCTAAATGGAGAAATGTAGATCCAAAGACCTCCTGAAGGTTGCTAAAGGAGTTGAATAAACTAGGACAATAAGACGACGTGTCATGTATGCTGGAGTACAAAGAAAACAGTAGAGACATAGTAAGGGACCTAAGGACTTAGAAACAGTGAAGTGCTGGAATTGTGGAGAAAATGGACACTCAGACCAATCTTCCACCTCCTTCACCTTTAGACTAGGAAACTGACAACACAGTGACAAATGTGTGCCCTGTTCTTGTCCCCTCCGGACCTGGTCCTGCCTTGATGACCACCATACCAATGATGGGAGGGAAATAGACAGAATTCTTGACCGACACTGGGGCAGCCGGGACTAGTACACAAAGATTTGATACTGCCAGACATGATTACTGACGAGACTGTGGAATGCGTGAGGGTAGGGGGACAAGCGACTGAAGCCCCTATGACTAAACAAGAAAAGACTAGAGTCACGAGACAGCCAAGAGGTGCTTACAAACTTATTGTTAGTGACAATACTCCTATGAATTTGCTGGGAGCAGAGTTGAGTGCTGTCCAGGCCACCATACAGTACTCTCCTGAAGGTATTACAGTCACAAGTCCCGTTTCATATAAACACTTGGGGCAGAGGGACACCAGGGTCTTCCAAGTGCACATTATACCACAGGTAAATCATGCCCTATTATAGTTACACTTAATTCCATTCATTTGCCAGTTTAGTAGTTTTCCTTACACAAAGATGGTATAGTTACCGTGTATTTCTAGGTTGTCTTCATATGATATAAAGGTTTTTAGCCATTCATTATATTGGCTCAAACCATAGTCACTGTTTATTTGTCTTTTTCACTTCTTATACCTTATCGCAAGCAACTGATATCGATATTTGGTATTTTTCAAATCCCTTCTTTTTGTATTTGGAACTGTTAGTTGTGGATTTATATAGGGCTGCTACTTTCTTAGAATTGTGCTTTGATGTGGCCTATGGCATTGTGCTCACCCGTTTTATGACTCAGTATCTTTCGTAATTATATATATATTTTCATATATATAATTTTCTTTTGGTAACATTTTGTGAATCAAATTTAGTTTTTTTAAGGGATACTCTACCCAATCAAATACGGGTATATATATTTGGACATTAATGTGTGATTTATATAAACACTTGTGTAATATTGCTGAAATGGTGTATATGGATAGAGTACTGAAAGTAACACCTGACACCAGAATGTCTGAGGACAGGGAAAATAGTCAGGTACCAGACACCGTTTGGGCAAGGGGAAAATCTGATGTGGGTCGGCTGCCCATTCCCCCTGTCATGGTTAAATTGAAAGAAGGAACCACTCCTCTTTGCTTAAAGCAATACCCCTTGAGCCTAGCTAAATCAATGGTGCCTTCTGGGAAAAGCGAAGTCTCCCTAAGCTAGAAGATCGTTGGGTACAGCCGGGACCAGCTGCTTGGAAAGAATCACCAAACCAGGGATTCAATTTTTGCCTGTAGGATATTATTGCAAGAGAGCTTGGCTGAGTAGATTACACAAGAAGGAAAACACACAGCAAGTCAGCAGGATCTAGGAGCAACATGGCAGATGTGACAACCTACATGGTGAGCTGCAGCATGTGCTACATGTTCACAGACCAACCAGAAGAAGAATCAAATTTCACCTGTCAGAAGTGTAGACTAGTGGCCCTTTTAGAAGAAAAGGTGCGGGGTCTGGAAGAAAGAATAGCAACTTTGAAATTCATCAAAGAGAATGAAGACTTTCTAGACAGAACAGAAGCATCTCTACTGGTCACAGAAGGTGAAAAAAGTGTCAGAGAACCTCCAAAAGCAGATGAGTGGAAGCATGTGACCAAAAGAAGCAAGAAGACCATGGAGAAATCACCAACCACACAACTGAAGAACCGATATCAAATCTTTGTAGAGGATGAAGATGGCACACCTAAGGATGAAGCAATACCAGCAAGCAAAAAAGAAAAGGGCACACAGCAACAAGTGACAGCAAAAAGTACAGCCAAGAAGCAACGAAGAGTGGTGGTGGTGGGAGACTCACTACTGAGAGGCACAGAAGCAGCCATCTGCAGACCGGACATAACTGCAAGAGAAGTATGCTGCCTTCCAGGTGCGATGATCAAGGATGTGACCGATAGGATACCAAAGCTCTTCAGCTCCAAGGACGTCCACCCATTTCTTCTGATACATGTTGGCACCAATGACACGGCAAGGAAAGACCTACCGACAATCTGCAAAGACTTTGAAGAGTTGGGGAAGAAAGTAAAGGAACTGGATGCACAGGTAGTTTTTTCTTCTATCCTTCCAGTAGACGGGCATGGCACCAGGAGATGGAACAGGATCCTTGATGCAAACAACTGGCTAAGACGATGGTGCAGACAACAAGGATTCGGATTCCTGGACCACGGTGTGAATTACTGGTACGATGGACTCCTCGCCAGAGAGGGACTACACCTCAACAAACCTGGGAAACACACATTTGCCAGAAGACTCGCTACACTCATCAGGAGGGCGTTAAACTAGAAGAAGAGGGGACGGGAAGAAAAACATTAGACTTGAACAAAGAAGACCCAGGAAAACATACTCAGATGGGAGGTAAGAACATTTCTAAAGCAATCCACAGCGAGGAGATTGGAACAAAACAGAATCCTCTAAACTGCATGCTCGCAAACGCCAGAAGCCTGACAAACAAGATGGAAGAACTAGAAGCAGAAATATCTACAGGTAACTTTGACATAGTGGGAATAACCGAGACATGGTTAGATGAAAGCTATGACTGGGCAGTTAACTTACAGGGTTACAGTCTGTTTAGAAAGGATCGTAAAAATCGGAGAGGAGGAGGGGTTTGTCTCTATGTAAAGTCTTGTCTAAAGTCCACTTTAAGGGAGGATATTAGCGAAGGAAATGAGGATGTCGAGTCCATATGGGTCGAAATTCATGGAGGGAAAAATGGTAACAAAATTCTCATTGGGGTCTGTTACAAACCCCCAAATATAACAGAAACCATGGAAAGTCTACTTCTAAAGCAGATAGATGAAGCTGCAACCCATAATGAGGTCCTGGTTATGGGGGACTTTAACTACCCGGATATTAACTGGGAAAGTGAAACCTGTGAAACCCATAAAGGCAACAGGTTTCTGCTAATAACCAAGAAAAATTATCTTTCACAATTGGTGCAGAATCCAACCAGAGGAGCAGCACTTTTAGACCTAATACTATCTAATAGACCTGACAGAATAACAAATCTGCAGGTGGTTGGGCATCTAGGAAATAGCGACCACAATATTGTACAGTTTCACCTGTCTTTCACTAAGGGGACTTGTCAGGGAGTCACAAAAACACTGAACTTTAGGAAGGCAAAGTTTGACCAGCTTAGAGATGCCCTTAATCTGGTAGACTGGGACAATATCCTCAGAAATAAGAATACAGATAATAAATGGGAAATGTTTAAGAACATCCTAAATAGGCACTGTAAGCGGTTTATACCTTGTGGGAATAAAAGGACTAGAAATAGGAAAAACCCAATGTGGCTAAACAAAGAAGTAAGACAGGCAATTAACAGTAAAAAGAAAGCATTTGCACAACTAAAGCAGGATGGCACCATTGAAGCTCTAAAAAACTATAGGGAGAAAAATACTTTATCTAAAAAACTAATTAAAGCTGCCAAAAAGGAAACAGAGAAGCACATTGCTAAGGAGAGTAAAACTAATCCCAAACTTTTCTTCAACTATATCAATAGTAAAAGAATAAAAACTGAAAATGTAGGCCCCTTAAAAAATAGTGAGGAAAGAATGGTTGTAGATGACGAGGAAAAAGCTAACATATTAAACACCTTCTTCTCCACGGTATTCACGGTGGAAAATGAAATGCTAGGTGAAATCCCAAGAAACAATGAAAACCCTATATTAAGGGTCACCAATCTAACCCAAGAAGAGGTGCGAAACCGGCTAAATAAGATTAAAATAGATAAATCTCCGGGTCCGGATGGCATACACCCACGAGTACTAAGGGAACTAAGTAATGTAATAGATAAACCATTATTTCTTATTTTTAGGGACTCTATAGTGACAGGATCTGTTCCGCAGGACTGGCGCATAGCAAATGTGGTGCCAATATTCAAAAAGGGCTCTAAAAGTGAACCTGGAAATTATAGGCCAGTAAGTCTAACCTCTATTGTTGGTAAAATATTTGAAGGGTTTCTGAGGGATGTTATTCTGGATTATCTCAATGAGAATAACTGTTTAACTCCATATCAGTATGGGTTTATGAGAAATCGCTCCTGTCAAACCAATCTAATCAGTTTTTATGAAGAGGTAAGCTATAGGCTGGACCACGGTGAGTCATTGGACGTGGTATATCTCGATTTTTCCAAAGCGTTTGATACCGTGCCGCACAAGAGGTTGGTACACAAAATGAGAATGCTTGGTCTGGGGGAAAATGTGTGTAAATGGGTTAGTAACTGGCTTAGTGATAGAAAGCAGAGGGTGGTTATAAATGGTATAGTCTCTAACTGGGTCGCTGTGACCAGTGGGGTACCGCAGGGGTCAGTATTGGGACCTGTTCTCTTCAACATATTCATTAATGATCTGGTAGAAGGTTTACACAGTAAAATATCGATATTTGCAGATGATACAAAACTATGTAAAGCAGTTAATACAAGAGAAGATAGTATTCTGCTACAGATGGATCTGGATAAGTTGGAAACTTGGGCTGAAAGGTGGCAGATGAGGTTTAACAATGATAAATGTAAGGTTATACACATGGGAAGAAGGAATCCATATCATCATTACACACTGAATGGGAAACCACTGGGTAAATCTGACAGGGAGAAGGACTTGGGGATCCTAGTTAATGATAAACTTACCTGGGGCAGCCAGTGCCAGGCAGCAGCTGCCAAGGCAAACAGGATCATGGGGTGCATTAAAAGAGGTCTGGATACACATGATGAGAGCATTATACTGCCTCTGTACAAATCCCTAGTTAGACCGCACATGGAGTACTGTGTCCAGTTTTGGGCACCGGTGCTCAGGAAGGATATAATGGAACTAGAGAGAGTACAAAGGAGGGCAACAAAATTAATAAAGGGGATGGGAGAACTACAATACCCAGATAAATTAGCGAAATTAGGATTATTTAGTCTAGAAAAAAGACGACTGAGGGGCGATCTAATAACCATGTATAAGTATATAAGGGGACAATACAAATATCTCGCTGAGGATCTGTTTATACCAAGGAAGGTGACGGGCACAAGGGGGCATTCTTTGCGTCTGGAGGAGAGAAGGTTTTTCCACCAACATAGAAGAGGATTCTTTACTGTTAGGGCAGTGAGAATCTGGAATTGCTTGCCTGAGGAGGTGGTGATGGCGAACTCAGTCGAGGGGTTCAAGAGAGGCCTGGATGTCTTCCTGGAGCAGAACAATATTGTATCATACAATTATTAGGTTCTGTAGAAGGACGTAGATCTGGGGATTTATTATGATGGAATATAGGCTGAACTGGATGGACAAATGTCTTTTTTCGGCCTTACTAACTATGTTACTATGTTACTATGTAATGGCCCTGAGCAGAGATATTGGAGAGTACGTTAAGGCAGGGGTTCTAGTGCAGAGATCTTCCCCCTGCAACACCCCTTTGTATCCCATTAAGAAGAAAAAAAGGACCCAAGGGTTCCCCTAGTGCTTACAGAATGGTTCATGACTTAAGGGCTATTAATGAGTTTACAGAGAGTATGACCTTAATTGTCCCTAACCCACACACCTTACTGTCACAAATCCCAGCGATGTCAAAATGTTTCACAGTTATTGATTTGGCAAATGCATTTTTCTCTGCACCACTGCACTCTGACTGTCAGTATCTTTTTTCTTTCACTCACGAAGGTAAACAATACTGGTGGACGGTCCTCCCTCAAAGGGGGAAAGAACTCCCCACCCATCTATGCAACAGCGATGGCAGTGATTCTTGAGCAGTGGCAACCACCTCATCCACAGATTGTACTATTACAGTACGTTGATGACCTCTTGCTCTGCTGCCCAGACCAGACGTCCTGCAAGGAAGCTATAGTTTCCTTGCTGTGTTTTTTTTTGGCAGAAAAGGGTTGCAAGGCCTCACATGACAGATTACAGTATTGCAAACAAAAGGTGACATTTTTAGGACATTGTATTGCTGAAGGTACAAGACACCTGACTGAAGACAGAAAACAGGCAATACAAAATCTCTCTTTACCCAGGTCACACCAGCATCTACGCACTTTTCTAGGTTCGGTGACCTACTGTATGCCTTGGATAAGGTCTGCTTCACAAATGATGCAACCACTCTATGACTGTTTGTCATCAGACCCCTACAATCTCACTCAAGAAGCAATTGATTCCTTCCACTCTCTCAAGCTGCTTATTGTGTTAGCCCCGGCCTTAGGCATTCCAAACTATGATCAGCCATTTCTCTTATTTTGCACAGAGCAGGGTGGACATGCTACCACAGTACTGACACAACAACATGGAGAGAAACAGAGACCGATAGCTTATTACTCAGCATAATTTGACCCAGTGATTTGAGGGTCTCCTACGTGTGTCCGTGCTGTAAACATTAATGCCATACTCATACAAGTTCAACCAAAACACCTGTCGATGGATAGACAGATCAGATTTGAATGTGCTCTAATACTAATTCCTGAATACGTCACCCTCAAAAGACATAATGTTCTGAATCCAGCCACTCATCTGCCTGTGGATTCAGAAAAGGGGGAATTGGTGACAGCATTGGCAGGTGGATTGGTGACAGCATTGGCAGGTGGGAAAGAGAACATGACATGATGTTGACATGACGCACGAACATGACTGCATAGGAAGTGATAAGTCAGGAGACAGTGGGTTTTACATATGTTCATGGGAAGAAAAAACCTGTTCCTAATGCATATTTTGAGGTTTTTCATTTTTGTAGATGGCTCCAGATGCCACCAGGATGGGCGACTCTACATTGGATATGCAGTAGTATCCTCACATGAGGTAATCCGAGCTGAACCACTCGCTCCTCACATGTCGGTGCAGGAGGCAGAGTTGAAGGCACTCACTGAGGCTTGTAGAGCTGCTGCAGGTAAAGTCGCTAACAGTTACACAGATTCGAATTGTGCATGGGGAATTTCTCATGATTATTGCCCTATCTGGAGAAGCAGAACGTTTCTTACATCAGCCGGTAAGCCCATTAAAAATGCAGAGCTGGTGAAACAATTAGTAGTGGAGGCATTGATATTACCATTATCGTCAAGGTAAAAGCACACACGAACGGTGACTCTGTGGAGGTAGAGGGCAACAGAAGGGCGGACAAGACTGCTAAAGTAGCAGCAAGGCGACCTAGGGAGCAGTGGACGGTGGCGAGGGGAGTCAGCGTATTCCAGCCACACTGAGCCTAGATGTTCTGAAATCCCTCCAGCTGCCCAAACAGAGAAGGAACACAACACTGTGGAAGAATGGGAGCTGAACTGAACTCAGAAGGAGTATGGGAGAATAAGGATAAATTGTATATATCAAGGTCCCTGTTCCTAATTATGGCGCAAGCAACACATAGCCCCACTCACACCTCAAAATGTCACATGTGTCCATGGTAGATGCCTTCTGGATCGCTTCTGGTTTCAGTTACGCAAAGCTCGTACAGTCATGCCTAGGGTTGAGCGAAACGGGTCGTTCATTTTCAAAAGTCGCCGACTTTTGGCAAAGTCGGGTTTCATGAAACCCGATCCGACCCCTGTGCGGGGTCGGCCATGCGGTACGCGACTTTCGCGCCAAAGTCGTGTTTCAATGACGCGAAAAGCGCCATTTCTCAGCCAATGAAGGTAAACGCAGAGTGTGGGCAGCGTGATGACATAGGTCCTGGTCCCCACCATCTTAGAGAAGGGCATTGCAGTGATTGGCTTGCTGTCTGCGGCGTCACAGGGGCTATAAAGGGGCGTTCCCGCCGACCGCCATGTTACTGCTGCTGATCTGAGCTTAGGGAGAGGTTGCTGCCGCTTCGTCAGAAGCAGGGATAGCGTTAGGCAGGGTCCATTAACCACCAAACCGCTTGTGCTGTAGCGATTTCCACTGCCCAACACCACCTTCGGTGTGCAGGGACAGTGGAAGCTACATTTTTTTTTTTTTCCCTCAGCGCTGTAGCTCATTGGGCTGCCCTAGAAGGCTCCCTGATAGCTGCATTGCTGTGTGTACGCCGCTGTGCAAACCAACTGCTTTTTTCAAAGCACAAATCCTCTTGTTCCTTCCTTTCTGCACAGCTATCTTTTTTGTTTGTCCACACTTTTTATTTAATTTGTGCATCAGTCCACTCCTTATTGCTGCCTGCCATACCTGGCTGAGATTACTGCAGGGAGATAGTAATTGTTGGACACTCCCTGTTTTTTTTTTTTTTTTTTTTTTGTGGGAGATTAAGATTGCCATTTCTGCTAGAGTGCCATCCCTGTGTGTGCCATCTCTCACTCAGTGGGCCATAGAAAGCCTATTTATTTTTTTGCTTGATTTGGGTTCTAAAATCTACCTGAAAAAATCACTACATCAATCAGTGGGAGAAAAATATTGGCCTCAGGGCTTGTGTGCCACTCCTGACTCTTGTGTGCATCATCACTCACTCAGTGGGCCATAGAAAGCCTATTTTTTTTTTTTTGCTTTATTTGGGTTCTAAATTCTACCTGAAAAAATCAATAAATCAATCAGTGGGAGATTAATATTGGCCTTTGGGCTTGTGTGCCAGTCCTGAGCGTGCCATCTCTCTCACAAATAGTGGGCCATAGAAAGCCTATTTATTTATTTTTTTTGGTTTTATAAATTCTCCCTGAAAAAAAAAAGGGAGATTAATATTGGCCTTTGGGCTTGTGTGCCAGTCCTAAGCGTGCCATCTCTCTCTCTCAGATAGTGGGCCATAGAAAGCCTATTTATTATTTTTTTTATTGGGTTTATAAATTTTCCCTGGAAAAAAAAAAAGTGGGAGATTAATATTGGCCTCTGGGCTTGTGTGCCAGTCCTAAGCGTGCCATCTCTCTCACAAATAGTGGGCCATAGAAAGCCTATTTATTTATTTTTTTTGGTTTTATAAATTCTCCCTGAAAAAAAAAAGGGAGATTAATATTGGCCTTTGGGCTTGTGTGCCAGTCCTAAGCGTGCCATCTCTCTCTCTCAGATAGTGGGCCATAGAAAGCCTATTTATTATTTTTTTTATTGGGTTTATAAATTTTCCCTGGAAAAAAAATAAAAAGTGGGAGATTAATATTGGCCTCTGGGCTTGTGTGCCAGTCCTGAGCGTGCCATCTCTCTCACAAATAGTGGGCCATAGAAAGCCTATTTATTTTTTTGGTTGATTTGGGTTCTAAATTCTACCTGAAAAAATCAATAAATCAATCAGTGGGAGATAAATATTGGCCTCTGGGCTTGTGTGCCACTCCTGACTCCTGTGTGCGTCATCTCTCACTCAGTGGGCCATAGAAAGCCTATTTTTTGTTTTATTTGTTTTCTAAATTCTCCCTGAAAAAATCATTTTATTTTATTTGGTTTCTAAATTCTTCCTGAAAAAATCATTTTTTTTTATTATTTTTTTTTTCTAAAGTCTCCCTGAAAAAAAAAAAAAATCAAATCAGTGGGAGATTAATATTGCCCTTTCTGCTTGTGTGCGAGTCTTGACTCCTGGGTGTGCCATCTCTCTCTCTCTCTCCAATTGTGGGCCATAGAAAGCCTATTTATTTTTTTGCTTGATTTGGGTTCCAAAATCTACCTGAAAAAATCACTAAATCAATCAGTGGGAGAAAAATATTGGCCTCTGGGCTTGTGTGCCACTCCTGACTCCTGTGTGCGTCATCTCTCACTCAGTGGGCCATAGAAAGCCTATTTTTTGTTTTATTTGTTTTCTAAATTCTCCCTGAAAAAATCATTTTATTTTATTTGGTTTCTAAATTCTTCCTGAAAAAATCATTTTTTTTTATTATTTTTTTTTTCTAAAGTCTCCCTGAAAAAAAAAAAAAATCAAATCAGTGGGAGATTAATATTGCCCTTTCTGCTTGTGTGCCAGTCTTGACTCCTGGGTGTGCCATCTCTCTCTCTCTCTCTCTCCAATTGTGGGCCATAGAAAGCCTATTTATTTTTTTGCTTGATTTGGGTTCCAAAATCTACCTGAAAAAATCACTACATCAATCAGTGGGAGAAAAATATTGGCCTCAGGGCTTGTGTGCCACTCCTGACTCCTGTGTGCATCATCACTCACTCAGTGGGCCATAGAAAGCCTATTTTTTTTTTTTTTGCTTTATTTGGGTTCTAAATTCTACCTGAAAAAATCAATAAATCAATCAGTGGGAGAATAATATTGGCCTTTGGGCTTGTGTGCCAGTCCTAAGCGTGCCATCTCTCTCACAAATAGTGGGCCATAGAAAGCCTATTTATTTATTTTTTTTGGTTTTATAAATTCTCCCTGAAAAAAAAAAGGGAGATTAATATTGGCCTTTGGGCTTGTGTGCCAGTCCTAAGCGTGCCATCTCTCTCTCTCAGATAGTGGGCCATAGAAAGCCTATTCATTATTTTTTTTATTGGGTTTATAAATTTTCCCTGAAAAAAAAAAAAAGTGGGAGATTAATATTGGCCTCAGGGCTTGTGTGCCAGTCCTGAGCGTGCCATCTCTCTCACAAATAGTGGGCCATAGAAAGCCTATTTATTTTTTTGGTTGATTTGGGTTCTAAATTCTACCTGAAAAAATCAATAAATCAATCAGTGGGAGATAAATATTGGCCTCTGGGCTTGTGTGCCACTCCTGACTCCTGTGTGCGTCATCTCTCACTCAGTGGGCCATAGAAAGCCTATTTTTTGTTTTATTTGTTTTCTAAATTCTCCCTGAAAAAATCATTTTATTTTATTTGGTTTCTAAATTCTCCCTGAAAAAATCATTTTATTTTATTTGGTTTCTAAATTCTTCCTGAAAAAATCATTTTTTTTTATTATTTTTTTTTTCTAAAGTCTCCCTGAAAAAAAAAAAAAATCAAATTAGTGGGAGATTAATATTGCCCTTTCTGCTTGTGTGCCAGTCTTGACTCCTGGGTGTGCCATCTCTCTCTCTCTCTCTCTCTCTCTCCAATTGTGGGCCATAGAAAGCCTATTTATTTTTTTGCTTGATTTGGGTTCCAAAATCTACCTGAAAAAAATCACTAAATTATTATTATTATACATTTTTATAGCGCCATTTATTCCATGGCGCTTTACATGTGAATACGGGGCAAATATAGACAAATACATTAAACATGAGCAGATAACAAGGCACACGAGTACATAAGGAGGGAGGACCCTGCCCGCGAGGGCTCACAGTCTGCAGGGGGTGGGTGAGGATACACTAGGAGAGGGAAGAGCTGGCTGTACGGCTGTTCAGTAGGTTGAGGATCACTGCAGGCTGTAGGCTTGTCGGAAGAGATGAGTCTTCAGGTTCTTTTTGAAGGTTTCTATGGTAGGCGCAAGTCTGATGTGTTGGGGTAGAGAGTTCCAGAGTATGGGGGAAGCACGGGAGAAGTCTTGGATGCGGTTATGGGAAGAAGAGATGAGAGGGGAGTAGAGAAGGAGGTCTTGGGAGGATCGGAGGTCGCGTGTAGGTAGGTACCGGGAGACCATGTCACAGATGTATGGAGGAGACAGGTTGTGGATGGCTTTGTATGTCAGTGTGAGGGTTTTGAACTGGAGTCTCTGGGCGATAGGAAGCCAGTGAAGGGCTTGACACAGGGGAGAGGCTAGGGAATAGCGGGGGGACAGGTGGATTAGTCGGGCAGCAGAGTGTAGGATGGATTGGAGTGGTGCCAGAGTGCTAGAGGGGAGTCCAGAGAGTAGGAGGTTGCAGTAGTCGAGGCGGGAGATGATAAGGGCATGCACTAGCGTTTTTGCAGTGTTGCGGTCAAGGAAAGCACGGATCCGGGAAATATTTTTGAGTTTGAGACGACAGGAGGAGGCAAGGGCTTGGATATGTGGCTTGAAAGAGAGGGCAGAGTCGAGGATCACCCCGAGGCACCGGGCGTGTGGGACTGGGGATAGTGAGCAGCCATTGACATTGATGGATAGGTCTGGTGGAGGGGTAGAGTGAGATGGGGGAAAGATGATGAATTCTGTTTTGTCCATGTTCAGTTGTAGAAAGCAAGCAGAAAAGAAGGCTGAAATGGCAGACAGACAGTGCGGGATTTTGGTAAGCAAGGAGGAGAGGTCAGGTCCGGAGAGGTAGATCTGCATGTCGTCAGCGTAGAGATGGTACTGCATACCGTGGGATTCTATGAGCTGTCCCAGGCCGAAAGTGTAAATCAATCAGTGGGAGAAAAATATTGGCCTCTGGGCTTGTGTGCCACTCCTGACTCCTGTGTGCGTCATCTCTCACTCAGTGGGCCATAGAAAGCCTATTTTTTGTTTTATTTGTTTTCTAAATTCTCCCTGAAAAAATCATTTTATTTTATTTGGTTTCTAAATTCTTCCTGAAAAAATCATTTTTTTTTATTATTTTTTTTTCTAAAGTCTCCCTGAAAAAAAAAAAAAAATCAAATCAGTGGGAGATTAATATTGCCCTTTCTGCTTGTGTGCCAGTCTTGACTCCTGGGTGTGCCATCTCTCTCTCTCTCTCCAATTGTGGGCCATAGAAAGCCTATTTATTTTTTTGCTTGATTTGGGTTCCAAAATCTACCTGAAAAAATCACTAAATCAATCAGTGGGAGAAAAATATTGGCCTCTGGGCTTGTGTGCCACTCCTGACTCCTGTGTGCATCATCTCTCACTCAGTGGGCCATAGAAAGCCTATTTTTTGTTTTATTTGTTTTCTAAATTCTCCCTGAAAAAATCATTTTATTTTATTTGGTTTCTAAATTCTTCCTGAAAAAATCATTTTTTTTTATTATTATTTTTTTCTAAAGTCTCCCTGAAAAAAAAAAAAAAATCAAATCAGTGGGAGATTAATATTGCCCTTTCTGCTTGTGTGCCAGTCTTGACTCCTGGGTGTGCCATCTCTCTCTCTCTCTCTCTCCAATTGTGGGCCATAGAAAGCCTATTTATTTTTTTGCTTGATTTGGGTTCCAAAATCTACCTGAAAAAATCACTAAATCAATCAGTGGGAGAAAAATATTGGCCTCTGAGCTTGTGTGCCACTCCTGACTCCTGTGTGCGTCATCTCTCACTCAGTGGGCCATAGAAAGCCTATTTTTTGTTTTATGTGTTTTCTAAATTCTCCCTGAAAAAATCATTTTATTTTATTTGGTTTCTAAATTCTTCCTGAAAAAATCATTTTATTCTATTATTTTTTTTTCCTAAAGTCTCCCTGAAAAAAAAAAAAAATCAAATCAGTGGGAGATTAATATTTACATTTGTGCTTCAGTGACAGTCCTGCGTGTGTGGCATCTCTCTCATTTGTTGCCACCAACAACAGAGTGTGTAAAATTGTGCCTGATTTTCGTTGTGGTCTCACTCACCTGTAAAGGGGTAGCTAAATCATACTGAAGTTATAGCTCACCGTGTAAGTTGTGTGACAGCAACAAATACCGTTAGTTTGGTTACGTTTTTAAAACAATGAGGAAGTCTGGTGGAAGAGGTCGTGGCCGGGGGCGTTCATTGTCAGCTGGTAATGAGGGTAGTGGTAGTGGTGGAGCATCAGCTGGTCGTGGGAAAAAAAATATTGCACCTAAGTCTGGAGCTGTGGAGCCAGGTTCGTCGTCTGGCTACACAAGGCCTCGAACGCTCCCTTTTCTGGGAGTAGGAAAACCGCTTTTAAAGCCGGAGCAGCAAGAGCAAGTTTTGGCTTATCTTGCTGACTCAGCCTCTAGCTCTTTTGCCTCCTCTCGTGAAACTGGTAAATGTCAAAGCAGCGCGTCGTTAGTGGATGTTCACGGTCAGGGACAAGTCGCTTCCTTGTCCTCTTCAGCAAAAACAACAACAGAGAAGAATGCAGCAGGCGACACAACGGGTTACTCCATGGAGCTCTTTACACATACCGTCCCTGGCTTAGAAAGTGAAGCAGTTAACATTCCATGCCCATTACAAGTTGAATCTGACATGGAGTGCACTGATGCACAGCCACAGCCAGACTACTATGCTGGTCCTTTGACTCAGACCACAACATTGCCCTCGCAGGGTAATGATCAAGAATCAGACCCTGATGAGACTATGTTGCCCCATCACGAACGCTATACCACCGACCGACACAGTGACACAGACGAAGTTGCACACGAGCTACAAGAAGAGGTAATAGATGACCCAGTTCTTGACCCCGATTGGCAGCCATTGGGGGAACAGGGTGCAGGCGGCAGCAGTTCTGAAGCGGAGGAGGAGGGGCCGCAGCAGGCATCAACATCGCAACAGGTTCCATCTGCCGGGCCCGTATCTTGCCCAAAACGCGTCGCAAAGCCAAAACCTGTTGGAGGACAGCGTGGCCATCCGGTTAAAGCTCAGTCTGCAATGCCTGAAAAGGTATCCCATGCTAGAAAGAGTGCAGTCTGGCATTTTTTTAAACAACATCCAATTGATCAGCGCAAAGTCATCTGTCAAAAATGTTCAACTACCTTAAGCAGAGGACAGAATCTGAAAAGTCTCAATACAAGTTGCATGCATAGACATTTAACCACCATGCATTTGCAAGCCTGGACTAACTACCAAACGTCCCTTAAGGTTGTAGCACCCTCGGCCAATGAAGCTAGTCAGCAACGCAACATCCCTTCCGGCAGTGTAGGGCCACCATTTTCCGCACCACCTGCAGTATCTGTGCAGGTTTCTTTGCCAGGCCAAAGCAGTCAGGGTCAGGGAATCACCAGTTTCGTAGTAGGAAACACTGCATCTAGGGCACCGGCGGCAACAATACCATCTCCCACCGTCTCTCAGTCTGCCATGTCCACCGGCACCCCCGCTAGTTCCACGATCTCCAGCTCTCCAGTCCAGCTCACCCTACTTGAGACTATGGTTACAAAAAGGAAGTACTTAGCCTCGCATCCGCGTACACAGGGTTTGAACGCCCACATAGCTAGACTAATCTCGTTAGAGATGATGCCCTACCGGTTAGTTGAAAGCGAAGCTTTCAAAGCCCTGATGGACTACGCTGTACCACGCTACGAGCTACCCAGTCGACACTTTTTTTCCAGAAAAGCCATCCCAGCCCTCCACCAGCATGTTAAAGAGCGCATCGTCCATGCACTCAGGCAATCTGTGAGCACAAAGGTGCACCTGACAACAGATGCATGGACCAGTAGGCATGGCCAGGGACGTTACGTGTCCATCACGGCACACTGGGTGAATGTTGTGGATGCAGGGTCCACAGGGGACAGCAAGTTTGGGACAGTTCTGCCTAGCCCATGGTCTTGGAAACAGTTGGCTGTAGCCGTTCGCACCCCCTCCTCCTCCTCTTCGTCCTCCTGCAGAAGCGAGAGCTCGTCCACAGACCGCAGTCGCACAACCACTCCATCCGCAGCTGCCACTGTTGCACACCAGGTCTCCCATTATGGGGCAGCTACTGGCAAACGTCAGCAGGCTGTATTGGCTATGAAGTGTTTGGGCGACAACAGACACACCGCGGAAGTTCTGTCCGAGTTCTTGCAGAAAGAAACGCAGTCGTGGCTGGGCACTGTAGATCTTGAGGCAGGCAAGGTAGTGAGTGATAACGGAAGGAATTTCATGGCTGCCATCTCCCTTTCCCAACTGAAACACATTCCTTGCCTGGCTCACACCTTAAACCTGGTGGTGCAGTGCTTCCTGAAAAGTTATCCGGGGTTATCCGACCTGCTCCTCAAAGTGCGTGGACTTTGCTCACATATCCGCCGTTCGCCCGTACACTCCAGCCGTATGCAGACCTATCAGCGTTCTTTGAACCTTCCCCAGCATCGCCTAATCATAGACGTTGCAACAAGGTGGAACTCAACACTGCACATGCTTCAGAGACTGTGCGAACAGAGGCGGGCTGTTATGTTTTTGTGGGAGGATACACATACACGGGCAGGCAGTAGGATGGCAGACATGGAGTTGTCAGGTGTGCAGTGGTCGAAGATTCAAGACATGTGTCAAGTCCTTCAGTGTTTTGAGGAATGCACACGGCTGGTTAGTGCAGACAACGCCATAATAAGCATGAGCATCCCCCTAATGCGTCTGCTGATGCAAAGTTTGACGCACATAAAGGATCAGGCGTCTGCAGCTGAGGAAGAGGAAAGCCTTGATGACAGTCAGCCATTGTCTGGCCAGGGCAGTGTACAGGACGAGGTAGCGGGCGAAG
This sequence comes from Ranitomeya imitator, assembly GCF_032444005.1. Lineage (NCBI taxonomy): Eukaryota > Metazoa > Chordata > Amphibia > Anura > Dendrobatidae > Ranitomeya > Ranitomeya imitator. Next base: position 732,925,363 of record NC_091284.1, on the reverse strand, counting down.
AGGAGGAGGAGGACGAGGAGGATGATGGGGATGATTATATTTTTAATGAGGAAGCTTTTCCGGGGCCACTGGAAATTGGTGGCGCGGCAAGGCCGGGTTCTGGTTTTTGGAGGGACACAAGTGACGTGGATTTGCCTGAAACTGCCCCTCAACCAAGCACAACCGCAGATTTGAGAACTGGAACTTTGGCCCACATGGCGGATTATGCCTTACGTATCCTCAAAAGGGACACACGCATAACTAAAATGATGAACGATGACGATTACTGGTTGGCCTGCCTCCTTGATCCTCGCTATAAAGGCAAATTGCAAAATATAATGCCACATGAGAACTTGGAACTAATATTAGCAAACAAACAATCAACTCTTGTTGACCGTTTGCTTCTGGCATTCCCTGCACACAGCGCCCGTGATCGTTCTCACACGAGCTGCAGGGGCCAGCAGACCAGAGGTGTTAGAGGGGCAGAAATCAGAAGTGGCGTTGGCCAGAGGGGTTTTCTGACCAGGTTGTGGAGTGATTTTGCTATGACCGCAGACAGGACAGGTACTGCAGCATCTATTCAAAGTGACAGGAGACAACATTTGTCCAGTATGGTTACAAACTATTTTTCATCCCTTATCGACGTTATCCCTCAACCGTCATTCCCATTTGATTACTGGGCTTCCAAATTAGACACCTGGCCAGAATTGGCAGAATATGCATTGCAGGAGCTTGCTGGCCCGGCAGCTAGTGCCGTATCAGAAAGAGTATTCAGTGCTGCAGGTTCAATACTAACAGAAAAAAGGACTCGTCTGGCTACCCAAAATGTAGATGATCTAACCTTCATTAAAATGAACCACAACTGGATTTCGAAATCTTTTGCCCCACCTTGCCCGGCTGACACCTAGCTTTCCTATGAAAAGGTCTTGCCTGTGGACTATTCTGAATGACTTTTCCAATCTCGTAATTTTCTGCACCTGATTGTCCAGCATACGACATGTTTACACCTCACTAAATGGCCAAACTCCCCACACGGGGCCGTGGTATCGACACTTGGCGCCAGCACCCGTGAGAGTGCTGTTTGTCTGAAGAGGTGGGTGTGCCCGCTTTTGGTCGACGGCACTGCCACTAGGTCCCTCCTAGTACAATAAAGTGTCTCTGGCGGTGGTGGTGCGCACCCAACATCAGACACACCGTTGTAATATGAGGGGCCCTGGGCCTGTACCGCCGGCCACAAGACAGTTCCCCCCCCCAGCTCAAACAGTGCTCTACCACTTGCAAAATTATCTCACAGCTCCACCAATGTTTAGTCTATGCGCTGACATCCTTCAATGCCTGCCACTGACAATACCATTGTATTGACATTTTTGTTATGTTAGGCCTTCGAAGCCTGTCTGCGGTCACTCGTTCCACTATGCCTCCACTGACCACACCACTGCTGCCCGTGTACCCCTGGAACCAATTTAAAATTGCCTACAGCCATGTGTTATTATTTTAGGCCTTCGATGCCTGTCTGCGGTCACTGCTTCCACTAGGCCTCCACTGACCACACCACTGCTGCCCGTGTACCCCTGGAACCAATTTAAAATTGCCTACAGCCATGTGTTATTATTTTAGGCCTTCGATGCCTGTCTGCGGTCACTCCTTACAATATGCCTCCACTGACCACACCACTGCTGCCCGTGTACCCCTGGAACCAATTTAAAATTGCCTACAGCCAGCCCAATTTTTTTATTTTAGGCCTTCGATGCCTGTCTGCGGTCCGTTCTTTCTACTACTACTACACTGACCAGGCCACTGCTGCCCGTGTTCCCCTGGAACCAATTTAAAATTGCCTACAGCCATGTGTTATTATTTTAGGCCTTCGATGCCTGTCTGTGGTCACTCCTTCCACTAGGCCTCCACTGACCACACCACTGCTGCCCGTGTACCCCTGGAACCAATTTAAAATTGCCTACAGCCAGCCCAATTTTTTTATTTTAGGCCTTCGATGCCTGTCTGCGGTCCGTTCTTTCTACTACTACTACACTGACCAGGCCACTGCTGCCCGTGTTCCCCTGGAACCAATTTAAAATTGCCTACAGCCATGTGTTATTATTTTAGGCCTTCGATGCCTGTCTGCGGTCACTCCTTACAATATGCCTCCACTGACCACACCACTGCTGCCCGTGTACCCCTGGAACCAATTTAAAATTGCCTACAGCCAGCCCAATTTTTTTATTTTAGGCCTTCGATGCCTGTCTGCGGTCCGTTCTTTCTACTACTACTACACTGACCAGGCCACTGCTGCCGTGTTCCCCTGGAACCAATTTAAAATTGCCTACAGCCATGTGTTATTATTTTAGGCCTTCGATGCCTGTCTGCGGTCACTCCTTACAATATGCCTCCACTGACCACACCACTGCTGCCCGTGTACCCCTGGAACCAATTTAAAATTGCCTACAGCCAGCCCAATTTTTTTATTTTAGGCCTTCGATGCCTGTCTGCGGTCCGTTCTTTCTACTACTAGTACACTGACCAGGCCACTGCTGCCCGTGTTCCCCTGGAACCAATTTAAAATTGCCTACAGCCATGGGTTATTATTTTAGGCCTTCGATGCCTGTCTGCGGTCACTCCTTCCACTAGGCCTCCACTGACCACACCACTGCTGCCCGTGTACCCCTGGAACCAATTTAAAATTGCCTACAGCCATGGGTTATTATTTTAGGCCTTCGATGCCTGTCTGCGGTCACTCCTTACAATATGCCTCCACTGACCACACCACTGCTGCCCGTGTACCCCTGGAACCAATTTAAAATTGCCTACAGCCAGCCCAATTTTTTTATTTTAGGCCTTCGATGCCTGTCTGCGGTCCGTTCTTTCTACTACTACTACACTGACCAGGCCACTGCTGCCCGTGTTCCCCTGGAACCAATTTAAAATTGCCTACAGCCATGTGTTATTATTTTAGGCCTTCGATGCCTGTCTGCGGTCACTCCTTACAATATGCCTCCACTGACCACACCACTGCTGCCCGTGTACCCCTGGAACCAATTTAAAATTGCCTACAGCCATGTGTTATTATTTTAGGCCTTCGATGCCTGTCTGCGGTCACTCCTTACAATATGCCTCCACTGACCACACCACTGCTGCCTGTGTTCCCCTGGAACCAATTTAAAATTGCCTACAGCCATCTGTTATTATGTTAGGCCTTCGAAGCGTGTCTGCGGTCCTTCCTTCCAATAGTTCTCCACTGACCAGACCAATGCTGGCCGTGTACCCCTGGAACCCAGCTGAAAGTGCATGTAGCCTCCTTTTTTTCTTTGTTTTATATTTAGAAAGCCCAGATGAACTACGCTGTGCACCGGTCAAGCTACCCAGTCGACCTTTCTTTTGCGAGAAAAGTCATCCCAGCCCTCCACCAGCATGAAAAAGTCTGCATTGTCATAGCACTCAGGCAATCACACAGTAGAAAGGTGCACCTGACAAGAGACGCATGGACCAGTAGGCATGTCCACAAAAAGTTACGTGTCCATTACTGCGCACTGGGTTAATGTGTTGGATGCATGGTCCACAGGGGACAGCCTACAAAGTCTGTCTGCAGTCCCTAATTCCAATTTTCCTCCGCTGACCACACCACTGCTGCCCGTGTACCCCTGGAACCAATTTTACAGTGTCTACAGCCTAATTTTGTTATGTTAGGCCTACTACGCCTGTCTGCGGTCCCTCCTTCCAATACTCGTCCACTGACCACACCACTGCTGCCCGTGGACCCCTGGAACCTATTTATAATTGCATAGAGCATCCTTTTTTAATAGTAGGCGTACAAAGTCTGTCTGCGGTTCACTATTGAAATTGTCCTCCACTGCCCAGAGCACTGCAGCTTGTGTACCCCTGTAACTTTTTTCTGCTGCAGTGAGCCACATTTTTGGTTTGAGTCCTACTACCTGTGTCTGTCTGCGCCACTCAATTCAGCTGTGTTCCTTTGAAAAAAGCTGAGCGTCAATAGTCTTGTTTTCAGCCTCTAGGAATTTTAAAACTGCATTGGGTGTACAACTTTGGTAGGGCCTACTAACGGTGTCTGCCTCCCCAAGGTGTGCACCAGGTTTCCTCGCAATTGCTTCGATCTTAATGCTCTCGTTTAGTAGTTGTTGGAAACTACACTGCATTAGGCCTACAAATTGGGTATGGGGTGTAGAGAGATGGTGTGTTCCACTCCAAGGTGTTCCCCAGGTTTCCTCTCCATTGCTTCAATCTTCATGCTCTCGTTTAGTAGTTGTTGGAAACTACGCTGCATTAGGCCTACAAATTGGGTATGGGGTGTAGAGAGATGGTGTGTTCCACTCCAAGGTGTTCCCCAGGTTTCCTCTCCATTGCTTCAATCTTCATGCTCTCATTTAGTAGTTGTTGGAAACTACGCTGCATTAGGCCTACAAATTGGGTATGGGGTGTAGAGAGATGGTGTGTTCCACTCCAAGGTGTTCCCCAGGTTTCCTCTCCATTGCTACAATCTTCATGCTCTCGTTTAGTAGTTGTTGGAAACTACGCTGCATTAGGCCTACAAATTGGGTATGGGGTGTAGAGAGATGGTGTGTTCCACTCCAAGGTGTTCCCCAGGTTTCCTCTCCATTGCTTCAATCTTCATGCTCTCGTTTAGTAGTTGTTGGAAACTACGCTGCATTAGGCCTACAAATTGGGTATGGGGTGTAGAGAGATGGTGTGTTCCACTCCAAGGTGTTCCCCAGGTTTCCTCTCCATTGCTTCAATCTTCATGCTCTCGTTTAGTAGTTGTTGGAAACTACGCTGCATTAGGCCTACAAATTGGGTATGGGGTGTAGAGAGATGGTGTGTTCCACTCCAAGGTGTTCCCCAGGTTTCCTCTCCATTGCTTCAATCTTCATGCTCTCGTTTAGTAGTTGTTGGAAACTACGCTGCATTAGGCCTACAAATTGGGTATGGGGTGTAGAGAGATGGTGTGTTCCACTCCAAGGTGTTCCCCAGGTTTCCTCTCCATTGCTTCAATCTTCATGCTCTCGTTTAGTAGTTGTTGGAAACTACGCTGCATTAGGCCTACAAATTGGGTATGGGGTGTAGAGAGATGGTGTGTTCCACTCCAAGGTGTTCCCCAGGTTTCCTCTCCATTGCTTCAATCTTCATGCTCTCGTTTAGTAGTTGTTGGAAACTACGCTGCATTAGGCCTACAAATTGGGTATGGGGTGTAGAGAGATGGTGTGTTCCACTCCAAGGTGTTCCCCAGGTTTCCTCTCCATTGCTTCAATCTTCATGCTCTCGTTTAGTAGTTGTTGGAAACTACGCTGCATTAGGCCTACAAATTGGGTATGGGGTGTAGAGAGATGGTGTGTTCCACTCCAAGGTGTTCTCCAGGTTGCCTTTCCTGAGCTTCAATCTTCATGCTCTCGTTTAGTAGTTGTTGGAAACTACGCTGCATTAGGCCTACAAATTGGGTATGGGGTGTAGAGAGATGGTGTGTTCCACTCCAAGGTGTTCCCCAGGTTTCCTCTCCATTGCTTCAATCTTCATGCTCTCGTTTAGTAGTTGTTGGAAACTACGCTGCATTAGGCCTACAAATTGGGTATGGGGTGTAGAGAGATGGTGTGTTCCACTCCAAGGTGTTCTCCAGGTTGCCTTTCCTGAGCTTCAATCTTCATGCTCTCGTTTAGTAGTTGTTGGAAACTACGCTGCATTAGGCCTACAAATTGGGTATGGGGTGTAGAGAGATGGTGTGTTCCACTCCAAGGTGTTCTCCAGGTTGCCATTACTGAGCTTCAATCTTCATGCTCTCGTTTAGTAGTTGTTGGAAACTACGCTGCATTAGGCCTACAAATTGGGTATGGGGTGTAGAGAGATGGTGTGTTCCACTCCAAGGTGTTCCCCAGGTTTCCTCTCCATTGCTTCAATCTTCATGCTCTCGTTTAGTAGTTGTTGGAAACTACGCTGCATTAGGCCCACAAATTGGGTATGGGGTGTAGAGAGATGGTGTGTTCCACTCCAAGGTGTTCCCCAGGTTTCCTCTCCATTGCTTCAATCTTCATGCTCTCGTTTAGTAGTTGTTGGAAACTACGCTGCATTAGGCCTACAAATTGGGTATGGGGTGTAGAGAGATGGTGTGTTCCACTCCAAGGTGTTCTCCAGGTTGCCTTTCCTGAGCTTCAATCTTCATGTTCTCGTTTAGTAGTTGTTGGAAACTACGCTGCATTAGGCCTACAAATTGGGTATGGGGTGTAGAGAGATGATGTGTTCCACTCCAAGGAGTTCCCCAGGTTTCCTCTCCATTGCTTCAATCTTCATGCTCTCGTTTAGTAGTTGTTGGAAACTACGCTGCATTAGGCCTACAAATTGGGTATGGGGTGTAGAGAGATGGTGTGTTCCACTCCAAGGTGTTCTCCATGTTGCCTTTCCTGAGCTTCAATCTTCATGCTCTCGTTTAGTAGTTGTTGGAAACTACGCTGCATTAGGCCTACAAATTGGGTATGGGGTGTAGAGAGATGGTGTGTTCCACTCCAAGGTGTTCCCCAGGTTTCCTCTCCATTGCTTCAATCTTCATGCTCTCGTTTAGTAGTTGTTGGAAACTACGCTGCATTAGGCCTACAAATTGGGTATGGGGTGTAGAGAGATGGTGTGTTCCACTCCAAGGTGTTCTCCAGGTTGCCTTTCCTGAGCTTCAATCTTCATGCTCTCGTTTAGTAGTTGTTGGAAACTACGCTGCATTAGGCCTACAAATTGGGTATGGGGTGTAGAGAGATGGTGTGTTCCACTCCAAGGTGTTCTCCAGGTTGCCATTACTGAGCTTCAATCTTCATGCTCTCGTTTAGTAGTTGTTGGAAACTACGCTGCATTAGGCCTACAAATTGGGTATGGGGTGTAGAGAGATGGTGTGTTCCACTCCAAGGTGTTCCCCAGGTTTCCTCTCCATTGCTTCAATCTTCATGCTCTCGTTTAGTAGTTGTTGGAAACTACGCTGCATTAGGCCTACAAATTGGGTATGGGGTGTAGAGAGATGGTGTGTTCCACTCCAAGGTGTTCCCCAGGTTTCCTCTCCATTGCTTCAATCTTCATGCTCTCGTTTAGTAGTTGTTGGAAACTACGCTGCATTAGGCCTACAAATTGGGTATGGGGTGTAGAGAGATGGTGTGTTCCACTCCAAGGTGTTCTCCAGGTTGCCTTTCCTGAGCTTCAATCTTCATGTTCTCGTTTAGTAGTTGTTGGAAACTACGCTGCATTAGGCCTACAAATTGGGTATGGGGTGTAGAGAGATGGTGTGTTCCACTCCAAGGTGTTCCCCAGGTTTCCTCTCCATTGCTTCAATCTTCATGCTCTCGTTTAGTAGTTGTTGGAAACTACGCTGCATTAGGCCTACAAATTGGGTATGGGGTGTAGAGAGATGGTGTGTTCCACTCCAAGGTGTTCTCCAGGTTGCCTTTCCTGAGCTTCAATCTTCATGCTCTCGTTTAGTAGTTGTTGGAAACTACGCTGCATTAGGCCTACAAATTGGGTATGGGGTGTAGAGAGATGGTGTGTTCCACTCCAAGGTGTTCCCCAGGTTTCCTCTCCATTGCTTCAATCTTCATGCTCTCGTTTAGTAGTTGTTGGAAACTACGCTGCATTAGGCCTACAAATTGGGTATGGGGTGTAGAGAGATGGTGTGTTCCACTCCAAGGTGCTCCCCAGGTTTCCTCTCCATTGCTTCAATGTTCATGCTCGCGTTTAGTAGTTGTTGGAAACTACACTGCATTAGGCCTACAAATTGGGTATGGGGTTTAGAGAGATGGTGTGTTCCACTCCAAGGTGTTCCCCAGGTTTCCTCTCCATTGCTTCAATCTTCATGCTCGCGTTTAGTAGTTGTTGGAAACTATGCTGCATTAGGCCTACAAATTGGGTATGGGGTGTAGAGAGATGGTGTGTTCCACTCCAAGGTGTTCCCCAGGTTTCCTCTCCATTGCTTCAATCTTCATGCTCTCGTTTAGTAGTTGTTGGAAACTACGCTGCATTAGGCCTACAAATTGGGTATGGGGTGTAGAGAGATGGTGTGTTCCACTCCAAGGTGTTCCCCAGGTTTCCTCTCCATTGCTTCAATCTTCATGCTCTCGTTTAGTAGTTGTTGGAAACTACGCTGCATTAGGCCTACAAATTGGGTATGGGGTGTAGAGAGATGGTGTGTTCCACTCCAAGGTGTTCCCCAGGTTTCCTCTCCATTGCTTCAATCTTCATGCTCTCGTTTAGTAGTTGTTGGAAACTACGCTGCATTAGGCCTACAAATTGGGTATGGGGTGTAGAGAGATGGTGTGTTCCACTCCAAGGTGTTCCCCAGGTTTCCTCTCCATTGCTTCAATCTTCATGCTCTCGTTTAGTAGTTGTTGGAAACTACGCTGCATTAGGCCTACAAATTGGGTATGGGGTGTAGAGAGATGGTGTGTTCCACTCCAAGGTGTTCTCCAGGTTGCCTTTCCTGAGCTTCAATCTTCATGCTCTCGTTTAGTAGTTGTTGGAAACTACGCTGCATTAGGCCTACAAATTGGGTATGGGGTGTAGAGAGATGGTGTGTTCCACTCCAAGGTGTTCCCCAGGTTTCCTCTCCATTGCTTCAATCTTCATGCTCTCGTTTAGTAGTTGTTGGAAACTACGCTGCATTAGGCCTACAAATTGGGTATGGGGTGTAGAGAGATGGTGTGTTCCACTCCAAGGTGTTCTCCAGGTTGCCTTTCCTGAGCTTCAATCTTCATGCTCTCGTTTAGTAGTTGTTGGAAACTACGCTGCATTAGGCCTACAAATTGGGTATGGGGTGTAGAGAGATGGTGTGTTCCACTCCAAGGTGTTCTCCAGGTTGCCATTACTGAGCTTCAATCTTCATGCTCTCGTTTAGTAGTTGTTGGAAACTACGCTGCATTAGGCCTACAAATTGGGTATGGGGTGTAGAGAGATGGTGTGTTCCACTCCAAGGTGTTCCCCAGGTTTCCTCTCCATTGCTTCAATCTTCATGCTCTCGTTTAGTAGTTGTTGGAAACTACGCTGCATTAGGCCCACAAATTGGGTATGGGGTGTAGAGAGATGGTGTGTTCCACTCCAAGGTGTTCCCCAGGTTTCCTCTCCATTGCTTCAATCTTCATGCTCTCGTTTAGTAGTTGTTGGAAACTACGCTGCATTAGGCCTACAAATTGGGTATGGGGTGTAGAGAGATGGTGTGTTCCACTCCAAGGTGTTCTCCAGGTTGCCTTTCCTGAGCTTCAATCTTCATGTTCTCGTTTAGTAGTTGTTGGAAACTACGCTGCATTAGGCCTACAAATTGGGTATGGGGTGTAGAGAGATGGTGTGTTCCACTCCAAGGTGTTCCCCAGGTTTCCTCTCCATTGCTTCAATCTTCATGCTCTCGTTTAGTAGTTGTTGGAAACTACGCTGCATTAGGCCTACAAATTGGGTATGGGGTGTAGAGAGATGGTGTGTTCCACTCCAAGGTGTTCTCCATGTTGCCTTTCCTGAGCTTCAATCTTCATGCTCTCGTTTAGTAGTTGTTGGAAACTACGCTGCATTAGGCCTACAAATTGGGTATGGGGTGTAGAGAGATGGTGTGTTCCACTCCAAGGTGTTCCCCAGGTTTCCTCTCCATTGCTTCAATCTTCATGCTCTCGTTTAGTAGTTGTTGGAAACTACGCTGCATTAGGCCTACAAATTGGGTATGGGGTGTAGAGAGATGGTGTGTTCCACTCCAAGGTGTTCTCCAGGTTGCCTTTCCTGAGCTTCAATCTTCATGCTCTCGTTTAGTAGTTGTTGGAAACTACGCTGCATTAGGCCTACAAATTGGGTATGGGGTGTAGAGAGATGGTGTGTTCCACTCCAAGGTGTTCTCCAGGTTGCCATTACTGAGCTTCAATCTTCATGCTCTCGTTTAGTAGTTGTTGGAAACTACGCTGCATTAGGCCTACAAATTGGGTATGGGGTGTAGAGAGATGGTGTGTTCCACTCCAAGGTGTTCCCCAGGTTTCCTCTCCATTGCTTCAATCTTCATGCTCTCGTTTAGTAGTTGTTGGAAACTACGCTGCATTAGGCCTACAAATTGGGTATGGGGTGTAGAGAGATGGTGTGTTCCACTCCAAGGTGTTCCCCAGGTTTCCTCTCCATTGCTTCAATCTTCATGCTCTCGTTTAGTAGTTGTTGGAAACTAGGCTGCATTAGGCCTACAAATTGGGTATGGGGTGTAGAGAGATGGTGTGTTCCACTCCAAGGTGTTCTCCAGGTTGCCTTTCCTGAGCTTCAATCTTCATGTTCTCGTTTAGTAGTTGTTGGAAACTACGCTGCATTAGGCCTACAAATTGGGTATGGGGTGTAGAGAGATGGTGTGTTCCACTCCAAGGTGTTCCCCAGGTTTCCTCTCCATTGCTTCAATCTTCATGCTCTCGTTTAGTAGTTGTTGGAAACTACGCTGCATTAGGCCTACAAATTGGGTATGGGGTGTAGAGAGATGGTGTGTTCCACTCCAAGGTGCTCCCCAGGTTTCCTCTCCATTGCTTCAATGTTCATGCTCGCGTTTAGTAGTTGTTGGAAACTACACTGCATTAGGCCTACAAATTGGGTATGGGGTTTAGAGAGATGGTGTGTTCCACTCCAAGGTGTTCCCCAGGTTTCCTCTCCATTGCTTCAATCTTCATGCTCGCGTTTAGTAGTTGTTGGAAACTATGCTGCATTAGGCCTACAAATTGGGTATGGGGTGTAGAGAGATGGTGTGTTACACTCCAAGGTGTTCCCCAGGTTTCCTCTCCATTGCTTCGATCTTCATGCTCTCATTTAGTAGTTGTTGGAAACTACGCTGCATTAGGCCTACAAATTGGGTATGGGGTGTAGAGAGATGGTGTGTTCCACTCCAAGGTGTTCCCCAGGTTTCCTCTCCATTGCTTCAATCTTCATGCTCTCGTTTAGTAGTTGTTGGAAACTACGCTGCATTAGGCCTACAAATTGGGTATGGGGTGTAGAGAGATGGTGTGTTCCACTCCAAGGTGTTCTCCAGGTTGCCTTTCCTGAGCTTCAATCTTCATGCTCTCGTTTAGTAGTTGTTGGAAACTACGCTGCATTAGGCCTACAAATTGGGTATGGGGTGTAGAGAGATGGTGTGTTCCACTCCAAGGTGTTCCCCAGGTTTCCTCTCCATTGCTTCAATCTTCATGCTCTCGTTTAGTAGTTGTTGGAAACTACGCTGCATTAGGCCTACAAATTGGGTATGGGGTGTAGAGAGATGGTGTGTTCCACTCCAAGGTGCTCCCCAGGTTTCCTCTCCATTGCTTCAATGTTCATGCTCGCGTTTAGTAGTTGTTGGAAACTACACTGCATTAGGCCTACAAATTGGGTATGGGGTTTAGAGAGATGGTGTGTTCCACTCCAAGGTGTTCCCCAGGTTTCCTCTCCATTGCTTCAATCTTCATGCTCGTGTTTAGTAGTTGTTGGAAACTACGCTGCATTAGGCCTACAAATTGGGTATGGGGTGTAGAGAGATGGTGTGTTACACTCCAAGGTGTTCCCCAGGTTTCCTCTCCATTGCTTCGATCTTCATGCTTTCATTTAGTAGTTGTTGGAAACTACACTGCATCAGGCCTACAAATTGGGTATGGGGTGTAGAGAGATGGTGTGTTACACTCCAAGGTGTTCTCCAGGTTGCCTTTCCTGAACTTCTATTTTCAGGCTCTCATTAAATTGTAGTTAAATGGAACAACTGCATTTGGCGTACTAGTTGGTTTGGGGCCTACTATCGGTGTCTGCCACTCCTTGCTGTTCTCCTGGTTTCCTGTCCTGAAATTCCATTTTCAGGCTCTCGTTAAGTACTTGTTAATGTTAGACTGCATTTGGCCTACTAGTTGGGTTGGGGTCTACTATCGGTGTCTGCCACTCCTTGCTGTTCTCCTCCACTGAACAAAGCTGTGCCGCCTGTTTACTACGGTTGCCAATTTTGAACTGCATTTCGACTACTTACTGATTTGGGCCTACTCTCTGTGTCAGCCTCTCATTCCAGTTGTCCTCCACTGCAATGCCCCCTGGTTAGTCCTGTGTTACCAATTTTGAACTGCATTTAGCCCACTTTATTCTTTGGGCCTATATCTGTGTTTCCTCCTCATCCTGCCCATTGCCCAGCCAGTGATAGATGAGTCTGCTGGTACATTGACCCATAACGCAAAATTCCCCGTGCACGCTACACAGCAAGATTGTGACCCTGCTGAAAGTCAGGTTCCTCTTCCCACATACCATACCACCTTACACGGGGACAAAGAGGAAGGTGCAGATGAAAGTGCAGGTTCCTTCATCAGGTGGGGGGAGGAATACTAGTTGGCGACGTCACTGGCACAGGGCCTCTCATAGTACGCAAAAGTGTTGCTGCCGGTGGGAGGCGTCCCCGCCGTGCAAACACACCACTGTACTTTGAGGGGCCCTGTGCCAGTGCCAATGCCAACGAGTGGGCCCCCCCCTGCTTGCTCAGGATCACAGCACTTGCAAAGTTGAAATACTTACCTCTCCCTGCTCCACTGCCGTGACGTGGTCCAGATTTACTGGGCCCACTAATTACTTGAACCAGCCCTACCCCCCACAACTTTAGCCAAATGACCCCCAATTTCAAATGCCTTCCAATTATTATAAGGTAAATTACGATTGACAAGCTTCTTTAACAAGAATGGATGTTTTTGCCATTAAAATGGGCAGTGTAGGTGTTTTCCTGGCCTCCACTCACTGCCGACTATGCTCCCCCATTGACTTGCATTGGGTTTCGTGTTTCGGGCGATACCCGACTTTTCGTGATAATCGGCCGATTCCACTCGACTCGACTTCTAAGATAAAACTTCTAAAAAGGTCAAGACTTCTAAAAAGGTCAAGGTCGCTCAACCCTAGTCATGCCTCATCTGTGCACAGCACAACCAGGTAAAACAGTAAAAATCCCTAAGAAAGCAACACTCAGGCCTCTCTACCCGTTTCAGAGACTGCAGACTGGCTACATACAGCTACCCAAGGTAGGAGTGTGTGAAAAATATCCTAGTATGTGTAGATCTCTTCTCTGGTTGGCTGGAAGCCTATCTGGTAAAATCTGCAAATGCTAAAGCAACTGCAGACAAACTGATGAAAGAACTGATCTGCAGGTATGGTGTCCTAGAAACCATAGAAAGCGATAAGGGTACACACTTCATGGGAGAAATAATGAGGGAAGTCATGCAGGCCCCGGGAGTACAGCAAGCATATCATGCACCATATAGACCACAAAGTAATGGGAAAGTGGATAGACTAAATGGACACTTAAAGTGAAAAATCAAAGGCCATGGCAGACACAGGAAAGAGCGGGGTAGAGTGCTTGTCTCTTGCACTCTTGTCAGTCAGACACACTCCAAATAGAAAGACAGGCTTGTCTCCTTTTGAAGTCCTGTTTGGTAGTTTGCCAAATGCTGGTCTGTACTTCCAACAGGTGCTACAAATGCAACACGGTGCTATGACAGCCCATGTCCAGGCCTTGCAGAAAAGACTTAATGTGGTGCATAAATATGTATTTTCATCCATTCCAGATCCTAATGCTAGTGCAGATGTACATCAGCTGAATCCAGGTGATTGGGTGGTCAAACACAGACACGTGAGAAGGAGCCTGGACCCACGGTTTGACGGCCCATTTTAAAGTCCAGCTGACCACATTCACCTCAGGGAAACTTGAGGGAAAGCCCACCTGGATCCATGCCAGTCACTGCAAAAAAAAAGATCTTTTCACCAGCAGAATGACGGTTCTCCTTGCTGGCAGTGGTAGGATTTTTGCACCTTACAGAGATACTGGATAAACAAAGTTATTCAACATCATGCTTTTCTTATAAAAGACGCGGAAGAACAAAAACTGCTGGACTGTTGGATCTGTATACACAGCCCAGTATCTGCAAGGACTATGCTGTACTTAGCCTTACCCCAGGACCCAAGGAAAGTATTAGCACCACACTGCATGTACAGTGAGACTTGGACTCAGATTTTCTAGGTTCCTTAAGGCTCTTAATGAGACTAATACAATATAGAGACTCCTTTTTAAATCCAGCCAATTGGCTTAGCGGGATGGATTATTTTTTGGTATTTTACAGACTTGTATGCAAATTTTGTTGCTTTGATTATTGTTTTATGCAGCCATAAAAGCGCTAATATATGTATTACCTAAACTCTGGAATAGTGTATGTTTAAGGAAGGAATCTAAGGCTGTGCCATCCATAACGTATCATAGAACCCGGATAACCACTGCTGACTGAGGAAGTGAGTGTCCACACTGAGGGTGGATGGGCAAAGCAGGTAGAAAGCCCCCTTGTGGGTACTAGACCCATGAGACAGTAGCTCCTTTGTGGACATCAGCTAACCCGGTGGCAGAGGTTATACCATTTACAAAAGGGGGAAATTGAAATAGAAGGGTTAATAGTTTGCCTTTAAGTGCCTTTTGCCTTTAATTGCTAGAATTACTAGAATCTGTTGATGCAGTAGTCTGATGGTCTCCAATTCAAGGAGGCCATACTTCTTATCATGTATGTTCTGTTCTCAATAGTCAGTCACAACATGTTATTTGGTACGTGAGAGAATAAAGGTCAGTATGACCCTGGGTGATGGTGGGGGCTACATGAATTGCATTGAGAGTAACATTTGTTGTAAATGGTATAAAATATTGCTTCTTGCTCTATTAATTCAGATAAAAGTGACTTGCTCACAGAATGTGTGAGGTGTCTTTTTGTCTCCAAGCGCGCTTGTAAAATGATGGGCGTAATTCCACAATTTGGTCTCACTGGTGATCTGTCAGCTGACATTGGGTCAGAACGAAAACAGCTACGACAGGTGTGTTGGAGTTAGAGGTGTGGTTAGGGTTGGGATTATGGTTAGGTGTGCGTTTGGGTTAGGGGTGTGGTTGGGATTAGGACTAGGGGCATGTTCAGGTTAGGGGTGTGGTTAGGGTTATTGTTGTGGTTGGGATTAGGGTTAAGGGTGTGTTTGGGTAAGAATTTTAGTTAGAATTCAGGGGTTTCCACTGTTTAGGCACATCAGGGGCTCTCCAAATGCGACATGGCGTCCGATCTCAATTCCAGCCAATTCTGCGTTGAAAAAGTAAAACAGTGCTTCTTCCCTTCCGAGCTCTGCCATGCACCCAAACATTGGTTTACCCCCACATATTGGGTATCAGCGTAGTTAGGACAAATTGCACAACAACTTTTGGAGTCCAATGTCTTCTGATACCCTTGGGAAAATAAAAAATTGGGGGGGAAAGATCATTTTTGTGAAAAAATATGATTTTTTTTTTACCGCTCTGCATTATAAACTTCTGTGAAGCACTTTGTGGGTCAAAGTGCTCACCACACATCTAGATAATTTCCTTAGGGGGTCTACTTTCCAAAATGGTGTCACTTGTGGGGGGTTTCAATGTTTAGGTACATCAGTGGCTCTCCAAACGCGACATGGCATCCGATCTCAATTCCAGTTAATTTTGCATTATTGAAAAGTCAAGCGACGCTCCTTCTCTTCCGAGCTTTTCCATGCGCCCAAACAGTAGTTTATCCTTAGATATGGGGTATCGGTGTACTCAGGACAAATTGTCCAACAACTTTTGGAGTTCAATTTTTCCTGTTACCTTTGGTAAAATAAAACAAATTGGGGCTGAAAAAAAATTTTTGTGAAAAAAAGTTAAATGTTCATTTTTTTTAAACATTCCAAAAATTCCTGTGAAACACCTGAAGGGTTAATAAACTTCTTGAATGTGGTTTTGAGCACCTTGAGGGCTGCAGTTTTTAGAATGGTGTCACACTTGGTTATTTTCTATCATATAGACCCCTCAAAGTGACTTGAAATGTGATGTGGTCCCTAAAAGAAAATGGTATTGTATGTTAGGGATCGAGTTCCTGCCTCTGCACAGGGGGATTCTCGAGCCATCTCCACTGCGATCTCTTTCTTCTCCTTCCACAGTGGCGCCTGCTCAGTGGAGGCCTCGGTCCCAGCGTCTTGCTCAGTCTGACACTGTGCAAAGGGTTACTGCTGCCTTTCCAGCTTCTGCCATTGTAGCCAGTACTGGTCAGCGGTGAGCAGACATCTTTGGGACTAAGTCCTGCTTTTTCCCTTCTGAGCATGCCCAGGGTAAGATCTCTCATTGGAGATCAAGGGTCACATGCTCAGATACTGCAGCAACTCCCATTGGTCCTCTAGGAAGGTCCTGAAGTTGCTCAAGTTCTGTGGCAGCCTCCCATTGGTCCTTCTGGGAAGGTCCTGTACTTGCTGCAGCTATAAAAGGTTCACATGACCGCATGGCCGTGCGCTAGTATTAATACTTGTTATGTGCTTTGCGCCAGTGTGGTCATGTATTGAATAAATAGAAAAAGAGATTCGGGCATGAGAGCCCTAGCCAGCTCACCACTTTCAGCCGCAGGTGCACGGGACCTTGTCCGAACCCGACGTGTTGAATCAATGAAGAAAAAATAGTGTTGTCCCAGCTTCTTAAACAAATTCTTTTATTGAAGACATTTAAAATTGCAAACAGAAGCTAAATCCTCATTCTGTGAAGGTGCACTAGTGTGCTGACAGTCCAGCAACGCGTTTCGATTTAATAAGATCTTTATCACAGCTGATTTCATTAGACTCGTGCAATAGTTTTATACTCACTATGAACCAATCACATTTCGTATTCTAGTCACATGATTATCTATTGCTAGATCCTTGTATGTTACATTACTTTTTTATATATATTATTTAGCTCCGCACATTTTAAAATACACAAATACAAAACTTGTTTTAAACATATTATATTTACACAACATTCCTCAGTAGTGAAACATTATTTTATTTCTTTTGTTGAACCTGTCAGGATGACGAGTCCCTAGATTGTATATCCAAAATGCCTCCCTATTATGTAGACGTCTTTTCACATTACCTCCTCTTCTGAATCCTCTGACCTGTGAATCTTAATGATGACATGTTACCATTATGGCAATGAATAAAATGCTTTGAAGCCATTGAAATATTCCTTATATTAATATTATTATTTTTTAGGTCTCTTATATGTTCTGACATTCTTACTTTTAATTTTCTCATTGTTTTCCCCCGATATATCTTTTTTTACATATAGTACATTCTATTTGGTATACCACATTTTCTGTATTACAATTTATAAACTGATTAATGTTACATATACCATTCCCTTCCTGATTATTGATGGTTTTGGTATTATGTGCAAATTTGCACATTTTACACTTGTTCGCTCCGCATTTTACAAATCCTTCATATTTTAACAAATTTTGCACTTTCAATTTTGTTGAGAAATATCCCGGCTCCAACTACATTTCTTATAGTTGGAGCATGTCTGGATATTACATTTATTCTCGTCCTCATATAATATAGGTAGACATATGTTATGAACTGGTGATTCAGAACCACAATGGACCTAGTGATTAAGAGCACACAAGTGACCTGATAGTTACTAACATAGGACGAGCTCTGAGACGTGGGAACTCTGCTGACCGCAATCCCTAATCCTATCATACCACACTAGAGGTAGCCGTGGAGCGCTCCTGACCAGACCTAGGTGCATCGTGCACAGCCTGAGAAACTAGCTAGCCCTGAAGATGGAAAGATAAGCCTACCTTGCCTCAGAGAAATTCCCCAAAGGAAAAGGCAGCCCCCCACATATAATGACTGTGAGTAAAGATGAAAATACAAACACAGAGATGAAATAGATTTTAGCAAAGTGTGGCCCGACTTACTGAATAGACCGAGGATAGGAAAGATAGCTTTGCGGTCAACACAAAAACCTACAAACAACCACGCAGAGGGCGCACAAAGACCCTCCGCACCGACTAACGGTACGGAGGTGCTCCCTCTGCGTCTCAGAGCTTCCAGCAAGCAAGAAAAACCAATATAGCAAGCTGGACAGAAAATATAGCAAACAAAAGTAACACAAGCAAAACTTAGCTTATCCAGGGCAGACAGGCCACAAGAACGATCCAGGAGAAAGCAAGACCAATACTGGAACATTGACTGGAGGCCAGGAACAAAGAACTAGGTGGAGTTAAATAGAGCAGCACCTAATGACTTAACCTCGTCACCTGATGAAGGAAACTCAGAAGCCGCAGCCCCACTCACATCCACCAGAGGAAGCTCATAGACAGAACCAGCCGAAGTACCACTCATGACCACAGGAGGGAGCTTGACCACAGAATTCACAACAGTACCCCCCCTTGAGGAGGGGTCACCGAACCCTCACCAGAGCCCCCAGGCCGACTAGGATGAGCCAAATGAAAGGCACAAACTAGATCGGCAGCATGAACATCAGAGGCAAAGACCCAGGAATTATCTTCCTGACCATAACCCTTCCACTTAACCAGGTACTGGAGTTTCCGTCTCGAGATACGAGAATCCAAAATCTTCTCCACTATATACTCCAACTCCCCCTCAACCAAAACCAGGGCAGGAGGATCAAGGGATGGAACCACAGGTGCCACGTATCTCCGCAACAATGACCTATGGAATACGTTATGGATGAAAAAAGAAGCTGGAAGGGTCAAACGAAAAGACACAGGATTAAGAACCTCAGAAATCCTATACAGACCAATGAAACGAGGCTTAAACTTAGGAGAGGAAACTTTCATAGGAATATAACGAGATGACAACCAAACCAAATCCCCAACACGAAGTCGGGGACCCACACAGCGCCTGCGGTTAGCGAAACGTTGAGCCTTCTCCTGGGACAATGTCAAATTGTCCACTACATGAGTCCAAATCTGCTGCAACCTATCCACCACAGTATCCACACCAGGACAGTCTGAAGACTCAACCTGCCCTGAAAAGAAACGAGGATTGAAACCAGAATTGCAGAAAAACGGCGAAACCAAAGTAGCCGAGCTGGCCCGATTATTAAGGGCGAACTCAGCCAAAGGCAAAAAGGACACCCAATCATCCTGATCAGCAGAAACAAAACATCTCAGATATGTTTCCAAGGTCTGATTGGTTCATTCAGTCTGGCCATTTGTCTGAGGATGGAAAGCCGAGGAAAAAGACAAATCAATGCCCATCCTAGCACAAAAGCCTCGCCAAAACCTCGAAACAAACTGGGAACCTCTGTCCGAAACGATGTTCTCCAGAATGCCATGTAAACGAACCACATGCTGGAAGAACAATGGCACCAAATCAGAGGAGGAAGGCAATTTAGACAAGAGTACCAAATGGACCATCTTAGAGAAGCGATCACAAACCACCCAAATGACCGACATTTTTTGAGAGACGGGGAGATCCGAAATAAAATCCATAGAGATATGTGTCCAGGGCCTCTTCGGGACTGGCAAGGGCAAAAGCAACCCACTGGCACAAGAACAGCAGGGCTAAGCCCGAGCACAAATCCCACAGGACTGCACAAACGAACGCACATCCCGCGACAGAGACGGCCACCAAAAGGATCTAGCCACCAAATCTCTGGTACCAAAGATTCCAGGGTGACCAGCCAACACCGAACAATGAACCTCAGAGATAACTCTACTCGTCCATTTATCAGGGACAAACAGTTTCTCCGCTGGGCAACGGTCAGGTCTATTAGCCTGAAATTTTTGCAGCACCCGCCGCAAAACAGGGGAGATGGCATACAAAATGACCCCCTCTTTGAGAATACCCGCCGGCTCAGGCAAACCCGGAGAGTCGGGCACAAAACTCCTAGACAGGGCATCCGCCTTCACATTTTTAGAGCCCGGAAGGTACGAAACCACAAAGTCAAAACGGGAGAAAAACAGCGGCCAACGAGCCTGTCTAGGATTCAACCGTTTGGCAGACTCGAAATAAGTCAGGTTCTTGTGATCAGTCAAGACCACCACGTGATGCTTAGCTCCTTCATGCCAATGACGCCACTCCTCGAATGCCCACTTCATGGCCAGCAACTCTCGATTGCCAACATTATAATTACGCTCAGCAGGCAAAAACTTCCTGGAAAAGAAGGCACACGGTTTCATCACTGAGCCATCAGAACTTCTTGGCGACAAAACAGCCCCTGCTCCAATTTCAGAAGCATCCACCTCGACCTGGAACGGGAGCGAAACATCTGGCTGGCACAACACAGGGGCAGAAGAAAAACGACGCTTCAACTCCTGAAAAGCCTCCACAGCAGCAGAAGACCAATTGACCACATCAGCACCTTTCTTGGTCAAATCAGTCAATGGTTTAGCAATACTAGAAAAATTATTGATGAAGCGACGATAAAAATTAGCAAAGCCCACGAACTTTTGCAGACTCTTCAGAGATGTTAGCTGAGTCCAATCATAAATGGCCTGAACTTTAACAGGGTCCATCTCGATAGTAGAAGAGGAAAAAATGAAACCCAAAAATGAAATCTTCTGAACACCAAAGAGACACTTTGACCCCTTCACAAACAAAGAATTTGCACGCAGGGCCTGGAACACCATTCTAACCTGCTTCACGTGCGACTCCCAATCATCCGAGAAGACCAAAATATCATCCAAGTATACAATCAGGAATTTATCCAGGTACTCTCGGAAGATGTCATGCATTAAGGACTGAAACACTGATGGAGCATTGGAAAGCCCGAATGGCATAACCAGGTACTCAAAATGGCCCTCGGGCGTATTAAATGCTGTTTTCCATTCATCGCCCTGTTTTATACGCACAAGATTATACGCACCACGAAGATCTATCTTGGTGAACCAACTAGCCCCCTTAATCCGAGCAAACAAATCAGACAGCAGCGGCAAGGGGTACTGAAATTTGACTGTGATTTTATTTAGAAGGCGGTAATCAATACAAGGTCTCAACGAACCATCCTTCTTGGCCACAAAAAAGAACCCTGCCCCCAATGACGACGACGATGGGCGAATATGACCCTTCTCCAAGGATTCCTTTACGTAACTCCGCATAGCGGCATGCTCAGGTACAGACAAATTAAACAGTCGACCTTTAGGAAACTTACTACCAGGAATCAAATCGATAGCACAATCACAATCCCTATGCGGAGGTAGGGCATTGGACTTGGGCTCATCAAATACATCCCGGTAATCTGACAAGAACTCTGGGACCTCAGAAGGGGTGGATGATGAAATAGACAGAAATGGAACATCACCATGTACCCCCTTACAACCCCAGCTGGACACAGACATTGATTTCCAATCCAATACTGGGTTATGGACTTGTAGCCATGGCAACCCCAACACGACCACATCATGCAGATTCTGCAACACCAAAAAGCGAATATCCTCCCGATGCGCAGGAGCCATGCACATGGTCAGATGGGTCCAATACTGAGGCTTTTTCTTGGCCAAAGGCGTAGCATCAATTCCTCTCAATGGAATAGGATGCAGCAAGGGCTCCAAGAAAAACCCACAACGCCTAGCAAACTCCAAGTCCATCAAATTCAGGGCAGCGCCTGAATCCACAAATGCCATGACAGAATAGGATGACAAAGAGCAGATCAAAGTAACGGACAATAGAAATTTTGACTGTACCGTACCAATGGTGGCAGACCTAGCGAACCGCTTAGTGCGCTTAGGACAATCGGAGATAGCATGAGTGGAATCACCACAGTAAAAACACAGCCCATTCCGACGTCTGTGTTCTTGCCGTTCAGCTCTAGTCAAAGTCCTATTACATTGCATAGGCTCAGGTTTATGCTCAGATAATACCGCCAAATGGTGCACAGTTTTACGCTCACGTAAGCGTCGATCGATCTGAATGGCCAAAGACATAGACTCATTCAGACCAGCAGGCATAGGAAATCCCACCATGACATCCTTAAGGGCTTCAGAGAGACCCTTTCTGAAAATTGCTGCCAGAGCACATTCATTCCATTGAGTGAGCACAGACCACTTTCTAAACTTCTGACAATATATCTCAACCTCATCCTGACCCTGACACAGAGTCAGCAAGATTTTCTCTGCCTGATCCACTGAATTAGGTTCATCATAAAGTAACCAGAGCGCCAGAAAAAACGCATCAGTATCACATAATGCAAGATCTCCTGGTGCAAGGGAAAATGCCCAGTCTTGAGGGTCGCCACGCAATAAAGAAATAATGATCTTTACTTGTTGAACTGGGTCACCAGAGGAGCGGGGTTTCAAAGCCAGAAATAGTTTACAATTATTTTTGAAATTCAGAAACTTAGCTCTATCTCCAGAAAATAACTCAGGAATAGGAATTTTAGGTTCTAACATAGGATTCTGAACCACTAAATCTTGAATGTTCTGTACACTTATAGCGAGATTATCCATCAAAGAGGACAGACCCTGAATGTCCATGTCTACACCTGTGTTCTGAACCACCCTGATGTAAAAGGGAAAAGAAAGACAAAACACAGTGCAAAGAAAAAAAAATGGTCTCAGAACTTCTCTTTTCCCTCTATTGAGAAGCATTAGTACTTTGGGCCTCCAGTACTGTTATGAACTGGTGATTCAGAACCACAATGGACCTAGTGATTAAGAGCACACAAGTGACCTGATAGTTACTAACATAGGACGAGCTCTGAGACGTGGGAACTCTGCTGACCGCAATCCCTAATCCTATCATACCACACTAGAGGTAGCCGTGGAGCGCTCCTGACCAGACCTAGGCGCCTCGGGCACAGCCTGAGAAACTAGCTAGCCCTGAAGATGGAAAGATAAGCCTACCTTGCCTCAGAGAAATTCCCCAAAGGAAAAGGCAGCCCCCCACATATAATGACTGTGAGTAAAGATGAAAATACAAACACAGAGATAAAATAGATTTTAGCAAAGTGAGGCCCGACTTACTGAATAGACCGAGGATAGGAAAGATAGCTTTGCGGTCAACACAAAAACCTACAAACAACCACGCAGAGGGCGCAAAAAGACCCTCCGCACCGACTAACGGTACGGAGGTGCTCCCTCTGCGTCTCAAAGCTTCCAGCAAGCAAGAAAAACCAATATAGCAAGCTGGACAGAAAATATAGCAAACAAAAGTAACACAAGCAAAACTTAGCTGATGCAGGGCAGACAGGCCACAAGAACGATCCAGGAGAAAGCAAGACCAATACTGGAACATTGACTGGAGGCCAGGAACAAAGAACTAGGTGGAGTTAAATAGAGCAGCACCTAACAACTTAACCTCGACACCTGATGAAGGAAACTCAGAAGCCGCAGCCCCACTCACATCCACCAGAGGAAGCTCATAGACAGAACCAGCCGAAGTACCACTCATGACCACAGGAGGGAGCTTGACCACAGAATTCACAACAGACATATATATATATATATATATATATATATATGATCTTTTTTATTTCATTAAATTGTGGACTGTAACGCAAACATACATATGGTTTTTCTTTTCTATTCACATTATTGCGCTATTTTTGCGGTTTTATTAATGTTTCCATGTCTTTTGATAGTGCTATATGTTTTGCTTTTTCTATTGTCCATATTGGATATTCCCTCTTAGTCATTTTCTTTTGTAAATCCCTGGTGTACATATCTTCTGGATTGGAGCAGTTTCTCTTTAATTTAATATGCTCACCCACCGGAATAGATTTTATTGTGTGCTTCGGGTGGCTAATCTTTGCATGCAAGATTGTGTTACCCTTAAAAGGTTTTTGATATGTCTTAGACCTTATTGTTTGATTGATATTACCCTGTAGTCCTAAATCCAAAAATGATACACTGTATTTATCTTGTTCATATGTAAATTTTATGTTATAGTTATTATTATTAATATAATCTATGAATTCTGGTATGACAGACACATCCCTTGCCATATTATGAGGGTGTCGTCTATGTATCTGCCATACCAGACCATATACTGTACATATGGATTATTATGTGAAAATATAAATTCATGTTCCCAAAGTGCCATCACAATGTTTGCTAAAGAGGGAGAGTATTTCGCTCCCATAGGGACCCCGTTCTTCTGCAGGTAAATTGTTTCATCAAGCAAAAATATATTGTGTTTTAATAGATAAAAAACCACCTGTAATAAAAAGTTGATTAAATCATCTGAATATTTGTTGAACTCTGTAAAGAAATATTCCAATGCCCTCATCGCTATTTCATGTGTAATACACGTATACAATGATACTACATCGCAACTTAGCCACGAATATTCCTTCTCCCATATTTTATTAGATATTGCTTCCAATACATCTCGTGAATCTTTTGAATATCCCGGCAGTCTCCACACCAATGGCTGTAACAGAGAATCTGCCCATTCACATAAATGCTTGTATACAGAGCCTATCCCTGATACCATCGGTCTCATTGCCGACTGTCGGCACACTAGTGCACCTTCACAGAATGAGGATTTAGCCGCTGTTTGCAATTTTAAATATGTCTTCAATAAAAGAATTCATTTAAGGAGCTGGGATAACACTATTTTTTCTTCATTGTGGTCATGTATGCCTGTGGTCAGGGTCGGCGGTAAAAGCCATTAGAATACTGGCACCTCCGGTCAGGAGTTTGGTTGCATGTATTCAGGGCCCAGCTGAAAAATGCCACTAGAATACCGACTCCTCCGGTGAGGAATTGGTTGCGTGCTTTCCTGACTGCACGACCACTGACTGCTATCTGCTCAGCAGTTTTCTGCTGGCTTCTGCGGGCTTAAAAGGACACAGTCCTTTTCTATATCAGTGACTCTGTGAGGTAACAGAGTTTGCGTACACCACCATATAATGTCATTTACTAGCAGCAGGTTCTTCCTACGTGGTGGACCCCAGGCTGCGAACACACCAATAATTTCATCTATTTACTCGGTGTGTTCTGCTAGCCCTAACAATTGTAAAAATGAGAAATTGCTGGTCAACTTTTAACCCTTATAGCTCCCTAACAAAAAAAATTTTTGTTCCAAAATTGTACTGATGTAAAGTAGACATGTGGGAAATGTTACTTATTAAGTATTTTGTGTGACATATCTCTGTGATTTAAGGGCATAAAAATTCAAATTTGGAAAATTGCGAAATGTTCAAATTTTTGCCAAATTTCATCTTTTTGTTTTTTTACAAATAAACGCAAGGAATATCAAAGAAATTTTACCACTATCATGAAGTACAATATGTCATGAGAAAACATTGTCAGAATCACTGGGATCCGTTGAAGCGTTCCAGAGTTATAACCTCATAAAGGGACAGTAGTCAGAATTGTAAAAATTGGCCTGGTCATTAACGTGCAAACCACCCTTGGGGGTTAAGGGGTTAATAATGTGGAACATCATTTTTAAGTAGTTTTCCTTTAATTAGAATCACCTGGAAAACTAATTATCACATGTGTTTAAGATTGATTTCAGTGATCCATTGAGCCGTGAGACACAATACCATCCACAAATTTATTTGAATAACAAAACAATTAAAACTTTATGACACTTAAATCCAATTTGCATAATAATTTGGAACATGGTGTATGTCATTTACACATCATTTTCAAAGGAAATATTAAAAAAATATAAAAATATATATATGTATATATAATAGATAGATAGATAGATAGATAGATAGATAGATAGATAGATAGATAGATAGATAGAATAAAAGCCGGCAATTCATGTGCAGAGTGCAGTAAAATCAAAGTGTAACAGGTTAGAATAGAATAGATAGAATAGATATATACACATTGAATACATAGATATATAGAGTTAAGTGACACACACATATGTACATAGATAGAAGAAAAGTCGACAATTCATCTGCCGTGTCCTGTAAAATCACAGCAGGAGCTGACAGGATAGAAGAGATGGATTACAGACAGTAAATGAACATAGAATATATATATATACCGTATATACTCGAGTATAAGCCGAGATTTTCAGCCCAAATTTTTGGGCTGAAAGTGCCCCCCTCGGCTTATACTCGAGTCACGGTAGCGGTGGGGTCGGCGGGTGAGGGGCTGAGGGCGCTGAGGCATACTTACCTAGTCCCAGCGATCCTCGCGCTGTCCCTGCCGTCCCACGGGCTTCGGCGCTGCAGTTTCTTCTTCTCTTCAGCGGTCACGTGGGACCGCTCATTACAGAAATGAATAAGCGGCTCCACCTCCCATAGGGGCGGAGCCGCTTATTCATTTCTCTAATCAGCAGTGCCGGTGACCGCTGATAGAGAAAGAAGCTGCGGCACCGAAGACAGGAGGGGACAGCGCGAGGATCGCCAGGACTAGGTGAGTATGTTATATTCACCTGTCCACGTTCCAGCCGCCGGGCGCCGATCCATCTTCCCGGCCGGCGCCTCCATCTTCCCGGCGTCTCTGCTCTCTGACTGATCAGGCAGAGGGCGCGATGACGCATACAGTGTGCGCGGCGCCCTCTGCCTGATCAGTCAGAGCAGAGACGCCGGGAAGATGGAGGCGCCGGAACGAGACGCCGGGAGCTGCAATCAAGGGAGGTGAGTATGTGTTTTTTTTTCTTTATTGCGGCAGCGGCGGCACAAATTTATGTGGAACATCTATGGGGCACAGTGAACGGTGCAGAGCACCGTATATGGCACAGCACAGCTACGGGGCACAGTGAACGGTGCAGAGCACCGTATATGGCACAGCACAGCTACGGGGCACAGTGAACGGTGCAGAGCACCGTATATGGCACATCTATGGGGCACAGTGAACGGTGCAGAGCACCGTATATGGCACAGCACAGCTATGGGGCACAGTGAACGGTGCAGAGCACCGTATATGGCACAGCACAGCTACGGGGCACAGTGAACGGTGCAGAGCACCGTATATGGCACATCTATGGGGCACAGTGAACGGTGCAGAGCACCGTATATGGCACAGCACAGCTACGGGGCACAGTGAACGGTGCAGAGCACCGTATATGGCACATCTATGGGGCACAGTGAACGGTGCAGAGCACCGTATATGGCACATCTATGGGGCACAGTGAACGGTGCAGAGCACCGTATATGGCACATCTATGGGGCACAGTGAACGGTGCAGAGCACCGTATATGGCACAGCACAGCTATGGGGCACAGTGAACGGTGCAGAGCACCGTATATGGCACAGCACAGCTACGGGGCACAGTGAACGGTGCAGAGCACCGTATATGGCACATCTATGGGGCACAGTGAACGGTGCAGAGCACCGTATATGGCACAGCACAGCTACGGGGCACAGTGAACGGTGCAGAGCACCGTATATGGCACATCTATGGGGCACAGTGAACGGTGCAGAGCACCGTATATGGCACATCTATGGGGCACAGTGAACGGTGCAGAGCACCGTATATGGCACATCTATGGGGCACAATGAACGGTGCAGAGCACCGTATATGGCACATCTATGGGGCACAGTGAACGGTGCAGAGCACCGTATATGGCACATCTATGGGGCACAGTGAACGGTGCAGAGCACCGTATATGGCACATCTATGGGGCACAGTGAACGGTGCAGAGCACCGTATATGGCACAGCACAGCTATGGGGCACAGTGAACGGTGCAGAGCACCGTATATGGCACAGCACAGCTACGGGGCACAGTGAACGGTGCAGAGCACCGTATATGGCACATCTATGGGGCACAGTGAACGGTGCAGAGCACCGTATATGGCACAGCACAGCTACGGGGCACAGTGAACGGTGCAGAGCACCGTATATGGCACATCTATGGGGCACAGTGAACGGTGCAGAGCACCGTATATGGCACATCTATGGGGCACAGTGAACGGTGCAGAGCACCGTATATGGCACATCTATGGGGCACAATGAACGGTGCAGAGCACCGTATATGGCACATCTATGGGGCACAGTGAACGGTGCAGAGCACCGTATATGGCACATCTATGGGGCACAGTGAACGGTGCAGAGCACCGTATATGGCACATCTATGGGGCACAGTGAACGGTGCAGAGCACTGTATATGGCACATCTATGGGGCACAGTGAACGGTGCAGAGCACCGTATATGGCACATCTATGGGGCACAGTGAACGGTGCAGAGCACCGTATATGGCACATATATGGGGCACAGTGAACGGTGCAGAGCACCGTATATGGCACAGCTAGGGGGCACAATGAACGGTGCAGAGCACCGTATAAGGCACAGCTAGGGGGCACAGTGAACGGTGCAGAGCACCGTATATGGCACATCTATGGGGCACAGTGAACGGTGCAGAGCACCGTATATGGCACATCTATGGGGCACAATGAACGGTGCAGAGCACCGTATATGGCACATCTATGGGGCACAATGAACGGTGCAGAGCACTGTATATGGCACATCTATGGGGCACAGTGAACGGTGCAGAGCACCGTATATGGCACATATATGGGGCACAGTGAACGGTGCAGAGCACCGTATATGGCACAGCTAGGGGGCACAATGAACGGTGCAGAGCACGGTATAAGGCACAGCTAGGGGGCACAGTGAACGGTGCAGAGCACCGTATATGGCACATCTATGGGGCACAGTGAACGGTGCAGAGCACCGTATATGGCACATCTATGGGGCACAGTGAACGGTGCAGAGCACCGTATATGGCACATCTATGGGGCACAATGAACGGTGCAGAGCACTGTATATGGCACAGCTAGGGGGCACAATGAACGGTGCAGAGCACTATATGGTTCACACCTATGGGGAAATATGAACGGTGCAGAGCACTATATGGCACAGCTATGGGGAAATAATGATCTATTTTTATTTTTGAAATTCACCGGTAAATGCTGCATTTCCAGCCTAGGCTTATACTCGAGTCAATAAGTTTTCCCAGTTTTTTGTGGCAAAATTAGGGGGGTCGGCTTATACTCGGGTCGGCTTATACTCGAGTATATACGGTATATATATTATTATACATTTTTATAGCGCCATTTATTTCATGGCGCTTTACATGTGAACGGGGCAAATATAGACAAGTACAATAAACAGGAGTAAAACAAGGCATACACAAGTACAGGAGGAGAGAGGACCCTGCCCGCGAGGGCTCACAGTCTACAGGGGAAGGGTGAGGATACACTAGGAGAGGGTAGAGCTGGTCATGCGGCGGTTCAGTAGACTGAGGATCACTGCAGGTTGTAGGCTTGCCGGAAGAGGTGGGTCTTCAGGTTCCTTTTGAAGGTTTCCGTGGTAGGCAAGAGTCTGATGTCTTGGGGTAGAGAGTTCCAGAGTATAGGGGAAGTACGGAAGAAGTCTTGGATGCGGTTGTGGGAAGAAGAGATGATAGAGGAGTAGAGCAGGAGATCATCAGATGATCGAAGGTTGCGTGTAGGTAGGTAGCGGGACACCATATCACAGATGTATGGAGGAGTCAGGTTGTGAATGGCTTTGTATGTCATTGTTAGTGTTTTGAACTGTAGCCTCTGGGCAATAGGAAGCCAGTGAAGGGCTTGGCAGAGAGAAGAGGCTGGGGAGTAATGGGGAGACAGGTGGATTAGTCGGGCAGCAGAGTGTAGGATGGATTGGAGTGGTGCCAGAGTGCTAGAGGGGAGGCCAGAGAGTAGGAGGTTGCAGTAGTCGAGCTGGGAGATCATAAGGGCATGTAGTAGTGTTTTTGTGGTTTCATGGTCAAGGGATACACGGATCCGGGAAATGTTTTTTGAGTTGGAATTGGCAAGAGGAGGCAAGGGCTTGGATATGTGGCTTGAAAGAAAGTGTAGAGTCAAGGATCACCCTGAGGCACCGAGCATGCAGGACCGGGGAAAGTGAGCAGCCATTGACATTGATGGATAGGTCGGGTAGAGGGGTAGAGTGAGGTGGGGAAAGATGATGAATTCTGTTTTGTAAATGTTCAGTTTTAGAAAACGAGTAGAAAAGAAGGATGAAATAGCAGACAGACATTGTGGGATTTTGGCCAGTAAGAAAGTGAGGTCGGGTCCAGATAGGTAGATCTGCGTGTCATCCGCATAGAGATGATATTGTAAACCGTGGGATTCTATGAGCTGTCCCAGGCCGAAGGTGTAGATGGAGAAGAGTAGGGGTCCTAGAACTGAGCCTTGGGGAACACCGACAGACAGTGGGCGAGATGAGGAGGTGGTGTGGGAGAGGGAGACACTGAATGTCCGGTCTGTTAGATATGATGAGATCCAGGATAGGGCCAAGTCTGTGATGCCAAGAGATGAGAGAATCTTTAACAGGAGGGAGTGGTCCACAGTGTTGAAGGCAGAAGACAGATCCAGGAGGAGGAGGACAGAGTAGTGTCGCTTGCTCTTGGCGGTTAGTAGGTCATTGGTCACTTTAGTCAGGGCAGTTTCAGTTGAGTGATGTGGTCAGAAGCCAGATTGTAACCGGTCAAAGAGGGAGCAGGAGGAGAGGTGGGAGGACAGTTCAAGATGGACATGCTGTTCCAGTAGTTTTGAGGCATTAGGGAGAAGTGATATCGGGCAATAGCTGGACACAGAGGATGGGTCGAAGGAGGGTTTTTTGAGGATAGGTATATATATATATATATATATATATAGATGTCAGTGACATTCAATTAGTACAATGTGTGCAGTTAACTGTACATGTATTTAATTAATAAAAGATTATGTGGGTCCGCCTATAATTAATAACCAGCAAAGGCTATGCAGACAGCTACTAGCTGAAATTAACAACCTAGGAAGGGGCCATGGATACTGGCACCCCCAGGATAAAAACATTAGCCCTCAGCCACCCCCAAAAAGGTCCATCTCTAAGATGCACCAATTCTGGCACTTAGCCTTACTCTTCTCACTTGCACTGTAAGAGTGGCAAGTGGAGTGATAGTTGGGGGTGTTGATGTCACCTTTGTATTGTCTGTTGACATCAAACTCCGAGGTTAGCAATTGAGAGGCGCCAATAAGACGCCCCCATTGCTAACCCCAGAGTCACATTGTATGAAAACACAGACACCCAGAAGAAAGTAATTTAATTGAAAGAATGACACAGACTCCTATAATTATCCTAAATAAACCATATTCACGACCTCACCAATTCCCCCGATGCCCTCGTCATCTGCAAAAGAGTTAAAAAAATATTCCTCACCTTTCCTCAGAGATGGGTGTGTGTCTTATAATAGGAATCTGTGTGCTGTGCTGTAGAGGAGGGGGGCAGCTCTGGAGTGGAGCTTCAGCACCTAGGTGATGGACAGCAGGTGCAGTGAATATTACATGAGACCTCCCGCTGTCTCTGCAGCCCCCAGCCAGCCCACTCCAGCCCCCTGACATCACTCCAGAGCCACCCCTCCCCCTCTACAGCACAGCACACAGATTCAGATTTTAAGACACACCCTCCACTTTCCTCCAAAATTTGGGGGAACAAAAGTGCATCTCATAATCTGAAAAATATGGTATATACACATTGTTAGGAGTCGAGTTTCCTCTGCTGCACAGGGGGAATCTCGATCCGTGTCTGCTGTGGTCTCCCATCCAGCATCGGCCGCAGTGGGGTCTGCTCAGCGGAGACGTCGCTCCCAGCGTCTCGC
The DNA here is from genome assembly GCF_032444005.1 of Ranitomeya imitator. Taxonomy (NCBI): domain Eukaryota; kingdom Metazoa; phylum Chordata; class Amphibia; order Anura; family Dendrobatidae; genus Ranitomeya; species Ranitomeya imitator. The sequence continues at coordinate 732,894,084 of NC_091284.1, read as the reverse complement.
TGAGGCTGATTCTGTGCATAGGGTCACTACTGCCTTTTCTGGCTTTCCTATGGTACCCTGCACTGATCTGCGGCGAGCAGGCCTCTCTGGGACTAAGTCCTTATTTACACACACTGAGCATGCCCAGGGCAAGGTCTCCCATTGGAGGTCGAGGGCCACATGTTCGGTCACATGCTCAGGTACTGCAGCACTTTCCATTGGTCCTTCTGGAAGGTCCTGAAAGGGCAAAAACTTCAGTAGCAGCTTCCTGTGCTGCAACTATATAAACTGCGCATGACCGCACGGCCATGCGCTAGTATCGTCTTATGCTATATGCTTTGCGCCAATGTGGTCATGTGTTTGAATGTGTTCAAGGACCTGGCTGAAATAAGCCCCTAGAATGCTGGCACCTCCGGCGAGGAGATTGTGTTTAAGTGTGTTCAGGGACCCAGCTGAAATAAGCCCCTAGAATGCTGGCATCTCCGGTGAGGAGTTTTGTATGCATGCATGACCACTCACTGCTCACATCTGGGTAGTTGGCCTGTGCCTCTGTGAAAGTCTAACAGGGCACAGAGCTTTCCTCTCGCGGTTACTCTGTGAAGCTAACAGAGTTGGTATATACCGCCATATAGAGCCGCCATTATTTAGCAGCAGGTGCTTTCCTGCACGGTGGATCCCGGGTTGCGAACGCACCAATTCCATTTAATAAATTATATATTTGGTGCGTTCCGCCAACCCTAACAGTACACTAGCGCCAGGATCTGGCTAAGTAATGGCGGATGAACAGCGATTGCAGGGGTACATCCAGCTGCTGGAGGGCCGGTTGGCGTCTCTTGAGAGTGCAACCTCGGCGGTGGATGTTACCGCAATAGCTGTTCAGGCTGCTAGCGTGGCTGCAGCAGCTTTACCCACTGCCACCTCTGTTCCGACCCTATCTCACCTTCCTTTGCCTGAGAGATACTCTGGGGACAGTAAGTCCTGTAGGGGTTTCGTGAGCCAATGTGGTATACACCTCGAGCTTCTGGCTGCACGTTTCCCTACTGAGCGGGCAAAGGTGGGATTCATAATCTCTCTCCTGTCGGACAGAGCGTTGGAGTGGGCTACGCCGCTGTGGGAGCGCAACGATCATGTGGTGCGGAGTGTTCCTAGGTTTCTGGACACTCTGAAACAGGTCTTTTTAGGACCTCAAATCACCCATGATACAGCGCTCCAACTGCTGGCTTTGACTCAGGGTTCAACCATGGTCAGCCATTTTGCTGTTCACTTCCGGACATTAGCGTCTGAGTTGGAATGGCCAGATAAAACCCTCATTCCCGTATTTTGGAGGGGGCTGGCTGACCATGTGAAGGACGCTTTGGCCACTAGGGAGATTCCCGCCACACTGGAGGAGCTCATAGCCGTATCTACTCGCACAGACCTTCGTTTTCACGAGCGAAGGTTGGAGCGAGCCCAGTGTAGGCAGAGGTTTCGGCTGGCTCCCACCTTCGCCAAACCTTTGGAATCTCCAGTCCAGGCGTCCGAGTCACATGAGGCCTTAGAGGTGACACGAGCGGGATCCAAGTCTCAGTCCGCCCGTGCACATAAGGTCCATCATGTTTGCCAGCAGTCAGGACATCTTGCCTCCAAGGGTCCTCAGCGGTCGGGGAAACGTCAGCGTCTAGTGGCAGTTGGAGGAGGTACACTAGACACGGCGATGTTTGCCTCAAAGTTGTCCTTCAAGGGGACAATTACCATAGGCCCATCCACTCTTATGGTCGAGCTATGCGTGGATTCTGGGGCAGAGGGTAACTTTATGTCTTCCGCTTTTGCCCAGCGTCACGCAATACCCTTGGTGATGCTCGCCAAGCCAGTAACCGTTCGAGTGGTAAACGGGTCAACACTACCTTCACAGATTACCCACCAAACCATTCCTTTCACGCTATCTGTGTCTCCATCACATCAGGAGATAATCTCCCTATTAGTCATTCCTGAGGGAATTGATGAGGTCCTGTTGGGGATACCATGGCTTCGCTACCATTCTCCTCATATTGAGTGGTCCTCTGGGAGAATTTTGGGATGGAGTAAATCCTGCGAGGGTAGATGTCAGAGGGAGTGCGTTCAGGTTGCTACTACACAGGTACCCGCAGATCTTTCCTCTCTCCCCAAGCACTATTGGCCCTATGCAGACGTGTTCTCCAAAAGAGCTGCGGAGACCCTTCCGCCTCACCGCCCCTATGACTGTCCTATTGACCTCTTGCCTGGTGCTGAGCCTCCCCGTTATCTCTCCCGGAGACGGAGGCAATGTCCCAGTACATCCAAGAGAATCTGGCAAGAGGATTCATTAGGAAGTCAGTGTCACCGGTGGGGGCTGGGTTCTTCTTCGTACAGAAGAAGACTGGAGACTTACGTCCATGCATAGACTACAGGGGTCTTAACGCCATCACCGTTAAGAACAAGTACCCATTACCCCTAATATCTGAGCTTTTTGATAGGCTACGGGGAGCAAGGGTATTTACAAAGTTAGATCTGCGGGGTGCTTACAACCTGATTCGCATCCGTGAGGGGGATGAATGGAAGACGGCTTTTAACACCAGGGATGGGCACTATGAATATCTGGTGATGCCCTTCGGGCTCTGTAATGCCCCAGCCGTTTTCCAAGACTTTGTGAACGACATCTTCCGAGATATGCACACCACCTCGGTCGTAGTCTATCTGGTTGATATTCTCATCTACTCTCCAGATATTGACTCCCATCGGAGAGATGTTCGCAAAGTCTTCGACCTCTCACGGGCAAACTCCCTCTACGCCAAGTTGGAGAAGTGTGTGTTTGAGCAGGAGTCCTTGCCTTTCCTTGGTTATATCATCTCTGCCCAGGGTTTAGCTATGGATCCTGCCAAGCTACAGGCTGTAATGGACTGGCAGGAACCCCATTCTCTTAAAGCGGTGCAGCGCTTTATGGGGTTCATTAATTACTATCGCCAGTTCATTCCACACTTCTCAACTTTGGTAGCTCCCTTGGTTGCCCTCACCAAGAAGGGAGCAAATCCCAAGTTGTGGTCAGAGGAGGTCTCCAAGGCCTTTCTCTCGATTAAGTCACACTTCGCTAGCGCTCCCATCCTACATCGCCCCGATGTAGATAAACCATTTATCTTGGAGGTGGATGCCTCATCCGTTGGTGCTGGAGCAGTCCTTTTCCAAAAGGATGCTCAAGGTCGGAAGCATCCTTGCTTCTTCTTCTCCAAGACCTTCACACCAGCGGAGAGGAATTATTCCATCGGGGACAGGGAGTTGCTAGCCATGAAGTTGGCTTTTTCAGAGTGGAGACACCTCTTGGAGGGAGCTCGCTTTCCCTTCCAAGTCTTCACTGACCACAAGAACTTGGTGTATATACAGACGGCCCAGCGGCTGAATTCTCGCCAGGCTAGATGGTTCCTGTTCTTCTCCCGGTTCCATTTTACTCTCCATTTTCTCGCCGAGGAGAAGAACGTTCATGCCGATGCTCTCTCCCGCTCCGTAGTGTCATCTGAGGAGGAGGAGGAGGAGCCTCGGCTTATTGTCCCTTCTGAGAGCCTGAGAACTGTAGCTCCGGTTTCGCTAGAGTCTGTGCCCCCAGGCAAGACTTTCGTGCCAGCTAACTTGCGACCGGAGGTTCTCTCTTGGGCTCACTCCTCCAGAGTGGGTGGGCATTTTGGGACCAAGAGGACATCTGAGCTTTTGGCGAGAACATACTGGTGGCCGCATATGGCCCGAGATGTCAGGGACTATATTCAGAAATGTGTTTCTTGCGCCCAGAATCGGTCTCCTCGGCAACGGCCTGCTGGGTTGCTTTACCCTCTACCGGTGGCAGACAGGCCCTGGGAGATGGTCGGGATGGACTTTGTGGTGGGCTTACCCAAGTCGCGTGGCTGCTCTGTTATTTGGGTTGTCACCGACCATTTCTCCAAGATGGTGCATTTGGTGCTGCTCCCTCGGTTACCTTCTGCACGGGCCTTGGCGGTGTTGTTCATTAAGCACATGGTATGCCTGACAAGATTGTCAGTGATCGGGGTCCCCAGTTCGCGTCTCGGTTTTGGAGAGAGCTCTGCCGTTTACTCAGCATAGAGTTGAACCTCTCCTCTGCATATCATCCCGAGATGAATGGGTTGGTGGAGAGAACCAACCAGACTCTGGTGACATGTTTGCGACATTTCGTCTCTGCTAGGCAGGATGACTGGGCATCTTTGCTACCTTGGGCGGAATTTGCCTTGAACAACGCCGTAGCTGATTCCACTGGTCAGACTCCTTTTCTCCTTAATTACGGCCAGCATCCGCGTGTCCCTGTGCCCATGCCCGTGTCATCCACCGATTCTAGGGTGGCAGACTGGGCGGTGGAGGCACGTGACATCTGGGACCGCACACAGGATGCCATCCGGGCCTCCAAGGAGAGAATGAGGGTTTCGGCTGATACACACCGGCGCCCTGCTCCGGTCTTTGCTCCTGGCGACTTAGTGTGGCTCTCCGCCCGCAACATCAGGCTGCGAGTTGAGTCCACTAAGTTTGCTCCTCGCTACATTGGCCCGTTTAAGGTTCTGGAACAGGTCAACCCTGTGGTCTACCGTTTGGCTATTCCTCCACGCCTTGGTATCACCGATACTTTTCACGTTTCCCTCTTAAAGCCCGTTCGTTTGTCCAGGTTTTCTGAGTCATCTGCTGGGACATCGGGTTCATCCACGGATGAGTTTGAGGTGAATGCTATTGTGGGGTGCAAGGTGGTACGTGGCAAGAAATTTTATCTGGTGGACTGGAAGGGTCACGGCCCAGAGGATAGAACCTGGGAGCCTGTGGAGCACATTCGGGCTCCGCTGCTTATTGCGGCTTTTGAGCGTAGTGAGGCTCAAGGGGGGGGGGCCCTAGGAGTGGGGGTAATGTTAGGAGTCGAGTTTCCTCTGCTGCACAGGGGGAATCTCGATCCGTGTCTGCTGCGGTCTCCCATCCAGCATCGGCCGCAGTGGGGTCTGCTCAGCGGAGACATCGCTCCCAGCGTCTCGCTGAGGCTGATTCTGTGCATAGGGTCACTACTGCCTTTTCTGGCTTTCCTATGGTACCCTGCACTGATCTGCGGCGAGCAGGCCTCTCTGGGACTAAGTCCTTATTTACACACACTGAGCATGCCCAGGGCAGGGTCTCCCATTGGAGGTCGAGGGCCACATGTTCGGTCACATGCTCAGGTACTGCAGCACTTTCCATTGGTCCTTCTGGAAGGTCCTGAAAGGGCAAAAACTTCAGTAGCAGCTTCCTGTGCTGCAACTATATAAACTGCGCATGACCGCACGGCCATGCGCTAGTATCGTCTTATGCTATATGCTTTGCGCCAATGTGGTCATGTGTTTGAATGTGTTCAGGGACCCGGCTGAAATAAGCCCCTAGAATGCTGGCACCTCCGGCGAGGAGATTGTGTTTAAGTGTGTTCAGGGACCCAGCTGAAATAAGCCCCTAGAATGCTGGCATCTCCGGCGAGGAGTTTTGTATGCATGCATGACCACTCACTGCTCACATCTGGGTAGTTGGCCTGTGCCTCTGTGAAAGTCTAACAGGGCACAGAGCTTTCCTCTCGCGGTTACTCTGTGAAGCTAACAGAGTTGGTATATACCGCCATATAGAGACGCCATTATTTAGCAGCAGGTGCTTTCCTGCACGGTGGATCCCGGGTTGCGAACGCACCAATTCCATTTAATAAATTATATATTTGGTGCGTTCCGCCAACCCTAACACACATAGAATACATATAAATATATAGATGTCAGTGACATACACATATATATGTGCATATATTACATAGATAGAAGAAAAGTCGGCAATTCATGTACCGCATACAGTAAAATCACAGTGACAATTTAGAATAGATAGAATAGATATATACACATAGAATACATAGATATATCGATGTCAGTGACACATACATATATATGTACAGTACAGACCAAAACTTTAGACACACCTCATTTAAAGTTTTTTCTGTTTTTTCATGACTATGAAAATTGTACATTCACACTGAAGGCATCAAAAGTATGAATTAACACATGTTCAATTATATACTTAACAAAAAAAGTGTGAAACAACTGAAATTATGTCTTATATTCTAGGTTCTTCAAAGTAGCCACCTTTTGCTTTGATAACTGCTTTGCACACTCTTAGCATTTTCTTGATGAGCTTCAAGAGGTAGTCACCGGGAATGGTCTGCCAACAATCTTGAAGGAGTTCCCAGAGATGCCTAGCACTTGTTGGCCCTTTTACCTTCACTCTGTGGTCCAGCTCACCCCAAACCAGGAGGCCAGGTCATCTGGTGTAGCACCCATCACTCTCCTTCTTGGTCAAATAGCCCTTACATAGCCTGGAGGTGTGTTTGGGGTCATTGTCCTGTTGAAAAATAAATGATGGTCCAACTAAACGCAAACCGGATGGAATAGCATTCCGCTGCAAGATGCTGTGGTAGCCATGATGGTTCAGTATGCCTTCAATTTTGAATAAATCCCCAACAGTGTCACCAGCAAAGCATCCCCACACCATCACACCTCCTCCTCCACGCTTCACGGTGTAGAGTCCATCCGTTCACCTTTTCTGCGTCGCACAAAGACATGGTGGCTGGAACCAAAGATCTCAAATTTGGACTTATCAGACCAAAGCACAGATTTCCACTGGTCTAATGTCCATTCCTTGCATTCTTTAGCCCAAACAAGTCTCTTCTGCTTGTTACCTGTCCTTAGCAGTGGTTTCCTAGCAGCTATTTTAGCATGAAGGCCTGCTGCACAAAGTCTCCTCTTAACAGTTGTTGTAGAGATGTGTCTGCTGCTAGAACTCTGTGTGGCATTGACCTGGTCTCTAATCTGAGATGCTTTTAACCTGCGATTTCTGAGGCTGGTGGCTTGGATAAACATCCTCAGAAGCAGAGGTGACTCTTGGTCTTCCTTTCCTGAGGTGGTCCTCATGTGAGCCAGTTTCTTTGTAGCGCTTGATGGTTTTTGCCACTGCACTTGGGGACACTTTCAAAGTTGTCCCAATTTTTCGGACTGACTGACCTTCATTTCTTTAAGTAATGTTGACCACTCATTTTTCTTTACTTAGCTGCTTTTTTCTTGCCATAATACAAATTCTAATAGTCTATTCAGTCTGACTATCAGCTGTGTATCCACCAGACTTCTGCACAACACAACTGATGGTCCCAACCCCATTTATAAGGCAAGAAATCCCACTTATTAAACCTGACAGGGCACACCTGTGAATTGAAAACCATTCCCAATCAATCAAGAGAATGCCAAGAGTGTGCAAAGCAGTCATCAAAGCAAAAGGTGGCTACTTTGAAGAACCTAGAATATCAGTTGTTTCACACTTTTTGTATATAATTCCACATGTGTGAATATATAGTTTTGATGCCTTCAGTGTGAATGTACAATTATCATAGTCATGAAAATACAGAAAAATCTTTAAATGAGAAGGTGTGTCCAAACTTTTGGTCTGTACTGTATATGATTTGTAAGACGGACACTGTGTTAGGGTTTGGCGGAACGCACCAAATATATACAGTATTTATAGAGAAATAGGTGCGTTTGGAACCCGGGGTCCACCGTGCAGGAGTAAAACCCGCTGCTATTAACTGATGGTACTATATGGCGGTATAAGTGAACTCTGTTACTTCACAGAATCACTTAAGACAAGAGAACGCTGTGCCCTCTTAACCACACAGAGTAACACAGCTACCAAATAGAGCGAACAGTGGTCATGCAGTCAGAATAGCACACACAAAACTCCTCACTGGAGGTGCCGGTATTCTAGGGGCTTATTTCAGCCGGGCCCTGAATCCACTCACACAAAACTCCTCACCGGAAGTGCCGGTATTCTAGGGGCTTATTTCAGCCGAACCATAAAACCACATACATATGACCACACCGGTGTAGAACACATAACTTAGTTGATACTAGCGCATGGCCATGTGGCCATGCGAACCTTTTATAGCTGCAGCAACTTCAGGACCTTCCTAGAGGACCAATGGGAGCTGCTACAGTACTGAGCCACTTCAGGATCTTCCTAGAGGACCAATGGGAGCTGCTGTAGTACCTGAGCATGTGACCCCCGACCTCCAATGAGAGGACTTACCCTGGGCATGCTCAGAAGGGGAAAAGCAGGACATTCCCAGTGACATCTGCTCGCCGCAGACCAGTACTGGCTACAATGGCTGAGCCTGGAAAGGCAGCAGTAATCATCCGCACCGTATCAGGCTGAGCCAGATGCTGGGACCGACGTCTCAGCTGAGCAGGTTCCACTGTGGTTGGAGAAGAATGGGAGACCGCAGCGGAGGTGGTTCGAGATTCCCCCTGTGCAGAGGTGGGAACTCGACCCCTAACACACTGGCATTATAAGACAGACCCCCATTTAACATAAAAAGATATTATTTTTTCTTTTTCTTCATCAAATTTGGGGGTGCCTCTTATAATTAGGTGCGTCTTATAGAGCGAAAAATACAATATCTATTCTATTCTAATGCGTGATTTTACTGTATGCGGCACTTGAATTGCCTGCCTTTACATGGCTATCATGTGTAAAAATCGGACAGCAGGTTCCGAGTGCTGTGTGATTTTTTTCTCGTACCCATTGACTTCTAATGTGGGATGGGTTCTGATTTCCGATTACAATCTTAGCATGCTGCAACTTTTTTCCAGTTTGATTGTGATCCGATTCGAGTTGGAAAAGAAAAGCAGATGAACACACAATGATAGAATAACATTGGTCCAAATATAATCTGAAATGAAATCATTTTAATTGGATTGCATTCGTCTGATTTTATCACAAGTGGGAATGAGCAATAAATCGGATGCTAGATGTGAAAAATTGAATTGTACTGTTATGACACTAGCATGACACTTGCATTACACTAGTGTGACTCTCGGCAGGGAGACTCGGACCAATTTTTCATACGTATAGTGTGACTCCAGCCTTAGAAGATACGTCATCCTGCTGTGGCTGACAGAAGTGTCATATATTCAGCCCAGAGAATTCTTCACTTTCTTCCTACTAATAGACTTGTAGGAGGCAAATGAGCCCAATTGTGATCAGTTTTTAATAGTATTAGGGTATGTGTCTACATTCAGGATTGCATCAGCATTTGACGCAGGTAAAATCTGCACCAAATCTGCACCTAAGGTCATTGGCAGATCACATGTGCTTTTCATGCGGATTTGTGTGTGTTTTTTGTAAGCGCAATAAAGATATAACAAAAAAAAAGGGTGATGTCATTTCTTGTCCAACCTCTTTATTTACCTACTCCATTGAAGAATAAGGCCATGTTCACACAGTGCGTTTTTTTACTGCGGAACCGCAGCGGTTTTGCCGCTGCGGTTCCGCAGCTGTTTTCCATGCAGGGTACATAACAATGTAACCCTATGGAAAACAGTCACTGCTGTGCACATGATCCGGAATTTCGTTTAAAAAGCCGCGCAGAATAGCTGCGGCAAAAAAGAAGGAGCATGTCACTTCTTTTTCCTGAACCGCAGCGGTTCTGCACCCATAGACCTCCATTGTGAGGTCAAAACCGCAGTAAAACCCGCAGATCAAAAATATATCTGCGGGTTTTACTGCGATTTGATGTGCAGAACCGCTGCAGCAGGAAGTGCGGGGAAGCGGGCGGAAGTGCGTGGGCGGAGTGTGGCTGCCCCCCCGTGATCCGATCCCGCCCCCGTGCTCCGATGCCCCCCCCAGTGCTCCGATGCCCCCCGTGCCCTAATCTCCCCCCCTTATACTTACCCGGCGTCCCGGTGTCCGTCCGGCCGTCTTCTCCCTGGGCGCCGCCATCTTGCAAAATGGCGGGCGCATGCGCAGTGCGCCCGCCGAATCTGCCGGCCGGCAGATTCGCTCCAAAGTGCATTTTGATCACTGAGATATAACCTATCTCAGTGATCAAAATAAAAAAATAGTAAATGACACCCCCCCACTTTGTCACCCCCATTGGTAGGGACAAATAAAAAATTAAGAATTTTTTTTTTTTTTGTTTCACTAAGGTTAGAATAGGGTTAGGGGTAGGGTTAGGGTTAGGGTTAGGGTTAGGGGTAGGGTTAGGGGTAGGGTTAGGGGTAGGGTTAGGGGTAGGGTTAGGGTTAGAAAACTGCATAAAAAAAAGGATCAAAAAACGCATCAAAAAAGGACAAAAAAGGACCAAAAAAAGGACCTGCGTTTTCTGCCAAGAGCTGCAGTTTTTTTAAAAAAACAGTCCTGAAAAAAAAAGGATGGAAATCCTGAACGTGTGAACATACCCTAAAGGTACCTTCACACTGACCAACTTCACAACGATATCGCTAGCGATCCGTGACGTTGCAGCGTCCTGGATAGCGATATCGTTGTGTTTGACACGCAGCAGCGATCTGGATCCTGCTGTGACATCGTTGGTCGGAGCAGAAAGTCCAGAACTTTATTTTGTCGCTGGATCTCCCGCAGACATCGCTGAATCGGCGTGTGTGACGCCGATTCAGCGATGTCTTCACTGGTAACCAGGGTAAACATCGGGTTACTAAGCACAGGGCTGCGCTTAGTAACCCGATGTTTACCCTGGTTACCAGTGTAAATGTAAAAAAAAAAAAACACTTCATACTTACATTCTGGTGTCTGTCACGTCCCTCGGTGTTCTGCTTCCCTGCACTGTCAGCGCCGGCTAGCCGTAAAGCAGATTACAGCGGTGACGTCACCGCTGTGCTTTACGGCCAGTCGGCGCTCACAGTCAGTGCAGGAAAGCACAGCGCCGGGTGACAGACACCGGAATGTAAGTATGTAGTGTTTGTTTTTTTTACATTAGCACTGGTAACAAGGGTAAACATCGGGTTACTAAGCGCGGCCCTGCACTTAGTAACCCGATGTTTACCCTGGTTACCCGGGGACTTCGCATAGTTGGTCGCTGGAGAGCGGTCTGTGTGACAGCTCTCCAGCGACCACACAGCGACGCTGCAGCGATCGGGATCGTTGTCTAGATCGCTACAGCGTCGCTAAATGTGACGGTACCTTAATGTTTACACACACAGACAGATAGATGATAGATAGATGATAGATATCGGATAGATAGTAGATAATAGATAGATAAAAGATACAGTAGATCTATCATATCTATCTATCATATTTATCTATCTGTCGTATCTATCTATCTATCATATCTAATAGCTAGATAGATATATCGATAGATAGATAATAGATCGATAAATAGATAGATGATATATAATAGATAGATACGATAGATAGATAGATAATACCAAGCCCGATGTTTAGTATATCTATAGATATATGTATCTATAAATATATCTATAGATAGATTATCCATCTATCTATATAATCATCTAAGGGGTACTTCCGTCTGTTTGTCTGTCTGTCTTTCTGTCTGTAATGGAAATCCCGAGTCGCTGATTGGTCGCAGCTGGCAGGCCGCGGGCAATCAGTGACAGGCTTAGTCCGGCCGCGAATGGCCCCTCCCTACTCCCTGGCTATGCAACATCAATAGTAAAAAGATATAATGTTAAAAGTATAAAAAAAATAAAAAATCATGCTTTTCTGATCTTCCGTCGCCTCGGCAGCTTTCCCGCTCCTCCCGATGCTCTCGGCAGCTTCCGTTCCCAGAAATGCATTTCGTAAATTACCCAGATGACTTAGCGGTCTCTGGCTAAGACCACTAAGTCATCTGGGTAATTTTGCAATGCATCTCTGGGAACGGAAGATGCTGGCCGCATCGCGAGGAGCGAGACAGCTTCGGTGGACGACGGAAGGTGAGTATATAACTATTTTTTATTTTAATTATTTTTTTCACAGGGATATGGTGCCACCACTGCTGTATATTACGTGGGCTGTGTTATATACTATGTGGGCTGTGTTATATACTGCGTGGGCTGTGCTATATACTACGTGGCCTGTGTTATATACTACGTGGGCTGTGTTATATAGTACGTGGCTGCTATATACTACGTGGCTGCTATATATTATGTGGCTGCTATATACTACGTGGCTGTGCTATCTACTGCGTGGGCTGTGCTATATACTATGCGGCTGTGTTATATACTACATGGGCTGTGTTATAAACTACGTAGGCTGTGTTATATACTACGTGGCTGCTATATATTACGTGGCTGCTGTATTCTACTCGGCTGTGCTATCTACTGCGTGGGCTGTGCTATATACTACGTGGCTGTGTTATATACTACGTGGGCTGTGTTATATACTACGTGGCTGATATATATTACGTGGCTGCTATATATTACGTGGCTGCTATATACTATGTGGCAGTGCTATCTATGCGTGGGCTGTGCTGTATAATACGTGGCTGTGTTATATACTACATGGGCTGTGTTATATACTATGTGGCTGTGCTATATACTACGTGTCCGGTCGCGACCAATCAGCGACATTGGCGCGTAATTTAACCCTCACTCACAGCGCGATGTACATACATACATATTCTAGAATACCCAATACGTTAGAATCAGGCCACCATCTAGTAGATATGTAATAGCAAGGCTGATGTTTATGAATGAACGTTTAATTTAAAAATAAAATGGGAAAAAAAATGGCGTTGGCTCCCGTGCAATTTTCTGCGCCAGAGGGGGAAAGCCGATGGCTGGGGGCCAATATTTAGCCTGGGAAGGGGGTAATACCCATGGCCCCTCTCTAGGCTATGAGTATCAGCCCACAGCTGTCTGCGTAGCCTTTACTGGCTATTAAATTAAGGGGTCCCCCCAAAAAATGAAGTGGGCTCCTGCTATATTTTATAGCCAGAAAAGCTACACAGACAGCTGCGGGCTGATATTCATAGCCTAGAGAGGGGCCATGCTTATTGGCCCCCCTGGCTACAAATACCAGCTCCCAGCTGCCCCAGAAATGGCACATCCGTAAGATGTGCCAATCCGGCACTTAGCCATTCTCTTCCCACTCACCTGTAGTGGTGGGGTATGGGGTAATAAGGGGTCAATATCACCTTGCTATTGTAAGGTGACATTAAGTCTGGTTAATAATGGAGAGGCGTCAATAAGATGCAAATCCATTATTAATCCTAGAGCAGTGAAAGGGTTAAAAAAATATGAAGACAGCCAGATAAAAAGGATTTTAATATTCTTAATTTTACCATACTTACCATACTCAATCGCCTGCATAAAAAATTAAATAATAAACCAACCATATACTACCTGTCCACCATAGTCCAATTAATAACGAATGTCCCACGATGATCTCCCTTATAGAACAGTGACATCGGGTGATGTCACTGCTCTATAGGCCCTCCAGTTACTCACTGACAGGAGAGAATGGCTCCTGCTGTGTATCACTGAGGTTACCTTAGTTCAGGGTCTCACTTTATGGCAAAAGCTGCTTGGGAATTTTCCCACACAGCAGTGCCACAAGTGAGACTAGGGACTATTTCTCACATGGGCATAGGAATACATTGCTGAAGGATACCTTCTCTCATTGTATTCCTGGAGCCCCTGGAGAGCAATCGCATCAGCTGATGTGGCTGCCCTCCACGGGAGATCATTGTGGGACACTTGTTTTAATTGGATATCTGTGGACTCAGGGAGTATAGTGTTTGTTTATTATTTTAATATTTTTTTACAGGTGACAATGGCTTCGGGGATCAAGGTAACAAGGTGATGGTATGTACTCTATGTTATATGTACTGTATGTCTATATGTATCTAGTGTATGTATGTGTTGTATGGTGTATGTTGTATGGTGCATGTCGCATGTTGCATGTCGCATGTTGCATGTCGTATGTCATCATGGTGCATGGTGCATGTTGTATGTCGCACGTTGCATGTCTCATGGTACATATTGTGTGTCGCATGTTGCATGTCGCATGGTACTTGTATGTCGCATGTTGCATGGCGCATGTTGTATGTCGCATGGTAGAGAGAAGGAGATCCAGCTCAACGAAATAGTGAAAAATCCATAGTTTATTTCACTTAAAATATAGTGAAAGGACAAAACATCAGCATACAATGTTTTGTCCTTTCACTATATTTTAAGTGAAATAAACTATGGATTTTTCACTATTTCGTTGAGCTGGATCTCCTTCTCTTTCCTGTTCGTCTACGCCCTGACACAGCGGTTCCGTGCTCCGAGCTCTTGGGAATGTCGGTATGGTGAGCTGGATTTTGTTTTTTCATGTCGCATGGTGCATGTTGTATGTCGCATGGTACATGCTGTATGTCGCATGTCACATGTCACATGGTGCATGCCGCATGGTGCATGGTGCATGGTGCATGTTGTATGTTGCATGTCGCGTGGTGCATGTTGCATGGTGCATGTTGTATGTTGCATGGTGCATGTCGCATATGTTGCATGTCGCATTGTGCATGTTGTATGTCGCATGGTGCATGTTGTATGTTGCATGTTGCATGTTGTATGTAGCATGATGCATGTCGCATGGTGCATGTTGTATGCCGCATGTTGCATGTAGTATGTCTCATGTTGCATGGTGCATGTTGTATGTCGCATGTTGCATGTTGTATGTAGCATGGTGCATGTCGCATGGTGCATGTTGTATGCCGCATGTTGCAAGTAGTATGTCTCATGAAGAAGGGATATAGTTAGGGAGGGAAGATTAACCCCGAAACTGCTTGTGCTGTAGCGATTTTCACTGTCTAACACCACCTTTTCTTTGCAGGGACAGTGGAGTTTATTTTTGGGCATCAGCTCTGTAGCTTATTAGGCTGCCCTATAAGGCTCCCTGATAGCTGCATTGCTGTTTGTATGCCGCTGTGCAAACCAACTGCTTTTTTAAAAACAAAAATCCTGTTGCTCCTTTCTGCACAGTTCTCTTGTTTCTTTGTCCACACTTTTGTGTGCAGCAGTCTTTTTTATTGCTGCCATACTTGTCCTGAGATCACTGTAGGGAGATTGAAATTGTACTACAGCCCTATATATATATATATATATATATATATATATATATATATATATCTTCCAGCCACGTTCTGCCATTTACATTGTGTAGTGTAATACACTGGGCCTGAGTTTTGTTGCAGTCTCCCCCCAAAAAAAGGGAGATTTAAATTGGCACTAAGTGGATCTATGTCACAGTTCTGTTAGTTTGTCGTACATCTTCCAGCCACGTTCTGCCACTTACATTGTGTAGTGTAGAACACTGGTCCTGAGTTTTGTTGCAGTCTCCCCCAAATAAAAGGGAGATTTAAATTGGCACTAAGTGAATCTACGTCACAGTTCTGTTAGTTTGTTGTATATCTTCCAGCCACGTTCTGTCACTTACATTGTGTTGTGTAATACACTGGGCCTGAGGTTTGTTGCAGTCTCCCCCAAATAAAAAAGAGCTTTAAATTGGCACTAAGTGGATCGACGTCACAGTTCTGTTAGTTTGTCGTATATCTTCCAGCCACGTTCTGCCACTTACATTGTGTGGTGTAATACACTGGGCCTGAGTTTTGTTGCAGTCTCACCCAAATAAAAGGGAGATTTAAATTGGCACTAAGTGGATCTACGTCACAGTTCTGTTAGCTTGTCGTACATCTTACAGCCACGTTCTGCCACTTATATTGTGTAGTGTAATACACTGGTCTGAGTTTTGTTGCAGTCATCCCCCCAAATAAAAGGGAGATTTAAATTGGCACTAAGTGGATCTACGTCACAGTTCTGTTAACTTGTCGTACATCTTACAGCCACATTCTGCCACTTACATTGTGTAGTCTAATACACTGGGTCTGAGTTTTGTTGCCGTCTCCCCCAAATAAAAGGGAGATTTAAATTGGAACTAAGTGGATGTACGTCACAGTTCTGTTAGTTTGTCCTACATCTTCCAGCCACGTTCTGCCACTTACATTGTGTAATGTAATACACTGGGTCTGAGTTTTGTTGCAGTCTCCCCCCAAAAATGAGTAAGTCTGGTGGAAGAGGCCGTGGGCGGTCGCTGCCAGCTGGTACTGATGGTGGTGTTGGTGGTGGTGGAGCATCTGGTGGTAGTGGGAAAAGCAAAATAGCACCAAAGGCTCGAGGTGTTGAGCCAGCGTCATCGTCTGGCTACACAAGGCCTTGAAGGCTCCCTTATCTGGGAGTAGGAAAACAGGTTTTAAAGCTGGAGCAGCAGGAAAAAGTTTTGGCTTTCCTTGCTGACTCAGCCTCTAGCTCTTTCGCCTCCTCTTCAGAAGGTTCGAAATCTAAAAGCAGCGAGTCATCAGTGGATGCTCCTGGTCAGGAACAAGTCGCTTCCTTGTGTCCTTCACCCAAACCAAAAGTAAAGGATGCGGAAGGCGAAACTACAGTTTACTCCATGGAGCTCTTTACACATACCTTGCCTGGGTTAGAGAGGGAAATTGTTAAAAGCCCATTACAAGATGAATCGGACATGGAGTGCACAGATGCACAGCCACAGCTAGATTATTATGCTGTTCCATTCACTCAGATCACTACATTGCCCTCGCAGTGCACTGAGCTAGAATCTGACCCTGATGAGACTATAGTGCTCCGTCACGAACGCTATAGCACTTTACACGATGACACAGAGGAAGGTGCACATGAGATTGAAGAGGAGGTGATAGATGACCCAGTTGTTGACCCAGATTGGCTGCCATCGCAACAGCTTTCATCTCGCAGGCACGTATCTGGCCAAAAATGTTTGTAAAATCCAAAAACAGTTTTAGGACACCGTGGCCATCCGGTGAAAGTAGCACAGCGTGCAGTACCTGAAAAGGTAATCCATAGTAGGAAGAGTACAGTGTGGGCATTTTTTAACCAAGATCCGAATGATCAGTGCAAAGTTATCTGTAAGAAGTGCTCAAAGACCTTTAGCAGAGGGAAGAATCTCCAAAGTTTAAATACAACGTGCATGCGTCGACATTTAACCAGCATGCACTTGCAAGCCTGGATTAACCACCAAACGTCCAGTACCGTTGCAGCTCCTGCTCAGAATGAAAGTAGTCAGTAGCGCTACATTGCTTCCCTCACAGTAAGCCCACCGGTTAGGACACCACCAGCAGCAAATGTGGAGGTATCATCGCAAGGCCAAAGCAGTCAGAGAATCACAAGGTTCTTGGTAGGAAAGACTGTAGGTAGGCCAATATCAGGAATACCATCACCAGCCCTCTCTCAATCTGCCATGTACACCACCATCCCCGCTAGTTGCACCATATGCAGCTCCCCAGTCCAGCTAACCCTACAAGACACTCTCGTTAGGAAAATAAAGTACTTATCCTGTCATTCGCATACACAGGGTTTGAACGCCCACATTGCTAGACTAATCTAGTTAGAGATGATGCCCTACCAGTTAGTTGAAAGCGAAGCTTTCAAAGCCCTGATGGCCTACGCAATACCACGCTATGACCTAGCCAGTTGACACTTCTTTCCGAGAAAAGCCATCCCAGCCCTCCACCAGCATGTCAAAGACTGCATTGTCCATGCATTGAGGCAATCAGTCAGTAGAGAGGTGCACCTCACAACAGATGCATGGACCAGTAGGCATGGCCAGGGACGTTATGTGTCCATCACGGCACACTGGGTTAATGTGATGGATGCAGGGTCCACAGGGGACAGCCATAGTGGGACAGTTCTGCCTCGGAAACAGTTGGCTGTAGGCATTCGCCACCCCTCCTCCTCCTCCTCCAGAAGTGAAAGCTCGTCCACAGAGCGCAGTCGCACGAACACTCCTTCCGCAGCTGCCAGTGTTCCACCCAAGGTGTCCCTTTATGGAGCAACTAGTGGTAAGCGTCAGCAGGCTGTGCTACAAATGAAGTGTTTGGGCGACAACAGACACACCGCGGAAGTACTGGCCGAGTACTTGCAGCAAGAAACTCAGTCATGGCTGGGCAGTGTACATCTTGAGGCAGGCAAGGTAGTCAGTGATAACGGAAGGAATTTTATGGCTGCCATAGCCCTTTCAGAAATGAAACACATTCCTTGCCTGGCTCACACCTTGAACCTGGTGGTGCAGTGCTTCCTGAAAAATTATCCAGAGTTACCAGCCCTGCTCCTGAAGGTGCGAAGACTTCGCTCGCACATCTGCCGGTCGCCCGTACACTCCAGCTGTATGCAGAACCATCAGCGATCGCTGAATCTTCCCCAGCACCGCCTAATAATCGACGTTGCAACAAGGTGGAACTCCACACTGCACATGCTTCAGAGGCTGTGCGAACAGAGGCGTGCTGTAATTTATTTGTGGGAGGATACACATACATGGGCAGGCAGTTGGATGGCAGACATAGAGTTGTCTGGTGTGCAGTGGTCGAAGCGCCAAGACTTCTGTCAAGTCCTTCAGTATTTTGAGGAATGCACACGGCTGGTAAGTGCAGACGCCGCCATCATAAGCATGAGCATCCCACTAATGCGTCTACTGATGCAAAGTTTGATGCACATCAAGGAGCAGGCGTCTGCAGCCGAGGAGGAGGGAAGCTTTGATGACAGTCAGCCATTGTCTGGTCAGGGAACTCTCCTGGACGAGGTGGCGGACGAAGAGGAGGAGAATGATGTGGATGAATATTTATAGAAGGAGGATGCTTCTCAGGGGGCAATAGAAACTGGTGGCATTGCAAGGTCAGGTACAGGGTTTTTGTGGGCCACAAGTGAAGTTGATTTGCAAGAAAGTGGTCCTCATCCCAGCACAAGCAGTGAATTGACACCAGGAACATTGGCCCACATGGCAAAGTATGCATTGCGTATCCTAGAAAGGGACCCCCGCATTATCAAAATGATGACCGATGACGATTACTGGTTGGCCTGCCTCCTGGATCCACGACACAAAGGAAAATTACAAAATATCATGCCACATAAGAACCTGGAGCAAATATTGGCAACTCTTGTAGACCGTTTGGTTCAGACATTCCCAGCACACAGAGGCAGTGATGGTTCTCACCTGAGCTGTAGGGGGCAACATGGCATAGGTGTTAGAGGTGCACAAATCTGAAGTGGCATTGGACAGAGGGGTTTTATGACCAGGTTGTGGAGTGATTTCGCAATGACCGCAGACACGACAGGTACTGCTGCATAAATTCAAAGTGACAGGAGACAGCATTTGTCCAGTATGGTTACCAACTATTTCTCCTCCCTTAGTCTAGGTTCACATTGCGCTAGTGGGTATCCGCTAACGGAATCCATTACATAGCGCCACTAATGCAATGTAACAGATCCGTTAGCGCACCAATTGACCGCAATGTATGTAACGCATCCGTAACGCATGCCATTTTTGGCATGCGTTAGCGATGTTCAGTTATTTTGTGACGGACCTCGAACGCTGTCTGCAGCATTTTTGGGTCCGTTGTTGCTAGCGCAGATCAGGCATCTGCGCTAGTGCGATCGCTAAACGCGATCCTTTTTGGACATTGCGTTAACGCAGTCCATTAGCGTATGTGCTAAACGGACTGCACTAACACAATGTGAACCTAGTCTTATCGATGTCTTCCCTCACAGGTCATTCCCCTTTGATTACTGGGCATCTAAAATAGACACCTGGCCTGAATTGGCATAATATGCTTCACAGGAGCTCGCTTGCCCAGCTGCTAGTGTTCTCTGAGAAAGAGTCTTCAGTGCTGCTGGTTCAATACTGACCGAAAAAAGGACACGTCTGGCTACCCGAAATGTTGATGATCTAACCTTCATTAAAAAGAACCAATCATGGATTTCAAATTATTTTGCCCCACCTTCCCCTGCTGACACATAGCTTGCCTTAAAAATGTCTTGCTTTTGGCCTCCTCTTACTTACTCCATTTGCAGCTGCTGAATTGTCCACCACAGGCCATTTTTCTACCTCCCTAAATGGGCTGACTCCCCCTGCAGGGCCGTGGTCACCACTTGGCGCAAGCACCCGTGCGAGTGCCGTTTGCCTGGACAGGTGGGTGTGCCCACTCTTGGGAGACGGCACTGGCACAGGGTCCCTCATAGTACAATGAAGTGTCTCTGATGGTGGTGGTGCACAACCAACGTCAGACACACCATCGTAATATGAGGGGCCCTGTGCCAGTACCGCCGCCTACGAGAGAGTGTTCCCCCCCAGCTCGAACAGTGCTCTACCACTTGCAAAACTTACCTCTCCCTGCTCCACCACTGTGTAGTCTGTGCTGTTAAATCCTTCAATGGCACTGCCAATACAAATTTGTTGAAATGATAGATGATAGTAAAAATATACAGGGGCCCTGGCCTCCATTTAGACCAGTTAATACTTTGCGCCAACTATCACTGTCTGCTACTCAGCAGAGGAGCCCACCCCTGTACCTAGCTATGCCATCAGTTTATTTATGAACATTTTTTTGGCTGACATTTAGCCCACTTTATTATTTTGGCCTACTAACTGTGTCAGCCACTTATTACAGTTGCCCTCCACTGAACAAAGCAATGCCACCTGTGTACTCCTGTTACCAATTGTGAATTGCATTTAGCCTACTTTTTTATTTTAGGCCTACTAAGTCTGTCTGAGCCACTTATTACAGTTGTCCTCTCCTGAACAAAGCAATGCCGCCTGCGTACTCCTGTTACATATTTTTAACTGCATTTAGCCTACTTTTTTATTTTAGGCCTACTCAGTCTGTCTGAGACACTTATTACAGTTGTCCTCCGCTGAACAAAGCAATGTCGCCAGTTTAGTCCTGTTAGCAATTTTGAACTGCATTTAGCCTACTTACTTTTTGGGGCCTACTAACTGTGTAAGCATCTCATAACAGTTGTCCTCCTCCGCTGAAAAAAGCTATGCCGCCTGTGTACACCTCTTTCCAATTTTAAACTGCATTTAGCCTTCTTACTTACTTGTGCCTAGTAACTGTGTGAGCCTCTCATAACAGTTGTCCTCCTCTGCTGAAAAGAGCTATGCTGACTGTGTACTCCTCTTACCAGTTCTGAACTGCATTTAGCCTACTTTTTTATTTTAGGCCTACTAAGTCTGTCTGAGCCACTTATTACAGTTGTCCTCCACTGAAAAAAGCTATTCCGCCTGTGTACTCCTATTACCAATTTTGAACTGCATTTAGCCTACTTACTTACTTGGGCCTAGTAACTGTGTGAGCCTCTCATAACAGTTGTCCTCCTCTGCTGAAAAAAGCTATGCCTGTGTACTCCTCTTACCAATTCTGAACTGCATTTAGCCTACTTTTTTATTTTAGGCCTACTAAGTCTGTCCGAGCCACTTATTACAGTTGTCCTCCACTGAACAAAGCAATGCCACCCGTGTTCTCCTGTTAAAAATTTTGAACTGCATTTAGCCTACTTTTTTATTTTAGGCCTTACTTTCTTATTTGGGCCTACTAACTGTGTCTGCCGCTCATTACAGTTGTCCTCCACTGAACAAAGCAATGCCGCCAGTTTAGTCCTGTTACCAATTTTGAACTGCATTTAGCCTACTTTCTTATTTGGGCCTAGTAACTGTGTCAGCCTCTCATAACAGTTGTCCTCGGCTGAACAAAGCAATGCCGCCAGTTTAGTCCTGTTAGCAATTTTGAACTGCATTTAACCTACTTACTTTTTGGGGCCTACTAATTGTGTCAGCCTCTCATTACAGTTGTCCTATGCTGAACAAAGCAATGCCGCCGGTTTAGTCCTGTTACCAATTTTGAACTGGATTTAGCCTACTTTCTTATTTGCGCCTATATCTGTGTTTTCTCCTCATCCTGCCCATTGGCCAGCCACTGCTAGATGAATGTGCTGGCACATTGACCTAGCCCACTACATTCTCCTTGCACTCTACACAGCCAGAATCTTACCCTGCTGAAAGTCAGGTTCCCCTTCCCGCATACTATACCACCTTACACGCGGACAAAGAGGAAGGTGCAGATGAAAGTGCAGGTTCCTTCATCAGGTGGGGGGGGCCTACTCATTGGCACTGGCACAGGGGCCCTCATAGTATGCAAAAGTGTCTCTGCAGTGGGAGACGCCGCCTGCCGTCAAACACACCGCCGTACTATGAGGGGCACTCTGCCAGTGCCAACTAGTGAGCCCCCCCTGCTTGCTCAGGATCGCAGCACATGCATGGTTGAAATACTTACCTCTCCCTGCTCCACCGCCGTGACGTATTCCACGTTTCCTGGGTCCACGAAAATCTTGAGCCAGCCCTACCCTCCCACAACTTTAGCCAAATGAGCCCCTGTTTTCAATGCCTAACTATTATTATAAAGTAAATTAAGATTGACAAGCTTAAGAAATACGAATTGATGTTTTTGGCATTAAAATGGGCACTGTAGGTGTTTTCCTGTCCTCCACTCACTGCCGACTTTGATTCCTCATTGACTTGCATTGGGTTTCGTGTTTCGGCCGACCCCCGACTTTTCTCAATAATCTGCCAATTTCACCCGACCCGACTTTTGAGAAAGTCGGGTTTCGCGAAACCCGACTCGATCCTAAAAATGTAAAAGTCGCTCAACTCTACTTATGAATATATTGTACTTGGCCCTGTAAATTTATCAAACTAGAAATCTATCAGTGTAAGAATTAGTTTATAACTGTCAACATGGGCTAAGTGAAAGAATGGGGAGTATGTGGCAATTGCTATTAATTGCAAATATTTAATTTATAAACCAAGGAATCTGACAAACATTTCTTTCTGCAATACTTTAACCTGACAGTGATGTATGAGATGTAGGAAAATATTGAAAATTAGACACATTAGGAGGTAAACTCTACAACTTTACATAACTATAAATCTCTTATAACTGCACGGTGGTTACAGACATTTTTTTCTGTGTATAGAAATACAATTTGCAACTTCGTTTTAAGCATTGAAATATCCATTAACTTCTACTCTGCAGGGAAGTGAAATATGGTATCAGCTGGAATATTACCTTACATTCACCTCTGTGAATTATAAACAGCAACATTCAATTAAACAGGGACCTGCGCCCGCTCTCTACATTATGAAATGTCGGGAGTGGATTCTATCACTTTCTTGAAGGCACAATATTATTATTATTATTTTCATTGTGTAACAAAATTAGATATTGGCTTGAGTCACATGGTTGCTCCATTCATCTAGGCAGTGGCTTTCTGAGCACATAAGGAAATTATGGTAAATACAAAAATAGATATTCAGTGGGGACGGAAAGTATTCAGACCCCTTTACATTTCTCACTCTTTGTTTCATTGCAGACAATCGGTAAATTCAAAAAATCATTTTTTTCTCATTAATGCACACTCTGCACCCCATCTTGACTGAAAAAAAACAGAAATGTTAAATTTTTTGCAAATTTATTAAACAAGAAAAACTGAAATATCACATGGACATATGTATTCATACTCTTTGCTCAGTATTGAGTAGAAGCACCTTTTGAGCTAGTACAGCCATGAGTCTTCTTGGGAATGATGCAATAAGTTTTTTACACCTGGATTTGGGGATCCTCTGCCATTCTTCCTTGCAGATCATCTCCAGTTCTGTCAGGTTGGATGGTGAACATTAGTGGACAGCCATTTTCAGGTCTCTCCAGAGATGCTTAGTTGAATTTAGGTCAGGGATCTGGCTGGGCCAGTCAAGAATAGTCACAAGAATAGTCAGTTGTTCTGAAGCCACTCCTTTGTTATTTTAGCTGTGTGCTTAGGGTCATTGCCTTGTTGGAAGGTGAACCTTCGTCCAAGTCTGAGGTCCAGAGCACTCTGAAACAGGTTTTCATGCAGGATATCTCTGTAATTTGCCGCATTCATGTTTCCTTCAATGACAACCAGTCGTCCTGTCCCTGCAGCTGAAAAACACCCCCATAGCAAGATGCTGCCACCACCATGTTTTACTGTTAGGAAAGTATTGGGCAGATGATGAGCAGTGCCTGGTTTTCTCCACATATACCACTTAGAATTATCACCAACAAGGTCTATCTTCGTCTCATCAGATCAGAGAATCTTATTTCTCATAGTCTGGGAGTCCTTCATGTGTTTTTTAACAAACTATAATGGCTTTCATATGTCTTGCACTGAGGAGAGGCTCCTGTTGGGCCACTCTGCCATAAAGGCCCGACTGTTGGAGGGCTGCAGTGATAGTTGACTTTGTGGAACTTTCTCCCATCTCCCATCTGCATGTCTGGAGCTCAGCCACAGTGATCTTGGGGTTCTTTTTTTACCTCTCTCACCAAGGCACTTCTACCACCATAGCTCAGTTTAGCTAGATGGCCAGGTCTAGGAAGACTTGAAGTGGTCTTCCATTTAAGGATTACAATGGTCACTGTGCTCTTAGGAACCTTGAGTACTGCAGAAATTCTTTTGTAACCTTGGCCAGATCTGTGCCTTGCCACAATTATGTCTCTGAGCTCCTTGGCCAGTTCCTTTGACTTCATGTTTCTCATTTGGTATGACATTCACTGTGAAGTCTTATATAGACAGGTGTGTGCCGTTCCAAATCAAGTCCTATCAGTTTCATTAAACAAAGCTGGACTCCAATGAAGGAATAGAACCATCTCAAGGAGGATCACAAGGAAATGGACAGCATGTGACTTAAAGATGAGTGTCTGAGCAAAAGGTCTGAATACTAAGGGTCTGAATACTTATGACCATGTGATATTTCAGTTTTTCTTTTTTATTAAGTTTGCAAAAAATTCTACATTTCAGTTATTTTCAGTCAAGATGGGGTGCAGAGTGTACATTAATGTGAAGAAAATGAACTTTTGATTTTACCAAATGGCTGCAATGAAACAATGAGTGAAAAATTTTAAGGGGTCTGAATACGTTCCGTATCCACTGTAAAGTTGGAATATTATTTGAAATATCACAACATGCCTACACTGCAATGGCAACTGGATGTCTTTGCCTGGCATGAAGATGCTCAGAGATTCAGCACTCGCGGTGGTGTTAAGAAGATGCAGCGACGACTGGACATTTGACAGTGAGGAACAGATGGGTCGAAGAGATGAAAGGTAAGGTGAGTGTAAGTTTTTTTTATTGTTTTAACCTTTTGACAGCAATTTTTTTTAATTGTCGTGGAAGCAAATTACAAAAAATCTGCATATTTGAGTAGAATTCACATTCGAATATATTCACACATCTCTATTCTCCTCTCTTAAGCTCTTCCAGTGCTTACTAGGCCTCATGTGATGTCATGATATCTCTTGAGACCTAGGCAGTGCTGGACATGCCCAAGTCAGAAGATGGAAGAGAACAATGGATCTGAAAGGAGGAAGCGAGTCAGTTGACGACCATGATGGAAGCTGCAGAACCATGACAAGTCAGGGTTGAGATGAGTATAATATTTTATTTATTTATTTTTTAACCCATTTCAGGAGCGAAAAAAAGTAAATCTGCCAAAATTTGATTGGCCTTGGAATGATTTGCTAATTTGTACTTATCGATCTTTGAAATATGAAATTTTTTTTGAGCATCTTTTCATTGGATTGTGTGTCTGAACTATTTTCAATAATAATTGTGAATGAAGAAAATGTATACGTAGTACAAGAGAGCACAAGACAGCTCTGACACACTGAATGGGGCTTGCTGCTATAACAGCTCTTTTTGACATACTATATATAAAACCGATATAAACTAAATTTTTCTCAATAGATCAATAGTTTTTATCATTGTGTAAACATTTAGTTTTACTGATATTTTCCCATTTTTTACTCTGAATTGTATTTGGTAGAACAACAAGATGTAGATTGTGTCTGATTTTTGCTGTGTTTAGCTTTTTGCAATATGTGTTTCTTCAAGAAAAACCATCATTGGTCTCATATTGTGAAACAATTAAGCCTGCTGCTCTAATGTTCCATAATAATAATAATAATAATAATAAAAAATTACTATTATCTGCTTCTTTCCTCTGCAGTCATCATGCACACTAGTTGTCTCACGCAGCTGATCACCAAAGGTCTGGCTTCTGGAATTAATGGTGAAATATTAGTAATAGGTTTATACAGTATACAAATATTTATAACTCAATTGAAATGTTTTATTATTTACATTGAAATTAAAAGTTCATAATTCAATATATAATAAGTCATGTTTTATGTTTTATCTACTATAGATAATCCAGTCTTCCTTTAAGATACATTTTTCCTGATATCCGATGAATATTATTATTATTATTATTTATTGTTATAGCGCCATTTATTCCATGGCGCTTTACATGTGAGGAGGGGTATACATAATAAAAACAAGTACAATAATCTTAAACAATACAAGTCATAAGTGGTACAGGAGGAGAGAGGACCCTGCCCGCGAGGGCTCACAATCTACAAGGGATGGGTGAGAATACAGTAGGTGAGGATAGAGCTGGTCATGCAGCGGTTTGGTCGATCGGTGGTTACTGCAAGTTGTAGGCTTGTCGGAAGAGGTGGGTCTTCAGGTTCTTTTTGAAGGTTTCGATGGTAGGCGAGAGTCTGATGTGTTGTGGTTGAGGGTTCCAGAGTAGGGGTGATACGCGAGAGAAATCTTGTATACGATTGTGGGAAGAGGAGATAAGAGGAGAGTAGAGAAGGAGATCTTGTGAGGATCAGAGGTTGCGTGTAGGTAAGTACCGGGAGACAAGGTCACAGATGAATGGAGGAGACAGGTTGTGGATGGCTTTGTACGTCATGTTTAGGGTTTTGTAGTGGAGTCTCTGGGCAACGGGGAGCCAGTGAAGGGATTGACAGAGGGGAGAGGCCGGGGAATAGCGGGGGACAGGTGGATTAGTCGGGCAGCAGTGTTTAGAATAGATTGGAGGGGTGCGAGAGTGTTAGAGGGGAGGCCACAGAGCAGGAGGTTGCAGTAGTCAAGGCGAGAGATGATGAGGGCATGGACTAGGATTTTTGCAGATTCTTGGTTGAGGAATGTACGGATTTGTGAAATATTTTTGAGTTGAAGTCGGCAGGAAGTGGAAAGGGCTTGGATATGTGGTTTGAAGGAGACATCAGCGTCAAGGATTACCCGAAGGCAGTGAGCTTGTGGGGTTGGGGAGAGTGGGCAGCCATGCACTGTAATGGATAGGTTCGTTGGGGGGGGTCGCGTGAGATGGGGGAAAGATGATGAATTCTGTTTTGTCCATGTTAAGTTTCAGAAATCTAGCGGAGAAGAAGGATGAAATAGTGGACAGACAATGAGGGATTCTAGTTAGTAGGGAGGTGATATCTGGTCCAGAGATGTAGATATGTGTGTCATCAGCATAGAGGTGATACTGAAAGCCATGAGATTCTATGAGCTGTCCCATGCCAAAGGTGTAAATGGAGAAGAGCAGGGGCCCAAGGACTGAACCTTGTGGGACTCCGACAGATAGGGGGCGAGGTGAGGAGGTGGTGTGTGAGTGGGAGACGCTGAATGTCCGGTCTGTTAGGTATGATGAGATCCAGAATAGGGCCAAGTCTGTGATGCCAAGGGATGAGAGGGTCTGTAATAATAGGGAACGGTCCACTGTGTCAAAGGCAGCCGACAGGTCAAGGAGGAGGAGGACAGAGTAGTGTCGCTTGCTCTTGGCGGTTAAGAGGTCATTGGTGACCTTAGTTAGGGCAGTTTCAGTGGAATGGTGTGACCGGAAGCCAGATTGTAAGCAGTCAAAGAGGGAGCAAGAAGAGAGATGGGAGGACAGTTTAAGGCAGACGTGTTGTTCCAGTAGTTTGGAGGCATAAGGGAGAAGTGATATAGGGCGATAGCTAGATACAGAGGATAGGTCAAGAGAGGGCTTTTTGAGGATAGGTGTGATGGAGGCATGTTTAAAGCTTGAGGGGAAAACACCAGTTGTTAGTGATAGGTTGAAGAGATGGGTTAGGGTTGGGATGAAGACTGTGGTGAGGTTTGGGATGAAGTGGGATGGGATTGGGTCAAGTGCACAGGTGGTGAGATGCGATCTTGACAGTAGAGTGGAGAGTTGATTTTCTGTAATGGTGGAGAAGTTGGTTTTGGAGGTGGAGGGCTGGGAAGTCGGGAGGAAGGGCGCTGGGGGTTGTTGACCAAAACTGTCTCTGATGTTCTCAATCTTCTCCTTGAAAAATGAGGCAAAGTCTTCAGCTGAGATAAGTGGGGAAGGAGGAGGTGCTGGGGGACGGAGGAGAGAATTGAAGGTGTTGAATAACTGTTTAGGGTTGTGAGACAGGGAGGATATGTGAGATGAGAAGTAGGTTTGTTTAGCTGTGGCGAGTGTGGTCTTGAAAGTAGTGAGGGACTGTTTGAATGCGATTTGAAGTGCTCGTTGGAGTGGGATCTTTTCCATCTGCGCTCAGCAGCTCTGGAAGCTCGCCTCAGTTCTTTGGTCAGGCTGGTGTGCCTGAGTATAGAAATACTAAACTCCTACCGATACTTTGATTTAAGTATTGTTAAAGTTCAAAATCATTTATAACTCTGCCGTCACTTAGGCAAAGGGGAGTAGGGAGCACTGCCACAATCTCTCTTGGCACAGTGTTATGATCTGGTGGCCTAGGAGCAGCATGAGACGTACTCTGGAGAAGGTGGTACCTTTACTGACCGCAAACCCTGAACTAGCAGCGCAACTAGAAGTAGCCGTGGGGGGTACCTAACACTCACTAGACCCCTCGACACAGCCTAAGAACTAACTACCCCTAAAGACAGAAACGGGAAAACTATCTTACCTCAGAGAAAATCCCCAAAGGATAGACAGCCGCCCACAAATATTGACTGTGAAAGGAGAGGGAAATAACATACGCAGACATGAAATCAGGATTTAGCATAGGAGGCCATACTAGCTAAAAAGGAAGAATAGGACAGAGTACTATGCGGTCAGTAGGGTTGAGCGACCTTTACTTTTATAGGATCGGGTCGGGTTTCACGAAACCCGACTTTTTCAAAAGTCGGGTCGAGTGAAATCGGCCGATCTTATAAAAAAGTCGGGATCGGGGTCGGCCGACACTCGAAACCCAATGCAGTGCATTGGGTTTCCAATGGTTCCCAGGGTCTGAAGGAGCGGAAACTCTCCTTCAGGCCCTGGGATCCATATTTAAGTGTAAAATAAAGAATTAAAATAAAAAATATCGCTATACTTACCCTCTGATGCGCCCTGGTACTAACCGGGAAACTTCCTTCCTTCGAATCAGCGCTTCCAGGACCTTGCAGTGACGTCGCGGTGACGTCGCGGTGACGTCGCGGTGACGTCGCGGTGACGTCGCGGTGACGTCGTGGCTTGTGATTGGTCGCGCGGCCGCCCATGTGACCGCTCGCGCGACCAATCACAAGACGCGACGTCACGCAAGGTCCTGCAAGCGCTGATTCTTAGGAAGGAAGGCTGCCGGAAAGAAGCAGGGCGCGTCCGAGGGTGAGTATATTCCTACTAAATATATACTCACCCTCGGACACACCCTGCTTCTTTCCGGCAGCCTTCCTTCGAATCAGCGCTTGCAGGACCTTGCGTGACGTCGCGGTGACGTCGCAGCTTGTGATTGGTCGCGCGAGCGGTCACATGGGCAGCCGCGCGACCAATTACAAGCCGCGACGTCACCGCGACGTCACTGCAAGGTCCTGGAAGCGCTGATTCGAAGGAAGGAAGGTTCCCGGTTAGTACCAGGGCGCGTCAGAGGGTAAGTATAGCGATATTTTTTATTTTAATTCTTTATTTTACATTAAATATGGATCACAGGGCCTGAAGGAGAGTTTCCGCTCCTTCAGACCCTGGGAACCATTGGAAACCCAATGCACTGGAAGGAAGGCTGCCGGAAAGAAGCAGGGCGCGTCCGAGGGTGAGTATATTCCTATTAGGTATATACTCACCCTCGGACGCGCCCTGCTTCTTTCCGGCAGCCTTCCTTCCTTCGAATCAGCGCTTGCAGGACCTTGCGTGACGTCGCGGTGACGTTACGGCTTGTGATTGGTCGCGCGAGCGGTCACATGGGTGGCCGCGCGACCAATCACAAGCCGCGACGTCACCGCGACGTCACCGCAAGGTCCTGGAAGCGCTGATTCAAAGGAAGGAAAGTTCCCGGTTAGTACTAGGGCGCGTCAGAGGGTAAGTATAGCGATATTTTTTAATTTAATTCTTTATTTTACATTAAATATGGATTCCGATACCGATTTCCGATATTGCAAACATATCGGAAATTGGGATTGGAATTCCGATACCACATTCAGAAGATCGCCGACTTCATGGCCGACCCCACACAAAGGTCGGGTCGGGTTTCATGAAACCCGATTTTGCCAAAAGTCGGCGACTTCTGAAAGTGGCCGACCCGTTTCGCTCAACCCTAGCGGTCAGTATTAAAACACTAGAAAATATCCACCACAGAAAATACAAAACACCACATCTGACATGGAGGGTATATCTGCATCTCCAGAGACACAGCTAGGCTGCAAAAAATCCTTTACAGACAAAGCTGGACAAAACAAAACAAGAAAATGCACAGACTACAAGGTCCACAGCAGGTGGACAGCAAAAAACAAGGCCAGAACTTATCTTTGAAGAAATGAACAGCAGACCAGGAGATACCAAGTATGGATGTGAATCCTCCAAAAACAATGGACAACTGGCACTGACTAAAGGATAAAGCAGGACTTAAATAGCCCAGCCCAAATTGCAAAAAATTGATACACCTGATAAATGCTGCGATGCAACTACCGCAGCACTACCATTCATAACCACCGGAGGGAGCCCAAGAGCAGAATTCACAACAGTACCCCCCCTTGAGGAGGGGTCACCGAACCCTCACCAGAGCCACCAGGCCGATCAGGACGAGCCAAATGAAAGGCACGAACCAAATCGTCAGCATGAACATCGGAGGCAACAACCCAAGAATTATCCTCCTGGCCATAACCCTTCCATTTGACTAGATACTGAAGCTTCCGCCTCGAAAAACGAGAATCCAAAATCTTCTCAACCACATACTCCAACTCCCCATCAATCAACACCGGGGCCGGAGGATCAGCAGAGGGAACAACGGTCACCACATACTTCCACAACAAAGATCTATGGAACACATTATGGATGGAAAAAGAGGCTGGAAGGGCCAACCGAAAAGACACCGGATTGATAATCTCAGAAATCCTATAAGGACCAATAAACCGAGGCTTGAACTTAGGGGAAGAAACCTTCATAGGAACATGACAAGAAGACAACCAGACCAAATCCCCAACCCGAAGCCGGGAACCAACACACCGATGACGGTTAGCAAAACGCTGAGCCTCCTCCTGAGACAACACCAAATTTTCCACCACATGAGCCCAAATCCGCTGCAGCCTGTCAACCACTGAATCCACACCAGGACAATCAGAAGGCTCAACCTGCCCTGAAGAAAAACGAGGATGAAAACCAAAATTACAAAAAAAAGGCGAAACCAAGGTAGCAGAACTAGCCCGATTATTAAGGGCAAACTCGGCCAATGGCAAGAACGCCACCCAATCATCCTGATCAGCAGACACAAGCATCTCAAATAAGTTTCCAAAGTCTGATTAGTTCGCTCCGTCTGGCCATTTGTCTGAGGATGAAATGCGGAAGAAAAAGACAAATCAATGCCCAGCCTAGCACAAAAGGCCCGCCAAAACCTAGAAACAAACTGGGAACCTCTATCGGACACAATATTCTCTGGGATGCCATGCAAACGAACCACATGCTGAAAAAACAACGGAACCAAATCAGAAGAGGAAGGCAATTTAGGCAAAGGTACCAAATGAACCATCTTAGAAAATGATTTTCATACTTTAAAGAGGATTTTATATTTGAATGTTAAACATTTGGATTTTTCCTAGTTATCGATACTGTTTGGTGTGTTGTGTTGGGTCTTATTGTATATCATTTCTACTCTGATTGAAGTGTTACTTTTGCCCCTAAAGGTACCAAATGAACCATCTTAGAAAACCGGTCACAAACCACCCAGATTACCGACATCCTCTGGGAAACCGGAAGATCTGAAATAAAATCCATAGAAATATGGGAACAGCAAGGCTTAGCCCGCGCCAAATCCCACAGGACTGTACAAAAGAACGCACATTAAAACACTAGAAAATATCCACCACAGAAAATACAAAACACCACATCTGACTAAAGACATGGAGGGTATATCTGCATCTCCAGAGACACAGCTAGGCTGCAAAAAATCCTTCACAGACAAAGCTGGACAAAACAAAACAAGAAAATGCACAGACTATAAGGTCCACAGCAGGTGGACAGCAAAAAACAAGGCCAGAACTTATCTTTGAAGAAATGAACAGCAGACCAGGAGAGACCAAGTATGGATGTGAATCCTCCAAAAACAATGGACAACTGGCACTGACTAAAGGATAAAGCAGGACTTAAATAGCCCAGCCCAAATTGCAAAAAATGGATACACCTGATAAATGCTGCGATCCAACTACCGCAGCACTACCACTCATAACCACCGGAGGGAGCCCAAGAGCAGAATTCACAACAGCACAGGTGGAGATTCTTCTGCTTCATTTGACGTCAAGTCAACAGAACAGCTCCTTCTCTTCTGGTCTGCTCTGTCTATGTAATGTCCCTGCCAATTTGTTGCTGATAGACAGCGAGCTCCCCATAGTTAGGAAGCAGAGAGCAGGGAGCCAGCTGTCAATCAGCATGATTTCAGCATTGACATCTAGTTAACAGAGCAAAGCAGAAGAGAAGAAGCTTCTCTGTGAATGTGACCTCAAATGAAGCAAGACAGTCGCCAGCAGAGATTGTCACAGGACGGAACAGTTAAGAACTACCTTCGGATAAGTTATTATCCCCATTAGGAAAAAAAAGTTCCTTTAAGTATTATGAAAAACATTAGCAGAAGTATAGTGTCACAGTACTTGTAATAAAGAAAATTTACATCGTCAAATTTTATCAAAACCAAAGCTAATACTTGCAAAATGTTACTAGCTGTTCATCCCTCATGAACCAATTTACTGAACTGTGTAGTTAGTGTCCCATTAGCGAACTCTGTAATATGTCAGAATTCTGTGACGTGTGTATTTAAGGAGTCTTTGTAATATAATATGAGTAAGGGAATGAATTTCAAGTGTAATGTGAATTGTGAGGGTCACAGTGGCAGTGACTGTGAGTGACTGCAGCTCCACTGTATCGACATCATTACAGAAAATAACGTTCCGTGAAATATGTAAAGGAAAACATACTGTAGAAGAGCTTAAAAAGGTAAAGACTTGAGAGCTCTTATTTTTTTTCACACCTATTAAAGATGAACATATCTTCTTTAAAAGTAAAGTCATAGGCCCTGATTTATCAAAGTTTTCAAACTAGAACTGGCTTAAAAAGTTTCAAAAACTTGAAAAATGTTGGAGCGACTCACGGTTCTGCTAAAGTTCTATAACTTTTGACATTGCACCATGTGCACCGGGCTTTGACAAGCAGACCTGGGGAATGTTGGACACGTGGCAATCCTCGTTTGTCAAATTCATGATGAGCAGCTGTGTTCCTTACGTCATACATCTTTTACTATAGTCCCCAAGAACCTAACATAATATTTGTGGTGAGGAGCACATGAAGGCTCAATTCACTTACGGAATTTTGTCAACAAATGCTAAAAAGAGTTCCATTGAAAAGGAAGAAAAAAAATATCTGCTGCCCATAATTTGGCAGGGTGTTATCAAACTCCAAATAAACAAGATAGAGTCGATCCAGAACTGGTCCATGCCAATAAAAAAAGCAAATTGGGGCATTAATATGATTAACTGGCTACTACAGGCTGTTTGAAGGGAATTTTGTCAGTTTGGCTTTCCCTTGAACTCACCCTACAACATGTAAGGATTCATATCATGTGCAGTAAATGGCTTCCCACTCTCCCCAGTCCCACAAGCTCGCTGCCTCGGGGTAATCCTTGACACTGATCTCTCCTTCAAACCACATATCCAAGCCCTTTCCACTTCCTGCCAACTTTAACTCAAAAATATTTCATGAATCCGTTCATTCCTCAACCAAGAATCTGCAAAAACCCTCGTCCATGCCCTCATCTTCTCTCGCCTTGACTACTGCAACCTCCTGCTCTGTGGCCTCCCCTCGAACACTCTCGCACCCCTCCAATCTATTCTAAACTCTGCTGCCCGACTAATCCACCTGTCCCCCAGCTATTCCCCAGCTTCTACCCTCTGTCATTCCCTTCACTGGCTCCCCGTTGCCCAGAGACTCCAGTACAAAACCCTAGCCATGACGTACAAAGCTATCCACACCTGTCTCCTCCATACATCTGTGACCTCGTCTCCCAGTACTTACCTACACGCAACTTTCGATCCTCACAAGACCTCCTTCTCTACTCCGCTCTTATCTCCTCTTCCCACAATCATATAAAAGATTTCTCTCGCGTATCACCCCTACTCTGGAACCCTCTACCACAACACATCAGACTCTCGCCTACCATCAAAACCTTCAAAAAGAGCCTGGAGAACCACATCTTTCAACAAGCCTATTACCTGCAGTAACCACCGATCGACCAAACCACTGCATGACTAGCTCTACCCTTGCCTACTGTATTCTCACCCATCCCTTGTATATTGTGAGCCTTCGCGGGCAGCGTCCTTTCTACTCCTGTACCAGTTATGACTTGTATTGTTTAAGATTATTGTACTTGTTTTTATTATGCATACCCCTCCTTACATGTAAAGTGCCATGGAATAAATGGCGCTATAACAATAAATAATAATAATAATTGTTTCTATTATTGTTGCGTTGAAAAAGGAAAGTTGTCTACTACTATGACAAAAAAACTGGATGTTTTGTGGTGCAAGAAGGAACTGAGAAAGTGACTGAGATTCATGTGCCAGAGAGACAAACAATTAAAAATTTGGGACAGGGGGGCTCACTGTTAGATAATATGGTCCCTCCCCAGGAAATTAAGCCTCTTCTCCCTACTGTAAGCCCTATGCCCCTTAACCCCAAGACACCAATATATCCTGGACTGCCGAGAAATTTTATGGGCGTCTTATGGTAGTATTTAAAGATCTGGGATTCTCATTGTATATTAAAGCCCATTTACACCTTTTTGTGACAGCTTTAATGTCCGGCCTTAAATCTGAATTGAAAGAGGCAATAATGTCAGTTAGACCTGTCATTGAGACTTCCATCTCGGATGATGCATTGAAAATAGTAAAAAAGTTTTCAGAACTTAGCCTGCTCTGCATCAGCAGGGAAAATAAAGGTTGAATCAATGGCCACAGCGATTCCTACCCCAACTTCAGCCCCCACCCCAACTACAAGGACACACGTCGTTCCTCATCAGTGGCCCACACAACAGACTCCAGCTCCTGCCCTCTCCACCACACACAAATCCAGTCCCATACTCCAATATCCCTTTTAACCCTATGTCTGGGAATCTCACTCCCCAGCCCCGCCATGTCAAATCTCATACCAAGAGCTTGTTTTAATTGGAGTAGATGGCAGACCCAATAAACATACTCTTACAAAACCCATCTCTGTGGGACCTTTCCCTGAGGTTACTGCTCAGTTCGTAATCTCTCCCGCATGTCCGGTAAATTTACGGGGGGGGGGGCAGATTAATTATCACAGTTCCGCTCCAGAATACAATTCCAAGATGATGGTCAGATAGTCCTTACTAGGGTTGAGCGACCTTGACCTTTTTAGAGTCGAGTCGTGTTTCGCGAAACCCGACTATCTTAGAAGTCGAGTCGAGTGGAATCGGCCGATTATCGCGAAAAGTCGGGTATCGCCCGAAACACGAAACCCAATGCAAGTCAATGGGGGAGCATAGTCGGCAGTAAGTGGAGGCCAGGAAAACACCTACACTGCCCATTTTAATGGCAAAAACATCCATTCTTGTTACTGAAGCTTGTCAATCGTAATTTAGCTTATAATAATTGGAAGGCATTTGAAATTGGGGGTCATTTGGCTAAAGTTGTGGGGGGTAGGGCTGGTTCAGGTAATTAGTGGGCCCAGGAAATCTGGAACACGTCACGGCAGTGGAGCAGGGAGAGGTAAGTATTTAAACTTTGCAAGTGCTGTGATCCTGAGCAAGCAGGGGGGGCCCACTAGTTGGCATTGGCACTGGCACAGGGCCCCTCAAAGTACAGCGGTGTGTTTGCACGGCGGGGGCGCCTCCCACCGGCAGCAACACTTTTGCGTACTATGAGAGGCCCTGTGCCAGTGACGTCGCCAACTAGTATTCCTCCCCCCACCTGATGAAGGAACCTGCACTTTCATCTGCACCTTCCTCTTTGTCCCCGTGTAAGGTGGTATGGTATGCGGGAAGAGGAACCTGACTTTCAGCAGGGTCACAATCTTGCTGTGTAGCGTGCATGGGGAATTTTGCGTTATGGGTCAATGTACCAGCAGACTCATCTATCACTGGCTGGGCAATGGGCAGGATGAGGAGGAAACACAGATATAGGCCCAAAGAATAAAGTTGGCTAAATGCAGTTCAAAATTGGTAACACAGGACTAACCAGGGGGCATTGCAGTGGAGGACAACTGGAATGAGAGGCTGACACAGAGAGTAGGCCCAAATCAGTAAGTAGTCGAAATGCAGTTCAAAATTGGCAACCGTAGTAAAAAGGCGGCACAGCTTTGTTCAGTGGAGGAGAACAGCAAGGAATGGCAGACACCGATAGTAGGCCCCAACCCAACTAGTAGGCCAAATGCAGTCTAACATTAACAACTACTTAACGAGAGCCTGAAAATGGAATTTCAGGACAGGAAACCAGGAGAACAGCAAGGAGCGGCAGACACTGTTAGTAGGCCCCAAACCAACTAGTACGCCAAATGCAGTTGTTCCATTTAACCACTATTTAACAAGAGCCTGAAGATAAAAGCTCAGGAAAGGCAACCTGGAGAACACCTTGGAGTGGAACACACCGTCTCTACACCCCATACCCAATTTGTAGGCCTAATGCAGTGTAGTTTCCAACAACTACTAAACGAGAGCCTGAAGATAGAAGCTCAGGAAAGGCAACCTGGAGAACACCTTGGAGTGGAACACACCGTCTCTACACCCCATACCCAATTTGTAGGCCTAATGCAGTGTAGTTTCCAACAACTACTAAACAAGAGCATTAAGATCGAAGCAATGGCGAGGAAACCTGGGGAACACCTTGGAGTGGAACACACCATCTCTCTACACCCCATACCCATTTTGTAGGCCTAATGCAGTGTAGTTTCCAACAACTACTAAACGAGAGCATTAAGATCGAAGCAATGGCGAGGTAACCAGGGGAACACCTTGGAGTGGAACACACCATCTCTCTACACCCCATACCCAATTTGTAGGCCTAATGCAGTGTAGTTTTCTACAACTACTAAACGAGAGTCGGAAGACCGAAGCAATGTGGACGAAACCTGGGGAACACCTTGGAGTGTAACACACCATCTCTCTACACCCCATACCCAATTTGTAGGCCTAATGCAGTGTAGTTTCCAACAACTACTAAACGAGAGCCAGAAGATCGAAGCAATGGAGAGGAAACCTGGGGAACACCTTGGAGTGCAACACACCATCTCTCTACACCCCATACCCAATTTGTAGGCCTAATGCAGCGTAGTTTCCAACAACTACTAAACGAGAGCATTAAGATCGAAGCAATGGCGAGGAAACCTGGGGAACACCTTGGAGTGGAACACACCATCTCTCTACACCCCATACCCATTTTGTAGGCCTAATGCAGTGTAGTTTTCTACAACTACTAAACGAGAGTCGGAAGACCGAAGCAATGTGGACGAAACCTGGGGAACACCTTGGAGTGTAACACACCATCTCTCTACACCCCATACCCAATTTGTAGGCCTAATGCAGTGTAGTTTCCAACAACTACTAAACGAGAGCCAGAAGATCGAAGCAATGGAGAGGAAACCTGGGGAACACATTGGAGTGCAACACACCATCTCTCTACAACCCATACCCAATTTGTAGGCCTAATGCAGCGTAGTTTCCAACAACTACTAAACGAGAGCATTAAGATCGAAGCAATGGCGAGGAAACCTGTGGAACACCTTGGAGTGGAACACACCATCTCTCTACACCCCATACCCATTTTGTAGGCCTAATGCAGTGTAGTTTCCAACAACTACTTAACGAGAGCCTGAAGATAGAAGCTCAGGAAAGGCAACCTGGAGAACACCTTGGAGTGGAACACACCGTCTCTACACCCCATACCCAATTTGTAGGCCTAATGCAGTGTAGTTTCCAACAACTACTAAACGAGAGCATTAAGATCGAAGCAATGGCGAGGAAACCTGGGGAACACCTTGGACTGGAACACACCATCTCTCTACACCCCATACCCATTTTGTAGGCCTAATGCAGTGTAGTTTCCAACAACTACTAAACGAGAGCATTAAGATCGAAGCAATGGCGAGGTAACCAGGGGAACACCTTGGAGTGGAACACACCATCTCTCTACACCCCATACCCAATTTGTAGGCCTAATGCAGTGTAGTTTTCTACAACTACTAAACGAGAGTCGGAAGACCGAAGCAATGTGGACGAAACCTGGGGAACACCTTGGAGTGTAACACACCATCTCTCTACACCCCATACCCAATTTGTAGGCCTAATGCAGCGTAGTTTCCAACAACTACTAAACGAGAGCCAGAAGATCGAAGCAATGGAGAGGAAACCTGGGGAACACCTTGGAGTGCAACACACCATCTCTCTACACCCCATACCCAATTTGTAGGCCTAATGCAGCGTAGTTTCCAACAACTACTAAACGAGAGCATTAAGATCGAAGCAATGGCGAGGAAACCTGGGGAACACCTTGGAGTGGAACACACCATCTCTCTACACCCCATACCCATTTTGTAGGCCTAATGCAGTGTAGTTTTCTACAACTACTAAACGAGAGTCGGAAGACCGAAGCAATGTGGACGAAACCTGGGGAACACCTTGGAGTGTAACACACCATCTCTCTACACCCCATACCCAATTTGTAGGCCTAATGCAGTGTAGTTTCCAACAACTACTAAACGAGAGCCAGAAGATCGAAGCAATGGAGAGGAAACCTGGGGAACACATTGGAGTGCAACACACCATCTCTCTACAACCCATACCCAATTTGTAGGCCTAATGCAGCGTAGTTTCCAACAACTACTAAACGAGAGCATTAAGATCGAAGCAATGGCGAGGAAACCTGGGGAACACCTTGGAGTGGAACACACCATCTCTCTACACCCCATACCCATTTTGTAGGCCTAATGCAGTGTAGTTTCCAACAACTACTTAACGAGAGCCTGAAGATAGAAGCTCAGGAAAGGCAACCTGGAGAACACCTTGGAGTGGAACACACCGTCTCTACACCCCATACCCAATTTGTAGGCCTAATGCAGTGTAGTTTCCAACAACTACTAAACGAGAGCATTAAGATCGAAGCAATGGCGAGGTAACCAGGGAAACACCTTGGAGTGGAACACACCATCTCTCTACACCCCATACCCATTTTGTAGGCCTAATGCAGTGTAGTTTCCAACAACTACTTAACGAGAGCCTGAAGATAGAAGCTCAGGAAAGGCAACCTGGAGAACACCTTGGAGTGGAACACACCGTCTCTACACCCCATACCCAATTTGTAGGCCTAATGCAGTGTAGTTTCCAACAACTACTAAACGAGAGCATTAAGATCGAAGCAATGGCGAGGTAACCAGGGAAACACCTTGGAGTGGAACACACCATCTCTCTACACCCCATACCCAATTTGTAGGCCTAATGCAGTGTAGTTTTCTACAACTACTAAACGAGAGTCGGAAGACCGAAGCAATGTGGACGAAACCTGGGGAACACCTTGGAGTGTAACACACCATCTCTCTACACCCCATACCCAATTTGTAGGCCTATTGCAGCGTAGTTTCCAACAAGTACTAAGCGAGAGCATTAAGATCGAAGCAATGGCGAGGAAACCTGGGGAACACCTTGGAGTGGAACACACCATCTCTCTACACCCCATACCCAATTTGTAGGCCTAATGCAGTGTAGTTTTCTACAACTACTAAACGAGAGTTGGAAGACCGAAGCAATGTGGACGAAACCTGGGGCACACCTTGGGGCGGCAGACACCGTTAGTAGGCCCTACCAAAGTTGTACCCCCAATGCAGTTTTAAAATTCCTAGAGGCTGAAAACAAGACTATTGATGCTCAGCTTTTTTCAAAGGAACACAGCTGAATTGAGTGGCGCAGACAGACACAGGTAGTAGGCCTTAAACCAAAAATGTGGCTCACTGCAGCTTAAAAAAGGTTACAGGGGTACACAGGCAGCATTGCTCTGGGCAGTGGATGACAATTTCAGTAGTGGACCGCAGACAGACTTTGTACGCCTACTATTAAAAAAAGGATGCTCTATGCAATAAAAAATAGGTTCCAGGGGTACCCGGGCAGCAGTGGTCTGGTCAGTGTAGGAGTAGTAGAAAGAACGGGCCGCAGACAGGCTTCGAAGGCCTAACATAAAAAAATATTGGACTGTAGGCACTTTAACATTGGTTCCAGGGGTACACGGGTGTTGTGGATTCTGTTTTTGGGTCTCCCTCTGGTGGTTACAGATGGTACTGGGTGACTTGTGTTCTCTGCGGTCTCTGGTGTCCACCTGTTCTATCAGGATATGGGAGTTTCCTATTTAACCTGGCTTTCTTGTCATTTCCTCGCCGGCTATCAATGTAATCAGTGTGTCTTGTTACCTCTGCTTCCCGCTTCTGTATTCTTCAGGACAAGCTAAGTTTTTGATTTTCCTGTTCCACGTTTTGCTTAATTTTTGTCTTAGTCCAGCTTGCAGATATGTGATTCCTTTTTGCTGGTTGCTCTAGTGGGCTGATATTGCTCCTCATGTTCCATGAGTTGGCACATGAGTTCAAGTAATTTCAGGATGGTTTTTTGTAGGGTTTTTCGCTGAGCGCGCAGTTCACTTTTGTATCCTCTGCTATCTAGCTTTAGCGGGCCTCATTTTGCTGAATCTGTTTTCATAACTACGTATGTGCTTTCCTCTCATTTCACCGTCATTACATGTGGGGGGCTGCTATTTCTGTGGGGTGTTTCTCTGGAGGCAAGAGAGGTCTGTGTTTCTTCTAATAGGGGAAGTTAGTTTTTCGGCTGGCGCGAGACGTCTAGGAATCATCGTAGGCACGTTCCCCGGCTACAGCTAGTTGTGTGTTTAGGTTCAGGATCGCGGTCAGCTCAGTTTCCATCACCCTAGAGCTTGTTTTGTTTTTTTGTGCTTGTCCTTTTGTGATCCCCTGCCATTGGGATCATGACACACGGGCAGCAGTAGACTGGTCAGTGTAGTAGTAGTAGAAAGAACGGTCCGCAGACAGGCTTCGAAGGCCTAACAT
The DNA here is from genome assembly GCF_032444005.1 of Ranitomeya imitator. Taxonomy (NCBI): domain Eukaryota; kingdom Metazoa; phylum Chordata; class Amphibia; order Anura; family Dendrobatidae; genus Ranitomeya; species Ranitomeya imitator. The sequence continues at coordinate 732,853,080 of NC_091284.1, read as the reverse complement.
AAAAAAATGGGCTGGCTGTAGGCAATTTAAAATTGGTTCCAGGGGTACACGGGCAGCAGTGGTCTGGTCAGTGGAGGCCTAGTGGAAGGAGGGACCGCAGACAGGCTTCGAAGGCCTAACATAATAAAATTGGACAGGCTGTAGGCACTTTATAATTGGTTCCAGGGGTACACGGGCAGCAGTACACAGGTCAGTGGAGGCCTAGTGGAAGGAGGGACCGCAGACAGGCTTCGAAGGCCTAACATAATAAAATTGGACAGGCTGTAGGCAGTTTATAATTGGTTCCAGGAGTACACGGGCAGCAGTAGACAGGTCAGTGTAGTAGTAGTTGAAAGAACGGGCCGCAGACAGGCTTCGAAGGCCTAACATAATAAAATGGGCTGGCTGTAGGCAATTTAAAATTGGTTCCAGGGGTACACGGGCAGCAGTAGACAGGTCATTGGAGGCCTAGTGGAAGGAGGGACCGCAGACAGGCTTCGAAGGCCTGACATAATAAAATTGGACAGGCTGGAGGCACTTTATAATTGGTTCCAGGGGTACACGGGCAGCAGGAGACAGGTCAGTGGAGGCCTAGTGGAAGGAGGGACCACAGACAGGCTTCGAAGGCCTAACATAATAAAATGCGCTGGCTGTAGGCAATTTAAAATTGGTTCCAGGGGTACACGGGCAGCAGTAGACAGCTCAGTGGAGGCCTAGTGGAAGGAGGGACCGCAGACAGGCTTCGAAGGCCTAACATAAAAAAATATTGGACTGTAGGCACTTAAACATTGGTTCCAGGGGTACACGGGCAGCAGTAGACTGGTCAGTGTAGTAGTAGTAGAAAGAATGGGCCGCAGACAGGCTTCGAAGGCCTAACATAAAAAAATATTGGGTTGTAGGCACTTTTAAATAGGTTCCAGGGGTACACAGGCAGCAGTAGACTGGTCAGTGTAGTAGTAGTAGAAAGAACGGGCCGCAGACAGGCTTCGAAGGCCTAACATAATAAAATGGGCTGGCTGTAGGCAATTTAAAATTGGTTCCAGGGGTAGACGGGCAGCAGTGGTCTGGTCAGCGGAGGCCGATTGTAATGAGTGTCTGCCAGTTAGTAGTCCAAAACAATAAATAAATGTGAATGTCTCGCATTAAAACAAAACGAAAACACTAAAGGGTGCAATCATTAGGTTCAGGGGTGGGATCCTCTGCGTAGTTTCAGACCTACTAATTTAGCGCAAAGTATTTACTGTGGTAAATAGAGGACACTGCCCCTGACTATGTTAAGTACCATCATACATGTCAACACAATGGTATTGTCAGTGGCAGGAATGGAAGGATGTCAGCGCATAGACTAAACATTGGTGGAAGTGTGAGAGATAACTGTGGAAGTGGTAGAGCAATGTTTGACCTGGGGTTGGGTGAACTCTCTAGTGGCCGGCGGTACAGGCCCAGGGCCCCTCATGTTACAACAGTGTGTCTGACGTTGGGTGCGCACCACCACCGCCAGAGACACTTTATTGTACTATGAGGGACCCAGTGGCAGTGCCGTCGACCAAAAGCGGGCACACCCACCTCTTCAGACAAACAGCACTCTCACGGGTGCTTGCGCCAAGTCGCGACACCACGGCCCCGTGTGGGGAGTTTGGCCATTTAGGGAGGTGTAAACATGTCGTATGCTGGACAATCAGCTGCAGCAAATTAGACATTAGAAAAGTAATTCACAGTAGTCCACAGGCAAGAGCTTTTTATAGGAAAGCTAGGTGTCTGCCGGGCAAGGTGGGGCAAAAGAATTCGAAATCCAGTTGTGGTTCATTTTAATGAATGTTAGATCATCAACATTTTGGGTAGCCAGACGAGTCCTTTTTTCGGTTAATATTAAACCTGCAGCACTGAATACTCTTTCTGATAGGACACTAGCTGCCGGGCAAGCAAGCTCCTGCAATGCATATTCTGCCAATTCTGGCCAGGTGTCTAATTTTGATGCCCAGTAATCAAATGGGAATGACGGTTGAGGGAGAACATCGATAAGGGATGAAAAATAGTTTGTAACCATACTGGACAAATGTTGTCTCCTGTCACTTTCAATTGATGCAGCAGTACCTGTCCTGTCTGCGGTCATAGCAAAATCACTCCACAACCTGGTCAGAAAACCCCTCTGTCCAACGCCACTTCTGATGTGTGCACCCGTAACACTCCTGGTCTGCTGCCCCCTGGAGCTCGTGTGAGAACGATCACGTGCGCTGTGTGCTGGGAATGCCTGAAGCAAACGGTCAACAAGAGTTGATTGTTTGGTTGCTAATATTAGTTCCAAGTTCTCATGTGGCATAATATTTTGCAATTTGCCTTTATAGCGTGGATCAAGGAGGCAGGCCAACCAGTAATCGTCATCGTTCATCATTTTAGTAATGCGTGTGTCCCTTTTGAGGATACGTAAGGCATAATCCGCCATGTGGGCCAAAGTTCCAGTTGTCAAATCTGCGGTTGTGATTGGTTGAGGGGCAGTTTCAGGCAAATCTACGTCACTTGTGTCCCTCAAAAAACCAGAACCCGTCGTTGCCACGCAACCAATTTCCAGTGCCCCCGGGAAAGCTTCCTCATTAAAAATATACTCATCCCCATCATCCTCCTCGTCCTCCACCTCCTCTTCGCCCGCTACCTCGTCCTGTACACTGCCCTGACCAGACAATGGCTGACTGTCATCAAGGCTTTCCTCTTCCTCTGGTGCAGACGCCTGATCCTTTATGTGCGTCAAACTTTGCATCAGCAGACACATTAGGGGGATGCTCATGCTTATTATGGCATTGTCTGCACTAACCAGCCGTGTGCATTCCTCAAAACACTGAAGGACTTGACACATGTCTTGTATCTTCGACCACTGCACACCTGACAACTCCATGTCTGCCATCCTACTGCCTGCCCGTGTATGTGTATCCTCCCACAAAAACATAACAGCCCGCCTCTGTTCGCACAGTCTCTGAAGCATGTGCAGTGTTGAGTTCCACCTTGTTGCAACGTCTATGATTAGGCGATGCTGGGGAAGGTTCAAAGAACGCTGATAGGTCTGCATACGGCTGGAGTGCACAGGCGAACGTCCGATATGTGAGCAAAGTCCACGCACTTTGGGGAGCAGGTCGGAGAACCCAGGATAAGTTTTCAATAAGCACTGCACCACCAGGTTTAAGGTGTGAGCCAGGCAAGGAATGTGTTTCAGTTGGGAAAGGGAGATGGCAGCCATGAAATTCCTTCCGTTATCACTCACTACCTTGCCTGCCTCAAGATCTACTGTGCCCAGCCACGACTGCGTTTCTTGTTGCAAGAACTCGGAGAGAACTTCCGCGGTGTGTCTGTTGTCGCCCAAACACTTCATAGCCAATACAGCCTGCTGACGCTTGCCAGTAGCTGCCCCATAATGGGACAACTGGTGTGCAACAGTGTCAGCTGCCGATGGAGTGGTTGGCCGACTGCGGTCTGTGGAAGAGCTGTCGCTTCTGCAGGAGGACGAGAGGAGGATGAGGGGGTGCGAACGCCTACAGCCAACTGTTTCCTAGACCATGGGCTAGGCACAACTGTCCCGAAATTGATGTCCCCTGTGGACCCTGCATCCACCACATTCACCCAGTGTGCCGTGATGGACACGTAACGTCCCTGGCCATGCCTACTGGTCCATGCATCTGTAGTCAGGTGCACCTTTGTACTCACAGATTGCCTGAGTGCATGGACGATGCGCTGTTTAACATGCTGGTGCAGGGCTGGGATGGCTTTTCTGGAAAAAAAGTGTCGACTGGGTAGCTCGTAGCGTGGTTCAGCGTACTCCATCAGGGCTTTGAAAACTTCGCTTTCAACTAACCGGTAGGGCATCATCTCTAGCGAGATTAGTCTAGCTATGTGGACGTTAAAACCCTGTGCATGCGGATGCGAGGATAAGTACTTCCTTTTTCTAACCAGAGTCTCATGTAGGGTGAGCTGGACTGGAGAGCTGGAGATCGTGGAACTTGCGGGTGTGCCGGTGGACATGGCAGACTGAGAGACGGTTGGAGACGGTATTGTTTCCGCCGGTGCCCTAGATGCAATATTTCCTCCTACAAAACTGGTGATTCCCTGACCCTGACTGCTTTTGGCTGGCAAAGAAACCTGCACAGATACTGCCGGTGGTGCGGAAAATGGTGGCCTTACAGTGACGGAAGGGATGTTGCGTTGCTGACTAGCTTCATTGGCCGAGGGTGCTACAACCTTAAGGGACGTTTGGTAGTTAGTCCAGGCTTGAAAATGCATGGTGGTTAAATGTCTATGCATGCAACTTGTATTGAGACTTTTCAGATTCTGACCTCTGCTTAAGCTAGTTGAACATTTTTGACAGATGACTTTGCGCTGATCAATTGGATGTTGTTTAAAAAAATGCCAGACTGCACTCTTCCTAGCATCGGATCCCTTTTCAGGGATTGCAGACTGAGCTTTAACCGGATGGCCACGCTGTCCTCCAACAGGTTTTGGCTTTGACACGCGTTTTGGGCCAGATACGGGCCCGGCAGATGGAACCTGTTGCGATGTTGATGCCTGCTGCGACCCCTCCTCCACCACCACTTCTGAACTACTGCCGCCTGCACCCTGTTCCCCCAATGGCTGCCAATCAGGGTCAACAACTGGGTCATCTATTACCTCCTCTTCTAGCTCGTGTGCAACTTCGTCTGTGTCACCGTGTCGGTCGGTGGTATAGCATTCGTGACGGGGCAACATAGTCTCATCAGGGTCTGATTGTGGATCAGTACCCTGAGAGGGCAATGTTGTGGTCTGAGTCAAAGGACCAGCATAGTAGTCTGGCTGTGGCTGTGCATCAGTGCACTCCATGTCAGAATCTACTTGTAATGGGCATGACCTGTTAAGTGTTTCACTTTCTAAGCCAGGGACAGTATGTGTAAAAAGCTCCATGGAGTAACCCGTTGTGTCGCCTGCTGCATCCTTCTCTCTTGTTGTTGTTTTTGCTGAAGAGGACAAGGAAGCGACTTGTCCCTGACCGTGAACATCCACAAGCGACGCGCTGCTTTTACATTTACCAGTTTCAGAAGAGGAGGCAAAAGAGCTAGAGGCTGAGTCTGCAAGGTAAGCCAAAACTTGTTGTTGCTGCTCCGGCTTTAAAAGCGGTTTTCCTACTCCCAGAAAAGAGAGCGTTCGAGGCCTTGTGTAGCCAGACGACGAACCTGGCTCCACAGCTCCAGACTTAGGTGGAATATTTTTTTTCCCACAACCACCTGATGCTCCACTACCACTACCATCATTACCAGCTGACAATGAACGCCCACGGCCATGACCTCTTGCACCAGACTTCCTCATTGTTTTAAAAACTTAACCAAAGTAACTTTATTTGTTGCTGTCAAACAACTTACACGGTGACCTATAACTTCAGTATGATTTCAATATCCCTTTACAGGTTGGTGAGACCGCAAGGAAAATCAGGCACAATGTTACACACTCTGTTTTCTGTGGCACCAAATCACAGAGATGCCACACACGCAGGACTGTCACTCAAGCACAAATGTCAATATTAATCTCCCACCTATTTTTTTTTTTTTTTTCAGGGAGACATTAGAAACAAAATAAAATAAAATGATTTTTTTAGGAATAATTTAGAAACCAAATAAAATAAAATGATTTTTTCAGGGACAATTTAGAAACCAAATAAAAAAATAAAAAAAGGCTTTCTATGGCCCACTGAGTGAGAGATGGCACACACAGGAGTCAGGAGTGGCACACAAGCCCAGAGGCCAATATTTTTCTCCCACTGACTGATGTAGTGATTTTTTCAGGTAGATTTTGGAACCCAAATCAAGCCAAAAAATTAATAGGCTTTCTATGGCCCACAATTTGAGAGAGAGAGAGAGAGATGGCACACCCAGGAGTCAAGACTGGCACACAAGCAGAAAGGGCAATATTATTCTCCCACTGTTTTATTTTTTTTTTTTTCAGGGAGGCTTTAGAAACAAAATAAAATAAAATGATTTTTTTCAGGAAGAATTTAGAATCCAAATAAAATAAAATGATTTTTTCAATGACAACTTAGAAACCAAATAAAAAAAAATAAAAAAAGGCTTTCTATGCCCCACTGAGTGAGAGATGGCACACACAGGAGTCAGGAGTGGCACACAAGCCCAGAGGCCAATATTTTTCTCCCACTGATTGATGTAGTGATTTTTTCAGGTAGATTTTGGAACCCAAATGAAGCAAAAAAATTAATAGGCTTTCTATGGCCCACAATTTGAGAGAGAGAGAGAGATGGCACACCCAGGAGTCAAGACTGGCACACAAGCAGAAAGGGCAATATTAATCTCCCACTGTTTTATTTATTTATTTATTTTCAGGAAGAATTTAGAAACCAAATAAAATAAAATGATTTTTTCAATGACAACTTAGAAACCAAATTAAAAAAAAAAAAAAAAAAGCTTTCTATGGCCCACTGAGTGAGAGATGGCACACACAGGAGTCAGGAGTGGCACACAAGCCCTGAGGCCAATATTTTTCTCCCACTGATTGATGTAGTGATTTTTTCTGGTAGATTTTAGAACCCAAATCAAGCAAAAAAATAAATAGACTTTCTATGGCCCACTGAGTGAGAGATGGCACACACAGGAGTCAGGAGTGGCACACAAGCCCTGAGGCCAATATTTTTCTCCCACTGATTAATTTATTGATTTTTTCAGGTAGGATTTAGAACCCAAATCAAGCAAAAAAATAAATAGGCTTTCTATGGCCCACTAAGTGAGAGATGGCACACACAGGAGACAGGAGTGGCACACAAGCCTTGAGGCCAATATTTTTCTCCCACTGATTGATGTAGTGATTTTTTCTGGTAGATTTTAGAACCCAAATCAAGCAAAAAAATAAATAGGCTTTCTATGGCCCACTGAGTGAGAGATGGCACACACAGGAGTCAGGAGTGGCACACAAGCCCTGAGGCCAATATTTTTCTCCCACTGATTGATGTAGTGATTTTTTCAGGTAGATTTTAGAACCCAAATCAAGCAAAAAAATAAATAGGCTTTCTATGGCCCACTGAGTGTGAGATGGCAGACACAGGAGTCAGGAGTGGCACACAAGCCCAGAGGCCAATATTTTTCTCCCACTGATTGATGTAGTGATTTTTTCAGGTAGATTTTAGAACCCAAATCAAGCAAAAAAATAAATAGGCTTTCTATGGCCCACTGAGTGAGAGATGGCACACACAGGAGTCAGGAGTGGCACACAAGCCCTGAGGCCGATATTTTTCTCCCACTGATTGATGTAGTGATTTTTTCAGGTAGATTTTAGAACCCAAATCAAGCAAAAAAATAAATAGGGTTTCTATGGCCCACTGAGTGGGAGATGGCACACACAGGAGTCAGGAGTGGCACACAAGCCCAGAGGCCAATATTTTTCTCCCACTGATTGATGTAGTGATTTTTTCAGGTAGATTTTAGAACCCAAATCAAGCAAAAAAAATAAATAGGCTTTCTATGGCTGTTGTGAATTCTGTGGCGGAGCTCCCTCCTGTGGTCACAAGTGGTACTTCGGCTGATTCTCTCTGGGAGCTTCCGTTTGTGGAGGAAACTGGTACTGCTGCTTCTGAGTTTCCTTCCTCAGGTGATCTGGTGAGGTCGTTAGGTGCTTCTCTACTTAACCCCACCTAATGCTTTGATTCATGCTTCCTGTCAATGTTCCAGTGTTGGACTTGTGTTTCTCTGGATCATTCCTGTGGCCTGCTGCTCTGCATAGCTAAGTGCTTCTTTGCTATTTGTTGCTATTTTTTCTGTCCAGCTTGTCTATTTGTTTTGCTGGAAGCTCTGGGACGCAAAGGGTGTACCTCCGTGCCGTTAGTTCGGTACGGAGGGTCTTTTTGCCCCTTTGCGTGGTTTTCTTTAGGGTTTTGTGTAGACCGCAAAGTTATCTTTCCTATCCTCGTTCTGTCTAGAATATCGGGCCTCACTTTGCTGAATCTATTTCATCCCTACGTTTGTCTTTTCATCTTACTCACAGTCATTATATGTGGGGGGCTGCCTTTTCCTTTGGGGTATTTCTCTGAGGCAAGGTAGGCTTATTTTTTCTATCTTCAGGCTAGTTAGTTTCTCAGGCTGTGCCGAGTTGCATAGGTAGCGTTAGGCACAATCCACGGCTGCCTCTAGTTGTGTTTGGAGAGGATCAGGGATTGCAGTCTGCAGAGTTCCCACGTCTCAGAGCTCGTTCTATTATTTTGGGTTATTGTCAGATCACTGTATGTGCTCTGACCTCCATGTCCATTGTGATACTGAATTGCCTCGCATAACAGTACAGGAAGCCCAAAAGTACTAATGATTCTCAATAGAGGGAAAAAAGAAGTTCTGAGACCATTTTTTTTTCTTGGCTTTGTGTTTTGTCTTTTTTTTCCCCTAGACATTTGGGTGGTTCAGTACACAGGTGTAGCGATGGACATTAGAAGTCTGTCTTCATTTGTGGATCAGCTCTCGGCAAGAGTACAAAAGATTCAAGACACTATTGATCAGAAATCTATGTTAGAACCAAGAATTCCTATTCCTGATTTGTTTTTTGGAGATAGAACTAAGTTTCTGAGTTTCAAAAATAATTGTAAGTTATTTCTGATAACCAAAGAATCGTGGTCGAAGGGGTGGACGGAGATGGCAAAATTATGGATCAGACAGGGGTTATCAACCCTCTACCTCCTCGTCTTCCTCTTCTTTTTTAGAGGACCGGGGGGGGTTTATGTACCATCTACGAAACCGAAACCCTATCAGCCACCATTAGCAGTGACACAGTTCGAACAGGACGACAATCAGGTTATTAACCTGTCGTCATATATACTCACCATGTCTGAGAAACAAGTGCTTAAAAAGGGTCTTACCTTTGTTCCAACTATGCGTTTTGATCCGTTTACTTGGATCAAGGACCTTAATCTTTTCACTAGGAAGCTTAGGTGGAGGAATTTCTTCTACAAAAATGACTCACAAAAATGTCAACAACTGGGTATCTCGGTTGAGGACCTAAGTGATCTTGATATCCTTACGGAGCTTAGTGAAGAAGGCAGCAGAGTCGCGGGTGAGGGCCCTTTCTCGGATCTCAAACCAACCAGCAGTAGAATGCCACCATCCTGTGATTTCGGTAGCATTGATGTGTTCCAAAAATTGGTAACGGATGAGATTAATAGTATCATTCCGAGCTTGGATCCAACTCATCCCAATTTGACCTCTTCAGAGAGGAGATCTCTGAATGACCTTAAGAACAATACATCTTTAGTTATTAAACCTTCCGATAAAGGTGGTAATACGGTCATTATGGATTACGAGAATTATACTAAAATGTGCATGTCTATTTTATCTGATGTATCATCTTATGAGATATTAAAGGGCGACCCGACGGCTGACTATACTGCCGAACTATCTAGGCTGCTGACACGGGCTTTTGAGTCTAAACTTATATCTAAAAGTGAATTCAGTTTTCTTTTACCTAAGTTCCCTATGGTATCAACCTTCTATGCTTTACCTAAAATCCATAAGGGGTATAATCCCCTGAAGGGCCGGCCTATAGTTTCAGGGGTAGATGCTTTATCCCAAAACTCGAGCATCTACTTAGATAGACTTTTAAGACCTTTTGTCACGGCCCTGCCATCTTATATAAGGGACACGAGTGATTTACTAACTAAGTTGGAGGGGGTCATGGTTGAACCTGATACCATCATCGCCTCCATTGATGTGGAGGCATTGTACAGTAGTATCCGACACAAGGATGGTCTTGGGGCCATTGAACATTACATCAGTAGCAGGGGCGTTCATTGTGGACGTCATAACACATTTCTTTTGGAGCTTCTTGGTTTTGTGCTACAGCGGAACTACTTCCTGTTTGGCGGGAAGTACTACCACCAGCTCAGGGGCACAGCGATGGGGAGCCCCTGTGCTCCTACTTACGCTAATTTGCTCCTGGGCTGGTGGGAGGACACATTGATATTTAAAGATGAGGATGAGATCTGGAGCCCCAGGATTATTTTCTGGGGCCGATTTATCGATGACATCCTGGTCCTCTGGAGGGGTGATGCTTGTTCCTTCTCCGACTTCGTGGCATATCTCAACACTACCATCGAAGGCTTATTTTTTACTTTTGAGATCGGGGGACAAAGCATAAACTTTCTTGATGTCAATATTTGTAGACAAGGAGATGGCTCTCTCAGCACAACTATTTTCCGTAAACCAACAGCTACAAATAGCTTGCTGAGATGGGAGAGCCACCACCCTTTTCCGCTAAAGAGGGGTATCCCTAAAGGACAGTTCCTGCGACTTCGTAGGAACTGTTCCTCCCTAAATGATTTTGAGAGGAAGTCGCTTGAACTTAGGGACCGTTTTAGGGTAAGGGGCTATCCACAAGATGTGGTTGACTCCGCTTACCATGCAGCTCTAAGATCTAATAGATCATCCTTGTTGGTACCAAAGACTGAAATTGAGGGTTCAACCATTACACGGTTAATTGGTACCTTTGATGACCAATCTAATAGGGTCTATGAAGTGTTTAAGCGACATTGGCGGATACTTAATTCTGACCCTGTTATTGGCAAGTTTGTTTCTTCCCATCCGTCAATTACCTATAGAAGGGGGAGATCTATCAAAGACAGTGTCGTGCATAGTCACTTTATCCCCCCTAAAAAACAGAGTACATGGCTTGCCAATAGATCCACAGGTACCTTCAAATGCGGGCATTGTTCTTTTTGTAAATATGTTGACGTGTCCAAAACTTTCAGCAGTTCGGCTACAGGCAGGATATTTTCTATCAGACAGTTTGCCAATTGTAGAACTGCTGGCTTGGTGTATCTCTGCACGTGCTCTTGTCCCAGGGACTATGTTGGTAAAACCAAACGTGAACTACGTATTCGCATGAGTGAACACCTTGGTGATATTAGACACAATAGAGATACACCATTAGCGAGACACGTCAACATTGATCATGGAGGTGACAGTAGGTGTCTTTCATTTAAGGTCATTGAAGTAATCACTCCTACGGTCAGACTCGGTGACTTTGATAGAAGGATACTACAACGTGAGGCCAGGTGGACATATTTACTTCAATCCGTGAGCCCTCTGGGCCTTAATGAGCAGTTGTCTTTTGCTAGTTTCATATAGCCATGCAGGGTGGGTCTTTGTATTTATTTTTGGCCATGTATATTTATACTTTATGTATTGTTAGGGTCGCATTGATCGACTCTTATCTTGTTATCTTCTGTTATTTTGACTTTATTTATTCGTTGCAGTTTTGTCCATAGGCCATTCACCATTTATTGGATGTATAGATCACGGCTGTGGTCTCATAATACATGTTTACCCCCAGCTTCTGATATTACCTTGCATTTGCTGGGGTACTCTAGCACGCATGCGCTATTATTATGTAATTGCTTGCACTCTGTTTATACAGAGCGCCTCTTATGCGTATTCATATTTGAATTTGGCCGTAATGTTGTGGCCGGTTCTATGGCCGCTCTTCCATTTCTAAGTGGCCGGGTTAGTATTTTGCGGCGCTGTGTAGCACAATACATCGGCCTTCAGTGGTGCACTGTTATTGCCCAGCATCTGCTGGGGTTTATTAGTGCGTCTGCGCTGCGGTCTTGATTATCTCTATGTAACCGTATGCGTGTGACTTTTTTGTAACAGAGCGCTGGTATGCGCATGCGCGGGGAGTGTTGGCCATTTTTCCTGTGGTCGTATTCTGGCCGCTCCTCCATTTTTGTGTGGCCAGGGCTCACATGATGCGACGCCTTGTTTTCTGAGCGTCCTGGCGGCGTCATTTCCGGCACAGTCCGGCCGACGCTTCCAGGGTGCACCCTGTGTTTGTATAAAAAGGCGGTCTTGGTTAAATATAGTTTTTTAATGGTATCATTAAAAGTTATTTTTTAGGGATCTCTGTTTCTTGTTTTGGTGGTTATATGTCTCTGAGATTCCGTACTATTGTTATTGGGTTTTTTAAGTTATTTCTGGCCTTGAAACCTCGTTCCTCTGGTGATCCAGTTCAACAGGTTTTGATTATTATTTCTTTTTTGCGCGGCGACCCTCAGGACTGGGCATTTTCCCTTGCGCCAGGAGATCCTGCATTGAGTAATATCAATGCGTTTTTCCTGGCGCTCGGATTGCTGTACGATGAGCCTAATTCAGTGGATCAGGCAGAAAAGAATTTGCTGGCTCTTTGTTAGGGTCAGGATGAGATAGAGGTATATTGCCAGAAATTTAGAAAATGGTCAGTGCTCACTCAATGGAATGAATCTGCGCTGGCAGCTATGTTCAGAAAGGGTCTCTCAGAAGCCCTTAAGGATGTCATGGTGGGATTTCCTACGCCTGCTGGTTTGAATGAGTCTATGTCTTTGGCTATTCAGATCGGTCGACGCTTGCGTGAGCGTAAATCTGTGCACCATTTGGCGGTATTACCTGAGCTTAAACCTGAGCCTATGCAGTGCGATAGGACTTTGACCAGAGTTAAACGGCAAGAACACAGACGTCTGAATGGGCTGTGTTTTTACTGTGGTGATTCCACTCATGCCATCTCTGATTGTCCTAAGCGCACTAAGCGGTTCGCTAGGTCTGCCACCATTGGTACGGTACAGTCAAAATTTCTTCTGTCCGTTACCTTGATCTGCTCTTTGTCATCATATTCTGTCATGGCGTTTGTGGATTCAGGCGCTGCTCTGAATTTGATGGACTTGGAATATGCTAAGCGTTGTGGGTTTTTCTTGGAGCCCTTGCAGTGTCCTATTCCATTGAGAGGTATTGATGCTACGCCTTTGGCCAAGAATAAGCCTCAATACTGGACCCAGCTGACCATGTGCATGGCTCCTGCACATCAGGAGGATATTCGCTTTCTGGTGCATAATCTGCATGATGTGGTCGTGTTGGGGTTGCCATGGCTACAAGCCCATAATCCAGTATTGGATTGGAAATCCATGTCGGTGTCCAGCTGGGGTTGTCAGGGGGTACATGGTGATGTTCCATTTTTGTCAATTTCGTCATCCACCCCTTCTGAGGTTCCAAAGTTCTTGTCTGATTACCGGGATGTATTTGATGAGCCCAAGTCCGATGCCCTACCTCCGCATAGGGATTGTGATTGTGCTATCAATTTGATTCCTGGTGGTAAATTCCCAAAAGGTCGACTGTTTAATTTATCCGTGCCTGAGCACACCGCTATGCGCAGTTATGTGAAGGAATCCCTGGAGAAGGGGCATATTCGCCCGTCATCGTCGCCATTAGGAGCAGGGTTCTTTTTTGTAGCCAAAAAGGATGGTTCGCTGAGACCTTGTATAGATTATCGCCTTCTTAATAAGATCACTGTTAAATTTCAGTACCCCTTGCCTTTGTTATCTGATTTGTTTGCTCGGATTAAGGGGGCTAGTTGGTTCACCAAGATTGATCTTCGTGGTGCGTATAATCTGGTGCGAATCTGGCGAGGCGATGAATGGAAAACTGCATTTAATACGCCCGAGGGTCATTTTGAGTATCTAGTGATGCCATTCGGACTTGCCAATGCTCCATCAGTGTTTCAGTCCTTTATGCATGACATCTTCCGAGAGTACCTGGATAAATTCCTGATTGTGTACTTGGATGACATTTTGATCTTCTCGGATGATTGGGAGTCTCATGTGAAACAGGTCAGAACGGTTTTTCAGGTCCTGCGTGCTAACTCTTTGTTTGTGAAGGGATCAAAGTGTCTCTTTGGTGTGCAGAAGGTTTCATTTTTGGGGTTCATCTTTTCCCCTTCTACTATCGAGATGGATCCTGTTAAGGTCCAAGCCATCCATGATTGGACTCAGCCGACATCTCTGAAAAGTCTACAAAAGTTCCTGGGCTTTGCTAATTTTTATCGTCGCTTCATCTGCAATTTTTCTAGTATTGCCAAACCATTGACCGATTTGACCAAGAAGGGTGCTGATTTGGTCAATTGGTCTTCTGCTGCTGTGGAAGCTTTTCAAGAGTTGAAGCGTCGTTTTTCTTCTGCCCCTGTGTTGTGTCAACCTGATGTTTCTCTTCCGTTCCAGGTCGAGGTTGATGCTTCTGAGATTGGAGCAGGGGCTGTTTTGTCGCAGAGAGGTTCTGATTGTTCAGTGATGAAACCATGCGCTTTTTTTTCCAGGAAGTTTTCGCCTGCTGAGCGGAATTATGATGTGGGCAACCGAGAGTTGCTGGCCATGAAGTGGGCATTCGAGGAGTGGCGTCATTGGCTTGAAGGAGCTAAGCATCGCGTGGTGGTATTGACTGATCATAAGAACCTGACTTATCTCGAGTCTGCTAAGCGTTTGAATCCTAGACAGGCTCGTTGGTCGCTGTTTTTCGCCCGTTTTGACTTTGTGATTTCGTACCTTCCGGGCTCTAAAAATGTGAAGGCAGATGCTCTGTCTAGGAGTTTTGTGCCCGACTCTCCGGGTTTATCTGAGCCGGCGGGTATCCTCAAGGAAGGAGTAATTGTGTCTGCCATCTCCCCTGATTTGCGGCGGGTGCTGCAAAAATTTCATGCTAATAAACCTGATCGTTGTCCAGCGGAGAAACTGTTTGTCCCGGATAGGTGGACAAATAAAGTGATCTCTGAGGTTCATTGTTCGGTGTTGGCTGGTCATCCTGGAATCTTTGGTACCAGAGAGTTAGTGGCTAGATCCTTTTGGTGGCCGTCTCTGTCGCGGGATGTGCGTTCTTTTGTGCAGTCCTGTGGGATTTGTGCTCGGGCTAAGCCCTGCTGTTCTCGTGCCAGTGGGTTGCTTTTGCCCTTGCCATTCCCGAAGAGACCTTGGACACATATCTCTATGGATTTTATTTCAGATCTTCCCGTCTCTCAAAAGATGTCAGTCATTTGGGTGGTCTGTGATCGCTTTTCTAAGATGGTCCATCTGGTACCCTTGTCCAAGTTGCCTTCCTCCTCTGATTTGGTGCCATTGTTCTTCCAGCATGTGGTTCGTTTGCATGGCATTCCAGAGAATATCGTTTCTGACAGAGGTTCCCAGTTTGTTTCGAGGTTTTGGCGAGCCTTTTGTGGTAGGATGGGCATTGACTTGTCTTTTTCCTCGGCTTTTCATCCTCAGACTAATGGCCAGACCGAATGAACCAATCAGACCTTGGAAACCTATCTGAGATGCTTTGTTTCTGCCGATCAGGATGACTGGGTGTCCTTTTTGCCTTTGGCTGAGTTCGCCCTTAATAATCGGGCCAGCTCGGCTACCTTGGTTTCGCCATTTTTCTGCAATTCTGGGTTCCATCCTCGTTTCTCTTCAGGACAGGTTGAGTCTTCGGACTGTCCTGGTGTGGATACTGTGGTGGACAGGTTGCAGCAGATTTGGACTCATGTAGTGGACAATTTGACCTTGTCCCAGGAGAAGGCTCAACGTTTCGCTAATCGCAGACGCCGTGTGGGTCCCCGACTTCGTGTTGGGGATCTGGTTTGGTTATCTTCTCGTCATATTCCTATGAAGGTTTCCTCTCCGAAGTTTAAACCTCGTTTCATTGGTCCTCATAGGATTTCTGAGGTTATTAATCCTGTGTCTTTTCGTCTGACCCTCCCAGATTCTTTTTTCATACATAACGTCTTCCATAGGTCATTATTGCGGAGATACGTGGCACCTATGGTTCCATCTGTTGACCCTCCTGCCCCGGTTTTGGTGGAGGGGGAATTGGAGTATATTATGGAGAAGATTTTGGATTCTCGTGTTTCAAGACGGAAACTCCAGTATCTGGTTAAATGGAAGGGTTATGCTCAGGAGGATAATTCCTGGGTTTTTGCCTCTGATGTCCATGCTCCCGATCTTGTTCGTGCCTTTCATGTGGCTCATCCTGGTCGGCCTGGGGGCTCTGGTGAGGGTTCGGTGACCCCTCCTCAAGGGGGGGGGGGTACTGTTGTGAATTCTGTGGCGGAGCTCCCTCCTGTGGTCACAAGTGGTACTTCGGCTGATTCTCTCTGGGAGCTTCCGTTTGTGGAGGAAACTGGTACTGCTGCTTCTGAGTTTCCTTCCTCAGGTGATCTGGTGAGGTCGTTAGGTGCTTCTCTACTTAACCCCACCTAATGCTTTGATTCATGCTTCCTGTCAATGTTCCAGTGTTGGACTTGTGTTTCTCTGGATCATTCCTGTGGCCTGCTGCTCTGCATAGCTAAGTGCTTCTTTGCTATTTGTTGCTATTTTTTCTGTCCAGCTTGTCTATTTGTTTTGCTGGAAGCTCTGGGATGCAAAGGGTGTACCTCCGTGCCGTTAGTTCGGTACGGAGGGTCTTTTTGCCCCTTTGCGTGGTTTTCTTTAGGGTTTTGTGTAGACCGCAAAGTTATCTTTCCTATCCTCGTTCTGTCTAGAATATCGGGCCTCACTTTGCTGAATCTATTTCATCCCTACGTTTGTCTTTTCATCTTACTCACAGTGATTATATGTGGGGGGCTGCCTTTTCCTTTGGGGTATTTCTCTGAGGCAAGGTAGGCTTATTTTTTCTATCTTCAGGCTAGTTAGTTTCTCAGGCTGTGCCGAGTTGCATAGGTAGCGTTAGGCGCAATCCACGGCTGCCTCTAGTTGTGTTTGGAGAGGATCAGGGATTGCGGTCTGCAGAGTTCCCACGTCTCAGAGCTCGTTCTATTATTTTGGGTTATTGTCAGATCACTGAATGTGCTCTGACCTCCATGTCCATTGTGATACTGAATTGCCTCGCATAACATATGGCCCACTGAGTGAGAGATGGCACACACAGGAGTCAGGAGTGGCACACAAGCCCTGAGGCCAATATTTTTCTCCCACTGATTGATGTAGTGATTTTTTCAGGTAGATTTTAGAACCCAAATCAAGCAAAAAAATAAATAGGCTTTCTATGGCCCACTGAGTGAGAGATGGCACACACAGGAGTCAGGAGTGGCACACAAGCCCTGAGGCCAATATTTTTCTCCCACTGATTGATGTAGTGATTTTTTCAGGTAGATTTTAGAACCCAAATCAAGCAAAAAAATAAATAGCCTTTCTATGGCCCACTGAGTGAGAGATGGCACACACAGGGATGGCACTCTAGCAGAAATGCCAATCTTAATCTCCCACAAAAAAAAAAAAAAAAACATGGACTGTCCTACAATTACTATCTCCCTGCAGTAATCTCAGCCAGGTATGGCAGGTAGCAATAAGGAGTGGACTGATGCACAAATTAAATAAAAAGTGTGGACAAACAAAAAAGATAGCTGTGCAGAAAGGAAGGAACAAGAGGATTTGTGCTTTGAAAAAAGCAGTTGGTTTGCACAGCGGCGTACACACAGCAATGCAGCTATCAGGGAGCCTTCTAGGGCAGCCCAATAAGCTACAGCGCTGAGGGGAAAAAAAAAAAATGTAGCTTCCACTGTCCCTGCACACTGAAGGTGGTGTTGGACAGTGGAAATCGCTACAGCACAAGCGGTTTGGTGGTTAATGGACCCTGCCTAACGCTATCCCTGCTTCTGACGAAGCGGCAGCAACCTCTCACTAAGCTCAGATCAGCAGCAGTAAGATGGCGGTCGGCGGGAACGCCCCTTTATAGCCCCTGTGACGCCGCAGACAGCAAGCCAATCACTGCAATGCCCTTCTCTAAGATGGTGGGGACCAGGACCTATGTCATCACGCTGCCCACACTCTGTGTTCACCTTCATTGGCTGAGAAATGGCGCTTTTCGCGTCATTGAAACGCGACTTTGGCGCGAAAGTCGCGTACCGCATGGCCGACCCCGCACAGGGGTCGGATCGGGTTTCATGAAACCCGACTTTGCCAAAAGTCGGCGACTTTTGAAAATGAACGACCCGTTTCGCTCAACCCTAGTCCTTACATCATATAACCCCTAAGCAGATGAACACAATGAGGAGATCTGTATCCTACACACTCTTCCCACAGTTATGATAGCCCTGATAGGCCCAGATTCACCCCCAATAATGCCGGAGGATCAGCGACTCACCACATATCTTTCAGTAATACCACCCAAACTCTGGTCAAAAGGGCCAGATGATATAGAGAAAATGCCTGTAGAACCAGTAAAAGTGTTTCTCAAACCTGGTGCCCTTTTTCCCAAAGTCCATAAGTACTTTTTGAAACATGATCAGGAGCGGGGCCTCAAGGGGCAAATACAAACGTTACTCGATAATGGTGCCCTGGTACCCTTTGTTTCCCCATGTACAAGATCTACGGGCAGTTAATGCAGCTACTGTTCTGGAAACTCCAGTGGTGCCTAATTCACATACTCTTTTGTCCCAGATATCTCAGGATGCTGCTTGGTTTACAGACATCGACCTTGCCAATGCCTTCTTCAGCATTCCATTACACCCAGATTGCCAATTTCTGTTTGCATTCACTTATCAGGGACGACAATTGAGGTGGACAGTTATTCCACAAGGGGCCCAAAACAGTCCCAATCAGTTTGCAAAAAATATGGGCCAGTGTCTTTTACCCTGGCAGTTAATTCACCCCTATGTCACGGAGCTTCAGTATGTGGATGATCTTTTGTTGTGTGCACGAACAGAGCAGGAAGCCATTGCTGCCACTATTAGCCTCCTCAAGTATCTGGCAGATCTGAACTGTCGTGTTTCGGCCTCGAAACTTCAGTTCTGCCTTGGTCAAGTGACATTTTTGGGTCACTGTCTCCTTCAGGGTGTCAGACTCCTCACAAAAGAAAGAAAAATAGCTGTCAGCTTCCTTCCTTTTCTGAAAGATGAGACTGGACTCCAGCGTTTTCTTGGACTATGTACTTATTGTCGTCAGTGGATACCGGACGCATCCCGTATAATGCAACCTCTCTACAATGCCTTGAAAGACGGTATAATGAACTATAAGGAAAGATCACCAGTTTGTATGGAAAGCCTTTATCGTGCCTTCTCTGAATTAAAGCGGCTTATTGCTTCCGCCCCTGGCTTGGACATCCCGGACTATACTCAACCGTTATGGGCCAATCTAGGGTTTATTACTATTGCCGGGACTCCAATGAAGAATGCTGAAGCTGTTAAAATCCTTATGGACTCAATCAAATTACCTACCCAGGTGGCCATTATCAAAGTTAAGGCGCACGGTCCTTGGAACAGTCCACAGACTGTTGGTAATGCCTTTGCGGATATGCAAGCAAAAGCTGCTGCTCTCCTACCTGTTGAACTGACCATACCAGCTATGGTGACCACACGCTCTCAGCGTAAACAGATACAATAAACACTGACTCTACAGGAACCTGATGATCTGCGCCAGACTGAGGTTTTTTGTCGAACCCTGCGAGACCGCTTAATGATGATGCAGAGAATGTCCCCAAAGGAAGAAGTGAAGCAGTGGAAGGCTGATGGAGCACATATGGACAATGTTCTCTGGAAAAAGGACCAACTTGTGTATCTCCCTAAGCGGATATACCCTGCTTTTGCCACGTGGACTCATGGGCCCACACATCGAGGGAAAAAAAACCCAGGCCCTAGCCCTGGTACAAAAATTCTACTGGGCTCCAGGTATTTCTACAGTCCTGACAGCACTCAACCATGCATGTAATATCTGTCAGACCTGCAATTCCAGTCAACTTCAATGTGTACCCCCAGAAGCACCTTGCTAAGCCCGACTATCCTTTCCAAAGGCTCCAGGTGGACCACATCACGTTACCTAAGTCTGGAAGGTATGAATATTGTCTGGTGGTTGTCGACATGTTCTCCAGTTGGCCGGAAGCATTCCCCGTTACCAACTTGACTGCAAAAACTACAGCAAAGAAACTGGTGATGGAAGTCATATGCAGATATGGTGTTCCACAAGTTGTTGAAAGTGACCAAGGCCCGGCCTTTTCTTCTCATGTGTACCAGGAGGTTCTGCCAATGCTTGGATCCACTGTAGCCCACCATAAACAATCCGGTGGGAAAGTTGAGAGGCTGAACGGCACACTGAAGGGACAATTGCCCAAAATGATGTAGGAGACTACTGCTTCATGGCCAGAGCTCCTACCCATTGTACTGTACCACATTCGTACTACCCCTATTGCAAAACATGGCCTGTCCCCATATGAGATATTATTTGGTGCTAGGCCCCCAGTTGCAAATTTCCAGCCTCAGCAGTTGTCAGAGGAAACTGACCGTACTGTTCAATATGTTATTCAGCTTAGTAAAAATCTTGCTAACACCCATGCTCTAGTTTCTTCTTCCCTTCCAGATTCAACAGAGACTGATACTTGTTATAACTTGAAACCTGGTGATTTTGTGGTCGTGAAAAGGCATGTCAGAAAACACAGACTAGAACCCTTTTATGACGGTCCCTACCAAGTCCTCCTTATCACTCCTATGTCAGTAAAGCTGGAAGGAAGGCCGACGTGGATCCACGCATTGCACTGCAAGCTGGTCAAACAAACTAATAGCAAATAAGGGGCATAATGTTTTGGTTTTTCGTATTTTTTATAATAACATTGGTAACTGCATGGGACAGCCTAAAATCCCCAACACCCTTGAATAATAAGTTTGTACAGTATTATGAAAGATTAGTAGTACAGATGGGTATAGCCAATAAAATTGTCAGTTCTATTTTCATTTATCCTATGATTATACAAATGTGGGATACATTTTTTAGGGCCACAGACTATCTAGATGATCAAATTTGGGATATATTGGATATAGAAAATAGGAAAAGGTTGAAACCAACCACAATTTTTATAAAAGCCAAGGGTACCCAAAAATATTAAAGTAAACAGCACAATAAAGGGACCTAAAACATAACATTTAATATACTAGTTAAAAATGACATAACCCAACACACACAGACAAACATGTATAATACCAACAGTTGGTCAAACAGTTATCCAAGGAAATCACAGAGAAGCGGTACTTAAAGCAGAAAAATACTCCCAGGGAGGTGGTCCTGAATAAGAAATGGTCTATGGAGTGTTATACCGAATTTTTGAATCTCCTAAATGACTGAGTGGTGGAGTGCATCCTTTGTATGGCTTCTTCAGTAACGGGTGAGATTGTTCCATACTTTATGGTGCGTTTTTTGTGTTAGTGACTTTTGCAGATGCAGTGAGAATTGATGATACTGTTTTGATGCCACATTTCTGAGCAAAAGCACACAGGTACAAATAGCAGCATTATTATATACCCTCCTTCAGCCGTTATTCTGGAGCTTTGGGTAAGGACATGCTAGCAGGAGAAGCAGTTGTAAATTTGAGTATTTTTCTGCTTTAAGTACTGTTTCTCTGTGATTTCCTTGGATAACTGTTTGACCAACTGTTGGTATTATACATGTTTGTCTGTATATATTAGATATACTTAATACTACTGTTGCTGTCCAAAACCAACTTATCATAGTCACTAATCAACATACTTTAGTACTGGATTACTGAACAGCAGCACAGGGTGGTATGTGTCAGGTTATTGGACCTGCTTGCTGTCATTATATAGATCCCAATAGCACTATGAAGTTAAAGTTAAAGTTAGAGGACATTCAAAGTCTCAGAGATCAATATGATAAAGACAATAACCTTAATAAGGACAGTTGGTGGGCAGACACCTTCTCCTTTCTTAATCCAGCCAATTGGTTTAAGGGATTTGGGGACTGGATAGCTGGAATCTTGCAAAGTTTGTTAGACATCGTTGCCTTTATCCTTGTCATGTATGTAGTACTAAAACTTGTTATTTAGTGTATTTCTGTATGTATTAGGAAATTCTGCACTAGTACAACTAATGATGATACCAAAAGCGTTGCCATCCCTGCTCTTCTCTACACCGATTTCACAAAGTTATCTGATGAAGATGTTGAAGCCAAGTGCATGGCTACCTTCAAAAGACCTCCTCCACCATCATCAAAAATTGTTATACGCAAATTGTAGCATACAGGGGGGACTGGTGCGCCACAACAGCAATGGCTGGCAACATGGCACCAGTCATGTGAAGACCGTACCCCTTGAGCTTATAGCTCGGGATAGTACCTCTGATGCTGCATATTAGTTAACAAAATGTATCTAGGGCGGAAGGGTTAAACTAAGATCAAAATTAAAGCAGGCTTCATTTTGTGCTTTTTGAGTCTATCTTGCTGTTTTGAGATCAATTTTTGTTACTAGGTAAAGTTCACAGCTGTTACGAGACATTCATTGTTTCAACCTGGACAGGACATGAGACTGAGGGTGTATTGTTCTACGAGACTTTGACATACATAGTAACATAGTAACATAGTTAGTAAGGCCGAAAAAAGACATTTGTCCATCCAGTTCAGCCTATATTCCATCATAATAAGTACCCAGATCTACGTCCTTCTACAGAACCTAATAATTGTATGATACAATATTGTTCTGCTCCAGGAAGACATCCAGGCCTCTCTTGAACCCCTCGACTGAGTTCGCCATCACCACCTCCTCAGGCAAGCAATTCCAGATTCTCACTGCCCTAACAGTAAAGAATCCTCTTCTATGTTGGTGGAAAAACCTTCTCTCCTCCAGACGCAAAGAATGCCCCCTTGTGCCCGTCACCTTCCTTGGTATAAACAGATCCTCAGCGAGATATTTGTATTGTCCCCTTATATACTTATACATGGTTATTAGATCGCCCCTCAGTCGTCTTTTTTCTAGACTAAATAATCCTAATTTCGCTAATCTATCTGGGTATTGTAGTTCTCCCATCCCCTTTATTAATTTTGTTGCCCTCCTTTGTACTCTCTCTAGTTCCATTATATCCTTCCTGAGCACCGGTGCCCAAAACTGGACACAGTACTCCATGTGCGGTCTAACTAGGGATTTGTACAGAGGCAGTATAATGCTCTCATCATGTGTATCCAGACCTCTTTTAATGCACCCCATGATCCTGTTTGCCTTGGCAGCTGCTGCCTGGCACTGGCTGCTCCAGGTAAGTTTATCATTAACTAGGATCCCCAAGTCCTTCTCCCTGTCAGATTTACCCAGTGGTTTCCCGTTCAGTGTGTAATGGTGATATTGATTCCCTCTTCCCATGTGTATAACCTTACATTTATCATTGTTAAACCTCATCTGCCACCTTTCAGCCCAAGTTTCCAACTTATCCAGATCCATCTGTAGCAGAATACTATCTTCTCTTGTATTAACTGCTTTACATAGTTTTGTATCATCTGCAAATATCGATATTTTACTGTGTAAACCTTCTACCAGATCATTAATGAATATGTTGAAGAGAACAGGTCCCAATACTGACCCCTGCGGTACCCCACTGGTCACAGCGACCCAGTTAGAGACTATACCATTTATAACCACCCTCTGCTTTCTATCACTAAGCCAGTTACTAACCCATTTACACACATTTTCCCCCAGACCAAGCATTCTCATTTTGTGTACCAACCTCTTGTGCGGCACGGTATCAAACGCTTTGGAAAAATCGAGATATACCACGTCCAATGACTCACCGTGGTCCAGTCTATAGCTTACCTCTTCATAAAAACTGATTAGATTGGTTTGACAGGAGCGATTTCTCATAAACCCATGCTGATATGGAGTTAAACAGTTATTCTCATTGAGATAATCCAGAATAACATCCCTCAGAAACCCTTCAAATATTTTACCAACAATAGAGGTTAGACTTACTGGCCTATAATTTCCAGGTTCACTTTTAGAGCCCTTTTTGAATATTGGCACCACATTTGCTATGCGCCAGTCCTGCGGAACAGACCCTGTCGCTATAGAGTCACTAAAAATAAGAAATAATGGTTTATCTATTACATTACTTAGTTCTCTTAGTACTCGTGGGTGTATGCCATCCGGACCCGGAGATTTATCTATTTTAATCTTATTTAGCCGGTTTCGCACCTCTTCTTGGGTTAGATTGGTGACCCTTAATATAGGGTTTTCATTGTTTCTTGGGATTTCACCTAGCATTTCATTTTCCACCGTGAATACCGTGGAGAAGAAGGTGTTTAATATGTTAGCTTTTTCCTCGTCATCTACAACCATTCTTTCCTCACTATTTTTTAAGGGGCCTACATTTTCAGTTTTTATTCTTTTACTATTGATATAGTTGAAGAACAGTTTGGGATTAGTTTTACTCTCCTTAGCAATGTGCTTCTCTGTTTCCTTTTTGGCAGCTTTAATTAGTTTTTTAGATAAAGTATTTTTCTCCCTATAGTTTTTTAGAGCTTCAATGGTGCCATCCTGCTTTAGTAGTGCAAATGCTTTCTTTTTACTGTTAATTGCCTGTCTTACTTCTTTGTTTAGCCACATTGGGTTTTTCCTATTTCTAGTCCTTTTATTCCCACAAGGTATAAACCGCTTACACTGCCTATTTAGGATGTTCTTAAACATTTCCCATTTATTATCTGTATTCTCATTTCTGAGGATATTGTCCCAGTCTACCAGATTAAGGGCATCTCTAAGCTGTTCAAACTTTGCCTTCCTAAAGTTCAATGTTTTTGTGACTCCCTGACAAGTCCCCCTAGTGAAAGACAGGTGAAACTGCACAATATTGTGGTCGCTATTTCCTAAATGCCCAACCACCTGCAGATTTGTTATTCTGTCAGGTCTATTAGATAGTATTAGGTCTAAAAGTGCTGCTCCTCTGGTTGGATTCTGCACCAATTGTGAAAGATAATTTTTCTTGGTTATTAGCAGAAACCTGTTGCCTTTATGGGTTTCACAGGTTTCTGTTTCCCAGTTAATATCCGGGTAGTTAAAGTCCCCCATAACCAGGACCTCATTATGGGTTGCAGCTTCATCTATCTGCTTTAGAAGTAGACTTTCCATGCTTTCTGTTATATTTGGGGGTTTGTAACAGACCCCAATGAGAATTTTGTTACCATTTTTCCCTCCATGAATTTCAACCCATATGGACTCGACATCCTCATTCCCTTCGCTAATATCCTCCCTTAAAGTGGACTTTAGACAAGACTTTACATAGAGACAAACCCCTCCTCCTCTCCGATTTTTACGATCCTTTCTAAACAGACTGTAACCCTGTAAGTTAACTGCCCAGTCATAGCTTTCATCTAACCATGTCTCGGTTATTCCCACTATGTCAAAGTTACCTGTAGATATTTCTGCTTCTAGTTCTTCCATCTTGTTTGTCAGGCTTCTGGCGTTTGCGAGCATGCAGTTTAGAGGATTTTGTTTTGTTCCAATCTCCTCACTGTGGATTGTTTTAGAAATGTTCTTACCTCCCTTCTGAGTATGTTTTCCTGGGTCGTCTTTGTTCGAGTCTAATGTTTTTCTTCCCATCCCCTCTTCTTCTAGTTTAACGCCCTCCTGATGAGTGTAGCGAGTCTTCTGGCGAATGTGTGTTTCCCAGGTTTGTTGAGGTGTAGTCCGTCTCTGGCGAGGAGTCCATCATACCAGTAATTCACACCGTGGTCCAGGAATCCAAATCCTTGTTGTCTGCACCATCGTCTTAGCCAGTTGTTTGCATCAAGGATCCTGTTCCATCTCCTGGTGCCATGCCCGTCTACTGGAAGGATAGAAGAAAAAACTACCTGTGCATCCAGTTCCTTTACTTTCTTCCCCAACTCTTCAAAGTCCTTGCAGATTGTCGGTAGGTCCTTCCTTGCCGTGTCATTGGTGCCAACATGTATCAGAAGAAATGGGTGGACGTCCTTGGAGCTGAAGAGCTTTGGTATCCTATCGGTCACATCCTTGATCATCGCACCTGGAAGGCAGCATACTTCTCTTGCAGTTATGTCCGGTCTGCAGATGGCTGCTTCGGTGCCTCTCAGTAGTGAGTCTCCCACCACCACCACTCTTCGTTGCTTCTTGGCTGTACTTTTTGCTGTCACTTGTTGCTGTGTGCCCTTTTCTTTTTTGCTTGCTGGTATTGCTTCATTCTTAGGTGTGCCATCTTCATCCTCTACAAAGATTTGATATCGGTTCTTCAGTTGTGTGGTTGGTGATTTCTCCATGGTCTTCTTGCTTCTTTTGGTCACATGCTTCCACTCATCTGCTTTTGGAGGTTCTCTGACACTTTTTGCATCTTCTGTGACCAGTAGAGATGCTTCTGTTCTGTCTAGAAAGTCTTCATTCTCTTTGATGAGTTTCAAAGTTGCTATTCTTTCTTCCAGACCCCGCACCTTTTCTTCTAAAAGGGCCACTAGTCTACACTTCTGACAGGTGAAATTGGATTCTTCTTCTGGTTGATCTGTGAACATGTAGCACATGCTGCAGCTCACCATGTAGGTTGTCACATCTGCCATGTTGCTCCTAGATCCTGCTGACTTGCTGTGTGTTTTCCTTCTTGTGTAATCTACTCAGCCAAGCTCTCTTGCAATAATGTCCTACAGGCAAAAATTCGCGCGCCGTAAGGCGCGCGGTTTGGTGATGCTTTCGAAGCAGCTGGTCCCGGCTGTATCCAACGATCTTCTAGCTTAGGGAGACTTCGCTTCTCCCAGAAGGCACCTGAAATATGCAAATTAGCCTCCTGAAGCTTGAATCCCTGGTTTGGTGATGCTTTCGAAGCAGCTGGTCCCGGCTGTATCCAACGATCTTCTAGCTTAGGGAGACTTCGCTTCTCCCAGAAGGCACCTGGAATATGCAAATTAGCCTCCTGAAGCTTGAATCCCTGGTTTGGTGATGCTTTCGAAGCAGCTGGTCCCGGCTGTATCCAACGATCTTCTAGCTTAGGGAGACTTCGCTTCTCCCAGAAGGCACCTGGAATATGCAAATTAGCCTCCTGAAGCTTGAATCCCTGGTTTGGTGATGCTTTCGAAGCAGCTGGTCCCGGCTGTATCCAACGATCTTCTAGCTTAGGGAGACTTCGCTTCTCCCAGAAGGCACCTGGAATATGCAAATTAGCCTCCTGAAGCTTGAATCCCTGGTTTGGTGATGCTTTCGAAGCAGCTGGTCCCGGCTGTATCCAACGATCTTCTAGCTTAGGGAGACTTCGCTTCTCCCAGAAGGCACCTGGAATATGCAAATTAGCCTCCTGAAGCTTGAATCCCTGGTTTGGTGATGCTTTCGAAGCAGCTGGTCCCGGCTGTATCCAACGATCTTCTAGCTTAGGGAGACTTCGCTTCTCCCAGAAGGCACCTGGAATATGCAAATTAGCCTCCTGAAGCTTGAATCCCTGGTTTGGTGATGCTTTCGAAGCAGCTGGTCCCGGCTGTATCCAACGATCTTCTAGCTTAGGGAGACTTCGCTTCTCCCAGAAGGCACCTGGAATATGCAAATTAGCCTCCTGAAGCTTGAATCCCTGGTTTGGTGATGCTTTCGAAGCAGCTGGTCCCGGCTGTATCCAACGATCTTCTAGCTTAGGGAGACTTCGCTTCTCCCAGAAGGCACCTGGAATATGCAAATTAGCCTCCTGAAGCTTGAATCCCTGGTTTGGTGATGCTTTCGAAGCAGCTGGTCCCGGCTGTATCCAACGATCTTCTAGCTTAGGGAGACTTCGCTTCTCCCAGAAGGCACCTGGAATATGCAAATTAGCCTCCTGAAGCTTGAATCCCTGGTTTGGTGATGCTTTCGAAGCAGCTGGTCCCGGCTGTATCCAACGATCTTCTAGCTTAGGGAGACTTCGCTTCTCCCAGAAGGCACCTGGAATATGCAAATTAGCCTCCTGAAGCTTGAATCCCTGGTTTGGTGATGCTTTCGAAGCAGCTGGTCCCGGCTGTATCCAACGATCTTCTAGCTTAGGGAGACTTCGCTTCTCCCAGAAGGCACCTGGAATATGCAAATTAGCCTCCTGAAGCTTGAATCCCTGGTTTGGTGATGCTTTCGAAGCAGCTGGTCCCGGCTGTATCCAACGATCTTCTAGCTTAGGGAGACTTCGCTTCTCCCAGAAGGCACCTGGAATATGCAAATTAGCCTCCTGAAGCTTGAATCCCTGGTTTGGTGATGCTTTCGAAGCAGCTGGTCCCGGCTGTATCCAACGATCTTCTAGCTTAGGGAGACTTCGCTTCTCCCAGAAGGCACCTGGAATATGCAAATTAGCCTCCTGAAGCTTGAATCCCTGGTTTGGTGATGCTTTCGAAGCAGCTGGTCCCGGCTGTATCCAACGATCTTCTAGCTTAGGGAGACTTCGCTTCTCCCAGAAGGCACCTGGAATATGCAAATTAGCCTCCTGAAGCTTGAATCCCTGGTTTGGTGATGCTTTCGAAGCAGCTGGTCCCGGCTGTATCCAACGATCTTCTAGCTTAGGGAGACTTCGCTTCTCCCAGAAGGCACCTGGAATATGCAAATTAGCCTCCTGAAGCTTGAATCCCTGGTTTGGTGATGCTTTCGAAGCAGCTGGTCCCGGCTGTATCCAACGATCTTCTAGCTTAGGGAGACTTCGCTTCTCCCAGAAGGCACCTGGAATATGCAAATTAGCCTCCTGAAGCTTGAATCCCTGGTTTGGTGATGCTTTCGAAGCAGCTGGTCCCGGCTGTATCCAACGATCTTCTAGCTTAGGGAGACTTCGCTTCTCCCAGAAGGCACCTGGAATATGCAAATTAGCCTCCTGAAGCTTGAATCCCTGGTTTGGTGATGCTTTCGAAGCAGCTGGTCCCGGCTGTATCCAACGATCTTCTAGCTTAGGGAGACTTCGCTTCTCCCAGAAGGCACCTGGAATATGCAAATTAGCCTCCTGAAGCTTGAATCCCTGGTTTGGTGATGCTTTCGAAGCAGCTGGTCCCGGCTGTATCCAACGATCTTCTAGCTTAGGGAGACTTCGCTTCTCCCAGAAGGCACCTGGAATATGCAAATTAGCCTCCTGAAGCTTGAATCCCTGGTTTGGTGATGCTTTCGAAGCAGCTGGTCCCGGCTGTATCCAACGATCTTCTAGCTTAGGGAGACTTCGCTTCTCCCAGAAGGCACCTGGAATATGCAAATTAGCCTCCTGAAGCTTGAATCCCTGGTTTGGTGATGCTTTCGAAGCAGCTGGTCCCGGCTGTATCCAACGATCTTCTAGCTTAGGGAGACTTCGCTTCTCCCAGAAGGCACCTGGAATATGCAAATTAGCCTCCTGAAGCTTGAATCCCTGGTTTGGTGATGCTTTCGAAGCAGCTGGTCCCGGCTGTATCCAACGATCTTCTAGCTTAGGGAGACTTCGCTTCTCCCAGAAGGCACCTGGAATATGCAAATTAGCCTCCTGAAGCTTGAATCCCTGGTTTGGTGATGCTTTCGAAGCAGCTGGTCCCGGCTGTATCCAACGATCTTCTAGCTTAGGGAGACTTCGCTTCTCCCAGAAGGCACCTGGAATATGCAAATTAGCCTCCTGAAGCTTGAATCCCTGGTTTGGTGATGCTTTCGAAGCAGCTGGTCCCGGCTGTATCCAACGATCTTCTAGCTTAGGGAGACTTCGCTTCTCCCAGAAGGCACCTGGAATATGCAAATTAGCCTCCTGAAGCTTGAATCCCTGGTTTGGTGATGCTTTCGAAGCAGCTGGTCCCGGCTGTATCCAACGATCTTCTAGCTTAGGGAGACTTCGCTTCTCCCAGAAGGCACCTGGAATATGCAAATTAGCCTCCTGAAGCTTGAATCCCTGGTTTGGTGATGCTTTCGAAGCAGCTGGTCCCGGCTGTATCCAACGATCTTCTAGCTTAGGGAGACTTCGCTTCTCCCAGAAGGCACCTGGAATATGCAAATTAGCCTCCTGAAGCTTGAATCCCTGGTTTGGTGATGCTTTCGAAGCAGCTGGTCCCGGCTGTATCCAACGATCTTCTAGCTTAGGGAGACTTCGCTTCTCCCAGAAGGCACCTGGAATATGCAAATTAGCCTCCTGAAGCTTGAATCCCTGGTTTGGTGATGCTTTCGAAGCAGCTGGTCCCGGCTGTATCCAACGATCTTCTAGCTTAGGGAGACTTCGCTTCTCCCAGAAGGCACCTGGAATATGCAAATTAGCCTCCTGAAGCTTGAATCCCTGGTTTGGTGATGCTTTCGAAGCAGCTGGTCCCGGCTGTATCCAACGATCTTCTAGCTTAGGGAGACTTCGCTTCTCCCAGAAGGCACCTGGAATATGCAAATTAGCCTCCTGAAGCTTGAATCCCTGGTTTTTGACGTACAGACTGTTCCTGTATTTTTATGGGTTAAGAACTGTGAGCGTGTTCTTATGCTGATTGGTTGAAGTATAACTTCTATGATTATGAAAAGTGATACACAATAAGCGGGGGCCAGAGATCTGCTCGATCCTCCCAAACAGAGACACTCTCCATCTGGTCATTTTCAGTTGCCTGCAACGCTCTGTAGATCAATTTGAAAATCACTGAGTCAACCGTGAAGGATCGCTTTAGATCCTCCCTCAACAATTTCAGGGGGTTTAAATCTGTGCCAATGTGATCAGCACTTGTTACCCCTCATTCATGATGCATTTTATGCTGCAACACTAGGAAGGCAGCATACAATACGCAGCACAGCTCACCACTGCCCAAAAGTGCAAGGTGTTCACTGCTCAGACATGGCTGAGGTAAGGAATGCTGAAACCCAACCATCACTGAACAAGACACAGAAGCACAACACAAGTGTTCAGTGCTCATTCTCCACAGGATTTCCTTAACACTTCAGCCTTAGGAACAGGTACGGACTGGGGCTGAAATTCAGTCCTGGCATTTGAAATCACACAGGCCCATGTTGTCCCCCGTCCCAATGAACCAGATGGGATATAATACTAATATTACTCTGGATGGAGGAAAGGAAGATTTTCTACAAGACCAATATTTCTAATAATACCGGTGGCCTGCTGTGGTAAGTGACGGAGTCAGCAACTTTGTGCTCCATCACAACTCTTAACAGTCTGGGTATATGGAGAACACCGATTTTGCTAACAACGTAGCAGACAAGGCAGCCCATGACCAGACAGGCCCTTCTAGCATTTACCAGAATTGCCAGATGGCAAGTCCGGCTCTGCTTAGGAACCAGGAGAAAAACAAACAAGTCACCAAATGGTTCATGTCATTGCATCATTTTGGCTTTTAAGTTGAGAATAGCACACAAAGCGCACGGCTTTCAACCAAACAATCCTTTACTCGCAACAGTTTTCCCCGGAGCACAGAGAGAGCCATTATTTTGTTGACCTTCTGTCCTTTTATAATAAACCTAAGCATTGCATGTGATTAACCACAATCATCCCAAACACCTTTATTTTGTACCATTTATGTTTTCCTTTTTTGATTTATATACAGAATACTGTATATACTCGAGTATAAGCCAAGATTTTCAGCCCAAATTTTTGGGCTGAAAGTGCCCCTCTCGGCTTATACTCGAGTCACGGTCGACGGTGGGGTCGGCGGGTGAGGGGGAAAGAGCGTGTCGCATACTCACCTAGTCCCGGCGCTCTTGGCGCTCCCCCTGCCATCCCACGGTCTTCAGTATCGCAGCTCTTCCCCTGTTCAGCATGGTACCGCTCATTAAAGTTATGAATATGGACTCCACTCCCATAGGGGTGGAGCCGCATATTCATTCCTCTAATGAGCGGTAACGGTGACCGCTGACAGAGGAAGAGGCTGCGGCACCCGGAGACCAGCTATCCGGGAGAAGGAGCCAAGGACGCCGGGAGCAGGTAAGTATGTCATATTTACCTGTTCGCGTTCCACCCGCCAGGCGCCGCTCCGTCTTCCACGTCCTCTTGCTCTGACTGTTCAGGTCAGAGGGCGCGATGACGTACTAGTGTGCGCGCCGCCCACTGCCCGAACAGTCAGTGCGGAGAGACGCCAAGACGGGACGCTGAGGAGCTGCAAGCAAGAGAGGTGAGTATGTCATTTTTTTTATTGCAGCAGCAGCATTCTATATTGCACAGATTTATGTGGAGCATCTATGGGGCCATAATCAATGGTGCAGAACATTATATATGGCACAGCTTTATGTGGAGCATCTATGGGGCCATACTGAACGGTGCAGAGCATTATATATGGGGCACAGATTTATGTGGAGCATCTATGGGGCCCTACTGAACGGTGCAGAGCATTTTATATGGGGCACAGATTTATGTGGGGCATCTATGGGGCCATAATGAACGGTGCAGAGCATTCTATATGGCACAGCTTTATATGGAGCATCTATGAGGCAATAATAAACGGTGCAGAGCATTCTATATGGGGCACAGCTTTATGTGGAGCATCTATGGGGCCATAATGAATGGTGCAGAGCATTATATGGGGCACAGCTTTATGTGGAGCATCTATGGGGCCATAATGAACGGTGCAGAGCATTATATATGGCACAGCTGTATATAGAACATCTATGGGGCCATAATGAACGGTGCAGAGCATTATATGTGGCACAGCTTTATGTGGAGCATCTATGGGGCCATACTGAACGGTGCAGAGCATTCTATATGGGGAAGCTTTATGTGGAGCATCTATGGGGCCATACTGAATGGTGCAGAGCATTATATATGGCACAGCTTTATGTGGAGCATCTATGGTGCCATACTGAATGGTGCAGAGCATTCTATATGGCCCAGCTTTATGTGGAGCATCTATGGTGCCATAATGAATGATGCAGAGCATTCTATATGGGGCAGCTTTATGTGGAGCATCTATGGGGCAATAATCAACGGTGCAGAGCATGATATATGGCACAGCTTTATATGGAGCATCTATGGGGCCATAATGAATGGTGCAGAGCATTATATATGGCACAGCTTTATATGGAGCATCTATGGGGCCATAATGAATGGTGCAGAGCATTATATATGGCACAGCTTTGTGGAGCATCTATGGGGCAATAATGAAGTGTATGGAGCATTATATGTGGCACAGCTTTATATGGAACATCTATGGGGCAATAATGAAATGTATGGAGCATTCTATATGGCACAGCTTTATATAGAGGATCTATGGGGCCATAATGAAATGTATGGAGCATTATATGTGGCACAGCTTTGTATGGAGCATCTATGGGGCCATAATGAACGGTATGGAGCATCTATTTTTATTTTTGAAATTCACCGGTAGCTGCTGCATTTTCCACCCTAGGCTTATACTTGAGTCAATAAGTTTTCCCAGTTTTTTGTGGCAAAATTAGGGGGGTCGGCTTATACTCGGGTCGGCTTATACTCGAGTATATACGGTAAA
The DNA here is from genome assembly GCF_032444005.1 of Ranitomeya imitator. Lineage (NCBI taxonomy): Eukaryota > Metazoa > Chordata > Amphibia > Anura > Dendrobatidae > Ranitomeya > Ranitomeya imitator. The sequence goes on along the minus strand of NC_091284.1, from coordinate 732,820,226 downwards.
TATAACTGGTTGTGGCCAGTTGCACAACTGCCTTGTGTGAAATGTGTCTTGCAGTGCCTAAAGCACCTATGTGACCTAGGAGATGACGATCCTGTGAGCTGATCCCCTAACCTGTCATATACACAATTAACACATCCTAGATCTGAATGAATGAAATATTCTCATTGAATACTTTTGGGCTGTGCGGCCCTACAAAGAAATGCCACCCCACACCATTACTGATCCACTGCCAAACCGGTCATGCTGAATGATGTTGCAGGCAGAAGATCACTCTCCATGGCGTCTCCAGACTCTGTCACGTCTGCCACATGTGCTCAGTGTGAACCTGCTTTCATCTGTGAAAAGCACAGGGCACCAGTGGTGAATTTGCCAATCTTGGTGTTCTGTGGCAAATGCCAAGTGTCCTGCACGGTGTTGGGCTATGAGCACAACCCCCATCTGTGGACGTCGGGCACTCAGACCATCCTCATGGAGTCGGTTTCTAACTGTTTGTGCAGACACATGCACATTAGTGGCCTGCTGGAGGACATTTTGCAGGGCTCTGGCAGTGCTCCTCCTATTCCTCCTTGCACAAAGGCTGAGGTAGCGGTCCTGCTGCTGGGTTGTTGCCCTCCTACGGCCCCCTCCACGTCTCCTGGTGGACTGGCCTGTCTCCTGGTAGCGCCTCCAGCCTCTGGACACTATGCTGACAGACACAGCAAACCTTGCTGGCATTGATGTGCCATCCTGGATGAGCTGCACTACCTGAGCCACTTGTGTGGGTTGTAGAGTCCGTCTCATGCTACCACGAGTGTGAAAGCACAACCAACATTCAAAAGTGACCAAAACATCAGCTAGAAAGCATTGGTACTGAGATGTGGTCTGTGGTCACCACCTGCAGAGCCACTCCTTTATTGAGTGTGCCTTGGTAATTGCCAATAATTTCCATCTGTTGTCTATTTCATTTGCACAACAGCATGTGAAATTAATTATCAATCAGTGTTGCTTCCTAAGTGGACAGTTTGGTTTCATAGAAGTTTGATTTACTTGGAGTTATATTCTGTTGTTTAAGTGTTCCCTTTATTTTTTTGAGCAGTGTATATTATATATACTGCTGAACAGTATGTGATACATCTATAGTCATTTGGAGCCTGGGAACCAATATACTGAGGAGCATACATATATAAAACGAAACAAAAAAAATCCAAATAATTAATTTTAAATAAAACATAGTTTCTCAACAGCATATTTGTATTTCTATGATTGCTTAGGTATGAATTGAGATATTATGGAGATGTATGGGCATTAAACCAGTCTGTTTAATTTAGGAAAAGAAAACAGTAATTATTTTGTAGCATGCAGGAGATAATTAGTAAGTAATTGGAGTTTAAGCCAGTGTTTTGTTCTTGTACTTGGGACAGCAGCTATGCACTGCAGCTAAGTTATCTCAGTTATATCAGCACTTTGTGGTGAAATGTACAGCAATAATCCTCCTGGGGAACTTTGCAAGTTCTGCAGAATTGAACACATTACTTTCCTATTTTTTATCATTAAATTTCTACTACTTAACATAAGGATGCGCTACTGAATTTAGACCCATTTTATAAAAATAATATCTTAAGCAAATAACATTTGTGAAAAAGTATAAGGTTCCAGTTGGTCTTGATTCTGCTGCTTATTTAACCCCTTAAAGGGAACCTGTCACCCCGTTTTTTGAGATTGAGCTATAAATACTGTTAAATAGGGCCTGCGCTGTGTGTTACTATAGTGTATGTAGTGTACCCCGATTCCCCATGTATGCTGAGAAATACATTACCAAAGTCGCCGTTTTCGCCTGTCAATCAGGCTGGTCTGGTCAGGTGGGCGTGTTCACAGCGCTCTTTTCTTCCCCAGCTTTCCGTTGGTGGCGTAGTGGTGTGCGCATGTCCAGAGTTCCGACTTCCCTGCGCCCACGTGAAGACACAGCGCGCGATCTGCGCTGTAATCCCTTGCATCGGTGGGGGCGGCCATCTTCCTGTGGCCGCGCGTGCGCAGATGGAGTACTCTGCTGCACGGGGCTTCAGGAAAATGGCCGCGGGCAGCCGCGCGTGCGCATTAGAGATCGCGGCGGCCATTTTCCCAAAGCCGAGTTTGCATCTCGGCTTTGGGAAAATGGCGGCCGCGATCTCTAATGCGCACGCGCGGCTGCCCGCGGCCATTTTCCTGAAGCCCCGTGCAGCAGAGCACTCCATCTGCGCACGCGCGGCCCCAGGAAGATGGCCGCCCCCACCGATGCAAGGGATTACAGCGCAGATCGCGCGCTGTTTCTTCACGTGGGCGCAGGGAAGTCAGAAATTGGACATGCGCACACCACTACGCCACCAACGGAAAGCTGGGGAAGAAAAGAGCGCTGTGAACACGCCCACCTGACCAGACCAGCCTGATTGACAGGCGAAAACGGCGACTTTGGTAATGTATTTCTCAGCATACATGGGGAATCGGGGTACACTACATACACTATAGTAACGCACAGCGCAGGCCCTATTTAACAGTATTTATAGCTCAATCTCAAAAAACGGGGTGACAGGTTCCCTTTAATGCATTGTCATGTTAATGTATATGAATGCAGGGGAGATCAAATGTGTAGAGAGCTCAGTAGTAGAGATTTATTATTATTTATTATTATAGCACCATTTATTCCATGGAGCTTTACATGTGAGGAGGGTCATACATAGTATAAACAAGTACGGTAATTTTGGAAAATACAAGTCATGACTGGTACAGGAGGGGAGAGGACCCTGCCCGCGAGGGCTCACAATCCATAAGGGATGGGTGAAGATACAGTAGGTGAGGGTAGAGCAGGTTTGTCAGCGGTTTGGTCAATCGGTGGTTACTGCAGGTAACTTCAGAGATGAACAAACCCGAACTTAAACATTAATTTAAAGAGAATCTGTCACCTTTAATTAGTTCCTCACCTACGGGGCGGTCCAGTCCGAGGGGTGTCCCTGGTCTTGGTCCAGCGCCTCCCTACTTCTTGCGAGGCTGTCCGTGCATCATGTGGTTGATGCATCGGTATGTCATCCACAGTCTCCCCAGCATTGCACTCTTACACAGGCGAACTTCTCTACCCTGACTAGGGTAGAGCAAAGTACTGCAGCGCACAGGCAACGGGAAAGGTAAAGGTAAAAGACCAGTGACATCCTTCAGACCAGACTGCACTGAAGGTGAGTATAATAAAAGGTCTTTTTCTTCTCTTGCAAGTCAGGTTGGGGGCAGATATACAGCATTAAAGAATCCTGAATATCAGACGTGAAAGGTGGTGGCCGTATCTCATATCGGTCAAACCTGGTGACAGGTTCACTTTAAATAGTTAGTTAAATGTTGAACACAGACTTCTCCTGGAAGTATGTTGCAATGTTTGAAGTTTTGAGATGAGAGAGATATTTTCCATCTCAAAAGTTTGAGTCCTCATTGTTTTCAATATGGTTCGGGTTCTGGTTCAAGTTCTGGTACAGTTCTTGTACCCAAACCAAATTTTGGAAAAAAGTTTGGGTCGTGTACCAGAACCTGAACTTCCATGGGTCTGCTCATCTCTACTCAGGAGCTGAACTCCCTCTACATGCAGCAAATACTGGATATACTAAATATCCGATATGTGTCTCTAAAACACAGAGATGAGACCTGACTGCATCTGTTAACCATTTAAACACTGCTGTCAATCTCTAGTAGTGGCTTTTAAACGGCACCCTGGGACACAGTCGCGGGACAGTGATGGATTACTCTGGAAGCCTGGGGTCTTTTTCTGAGCTTCATAGGAGGCCAAGATTTAGGCTTCCTTCCCACATCCTGGTGATTTCTGTACTGGAAAAACAAGTACTGGTGAAATCTGTGGTCCATGTCAGTTTGCCATCCATGTGTACGTATGTGACATCCATGTGACATCCGTGTGATCTTGTGCTATCCATGTCTGTGTGTCCTTGTGCTGGCAGTGTGCTGTCAGTGTGACACGTATGAAATTCATCATAGAAATTAAAGAATTTTATGTATTAACCCCTTTCCAACATCGGCCATAATAGTATGTTGATGTCAGACTCCCCTTGTTTTGTGCATGATCCGGCGCAAATCCCGCACCTTTCCAAGCACGTCAGCTGATATATACAACTGACATGTGCCTGCATCACGATCCACCCACGGCTATTAACTAGTTAAATGCCGCTGTTAATTTCTGACATCGGCATTTACCTCACACTCACCGGAAGCGTGTTACTAACACTGCCCATTGGTGACCTCGTCACATGGTCACTGGTCACAGATGGGTTGGCATGACAACCAGAGGTCTCGAGTAGATGGTCGGTGCTCATAGCAAGAGAGCATTTCTGCTACACTGGTGATCTGATCATCACCTGTGTGTAGAAGAGGCGATCAAATTAGTGCAGCTTCTTGTCTCCCATGGAGACTATTAAAGATGCAAAAAGTAAAAAAAGTTTTTAAAAATATTAAAAAATAAAAAAAATGAAAGTTCAAATCATCCCCCTTTCACCCCATTCAAAACAAAACAATAAAAAAAACAAATATACACATATTTGGTATCTGCATGTTGAGAATCACCCGATGTTAGGGTTGGCGGAAAGCACCGGGTCTATATATATATGTAATAATAGCTGTCTTCGCAACCTGGGGTCCACCGTGCAGAAGAGTAATCTGCTGCTAGAATTGGCTGCACTATATGGCGGTATAAGCGAACTCTGTTACTTCACAGAATCGCATAGAAAGGAAAACGCTGTGCCCTATTAACCTCGCAAAGGATCACAGCCACCTAACTGAGCAGAGAGCAACCAGTGGTCATGCAGTCAGCAAAGCACACAAACACCTCCTCTCCGGTGGAGCTGGAATTCTAGTGGCAGTACGTCAGCCCTGAATTCAAACACACAAAACTCCTCACCGGAGGTGACGTTATTCTAGGGGCTTATTTCAGCCAACCTTGACCTCATGCAGACATGACCACTAAAGCAGCAGAGCTCATGACATAGGTTCAGGCTCGGACTGGCCCACCGGAGAACCTGAGGATTCTCCGGTGGGCCCAGGCACTGACACAAGACCCCCACTGCTCCAGGACACACACTGCTCCAGGGCCCCCACTGCTCCAGGGCCCCCTCCCGTGCTCGCTCGCCAACCTCCCACCCACCCTCCTTGAAGACGATACTCACCTGACCCTGCTCCAGCGATGCCTGGTCTCGGCGTCTGCAGCTCCTCCTGAATGAGCGGTCACGTGGTACCGCTCATTAAGGTCATGAATATGCACATATTCATGACCTTAATGATTGGTATCACATGTCCGCTCACGCAGGAAGGTGTTGCGCAGGGAGTCGGGACAGAGGCAGAGGGATGTCGGCACGGCCGTGCGGTGTGTGGGACAGGTGACGCCGGTCAGGTGAGTATGAGGGACATGTTATGATCAGGTGGCCTTGGAGCAGCATGAAATGACCTTCGCTGGAGCAGTGGTAACTAGGGTTGAGCGACTTTTACTTTTAAAGGATCGGGTCGGGTTTCACGAAACCCGACTTTTTCAAAAGTCGGGTCGAGTGAAATCGGCCGATCCTATAAAAAAGTCGGGGTCGGCCGAAACTCGAAACCCAATGCAGTGCATTGGGTTTCCAATGGTTCCCAGGGTCTGAAGGAGATGAAACTCTCCTTCAGGCCCTGCGATCCATATTTAAGTGTAAAATAAAGAATTAAAATAAAAAATATTGCTATGCTCACCCTCTGACGCGCCCTGGTACTAACCGGGAACCTTCTTTCCTTCGAATCAGCACTTGCAGGACCTTGCGGTGACGTCGCAGCTTGTGATTGGTCGCGCGGCCGCCCATGTGACCGCTCGCGCGACCAATCACAAGCCGCGACGTCACCACGATGTCACGCAAGGTCCTGCAAGCGCTGATTCTTAGGAAGGAAGGCTGCCGGAAAGAAGCAGGGCGCGTCCGAGGGTGAGTATATTCCTATTAGGTATATTCTATTATATATTCCTATTAGGTATATACTCACCCTCGGACGCGCCCTGCTTCTTTCCGGCAGCCTTCCTTCCTAAGAATCAGCGCTTGCAGGACCTTGCGTGACGTCGCAGTGACGTCGCGGCTTGTGATTGGTCGCACGAGCGGTCACATGGGCGGCCGCACGGCCAATCACAAGCCACGACGTCACCGCAAGGTCCTGCAAGCGCTGATTCGAAGGAAGGAAGGTTCCCAGTTAGTACCAGGGCGCGTCAGAGGGTGAGTATAGCGATATTTTTTATTTTAATTCTTTATTTTACACTTAAATATGGATTCCGATACCGATTTCCGATATTGCAAACATATCGGAACTCGGGATCGAAATTCCGATACCGATTCAGAAGATCGCCGACTTCATGGCCGACCCCACACAGGGGTCGGGTCGGGTTTCATGAAACCCGACTTTGCCAAAAGTCGGCGACTTCTGAAAATGGCCGACCCGTTTCGCTCAACCCTAGTGGTAACTTTACTGACCGCAACCCCTAATCCTATCACCGCAACTAGAAGTAGCCGTGGGGTGTGCCTAACCAGACCTAGACACCTCGACACAGCCTAAGGACTAAATATCCCTAAAGATGGAAATAGGAAAACTCTCTTGCCTCAGAGTAGACCCCAAAAGGATAGGTAGCCCCCCACAAATAATGACTGTGAGTAGGAGAGGAAAAGACACACGCAGACAGAAAACAGGGATAAGCAAAGGAGGCCACTTCTACCTAGATAGGAAAGGATAGTACAGGATACTATGCGGTCAGCATAAAACACTACAAAATATCCACAGCAGAAAAATACAAAAACTCCACCACCTAACTAAAGATGTGGAGAGTATATCTGTGACTCCAGCGAGTCCAACTAGACTGAGAAAAACAACAGGCACAGTCTAGCAGGAACAAAATAGAAACAAGATAAGCACAGAAAATAAACACACAGCAGTGTGTCTAAAAAAATGAAGAAAACACTTATCTTAGCTGAATTGGCAGCAAGCAGGAGGGGCCAGGCAGAGGACCAACACTTCCAAAGGAACATTGACTACTGGCAAGGACTAATGAGTCCTGCACAGCTAAATACCCCAGTCCGAATTGCAATTAGCAGAAACACCTGTCCAAGACTGCTGCTCAGGAATAACTGCATTACCATCAACAACCACTGGAGGGAGCCCAAGAGCAGAATTCACAACAGGGACAGGGGGGGACGGAGGGATGAAGGAGGACATAAGCCGGCGCACCATGCAGGAGCCGGAGCGGGAACGGGGGGGTGGTGGTGGAGAGAAGCCATGCATACAGGAGGGGGGAATATGAGCCAGAGCCATGCATACAGGAGGGGAAATATGAGCCATGCATTCAGGGGGGGATATGAGCCAGAGCCATGCATACAGGAGGGGGGAATAAGATCTATGCATTCGGGGGGAAATATGAGCCAGAGCCATGCATACAGGAGGGGGAATATGAGCCATGCATACAGGAGGGGGGATATGAGCCGCCATGCATACAGGAGGGGGGGTCATTATACAGTATTGAGCATCATGTGTGGCCGTTATACATTATGGAACATCATGTGTGGCCGTTGTACAGTATTGAGCATCATGTGTGTCCATTTTACAGAGTGGAACATCATGTGTGGCCGTTATACAGTATGGAGCATCATGTGTGGCCGGTATACAGTATGGAGCATCATGTGTGGCTGTTATACAGTATGGAGCATCATGTGTGGCCGTTATACAGTATGGAGCATCATGTGTGGCCGTTATACAGTATGGAGCATCATTTGTGGCCATTATACAGTATTCAGCATCATGTGGGATCATTATACAGTATGGAGCACTGTGTGGCAATTATACAGTATGGAGCGCTATGTGTGGCCATTATACAGTATGGAGCACTGTGTGGCCATTATACATTATGGAGCATCATGTGTGGCCATTATATACTATGGAGCATCATGTGTGGCCATTATACAGTATTGAGCATCATGTGTGACTGTTATACAGTATAGAGCATCATGTGTGGCTATTATATGTGGCCATATTTCTTTTTGTTTATAATTATTGTATATAAAACAGTGTTATCAGCAGTGCTAAATGGCTGTGGTTTGGACGTGGATATGGGTGTGACTAGTTGTGAAATGGGTGTGGTCAGAGGCGTGGCCTAAAATTTGCCGCGGCGCAGTACGCGCGCCACAAACTTTATACCTCCTTCCCTTCTTCAAAAGTTGGGAGGCACGGTACCACATTTGCCAGATCACGGCAAGTGCCGCAAATCCCATAGGGAATGAATGAGGCTGAATGCAGTGTTGCTGTAAGTGATCTGTTACACGGCAGATGCAGAAAAATTGCCGGATCTGCTGCAAAAGGCGACTTTCACATCAGCGATTCTTGCCAAAGTCACTGCCGATAGTGTCATACTCACCAAAGGGGGAGGCAGCACTAAAAGTGCCTAGGGCAGCAGAAAATCTAAATACGGCCCTGGGGGGGCTACATTATATTCTGTGGGGGGACTGCATTATATTCAGGGTACTACATTATATTATGGGGGGCTACAGTATACACTATGGGGGGGCTGCATTATATTCTGTGGTGGAACTGCATTCTCTCAGGGGACAACATTATATTCTGTGAGGGGGCTACCCCAACCCTTGCTACATTATTAAGACGTGAACTACCTTATATTATACCCTGATATTAGAGCTTTTTACCGCACATATGGTGGTTTTGTATCTATTTCTATGTAGCTACATAGTGGGCGCCAAGAATGATTTTTTCCGGTGGGCCCAAGGTGCTCCAGTCCGATGCTGCATAGGTTGATACTAGCACATGGCCATGGGGCCATGCAAACCTTTTATAGCTGCAGCAGACAAGGGCCTTCCTAGTAGTCCAATAGGAACCGCAACAAGACCTAAGCATGTGACCCCCGACCTCCAATGGAAGGTCATCCCGTGGGCATGCTCCGTATGGGAAAAGCAGGACTTAGTCCCAGAAAGACCTGCTTGCTGCTGAACATTGCTGGATACAAAGGTAGAGCCTGGAAGGCTGGTAGTAACCAGTTGTCCAGTATCAGCCTGAGCCAGACACTGGGACCGATGTCTCTGCTGAGCAGGCTCCTCTGTGGCTAGAGGAGAATGGGAGACTGCAGCAGACATGGTTTGAGATTCCCCTTTTGCAGCGGTGGGAACTTGACACCTAACACCCGATCTATCAGTAAAAGAATTAACCCGATCGCTAAATGTCGTAATGAGAACAAAAAGTCAGAATTACGGTTTTTGGTCTCCGCTGCATTGCAATGCAATAACGGGTGATGAAAAGATCATATCTACACCAAAATGGTATCAATAGACACATCAGCTTGGGCGCAAAAAATAAGCACTCACCCAGCCCCAGATCACGAAAAATGGAGACGCTACAGGTCTCGAAAAAAAATGTTGCCATTTTTTTTAAAAGAAACTTTGGATTTTTTTTCACCACGTCAATAAAAAAGAACTTAGACATGTTTGGTTTCTATGATATTGTAATGACCTAGAGAATCATAATGGCAGGTCAGTTTCAGCATTTATTGAACATGGTAATAAAAAGCAAACTATGGAATTGCACTTTTTTTTGCAATTTTACTGCAATTAAAACTTTTTCCCGTTTTCCACTACACGATATGTTAAAACCAATGGTGTTGTTTAAAAGAACAACTTGTCCCACAAAAAACAAGCCCTTGCATGGCCATATTGATTTAAAAATAAAAAATGTCATGGCTCTGGGAAGAAGGGGAGGAAAAATCGAAAATGCTAAATAAATATAATAAAGATAGATAGCAATAAGGAGCATGATAGATAGATAAAAATATGTCAGTGTGATTTCTAATCAGTGCTTTGCGTACCTATTCTTCATTAATTGTATTTATTTTTTAAATAAAGAAATTAAAAAAATGGTGTGGAGTCTCCCATAATTTTCAAAAACAGCTAAGGGAAAGCCAATGACTGGGGTGCTGTTGTTAATATTCTGGAAAGAGGCCAATAGCCATAAAGGTTCCCAGGCTATTAATATAAGCTCATAGTTTGATTACCTTTTACCGGTTATTATAGGGAAGACTCCCCAAAAAATGATTGTGGATCCACACTATATTTATTAACCAGCAAAGGTTATGCAGACAGCTATGGACTGATGTTAATAGCCTAGGAAGGGGCCATGGATATTGGCCCCCTCCCAGACTAAGAGCATCAGCCATCAGCCACCCCAGAAATGGCGCATCTATTAGATGTGCCAATTCAGGCACTTGGCCTCCGCTCTTCCCTCTTGCCCTTGCGCTGTGACAAGTGGGGTAATAGTTATGGGGTTTATGTCAGCTGATTTATGGTCACTGACATCAAGCACAAAAGTTAGCAATGGAAAGGCATCTATATGACACCCCCCATTACTAACTTCATAGTCAAATGTAGTAAAGACACACACAGAGGAAAGTATTTTCATTGAAATATACAGTGTCCTTTATTTGAAGTAAAAACTCCCCGACCTTCTTTTACCAATTTATTCAACAAAAATAAAAATAAAAAAAGCAAAGTTATACTCACGTTTCCACCAATTATCCATTAATGGCCAGGTCTCATGACGATCTGGATGGTTTGATGAGTAGTCAAATCAGTGATGCAACCGCTCTACATACCAACCGAAGCACAATGAGCTGAGCATGAGAACGTGGCTGGCGGTGATGTACTATAAAGTCAATATCTTCTTTATCTAGCTAAGTGCTTTGCAAAACTGTTATAAATCTATGGTAGCTCCTGCTCATTTCTGAAAGCTTTCTAATCTATTTCTCTTCTCTCAGTGCTAGGGCTCATGCAGATGAGCATTAAAAATCGGGCATGTATTGTCCAATTTTTGATCATTTAAAACAAGGACATTACACTGACCAATGTAATTCAATAGGGCTGTTCAGATGAATAATTCTTCTTTGAACTGAGTGTCCATGATGATAATAAATCATTGAATGTGTATTACTTTTGGCCACATTCACGCATTCAGTGTTTAGTCAGTGTTTTATATTAGTATCTGTAAGCCAAAACCAGGAGTGGGGATAAATATAGAGGTGGAGATGTGTTTCTATTATAATTTTCTTCTGATTGTTCCACTCCTGGTTTTGGCTTACAAATACTGAGGTAAAATACTCACTCACCAAATATTGAACGTTTGAACTTGGCCTTCTTCTGAGTCTCAAATTAGACTCCCCTTTCCAAACTATAGATGTGTAGGGATGTGGACTGTCTTACCCTGTTCCTGCCCCACCTATTTCAGGTGCGGTAGGTTGCTAGCGGCAACATGGACCAACCGTTTGAGGAAATGGGAGGCCAAGTAGAGTTCTCTGATTGACATTCCAACAGCATTTGGAGCTTAGGACATGGGCCAGGCACCAAGGAGTGGGCGTGGCCTTCTGACATCTCAAGGTTGATGAACGTGGAATTACGTGGGGGACAGGTGGCTGGTCTTTTCTGCACTGCCGGAGTGGACAACGAATCCCTGATACTGATGTAGTTGGTGGTATTGGGGGTAGCCCTGTATGAAAGGGTGGCAGGACCGAAGAGGAGTTGTACCAAGGAAGAATGAAGTGCGAATTGCTGTGCCCTATCCCACCTGATGAACTTGGACTGCTTAGTAAAAGTTTGACTGTTACAAAGAACTTAGTGTCCCATAAATTGTGTGTGTCGGCTCCTGAGGACGGAAGCCTGCAGTCTACAAGTGAATGTGATGCACTCTACACTCTATAGCCCATTGGAACATTGGGCACCTCTTGTCTGTAAAGTGCCAGAGTGAAACCGGACAGAAGCTTGGTCGCGACTACCACTCTTGGCTGCGTTACAGGTGCATAAAAAAATATAATCCCACACCAAACATCTGAGTGGTATTCAATTTTTTCTGATACATTTCTGTTATACACCCAGGAAACTATATTTCATTATGTAATTTTTAATGTATTTCATGAAAAACGATCACACATGAACAGAACATCATATATGCATAAAAACTGGGCACAAGGATGGAACACAGATGAAAATGTGAAAAAATCATCAAAGTTTCATTCAAATCTCATTTGCTTCTCTGCAAAGGCCCTAAGGCTTAGATCACACAAGCTTATTTCACTGTCCACATAGGTATGGCAGCAGGTCTTTCAACCCAAGCTTACACCCTCATATACAGCTCTGGCAAATATTAAGAGACCACTGCAAAATGTTCAGTTTGTCTGATTTTTCTCTTTATAGGTATATTTTTGAGTAAAATGTAAATTGTTCATTTCTTCTATAAACTTCTGACAACATGTCTACGAATTTCCAAGAAATAAATTTTGTATTTTTTTTCTGAAAAGGAGAAATGGTCAAAATTAAATAAAAGAACCAGTGCTTTCAGACCTCAAATAATGCAAAGAAAACAAGTTCATAATCATTTAGAAACAACAATACTAATGTTTTAACTGAAGACGAGTTCAGAAATCAATATTTTGTGGAGTAACCATGATTTTTAATCACAGCTTTCATGCGTCTTGGCATGCTTTCCACTAGCCTTTCTCACTGCTTCTGGCACAAAAATTTAAGCAGTTCTTTGATGGCTTGTGACTATCCATCATCCTCTTGATTGCATTCCAGAGGTTTTCAATGGGCCTCAGGTCTGGAGATTGGGCTGCCCATGACAGGGTTTTGACGTGGTGGTCTCTTATTTTTTGCAAGAGCTATGTCTATGGGGCTGTAAATCCAAATTGGGAGACCCGCCGTCAGTTTAGGCAACACCATCTGTTTACGGACAGTGAAATACGCTGGTGTGATCCAGGCCTTAGAGATTGCAGGATTGAGTGAGACTGACTAGTACAGAGATCTTCTCAGTCTGAAGAAATAGAAATGCATCAACAATCTCAGGTAGGGCAGAAAAAGCAAAATATAAAGAGGAAAGCACATGAAGAATAAATGAAAAAAGTTTTAGAGCTATGCAAATATTTGAGCTATTGAAGACAGCAGTACTCTGGATACATAAAGACCAATAATCCAGCCTGTATTACTGGGATGGACACTCCCACGAGGGAAAAAACTGAAATGTGATCAGGCTGCAAACTTCATATCAATGTCTAAAAAAGCACGAAGGAATACAAATTGCAGACCAAACTAAATAGAACAACTTATGTGAAAATAATATTGTTTCCCTTGTCAAAGGTGTACATATTCTTAAATGTGCCTCTAGCTTACTCTTTTATACTAATTTGTAGACATTTTTCCCCATGGAGCCTTCCCTGTAAATATGTCTCTATACCCAAGCGAGATCTTTTCAATGACAACCAGTTTTCCCAGAAGCTGAATCAAAGACACATCAGCCAAACAACTAGTACCCTGCTATATAGTGGTGAGGGGCAAGATTCAGCTGTTTGAGTTGATTAACGTCATGTAGCTTTCTTTCTTCTGGGGGAGAGAGAATTTGCATAATTTTTTTTCCCATAGAGCATTGGCTGCGAGTATAACTCTCTACACCTGCTGGATCTCTTCTTTGAGAACACGTACGCCCTTTTACTGTTTACTAAAAGTCGAAATACATCCTGTTCAATGTTGCAATTGGGAGGTGTATGATCTATGATCTACTGTGTCATCTGGAGGTTTAACGCCTGTAATCATAAAGGAAGTTTAATAGCTGATTTCTTCTTTTGAATATTACATAGTAACATAGTAACATAGTTAGTAAGGCCGAAAAAAGACATTTGTCCATCCAGTTCAGCCTATATTCCATCATAATAAATCCCCAGATCTACGTCCTTCTACAGAACCTAATAATTGTATGATACTGGTTGGTTGTATGGGAAAAGCTGAAATAATTATAAGCAGCCACCGCTTGTCAGGTAAAATAATAATGCTGAATTAATTATAGAGAGTATCAATAAATAATTTCCCGAGCAAAAATATCCATGGATTAACTATTTCACAATGTTACCCTTGGAAATAAATTGTGTGGACCATCTAATCATTGGAATAAATTTACAGTGTTGTAACACACTGCTCACAATGTAAAGGTCATCAAAGATAAATTGTGTAGAACTCACCAAAGCCTTTAAGTTTCCCTAGAGGAAAATAGAATCATTTGCATACTACCGTATATAGCATATAAATTGGTAAAACCAAACGTAGATCTTAGTATTAGGTCAACCTCGGTATAGTATTTTTAAAGGGTGGTTTACAAGTGTGTATTGAGAGCTGTTTAGAGATTTGTCCTGTTGGCTTCCAGATTAATTATTATAGATGAACGGTCATTAGAGATTAGTGAACATTGAAATACTCAGGTGCTAGTTGCTTGAACCGAGCAATTCCTAATACTCGAATGCTCGTTTCGACTAACAAGTAGTGTTGAGCATTCCGATACCGCAAGTATCGGGTATCGGCCGATATTTGCGGTATCGGAATTCCGATACCGAATTCCGATACTTCCCGCGTATCGGATACCGGAATCGGAAGTTCCCAGAATTCAAACTGAACGCAGCAGCCAATGAGGAATGATTGGAAGTGTGGGCACATCCTGTTTAGCATGGTGGGCATGTAAGTACTGGCAAGGCTTGGATTGGCTGCTGAAATGATGTCACTCTGCACTATAAAAAACGCTGCCGCCATTTTGCGCTCACTCTGCTGTGATTTCAGTTAGGGACAGGACGCTGTGTTCTAACTGAGGGCCAGTCGAGCTAGCTAATTGCTTTATTTTCCTTTCCAAAGGCTAATTTAGCAAAACGCTGTGTGTTCTTCACTGTTCACCTTGCTCTTGCCTTGCAGCGCTGTTTTAACAGCATTCTGCAAGGTCTCTGTGTGTGTGTGTGCAGCTCACTCTGTAGTCTGTGTGCAGCCATATACCCGGTTGTATTCAGCTCAGGGGGGGTTCACACTGCCTCACACAGTTGTCCTTTTTTGCTCTTAGTGCAGCCTGCTGCACATTTTTTCTCAAATTTCCTATTAGTGTTTTTCCACCAGTCTCCAGCTCTATTGTGGAAAAACACTACATAGGATAACCTAGAGGGGGGTTTTTGGGCCTTGCAGCGCCGTTTACGGCTGTCTGCACGGTCTCCGTGTGAGCCCAGCTCGCCCTGTAGTCTGTGTGCAGCCATAGCCGGTTGGATTCAGCTCAGGGTTCGTTACTGGCTCATACCTTGAGAAAAATTTTACTTTTTTTCAAATAGTGCAGCCTGTTTAAAATTTGAAAAAAATAAATTCCTATTAGTGTCTTTCCACTCGTATCCAGCTAAATAGTGGAAAAACACTATATAAGATAACCTAGAGGAGGGTTTTTTGGCCTTGCAGCGCCGTTTACGGCTGTCTGCACGGTCTCCGTGTGAGCCCAGCTCGCCCTGTAGTCTGTGTGCAGCCATAGCCGGTTGGATTCAGCTCAGGGTTCATTACTGGCTCATACCTAGAGAAAAATTTTACTTTTTTTCAAATAGTGCAGCCTGTTTAAAATTTGAAAAACAAAAATTCCTATTAGTGTCTTTCCACTCATATCCAGCTAAATAGTGGAAAAACACTATATAGGATAACCTAGAGGAGGGTTTTTTGGCCTTGCAGCGCCGTTTACGGCTGTCTGCACGGTCTCTGTGTGAGCGCAGCTCGCCCTGTAGTCTGTGTGCAGCCATAGCCGGTTGGATTCAGCTCAGGGTGCGTTACTGCCTCATACCTTGAAAAACAATTTGCTTTTTTTCAAATAGTGCAGCCAGTTTAAAATTTGAAAAAAAAAATTCCTATTAGTGTCTTTCCACTCGTATCCAGCTAAATAGTGGAAAAACACTATATAGGATAACCTAGAGGAGGTTTTTTTGGCCTTGCAGCGCCGTTTACGGCTGTCTGCATGGTCTCTGTGTGAGCCCAGCTCGCCCTGTACTCTGTGTGCAGCCATAGCCGGTTGGATTCAGCTCAGGGTTCGTTACTGCCTCATACCTTGAGAAAAATTTTACTTTTTTTCAAATAGTGCAGCCTGTTTAAAATTTGAAAAAAAAAAATTCCTATTAGTGTCTTTCCACTCGTATCCAGCTAAATAGTGGAAAAACACTATATAGGATAACCTAGAGGAGGGTTTGTTGGCCTTGCAGCGCCGTTTACGGCTGTCTGCACGGTCTCTGTGTGAGCGCAGCTCGCCCTGTAGTCTGTGTGCAGCCATAGCCGGTTGGATTCAGCTCAGGGTGCGTTACTGCCTCATACCTTGAAAAACAATTTCCTTTTTTTCAAATAGTGCAGCCAGTTTAAAATTTGAAAAAAAAAATTCCTATTAGTGTCTTTCCACTCGTATCCAGCTAAATAGTGGAAAAACGCTATATAGGATAACCGAGAGGAGGGTTTTTTGGCCTTGCAGCGCCGTTTACGGCTGTCTACACGGTCTCCGTGTGATTTAAACTAGCTCTGTAGCCCGATCTGCACCAAAAAAAAAGTTAAGTTCACCAAACACAACTTAACACTTGTGTAGGCCACATTTGAAAAATAATAAAGTTTAGTCCACAATTTACAACATTAGTGTTTCTTACACCTGTTAGGAGGAGCATTTCAGGAATAAGCACACTAAGGCCTTAGTACTTTTCTGCTTATCTTTATCTGTCAACCAAGATGAAGAGGGCAGGGAGTAAGGCACGTGGGCGTGGGCGCGGAGCAGGGAGAGGAGCAGGGAGAGGACGTGGTGATTCTGTGCCTGCTGCGGGCGCCGGTGACTCGTCGTCACTCAGTTTCAGCAGGGAACAGTCCTTCATGCGCAGCTTTGTCGGAGAGCGCCGTGCACCGCTGCTACGTGAAGACCAAATTGAAGCCGTTGTTGGGTGGATGGCAGCTAACGCCTCGGCATCGACTTCAGTTAGTGCCACATCCTCTCAGGCACAGAGCACTGGAGAGCAGCCATCTGTCTCTTCACCACCTGCCAAATTGGCCAGGCAGTCAGAGAGCCCAGGACAGGAGCCGTCTCTACTTCTGTTCTCTGAATCTCTTGGCTTGGAAACAGGGGGCCAGCCAAGCAGCATTGGAGAAATGGAAGAAGAGGCAGTGTGCAGTGATGCCCAAAAGCTTTATCTCTCTGACTCTGAAGAGGCAGGTGGGCCAGTGCCTCCGGTGACCACAGCGCAGTACGCATCTGATGATGAAACGCAGGTGCCGCTTTCTGATGCGTACTGTGAGGCCGAGACTACCCAGGAGGAGCAGTTGGTGGCAGAGGGTAGTGGAGATGATGAGGTCCTTGACCCATCGTGGCGTGAGGAACAGGAAGGTGGTGGGAGCAGCTCTGAGGAAGAGCTTCCCCTTACGGGCCAAAGAGGGAGAGGGAGGGGGAAGACTGCGGAGCCTGTAGCCTCCACTTTGGCACCCGTTAGGAGCCTGTCTCTTTCCAAAGCCAAAAAGGGCGCTCCCAAGACTTGCAGTGCCTAGTCCTTTTTTGACACAGTTGCAGATGACATTTGTTTTGTCAAATGCAAGCTGTGTCATCAGAAAGTAAAAAGAGGTAAAAGTGTCAGCAACCTCAATACCACAAATATGTGGAAACATGTGCGGAACAGGCACGCGGTGGAGTTACAGAAACACAGTGAAGACGTAGGCCAACCAACAGCGGCAGCTACCACCTCTTCATCTCGTGTTGCCTCTTCCTCCACTGTTGTCCAGAGACCTAGTGTAATTCCACCCACAGCACCACCTTCCCAGTCATCCTCACACTCCCAGTCTACTCTACAGCCATCGGTAGTCCAGGCATGGGAGAAAAGGCGGGCATTCTCGGCCAACCACCCCCGAGCACAGGCTCTGAATGCAGGCATTGCCAAACTGTTGTCCCTGGAAATGCTCTCATTCAGGCTGGTGGAGACTACAGCTTCCGTGACTTGATGGCATTGGCAGTCCCACAGTACAAGGTGCCCAGCCGCTTTTACTTCAGCAGGCAGGCTGTCCCTGCCCTGCACAGGCATGTTGAGGCAAACATAAAACATGCGCTACTGAACGCCGTCAGTAGCAAGGTCCACCTCACCACCGATGCGTGGACCAGTCAGCATGGACAGGGGCGATATGTTTCCCTCACTGCCCATTGGGTTAATGTTGTTGAGCCAGGTACAGATCGTGCGAGTGGCGCAGGACGTGTCCTGCCCACTCCAAGGATTGCAGGAATCCAGTCTGTACGCATCGACTCCTCCTCTTACACCAGTTCCTCTGATTCCTCTCTGCAGGATCCGTCACAGTCCACCTCCACATGGACCCGTGAACGTTTACCTATGACCGACATGAGCACAGCCGTGGCCAAACGTCAGGAGGCCGTCTTGAAACTAGTTTCATTGGGGCATCGAAGCCACACAGCGCAGGAGCTCTGGAATGCCATCAAGCAGGAGAGCGATGTGTGGTTACTGCCAGCGAATCTCCAGCCAGGCATGGTAGTGTGTGACAATGGCCGAAATCTGGTGGCAGCTTTGGCCCTTGGCAACCTCACTCACATCCCATGTCTGGCACATGTGCTCAATTTGGTTGTGCAGAGTTTTCTGAGGGACTATCCGGATCTTGATGCCCTGCTGCACAAGGTCCGCCTAGAGTGTGCTCACTTGCGGCGTTCCAGCTTGGCCAGATCCCGCATTGCTGCTCTGCAGCGCCGATTCCGCCTTCCGGAACACCGCATCATATGTGACCTACCTACCCGGTGGAATTCCACGTTACATATGTTGGAGCGGTTGTGTGAGCAGCAGCAAGCAGTTATGGAGTACCAGCTGCATCAGGCGCAAAGAAGTCGCAGTCAGCGCCGATCAGACTTCACAACCACAGAGTGGGCCACTATGAAGGACGTCTGCCAGGTTTTGCGTCCTTTTGATTATTCCACGCGGATGGCAAGTGCAGATGATGCACTAGTCAGCATGACTGTCCCCCTTATCTGCCTGCTTCAGCAAACTTTGCAAGGGTTAAGGGATGATGTGGTGGAAGAGGTGGAGGATGAGGAGTCACCTTTTCCATCAGCTTCTGGAGAGTCAGCGCCACGTGGTTCCTCACAAAGGGGTACGCAGGGGCCAATTTGTGAGGAGGATGAGGAGGAGTCAATGGAGGAGGAAGAGCTCCGTCCAGAGGAGGGAGCGACACAATTGTCCAGTGGTCAGTGTGTACAGCGAGGGTGGGGTGATGACGAGCGGGCAGAGATCATGTCTCAAGCAGGGGACAGCGTTTCTGGGCCAGTTGGCACTCTGCAGCACATGGTGGATTTCATGCTGCAGTGCCTGAGAAACGACCGCCGCATCGACCACATTCTCAACATGCCTGATTATTGGGTGTTCACCCTCCTCGATCCTCGCTACCGGGACAACGTCCAAAACCTCATCCCTGTGTTGACCCGGGAGCGTAAATTGCGGGAGTACCACGACACACTGGTGAATTCCATCATCTTCTCCTGTCCAACTGAGAGGAGTGCTGCTAGTGCTTTACAAAGCAGCTCAGTGCGTCGAGGCAGTGGGGGAGGCTCTGCCCAAAGAGGGAGCAGAAGCAGTGCCTCTGCCCAAGGCAAGCCCAGTATGGCACAACTCTGGCACACTTTTGTGTGCCCGCCCCAAATGTCTACACCATCACCGGCGGCTCCAGTCAGCAGGAGGCAACGGTTCTGTCAGATGGTGACAGACTACATGGCTTGCCCTCTTACTGTACTCCCAGACGGCTCTTCCCCGTTCAAGTTTTGGGTCTCTAAGCTGGATACATGGCCAGAGCTAAGCCAGTATGCATTGGAGGTGCTGGCTTGCCCTGCGGCTAGTGTCTTATCGGAACGTGTCTTTAGTGCCGCAGGTGGTGTACTAACAGACCGTCACATGCGACTATCCTCCGATAACGTTGACCGGCTTACTTTCCTGAAAATGAACCAGGCCTGGATCTCGCAGGAATTTGCCACTCCTCTGCCTGATTAAGTAATTGGGTGTCATCCAGGTCTCCTGCTGTGTTCATCTTTCTACCACCTGAACTGCTATTCCTGGGCTCCAACACCGCCAGTTGCGGCTCAGAAGTGCAGGCTGCACAGTAAAAACATACGACCCAGTGTTATTGGGTTTCAGTAACGTCAGCTGATCCCCAGCTGTGTAGCCGGCAATGTGTCCTGCGACCGCCACGCTGGCACAACAACCTAAATGTAAGGGAACCTGTCCCCCCCCCCCCCCCGTCGTTTGTTACTGAAAGAGCCATCTTGTGCAGCAGTAATGCTGCACAAGGAAAAGGTAGCTCTTTTTTTTTAGCTCTTTGCACACGCAGAACTTAACACTTATAAAATGTGTTCACTGATACTGTTATACCGTCCCGGAGCTGGGACTTTCCTTCGTAATGTGACGCAGCATAGCCGTCATTCCTACCCCCTTGGTGCCATGCACTGCCTCCTCAGCGTTGTTTTAAGCTGTCACGGAGCCTGCGCTGTTCTGTTATCCCTTGGGCATGCCCTATTTGCGCTGCCTGTCTTCTGACATAATTTGGTGTCAGGCTGGCTGCGCCTGTGCGTCCGCGCTGCCCGAGATCCCGCCTCGCAGTGTCTTCTGATTGAGTCACACTGCGGGCCTGGGATCCATAGGCATGCGCAGTGCATATCTTCCCCTCGGGTTCTCGCTCATTTCCCTCCGCCTTCTTTAGACTGTGCGCCGTCAGCTGATCCCTAGCATGCCACGGCCGTGACACCGCACAGTCTGAAGAAGAGGGAAGGAGGGGAGTGAGAGTCGAGGTTATGCACTGTGCATGCCCATGGTTCCAAGGCCCGCAGTGGGATTACGTTAGACGAGACTGCGAGGTGGGATCTGGAGCAGCGTGGACGCACAGGCACTGACAGCCTGACACCAAATTATGTCAGAAGACAGGCAGCGCTAATTGGGCATGGCCAAGGGCTAACAGAACAGCGCAGGCTCCGTGACAGCTTAAAACAACGCTGAGGAGGCAGCGCACGGCATCAAGGGGATAGGAATGACAGCTGTGCTGTGTCCCATTACGAAGGAAATTCGCACCTCCGGAACGGTTTAACGGTATAAAGGGACACATTTTTAGTGTTTACTTCGGTGTTTGCAAGGAGCATAATTAAAAGAGCAACCTTTTCCTTTTGCATCCTTAGTGCTGCACAAGATGGCTCTTTCAGCTACAAACGTCTTGGGGGGGGGGTTAAAGGTTTCCTTTCAACTTGCTCCAATCAGGCTTCGGCCTACACTCTGTTCCTCTGCTCCTCCTGCTGTCCCTGGGCTCTAACACCGCCAGTTGGTGCCTGGAAGTGCTGTGTGCACAGTCAACAGTCGCTCCTCTGTTATTGGGGTTCAGTAACGTCAGCTGATCCCCAGCTGTGTGTGCGGCAATACCTCCAATCTGCTCCTCCTGCTGTCCCTGGGCTCTAACACCGCCAGTTGGTGCCTGGAAGTGCTGTGTGCACAGTCAACAGTCGCTCCTCTGTTATCGGGGTTCAGTAACGTCAGCTGATCCCCAGCTGTGTGTGCGGCAATACCTCCAATCTGCTCCTCCTGCTGTCCCTGGGCTCTAACACCGCCAGTTGGTGCCTGGAAGTGCTGTGTGCACAGTCAACAGTCGCTCCTCTGTTATTGGGGTTCAGTAACGTCAGCTGATCCCCAGCTGTGTGTGCGGCAATACCTCCAATCTGCTCCTCCTGCTGTCCCTGGGCTCTAACACCGCCAGTTGGTGCCTGGAAGTGCTGTGTGCACAGTCAACAGTCGCTCCTCTGTTATTGGGGTTCAGTAACGTCAGCTGATCCCCAGCTGTGTGTGCGGCAATACCTCCAATCTGCTCCTCCTGCTGTCCCTGGGCTCTAACACCGCCAGTTGGTGCCTGGAAGTGCTGTGTGCACAGTCAACAGTCGCTCCTCTGTTATTGGGGTTCAGTAACGTCAGCTGATCCCCAGCTGTGTGTGCGGCAATACCTCCAATCTGCTCCTCCTGCTGTCCCTGGGCTCTAACACCACCAGTTGGTGCCTGGAAGTGCTGTGTGCACAGTCAACAGTCGCTCCTCTGTTATTGGGGTTCAGTAACGTCAGCTGATCCCCAGCTGTGTATCCGGCAACGTGTCATGCGACCGCCACGCTGGCACAACTAAAATGTAAGGGGACCTGTCCCCCCCCCCCCCCTAGGCGTTTGTTACTGAAAGAGCCACCATGTGCAGCACTAATACTGCACAAGGGAAAGGTCGCTCTTGAAATTATGCTCCTTGCAAACGCTGAACTACACACTCATGTAATGTGTCCCCTCACACCGTCCAACCGTCCCGGAGGTGGGACTTTCCTTTGTAATGTGACGCAGCACAGCCGTCATTGCTACCCCCTTGGCACCGTGCGCTGCCTCCTTAGCGTTGTTTGATTCCGTCATGGACCCTGCGCTGTTATGTTATCCCTTGGCCATGCACAGTTTGCGCTGCCCGTCCTCTGACATCATTTGTTGTCGTCCTGGCTGCGCCTGTGCGTCCACGCTGCCCGAAATCACACCTCGCAGTGTCGTCTAATGTGATCCCACAGTGGGCCTGGTATCCATGGCCATGCACAGTGCATATACTAGCCTCTCACTCCCCTTCTTCACGCTTCTTCAGACTAGGCGGCGTCAGCTGATCCCTAATAGCATGCCACGGCCGTGACGCCGCACAGTCTGAAGAAGCAGGAAGGAGGTGAGTGAGAGGCGATGATATGCACTGCGCATGCCCATGGATCCCTGGCCCGCAGTGGGACTACATTAGATGACACTGCAAGGTTGGATCTCGGGCAGCTTGGACGCACAGGCACTGCCAGCCTGACACCTACATGATGTCAGAAGACGGGCACCGCTAACTGTGCATGGCCAAGGGATAACATTACAGCGCGGGCTCCGTGACAGAACCAAACAACGTTGAGGAGGTGGCGCCCGGCACCAAGGGGGTTGGAATGACGGCTGTGCTGTGTCACATTACAAAGGAAAGTCCCACTTCCGGGATGGTTTGACGGTGTGAGGGGACACATTATATGAGTGTGTACTTCAGCGTTTGCAAGGAGCATAATTTTCGGAGCCACCATTTTCCATGTGCAGTATTACTGCTGTACAAGATGGCTCTTTCAGCAACAAATGCCTGGGGGGGGGGGTTAAAGGTTCCCTTTCAACTTGCTCCACTGCAGGCTTCGGCCTACACTCTGCTCCTCTTTGATTCCTTGGGTTTCAACACTGTCAGTTGCCACCTGGAAGTGTTGTCTACACAGAAAAAACACTAGGTGATGTGTCAGTGGGGTTCAGCACCGCCAGCTGTTCCCCTGCTGTGTAGTCGGCAACGTGTCCAGCACAAGCCACGCTGGCACAACAGAACAAAAGCTGCCACCAGTGCAGGCTTCGGCCTACACTTTGCTCCTCTCCTCCTCCTCCTGCTGACCCTGGGCTCAAACACCGCTAGTTTTTGCCCGGACATGCAATCTGCACAGAGAAAAACACCAGTCAATGTGTCAGTGGGGTTCAGCAACGCCAGCTGTTCCCCTGCTGTGTAGCCGGCAACGTGACCTGCAAACGCCACGCAGGCACATGAACTGAAATTAAAGGGAACCTGGCCCAACCCCCCCAGGTGTTTCTATGTATAACAGCCACCTAGTACAGCAGTACTGCTGCATTTGTACAAGGTGGCTGACTTTTTCTCCTTGCCCACGTGGAACTCAACACGTACAAAATGTGTCTCATTGAGACCATTCCACTGTCCCTGAGGTGTGACTTTCCTTTCTAATGATACGCAGCACCCCCCTTGGTAGCGTTTCCCGTCTTTTGTCATCATGGTTAGCTGGCTGCGCCTGTGCATCCGCCCTGCTAGAAACAACGCCCCTCGTTGTCATATTTATTTTGTCAGCGAGGGTGTGGTTTATGGGCACGAGCAGTGCATATGTTCGCCTGTCTTAACTCATCTCCTTCCGCCTTCTTCAGACTGTGCGGCCTCCTGGCCGTGGTAGGCGATAAGGGATCAGCTGAGGCCGCCCAGTCTGGAGCAGGTGTAAGGACATGTGTAAGCGGCAAAACTATTTACTGCACAAGGCCACGAATCCCAGCCACGCAGTGTGATTTTTTGAAAACACACTGTGGGTCTGGGATTCATGTCCATCGCTAACCGCAACGGCCGAAATGAAATGAGGTCAGAAGACAGGAAGCGCTCACAGCGCATGGCCAAGGGATCACAATAGCGCAGACTCCTGTACAGCAAATAACAACGCTCAGGAATCTGCGCCCAGTACCTAGGTGCAAATTTTGACACCTGTGCTGCGTCTCCTTAAAAAGACAAGTCACGCCTCCACAACTGTTTGAAAGTATAATGGGCTAAATAGTGTACGTGTTTTAGTCAGCGTGTGCAAGGAGCAAAACAAATAGAGCAACCTTTTACTTGTGCAGCATTAATGCTGCACAAGGTGTGGCTCTTGTACCTTGCAACACCTGAGGGGGGTTAAAGGTAACCTTTGAAATTGGTTCAACTAGGCTTCGGCCTACACTCTGCTCCTCTCCTGCTGACCCTGGGCTCAAACACCGCTAGTTTTTGCCCGGAACTGCTAGCTGCACAGAGAAAAACACCAGTCAATGTGTTAGTGAGGTTCAGCACCGCCAGCTGTTCCCCCGCTGTGTAGTCGGCATCGTGTCCAGCACAAGCCACGCTGGCACAACTGACCAAAAGCTGCCACCAGTGCAGGCTTCGGCCTACACTCTGCTCCTCTCCTCCTCCTGCTGACCCTGGACTCAAACACCGCCAGTTTCTGCCCGGAAGTGCTAGCTGCACAGAGAAAAACACCAGCCAATGTGTTAGTGGGGTTCAGCACCGCCAGCTGTTCCCCCGCTGTGTAGCCGGCATCGTGTCCAGCACAAGCCACGCTGGCACAACTGACCAAAAGCTGCCACCAGTGCAGGCTTCGGCCTACACATTGCTCCTCTCCTCCTCCTGCTGACCCTGGGCTCTAACACCGCCAGTTTTTGCCCGGACATGCGAGCTGCACAGAGAAAAACACCAGTCAATGTGTCAGTGGGGTTCAGCACCGCCAGCTGTTCCCCTGCTGTGTAGCTTGCAACGTGACCTGCAAACGCCACGCAGGCACATGAACTGAAATTGAAGGGAGCCTGCCCCCCACCCCCAGGTGTTTCTATGTAAAACAGCCACCTTGTACAGCAGTACTGCTGCATTTGTACAAAGTGGCTGACTTTTTCTCCTTGCCCACGTGGAACTCAACACGTACAAAATGTGTCTCATTGAGACCATTCCACTGCCCCTGAGGTGTGACTTTCCTTTCTAATGATACGCAGCACCACCCTTGTTAGCGCTGCCCGTCTTTTGACATCATTGGTTAGCTGGCTGCGCCTGTGCGTCTGCCCTGCTCGAAACAACGCCCCTCGGTGTCTTATTTTTTTGAACAGCGAGGGTGTGATTGATGGGCATGTGCAGTGCATATGTTTGCCTGTGTTCACTCATCTCCTTCCGCCTTCTTCAGACTGGGTGTCCTCATGGCCGCGGCAGGCGATAAGGGATCAGATGAGGCCGCCCAGTCTGAAGCAGGTGTAAGGACATGTGTGAGCGTCAAACATATTTACTGAACAAGGCCACGAATCCCAGCCACGCAGTGTGATTTTTTGAAAACACACTGTGGGTCTGGGATTCATGTCCATCGCTAACCGTAACGGCCGACATTAAATGAGGTCAGAAGACAGGAAGCGCTCACAGCGCATGGCCAAGGGATCCCAATAGCGCAGACTCCTGTACAGCAAATTACAACGCTCAGGAATCTGCGCACAGCAGCTAGGTGTAAATTTTGACACCTGTGCTGCATCTCCTTAAAAAGACTAGTAGTCACGCCTCCACTACTGTTTGACAGTATAATGGGCTAAATAGTGTACGTGTTTTATTCAGCGTGTGCAAGGAGCAAAATTAAATAGAGCAACCTTTGACTTGTGCATCATTAATGCTGTTCAAGGTGTGGCTCTTGTACCTTGCAACACCTGAGGGGGGGGTTAAAGGTAACCTTTGAAATTGGTTCAACTAGGCTTCGGCCTACACTCTGCTCCTCTCCTCCTCCTGCTGACCCTGGGCTCAAACAACGCCAGTTTCTGCCCGGACATGCTAGCTGCACAGAGAAAAACACCAGCCAATGTGTTAGTGGGGTTCAGCACCGCCAGCTGTTCCCCTGCTGTGTAGTCGGCATCGTGTCCAGCACAAGCCACGCTGGCACAACCGACCAAAAGCTGCCACCAGTGCAGGCTTCGGCCTACACTTTGCTCCTCTCCTCCTCCTGCTGACCCTGGGCTCAAACAACGCCAGTTTCTGCCCGGACATGCTAGCTGCACAGAGAAAAACACCAGCCAATGTGTTAGTGGGGTTCAGCACTGCCAGCTGTTCCCCTGCTGTGTAGTCGGCATCGTGTCCAGCACAAGCCACGCTGGCACAACTGACCAAAAGCTGCCACCAGTGCAGGCTTCGGCCTACACTTTGCTCCTCTCCTCCTCCTGCTGACCTTGGGCTCAAACAACGCCAGTTTCTGCCCGGACATGCTAGCTGCACAGAGAAAAACACCAGCCAATGTGTTAGTGGGGTTCAGCACCGCCAGCTGTTCCCCTGCTGTGTAGCTGGCAACGTGTCCTGCAAACGCCACGCAGGCACATGAACTGAAATTGAAGGGAGCCTGCCCCCCACAACCCCAGGTGTTTCTATGTATAACAGCCACCTTGTACAGCAGTACTGCTGCATTTGTACAAGGTGGCTGACTTTTTCTCCTTGCACACGTGGAACTCAACAAGTACAAAATGTGTCTCATTACAGACCATTACAATGTCCCTGAGGTGTGACTTTCCTTTTTAATGACACGCAGGACCCCCATTGTTAGCGCTGCCCGTCTCCTGACATCATTGGTTGGCTGGCTGTGCCTGTGCGTCCCCCCTGCCCGACACAACGCCCCCCGTTGTCTCATATATTTTGACTGCGAGGGTGTGATTGATGGGCACGAGCAGTGCATATGTTCCCCTGTCTTCAGTCCCCTCCTTCCGCCTTCTTCTGACTGTGCGGCCTCATGGCTGCGGCATGCGATAAGGGATCAGCTGAGGCCGCCCAGTCTGAAGCAGGTGTAAGGACATGTGTGAGCGGCGAACATATTTACTGCACAAGGCCACGAATCCCAGCACCGCAGTGTGACTTTAGGAAAAGCCACTGTGGGTCTGGGATTTATGGCCATCGTTAACCGCAACGGCCAACATGAAATGAGGTCATGAGACGGCCTGCACTAACAGGGTATTGCCAAGGGATAACACAAGAGCGCAGTTTCCTGTACTGCAAAAAACAACGGTAAGGAATCTGCGCACAGCACCTAGGTGTAAATTTGTACACCTGTGCTGCGTCTCCTTAAAAAGACTAGTAGTCACGCCTCCACTACTGTTTGACAGTATAATGGGCTAAATAGTGTACGTGTTTAATTCAGCGTGTGCAAGGAGCAAAATTAAATAGAGCAACCTTTGACTTGTGCATCATTAATGCTGTTCAAGGTGTGGCTCTTGTACCTTGCAACACCTGAGGGGGGGTTAAAGGTAACCTTTGAAATTGGTTCAACTAGGCTTCGGCCTACACTCTGCTCCTCTACTCCTCCTGCTGACCCTGGGCTCAAACACCGCTAGTTTCTGCCCGGAACTGCTAGCTGCACAGAGAAAAACACCAGTCAATGTGTTCGTGG
The DNA here is from genome assembly GCF_032444005.1 of Ranitomeya imitator. Classification (NCBI taxonomy): domain Eukaryota; kingdom Metazoa; phylum Chordata; class Amphibia; order Anura; family Dendrobatidae; genus Ranitomeya; species Ranitomeya imitator. The sequence goes on along the minus strand of NC_091284.1, from coordinate 732,792,611 downwards.
GGTTCAGCACCGCCAGCTGTTCCCCTGCTGTGTAGTTGGCATCGTGTCCAGCACAAGCCACGCTGGCACAACCGACCAAAAGCTGCCACCAGTGCAGGCTTCGGCCTACACTCTGCTCCTCTCCTCCTCCTGCTGACCCCGGGCTCAAACACCGCCAGTTTCTGCCCGGACATGCTAGCTGCACAGAGAAAAACACCAGTCAATGTGTTAGTGGGGTTCAGCACCGCCAGCTGTTCCCCTGCTGTGTAGTCGGCATCGTGTCCAGCACAAGCCACACTGGCACAACTGACCAAAAGCTGCCACCAGTGCAGGCTTCGACCTACACTTTGCTCCTCTCCTCCTCCTGCTGACCCTGGGCTCAAACAACGCCAGTTTCTGCCCGGACATGCTAGCTGCACAGAGAAAAACACCAGCCAATGTGTTAGTGGGGTTCAGCACCGCCAGCTGTTCCCCTGCTGTGTAGCTGGCAACGTGTCCTGCAAACGCCACGCAGGCACATGAACTGAAATTGAAGGGAGCCTGCCCCCCACCCCCCCAGGTGTTTCTATGTATAACAGCCACCTTGTACAGCAGTACTGCTGCATTTGTACAAGGTGGCTGACTTTTTCTCCTTGCACACGTGGAACTCAACAAGTACAAAATGTGTCTCATTACAGACCATTACAATGTCCCTGAGGTGTGACTTTCCTTTTTAATGACACGCAGCACCCCCATTGTTAGCGCTGCCCGTCTCCTGACATTATTGGTTGGCTGGCTGTGCCTGTGCGTCCCCCCTGCCCGACACAACGCCCCCCGTTGTCTCATATATTTTGACTGCGAGGGTGTGATTGATGGGCACGAGCAGTGCATATGTTCCCCTGTCTTCACTCCCCTCCTTCCGCCTTCTTCTGACTGTGCGGCCTCATGGCCGCGGCATGCGATAAGGGATCAGCTGAGGCCGCCCAGTCTGAAGCAGGTGTAAGGACATGTGTGAGCGGCGAACATATTTACTGCACAAGGCCACGAATCCCAGCACCGCAGTGTGACTTTAGGAAAAGCCACTGTGGGTCTGGGATTTATGGCCATCGTTAACCGCAACGGCCAACATGAAATGAGGTCATGAGACGGCCTGCACTAACAGGGTATTGCCAAGGGATAACACAAGAGCGCAGTTTCCTGTACTGCAAATAACAACGGTAAGGAATCTGCGCACAGCACCTAGGTGTAAATTTGTACACCTGTGCTGCGTCTCCTTAAAAAGACTAGTAGACTAGTCACGCCTCCACTACTGTTTGACAGTATAATGGGCTAAATAGTGTACGTGTTTAATTCAGCGTGTGCAAGGAGCAAAATTAAATAGAGCAACCTTTGACTTGTGCATCATTAATGCTGTTCAAGCTGTGGCTCTTGTACCTTGCAACACCTGAGGGGGGGGTTAAAGGTAACCTTTGAAATTGGTTCAACTAGGCTTCGGCCTACACTCTGCTCCTCTACTCCTCCTGCTGACCCTGGGCTCAAACACCGCTAGTTTTTGCCCGGAACTGCTAGCTGCACAGAGAAAAACACCAGTCAATGTGTTAGTGGGGTTCAGCAACGCCAGCTGTTCCCCTGCTGTGTAGTCGGCAACGTGTCCAGCACAAGCCCCGCTGGCACAACAGAACAAAAGCTGCCACCAGTGCAGGCTTCGGCCTACACTTTGCTCCTCTCCTCCTCCTGCTGACCCTGGGCTCAAACAACGCCAGTTTCTGCCCGGACATGCTAGCTGCACAGAGAAAAACACCAGCCAATGTGTTAGTGGGGTTCAGCACCGCCAGCTGTTCCCCTGCTGTGTAGTCGGCATCGTGTCCAGCACAAGCCACGCTGGCACAACTGAACAAAAGCTGCCACCAGTGCAGGCTTCGGCCTACACTTTGCTCCTCTCCTCCTCCTGCTGACCCTGGGCTCAAACAACGCCAGTTTCTGCCCGGACATGCTAGCTGCACAGAGAAAAACACCAGCCAATGTGTTAGTGGGGTTCAGCACCGCCAGCTGTTCCCCTGCTGTGTAGCTGGCAACGTGTCCTGCAAACGCCACGCAGGCACATGAACTGAAATTGAAGGGAGCCTGCCCCCCACCCCCAGGTGTTTCTATGTATAACAGCCACCTTGTACAGCAGTACTGCTGCATTTGTACAAGGTGGCTGACTTTTTGTCCTTGCCCACGTGGAACTCAAAACGTACAAAATGTGTCTCATTGAGACCATTCCACTGTCCCTGAGGTGTGACTTTCCTTTCTAATGATACGCAGCACCCCCCTTGCTAGCGCTTCCCGTCTTCTGTCATCATTGGTTGGCTTGTTGCGCCTGTGCGTCCGCCCTGCCTGAAACAATGCTCCTCGTTATCTTATTTTGACTGCGAGGGTGTGATTGATGGGCACGAGCAGTGCATATCTTCACCTGTCTTAACTCATCTCCTTCCGCCTTCTTCAGACTGTGCAGCCTCATGGCCGCGGCATGCGAGAAGGGATCAGCAGAGGCCGCCCAGTCTGAAGCAGGTGTAAGGACGTGTGTGAGCGGCCAAAATATTTACTGCTCAAGGCCACGAATCACAGCACCGCAGTGTGACTTTATGAAAAGGCACTGTGGGTCTGGGATTTATGGCCATCGTTAACCGCACCGGCCAACATGAAATGAGGTCATAAGACGGGCAGCTCTAACAGGGCATTGCCAAGGGATAACACAAGAGCGCAGACTCCTGTACAGCAAATAACAACGCTCAGGAAGCTGCGCCAAGCACCAAGGCGTTATTTGGGACACCTGTGCTGCGTCTCCTTAAAAAGCCAAGTCACGCATCCACTACAGTTTGACTGTAGAATGGGCTAAATTGTGTACGTCTTTCATTCAGCGTGTGCAAGTAGACAAATTAATAGAGCAACCTTTCACTTGTGCAGCATTAATACTGCACAAGGTGTGTCTCTTGTACTTTGTAACACCTGAGGGGGGGTTAAAGGTTTCCTTTGAAATTGGTTCAAATAGGCTTCGGCCTACACTCTGCTCCTCTCCTCCTCCTCCTGCTTCAACACGGGCTCTAACATCGCTAGTTTTTGACCGCAAGTGCTAGCTGCACAGAGAAAAACACACGCCATTGTGTTAGTGGGGTTCAGCAACGCCAGCTGTTCCCCCACTGTGTAGCCGGCAAAGTGTCCTGCAAACGCAACGCAGACACAAAGCTGCCTCCAGTGCAGGCTTCGGCCTACACTCTGCTCCCCCTGCTTACCCTTAGCTCCAACACCGCTAGTTGGGGCTCTAGGAAGACAATCTTTAATAGGCAACGCATCTGGGTTCCAGCACCGCCAGCTGGTTCTCGGCAGTGTTCTTGTCACAGGTACTCCCTCGTGCCAAGCCTGGTTTCAGCACCGTCAGCTGTTTCCGGGTTGTGTCAAGCTCACTGAGACACCTATGCTTGCCCCGTCGTGGTGCGGTCGGGTTAGCCAACTCCAGGGTGCCTCCAGTTTAGGAGCTTCCTATGTGGGCTGCGTGAACTGGTAGTCAAGGCTGGTTCTGTAGTGCCAGTAGGCCCAGCTCCCCCTGTAGGACTGTTGGGGTTCGGAAACTGCGGCTGCCTCGCGGCCTAGCTGTTCTCTCCTCTCCTGTGGGCCTTGGGGTCCACCACCTGGTTCCAGCACCGTCAGCTGGTTCCGGGCCGAGCCTTTGGCTTAGGTGCCTCCTCCTGGGTATCCGAGTTCCGCCAACGTCAGGCGGTCCTTGGTAGTGCTTTTAAGCGCGGGCACCTACAGCTTAGTAACCGGGTTCCAGCACCGCCAGCTGGTCCTCGGTCGTGCCATTGGCTCTTGCACACTGGGGCAACGCATCTGGGTTCCAGCACCGCCAGCTGGTTCTCGGCAGTGTTCTTGTCACAGGTACTCCCTCGTGCCAAGCCTGGTTTCAGCACCGTCAGCTGTTTCCGGGTTGTGTCAAGCTCGCTGAGACGCCTATGCTTGCCCCGTCGTGGTGCGGTCGGGTTAGCCAACTCCAGGGTGCCTCCAGTTTAGGAGCTTCCTATGTGGGCTGCGTGAACTGGTAGTCAAGGCTGGTTCTGTAGTGCCAGTAGGCCCAGCTCCCCCTGTAGGACTGTTGGGGTTTGGTAACTGCGGCTGCCTCGCGGCCTAGCTGTTCTCTCCTCTCCTGTGGGCCTTGGGGTCCACCACCTGGTTCCAGCACCGTCAGCTGGTTCCGGGCCGAGCCTTTGGCTTAGGTGCCTCCTCCTGGGTATCCGAGTTCCGCCAACGTCAGGCGGTCCTTGGTAGTGCTTTTAAGCGCGGGCACCTACAGCTTAGTAACCGTGTTCCAGCACCGTCAGCTGGTCCTCGGTCGTGCCATTGGCTCTTGCACACTGGGGCAACGCATCTGGGTTCCAGCACCGCCAGCTGGTTCTCGGCAGTGTTTTTGTCACAGGTACTCCCTCGTGCCAAACCTGGTTTCAGCACCGTCAGCTGTTTCCGGGGTGTGTCAAACTCGCTGAGACGCCTATGTTTGCCCCGTCGTGTTGCAGTCGGGTTAGCCAACTCCAGGGTGCCTCCAGTTTAGGAGCTTCCTATGTGGGCTGCGTGAACTGGTAGTCAAGGCTGGTTCTGTAGTGCCAGTAGGCCCAGCTCCCCCTGTAGGACTGTTGGGGTTCGGTAACTGCGGCTGCCTCGCGGCCTAGCTGTTCTCTCCTCTCCTGTGGGCCTTGGGGTCCACCACCTGGTTCCAGCACCGTCAGCTGGTTCCGGGCCGAGCCTTTGGCTTAGGTGCCTCCTCCTGGGTATCCGAGTTCCGCCAACGTCAGGCAGTCCTTGGTAGTGCTTTTAAGCGCGCGCACCTACAGCTTAGTAACCGGGTTCCAGCACCGCCAGCTGGTCCTCGGTCGTGCCATTGGCTCTTGCACACTGGGGCAACGCATCTGGGTTCCAGCACCGCCAGCTGGTTCTCGGCAGTGTTCTTGTCACAGGTACTCCCTCGTGCCAAGCCTGGTTTCAGCACCGTCAGCTGTTTCCGGGTTGTGTCAAGCTCGCTGAGACGCCTATGCTTGCCCCGTCGTGGTGCGGTCGGGTTAGCCAACTCCAGGGTGCCTCCAGTTTAGGAGCTTCCTATGTGGGCTGCGTGAACTGGTAGTCAAGGCTGGTTCTGTAGTGCCAGTAGGCCCAGCTCCCCCTGTAGGACTGTTGGGGTTTGGTAACTGCGGCTGCCTCGCGGCCTAGCTGTTCTCTCCTCTCCTGTGGGCCTTGGGGTCCACCACCTGGTTCCAGCACCGTCAGCTGGTTCCGGGCCGAGCCTTTGGCTTAGGTGCCTCCTCCTGGGTATCCGAGTTCCGCCAACGTCAGGCGGTCCTTGGTAGTGCTTTTAAGCGCGGGCACCTACAGCTTAGTAACCGTGTTCCAGCACCGTCAGCTGGTCCTCGGTCGTGCCATTGGCTCTTGCACACTGGGGCAACGCATCTGGGTTCCAGCACCGCCAGCTGGTTCTCGGCAGTGTTTTTGTCACAGGTACTCCCTCGTGCCAAACCTGGTTTCAGCACCGTCAGCTGTTTCCGGGGTGTGTCAAACTCGCTGAGACGCCTATGTTTGCCCCGTCGTGTTGCAGTCGGGTTAGCCAACTCCAGGGTGCCTCCAGTTTAGGAGCTTCCTATGTGGGCTGCGTGAACTGGTAGTCAAGGCTGGTTCTGTAGTGCCAGTAGGCCCAGCTCCCCCTGTAGGACTGTTGGGGTTCGGTAACTGCGGCTGCCTCGCGGCCTAGCTGTTCTCTCCTCTCCTGTGGGCCTTGGGGTCCACCACCTGGTTCCAGCACCGTCAGCTGGTTCCGGGCCGAGCCTTTGGCTTAGGTGCCTCCTCCTGGGTATCCGAGTTCCGCCAACGTCAGGCAGTCCTTGGTAGTGCTTTTAAGCGCGCGCACCTACAGCTTAGTAACCGGGTTCCAGCACCGCCAGCTGGTCCTCGGTCGTGCCATTGGCTCTTGCACACTGGGGCAACGCATCTGGGTTCCAGCACCGCCAGCTGGTTCTCGGCAGTGTTTTTGTCACAGGTACTCCCTCATGCCAAACCTGGTTTCAGCACCGTCAGCTGTTTCCGGGGTGTGTCAAACTCGCTGAGACGCCTATGTTTGCCCCGTCGTGTTGCAGTCGGGTTAGCCAACTCCAGGGTGCCTCCAGTTTAGGAGCTTCCTATGTGGGCTGCGTGAACTGGTAGTCAAGGCTGGTTCTGTAGTGCCAGTAGGCCCAGCTCCCCCTGTAGGACTGTTGGGGTTCGGTAACTGCGGCTGCCTCGCGGCCTAGCTGTTCTCTCCTCTCCTGTGGGCCTTGGGGTCCACCACCTGGTTCCAGCACCGTCAGCTGGTTCCGGGCCGAGCCTTTGGCTTAGGTGCCTCCTCCTGGGTATCCGAGTTCCGCCAACGTCAGGCGGTCCTTGGTAGTGCTTTTAAGCGCGGGCACCTACAGCTAAATAACCGGGTTCCAGCACCGCCAGCTGGTCCTCGGTCGTGCCATTGGCTCTTGCACACTGGGGCAACGCATCTGGGTTCCAGCACCGCCAGCTGGTTCTCGGCAGTGTTCTTGTCACAGGTACTCCCTCGTGCCAAGCCTGGTTTCAGCACCGTCAGCTGTTTCCGGGTTGTGTCAAGCTCACTGAGACGCCTATGCTTGCCCCGTCGTGGTGCGGTCGGGTTAGCCAACTCCAGGGTGCCTCCAGTTTAGGAGCTTCCTATGTGGGCTGCGTGAACTGGTAGTCAAGGCTGGTTCTGTAGTGCCAGTAGGCCCAGCTCCCCCTGTAGGACTGTTGGGGTTCGGTAACTGCGGCTGCCTCGCGGCCTAGCTGTTCTCTCCTCTCCTGTGGGCCTTGGGGTCCACCACCTGGTTCCAGCACCGTCAGCTGGTTCCGGGCCGAGCCTTTGGCTTAGGTGCCTCCTCCTGGGTATCCGAGTTCCGCCAACGTCAGGCGGTCCTTGGTAGTGCTTTTAAGCGCGGGCACCTACAGCTTAGTAACCGGGTTCCAGCACCGTCAGCTGGTCCTCGGTCGTGCCATTGGCTCTTGCACACTGGGGCAACGCATCTGGGTTCCAGCACCGCCAGCTTTTTCTCGGCAGTGTTCTTGACACAGGTACTCCCTCGTGCCAAGCCTGGTTTCAGCACCGCCAGCTGTTTCCGGGTTGTGTCAAGCTCACTGAGACGCCTATGCTTGCCCCGTCGTGGTGCGATCGGGTTAGCCAACTCCAGGGTGCCTCCAGTTTAGGAGCTTCCTATGTGGGCTGCGTGAACTGGTAGTCAAGGCTGGTTCTGTAGTGCCAGTAGGCCCAGCTCCCCCTGTAGGACTGTTGGGGTTCGGTAACTGCGGCTGCCTCGCGGCCTAGCTGTTCTCTCCTCTCCTGTGGACCTTCAGGTCCACCACCTGGTTCCAGCACCGTCAGCTGGTTCTCGGCAGTGTCTTTTGCTCTTGTACCTTCTGCTCCCCATCCTGGTTCCAGTACCGTCAGCTGGTTCCGGGCAGAGCCTTTGGCTTAGGTGCCTCCTTCTGGGTATCCAAGTTCCACCAACGTCAGGTGGTCCTTGGTAGTGCTTTCGGGCACGGGTACCTCCTGCTTAGTAACCGGGTTCAAGTAACGTCAGCTGGTCCTCGGTAGTTCCATTGGCTCTTGGACCTTCGGCTACCCATCCGGTTTCCAGTACCGTCAGCTGGTTCTCGGCAGTGTCTTTTGCTCTTGTACCTTCTGCTCCCCATCCTGGTTCCAGTACCGTCAGCTGGTTCCGGGCAGAGCCTTTGGCTTAGGTGCCTCCTTCTGGGTATCCGAGTTCCGCCAACGTCAGGCGGTCCTTGGTAGTGCTTTTTAGCACAGGTACCTCCTGCTTAGTAACCGGGTTCCAGTAACGTCAGCTGGTCCTCGGTAGTTCCATAGGCTCTTGAACCTTCGGGTAGCCATCCGAGTTCCAGTTCCATCAGCTGGTTCTTGGCATTTTCTCAGCCTTCTTGTACCTTCTGCTACATTTCCAAGTTGAAGACCCTAAAGTCGACGACCCGGAAGACCACCCCGATGACGACGACGACGACGGCGGAGACGACGACGGCTGAGACGACGACGGCGGAGATGACGACACTGGAGACGACGACCCTGGAGACGACGACATGGAAGACCGAGAAGCAGAAGAACAAGAGGCTGCAGAACAAAGAGCAGAAGAACATTAAGCATAAGACTTAATATCAGAGCAAAAGATATTATCTAAATTATATGCAGAAGAAGACTAAGCAGTGTATGGGGGTGAGTCCGTTCCTCCTCGTGGTGCCCCTGGATAAAGCCTGATGCTGCAGGCCAAACTGAACGCGGACAAATGTAACTTTTGTGACTGGCAGAACGGAAGGTGTAATCTTCCAACTTTTATAGATAACAACTACGGGAATGCCTGTCACAAATGAGAATATGATGAAGAAGTAGAATAGGAAGAATAATAACAGTGGAATAAAAAGAATATGTAGAATAGGAAGAATAATAATAGTTGAATAAAATGAATATGAAGAATGTAATAAAAAAAAAAATAGGTAGAAGATGAAGAAGAAGATGAATAAGGTGAAGAAGAAGTTGATGTCAAAGATGCTGATGATGATGAAGATGAAAGTGTGGGAAAAGTAAAAAAAAAAAAGAAAAAAAAAGAAGGGGAAGGGCGTGGAATAGTGAAACATCAATATCTGACAAAATAAAAAAAAATTTACATACTCAATATCTTTTTCACTCCGAACGTCTTAAAAAAAAAAAAAAACATGCTATTCTATTTGATTGGGCTAAACCTCATTGCCTTTAATGTCTCCGCCACCTCCCACAATACATCCTACATTATTCTTAGTTGTTTTCCTTCATGTAGAATGAACCTACAAGGCAAGAAAGGGTTTATTTTAATTCCGATATTTTGGTCCCATTGACTTGCATTGGGATCGGGTATCGGTATCGGCGATATCCGATATTTTTTGAATATCGGCCGATCCTATCCGATACCGATACTTTCCGATATCGGAAGGTATCGCTCAACACTACTAACAAGTGTAATGGGAGCCAATGGGAAATCCGAGCTTTTTTTCCTGCAGACCCTACAAAAGAGCAGTGAAAATGTTTAAATGGATGGGAAAAAGTGTTGAATGGAAGGAGAATAGCATGGAGAAGACCCCTGGAAGAATCTCTGACTGCCAGATCGCTGCTGAGAACGATGTTGTTACGCTTTTGCTCTACTTTATGGAGTGACAATAAAACATTCCAAATCAACGAGAAATTACATTTTACAGGAAAAAAAAGTTAAGAATAATTTTTTCCTGTATAATGAATTGTATATTAGGCCAAATTTAAAAAGGGTTTAAAAAAATTATAACTTAAGCAAACCAAAATTGATTTTTTGTTTAAAAAAAAAAGGAAATTTCGGTATAATTTATGAAGGAAACAAGAACTGCCAAATATTAGGGGCTCAGAGGGACTCATACACCCTGTATTAGACATAAAGAAGGGTCTCATACACATTCTGTTCAAATTGTCATGTATTGGTATTAGTGATGAGTGAGTGTACTTGTTGCTCGGGTGACCTCCGAGAATTTGTTATTGCTCAGAGATATAGTTTTCATCACCTCAGTTGCATAATTTACGGCTTCCAGATACTCTGAATACATGTGAGGAATGCCTGTTTGCTAGGGAATTCCCACATGTATTCAGCGTATCTGGAAGCCGTAAATCATGCAACTCAGGCGATAAAAACTATATCTCCGAGCAATAACAAATACTCGGAGGTCACCCGAGCAACGAGTATACTCGCTCATCACTAATTGGTACTCCTCGACTTATAAAGGGTATGCATTAAGTGCAAATCCTGTCAAACATTGCAAGTAGGGTCATCCATACATCCTTAAAGGCACCAACTGTTTTGCCTTATTCAAATATTGTAAACAAAGTAGGGTCATCCAAAAACCCTAGAAGGCAACAGAAGGCAACAACTGGCGGGAATCATTCAAATATAGAACATTAAAATCACTTTATGCGCTGCTATCATCAGGTGGTGTGTAAAAGTCGAGTGTTAGCTAGGCTTTGTTAATTGTTATCAGAGTGAGCCTGTCAGCTCTTTCTGTTGAGAGTTGAAAGCATCTGTCTGTTATAACCCCACTATAGCACTAATATTCTCTCAGATAAGATGGTAGAAGTAGGGCAGCCCAACCAAGGCAAAGAGGGACAGCTCATGCCAGGTGTCCAGCTTTGAAACCCAATAGCTGAAGGTCACAGAAGAAGTAGTGAGTATGCTGATTTGGTCAGCGAGGCATTGCTTGACTATCTTCCCTCCTTGTCAAAAATATCCTGTCATGAAGGCATGGATGCTAGGAGGATGTCAGTAAATTGGCCCAGGCCTTTGACAGTGTACCTCTGCCTCTGATGTACCTGTTGTCTCTCCCTCACCTCTCCTCCTGTGTTGGGCAAGGAATCTTTCCACAATGGCCTTCTGGTATAGCACCGTTTTAGAATAACATCATAATACGAGCAGGGAAGGGGATCAGTAGTGCCACATCGGAATCCGGATGAACACAGGAACAAGTGGCTGGATACCACTCGTTAGCAATAGCAACGAAAGGAAGAAAGTTCCAGCACCAGGCATCTCTTCATTAAAATCTTCAATATTTTATTTTCATGTCAAGAATAAAAAATAATGCGGGGATGTAGCCCCTAAACGCCTGACACGTTTTGAATAACGTTCTTAATCATAGGCATATAATCAAGAACTTTGTTCGAAACGCGTCAGGCGTTTAGGGGCTGCATCCCCACATGATTTTTCATTCTTGACTCAAGAATAATGTTTTTGAATATTGAAAATTTTAATGAAGAGATGCCCGGTGCGGGAACTTTTTTCTTTTCTTTGCTATTACCATTATAGAATACCTCACTGCCCAGGAAGAAGAGATGCAAAGTTCTCCTTGTGTCCTGGGTCTAGGAGGGTGAACCACAAGAACTCTTTGTTGGCCAAGATGAATTTAACGCAAGGGTCACAGGAAAGGCAGCAGTACATACAGTCAGCCATATGTGCCAAGGTCTCTACAGCCAACACTTCCCTCTTTCCATCATGATAACTACTCTCCATCTCCTCATCCATCTCTTCCTCTGCATTACCCTACTCAGACCATCCATGTAGGAGAGACAGGGCAAAGCTTGTATGGGTACCAGCCTCTTTTGAGCTCAGCCAGCTCCTGTTCCTCCTCTTCCTAAGCCCCCACCTCCTCATTGTTACTCAATCTGTGCTGAGCAGTTGCGATGAGATGAGGCTGGGCATTATCTTGTGTCTTCTTCCGTCTTCATGTCTTCCCGGTCACACGCAAAGCTTCATGTTTAACTGTCAACAGCCAATGTTTAAGTAGGCACAGAAGCAGAATTGTGCTGATTATGCCATCTTTGTATAATCCTCAAAGCCTTGGAGACTCCCATGCCCACTCTTCAGTTGCTATGTGCAGAGGCTGACCATAATACTGACAAGCGTGTTACAGCTGGTATTCTGCAACTGGCCTCGGCTGGTCAGAAACCTTGCCAGCATGTGCAATGTGTAGTTCCAGCACGTCGGCACATCACACACGAGTCTTGAGTTGGCATTTGCATGCAGGGCCACAGCAGTGCCAGTTCGGAGGCAGCTGTAGGGAAATTGCAGAAATGGGTGCTGACTCGGCATACTTCGAGCAGAATCTCTGTGAAATCTGGGTAGGTTATCAGAAACCACTGAACTACCAAGTTGGGCACATATGTGTTGTGAATTCCGTTCTTGGGCTCCCTCTTGTGGTTTCAAGTGGTATGGCTGCTCCTTGGATTTAGCTGTCTGCAGCTGCTTCCACTGATTGTCTTTTCTGCTCGGCTATTTATGCCTGGCTCTTTCTTCAGCCAGTGCCACTTGTAAATGGTTCCTGGTTAAATTCACATCTCTTTGGATTTCCCTGTTCTCTTGACCAGTTCAGCTAAGCTAAGTCCTTGCTTGCTCTTTTCTGTCCACAGGTTGTGGACTTATCCGTTCTGTGCTGCTATGTTTTTTCAGCTTGTCAGTATGATTTAATTCTGTTGCTGGAAGCTCTGGGAAGCAGATTTACCCTCCACACCTTTAGTCAGGTGTGGAGATTTTTGTAATCTCTGCGTGGATTTTTGTAGTGTTTTATACTGACCGCACAGTATTCCATCCTGTCCTTCCTATCTAGCTAGACTGGCCTCCTGTGCTCATCCTGGTTTCATTCTGTGTATGTCTTTTTCCCTCTCCTCTCACAGTCATTATTTGTGGGGGGCTAATCTATCCTTTAGGGATTTTCTCTGAGGCAAGATAGCTTTCCTGTTTCTATCTTTAGGGGTAGTTAGCTCTTAGGCTGTGACGAGGTGCCTAGGGAGAGTTAGGAGCATCCCACGGCTACTTCTAGTGTTGTGTTGAGCTTAGGGACTGCGGTCAGTACAGATACCACTTCCTTTAGAGCTCGTTCCATGTTGCTCCTAAACCACCAGATCATAACACATATGCCAAGCATGGTATGCATGTGAGCTTGCCAAACTTCACATCTGCCACCAGGTTACTCCCATTATGACACACAACTATGCCTGGTAGGAGATTCAGTGGCAAAAAAAATCTGTCTTGTCTGTTATTCCTTTAAGTAACTCTGCCACTGTGTGCGGTTTGCGGTCCTAGACAAAAATCAACTTCAGCAGAGTCTGTTGCTGCTTCGTTGAGTCAGTGTTGCAGAGCTTTCAGCTTCCGGCTGATGCTGAAGACATGTTCTAAGACACCTTGTAGAAGGAAGGAAACCTTGATCAAATAGGCCCAGTATTCCTCGGTATCAGGAGCGCACATGCCATACCAGGGTGTGACTTTGCTCCAACCTCTACAATGTTTACCCAGTGTGTTGTCAGGAAAATGTAGGGTCCGTGACCACAAGCGATTGTCCACGTGTTGTTTGTTAACCCCTTCCCGACCTTTGACACCACATAGGCGTCATGAAAGTCGGTGCCAATCCGACCTGTGACGCCTATGTGGCGTCATGAAAAGATTGCGTCCCTGCAGATCGGGTGAAAGGGTTAACTCCAATTTCACCCGATCTGCAGGGACAGAGGGAGTGGTACATCAGCCTCTGGGGGTGCGTTAACCCCCCTCCCCCCCCCCCGTGGCAACGATCGCTCTGATTGGCTGTTGAAAGTGAATCTGCCAATCAGAGCGATTTGTAATATTTCACCTAAAAAACTTGTGAAATATTACAATCCAGCCATGGCCGATGCTGCAATATCATCGGCCATGGCTGGAAACACTGATGTACCCCCTACCACCGATCTCCTCCCCGATCCTCCGTCCGGTGCTCCGCTCCCCTCTGTCGTCCTGTCTGCTCCCCCGTCCTCCTGCCCGCTACCCCTGTGCTCCGATGCCACCCCCGTCCTCCGATCCACCCCCCATGCTCAGATCTCCCCCCCCTCATACTTACCGGGCCTCCCGGTGTCCGTCCGTCTTCTCCATGGGCGCTGCCATCATCCAAAATGGTGGGCGCATGCGCAGTGCACCCGCTGAATCTGCCAGGCGGCAGATTCGTTCCAGGTATATTTTGATCACTGTGATATAACCTATCACAGTGATCAAAATAAAAAAAATAGTAAATGACTTCGCCTTTATCACCCCCATAGGAAGGGACAATAATAAAATAAAGAAAATATTTATTTTTTATTTTTCCACAAGGGTTAGGGTTAGGGGTAGGGTTAGGGCTAGGACTAGGGTTACGGTTAGGGCTAGGGTTAAAGTATGTGCATAACCATAGAATAAGAGGAAAAAAGATGCAGCACTCACCCGTAAACTTCTTCAAAATGTGTCCTTTATTCCGCGATACAAGCCTTACAGAGTGTCAGACGGCATTCGCAGGGATCTGTGAGGGAGCGGGAGTGAGAAGAGACCGGACTACGGCGGTTTCGCGCTACGGCGCTTCTACGGGTCCATGACACTCTTGTATCGCGGAATAAAGGACACATTTTGAAGAAATTTACGGGTGAGTGCTGCATCTTTTTTCCTCTTATTCTATGGTTATGGATAGGGTTGAGCGACCTTGACCTTTTTGGAGTCGAGCTGTGTTTCGCGAAACCCGACTATCTTAGAAGTCGAGTCGAGTGGAATCGGCCGATTATCGCGAAAAGTCGGGTATCGCCCGAAACACGAAACCCAATGCAAGTCAATGGGGGAGCATAGTCGGCAGTGAGTGGAGGCCAGGAAAACATCTACACTGCCCATTTTAATGGCAAAAACATCCATTCTTGTTACTGAAGCTTGTCAATCGTAATTTACCTTATAATAATTGGAAGGCATTTGAAATTGGGGGTCATTTGGCTAAAGTTGTGGGGGGTAGGGCTGGTTCAAGTAATTAGTGGGCCCAGGAAATCTGGAACACGTCACGGCAGTGGAGCAGGGAGAGGTAAGTATTTAAACTTTGCAAGTGCTGTGATCCTGAGCAAGCAGGGGGGGCCCACTAGTTGGCATTGGCACTGGCACAGGGCCCCTCAAAGTACAGCGGTGTGTTTGCACGGCGGGGGCGCCTCCCACCGGCAGCAACACTTTTGCGTACTATAAGAGGCCCTGTGCCAGTGACGTCGCCAACTAGTATTCCTCCCCCCACCTGATGAAGGAACCTGCACTTTCATATGCATCTTCCTCTTTGTCCCCGTGTAAGGTGGTATGGTATGCGGGAGGAGGAACCTGACTTTCAGCAGGGTCACAATCTTGCTGTGTAGCGTGCACCGGGAATGTTGCGTTATGGGTCAATGTACCAGCAGACTCATCTATCACTGGCTGGGCAATGGGCAGGATGAGGAGGAAACACAGATATAGGCCCAAAGAATAAAGTGGGCTAAATGCAGTTCAAAATTGGTAACACAGGACTAACCAGGGGGCATTTCAGTGGAGGACAACTGGAATGAGAGGCTGACACAAAGAGTAGGCCCAAATCAGTAAGTGGTCGAAATGCAGTTCAAAATTGGCAACCGTAGTAAACAGGCGGCACAGCTTTGTTCAGTGGAGGAGAAAAGCAAAGAAGTGGCAGACACCGATAGTAGGCCCCAACCCAACTAGTAGGCCAAATGCAGTCTAACATTAACAACTACTTAACGAGAGCCTGAAAATGGAATTTCAGGACAGGAAACCAGGAAAACAGCAAGGAGCGGCAGACACTGTTAGTAGGCCCCAAACCAACTAGTACGCCAAATGCAGTTGTTCCATTTAACCACTATTTAACAAGAGCCTGAAGATAGAAGCTCAGGAAAGGCAACCTGGAGAACACCTTGGAGTGGAACACACAGTCTCTACACCCCATAACCAATTTGTAGGCCTAATGCAGTGTAGTTTCCAACAACTACTAAACGAGAGCATTAAGATCGAAGCAATGGCGAGGAAACCTGGGGAACACCTTGGAGTGGAACACACCATCTCTCTACACCCCATACCCATTTTGTAGGCCTAATGCAGTGTAGTTTCCAACAACTACTAAACGAGATCCTGAAGATAGAAGCTCAGGAAAGGCAACCTGAAGAACACCTTGGAGTGGAACACACCGTCTCTACACCCCATACCCAATTTGTATGCCTAATGCAGTGTAGTTTCCAACAACTACTAAACGAGAGCATTAAGATCGAAGCAATGGCAAGGAAACCTGGGGAACACCTTGGAGTGGAAAACACCATCTCTCTACACCCCATACCCA
Source organism: Ranitomeya imitator (assembly GCF_032444005.1). Lineage (NCBI taxonomy): Eukaryota > Metazoa > Chordata > Amphibia > Anura > Dendrobatidae > Ranitomeya > Ranitomeya imitator. Next base: position 732,776,927 of record NC_091284.1, on the reverse strand, counting down.
ATTTGTAGGCCTAATGCAGTGTAGTTTTCTACAACTACTAAACGAGAGTCGGAAGACCGAAGCAATGTGGATGAAACCTGGGGAACACCTTGGAGTGTAACACACCATCTCTCTACACCCCATACCCAATTTGTAGGCCTAATGCAGTGTAGTTTCCAACAACTACTAAACGAGAGCATGAAGATCGAAGCAATGGAGAGGAAACCTGGGGAACACCTTGGAGTGCAACACACCATCTCTCTACACCCCATACCCAATTTGTAGGCCTAATGCAGCGTAGTTTCCAACAACTACTAAACGAGAGCATGAAGATCGAAGCAATGGAGAGGAAACCTGGGGAACACCTTGGAGTGGAACACACCATCTCTCTACACCCCTTACCCATTTTGTAGGCCTAATGCAGTGTAGTTTCCAACAACTACTAAACGAGAGCATGAAGATCGAAGCAATGGAGAGGAAACCTGGGGAACACCTTGGAGTGCAACACACCATCTCTCTACACCCCATACCCAATTTGTAGGCCTAATGCAGCGTAGTTTCCAACAACTACTAAACGAGAGCATGAAGATCGAAGCAATGGAGAGGAAGCCTGGGGAACACCTTGGAGTGCAACACACCATCTCTCTACACCCCATACCCAATTTGTAGGCCTAATGCAGCGTAGTTTCCAACAACTACTAAACGAGAGCATGAAGATCGAAGCAATGGAGAGGAAACCTGGGGAACACCTTGGAGTGCAACACACCATCTCTCTACACCCCATACCCAATTTGTAGGCCTAATGCAGCGTAGTTTCCAACAACTACTAAACGAGAGCATGAAGATCGAAGCAATGGAGAGGAAACCTGGGGAACACCTTGGAGTGCAACACACCATCTCTCTACACCCCATACCCAATTTGTAGGCCTAATGCAGCGTAGTTTCCAACAACTACTAAACGAGAGCATGAAGATCGAAGCAATGGAGAGGAAACCTGGGGAACACCTTGGAGTGCAACACACCATCTCTCTACACCCCATACCCAATTTGTAGGCCTAATGCAGCGTAGTTTCCAACAACTACTAAACGAGAGAATGAAGATCGAAGCAATGGAGAGGAAACCTGGGGAACACCTTGGAGTGGAACACACCATCTCTCTACACCCCATACCCAATTTGTAGGCCTAATGCAGCGTAGTTTTCAACAACTACTAAACGAGAGCATGAAGATCGAAGCAATGGAGAGGAAACCTGGGGAACACCTTGGAGTGGAACACACCATCTCTCTACACCCCTTACCCATTTTGTAGGCCTAATGCAGTGTAGTTTCCAACAACTACTAAACGAGAGCATGAAGATCGAAGCAATGGAGAGGAAACCTGGGGAACACCTTGGAGTGCAACACACCATCTCTCTACACCCCATACCCAATTTGTAGGCCTAATGCAGCGTAGTTTCCAACAACTACTAAACGAGAGCATGAAGATCGAAGCAATGGAGAGGAAACCTGGGGAACACCTTGGAGTGGAACACACCATCTCTCTACACCCCATACCCATTTTGTAGGCCTAATGCAGTGTAGTTTCCAACAACTACTAAACGAGAGCATGAAGATCGAAGCAATGGAGAGGAAACCTTGGGAACACCTTGGGGTGGAACACACCATCTCTCTACACCCCATACCCATTTTGTAGGCCTAATGCAGTGTAGTTTCCAACAACTACTAAACGAGAGCATGAAGATCGAAGCAATGGAGAGGAAACCTGGGGAACACCTTGGAGTGGAACACACCATCTCTCTACACCCCATACCCATTTTGTAGGCCTAATGCAGCATAGTTTCCAACAACTACTAAACGAGAGCATGAAGATCGAAGCAATGGAGAGGAAACCTGGGGAACACCTTGGAGTGCAACACACCATCTCTCTACACCCCATACCCAATTTGTAGGCCTAATGCAGCGTAGTTTCCAACAACTACTAAACGAGAGCATGAAGATCGAAGCAATGGAGAGGAAACCTGGGGAACACCTTGGAGTGGAACACACCATCTCTCTACACCCCATACCCATTTTGTAGGCCTAATGCAGTGTAGTTTCCAACAACTACTAAACGAGAGCATGAAGATCGAAGCAATGGAGAGGAAACCTGGGGAACACCTTGGAGTGCAACAAACCATCTCTCTACACCCCATACCCATTTTGTAGGCCTAATGCAGTGTAGTTCCCAACAACTACTAAACGAGAGCCTGAAGATAGAAGCTCAGGAAAGGCAACCTGGAGAACACCTTGGAGTGTAACACACCATCTCTCTACACCCCATACCCAATTCGTAGGCCTAATGCAGCGTAGTTTCCAACAACTACTAAACGAGAGCATGAAGATCGATGCAATGGAGAGGAAACCTGGGGAACACCTTGGAGTGGAACACACCATCTCTCTACACCCCATACCCATTTTGTATGCCTAATGCAGTGTAGTTTCCAACAACTACTAAACGAGAGCATGAAGATCGAAGCAATGGAGAGGAAACCTGGGGAACAACTTGGAGTGCAACACACCATCTCTCTACACCCCATACCCAATTTGTAGGCCTAATGCAGCGTAGTTTCCAACAACTACTAAACGAGAGCATGAAGATCGAAGCAATGGAGAGGAAACCTGGGGAACACCTTGGAGTGGAACACACCATCTCTCTACACCCCATACCCATTTTGTAGGCCTAATGCAGTGTAGTTTCCAACAACTACTAAACGAGAGCATGAAGATCGAAGCAATGGAAAGGAAACCTTGGGAACACCTTGGAGTGGAACACACCATCTCTCTACTCCCCATACCCATTTTGTAGGCCTAATGCAGTGTAGTTTCCAACAACTACTAAACGAGAGCATGAAGATCGAAGCAATGGAGAGGAAACCTGGGGAACACCTTGGAGTTGAACACACCATCTCTCTACACCCCATACCCATTTTGTAGGACTAATGCAGTGTAGATTCCAACAACTACTAAACGAGAGCATGAAGATCGAAGCAATGGAGAGGAAACCTGTGGAACACCTTGGAGTGCAACACACCATCTCTCTACACCCCATACCCAATTTGTAGGCCTAATGCAGCGTAGTTTCCAACAACTACTAAACGAGAGCATGAAGATCGAAGCAATGGAGAGGAAACCTGGGGAACACCTTGGAGTGGAACACACCATCTCTCTACACCCCATACCCATTTTGTAGGCCTAATGCAGTGTAGATTCCAACAACTACTAAACGAGAGCATGAAGATCGAAGCAATGGAGAGGAAACCTTGGGAACACCTTGGAGTGGAACACACCATCTCTCTACACCCCATACCCATTTTGTAGGCCTAATGCAGTGTAGTTTCCAACAACTACTAAACGAGAGCATGAAGATCGAAGCAATGGAGAGGAAACCTGGGGAACACCTTGGAGTGGAACACACCATCTCTCTACACCCCATACCCATTTTGTAGGCCTAATGCAGCGTAGTTTCCAACAACTACTAAACGAGAGCATGAAGATCGAAGCAATGGAGAGGACACCTGGAGAACACCTTGGAGTGCAACACACCATCTCTCTACACCCCATACCCATTTTGTAGGCCTAATGCAGTGTAGACTCCAACAACTACTAAACGAGAGCATGAAGATCGAAGCAATGGAGAGGAAACCTTGGGAACACCTTGGAGTGGAACACACCATCTCTCTACACCCCATACCCATTTTGTAGGCCTAATGCAGTGTAGTTTCCAACAACTACTGTTGTGAATTCTGTGGCTGAATTCACTCCTGTGGTCACAAGTGGTACTGCAGCTTCTGAGCTTCCTCCCTCAGGTGTTCTGGTGAGCTCGTTAACTGCTTCATTACTTAACTCCGCCTGATGCTGCTATCCTTGCTCCTTGTCAATGTTTCAGTGTTGGATCTGAGCTTCTCCTGATTGTTCCTGTGACCTGCTGCTCTGTATAGCTAAGTGCTTTTTGCTTTTTTGTTGCTTTTTTTCTGTCCAGCTTGTCTTTTGTTTTGCTGGAAGCTCTGAGACGCAAAGGGTGTACCGCCGTGCCGTTAGTTCGGCACGGTGGGTTTTTTTTGCCCCCTTTGCGTGGTTTTGCTTTAGGGTTTTTTGTAGACTGCAAAGTTCGCTTTACTGTCCTCGCTCTGTCCTAGAATATTGGGCCCCACTTTGCTGAATCTATTTCATCCCTACGTTTTGTCTTTTCATCTTACTCACAGTCATTATATGTGGGGGGCTGCCTTTTCCTTTGGGGAATTTCTCTGGGGCAAGTCAGGCCTATTTTTCTATCTTCAGGCTAGCTAGTTTCTTAGGCTGTGCCGAGTTGCCTAGGTAGTTGTTAGGCGCAATCCACAGCCGCTTTTAGTTGTGTTTAGGATAGGATCAGGTGTGCAGTCTACAGAGTTTCCACGTCTCAGAGCTCGTTCTTGTATTTTTGGGTATTTGTCAGATCACTGTGTGCGCTCTGATCGCTAAGCACACTGTGTTTCTGGATTGCCTTCATAACACCTGTCATTAGCAAACATAACAGTACAAGGAGCCAAACTAATGATTCTCAATAGAGGGAAAGAAAAAGTTCTGACATCATTTTTTTTTTTTTTTCTGCTCTGTGTTCACTTTTTTTTTTTCCCCTAGACATTTGGGTGATTCTGGACACAGGTGTGGACATGGATATTCAGGGTCTGTGCTCTTCAATGGATAATCTCGTTATAAATGTACAAAAAATTCAAGATACTATTGATCAGAAATCTATGTTAGAACCAAGAATTCCTATTCCTGATTTGTTTTTTGGAGATAGAACTAAGTTTCTAAGTTTCAAAAATTATTGTAAGCTATTTCTGGCCTTGAAACCTCATTCTTCTGGTAATCCTATTCAACAGGTTTTGATTATTATTTCTTTTTTGCGCGGCGACCCTCAAGACTGGGCATTTTCTCTTGCGCCAGGAGACCCTGCATTAGTGTCGATGCGTTTTTCCTGGCGCTCGGATTGCTGTACGATGAGCCTAATTCAGTGGATCAGGCTGAGAAAAATTTGCTGGCTTTGTGCCAGGGTCAGGATGATATAGAAGTATATTGTCAGAAATTTAGGAAATGGTCAGTACTCACTCAGTGGAATGAACCTGCGCTGGCAGCTTTGTTCAGAAAGGGTCTCTCTGAGGCTCTTAAGGATGTCATGGTGGGATTTCCTATGCCTGCTGGTTTGAATGAGTCTTAGTCTTTGGCCATTCAGATCGGTTGACGCTTGCGCGAGCGTAAATCTGTGCACCATTTGGCGGTACTGCCTGAGGTTAAACCTGAGCCTATGCAGTGCGATAGGACTATGACTAGAGTTGAACGGCAGGAATACAGACGTCTGAATGGTCTGTGTTTCTACTGTGGTGATTCCACTCATGCTATTTCTGATTGTCCTAAGCGCACTAAGCGGTCCGCTAGGTCTGCCGTCATTGGTACTGTACAGTCCAAATTCCTTCTGTCCATTACCTTGATATGCTCTTTGTCATCGTTTTCTGTCATGGCGTTTGTGGATTCGGGCGCTGCCCTGAATCTGATGGATTTGGATTATGCTAAACGTTGTGGGTTTTTCTTGGAGCCTTTGCGGTGTCCTATTCCATTGAGAGGAATTGATTCTACACCTTTGGCCAAGAATAAACCTCAATACTGGGCCCAGCTGACCATGTGCATGGCTCCTGCACATCAGGAAGTTATTCGCTTTCTGGTGTTGCATAATCTGCATGATGTGGTCGTGTTGGGGTTGCCATGGCTACAAACCCATAATCCAGTATTGGATTGGAATTCCATGTCGGTATCCAGCTGGGGTTGTCAGGGGGTACATGGTGATGTTCCATTTTTGTCAATTTCGTCATCCACCCCTTCTGAGGTCCCAGAGTTCTTGTCTGATTATCAGGATGTATTTGAAGAGCCCAAGTCCGATGCTCTACCTCCGCATAGGGATTGTGATTGTGCTATCAATTTGATTCCTGGTAGTAAATTCCCTAAAGGTCGATTATTTAATTTATCCGTGCCCGAACACGCCGCTATGCGCAGTTATGTGAAGGAATCCCTGGAGAAGGGACATATTCGCCCATCGTCATCACCACTGGGAGCAGGGTTCTTCTTTGTAGCCAAGAAGGATGGTTCGCTGAGACCGTGTATTGATTACCGCCTTCTTAATAAGATCACTGTTAAATTTCAGTATCCCTTGCCATTGTTATCTGACTTGTTTGCTCGGATTAAGGGGGCTAGTTGGTTCACTAAGATAGATCTTCGTGGTGCGTATAATCTGGTGAGAATCAGGCAAGGAGACGAATGGAAAACTGCATTGAATACGCCCGAGGGTCATTTTGAGTATCTAGTGATGCCGATCGGACTTGCCAATGCTCCATCTGTGTTTCAGTCTTTTATGCATGACATCTTCCGTGAGTATCTGGATAAATTCCTGATTGTTTACTTGGATGACATTTTGATCTTCTCAGATGATTGGGAGTCTCATGTGAAGCAGGTCAGAATGGTTTTTCAGGTCCTGCGTGCTAACTCTTTGTTTGTGAAGGGATCAAAGTGTCTCTTCGGTGTGCAGAAAGTTTCATTTTTGGGGTTCATCTTTACCCCTTCTACTATCGAGATGGATCCAGTTAAGGTCCAAGCCATCCAGGATTGGATTCAGCCGACATCTCTGAAAAGTCTGCAAAAGTTCCTGGGCTTTGCTAATTTTTATCGTCGCTTCATCTGTAATTTTTCTAGCATTGCCAAACCATTGACCGATTTGACCAAGAAGGGTGCTGATTTGGTTAATTGGTCTTCTGCTGCTGTGGAAGCTTTTCAGGAGTTGAAGCGTCGTTTTTGTTCTGCCCCTGTGTTGTGTCAGCCAGATGTTTCTCTTCCGTTCCAGGTCGAGGTTGATGCTTCTGAGATTGGAGCAGGGGCGGTTTTGTCACAGAGAGGTTCTGATTGCTCAGTGATGAAACCATGTGCTTTCTTTTCCAGGAAGTTTTCGCCTGCTGAGCGTAATTATGATGTGGGCAATTGAGAGTTGCTGGCCATGAAGTGGGCATTCGAGGAGTGGCGTCATTGGCTTGAAGGAGCTAAGCATCGCGTGGTGGTATTGACTGATCATAAGAACTTGACTTATCTCGAGTCTGCCAAGCGCTTGAATCCTAGACAGGCCCGTTGGTCGTTATTTTTTGCCCGCTTCGACTTTGTGATTTCGTACCTTCCGGGCTCTAAAAATGTGAAGGCGGATGCTCTGTCTAGGAGTTTTGTGCCCGACTCTCCGGGTTTATCTGAGCCAGCGGGTATCCTCAAGGAAGGAGTCATTGTGTCTGCCATCTCCCCTGATTTGCGGCGGGTGCTGCAAAAATTTCAGGCGAATAAACCTGATCGTTGTCCAGCAGAGAAACTGTTCGTCCCTGATAGGTGGACTAATAAACTTATCTCTGAACTTCATTGTTCGGTGTTGGCTGGTCATCCTGGAATCTTTGGTACCAGAGAGTTAGTGGCTAGATCCTTCTGGTGGCCATCTCTGTCACGGGATGTACGTACTTTTGTGCAGTCCTGTGGGATTTGTGCTAGGGCTAAGCCCTGCTGTTCTCGTGCCAGTGGGTTGCTTTTGCCCTTGCCGGTCCCAAAGAGGCCTTGGACACATATTTCGATGGATTTCATTTCTGACCTTCCCATTTCTCAAAAGATGTCAGTCATTTGGGTGGTCTGTGATCGCTTTTCTAAAATGGTCCATCTGGTGCCCTTGGCTAAATTGCCTTCCTCCTCTGATTTGGTACCTTTGTTCTTTCAGCATGTGGTTCGGTTGCATGGCATTCCTGAGAATATTGTTTCTGACAGAGGTTCCCAGTTTGTTTCAAGGTTTTGGCGAGCCTTTTGTGGTAGGATGGGCATTGACCTATCCTTTTCCTCGGCTTTCCATCCTCAGACTAATGGCCAGACCGAACGAACCAATCACACCTTGGAAACATATCTGAGATGTTTTGTTTCTGCAGACCAGGATGATTGGGTGTCCTTTTTGCCGTTGGCTGAGTTCGCCCTTAATAATCGGGCCAGCTCGGCTACCTTGGTTTCTCCATTTTTTTGCAATTCTGGGTTCCATCCTCGTTTCTCTTCAGGACAGGTTGAGTCTTCGGACTGTCCTGGTGTGGATTCTGTGGTGGATAGGTTGCAGCAGATCTGGACTCAGGTAGTGGACAATTTGATCTTGTCCCAGGAGAAAGCTCAACTTTTCGCTAATCGCAGACGCCGTGTGGGTCCCCGACTTCGTGTTGGGGATCTGGTTTGGTTATCTTCTCGTCATATTCCTATGAAGGTTTCCTCTCCTAAATTTAAACCTCGTTTTATTGGTCCGTATAGGATTTCTGAGGTTCTCAATCCTGTGTCTTTTCGTTTGACCCTCCCAGACTCCTTTTCCATACATAATGTATTCCATAGGTCGTTGTTGCGGAGATACGTGGCACCTATGGTTCCATCTGTTGAGCCTCCTGCCCCGGTTTTGGTGGAGGGGGAATTGGAGTATATTGTGGAGAAGATTTTGGATTCTCGTGTTTCTAGACGGAAACTCCAGTATCTGGTTAAATGGAAGGGTTATGCTCAGGAAGATAATTCCTGGGTTTTTGCCTCTGATGTTCATGTTTCCGATCTTGTTCGTGCCTTTCATGCGGCTCATCCTGGTCGGCCTGGGGGCTCTGGTGAGGGTTCGGTGACCCCTCCTCAAGGGGGGGGGTACTGTTGTGAATTCTGTGGCTGAATTTACTCCTGTGGTCACAAGTGGTACTGCAGCTTCTGAGCTTCCTCCCTCAGGTGTTCTGGTGAGCTCGTTAACTGCTTCATTACTTAACTCCGCCTGATGCTGCTATCCTTGCTCCTTGTCAATGTTTCAGTGTTGGATCTGAGCTTCTCCTGATTGTTCCTGTGACCTGCTGCTCTGTATAGCTAAGTGCTTTTTGCTTTTTTGTTGCTTTTTTTCTGTCCAGCTTGTCTTTTGTTTTGCTGGAAGCTCTGAGACGCAAAGGGTGTACCGCCGTGCCGTTAGTTCGGCACGGTGGTTTTTTTTGCCCCCTTTGCGTGGTTTTGCTTTAGGGTTTTTTGTAGACTGCAAAGTTCGCTTTACTGTCCTCGCTCTGTCCTAGAATATCGGGCCCCACTTTGCTGAATCTATTTCATCCCTACGTTTTGTCTTTTCATCTTACTCACAGTCATTATATGTGGGGGGCTGCCTTTTCCTTTGGGGAATTTCTCTGGGGCAAGTCAGGCCTATTTTTCTATCTTCAGGCTAGCTAGTTTCTTAGGCTGTGCCGAGTTGCCTAGGTAGTTGTTAGGCGCAATCCACAGCCGCTTTTAGTTGTGTTTAGGATAGGATCAGGTGTGCAGTCTACAGAGTTTCCACGTCTCAGAGCTCGTTCTTGTATTTTTGGGTATTTGTCAGATCACTGTGTGCGCTCTGATCGCTAAGCACACTGTGTTTCTGGATTGCCTTCATAACACCTGTCATTAGCAAACATAACAAACTACTAAACGAGAGCATGAAGATCGAAGCAATGGAGAGGAAACCTGGGGAACACCTTGGAGTGGAACACACCATCTCTCTACACACCATACCCATTTTGTAGGCCTAATGCAGCGTAGTTTCCAACAACTACTAAACGAGAGCATGAAGATCGAAGCAATAGAGAGGACACCTGGAGAACACCTTGGAGTGCAACACACCATCTCTCTACACCCCATACCCAATTTGTAGGCCTAATGCAGCGTAGTTTCCAACAACTACTAAACGAGAGCATGAAGATCGAAGCAATGGAGAGGAAACCTGGGGAACACCTTGGAGTGGAACACACCATCTCTCTACACCCCATACCCATTTTGTAGGCCTAATGCAGTGTAGATTCCAACAACTACTAAATGAGAGCATGAAGATCGAAGCAATGGAGAGGAAACCTTGGGAACACCTTGGAGTGGAACACACCATCTCTCTACACCCCATACCCATTTTGTAGGCCTAATGCAGTGTAGTTTCCAACAACTACTAAACGAGAGCATGAAGATCGAAGCAATGGAGAGGAAACCTGGGGAACACCTTGGAGTGGAACACACCATCTCTCTACACCCCATACCCAATTTGTAGGCCTAATGCAGCGTAGTTTCCAACAACTACTAAACGAGAAGGTTCGGGACGCATAACATTTATTATATTTTTCCATATATTTCTGTATATATGGTGTTGGTATAGGGTCATTTGACTCGTTAAGAATCATGTACATGTACGCATTACTTTGGGGTGCACTATAGGATATTTTGGGGAGAAAGACTAATTGGCACTTTATATATGGTATTTTATCTGCTTGCGCTGGTACTTACTTGGGTAGATTTTTTAAGATCATTGATATGTGCGCATGTGCACCTTTTTACCATTTATTTCTTCTTTCCCTTTCCATTACTATGGGACATAACAATATGGCTCCCTCCTCAGGACTTCTTTAAAATGGCGCTGGTATGCGCATGCGCACTTGCTTGTCGCCCGGTCTTTGCATCGACTAAGACTATTATGAATTTTCGGCTACATTTTGTATATGGTATCTTAGGACTTGGGCTGGTACTTATTTGATTAAGGCTATTATGAATTTCCGGCTGCACTTTGTATATGGTATTTTAGGGTTTGCGCGGGTATTCATTTGGGCGGACTTTTTAAGGTTGCTGACATGTGCGCATGCGCACCTTCCTACCATCTCTTTTTCCTCCTTTTTTCTTCTTCCTTTTTTTTTCTTCTTCCTTTTTCTTTTTCTTTTTCCTTTTCCTTCATTTCACACTATGGGACATAACAATATGGCTCCCTCCTCGGGACTTCTTTAAAATGGCGCTGGTATGCGCATGCGCACTCGCTCGTCGCCCTGCCTTTGCATCGGCTAAGGCTATTATGAATCTCCGGTCGCGTTATATGACGTCAATGAGGGATTTCCTTCAGCGCGTACCGGAGATGAACGCCGGACCCGATGCACGTGAGGGCATGGCGGGGCGTCTTCGCATGCGAGACATCTTACTGGCTGACTTTATCTCTTGGGGGGTATTTAAGGAGGCAGAGCGGGGGTAAGTAACACACTCCCCTTGATAAAGCACGTGGGCGAAACGCGCGTCGGGGCGTTCCGGTGCAGTGATACACCATTATGGGTAAGCATTGAACCTGTTTCATACCTTTATTAGTGCCCTGCATGTTAGGAGTCTCATCGTCCAGGTACTATATATATACAATTACCTTATAGGATGTCTTTGGGAATCTCACATGGGGTAGATTCATTACTTAGGGTTTCCAATGCTATATGTTAAATATTTCAGCTATGTATGACATCTTCACTGTACATGGTCTTTGTCTTGTTCTCTTTGAAAATTTGCACATGGTACTATGTATTAATTTTAAATGAATTATTCAATAAACTTTATTGATTTTATGACATCTCTTGCTATAGTGGTCTGTGGGTATTTTATACTCATTTTTTGGTAGCTATATATATTTGTCCACTATTATTTATACGGTTGGATATTAGCAATGGAGAAGCAATTATGAGAATGCTGCTGGCCGAGATTGTGTATATCTGTTTTTTGTATCTGTATCTTGATAGAATCATTACTGTGTCATTCACAGCTTTTGATCCAAAGCAGATGGACTTCAGAGCACGTGATCAGGCGTGGCTTACGAAAATGAATGAGGTTTTCAAAGATTCAAGTTTGTTTTTAGAGAATAGGGATACTAAGGAACAAATTGGCAAACTAAAAGATCTCCTCCACAGACGTACGAGGGTCTGGTGGAATAGGGCCTTCCTACAGAAATATCTAACGAAAGGTCTGATCCCGCGGGGACTTAGAGTCCAGATTTTTCCGTCATTCCTGGTGGAAGATGAGAGCATTAAAACCAAATGGGAAAAAATAGCGGGGGAATGCTCTAGAGGTTTCATGGAGCTTTTGATTCAACTTGATGAGATAAAGTTAAAAGAAATTGAAAAGGAGATTGAGGGAATCCAAGGAGATCTCAGAAAAGAACTAACCGATAAAAATCTGGAGGAAATAAATAAGGATTTAGAACAGAGTTTTCAGAAATGGGAAACAGAAATCTGTAATATCAAATCCAGGAAATTTCAGAGAGATTCTTTGGATTCACAGAATCAGACTGTATATAGATGGAGGAATAAAATTGGTAGGAAAAGACCAATAAATAGATCACGATCAACATCGGTATCCTCCTATACATCGGTGGATGAGCCTAGATCAAATGTGTCGGAGCCAAGGCTAGAAGACACTGGTAATCCAGGAATCTCTAAGGATGTCAAAAGGAACAAAATGAGATCCTATAATAATAAAAAGAGGATGACTTCCCCACAGCGACAATCCACTAGGAAAACCAGAAACGGTAACTTAGAGGTAATTAACCTATCTTCCCACAGACTTACTGACGCACAGGTGGAGGTTTTAAAGTTTGGCCTTACTTTCTCTCCAACTAATGGGTTCAATTATTTTTCAGCTGTGAAGGACCTCCACCTCTTCTGCCGCAAACTGGTCTTGAAAAAGTTACATTATCGACATGAACAGGCTGATGTTGTTACTGCAGGTACAGAGCAAGAGACTCTAGCTATTTTGGAGGAGCTTTTGAACGAACAGGGACCAATCACGGTGGGTAAATTCCCGACTTCTGTTATGCCCAGATCACTCACCTTTCCTCCCTTGTCGGTCTGTCCGCAAGTAGAGATTTTCTCTAAATTAGTTATGAAGGACTTTAAAGAAATACCACGACATATTAAGTATGATAATTTAAATTCAGCACAAAGGCGGGCTCTCAAGGAGCTCAAAGCCTTGGATGATGTGGTAATTAAGGCGGCCGACAAGGGAGGCAATGTGGTGATCTGGCCAGTTGATCAATATGAGCGGGAAGTTCATAGACAACTGAGGAACAAAGATAACTATTCCAAGCTCCCAAGTAGTCCTCTACATGAATTTTCAGCAGAGCTTTACGATATTTTACAGCAGGCCTTTGAAATGGGTACTATACCCAAGAAAGTTTTTGATGGCCTGGTTGTTAAATTCCCTAAAATTCCAACACTATATTTGCTCCCAAAGGTCCACAAGGATCCTGTGGACCCACCAGGACGTCCGATAGTCTCTGGCATGGGAGGGCTATGTGATCCAGTTTGTAAGTTCATTGACTTTTACTTAAAACCACTAGTGGAGACTTTGCCCTCCTATGTTAGGGACTCTTCGGACGTCCTGGTGAGAGTCGATGGTATTGTTCTGGAACCTGATGTGTGGCTGGTGACCGCAGACGTCGAGTCCCTCTACACCTCTATAGGCCATGACGATGGGATTAGAGCCGCTCGTTTCTTTCTTGAGATGAGTAATTTAGATCACCTTTTGGTTGAGTTAATTCTAGAATTATTGGATTTTGTTCTGCGACATAATTTTTTTACTTTTAAGGATCGTTTTTATTTACAGGAGCGCGGCACTGCCATGGGTGCGGCATGCGCGCCGTCGTATGCCAACCTCTTTCTTGGTTTTTGGGAGAGAGAGGTTGTGCATTGTGATGGTGCGTGTGCCGCCGACCATGTGCAGTGCTGGCTCCGGTATATAGACGACCTTTTAATTTTTTGGAACGGGTCCAAGAGTGATCTCGACCAATTTATCGGCGCATTGAATCAGAACCCATATAACATCAGGTTGACCCATAGAATTGAAAAAAGAGTAATAGATTTTTTAGACATCTCTATATCTATTGATCAGGATGGAACGATTCAAACCGATGTTTTTCGGAAGGAGACGTCGGTAAACTCAGTGTTGCATGCAGCATCTTCACACACACATGCAACAAAGAGAGCAATCCCCATCGGCCAATTCTTAAGGATGAAACGAACTTGCTCTACGGTAGACAGATTTGAATCACAGGCCCAGGATCGGAAGGACAGATTCCTAGATAGGGGCTATAGTAAAAGAATGATAAAGTATGGCTACTGTAGAGCAAAGAGTACACCTAGGGAGAGACTCCTTGTTACATCTAGGAAAAGAAACGATAAAGAAAACAATGTTAAGACCAGATTTATATCCACCTTTAATTGCCGTTGGCATACAATTCGACAGATCCTCACCAAACTCTGGCCGGTATTGATGACTGACCCGGTATTACAAAAAGAGATTTCATCTGCTCCTTTGATGACCGCTAGGCGTAGCAGGAATTTGAAAGATCATTTGGTCAGGAGCCATTATACAGCTAAAACTAGAAATCCTTTTGGTGCTGGGAAACAGAGATGGGGTTGTTTCCCATGTGGAGACTGCCTTGCGTGCAACAGGGGTAATATTATAAGAGGTAACTCCTTCTCCTCGGTGGATGGGACTCGTTCCTTTGCGGTCACCAGCTACATATCATGCAGTACATCATGTGTCATATATCACGCGGTTTGTCCCTGTAATAAAGCCTATGTCGGATTGACATCAAGGGAACTGCGTATCAGGACCAGAGAACACGTGCGAGACATCATTGCGGCAGAAGGGGTGGACGACCTTTCATTGTTGAAAACTATACCCAAACATTTCAAGTTATATCACAAGTCGGACCCGAGAGGTTTTAAGGTTAAAGGAATTGATAGGGTCCATTGTGGCATCAGGGGAGGTAATGTGAAACAGACCCTGGCTCAGACCGAATCCAAATGGATCATTGAATTAGGTACTATGTCCCCAGACGGATTGAACGAGAATGTTAGCTTTGCATCATTTCTGTAATCCCTGTTCTTTATTTGGTGTTTTTTGTGTGTTTTTAATTACTTCTTCTTTGTTTGTTTTTATCTTAATAGTAGGATCATGGTCACCTTATGAATGGGACATTGGCGATTTGTCTCCATTCAAAGAAGAATTTTCTTCCGAATTTTGCCTCCTCACCTTTTTCCCTCTGTATCAACATCAGAAGATCCATCAAGTATGGTAGCCATTGAGCTACCTTTAGTTAAAGAAGAATTTTCCCGATTCCTCTACTGTATCCTAGTCTCCTTTTGTGTTTATTCATTGAGTATGGGAGTTTTTTGTTATATGGACATTTTTAAGAGAAGGGAGTGATGGGATGGACAAGAGGAGAATGAGGGAAAGGAGCAAGGAAGGAGAAGCATTGAGTACCCATGATGTGGAAGCAAAGAGGAAATAAGGAAAAAGAAGAAAAAAGATGGGCACTCAATATACATTTGGAGTTTATATTTGTGGGTCACATGCATACATAGCATATATTGGTAGTGTATGAGATTATTTTATGTGTGCGGTATTGGATTATTCTTTTGTCCTGTATAAATGATAAGAATAATTCCGTCTATTACATATTACATTGTGAGGCTAGGTTCGGGACGCATAACATTTATTATATTTTTCCATATATTTCTGTATATATGGTGTTGGTATAGGGTCATTTGACTCGTTAAGAATCATGTACATGTACGCATTACTTTGGGGTGCACTATAGGATATTTTGGGGAGAAAGACTAATTGGCACTTTATATATGGTATTTTATCTGCTTGCGCTGGTACTTACTTGGGTAGATTTTTTAAGATCATTGATATGTGCGCATGTGCACCTTTTTACCATTTATTTCTTCTTTCCCTTTCCATTACTATGGGACATAACAATATGGCTCCCTCCTCAGGACTTCTTTAAAATGGCGCTGGTATGCGCATGCGCACTTGCTTGTCGCCCGGTCTTTGCATCGACTAAGACTATTATGAATTTTCGGCTACATTTTGTATATGGTATCTTAGGACTTGGGCTGGTACTTATTTGATTAAGGCTATTATGAATTTCCGGCTGCACTTTGTATATGGTATTTTAGGGTTTGCGCGGGTATTCATTTGGGCGGACTTTTTAAGGTTGCTGACATGTGCGCATGCGCACCTTCCTACCATCTCTTTTTCCTCCTTTTTTCTTCTTCCTTTTTTTTTCTTCTTCCTTTTTCTTTTTCTTTTTCCTTTTCCTTCATTTCACACTATGGGACATAACAATATGGCTCCCTCCTCGGGACTTCTTTAAAATGGCGCTGGTATGCGCATGCGCACTCGCTCGTCGCCCTGCCTTTGCATCGGCTAAGGCTATTATGAATCTCCGGTCGCGTTATATGACGTCAATGAGGGATTTCCTTCAGCGCGTACCGGAGATGAACGCCGGACCCGATGCACGTGAGGGCATGGCGGGGCGTCTTCGCATGCGAGACATCTTACTGGCTGACTTTATCTCTTGGGGGGTATTTAAGGAGGCAGAGCGGGGGTAAGTAACACACTCCCCTTGATAAAGCACGTGGGCGAAACGCGCGTCGGGGCGTTCCGGTGCAGTGATACACCATTATGGGTAAGCATTGAACCTGTTTCATACCTTTATTAGTGCCCTGCATGTTATGAGTATCATCGTCCAGGTACTATATATATACAATTACCTTATAGGATGTCTTTGGGAATCTCACATGGGGTAGATTCATTACTTAGGGTTTCCAATGCTATATGTTAAATATTTCAGCTATGTATGACATCTTCACTGTACACGGTCTTTGTCTTGTTCTCTTTGAAAATTTGCACATGGTACTATGTATTAATTTTAAATGAATTATTCAATAAACTTTATTGATTTTATGACATCTCTTGCTATAGTGGTCTGTGGGTATTTTATACTCATTTTTTGGTAGCTAACTACTAAACGAGAGCATGAAGATCGAAGCAATGGAGAGGAAACCTGGGGAACACCTTGGAGTGGAACACACCATCTCTCTACACCCCATACCCATTTTGTAGGCCTAATGCAGTGTAGTTTCCAACAACTACTACACGAGAGCATGAAGATCGAAGCAATGGAGAGGAAACCTGGGGAACACCTTGGAGTGCAACACACCATCTCTCTACACCCCATACCCATTTTGTAGGCCTAATGCAGTGTAGTTCCCAACAACTACTAAACGAGAGCCTGAAGATAGAAGCTCAGGAAAGGCAACCTGGAGAACACCTTGGAGTGTAACACACCATCTCTCTACACCCCATACCCAATTCGTAGGCCTAATGCAGCGTAGTTTCCAACAACTACTAAACGAGAGCATGAAGATCGAAGCAATGGAGAGGAAACCTGGGGAACACCTTGGAGTGGAACACACCATCTCTCTACACCCCATACCCAATTTGTAGGCCTAATGCAGTGTAGTTTTCTACAACTACTAAACGAGAGTCGGAAGACCGAAGCAATGTGGAAGAAACCTGGGGCACACCTTGGGGCGGCAGACACCGTTAGTAGGCCCTACCAAAGTTGTACCCCCAATGCAGTTTTAAAATTCCTAGAGGCTGAAAACAAGACTATTGATGCTCAGCTTTTTTCAAAGGAACACAGCTGAATTGAGTGGCGCAGACAGACACAGGTAGTAGGCCTTAAACCAAATATGTGGCTCACTGCAGCTTAAAAAAGTTACAGGGGTACACAGGCAGCATTGCTTTGGGCAGTGGAGGACAATTTCAATAGTGGACCGCAGACAGACTAAAAAAATTACTATTACTATTAAAATAAGGATGCTCTATGCAATTAAAAATAGGTTCCAAGGGTCCACGGGCAGCAGTGGTCTGGTCAGTGGACGAGTATTGGAAGGAGGGACCGCAGACAGGCGTAGTAGGCCTAACATAACAAAATTAGGCTGTAGACACTTTAAAATTGGTTCCAGGGGTACACGGGCAGCAGTGGTGTGGTCAGCGGAGGAAAATTTGAATTAGGGACTGCAGACAGACTTTGTAGGCTGTCCCCTGTGGACCATGCATCCAACACATTAACCCAGTGCGCCGTAATGGACACGTAACTTTTTGTGGACATGCTTACTGGTCCATGTGTCTCTTGTCAGGTGCACCTTTCTACTGTTTGATTGCCTGAGTGCTATGACAATGCAGACTTTTTCATGCCGCTGGAGGGCTGGGATGGCTTTTCTCGCAAAAGAAATGTCGACTGGGTAGCTTGATCCGTGGTACAGCGTAGTTCATCTGGGCTTTCTAAATATAAAACAAAGAAAAAAAGG
Organism: Ranitomeya imitator; assembly: GCF_032444005.1. Taxonomy (NCBI): domain Eukaryota; kingdom Metazoa; phylum Chordata; class Amphibia; order Anura; family Dendrobatidae; genus Ranitomeya; species Ranitomeya imitator. Next base: position 732,758,889 of record NC_091284.1, on the reverse strand, counting down.
AGGCTCCATGCACTTTCAGCTGGGATCCAGGGGTACACGGCCAGCATTGGTCTGGTCAGTGGAGAACTATTGGAAGGAAGGACCGCAGACAGGCTTCGAAGGCCTAACATAAAAAAATTGGGCTGTAGGCACTTTATAATTGGTTCCAGGGGAACACGGGCAGCAGTGGCCTGGTCAGTGTAGTAGTAGTAGAAAGAACGGACTGCAGACAGGCTTCGAAGGTCTAACATAAAAAAATTGGGCTGGCTGTAGGCAATTTTAAATTGGTTCCAGGGGTACACGGGCAGCAGTGGTCTGGTCAGTGGAGGCCTAGTGGAAGGAGTGACTGCAGACAGGCATCGAAGGCCTAACATAATAACAGAACGCTGTAGGCAATTTTAAATTGGTTCCAGGGGAACACGGGCAGCAGTGGCCTGGTCAGTGTAGTAATAGTAGAAAGAACGGACTGCAGACAGGCTTCAAAGGCCTAACATAAAAAAATTGGGTTGGCTGTAGGCAATTTTAAATTGGTTCCAGGGGTACACGGGCAGCAGTGGTGTCGTCAGTGGAGGCCTAGTGGAAGGAGTGACCGCAGACAGGCATCGAAGGCCTAACATAATAACAGATGGCTGTAGGCAATTTTAAATTGGTTCCAGGGGAATACGGGCAGCAGTGGCCTGGTCAGTGTAGTAGTAGTTGAAAGAACGGACCGCAGATAGGCTTCGAAGGCCTAACATAAAAAAATTGAGCTGGCTGTAGGCAATTTTAAATTGGTTCCAGGGGAACACGGGCAGCAGTGGTCTGGTCAGTGGAGGCCTAGTGGAAGGAGTGACCGCAGACAGGCATCGAAGGCCTAACATAATAACAGATGGCTGTAGGCAATTTTAAATTGGTTCCAGGGGAACACGGGCAGCAGTGGCATGGTCAGTGTAGTAGTAGTTGAAAGAACGGACCGCAGACAGGCTTCGAAGGCCTAACATAAAAAAATTGGGCTGGCTGTATGCAATTTTAAATTGGTTCCAGGGGAATACGGGCAGCAGTGGTCTGGTCAGTGGAGGCCTAGTGGAAGGAGTGACCGCAGACAGGCATCGAAGGCCTAACATAATAACAGATGGGTGTAGGCAATTTTAAATTGGTTCCAGGGGAACACGGGCAGCAGTGGCCTGGTCAGTGTAGTAGTAGTAGAAAGAACGGACCGCAGACAGGCTTCGAAGGCCTAACATAAAAAAATTGGGCTGGCTGTAGGCAATTTTAAATTGGTTCCAGGGGAACACGGGCAGCAGTGGTCTGGTCAGTGGAGGCCTAGTGGAAGGAGTGACCGCAGACAGGCATCGAAGGCCTAACATAATAACAGAACGCTGTAGGCAATTTTAAATTGGTTCCAGGGGAACACGGGCAGCAGTGGCCTGGTCAGTGTAGTAGTAGTAGAAAGAACGGACCGCAGACAGGCTTCGAAGGCCTAACATAAAAAAATTGGGTTGGCTATAGGCAATTTTAAATTGGTTCCAGGGGAACACGGGCAGCAGTGGCCTGGTCAGTGTAGTAGTAGTAGAAAGAACGGACCGCAGACAGGCTTCAAAGGCCTAACATAAAAAAATTGGTCTGGCTGTAGGCAATTTTAAATTGGTTCCAGGGGAACATGGGCAGCAGTGGTCTGGTCAGTGGAGGCCTAGTGGAAGGAGTGACCGCAGACAGGCATCGAAGGCCTAACATAATAACAGATGGCTGTAGGCAATTTTAAATTGGTTCCAGGGGAACACGGGCAGCAGTGGCCTGGTCAGTGTAGTAGTAGTAGAAAGAACAGACCGCAGACAGGCTTCGAAGGCCTAACATAAAAAAATTGGGCTGGCTGTAGGCAATTTTAAATTGGTTCCAGGGGAACACGGGCAGCAGTGGTCTGGTCAGTGGAGGCCTAGTGGAAGGAGTGACCGCAGACAGGCATCGAAGGCCTAAGATAATAACAGATGGCTGTAGGCAATTTTAAATTGGTTCCAGGTGAACACGGCCAGCAGTGGCCTGGTCAGCGGAGGATGATTGTAATGAGTGTCTGCCAGTTAGTAGTCCAAAACAATACATAAATGTGAATGTCTCACATTAAAATCCAGCAAAAACACTAAAGGGTGCAATCTTTAGGTACAGGGGTGGGATCTTCTGCGTTGTTTCTGACCTACTAATTTGGCGCAAAGTTTTTACTTTGGTAAATAGAGGACACTGCCCCTGACTATGTTAAGTACCATTATACATGTCAACACAATGGTATTATCAGTGGCAAGAATGGAAGGATGTCAGCGCATAGTCTAAACATTGGTGGAAATGTGAGAGATAATTGTGGAAGTGGCAGAGCAATGTTTGACCTGGGGGTGGGTGAACTCTCTTGTGGACGGCGGTACAGGCCCAGGGCCCCTCATGTTATAACAGTGTATCTGACGTTGGGTGCGCACCACCACCACCAGAAACAGTTTATTGTACTATGAGGGACCCAGTGGCAGTGCTGTCGACCAAAAGCGGGCACACCCACCTCTTCGGACAAACAGCACTCTCACGGGTGCTTGCGCCAAGTCGCGATACCACGGCCCCGTGTGGGGAGTTTGGCCATTTAGGGAGGTGTAAACATGTCGTATGCTGGACAATCAGCTGCAGCAAATTAGACATTAGAAAAGTAATTCACAGTAGTCCACAGGCAAGAGCTTTTCATAGGAAAGCTAGGTGTCGCCCGGGCAAGGTGGGGCAAAAGAATTCGAAATCCAGTTGTGGTTCATATTAATGAATGTTAGATCATCAACATTTTGTATAGCCAGACGAGTCCTTTTTTCGGTTAATATTGAACCTGCAGCACTGAATACTCTTTCTGATAGGACACTAGCTGCCGGGCAAGCAAGCTCCTGCAATGCATATTCAGCCAATTCTGGCCAGGTGTCTAATTTTGATGCCCAGTAATCAAATGGGAATGACGGTTGAGGGAGAACATCGATAAGGGATGAAAAATAGTTTGTAACCATACTGGACAAATGTTGTCTCCTGTCACTTTCAATTGATGCAGCAGTACCTGTCCTGTCTGCGGTCATAGCAAAATCACTCCACAACCTGGTCAGAAAACCCCTCTGTCCAACGCCACTTCTGATGTGTGCACCCCTAACACTCCTGGTCTGCTGCCCCCTGGAGCTCGTGTGAGAACGGTCACGGGCGCTGTGTGCTGGGAATGCCTGAAGCAAACGGTCAACAAGAGTTGATTGTTTTGTTGCTAATATTAGTTCCAAGTTCTCATGTGGCATAATATTTTGCAATTTGCCTTTATAGCGAGGATCAAGGAGGCAGGCCAACCAGTAATCGTCATCGTTCATCATTTTAGTAATGCGTGTGTCCCTTTTGAGGATACGCAAGGCATAATCCGCCATGTGGGCCAAAGTTCCAGTTGTCAAATCTGCGGTTGTGCTTGGTTTAGGTGCAGTTGCAGGCAAATCTACGTCACTTGTGTCCCTCAAAAAACCAGAACCCGGCCTTGCCACGCCACCAATTTCCAGTGGCCCCGGGAAAGCTTCCTCATTAAAAATATACTCATCCCCATCATCCGCCTCGTCCTCCACCTCCTCTTCGCCCGCTACCTCGTCCTGTACACTGCCCTGACCAGACAATGGCTGACTGTCATCAAGGCTTTCCTCTTCCTCTGGTGCAGACGCCTGATCCTTTATGTGCGTCAAACTTTGCATCAGCAGACGCATTAGGGGGATGCTCATGCTTATTATGGCGTTGTCTGCACTAAGCAGCCGTGTGCATTCCTCAAAACACTGAAGGACTTGACACATGTCTTGTATCTTCGACCACTGCACACCTGACAACTCCATGTCTGCCATCCTACTGCCTGCCCGTGTATGTGTATCCTCCCACAAAAACATAACAGCCCGCCTCTGTTCGCACAGTCTCTGAAGCATGTGCAGTGTTGAGTTCCACCTTGTTGCAACGTCTATGATTAGGCGATGCTGGGGAAGGTTCAAAGACCGCTGATAGGTCTGCATAAGGCTGGAGTGTACAGGCGAACGGCGGATATGTGAGCAAAGTCCACGCACTTTGAGGAGCAGGTCTGAGAAACTAGGATAAGTTTTCAATAAGCACTGCACCACCAGGTTTAAGGTGTGAGCCAGGCAAGGAATGTGTTTCAGTTGGGAAAGGGAGATGGCAGCCATGAAATTCCTTCCATTATCACTCACTACCTTGCCTGCCTCAAGATCTACTGTGCCCAGCCACGACTGCGTTTCTTCCTGCAAGAACTTGGACAGAACTTCCGCAGTGTGTCTGTTGTCACCCAAACACTTCATAGCCAATACATCCTGCTGACGCTTGCCAGTAGCTGCCCCATAATGGGACAACTGGTGTGCAACAGTGCAGCTGACGATGTAGTGGTTTGGTGACTGCGGTCTGTGGAAGAGCTCTCGCTTCTGCAGGAGGATGAGGAGGAGGAGGAGGGGGTGCGAACGCCTACACCCAACTGTTTCCTAGACCGTGGGCTAGGCACAACTATCCCGAAATTGATGTCCCCTGTGGACCCTGCATCCACCACATTCACCCAGTGTGCCGTGATGGACACGTAACGTCCCTGGCCATGCCTACTGGTCCATGCATCTGTAGTCAGGTGCACCTTTGTACTCACAGATTGCCTGAGTGCATGGACGATGCGCTGTTTAACATGCTGGTGCAGGGCTGGGATGGCTTTTCTGGAAAAAAAGTGTTGACTGGGTAGCTCGTAGCGTGGTTCAGCGTACTCCATCAGGGCTTTGAAAGCTTCGCTTTCAACTAACCGGTAGGGCATCATCTCTAACGAGATTAGTCTAGCTATGTGGGCGTTCAAACCCTGTGTACGCGGATGCGAGGATAAGTACTTCCTTTTTCTAACCAGAGTCTCATGTAGGGTGAGCTGGACTGGAGAGCTGGAGATCGTGGAACTAGCGGGTGTGCCGGTGGCCATGGCAGACTGAGAGACTGTTGGAGACGGTATTGTTTCCGCCGTTGCCCTAGATGCAGTATTTCCTCCTACAAAACTGGTGATTCCCTGACCCTGACTGCTTTGGGCTGGCAAAGAAACCTGCACAGATACTGCCGGTGGTGCGTAAAATGGTGGCCTTACAGTGACGGAAGGGATGTTGCGCTGCTGACTAGCTTCATTGGCCGAGGGTGCTACAACCTTAAGGGATGTGTGGTAGTTAGTCCAGGCTTGCAAATGCATGGTGGTTAAATGTCTATGCATGCAACTTGTATTGAGACTTTTCAGATTCTGACCTCTGCTTATGCTAGTTGAACATTTTTGACAGATGACTTTGCGCTGATCAATTGGATGTTGTTTAAAAAAATGCCAGACTGCACTCTTCCTAGCATCGGATCCCTTTTCAAGAATTGCAGACTGAGCTTTAACCGGATGGACACGCTGTCCTCCAACAGTTTTTTGCTTTGCCACGCGTTTTGGGCCAGATATGGGCCCGGCAGATGGAACCTGTTGCGATGTTGATGCCTGCTGTGGCCCCTCTTCCTCCGCTTCAGAACTACTGCCGCCTGCACCCTGTTCCCCCAATGGCTGCCAATCGGGGTCAACAACAGGGTCATCAATTACCTCCTCTTCTACTTCGTGTGCAACTTCGTCTGTGTCACCGTGTCGGTCGGTGGTATAGCATTCGTGATGGGGCAACATAGTCTCATCAGGGTCTGATTGTGGATCAGTACCCTGAGAGGGCAATGTTGTGGTCTGAGTCAAAGGACCAGCATAGTAGTCTGGCTGTGGCTGTGCATCAGTGCACTCCATGTCAGAATCTACTTGTAATGGGCATGACCTGTTAACTGTTTCACTTTCTAAGCCAGGGACGGTATGTGTAAAGAGCTCCATGGAGTAACCCGTTGTGTCGCCTGCTGCATCCTTCTCTCTTGTTGTTGTTTTTGCTGAAGAGGACAAGGAAGCGACTTGTCCCTGACCGTGAACATCCACAAATGACGCGCTGCTTTTACATTTACCAGTTTCAGAAGAGGAGGCAAAAGAGCTAGAGGCTGAGTCTGCAAGGTAAGCCAAAACTTGCTGTTGCTGCTCCGGCTTTAAAAGCGGTTTTCCTACTCCCAGAAAAGAGAGCGTTCGAGGCCTTGTGTAGCCAGATGACGAACCTGGCTCCACAGCTCCAGACTTAGGTGGAATATTTTTTTTCCTACGACCACCTGATGCTCCACTACCACTACCATCATTACCAGCTGACAATGAACGCCCACGGCCACGACCTCTTGCACCAGACTTCCTCATTGTTTGAAAAACTTAACCAAAGTAACTTTATTTGTTGCTATCAAACAACTTACACGGTGAGCTATAACTTCAGTTTGATTTCAATACCCCTTTACAGGTTGGTGAGACCACAAGGAAAATCAGGCACAATGTTACACACTCTGTTTTCTGTGGCACCAAATCACAGAGATGCCACACACGCAGGACTGTCACTCAAGCACAAATGTCAATATAAATCTCCCACTGTTTTTTTTTTTTCAGGGAGACTTTATAAACAAAATAAAATAAAATGATTTTTTCAGGAAGAATTTAGAAACCAAATAAAATAAAATGATTTTTCAGGGACAATTTAGAAACCAAATAAAAAAAAAAATAGGCTTTCTATGGCCCACTGAGTGAGAGATGGCACACACAGGAGTCAGGAGTGGCACACAAGCCCAGAGGCCAATATTTTTCTCCCACTGATTGATGTAGCGATTTTTTCAGGTAGATTTTAGAACCCAAATCAAGCAAAAAAATTAATAGGCTTTCTATGGCCCACTGAGTGAGAGATGGCACACACAGGAGTCAGGAGTGGCACACAAGCCCTGAGGCCAATATTTTTCTCCCACTGATTGATGTAGTGATTTTTTCAGGTAGATTTTGGAACCCAATCAAGCCAAAAAAATAATAGGCTTTCTATGGCCCACAATTTGAGAGAGAGAGAGAGAGAGATGGCACACCCAGGAGTCAAGACTGGCACACAAGCAGAAAGGGCAATATTAATCTCCCACGTATTTTTTTTTTTTTTTAAGGGAGACTTTATAAACAAAATAAAATAAAATGATTTTTTCAGGAATAATTTAGAAACCAAATAAAATAAAATGATTTTTTCAATGACAATTTAGAAACCAAATAAAAAAAAAATGGCTTTCTATGCCCCACTGAGTGAGAGATGGCACACACAGGAGTCAGGAGTGGCCCACAAGCCCAGAGGCCAATATTTTTTTCCCACTGATTGATGTAGTGATTTTTTCAGGTAGATTTTAGAACTCAAATCAAGCAAAAAAATTAATAGGCTTTCTATGGCCAGCAATTTGAGAGAGAGAGAGAGAGATGGCACACCCAGGAGTCAAGACTGGCACACAAGCAGAAAGGGCAATATTAATCTCCCACCTATTTTTTTTTTTTTCAGGGAGACTTTATAAACAAAATAAAATAAAATGATTTTTTCAGGAATAATTTAGAAACCAAATAACTTAACATGATTTTTTCAATGACAATTTAGAAACCAAAATAAAAAAAAAAAAAAAGGCTTTCTATGCCCCACTGAGTGAGAGATGGCACACACAGGAGTCAGGAGTGGCCCACAAGCCCAGAGGCCAATATTTTTCTCCCACTGATTGATGTTGTGATTTTTTCAGGTAGATTTTGGAACCCAAATCAAGCAAAAAAATTATTAGGCTTGCTATGGCCCACAATTTGAGAGAGAGAGAGAGAGATGGCACACCCAGGAGTCAAGACTGGCACACAAGCAGAAAGGGCAATATTAATCTCCCACCTATTTTTTTTTTTTTTTTAGGGAGACTTTATAAACAAAATAAAATAAAATGATTTTTTCAGGAATAATTTAGAAACCAAATAAAATAAAATGATTTTTTCAATGACAATTTAGAAACCAAATAAAAAAAAATAAAGGAAAGGCTTTCTATGCCCCACTGAGTGAGAGATGGCACACACAGGAGTCAGGAGTGGCACACAAGCCCTGAGGCCAATGTTTTTCTCCCACTGATTGATGTAGTGATTTTTTCAGGTAGATTTTAGAACCCAAATCAAGCAAAAAAATAAATAGGCTTTCTATGGCCCACTGAGTGAGAGATGGCACAGACAGGGATGGCACTCTAGCAGAAATGCCAATCTTTATCTCCCACAAAAAAAAAAAAACAGGGACTGTCCTGCAATTACTATCTCCCTGCAGTAATCTCAGCCAGGTATGGCAGGCAGCAATAAGGAGTGGACTGATGCACAAATTAAATAAAAAGTGTGGACAAACAAACAAGATAGCTGTGCAGAAAGGAAGGAACAAGAGGATTTGTGCTTTGAAAAAAGTAGTTGGTTTGCACAGCGGCGTACACACAGCAATGCAGCTATCAGGGAGCCTTCTAGGGCAGCCCAATGAGCTACAGCGCTGAGAAAAAAAAAAATGTAGCTTCCACTGTCCCTGCACACCGAAGGTGGTGTTGGACAGTGGAAATCGCTACAGCACAAGCGGTTTGGTGGTTAATGGACCCTGCCTAACGCTATCCCTGCTTCTGACGAAGCGGCAGTAACCTCTCCCTAAGCTCAGATCAGCAGCAGTAAGATGGCGGTTGGCGGGAACGCCTCTTTATAGCCCCTGTGATGCCGCAGACAGCAAGCCAATCACTGCAATACCCTTCTCTAAGATGGTGGGGACCAGGACCTATGTCATCACGCTGCCCACACTCTTTACCTTCATTGGCTGAGAAATGGCGCTTTTCGCGTCATTGAAACGCGACTTTGGCGTGAAAGTCGCGTACCGCATGGCCGACAACGCACAGGGATCGGATCGGGTTTCATGAAACTCGACTTCGCCAAAAGTCGGTGACTTTTGAAAATGTTCGACCCGTTTCGCTCAACCCTAGTTATGGACTAGATCTGATGTATGCACAGCACCACCCACAACTCATACAAAGGAGACCTCACCCGTCCTGCTGAAGCAGATCATTTATGCAGATTTCCGATTGCGGTTCAGTGAATCTCAGTGCCGGTCAATCTTTTTCCTTTTCACATTAAAGTATGTGCACACTGTGCGGATTTGGCTGTGGATCCGCAGCGGATTGGCCGCAGATCCGTAGCGGATTGGCCGCTGCGAATTCGTAGCAGTTTTCTATCAGGTTTACAGTACCAGGTAAACCTATGGAAAACCAAATCCGCTGTGTCCATGGTGCGGAAAATACTTTGCGGAAACGCTGCGTTGTATTTTCCGCAGCATGTCAATTTTGTTAGGTTAGGGGTGTGTTGGGGTTAAAGTTATGGTTAGGGTTGGGATTAGGGTTAGGGTTGGGATTAGGGTTAGGATTAGGGTTAGGGTTGGGATTAGGGTTATGGGTGTGTTGGGGTTAGGGTTGTGGTTCGGGGTGTGTTTGGGTTAAGGTTGTGATTAGGGTTATGGCTACAGTGGGGATAAGGGTTAGGAGTGTGTTGGGGTTAGTATTGAAGTTAGAATTGAGGGGTTTCCACTGTTTAGGCACATCAGGGGTCTCCAAACGCAACACCCTTGATTCCAGCCAATCTTGCTTTCAAAAAGTCAAATGGTGCTCTCTCCCTTCCGAGCCCCGACGTGTGTCCAAACAGTGGTTTACCCCCACAAATGGGGCATAAGCGTACTCAGGACAAACTGGGCAACAACTATTGGGGTCTAATTTCTTTTGTTACCCTTGTGAAAATAAAAAATTGCTTGCTAAAACATCATTTTTGAGGAAAGAAAAATTATTTTTTATTTTCACGGCTCTGCGTTATAAACTTCTGTGAAGCACTTGGGGGTTAAAAGTGCTCACCACATATGTAGATAAGTTCCATGGGGGGTCTAGTTTCCAAAATGGGGTCACTTGTGGGGCGTTTCTACTGTTTAGGCACATCAGGGGCTCTGCAAACACAACGTGATGCCCGCAGACCATTCCATCAAAGTCTGCATTTCCAAAGTCACTATTTCCCTTCTGAGCCCCGACGTGTGCCCAAACAGTGGTTCCCCCCACATATGGGGCATTAGCATACTCAGGACAAACTGGACAACAACTTTTGGGGTCTAATTTCTCCTGTTACTCTTGTGAAAATAAAAAATTGCAGGCTAAAAAATAATTTTTGAGGAAAGAAAAATGATTTTTTTATTTTCATGGCTCTGCGTTATAAACTTCTATGAAGCACTTGGGGGTTTAAAGTGGTCACCGCTAGAGTTGAGCGACCTTGACCTTTTTAGAGTCGAGCCGGGTTTTGCGAAACCCGACTATGTCCAAAGTCGGGTCGAGTGAAATCGGCCGATTATGACGTAAAGTCGGGATCGACCGAAACACGAAACCCAATGCAAGTCAATGGGGCAGCATAGTCGGCAGTGAGTGGGGGCCAGGAAAACACCTAGAGTGCCCATTTTAATGTCAAAACCATCCATTCTTCTTAATGAAGCTTGTCAAGCGTAATTTACCTTATAATAATTGGAAGGCATTTGAAATTGGGGGTCATTTGGCTAAAGTTGTGGGGGGTAGGGCTGGTTCAAGTAATTAGTGGGCCCAGGAAATCTGGACCACGTCACGGCAGTGGAGCAGGGAGAGGTAAGTATTTCAACTTTGCAAGTGCTGTGAACCTGAGCAAGCAGGGGGGGCCCACTCGTTGGCATTGGCACTGGCACAGGGCCCCTCAAAGTACAGCGGTGTGTTTGCACGGCGGGGGCGCCTCCCACCGGCAGCAACACTTTTGCGTACTATGAGAGGCCCTGTGCCAGTGACGTCGCCAACTAGTATTCCTCCCCCCACCTGATGAAGGAACCTGCACTTTCATCTGCACCTTCCTCTTTGTCCCCGTGTAAGGTGGTATGGTATGCGGGAAGAGCAACCTGACTTTCAGCAGGGTCACAATGTTGTTGTGTAGCGTGCACGGGGAATGTTGCGTTATGGGTCAATGTACCAGCAGACTCATCTATCACTGGCTGGGCAATGGGCACGATGAAGTGGAAACACAGATATAGGCCCAAAGAAGAAAGTGGGCTAAATGCAGTTCAAAATTGGTAACACAGGAATAACCAGGGGGCATTGCAGTGGAGGACAACTGGAATGAGAGGCTGACACAGAGAGTAGGGCCAAATCAGTAAGTAGTCGAAATGCAGTTCAAAATTGGCAACCGTAGTAAACAGGCGGCACAGCTTTGTTCAGTGGAGGAGAACAGCAAGGAGTGGCAGACACCGATAGTAGGCCCCAACCCAACTAGTAGGCCAAATGCAGTCTAACATTAACAACTACTTAACGAGAGGCTGAAAATGGTATTTCAGGACAGGAAACCAGGAGAACAGCAAGGAGTGGCAGACACCGATAGTAGGCCCCAAACCAACTAGTACGCCAAATGCAGTTGTTCCATTTAACCACAATTTAATGAGAGCCTGAAGATAGAAGCTCAGGAAAGGCAACCTGGGGAACACCTTGGAGTGTAACACACCATCTCTCTCCACCCCATACCCATTTTGTAGGCCTAATGCTGTGTACTTTTCTACAACTACTAAACGAGAGTCGGAAGACCGAAGCAATGGCAAGGAAACCTGGGGAACACCTTGGAGTGTAACACACCATCTCTCTCCACCCCATACCCAATTTGTAGGCCTAATGCAGCCTACTTTCCGACACCTACTAAACGAGAGCATGAAGATCGAAGCTCAGGAAAGGCAACCTGGGGAACACCTTAGAGTGTAACACACCATCTCTCTCCACCCCATACCCATTTTTTAGGCCTAATGCAGTGTACTTTTCTACAACTACTAAACGAGAGTCGGAAGACCGAAGCAATGGCAAGGAAACCTGGGGAACACCTTGGAGTGTAACACACCATCTCTCTCCACCCCATTCCCCATTTTTTAGGCCTAATGCAGCCTACTTTCCGACACCTACTAAACGAGAGCATGAAGATCGAAGCTCAGGAAAGGCAACCTGGGGAACACCTTGGAGTGTAACACACCATCTCTCTCCACCCCATACCCATTTTGTAGGCCTAATGCTGTGTACTTTTCTACAACTACTAAACGAGAGTCGGAAGACCGAAGCAATGGCAAGGAAACCTGGGGAACACCTTGGAGTGTAACACACCATCTCTCTCCACCCCATACCCAATTTGTAGGCCTAATGCAGCCTACTTTCCGACACCTACTAAACGAGAGCATGAAGATCGAAGCTCAGGAAAGGCAACCTGGGGAACACCTTGGAGTGTAACACACCATCTCTCTCCACCCCATACCCATTTTGTAGGCCTAATGCTGTGTACTTTTCCACCAACTACTAAACGAGAGCCGGAAGATCGAAGCTCATGAAAGGCAACCCGGGGAACACCTTGGAGTGTAACACAACCTCTCTCTACACCACGAAAGGGCTGATTCTTAGGAAGGAAGGCTGTTGTAAATAAGCATTGCGCGTCCGAGGGTGATTATATTCTTATTCGGTATCTACTCACCCTCGGACGCGCCATGCTTCTTGATTTGTAATTAATGTTTATTTGCAATGTGCTTTTGACTTACTCAATTATTTTTTTAATTATTGATTTTATTAAATTAATAGTTTAACATCTTATTGGAAATAATTTAAAGGAGACGCGACAGGACAACACTCGGTGGATGCCATATCTGTGTTAACAACTCCAAAAAACTTTCAGTTAACTTCTTGCAGGAGAAAGAAATTGTAGCTGTTGGACCTTTGTAGTACAGTTCCAGATATTTGTTGTGTGTTTGTTTTGATTGTTAAAATGTCTGCATTTGAGATCTCAACACGATCTTATTTTTTATAATCAAATTAATTTTTTTTATATTTAATGATGTTGGTTCAAGGGGTACACGGGCAGCAATAGACAGGTCAGTGGAGGCCTAGTGGAAGGAGTGACGGCAGACAGGCATCAAAGGCCTAACATTGGGCTGGCTGTAGGCAAGTTAAAATTGGTTCCAGGGGAACACGGCCATCAGTGGCCTGGTCAGTGTAGTTGTAGTTGAAAGAACGGGACGCAGACAGGCTTCGAAGGCCTAACATAACAAACTTGGGCTGGCTGTAGGCACTTTTAAATTTGTTCCAGGGGTACATGGGCAGCAGTGTATGGTCAGTGGAAGTCTAGTGGAAGGAGTGACCGCAGACAGGCTTCCAAGGCCTAACATAACAAACTTGGGCTGGCTGTAGGCACTTTTAAATTGGTTCCAGGGGTACACGGGCAGCAGTGGTCTGGTCAGTGGAAGTCTAGTGGAAGGAGTGACCGCAGACAGGCTTCCAAGGCCTAACATAACAAACTTGGGCTGGCTGTAGGCACTTTTAAATTGGTTCCAGGGGTACACGGGCAGCAGTGGTCTGGTCAGTGGAAGTCTAGTGGAAGGAGTGACCGCAGACAGGCTTCCAAGGCCTAACATAACAAACTTGGGCTGGCTGTAGGCACTTTTAAATTGGTTGCAGGGGTACACGGGCAGCAGTGGTCTGGTCAGTGGAAGTCTAGTGGAAGGAGTGACCGCAGACAGGCTTCGAAGGCCTAACATAACAAAATTGGGCTGACTGTAGGCACTTTTAAATTGGTTCCAGGGTAACACGGCCAGCAGTGGCCTGGTCAGTGTAGTAGTTGTAGAAAGAAGGGACCGCAGACAGGCTTCGAAGGCCTAACATAACAAAAATGTCAAAACAATGGTATTGTCAGTGCCAGGCATTGAAGGATGTCAGCGCCTAGACTACACATTGGTGAAGCTGTGAGAGATAATTTTGCTAGTGGTAGAGCACTGTTTGAGCTGGGGGGGGGAACTGTCTTGTGGCCGGCGGTACAGGCACAGGGCCCCTCATATTACAACGGTGTGTCTGACGTTGGGTGCGCACCACCACCGCCAGAGACACTTTATTGTACTATGAGGGACCCAGTGGCAGTGCCGTCGACCAAAAGCGGCCACACCCACCTCTTCAGACAAACAGCACTCTCAAGGGTCCAAGCGCAAAGTGGCGATAGCACGGCCCCGTGTGGGGAGTTTGGCCATTTCGTGAGGTGGAAACATGTCGTATGCTGGACAATCAGGTGAAGAAAATTACGAGATTGGAAAAGTCATTCAGAATAGTCCACAGGCAAGACCTTTTCATAGGAAAGCTAGGTGTCAGCCGGGCAGGGTGGGGCAAAAGATTTTGAAATCCAGTTGTGGTTCATTTTAATGAAGGTTAGATCATCTACATTTTGGGTAGCCAGACGAGTCCTTTTTTCTGTTAGTATTGAACCTGCAGCACTGAATACTCTTTCTGATAGGACACTAGCTGCCGGGCAAGCAAGCTCCTGCAATGCATATTCTGCCAATTCTGGCCAGGTGTCTAATTTGGATGCCCAGTAATCAAATGGGAATGACGGTTGAGGGAGAACGTCGATAAGGGATGAAAAATAGTTTGTAACCATACTGGACAAATGTTGTCTCCTGTCACTTTGAATTGATGCTGCAGTACCTGTCCTGTCTGCGGTCATAGAAAAATCACTCCACAACCTGGTCAGAAAACCCCTCTGGCCAACGCCACTTCTGATTTCTGCCCCTCTAACACCTCTGGTCTGCTGGCCCCTGGAGCTCGTGTGAGAACGATCACGGGCGCTGTGTGCAGGGAATGCCAGAAGCAAACGGTCAACAAGAGTTGATTGTTTTGTTGCTAATATTAGTTCCAAGTTCTCATGTGGCATAATATTTTGCAATTTGCCTTTATAGCGAGGATCAAGGAGGCAGGCCAACCAGTAATCGTCATCGTTCATCATTTTTGTAATGCGTGTGTCCCTTTTGAGGATACGCAAGGCATAATCCGCCATGTGGGCCAAAGTTCCCGTTGTCAAATCTGCGGTTGTGCTTGGTTGAGGGGCAGTTGCAGGCAAATCTACGTCACTTGTGTCCCTCAAAAAACCAGAACCCGGCCTTGCCACGCCACCAATTTCCCGTGCCCCCGGGAAAGCTTCCTCATTAAAAATATACTCATCCCCATCATCCTCCTCATCCTCCACCTCCTCTTCGCCCGGTACCTCGTCATGTACACTGCCCTGACCAGACAATCGCTGACTGTCATCAAGGCTTTCCTCTTCCTCTGGTGCAGACGCCTGATCCTTTATGTGCGTCAAACTTTGCATCAGCAGACGCATTAGGGGGATGCTCATGCTTATTATGGCGTTGTCTGCACTAACCAGCCGTGTGCATTCCTCAAAACACTGAATGACTTGACACATGTCTTGAATCTTCGACCACTGCACACCTGACAACTCCATGTCTGCCATCCTACTGCCTGCCCGTGTATGTGTATCCTCCCACAAAAACATAACAGCCCGCCTCTGTTCGCACAGTCTCTGAAGCATGTGCAGTGTTGAGTTCCACCTTGTTGCAACGTCTATGATTAGGCGATGCTGGGGAAGGTTCAAAGAACGCTGATAGGTCTGCATACGGCTGGAGTGTACAGGCGAACGGCGGATATGTGCGCAAAGTCCACGCACTTTGAGGAGCAGGTCGGATAACCCCAGATAACTTTTCAGGAAGCACTGCACCACCAGGTTTAAGGTGTGAGCCAGGCAAGGAATGTGTTTCAGTTGGGAAAGGGAGATGGCAGCCATGAAATTCCTTCCGTTATCACTCACTACCTTGCCTGCCTCAAGATCTACAGTGCCCAGCCACGACTGCGTTTCTTGCTGCAAGAACTCGGACAGAACTTCCGCGGTGTGTCTATTGTCGCCCAAACACTTCATAGCCAATACAGCCTGCTGACGTATGCCAGTAGCTGCCCCATAATGGGAGACCTGGTGTGCAACAGTGGCAGGTGCGGATGGAGTGTTTGTGCGACTGCGGTCTGTGGACGAGCTCTTGCTTCTGCAGGAGGACGAGGAGGAGGAGGAGGAGGAGGAGGGGGTGCGAACGGCTACAGACAACTGTTTACTAGACCGTGGGCTAGGCAGAACTGTCCCAAACTTGCTGTCCCCTGTGGACCCTGAATCCACCACATTTACCCAGTGTGCCGTGATGGACACGTAACGTCCCTGGCCATGCCTACTGGTCCATGCATCTGTTGTCAGGTGCACCTTTGTGCTCACAGATTGCCTGAGTGCATGGACGATGCGCTCTTTAACATGCTGGTGGAGGGCTGGGATGGCTTTTCTGGAAAAAAAGTGTCGACTGGGTAGCTCGTAGCGTGGTACAGCGTAGTCCATCAGGTCTTTGAAAGCTTTGCTTTCAACTAACCGGTAGGGCATCATCTCTAACGAGATTAGTCTAGCTATGTGGGCGTTCAAACCCTGTGTACGCGGATGCGAGGCTAAGTATTTCCTTTTTCTAACCATAGTCTCATGTAGGGTGAGCTGGACTGGAGAGCTGGAGATCGTGGAACTAGCGGGGGTGCCGGTGGACATGGCAGACTGAGAGACGGTGGGAGATGGTATTGTTGCCGCCGGTGCCCTAGATGCAGTGTTTCCTACTACGAAACTGGTGATTCCCTGACCCTGACTGCTTTGGCCTGGCAAAGATACCTGCACAGATACAGCAGGTGGTGCGCTAAATGGTGGTCCTACACTGCCGGAAGGGATGTTGCGTTGATGACTAGCTTCATTGGCCGAGGGTGCAACAACCTTAAGGGACGTTTGGTAGTTAGTCCAAGCTTTCAAATGCATGGTGGTTAAATGTCTATGCATGCAACTAGTATTGAGACTTTTCAGATTCTGACCTCTGCTTAAGGAAGTAGAACATTTTTGACAGATGACTTTGCGCTGATCAATTGGATGTTGTTTAAAAAAATGCCAGACTGCACTCTTTCTAGCATCGGATACCTTTTCAGGCATTGCAGACTGAGCTTTAACCGGATGGCCACGCTGTCCTCCACCAGGTTTTGGCTTTGCCACGCGTTTTGGGCAAGATACGGGCCCGGCAGATGGAACCTGTGGCGATGTTGATGCCTGCTGCAGCCCCTCCTCCTCCTCTGCTTCAGAACTGCTGCCGCCTGCACCCTGTTCCCCCAATGGCTGCCAATCGGGGTCAAGAACTGGGTCATCTAATAACTCTTCTTGTACCTCCTGCGCAACTTCGTCTGTGTCACCGTGTCGTTCGGTGGTATAGCGTTCGTGATGGGGCAACATAGTCTCATCAGGGTCTGATTCTTGATCAGCACCCTGCGAGGGCAATGTTGTGGTCTGAGTCAAAGGACCAGCATAGTAGTCTGGCTGTGGCTGTGCGTCAGTGCACTCCATGTCAGATTCAATTTGTAATGGGCATGGACTGTTAACTGCTTCACTTTCTAAGCCAGGGACGGTATGTGTAAAGAGCTCCATGGAGTAACCCGTTGTGTCGCCTGCTGCATTCTTCTCTGTTGTTGTTTTTGCTGAAGAGGACAAGGAAGTGACTTGTCCCTGACCGTGAACATCCACTAACGACGCGCTGCTTTTACTTTTACCAGTTTCACGAGATGAGGCAAAAGAGCTAGAGGCTGAGTCAGCAAGATAAGCCAAAACTTGCTCTTGCTGCTCCGGCTTTAAAAGCGGTTTTCCTAATCCCAGAAAAGGGAGCGTTCGAGGCCTTGTGTAGCCGGACGACGAACCTGGCTCCACAGCTCCAGACTTAGGTGCAATATTTTTTTTCCCACGACCACCTGATGCTCCACCACTAACACTACCCTCATTACCAGCTGACAATGAACGCCCCCGGCCACGACCTCTTCCACTAGACTTCCTCATTGTTTTAAAAACGTAACCAAACTAACGTTATTTGTTGCAGTCACACAACTTACACGGTGAGCTATAACTTCAGTATGATTTAGCTACCCCTTTACAGGTTGGTGAGACCACAGCGAAAATCAGGCCCAATGTTACACACTCTTTTTTTGGTGGCTGCAAATTAGAGAGATGCCCCACACGCAGGACTGTCACTGAAGCACAAATGTTAATATTAATGTCACACTATTATTTTTTTTTTATTTTTATTTTTTTCAGGAACACTTTAGAAACCCCCCCAAAAAAAAAAAATAGATTTTTGCAGGGAGAATTTAGAAAACAAATGTAACAAACTATATGCTTTCTATGGGCCACTGAGTGAGAGATGACGCACACAGGAATCAGGAGTGGCACACAAGCCCAGAGGCCAATATTTTTCTACCAATGATTGATGGAGTTATTTTCTCTGGTAGATTTTGGAACCCAAATCAAGGAAAAAAAATGTAGGCTTTCTATGGACCACAATTGGAGAGAGAGAGAGAGAGAGAGAGAGAGAGATGGCACACCCAGGAGTCAAGACTGGCACACAAGCAGAAAGGCCAATATTAATCTCCCATTTTTTTTGGGGTTTTGTTTTTTTTTTTTGTTTTTTTTTTTTTTCAGGGAGACTTTAGAAAAAAAAATAATAAAAAAAATATGATTTTATCAGGAAGAATTTAGAAACCAAATAAAATAAAATGATTTTTTCAGGGAGAATTTATAAAACAAATAAAAACAAAAATAGGCGTTCTATGGCCCACTGACTGAGAGATGACGCACACAGGAGTCAGGAGTGGCACACAAGCCCAGAGGCCAATATTTTTCTACCAATGATTGATGTAGTTATTTTCTCTGGTAGATTTTGGAACCCAAATCAAGGAAAAAAAATATAGGCTTTCTATGGACCACAATTGGAGAGAGAGAGAGAGAGAGAGAGAGATGGCACACCCAGGAGTCAAGACTGGCACACAAGCAGAAAGGCCAATATTAATCTCCCACTGTTTTTTTTGGTTGTTTTTTTTTTTTTTTTTTCAGGGAGACTTTAGAAAAAAAAATAATAAAAAAAATATGATTTTATCAGGAAGAATTTAGAAACCAAATAAAATAAAATGATTTTTTCAGGGAGAATTTAGAAAACAAATAAAACCAAAAATAGGCGTTCTATGGCCCACTGACTGAGAGATGACGCACCCAGGAGTCAAGACTGGCACACAAGCAGAAAGGCCAATATTAATCTCCCACTGTTTTTTTTTTTTTTTTTCAGGGAGACTTTAGAAAAAAAAATAATAAAAAAAATATGATTTTATCAGGAAGAATTTAGAAACCAAATAAAATAAAATGATTTTTTCAGGGAGAATTTAGAAAACAAATAAAACCAAAAATAGGCGTTCTATGGCCCACTGACTGAGAGAGAGAGAGAGATGGAACGCTTAGTACTGGCACACAAGCCCAAAGGGCAATATTAATCTCCCTTTTTTTTCCAGGGAGAATTTCTAAAACCCAAAAAAAAAAAAAAATAGGCTTTCTATGGCCCACTATTTGTGAGAGAGATGGGACGCTCAGGACTGGCACAGATGGCACGCTCAGGACTGGCACAGAAGCCCAGAGGCCAATATTAATCTCCCTTTTTTTCTGGGAGAATTTATAAAACCAAAAAAATATTTAAATAGGCTTTCTATGGCCCACTATTTGTGAGAGAGATGGCACGCTCAGGACTGGCACAGATGGCACGCTCACAACTGGCACACAAGCCCAGAGGCCAATATTAATCTCCCTTTTTTCAGGGAAAATTTATAAAACCAAAAAAAAAATTAAATAGGCTTTCTATGGCCCACTATTTGTGAGAGAGATGGCACGCTCAGGACTGGCACAGATGGCACGCTCACAACTGGCACACAAGCCCAGAGGCCAATATTAATCTCCCTTTTTTCAGGGAAAATTTATAAAACCAAAAAAAAAATTAAATAGGCTTTCTATGGCCCACTATTTGTGAGAGAGATGGCACGCTCAGGGCTGGCACAGATGGCACGCTCAGGACTGGCACACAAGCCCAGAGGCCAATATTAATCTCCCTTTTTTTCAGGGAGAATTTATAAAACCCAAAAAAAAATAAAATAGGCTTTCTATGGCCCACTATTTGTGAGAGAGATGGCACACTCAGGACTGGCACACAAGCCCAAAGGCCAATATTAATCTCCCACTGTATTTTTATCAGGGAGAATTTATACACCCCACAAAAAAAATACAGAAAAATGAAAAGGCTTTCTATGGCCCACTATGTGAGAGAGATGGCACACACAGGGATGGCACTCTAGCAGAAATGCCAAATTGCCAATCTTAATCTCCCACCAAAAAAAAAAAAAAACAGGGAATGTCCTACAATTACTATCTCCCTGCCTGCAGTAATCTCAGCCAGGTATGGCAGGCAGCTACTATCTCCCTGCCTGCAGTAATCTCAGCCAGGTATGGCAGGCAGCAATAAGGAGTGGACTGATGCACAAATGAAATAAAAAGTGTGGACAAACAAAAAAGATAGCTGTGCAGAAAGGAAGGAACAAGAGGATTTGTGCTTTGAAAAAAGCAGTTGGTTTGCACAGCGGCGTACACACAGCAATGCAGCTATCAGGGAGCCTTCTAGGGCAGCCCAATGAGCTACAGCGCTGAGGGGAAAAAAAAAAAAAAAAAAACTTCCACTGTCCCTGCACACCGAGGGTGGTGTTGGACAGTGCAAATCGCTGCAGCACAAGCGGTTTTGTGGTTAATGGACCCTGCCTAACGCTATCCCTGCTTCTGACAAAGCGGCAGCAACCTCTCCCTAAGCTCAGATCAGCAGCAGTAAGATGGCGGTCGGCGGGAACGCCTCTTTATAGCCCCTGTGACGTCGCAGACAGCAAGCCAATCACTGCAATGCCCTTCTCTAAGATGGTGGGGACCAGGACCTATGTCATCACGCTGCCCACACTCTGCGTTTACCTTCATTGGCTGAGAAATGGCGCTTTTCGCGTCATTGAAACGCGACTTTGGCGCGAAAGTCGCGTACCGCATGGCCGACCCCGCACAGGGGTCGGATCGGGTTTCATGAAACCCCGACTTAGCCAAAAGTCGGCGACTTTTGAAAATGTTCGACCCGTTTCGCTCAACCCTAGTCACCGCACATCTAGATTAGTTTCATGGGAGGTCTAGTTTCCAAAATGGAGTCACATGTGGGGGAGCTCCAATGTTTAGGCACACAGGGGCTCTCCAAATGCGACATGGTGTCCGCTAACGATTGGAGCTAATTTTTCATTCAAAAGTCAAATGGCGCTCCTTCCGTTCCGAGCCTTGCCGTGTGCACAAACAGTGGCTTACCCCCATATGTGAGGTATTGGTGTACTCAGGAGAAATTGTCCAACACATTTTAGGATCCATTTTATCCTGTTGCCCATGAGAAAATGAACAAATTGAGGCTAAAATAAATTTTTTGTGAAAAAAAGTACTTTTTTCTTTTTTCGGGTCAATTTGTGAAGCACCGGGGGGTTCAAAGTGCTCACTGTGCATCTAGATAAGCTCATTGGGGGGTCTAGTTTTCAAAATGGGGTCACTTGTGATGAAGTTCCAATGTTTAGGCACACAGGGCCTCTCCAAACGCGACATGGTGTCCGCTAAAGATTGGAGCCAATTTTTCATTGAAAAAGTCAAATGGCGCTCCTTCCTTTCAGAGCCCTGTCGTGCGCCCAGACAGTGGTTCCCCCCACATATGAGGTATTGGCGTACTCAGGACAAATTGTACAATAACGTTTGGGGTCCAGTTTCTCTTTTTACCCTTGGGAAAATAAAAAAATTCTTGCTAAAACATCATTTTTGTGACTAAAAAGTTAAAATGTTCATTTTTTCCTTCCATGTTGCTTCTGCTGCTGTGAAGCACCTGAAGGGTTAATAAACTTCTTGAATGTGGTTTTGAGCAACTTGAGGGGTGCAGTTTTTAGAATGGTGTCACTTTTGGGTATTTTCAGCCATATAGACCCCTCAAACTGACTTCAAATGTGAGGTGGTCCCTAAAAAAAAATGGTTTTGTAAATTTCGTTGTAAAAATGAGAAATCGCTGGTCAAATTTTAACCCTTATAATTTCCTAGCAAAATAAATTTTGTTTCCAAAATTGTTCTGATGTAAAGTATACATGTGGGAAATGTTATTTATTAACTATTTTGTGTCACATAACTCTCTGGTTTAACAGAATAAAAATTCAAAATTTGAAAATTGCAAAATTTTCTAAATTTTTGCCAAAATTCCATTTTTTTCACAGATTAACGCAAAAATTATTGACCTACATTTACCACTAGCATGAAGCCCAATATGTCACGAAAAACAATCTCAGAACCGTTACGATCCGTTGAAGCGTTCCCGAGTTATTACCTCATAAAGGGACACTGGTCAGAATTGCAAAAAACGGCCAGGTCATTAATGTCAAAATAGGCTGGGTCATGAAGGGGTTAAGTGGATAATCCCAGTAAGTGCATTCATAAGGTGATGTTCCTGCGCACATGCTGGTTAAAGGTGAGAAAAAGTGGTGGCTGGGGATTGAGTTCCAAGGGACGTCTGCTGCCATGAGTCGGCGTAAATACTCCTTGTCAACAAGCCGAAACCTAACGGTTTGCTCAAACTAGTGTATAACACGGCCAAGTGCTGTCTGAAGTTTTATCTTATAGAACACGGCCCTATGTTACACTATGGGGCCATGCCGACCAACACTTTTTTCTCATGCCAAATTGGCACGAGAAAACAATTGCAGCATGCGTGTGCATGTGAAACATCAAACTGCACTCATTTGTCATCCAAGTGCCGTCCGATTACCACAGAGACAGAAAACGATCAAGATGGAGAAATTAAGTTCTCAGTCCTCTCCGCACTTGTGATATGATTCTCTCATGCGAGAGAATCGGATCACACTAAGTTGACACTTGGCTCAAGATCTGACAGAGTTTGATCTGAGTGACATTAGCATAATCGGCCCAATGCTCATGCATTAGATAATCTGCGCTAGTGCGAGGGTACCCTAAATCACATATCCAAAACTACAAAGAATGGTTAAGACTAGAGTTGAGCGACCTTGACCTTTTTAGAGTCGAGCCGGGTTTTGCGAAACCCGACTATGTCCAAAGTCGGGTCGAGTGAAATCGGCCGATTATGACGTAAAGTCGGGATCGACCGAAACACGAAACCCAATGCAAGTCAATGGGGCAGCATAGTCGGCAGTGAGTGGGGGCCAGGAAAACACCTAGAGTGGCCATTTTAATGTCAAAACCATCCATTCTTCTTAATGAAGCTTGTCAAGCGTAATTTACCTTATAATAATTGGAAGGCATTTGAAATTGGGGGTCATTTGGCTAAAGTTGTGGGGGGTAGGGCTGGTTCAAGTAATTAGTGGGCCCAGGAAATCTGGACCACGTCACGGCAGTGGAGCAGGGAGAGGTAAGTATTTCAACTTTGCAAGTGCTGTGAACCTGAGCAAGCAGGGGGGGCCCACTCGTTGGCATTGGCACTGGCACAGGGCCCCTCAAAGTACAGCGGTGTGTTTGCACGGCGGGGGCGCCTCCCACCGGCAGCAACACTTTTGCGTACTATGAGAGGCCCTGTGCCAGTGACGTCGCCAACTAGTATTCCTCCCCCCACCTGATGAAGGAACCTGCACTTTCATCTGCACCTTCCTCTTTGTCCCCGTGTAAGGTGGTATGGTATGCGGGAAGAGCAACCTGACTTTCAGCAGGGTCACAATGTTGTTGTGTAGCGTGCACGGGGAATGTTGCGTTATGGGTCAATGTACCAGCAGACTCATCTATCACTGGCTGGGCAATGGGCACGATGAAGTGGAAACACAGATATAGGCCCAAAGAAGAAAGTGGGCTAAATGCAGTTCAAAATTGGTAACACAGGAATAACCAGGGGGCATTGCAGTGGAGGACAACTGGAATGAGAGGCTGACACAGAGAGTAGGGCCAAATCAGTAAGTAGTCGAAATGCAGTTCAAAATTGGCAACCGTAGTAAACAGGCGGCACAGCTTTGTTCAGTGGAGGAGAACAGCAAGGAGTGGCAGACACCGATAGTAGGCCCCAAACCAACTAGTACGCCAAATGCAGTTGTTCCATTTAACCACAATTTAATGAGAGCCTGAAGATAGAAGCTCAGGAAAGGCAACCTGGGGAACACCTTGGAGTGTAACACACCATCTCTCTCCACCCCATACCCATTTTGTATGGCCTAATGCAGTGTACTTTTCTACAACTACTAAACGAGAGTCGGAAGACCGAAGCAATGGCAAGGAAACCTGGGGAACACCTTAGAGTGTAACACACCCTCTCTCTACACCCCATACCCAATTTGAAGGCCTAATGCAGTGTAGTTTCCAAGAACTACTAAACGAGAGCCGGAAGATCGAAGCTCAGGAAAGGCAACCTGGGGAACACCTTGGAGTGTAACACACCCTCTCGCTACACCCCATACCCAATTTGAAGGCCTAATGCAGCGTAGTTTCCAACAACTACTAAACGAGAGCCGGAAGATCGAAGCTCAGGAAAGGCAACCTGGGGAACACCTTGGAGTGGAACACACCATCTCTCTACACCCCATACCCAATTTGAAGGCCTAATGCAGAGTAGTTTCCAAGAACTACTAAACGAGAGCCGGAAGATCGAAGCTCAGGAAAGGCAACCTGGGGAACACCTTGGAGTGTAACACAACGTCTCTCTACACGACGGAAGGGTTGATTCTTAGGAAGGAAGGCTGTTGGAAATAAGCATTGCGCGTCCGAGGGTGATTATATTCTTATTAGGTATATACTCACCCTCGGACGCGCCCTGCTTCTTTATTTGGAATGAATGTTTATTTGCAATGTGGTGTTGACTTTCTCTATTATTTTGGTAATTAATGATTTTATTATTTTCATTATTTTGCATCTTCTCGGCAATAATATAAAGAAGACGCGACAGGACAACACTCGGTGGATGCCATATGTGTGTTTTCAATTTAAAAAAACTTTCAGTTAACTACTTGCAGGAGAAAGTAATTGTAGCTGGTGGCCATTTTTAGTACTGTACCAGATTAGAGTTGTGTGTTTGTTTTTAATGTTAAAATGTCTGCATTTGATATCTCACCAGTATTTTCTTTTTTATAAGCAAAATACTTATTTTTATATTTTCTGATGTTGGTTCCAGGGGTACACGGCCAGCAGTGCCCTGGTCAGTGTAGTAGTAGTTGAAAGAATGGACCGCAGACAGGCATCGAAGGCCTAAAATAATAACACATGGCTGTAGGCAATTTTAAATTGGTTCCAGGGGTACACGGACAGCAGTGGTGTGGTCAGTGGAGGCCTAGTGGAAGGAGTGACCGCAGACAGGCATCGAAGGCCTAAAATAATAACACATGGCTGTAGGCAATTTTAAATTGGTTCCAGGGGTACACGGGCAGCAGTGACCTGGTCAGTGTAGTAGTAGTTGAAAGAATGGACCGCAGACAGGCATCGAAGGCCTAAAATAAAAAAATTGGGCTGGCTGTAGGCAATTTTTAATTGGTTCCAGGGGTACACGGGCAGCAGTGGTGTGGTCAGTGGAGGCCTAGTGGAAGGAGTGACCGCAGACAGGCATCGAAGGCCTAAAATAATAACACATGGCTGTAGGCAATTTTAAATTGGTTCCAGGGGTACACGGGCAGCAGTGACCTGGTCAGTGTAGTAGTAGTTGAAAAAATGGACCGCAGACAGGCATCGAATGCCTAAAATAATAACACATGGCTGTAGGCAATTTTAAATTGGTTACAGGGGTACACGGACAGCAGTGACCTGGTCAGTGTAGTAGTAGTTGAAAGAATGGACCGCAGACAGGCATCGAAGGCCTAAAATAAAAAAATTGGGCTGGCTGTAGGCAATTTTAAATTGGTTCCAGGGGTACACGGACAGCAGTGGTGTGGTCAGTGGAGGCCTAGTGGAAGGAGTGACCGCAGACAGGCATCGAAGGCCTAAAATAATAACACATGGCTGTAGGCAATTTTAAATTGGTTCCAGGGGTACACGGACAGCAGTGACCTGGTCAGTGTAGTAGTAGTTGAAAGAATGGACCGCAGACAGGCATCGAAGGCCTAAAATAAAAAAATTGGGCTGGCTGTAGGCAATTTTAAATTGGTTCCAGGGGTACACGGGCAGCAGTGACCTGGTCAGTGTAGTAGTAGTTGAAAGAATGGACCGCAGACAGGCTTAGAAGGCCTAACATAACAAACTTGGGCTGGCTGTAGGCACTTTTAAATTGGTTCCAGGGGTACACGGGCAGCAGTGGTCTGGTCAGTGGAAGTCTAGTGGAAGGAGTGACCGCAGACAGGCTTCCAAGGCCTAACATAACAAACTTGGGCTGGCTGTAGGCACTTTTAAATTGGTTCCAGGGGTACACGGGCAGCAGTGGTCTGGTCAGTGGAAGTCTAGTGGAAGGAGTGACCGCAGACAGGCTTCCAAGGCCTAACATAACAAACTTGGGCTGGCTGTAGGCACTTTTAAATTGGTTCCAGGGGTACACGGGCAGCAGTGGTCTGGTCAGTGGAAGTCTAGTGGAAGGAGTGACCGCAGACAGGCTTCCAAGGCCTAACATAACAAACTTGGGCTGGCTGTAGGCACTTTTAAATTGGTTCCAGGGGTACACGGGCAGCAGTGGTCTGGTCAGTGGAAGTCTAGTGGAAGGAGTGACCGCAGACAGGCTTCCAAGGCCTAACATAACAAACTTGGGCTGGCTGTAGGCACTTTTAAATTGGTTCCAGGGGTACACGGGCAGCAGTGGTCTGGTCAGTGGAAGTCTAGTGGAAGGAGTGACCGCAGACAGGCTTCGAAGGCCTAACATAACAAAATTGGGCTGGCTGTAGGCACTTTAAATTGGTTCCAGGGGTACATGGGCAGCAGTGTATGGTCAGTGGAAGTCTAGTGGAAGGAGTGACGGCAGACAGTCTTCGAAGGCCTAACATAACAAAATTGGGCTGACTGTAGGCACTTTTAAATTGGTTCCAGGGTAACACGGCCAGCAGTGGCCTGGTCAGTGTAGTAGTTGTAGAAAGAAGGGACCGCAGACAGGCTTCGAAGGCCTAACATAACAAAAATGTCAAAACAATGGTATTGTCAGTGCCAGGCATTGAAGGATGTCAGCGGCTAGACTACACATTGGTGAAGCTGTGAGAGATAATTTTGCTAGTGGTAGAGCACTGTTTGAGCTGGGGGGGGGAACTGTCTTGTGGCCGGCGGTACAGGCACAGGGCCCCTCATATTACAACGGTGTGTCTGACGTTGGGTGCGCACCACCACCGCCAGAGACACTTTATTGTACTATGAGGGACCCAGTGGCAGTGCCGTCGACCAAAAGCGGCCACACCCACCTCTTCAGACAAACAGCACTCTCAAGGGTCCAAGCGCAAAGTGGCGATAGCACGGCCCCGTGTGGGGAGTTTGGCCATTTCGTGAGGTGGAAACATGTCGTATGCTGGACAATCAGGTGAAGAAAATTACGAGATTGGAAAAGTCATTCAGAATAGTCCACAGGCAAGACCTTTTCATAGGAAAGCTAGGTGTCAGCCGGGCAGGGTGGGGCAAAAGATTTTGAAATCCAGTTGTGGTTCATTTTAATGAAGGTTAGATCATCTACATTTTGGGTAGCCAGACGAGTCCTTTTTTCTGTTAGTATTGAACCTGCAGCACTGAATACTCTTTCTGATAGGACACTAGCTGCCGGGCAAGCAAGCTCCTGCAATGCATATTCTGCCAATTCTGGCCAGGTGTCTAATTTGGATGCCCAGTAATCAAATGGGAATGACGGTTGAGGGAGAACGTCGATAAGGGATGAAAAATAGTTTGTAACCATACTGGACAAATGTTGTCTCCTGTCACTTTGAATTGATGCTGCAGTACCTGTCCTGTCTGCGGTCATAGAAAAATCACTCCACAACCTGGTCAGAAAACCCCTCTGTCCAACGCCACTTCTGATTTCTGCCCCTCTAACACCTCTGGTCTGCTGGCCCCTGGAGCTCGTGTGAGAACGATCACGGGCGCTGTGTGCAGGGAATGCCAGAAGCAAACGGTCAACAAGAGTTGATTGTTTTGTTGCTAATATTAGTTCCAAGTTCTCATGTGGCATAATATTTTGCAATTTGCCTTTATAGCGAGGATCAAGGAGGCAGGCCAACCAGTAATCGTCATCGTTCATCATTTTTGTAATGCGTGTGTCCCTTTTGAGGATACGCAAGGCATAATCCGCCATGTGGGCCAAAGTTCCCGTTGTCAAATCTGCGGTTGTGCTTGGTTGAGGGGCAGTTGCAGGCAAATCTACGTCACTTGTGTCCCTCAAAAAACCAGAACCCGGCCTTGCCACGCCACCAATTTCCCGTGCCCCCGGGAAAGCTTCCTCATTAAAAATATACTCATCCCCATCATCCTCCTCATCCTCCACCTCCTCTTCGCCCGGTACCTCGTCATGTACACTGCCCTGACCAGACAATCGCTGACTGTCATCAAGGCTTTCCTCTTCCTCTGGTGCAGACGCCTGATCCTTTATGTGCGTCAAACTTTGCATCAGCAGACGCATTAGGGGGATGCTCATGCTTATTATGGCGTTGTCTGCACTAACCAGCCGTGTGCATTCCTCAAAACACTGAAGGACTTGACACATGTCTTGAATCTTCGACCACTGCACACCTGACAACTCCATGTCTGCCATCCTACTGCCTGCCCGTGTATGTGTATCCTCCCACAAAAACATAACAGCCCGCCTCTGTTCGCACAGTCTCTGAAGCATGTGCAGTGTTGAGTTCCACCTTGTTGCAACGTCTATGATTAGGCGATGCTGGGGAAGGTTCAAAGAACGCTGATAGGTCTGCATACGGCTGGAGTGTACAGGCGAACGGCGGATATGTGCGCAAAGTCCACGCACTTTGAGGAGCAGGTCGGATAACCCCGGATAACTTTTCAGGAAGCACTGCACCACCAGGTTTAAGGTGTGAGCCAGGCAAGGAATGTGTTTCAGTTGGGAAAGGGAGATGGCAGCCATGAAATTCCTTCCGTTATCACTCACTACCTTGCCTGCCTCAAGATCTACAGTGCCCAGCCACGACTGCGTTTCTTGCTGCAAGAACTCGGACAGAACTTCCGCGGTGTGTCTATTGTCGCCCAAACACTTCATAGCCAATACAGCCTGCTGACGTATGCCAGTAGCTGCCCCATAATGGGAGACCTGGTGTGCAACAGTGGCAGGTGCGGATGGAGTGTTTGTGCGACTGCGGTCTGTGGACGAGCTCTTGCTTCTGCAGGAGGACGAGGAGGAGGAGGAGGAGGGGGTGCGAACGGCTACAGACAACTGTTTACTAGACCGTGGGCTAGGCAGAACTGTCCCAAACTTGCTGTCCCCTGTGGACCCTGAATCCACCACATTTACCCAGTGTGCCGTGATGGACACGTAACGTCCCTGGCCATGCCTACTGGTCCATGCATCTGTTGTCAGGTGCACCTTTGTGCTCACAGATTGCCTGAGTGCATGGACGATGCGCTCTTTAACATGCTGGTGGAGGGCTGGGATGGCTTTTCTGGAAAAAAAGTGTCGACTGGGTAGCTCGTAGCGTGGTACAGCGTAGTCCATCAGGTCTTTGAAAGCTTCGCTTTCAACTAACCGGTAGGGCATCATCTCTAACGAGATTAGTCTAGCTATGTGGGCGTTCAAACCCTGTGTACGCGGATGCGAGGCTAAGTATTTCCTTTTTCTAACCATAGTCTCATGTAGGGTGAGCTGGACTGGAGAGCTGGAGATCGTGGAACTAGCGGGGGTGCCGGTGGACATGGCAGACTGAGAGACGGTGGGAGATGGTATTGTTGCCGCCGGTGCCCTAGATGCAGTGTTTCCTACTACGAAACTGGTGATTCCCTGACCCTGACTGCTTTGGCCTGGCAAAGATACCTGCACAGATACAGCAGGTGGTGCGCTAAATGGTGGTCCTACACTGCCGGAAGGGATGTTGCGTTGATGACTAGCTTCATTGGCCGAGGGTGCAACAACCTTAAGGGACGTTTGGTAGTTAGTCCAAGCTTTCAAATGCATGGTGGTTAAATGTCTATGCATGCAACTAGTATTGAGACTTTTCAGATTCTGACCTCTGCTTAAGGAAGTAGAACATTTTTGACAGATGACTTTGCGCTGATCAATTGGATGTTGTTTAAAAAAATGCCAGACTGCACTCTTTCTAGCATCGGATACCTTTTCAGGCATTGCAGACTGAGCTTTAACCGGATGGCCACGCTGTCCTCCACCAGGTTTTGGCTTTGCCACGCGTTTTGGGCAAGATACGGGCCCGGCAGATGGAACCTGTGGCGATGTTGATGCCTGCTGCGGCCCCTCCTCCTCCTCTGCTTCAGAACTGCTGCCGCCTGCACCCTGTTCCCCCAATGGCTGCCAATCGGGGTCAAGAACTGGGTCATCTAATAACTCTTCTTGTACCTCCTGCGCAACTTCGTCTGTGTCACCGTGTCGTTCGGTGGTATAGCGTTCGTGATGGGGCAACATAGTCTCATCAGGGTCTGATTCTTGATCAGCACCCTGCGAGGGCAATGTTGTGGTCTGAGTCAAAGGACCAGCATAGTAGTCTGGCTGTGGCTGTGCGTCAGTGCACTCCATGTCAGATTCAATTTGTAATGGGCATGGACTGTTAACTGCTTCACTTTCTAAGCCAGGGACGGTATGTGTAAAGAGCTCCATGGAGTAACCCGTTGTGTCGCCTGCTGCATTCTTCTCTGTTGTTGTTTTTGCTGAAGAGGACAAGGAAGTGACTTGTCCCTGACCGTGAACATCCACTAACGACGCGCTGCTTTTACTTTTACCAGTTTCACGAGATGAGGCAAAAGAGCTAGAGGCTGAGTCAGCAAGATAAGCCAAAACTTGCTCTTGCTGCTGCGGCTTTAAAAGCGGTTTTCCTAATCCCAGAAAAGGGAGCGTTCGAGGCCTTGTGTAGCCGGACGACGAACCTGGCTCC
The DNA here is from genome assembly GCF_032444005.1 of Ranitomeya imitator. NCBI lineage: Eukaryota > Metazoa > Chordata > Amphibia > Anura > Dendrobatidae > Ranitomeya > Ranitomeya imitator. The sequence continues at coordinate 732,728,199 of NC_091284.1, read as the reverse complement.
ACAGCTCCAGACTTAGGTGCAATATTTTTTCCCCCACGACCACCTGATGCTCCACCACTACCACTACCCTCATTACCAGCTGACAATGAACGCCCCCGGCCACGACCTCTTCCACTAGACTTCCTCATTGTTTTAAAAACGTAACCAAACTAACGTTATTTGTTGCAGTCACACAACTTACACGGTGAGCTATAACTTCAGTATGATTTAGCTACCCCTTTACAGGTTGGTGAGACCACAGCGAAAATCAGGCCCAATGTTACACACTCTTTTTTTGGTGGCTGCAAATTAGAGAGATGCCCCACACGCAGGACTGTCACTGAAGCACAAATGTTAATATTAATGTCACACTATTATTTTTTTTTTATTTTTATTTTTTTCAGGAACACTTTAGAAACCCCCCAAAAAAAAAAAAATAGATTTTTGCAGGGAGAATTTAGAAAACAAATGTAACAAACTATATGCTTTCTATGGGCCACTGAGTGAGAGATGACGCACACAGGAATCAGGAGTGGCACACAAGCCCAGAGGCCAATATTTTTCTACCAATGATTGATGGAGTTATTTTCTCTGGTAGATTTTGGAACCCAAATCAAGGAAAAAAAATGTAGGCTTTCTATGGACCACAATTGGAGAGAGAGAGAGAGAGAGATGGCACACCCAGGAGTCAAGACTGGCACACAAGCAGAAAGGCCAATATTAATCTCCCACTGTTTTTTTTTTGTTTTTTTTTTTTTTTTTTTTCAGGGAGACTTTAGAAAAAAAAATAATAAAAAAAATATGATTTTATCAGGAAGAATTTAGAAACCAAATAAAATAAAATGATTTTTTCAGGGAGAATTTATAAAACAAATAAAAACAAAAATAGGCGTTCTATGGCCCACTGACTGAGAGATGACGCACACAGGAGTCAGGAGTGGCACACAAACCCAGAGGCCAATATTTTTCTACCAATGATTGATGTAGTTATTTTCTCTGGTAGATTTTAGAACCCAAATCAAGGAAAAAAAATATAGGCTTTCTATGGACCACAATTGGAGAGAGAGAGAGAGAGAGAGAGAGAGAGAGAGAGAGAGAGAGAGAGAGAGAGATGGCACACCCAGGAGTCAAGACTGGCACACAAGCAGAAAGGCCAATATTAATCTCCCACTGTTTTTTTTGGTTGTTTTTTTTTTTTTTTTTTTCAGGGAGACTTTAGAAAAAAAAATAATAAAAAAAATATGATTTTATCAGGAAGAATTTAGAAACCAAATAAAATAAAATGATTTTTTCAGGGAGAATTTATAAAACAAATAAAACCAAAAATAGGCGTTCTATGGCCCACTGACTGAGAGATGACGCACCCAGGAGTCAAGACTGGCACACAAGCAGAAAGGCCAATATTAATCTCCCACTGTTTTTTTTGGTTGTTTTTTTTTTTTTTTTTTCAGGGAGACTTTAGAAAAAAAAATAATAAAAAAAATATGATTTTATCAGGAAGAATTTAGAAACCAAATAAAATAAAATGATTTTTTCAGGGAGAATTTATAAAACAAATAAAACCAAAAATAGGCGTTCTATGGCCCACTGACTGAGAGATGACGCACCCAGGAGTCAAGACTGGCACACAAGCAGAAAGGCCAATATTAATCTCCCACTGTTTTTTTTTTTTTTTTTCAGGGAGACTTTAGAAAAAAAAATAATAAAAAAAATATGATTTTATCAGGAAGAATTTAGAAACCAAATAAAATAAAATGATTTTTTCAGGGAGAATTTAGAAAACAAATAAAACCAAAAATAGGCGTTCTATGGCCCACTGACTGAGAGATGACGCACACAGGAGTCAGGAGTGGCACACAAACCCAGAGGCCAATATTTTTCTACCAATGATTGATGTAGTTATTTTCTCTGGTAGATTTTAGAACCCAAATCAAGGAAAAAAAATATAGGCTTTCTATGGACCACAATTGGAGAGAGAGAGAGAGAGAGAGAGAGAGAGAGATGGCACACCCAGGAGTCAAGACTGGCACACAAGCAGAAAGGCCAATATTAATCTCCCACTGTTTTTTTGGTTGTTTTTTTTTTTTTTTTTTCAGGGAGACTTTAGAAATAAAAATAATAAAAAAAATATGATTTTATCAGGAAGAATTTAGAAACCAAATAAAATAAAATGATTTTTTCAGGGAGAATTTAGAAAACAAATAAAACCAAAAATATGCGTTCTATGGCCCACTGACTGAGAGAGAGAGAGAGATGGAACGCTTAGTACTGGCACACAAGCCCAAAGGGCAATATTAATCTCCCTTTTTTTTTCCAGGGAGAATTTCTGAAACCCAAAAAAAAAATAAAATAGGCTTTCTATGGCCCACTATTTGTGAGAGAGATGGGACGCTCAGGACTGGCACAGATGGCACGCTCAGGACTGGCACAGAAGCCCAGAGGCCAATATTAATCTCCCTTTTTTTCTGGGAGAATTTATAAAACCAAAAAAATATTTAAATAGGCTTTCTATGGCCCACTATTTGTGAGAGAGATGGCACGCTCAGGACTGGCACAGATGGCACGCTCACAACTGGCACACAAGCCCAGAGGCCAATATTAATCTCCCTTTTTTCAGGGAGAATTTCTAAAACCCAAAAAAAAAATAAAATAGGCTTTCTATGGCCCACTATTTGTGAGAGAGATGGGACGCTCAGGACTGGCACAGATGGCACGCTCAGGACTGGCACAGAAGCCCAGAGGCCAATATTAATCTCCCTTTTTTTCTGGGAGAATTTATAAAACCAAAAAAATATTTAAATAGGCTTTCTATGGCCCACTATTTGTGAGAGAGATGGCACGCTCAGGACTGGCACAGATGGCACGCTCACAACTGGCACACAAGCCCAGAGGCCAATATTAATCTCCCTTTTTTCAGGGAAAATTGATAAAACAAAAAAAAAAATTAAATAGGCTTTCTATGGCCCACTATTTGTGAGAGAGATGGCACGCTCAGGGCTGGCTGGCACAGATGGCACGCTCAGGACTGGCACACAAGCCCAGAGGCCAATATTAATCTCCCTTTTTTTCTGGGAGAATTTATAAAACCAAAAAAATATTTAAATAGGCTTTCTATGGCCCACTATTTGTGAGAGAGATGGCACGCTCAGGACTGGCACAGATGGCACGCTCACAACTGGCACACAAGCCCAGAGGCCAATATTAATCTCCCTTTTTTCAGGGAAAATTGATAAAACAAAAAAAAAAATTAAATAGGCTTTCTATGGCCCACTATTTGTGAGAGAGATGGCACGCTCAGGGCTGGCTGGCACAGAGGGCACGCTCAGGACTGGCACACAAGCCCAGAGGCCAATATTAATCTCCCTTTTTTTCTGGGAGAATTTATAAAACCAAAAAAATATTTAAATAGGCTTTCTATGGCCCACTATTTGTGAGAGAGATGGCACGCTCAGGACTGGCACAGATGGCACGCTCACAACTGGCACACAAGCCCAGAGGCCAATATTAATCTCCCTTTTTTCAGGGAAAATTTATAAAACAAAAAAAAAAATTAAATAGGCTTTCTATGGCCCACTATTTGTGAGAGAGATGGCACGCTCAGGGCTGGCACAGATGGCACGCTCAGGACTGGCACACAAGCCCAGAGGCCAATATTAATCTCCCTTTTTTTCAGGGAGAATTTATAAAACCAAAAAAAAAAATAAATAGGCTTTCTATGGCCCACTATTTGTGAGAGAGATGGCACACTCAGGACTGGCACACAAGCCCAAAGGCCAATATTAATCTCCCACTGTATTTTTATCAGGGAGAATTTATACACCCCACAAAAAAAAATACAGAAAAATGAAAAGGCTTTCTATGGCCCACTATGTGAGAGAGATGGCACACACAGGGATGGCACTCTAGCAGAAATGCCAAATTGCCAATCTTAATCTCCCACCAAAAAAAAAAAAAAAAAAAAAACAGGGAATGTCCTACAATTACTATCTCCCTGCCTGCAGTAATCTCAGCCAGGTATGGCAGGCAGCTACTATCTCCCTGCCTGCAGTAATCTCAGCCAGGTATGGCAGGCAGCAATAAGGAGTGGACTGATGCACAAATGAAATAAAAAGTGTGGACAAACAAAAAAGATAGCTGTGCAGAAAGGAAGGAACAAGAGGATTTGTGCTTTGAAAAAAGCAGTTGGTTTGCACAGCGGCGTACACACAGCAATGCAGCTATCAGGGAGCCTTCTAGGGCAGCCCAATGAGCTACAGCGCTGAGGGGAAAAAAAAAAAAAAAAAAACTTCCACTGTCCCTGCACACCGAGGGTGGTGTTGGACAGTGCAAATCGCTGCAGCACAAGCGGTTTTGTGGTTAATGGACCCTGCCTAACGCTATCCCTGCTTCTGACAAAGCGGCAGCAACCTCTCCCTAAGCTCAGATCAGCAGCAGTAAGATGGCGGTCGGCGGGAACGCCTCTTTATAGCCCCTGTGACGTCGCAGACAGCAAGCCAATCACTGCAATGCCCTTCTCTAAGATGGTGGGGACCAGGACCTATGTCATCACGCTGCCCACACTCTGCGTTTACCTTCATTGGCTGAGAAATGGCGCTTTTCGCGTCATTGAAACGCGACTTTGGCGCGAAAGTCGCGTACCGCATGGCCGACCCCGCACAGGGGTCGGATCGGGTTTCATGAAACCCCGACTTAGCCAAAAGTCGGCGACTTTTGAAAATGTTCGACCCGTTTCGCTCAACCCTAGTTAAGACAGAAAAAAATTGACTGTGTAAACTGGTCAACAATGAGTCCTGATTGCAATTCAATTGAACATTTTTGTAGACTGTGGAAATCTACTATTGAGAATAGGAATCCAGCTAACATTCAAGAGTTTGAGAGAGATGTACTGGGTGAGTGGAAGAAAATACCAACAGAGTATGAACAGTTCATTTGAATTCTACAGAGTACAGAGTAAGAACGCTGCGGTGGTGCTCAGCTCTTTACGTTGTTTTACATCTGACCTCTGGCAGGATGTGTGCTCTGTAACCCCACCCACACTGTACATTGCACAGTGACAGTGAGCTGCTAATCAGTGTGGGTGGGAGTTTGGTTGGACTGGGATGCACAAGGCCAGTTGTCTTGTAGTGATAATCTGCTAATAAAACACTGATTGTATTGAAATAGGAAAACACAGTCCAGTAAGTGATACATCACTGTAAACAGGCTCTCTGCCCATACCTAACGGTGCTCTAAGATTACATGGGTATTATACTATTTTAGTGCTATTATTTGATATATATATATATATATGTGGCACCCCTAGGGGTATTTGCCACAAAAATAGTTACTGACACTAAATACAGGTACTAAGATAGCAAAACTGCACTACCACCTCCGGCCAGAAGGGGGAGCTCCAGAGACTCCCCTTGATCCATTCTGGTCTGAGAGAAAAACTGGCAGTTGGGCTAAGGAGCTGAAAGCGAGAGGTCATACAACTGAATTTCTAACAGTCCTATGACGGTTTCCAGGCCCAAATCACCGGCCTGAGGAGAAAAGGGATAGAGAAAAAGGACATTGTGAGAACCGGGTAGCATTAATCACTACCCAGAACAGGCGCAAAGACGGATACCGGATCCGTGGCTGTATTCATTATATATAATACAGCAACCGGAAAAACGTGAGGTGATATCAGCTTCACTAGGGCCGGACGCAGCAACAGACACAGAGTTCAGCGGTACTCCTGGAGGGGGTAAGCCGATAAAAGGACTCGGGTTGCCCGTCGAACCAGGACCCGGAGGGGACAGATTGGGCCGGCAGCCAGTTCACATACAGCAGCAGGGCCACACAGAAATTGCGTACAATAAGAGGCGAAGACCCCGGCAGGGTCAAAGTAACTCAGAGTTCCCATACAGACTCCGGTGACAGGACTGGTTGTAAATCCTTTTATGTTAAAGTGAACTGGTTAAACGTTTCAGTGCCTCAGACTTTCATTTGGACAATAGCCATCTATCCAGGATCGGGATCATCACCGCTGGGAGAACCTGCTGCTAATCAAGTAAGTGCCTGTTCCCTCACGATACCCTTTACACTGTGCATTGCCTGAGGCCACAGCACCGGGTCAAGCCAACCGTGACATCTCCCTCAAGAGACAGACCCCATTGGTCCGGTGCTGGGTACCCCGGTCTCCTGGGCGTCACATATATATATATATATATATAATGCACTTTGTAGACAATTTCATTTGTTATAAATTATTGATTTAGATGTCATGCACGGTTTAAAAAAAAGTCTCATTAGGGGGCTTTACAGTACGTTCCTCTTGCTATAATTCTTCTTGGTATGATTTTTTTTACATGACAGAAACCTGGCATTTTAACAAGGGTGTGTAGACTTTTTATATAGAGTGTATCTGCGCCTAGAGCCAAAGAGGATTTGCTTGGCGGCAGGGGTGCTGATTGGATCCTCAGTCACTCCCCCTGTAGGTACTGTGGTCGTCATATAATGCCTGCACCCACTTAAAGAGTTCATTGCGGCTTTAAGTCTCCTCACCTCGACATGCTTATCATGTCACTCTCCGCAAGGAGAAACGATATTTCTTGGATCCCGGTCAGACGCCTCTCAATCAGCCAAACCAGATCTCCACTTTGCACTGACGAGGGGCAGTGCCCCGAAACACAGTGTCTGCAAATTGAGATTCTGGTTTGGCTTTTATCCTAAGTCATGTGACAAGGCTCGTTAAAGGGTCGACATTGACTGTTAGGATTGCTACTTCCTATAGGTGGCACTAGAGTTCTAGTCCTCTTCCTCTCTGAAGAGACAATTTGCATATTTCCCAGAGGAGCATTGCGGCTTTAAGTCTCCTCACCTCGACATGCTTATCATGTCACTCTCCGCAAGGAGAAACAATACTTCTTGGATCCCGGTATATCCATTGAGATGTTGGGAGAGGGTTAATCTGCTTGAAAAGTCAGAATTTTTGACAGGCTCTTTACAGCAATTGACATTCTCCTTGGAGATGCAGCATTATTTTAGGAGGCCACTGGGGACTCGTAGCTTAAATGCTTTTGGAAGTGATGTGAATAAACTTGTATAATGCAGAAGAAGCAAATAAAATCCTCTGCTGAGTATTACATTGTTATCTCCTCCAACAATCTTGGTGCAGGGCATCGTGGGATGCGAGAAGCTTTGATCTTTGCTTTAGCAATTCTTACTTTAAGTAGAGATTAACTGAATCTTGTTATTAGCTCGCGTCTGAAGTGTTGCAGGATGTGACACCTCTTAGTTTTTTGTTATTATTTTTGCACCTTTTTTTTAACATATTAGTCTATATAAAGATAACACAAAGCGTAATGTGCTAAGTAAACACTGAACGCCTCCTATCGGGCTCCTTCTCACAGTCACACAATGTGCTGAAGTTTTATCCCATTCAGCTCATGTATAGTCTGCTCGAGAGTTCTTAGTTGTTGGCATTTGCAGCTTTCCACCTTTTCTTTGGCACAATTATAAGAAATACCAGTCTTTCCTCAGCTGTATAAATGTCTTTGGCACAAGTATTATATCCTGTTTATTCAACTGATTATTGGTATTCTGTCCAAGGCAATTCTTATAAGACCTACTTGAAGGTCGCTTTCCTCTCTGTTATCTAACATCAACTCAACAGATTCCTTATTTTCAGAATATCGGAAAACGAAGCCAACGTGACCAGGAATATTCACTCCTGAAAGATAATATGGGTCAGCATCATGCCCAAACTGCTCCTATTAGTAAAACCTCTAACAGGTACGATAGTTCAAATACAGTTGACTTAGAGGGATTTTCTGGTTTGGTAGAAGCTTCTTCCCAGGCTGCAGGTTCTTATAAAAAGCAAACAAAGTGTTCTTAGCTCATCATCCCCAGGTCTACTGCTAAGTTTCTGCCACCATTCCCAGTGTCTTTTACCGCCTGCAGCACTGACGTCACATTGATAGCGCCCAGGGACGGACTGGGGATGAAATTCAGCCCTGGCATTTGAAATCACCCCAGCCCTTGCTGTCTCCGTTTCCAAACACCAGATGGGATATATAACATTACCCTGGATGGAGGGAAGCAAGATTTATTACAAGACCAATATTTCTAATTATACCTGTGGCCTGGTGGGGCAAGTGACAAAGTCAGCGACTTTGTGCTGTCAAAACTTTTAACAGTATGGGTATCTTGAGAACGCAGATTCTGTTAACAACGTAGTAGACAAGGCAGCCCACAACCAGACCGGCCCTTCTGGCATTTGCCAGAATTGCCAAATGGCCAGTCCGGCCCTGATAGCACCAATAACTGAGCTTAATAACATTGAGCAGCTCATACCGTCAACTTGGACCGAGTCGCTGAGGTCGGTAATTGGTTGCAGTGCTATTAATGTGACAGTACTGGAGCACTGGACCCAAGGAGGAAGAGTAAAGCTCAGGTTGTCTTTTTTCAGTTGTCATCCACATTATTTAATTGATGGCCCATCCACAGGATAGTCCAGTAGTATAATTATAAGAGGTTGCAATTCATGGAGTGTAGAACAACTGCAGGCTTTTGCTGTGAGCGGACTATCTTTAGCAAACAGCAGATGGAACTGTGTTCTAGACTATATTATTTGACCTCTCTGGATTGTTTGTGTTGAGCTTGTTCCAAGTAAACTACTTCATACTTCCACAAGGTGTGAGTGCTGATAATGCAGTTGGAAGGTGGAAATCTGCAAAAGCATTCAAACCTATGCACTGGTCCTTGTGGGTGAGTGCAATGCCAAAAGAATTGAAGAATATGGATATAATAAACTCATACTTACCAATATTACCACTGGTGAAATGGAGACATGTAATCCTCTCTCCCAAGATGATTCTACACAGTTGGAAGCAAACAATTGTCCAAAATGTCTTAGGATGATGAAGCACTAAAATTTCTATTCACTGGAAATAAGGAATCTACACCATCCCCCAGAAACCACCCACATAGAATTATTATTATTATTATTATTATTATTATTATTATTATTATTATTATTATTATTATTATTATTATCCCACCTCCACGAAGCTTTACAGGTAACACAATGCAGTCAGGCAAGGCATTTGTGAAATTCTTACTGATCATCAGATTGCTAGATGAAGAAGATTCACAAGTCCACAGAAAACATTTCTACTGCCCCAGATTCCAGTCATGCTGAGCTGAACACCACTCTTTCCGATGCTTGGCATTGTGCTTGGTAATGTAAGACATGAATGCAGCCATGAAAACCTCTGTCATCAAGCTCCCTGTCCACAGATTTTGTGCTGCAATTTTTGCCAGAGGAGGCTTGGAGCTCTGCAGTTATTAAGTCATCGGGTGACTTCACTCACTTTTATTCATTGTCACTACTTGGCGAACTTGCTATGGAACTTTACATGATTTTCTCTTTGTGACTGAGTTGTTGTGATTGTTAAACACCTCCACTTTTCAGTAATATCACTCACAGTTTAATGTGTAACAATTAGGAAGAAATGTAATGAACTGATATGTTACACCTGTGACATTCTATTACAGGATCGCGCTGGTATCTGTGTTCTCTTTTGAACAAGTCCTTCTTTCACAAATGTTAGTAAAAGCAGATAGCATGTCACAGGGCTGGATTTTATATACCTGTGCCAACAGGACTGATTAAAAACCTGAGTTTGGTGATTAAGAGATGTGTCCCAATCTTTTAGCCCATGTAGTGTATATAAATGGTGAACAGTAATAAAGGTCCTGTTGCAAATTATTCACTGTATCCCATGAATTTCGAGTTACATCACTGGTAGGCCATGAATGTGAAATTTCCAAAAACCTCTTTACAGGTAAAAAGTTAAAGCCATTTCCGACACACTTAATGTTACGCACACCGGAGGTCCACGTGGTTTGTGGACCCACTGTGCCACGAGACCGGCCTTGCCTAGGAGGGGCGAAGCTAAACCACTTCCTGGTGTTCACTAGAGCTCCTGATGGAGGAGTCAGGCTTGAGCTGCAGGTAATCACCAGTTACCACTCCTAGGCAGACCCTGGTGCTGCAGCTGCTGACCCCAAAGGTCAGGTACGCAAACACAGACACGGACTTGGGCTCCGTTCAGACTATTAAGTTTTGGATCCTCTGCAGAATGGTTATTAACAAGTACATGGACTCATGCTCTGTTCAGATAACTGGGTTCAAGATGCATGTGTAGAATGGTTACTGGCATGGACTCTCAGGCAGCTCTGATTCGGAGACTCTTAGGATAGTCTGGATACATGGAATACTCGTATAAACACACAGTCAGACACACAGGTCTCGGATATAGAATGAGGTACCACCGGAGAGGCTTCAAGGTTCAGGCGTGGTCGCACAAGGACCATGGACTACAGGTTCAGGACTGGCCACAGAAGGACCAGGGGACCTCACAACTCAATAGTAGACTACACAGTACTTAATGATATTTTGTTGCTTGGCACCTCCATATGTGAGCGTAAATTTTCCCACGGCACTTGTGCTGATGTCAGAAAGGTGAGGTGAGTTCATTGGCCGTGAACTGGCAGGACCTGTCAGATGGCACCGCGAGCAGGAGAACTTTCTCACGCTCACAGTGCCATCAGATAGGGAATAGGAGTTCACAGAGAGACACTGAGCACACAGTGCTCAGTGTGTCTGCTGGATGACAGGCTGTATGGACGCATCATGGAACAGTTACTCTGTAGCTGGCAGCTGGGTGCTGAATGGAGTGGAAGTGCACATAATTGGCCTCAACTCCATTCCTTGTCAATGGTACTGCCCGAATTAGCCAAGTACAGTGTTTGGATTCTTTGGCTGTCCCATAGATAATAAATGAAGTGGAGGTCGGGCATGCAATCTCTGCTCCATTTAAAACCCAGTTGCAAAAACTCATTTTTGAGTTCGAGTATCTAGATCTCCAGATTGTTGATGTACCCAAAGGTTGGACCTCCAGCGATCAGCAAGTTATTCCATGTTCTATTGACAGCAGATAACATTTTTATTATCTCCAGGGCCTTATTCAGACTTCCATTTTTCTCAATTTCAAGATTTCATTGATTCTTTTGACCAGATTTTGGTCCACGTATCAACTGTTTTTCTCGTCCGAGGAGAAATAAAAAATAAAAATTCTCCACCTTCTCCATTGTGAAAGTCCATGAAAATCGTACCACACTCAGATGTCATCCTAGAGCGATCCGATATTCTCCCTGACCCATTGACTTGCATTGCCGATTTGGACACAGCCCTTGGACATGTCTTCGATATTTTCCACAGACCACTATGTCCAAGAAAAAATCATCCTTGTGCACAGCCTAACAGAACATCAAAGGTGCGAGTATCTGGATAGCACTCTGTTAGGACTGGCGGAACGCACCAAGACAGATGGTATAGATGCGTTCGCAGTCCGGGGTCCACCGTGCAGGTGAAAACCTGCTGCTAGCAATTAGCAGACTATATGGCGGTACACTAGAGTATACACGCGTGGGTTAACCTCACCCAGCGTGAAAGAAGCAATCCTGTTAAGGCACAGGACCGCGGTACCGCACCTAAAGCGCGAGCAAGTAGTCAGCGAACTCAACCCCAACTGGGATTGAAGTCCGATTAGACCCTTGCTGGCGCAACACTGCAACTGGGTGTGAAATGAAACAGAAGAGCATGCAGTGCCGCACTGACGAACGCCACTAACCACCCAGGCTTGGGTAAGGAAAGCACAGAGGAAGTGCACGGCGCCGTACTGGCGGTCACAGCAACTGGACGCTATAATGTGTGACTAGTGCTGTCGGATAAGTCGGGCGCTAGGTAGCAGCCATACACCTTCCGCGAACAGTCATACTATAGGGTAGGGGTATCCAAGGACGACTTGCACTCACAACATACACACATTAGCCGTGCGGTCATGCGCAGTTTATATAGCAGCAGCACAGGAAGTGGCCACAGCACTTTTACCCTTCTAGGACCTGCCAAGAGGACCAATGGAATGTGCTGCAGAGCCTGAGCACATGACCCTCGATCTCCAACGGGAAACCTTACGCTGGGCATGCTCAGTACGTGCAGACAAGGACTTAGTCCCAGAGAAGTCCGCTCGCTGCTGACCAGCACAGACTTTAATAGCAGAGACTGGAGAAGCAGCAGTAACTCTCAGAACAGAGTGAGAATGAGCAAGACGCTGGGACCGACGTCCTAGCTGAGCAGACTCCACTGCGGCTGGACAAGAATGGGAGACCGCAGCGGAGGTGGCTCGAGATTCCCCCTGTGCAGAAGCGGGAACTCGACCCCTAACATTACCCCCCCTCCTAGGGCCCCCCCTCCTTGGGCCTCGCTACGTTCGAAGGCAGCAATGAGCTGCGGAGCCCGAATGTGCTCAGCAGGCTCCCAGGACCTATCCTCAGGGCCGTAACCCTTCCAGTCCACCAAAAAAAATTTTTTGCCACGTACCACCTTGCACCCCAAGATAGCGTTCACCTCGAAATCGTCCGTAGACGAACCCGATGTCCCGGCAGATGACTCAGAAAACCGAGACATGTATACGGGCTTAAGGAGGGACACATGAAAGGTGTCGGTGATACCAAGGCGTGGAGGAAGGGCCAGACGGTAGACCACAGGATTAACCTGTTCGAGGACCTTGAAGGGACCCAAGTAGCGAGGAGCAAATTTAGTGGACTCAACTCGCAGCCTGATGTTACGGGCGGAGAGCCACACCAAGTCGCCAGGAGCAAAGGACGGGGCGGGGCGCCGATGAGCATCGGCGGAGGACCTCATTCTCTCCTTAGAGGCCCAAATGGCATCCTGAGTGCGGTCCCAAATATCCCGTGCCTCCACAGCCCAGTCTGCCACCCTGGAGTCTGCGGAAGACACGGGCATAGGCACAGGTACCCGTGGATGCTGACCATAGTTGAGGAGGAATGGGGTTTGTCCAGTGGAGTCGGCTACGGCGTTGTTCAGCGCAAACTCTGCCCATGATAGCAAGGATGCCCAGTCATCCTGCCTGGCTGAAACAAAATGTCGCAGGTATGTGACCAAGGTCTGGTTGGCCCTCTCTACCAACCCATTCGTCTCGGGATGATAAGCGGAAGAGAGATTCAACTCAATACTGAGAAGACGACACAGCTCTCTCCAGAACCGAGACGCAAACTGGGGACCCCGGTCACTGACAATTTTTTCAGGCATACCATGTAGGCGGAAGATATGCTTAATGAACAACGCAGCCAAGGCCCGTGCAGAAGGTAACCGTGGTAGCGGCACCAAATGCACCATTTTCGAGAAATGATCGGTGATGACCCAAATGATGGTACAGCCGCGAGACTTGGGCAAACCCACGACAAAGTCCATCCCGACCATCTCCCAGGGCCTATCTGCCACCGGCAAGGGATAGAGCAACCCAGCTGGCCTTTGACGCGGAGATTTATTTTTGGCGCAGGAGACACACGCCAGAATATAATCCCTGACATCCCGGACCATATGCGGCCACCAGTACGTCCTCGCCAGTAGCTCAGATGTCCTCTTTGTCCCAAAGTGTCCACCCACTCTGGACGAATGAGCCCAAGAGAGAACCTCCGGTCGCAAATTAATGGGCACAAAAGTCTTGCCCGGAGGCACAGACTCAAGCGAAACCGGTGCTATGGTTCTCAGGCTCTCAGAGGGAACAATAAGCCGAGGCTCCTCTTCCTCCTCTTCAGTTGACATAAGGGAGCGAGAGAGAGCATCAGCACGAATATTCTTCTCCCCGGCGAGAAAATGAAGAGAAAAGTGGAACCGGGAAAAGAACAAGGACCATCTGGCTTGGCGAGAATTTAGCCGCTGGGCTGTCTGTAAGTAGACCAAATTTTTGTGGTCAGTGTAAACCTGGAAGGGAAACCGCGCACCTTCCAGAAGATGTCTCCACTCTGAAAAGGCCAACTTCATTGCTAGCAGCTCCCTATCCCCGATGGAGTAGTTTCTCTCCGCTGGCGAGAAAGTCTTAGAGAAGAAGAAGCATGGATGCTTCCGACCTTGAGCATCCTTCTGGTAGAGGACTGCTCCAGCACCAACGGACGAGGCATCCACCTCCATTAGGAATGGCTTATCCACATCGGGACGATGTAAGATGGGAGCGCTAGCAAAGTGGGACTTAATAGAAGTGAAGGCCTTGGAGACCTCTTCCGACCACAATTTAGGATTCGCTCCCTTCTTGGTGAGGGCTACCAAGGGAGCTACCAGAGTTGAGAAGTGGGGAATGAACTGGCGGTAATAATTAATGAACCCCATAAAGCGCTGCACCGCTTTAAGAGAATGGGGCTCTTGCCAGTCCATCACAGCCTGTAGTTTGGCAGGATCCATAGCCAATCCCTGGGCGGAGATGATATAGCCCAGGAACGGCAAAGACTCCTGCTCAAACATACACTTCTCCAACTTAGCGTAAAGAGAGTTTGCCCGTAGGAGGTCGAAGACTCTGCCAACATCTCTCCGGTGGGAGTCAATATCTGGAGAAAAGATGAGAATATCATCCAGATAGACTACAACTGAGGTGGAAAGCATATCCCGGAAGATGTCGTTGACAAAGTCTTGAAAAACGGCTGGGGCATTACAGAGCCCGAAGGGCATCACCAGATACTCATAGTGCCCATCTCTGGTGTTAAACGCCGTTTTCCATTCGTCCCCCTCACGGATGCGAATCAGGTTGTAAGCACCCCGCAGATCTAATTTAGTAAATACCCTTGCTCCTCGAAGCCTATCGAAGAGCTCAGATATCAAGGGCAAAGGATACTTGTTCTTAACGGTGATAGCGTTAAGACCCCTGTAGTCTATGCATGGACGTAGTTCCCCATTCTTCTTCTGCACGAAGAAGAACCCTGCCCCAGCAGGTGACACTGACTTCCTGATAAACCCTCTTGCCAGATTCTCTTGAATGTACTGAGACATGGCCTCCGTCTCCGGGAGAGATAATGGATAAACTCGACCCCGGGGAGGCTCCGCACCAGGCAAGAGATCAATAGGACAGTCATAGGGGTGATGGGGCGGAAGGGTCTCCGCCGCCTTCTTGGAGAACACGTCTGCGTAAGACCAATATTGCTTGGGGAGAGAGAATAGATCTGCGGGTACCTCAGTAGTAGCAACCTGAACGCACTCTCGGTGACACCTACCCCCACATGATTCACCCCATCCCAGAATTCTGCCTGAGGACCACTCGATGTGAGGAGAGTGGTACCGTAGCCAAGGTAACATAGTAACATAGTAACATAGTAACATAGTTAGTAAGGCCGAAAAAAGACATTTGTCCATCCAGTTCAGCCTATATTCCATCATAATAAATACCCAGATCTACGTCCTTCTACAGAACCTAATAATTGTATGATACAATATTGTTCTGCTCCAGGAAGACATCCAGGCCTCTCTTGAACCCCTCGACTGAGTTCGCCATCACCACCTCCTCAGGCAAGCAATTCCAGATTCTCACTGCCCTAACAGTAAAGAATCCTCTTCTATGTTGGTGGAAAAACCTTCTCTCCTCCAGACGCAAAGAATGCCCCCTTGTGCCCGTCACCTTCCTTGGTATAAACAGATCCTCAGCGAGATATTTGTATTGTCCCCTTATATACTTATACATGGTTATTAGATCGCCCCTCAGTCGTCTTTTTTCTAGACTAAATAATCCTAATTTCGCTAATCTATCTGGGTATTGTAGTTCTCCCATCCCCTTTATTAATTTTGTTGCCCTCCTTTGTACTCTCTCTAGTTCCATTATATCCTTCCTGAGCACCGGTGCCCAAAACTGGACACAGTACTCCATGTGCGGTCTAACTAGGGATTTGTACAGAGGCAGTATAATCCCCAACAGGACCTCATCAATACCCTCAGGAATGACGAGCAGAGAAATAATCTCCTGATGGGATGGCGACAGGGACAGAGTAACAGGGATGGTCTGATGTGTTATCTGTGCGGGGAGTGTCGACCCATTCACCACTCGTACCATTACTGGTTGAGATAGCATAACCAGGGGTATTGCGTGACGTTGGGCGAAGGCAGAAGACATAAAATTGCCCTCCGCCCCAGAATCCACGCAGAGGTCTACCGAGTGGGAGGATGAGCCAAAGGTAATTGTCCCCTTAAAGGACAATTTGGAGGCAAACGTCGCAGTGTCTAGTGCACCTCCACCTACTACCACTAGACGCTGACGTTTCCTCGACCGCTGATGACATCTGGTGGCAAGATGTCCTGACTGTTGGCAAACATGGCAACCCTGGAGTGCACGAGCGGTCCGGGACTTAGATCCCGCTCGTGACACCACCTTAGGTTCCTGGAACTCAGGAGCCTGGACTGGAGATTCCAAAGGTTTGGCGAAGGTGGGAGCCAGCCGAAACCTCTGCCTACACTGGGCTCGCTCTAACCTCCGCTCGTGAAAACGGAGGTCAATGCGAGTAGATACTGCTATTAACTCCTCCAGTGTGGCGGGAATCTCCCTAGTGGCCAGAGCATCCTTAACATGGTCAGCCAGCCCCCTCCAAAATATAGGGATAAGGGCTTTATCCGACCACTCCAGCTCAGATGCCAGAGTGCGGAAATGGACGGCAAAAATGCTGACCAAGGACGAGCCCTGAGTCAGTGCCAACAGTTGGAGCGCCGTGTCATGGGTGACACGAGGTCCTAGAAAGACCTGTTTCAGAGTGCTCAGGAATAACGGAGCACTCTGCACCACATGATCGCCACGCTCCCACAGCGGCGTAGCCCACTGCAACGCCCTGTCCGACAATAAGGAAATTATAAAGCCCACCTTAGCCCGCTCTGTAGGGAAACGAGAGGCCAGAAGCTCGAGATGTATTGAGCACTGACTCACGAAACCCCTACAGGACTTACTGCCACCAGAAAATTTCTCTGGTAGTGGGAGGCGAGATAGCGTCGGTACAGGAGCGGCAGTGGACAAGGTAGCTGCAGCCACACTTGCAGCCTGAACAGCGACAGCAGTAACATCCACAGCTGAGGTTGAACGCTCAAGAGCCGCCAACCTTCCCTCCAGCTGCTGGATGTACCGCTGTGAACGCTGGTCGTCCGCCATTTTACTAGCCAGACCCTGGCGCTAGTATTCTGTTAGGACTGGCGGAACGCACCAAGACAGATGGTATAGATGCGTTCGCAGTCCGGGGTCCACCGTGCAGGTGAAAACCTGCTGCTAGCAATTAGCAGACTATATGGCGGTACACTAGAATATACACGTGTGGGTTAACCTCACCCAGCGTGAAAGAAGCAATCCTGTTAAGGCACAGGACCGCGGTACCGCACCTAAAGCGCGAGCAAGTAGTCAGCGAACTCAACCCCAACTGGGATTGAAGTCCGATTAGACCCTTGCTGGCGCAACACTGCAACTGGGTGTGAAATGAAACAGAAGAGCATGCAGTGCCGCACTGACGAACGCCACTAACCACCCAGGCTTGGGTAAGGAAAGCACAGAGGAAGTGCACGGCGCCGTACTGGCGGTCACAGCAACTGGACGCTATAATGTGTGACTAGTGCTGTAGGATAAGTCGGGCGCTAGGTAGCAGCCATACACCTTCCACGAACAGTCATACTATAGGGTAGGGGTATCCAAGGACGACTTGCACTCACAACATACACACATTAGCAATTGTTTGACAATACTAGCGCATGGCCGTGCGGTCATGCGCAGTTTATATAGCAGCAGCACAGGAAGTGGCCACAGCACTTTTGCCCTTCTAGGACCTGCCAAGAGGACCAATGGAATGTGCTGCAGAGCCTGAGCACATGACCCTCGATCTCCAACGGGAAACCTTACGCTGGGCATGCTCAGTACGTGCAGACAAGGACTTAGTCCCAGAGAAGTCCGCTCGCTGCTGACCAGCACAGACTTTAATAGCAGAGACTGGAGAAGCAGCAGTAACTCTCAGAACAGAGTGAGAATGAGCAAGACGCTGGGACTGACGTCCTTGCTGAGCAGACTCCACTGCGGCTGGACAAGAATGGGAGACCGCAGCGGAGGTGGCTCGAGATTCCCCCTGTGCAGAAGCGGGAACTTGACCCCTAACACATGCCATGTGAAAATTGGACATCTGAAAGAGCCCTTAAAAAAATAAAGAAAACATCCGGAATGCTATGAGCCATAAATGTTGCACAACCCTTGGATATTTTGTATTCAGGACAAACAAATCTTAACGAAGTACATTCTGGCACTTCCAAGCTGTACTCTAAATCTAAGATTAATAATATTTTCTTTCATAATTATTTGAACCTTAAGAAAATATTAAATTGACCCATTTTCTTTTTTTAAGCTGGAAAAGAAATACAGAAGTTAGAATCAAAGTATATATTTTGCA
Organism: Ranitomeya imitator; assembly: GCF_032444005.1. Lineage (NCBI taxonomy): Eukaryota > Metazoa > Chordata > Amphibia > Anura > Dendrobatidae > Ranitomeya > Ranitomeya imitator. Next base: position 732,709,941 of record NC_091284.1, on the reverse strand, counting down.
AAGTCGAAGGTTTTGTACACATAAAGCAATCTTGGAGGGTTACTAATCTGCATCCTTCAAAAAGATGAATTATGTTAATAACCAGCGATTCCATAATTTATGAGGTTCTTTATGAACAGGAAACGTTGAGTTTATTCATCTGATAATGCATATGGAAATAGAGAGATTAATTAAAACTAAGCAACAAATGGATATCACTGTATAGATGTAAGTAGTCCGGAGTGACTAAATTCATTACTATGCTCGCTCTATATTACAACAGTGATTTAAATACTTGTTCAAATCTACCTCCAACCTCCACTCAAAAGTTAGAAGTCGACTGATCCTAACAAAAACATTCAATAGATTTTTGTGACATTATAGCAAAATCGTTGAGACACATACAACCATTAAAAATTGACATCTCGTGACAGAGTTTGGCAAAAAAAAGGGTTTAAAGCTGGTCACTAGGGATGGGCGAAACTGAACATTTCCTTTTACATTCAGAAACTTTTTATTTGGCCACGAGAGATGGCCAAATTTACTGGACTTTCAGTGTCTGTAATATTACAAGTATTAATTTGGGAAATATAGTTCAGTAGTGACATTTTTGATACAAGAATTATCAGGTTTTCTGACCCTATTTGTATTTTCGTAGAAATCAATCGAATCGAATGGGGACTAACAATTCTAATGACTAGAGGTGAGAGTATTGATTCAATGGGATTGTAATAATTTGCAATTCGATTTGCATACATTGCTAAAAATGCTTGCCTCTATTTTACAAAGTGCAGAAGATTGCCTCAGCTATTGAAGGCTCACATGACATCAGACACAACTTGGTGAGCTTTCCAATAATGTCAGATATAGCACATAACATAGTACATCGCAGCCTCTACATAATATAGCTCCCACTAGTGGGGGCCTATCATAGTCTCGTTAAAAGCGGAGGCAGGGAATGCAGTGCAGAACCCATTTTGGGGGGTGAATCTGTTTAGGGAGAGGATGTCACAGCTCAGAAATTGAAATATGGAGAAAAACTAAAAATAAAACCTGAATATATGGTACAATGTGTGACAAAACATCAGTGAAGAACGGTTACCATCTGTTTACCCATAGCCATATATGTGGATATCACTTTGACATAACTAAGGCAGTGTTTGTAATAAAGAGGTTAAAAGGGGTTGATAGAGTCCTAGGACACCTCAGAGTTTTATATACTGGTGCCTCTCACAAAATTAGAATATCATCAAAAAGTTCATTTATTTTAGTTCTTCAATACAAAAAAGTGAAAGATACTGAATTAAACGGAATCTGTGTCAGCAGGGTTTTGCTATGTAATGTGAGCTAGGGGCTGAGACACAGATTTCAGGGAAGGTATGCAGCAGAGCTCAGAAAGCTAACCTCATCCACACCAGGCTCTTTGTGTACATTGTCTATTGACAATGAGCTGCTTATAAGAGGGAGGGCGTGGTCAGACTAGGGCTCACTTGATCTGTAGTCTAAGCAGGGAAAATCTCCTGGTGATAAAACATTAATTTTATGGAAACAATAGCACACAGCCTAATAAATTACATATCATTGAAACCCAAAAGTCATTATATCAGTAAATTAGAATTCTTTATACCACCAGCTTGAAAAATGATTTTAAAATCCAAAATGTTGGCTGCGGTGTTATGGAAGTCCAGGTTGCTTTGATAGCAGCCTTCAGCTCATCTGCATTGTTGGTTCTGGTGTCTCTCATCTTCCTCTTGACAATACCCCATAGATTCTCTACGTGGTTAATGTCAGGCGAGTTTGCTGGCCAATCAAGCACAGCGATACTGTTGTTTTTAAACCAGGTGGACTTATGCCAGCAGATGACATGGCTCCCTATAGCATCACTGATTGTGGAAACTTCACACTAGACCTCAAGCAGCTTGGACTGTGTTCCTCTCCACTCTTCCTCCAGACTCTGGGACCTTGATTTCCAAATGAAATGCAAAATTTACTTTCATCTGAAAACCACACCTTGGACCACTGAGCAACAGTCCAGTTCTTTTTCTCCTTGGCCCAGGTAAGACGCTTCTGGTGTTGGCTATTGGTCATGAGCGGCTTGACACAAGGAATGCGACACTTGTAGCCCAGTCCTGGATACGTCTGGGTTTGGTGGCTCTTGAAGCAATGATTCCAGCAACAGTCCACTCCTTGTGAATCTCCCCCACCTTTTCTTAACAATCCTTTCAAGTCTGCGGTTATATCGGTTGCTTGTGCACCTGTTTCTACCACTTGACTTTCCATTAATATGCTTGGATACAGCACTCTGTGAACAGTCAGCTTCTTTAGCGATGACCTGTTGTGGCTTAGGCCGGGATCACACATGCGAGAAACACGTCCGTGTCTCGCATGTGAAATCCAAGCTCTGGCGCCGGCACTGTGGAGCGGAGCGTGCGGCCGCATAGCAACACTTGGAGCCGCACGCTCCGCTCTGGAGTGCCGGCACCAGAGCTTTGATTTCACATGCGAGACACGGACGTGTTTCTCGCATGTGTGATCCCGGCCTTACCCTCCTTGTGGAGTGTGTCAATGACAGCCTTCTGGACATCTGTCAAGTCAGCAGTCTTTTCCATGATTGTGGAGGTACTGAAACAGACTAAGGGACCTTTTTAAAAACTTAGGAAGCCTTTACATGTGTTTTTTTGTGAATTATTCTAATATACTGAGATAATGAATTTTGGGTTTTCATTGGATATAAGCCATAATCATCAACATTAACAGAAATAAACACTTGAAATAGATCACTCTGTTTGCAATGACTCTATATAATATACAGTATGTGTTTCACTTTTTGTATTGAAGAACAGAAATAAATTAACTTGTTGATGATATTCTCATTTTGTGAGACCAGTGACCAATGAAAGGGTGCAAGCATAGACAGGCAAGGTCAAGATAGGCTAAGGTTGGGTTCATACTGCGTTCTGGCAGTCCGTTAGACGGACTTCGTTACACCGCGGCATAACGCGGTGTAACGCAGTCCGTTAACGCTGCCATTAATCTCTATTTCGAGCGCATCACTAGCGCACGCCCAAAATGGGTGTGCGCTAGCGATGTGCCGTCATTCAGTGATGGACCCTGGGACGCGGGCTGCAGCGTTTCTGGGTCCGTCACAGCTAGCGCAGATAGAGCATCTGCTAGCTCTATCTGCACTAGCGCGATGGCATGTCGGCACTTGCGGTAACGCAGCCCATTTAACGCATGTGTTGAATGGGCTGCTGTTAACGTACTGTGAACCCAGCCTAAGTTCACACTAGGCGTTTTTGCAACTGTTTTTAACCCCTTTCTGACCTTGGACGGTATAGTACATCTGAGGTCAGAACCCCCACTTTGATGAGGGCTCCGGCGGTGAGCCCGCATCAAAGCCAAGATATGTCAGCTGTTTTGTACAGCTGACATGTGCCTGCAATAGCGGTGGGTGGAATCGCATTCCACCTGCTGCTATTAACTAGTTAAATGCCGCTGTCAAACGTTGACAGCGACATTTAAGTAGCGCTTCCAGCCATGAGGCCGAAAATGAGCGCATCGTTGACCCCCGACATGTGATCGGGGGTCAGCAATGCATCGGCATGACAACCAGATGTCTATTGAAGACCTCTATGGTTGTTGATGCCAGATTGCTGTGAGCGCCACCCTGTGGTCGGCGCTCATAGCAATGCAACAAATCTGAGCATCACTCCTATGTAGCAGAGCCGATCAGGCTATGCCAGCTTCTAGCCTCCCATGGAGGCTACTGAAGCATGGCAAAAGTAAAAAAAAAATGTTTTAAAAATTATGAAAAAAAATTATATAAAAGTTTAAATCACCCCCTTTTTGCCCCATTCAAAGTAAAACAATAAAAAAAAAATCAAATACACATCATTTGGTGTTGCCACATTCAGAATTGCCCGCTACGCTAAATGGCATAATGAGAAAAAAATTTGAAGCGCCAGGATTACGTATTCATTTCTCTAATCAGCGGTGCCGGTGACCGCTGACAGGAAGATGCTGCAGCACAGAAGACGGGGAGGAAGGCAGGGACAGCGCGAGGATCGCTGGGACTAGGTAAGTATGTTATATTCACCTGTCCGCGTTCCAGCCGCCGGGCGCCGCTCCATCTTCCCGGCGCCTCCATCTTCCCGGCGTCTGCGCTCTGACTGTTCAGGCAGAGGGCGCGATGACACATATAGTGTGCGCGGCGCCCTCTGCCTGATCAGTCAGAGCGGAGACGCCGGGAAGATGGAGGCGTAGGGACCGGACGCTGGGAGCTGCAATCAAGGGAGGTGAGTATGTGTTTTTTTTTTTTTATTGCAGCAGCAGCAGCAGCGGCAGCACAGATTTATGTGCAGCATCTATGGGGGCAGTATGAACGGCACACAGCACTATATGGGGGCAGTATGAACGGCACACAGCACTATATGGGGGCAGTATGAACGGCACACAGCACTATATGGGGGCAGTATGAACAGCACACAGCACTATATGGGGGCAGTATGAACGGCACACAGCACTATATGGGGGCAGTATGAACGGCACACAGCACTATATGGGGGCAGTATGAACGGCACACAGCACTATATGGGGGCAGTATGAACGGCACACAGCACTATATGGGGGCAGTATGAAAGGCACACAGCACTATATGGGGGCAGTATGAACGGCACACAGCACTATATGGGGGCAGTATGAAAGGCACACAGCACTATATGGGGGCAGTATGAACGGCACACAGCACTATATGGGGGCAGTATGAACGGCACACAGCACTATATGGGGGCAGTATGAACGGCACACAGCACTATATGGGGGCAGTATGAACGGCACACAGCACTATATGGGGGCAGTATGAACGGCACACAGCACTATATGGGGGCAGTATGAACGGCACACAGCACTATATGGGGGCAGTATGAACGGCACACAGCACTATATGGGGGCAGTATGAACGGCACACAGCACTATAATGGGGCAGTATGAACGGCACACAGCACTATATGGGGGCAGTATGAACGGCACACAGCACTATATGGGGGCAGTATGAATGGCACACAGCACTATATGAGGCATCTGTGCAGCATCTATGGGGGCAGTATGAACGGCACACAGCACTATATGGGGGCAGTATGAACGGCACACAGCACTATATGGGGGCAGTATGAACGGCACACAGCACTATATGGGGGCAGTATGAATGGCACACAGCACTATATGAGGCATCTGTGCAGCATCTATGGGGGCAGTATGAACGGCACACAGCACTATATGGGGGCAGTATGAACGGCACACAGCACTATATGGGGCATCTGTGCAGCATCTATGGGGCAGTATGAACGGCACACAGCACTATATGGGGCATCTGTGCAGCATCTATGGGGCAATATGAACGGTGCAGAGCACTATATGGCACAGCTATGGGGAAATAATGATCTATTTTTATTTTTGAAATTCACCGGTAAATGCTACATTTCCACCCTAGGCTTATACTCGAGTCAATAAGTTTTCCCAGTTTTTTGTGGCAAAATTAGGGGGGTTGGCTTATACTCGGGTCGGCTTATACTCGAGTATATACGGTACTTATTTCTGCAGCGTCTTAACTGCCAAGAGATCGAGTTTTGCTGCAGAAAAAGAACGCTGAAATAAAGCTTAGTGTTAACTCACCCTTAGAGAGAAACAGATTGGGGTAAAGAGAAACCAAGTAATGACAGGGTAGACAAAGTTGAGTGTTATGATTTATGAGTGCCGGTGGGAGGAAGACTGGATATATGCACAAGGCAATTTATTACCATCTTTTCAGTTAGCCATTAAAAGGTATCAACCACTGAGGATTCTCAATTCTAAATATTTTTCAAGGCCATAAAGTAATTGCAATTGTTTTCTTCCAGGAGATAACTTTTTCCTGCCTGATATGTAAAAATTTCATCCAATTGCCTTTAATTTTAATTCTGGAAATCGACAGAAAGATTTGTGAAGCTCAAAATAACCTCTAAATCACCTGTAAACTGAGTCATGAAACGACTAGTGGTGAGCGAGTGTACTCGTTGCTCAGGTTTTCCCGAGCACGCTCTGGTGACCTCCGAGTATTTATGACTGCTCGGAGATTTAGTTTTTATCAAGGCAGCTGAATGATTTACAGCTACTAGCCAAGCTGAGCACATGTGGGGGTTGCCTGGTTGCTAGGGAATCCCCACATGTAATCAAGCAGGCTAGTAGCTGTAAATCATTAAGCTGCCGCGATGAAAACTAAATCTCCGAGCAGTCATAAATAGTCGGAGGTCACCCAAGCGTGCTCGAGAAAACCCGAGCAACGAGTATACTCACTCATTACTAGAAACGACCCATCAAAAACTTCATCATGGAGGATCTTGCTGTTGGGACACCCAGTAATCAGCTTTAAACTGTGGGGCAACCAAACTACACGAGCTCTATTTCTTTGTAGTCACGACAGAAAAAAACAAGAATTATAAATGTCACATTGAATTCAAGGAAAATGATGTGTATGAAATGTAGGGTGCTCCGAAACACACAAAACAGAAGACACCCTCTTACTTCACTTCAGTCCTCATCATAGAGTTCCATTGATCCATATGTGTATCACCATTAAAATTGGGTGTGGTCTCCGGTCCGTAAGACTCTGAGTATGACCTATTCTCAATTGTTTTGCCGATCAGAATTGGCTTTTAAAGTTGATTAGGAACCGTGTAAAATGGATGAGACAGAAGACAGACTTAGTATTCCAGAGCTCCATCTGAGTTTTATCCATTTTAACTGATATATTGTATATAAAAAACAGATGAGAAAAAAACAGATGCAACTATGATGTCACCTGAGAAAAATATCCGTCATTTCTCTCAGATGGAAACACACTGATGTGTGAATGTATCCTAATATAGAGGACTATTAAAGCAAATCTGTCAGCAGGTTTTGCTATGTAATCTGACAGCAGCATGAGGTGGGTATAGAGACCTTGATTCCATCAATTAGTTTCACTTAATCTACTTGATGCAGCAGTTACGATAGAGTGATAGTTTTCTCTACTGCAAATCTAGCAGAGCTCAGATGCTGAGCTGTGTATAATCCCATTCATACCACAGCTTTAGGTGTATATTGTATACTATACTGGGTGCAGCAGTTGTGGCACAATCAGAGTTTTTAGATGTGGCCTGCAGCAGAGCTGAGAAAGCTAACCCCGCCCACACCAGGCTCTCTGTTTATAGTGTCTATTGACAATGAGCTGCTTATCAGAGGGAGGGGCATGGTCAGACCAGGGCTCACTTGACCTCTAGTCCAGGCAGTAAACCTCTCCTGGAGATAAAATATTAATTGTATGGAAACAACAGCACACAGGCTAATAAATGACATATCCCTGAAATCTGTGTCTTAGCCCATAGCTGACATTACATAGAAAAGCCTGCTGACAGATTCCGTTTAACTGTATCCTTCACACAAAATTAGGAACTGGGATTTCTAAGCCGCACAGTAGCGTTGAGGCATCGCTTTCAGTATCACAATGTCCACATGAACAAACAAGGCAGAATACTTTCCAGGTGGTTGGAGAAACGACATCAGCCTAAAGAATTCTATGTTCAGTACTCGCTACCACTTCTGATTACTGACTATTGTATTGGTACGTTCACTATTTTATGGCTTATGTAAAATTGTCCATACTCCTTGTTTACTTAATAGGTTTCCTTTAAAGAAAAACTAAGTAATTACAGTTATGAAGCAATCCCCCTGTCTGGGATAAAGGACATCATCAAGTATCATGTAACGGCACAGCGATGTATAACTGGCAGAAGACACTGTGATGCTTATTACACGAAGAAATAACGAATGCATGTGGCAGCTTGCCGAGCCCCATTCCTATATAATACAGATGTCGTCTGTCCCCTGGTGGCAGTTTTATTTATTACTTGTATTAAGTGATTGCGCTGTAACGTGCTTTGTTGCTTTATAGGATAAAGAAGAAAACATCTGCTTTTATTGTTTTCCTTCCAACATCAGGATTTTCCCTACGGAAGCTGAGCTCTGTACAGTCCTGAGTGTTAAGAAAAAATATAATGGCTTGTCTTTGCAATTTTAGTTTTTGACACGATAATCTACCGGAATGAGAATATGCCTATGGCGCTTTAGCAGCAGTTTTCTGATAAGGTGAGAGCTTGTGCGTCACAATATTTCAGTATTAAGAAGAGTTCAGTCACATAATATAAACTAATAAGTCAAAATCCTAAAAAGGTTGGAAAGTTTTCAGGTTTCATTTTGCATGTTTGAGAAACCTGTAAGAATGAACAATTCACTTCTTTTAGTCGTCTCTTAGACTGCGGTCACACTATCAGTATTTGGTCAGTATTAGTGTTGAGCATTCCGATACCGCAAGTATCGGGTATCGGCCGATACTTGCGGTATCGGAATTCCGATACCGAGATCCGATACTTTTGTGGTATCGGGTATCGGTATCGGATACATAGAGATGTGTAAAATAAAGAATTAAAATAAGAAATATTGATATATTTACCTCTCCGGCGGCCCCTGAACTCAGCGCGGGTAACCGGCAGGCTTCGTTGTTCAAAATCAGCGCTTTTAGGACCTGAGAATCACGTCCCGGCTTCTGATTGGTCGCGGGCCGCCCATGTGACCGCCACGCGACCAATCACAACCCGCTACGTCTTTCAAAGCCATTAACGTGCTCATTTTTAAAAATGAGCGCGTTAATAGCTTGCGGTGACGTCGCGGCTTGTGATTGGTCGCGTGGCCGCGACCAATCACAAGCCGCTACGTCTTTGAAAGTCATTAACGCGCTCATTTTTCAAAAATGAGCGCGCTAATAGCTTGCGGTGACGTCGCGGCTTGTGATTGGTCGCGTGGCGGTCACATGGGCGGCCCGCGACCAATCAGAAGCCGGGACGTGATTCTCAGGTCCTAAAAGCGCTGATTTTGAACAAGGAAGCCTGCCGGTTACCCGCGCTGAGTTCAGGGGCCGCCGGAGAGGTAAATATATAAATATTTTTTATTTTTATTCTTTATTTTACACCTCCCTATGGATCCCAGGGCCTGAAGGAGAGTTTCCTCTCCTTCAGACCCTGGGAACCATGAGAATACCTTCCGATACTTGATGTCCCATTGACTTGTATTGGTATCGGATATCGGTATCGGCGATATCCGATATTTTTCGGATATCGGCCGATACTATCCGATACCGATACTTTCAAGTATCGGACGGTATCGCTCAACACTAGTCAGTATTTTACCTCAGTATCTGTAAGCCAAAACCAGGAGTGGGTGATAAATACAGAAGTGGTGCATATGTTTCTATTATACTTTTCCTCTGATTGTTCCACTCCTGGTTTTGGCTTTCAAATACTGATGTAAAATACTGACCAAATACTGATAGTGTGATGGCAGCCTTAGGGTATGTGCACACGTCAGGTTTTTTTCCTGACAAAATCCTGAGAATTCTGCCAGAAATCCGCGTTTTTTTCCGCGCGGATTTCTCGCGGAATTTGCGGGTTTTTTGCGCGGATTTTTTGCGTTTTTTTTTTTTTCCAGAATGTCATTTTTGCTATGAAAACCGCAAAAAATCCGCAAAAAGAATGAGCATGTCCATTCTTTTTGCGGAATGCGTTTTTTTTTGCGGAAAAAAACGCTAACATATGCACAAAAAATGCGGAATGCATTCTAAAAGATAGGATGCATAATGTTAGCGTTTTTTTAGCAGATTTATAGCATTTTTATGGCGAAATTCCGCAAAAAAAACGCTAAAAATCCGGACGTGTGCACATACCCTGATAGTGATGAGCGAGCACTAAAATGCTCGGGTGCTCGTTGCTCGGGTCGAGCAGATTGGAATACTGGGGTACTCGGCCAGAACAATGAGCCCAATGTAAGTCTATGGGAGACCCGAGTATTTTTACCGCGATCCCCCCGCGGGTCCTCTTGAAGTCTAAAAACGTCTGAAAATGATGGAAACACTGCTCAAATGACACAGGGACATCATAGGGATCGCCCCTGGAAGCATTCCTGACTCCTAGTTCACAGATGTAAACAATTTTTTTCCGAGATTCATGCCATTTTCCCAGTGCAACACAAGCACACTAAAACGAAACCAAAACAGATTTTGCAGGGAAATATGTCAAGGTACATCCTTTGCAGGTTAGTGACTTTCCTGTAAGGCCAAATAATTAAACCTTGACCGAAATGTTCATCCCCTACTTGGGCTTAGTTCAGCCGCAGCGTTTTTGAAGCATTTTTCAACTTTAACATTGCTTTCAACCACTACAAATGCATTCACTGAGAAATGTCATTGTAACATTTAACACCCCTAGCTGGCCATGTGGTGTGTGACACATAAGCAGACCCATCTTGTTTAATTTACAAAGGAGGGACTTTTAAAGTCACAGAGTCTATTTTTACTGGTGCATCAGGCGGCATTAATCTTCTTAAAGGGCCATTATGAAACAGTGGGTCTTCTAAGCTGTTGTAGCCTATGCTGTGAGTGGATGGGCTGCCAAGAATTACGATGGACCATTATACCCCTTTCATAAGATGTCCGGGGGGACTCCTGAAAAAGTGTATTGAATTCAAGGCCTGCCCTGCTACCAATTCATATGCACCCCAATAAGCCGTTGAACCCACATACTGTATGGGCCCATGAAAATCCACTTCGCAATATGCATTTTGTACTCCCTTACTCCTTTTGTTTACACAGTGACAGCAATGTCTGCCCTGCTGCATAGTTATATGAATAGGAAAAAAAAAAGGGGGTTGAGTTCCAGCTCCTTAAAATAATTATTTTATTGATGCCTTTAAAAACATATTGTACACGGTCTACATTCTCCCTCCAGTATGTGCCGATGGAGTCTCTGCTGTCCATCGGCACATACTGGAGGAAGAATGTACACCGTGTACAATATGTTTTTAAAGGCATCAATAAAAGAATTATTTTAAGGAGCTGGAACTCAACCCCCTTTTTTTTTTCCTATGGAATACTACGCTTGTCGGCAGCGGAGTTCCGAGCACCTGTAGTGAAGACTGGTGAGCTGGCTTATGTTTTATTTATAGTCATATGCACCCCATTACGCCTTGGAACCCACATACTGGATGGGCCCATGAAAATCCACTTCACAATATGCATTTTTCACTCCCTTACGCCTTATGTTTACACAGTGACAGCAATGTCTGCACTGCTGCATAGTTATATGCACCCCATTAAGCCTTGGAACCCACATACTGGATGGGCCCATGAAAATCCAATTGTATTTTTTAATGGTATGATGGTTCCCTCTTTGCAGAATTACTTACAGGCGAATTTTGCAGTTTTAACACTAAGGTTCAGATACAGCTTTAAAGAAGGCTAATGCTTGCAATGCTACGCAATTTTATTGCAAAGTTCAAAATTCAAGAAATAGTATGATTGAATATTATGAGTGCGTACACTTTTGTATATGTTAACATACAAAGATTAAGTACATATAAGGATTAAATACATACAATGATTAAGTATATATATTAAGATTAACTACATACAGTATACTTACATCATCACCAAGAGGCTTTTAAACATCATCCATCTGGAATATCAGAGAAACAACACCAAGACAGAAAACCCCTGGGAGATTACCTACACTGCATGGGCGTCCCCAATTATGCACATGTGAGCACACTGTACATGTACAGGCACCCCAGTTATTGCATCTGTCTTAGTCATGTTTATCTGGTCTTATATAGTGATTTACACTATGTATTAACTCTAGTTTCACCCAGCCCTTCAAGCGGCCAGCTTTCAAGGTTGTATGAAACTGAGATATCATGGAGTCATAAGACGAGGGTCCATAAACCCCTAGAATATAAAAGCCACAAGGATATAGATGAAACCACCACAGGCAGAGTTTCAGTAAACCTTAATGTTTTACAATGACAAACAGCAAACATATAGAGGCTTAGAACTGTTTGTGAAGTGAATAAATGATGTACAATAACAAACTGTATTGTGGTACCGTGTTAGCCAGAAAAATCGATGTGAATACTTTTCTGCCCAATGATGACAGAAGTATTCTGGGAGTGATACCTTTATTGGCTAACCAGAAAATAATATGTTTGCAAGCTCTCAGAGCACAGAGGCTCCTTCTTCAGGCAAGATTACAGATAGATTAATAAGAAAAAAGCACAATATTCAAAGAACAGTACAGCAGGACATTTGTTAGGGGGTGGGAAGTGTGAGGAGCCAAGATAATCAAATTAGGCAATTTCTTACAAATGGAGAGGCAATAGGAACAATGTTCTTAGTTATCTGGAGTATGTCAGGTGGAGGTGTGAATTGTATCCATGTAGGGACTCATAAATCCAGGTGTTAAATTGAGTCCTAGTGTCAACGAATTAAACATATTCATTAGTTTGTATTCCCAAATTTTTCTTTCCCTGTGGTCCTTAAAATTACCTTTTAGTATTAAGACTTTTAAATCTGTCATACTGTGTCCAGGTCCAGAGAAATGTTTTCCCACAGGTGTGTCCACTTCATTCCTGATTGTGTGTCTGTGTAGGTTCATCCTAGTTTGTAGTCTTTGCATAGTTTCCCCTATATAAATACTTCCAGGGCACCTCGTACATTGTATCATGTACACCACGTTGGAGGATGTACAAGAAAAGGAGCCCATGACCTTGTAGTCCTGATTTGTGTTTGGTACACGGACTATATCTGTTGATACTATGTGGGTAGTGGTACACGTCTTGCATTTTTTATTGTTACAGGGGAATGTGCCAGTCACTGTTGGTGATGAGAGGACACTTCTAACAAGCAGATTCCTTAAGTTAGGGGGTTGTTTGTAGGAGAGAAGTGGTAGTTCTGGGAATATGTCTTTCAATTTGTGATCTCTATGGAATATGGGTTGGAGATCAGCACCAATTTTCCTTAGGATGCTCATGTGGGGGTTGTATGTGACCACAAGAGGTACCCTGTTGTTATCCTCTCTCAGTTTGTAATCTAGAAGGCTGTTTCTTGGGATCCTTGTAGCCCTGTGGATCTGCTCATCTATTACCAGTGGATGGTATCCTTGTTGTAGAAATGTGTTCCTCAGTGATCGCAGCTGTAGTTCCCTGTCTTTGCTGTCTGAACAGATCCGAATATACCTCAGAGCTTGACTGTAGATGATGGATTTTTTTGTGTGTCTTGGATTAAAGCTGTTCCATCTAAGATAAGCCGGATGTCCGGTGGGCTTGTGGTAAATGGATGTCTGTATGGCATTGTCCTTGATGTATATGGTGATGTCCAGAAAATGTATTTGGGTCTTTGAGGGAGAGCTTGATGGTTGGGTGGAACTTGTTGAAGTTATTGTGGAAGGTGAGTAGATCATCTCAAAGCTAAAGCTGTAAGAAAATGCCTAATTTGATTATCTTGGCTTATGTATGGACTCCTCACACTTCCCACCCCCTAACAAATGTCCTGCTGTACTGTTCTTTAAATATTGTGCTTTTTTTCTTATTAATCTATCTGTAATCTTGCCTGAAGAAGGAGCCTCTGTGCTCTGAAATCTTGCAAACATATTATTTTCTGGTTAACCAATAAAGGTATCACTCCCAAAATACTTCTGTCATCATTGAGCAGAAAAGTATTCACATTGAAGTGAATAAATAAACATTTCTCAAGATTGTGTCACCATGAGCATTGTCTGTCACATCTGTAAATGTTTTACAATAAATGCAGCTATGTAATTGTCTGAATGCATTCGGTTTACAGTATTTTAATCTGGATTTCAAATCGCCATTTGTATATTCGCCATTTGTACATTTGAGGCAGCCAAAGTTATGGCTCTCAAGGAGAGAAACTAATATAGTGGACAAAGAAATGTTTCTAATGAACTACTAAGCCAAACTAACAGCATTGCTTTATCAAATTTATATGAAGTGTATTATGTCCAATTTGAGCAACCAGGCAACACAAAAAGGAGCTTATCAAGTGAGCTCTTTAAGGTGCACAAATGTTATGAAGTCTTTGCCAACAAGGATGTGGTTTCACCAATGGTGGGTACCTTTTAAAAAAATATACTATTGCCATCACAGCCCCCCTTGCCCAAAATTCTGTGGCCTATAACAGTACAGAACATGTTCACCCAGGTCATGTAGTCGGAGATAAGGAAGAGACATTGCAGGAAATAGAGTTAAGAAGTAGCCCAATGTAGGGGTGTGGGTCTCTGTGACTTGTAATGGAGTGCATGAGCTGACAAACAATTGGCCAATGGGGGGTCCTTTTTTAATAAATAAAATAGTGCCATCACAGCCCCTTGCCCCAAATTCACTGGCCTATAACAGTACAGAGCACGTTCACCCTGGTCATCTAGTGGCAGGTAAAGAAGAGACATTGCAGGAGACAGAGTTAAGAAGTAGGCCCAATGTAGGGGTGTGGGTCTCTGAGACTTGTAATGGAGTGCCTGGCCTGACAAGCATTTGCTCATGGGGGGTAATTTAAAAAAAAAATATTTCATGTGGATCATAGACACCCTTTCCAAAAAATTGACTGTAGCAGCATGGAACACGTGAACCCTGGTGATCTAGTGGTGGAGAATGAGGAGACCTTGCTGAAGGCCTCATTAAAACCTAGGCCCAATGTAAAGGATTGTGTCTCCTACACTTGTAATGCCCATACACTAAGTGTATAGGCTGACAAACATTTCCCCAAGGGGGATACATTTATTAAAAACATACTATGGGCATCATGGACACCCTTGCCAAAAATTTGACTGTCTATAGCAGCGCGTAGCACATGAACCATGGTGATCTAGTGGTGGAGAATGAGGAGACCTTGCTGAAGGCCTCATTAAAACCTAGGCCCAATGTAAAGGATTGTGTCTCCTACACTTGTAATGCCCATACACTAAGTGTATAGGCTGACAAACATTTCCCCAAGGGGGATACATTTATTAAAAACATACTATGGGCATCATGGACACCCTGGCCAAAAATTTGACTGTCTATAGCAGCGCGTAGCACATGAACCATGGTGATCTAGTGGTGGAAAATGATGAGAGGTGGAGGAAGGCCTCATAAAACCCTAGGCACAATTTAAAGGAGCGTTTCTCCTACATTTGTAATGCCCATACAATAAGCGTATAGGCTGACAAACATTTCCCCAAGGTGATACATTTACAAAAAGCATACTATGGGCATATTAGACACCCTTTCCAAAAAATTGACTGTCTGTAGCAGCACGGAACACACGGAACACGCGAACCCTTGTGATCTAGTGGTGGAGAATGAGGAGACATTGCTGAAGGCCTCATTAAAACCTGGGCCCAATGTAAAGGATTGCATCTCCTACACTTGTAATGCCCATGCACTAAATGTATAGGCTGACATACATTTCCCCAAGGGGGATACATTTATTAAAAAACATACTATAGGCATACTAGACACCCTTTCCAAAAAATTGACTGTCTGTAGCAGCATGGAACACGTGATCCTTGGTGATCTAGTGGTGGAGAATGAGGAGACATTGCTAAAGGCCTCATTAAAACCTAGGCCCAATGTAAAGGATTGTGTCTCCTACACTTGTAATGCCCATACACTAAGTGTATAGGCTGACTAACATTTCCCCAAGGGGGGTACATTTATTAAAAACATACTATGGGTATCCTAGACACCCTTGCAAAAAATTGACTGTCTGTAGCGGCACAGAAGCCAATAAGCCTGGTGATCTAGTGGTGGAGAATGAGGAGACATAAAGCTAAATCATAATGAAATAAAACAAAATGTGAATCCACCAATGAAAGTAAATAACAAAAGGCAGGGGCTAACACAGGTTCATAGATTTGAGGCCTGAATGTGTCCAACGAGATATATTTGTCCCTAGCAACTGCTCAGAGACAGGGCTAAAAATAAAAATATAATATAAAACTATTTGAATAATTTTCTATAGCAGAGGTATACACTACCTCATTAGAGGACTGTCCAGAGATTGGGAAAATGGAAAATATAGGAATAAATGGGAATAAGAGACTTACATCTCTTTTTTATGACATTTCCCCCTGTGTGAGTAACATTTGTTTTGGTTTCCATTTAGTTACGGGCATAATAGCTACACCTTTGCCAAAAAAAAAATTGTGACTTTGGCATCACGAAATCCGTTCACTCTGGTGCTCTACTGGTTGTGGCTGATGAGGATGATAATAAGGAGGAGGATAACAACAAACAGACCAAATCTGGAAGCATATACCCATGTGTGGTTGTGAAGAGGTGCATGAGAATACACCTCCCCAAAACAGAGAATGTATTTGAGGTTATGCTTCGCTGTTTTCACTTGGTGGTGTACAGAAGTCTTTCCCAATCCAGCCCTTGTTCATTTTTATAAGAGTCAGCCTGTCAGCATTTTCATTTGACAGGCGGATGCGCTTTTCTGTTATAATTCCACCAGCGGCACTAAAAAAATGCTCTGACAGAACGCTAGCAGCAGGGCAGCCGGGACCTCCAAGGAGTAGAGAGCCAATTCATGCCACGTGTTTAGCTTGGGTACCCAATAATTAAAAGGCACAGAGGAATCCTGGAGGACGTTTGTACGATCTTCAAGGTACTCCCTCAGCATCTTCCCAAACATTGCACTTCTTGTGACAGCACCCCTTGCCTCTGTCCAGGGATGATGGGAGGGTTTGAGAAAACTGTCCAAGAACTTTGTCACTGTTCCCCTGCCTGAGCTGGATTGTACTTCTGTCTCTCTTGCTTGGACTCCTTGGTTGTACAACAAACTTTGACGTCTGCTGCCAGTGTTCCGCTGCAAGGGCCCTCTGGTACTGCAACATTTTAGTACACCTCTCTGCCTCTGGCAGAAGAGATTGAACGTTCTCCTTGTAGCGTGGGTCTAGAAGTGTCACCAACCAGTAATGAGTGTCATTCAAAATTTTTAGAATGCAAGGATCATGTGAAACTCAGCACAACATAAAATCAGCCATGCGTGCCAGACGGCTAACAGTCAAGACTTCCTCACCAACAGGACGACTGACCATGCTGTCCTCCTCCTAATCCTCCTCCTCCTCCTCCCTGTCCTCAGGCCATCCCCGCTGAACAGAAGCTAATACAGATGTGTTTGTAGTACCACCTATAGCGCAAGAAAGTAACTCCTGTTCTTTCTCCTCCTCCTCATTGACTACCAATCCACATTGAGAAGACATGAGGCTGGGCTGAGTGTAATTCCCCTGTATGGTTCCTTGCTCCATGTCCTCATGCTCTGCCTGCAATTCATTCTCTTTAATTGTGACAGAGAGGTTTTCAGGATGCTGAGAAGCGGGATGGTGACGCTAATTATGTCGTCATCGCTGCTCACCATCTTGGTGCAGTCCTCAAAGTTTTGGAGGATGGTGCATATGTCTGACATCCATGTCCACTCCTGAGGTCTTATGTGTGGAGTCTGAACTGAATATCGACGACCTTGTTGATGATGGTAGTCAACAACTGCCCTCTTCTGCTCACAAATCCTTTCCAACATATGCAGCGTAGAGTTCCAGCGCGTGGGGACATCACACACCAGCCGGTGAGCTGGAAGCTGCAAACGCTGCTGAAGCACGGCATGGGCAGCTGAAGCTGTAGCTGACTTTCTAAAATGGGCAGACAGACGGCATACTTTCACTAGCAGATCTGGCAGCTCTGGGTAGCTTTTCAGAAAACGTTGAACCACGAGGTTAAGCACATGGGCCAAGCAAAGTACGTGTGTGAGCTCACCTTGCCTCAGAGGCACCACCAGGTTCCGGCCATTGTCACACATGACCATGCCTGGCTGTAGGTTCAGCAGTGTCCTTTAAATATCTGACTGCTCTTTCAGCAATGTCCACTACTCTTCTGCATTGTGCGGTGTAACGGGGTCTACCAAGCTGGGGTACCTCTTTCAGTATCACCCCATGTTTCAGGAGGTCCACTCTGCTTTGGCTGGAGTCTGAATGAAGGATGTTGGCTGGAAATGGTTGGTTACATGGGCACATATAAAAGAATACTGCTTCTCCATGTATTTCCAGTCTGACAACACTTTACTCACAGGACACAGAATAAATCACACAGATACAGAGGGCAGGCCAATAGAAAAGCGGCAGGCCAGACATACATTTCAATAGCCGCAGGTGGCCAGAGCATGCCGATATTTACTGTGGGAATTACAAAGGTGGGGGGCAGACAAAGGGGGAATATCGTGTCCCCTCTGCCCAGGGGCGCAGCCTGTGGGCTGATGCATTAGGGACATGCATCTCACTTGGAACCTATTATACATACTGTACATATAACTGCACAACATATTCTGGGTGCTGAGTGGTTCCATAACACGGAACACGTGGTTTGCCACCTATGCAGATTAGCTTCAGCACAGCTTGTTGCTGCTTGGCTGAGGCAGTGCTGCAGTGCTTCCAGCTTCTGACTGATGAGTTGATTTCAGAGATGGAGGATGAAGAGGAGGAGGAGGTGCTGGAGCTGTAGACTGTGGGGGCAACCCTGATTGACGTAGGGCCAGCAATCCTCGGCGTGGGGAGGATGTGTTCCATCCCAAGGTCGGACTGGGTCCCGGCTTCCACTATGTTAACCCAGTGTGCCATCAGAGAGATGTACCGTCCCTGCCCACAAGCACTCGTCCACATGTCCGTGGTTAGGTGGACTTTCCCTGTAACATCACCATTGAAGGTACGGGTAATGTTGTAGGACACATGCTGATGTAATGCCAGTACGGCACACCGGGAGAAATAGTGGTGACTGGGGACCGAGTACCTTGGGACAGCTGCCGCCATCAGGTTGCGGAAAGCTTCTGTCTCAACAAGCCTAAAAGGCAACATTTCTAGCGCAAGCAAAAAATAAATGTTAGAATTTAGAACTGTGGCCTGTGGGGCATTGGCTGGGTATTTGTGCTTGCGTTCCAAAGACTGGGGTATAGACAACTGAAGGCTGTGCTGGGACAAGGACGTGGACGGGCTTGATGATGGTGCTGCTTGACTGTGGGCAACAACAGGTGCAGGGCTAGAGGCATCTTCACATGCACGGTGGACTGGGGATTGGCTTCGCTTTCTATGCAAAACAGTGGAAGAAGCAGTGGTGTCTAGGGTTGAGCGAAACGGGTCGGCCACTTTCAGAAGTCGCCGACTTTTGGCAAAGTCGGGTTTCATGAAACCCGACCCGACCCCTGTGTGGGGTCGGCCATGAAGTCGGCAATCTTCTGAATGTGGTATTGGAATTCTGATCCCGATATCCGATATGTTTGCAATATCGGAAATCGGTATCGGAATCCATATTTAATGTAAAATAAAGAATTAAAATAAAAAATATCGCTATACTTACTTCTTTCCGGCAGCCTTCCTTCCTAAGAATCAGCGCTTGCAGGACCTTGCGGTGACATCGCGGTGACGTCGCGGCTTGTGATTGGTCGCGCGGCCGCCCATGTGACCGCTTGCACGACCAATCACAAGCCGCGACGTCACCGCGACGTCACGCAAGTTCCTGCAAGCGCTGATTCTTAGGAAGGAAGGCTGCCGGAAAGAAGCAGGGCGCGTCCGAGGGTGAGTATATACCTAATAGGAATATACTCACCCTCGGAGTGAGACACATATATGTATATATATTATTACTTCATACAGCGCTAGATAGCTTTAAACCCAGTAATTCAATTACCGGCTTTTGCTATCTCCTTCCTAAACCCGACATGATATGAGACATGGTTTACATACAGTAAACCATCTCATATCCCCATTTTTTTTGCATATTCCACACTACTAATGTTAGTAGTGTGTATATGCAAAATTTGTCCGTTCTAGCTATTAAATTAAAAGGTTAAATGGAGGAAAAAATTGGCGTGGGCTCCCGCGCAATTTTCTCCGCCAGAGTAGTAAAGCCAGTGACTGAGGGCAGATATTAATAGCCTGGAGAGGGTCCATGGTTATTGGCCCCCCCCTGGCTAAAAACACCTGCCCCCAGCCACCCCAGAAAAGGCACATCTGGAAGATGCGCCTATTCTGGCACTTGGCCACTCTCTTCCCATTCCCGTGTAGTGGTGGGATATGGGGTAATGAAGGGTTAATGCCCCCTTGCTATTGTAAGGTGACATTAAGCCAGATTAATAATGGAGAGGCGTCAATTATGACACCTATCCATTATTAATCCAATACTAGTAAAGGGTTAAAAAATACACAAACACATTATTAAAAAGTATTTTAATGAAAAAATCACAAAGGTTGTTGTAATATTTTATTCTACGCTCAATCCACTAACTGAAGACCCTCGATCAGTAACAAAAAAAAATAATAAACCAACAATATACATAACTTCCGCAGATCTGTAACGTCCAACGATGTAAATCCATCTGAAGGGGTTAAAATATTTTGCAGCAAGGAGTTCTGCTAATGCAGCGCTGCTCCTTGCTGCAAAACTCCGGAGAATGAAGGTAAAGTAGGTCAATGACCTATATTTACCTTCATTTGCGGTGAGGCGCCCTCTGCTGGTTGTTCCTAGATCGTGGGAACTTTCCTAGAAAGCTCCCAGGCTCGAGTTCATATGAGGACAACCAGCAGAGGGCGCCTCTTATGAACTCGAGCCTGGGAGCTTTCTAGGAAAGTTCCCACGATCTAGGGACAACCAGCAGAGGGCGCCTCAATGCAAATGAAGGTAAATATAGGTCATTGACCTACTTTACCTTCATTCTCCGGGGTTTTGCAGCCACGAACAACGTTGCATTAGCAAAGCTCGTGGCTGCAAAATATTTTAACCCCTTCAGATGGATTTACATCGTTGGACATTACAGATCTTCGGAAGGTAAGGATATTGTTGGTTTATTTTATTTTTTGTTATAGAACGAGGGTCTTCAGTGACTGGATTGGGCGTTGAATAAAATATTACAACAACCTTTGTGTTTATTTCATTAACCATGGACCCTCTCCAGGCTATTAATATCTGCTCTCAGTCACTGGCTTTACTACTCTGGCGGAGAAAATTGCGCGGGAGCCCACGCCAATTTTTTCCGCCATTTAACCCTTTAATTTAGTAGATAGAACGGCCAAATTTTGCATATACACACTACTAACATTAGTAGTGTGGAATATGAAAAAAAAATGTGGATATGAGATGGTTTACTGTATGTAAACCATGTCTCAAATCATGTCGGGTTCAGGAAGGAGATAGCAAAAGCCGGCAATTGAATTACCGGCTTTAAAGCTATCTAGCGCTGTATGAAGTAATAATATATATACATATATGTGTCTAATGACACATATATATATATATATAGACAGTATATATATATAATTTTTTTTTTTGTACACATGGATACCTTGTATAGCCGTATGTTGGTTTGGCAAGCCTGCGAGAAAAACACGCAGTACGGATGCCATACGGATTACATACAGAGGATGCCATGCGCAAAATACGCTGACACACCCTGCCTACGGAGGAGCTACGGACCTCTTTTTTGGGGACTTTTCAGCGTATTACGGCCGTAATATACGGACCGTATTGTCTTACGCCAAGTGTGATGCCGGCCTTAGAAGTATGCAAAAGAACATCTAAAGAAGCCTGATTCATTCTGAAAACAAGTCCTGTGGACCATTGAGGTTAAAATAGAAATCTTTGGCTAAAATGATCAATAGTATGTGTGGAGAAAAAAGGGCACAGAATTTGAGCAAAAAGAAAATCTCACCAACCATTAAACAAGGGGGTGGATCAATCATGCTTTGGGGTTCTGTTGCAGCCAATGGCAAGAGGGAACATTTCAGAGGTAGAGGGAAGAATGGATTCAATTAAATTTGAACAAATTCTTGATGCAAACAGAACACCATATGTAAAAAAAGCTGATGCTGAAAAGGGGATGGCTTCTACAAATGGATAATGATCATAAACCTAAAATCCACAATAGACTACCTCAAAAGACACAAGCTAAAGATTTTACAATGGCCCTCACAGTCCCCTGCGCTGAACATCATTGAAAATCTGTTTCTAGACCTCAAAATAGCAATGCATGTAAGACAACCCACGAATCTCACAGAACTGGAAACATTTTTCAAGGAAGAATGGATGAAAATCCCACAAACACAAATTGAAAGACTTTTGGCTGGACACAAAAAGTATTTACAAGCTGTGATACTTTCAGCAGGGTGTGCTATTAGCTACTAATCATGCAGGGTGCCCCAACTTTTGCACTGGCCCATTTTCCCATTTGTAACTTTTAAAATGTAAAAGACGAAAATTCAAAATATATATAGTTTTTATTTGCCTAAAATACAAAGGAAATATATAATCTTTTAATTAAGGCCTTTTTGAAATCATTTCATCTTCAACTTGCTTAACTATTGACTAGTGTTGAGCATTCCGATACCGCAAGTATCGGGTATCGGCCGATACTTGCGTTATCGGAATTCCGATACCGAGTTCCGATACTTTTGTGGTATCAAGAATCGGTATCGGATCCATATTAATGTGTAAAATAAAGAATTAAAATAAAAAATATTGATATATTTACCTCTCCGGAGGCCCCTGGACATCACTGCTGGTAACCGGCAGCCTTCTTTGCTTAAAATGAGCGTGTTTAGAGCCTTCCATGACGTCACGGCTTCTGATTGGTCGTGTGCCGCTCATGTGACCGCCACGCGACCAATCACAAGCCGCGACGTCATTCTCAGGCCCTAAACTCCTCATTCTAGGAATTTAGGACCTGAGAATGACGTCGCGGCTTGTGATTGGTCGCGTGGCGGTCACATGAGCGGCACGTGACCAATCAGAAGCCGTGACGTCATGGAAGGCCCTAAACGCGCTCATTTTAAGCAAAGAAGGCTGCCGGTTACCAGCGGTGATGTCCAGGGGCCTCCGGAGAGGTAAGTATATCAATATTTTTTATTTTAATTCTTTATTTTACACATTAATATGGATCCCAGGGCCTGAAGGAGAGTTTCCTCTCCTTTAGACCCTGGTAACCATCAGGATACCTTCCGATACTTGGTGTCCCATTGACTTGTATTGGCATCGGGTATCGGTATCGGCGATATCCGATACTTTTCGGGTATCGGCCGATACTATCCGATACCGATACTTTCAAGTATCGGACGGTATCGCTCAACACTACTATTGACAATAACTGTAATTTTAATAAGAGGTGACCAAACTTTTACATCCTAAGGGAATGTGCACACGCTGCCGATTTTGCTGCGGATTTGCAGCGGATTTGCAGCAATTTTCTACGAGTTTACAGTACCATGTAAAACTATGGAATACAAAATCCGAAGTGCACATGCTGCGGAAAAAAAGCACGGAAACGCTGGGTTGTTTATTCCGCAGCATGTCAATTCTTTGTGTGGATTCTGCAGCGGTTTACACCTGCTCCATAATACGAATCCGCAGGTGTAAAACCGCAGGTGGAATCCGCACAAAACCGCGGTAAATCTACGGTAATTCCGCAGTAAATTCGCAGTGCAGATTTCCTGCGGATTTACCTAAATCAGTGCGTAAAATTCCGCACATCTTTCCATAACTTGTGCACATATTCTAAATGTCATTTTTAACAATTGATGATGTGGGTGTTAGGTGTCGAGTTCCCACCGCTGCAAAGGGGGAATCTCGAACCATGTCCGCTGCGGTCTCCCATTTTTCTCCAGCCGCAGTGGAACCGGCTCAGCGGAGACATCGGTCCCAGCGCTTTGCTCGGACAGATACTGCACATTTGGTTATTGCTGCCCTTCCAGGTTCATCCATTATAACCAGTATTGTTCGGTGGTGAGCAGACGCCCCTTGGACTAAGTCCTGCTTTACTCCTTCTGAGCATGCCCAAGGGAAGACCTCTCATTGGCGGTCGGGGGTCACACACTCAGGTCCTGTAGCAGCTCCTATTGGTCCACTAGGAAAGTCCTGGAGAGCTACAGCTATAAAAGGTTCGTATGGCCGCACGACCATGCACTAGTATCATTTGTGTTTGGCTGTTGCCAGTGGATACTCTACCACTCAGTTTATATGTGGTGTGAGTCTGTTTAGCTTTGGGGCTGTACACTCAGGCAGCTAGCGTCAGTGGGGGCAATTAGTCTTGGCTTAGCATCTGGTTCCTTTATGTGTGCGGCTAGCACAGAAGAGCCCTCTGTGCACAGCGCGACTCTGTGAGGCAGCAGGTATCTCTGCTCGGTGGACCCCGGGCTGCGAACGCACCTCGTATCAATCTCTCTATTACTTTGTGTGTTCCGAAAGCCTTAACAGTGGGTTCCAGGCACATGTCACGAAATCACTTAAGGCCTAGTTACAAATAGAGGATAGGGCGTGGTGTTGCAGTGCCAGGACAGGTAAAGAACGAGGTGAGTATATTATATATTTTTTTTTTTTTACACCCTCCATTTCTTAAAGGGAATCTGTCACCATTTTTGTATCATACCAGCTAAAAATACAATCTTGCTTTCCCTAAACACATATTCTACTCCCTGCCTCCCCCTGTATAGCCCTGAAAAAACCTTTTTTATTTCTCCAGTACTGTATTCTAATCAGGTCCATCCTGTTCGATGGGCGTGGCTTTGGGGAACTCCACCCATCCCCCGGCTGCTGCTCGGTGTCCTGGATGTGGAAGTGCCTCCTGCATCATCCTCATTGCTGTGAGAAATTTTGCACCAGCACAAGTTGTGTCTGGCGCTTGTGCAGTATTCTGTGCCTAACTGTGGGCAAAGCCGAGAAGCAGAAATGTGCATGTGTTGGCAAACATTTTTCCGGCTTTTGTTCTGGAACTACTTCCATGTACCAGAAATACTTTTGCCATTGCATGCGCACTTCTGCTTTTCGACTTTGCCCGCAATTGGGCAAAGCACACTGGGCAAGCGCGAGACATGATTTGTCTGTGCAGGTGTGAAATTTCTTATGACGATGAGGATGATGCAGGAGGTGTCATCCACATCAAGGACGGTGAGCAGCAGCTGGGGGGTGGGGGGGGGTGGCCCGAAGTCACGTCCATCGGACTGGATGGACCCGATTAGAATACAGCATGGGAGAAATAAAAAAGGTTTTTCAGGGCTATACAGGAGGAGTCAGGAGGTTACATAAGTATTTACGAAATACATAGCAGAGGCTGACCAAGATTATATTTTTAGAGCTGGTATGACAAAAAAATGGTGACAGGTTCACTTTAAGCTATATGTTCTGGAGTTACCGTATTTCCTCTTGTATAAGCCGACCCGAGAATAAGCCGACCCCCCTAATTTTGCCACAAAAAACTGGGAAAACTTATTGACTCGCGTATAAGCCTAGGGTGGAAAATGCAGCAGCTACCGGTGAATTTCAAAAATAAAAATAGATGCTCCATACCGTTCATTTTTGCCCCATAGCTGTGCCATACAGTGCTCTGCACCGTTCATTATTGCCCCATAGCTGTGCCATATAGTGCTCTGCACTGTTCATTATTGCCCCATAGCTGTGCCATATAGTGCTCTGCACCGTTCTTTCTTGCCCCATAGCTGTGCCATATAGTGCTCTGCACCGTTCATTATTGTCCCATAGCTGTGCCATATAGTGCTCTGCACCGTTCATTATTGCCCCATAGCTGTGCCATATAGTGCTCTGCACCGTTCATTATTGCCCCATAGCTGTGCCATCTAGTGCTCTGCACCGTTCATTATTGCCCCATAGCTGTGCCATATAGTGCTCTGCACCGTTCATTATTGCCCCATAGCTGTGCCATATAGTGCTCTGCACCATTCATTCTTGCCCCATAGCTGCCATATAGTGCTCTGCACCGTTCATTATTGCCCCATAGCTGTGCCATATAGTGCTCTGCACCGTTCATTATTGCCCCATAGCTGTGCCATATAGTGCTCTGCACCGTTCTTTCTTGCCCCATAGCTGTGCCATATAGTGCTCTGCACCGTTCTTTCTTGCCCCATAGCTGTGCCATATAGAGCTCTACACCATTCATTCTTGCCCCATAGCTGCCATATAGTGCTCTGCACTGTTCTTTCTTGCCCCATAGCTGTGCCATATAGTGCTCTGCACCGTTCTTTCTTGCCCCATAGCTGTGGTATATAGTGCTCTGTACCGTTCATTTTTGCCCCATAGATGCTCCATATAAATCTGTGCCATTACTGCTGCTGCAATAATAGAAAAAAAAGCCATACTCACCTCTCTTGATTGCAGCTCCTGGCGCCTCGTTCCGGCGTCCGGTCCGGGCGTCTCTCCGAACTGACTGATCAGCCAGAGGGCGCCGCGCACACTATATGCGTCATCGCGCCCTCTGACCTGAACAGTCAGAGCGCAGAGACACCGGGAAGACAGAGCGTCGCCGGGAAGATTGAGCGGCGCCCGGCAGCTGGAATGGGGACAGGTGAATATAAAATACTCACCTAGTCCCGGCGCTCCTGACGCTGCCCCTGCCTGTCACACTGTCCCCGGGTGCCGCAGCTCTTCCTGTCAGCGGTCACTGGCACCTCTCAGAGGAATGAATATGTGACTCCACCCCTATGGGAGTGGAGTCCATATTCATGAGTTTAATGAGCGGTCCCACGTGACCGCTGACAGGAAGAGCTGCAGCACCCGGAGACCGTGGGACAGGCAGGGGGAGCGTCAGGAGCGCCGGGACTAGGTGAGTATGCCTCAGCACCCTCTCCCCCTCACCCGCCGACCCTGCCACCCACCGTGACTCGAGTATAAGCCGAGAGGGGTACTTTCAGCCCAAAAATTTGGGCTGAAAATCTCGGCTTATACTCGAGTATATACGGTACCTTGGAGAATAATAAACGTCTTTTATTTAAATTTTCAAAATGCAAATCTGGCAACATTTGAAGGGTATGTGTCAGTAAGATCAACCCTCCTAAGCTGTCTATATGGGCTTGCAGGTCACAAGAAGCCATATAAGTTCTTTACCTCATTACAGCTTGTATCAAATGTATTTATGATGAGAAGTTCACTTTTACTATTCTGTGTTAGTTACTTGTCTCACACTGGTAACTCCCCCTTTAGTTTACAATAATCTCTGGAGGCAGAATCTCATGCAAATCAATTTCTCATCCATATATCTTAACAACTCATTTACATGTAAGAAAAATGTGGATTTCTTGGGATTAAGACACCAGATCTCAGATATCAATCAAGGTATCATTTATTCAGCTTCCTATGACCTACATGCCCATGTCGATATTTTAGTGGGATGATCCTACTGATTTAGTCAGAATTTCTTGCTTGTCATATTGTCTACAGTATCAACAGAATAGTCTAATTTTTTCCTGAATATTTGCTGCAATATATCAGTATATATAAAATATTTCTGTTTACATCATCAAATATTAGAGCACACTTTCAAGTAAGGAAAATATTGAGTGGAATTCATAACTTTTTCGCCAATCTTCTGGTGTCAAAAAGGCACACGTTATGTTGTTTTTTTCCACAAAATGTGCAAATTTTGGTGTTTCAAGCCAGATTCGCTACATTTAAAATGGCAGTTAGAAAGTGGTTGTGGACCGCTATGATGGGCTATGAATCACGACTTTTTAAAAAAGTTACCAAAAAGTCACAAATCTCCAGTATAAAAAGTGGAAAAACAGTTCTAGACGGAAGTGTCATATCGAAATATGTGGCAAATTTATCAAACATCATGTAACACTTTGAGAAATTTGTCGTCAACAACTTTGGAGTAAGTTGTGCAACTTTACATAGATAGATAGAGATGTATCCATATTCATACATACAACACATATACAAATATTCATAACATATGTAAAGTAATATGGCTCCAAGAATTTGGTTGTTGCACAGTTCTACTCTAAATGGTTGAGGTTGTGTCATGACTCAGGATGGGGCGGTTTTGGCTCCATCCTGATCAAGTCAGGGTTAAGTTTGTCCGCCTCTCTTTGGTTCTGGGGCGGCTATTTAATGCTGGTAGTCCCTGGGTCCAGTGTCGGTGATACTTCCATCTTCTCGGTTAGAGGTCGCTGACCCAGGTTAGTCATCGGTAATCGGTGTTCCTCTGCGTGTGTGAGCTTTGCTGTGTATGACCCGGATTGTCCCTTGACTATTGTCTCTGTATTTCTGCTCGGTACTTATTCGTTCCTTCTGGTATTCTGACCCCTTGGCTTGCCCCTGGTTACTCGTCTGTCTTGCCCCTGGTTATCTTGTTCCCGTCTGGCATATGACCCTCAGCTTTGCTCTCTGACTACATTATTGGTTTTGTCCTTTGTATTCTGTGTTCTCGGCCGCTCCCCGTCCTGGCACGTGGTAGCTCAGCTCCTGTGATCACGTGACCGGCTATGCTCAGGTCCTGTACACTCTGCGCTCCTCGGTCTCCGCACACTCTGTTTACTGATGCACATCCCCTGTTAGCACCCCCAGGCTTAACCGTGGTGACACTGTCCCCGTGTCACTACAGGTTGCTCCAAATTAAGGTTACCTGTCCCAAAATTTGCTTCAAAATCTAAAATATGGCTATATATTGAAAAAAATATAGCAAAAAAAATCCAGTTCTAATAAATTATTAGTTATTTTTAACTTTTGATAGCTAAGAATTTAACTATTTTATTGAGGAATGCGCTGAAGAACATTTGACTTTGAGTTAGGATAAAAATAAAAGTTTGGAGAGAATTTCTTTATTTAGCCTGTAGGTGGCAGTGTAGTTAACACTGAATTAAACCCATGTCCATTTATTTGACCAGAATTCAGAATTGTGATTGATGTTGAAGCTCATTAATGTGCGGTGTGACATGGTAATTATGAAATAATCTGTATAATAAGTTTGTAGAAGGTTTTGTGGAAAGAGACATTACATTCACATTAATGACTGACTATTATTTTTCATTATGCAGATCTGCGAAGTTCACTAATACAATGTCTCCACAGATCACATCTGGAATGTGGACACCATTGCATTTTCACATTTCAAGTGGAAACACATACTGCTTTTATTAGATCAATTTGGCAATGATGGTTTATACTTTTTGTTTGCGTGATGTGTACAGAGATTTGATGTGATCACTAAAGTTATGATTTGTATTCAAAGCTATTGCCTGTGAAACGCCCGCCAGATCCGTGGGGTACTCGGTGCCGGGTCCGTTACTTAAAGAGATGTGTCACGGCAGCGACGACCTGGTCCATGGCCCTGGGCACCCATGTTAATGGGAGAGTCTTTTTAAAAGGGTTTTTGAAATAAAGAAAGTTTGTGACGCCACCTGTGGTATTCAGTCAGAGATGACCAATGCTGCCTAAAGGGGTCCTCTGGGGTGATGTTTTCGGCCAAACTTTAAATTGGTTATCCCAAAAACAACATTTATCATCTATCTACATGTCTTTTGATATGGGACCTATAGGAACATTTACCAAACACAAGAGCAAAGTCCAATTTGAATGAAACATTACTGAGCATGTGCAATCATTCCTCCATTAACTGAATGTAGAAGTTATAGTGGTCAATAGTCGCACATGCTCACTAGCACCTTACTTACCTAGAGAACTTTGCCCCACCTCAATATGTTCACAGGAAGGATCACCAATAGGGTTGAGCGAAACGGGTCGGTAATATTCAGAAGTCGCCGACTTTTGGCAAGGTCGGGTTTCATGAAACCCGACCCGACCCCAGTGTGGGGTCGGCCATGAAGTCGGCGATCTTCTGAATCTGGAATCGGAATTCCGATACCGATTCCCGATATGTTTAAGATATCGGGAATTGGTATCGGAATTCAGATTTAAGTGTAAAATAAAGAATAAAAATAAAAAATATCGCAATACTTACCCTCTGACGCGCCCTGGTACTAACCGGGAACCTTTCTTTCTTCGAATCAGCCCTTTCAGGACCTTCGGTGACGTCGCGGTGACGTCGCGGCTTGTGATTGGTCGCGCGACCGCCCATGTGACCGCGGCGCGACCAATCACAAGCCGCGACGTCACCGCGACGTCACCGAAGGTCCTGGAAGGGCTGATTCTTAGGAAGGAAGGCTGCCGGAAAGAAGCAGGGCGAGTCCGAGGGTGAGTATATTCCTATTAGGTATATACTCACCCTCGGACGCGCCCTGCTTCTTTCCGGCAGCCTTCCTTCCTAAGAATCAGCGCTTCCAGGACCTTCGGTGACGTCGCGGTGACGTCACGGCTTCTGATTGGTCGCGCGGCGGTCACATGGGCGGTCGCGCGACCAATCACAAGCCGCGACGTCACCGCGACGTCACCGAAGGTCCTGAAAGGTCTGATTCGAAGAAAGGAAGGTTCCCGGTTAGTACCAGGGCGCGTCAGAGGGTAAGTATTGCGATATTTTTTATTTTAATTCTATATTTTACACTTAAATATGGATCGCAGGGCCTGAAGGAGAGTTTCCGCTCCTTCAGACCCTGGGAACCATTGGAAACCCAATGCTCTGCATTGGGTTTCGGGTTTCGGCCGACCCCGACCCCGACTTTTTTATAGGATCGGCCGATTTCACTCGACCCGACTTTTGAAAAAGTCGGGTTTCGTGAAACCCGACCCGATCCTATAAAAGTAAAGGTCGCTCAACCCTAATCACCAATAATATGCTTATCATCTACCCTGTAGATAGGTGAAAAATTTTGTTTATGGACAACTGCTTTATCTGTTAATCTAGCTATTGATTACTAATAAATGACCATTTTATGCTCTTTATTAATTAAATTTAAAATGAAAAAAAATTTACAGGGTTTTTCCATGATAGTAAACGGTTACTTATTTATTTGCGAGGGTCATTTATTAAATGTCATTATCCCACTAATTTTATGAAGCAAAATGCTGCGGGGCTACATAGGTGCCTTGCATATATGTTTTTTCTGCAATCAGTGAGTAGGATTTATTAGACCAAAGGATTTTCTATTTGAGATGAGCAAATTTTTTTGCCAAATTCATATTTTCTAATTTTCATTCTTTGCTTCCATTATGATACAGGGATGAAATTCCAGGACAGTTTTCTTTTTGATGGATTTATGCAGATAACAGGTGGATATAGTCTTCCGCTGTCTTCTATAGACCATCAAGGAAGATCAATTATGTCAGAGGAATGAAAGCCAAGCACCGAAACGCGCGTCGGGGAGTGCGTTGCACTTGAACCAACGACCACACAGGTACAGTGCCTTGCGAAAGTATTTGGCCCCCTGGAACTTTTCAACCTTTTCCCACATATCTTGCTTCAAACATAAAGATACCAAATACTTTCGCAAGGCACTGTAATTACCTAGCCTGTCTATTCACGTCCTTACCTTACAGGCTTTATATTGGTAATTTTTTCCATTGTCCTGTTCTACATCTGTGCACACAATTGACTTCTTAACATGGGCTATGCCTGTCCCTATTTCTGGGTCAACTTGAAATTTATCCCCCTTCTAATGGGCATATACATCTTTTAGCCTTACACTAATGTGTGCTTGATTATTCTCTAATCCACAGTCTTCTAGACATATATCACTAATCATTATCCAGCTGATTTCTGATTGGCATTTATCTCTGTCTCACATACTGGACTCTGTAGGAAATAGCACTCCTCTCTCTCTCCCTTTTATCAGCAAAGTACTGCAGTGCACAGGCGCCGGGAAAGGTCAGAGTGGCCCGGCACCTGCGCACTGCAGTACTTTGCTCTGCCCTCAACAGGGCAGAAAAAGTACACCTGTATCGGAGTCGCAGTGTGAAGACAAGAAGAGGACGTCATCGTATGAAGATGGGAGGCCCCGGACCGCGACGCTCATCGGACCAGAACAGAACCGGGACCGACCCTGGGTGAGTATAATCTAACCTCTTTTTCTCATCTTTCAGGATACATCGGGGGGCTTATCTACAGCATAAAGGTACCTTCACACTCAGCGACGCTGCAGCGATACCGACAACGATGTCGATCGCTGCAGCGTCGCTGTTTGGTCTCTGGAGAGCTGTCACACAGACAGCTCTCCAGCGACCAACGATCCCGA
The DNA here is from genome assembly GCF_032444005.1 of Ranitomeya imitator. Lineage (NCBI taxonomy): Eukaryota > Metazoa > Chordata > Amphibia > Anura > Dendrobatidae > Ranitomeya > Ranitomeya imitator. Next base: position 732,678,121 of record NC_091284.1, on the reverse strand, counting down.
GGTCCCCGGTAACCAGGGCAAACATCGGGTTACTAAGCGCAGGGCCGCGCTTAGTAACCCGATGTTTACCCTGGTTACCAGCGTAAACGTTAAAAAAACAAACACTACATACTTACCTTCAGCTGTCTGTCCTCCGGCGCTCTGCTTTTCCTCTGCACTGTCAGCGCCGGTCAGCCGGAAAGCAGAGCGGTGACGTCACCACTGTGCTTTCCGGCTGGCCGGCGCTGACACAGGATGCAGGAGGAGTACAGAGAAGCACAGCGCCGGGGACAGACAGCTGAAGGTAAGTATGTAGTGTTTGTTTTTTTAACGTTTACGCTGGTAACCAGGGTAAACATCGGGTTACTAAGCGCGGCCCTGCGCTTAGTAACCCGATGTTTACCCTGGTTACCAGTGAAGACATCGCTGGATCGGCGTCACACACGCCGATCCAGCGATGTCAGCAGGAGAGCCAGCGACCAAATAAAGTTCTGGACTTTCCTCAGCGACCAACGATCTCCCAGCAGGGGCCTGATCGTTGGTCGCTGTCACACATAACGATTTCTTTAACGATATCATTGCTACATCACAAAAAGCAACGATATCGTTAACGATATCATTATGTGTGACGGTACCTTTACAGAATGCTGTAGATAAGCCCCTGATGCCGGTGGGCTTAGCTCACCTTTGATTTTGGGGGTGACAGGTTCCCTTTTTATAAAGGTATTTTATCCTTCCACCAACTGTTCCACATTTTTCCTTAGATCATATGTTCCGTGTCCTCCTTTTGGTTCTATGTATAGGTAGATGCAGTCTTCACGTAGTTTGTCCTGATGAAGAAGTTTACTTTGAAATGCGTTGACAAATAAAAGCCACATTTAATCTTTCACTCTGTTCTGGACCATTGGTAGTACGGATTTATACTCACTAACTTCCAAAGTTGTTGTGCAGCCCCAGCCTAAGTCGGGCCACTCAGTGTATCCTGACCATCAGAAACCTCAGCACAGAAAAGGATGGTATAATCCACCATCGTAAGTGACTTGACCGGCATGTTGAGCAGAAGTGGTGTTAGTCATGGCATGAAGTCTGCCTCTACCTATACATGCAAAACACTTAGAACCAATTATTTTGCAGGTCCAATTATATAGTCACTGCTTTCATGAATCAATCAGTAATTAATAGCTACAGTGAAGACAATAGCAGACACGAGATGCATTAGAATATAATGCTGCCGCTATGTTTGGTATATCACAGAGTAACACACGCGTAGTGGAAGCACAAACTGTCATATCAGACATGTACTGATGGATGGTGATAAAATCAACGTGAGTGACCAATGGTAGAAATATTGTCCATTGATCATGTGAACACGGTGATTATTCTCTAATGACAACTAGAGTAAACAATGTATACTAGTATAATGGTGCATACACTTCCCGAGAGCTGCTGTCTGCAGATAATTAAGTGTTGTGTAATTACGGTATACATTGCTGCTCATTTTACAATGGTACATGCTGTAGCTCATATTTTAGTGACCTTTGGTATAAATAGCATCAAACCCGTAATGGGCAGGATATTTACCGAGCTCCTCTATGGTGTCTAATGATTTAGACCATACCCATTCCCTAGCAGTGAGTGATATAAGGTATATACCAGGGGTGCCCAGCCTTTTTGGTACAAGGGCCACATTCTCATAAGGAGCAGCACTAAAAATTATGGAGGCATTACTTTCTGTAACATCTATGTCATAGCGAAAATATATACAATAAATGACTGATAGGTACAAATTCTACTTGCGGGATTCTTACTTCCGCCAATTTGCAATCTAAGGCTGTGTGCCCACGAAGAGTTTTCGGTGAGTTATTGACACTGCGTATTTTTGCTGCATAAAAAACACCTAGTTTTACAGTTAAAGTAAAGTGGATGGGATAATATAAATCTGATGTCCACTGAAAATTGGCAGGTAAAAGATGCACATGTGGAAAAGCATTAAAAGGTATAATCCGCAATTGACTGTGTCATAAAGTTTTGTAAAAGCCAAATACCAGGAATTATCAATAACAAGCAGTTTTATTTAAAAGGAATCTGTCAGCAGGTTTTTGCTATGTAATCCGAGGACAGCATAATGTAAGGGTTAAAACAAGGAATTCAATGATGTGTCACATGTCAGGCTATGTGCTGTTGCTTACTTACATTAAAGGTTTTATAACCCGGTGATCATAGAATCATAGAATGGTAAAAAATGGTTTGCAGACAATACCAAAGTGGCATCAATTTCACCACAGTAAAAAAAGTATAACAGGGACCAACAGGTCTTCCACTACACCCATCTCCAGCAGAAAGACAGCCAACCAACCAGGAGTGTTCACATTTTCAAAAATTACTGGCAGACAATACCAAAATGGCATCAATTTCACCACAGTAAAAATAGTATAGGTCTTCCACTACACCCAATGCAGCAGATGGACATCCAACCAGAAGTGCTTACATTTCCAAAAATTATTGGCAGACAATACCAAATTGGCATCAATTTCACCACAGGAGTGTTCACATTATAAAATATGAGGGCCTGACAATACCAAAGTGAAATAAATGTCAAGAGAATATAAATAGTAAAATTGGGACCGACACATCTTCCACTACAGCTATCCCAGCAGATGTAGACCAATCATGATGACTTTTCACAATTCCACAAATTTGTGTTAACATCAGCAGCAACAGCCAAAGCAGGCACAGAAGCCACACTAAAGTTATCACAGAGTGCAGTGGTAAGGAGATGGCGGGGACCCTCAATTGCCTTCTCTCTCCTTTACACTGAACACATGTGTCTCATGCGGCACCATGATGGTTCATTAATGTTTTATACTGTTATGTCATGCACTGTTGGAGCAGATGTCTCATTAAGGCAAAGGTTGAGAACACAGGTGGAGGCCCTAGAGGAGATAGAGGAGGAGGAGGCAGAAGCAATGGAGGAAGTCTTAAATGTAGAGGTTTGTCCTGCAAGCCTTGGGGATTCTAAGACTTGTGGAGCAGCGCCTGTCCCCATAGCCACCAGAGTCACCCAGTGCCCAGTCAGCGAGATTTACCACCCTTGGCCATGCTTACTCATCCAAGTGTCTGTGAAATGCACCCTGGGAGACAGAGATTTTGTCAAGGAATGGGTGATGTTGTCTGCGACATGCTGGTGTAGCGCAGGCACAGTTTTCTTAGAAAAGTAATGGCGACTGGGCAATTGGCACTGAGGGACTGTGACGGCCATCATCGTTCAGAAGCCGTCAGTATCTGCCAAGCGGAAAGGCAGCATTTCCATGGCCAATAGATTAGAGATGGTGGAGTTCAACCTCTTAGCTTTGTCATGCGTAGGAGGAAGCAATCTTTTACGTTACCAGAACTGCGGAACCGTGGGCTCCCTGCAGTGTTGAGAAAGGGCAGAGCACGGTGAACTGGACAAACTGCTGGACCATGAGAGAGGTGCAGGCGGAGATGTTACAGTGGATTGAGAAACTTGTGGTGTGCTCGTTCTCTGAAATCAGTCAAAAACAGCAGGCATATCCGCTTCCTTTACAGCTGAAGGCGGGCTCTCAGTCAGTATGACTGGAGCAGGTAAAGAACCCAAGGTTCTGCAGTCGAAGACCTGCATCTCAATAGTTGGCATGGCAACAGAGGAGGAAGAAGAAGCAGCAGATGCAATTTATGGGGCAGCTGATGGTTGTTGAGGTCTGCTGGTCCGCATTTTTGAGCAGTGGGATTCCCACAGTAAAGCATGTTGATTGAGCATTTGAAGGTTCATACATGTAGTAATCAAATTATTGCACTCTTTACCTCAACGCAGCAGATTTGGCGCATCCTTTGCATTGTTAAAAAAGGCCCAGGCTGGGCAACCCTTGCCACCCCTGCGAGCTGCAAACCCACGGATGCTGCTTAGTCAGAGGCACAGTTGTGACTGAGGATGCATTGCTCATTGTGACTGCATCATTACATGTCTGTGGTATACGGCGCAATGTAACCTTCTCGTCTTCCTCCTCAGATGACATACTCAGCTGTATGCCTCTATGTTCACGACAACTGGGATCTAACACCTTATCATCATTTACTGTGCTATCACATTCTTCGCCCTTGATGTCACTCTCCTCCTTTTCTTGCCCTTTTCTGCCCTTGACAGCACAGTACAGTCCATGTGAGCCTCAGATTTCTGAGTCTCATCAGGATCACTTCCCTCAAAGGCATTAACATCTGATGACGAGGGTCAGGATGCTGGTCAGGATACTGTTTGAACCGTACTTCGTCCTTTACTCCTCTTGACTCTGCAAAGCTTTTGAGTCTACGTCTGATGAACGTGGCATAAAATGTGTGAACAACCCTTCAGACTCACCCATCTGTGATTCCTTACAGTCAGTTGAACAGTTGGATGGTTGGGACGCGAGGGGAGGCAAGGGGAATTTGGGTGCCACCTCTGAGGACGGTACTGGGTGTGATGTTGAGATGTAGGAAGAGGAGGAGAGGCCACTTGAAGCTGTGCCTGCCATCCACTCGAGTACATGCTCTTTCTGGGCATCATTGACAAGGCATACAGCTGCCAAAGAAAGGTAGTGGTGTAGCCTGTCCAGTAACATAAGATACCAGTTGTCTTTGTATAGGACTTGATATTGCTTCACTAGTGCTTTCACAAATATTACCACCTACCCCACTTACACCTTGAACACCTAGCCTAACTCCCCTTCCATTACGGCCTCGCTTTTTCACAGTCATTTTGCTCAGATAGTGTGGTAGGAGCACAGTATTAGCAACAAAAAATTAAATTTTAAACTCTGTACACCTATGCAAACAGCTGAATTTCAGAGACAGTAAATTTGAAGTTGAAATATGGCGTGCTGTATCATGTTAGTAACAGAAAAAAGAATTGTTTATGTGGATGAGGCCTGTATGACAAAGAAGTTATGCTACAAACAATTTAAAAGTCAGGTCCCCTGCTGTATAACACTAGGAACAAAATAATTTTTTGTGGCCTCTGGATCAGGCCTCTATAATGCACTAGATACTGCAAACTATTTTAAAGTCAGGTCCCTTACTGCATAATGTTAAGAATAGAATAACTTTTTTGTGGCCTATGGATGAGGCCTCTATAACACACTAGATGCTACAAACTATTTTAAAATCAGGTCCCCTACTGTATGATACTAGGAACAGAAGATTTTTTGTGGCCACTGGATCAGGCCTCCACAGCGTAATTTCAATCCAACCAAATGACAAAGTGTGACATGACGGGTGGTCTAACTTTTTGCAACTGAAAAATTCTAATTATTTTTTTAATGTGCCTTAGGTTTGCAGAAAGGTTGATATTACTGCCACAAGATCACAACATAGGATACTGCAGGCTGTTTCACATTTAGCAACAGAAAAATGAAAACTTTTTTTACTGTGCCTTAGGTCTGCAGAGTTTAATATCACCACAGCACTAAATGACAAGGTGGGATACAGCAGGCTGTTTCACATTCAGTTAGTGAAAAAAAATATTAACTAGAATGCTATACTAGTGCATGGAGCACAATAGAAGCTATGCACTTGTAGAACATGTGCTTTAAACATGCCTCCATCACACCTATCCTCAAAAAGCCCTCTCTTGACCCATCCTCTGTATCTAGCTATCGCCCTATATCACTTCTCCCCTATGCCTCCAAACTACTTGAACAACACATTTACCTTGAACTGTCCTCCCATCTCTCTTCTTGCTCCCTCTTTGACCGCCTACAATCTGGCTTCCGGTCACACCATTCCACCGAAACTGCCCTAACTAAAGTCACCAAGCGACACTATTCTGTCCTCCTCCTCCTAGACCTGTCGGCTGCCTTTGACACAGTGGACCATTCCCTATTATTACAAACCCTCTCATCCCTTGGCATTGCAGACTTGGCCCTATCCTGGATCTCATCATACCTAACAGACCGGACATTCAGTGTCTCCCACTCACACACCACCTCCTCACCTCGCCCTCTATCTGTCGGAGTCCCGCAAGGTTCAGTCCTTGGGCCCTTGCTCTTCTCCATTTACACCTTTGGCCTGGGGCAGCTCATAGAATCTCATGGCTTTCAGTATCACCTCTATGCTGACGACACACAGATCTACATCTCTGGACCAGATATCACCTCCCTTCTAACCAGAATCCCTCAATGTCTGTCCACTATTTCATCCTTCTTCTCCGCTAGATTTCTGAAACTTAACATGGACAAAACAGAATTCATCATCTTTCCCCCATCTCACGCGACCCCCCCAACAAACCTATCCATTACAGTAAATGGCTGCCCACTCTCCCCAGTCCCACAAGCTCGCTGCCTCGGTGTAATCCTTGATGCTGATCTCTCCTTCAAACCACATATCCAAGCCCTTTCCACTTCCTGCCGACTTCAACTCAAAAATATTTCACGAATCCGTTCATTCCTCAACCATGAATCTGCAAAAACCCTAGTCCATGCCCTCATCATCTCTCGCCTTGACTACTGCAACCTCCTGCTCTGTGGCCTTCCCTCTAACACTCTCGCACCCCTCCAATCTATTCTAAACTCTGCTGCCCGACTAATCCACCTGTCCCCCCGCTATTCCCCGGCCTCTCCCCTCTGTCAATCCCTTCACTGGCTCCCCATTGCCCAGAGACTCCACTACAAAACCCTAACCATGACGTACAAAGCCATCCACAACCTGTCTCCTCCATACATCTGTGACCTCGTCTCCCGGTACTTACCTACCCGCAACCTCCGATCCTCACAAGATCTCCTACTCTACTCCCCTCTTATCTCCTCTTCCCACAATCGTAAACAAGATTTCTCTCGCGTATCACCCCTACTCTGGAACCCTCTACCACAGCACATCAGACTCTCGCCTACCATCGAAACCTTCAAAAAGAACCTGAAGACCCACCACTTCCGACATGCCTACAACCTGCAGTAACCACCGATCGACCAAACCGCTGCATGACCATCTCTATCCTCACCTACTGTATTCTCACCCATCCCTTGTAGATTGTGAGCCTTCGCGGGCAGGGTCCTCATTCCTCCTGTACCAGTTGTGACTTGTATTGTTTAAGATTATTGTACTTGTTTTTATGTATACCCCTCCTCACATGTAAAGCGCCATGGAGTAAATGGCGCTATAACAATAAATAATAATAATAATAATAATAATAATAATAATAATAATAATGTGCCCTGCTGGCTTTGTCTGTGGACCTCAGTAATGACAAAAAATGCTGGAAGGTAAATTTAACAGCCACACTGGACACTAGCTAGCTACACTATCTGACTGATATATAAACACCTAGCTAACTAGCTAAAATGTGGGGTACAGCAAGCTTTATCCCATTTAGCTAGAGAAAAAATATTAATTATAATTAGTGTTGAGCGATACCTTCCGATATTCGGAAATATCGGGATCGGCTTGTATCGGCCGATATCCAAAAAATATCGGAAATCGCCGATACTGATACCCGATACCAATGCAAGTCAATGGGACACAAATATCGGAATGAAAATAAACCCTTTCTTTCCTTGTACATCCTGTTCAGGAGGGGGGAAGAGTGTGGGTGGTGCATGGGCGGATACTGTGTGTCTGTGTGGGACCGTAGGGGTCAGTGCAGGCCTGCTGGGGGCCTGTGCGGGCTGCCAGGGGTCTTTGCGGGCCTGCCAGGGGTCTGTACAGGCCTTTTGGGGGTCTGTGCAGCCTGTCGGGGATCTGTGTGGCCTGCCGGGGGTCTGTGCGGCTTGCCGGGGGTCTGTACGGGCTTCACTGGGGTCTGTGCAGCCTGCCAGGGGTCTGTGCGGCCTGTTTGGGGTCTGTATGGGCCTCTCGGGGGTCTGTGCGGCCTGCCGGGGGTCTTAGTGTTTGTGCAGGCATCGTCCGATGGGACTACATGTCCCATTGGGCTATGCCTGCTACAATGGCAGTGATTGACACATTAGCCAATGATAGGACAGTAGTAGTAAAACTACATACATACAACATACTGCATACATACATAAATATACATACATACTACATACATAAACATACATACATACTACATACATACTACATACATACATACTACATACATACTACATACAATACATTCATACATTACATACAATACATACATATAGACATACAGTACATATAACATAGAGTACATACTCACCATCACTTGTCATTTTGATCCCCAAAGCCAGTGTCATCTGTAAAAAAAATTAAAATAACAAACAAAGTATATACTGATCCGCAGAAATCCACGAGTGTCCCACGATGATCTTCCATGGAGAATGACAGCATCAGCTGATGCGACCGCTATCTAGGGGCTCCAGGAATACAATGACGGGAGGAAGGTATCCTTCCGCCCTGTATTCCTCCGCCGCTGTAAAAAAATAGTCCCTAGTCTCACTTTTGGCATTGTTGTGTGAGAAATTTACCCACGCAGCAATTGCCATAAAGTGAGACTTTGAACTCTAGTAACCTCTCAGTGATGCACTGCAGGAGCCATTGTCTCCTGTCAGTGTGTCACTGAGGGTCCTACAGAGCAGTGACATCACCTGATGTGACTGTTCTTTAAGGAGATCGTCGTGGGGTACTCGTTATTATTTGGACTACGGCGGACAGGTAGTATACGGTTTATTATTTTACGTTTTTTGCAGGCGCTGAAGTATGGTAAGTATGGTTAAATGAAGACTATTAAAATACTTTTTTCCTAATGTGTGTTTTATTTACCATTTACTAGTATTGGATTAATAAAGGATAGGCGTCTTATTGACGCCTCTCCATTATTAACCTGCCTTAATGTCACCTTACAATAGCAAGGTGACATTAACCCTTTATTACCCCATATCCCAGGAGCGGGAAGAGAGGGGCTAAGTGCCGGAATTGGCGCATCTTACAAATGCGCCATTTCTAGGGCGGCTGCGGACTGGTATTTGTAGACGGGGGGCCAATATGCATGGCCCCTCTCTAGGCTATGAATATCAGCGCACAGCTGTCTGCATAGCCTTTCTGGCTATAAAATATAGGGGGACCCCACGTCATTTTTTTAAGGGGTCCCCCTATTTTAATAGCCAGTAAAAATAGCCAGTAATAGTACTTTTACTAGGCACTGCTCCTAATAGCCAGTTTCCTACACTACACTGATGAGGGGCAAATACCCCGAAACAGCTGTCTGTGGATGGATACCATGTTTTGGCATAGGTGGTTTTCCTTTTTGGAAGCCGCCCTTCCCGTGGTTGTTCCTTCCCGGTGAAAGACCTGGCTATTTATTGCTTGCGTTGAGAAACACGTGATGGTGTCTCTGCGGCTTTTCTACATGCATTTGCATATTTCCCATAAGGGATGGGGGCAGTGTTCTGGATCACTGCGTTGAGAAACAAGTGATGGTGTCTCCGCGGTGTTGGATGTTTTGATCTCCCCGAGGTCATTCATCCTTATGTTTATAGTCCTTTTACTAGGCACTGCTCCTAATAGCCAGTTTACTACTCCACGGCTTTTCTACATGTACCCGTGTATGACTCAATCTGATCTCTGGACTTTGTTTCTTGTTTTCCGTCTCTGACACCACTCTCCCCTCCTGGTTCCGACTTTGGCTTGTACCCCGACATTGTCTTACGTCTCACATTTTGGTTACCACGTTACCGGTAGGCTCTGATCTCTTGCGTGTCCCTGACTATTCTCGTGACTTCCCCTGTACGATCATGGCTTGTCTGACTTCTCTCATTACCTGTGACACCTGTGTCTGTGCTCTGTGTTACTACGCTCTGTGTTTAACCTCTCTTCCCTCACCAGCTCCCCCTGGTGGAGGTTTCACGACAGTATGTATGTAATATGTTGTATGTATGCAGTATGTTGTATGTATGTATGCAGTATGTATGTAGTATGTATGTTGTATGTAGTATGTATGTTGTATGTATGTTGTATGTAGTATGTATGTAGGTATGCAGTATGTATGTATGTTGTATGTATGTTGTATGTAGTATGTATGTAGTATGTATGTAGGTATGTAGTATGTATGTAGAATGTATGTAGTATTTATTTATTTTTTTACATTCAACACATTAGCCGCATGATGGTGGGACTACTACTGTCCCATCATTGGCTAATATGTCAATCACTGCCATTGTAGCAGGCATAGCCCGATGGGACTTGTGATGCCTGCACTAACACAAAGACCCCTGGCAGGCCGCACAGACCCCCTAGAGGCACGTACAGACCCCCGGCAGGCCGCACAGACCCCCGAGAGGCCCATAGAGACCCCCGGCAGGCCGCACAGACCCTTGAGAGGCCCGCACAGACCCCCGGCAGTCCCGTACAGACCTCCGGCAGGCCACACAGACTCCCGGCAGGCCCGTACAGACCCCCGGCAGCCTGCACAGACCCCCCCACGATCATGCACAGACCCCGCCTGCACACACAGACACGCAGTCTCAGCCCACGCACTGCCCACACTCCATTATAGTTCATCATTGCACTATAGGAACTTCCGATTCCGGTATCCGATATCTTAAAAGTATCGGAAATCCGATACAGCGAATATCGGCTGATACCCGAAATTTGCAGCATCGGAATGCTCAACACTAATTATAATGTTATAATAGTGCATGGAGCACAATAGAAGCAGTGCACAACACGTGCCCTGCTGGCTTTCTATGTGGACCTCAGTAATGTCCAAAAAAGAAAACAAAAGTGCTGTAAGGCAAATCTAACAGCCACACTGGACACTAGCTATCTACTCTATCTGACTGATATACAACCGCCTAAATAACTAGCTAAAATCTTGATGTTAACAGTGCCAGCATCAGGAGCAGCCTCTCTGCGCTTACAGTGCAAAAATGATGCCAAAACAAGATGTCCGCTACAGTGGCGTAGGAAGAGGTGAGGATTTTACTTTTTTTTTTTTTTTCTTTATGTCTGACTGTCTGGGGCTGGGGCAATGCTGGACACACTGGGGCAATACTGGAGACCATGGGGCAGATTGCTGGACACACTGGGGCAGTACTGGAGACCATGGGGGAGAATGCTGGACACACTGGGGCAATACAGGAGACCATGGGGCAGATTGCTGGACACACTGGGGCAATACAGGAGACTATGGGGCAGATTGCTGGACACACTGGGGCAATACAGGAGACCATGGGGCAGATTGCTGGACACACTGGGGCAATACAGGAGACCATGGGGCAGATTGCTGGACACACTGGGGCAATACAGGAGACTATGGGGCAGATTGCTGGTCACACTGGGGCAATACTGGAGACCATGGGGCAGAATGCTGGACACACTGGGGCAATACTGGAGACCATGGGGCAGAATGCTGGACACACTGGGGCAATACTGGAGACCATGGGGCAGAATGCTGGACACACTGGGGCAATACTGGAGACCATGGGGCAGAATGCTGGACATACTGGGGCAATACTGGAGACCATGGGGCAGATTGCTGGACACACTGGGGCAATACTGGAGACCATGGGGCAGAATGCTGGACACACTGGGGCAGTACAGGAGACTATGGGGCAGAATGCTGGACACACTGAATACTGGAGACCATGGGGCAGATTTCAGGACACATTGAGGCAATGCTGGAGACCCTGGGGCAGACTTCTGGACATACTGGGGCAATACTGGAGACCATGGGGCAGATTGCTGGACACACCGGGGCAATACTGGAGACCATGGGGCAGAATGCTGGACACACTGGGGCAATACAGGAGACCATGGGGCAGATTGCTGGATACACTGGGGCAATACTGGAGACCCTGGGGCAGATTGCTGGACACACTGGGGCAATACTGGAGACCCTGGGGCAGATTTCTGGACATACTGGGGCAATACTGGAGACCATGGGGCAGATTGCTGGACACACCGGGACAATACTGGAGACCATGGGGCAGAATGCTGGACACACTGGGGCAATACAGGAGACCATGGGGCAGATTGCTGGACACACTGGGGCAATACTGGAGACCCTGGGGCAGATTGCTGGACACACTGGGGCAATACTGGAGACCCTGGGGCAGATTTCTGGACACATTGAGGCAATGCTGGAGACCCTGGGGCAGACTTCTGGACACACTGGGGCAATGCTGGACACTGGGGCAGATTGCTGGACACACTGGGGGTAATATACTGGACACACTGGGGCAATGCTGGACACTGGGGGTAATATGCTGGACACACTGGGGCAGACTGCTGGACACACTGGGGAAAGGCTGGACACTGGGGCAGATTGCTGGACACACTGAGGGCAGATTGCTGGACACACTGGGGGTAATATGCTGGACATACTGGGGCAGATTGCTGGACACACTGGGGGTAATATGCTGGACACACTGGGGCAGATTGCTGGACAACATGGGGGTAATATGCTGGACACACTGGGGCAGATTGCTGGACAACATGGGGGTAATATGCTGGACACACTGGGGGCAGGACTTGAGGCATGGGCAGAATGTAGATACGGGGCATGATTGGAGACACGGGGCAGGATTGGATCATGGGGCAGGACGGATACGATGGAGGCTGGTGGGGCAGGATGGGGAGATCATATGGGGTAGAATGGATACTCATGAGGGCAGGATACGACAACATATGGCTGGAGCCAGGAATGAGATAAACGGGGCCAGGGTGGGGAATATTATTACCATAGGGGATAATTAAGGGATATTATTACTGCAGTGATGTATTTATTTTATTTTTTGAGTATACTGTTTTAAATGGGGGGGCGGTCCTGTTACTGTGCAGAGTGACACTATATCACCTTTTTTTCTTCATGTGGTGTAATGTAGAAGTTGTGAAAAATTAAGTAATGTGTTCTGCAAGCGGAGCTCGAGATAACTGTGTTATTTCCTGCAGAAACGAGTCCTGGCTGGAAGGAATGATGGCGGTCTGTGCTGGATGAAAGATGAAGGACTTCACCTAGAGACGTCACTGGTGAGTCAGTGTTACCTATACACTGACACTATACACTGTATACTATATAGAGGTCCTGTGTATAATGTCACCAGTGATCTCTGTATTACCTCTACACAGACACTGCATACTAAGTACAGATCTCCTGTGAATACTGGCACTTATGGTGATAGTATTGTGGGTTTTTTTTTATTACTGATCAGTATTGTAGTATTCAGTCACTATGTGGTGGTAATATGTGGTCTGGAAATGGTGCGGTGGTATTTGTCCCTTGTATGTAGTATTATTCGGTCACTATGTGGCCTGGTCATGGTGTGGTGGTATTAAGTCACAGGTGTGGCATGTGGGGGTGACACCATTAGGCCCAGTTTAAGTTCTACAAAACAGGAAAACCATTTTTGGTAACCTTTGTGTGTATTGAGCTGGGGGGGGGGCGCCAAACTCGGGATCAGCCCCGGGCGGCAAAAGCTCTAGCTACGCCTCTGGTCCGCTATTTATATGGAGAGAGACGTGATTTCAGCAGCCAATGACACAAACCATTATTTCAGGACATTGTGGGTGTTTCCTGTACCCTGATTGGCTTGTCGCAATGTGCAAACATAAAGTTATGGAAAAAATGTAAAAAAGACTGTTTACAAGAACGCTGCGCCTCTGAGATCTGCGAACCCCATCCCCTCATCAGAGACGTGCCAAACGCTCATGATATACCACCATTATCATTGCTAAAGTGCGAAAAAAATACTTTTGTGGCAACGCAAATATTTTCCCGCACTTTTACCGAATGTTACTGATTTTTATGAATTTTATAAAATTTTGCTAGTGTTTCCGATCACGAATCCGAATGTCACTGATTCGTGCCGAATTTATGTTTGGCCATCGCTTTCCGTACAAATTCATTCATCATTACTCATGATGAACATCCAGTGTTAAAATTATATTTAAATCTTCATGCATCTCTATATTCCAAACTTTGCCTAACTGATTGCATTGACATCAATAGTGGTAAACTTTAGAGTCATACTCTGTGTGATTGATTTTAATGGGTTTCCTTTCTGGGTTTAACAGCAGGCATAGTTCAGTAGCCATATATAGTGCCATATACTTCATCACATAAGACATCATGGCTGTAATCTGTAATTATGTACTGAGTACTGATGTATCACTCTGGCAGTACATCAGTATTACTAACTGTGCCTCAATGTACTGTACGGTAGAAAGTTACGCAATGTTTTACTATATATCATGATTAGGCTGTACATTAAATTGGGGAAACACCTTTAATCTAATTTCATAGAAGGCTTTATCTCGTTATATCTGAATACATTTATACTTGCTGAGGCAAAAATACCAGTGAGAAGAAATTCATTAAAAGCAATTGTTCTACATATCAGAATTTATTGCAGGTAGAAAATGAGATCAAATTACAGGCGGGTTTCTGTATATTAACAGTCTGGTGCCAATAACCATATGTTAAAATAATGTGCTGCCACACCTGTGAGGACACCCTCCAAGTATCAAAAATAATTTAATTTCTTCATATATTAGGACCAGCCCTGTATTTGTTTGATTGCCACACCGGACTAAGCCAAAGTGTTCACTTGGAATGTGGATATTGGTAAAATTAGACCTTTATTTAACCCCTAAGTCTTATGTTCCCATGATTAGTATTTGGTGAATTTTTGATGATGCAGATTATCTGCAGCACTTTTGCAACTATTTGCTAAATTAGGTTACTTTTGCTTTTTTATAGTGTTTTTTTTTTTGCATGCTTTCTGTAGTTTTTGTCTGTTTTTGGTATGTCATATTTTAAATAAAACTGCTTTGTTTTTTATACTTCCTTGCATCTTGCTTTGACATAACTCTATTGACACAATTATGCAGTTTACATGCATGTTTATGAATTGTATTGTTATCTGAAGAAGTTTCAGAAAAAACTGACATACAGGGGAACAATTCACCCTTGGCCTTTTATTTAGCCGAGTGGAGGGCTCTTTGGAACAGTTTCCTGAGTTCTACCTTTTGTCAAACTATTACCTATTCTTGCCTGTTTTCTTGCTATGGATCCATCCGTTTCTGCACTGCTGTGCTCACTAGGCGTGCCATTGTACCAGGTTGGATCAGTGGCCTCATCAATGACCATGTCATCTTCCAATTCCTCAATCTGATCCTCCTTCTGAGCTGTGATTTGATGTTGTCCTAATGGCAACTGTGCCTCAGGATTATCCTCCACCTCTTTAGACATGAATTGACCTTCCCCAATGTGACTTTCTCCTGGCCTTGGGTGTTCAAATGTTTGGGCATCACCACACTTCACCTCCTCATGACCCTCTTTAATAGGGCATGTTGAGAGGCCTGACAAATTACAAGGGAATGTAAACAGTTCCTCAGAGTGACCAGCGTAGGGGTTATATGTTTCCTGGGACTCTTGATGGTGGGAGGAAGGAGGACCAGGTTGAGAATTCAGAGGCCCAGCCCCTTGGCTACTGAGACTGGGGCGTTTGGAAGACTTCATGCTGCTGCTTGTCAACACACTGAGCCTTTGTCTGCCATCCAACTCACAACATTCTCGCACTTGTCTGGGTTCGTTAGTGGTGTAGTGTGCTAAGCAAATTTTGAAAGGAAGCTAGAACAAGATGCAGTCACTTTTGGATCTGTCACATGGCCTTGGCGGGCACCACCATATCCACGTCCCTTAACATCACCCTTGTTCATCTTGAATGCGTTATGCTTATGAAACCAAAGAATACTGGCTTTATTTTTCAAAAGTACTCGTACAAATTCATTGTATATATAGCAATATGTAGCAATTTGTGGGGGGACCGCAGCTTGATTATGCATGGCAAAAGCAGACTGACATAAATTACAGGTAAATAATCATGTTTGCGTTTCTCCGCAGGCCTTGTGCTAGTTGCACAAGTGCTAGATAAAGATACGCAATATTTTAAACCAATAGAGAATTATGGATGTTTTTTTAGATTGTATTGCTGACACACTGCAAATGTGGAATAATGAAGATTATTGCCGCTGCTAAATTGTCACTTAAGATTATCTCTGCCTGCATTGCGCCAGTCGCACAAATGCTAGATAAGGATAGGCTATATTTTAAACCAATAGAAAATTATGATTTTTTTTAGATCGCCTTGCTGACACACTCCAAATGCGGAGTAATGAAGATTATTGCCACTGCTAAATTGCCACGTAAGATTATCTCTACCTGGATTGCGCCAGTCGCACATCTGCTCCTTACTGACCAAAATCCCAAAATGTCTGTCCGCTATTTCATTTTTCTTTTCTGCTCGCTTTGTAAAACTGAACATGGACAAAACAGAATTCATCATCTTTCCCCATCTCACTCTACCCCTCTACCAGACCTAGCCATCAATGCCAATGGCTGCTCACTTTCCCCAGTCCCGCATGCTCGGTGCCTCAGGGGGTTCTAGGATGTTTCACCCCCAGCAGTTCGCCCTCAGCAGTTTGCCCCCAGCAGTTCGTCCCCAGCAGTTTGCCCCGGGTACATTTCGCCCCGCACATTTCGTCCCCAGCCTTTGTCCCCCAGGATGTTTCACCCCCGCACATTTCATCCTGACACATTTTGCCCCCAGCAGTTCGCCTCCAGCAGATCACCCCAGCAGCTCACCCCCAGAAGTTCGCCCCCAACTGTACCCGTAACTGGGTACATTTGGCCCCAGCACATTCCATCCCCAGCATTTGGCCCCCAGGATGTTTCGCCCCTGCACATTTCACACCCAGCAGTTTGCCCCTGGGTACTTTTTGCCCCCGCACATTTCGTCCCCACCATTTGGCCTCTGGATGTTTTGCACCCGGCAGTTCACCCCTTGATGTTTTGCCCCCCCCCGGCAGTTCACCTCAGATGTTTGCACCCTTGTGGTTCATGAATTCCCGTCCATCAATATTTTGCCCCCAGCCGTTCGCCCCCGGCAGTTCGCACCTAGATGTTTGTACCCTTGTGGTTCATGAATTCCTTTCCATCATCAAAGTTTCGCCCAGAAGTTTACCCCCGGCAGTTCACCCCCGAATGTTTGTACCCTTGTGGTTCATGAATTCCAGTCCATCATCAATGTTTCACCCCTAGCAGTTCACCCCCAGCAGTTCGCCCCCGGATGTCTGTTCCCTTGTGGTTCATGAATTCCTGTCCGTCATCAGTTTCGCCCCCGGCAGTTCACCACCGGATGTTTGTACCCTTGTGGTTCATGAATTCCCATCCGTCATCAATGTTTCGCCCCCAGCAGTTTTCCCCCATCAGTTCACCCCCGGATGTTTCACCCCTGAATGTTTCTCCTACAGCATTTCGTCCCTGGATGTGTCGCCATCTGATGTTTCGCACCTAACATTTTGACCCCAGATGTTTCACCCTCAACTTTTGGGGTAAAGATGCAGGGATCAAAACATCTAGGGCTGAACATACCTGGGGTAAAATATACAGGACCCTAATTGCTGGGGATTCCTGTGGCTGCCTTTTCAGCATCTCACCCAGTGTCTCTTCTGGCTGGCTTTAAAGGAGTAGTATCACCCTAGAACAAGACAAAATGGACATACTTACCTGTCGCAGCTGCAGCTCCTTGGGTCACGGAGTTCAGTCTAGCAGTTCCCCGTGATGTCTTCTGCTGCTTCTGGCTGTCTTTTCATCTTCCCTGGATCACTGATCCATGAAGCATGATGAATGCCGCAGCAGTAAGGCCGAATGTCTCCAGGCCGCTCACTGACATGACGTCACTCCTGCCCCATTCATCAGTCAATGCAGGGGGCAGGATGCCTCTCCTGTCACCAAGGAATTGCATATGGAGCGCCCCCAGATGCAGGGCCACAGGGTACTTGGTACCAGTCCTCTCTGTCTCAGTTCTAGTGTTGTCATGGTGGCTGGACCCGGTCCGTGACCCTGCTAAGGGGCGTCCAATAAAAGAGATAATGAAAGTCAGCTAAGGTTTCGTGACGCCACCTGTGGTATTCGGTCAGGGTGACCGACGCTGCTTGGGGTCCACTGGGGTGATGTGATGGCAGCTAGATGGTATACATTCCCACAGGTGAAGTATGTCCCCAGGGCTTCCCAGTGGTGTAGGTGGCGATGGTGTGAGGCGCAGTGCATAACAAGGACACAGGTTTGCAGTCTCTTTACCTCTTACTGAAGACTTCAGGATCCTCAATCCAGAGCACTGTCAACAGGGCTGTCTGAGACCGGACGGTCCGAAGGCACATCCAGAGTTCCCTTTGCAGGTGGAAATCGTTGCCTACCACTAGCGCCTGTGTGTTGTAGTGCTTCCCTGCTGAGCATTCGGGATAGTCCTGACAACTTCTGTTCTCGTTCTTTATCCTTCTTTCTATTCTCCGTCCCCCAAGTTTGTTATGGCTAGGATGCACCCATTTGACGGGAAGGCTCGGAGCTATTCTGGGAACCTAGAGACATCCCTCTCCACGCGTGCCCCTATGTCTGCTTAGGTGATGTAAGGTAGACAGCCAACCTATAATTAACTGTCCTGCGGTATTTGAAGTAAGGCATAGAGTCAGTTACTTCCTCGGTGTTCCGGTCACCGGCTACGTGCCTCAGTAGGATGTTGCCATTCTCGGGGCATGACTCCTACTGGCTCTCCTTTGTGCTTGATCTCGTTTCTCACTGTCCACAATATCCTTCGCTTCGTGTCCTTTCTTTAGATGCCGCCGCAAGGTAGTGCAGGCGCGGCTCTGTAACGATCTGTCCTTGTCGCTAAGTCCCTGCCAGGTTCCAACGCCTGACAGGGACCCCTCTGAATCTTCCCCGCAACACCCCCTGCCACGGGATGCTTGTGATACCTGGTCAGATGAACTACTTTAGTGCCATCAGACGCACCATCACTCCCCTTAGTGGCAGAGCGACATTACTGCAACTACCAGGTCTCTGGGGCGCTGCACATATATTGATCAATAGTTGGCGGTTTGTTAGTAGAGCACTGGCATTAGTCCCAGGAAGGGGAAGGTAGACAGCCGAGTCCCCGCAGCTCCAGTCGGGCACCCCCAATAGAGGATATTATAACAGGTTATAGAAGAAAAAGCCGGTCCTAGGAGCGCAGAAAAAAAGACCACCTGAAGAAGACGGTGTATGCCGTTGAAAAGCATTGTGGCTCAACTCAACCTGGTGTCAGAGTCCTTTTTTCTGCGCTCCTAGGACCGGATTTTTCTTCTATCTCCTGTCACCAAGACTCATGGTGGATTCCGATCCAGCATGGTTATCGCCAGCACACAGCAAGGAGAAGATTAGGCAAAGATGAGCAGAAGACCTCTAGTTAAGTATCAGGATGGGAAGATCGGCAGCATGCTTACTGCAACATGATTGCTGAAGCATGCTGCCTATTTTGATTTTGCTGTTCGGCATGAGAATACCCCTTTAATGCAGGCTATGTATGGAAGCAGGGGGATTGTTGACTGACTTAAGGGTTAATTCCACCAACCATCTCTGCAGAACTGATATATTGGCTTTGCTTAACTAAAGTGGTGGTTAACCAGCTTCTACAGAACCTCTTTATCAAGTACGGGCAGCATGGTGGCACAGTGGTTAGCACTGCAGCCTTGCAGCGCTGGGGTCCTGGGTTCAAATCCCACCCAGGACAACATCTGCAAAGAGTTTGTATGTTCTCTCCGTGTTTGCGTGGGTTTCCTCCGGGCACTCCGGTTTCCTCCCACATTCCAAAGACATACTGATAGGGATTCTAGATTGTGAGCCCCATCGGGGACAGTGATGATAATGTGTGCAAAACTGTAAAGCGCTGCGGAATATGTTAGCGCTATATAAAAAATAAAGATCATAAGTCTTCAGATGGGGGTTTTTGGGAGTAACCTTCACAGAACACTCTGCCAGAATACAAAAGAATGGATCCCATTTCTCAGATTAGGCCAAGAATAAGGTCCAGTTATATTCTGCATTGAACCAGCTGTTTATCAGCAACTTTCAGCACCTACGACAATGACAAGTGACAAGTGAAGCTGCAGTCATAGCTCTCCATGATTCAGTGAGATCCAGGGAAGATGTGACAGTGCCTGGCAAAGAGCTGATCCAACGTGCCATGCCTTATACAGGGGCATGCACTGCTCTGTGCAGAGAAAAATATATATATATATATATATATATATAAACACAATTGGTCAAACCAACCAACATTGCAGAACAATATATATAAAGTGTAACTCTAAAAGAGCCCAAAAACTTTTGATATGTTATAGTACCTGGGTCACTGATCTTTTCCAATGGAGAGCCCCTTCCAGCAGCTTTAGTTTATTTTTTTAAATATGATATTTCGTAAATTTTATTTAGTTTTGTGTGAAAAGTCGCATCCGAGTTACAGCAGCAGGCTCTATGTGCTGCAGGATTTCAGTGGTTACTAAGAAAGTCGGACCCCCTTGGTAGCAGAAATTGTGGGCGGATTCAGGCTTCCTGTGATACATTCAGGGCTGTTCCATCACAGCCCTCTGGAAAGTTCCCCTTCCCCCTCCCCTCATGTGCTAGGTCCTGGACAAGAGTAGGGCTTCCCCCCTGTGTAAAGCCAGAAAAGAACTGAGCACATGGGGAGTTGGGGAGCTTTGCAGGGGGATGGGAACCTGCAGCCCTGTATACATCATAGGGAGCACGTTGATGCCTCTTTCAGAATTGCTGTTTTCCTGGTGATTACCGTCCCAGTTTAAAACCGCTGCGGTAATCGCCAGGAAGAGAGAACATTTTTTAAAATGGAAAACTGTTCGGCTTTTGCTGCACGGGTTTCCCGTGATTTGAGCCCATTGACTTGCATTGGACAAATCGAGTGCTATGTAGTGGTTTTGCTGGTGACTATCACCTCGGTTTTAAACTGCTGCGATAATCGCCAGCAAAACTGCTAGTCTGAAAGAGGCCTGACAGTTACACGTCCCATGTAGCCATTCCCCCCTAGAGTCCATCCTCAAGTACTGCTACTAAGGTGAAACGACCTCCTTATTAGCCACTGAAATCCTGCACAACACATGGAGCTGCTGCTGCAACTTGGATGGGACTTTTCACACAGAAGTAAAGTTGCTGGAAGGGGTTCCCCATTGGAAAAGAAGATTAGTCCCACAGGTACTATATCATGGCAAAACTTTTTTTTTTTTTTTTTTTTTAGAGTTACGCTGTAACTGTATAAATTAAAACTGTTAAACAAGAAACACAAACAGTATAGAGGGGGAAGGGTTAGAGAAAAAGAGTAATGAAAAGAAAAATTGCCGGTGTTAATGTTTGAATTACTTTACAGCTAAATATATGACCATCAACTAAAATTCAAAGTTGTAGGCGATGCCTCTCAGATAATCTATCAAGCTTAGTATAAAAGATGCAGCACTCACCCAAATCTTGCTGAAAGTGGTGTCCTTTATTCGCTTTATACGATATTAGACATTTTGCGGAGAGGCGGCAGAAGAGAGAAATGGGTGCGGGGGAGAGAAGGGATGGACTACGGCCGTTTCACGCAAATGCGATTCCACGGGTCCAGGCCTCTCCGCAAAATGTCTAATATTGTATAAAGCGATTAAAGGACACCACTTTCAGCAAGATTTGGGTGAGTGCTGCATCTTTTATACTTCGATATTTCTGGATTACTATCTACTTCATATGTAAAGCACCACCCAGCATTGCTAGTCTAAATGCTTGTCGCTTGAAGTTTATGCCGAGACTCCTCCTATGCTTTCACTGCCTGTGAAGACTGGTATACCTAGTGCAGCTCAGTTCCCCTTCTGTTGGTCAGCGATCTATCAAGCTTATAGTGCTGAAATCTTGCACCAAACGTTTAACCCTTGCTGAAATTGCAGCGTATTTTTTGTTTCTTGCAGTGGTGGGATTTCCTGCTATTATCTGAATCATTTCTAAACTGTGGAGCTCTTGCTGATGTTTCAGACAGTTAATGAACCAGTATATATTTGGGAAAAGGATACCACATGTTTCTTGAAAGCTACAGTGCCATCCTTCAACATTAATATTTGTTCGCTGTTGATCATTTAATGTTCTATCATACATATTCCAAAGTTCAACTGGAAACAAAGGTGCCTGACGTCCTCTGCGAGTCATTTGACCAATATAGGTATCTTCAAAATAGTTGGCAATGGGTATGGTTTCTTGTGGAAATTCAGGATTTTCCACTAACTCTTCAAAGGAAGGCACAACATTCTGTGTTGGTAGAAAGGCCAGGGCAGGTATCATGCATATCCAATGAGCAAATTCATGGTCTCCTTGATATTGCACCTTGAGTCCTTCACTTTGAACTTTACACCAAACGGACTGTGATAGGTGGAAAAAGCAACCGGTCTTCTTGAGGTTGAGGAATTCATTCTCAAATGCCTGGATTGCAGCTTTCAAAATCCAACATCAGGTTGTGTAGCTGCAGTCCAGGTTGCATGTTTTTCAGCTCTTGTAGCAATCTCTGGTATGTTAAATGGCTCTTGTCCGTCAGTAAGGCGTACACTACAGGAACAACAAGGCCGCTGTGGACTACATGATTTGAATAAAGTTGCTTGAACAGGGATAGTGTAGTGGAAACAATGCCATCAGCAAACCACTCTTTACTTTGGGCCAGTAGATGGAGATTGTACTGCAGTGCGCAGGCGCCGGGCCTCTCTGACTTTTCCAGGTGCCTGCGCACTGCAGTACTTTGCTCTGCCCTCAACAGGGCAGGAAAAGTACGCCTGCGTCGGAGCTGCAGCGTGAAGACAAGAAGAGGACGTCAGCGTAAGAAGATGGGAGGCACCGGACCGGACACCCATCGGACCAAAACAGAACCGGGACTGCCCCTGGGGGAGTATAATCTATATATAATCTAACCTCTTTTTCTCATCTTTCAGGATACATCGGGGGCTTATCTACAGCATTACAGAATGCATTACAGAATGCTGTAGATAAGCCCCTGATGCCAGTGGCCACAGCTTATAGATGAAAAATTGGGTGACAGGTTCCCTTGTAGGTCCATTCACATGCACTACGTAGTTGCAGCAGACAATCTGCAGCTAATTTATAGCAGAAAATTCTACACTAAAATTAACATCTAGTTATGGATACCTGCAAATCATGGTTGGTGGACAAGGTTACCACTCTGCTTATGGACATGGCAGACCGCTGTATCTTAGAGGCAGGACTTCTACTTTGAAGCTGAGCAGAGAACTAAACTGCAACTAAACAAGTGAGGCATAGTAGGAATCAGTAGGTCTCATCCTACATTATACTATCCTCAAAGTTTCCCTTTAAGGTAAAAAAAAATCACATAGTATTCTATATCAGCTCTTTGTAATATATAATTTTTCACATTTGTGCAATATAAACTTTGCAATAATTCTGCATAATGTTAAATGCTTACCAGAGTCATGCAGAAGGAACTGCTGCTGAATGCCATCAATATTGATCCCCTGGAACTCCTGGGGAATAACATGTTGATCAAGAGTTTGGGGCAACCTTAGAATATTGCCAAGTTGCCTTGATAATCGTATTGTTCTCTTCAGTGATGCTTTCTTTGGGAGAAGTGCTGCAACATTAGAATGGGCTCCTGAAATGACTTCTGTGAGAATCTGTTGTGGTGTCTCCTGTTTTGTCCTTGCCCTGGTGACCGCCTCATTGACAAGTAGGATTGCTTCAGGTCTTGCTGCTTGTGCTGTGTGGTTGTGGGGATCGGTTACTTTCACCGCTTCATTGGTCCAAACACGTCCCTTACAAGTTGACCCTTTTTCACACACCCAGATGGAATGGACATCGTCAGCCGTTCGTTTGGAAAATACGTAAATGTGATTCTCGTAGACCAACTTCTTCTTCCCACGTTTGGATAGAACTGAATTCATACTTGTAGAAAGTGAATTGCTGTGGAAACTGACTGTTTTTTTGTGCTAGTACACCTCTCTCTTTGTAGAGATTTTAGACACTGCTATATTCTGATGTAAAGATGGAATAATAGCTAGTCTAAGGTAACTTGCAGGAGGAAACCTGACATGAAAATTGTTACATCTGCAACAAAACTTGCAAACAAGCAGGTCAGTGTTGGGTCAGGTAAAAATTCACAAAATGTTGTGATTTTAGAATAGTTTACATTCCCCACCTAAATCTGGCCTCATTCACACTACATTTTTTTAATCCGTTTTTTTTTTTTTCATGTTATGCTATTGTAACACAAAAACGTTTTAGAAAAGTTTTGGAAAATGTCTTGTTAAATTTGTGGGCAAAATGCTCTGACACTATAATGCAATCAGTTGTGAGGTTATCAGATGGAAACAGTTGATTTAACATGTCACAAAAGTGCAGCACTCTGTACAGTACTTTTGTGGCATGTGGATTGATGACGAACGGGAATTCATGAACCACAAGGACAAACTAGAAAAACATCCAAACACTAAATTCTGGGGGCAAACCAGGGTACAAACATCTGGGGGCGAACTCCCGGGGGCGAACTGCTGGGGCGAAACATTGATGATGGACGAGAATTCATGAACCACAAGGGTACAAACATCCAGGGGCGAACTGCCGGAGGTGAATTGCCTGGGGCAAAACATTGATGATGGACAGGAATTCAAGAAACACAAGGGTACGAACATCCGGGGGTGAACTACCGGGGGTGAATTGCTGGGGGTGAAACAATGATGATGGATGGGAATTCATGAATCACAAGGGTACAAACATCCGGGGGTGAACTACCGGGGGCAAACTGCTGGGGGCAAAAAATTGATGATGGACAGGAATTCAAGAATCACAAGGTTACGAACATACGGAGGTGAACTGCCGGGAGTGAATTGCTGGGGGCGAAACATTGATGACAGACAGGAATTCATGAACCACAAGGGTACAAACATCCAGGAGTGAACTACCGGGAGTGAATTGCTGGGGGCGAAACATTGATAACGGACGGGAATTCATAAATCACAAGGGTACAAACATCCGGGGGCGAACTGCCGGGGCAAACTGCAGGGGGTGAACAATTGATGATGGACAGAAATTCATGAACCACGATGGAAACAAACATCTGGGTGCGATCTGCTGGGGGCGAAACATTGATGATGGACAGGAATCCAAGAACCACAAGGGTACAAACATGCAGAGGCGAACTGCCGGGGGTGAATTGCTGGGGGCAAAACATTGATAACGGACGGGAATTCATGAATCACAAGGGTACAAACATCCGGGGGCGAACTGCCGGGGGAAAACTGCAGGGGGCGAAAAATTGATAATGGACAGGAATTCAAGAACCACAAGGGTACAAACATACGGAGGCAAACTGCCGGGGGCCAATTGCTGGGGGCAAAACATTGATGTCAACAGGAATTCAAGAACCACAAGGGTACAAACATGCAGAGGCAAACTGCCGGGGGCAAATTGCTGGGGGCGAAACATTGATGACAGACACAAATTCATGAACCACAAGGGTACAAACATCCGGGGGCAAACTGCCGGGGACGAACTGCTGGGGATGAAACATTGATGACGGATGGGAATTCATGAACCACAAGGGTACAAACATCCGGGGGCGAAAAACCGGGGGCGAACTGCTGAGGGCGAAACATTGATGATGGACGGGAATTTATGAACCACAAGGGTACAAACATCTGGGGGCGAACTGCCGGGGGTGAAACATTGATGATGGACAGGAATTCAAGAACCACAAGGGTACAAGCATCCGGAGCGAACTTCCGGAGGCGAATTGCTGGGGACAAAACATTGATGACGGACAGGAATTCATAAACCACAAGGGTACAAACATCTGGGGGCAAACTGCCAGGGGTGAACTGCTGAGGGCAAAATGCTGGGGGCGAAACAGTGATGACGGACGGGAATTCATGAACCACAAGGGTACAAACATCCGGGAGCAAACTGCCAGGGGCGTTCTGCTGGGGGCGAAACATTGATGATGGACAGGAATTCATGAACCACAAGGGTACAAACATCTGGGGGCGAACTACCGGGGGCGAACTGCTGGGGGCAAAAAATTGATGATGGACAGGAATTCAAGAACCGGGGCGAACAGCTGGGGGCGAAATATCAGGGGGCCAAATGCTGGGGACGAAATGTGCTGGGGAAAAATGTATCCAGGGGCGTACTGCTGGGGGCGAACTGCTGGGGGTGGACTGCTGGGGGCAAAATGCGCGGGGGTGAAATGTGCGGGGGTGAAACATCCTGGGGGCCAAATGCTGGGGACAAAATGTTCGGGGGTGAAATGTACCCAGGGACGAAGTGCTGGGGGCGAACTGCTGGAGCAAACTGCTGGGGGCGAACTGCTGGGGGCGAAACATCCAAATCCCGCCTCAGGGTGATCCTTGATTCTGCCCTCTCCTTCAAGCCACATATCCAAACCCTTGCCTTCTCCTGTCGACTCCAACTCAAGAACATTTCCCAGATCTGTCCATTCCTTGGCCAAGAAACTGAGAAAACGCTCGTGCACACCCTCATCATCTCCCGCCTTGACTACTGCAACCTCCTACTTTCTGGCCTCCCCTCTAGCAGTCTTGTACCACTCCAATCTATCCTAAACTCTGCTGCCCGACTAATCAACCTGTCTCCCCGTTATTTCCCAGCCTCTCCTCTTTTCCAAGCCCTTCATTGGCTTCCTATTGTCCAGAGGCTCCAGTTCAAAACCCTAACTATGACATATAAAGCCATCCACCACCTGTATCCTCCATACATCTGTGACATGGTCTCCCAGTACTTACCTACGCACAACCTTCAATCCTTTCAAGATCTCCTTCTCTACTCCCCTCTTATCTCTTCTTCCCACAACCATGACTTTTTGGCAACCAGTAGTTTAAAAATTATCCCTGTTTAAGGACTAGCAATGGCTTTTTAACAGGTCATATGAAAATTATCCCTATTTTGGGATGAGCAACAGGTTTGCTGTATATAAAGTAAAACAGCTTTGCACCAAGTTCCCCTTTTGTATAAGAAGTTTCAGGTTTATATACCCTGTACAATGTAGCAGCATTAAAGTATAGCTGTAAAATACATTGAGCAATCAGATGATGTGTGTGACTCTCTATCGGCAGTGACAGTGGATGTAGCAGCAATCCCATGGTATAGAAAATTATGTGGCAGGCAAGTAGATATCCCGTTTCTTGAGTGCAGCACTAGCAATTCGGGCAACAAGAGCAGAAGTAGGACAATATAGATATAATATGATTGGCAGGCAGGAGATGTCCAGCTGTGCGGGGGGCATCATCACTGATGGCAGCAGAACAGTGTAGAGCACAATGGACAGGCACGTAGATGCCACGTTCAATCCAATCATTGGTATCATCCAAAGATTAATAAAAATGGGCACTGATCCATGCCTGATTTATTTTGACAAATAAAATGCAATGTAAAAGTGATTGAGTCTGGGCGAGCTGCCATTGAAGTGAATGAGAAAGCCTGTCTCATCAACTTCATTGGCAACATGCCCAGTCTCATTTACTTTTACTTAGGATTTTACTAATTTCTACAACAGTTTTTCCTGCTGTTGTTTATCGGCTTGCTGCAGCCTATGTTCAATCATTCCATAGAATTTTGAGAAAACTTACTATTCTCACCCATTCCTCATTTTCTTCTAATGTTATCATGTAAAGTTTTCCACCATTCTTGTGGAGGACAAGCTGATCTGCTTGGGTTTGGCAAAGCCACCTGCTACACTAAATAACTTCTCTAACTGTAAACTTGGCCAGTCTTTGCCACTGGTCCAATAAGTTCATAGTGTTGAGGCTCAGGTATCTGCCAGAAAAAGGACACAACCCAGGCTAATGTCAGAGAGAATATTTCAGCATGATTGGTAGTTTGTCAAACAGAAGTGGACCAGGTTAACCACCACAAGTGTGAAAACCTAGCATAAAAAAATAACTTAACAAACTAAATGAAACAGGCATGGATTAATGGCATCTTTTATTCAAATACAACTGATGGCAATTATTAAATTGTCCACCTACCTGCCTGTCTGTCCTTTGTCTGCCTTCTACACTAAACTGCTGCTGCCAGAGCTGATGACCCACGCTCAGGTGGGCATCTACCTTCTGTCTATGTCATCTTCATTATAGTAATGATGATACCAAGGCTATCATCGCTGTCGCTACACTGCCACACATCTCTTTGCCTGACCCATCCAAATTCTTTACCTTGTGGATTCAGCTGCTGCCACTGCCATTCTACAGCCATGCCAGTGACACTTCTCCTGGTTGCCCACTTTCTTATACTGCTAGACCATACTGCTAGTGCCTGGGCTACAGTTTTGGCCCTACACTGCCATGCATCTCAATACCTGCCCTATTTTAATTCTCTATCATGCGGCTTCTGCTGCTGCCACTACCATTGCACTGAAATGCTAGCCACATATCTCCTGCTCTGGCTGCCAACTATATATGCTAGACCATACTACTGCTGACATGGTTTTGTTGCTGGCCTTACACTGCAACACCTCTCCTTGATTTCTCTATGTTATTTCTCTACAGTGCATCTTCTGCTGCTGTCACTCAATTGCTGAGCCATGCCAGATGCAGATGTGTTTTATGGTTCTAGACCTGCTGCCATTGATAGAATTACAATGCCATACATCTCCTTGCCAGCCTCATCCTAATCCTCCTCCGTGTGATTTCTGACACTACCACTGCACAGCCATGCCAGCCAAACTTGTCTGTCCACTGTGATTTAGAGTGCTAGGTCATAACACTGCTCTGCTGCTGCCAAGGCTGCTGTTGCTGGCCTTAAACTGCAAGACATCTCATTGACTACCCTTTCGTACATTTCTACTGCCCAGCTTCTGCCAATGCAACAGCCACTGCACAGCTGCACCAATCACACATTTACTGGCTGCCTGTCCATTTTGTTTTATAGCTATATACTGTGCCTCTACTTTGAAACTTACTCTTCTGAATGTATACAAACATAACACAACTCCTAAAATATGGTTGATTTTTGTATAGACTTGATGACAAGCCATTTCTTCTTCACTTTCTTAACATTCAAAACAGTATTTCTGTTTGATTTCCAGAAAAAAAAATGTGACAATTTTTGTGATGCTTCATAAAAAGTATTTGTAATTGCTTAAGCATTTTGTGAATAGTAAAGCTGTAGCAGATGCCCAAAAAGGATATTTTTTTCATTTCTAGTTGAGAAGTCTTTACTACTTCACATTCAAAACAGTACATATGTTTTGTCTTCCTAAATAGAGGGATAATTTTTGGACAGTTTGTGAACAAAGCTCTTGATACTCCCTAAAAAGGATGAATGTTTTACTCCCCATGTGAAAAAACGATGCCTTCTTCCATTTGTACCGCCTTTACATAAACTCCAGCAAAGCATGCATCAGCCCCCCCAAAAGTGATAATTTGTAGACCATTTCTACAATTTAAATAGCCTGAAACTGCGGTGTGCAGTTAAATACACTGCTGGTTAACACCGATTATCATCTATTTTACCTAAGCCATATAAGTTAAATCATTTAGACCTTAATAATATTTCCTTTGCAGAGCTAAGAACCGGTCCATTACACATCTAGGAGGTCTCAGAGTATTATATACATATTTTCCGGGCAATAAGAGATTTTGCAGTATTGTGATTGTCATGAAATTAATCGCCGAAAATCGAGTATTTGGGAAAACTACGAGGATGCCAGAGAATTCGAATTTCAAGTGATCTGCTCATTTCCACACTAAGCCATTATCAAGTGGAGTAATCACTATGCCTTGTGCCTCAGAATAGTAGTGTAACCACCAAGCACACGAGCAAATTACGAATTCTATCTGTTTTATCGGACAGCACTTGGACAAATGATATACTACATACTAAAACTTCGGTTATGGCTTTTGTTTCCTAATGAAAGGGTAGGATACACTCCGAAATGCGTGGAAAAATTAAAAAAAACTACTTTTTTTAACATTATCTCCGGAATTTGATGTTTCTTTGGGCAGCATGGATACAGACCACATACTTTCCATTTGTTAAATGTTCGTATAATGATGAGAATTAATTTTTCATATTAGGAAATACAACTTTATGTTCACTGTGAAAATTATAACTTTTCTCTCTTGGTTCAAGGGGAGAGTCTATATATCATTAAATTTTTGCACAACAGGTTTTGGAAATACATGTTAGAACACTTCTGACCCTAATTTCATACAGTTAATGACATTAACTGCAGAGTGTGAAACGACAGTTCTGTTCCTATGCATTTATTATGTATAATGAAGAGCAGGGTGTGAATCCTGCAACACACAATTATATTGCCGACTGCTCCAACAGCTCCATAGGAAGGATCTCACTTTTATCCATTCATTTATTGTATATTTGAATTAGAAAGATTATAGGTGACAGTTTAGATATTTCACTCATATTATAAAACTGAATACAGTATATCCAGTTTAAGCCCTTTAAATATACACTCCCTGACAGAAGTTGTCGCTTATCAATGTTATGTAACTATAAGTTTATAACCTGACGTTAAATTCATCCATTGCTTGTATAAATTATTATTTCGAAAGCTGAAACCCTCCGAAATGTTGTTAAGGTTAAGAAAATAAATTGGTATCGATGCAGGAATATTTATCAATTAAAGGGAACCTGTCACCTGAATTTGGCGTGCCCTTTTTTCGGTCCGATGGGCGGTGTTTTCGGGTCTTTTATTCAACCCCTTCCTTTTCTGCTGGCCGCACGCTGGCCGCAATATTGTCTTGAAGTTGATTCGCCTTCCTCCATAGAACACGCGTGCGCGAGGCAACCTTGCCTTGCGCATGCGCAATATGCTTTGCCCAATGCGGGCAAAGCCGAAAAGCATTAGTGCGCATGTGCCAGCGCACTATGTCCCGGAAGTATTTCGCTGTGTTCTGGGACATAGTGTGCCGGCGCATGTGCACTAATGCTTTTCGGCTTTGTCCGCAGTTGGGCAAAGCATACTGCGCATGCGCAAGGCAAGATTGCCTTGCGCACGTGTGTTCTACAGAGGAAGGCAAATCAACTTCAAGACAATATTGCGGCCAGCGTGCGGCCAGCGGGAAAGGAGGGGTGAATAAAAGACCTGAAAACACCAACCATCGGACCGAAAAAAGGGACCGCCACATTCAGGTGACAGGTTCCCTTTAATGGACACAGAATGGTTAGATTTTGTCAAGACAAAATTTTGTCGTCTGGTCATATAATGCACCCAATCCTAGTTTACATCCTCACCTGTGCTCATTAAATGATCGGTTAATTAGTGTGTGTATAAAAAGAAACCCAGAACCCTAGACCTTCACTTGAACTGCAACTTGAGCTCTGACAACGTGCCAAAAATCCACCCTGCGACCAAAGCCTGGATTATCAAGAGGTTGAAGACCAGATCCACTGCAGAGGTGGCTGGCACCTTTAATGTGTCTCAGCATCAAGTACAAAGAATTAAAAAAAGATTTGAAGAGACTGGAGATATGTTTGACAAGCCCAGGTCTGGCACACCCCACAAGACAACTGCTCAGGAGGAACGTTTGTTGGTTAGAAAATGCCAAGCAAACCCCTCTCCCACTGCAGCAGAGCTCCAACGGGCCTGGTCACCTCAAATTCCTCTGTCAACTAGAACAGTTTGTAGGATTCTGTCTCGAAATGGCCTCCATGGTCGAATAAGTGCCCAGAAGGCAGCAATAAACAAAAGGCACATAAAAAACCGTGTAGCATTTGCAAAATCCCACAGCCTGCTAAACAGATGGACGCTGGAAAAGTAGCAGAAGGTGGATTTCTCTGATGAATCTTCAGTAGAATTACACCACAGCCGCCGCAAATACTGCAGGAGACCTACTGGAGCTCGTATGGATCCACAATACACCCAGAAAACACTTAAATTTGGTGGTGGAAAGATCATGGTCGGGGTTACATTCAGTATGAGAGTGTGCAAAACATTTTCAAGGTGGAAGGCAATATCAATAGCCTAAAATATCAAGAAGTATTAGCTACCTCTTATATTCCAAATCATAAAAGGGGTCAAATTTTGCAGCAGGATGGTGCTCCATCTCATATATCCATCTCTACAACAAAGTTCCTCCAGGCCAAAAAGATCAAGGTGCTCAAGGACTGGCCAGCCCAGTCACCAGACATGAACATCATTGAGCATGTTTGGGGTAGGATGAAAGAGGAAGCTTGGAAGACAAAACCAAAGAAACTAGATGAACTCTGGGAGGCATGTAAGACTGCATTCTTTGCTATTCCTGATGACTTCATTAATAAATTGTATGAATCATTGTTGAACCACATGGATGCAGTCCTTCAAGCGCATGGAAGTCACACAAAATATTAAATATGACTCTAATAGCACCACAACTTCATTCAACAATGTTATGCAACATATATTTGTATTTTAAGTTAATTATTTGTTTGAATATCACATTACTTTCTGTGGACGACAACATTTTGTGTCTCGCCAAAATCTGACCATTCTGTGTCCATTAGCTGATCAATATTTCTGCATTGATGCCAACTTATTTTCTTAACCTAAACCACATTTCGGAGGGTTTCAGCTTTCAAAAGAATAATTTATACAACCAATGGATGAATATAACATCAGGTTATAAGCTTTTATTTACATAACATGAATAAGCGACATAACTTCTGTCAGGGAGTGTATGTGGGAGAGTTCTTAGTTCTTTTTTCATGTGCAGTATTTTAATTTCTATATTTATTTTTAATATTTTTTGTCATCTCAGAAAGCAATGGAGAAAAGATGGATAAATGCAGTTTTACAAATTGTTTTATCAAACAGATAAGTACATTTATGGACTGCAGAATGTGAAAAATGGAACTCAAAGTGGAGAAAGTGGACGTGCCGTATAGCATTTTCTGGCTGCGCTGTGTAGAATTCGAAGTGAATCAGGAGGAGGAGTATTCCAGATGTGCGTCTTCTCAGCTACAGTTCGATGTTCCTCTTCTGGTTTTGAGATGTATACCGCTCTGCTGCCCTAGACAGATGGATGGTCAACAATCGATTATAGGCGTGAAAGTTGCAGAACAGTCTGAAATATACACACCAAGTATGAGACAAATACACTAATCCTTTCATTATAAAACCTGAATTAGAATCTAATTGTGGATGAATAATAGCCATTGCTCAACAGGTTAATTTCAACTTGGATTTGTATTTTTCTATCCAATGCTTTACCTAATATTACTGACACTTCTCTGATTCATTCACCCGCCATAAATGACAGCATATACTGACAATGTTCAGATCAAGCAGAGAGAAAATGATATCTCTGGATAAACCATAGCAAATAATGACATTACTATAACCAATACTAGTACCTTTACCACTACCAACATTCAGAACGACCTCTATTACTAATGCTGCCATTGTTACAATCACTATTAAAGTACGTGCACATATTAAATATTTGGTGCAGACATTTCTGCATCATTTCTGCATCTCTTTGCATGTTTCCATGTGTTTTTGGTGCAGATTTTTCCCCTCTCATTAGTATGGGTTAAATATGCAGCAAAAATGCTGAAAGAATTGACAACGTGCTGCAGATTTAAATCTGCACCAAATCTGCAAGTCACATACAAGCAATGTGTGCATGAGACCTCAGGAAAAAATGCAGCAAAAATGCCACATCTGCACACAGCCTTACTACCATGACTATTATCTTTACTGATACCAATGCTGTTAGCACTAGAGCAACCATTACTGCAATTATAATTGCTCCTCCAGCCATAAAATTACCAATACTATTACCGCTGATACTTCCGTTACGATCACTATTACTACCATATACCGTACTACCACTACTGCTGTCATTAGTATCACCACTAAAATTACAGATTTGTCCTTCCTTACGTCTGCTCTTGGTTCAACGTATACTAAGATGCGTGGCATGATATTACCACTTTTTTTATTTAAAAAAAAAAAAAATATTTAAGATATTGTGTCATGAGATATGTATACCATATGTGTAAATAAAATGATTGCTGTGATGAGAATTGCAATAAGTGAAAGATTTTGGTAGCATGTCACAATATTGTTGTTTTGTGATAGAGGTTTTTGCTACCTCATCTGAAAAGCATAATGTAGGACAATGAGACCCTGATTCCAATGATGTGTCGCTTAGTTTACTGGGTGCAGCAGTTATGACACAGAGTTCTTAGATTAACTGTTTAGCAGAGCTTTGAAACTAACCAATCCCACACCTGTACTCAATTGACAGTGAGCTGCTTATCACAGGAGAGGAAGGGGTTGGACAACTTGGCAGAAGGCAGCTAATCCCAGCAATGATCATTTCCAAGTGATAAAATCTTCATTTCACACAGCCTGATAAGTGACACATCACTGAATTTTGTGTTTCAGCCTCTATCCCCTGCTGTCTTCAAATTGCAAAGTAAAAACCTGGCGACAGATTCCCTTTAACCAAATTATTCACCCAGTATTATTATTCTACTATAATCACTAGTTTTACAATTGCTTCTGCAATCTCTAGTGTATTAATGCTGTAAAATTCTACTACTGCTAGCAAATTACAGGTGCTTCTCACAAAATTAAAATATCATCAAAAAGTTAAGTTATTTCAGTTCTTAAATACGAAAAGTGAAACTCATAAACTGTATTATATAGAGTCATTACAAACAGAGTGATCTATTTCAAGTGTTTATTTTTGTCAATGTTGATGATTATGGCTTACAGTCAATGAAAA
This sequence comes from Ranitomeya imitator, assembly GCF_032444005.1. Classification (NCBI taxonomy): domain Eukaryota; kingdom Metazoa; phylum Chordata; class Amphibia; order Anura; family Dendrobatidae; genus Ranitomeya; species Ranitomeya imitator. The sequence continues at coordinate 732,643,618 of NC_091284.1, read as the reverse complement.
CCCAAAAGTCATTATCTCAGGAAATTAGAATACTTTATAATACCAGCCTGAAAAATGATTTTAACGTCCGAAATGTTGGTCTACTGAAATGTATGTTCAGTAAATGCACTCAGTACTTGGTTGAGGCTCCTTTTGCATCATTTACTGCATCAATGCAGCCTGGCATGGAGGCGATCAGCCTGTGGCACTGCTGAGGTGTTATGGAAGCCCAGGATGCTTTGATAGCAGCCTTCAGCTCATCTGCATTGCTGGGTCCGGTGTCTCTCATCTTCCTCTTGACAATACCCCATAGATTCTCTACGGGGTTAAGGTCAGGCAAGTTTGCTGGCCAATCAAGCACAGTGATATTGTTGTTTTTAATTCTTTCAAGACTGCGGTTATCACGGTTGCTTGTGCACATTTTTCTACCACATTTTTCACTCCACTCAATTTTCCATTTCCTTTCTTTAGCAATGACTAGGGTTGAGCGAAACGGGTCGAACATTTTCAAAAGTCGCCGACTTTTGGCTAAGTCGGGGTTTCATGAAACCCGATCCGACCCCTGTGCGGGGTCGGCCATGCGGTACGCGACTTTCGCGCCAAAGTCGCGTTTCAATGACGCGAAAAGCACCATTTCTCAGCCAATGAAGGTAAACGCAGAGTGTGGGCAGCGTGATGACATAGGTCCTGGTCCCCACCATCTTAGAGAAGGGCATTGCAGTGATTGGCTTGCTGTCTGCGACGTCACAGGGGCTATAAAGAGGCGTTCCCGCCGACCGCCATCTTACTGCTGCTGATCTGAGCTTAGGGAGAGGTTGCTGCCGCTTTGTCAGAAGCAGGGATAGCGTTAGGCAGGGTCCATTAACCACAAAACTGCTTGTGCTGCAGCGATTTGCACTTTCCAACACCACCCTCGGTGTGCAGGGACAGTGGAAGTTTTTTTTTTTTTTTTTTTTTCCCCTCAGCGCTGTAGCTCATTGGGCTGCCCTAGAAGGCTCCCTGATAGCTGCATTGCTGTGTGTACGCCGCTGTGCAAACCAACTGCTTTTTTCAAAGCACAAATCCTCTTGTTCCTTCCTTTCTGCACAGCTATCTTTTTTGTTTGTCCACACTTTTTATTTCATTTGTGCATCAGTCCACTCCTTATTGCTGCCTGCCATACCTGGCTGAGATTACTGCAGGCAGGGAGATAGTAGCTGCCTGCCATACCTGGCTGAGATTACTGCAGGCAGGGAGATAGTAATTGTAGGACATTCCCTGTTTTTTTTTTTTTTTTTTTTTTGGTGGGAGATTAAGATTGGCAATTTGGCATTTCTGCTAGAGTGCCATCCCTGTGTGTGCCATCTCTCTCACATAGTGGGCCATAGAAAGCCTTTTCATTTTTCTGTATTTTTTTTTGTGGGGTGTATAAATTCTCCCTGATAAAAATACAGTGGGAGATTAATATTGGCCTTTGGGCTTGTGTGCCAGTCCTGAGTGTGCCATCTCTCTCACAAATAGTGGGCCATAGAAAGCCTATTTTATTTTTTTTGGGGTTTTATAAATTCTCCCTGAAAAAAAGGGAGATTAATATTGGCCTCTGGGCTTGTGTGCCAGTCCTGAGCGTGCCATCTGTGCCAGCCCTGAGCGTGCCATCTCTCTCACAAATAGTGGGCCATAGAAAGCCTATTTATTTATTTTTTTTGTTTTATAAATTTTCCCTGAAAAAAGGGAGATTAATATTGGCCTCTGGGCTTGTGTGCCAGTTGTGAGCGTGCCATCTGTGCCAGTCCTGAGCGTGCCATCTCTCTCACAAATAGTGGGCCATAGAAAGCCTATTTAAATTTTTTTTTGGTTTTATAAATTCTACCAGAAAAAAAGGGAGATTAATATTGGCCTCTGGGCTTCTGTGCCAGTCCTGAGCGTGCCATCTGTGCCAGTCCTGAGCGTCCCATCTCTCTCACAAATAGTGGGCCATAGAAAGCCTATTTTTTTTTTTTTTTGGGTTTTAGAAATTCTCCCTGGAAAAAAAAAGGGAGATTAATATTGCCCTTTGGGCTTGTGTGCCAGTACTAAGCGTTCCATCTCTCTCTCTCTCTCTCTCAGTCAGTGGGCCATAGAACGCCTATTTTTGGTTTTATTTGTTTTCTAAATTCTCCCTGAAAAAATCATTTTATTTTATTTGGTTTCTAAATTCTTCCTGATAAAATCACATTTTTTTTATTATTTTTTTTTCTAAAGTCTCCCTGAAAAAAAAAAAAAAAACAGTGGGAGATTAATATTGGCCTTTCTGCTTGTGTGCCAGTCTTGACTCCTGGGTGCGTCATCTCTCAGTCAGTGGGCCATAGAACGCCTATTTTTGGTTTTATTTGTTTTATAAATTCTCCCAGAAAAAATCATTTTATTTTATTTGGTTTCTAAATTCTTCCTGATAAAATCACATTTTTTTTATTATTTTTTTTTCTAAAGTCTCCCTGAAAAAAAAAAAAAAAACAGTGGGAGATTAATATTGGCCTTTCTGCTTGTGTGCCAGTCTTGACTCCTGGGTGCGTCATCTCTCAGTCAGTGGGCCATAGAACGCCTATTTTTGGTTTTATTTGTTTTATAAATTCTCCCAGAAAAAATCATTTTATTTTATTTGGTTTCTAAATTCTTCCTGATAAAATCACATTTTTTTTATTATTTTTTTTTCTAAAGTCTCCCTGAAAAAAAAAAAAAAAAACAGTGGGAGATTAATATTGGCCTTTCTGCTTGTGTGCCAGTCTTGACTCCTGGGTGCGTCATCTCTCAGTCAGTGGGCCATAGAACGCCTATTTTTGGTTTTATTTGTTTTCTAAATTCTCCCTGAAAAAATCATTTTATTTTATTTGGTTTCTAAATTCTTCCTGATAAAATCACATTTTTTTTTATTATTTTTTTTTCTAAAGTCTCCCTGAAAAAAAAAAAAAAAACAGTGGGAGATTAATATTGGCCTTTCTGCTTGTGTGCCAGTCTTGACTCCTGGGTGCGTCATCTCTCAGTCAGTGGGCCATAGAACGCCTATTTTTGGTTTTATTTGTTTTATAAATTCTCCCAGAAAAAATCATTTTATTTTATTTGGTTTCTAAATTCTTCCTGATAAAATCATATTTTTTTTTTTTTTTTTCTAAAGTCTCCCTGAAAAAAAAAAAAAAAAAACAACCAAAAAAAACAGTGGGAGATTAATATTGGCCTTTCTGCTTGTGTGCCAGTCTTGACTCCTGGGTGTGCCATCTCTCTCTCTCTCTCTCTCTCTCTCTCTCTCTCTCTCTCTCTCTCCAATTGTGGTCCATAGAAAGCCTATATTTTTTTTCCTTGATTTGGGTTCTAAAATCTACCAGAGAAAATAACTACATCAATCATTGGTAGAAAAATATTGGCCTCTGGGTTTGTGTGCCACTCCTGACTCCTGTGTGCGTCATCTCTCAGTCAGTGGGCCATAGAACGCCTATTTTTGTTTTTATTTGTTTTATAAATTCTCCCTGAAAAAATCATTTTATTTTATTTGGTTTCTAAATTCTTCCTGATAAAATCATATTTTTTTTATTATTTTTTTTTCTAAAGTCTCCCTGAAAAAAAAAAAAAAAAAACAACCAAAAAAAACAGTGGGAGATTAATATTGGCCTTTCTGCTTGTGTGCCAGTCTTGACTCCTGGGTGTGCCATCTCTCTCTCTCTCTCTCTCTCTCTCTCTCCAATTGTGGTCCATAGAAAGCCTACATTTTTTTTCCTTGATTTGGGTTCCAAAATCTACCAGAGAAAATAACTCCATCAATCATTGGTAGAAAAATATTGGCCTCTGGGCTTGTGTGCCACTCCTGATTCCTGTGTGCGTCATCTCTCACTCAGTGGCCCATAGAAAGCATATAGTTTGTTACATTTGTTTTCTAAATTCTCCCTGCAAAAATCTTTTTTTTTTTTTGGGGGGGGTTTCTAAAGTGTTCCTGAAAAAAATGAAAATAAAAAAAAAATAATAGTGTGACATTAATATTAACATTTGTGCTTCAGTGACAGTCCTGCGTGTGGGGCATCTCTCTAATTTGCAGCCACCAAAAAAAGAGTGTGTAACATTGGGCCTGATTTTCGCTGTGGTCTCACCAACCTGTAAAGGGGTAGCTAAATCATACTGAAGTTATAGCTCACCGTGTAAGTTGTGTGACTGCAACAAATAACGTTAGTTTGGTTACGTTTTTAAAACAATGAGGAAGTCTAGTGGAAGAGGTCGTGGCCGGGGGCGTTCATTGTCAGCTGGTAATGAGGGTAGTGGTAGTGGTGGAGCATCAGGTGGTCGTGGGGGAAAAAATATTGCACCTAAGTCTGGAGCTGTGGAGCCAGGTTCGTCGTCCGGCTACACAAGGCCTCGAACGCTCCCTTTTCTGGGATTAGGAAAACCGCTTTTAAAGCCGGAGCAGCAAGAGCAAGTTTTGGCTTATCTTGCTGACTCAGCCTCTAGCTCTTTTGCCTCATCTCGTGAAACTGGTAAAAGTAAAAGCAGCGCGTCGTTAGTGGATGTTCACGGTCAGGGACAAGTCACTTCCTTGTCCTCTTCAGCAAAAACAACAACAGAGAAGAATGCAGCAGGCGACACAACGGGTTACTCCATGGAGCTCTTTACACATACCGTCCCTGGCTTAGAAAGTGAAGCAGTTAACAGTCCATGCCCATTACAAATTGAATCTGACATGGAGTGCACTGACGCACAGCCACAGCCAGACTACTATGCTGGTCCTTTGACTCAGACCACAACATTGCCCTCGCAGGGTGCTGATCAAGAATCAGACCCTGATGAGACTATGTTGCCCCATCACGAACGCTATACCACCGAACGACACGGTGACACAGACGAAGTTGCGCAGGAGGTACAAGAAGAGTTATTAGATGACCCAGTTCTTGACCCCGATTGGCAGCCATTGGGGGAACAGGGTGCAGGCGGCAGCAGTTCTGAAGCAGAGGAGGAGGAGGGGCCGCAGCAGGCATCAACATCGCCACAGGTTCCATCTGCCGGGCCCGTATCTTGCCCAAAACGCGTGGCAAAGCCAAAACCTGGTGGAGGACAGCGTGGCCATCCGGTTAAAGCTCAGTCTGCAATGCCTGAAAAGGTATCCGATGCTAGAAAGAGTGCAGTCTGGCATTTTTTTAAACAACATCCAATTGATCAGCGCAAAGTCATCTGTCAAAAATGTTCTACTTCCTTAAGCAGAGGTCAGAATCTGAAAAGTCTCAATACTAGTTGCATGCATAGACATTTAACCACCATGCATTTGAAAGCTTGGACTAACTACCAAACGTCCCTTAAGGTTGTTGCACCCTCGGCCAATGAAGCTAGTCATCAACGCAACATCCCTTCCGGCAGTGTAGGACCACCATTTAGCGCACCACCTGCTGTATCTGTGCAGGTATCTTTGCCAGGCCAAAGCAGTCAGGGTCAGGGAATCACCAGTTTCGTAGTAGGAAACACTGCATCTAGGGCACCGGCGGCAACAATACCATCTCCCACCGTCTCTCAGTCTGCCATGTCCACCGGCACCCCCGCTAGTTCCACGATCTCCAGCTCTCCAGTCCAGCTCACCCTACATGAGACTATGGTTAGAAAAAGGAAATACTTAGCCTCGCATCCGCGTACACAGGGTTTGAACGCCCACATAGCTAGACTAATCTCGTTAGAGATGATGCCCTACCGGTTAGTTGAAAGCGAAGCTTTCAAAGACCTGATGGACTACGCTGTACCACGCTACGAGCTACCCAGTCGACACTTTTTTTCCAGAAAAGCCATCCCAGCCCTCCACCAGCATGTTAAAGAGCGCATCGTCCATGCACTCAGGCAATCTGTGAGCACAAAGGTGCACCTGACAACAGATGCATGGACCAGTAGGCATGGCCAGGGACGTTACGTGTCCATCACGGCACACTGGGTAAATGTGGTGGATTCAGGGTCCACAGGGGACAGCAAGTTTGGGACAGTTCTGCCTAGCCCACGGTCTAGTAAACAGTTGTCTGTAGCCGTTCGCACCCCCTCCTCCTCCTCCTCCTCGTCCTCCTGCAGAAGCAAGAGCTCGTCCACAGACCGCAGTCGCACAAACACTCCATCCGCACCTGCCACTGTTGCACACCAGGTCTCCCATTATGGGGCAGCTACTGGCATACGTCAGCAGGCTGTATTGGCTATGAAGTGTTTGGGCGACAATAGACACACCGCGGAAGTTCTGTCCGAGTTCTTGCAGCAAGAAACGCAGTCGTGGCTGGGCACTGTAGATCTTGAGGCAGGCAAGGTAGTGAGTGATAACGGAAGGAATTTCATGGCTGCCATCTCCCTTTCCCAACTGAAACACATTCCTTGCCTGGCTCACACCTTAAACCTGGTGGTGCAGTGCTTCCTGAAAAGTTATCCGGGGTTATCCGACCTGCTCCTCAAAGTGCGTGGACTTTGCGCACATATCCGCCGTTCGCCTGTACACTCCAGCCGTATGCAGACCTATCAGCGTTCTTTGAACCTTCCCCAGCATCGCCTAATCATAGACGTTGCAACAAGGTGGAACTCAACACTGCACATGCTTCAGAGACTGTGCGAACAGAGGCGGGCTGTTATGTTTTTGTGGGAGGATACACATACACGGGCAGGCAGTAGGATGGCAGACATGGAGTTGTCAGGTGTGCAGTGGTCGAAGATTCAAGACATGTGTCAAGTCCTTCAGTGTTTTGAGGAATGCACACGGCTGGTTAGTGCAGACAACGCCATAATAAGCATGAGCATCCCCCTAATGCGTCTGCTGATGCAAAGTTTGACGCACATAAAGGATCAGGCGTCTGCACCAGAGGAAGAGGAAAGCCTTGATGACAGTCAGCGATTGTCTGGTCAGGGCAGTGTACATGACGAGGTACCGGGCGAAGAGGAGGTGGAGGATGAGGAGGATGATGGGGATGAGTATATTTTTAATGAGGAAGCTTTCCCGGGGGCACGGGAAATTGGTGGCGTGGCAAGGCCGGGTTCTGGTTTTTTGAGGGACACAAGTGACGTAGATTTGCCTGCAACTGCCCCTCAACCAAGCACAACCGCAGATTTGACAACGGGAACTTTGGCCCACATGGCGGATTATGCCTTGCGTATCCTCAAAAGGGACACACGCATTACAAAAATGATGAACGATGACGATTACTGGTTGGCCTGCCTCCTTGATCCTCGCTATAAAGGCAAATTGCAAAATATTATGCCACATGAGAACTTGGAACTAATATTAGCAACAAAACAATCAACTCTTGTTGACCGTTTGCTTCTGGCATTCCCTGCACACAGCGCCCGTGATCGTTCTCACACGAGCTCCAGGGGCCAGCAGACCAGAGGTGTTAGAGGGGCAGAAATCAGAAGTGGCGTTGGCCAGAGGGGTTTTCTGACCAGGTTGTGGAGTGATTTTTCTATGACCGCAGACAGGACAGGTACTGCAGCATCAATTCAAAGTGACAGGAGACAACATTTGTCCAGTATGGTTACAAACTATTTTTCATCCCTTATCGACGTTCTCCCTCAACCGTCATTCCCATTTGATTACTGGGCATCCAAATTAGACACCTGGCCAGAATTGGCAGAATATGCATTGCAGGAGCTTGCTTGCCCGGCAGCTAGTGTCCTATCAGAAAGAGTATTCAGTGCTGCAGGTTCAATACTAACAGAAAAAAGGACTCGTCTGGCTACCCAAAATGTAGATGATCTAACCTTCATTAAAATGAACCACAACTGGATTTCAAAATCTTTTGCCCCACCCTGCCCGGCTGACACCTAGCTTTCCTATGAAAAGGTCTTGCCTGTGGACTATTCTGAATGACTTTTCCAATCTCGTAATTTTCTTCACCTGATTGTCCAGCATACGACATGTTTCCACCTCACGAAATGGCCAAACTCCCCACACGGGGCCGTGCTATCGCCACTTTGCGCTTGGACCCTTGAGAGTGCTGTTTGTCTGAAGAGGTGGGTGTGGCCGCTTTTGGTCGACGGCACTGCCACTGGGTCCCTCATAGTACAATAAAGTGTCTCTGGCGGTGGTGGTGCGCACCCAACGTCAGACACACCGTTGTAATATGAGGGGCCCTGTGCCTGTAACGCCGGCCACAAGACAGTTCTCCCCCCCAGCTCAAACAGTGCTCTACCACTAGCAAAATTATCTCTCACAGCTTCACCAATGTGTAGTCTAGGCGCTGACATCCTTCAATGCCTGGCACTGACAATACCATTGTTTTGACATTTTTGTTATGTTAGGCCTTCGAAGCCTGTCTGCGGTCCCTTCTTTCTACAACTACTACACTGACCAGGCCACTGCTGGCCGTGTTACCCTGGAACCAATTTAAAAGTGCCTACAGTCAGCCCAATTTTGTTATGTTAGGCCTTCGAAGACTGTCTGCCGTCACTCCTTCCACTAGACTTCCACTGACCATACACTGCTGCCCATGTACCCCTGGAACCAATTTAAAGTGCCTACAGCCAGCCCAATTTTGTTATGTTAGGCCTTGGAAGCCTGTCTGCGGTCACTCCTTCCACTAGACTTCCACTGACCAGACCACTGCTGCCCGTGTACCCCTGGAACCAATTTAAAAGTGCCTACAGCCAGCCCAAGTTTGTTATGTTAGGCCTTGGAAGCCTGTCTGCGGTCACTCCTTCCACTAGGCCTCCACTGACCACACCACTGCTGTCCGTGTACCCCTGGAACCAATTTAAAATTGCCTACAGCCATGTGTTATTATTTTAGGCCTTCGATGCCTGTCTGCGGTCACTCCTTCCACTAGGCCTCCACTGACCACACCACTGCTGTCCGTGTACCCCTGGAACCAATTTAAAATTGCCTACAGCCAGCCCAATTTTTTTATTTTAGGCCTTCGATGCCTGTCTGCGGTCCATTCTTTCAACTACTACTACACTGACCAGGTCACTGCTGCCCGTGTACCCCTGGAACCAATTTAAAATTGCCTACAGCCATGTGTTATTATTTTAGGCCTTCGATGCCTGTCTGCGGTCACTCCTTCCACTAGGCCTCCACTGACCACACCACTGCTGCCCGTGTACCCCTGGAACCAATTTAAAATTGCCTACAGCCAGCCCAATTTTTTTATTTTAGGCCTTCGATGCCTGTCTGCGGTCCATTCTTTCAACTACTACTACACTGACCAGGTCACTGCTGCCCGTGTACCCCTGGAACCAATTTAAAATTGCCTACAGCCATGTGTTATTATTTTAGGCCTTCGATGCCTGTCTGCGGTCACTCCTTCCACTAGGCCTCCACTGACCACACCACTGCTGCCCGTGTACCCCTGGAACCAATTTAAAATTGCCTACAGCCAGCCCAATTTTTTTATTTTAGGCCTTCGATGCCTGTCTGCGGTCCATTCTTTCAACTACTACTACACTGACCAGGTCACTGCTGCCCGTGTACCCCTGGAACCAATTTAAAATTGCCTACAGCCATGTGTTATTATTTTAGGCCTTCGATGCCTGTCTGCGGTCACTCCTTCCACTAGGCCTCCACTGACCACACCACTGCTGCCCGTGTACCCCTGGAACCAATTTAAAATTGCCTACAGCCAGCCCAATTTTTTTATTTTAGGCCTTCGATGCCTGTCTGCGGTCCATTCTTTCAACTACAACTACACTGACCAGGTCACTGCTGCCCGTGTACCCCTGGAACCAATTTAAAATTGCCTACAGCCATGTGTTATTATTTTAGGCCTTCGATGCCTGTCTGCGGTCACTCCTTCCACTAGGCCTCCACTGACCACACCACTGCTGTCCGTGTACCCCTGGAACCAATTTAAAATTGCCTACAGCCATGTGTTTTTATTTTAGGCCTTCGATGCCTGTCTGCGGTCCATTCTTTCAACTACTACTACACTGACCAGGGCACTGCTGGCCGTGTACCCCTGGAACCAACATCAGAAAATATAAAAATAAGTATTTTGCTTATAAAAAAGAAAATACTGGTGAGATATCAAATGCAGACATTTTAACATTAAAAACAAACACACAACTAAAATCTGGTACAGTACTAAAAATGGCCACCAGCTACAATTACTTTCTCCTGCAAGTAGTTAACTGAAAGTTTTTTTAAATTGAAAACACACATATGGCATCCACCGAGTGTTGTCCTGTCGCGTCTTCTTTATATTATTGCCGAGAAGATGCAAAATAATGAAAATAATAAAATCATTAATTACCAAAATAATAGAGAAAGTCAACACCACATTGCAAATAAACATTCATTCCAAATAAAGAAGCAGGGCGCGTCCGAGGGTGAGTATATACCTAATAAGAATCTAATCACCCTCGGACGCGCAATGCTTATTTCCAACAGCCTTCCTTCCTAAGAATCAGCCCTTCCGTCGTGTAGAGAGACGTTGTGTTACACTCCAAGGTGTTCCCCAGGTTGCCTTTCCTGAGCTTCGATCTTCCGGCTCTCGTTTAGTAGTTCTTGGAAACTACACTGCATTAGGCCTTCAAATTGGGTATGGGGTGTAGAGAGAGGGTGTGTTACACTCCAAGGTGTTCCCCAGGTTGCCTTTCCTGAGCTTCGATATTCCGGCTCTCGTTTAGTAGTTGTTGGAAACTACACTGCATTAGGCCTTCAAATTGGGTATGGGGTGTAGAGAGAGGGTGTGTTACACTCCAAGGTGTTCCCCAGGTTGCCTTTCCTGAGCTTCGAAATTCCGGCTCTCGTTTAGTAGTTGTTGGAAACTACACTGCATTAGGCCTACAAATTTGGTATGGGGGAAACATTGGCGCATCTGCGGTCCCTCCTTCCTCTAGGCCTCCACTGACCTGTCTACTGCTGCCCGTGTTCCCCTGGAACCAATTTTAAATTGCCTACAGGCAGCCCAATTTATTATGTTAGGGCTTCGAAGCCTGTCTGCGGTCCCTCCTTCCACTAGGCCTCCACTGACCTGTCTACTGCTGCCCGTGTACCCCTTGAACCAACATCATAAAATAAAAAAAAAAGGATTTTGCTTATAAAAAAGAAAATACTGGTGAGATATCAAATGCAGACATTTTGACATTAAAAACAAACAAACAGCTAAAATCTGGTACAGTACTAAAAATGGCCACCAGCTACAATTACTTTCTCCTGCAAGTAGTTAACTGAAAGGTTTTTTAAATTGAAAACACACATATGGCATCCACCGAGTGTTGTCCTGTCGCGTCTTCTTTATATTATTGCCGATAAGATGCAAAATAATGAAAATAATAAAATCATTAATTACCAAAATAATAGAGAAAGTCAACACCACATTGCAAATAAACATTCATTCCAAATAAAGAAGCAGGGCGCGTCCGAGGGTGAGTATATACCTAATAAGAATCTAATCACCCTCGGACGCGCAATGCTTATTTCCAACAGCCTTCCTTCCTAAGAATCATCCCTTCCGTGGTGTAGAGAGACGTTGTGTTACACTCCAAGGTGTTCCCCAGGTTGCCTTTCCTGAGCTTCGATCTACCGGCTCTCGTTTAGTAGTTGTTGGAAACTACGCTGCATTAGGCCTTCAAATTGGGTATGGGGTGTAGAGAGATGGTGTGTTCCACTCCAAGGTGTTCCCCAGGTTGCCTTTCCTGAGCTTCGATCTACCGGCTCTCGTTTAGTAGTTGTTGGAAACTACGCTGCATTAGGCCTTCAAATTGGGTATGGGGTGTAGAGAGATGGTGTGTTCCACTCCAAGGTGTTCCCCAGGTTGCCTTTCCTGAGCTTCGATCTTCCGGCTCTCGTTTAGTAGTTCTTGGAAACTACACTGCATTAGGCCTTCAAATTGGGTATGGGGTGTAGAGAGAGGGTGTGTTACACTCCAAGGTGTTCCCCAGGTTGCCTTTCCTGAGCTTCGATATTCCGGCTCTCGTTTAGTAGTTGTCGGAAACTACGCTGCATTAGGCCTACAAATTGGGTATGGGGTGTAGAGAGAGGGTGTGTTACACTCCAAGGTGTTCCCCAGGTTGCCTTTCCTGAGCTTCGATATTCCGGCTCTCGTTTAGTAGTTGTCGGAAACTACGCTGCATTAGGCCTACAAATTGGGTATGGGGTGTAGAGAGAGGGTTTGTTACACTCCAAGGTGTTCCCCAGGTTGCCTTTCCTGAGCTTCGATCTTCCGGCTCTCGTTTAGTAGTTGTTGGAAACTACGCTGCATTAGGCCTTCAAATTGGGTATGGGGTGTAGCGAGAGGGTGTGTTACACTCCAAGGTGTTCCCCAGGTTGCCTTTCCTGAGCTTCGATCTTCCGGCTCTCGTTTAGTAGTTCTTGGAAACTACACTGCATTAGACCTTCAAATTGGGTATGGGGTGTAGAGAGAGGGTGTGTTACACTCTAAGGTGTTCCCCAGGTTTCCTTGCCATTGCTTCGGTCTTCCGACTCTCGTTTAGTAGTTGTAGAAAAGTACACTGCATTAGGCCATACAAAATGGGTATGGGGTGGAGAGAGATGGTGTGTTACACTCCAAGGTGTTCCCCAGGTTGCCTTTCCTGAGCTTCTATCTTCAGGCTCTCATTAAATTGTGGTTAAATGGAACAACTGCATTTGGCGTACTAGTTGGTTTGGGGCCTACTATCGGTGTCTGCCACTCCTTGCTGTTCTCCTCCACTGAACAAAGCTGTGCCGCCTGTTTACTACGGTTGCCAATTTTGAACTGCATTTCGACTACTTACTGATTTGGCCCTACTCTCTGTGTCAGCCTCTCATTCCAGTTGTCCTCCACTGCAATGCCCCCTGGTTATTCCTGTGTTACCAATTTTGAACTGCATTTAGCCCACTTTCTTCTTTGGGCCTATATCTGTGTTTCCACTTCATCGTGCCCATTGCCCAGCCAGTGATAGATGAGTCTGCTGGTACATTGACCCATAACGCAACATTCCCCGTGCACGCTACACAACAACATTGTGACCCTGCTGAAAGTCAGGTTGCTCTTCCCGCATACCATACCACCTTACACGGGGACAAAGAGGAAGGTGCAGATGAAAGTGCAGGTTCCTTCATCAGGTGGGGGGAGGAATACTAGTTGGCGACGTCACTGGCACAGGGCCTCTCATAGTACGCAAAAGTGTTGCTGCCGGTGGGAGGCGCCCCCGCCGTGCAAACACACCGCTGTACTTTGAGGGGCCCTGTGCCAGTGCCAATGCCAACGAGTGGGCCCCCCCTGCTTGCTCAGGTTCACAGCACTTGCAAAGTTGAAATACTTACCTCTCCCTGCTCCACTGCCGTGACGTGGTCCAGATTTCCTGGGCCCACTAATTACTTGAACCAGCCCTACCCCCCACAACTTTAGCCAAATGACCCCCAATTTCAAATGCCTTCCAATTATTATAAGGTAAATTACGCTTGACAAGCTTCATTAAGAAGAATGGATGGTTTTGACATTAAAATGGGCACTCTAGGTGTTTTCCTGGCCCCCACTCACTGCCGACTATGCTGCCCCATTGACTTGCATTGGGTTTCGTGTTTCGGTCGATCCCGACTTTACGTCATAATCGGCCGATTTCACTCGACCCGACTTTGGACATAGTCGGGTTTCGCAAAACCCGGCTCGACTCTAAAAAGGTCAAGGTCGCTCAACTCTAGCAATGACCTTTTGTGGCTTACCCTCCTTGTGGAGTGTGTTAATGACTGCCTTCTGCACATTCAGCAGTCTTCCCCATGATTGTGGAGCTACTGAAACAGATTAAGGGACCTTTTTAAACACTTAAGAAGCCTTTGCAGGTGTTTTTTGTTAAATGTTCTAATTTACTGAGATAATGACTTTTGGGTTTTCATTGGCTGTAAGCCATAATCATCAACATTAACAGAAATAAACACTTGAAATAGATCACTCTGTTTGTAATGACTATATATTATATGAATTTCACTTTTTGTATTCAATAACTGACATAAATTAACTTTTGATGATATTGTAATTTTTGTGAGACACACCTGTAATGTCATCACTAGTATAATTACTAACAATGCCACTGCCAGCACTAAAAATGAAAACAATAAAGTAATACAATATTTTCTCAAAATCTAAAAAAATATAATAACTAGAAATTTGTGGTCCATACTATGATAGTTCTGGCATAATAATTTATTCTTAATGTACATGTGAAGTTAAAAAAAAGGGCTGGCTTATTGACTTTCCATGAAAGGTTTCTTACTATTATTTAGCTGTTACGGTGCCACATATGCCAATAGGCTTTGCCACTAATCCTGTTGGCACAGGTAGCTCCACAACAGATGTTCAGCAATGTATATCCTTCTTTAAAGCATGCAACAGCTCCCATTCCTAGTGAGGCCATTATTATAAAATTAGGGATGTGATTTATATCTTTGCACTCATAAATAAAACATCTATCTGATTCTAAGAAATTATATTTGGTTATGGACTACTGCCAGACTAGAAATGTATTGCATTGGCTGTGATGGAATCAAAGACGGAGGTTGTGCAGGTCGCTAATGGATTGGGTGCCATTATTAAAGTTTATATGTTATTGGTTTTTTTTCTATAAATTTTAATAAAATAATTTTTTTTTGCATTGGATTTAAAATAATAAAATTTTTGTAGAAGCCTAACTACTATAACAATGATGTAAGGTGTAGTAGTATCTCAGACCATCAATAGACTGCCTTCAATTTACATATTTATACATAAAAATAAATAAGGACAAAAATACATATTCATGGCTGGTCAAAATCCAAATCTTAAACGGCTTTTTCATAAGTAAAATAAATAGTGATTAGAAATAAAAGGTCAGCATTTTTTATAGAAAAATCACCACTCTGGTGTATACTGTATGTCGTTGGTATGCTGCCAAAAAACTGTTCAAGTGAATGAGGTTAAACTGTTACTGTAAAGAGACTTTTTTTTCAAATTATGGACAAGCCCTTTAAATATTCAAATTTAAGCTATTGTAATAAATGTAAATGATTACTTTACTTTGCAATAAGGTAGAAAGATCTAATTTGAGTTCTTGCTGAGAAACCCATTCATCATTAGTTATGACTTTAACTTGTTTGTGGGGCATTGTCAGTGAAAGTCGGGTCTTAATGATATGCAAACCTCCATATCAGGCTATGGTCTTCAAACGATCATATTTTCATCCCTAACATTGGAACTACCCATAATTACAAAATATTTTGAGTGATAATTTTTTTTTTTTTAGAATTAGAAAGAGCACAAAGTATGGTAAACCAATAAAAAGTTTAATATTGTACATTGTTTAACCTCACAATCAACATAAATGCAGTTATAACAGTGAAAATATGGTGTGTCTATAGATAGTGAGCTGCTTATCACAGGAGGGGGTGTGTCAGACTAGGCCCCATGTACGGCTTTGTTCAGCAATGACAATCTCCTGGTGGTAATACAATCATTGCAAATAAACAACAGCATGGAGCTTGATAAGAAAGGCATAGCTGAAATCTATGTTTTAACCCCTACCTCATGCTGTTTTCAGATTACATGGCAAAAACCTGCTGACAGATTCCTTTTAAAGAGTAACTGTCATTTTAATGTTTTTGTTATTTCATAAATCAATAGTACATGTGAAAATAAGAAACCTTTTAATATATCTTTTTGTAAAAATCCACTTCAGTAGGTTCACGCTGCGTCTGTGGCATCCGTTAGACAGACTACGTTACACAGCAGCATAACGTGGTGCAACGCAGTCCGTTAACGCTGCCATTAAATCCTATGAAGGACGCATCACTAGCGCACGCCCACAATGGGCGTGCGCTAGCGATGTGCCGTCATTGAGTGACGGACCCTGGGACGCGGGCTACAGCATTTCTGGGTCCGTCACCGCTAGCGCAGATAGATCATCTCCTAGATCTATCTGCGCTAGCGCTATGGAATGTCGGCACTTGCGTTAACGCATGTGTTGAACGGGCTGCTGTTAACGCAATGTGAACCTAGCCTTAAGACTGTTCTTTCATTCTCAAAATTTTCAATTCGCAGGTAAAATCTGTCTTCAGTAAGCACAGGCTTTCCAATTACTAAGATAGGAATAACACTTAGTTCTCACAAAGTCCTATGGAAAACTAACTGGCGTGTCAAGTGAACTTGTAGCAGAATGTCGGTGTCTGTCTCTATCTCCATAGAATTTTAAAACTGTCATCTGCTATATTACCCAAGAATTGAGAGTGAAAGATCAGTCCAGTAGAAGAAAGAAGCAGATTGCTCCAATAAGATATATTGCAAAGTTTCTTACTTTCATATGCGCTAATAATTTATTAAATAAAAATTAAAATGACGGTTACTCATTAATGTATCTCTGTGGTGAGCTGAAATCCCTGCAAATATAAAATCTGAACACTGAATACCAGATACAGTACAGTATATTGAGTTGCTGCCATTCTTGTTCCATCATGAAAATGGATCATGCATCATCTTATATCCGGAAGTCTTTCATTCTCAAAAAAACCATCTACAGGAGCACAAATATTGTGCAGAAACTTATAATCATTAGCAACAAATCATATCCACATAAATCGTTAATAAATTTTTAGTTCTGTGTAACACTGTATGCAAAGTGCCAAGCTTATGTAATATGTACAGAGCAATATTCCTCATTTTTACGGTAACTGTGTTCATTGTACACCAGAGCTAGCAATCTATTTCTTCATGTGTAGACCCCTGCTTGAAATCATACGGATCTGGAAATGGGATTTTATGCTAACCAGGCATCATGTACAGTTAAAACCAGAAGTTTACATACACTATATAAAAAGAAACATATGCATGTTTTTCTCAATATCTGACATGGAATCAGAATAAATCTTTCCCTTTCTAGGTCAATTAGGATTACCATAATTATTAATATTTGCCAAATATCAGAATAATGAGAGAAAGTGCTTTAAGGCATTTTATTACTTACTGCAAAGTCAAAAGTTTACATAAACTAAGATTACTATGCCTTTAAACAATTCTGGACTGTCCATATGAAGACGTCATGCATTTGGAAGCTTCTAATGTATTTTAATTTACACCTGAAACATATTGCTTCTTTGTGTAGCATCATGGGAAAGTCTAAAGAAATTAGCCAATATATCAGCAAGAAAATTGTGAACTTGCACAAGTCTGATTCATCCTTGGGTACAATTTCAAGATAACTGAAAGTGCCTCATTCATCTGTACAAACAATTATATGTAAGTACAAACAAGATGGGAATGTCCAGCCATCATACCGCTCAGGAAGGAGAAGGGTTCTGTGTCCCAGAGATGATTGTGCTTTGCACTGGCATGTGCATAGCAACCCAAGGACATAAGCAAAAGACCTTGTGAAGATAATGGCGGAAGCTGGTAAGATTGTGTCAATATCCACAGTGAAACGGGTACTGTATCAACATTGGCTGAAAGGCCACTCTGCCAGGAAGAAGCCATTACTCCAAAAGAAACATAATAAAGCCAAATTAATGTTTGCAAATGCACACAGGAACAAAGACCTTAATTTTTGGAGACATGTCCTGTGGTCTGATGAAACTGATCTTTTTGGGCATAATGACCATCATTATATTTGGAGGAAAAAGGGAAAAGCTTGAAAGCGTAAGAGCACCATCCCAACTGTGAAACACGGGGGTAAGCAGCATCATGTTGTGGGGTTGTTTTGCTGCAGGAGGAACTGGTGCACATCACAAAATAGAAAAGAAGATCATATGGCAATACTGAAGCAACATCTCAACACATCAGCCTTGAAGTTAAAGCTTGGGCTTAAATGGGTCTTCCAAATGGACAATGAACTGAAGCATACTGCCAAAATGGCAAAAAAGTATCTGAAGGGTAACAAAGTCAATGGTTTGGAGTGGCCAAAGCTCTGATCTCAATCCTATTAAAATTTATGGTCAAAGCTGAAAAGGCCGGTGCGAGCAAGGAGACCTACAAATCTGGATCAGTTACACCAGTTTTGCCAGGAGGAATGGGCCCAAATTCCGACCAACTATTGAGAGAAGCATGTGGAAGGATATCCCAAACGTTTGACCCAAGTCATTCAGTTTAAGGGCAATGCTACGAAATGCTAATGAAATGTAGTTAAACTTTTGACTTTGCAGTATGTAATAAAAATGCCTTAAAACATTCTCTTTCTCTCATTATTCTGTCATTTGGAAAAATATTAATAATTATGGTAATCATAATTGCCCTTAAATGGGAAAGATTTATTCAGATTTCATGTCAGATATTGAGAAAAACATGCATATGTGTCTTTTTATATAGTGTATGCAAACTTCTTGTTTCAACTGCATACTTAAGTTAATGTGTGCAACCACTAAGCTGTTATAACTATAGTCATAATTACGCTATAGTAATAATATAAATAGAATATTATTATAATAGTATGATACTTAAAGTAAATATTTACTTTTTAATACCATGTTGCTTGTAAGGAAAAACAAAACTATGACAGTAAATCTCCTAATATTTATATTTTAATTAGTTGTAACTAAGGTTTAGTTTTTCTTATACCGACATCCAAGTCCTCTGCTCTGGCACAGAGGTAAAAGATAAATGTGTGGCTGCTGATCTTATTCTTCTCTTTTAATTATTTTCTTTTTTTCCTTTTCTCTTTTCCATGAGCCACAACTTTTTTTTATTTTTTTGTTGGTATAGCTGAATGAAGGCTTTTTTATGGGTCAAGTTATAGATTTGAAAGGCACCTTTCATTTTATTATAGCATATACTGGAAAATGGGGAAAAAAACGAAAGTGGGGTAACATTGAGAAAAGAATGCAATTCTACCATTTTTTTTATAGTATTTGTTGTGTAGTAAAAATGTCCTGGCAACATTATTCCCAAGGTTAATACAGTCCCAAATTTGTACAGTTTTTTTTTTAATATATATTTTAAGAGATTGTGTACATTACGGTATTTTCAGTCCAAATGTGATCTCGACAAAACATTGCATCACACTTGGACCAATGCACCACACTTGGAAAAAAAATAATCTAAAAAAAAATCTATCGTATTGCCATTTTTAAGAATTTATTTTTCTCCTCTTATTGGGGCTGATTGGGGCTTATTTTGTGTCTGCTGACCTGACATTTTTAATGATACTGGTATACACAACATATTGAAACTTGGTATTCCATTTTTGAAGGGGGGAGACAGCAATAATTTAAAAACCACAAATTTGTGGTTTTGACTTTTACACATTTTTTGGGGAGTTCATTGTGACTTTAAAATAAATTTATATTACGACCGACCAGATATTTATAGACACATGAATACAAATATGTTTTCGTCTTTTCAGTTCTTTGTTTCAAGGGCTTGCCCACACTGCCGTATATTGTATCTTGCGAGATGTTATACGCCTGTGGCAATGGCAATGAATCAAAAACCTGAAATCAACGATTAAAACGAGAGTCCCAACAATTTTCTCCATAAAGTTTATAACTGTACAATATGTTTGGAGATCTGCTTCTGAAAAAGTGAGTGCAGGCCACTATAAAGATATATTAACACATTTATCAAAACAGAATTGCGAATGCATTGTATTAAAAAAATCAGAAAAACATTTTAAGGCACATATACTGTTCTGAACCACATTAAAAAGATTTTCGATTTCTAAAACTTCATCCCGTTACTCAGATCCATGGGGATCTGTTGGGGTAGGCACACTTGGTGCTGGAATCCAAGGCCCTTCTGCCTTGACCAACATGCATAGAGGACTAGAGCAAAAAAAGGTAATGTTTCCTCCAAGTTTTGCAAAAACTAGCTTAAAAAATGCTTAATCAAAATCTTTGGTGTTTTTGAAAAAAGTTTTGCAGATGTTGTAATTACAACAAAGTCCATCTATAGTTCAAGGACCCACAATGCCATGCTATGCCGGAGCTATCCGCCATGCAAAAATTAAAGTATGGTGGCATCATACATGTAATATCATTAGGTTGTGAGCCGGGGTACAGTATTGTGCATTGGTTCTACTTCAAGCTTAGCAGCTAACACCTCTGATATTAAGAGATGCGAGATCATACTCATTGCTTCTTCTTCACTGTCACCGCTAGACCCTGGTACCATTATGTAACTATCAGTAACTTGGATTTGACTTATGCCATTATGGCAGCCATGCTTTCTGTCGTTTACATGCCTACATTTGATCTGTATCATTTTGAATCAAGCTGGTAAAATACGAATAACACTTATGGATATAAAAACTACATCTAATCAATAAATTAAATCTTTGTTTTTCAGAAACGACAATCTTTGATGCAAGTACCAAACTTCTTTGCTTTGGTGTAGCGGAACCACAGAAGAAGTTGTGGATTTCCAAATATCAAGAGCCTTTTGATCAGCACCTTAGTGCCAGCTTTGATATTTATAGACAATGTCCAATGGCTAATCTAAGTTCACCCATTGTTGTTACATAGAGAACCGGTGATTTACACGTTCAGGACAATCCAGGGAACGTCTCTTGCACTGTTCAGGCTCCTCGTTCCAGCAGACATCTGATGGTTCATAGGTCCCCAAAAGTATGGCTAACTTCTCCCTTGAGGGTCTTATGTTTGGATAGAGCATATAATTGTACACTAATGAGGCTATGATACCTCCTGCTAATGGCCCAACCCAGAAGACCTGCAATATAAAGAATACAAAGTCAAGCCAATAAATTTGTATATATGAGACATGACAAATTACATTACAGATGACTATCTATCCATCCTTTAACTATCTTAAAGCATAGCTTTTTTTATTTCAGCGTGGTGCTACTTATGTAGGGTCCATGACCCTAGTATTATGCTCACCAGCCACTATCTTCTGCTCTTTCTGGCATCTCAACTTTTGACTGACCAGAAATCAGAGGTAACGGTCACAATCTCTCAGTGTAAAGGCCCCGTCACACTTAGCGACGCTTGAGCGATTCCGACAACGATACGACCTGTCAGGGATCGCTCAAGCGTCGCTATGTGGTCGCTGGTGAGATGTCAAACAGTGAGATCTCACCAATGATGCAGCAGCGATGCGGCGACCTGTAGCGACCTGTAGCGACCTGTACAACGATGCTATTTCATGACGATTCAATGGGACGTCCTGTCAGCGAGGTCGTTGGTAAGGTGTCAAACACAGCCATGTGTGCTACCCAGCGGGACCTCAACGATCAAAAAATGGCCCAGGCCATTCCGACACGACCAGCGATCTCACAGCAGGGGCCTGGTCGCTGCTACGTGTCACACATGGCGAGATCGCTACTGAGATCGCTGTTGCGTCACAAAACTTGTGACTCAGCAGCGATCTCGCTAGCGATCTCGCTGTGTGTGACGGGGGCTTAAGTCTTTGAGATGCTTTTTCTGGCCTCGTTTTGGCTCTCATAGACTTACTTTGAATTGTGACTTCCGGATCACCAAGCAAACACTGGTAAGCAGGACACAATCTGCAGGGGACAGACCAAAGCGGTGCCGAAGACAGAAGAGGACGGTGGCTGGTAAGTATGAGACTAAGTGCAGGGAGCTTAGATTAGTGTCGCCGCTCCAGTGGTAAAATAAAAATGATGGAGAGGTGCTTTAAAAAGGGTTCCAGGTAGACTGAAAGAATGGAAAAGGGTCAATAAAGGATCTAATTTTGCTTTGGATTGCTGGAAGCTTTACTGGACAATCTAAATTTAAATTTTGAAAACGGTTCTAGGTGGATGTTACACAACTATATGGGTCAATAAAGGATCTATTTTTACATGGAGTATGAAGCATCTTCTATTTTGCTCGACTGATTATCTGTTTATCTAATGGTGTCTATCTTTTTTAGGAGTAAGAGTATGTTAGTTACAGATTTTGAAATATCCTTACCCATTGATTTCGAAAGTTTCTCATAATGACAGCTGGAGCAAACGAGCGGGCAGGATTCATCGAGCAGCCAGTGAAGTATATCTAAAGTATAAAAAATAGTATTTTAGTAATAAAATAGTAATTATATAAAATAAAATAGTAATAAATAAAATAGTAATTTAGTAATAGCAATTGAACAGTAGAAAATGCTATTTGATTGTTTTCTGTGCATACTAGTTTTTAGAGAAAAAATTCTGATAATGATGGGACCTGGAAAAGAAAGCTGATGCCCTATTTTCTTTTCTTCTATAAAAATAGCTGGTGATGGTAAATGATGGTAAGGCTCTAGCTGCTCTGCAGCCAGAATTGACTATTTGAGTATAACATTATCAATACCATTGTGATTTTATCAAAAAAGCATGAATTGTCAACAGGTGAAGAACAATGTGACACAACATCTACTGGAGTTCTCAAAATTGCAGTCAAGACAATCTGGGAGAATGGACCAAAATACATTTTAGCTGTTCTTTTATGTGTAACCAAGCTAGGTTTGTAATATAGGGTGTATCCTGTTATATAAAAGTAATAAAAATCTATACAATAGGGCAATAGTTTATGTACCTTTTTGCTCCAGAACAATAAAACTGGCTTGACCAACAATATTCTGCTTGGATTTTCTGTTCCGTCCACTATCCAATACTTAGTTAATATATTAAACTTACATCTATTCTCCTTTTTAAGGGAAACAAAACTTTGAAAATACATCTCAATCTGTAAGCATCATGTTGCAGAGCTGGAGAAGTTGAGAAGATTGATATTTTCTTACAAAGATATATAACTAATAATTTATTAGTTTTAACCTCTGCACATCCTGGATCCAGTCGGCGGTCCTTATCAGTGATGGACAGCCTTCATTTTATTAGCGTGTAGAGTTAGCTGTCAATCTCTGGACCTTCCACTCAAATTCTAAGCCCAGAATGAACACTGATTTAAATTAATAAAATACTTAGAACTCTCTAAGAAATCTGTATTTCATAGTGACAAGTTGCCTTTAAAATCAAACTCCCAATAATAAGATTGGTCAGAACTGACAGAGCTTATCTCTCTAATAATGCAAATAATAAACTTTCTCATCAACTCCTCAAATTCATAGATCTGAGGGAGTCCTTTAAACATAGTCAAATACTCCTATTACTAGAGTAATACAGTATTTCAATAGCAACACGTGAAGCATGCACTAAAGTGCATAAATTACAACTATATAGATGTCTATCAACATAGTATGCTATGAGGATATTTATAAAAATGCTACTTACCCCTACAAGGTGACCCAATGCAACCGATAGGCCAATAGATATAGCTGGAGACCCTAAAAGATCAGTTCGGCGGCTGTCTGTACATGCAAAGATGCACAAAACCAGTTGAAAAGTAAGAATAATCTCAACGGCAACACCGAGTCCTGCTGTTATGTTGTTACTGAGCTGTAAGGATAAGACATTGTTAGTATATCCAGAGAAATAGCGTGTGACCATAAGACATAGAAGCACATTACTCCATGGACATAAGTCTCTGCTGGTAACACAACCAAGTTGGGTTGGTTATACTTGGAATTTAATAACATGAATAATTTGTCATATTTGAGGCAGGAAATAATTATCAAAAACCAGACATGTTGGGTAGCTGATTGCATCATACTACATATTGATTAACTGTTAGAGAAAATATCCGAAGAGATCTTATGGATCACTATAATTAGCCACTTGAGTTGGTGCAAATCAATTCGCAGGACCCAGTCCATCAGCCTCTTCGGTAATTCATGGCCATGGGACGGAAGCCCTGAGGACCACCTCTCATTCTACTTCCCAGCATCCACAGGTCCTGTGAATGAATTTTCTCCAACTCTATTAATCAGTAGTGATGAGTGTGTGTGCTAGGATTAGGGGTTATCAGAGCATGCTTGGGTGCTAACCAAGTGCATAGATTGACTAACATATAGGCAATCCCTGCATGTGTTGCACCTGTTGAGCAGCCTCGAAACATGCAGCCATGATGAGTCAAACCTATTTTGTAAGCATACCAAAGACTCTCGGTTAGTACCCTAGCCTGCTCGGATAACTCCTTATCCGAGTACACTTGTTCATCATTATTAATCACCCAAATTTTATCCAGAAGTTGTCCTTTGCTGGTTTGGAAGTCAACACTTTTAGGGTAGTTATCACCAAAGGCAAAGGATGAAGCTCTAATTTATATTTTCCTATTAAAAAAATGACACGTCCCAAGGTGTGAGATTTTGGTTATAAAGTACAAATAACTAGATAAATCTTTGGTCTCTACATTATATGTTATGCGCAATATAATATTCAGATATCCTTTCATGCTCCTTAGACTTATTTATAGTTTGTGGATTTTAAAGCTAGTTAAAACAATATAAATATTGTCTTCATCTTAAATGGTATCTCCTTTTCCCACCCCATAATAGATTATTTTTTATATGAGAAATCAGTAGATCTGTCATCGTCACTCAGATCTACCCACTGTAGGATCTGGTACAAGCCACTAGCCCTTCTGATCATTTTTAAAATTTAGTAACAGTTTGGTAAAAGTGGAGGGAGACGGACTGGTAGGAAAATCAATATCATTCAGAGATTCTCCATCTAATGCTAAAACATACACAGATACAGGACAGCACGGTATCACTGCAATTAAATCACTTATCTGGATTGTGTATTAACTTCTTCATGACATTGCGATTTTCAATTTTTTGCGCTTTCATTTTTTCCTACCCTTCTTCAAAGAGCCATAACTCCTTTACTTTTCTGTCAATATAGCCATATCAGATTTTACCATATAGCGTACTGGGAAATGGGAACAAAAATTCCCAAAAAAATGAAATTCCACAATTATTATTATTATTTTTTTTATTTACCATGTTCTCTATATGGTAAAACTGATTCCCCAGGTCATTACGAGTACTCAAACACCAAACATTTATAGTTTTATTTTATTTAAATGGTGAAAAAAATCCAAGCCTGTAGTGTGTTCATTTTTCAGGGTCTGGGGATGGGTGAGGGCTATTTTTTTGTGCTCTGAGCTGATGTTTTATTGATACTATTTTGTAGTAAATACAATATTTTAATTGTAAACTACAGTTGTCATGACACCCCACTTGCGCCCCCAGATCACCTGACAGGGGCGCCGATGGGTAGGATTTGTGACACACTTCCAGCCAGCGCGTGTTAAATCCCACTGTCATTGATTGACAGCGGGATTAAACAGGTTAACAGCTGCAGGGCAGAGCACTTTAACTGATTTAATCAGCCATCAAGAGCAGGGAAAGATGCAGGCTCAGCGTCAGCGACTGCATCAATGTCAGGGACATGACCTTTGATTAAAAATATACATCAAAGGTTATGAGGGGGTTTTATCATCATCCTCAGAAAAGAAATTGGATGAGATCTAGCAAATTGTAAGATATATGTATGGATTGGGGGATACAGTTCAAGAGCTAGTGATGTGGTCCACGTATGGTCATTCCTTATATTGCAATGTATGCATTTGTCAAATATATACTGTATATATATATATAAATACATATATATAGTCATATGTATATACCTCAGGTTACTTGTGAATCCACGTGGGTGCTACGTAAATCATACAGAAATGTAGCCAAGCTGCATGCATCTGTCAATACAACGGATCTGTTCTGACTCATTACAATATCGTGATGAGTTATCTGTATGTTTTCGATAGGATTACATGTAACATTACTACATTAATGTATCTTAACTTGTCGGATTATAAGCAAATGATGGATATTCATGGCATACATGGTAAACTTACAAGGCTTTTAGGTAGAGAAGATAAATTCAATAGGAAAAGAAAAAAAAACCCTAAACTTCAATTCTCTGCTATAAAATGTATCATCAAGAAGATGCGTTTAACTTTAAAAATGTCATTAAAAATCATTGAACATAACATATCTGGGTGAAGTGTCACTGGATGCGCTGCTGATAATTGAATTCAACTAATATTTTCCTTAGAAACTTTATTTTAACGGGTTTACAAAGTCAACGCGTTTCAAGGTCAACGCAGGACCTCTTCCTCAGAACAAAAGGCTAATAATGTATCATCAAGAAGATGTGCTGCACTTTAAAAATGTAATTAAAAATGATCGATTCCTTTAATAATAAGTAAATATTTTTCCAAATAACTATCACATACATGATGTTCCTCATAAAAGCTGAGCAAATAATGCAGACCAAAAAATTCCCATAAAAAGCATAGAGATCACTGATAAAGTGAGAAATGGACAAGATTATGATAGGTCAGTGCGTTCCTGTTTATCAGGAACTCTTTTGTAATACAGCTAGTACTATTATCAATTTAGTGATAGCGATGGGTCCTTCTAGCGTTCCATTGTTGTTTTTCTAATACTTTGGTTATATTTTACATGCTCCCGTGTTTTTTTTATCTAACTGTCCCTCATTTTGCACTTACCTATAAGTTCACAACATGCTTTATATTAGCGTACCCCATTGCATCCATCACAGAAAGACAATTTGCATATATGAAGTATTAAACTACTTACTGTGTTCATGGCAAGATTTCCTCGGATTGCTGGTGGGACCACGGCATATAAAATACCAGCACCGGCCAAACCTCCCAAAATCTGGGCAACTATGTAAAAAATGCCTCTCACTATTGAAATTTGAGATCCAAGAACAAAAGCAAAAGAGACTGCTGGATTCATATGAGCTCCACTTATATGTCCCACTGTCAGGACCATTGTGCCTATCACGAAACCAAAGGCGAGTGAGATCTGTAGCACCGTTGGAAGAGAAGCCGGCCATCTCAGAGCAGAGCCCAGTCCAAAAAATACAAAGATCAAGGTGGCTAGAAATTCAGCAAACACGGCTCTGTAAAAGGCCCATGAACAAAGTTCTCTCCTCATGATGAAGACGTTTGAAGTAGAGCTGAAAAGTTGAAAGATTTCTTGTCCTTGCAGTTGTGTGAATGTAAAAGTAGGTTGTCAGCTTATATATTTGTGCAGGTGACAAGTTGGCTAAGAGGTGGAGAAGGCTACTGGTTCCTCCCCTGGTTATACATGTTAAATAACAGTTTAGCCTGGCATAATGTAAACCTCCCTCTGTGTTACCTGGAATGGATTCACATTTTTTTTCGGGCATGACGTATAATTAGGCAGATTTATATAACATCTGAGATTGAGTTGACACTCTTATCTGTTTCATAAGTTCCCATTGTCTTGCCTTTATTTTTCAGCTATCCACTAAAAGATTTCTCAATCATCGTGTCTTGCAATTCTGCCAGCAGGCTTGTTCACACACCGAGGCAAAATTTCTTAGACTGTCTTAACAACTCAAGCTGTAAATCATTGCTGCCGGAAGATTCTCACTAATTCTGTTATGCATATTAATGACATGCTCAAAAAGAGAAATTCTCTTATGTGTAAAGGAGTTTGGGGTTCATATAGATAGTTACCAGTGGGCAGCTCTTATGTAACACCTATCTACTTTATAAAACGTTCTTATGTCACCCTCTACAATAGCATTGCTCCTCAGCTGTTATGTAGGAGACAGCACTCTGATATTATCTATGACACTGGTTTATGTAGGGATCCTCCATCCATAAGACAAGGTAAGAACTTCACCTTATTCAGCACCTCTGCTGTACATTTTGGGGTGGGGCAACATTCTGGTAGATATACTTATATTAATTCACTATGTGTGACTCACCATGAGGATCTTCAAAGTTTAAAAAGGAATGCACCATGCCATTGTTTTATTAGTGAAGCATTATGTATTTTTCTGTTTATTAATTTTTCATTTTTTTGTCATTTATTTAAACTCGATGAAAAGATCTTTTTTATCTTAATTTTTAAAATCTGTAGTAGAATGGAGTTAATGCTTAATTGTCTGAGGCTCTAAAAATGACCTTACCTTTTTTTTTTTGTTTAACATGTATTACATATTTCATTGATATGGATGTTTTTGTATACTATGACACTTGTGCCTTAGCGATTCATTGTCTATATATCTGGTGGAACTGTAACCAATACGTTCTCTGGGGTAGGCTTGTGGACATCATGTACAGATATGCTTTTTCCTCATTATTGCCCTTATGACTAGAGATGAGTGAATATTTCAATGTTCGGTTCGGATTACAATTGCCGAATTTACAATATTCGCTGATTAATTTGTCGAATAATCGCCGAACATAACCAAACGCCCTTCACGTCAATGGGAGGCAAAAACAAATGCATGCACAACACCTTAGAACTGCCCCAAATGCTGCTGAAATATATCAAATGAGGGACAGATGCCAGGAAATTGGCCTCAATTAACCTACAGTACAAATTTTAGCATGGCACTACTGCAATCAGCTAGGCATGAGGTATCGGGGTCTGGAACAGCATTTACAGCTTTCAATTGAATGTCACTGTAAGACAAGGTGAGTGAGGGATTGGTGTAGGGCCCCTTTGTTGGGAACCCTGATACCGCATGCAACACCTCTACCTGCTTTTATGCTCAGCCACATTCAGGTGGCACAAATATCAGTTTTCTAGACTACCATTGTCAGAAAAATGTATGGATAGTAACATGGCTAGTTGAGTCCAAGGAAGTGGAGGCATGATTGTCTCGGAGACCTACTGTTAGGGGTCGAGTTCCCGCTCCTGCACAGGGGGAATCTCGGGCCACCTCCGCTGCGGTCTCCCATTCTTGTCCAGCCGCAGTGGAGTCTGCTCAGCAAGGACGTCGGTCCCAGCGTCTTGCTCATTCTCACTCTGTTCTGAGAGTTACTGCTGCTTCTCCAGTCTCTGCTATTAAAGTCTGTGCTGGTCAGCAGCGAGCGGACTTCTCTGGGACTAAGTCCTTGTCTGCACGTACTGAGCATGCCCAGCGTAAGGTCTCCCGTTGGAGATCGAGGGTCATGTGCTCAGGCTCTGCAGCACATTCCATTGGTCCTCTTGGCAGGTCCTAGAAGGGCAAAAGTGCTGTGGCCACTTCCTGTGCTGCTGCTATATAAACTGCGCATGACCGCACGGCCATGCGCTAGTATTGTCAAACAATTGCTAATGTGTGTATGTTGTGAGTGCAAGTCATCCTTGGATACCCCTACCCTATAGTATGACTGTTCGCGGAAGGTGTATGGCTGCTACCTAGCGCCCGACTTATCCTACAGCACTAGTCACACATTATAGCGTCCAGTTGCTGTGACCGCCAGTACGGCGCCGTGCACTTCCTCTGTGCTTTCCTTACCCAAGCCTGGGTGGTTAGTGGCGTTCGTCAGTGCGGCACTGCATGCTCTTCTGTTTCATTTCACACCCAGTTGCGGTGCTGTGCCAGCAAGGGTCTAATCGGACTTCAATCCCAGTTGGGGTTGAGTTCGCTGACTACTTGCTCGCGCTTTAGGTGCGGTACCGCGGTCCTGTGCCTTAACAGGATTGCTTCTTTCACGCTGGGTGAGGTTAACCCACGCGTGTATACTCTAGTGTACCGCCATATAGTCTGCTAATTGCTAGCAGCAGGTTTTCACCTGCACGGTGGACCCCGGACTGCGAACGCATCTATACCATCTGTCTTGGTGCGTTCCGCCAGTCCTAACAGAATACTAGCGCCAGGGTCTGGCTAGTAAATGGTGGACGACCAGCGTTTACAGCGGTACATCCAGCAGCTGGAGGGAAGGTTGGCGGCTCTTGAGCGTTCAACCTCAGCTGTGGATGTTACTGCTGTCGCTGTTCAGGCTGCAAGTGTGGCTGCAGCTACCTTGTCTACTGCCGCTCCTGTACCGACGCTATCTCGCCTCCCGCTACCAGAGAAATTTTCTGGTGACAGTTAGTCCTGTAGGGGTTTCGTGAGTCAGTGCTCAATACATCTCGAGCTTCTGGCCTCTCGTTTCCCAACAGAGCGGGCTAAGGTGGGCTTTATAATTTCCTTATTGTCGGACAGGGCGTTGCAGTGGGCTACGCCGCTGTGGGAGCGTGGCGATCATGTGGTGCAGAGTGCTCCGTTATTCCTGAGCACTCTGAAACAGGTCTTTCTAGGACCTCGTGTCACCCATGACATGGCGCTCCAACTGTTGGCACTGACTCAGGGCTCGTCCTTGGTCAGCCTTTTTGCCGTCCATTTCCGCACTCTGGCATCTGAGCTGGAGTGGTCGGATAAAGCCCTTATCCCTATATTTTGGAGGGGGCTGGCTGACAATGTTAAGGATGCTCTGGCCACTAGGGAGATTCCCGCCACACTGGAGGAGTTAATAGCAGTATCTACTCGCATTGACCTCCGTTTTCACGAGCGGAGGTTAGAGCGAGCCCAGTGTAGGCAGAGGTTTCGGCTGGCTCCCACCTTCGCCAAACCTTTGGAATCTCCAGTCCAGGCTCCTGAGTTCCAGGAACCTAAGGTGGTGTCACGAGCGGGATCTAAGTCCCAGACCGCTCGTGCACTCCAGGGTTGCCATGTTTGCCAACAGTCAGGACATCTTGCCACCAGATGTCATCAGCGGTCAAGGAAACATCAGCGTCTAGTGGTAGTAGGTGGAGGTGCACTAGACACTGCGACGTTTGCCTCCAAATTGTCCTTTAAGGGGACAATTACCATTGGCTCATCCTCCCACTCGGTAGACCTCTGCGTGGATTCTGGGGCGGAGGGCAATTTTATGTCTTCTGCCTTCGCCCAACGTCACGCAATACCCCTGGTTATGCTATCTCAACCAGTAACGGTACGAGTGGTGAATGGGTCGACACTCCCCGCACAGATAACACATCAGACCATCCCTGTTACTCTGTCCCTGTCGCCATCCCATCAGGAGATTATTTCTCTGCTCGTCATTCCTGAGGGTATTGATGAGGTCCTGTTGGGGATACCTTGGCTACGGTACCACTCTCCTCACATCGAGTGGTCCTCAGGCAGAATTCTGGGATGGGGTGAATCATGTGGGGGTAGGTGTCACCGAGAGTGCGTTCAGGTTGCTACTACTGAGGTACCCGCAGATCTATCCTCTCTCCCCAAGCAATATTGGTCTTACGCAGACGTGTTCTCCAAGAAGGCGGCGGAGACCCTTCCGCCCCATCGCCCCTATGACTGTCCTATCGATCTCTTGCCTGGTGCGGAGCCTCCCCGGGGTCGAGTTTATCCATTATCTCTCCCGGAGATGGAGGCCATGTCTCAGTACATTCAAGAGAGTCTGGCAAGAGGGTTTATCAGGAAGTCAGTGTCACCTGCTGGGGCAGGGTTCTTCTTCGTGCAGAAGAAGAATGGGGAGCTACGTCCATGCATAGACTACAGGGGTCTTAACGCTATCACCGTTAAGAACAAGTATCCTTTGCCCTTGATATCTGAGCTCTTCGATAGGCTTCGGGAAGAGCAAGGGTATTTACTAAATTAGATCTGCGGGGTGCTTACAACCTGATTCGCATCCGTGAGGGGGACGAATGGAAAACGGCGTTTAACACCAGAGATGGGCACTATGAGTATCTGGTGATGCCCTTCGGGCTCTGTAATGCCCCAGCCGTTTTTCAAGACTTTGTCAACGACATCTTCCGGGATATGCTTTCCACCTCAGTTGTAGTCTATCTGGATGATATTCTCATCTTTTCTCCAGATATTGACTCCCACCGGAGCGATGTTGGCAGAGTCTTCGACCTCCTACGGGCAAACTCTCTTTACGCTAAGTTGGAGAAGTGTATGTTTGAGCAGGAGTCTTTGCCGTTCCTGGGCTATATCATCTCCGCCCAGGGATTGGCTATGGATCCTGCCAAACTACAGGCTGTGATGGACTGGCAAGAGCCCCATTCTCTTAAAGCGGTGCAGCGCTTTATGGGGTTCATTAACTATTACCGCCAGTTCATTCCCCACTTCTCAACTCTGGTAGCTCCCTTGGTAGCCCTCACCAAGAAGGGAGCGAATCCTAAATTGTGGTCGGAAGAGGTCTCCAAGGCCTTCACTTCTATTAAGTCCCACTTTGCTAGCGCTCCCATCTTACATCGTCCCGATGTGGATAAGCCATTCCTAATGGAGGTGGATGCCTCGTCCTTTGGTGCTGGAGCAGTCCTCTACCAGAAGGATGCTCAAGGTCGGAAGCATCCATGCTTCTTCTTCTCTAAGACTTTCTCGCCAGCGGAGAGAAACTACTCCATCGGGGATAGGGAGCTGCTAGCAATGAAGTTGGCCTTTTCAGAGTGGAGACATCTTCTGGAAGGTGCGCGGTTTCCCTTCCAGGTTTACACTGACCACAAAAATTTGGTCTACTTACAGACAGCCCAGCGGCTAAATTCTCGCCAAGCCAGATGGTCCTTGTTCTTTTCCCGGTTCCACTTTTCTATTCATTTTCTCGCCGGGGAGAAGAATATTCGTGCTGATGCTCTCTCTCGCTCCCTTATGTCAACTGAAGAGGAGGAAGAGGAGCCTCGGCTTATTGTTCCCACTGAGAGCCTGAGAACCGTAGCACCGGTTTCGCTTGTGTCTGTGCCTCTGGGCAAGACTTTTGTGCCCATTAATTTGCGACCGGAGGTTCTCTCTTGGGCTCATTCGTCCAGAGTGGGTGGACACTTTGGGACAAAGAGGACATCTGAGCTACTGGCGAGGACGTACTGGTGGCCGCATATGGTCCGGGATGTCAGGGATTATATTCTGGCGTGTGTCTCCTGCGCCAAAAATAAATCTCCGCGTCAAAGGCCAGCTGGGTTGCTCTATCCCTTGCCGGTGGCAGATAGGCCCTGGGAGATGGTCGGGATGGACTTTGTCGTCGGTTTGCCCAAGTCTCGCGGCTGTACCATCATTTGGGTCATCACCGATCATTTCTCGAAAATGGTGCATTTGGTGCCGCTAACACGGTTACCTTCTGCACGGGCCTTGGCTGCGTTGTTCATTAAGCACATCTTCCGCCTACATGGTATGCCTGACAAAATTGTCAGTGACCGGGGTCCCCAGTTTGCGTCTCGGTTCTGGAGAGAGCTGTGTCGTCTTCTCAGTATTGAGTTGAATCTCTCTTCCGCTTATCATCCCGAGACGAATGGGTTGGTAGAGAGGGCCAACCAGACCTTGGTCACATACCTGCGACATTTTGTTTCAGCCAGGCAGGATGACTGGGCATCCTTGCTATCATGGGCAGAGTTTGCGCTGAACAACGCCATAGCCGACTCCACTGGACAAACCCCATTACTCCTCAACTATGGTCAGCATCCACGGGTACCTGTGACTATGCCCGTGTCTTCCGCAGACTCCAGGGTGGCAGACTGGGCTGTGGAGGCACGGGATATTTGGGACCGCACTCAGGATGCCATTCGGGCCTCTAAGGAGAGAATGAGGTCCTCCGCCGATGCTCATCGGCGCCCCGCCCCGTCCTTTGCTCCTGGCGACTTGGTGTGGCTCTCCGCCCGTAACATCAGGCTGCGAGTTGAGTCCACTAAATTTGCTCCTCGCTACTTGGGTCCCTTCAAGGTCCTCGAACAGGTTAATCCTGTGAAACCAGAACACTTGCTGTCCACTGTGGTTTTTTTTTGTAACAGTGTGTTTTTGGTTTTACTGTGTTTTTTTGTGTTTTCAGGTTAATCCTGTGGTCTACCGTCTGGCGCTTCCTCCACGCCTTGGTATCACCGACACCTTTCATGTGTCCCTCCTTAAGCCCGTATACATGTCTCGGTTTTCTGAGTCATCTGCCGGGACATCGGGTTCGTCTACGGACGATTTCGAGGTGAACGCTATCTTGGGGTGCAAGGTGGTACGTGGCAAAAAAATTTTTTGGGTGGACTGGAAGGGTTACGGCCCTGAGGATAGGTCCTGGGAGCCTGCTGAGCACATTCGGGCTCCGCAGCTCATTGCTGCCTTCGAACGTAGCGAGGCCCAAGGGGGGGGGCCCTAGGAGGGGGGGTAATGTTAGGGGTCGAGTTCCCGCTTCTGCACAGGGGGAATGTCGGGCCACCTCCGCTGCGGTCTCCCATTCTTGTCCAGCCGCAGTGGAGTCTGCTCAGCAAGGACGTCGGTCCCAGCGTCTTGCTCATTCTCACTCTGCTCTGAGAGTTACTGCTGCTTCTCCAGTCTCTGCTATTAAAGTCTGTGCTGGTCAGCAGCGAGCGGACTTCTCTGGGACTAAGTCCTTGTCTGCACGTACTGAGCATGCCCAGCGTAAGGTCTCCCGTTGGAGATCGAGGGTCATGTGCTCAGGCTCTGCAGCACATTCCATTGGTCCTCTTGGCAGGTCCTAGAAGGGCAAAAGTGCTGTGGCCACTTCCTGTGCTGCTGCTATATAAACTGCGCATGACCGCACGGCCATGCGCTAGTATTGTCAAACAATTGCTAATGTGTGTATGTTGTGAGTGCAAGTCGTCCTTGGATACCCCTACCCTATAGTATGACTGTTCGCGGAAGGTGTATGGCTGCTACCTAGCGCCCGACTTATCCTACAGCACTAGTCACACATTATAGCGTCCAGTTGCTGTGACCGCCAGTACGGCGCCGTGCACTTCCTCTGTGCTTTCCTTACTCAAGCCTGGGTGGTTAGTGGCGTTCGTCAGTGCGGCACTGCATGCTCTTCTGTTTCATTTCACACCCAGTTGCGGTGTTGCGCCAGCAAGGGTCTAATCGGACTTCAATCCCAGTTGGGGTTGAGTTCGCTGACTACTTGCTCGCGCTTTAGGTGCGGTACCGCGGCCCTGTGCCTTAACAGGATTGCTTCTTTCATGCTGGGTGAGGTTAACCCACGCGTGTATACTCTAGTGTACCGCCATATAGTCTGCTAATTGCTAGCAGCAGGTTTTCACCTGCACGGTGGACCCCGGACTGCGAACGCATCTATACCATCTGTCTTGGTGCGTTCCGCCAGTCCAAACACCTACTGCTACAGGCAACACGCATGAAGGACAGCCAACCAGGAGTGTTAATATTTCCAAAAATCTCTCTCTGTTTCTCTTATTCATTTTCATCTGGACTATTGTAATTCTCTACTAATCGGTCTCCCTCTTACAAAATTCTCTCTCCTCCAATCTGTCTTGAATGCTGCAGCCAGGATCATATTCCTTACCAACCGTTGCACCGATGCCTCTACCTAGTGCCAGTCATTACACTGGTTACCCATCCACTCCAGAACTCAGTATAAACTTATTACCCTCACCCACAAAGCACTCCATGGCTCAGCACCACCCTACATCTCCTACCTCATCTCAGTCTACCACCCTACTTGTGCCCTCCGTTCTGCTAATGACTCCTGTCTCCAAGACTTTTCATGTGCTACTCCAATTACTTGGAATGCACTACCCAGGTTTATTCAATTAATCCCCAATACCTACAGTTTTAAGCGTGCAGTAAAATAAAAACGCATTTCTCCAGACTGGCCTACCGCTTCAACACATTAATCCAACTATCTCTGTGTTGCCCATTCAAAATTTTTATCATAACCAGGTTCCTTTCATCATGCTCTCATATGCTTTATGAATTTAGTAGCCCTCTGTTTCTGTACTTTTATGCATTCTGGCTGATAACCGGTTCATGCAGCATTACATGAACACCCGATTTCTTACATTATGGCTGGTCCAAACAACGAAAGCAATTGTTACCATCCACCTTTTGTGTCTCCCCTAGTTCCTAATAGATTGTAAGCTAGCGAGCAGGGCCCTCATTCCTCTTAGTATCTGTTAATCTACATATTTATTGTTATGCTTAAAGATCCTTCTAAAATGTAAAGTGCTGCGGAATATGTTGGCGCTATAGAAATAAAAATATTATTATTATTATAATTGGTACTCAGGGACTGTGATGGCCATCAGCTTTTGGAAACCATCTGGATCTACAAGGCAGAAAGGCAGCTACTCCGAAGCCAACAGATTGGAGTTAGTGGAGTTCAAACTCTTAGCTTTGTCATGTGTAGGAGGAAACAATATTTCACGTGACCACATCTGTTGAACTATGGGCTGACTGCCGTGCTGAGACAGGGCGGAGTACGGTGAACTGGACATAGTGCTGTACCATGAGAGTGGTGCAGGCAGAGATGTTACGGTGGATTGAGAAAGTTGTATTGTGCTCCTTCTCTGAGATCGGTCAAAAACAGCAGGCATGTCAGCTTACATTACAGCTGATGGAGGGCTCTCCGTCAGCTTGACTGGAGCAGGTAAAGAACCCGAGGTTCTGCGGTCAAAGACCTGTGTCTCAATAGTTTACATGGTAGCAGAGGAGGAGGAAGAAGCAGCAGATGCGATTGATGGGGCAGCTGATGGTTGTTGAGGTCCGCTGGTCTGCATTTTTGCGGAGTGGGATACCCACAGTAAAGCATGTTGATTGCACATGTGAAGATTCATACATGTAGTAGTCAAATTATTGCACTTTTTACCTCGACTCAGTTTTTTATTGCAAAGTTGGCAGATTACATGAGTTTAATCATACTTTGCAGTGTCAAAAAAGGCCCAGGCTAGGCAATCATTGCCACCTCTGTGAGCTGCGGAACCGAGGACGTTCCTAGTCACAGGCACAGATGTGGCTGAGGATGCATTGCTCGTTGTGGCTGCATCACTGTGTCTGCAACATATGGCACAACGTAACCTCCTTGTCTTCCTCCTCCTCAGATGACCTACTCAGCAGTGCGCCTCTATGTTCACACCTAACACCTCATCAACATCATCCTCTGTATTATCATATTCCTTGCCCTTGAAGTCACCCTCCTCCTCTTCCTGCCCTGACAGCACAGCACAGTACAGTCGGTGTGAGCCTCAGATATCTGATTCTCATCAGAATCACCCCCTGCCCTGACACGCCTCCCGAAGAAGCATTGTGAAACGTGCATTGGGGCAGATGGATGCTGAGGAATATCACATGGCTGAACATCAGGTATATGCTACCTTCAGCTATTATCCAATTCTTTGAACCAGATCACTATAGGTCATAGCGCACATAGGTACAAAGGGACAAACGTAGTTTTCCCAGGAATGTGCCAATAGTGGTATTTTGGTTATATATAAACCCATAATTTAAAGGGTTTATTGTTCATTCCCTGACTAAGGTCAGGGACTAAGGTTTATTACCAGAGGCATGACTTTTGGATATGGGATGGACCCCACTCCTTCTTAAAACCACCATAACTACTGTAAACCTAGGTACTAAAATAAATACACAAAACACATTATTTTGGTTGTCAAAATGGCCACAGCTTTTATTCAAATCACAGGATTAAATAATCACAGTAGGAGTCAGGTGGAGTGCTAGTACATTGGGATTCACAAGTACTGCGATATCCTACAGCGCTCAGGAGAGGAAAAACCCCCTGTGGAGGAAACCTCCAGGGAACCATGGCTGAAGGATTGCCCTTCCCTTGGGCTTAGAAGGTTACCACAAATAATAACTCTTTATAGCCAATATACAATTGAACCTGGTACAAGATATACAATGACAAATTCAAAAATACAATAAAGCATTTATCATTATACAAGCAATAATTAAAAAGTTTAAGGACAGAGATTATAAACAGGGCGGGAGGGCGGGTAATGTTTCCTCCTGTCCATCCTGTGAGAGAAAGAGGGAGAGCCAGAGTTGCCTCCCCTATATAAGCCCCACCCTCCTCACAGTAATACACCAGGCACAAACATCTAAACTCCTTCCTCTTAAAGCAACATCACTCTTGTTTAAAATCTACACCACAATACAAACAAAAGCTGCAGGAGTTCTCAGTCCACCCATCCCCAAGTCATGTCCACCTCCGTCTAGTCTCCGGTGGTTTCTTGACTTTTCGATATGGGATGGACCCCACTCCTTCTTAAAACCACCATAACTACTGTAAACCTAGGTACTAAAATAAATACACAAAACACATTATTTTGGTTGTCAAAATGGCCACAGCTTTTATTCAAATCACAGGATTAAATAATCACAGTAGGAGTCAGGTGCAGTGCTAGTACATTGGGATTCACAAGTACTGCGATATCCCCAGCTGTCTGACATACAGCACCAGGACAGACAGCCATAAAGGGGCGGCACGCACTGGCTTGCCATTCAAGCAGAGCCAGTAAACTTTCAGGGCACCAATGACCCTATTATCCTCACTCCTGTGCTTAACCACTGTGCCCGCCCCTGATTGATGTTACCATCACAACGTCCTTGAGGCTGGCCACCAAAGCCGAGCCTGCTCACCACCAAGAGGTTTTACATCCTCTATTAGTTAAAATGAGTCCACCTTAACTTGTCTGCAACTTCCACCTGACTCCTAAACCGCCACCAGCGAGGCCATTTGACACCTTGAATGGACTCGACCCCCATCACCCATGCCTAATAAAGTCATCAACCAGATCTGCATGCTATGGAAAGACTGTGCATATAAGGAACAAAATTCAAGGACTGCAATAGATTAATTTTAACAATGCAACACTACCAAATTATGATCAATAATATGGTAACTACAGCAAAATACCAGCCGCTAAACATCCTGCAATGTGGATCCTATAATAGGGAATGCAGAAACTAAACCATAACAAAGGGGTAGCCACAGTCTGACTACCTGTATAATGGCATCTGTGATGCCTCAAAAACTATTATACTGAATGTATTGTAGCCAGCTCTAATAACTCACTAATTCACAGATTTCAGTTCAAGAAACCACCATTACATACAGTAGCTGGGCTGTGCAGTAACCAATTCTTAAACCCACTTACTATTACTACCCAAAAAGTGATGAGTGTATATAAAGAGAAAGATACTATAAACAAGGAGTAATTAAAAGCCATACACAATATAATATCGACATTATAACCGATCATTAAATAATTTAAATAATTTCTGCAATATTTGGACATGGTAAATGAAATAAGCCTATTGCAGAATAGTCTACAAAGGCATTATTAATAACCTTGCCACGCCATTGTTAATTGCCTTACAGGCACTTGATAACATATACCATTAACCTTCTCCAACTGGGACAAAGGCATTGGGAATAGGCACATTGCCCTTCGTGTTAATGCACTTGATGTCTTCACCCCTAGCCGCTCCCACTGGCTCAAGGGCATCGGGATGCAGTTTATTACTTTTCTCTTAGTCACTCCCACTGACTCCAGGGCACCCATATTAGGTACATTGCTCTTCAGTTTCATGCCCCAGATTACTGCATTGTCCAGACAACAACCTTGAAAGAAATAGGAGTTGGTCAATATAAACAGTCAAAATCTGTGCCTCAGCATTCTCAAGTCACAAGTACTATTCAGGACCTCGTCCAACACCCCAGGCATATGACCTGTCCAGGTGCTATTCAGGACGTCAGTCCAACACCCCAGGCATATAACCTGTCCAGGTGCTATTCAGGACATCAGTCCAACATCCCAGGCATATGACCTGTCCAGGTGCTATAAAGGACGTCAGTCCAATACCCCAGGCATATGACCTCTCCAGGTGCTATTCAGAACGTAGTCCAACACCCCAGGCATATGACCTGTCCAGGTGTTATTCAGGGCCTCGTCCAACACCCCAGGCATATGACCTGTCCAAGTACTATTCAGGACCTCATCCAACACCCCAGGCATATAACCCAATTTGTATGATTGCCATGACCACAGGGACTTTACCCTAACAGGGTCTTGTAAGATATAAATGCTTCTGGAGACCAGGGGGCCATACCGTGATGGTCACTCCTCCACACCAGGGGGCCATACCAAAGATGGTTACATCTCCATTCCACGGGGTCATACTATGATGTACACCCCTCCATCCAGGGGCCACATCCGAGATGTTTACTCCTCCACACAAGGGGTGATAGTATGATGAACACCCCCCCTAAACAGAGGGTCCATACCTGAGATGGTTACCCCTACTGACCAAATTATAATTAGCTTCAAGGACCCACTAAAAAAGAAACAAATAAGTGCTTTTTTTTTTTTTTTAAATACACACCTTTATTAATACAAACATACAATAACCCAACAAAGCATAAATAACCTTAGCTAGCTGGGAGGAGTCCTTGAAGCTCATAAGATCTGGAGATTACCAAGCATAAAGTGAACATAAAATGTACCAACAATTACTCCCAGCCATTACCCCACTAGCTCGGGAGCACCATAACCACAGGGTTCCAATGTTCACTTGAACTTCCTGAGGATCCGACAAACCTTTGCCGAAACTCCCCTCCACATTTCACCAGATCAGAACCATATTTAATACCAAAAGGAAGAATCCATATCCCAATGGATCCCCCAGACCAATTTGTAACGAACTTCAAGGAACCCCCCAACTGCCCGGCTCCAGGTAATCCACTTAGTCTGTGCTATCCACCATCTTAGGTAATATAAAATTTAGCACTCAGTGGATATACACCATTCCTGCAAATATATGAAGGGGACAATATAAGAATTAAAAACAGCATACAATAAAACATCAAAGCATAAAGAACATTAACATGCTGGGAGGAGTCCTTGAAGCTCATAAGATCTGGTGATTACCAAACAAAAAGTGAACATAAAATGTACCAACAATTACTCCCAGCCGTTACCCCACTAGCTCGGGAGCACCACAACCACAGGGTTCCAATGTTCACTTGAACTTCCTGAGGATTTAACAAACCCTTGCTGAAAATCCCCTCTACCATTCACCAGATCAAGAACCAAATTAAATTCCAAAAAGAGGAATCCATATCCCAATGGATCCCCCAGACCAATTTATAACCAACTTCAAGGACCCCTCCCCCCCCCTAACTGCACAAGATGTGGGATAAGTGAAGATGAAAACACCATGTAAGTTTACAACCAAGGCATATTACAGGTTGATCCTGGAAAATGTCCCATCACAAGGTCAGATACATTCGATGATGGGCAATGCTGTTATATGCTGTAACAATAAAGAAGCCGCCTGCTCCTCTACAGCAGTTACAGACAGGCCCTCTAACCACCAGCTGCATATACATCGTAAGAAAATATAATATGTAGGTCTAGTATAAGCTGCCTGCAGCCATAAGTGTATGTGCAGAAAACTGCAAGGTCTGTGTCCCCAGTCAGTCACACTACCTACATACACTAGACGAGAGACAGGGCTGAAAACTGGGCCCAGGATGTGTTCTCCAGAGCAAGGTGCAGCATCACACTAGGAGTGCCCACTCACTGCCCGCCATATGCTGCGTTATTAGTGCCCAACTCACCATACCGCCATGTGCTGAGTTATTAGTGCCCACTCACCACCCCACCATGTGCTGAATTACTCCCCGAATAATTATTGACACCTGATAAAATATATATAGTAAGGCTCCAGGTAATCCACTCAGGCTTGTGATAAGCTGCCTGCAGCCATAAGTATATACAGAAAAAGGGGTGGATATATCAGGCAGGACAGCATGCAACATAATAGGACTAAAGGCTGCCTTATCTCCAGAAATAAAGCACGGATTTGGAAGTCATGCACAGATTATATGTGCAGCAAGGAAAATAACCTGGAGACCCGTGATCTAACATGTACTCAAAGTCTGTATACATAAGCATGCTGCGCAGAGATGGAGACTTTTCTCATATATCACATATAGATAGTGAGAGTAACCTGGTTACCACCCAGCATCATCAGACTGTACTGCAGCAGAGATGAGGTCACATACAGGTCACCAGACTCCATAAATGGGAAGAGGGGAATCAGCGGACAGCAGAATGAAGCCTCTTACCCTCATATATATAAGGTATATATATATATATATATATATATATATATATATATATACCATCCCTTTACTGCTCCCTCTCACCAGTGACTAGTCCCTGCAACTGCCCAGCTCCACGCTACCAAAAGCAGACACTGTATGTGCCACTGCTCTGACCCATTACACAGATACCCAAAACTCATGAAGACTGTATAATACAGCAGAAATAAGACACAACAGCCATGTCTGTAAGGTGGTCACATAGGAGCTGTCTCTGCAGTGTGTGATGCAACTTGTAACAGACCCATGAAGGAACATGGCAGCTACATGAATCTCTGAGGTAATATTGCTCCCAAATAAGATGTGAGAGCTGAGACTACACTAATACATGATGAATGTGGATAGTATATCAGCCATGTCTGCAGGGAAGTACACATGAGGGAACATGGCAGCCACAGGAATTTCTGAGGTAAAATTGATCCCATATATGATGTAGGAGCTGATACTACACTAATATATGATGTGTGAAGTGAATGTGCTCCTATCAGCTATAATGTGAGGTGATAACCCCAGTATTATACTCCCTGAAACTGCAGACATGTTTCCTCCAATGTTTCCTCCTGTCCATCGTGTGAGAGAAAGAGGGAGAGCCAGAGTTGCCTCCCCTATATAAGCCCCACCCTCCTCACAGTAATACACCAGGCACAAACCTCTAAACTCCTTCCTCTTAAAGCAACAACACTCTTGTTTAAAATCTACACTGCAATACAAACAAAGGCTGCAGGAGTTCTCAGTCCACCCATCCCCAAGTCATGTCCACCTCCGTCTAGTCTCCGGTGGTTTCTGTATTTTGAATCCTATTGAAATGTTCATTCTAACGTGCATGCAGCCAATGTTATGAAAAATACAATGGCAGTGAAGTCCCTCTTTTTTGGACCCTTCTTATAATGCATATTTTGCCTTTTTAAATGTTTATTAATAAAGTTTTTTTTTTTACCTCATACCACTTTGGAGATCATTCTTTATTTATGTCTGGTCACCTGTTAGTGAGATGTTAAGTAATATAGTGGTATATTGCCCTCAAGGTGGATGGGTATAATCCTTTTGGGCACTTTATTGTGAATAAAAAACTGTTTGAAAGGCAGGACTCCTACTGTATGACACGAGGAACAGAAAGATTTTTTTGGTGGCCTCTGGATTAGGCCTCTATAACACACTAGATACTGCCAACTATTTGAAAGTCAGGTCTCCTACTGCATGACACTAGGAATAGAAGAATTTTATATGGCCTCTGTATCAGGCCTCTATAACACACTAGATGCTACAAACTATTTGAAAGTCAGATCTCCTGCTGTATGACACGAGGAACAGAATAATTTTTTGGGTGGCCTCTGGATCAAGACTCTACAGCCTAATTTCAAATGAACAAAATGACAAAGTACAGTATGATACGGCGGGTTGTGTAGCTTTTTGCAGCTGAAAAATTATATTTATTTTAATGTGCCTTAGGTCTGTAGACAGTTTCATATAACCACAGCACAAAATGACAAGGTGGGATACAGCAGGCTTTTTCACATTTAGCTAGTGAAAAAATATTATTTAGAATGCTATACTTGTGCATGGGGCACAATAAAAGCAGTGTACAACACACTTGTAGAACATATGCCCGGCTGGCTTTATCTGTGGACCTCACTAATGGCCAAAAAAAAAAAACGTGCTGGAAGGTTAATTTTACAGCCACACTGGACACTAGCTGGCTACACTCTCTGA
Organism: Ranitomeya imitator; assembly: GCF_032444005.1. Lineage (NCBI taxonomy): Eukaryota > Metazoa > Chordata > Amphibia > Anura > Dendrobatidae > Ranitomeya > Ranitomeya imitator. The sequence continues at coordinate 732,600,543 of NC_091284.1, read as the reverse complement.
CTGATATACAACCATCTAGCTAACTATCTAAAATCTTGCTAACAGTGCCAGTGTCAGGGGCAGCCTATCTGCGCTGTTACAATGTAAAATGGCGCTAAAACAAGATGTCCGCTATTTATATGGAGAGGGACATATGATTTCAGCAGCCAATGACACAAGCTGTTGTGTCAGGACATTGTGGGTGTTTCCTGCACCCTGATTGGCTAGCCGCAATGTGCACACATAAAGTTAGGGGAAAAAATGACTGTTTACAAGTAAGCCGCGCCTCTGAGCTCTGAAAACCCCTTCCCTTCATCAAACATGTGCCAAACGCTCATTATACACAACCATTATCGTTGCTAAAGTGCTGAAAATACTTTTGTGGCAACGCAAATATTTTCCCACACTTTTACCTAATGTTACATTTTTTTCTGATTTTATAAAATTTTGCTCGTTTTTCCGATCACGTTACCTAATGTGCCATATTCGTGATGAATTTATGTTCGGCGATCGTTTTCCAAACAAATTCGCTTATCACTACTTATGACATTCTTCATTTCATTTAACAGAATAGAAGCAAGGTGGTCTCTTACCATCTATGGCTATATACAGTGGGGAAAATAAGTATTTGATACACTGCCGATTTTGCAAGTTTTCCCACCTACAAAGAAATGGAAAGGTCTGTAATTTTTATTGTAGGTACACTTCAACTCTGAGAGACAGAATCTTACAAAAATATCTAGAAAATCACATTACATGATTTATACATAATTAATTTGCATTTTATTACACAAAATAAGTGTTTAATATCGTAGAAAAAAAGAAGTTAATATTTGGCACAGAAACCTTTGTTTGCAATTACAGAGGTCAGACATTTCCTGTAGCTCTTGACCAAGTTTGCATACACTGCAGCATGGATTTTGGCCCACTCCTCCATACAGATCTTTCAGGTTTCTTGTCTGTCACTGGGCAACATTGATTTTCAGTTCCCTCCAAAGATTTTCTATTGGGTTCAGGTCTTGAGACTGGCTAGGCCACTCAAGGACCTTGAAATACTTCTTATGAAGCCAATCCCTAATTGCCCTGGATGTGTATTTTGGGTCACTGTCATGCTGGAAGACCCATGCACAACCATCTTCAAAGGTCTTACTGAGGGAAGGAGGTTGGCTGGCCAAAATCTCACAATCCCTGACACCATCCATCCTCCCTTCAAAACCTTGCATGCCATGCAGAATTTTAATATTTTAATTCATGACGGCGTAGTGTTTTACTAACAGTAATGTTTGAGACTGTAATCCCAGTTGTCTCCAGGTCATTGATTGGTTCCTCCTGTGTAGTTCTGGACTGATTCCTGACCTTTCTCAGAATCATCCTTATCCCACAAGGCGAGATGTTGCATGGACCCCCAGACCAAGAAAGATTGACAGTCATCTTGTGTTTCTTCCATTTTCTAATAATTGTGCCAACAATTGTTGCTTTCTCATCAAGCTGTTTGCCGATTGTCCTGTAACCCACCCTAGCCTTATGCAGGTCTACAATTTCATCCTGTTGTCTTTAGACAGCTCTTTGATCTTGGCCATAGTGGAGAGGTTGGAGTGTGATTGAGTGTGTGGACAGGTGTCTTTGATATAGGTGACAAGTTCAAACAGGTGCAAACAATACAAGTAATGAGTAGAGATAAGCCAATATTTCAATATTCAGTTCAGCTCACGATCGCCGAATTTGCAATATTTGCCGATTTATTAGTTGATTTAATTGCCGTATATAGCTGAACATACACAGTACAAAAGCCACGCTGTGTGTGACAGCGTGATAAACAACATCTGTGCCTTTATAGCCTTTTTACTAGGCACTGCTCCTAATAGCCAGATTCCTACTCCACACTGATGAGGGGCAAAAACCCCGAAACAGCTGTCTGTGGATGAATACCATGCTTGGCATAGGTGGCTTTCCTTCATAGGATGCTGCCCTTCCCGTGGTTGTTCCTTCCCGGGGAAAGGCCTGGCTATTCACTGCTTGCGTCGAGAAACACGTGATGGTGTCTCCGCAGCTTCTTTACATGCATCTGCATATTTCCCATAAGGGATGGGGGCAGTGTTCTGGAATCACTGCGTTGAGAAACACGTGATGGTGTCTCCACGGTGTTGGATGATTTGGTCTCCCTGAGGCCAATCATCTGTGCCTTTATAGCCTTTTTACTAGGCACTGCTCCTAATAGCCAGATTCCTACTCCACACTGATGAGGGGCAAAAACCCCGAAACAGCTGTCTGTGGATGGATACCATGCTTGGCATAGGTGGCTTTCCTTCATAGGATGCTGCCCTTCCCGTGGTTGTTCCTTCCCGGGGAAAGGCCTGGCTATTCACTGCTTGCGTCGAGAAACACGTGATGGTGTCTCCGCAGCTTCTTTACATGCATCTGCATATTTCCCATAAGGGATGGGGGCAGTGTTCTGGAATCACTGCGTTGAGAAACACGTGATGGTGTCTCCGCGGTGTTGGATGTTTTGGTCTCCCCGAGGCCAATCATCTGTGCCTTTATAGCCTTTTTACTAGGCACTGCTCCTAATAGCCAGATTCCTACTCCACACTGATGAGGGGCAAAAACCCCGAAACAGCTGTCTGTGGATGGATACCATGCTTGGCATAGGTGGCTTTCCTTCATAGGATGCTGCCCTTCCCGTGGTTGTTCCTTCCTGGGGAAAGGCCTGGCTATTCACTGCTTGCGTCGAGAAACATGTGATGGTGTCTCCGCAGCTTCTTTACATGCATCAGTGTGATAAACAACGGCATAGCGCTTCTGATCAGCTGTGAAATCATCCCCGCCAGTCAGAGAGCCGCGGTTCTCAAGCTGTCCGAAGACAACATTAGCACTCAGCTGTGAATTGGAGGTATAAAGTTTACCTCCGGTCACTGGTGTAAGTTAATGGGACTACTGCTCTCATCATGCGACACCTACTGTCGCTATTAACAGCAAGAGCAGGAGCTGCGGATGGGAGGATTCATTAGCCAGCTTCTGCTGGCCTGCGGAAATCCCCTGTATTTTTGAAAACCAGCCAGGCAAATCTCACAGCTGGGGGCTGCAATCTCTCATTCTCCTGTAATAAAACTAAAATAAAAAACAACACTATCCCTCACCTGTTGGTCGTTCTGTCCCCATGCCGTAATCCATGTCTGGGGAGAAATAGTTTTCAACGATGCGACCATCTGAGAATCACTGGTGAATGAGCTGCTGGGAGCTCAGCATCAGTTAGAGGAGGTAACCTCACACCGTTGTCACATAGTTGAAATTAGTTCATTGGCCGTGAACTTGCAGGACCTGTCAGGCAGCACCACGAGCAGGAGAACTTTCTCACTCTCGTGTTGCCGTCAGATAGGTAATAGGAGTTCACAGATAGACACTGAGCACACAGTGCTCAGTGTGTCTGCTGGAAGACAGGCTGCATGGTGGCATCATGCAACCATGGAGCCTGCCATCTAGATGTACCAGAGTTAAACCCGTCATGGGATAAATGGATTAGTAGGATCGTTGCGGAAAGGTAAGTAATATTGTTTGCTTTTTTAACTCATTTCCTTTTGACAGGGGAATGAACGAAGTCATAAGTATGGTTTCATTAAGATTAATAAAGAAGTCTGTGTCATTCTTTCAATTAAAGGACTCTTTTCTGGGTGTCTGTTTTCTTACAATGTGAATATAGGGTTAATAATGGGGGCGTCTTATTGGTGCCTCTTAATTACTAACCAATTACTAACCTTGGAGCTTGACGTCACCTCACAAAGAAGAAATCAGCCCCCACAACTATCACCCAACTTGCCACCACTACAGGGCAAGTGGGAAGAGCGAGGCTAAGTGCCAGAATTGGCGCATCTTAGAGATGCATCTTTTTTGAGGCGACTGAGAGCAGATGTTTTTAGACTGAGGGACCAGTATCCATGGCCCCTTCCTAGACTATTAATATCAGCCGCAGCTGTCTGCATAGCCTTTGCTTGCTATTAATTATAGGGGGACCCTAAGTCATTTTTGTAGGGTCCCCTTTTTAATAGCCAGCAAAGGCTAAGTATGCAGTTGTGAGCTGATATTACCTCCTTCCCAGGCTATATACATCTGCACCCAGCCATCGTCTTTCACTCAGTTGGCTACGAAAATTGCGCAGGAGCCCACACCATTATTTTACCGAAAATTAATCTTTTATTAAAAATAAATACATGTACAGTAATTTGCACACACACTGCATTAATTGTATTTGTCACTGACATCTATATACAGCTCTGGTAAACATTAAGAGACCACTGCAAAATGTTCAGTTTTTCTGATTTTTCTCTTTATAGGTATATTTTTGAATAAAATGTATTTTTTTTATTCTATTCTATAAACCGAATAGTCACCGAATTTCCAAGCAATAAATTTCATATTTTTTTATGAAAAGGAGAAATGGTCAAACTTTAAAAAAAACAGTTCTTTCAGACCTCAAAAAATGCAAAGAAAACAAGTTCATAATCATTTAGAAACACCAATATGAAATAATGTTTTAACTCAGGAAGAGTTCAGAAATCAATATGTTGTGTAACAACCATGATTTTTACTGATAGCGTTCATGCGTTTTGGCATGCTTTACATCAGTCTTTCACGCTGCTCTTTGCGCAAAAATTTAGGCAGTTCTTCTTTGTTTAATGGCTTGTGACTGTCCATAATCCTCTTGATTACATTTCAGAGGTTTTCAATGGGGTTCAGGTCTGGAGATTGGGGTGCCCATGTCAGGGTTTTGATGTGTGGTCTCTTAATTTTTGCCAGAGCTGTATCTATCTTTTCTATATGTATTTACTGTATGTAATCCATCTCTTCTATCCTGTTGGCTCCTGCTGTGATTTTACAGTACACAGCTGATGAATTGCTAAAAGCTGAGTGAGTTTTTGGGATCCAGACAGACTTTTGCATCACTCATCCAGCCACAGACGTTTCTGGATTGTAAGTCATAGGGAAAGCAAAAGAATTGTCAACGGATCAACGGGAAACGGTAGTCAAACTGTATAAAACAGGAAAGAGATACAAAAAGATATCCAAGGAATTGATAATGCTAGTCAGCAGCATTCAAACTGTGATTAACAGATGGAAAATCAGGGGCTCTGTAAAAACAAAACCACGGTCAGGTAGACCAAAAAAATGTTTTCCACAACTGCCAGGAAAATTGTTCGGGATGCAAAGAAAAACACACAAATAGCATCAGAGATGCACAATAAGAGGCACTTGAAGAAAAATGGGCTGCATGGTCAAGTCGCAAGAAGAAAGCCATTATTTCGCAAATGCCACAAAGTATGTTGCCTACAATGCTTAAAACAGCACAGAGACAAGCCTCAAAACTTCTGGAACAAGATAATTTGGAGTGATGAGACCGAAATTTTACTTATTGGCACAACCATAACCGTTACATTTTAAGAGAGGTCAACAAGGCATATGATGAAAGAAACACCATTCCTACTGTAAATCACGGAGGTGGATCGCTGATGTTTTGGGGATGTATGAGATACAAAGGCACAGGAATCTTGGTCAAAGTTGAAGGAAAGATGAATGCAGTACATTATCAGCAAATAATGGAGGCAAATTTTCACTCATCATCCGAAAGCTGCACATGGGATGCACTTCGACGTTCCAGCATGACAATGATCCAAAACAGAAGGCTAATTCGATATGTCATTGGTTACAGCAGAAGAAAGTGAAGGTTCTGCAGTGGCCATCTCAGTCTCCTGACCTCAATATCATTGACCCACTCCGGGGAAATCTCAAGCACACAGTGAACAGTGTGCAGCTTTACCTCATCCACAACTACCACAAAAGACTTCAAGCTGTCATTGATGTTAGAGGGGGCAAAGCACAATAATAAGAAATGGGTATGTGAACTTTTGATCAGGGTCATTTGGATGTTTTTGGTTGTCATTATGATTTAAAAAGAGAAAACACAGTAGTTTGACAATAAATGGCTTCAACCAACCACTAATCATAAGTGGAGCAACATTTTTGGTGTTATTCATCTTCTCTGAAAAAAAAGCCAAGAAAGCAAAATTTCTGCCGGGGTATGAAGCCTTTTGAGAACAACTGTATGTGTATTCTATGTCTGTATATCTATTCTACAGATGAATAAAACTTGGCACTCAATGTGAGAAGAAAAGCTTCTTAGTTTATTGATGCATTCAGACAAACAAAACTGCTAAACGTTTTCGGTCCACACCAGACCTTCGTCAGAGCGTTTCTTTGACATTGACTATGAAACATATAAATAAATACAGTGTCACATGATGCAGAAATACACGTCATATAATGCAAAAATGAAAAAGAGATCTAATGGTGAAAAACGAAAATATACGTGATGCTCCATCTGGTTTAGGGAGACATGTGCCAGAGAGATGAGTCCAGCATCTCAGCACGGACTATATCTCCACCTCGCACGGAGCACCTATTGTTCTGGATAGACTCATTTCTCTGGCACATATATATATATTTTTGTCCGACTTATAAGTTCAATTCGTTTGAACTTAATATGGATTTACAGAGGTTCTTCCATAACCTCCGTTTATGTGTCCATTTTTCCACTCAGCTACCTTCAGGTGACCCTTCCTCACAGGCGGGACAATCTCTCCTTCTCTCGTTCCCCAAGCTCTTTTATGCCTCCCAAAAATAGTCCACCTATCGAGACTTATATCTCGTTGGTGGAAAGGGACTTTGATGCCTTCCATCGTGATTTACACTTGGGCAAATTCCATTTTCATACTAACTTATCACCATCCGAGAAACTGGCCCTTGATCAGTTATCTGCTGACAAAACACTTGCAGTTAAACCCGCTGATAAGGGTGGGGCAATAGTGATCATGGACCGGGCTGACTACATGGAAGAGGCTTACAGGCAATTGAATGACTCTGATATATACAGAGTAACCTCACAAAATCCTCTCAATAATATTGCCCAGAAAATCAAGACCCTACTTGAGTTCCATGAACAGGAGGGCACTATTGACAACAAACTATTTTCTATCTTTTACCCAAAATCCATAAATGCCTGTTCGAACCCCCTGGACGTCCTATAGTGTCCCTTACTGACTCCATTCTATCCCCTCCTGCTATAGTGTGGGAAAAGATCCTTACACCTTTGGTCAAATCTACCAGCTCTTTTATTCTTGACACTAATGATTTCCTGGGACTCATTAGGGCACTTGGCGCTATCCCCTCCTCCTCCTTGTTAGTTATTTAGGATGTGAGCAGCCTTTACATGTCTGTTATGTCTGCTAATGAAAGGTGTAATGAAGGCAATCCAGAGACACAGTGTGCCTAGCGATCAGAGCGCACACAGTGATCTGACAAATACCCAAAAACAAAAGAACGAGCTCTGAGACGTGGAAACTCTGTAGACTGCACACCTGATCCTATCCTAAACACAACTAAAAGTGGCTGTGGATTGCGCCTAACCACTACCTATGCAACTCGGCACAGCCTAAGAAACTAGCTAGCCTGAAGATAGAAAAATAGGCCTGACTTGCCCCCAGAGAAATACCCCAAAGGAAAAGGCAGCCCCCCACATATAATGACTGTGAGTGAGATGAAAAGACAAAACGTAGGGATGAAATAGATTCAGCAAAGTGGGGCCCGATATTCTTAGACAGAGCGAGGACAGTAAAGCGAACTTTGCAGTCTACAAAAAACCCTAAAGCGAAACCCACGCAAAGGGGGCAAAAAAGACCCACCGTGCCGGACTAACGGCACGGCGGTACACCCTTTGCGTCTCAGAGCTTCCAGCAAAACAAAAGACAAGCTGGACAGAAAAAAGGCAACAAAATAGCAAAAAAGCACTTAGCTATACAGAGCAGCAGGTCACAGGAACAATCAGGAGAAGCTCAGATCCAACACTGGAACATTGACTAGGAGCAAGGATAGCAGCATCAGGTGGAGTTAAGTAACGAAGCAGCTAATGAGCTCACCAGAACACCTGAGGAAGGAAGCTCAGAAGCTGCAGTACCACTTGTGACCACAGGAGTGAATTCAGCCACAGAATTCACAACAGTACCCCCCCTTTGAGGAGGGGTCACCGAACCCTCACCAGAGCCCCCAGGCCTACCAGGATGAGCCGCATGAAAGGCACGAACAAGATCGGGAGCATGAACATCAGAGGCAAAAACCCAGGAATTATCTTCCTGAGCATAACCCTTCCATTTAACCAGATACTGGAGTTTCCGTCTAGAAACACGAGAATCCAAAATCTTCTCCACAATATACTCCAATTCCCCCTCCACCAAAACCGGGGCAGGAGGCTCAACAGATGGAACCATAGGTGCCACGTATCTCCGCAACAATGACCTATGGAATACATTATGTATGGAAAAGGAGTCTGGGAGGGTCAGACGAAAAGACACAGGATTGAGAACCTCAGAAATCCTATACGGACCAATAAAACGAGGTTTAAATTTAGGAGAGGAAACCTTCATAGGAATATGACGAGAAGATAACCAAACCAGATCCCCAACACGAAGTCGGGGACCCACACGGCGTCTGCGATTAGCGAAAAGTTGAGCCTTCTCCTGGGACAAGGTCAAATTGTCCACTACCTGAGTCCAGATCTGCTGCAACCTGTCTACCACAGAATCCACACCAGGACAGTCCGAAGACTCAACCTGTCCTGAAGAGAAACGAGGATGGAACCCAGAATTGCAGAAAAATGGAGAAACCAAGGTAGCCGAGCTGGCCCGATTATTAAGGGCGAACTCAGCCAACGGCAAAAAGGACACCCAATCATCCTGGTCTGCAGAAACAAAACATCTCAGATATGTTTCCAAGGTCTGATTGGTTCGTTCGGTCTGGCCATTAGTCTGAGGATGGAAAGCCGAGGAAAAGGACAGGTCAATGCCCATCCTACCACAAAAGGCTCGCCAGAACCTTGAAACAAACTGGGAACCTCTGTCAGAAACAATATTCTCAGGAATGCCATGCAACCGAACCACATGCTGAAAGAACAAAGGTACCAAATCAGAGGAGGAAGGCAATTTAGCCAAGGGCACCAGATGGACCATTTTAGAAAAGCGATCACAGACCACCCAAATGACTGACATCTTTTGAGAAACGGGAAGGTCAGAAATGAAATCCATCGAAATATGTGTCCAAGGCCTCTTTGGGACCGGCAAGGGCAAAAGCAACCCACTGGCACGAGAACAGGAGGGCTTAGCCCTAGCACAAATCCCACAGGACTGCACAAAAGTACGTACATCCCGTGACAGAGATGGCCACCAGAAGGATCTAGCCACTAACTCTCTGGTACCAAAGATTCCAGGATGACCAGCCAACACCGAACAATGAAGTTCAGAGATAAGTTTATTAGTCCACCTATCAGGGACGAACAGTTTCTCCGCTGGACAACGATCAGGTTTATTCGCCTGAAATTTTTGCAGCACCCGCCGCAAATCAGGGGAGATGGCAGACACAATGACTCCTTCCTTGAGGATACCCGCTGGCTCAGATAAACCCGGAGAGTCAGGCACAAAACTCCTAGACAGAGCATCCGCCTTCACATTTTTAGAGCCCGGAAGGTACGAAATCACAAAGTCGAAGCGGGCAAAAAATAACGACCAACGGGCCTGTCTAGGATTCAAGCGCTTGGCAGACTCGAGATAAGTCAAGTTCTTATGATCAGTCAATACCACCACGCGATGCTTAGCTCCTTCAAGCCAATGACGCCACTCCTCGAATGCCCACTTCATGGCCAGCAACTCTCGGTTGCCCACATCATAATTACGCTCAGCGGGCGAAAACTTCCTGGAAAAGAAAGCACATGGTTTCATCACTGAGCAATCAGAACCTCTCTGTGACAAAACCGCCCCTGCTCCAATCTCAGAAGCATCAACCTCGACCTGGAACGGAAGAGAAACATCTGGCTGACACAACACAGGGGCAGAACAAAAACGACGCTTCAACTCCTGAAAAGCTTCCACAGCAGCAGAAGACCAATTGACCAAATCAGCACCCTTCTTGGTCAAATCGGTCAATGGTTTGGCAATGCTAGAAAAATTACAGATGAAGCGACGATAAAAATTAGCAAAGCCCAGGAACTTTTGCAGACTTTTCAGAGATGTCGGCTGAATCCAATCCTGGATGGCTTGGACCTTAACTGGATCCATCTCGATAGTAGAAGGGGAAAAGATGAATCCCAAAAATGAAACTTTCTGCACACCGAAGAGACACTTTGATCCCTTCACAAACAAAGAGTTAGCACGCAGGACCTGAAAAACCATTCTGACCTGCTTCACATGAGACTCCCAATCATCTGAGAAGATCAAAATGTCATCCAAGTAAACAATCAGGAATTTATCCAGGTACTCACGGAAGATGTCATGCATAAAGGATTGAAACACTGATGGAGCATTGGCAAGTCCGAACGGCATCACTAGATACTCAAAATGACCCTCGGGCGTATTGAATGCAGTTTTCCATTCATCTCCTTGCCTGATTCTCACCAGATTATACGCACCACGAAGATCTATCTTAGTGAACCAACTAGCCCCCTTAATCCGAGCAAACAAGTCAGAAAACAATGGCAAGGGATACTGAAATTTAACAGTGATCTTATTAAGAAGGCGGTAATCAATACACGGTCTCAGCGAACCATCCTTCTTAGCTACAAAGAAGAACCCTGCTCCCAGTGGTGATGACGATGGGCGAATATGTCCCTTCTCTAGGGATTCCTTCACATAACTGCGCATAGCGGCGTGTTCGGGCACGGATAAATTAAATAATCGACCTTTAGGGAATTTACTACCAGGAATCAAATTGATAGCACAATCACAATCCCTTTGCGGAGGTAGTGCATCGGACTTGGGCTCTTCAAATACATCCTGATAATCAGACAAGAACTCTGGGACCTCAGAAGGGGTGGATGACGAAATCGACAAAAATGGAACATCACCATGTACCCCCTGACAACCCCAGCTGGATACCGACATGGAATTCCAATCCAATACTGGATTATGGGTTTGTAGCCATGGCAACCCCAACACGACCACATCATGCAGATTATGCAACACCAGAAAGCGAATAACTTCCTGATGTGCAGGAGCCATGCACATGGTCAGCTGGGCCCAGTACTGAGGTTTATTCTTGGCCAAAGGTGTAGCATCAATTCCTCTCAATGGAATAGGACACCGCAAAGGCTCCAAGAAAAACCCACAAAGTTTAGCATAATCCAAATCCATCAGATTTAGGGCAGCGCCTGAATCCACAAACGCCATGACAGAAAACGACGACAAAGAGCATATCAAGGTAATGGACAGAAGGAATTTGGACTGTACAGTACCAATGACGGCAGACCTAGCGGACCGCTTAGTGCGCTTAGGACAATCAGAAATAGCATGAGTGGAATCACCACAGTAGAAACATAGCCCATTCAGACGTCTGTATTCCTGCCATTCCACTCTGGTCATAGTCCTATCGCACTGCATAGGCTCAGGTTTAACCTCAGGCAATACCGCCAAATGGTGCACAGATTTACGCTCGCGCAAGCGTCTACCGATCTGAATGGCTAAAGACAAAGACTCATTCAAACCAGCAGGCATAGGAAATCCCACCATGACATCCTTAAGAGCCTCAGAGAGACCCTTTCTGAACAAAGCTGCCAGCGCAGATTCATTCCACTGAGTGAGTACTGACCATTTCCTAAATTTCTGACAATATACTTCTATATCATCCTGACCCTGGCACAAAGCCAGCAAATTTTTCTCAGCCTGATCCACTGAATTAGGCTCATCGTACAGTAATCCGAGTGCCAGGAAAAACGCATCGACACTACTCAATGCAGGGTCTCCTGGCGCAAGAGAAAATGCCCAGTCTTGAGGGTCGCCGCGCAAAAAAGAAATAATAATCAAAACCTGTTGAATAGGATTACCAGAAGAATGAGGTTTCAAGGCCAGAAATAGCTTACAATTATTTTTGAAACTTGGAAACTTAGTTCTATCTCCAAAAAACAAATCAGGAATAGGAATTCTTGGTTCTAACATAGATTTCTGATCAATAGTATCTTGAATCTTTTGTACATTTATAACGAGATTATCCATTGAAGAGCACAGACCCTGAAAATCCATGTCCACACCTGTGTCCAGAAACACCCAAATGTCTAGGGGAAAAAAAAAAATAAAAAAAATGATGTCAGAACTTTTTCTTTCCCTCTATTGAGAATCATTAGTTGGCTCCTAGTACTGTTATGTCTGCTAATGAAAGGTGTAATGAAGGCAATCCAGAGACACAGTGTGCCTAGCGATCAGAGCGCACACAGTGATCTGACAAATACCCAAAAACAAAAGAACGAGCTCTGAGACGTGGAAACTCTGTAGACTGCACACCTGATCCTATCCTAAACACAACTAAAAGTGGCTGTGGATTGCGCCTAACCACTACCTATGCAACTCGGCACAGCCTAAGAAACTAGCTAGCCTGAAGATAGAAAAATAGGCCTGACTTGCCCCCAGAGAAATACCCCAAAGGAAAAGGCAGCCCCCCACATATAATGACTGTGAGTGAGATGAAAAGACAAAACGTAGGGATGAAATAGATTCAGCAAAGTGGGGCCCGATATTCTTAGACAGAGCGAGGACAGTAAAGCGAACTTTGCAGTCTACAAAAAACCCTAAAGCGAAACCCACGCAAAGGGGGCAAAAAAGACCCACCGTGCCGGACTAACGGCACGGTGGTACACCCTTTGCGTCTCAGAGCTTCCAGCAAAACAAAAGACAAGCTGGACAGAAAAAAGGCAACAAAATAGCAAAAAAGCACTTAGCTATACAGAGCAGCAGGTCACAGGAACAATCAGGAGAAGCTCAGATCCAACACTGGAACATTGACTAGGAGCAAGGATAGCAGCATCAGGTGGAGTTAAGTAACGAAGCAGCTAATGAGCTCACCAGAACACCTGAGGAAGGAAGCTCAGAAGCTGCAGTACCACTTGTGACCACAGGAGTGAATTCAGCCACAGAATTCACAACACATGTCCATAACACATGAGAAAGGCATATTAGCTGTAGACAGACTCCTTAATGAAGCAGGCACCCACATAAAGATACGTCGCTTTTGCACGGACCTTTTAAACTTAGTTCTCAGGGAGAAATACTTTATGTTTGAGGACACCTTCTTTATTCAACAACAGGGCACCGCTATGGGCTCGCACGTAGCGCCCCCGTATGCTATCGTGTATATGTCATCCTTCGAGCAAGATTTTGTATACACCCATCCTCTATTTCAAACCCACTCGCGCATATGGCGCCGCTACATAGATGACATATTCTGCATCTGTGATGGCCCTATTGACTCACTTATCTCTTTTGACCAACATCTTAACAACGTGTGGCCAGAATTAAAATTCACTTTGCAACATAACATGGATCGGATAAGCTTTCTGGACACCCTTATCTGTAAAAACGATTGTGGTGAGTTATCTATTGACCTATTCCTAAAACCCACTGACAGGAACAGTCTCCTGCATTATAATAGTTGCCACCCCCCTCCATTAAAAATGCGATCCCGAAATCACAATTCCAACAGATACACAGGATAGTCTAGGATGAAACCACTACAAATACTAGATTAAACGAGATGCAAAAAAATTTTTCCAACCGTGGTTATCCACAAAAGACACTACTTCAAGCTAGACAGTCTGGTGTTGCCAACAGGTCTAACGATAATAATAAACGTATCCCCTTTGTTAGCACTTTTCATCTATTTTCCAATGTAGTACAATCTACCATCAGACGCCATTGGGGTTTATTGCAGAAAAGCTATCCGACTATCCCTGAGTTTAAGTTACCCTTTTTATCCTGTTTTCGCAGGGCAAAAAATTTACGGGACAAACTAGTGAAGGCAGATGTGGGTTCCAGGAGCACCATATCCAGACAAACTTTTTTACAGACACAAAAGCGGGGTACATTCCCCTGTCTTGGCTGCCTCCAATGTAATAACGTCCAAAAAGGTTCCAAAGTGTTTCATCCACACACGGGTCAGGGCATCCCGATTAGGGGCTATTATACATGCGACTCCTCATACGTAGTATACCTCATTAAATGCCCCTGCCGGCTTGCTTATGTTGGGGAAACCACCCAACCCATTAGGGACAGGGTCTCACAGCACAAATCCACTATTCGCTGTAATAAAAACCATCTGCCCCTTCCATATCACTTCCATGAAAAGAACCATAATATCGCGCAACTTAGGTTCCAGGTCCTGGAACAAATTGAACCCAATAGGAGAGGTCTTAATAGGATTAAAATCCTCAAAAAAAGAGAGGCTTTCTGGATTTTTACCCTCCAGACCCTAGAGCCTAAAGTAGGGTTGAGCGAAACGGGTCGAACATTTTCAAAAGTCGCCGACTTTTGGCTAAGTCGGGGTTTCATGAAACCCGATCCGACCCCTGTGCGGGGTCGGCCATGCGGTACGCGACTTTCGCGCCAAAGTCGCGTTTCAATGACGCGAAAAGCGCCATTTCTCAGCCAATGAAGGTAAACGCAGAGTGTGGGCAGCGTGATGACATAGGTCCTGGTCCCCACCATCTTAGAGAAGGGCATTGCAGTGATTGGCTTGCTGTCTGCGACGTCACAGGGGCTATAAAGAGGCGTTCCCGCCGACCGCCATCTTACTGCTGCTGATCTGAGCTTAGGGAGAGGTTGCTGCCGCTTTGTCAGAAGCAGGGATAGCGTTAGGCAGGGTCCATTAACCACAAAACCGCTTGTGCTGCAGCGATTTGCACTGTCCAACACCACCCTCGGTGTGCAGGGACAGTGGAAGTTTTTTTTTTTTTTTTTTTCCCCTCAGCGCTGTAGCTCATTGGGCTGCCCTAGAAGGCTCCCTGATAGCTGCATTGCTGTGTGTACGCCGCTGTGCAAACCAACTGCTTTTTTCAAAGCACAAATCCTCTTGTTCCTTCCTTTCTGCACAGCTATCTTTTTTGTTTGTCCACACTTTTTATTTCATTTGTGCATCAGTCCACTCCTTATTGCTGCCTGCCATACCTGGCTGAGATTACTGCAGGCAGGGAGATAGTAGCTGCCTGCCATACCTGGCTGAGATTACTGCAGGCAGGGAGATAGTAATTGTAGGACATTCCCTGTTTTTTTTTTTTTTTTTTTTTTGGTGGGAGATTAAGATTGGCAATTTGGCATTTCTGCTAGAGTGCCATCCCTGTGTGTGCCATCTCTCTCACATAGTGGGCCATAGAAAGCCTTTTCATTTTTCTGTATTTTTTTTTGTGGGGTGTATAAATTCTCCCTGATAAAAATACAGTGGGAGATTAATATTGGCCTTTGGGCTTGTGTGCCAGTCCTGAGTGTGCCATCTCTCTCACAAATAGTGGGCCATAGAAAGCCTATTTTATTTTTTTTGGGGTTTTATAAATTCTCCCTGAAAAAAAGGGAGATTAATATTGGCCTCTGGGCTTGTGTGCCAGTCCTGAGCGTGCCATCTGTGCCAGCCCTAGGCGTGCCATCTCTCTCACAAATAGTGGGCCATAGAAAGCCTATTTATTTTTTTTTTTGGTTTTATAAATTCTCCCTGAAAAAAAGGGAGATTAATATTGGCCTCTGGGCTTGTGTGCCAGTCCTGAGCGTGCCATCTGTGCCAGCCCTGAGCGTGCCATCTCTCTCACAAATAGTGGGCCATAGAAAGCCTATTTAATTTTTTTTTTTGTTTTATAAATTTTCCCTGAAAAAAGGGAGATTAATATTGGCCTCTGGGCTTGTGTGCCAGTTGTGAGCGTGCCATCTGTGCCAGTCCTGAGCGTGCCATCTCTCTCACAAATAGTGGGCCATAGAAAGCCTATTTAAATATTTTTTTGGTTTTATAAATTCTCCCAGAAAAAAAGGGAGATTAATATTGGCCTCTGGGCTTCTGTGCCAGTCCTGAGCGTGCCATCTGTGCCAGTCCTGAGCGTCCCATCTCTCTCACAAATAGTGGGCCATAGAAAGCCTATTTTATTTTTTTTTTGGGTTTTAGAAATTCTCCCTGAAAAAAGGGAGATTAATATTGGCCTCTGGGCTTGTGTGCCAGTTGTGAGCGTGCCATCTGTGCCAGTCCTGAGCGTGCCATCTCTCTCACAAATAGTGGGCCATAGAAAGCCTATTTAAATATTTTTTTGGTTTTATAAATTCTCCCAGAAAAAAAGGGAGATTAATATTGGCCTCTGGGCTTCTGTGCCAGTCCTGAGCGTGCCATCTGTGCCAGTCCTGAGCGTCCCATCTCTCTCACAAATAGTGGGCCATAGAAAGCCTATTTTATTTTTTTTGGGGGTTTTATAAATTCTCCCTGAAAAAAAGGGAGATTAATATTGGCCTCTGGGCTTGTGTGCCAGTCCTGAGCGTGCCATCTGTGCCAGCCCTGAGCGTGCCATCTCTCTCACAAATAGTGGGCCATAGAAAGCCTATTTAATTTTTTTTTTTGTTTTATCAATTTTCCCTGAAAAAAGGGAGATTAATATTGGCCTCTGGGCTTGTGTGCCAGTTGTGAGCGTGCCATCTGTGCCAGTCCTGAGCGTGCCATCTCTCTCACAAATAGTGGGCCATAGAAAGCCTATTTAAATATTTTTTTGGTTTTATAAATTCTCCCAGAAAAAAAGGGAGATTAATATTGGCCTCTGGGCTTCTGTGCCAGTCCTGAGCGTGCCATCTGTGCCAGTCCTGAGCGTCCCATCTCTCTCACAAATAGTGGGCCATAGAAAGCCTATTTTATTTTTTTTTTGGGTTTTAGAAATTCTCCCTGAAAAAAGGGAGATTAATATTGGCCTCTGGGCTTGTGTGCCAGTTGTGAGCGTGCCATCTGTGCCAGTCCTGAGCGTGCCATCTCTCTCACAAATAGTGGGCCATAGAAAGCCTATTTAAATATTTTTTTGGTTTTATAAATTCTCCCAGAAAAAAAGGGAGATTAATATTGGCCTCTGGGCTTCTGTGCCAGTCCTGAGCGTGCCATCTGTGCCAGTCCTGAGCGTCCCATCTCTCTCACAAATAGTGGGCCATAGAAAGCCTATTTTATTTTTTTTGGGGGTTTTATAAATTCTCCCTGAAAAAAAGGGAGATTAATATTGGCCTCTGGGCTTGTGTGCCAGTCCTGAGCGTGCCATCTGTGCCAGCCCTGAGCGTGCCATCTCTCTCACAAATAGTGGGCCATAGAAAGCCTATTTAATTTTTTTTTTTGTTTTATAAATTTTCCCTGAAAAAAGGGAGATTAATATTGGCCTCTGGGCTTGTGTGCCAGTTGTGAGCGTGCCATCTGTGCCAGTCCTGAGCGTGCCATCTCTCTCACAAATAGTGGGCCATAGAAAGCCTATTTAAATATTTTTTTGGTTTTATAAATTCTCCCAGAAAAAAAGGGAGATTAATATTGGCCTCTGGGCTTGTGTGCCAGTCCTGAGCGTGCCATCTGTGCCAGTCCTGAGCGTCCCATCTCTCTCACAAATAGTGGGCCATAGAAAGCCTATTTTATTTTTTTTTTGGGTTTTAGAAATTCTCCCTGGAAAAAAAAAGGGAGATTAATATTGCCCTTTGGGCTTGTGTGCCAGTACTAAGCGTTCCATCTCTCTCTCTCTCTCTCAGTCAGTGGGCCATAGAACGCCTATTTTTGGTTTTATTTGTTTTCTAAATTCTCCCTGAAAAAATCATTTTATTTTATTTGGTTTCTAAATTCTTCCTGATAAAATCATATTTTTTTTATTATTTTTATTTCTAAAGTCTCCCTGAAAAAAAAAAAAAAAAAACAACCAAAAAAACAGTGGGAGATTAATATTGGCCTTTCTGCTTGTGTGCCAGTCTTGACTCCTGGGTGTGCCATCTCTCTCTCTCTCTCTCTCTCTCTCTCTCCAATTGTGGTCCATAGAAAGCCTATATTTTTTTTCCTTGATTTGGGTTCTAAAATCTACCAGAGAAAATAACTACATCAATCATTGGTAGAAAAATATTGGCCTCTGGGTTTGTGTGCCACTCCTGACTCCTGTGTGCGTCATCTCTCAGTCAGTGGGCCATAGAACGCCTATTTTTGTTTTTATTTGTTTTATAAATTCTCCCTGAAAAAATCATTTTATTTTATTTGGTTTCTAAATTCTTCCTGATAAAATCATATTTTTTTTATTATTTTTTTTTCTAAAGTCTCCCTGAAAAAAAAAAAAAAAAAAAACAGTGGGAGATTAATATTGGCCTTTCTGCTTGTGTGCCAGTCTTGACTCCTGGGTGTGCCATCTCTCTCTCTCTCTCTCTCCAATTGTGGTCCATAGAAAGCCTACATTTTTTTTCCTTGATTTGGGTTCCAAAATCTACCAGAGAAAATAACTCCATCAATCATTGGTAGAAAAATATTGGCCTCTGGGTTTGTGTGCCACTCCTGACTCCTGTGTGCGTCATCTCTCAGTCAGTGGGCCATAGAACGCCTATTTTTGTTTTTATTTGTTTTATAAATTCTCCCTGAAAAAATCATTTTATTTTATTTGGTTTCTAAATTCTTCCTGATAAAATCATATTTTTTTTATTATTTTTTTTTCTAAAGTCTCCCTGAAAAAAAAAAAAAAAAAAAAAACAGTGGGAGATTAATATTGGCCTTTCTGCTTGTGTGCCAGTCTTGACTCCTGGGTGTGCCATCTCTCTCTCTCTCTCTCTCCAATTGTGGTCCATAGAAAGCCTACATTTTTTTTCCTTGATTTGGGTTCCAAAATCTACCAGAGAAAATAACTCCATCAATCATTGGTAGAAAAATATTGGCCTCTGGGCTTGTGTGCCACTCCTGATTCCTGTGTGCGTCATCTCTCACTCAGTGGCCCATAGAAAGCATATAGTTTGTTACATTTGTTTTCTAAATTCTCCCTGCAAAAATCTATTTTTTTTTTTTTGGGGGGTTTCTAAAGTGTTCCTGAAAAAAATAAAAATAAAAAAAAAATAATAGTGTGACATTAATATTAACATTTGTGCTTCAGTGACAGTCCTGCGTGTGGGGCATCTCTCTAATTTGCAGCCACCAAAAAAAGAGTGTGTAACATTGGGCCTGATTTTCGCTGTGGTCTCACCAACCTGTAAAGGGGTAGCTAAATCATACTGAAGTTATAGCTCACCGTGTAAGTTGTGTGGCTGCAACAAATAACGTTAGTTTGGTTACGTTTTTAAAACAATGAGGAAGTCTAGTGGAAGAGGTCGTGGCCGGGGGCGTTCATTGTCAGCTGGTAATGAGGGTAGTGGTAGTGGTGGAGCATCAGGTGGTCGTGGGGGAAAAAATATTGCACCTAAGTCTGGAGCTGTGGAGCCAGGTTCGTCGTCCGGCTACACAAGGCCTCGAACGCTCCCTTTTCTGGGATTAGGAAAACCGCTTTTAAAGCCGGAGCAGCAAGAGCAAGTTTTGGCTTATCTTGCTGACTCAGCCTCTAGCTCTTTTGCCTCATCTCGTGAAACTGGTAAAAGTAAAAGCAGCGCGTCGTTAGTGGATGTTCACGGTCAGGGACAAGTCACTTCCTTGTCCTCTTCAGCAAAAACAACAACAGAGAAGAATGCAGCAGGCGACACAACGGGTTACTCCATGGAGCTCTTTACACATACCGTCCCTGGCTTAGAAAGTGAAGCAGTTAACAGTCCATGCCCATTACAAATTGAATCTGACATGGAGTGCACTGACGCACAGCCACAGCCAGACTACTATGCTGGTCCTTTGACTCAGACCACAACATTGCCCTCGCAGGGTGCTGATCAAGAATCAGACCCTGATGAGACTATGTTGCCCCATCACGAACGCTATACCACCGAACGACACGGTGACACAGACGAAGTTGCGCAGGAGGTACAAGAAGAGTTATTAGATGACCCAGTTCTTGACCCCGATTGGCAGCCATTGGGGGAACAGGGTGCAGGCGGCAGCAGTTCTGAAGCAGAGGAGGAGGAGGGGCCGCAGCAGGCATCAACATCGCCACAGGTTCCATCTGCCGGGCCCGTATCTTGCCCAAAACGCGTGGCAAAGCCAAAACCTGGTGGAGGACAGCGTGGCCATCCGGTTAAAGCTCAGTCTGCAATGCCTGAAAAGGTATCCGATGCTAGAAAGAGTGCAGTCTGGCATTTTTTTAAACAACATCCAATTGATCAGCGCAAAGTCATCTGTCAAAAATGTTCTACTTCCTTAAGCAGAGGTCAGAATCTGAAAAGTCTCAATACTAGTTGCATGCATAGACATTTAACCACCATGCATTTGAAAGCTTGGACTAACTACCAAACGTCCCTTAAGGTTGTTGCACCCTCGGCCAATGAAGCTAGTCATCAACGCAACATCCCTTCCGGCAGTGTAGGACCACCATTTAGCGCACCACCTGCTGTATCTGTGCAGGTATCTTTGCCAGGCCAAAGCAGTCAGGGTCAGGGAATCACCAGTTTCGTAGTAGGAAACACTGCATCTAGGGCACCGGCGGCAACAATACCATCTCCCACCGTCTCTCAGTCTGCCATGTCCACCGGCACCCCCGCTAGTTCCACGATCTCCAGCTCTCCAGTCCAGCTCACCCTACATGAGACTATGGTTAGAAAAAGGAAATACTTAGCCTCGCATCCGCGTACACAGGGTTTGAACGCCCACATAGCTAGACTAATCTCGTTAGAGATGATGCCCTACCGGTTAGTTGAAAGCGAAGCTTTCAAAGACCTGATGGACTACGCTGTACCACGCTACGAGCTACCCAGTCGACACTTTTTTTCCAGAAAAGCCATCCCAGCCCTCCACCAGCATGTTAAAGAGCGCATCGTCCATGCACTCAGGCAATCTGTGAGCACAAAGGTGCACCTGACAACAGATGCATGGACCAGTAGGCATGGCCAGGGACGTTACGTGTCCATCACGGCACACTGGGTAAATGTGGTGGATTCAGGGTCCACAGGGGACAGCAAGTTTGGGACAGTTCTGCCTAGCCCACGGTCTAGTAAACAGTTGTCTGTAGCCGTTCGCACCCCCTCCTCCTCCTCCTCCTCGTCCTCCTGCAGAAGCAAGAGCTCGTCCACAGACCGCAGTCGCACAAACACTCCATCCGCACCTGCCACTGTTGCACACCAGGTCTCCCATTATGGGGCAGCTACTGGCATACGTCAGCAGGCTGTATTGGCTATGAAGTGTTTGGGCGACAATAGACACACCGCGGAAGTTCTGTCCGAGTTCTTGCAGCAAGAAACGCAGTCGTGGCTGGGCACTGTAGATCTTGAGGCAGGCAAGGTAGTGAGTGATAACGGAAGGAATTTCATGGCTGCCATCTCCCTTTCCCAACTGAAACACATTCCTTGCCTGGCTCACACCTTAAACCTGGTGGTGCAGTGCTTCCTGAAAAGTTATCCGGGGTTATCCGACCTGCTCCTCAAAGTGCGTGGACTTTGCGCACATATCCGCCGTTCGCCTGTACACTCCAGCCGTATGCAGACCTATCAGCGTTCTTTGAACCTTCCCCAGCATCGCCTAATCATAGACGTTGCAACAAGGTGGAACTCAACACTGCACATGCTTCAGAGACTGTGCGAACAGAGGCGGGCTGTTATGTTTTTGTGGGAGGATACACATACACGGGCAGGCAGTAGGATGGCAGACATGGAGTTGTCAGGTGTGCAGTGGTCGAAGATTCAAGACATGTGTCAAGTCCTTCAGTGTTTTGAGGAATGCACACGGCTGGTTAGTGCAGACAACGCCATAATAAGCATGAGCATCCCCCTAATGCGTCTGCTGATGCAAAGTTTGACGCACATAAAGGATCAGGCGTCTGCACCAGAGGAAGAGGAAAGCCTTGATGACAGTCAGCGATTGTCTGGTCAGGGCAGTGTACATGACGAGGTACCGGGCGAAGAGGAGGTGGAGGATGAGGAGGATGATGGGGATGAGTATATTTTTAATGAGGAAGCTTTCCCGGGGGCACGGGAAATTGGTGGCGTGGCAAGGCCGGGTTCTGGTTTTTTGAGGGACACAAGTGACGTAGATTTGCCTGCAACTGCCCCTCAACCAAGCACAACCGCAGATTTGACAACGGGAACTTTGGCCCACATGGCGGATTATGCCTTGCGTATCCTCAAAAGGGACACACGCATTACAAAAATGATGAACGATGACGATTACTGGTTGGCCTGCCTCCTTGATCCTCGCTATAAAGGCAAATTGCAAAATATTATGCCACATGAGAACTTGGAACTAATATTAGCAACAAAACAATCAACTCTTGTTGACCGTTTGCTTCTGGCATTCCCTGCACACAGCGCCCGTGATCGTTCTCACACGAGCTCCAGGGGCCAGCAGACCAGAGGTGTTAGAGGGGCAGAAATCAGAAGTGGCGTTGGACAGAGGGGTTTTCTGACCAGGTTGTGGAGTGATTTTTCTATGACCGCAGACAGGACAGGTACTGCAGCATCAATTCAAAGTGACAGGAGACAACATTTGTCCAGTATGGTTACAAACTATTTTTCATCCCTTATCGACGTTCTCCCTCAACCGTCATTCCCATTTGATTACTGGGCATCCAAATTAGACACCTGGCCAGAATTGGCAGAATATGCATTGCAGGAGCTTGCTTGCCCGGCAGCTAGTGTCCTATCAGAAAGAGTATTCAGTGCTGCAGGTTCAATACTAACAGAAAAAAGGACTCGTCTGGCTACCCAAAATGTAGATGATCTAACCTTCATTAAAATGAACCACAACTGGATTTCAAAATCTTTTGCCCCACCCTGCCCGGCTGACACCTAGCTTTCCTATGAAAAGGTCTTGCCTGTGGACTATTCTGAATGACTTTTCCAATCTCGTAATTTTCTTCACCTGATTGTCCAGCATACGACATGTTTCCACCTCACGAAATGGCCAAACTCCCCACACGGGGCCGTGCTATCGCCACTTTGCGCTTGGACCCTTGAGAGTGCTGTTTGTCTGAAGAGGTGGGTGTGGCCGCTTTTGGTCGACGGCACTGCCACTGGGTCCCTCATAGTACAATAAAGTGTCTCTGGCGGTGGTGGTGCGCACCCAACGTCAGACACACCGTTGTAATATGAGGGGCCCTGTGCCTGTACCGCCGGCCACAAGACAGTTCCCCCCCCCAGCTCAAACAGTGCTCTACCACTAGCAAAATTATCTCTCACAGCTTCACCAATGTGTAGTCTAGCCGCTGACATCCTTCAATGCCTGGCACTGACAATACCATTGTTTTGACATTTTTGTTATGTTAGGCCTTCGAAGCCTGTCTGCGGTCCCTTCTTTCTACAACTACTACACTGACCAGGCCACTGCTGGCCGTGTTACCCTGGAACCAATTTAAAAGTGCCTACAGTCAGCCCAATTTTGTTATGTTAGGCCTTCGAAGACTGTCTGCCGTCACTCCTTCCACTAGACTTCCACTGACCATACACTGCTGCCCATGTACCCCTGGAACCAATTTAAAGTGCCTACAGCCAGCCCAATTTTGTTATGTTAGGCCTTCGAAGCCTGTCTGCGGTCCATTCTTTCAACTACTACTACACTGACCAGGTCACTGCTGCCCGTGTACCCCTGGAACCAATTTAAAATTGCCTACAGCCATGTGTTATTATTTTAGGCATTCGATGCCTGTCTGCGGTCCATTTTTTCAACTACTACTACACTGACCAGGTCACTGCTGCCCGTGTACCCCGGGAACCAATTTAAAATTGCCTACAGCCATGTGTTATTATTTTAGGCATTCGATGCCTGTCTGCGGTCCATTTTTTCAACTACTACTACACTGACCAGGTCACTGCTGCCCGTGTACCCCTGGAACCAATTTAAAATTGCCTACAGCCATGTGTTATTATTTTAGGCCTTCGATGCCTGTCTGCGGTCACTCCTTCCACTAGGCCTCCACTGACCACACCACTGCTGTCCGTGTACCCCTGGAACCAATTTAAAATTGCCTACAGCCATGTGTTATTATTTTAGGCATTCGATGCCTGTCTGCGGTCCATTTTTTCAACTACTACTACACTGACCAGGTCACTGCTGCCCGTGTACCCCTGGAACCAATTTAAAATTGCCTACAGCCATGTGTTATTATTTTAGGCCTTCGATGCCTGTCTGCGGTCACTCCTTCCACTAGGCCTCCACTGACCACACCACTGCTGTCCGTGTACCCCTGGAACCAATTTAAAATTGCCTACAGCCAGCCCAATTTTTTTATTTTAGGCCTTCGATGCCTGTCTGCGGTCCATTCTTTCAACTACTACTACACTGACCAGGTCACTGCTGCCCGTGTACCCCTGGAACCAATTTAAAATTGCCTACAGCCATGTGTTATTATTTTAGGCATTCGATGCCTGTCTGCGGTTCATTTTTTCAACTACTACTACACTGACCAGGTCACTGCTGCCCGTGTACCCCGGGAACCAATTTAAAATTGCCTACAGCCATGTGTTATTATTTTAGGCATTCGATGCCTGTCTGCGGTCCATTTTTTCAACTACTACTACACTGACCAGGTCACTGCTGCCCGTGTACCCCTGGAACCAATTTAAAATTGCCTACAGCCATGTGTTATTATTTTAGGCCTTCGATGCCTGTCTGCGGTCACTCCTTCCACTAGGCCTCCACTGACCACACCACTGCTGTCCGTGTACCCCTGGAACCAATTTAAAATTGCCTACAGCCATGTGTTATTATTTTAGGCATTCGATGCCTGTCTGCGGTCCATTTTTTCAACTACTACTACACTGACCAGGTCACTGCTGCCCGTGTACCCCTGGAACCAATTTAAAATTGCCTACAGCCATGTGTTATTATTTTAGGCCTTCGATGCCTGTCTGCGGTCACTCCTTCCACTAGGCCTCCACTGACCACACCACTGCTGTCCGTGTACCCCTGGAACCAATTTAAAATTGCCTACAGCCATGTGTTATTATTTTAGGCATTCGATGCCTGTCTGCGGTCCATTTTTTCAACTACTACTACACTGACCAGGTCACTGCTGCCCGTGTACCCCTGGAACCAATTTAAAATTGCCTACAGCCATGTGTTATTATTTTAGGCCTTCGATGCCTGTCTGCGGTCACTCCTTCCACTAGGCCTCCACTGACCACACCACTGCTGTCCGTGTACCCCTGGAACCAATTTAAAATTGCCTACAGCCAGCCCAATTTTTTTATTTTAGGCCTTCGATGCCTGTCTGCGGTCCATTCTTTCAACTACTACTACACTGACCAGGTCACTGCTGCCCGTGTACCCCTGGAACCAATTTAAAATTGCCTACAGCCATGTGTTATTATTTTAGGCCTTCGATGCCTGTCTGCGGTCACTCCTTCCACTAGGCCTCCACTGACCACACCACTGCTGTCCGTGTACCCCTGGAACCAATTTAAAATTGCCTACAGCCATGTGTTATTATTTTAGGCCTTCGATGCCTGTCTGCGGTCCATTCTTTCAACTACTACTACACTGACCAGGGCACTGCTGGCCGTGTACCCCTGGAACCAACATCAGAAAATATAAAAATAAGTATTTTGCTTATAAAAAAGAAAATACTGGTGAGATATCAAATGCAGACATTTTAACATTAAAAACAAACACACAACTAAAATCTGGTACAGTACTAAAAATGGCCACCAGCTACAATTACTTTCTCCTGCAAGTAGTTAACTGAAAGTTTTTTTAAATTGAAAACACACATATGGCATCCACCGAGTGTTGTCCTGTCGCGTCTTCTTTATATTATTGCCGAGAAGATGCAAAATAATGAAAATAATAAAATCATTAATTACCAAAATAATAGAGAAAGTCAACACCACATTGCAAATAAACATTCATTCCAAATAAAGAAGCAGGGCGCGTCCGAGGGTGAGTATATACCTAATAAGAATATAATCACCCTCGGACGCGCAATGCTTATTTCCAACAGCCTTCCTTCCTAAGAATCAGCCCTTCCGTCGTGTAGAGAGACGTTGTGTTACACTCCAAGGTGTTCCCCAGGTTGCCTTTCCTGAGCTTCGATCTTCCGGCTCTCGTTTAGTAGTTGTTGGAAACTACGCTGCATTAGGCCTTCAAATTGGGTATGGGGTGTAGCGAGAGGGTGTGTTACACTCCAAGGTGTTCCCCAGGTTGCCTTTCCTGAGCTTCGATCTTCCGGCTCTCGTTTAGTAGTTCTTGGAAACTACACTGCATTAGGCCTTCAAATTGGGTATGGGGTGTAGAGAGAGGGTGTGTTACACTCCAAGGTGTTCCCCAGGTTGCCTTTCCTGAGCTTCGATATTCCGGCTCTCGTTTAGTAGTTGTCGGAAACTACGCTGCATTAGGCCTACAAATTGGGTATGGGGTGTAGAGAGAGGGTTTGTTACACTCCAAGGTGTTCCCCAGGTTGCCTTTCCTGAGCTTCGATCTTCCGGCTCTCGTTTAGTAGTTCTTGGAAACTACACTGCATTAGGCCTTCAAATTGGGTATGGGGTGTAGAGAGAGGGTGTGTTACACTCCAAGGTGTTCCCCAGGTTGCCTTTCCTGAGCTTCGATATTCCGGCTCTCGTTTAGTAGTTGTCGGAAACTACGCTGCATTAGGCCTACAAATTGGGTATGGGGCGTAGAGAGAGGGTGTGTTACACTCCAAGGTGTTCCCCAGGTTGCCTTTCCTGAGCTTCGATATTCCGGCTCTCGTTTAGTAGTTGTCGGAAACTACGCTGCATTAGGCCTACAAATTGGGTATGGGGTGTAGAGAGAGGGTGTGTTACACTCCAAGGTGTTCCCCAGGTTGCCTTTCCTGAGCTTCGATTTTCATGCTCTCGTTTAGTAGTTGTCGGAAACTACGCTGCATTAGGCCTACAAATTGGGTATGGGGTGTAGAGAGAGGGTTTGTTACACTCCAAGGTGTTCCCCAGGTTGCCTTTCCTGAGCTTCGATCTTCCGGCTCTCGTTTAGTAGTTCTTGGAAACTACACTGCATTAGGCCTTCAAATTGGGTATGGGGTGTAGAGAGAGGGTGTGTTACACTCCAAGGTGTTCCCCAGGTTGCCTTTCCTGAGCTTCGATATTCCGGCTCTCGTTTAGTAGTTGTCGGAAACTACGCTGCATTAGGCCTACAAATTGGGTATGGGGTGTAGAGAGAGGGTGTGTTACACTCCAAGGTGTTCCCCAGGTTGCCTTTCCTGAGCTTCGATATTCCGGCTCTCGTTTAGTAGTTGTCGGAAACTACGCTGCATTAGGCCTACAAATTGGGTATGGGGTGTAGAGAGAGGGTGTGTTACACTCCAAGGTGTTCCCCAGGTTGCCTTTCCTGAGCTTCGATCTTCATGCTCTCGTTTAGTAGTTGTCGGAAACTACGCTGCATTAGGCCTACAAATTGGGTATGGGGTGTAGAGAGAGGGTTTGTTACACTCCAAGGTGTTCCCCAGGTTGCCTTTCCTGAGCTTCGATCTTCCGGCTCTCGTTTAGTAGTTGTTGGAAACTACGCTGCATTAGGCCTTCAAATTGGGTATGGGGTGTAGCGAGAGGGTGTGTTACACTCCAAGGTGTTCCCCAGGTTGCCTTTCCTGAGCTTCGATCTTCCGGCTCTCGTTTAGTAGTTCTTGGAAACTACACTGCATTAGACCTTCAAATTGGGTATGGGGTGTAGAGAGAGGGTGTGTTACACTCTAAGGTGTTCCCCAGGTTTCCTTGCCATTGCTTCGGTCTTCCGACTCTCGTTTAGTAGTTGTAGAAAAGTACACTGCATTAGGCCATACAAAATGGGTATGGGGTGGAGAGAGATGGTGTGTTACACTCCAAGGTGTTCCCCAGGTTGCCTTTCCTGAGCTTCTATCTTCAGGCTCTCATTAAATTGTGGTTAAATGGAACAACTGCATTTGGCGTACTAGTTGGTTTGGGGCCTACTATCGGTGTCTGCCACTCCTTGCTGTTCTCCTCCACTGAACAAAGCTGTGCCGCCTGTTTACTACGGTTGCCAATTTTGAACTGCATTTCGACTACTTACTGATTTGGCCCTACTCTCTGTGTCAGCCTCTCATTCCAGTTGTCCTCCACTGCAATGCCCCCTGGTTATTCCTGTGTTACCAATTTTGAACTGCATTTAGCCCACTTTCTTCTTTGGGCCTATATCTGTGTTTCCACTTCATCGTGCCCATTGCCCAGCCAGTGATAGATGAGTCTGCTGGTACATTGACCCATAACGCAACATTCCCCGTGCACGCTACACAACAACATTGTGACCCTGCTGAAAGTCAGGTTGCTCTTCCCGCATACCATACCACCTTACACGGGGACAAAGAGGAAGGTGCAGATGAAAGTGCAGGTTCCTTCATCAGGTGGGGGGAGGAATACTAGTTGGCGACGTCACTGGCACAGGGCCTCTCATAGTACGCAAAAGTGTTGCTGCCGGTGGGAGGCGCCCCCGCCGTGCAAACACACCGCTGTACTTTGAGGGGCCCTGTGCCAGTGCCAATGCCAACGAGTGGGCCCCCCCTGCTTGCTCAGGTTCACAGCACTTGCAAAGTTGAAATACTTACCTCTCCCTGCTCCACTGCCGTGACGTGGTCCAGATTTCCTGGGCCCACTAATTACTTGAACCAGCCCTACCCCCCACAACTTTAGCCAAATGACCCCCAATTTCAAATGCCTTCCAATTATTATAAGGTAAATTACGCTTGACAAGCTTCATTAAGAAGAATGGATGGTTTTGACATTAAAATGGCCACTCTAGGTGTTTTCCTGGCCCCCACTCACTGCCGACTATGCTGCCCCATTGACTTGCATTGGGTTTCGTGTTTCGGTCGATCCCGACTTTACGTCATAATCGGCCGATTTCACTCGACCCGACTTTGGACATAGTCGGGTTTCGCAAAACCCGGCTCGACTCTAAAAAGGTCAAGGTCGCTCAACTCTAGCCTAAAGGTCTTAATAGGGAATATGATGTATCGGCCCTATTGTAAATCATGGTACATTGTTGTTATCGTTTGTATATTATGTATATACTAATTTGTTCTTTTCTTCTTTCCTCTAGAATCGCTAGATTGCACTACGTTCACTATACTGGGCACCGTTTATACCCTGTACGGTATGACATCATTATCTTCCCCTGTTGTATTATGGGTTCTCTTTTATTTTCTTTCTTGTCTTTTATTTCTCTGCATAGCGCTATTGTTCATGCGCTTCCTCCCCTAGTCATCCTCTTTACACTGCCTTATTCACACACTTATTGTACTGTCAGGCACTTTGCCTGCGGTCACATGACTGCTCCCAGCATCCTGTACACTCAGGGATTCTTTCCCCTGTACTGCCCTCCCCTTCCCATTAGCGCTGTCTGCGCATGCGCCTTCTGACCACGATGACGTTCATTAGTCACCGGGATTTATACCCGGAAGTGCCGCCCCTCCTGCAGCATCGCTCCTCTCTGCTCTGCTCTACGAGCGCTCAGGACCAGGTATGTCGGCGGTTACTGCGCCCCTCCCCTCCTTTATTTACTGATATCTGCCCCATTGTGTATCTCCTGACCCGGTCACATTCTCTCCCACAGCGCCGCTACTCCCTTCAGGCTCTGTGCCTTTCCATGGCGCTGCACTCTCCATTGTGATCCTCCAGGTACATACACTCGCTGCTCATCTGGCTCTCCATTATTATCCATTATGTGTGTTCTCCCTGTTAACCCCTTCCCCTCGGCTCTGGTTTTTTGTAGCATACTGCAGCTCTTGTATATCCTGTTATAGCTGACGCCCATCCAGGCTTTTTAGCTTCCTCATCCAGGTAGTATGTTGCTCTCACTTACTCCATTACCCTACCTCTCTTCTGTGTGTAGTTCCATATGTTCATTTTCCTTCAGGCATCATTTACATTACTCTCCTCTTCAACTCTTCTCTTTCAGGACCCATGCTACCTACGTTCTTTGCTCTCTCCTCTTCACTTATTTGTTCTTCTTTTTCTCCCTGTTTTTCTGGGTGCCCAGTTACATTTATGTGCACAGACTCACGTATCCCTTATTTTTCTAGGTCCTCACGTTAGACCATCCACTATGCTATTCCATATAGCTTCACTGGAGGCGTATTTTGTATCTCATGTCTGCGCTTCAAGTATCTGTATAGTGCATTTCTGCTATGTATCCTTTTTTTGCTTTCCTCACTGAGCTAGACCTTCTCGGCTTGAGGTCACACTATTACCAGCGTCCTTCCATCTCCAGCACTATTGTTACTTCCCTTATCCAGCATCTCAGCACGGACTATATCTCCACCTCGCACGGAGCACCTATTGTTCTGGATAGACTCATCTCTCTGGCACATGTCTCCCTAAACCAGATGGAGCATCACGTATATTTTCGTTTTTCACCATTAGATCTCTTTTTTGTTTTTGCCTTATATGACTTGTATTTCTGCATCATGTGACACTGTATTTATTTATATGTTTCATAGTCAATGTCAAAGAAACGCTCTGACGAAGGTCCGGTGTGGACCGAAAACGTTTAGCAGTTTTGTTTGTCTGGATGCATCAATAAACTAAGAAGCTTTTCTTCTCACATTGAGTGCCAAGTTTTATTCATCTGTAATCTACGGGGTGGACACCCTACTTGAGCACCGCCAATCCTCATATCTACTGAGTGCCGTGTTTTCTAATCGTATCCTGTATACCTATTCTATCTATTCTATCCTATTCTATTCTAACCTGTCACGCTGTGATTTTACTGAACGCGGCACATGAATTGCTGGCTTTTATTCTATCTTTTACCGAACGTTGCCGACTTTTTCAGATTTTAAGAAAAATGCTCGTGTTACCGATCACAAATCCGAATGTACCATATTCGTGCTGAATTTATGTTTGGCGATCATTTTCAGAACATATTCGCTCATCTCTAGTAATGAGTGCAGAGTAGGAGGGGTTCTTATAGGGAACCTGTCACCCCGAAAATCGCGGGTGAGGTAAGCCCACCGGCATCAGGGGCTTATCTACAGCATTCTGTAATGCTGTAGATAAGCCCCCGATGTTACCTGAAAGAGGAGAAAAAGACGTTAGATTATACTCACCCAGGGGCGGTCCCGCTGCTGGTCCGGTCAGATGGGTGTCTCTGGTCCGCTGCGGCGCCTCCCATCTTCATTGCAAGATGTCCTCTTCTGATCTTCAGCCACGGCTCCGGCGCAGGCGTACTTTGTCTGTCCTGTTGAGGGCAGAGCAAAGTACTGCAGTGCGCAGGCGCCATGCCTCTCTGACCTTTTCGGCGCCTGCGCACTGCAGTACTTTGTTCTGCCCTCAACAGGGCAGACAAAGTACGCCTGCGCCGGAGCCGTGGCTGAAAATCAGAAGAGGACGTCTTGGAATGAAGAACATGAACAACATTCTTCCTTTGTTTCTTAGGGTTCATTTTTACAGTATTAATTGTGTTACAAAAATCATCTAGTAACTCAATTGTCCATGTCGGTATAATATTCCCAAAATTAAACTTGTAATTCAGAAGTTTATTAAAAAAAACAATGGTAAGTCTCGCCAGTTACTGGTGTTGAGCCTTCCGATACTGCAATATTGGGTATCGACCGATATTCGCTGTTTCGGAGTTCCGATACTGAGTTCCGATGCTTTCAGAATATCGAATACCGGAGTCGAAAGTTCCCATAATGCAATGAGCCAGTTTCATTTTATTCAGCCAATGAGGATCCTAAGAAGTGTAAGCACATCCTGTTAGGCATGTTAGCCATGTTAACTAATGCCGCCACGGCTGTGATTGGCTGCTGAAATGATGTTGATGGTGGGCGGTACGTGGTGGAGACTGCATGTCTGTGTGTGGGCGATGTCTGTGCGGGCCTCTCGGGGGTCTGTGCGGGCCTGCCGGGGGTCTGTACGGGCCTCTCGGAGGTCTGTGTGGGCCTGCCGGGGGTCTGTACGGGCCTCTTGGGGGTCTGTGCGGGCCTGCTGGGGGTCTGTACGTGCCTCTCGGAGGTCTGTGCAGGCCTGCCCGGTGTCTGTATGGGCCTTTTGGGGGTCTGTGCGGGCCTGCCGGGGGCTGTACAGGCCTCTCGGGGGTCTGTGCGGGCCTGCCAGAGGTCTGTGTGTGCAGGCATCATCTGATGGGACTACAAGTTTCATCGGGCTATGCCTGCTACAATGACAGTGATTGACACATTAGCCATTGATGGGACAGTAGTAGTCTCATCATCCAGCTAATGTGTTGAATGTAAAAAAAACACAAACATACATACTACATACATACTACATACTACATATATACTACATACATACATACAACATACATACTACATGCATACAACATACTACATACATACTACATACATACAACATACTACATGCATACTACATACATACAACATACATGCATACAACATTCTACATACATACATACTACATACTGTACATACAACATACATACTACATACTACATACATACAACATACATATACATACAACATACATACTACATACATGCTACATACATACTACATACATACAACATACATACAACATACTACATACAACATACATGCAACATGCTGCATACATACAACATACATACTACATACATACTACATGCATACATACATGCATACTACATACATACTACATGCATACATACTTGCATACATACATGCATACTACATACAACATATACACTACATACATACAACATACTACATACATACTACATACATACATGCTACATACATACTACATACATACTACATACAATACATTCATACATTACATACAATACATGCATATAGACATACAGTACATATAACAGAGTACATACACACCATCACTTGTCACTTTGTTCCCCGAAGCCAGTGTGATCTGTAAAAAATATTAAAACAACAAACAAGCAATATACTCCCTGATCCGCAGAAATCCACGAGTGCTGGAGAACAGCAGCATCAGTTGATGCCACCGCTCTCTAGGGGCTCCAGGAATACAATAATGGGAGGAAGGTATCCTTCCGCACAGTATTCCTCTGCCACTGTAAAAAATAGTCCCTAGTCTCACTTTTGGCATTGCTGTGTGAGAAAGTTCCCACACAGCTTTTGCCATAAAGTGATACCAGTGAACTAAGGTAACCTCTCAGTGATGCACTGCTGGAGCCATTGTCTCCTGTCAGTGTGTCACTGAAGGTCCTATAGAGCAGTGACATCACCCAATGTCACTGTTCTATAGGGGAGATCATCGTGGGACACTCGTTATTAATTTGACTACGGCAAACAGGTAGTTTACGGTTTATTTTTTTACGTTTTTTTGCAAGTGCTGCAGTATGGTAAGTATAGTTAAATTAAAAATATTAAAATACTTTTTTCTGGCTTTGTCTTTATTTTTTTAATACGCTTTCACTACTGTAAGATTAATAATGGATAGGCGTCTTATTGACGCCTCTCCATTATTAACCCGGCTTAAAGTCACATTACAATAGCAAGGTGACATAAACCCCTTATTACCCCATATCCAGCAAAAAACGGATGAAACGTGTGGCCATCAGGCGCAATCCGGCGCTAATACTACTCTATGAGGAAAAGTGGATCCAGCATAAAAAAAACGATCTTTTTTTTAAAAACTCGCCGGATTGTGCCTGACTGCAAAAACCTGATGCGTGAAATTTGCCAGATAGATACTGTGTATGGATAGAAACATCTATGTATCTATAGATATATCTATAGATAGATATATCCATAGATAGGCCGATGTTGATAAATGAACATAAAGAAAAATTGAAAAAAAATGACGTGGGCTCCCGCGCAATTTTCTGCGCCAGAGGGGGAAAGCCGACAGCCGGGGGCCAATATTTGTAGCCTGGGAAGGGGGTAATACGCATGGCCCCTCCCAGTCTATGAATATCAGCCCGCAGCTGTCTGCATAGCCTTTACTGGCTATAAAAATTGGGGGACCTCTGTTATGATCCGGTGACCTTGGAGCAGCATGAAAACTTCACTGGAGTAGGTGGTAACTATACTGACCGCAAATCTTGATCTTAACACCGCAACTAGTAGTAGCCGTGGGGTGTACCTAACAAGCTCTAGACACCTCGTCACAGCCGGAGGACTAAATACCCCTAAAGATGGAAATAGGAATACTACCTTGCCTCAGAGCAGAACCCCAAAGGATAGGCAGCCCCCCACAAATATTGGCTGTGAGTAGGAGAGGAAAGACACACACAGTCAGAAAACAGGATTTAGCACAAGAGGCCACTCTAGCTAAAATAGGAAAGGATAGGACAGAGTTCTGTGCGGTCAGTATTAAAACCCTTCCAAAAATATCCACAGCAGATTATACAAAAAATTCCTCCATCTAACTAAAGACGTGGAACGTATATCTGCAACTCCAGAGACTACTAAACTCAGAGCAGGAATACAATCAAAAAACAAGCACACAGCTTGTGTGCCATAGAAAAAGAAACAGACACTTGTCTTTGCTGAATTGGCAGCTAAGCAGGAGAAGCCAGACAGAGATCCAACACTTCCCAAGAAACATTGACAACTGGCAAGGACTAATGAGTCCTGCAAACCTAAATACCCCAGTCAGAATTGCAATCAGCAGATACACCTGTCCAGGACTGCAGCCCAGAGACAACTGCATTACCTCCTACAACCACCGAAGGGAGCCCAAAAGCAGAATTCACAACAGACCTCCCAAAAAATGACGTGGGGTCCCCCTATATTTTATAGCCAGAAAGGCTACGCAGACAGCTGCGGGCTGATATTCATAGACTAGAGAGGGGTTATGGATATTGTCCCCCCGGCTACAAATACCAGTTTGCAGCTGCCCCAGAAATGGCACATCTGTAAAATGTGCCAATTCCGGCACTTAGCCCCTCTCTTCCCACTCCTGTGTAGCTGTGGGATATGGGGTAATAAGGGGTTAATGTCACCTTGCTATTGTAAGGTGACATTAAGCCGGGTTAATAATGGAGAGGTGTCAATAAGACGCCTGTCCATTATCAATCCTACCGTAGTGAAAAAGTAAAAAAAAAATAAAGACACAGCCAGAAAAAAGTATTTTATTATTCTTAATTTAACCATACTTACCATACTTCAGCGCCTGCAAAAAACATAAAATAATAAACCGTAACCACACAGACCCCCGAGAGGCTCGCACAGACCCCCTCGAGGCCCATACAGGCCCTGGCAGGCCCGCACAGACCCCCGAGAGGCTCGTTCAGACCCCGCCCGTACACACAGACACGCACAGTCTCCGCCCACGCACCGCCCATACTCTTCCCCCCTCCTGAACTGGATGTGCAAAGAAAGAAAGGGTTTATTTTCATTCCGATATTTGTGTCTCATTGACTTGCATTGGTTTCCGGTATCAGAATGGGCGATACCCGATATTTTTGGGGTATCGGTCCGATCCAATCCGATCCGATATTTCCCGATATCAGAAGGTATCCCTCAACACTACCAGTTACTAATACACATTCATGTTTTAATTTTTCTCCTGTTTTTCTGTGTGAGGGCTTTTTTCTGTGTGGATAACTGAAGTTTCTATTTGAGTTGTTTATGATGTTTTGATCGCTTTTAACTGCATTTCTTTAGGTTAGTGAGGTGACAAAAAATGCACTTCTGGCATTTTGATTATTTTTTTGTTTGTGGCATTTCCCATAGGAGACAATTAATTTTATATTTGGATAGCTCAGGCTTTTAAAGGTACATCAATGCCACATATGTTTATTTTTTTAAATACATTTTTTAATAGCATCTGTTCAGGGGAAAGCTGTGTACTTGGGAGAGCTTGTCCCCGAAAAGATACTATGATCTTCAACTGCTGTAATGAGAGGAGGCTTTAGAGAGGGGGCAGTTAGGCCTCTTTCACACTTGCGTCGGTACGGGTCCGTCGCTAAGCGTCAGCGCGACGTACCGACGCATGTTGTGAAAATTTGGCACGATGTGGGCAGCGGATGCAGTTTTTTAACGCATCCGCTGCCCATTCTAAAGTCCTGGGATGAGGGGCATGCGCGGTAGGAAATGGCGGACACGACGTACGAAAAAATGTTCCCTTGAACATTTTTTCGTGCCGACAGTCTGCCAAAACTTGACGCATCCAGTGCACGACTGACGCGACATATGGCCATACGTCGCGATCCTTTGGCAATACAAATCTATGGGCAAAAAACGCATCCTGCGGTACATTTGCAGGATCCATTTTTTCCCCAAAACGACGCATTGTGACGGACATCACAGAGAAAGTGTGAAAGTAGTCTTAGTTGGCGCTGCACTGCTCATTGCAACTTACAAAGATTTTAGCAGAGTAGTCATAACATTGCAGCTGCTGAAATCAATCACAGAAATTACACAGTGCATTACTCAGTATCACACAACATATAATTAGATAGACAGTTGAGCAGACAGTATTACACATGATAAGATTAGATACACAGCAGCGTGAAGTCTCTCCAACAGTGTTGGTGTCCGGACATGTGATCACCGATAATTACTGTGATCTGTGTGCTGCAGCTTCAATGACATGACTGATATTTTCAGATCACGGTGTCCGTACACCAAGGCTCTAGTGGTGACTTCATCCAGTGGTGAGTACACATCACGTTATGAAATCACCGCTGGTGCCCAGACCTGGTGAGCTCTCACCAGTAAGTATTGTGTAATGACATGGGTTTTGGGTTTATTTCTATGTTTTTTGTATAGTATATGTATTGCTGGTTGTCATTGATATGCGTGCTACGTGAAATATTGTAAATTATATGTTTGTTTATATAAATATTGTTACTCATTATGCGAATTATGTGGGCGGATACGGGATGTTGATTGGTGGTTATGAAGCCACTTCCTATATAAGACCGCCATTATCACTGTGTTGTATGCTTGAAAAAAGCCTTCTATGGTTGAAACATTGCATCAATAAAGAATTGTTATACTTCTCCTGGATTGGATGCTGTCCTTCACTACTCGTTGGTATGTTATCTATCACTGACTTAACGCTAATGGTAAATATTTAATTAACCCCTTTCCGATGTTGGGTGTAAATTTACACCTGCGTCAGACTCTCTCCCTTTGATGTGGGCTCCGGCGGTGAGCCCACATCTTTCCCAGGACATGTCAGCTGTTTTGAACAGTTGACATGTGCCCGGAATAGAGGCGAGTGGAATCGCGATTGATCCTCGGCAATTAAGCCCGTTAAATGTCTCGGGTCACTGGTTCATTGGCATGGCAACGAGAGGTCTCCTGGAGACCTCTATGGTTGTCACTGCCGGATTGATGTGACCACCACCCGGTGGTAGTAATTCTACTACGTAGAGGCGATATGATCATCGCCTCTATGTAGCAGAGCCGATTTGGTTGTGACAGCTTCTAGTCTCACATGGAGACTATTGAAGCATGCCAAAAGTAAAAAAAATGTTTTAAAAGTATAAGAAAATAAAAAATATATAAAAGTTTAAATCACTCCCCTTTCGCCCCATTCAAATTAAAGCATTAATAAAAAAATCAAACATACACATATTTGGTATCACCGGATTCAGAATCATCTGATGTATCAAGAAAAAACGGCGTAGAGAGAAAAAAGTCAAAACGGCACAATTACGTTTTTTTGGTCGCCATGACCATGCATTAAAATGCAATAACGGGGGATCAAAAGATCGTATCTGCAGCAATATGCATTCATTTAAAATGTCAGCTCGGCATGCAAATAATAAGCCATCAACAAACTCGAGATCACGAAAAATGGAGACATTTCGGGTATCAGAATATGGCGCAATTTTTTTTTTCAAAGTTTGGAATTTTTTTCACCACTTAGATAAAAAAGAACCTGGACATATTTGGTGTTTATCAACTCCTAATGACCTGGAAAATCATAATTGCAGGTCAGTTTTAGCATTTAGTGAACCTAGTTAAAAATCCAAACAAAAAATAAGTGTGGGATTGCACTTTTTTGTAATTTCACCAATTTTTTTCCTGTTTTCTACTACATGTCATGGTAAAACCAATGGTGTCATTCAAACGTACAACTCATCCTACAAAATACAAGCCCTCACATGGCCATTTTGATTAAAAACTAAAAAAGTTATGGGCAGAAGAAGAAGAAGAGGAGCAAGAAATGAAAATGCAAAACCAAAAATACCTCTGGTCATTAAGGGCTTAAAACATCACCTTTATTGATATATTAAAAAAAGGAAAAAGTTTACTCTATCATACTAGATTAATATTACATTAGCACTTAACATGTGTCACTCATATAGGGTAATTGGAGATGATTCTGCACCCTAGTGTGGGATCTATCCTATCCTAGATTGGCACCTTACACCTACACCATTGCAGTTAAAATAAAAAAAAATACATAAATTGTATTTTTTTATTTTTTTGGTATAGCTTTATCACTAGTCTATTTTAGCAACTGTACAACACACAGCAATACTGTGGGCTAGTGCTGCATCATTTTCTCTGTGCATATTCCTACTAACCAACAAGGAGATCTATTTTTGCTTCATTGACTACAGCAAAGCCTTAGAATGTGTTGATCATCAGAAACTTTGGCATACCATGAAGGACACGGGTGTGCCGAATCATCTGCTCTGCCTCATTAAGAACATTTTACATTGATCAAAGAACAACAATCTGAACAGAATACGATGACACAACATGGTTCAAAGTAGAACAAGGTGTTAGACAAGGCTGCATCCTATCACAATTTCTCTTCAATTTGTATTCGGAAGCTATTTTCAAGAAGGCTGGACTTGATGAAAAAGAAGGAATTAAAGAGAATCTGTCAGCAGGTTTTGCTACCTCATCTGCGAGCAGTCTGATGTAAGCAAAGAGAAGCTGAATCCAATGATATATCACTAAAGGTACCATCACACTGAACGATATCGCTAGTGATCTGTGACGTTGCAGCGTCCTGGCTAGCGATATCGTTCAGTTTGACAGGCAGCAGCGATCTGGATCCTGCTGTGCCATCGTTGGTCGGCGCAGAAAGTCCAGAACTTTATTTCGTCGCTGGACTCCCTGCAGACATCGCTGAATCGGCGTGTGTGACGCCAATTCAGCGATGTCTTCACTGGTAACCAGGGTAAACATCGGGATACTAAGCGCAGGGCCGCGCTTAGTAACCCGATGTTTACCCTGGTTACCAGCATAAACGTAAAAAAAACAAACACTACATACTTACATTCCGCTGTCTGTCCTCCGGCGCTGTGCTTCTCTGCACTGTGAGCGCCGGCCAGCCGGAAAGCACAGCGGTGATGTCACCGCTGTGCTTTCCGGCTGGCGCTCACAGTCAGTGCAGGAAAGCAGAGCGCCGGGGGACAGACAGCAGAAGGTAAGTATGTAGTGTTTGTTTTTTTTACGTTTACGCTGGTAACCAGGGTAAACATCGGGTTACTAAGCGCGGCCGTGCGCTTAGTAACCCGATGTTTACCCTGGTTACCAGGGGACCGGCATCGTTGGTCGCTGGAGAGCTGTCTGTGTGACAGCTCTCCAGCGACCAAACAGCGATGCTGCAGCGATCGGGATCGTTGTCTGGATCGCTGCAGCGTCGCTAAATGTGACGGTACCTTTAGATACCCTGGGTGCAGCCATTCTCACACAATCAGAGTTTTTAGATATGACAATGAAGTAGAGCAGAGAAAGTTAACCCTGCCCACACCAAACTCTCCATATACAATGCCTATAGATAGTGAGGTGCCTATGACAGGAAGGGGCGTGCTGGAGGCATGCACTGCTGTGTCCCAGTAATGATAAACTCTAAGTGCTAAAACAATCATTGCAAGCCAACAAATGCCCGGCGTTACTCCAGAGCAGAGCTTACGGCTGAATGTATTGCTATGCGGCCGGACGCTCCGCTCCTGAGAGACGGCGGCAATGCCGGGCGTTAACATGCGAGACTCGGACGTATTTCTTGCATGTGTGAAACCGGCCTTAGGTAAATTATTTCTGAGCAATTCACCTACCCCAGCTGATACATTTGAAATTATGTATTTTTTCATGAACTCATGTGAACTTTTTTGCTCAGAATAGTCACTATTCTTTCAGATGCAAAAATCTTTCTATAACTTTTAGTTAGGAAGAGATCCCAACAAGAATTAATATAAAAACTTACTATTTTATTAGTTAGGCCGGCTTCACACTTGCGAGTTTTACGGACGTAAGAGCGCAGAAACTACGTCCGTAAAACTCGCAAAAAATACGGCACAATTACTCTCTATGCCCCTGCTCCTATCTGCCGTATTAAACTGATCAGTATTATACGGCTTTCTACGGCCGTAGAAAATCGCAGCATGCTGCGTTTGTCACCGTATTGCGCAAATAAAACGCCAATGAAAGTCTATGGAAGCCCCAAAAATATGGATTACACACGGACCAGCAGTGTGACTTGCGAGGAATACGCAGCGGTGTTAGAGAGAAAAGCCGGCAATTCAGTGCGGTGTACAGTAAAATCACACTGACAGCTGACATTAGAATAGGTAGAATAAATATGTACACATAGAATAGGTATATATATATATATATGTAAGTGAGACACATATATGTATATATATTCTTACTTCATACAGCCGCGATATAGCAAAAGCCGGTAATTCAATTACCGGCTTTTTCTTTCTCCTTCCTAAAACCCGACATGATTTGAGACATGGTTTACATACAGTAAACCATGTCTTTTCTCCTTTTTTTTTTCAGATTCCACACTACTAATGTCAGTAGTGTGTATCTGCAAAATTTGGCCATTCTAGCTCTTAAAATAAAGGGTTAAATGGCGGAAAAAATTGGCGTGGGCTCCCGCGCAATTTTCTCCGCCAGAGTAGTAAAGCCAGTGACTGAGGGCAGATATTAATAGCCTGGAGAGGGTCCATGGTTATTGGCCCCCCCCTGGCTACAAATATCTGCCCCCAGCCACCCCAGAAAAGGCACATCTGGAAGATGCGCCTATTATGGCACTTGGCCACTCTCTTCCCATTCCCGTGTAGCGGTGGGATATGGGGTAATGAAGGGTTAATGCCACCTTGCTATTGTAAGGTGACATTAAGCCTAATTAATAATGGAGAGGCGTCAATTATGACACCTATCCATTATTAATCCAATTGTAGTAAAGGGTTAAATAAAACACAAACACATTATTTAAAATTATTTTAATGAAATAAAAACAATGGTTGTTGGAGTATTTTATTCTACGCCCAATCCAGTCACTGAAGACCCTCGTTCTGTGAAAGAAAAAACATAATAAACCAACAATATACTTACCCTCCGCAGATCTGTAACGTCCAACGATGTAAATCCTTCTGAAGGGGTTAAAACATTTTGCAGCAAGGAGCTCTACTAATGCAGCGCTGCTCCTTGCTGCAAAACCCCGGGGAATGAGTCTAAATATAGATCAATGAGCTATATTTAGCTTCATTTGCGGTGAGGCGCCCTCTGCTGGCTGTTCATAGATCGTGGGAACTTACCTAGAAAGCTCCCAGGCTGTCTCAAATCATGTCGGGTTTTAGGAAGGAGAAAGAAAAAGCCGGTAATTGAATTATATGTGTCTAATGATATAGACAGTATATATATATATTTTTTTTTCTTTTTGGGACACATGGATCATTTCTATAGCGGTATGTTGGTTTTGCAAGCCTGCGAGAAAACCACGCAGTACGGATGCCATACGGATTACATACGGAGGATGCCATGCGCAAAAAACGCTGACACACCCTGCCTACGGAGGAGCTACGGACCACTATTTTCGGGACATTTCAGCGTATTACGGCCGTAATATACGGACCGTATTTTCATACACTGAGTGTGAAGCCGGCCTTATTCAACATAAAAGCAATCAATTATATTATATTGATTGTTTTCATGTTGAATAACTAATAAAAATAGTATGTTCGTATGTTGATTCTTCTTGGAATCTCTTCCTATCTAACAGTTATAGGCTGTATAAGATTATGTTGCGTTATAAATATTGATGTGTCTAACATTCAGTATTGGACATACGGGAGTGATAAAAATCTGCTTCCATCAAATAATTTGATTCAAATTTCCATTTTTCCCCCAATGGTTTTATAGTTTCAAATACTGTATGTCTTGCATTGGTGACTTTGCATTGCTCACGCTTTTGTGTTGAAAGGAAAGTTGAACTTTGGTATCCTGAAAAATGCAGCAAAAAAAAAAACACAGCAAAAACAGTAAAACATAGCAAAACATGGTTTTTGTAACCAGCATATTTACTGCCAAGAGAGCAGGAAAAAAGCACAGCCAAAACACAATGTGTGAACATAGCCTCAATTTGCTAAAGAAACAAATTAAATTACACTAAATCAAGAAATGTAACCATGCAGGTCTATTTTCACATAACTATTTCCATTTATACTCCACACCTTTTTCCTTTTTTGGTCATCACTAGTGTTGAGCATTCCGATACCGTAAGATACTTTTGTGGTATCAGGAATCGGTATCGGATCCATAGTGATGTGTAAAATAAAGAATTAAAATAAAAAATATTGATATGTTCACCTCTCCGGCGGCCCCTGGACATCACCGCGGGTAACCGGCAGGCTTCTTTGTTTAAAATGAGCGCATATAGGACCTGAGAATGATGTCGTGGCTTCTGATTGGTCGCGTGCCGCTCATGTGTCCGCCACGCGACCAATCACAAGCTGTGACGTCATTCTCAGGCACTAAACTCCTCATTCTAGGAATTTAGGACCTGCGAATGACGTCGCGGCTTCTGATTGGTCGCGTGGCAGTCACATGAGTGGCACGCGACCAATCAGAAGCCGCGACGTCATTCTCAGGTCCTAAACGCGCTCATTTTAAACAAAGAAGCCTGCCGGTT
This sequence comes from Ranitomeya imitator, assembly GCF_032444005.1. NCBI lineage: Eukaryota > Metazoa > Chordata > Amphibia > Anura > Dendrobatidae > Ranitomeya > Ranitomeya imitator. The sequence goes on along the minus strand of NC_091284.1, from coordinate 732,557,875 downwards.
ACCCGCGGTGATGTCCAGGGGCCGCCGGAGAGGTGAATATATCAATATTTTTTATTTTAATTCTTTATTTTACACATTAATATGGATCCCAGGGCCTGAAGGAGAGTTTCCTCTCCTTCAGACCCTGGGAACCATCAGGATACCTTCCGATACTTGGTATCCCATTGACTTGTATTGGTATCGGATATCGGTATCGGCGATATCCGATACTTTTCGGGTATCGGCCGATACTATCCGATACCAATACTTTCAAGTATCGGACGGTATCGCTCAACACTAGTCATCACATGTTACCTACTTATCATTTTTGAGTCCATATTTTCCATGTTTTGGATAATATAATTTGCATGTTAAACTTTATACCTATGTCCAAAATGTATTGTAAATGAAAAAGCAGCACTACAATGGACATGGTATAGAGTGAAACAAAAAAAAAATATCATGGCATAAAATGTATGAGCAACTATCAGCAGCAGCACCCCACCATCGAAACCAGCTGTCCTACTAGTAGTAGTACCAAACGCAGGTCAAAGCTGGATGCTTTTGCCTTTTGCAAACATATTAGCGGGGAGGGTATGGATTAAGTGGAGGCAGTAATAGAATATTGGGCACATCACTCGTCTTAGCAGGATATTACCTCTAACAACAATAGCATCCGTTCAAGTTAATATTCTGCAAAGAACGGTCTACCTGAGCACAAATTATAACTAAGAGGGATAGGTTTTTTGATTCTAAAAAAACATGACAAGTTTATCAGTTGTTAAATGGACTGTGGGTTTCCACCAAGTTATCATCAGGTCCTACAGTGAGGTCACTTTGACTTTACTAAGGCTGTGTTTGCCTTAAAAGGTTTCAAAGTCCTTCGAAACCTCAAAGAGTTACAAGTGGCAATTAGAGGCTGTGCAATTTGCCTTGAATCAGTTAGCTGGAAATCAGACTTTTGGGAAAAATTTGTTGAAGCTGTCCATATTATAATTTCAAAGATTCGATCATTTCTAGCAGTGACCCTTTCCACAGCTCCATATGATCCATACAGTAAACAAGATGTCATTATTTTGTGGCCCAACATTATTGAGGATTCTGCTTTTAAGCAAAAGTGCTTTCATCCACATTTATAAACAGTAATACTAAATATTTTATTAATAATCATTTTTATTTATATTTCGCTACCATATTCCGGAGCACTTTTATTGTTAAATGTCTTCTCTTGATTCTGTATTTAGTGAGAATTTAAGATTGTTTTTCTATCTTTACTGGTAGCGATCAACACTGGATGACGGCTTTTCATCCTCTGGCCATTGCTTTATAACTCAGCAGTAGAATTTATTGACAGATTTTGTTCATTCACATTTACTTTTCTAAAATTCAATGAAAGAATTGCACATGAATTCAAGCAGGACAGTATGGACCATGATGAGGCAATGGCTTATTTTAGCTATTTATATTTTTTAGGGAGAAAATAATTTCTTTCCTGCAGCAGCAGGATAATATAGCCACCAAAAAGGATGTAGAAGCAATGGTTTGTTTAATTTTAGTCATAGAATCATAGAATGTTAGAGTTGGAAGGGACCTCCAAGGTCATCATGTCCAACACCCTGCTCAATGCAGGATTCAGTAAACCATCTCAGACAGATGTCTGTCCAGCTGCTGTTTGAAGACTTCAATTGAAGGAGAACTCACCACCTCTCGTGGCAGCCTGTTCCACTCATTGATCTTCCTCATTGTCAAAACGTTTTTCCTAATATCTAATTTGTATATTCTCCCATTTAGTTTAATTCCATTGCTTCTTATGTTTCCATGTGATAAAGATAGTGATCCTGTGAGGCCCATCATCTCTGGGATTGGGACATTAACTAAGAATATCTCAGGCTAGGTAAAGAACATTCTGAAACCATTGGTGAGACGCACGCTCAGCTATATCTTGGACACCAAGGATATTATTTGCAGATTGTCAGTCCTGGGCCCACTTCCGGAGGACACAATACTAGCCACAATGGATGCAGAGTCTCTGGGATTGCAGTAGGCCAATATTTCCTTCAGAAAAACAATCTAGCCATAACTAGCCATAGAACCAACACTGCAATTTATCAGGTTTGTGCTCCATCATAACTATTTTCTTTTGGGAACAATTTATAGCAGCACCATGGGAAACAAAATGTCCTCACAATATACTAGCCTATTTATGGATAAACTTGAGGAGTTTTTGTCATCTTGCTCTATTAAACCTCTCGCATACCTCCACTATTATCATTATTATTTATAATTATAGGCTCATTTATTCCAAGGCGTAAAGAGGGGTATACATAATAAAAAACAAGTACAGTAATCTTAAACAATACAAATCACGACTGGTACAGAAGGAGAGATGACCCTGCCCGTGATGGTTCATAATCTACAAGGGATGGGTGAGGATTCAGTAAGTGAGGGTAGAGCTGGTCGTGCAGTGGTTTGGTGGATCAGTGGTTACTGCAGGTTGTAGGCTTGTCGGAAGAGGTAGGTCTTCAGTTTTTTTTAATGTTTCCATAGTAGGTGAGAGTCTGATATGTTGTGGTAGAGATTTCCAGAGTAGGGGAGATGCGCAGGAGAAATCTTGTAAGCAATTGTGGGAAAAGTAGATAAGAGGGGGGTCGAGAAAGAGATCTAGTTAGGATTGGAGGTTGCGTGCAAGTAAGTTCCAGGAGACTAGGGCACAGATGTATGGAGGACACAGGTTGTTGATGGCTTTGTATGCCATGGTTAGGGTTTTGTACTGGAGTCTTTGGGAGAGCCAGTGCAAGGATTGACAGAGGGGAAAGGCTGGTGAATAGTGGGAGGACAGGTGGATTAGTCAGGCAGCAGAGATTAGAATAGATTGGAGGGGTGCAAGAGTGTTAGATGGGAGGCCACAGAGCAGGAGGTTGCAATAGTCAAGGCGGGAGATAATGAGGGCAGATTCTTGGTTGAGGAATGTACGGATTCGGAAAATATAAGTTGAAGTCATCAGAAGGTGGAAAGGGCTTGGATATGTGGTTTGAAGGAGAGATGAGGGTCAAGGATTACCCAGAGGCAACGAGCTTTTGGGACTGAGGAGAGTGAGCAGCCATTTACTTTAAAGGATAGGTCCATTGGGGGGGTCGAGTGAGATGGGCAAAGATGATGAATTCTGTTTTATCCATATTAAGTTTTAGAAATCTAGTGGAGGAGAATGATGAAATAGCAGACATACATTGAGGGATTCTGGTTAGTAGGGAGGTGATATCTGGTCCAGAGATGTAGATTTGTGTGTCATCAGCATAGAGGTGATACTGTAAACCATAGGATTCTATGAGCTGTCCCAGGCCGAAGATGTAATTGGAAAAGAGCAGGTGCCCTAGGACTGAACCTTGTGGGACTCCGACAGATAGGGGCGAAGTGAGGAGGTAGTGTGCGAGACGCTGAATGTCTGGTCTGTTAGGTATGACAATATCCAAGATAGGTCCAAGTCTGTGATGCCAAGAGATGAGAGGGTCTATAGTAATAGGGAATGGTCCACTGTGTCAAAGGCAGAGGACAGGTCCTGGAGGAGGAGGTCAGAGTAGTGTTGCTTGGTGCTTAATATGTCATTGGTGACTTTAGTTAGGAGACAGATTCAGTGGAGTGATGCTGTCGGAAGCCAGATTGTAAGCCATCGAAGAGGGAGCAGGAAGAGAGAAGGGAGACAGTTCAACATGGACATGTTGTACCAGTAATTTTGAGGCATAGCGGAAAAGTGATATGGGTCGATAGCTAGAGACAGAGGATGGGTGTGATGGAGGTATGTTGGAAGCATGAGGGGAAAACACCAGTTGTTAGTGATAGGTTGAAGAGATGGGTTAGTGTTGGAATAAAGACTGTGGTGAGGTTTGGGATAAAGTGGGATGGGATTGGGTCAAGTGCACAGGTGGTGAGATCTGATTTTGAGAGTAGAGTGGAAAGTCGATTTTCTGCAATGGCGGAGATTAAGAAGTTGGTTTTTGAAGAAGAGGGCTGAGCAGCTAGGAAGAGGGACTCTGTAGGTTGTAGACCGAAAACTTTCTCTGATTTTATCAATCTTCTACTTGAAGAATGAGGCAAAGTCTTCATCTTAGATTAGTGGAGAGGGAGGAGGTGCTGGGAAACGGAGGAAAGAATTGAAAGTGTTGAATAGCTGTTTAGGGTTATGAGACAGGGAGGATATGAGAGATGAGAAGTAGGTTTTTTTTGTTGCAGCGAGTGTGGCCTTGAAATTAGTGAGGGGCTGTTTGAATGCGATGAAGTGCTCGTTGACGTGGGATCTTTTCCATCTTCGCTCAGCAACCCTAGAAGCCCGCCTCAGTTCTTTGGTCAGGCTGGTGTGCCAGGGTTGTCTGTTGATTTTGCGAACTTTGGTATGTGTGATAGGGACAACCAATTCCATAGCTGCAGCTATTGTGGTGTTATATAAAGCAGCAGAAGCATCCACACTTTATAAGGAACTTATGTCTGGAAGAGGGAGAAGGGATTTAGAGAGTGAGGGTGGATTGAGATGTCTGAGATTTCTGCGAGGGTGTGCAAGTTTATGGAGTGAGGATTGTGGACAAGGAGAGGAGAAGGAAGAGAATGTAAGTAGGTTGTGGTCAGAAAGAGGGAGTTGTGAGTTAGAAAGGTTAGATAGGGAGAAGAGGCGGGTGAAGATGCAGTCCTATTTGTGGCTATCTTTGTGAGTGGCTGCAGAAGACCGTTGAACAAGGCCGAAAGAGGAAGTGAGAGATAGAAGTTTAGTGGCAGCTGAGAGGGAAGTGTCAATGGGGATGTTGAAGTCGCTCATGATAATAGTGGGGATGTCAGCGGAGAGGAAATTAAATAGCCAGGTAGTGAAGTGGTCAAAGAAGGTTGTAGCTGGCCTTCGGGGCAGTAAATAACAGCCAGTTGGAGGGTGGAGGGTGGTAGATGCGTACAGATGCACTTCAAAGAAGAGAGGGTAACAAAGGGTGGCAGTGGGATTTGGATGAAGGAGCAGTTATCTGACAGGAGAAAACCAACTCCTCCGCCATGCTTGCTTCTGGGGTGGGGTGTGTGGGAAAGGTGGAATCCACCATATGAAAGTGCAGCCGGAGAGGCTGTGTCAGAGGGGGTGAGCCAGGTTTTGGTGATAGCAAGGAAGGAAAGTTTGTGTTAGTAATAAAATGATCATGGATGTAGGTAAACTTATTGCAGACAGAGCAAGCATACACAGAGCTCTTGTAAGTAGAACTGGGGAAGCGGAGGCTGGGCCAATGGGTATAAAGTTAGAGAAGTTACAGAAATTTGTGATAGAGCGTGGTTGGGAGGTAGAAATGACTGGCGATGTGGTACGGAGGACCAGGATTTGGAGAGATATCACTGGCAGTCAAGAGGAGCAGAGAAAGTGATATAAGGTGGGAGCAGAAGGGGCTGTCTGTGTTTGGAGACAGAATGTTGTATGTTGAGGAACAGATCTGAGGAGAAGGTAAGATGGATGGGGAGGATAGAGGTAGAGATGACCAGTTCCTTGCTAGATGTAGGGATTAGGGGGATTAGTAGACAGTGAATGATTACAGGGGTGAGAGTGAAAACGATCAGAAACATTGTTTACAGTGACTATGTATCCAGTTACCTTCAGTTCCTTTCTGGTTCAATTTTGGATTAATTCACATCTCACACTTCTATGATGCACTTATGCGATGCCCTGGCAGACTGACGTCTTGCAGATGTATAGTTTGCAATATATTTGCTAAAAAGTGCATTACATTGCACTACATTGATGATCTGCTAATAATCTGGAGACCCACAAAAGATGACCTGCCTCCCTTTCAAAATAACTTCAACAAGTCCCACCCAACCATCAAGCTTACCCTCAACTTCTCAAAGTCCCAAATACATTTTCTGGACATGACCATATACATCAAGGACAATGTCATACAAACATTAATTTACCATAAGCCCACAGAATGTGTGGCATATCTTAGATGGAACTACGCTTTCATGCAAGACACACAAAAAAATCCATAATCTACAGTCAAGCTCTGAGGTACAGTTGGATCTGTTCACACAGGAAAGACTACAGCTACAGCTCCTATCACTGAGGAATACATTCATACAAGATTACCATCCACTGGTAATAGTTGAACAGATCCACAGAGCTACAAGATCCCAAGAAGCAGCCTCCTGGTTACAAATTGAGAGCGGACAACAACTGGGTACCTCACATACAACCCCCACATGAGCATCCTAAGGAAAATTGGTGCTGATTTCCAACTCATATTCCACAGAGACCACAAATTGAAATATATTCCCAGAACTACCACTTCTCTCCTACAAACAACCCCTAACGTCAGTAATCTCATTGTCAGAAGTGTCCTCTCATCACCATCAGTGACTGGTACATTGCCATGTAACAATAAAATATGCAAATCTTGTACCTACATATTACCAACAAATACAGTCCGCATACCAAACACAAATCAGGACTATAAGGTAACAGGTTTCTTTTTATGTACATCCTCCAATGTGGTGTACATGATACAATGTACAAGATGCCCTGGAGATATCTATATTGGGGAAACCATGCACAAACTGCAAACAAGGATGAATCTACACCGACATACAATCAGGAACGAAATGGATAGATATGTGGGAAAACTTTTCTCTGGACCTGGACACTGTATGACAAACTTAAAAGTCTTAATACTAAAAGGTCATTTTAACCCCTTTACCCCCAAGGGTGGTTTGCACGTTAATGACCGGGCCAATTTTTACAATTCTGACCACTGTCCCTTTATGAGGTTATAACTCTGGAACGCTTCAATGGATTCCAGTGATTCTGACATTGTTTTCTCGTGACATATTGTACTTCATGACAATGGAAAAAATTCTTTGATAGTACTTGCGTTTATTTGTGAAAAAAACGGAAATTTGGCGAAAATTATGAAAATTTCGCAATTTTTATGCAATTAAATCACAGATATATGTCCCACAAAATACTTAATAAGTAACATTTCCCACATGTTTACTTTACATCAGCACAATTTTGGAACCAAAATTTTTTTTTGTTAGGGAGTTATAAGGGTTAAAAGTTGACCAGCAATTTCTCATTTTTACAACACCATTTTTTTTTAGGGACCACATCTCATTTGAAGTCATTTTGAGGGGTCTATATGATAGAAAATACCCAAGTGTGACACCATTTTAAAAACTGCACCCCTCATGGTGCTCAAAACCATATTCAAGAAGTTTATTAACCCTTCTGGTGCTTCACAGGAATTTTTGGAATGTTTAAATAAAAATGAACATTTAACTTTTTTTCACAAAAAATTTAATTCAGCTCCAATTTGTTTTATTTTACCAAGGGTAACAGGAGAAAATGGACCGCAAAAGTTGTTGTACAATTTGTCCTGAGTACACCGATACCCCATATGTGGGGGTAAACCACTGTTTGGGCGCATGACAGAGCTCGGAAGCGAAGGAGCGCCATTTGACTTTTCAATGCAAAATTGACTGGAATCGAGATGGGACACCATGTTGCGTTTGGAGAGCCCCTGATGTGCCTAAACATTGAAACCCCCCACAAGGGACAACATTTTGGAAAGTAGACCCCCTAAGGAACTTATCTAGAGGTGTGGTGAGCACTTTGACCCACCAAGTGCTTCACAGAACTTTATAATGCAGAACCGTAAAAAAAAAAAAATCATATTTTTTCACAAAAATTATTTTTCGCCCCCAATTTTTTATTTTCCCAAGGGTAAGAGAAGAAATTGGACCCCAAAAGTTGTTGTACAATTTGTCCTGAGTACGCTGATACCCCATATGTGGGGGTAAACCACTGTTTGGGCGCATGGGAGAGCTCGGAAGGGAAGGAGCGCCGTTTGACTTTTCAATTCAAAATTGACAGGAATTAAGATGGGACGCCATGTTGCGTTTGGAGAGCCACTGATGTGCCTAATAGTGTTGAGCATTCCGATACCGCAAGTATCGGGTATCGGCCGATACTTGCGGTATCGGAATTCCGATACCGAGATCCGATATTTTTGTGATATCGGGTATCGGTATCGGAAGTGTAAAATAAAGAATTAAAATAAAAAATATTGTTATATTCACCTCTCCGGCGGCCCCTGGACATCAGCGGGAGGATCCGGCGTCCGGCACGGCTTCTTTCTTCAAAATGCGCGCCTTTAGGACCTGTGGTATGACGTCCCGGCTTCTGATTGGTCGCGTGCCGCCCATGTGACCGCCACGCGACCAATCAGAAGCCGCAACGTCATTCCTCAGCTAAAGTCCTAGAATGAGCGCCTTCTAGGACCTGAGGAATGACGTCGCGGCTTCTGATTGGTCGCGTGGCGGTCACATGGGCGGCACGCGACCAATCAGAAGCCGGGACGTCATTCCACAGGTCCTAAAGGCGCGCATTTTGAAGAAAGAAGCCGTGCCGGACGCCGGATCCTCCCGCTGATGTCCAGGGGCCGCCGGAGAGGTGAATATAACAATATTTTTTATTTTAATTCTTTATTTTACACTTTAATATGGATCCCAGGGCCTGAAGGAGAGTTTCCTCTCCTTCAGACCCTGGGATCCATGAGGATACCTTCCGATACTTGATGTCCCATTGACTTGTATTGGTATCGGATATCGGTATCGGCGATATCCGATATTTTTCGGGTATCGGCCGATACTATCCGATACCGATACTTTCAAGTATCGGACGGTATCGCTCAACACTAGTGCCTAAACATTGAAACCCCCCACAAGTGACACCATTTTGGAAAGTAGACCCCCTAAGGAACTTATCTAGAGGTGTGGTGAGCACTTTGACCCACCAAGTGCTTCACAGAAGTTTATAATGGAGAACCATAAAAATAAAAAATCATATTTTTTCACAAAAATTATCTTTTCGCCCCCAATTTTTTATTTTCTCAAGGGTAAGAGAAGAAATTGGACCCCAAAAGTTGTTGTACAATTTGTCCTGAGTACGCTTATACCCCATATGTGGGGGTAAACCACTGTTTGGGCGCATGGGAGAGCTCGGAAGGGAAGGAGCGCCGTTTGACTTTTCAATGCAAAATTGACAGGAATTGAGATGGGACGCCATGTTGCGTTTGGAGAGCCACTGATGTGCCTAAACATTGAAACCCCCCACAAGTGACACCATTTTGGAAAGTAGACCCCCTAAGGAACTTATCTAGATGTGTGGTGAGCGCTTTGACCCACCAAGGGCTTCACAGAAGTTTATAATGCAGAGCCGTAAAAATAAAACAAACACTTTTTCCCACAAAAATTATTTTTTAGCCCCCAGTTTTGTATTTTCCCGAGGGTAACAGGAGAAATTGGACCCCAAAATTTGTTGTCCAATTTATCGTGAGTGCGCTGATACCCCATAAGTGGGGGGGAACCACTGTTTGGGCGCATGGGAGGGCTCGGAAGGGAAGGAGCTCCATTTGGAATGCAGACTTAGATGGAATGGTCTGCAGGTGTCACATTGCATTTGCAGAGCCCCTAATGTACCTAAACAGTAGAAACCCCCCACAAGTGACACCATTTTCGAAAGTAGACCCCCTAAGGAACTTATCTAGATGTGTGGTGAGCGCTTTGACCCACCAAGGGCTTCACAGAAGTTTATAATGCAGAGCCGTTAAAATAAAACAAAAATTTTTTCCCACAAAAATTATTTTTTAGCCCCCAGTTTTGTATTTTCCCGAGGGTAAGAGGAGAAATTCGACCCCAAAAGTTGTTGTCCAATTTGTCCTGAGTACGCTGATACCCCATATGTGGAGGGAACCACCGTTTGGGTGCATGGGAGGGCTCGGAAGGGAAGGAGTGCCATTTGGAATGCAGACTTAGATGGAATAGTCTGCAGGCGTCACATTGCGTTTGCAGAGCCCCTAATGTACCTAAACAGTAGAATCCCCCCACAAGTGACCCCATATTGGAAACTAGACCCCCCAGGGAACTCATCTAGATGTGTTGGGAGAACTTTGAACCCCCAAGTGTTTCACTACAGTTTATAACGCAGAGCCGTGAAAATAAAAAATCTTTTTTTTTTTCCCACAAAAATTATTTTTTAGCCCCTAGTTTGTTTTTTCCCAAGGGTAACAGGAGAAATTGGACCCCAAAAGTTGTTGTCCTATTTGTCCTGAGTACGCTGATACCCCATATGTTGGGGCAAACCCCTGTTTGGGCACACGGGAGAGCTCGGAAGGGAAGGAGCACTGTTTTACTTTTTCAACGCAGAATTGGCTGGAATTGAGATCGGACGCCATGTCGTGTTTGGAGAGCCCCTGATGTGCCTAAACAGTGGAAACCCTCCAATTATAACTGAAGCCCTAATCCAAACACACCCCTAACCCTAATTCCAACGGTAACCCTAACCACACCCCTAACCCTGACACACCCCTAATCCCAACCCTATTCCCAACTGTAAATGTAATCTAAACCCTAACCCTAACTTTAGCCCCAACCCTAACTGTAGCCCCAACCCTAACTGTAGCCCCAACCCTAACCCTAACCCTAACCCTAGCCCTAGCCCCAACCCTAACCCTAGCCCTAGCCCTAACCCTAGCCCTAACCCTAGCCCTAACCCTAGCCCTAACCCTAGCCCTAACGGGAAAATGGATATAAATAAATTTTTTTAATTTTTCCCTAACTAAGGGGGTGATGAAGGGGGGTTTGATTTACTTTTATAGCGGGTTTTTTTAGCGAATTTTTATGATTGGCAGCCGTCACACACTGAAAGACGCTTTTTATTGCAAAAAATATTTTTTGCGTTACCACATTTTGAGAGCTATAATTTTTCCATATTTTGGTCCACAGAGTCATGTGAGGTCTTGTTTTTTGCGGGACGAGTTGACGATTTTATTGGTAACATTTTCAGGCACGTGACATTTTTTGATCACTTTTTATTCCGATTTTTGTGAGGATGAATGACCAAAAAACAGCTATTCATGAATTTCTTTTGGGGGAGGCGTTTATACCGTTCTGCATTTGGTAAAATTGATAAAGCAGTTTTATTCTTCGGGTCAGTACGATTACAGCGACACCTCATTTATATCATTTTTTTATGTTTTGGCGCTTTTATACGATAAAAACTATTTTACGGAAAAAATAATTATTTTTGCATCGCTTTATTCTCAGGACTATAACTTTTTTATGTTTTTGCTGATGATGCTGTATGGCGGCTCGTTTTTTGCGGGACAAGATGACGCTTTCAGCGGTACCATGGTTATTTATATCCATCTTTTTGATCGCGTGTTATTTCACTTTTTGTTTGGCGGTATGATAATAAAGCGTTGTTTTTTGCCTCGTTTTTTTTTTTTTTTCTTACGGTGTTTACTGAAGGGGTTAACCAGTGGGCCAGTTTTATAGGTCGGGCCGTTACAGACGCGGCGATACTAAATATGTGTACTTTTATAAAGAAATGTATTTATGGGAATAATATTATTTTTTTTTTTTCATTATTTTGGAATATTTTTTTTAATTTTTTTTTACACATTTGAAAAATTGAAAAATTTTTTTTTTACTTTTTTACTTTGTCCCAGGGGGGGACATCACAGATCGGTGATCTGACAGTGTGCACAGCACTCTGTCAGATCACTGATCTCACTTAGAGCAGTACAGCCTTCACAGTGCCTGCTCTGAGCAGGCTCTGTGAAGCCACCTCCCTCCCTGCAGGACCCGGATCCGCGGCCATCTTGGATCCGGGACCTGGAGCAGGGAGGGAGGGCGGCAAGACCCTCGCAGCAACGCGATTACATCGCGTTGCTGCGGGGGGCTCAGGGAAGCCCGCAGGGAGCCCCCTCCCTGCACGGTGCTTCCCTGCACCGCCGGCACATCGCGATCATCTTTGATCGCGGTGTGCCGGGGGTTAATGTGCCGGGGGCGGTCTTTGACCGCTCCTGGCACATAGTGCCGGATGTCAGCTGCGATAGGCAGCTGACACCCGGCCGCGATCGGCGGCGCTCCCCCCGTGAGCGCTGCCGATCGCATATGACGTACTATTGCGTCCTTGGGAAGTAAAGCCCACCCCACATGGACGCAATAGTACGTCTAATGGCAGAAAGGGGTTAAGGATGACAGAGAGAGACAAATTTGGGAATTCAAACTGATAAAGATGTACAATTCTTTGTCACTAGGACTCAATTTAACACCTGGATTTATGACTCACTACATGGATGCAATTCACACCTCTACCAGACAGACTACAGATAACTAAGAAGAACATACCCACTGCCTCTCAGGCCATGTGCACACGTTCAGGTTTTTTCGCGATTTTTTTTGCGTTTTTTCGTGCTAAAAACGCTATAAAAACTCATTAAAAACGCATACATTATGCATTCCATCATTTAGAATGCATTCTGCATGTTTTGTGCACTTGGATGCATTTTTTTCTGCGAAAAAAACGCATCGCGGTAAAAAAATGAGCATGTTCATTATTTTTGCGGATTTTCTGCGTTTGTCCCGCAATTCTATGCATTTGGGAAAAAACGCACAAAAAACGCGTCAAAAACGCATCAAAATCACAGTAAAATCGCGGTAAAAACGCATGCGGATTTCTGGCAGAAATATCCGTTTTTTTGTCAGGAAAATTTCTGCAAGAAATCTTGACGTGTGCACATACCCTGAATTTGTAAGAATATGCCTAATTTGATTTCCTTGGCTTATCTTTAGACATCACACCTCCCACCTCACACACAAATGTCCTGGTAGATTTTCTCTAACCTTGCTCCTGTTGTTCAATATACCAAGTTCTCTGCCTTGTGACTTCTGTATCACAGGCTTAACAGCTGTAAAACAGAATGACAATGCTTCAGCTTTCATGTGCCAAGCGACCAAGGGAATAAAAGCAATATTCTGACCTACCGTATATACTCGAGTATAAGCTGAGATTTTCAGCCCAAATTTTTGGGCTGAAAGTGCCCCTCTCGGCTTATACTCGAGTCATGGTCGGCGGCAGGGTCGGCGGGTGAGGGGGAGAGAGGACTGTCACATACTCACCTGTTCCGGGGCTCCTGGCGCTGTCCCTGCCTGTCCCATGGTCTTCGGGTGCCGCAGCTCTTCCCCTGTTCAGCGGTCACCTGGTACCGCTCATTAAAGTTATGAATATGGACTACACTCCCATAGGGGTGGAGCCGCATATTCATTCCTGTACTGAACGGTGCCAGTGACCACTGACAGAGGAAGAGGCTGTGGCACCCGGAGACCATCTGTCCGGGATAAGGAGCCAGGACGCTGGGAGCAGGTGAGTATGTCATATTTACCTGTCCACGTTCCACCCGCCGGGTGCCGCTCTGTCTTCCTGTCCTCTGCACTGATTGTTCAGGTCAGAGGGCGCGATGACATAGACGTACTAATCTGCGCGCCACCCTCTGCCTGAACAGTCAGTGCAGAGAGATGCCGAGACGGGACGCTGAGGAGCTGCAGGCAGCAAGAGAGGTGAGTATGTCATTTTTTTTTATTGCAGCAGCAGCATTATATATTGCATAGCTTTATATGGAGCATCTATGGGGCCATAATGAACGGTGCAGAGCATTATATATGGCACAGCTTTATATGGAGCATCTATGGCGCAATAATGAACGGTGCAGAGCATTCTATATGGCACAGCTTTATATGGAGCATCTATGGGGCCATAGTGAACGGTGCAGAGCATTCTATATGGCAAAGTTTTATATGGAGCATCTATGGGGCCATAATGAATGGTGCAGAGTATTCTATATGGCACAGTTTTATATGGAGCATCTATGGAGCCACAATGAACGGTGCAGAGCATTCTACATGGCACAGCTTTATATGGAGCATCTATGGGGCCATAGTGAACGGTGCAGAGCATTCTATATGGCACAGCTTTACATGGAGCATCTATGGGGCCATAATGAACGGTGCAGAGCATTCTATATGGCACAGGTTTATATAGAGCATCTATGGGGCCATATTCAATGGTGCAAGCATTATATATGGCACAGCTTTATATGGAGCATCTATGGGGCCATAATGAATGGTGCAGAGCATTCTATATGGCACAGGTTTATATGGAGCATCTATGGGGCCATAATGAACGGTGCAGAGCATTCTATATGGCACAGCTTTATATGGAGCATCTATGGGGCCATAATGAACGGTGCAGAGCATTCTATATGGCGCAGCTTTATATGGAGCATCTATGGGGCCATAATGAATGGTGCAGAGCCTTCTATATGGCACAGCTTTATATGGAGCATCTATGGGGCCATAATGAACGGTGCAGAGCATTCTATATGGCGCAGCTTTATATGGAGCATCTATGGGGCCATAATGAATGGTGCAGAGCCTTCTATATGGCACAGGTTTATATGGAGCATCTATGGGGCCATAATGAACGGTGCAGAGCATTCTATATGGCACAGCTTTATATGGAGCATCTATGGGGCCATAATGATCGGTGCAGAGCATTCTATATGGCACAGCTTTATATGGAGCATCTATGGGGCCATAATCAACGGTGCAGAGCATTCTATATGGCACAGCTTTATATGGAGCATCTTATGGGGCAATAATGAACAGCATGGATCATTATATGTGGCACAGTTTTATATGGAGCATTTATGGGGCAATAATGGAATGTATGGATCATTATATGCGGCACAGTTTTATATGGAGCATCTATGGGACAATAATGAAATGTATGGAGCATTATATGTGGCACAGTTTTATATGGAGCATCTATGGGGCCATAATGAAATGTATGGAGCATTATATGTGGCACAGCTTTATATGGAGCATCTTATGGGGCAATAATGAACGGTATGGAGCATCTATTTTTATTTTTGAAATTCACAGGTAGCTGCTGCATTTCCTACTCTAGGCTTATACTCGAGTCAATAAGTTTTCCCATTTTATTGTGGCAAAATTAGGGGGGTCGGCTTATACTCAGGTCGGCTTATACTCGAGTATATACGGTAATCTGTTATTGATGGGAAAATATCAATAGAATAGGATGTGGAAGAGATATACAGTATAAGTGTTGCCTAGTGTTGGAACAAGTGATGAGCGAATTTGCTCAAAAAATGATCGCCAAACATAAATACAACATGAATATGACACATTCGGATTCGTGATTGGAAACCCAAGCAACATTTTATAAAATTGGTGACATTTGCCATAAAAGTATTTTCAGCATTTTTGCAACTATAATGGTGGTGTATCATGAGCATCTGGCATGTGTTTGATGAGGGGAGTGGATTTGCAGAGCTCAGAGGCACGACATGCTTGTAAACTGTACATTTTTTTCCCCTAACTTTATGTGTGCACATTGCGGCTGGCCAATTAGGGCGCAGCCAGCATCCACAATATCTTGATACAACAGCTTGTGTCATTGGCTGCTGACATCACAGGTCCCTCTCCATATAAAAGAACGGACATCTTGTTTAGCGCCATTTGACACTGTAACAGCACAGAAAGTCTGCACCCGAGATGCTGGCAGTGTTAGAAGCTAGATTTTAGCTACTTAGCTAGGTGGTTGTTTCTTACGCAGATAGTTTAGCTAGGTAGGGTACTGTGTGGCTGTGAAATCGACTTTCCAGCAATTTATTATTTTTCTGCCATTACTGAGGTTCAGAGGCTAAGACAGCAGGGCACATGTCATACAAGTGTGTTGTGAACTGCTCCTATTGTGCTCCATGCACGAGTATAGTGTTCTAAATCCTATTTTTTCACTAGTTAAATGTGAAACAGTATGCCATAATCCCCCTTATCACTTAGTGGTGTGGTGACATTGTTCTGTGATTTGAGCTGTTGTGCATGAAGAAATTTTTTTTTTGTGTGCAGTTGCTAGAGTGATTCACCATGCCATATCTCACCTTGTTATTTAGTGGCAGTGAAATTACACAGTATGAATGGCTCATGCACATTAAAAAAATGTATATTTTTTCTGTTGCTAAATGTGATACAGCTCATCGTATTCCATGTTGTCATTTTGTGGTGGAGATATGAAACTGTCTGCAGACAGTTTTAACGCACATTAAAAAAAATATAATGTTTCTGTTGCAAGACGTGATACAGCCCACAATATTAAGCTGTCTGCAGCCCTCATGCACTATACCAGTGCCATCACGGGCAGAACTTTTAAGAACAGATCTTTCGCCAACTGCAAAACAGTAGGGGTAGTGTATTTGTGCACTTGTACCTGCCCTCTTAACTATGTGGGCAAAACTAAAAGACACCTGAAAAGTGAGGATTGGGGAGCATATTGGGGATATTACTCATCAACGTGATATCCCTTGGCACGCCATGTTAATGGGGTACATTCGGGGGATGTAGGATCCATTTCATTTAGGGCAATTAAGACTGTTCCTCAATCTGAGAGACAGGGGAATTGGGACAGAAAGATCATTCAGAGGGAGACTAGATGGATCTATCTAATGGAATCTGTCAGTCCTGGGGGCTTAAATGAGCAATTAAACTTTGGGTGTTTTATTTGAATCTGGTCAACACCGTATAGAACTATGTCTTGCAGACGTTATATTGGTCCATACAGACCATGACGTGATTTATTCATGTGCCACTGACAGTAGAGTGACTTCTTCCATCTTCAAAATCATATTGGGACCATTTAGGTCTAACTTATTTGCTATCGCGGTTTTTGAGACATGAATATCTTAACAATATGTGAGTGATTTAATTATGTGGTACATTTTTTGCCATATACCATTTGGGGGCACTAAGCATGTTGTCCTGTGTGGAATACCTTTTACACTTGTGCCCGCCGGATCTACATACTGATGGGTCCAAGGAGGGACTTGTAGTGGTCCCATTATAAGTGTAATTGTCGACTCTGGGATGCTCATATCAGGCTGCCGTATCTATATTCTACCACATTGCAGAATTTATGAGGGTCGGCTCTTGTTTCTATTAGGGTGGAACGCATACTGCGGTGCATTATCGCTATGTGCAGGGGTGTCAAACTGCATTCCTCGAGGGCTGCAAACAGGTCATGTTTTCAGGATTTCCTTGCATTGAACAGGTGATAATTTAATCACCTGCAGAGAATGATTCCAGCACCTTGTGCAATGCTAAGGAAATCTTGAAAACACGCATGGTTTGAGGCCCTCGAGGAATGCAGTTTGACACCCCTGGCTATGTGCATCTGCGCAGTACTATCCTGCGCTTAGAGATACATGATCATACGCATTACGCCCATAAGATTTTGAAAAAACACTCTAGTATACACCGGAAAAGATTAGGATACTTCCGGGTTAAATACATCTCCGACAGTGGAACGCAGTTTGCGGTACACCGCCACCATCTGCATCTGCGCAGTACATTGAGAATCATGGGCATGCGCACTTACTCCACCAGAATAGGAACGATGCTCCAGATCTGCACCGGAAGCAATTTGGCACTTCCGGGTGAAATGCACTTATAGCTGAAGCGCGCTCCCAAATCCATGACTTCCGGACCGCGTGCAGCGTCTGCATCTCTCGCTGCCCGTGCCTACCATTGGCATTCCCCTGATGAACCCAGCTGGATCTCCTTTGGGGCGAAACGCGTCGGGATGAGACACTGTCTCCTTAAGATAAGTGTATTATAAACATACACGTGTGCTGCTGTGCTGGCTGTCTACCATTATGTCTTTGCTGCACTATGTGAGCCATGTAGCATTACCGTGTTATCTCCTCTGACTATGCATACCAGTGTGTGGGGATTATGCCTGCATCTACTGACAGTGATGCCATTGGCATGGATGGATCATGACATTTTCTGGCGATGATGCCTTTGCATATGCTATAATGATAATGATTTTTTCTGGCGGTGATGCCATCAATTTTTGATCAGAACACTATATTTTCGTTGGGGCTTTTTTTCTGGCGATGATGCCACTATTTGCTGACATTTACAGTTTATTATATCTCTGGCGATGATGCCCTCATACACATCTGAATGAATTGACTTCTTTCTGGCGGTGATGCCACCATCTATTAATAGGGACTGATCACAACATTACTGGTAATGATGTCCATACCTTTCTGGCGGTGATGCCACCATTTGCATTTAGTTATTTAGCATGGTAGGAATGGCTCGTACATGACAAACCATTAATTAATATGCAACATTGTGTACATTTAATGGCTTTATTCCGGCAATGATGCCTATGCTATTCTGGTGGTGATGCTGATTTCCTCTGTGTGAATAATTTTTGAGGCATTCTGAGTATGACAAGTGTTTAACATCATTTTCACTTGTAGAAAGACGCTTTCTTCTAATAGGTGATTATAATTTTTTTCAGCCTAAAGGCTATAACATGAAAATAGATGGGTTGCTCATGTAAATGATATATATTCTTTTCTCACCACCTGAGGTAATGAGCTATTAGTTTTTCATGTCTCCTGTACCGATTGAACTATATCTAGAAGGAGGAGTACATTGTGTTACAAAACATTGTTTACATTTCTTCTCTGTAAATCACCTTATCTCCTAGTATTAACATCACCGAGAGTCTCAGTAATTCCTCAGAGTTCATTGAATCAAGCTCACCGGTGCCATTGATGCACCAATAGTCAGTACTAGCTGCAGCACTTTAGTGTATGTATTCACTTTTTTCTGTTTTGTGGTGTTTTTTTTTGGGTGGTGGCTAGTGTTGAGCGATACCTTCCGATATTCGAAAGTATCGGTATCGGATTGGATCGGCCGATATCGACAAAATATCGGATCTCGCTTATACTGATACCCGATACCAATGCAAGTCAATGGGACCAAAATATCGGAATTAAAATAAACCCTTTCTTTCCTTGTAGGCTAATTCCACATGAAGGAAAACAACTAAGAATAACGTAGAATGTATCGCAGGAGGTGGAGGGGACATTAAAGGCATAGAGGTTTAGCCCATTCAAATGGAATAGCAGGAATTCTAAATTTTTTAAGACGTTCGGAGTTACAAAGATTTTGACTATGTTTAGATTTCTGAGATTTTGTGAGATATTTATGTTTCTCTACTTCCATGCTCTGCACCTTTTTTTTACTTCTACCACACTTTCTTCTTCATCATCCTCAGCAGCAGCATCTTTTTCATCAACTTCTTCTTCACCTTATTCATCTTCTTCACCTTCTTCCTATTTTTCTTTTTTTTTTTAAATCTTCATATTCTTCTCATTCAACTCTTCTTCTTCTTCATATTCAACTTCATAATCTCCTTCATATTGCTCTTCATTATCTAAATCTCATGTGTGACAGGCATTCCTGTAGTTGTTATCTATCAAAGTTTGAAGATTACACCTTCCGTTCTGCCTGTCACAAAAGATTTAAAACAGGATTTGTCCGCGTTCAGTTTGGCCTGCAGCAGCAGGTTTTTTCCTGGGGCACCACGAGGAGGAACGGACTCACCCTCATACACTGCTTAGTCTTCTTCTGCTTATAATTTAGATAATATCATTTGCTCTGATTTTTAGTCTTATGCTTAATGTTCTGCTTTTTGTTCTGCAGCTTCTTGTTCTTTTGCTTCTCGGTCTTCAGGGTCGTCATGCTTAGGCTCTTAAACTTTGAACTGTAGCAGGAGGTACAAGAAGGCCGAGGAACTGCTGAGAACCAGCTGACGGTACTGGAACCCAGATGGCTACCCGAAGGTAGAAGAGCCAATGGCACGACCGAGGACCAGCTGACCAATGCTGGAACCCGGTTACTAAGCAGGAGGTACCCGTGCCACAAAGCACTTCCAAGGACCGCTTGACGTTGGTGGAACTCAGATACCCAGAAGGAGGTACCTAAGCCAAAGGCTCTGCCCAGAACCAGCTGATGGTGCTGGAACCAGGATGGGGAGCAGAAGGTAAAAGAGCAAAAGACAGTGCCGAGAACCAGCTGACGGTACTGGAACCCGGATGGCTACCCGAAGGTAGAAGAACCAATGGCACGACCGAGGACCAGCTGACTGTGCTGGAACCCGGTTACTAAGCAGGAGGTACCTGTGCCACAAAACACTACCATGGACCACCTGACGTTGGTGGAACTCGGATACCCAGAAGGAGGCACCTAAGCCAAAGGCTCTGCCCGGAAACAGCTGATGGTGCTGAAACCAGGGATTCAAGCTTGAGGAGGCTAATTTGCATATTCCAGGTGCCTTCTGGGAAAAGCGAAGTCTCCCTAAGCTAGAAGATCGTTGGGTACAGCCGGGACCAACTGCTTGGAAAGCATCACCAAACCAGGGATTCAAGCTTGAGGAGGCTAATTTGCATATTCCAGGTGCCTTCTGGGAAAAGCGAAGTCTCCCTAAGCTAGAAGATCGTTGGGTACAGCCGGGACCAGCTGCTTGGAAAGCATCACCATTGCCTGTAGGATATTATTGCAAGAGAGCTTGGCTGAGTAGATTACACAAGAAGGAAAACACACAGCAAGTCAGCAGGATCTAGGAGCAACATGGCAGATGTGACAACCTACATGGTGAGCTGCAGCATGTGCTACATGTTCACAGACCGACCAGAAGAAGAATCAAATTTCACCTGTCAGAAGTGTAGACTAGTGGCCCTTTTACAAGAAAAGGTGCAGGGTCTGGAAGAAAGAATAGCAACTTTGAAACTCATCAAAGAGAATGAAGACTTTCTAGACAGAACAGAAGCATCTCTACTGGTCACAGAAGGTGAAAAAAGTGTCAGAGAACCTCCAAAAGCAGATGAGTGGAAGCATGTGACCAAAAGAAGCAAGAAGACCATGGAGAAATCACCAACCACACAACTGAAGAACCGATATCAAATCTTTGTAGAGGATGAAGATGGCACACCTAAGGATGAAGCAATACCAGCAAGCAAAAAAGAAAAGGGCACACAGCAACAAGTGACAGCAAAAAGTACAGCCAAGAAGCAACGAAGAGTGGTGGTGGTGGGAGACTCACTACTGAGAGGCACAGAAGCAGCCATCTGCAGACCGGACATAACTGCAAGAGAAGTATGCTGCCTTCCAGGTGCGATGATCAAGGATGTGACCGATAGGATACCAAAGCTCTTCAGCTCCAAGGACGTCCACCCATTTCTTCTGATACATGTTGGCACCAATGACACGGCAAGGAAAGACCTACCGACAATCTGCAAGGACTTTGAAGAGTTGGGGAAGAAAGTAAAGGAACTGGATGCACAGGTAGTTTTTTCTTCTATCCTTCCAGTAGACGGGCATGGCACCAGGAGATGGAACAGGATCCTTGATGCAAACAACTGGCTAAGACGATGGTGCAGACAACAAGGATTCGGATTCCTGGACCACGGTGTGAATTACTGGTACGATGGACTCCTCGCCAGAGATGGACTACACCTCAACAAACCTGGGAAACACACATTCGCAAGAAGACTCGCTACACTCATCAGGAGGGCGTTAAACTAGAAGAAGAGGGGACGGGAAGAAAAACATTAGACTCGAACAAAGAAGACCCAGGAAAACATACTCAGATGGGAGGTAAGAACATTTCTAAAACAATCCACAGCGATGAGATTGGAACAAAACAAAATCCTCTAAACTGCATGCTCGCAAACGCCAGAAGCCTGACAAACAAGATGGAAGAACTAGAAGCAGAAATATCTACAGGTAACTTTGACATAGTGGGAATAACCGAGACATGGTTAGATGAAAGCTATGACTGGGCAGTTAACTTACAGGGTTACAGTCTGTTTAGAAAGGATCGTAAAAATCGGAGAGGAGGAGGGGTTTGTCTATGTAAAGTCTTGTCTAAAGTCCACTTTAAGGGAGGATATTAGCGAAGGGAATGAGGATGTCGAGTCCATATGGGTCGAAATTCATGGAGGGAAAAATGGTAACAAAATTCTCATTGGGGTCTGTTACAAACCCCCAAATATAACAGAAACCATGGAAAGTCTACTTCTAAAGCAGATAGATGAAGCTGCAACCCATAATGAGGTCCTGGTTATGGGGGACTTTAACTACCCGGATATTAACTGGGAAACAGAAACCTGTGAAACCCATAAAGGCAACAGGTTTCTGCTAATAACCAAGAAAAATTATCTTTCACAATTGGTGCAGAATCCAACCAGAGGAGCAGCACTTTTAGACCTAATACTATCTAATAGACCTGACAGAATAACAAATCTGCAGGTGGTTGGGCATCTAGGAAATAGCGACCACAATATTGTACAGTTTCACCTGTCTTTCACTAGGGGGACTTGTCAGGGAGTCACAGAAACACTGAACTTTAGGAAGGCAAAGTTTGACCAGCTTAGAGATGCCCTTAATCTGGTAGACTGGGACAATATCCTCAGAAATAAGAATACAGATAATAAATGGGAAATGTTTAAGAACATCCTAAATAGGCAGTGTAAGCGATTTATACCTTGTGGGAATAAAAGGACTAGAAATAGGAAAAACCCAATGTGGCTAAACAAAGAAGTAAGACAGGCAATTAACAGTAAAAAGAAAGCATTTGCACTACTAAAGCAGGATGGCACCATTGAAGCTCTAAAAAACTATAGGGAGAAAAATACTTTATCTAAAAAACTAATTAAAGCTGCCAAAAAGGAAACAGAGAAGCACATTGCTAAGGAGAGTAAAACTAATCCCAAACTGCTCTTCAACTATATCAATAGTAAAAGAATAAAAACTGAAAATGTAGGCCCCTTAAAAAATAGTGAGGAAAGAATGGTTGTAGATGACGAGGAAAAAGCTAACATATTCTTCTCCACGGTATTCACGGTGGAAAATGAAATGCTAGGTGAAATCCCAAGAAACAATGAAAACCCTATATTAAGGGTCACCAATCTAACCCAAGAAGAGGTGCGAAACCGGCTAAATAAGATTAAAATAGATAAATCTCCGGGTCCGGATGGCATACACCCACGAGTACTAAGGGAACTAAGTAATGTAATAGATAAACCATTATTTCTTATTTTTAGGGACTCTATAGCGACCGGGTCTGTTCCGCAGGACTGGCGCATAGCAAATGTGGTGCCAATATTCAAAAAGGGCTCTAAAAGTGAACCTGGAAATTATAGGCCAGTAAGTCTCACCTCTATTGTTGGTAAAATATTTGAAGGGTTTCTGAGGGATGCTATTCTGGATTATCTCAATGAGAATAACTGTTTAACTCCATATCAGCATGGGTTTATGAGAAATCGCTCCTGTCAAACCAATCTAATCAGTTTTTATGAAGAGGTAAGCTATAGGCTGGACCACGGTGAGTCACTGGACGTGGTATATCTCGATTTTTCCAAAGCGTTTGATACCGTGCCGCACAAGAGGTTGGTACACAAAATGAGAATGCTTGGTCTGGGGGAAAATGTGTGTAAATGGGTTAGTAACTGGCTTAGTGATAGAAAGCAGAGGGTGGTTATAAATGGTATAGTCTCTAACTGGGTCGCTGTGACCAGTGGGGTACCGCAGGGGTCGGTATTGGGACCTGTTCTCTTCAACATATTCATTAATGATCTGGTAGAAGGTTTACACAGTAAAATATCGATATTTGCAGATGATACAAAACTATGTAAAGCAGTTAATACAAGAGAAGATAGTATTCTGCTACAGATGGATCTGGATAAGTTGGAAACTTGGGCTGAAAGGTGGCAGATGAGGTTTAACAATGATAAATGTAAGGTTATACACATGGGAAGAAGAAATCAATATCACCATTACACACTGAATGGGAAACCACTGGGTAAATCTGACAGGAAGAAGGACTTGGGGATCCTAGTTAATGATAAACTTACCTGGAGCAGCCAGTGCCAGGCAGCAGCTGCCAAGGCAAACAGGATCATGGGGTGCATTAAAAGAGGTCTGGATACACATGATGAGAGCATTATACTGCCTCTGTACAAATCCCTAGTTAGACCGCACATGGAGTACTGTGTCCAGTTTTGGGCACCGGTGCTCAGGAAGGATATAATGGAACTAGAGAGAGTACAAAGGAGGGCAACAAAATTAATAAAGGGGATGGGAGAACTACAATACCCAGATAGATTAGCGAAATTAGGATTATTTAGTCTAGAAAAAAGACGACTGAGGGGTGATCTAATAACCATGTATAAGTATATAAGGGGACAATACAAATATCTCGCTGAGGATCTGTTTATACCAAGGAAGGTGACGGGCACAAGGGGGCATTCTTTGCGTCTGGAGGAGAGAAGGTTTTTCCACCAACATAGAAGAGGATTCTTTACTGTTAGGGCAGTGAGAATCTGGAATTGCTTGCCTGAGGAGGTGGTGATGGCGAACTCAGTCGAGGGGTTCAAGAGAGGCCTGGATGTCTTCCTGGAGCAGAACAATATTGTATCATACAATTATTAGGTTCTGTAGAAGGACGTAGATCTGGGGATTTATTATGATGGAATATAGGCTGAACTGGATGGACAAATGTCTTTTTTCGGCCTTACTAACTATGTTACTATGTTACTATGTTACTATGTTACTAGATACAATGGTGTTGCCAGGAACCAGCTAATGGTGCTGGAACTCAGGCGGCAGAAGGTCCACAGTAAAAGAAAAAATAGGTAGGCCGCGAGCCGCAGTTACCGAAAACCAACAGTCGTTCAGGGGGGGCTTGTCCTATTGGCACTACAGAACCAGCCTTGATTGCCACTTCCCGCAGCCCACATAGGAAGCTCCTAAACTGGAGGCACCATGGAGTCGGCTAACCCGACAGCAACACGACAGGACAACGTTTAGGAGTCTAAGTGACCTTGACACTACCCGGAACCAGCTGACGGTGCTGGAACCAGGCTGGGCAGGAGGGAGTACCCGTGCCAAAGACAATGCAGAGAACCAGCTGACGGTACTGGAACCCAGATGCGTTGCCCAAGGTGGAAGAGCCAATGGCAAGACCGAGGACCAGCTGACGGTGCTGGAACCCGGTTGCTAAGCAGGAGGTACCCGTGCCACAAAACACTACAAAGGACCGCCTGTCGTTGGCGGAACTCGGATACCGAGAAGGAGGCACCTAAGCCAAAGGCTCTGCCCAAAACCAGCTGATGGTACTGGAACCAGGATGGGGAGCAGAAGGTACAAGAGCAAAAGACAGTGCCGAGAACCAGCTGATGGTACTGGAACCCAGATGGCTACCCGATGGTAGAAGAGCCAATGGCACGACCGAGGACCAGCTGACGGGGCTGGAACCCGGTTACTAAGCAGGAGGCACCTGTGCCACAAAGCACTACCAAGGACCACCTGACATTGGCAGAACTCGGATACCGAGAAGGAGGCACCTAAGCCAAAGGCTCTGCCTGGAACCAGCTGACGGCACTGGAACCAGGATGGGGAGCAGAAGGTAAAAGAGCAAAAGACAGTGCCGAGAACCAGCTGACGGTACTGGAACCCGGATGGCTACCCGAAGGTAGAAGAGCCAATGGCACGACCGAGGACCAGCTGACGGTGCTGGAACCCGGTTACTAAGCAGGAGGTACCTGTGCCACAAAGCACTACCATGGACCACCTGACGTTGGTGGAACTCGGATACCCAGAAGGAGGCACCTAAGCCAAAGGCTCTGCCCGGAAACAGCTGACGGTGCTGGAACCAGGGAGACCTAGATACAATGGTGTTGCCAGGAACCAGCTAACGGTGCTGGAACTCAGGCGGCAGAAGGTCCACAGTAAAAGAAAAAATAGGTAGGCCGCGATCCAGCCGCAGTTACCGAAAACCAACAGTCCTACAGGGGGGGGGCTTGTCCTATTGGCACTAAGGAACCAGCATTGATTGCCACTTCCCGTAACCCACATAGGAAGCTCCTAAACTGGAGGCACCATGGAGTCGGCTAACCCGACCACAACACGACAGGACAACGTATTGGAGTCTAAGTGACCTTGACACTACCCGGAACCAGCTCACGGTGCTGGAACCAGGCTGGGCAGGAGGGAGTACCCGTGACAAAGACACTGCCGAGAACCAGCTGATGGTACTGGAACCCGGATGCGTTGCCCAAAGATGCAAGAGCCAATGGCATGACCAAGGACCAGCTGACGGTGCTGGAACTCGGTTACTAAGCAGGAGGTACCCGTGCTACAAAGCACTACCAAAGACCGCGTGACATTGGTGGAACTCGGATACCCAGAAGCAGGCACCTAAGCCACAGGCTCTGCCCGGAACCAGCTGATGGTACTGGAACCAGGATGGGGAGCAGAAGGTAAAAGAGCAAAAGACAGTGCCGAGAACAAGCTGATGGTACTGGAACCCGGATGGCTACCCGATGGTAGAAGAGCCAATGGCACGACCGAGGACCAGCTGACGGTGCTGGAACCCGGTTACTAAGCAGGAGGTACCTGTGCCACAAGGCACTACCAAGGACCACCTGACATTGGTGGAACTCGGATACCCAGAAGGAGGCACTTAAGCCAAAGGCTCTGCCTGGAAACAGCTGATGGTGCGGGAACCAGGGGGACCTAGTCAAGATTGTGTTGCCAAGAACCAGCTAAAGGTGCTGGAACTCAGGCAGCAGAAGGTCCACAGTAAAATCCAAAATAGGTAGGCTGCGAGGCGGCCGCAGTTACCAAAAACCAACAGTCCTACAGGGGGAGCTTGTCCTATTGGCACTACAGAACCAGCCTTGATTGGCACTTCCTGCAGCCCACATAGGGAGCTCCTAAACTGGAGGCACCATTGAGTCGGCTAACCCGACCGCAACACGACAGGACAATGTTTTGGAGTCTAAGTGACCTTGACACTACCCGGAACCAGCTTACGGTGCTGGAACCAGGCTGGGCAGGAGGGAGTACCCGTGCCAAAGACACTGCCGAGAACCAGCTGACGGTACTGGAACCCAGATGCGTTGCCCAAGGTGCAAGAGCCAATGGCACGACCGAGGACCTGCTGACGGTGCTGGAACCCGGTTACTAAGCAGGAGGTACCCATGCCACAAAGCACTACAAAGGACCGCCTGATGTTGGCTGAACTCGGATACCCAGAAGGAGGCACCTAAGCCAAAGGCTCTGCCCGGAACCAGCTGACGGTACTGGAACCAGTATGTGGAGCAGAAGGTACAAGAGCAAAAGACAGTGCCGAGAACCAGCTGACGGTACTGGAACCCGGATGGCTACCCGATGGTAGAAGAGCCAATGGCACGACCGAGGACCAGCTGATGGTACTGGAACCCGGTTACTAAGCAGGAGGTACCTGTGCCACAAAGCACTACAAAGGACCGCCTGACGTTGGCGGAACTCGGATACCCAGAAGGAGGCACCTAAGCCAAAGGCTCTGCCCGGAACCAGCTGACGGTGCTGGATCCAGGGGGACCTAGATACGATGGTGTTGCCAGGAACCAGCTAACGGTGCTGGAACTCAGGCAGAAGGTCCACAGTAAAAGAATTTATAGCTAGGCCGCGAGGCTGCCGCAGTCACCGAAAACCAACAGTCCTACAGGGGGAGCTTGTCCTATTGGCACTATAGAACCAGCCTTGATTGCCACTTCCTGCAGCCCACATAGGAAGCTCCTAAACTGCAGGCACTATGGAGTCAGCTAACCCGACCGCAACACGACAGGACAACGTTTTGGAGTCTAAGTGACCTTGACACTACCCAGAACCAGCTGACGGTGCTGGAACCAGGCTGGGCAGGAGGGAGTACCCGTGACAAAGACACTGCCGAGAGCCAGCTGACGGTACTGGAACCCAGATGCGTTGCCCAAGGTGCAAGAGCCAATGGCACGACCGAGGACCAGCTGATGGTGCTAGAACCCGGTTACTAAGCAAGAGGTACCCATGCCACAAAGCACTACCAAGGACCGCCTGACATTGGCGGAACTCGGATACCCAGAAGGAGGCACGAAAGCCAAAGGCTCTGCCCAGAAACAGCTGGCGGTGCTGGAACCAGGATGTGGAGCAGAAGGTCCACTGGAAAAGAAATAATAGCTAGGCCGCGAGGCTGCCGCAGTCACCAAAAACCAACAGTCCTACAGGGGGAGCTTGTCCTATTGGAACTACAGAACCAGCCTTGATTGCCACTTCCCGCAGCCTACATAGGAAGCTC
This sequence comes from Ranitomeya imitator, assembly GCF_032444005.1. Classification (NCBI taxonomy): domain Eukaryota; kingdom Metazoa; phylum Chordata; class Amphibia; order Anura; family Dendrobatidae; genus Ranitomeya; species Ranitomeya imitator. Next base: position 732,530,004 of record NC_091284.1, on the reverse strand, counting down.
CTAAACTGCAGGCACCATGGAGTCGGCTAACCCGACCGCAACATGACAGGACAACGTTTTGGAGTCTAAGTGACCTTGACACTACCCGGAACCAGCTTACGGTGCTGGAACCAGGCTGGGCAGGAGGGAGTACCCGTGACAAAGACACTGCTGAGAACCAGCTGATGGTACTGGAACCCAGATGCGTTGCCCAAGGTGCAAGAGCCAATGGCACGACCAAGGACCTGCTGACGGTGCTGGAACCCGGTTACTAAGCAGGAGGTACCCATGCTACAAAGCACTACAAAGGACCACCTGACGTTGGCGGAACTCGGATACCCAGAAGGAGGCACCTAAGCCAAAGGCTCTGCCCGGAACCAGCTGACGGTACTGGAACCAGGATGTGGAGCAGAAGGTACAAGAGCAAAAGACAGTGCCGAGAACCAGCTGACGGTACTGGAACCCGGATGGCTACCCGATGGTAGAAGAGCCAATGGCACGACCGAGGACCAGCTGACGGTACTGGAACCCGGTTACTAAGCAGGAGGTACCCGTGCCACAAAGCACTACAAAGGACCGCCTGACGTTGGCGGAACTCGGATACCCAGAAGGAGGCACCTAAGCCAAAGGCTCTGCCCGGAACCAGCTGACGGTACTGGAACCAGGATGGGGAGCAGAAGGTAAAAGAGCAAAAGACAGTGCCGAGAACCAGCTGACGGTACTGGAACCCAGATGACTACCCGACGGTAGAAGAGCCAATGGCACGACCGAGGACCAGCTGATGGTACTGGAACCTGTTTACTAAGCAGGAGGTACCTGTGCCACAAAGCACTACAAAGGACCGCCTGACGTTGGCAGAACTCGGATACCCAGAACGAGGCACTTAAGCCAAAGGCTCAGCCCGGAAACAGCTGGTGGTGCTGGAACCAGGATGTGGAGCAGAAGGTCCACAGGAAAAGAAATAATAGCTAGGCCATGAGGCTGCCGCATTCATCGAAAACCAACAGTCCTACAGGGGGAGCTTGTCCTATTGGCACTACAGAACCAGCCTTGATTGCCACTTCCCGCAGCCCACATAGGAAGCTCCTAAACTGGAGGCACCATGGAGTCAGCTAACCCGACCGCAACACGACAGGACAACATTTAGGAGTCTAAGTGACCTTGACACTACCCGGAAACAGCTGACGGTGCTGGAACCAGGCTGGGCAGGAGGGAGCACCCGTGCCAAAGAGGCTTCTGAGCAGCAACTGGCGGTGTTGGAGCCCAGGGATTGCTTGACAAACAGAGTGTAGCCTGAGGCCTAATTGAAGCAAGATTAAAGGGAACCTTTAATCCCCCCATGCGTTAGTAACTGAAAGAACCACCTTGTGCAGCACTAACGCTGCACAAGGAAAAGGTGGCTCTTTTATATTATGTTCCTTGCACACGCTGAACTAAACACTTATAAAATGTGTCCCCTGACACCATGAAACCGTCTCGGAGGTGGGACTTTCCTTCGTAATGACACGCAGCACAGCCGGCATTCATACCCCTTTGGCGCCAGGCGCCGCCTCCTCAGCGTTGTTTGAATCTGTCACCAAGCCCGCACTGTTGTGTTAAACCTTGGCCATGCGCAGTTAGCGCTGCCCATCTTCTGACATCTTTTGATGTCAGGATTACTGCGCCAGTGCGGCCGCGCAGCCCGAGATCCCGCCACGCAGTGTCTTCTGATTTAGTCACACTGTGGGGCTGTGATTCATGGGCATGCGCAGTGCATATCTTTGCCTCTCACTCCTCTACATCCACCTTCTTCAGAGTGTGTGTCGTCAGCTGATCCCTAATCACATGCCACGGCCGTGACGCCGCACAGTCAGAGGAAGGCGGAAGGAGATGATAAAGAGGCAAAGATATGCACTGCGCATGTCCATGAATCCCTGCCCCACAGTGTGACTAAATCAGAAGACACAGGTGCAGTCATCCTGACACCAAAAGATGTCAGAAGATGGGCAGCGCTAACTGTGCATGGCCAAGGTTTAACACAACAGTGCGGCCTCTGTGACAGATTCAAACAACGCTGAGGAGGTGGCGCATGGTGCCAAAGGGGTATGAATGCTGGCTGTGCTGCGTCTCATTGCGAAGGAAAGTCCCATCTCCGGTGTTGGAGCCCAAGGACAGCAGGAGGAGCAGATATGAGGTATTGCCACACACACAGCTGGGGAACAGCTGACGTTACTGAACCCCAATAACAGAGGAGCGACTGTTGACTGTGCGGACAGCACTTCCAGGCACCAACTGGCGGTGTTAGAGCCCAGGGACAGCAGGAGGAGCAGAGTGTAGGGCGAGGCCTAATTGAATCAAGTTTAAAGTGAACCTTTAACCCCCCCATGCGTTAGTAACTGAAAGAGCCAACTTGTGCAGCACTAATGGTGCACAAGGACAAGGTGGTTCTTTTCATTACGCTCCTTGCACATGCTGAACTAAACACTTATAAAATGTGTCCCCTGATATCGTGATACCGTCCCACAGGTGGTACTTTCTGTCGTGATGAGACGCAGCACTGCCGGCATTCATACCCCCATGCCGCCGGGCGCCGCCTCATCAGCGTTGCTTGAATCTGTCACAGAGCCCGCGCTGTTATGTTAAACCTTGGCGAAGATATGCACTGCGCAGGCCCAGGAATCACAGCACCACAGTGTGATTAAATCAGAAGACACAGCGTGGCGTGATCTCTGGCAGCGCGGTCGCACAGGCACAGCCACCATGACATCAAATGATGGCAGAAGATGGGCAGCGCTAACTATGCATGCCCAAGGTGAAACATAACAGCGTAGGCTCTGGGACAGATGCAAACAACGCTGAGGAGGCGGCGCTCGGCACCATGGAGGTATGAATGCCGGCTATGCTGCATCTCATTGCAAAGGAATGTCCCACCTACGGGACGGATTAACGGTAAAAGGGGACACATATTTAACAACTGTTAAGTGCAGCATGTGCAAGAAGCATAACAAAAAGAGCCACCTGTTCCTTGTGCAGCATTACTGCTACACAAGGTGGCTCTTTAAGTTACAAACGCCTGGGGGGAGGGGACACGTTCCCTTTTATTTGCTGTTATTGTGCCAGCCTGGCTTTTGCTGGACATGTTGCCGGCTACACAGGAGGGGAACAGCTGGCGGTGCTGAACCCCACTGATACATGAGCGAGTGTTTTTTTCTGTGTAGCCAGCACTTCCGGGCGACAACTGACAGTGTTGAAACCCAGGGAATCCAAGAGGAGCAGAGTGTAGGCCGAAGCCTGCACTGGAGGCAGGAAAATGTCTGTTATTGTGCCAGCGGGGCTTTTGCTGGACACGTTGCCGGCTACACAGCAGGCGAACAGCTGGCATTGCTGAACCCCACTGACACGTGAGCGAGTGTTTTTTTCTGTGTAGCCAGCACTTCCGGGTGACAACTGACAGTGTTGAAACCCAGGGAATCCAAGAGGAGCAGAGTGTAGGCCGAAGCCTGAATTGGAGGCAGGAAAATGTCTGTTATTGTGCCAGCGTGGCTTTTGCTGGACACGTTGCCGGCTACACAGCAGGGGAACAGCTGGCAGTGCTGAACCCCACTGACACATGAGCAAGTGTTTTTTTCTGGGCAGCCAGCACTTCCGGGTGACAACTGACAGTGTTGAAACCCAGGGAATCCAAGAGGAGCAGAGTGTAGGTCGAAGTCTGCACTGGAGGCAGGAAAATGTCTGTTATTGTGCCAGCGTAGCTTTTGCTGGACACGTTGCTGGCTACACAGCAGGGGAACAGCTGGCGGTGCTGAACCCCACTGACACGTGAGCGAGTGTTTTTTTCTGGGCAGCCAGCACTTCCGGGCGACAACTGACAGTGTTGAAACCCAGGGAATCCAAGAGGAGCAGAGTGTAGGCCGAAGCCTGCACTGGAGGCAGGAAAATGTCTGTTATTGGGCCAGCGTGACTTTTGCTGGACATGTTGCCGGCTACACAGCAGGAGAACAGCTGGCGGTGCTGAACCCCACTGACACGTGAGCGAGTGTTTTTTTTCTGTGTAGCCAGCACTTCCGGGTGACAACTGACAGTGTTGAAACCCAGGGAATCCAAGAGGAGCAGAGTGTAGGCCGAAGCCTGCACTGGAGGCAGGAAAATGTCTGTTATTGTACCAGCGTGGCTTTTGCTGGACACGTTGCCGGCTACTCAGCAGGGGAACAGCTGGCGGTGCTGAACCCCACTGACACGTGAGCGAGTGTTTTTTTCTGGGCATCCAGCACTTCTGGGTGACAACTGACAGTGTTGAAACCCAGGGAATCCAGGAGGAGCGGAGTGTAGGCCGAAGCCTGCACTGGAGGCAGTTTAATATCTGATGTTGTGCCAGCGTGGCGGTCGCATGACACATTGCCGCACACACAGCTGGGGAACAGCTGACGTTACTGAACCCCAATAACACTTGAAGCGACTGTTGACTGTGCGGACAGCACTTCCAGGCACCAACTGACGGTGTTAGAGCCCAGGGACAGCAGGAGGAGTAGATTTGAGGTATTGCCGCACACACAGCTGGGGAACAGCTGACGTTACTGAACCCCAATAACAGAGGAGCGACTGTTGACTGTGCGGACAGCACTTCCAGGCACCAACTGACAGTGTTAGAGCCCAGGGACAGCAGGAGGAACAGATAGGCGGTTTTGCCAGATACACAGCTGGGAATCAGCTGACATTACTGAAACCCAATAACACGGCAGCAATTGTTAACTGTGCAGCCAGCACTTCCAGGCACCAACTGACGGTGTTAGAGCCCAGGGACAGCAGGAGGAGCAGATAGGAGGTTTTGCCAGATATACAGCTGGGAATCAGCTGACGTTACTGAAAGCCAATAACACGGCAGCAAGTGTTAACTGTGCAGCCAGCACTTCCAGGCACCAACTAGCGGTGTTAGAGCCCAAGGACAGCAGGAGGAGCTGAGTGTAGGCCGAGGCCTAATTGGATCAAGTTGAAAGTGAACCTTTAACCCCCCCATGCATTAGCAACTGAAAGAGCCAACTTGTGCAGCACTAATGGTGCACAAGGACAAGGTGGTTCTTTTAATTATGCTCCTTGCACACGGTGAACTAAACACTTATAAAATGTGTCCCCTGATATCGTGATACCGTCCCACAGGTGGTACTTTCCGTTGTGGTGAGACGCAGCACATCCGGCATTCATACCCCCATGCCGCCAGGCGCCGCCTCATCAGCGTTGCTTGAATCTATCACGGAGCCCGCGCTGTTATGTTAAACCTTGGCCATGCGCAGTTAGTGCTGCCCATATTCTAACATCATTTGGTGTCATGGTAACTGTGCCTGTGCGGCCACACTGCCCGGGAAACCGCCTCGCAGTGTCTTCTGATTTAGTCCCACTGCAGGGCTGGGATTCCTGGGCATGCGCAGTGCATATCTTGGCCTCTCACTACTCTCCATCCGCCTTCTTCAGAGTGTGCGGCGTCACGGCCGTGGCATGTAAATTGGGATCAGCTAACACCACACTGTCTGTAGAAGGCGGAGGGAGAAGATTGAGAGGTGAAGATATGCATTGTGCATGCCCAGGAATCACAGCCCCACAGTGTGACTAAATCAGAAGACACTGCGAGGCATGATCTCTGGCAGCGCGGCCGCACAGGCACAGTCAGCATGACATCAAATGATGTCAGAAGATGGGCTGCGCTAACTGTGCATGCCCAAGGTTAAACATAACAGCGCACGCTCCGGGACAGATGCAAACAACGCTGAGGAGGCGGCGCTCGGCACCATGGGGGTATGAATGCCGGCTGTGCTGAGTCTCATTGCAAAGGAAAGTCCCACCTATGGGACGGTTTCACGGTATGAGGGGACACATATTTTATAAGTGCTAAGTGCAGCGTGTGCAAGAAGCAGAACTAAAGGAGCCACCTGTTCCTTTTGCAGCAATAGTGCTACACAAGGTGGCTCTTTCAGTTACAGACGCCTGGGGGGGACAGGTTCCCTTTAATTGCTGTTGTAGTGCAGGGGATCAGTGGACGTTACTGAAACGCAATAACACTGGGTCATGTGTTGTCTGTGCAGCCGGCACTTCTGGGCAGCAACTGGCAGTGTTGGAGCACAGGGATTAAAGTTCAGGTGGTTGAAACATGAACACAGCTGGAGACCTGGATACTGTTGGCAACCAATTATTTAATCGGTAAGAGGAGTGGCAAATTCCTGTGAGATCCAGGCCTTGTTCATTTTCAAGAAAGTAAGCCGGTCAACGTTATCAGAGGATAGTCGCATGCGACAGTCTGTTAGTACACCACCTGCAGCACTAAAGACACATTCCAATAATACACTGGCAGCAGGGCAAGCCAGCACCTCCAATGCATACTGGCTAAGCTCTGACCATGTATCCAGCTTAGAGACCCAAAACTTAAAGGGGGAAGAGCCGTCTGGGAGTACGCTGAGAGTGCAAGACATGTAGTCTGTCACCATGTGACGGAAACGTGGCCTCCTGCTGACTGGATCCGTCACCTTCAGTGATGGTGTAGACATTTGTGGCGGGCACACAAAACTTTTCCACTGTTGGAACAGACTGGTCTTGGCTTGTGCTGAGCCACTGCTTCTGCTCCCTCTTTGTGCAGAGATTCCTCCACTGCCTCTATGCACAGAGCTGCTTTGTAAAGCACTAGCAGTAGCAGGCGCAGCACTTCTCTCAATTGGACTGGATAAGATGATGGACTGCACCAGTGTGTCTTGGTACAGCTGCATTTTACGCTCCCGCTGCAACGGTGGTATGAGGGTTTGCAAATTGTCCCTGTAGCGCAGGTCGAGGAGGGTGTACACCCAATAATCAGCCGTGGTAAGAATGTGGGTGATGCGGCGGTCATTTCTCAGGCACTGCAGCATGAAATCAACCATGTGCTGCAGACTGCCAACTGGCCAAGAAACGCTGCCCTCTGCTTGAGGCATGATGTCTGCCTGCTCTGCATCACCCCATCCTCGCTCTACATACTGACTACTGGAGATTTGTGTAACTCCCTCCTCTGGAAAGATGTCTTCCTCCTCCATTGACTCCTCCTCATCCTCCTCACAAAAGGTCCCCTGCCTATTCCATTGTGAGGAACCACGTCGCACAGACTGTCCAGAAGCCGATGGCATTTCTGACTCCTCAACCTCTTCCACCACCTCATCCCTTAGCGCTTGCATGGTTCTTTCAAGCAGGCAGATAAGGGGGACAGTCATGCTGACTAGTGCATCATCTGCACTCGCCATCCGTGTGGATTCATCAAAGGCCCGCAAAACCTGGCAGATGTCTTTCATAGTGGCCCACTCAGTGGTTGTGAAGTCTGAATGGCGCGTACTGCGACTTTTTTGCGCCTGATGCAGCTGGTACTCCATTACTGCTGGCTGCTGCTCACACAACCGCTCCAACATATGTAACGTGGAATTCCACCTGGCGGGGAGGTCACATATGATGTGATATTCCGGGAAGACGGAATCGGCGCTGCTGAGTTGCAATGCGCGATATGGCCATGCTGGAACGCCGCAAGTGAGCACACTCAAGGCGGACCTTGTGCCGCAGTGCATCAAGATCCGGATAGTCCCTCAGAAAACTCTGCACAACCAAATTGAGCACATGTGCCAGACATGGGATGTGAGTGAGGTTGCCAAGGGCCAGAGCTGCCACCAGATTTCGGCCATTGTCACACACTACCATGCCTGTCTGGAGATTCGCTGGCGCAAACCACTTGTCGCTCTCAGAATTGATGGCATTCCAGAGCTCCTGCGCTGTGTGGCTTCGATTCCCCAAAGAAATTAATTTAAGTACGGCCTGTTGACGTTTGGCCACAGCTGTGCTCATATCAGTTGTAACAGGTAAGCATTCACGGGTCAAGGTGGAGGTAGACCATGACGGCTCCTGCAGCGATGATTCTGAGGAACTGGAGTATGAGGAGGAGTCAATGTGCACAGACTGGATTCCTGCAATCCTTGGCATTGGCAGTACACGTACAGCGCCACTCGCCATGTCTGTATCCGGCTGCACAACATTGACCCAATGGGCAGTGAGGGAAAGGTATCATCCCTGTCCATGGTGACTGGTCCACGCATCGGTGGTGAGGTGGACCTTGCTACTAACAGCGTTTTGTAGCGCATGTTTGATGTTTCCCTCCACATGCTTTTGCAGGGCAGGGACGGCTTGCCTGCTGAAATAAAAGTGGCTGGGCACATTGTATTGTGGGACTGCCAATGCCATCAAGTTACGGAAGCTGTCAGTCTCCACCAGCCTGAATGAGAGCATTTCAAGTGACAGAAGTTTGGCAATGCCTGCATTCAGAGCCTGTGCTCGTGGGTGGTTTGCCGAGAATGGCTGCCTTTTCTCCCATAACTGTGCTACTGATGGCTGTAGACTGGGCAGGGAGTGTGAGGATGACTGGGAACGTGGTACTGTGGGTGGAATTACAGTGGGTCTCTAAACAACAGTGCCAGAGGTTCTTCCATGGCGATCCTGTGAGGAAGCCGAACCAGCAGTGTGTGAGCTGGAGGAAGAGGCAACAACACAAGCTGAGGAGGTGGTAGGTGCCGCTGTAGGTTGGCCTAGGTCTTCAGCGTGTTTTTGTAACTGCACCGCGTGCTTGGTCCGCACATGTTTCCACATGTTTGAGGTATTGAGGTTGCTGACATTTCTACCTCGTTTGATTTTCTGACAACACAGCTTGCATTTGACAAAGCAAATGTCATCTGCAACTGTGTCAAAATAGGACCAGGCACTGCAAGTCTTGGGAGCGCCCGCTTTGGCTTTTGGAAGAGGCATGCTCCTAATGGGTGCCGAAGTGGAGGCTCCAGGTGCTGCAGCCTTCCCCCTCCCTCTCCCAGCCGTTCGGGGAATCTCTTCCTCAGAGCTGCTCCCACCACGTTCCTGTTCCTCACGCCATGATGGGTCGAGGACCTCATCATCTATGTTACCCTCTGCCACCAACTGCTTCTCCTGGGTAGTCTCGGCAGCACAGTACGCACCAGAAACTGGCACCTGAGTCTCATCATCTGATGCGTACTGAGAAGTTGTAACCGGAAGCACTGTCCCACCCGCCTCTTCTGATTCAGAGAGACAAAGCTGTTGGGCATCACTGCATACAGCCTCTTCTTCTGATTCTCTAATGCTGCTTGGCTGGCCCCGTGTTTCCAAGCCAAGAGATTCAGAGAACAGAAGTAGAGATGGCTCCTGTCCTGGGCTTTCTGACTGCCTGGGCAATTTGGCAGGTGGTGAAGAGACAGATGGTTGCTCTTCAGTGCTCTGTGCCTGAGAGGATGTGGCACTAATTGAAGTAGATGCATTAGCTGCCATCCATCCGACAACGGCTTTAGCAGCGGGGTACGGCGAGCTCCGACAAAGCTGCGCATGAAGGTCTGCTCCCTGCTAAAACTGGGGGATGATGAGTCACCGGTGCCCGCAGCTGGCGCAGAATCCCCACGTCCTCTCCCTGCTCTACGCCCACGCCCACATGCCTTACTCCCTGCCTTCTTCATCGTGATAGACTGATAAAGATAGGCAGAAAAGTACTAACGGCTTAGTGTGCTTATTCCTGAACAGCTGCTAACAGGTATAAGAAACACTTATTTTATGAAGTGTGGACTAGACTTTGTTATGAGCTTATGTGGCCTGTTGTGAATTCTGCTCTTGGGCTCCCTCCGGTGGTTATGAGTGGTAGTGCTGCGGTAGTTGGATCGCAGCATTTATCAGGAGTATCTATTTTTTGCAATTTGGGCTGGACTATATAGCCTTGCTGTATCCTTTAGTCAGTGCCAGTTGTCCATTGTTTTTGGAGGATTCACAACCCTTCTGGTCACTCCTGTTTGCTGTGCTTTTCTTCAAAGATAAGTCCTGGCTTTGTTTTTGCTGTCCACCTGCTGTGGACCTTATAGTTCTGTGCATTTTCATGTTTTGTCTTGTCCAGCCTTGTCTGTGAAGGATTTTTTGCAGCCAAGCTGTGTCTCTGGAGATGCAGATATACCCTCCATGTCTTTAGTCAGATGTGGTGATTTGTATTTTCTGTGGTGGATATTTTCTAGTGTTTTAATACTGACCGCATAGTACTCTGTTCTATTCTTTCTTTTTAGCTAGTATGGCCTCCTATGCTAAATCCTGATTTCATGTCTGCGTATGTTATTTCCCTCTCCTCTCACAGTCAATATTTGTGGGGGGCTGTCTATCCTTTGGGGATTTTCTCAGTAGTTACATGCCCACCATGGAGAACAGGATGTGCCCACACTTCAAATCATTCCTTATTGGCTGATTTATAAAAAAAGCGGGAGTTTGCATGATGGGAATTTCCGATTCCGGTTTCCGATATACTGAAAGTATCGGAACTCTGTATCGGAATTCCGATACCGCGAATATCGGCCGATACCCGATACTTGCGGTATCGGAATGCTCAACACTAGTGGTGGCTTTTGGTAGGGATACCTGTTAGGGCTTCCAGGGTCAGTCTACGTTGAGCGGGGGCGCCATTTCTTATCCCAGGGTGCCAACCTCCGCTGCAATGAAGGGAATTTTTTAGGGTTAGGCACCACTATCCACCCTAGTCCTTTCCTAATATAATATTTTTTGCTTTTTGTATTTCATTACTAGCAGATCCTGACCCATAGGTTCCCTACTATTGGTTTATAGGTTTATTTAAGTGGTTCTTAGTTTTAATTATTGATATTAAAGCATATTCTTTTAGGTCTTTTTTTGATTTTTTTCGGTTTTTCCTAAATGAGATACAACTCATCGTATTCCATGTTATCATTTTGTGGTGGAGATATGAAACTATCTGCAGACAGTTTTAACGCACATTAAAAAAAATATGTTTCTGTTGCAAGACGTGATACAGCCCGCAATATTAAGCTGTCTGCAGCCCTCACGCACATGACAAAAAAAAATTTATGCTGCTAAACGCAATGCAGGCTGCTATATCCCAGATTGTAATTTTGTGTATGCAAAGCTGTTGCACATAGTAAAAACCAACAATTTTGGGGGGTTTACTAATGTGAAACAGCAGGCTAAATATGAATTTGAAATTGTTTGGAGCATATCTTCTAGTTTATACAGGCTTCACCCACATTACTAATGCCGTACAGTAGGGGATATCTCACTTTGAATTAGTTTGGAACATCTAGTCTGTTATAGAGGCCTAATCCACAGGCCTGAAAAATATTCTTGTTTCCAACTTCATACAGTAGAGGACATCTCACTTTGAAGTTGTTTGTAGCATCCACATTGGACCTCATCTTCACCCGCCTCTGTTCCCTTACTAATCTCACTTACTCACCCCTCCCCCTGTCTGACCACAACCTACTGGCATTTTCTTCTCTCTCCCCTCCTAGTGCGCAACCTCCACTCCCCAAACTCACCCTCACAGAAATCTCAAACACCTCAATTTACAATCACTCTCTGAGTCCCTTCTCCCTCTTACAGACATAGCTTCCTTCCATGACACAGATGCTGCTGCCGCTTTTTATAACACCACAATAACAGCAACACTCGATTTGGCCGCCCCACTCATGCATAGCAAAACTCGTAGAATCAAAGAGGCAGCCCTGACTAACCAGCCTGGCCAAATAACTGAGACAGGCTTCCAGGATCGCTGAACGGCGATGGAAGAGATCTTGTTCTGCTGAGCACTTCACTGCATACAAGCAGTCCCTTGCCAGCTTCAAGTCCGTGCTCACTGCTGCAAAACAAACTTACTTCTCATCTCTCATATCCTCCCTGACTCACAACCCTAAACAGCTCTTCAACACTTTCAATTCTCTACTCCGCCCCCCAGCATCTCCTCCCTCCCCTCTCATTTCAGCTGAAGAATTTGCCTCTTTCTTTAAGCAGAAGATAGATAACATCAGACAAAGCTTTGGCCCACAGCCCGCAATGCCTCTCCTCTTGACTTCTCAGCCCTTTTCCAAAGCTAGCTTCTCCAACATGACAGACGATCAGCTCTCCATCCTTCTATCAAGATCACATCTCACCACTTGCACCCTTGACCCGCTCCCATCCCACCTTATCTCTAACCTCGCAAAAGTCTTCATCCCAACCCTAACACAACTCTTCAACCTCTCACTTACAAACGGTGTCTTCCCCTCATCCTTCAAACACGCATCAGTCACACCTATCCTCAAAAAACCCTTCCTCGACCCATCCTCTGTGTCCAGCTATCGCCCGATATCCCTTCTTCCTTATGCCTCAAAACTACTGGAACAGCATGTCCATCTTGAACTGTCCTCCCACCTCTCCTCCTGTTCCCTCTTTGACTGGTTACAATCTGGCTTCCGAACACATCACTCAACTGAAACTGCCCTAACTAAAGTGACCAATGACCTACTAACCACCAAGAGCAAGCGACACTACTCTGTCCTCCTCCTCCTGGACCTGTCTTCTGCCTTCGACACTGTGGACCACTCCCTCCTGTTACAGATTCTCTCATCTCTTGGCATCACAGACTTGGCCCTATCCTCGATCTCATCATATCTAACAGACCGGACATTCAGTGTCTCCCTCTCCCACACCACCTCCTCATCTTGCCCCCTGTCTGTCGGTGTTCCCCAAGGCTCAGTTCTAGGGCCCCTACTCTTCTCCATCTACACCTTCGGCCTGGGACAGCTCATAGAATCCCACGGTTTACAATATCATCTCTACGCTGATGACACACAGATCTACCTATCTGGACCCGACCTCACTTCCTTACTGACCAAAATCCCACAATGTCTGTCTGCTATTTCATCCTTCTTTTCTGTTCGTTTTCTAAAACTGAACATGGACAAAACAGAATTCATCATCTTTCCCCCACCTCACTCTACCCCTCCACCCGACCTATCCATCAATGTCAATGGCTGCTCACTTTCCCCGGTCCCGCACGCTCGGTGCCTCGGGGTGATCCTTGACTCTACCCTCTCTTTCAAGCCACATATCCAAGCCCTTGCCTCCTCTTGCCGATTCCAACTCAAAAACATTTCCCAGATCCATGCATTCCTTGACCATGAAACCACAAAAACACTAGTATATGCCCTTATTATCTCCCGCCTCAACTACTGCAACCTCCTACTCTCTGGCCCCCCTCTAGCACTCTGGCACCACTCCAATCCATCCTAAACTCTGCTGCTTAACTAATCCACCTGTCTCCCTGTTACTCCCCAGCCTCTCCTCTCTGCCAGGCCCTTCACTGGCTTCCTATTGCCCAGAGGCTACAGTTCAAAACACTAACAATGACATACAAAGCCATTCACAATCTGACTCCTCCATACATCTGTGACATGGTCTCCCATTAGCTACCTACACGCAACCTTCGATCATCTCATGATCTCCTTCTCTACTCCTCTCTCATCTCATCCTCCCACAACCGCATCCAAGACTTCTCCCGTGCTTCCCCTATACTCTGGAACTCTCTACCCCAACACATCAGGCTCTCACCTACCACGGAAACCTTCAAAAAGAACCTGAAGACCCACCTCTTCCGACAAGCCTACAACCTGCAGTGATCCCCAGTATACTGAACCACCACATGACCAGCTCTACCCTTACCTAGTGTATCCTCACCCATCCCCTGTAGACTGTGAGCCCACGCGGGCAGGGCCCTCTCTCCTCCTGTACTTGTGTGTTGCTTGTTTTACTCATGTTTATTGTACTTGTCTATATTTGCCCCGTTCACATGTAAAGCGCCAAGGAATAAATGGCGCTATAAAAATGAATAATAATAATCTAGTCTTTTATAGAGGCCTGATTCACATGCCCCCCAATTCTTCTGTTACTAACGTCATACAATAGGGGACATCTCACTTTCAAATTGTTTGTAGCATCTAGTGTGTTATAGAATCTTGATCGAGAGTTCTCCAAAAATTTCTTCTGTTACTAATGTCCTACAGTAGAGTACATGTCACTTTCAAATTGTTTGTAGCATCTAGACTGTTATAGAGTCCTAATCCACAGGCACGAAAAAATTCTTCTGTTACTAACGTCATGCAGGGACAACTCACTTTGCAAAATAAGCCTGAGTCAAGGTAAAATAATTTGACTACTACATGTATGAACCTTCACATGTGCAATCAATATTCGTTACTCTGGGAATCACACTGTGCTAAAATGCAGACCAGCGGACCTCAAAATCCATCAACCACCCCATCAATCACATCTGCTGCTTCTTCCTCCTCATCTGTTTCCGTGCCAACTATTGAATTGCAGGTCTTCAATCGCAGAACCTCTGTTTTTTTACCCACTCCGGTCACACTGACTGAAAGCCTGCCGTAAGCTGTAACGGAAGACAAAATACCTTCTGTTTTTGACCGATCTCAGAGAATGAGCACACCACAACTTTCTCAATCCACCATATAATTTCCGCCTGCAGCTCCCTCACGGTGCAGCAGTTTGTCTGGATCACTGTACTCCACCCTCTCTCAGCACTGCAGCCAGCCCCCTGTACTGCAATTGTGGTCACGTAAAAGATTGCTTCCTCCTACACATGACAAAGCTAAGAGGTTGAACTCCACCATCTCCAATCTGTTGGCCATGGAAATGCTGCCTTTATGCCTTGTAGATAGTTTCCAAAAGGTGATGGCCATCACATTCCCCCAGTACCAATTGCCCAGTCACCATTACTTTTCTAAGAAACGCGCTACACCAGTATGTCGCAGACAACATCTCCCATTCCTTTAATAAATCTATGTCTGCCAGGGTACATTTCACCATAGACAATTGGATGAGCAAGCATGGCAAAGGGCGTTACATCTCGATGAGTGGGCACTGGGTGACTCTGGTGGCTGTGGGGGCGGGCACTGCTACACAAGTCATGGAATCCCCAAAGCTTGCAGGACAAACCTCTACATTTAACATTTACTGTATCGTTTCTGCCTCTTCCTCTATCCTCTATCTCCTAGGGCCTCCACTTGCTCCCTCAACATTTGCATTAATGAGACATACATTCCAACAATTCAAAGCGAATCCCCACCACCTCCGTACTGCACAGCCAGTGCTCACCGCAATCAGGCATTGTTAAAAGTGATATGCCTTGGAGACTGCAGTTGTAGGGAGATAGACCGGACCATGGGTACCTGCATGCTTGGTCCTGAATTTAAAGGGCTGAATCCTCTGTTCCTGGGAGGAAGCCTGAGGGAGGCAGACGTTCCCCTGCTGCTGGAGGGAAGGAGGGGAGAGACAGAGCTTCCTGCTCACCCAGGATAGCCAGGAAAGCACACACAGCAGCTGACAGATAATAGGAAAAAGCGTGCCAAAAGGGTCAGTCTGGTGCTGGCATAGAGCAGTGCAGAGGGCAGTGCAGGAAGCAGCGCAGAGAGCGGTAACCTGTGCACCTGCATTCCCCACCTGAGAGGACTGACTTGGCGAATGGCCATATAGAAGTAGCCCCCGTTGCCAGCAAAGAGAGCCACGCAGAGCCTTGTGGAGCCAAGCCATGCAGAGCAGAGCCTTGTGGAGTCAAGCTGCGTGGAGCAGAGCCGGGGTTACAGCAGTCACAGAGAGTAGTGCTCTGGCCAAGAGCACCAGCCCTAAACAGACCAGCATCACCCGCCGCCAACTGCGGGGACCAGGGAGAGTGGGACAAGTGGTGTGTGTCCAGTGGCAGCCAAAGAATATCAGGTGCTGTACACGACGTGTCCGTGAGTATCGCACACGTGCTGCCCAGGTGAGAGCACATATAAGACTGACACCTGCACCCTGACATGGGTGTTCGCATTTTTCAATGATTGTGGTGGCAGCAACAAGGCCTGACGCAGAATGTCATGTCGCATAGCCTGGCCAACGTAGTACAGACATGGTGCATATCATTTTTACAAAGTGGGCTCAAATTAAGGACTTCTGCACCCTTCTGCACAGTTTCAAAATTGCTACTAAGATGGTTAGTGCTGACGACGCCATCATCATCACTATTAGGCCGGCGTCACACTTGCGAGTTTTACGGACGTAAGAGCGCAGAATCTACGTCCGTAAAACTCGCAAAAAATACGGCACAATTATTCTCTATGCCCCTGCTCCTATTTGCCGTATTTTACTGATCAGTATTATACGGCTTTCTACGGCCGTACAAAATCGCAGCATGCTGCGTTTGTCACCGTACTGCGCAAGAAATACGCCAATGAAAGTCTATGGAAGCGTGAAAAATACGGATTACACACGGACAAGCAGTGTGACTTGCGAGAAATACGCAGCGCTGTTAGAGAGAAAAGCCGGCAATTCAGTGCGGTGTACAGTAAAATCACACTGACAGCTTACAGTCCAATAGGTAGAATAAATGTGTACACATAGAATAGGTATATATATATATATATATATATATATATATATATATATATATATGTCAGTGAGACACATATATGTATATATTTTAATATTTATTCCAGCGCTATACAGCTTGAAAGCCGGTAATTCCAATACCGGCTTTTTCTTTCTCCTTCCTAAAACCCGACATGATTTGAGACATGGTTTACATACAGTAAACCATGTCTTCTCTCCGTTTTTTTTGCAGATTCCACACTACTAATGTCAGTAGTGTGTATCTGCAAAATTTGGCCGTTCTAGCTCTTAAAATAAAGGGTTAAATGGCGGAAAAAATTGGCGTGGGCTCCCGCGCAATTTTCTCCACCAGAGTAGTAAAGCCAGTGACTGAGGGCAGATATTAATAGCCTGGAGAGGGTCCACGGTTATTGGCCCCCCCCTGGCTAAAAATATCTGCCCCCAGCCACCCCAATCCAATTGTAGTGAAGGGTTAAATAAAACACAAACACATTATTTAAAATTATTTTAATGAAATAAAAACAATGGTTGTTGCAGTATTTTATTCAACGCCCAATCCAGTCACTGAAGACCCTCGTTCTGTGAGTAAAAAAACATAATAAACCAACAATATACTTACCCTCCGCAGATCTGTAACGTCCAACGATGTAAATCCTTCTGAAGGGGTTAAAACATTTTGCAGCAAGGAGCTGTGCTAATGCAGGCTGCTCCTCGCTGCAAAACCCCAGGGAATGAGGCTAAAAATAGATCAATGATCTATATTTAGCTTCATTTGCGGTGAGGCGCCCTCTGCTGGCTGTTCATAGATCGTGGGAAATTACCTAGAAAGCCAGGGAGCTTTCTAGGTAATTTCCCACGATCTATGAACAGCCAGCAGAGGGCGCCTCACCGCAAATGAAGCTAAATATAGATCATTGATCTATTTTTAGCCTCATTCCCTGGGGTTTTGCAGCGAGGAGCAGCCTGCATTAGCACAGCTCCTTGCTGCAAAATGTTTTAACCCCTTCAGAAGGATTTACATCGTTGGACGTTACAGATCTGCGGAGGGTAAGTATATTGTTGGTTTATTATGTTTTTTTACTCACAGAACGAGGGTCTTCAGTGACTGGATTGGGCGTTGAATAAAATACTGCAACAACCATTGTTTTTATTTCATTAAAATAATTTTAAATAATGTGTTTGTGTTTTATTTAACCCTTCACTACAATTGGATTAATAATGGATAGGTGTCATAATTGACACCTCTCCATTATTAATTAGGCTTAATGTCACCTTACAATAGCAAGGTGGCATTAACCCTTCATTACCCCATATCCCACCGCTACACGGGAATGGGAAGAGAGTGGCCAAGTGCCAGAATAGGCGCATCTTCCAGATGTGCCTTTTCTGGGGTGGCTGGGGGCAGATATTTTTAGCCAGGGGGGGGCCAATAACCGTGGACCCTCTCCAGGCTATTAATATCTGCCCTCAGTCACTGGCTTTACTACTCTGGCGGAGAAAATTGCGCGGGAGCCCACGCCAATTTTTTCCGCCATTTAACCCTTTATTTTAAGAGCTAGAACGGCCAAATTTTGCAGATACACACTACTGACATTAGTAGTGTGGAATCTGCAAAAAAAATGGAGAGAAGACATGGTTTACTGTATGTAAACCATGTCTCAAATCATGTCGGGTTTTAGGAAGGAGAAAGAAAAAGCCGGTAATTGAATTACCGGCTTTCAAGCTGTATAGCGCTGGAAAAAATATTAATATATATACATATATGTGTCTCACTGACATATATATATATATATATATATATATACCTATTCTACGTGTACACATTTATTCTACCTATTCTACTGTAAGCTGTCAGTGTGATTTTACTGTACACCGCACTGAATTACCGGCTTTTCTCTCTAATATATGTGTCTACTGACATATATATATATATATATATATATATATATATATATATATATATATATATATATATATAGACAGTATATATATATTTTCTTTTCTTTTTGGGACACATGGATCACTTCTATAGCGGTATGTTGGTTTTGCTAGCCTGCGAGAAAACCACGCAGTACGGATGCCATACGGATTACATACGGAGGATGCCATGCGCAAAAAACGCTGACACACCCTGCCTACGGAGGAGCTACGGACCACTTTTTTCGGGACTTTTCAGCGTATTACGGCCGTAATATACGGACCGTATTGTTTTACGCTGTGTGTGACGCCGGCCTTACGGTCATCTATATGCTGGAGCAGACTTTGAATAGCCTGTGGGAGGAGATGGTGGTACCAGAAGAAGAGGAGGAAGCAGAGCAGGAAGCGGAATGGAAAACATTGTCTCGAAGTTCCTGGTTGAGTGTTCATCTGCTGGGTTGCGTGTAGTGGAAGACCTGTTGGTCCTTATTATACTATTTCTACTGTGGTGAAATTAATGCCAGTTTGGTAGTGTTCATCAATAATTTTTGGAAATGTGAACACTCCTGAACGGTTCTCCTTCATTTGTGTTGATTGTAGCAGTAGGCCTCAGAGACCGTCATTCCTCCACTTCATTGTAGTGAACTACCACTGTTATTACTATCCTTAGATTTTTCTGACAATGGTAGTCTACAAAACTGATATTTGTGCCACCTGAGAGAGGCTCAGCATGAAAACAGGTTGAGCTGTTGTATATTATAAAAAAGGAGGATCTGAGTCATTATATATCACCATGTATAATTTTATTTATGCAACCAATTTTTTTTTTTGGTAGCTACAATATACACGAATTAAATATTTTTTTTTTGTATAAATGGGTGCATCAAATTCTCCGATCCTAAAAGGTGAAGAGAAAGCAGTGACCTAAGGCTATTGCCAGGATCATGTAATCATTGAACAACATGCCAGTCAATTATAGTATCACCATGATTTAGCAAATAGCCACATGATAAAGTAGTGAATTAGCAAAAAATACCATTAGAGAACAGTGATTTAAATTATGCAGTATGTAATCCTGAATTCAGATAGAACTCAATAAGTTATCTAAATCAATCATGCTGCTATACAACATGTAAGGTCAGATCATACTATCATTATGGTATCCAATATTGGAAGAAAGGCGGGCACCACAAAATATGTAATGAATAATTAAGCGGTGCTGCAACTTGATGCGCTGAAAAACATGTATTATAGTGAAGAAAACAATAGCACAACAAACAGTGCACACACCAACTATGGAAACCTGAGAAAAGTCTTTATTGAAATGCCAATGCACATAGACAATGATTAAAAATTAAAAAACACACAGAACAAAAGTGCATCTATAATAAAGATGCACAAAAAAAAGGCTGAAAAAGAAGGTCAAGGAACACGAGATGAATTTCATTCAAAATGAGGCTCAAATAGACGTACAATGAATAAATAATGAATAGTGATGAGCAAATATACTCATTACTCGCGATCTCCCGAGCATGCTCGTGTGACCTCCGAGTATTTTTTTAGTGCTTGGAGATTTAGTTTTCATCACCGCAGCTGAATGATTTACATCTCTTAGCCAGCATAAGTACATGTGGGGATTCCCTAGCAACCAGGCAACCCCCACATGTACTTATGCTGGCTAAGGCCGGTTTCACACTTGCGTTCCCCTGATGTGCGGCGGGCTGCGGACTTCCTCCGTGAAGCCCCGCCCTCGGCCGCACCTCCCCGCATGCGACCTGCATACCTATATTTAACATTAGGTACGCAGGTCGTGCGGCTGTATGCGGATGGTGCCGCATGCGTCGTTTTGACGATGCGGCAACCAGTGTAGACGCAGCCATGTAGCGTTTTTTTTTTTTTGCCGCATCGTCAAAACGACACATGCGGCACCATCCGCATACAGCTGCACGACCTGCGTACCTAATGTTAAATATAGGTACACAGGTCGCATGTGGGCCGCGTACAGATGTAGGCGGAGACAACAGCGGAGATGCGGCTGAGGGCGGGGCTTCACGGAGGAAGTCCGCAGCCCGCCGCACATCAGGGGAACGCAAGTGTGAAACCGGCCTAACAGATGTAAATCATTTCAGCTGCGGTGATGAAAACTAAACCTCCGAGCACTAAAAAATACTCGGAGGACCCCCGAGCGTGCTCGAGAAATCGAGTATATTCGCTCGTCATCACTAATAATGAACAATGCAAGGAATATCAATGAAAATCCACTAAGGTGGTATATAAATTATGTTACAACACAATATATGAAAATTAAACATGTACAAAATATATATATATGGATAATATATATAATAAATACCAATAATAATAGTATTGCACATGTTCAAATGGTCAAATAGAAAGGTGTACTAAGGATTAAATGCCAAATACAGAGAAAATTCATCTCAGATAAGATATCCACAATATGACCATTGCAATAAAGGTGAATTAAAATGTTTACAACATGGTACAACCAGAATCCATACTTACCTCACTGGAAAAAGAGCCTGTCAATATCAATTAAGCCTGGCATGCACATCCCAACGTGTATCGTTAGTGGGTCTAGCTTTGTCAAGGGAAGTCATATTGAGTCATACTCTTCACTCAGTCAGTCATGACAGCCATGGCCTGTGCATGTAACAATGGTTGAGTGCACCTTGCCATACAATGCAATTCCAAGGAGCAGCACATATTCTCCACCACATGAGGGTGCACAAATAGGAGAGTTGCAAATCAGTGCAGTAAAACATACCAAATTGAAATTAACAGTATTTTATGTGCTGTTAAAAGGGAGCTCCAAGTTTCAGGAAAAAACTGAACCTGGTCACCACAGTTTTCTGAAAACTGCTTCAAATACTAGTTTTTGACATAAAAAGTAAATCAATAATGGTCACACCAAAATGCACAAATGCAAAAAAATGAATGTACTGCTTTTATAACACAGTGGCTGAATTACAGTACTGTAGCACATTGACACGAGCAAGCAGCTATTTGCCTCTCCCTCCCTAACAATATCAGACAGGCACACTCCTCTCTCTTTCTGTTAATTAAATATATTTTCGTCTCACCCACTAATCCTCACTGGTGTCACACTGTGAGCAATATATTTTTTGCATTACGTATCTCTCTCCCTCTTTGACTTAAGGTACCTTCACACTAAACGACGCTGCAGCGATATAGACAACGATCCGACCGAAACTCGATCGCTGGAGCGTCGCTGTTTAGGTCGCTGTAGAGATGTCAAACACACCAACTTTCGAACGATGCAGGAGCGATCCAGTGACGTAACAGCGACTCACATATCGTTGTCGCTGGTTGTTAGCACCATGTCAAACAGCAGTGGTGTAACGATGTGATGCTAGCCAGATGGGTGTGTTTCCCCACTGGAAGACGCCCAGGATGTGACGTCCCGGCGTCGCGGAATATAAACCACGACGCTACAGCGATTGATTCCATATTGCTTCAGAGCAGCGGCCACGTTCTACTGACTGCCTTTCCAGCGTCCTGTCCGGAACGAACCTCCGCCAGCTACGATCCTCTTCACCCGTGAACGTTGTTCAGAAATGCCGTACTCTATACTGCCGGTGTCTTCATTGGTTCTTTTCTTCTTATCAACGGTATGTATAGTTGTATGTATGTATGTTTGTATAGTATAGTTATAGTAAATAAGAACAGCACACAAGCACACGAATTATCAATATTTATTTTCTATTGTTTTTGAAAAAACTTAACTTTTTTTTTTATTTTTTTTTTATATGGTTGTGTGTGTGTGTGTGTGTGTGGGGGGGGGTTAGGTAACTATAACTATAATAACAAAATAATAACAAAATTAGAAAAGAAACAAACAAAAATATTAAATCCTCCCACGCCTCAACTGGTGTCGCAGCATGCGGCAATGCTGCTGTATTTGGTGCAGCAGCAACACAACTGTGCGCTCCATCCGCTGTAGCTTGGCCAGCAGCTCTCTCACGGTGTCCGATTCTGTGGATAGAAGATAGAAAAAGTTGGAGAACGGACGGTGATTCTTTTACACTAGCGTCTGGCTTGGCCCGCCGCAGTGCGTTGGGTCGAGGTTTCAAAAGCTAGCGTTGTGTGTTCCCCGCACAACGGGGGCAGCGGATGCATTTTTCCTGCGCATCCGCTGCCCCATTGTGAGGTGCGGGGAGGTGGGGGAGGAGTTCAGACCGTGCATGCGCTGCCGAAACTGGCGGACTTTTATATGTAACGTTTTTGCATCCGGCATTTTTTGCATCTGGCGGTCAGCAACAACTCGGCGCAACGGTCGCACAACTATTTTGACGTGTGGCAATGCGTCAATAATGTTAGTCAATTTTAAAAAATGCATCCTGCAAGCACTTTTGCAGGGTGCGTTTTTTTTTTTTTGTGGTCGCGCTAAAGTTCTCCCTTCTAGTCACATTCTCAGCAAAATAACATCATCATGTCCTACTTGGGCTTTTATAGTGGCTGCGAATAATCTGTGCCAATGTGCCAATGTGTGTCTGGCAATTGTAGGGAATTATTGTGATGTTATAAGTTGATGTGATCTTTCTTCTCTGCATTGTAATGGGAAAACAAGCAGCCCCCAAAGCGAATTGGGAAATAGTCATTGACTTTGGCAAATTTAGCAAAATTCGTACTGAAATCAATTAGTTCAGAATCGATTTATTGATCTAAACTTTAGCTATTTTGACAAATATTTTCATACAATCACAATGTATTAGGAATTTTATTGACCTCATTATTGGGTGTTAAAGGAATCCAAGAACCCTATGGAAAGTTTCATAAGGGCAAGGATAACATAAATGCCCCGGATCTAATCCAAATACAGAATAAAGAGTACGAACGTTTTAATTTTCTTTTTAAAAGAAAGTATATTTAGACTTTTGATTTGTTTTCCTTTTGGTCCTGCCTTTCTTAATCACTTTGACTATTTTCACGCATTGCGTTTTTATTGCATTTTTATGTGCAAAACTAGCTGCCTTTTACAGTACCAGCAAAAGCTATGAGATTTTTAGAAATCTCAATTGCACGTATTGCTTTTTTGCATGGCTGATTTGGAAAATTGGTGCTGTTTTGCAAACTGCAGCATATAAATTCTTTCAGCATTTTTGTAGTGTTTTTTCACCCATAGAAAGCAACGAGTAAATGCACAAAAGCAGCAAAAATGCAGCAAAAAACATAATTAATTTTTGCAGCGTTTTAGTGAAAAAGTATGTACAGCAGAAAGTGAAACCCATCTATTTTTGTGATTTTCTCAAGTTTAAACCGAAATGTCTTGGTTTCCTTACCTGAGCATGGCAGTTAAAATTAGTGATATGTATTAAAGAAATCTAAAGGTACTGAGCAACTTTAGAATGATAACGATAGCGATCCGTGACGTTGCAGCTTCCTGGATAGTGATATCGTTGTGTTTGACACGCAGCAGCGATCAGGATCCTGCTGTGACATCGCTGGTCGGAGCTAGAAGGCCAGAACTTTATTTTGTCGCTGGATCACCCGCTGACATCGCTGAATTGGCGTGTGTGACGCCGATCCAGCGATGTGTTCGCTTGTAACCAGGGTAAACATCGGGTCACTAAGTGCAGGACCGCACTTAGTAACCCGATATTTACCCTGGTTACCATTGTAAATGTAAAAAAAAAAAAACACTACATACTTACATTCCGGTGTCTGTCGCGTCCCCCGGCGTCAGCTTCCCTGCACTGTGTCAGCGTACAGTGCAGGGAAGCTGACGCCGGGGGACGCGACAGACACCGGAATGTAAGTATGTAGTGTTTTTTTTTTTTTTTTACATTTACAACTGTTTTTTTTTTACATTTACAATGGTAACCAGGGTAAACATCAAAGCGACCACACAAAGACTAAACAGCGACGCTGCAGCGATCGGCATCGCTGTCTATATCGCTGAATGTCGCTTAATGTGACGGTACCTTTAGACTAAGCATCTCAATGCCAGACCAATGTGTGACAGTAAACATTGCCTAAGTAATGTGTGAAATTGAACAATACCTGACCAACTCAATGGCCTGACCAATGTGTGACAGTAAACAAATTCTGACCTACAAAATGCTCTGCTAATTTCTTGGGTAAACTATTCCAAACTAATTCCACCCACTCCCGCTGTTTTTACATTTGTAATCGTGTATTTTTTCGTGATCTCATGTGAACCTTTTTGTTTGGAACAGTCACTACTTTTTCAGACATAAAAATCTTTTTCCACTAAACAATTTGATCAAATTGTCCTTCTCTCCAAAAATGTTTTATGGTTTCACAGATGTCTTGCATTGGTGGACTAACACCTTGCATTGTTCATGCTTGCGTGGAGGAAGAAAACCTGAACTTTGAGATTGTGAAAAACGCAGCAAAAATGCAGCAATTAAAGTGGCAAGAAAGCCAGCAAAACCTGCTTTTTGTATGCAGATTTTTACTGCCAAGAGATAAGGTTTTGGTTGCAGCAAAAAAGCAATGTATTAACATAGTCTTGATCTTTTCATAGGCACGATTGTATAAACTAAGAAAAGTATGTAATTTTATACTTAGTCCAATGCATCTACATTGACAGCTTGGGCAAGAAGACAAGACACTGGTGAGGATTCATCAAGTGTTCTTTTGGGGCAACTTTCATTGGTGATCTTCAGTTGGTCTGCACCAGTCCACAGAGAAAGGAGCTTGTAAAGTACAAATGACATTCTGAAAAATAGCTGTGCTAGAAACATTTTATCTAAACAGCAAAAGCACAAAAAGAGGACTTGAAAATCCTCCAATAATACAGCAAAAAAGCAGAGATCCTTCCCTGCCTAGGTCTCCAAACAAATGCACTATCTGGATGCAGTGGACCCATATAGTTAAGCTGGCAGTAACACAGGTACAAGAATACCGATGAGGCAACCGCTCACAGCCTACCAATCCATAGAGGGGGCAGCTGTCTTGGTATATTGATGCACAATAAAGACTTGTATGTGGCGCTGTTCACACTATGGCAGTGCACAGCATCCAGGTAAACAGCCTAGTAGTTACACCCTTCTATTAGATCAAAATGCATCCCATGTGAACAGGCGCCACAGTTTACAAGACAGAATGGGCCCAACTGCACACTGAGAAAAAGTGCAAAAAAAACACATTAAAAAAAGTGAGGTATTAGTTATTATTTTGCCCAAAATACGTAAGCTCATAACCCCCGTCACCGGTCCTCACGCTTTAGAGCCCTAAATCTAAACAGCAATAGCACAAAAAGAGGACTTGAAAATCATACAAAAATGCAAAAATACAGCAAAAAGGCAGAGATCCTGACCTGCCTAGGCCTCCAAACAAATTCACTATCCGGATGCAGTGCATTTGTTTGGAGGCCTATGCAGGTAAGGATCTCTGCCTTTTTGCTTTATTTCAGACGAGTGTTCCCCAACTCCGGTCCTCAAGAGCCACCAACAGGTAATGTTTTCAGGATTTCCTTAGTATTGCACAGGTGATTGAATTATTGCCTGTGCAGGTGATGCAATTATCACCTGTGCAATACTAAGGAAACACTGAAAACATGACCTGTTGGTGGCTCTTGAGGACCGGAGTTGGGGAACACTGTTTTAGACACATTTTATGTAAAATACCCTATATCATGTTCCTTCCTCAGGTTTTAAACAAAATAAATAATTTGGTGATAGCACAAATTGTATTTGTTGTTAAAATGTTTTTTTGTTTTTTTTTAACCTAAAGAAAGACTTTGTACAAGTCTGAAAAGCATCTTTAACCCAAACACAAAAAAATACATTGTTTTTCTTGATAAAATACATTAAACAGGCCCATTTGTCTTTGTGTCTGTGTTCTAAATCTCTGAATGCACTTGTCTTTCAACATATGTTGATTGTAATCTATTTAAATACAAAGTTAAGCAGCTCAGAAATGTAAAGTGTAATAGTAGATGTAGAACACAGATTATGCATGTAATAAACCTTTAGCTGCTTGCACTTGTACTCATCAATTTATACATTTTAATGTAACATGCAATAATTGCTCTTAATACCTTATGTAATATGAAAGCAAAGCCAAGCAGGACAATGTAGATCATAAGACACTTTGCAAGATTGGCACAAACAATTTGGAAGATCTGTTTGTACTTCTAATCCACATGTAAATGTAACTTCCGGAAAAAAGAATAAACTAATTAGGAAATTACTTTTTTAAGTGCACTTATCACTTTAAGCGTATGATTGAACAAAACCTGTTTATACGGTTTTCTCTGGAATCATTCCATTGTAAATTATGGATGCCAAAACTTCTTTTATTTATTATTTATACATGAAAAACAGTGCATCACAAGTTTTATAGATTCAAATTTTGTCCTATACAGATTATATATGCAAATTATGTCCATACTGAATAAATGCTTAATTAGTGGTAAACACTTCTATTACTCAAATAGGGTGGAATGCGATTTCTTAAAGATAATTTATTTTTTTATATTTTGGAATCCTTTCCTTAAATCCTACAGAAAGTAAAAGGTGATTGAAAAATATATATATTTTTCAAAATAATAGTTTTGTAAATGGTTAACACAAACCATTTCTTGTCCACCATCCATACTGTTTGCGCTCTGCTGCTTCCCATCGCTTTTTCATGTCTAAATAGTTTCATCCCTGTTGCCTCCCACTGGTTATTCAGTTGCTATACTGGTGCTTCTCATTGCTTATAAGTTTCATTACTGATCATAGGTCCATCCTTATCAGAGAGTTTAATGTCAACCGATTTATCTACTAGAAGACGAAGGGTGCATTTACGCAGGAAATTAGTGTTGCTTGACATGCTCCTTTACCGATAATTGGCCAGTGATCACCCAACAAGCAAAAGGCTTTTTTCATTGTGTGAAATAATTTTTATAGTTGTTTAAACATAATCATTCATGGGTATGTTGGAAAAAATTCCGTATAACTTGTATTTTAATCACTCTGGTGCTTGTATGCAGTGGGGTCTAGTGGGTGGTCCTACTCGGTGTTTGACATCGTTTTGCAAAGTTATACAAGAAAGTTAATCACTGAGTAGAACCACTCACTGGAATCATATGCAAATAAAAACCAGGATGTCAATTAATAAAACACAAGTTTTGCTGAAATTTTTCTTAAAAAAATGTATATCAATCTTACCAGCTTCACCAACTGCACAGCGTTCTGCCTGCAGATCGGAAACCATTTTCATCATTACATGTTCCCTTTAAACAGTAGTATCAAACATCACAGACATTTATGAAAAGGATGAATCATTTCTACAAAACTACAAAACTGTTATAAATTGAAGCATAAGCAATTAGATACATTATTCGCCCAACCCATAAAAATAATTCCTTCTTACAGCATAATTAAAGTGAAATACCAGCAGATTGCCCAATGTTCTTACCTCTGCCCAGTTGTAGTTGGTGGGAATACCTCTGTGTCATACACATCTTTTTCGCTTATAAGCACATTTTTTTGATGAATCATCTGAATCCTAATCACATTTCAGGATATTTACTATCTCTATGTAATTACCTTGGTGTGTCATCTATTCATGATTTCCTTTGGTGTGCACAAATCTGAAACATGTTGGAGTTATATTAGTTATAGAAATAAGTACAGAAATGGATACAAATTCAATATCCATGCATGGACAAGCTATACATGCGTGAGTTCGATTGTGGGATTTATAGTTTACATTGCCAACAAAACTATTGAAGCTTGCATGCGTTGCATGTAGAAAATAAGTCATGAATGGCCATGCACAAATCTAAAAGATATTATGGCTCTCCATCATCACATGAAGTGGCATCACTTGCTCATGTGGGAAAAGAAAACCAGCAAAGTCAACAAGGATCATGTGTTAACAAGTGTCATCTGCGGTCCAGATTTCCTCTTCATGTATAGTTAATCCTAAGGTGGAGACAGTGACGCCAGCGCTGATTCATTTTACCGCATCACAGCCCTAGGTCCGCGAGTTCTGACACCGCTGGAACAGAGGCGGCACGCGGGAGGTGAGCATAGGTTTTATTATTTTCTCAAGGTGTAACATTTAGTTTAAGAAAGGGTTGTCCTTTCTTAAAGGGACAACCCCTTTAAGTTATGAATAAGAAGAAGAAATCATCCAGGGAAAAAAGGATCGAACACATAACAAAAGGTGCAAAAATCCATGACACTAGCTGAAATATAATTATCAGTAATTAGAAAGCAATCCAGCCACTTAGTGTTAGGTGTCATGTTCCTGCCATTGCACAGGGGGAATCTCAAACCCTGTCTGCTGCGGACTCCCATTTTCCTCCAGCCGCAGTGGAACCTGCTCAGCAGAGACATTGATCCCAGCATCTGGCTCAAGCTGATACTGTGCGCTTGGTTACTGCTGCTTTTCCAGTCTCAGCCCTTGCAGCCAGTGATCAGTGGTGAGCAGATGTTCCAGGGACTATGTCCTGCTTTTCCCCTACTGAGCATGCCCACAGGTCGACCTCTCATTGGAGGTCGGGGGTCACATGGTCAAATCCTGTAGCGGCTCCTATTGGATCACTAGGAAGGTCCTGGAAAGCTACAGCTATAAAAGGTTTTCATGGCCGCACTGCCATGTGCTAGTATAAATCAGTTATTGTCAGTTGTCAGTTACAGCGTCTAAGGCTACTTTCACACTTGCATCAGTACGGGGCATCGCAAACTGTCGGCCCGACGTACTGACGGACGTTGTGCTAAATTTAGCACAACGTGGGCAGTGGATGCAGTTTGACAACGCATCCGCTGCCCATTGTGATGAGCGGGGAGGAGGGGCAGAGTTTCGGCCGCGCATGCGCGGTCAAAAATGGAGGACACATCGCACAAAAAAAGTTACATTGGACATTTTTTTTATGCGTCGCGCCCGCCAAAACACGACGGATCCATCGCACGATGGATGCGACGTGTGCCCATTCGTCGCGATCCGTCATTAATACAAGTCTATGGGCAAAAAACGCATCCTGCAAGCACATTTGCAGGATCCATTTTTTTCCCATAACGACGGATTGCGATGGAGGAAAAAAGACAGAAGTGTGAAAGTAGCCTCAAAGCAGCATTAGCCAGTGCGACACCGTGCGCAACCAGTGCGCTTACCTATCCCTAGTTAGGGCATTTAGTAGTGTTTGCCAGAGTGGCGCTGCGCTCACCCAATGCGCTAAATCTATTTTAAGTTTAGTTTACTCCTGACACCACTCTAGTGGTGTCGAGCGCAAGAGGTCTCGAGGGACTCTGACCCTGAGTCCTGGGGCAGAGTTCGGTGACTCCTTGCTTGCGCTCTTTGTGCGGTATCATGGCCCGGTGACACAACAGGGTTTGCTTCCTTCATACCAGGTGAAGCTAATCCGTGTGTGTCTTCTCTTAATACTGCCATATAGTCCGCCATTATCGAACAGCAGGTGTCTTCTCTGCACAGTAGACCCTGGCCTGCGAACGCATCTTATATCGCCTCCTATTTATATTTGGTGAATTCCGCCAGTCCTAATACTTAGTGAAAAAGAATATTAACTGGTTCAAAAAGGTGTCAAATTACCATGGTGCCTCACAAAAGTATGAGCTGTCTCAAGACCTTCAAAACCTTATTGTTGCAAAACATACTGATGACTTTGGTAACAGAAAAATTTCCAAACAACTGAAGGTTCCAGTGAGCCCTGAGGGGGGCTATAATCTGGAATTGGAAAACCCATAAACCGGCCACAGCTAGATTCTCCCTGCAAGATTTCAGACTGAGGAGTGAAAAGAATCATAAGAACTGTCCAAAAGCCAAGGACCACCCATTTAGAGCTGCAGAAAGACCTGGATTCAGCAAGTAAATTTGTTTCAAAGAAAACTATCATTAATGCACTTAATCTCAATTGGCCTGTTTGCAAGCTCAACATGCAAGATTCCATAAACAAAAAGCACATTCAAGCACGTTAAAAGTTTGCTCTGACAATATTTTGAAAAGCCCGTGAGGTACTTATTTCACCTGCTTTTTCCTGACTGTCAATCATCTTCCATACTGTTGTGCTGCAGTACCTCTAAAAAGGTGAAAATTGGACCTTTTGATAAACAGGCATTGCTTTAAAAATATTCTAAAACAGGGATAATTTTTGGAGGGCTTGTTAAAAGCATTTTTTTCTTTGTTTTCAAAATAAAAAAAGCTTTTAGTCATCTGATCTCATGAAAAGTTAACATATTTGAGCATCTTGTTAAAAGCCATTTTCACAAGCCTATAAGCATAGCAGTGGGCAAAAAATGTACAATTTTTATACGAAAAATATTACTGCTGCCAAAACAACTTCAGGTTTGCTGTCACGGTTGATATAAGTAATTGCTTCTTCATCGTTTTTTATAAAAGTAAGGGTGACCATATTTTCTATGTGCTGCGAGCATGAAATAGATGATCCAAAAACAAACAAATGCTTGGCTATGGGAAGTCTATTAAGCCACTGTTTTCAAAATTTTACTTGTTACAACCCTTAGAAATCTGGCAGTGGGCCCAAAAGTTTCCTCATTAGGCCCTTGGGCTTGATTGGGCTATTGTCAAAGAAGTTTCAGCCACTCTCCTGGACTTGCAACAACAGAATCATTTGTCTCATCTCAAAAAGATCATTCAAAATGCATAAAAAGTATGTTAGTGCAGAGTGACATTAATCAGGTTGTTTGTTACCACTGGTGACTACTAAAACTGAGCAGATCTGACAAAATTCAAATCTATAGATATATAAATGGATGAGAACAAAAAATAACCCAAAATAGGATCTAATTCAATAGTAATTACTAAAAATGGTATCAATATATGCTGACCTGATCCCAAATTGTATGGCTGCTGCAGATCCATGGGCGATTTCACCAGAAAAATATGTAACAAATGGAAAGTTTGTGGTCTGTATCTGTGCTGCCATGTGATGAAGAAACAGCAAATGCCGGAGATAATGTAAAAAAATATAATTTTTTATTTTTCTACGCGTTTCGAAGTGTAGCCCACTTCTTCTTCAGGAAATAAAAACCATATCAAATATCATTTCCTGAAGAACAAGTGGGCTACACTTCGAAACACGTGAAAAAGTAAAAAAATCTTTTTTTACATTATCTCCGGTATTTGGTGTATCTACATCACCTGACACCATGGGTACAGACCTCAAACTTTCAATTTGTTACAAAATTCTAATTTGTATAATCGTGC
This sequence comes from Ranitomeya imitator, assembly GCF_032444005.1. Classification (NCBI taxonomy): domain Eukaryota; kingdom Metazoa; phylum Chordata; class Amphibia; order Anura; family Dendrobatidae; genus Ranitomeya; species Ranitomeya imitator. The sequence goes on along the minus strand of NC_091284.1, from coordinate 732,498,687 downwards.
TGGAAACTTCCAGAGAAACTGAATTCATAGCAAAGATATTATCCAAAAATTGAATGTCTCTTTTTATATTAAAGGGAACCTGTCAGGATTGTGACACAGTAACCTACAGACAGTGTCAGGTCGGCGCCATTATACTGATTAAAATGAGACCTTGGTTGATTAAATCCATCTTGTGGTTGTTGTTTAATCTTTATTTTCAGTTTTAAGTTAATGATGTGCTCGTGCTGTGGGGCGGCCTTTTTGGGGTCTTTATGTGGTGCTCTGATTAGGTATTCATAATGCAGACTGCTGACTGGTCTGTTTAGTGTCCAGTTAATAACTATTCTTGATGCTATTGAGCAGTTAAAACAAAAAAAAATTTGAAAATGGCACCCGCCGTGCCTGCACAGTAGCAGCTATGGTGTGTATAGAGATGTAATACGCGCAGGTGCCGGTGGAGCCATCTTGCTGGAGCAGTAAAAAAAAATTTCAAGATGGCGCTGACCGCCCCTGCGCAGTAGCAGCTCTCAGCAGTTGAGTGAGCTGATTTTTTTCTTACTTAGAACATATAAAGGTTAGATGTAAAAATCCTTTAAAAAAATTAAACTCACCTCACCACTCAGGCCCCTATGTTGCTCACTGCCTACATTCTGTCCTTAGAGCCCCCTCTTCTTTCCCCTGTTGCAAGACTCATTTCCTGACCTGTCACTCTGGACCGGGACTTCCGGGAGTGACCTGGTCAATATTGTGCAATGACCAAGTGGTATGCCAGCGATTATATACATATACTAGCTGAAGAGCCCGGCGTTGCCTGGGCATAGTAAATATCTGTGGTTAGTTATAGCACGTCACTTCTCTTATTTTCCCATCACTCCTCTCATTTTCCCAATCACATCTTTAATTTTCCCCCTCACATCTCTCATTTTCTCCCTCACACCTCTCATTTTCTCCCTCACTCCTCATTCCCGCCTAACACTTGTCATTTCGACCTCACATCTGTCATTTTCCGATCACTACACTATTTTCCCTCACTCCTCTCATTTTGCACTCACACCTTTTCATTTTCACCTCACACCTCTCATTTTCACCTCAGTATATACATGTTTGTCATCTCCCTTATATATAGTATACACCTGTATGTCATCTCCTGTATATAGTATATACCTGTATGTCATCTCCCCTGTATATAGTATATACCTGCTGTGTGTCATCTCCCCTGTATATAGTATATACCTGTATGTCATCTCCTCCTATATATAGTAAATACCTGTATGTCATCTCCTCCTATATATAGTATATACCTGTATGTCATCTCCTTCTATATATAGTATATACCTGTATGTCATCTCCTCCTGTATATAGTATATACCTGTGTGTCATCTCCCCTGTATATAGTATATATCTGTGTGTCATCTCCTCCTGTATACAGTATATACCTGTATGTCATCTTCTATATATAGCATATACCTGTATGTCATCTCCTCCTGTATATAGTATATACCTGTAGGTAATCTACTCCTGTATATAGTATATACCTGTGTGTCATCTCCTCCTGTATATAGTATATACCTGTATGTCATCTCCTCCTGTATATAGAATGTACCTGTATATCATCTCCTCCTCTATATAGTATATACCTGTGTGTCATCTCTCCTGTATATAGTATATATCTGTGTGTCATCTCCCCTGTATATAGTATATACCTGTGTGATCTCCTGTATTAGACCTCATTAACACGTTATTTGCTCAGTATTTTTACCTCAGTATTTGTAAGATAAATTGGCAGCCTGATAAATCCCCAGCCAACAGGAAGCCCTCCCCCTGGCAGTATATATTAGCTCACACATACACATAATAGACAGGTCATGTGACTGACAGCTGCTGTATTTCCTATATGGTACATTTCTTGCTCTTTTAGTTTGTCTGCTTATTAATCAGATTTTTATTTTTGAAGGCTAATACCAGACTTGTGTGTTTTAGGGCGAGTTTCGTCTGTCAAGTTGTGTGTGTTGAGTTGTGTGTGGCGACATGCATGTAGCGACTTTTGTGAGATGAGTTTTTTGTGGCAACATGCGTGTAGCAACTTTTTGTGTGTCGAGTTGCATGTGACAGGTTAGTGTAGCAAGTTGTGTGCAGCAAGTTTTGCGCATGGTGAGTTTTGCACGTGGTGAGTTTTATGTCTGGTGCCTTTTGAGTATGTGCAAGTTTTGTGTGAGGCAACTTTTGCATGTGTTGCAAATTTTGTGCATGTGGCAATTTTTCCGCGTGTGCAAGTTTTGCGTGTGGCGAGTTTTCCATGAGGTGAGTTTTGCACTTGTGGTGAGTTTTGCGTGAGCCTAGTTTTTGTATGTGGCGAGTTTTGCGTGTGGTGAGTTTTGAGCGGCGACTTTTGTGTTTCGACTTTTATGTGGCGAGGTTGGTGTATGTGTGGTGAAATGTGTGCTGAGGGTGGTATATGTGTTCATGCACGTGGTAGTGTGTGGCGCATTTTGTGTGTGTGTTCATATCCCCATGTGTGGTGAGTATCTCATGTCGGGGCCCCACCTTAGCAACTGATCTGTATATACTCTTTGGCGCCATCGCTCTCATTCTTTAAGTCCCCCTTGTTCACATCTGGCAGCTGTCAATTTGCCTCCAACACTTTTCCTTTCACTTTTCCCCATTATGTAGATAGGGGAAAAATAGTTTGGTGAATTGGAAAGCGCGGGGTTAAAATTTCACCTCACAACATAGCCTATGACGCTCTCAGGGTCCCGACGTGTGACTGTGCAAAATTTTGTTGCTGTAGCTGCGACGCTTCCAACACTTTTCCTTTCACTTTTTTCCCCATTATGTAGATAGGGACAAAATTGTTTGGTGAATTGGAACGCGTGGGGTTAAAATTTCACCTCACAACGTAGCCTATGACGCTCTCAGGGTCCAGACGTGTGACTGTGCAAAATTTTGTGGCTGTAGCTGCGACGCCTCCAACACCTTTCATTTCACTTTTTCCCCATTATGTAGATAGGGGCAAAATTGTTTGGTGAATTGGAAAGCGCGGGGTTAAAATTTCACCTCACAACGTAGCCTATGACGCTCTCGGGGTCCAGACGTGTGACTGTGCAAAATTTTGTGGCTGTAGCTTCGACGCCTCCAACATTTTTCCTTTCACCTTTTTCCCCATTATGTAGATAGGGGCAAAATTGTTTGGTGAATTGGAACGCGCGGGGTTAAAATTTCACCTCACAACGTAGCCTATGACGCTCTCAGGGTCCAGACGTGTGACTGTGCAAAATTTTGTGGCTGTAGCTGCGACGCCTCCAACACTTTTCATTTCACTTTTTCCCCATTATGTAGATAGGGGCAAAATTGTTTGGTGAATTGGAAAGCGCGGGGTTAAAATTTCACCTCACAACATAGCCTATGACGCTCTCAGGGTCCAGACGTGTGACTGTGCAAAATTTTGTTTCTGTAGCTGCGACACCTCCAACACTTTTCCTTTCACTTTTTTCCCCATTATGTAGATAGGGGCAAAATTGTTTGGTGAATTGGAAAGCGCGGGGTTAAAATTTCACCTCACAACGTAGCTTATGACGCTCTCAGGGTCCAGACGTGTGACTGTGCAAAATTTTGTTTCTGTAGCTGCGACGCCTCCAACACTTTTCCTTTCACTTTTTTCCCCATTATGTAGATAGGGGCAAAATTGTTTGGTGAATTGGAACGTGCGGGGTTAAAATTTCGCCTCACAACGTAGCCTATGATGCTCTCGGGGTCCAGACGTCTGACTGTGCAAAATTTTGTGGCTGTAGCTGCGACGGTGCAGATGCCAATCCCGGACATACACACACACACATACACACACACATACACACATTCAGCTTTATATAGTAGATGTATGATCCCACGTGGCCAGCTACAGTCATTGCACAAGTAAAATCTGTTTTGGCTTATCTGCATACAATCAAACATGACTAAGCTATATCATAAAAATGTTTTGTTCTCAGGACGTGTGAGAGTAGTGTGCCTAACCATTTTTTGTCTACTCTGTACCCATTTATGATGAAGTAGTGTGCATAATAACTAATTGTTGTACTCTGCCCCCTTGTCTGTAGGAGTAATGTGCATAAAAAAAAATTGCTCTATTTTGCACTCTTGTCTGTTGGAGTAGTGTGCATAAAAACAAATTGTTCTACTCTGCACTAGTGTCTATGGGAGTAGAGTGCATAACAATAAATTGCTCTATTCTGCACTCGTGTCTGTGGGAGTAGTGTGCATAAAACAAATTGTTCTACTCTGCACCAGTGTCTGTGGGAGTAGTGTACATAAAAAACATATTGCTTTAATCTGCATCCTGTCTGTGTGGGTAGTGTGCATAAAAACAAATTGTTCAACTGTGCACCCATGTTTATGGGAGTAGTGTGCATAAAAACAAATTTCTCTATTCTGCACCAGTTTCAGTGGGAATTGTGTGCATAAAAATAAATTGTTCTACTCTGCACCCATGTCTGTGGGAGTAGTATGCATAAAAATAAGTTGCTCTAGTCCACACACGTGTCTGTGGGAGTAGTGTGAATAAAAACAAATTGTTCAACTCTGCACCGTGTCTATGGGAGTAGTGTGCGCAAAAACAAATTGCTCCACTCTGCACCTGTGTCTGTGGGAGTAGAGTGTATAAAACCAATTTGCTCTACTCTGCACCCGTTTCTGTGGGAGTAGTGTGCCAAACCAATTTTTTCTACTCTGCACACGTGTGTGTGCGAGTAGTGCGCCTGACCATTTATTTCTACTCTGCACCTGTGTCTGTGGGAAAAGTTTGCATAAAAACAAATTGTTCTACTCTGCACCCATGCTGAAGAAACAATTAAAATATGAGGAGACCATCAAATAGGGGATGTGGATGTGGCTGTGGGGTGCTAGTGTAACTGTTGGTGTTGATGTAGCTGCTGCAGGGAAAGGACGTGTCCATTCTGTACTGGTACGTGCCCAAATGAAACACCTTCTTCTGGTAAACACAGGCAACAGGACATTCTGCTTGATTTCATATGGCCAAGTACCGCCACATGAATGGTGAGGCCAGAATATGTTGAGGCGGTGGTAAATTGGATGGCTGAGAGTGCCTCCAGATACTTTGCATTATCTAACAACTGGTCACCTGCAGAAAGCGCAGAGATGACATGTAAGGAACATAGTCACCTGGCTTCCACCTCACCCCTCTGCAAATCAGCCAAGCACTCTGAGCCCCAAGTCATGCAGCAGTCTCTTCTGCTTTTTGATAACTCTGGTGGATGGAGTTCCATCTGGTCCTGCCCCAAAAGTGGAAGACACTGAGTGCACTGATGACCAACCACTTGTTAGTTTGGAGGATGGGTACATTGGAGGGCTAGTGCACATGGTCAATGGACCACTGCAGCACATCTCAGAGGATGATGAAACACAGTTGCAGAGGTGAGGAGTTGGGGAAGATGATGCTGAGTCTGATGAGTTCCTAGACCACACATGGAAGGAAGGCCATCCTACTGACGTGTGCAGTTAGTAGGAAGAAGGGGTGGTAATGCTGACTCAGCTGCAGATCAAACAAGAGAGTAAGGTGCAAAAGCACAGTGGGTGGACCCAAGTCATTATGTCAGCTGGTACTGCCCACCACGCCAATGAGATGAGCACACCAAAGTCAGCTCCCTGGCATAGCATTTCTTCAGGCAATGAACAGACAACAAACTATGTGGGTGAAAACTACTAATTTGGTGCACAGATTCGCTTGGAAATGAAGAAGTGATGTTTTGGAATGCTGACTTTAATGGAGTAGTCAGCATACGGCATGTTGCATTTAGAGCACTGCTTATGTGCCTAAACAGTGAAAAAAAAAACCCGCAAGTGACCTATTTTGGAAACTAGACATCTCAAGGAGTTTATCTAGATGTGTTTTTGAGCAACTTGAACTCACAGGTGCTTCACATAATTTAACAAGATTGAACTGTAATAATGAAAAAATATTTTTTTCCCACAAAAATTTTGTTTTAGCCCAAAGTTTTTTCCTCTTCACAAGTATGGCAGGTAAAAATGTATCCCAAAATTTGTTGTGCAGTTTCTTCTGAGTACGCGATACATCATGTGATCGAACAATACTTTTGAGGCACAGTCCAAAGTTCAGAAGGGAAGAAGCACCATGTTGGAGTTCAGATTTTGTTGGAATGGTTAGGAGGTGCCATGTCATATTTGCAGAGCCCCTGAGGTGCCAGAACAAAAGAACCCCAAGCCATGAGTGACCTCATTTTACAAACTTAACCTCTCAATGAATTCACCTAGGGGCACAGTGATTATGTTGACACCACATGTGCCTCACAGAATTGTAATTCATTGGGGGGTGAGAAAAGAATAATTATATTTTTACCACTAAAATGTTGTTTTAGCCATAAGTTTCTATTTTTTGTAAAGGAAATAATTGAACTTTCAGTTTGCTGTGCAATTTCTCCTTGGTGTGCAAATACCCTACATGTAATAGGGAACTACTTTTCAGGCACAGTGCAAAGTTCAGAAGGGAAGGAGCGCCATGTTATAGTGCAGATTTTACCATGCCATGACCTACTGGGATTGTCCCAGCAGAATCAATCATAATGACCCCATTATACAAGCTATACCTCACAATGAATTTACATAGGGATCATAATGACACTACGGATGTGTCACAGAATTTTATACCTTTGGGCAGTGAAGAAAAAATAATGCTTTAATTAGTTTTAGTCCCAGATTTTAAATTTTTTCAAGGGGAAATGGGTAAAACTTGCAAAAACCTTTGTCACACAATTTCTGCGGAATGTATAAATACCCCATATACAGTGCTGCTTAGCCACACGGTGATACTCGGTAGGGTATTTGCCTCTTGTAGCACAGATTTTCCTAGAATAGTTTGCGGTCTCAATATACAGAGCACCTAAGTGCTAGAAGAGCAAAATCCTCCCTCAAGTGACCCCATTTTGGAAATTATACCCCTTTGGGAATGCATATACAAGTGTAGCGATGATTTGACTCCATGGGTGTTTTCCAAAAACAAGCAGCAGTGGATGATCCTGAGTGAAAATTGCAAATATGCTATTGTAGTGTCCATACATTGCAGTGCACATTACATTGTAGTGCCTAGTACATTATAGTGTCTAGCTCATTCTTCTGGAGACACGCACCTGTAAATTAGATGTAGCTCTCATCGCTACAGAAATGCCAAACATGTGGACACTAAATGTGGTTTAGGCTCACTGAGGCACAGAAGGGAGAGGGTTATTTGGATATGGGAGTGCAGAATTCGCTAAATTTCTTTGAGGGCGAGGAGCCATAGTGCTTTTCTAGAGCCTTTGTGGTACAATAATGTGGAAGCCCCCTATATTTCTGTTAACAGCTCACGGACCGGAGTGGGGACCAGCCTTTTTTGTGGATTGAGTTTAGTCTTTTATTGAGAATATTTTACATAACATTTTGGATTACATAAATCCTGTGCTCAACACTTGTAAGAGGGTGAACTGTAGTCCCACTGAGAGGGCACTAGGACCCTGTGGTTTTTGCCTGTTGCAGCAGAGGACAGACCTCCCAGAGACAATGTGTGCTGCGGGGTGGGGTCTAGTGTCTCGAGTGTAAAGTGAAAGTAGGAAGTGAGAGCTGAGAGAAAAAAGGCGGGAAGAAAAGGAGAAGCTGCTGTGAGATCTTAAAAAGAGACTGTGTGGATTTACTGCAAGTGTTTTTGGAGGAAAAGAAGCTTTTGAGAGACTTTTTGTTGCTAACGTTCCCCTGGAGAAGAGCTAACCTTTTGTTTAACTCTGTGAGAGACTTGTGTTGCTAACATTTCCTGGAGAGGAGCTAACCCTTTATCTAAGAAAAGACGGAGACTTTGCTAAGAACCCAGTACGAATTTGGAAGTCTGTGGATTCCCTGTGCATTGAGTGGAGGAACAAGTCTGGACAGACTGCTGATACAGAGACGGACGGATTGTCGTGGAACCATTCCTAGGAGCTACAGAAGCAGAGACTACATCGTGAGACCACTAACTAAGTCCCCGGCGTTTGGGCTCGGCATCGGCCGACAAGACAAGAGGAGCTTGCTGTAACTTATTGGCGCTGAAGATATGAACTGGCTACAGCCTCTGCGGATTCCTGCCTGAGAGGAAATCCATCTCAGGATACGATACCATAGTTATAGATACCCGGGTATCTCTGCTCAGAGTGTTAAATTGTTACTTTAGAGGTGTATCTTATATTAGAGTTGTGTAAGTTATACTCAATGTGCCATTCCAGGGGCTCCCTTAATAACACTACATTCAATTTACACTTGTTCCTGTTTTTAGTTGCCTGTTAGGTAAATTTCTTACTAGTCTGTTGTAGTACACAGTTCTCAGGAGACCTTTGAGTGGCACAGTGATTTCAGCTGCTGCTGAATTAGTGTATCTTTGGGGTGCATCTGCCTTAATATTCTCCATATTACCTTGATTAATTTGCCTTTGAGTAAATACCGTTGGAGATTTCTGCCTTGGTCTTGGTTTGTGACTCACTGGATCTTATTCGGACCTCTGGTCATTACACACTGACCACTTGCATCAAGGTGTCCATCTAAATCTCTGTATGATGTAATTCAGATGACATGCCCATTGGGTCTATTCACTTTAATGAGGCAGCAGAGTAACTTTGGACTTCGTCTGTCCTTCTTTTCAGGAGTGCGCAAAAGTGAGGCAGAGCACGCTTTTATGCAAGCCTTAGGCCGGCATCACACTAGGCGTAGGGAAATACGGTCTGTATTTTACATGCAGAATACGCAGAAATTATCCCAAAACAGTGATCCATATGTCATCCGTAGGCAGGGTGTGGCTGCGTGTTTTGCGCATGTAATCCATGTGGATTTTCTCGCTGGCTTGCAATATGGACATAGAATGGATTCATGGGCTCAAATATTCGTGAAAACATATATACAGTCTATATATATATATATATATATATCTAATATATAAAGCCGAATGTGTGTGTGTGTGTGTGTGTGTGTGTGTGTGTGTGTATGTATGTCCGGGATTGGCATCTGCACCGTCGCAGCTACAGCCACAAAATTTTGTACAGTCACACGTCTGGACCCCGAGAGCGTCATAGGCTATGTTGTGAGGTGAAATTTTAACCCCGCGCTTTCCAATTCACCAAACAATTTTGCCCCTATCTACATAATGGGGAAAAAAGTGAAAGGAAAAGTGTTGGAGGCGTCGCAGCTACAGTCACAATATTTTGCACATAAAGGCACAGATGATTGGCCTCGGGGAGACCAAAACATCCAACACTGCGGAGACACCATCATGTGTTTCTCAACGCAGTGATTCCAGAACACTGCCCCCATCCCTTATGGGAAATATGCAGATGTAGGTGGCTTTCCTTCATAGGATGCTGCCCTTCCCGTGGTTGTTCCTTCCCGGGGAAAGGCCTGGCTATTCACTGCGTTGAGAAACACATGATGGTGTCTCCGCAGTGTTGGATGTTTTGGTCTCCCCGAGGCCAATCATCTGTGCCTTTATAGCCTTTTTACCAGGCACTGCTCCTAATAGCCAGATTCCTACTCCACACTGATGAGGGGCAAAAACCCCGAAACAGCTGTCTGTGGATGGATACCATGCTTGGCATAGGTGGCTTTCCTTCATAGGATGCTGCCCTTCCCGTGGTTGTTCCTTCCCGGGGAAAGGCCTGGCTATTCACTGCTTGCGTCGAGAAACACGTGATGGTGTCTCCGCAGCTTCTTTACATGCATCTGCATATTTCCCATAAGGGATGGGGGCAGTGTTCTGGAATCACTGCGTTGAGAAACACATGATGGTGTCTCCGCAGTGTTGGATGTTTTGGTCTCCCCGAGGCCAATCATCTGTGCCTTTATAGCCTTTTTACCAGGCACTGCTCCTAATAGCCAGATTCCTACTCCACACTGATGAGGGGCAAAACCCCGAAACAGCTGTCTGTGGATGGATACCATGCTTGGCATAGGTGGCTTTCCTTCATAGGATGCTGCCCTTCCCGTGGTTGTTCCTTCCCGGGGAAAGGCCTGGCTATTCACTGTTTGCGTCGAGAAACACGTGATGGTGTCTCCGCAGCTTCTTTACAAACAAAATTTTGCACAGTCACACATCTAGACCCCAAGAGCATCATAGGCTATGTTGTGAGGTGAAATTTTAACCCCGCGCTTTCCAATTCACCAAACAATTTTGCCCCTATCTACATAATGGGGAAAAGTGAAAGGAAAAGTGTTGGAGGCAAATTGACAGCTGCCAGATGTGAACAAGGGGGACTTAAAGAATGAGAGCGATGGCGCCAAAGAGTATATACCGTACAGTTGCTAAGGTGGGGCCCCGACATGGGATACTCACCACACACGGTGATATGAACACACACACAAAATGTGCTTGAACACATATCACCCTCAGCACACATTTCACCACACATACATCAACCTCGCTACATAAAAGTCGAAACACAAAAGTTGCCGCTCAAAACTTGCCACGCGCAAAACTCGCCACATGCAAAAACTAGGCTCACGCAAAACTCACCACAAGTGCAAAACTCACCTCATGGAAAACTCGCCACACGCAAAACTTCCACACGCGGAAAAATTGCCACATGCAAAAGTTGCCTCACACAAAACTTGCACATACTCAAAAGGTACTACACATAAAACTCACCACGCGCAAAACTCGCCATGCGCAAAACTTGCTGCACATAACTTGCTACACTAACCTGTCACATGCAACTCGACACACAAAAAGTTGCTCCACACATGTCACCACACAAAACTCATCTCACAAAAGTCGCTACATGCATGTCGCCACACGCAACTCAACACACACAACTTGACAAACGAAACTCGCCCTAAAACACACACAAGTCTGGTATTATCCTTCAAAAATAAAAATCTGATTAATAAGCAGACCAACTACAAGAGCAACAAATGTACCATATAGGAAATACGGCAGCTGTCAGTCACATGACCTGTCTATTATGTGTATGTGTGAGCTAATATATACTGCCAGGGGGAGGGCTTCCTGTTGGCTGGGGATTTATCAGGCTGCCAATTTAGCTTACAAATAGGGTTGAGCGAAACGGGTCGGCCATTTTCAGAAGTCGGCCTGTGTGGGGTCGGCCATGAAGTTGGCGATCTTCTGAATCTGGAATCGGAATTCCGATACCGATTCCCGATATGTTTAAGATATCGGGAATTGGTATCGGAATTCAGATTTAAGTGTAAAATAAAGAATAAAAATAAAAAATATTGCTATACTCACCCTCGGACGCGCCCTGGTTGTAACCGGGAGCCTTCCTTCCTAAGAATCAGTGCTTGAAGGACCTTTCGATGACATCACGGCTTCTGATTGGTCGTATGACGCCCATGTGACCGCTCACGTGACCAATCAGAAGCCGTGAAGTCATCGAAAGGTCCTTCAAGCGCTGATTCTTAGGAAGGAAGGCTCCCGGTTACAACCAGGGCACGTCCGAGGGTGAGTATAGCAATATTTTTTATTTTTACTCTTTATTTTACACATTAATATGGATCGCAGGGCCTGAAGGAGAGTTTCCTCTCCTTCAGACCCTGGGAACCATTAGAAACCCAATGCACTGCATTGGGTTTCGTGTTTCGGCCGACCCCGACCCCGACTTTTCTATAGGATCGGCCGATTTCACTCGACCCGACTTTTGAAAAAGTCTGATTTCGTGAAATCCGACCCGATCCTATAAAAACAAAAGTCGCTCAACCCTAATTACAAATACTGAGGTAAAAATACTGAGCAAATAACGTGTGAATGCGGTCTAATACAGGAGGAGATGACACACAGGTATATACTATATACAGGAGAGATGGCACACAGGTATATTCTATATACAGGAGGAGATGACATACATGTATATACTATATACAGGGGAGATGACATACAGGTATATACTATATACAGGAGCAGATGACCTACAGGTATATACTATATACAGGAGGAGATGACACACAGGTATATACTATATACAGGAGCAGATGACCTACAGGTATATACTATATACAGGAGAAGATGACATACAGGTATATGCTATATAGAAGATGACATACAGGTATATACTATATACAGGAGGAGATGACACACAGATATATACTATATACAGGAGGAGATGACATACAGGTATATACTATATATAGGAGAAGACATACAGGTATATACTATATATAGGAGGAGATGACATACAGGTAACTACTATATACAGGGAAGATGACACACAGCAGGTATATACTATATACAGGGGAGATGACAAACAGGTATATACTATATACAGGAGATGACATACAGGTGTATACTATATATAAGGGAGATGAGAAACATGTATATACTGAGGTGAAAATGAGAGGTGTGAGGTGAAAATGAAAAGGTGTGATTGCAAAATGAGAGGAGTGAGGGAAAATAGTGGAGTGATCGGAAAATCACAGATGTGAGGTCGAAATGACAAGTGTTAGGGGGGAATGAGAGGAGTGAGGGAGAAAATAAGAGGAGTGAGGGGGAAAATAAGAGATGTGAGGGGGAAAATGAAAGATGTGATTGGGAAAATGAAAGGCATGATGGGAAAATAAGAGAAGTGAGGTGCTATAACTAACCACAGATATTTACTATGCCCAGGCAACGCCGGGCACTTCAGCTAGTATATATATATACAGTGGGGCAAAAAAGTATTTAGTCAGTCAGCAATAGTGCAAGTTCCACCACTTAAAAAGATGAGAGGCGTCTGTAATTTACATCATAGGTAGACCTCAACTATGGGAGACAAACTGAAAAAAAAAATCCAGAAAATCACATTGTCTGTTTTTTTAACATTTTATTTGCATATTATGGTGGAAAATAAGTATTTGGTCAGAAACAAAATTTAATCTCAATACTTTGTAATATATCCTTTGTTGGCAATGACAGAGGTCAAACGTTTTCTGTAAGTCTTCACAAGGTTGCCACACACTGTTGTTGGTATGTTGGCCCATTCCTCCATGCAGATCTCCTCTAGAGCAGTGATGTTTTTGGCTTTTCGCTTAGCAACACGGACTTTCAACTCCCTCCAAAGGTTTTCTATAGGGTTGAGATCTGGAGACTGGCTAGGCCACTCCAGGACCTTGAAATGCTTCTTACGAAGCCACTCCTTCGTTGCCCTGGCGGTGTGCTTTGGATCATTGTCATGTTGAAAGACCCAGCCACGTTTCATCTTCAATGCCCTTGCTGATGGAAGGAGGTTTGCACTCAAAATCTCACGATACATGGCCCCATTCATTCTTTCATGTACCCAGATCAGTCGTCCTGGCACCTTTGCAGAGAAACAGCCCCAAAGCATGATGTTTCCACCACCATGCTTTACAGTAGGTATGGTGTTTGATGGATGCAACTCAGTATTCTTTTTCCTCCAAACACGACAAGTTGTGTTTCTACCAAACAGTTCAAGTTTGGTTTCATCAGACCATAGGACATTCTCCCAAAACTCCTCTGGATCATCCAAATGCTCTCTAGTAAACTTCAGACGGGCCCGGACGTGTACTGGCTTAAGCAGTGGGACACGTCTGGCACTGCAGGATCTGAGTCCATGGTGGCATAGTGTGTTACTTATGGTAGGCCTTGTTACATTGGTCCCAGCTCTCTGCAGTTCATTCACTAGGTCCCCCCGCTTGGTTCTGGGATTTTTGCTCACCGTTCTTGTGATCATTCTGACCCCACGGGGTGGGATTTTGCGTGGAGCCCCAGATCGAGGGAGATTATCAGTGGTCTTGTATGTCTTTCATTTTCTAATTATTGCTCCCACTGTTGATTTCTTCACTCCAAGCTGGTTGGCTATTGCAGATTCAGTCTTCCCAGCCTGGTGCAGGGCTACAATTTTGTTTCTGGTGTCCTTTGATAGCTCTTTGGTCTTCCCCATAGTGGAGTTTGGAGTCAGACTGTTTGAGGGTGTGCACAGGTGTCTTTTTATACTGATAACAAGTTTAAACAGGTGCCATTACTACAGGTAATGAGTGGAGGAAAGAGGAGACTCTTAAAGAAGAAGTTACAGGTCTGTGAGAGCCAGAAATCTTGATTGTTTGTTTCTGACCAAATACTTATTTTCCACCATAATATGCAAATAAATTGTTAAAAAAAACAGACAATGTGATTTTCTGGATTTTTTTTCTCAGTTTGTCTCCCATAGTTGAGGTCTACCTATGATGTAAATTACAGACGCCTCTCATCTTTTTAAGTGGTGGAACTTGCACTATTGCTGACTGACTAAATACTTTTTTGCCCCACTGTATATATATATATATATATATATATATATATATATATATATAATATATATGTTATATGTCAGTGAGACACATACAGTATATAAATATACATATATATATATACACTGTGTTTCAAATTATTATGCAAATTGGATTTAAGTTTCATAAAGATTTAATTGTTTTGTTTTTCAAATAAACCCGCAGATGGTATTGTGTCTCAGGACTCAATGGATCACTGAAGTCAATCTTAAACACATGTGACAATTCATTTTCCATGTCATTCTAATTAAATGAAAACTACTTAAAAATGATGTTCCACATTATCAAGCAGGCCACAGGTTTCAAGTCATATGGGAAATAAAAAGGATCTCTGCTGCTGAAAGGCATTAAATAGTGCATGCCTTGGACAAGGTATGAAAACATTAGATATTTCATGAAAACTTAAGAGTGATCATCATACTGTGAAGAGATTTGTGACTGAAACAGAGCACAGAGCTCATGCAGATAAAGGTATAATGAGGAAGGTTTCTGCCAGACAAATTCATTGGATTAAGAGAGCAGCTGCCAAAATACCATTACAAAGCAGCAAACAGTTATTTGAAGCTGCTGGTGCCTCTGGAGTCCCTCGAACCTCAAGGTTTAGGATCCTTCAAAGGCTTGCTGTGGTGCATAAACCTACTATTTGGGCATAAACCTTTATTACCCCATATCCCACTGCTACTCAGGAGTGGGAAGAGAGAGGCTAAGTGCCAGAATAGGCGCATCTTTACATATGTGCCTTTTCTGGGGTGGCTGGGGGCAGATGTTTTTAGCCAGGGAGGCCAATAACCATGGTCCCTCTCTAGGCTATTAATATCTGCCCTCAGTCACTGGCTTTCCCACTCTGGCGGAGAAAATTGCGCGGGAGCCCACAACAGTTTTTTCCATGATATAACCCATTATTTTAACAGCTAGAGCCCCCAAATTTTGCACACTGATACTACTAACATTATTAGTGAGGAATATGTAAAAATATAGCGGATATGAAATGGTTTACTGTATGTAAACCATGTCTCATATCCTGTTGGGTTTGGGAAGGAGGGTTTTAGGAAGTTTTGCCCCCAGCAGTTCGCTCCCAGCATTTCACCCCCAGCAGTTCGTCCCCAGGTACACTTCGCCCTCGAATATTTCACCCCCAGCATTTCGCCGCCAGGTTGTTTCGGCCCCGCACATTTCGCCCCCGGATGTTGCGCACCCAGCAGTTCTCCCCTGGATATTTCGCCCCCGGATGTTTTGCACCCAGCAGTTCGCCCCCGGATGTTTCGCCCCCAGCAGTTCGCCCCTGCACATTTTCCTAATGTTCAAAAGCCATTTTGCTATTCATATTTCATATATTTCATATTAGACAATGCTTTGACACGATAGAGTGCAACCTTTTTTGTATATTGTGCATGGAGGTAGCTGCTCCTGGTATGCACCTATTCACACTAGTTTGGATGTGCCAGTCTTTTTTCTGTCATTTCTGTGTTAGCTTATTGACTGAGCACTCCTCCCGTCACCATGTGGTTTTTAATTACATCTAATCACATTTGGTTCCGGCCAACCCATATGTAGGCTTTTGCTGACAGAGGTGTCCACATTCACTCAGACATACAGACATTAGCCTTCGGTAAGTGTTCACATTTGGACAGGGAGGTCAGGGACACATCAGTTTTTTATGAGACCACCTTGACGATGGTTGATGGGCTCACACTATTTGATCAAATTCTGTGCAAAGCGTCTCTCAAATATTTTCCTAATGTTCAAAAGCCATTTTGCTATTCATATTTCATATATTTCATATTAGATAATGCTTTGACACGATAGAGTGCAACCTTTTTTGTATATTGTGTATGGAGGTAGCTGCTACTGGTATGTGTTGTGAATTCTGTGGCCAAGCTCCCTCCTGTGGTCGAGAGTGGTACTGCGGCTTCTCAGTTTCCTTCCTCAGGTGATGAGGTTAAGTCGTTAGGTGCTGCTCTATTTAACTCCACCTGGTGCTTTGATCCTGGCCTCCAGTCAATGTTCTAGTATTGGTCTTGCTTCCTCCTGGATCGTTCCTGTGGCCTGTCTATCCTGCATAAGCTAAGTTTTGCTTGTGTTATTTTTTGTTTGCTATTTTTTCTGTCCAGCTTGCTATATTGGTTTTTCTTGCTTGCTGGAAGCTTTGAGACGCAGAGGGAGCACCTCCGTACCGTTAGTCGGTGCGGAGGGTCTTTTTGCCCCTCTGCGTGGTTGTTTGTAGGTTTTTGTGTTGACCGCAAAGCTATCTTTCCTATCCTCGGTCTATTCAGTAAGTCGGGCCTCACTTTGCTAAATCTATTTAATCTCTGTGTTTGTATTTTCATCTTACTCACAGTCATTATATGTGGGGGGCTGCCTTTTCCTTTGGGGAATTTCTCTGAGGCAAGGTAGGCTTATTTTTCTATCTTCAGGGCTAGTTAGTTTCCCAGGCTGTGCCGAGTTGCATAGGGAGCGTTAGGCGCAATCCACGGCTACCTCTAGTGTGGTGTGTTAGGATTAGGGATTGCGGTCAGCAGAGTTCCCACGTCTCAGAGCTCGTCCTTTGTTTTTGGTAATTGTCAGGTCACTTTGTGTGCTCTGTACTTCTATGTCCATTGTGGTTCTGAATTACCTGTTCATAACAGTACTGGAGGCCCAAAGTACTAATGCTTCTCAATAGAGGGAAAAGAGAAGTTCTGAGACCATTTTTTTTTCTTTGCACTGTGTTCTGTCTTTCTTTTCCCCTTTACATCAGGGTGGTTCAGAACACAGGTGTGGACATGGACATTCAAGGTCTGTTCTCTTTGATGGATAATCTCGCTATAAATGTACAGAATATTCAAGATTTAGTGGTTCAGAATCCTATGTTAGAACCTAAGATTCCTATTCCTGAGTTATTTTCTGGCGATAGAGCAAAGTTTTTGAATTTTAAAAATAATTGTAAACTATTTCTGGCTCTGAAACCCTGCTCCTCTGGTGACCCAGTTCAACAAGTTAAGATCATTATTTCTTTATTACGTGGCGACCCTCAAGACTGGGCATTTTCCCTTGCGCCAGGAGATCCTGCATTATGTAATATTGATGCGTTTTTTCTGGCGCTCGGATTGCTGTATGACGAATCCAATTCAGTGGATCAGGCAGAGAAAAATTTGCTGGCTCTGTGTCAGGGTCAGGATGAGATAGAGATTTATTGTCAGAAGTTTAGAAAGTGGTCCGTGCTCACTCAATGGAATGAATGTGCACTGGCAGCTATTTTCAGAAAGGGTCTCTCTGAAGCCCTTAAGGATGTCATGGTGGGATTTCCTATGCCTGCTGGTCTGAATGAGTCTATGTCTTTGGCTATTCAGATCGGTCGACGCTTGCGCGAGCATAAATCTGTGCACCATTTGGCGGTATTATCTGAGCATGAACCTGAGCCTATGCAGTGCGATAGGACTTTGACCAGAGCTGAAAGGCAGGAACAGAGACGTCAGAATGGGCTGTGTTTCTACTGTGGTGATTCCACTCATGCTATCTCCGATTGTCCTAAGCGCACTAAGCGGTTCGCTAGGTCTGCCACCATTGGTACGGTACAGTCGAAATTTCTTTTGTCCGTTACTTTGATCTGCTCTTTGTCTTCCTATTCTGTCATGGCATTTGTGGATTCAGGCGCTGCCCTGAATTTGATGGACTTGGAGTATGCTAGGCGCTGTGGGTTTGTCTTGGAGCCCTTGCAGTGTCCTATTCCATTGAGAGGAATTGATGCTACGCCTTTGGCCAAGAATAAGCCTCAGTATTGGACCCAGCTGACCATGTGCATGGCTCCTGCGCACCAGGAGGATGTTCGCTTTCTGGTGTTGCATAATCTGCATGATGTGGTCGTGTTGGGGTTGCCATGGCTACAAGTCCATAACCCAGTATTAGATTGGAAATCAATGTCTGTGTCCAGCTGGGGTTGTCAGGGGGTACATGGTGATGTTCCATTTCTGTCTATCTCATCATCCACCCCTTCTGAGGTCCCAGAGTTCTTGTCTGATTACCGGGATGTATTCGATGAGCCCAAGTTCAATGCCCTACCTCCGCATAGGGATTGTGATTGTGCTATCGATTTGATTCCTGGTAGTAAGTTTCCTAAGGGTCGACTGTTTAATTTATCTGTACCTGAGCACGCCGCTATGCGGAGTTACGTGAAGGAGTCTTTGGAGAAGGGTCATATTCGCCCGTCATCGTCGCCATTGGGAGCGGGGTTCTTTTTTGTGGCCAAGAAGGATGGTTCGCTGAGACCTTGTATTGATTACCGCCTTCTAAATAAAATTACGGTCAAATTTCAGTACCCCTTGCCGCTGCTGTCTGATTTGTTTGCTTGGATTAAGGGAGCTAGTTGGTTCACCAAGATAGATCTTCGTGGTGCGTATAATCTTGTGCGTATTAAACGGGGCGATGAATGGAAAACAGCATTTAATACGCCCGAAGGTCATTTTGAGTACCTGGTTATGCCATTCGGACTTTCTAATGCTCCATCAGTGTTTCAGTCCTTTATGCATGACATCTTCCGACAGTACCTGGATAAATTCCTGATTGTATACTTGGATGATATTTTGGTCTTCTCGGATGATTGGGAGTCTCATGTGAAGCAGGTCAGAATGGTGTTCCAGGTCCTGCGTGCTAATTCTTTGTTTGTGAAGGGGTCAAAGAGTCTCTTTGGTGTTCAGAAGATTTCATTTTTGGGGTTCATTTTTTCTCCTTCTACTATCGAGATGGACCCTGTTAAAGTTCAGGCCATTTATGATTGGACTCAGCCAACATCTCTGAAGAGTCTGCAGAAGTTCCTGGGCTTTGCTAATTTTTATCGTCGCTTCATCGCTAATTTTTCTAGCATTGCTAAACCGTTGACTGATTTAACCAAGAAGGGTGCTGATGTGGTCAATTGGTCTTCTGCTGCTGTGGAAGCTTTTCAGGAGTTGAAGCGTCATTTTTCTTCTGCCCCTGTGTTGTGCCAACCAGATGTTTCGCTTCCGTTCCAGGTTGAGGTTGATGCTTCCGAAATTGGAGCAGGGGCTGTTTTGTCGCAGAGAAGTTCTGATTGCTCGGTGATGAAACCATGTGCCTTCTTTTCCAGGAAATTTTCGCCTGCTGAGCGAAATTATGATGTTGGCAATCGAGAGTTGCTAGCCATGAAGTGGGCATTCGAGGAGTGGCATCATTGGCTTGAAGGAGCTAAGCATCGCGTGGTGGTCTTGACTGATCACAAAAACTTGATTTATCTCGAGTCTGCCAAACGGTTGAATCCTAGACAGGCTCGTTGGTCGCTGTTTTTCTCCCGTTTTGACTTTGTGGTTTCGTACCTTCCGGGCTCTAAAAATGTGAAGGCGGATGCCCTGTCTAGGAGTTTTGTGCCCGATTCTCCGGGTTTGCCTGAGGCGGCGGGTATTCTCAAAGAGGGGGTAATTTTGTCTGCCATCTCCCCTGATTTGCGGCTGGTGCTGCAAAAATTTCAGGCTAATAAACCTGACCGTTGCCCAGCGGAGAAACTGTTTGTCCCTGATAGGTGGACGAATAAAGTTATCTCTGAGGTTCATTGTTCGGTGTTGGCTGGTCATCCTGGAATCTTTGGTACCAGGGATTTGGTGGCTAGATCCTTTTGGTGGCCGTCTCTGTCGCAGGATGTGCGTTCTTTTGTGCAGTCCTGTGGGATTTTTGCTCGGGCTAAGCCCTGCTGTTCTCGTGCCAGTGGGTTGCTTTTGCCCTTGCCGGTCCCAAAGAGGCCTTGGACACATATCTCTATGGATTTTATTTCGGATCTCCCCGTCTCTCAAAGAATATCGGTCATTTGGTTGGTTTGTGATCGCTTCTCTAAGATGGTCCATTTGGTGCCCTTGTCTAAATTGCCTTCCTCCTCTGATTTGGTGCCGTTGTTTTTCCAGCATGTGGTTCGTTTACATGGCATTCCAGAGAACATCGTTTCTGACAGAGGTTCCCAGTTTGTTTCGAGGTTTTGGCGAGCCTTTTGTGCTAGGATGGGCATTGATTTGTCTTTTTCCTCGGCTTTCCATCCTCAGACAAATGGCCAGACTGAACGAACCAATCAGACCTTGGAAACATATCTGAGATGTTTTGTTTCTGCTGATCAGGATGATTGGGTGTCCTTTTTGCCTTTGGCTGAGTTCGCCCTTAATAATCGGGCCAGCTCGGCTACTTTGGTTTCGCCGTTTTTCTGCAATTCTGGGTTCCACCCTCGTTTCTCTTCAGGGCAGGTTGAGTCTTTGGACTGTCCTGGTGTGGATACTGTGGTGGATAGGTTGCAGCAGATTTGGACTCATGTAGTGGACAATCTGACTTTGTCCCAGGAGAAGGCTCAACGTTTTGCTAACCGCAGGCGCTGTGTGGGTCCCCGACTTCGTGTTGGGGATTTGGTTTGGTTGTCATCTCGTTATATTCCTATGAAGGTTTCCTCTCCTAAATTTAAGCCTCGTTTCATTGGTCCATACAGGATTTCTGAGGTTCTTAACCCTGTGTCTTTTCGTTTTACTCTTCCAGCTTCTTTTTCCATCCATAACGTGTTCCATAGGTCATTGTTGCGGAGATACGTGGCACCTGTGGTTCCATCTATTGATCCTCCTGCTCCGGTTTTGATTGAAGGGGAATTGGAGTATATAGTGGAGAAGATTTTGGATTCTCGTGTTTCGAGAAGGAAACTCCAGTATCTGGTTAAGTGGAAGGGTTATGGTCAGGAGGATAATTCCTGGGTCTTTGCCTCTGATGTCCATGCTGCCGATCTGGTTCGTGCCTTTCATGTGGCTCATCCTGGTCGGCCTGGGGGCTCTGGTGAGGGTTCGGTGACCCCTCCTCAAGGGGGGGGTACTGTTGTGAATTCTGTGGCCAAGCTCCCTCCTGTGGTCGAGAGTGGTACTGCGGCTTCTGAGTTTCCTTCCTCAGGTGATGAGGTTAAGTCGTTAGGTGCTGCTCTATTTAACTCCACCTAGTGCTTTGATCCTGGCCTCCAGTCAATGTTCTAGTATTGGTCTTGCTTCCTCCTGGATCGTTCCTGTGGCCTGTCTATCCTGCATAAGCTAAGTTTTGCTTGTGTTATTTTTTGTTTGCTATTTTTTCTGTCCAGCTTGCTATATTGGTTTTTCTTGCTTGCTGGAAGCTCTGAGACGCAGAGGGAGCACCTCCGTACCGTTAGTCGGTGCGGAGGGTCTTTTTGCCCCTCTGCGTGGTTGTTTGTAGGTTTTTGTGTTGACCGCAAAGCTATCTTTCCTATCCTCGGTCTCTTCAGTAAGTCGGGCCTCACTTTGCTAAATTTATTTCATCTCTGTGTTTGTATTTTCATCTTACTCACAGTCATTATATGTGGGGGGGCTGCCTTTTCCTTTGGGGAATTTCTCTGAGGCAAGGTAGGCTTATTTTTCTATCTTCAGGGCTAGTTAGTTTCTCAGGCTGTGCCGAGTTGCATAGGGAGCGTTAGGCGCAATCCACGGCTACCTCTAGTATGGTGTGTTAGGATTAGGGATTGCGGTCAGCAGAGTTCCCACGTCTCAGAGCTCGTCCTTTGTTTTTGGTAATTGTCAGGTCACTTTGTGTGCTCTGTACTTCTATGTCCATTGTGGTTCTGAATTACCTGTTCATAACAGGTATGCACCTATTCACACTAGTTTGGATATGCCAGTCTCTTTTCTGTCATTTCTATGTTAGCTTATTGACTGAGCACTCCTCCCGTCACCATGTGGTTTTTAATTACATCTAATCACATTTGGTTCCGGCCAACCCATATGTAGGCTTTTGCTGACAGAGGTGTCCACATTCACCCAGACATACAGACATTAGCCTTCGGTAAGTGTTCACATTTGGACAGGGAGGTCAGGGACCCATCAGTTTTTTATGAGACCACCTTGACGATGGTTGATGGGCTCACACTATTTGATCAAATTCTGTGCAAAGCGTCTCTCAAATCTCTTCCTCATGTTCAAAAGCCATTTTGCTATTCATATTTCATATATTTCATATTAGACAATGCTTTGACACGATAGAGTGCAACCTTTTTTGTATATTGTGCATGGAGGTAGCTGCTCCTGGTATGCACCTATTCACACTAGTTTGGATGTGCCAGTCTTTTTTCTGTCATTTCTATGTTAGCTTATTGACTGAGCACTCCTCCCGTAACCATGTGGTTTTTAATTACATCTAATCACATTTGGTTCCGGCCAATCCATATGTAGGCTTTTGCTGACAGAGGTGTCCACATTCACCCAGACATACAGACATTAGCCTTCGGTAAGTGTTCACATTTGGACAGGGAGGTCAGGGACCCATCAGTTTTTTATGAGACCACCTTGACGATGGTTGATGGGCTCACACTATTTGATCAAATTCTGTGCAAAGCGTCTCTCAAATATTTTCCTAATGTTCAAAAGCCATTCTGCCATTCATATTTCATATATTTCATATTAGACAATGCTTTGACACAATAGAGTGCAACCTTTTTTGAATATTGTGTATGGAGGTAGCTGCTCCTGGTATGCACCTATTCACACTAGTTTGGATGTGCCAGTCTTTTTTCTGTCATGTCTCATATCCTGTCGGGTTTGGGAAGGAGGGTTTTAGGAAGTTTTGCCCCCAGCAGTTCGCCCCCAGCATTTCACCCCCAGCAGTTCGCCCCCAGGTATACTTCGCCCCCGAACATTTCGCCCCCAGCATTTCGCCCCCAGGTTGTTTCGCACCTGCACATTTCACCCCCGCACATTTCGCCCCCAGATGTTGCGCCCCCAGCAGTTCGCCCCTGGATGTTTCGCCCCCGGATGTTTTGCACCCAGTATTTCGCCCCCGGATGTTTTGTCCCCAGCAGTTCGCCCCTGCACATTTCGCCCCCGGATGTTTCGTCCCCAGCAGTTCGCCCCCGGAAGTTTTGCCCCCGGATGTTTCGCACCCAGCAGTTCGCCCCCGGATGTTTTGCCCCTGGATGTTTCACCCCCAGATGTTTCGCCCCCAGCAGTTCACCCCCGGATGTTTCACTCCCAGCAGTTCGCCCCCAGAAGTTCGCCCCCAGATGTTTCGCCCCTAGCAGTTCGCACCCGGATGTTTTGCCCCCAGCAGTTCACCCCCAGCAGCTCGCCCCAGGATGTTTCGCCCCCAGCAGTTTGCCCCCAGATGTTTCACCCCCGGATATTTCGTCCCCAGCAGTTCACCCCCGGATGTTTCGCACCCAGCAGTTCGCCTCCAGCAGTTTGCCCCCGGATGTTTCACCCCCGGATATTTCGCCCCCAGCAGTTCGCCCTTGCACATTTTGCCCCCCTGGATGTTTCGCCCCCAGCAGTTCGCCCCCAGCAGTTCGCCCCCGGATGTTTCGCACCCAGCAGTTTGCCCCTGGATGTTTCGCCCCCAGCAGTTCACCCCCAGATGTTTCGCACCCAGCAGTTCGCCTCCAGCAGTTCACCCCCGGATGTTTCGCCCCCAGCAGTTCGCCCCCGCACATTTCGCCCCCTGGATGTTTCACCCCCAGCAACTCGCCCCCGGATGTTTCGCACCCATCAGTACGCCCCCACATGTTTCGCACCCAGCAGTTCGCACCCAGCAGTTCGCCCCCAGCAGTTTGCACCCAACAGTTCGCCCCCAGCAGTTCGCCCCGGGTAATTAATTTGCCGGCTTTTGCTATCTCCTTCCGGGGAGTTGGAAGTTTTGCCCCCAGCAGTTCGCCCCCAGCATTTCGCCCCCAGCAGTTCACCCCCAGCAGTTCGCCCTCAGGTACACTTCACCCCCGCACATTTCATCCCCAGCATTTGGCCCCCAGGATGTTTTGCCCCCGCACATTTCACCCCTGCACATTTTGCCCCCAGCAGTTTGCCACTGAGTCCATTTTGCCCCCATACATTTCATCCCCTGCATTTGGCCCTTGGATGTTTTGCCCCCGGCAGTTCGCCCCCAGACGTTTGTACCCTTGTGGTTCATGAATTCCTTTCCATCATCAATGTTTTGCGCCAAGAAATTTGCCCCCGGCAGTTCGCCCCTGGATGTTTGTACCCTTGTGGTTCATGAATTCCCATCCGCCATCAATGTTTCTCCCCCAGCAGTTCGCCCCCGGCAGTTCACCCCCGAATGCTAGTACCCTTGTGGTTTATGAATTCCTGTCCGTCATCAGTTTCACCCCCAGCAGTTTGCCCCCGGCATTTCGCCCCCGGATGTTTATACTTTTGTGGTTCATGAATTCCCGTCCGTCATCAATGTTTGGCCCCCAGCAGTTTGCCCCCAGCAGTTCGCCCCCGGATGTTTCACCCTCGAATGTTTTTCCTACAGCATTTTGTCCCTGGATGTGTCACCATCTTATGTTTCGCACCTAACGTTTTAACCCCAGATGATTCACCGTCAAATTTTGGGGTCAACATGCAGGGATCAAAACATCTAGGGCTGAACATACCTGGGGGTAAAATATACAGGACCCCAATTGCTGGAGATTCCTGTGGCTGCCTTATCAGCAGCAAACCCAGTGTCTCTTCTGGTTGGCCTTAAAGAAGTAGTATCTCCCTAGAACAAAAAAATGGACATACTTATCAGTCACAGCTGCAGCTCCTTGGGTCACGGAGTGCAGTCTAGTGTTCCCCGTGATGTCTTCTCCTGCTTCTGGCTGTCTTTTCATCTTCCCTGGATCACTGATCCATGAAGCATGATGAATGCCGCAGTAGTGAGGCTGAATCTCTCCAGTCCGCTCACTGACATGACGTCACTGCTGCCCCATTCATCAGTCAATTCAGGGGGCATGATGCCTCTCCTGTCACCATGGAATTGCATATATAGATCAATAGTTGGAGGTTTGTAAGTTGAGCGCTGGCAGTAGTCCCAGGAAGGGGAAGGTAAACAGCCGAGTCCCTGCAGCTCCAGCTGGGCACCCCAATAGAGCTTATAATAACAGGTTATAGAATTAAAAGCCAGTCCTAGGAGCGCAGAAAAAAGGACTCTGACACCAGGTTGAGTTGAGCCACAATGCGTTTCATTGGCATACACCGTCTTCTTCAAGTGGTCCACCTGAACAAGATGGTGTATGCCGTTGAAACGTGTTGCTGCTCAACTCAACCTGGTGTCAGAGTCCTTTTTTCTGCACTCCTAGGACCAGCTTTTCTTCTATCTCCTGTCACCAAGACTCATGGTGGCCTCTGGATCCAGCATGGCCATCGCCAGCTCACACAACCAGGAGAAGATTAGGCAAAGATGAACAGAAGACTTCTAGGTAAGTACCAGGAGAGGAAGATCGGCAGCATGCTTACTGCAACATGATTGCTGAATCATGCTGCCTTATTTTGTTTTTGCAATCCGGAATGAGATTACCCCTTTAATGCAGGCTATGTATGGGAGCATAGGAATTGTTGACTGACTACAGGGTTAATCCCACCAACCATCTCTGCAGAACTGAGATATTGGCTTTGCTGAACTAAAGTGGTGGTTAACCAGCTTCTACAGAACCTCTTTATCAGGTCTTCAGATGGGGGATTTTGGGATTAGCCCTCACAGAACACTCTGCCAGTATACAAAAGAATGGAGCAGCAGATAAAAGTGGTATTCTCACTTCAGGATCCGTTTTTCTATAGATACCCATTCCTCAGATTAGACCAAGAATAGGGTGCAGTTGTATTCTGCATTGAACCAGCTGTTTATCAGCAACTTTCAGCACCAATGACAATGACAAGTGACTGTAAGTTGCAGCCATAGCTCTCCATGATTTCAGTGAGATCCAGGGAAGATGTGCCTGGCAAAGAGCTGATCCACCGTGCCATGCCTTATGCAGGGGCATGCAGTGCTCTGTGCAGAGAAATGCATGTTCTGGATGGGACTCAGTTGTGTGCATTCAGTCTTTCAGCAACAAATGGTCCTTTGGGGACAACCATTAAATTGGTGCGGCCCTTGGTGAATATGAGTTTGACACCCTTGATCTAAGACAAGTGACCATCATTTTACTGTCATGTACTAGTGGTGTTACACTTAATGGCTTCTTTTTGTCATCCATTACATATCATACTGTACCTAGTGATGAGCAAACCCGATCTGGAAATTACTTCTTTTCCCTTTTGCTGAGGTCCCAACCTGTGTGGAGAGTCACAATAATGTTTAAAATGTAATATGATTATTAGTTTTCCCTGTTAGCACACCGTGGGCTCTGAACCCCCTTCTGTCTGTGTTTCTGCTTGCTGAAATGTGTGTGTGTATGGATCCCAAATCTGTCATTTCCTCCCATCAAAAGAATTTTTACGACCTCTGTAAATAGACAATTGTACCAGCTAAAACTGGTCTGATATCTATCTTAAGACAGGAGGTTCTTTGTTCTAATATAGTAAGATATTGGGCCACCGATTTAGGCTAGGAAAATAATAAGTGCATACTGCTAACATCCATCGGTAGATCTGTCAAACACTGTAAGCACGAGCCTCTAATCCCAATGGGTACAAAGTATGGATTTCCCCGGAACCGTGTGTCCCAACTAGCCCGAATTTGGTACCAATAAAAAGCCAATTTTAATACAAGATGGATGAGGTGTGTTATGACTCTGCCAGATTCTCCAGCGAAGATATGACAATTATAAGAATTGCTGTTGAAATCTGTATGTCTGAGGAGAGGGGAGGGTCCCAGGAAACCAGCCCCTTTAGTGATGTCACCAGGCTGCAGGTATAAGGGACTCCACTTAACCCAGCCTTCAGTAATGCCCAAGGAGCTGTTCCTATCCAGACCTCCTGATGCACTGGGATATTTGAGGCTCTGCCTACCAGCATGGTTTTGCCTGAAATGATCTGAGAACATGTGAGTTTTATCTTTCTTCTTTAATCCATGTTATTTTTTAATTGCTTTGTACATACTTTCAATTGTCTCTTATTGTAACATCCTTGTAATCTTTTTATAAACACTGCCTAATCTTTCAGAGTAAAATATTTAAATTACTAGTTTCGTTCTCCTGCTCTAAAACATACCCTCAGACTCTGGAAGGGAATTACGCTACTGTTTTGGGTTATCTTCAGACCCATTAATCAAAGCTGGTGGCGGCACACCATGTCCTGTGCTTTTGGAAATCGTTGAAAATTATTGTTCCTGCCTGAGTTAAAGTAGTTATATTGCCTCACTGCAGCGTGCCCAACAGCCAGTACCTAGCAGGCAGGCTTTCTGGCGACTAATTACCCCAGGTGCAGTACTTAATCTGACCTGAGGGCAAGGGAGGCACCAGAGAGCTGCAAGTTCTCACACGGAACTGTAAAGCGGGATATACATAAATCCCTGCAGTTCGTGTTATATTGTAGGAGCAGTGGGATAACTAATATAAGCCCTTGCGGTAAACTAAGAGGTCAATAGCCTTGTGTGTGTGTTTTCATCACATTTGAGCAGTGGGGGGTTAATTAAGATAAGCTCCCCTGCATGTGTCATAGCCATGGGCTGGCCAAAGGTCACCCCGATCGTGACATATTGGTGACAGTCATGGTGCGATCCATGACAGGTACAAACATCCGGGGGTGAACTACCGCGGGCAAACTGCTGGGGGTGAACAATTGATGATGGACAGGAATTCATGAACCACAAGGGTACAAATATCTGGGGGTGAAACATTGATGACGGACACGAATTCAAGAACCACAAGGGGACAAACATCTGGGGATGAACTTCCAGGGGCGTTCTGCTGGGGGTGAAACATTGATGACGGACAGGAATTCATGAACCACAAGGGTACAAACATCCTGGGGCGAACTACTAGGGCGAATTGCTGGGGGTGAAACATTGATGATGGACGTGAATTCATGAATAACAAGGGTACAAACACCCCGGGGCGAACTGCCGGGGGGTGAAAAATTGATGGACAGGAATTCATGAACCACAAGGGTACAATCATCTGGGGGCAAAACATTGATGATGGACAGGAATTCAAGAACCACAAGGGTACAAACATCTGGGGGCGAACTGCCGGGGCGAATTTCTGGGTGCGAAACATTGATGACTGACAGGAATTCATGAACCACAAGGGTACAAACATCCAGGGGTGAACTGCTGGGGGCAAAACATCTGGGGGCCAAATGCTGGAAATGAAATGTGCAGGGGTGAAATGTACCCAGGGGCGAACTGCTGGGGGCGATGTGTGCGGGGGTGAAATGTACCCAGGGGCGAACTGCTGGGGGTGAACTGCTGGGGACGAAATGTGCGGGGGCGAAATGTATCCGGGGGTGAACTGCGGGGGGGCGAACTGCTGGGGGTGAACTGTTGGGGGCAAACTGCTGGGGGCAAAATGTGCGGAGGCGAAACATCCTGGGGGCCAAATGCTGGGGACGAAATGTTCGGGGGTGAAATGTACCCAGGGGCGAATTGCTGGGTGCAAACTGCTAGGGGCGAACCGCTGGGGGCAAAACATCCGGGGGCAAGCTGCTGGGGGTGAAATATCTGGGGGCGAAATATCCGGGAGGCAAACTGCTGGGGGCGAAACATCTGGGTGCGAAACATCCAGGGGCGAACTGCTGGGTGCGAAACATCCGGGGGCGAACTGCTGGGTGCGAAACATGCGGGTGCGAAACTTCCAGGGGGGAACTGCTGGGCGCGAAACATCCGGGGGCAAAATGTGCGGGGGTGAACTGCTGGGGGCGAAACATCCGGGGGCGAAAAATCTGGGGGCGAACTGCTGGGGGCGAAATGTGCGGTGGCGAAATGTGCAGGGGCGAAACATCCGGGGGCAAAACATCCGGGGGCGAACTGCTGGGCGCGAAACATCCAGGTGCGAAACATCCAGGGGCGAACTGCTGGGGGCAAAACATCCGGGGGCAAAATGTGCTGGGGTGAACTGCTGGGTGCGAAACATCCGGGAGCGAAACATCCAGGGGCGAAATGCTGGGGGCGAAATGTGCGGGGGCGAAATGTGTGGGGGCAAAACAACCTGGGGGCGAAATGCTGGGGGCAAAATGTTCGGGGGCGAAGTGTACCTGAGGGCAAACTGCTGGGGGCGAAATGCTGGGGGCGAACTGCTGGGGGCGAAACTTCCAACTCCCGGGAAGGAGATAGCAAAAGCCGGCAAATTAATTACCCGCTTTACAGCTATCTAGCGCTGTATGAGATATAAATAAATATATATATATATGTCTCACTCATTGAACCCATTCTATGCCCGGGTGGCGAGCATTTATATTGGTATATGGTCTCCATCCTGGTATGTGCTGCTCCATCCTGTGCCCCATCCTGTCATGTGCTGCTCCATCCTGCGTCCCCATCCTGTCATGTGCTGCTCCCATCCTGCGTCCCCATCCTGTCATGTGCTGCTCCCATCCTGCGTCCCCATCCTGTCATGTGCTGCTCCCATCCTGCGTCCCCATCCTGTCATGCGCTGCTCCCATCCTGCGTCCCCATCCTGTCATGTGCTGCTCCCATCCTGCGTCTCCATCCTGTCATGCGCTGCTCCCATCCTGCGTCCCCATCCTGTCATGCGCTGCTCCCATCCTGCGTCCCCATCCTGTCATATGCTGCTCCCATCCTGCGTCCCCATCCTGTCATGCGCTGCTCCCATCCTGCGTCCCCATCCTGTCATGCGCTGCTCCCATCCTGCGTCCCCATCCTGTCATGTGCTGCTCCATTCTGCGCCCCCATCCTGTCATGTGCTGCTCCATCCTGCGTCTCCATCCTGTCATGTGCTGCTCCATCCTGCGTCCCCATCCTGTCATGTGCTGCTCCCATCCTGCGTCCCCATCCTGTCATGTGCTGCTCCCATCCTGCGTCCCCATGCTGTCATGCGCTGCTCCCATCCTGCGTTCCCATCCTGTCATGCGCTGCTCCCATCCTGCGTCCCCATCCTGTCATATGCTGCTCCCATCCTGCGTCCCAATCCTGTCATGTGCTGCTCCATCCTGCGTCCCCTTCCTGTCATGCGCTGCTCTATCCTGTGCCCCCATTCAGCTCTGCTACATCTGCCACACTCTGCTTTACTACATCTGCCACACCCTGCCTGCTACATTTGCCACACTCTGCTCTGACCAGCTCGGCCCCGCTGCCTCTGACCCGCTCGGCCCCGCTGCCTCTGACCCGCTCGGCCCCGCTGTGTTGTGAATTCTGTGGTCAAGCTCCCTCCTGTGGTCGAGAGTGGTACTGCGGCTGGTTCTGTCTATAAGCTTCCTTTGGTGGATGAGAGTGGTATTGCGGCTTCTGAGTTTCCTTCCTCAGGTGATGAGGTTAAGTCGTTAGGTGCTGCTCTATTTAACTCCACCTGGTGCTTTGATCCTGGCCTCCAGTCAATGTTCTAGTATTGGTCTTGCTTCCTCCTGGATCGTTCCTGTGGCCTCTCTATCCTGCATAAGCTAAGTTCTGCTTGTGTTATTTTTGTTTGCTATATTTTCTGTCCAGCTTGCTATATTGGTTTTTTCTTGCTTGCTGGAAGCTCTGAGACGCAGAGGGAGCACCTCCGTACCGTTAGTCGGTGCGGAGGGTCTTTTTGCCCCTCTGCGTGGGTGTTTGTAGGTTTTTGTGTTGACCGCAAAGCTATCTTTCCTATCCTCGGTCTATTCAGTAAGTCGGGCCTCACTTTGCTAAATCTATTTCATCTCTGTGTTTGTATTTCATCTTTACTCACAGTCATTATATGTGGGGGGCTGCCTTTTCCTTTGGGGAATTTCTCTGAGGCAAGGTAGGCTTATTTTTCTATCTTCAGGGCTAGTTAGTTTCTCAGGCTGTGCCGAGTTGCATAGGGAGCGTTAGGTGCAATCCACGGCTACCTCTAGTGTGGTGTGTTAGGATTAGGGATTGCGGTCAGCAGAGTTCCCACGTCTCAGAGCTCGTCCTATGTTTTTGGTAAATGTCAGGTCACCTTGTGTGCTCTGGACTTCAAGGTCCATTGTGGTTCTGAATTACCTGATCATAACACTGCTGCCTCTGACCTGCTCGGCGCCGAGTGCTGGGGGGCCTGAGCAGGCGGGGACACCAGCGCGCTGCTGGGGTCAGGTGCCAGGATCGCCGCCAGCTCAGGCCCCCCAGCACTTAATATATTCACCTGTCCTCCGTTCCACCGCTGCGCGCCGCCATCTTCCCGGTCCTCTGGCTGTGACTGTTCAGTCAGAGGGCGGCGCCGGCGTGCATTAAGCGCGTCATCGCGCCTTCTGAACTGAAGGTCACAGGCCGCGGACAGGGAAGATGGTGGTGCGCAGCGGTGGAACGGGACAGGTGAATATAGCCAATACTCACTCTCCTGGCAGTCCCTGCTTCTCTGTTGGAGATCGCGGTGTGCGTTCAGTGTTAACGCATACCACGATCTCCTGGGAGCGTCACTCTGTGAGGCCCAGACTGCACCGGCGCTTGCGCTTGTGCAGTATATAAAGGCTTCGGACAGAGTTACGCTCCCAGCGTTAAATTATAGATATCCCCCTATTCTATGTGTAGACATTTATTTTATCTACTAGATGGTGGCCCGACTCTAACACATCGGGTATTCTAAAATATGCATGCCCACATAGTATATTTCCCAGCCACGTAGTATATTTCCCAGCCACATAGTATATTGCCCAGCCACATAGTATATTGCCCAGCCACATAGTATATTGCCCAGTCACGTACTATATTGCCCAGTCACGTACTATATTGCCCAGTCAGGTACTATATTGCCCAGTCACATAGTATATTGCCCAATCTCATAGTATATTGCCTAGTCACGTAGTATATTGCCCAGCCACATAGTGTATTGCCCAGCCACGTAGTATATTGCCCAGCCACATAGTATATTGCCCAGTCATGTACTATATTGCCCAGTCACGTACTATATTGCCCAGTCACGTAGTATATTGCCCAGCCACATAGTATATTGCCCAGCCACATAGTATATTGCCCAGCCACGTAGTATATTGCCCAGTCATGTAATATATTTCCCAGCCACGTAGTGTATTGCCCAGCCACGTAGTATATTGCCCAGTCATGTAGTATATTGCCCAGTCACGTAGTATATTGCCCAGCCCGCGTAGTATATTGCACAGCCAGCGAAGTATATTGCACAGCCCACGTAGTATATTGCACAGCCCACGTAGTATATTGCACATCCCGCGTAGTATATTGCACAGCCAGCGAAGTATATTGCACAGCCCGCGTAGTATATTGCACATCCCGCGTAGTATATTGCCCAGCGCGCGTAGTATATTGCACAGCCCGTGTAGTACATTGCCCATCCCACGTAGTATATTGCCCAGCGTGCGTAGTATATTGCACAGCCCACATAGTACATTGCCCAGCCCACGTAGTACATTGCCCAGCCCGCGTAGTATATTGTCCAGCCCGCGTAGTATATTGCACAGCCCGCATAGTATATTGCACATCCCGCATAGTATATTGCCCAGCGCGCGTAGTATATTGCACAGCCCGCGTAGTACATTGCCCAGCCCACGTAGTATATTGCCCAGCGTGCGTAGTATATTGCCCAGCCCACGTAGAATATTGCCCAGCCCACGTAGTACATTGCCCAGCCCGCGTAGTATATTCCACAGCCCACGTAGTATATAGCAATGTGGGCATCCTATCCCTGTTAAAAAAAGAATTAAAATAAAAAATAGTTATATACTCACCCTCCGTTGGCCCCTGGATCCAGGAAGCAATTACCGATGCTCCTCGCACGCTCCGGTCTCAGGAGTGCATTGCGATCTCGCGAGATGATGACGTACCAGTCTCGCGAGACCGCTATGTCATCATCTCACGAGATCGCAATGCATGGACCGGTTACTGGAGCATTGCGAGGTGCGAGAAAGGCGCCGGAAGATGAGTATATGATGATTTTTTATTTTTTTTATTATTTTTAACATTAGATCTTTTTACTATAGATGCCACATTGGCAGCATCAATATTAAAAAAAGATGGTCACACAGGGTTAACAGCAGTGTTAATGGGGTGTGTTACACCGCGGCATAACGCGGTCCATTAGCGCTGCCATTAACCCTGTGTGAGCGCTGACTGGAGGGGAGTACGGATCGGGCACTGACTGCGAAGAGGAAGGAGCGGCCATGTTGCCGCTGGACTGTGCCCATCACTGATTGGTCGTGGTAATGGTCGTGGGCGTTTTGCCACGACCAATAAGCGACTTGTATTTCCATGACAGACAAAGGCCGCAACCAATGAATATCCATGACAGAAAGAAAGACAGACTGAAAGACAGACAGACGGAAGTGACCCTTAGACAGTTATATAGTAGATTCTATTCTAACTTGTCAGTGTGATTTTACTGTACACCGCACTGAATTACCGGATTTTCTATAGAACACCACTGCGTATATCTTGCAAGTCACACTGATGGTCCATGCGTAATCCATATTTTTCTCGCCCCCATAGACTTTCATTGGTGGATTTGTTGCGCAATACGCTGACAAACGCAACATGCTGCGATTGTCTACGCCCGTAAAATACAGTTGAAAAATATACGGCAGATAGGAGCTGCCCCATAAAGAATCATTGGTCCGTGTGCAATGTGCTGTTTTTGCACCTCTCATACATCCGTAAAACTCTCTAGTGTGATGTTGGCCTTAAAAGATGGACACCGCCGGATCTTAGGCTAGACAACGTCCACAGTACCTCCATTTGCCTCATTATAGGGAATCTTTCATTGGCGGTTCCGTCTGAATCATGTATTACAAAGAATTACATGGAAATCCCAGTGTATGCTCTCAGTGTAGAGTGCAGGATAAAAATGAGCTGAGCCTTACTGCAAACTTTGGAAAGCAGCATGAAGAAATCAACAGCAAGTGAAGAATTGGTTTTATTTATATTTCCTCAGTTCCTCGTGCGGTATAAGTGATTAGATGACTTTATTCTTTGGGTCAGTGCAAATAAAGAGATACCAGATTTATATGTTTTTTTCTAGTTGGCTGCTGTCACACACTAAAAGATACTTTTTTTTGCAAAATCTAGTTTTTGCATTGCCATATTTTGAGAGTTATAATTTTTCCATATTTCTGCTGACAGTCATGTGAGGGTTTGTTTTCTGCAATTTTTGCAGAATGAGTTAACATTTTTATTGGTACCATTTTCAGATACATGATATTTTTTAATTGCTTTTTATTCCCAATTTTTGGGAGGCAGAAAGAACAAAAACCAGCAATTCATGAATTGCTGTTTTGTGGGTTGTTTATGCCGTTCCGCGTGTTGCCACTTTTACATAATAAAACTATTTTTATGGTGGCTTTTTTTGAAAGATATTACTTTTTTTGTGATATTTATATTTACATTCATCTTCACTTTTTGTTTGACTATATGGTAAAAAAGCATAGTTTTTTGCCTGGTTTTTATGTTAATTGAAGGGCTTAAGTTGTGGCAGTGACAGTAGCCTCTTCCCGCTGATGATGCTTCACTTCAATATCCCAGCATGCTTAAATATTTATAATTTCATTACTCAGGAAGCAGGGAAAATTACAATAGCAGTGATAGCGTAGTTAGGGAAACAGTAGGGAAGTTGTAAAGCAAGTTTAATAAAAAATAGATTAGAATATGTCATTAAATTGATAAGGGAGTTAGGAGAAAACTGACTTTACCTTTGGACCACCCTTTTAAGCCTCACCACATAATTCCAATATGCCTTAGGGAGCATAATCAGCTGAAATTACAAAAGTGATATCAAAAGACAATATGTCTTTCCATCCAAACATTAGCAAATAAGGCAAGCAGCCTGTAGTATCATTCTTTGCACTGTTGCAAGCATATGCAATAGGTGAAATGTAGTGACTCTATTTAACTTTCTTTTTTATATTTAAAGTGCCTAGCATTTCTAAGAGAGTCCTGTTTAACCTTTCAGATTGAGGGTAACCCTGAGGGTGTTAGGGAGTGGTCGAAGATTTCTATACTAATAGCAATGTCAAAAGTTCCTATACTAGCCTCTTTCAAATTTCAGTCCTTCTCAGAATGAATTCTTTTGTGTAAACCATAGTGAATGAAGAAAGGTTCCACCAGGACTTTTGAAAGTGTGATAACTTGTTCATCCTTCGTCAGAAATGCTAGAGCATATCTGGCATAACGATCTGTAACCACCAACATTGCTGATGCCAACTTCTTCAGGTTTAATAGATAGAATGTCAATACAAACCAAGTCTGTGGGACCATGGATTTTTCTGTGTCCCAATGGAGTAGCCCTGGTGGCAAAGCGTTTTCCTGTAAACATCTTAAACAGAAATAGCACTAATCCTCCCCCATCTTGCTTCATGCAGGGCAAGGAGAAACAATCTCTTAGTTACAAGGCTTAAAATATTCTCATAGCCCAAATGACCATATTCATCATGTAAAGCTATAAGAATATTGTTTTTGTCTTTTATGTGAGCATCAGCTGCCATTTCTGTGTCTGCAGAATTTGTTGCTTGTCTATAAACTAAAGGTACCTTCACACTAAACGATATCGCTAGCGATCCGTGACGTTGCAGCGTCCTGGCTAGCGATATCGTTCAGTTTGACACGCAGCAGCGATCAGAATCCTGCTGTGATGTCGTTGGTCGGGGCTAGAAGGCCAGAACTTTATTTGGTCGCTGGCTCTCCCGCTGACATCGCTGAATCGGCGTGTGTGACACCGATTCAGCGATGTCTTCGCTGGTAACCAGGGTAAACATCGGGTTACTAAGCGCAGGGCTGCGCTTAGTAACCTGATGTTTACCCTGGTTACCATCCTAAAAGTAAAAAAAACAAACACTACATACTTACCTTCCGCTGTCTGTCCCCGGCGCTCTGCTTCTCTGTACTGGCTGTGAGCACAGCGGCCGGAAAGCAGAGCGGTGATGTTTACCCTGGTTACCGGCATCGTTGGTCGCTGGAGAGCGGTCTGTGACAGCTCTCCAGTGACCAAACAGCGACGCTGCAGCGATCCGGATCGTTGTCTGGATCGCTGCAGCGTCGTTTAGTGTGAAGGTACCTTAAGCCACCATGTAAATGCAACCTATTCCACTCATTTGTAATTAACCTTGATAGACGATATGAATCAGTTAAGTATATAAACTTTTCTCTTACTCAAAGCTTCAATGGTAACATGACAAACAAAGCCCTAACTGATACCTCTTGAGGTTTCCATTGCTCAAGACTGGTATACTTTAAAGTGAACCTATCAGCTGATAAATGCTGCCCAATACTTGGATAGATTGTTACTGATGGACACAAGCTTCTTCTTATAAAAGCAACTGGCCTTAACTTCTGGTTATACTCCTGGTGCCAGCCATCATCCTTGACTTCTCTTCTGTTGTCATAGGCTAATATAGCTATATGGGTAAGGCCGTACTTCAGCTGATCTACCTCTGTCTTCCAGGCTTGGCTACATTGATGTCCTCTGACTCTCCTCCATCAACATCATTTTGCAAAAGCTGGTTTAAAACACGTGCCACATTGGAGAATGCTTCCGCAAATTTTCTATTACATACACAGAAACCTGGAAATGACTGAAACTCAGTGATAGTTCTGGGCTTGGGTCAAGAGAACATAGACTCAATCTTGCTGGTGTCAGTTCCTATACTATCTGTATACACCACGTTGATCTGCATAGGCTATTGAAAACTGACAAGATTGACACTTTTTTTTAGACATTTTCAGACCTTCTTTAAGCAATCTGTCTAGAACCTTTAAAAGTCATCCTCAATACTAATCAGAAATAGTGAACTGATTCAAAGTGCGACAGCACATAGACATTGTAATTAACCAAACTTTTGAAGACGTACCACTATTGAGGAAGCATGAAAACGACTTGACTCCCTGATTTTTCAATAGAATTTAACTCTGCAAGGTGTGTCCGATGACCTTTAGGTCACTGGTGTAAATTCACCTTGATCTCCCTCCAAATGGCTTTTCATCCTTTAGACAGATTCTATGTTGAGTGCTAATAGAGCACACAACATCCACATCGCTTTTGGAGAATAAGGCTACTTTCACACTAGCGTTAACTGCAATACGTTAAAATGCGTCGTTTTGCAGAAAAAACGTATGCAGCAAAATATTTTGCTGCATACGTTTTTTCCCCATAGACTTGTATTGGCGACGTATTGCGACGGATTTGCATTCGTCGGTATACGTCTTTCGACGGATGCGTCGAAAAGAGGCGACACGTCGTCTGGAAAAAAGAAGATTGTAACATTTTTTGTCTCCGCCAATAAAACGTGTCTCGGCGCATTCGTCGGCATGCGTCTTTTGCTAGAATGAAAGTCTATGAGCGACGGATGCGTCGAGACACGTCGTACGACGCAATGCAGCGCTGCAATACGTTTTTTTCTACTGAGCATGCTCAGAAACAGGTGTTTTTATCTAAATGGCCAGACATCCCCAAATCTATATAAACCTGGTCTGGGCCTTCAACCCCCACATATGCCAGCAAGACTCAGAGAGAAGAAGAAGCAGCCTCCAGCCAGCCGGACACCAAGAGCCCAGCCTGGACACCAAGAGCCCAGCCGGACCCCAAGAGCCCAGCCTGGACCCCAAGAGCCCTGCCGGACACCAAGAGCCCTGCCGGACACCAAGAGCACAGCCTGGACACCAAGAGCCCAGCCGGACCCCAAGAGCCCAGCCTGGACCCCAAGAGCCCTGCCGGACACCAAGAGCCCAGCCGGACCCCAAGAGCCCAGCCTGGACCCCAAGAGCCCTGCCGGACACCAAGAGCCCAGCCGGACACCAAGAGCCCAGC
Source organism: Ranitomeya imitator (assembly GCF_032444005.1). Taxonomy (NCBI): domain Eukaryota; kingdom Metazoa; phylum Chordata; class Amphibia; order Anura; family Dendrobatidae; genus Ranitomeya; species Ranitomeya imitator. Next base: position 732,460,859 of record NC_091284.1, on the reverse strand, counting down.
CTGGCAGCAAGGACCAGACACACTACAACAGTGTGAGTATATTGCCATTTGTGTGTGTGTGTGTGTGCGCATTTGTGTATGACGTACTGACTATAGCAAGAGCTTATAAAACCTGAATCCAACCTGAGGCCTGCCGTCATCCTGCAACAGCCATTGCCATGCTACAGTCCAGATCCACCGTGAGGCCTGCCACTGTGAAGATATCAAGCTCCAGCCGGAGGACTGATGGCCGTGTGTGTGTGTGTGTGTGGGTGTGTGTGTTTATTTTTGTACTGCTGTGTGCTTTTGTATGTATGTGTTCACGTGCCTGCACCTTATTATGCCTTCGTCAATATTGCGACTGTTCATGTGTTATGCTTGCGTTATGACTCGGCTTGCAGGTATGTTTGTGTGCGTCTTGTTGGTTGCATGTGCATTTGTCAATGCCATATTGGTTAATATTGATTTTTGATGTATTTACTAATTAAGGTACCGTCACACTGAGTGACGCTGCAGCAATACCGACAATAATCCGGATCACTGCAGCGTCGCTGTTTGGTCGCTGGAGAGCTGTTACACAGACAGCTCTCCAGCAACCAACGATGCCAGTAACCAGGGTAAACATGGGGTTACTAAGTGCATAGCCGCGCTTAGTAACCCGATGTTTACCATGGTTACCAGTGTAAAAGTAAAAAAAAAAAAAGGTAAAAAAAAAAATATCCGCTGTCTGTCCCCGTGCTGTGCTTCTCTGCATTGTGAGCGCCAGCCAGCCGTAAAGCAGAGCAGAGCGGTGACGTCACCACTCTGCTTTCCGGCCGCTGTGCTTATACAGGGCAGAGAAGCAGAACGCCGAGGGACAGACAGCGGAACATAAGTATGAAGTGTTTGTGTTTTTTCTTACTTTTACACTGTTAACCAGGGTAAACATCGGGTTAATAAGTGCAGAGCCGCGCTTAGTAACCTGATGTTTACCCTAGTTACCAGTGAACAAATCGCTTAATTGGCGTCACACACGGCGATTCAGCGATGTCTACATAAAGTCCAGCAACGAAATAAAGTTCTGGACTTTCTGCAGCGACCAATGACATCACAGCAGGATTCTGATCGCCGCTGTGTGTCAAACTGAACGATATCGCTAACCAGGACGCTGCAACGTCACGGTTTGCTAGCGATATCGTTCATTGTGACGGTACCTTTAAGGTACCGTCACACTTAGCGACGCTGCAGCGATACCGACAACGATCCGGATCGCTGCAGCGTCGCTGTTTGGTCGCTGGAGAGCTGTCACAAAGACCGCTCTCCAGCGACCAACGATCCAGAGGTCCCCGGTAAACCAGGGTAAACATCGGGTAACTAAGCGCAGGGCCGCGCTTAGTAACCCGATGTTTACCCTGGTTACCAGCGTAAAAAAACAAACAGTACATACTTACATTCAGCTGTCTGTCCCCTGCCGTCTGGTTACTGCACTGAATGCTGGCCGTAAAGTGAAAGCAGAGCACAGCCACAGCGGTGAGTCATCGCTGTGTGACTCACCGCTGTGCTGTGCTTTCACTTTCACTTTCCGGCCAGCAGTCAGTGCAGGAACCAGACGGCAGGGGACAGACAGCTGAATGTAAGTATGTACTGTTTGTTTTTTTACGCTGGTAACCAGGGTAAACATCGGGTTACTAAGCGCGGCCCTGCGCTTAGTTACCCGATGTTTACCCTGGTTACCAGCAAAGACATCGCTGAATCGGTGTCACACACGCCGATTCAGCGATGTCTGCGGGGAGTCCAGCGACCAAATAAAGTTCTGGACTTTATTCCCCGACCAGCGACATCACAGCAGGGGCCTGATCGCTGCTGCGTGTCACACTGGACGATATCGCTAGTGAGGACGCTGCAACGTCACAGATCGCTAGCGATATCGTCTAGTGTGACAGTACCTTTAGTATAGTGTTTTGTGCACCTTTTTTTTTTTTTTGTTTATTAAAATGGATGTATTATTGCAAAGTCTAATGGTCTGCAGCTTGAGGTTATATTTTTTTTTTTTAAATTTACTTAACCATTCCCATTCGATGTACTTGTATTTTAAAATAAAGAGCATTTCTGCTCCATTGTGATTTAAAAAAAAAAAAAAAGAAAAAAATTATATATTAATAAAATGTTTCTTAAAAAATTGTCCGTAGTATAATTTCTTAAAGGTAAATTTAAATCAGGTGTATGTACCAATGGTTACACATGCAATACAGAGTTGTTTGAGTGGTCATTTTTTAATAAAGGTTATCCTTTGAAATTTTATTTCGGGGAGGTAATTGTTTTTTTTTTAAAACATAAAAATATTTTTAAAGGTGTCTCACAGTTTACCTTTTTTTGTTTTTGGGACATGGAAAAGAATGGTATAACGTGCACCAGTTTTTGGGTTTGGGTGTTCACATATTTTTCTCATTTTAACATGGTGTTTAGTGGTAAACATTACCTATTTCTGCTTTGGTCTAACTTTCAATCCATTATACTTATTATATTGCAGATAGAGTAGGGACCACACTGACCGGCATAAGCCACCTGGACCACAGCCACCTGGCCCACATCCAGAAAATCTGAAAAGTAAGTTTTGAAGACCCCAACTCTGCTACTTCAATGTGTAGAGCAGATTGCAAGTGTCTTTTAACTTACAGACCTACCAGGACCACAGCCACCTGGACCACAGCCACCTGGACCACAGCCACCTTGACCACAGCCACCTTGACCACAGCCACCTGGACCACAGCCACCTGGACCACAGCCACCTTGACCACAGCCACCTTGACCACAGCCACCTGGACCACAGCCACCTGGACCACAGCCACCTGGCCCACATCCAGAAAATCTGAAAAGTAAGTTTTGAAGACCCCAAATCTGCTACTTCAATGTGTAGAGCAGATTGCAAGTGTCTTTTAACTTACAGACCTACCAGGACCACAGCCACCTGGACCACAGCCACCTGGACCACAGCCACCTTGACCACAGCCACCTGGACCACAGCCACCTTGACCACAGCCACCTTGACCACAGCCACCTGGACCACAGCCACCTGGACCACAGCCACCTGGCCCACATCCAGAAAATCTGAAAAGTAAGTTTTGAAGACCCCAAATCTGCTACTTCAATGTGTAGAGCAGATTGCAAGTGTCTTTTAACTTACAGACCTACCAGGACCACAGCCACCTGGACCACAGCCACCTGGACCACAGCCACCTTGACCACAGCCACCTTGACCACAGCCACCTGGACCACAGCCACCTTGACCACAGCCACCTGGACCACAGCCACCTGGCCCACATCCAGAAAATCTGAAAAGTAAGTTTTGAAGACCCCAAATCTGCTACTTCAATGTGTAGAGCAGATTGCAAGTGTCTTTTAACTTACAGACCTACCAGGACCACAGCCACCTGGACCACAGCCACCTGGCCCACATCCAGAAAACCTGAAAAGTAAGTTTTGAAGACTCCAAATCTGCTACTTCAATGTGTAGAGCAGATTGCAAGTGTCTTTTAACTTACAGACCTACCAGGACCACAGCCACCTGGACCACAGCCACACAATGTCCTCTTCCGGCAGCCCTCCTCCACAGCAACAGCAGGTATCGGTAAGTAAAAAAAATTTTTTTGGTTTTTTTTTTAAATTTACATCATTTTGAGTCACTACATGCATTTATTATGTTTAAACAGGAATCAGAATCCGATGAGGAGCTGTCGGAAGGGACCGAGACGGGTGGAGACATCGAAGTGGAGGAGGAACCAAGTGTAAGTAGTGGTGAAACACTTGCTTCACACATCACACTGCACCGTACACAAAACAGAATTTCATATATAACGTAACACAGAAAACATATACATACATTAAAGCTAATTTTTTTATCCTTTATTTCAGTCTCCTGCTGCTGCTGCTGCTGCTGCTGCTGGTGCTGCTGAACGTCCAGCACAGCATGAAGGTTCTCCCAGGCGCTCCCAGAGTCGGCGGACTCGACGCCGCGGTCGGCCATCAGTGAGTCGGTTTTTTGTGGGGCTTCAATTGTTAATTTTTTGCTTTCAGTCTACTAATTTTTAATTCTTTCTTTTTTTTTTGTTCTAACAGGCTTCACAGTGTGCTCCCGAATACGATTCAGATATCGATATTGAAGCCCTCATCGAGGAGGTTCGTGAACGGGAGCCACTGTGGAACATGGCTGACCGCAGGCATGCTGATACCAGTGTCACCCGTCGGCTCTGGTTGGAAGTATGCCGGAACATCTTTGCGAGGTGGGAGGACCTTCTTCCACAGCAGCAGAGCAAACTATGTAAGTATTCACTTTTCAGTGATGTTTTGAGCTGAATGTAATGTCTTGCATTTACGAATATTTTTTTTTTTTTCTTCATTCCTGTCTTCACAGGTACCAAGGTTAGGAAGCGGTGGCGGTCATTGAGGGATCGCTTTAAGAGGGAGTTTAACGAGGAGATGCAGGCCCCGAGTGGCTCAGCAGCAAGGAAGAAGAGGAGGTACAGATATGGCACGAACCTCTCCTTCCTGAGGGAAACCATGCTGAGTAGAGTGTAAGTATTCAACATCACAGTAAGAACCTGTCTAATCACAAAACTTTTGTTTCAGTCCGGCCTTTTTCATATCAATATATTAACTTATTTTTTTTTCTTTCACAGCACCTACTCCAGCCACCGTGCGCCTGCATCTACCTCTGCACCCTCTGAAGCGATCCCTCCTGAGTCCGCCACCGGGGACCACGTCGGTAGGCCCCACACCTCTCACCCCTCTGTCCCCTCCACTTCATCCGCCTCTACCAGTGGAGTGCAGCCTTCCTTACTCGCATCTGATGGTCAACAGATAGCGTTCCCTTTACCCCACCCCTCTGACCCTGCCACCTCTACACCACCGGTAGGTTCATGGCGGCAGCGTCAGAGGGGTCAGGAAAGGAGCTATGCTCCTGAGTTCTTGCATCTAAATGCAGGCTTCCAAAATTCATTTAAAATTTTGGGAGAACAAGTGACTGCTGGTTTCAGCATGATGCAATCACGCATGAGTGAAAACCAACATGAAATCAGCAGTCGCTTGGATAGACTGCATTTAGATGTAAGTCAAGCTCCAGCCAATCTTTTTTTTCAGTCCATGCTCAGGAGCATGGAAAAGCTTTCTTTTGATCAGCAGATGCGGGTAATGAATAGCTGCCATAACGCTCTGCTGAAGGTAATTAACGAACCCCAATCTACCCCCACACCTCCCCACACATCCCAGTCCCAATTTCAACACCATGCCCCACAATATCACCGCCAGTCCCAATATCCACATCACTCTCAATATCAACATCACTACCAATACCCAACCCGGCCCACAACCCAAATGTATTCACCCGTGTTTTCTTCATCTTTGCCCAGCTTTCCTTCCCCAGTAAGTTTTCCACCTACCCCAACACAACACCCCTCTGGTCAGCCTCCTGTTTTCCCCCCCCCTTCCACTACAGACGCAACAGGTAGGGTTTCCCCAATCCCACCTACCGACGTGGTCCAACCTTCCAGCCCCTCCTCCCATAGTTACTCCACCCAACAATACCAGGACCTGTGAACCTGGAATGTACTTGTACATAGTTTTTTTTTGCCAAAAAAAGAAAGGTTCTTTAAATTACCAAAAAAAAAATTGTGTGGGAAAATTACCCACAAAAAATATATTTTTTGAAATAAACATAATTCTGGTTTACAATCTACTGTGTGTGTGTGTTCATTAATTAAGGTAAATATGAAAGGTTAAGTGAAAAGAAACACCAGACGTTTTCAAGGTTTAACAAAATGGTTTTATATTATATTAGCAAGCAAACCACACACACTCTTTTTTTTTTTTTTTTTTTTTTTTTTTTGTGGCAGTTGCTACCAAAAAATTTTGGAAAAAAAAAAGAAAAAAAATTAAAAAAAAGTCACACAATTATGTCTTGCCATGGAATCCGCCCAACAGGTGACAAAAAATATTCAGCAAACTGTTCCCTCATCCTAGTAACAGAACCGGTGGAGCGAACAGAGGCACTTCGGTAATCCCACAAGGATGTCTCCAATTGTTCGTCATCCAAGGTAACGGGCTCCTTTGAAATAACAAAATTATGGAGCACCACACATGCCTTGACAACATCGTCTACAGTTTTTGTATCCAGTTTTATTGCCGTCAGCAGAACTCTCCACTTTGCTGTCAAAATACCGAAAGAGCACTCTACCACTCTTCTTGCTCTGGTAAGACGGTAATTAAATACCCGCTTGGTGCGGTGTAATTCACGGCTGCTGTATGGTTTCAGTAGGTGCGGCGACAGTTGAAAGGCTTCATCACCTACACACACATAGGGCAAGGCTGGTTCACTGGTTCCTGGGAGCGGTCTTGCTGGCGGGAAATTGTATGTATCTCCATACAGGCAGCGACCCATCGGAGAGTTTTTAAACACTTGGGAGTCGTTGGACCGGCCATACGCTCCTATATCCACAGCAAGGAATCGGCAGTTGGCGTCAGCAATAGCCATGAGTACAATTGAGAAGTATTTTTTATAGTTATAGTACTCTGATCCTGTTCCTGCCGGTTTTGCAATCCTAATGTGTTTGCCGTCCACAGCACCAACACAATTTGGAAAATTACACATTCGCTCAAATTGTTCGGAACTTCTCATCCAGATTTCCATTGTTGGTTGTGGGATATACTCCAGCTGTAAAGTGTCCCAAATCGCACGACATGTGTCCTTCACAATTCCGCCAATAGTGGAAATCCCCAGCCGGAATTGGAAATGGAGTGAAGTCAAAGACTCACCCGTAGCTAGGAAGCTGCAGGGAAAAATAAAAAAAAATGTAAAAAAAAATTGCACAGACCATCAACCAAGAAAAACAAGTGGAATGGCCTCAAATAAACCAACAAATTACATGCTACAGTAAATGCGGCGCAATGTGTCAGCGCAGTATTCTCTGCAGCATGTAATAACATTCAATATGACCAATGACACAAGAAAAAAAAACAAGTGGAATGGCCTCACATAAACCAACAAATGACATGCTACAGTAAATGCGGCGCAATGTGTCAGCGCAGTATTCTCTGCAGCATGTACTCACATTCAATATGAGCAATGACATAAAGAAAAAATGCTTACCGCAGTGTCACCATGAGCCGCTCCGCCGGTGTGATGGCAAGCCTCATCCTTGTGTCCTGCCTTTGGATGACATCCTCTATTTTTCCAACCAAATAATCGAAATGTTCCATCCTCATCCGTACATAACTAAAGAATTTTTGGGGGTTGCACCGCAACTCCAGATAGAGAGTGGACTGGACACCCCTGGTCATCCGCAGCTCATTGATTGGATGTATCCAGAATCGTCGCCTTCTCCGTTGCATCATCCGTCTTTCTGCTGCCGCCTCCTTCTCCTGCACTATGATATCCAGGCGATTCGTCTCAAATATAACTTCAGTAACCAAACTCGAAATCCTCCCAATTACACCATCCATCATTGCCACTAAACTAAAACCCTCAAAGATGTGCTGTAAATACAGTCAGTATATAGATTTCCCTAGTTTCCAGTAGCCAATCAAATTTTGGTGCCTCCCATTTTAAAAACGGATCCGTCGTAAAAACGTATGCAACGGATGGAAAAAACGTATGCAACGTATGCAACGCATCCAGCATTTCAACGGAACCGTTTATCGGATTTGCGACGGTTTTGCGACGGATCCGTCGAAATGCTGTATTCGTTGCATACGTTTTGCAGTTTTTTGACGCATCCGTTTTTTCGGGAAAAAGACGTTTTTGGGACGGATTGCAGTTAACGCTAGTGTGAAAGTAGCCTAAAGTGATAAAATAAATGTGTTTCAGATTCTTCTCTAATTGGCTTTTCCACTTTGAAAGTGCAGGAGAGCTATCAAGGTTATACGTGTCAGCTAAGTTCATCTCTGTCACTCCTGCTTTCTCTATGGCCAAACAGGATGCAGGCAATGGGTTTGCTGAAAAAACTCCTCCCAATAAAGTATAAGGGCGGAGGAAGGAAAACTTAGTTTTGATCTCAACATTTCCTACTCACGGATTTCAACTGGTCCCAGTAAACCATTGAGCAGCTTTACCTTTGGCAACAAACTACTTGAATCTGGTTTAAGTTGTCTAAAGCGAACCTTAGTAATTTTTCTTTGATACTACTTAAGTGTCCTTTAATGGCATCTGTGATTTTGGTCTTTGTGTGAACTGAATGAGCATTCCCAGACTGGTCTACCTTACACTTAATACCGTAATTCCTACCATGATTTTAGCTTTCTATACATATGAGACATGGCATACACAACTTTATCCATTTGGCTGATAATAATTCTGACAAATGCTCAGCAATGCAAGTGAAGGAGTTCCGTTCACTACTGGTCCACAATGTTGAAAATATAGTTACCATATCTATAGATCGTATACCCGTCACAAAAATAACAATATTCATATCTGGCACATGACACAGTCCCATGTAAGCCATTGGTCTTTGTGGTTCTTTGAAGTCAGGAAGGACCTGTTTTCAGAGGAAGAAAGGTGTCGTCTACTATTCATATTAGCCACTCCAAAGATGGTAGGTGCAACACGGTGAGGGGTCATATACAGTCATGGTCAAAAGTATTGACACCCCTACAATTCTGTCAGATAATACTCATTTTCTTCCTGAAAATGATTGCAAACACAAATTATTTGGTATTATTATCTTCATTTAATTTGTCCTAAATGAAAAAACACAAAAGAGAATGAAGCAAAAAGCAAAACATTGATCATTTCACACAAAACTCCAAAAATGGGCCAGACAAAAGTATTGGCACCCTCAGCCTAATACTTGGTTGCACAACCTTTAGCCAAAATAACTGCGACCAACCGCTTCCGATAACCATCAATGAATTTCTTACAATGCTCTGCTGGAATTTTAGACCATTCTTCTTTGGCAAACGGCTCCAGGTCCCTGATATTTGAAGGCTGCCTTCTCCAATCTGCCATTTTTAGATCTCTCCACAGGTGTTCTATGGGATTCAGGTCTGGACTCATTGCTGGCCACCTTAGAAGTCTCCAGTGCTTTCTCTCAAACCATTTTCTAGTGCTTTTTGAAGTGTGTTTTGGGTCATTGTCCTGCTGGAAGACCCATGACCTCTGAGGGAGACCCAGCTTTCTCACACTGGGCCCTACATTATGCTGCAAAATTTGTTGGTAGTCTTCAGAACTCATAATGCCATGCACACGGTCAAGCAGTCCAGTGCCAGAGGCAGCAAAGCAACCCCAAAACATCAGGGAACCTCCGCCATGTTTGACTGTAGGGACCGTGTTCTTTTCTTTGAATGCCTCTTTTTTTCTCCTGTAAACTCTATGCTGATGCCTTTGCCCAAAAAGCTCTACTTTTGCCTCATCTGACCAGAGAACATTATTCCAAAACGTTTTAGGCTTTTTTAGGTAAGTTTTGGCAAACTCCAGCCTGGCTTTTTTATGTCTCGGGGTAAGAAGTGGGGTCTTCCTGTGTCTCCTACCTTACAGTCCCTTTTTATTCAGATGCCGACGGATAGTACGGGTTGACACTGTTGTACCCTTGGACTGCAGGGCAGCTTAAACTTGATTGGATGTTAGTCGAGGTACTTTATCCAACATCCGCACAATCTTGCGTTGAAATCTCTTGTCAATTTTTCTTTTCTGTCCACATCTAGGGAGGTTAGCCACAGCGCCATGGGCTTTAAACGTCTTGATGACACTGTGCACAGTAGACACAGGAACATTCAGGTCTTTGGAGATGGACTTGTAGCCTTGAGATTGCTCATGCTTCCTCACAATTTGGTTTCTCAAGTCCTCAGACAGTTCTTTGGTCTTCTTTCTTTTCTCCATGCTCAATGTGTTACATACAAGGACAGACACAAGACAGAGGTTGAGTCAACTTTATTCCATGTCAACTGGCTGCAAGTGTGATTTAGTTATTGCCAACACCTGTTAGGTGCCACAGGTAAGTTACAGGTGCTGTTAATTACACAAATTAGAGAAGCATCACATGATTTTTTGAACAGTGCTAATACTTTTGTCCACCCCATTTTTTATGTTTGGTGTGGAATTATATCCAATTTGGCTTTAGGACAATTATTTTTGTGTTTTTTCATTTAAGACAAATTAAGTGAAGATAATAATACCAAATAATTTGTGTTTGCAATCATTTTCAGGAAGAAAATGAGAATTATCTGACAGAATTGCAGGGGTGTCAATACTTTTGGCCATGACTGTAGCAAAACAATGGAATAGAGTTATAGTTCTTTTTCCATGGCAATAATTTACAATTTATAATTAAGCTATGCTCCTATGCTCACTATGAGGGTAACAGTCTTTATTACTTTTTCTACAAAACTCTATAGCAGATGGCATGCCACGACTTGAAACAGAACAGTCCCACTCCAGCAACAGTCTATTTGTGGCAGAGGACTCATCACTTGTTACGTCTCCTATAAAACAGTAACCATGATGAATTCCTTCATCCAGCTACTAACAAATTTGCTTGGTAGTGAGGTATGTTGTATGAAACATGAGGCCACACAGTGAGCAGGGTTGTTGTTTAGAGCATAGCAACATTCTAGAACAGCTTGAGGGTCCATATTTCCTTCTTTAGTATGCAGTATGAGCAGTCACTAGCTGTGGGAGTAGTGAAAATCCTACACGAGCCTCAAGATGTAGCCTAACCAACTATTGTGATTGATAGTAATGGGTTTGTTCCTGTATTGTATCCAGGTGACACCAATAGACCACTTATAATTCACAAAGGCAAGTTATAACAACAAACTATACTTTAAAGAACATTAACAGCAAAGAAGAAATATCAGTAAAATATCACAAGCTTTTAAAATCCCTGTATATTATTGGATATATGTCTCATCACATTTAGATGTCATGCACAATTACTAAAGGACCCAGCAATGCATCAACAATTTGTAATCTTTGCGTTAGTGCACATAGTTGAAAAATAATTGATGATGTACTGTCACTATAAATGGCCATTGGCAATTGGGGTACCCAGTATAGAAGCTGCTATTATGGGTGTGGTTTGAAGCTAAGATTAATTTAATCCTAAATGCCTATCTATTTAGTGTAATAATCTAATTGCTTTTCTATATATACTTTAATTAAAAATTCCTTATCATTCCCTCTCTATTCTAGCTGCTTAATTATTTTACCAACTTCCTGTTTGATCACAATTAGTTTGAGAATCCACAGTGCATGCTAGGATTCTCAAATGAGATGTCATGGGGCAGAGGCTGCAGTCATTGCCGCAGCTTCTGATAACTACCCTGAAATGAAGTGTCATCAGTGACATCCGTTTCAGGGGCTGGGCTAGTCTCTGTTCTACTAAGTATGCGTCGGTTGTCAATTCTGATGTAAGCTAAGTAGAATCTTGTCACTGTGGAGTATACTTTTAAATGGACAGTGACAGTGCACTCCATAACCGGCTCTGATTGGAAGTGACGAGCCACAAAGAGAGCACAATTTCAGTGCACACTGATAAACCTTGTTACAGTGTTCAGTCCTGTAATGTTGGTTATGTAACTGTTAAATTCTGAAATAGCTTTTACAGAACAGTGGAGGTATCCTGGTGAATTCTGCCCAGAATTAAAGCTAATAAAAAAGAGGAAAAAGACACAAGACTATCATACACATATGCAAATAAATAAGAATAAGTATTACCCCTTTAGGACCGCCGATACGCCTTTTAACGGTGGCAGTTAAGGGTACTTAAACCACAGCGCCGTTAATTAACGGCGCTGTGGAAAAAGTGTATAGTGCCCATATAGTAGGATTTTCTCTGGGGTCTCGGTTGCCGGAGGTAGCTGAGCCCCCAGAGAACATGATTCGAGTTGGTTTTTACTGACCCCGGGTTGCGATCGCCGGTAATTAACCATTTACCGGCGGCCGCAAAAAAACCCCACGATTTCCCATTTAATTTCTCTGTCCTCCGATGTGATTGCACATCAGAGGACAGAGAAATGGGGTCCCCGATCACCCCCCGATACTCACCCATCTCCCCTGATGCTCTTTGTGGCTCCTGAAGGGCGCCGCCATCTTTTTCCGGCCAGCACCCAGTGGACCTTTGGGGTCTCGGCTGCCCCCGGGAACATGGTCGGGGTCGGTTTCTACCGACCCCTGTTTTGTGATCACCGGTAATTAACCGTTTACCGGCGACCGCAAAAAAAAGCAGTGTGTCATTCTCTGTCCTCTAAACTAATGTGATCGCACATCAGAGGACAGAGAAAGAGGGGGATCGGGGACCCAGTTATACATAGCAGTGTCCCTGGGTCCTCCTGCATCCCCTCCTGGCCGCCGGCTTCTTCCTCCGGGAAGAAAATGGCGGGCGCATGCACAGTGCGCCCGCCATGATAGGCCGGCCGGCAGAGGAAGATTCTTCCTCTTGTTTTATTTTTGTCACTGAGAGATCTTATCACAGTGATCAAAATAAAAAAATAGTAAATAACCCCCCTTTATCACCCACTTAGTTAGGAAAAAGCAATAAAATAAAAAAAAGTATGTATTTCCATTTTCCAATTAGGGTTAGGGTTAGGGCTAGGGTTTGGGTTAGGGTTGGTGCTAAAGTTAGGGTTGGGGCTAAAGTTAGGGTTAGGGCTAGAGTTAGGGTTAGGGCTAAAGTTAGGGTTAGGGTTGGGACTAAAGTTAGGGTTAGAGTTGGGGTTAAAGTTAGGGTTAGAGTTGGGATTAGTGTTTGGATTAGGGTTGGCATTAGGGTTAGGGTTGGCATTAGGGTTATGTTTGGGATTAGGGTTAGGCTTGGGATTATGGTTAAGGTTAGGGTTGGGATTAGGGTTAGGGGTGTATTGGGATTAGGGTTAGGTTTGAGGTTAGGGTTGAGATTATGATTAGGGGGGTGTTGGGCTTAGGGATTTGATTAGGGTTAAGGTTGGGATTAGGGTTAGGGGTGTTTTGGCGGTTGGGTTGTGATTAGGGTTAGAGTTGGGATTAAGGTTAGTGGTGTGTTGGGGTTAGGGTTGGAGTTAGAATTGGGGCATTTCCACTGTTAAGGTACATCAGGGGGTCTCCAAACGCGATAGCCAATTTTGCGCTCAAAAAGTCAAATGGTGCTCCCTCTCTTATGAGCTCTGCCGTGCGCCCAAACAGTGGTTTACCCCACATATGGGGTATCTGCGTACTCAGGACTAATAGGACATCAACTTTTGTGGTCCAGTTTCTCCTGTTACCCTTGCAAAAATAAAAAATTGGGGGCTAAAAAATCATTTTTGTGGAAAAAAATGTTTTTTATTTTCACGGCTCTGCGTCAATTTTCTGTGAAGCTCTTGGGCTTTGAAAATGCTCACCACATGTCTAGATAAGTTCCTTGGGGGGTCTAGTTTCCAAAATAGGGTCACTTGTGGGGGGTTTCTACTGTTTAGGTACATCAGGAGCTCTGCAAATGCAGCATGACACCCACAGACCATTCCATCAAAGTCTGCATTTTAAAACGTCACTACTTCCCTTCCGAGCCCTGATGTGTGCCCAAACAGTTGTTCCCCCCACATATGGGGTATCAGCGTACTCAGGACAAATTGCACAACAATTTTTTGGGTCCAATTTCTCCTGTTACCCTTGGGCAAATAAAAAATTGGAGGCTAAAAAAATAATTTTTGTGGAAAAAGAAATTATTTTCACAACTCTGCATTATAAACTTCTGTGAAGCACTTGGGCGTTCAAAGTGCTCACCACACATCTAGATAAGTTTTGTAATGGCTCTAGTTTCCAAAATGTGGTAACTTGTGGGGGGTTTCTACTGTTTAGGTACATCGGGGGCTCTGCAAATGCAACATAATGCCCCCAGATCATTCTATCAAAGTCTGCATTCCAAAACGGTGCTCCTTCCCTTCCAAGCTCTGCCATGCGCCCAAACAGTGTCCCCCCCCACATATGAAGTATCAGCGTACTCAGCATAAATTGCGCAATACATTTTGGCATCCAATTTCTCCTGTTACCATTGTGAAAGTAAAAATTTGGGGGTGAAAAGATAATTTTTGTGGAAAAAATAAGATTTTTTATTTTCATGGCTTTACATTATAAACTTCTGTGAAGCAGTTGGGGGTTCATAGTGCTCACCACACATCTATATAAGCTATTTGGGGGGTATAGTTTCCAAAATGGGGTCACTTTTGGGGGGTTTCTACGGTTTAGGTACATCAGGAGTTCTACTTCCCTTTCCAGCCCTGATGTGAGCCCAAACAGTTGTTCCCCCCCACACATGGGGTATCAGCGTACTCAGGATAAAATGGACAACAAATTTTGATGTCCAATTGCTCCTTTTACCCTTGAAAAAATAACAAATTGTGAGCTAAAAATTAATTTTTGAAGAAAAAAAATGGATTTTTTATATTTACGGCTCTGCATTATAAAGTTCTGTGAAGCATTTGAGCGTTCCAAATGCTCACTGCACATCTAGATAAGTTCCTTGGGGGGTCTAGTTTCAAAAATGTGGGCACTTGTGGGGGTTTTTCACTGTTTAGGCACATCAGGGGCTCTCCAAACGCGACATGGCGTCCGATCTCAATCCCAGCCAATTCTGCATTGAAAAAGTCGGAACGGAACTCCTACTCTTCCAAACTCTGCCGTGCGGCCAAACTGTGGTTTACATCCACATATGAGGTATCAGCATACTCAGGACAAATTGCACAACAACTTTTGGGGTCTAATTTCTCCTGTAACCCTTGTAAAAATAAAAATTTGGTGGCAAAAATAATTTTTGTAGAAAAAATGAGACTTTTTATTTTCACGGCTCTACGTTATAAACTTCTGTGAAGCACCTGGGGGTTTAAAGTGCTCACCACACATCTAGACAAGTTCCTTAAAGGGTCTAGTTTCCAACATGGTGTCATTTGTGGTTTTTTTTTACTGTTTAGGCACATCAGGGGCTCTCCAAATGTGACATGGCGTCCGATCTCAATTCCAGCCAATTCTGCATTGAAAAAGTCAAACGGAACTCCTTCCCTTCCAAACTCTGCCGTGCGCCCAAACTATGGTTTACCCCCACATATGGGGTATCGGCGTACTCAGGAAAAATTGCACAACAACTTTTCCGGTCTAATTTCTCCTGTTACCCTTGCAAAAATAAAAATTTGGGGGCAAAAATATTATTTTTTGTAAAAAATGCAATTTTACATTTTACGTTATAAACTTCTGTGAAGCACTTGTGGGTTCAAAGTGCTCACCACACATCTAGATAAGTTCCGTAAGGGGTCTAGTTTCCAAAATGGTGCCCCTTTGTGGTTTCCACTCTTTAGGCACATCATTGGATCTCCAAACGCGACATGGCGTCCGATCTCAATTCCAGCCAATTCTGCATTGAAAAAGTTAAACGGTGCTCCTTCTTTTCCAAGTCTTGCCGTGCGCCAAAACAGTGATTTATCCCCACATATGGGGTATTGGCATATTCAGGAGAAATTGCCCAACAAAGTTTGTGGTTCATTTTCTCTTTTTACACTTGTGAAAATTAAAAAAATTGGTTCTGAAGTAAAATGTTTGCAAAAAAAGTTAAATGTTAATTTTTTCCTTCCACATTGTTTCAGTTCCTGTGAAGCACGAAAAGGGTTAATACACTTCTTGAATGTGGGTTTGAGCACCTTGAGGGGTGTAGTTTTAGAATGGTGTGAAGTTTGGGTATTTTCTGTTATGTACACCCCTCAAAGTGACTTTAAATGTGAGATGGTCCCTAAAAAAATGGTTTTGTAAATTTTGTTGTAAAAATGAGAAATCGCTGGTCAAATTTTAACCCTTATAACTTCCTAACAAAAAAATTGTTGCTTCCAAAATTGTGCTGATGTAAAGTAGACATGTGGGAAATGTTATTTATTAACTATTTTGTGTGACATATTTCTCTGATTTTAGGGCATGAAAATTCAAAGTTTGAAAATTGAAAAAATGTTAAAAATGTTCGTCATATTTCTGTTTTTTTCATAAATAATTGCAAGTAATATTGAAGAAATGTTACCACTTACATGTAAGACAATATGTCATGAAATAACAATCTCACAATCAGTGGGATCCGTTAAAGCGTTCCAGAGTTATAACCTCATAAACTGACAGTGGTACGAATTGCAAAAATTGGCTCTGTCACTAAGGGGTTAAATAAAAATATGTATAATATTCAGATGTATCCCAATAGCAGTATGGGTTATGTGATACTAAGATTAAAATACTATATATACAGTCATGGCCAAAAGTATTTACACCCCTGCAATTCTGTCATATAATACTCAGTTTCTTCCTGAAAATGATTGCAAACACAAATTCTTTGTTATTATTATCTTCATTTAATTTGTCCTAAATGAAAAAACACAAAAGAGAATGAAGCAAAAAGCAAAACATTGATCATTTCACACAAAACTCCAAAAATGGGCCAGACAAAAGTATTGGCACCCTCAGCCTAATACTTGGTTGCACAACCTTTAGCCAAAATAACTGCGACCAACCGCTTCCGATAACCATCAATGAATTTCTTACAATGCTCTGCTGGAATTTTAGACCATTCTTCTTTGGCAAACTGCTCCAGGTCCCTGATATTTGAAGGGTGCCTTCTCTCTGCCATTTTTAGATCTCTCCACAGGTGTTCTATGGGATTCAGGTCTGGACTCACTGCTGGCCACCTTAGAAGTCTCCAGTGCTTTCTCTCAAACCATTTTCTAGTGCTTTTTGAAGTGTGTTTTGGGTCATTGTCCTGCTGGAAGACCCATGACCTCTGAGGGAGACCCAGCTTTCTCACACTGGGCCCTACATTATGCTGCAAAATTTGTTGGTAGTCTTCAGACTTCATACTGCCATGCACACGGTCAAGCAGTCCAGTGCCAGAGGCAGCAAAGCAACCCCAAAACATCATGGAACCTCCGCCATATTTGACTGTAGGGACTGTGTTCTTTTCTTTGAATGCCTCTTTTTTTCTCCTGTAAATTCTATGCTGATGCCTTTGCCCAAAAAG
This sequence comes from Ranitomeya imitator, assembly GCF_032444005.1. Classification (NCBI taxonomy): domain Eukaryota; kingdom Metazoa; phylum Chordata; class Amphibia; order Anura; family Dendrobatidae; genus Ranitomeya; species Ranitomeya imitator. Next base: position 732,443,919 of record NC_091284.1, on the reverse strand, counting down.
CTCTACTTTTGTCTCATCTGACCAGAGAACATTCTTCCAAAACGTTTTAGGCTTTTTCAGGTAAGTTTTGGCAAACTCCAGCCTGGCTTTTTTATGTCTCGGGGTAAGAAATGGGGTCTTCCTGGGCCTACCATACAGCCCTTTTCAATCAGACGTCGACGGAGAGTACGGGTTGACACTGCTGTACCCTCCGACTGCAGGGCAGCTTGAACTTGTTTGGATGTTAGTTGAGGTTCTTTATCCAACTTCCGCACAATCTTGTGCTGAAATCTCTTGTCAATTTTTCTTTTCTGTCCACATCTAGGGAGGTTAGCTGTTGTGAATTCTGTTTTCGAACTCCCTCCTGTGGTCATGAATGGTACTTCGGCGAGTTCTGTCCAAGGACTCCCTCTGGTGGCTGTGAGTGGAGCTGCTGCTTCTGAGGTTCCTTCCACAGGTGACGTAGTTTATTCTTTGGCTGGCTGTTCTATTTAACTCCCCTCAGATCGTTACTCCATGCCAGCTGTCAATGTTCTTGTACTGGTTCAGTTCGCTCTTGGATCTTTCTGGTGACCTGTCTACTCCAGCAGAAGCTAAGTCCCTGCTAGTTATCATTTGTTAATTGTTTCCTTGTCCAGTTGGCTATCATGATTTTGCCTAGCTAGCTGGAAGCTCTGGGATGCAGAGTGGCACCTCCGCACCCTGAGTCGGTGATGAGGTCTTTTTGCACACTCTGCGTGGTCTTTTGTAGTTTTTTTTGCTGACTGCAAAGATTCCTTTCCTATCCTCAGTCTGTTTAGTAAGTCTGGCCTCCCTTTGCTGAAACCTGTTTCATTTCTGTGTTTGTGACTTTCATCTTAACTCACAGTCAATATATGTGGGGGGCTGCCTTTTCCTTTGGGGGATTTCTCTGAGGCAAGGTAGGCTTTATTTTCTATCTTTAGGGCTAGTTAGCTCTTAGGCTGTGAAGAGGCGTCTAGGTCGTGTTAGGTACGCTCCACGGCTATTTCTAGTTGTGTGATAGGATTAGGGGTTGCGGTCGGCAGAGCTCCCACTTGCCAGAGCTTGTCCTGTGTGAGTTTAACCATCAGGTCGTTCCGGTTGCTCCTAACCACCAAGTCCATAACAGTTAGCCACAGTGCCATGGGCTTTAAACTTCTTGATGACACTGCGCACGGTAGACACAGGAACATTCAGGTCTTTGGAGATGGACTTGTAGCCTTGAGATTGCTCATGCTTCCTCACAATTTGGTTTCTCAAGTCCTCAGACAGTTCTTTGGTCTTCTTTCTTTTCTCCATGCTCAATGTGGTCCACAGAAGGACACAGGACAGAGGTTGAGTCAACTTTAATCCATGTCAACTGGCTGCAAGTGTGATTTAGTCATTGCCAGAACCTGTTAGGTGCCACAAGTAAGTCACAGGTGCTGTTAATTACACAAATTAGAGAAGCATCACATGATTTTTCTAACAGTGCCAATACTTTTGTCCACCCCTTTTTTATGTTTGGTTTGGAATTATATCCAGTTTGGCTTTAGGACAATTATTTCTGTGTTTTTTCTCTTAGGACAAATAAAATGAAGATAATAATACCAAAGAATTTGTGATTGCAATCATTTTCAAGAAGAAACTGAGTATTATCTGACAGAATTGCAGGGGTGTCCATACTTTTGGCCATGACGTATGTGTTGGAATACAGATGATACATGACCCTCGGTAAATATGATCAAGAGAAAAATAGATAACAATTAGTCTGACATTTCTTACTTGGGTCCTTTGCACTATATTGCAATTTATATGGACCCTTATGATCAGAATGTGAAACATACTTATACTAATATAGTAATATGTGATATACAGCTCTGGCAAAAATTAAGAGACCACCACATCAAATCCCTGTCATGGGCAGCCCAATCTTCAGACATGAACCCCATTGAAAACCTCTGGAATGTAATCAAGAGGATGATGGATAGTCACAAACCATCAAACAAAGAACTGCTTACATTTTTGTGCCAGAAGCAGGGTGAAAGACTGGTGGAAAGCATGCCAAGACGCATGAAAACTGTGATTAAAAATCATTGTTATTCGACAAAATATTGATTTCTGAACTCTTCCTAAGTTAAAACATTAGTATTGTTATTTTTAAATGATTACGAACTTGATTTCTTTCCATTATTTGAGCACTGTTTTTTTTAAATTTTGACCATTTCTCCTGTTCAGAAAAAAATACATAATTTATTGCTTGGAAATTCAGAGACATGTTGTCAGAAGTTTATAGAATAAATAAGCAATTTACATTTTACTCAAAAATATAGCTATAAAGAGAAAAATCAGACAAACTGAAGATTTTGCAGTGGTCTCTTAATGCAGCGCCCCAGAGACCTGGTCGTTGCAGTAATGTCGCTCTGCCGCTAAGGCGAGTAGCGGTACGTCTGATGGCACTAAAGGAGTTCATCTGACCAGGTATCACCAGCACACAGTACACTTCACACTCCGGCCACTAGGGGGAGCAAAAGGTTTTATTTATTAGGCCACTCCTCACACTGGTAAAACTAGGGGTTGGATAGGAAGTTAGTAAGAAGCTGACTGGGTTTTGTCCAGGCGACATGCCGTGGCAGGGGGTGTTGCGGGGAAGATTCAGGGGGTCCCTGTCAGGCGTGGGAACCTGGCAGGCACCTAGCGACAAGGATAGAACGTTACGGAGCCGCGCCTGCGATATCTGCGGTGGCATCCAAAGAAAGGACACGAAGCGAAGGATATTGTGGACAGTGAGAAACGAGATCAAAGCACAAAGGAGAGCCAGAAGGAGTCGTGCCCGGAGAACGGCAACATCCTACTGAGGCGCGTAGCCGGTGCCTGGAACACCGAGGAAGTAACTGACTTTATGCCTTACTGCAAATACCGCAGGACAGTTAATTATAGGTTGGCTGTCTACCTTACATCACCTAAGCAGACATAGGGGTCAACGCATGGAGAGGGGCGTCTCTAGGGTCCCGGAAGAGCTCCGAGCCTTCCCGTCAAATGGGTGCGTCCTAGCCATAAAAAACCTGGGGGACGGAGAATAGAAAGAACTAGAAAGAACTGGAACGAACGAGAACAGAAGTTGTGAGGACTATCCCGAATGCTCAGCAGGGAAGCACTACAACACACAGGCGCTAGTGGTAGGCAACGATTTCCACCTGCAAAGGGAACTCTGGATGTGCCTTCGGACCGGCCGGTCTCAGACAGCGCTGTTAAAAGTGCTCTGGATTGAGGATCCTGAAGCCTTCAGTAAAGAGGTAAAGAGACTTCAACCCTGTGTCCTCGTTATTGACTGCACCTCACACCATTGCCACCTACACCACTGGGAAGCCCTGGGGACATACTTCACCTGTGGGAAGATATACCATCTAGCTGCCATCACATCACCCCAGTGGACCCCAAGCAGCGTCGGTCGCCCTGACCGAATACCACAGGTGGCGTCACGAAGCATTAGCTGACTTTCATCATCCCTTTTATTGGACGCCCCTTAGCAGGGTCACGGACCGGGTCCAGCCACCGTGACAACACTAGAACTGAGACCGAGAGGACCGGTACCGAGTAACCTGTGGCCCTGTGTCTGGGGGCGCTCCATTAATTTTTGCCCAGAGCTGTATATATATATATATATATATATTGTAGCGTGGCTAAAGGGTATCTAATCGATGGGAGATATGTGTCTTATAGATGGCTTGCTGCTGTGATGTAACCATAGCTACCTATATGTGTTTAAGGACCTGTGGTGATGTCACAACCACATGTCTGGTCATGTGATGGGTTCTGGGTGTGGTTAGACATATAAAAGAAAGTCTAATGCTTAACACAAGTAGATATGTGTGGAGGTGAAACCCTCCTGAGTGTGTTACGGCTTCAGGACTGAGCCGGATGAACTGGACACTTGTTTTTCTTTGCCTGAACCAAAGGCTATTTGCTTTCTGTTGTTTTGCCATATGGTTTATGAAGCAATAAACCCAGTGAACTTTAAAGGAACATGCCTCCTGAGTGTCAGCCGTCGCAGCTGAGTGAGTGGAACCCCTACAATTGGTGGTAGAAGTGCTGGCAGCGGTCCCAGCAGAGACGTAATTCCATTGCTTAATGTCCTGGGTCAAGTCTGTTGCAAGTCAGCAAGCATCGCCAAGGAAAATGGAGGACCTGCTGAAACACTTGGTTCAGTTACAGTCACAGCAGGAGCAACGGCAGAGCCAGCAGGAGCAAAGGCAGCAAGAGACCAACAGGCTGTTGATGCAGCAGATACAACAGAGCCAGCAGGAGCAACGGCAGCAGATGCAACAAAGCCAGCAGGAGCAACGGCAGCAGATGCAGCTTCTGGCAACCGCCATCCAGGGCAAGATGAGCGCCCCAACCCCAGGTCTGGCTGATGACACCCACGTCCGGAAGACGGTAAGACGTGCATTGCAGAAAATGACCCCCGGGGATGATGTTGAGGCATTCCTGACGGTGTTTGAGAGGGTCGCTGAGAGGGAAAAACTTCCGCCAGAGCAGTGGGCAGAGGTATTGGCGCCATACCTGACGGGAGAACCCCAGAAGGCGTACTATGACTTGACCTTGCAGGATGCCAAAGAGTATCACAAATTGAAAGCCGAGATTCTCGCACGTTTGGGGGTGACACTGACTGTCAGGGCACAGCGAGTTCACGGCTGGGCCTATTACCGGGACAAAACACCTCGCTCCCAAATGTTTGATCTGTTGCACCTGGTCCAGAAATGGCTGCAGCCAGAGTCATCTACTCCTGCACAGATGGTAGAACGGGTGATGATGGATCGGTTTGTACATTCCCTCCCAAGGCCTATACAGTCTTGGGTTGCCCAGGGTGATCCCCAGAATGCCGACGAGCTGATCGGACTGGTTGAGAGATACCAAGGGTTGGAAGGCTCCTTCGGGAGGCAGCCCATGCCATACTGGGGGTCCCAGAAGGCAGCTGAGTCCCAAAAAGGGGTGGTGCGTCCAAGGTCACAAAGGGCGGGGGAGGTGGTGCCCAAGGTCCCCACGGGTGATATTATTTGTTGGAAGTGCCACAGGCCAGGACATATAGCTGCCCGTTGTTCCCAAACCACTGAGCAGATGGACTGCAGCATGGGACGCCGTTGTTCATACTTTGCGTATCCAGCCTGCAGTGTGAACTCTCCGCCCAACGAGGGACCTCAAGCGTGTCCCGTAAAGGTGAACGGTCGAGCAGTAATGGCACTGTTAGACTCGGGGAGCCTAGTGACCCTGGTGAGGGCCACTTTTCCTCTTCACCTGCTCCCGGGAAAGAAGGTTGGAGTGCGGTGCATACATGGTGATGCAAAGGACTACCCTATGGCCAGGGTGGACATTGAAACGGCATGTGGCACTGAATCCCACATAGTCGGCGTCGTTCAGGACTTGTTGCACCCTATAATTATTGGCCGGGATTTCTGTTTGTTTTGGGATTTGTGGGGGAAAGGTTCTGAGCTCCCTAACAAGAGTAGGGAACCAATGAACCCTGGAGGGGTGTCCCCACACCCAGAGACAGACAGGTTTCCTTTTTGTGTTCTGGTTGGGGATGAGGAGGAAGTGTCCCCTGCATCTGACATTCTGGAGTTAGAGGTATCCGGTGAAAATTTTGGGACTGCCCAACATAGGGACCCCACTCTGAGGGAAGCCTTTAATAATGTCACAGTTATTGACGGGGTGGTACAGGAGCCGGGGGCAGACACAAGATTTCCCCATTTTCTGATGAGTGGGGAGTTGTTGTACCGGGTCACAAAAATAAGGGAGGAGTTGGTAGAGCAGTTGCTAGTGCCGGGTCCGTATAGGCGGAAGGTGTTGGACATGGCCCATTCACATATCTTGGGTGGACACCTAGGGGTGGAAAAAACGCAGGAACGGGTTATGCAGAGGTTCTATTGGCCTGGGTGTCACCGGGAAATAGTGAACTATTGCAGGTCCTGCCCTACATGTCAGCTAACTGCTCCCACTCCTCATTTTCGGAACCCCCTTGTGCCACTGCCCATTATTGAGGTACCGTTCGAGAGAATTGCCATGGACTTGGTCGGTCCCTTAGTTAAATCAGCTCGGGGCCATCAGTATATATTAGTCATCCTGGACTATGCCACACGCTATCCTGAGGCAATTCCCTTGAGAAATTCTTCCTCCAAGAGCATAGCCCGTGAGTTGGTCCATGTCTTTTCCCGGACAGGTCTGCCAAAGGAGATCCTGACAGACCAGGGTACACCTTTCATGAGCAAGGTGATGAGGGAGTTATGCAAAGCCCTGAAAATCTCCCAGTTGAGGACCTCGGTGTACCATCCCCAGTCAGATGGTCTTGTTGAGAGATTTAACAAGACACTGAAGAGCATGCTGAGAAAAGCTATAGAGAAAGACGGTAGAGACTGGGATTGTCTCTTACCCTATCTGATGTTTTCCATTCGTGAAGTTCCACAGGCCTCCACAGGGTTCTCACCGTTTGAGCTTCTATATGGCCGACATCCACGAGGACTCCTGGATATAGCCAAGGAAACCTGGGAAGCCGAAGTCACGCCCCACAGAAGCGTCATTGAGCATGTGGCCCTGATGCAGCAGAGGATTGCAAAGGTGATGCCTATCGTGAAAGATCACCTTCTCCAGGCACAAGAAGCTCAGGCCAGGGTCTACAACCGTTCTGCAAGAGTGAGGCAGTTCAATCCGGGAGACCGAGTTCTTGTGTTAGTTCCGACGGTGGAAAGCAAGTTCTTGGCCAAATGGCAAGGGCCATATGAGGTTGTCGAGAAACTTGGTGAGGTAAATTATAAAATTCACCAACCAGGAAGACGGAAACCATTCCAAGTTTACCATGTCAACCTCATCAAGCCGTGGCAAGAGAGAGAGCCGACAGTAACTCCATCGTTGTTAAGCAACCCAGAAGGTGAGGTTGGAGCGGTTACTATAGCAGAGACGCTATCGAAGACCCAGAAACAGCAGTGCCGGGAGTTACTCCAGAAAAACAGGGACCTGTTTTCAGAGTTGCCAGGACACACGAAGGTCATAGAGCACGAGGTTCTGACAGAGCCACATGTGCGGGTGAACGTGAAGCCCTATCGTATTCCTGAGGCTCGTCGAGAAGTTATCTCCAAGGAAGTGAAGCGTATGTTGAAGCTTGGAGTCATTGAGGAATCCAAGAGCGGTTGGTCGAGCCCAATTGTCCTGGTCCCAAAACCTGATGGAGAGTGGAGATTTTGCAACGACTATAGGAAGTTGAATGAGGTCTCCAAGTTCGACGCATATCCCATGCCCCGCGTTGATGAGCTCATCGAAAGGCTTGGGCCCGCCAGGTACATAACCACCTTGGATTTGACGAAGGGGTATTGGCAGATCCCCATGGCACAGGAAGCCAAGGAGAAGATGGCGTTTTCTACACCAGATGGATGCTTCCAGTATGTCCGGATGCCATTTGGCCTACAGGGATCTCCGGCCACCTTCCAAAGGGCTATGGATAGAGTCCTTGCACCCCACAAGGCATACGCTGCTGCGTACCTAGATGATATCGTCATCTTTAGCCCGGACTGGGAGAGTCATCTGGAGAAAGTCCAAGCGGTGTTTGATGCTATAAGAGAGGCCGGATTTACAATAAACCCGAAGAAGTGTGCATTGGGTAAAGAAGAAGCTAAGTACCTTGGATACATAGTGGGTCATGGAGAAATAAAACCCCAAATCAGTAAAGTGGAGGCAATTCAAACGTGGCCAAAACCAGTTTCCAAGAACCAAGTTAAAGCCTTCCTGGGAATCGTGGGATATTACAGGAGGTTCATCCCAAACTTCGCCACAATGGCGGCGCCTCTGACTGACCTGCTAAAAGGGACAAAATCAGTAATGGTTAAGTGGTCCGAAGAAACAGATTCAGCCTTCCAAGAAATGAAAGAGGCTTTATGTAAGCAACCCGTTCTGATGGCCCCAAACTTCAAGAAAGAGTTTATTCTTCAGACAGATGCCTCAGATGTTGGGGTGGGAGCAGTCCTTTCCCAAGAACTACATGGGGAGGAGCATCCTGTTCTCTATCTGAGTAGGAAGCTGTCCTCGTCTGAAAAGAACTACTCAGTCGTTGAAAAGGAGTGCTTGGCCATAAAATGGGCAGTCGACACATTACGGTACTATTTGCTGGGACGTAAATTTAGACTGATATCCGACCATGCCCCACTTAGGTGGATGAGGGAAACGAAGGGTAGAAATGCTAGGGTCACCCGTTGGTTCTTAGCCCTGCAGGACTTCTGTTTCCATGTGGAACATAGGGCCGGAAAGCTGCACGGTAATGCTGATGCCCTCTCAAGAATCCCTTGTCTAGTGGGGGAAAGTGCCAAGCCCCACGGCTTTAGGCAGAGGGGGGAGGTATGTAGCGTGGCTAAAGGGTATCTAATCGATGGGAGATATGTGTCTTATAGATGGCTTGCTGCTGTGATGTAACCATAGCTACCTATATGTGTTTCAGGACCTGTGGTGATGTCACAACCACATGTCTGGTCATGTGATGGGTTCTGGGTGTGGTTAGACATATAAAAGAAAGTCTAATGCTTAACACAAGTAGATATGTGTGGAGGTGAAACCCTCCTGAGTGTGTTACGGCTTCAGGACTGAGCCGGATGAACTGGACACTTGTTTTTCTTTGCCTGAACCAAAGGCTATTTGCTTTCTGTTGTTTTGCCATATGGTTTATGAAGCAATAAACCCAGTGAACTTTAAAGGAACATGCCTCCTGAGTGTCAGCCGTCGCAGCTGAGTGAGTGGAACCCCTACAATATACACACTTTTTATGTACTTAATATGTGTCCATCCCCTTTCTTTGCTAGTTGTAATTTCATTATGAGATATCTTGATTAAATTGTCCTTCAAGGAAAAATATGTTTTTGCATTTTCTGGTCATGTTCTTGTTTTTTTTCCCTTTTTTCAGAATTGGAACTAGTATGTGATTTGCTCTTCAGTCATTTCTCTGATTCAGAGCCCTTAGGCCTCCTATAATGTTTGTTTAAAGCAAAGCAGCAGCCAAATAGGGATAAAAACACATTGTCCATTTCAGACGAGCATGTGAGAAACCTACAACTGTCAGGGCACTACATTGAAGGAGTCACAGGTGGTTTTCTCTTCCCTTTTTTCCACAAAAGAAATATCATTTTTATATCATGAAAGCTTTCATCTATCTTGATTCACAAAGTGCCAGGTAGAACCTTCTAACTTCAACTATGGTTGCCAATAATTGATGGATAGGGCGGATTAGGAACCCGGATATTTGGCAGCAGACACTTAGCTGTAAATCCTTTCTGGAAGGAAATGGAATAATTTGTCTAAATAACATGGGGCATGCATGATTGATCCTTCATAACATGTCAAACAGTCAACAAACTGGTCTAATAGCATGGATCACAGGTTCCGTTCATAATGTTTATCTTTTTCACAAAGATCACCGGACCGATGATTAATCTCAAGGACTTCTTCCTGGCAATGCTAATGTCAAATATCTGTCTCTGAAGACTAGGAACAATTAAGGACATTGGTATGTAATAAATTGTAGGATATTAGGTATAAGAAAAGCATCTCCTTAGTAATTTCAAGCATTCCCAGTGTTCAGTGAGTAAATGAAAAAAACAATCCACTCCCTGACTAAGCTAATTTGCTTAAATACAGTAAACAACCAAGACAGAGGATTTCCAGATAGGTTTCTGCTAGACATTATTTCATATCACTTCTTAGGCCGGATGCCCACGATCCTGAAATAGCAGCACTTTGGAAGCAGTGTATGTTCGCTGCCTCCAAAATGCTGCCTTCTGTTGAGCGCAGGTAAATCCGCATGTATTCACAGATTTACCGTATTTAATACATTGTATTGGTGAAATTTCTGTTGTGGAGGCAAGAGAAATTGATATGCTGCAGTGTTAATAGACACACCGCATCTCAGTGTGATTCACAAGCGACTATGCACGCATAGTGGACATGGGATTTCTAGCAATCCCATCCTCTATGCTGTAACATCTGGGCGCTGTGGGTTTGACACTGCATAAATACGCAGCATCAAACCCGCAGCAGTTTCTGATTGTGAGCACATACCCTTAGTATATTACGATTGAAATCACAAAATAAAGGAAAGTAAATCCTTTCACTGTACCAACATGTAGCAGCCCCCATATCAGCTACTAAACAAATACATATATTAGTTTTTTTTAAGCATACTTATTTCAAGATTTAATCTAGTCTCTATCCATCGTGTGAATACACAGTGGCTATAAAAAGTCTACCCGCCTTAAAAGCTTTTTAAATTTAAAAAAAATCCAAAAAGAATAATTTCAGACCATTTTGCTCCTTTAAAGTCACTTATAATCTGTACAATTCAATTGAAAAATTAGCTGAAATCTTTTCAAATGTGAACAAAACTAATGAACTAAAATAATGTGGTTGCACAAGCATGTACACCCTTAAACTATTACACAAACATGTACACCCTTAACCCCTTAGCGACCGCCGATACGCCTTTTAACGGCGGCCGCTAAGGGTACTTAAACCACAGCGCCGTTAATTAACGGCGCTGTGGAAAAAGTAAATAGCGCCCCCCAGAGTCGGATTTTCTCCGGGGTCTCGGCTGCCGGGGGTAGCCGAGACCCCAGAGAACATGATTCGGGGGGTTTTTTACCCACCCCGCATTTGCGATCGCCGGTAATTAACAGTTTACCGGCGATCGCAAAAAAAAAAAAACACGATCTCTTTTTAATTTCTCTGTCCTCCGATGTGATCGCACATCGGAGGACAGAGAAAAGGGGTCCCAGGTAGCCCCCCAATACTCACCTATCTCCCCCGGTGCTCCTCGTGGCTCCCGGTGGGCGCCGCCATCTTCAAAATGGCGGGCGCATGCGCAGTGCGCCCGCCGGCCGGCCCCGCGAGAATCTTTGAGGTCTCGGCTGCCGGGGGTAGCCGAGACCCCAAAGAGCATGATCGGGGTCGGTTTTACCGACCCCTGTTTTGCGATCGCCGGTAATTAACTGTTTACCAGCGACCGCAAAAAAAAAAAAAGTAAAGTGTAATTCTCTGTCCTCTGATGTGATCGCACATCAGAGGACAGAGAAATAGGGGGATTCAGGGACCCTATCATACTCACCTGTGTCCCTGGATCCTCCTGCTGCTCCTCCTGGCCGCCGGCAAAAGAAAATGGCGGGCGCATGCGCAGTGCGCCCGCCATCTGTTTCCATCTGCTGGCCGGCAGGAGAACAGCAGTTGGGGCTAAAATTAGGGTTAGGGCTAGGGCTAGGGTTAGGGCTAGGGTTAGGGCTAGGGTTAGGGTTAGGGCTAGGGTTAGGGTTAGGGCTAGGGTTAGGGTTAGGGCCAGGGTTAGGGTTAGGGTTAGGGCTAGGGTTAGGGTTAGGGTTAGGGCTAGGGTTAGGGTTAGGGCTAGTGTTAGGGCTAGGGTTAGGGCTAGGGTTAGGGTTAGGGCTAGGGTTAGGGTTAGGGCTAGGGTTAGGATTAGGGCCAGGGTTAGGGTTAGGGTTAGGGCTAGGGTTAGGGTTAGGGCTAGGGTTAGGGTTAGGGCTAGGGTTGGGGCTAAATTTAGGGTTAGGGTTGGGGCTAAATTTAGGGTTAGGGTTGGGGCTAAATTTAGGGTTAGGCTTCTTTCACACTTACGTCGGTACGGGGCCGTCGCAATGCATCGGCCCGACATACCGATGCACGTTGTGAAAATTGTGCACAACGTGGGCAGCGGCTGTAGTTTTTCAACGCATCCGCTGCCCAATCTATGTCCTGGACAGGAGGGGGCGGAGTTACGGCCACGCATGCGCGGTCAGAAATGGCGGATGCGACGCACAAAAAAATGTTTCATTGAACTTTTTTTGTGCCGACGGTCCGCCAAAACCCTACTGATCCAGTGCACGACGGACGCGACGTGTGGCCATCTGTCACGATCTGTCGGCAATACAAGGCTATGGGCAAAAAACGCATCCTGCGGGCACATTTGCAGGATCCGTTTCTTGTCCAAAACGACGGATTGCGACGTATGCCAAACGACGCAAGTGTGAAAGTAGCCTTAGGGCTAGGATTAGGGTTGGGGCTAAAGTTAGGGCAAGGGTTGGGGCTAAAGTTAGGGTTAGAGTTGGGATTAGGGTTAGCGTTTGGATTAGGGTTGGTATTAGGGTTAGGGTTGGCATTAGGGTTACGCTTGGGATTAGGGTTAGGTTTGGGATTAGGGTTAAGGTTAGGGTTGTGATTAGGGGTGTATTGGGATTAGGGTTAGGTTTGAGGTTAGGGTTGAGATTAGAATTAGGGGTGTGTTGGATTTAGGGTTTTGATTAGGGTTATGGTTAGGGTTGACATTAGGGTTGTTTTGGGGTAAGGGTTGTGATTATGGTTAGGGTTAGTGATTAGGATTATGGATCAGGTTGGGATTAGGGTTAGGGGTGTGTTGGGGTTAGGGTTGGAGCTAGAATTGGGGGGTTTCCACTGTTTAGGTACATCAGGGGGTCTCCAAACACGACAGCCAATTTTGCGCTCAAAAAGTCAAATGGTGCTCCCTCCCTTCTGAGCTCTGCCGTGCGCCCAAACAGTGGGTTACCCCCACATATGGGGCATCAGCGTACTCGGGATAAATTGGACAACAACTTCTAGGGTCCAATTTCTCTTGTTACCCTTGTGAAAATAAAAACTTGGGGGCTACAAAATCTTTTTTGTGGAAAAATATTTTTTTTTTATGACTCTGCATTATAAACTTCTGTGAAGCACTTGGGCATTCAAAGTTCTCACTACACATCTATATAAGTTCCTTGGGCGGGTCTAGTTTCCAAAACGGGGTCACTTGTGGGGGGTTACTACTGTTTAGGTACATCAGGGGCTCTGCAAACGCAACATAATGCCCGCAGACCATTCTATCTAAGTCTGCATTCCAAAACGGCGCTCCTTCCCTTCCGAGCTCTGCCGTGCGCCCAAACAGTGGGTTACCCCCACATATGGGGCATCAGCGTACTCGGGATAAATTGGACAACAACTATTGCAGTCCAATTTCTCCTGTTACCCTTGTGAAAATAAAAACTTGGGGGCTACAATATCTTTTTTGTGGAAAAAAAAATTATTTTTTATTTTCACGACTCTGCATTCTAAACTTCTGTGAAGCACTTGGGCATTCAAAGTTCTCACCACACATCTAGATAAGTTCCTTGGGGGGTCTAGTTTCCAAAATGGGGTCACTTGTGGAGGGTTTCTACTGGTTAGGTACATCAGGGGCTCTGCAAATGCAACATAATGCCCGCAGACCATTCTATCAAAGTCTGCATTCCAAAACGGCGCTCCTTCCTTCCGAGCTCTGCCGTGCGCCCAAACAGTGGTTTACCCCCACATATGGGGTACCAGCATACTCAGGACAAATTGGACAACAACTTTTGGGGTCCAATTTCTCTTGTTACCCTTGTGAAAATAAAAACTTGGGGGCTAAATATCTTTTTTGTGGAAAAAAAAATATTTTTTATTTTCACGACTCTGCATTATAAACTTCTGTGAAGCACTTGGTCATTCAAAGTTCTCACCACACATCTAGATAAGTTCCTTAAGGGGTCTAGTTTCCAAAATGGTGTCACTTGTGGGGGGTTTCCACTGTTTAGGCACATCAGGGGCTCTCCAAACGCGACATGGCGTCCAATCTCAATTCCAGCCAATTCTACATTAAAAAAGTAAAACGGCACTCCTTCTCTTCCAAGCTCTGCGGTGCGCCCTAACAGTGGTTTATACCCACATATTGGGTATCAGCGTACTCAGGAGAAATTGCACAACAACTTTTGTGGTCTAATTTCTCCTGTTACCCTTGTGAAAATTAAAATTTGTGGGCAAATAGATCATTTTTGTAGAAAAAATGTGATTTTTTTTTTCTTCACGGCTCTACATTATAAACTTCTGTGAAGCACATGGGGGTTCAAAGTGCTCACCACACATCTAGATAAGTTCCTTAAGGGGTCTAATTTCCAAAATGGGGTCACTTGTGGGGGGTTTCCACTGTTTAGGCACATCAGGGGCTCTCCAAACGCGACATGGCGTCCAATCTCAATTCCAGCCAATTCTACATTGAAAAAGTAAAACGGCGCTCCTTCACTTCCAAGCTCTGCGGTGCGCCCAAACAGTGGTTTACCCTCACATATAGGGTATCGACGTATTCAGGAGAAATCGCACAACAAATTTTGTGGTCTAATTTCTCCTGTTACCCTTGTGAAAATAAGAATTTGTGGGCGAAAAGATCATTTTTGTGTAAACAAAAGCGATTTTTTATTTTCACGGCTCTACGTTATAAACTTCTGTGAAGCACTTGGGGGTTCAAAGTGCTCACCACATATCTAGATAAGTTCCTTAAGGGGTCTAGTTTCCAAAATGGTGTCACTTGTGGGGAGTTTCCACTGTTTAGGCACATCAGGGGCTCTCTAAACGTGACATGGCGTCCGATCTCAATTCCAGCCAATTCTGCATTGAAAAAGTCAAACGGCGCTCCTTCACTTCTAAGTTCTGCGGTGCGCCCAAAAAGTGGTTTGCCCCCACATATGGGGTATTGGCATATTCAGGAGAAATTGCATAACAAAATTTATGGTTACATTTCTGTTTTTACACTTGTGAAAATAAAAAAAAATGGTTCTGAATTAAGATGTTTGCAAAAAAAAGTTAAATGTTCATTTTTTCCTTCCACATTGTTTCAGTTCCTGTGAAGCACGTAAAGGGTTAATAAACTTCTTGAATGTGGTTTTGAGAACCTTGAGGGGTGTAGTTTTTAGAATGGTGTCACACTTCATTATTTTCTATCATATAGACCCCTCAAAATGACTTCAAATGTGATGTGGTCCCTAAAAAAAATGGTGTTGTAAAAATGAGAAATTGCTGGTCAACTTTTAACCCTTATAACTCCCTAACAAAAAAAAATTTTGTTTCCAAAATTGTACTGATGTAAAGTAGACATGTGGGAAATGTTATTTATTAACTATTTTTTGTGACATATCTCTCTGATTTAAGGGCATAAAAATACAAATTTTGAAAATTGCTAAATTTTAAATTTTTTTGCCATATTTCCACTTTTTTCATAAATAATCGCAAGTAATATCAAAGAAATGTTACCACTAACATGAAGTACAATATGTCACGAAAAAACAATCTCAGAATCAGCGGGATCCGTTGAAGCGTTCCAGAGTTATAACCTCATAAAGTGACAGTGGTCAGAATTGCAAAAATTGGCTCGGTCATTAAGTACCAAATTGGCTCTGTCACTAAGGGGTTAAACTATTACTTGATTGAAAAATATTTAGAATTGAGAGACCTCAGTGGTTGATACCTTTTAATGGCTAACTGAAAAGATGGTAATAAATCGCAAGCTTTCGAGACTACACAGGTCTCTTCATCAGGTAAAGACTAAAAGAAATTCTGAAGAATCACATATTTATGCACAACATAGCACAGAAAAAAAAATAAAAAACCATGGATAAGACAGGTGACATGAAGCAGAATTACCATGAGTGATAAAGTTATGTCCATAAATATTGGGCCAGTTCTTAGAAAAGGAATGTTTTATTGTCCTCTGATTGGAGTCTTGTTCTGTTGTGATGACCCCTCATAGTCTGAGGGGCAAGTTCCTTAGTTGATGTAAAAAGACATATATCCCTGTGACACATTCATTCCTGCAGTGAGACTGTCAAAGGTCATCATCAGTTTATATTCCCAGACTCTTCTGTCTCTCTTAGATTTGAAGCTACCTTTCAACACAAGTAATTTCATGTCCATAATGTTATGATTTGGGAGACAGAAATGTATTGCCACAGGTAGATCCATTCTTTTTTCTCTTATTGTGTGGCGGCGAGAATTCATTCTTGTTCTTAGCTTTTGCCCTGTCTCCCCCACATACAGACCCCCCAGTTGGACATTTAGTACAAATAATTAGGTACACTACATTAGAAGTGACACAGCTGAAAGTACCTGGTATCTTGTAGTCCTGATGTGAATTGGGGATCTTTATCTTGTTCATGGTCATTATAAATGGACAGGTTTTACATTTTTTCTGATTGCAAGGAAAGGTACCTGCAGCTGTTGGAGAGGACAGGGAGCTCTTGACAATGATGCTTCTTAGATTTGGGGGCTGCCTAAAACACAGTAGTGGGGGTCTGGAAAAATGGATTGCAATCGGGCATCTTTTTGTAGTAAAGGTTGTAATTTCCGTGCAGCTCCCCTTAGCACCTCCAGATTTTTAATTGTAGGCAACTACTAGAGGTACCCGGTTATTTTCTTCTTTACATCATCTCTCCAGCCTGACAGATTGTGAGCGCATCTCTTCAGTACAACCTTCTCCAGGACAACACAAAGAGTTTCAATAAGATTCAGGTCTTAGTTCAGTCCTGAAAATTTTGCTGCTGAACTGATACTTAGAATTGTTCATAATTCGCTCTACCATGACTAAAGCCCTGGTTCCAGCTGCTGAAAAATAGCCCTAAAGCAATGCACAGTGGTGGCTTTGCGCCAAATATACCTTTTGTATTTATGGGTCAAAAAAATTCAGCCTTGGTCTTATCACACCATAACACGGTTTCCCATAAATTTTTGGTAAACTTGATGAAGGTTTTGGATAAACTTAGCAGGGCTTTGGGGTTCTTTTTTTGTAAAAAAAGGCTTCTGTTTTGCCACTCTACCACAGAGGCCAAATATATTAAGAAATCGGTAGATTGTTGTCACAGCCCATACACAACCATAACTTGCCAGAAATTCCTGCAGCTCTACATAGTGTGGGGAAAAAAGGGATACTGGGTAGAAAGGCAAAATAAGCAATTAAAAGTACACAGTTAAATATGAAATGATAATTGCAATTAATTAAGAGACTAAAAACTTTGATGCTACTTTAAGCCATGTTATATCTAATGCCTTGGGAATCTTTTAGTATCATTCTACTGACTAAATACTTTCAATAATGATATTGAACCATGGCTTCTGCTATAAAGGGCAGCTAAGAAAATGTCAGAAAAATCCTATTAAAACAGCTAAATTGTACATGGGATTAACCAGAATCACTGTAAATGAAGGCAGCTGTGTACTGATTGCTATTTAATATGATTTTAAATGTGATTGGCTAATTCTGATCACAACCACATCAACAATTATAAGAAAGGAGCGCAATTTGAGTTTTTGACTGTAAAATTTTCTGGACTAATTAGCGGATGCCATGACACGTATGTAGAGCCCCTGATGTGCCTAAACAGTAGAAACCCCCAACAATTGACACCATTTTGGAAACTAGACCCCTTAGGGAACTCATCTAGATGTGTGGTGAGCACCTTGAACCCCCAGCTGCGTTATAGAAGTTTATAACGTTAAGCTATGAAAATAAAAAAATCACGTATTTCCCTCAAAAAAATTTTTTAGCTCCAAATTTTGTATTTTCACAAGGGTAACAGGAGAAAATGGACCTCAAAATTTGTTGCGCAACTTCTCCTGAGTTCACCAATACCCCATATGTCGTCAAAAACTACTTGTTGAGGCACAGTGCAAAGCTCAGAAGCAAAGAAACGTCATATTACAGTGCAGATTTTTCTGCATTTGTTTGAGAATGCCATGTTACATTGGCAGAGCCCCTGAGGTGCCAACACAGCAGAGCCCCCCATAAGTGACCCAATTTTAGAAACTAAACCTCTCAATGAATTCATGTAGGGGTGCAGTGATTATATTGACACCATAGGTGTGTTACAGACTCTTATATCATTGAGCAGTAAAGATAAAATAATATACATTTTTGCCATCAAGATTGTGTGTTAGTCCCAAGTTTTACATTTTCATACTGGGAAATGGGTAAATATGGCACCAAAATGTGTCCCTGTTGTGAATTCTGTTGTCGGGCTCCCTCCTGTGGTCATGAATGGTACTTCGGCTGGTTCTGTCCATGGACTTCCTCTGGTGGGTGTTTCTGAGTTTCCTTCCACAGGTGACGAGGTTAGTTCGTTAGCTGCTGCTCTATTTAACTCCACTTAGATCTTTGCTCCATGCCACCTGTCAATGTTCCAGTATTGGTCTAGTTCACTCCTGGATCGTTCTTGTGACCTGTCTTCCCAGCAGAAGCTAAGTTCCAGCTTGTATTTCTTTGATTTGCTATTTTTCTGTCCAGCTTGCTATTTTTATTGTTGTCTTGCTTGCTGGAAGCTCTGGGACGCAGAGGGAGCGCCTCCGCACCGTGAGTCGGTGCGGAGGGTCTTTTTGCGCCCTCTGCGTGGTCTTTTTGTAGGTTTTTGTGCTGACCGCAAAGTAACCTTTCCTATCCTCGGTCTGTTCAGTAAGTCGGGCCTCACTTTGCTAAATCTATTTCATCTCTGTGTTTGTATTTTCATCTTTACTCACAGTCATTATATGTGGGGGGCTGCCTTTTCCTTTGGGGAATTTCTCTGAGGCAAGGTAGGCTTTATTTTTCTATCTTCAGGGCTAGCTAGTTCCTTAGGCTGTGCCGAGTTGCATAGGGAGTGTTAGGCGCAATCCATGGCTATTTCTAGTGTGTTTGATAGGATTAGGGATTGCGGTCAGCAGAGTTCCCACGTCCCAGAGCTCGTCCTTTATTATCAGTAACTATCAGGTCATTCCGTGTGCTCTTAACCACCAGGTCCATTATTGTCCTGACCACCAGGTCATAACAGTACAGGTGGCCCAAAGTACTAATGCATCTCAATAGAGGGATAAGAGAAGTTCTGAGACCATTTTTTTTTCTTTGCAGTGTGTTTTGTCTCTCTTTTCCCCTTTACCTCTGGGTGGTTCAGGACACAGGTGTAAACGTGGACATTCAAGGTCTGTCCTCTTGAATGGATAATCTCACTACAAGGGTACAAAACATTCAAGATTTTGTGGTTCAGAATCCGATGTTAGAGCCTAGGATTCCAATTCCTGATTTGTTTTTTGGTGATAGATCTAAGTTCTTGAATTTCAAAAATAATTGTAAATTGTTTCTTGCCTTGAAACCTCGCTCCTCAGGTGACCCTGTTCAACAAGTAAAGATCATTATTTCTTTGTTACGTGGTGACCCTCAAGACTGGGCATTTTCCCTTGCGCCAGGAGATCCGGCATTGCGTGATGTTGATGCGTTTTTCCTGGCGCTTGGATTGCTTTATGACGAACCTAATTCAGTGGATCAGGCAGAGAAAATCTTGCTGGCTCTGTGTCAGGGTCAGGATGAAGCGGAGATATATTGTCAGAAGTTTAGAAAGTGGTCTGTGCTCACTCAGTGGAATGAATGTGCCCTGGCAGCAATCTTCAGAAAGGGTCTCTCTGAAGCCCTTAAGGATGTCATGGTGGGATTTCCCATGCCTGCTGGTCTGAATGAGTCTATGTCCTTGGCCATTCAGATCGATCGACGCTTGCGTGAGCGTAAAGCTGTGCACCATTTGGTGGTACTATCTGAGCATGGGCCTGAGCCTATGCAATGTGATAGGACTTTGACCAGAGCTGAACGGCAAGAACACAGACGTCGGAATGGGCTATGTTTTTACTGTGGTGATTCCACTCATGCTATCTCCGATTGTCCTAAGCGCACTAAGCGGTTCGCTAGGTCTGCCATCATTGGTACGGTACAGTCTAAATTTCTATTGTCCGTTACTCTGATTTGCTCTTTGTCGTCCTATTCTGTTATGGCATTTGTGGATTCAGGCGCTGCCCTGAATTTGATGGACTTGGAGTATGCTAGGCGCTGTGGTTTTTTCTTGGAGCCCTTGCAGTATCCTATTCCATTGAGAGGAATTGATGCCACGCCTTTGGCCAAGAATAAGCCTCAGTACTGGACCCAATTGACCATGTGCATGGCTCCTGCACATCAGGAGGATATCC
This sequence comes from Ranitomeya imitator, assembly GCF_032444005.1. Classification (NCBI taxonomy): domain Eukaryota; kingdom Metazoa; phylum Chordata; class Amphibia; order Anura; family Dendrobatidae; genus Ranitomeya; species Ranitomeya imitator. The sequence goes on along the minus strand of NC_091284.1, from coordinate 732,424,134 downwards.
GCTTTCTGGTGTTGCATAATCTGCATGATGTGGTCGTTTTGGGGTTTGCATGGCTACAGGTTCATAATCCAGTATTGGACTGGAAATCTATGTCTGTGTCCAGCTGGGGTTGCCAGGGGGTACATGGTGATGTTCCATTTTTGTCTATTTCGTCTTCCACTCCTTCTGAAGTTCCAGAGTTTTTGTCGGATTATCGGGATGTATTTGATGAGCCCAAAGCCAGTGCCCTACCTCCTCATAGGGATTGCGATTGTGCAATTAATTTGATTCCTGGTAGTAAGTTTCCTAAGGGCCGATTGTTCAATTTATCTGTGCCAGAACACGCCGCTATGCAGAGTTATATAAAGAAATCCTTGGAGAAAGGCCATATTCGCCTGTCGTCAGCACCGTTAGGAGCAGGGTTCTTTTTTGTGGCCAAGAAGGATGGTTCTTTGAGACCTTGTATTGATTACCGCCTTCTTAATAAAATTACAGTCAAATTTCAGTATCCTTTGCCGTTGCTGTCTGATTTGTTTGCTCGTATTAAAGGGGCTAGTTGGTTCACCAAGATAGATCTTCGAGGGGCGTATAATCTTGTGCGTATTAAACAAGGCGATGAATGGAAAACAGCATTTAATACGCCAGAGGGCCATTTTGAGCACCTGGTTATGCCATTCGGGCTTTCCAATGCTCCATCAGTATTTCAGTCCTTTATCCATGACATCTTCCGAGAGTACCTGGATAAATTCCTGATTGTGTATTTGGATGATATTTTGGTCTTTTCGGATGATTGGGAGTCTCATGTGAAGCAGGTCAGAATGGTGTTTCAGGTCATTCGTGCGAATTCCTTGTTTGTGAAGGGGTCAAAGTGTCTCTTTGGAGTTCAGAAGGTTTCATTTTTGGGGTTCATTTTTTCCCCTTCTACTATCGAGATGGACCCTGTTAAAGTCCAGGCCATTTACGATTGGACTCAGCCGACATCTGTGAAGAGCCTGCAAAAGTTCCTGGGCTTTGCTAATTTTTACCGTCGCTTCATCGCTAATTTTTCTACTGTTGCTAAACCGTTGACTGATTTGACCAAGAAGGGTGCTGATGTAGTCAATTGGTCTTCTGCAGCTGTAGAGGCTTTTCAGGAGTTGAAGCGTCGTTTTTCTTCTGCCCCTGTGTTGTGCCAACCAGATGTTTCGCTCCCATTTCAGGTTGAGGTTGATGCTTCTGAGATTGGAGCAGGGGCTGTTTTGTCGCAAAGAAGTTCTGATGGCTCGGTGATGAAGCCATGTGCTTTCTTTTCTAGAAAGTTTTCGCCTGCTGAGCGTAATTATGATGTTGGTAATCGTGAGTTGTTGGCCATGAAGTGGGCATTCGAGGAGTGGCGTCATTGGTTTGAAGGAGCCAAGCATCGCGTGGTGGTCTTGACAGATCACAAGAATTTGACTTATCTTGAGTCTGGCAAACGGTTGAATCCGAGACAGGCTCGATGGTCGTTATTTTTCTCCCATTTTGATTTTGTGGTTTCGTACCTTCCGGGCTCTCAGAATGTGAAGGCTGATGCCCTGTCAAGGAGTTTTGTGCCTGACTCTCCGGGTGTTCCGGAGCCGGCGGGTATTCTCAAAGAGGGGGTAATTTTGTCTGCCATCTCCCCTGATTTGCGGCGGGTGCTGCAAAAATTTCAGGCTGATAGACCTGACCGTTGCCCAGCCGAGAAACTGTTTGTCCCTGATAGATGGACTAGTAGAGTTATCTCTGAGATTCATTGTTCAGTGTTGGCTGGGCATCCTGGAATCTTTGGTACCAGAGATTTGGTGGCTAGATCCTTTTGGTGGCCGTCTTTGTCACGGGATGTGCGTTCTTTTGTGCAGTCCTGTGGGACTTGTGCTCGAGCTAAGCCCTGCTGTTCTCGTGCCAGTGGGTTGCTTTTGCCCTTGCCGGTCCCGAAGAGGCCCTGGACGCATATTTCTATGGATTTTATTTCGGATCTCCCCGTCTCCCAAAAGATGTCGGTCATTTGGGTGGTTTGTGATCGCTTTTCTAAGATGGTCCATTTGGTACCTTTGTCTAAATTGCCTTCCTCCTCTGATTTGGTGCCATTATTTTTCCAGCATGTGGTTCGTTTACATGGTATCCCGGAGAACATCGTTTCTGACAGAGGTTCCCAGTTTGTTTCGAGGTTTTGGTGATCCTTTTGTACAAGGATGGGCATTGATTTGTCTTTTTCCTCAGCTTTCTATCCTCAGACAAATGGCCAAACCGAACGAACTAATCAAACCTTGGAAACATATCTGAGATGCTTTGTTTCTGCTGATCAGGATGATTGGGTGTCCTTTTTGCTGTTGGCTGAGTTCGCCCTTAATAATCGGGCCAGCTCGGCTACTTTGGTTTCGCCGTTTTTCTGCAATTCTGGTTTCCATCCTCGTTTCTCTTCAGGGCAGGTTGAGTCTTCGGACTGTCCTGGTGTAGATACTGTGGTGGATAGGTTGCAGCAGATTTGGACTCATGTGGTGGACAATTTGACATTGTCCCAGGAGAAGGCTCAACGTTTCGCTAACCGCCGGCGCTGTGTGGATCCCCGACTTCGTGTTGGGGATTTGGTTTGGTTGTTGTCTCATTATGTTCCTATGAAGGTTTCCTCTCCTAAGTTTAAGCCTCGTTTCATTGGTCCGTATAAGATTTCTGAGGTTATCAATCCTGTGTCATTTCGTTTGGCCCTTCCTGCTTCTTTTGCCATCCATAATGTGTTCCATAGGTCGTTATTGCGGAGATACGTGGCGCCTGTGGTTCCATCCGTTGATCCTCCTGCCCCGGTGTTGGTTGAGGGGGAGTTGGAGTATGTGGTGGAGAAGATTTTGGATTCTCGTGTTTCGAGACGGAAACTCCAGTACCTGGTCAAGTGGAAGAGTTATGGTCAGGAAGATAATTCCTGGGTTTTTGCCTCTGATGTTCATGCTGCCGATCTGGTTCGTGCCTTTCATTTGGCTCATCCTGGTCGGCCTGGGGGCTCTGGTGAGGGTTCGGTGACCACTCCTCAAGGGGGGGCTACTGTTGTGAATTCTGTTGTCGGGCTCCCTCCTGTGGTCATGAATGGTACTTCGGCTGGTTCTGTCCATGGACTTCCTCTGGTGGGTGTTTCTGAGTTTCCTTCCACAGGTGACGAGGTTAATTCGTTAGCTGCTGCTCTATTTAACTCCACTTAGATCTTTGCTCCATGCCACCTGTCAATGTTCCAGTATTGGTCTAGTTCACTCCTGGATCGTTCTTGTGACCTGTCTTCCCAGCAGAAGCTAAGTTCCAGCTTGTATTTCTTTGGTTTGCTATTTTTCTGTCCAGCTTGCTATTTTTATTGTTGTCTTGCTTGCTGGAAGCTCTGGGACGCAGAGGGAGCGCCTCCCCACCGTGAGTCTGTGCGGAGGGTCTTTTTGTGCCCTCTGCGTGGTCTTTTTGTAGGTTTTTATGCTGACCGCAAAGTAACCTTTCCTATCCTCGGTCTGTTCAGTAAGTCGGGCCTCACTTTGCTAAATCTATTTCATCTCTGTGTTTGTGTTTTCATCTTTACTCACAGTCATTATATGTGGGGGGCTGCCTTTTCCTTTGGGGAATTTCTCTGAGGCAAGGTAGGCTTTATTTTTCTATCTTCAGGGCTAGCTAGTTCCTTAGGCTGTGCCGAGTTGCATAGGGAGCGTTAGGCGCAATCCACGGCTATTTCTAGTGTGTTTGATAGGATTAGGGATTGCGGTCAGCAGAGTTCCCACGTCCCAGAGCTCGTCCTTTATTATCAGTAACTATCAGGTCATTCCGTGTGCTCTTAACCACCAGGTCCATTATTGTCCTGACCACCAGGTCATAACATGTCCCACAATTTCTATTGAACGTGGCAATACCCCATATGTGGCGGTACAGTACTACTTAGCCATACGGATAGACTGGGGAGGAATATTTGCCTCTATTTGACTCCTGGAACACAGATTTTCCTAGAATAGCTTGCAGATTCTATATAAAGAGCCCCTAAGTGCTAGAAAAGCAAAATTCCCCCTCAAGTGACCCCATTTTGGAAATTATAACACTTTTGGAATTTATCTACAGATGTAGTGACGATTTTGAGTTTATGGGTGTTTTCAAGAAACAAGCAGCAATGGATGTTGCTGAGTGAAAATTACATAGTAACATAGTAACATAGTTAGTAAGGCCGAAAAAAGACATTTGTCCATCCAGTTCAGCCTATATTCCATCATAATAAATACCCAGATCTACGTCCTTCTACAGAACCTAATAATTGTATGATACAATATTGTTCTGCTCCAGGAAGACATCCAGGCCTCTCTTGAACCCCTCGACTGAGTTCGCCATCACCACCTCCTCAGGCAAGCAATTCCAGATTCTCACTGCCCTAACAGTAAAGAATCCTCTTCTATGTTGGTGGAAAAACCTTCTCTCCTCCAGACGCAAAGAATGCCCCCTTGTGCCCGTCACCTTCCTTGGTATAAACAGATCCTCAGCGAGATATTTGTATTGTCCCCTTATATACTTATACATGGTTATTAGATCGCCCCTCAGTCGTCTTTTTTCTAGACTAAATAATCCTAATTTCGCTAATCTATCTGGGTATTGTAGTTCTCCCATCCCCTTTATTAATTTTGTTGCCCTCCTTTGTACTCTCTCTAGTTCCATTATATCCTTCCTGAGCACCGGTGCCCAAAACTGGACACAGTACTCCATGTGCGGTCTAACTAGGGATTTGTACAGAGGCAGTATAATGCTCTCATCATGTGTATCCAGACCTCTTTTAATGCACCCCATGATCCTGTTTGCCTTGGCAGCTGCTGCCTGGCACTGGCTGCTCCAGGTAAGTTTATCATTAACTAGGATCCCCAAGTCCTTCTCCCTGTCAGATTTACCCAGTGGTTTCCCGTTCAGTGTGTAATGGTGATATTGATTCCCTCTTCCCATGTGTATAACCTTACATTTATCATTGTTAAACCTCATCTGCCACCTTTCAGCCCAAGTTTCCAACTTATCCAGATCCATCTGTAGCAGAATACTATCTTCTCTTGTATTAACTGCTTTACATAGTTTTGTATCATCTGCAAATATCGATATTTTACTGTGTAAACCTTCTACCAGATCATTAATGAATATGTTGAAGAGAACAGGTCCCAATACTGACCCCTGCGGTACCCCACTGGTCACAGCGACCCAGTTAGAGACTATACCATTTATAACCACCCTCTGCTTTCTATCACTAAGCCAGTTACTAACCCATTTACACACATTTTCCCCCAGACCAAGCATTCTCATTTTGTGTACCAACCTCTTGTGCGGCACGGTATCAAACGCTTTGGAAAAATCGAGATATACCACGTCCAATGACTCACCGTGGTCCAGTCTATAGCTTACCTCTTCATAAAAACTGATTAGATTGGTTTGACAGGAGCGATTTCTCATAAACCCATGCTGATATGGAGTTAAACAGTTATTCTCATTGAGATAATCCAGAATAACATCCCTCAGAAACCCTTCAAATATTTTACCAACAATAGAGGTTAGACTTACTGGCCTATAATTTCCAGGTTCACTTTTAGAGCCCTTTTTGAATATTGGCACCACATTTGCTATGCGCCAGTCCTGCGGAACAGACCCTGTCGCTATAGAGTCCCTAAAAATAAGAAATAATGGTTTATCTATTACATTACTTAGTTCTCTTAGTACTCGTGGGTGTATGCCATCCGGACCCGGAGATTTATCTATTTTAATCTTATTTAGCCGGTTTCGCACCTCTTCTTGGGTTAGATTGGTGACTCTTAATATAGGGTTTTCATTGTTTCTTGGGATTTCACCTAGCATTTCATTTTCCACCGTGAATACCGTGGAGAAGAAGGTGTTTAATATGTTAGCTTTTTCCTCGTCATCTACAACCATTCTTTCCTCACTATTTTTTAAGGGGCCTACATTTTCAGTTTTTATTCTTTTACTATTGATATAGTTGAAGAACAGTTTGGGATTAGTTTTACTCTCCTTAGCAATGTGCTTCTCTGTTTCCTTTTTGGCAGCTTTAATTAGTTTTTTAGATAAAGTATTTTTCTCCCTATAGTTTTTTAGAGCTTCAATGGTGCCATCCTGCTTTAGTAGTGCAAATGCTTTCTTTTTACTGTTAATTGCCTGTCTTACTTCTTTGTTTAGCCACATTGGGTTTTTCCTATTTCTAGTCCTTTTATTCCCACAAGGTATAAACCGCTTACACTGCCTATTTAGGATGTTCTTAAACATTTCCCATTTATTATCTGCATTCTCATTTCTGAGGATATTGTCCCAGTCTACCAGATTAAGGGCATCTCTAAGCTGGTCAAACTTTGCCTTCCTAAAGTTCAGTGTTTTTGTGACTCCCTGACAAGTCCCCCTAGTGAAAGACAGGTGAAACTGTACAATATTGTGGTCGCTATTTCCTAGATGCCCGACCACCTGCAGATTTGTTATTCTGTCAGGTCTATTAGATAGTATTAGGTCTAAAAGTGCTGCTCCTCTGGTTGGATTCTGCACCAATTGTGAAAGATAATTTTTCTTGGTTATTAGCAGAAACCTGTTGCCTTTATGGGTTTCACAGGTTTCTGTTTCCCAGTTAATATCCGGGTAGTTAAAGTCCCCCATAACCAGGACCTCATTATGGGTTGCAGCTTCATCTATCTGCTTTAGAAGTAGACTTTCCATGCTTTCTGTTATATTTGGGGGTTTGTAACAGACCCCAATGAGAATTTTGTTACCATTTTTCCCTCCATGAATTTCAACCCATATGGACTCGACATCCTCATTCCCTTCGCTAATATCCTCCCTTAAAGTGGACTTTAGACAAGACTTTACATAGAGACAAACCCCTCCTCCTCTCCGATTTTTACGATCCTTTCTAAACAGACTGTAACCCTGTAAGTTAACTGCCCAGTCATAGCTTTCATCTAACCATGTCTCGGTTATTCCCACTATGTCAAAATTACCTGTAGATATTTCTGCTTCTAGTTCTTCCATCTTGTTTGTCAGGCTTCTGGCGTTTGCGAGCATGCAGTTTAGAGGATTTTGTTTTGTTCCAATCTCCTCACTGTGGATTGTTTTAGAAATGTTCTTACCTCCCTTCTGAGTATGTTTTCCTGGGTCGTCTTTGTTCGAGTCTAATGTTTTTCTTCCCGTCCCCTCTTCTTCTAGTTTAACGCCCTCCTGATGAGTGTAGCGAGTCTTCTGGCGAATGTGTGTTTCCCAGGTTTGTTGAGGTGTAGTCCGTCTCTGGCGAGGAGTCCATCATACCAGTAATTCACACCGTGGTCCAGGAATCCAAATCCTTGTTGTCTGCACCATCGTCTTAGCCAGTTGTTTGCATCAAGGATCCTGTTCCATCTCCTGGTGCCATGCCCGTCTACTGGAAGGATAGAAGAAAAAACTACCTGTGCATCCAGTTCCTTTACTTTCTTCCCCAACTCTTCAAAGTCCTTGCAGATTGTCGGTAGGTCCTTCCTTGCCGTGTCATTGGTGCCAACATGTATCAGAAGAAATGGGTGGACGTCCTTGGAGCTGAAGAGCTTTGGTATCCTATCGGTCACATCCTTGATCATCGCACCTGGAAGGCAGCATACTTCTCTTGCAGTTATGTCCGGTCTGCAGATGGCTGCTTCGGTGCCTCTCAGTAGTGAGTCTCCCACCACCACCACTCTTCGTTGCTTCTTGGCTGTACTTTTTGCTGTCACTTGTTGCTGTGTGCCATTTTCTTTTTTGCTTGCTGGTATTGCTTCATTCTTAGGTGTGCCATCTTCATCCTCTACAAAGATTTGATATCGGTTCTTCAGTTGTGTGGTTGGTGATTTCTCCATGGTCTTCTTGCTTCTTTTGGTCACATGCTTCCACTCATCTGCTTTTGGAGGTTCTCTGACACTTTTTGCACCTTCTGTGACCAGTAGAGATGCTTCTGTTCTGTCTAGAAAGTCTTCATTCTCTTTGATGAGTTTCAAAGTTGCTATTCTTTCTTCCAGACCCCGCACCTTTTCTTCTAAAAGGGCCACTAGTCTACACTTCTGACAGGTGAAATTGGATTCTTCTTCTGGTCGATCTGTGAACATGTAGCACATGCTGCAGCTCACCATGTAGGTTGTCACATCTGCCATGTTGCTCCTAGATCCTGCTGACTTGCTGTGTGTTTTCCTTCTTGTGTAATCTACTCAGCCAAGCTCTCTTGCAATAATGTCCTACAGGCAAAAATTACGGCGCGCGGTTTGGTGATGCTTTCGAAGCAGCTGGTCCCGGCTGTATCCAACGATCTTCTAGCTTAGGGAGACTTCGCTTCTCCCAGAAGGCACCTGGAATATGCAAATTAGCCTCCTGAAGCTTGAATCCCTGGTTTGGTGATGCTTTCGAAGCAGCTGGTCCCGGCTGTACCCAACGATCTTCTAGCTTAGGGAGACTTCGCTTCTCCCAGAAGGCACCTGGAATATGCAAATTAGCCTCCTGAAGCTTGAATCCCTGGTTTGGTGATGCTTTCGAAGCAGCTGGTCCCGGCTGTATCCAACGATCTTCTAGCTTAGGGAGACTTCGCTTCTCCCAGAAGGCACCTGGAATATGCAAATTAGCCTCCTGAAGCTTGAATCCCTGGTTTTGCAAACTGCCGTTGTTGCAGTTTTGCAAAATTGCAAACTGCCGTTGTAGTACGTTATGCCAGGCTCATGTTTCTGGAGACACACACCTGTAAATTAGGCAGGCTCTCACCACGACAGAAATGCCAAACATGTGGGCGCTAAATGTGGCTTAGACACACTAGGACTCGAAGGGAGGGGGGCATTTGGATTTAGGAGCGGAGAATATACTGAATTTATTTTGGTGGGTGAGCAGCCATTTTGCTTTTCCAGAGCCTTTGTGCTACCAGTAACCTGGAACCCCTCTATATTTCTGTTACCAGATCATGGACCTGAGTGAGAGCTTGCTTTTTTTTTGGATTGAGTTGAAGCTTTTATTGGGAACATTTTATATAGCATTTACAGTTAGGGCCAGAAATATTTGGACAGTGACACAAGTTTTGTTATTTTAGCTGTTTACAAAAACATGTTCAGAAATACAATTATATATATAATATGGGCTGAAAGTGCACACCCCCAGCTGCAATATGATAGTTTCCACATCCAAATCGGAGAAAGGGTTTAGGAATCATAGCTCTGTAATGCATAGCGTCCTCTTTTTCAAGGGACCAAAAGTAATTGGACAATGGACTCTAAGGGCTGCAATTAACTCTGAAGGCGCCTCCCTCGTTAACCTGTAATCAATGAAGTAGTTAAAAGGTCAGGGGTGGATTCCAGGTGTGTGGTTTTGCATTTGGAAGCTGTTGCTGTGAGCAGACAACATACGGTCAAAGGAACTCTCAATTGAGGTGAAGCAGAACATCCTGAGGCTGAAAAAAAAGAAAAAATCCATCAGAGAGATAGCAGACATGCTTGGAGTAGCAAAATCAACAGTTGGGTACATTCTGAGAAAAAAGGAATTGACTGGTGAGCTTGGGAACTCAAAAAGGCCTGGGCGTCCACGGATGACAACAGTGGTGGATGATCGCCGCATACTTAATTTGGTGAAGAAGAACCCGTTCACAACATCAACTGAAGTCCAGAACACTCTCAGTGAAGTAGGTGTATCTGTCTCTAAGTCAACAGTAAAGAGAAGACTCCATGACAGTAAATACAAAGGGTTCACATCTAGATGCAAACCATTCATCAATACCAAAAATAGACAGGCCAGAGTTAAATTTGCAGAAAAACACCTCAAGAAGCCAGCTCAGTTCTGGAAAAGTATTCTATGGACAGATGAGACAAAGATCAACCTGTACCAGAATGATGGGAAGAAAAAAGTTTGGAGAGGAAAGGGAACGGCACATGATCCAAGGCACACCACATCCTCTGTAAAACATGGTGGAGGCAACGTGATGGCATGGGCATGCATGGCTTTCAATGGCACTGGGTCACTTGTGTTTATTGATGACATAAGAGCAGACAAGAGTAGCCGGATGAATTCTGAAGTGTACCGGGATATACTTTCAGCCCAGATTCAGCCAAATGCTGCAAAGTTGATTGGACGGCGCTTCATAGTACAGATGGACAATGACCCCAAGCATACAGCCAAAGCTACCCAGGAGTTCATGAGTGCCAAAAAGTGGAACATTCTGCAATGGCCAAGTCAATCTCCAGATCTAAACCCAATTGAGAATGCATTTCACTTGCTCAAATCCAGACTTAAGACGGAAAGACCCACAAACAAGCAAGACCTGAAGGCTGCGGCTGTAAAGGCCTGGCAAAGCATTAAGAAGGAGGAAACCCAGCGTTTGGTGATGTCCATGGGTTCCAGACTTAAGGCAGTGATTGCCTCCAAAGGATTTGCAACAAAATATTGAAAATAAAAATATTTTGTTTGGGTTATGTTTATTTGTCCAATTACTTTTGACCTCCTAAAATGTGGAGTGTTTGTAAAGAAATGTGTACAATTCCTACATTTTCTATCAGATATTTTTGTTCAACCCTTCAAATTAAACGTTACAATCTGCACTTGAATTCTGTTGTAGAGGTTTCATTTCAAATCCAATGTGGTGGCATGCAGAGCCCAACTCGCGAAAATTGTGTCACTGTCCAAATATTTCTGGCCCTAACTGTATGATCGCATTTATCTGGCGCTCTACGCTGAGCACTTACAGCAGGGTTTCCATCTAAATTTCTGAGTGACGTGACAGATGAAAACCCCCATGGATCCTTTCGCTATAATGAGGCAGCAGATTCACTCTGGACTCTGTCTGGCCTCTGTTCAACGGCATCCTTTTTAGAAGTACACAAAACTGTGGCCAATGGCACTTGTGTGCAATCCTAAAAAGATGGACATCATCGGATCACAGGTCCTATGGTGCCCACAGTGCCTCTATCTGCCTCATTATAGCGAGTCTTCCACTGGAAGTTCCATCTGATTCACGTATTTCAGAGATTTAGATGGAAACCCCGGTGCAAGCTCTCAGCGCAGAACACAGGGTAAATGTGCACCAAGCATTACTGGAATCATTGGTAGGCAGAATGAAAAAATCAACAGCAGGTGAAGAATTGGTTTTATTTATTTTTACCCCGTTCCTCATGTGGTATAAGTGATTAGGCGACTTTATTCTTCGGGTCGGTGCGATTACAGCGATACCAGATTTATATCGGGTTTTTATGCTTGGCTGCTGTCACACACTAAAAGACGCTTTTTATTGCAAAAAATAGTTTTAGCCTCACCATATTTTGAGAGCTATAATTTTTCCACATTTCGCCCGACAGAGTTATGATATGGCTTGTTTTTTGCGGGACAAGTTGACGTTTTTATTGGTACCATTTTCCAGCACATTCCAACTTTTGGGAGACTTTTGTTTCTGTTTCCTTATCGCGTTCCGCATGTGGTAAAATTGGTAAAGCAGTTTTATTCGGGTTAGTACGATTACAGCAATATCTGATATATATAGTTTTTTTAATATTTGGCACTTTTAAACAATAAAAACTATTTTATAGAAAAAATAATTAGTTTTGCATCGCTTTATTCTGAGAACCACAACGTTTTATTTTTCTGCTGACAGAGCTGTATGACAGCTTGTTTTTTGCGGGACAAGATTACGTTTTCAGCCATACTATTTTTAGTTACATTTGTCTTTTGATTGCTTTTTATTGGTGGTTAAGGACTCGGCAATACTAAATGTGCGTACTTTTACTGTTTATTTTTTTATTTACATAAATAAATGTATTTATTGGTAAAATGTTTATTTCTTTTTTCTTTATTTGGGGATTTTAAAAAAATATATTTTCACACTTTTTAATATTTTTTTTAACTTTTTTACATTGTCCCAGTATGGGACATTCTTGTGTTACATCATATTGCTGATCTGATGTTCTGCAATGCAGAACATAGGAGCAGCATCTGACAGGCAAAGAAGGAGGCATCTCAAATCTTGCTCTCACCAAGCACAGAGAAGCCACCTTCCCTGCAGAACCTCGGAGGAACCCACGGCCATTTTGGGGCAGGGAGTGTCCATGTAGACCATCAGGACAATGCGATACAATTGCATTGTCTTGCTGGAAGCGCACAGAGAACCCCCTCCCTGCGCGATGCTCCTCTATGCCTCTATGTTGCTGTCACTACTGAAAGCAGCATCAGAGGGGTTAAATGCCTGTGATCAGTGTTAGCACCAATTGTGGGCACTGCTGCGGGGTGTCAGCTGTCACATACAGCTGACACTCACACCTGATCACTGCGGCATTCCGCATGAGGCCGCGCAATTGGTGCGCTGCTGCTGTTCACAGGAACGCAGTACCTTCAGAGCAGCAGAGCAGTACTAGTACGGTGCATGTCGGGAAGTGGTTAAAGATGGAAAAAGTTTTTAAATTATTTTTATTGATAGAATATAAAGGTAAAAAACTTAAATAATTTTCATTATGAAAATATTCACTGTTTTGCTGCTGCAGAGTATCTGTAAGTCTTAAATCTAGCTGAGTGCTCTGCAAAAATGTTACAAATCTATCAGAGCTTTTGCTCACTTCTGATGGCTCTCTCAATTTCCCCACCACTTGCATTGTAAGTGACTATTAGAGAGAGGTGGGTTGCACACAGATCTGTAGTATGGAGGGAGGATTCATGTATAGTTTCCAGGACGGCAGAAAAAACACGAAATAATAAAGAAGGAAAGCATAAAAAGAACAAAGAAGCACAAGATAGACACAGTGTTGCTGCCAGGTCCAGTTTTAGACAAAGTGGGGCTTGGACAAAAGTTTAAAATGGGACCCCAAATGCTAATATATTGCACCATCACACAAACATTTCCGCTGTATTTACACGAGCTGAGTTGAGAGCGTTAAACAAGCGTGATCCACAACATTGAAGTCATTTGATGCTTGATTCCCGGTCTCTTTAAACAGGCTGGAAGAATAATAGGGACAGAACAATCACTAGTAGATCAATTTGTCCTCATGCAATATCATGTTATCAGCAGCACATCTGCAGTTTTCAACCAGCGATGTGCTGCTGAGAACAATTATGTTTAACCCTTTAGTGACGGAGACAAATTTTTGAAATCTGACCAGTGTCACTTTATGTGGTAATAACTCTGGAACGCTTCAACAAATCCCAGTGATTTTGAGACTGTTTTTTTCGTGACAAATTATGCTATATGATAATGGTAAATTTAGGTCGATATGTTTTGTGATTATTTATAAAAAAAATATCAGAAATTTGAGAAAAATGTTACAAAATTTGCAATTTTCAAACTTTGTATGATTATCCCTTTAATCCAGATAGTCATACCATAGCAAAACATTAATAAATAACATTTCCCACATGTCAGCTTTACATCAGCACCATTTGTAAAATGTTAATTTATTTTGTTAGCATTTTAGGAGGTCTAAAAATGTAGCAGTATGTTTCATTTTTTTAAGGAAATTTCAAAATTTATTTTTTTAGGGACTTATCCAGGTTTGAAGTGCCTTTAGGGGTCCCATATATTGGGAAACCCCCAAAAGTGATACCATTTTAAAAACAGCACCCCATGACATATTGAAAACTGTTGTCAGGTAGTTTATTAACTCTTCAGGTGATTTTCAGGAATTAATGCAAAGTGGCATGACAGAAATGAAAATGTGTATTTTTACCACCTAAATGCTTCTAACTTCTGAACAGGTTACAACAGCCGGCAGACTCTAAGGCCGCTGTTTGGTCGTGAATTGCCATGGCAAACATCAGGACCACAAAATCATGATCTGAGGGCACCAACTGGGATAAAGAGGAAGCCCCCACACTCTGTTAACCATTTATAATGATGTAGTCACTATTGACAGCAGCATCTAGGGGGTTAAACAGATTTGCACGGTGCAAACACTGATCGTGGCTAATGCAGCAAGTTGTCAGCTATAGTGTACAGCCGATAGCTGCTGGATTGTCACCTGTATAGGGATGCTACTCTCTTATATCTCAGGTCAGTTAAAAGATGTATTGGCTGTCATTAAGGGGTTAATTTAAACAATACAATCAATTGATAAATAGGCAGCATTTTGCTTGTTTAGTATAATGCACCGCATAGTCCTTCACATTGTGTAATGCACATCTCATAGTCCTCCATATGTGCCACACTGTCCTCCACATAGTATAATACACTCACTATAGTCCTGCATATAGTATAATGCACCCCATAGTCATTCACATAGTGTAATGCACACCTCATAGTCTTCCTTATAGTATAATGTGCCCCACAGTCTTTCACATAGTATAATACACTCTTCATAGTCCTCCACATAGTATAATGCACATCCAATAGAACTCCACATAGTACAATACAATCACTATAGTCCTCCGTATCATATAATACACACGCCATAGTCCTCCATTTAGTATAATGCAAAGTTCTCAGTCCTCCATATAGTATAACATGCTCCATAGTCCTCTATATAGTATAATGCACTCTCCAGATTCCTCCATTTAGTATAATGCACACCATAGACCTCCATATAGTACAATGCATACCATAGTCCTCCATATAGTACAATGCAGCCCCACATGAATATAATGCAGCCCCATAGGACTATAATGCAGCTCCATCGGAGTATAATGCAGCCCCCATAGAAGTATGATGCAGCCACCTCATAGAGTAAAATGCAGCCCCCATAAAGTATAATGTACCCCAAATAGAGTATAATGCAACCCCATATGAGTAATATGCAGCCCTATAGGAGTATAATGCTGTTCCCATAAGAGTATAATGCAGCTCGCAAAGAGTATAATGCAGCCCTTACAGTCCTTCAGCATTAAAGCCACCACATACTTACTGGTTTAAAAAATAAATAAATACAATACTTACCTCCCCCCTTCCCCCACTGCAACGCATCACCTCACCTAAGCAGCTCCACTGCCCAACACATCGTGGTGCGCAATGAAGTGATGTCACACATGCTGCATCAGTGGCAGAGGGGGATGATGGGCAAAGGAGCATTATGTGACTTTCTCTCCTCCATCATTTCTTTCAACTGAATGCAGGGAGCGGGGGCCCAGAGATAGCACTGGGCTCCCATGAATCATGGGCCCCATAGCGGTCACGGGGTCTGCTCCTATTAGCGCCACGCCACTGGATGGGGGCCCCTGGGGTAGTGGGAGCCCTAAGCAAATGCCTAGTCTGCCTTCCCCTAATGCCGGCCCTGGCTGCTGCTTAAGCTTTCGAAGACGGCAGCACTTGGGAAACATCTAGACCTCACATACAGTTGATATTACTGGGATAAACACATCTAAAGGAAAAATCTTAAACTTGGATCAAGTTCTAAACTTCATACTGTGTAGCCTGAAAATGAAATGAATGAAGGAATAAAGATTACAGACTGAAATTTAGTACAGCTTTATTAAATAAAGGTAGCCACTAACCCAATTGCTTATTGAATGATAAATCTATATGAGTTAATAAAACATCAATTTTATTAAAAATCTATTAAAAACCTCATAACAAGGTGAGGACAATGCTAAGACTACTTTGAAAGAGATGAAAAGTCTTCAATCTACGGACCTAAGATGAGGACCACCCATTTGTGGGCTTACCCCTCTTCTGTTATACATATTAATTGTGACTAGTGTTACTATTAGCGAGTCCTAGGAGGGACAGCAGTCATTGAATGGGGCGCCATACCTGACAGTTTTATTGATTAACTGGTCCCTATTCTTTAAGGTTTCTATTTATTCTCTTTTTGCTTCGCATTTCTTTGATTGTGTTGCTCTTTTGTCTACCATTTTCCTTGGCGGAGCAGTGTAGGCTATTAGTCATCCTAGTCGGTGGACTGACATTTGACATTTTTGGTGTATGTTTGTCTTTGAATTTTCCTCACCTTGTTATAAGATTTTTAATAGATATTTAAGAAAATTGATGTTTTATTGAGAAATAATTCTGTAAGCAATTTGGTTGAGTGCGATTTCATTTTTTTCTCATTAATGTACACTCTGCACCCCATCTTGACTGAAAAAACCCAGAAAAAATAGAAATGTAGAAATGTTTGCAAATTTTCTAAAACAGAAAAACCCAAATATCACATGGTCATAAGTATTCAAACCCTTTGCTCAGTATTCAGTAGAAGCACCCTTTTGAGCTAGTACAGCCATGAGTCTTCTTGGGAATGATGCAACAGGTTTTTCACACCTGGATTTGTGGATCCACTGCCATTCTTCCTTGCAGATCCTCTCCAGTTCCATCAGGTTGGATGGTGAACATTAGAGGACAGCCATTTTCAGGTCTCTAGAGAGATGCCCAGTTGTGTTTAGGTCAGGGCTCTGGCTGGGCCAGTCAAGAATGGTCACAGAGTTGTTCTGAAGCCACTCCTTTGTTATTTTAGCTGTGTGCTAAAGGAAGGTGAACCTTCGGCCAAGTGAAGAGCACCCAAAGAGGTTTTCATCCAGGATGTCTCTGTATTTGGCGAAATTCATGTTTCCTTCAATGACAACCAATTGTCCTGTCCCTGCAGATGAAAAAAAAAAACACCTCCATAGCATGATGCTGCCACCACCATTTTTCACTGTTGGGATTGTATTGGGCAGGTGATGAGCAGTGCTTAGTTTTCTCCACACATACCACTTAGAATTATTACCAGAAAGTTCTATCTTTGTCTCATCAGACCAGAAAATCGTATTTCTCATAGTCTGGGAGTCCTTCATGTCTTTTTTAGCAAACTCTATGCGGGCTTCCATATGTCTTGCACTGAGGAGAGGCTTCCGTTGGGCCACTCTGTCACAAAGGCTCAACTGGTGGAGGACTGAAGTGATAGTTGACTTTGTGGAACCTTCTCCCATCTCCCTACTTCATCTCTGGAGCTCATCCCAGTGATCTTGGGGTTCTTCTTTTCCTCTCTCATCCAGGCTCTTCTCCCACGATTGCTCAGTTTTGCTGGACAGCCAGGTCTAGGAAGACTTTTAGTGGTCCCAAACTTCTTCCATTTAAGGATTATGGAGGCCACAGTGATTTTAGGTACCTTGAGTACTGCAGAAATTCTGTTGCCACCTTGGCCAGATCTGTGTCTTGCCACAATTCTGTCTCTGAGCTCCTTGGCCAGTTCCTTTGACTTCATGATTCTCATTGGGTCTGACATGCACTGTGAGGGCTTACATAGACAGGTGTGTGCCTTTCCAAATCAAGTCCTTTCAGTTAAATTAAACACAGCTGGACTCCAATGAAGGAGTGGAACCATCTCAAGGAGGATCACAAGGAAATGGACAGCATGTGACTTAAATATGAGTGCCTGAGCAAAGGGTCTGAATATTTATGACCATGTGATATTTCAGTTTTTCTTTTTTATTATATTTTCAAAAATGTCTACATTTCTGTTTTTCAGTTAAGATGGGGTGCAGAGTGTACATTAATAAGAAAAAATCAACTTTTTTGAATTTCCCAAATGGCTGCAATGAAACAAAGAGTGAGTGAATCATTAAAAGAGGTCTGTATACTTTCTGTACCTACTGTAGTTCAGGTCGAATAATTGCAATATATATTAACTAATTGTCAGGCGAACATATGTTATGCTGATAACTTTATCGACCTCTACAATAAATATACAATTTAGGCCAAGCATGCATGCTTAGTTAAGTTGGAACAAAGGAATAAGATTCTGCCCCACCCATATTGAAGATGTTGATCTCCTGTATAAACAAATGCTTGGGCATCTTGAAATGCCTTCCACCATGTTAGGGAAATTATAACATAAGTCAAATAACATTGGGTTAAGTCTGCCATTAATATGATTGACAGTACACAAAGATCATAACCTTTATGTACTCCTATTACAGGAACTCAGAACCTGAGAATACAAAGGGTGTCACTCATGATACCTCTGGTTGGTGACTTGGCACTTTAAAGCTTGAGCAGATGTTCCTTTGTGGCCAAGCTGGAAAGTCCTATTTACCATAGGGAGGGAATGGTTGGAATAAAAGTATATATTATGAAAATGTGCTCGCACCAAAACCCACAGTACAGTTACAGACCTGTGATTTTAATATTACAACTTGGGTGGAAACTTAAGCCCAGAACCAGGCATATAAAAGAAAGATTACACAATGGAAAGGTGTTTGACAAAGAATGTTTGTATACCTTTGAAATGCGTTGCTTGGCACACATCTATCCTGAACCCAGGTTTTAATTTTTTCATGGACTTATTCAATCCGTGAGCTAGCAAGTTGCATCCCCCTTTTTTACCATTTATTATTACCTTTTTCCTACCCTCAAGGAAACAGAAGAATTGCTTTAGATGGAAGCATTTAGGAACTTATGTTATTTCTCTCTCTTTATTTAATAACTCTTTTGCATATTTGTATATCACTTAATTTTTTATATATTTATGCATTTTCTTGTAAGCACTGTATTTTGTATATTAATGCTTAAAATCGGTAATAAATTTGGTCCCTATATGTTCTAAATAACCGATAGTCGTTCAGAGAGTGTGTGGCCTTTTGACTGCTGGACAGTAGTATATATTTCACGGACTCATCACTCAGTGTGCTAATGAGTAGTGGCAGCGTGTTGTGTCTTTGTGGTGTGTGGACTGGGTCACGATAGGATTTATGCTCAGTAGTGTTGAGCCACCTCCCTAGTGTTCGAGTTCGGTTCGGCTAACTGGAACGTGTTCGACGAATGTTCGTCGAACGTTCGACGAACACCATTGAACCCCATTGAAAACAATGGCAGGCAAACAAAAACTGCTCAGAAGACACAACAAACACATGGAAAAGTCACAACTACATATAGTCATGCGAAAAGAAAAGAGGTGGAGGAGTAAAAGGAGGAGGAGAAACAGATATAGGCATGTCATGCCCTTCTAAAATCAAGAAAGGCTGGAGTAAAAATCTAAAATCACCCTACCAACACCAAGACGTCATTAAAAAAATAAAATAAAAAGAAGTTAGAAGCAGTGGAGGAACTTCTAGATACATACGATCGACGAGCAACTCGTGGGGATGGCAAGACTTGGACAGCAGCCCCTTCTCCTGATGTCACCATAGTTACCCAGTGCCCAGTCACCGACATGTAACGCCCCTGTCCATGTCTACTCGTCCAAGTGTCTGTGGTGAAATGCACCCTGTCACACACAGAGTTTCTCAAGGAAGTGGTGATGTTGTGTGCGACATGCTGGTGTAGCGCAGGCACAGCTTTCTTTGAGAAGTAGTGGTGACTGGGCATCTGGTACTGGGGCACTGCGACGGACATAAGGTCTCGAAAATCCTCTGTGTCCACCAGGTGGAAAGGCAGCATTTCTGTAGCCAACAGCTTGCAGATGGTGAAATTCAACCTCTTAGCTTTGTCATGGCTAGGAGGAAATGGTCTTTTACTTGTCCACATCTGAGGGACTGAGAGCTGGCTGCCGTGCTTAGATGGAGTTGAGTAGGGTGTCTCCGGCAAACTGCTAGTCTGTGAGGAAGGTGCAGGTGGAGATGTTATGTTGCCTTGATCAAAATGTGGTGTCGATGTCGGAGAGCGCTCAACAACAGCAGGTGTTTCCACTTGCAAATGTCCTGACGACCTGCCAATCACACTGGCTGTTGCGGGTAAAGAAGTGTAAGGTCTGCATCCAAAACCATGTGCGACTGCTGTCCCCACAGTCACAGAGGATGAAGAGGATGCTGATTGACTTGATGGGGCAGACGGTGGTTCACCCGGCCTACTAGGCCGCATTTTAGCACAGTGAGCTTCCCACTGCAACTTATGCCTCATATCCATGTGACGGTTCATGCATGAAGTACTCAAACTAGTAATTTTTTGGCCTCTACTGAGATTTTGGTGACAAATCTTACAGACAACATGAGTCAGGTCATCCTTTGCAATGTCAATAAATGCCCAGGCTATGCAAAGCTTAGAGCCCGTGCGACCTGAAGAGCCACCACGACTTCTGCTCAGAGTCACAGTTGGGGTTGAGGATGCAGTTGTTGACATGCTTCCAGTACTCCGTCTCTGTCCAGGAAGGCACAAATTAACCTCGTCATCAGACTCGTCACTAGCATCCTCCTCCACCTCCTCTGCCGACCTCATGGACTGGTGGACTGTGGGTTGACAGTAAGTGTGGTCTCCAACCTCGTCATCATCATCCTGTGTGTTCTCACACCCATCGTCCTCAGAGCCAACCTCTTCCTGCCCTGACCGAAAAGTCAAGTTTTCGTTCCAATCCGGTATCTCATTCTCATCATCATCTTCCTCATTGTCTCCACCAACAGGAGTTACAGTTTGGGAACGAGGGTCTACATTATGCTCAGAACCTTCTTCATCTGGGCCTGGATCCGACTCACAAATATTCTGGGCATCAGTGCAGATCATTTCCTCATCTGGATTCACAGAAGCTCTGGAGCAGACCTCTGATTCCCAGGCTATAGTATGCGTAAACAGCTCTACAGACTCAACCATCTGTGTTACCCCATGCTCAGACGTGCGGCTGGAGACTTGGGAGCTGTGAGGAAGCAAGTGCGATTGGGGTGACAACTCTGAGGACTGGAGTAGTTGTGATGTTGAAGTTGATATGGAGGAGAGCCCACTTCAACTAGCACTTGATATCCATTCAAGCACCTGCTGTTTTTGTGCCTCATCTGGAATTTTTGGCGATGCTCGTAGCGATGGTCATAAGAAAGGGATCATATCAGATTGTCCACGAAAAGAAGTAGACCTCTTGCTTTGGCTGGAAGATGGTCTTTCTTCTGCAGATGTTACTGTTGCTTTAACACCTACCCCACGGACACAACCTTTTTTCCCCTTTCCAACACGCATATTCCCCTTTTCACCAGCAGCAGGTCTTTTGCCACTCATTTTAGTGCTTAACTAATTGGCAACTCTGTATCTGTAGTTGTTGGCACAACAACCGATGGATGAAAACCGAGCAGAACTGAATGGCCAAACTGTGGTACTAGGCCCAAAAGGATTTACTGGGTTAGATGCAGTAAAAATTTAGATACACAGGTGGTGTAGTTAGCTTCACTGGCGGGCTACTCTGCTGACGTGCAGACACTGCTTCTAGGCCCAAAACTATTTACTGGGTTAAATGCAGTAAAAATTGAGATACACAGGCATGCAGACACTGCTCCTAGGCCCAAAACTATTTACTGGGTTAGATGCAGTAAAAACTTAGATACACAGGCGTGCAGACACTGCTCCTAGTCCCAAAACTATTTACTGGGTTAGATGCAGTAAAAATTTAGATACACAGGCATGCAGACACTGCTCCTAGGCCCAAAGCTATTTACTGGGTTAGATGCAGTAAAAATTGAGATACACAGGCGTGCAGACACTGCTCCTAGGCCCAAAACTATTTACTGGGTTAGATGCAGTAAAAATTTAGATACACAGGCGTGCAGGCACTGCTTCTAGGCCCAAAACTATTTACTGGATTAGATGCAGTAAAAATTTAGATACACAGGCATGCAGACACTGCTCCTAGGCCCAAAACTATTTACTGGGTTAGATGCAGTAAAAATTTAGATACACAGGCATGCAGACACTGCTCCTAGGCCCAAAACTATTTATTGGGTTAGATGCAGTACAAATTTAGATACACAGGCGTGCAGGCACTGCTTCTAGGCCCAAAACTATTTACTGGGTTAGATGCAGTAAAAATTTAGATACACAGGCGTGCAGGCACTGCTTCTAGGCCCAAAACTATTTACTGGGTTAGATGCAGTAAAAATTGAGATACACAGGCGGTGTAGCTAGCTTCACAGGCAGGCTACTCAGATGACTATCAGACAATGCTACTAGCCCAAAAGGATTGGCTGAGCTAGATTACACCAAATGCTGTGACAAACACTTGCACAGCACAGGCACAGACCTGCCTGGCAAACAGTGCTATGAACTGCTGTAACCTACCCTGAAAAGGGCTGATATTACAACTAGTCCTGACTCCTCCTGACTCCCTAAACCTATCTCTCTGACAATTCGCTCGCAATTCACACTATTATACTCTATAGCTCCCACAGCAGCAGCGGTGCAGTCTAACACTAAGCTGCAGCAGTGAGGAAATGGTGGCGACGGGGCAAATGGCTGGTTCTTATAGGGCAAGGACATGTGACATACACAGCCAATGACACATGCCCTTGCTTGTGTGCATCACATGCACATTGCTGTGTGTGTGTGCAATGCTGATAGGCTGAGAGACTGCACCGCCCCACTGTAAATGCGGGAAAGAAAAAAAAATGGAGATCAGCGTTATTTCAGCACAGATCTATCCCCCGCAACCCCACTGAGACTGTCTATTAACAATGATAAACAGTTTTAATGTGTAAATCAAGCGAGGCTTTTGGTGAATGAACAGTTATCGCACAGAAACTCGAACAGCCGAATTTTAAGCAAATTGTTCGAGTTCGTCGAACGACTCGAACACCGCCCAAAACAGCTCAAAATTTGAAATTGGCAAACAGTTCGACTCAAACACCGCTCTTCTCTAATGCTCACATTACTTATGACTGAGGTGGAAAGCAACATTCAGTGAAAGGAGATTTCATCTGGATAAAGTGCTGGCAAAAAATCCTGTTATTGGCTGCAGAGTCCTGCAAACTGGGTTTCAAATGGAAGGGAGACTTTAAAAAAAAGATATGGTTCAAATTGGATTTGGCTTTCCCAGGCAGTCTTAGGGCAAGACTTAAATATTCTAAATTTAGGCTTCTGAATGTTGGTATGTATATATCTTCTGCAGGGACACCTAAGGCCTCACTCAATTGACAGTGACTTTTCCCATATGCAAAAATCGTCTATGTTTCATCAGCGTTTTGGATTCGATTGCATCGGTGGTTGGTCAGTGTTTCAGTTTTTATCACTTGACATTCATCAGTGATTTTCATGTATGAAAAACAAATTAAAAATGCAAAATGCTAATCAGGAAAAGTACACGGATTACACCCTGATGCTATTTGTGTGCTGTCTATTATTTTCATGGCCACTAAGACGTGTATGGGTAGTTTTTATCGGTGAAATCATAATTCCATATTAGTTCTGACAATAAGTTTTTAGTGACTTTTTTTAAAAAATGCAATATGTTCTAGTAAATTGAATGAGATCTATAGAAATCTGCTGCCTACCGGTTTTGCAACATAACTGACCTGTGATAGACTTGGATGAGATGAGTAAAATCCGCAGGTACAAAATGCATATGACTTTTTAGGACATTTTCACAGCAGAAACGCAGTAAAAGTGAATTAAATCCCCACGTGACCTTAATAAAGTTTTATAAAAGCAAAGTAGCCTCTTGCTGCAATGTAGCATACACTCCCATCCTATGGCAACTTACTGACTTTCCCTGCAGATGATGGCTGTGATATTCAGCCATCATGTGCCTCTAACAGCTGTACATGTTGCTGAGTTCTGTCCCCAGCTGTTACATGCCATCAGTCTCTGAGAGCAGCATTTACAACGTGCTGGTAGGGGAGTATTCTGTTCTAACAACCCATTATCGCCCCTTTGGTGTGATTAAGAGGCACCAATGGGTTGCTATGATGGCCGGAGGTCTGCTCAATACCCCCTTGCCTGTCATAATGAATCTCCTGTGAACACAAGCTTCTGTCTGATGTTCATAGGACACTGTGTTTTGTGCCATATATAGCAATACTTGGTTATTGCTGTTTATAGTACAATCGAACAGACATCCCTAAAGGGACTAACAAAAACGCTGGAATTTATTTTTGGGGTGCTTTTTTTTAACTCCTTAGTGACCAGGCTGAATTTTTCAAATCTGACTTGTCATTTTATGTGCCAAAAAACGTTTCGACTTATCTCTGATTTTTAGATTGTTTTTTCCTAACACATTGTATTTTATGATAATGATAAATTTAGGTTGATATGTATTGCGTTTATTTATAAAAGTATCATAAATTTGACAAAAATTTCTAAAAATTAGTAATTTTCACATTTTGAATGATGATTATCCCTTTTACCTGTATAACTATTTTATTTGAAGTGTCTTATCCCTTTAATCCAGATAGTTACACCACACAAAATAGTTAATAAATTACATTTCCCTCAAGTCTGCTTTACATCAGCACCATCTGTAAAATATTCTTTAATTTTGTTAGGATGTTAGAAGCTTTAATTTTGTGGCAGCAATTTTTCATTTTTTACCCCAAAAATTTTTTAGCGATCTATTCAGTTTTGAAGTGACTTTGGGGATCTGTATATTGAAACCCCCCAGAAGTAATACCATTTTAAAAACAGCCTCCCTCAACATATTCATAACTTCTGTCGAGTAGTTTATTAATATTTTTAGGTGCTTTTCAGGAATTAGTGCAAGTCCTGCATTGTTGTATCAATCACATGTTCGGAACAGATTTCTATTCTCTGGACATAAATAACGATGGTTCCTCAAGGTGGTGTTGGTGTGATAGGTAGATTTTATTTATCCAGTCTAAGTGGCAAGGAGGTGTTACTTGTTTCCAGTGTAGGGTAATTAGTTTTGCAGCTCCTAACAAAAGAGCAAGCAACTCATGCATTTTAGGTTTGAAATATTTTGTGGGCCCAGGTAGAAGGACTTCTGCCAGAGTTAGAGTATGTTTAAAGAGTCCTAATTCATACAAAGTTCTTTCTAACTCCCCCAAAGATTGGTTATTATTTTGGGACAGAACCAAAAGATATGAGAAAGCGTGCCTCTGGGCTTATCATATCTCCAACATAGATTGGCTTTTGTTAAACCTTTGTCGTTCAATAGTTGAGGAGTCTTATACCAACGGATAGTAATTTATAGGAATTTATTTGCAAAAGTATACATCTGGAGAGTCCCATACCCACCTACAATTGATCAAAATTTGAACACTATGGACTAACAAAGCCCAAATCCCACAACACCAAAATACACATTCCTCATCACATCGCCCTTAACCCATATTGCCTCCCTCCTCTCTCTTTCCTTTTTCCACCGGAAGGTACCGTACTTAGATCAAAATTGTTATCCACTTTTGATTTTCTTCAATAGTTTTTATTCTGTGTCAGTCATCTTTTTTGTCTTGGACAATCCTGACTATATTACCTACTAATATTTGTGAATTACTTCTAGGTACTATTGTTATTTTCATTTGTACCTAGACCCCATTTGTTTCACCGTCAGTTGAAATTTTATATTAATTGATCTTTATATTGTATGTTGTTTACTATTCAATAAAGAATTATACAAAACGACGATTACCATTATATAATAGAAAGCAGAAATCTTAAATACCATGAGTAAATTAATATGCAAATTAATAAACAAATACCATCAAAATATACAGATATCGCAGAGTATACTAAGCACACACACACTGCACGACTAGGATTTGTTTAAAAATTCCTACATCTGTAGGTATACATTAATAATATTACCTATAGCTACATACCTCCTTTTTATTGGGATATGTTACTGTCTTCTGAGTTTTTGCTGACATTTCTTAAGAACACTAGGCTATTGCATGATATGAACAGGGCCATAGACACACATCTATCTCATCAAGGCAATTTCTAGGTAACATGGCCAAAAGGGTGCACTTCAAAAAGGCACATCTTTTCCCATATGCCACGGACACCCACAATCTGCTACAATGGCTTGTCAATATGCTATGGACACTGTTGTGTTGTTCCTGAAGTGTGTGAATGTCCCCACTTCACGTGCGATTGCATGCCACAGGTGAGTTTAATAGATGATTTTTTCTGTCTCCAGCACCATTATCAGCTTGATGCCTACAGTGGCTTGTGAAAGTATTCACCCACCTTGGCATTTTTCTGTGTTTTGCTACCTCACAACCTGGAATTTCACAGTTTTTTTTAGGGTTTACGTACATCAGTTCATGAAAAGTGCATGCCTACAACTGTGAACATTTGGTTTTCTTTTTATTGTGAAGCAAACAACAAATAGGACAAAATATCTGAAAACTTCAGTGTGCATAACTATTCACCCCCCTAATGTCAGTACTTTGTAGAGTCTCCTTTCGTGGCAATTACAGCTGCAAGTCTCTTTGAATAAGTATCTATGTGTTTTCCACATCTGGCCACTGGGATTTTTACCATTCCTCAAGGTGAAACTGCTCCAGCTCCTCCAAGTTCAAAGTTTCCTCTGGCGAACAGTAATATTCAAGTGTGACCACAGATTTTTAATTGGATTAAGCTCTGGTCTTTGACTAGGCAAAAACATTAACACTTTTGCCCTTAAACCAATCGAGTGTTGCTTTAGCAGTGTGCTTTGGGTCATTGTCATGTTGGAACGTGAACCTTCGTCCAAGTCTCAAATCACTGACCAACTGAATTAGGTTTTGATCAAGATTATCCCTGTTTTTCACACAACCCATTTTCCCTTCATCTCGGACCATTTTCTCTGCCCCTGCTGCAGAAAAACATCCCCACATCCCCTACTGCTGACACCATTTTTCATTTTGGGGATGGTGTTCTTGGGAAGATGAGCTGTGTTGGTTTGGCAACAGACATAGCTTTTATCTTGGTATCTAAAATTAAAATTTTGGTCTCATATGACAACAGTACCTACCTCAATACATTTGGGGAGTCTCCCACATGTCTTTTTCCAAATTCAAAACAAGTCTTACAATTTTTGTAAGTAAAGGCTATTTTCTGCCCACTCTTCCATAAAGGCCACCTCTACGGAGGGTATGGCTTATTGTGATGGAGAAATACTACAGTCTCTACTTGGGAACTCTGCAGCTCCTTCAGGGTTACCTTTGATATCTGTGCTGCTTCTCTGATTAATGCCCTTCTTGTCCGGGTTGAGAGTTTTGGTGGGCGGCCCCCTCTAGGTAGGTTTGTTGTGATACTGTTAGGGGGTGAAGAGGAAGACAAACCCAATGGAGGTTGCTTTCTCTGCTCCTTACCTGGGACCACTTAGTCGTACAGCTGGGTTGTTGGGGGGAGGACTTTCTGCCCTGGACAGAGGAGACCATGTGACTGTTGGGGGCGAAGAGGAAGAGAGAGGAGTGTGGTCAGAAAAGGGAAGGAGAGCAGAGCACGCGGGACAGAGGGCACAGCGCGCCAGAGAGAAAGCAGGCTGCAGTGCCACGCTCCCCACGAGAGAGTGCTCCCCATGAGGGCACTGAGGCTGAGATACCAACCATAGTCAAGGCTGTATGTGAGGGTGTGGACTCAGAAGCCTCCGTAATCAGAGAAGACTTTTCCCCTGACATTGCAGAGACAGTGACCTGAGCGCGCAGCCCCGGTGACCGCAGTGACAAGCCAAGACTCCCTGAGTGGGACAAGTAAGCTGCCCTGTGTGTGTGTAGCATCGCTACTACAGAGAGACAGCCAGCTTAACATACAGAGACTCCTGCAGCAGTGTGACTGTCCTACTTCCTGATTCCAGTTTCACTCTGAGAAAAGGCTGCAAAAGATTTAACCCCGGAGTCTTCAGTTCCCAGGAGACAGAGCAGAGACAGTGGCCCCTGGTACCCACGGCATTAGTACAGAGCCCCTGATTCCTGTTGAGAGACTCAATAATAGACTGAGCATCATTTTCCCGGGATAGGCTGTATTGTTGAAGCAATAGACTGCACAGAGGACCCCGTTTGCCTAGCATCCCCTCTGCCCACCACAGTAACCTCTTAAACTTGAGGTTGCGGGTTCCTAGAGACTACACAGCCCACGGATAACAGAGGGACGACAAGTGCCGCTGTTTCTCGGCGCCTACGTTGGAGAAGACAACCCTACAAGCAAGTCCTCATCAGGCTGATAAGTGTTTTCTCAAGAAATTCTGTTTACTACTGTTATACTGTTTGACTGTCTGGAAACTTATACTGCTTCCCATATATTTGCACGGTTATATCATCAGTTTTTTTCCTACTGTTTTCTCCCTGCGAGGAGAATCTTACTCCTGTTAATAAATCCCCCTCAACAGTTGGTCTGTCTGTTCCGTGGTGACATACTCTACCCTGCACCCTATTACAGTACCATGTTATTTCCATTTGATGAAAATGGATTTGATGATGCCCCGGACCATCAGAGATTGGAATATTTTTTTATAATCCAAGCCCGACTTGTTCTTCTTAGTTTTTGATCCCATAAATTTAAAAAAGATATCCAGCCCTTTTTACTTCAACGTTCCAAGGTGAGAGTCACTGTTCACATGACACCTGACACACCCTTAAGGGTATGTGCACACGTCAGGTTTTTGTGCAGAATTTTCCTGAGATTTTCCTGAGGAGAAATTGGCACTACTCCCAGGAAATCCGCATGCGTTTTTTGTGCGTTTTTTGTGCGGTTTTTACATGCGTTTTTTGTGCGTTTTTTATGCGTTTTTTACAGAAGATAAAGTTGGTTGAAAAAAAAAAAACCATGAGGTCATTTCCTGGTCCAACCCCTCTTCACCATTTTGCTTCCTTGTTGAATTCAAGATGCCGCACCATCGTCTAACTCCAGAACAGAACTGCCTACTGTTGCATAAGGCACTACTTTTGCTGCACCACTACAGCGAGCTGGTAAGAAAATGTCATTAGATGTCAACACTTTGCGTATTAAGGCCCCTTCACATTAAGCGACGCTGCAGCGATACCGACAACGATGTCGATCGCTGCAGCGTCGCTGTTTGGTCGCTGGAGAGCTGTCACACAGACCGCTCTCCAGCGACCAACGATGCCGGTAACCAGGGTAAATATCGGGTAACTAAGCGCAGGGCCGCGCTTAGTAACCCGATGTTTACCCTGGATACCATCCTAAAAGTAAAAAAAAACAAACACTACATACTTACCTACAGCCGTCTGTCTTCCAGCGCTGCGCTCTGCTTCTCTGCTCTCCTCCTGTACTGTCTGGGAGCCGGAAAGCAGAGCGGTGACGTCACCGCTCTGCTTTCCGGCTCACAGCCAGTACAGGAGGAGAGCAGAGCACAGCGCTGGAGGACAGAAAGCGGTAGGTAAGTATCTAGTGTTTGTTTTTTTTTACTTTTAGCATGGTAACCAGGGTAAACATCGGGTTACTAAGCGCGGCCCTGCGCTTAGTTACCCGATGTTTACCCTGGTTACCAGTGAAGACATCGCTGGATCGGTGTCACACACGCCGATCCAGCGATGTCAGCAGGAGTCCAGCGACTAAATAAAGTTCTGGACTTTATTCAGCGACCAACGATCTCCCAGCAGGGGCCTGATCGTTGGTCGCTGTCACACATAACGATTTCATTAACGATATCGTTGCTACGTCACAAATAGCAACGATATCGTTAACAATATCGTTATGTGTGAAGGTACCTTTAGGCTGGGTTCACAATGTGTACAGCAGCCAAGTAAACACATACGTTGACGGTCTGCTGCAACGCAAGTGCTGACTTTGGCACATCACTAGCGCAGATGGAGCATCTGCTAGCTCCATCTGCGCTAGCAGTGACAGACCCGGAAACGCTGCAGTCAGAGTCTAGAGGTCCGACTGTCACTCAAATGACGGCACATGGCTAGTGATGTCAGACATAGGAGTCAATGGCGGCGCTAGCGGACTACGTTTCACCGCATTATGCAGCGGTATTACGAAGTCCGTCAAAAACGGACTGGGGGAACGCAATGTGAACCCAGCCTTGCCAGCTGTATTCCATGTGTTGTACAGTTCCATGTAATAACACATACTTTATTCTCCCATAGGAGCAATCTCGGAGAAGAAGGGATAGCAGACGCCTAACCAGAATCAAGGCCCAAGACTGGACGTGAGATGTGATGAGGGAGCAGCCGCCATCTTGGGACAGGCATACTACAGATTGGCGTGACTCCATTTTGTCTCCTGGTCAGGTAGGCAGCCAGGAGTGCTCCTGGCCCCCACCTTTGCTAATGAATAGAGTTCCTATTAGTATGCTAACGGGCTGAGCTCAGTGTAAACTGTAGACGGTATTTTAAAAGCTCACTGAGGAAACCACGCCAGCAGGGGGCTTGGAAATGCTTGGGGACTTAAATAAAACACGCCTGCCAAGTGGCCACTGGATACACATCTATTATGGCAGCCCAGCCGAACCGTCTCCAACATGGAATTGTGAATTATGGACGCATCGTCCGAGGTACAGGCTCATAAAAAATATTCTCCTTACCCTAAATAAATTGTGCATCCAACAGTGTGACTCCCGTGACGGTGGAAGGTCTGAAACCCGAGATATAGGGATCAGCCTCCCACAGCGACCGAATGGGTCCAGGTTTGATCCCAGTACGACCGGCAGAACAAACCACAGGCGCTGGTACTGCCCGTGTGCTGATCCGATCATCCTGAGAGAAGTTATCCCATTTATTAGATATTGGAATAAATCTTGCAGGGAGACAGAGGGGGTGGAGATTGCTAAGCCCACCCAGCTGCAGGCAGGGGGGCTCAGCCAGGTATAAGAAGAAGCTGAGGTCACTGGGAGGCACTCACTCCACAGAAGAACATGATGATGATTTCTTAAGGAACAGGGTAAGCCAGCCAGAGGGGGGAGCAAGCACATGCTTTCTGGGGGCTGCCCGGCAACTAAGTTTTTGGACCTGCGGAATGCTATGCCCCCCGGCTTCCACAAGCGACCTTCAACCTGGTAAATTGACCCCCAGCTTTATACCTTTAAGCCTTGTATTATTGTTGTTATATTGTACTCTGACTGTAACTCTTGATATATTGTGATTGTAGATTTCTTGTAATTATCTAGTGTGCCCTTAAGGCAATTAAATCATAAATTAATTTTGGGCTGATCCTTTTACTCTGATTGCGAATCTTAGAATACCCAGGGTGGGTAACAGGGCAGTCTCCCCGGCGGCCATTTGCTCTAGGTGCAGTTCCTTTACTGACCTGAGAGACAAAGGGGGCGCCGGAGAGCTGGGCCTTTGTAGTGACGTCACGGATTGGGGACGTGGTAGGAAGGGGTAATCCTTCACAGTGGTGGCAGCGGTCGTTGGATCAGAGTAATAGTGTGCGTGGGACCCCTACTCCCAGACACTAAAGACTACCAGTGGTAACTTTCACTGCTGGGGTCTTAAGGTCAGCCCAGCACTAGACGGTCAGAGTGTAGATATAATAAGTTGTGTGCAAGGTCAGGGGTACAGCTGTGTCAGTAACCAGAGGTTCCAAAGATGGCGGAGGGCACCAGGAGTGCAGTGAGGGCGCAGGCCAGTGCTATGACTTATGAGGAGGTGGTGGTGGACGGTACTGTTCCAGGCGAGGGGGAGCTCAGCCCAGACTCCCCAAAGAGCCAGCCACCCGTGCTTAGTCCGGCAAGGGACTACCCACCACCTACCCGCCCCAGCCTGTCCACATCAGCGGCCCTTGTTGCAGCGGCAGTGGCACGTCTCGAGGCGGGTAATGAAGACGCCTATATGAGACTCATGGCAGCTGCAGAGAAAGCAGCGGAGGCCGAGCGTGCAGAACGCCGTGAAGCAGAGGAGCGAGAGCGGGCAGAACGCCGTGAGGCGGCAGAGCGAGCAGAGAGAGCAGCAGAGCGAGAGCGTGCAGAACGCCGAGAGGCGGCAGAGCGGGCAGTGGAGCAAGCAGCGGCAGAGAGAGCAGCGGAGCGTCAGCACCGTCTGGAGATGGCTCAACACGGGCTCCCGCTGGACGACCCAGCACCACCAGAGTCCAGGGCTTCCAAAGTCCGGGCCGAGGACGTCCCTCTGCTTGAGAAGGATTGAGACCTGGATTCCTTCTTGCTGGCCTTTGCAAGGACCTGCCTTCAACACCATCTGGCCCCGGATCAGTGGGCAAGATACCTGACCCCCCGTTTGAGGGGTAAGTCCCTGGAAGTTTTGGGGGGCTTACCTGCCGGGGCGGAGCAGGACTACAGCAGCATCAAGCGGGCGCTGATCCAGCACTACAACCTCACCCCAGAGTCCTACCGCAAGAAGTTCCGGAGCCTGCAGCGGGGCCCAAAGGACACCTGGACCGACCACATGCGGGCGTTGCTGAGAGCTGCAGAGCACTGGACCTCGGGTCTAGCGCTCACCACCCGCCAGGAGGTCCAGGAACTGTTCGTCATTGAGCAGTTCTTGTGGAACTGCCCAGAGGACCTCCAGCAGTTCCTCCGTGACCGGAAACCGAAGGGGGCTTCTGCTACAGCCGCCCTGGCAGATGAGTATGCCAATAACAGGGCGCCTGAGCCGAAGAAGCCTGCCAGCAGCACCTGGAGAGGGGGTAAGCCCAATCCTGCCCCTGTTCCCCCAGCCCCCAGAGTGCAAGGGGTGTACCCCCCTGATGCCCTCTCCAGGCCAGGCGCAGAACCCAGACGTTGTCATCACTGCAACCAGCTGGGACACTTCAAAGCTGCATGTCCCCAGCGTCTTAAGCCCCCATCCCTGTCCCCGGAACCGTCCACTGTTTTATGTGTGGGAGGGGGTGGTGGGAGGTCCCTGGACAATTACCAACCCGTCACTATCGGCCGCTCAGCGGTCATGGGACTGCGGGACACAGGCGCTGAACGAACCCTGGTACGTCCTGAGGTGGTGTCCCCTCAAGACTTGGTGACAGGGAGAACCCTGTCCGTCTCCGGAATTGGAGGCGTGGAACCGGCGCTGCCTGTCGCAAAGGTGTTTTTGGACTGGGGTGCCGGGAGGGGAATGCGGGAGGTGGGAGTAACGTCAAATATTCCTGCTAATGTATTACTTGGGACCGATTTGGGGCGGCTAGTGTCTCAGTCTGTGGCCACTGAACCCCCAAGTTCGGCTCCCCAAGAATGTCATGACTCTACTGTGAATGTTGATGTGTTGAATGTGCCTCCAACAGTGGGGGAGGGAGTGAAACCTGAGGGTACTCCATACACTGACACCACACACACGGGGCTCACAGGGAGGACAGGTGAGGAGACTGTAGGGGAGAGCTCAGAGGTGGAGGGAGGGGCTGCTATGGGCAGTGTAGGGCCCCTAAGAGAATCCAGCCTGCTGAGTCTAGGGCCCCTGCAGGAAGAGGAACAGGCCATGGGGGGAGGAGGCGTCCCGGGAGAGGAGCCACCAGGTAAGACCCCAGGGCAGGAGTTCCCCACACCTGGGATGTCAGGAGGGCAGGGAAGTCTGCTTGACCCGGCGACTTGGTCAGGAGCCGGGGGGAAGCAGGCGCTACCCATGGGCACAGTGGTCGTGGCCGCTGTCACCAGGAGTGGGAGCGCCGGAGCCCAAGGAGCCTTGCAGAGGTCCGACGGCTTTCCCCTCTCTGACCAAGTGGCTGCCGAGTCAGACAGCAGCCAGGAGACAGATCCCGGGGAGCTGACGGTGGATGTGGCAGTGTCGTCCATTCTCGCCACATCGAGTCCGGGATTTCAGGCAGCGTTGGAAGCTGATGCTAGCCTGAAAGCTCTTAAGGAGCAGGCGGCACAGCCTCCCGGGGAGTCAGACCGCGAGCGGGTGGTCTGGGACCAGGGACGGCTGTACCGGGTATCGGTCCAGCAGGGCTCACCGGAGGCGTGGCCCAGGGACCGACAGTTAGAGGCAGCCTCAGAGAGAGGAGGAGGGGGCAGAGACAGCCTCAGCGAGAGAGAGGAGGGGGCAGAGACGGCCTCAGAGAGAGAAGGAGGAGGAGGCAGAGACAGCCTCAGAGAGAGAGAGGAGGGGGCAGAGACAGCCTCAGAGAGAGACAGAGGAGGAGGCGGAGACCGCCTCAGGAAGAGAGGGGAGGAGGCAGAGACAGCCTCAGAGAGAGAAGGAGGAGGGGGCAGAGACAGCCTCAGAGAGAGAGAGGAGGGGGCAGAGACAGCCTCAGAGAGAGAAGGAGGAGGGGGCAGAGACAGCCTCAGAGAGAGAGAGAGATGGGAGGGGGCAGAGACAGCCTCAGAGAGAGAAGGAGGAGGGGCAGAGACAGCCTCAGAGAGAGAGAGGAGGGGGCAGAGACAGCCTCAGAGAGAGACAGAGGAGGAAGAAACAGCCTCAGAGAGAGGGAGGAGGGGGCAGAGACAGCCTCAGAGAGAGAAGGAGGAGGGGGCAGAGACAGCCTCAGAGAGAGACAGAGGAGGAGGGGGCAGAGACAGCCTCAGAGAGAGAGAGGAGGGGGCAGAGACAGCCTCAGAGAGAGACAGAGGAGGAGGGGGCAGAGACAGCCTCAGAGAGAGAGAGGAGGGGGCAGAGACAGCCTCAGAGAGAGACAGAGGAGGAGGGGGCAGAGACAGCCTCAGAAAGAGAGAGGAGGGGGCAGAGACAGCATCAGAGAGAGACGGAGGAGGAGGCGGAGACCGCCTCAGAAAGAGAGGGGAGGAGGCAGAGACAGCCTCAGAGAGAGAAGGAGGAGGGGGCAGAGACCGCCTCAGGGAGAGAGAGGAGGGGGCAGAAACAGCCTCAGAGAGAGACAGGGGAGGAGGCAGAGACAGCCTCAGAAAGAGGGGAGAGGCAGAGACAGCCCCAGAGAGAAAGAGAGAGGAGGGACAGAGTCATCCTCAGAGAGGAGGAGGCAGAGACAGGCTCAGGGAGAGAGAGGCCGAGACCATAGTAATGCTGATGGGTTGCCCCGGCAAGGAGAAGGTGCGGAAGGGCGCATGGGGGAACACAGGAATGTGATGCCCCCTAGCGCCCTCTAAAGCAGGGAGGTGTGATGAGGGAGCAGCCGCCATCTTGGGACAGGCATACTACAGATTGGCGTGACTCCATTTTGTCTCCTGGTCAGGTAGGCAGCCAGGAGTGCTCCTGGCCCCCACCTTTGCTAATGAATAGAGTTCCTATTAGTATGCTAACGGGCTGAGCTCAGTGTAAACTGTAGACGGTATTTTAAAAGCTCACTGAGGAAACCACGCCAGCAGGGGGCTTGGAAATGCTTGGGGACTTAATTAAAACACGCATGCCAAGTGGCCACTGGATACACATCTATTATGGCAGCCCAGCCGAACCGTCTCCAACATGGAATTGTGAATTATGGACGCATCGTCCGAGGTACAGGCTCATAAAAAATATTCTCCTTACCCTAAATAAATTGTGCATCCAACAGTGTGACTCCCGTGACGGTGGAAGGTCTGAAACCCGAGATATAGGGATCAGCCTCCCACAGGGACCGAATGGGTCCAGGTTTGATCCCAGTACGACCGGCAGAACAAACCACAGGCGCTGGTACTGCCCGTGTGCTGATCCGATCATCCTGAGAGAAGTTATCCCATTTATTAGATATTGGAATAAATCTTGCAGGGAGACAGAGGGGGTGGAGATTGCTAAGCCCACCCAGCTGCAGGCAGGGGGGCTCAGCCAGGTATAAGAAGAAGCTGAGGTCACTGGGAGGCACTCACTCCACAGAAGAACATGATGATGATTTCTTAAGGAACAGGGTAAGCCAGCCAGAGGGGGGAGCAAGCACATGCTTTCTGGGGGCTGCCCGGCAACTAAGTTTTTGGACCTGCGGAATGCTATGCCCCCCCGGCTTCCACAAGCGACCTTCAACCTGGTAAATTGACCCCCAGCTTTATACCTTTAAGCCTTGTATTATTGTTGTTATATTGTACTCTGACTGTAACTCTTGATATATTGTGATTGTAGATTTCTTGTAATTATCTAGTGCGCCCTTAAGGCAATTAAATCATGAATTAATTTTGGGCTGATCCTTTTACTCTGATTGCGAATCTTAGAATACCCAGGGTAGGTAACAGGGCAGTCTCCCCGGCAGCCATTTGCTCTAGGTGCAGTTCCTTTACTGACCTGAGAGACAAAGGGGGCGCCGGAGAGCTGGGCCTTTGTAGTGACGTCACGGATTGGGGACGTGGTAGGAAGGGGTAATCCTTCACATGAGATATAACAGCAGAGAACATATGACGGCTGAACCCTATCCACTAATGAACCAGTCTGTATGGCACAGATGCTAACACCTGTGAAAATGTGAGGCGTAATCCCTATCAACCGTCGCCAAATCCCTATCTGCCAAGGCCCCTTTTTAATTAATCAAATTGTAAACATTGTTAATAAATACAAAATATTATTTAAACAATAATCGTTTCCAGGTTGTTATTGTTTACCGTTGCTTAAATCAGATCCCATTTCCGATCTTCTTATTTTTATGATAATAAGAAATCTGAGTAGTTAAAATAATTTTTTTTTAATAAAGTAAAATAAAAATTAATTACATTAAAAGAAACTTTTTTTTTTATATATGAACTGACATTTTATAACAAAACTTAAAGGGAACCTGTCACCCCGAAAATCACGGGTGAGGTAAGCCCACCGGCATCAGGGGCTTATCTACAGCATTCTGTAATGCATTCTGTAATGCTGTAGATAAGCCCCTGATGTTACCTGAAAAAGGAGAAAAAGACATTATATTATAGTCACCCAGGGGCGGTCCCGCTGCTGGTCTGGTCGGATGGGCGTCTCCGGTCCGCTGCGGCGCTCTACTATCTTTATTACAAGACGTCCTCTTCTGATCTTCAGCCACGGCTCCGGCGCAGGCGTACTTTGCTCTGCCCTCTTGAGGGCAGAGCAAAGTACTGCAGTGCGCAGGCGCCGGGCCTCTGACCTTTCCGGCGCCTGCGCACTGCAGTACTATCCTCTGCCCTCAACAGGGCAGAGCAAAATACGCCTGCGACGGAGCCGTGGCTGAAGATCAGAAGAGGACTTCATGGAAAGAAGATAGGAGGTGCCGCAGCGGACCGGAGACGCCAATCTGACCTGACCAGCAGCGAGACCGCCTGTGGTTGAGTATAACATAACGTCTTTTTCTCCTTTTTCTGATAACATCGGGGGCTTATTTACAGCATTACAGAATGCTGTACATAAGCCCCTGATGCCGGTGGGCTTACCTCACCCGTGATTTTCGGGGTGACAGGTTCCCTTTAAAGAACTTTTTAAGATTTGGTCATGAACTCAACGGTTTAACATTCTCTACACTCCCGTCTCTACTCAAATAGGATGAGATATCAAATCTCAAAATTGATGATATTCCGGTTGGTAGCCCATATCATTAAATAAGTCTGGTTGGGAGTAGACACTGCTATTGGGCATACTGGAACGATGGCCAGTTGCACTAGGTACAGGTGTATGGCCACTGTATGCATCTACATGGTTGGCCCTGTATGTTGCCGCCTGTCCGTAACGCTGCGATGCAGCAGCTGGTGGTGGTGGTGGTGGTGGAGGCATAATGGGGTTGCTGAAAACGTTGAAAATACCCGTCATAACTTGTGGAGCAGGGGGTAGGGTTGGTGTGTCATCAATTGCCATAAACAGACAATTGACAGCTGTCACGAACATTTGCTGCTTGTCCCGTGGCAGTGTTCTAACGCGGTCTGCCAAAAGTGACCCAAATTTGTCATGCTCATCTTGCTTTGATGAATTATCAAGAAGATTGAGCATTTTAGTCGTTAATTGTTCAATAATTTGACCTTGTTTGGTCTTCTTTTGGACCGTCCTTTTCAATGCCACGGGACGGACAGAAGCAGCCCCCCTCCCCATGTGCCTCGACACACCGCCACCAGAGTTTGCACCAGCGTCAGAGGAAGTAGAAGTAGTGGTATTTGCTGCAACGTCATGTTCTCCAAGGGAATCAGTTATTTCGGGTGACCTTCCAGACAAAGACATGTTCCCCGGAGATTCTTGTGTTGTGAGTTCTGTTTTTGGGCTCCCTCTGGTGGTTACTGATGGTACTGGGTGATTTGTGTTCTGCTGTCTCTGGTGTCCACCTGTTCTATTAGGATTTGGGAGTTTCCTATTTAACCGGGCTTTCTTGTCATTTCCCCGCCGGCTATCAAGGTTATCAGAGTGTTTTGTTACCTCAGCTTCTGGCTTCTGTAATCTTCAGGACAAGCTAAGTTTTTGATTTTCTTGTTCCACGTTTTGCTTTATTTTTGTCTTGTCCAGCTTGCATATAATTGTTTCTTTGCTGCTGGTTGCTCTAGTGGGCTGTAATTGCTCCTCATGTTCCATGAGTTGGAACATGAGTTCAAGTAATTGCAGGATGGTTTTTTTGAAGGGTTTTTTGCTGACCGCGCAGTTTACTTTTGTATCCTCTGCTATCTAGTTTTAGCGGGCCTCATTTTGCTGAATCTGTTTTCATACTGTGTATGTGCCTTCCTCTCATTTCACCGTAATTATATGTGGGGGGCTGCTATTTCTGTGGGGTATTTCTCTGGAGGCAAGAGAGGTCTGTGTTTCTTCTAATAGGGGAAGTTAGATCTTCGGCTGGTGCGAGACGTCTAGGATCAACGTAGGCACGTTCCCCGGCTATTGTTATTTGTGTGTTCAGGTTTAGGGTCGCGGTCAGCTCAGGTTCCATCCCCCTAGAGCTCGTTGGTGCTTGTCCTTTTGTGATTCCCTGCCATTGGAATCATGACAGTATAGCCAGCCAAAATGTTTGGGCTGAAGTAGGAGGAAAAGTAGTCTGAGGAAGTTTTTTTTTTTTTTTTTCTCTCCTCTGAGGTTGCTGCCTAGCCTTAATTGCAGCCTGGCTGATTTTTTTTTTTTTTCCTCCTCTTAATCCTTGAATGGCTCTGACCTTAGCTGTTTATCATGGACGTTCAGAGTTTAGCTTCCAGCTTGAATAATCTTGCTGCTAAGGTTCAAAATATACAAGATTTTGTTGTACATGATCCTATGTCTGAACCTAGAATTCCTATTCCAGAGTTCTTTGCTGGAGATAGATCTAGTTTTCTGAATTTTAGGAACAATTGCAAGCTGTTCCTTTCTTTGAAATCTCGCTCTTCTGGAGACCCTGCTCAGCAGGTTAAGATTATTATATCTTTCCTGCGGGGTGACCCTCAAAATTGGGCATTTGCATTGGCACCAGGGGATCCTGCGTTGCTTAATGTGGATGCGTTTTTTCTGGCATTGGGTTTGCTCTATGAGGAACCTAAACAGGAGCTTCAGGCTGAAAAAGCTTTATTAGCTCTCTCTCAGGGGCAAGATGAAGCAGAAATATATTGTCAAAAATTTTGGAAATGGTCAGTGCTTACTCAGTGGAATGAGTGCGCCCTGGCTGCAAAGTTCAGAGATGGCCTTTCTGAGGCCATTAAAGATGTTATGGTGGGGTTCCCTGCGCCTACTGGTCTGAATGAGTCTATGACTATGGCTATTCAGATTGATCGGCGTTTACGGGAGCGCAAACCTGTGCACCATTTGGCGGTGTCTTCTGAACAGGCACTTGAGACAATGCAATGTGATAGAGTTCAGTCTAGAAGTGAACGGCAAAACTATAGGCGGAAAAATGGGTTGTGCTTTTATTGTGGTGATTCAGCTCATGTTATATCAGCATGCTCTAAACGCACAAAAAAGGTTGATAAGTCTGTTGCCATTAGTACGTTACAGTCTAAGTTCATTCTGTCTGTGACTCTGATTTGCTCATTATCATCCATTTCCGTCGATGCCTATGTAGATTCAGGCGCTGCCCTGAGTCTTATGGATTGGTCATTTGCCAAGCGATGTGGGTTTAGTCTTGAGCCTCTGGAAGTCCCTATTCCTTTGAAGGGAATTGACTCTACACCTTTAGCTATGAATAAACCTCAGTACTGGACACAAGTTACCATGCGTATGACTCCCGTTCATCAGGAGGTGATTCGCTTCCTGGTATTGTATAATTTACATGATGTTCTAGTACTTGGTCTGCCATGGTTACAAACTCATAATCCAGTCCTTGACTGGAAAACAATGTCTGTGTTAAGCTGGGGATGTCAGGGGGTTCATGATGATGCACCTCCGAATTCTATCGCTTCATCTACTCCTTCTGAGGTTCCTGTATTTTTGTCTGATTATCGGGATGTTTTTGAGGAGCCTAAGCTCAGTTCGCTTCCTCCTCACAGGGATTGCGATTGTGCTATAGATTTAATTCTTGGTAGTAAATTTCCTAAAGGTCGTTTGTTCAATCTGTCAGTGCCAGAGCATACTGCTATGCGGGATTATGTTAAGGAGTCCTTGGAAAAGGGACATATCCGTCCATCTTCGTCCCCTTTGGGAGCAGGTTTTTTTTTCGTGGCCAAAAAAGATGGGTCCTTGAGGCCTTGTATAGATTATCGTCTTTTGAATAAGATTACCGTAAAATATCAGTATCCTTTGCCTTTGTTGACTGATTTGTTTGCTCGCATTAAGGGGGCTAAATGGTTCACTAAGATTGATCTTCGGGGTGCGTATAATCTTATACGAATAAAGCAAGGTGATGAGTGGAAAACCGCATTTAATACGCCTGAGGGCCATTTTGAGTATTTGGTAATGCCTTTCGGACTTTCTAATGCTCCTTCAGTCTTCCAGTCCTTTATGCACGATATTTTCCGTGAATATCTGGATAAATTTATGATTGTGTATTTGGATGATATTTTGGCTTTTTCTGATGACTGGGAGTCTCATGTTCAGCAGGTCAGGAAGGTGTTTCAGGTCCTGCGGGCTAATTCCTTGTTTGTAAAGGGCTCAAAGTGTCTCTTTGGAGTCCAGAAGATTTCTTTCTTGGGGTATATTTTTTCCCCTTCTACTATTGAGATGGATCCCGTCAAGGTTCGGGCTATTTGTGACTGGACGCAGCCTGCATCTCTTAAGAGTCTGTAGAAGTTCTTGGGCTTTGCTAATTTCTATCGTCGTTTTATAACTAATTTTTCTAGTGTTGTTAAGCCTTTGACGGATTTGACTAAGAAGGGTGCTGATGTTGCTGATTGGTCTCCTGCGGCTGTGGAGGCCTTTCAGGAACTTAAACGCCGGTTTTCTTCTGCTCCTGTGTTGCGTCAGCCTGATGTTTCGCTTCCTTTCCAAGTTGAGGTTGATGCTTCCGAGATTGGAGCGGGGGCGGTTTTGTCACAGAGAAGCTCCGATTGCTCGGTGATGAAGCCATGTGCGTTCTTTTCTAGAAAATTTTCGCCCGCTGAGCGGAATTATGATGTGGGTAATCGGGAACTTTTGGCCATGAAGTGGGCATTTGAGGAGTGGCGTCATTGGCTGGAGGGTGCTAGACATCGTGTGGTGGTCTTGACTGATCACAAAAATCTGATTTACCTTGAGTCTGCCAGGCGTCTGAATCCTAGACAGGCTCGTTGGTCACTGTTTTTCTTTCGTTTCAATTTTGTGGTTTCATACCTGCCAGGTTCAAAGAATGTGAAGGCGGATGCTCTTTCTAGGAGTTTTGTGCCTGACTCCCCTGGAAATTCTGAGCCCACTGGTATCCTTAGGGATGGGGTGATTTTGTCGGCCGTCTTCCCAGACTTGCGACGTGCTTTGCAGGAGTTTCAGGCGGGTAAACCTGATCGTTGTCCGCCTGAGAGACTGTTTGTTCCGGATAGTTGGACCAGTAGAGTCATCTCCGAGGTCCATTCTTCTGCGTTGGCAGGTCATCCTGGAATATTTGGTACTAGAGACTTGGTGGCCAGGTCTTTTTGGTGGCCTTCCTTGTCGAGGGATGTGCGTTCTTTTGTGCAGTCTTGTGAGGTTTGTGCTCGGGCTAAGCCTTGCTGTTCTCGAGCCAGTGGATTGTTGTCACCTTTGCCTATCCCGAAGAGGCCTTGGACGCACATTTCCATGGACTTTATTTCGGATCTCCCTGTCTCTCAAAAAATGTCTGTCATCTGGGTTGTGTGTGACCGCTTTTCTAAAATGGTTCATCTTGTACCCTTGCCTAAGTTGCCTTCCTCCTCTGAGTTGGTCCCTCTGTTTTTCCAGAACGTGGTTCGTTTGCATGGGATTCCGGAGAACATCGTTTCTGACAGGGGATCCCAGTTTGTGTCTAGATTTTGGCGGACGTTCTGTGCTAAGATGGGCATTGATTTGTCCTTTTCGTCTGCATTCCATCCTCAGACGAATGGCCAGACGGAGTGAACTAATCAGACCTTGGAAACTTATTTGAGGTGTTTTGTTTCTGCTGATCAGGATGACTGGGTTACCTTTTTGCCGCTGGCCGAGTTTGCCCTTAATAATCGGGCTAGTTCTGCTACCTTGGTTTCTCCTTTCTTTTGTAATTCGGGGTTTCATCCTCGTTTTTCCTCTGGTCAGGTGGAGCCTTCTGATTGTCCTGGAGTGGACATGGTGGTGGATGGGTTGCATCGGATTTGGAGTCATGTGGTGGACAATTTGAAGTTGTCCCAGGAGAAGGCTCAGCAGTTTGCTAATCGCCGTCGCCGCGTGGGTCCTCGACTTCGTGTTGGGGACTTGGTGTGGTTGTCTTCTCGTTTTGTTCCTATGAAGGTCTCTTCTCCTAAGTTCAAGCCTCGGTTCATCGGTCCTTATAGGATCTTGGAAATTCTTAACCCTGTGTCTTTTCGTTTGGATCTCCCGGCATCGTTTGCTATTCATAATGTGTTCCATCGGTCGTTGTTGCGGAGGTATGAGGTACCTGTTGTTCCTTCGCTTGAGCCTCCTGCTCCGGTGCTGGTGGAGGGAGAATTGGAGTATGTTGTAGAGAAGATCTTGGATTCTCGTGTTTCCAGACGGAAACTCCAATATTTGGTCAAGTGGAAGGGTTATGGTCAGGAGGATAATTCTTGGGTGGTTGCCTCTGATGTTCATGCTGATGATTTGGTCCGCGCTTTTCATAGGGCTCATCCTGGTCGCCCTGGTGGTTCTCGTGAGGGTTCGGTGACCCCTCCTCAAGGAGGGGGTACTGTTGTGAGTTCTGTTTTTGGGCTCCCTCTGGTGGTTACTGATGGTACTGGGTGATTTGTGTTCTGCTGTCTCTGGTGTCCACCTGTTCTATTAGGATTTGGGAGTTTCCTATTTAACCGGGCTTTCTTGTCATTTCCCCGCCTGCTATCAAGGTTATCAGAGTGTTTTGTTACCTCAGCTTCTGGCTTCTGTAATCTTCAGGACAAGCTAAGTTTTTGATTTTCTTGTTCCACGTTTTGCTTTATTTTTGTCTTGTCCAGCTTGCATATAATTGTTTCTTTGCTGCTGGTTGCTCTAGTGGGCTGTAATTGCTCCTCATGTTCCATGAGTTGGAACATGAGTTCAAGTAATTGCAGGATGGTTTTTTTGAAGGGTTTTTTGCTGACCGCGCAGTTTACTTTTGTATCCTCTGCTATCTAGTTTTAGCGGGCCTCATTTTGCTGAATCTGTTTTCATACTGTGTATGTGTCTGCCTCTCATTTCACCGTCATTATATGTGGGGGGCTGCTATTTCTGTGGGGTATTTCTCTGGAGGCAAGAGAGGTCTGTGTTTCTTCTAATAGGGGAAGTTAGATCTTCGGCTGGTGCGAGACGTCTAGGATCAACGTAGGCACGTTCCCCGGCTATTGTTATTTGTGTGTTCAGGTTTAGGGTCGCGGTCAGCTCAGGTTCCATCACCCTAGAGCTCGTTGGTGCTTGTCCTTTTGTGATTCCCTGCCATTGGAATCATGACATTCTTGGCTATTCATTATGCTGTCTTCTACTTCCTCTCCAATACT
This sequence comes from Ranitomeya imitator, assembly GCF_032444005.1. Taxonomy (NCBI): domain Eukaryota; kingdom Metazoa; phylum Chordata; class Amphibia; order Anura; family Dendrobatidae; genus Ranitomeya; species Ranitomeya imitator. The sequence continues at coordinate 732,380,983 of NC_091284.1, read as the reverse complement.
GTCCACCGTGGTGTCACCATCGTTAAGGTCCGGAGGTGTTTGGGCAGAGACGTTGCTTTCTGTTCTGCAGACCAAAAAATAAAACAAAGGTTACAAAAATACAACTCATGACGTCAAGCAACACTATTTCTTTATATTATCTACCTCCTCAAACTCCGGCTTCCAAATATGAACTGCAGCTGGTCTCCATAGGGCACCCTCTTCCTTGGCGGCGAGCTGCCACTCGGAGTCTTGAGTGATTTCAGATATCTGTCTGTGACAGACCGCCATCTCGTCTTCACATCGCCCACTGAAAATTAAAATTTTTTACATAAAACATTCCAAATCAATTCTTCTTACATTTTTTTAAAAAAGGAAAGAAATTGATACTTACAAATCTGTGTTTGCTGCTGTGTTGGGAGATTCGGCCACTCTGGAAAGAGAGCGGTTACTATTTTGGGCCAGGCATCACGTTTTGCCCCCTTGTACTTTTCGCTTGACCGGTCCCAGACCTCAGGGTGTTGTTCAATCTACAAAAAAAAATATAACAAGGGAAAAACTAAAATTAATTGTGGGCTACCATAAATACACGGTTATGTACATTTGCATATTGTAGATATAGTAGCATATATCCCAGCCACGTAACATAGTGCCCAGCCACGTAGTATATTGCCCAGCCACGTAACATATATCCCAGCCACATAACATAGTGCCCAGCCACGTAACATAGTGCCCAGCCACGTAGTATATTGCCCAGCCACGTAACATATATCCCAGCCACATAACATAGTGCCCAGCCACGTAGTATATTGCCCAGCCATGTAGTATATTGCCCATCCATTTAGTATATTGCCCAGCCACGTAGTATATTGCCCATCCATTTAGTATATTGCCCAGCCACGTAGTATATTGCCCATCCATTTAGTATATTGCCCAGCCAAGTAGTATATTGCCCATCCATTTAGTATATTGCCCAGCCACGTAGTATATTGCCCATCCATTTAGTATATTGCCCAGCCACGTAGTATATTGCCCATCCATTTAGTATATTGCCCAGCCACATAGTATATTGCCCATCCATTTAGTAGATTGCCCAGCCACGTAGTATATTGCCCATCCATTTAGTATATTGCCCAGCCACGTAGTATATTGCCCATCCATTTAGTATATTGCCCAGCCACGTAGTATATTGCCCATCCATTTAGTATATTGCCCAGCCACGTCACATATATCCCAGCCACTCAGTATATTGCCCATCCATTTAGTATATTGCCCAGCCACGTCACATATATCCCAGCCACTCAGTATATTGCCCATCCATTTAGTATATTGCCCAGCCACGTCACATATATCCTAGCCACTCAGTATATTGCCCATCCATTTAGTATATTGCCCAGCCACGTAGTATATTGCCCATCCATTTAGTATATTGCCCAGCCACGTAGTATATTGCCCATCCATTTAGTATATTGCCCAGCCACGTAGTATACTGCCCATCCATTTAGTATATTGCCCAGTCACGTAGTATATTAATGAAATAAAAACTCCGAGTTTTAGACCATATTTTATTATTGGGGTAATTCAAGGGTTAAAAAAAAAATTGGTTTACAATGGAACAGGTGCAAGTGCACGTGTCCCGTTGTAAACATTACTAATGATGACAAATATCATCTCTGCGCAGCCTCACCGGCTGAACGGAGATGAACTGATAGCATGGGAAAATTTTCCCACGCTCCAGCGTTCACCTCCGGTCAGCCGGGGAGTCCGCGCAGCTGCAGTGACTGCCGAACGAGTTCCCCCGAACAGCGCGAGCTGCGTTCGGGAGAACTCGGTATACAGTGAACGGGATCGCTTTACGATCCCGTTCATTGTATCGGCGGCCGCGGTTTAGAGCAGCCGCATGTTATGTGGCTGCTCTAAACTCAAGATCAACGTGGGACAATCGTTTAATTGGATGCTGCGGAGGGTAGGTATACGTTGTGGTTTGTTTTTTTAATTTTTTCTGACGAGGGAATTGTGGAATTGGGCATTTAGGTGAGTATGGGTTTGTTTTTTTATTTTTTATTTTAGGTGGCGATCGCCGGGGACAGGTAATTATAAGGTAACCACTGGCCACCAATGAAGTTGTACATTTTATTATTATTTTTCCCACTGTCCACCAATGAAAATAAATAATAATTTATATATGATTTCCACTGGCCACCAATGATAATTATTATACACTGGCCACCAATGATAATACACTGGCCACCAATGATAATAATTATACACTGGCCACCAATGATAATACACTGGCCACCAATGATAATTATTATACACTGGCCACCAATGATAATACACTGGCCACCAATGATAATAATTATACACTGGCCACCAATGATAATACACTGGCCACCAATGATAATAATTATACACTGGCCACCAATGATAATAATTATACACTGGCCACCAATGATAATACACTGGCCACCAATGATAATACACTGGTCACCAATGACAATTAAGTTTAGGGGTGAATAGGGGTAAATAATTAAGTTTATTAGGGGAATGGGCCCGTAACCACTGTTCACCAATGACCATAATTGTAGGGGACATTTGATGGGGGAAATAGTACATTGCAGCAGGGACAGTTCGATGGGAAATACTGCTCCCATCGAGCTGAGCCTGCTGCAACGACTTGGAGGGAACAGACATCGGCCGATGAGACTAGTCTCATCGGCCGCTGTCCGAACACACGCGCACACACATACAGTGGGGCAAAAAAGTATTTAGTCAGTCAGCAATAGTGCAAGTTCCACCAATTAAAAAGATGAGAGGCGTCTGTAATTTACATCATAGGTAGACCTCAACTATGGGAGACAAACTGAGAAAAAAAAATCCAGAAAAAAACATTGTCTGTTTTTTTAACATTTTATTTGCATATTATGGTGGAAAATAAGTATTTGGTCAGAAACAAACAATCAAGATTTCTGGCTCTCACAGACCTGTAACTTCTTCTTTAAGAGTCTCCTCTTTCCTCCACTCATTATCTGTAGTAATGGCACCTGTTTAAACTTGTTATCAGTATAAAAAGACACCTGTGCACACCCTCAAACAGTCTGACTCCAAACTCCACTATGGTGAAGACCAAAGAGCTGTCAAAGGACACCAGAAACAAAATTGTAGCCCTGCACCAGGCTGGAAAGACTGAATCTGCAATAGCCAACCAGCTTGGAGTGAAGAAATCAACAGTGGGAGCAATAATTAGAAAATGGAAGACATACAAGACCACTGATAATCTCCCTCGATCTGGGGCTCCACGCAAAATCCCACCCCGTGGGTTCAGAATGATCACAAGAACGGTGAGCAAAAATCCCAGAACCACGCGGGGGGACCTAGGGAATGAACTGCAGAGAGCTGGGACCAATGTAACAAGGCCTACCATAAGTAACACACTATGCCACCATTGACTCAGATCCTGCAGTGCCAGACGTGTCCCACTGCTTAAGCCAGTACATGTCCGGGCCCGTCTGAAGTTTGCTAGAGAGCATTTGGATGATGGAGAGGAGTTTTGGGAGAATGTCCTATGGTCTGATGAAACCAAACTGGAACTGTTTGGTAGAAACACAACTTGTCGTGTTTGGAGGAAAAAGAATACTGAGTTGCATCCATCAAACACCATACCTACTGTAAAGCATGGTGGTGGAAACATCATGCTTTGGGGCTGTTTCTCTGCAAAGGGGCCAGGACAACTGATCCGGGTACACGAAAGAATGAATGGGGCCATGTATCGTGAGATTTTGAGTGCAAACCTCCTTCCATCAGCAAGGGCATTGAAGATGAAACGTGGCTGGGTCTTTCAACATGACAATGATCCAAAGCACACTGCCAGGGCAACGAAGGAGTGGCTTCGTAAGAAGCATTTCAAGGTCCTGGAGTGGCCTAGCCAGTCTCCAGATCTCAACCCTATAGAAAACCTTTGGAGGGAGTTGAAAGTCCATGTTGCCAAGCGAAAAGCCAAAAACATCACTGCTCTAGAGGAGATCTGCATGGAGGAATTGGCCAACATACCAACAACAGTGTATGGCAACCTTGTGAAGACTTACAGAAAACGTTTGACCTCTGTCATTGCCAACAAAGGATATATTACAAAGTATTGAGATGAAATTTTGTTTCTGACCAAATACTTATTTTCCACCATAATATGCAAATAAAATGTTAAAAAAACAGACAATGTGATTTTCTGGATTTTTTTTTTCTCAGTTTGTCTCCCATAGTTGAGGTCTACCTATGATGTAAATTACAGACGCCTCTCATCTTTTTAAGTGGTGGAACTTGCACTATTGCTGACTGACTAAATACTTTTTTGCCCCACTGTATATACACAGACACACACATATATACACATATACACACACACTTACCACACTTATCATCTGCACCACATCCAGCCTCATCCGATCATACCCCTCCATGTCGGCAGCCATAATACAGGAAGACGGGAATGGTGTGGGAGTTTCCTCTTCCTGGATTATGGGATGCGCATGAATGGCATGATGGGATAGATGGCATGTCACTTCCTGTAGTTTTTCAGGAAATAAACGCTAGAAATCCGCAAATTTTTATATGATTGCGGATTTCTAGCGTTTCAATGCAAGTCTATGGATGCGGGAAATCAGCGATTCCGCAAAAATAATGAACATGTTGCTTCTTTTTCCGCAATTCGTTTTTTTTGCGGAAAAAAACGCAACATTAGCACAATTTTTGCGGATTCAATACAAAAGATTGGGAACCATATGTTAGCGTTTTTTTTCACGTTTTTATCGCGATTTTATTGCGTTAAAAACACGAAAAAAACCTGAACGTGTGCACATAGCCTAAAGAGGTTTTCCAATTTCCCAGATCCTATCCTAATATGTAGTAGCAGGTTTAATAATAATAGTAATAATAATATTAGAAAATACCTCCAATTAGAAATGTAGTATAATTTTTTTGATTCTTTATCTCTTTCTCCTCATGTGCAGCCAAAGCAGGACCTTGGGTATATATGGTTACGACCACTAGCAACTAGCTAACTATCACTATATCAGTAGTGGAAACTAGAGTTGAGCGACCTTGACCTTTTTAGAGTCGAGCCGGGTTTTGCGAAACCCGACTATGTCCAAAGTCGGGTCGAGTGAAATCGGCCGATTATGACGTAAAGTCGGGATCGACCGAAACACGAAACCCAATGCAAGTCAATGGGGCAGCATAGTCGGCAGTGAGTGGGGGCCAGGAAAACACCTAGAGTGCCCATTTTAATGTCAAAACCATCCATTCTTCTTAATGAAGCTTGTCAAGCGTAATTTACCTTATAATAATTGGAAGGCATTTGAAATTGGGGGTCATTTGGCTAAAGTTGTGGGGGGTAGGGCTGGTTCAAGTAATTAGTGGGCCCAGGAAATCTGGACCACGTCACGGCAGTGGAGCAGGGAGAGGTAAGTATTTCAACTTTGCAAGTGCTGTGAACCTGAGCAAGCAGGGGGGGCCCACTCGTTGGCATTGGCACTGGCACAGGGCCCCTCAAAGTACAGCGGTGTGTTTGCACGGCGGGGGCGCCTCCCACCGGCAGCAACACTTTTGCGTACTATGAGAGGCCCTGTGCCAGTGACGTCGCCAACTAGTATTCCTCCCCCCACCTGATGAAGGAACCTGCACTTTCATCTGCACCTTCCTCTTTGTCCCCGTGTAAGGTGGTATGGTATGCGGGAAGAGCAACCTGACTTTCAGCAGGGTCACAATGTTGTTGTGTAGCGTGCACGGGGAATGTTGCGTTATGGGTCAATGTACCAGCAGACTCATCTATCACTGGCTGGGCAATGGGCACGATGAAGTGGAAACACAGATATAGGCCCAAAGAAGAAAGTGGGCTAAATGCAGTTCAAAATTGGTAACACAGGAATAACCAGGGGGCATTGCAGTGGAGGACAACTGGAATGAGAGGCTGACACAGAGAGTAGGGCCAAATCAGTAAGTAGTCGAAATGCAGTTCAAAATTGGCAACCGTAGTAAACAGGCGGCACAGCTTTGTTCAGTGGAGGAGAACAGCAAGGAGTGGCAGACACCGATAGTAGGCCCCAACCCAACTAGTAGGCCAAATGCAGTCTAACATTAACAACTACTTAACGAGAGGCTGAAAATGGTATTTCAGGACAGGAAACCAGGAGAACAGCAAGGAGTGGCAGACACCGATAGTAGGCCCCAAACCAACTAGTACGCCAAATGCAGTTGTTCCATTTAACCACAATTTAATGAGAGCCTGAAGATAGAAGCTCAGGAAAGGCAACCTGGGGAACACCTTGGAGTGTAACACACCATCTCTCTCCACCCCATACCCATTTTGTAGGCCTAATGCTGTGTACTTTTCTACAACTACTAAACGAGAGTCGGAAGACCGAAGCAATGGCAAGGAAACCTGGGGAACACCTTGGAGTGTAACACACCATCTCTCTCCACCCCATACCCAATTTGTAGGCCTAATGCAGCCTACTTTCCGACACCTACTAAACGAGAGCATGAAGATCGAAGCTCAGGAAAGGCAACCTGGGGAACACCTTGGAGTGTAACACACCATCTCTCTCCACCCCATACCCATTTTGTAGGCCTAATGCTGTGTACTTTTCTACAACTACTAAACGAGAGTCGGAAGACCGAAGCAATGGCAAGGAAACCTGGGGAACACCTTGGAGTGTAACACACCATCTCTCTCCACCCCATACCCAATTTGTAGGCCTAATGCAGCCTACTTTCCGACACCTACTAAACGAGAGCATGAAGATCGAAGCTCAGGAAAGGCAACCTGGTGAAAACCTTGGAGTGTAACACAACCTGTCTCTACACCCCATACCAAATTTGTAGGCCTAATGCAGCGTAGTTTCCACCAACTACTAAACGAGAGCCGGAAGATCGAAGCTCATGAAAGGCAACCCGGGGAACACCTTGGAGTGTAACACAACCTCTCTCTACACCACGAAAGGGCTGATTCTTAGGAAGGAAGGCTGTTGTAAATAAGCATTGCGCATCCGAGGGTGATTATATTCTTATTCGGTATCTACTCACCCTCGGACGCGCCATGCTTCTTGATTTGTAATTAATGTTTATTTGCAATGTGCTTTTGACTTACTCAATTATTTTTTTAATTATTGATTTTATTAAATTAATAGTTTAACATCTTATTGGAAATAATTTAAAGGAGACGCGACAGGACAACACTCGGTGGATGCCATATCTGTGTTAACAACTCCAAAAAACTTTCAGTTAACTTCTTGCAGGAGAAAGAAATTGTAGCTGTTGGACCTTTGTAGTACAGTTCCAGATATTTGTTGTGTGTTTGTTTTGATTGTTAAAATGTCTGCATTTGAGATCTCAACACGATCTTATTTTTTATAATCAAATTAATTTTTTAAATATTTTATTAGGTTGGTTCAAGGGGTACACGGGCCGCAGTAGACAGGTCAGTGGAGGCCTAGTGGAAGGAGGGACCGCAGATGCGCCACTGTTTCACCCATACACAATTAGTAGGCCTAATGCAGCGTAGTTTCCAACAGCTACTAAACGAGAGCCGGAAGATCGAAGCTCAGGAAAGTCAACCTGGGGAACACCTTGGAGTGTAACACAACCTCTCTCTACACCACGGAAGGGCTGATTCTTAGGAAGGAAGGCTGTTGTAAATAAGCATTGCGCGTCCGAGGGTGATTATATTCTTATTCGGTATCTACTCACCCTCGGACGCGCCATGCTTCTTGATTTGTAATTAATGTTTATTTGCAATGTGCTTTTGACTTACTCAATTATTTTTTTAATTATTGATTTTATTAAATTAATAGTTTAACATCTTATTGGAAATAATTTAAAGGAGACGCGACAGGACAACACTCGGTGGATGCCATATCTGTGTTAACAACTCCAAAAAACTTTCAGTTAACTTCTTGCAGGAGAAAGAAATTGTAGCTGTTGGACCTTTGTAGTACAGTTCCAGATATTTGTTGTGTGTTTGTTTTGATTGTTAAAATGTCTGCATTTGAGATCTCAACACGATCTTATTTTTTATAATCAAATTAATTTTTTAAATATTTTATTAGGTTGGTTCAAGGGGTACACGGGCCGCAGTAGACAGGTCAGTGGAGGCCTAGTGGAAGGAGGGACCGCAGATGCGCCACTGTTTCACCCATACACAATTAGTAGGCCTAATGCAGCGTAGTTTCCAACAGCTACTAAACGAGAGCCGGAAGATCGAAGCTCAGGAAAGGCAACCTGGGGAACACCTTGGAGTGTAACACAACCTCTCTCTACACCACGGAAGGGCTGATTCTTAGGAAGGAAGGCTGTTGTAAATAAGCATTGCGCGTCCGAGGGTGATTATATTCTTATTCGGTATCTACTCACCCTCGGACGCGCCATGCTTCTTGATTTGTAATTAATGTTTATTTGCAATGTGCTTTTGACTTACTCAATTATTTTTTTAATTATTGATTTTATTAAATTAATAGTTTAACATCTTATTGGAAATAATTTAAAGGAGACGCGACAGGACAACACTCGGTGGATGCCATATCTGTGTTAACAACTCCAAAAAACTTTCAGTTAACTTCTTGCAGGAGAAAGAAATTGTAGCTGTTGGACCTTTGTAGTACAGTTCCAGATATTTGTTGTGTGTTTGTTTTGATTGTTAAAATGTCTGCATTTGAGATCTCAACACGATCTTATTTTTTATAATCAAATTAATTTTTTAAATATTTTATTAGGTTGGTTCAAGGGGTACACGGGCCGCAGTAGACAGGTCAGTGGAGGCCTAGTGGAAGGAGGGACCGCAGATGCGCCACTGTTTCACCCATACACAATTAGTAGGCCTAATGCAGCGTAGTTTCCAACAGCTACTAAACGAGAGCCGGAAGATCGAAGCTCAGGAAAGGCAACCTGGGGAACACCTTGGAGTGTAACACAACCTCTCTCTACACCACGGAAGGGCTGATTCTTAGGAAGGAAGGCTGTTGTAAATAAGCATTGCGCGTCCGAGGGTGATTATATTCTTATTCGGTATCTAATCACCCTTGGACGCGCCATGCTTCTTGATTTGTAATTAATGTTTATTTGCAATGTGCTTTTGACTTACTCAATTATTTTTTTAATTATTGATTTTATTAAATTAATAGTTTAACATCTTATTGGAAATAATTTAAAGGAGACGCGACAGGACAACACTCGGTGGATGCCATATCTGTGTTAACAACTCCAAAAAACTTTCAGTTAACTTCTTGCAGGAGAAAGAAATTGTAGCTGTTGGACCTTTGTAGTACAGTTCCAGATATTTGTTGTGTGTTTGTTTTGATTGTTAAAATGTCTGCATTTGAGATCTCAACACGATCTTATTTTTTATAATCAAATTAATTTTTTAAATATTTTATTAGGTTGGTTCAAGGGGTACACGGGCCGCAGTAGACAGGTCAGTGGAGGCCTAGTGGAAGGAGGGACCGCAGATGCGCCACTGTTTCACCCATACACAATTAGTAGGCCTAATGCAGCGTAGTTTCCAACAGCTACTAAACGAGAGCCGGAAGATCGAAGCTCAGGAAAGGCAACCTGGGGAACACCTTGGAGTGTAACACAACCTCTCTCTACACCACGGAAGGGCTGATTCTTAGGAAGGAAGGCTGTTGTAAATAAGCATTGCGCGTCCGAGGGTGATTATATTCTTATTCGGTATCTACTCACCCTCGGACGCGCCATGCTTCTTGATTTGTAATTAATGTTTATTTGCAATGTGCTTTTGACTTACTCAATTATTTTTTTAATTATTGATTTTATTAAATTAATAGTTTAACATCTTATTGGAAATAATTTAAAGGAGACGCGACAGGACAACACTCGGTGGATGCCATATCTGTGTTAACAACTCCAAAAAACTTTCAGTTAACTTCTTGCAGGAGAAAGAAATTGTAGCTGTTGGACCTTTGTAGTACAGTTCCAGATATTTGTTGTGTGTTTGTTTTGATTGTTAAAATGTCTGCATTTGAGATCTCAACACGATCTTATTTTTTATAATCAAATTAATTTTTTTTATATTTAATGATGTTGGTTCAAGGGGTACACGGGCAGCAATAGACAGGTCAGTGGAGGCCTAGTGGAAGGCGTGACGGCAGACAGGCATCAAAGGCCTAACATTGGGCTGGCTGTAGGCAAGTTAAAATTGGTTCCAGGGGAACACGGCCATCAGTGGCCTGGTCAGTGTAGTTGTAGTTGAAAGAACGGGACGCAGACAGGCTTCGAAGGCCTAACATAATAACATAGGGCTGGCTGTAGGCAAGTTAAAATTGGTTCCAAGGGAACACGGCCATCAGTGGCCTGGTCAGTGTAGTTGTAGTTGAAAGAACGGGACGCAGACAGGCTTCGAAGGCCTAACATAATAACATAGGGCTGGCTGTAGGCAAGTTAAAATTGGTTCCAGGGGAACACGGCCATCAGTGGCCTGGTCAGTGTAGTTGTAGTTGAAAGAACGGGACGCAGACAGGCTTCGAAGGCCTAACATAACAAACTTGGGCTGGCTGTAGGCACTTTTAAATTGGTTCCAGGGGTACACGGGCAGCAGTGGTCTGGTCAGTGGAAGTCTAGTGGAAGGAGTGACCGCAGACAGGCTTCCAAGGCCTAACATAACAAACTTGGGCTGGCTGTAGGCACTTTTAAATTGGTTCCAGGGGTACACGGGCAGCAGTGGTCTGGTCTGTGGAAGTCTAGTGGAAGGAGTGACCGCAGACAGGCTTCGAAGGCCTAACATAACAAACTTGGGCTGGCTGTAGGCACTTTTAAATTGGTTCCAGGGGTACACGGGCAGCAGTGGTCTGGTCAGTGGAAGTCTAGTGGAAGGAGTGACCGCAGACAGGCTTCCAAGGCCTAACATAACAAACTTGGGCTGGCTGTAGGCACTTTTAAATTGGTTCCAGGGGTACACGGGCAGCAGTGGTCTGGTCAGTGGAAGTCTAGTGGAAGGAGTGACCGCAGACAGGCTTCCAAGGCCTAACATAACAAACTTGGGCTGGCTGTAGGCACTTTTAAATTGGTTCCAGGGGTACACGGGCAGCAGTGGTCTGGTCTGTGGAAGTCTAGTGGAAGGAGTGACCGCAGACAGGCTTCGAAGGCCTAACATAACAAACTTGGGCTGGCTGTAGGCACTTTTAAATTGGTTCCAGGGGTACACGGGCAGCAGTGGTCTGGTCAGTGGAAGTCTAGTGGAAGGAGTGACCGCAGACAGGCTTCCAAGGCCTAACATAACAAACTTGGGCTGGCTGTAGGCACTTTTAAATTGGTTCCAGGGGTACACGGGCAGCAGTGGTCTGGTCAGTGGAAGTCTAGTGGAAGGAGTGACCGCAGACAGGCTTCGAAGGCCTAACATAACAAAATTGGGCTGGCTGTAGGCACTTTAAATTGGTTCCAGGGGTACATGGGCAGCAGTGTATGGTCAGTGGAAGTCTAGTGGAAGGAGTGACGGCAGACAGTCTTCGAAGGCCTAACATAACAAAATTGGGCTGACTATAGGCACTTTTAAATTGGTTCCAGGGTAACACGGCCAGCAGTGGCCTGGTCAGTGTAGTAGTTGTAGAAAGAAGGGACCGCAGACAGGCTTCGAAGGCCTAACATAACAAAAATGTCAAAACAATGGTATTGTCAGTGCCAGGCATTGAAGGATGTCAGCGCCTAGACTACACATTGGTGAAGCTGTGAGAGATAATTTTGCTAGTGGTAGAGCACTGTTTGAGCTGGGGGGGGGAACTGTCTTGTGGCCGGCGGTACAGGCACAGGGCCCCTCATATTACAACGGTGTGTCTGACGTTGGGTGCGCACCACCACCGCCAGAGACACTTTATTGTACTATGAGGGACCCAGTGGCAGTGCCGTCGACCAAAAGCGGCCACACCCACCTCTTCAGACAAACAGCACTCTCAAGGGTCCAAGCGCAAAGTGGCGATAGCACGGCCCCGTGTGGGGAGTTTGGCCATTTCGTGAGGTGGAAACATGTCGTATGCTGGACAATCAGGTGAAGAAAATTACGAGATTGGAAAAGTCATTCAGAATAGTCCACAGGCAAGACCTTTTCATAGGAAAGCTAGGTGTCAGCCGGGCAGGGTGGGGCAAAAGATTTTGAAATCCAGTTGTGGTTCATTTTAATGAAGGTTAGATCATCTACATTTTGGGTAGCCAGACGAGTCCTTTTTTCTGTTAGTATTGAACCTGCAGCACTGAATACTCTTTCTGATAGGACACTAGCTGCCGGGCAAGCAAGCTCCTGCAATGCATATTCTGCCAATTCTGGCCAGGTGTCTAATTTGGATGCCCAGTAATCAAATGGGAATGACGGTTGAGGGAGAACGTCGATAAGGGATGAAAAATAGTTTGTAACCATACTGGACAAATGTTGTCTCCTGTCACTTTGAATTGATGCTGCAGTACCTGTCCTGTCTGCGGTCATAGAAAAATCACTCCACAACCTGGTCAGAAAACCCCTCTGGCCAACGCCACTTCTGATTTCTGCCCCTCTAACACCTCTGGTCTGCTGGCCCCTGGAGCTCGTGTGAGAACGATCACGGGCGCTGTGTGCAGGGAATGCCAGAAGCAAACGGTCAACAAGAGTTGATTGTTTTGTTGCTAATATTAGTTCCAAGTTCTCATGTGGCATAATATTTTGCAATTTGCCTTTATAGCGAGGATCAAGGAGGCAGGCCAACCAGTAATCGTCATCGTTCATCATTTTTGTAATGCGTGTGTCCCTTTTGAGGATACGCAAGGCATAATCCGCCATGTGGGCCAAAGTTCCCGTTGTCAAATCTGCGGTTGTGCTTGGTTGAGGGGCAGTTGCAGGCAAATCTACGTCACTTGTGTCCCTCAAAAAACCAGAACCCGGCCTTGCCACGCCACCAATTTCCCGTGCCCCCGGGAAAGCTTCCTCATTAAAAATATACTCATCCCCATCATCCTCCTCATCCTCCACCTCCTCTTCGCCCGGTACCTCGTCATGTACACTGCCCTGACCAGACAATCGCTGACTGTCATCAAGGCTTTCCTCTTCCTCTGGTGCAGACGCCTGATCCTTTATGTGCGTCAAACTTTGCATCAGCAGACGCATTAGGGGGATGCTCATGCTTATTATGGCGTTGTCTGCACTAACCAGCCGTGTGCATTCCTCAAAACACTGAAGGACTTGACACATGTCTTGAATCTTCGACCACTGCACACCTGACAACTCCATGTCTGCCATCCTACTGCCTGCCCGTGTATGTGTATCCTCCCACAAAAACATAACAGCCCGCCTCTGTTCGCACAGTCTCTGAAGCATGTGCAGTGTTGAGTTCCACCTTGTTGCAACGTCTATGATTAGGCGATGCTGGGGAAGGTTCAAAGAACGCTGATAGGTCTGCATACGGCTGGAGTGTACAGGCGAACGGCGGATATGTGCGCAAAGTCCACGCACTTTGAGGAGCAGGTCGGATAACCCCGGATAACTTTTCAGGAAGCACTGCACCACCAGGTTTAAGGTGTGAGCCAGGCAAGGAATGTGTTTCAGTTGGGAAAGGGAGATGGCAGCCATGAAATTCCTTCCGTTATCACTCACTACCTTGCCTGCCTCAAGATCTACAGTGCCCAGCCACGACTGCGTTTCTTGCTGCAAGAACTCGGACAGAACTTCCGCGGTGTGTCTATTGTCGCCCAAACACTTCATAGCCAATACATCTCTATAACTGAGTGTTTTTGGTTTTACTATTCTCTTTTGTGTCTTCAGGTTTCTTGGTGGTGTGTGAACATGATCATACAGACTTGTTCACTGTGCAAGTAGCCCATGTGTTCCTGTTTCCATAATTGTTCTCTTGTGTCTACAAGACTGGGGAGTTCCACCACTCCTCTTGGGCTATCTGCACAAAAGCTGTTCTGCCCTGTATGCACACATGGATTTTTCCTCTCTGAACCCTGTTCACACAGGTTATATACAGATGATCAGGTTTTTAAATACATCAGATAGGGATTGCATACATTAGTTAGGACTGCTCTGATAAGGGTATACCGTGAAGATTGGTAGAGCAGCTTAGTATACATTTTTTGCAAAAAACGTATCAACCAAATACCCTGTTTTTTACATCTTTTACTAGCACTTGCGGATTACTGCAACATTTTTTCAAACTGAGTGTTTTTGGTTTTACTATTCTCTTTTGTGTCTTCAGGTTTCTTGGTGGTGTGTGAACATGATCATACAGACTTGTTCACTGTGCAAGTAGCCCATGTGTTCCTGTTTTCATAGCCAATACAGCCTGCTGACGTATGCCAGTAGCTGCCCCATAATGGGAGACCTGGTGTGCAACAGTGGCAGGTGCGGATGGAGTGTTTGTGCGACTGCGGTCTGTGGACGAGCTCTTGCTTCTGCAGGAGGACGAGGAGGAGGAGGAGGAGGAGGGGGTGCGAACGGCTACAGACAACTGTTTACTAGACCGTGGGCTAGGCAGAACTGTCCCAAACTTGCTGTCCCCTGTGGACCCTGAATCCACCACATTTACCCAGTGTGCCGTGATGGACACGTAACGTCCCTGGCCATGCCTACTGGTCCATGCATCTGTTGTCAGGTGCACCTTTGTGCTCACAGATTGCCTGAGTGCATGGACGATGCGCTCTTTAACATGCTGGTGGAGGGCTGGGATGGCTTTTCTGGAAAAAAAGTGTCGACTGGGTAGCTCGTAGCGTGGTACAGCGTAGTCCATCAGGTCTTTGAAAGCTTCGCTTTCAACTAACCGGTAGGGCATCATCTCTAACGAGATTAGTCTAGCTATGTGGGCGTTCAAACCCTGTGTACGCGGATGCGAGGCTAAGTATTTCCTTTTTCTAACCATAGTCTCATGTAGGGTGAGCTGGACTGGAGAGCTGGAGATCGTGGAACTAGCGGGGGTGCCGGTGGACATGGCAGACTGAGAGACGGTGGGAGATGGTATTGTTGCCGCCGGTGCCCTAGATGCAGTGTTTCCTACTACGAAACTGGTGATTCCCTGACCCTGACTGCTTTGGCCTGGCAAAGATACCTGCACAGATACAGCAGGTGGTGCGCTAAATGGTGGTCCTACACTGCCGGAAGGGATGTTGCGTTGATGACTAGCTTCATTGGCCGAGGGTGCAACAACCTTAAGGGACGTTTGGTAGTTAGTCCAAGCTTTCAAATGCATGGTGGTTAAATGTCTATGCATGCAACTAGTATTGAGACTTTTCAGATTCTGACCTCTGCTTAAGGAAGTAGAACATTTTTGACAGATGACTTTGCGCTGATCAATTGGATGTTGTTTAAAAAAATGCCAGACTGCACTCTTTCTAGCATCGGATACCTTTTCAGGCATTGCAGACTGAGCTTTAACCGGATGGCCACGCTGTCCTCCACCAGGTTTTGGCTTTGCCACGCGTTTTGGGCAAGATACGGGCCCGGCAGATGGAACCTGTGGCGATGTTGATGCCTGCTGCGGCCCCTCCTCCTCCTCTGCTTCAGAACTGCTGCCGCCTGCACCCTGTTCCCCCAATGGCTGCCAATCGGGGTCAAGAACTGGGTCATCTATTACCTCTTCTTGTACCTCCTGCGCAACTTCGTCTGTGTCACCGTGTCGTTCGGTGGTATAGCGTTCGTGATGGGGCAACATAGTCTCATCAGGGTCTGATTCTTGATCAGCACCCTGCGAGGGCAATGTTGTGGTCTGAGTCAAAGGACCAGCATAGTAGTCTGGCTGTGGCTGTGCGTCAGTGCACTCCATGTCAGATTCAATTTGTAATGGGCATGGACTGTTAACTGCTTCACTTTCTAAGCCAGGGACGGTATGTGTAAAGAGCTCCATGGAGTAACCCGTTGTGTCGCCTGCTGCATTCTTCTCTGTTGTTGTTTTTGCTGAAGAGGACAAGGAAGTGACTTGTCCCTGACCGTGAACATCCACTAACGACGCGCTGCTTTTACTTTTACCAGTTTCACGAGAGGAGGCAAAAGAGCTAGAGGCTGAGTCAGCAAGATAAGCCAAAACTTGCTCTTGCTGCTCCGGCTTTAAAAGCGGTTTTCCTAATCCCAGAAAAGGGAGCGTTCGAGGCCTTGTGTAGCCGGACGACGAACCTGGCTCCACAGCTCCAGACTTAGGTGCAATATTTTTTTCCCCACGACCACCTGATGCTCCACCACTACCACTACCCTCATTACCAGCTGACAATGAACGCCCCCGGCCACGACCTCTTCCACTAGACTTCCTCATTGTTTTAAAAACGTAACCAAACTAACGTTATTTGTTGCAGTCACACAACTTACACGGTGAGCTATAACTTCAGTATGATTTAGCTACCCCTTTACAGGTTGGTGAGACCACAGCGAAAATCAGGCCCAATGTTACACACTCTTTTTTTGGTGGCTGCAAATTAGAGAGATGCCCCACACGCAGGACTGTCACTGAAGCACAAATGTTAATATTAATGTCACACTATTATTTTTTTTTAATTTTTTTTTTTTTCAGGAACACTTTAGAAACCCCCCAAAAAAAAAAAAATAGATTTTTGCAGGGAGAATTTAGAAAACAAATGTAACAAACTATATGCTTTCTATGGGCCACTGAGTGAGAGATGACGCACACAGGAATCAGGAGTGGCACACAAGCCCAGAGGCCAATATTTTTCTACCAATGATTGATGGAGTTATTTTCTCTGGTAGATTTTGGAACCCAAATCAAGGAAAAAAAATATAGGCTTTCTATGGACCACAATTGGAGAGAGAGAGAGAGAGAGAGAGAGAGAGAGAGAGATGGCACACCCAGGAGTCAAGACTGGCACACAAGCAGAAAGGCCAATATTAATCTCCCACTGTTTTTTTTGGTTGTTTTTTTTTTTTTTTTTTCAGGGAGACTTTAGAAAAAAAAATAATAAAAAAAATATGATTTTATCAGGAAGAATTTAGAAACCAAATAAAATAAAATGATTTTTTCAGGGAGAATTTATAAAACAAATAAAAACAAAAATAGGCGTTCTATGGCCCACTGACTGAGAGATGACGCACACAGGAGTCAGGAGTGGCACACAAGCCCAGAGGCCAATATTTTTCTACCAATGATTGATGTAGTTATTTTCTCTGGTAGATTTTGGAACCCAAATCAAGGAAAAAAAATATAGGCTTTCTATGGACCACAATTGGAGAGAGAGAGAGAGAGAGAGAGAGAGAGAGATGGCACACCCAGGAGTCAAGACTGGCACACAAGCAGAAAGGCCAATATTAATCTCCCACTGTTTTTTTTGGTTGTTTTTTTTTTTTTTTTTCAGGGAGACTTTAGAAAAAAAAATAATAAAAAAAATATGATTTTATCAGGAAGAATTTAGAAACCATACAAAATAAAATGATTTTTTCAGGGAGAATTTATAAAACAAATAAAACCAAAAATAGGCGTTCTATGGCCCACTGACTGAGAGATGACGCACCCAGGAGTCAAGACTGGCACACAAGCAGAAAGGCCAATATTAATCTCCCACTGTTTTTTTTTTTTTTTCAGGGAGACTTTAGAAAAAAAAATAATAAAAAAAATATGATTTTATCAGGAAGAATTTAGAAACCAAATAAAATAAAATGATTTTTTCAGGGAGAATTTAGAAAACAAATAAAACCAAAAATAGGCGTTCTATGGCCCACTGACTGAGAGAGAGAGAGAGATGGAACGCTTAGTACTGGCACACAAGCCCAAAGGGCAATATTAATCTCCCTTTTTTTTTCCAGGGAGAATTTCTAAAACCCAAAAAAAAAAAAAAAATAGGCTTTCTATGGCCCACTATTTGTGAGAGAGATGGGACGCTCAGGACTGGCACAGATGGCACGCTCAGGACTGGCACAGAAGCCCAGAGGCCAATATTAATCTCCCTTTTTTTCTGGGAGAATTTATAAAACCAAAAAAATATTTAAATAGGCTTTCTATGGCCCACTATTTGTGAGAGAGATGGCACGCTCAGGACTGGCACAGATGGCACGCTCACAACTGGCACACAAGCCCAGAGGCCAATATTAATCTCCCTTTTTTCAGGGAAAATTTATAAAACCAAAAAAAAAATTAAATAGGCTTTCTATGGCCCACTATTTGTGAGAGAGATGGCACGCTCAGGACTGGCACAGATGGCACGCTCACAACTGGCACACAAGCCCAGAGGCCAATATTAATCTCCCTTTTTTTCAGGGAGAATTTATAAAACCAAAAAAAAAATTAAATAGGCTTTCTATGGCCCACTATTTGTGAGAGAGATGGCACGCTCAGGGCTGGCACAGATGGCACGCTCAGGACTGGCACACAAGCCCAGAGGCCAATATTAATCTCCCTTTTTTTCAGGGAGAATTTATAAAACCCAAAAAAAAATAAAATAGGCTTTCTATGGCCCACTATTTGTGAGAGAGATGGCACACTCAGGACTGGCACACAAGCCCAAAGGCCAATATTAATCTCCCACTGTATTTTTATCAGGGAGAATTTATACACCCCACAAAAAAAAATACAGAAAAATGAAAAGGCTTTCTATGGCCCACTATGTGAGAGAGATGGCACACACAGGGATGGCACTCTAGCAGAAATGCCAAATTGCCAATCTTAATCTCCCACCAAAAAAAAAACAAAAAAAAAAACAGGGAATGTCCTACAATTACTATCTCCCTGCCTGCAGTAATCTCAGCCAGGTATGGCAGGCAGCTACTATCTCCCTGCCTGCAGTAATCTCAGCCAGGTATGGCAGGCAGCAATAAGGAGTGGACTGATGCACAAATGAAATAAAAAGTGTGGACAAACAAAAAAGATAGCTGTGCAGAAAGGAAGGAACAAGAGGATTTGTGCTTTGAAAAAAGCAGTTGGTTTGCACAGCGGCGTACACACAGCAATGCAGCTATCAGGGAGCCTTCTAGGGCAGCCCAATGAGCTACAGCGCTGAGGGGAAAAAAAAAAAAAAAAAAACTTCCACTGTCCCTGCACACCGAGGGTGGTGTTGGACAGTGCAAATCGCTGCAGCACAAGCGGTTTTGTGGTTAATGGACCCTGCCTAACGCTATCCCTGCTTCTGACAAAGCGGCAGCAACCTCTCCCTAAGCTCAGATCAGCAGCAGTAAGATGGCGGTCGGCGGGAACGCCTCTTTATAGCCCCTGTGACGTCGCAGACAGCAAGCCAATCACTGCAATGCCCTTCTCTAAGATGGTGGGGACCAGGACCTATGTCATCACGCTGCCCACACTCTGCGTTTACCTTCATTGGCTGAGAAATGGCGCTTTTCGCGTCATTGAAACGCGACTTTGGCGCGAAAGTCGCGTACCGCATGGCCGACCCCGCACAGGGGTCGGATCGGGTTTCATGAAACCCCGACTTAGCCAAAAGTCGGCGACTTTTGAAAATGTTCGACCCGTTTCGCTCAACCCTAGTGGAAACCAAAGATAAGGTCCTGCAATGTCTGCACATGCGGAAAGAGGCATAACGAATTAAAAAAAAACTATACTACATTTCTAATTGAATCAAATAACATATGTCCTATTGTACTAAGAGCACTTCATAACAATGAGACAACCAATCCCATTTTAAATAATATACAGGATAAAGAAGAGATCCCAACAATTATAATAAAAAAATCAAATTTTATTAATTACACTATAAAAGCAATGTAATAAAAACCAATAATAAAAAGCAAAATGCCGTCTAGGGGATTCTAGAGCACATCATAATTGAAATAACAAACTCAAAATGGGTCATGTAGCTGAGCCTTTTTGCGATTTTTGTGAGGCAGAAGAAACAATTCAACAGCAGCTCAAGAATTGGTTTTATTTTTTACGCCATTCCTCTGGTGGTTTAAGTGATTAGACGGATTTATTCTTCAGATCGATGTGATTACAGAGATATCAAAATCATACATTTTTATGTCTGACTAGAGTTGAGCGACCTTGACCTTTTTAGAGTCGAGCCGGGTTTTGCGAAACCCGACTATGTCCAAAGTCGGGTCGAGTGAAATCGGCCGATTATGACGTAAAGTCGGGATCGACCGAAACACGAAACCCAATGCAAGTCAATGGGGCAGCATAGTCGGCAGTGAGTGGGGGCCAGGAAAACACCTAGAGTGCCCATTTTAATGTCAAAACCATCCATTCTTCTTAATGAAGCTTGTCAAGCGTAATTTACCTTATAATAATTGGAAGGCATTTGAAATTGGGGGTCATTTGGCTAAAGTTGTGGGGGGTAGGGCTGGTTCAAGTAATTAGTGGGCCCAGGAAATCTGGACCACGTCACGGCAGTGGAGCAGGGAGAGGTAAGTATTTCAACTTTGCAAGTGCTGTGAACCTGAGCAAGCAGGGGGGGCCCACTCGTTGGCATTGGCACTGGCACAGGGCCCCTCAAAGTACAGCGGTGTGTTTGCACGGCGGGGGCGCCTCCCACCGGCAGCAACACTTTTGCGTACTATGAGAGGCCCTGTGCCAGTGACGTCGCCAACTAGTATTCCTCCCCCCACCTGATGAAGGAACCTGCACTTTCATCTGCACCTTCCTCTTTGTCCCCGTGTAAGGTGGTATGGTATGCGGGAAGAGCAACCTGACTTTCAGCAGGGTCACAATGTTGTTGTGTAGCGTGCACGGGGAATGTTGCGTTATGGGTCAATGTACCAGCAGACTCATCTATCACTGGCTGGGCAATGGGCACGATGAAGTGGAAACACAGATATAGGCCCAAAGAAGAAAGTGGGCTAAATGCAGTTCAAAATTGGTAACACAGGAATAACCAGGGGGCATTGCAGTGGAGGACAACTGGAATGAGAGGCTGACACAGAGAGTAGGGCCAAATCAGTAAGTAGTCGAAATGCAGTTCAAAATTGGCAACCGTAGTAAACAGGCGGCACAGCTTTGTTCAGTGGAGGAGAACAGCAAGGAGTGGCAGACACCGATAGTAGGCCCCAACCCAACTAGTAGGCCAAATGCAGTCTAACATTAACAACTACTTAACGAGAGGCTGAAAATGGTATTTCAGGACAGGAAACCAGGAGAACAGCAAGGAGTGGCAGACACCGATAGTAGGCCCCAAACCAACTAGTACGCCAAATGCAGTTGTTCCATTTAACCACAATTTAATGAGAGCCTGAAGATAGAAGCTCAGGAAAGGCAACCTGGGGAACACCTTGGAGTGTAACACACCATCTCTCTCCACCCCATACCCATTTTGTAGGCCTAATGCTGTGTACTTTTCTACAACTACTAAACGAGAGTCGGAAGACCGAAGCAATGGCAAGGAAACCTGGGGAACACCTTGGAGTGTAACACACCATCTCTCTCCACCCCATACCCAATTCGTAGGCCTAATGCAGCCTACTTTCCGACACCTACTAAACGAGAGCATGAAGATCGAAGCTCAGGAAAGGCAACCTGGGGAACACCTTGGAGTGTAACACACCATCTCTCTCCACCCCATACCCATTTTGTAGGCCTAATGCTGTGTACTTTTCTACAACTACTAAACGAGAGTCGGAAGACCGAAGCAATGGCAAGGAAACCTGGGGAACACCTTGGAGTGTAACACACCATCTCTCTCCACCCCATACCCAATTCGTAGGCCTAATGCAGCCTACTTTCCGACACCTACTAAACGAGAGCATGAAGATCGAAGCTCAGGAAAGGCAACCTGGGGAACACCTTGGAGTGTAACACACCATCTCTCTCCACCCCATACCCATTTTGTAGGCCTAATGCTGTGTACTTTTCTACAACTACTAAACGAGAGTCGGAAGACCGAAGCAATGGCAAGGAAACCTGGGGAACACCTTGGAGTGTAACACACCATCTCTCTCCACCCCATACCCAATTTGTAGGCCTAATGCAGCCTACTTTCCGACACCTACTAAACGAGAGCATGAAGATCGAAGCTCAGGAAAGGCAACCTGGGGAACACCTTGGAGTGTAACACACCATCTCTCTCCACCCCATACCCATTTTGTAGGCCTAATGCTGTGTACTTTTCTACAACTACTAAACGAGAGTCGGAAGACCGAAGCAATGGCAAGGAAACCTGGGGAACACCTTGGAGTGTAACACACCATCTCTCTCCACCCCATACCCAATTTGTAGGCCTAATGCAGCCTACTTTCCGACACCTACTAAACGAGAGCATGAAGATCGAAGCTCAGGAAAGGCAACCTGGTGAAAACCTTGGAGTGTAACACAACCTGTCTCTACACCCCATACCAAATTTGTAGGCCTAATGCAGCGTAGTTTCCACCAACTACTAAACGAGAGCCGGAAGATCGAAGCTCATGAAAGGCAACCCGGGGAACACCTTGGAGTGTAACACAACCTCTCTCTACACCACGAAAGGGCTGATTCTTAGGAAGGAAGGCTGTTGTAAATAAGCATTGCGCGTCCGAGGGTGATTATATTCTTATTCGGTATCTACTCACCCTCGGACGCGCCATGCTTCTTGATTTGTAATTAATGTTTATTTGCAATGTGCTTTTGACTTACTCAATTATTTTTTTAATTATTGATTTTATTAAATTAATAGTTTAACATCTTATTGGAAATAATTTAAAGGAGACGCGACAGGACAACACTCGGTGGATGCCATATCTGTGTTAACAACTCCAAAAAACTTTCAGTTAACTTCTTGCAGGAGAAAGAAATTGTAGCTGTTGGACCTTTGTAGTACAGTTCCAGATATTTGTTGTGTGTTTGTTTTGATTGTTAAAATGTCTGCATTTGAGATCTCAACACGATCTTATTTTTTATAATCAAATTAATTTTTTAAATATTTTATTAGGTTGGTTCAAGGGGTACACGGGCCGCAGTAGACAGGTCAGTGGAGGCCTAGTGGAAGGAGGGACCGCAGATGCGCCACTGTTTCACCCATACACAATTAGTAGGCCTAATGCAGCGTAGTTTCCAACAGCTACTAAACGAGAGCCGGAAGATCGAAGCTCAGGAAAGGCAACCTGGGGAACACCTTGGAGTGTAACACAACCTCTCTCTACACCACGGAAGGGCTGATTCTTAGGAAGGAAGGCTGTTGTAAATAAGCATTGCGCGTCCGAGGGTGATTATATTCTTATTCGGTATCTAATCACCCTTGGACGCGCCATGCTTCTTGATTTGTAATTAATGTTTATTTGCAATGTGCTTTTGACTTACTCAATTATTTTTTTAATTATTGATTTTATTAAATTAATAGTTTAACATCTTATTGGAAATAATTTAAAGGAGACGCGACAGGACAACACTCGGTGGATGCCATATCTGTGTTAACAACTCCAAAAAACTTTCAGTTAACTTCTTGCAGGAGAAAGAAATTGTAGCTGTTGGACCTTTGTAGTACAGTTCCAGATATTTGTTGTGTGTTTGTTTTGATTGTTAAAATGTCTGCATTTGAGATCTCAACACGATCTTATTTTTTATAATCAAATTAATTTTTTAAATATTTTATTAGGTTGGTTCAAGGGGTACACGGGCCGCAGTAGACAGGTCAGTGGAGGCCTAGTGGAAGGAGGGACCGCAGATGCGCCACTGTTTCACCCATACACAATTAGTAGGCCTAATGCAGCGTAGTTTCCAACAGCTACTAAACGAGAGCCGGAAGATCGAAGCTCAGGAAAGGCAACCTGGGGAACACCTTGGAGTGTAACACAACCTCTCTCTACACCACGGAAGGGCTGATTCTTAGGAAGGAAGGCTGTTGTAAATAAGCATTGCGCGTCCGAGGGTGATTATATTCTTATTCGGTATCTACTCACCCTCGGACGCGCCATGCTTCTTGATTTGTAATTAATGTTTATTTGCAATGTGCTTTTGACTTACTCAATTATTTTTTTAATTATTGATTTTATTAAATTAATAGTTTAACATCTTATTGGAAATAAGTTAAAGGAGACGCGACAGGACAACACTCGGTGGATGCCATATCTGTGTTAACAACTCCAAAAAACTTTCAGTTAACTTCTTGCAGGAGAAAGAAATTGTAGCTGTTGGACCTTTGTAGTACAGTTCCAGATATTTGTTCTGTGTTTGTTTTGATTGTTAAAATGTCTGCATTTGAGATCTCAACACGATCTTATTTTTTATAATCAAATTAATTTTTTTTATATTTAATGATGTTGGTTCAAGGGGTACACGGGCAGCAATAGACAGGTCAGTGGAGGCCTAGTGGAAGGAGTGACGGCAGACAGGCATCAAAGGCCTAACATTGGGCTGGCTGTAGGCAAGTTAAAATTGGTTCCAGGGGAACACGGCCATCAGTGGCCTGGTCAGTGTAGTTGTAGTTGAAAGAACGGGACGCAGACAGGCTTCGAAGGCCTAACATAATAACATAGGGCTGGCTGTAGGCAAGTTAAAATTGGTTCCAAGGGAACACGGCCATCAGTGGCCTGGTCAGTGTAGTTGTAGTTGAAAGAACGGGACGCAGACAGGCTTCGAAGGCCTAACATAACAAACTTGGGCTGGCTGTAGGCACTTTTAAATTGGTTCCAGGGGTACACGGGCAGCAGTGGTCTGGTCAGTGGAAGTCTAGTGGAAGGAGTGACCGCAGACAGGCTTCCAAGGCCTAACATAACAAACTTGGGCTGGCTGTAGGCACTTTTAAATTGGTTCCAGGGGTACACGGGCAGCAGTGGTCTGGTCTGTGGAAGTCTAGTGGAAGGAGTGACCGCAGACAGGCTTCGAAGGCCTAACATAATAACATAGGGCTGGCTGTAGGCAAGTTAAAATTGGTTCCAAGGGAACACGGCCATCAGTGGCCTGGTCAGTGTAGTTGTAGTTGAAAGAACGGGATGCAGACAGGCTTCGAAGGCCTAACATAACAAACTTGGGCTGGCTGTAGGCACTTTTAAATTTGTTCCAGGGGTACATGGGCAGCAGTGTATGGTCAGTGGAAGTCTAGTGGAAGGAGTGACCGCAGACAGGCTTCCAAGGCCTAACATAACAAACTTGGGCTGGCTGTAGGCACTTTTAAATTGGTTCCAGGGGTACACGGGCAGCAGTGGTCTGGTCTGTGGAAGTCTAGTGGAAGGAGTGACCGCAGACAGGCTTCGAAGGCCTAACATAATAACATAGGGCTGGCTGTAGGCAAGTTAAAATTGGTTCCAAGGGAACACGGCCATCAGTGGCCTGGTCAGTGTAGTTGTAGTTGAAAGAACGGGACGCAGACAGGCTTCGAAGGCCTAACATAACAAACTTGGGCTGGCTGTAGGCACTTTTAAATTGGTTCCAGGGGTACACGGGCAGCAGTGGTCTGGTCAGTGGAAGTCTAGTGGAAGGAGTGACCGCAGACAGGCTTCCAAGGCCTAACATAACAAACTTGGGCTGGCTGTAGGCACTTTTAAATTGGTTCCAGGGGTACACGGGCAGCAGTGGTCTGGTCTGTGGAAGTCTAGTGGAAGGAGTGACCGCAGACAGGCTTCGAAGGCCTAACATAACAAACTTGGGCTGGCTGTAGGCACTTTTAAATTGGTTCCAGGGGTACACGGGCAGCAGTGGTCTGGTCAGTGGAAGTCTAGTGGAAGGAGTGACCGCAGACAGGCTTCCAAGGCCTAACATAACAAACTTGGGCTGGCTGTAGGCACTTTTAAATTGGTTGCAGGGGTACACGGGCAGCAGTGGTCTGGTCAGTGGAAGTCTAGTGGAAGGAGTGACCGCAGACAGGCTTCGAAGGCCTAACATAACAAAATTGGGCTGGCTGTAGGCACTTTAAATTGGTTCCAGGGGTACATGGGCAGCAGTGTATGGTCAGTGGAAGTCTAGTGGAAGGAGTGACGGCAGACAGTCTTCGAAGGCCTAACATAACAAAATTGGGCTGACTGTAGGCACTTTTAAATTGGTTCCAGGGTAACACGGCCAGCAGTGGCCTGGTCAGTGTAGTAGTTGTAGAAAGAAGGGACCGCAGACAGGCTTCGAAGGCCTAACATAACAAAAATGTCAAAACAATGGTATTGTCAGTGCCAGGCATTGAAGGATGTCAGCGCCTAGACTACACATTGGTGAAGCTGTGAGAGATAATTTTGCTAGTGGTAGAGCACTGTTTGAGCTGGGGGGGGGAACTGTCTTGTGGCCGGCGGTACAGGCACAGGGCCCCTCATATTACAACGGTGTGTCTGACGTTGGGTGCGCACCACCACCGCCAGAGACACTTTATTGTACTATGAGGGACCCAGTGGCAGTGCCGTCGACCAAAAGCGGCCACACCCACCTCTTCAGACAAACAGCACTCTCAAGGGTCCAAGCGCAAAGTGGCGATAGCACGGCCCCGTGTGGGGAGTTTGGCCATTTCGTGAGGTGGAAACATGTCGTATGCTGGACAATCAGGTGAAGAAAATTACGAGATTGGAAAAGTCATTCAGAATAGTCCACAGGCAAGACCTTTTCATAGGAAAGCTAGGTGTCAGCCGGGCAGGGTGGGGCAAAAGATTTTGAAATCCAGTTGTGGTTCATTTTAATGAAGGTTAGATCATCTACATTTTGGGTAGCCAGACGAGTCCTTTTTTCTGTTAGTATTGAACCTGCAGCACTGAATACTCTTTCTGATAGGACACTAGCTGCCGGGCAAGCAAGCTCCTGCAATGCATATTCTGCCAATTCTGGCCAGGTGTCTAATTTGGATGCCCAGTAATCAAATGGGAATGACGGTTGAGGGAGAACGTCGATAAGGGATGAAAAATAGTTTGTAACCATACTGGACAAATGTTGTCTCCTGTCACTTTGAATTGATGCTGCAGTACCTGTCCTGTCTGCGGTCATAGAAAAATCACTCCACAACCTGGTCAGAAAACCCCTCTGGCCAACGCCACTTCTGATTTCTGCCCCTCTAACACCTCTGGTCTGCTGGCCCCTGGAGCTCGTGTGAGAACGATCACGGGCGCTGTGTGCAGGGAATGCCAGAAGCAAACGGTCAACAAGAGTTGATTGTTTTGTTGCTAATATTAGTTCCAAGTTCTCATGTGGCATAATATTTTGCAATTTGCCTTTATAGCGAGGATCAAGGAGGCAGGCCAACCAGTAATCGTCATCGTTCATCATTTTTGTAATGCGTGTGTCCCTTTTGAGGATACGCAAGGCATAATCCGCCATGTGGGCCAAAGTTCCCGTTGTCAAATCTGCGGTTGTGCTTGGTTGAGGGGCAGTTGCAGGCAAATCTACGTCACTTGTGTCCCTCAAAAAACCAGAACCCGGCCTTGCCACGCCACCAATTTCCCGTGCCCCCGGGAAAGCTTCCTCATTAAAAATATACTCATCCCCATCATCCTCCTCATCCTCCACCTCCTCTTCGCCCGGTACCTCGTCATGTACACTGCCCTGACCAGACAATCGCTGACTGTCATCAAGGCTTTCCTCTTCCTCTGGTGCAGACGCCTGATCCTTTATGTGCGTCAAACTTTGCATCAGCAGACGCATTAGGGGGATGCTCATGCTTATTATGGCGTTGTCTGCACTAACCAGCCGTGTGCATTCCTCAAAACACTGAAGGACTTGACACATGTCTTGAATCTTCGACCACTGCACACCTGACAACTCCATGTCTGCCATCCTACTGCCTGCCCGTGTATGTGTATCCTCCCACAAAAACATAACAGCCCGCCTCTGTTCGCACAGTCTCTGAAGCATGTGCAGTGTTGAGTTCCACCTTGTTGCAACGTCTATGATTAGGCGATGCTGGGGAAGGTTCAAAGAACGCTGATAGGTCTGCATACGGCTGGAGTGTACAGGCGAACGGCGGATATGTGCGCAAAGTCCACGCACTTTGAGGAGCAGGTCGGATAACCCCGGATAACTTTTCAGGAAGCACTGCACCACCAGGTTTAAGGTGTGAGCCAGGCAAGGAATGTGTTTCAGTTGGGAAAGGGAGATGGCAGCCATGAAATTCCTTCCGTTATCACTCACTACCTTGCCTGCCTCAAGATCTACAGTGCCCAGCCACGACTGCGTTTCTTGCTGCAAGAACTCGGACAGAACTTCCGCGGTGTGTCTATTGTCGCCCAAACACTTCATAGCCAATACAGCCTGCTGACGTATGCCAGTAGCTGCCCCATAATGGGAGACCTGGTGTGCAACAGTGGCAGGTGCGGATGGAGTGTTTGTGCGACTGCGGTCTGTGGACGAGCTCTTGCTTCTGCAGGAGGACGAGGAGGAGGAGGAGGAGGAGGGGGTGCGAACGGCTACAGACAACTGTTTACTAGACCGTGGGCTAGGCAGAACTGTCCCAAACTTGCTGTCCCCTGTGGACCCTGAATCCACCACATTTACCCAGTGTGCCGTGATGGACACGTAACGTCCCTGGCCATGCCTACTGGTCCATGCATCTGTTGTCAGGTGCACCTTTGTGCTCACAGATTGCCTGAGTGCATGGACGATGCGCTCTTTAACATGCTGGTGGAGGGCTGGGATGGCTTTTCTGGAAAAAAAGTGTCGACTGGGTAGCTCGTAGCGTGGTACAGCGTAGTCCATCAGGTCTTTGAAAGCTTCGCTTTCAACTAACCGGTAGGGCATCATCTCTAACGAGATTAGTCTAGCTATGTGGGCGTTCAAACCCTGTGTACGCGGATGCGAGGCTAAGTATTTCCTTTTTCTAACCATAGTCTCATGTAGGGTGAGCTGGACTGGAGAGCTGGAGATCGTGGAACTAGCGGGGGTGCCGGTGGACATGGCAGACTGAGAGACGGTGGGAGATGGTATTGTTGCCGCCGGTGCCCTAGATGCAGTGTTTCCTACTACGAAACTGGTGATTCCCTGACCCTGACTGCTTTGGCCTGGCAAAGATACCTGCACAGATACAGCAGGTGGTGCGCTAAATGGTGGTCCTACACTGCCGGAAGGGATGTTGCGTTGATGACTAGCTTCATTGGCCGAGGGTGCAACAACCTTAAGGGACGTTTGGTAGTTAGTCCAAGCTTTCAAATGCATGGTGGTTAAATGTCTATGCATGCAACTAGTATTGAGACTTTTCAGATTCTGACCTCTGCTTAAGGAAGTAGAACATTTTTGACAGATGACTTTGCGCTGATCAATTGGATGTTGTTTAAAAAAATGCCAGACTGCACTCTTTCTAGCATCGGATACCTTTTCAGGCATTGCAGACTGAGCTTTAACCGGATGGCCACGCTGTCCTCCACCAGGTTTTGGCTTTGCCACGCGTTTTGGGCAAGATACGGGCCCGGCAGATGGAACCTGTGGCGATGTTGATGCCTGCTGCGGCCCCTCCTCCTCCTCTGCTTCAGAACTGCTGCCGCCTGCACCCTGTTCCCCCAATGGCTGCCAATCGGGGTCAAGAACTGGGTCATCTAATAACTCTTCTTGTACCTCCTGCGCAACTTCGTCTGTGTCACCGTGTCGTTCGGTGGTATAGCGTTCGTGATGGGGCAACATAGTCTCATCAGGGTCTGATTCTTGATCAGCACCCTGCGAGGGCAATGTTGTGGTCTGAGTCAAAGGACCAGCATAGTAGTCTGGCTGTGGCTGTGCGTCAGTGCACTCCATGTCAGATTCAATTTGTAATGGGCATGGACTGTTAACTGCTTCACTTTCTAAGCCAGGGACGGTATGTGTAAAGAGCTCCATGGAGTAACCCGTTGTGTCGCCTGCTGCATTCTTCTCTGTTGTTGTTTTTGCTGAAGAGGACAAGGAAGTGACTTGTCCCTGACCGTGAACATCCACTAACGACGCGCTGCTTTTACTTTTACCAGTTTCACGAGAGGAGGCAAAAGAGCTAGAGGCTGAGTCAGCAAGATAAGCCAAAACTTGCTCTTGCTGCTCCGGCTTTAAAAGCGGTTTTCCTAATCCCAGAAAAGGGAGCGTTCGAGGCCTTGTGTAGCCGGACGACGAACCTGGCTCCACAGCTCCAGACTTAGGTGCAATATTTTTTTCCCCACGACCACCTGATGCTCCACCACTACCACTACCCTCATTACCAGCTGACAATGAACGCCCCCGGCCACGACCTCTTCCACTAGACTTCCTCATTGTTTTAAAAACGTAACCAAACTAACGTTATTTGTTGCAGTCACACAACTTACACGGTGAGCTATAACTTCAGTATGATTTAGCTACCCCTTTACAGGTTGGTGAGACCACAGCGAAAATCAGGCCCAATGTTACACACTCTTTTTTTGGTGGCTGCAAATTAGAGAGATGCCCCACACGCAGGACTGTCACTGAAGCACAAATGTTAATATTAATGTCACACTATTATTTTTTTTTTATTTTTATTTTTTTCAGGAACACTTTAGAAACCCCCCCAAAAAAAAAAAATAGATTTTTGCAGGGAGAATTTAGAAAACAAATGTAACAAACTATATGCTTTCTATGGGCCACTGAGTGAGAGATGACGCACACAGGAATCAGGAGTGGCACACAAGCCCAGAGGCCAATATTTTTCTACCAATGATTGATGGAGTTATTTTCTCTGGTAGATTTTGGAACCCAAATCAAGGAAAAAAAATATAGGCTTTCTATGGACCACAATTGGAGAGAGAGAGAGAGAGAGAGAGAGAGAGAGATGGCACACCCAGGAGTCAAGACTGGCACACAAGCAGAAAGGCCAATATTAATCTCCCATTTTTTGGGGGGGTTTGTTTTTTTTTTTTTTTTTTTCAGGGAGACTTTAGAAAAAAAAATAATAAAAAAAATATGATTTTATCAGGAAGAATTTAGAAACCAAATAAAATAAAATTATTTTTTCAGGGAGAATTTATAAAACAAATAAAAACAAAAATAGGCGTTCTATGGCCCACTGACTGAGAGATGACGCACACAGGAGTCAGGAGTGGCACACAAGCCCAGAGGCCAATATTTTTCTACCAATGATTGATGTAGTTATTTTCTCTGGTAGATTTTGGAACCCAAATCAAGGAAAAAAAAATATAGGCTTTCTATGGACCACAATTGGAGAGAGAGAGAGAGAGAGAGAGAGAGAGGGCACACCCAGGAGTCAAGACTGGCACACAAGCAGAAAGGCCAATATTAATCTCCCACTGTTTTTTTTGGTTGTTTTTTTTTTTTTTTTTTCAGGGAGACTTTAGAAAAAAAAATAATAAAAAAAATATGATTTTATCAGGAAGAATTTAGAAACCAAATAAAATAAAATGATTTTTTCAGGGAGAATTTATAAAACAAATAAAAACAAAAATAGGCGTTCTATGGCCCACTGACTGAGAGATGACGCACACAGGAGTCAGGAGTGGCACACAAGCCCAGAGGCCAATATTTTTCTACCAATGATTGATGTAGTTATTTTCTCTGGTAGATTTTGGAACCCAAATCAAGGAAAAAAAATATAGGCTTTCTATGGACCACAATTGGAGAGAGAGAGAGAGAGAGAGAGAGAGAGAGATGGCACACCCAGGAGTCAAGACTGGCACACAAGCAGAAAGGCCAATATTAATCTCCCACTGTTTTTTTTGGTTGTTTTTTTTTTTTTTTTTC
Source organism: Ranitomeya imitator (assembly GCF_032444005.1). Classification (NCBI taxonomy): domain Eukaryota; kingdom Metazoa; phylum Chordata; class Amphibia; order Anura; family Dendrobatidae; genus Ranitomeya; species Ranitomeya imitator. Next base: position 732,349,562 of record NC_091284.1, on the reverse strand, counting down.
AGGGAGACTTTAGAAAAAAAAATAATAAAAAAAATATGATTTTATCAGGAAGAATTTAGAAACCATACAAAATAAAATGATTTTTTCAGGGAGAATTTATAAAACAAATAAAACCAAAAATAGGCGTTCTATGGCCCACTGACTGAGAGATGACGCACCCAGGAGTCAAGACTGGCACACAAGCAGAAAGGCCAATATTAATCTCCCACTGTTTTTTTTTTTTTTTCAGGGAGACTTTAGAAAAAAAAATAATAAAAAAAATATGATTTTATCAGGAAGAATTTAGAAACCAAATAAAATAAAATGATTTTTTCAGGGAGAATTTAGAAAACAAATAAAACCAAAAATAGGCGTTCTATGGCCCACTGACTGAGAGAGAGAGAGAGATGGAACGCTTAGTACTGGCACACAAGCCCAAAGGGCAATATTAATCTCCCTTTTTTTTTCCAGGGAGAATTTCTAAAACCCAAAAAAAAAAAAAAATAGGCTTTCTATGGCCCACTATTTGTGAGAGAGATGGGACGCTCAGGACTGGCACAGATGGCACGCTCAGGACTGGCACAGAAGCCCAGAGGCCAATATTAATCTCCCTTTTTTTCTGGGAGAATTTATAAAACCAAAAAAATATTTAAATAGGCTTTCTATGGCCCACTATTTGTGAGAGAGATGGCACGCTCAGGACTGGCACAGATGGCACGCTCACAACTGGCACACAAGCCCAGAGGCCAATATTAATCTCCCTTTTTTCAGGGAAAATTTATAAAACCAAAAAAAAAATTAAATAGGCTTTCTATGGCCCACTATTTGTGAGAGAGATGGCACGCTCAGGACTGGCACAGATGGCACGCTCACAACTGGCACACAAGCCCAGAGGCCAATATTAATCTCCCTTTTTTCAGGGAAAATTTATAAAACAAAAAAAAAAATTAAATAGGCTTTCTATGGCCCACTATTTGTGAGAGAGATGGCACGCTCAGGACTGGCACAGATGGCACGCTCACAACTGGCACACAAGCCCAGAGGCCAATATTAATCTCCCTTTTTTTCAGGGAGAATTTATAAAACCAAAAAAAAAATTAAATAGGCTTTCTATGGCCCACTATTTGTGAGAGAGATGGCACGCTCAGGGCTGGCACAGATGGCACGCTCAGGACTGGCACACAAGCCCAGAGGCCAATATTAATCTCCCTTTTTTTCAGGGAGAATTTATAAAACCCAAAAAAAAATAAAATAGGCTTTCTATGGCCCACTATTTGTGAGAGAGATGGCACACTCAGGACTGGCACACAAGCCCAAAGGCCAATATTAATCTCCCACTGTATTTTTATCAGGGAGAATTTATACACCCCACAAAAAAAAATACAGAAAAATGAAAAGGCTTTCTATGGCCCACTATGTGAGAGAGATGGCACACACAGGGATGGCACTCTAGCAGAAATGCCAAATTGCCAATCTTAATCTCCCACCAAAAAAAAAAAAACAGGGAATGTCCTACAATTACTATCTCCCTGCCTGCAGTAATCTCAGCCAGGTATGGCAGGCAGCTACTATCTCCCTGCCTGCAGTAATCTCAGCCAGGTATGGCAGGCAGCAATAAGGAGTGGACTGATGCACAAATGAAATAAAAAGTGTGGACAAACAAAAAAGATAGCTGTGCAGAAAGGAAGGAACAAGAGGATTTGTGCTTTGAAAAAAGCAGTTGGTTTGCACAGCGGCGTACACACAGCAATGCAGCTATCAGGGAGCCTTCTAGGGCAGCCCAATGAGCTACAGCGCTGAGGGGAAAAAAAAAAAAAAAAAAACTTCCACTGTCCCTGCACACCGAGGGTGGTGTTGGACAGTGCAAATCGCTGCAGCACAAGCGGTTTTGTGGTTAATGGACCCTGCCTAACGCTATCCCTGCTTCTGACAAAGCGGCAGCAACCTCTCCCTAAGCTCAGATCAGCAGCAGTAAGATGGCGGTCGGCGGGAACGCCTCTTTATAGCCCCTGTGACGTCGCAGACAGCAAGCCAATCACTGCAATGCCCTTCTCTAAGATGGTGGGGACCAGGACCTATGTCATCACGCTGCCCACACTCTGCGTTTACCTTCATTGGCTGAGAAATGGCGCTTTTCGCGTCATTGAAACGCGACTTTGGCGCGAAAGTCGCGTACCGCATGGCCGACCCCGCACAGGGGTCGGATCGGGTTTCATGAAACCCCGACTTAGCCAAAAGTCGGCGACTTTTGAAAATGTTCGACCCGTTTCGCTCAACCCTATGTCTGACTGCTATCTCACACTAAAAACGCTTTTTTTTTTTTTTTACAAGAAAAAGTTTTTGAGTCACCATATTCGGAAAGCTATAATTTTTCTATATTTTTGCCAACAGAGTCATGTTTTTTGCAGAGCGAGTTTTAGTTTTTTATTGGCACATAACATTTTTTCATCGCTTTCTATTCTGATTTTTGGGAGGCAGAATAAACAAAAACCTGCAATTTAGTAATTGTTTTTTGTGTTTTGTCTTTATGCTGTTCTACATTTGGTAACATTGATAAGGCAGTTTTATTCTTCAGGTTGGTACAATTACAGCGAAATCACATTTATATACGGTAATTATTTTTTGTTTTGCCGCTTTTACACAATAAAAATTGCTATATTTTGAGAGCTGTAGCTTTTTTATTTCTCTGCTCATGGATCTGTATAGCATTTTTTTTTTGCAGGACAAGATGTCATTTTCAGAGACACCATTTTTATTTACATTCGACTTTTTGATTTTGTTTATTGCCACATTTTGTTCCGACTACAATGAAAAAGCATAATTTTTTAGCACATATATTTTTTGTTACAGTTTTCACTGAAAGGGTTAAGTCATTTGACAGTTTTATAGTTCAGGTCATTACAAATGTGGTGTTACCAATTATGCGTACTTTTTTGTTTATTTTTTTTTTACATAAATATGTGTATTTATTGCTTTCTTTTTCATTTTTTTTATTTTTTATTCTGTGATTTTTTATATATATTTTTACAATTTTTTAAAATTTTTTTTACTTTTTTAACTTAGTTCTCTATGGGACATTAACTTTTATGATTATATAATGCATTGAAATACTCCAGCACTGCAATGCGTTATACCTGTCAGTGTTACACTCCCTGAAGCCCCTCAGACCATGCTTGGGTCAGGGTCTTACAAGGCCATTGTAACTGGCAGACCCAGATGTCATCATGTTGACCTCAGGTTGCCATGGCAATGATCAGACCTTCGCAATGAAGGAAGGGAGAAGGAGCCCTCTCTCTTTCCTAGCCTCCTAAATCCTGTGATCGATATCGATTGTGGCATTTAGGGGGTTAAATGGACTAGGGCAGTGCAGGCTCTGCTCCTGGCAGTAACAGTTACTTCAAATGCCCGGAGGGGATTGCGAGGGCATTGCTCCAGTGCATGCATGATCGCCATGATGTAAGTTTACATTGTAGGTCGTGAACCTCTTCCATGACTTAAACGTATGCCCAAGGTCATGGGGGGGTTAATGATCTTATATGTACAAACACTTTAATCTGGAACATATTAATTTAACCGATTGACACTCCTTGGGAGGTCTTCAGGGGCCAACGCATATGATGCTATGTAATGGTGTTGGAGTTGAAGAGGACCGCTCACCAGTTTGAACATGTTAAACTGGTCACATCATGGAATTGTAGCCGCAGAGCTGAATAAAACATTTTTTTTTTAATTTCTTATCTTTGTTGGAGATATTACTTTAGCTTGTAAAATTTAGATTCTAGTTTCACCTTCAACCCAGGGGATGTTAACAGAGATTAGGGCCCCACTGGATGAAGGGAAAATTAGAATTTTAAATTTAGAATATAAAATCTCTGCAACAGAGAAAAAGAATAAAAAAATAGAAAAAATGGCTTATTCATCTCTGCAGCCACTATTCAGCGCTGTCAAGTTTAACATGCTAAAATGTGCTATTTAAGGTAACATAGTAACATAGTAACATAGTTAGTAAGGCCGAAAAAAGACATTTGTCCATCCAGTTCAGACTATATTCCATCATAATAAATCCCCAGATCTACATCCTTCTATAGAACCTAATTGTATGATACAATATTGTTCTGCTCCAGGAAGACATCCAGGCCTCTCTTGAACCCCTCGACTGAGTTCGCCATCACCACCTCCTCAGGCAAGCAATTCCAGATTCTCACTGCCCTAACAGTAAAGAATCCTCTTCTATGTTGGTGGAAAAACCTTCTCTCCTCCAGACGCAAAGAATGCCCCCTTGTGCCCGTCACCTTCCTTGGTATAAACAGATCCTCAGCGAGATATTTGTATTGTCCCCTTATATACTTATACATGGTTATTAGATCGCCCCTCAGTCGTCTTTTTTCTAGACTAAATAATCCTAATTTCGCTAATCTATCTGGGTATTGTAGTTCTCCCATCCCCTTTATTAATTTTGTTGCCCTCTTTTGTACTCTCTCTAGTTCCATTATATCCTTCCTGAGCACCGGTGCCCAAAACTGGACACAGTACTCCATGTGCGGTCTAACTAGGGATTTGTACAGAGGCAGTATAATGCTCTCATCATGTGTATCCAGACCTCTTTTAATGCACCCCATGATCCTGTTTGCCTTGGCAGCTGCTGCCTGGCACTGGCTGCTCCAGGTAAGTTTATCATTAACTAGGATCCCCAAGTCCTTCTCCCTGTCAGATTTACCCAGTGGTTTCCCATTCAGTGTGTAATGGTGATATTGATTCCCTCTTCCCATGTGTATAACCTTACATTTATCATTGTTAAACCTCATCTGCCACCTTTCAGCCCAAGTTTCCAACTTATCCAGATCCATCTGTAGCAGAATACTATCTTCTCTTGTATTAACTGCATTTACACCTGTCAATGAACAGCATTAAGTGACTGTTGATTGTCAACATGTTTAGTAGCCTGTTACCAGATAATGGTTGGTTTGAAGCCTGTTTAATCAGGAAGGCAGCTTTTTTATGCGGACAGAACGATCAGCAATGGATCTTACTGTGCATATAGGCTTCCATCATCCCCAGCATCACAGGTTGTATTTACAAAGGATGTTGTGTTGCTGAGAAAGTTAATGGTTTAGGCAGAGCAAAAAATCAGTTCACCCAATGAACAAGCATTTTGCTTGTTCATTGGGTGATCAACAGCATCTTTACTCTGTTCGAAATTCATGCAGTGTAAAAGCATCTTTATAGATGTTAAAGTTAGAGAAGCTACATTTATAGTGATTAGGCATTTTTCAGTGAAGAATATATACAGCTCTGGCAAAACTGTAGAGACCACTGCACAGTTTTATAAAAACCAGCTTCTCTACATGTCTGACAGCCATTCCATTCCAGTGTCAGTTGAATTCCAACCAGAGAACGCCTCATTCTACTTAATGTGCTTCTGATTAGGTGATCACCTGAACCAAATCTTATTTAACGAAGGAAAGTATAAAAAACACTGCTGTGGTGTTCACAATCCTCTTGCAATAGGAACATCTGGATGGCAAAACAAGTGCTAGTAATATCCCAAAAGTAATTTGAATGAAAAAGTAACTTTTAACCATGCCAAAGGAGTTGCAAAGAAAAGTATTGAGTGAGGAAAAGAAGGGCTCAATTCTGGATTTACTACCAGAGGGACACAGTGAGTGTCATGTTGCCTCCATCCCTAACATTTCTAAGATGGCAGTCCATTACAACAAGGTCAAGCAGCAGACACTGAGGACAACAAAGCTACAAACCGGCAGAGGGCAAAAACGACTCTTCAGTGACCGGGATGACCGTCATCTTATTCAAATGTCACTCAGCAACCGCAGGATGACATCAAGTGACCTACAAATGGAATGGAAAATGGCAGCTGGGGTAAAGTGCACCGCAAGAACAGTTTGTAACAGGCTCCTAGAGGCACGACTCAAGTCATGTAAAGCTAGAAAAAGCCTTTCATCAATGAGAAGCAAAGGAAAGCCAGGCTGAAGTTTGCCAAAGATCATAAGGATTGGACCATAGAGGACTGGAGTAAGATTTTCTTCTCTAATTTTCAGCTTTGCCCAACACCTGGTCGTCTAATGGTTAGACGGAGACCTGGAGAGGCGTACAAGCCACAGTGTCTTGCACCCACTGTGACATTTGGTTGAGGATTGGTGATGATCTGGGGATGCTTCAGCAAGGCTGGAATTGGGCAGATTAATCTTTGCAAAAGATGTATGAATCAAGCTGCATACAAGGTTATCCTGGAAAAACAGTGGATTCCTTCTGCTCAGGCAATGTTCCCCAACTCTGAGGACTGGCTTTTCCAGCAGAACAATGCGCAATGCCACACAGTTAGGTAAATCAAGGTGTGGCTAAAGAATGACCGCATCAAATCCCTGTCATGGGCAGCCCAATCTCCAGACCTTAACCCCATTGAAAACCTCTGGAATGTAATCAAGAGGAAGATGGATAGTCACAAGCCCTCAAACAAAGAAGAACTGCTTACATTTTTGCTTTCAGGGTGAAAAACTGGTGGAAAGTATGCCAAGACGCATAGAAGCTGTGTTTAAAAATCATGGTTATTCCACAAAATATTGATTTCTGAACTATTCCTGATTTAAAACATTAGTATTGTTGTTTCTAAATGATTATGAACTTGCTTTTTTGCATTATTTGAGGTCTGCTAGCAATGCATTTTTTCTTGTTATTTTGAATAGGGTTGAGCGACCTTTACTTTTATAGGATCGGGTCGGGTTTCACGAAACCCGACTTTTTCAAAAGTCAGGTCGAGTGAAATCGGCCAATCCTATAAAAAAGTCGGGGTCGGGGTCGGCCGAAACTCGAAACCCAATGCAGTGCATTGGGTTTCCAATGGTTCCCAGGGTCTGAAGGAGCGGAAACTCTCCTTCAGGCCCTGCGATCCATATTTAAGTGTAAAATAAAGAATTAAAATAAAAAATATCGCAATACTTACCCTCTGACGCGCCCTGGTACTAACCGGAACCTTCCTTCCTTCGAATCAGCGCTTCCAGGACCTGGCGGTGACGTCGCGGCTTGTGATTGGTCGCGCGGCCGCCCATGTGACCGCTCGCGCGACCAATCACAAGCCGCGACGTCACCGCGACGTCACCGAAGGTCCTGGAAGGGCTGATTCTTAGGAAGGAAGGCTGCCGGAAAGAAGCAGGGCCCGTCCGAGGGTGAGTATATACCTAATAGGAATATACTCACCCTCGGACGCGCCCTGCTTCTTTCCGGCAGCCTTCCTTCCTTCGAATCAGCCCTTCCAGGACCTTCGGTGACGTCGCGGTGACGTCGCGGCTTGTGATTTGCCGCGCGAGCGGTCACATGGGCGGCCGCGCGACCAATCACAAGCCGCGACGTTACCGCCAGGTCCTGGAAGCGCTGATTCGAAGGAAGGAAGGTTCCGGTTAGTACCAGGGCGCGTCAGAGGGTAAGTATTGCGATATTTTTTATTTTAATTCTTTATTTTACATTAAATATGGATTCCGATACCGATTTCCGATATTGCAAACATATCGGGAATCGGGATCGGAATTCCAATACCACATTCAGAAGATCGCCGACTTCATGGCCGACCCCACACAGGGGTCGGGTCGGGTTTCATGAAACCCGACTTTGCCAAAAGTCGGCGACTTCTGAAAGTGGCCGACCCGTTTCGCTCAACCCTAATTTTGAACATTTCTCATTTTCAGAAAATAAATACAAAATCTATTGCTTGGAACTTCGGAGACATGTTGTCAGAAGTTTATAGACTAAATGAACAATTTACATTTTACTCAAAAATATACCTATTAAGAGAAAAATCAGACAAACTGAACATGTTGCAGTGGTCTCTTAATTTTTGGCAGAGCTGTATATATAGTATCATAATATGGAGCAACCTCTTTTTATGCATACCTATAGAAAAGCATGGACCAGTTCACCTTACTCACGCAATATGTTAAACCTGCTTTTGGAGAACCTACAAGTATAACGTGCATTGGAACTGTACTGTTTCTTATGCTCTGTAACTTTCCATCCACTGTTTTTGATGGGCTAGTTCTTCATCATCATCATTCTTCCAGCACTATAGGTGCTGCAACTTCAGTCCCCATCACTTTCCAGCATGCTTAGGTCCTGCCACAAAATCTTAACTATTTATTATGAGCTGCCCATTCTATATTTAACATGGAACAATCTGTTATAGTGAAGGGATTACAGTAGATCTGGATAAAGGTTCTTATCCACACTCCGTTAAAACCAGGGTACACACAAACAGGAGATGAAGAATTAAAGCAAGAAGGTTCTCTGGCTGATGCCAAAAGCAATGCCAATGTTACGTCAATGTCAGTTACTATGTAGCATAAAAACAGAAGACAGGCAATAAATTCAACATGTGCTAAAATAAATGTTTTTGATTCCATGTGTAATAATTGGAATCATTTTGTTCTACCTGGCAAATCACTGAAAGACAGGTGGTGAATAATATGCAGAACAGGGTGTTCTAATAGTTCATACTAATGATGCACTAGTGCTCGAAAAATTAATTAATGGGTATTTAGGGTGGGGTTCTACCAGGATCCCTATACAATTATCCATCCAGCTAAATCTGGTGCAACAACTTTGTATTGTTGGTGCTGTGTTTGGAAACACCTGTCACCAAGTAGAAAGTGGTGGTGAGTTTTCACTCTTCTTTTATTCCCCATGCTCTCTTGAGTATTCTGTTTTTTTAGTTATTTTGCAAATCCGCCATATGATTTCAAAGATATAGGCTTTTCCCCTTAAAAGAGAATCTGACACCAGGTTTTGCTACCTCATCTGAGAGCAGCATTATGTAGGACAAGAGACCCTGATTCCAGCTATATATCACTTAGTTTACTGGATGTAGTAGTTGTGATGCAATCAGCATTTTTAGACGTAGTATGTAGCAGAGCTCGGAAAGCTGTCCTTGCTCACACCACAGCTTTCTGTGTACTTTGTATAAGTAGCAAGCTGCTTATGAGAGGAGGGGATATGGTCGGACCAGGGATCACATGCACTTTATTCCAGGCAGTGATAGTCTTCTGGTGATAACACCTTAATTGTATGGAAACAACAGCACAAAGCCTAATAAGTGACACATCCCTGAAATCAGTGTCTCAGCCCCTACATCATGATGCCCTTAGATTACATAGCAAAAATTGACATCCCCTTTAACTGAGTGAAAATTTGTATGGTCTGTACCGAGGAGATGTTTCTCACAGGATTTTCTTTGAATGTAACTTTTGGTTACTCTTCATTATTAAAATGTTTAAAAAAATCACTTTGGAAAAGACCATGAAAATTAGTGCTAAGTTAAAAGGCCCATATCTCTGGAACTTTAGGGTGGCTTTACAACAAAAAAAAACCTCAGTAAATTGAATAATTGAATAATTCGGCTATGTGCACACGTTCAGGATTTGTAACTTTTTTTTAGCGTTTTTTCAGCCGAAAAAACACTAAAATAAGCTTACATAAGCATCCCATTATTTTTAATTCATTCCACATTTTTTGTGCACATGCTGCGTTTTTTCCAGCGGCTGAATCGCATTCCGGAAAAAAACGCAGCATGTTCATTCTTTGTGTGGAATCGCGGCGATTCCGCACACATAGGAATGCATTGATCCGCTTACTTCCCGCATGGAGCTATGCCCACCATGCGGGAAGTAAGCGGATCATGTGCGATTGGTACTCTGGGTGGAGGTGAGAAGACTCTCCTCCAGGCCCTGGGAACCATATACCTGTTAAAAAAAAGAATGAAAATAAAAAATCATGATATTCTCACCTTCCGGCGGCCCCCGCAGCCTTCCCACTCCTCACAAAGCTCCTGTTCCCAGTGATGCCTTGCGAAATGACCCGATGACGTGGCAGTCTCGCAAGGCTGCTACATCTGGGGTCATTGTCGCGAGGCTTTACTGGGAACGGGAGCTTTGTGAGGAGTGGGAAGGCTGCGGGGGCCGCCGGAAGGTGAGAATATCATGATTTTTTTTTTTTTTAACAATTTATCTTTTACTATTGATGCTGCATAGGCTGCATCAATAGTAAAAAGTTGGTCACACTTGTCAAACACAATGTTTGACAAGTGTGACCAACCTGTCAGTTTTCCAAGCTATGCTTCCGATCGCTTGGAAAACGCTAGTGTTTAGCAGGAACATGCACGCCAATTCTGAATGCGTATTTCCCGTGGCAGGGAGTTTCAGAATTGCCTCGGAAATTTCCACTGCAATTCTGCAACGTGTGCACATAGCCTTAGGGGAACAGCAAAAATAAAATAAGAGGAGGTCACAGATGTAGGAACCCCACCAAATATTAATTGCCTGCCATATAGACAGACAATGAGTATTAAATGCCATAAAAAGTGATAATACGCTTTTGCTTCATTGCTTCTTTCTGCATTTTGTCTCTTTTTACTGTGGCACCCCTAGGGGTATTTGCCACAAAAATAGTTACTGACAGTAAATGCAAATACAAAATAGCAAGACTGCACTACCACCTCCGGCCAGAAGGGGGAGCTCCAGAGACTCCCCTTGATCCATTCTGGTCTGAGAGAAGAACTGGCAGTTGGGCTAAGGAGCTGAAAGTGAGAGGTCATACAGTTGAATCTCTAACAGCCCTGTGACTGTTACCAGGCCTAAATCACCGGCCTGAGGAGAAGAGGGATAGAGAAAAAGGACATTGTGAGAACCGGGTAGCATTAATCACTACCCAGAACAGGCGCAAAGACGGATACCGGATCCGTGGCTGTATTCATTACATATAATACAGCAACCGGAAAAACGTGAGGTGATATCAGCTTCACTAGGGTCGGATGCAGCAACAGACACAGAGTTCAGCGGTACTCCTGGAGGGGGTAAGCCGATAAAAGGACTCGGGTTGCCCGTCGAACCAGGACCCGGAGGGGACAGATTGGGCCGGCAGCCAGTTCACATACAGCAGCAGGGCCACACAGATATTGCGTACAATAAGAGGCGAAGACCCCGGCATGGTCAAAGTAACTCAGAGTTCCCATACAGACTCCGGTGACAGGACTGGTTGTAAATCCTTTTTTGTTAAAGTAAACTGGTTAAACGTTTCAGTGCCTCAGTCTTTCATTTGGACAATAGCCATCTATCCAGGATTGGGATCATCACCGCTGGGAGAACCTGCTGCTGATCAAGTAAGTGCCTGTTCCCTCACGATACCCTTTACACTGTGCATTGCCTGAGGCCACAGCACCGGGTCAAGCCACCCGTGACATCCCCCTCAAGAGACAGACCCCATTGGTCCGGTGCTGGGTACCCCGGTCTCTCGGGCGTCACAATTGGCGTCACGAACAGGATCTAGCCAGCCCGCATACCGGGTATTGTGTGCCGTGATTGGAGCCCAAAACTGTGAAAACTTGGATGAAAAATCTTGAAAATTGACTTTATTAAAGAAAAATCCATTCCCCATTGAAAACTATTGAAAGTGACTTTTCCCCATTGGTTATAATGGAGTAAAGATGGCCGCCATCCCCTGAGGTAATCACTTCATAACCGTTAGGCACGAGACTGTTAATTGAGCTACGCCATCACCTGAGCCCCAGTCTAACTGAAAAACTTCAGAATCCGCCATTACAGAGCGCGGTGGGTGGGAGCAGCAGGGGGCGTGTCATTGTGGGCGGCACCAAGCTGAGCGCTCTGACATCAGAGCAAGGGGAAAATCGATCCTGCTGCACAGCGGAACGAATCTACACTATCCCGACGGAAGCGGAGGACCGGAAGGGTCCGGATTAACTAAGGGGGCACAGTATGTCGCAGCACGGAGACGCCGCAGCACCCGGCGACGCTAATGCAGCTGAAAGACAGAGTGTCGATAGAGAGTCCGGTAGCGCAGCGGTGCAAGGAGTGGCGCCCATCATGCCGGTGCTGATGCCATATACCCCGGGTGGCCCATGGCTTCCAATGTATGAAGGTGAGCCTAATACCCTTGACGATTTCAGAGAAAAGATGCTGGCCCATTTTGACATGTTCCCTGTGGGTGAAGTTCAGCGTGTTAGTCTCCTGATGATGCAGTTAAGTGGCCATGCTAAGCGAGAAGTCACAGCATGGGCAGCTGATCTAAAAGGCACTGTTGAACGCATATTTGCTGGATTAAAAGCTACATTTGAAACCACTGCCAGCAGCAAAGCTAAAGTACGATTCTTTAATTGCAAACAAAAAGTTAATGAGGGCGTGAGAGACTTTGCCTTAAACCTGCAGGAAGCCCTTAAATCACTTACACTGGCTGAACCCATTTTTAACACCGGAGCGGATAAACTGCTAAGAGATCAATTTATTGAGGGACTCTACACCCCTTCTCACCGGGGGCATGTGAGCATGCTTGTTTTTAAGAACCCTGAATTGACATTTGCCCAATTAAAGGAGAGCGTTATACGTCTCCAGCTGGCAGAGGCACCTCGGGATCAGGATCCTGCGCAACTCATGGCAGAGGCTCCTCAACAACATGGAGTACCAGTGACATCAGCTATGTCCGGGGCCATTGCTAAGCCCCTGGGGCCCAGTACTAATGAGGCTCTTCAACAAAAGCTTGACTCTTTAACTGATGTTGTTGCTTCAATGGCTAAAACCATGCAGGAGATGAGAGGACCCAAGATGGAGTTGTCAAACCGTAGAGAAGGTGTTCCATGGATGAGACCCCGGAGATACCCGACATGGAGAGGACGACCCCGCGACCGCTACCAACCGGATGGACAGCCCATTTGCCGCCGTTGCCAGCAGCCGGGCCACTTTGCACGAGATTGTGATTTAAACGGGAATCACCTGGGAATGCGGGCCGCTTCGCAGGAATGAACTTTCAAGGCCCAACACCCTGGCACGACAGGTACATCGGAGGACGACCCATTATCCCTATCGTGCTGGACGGAATGCCCCTCAACGCTTTGCTGGACACAGGTTCCCAGATTTCATCTATACCGTATATCCTTTATAAGAGGTACTGGGCTGATGCAGATATTGATAAAGGGTCCTCTGATGTTGAACTAGATATATGGGCCAGTAATGGTAAGTTGGTACCGAAACTAGGATTCAGGGAGATGACCATAAAGATTGGTAAAGTAGAATTGAAGAAACAGGGTATAATTGTTGTTGATGTTGACCGGCGGAACTGTGAACCAACTGTATTGATAGGAATGAATGTGTTAGAGAACTGCTTTTCCGAAGTTATTTCTGTCTTACAGCAAATTGCTGAAACTGCCCAATCCTGCCAGCAGAGAGTTCTCCAAAGGGAAATAAAAGTATTGATGTTAAGGCAACAGGTAGAAGTTGCAGGTGGAGAAATCGGCAGTGTGAAGGTAAGTGATCCAACATCTATTGTAATCCCACCAAAAACAGAAATGCTGGTATGGTGTAGAGCAGCCATTGGTACTAAGGGACGAGATTATCAAGCCTTAATAGAACCAGTGTACACCGACAGCAGGCCCTCTATACTCACAGCACGAGGGATAGTCGAGGTGCACCGGGGACGAGTGCCGGTACGACTTTTGAACTGTGGAGAGGAAGAGGTCACTTTGCCAAGGTATGCTACAATGGCAAAGCTATATACTGTTGACAACAATGCCATCACAACCATTGAGCCCTTAGAACCAACCTGTCAGGTGGAAGGCAATGGCTCAGATGGAGAAATGGAGGATTGGTGCCAACAGCTACACGTGGGCATAAATTCAACACCTACCCATCAAAAACAAGGGGTGTATAGGCTACTGACGGAATATGAACAAGTCTTCAGTAAACACCCATTGGACTTCGGGCGGATAGAAGGGGTAGAACACACAATCCCCACCAGTGACCATCCCCCAATAAAAGAAGGATATAGACCCATACCGCCCGCTCGCTATCAATGTGCAAAAGATATGCTGAGGGAGATGAAACAGGCCGGGGTAATAAGAGACAGCTGTAGCCCCTGGGCGGCCCCTCTAGTGATTGTCAAAAAAAAGGTCGGAACCATGAGAATGTGTGTAGACTACCGGAAGATTAATAACATCACCCATAAAGACGCCTACCCCTTGCCTAGGATAGAAGAGTCCTTAACTGCTTTGAAATCTGCTAATTATTTTTCCACCTTAGACTTAACAAGCGGGTATTGGCAAGTCCCTGTGGCTGAGCGAGATAAGGAAAAGACGGCATTCACCACACCAATGGGTCTATGTGAATTTAATCGCATGCCGTTCGGACTCTGCAACGCATCCGGTACCTTCCAGCGGCTGATGGAATGCTGCCTCGGACACAAGAACTTCGAGACCGTCCTCCTGTACCTAGATGATGTGATCGTCTACTCAAAGACTTACGAACAACACTTAATAGACCTGGCAGAAGTGTTCGAAGCCTTATCCAGGTATGGCATGAAAGTCAAGCCATCCAAATGTCACCTTCTCAAGCCAAAGGTACAGTACCTGGGACACATCGTGAGTTCGGAGGGAGTAGCACCAGATCCCGAGAAAATAAGCGTCATAAGGGATTGGCCAAGACCTACCAGCGCAAAAGAAGTGAGACAATTCCTGGGATTGGTGGGTTACTATCGCAGATTTATAAAAGGATTTACCAAGTTGGCAGCACCCTTGCAAGACACCTTGGTAGGGCAGACGAAGAAACCTTCAAACCGAAACCCTCCTTTTCAGTGGAACGACGAAAGGGAAGACTCCTTTGAACAACTAAAGAAGGCACTAACCGGAAAAGAGGTTCTGGCATACCCAGATTACCATCAACCTTTCATCCTCTACACCGATGCCAGTAATGTGGGACTAGGAGCGGTGCTGTCACAAAAGCAAGAAGGTCGGGAGAAAGTCATCGCCTTTGCAAGTAGAAAGCTCCGGCCTACTGAAAGAAATTCAGAAAATTACAGCTCCTTCAAATTGGAACTACTGGCAGTAGTTTGGGCTGTGACTGAACGTTTCAAACACTATCTGGCCGCTGCAGAATTTATTGTCTATACTGACAACAATCCGTTGACCCACCTGGACACAGCCAAATTAGGTGCGTTAGAACAGCGATGGATAGCCCGGTTATCTAATTACAACTTCAAGATCAAGTATCGAGCAGGTCGCAAGAATGGAAATGCCGATGCCCTATCCCGGATGCCACACTTGAGAGATGTAGAAGAAGAAATGGGGGAGCTTGAAGAAATTGAACTACCAGCCTTCCATCATCCCAAGGCAAAACATCATCAGTCAAGTACCTATCAGAAACAACAAGAGGTGAATTTAAATCCGTTAGCACACCATAGATGGGCTGACACCCAAGACAGCAATCCGGCTGTGAAGTTGGTGAAGGAACTGTTAACTGAGCAAAGTGCATATCCCGATGAGGATGCCCCAGAAGAGACGCATCAACTCTGGAAAGAGAGAGGCAAAATGTTCCTGTATCAAGGGAAGCTCTGTAGAAGGTACACCAATCCGAAAACACATGAATTGGTTTGGCAGATTATCGTGCCTAAACAAGATGTCAAGATGGTCCTCGAAGCTTACCATAATGGTGCTGGTCACTTCGGTTGGAAAAAGTTAGAAGTACTTCTAAGAGAAAGATTTTATTGGGTCGGGATGAGAAAATCAATCGAACAGTGGTGCAGAAATTGTGGCCCGTGCAACCTCAGAAGAAACGATCAAAAGAACCAAAGAGCACCACTGCAGCCCATAATCACCAAACAACCACTTGAACTTGTAGCCATGGACCACGTGAAGTTGACACCAAGCCGGTCTGGCTATGTCTATGCCTTGACCATCGTGGACCATTATTCACGCTTCTTGGTAGTAGTACCCGTAAAAGATCTGACAGCAAAAACAGCAGCCAAAGCGTTCCAAACGTACTTTTGTAGACCCCATGGATATCCGGAACAGGTTCTCACCGACCAAGGTACAGCCTTTGAATCAGAGATCTTCAGAGAATTCTGTAATATGTATGGTTGCAAAAAGATCCGGACGACGGCCTATCATCCACAAACAAACGGCTTATGCGAGAAGATGAACCATATTGTAATAGAACTACTAAAGACTTTACCTGAGGCAGAAAGGAATCAATGGCCAGAGAAATTGCCTGACTTGGTGGATCTGTATAATCATGTCCCGGTGAGTTCCACCAATTGCACCCCAGCTTACCTTATGCGTGCAAGACCCGGCCAATTACCAATCGATCTAGAAATGGGAATTCTGAAACCAGACGCAGAAGTCCAAGACTCCAATTGGGATATCATGCGGCAAAAGCAGTATCGCCAAGTGCAAGAGAGTGTGGAAAGAAGCCTTCAGCAAACTAGAGAAAGACAAGAGCGAACTTTCAACCAGAATGCTCTAGCGACCCCATTAAGACCAGGTGACCAAGTGCTCAAGAGAAATCGTCGAACCAATAAACTGGACAATCAGTGGGAAGCCGTACCCTACACAGTTTTACCAACAAGAGTGGATAATCCTAAAATGTGTCTCATTAGCAAAAACGGAGGCTTAACATCTGTACTAGTGTCAAGAGACAATCTTAAATTATGTCCGGAAGCATTGAAAGAGCCAGACGTTGTCCAGCCAGAACCAGAAGTTATTCAACCCATACAGGTTCAACCAGTAAAGGAAAAAGAAGAGGAAGTGTATCACACCTGTATAGGAGACTTTCCCAAAACCCTACTAACATACCATGGTGCAGTAGTGGTTCCCATGGTGGCCTTTTACCCAACACCAAACCCAATACCAGAAGTCCCAAGACAGGAAGAGGCTGACCCCGTACTACAGGAGGTTCCAGGCCAGGAAGAACAGATTCCTGGTCAGAGTAATCCCATTCACGGTGGACTTGCCAACTCCATAGTCGTGGAATTATCTTTAGCAGAGCGGGCAGATACTACATCCGCAGTAGACAGTAGTACACCACATGAAGAGACACCGCTATTACGTAGATCACAGCGTAGTACCCAGGGTCAATTACCGGCCAGGTATGCAGATTACCAACTATAAAGCTCATAATGTGAATTGTATATATGTTATGCCGTATATAGTTAAACAGAAAATGTAGTATAGTCATTGTTATCAGTCTGCAACGTTTAAGCCCAGTGCCTACAGAGACTTGTCTGTATGAACTTCTTGCATATTCTTGAACTTTTTATCAGCCCGGAGGCACTAAATCAAAGCTCCGGAAAGACTGCTTTTTGAACTTTGCTCCTCGCTCTTTTTGAACTTTCTTTAGACTTTATATTGATAACTCCGTTGGAAAAATGGAACTAAATTCCTGGACACAAAGTGCAGTGCCTTTCCTAGTACCTTCAAGGATAGAACTGTATTAATGGACGCTATTTGAAGTAACTTTGTACAGAACTATATTTTTGTTTCCTCGAGTGGTTTTTGTAACTTTTCATTTTTAAGACTCTGTACATATTAATTGTTATTTCAAAATGTTATTGTCCCACAGTCCCGGAGTACTGTTCTTAACTAAGGGGGAATGTGGCACCCCTAGGGGTATTTGCCACAAAAATAGTTACTGACAGTAAATGCAAATACTAAAATAGCAAGACTGCACTACCACCTCCGGCCAGAAGGGGGAGCTCCAGAGACTCCCCTTGATCCATTCTGGTCTGAGAGAAGAACTGGCAGTTGGGCTAAGGAGCTGAAAGTGAGAGGTCATACAGTTGAATCTCTAACAGCCCTGTGACTGTTACCAGGCCTAAATCACCGGCCTGAGGAGAAGAGGGATAGAGAAAAAGGACATTGTGAGAACCGGGTAGCATTAATCACTACCCAGAACAGGCGCAAAGACGGATACCGGATCCGTGGCTGTATTCATTACATATAATACAGCAACCGGAAAAACGTGAGGTGATATCAGCTTCACTAGGGTCGGATGCAGCAACAGACACAGAGATCAGCGGTACTCCTGGAGGGGGTAAGCCGATAAAAGGACTCGGGTTGCCCGTCGAACCAGGACCCGGAGGGGACAGATTGGGCCGGCAGCCAGTTCACATACAGCAGCAGGGCCACACAGATATTGCGTACAATAAGAGGCGAAGACCCCGGCATGGTCAAAGTAACTCAGAGTTCCCATACAGACTCCGGTGACAGGACTGGTTGTAAATCCTTTTTTGTTAAAGTAAACTGGTTAAACGTTTCAGTGCCTCAGTCTTTCATTTGGACAATAGCCATCTATCCAGGATTGGGATCATCACCGCTGGGAGAACCTGCTGCTGATCAAGTAAGTGCCTGTTCCCTCACGATACCCTTTACACTGTGCATTGCCTGAGGCCACAGCACCGGGTCAAGCCACCCGTGACATCCCCCTCAAGAGACAGACCCCATTGGTCCGGTGCTGGGTACCCCGGTCTCTCGGGCGTCACATTACCATAAAGGAAAAATATTAAACTTTGGCCTTCATACTTAGTAATTCTACATTCTTGCCATTGTATTCCTGATAATCGTCAAATAAATTCAGTTAAGTCTTTTTCGATTTAAAATGCTCTTCCCATGTCATAAAGTGGCTGCATAATGCTAGTTAATAAAATACCCAAAAATCCCAATGGAGCTCTACCTTTATATCAATGCAGTGCTCAGAAAAATATGTGTAAAACATATATACCGTAATTAAAAAAGGCACTTTTATTAAATTTTAAGAATGTAAATCTTTATTATTATTATTATTATTATTATTATTATTATTATTATTTATTGTTATAACACCATTTATTCCATGGCGCTTTACATGTGAGGAGGGGTATACATAATAAAAACAAGTACAATAATCTTAAACAATACAAGTCATAACTGGTACAGGAGGAGAGAGGACCCTGCCCGCGAGGGCTCACAATCTACAAGAGATGGGTGAGGATACAGTGGGTGAGGGTAGAGCTGGTCGTGCAGCGGTTTGGTCGATCGGTGGTTACTGCAGGTTGTAGGCTTGTCGGAAGAGGTGGGTCTTCAGGTTCTTTTTGAAGGTTTCGATAACCTTCAAAATATATATAGTTATATATGCAAGCACATATATACAAATACAAATATATTTACACGAATACAAACAAAAAAAATGCACACTTTACAGTAAAACCTTTTTCCTATGCCAAAATCTGGCACTGGGATACATTGACATGAACGGCGTGATAGATATCTGAAATAGTTATAAAAACACTAACAGAGATAAGCAGATCAATGCGAGAAGAAACAACTTTGAGATTTAGCAGGTCCCTGGGAATTCATGCACTATATGATAGGATTCACATGGGTTGAGGAAAACAAAAAGGCCAAGCACCATTTCACACACTGCTGGAGACTCAAACAGCATGCTTCCTGACTTCAGGTGCAGCCTTATAGGCTTCTCTATAATGCCCTATAGCTATCATAGGACATGGTCTAGAGCAACTAATCAAGGGGCTGCTTCAGGAAGTAAAAAACATGGAAGACAGCCAAGGAGCACCATGTTGTACCTGTACAGTGTAGGGACAGGAAGTCAGAGTGCACAGATTATTCTACATAGGGCTAGGAAATGGCATAATCTGATTGTGGTGTACAATGCACAACTGCAGTGTTCAAGCATATTGAAAATGAAAGTGCTAGTCTCAGTCTGTGAACATTAATCGAAAGATTCAAGTTATTTATAGGGAAGTGCTGAAGCTGTATAGTCAGTCAGTGTGACAAGGGGAGTAATATTAAACCCCTCAGTGCTATTTTTTCAACTAAAAATAAAATCCTGAATCCAAGGCTTATGTTTCACAGAAAGTGTATTTCCCAAATTGTAAGATGGGCAAGTCAATTTTTTACGTCCTTAATAAATATCTCTATAGTCCAGAAATTGAAATGCAACTGTCTACTTCACATTTTATATAGTGCAGTCTTATACCTGCACAGACATCACCTGAATACAATGGCCTATTGCAGGTTCTTGTTTTTGTGAAGTGAATTTATCTACCTTTTCTTGACCCATCTTAACCCCTTCCCGACCTGTGACGCCACGTAGGCATCATGAAAGTCAGTGCCAATCTGACCTGTGACGCCTATGTGGCGTTATGGAGGATCGCGTCCCTGCAGATCAGGTGAAAGGGTTAACTCCAATTTCACCCGATCTGCAGGGACAAGGGGAGTGCTACTTCAGTCCAGGGGAGGTGGCTTCACCCCCCATGGCTACGATCGCTCTGATAGGCTGTTGAAAGTTAAACAGCCAATCAGAGCGATATGTAATATTTCACATATGAAAACCGGTGAAATATTACAATCCAGCCATGGCCGATGCTGCAATATCATCGGCCATGGCTGGAAACCCTGATCTCCCCCCCCCCCACCGCCACCGATCTCCTCCCCAGTCCTCCGTCCTGTGCTCCGCTCCCCTCCGTCGTCCTGTCTGCTCCCCCGTCCTCCTGTCCGCTCCCCCGTGCTCCGATCCCACCCCCCATGCTCTGATCCCCCCTCGTGCTCCGATCTCCCCCCTCTTACTTACCAAGCCTCCTGATGTCCGTCCTTCTTCTCCATGGGCGCCGCCATCTTCCAAAATGGCGGGCGCTTCCGGCCGGCAGATTCGTTACAGGTACATTTTGATCACTGTGATCACAGTGATCAAAATAAAAAAAAATGTAAATTAAACCCCCCCCTTTGTCCCCCCCATAGGTAGGGACAATAATAAAATAAATAAAATATATATTTTTTCCACTAGGGTTAGGGTTAGAACTAGGGTTAGGGTTAGGGCTAGGGTTAGGGCTAGGATTAGGGCTAGGGTTAGGGTTAGGGCTAGGGTTAGGGTTAGGGTTAAGGTTAGGGCTAGGGTTAGGGTTAGAACTAGGGTTAGGGTTAGAATTAGGCTATGTGCACACAGTGCGGATTTAGCTGCGGATCCGCTGTGGATTGGCCGCGGATCCGCAGCGGATTGGCCGCTGCGGATTCGTAGCAGTTTTCCATCAGGTTTACAGTACCATGTAAACCTATGGAAAACAAAATTCGCTGTGCCCATGGTGCGGAAAATACCGCGCGGAAACGCTGCGTTGTATTTTCCGCAGCATGTCAATTCTTTGTGCAGTTTCCGCAGCGTTTTACACCTGTTCCTCAATAGGAATCCGCAGGTGAAATCCGCACAAAAAAAACTGGAAATCCGCGGTAAATCCGCAGGTAAAATGCAGTGCCTTTTATCTGCGGATTTTTCAAAAATGGTGCGGAAAAATCTCACACGAATCTGCAACGTGGGCACATAGCCTTAGGGTTAGGGTTGGAATTAGAGTTAAGGATGGAATTAGGGCTAGGGTTGGAAATAGGGTTAAGATTAGGCTTGTGGTTAGGGTTATGGTTAGGTGTGTGTTGGGGTTAAAGTTGTGGTTAGGGTTGGGATTAGGGTTAGGGTTGGGATTAGGGTTAGGATTGGGATTAGGGTTAGGATTAGGTTTGGGATTAGGGTTACGGGTGTGTTGGGGTTAGGGTTGTGTTTAGGGGTGTGTTGGGGTTAAGGTTGTGATTAGGGTTATGGCTACAGTTGAGATTAGGGTTGGGGGTGTGTTGGGGTTAGTGTTGGAGTTAGAATTGAGGGTCCACTGTTTAGGCACATCCAAACGCAACATGGTGCCACCGTTGATTCCAGCCAATCTTGCGTTAAAAAAGTCAAATGGTGCTCCCTCCCTTCTGAGCCCTGACGTGCGCCCAAACAGTGGTTTACCTCCACATATGGGGTACCAGCAAACTCAGGACAAACTGGGCAACAACTATTGGGGTCCAATTTCTCCTGTTACCCTTGCGAAAATAAAAAATTGCTTGCTAAAACATAATTTTTGAGGAAAGAAAAATGATTTTTTATTTTCATGGCTCTGTGTTGTAAACTTCTGTGAAGCACTTGGGGGTTCAAAGTGCTCACCACATATCTAGATAAGTTCCTTGGGGGTCTGGTTTCCAAAATGGCATCACTTGTGGGGGGTTTCTACTGTTTAGGCACATCAGGGGCTCTGCAAATGCAATTTGACGCCCGTAGACCATTAAATCAAAATCTGCATTTCAAAACGTCACTACTTCCCTTCTGAGCCCCAACATGTGCCCAAACAGTGGTTTACCCCCAGATACCAGTCCAGCGTACTCAAGACAAACTGGGCAACAAATATTGGGGTCCACTTCTCCTGTTACCCTTGTGAAAGTTAAAAATTGCTTACTAAAGCATAATTTTTGAGGAAAGAAAAATGATTTTGTATTTTCACGGCTCTGCGTTGTAAACTTCTGTGACGCCTTGGGGGTTCAATGTGCTCACCACATATCTAGATAAGTTCCTTGGGTGGTCTAGTTTCCAAAATGGGGTCACTTGAGGGGGGTTTCTACTTTTTAGGCACATCAGGGGCTCTGTAAATGCAACGTGATGCCCGCAGACCATTAAATCAAAGTCTGAATATCAAAACGTCACTACATCCCTTCTGAGCCCCGACGTGTGCCCAAACAGTGGTTTACCCAAACATATGGGGTACCATTATAATCAGGACAAACTGGACAGCAACTATTGTGGTCCAATTTCTCCTGTTACCCTTGTGAAAATAAAAAATTGCAGGCTAAAAAATAATTTTTGAGGAGAGAGAAATGATTTTTTTATTTTCCAGGCTCTGCGTTATAAACTTTTGTGAAGCACTTGAGGGTTTAAAGTGGTCACCGCACATCTAGATTAGTTCCATAGGAGGTCTAGTTCCAAAATGGGGTCACTTGTGGGGGAGCTCCAATGTTTAGGCACACAGGGGCTCTCCAAACGCGACATGGTGTCCACTAACGATTGGAGCTAATTTTTCATTCAAAAAGTCAAATGGTGCTCCTTCCCTTCCGAGCCCTGCCGTGTGCCCAAACAGTGGTTTACCCCCACATGTGAGGTATCAGTGTACTAAGGAGAAATTGCCCAATAAATTTTAGGATCCATTTTATTCTGCTACCCATGTAGAAATGAACAAATTGTGGCTAAAAGACATTTTTTTGTGAAACAAAAAGTACTTTTTCATTTTTATGGATCAATTTGTGAAGCACCTGCTGGTTCAAAGTGCACACTATGCATCTAGATAAGTTCCTTGGGGGTTCTAGTTTCTAAAATGGGTTCACTTGTGGGGGAGCTCCAATCTTTAGGTACACAAAGGCTCGCCAAACACGACATGGTGTCCGCTAACGATTGGAGCTCATTTTTCATTCAAAAGTCAAATGGCACTCCTTCCTTTCCGAGCCTTGCCGTGTGCACAAACAGTGGTTTGTGACCACATATGAGGCATCAGTGTACTCAAGAGGAATTACCCAACACATTTAGGATCCATTTTATCCTGAAAAAATTGTGGCTAAAATAATTTTTTTGTGAAAAAAAAGTACTTTTTCATTTTTACAGATCAATTTGTGAAGCACTTAGGGGTTCAAAGTGCTCACTATGCATCTAGATAAGCTCCTTGGGGGGTCACTTGTGGGGGAGCTCTAATGTTTAGGCACACAGGGGCTCTCCAAACACGACATGGTGTCCGCTAAAGATTGGAGCCAATTTTTCATTGAAAAAGTCAAATGGCGCTCCTTCCCTTCCGAGCCCTGTCGTGCGCCCAAACAGTGGTTTACCCCACATATGAGGTATCAGCGTACTCAGGACAAATTGTACAATAACTTCTGTGGTCCAGTTTCTGTTTTGACCCTTGGGAAAATAAAAAAATTGTTGCTAAAAGATCATTTTTGTGACTAAAAAGTTAAATTTTCATTTTTTCCTTCCATGTTGCTTCTGTTGCTGTAAAGCACCTGAAGGGTTAATAAACTTTTTGAATGTGGTTTTGAGCAACTTGAGGGGTGCAGTTTTTAGAATGGTGTCACTTTTGGGTATTTTCAGCCATATAGACCCCTCAAACTGACTTCAAATGTGAGGTGGTGCCTAAAAAAAATGGTTTTGGAAATTTTGTTGTAAAAATGAGAAATCGCTGGTCAAATTTTAACCCTTACAACTTCCTAGCAATAAAAATTTTGTTTCCAAAAGTGTGCTGATGTAAAGTAAACATGTGGGTAGTGATATTTATTAACTATTTTGTGTCACATATCTCTCTCGTTTAACAGAATAAAAATTCAAAATTTGAAAATTGCCAAAATTTACCACTAACATGAAGCGCAATGTGTCACGAAAAAACAATCTCAGAACCGCGAGGATCCGTTGAAGAGTTCCTGAGTTATTACCTCATAAAGGGACACTGGTCAGAATTGCAAAAAATGGCCAGGTCATTAAGGTCAAAATAGGGGTTAAAGCACATGGCCTTGTTGTTCATTTCTTTAAATCTTCTTCAGAAAGGTAAAATTTTAGTTTTTAAATGCCTGTTTTAATTGTCCAATTCATCAACCGATGATGAAGTATCTATGTATCTTATATTACATTTTTGTGGAAGGGGGGAAATGATTAAAAGAAAAGATATTATTTGTAAATATACAGCTCTGGCAAAAATTAAGAAACCACTGAAAAATATTCAGCTTGTCTGATTTTTCTCTTTATAGGTATATCTTTGAGTTAAATGTAAATTGTTCTTTTAGTCTATAAACTTCTGACAACATGTCTCCGAATTTCCAAGCTATAAATTTTGTATTTTTTTTCTAAAAAGGAGAAATGGTCAAAATGGAAAAAAAACAGTGCTTCAGACCTCAAATAATGCAAACAAAACAAGTTCATAATTATTTAGAAACAACAATACTAACTAGGGTTGAGCGACCTTGACCTTTTTAGAGTCGAGTCGTGTTTCGCGAAACCCGACTATCTTAGAAGTCGAGTCGAGTGGAATCGGCCGATTATGGCGAAAAGTCGGGTATCGCCCGAAACACGAAACCCAATGCAAGTCAATGGGGGAGCATAGTCGGCAGTGAGTGGAGGCCAGGAAAACACCTACACTGCCCATTTTAATGGCAAAAACATCCATTCTTGTTACAGAAGCTTGTCAATTGTAATTTAGCTTATAATAATTGGAAGGCATTTGAAATTGGGGGTCATTTGGCTAAAGTTGTGGGGGGTAGGGCTGGTTCAAGAAATTAGTGGGCCCAGTAAATCTGGACCATGTCACGGCAGTGGAGCAGGGAGAGGTAAGTATTTCAACTTTGCAAGTGCTGTGATCCTGAGCAAGCAGGGGGGGCCCACTCGTTGGCATTGGCACTGGCACAGGGCCCCTCAAAGTATAGCGGTGTGTTTGCACGGCGGGGGCGCCTCCCACCGGCAGCAACACTTTTGCGTACTATGAGAGGCCCTGTGCCAGTGACGTCGCCAACTAGTATTCCTCCCTACACCTGATGAAGGAACCTGCACTTTCATCTGCACCTTCCTCTTTGTCCCCGTGTAAGGTGGTATGGTATGCGGGAAGAGGAACCTGACTTTCAGCAGGGTCACAATCTTGCTGTGTAGCGTGCACGGGGAATTTTGCGTTATGGGTCAATGTACCAGCAGACTCATCTATCACTGGCTGGGCAATGGGCAGGATGAGGAGGAAACACAGATATAGGCCCAAAGAATAAAGTTGGCTAAATGCAGTTCAAAATTGGTAACACAGGACTAACCAGGGGGCATTGCAGTGGAGGACAACTGGAATGAGAGGCTGACACAGAGAGTAGGCCCAAATCAGTAAGTAGTCGAAATGCAGTTCAAAATTGGCAACCGTAGTAAACAGGCGGCACAGCTTTGTTCAGTGGAGGAGAACAGCAAGGAGTGGCAGACACCGATAGTAGGCCCCAACCCAACTAGTAGGCCAAATGCAGTCTAACATTAACAACTACTTAACGAGAGCCTGAAAATGGAATTTCAGGACAGGAAACCAGGAGAACAGCAAGGAGTGGCAGACACCGATAGTAGGCCCCAAACCAACTAGTACGCCAAATGCAGTTGTTCCATTTAACCACAATTTAATGAGAGGCTGAAGATAGAAGTTCAGGAAAGGCAACCTGGAGAACACCTTGGAGTGTAACACACCATCTCTCTACACCCCATACCCAATTTGTAGGCCTAATGCAGTGTAGTTTTCAACAACTACTAAACGAGAGTCGGAAGATCGAAGCAATGTGGACGAAACCTGGGGAACACCTTGGAGTGTAAAACACCGTCTCTCTACACCCCATACCCAATTTGTAGGCCTAATGCAGTGTAGTTTTCTACAACTACTAAACAAGAGTCGGAAGACCGAAGCAATGTGGACGAAACCTGGGGAACACCTTGGAGTGGAACACACCAGCTCTCTACACCCCATACCCAATTTGTAGGCCTAATGCAGTGTAGTTTCCAACAACTACTAAACGAGAGCATGAAGATCGAAGCAATGGACAGGAAACCTGGGGAACACCTTGGAGTGGAACACACCATCTCTCTACACCCCATACCCAATTTGTAGGCCTAATGCAGCGTAGTTTCCAACAACTACTAAACGAGAGCCAGAAGATCGAAGCTCAGGAAAGGCAACCTGGAGAACACCTTGGAGTGGAACACACCATCTCTCTACACCCCATACCCAATTTGTAGGCCTAATGCAGCGTAGTTTCCAACAACTACTAAACGAGAGCATGAAGATTGAAGCAATGGAGAGGAAACCTGGGGAACACCTTGGAGTGTAACACACCATCTCTCTACACCCCATACCCAATTTGTAGGCCTAATGCAGTGTAGTTTCCAACAACTACTAAACGAGAGCCGGAAGATCGAAGCTCAGGAAAGGCAACCTAGAGAACACCTTGGAGTGGAACACACCATCTCTCTACACCCCATACCCAATTTGTAGGCCTAATGCAGCGTAGTTTCCAACAACTACTAAACGAGAGCATGAAGATCGAAGCAATGGAGAGGAAACCTGGGGAACACCTTGGAGTGTAACACACCATCTCTCTACACCCCATACCCAATTTGTAGGCCTAATGCAGGGCAGTTTCCAACAACTACTATACAAGAGCATGAAGATCGAAGCAATGGAGAGGAAACCTGGGGAACACCTTGGAGTGGAACACACCATCTCTCTACACCCCATACCCAATTTGTAGGCCTAATGCAGTGTAGTTTCCAACAACTACTAAACGAGAGCATGAAGATCGAAGCATTGGCGACGAAACCTGGGGAACACCTTGGAGTGGAACACACCATCTCTCTACACCCCATACCCAATTTGTAGGCCTAATGCAGCGTAGTTTCCAACAACTACTAAACGAGAGCCAGAAGATCGAAGCTCAGGAAAGGCAACCTGGAGAACACCTTGGAGTGGAACACACCATCTCTCTACACCCCATACCCAATTTGTAGGCCTAATGCAGCGTAGTTTCCAACAACTACTAAACGAGAGCATGAAGATCGAAGCAATGGAGAGGAAACCTGGGGAACACCTTGGAGTGTAACACACCATCTCTCTACACCCCATACCCAATTTGTAGGCCTAATGCAGGGCAGTTTCCAACAACTACTATACAAGAGCATGAAGATCGAAGCAATGGAGAGGAAACCTGGGGAACACCTTGGAGTGGAACACACCATCTCTCTACACCCCATACCCAATTTGTAGGCCTAATGCAGTGTAGTTTCCAACAACTACTAAACGAGAGCATGAAGATCGAAGCATTGGCGACGAAACCTGGGGAACACCTTGGAGTGGAACACACCATCTCTCTACACCCCATACCCAATTTGTAGGCCTAATGCAGCGTAGTTTCCAACAACTACTAAACGAGAGCCAGAAGATCGAAGCTCAGGAAAGGCAACCTGGAGAACACCTTGGAGTGGAACACACCATCTCTCTACACCCCATACCCAATTTGTAGGCCTAATGCAGCGTAGTTTCCAACAACTACTAAACGAGAGCATGAAGATCGAAGCAATGGAGAGGAAACCTGGGGAACACCTTGGAGTGTAACACACCATCTCTCTACACCCCATACCCAATTTGTAGGCCTAATGCAGGGCAGTTTCCAACAACTACTATACAAGAGCATGAAGATCGAAGCAATGGAGAGGAAACCTGGGGAACACCTTGGAGTGGAACACACCATCTCTCTACACCCCATACCCAATTTGTAGGCCTAATGCAGTGTAGTTTCCAACAACTACTAAACGAGAGCATGAAGATCGAAGCATTGGCGACGAAACCTGGGGAACACCTTGGAGTGGAACACACCATCTCTCTACACCCCATACCCAATTTGTAGGCCTAATGCAGTGTAGCTTCCAACAACTACTAAACGAGAGCATGAAGATCGAAGCATTGGCGAGGAAACCTGGGGAACACCTTGGAGTGGAACACACCATCTCTCTACACCCCATACCCAATTTGTAGGCCTAATGCAGTGTAGTTTCCAAAAACTAGTAAACGAGAGCATTAAGATCGAAGCAATGGAGAGGAAACCTGGAGAACACCTTGGAGTGTAACACACCATCTCTCTACACCCCATACCCAATTTGTAGGCCTAATGCAGTGTAGTTTCCAACAACTACTAAACGAGAGCATGAAGATCGAAGCAATGGAGAGGAAACCTGGGGAACACCTTGGAGTGGAACACACCATCTCTCTACACCCCATACCCAATTTGTAGGCCTACTGCAGTGTAGTTTCCAACAACTACTAAAAGAGAGCATGAAGATCGAAGCATTGGCGAGGAAACCTGGGGAACACCTTGGAGTGGAACACACCATCTCTCTACACCCCATACCCAATTTGTAGGCCTAATGCAGTGTAGTTTCCAACAACTACTAAACGAGAGCATGAAGATCGAAGCAATGGAGAGGAAACCTGGGGAACACCTTGGAGTGGAACACACCATCTCTCTACACCCCATACCCAATTTGTAGGCCTAATGCAGTGTAGTTTCCAACAACTACTAAACGAGAGCATTAAGATCGAAGCAATGGCGAGGAAACCTGGGGCACACCTTGGGGAGGCAGACACCGTTAGTAGGCCCTACCAAAGTTGTACCCCCAATGCAGTTTTAAAATTCCTAGAGGCTGAAAACAAGACTATT
Source organism: Ranitomeya imitator (assembly GCF_032444005.1). Lineage (NCBI taxonomy): Eukaryota > Metazoa > Chordata > Amphibia > Anura > Dendrobatidae > Ranitomeya > Ranitomeya imitator. The sequence continues at coordinate 732,320,704 of NC_091284.1, read as the reverse complement.
GACGCTCAGCTTTTTTCAAAGGAACACAGCTGAATTGAGTGGCGCAGACAGACACAGGTAGTAGGACTTAAACCAAAAATGTGGCTCACTGCAGCTTAAAAAAGTTACAGGGGTACACAAGCAGCAGTGCTCTGGGCAGTGGAGGACAATTTCAATAGCGGACCGCAGACAGACTTTGTACGCCTACTATTAAAAAAAGGATGCTTTATGCAATTAAAAATAGGTTCCAGGGGTCCACGGGCAGTAGTGGTGTGGTCAGTGGACGAGTATTGAAAGGAGGGACCGAAGACAGGCGTAGTAGGCCTAACATAACAAAATTAGGCTGTAGACACTGTAAAATTGGTTCCAGGGGTACACGGGCAGCAGTGGTGAGGAAAATTGGAATTAGGGACTGCAGACAGACTTTGTAGGCTGTCCCCTGTGGACCATGCATCCAACACATTAACCCAGTGCGCCGTAATGGACACGTAACTTTTTGTGGACATGCCTACTGGTCCATGCGTCTCTTGTCAGGTGCACCTTTCTACTGTTTGATTGCCTGAGTGCTATGACAATGCAGACTTTTTCATGCCGCAGGAGGGCTGGGATGGCTTTTCTCGCAAAAGAAATGTCGACTGGGTAGCTTGAACCGTTGCACAGCGTAGTTCATCTGGGCTTTCTAAATATAAAACAAAGAAAAAAAGGAGGCTACATGCACTTTCAGCTGGGTTCCAGGGCTACACGGCCAGCATTGGTCTGGTCAGTGGAGAACTATTGGAAGGAAGGACCGCAGACAGGCATCGAAGGCCTAACATAATACTAGATGGCTGTAGGCAATTTTAAATTGGTTCCAGGGGTACACGGGCAGCAGTGGTGTGGTCAGTGGAGGCCTACTGGAAGGAGTGACCGCAAACAGGCATCGAAGGCCTAACATAATAACAGATGGCTGTAGGCAATTTTAAATTGGTTCCAGGGGAACACGGGCAGCAGTGGCCTGGTCAGTGTAGTAGTAGTAGAAAGAACGGACCGCAGACAGGCTTCGAAGGCCTAACATAAAAAAATTGGGCTGGCTGTAGGCAATTTTAAATTGGTTCCAGGGGTACACGGGCAGCAGTGGTGTGGTCAGTGGAGGCCTAGTGGAAGGAGTGACCGCAGCCAGGCATCGAAGGCCTAACATAATAACACATGGCTGTAGGCAATTTTAAATTGGTTCCAGGGGAACACGGGCAGCAGTGGCCTGGTCAGTGTAGTAGTAGTAGAAAGAACGGACCGCAGACAGGCTTCGAAGGCCTAACATAAAAAAATTGGGCTGGCTGTAGGCAATTTTAAATTGGTTCCAGGGGTACACGGGCAGCAGTGGTGTGGTCAGTGGAGGCCTAGAGGAAGGAGTGACCGCAGACAGGCATCGAAGGCCTAACATAATAACACATGGCTGTAGGCAATTTTAAATTGGTTCCAGGGGAACACGGGCAGCAGTGGCCTGGTCAGTGTAGTAGTAGTAGAAAGAACGGACCGCAGACAGGCATCGAAGGCCTAAAATAAAAAAATTGGGCTGGCTGTAGGCAATTTTAAATTGGTTCCAGGGGTACACGGGCAGCAGTGGTGTGGTCAGTGGAGGCCTAGTGGAAGGAGTGACCACAAACAGGCATCGAAGGCCTAACATAATAACAGATGGCTGTAGGCAATTTTAAATTGGTTCCAGGGGAACACGGGCAGCAGTGGCCTGGTCAGTGTAGTAGTAGTAGAAAGAACGGACCGCAGACAGGCTTCGAAGGCCTAACATAATAAAATTGGGCTGGCTGTTGGCAATTTAAAATTGGTTCCAGTGGTACAAGGGCAGCAGTACAATGGTCAGTGGAGGCCTAGTGGAAGGAGGGACCGCAGACAGGCTTCGAAGGCCTAACATAAAAAAATAGGGCTGTTGGCAATTTAAAATTGGTTCCAGTGGTACAAGGGCAGCAGTACAATGGTCAGTGGAGGCCTAGTGGAAGGAGGGACCGCAGACAGGCTTCGAAGGCCTAACATAAAAAAATAGGGCTGTTGGCAATTTAAAATTGGTTCCAGAGGTACACGGGCAGCAGTACAATGGTCAGTGGAGGCCTAGTGGAAGGAGGGACCGCAGACAGGCTTCGAAGGCCTAACATAACAAAAATGTCAATACAATGGTATTGTCAGTGCCAGGCATTGAAGGATGTCGGCGCATAGACTAAACATTGGTGGAGCTGTGAGAGATAATTTTGCAAGTGGTAGAGCACTGTTTGAGCTGGGGGGGGGAACTGTCTTGTGGCCGGCGGTACAGGCCCAGGGCCCCTCATATTACAACGGTGTGTCTGACGTTGGGTGCGCACCACCACCGCCAGAGACACTTTATTGTACTATGAGGGACCCAGTGGCAGTGCCGTCGACCAAAAGCGGGCACACCCACCTCTTCAGACAAACAGCACTCTCACGGGTGCTGGCGCCAAGTGGCGATACCACGGCCCCGTGTGGGGAGTTTGGCCATTTAGTGAGGTGTAAACATGTCGTTTGCTGGACAATCAGGTGCAGAAAATTACGAGATTGGAAAAGTCATTCAGAATAGTCCACAGGCAAGACCTTTTCATAGGAAAGCTAGGTGTCAGCCGGGCAAGGTGGGGCAAAAGATTTCGAAATCCAGTTGTGGTTCATTTTAATGAAGGTTAGATCATCTACATTTTGGGTAGCCAGACGAGTCCTTTTTTCTGTTAGTATTGAACCTGCAGCACTGAATACTCTTTCTGATAGGACACTAGCTGCCGGGCAAGCAAGCTCCTGCAATGCATATTCTTCCAATTCTGGCCAGGTGTTTAATTTGGATGCCCAGTAATCAAATGGGAATGACGGTTGAGGGAGAACGTCGATAAGGGATGAAAAATAGTTTGTAACCTGTTGTGAATTCTGTGGCTGAATTCACTCCTGTGGTCACAAGTGGTACTGCAGCTTCTGAGCTTCCTCCCTCAGGTGTTCTGGTGAGCTCGTTGGCTGCTTTGTTATTTAACTCCACCTGATTCTGTCTTCCTTGCTCCTTGTCAATGTTCCAGTGTTGGACCTGAGCTTCTGGATCTTTCCTGTGGCCTGCTGCTCTGCTTAGATAAGTGCTTCTTTGTTTTTTTGCTACTTTTTCTGTCCAGCTTGTCTTTTCATTTTTGCTGGAAGCTCTGAGACGCAAAGGGTGCACCGCCGTGCCGTTAGTTCGGCACGGTGGGTCTTTTTGCCCCCTTTGCGTGGTTTTTTGCTTTAGGGTTTTTTGTAGACTGCAAAGTTCTCTTTGCTATCCTCGCTCTATCTAGAATATCGGGCCTCACTTTGCTGAATCTATTTCATCCCTACGTTTGTCTTTTCATCTTGCTAACAGTCATTATATGTGGGGGGCTGCCTTTTCCTTTGGGGTATTTCTCTGAGGCAAGTCAGGCTTGTTTTTCTATCTTCAGGCTAGTCAGCTCCTCAGGCTGTGCCGAGTTGCATAGGTAGTGACAGGCGCAATCCACAGCTGCCTTTAGTTGTGTTTAGGATAGGTTCAGGTATTGCGGTCTACAGAGATTCCACGTCTCAGAGCTCGTTCTATTGTTTTTGGGTTATTGTCAGATCACTGTATGTGCTCTGATTGCTGGCACACTGTGTCACTGGATTGCCTTCATAACAGTAACCATACTGGACAAATGTTGTCTCCTGTCACTTTGAATTGATGCTGCAGTACCTGTCCTGTCTGCGGTCATAGCAAAATCACTCCACAACCTGGTCAGAAAACCCCTCTGGCCAACGCCACTTCTGATTTCTGCCCCTCTAACACCTCTGGTCTGCAGGCCCCTGCAGCTCGTGTGAGAACGATCACGGGCGCTGTGTGCAGAGAATGCCAGAAGCAAACGGTCAACAAGAGTTGATTGTTTGGTTGCTAATATTATTTCCAAGTTGTCATGTGGCATTATATTTTGCAATTTGCCTTTATAGCGAGGATCAAGGAGGCAGGCCAACCGGTAATCGTCATCGTTCATCATTTTAGTAATGCGTGTGTCCCTTTTGAGGATACGTAAGGCATAATCCGCCATGTGGGCCAAAGTTCCAGTTCTCAAATCTGCGGTTGTGCTTGGTTGAGGGGCAGTTTCAGGCAAATCCACGTCGCTTGTGTCCCTCCAAAAACCAGAACCCGGCCTTGCCGCGCCAACAATTTCCATTGGCCCCGGAAAATCTTCCTCATTAAAAATATAATTATCCCCATCATCCTCCGCTACCTCGTCCTGTACACTGCCCTGGCCAGACAATGGCTGACTGTCATCAAGGCTTTCCTCTTCCTCAGCTGCAGACGCCTGATCCTTTATGTGCGTCAAACTTTGCATCAGCAGACGCATTAGGGGGATGCTCATGCTTATTATGGCGTTGTCTGCACTAACCAGCCGTGTGCATTCCTCAAAACACTGAAGGACTTGACACATGTCTTGAATCTTCGACCACTGCACACCTGACAACTCCATGTCTGCCATCCTACTGCCTGCCCCTGTATGTGTATCCTCCCACAAAAACATAACAGCCCGCCTCTGTTCGCACAGTCTCTGAAGCATGTGCAGTGTTGAGTTCCAGCTTGTTGCAACGTCGATGATTAGGCGATGCTGGGGAAGGTTCAAAGAACGCTGATAGGTCTGCATACGGCTGGAGTGTACGGGCGAACGGCGGATATGTGAGCAAAGTCCACGCACTTTGAGGAGCAGGTCGGATAACCCCGGATAACTTTTCAGGAAGCACTGCACCACCAGGTTTAAGGTGTGAGCCAGGCAAGGAATGTGTTTCAGTTGGGAAAAGGAGATGGCAGCCATGAAATTCCTTCCATTATCACTCACTACCTTGCCTGCCTCAAGATCTACAGTGCCCAGCCACGACTGCGTTTCTTTCTGCAAGAACTCGGACAGAACTTCCGCGGTGTGTCTGTTGTCGCCCAAACACTTCATAGCCAATACAGCCTGCTGACGTTTGCCAGTAGCTGCCCCATAATGGGAGACCTGGTGTGCAACAGTGGCAGCTGTGGATGGAGTGGTTGTGCGACTGCGGTCTGTGGACGAGCTCTCGCTTCTGCAGGAGGACGAGGAGGAGGAGGAGGGGGTGCGAACGGCTACAGCCAACTGTTTCCTAGACCGTGGGCTAGGCAGAACTGTCCCAAACTTGCTGTCCCCTGTGGACCCTGCATCCACAACATTCACCCAGTGTGCCGTGATGGACACGTAACGTCCCTGGCCATGCCTACTGGTCCATGTATCTGTTGTCAGGTGCATCTTTGTGCTCACAGATTGCCTGAGTGCATGGACGATGCGCTCTTTAACATGCTGGTGGAGGGCTGGGATGGCTTTTCTGGAAAAAAAAGTGTCGACTGGGCAGCTCGTAGCGTGGTACAGCATAGTCCATCAGGGCTTTGAAAGCTTCGCTTTCAACTAACCGGTAGAGCATCATCTCTAACGAGATTAGTCTAGCTATGTGGGCGTTCAAACCCTGTGTACGCGGATGCGAGGCTAAGTACTTCCTTTTTCTAACCATAGTCTCATGTAGGGTGAGCTGGACTGGAGAGCTGGAGATCGTGGAACTAGCGGGGGTGCCGGTGGACATGGCAGACTGAGAGACGGTGGGAGATGGTATTGTTGCCGCCGGTGCCCTTGATGCAGTGTTTCCTACTACGAAACTAGTGATCCCCTGACCCTGACTGCTTTGGCCTGGCAAAGAAACCTGCACAGTTACTGCAGGTGGTGCGGAAAATGGTGGCCCTACACTGCCGGAAGGGATGTTGTGTTGCTGACTAGCTTCATTGGCCAAGGGTGCTACAACCTTAAGGGACGTTTGGTAGTTAGTCCAAGCTTGCAAATGCATGGTGGTTAAATGTCTATGCATGCAACTTGTATTGAGACTTTTCAGATTCTGCCCTCTGCTTAAGGTAGTTGAACATTTTTGACAGATGACTTTGCGCTAATCAATTGGATGTTGTTAAAAAAAATTCCAGACTGCACTCTTTCTAGCATCGGATACCTTTTCAGGCATTGCAGACTGAGCTTTAACCGGATGGCCACGCTGTCCTCCATTAGGTTTTGGCTTTGCCACGCGTTTTGGGCAAGATACGGGCCCGGCAGATGGAACCTGTTGCGATGTTGATGCCTGCTGTGGCCCCTCCTCCTCCGCTTCAGAACTGCTGCCGCCTGCACCCTGTTCCCCCAATGGCTGCCAATCGGGGTCAAGAACTGGGTCATCTATTACCTCTTCTTGTAGCTCGTGTGCAACTTCGTCTGTGTCACCGTGTCGGTCGGTGGTATAGCGTTCGTGATGGGGCAACATAGTCTCATCAGGGTCTGATTCTTGATCAGTACCCTGCGAGGGCAATGTTGTGGTCTGAGTCAAAGGACCAGCATAGTCGTCTGGCTGTGGCTGTGCATCAGTGCACTCCATGTCAGATTCAACTTGTAATGGGCATGGACTGTTAACTGCTTCACTTTCTAAGCCAGGGACGGTATGTGTAAAGAGCTCCATGGAGTAACCCGTTGTGTCGCCTGCTGCATTCTTCTCTGTTGTTGTTTTTGCTGAAGAGGACAAGGAAGCGACTTGTCCCTGACCGTGAACATCCACTAACGACGCGCTGCTTTTACATTTACCAGTTTCACGAGAGGAGGCAAAAGAGCTAGAGGCTGAGTCAGCAAGATAAGCCAAAACTTGCTCTTGCTGCTCCGGCTTTAAAAGCGGTTTTCCTACTCCCAGAAAAGGGAGCGTTCGAGGCCTTGTGTAGCCAGACGACGAACCTGGCTCCACAGCTCCAGACTTAGGTGCAATATTTTTTTTCCCACGACCACCTGATGCTCCACCACTACTACTACCCTCATTACCAGCTGACAATGAACGCCCCCGGCCATGACCTCTTCCACCAGACTTCCTCATTGTTTTAAAAACGTAACCAAACTAACGGTATTTGTTGCTGTCACACAACTTACACGGTGAGCTATAACTTCAGTATTATTTAGCTACCCCTTTACAGGTGGGTGAGACCACAACGAAAATCAGGCACAATGTTACACACTCTGTTTTTGGTGGCACCAAATGAGAGAGATGCCACACACGCAGGACTGTCACTGAAGCACAAATGTTAATATTAATCTCCCACAGTTTTTTTTTATTTATTTATTTTTTTTCAGGGAGACTTTAGAAACAAAATAAAATAAAATGATTTTTTCAGGAAGAATTTAGAAACCAAATAACATAAAATGATTTTTCCAATGACAATTTAGAAACCAAATAAAAAAAAAAAAAAAAAAAGGCTTTCTATGCCCCACTGAGTGAGAGATGCCACACACAGGAGTCAGGAGTGGCACACAAGCCCAGAGGCCAATATTTTTCTCCCAATGATTGATGTAGTGATTTTTTCAGGTAGATTTTGGAACCCAAATCAAGCAAAAAAAATAATAGGCTTTCTATGGCCCACAATTGGAGAGAGAGAGAGAGATGGCACACCCAGGAGTCAAGACTGGCACACGAGCAGAAAGGGCAATATTAATCTCCCACTGATTTTTTTTTTTTTTTTTTCAGGGAGACTTTAGAAAAAAAAAAAATAGAATAAAATGATTTTTTCAGGAAGAATTTAGAAACCAAATAAAATAAAATGATTTTTTCAGGGAGAATTTAGAAAACAAATAAAACAAAAAATAGGCTTTCTATGGCCCACTGAGTGAGAGATGACGCACACAGGAGTCAGGAGTGGCACACAAGCCCAGAGGCCAATATTTTTCTCCCAATGATTGATGTAGTGATTTTTTCAGGTATTTTTTGGAACCCAAATCAAGCTAAAAAAATAATAGGCTTTCTATGGCCCACAATTGGAGAGAGAGAGAGAGAGATGGCACACCCAGGAGTCAAGACTGGCACACAAGCAGAAAGGGCAATATTAATCTCCCACTGATTTTTCTTTTTTTTTTCAGGGAGACTTTAGAAAAAAAAAATAATAGAATAAAATGATTTTTTCAGGAAGAATTTAGAAACCAAATAAAATAAAATGATTTCTTCAGGGAGAATTTAGAAAACAAATAAAACAAAAAATAGGCTTTCTATGGCCCACTGAGTGAGAGATGACGCACACAGGAGTCAGGAGTGGCACACAAGCCCAGAGGCCAATATTTATCTCCCACTGATTGATTTAGTGATTTTTTCAGGTAGATTTTGGAACCCAAATCAAGCAAAAAAAATAATAGGCTTTCTATGGCCCACAAGTGGAGAGAGAGAGAGAGATGGCACACCCAGGAGTCAAGACTGGCAGACAAGCAGAAAGGGCAATATTAATCTCCCACTGATTTGTTTTTTTTTTTTTTTCAGGGAGACTTTAGAAAAAAAAATAATAAAAAAAAATGATTTTTTCAGGAAGAATTTAGAAACCAAATAAAATAAAATGATTTTTTTCAGGGAGAATTTAGAAAACAAATAAAACAATTAATAGGCTTTCTATGGCCCACTGAGTGAGAGATGACGCACACAGGAGTCAGGAGTGGCACACAAGCCCAGAGGCCAATATTGTTCTCCCAATGATTGATGTAGTGATTTTTTCAGGTAGATTTTGGAACCCAAATCAAGCTAAAAAAATAATAGGCTTTCTTTGGCCCACAATTGGAGAGAGAGAGAGAGATGGCACACCCAGGAGTCAAGACTGGCACACAAGCAGAAAGGGCAATATTAATCTCCCACTGATTTGATTATTTTTTTTTTTCAGGGAGACTTTAGAAAAAAAAATAATAAAAAAAAATGATTTTTTCAGGAAGAATTTAGAAACCAAATAAAATAAAATGATTTTTTCAGGGAGAATTTAGAAAACAAATAAAACAAAAAATAGGCTTTCTATGGCCCACTGACTGAGAGATGGCACACACAGGAGTCAGGAGTGGCACACAAGCACAGAAGCCAATATTAATCTCCCACTTTTTTTTTTTTTTTTCAGGGAAAATTTATAAAACAAAAAAAATAAATAAATAGGCTTTCTATGGCCCACTATTTGTGAGAGAGATAGCACGCTCAGGACTGGCACACAAGCCCAGAGGCCAATATTAATCTCCCACTTTTTTTTTTTTTTTTTCAGGGAAAATTTATAAACCCAATAAAAAAAATTATAAATAGGCTTTCTATGGCCCACTATCTGAGAGAGAGAGATGGCACGCTTAGGACTGGCACACAAGCCCAAAGGCCAATATTAATCTCCCTTTTTTTTTTCAGGGAGAATTTATAAAACAAAAAAAATAAATAAATAGGCTTTCTATGGCCCACTATTTGTGAGAGAGATGGCACGCTCAGGACTGGCACACAAGCCCAGAGGCCAATATTAATCTCCCACTTTTTTTTTTTTTTTTTCAGGGAAAATTTATAAACCCAATAAAAAAAATAATAAATAGGCTTTCTATGGCCCACTATCTGAGAGAGAGAGATGGCACGCTTAGGACTGGCACACAAGCCCAAAGGCCAATATTAATCTCCCACTGATTGATTTATTGATTTTTTCAGGTAGAATTTAGAACCCAAATAAAGCAAAAAAAAAAAAATAGGCTTTCTATGGCCCACTGAGTGAGTGATGATGCACACAGGAGTCAGGAGTGGCACACAAGCCCTGTGGCCAATATTTTTCTCCCACTGATTGATGTAGTGATTTTTTCAGGTAGATTTTGGAACCCAAATCAAGCAAAAAAATAAACAGGCTTTCTATGGCCCACTGACTGAGAGATGGCACACACAGGAGTCAGGAGTGGCACACAAGCCCTGAGGCCAATATTTTTCTCCCACTGATTGATGTAGTGATTTTTTCAGGTAGATTTTAGAACCCAAATCAAGCAAAAAAATAAATAGGCTTTCTATGGCCCACTGAGTGAGAGATGGCACAGACAGGGATGGCACCCTAGCAGAAATGCCAATCTTAATCTCCCACAAAAAAAAAATAAATAAAAAGGAACTGTCCTTCAATTACTATCTCCCTGCAGTAATCTCAGCCAGGTATGGCAGGCAGCAATAAGGAGTGGACTGATGCACAAATTAAATAAAAAGTGTGGACAAACAAACAAGATAGCTGTGCAGAAAGGAAGGAACAAGAGGATTTGTGCTTTGAAAAAAGCAGTTGGTTTGCACAGCGGCGTACACACAGCAATGCAGCTATCAGGGAGCCTTCTAGGGCAGCCCAATGAGCTACAGCGCTGAGGAAAAAAAAAAAAAATGTAGCTTCCACTGTCCCTACACACCGAAGGTGGTGTTGGACAGTGGAAATCGCCACAGCACAAGCGGTTTGGTGGTTAATGGACCCTGCCTAACGCTATCCCTGCTTCTGACGAAGCGGCAGCAACCTCTCCCTAAGCTCAGATCAGCAGCAGTAACATGGCGGTCGGCGGGAACGCCCCTTTATAGCCCCTGTGACGCCGCAGACAGCAAGCCAATCACTGCAATGCCCTTCTCTAAGATGGTGGGGATCAGGACCTATGTCATCACGCTGCCCACACTCTGCGTTTACCTTCATTGGCTGAGAAATGGCGCTTTTCGCATCATTGAAACGCGACTTTGGCGCGAAAGTCGCGTACCGCATGGCCGACCCCGCACAGGGGTCGGATCGGGTTTCATGAAACCCGACTTTGCCAAAAGTCGGCGACTTTTGAAAATGAACGACCCGTTTCGCTCAACCCTAATACTAACGTTGTAACTCAGGAGGAGTTCAGAAATCAATATTTTGTGGAATAGCCATGACTTTAAATTACAGCTTTCATGCGTCTTGGCATGCTTTCCACCAGTCTTTCACACTGCTTCTGGCACAAAAATGTAAGTAGTTCTTCATTGTTTGATGGCTTGTGACTATCCATCATCCTCTTGATTACATTCCAGAGGTTTTCAATGGGGTTCAGGTCTGGAGATTGGGCTGCCCATGACAGGGTTTTGATATGGTGGTCTCTTAATTTTTTGCCAGAGCTGCATATACAGTGGGGCAAAAAAGTATTTAGTCAGTCAGCAATAGTGCAAGTTCCACCACTTAAAAAGATGAGAGGCGTCTGTAATTTACATCATAGGTAGACCTCAACTATGGGAGACAAACTGAGAAAAAAAAATCCAGAAAATCACATTGTCTGTTTTTTAACATTTTATTTGCATATTATGGTGGAAAATAAGTATTTGGTCAGAAACAAAATTTCATCTCAATACTTTGTAATATATCCTTTGTTGGCAATGACAGAGGTCAAACGTTTTCTGTAAGTCTTCACAAGGTTGCCACACACTGTTGTTGGTATGTTGGCCCATTCCTCCATGCAGATCTCCTCTAGAGCAGTGATGTTTTTGGCTTTTCGCTTGGCAACACGGACTTTCAACTCCCTCCAAAGGTTTTCTATAGGGTTGAGATCTGGAGACTGGCTAGGCCACTCCAGGACCTTGAAATGCTTCTTACGAAGCCACTCCTTCGTTGCCCTGGCGGTGTGCTTTGGATCATTGTCATGTTGAAAGACCCAGCCACGTTTCATCTTCAATGCCCTTGCTGATGGAAGGAGGTTTGCACTCAAAATCTCACGATACATGGCCCCATTCATTCTTTCATGTACTCGGATCAGTCGTCCTGGCCCCTTTGCAGAGAAACAGCCCCAAAGCATGATGTTTCCACCACCATGCTTTACAGTAGGTATGGTGTTTGATGGATGCAACTCAGCATTCTTTTTCCTCCAAACACGACAAGTTGTGTTTCTACCAAACAGTTCCAGTTTGGTTTCATCAGACCATAGGACATTCTCCCAAAACTCCTCTGGATCATCCAAATGCTCTCTAGCAAACTTCAGACGGGCCCGGACATGTACTGGCTTAAGCAGTGGGACACGTCTGGCACTGCAGGATCTGAGTCCATGGTGGCGTAGTGTGTTACTTATGGTAGGCCTTGTTACATTGGTCCCAGCTCTCTGCAGTTCATTCACTAGGTCCCCCCGCGTGGTTCTGGGATTTTTGCTCACCGTTCTTGTGATCATTCTGACCCCACGGGGTGGGATTTTGCGTGGAGCCCCAGATCGAGGGAGATTATCAGTGGTCTTGTATGTCTTCCATTTTCTAATTATTGCTCCCACTGTTGATTTCTTCACTCCAAGCTGGTTGGCTATTGCAGATTCAGTCTTCCCAGCCTGGTGCAGGGCTACAATTTTGTTTCTGGTGTCCTTTGACAGCTCTTTGGTCTTCACCATAGTGGAGTTTGGAGTCAGACTGTTTGAGGGTGTGCACAGGTGTCTTTTTATACTGATAACAAGTTTAAACAGGTGCCATTACTACAGGTAATGAGTGGAGGAAAGAGGAGACTCTTAAAGAAGAAGTTACAGGTCTGTGAAAGCCAGAAATCTTGATTGTTTGTTTCTGACCAAATACTTATTTTCCACCATAAAATGCAAAAAAAATGATAAAAAAAACAGACAATGTGATTTTCTGGATTTTTTTTCTCAGTTTGTCTCCCATAGTTGAGGTCTACCTATGATGTAAATTACAGACGCCTCTCATTTTTTTAAGTGGTGGAACTTGCACTATTGCTGACTGACTAAATACTTTTTTGCCCCACTGTATATATATACACACTGCTCAAAAAAATAAAGGGAACACTAAAATTCCACATCCTAGATATCACTGAATGAAATATTCCAGTTGTAAATCTTTATTGATTACATAGTGGAATGTATTGAGAACAATAAAACCTAAAAATGATCAACATAAATCACAACTAATATCCCACGGAGGTCTGGAGTTGGAATGATGCAAAATATCAAAGTGGAAAATGAAGTTACAGGCTAATCCAACTTCTGTGGAAATGCCTCAAGACAAGGAAATGATGCTCAGTAGTAAGTGTGGCCTCCAAATGCCTGTATGACCTCCCTACAATGCCTGGGAATGCTCCTGATGAGGCAGTGGATGGTCTCCTGAGGGATATGCTCCAAGACCTGGTCTAAAACATCTTCCAACTCCTGGACAGTCTGTGGTGCAAGGTGATGTTGGTGGATGGAGCGAGACTTGATGTCCCAGATGTGCTCAATCAGATTCAGGTCTGGGGAACGGGCGGGCCAGTCCATAGCTTCAATGGCTTTATCTTGCATGAACTGCTGACACACTCCAGCCACATGAGGTCTGGCATTGTCCTGCATTAGGAGGAACACAGGGCCAACTGCACCAGCATATGGTCTCACAAGGGTCTGAGGATCTCATCTCGGTACCTAATATCAGTCAGGCTACCTCTGGCAAGCACATGGAGAGCTGTGCAGCCCTCCAAAGAAATGCCACCCCACACCATTACTGACCCACTGCCAAGCCGGTCATGCTGGAGGATGTTGCAGGCAGCAGATCGCTCTCCACATCGTCTCCAGACTCTGTCACATCTGTCACATGTGCTCAGTGTGAACCTGCTTTCATCTGTGAAGAGCACAGGGCGACAGTGGCAAATTAACCAATCCTGGTGTTCTGTGGCAAATGGCAAGCATCCTGCACGGTGTTAGGCTGTGAGCACAACCCCCATATGTGTACGTAGGGTACTCAGTCATCCTCATGGAGTCGGTTTCTAACCATTTGTGCAGACACATGCACATTTGTAGCCTGCTGGAGGTCATTGTGCATGGCTCTGGCTGTGCTCCTCCTGTTTCTCCTTGCACAAAGTCTGAGGTAGCGGTCCTGCTGCTGGGTTGTTGCCCTCCTACGGCTCCCTCCACATCTCCTGGTGTAATGGCCTGTCTCCAGGTAGCACCTCCAGCCTCTGGACACTACTCTGACAGACACCTGACAGACACAGCAAACATTCTTGCCACAGCTCGTATTGATGTACCATCCTGGGTGAGCTGCACTACCTGAGCCACTTGTGTGGGTTGTAGAGTCCGTCTCATGCTACCATGAGTGTGAAAGCACAACCAACATACTAAAGTGACCTAAACATCAGCCAGAAAGCATTGGTACTGAGATGTGGTCCGTGGTTCCCACCTGCAAAACCACTCCTTTATAGAGTGTGTCTTGATAATTGCCAATAATTTCCTTCTGTTGTTTATTCCACTTGCACAACAGCATGTGAAATTGATTGTCAAACAGTGTTGTTTCCTAAGTGGACAGTTTGATTTCACTGAAGTTTGATTCACTTGGAGTTATATTCTGTTGTTTAAGTGTTCTCTTTATTTTCTTGAGCAATGTATATAAACTTATATGCATGCCAAAAAGGTTTAACGATATGCAACTGTTTTATTGATTGCATTTAGCAATCATAGGCATCACAAGAATAGTGCTGACTAGTGGCGCAAATTATTTTACGTGTATGCCTACTTAGCGACCTGGATTGCTTAATTTTTTGCTGCGCTGAGCAGATGAGATGAGGCAGGGCTGAATAGTATCTCCCTGTCTCGTGTCTTCTCCATCTCTACCTGGTTTGCATGCGACTGTTTAAGTAGGCACAGAAGCAGGATTATTGAACTGATCATGGCGTCTTCGCCACTCCCATCTTTGTGGAGTCCTCAAAGCCTTGGAAAACCGCAGAAATGTCAGACATTCATGCCCACTTTTCAGTTTTTATGTACGGAGGCTAACCAGAATGTTCTCCAGACCATGGAATAGTCAATGGGTGAGCTATATTATAACTAGGGTTGAGCGAAACAGATCGGACAAATTCAAAAATCGCCGACTTTCGGCAAAGTCGGGTTTCATGAAACCCGACCCGATCCTAGTGTGGGATCGGCCATGAGGTCGGCGATCTTCGCACCAAAGTCGCGTTTCGTATGACGCTTTTAGCGCCATTTTTCAGCCAATGAAGGAGGACACAGAGTGTGGGCAGCGTAATGACATAGGTCTCGGTCCCCACCATCTTAGAGAAGGGCATGACCATGATTGGCTTGCTTTCTGTGGCGTCACAGGGGCTATAAAGGGGCGTGCACGCCGACCGCCATCTTACTTCTGCCGATCGTAGCATAGGGAGAGGTTGCCGCAGCTTCATCAGAAGAAGGGATATAGTTAGGGAGGGAAGATTAAGCCCCGAAACTGCTTGTGCTGTAGCGATTTCCTTTGTCCAACACCACCATTTTTTTGCAGGGACAGTGGAGGCTATATTTTTGTGCATCAGCTCTGTAGCTTATTAGGCTGCCTCATAAGGCTCCCTGATAGCTGCATTGCTGTTTGTACGCTGCTGTGCAAACCAACTGATTTTTTAAAAGCAAAAATCCTGTGCCTCCTTTCTGCACAGTTATCTTGTGTCTTTGTCCACACTTTTGTGTGCAGCAGTCCTTTTTATTGCTGCCATACTTTTCCTGAGATCATTGTAGAGAGATTAAAATTGTACTACAGTCCTTGTATTTTTTCATATATCTTCCAGCCACTTTCTGCCACTTGCATTGTGTTGTTTTATATACTGGGCCTGAGTTTTGGTTCAGTCTCCCCCAAAAAAGTGAGATTCAAATTCTCACAAAGTGGATATATTTCAGTCCTGTTCGTTTGTCGTATATATCAGCCAGCCACTTTCTGCCACTTAGATTGTGTTGTTATATACACTGGGCCTAAGTTGTGGTTCAGTCTCTCCCCAAAAAGGGGAGATTCAAATTGTCACAAAGTGGATATACTTTTGTCCTGTTAGTTTGTCGTATATCGGCCAGCCACTTTCTGCCACTTACATTGTGTTGTTTTTTGCACAGGGCCTGATTTTTTGTTCAGTCTCCCCCCAAAAAAAGGGAGATTTAAAATCTCAACACGTTTATATACACCTTCTACCTTGTTTTACAGTACCATATAACGGTTGTTATTTTGGTTAGATTTTCCAAAAAATGAGGAGGTCAGGTGGAAAAGGCCGTGGGCAGTGGTTGCGAGCTGGTACTGATGGTGGTGGGTGTGCATCTGGATCGCCCCCAGACACAGGGTCACAGGTCACTCGGTACCGGTCCTTTCTCTCTCAGTTCTGGCGTTGTCACGGTGGCTGGACCCAGTCCGTGACCCTGATAAGGGGCGTCCAATAAAAGGTGATAGGAGTCTGTCAAGGTTTCGTGACGCCACCTGTGGTGTTCGGTCAGGACGACCGACGCTGCTTGGGGTACGCTGGGGTGATGGAATGGCAGCTAGATGGTATACCTTCCCACAGGTGAAGTATGTCCCCAGGGCTTCCCAGTGATGTAGATGGTGATGGTGTGAGGTGCAGACAATAACGAGGACACAGGGTTGCAGTCTCTTTACCTCTTTACTGAAGACTTCAGGATCCGCAATAAAGAGCACGGTTAACAGGGTTTTCTGAGACCGGCCGGTCTGATGGGCACATCCAGAGTTCCCTTTGCAGGTGGAAATCAGTGCCTACCACTAGCGCCTGTGTGTTGTAGTGCTACCCTGCTGAGCAATCGGAATAGTCCTCACAACCTCTGTTCTCGTTCATTCTTTCTAGTTCTTTCTAATTCTTTCTCTCTCTCTTGTTCCAGATGTTACTAGTTTCTCGTCCCCCAGATATGTTATGGCTAGGACGTACCCGTATGACGGGAAGGCTCGGATCTCTTCCGGGACCCTAGAGACGCCCCTCTCCACGCGTTGCTCCCTATGTCTTCATAGGAAATTTAAGGTAGACAGCCAACCTATAATTAACTGTCCTGCGGAGTTCAAAGTGAGGCCTAGAGTCAGTTACTTCCGCGGTGTTCCGGCCACCGGCTACGCGCCTCAGTAGGATGTTGCATCGGTCTCACGGCACGACTCCTACTGGCTCTCCTTTGTGCTTGATCTCGTTTCTCACTGTTCCACAATACCCTTCGCTTCGTATCTCTTCCTTAGGATACCGCCGCAAGGTAGTGCAGGCGCGGTTCCGTAACGTTCTGCTCTGTTTGCTATGTACCTACCAGGTTCCCACGCCTGACAAGGACCCCTTGTGTCTTCTCCCTGCAACACCACCTGCCACGGGATGTTGCCTGAATCCACCCCAGTCAGCTTCTGCCTAACTTCCTACCCAACCCCTAGTTTTACCAGTGTGAGGAGTGGCCCAATAAATAAAGCCTTTTTCTCCCTCTAGTGGCCGGAGTGTGAAGTGTAATGTGTGCTGGTGATAGCTGGTCAGTAGAACTCCTTTAGTGCCATCAGACGTACCATCACTCCCCTTAGCAGCAGAGTGTCATACTGCAGCGACCAGATCTCTGGGGCGCTGCACATCTGGTGGTAGTGGCAAAAGCACAATAGCACCTAAGGCTGGAGGTGTTGAGCCAGCGTCATCGTCTGGCTACACAAGGCCTCGAAGACTCCATATCTGGGAGTAGGAAAACGGCTTTTAAAGCCGGAGCAGAAGGAAAAAGTTTGGCTTTCCTTGCTGACTCAGCCTCTAGCTCTTTCGCCTCCTCTTCAGAAAGTTCCAAATATAAAAGCAGCGAATCGTTTCCTTGTGTCCTTCACCCAAACCAAAAGTGAAGGATGCATCAGGCGACACTACAGGTTACTCCATGGAGCTCTTTACACATACCATGCCTGGGGTAGAATGGGAAATTGTTAACTGCCCATTACAAGATGAATCGGACATGGAGTGCACTGATGCACAGCCACAGCTAGATTATAATGCTGTTCCATTGACTCAGATCACTACATTGCCCTCACAGTGTACTGAGCCAGAATCTGACCCAGATGAGACTATGGGCCCCGTCCCGAATGCTATAGCACCTTACACGGTGACACAGAGGAAGCTGCACATGACATTGAAGATGAGGTGATAGATGACCCAGTTGTTGACCCAGATTGGCAGCCATTGGGGGAAGAGGGTGCCGCTGCCAGTAGCTCAGAAGCGGAGGAGGATGATCCGCAGCAGCCATCTACATCGCAACAGCTGTCATCTGGCAGGCCTGTATCAGGCCAAAAACGTCTGTCAAAAACAAAAACACTTTTAGGACAGCGTGGCCATCCGGTGAAAGAAGCACAGCGTGCAATGCCTGAAAAGGTATTCCATAGTAGGAAGAGTGCAGTGTAGCAATCTTTTAACCAAGATCTGAATGATCAGTCAAAAGTCATCTGTAAGAAATGCTCAAAGACCTTTAGCAGAGGGATGAATCTTCAAAATTTAAATACAACGTGCATGCTTAGACATTTAACCAGCATGCACTTGCAAGCCTGGACTAACTACCAAACGTCCCGTACCGTTGGTGCACCTGCTCAGAATGAAGGTAGTCAGCAATGCTACATTGCTTCCCTCACTGTAAGCCCACCGGTTAGGACACCACCAGCAGCAAATGTGGAGGTATCATTGCAAGGCCAAAGCAGTCAGGGAATCACAAGGTTATTGGTAGGAAACAATGCATGTGGGCCAACATCGAGAATACCATCACCAACCCTCTCTCAATCTGCCATGTCCACCACCACCACCACCGCTAGATCCTCCATATGCACCTCTCCAGTCCTGCTCACCCTACAAGAGACTCTCGTTAGGAAGTACTCATCCTCTCATCTGCGTACACAGGGTTTGAACGCCCACATTGCTAGACTAATCTCGTTAGAGATGATCCCCTACCGGTTGGTTGAAGGCGAAGCTTTCAAAGCCCTGATGGCCTACGCAGTACCATGCTATGACCTACCCAGTTGACACTTCTTTGCGAGAAAAGCCACCCAGCCCTCCACGAGCATGTCAAAGACCGCATTGTCCATGCACTGAGGCAATCAATCAGTAGAAAGGTGCACCTCACAACAGATGCATGGACCAGTAGGCATGGCCAGGGATGTTACATGTCCATCACGGCACACTGGGTTAATGTGGTGGATGCACGGTCCACAGGGGACAGCCATAGTGGGACAGCTCTGCCTAGCCCACGGTCTAGGAAACAGTTGGCTGTAGGTGTTTGCCTCCTCCAGAAGAGAAAGCTCGTCCACAGAGCGCAGTCGCACGACCACTCCATCTACAGCTGCCAGTGTTGCACACGAGGTGTCCCATTATTGAACAGCTAGTGGTAAGCATCAGCAGGCTGTGTTAGAAATGAAGTGTTTGGGCGACAACAGACACACCGCGGAAGTACTGGTCGAGTACTTGCAGCAACAAACTCAGTCATGGCTGGGCAGTGTACATCTTGAGGCAGGCAAGGTAGTCAGTGATAACGGAAGGAATTTTAGACCTTTCAGAACTTAAACACATACCTTGCCTGGCTCACACCTTGAACCTGGTGGTGCAGTGCTTCCTCAAAAATTATCTGGAGTTACCAGCCCTGCTCCTGAAGATGCGAAGACTTTGCTCGCAGATCCGTCGGTCGCCTGTACACTCCAGCCGTATGCTCAACCATCAGCGATCGCTGAATCTTCCCCAGCACCGCCTAATAATCGACATTGCAACAAGGTGGAACTCCACACTCCCAATGGTTTAGAGGCTGTGCGAACAGAGGCGTGCTGTGATTAATTTGTGGGAGGATACACATACACGGGCAGGCAGTTGGATGGCAGACATGGAGTTGTCTGGTGTGCAGTGGTCGAAGCTCCAAGACCTCTGTCAAGTCCTTCAGTGTTTTGAGGAATGCACATGGCTGATAAGTCCAGAGGACGCCATCATAAGCATGAGCTGTTGATGCAAAGTTTGACACGCATTTTGGAGCTGGTGTCTGCAGCCGAGGAGGAGGGAAGCCTTGATGACAGTGAGCCATTGTCTGCTCAGGGAACTCTCCAGGACGAGGTGGCGGACGAAGAGGAGGAGGAGGAGGATGATGTGGATGAATATTTATGGGAGGAGGATGCTTCCCAGGGGGCAATAGAAACTGGTGGCGTTGCAAGGTCAGGTACAGGGTTTTTGCGGGACACAAGTGATGTTGATTTGCAAGAAAGTGCTCCTCAACCCAGCACAAGCAGTGTATTGACACCTGGAACATTGGCCCACATGGCTGAGTATGCCTTGCGTATCCTAAAAAGGGACCCCCGCATCATCAAAATGATGAACGATGACGATTACTGGTTGGCCTGCCTCCTGGATCCACGATACAAAGGAAAACAAAATATGATGCCACATGAGAACCTTGAGCAAATATTGGCTACCAAACAAGTAACTCTTGTAGACCGTTTGGTTCAGGCATTCCCAGCACACAGCGGCGGCCGGTGATGGTTCTCACACGAGCCGTAGGGGGCAACATGGCAGAGGTGTTAGAGGTGCACAAATCCGAAGTGGCGTTGGAAAGAGGGGTTTTATGACCAGGTTGTGGAGTGATTTCACAATAACACGACAGGTACTGCTGCATCGATTCAAAGTGACAGAAGACAGCATTTGTCCAGTATGGTTACGAACTACTTTTCCTCCCTTATCGATGTTCTCCCTCACAGGTCATTCCCCTTTGATTACTGGGCAACTAAAATAGACACCTGGCCTGAATTGGCAGAATATGCATTGTAGGAGCTCGCTTGCCCTGCTTCTAGTGTGCTATCAGAAAGAGTCTTCAGTGCTGCTGTTTCAATACTGACCAAAAAAGTACACGTCTTGCTACCCAGAATGTTGATAATCTAACCTTCATTAAAATGAACCAATCATGGATTTCAAATTATTTTGCCCCACCTTCCCCTGCTGACACGTAGCTTGCCTGAAAAATGTCTTGCTTTTGGCCTCCTCTTACTGACTTCTCCAATTCCTCCATTTGCAGCAGCTGAATGTCCACCATAGGCCATTTTTATACCTCCCTAAATGGGCTGATTCCCCCCACAGGGCCGTGGTCACCACCTGGCGCAAGCACCCGTGCGAGTGCCGTTTGCCTTGACAGGTGGGTGTGCCCACTCTTGGGCGATGGCACTGGCACAGGGTCCCTCATTGTACAACAAATTGTCTCTGATGGTGGTGGTGCACAACCAACGTCAGACACACCGTCGTAATCTGAGGGGCCCTGTGCCAGTACCGCCACCCACAAGAGAGTGTTCCCCCCAGCTGAAACAGTGCTCTACCACTTGCAATACTTACCTCTCCCTGCTCCACCACTGTGTAGTCTGTGCTGTTAAATCCTTCAATGGCACTGCCAATACAAATTTGTTGAAATGATGGATGATAGTTAAAATATACAGGGGCCCTGGCCTCCATTTAGACCAGTTAATACTTTGCGCCCACTACCACTGTCTGCTATTCAGCAGAGGAGCCCACCCCAGTACCTAGCTATGCCGCCTGTTTAGTCCTGTTACCAATTTAGAATTGCTTTTAGCCTACTTTTGTATTTTGGGCCTACTACCTGTGTCTGCGCCACTCATTACAATTGTTCTCCACTTAACAAAGCTATGCCGCCTGTTTAGTCCTGTTACCAATTTTGAACTTCATTTAGCCTACTTTTTTATTTTGGGCCTCCTACCTGTGTCTGCGACACTCATTACAATTGTCCTCCACTTAACAAAGCTATGCCGCCTGTTTAGTCCTGTTACCAATTTTGAACTGCTTTTGGCCTACTTTTTTATTTTGCGCCTATATCTGTGTTTCCTCCTCATCCTGCCCATTGCCCAGCCACTGCTAGATGAGTCTGCAGGTACATTGACCCAGACCACTACATTCCCCTTGCACTCTACACAGCCAGAATCTGACCCTGCTGAAAGTCAGGTTCCCCTTCCCGCATACTATACCAACTTACACGGGGACAAAGAGGAAGGTGCAGATGAATGTGCAGGCTCCTTCGTTGGCACTGGCACAGGGCCCCTCATAGTATGCAAAAGTGTCTCTGGCAGTGGGAGGCGCCACCCGCCGTCAAACACACCACCGTACTATGAGGGGCCATGTGCCAGTGCCAACTACTGGGCCCCTCCTGCTTGCTCAGGATCACAGCACTTGCAAAGTTGTAATACTTACCTCTCCCTGCTCCACCGCAGTAACGTATTCCGCGTTTCCTGGGCCCACGAAAATCTTGAGCCAGCCCTACCCCCCCACAACTTTAGCCAAATGTCCCCCTGTTTTCAATGCCTAACTTATTATAAAGTAAATTAAGATTGACAAGCTTAAGAAATAAGAATTGATGTTTTTGACATTAAAATGGGCACTGTAGGTGTTTTCCTGTCCTCCACTCACTGCCGACTTTTTCGCAATAATCGGCCGATTTCACCCGACCCGACTTTTGACAAAGACGGGTTTCGCGAAACCCGACTCGATCCTTACAAAGTAAAAGTCGCTCAACCCTACTAATGTGTGTATTTGAAAAAAAAAGTGTCACTTAATCTAAATGGCGGCACCTGCACACTTTCTCTTGTCGGTTAGTGCCTATTATCTTCATGTGTCTAATGAAAAAAACTCCATCAATATGGCGCCGTCGGGTGCGCCTGTGCATCAGCATCTATCGTGATCTTTGAAACTGTCAATGGCTCTTAGCAGGCATGTACTCAAAAACTCCATGACCCAGGCAGTATAGAGGCACAGTTCCATTTTCTTGCAACTCCATCGTCCATAGTGTTTATATGTTCGTCACTAGTGTTGAGCGATACCGTCCGATACTTGAAAGTATCGGTATCGGATAGTATCGGCCGATACCCGAAAAATATCGGATATCGCCGATACCGATATCCGATACCAATACAAGTCAATGGGACATCAAGTATCGGAATGTATCCTCATGGATCCCAGGGTCTGAAGGAGAGGAAACTCTCCTTCAGGCCCTGGGATCCATATTAAAGTGTAAAATAAAGAATTAAAATAAAAAATATTGTTATATTCACCTCTCCGGCGGCCCCTGGACATCAGCGGGAGGATCCGGCGTCCGGCACGGCTTCTTTCTTCAAAATGCGCGCCTTCAGGACCTGTGGAATGACGTCCCGGCTTCTGATTGGTCGCGTGCCGCCCATGTGACCGCCACGCGACCAATCAGAAGCCGCGACGTCATTCCTCAGGTCCTAGAAGGCGCTCATTCTAGGACTTTAGCTGAGGAATGACGTCGCGGCTTCTGATTGGTCGCGTGGCGGTCACATGGGCGGCACGCGACCAATCAGAAGCCGGGACGTCATTCCACAGGTCCTGAAGGCGCGCATTTTGAAGAAAGAAGCCGTGCCGGACGCCGGATCCTCCCGCTGATGTCCAGGGGCCGCCGGAGAGGTGAATATAACAATATTTTTTATTTTAATTCTTTATTTTACACTTCCGATACCGATACCCGATATCACAAAAATATCGGATCTCGGTATCGGAATTCCGATACCGCAAGTATCGGCCGATACCCGATACTTGCGGTATCGGAATGCTCAACACTATTCGTCACTAGTTTTCATGCTTTATTTCTGGCTCTTTTGGATGCCTGCAAGTGAGTCAGACAGATATGCAGGGCCACATTCAATACCTTTATGTTTTACTGCTATACAAAATAAAGCTCGTACAGAATGTGTCTTTATGGATTTACCCACAAAGCCTGCACATAAAGTAAATCTCCACCTTGTGATAGAGCTGCAAAATCTTGTTCTTATTAACGTATATTTATATAACTGAAACATATCCAAGTATTGCACATTCCGATAGCAGTGAGATTTCGGTTCTCCTCTTTCATAGCATTAAATCTCATACATAGAAATATAGTTAAATAATAGTTATCATTAAAAGGTTTGTGTCAAAGGAAGAAAAAAAAGATTATTAAAAGAATTGAGTCAATAGAAAAAAAATCTTGAAATCTTGCAAATTATTTACAATAGGTAATGGCCACAGTTCTCCCTCTCCCCCTCCCTGCACAATGACTTCTGCACAGATCAACAGATTACAGAGCATGTCTAGAAAGTAAGAGTTTTCTCATAGAAATCAGTAAATCACATCCTCTCTTTTACTATCTCTGCACATCTTTAAATGCTGTTAATAGCAGCTCATGCAGGAATGCTGCCCCCAAATCATCTATATAAACTGAATAATAATAATGATAATAATAATAATAATAATAATAATAATAAAAGAGAGTAGAAGAAAATCAATTTCTCTTTCTGGCTTTAATTATAAATATATATATATATATATGACACCAAACCCCAACCCCTCCTATTCCACCAGTTCTCTTGCTGAGCACTGGCCTCAGACTTGTCATCCAAGACATATATTACCAGGCCAGTGTAACAGCCGTGCTGATTCCTGTCTCTTCTGCCGTTAGGCAGCGCCGCACCTTTGTAGTGTGTGATACATGACAGCATTGGTACTATTTTATATTTTATTCCTGGGACTTGTGGTGCTGCTATATCAGGATGCTAAGAAATTAATTGTCTGTTTTTTGTGATGACACCTGGGTCTCTGACTTTCGCTGCTAGTCAATTAGTTTTGCTACCTGTCTTATGCTTCAGTCTGTGTTTTTGCTCGTTTTCTTGATTTCCCCTGTTTTCTGACCTTGGAATGTATTTTGACCATCCGCTTGTCTTATCATTCTGTTTCTGATATGACCTCAAGGATCTTACCCGACTACCTGGCTATCCATCTTGCCAGCTTGTGCCACCAAACAACAACTAACACTCTGGTCCTTGACCAGGGACCCATGTGTGAGTCCAGATGCCTTTAGGGGTTAAAAAGTGAATGCCAGGGCAATCGAAGGGCTCTAGCAAATAGAGTAGCTTGCACCAATCCTGTTCATGGTTGCCTTTTTGGAGCTGCCAGGTGACAACTGACAGTGCCCGTGTGACAAATAGCTTTTTAACCCCTAAAGGTCAGAGAGGCCTGACACCTGCGCACTGCAGTACTTTGCTCTGTCCTCAACAGGGCAGACAAAGTACACCTGCGCAGGAGCCGTGACAGAAAGCAAAGAAGAGGACGACATCGTATGAAGAAGGGAGGCGCCAGATTCGGACCGCGACGCCCATCGGACCGGGCCGCACTGGACTGCCCCTTGGTGAGTATAATCTAGCTTGTTTTTCTTATCTTCCATGTTACATCGGGGGCTTATCTACAGCATTACAGAATGCTGTTGATAAGCCCATGATGGCGGTGGCCGCAGCTTATAGGCCAAAAATGGGGTGACAGATTCCCTCTAACACTAAAGGGAAGCTGCTGGGCAAAACTGCGGACTGTTTATTAAGAGCTCAGACCCGGCTGCTTCAGTCAATGACACTTTGCCTAAATGGCGTGTTGTCATCCACACAGGGAAGGACTTCAAGGGCAAATGGAACAACAATAAATTTCTACATAAAGGCAGGGACTGGCCCACAGGAGAACAGGAGAATTCTCCGGTGGGCCACCACCCTGTTCTATTAGCAATACTTGGCACAATATACGTGAACCACTATGTACAGAGAGAGGCAGCATCTTATTCATTTAACAATCTACCCAGTTCATTGTTATATAAATTTGTGATAGAGGATAATGTCACATTTGCATGAAGCTGATTAGTAGGGCCCTGGATTTGGTTATGGTGGGTCCTTGGCACCCCAGTCGAACACTATCTACCTCACTCCTATGTCACTTTTAGATGCTTGTATGGCATTGAAAACACAGTCCACTGAGGTAACTGCAGGCATATGTTTGCATAGCCATGAATCTCATAATTAAGCTCTCCAAGGTCATCCAAAGAAGATATCATTTTACAAATCTAGCAAACACAGCGCAATAGCTAAATCTAGAGATTGTGTACCGTGCAGACAGATTTACAGACACATTTATCAAGAGAGTGGAGCACCATTCTTGGCCTGGTTACGCGATGCAATATACCTTTCAGTTTAGCTACCTACCTCTGTGCCAAGAGTGGTTAACAAAACATGTTATTAATCTACTTTCCTCAGTATAGAATGGAGACATATTTAATATCATGATATTGCACAACTTCACAGCCAAACAAACAACATTCTTTAAAGTGATAGGCAGTTACTTTTATAGACTTGCCCTTATTGTATTGCATATTTTCAATTGATGAACCATATTTTGTGTTATCCTTTCTTTATATCTTTTTTTTGAGTAACTAAATGTTATCTGTGTGATCAATGACTTAGGTGAACATTAATAATTGGACAATAAGTGTAATTTGGTCATGTCATTAGCGACTTTGCAGTTTTCATCCTATTGATATGTTCATGCATAGCAAAGTATGTAAAAAAATAGATATTATAACATATTATACACAAAGCAAGGTGACCTACAATAGTTATGAACCATCCTGATTGGGCACCTTGTGGGATAGGTTGTATGCTCTTTTGATCAAAATAGTAGAAACTAAGTACCCTATGTTATTTATGTGTACTATTCCTAATTATTTACTTACTGCAGGGTATTTGCTTATTGTAGGTTCTGTCTGTTAACCCCTTAGTGACCGGGCCAATTTTTACAATTCTTACCACTGTCACTTTATGAGGTTATAACTCTGGAGCATTTCAACGTGTCCCACTGATTCTGAGAATGTTTTTCATGACATATTGTATTTCATGCTTGTGGTAATATTTCTTCGATATGGCTTTTGTGCCCTTAAATCAGAGAGTGCTGTCACACAAAATACTTAATAAATAACAATACCCACATGTCTACTCTACATCAGCACAATGTTGGAAACAATTTTTTTTTTTTTTCAGGAAATAATAAGGGTTAAAAGTTGACCAGCGATTTATCATTTAAGATTTACAAAACCATTTTTTTTAGGGACCACCTCGTATATGAAGTGACTTTGGGAGATCAATATAACAGAAAATACCCAAAAGTGACACCATTCTAAAAACTGCACCCCTCAAGGTGTGCAAAACCACATTCAAGAAGTTTATTAACCCTTCAAGTGCTTCACAAGAACTAAAGCAATGTGGAAGAAAAAATGAACCTACTTTTTTCCCTAAAAGTTTACTTTGGAACCAATGTTTTATTAATTTCCACAAGGGTATCAGGAGAAAATGGACCACAAAATTTGTTCAGCAATTTCTTCTAAATACGCCGATACTTCATATGTGGGGAAAAAAGCATTGTTTGGGTGCATGGCAGGGCTCAGAAGGGAGGAAGCACCGTTTGACTTTTTGAATGCAAAATTGTCTGGAATCAATGGTGGCGCCATGTTGCATTTGGAGACCCCCTGATGTACCTAAAAAGTGGAAACCCCCAATGTTAACTCCAACCCTAACCCCAACACACCCCTAATCCTAATACCAACCCTAACCACAAATTTAACCCCAACACGTCCCTAACCCTAATCCAACCCTATCCATAACCCTAACCACAAACCTAACCCTAATAAATCCCTAACCCAAACCTTCACACTAACCCTAACCCTAGCCCTTACCCTAACCCTAACCCTAGCCCTTACCCTAACCCTAACCCTAGCCCTAACTTTAGCCCAACTCACTTTAGCCCAACTCATGTTAGCCCAACTCTAGCCCTAATGGAAAAAGGGAAATAAATATATATTTTTTATAATATTTTTTTCCCTAACTAAGGGTGTAATAAAGGGTGGTTTTATTTACTATTTTTTCTATTTTGATCAATGTGATAGGGTCTATCACAGTGATCAAAATGAAGCAATAGGAAAAATCTGGGCATGCGCCCACCATTTTCTCTGGAAAAAAGATGCCGGCGATTCAGGGGACTTCCTGGACACCAGAGGTACCAGGAAGGTGATCAGGGGACCCTATTGTTAGGGGTTAAGTTCACGCCTCTGCACAGGGGAATCTCGAACCATCTCCGCTGCGGTCTCCCATTCTTCTCCAGCCGCAGTGGAGCCTGCTCAGCGGAGACATCAGTCCCAGCGTCTGGCTCAGCCTGATACAGTGCGGGTGATTACTGTTGCCTTTCCAGGCTCAGCCATTGTAGCCAGTACTGGTCAGCGGCGAGCAGACATCTCTGGGACTAAGTCCTGCTTTTCCCCTTCTGAGCATGCCCAGGATAAGACCTCTCATTGGAGGTCGGGAGTCACATGCTCAGGTACTGTGGCAACTCCCATTGGTCCTCTAGGAAGGTCCTGAAGTTGATCAGGTACTGTAGCAGCTCTGTTATGATCTGGTGGTTTAGGAGCAACATGGGACGAGCTCTGAAGGAAGTGGTACCTGTACTGACCGCAGTTCCTAAGCTCAACACAACACTAGAAGTAGCCTTGGGATGCTCCTGACACTCCCTAGGCACCTCGTCACAGCCTGAGAACTAATTACCCCTAAAGATAGAAACAGGAAAACTATCTTGCCTCAGAGAAAATCCCCAAAGGATAGATAGCCCCCCACAAGTAATGACTGTGAGTGGAGAGGGAAAAGACATACACAGAATGAAACCAGGATGAGCACAGGAGGCCAGTCTAGCTAGATAGATAGGACAGGATGGAATACTGTGCGGTCAGTATAAAACACTACAAAAAATCCACACAGAGTTTACAAAAATCTCCACACCTGACTAAAGGTGTGGAGGGTAAATCTGCTTCCCAGAGCTTCCAGCTACACAGAATTAATTCATACTGACAAGCTGGACAAACATAGAAAGCACAGAACAGATAAGTCCACAACCTGTGGACAGAAAAGAGCAAGCAAGGACTTAGCTTTGCTGAACTGGTCAGGATAACAGGGAAATCCAAAGAGATGTGAATCCAACCAGGAACCATTGACAAGTGGCACTGGCTGAAGAGAGAGCCAGGCATAAATAGCTGAGCAGAAAGACAATCAGTGGAAGAAGCTGCAGACTGCTAAATCCAAGGAGCAGCCATACCACTTAAAACCACCGGAGGGAGCCCAAGAGCAGAACTCACAAAAGTGCCACTTACAACCACCGGAGGGAGCCCAAGAGCGGAATTCACAACACAGCTCCCATTGATCCTCTAGGAAGGTCCTGAAGTTGCTGCAGCTATAAAAGGTTTGCATGGCTGCACGACCATGCGATAGTATCAGCTTATGTTATGAGCTTTAGCTACTCAGTGGTCTTGTCTGCTTGTGGTCAGGGTCTGGCTGAAATAAGCCACTAGAATACCGGCACCTCTGGTGAGGAGTTTGTATGGTGAATTCAGGACTGGCGTAAAGCCATTAGAATTCCGGCTCCACCGGAGAGGAGGTGTTTTGTGTGCTTGCTACTCCCTGACCACTCATTGCTTTTGCTCTATTAGGCAGCTGTGTTCCCCTGTGATGCTAACAGGGCACAGCATTTTCCCTTCTGTGCGATTCTGTGAAGTAAGAGTTCGCTTCTACCGCCATATTGTGCCACCATTTGCTAGCAGCAGGTTGGTCTCCTGCATGGTGGACCCCGGGCTGCGAACGCGCCAATAATAATATCTAAATATAATTGGTGCGTTCCGCCAGCCCTACCACCTATTTCTTTCTTTTCTGATGAGCGATCACATCAGAGGAGAGAGAAATTAAATGGAAAATCTGACATTTTTTTGTGGTCACCGTTATACCGTTAATAACGGTGATCACAACACCGAAGTCGGTAAAAATCGACCCAAATCGGTGGTAGCTGAGACCCCGGAGAAATTATGACACTGGGGGGCGCTATACACTTAAACCTCAGCACCGATAAAAAGCGGTGCTTTGGTTTAAGTACCCTTAACTGCCGTTAAAAGGCATATCGGCGGTCGTTAAGGGGTTAAATGACCAAATGCACACATACACATTGCACTTACACCAACATATGCTCCAACTCATTTCTTTGGTTTTGCTTTATTTTTTTTTGTACTTTTTGTATACGGTTATATGAAAAAGTTTGGGCACCCCTATTAATCTTAAGCTTAATGTTTTATAAAAATTGTTTTTTTTTGCAACCGCTATTTCAGTTTCATATATCTAATTACTGTTGGACACAGTAATGTTTCTGCCTTGAAATGAGGTTTATTGTACTAACAAAAAATGTGCAATCTGCATTCAAACAAAATTTGACAGGTGCATAAGTATGGGCACCCTTATCATTTTCTTGTTTTAAATACTCCTACCTCCTACCTACTTTTTCCTGACTTACTAAAGCACTTTTTTGGGTTTTCTAACCTCATTGAACTTTGAACTTCATAGCCAGGTGTATGTAATCATGAGAAAAGCTACTTAAAGTGGCCACTTGCAAGTTGTCCTCCTGTTTGAATCTCCTCTGAAGAGTGGCATCATGGGCTCCTCAAAACAACTGTCTAATGATCTGAAAACAAAGATTATTCAACATAGTTGTTCAGGGGAAGGATGCAAAAAGTTGTCTCAGAGATTTAACCTGTCAATTTCCATTGTGAGGAACATAGTAAGGAAATGGAAGAACACAGGTACAGTTCTTGTTAAGGCCAGAAGTGGCAGGCCAAAAAACACATCAGAAAGGCAGAGAAGAAGAATGGTGAGATCAGTCAAGGACAATCCTCAGACCACCTCCAGAGAGCTGCAGCATCAACTTGCTGCAGATGGTGTCACTGTGCATCGGTCAACTATACAACGCACTTTGCACAAGGAGAAGCTGTATGGGAGAGTGATGCGAAAGAAGCCGTTTCTGCAAGCACGCCACAAACAGAGTCGGCTGAGGTATGCAAAAGCACATTTGGAGAAGCCAATTTCTTTTTGGAAGAAGGTCCTGTGGACTGATGAAACCAAGATTGAGTTGTTTGGTCATACAAAAAGGCGTTATGCATGGCGGCCAAAAAACACAGCATTCCAAGAAAAACACTTGCTACCCACAGTAAAATTTGGTGGAGGTTTGATCCTCATGCTTTGGGGCTGTGTGGCCAATGCTGGCACCGGGAATCTTGTTAAAGTTGAGGGACACATGGATTCCTCTCAGTATCAGCAGATTCTTGACAATAATGTTCATGAATCAGTGACAAAGTTGAAGTTACGCAGGGGATGGATCTCTCAGCAAGACAGTGATCCAAAACACCGCTCCAAATCTACTCAGGCATTCATGCAGAGGAACAATTACACTGTTCTGGAATGGCCATCCCAGTCCCCGGACCTGAATATCATTGAACATCTGTGGTATCATTTGAAGAGGGCTGTCCATGCTCGGCGACCATCAAACTTACCTGAACTGGAATTGTTTTGTAAAGAGGAATGGTCAAAAATACCTTCATCCAGGATCCAGGAACTCATTAAAAGCTACAGGAAGCGACTAGAGGCTGTTATTTTTGCAAAAGGAGGATCTACTAAATATTAATGTCACTTTTCTGGTGGGGTGCCCATACTTATGCACCTGTTAAATTTTGTTTGAATGCAGATTGCATATTTTCTGTTAGTACAATAAACCTCATTTCAAGGCAGAAACATTACTGTGTCCAACAGTTATTAGATATATGAAACTGAAATAGCTGTTGCAAAAAAAAACAATTTTTATAAAACATTAAGCTTAAGATTAATAGGGGTGCCCAAACTTTTTCATATAACTGTAATTTTGGACTAATCATTCGGATCTTGGTTAAAAAATTGCCACACTGCACTAGTCCTACTAAGAAATATCTTTTCAGGCTTTGCACGCCGTGCTACTGCCACCGGATTGCAACACTGTCCTACACCTGTTGTGGTTTTTGACACACGTTTTGGGCCTGATACGCGCCTGCCAGATGACAACTTTTGCGATGTAGATGGCTGCTGCAGATCATCCTTCTCCGCTTCTGAACTCCAGGCTGCGGCACCCTCTTCCCCAATGGCTGCCAATCTGGGTCAACAACTGGGTCATCTATCAGCTCCTCTTCAATGTCATGTGCACCGTCCTCTGTGTCAACGTGTAAGGTGCTATAGCTTTCGGGACTGGGCACCATAGTCTCATCTGGGTCAGATTCGGGCTCAGTACACTGCGAGGGCAAAGTTGTGATCAGAGTCAATGGATCATCATAATAATCAAGCTGTGGCTGTGCATCTGTGCACTCCATGTCCGATTCTTTCTGTAATGGGCTTTTAACAATTTCTCTCTCTAACTCAGACGTGGTATGTGTAAAGAGCTCCATGGAGTAAAGTGTAGTGTTGCCTGCCGCATCCTTCACTTTTGTTTTGAGTGAAGGACACAAGGAAGCAACTTTTTCCGGACCTGGAGCAACCACTGACGACTCACTGGTTTTAGATTTCGAAGCTTCTGAAGAGGAGGCTGAGTCAGCAAGGAAAGCCAAAACTTGTTCCTGCTGCTCCGGCTTTAAAAGCTGCTTTCCTACTCCCAGATAAGGGAGCCTTCGAGGCCTTGTGTAGCCAGACGATGACGCTGCCTCAACACCTCCAGCCTTTGGTGCTATCTTGCTTTTCCCAGTACCACCAAATGCTCCACTACCACCACCACCATCAGTACCAGCTGGCAACGACCGCCCACGACCTCTTCCACCAGACTTCCTCATTTTTGCGAAAATGTTACCAAAATAACAAGCATTATATGCTACTGTTACACAAGGTAGAAGGTGTATATTAACTATTGGAGAATTTATATCTCTCTTTTTTTGGCGGGAAGACAGCAGGAGAAAACAGGCCCTGTGTATTACACCACACAATGGACAAGGCAGAACATGGCTGGCAGATATACGCCAAACAGAACTCACGTAGATGCACTTAGTGGCTATTTAAAGCTCCCTTTTTGGGGGGGGGACGGGAGACTGCAGGAAAAAACAGGCCCTGTGTATTACACCACACAATGGAAAAGGCAGATCGTGGCTGGCAGATATATGCCAAACAGAACTCACGTAGATACACTTAGTGGCTATTTAAAGCTCCCTTTTTTTGTTGGGGGAGACTGCAGGAAAATACAAGCCCTCTGTATTACACCACACAATGGACAAGGCAGAACGTGGCTGGCAGATATACGCCAAACAGAACTCACGTAGATCCACTTAGTGGCTATTTAAAGCTCCCTTTTTTTGTTGGGGGAGACTACAGGAAAATACAGGCCCTGTGTATTACACCACACAATGGACAAGGCAGAATGTGGCTGGCACATATACGCCACACAGAACTCACATAGATCCACTTAGTGGCAATGTAAAGCTCCCTTATTTGGGGGGGACGGGAGACTGCAGGAAAAAAAAAGGCACTGTGTATTACACCACACAATGGTCAAGGCAGAACGTGGCTGGCAGATATATGAAAAATACAAGGGCTGTAGTAGAATTTCAATCTCCCTACAAAAATCAAAGGACAAGTATGGCAGCAATAAAAAGGACTGCTGCACAGTGCACACAAAAGACTGTAGACAAAGAAACAAGAGAACTGTGCAGAAAGAAGCAACAGGATTTTTGCTTTGAAAAAAGCAGTTGGTTTGCACAGCGGCGTACACACAGCAATGCAGATATCAGGGAGCCTTAGAATGCAGCCTAAGAAGCTACAGAGCTGATGCACCCCCCAAAAAAACCCACTGTCCCTGCAAAGAAAAGGTGGTGTTGGACAGTGGAAATTGCTACAGCACAAGCAGTTTGGGGGTTAATCTTCCCTCCCTAAGTATATCACTGCTTCTGACGAAGCTGCAGCAACCTCTCCCTATGCTAAGATCGGCAGAAGTAAGATGGTGGTCGGCGTGCATGCCCCTTTATAGCCCTTGTGATGCTGCAGAAAGCAAGCCAATCACTGTAATGCCCTTCTCTAAGATGGTAGGGACCGAGACCTATGTCATCACGCTGCCCACACTCTACGTGCACCTTCATTGGCTGAGAAATGGCACTTAAAGCGTCATACGAAACGCGACTTTTGCGCGCAGATTGCTGACCTCATGGCCGATCCCACTGTGGGATCGGGTTGGGTTTTACGAAACCCGACTTTGCCAAAAGTCGGCGATTTCTGAAATTGACCGATCCGTTTCGCTCAACCCTACTCCTCAGGATTTGCCTGTATCATATTGCAGCCTTTACACATGAAAATGGTGTATGATGACCCTCGTACAGTCGTCTAGGTATTCCTTCACCATCTTCCAAAACTTTTCCCTCTTTGTCAGACTACCTATCAGGGCCTCGGCTATGGGAGGTCTAATGAAACTATCCCAAACCTTTGATAGTATGCCCCTGCCTCTGTTGGACCTGGTGTGTGACACCTTCGTCTCTCCTCTGTAGTTGCCCAAAGAATTATAACCGCTGCCGCCAGCATTGTCAGATGAGAATTTTTGTACTAGGACTTTCTGGTATTACACAATTTTACTAGCCTCTCTGCTGCAGGAAGGAGAGATAGAAAGTTCTCCTTGTAGCATGGCTCAACCAATAATCAGTGTTGGCCAAAATGCACATAATGAAAGGGTCGCAGGAAACACTGTGGGACAAAAAGTCAGCCATGTGTTCCAGACTCCCACCAGGCAAGGCTTCCCTGCCCCCACCAGAAGGAAGACTCTCCATCTCCTCCTCCTGCATCTTCTCCCTCGCCTCCTCTTCTGTCCATCCATGCTGGACAGATGGGATGAAGCTGGTGTGGGTAGCACCATCTGTAGTGCAGCCAACCATCTCCTGTTCTTCTTCCTCGTTATCATCCAATCCGCTCTGAAAAGATGGGATGAAGGAGGGCTGGGTAGTATCACCCTGTGTACTTTCTTTCTGCATCCCCACCTGGTCCACATGTAAACGTTCCTCTTTAATTGTGAATGGCAAACATTTGAGTAGATTCAGAAGCAGGATGATTATGCTAAATGATGGCATCATTGGTGCTCACTATCTTATGTGTGGAGACTGACCAGAATACTGACTGACATGTTGTAGCTGGTATTCAACTATTGCCCTCTGCTTCTCATAAAGCCATGCGATCATGTGTAATGTGGAGTTCCGGTGCATGGTCACGTTGCACACCATTCAGTGAGCTGGCACTTCCAAGCGCTGCTGTAGCACTACCAAATCAGTGGCAGCTGTATCTCACTTGCGGAAATGGGTGCACAAGTGAGGCACCTTCACAAGTAGCTCATGCAAATCTAAGTAAACTGCTGAACCACTAAGTTGAGTACATAGGCAATGCATGGTATATGTGTGATCTAGCCAAGCTTCAGAGCCGCAACAATATAGACCACGCCAGAAGCGTCTTACCTGGGCCAAGGAGAAAAAGAACTGGACTGTTGCTCAGTGGTCCAAGGTGTTGTTTTCAGATGAAAGTACATTTTGCATTTCATTTAAAAATCAAGGTTCTAGAGTCTGGAGGAAGAGTGGAGGCACACAATCCAAGCTGCTTGAGGTCTAGTGTGAAGTTTCCACAATTAGTGATGGTTTGGGGAGCCATGTCATCTGCTGGTGTAGGTCCACTGTATTTTATCAAGACCAAAGTCAGCGCAGCCGTCTACCAGGAAATTTTAGAGAACTTCATGCTTCCCTCTGCCAACAAGCTTTTTGGAGATGGAAATTTCATTTTCCAGCAGGACTTGGCACCAGTCCACACTGCCAAAAGTACCGATACCTGGTTTAAAAACGACAGTATCACTGTGCTTTATTGGCCAGAATACTCGCCTGAGCTTAACCCCATAGAGAATTTATGGGGTATTGTCAAAAGTAAGATGAGAGACACCAGACCCAACAATGCAGACGAGCTGATGGCTGCTATCAAAGCATCCTGGGCATCCATGACACCTCAGCAGTGCCACAGGCTGATTGCCTCCATGTTATGCGACATTGATACAGTAATTGATGCAAAAGGAGCCCCAACTAAGTATTGAGTGCATTTACTGAACATACATCTCGGTAGGCCAACATTTTGGATTTTATAATCATTTTTCAAGCTTGTGTTATAAAGCATTCTAATTTACTGAGATAATGACTTTTAGGTTTTCATTGGCTGTAAGCCATAATCATCAACATTAACAGAAATAAACACTTGAAAAAGATCACTCTGTTTGTAGTGACTATATGATATATGAGGTTCACTTTTTGTATTGAAGAATTAAAATAAATTCACTTTTTGGTGATATTCTAATTTTGTGAGACGAACCTGTAATATATGCCTGTAAGCTTTTCAGTATTCATAGGGAAAAGGAAAAATATGTAGCCCTGAAAATGACATTTGTTTTTAGGTTGCAGCAGCAGTATACCTATAGAAGGACTGCAATACACCCTGCCTATATGCCTCTTATCCAAAACTATCTTTACCAGTTTTCTCTGTAGTGAATGCAGGTAACAGCAGTTTTACTAGAGAAAGGACAGTATGTAGCCCTGAAAAGTAGGGTTGAGCGACTTTTACTTTCATAGGATCGGGTCGGGTTTCACAAAACCCGACTTTTTCAAAAGTCGGGTCGAGTGAAATCGGCCGATCCTATAAAAAAGTCGGGGTCGGCCGAAACTCAATGCAGTGCATTGGATTTCCCAGGGTCTGAAGGAGAGGAAACTCTCCTTCAGGCCCTGCGATCCATATTTAAGTGTAAAATAAAGAATTAAAATAAAAAATATCGCTATACTTACCCTCGGATGCGCCCTGGTAATAACCGGGAACCTTCCTTCCTTCGAATCAGCGCTTGCAGGACCTTGCGGTGACGTCGCGGCTTGTGATTGGTTGCGCGACCGCCCATGTGACAGCTCGCGCGACCAATCACAAGCCGCGACGTCACCGCAAGGTCCTATTAGGTCCTATTAGGTATATACTCACCCTCGGACGCGCCCTGCTTCTTTCCGGCAGCCTTCCTTCCTAAGAATCAACGCTTGCAGGACCTTGCGGTGACGTCGCGGTGACGTCGCGGCTTGTGATTGGTCGCGCGAGCGGTCACATGGGCGGTCGCGCGACAAATCACAAGCCGCGACGTCACCGCGACGTCACCACAAGGTCCTGCAAGCGCTGATTCGAAGGAAGAAAGGCTGCCGGTTAGTACCAGGGCGCGTCAGAGGGTAAGTATAGCGATATTTTTTATTTTAATTTTTTATTTTACACTTAATATGGATTCCGATACCGATTTCCGATATTGCAAACATATCGGAACTCGGGATCGGAATTCCGATACCAGATTCAGAAGATCGACGACTTCATGGCCGACCCCACACAGGGGTCGGGTCGGGTTTCATGAAACCCGACTTTGCCAAAAGTCGGCGACTTCTGAAAATGGCCGACCCGTTTCGCTCAACCCTACTGAAAAGGACTTTTGTTTTAATGGTGCATCAGTGGTATACAAGTACTACAATAGCAATTAAACGCTGCTCTCCCTCCTAGAACAACTATCCCTAAGGCTATGTGCCCACGTTGCAGCTATGCTGCGGAAATGTCTGAGTATTTCCGCAACTCCCTGCTGCTGGTAAAACGCATGTGGAATTCACATGCGTTTTCCCGCAAAACACAAGCGTTTTACAAGCGTTTTTAGCTTGCAGAATGCTTTGCGCTTTTTAAGCGATTGAAGCATAGCTTGGAAAAGTGATTGACAGGTTGGTCACATTTGTCAAGCATAGTGCTTGACAAGTGTGACCAACTTTTTACTAGTGATGCTGCCTATGCAGCATCAATAGTAAAAAATAGAATGTTAAAAATAATTTAAAAAAATAAAAAAATATGGTTATTCTCACCTTCCAACGGCCACCGATCTCCTCAGCAGCGCTCCAGGTACGTTCCGTTCCCAGGGATGCTCTGCGCAAAAGACCTTTGTGACGTCACGGTCATGTGACCGCAAAGTCATCTCAGGTGATTGGCGCAATACATCCCTGGAAACGGAAGCCGCCGAGTGCACTGCTGAGAGGCGGGAGGACTCCGGGAGCCATCAGAAGATAAGTATATCCCTATTTTTAATTTTAATTCTTTCTTTTTACAGGAATATTGTACCCAGGGACTGAAGGAGAGTCTCCTCTCCTCCAAACTCTGGGTACCATCCACACATGAAGCACTGACTTTACGCATGGTGGGCATAGCCACAAGCATAAAGTGAGTGTTTCAATGGAATCCTATGGCAGCGGAATCGCTACGATTCCGCAGAAATAATGAACCTGCTGTGAATTTTACTGCTATGCGATTCCGCAGCGGGAAAATCCGCATCATGGGCACAGCAACTGTGGAATCGCATAGGATTGCATGGGAATGCGTTTTAAGTGATTTTTAAGCGTTTCCACTGTGGCAAAAGACGTGGCGGAGACGCATAAAAAATGAAACATGGGCACATAGTCTAACTGTTTCCAGAGGAGAGTGTGCCGAACATTGCGTCATCGGGTCTTATATAATACCTGAAAGCGCAACGCGGCTGGTCAATAACAGTAATGCCAGCAGTCAACATATTTACAGCTTTCCTTTGCATGGCAGTCTGGAAATTCAGGCTAGCTCCTGAAGAGGTCTTTAGTAGTGATGAGCGAATATACTCGTTACTTTTGATTTCCCGAGCACGCTCGGGGGTCCTCCGAGTATTTTTTAGTGCTTGGAAAATTAGTTTTTATTGCCACAGCTGAATGATTTACATCTGTTAGCCAGCATTAGTACATGTGGGGATTCCCTAGCAACCAGGCAACCCCCACATGTATTATGCTGGCTAACAGATGTAAATCATTCAGCTGCGGTGATGTAAACTAAATCTCCGAGAACTAAAAAATATTCAGAGGACACACGAGCGTGCTCGGGAAATCTCGAGTAACGAGTATATTTGTTCATCAATAGTCTTTAGGCTGCAGTCACACTATCAGTATTTGATCAGTGTCTTACATCACTATTTGTAAGACAAAATCAGGAGTGGAACAATCAGAGGAAAAGTAAAATAGAAGCACGTCACTATTTCTGCATTTTTCACCCACTCCTGGTTTTGGCTTACAGATAGTGATGTGAAATACTGACTAAATACTGAATTTGTGACCGTAGCCTAAGGATAATTGTTGCCTAAATTGATATGAAATCTTTACTGAAGTATTGATTGATTTTCTAAAAAACCTTCACCTTGTGTACCTAAAGTAATGCAGAAAAAATATCTTCTCCTCTGTAATCTAATATCTTTAGGCAGCTGCTGTAAGGAATACTGTACATTCCATAACATTTTGCAATCCAGTTTACACAATTTTAAGACGGAAACAAAGTGTAAGTTTAAAAATGGTATTATTCCATGACTTGAAATATAATATCAACAGGTCAACAGGGGACAATGCATTCGGTGTAATTAAAACAAGCCCTGGAGTGACGGTGTATGGACAGCAAACACTTTTGTCCTGATGTGTGCACTCATGAGAATATTAGTGGCACACCTGTCCCAATAACTTGACCGCAAGCTGAATAACATACCATTAGCTTTCTAAAGAAGTGTGATTTTTATGTAATGTTCTATTTTTTTGACATGTTATAAATGTAATTGAGATATCAATATACCTAATTTGGACGTGTCCATGTGTCTGTGCACAATGAGTCATCCACAGCTGAACAGTAACTTAGGCTACGTTCACATTAGCGTTGCGCCGCCCTGCGTCGGCGACGCAACGCGCGACGCATGTTAAAACGCGCGCAAACGCGCGCAAAAACGCGCGCGTTTTGCGACGCGTGCGTCGTTTTTGACAAAAATCGGACGCACAGAAAATGCAACTTGTTGCATTTTCTTGCGTCCGACGCTAGCGTCGGAAACGAAGCACGTGGCGAAAAACGCCACCCAAAAAACGCACGCGTCCCCTATGTTAAACATAGGGGCGCGTCGCCGCTGCGTCGCCGCTGCGTCGCCGACGCAACAGCGGCGCAACGTTAATGTGAACGTAGCCTTAGGTATCCATAGTTACTACCACTAGCAGCTAACTGCCTGGACGTAACCATGGATACCTAAGGGGAGGAGCTCTCCCTGGTGGCGAATTAAGGCATAAGCCTTTTTTGCAACACACAGGTAACACTGAGGCAACAGTGTGAGGCAACATTGCAAAGATGGATCAAATCAAGCGCGCTGCCGCATGTAGAGAACCTAATTGCATACGGATACGTCTTAATGAAACAGAAGACAAACTAAATTGTCGAAGAACTGCTGATGCAGCCTGACAGAGGGCGGCCAGAGCAAGAGAAACAAATAAAGTAACTGAATCACATAGAGCATCTAATGCTGCACTACAACGAGCAACACGCAATGCACATAGTGATAGACATATTTCACAAAAAAGAGAACAAGATAGAATACGTGTCCAAAATGCAAAAGCCACTTGACGATGGCAAGTTATATTTGCCGCTAGAGGACTTCTCAATCAAATTGATGAGACACATATTGAAGAGCACTTTGCTGACGAACTGACATTTCGATGTCCGTTCTGCCAATCTAAAAATTTCAAAGCCGAAATGGCGCAGGACAAAACATTCCCTTCCTGCTGCAAGAGATGGTTCATCCAATTACGTCCCATTTGTATGGATGATCAATTAGTCAAGTTGATGAAAGGAGAGCATCAGCATTCCAATAACTTTATGGTTAATATAAGGCAATACAATAGCTCGCCTCGCTTTGGCATCAATGGGAGCACAAGTATTGCCATCTCCTGGGCATGATCCACACTGTTTTCGAATTCATGGACAAATTTACCACAGAACTGCCCCATTTCATCCCGCTGTGGGTAGTACTCCTAAGTTTGCCCAGATTTATATCTTGAACAGTGAAGAAGCATTAAGTACAAGAAGTCAAGCAAATAAAAAGTGCCTCCCAGCACTGCTACCATCTCTTGGGGAGAAAATGAAAGCAATTAATCCATTCGCAAGAGCCTTCACATTGATCAGGGCATTTGAAATAGAGGAAGAGAGGATTGCTGAATTAGAAAATCGTGATCCACTCGAAATAACAATGTCCATTATAAATGACTACAATGATGACCAGAGGCGCTGCAATTCACCAAGGTACAATGGAGTAGCTATAATTTATCAAAATGCAATGGGTGAACCCCAATTTAATAGGGACATCAGAGTTAACCTCAAAAATGAAAACCAAACTGTTCAAATCAGCTTTCTTCACAGTAAGTGTGATGCAATGACATATCCACTTCTATTCCCATATGGGGACAGTGGATGGAAAATAAATTTGACAACTCCAATTGCCATAAGTGTGCAACATCAAGGAATTGGTGACATTCATCTACCATTCATACCAGTGGATCAAGATTGACAAGAAAAAAATCACCCTGTTGAAGTACTATGCATACAGGCTTGCCATTCGTGATGAGTTCAATCCCCTTTTAAATGCTGGGAAGTTGACACAACAATTTATCGTTGACAGTTACGTCAAAACTGAATCTGACAGGATCGAATGTATAAAACAAAAACAAAAGGCATTACGCGTCGACAGTTATGGCGGCTTTATGGATCACATCCATAATGCTGCGTTAAACCAAGGGCTAAAAAATGGGACACCAGTAATTTTATCGCCCACTTTCATTGGAAGCCAATCAATGTTGAGATATGTGTTTCAATAAAAAATGTTAAATATCTTTTCAAATATGTATACAAAGGACATGACTGTGCCAATGTCAAGTTTGATACATTAAACTGGAATTAACCAGCCATGTACCTAGATTCTTGGTATATAAGCGCCCCTGAGGGCATGTGGAGATTCAGAAAAAATTAAATGCATGATGCTTCACATACCATAAAAAGGCTTGCTGTTCACCTTGAAAACATGCAGCAAGTGTTTTTCGAAGATGGTAATGTGGATATGGTTATTTCGGACTCAAAAGCCTCTACTCTGCAAGCTTATTTTGAGCTAAATAGAGTTGACGCTTCCACCCATCAGTATTTGTACAGTGAAATCTCTGGACACTATGTCTGGGATAGAAAAGCTGTACCAGAAGGATGGAAAAAATGACGGGCTCAATTTGGGAAAACAATTGCCCAAATGTATACAGTCTCTTTAACGGATGGTGAGCTGTATTACCTAAGACTCCTTTTACTTCACGTAAAAAAAGCAAAGTCTTATGCTGACTTAAGGACTGTCAATGGAGTCGTACAAGACACGTATAAAAATGTGTGCATTGATCTTCATCTTTTGGAAGATGATTCACAATGGGAAAACAGTATAATGGATGCAATTGCTTTCCAAATGCCCTACCAACTTCGTGAATTATTTGCTGTAACTTGTGTATATGGGGATTCGGCTAAACCATTGGCATTATGGCAAAAATATAAAACCGAATTTATGGAGGATTATACCAGGCGGTATACTCCAGAAATTGCTGAGAAACTGGCTCTTTTTGATATTAATGAAGTGC
The DNA here is from genome assembly GCF_032444005.1 of Ranitomeya imitator. Classification (NCBI taxonomy): domain Eukaryota; kingdom Metazoa; phylum Chordata; class Amphibia; order Anura; family Dendrobatidae; genus Ranitomeya; species Ranitomeya imitator. Next base: position 732,278,948 of record NC_091284.1, on the reverse strand, counting down.
TTTTAAGCAATCAAAAGTCCTGTGCTGACTACGGATTGCCAACTCCAGTAAATGTTCCAGATGAAATACTGGACCAACTCAATTATGCTGTAATAAAGCAGGAGGCTGAGTAATTGAAAGCTATGCTTAATGAAGCTCAGAGATCAGCTTTCGATGCAATTATGCAAGCAGTCAATGCTGCATCACAGCTAAACGATAATAGCTCACACTGTTTTTTTCTGGACAGCCCAGGAGGCAGTGGGAAGACATTTTTGTACAACTGCTTGCACAAGACACTACAAGCAGAAAATTAGTCTATTTGCTCAGTAGCCTCCTCTGGATTGGCGACTACATTACTACAAAACGGTAGCACCTACCATTCCAAGTTTGGCATTGGAATTACAACAAATGAGACCACAGTGTCAAAAATTAAGCCAACCTCACTTCAAGCAAAGGAGCTTAGCGAGTCATCTGTCGTTATTTGGGACGAAGTAACAATGAATCTCTGTTTTAATATGAACGCTGTGGATTATTGGTTCCAAGACATGTGTGGAAAAAAAAGACCATTTGGTGGAAAAGTTTTCATTAACGGTGGTAACATTTGTCAAACCCTACCAGTAGTGGAAGGTGGGAAAGGAGCCCAAATTGTACAGTCCACCATTAAATACTCAAAATCCTGGAATCAGTTTTTACGGTTCCAGTTATAACAGAATATGAAAACATCTCAGGACGAAGTTGAGTACAACTCATGGTTACTGAAACTTGGCAATGGAGAGTTGTCAAATGTATATGGTCTACCAGAAGACACAATTGAAATCTCAAATTCTTGTATTGAAGAGGGTGATTTAATTACAGCTATTTTTGGCGACTCAATTGAGATTACCGATGCAACGGTAGAAGCAATTGCCAATAAAGCAATTCTTATGCCATTGAATGATGACGCTCACGCCCTCAATGACAAAATTCTTAGTCAAGTTCAAGGTGAACACTCAACATATTGTTCCGTCGACACAATTTCAGAAGAGGAGGGTTTAATTCTCACAGATTACCCTGTAGAGTTTCTTGACTCTTTGAATCCCACTGGGATGCCTCCTCATGAACTAAAGCTGAAACAAGGAACTGTAATTATACTCCTGTGTAAGCTTAATGGAAAGCGTGGCCTTTGAAATGGCACAAGGCTTTATGTGAAAAGTTAAAAGAAAACGTTATTCATGCCGTTGCTTTAAATGGAAAAGCAAAGGGTCAGACAGTTCTTATTCCAAGAATTGACCTGATTTCCAAAGATAAAAACTTGTCAGTCTAGATGCAATGGCGTCAGTTTTCTGTCATGTTGGCTTTTGCAATGACCATCAATAAATCTCAGGGACAGTCCTTGGATATTGTAGGAATTTATTTGCCTCTCCCAGTGTTTTCACATGGGCAGTTATATGTGGCTTTCTCCAGGGGAAGGAAAAGCCAACAAATAAGGGTCAAAATATTTGAGACACTTAAACTTATTCTTAACGTTGACAAATGGTTTACTGTCAACTGTGTGTACAAAGAAGTCTTTTATTAAGCTTTTTAACAATTGTAAAAGCAAAAAAATGTTGTACACAAAAGCGGGACTAACTCCTAGCTGCAGTCTATGGACCAAACATAGGGCATGGGCAGGGCCTTGGGGGCAGATCCCAAGTGCGCTCAACCATGTGAAATAGTTTACGCTCAGGAACATTGAGGAATAGCACTATTGGATAACTCTACCCAGTCGTTTCCTTTAGGAATAGGGCTACCCGTTCACTTTCTTCATGGATAGCGCTATCCGATAGCTCTACCCGAACAGTATTAACTACAGAGCTTTTTCATACACAAGGTAGGAGTGGCAGGAGAGGTACACCAGGTATTTATGTTTGCTATTAGTCTGCACATATGCCAGTCTGGTACGTGGGTACACCACATTGCAAGGTGATTGGTTCGTAATTACAGCACGCGCCCGAAGGGCGCGCAATCACTCGTAATAGTTATTTTCCTTTCAATGAGCCTTAGCCTTAATGTGTGTAGCAAAAGTGCTCATCTGCGGTGGGCACTCATAGCAGTATGGTGATGACAACCACAGGGGTCTCCTGCAGACTGCGGGTTGTCATGCCAACCTATCGGCGATCCACAGTCATGTGACATGGGTGCCGATGGGCGGGGTTTATGATGAGCTTCCAGCACTGGCATGTTAAATGCCGCTGTCGGAATGTGAACATGTTCATACCGATTCCACCCGTGGCTGTTAGAAGCACATGTCAGCTGGTGACATTTGACGTAAAAGTTGCGGACTCATCGCTAGAGTCCACACCAAAGGGACAGAGGTAGGGTTAAGCGAAACATATCGGACAAATTCAAAAATCGCCGACTTTCTGCAAAATCGGGTTTCATGTAACCCGACCCGATCCTTGTGTATGATCGGTCATGAGGTCGGCGATCTGCGCTTTCAGTGCCATTTTTCAGCCAATGAAGGAGGACGCAAAGTGTGGGCAGCCTGATGACATAGGTCTCGGTCCCCACCATCTTAGAGAAGGGCATGACAGTGATTGGCTTGCTTTCTGTGGCGTCACAGGGGCTATAAAGGGGCGTGCACACCGACCGCCATCTTACTTCTGCCAATCTTAGCATAGGGAGAGGTTGCTGCAGCTTCATCAGAAGAAGGGATATAGTTAGGGAGGGAAGATTAACCCCCAAACTGCTTGTGCTGTAGCGATTTCCACTGTCCAACAACACCATTTTTTTGCAGGGACAGTGGAGGCTATATTTTTGTGCATCAGCTCTGTAGCTTATTAGGCTGCCTTATAAGGCTCCCTGATAGCTGCATTGCTGTTTGCACACTGCTGTGCAAACCAACTGCTTTTTTAAAAGCAAAAATCCTGTTGCTCCTTTCTGCACAGTTATCTTGTTTATTTGTCCACACTTTTGTGTGCAGCAGTCCTTTTAATTGCTGCCATATTTCATTGTAGGGAGATTGAAATTGTTCTACAGTCCTTGTATTTTTTTCATATATGTTGCAGCCATTTTCTGCCACTTACATTGTGTTGTTTTATACACTAGGCCTGAGTTTTCGTTCAGTCTCCCCAAAAAAAGTGAGATTCAAATTCTCGCAAAGTGGATATACTTCAGTCCTGTTAGTTTGTCGTATATCAGCCAGCCACTTTCTGCCATGTACATTGTGTTGTTTTATGCACAGGGCCTGAGGTTTGTTTCAGTCTCCCCCAAAAAAAGGGAGATTTAAATTCTCAACAAGTGGATCTACTTCAGTCCTGTTAGTTTGTCGTATATCAGCCAGCCACTTTCTGCCACTTACATTGTGTTGTTTTATGCACAAGGCCTGAGTGTTGGTTCAGTCTGCCCCCAAAAAAGGGAGATTCAAATTCTCACAAAGTGGATATACTTCAGTCCTGTTAGTTTGTCGTATATCAGCCAGCCACTTTCTGCCACTTACATTATGTTGTTACATACACTGGGCCTGAGTTTTGGTTCAGTCTCCCCCCAAAAAAGTGAGAATCAAAATTCTCACAAAGTGGATCTACTGCAGTCCTGTTAGTTTGTCGTATGTCAGCCAGCCACTTTCTGCCACTTAGATTGCATTGTTATATACACTTGGCCTGAGTTTTGGTTCAGTCTCCCCAAAATAAAGTAAGATTCAAATTCTCACAAAGTGGATATACTTCAGTCCTGTTAGTTTGTCGTATGTCAGCCAGCCACTTTCTGCCACTTACATTGTGTTGTTTTATGCACAGGGCCTGAGTTTTGGTTCAGACTCCTAAAAAAAAAGTGAGATTCAAATTCTCACCAAGTGGATATACTTCTGCCTGTTAGTTTGTCGTTTGTCAGCCAGCCACTTTCGGCCACTTAGATTGCGTTGTTATATACACTGGGCCTGAGTTTTGGTTCAGTCTCACAAAAAAATAGGGAGATTCAAATTCTCACAAAGTGGATATACTTCAGTCCTGTTAGTTTGTTGTATGTCAGCCAGCCACTTTCTGCCACTTACATTGTGTTGTTTTATGCACAGGGCCTGAGGTTTGGTTCAGTCTCCTCCCAAAAAAAGTGAGATTCAAATTCTCACAAAGTGGATATACTTCTGTCCTGTTAGTTTGTCGTATATCAGCCAGCCACTTTCTGTCACTCTCATTGCGTTGTTATATACACTGGGCCTGAGTTTTTGTTCAGTCTCTCAAAGAAAAAGGGAGATTCAATTTCTCACAAAGTGGATATACTTCAGTCCTGTTAGTTTGTCGTATATCAGCCAGCCACTTTCTGCCACTTAGATTGCATTGTTATATACACTGGGCCTGAGTTTTGGTTCAGTCTCCCCCCCAAAAAAAGTGAAATTCAAATTCTCACAAAGTGGATATACTTCAGTCCTGTTAGTTTGTCGTATATCAGCCAGCCACTTTCTGCCACTTACATTGTGTTGTTTTATGCACAGGGCCTGAGTTTGGGCTCAGTCCCCCCCCCCAAAAAAAAAGGGAGATTTAAATTCTCAACAAGTTTATATACACCTTCTACCTTGTTTTACAGTACCATATAATGGTTGTTATTTTGGTTAGATTTTCCAAAAAATGAGGAAGTCTGGTGGAAGAGCCCGTGGGCGGTGGTTGCCAGCTGGTACTGATGGTGGTGGCGGTGCATCTGGTGGTAATGGCAAAAGCACAATAGCATCTAAGGCTAGATTCACATTGCGTTAATGGGTTAATGCTAATGGACTGCGTTGCACAGCGAAAATGTCACAATTAATTCCGTGCAACGGGTCCGTTAGCGCACTCATTAACAGCAATGTGATTTGTGCCTGTAGCGCATCACTAGCGCATGCCATTTTTGGCACGCGCTAGCGATGTGCCGTTCTTTTGTGACGGACCTCGGACGCTGCTTGCAGCGTCTGAGGAGCGTCCGAGGTCCGTCCCTCGCTAGCGCAGATCAGGGATCTGCGCTAGCGGGGACGGCAAACGCGGACCCAAAATAAACATTGCATTAGCACAATCCGCTAGCGCTATGCGCTTAACGGATTGCCCTAACGCAATGTGAACCTAGCGTAAGGCTGGAGGTGTTGAGCCAGTGTCATCGTCTGGCTACACAAGGCCTCGAAGGCTCCCTTATCTGGGAGTAGGAAAACAGCTTTTAAATCGGAGCAGCAGGAAAAAGTTTTGGCTTTCCTTGCTGACCCAGCCTCTAGCACTTTCGCCTCTTCTTCAGAAAGTTCCAAATATAAAAGCAGCGAGTCATCAGTGGATGCTCCCGGTCAGGAACAAGACGTTTAGAAAGGGAAATTGTTAACTGCCCATTGCAAGATGAATCGGACATGGAGTGCACTGATGCACAGCCACAGCTAGATTATTATGCTGGTCCTTTGACTCAGACCACAACATTGCCCTCGCAGGGTGCTGATCAAGAATCAGACCCTGATGAGACTATGTTGCCCCATCACGAACGCTATACCACCGAACGACACGGTGACACAGACGAAGTTGCGCAGGAGGTACAAGAAGAGGTAATAGATGACCCAGTTCTTGACCCCGATTGGCAGCCATTGGGGGAACAGGGTGCAGGCGGCAGCAGTTCTGAAGCAGAGGAGGAGGAGGGGCCGCAGCAGGCATCAACATCGCCACAGGTTCCATCTGCCGGGCCCGTATCTTGCCCAAAACGCGTGGCAAAGCCAAAACCTGGTGGAGGACAGCGTGGCCATCCGGTTAAAGCTCAGTCTGCAATGCCTGAAAAGGTATCCGATGCTAGAAAGAGTGCAGTCTGGCATTTTTTTAAAAGGCCTCGAAGGCTCCCTTATCTGGGAGTAGGAAAACAGCTTTTAAATCGGAGCAGCAGGAAAAAGTTTTGGCTTTCCTTGCTGACCCAGCCTCTAGCACTTTCGCCTCTTCTTCAGAAAGTTCCAAATATAAAAGCAGCGAGTCATCAGTGGATGCTCCCGGTCAGGAACAAGACGTTTAGAAAGGGAAATTGTTAACTGCCCATTGCAAGATGAATCGGACATGGAGTGCACTGATGCACAGCCACAGCTAGATTATTATGCTGTTCCATTGACTCAGATCACTACATTGCCCTCGCAGTGTACTGAGCCAGAATCTGACCCTGATGAGACTATGGTGCCCCATCCCGAATGCTATAGCACCTTACAAGGTGACACAGAGTAAGGTGCACATGACATTGAAGATACATGACCCAGTTGTTGACCCAGATTGGCAGCCATTGGGGGAAGAGGGTGCCGCTGCCAGTAGCTCAGAAGCGGAGGAGGATGATCCGCAGCAGCCATCTACATCGCAACAGCTTTCATCTGGCAGGCCCGTATCTGGCCAAAAATGTTTGTCAAAACTAAAATCAGTTTTAGGACAGCGTGGCCATCCGGTGAAAGTAGCACAGCTTGCAATGCCTGAAAAGGTAATCCATAATAGGAAGAGTGCAGGGTGGGAATTTTTTAACCAAGATCCGAATGATCAGTGCAAAGTTATCTGTAAGAAGTGCTCAAAGACCTTTAGCAGAGGGAAGAATCTCCTTAATTTAAATACAACGTACATGCGTAGACATTTAACCAGCAAGCACTTGCAAGCCTGGACTAACTAACGTCCAGTACCGTTGGTGCACCTGCTCAGAATGAAGGTAGTCAGCAATGCTACATTGCTTCTTTCACAGTAAGCCCACCGGATAGGACACCACCAGCAGCAAATGTGGAGGTATCGTCGCAAAGCCAAAGCAGTCAGGCAATCACAAGGTTCTTGGTAGGAAACACTGTATGTAGGCCAACATCAAGAATACCATCACCAACCCTCTCTCAATCTGCCATGTCCACCACCCCCGCAGCTCTCCAGTCCAGCTCACCCTACAAGAGACTCTTGTTAGGAAAAGAAAGTACTCATCCTGTCATCCGCGTACACTGGGTTTGAATGCCCACATTGCTAGACTAATCTAGTTAGAGATGATGCCCTATCGGTTGGTTGAAAGCAAAGCTTTCAAAGCCCTGATGGCCTATGCAGTACCACGCTATGACCTACCCAGTCGACACTTCTTTGTGAGAAAAGCCATCCCAGCCATCCACCAGCATGTCAAAGACCGCATTGTCAATGCACTGAGGCAATCAGTCAGTAGAAAGGTGCACCTCACAACAGATGCATGGACCAGTAGGCATGGCCAGGGACGTTACGTGTCCATCACGGCGCACTGGGTTAATGTGGTGGATGCACGGTCTACAGGGGACAGCCATAGTGGGACAGTTCTGCCTAGCCCTCGGTCTAGGAAACAGTTTGCTGTAGGCGGTCACCACCCCTCCTCCTCCTCCTCCTCCAGAAGTGAAAGCTCGTCCACAGAGCGCAGTCGCACGACCACTCCATCCGCAGCTGCCAGTGTTGCACACGAGGTGTCCCATTATGGAACAGCTAGTGGTAAGCGTTCGCAGGCTGTGCTACAAATGAAGTGTTTGGGCGACAACAGATACACCGCAGAAGTACTGGCCGAGTACTTGCAGTAAGAAACTCAGTCATGGCTGGGCAGTGTACATCTTGAGGCAGGCAAGGTAGTCAGTGATAACGGAAGGAATTTTATGGCTGCCATAGCCCTTTCAGAACTGAAACACATACCTTGCCTGGCTCACACCTTGAACCTGGTGGTACAGTGCTTCCTGAAAAATTATCCAGAATTACCAGCCCTGCTCCTGAAGGTGCGAAGACTTTGCTCGCACATCCGCCGGTCGCCCGTACACTCCAGCCGTATGCAGAACCATCAGCAATCGCTGAATCTTCCCCAGCACTGCCTAATAATCAACGTTGCAACAAGGTGGAACTCCACACTGCACATGCTTCAGAGGCTGTGCAAACAGAGGCGTGCTGTCATTTATTTTTGGGAGGATACACATACACGGGCAGGCAGTTGGATGACAGATATGGAGTTCTCTGGTGTGCAGTGGTCGAAGCTCCAAGACCTCTGTCAAGTCCTTCAGTGTTTTGAAGGACTGCACATGGCTGGTAAGTGCAGACGACGCCATCATAAGCATGAGCATCACACTAATGCGTCTGCTGATGCAAAGTTTGACGCACATCAAGGAGCAGGCATCTGCAGCCGAAGAGGAGGGAAGCTTTGATGACAGTCAGCCATTGTCTGCTCAGGGAACTCTCCTGGACGAGGTGGCAGATGAAGAGGAGCAGGAGAAGGATGATGGGGATGAATATTTATGGGAGGAGGATGCTTCTCAGGGGGCAATAGAAACTGGTGGCGTTGCAAGGTCAGGTACAGGGTTTTTGCGGTCCAAAAGTGATGTTGATTTGCAAGAAAGTGCTCCTCAACCCAGCACAATCAGTGAATTGACACCTGGAACATTGGCCCACATGGCAGAGTATGCCTTGCGTATCCTAAAAAGGGACCCCCAAATTATCAAAATGATGAACGATGACCATTACTGGTTTCGCCTGCCTCCTGGATCCACGATTACAAAGGAAAATTACAAAATATAATGCCACATGAGAACCTTGAGCAAGTATTGGCTACCAAACAAGCAACTCTTGTAGACCGGTTTGTTCAGGCATTCCCAGCACACAGCGGCGGTGATGGTTTTCACACAAGCTATATGGGGCAACATGGCAGAGGTGTTAGCGGTGCACAAATTCGAAGTGGCGTTGGACAGAGGGGTTTTATGACCAGGCTGTGGAGTGATTTCGCAATGACTGCAGACACGACAGGTACTGCTGCATTGATTCAAAGTGACAGGATACAGCATTTGTCCAGTATGGTTACCAACTATTTTTCCTCCCTTATCGATATTCTCCCTCACAGGTCATTCCCCTTTGATTACTGGGCATCTAAAGTAGACACCTGGCCTGAATTGGCAGAATATGCATTAAAGGAGCTTGCTTGCCCAGCTGCTAGTGTGCTATCAGAGTCTTCAGTGCTGCTGGTTCAATACTGACTGAAAAAGGACACGTCTGGCTACCCGAAATGTTGATGATCTAACCTTCATTAAAATGAACCAATCATGGATTTCAAATCATTTTGCCCCACCTTCCCCTGCTGACACGTAGCTTGCCTGAAAAATGTCTTGCTTTTGGCCTCCTCTTACTGACTGCTCCAATTCCTCCATTTGCAGCTGCTGAATGTCCACCATAGGCCATTTTTATACCTCCCACAGGGCCGTGGTCACCACTTGGCGCAAGCACCCGTGCGAGTGCCGTTTGCCTGGACAGGTGGGTGTGCCCACTCTTGGGCGACGGCACTGGCACAGGGTCCCTCATAGTATAATGAAGTGTCTCTGATGGTGGTGGTGCACAACCAAAGTCAGACACACCGTCGTAATATGAGGGGCCCTGTGCCAGTACCGCCGCCCACGAGAGAGTGTTCCCCCCAGCTCGAACAGTGCTCTACCACTTGCAAAACTTACCTCTTCCTGCTCCACCACTGTGTAGTCTGTGCTGTTAAATCCTTCAACGGCACTGGCAATACAAATTTGTTGAAATAATAGATGATAGTAAAAATATACAGGGGCCCTGGCCTCCTTTTAGACTAGTTAATACCTTGCGCCAACTACCACTGTTTGCTATTCAGCAGAGGAGCCCACCCCTGTACCAGTTTATTTATGAACAATTTTTTGCCAGACATTTAGCCCACTTTATTACCGTATATAGACGAGTATAAGCCGAGATTTTCAGCCCAAATTTTTGGGCTGAAAGTGCCCCTCTCGGCTTATACTCGAGTCACAGTGGGTGGCAGGGTCGGTGGGTGAGGGGGAGAGGGCGCTGAGGCATACTTACCTAGTACCGGCGATCCTGGCGCTCCCCCTGCCGTCCCATGGTCTTCGGGTGCTGCAGTTCTTCCCCTGTACAGCGGTGGGACCGCTCATTATAAAAATGAATATGGACTCAACTCCCATAGGGATGGAGCCGCATATTCATTTCTCTAATCAGCGGTAACGGTGACCGCTGATAGAGGAAGAGGCTGCGGCACCGAAGACCAGCTGTCCGGGAGAAGGAGCGGGACGCCGGGAGCAGGTAAGTATGTCATATTTACCTATCCCCGTTCCACACGCCGGGCGTCGCTCCATCTTCCTGGCGCCGCTCCATCTTCCCGGCGTCTCTCCGCTCTGACTGTGCAGGTCAGAGGGCGCGATGACGCATATAGTGTGCACGGCGCCCTCTGCTTGATCAGTCAGTGCGGATAGACGCCGGGACCGGACGCTGGGAGCTGCAAGCAAGAGAGGTGAGTATGGCATTTTTTTTTTATTGCAGCAGCAGCAGCAATGGCACAGCTTTCTATGGTACATCAATGGGGCAATAATGAACGGTGCAGAGCACTATATGGCACAGCTATGGGGCAATAATGAACGGTGCAGAGCACTATATGGCACAGCTATGGGGCAATAATGAACGGTGCAGAGCACTATATGGCACAGCTATGGGGCAATAATGAACTGTGCAGAGCACTATATGGCACAGCTATGGGGCAATAATGAACGGTGCAGAGCACTATATGGCAGAATATGCATTAAAGGAGCTTGCTTGCCCAGCTGCTAGTGTGCTATCAGAGTCTTCAGTGCTGCTGGTTCAATACTGACTGAAAAAGGACACGTCTGGCTACCCGAAATGTTGATGATCTAACCTTCATTAAAATGAACCAATCATGGATTTCAAATCATTTTGCCCCACCTTCCCCTGCTGACACGTAGCTTGCCTGAAAAATGTCTTGCTTTTGGCCTCCTCTTACTGACTGCTCCAATTCCTCCATTTGCAGCTGCTGAATGTCCACCATAGGCCATTTTTATACCTCCCACAGGGCCGTGGTCACCACTTGGCGCAAGCACCCGTGCGAGTGCCGTTTGCCTGGACAGGTGGGTGTGCCCACTCTTGGGCGACGGCACTGGCACAGGGTCCCTCATAGTATAATGAAGTGTCTCTGATGGTGGTGGTGCACAACCAAAGTCAGACACACCGTCGTAATATGAGGGGCCCTGTGCCAGTACCGCCGCCCACGAGAGAGTGTTCCCCCCAGCTCGAACAGTGCTCTACCACTTGCAAAACTTACCTCTTCCTGCTCCACCACTGTGTAGTCTGTGCTGTTAAATCCTTCAACGGCACTGGCAATACAAATTTGTTGAAATAATAGATGATAGTAAAAATATACAGGGGCCCTGGCCTCCTTTTAGACTAGTTAATACCTTGCGCCAACTACCACTGTTTGCTATTCAGCAGAGGAGCCCACCCCTGTACCAGTTTATTTATGAACAATTTTTTGCCAGACATTTAGCCCACTTTATTACCGTATATAGGCGAGTATAAGCCGAGATTTTCAGCCCAAATTTTTGGGCTGAAAGTGCCCCTCTCGGCTTATACTCGAGTCACAGTGGGTGGCAGGGTCGGTGGGTGAGGGGGAGAGGGCGCTGAGGCATACTTACCTAGTACCGGCGATCCTGGCGCTCCCCCTGCCGTCCCATGGTCTTCGGGTGCTGCAGTTCTTCCCCTGTACAGCGGTGGGACCGCTCATTATAAAAATGAATATGGACTCAACTCCCATAGGGGTGGAGCCGCATATTCATTTCTCTAATCAGCGGTAACGGTGACCGCTGATAGAGGAAGAGGCTGCGGCACCGAAGACCAGCTGTCCGGGAGAAGGAGCGGGACGCCGGGAGCAGGTAAGTATGTCATATTTACCTATCCCCGTTCCACACGCCAGGCGTCGCTCCATCTTCCTGGCGCCGCTCCATCTTCCCGGCGTCTCTCCGCTCTGACTGTGCAGGTCAGAGGGCGCGATGACGCATATAGTGTGCACGGCGCCCTCTGCTTGATCAGTCAGTGCGGAGAGACGCCGGGACCGGACGCTGGGAGCTGCAAGCAAGAGAGGTGAGTATGGCATTTTTTTTTTATTGCAGCAGCAGCAGCAATGGCACAGCTTTCTATGGTACATCAATGGGGCAATAATGAACGGTGCAGAGCACTATATGGCACAGCTATGGGGCAATAATGAACGGTGCAGAGCACTATATGGCACAGCTATGGGGCAATAATGAACGGTGCAGAGCACTATATGGCACAGCTATGGGGCAATAATGAACTGTGCAGAGCACTATATGGCACAGCTATGGGGCAATAATGAACGGTGCAGAGCACTATATGGCAGAACTATGGGACAAAAATGAACTAATGAACGGTGCAGAGCACTATATGGCACAGCTCTGGGGCAATAATGAACGGTGCAGAGCACTATATGGCACAGCTATGGGACAAAAATGAACGGTACAGAGCACTATATGGCAGAGCTATGGGACAAAAATGAACGGTGCAGAGCACTATATGGCAGAGCTATGGGGCAATAATGAACGGTGCAGAGCACTATATGGCACAGCTATGGGGCAATAATGAATGGTGCAGAGCACTATATGGCACAGCTATGGGGCAATAATGAATGGTGCAGAGCACTATATGGCACAGCTATGGGGCAATAATGAATGGTGCAGAGCACTATATATGGGGCACAGCTTTATATGGAGCATCTATGGGGCAATAATGAACTGTATGGAGCATTATATGTGGCACATTTTTATATAGAGCATCTTATGGGCCCATCATGAACTGTATGGAGCATGATATGGGGCTCCTGATTCAATATGGATATTCAAAAACACTTAACCTACTGATGTCTCAATTAATTTTACTTTTATTGGTATCTATTTTTATTTTTTACATTAACCGGTAGCTGCTGCATTTTCCACCCTAGGCTTATACTCGAGTCAATAAGTTTTCCCAGTTTTTTTGTGGCAAAATTAGGGGGGTCGGCTTATACTCGGGTCGGCTTATACTCGAGTATATACGATATTTTGGGCCTACTAACTGTGTCAGCCACTTATTACAGTTGTCCTCCACTGAACAAAGCAATGCCGCCTGTGTACTCCTGTTACCAATTGTGAACTGCATTTAGCCTACTTACTTACTTGGGCCTAGTAACTGTGTGAGCCTCTCATAATAGTTGTCCTCCTCCGCTGAACAAAGCAATGCCGCCTGTGTACTCCTGTTACCAATTGTGAACTGCATTTAGCCTACTTTTTTATTTTAGGCCTACTAAGTCTGTCTGAGCCACTTATTACAGTTGTCCTCCACTGAACAAAGTTATGCCACCTGTGTACTCCTCTTACCAATTTTGAACTGCATTTATCCTTCTTACTTACTTGGGCCTAGTAACTGTGTCAGCCTCTCATAACAGTTGTCCTCCTCCGCTGAAAAAAGCTATGCCGCCTGTGTACTCCTGTTACCAATTTTGAACTGCATTTAGCCTACTTACTTACTTGGGCCTAGTAACTGTGTCAGCCTCTCATTACAGTTGTCCACTACTGAACAAAGCAATGTCACCTGCGTACTCCTCTTACCAATTTTGAACTGCATTTAGCCTACTTACTTACTTAATTACTTGGGCCTAGTAACTGTGTGAGCCTCTCATTACAGTTGTCCTCCTCAGCTGAACAAAACTATGCCGCCTGTGTACTCCTCTTACCAATTTTGAACTGCATTTAGCCTACTTACATACTTGGGCCTAGTAACTGTGTCTGCCTCTCATTACAGTTGTCCTCCTCCGCTGAAAAAAGCTATGCCGCCTGTGTACCCCTGTTACCAATTTTAAAACTGCATTCAGCATACTTTTTTATTTCAGGCCTACTAAGTCTGTGTCAGCCTCTCATTACAGTTGTCCTCCTCCGCTGAACAAAGCTATGCCGCCTGTGTACTCCTGTTACCAATTGTGTAATTGCATTTAGCCTACTTTTTAATTTTGGGCCTATATCTGTGTTTCCTCCTCATCCTGCCCATTGCCCAGCCACTGCTAGATAAGTCTGCTGGTACCTTGACCCAGACCACTACATTCCCCTTGCACTCTGCACAGCCAGAATCTGACCCTGCTTAAAGTCAGGTTCCCCTTCCCGCATACCATAAAACCTTACACGGGGACAAAGAGGAACGTGCAGATGAATGTGCAGGTTCCTTCATCAGGTGGGGGGGGGGCATACTCGTTGGCACTGGCACAGGGCCCCTCATAGTATGCAAAAGTGTCTCTGGCAGTGGGAGGCGCCGCCCGCCGTCAAACACACCGCCGTACAATGACCTGACTTTTGAGAAAGTCGGGTTTCGCGAAACCCGACTCGATCCTAAAAAAGTAAAAGTCGCTCAACTCTAGTTTATACTATATATAGGAGGAGATGACACATAGGTATATACTATATACAGTAAGAGATGACATATAGGTATATATTATATACAGGAGGAGATGACATACAGGTATATACTATATACAGGGGAGATGACATACAGGTATATACTGAGGGGACAATGACAGGTGTGAGGTCAAAATGACAGGTGTTAGGGGAAAATGAGAGGAGTGAGAGAGAAAATGAGAGGGGTGAGGGGGAAAATGAGAGGAGTGAGGGGGAAAATGAGAGATGTGAGGGGGAAAATGAGAGGCATGATGGGAAAATGAGAGAAGTGAGGTGCTATAACTAACCACAGCTAAATTCCCACCCCCTACATAACGCTGCCAGCATAGGATTGAACAGCCTCATGCAGGGCAAGAAATACATGAACCATCAACAAATCTCTGATATCGCTAAATTGACCTTTACAGTAAATAAATGATAACCTAAACTCTATAAGATAATAGCTTTGTAACAGGGAAGATAAATAAAAAAAAATAAAAGCTATGTTTTACTCTACTCTGCAGCCATTGTTCCATGATATGGCCAGTTTTACATGCTCAAACCTCCTCTTCAAATGTCTTACATCACTTTGGTGATGGATTCATAGCTACATTGCTTATTACTACTGTATGAAGCACTTCATGCTGTAGCTTCTGTCTGTGTTTTACATAGATAAGAGAGCAGAAATCCCTTATGTCACTGTACACTTTGGATGTGAGATATTATAGCAACTATTTTTTGGGTTCAGATGTATGTAGGTTATTTGCGTTTACTTAGGTTACTTGCATTTTTCAGTGCATTTTTTGCATGAGTTTTTATCACCTTTTTTGATCCTTATATTTTCTCCTATATCATATGTTAAAGAAAACAGTTTTGTTTTGGACACTTCCTGTTACTTGGCTTTGATAAAATCATGTGAGCATTGCATACTTTATTAGTGTTTTTCCACTGCAGAAACTAAAAATGCATATGCATATTGTACTTGTGTGCATATTTTGCTCATCTCATTCATAGTTATGGGGTAAATATGCAAAAAAACACATATGTACAGAAAGAGAAATTGACATATAGAGCATTAAAAAATACATACAACAGGTCAGTTTAGGATGTGCAAAAAAAAACCTGAGCTTTCTACTACCATTAACTTTTCTGGATCTATTATATCTATTATCTATTACACTGGGGTTTTTGCAAACTGATCCTTGAGGAACCCTGTTATGATCTGGTGGCCTAGGAGCAGCATGAGACGTACTCTGGAGAAGGTGGTACCTGTACTGACCACAAACCCTGAACTTAGCAGCGCAACTAGAAGTAGCCGTGGGGGGTACCTAACACTCCCTAGACCCCTCGACACAGCCTAAGAACTAACTTCCCCTAAAGACAGAAGCAGGAAAACTATCTTGCCTCAGAGAAAATCCCCAAAGGATAGACAGCCCCCCACAAATATTGACTGTGAGAGGAGAGGGAAATAACATACGCAGACATGAAATCAGGATTTAGCATAGGAGGCCATTCTAGCTAAAAAGAAAGAATAGGACAGAGTACTATGCGGTCAGTATTAAAACACTAGAAAATATCCACCACAGAAAATACAAATCACTACATCTGACTAAAGACATGGTGGGTATATCTGCATCTCCAGAGACACAGCTTGGCTGCAAAAAATCCTTCACAGACAAAGCTGGACAAGACAAAACATGAAAATGCACAGAACTATAAGGTCCACAGCAGGTGGACAGCAAAAACAAAGCCAGAACTTATCTTTGTTGAAATGAACAGCAAACAGGAGAGACCAGGAATGGATGTGAATCCTCCAAAAACAATGGACAACTGGCACTGACTAAAGGATAAAGCAGGACTAAATAGCCCAGCCCAAATTGCAAAAAATGGATACACCTGATAAATGCTGCGATCCAAAGACAGCAGCACTACCACTCATAAACAACCGGAGGGAGCCCAAGAGCAGAATTCACAACAGAACCCCAACAGTAAGGGGAAGGTGAGAGGAGGAGGAACCAGCAAAAGATACAGTGAAGGAGCGATTAGAGAGATAGGAGGAGAACCAGGAGAGAACGGTGTCCTTGAGGCCGATGGAGCGGAGCATAGTGAGGAGGAGCTGATGATTCACAGTGTCCAATGCTGCGGAGAGATCCAAGAGAATTAGCATGGAGTAGTGACCATTAGATTTAGCTGTTAGTAGGTCATTAGAAACTTTAGTGAGGGCAGTTTCAGTAGAGTGTAAAGAGCGGAAACCAGATTGAAGAGGGTCGAGAAGAGAGTTATCTGAGAGATAGCGGGTAAGACGGGAGTGGACTAGGTGTTCGAGGAGTTTAGAGATGAAGGGAAGATTAGAGAAAGGTCTATAATTAGCGGCACAGTTTTGATCGATGGATGGTTTTTTAAGTAATGGATGTATGATGGCATGCTTAAATGAGGAAGGAAAAATACCGGAAGTGAGAGATAGGTTGAATATTTTTGTTAGGTGAGAGGTGACAGCCGGGGAAAGGGACTGGAGGTGATGTAACGGAATGGGGTCACTGGTGCAAGTGGTTGGGCGAGAAGATGCAATGGAGCCTGATTACTTCTTCTTCTTTTACTTGTTCATAGTCAGAGAGTGAACTAGACGCAGTGGGGGAGGGAGGACAGTGCATGGTATGAAGAGATTGGGAGATGATCTCCTGTCGAAAGTGGTCAATTTTTTCTTTGAAGTAATTGGCCAGATCGTCAGCGCGGAGATCCGTGGTTGGGGCCTGCACTCTTGGGTTTAGTAGGGACCGGAAAGTGTCAAAGAGACGTTTAGGGTTATTGGACAGTGAGGTGATGAGGGGGTTGAAAAAGGTTTGTTTGGAGAGGTGAAGGGCAGAGTTGTATGTTTTTAGCATGAACTTATAATGGATGAAATCTTCGGGTAGATTAGATTTTCTCCACAGACTTTCGGCGCACCTGGAACACCGCTGTAGGAAACATGTTTGCAGCGTGTGCCATGGTTGTCGCTATCTGTGCTGAGTTGTTTTATGTATAGGAGGTGCAGCTTCATTAAGGGCACTTTGCAGGGTTTCATTGTAATGCTTCAGAGCAGAATCAGGACATGAGATGGCGGATATAGGGGCCAATGATGACTGCAAGTTCTTCATAAGTTTCTGGGTGTTAATGGCCTGTATATTTCTATAAGTGTGGAAAGTGGGGGTGACCTGAGCGGGATGGCAGTTCTTGATAGAGAATGAAAGAAGGTTGTGGTCAGAGAGTGGGAAAGGGGAGTTTGTGAAATCATCCACTGAGCAAAGGTGGGAGAAGACTAAGTCGAGTGAGTTTCCATCTTCATGCGTTGGAGAGTTAGTATGCTGCGAGAGGCCGAAAGAGGAGGTTAGAGATAATAGGTGAGAAGCAGATGGAGAGAGGGGAGAAGCAATGGGGATGTTGAAATCACCCATGATGAGGGTTGGGTTGTCACAGGAGAGAAAGTATGGAAGCCAGGTGGCAAAGTGATCCAGGAACTGATGAGAGGGGCCGGGAGGACGCGACACCACCGCCACTCGCATGGAGAAGGGAATGTAGAGTCTGACAGCATGGACCTCAAAGGAAGGGAAGACAAGTGAGGGCACTTGGGGGATAACTTGGAAGGTACATTTGGGTGAAAGGAGCAGACCAACGCCTCCACCTGCTCTGTTGTCTGATCTTGGGGTATGAGAAAAGTGTAGTCCACCACATGAAAGAGCAGCAGCAGCGGTGGTGTCTGCTTGCTGGATCCAGGTTTCAGTAAGAGCCAGGATATTAAGAGAATTAGAAAGGAAGAAGTCATGGATGAAGGAGAGTTTATTACACACAGAGCGAGAATTCCAAAGGGCACAATTGAAAAAGACAGAAGGCATGCATGGCATATTAATAAGGTTAGAGGGGTTTCTGAGTGTAGCAGTTGGGAGGTTTGTTTCAACCAAGACTAGGAATTTTGAAAGACGACTCTGGGAACGAACTGAGCAAGAACAGATAAAGGAAGTATGGAAATAGTACATGGAGCACATCTACAAGAACAGATCAATGATATGGAAAGAAGCTGAAACTTGTAATAATAGAGAGCTGAACATCCTAAAAGACGAAATTCTTGCTGCAATTAAGCTTCTGTCAAGAAACAAAGCACCTGGTTGTGACAATATTTCAATAGATCTAATAGAGTCTTCTGAAGCAGCAGTTCATGTCATCACATGCCTGTATCAACAGATATGGACAACTGGTAAATGACACAAGGGTTGTTAAAGATCAGTGTTTATTTCTTTTCCAATGAAGGGAGATGCTACAGACCGTGATAATTATCTGACTATTGTGCTCATACCTCATGCCAGCAAAATATCACTGAAGATTCTACAAATAAGATTACAGCCTTACATTGACAAAAAGGTGCCATGACTCTATGAGAGGAACAAGCAGGATTCAGAAAATGCAGCAGAACAAGAGATATGATTAATAACATTAGATGGATAATGGGAAAGACCAAAAAAAACAAGAAAATCTATTTTGCTTCATGGACTACAGCGAAGCCTTTGACTGTGTTGATCACCAAAAACTATGGAATACCATGAAGGATATGGGTGTGCCAAACCATCTAATCAGCCTCATTAGGAACCTTTACGATATCAAAAACGTCACAATTTTTATTGTAGTGTACAAAAACAGACCAGAAAAACACACAGTAAAAACATCTATAAACTATAAAAAACAGCAAAACACATCATGTACCCCTGAAGCCCTACTGACAATTACCTGTGTAGTGACGCACTATGCCCAAATGGAGCAACAAAATAAACACAATATAAAATAGAGGAACAGTCCTGTGCTACATAGACTAAAGAATTCCATTAGAGGCACATAAGGCAGTTTAAACCTCTTAACAGAGCCAAAGAAATGATTAGGCAGCTGGCAATAAACCACATAATGCTAGTACCCACCCATAGCATAATGGAATGCTCATAGCACAAGACCTGTTCATCAAAATGAAATGTCAGAGGGCCTAGGGAACAAACCCGAAGCGTTTCGCCACTGCCGTGGCTTCCCCAGAGGTTAATGGCCACTTGTGCTATGAGCGTTCATATTTAGGTTCTGCATTCAGATGGACAGGATAATCACTATTCAATCCCCAGTACCACTAAAGACAGATGGTATTCACAAACAATTGGGAACACTTAAGGTACCTTCACACATAACGATATCGTTAAGGATATCGTTGCAACGTCACGCTTTTTGTGACGTAGCAACGATCCCGCTAATGATCTCGTTATGTGTGACAGCGAACATCGATCAGGCCCCTGCTGGGAGATCGTTGGTCGCTGGGGAATGATCAGGACCTTTTCTTGGTCGCTGATCACCCGCTGTCATCGCTGGATCGGCATGTGTGACGCCGATCCAGCGATGTGTTCACTTGTAACCAGGGTAAATATCGGGTTACTAAGCGCAGGGCCGCGCTTAGTAACCCGATATTTACCCTGGTTACCATTGTAAAATTAAAAAGAAAAACAGTACATACTCACATTCCGATGTCTGTCACGTCCCCCGGTGTCCACAGGTTTAAAACTGCTTTCGGCAAGAGCGCTGCTGGTGTGGGGGGGCCCTGGGCTACCGCACAGATTGCCCGCCGCCGCTGGCATTTGTGTGCCCCAGACCCAGTGGGCAGAGAGAGGGGGCCCCAGTGGCGTAGGAAGGGGGTCCCCGGGCGGCACAATGCGGGGGGTGGGTCACCGGGCCGCGGTCGGCACTGCAGGAGGAGGAAGAAAAAAAAAATAGACGCTGGACCTTTAAATCCCCCCCACCCCACCGGTGCCAGCGCTGGCATCGGGCCCCCGTTCTAATACTCACCTCTCCTGGTTCCTGCGGCAGCTGCAGCGTCTTCAGCACCCTCTGACTCTACGACGTCTCAGGGCAGAGGGCGCAATGATGTCATCACTGTGCACTAGGGTTGAGCGAAACGGGTCGAACATTTTCAAAAGTCGCCGACTTTTGGCTAAGTCGGGGTTTCATGAAACCCGATCCGACCCCTGTGCGGGGTCGGCCATGCGGTACGCGACTTTCGCGCCAAAGTCGCGTTTCAATGACGCGAAAAGCGCCATTTCTCAGCCAATGAAGGTAAACGCAGAGTGTGGGCAGCGTGATGACATAGGTCCTGGTCCCCACCATCTTAGAGAAGGGCATTGCAGTGATTGGCTTG
Source organism: Ranitomeya imitator (assembly GCF_032444005.1). Lineage (NCBI taxonomy): Eukaryota > Metazoa > Chordata > Amphibia > Anura > Dendrobatidae > Ranitomeya > Ranitomeya imitator. The sequence continues at coordinate 732,258,600 of NC_091284.1, read as the reverse complement.
CTGTCTGCGACGTCACAGGGGCTATAAAGAGGCGTTCCCGCCGACCGCCATCTTACTGCTGCTGATCTGAGCTTAGGGAGAGGTTGCTGCCGCTTTGTCAGAAGCAGGGATAGCGTTAGGCAGGGTCCATTAACCACAAAACCGCTTGTGCTGCAGCGATTTGCACTGTCCAACACCACCCTCGGTGTGCAGGGACAGTGGAAGTTTTTTTTTTTTTTTTTTTCCCCTCAGCGCTGTAGCTCATTGGGCTGCCCTAGAAGGCTCCCTGATAGCTGCATTGCTGTGTGTACGCCGCTGTGCAAACCAACTGCTTTTTTCAAAGCACAAATCCTCTTGTTCCTTCCTTTCTGCACAGCTATCTTTTTTGTTTGTCCACACTTTTTATTTAATTTGTGCATCAGTCCACTCCTTATTGCTGCCTGCCATACCTGGCTGAGATTACTGCAGGCAGGGAGATAGTAGCTGCCTGCCATACCTGGCTGAGATTACTGCAGGCAGGGAGATAGTAATTGTAGGACATTCCCTGTTTTTTTTTTTTTTTTTTTTTTTTGGTGGGAGATTAAGATTGGCAATTTGGCATTTCTGCTAGAGTGCCATCCCTGTGTGTGCCATCTCTCTCACATAGTGGGCCATAGAAAGCCTTTTCATTTTTCTGTATTTTTTTTTGTGGGGTGTATAAATTCTCCCTGATAAAAATACAGTGGGAGATTAATATTGGCCTTTGGGCTTGTGTGCCAGTCCTGAGTGTGCCATCTCTCTCACAAATAGTGGGCCATAGAAAGCCTATTTTATTTTTTTGGGGGTTTTATAAATTCTCCCTGAAAAAAAGGGAGATTAATATTGGCCTCTGGGCTTGTGTGCCAGTCCTGAGCGTGCCATCTGTGCCAGCCCTAGGCGTGCCATCTCTCTCACAAATAGTGGGCCATAGAAAGCCTATTTATTTTTTTTTTTGGTTTTATAAATTCTCCCTGAAAAAAAGGGAGATTAATATTGGCCTCTGGGCTTGTGTGCCAGTCCTGAGCGTGCCATCTGTGCCAGCCCTGAGCGTGCCATCTCTCTCACAAATAGTGGGCCATAGAAAGCCTATTTAATTTTTTTTTTTGTTTTATAAATTTTCCCTGAAAAAAGGGAGATTAATATTGGCCTCTGGGCTTGTGTGCCAGTTGTGAGCGTGCCATCTGTGCCAGTCCTGAGCGTGCCATCTCTCTCACAAATAGTGGGCCATAGAAAGCCTATTTAAATATTTTTTTGGTTTTATAAATTCTCCCAGAAAAAAAGGGAGATTAATATTGGCCTCTGGGCTTCTGTGCCAGTCCTGAGCGTGCCATCTGTGCCAGTCCTGAGCGTCCCATCTCTCTCACAAATAGTGGGCCATAGAAAGCCTATTTTATTTTTTTTGGGGGTTTTATAAATTCTCCCTGAAAAAAAGGGAGATTAATATTGGCCTCTGGGCTTGTGTGCCAGTCCTGAGCGTGCCATCTGTGCCAGCCCTGAGCGTGCCATCTCTCTCACAAATAGTGGGCCATAGAAAGCCTATTTAATTTTTTTTTTTGTTTTATAAATTTTCCCTGAAAAAAGGGAGATTAATATTGGCCTCTGGGCTTGTGTGCCAGTTGTGAGCGTGCCATCTGTGCCAGTCCTGAGCGTGCCATCTCTCTCACAAATAGTGGGCCATAGAAAGCCTATTTAAATATTTTTTTGGTTTTATAAATTCTCCCAGAAAAAAAGGGAGATTAATATTGGCCTCTGGGCTTCTGTGCCAGTCCTGAGCGTGCCATCTGTGCCAGTCCTGAGCGTCCCATCTCTCTCACAAATAGTGGGCCATAGAAAGCCTATTTTATTTTTTTTTGGGGTTTTAGAAATTCTCCCTGAAAAAAGGGAGATTAATATTGGCCTCTGGGCTTGTGTGCCAGTTGTGAGCGTGCCATCTGTGCCAGTCCTGAGCGTGCCATCTCTCTCACAAATAGTGGGCCATAGAAAGCCTATTTAAATATTTTTTTGGTTTTATAAATTCTCCCAGAAAAAAAGGGAGATTAATATTGGCCTCTGGGCTTCTGTGCCAGTCCTGAGCGTGCCATCTGTGCCAGTCCTGAGCGTCCCATCTCTCTCACAAATAGTGGGCCATAGAAAGCCTATTTTTTTTTTTTTTTGGGTTTTAGAAATTCTCCCTGGAAAAAAAAAGGGAGATTAATATTGCCCTTTGGGCTTGTGTGCCAGTACTAAGCGTTCCATCTCTCTCTCTCTCTCAGTCAGTGGGCCATAGAACGCCTATTTTTGGTTTTATTTGTTTTCTAAATTCTCCCTGAAAAAATCATTTTATTTTATTTGGTTTCTAAATTCTTCCTGATAAAATCATATTTTTTTTATTATTTTTATTTCTAAAGTCTCCCTGAAAAAAAAAAAAAAAAAACAACCAAAAAAACAGTGGGAGATTAATATTGGCCTTTCTGCTTGTGTGCCAGTCTTGACTCCTGGGTGTGCCATCTCTCTCTCTCTCTCTCTCTCTCTCTCTCTCTCTCCAATTGTGGTCCATAGAAAGCCTATATTTTTTTTCCTTGATTTGGGTTCTAAAATCTACCAGAGAAAATAACTACATCAATCATTGGTAGAAAAATATTGGCCTCTGGGTTTGTGTGCCACTCCTGACTCCTGTGTGCGTCATCTCTCAGTCAGTGGGCCATAGAACGCCTATTTTTGGTTTTATTTGTTTTCTAAATTCTCCCTGAAAAAATCATTTTATTTTATTTGGTTTCTAAATTCTTCCTGATAAAATCATATTTTTTTTATTATTTTTTTTTCTAAAGTCTCCCTGAAAAAAAAAAAAAAAAAACAACCAAAAAAAACAGTGGGAGATTAATATTGGCCTTTCTGCTTGTGTGCCAGTCTTGACTCCTGGGTGTGCCATCTCTCTCTCTCTCTCTCTCTCTCTCTCTCTCTCTCTCTCTCTCTCCAATTGTGGTCCATAGAAAGCCTATATTTTTTTTCCTTGATTTGGGTTCTAAAATCTACCAGAGAAAATAACTACATCAATCATTGGTAGAAAAATATTGGCCTCTGGGTTTGTGTGCCACTCCTGACTCCTGTGTGCGTCATCTCTCAGTCAGTGGGCCATAGAACGCCTATTTTTGTTTTTATTTGTTTTATAAATTCTCCCTGAAAAAATCATTTTATTTTATTTGGTTTCTAAATTCTTCCTGATAAAATCATATTTTTTTTATTATTTTTTTTTCTAAAGTCTCCCTGAAAAAAAAAAAAAAAAAAAAAAAAAAAAAAAAAAAACAGTGGGAGATTAATATTGGCCTTTCTGCTTGTGTGCCAGTCTTGACTCCTGGGTGTGCCATCTCTCTCTCTCTCTCTCTCCAATTGTGGTCCATAGAAAGCCTACATTTTTTTTCCTTGATTTGGGTTCCAAAATCTACCAGAGAAAATAACTCCATCAATCATTGGTAGAAAAATATTGGCCTCTGGGCTTGTGTGCCACTCCTGATTCCTGTGTGCGTCATCTCTCACTCAGTGGCCCATAGAAAGCATATAGTTTGTTACATTTGTTTTCTAAATTCTCCCTGCAAAAATCTATTTTTTTTTTTTTGGGGGTTTCTAAAGTGTTCCTGAAAAAAATAAAAATAAAAAAAAAATAATAGTGTGACATTAATATTAACATTTGTGCTTCAGTGACAGTCCTGCGTGTGGGGCATCTCTCTAATTTGCAGCCACCAAAAAAAGAGTGTGTAACATTGGGCCTGATTTTCGCTGTGGTCTCACCAACCTGTAAAGGGGTAGCTAAATCATACTGAAGTTATAGCTCACCGTGTAAGTTGTGTGACTGCAACAAATAACGTTAGTTTGGTTACGTTTTTAAAACAATGAGGAAGTCTAGTGGAAGAGGTCGTGGCCGGGGGCGTTCATTGTCAGCTGGTAATGAGGGTAGTGGTAGTGGTGGAGCATCAGGTGGTCGTGGGGGAAAAAATATTGCACCTAAGTCTGGAGCTGTGGAGCCAGGTTCGTCGTCCGGCTACACAAGGCCTCGAACGCTCCCTTTTCTGGGATTAGGAAAACCGCTTTTAAAGCCGGAGCAGCAAGAGCAAGTTTTGGCTTATCTTGCTGACTCAGCCTCTAGCTCTTTTGCCTCATCTCGTGAAACTGGTAAAAGTAAAAGCAGCGCGTCGTTAGTGGATGTTCACGGTCAGGGACAAGTCACTTCCTTGTCCTCTTCAGCAAAAACAACAACAGAGAAGAATGCAGCAGGCGACACAACGGGTTACTCCATGGAGCTCTTTACACATACCGTCCCTGGCTTAGAAAGTGAAGCAGTTAACAGTCCATGCCCATTACAAATTGAATCTGACATGGAGTGCACTGACGCACAGCCACAGCCAGACTACTATGCTGGTCCTTTGACTCAGACCACAACATTGCCCTCGCAGGGTGCTGATCAAGAATCAGACCCTGATGAGACTATGTTGCCCCATCACGAACGCTATACCACCGAACGACACGGTGACACAGACGAAGTTGCGCAGGAGGTACAAGAAGAGTTATTAGATGACCCAGTTCTTGACCCCGATTGGCAGCCATTGGGGGAACAGGGTGCAGGCGGCAGCAGTTCTGAAGCAGAGGAGGAGGAGGGGCCGCAGCAGGCATCAACATCGCCACAGGTTCCATCTGCCGGGCCCGTATCTTGCCCAAAACGCGTGGCAAAGCCAAAACCTGGTGGAGGACAGCGTGGCCATCCGGTTAAAGCTCAGTCTGCAATGCCTGAAAAGGTATCCGATGCTAGAAAGAGTGCAGTCTGGCATTTTTTTAAACAACATCCAATTGATCAGCGCAAAGTCATCTGTCAAAAATGTTCTACTTCCTTAAGCAGAGGTCAGAATCTGAAAAGTCTCAATACTAGTTGCATGCATAGACATTTAACCACCATGCATTTGAAAGCTTGGACTAACTACCAAACGTCCCTTAAGGTTGTTGCACCCTCGGCCAATGAAGCTAGTCATCAACGCAACATCCCTTCCGGCAGTGTAGGACCACCATTTAGCGCACCACCTGCTGTATCTGTGCAGGTATCTTTGCCAGGCCAAAGCAGTCAGGGTCAGGGAATCACCAGTTTCGTAGTAGGAAACACTGCATCTAGGGCACCGGCGGCAACAATACCATCTCCCACCGTCTCTCAGTCTGCCATGTCCACCGGCACCCCCGCTAGTTCCACGATCTCCAGCTCTCCAGTCCAGCTCACCCTACATGAGACTATGGTTAGAAAAAGGAAATACTTAGCCTCGTATCCGCGTACACAGGGTTTGAACGCCCACATAGCTAGACTAATCTCGTTAGAGATGATGCCCTACCGGTTAGTTGAAAGCGAAGCTTTCAAAGACCTGATGGACTACGCTGTACCACGCTACGAGCTACCCAGTCGACACTTTTTTTCCAGAAAAGCCATCCCAGCCCTCCACCAGCATGTTAAAGAGCGCATCGTCCATGCACTCAGGCAATCTGTGAGCACAAAGGTGCACCTGACAACAGATGCATGGACCAGTAGGCATGGCCAGGGACGTTACGTGTCCATCACGGCACACTGGGTAAATGTGGTGGATTCAGGGTCCACAGGGGACAGCAAGTTTGGGACAGTTCTGCCTAGCCCACGGTCTAGTAAACAGTTGTCTGTAGCCGTTCGCACCCCCTCCTCCTCCTCCTCCTCGTCCTCCTGCAGAAGCAAGAGCTCGTCCACAGACCGCAGTCGCACAAACACTCCATCCGCACCTGCCACTGTTGCACACCAGGTCTCCCATTATGGGGCAGCTACTGGCATACGTCAGCAGGCTGTATTGGCTATGAAGTGTTTGGGCGACAATAGACACACCGCGGAAGTTCTGTCCGAGTTCTTGCAGCAAGAAACGCAGTCGTGGCTGGGCACTGTAGATCTTGAGGCAGGCAAGGTAGTGAGTGATAACGGAAGGAATTTCATGGCTGCCATCTCCCTTTCCCAACTGAAACACATTCCTTGCCTGGCTCACACCTTAAACCTGGTGGTGCAGTGCTTCCTGAAAAGTTATCCGGGGTTATCCGACCTGCTCCTCAAAGTGCGTGGACTTTGCGCACATATCCGCCGTTCGCCTGTACACTCCAGCCGTATGCAGACCTATCAGCGTTCTTTGAACCTTCCCCAGCATCGCCTAATCATAGATGTTGCAACAAGGTGGAACTCAACACTGCACATGCTTCAGAGACTGTGCGAACAGAGGCGGGCTGTTATGTTTTTGTGGGAGGATACACATACACGGGCAGGCAGTAGGATGGCAGACATGGAGTTGTCAGGTGTGCAGTGGTCGAAGATTCAAGACATGTGTCAAGTCCTTCAGTGTTTTGAGGAATGCACACGGCTGGTTAGTGCAGACAACGCCATAATAAGCATGAGCATCCCCCTAATGCGTCTGCTGATGCAAAGTTTGACGCACATAAAGGATCAGGCGTCTGCACCAGAGGAAGAGGAAAGCCTTGATGACAGTCAGCGATTGTCTGGTCAGGGCAGTGTACATGACGAGGTACCGGGCGAAGAGGAGGTGGAGGATGAGGAGGATGATGGGGATGAGTATATTTTTAATGAGGAAGCTTTCCCGGGGGCACGGGAAATTGGTGGCGTGGCAAGGCCGGGTTCTGGTTTTTTGAGGGACACAAGTGACGTAGATTTGCCTGCAACTGCCCCTCAACCAAGCACAACCGCAGATTTGACAACGGGAACTTTGGCCCACATGGCGGATTATGCCTTGCGTATCCTCAAAAGGGACACACGCATTACAAAAATGATGAACGATGACGATTACTGGTTGGCCTGCCTCCTTGATCCTCGCTATAAAGGCAAATTGCAAAATATTATGCCACATGAGAACTTGGAACTAATATTAGCAACAAAACAATCAACTCTTGTTGACCGTTTGCTTCTGGCATTCCCTGCACACAGCGCCCGTGATCGTTCTCACACGAGCTCCAGGGGCCAGCAGACCAGAGGTGTTAGAGGGGCAGAAATCAGAAGTGGCGTTGGACAGAGGGGTTTTCTGACCAGGTTGTGGAGTGATTTTTCTATGACCGCAGACAGGACAGGTACTGCAGCATCAATTCAAAGTGACAGGAGACAACATTTGTCCAGTATGGTTACAAACTATTTTTCATCCCTTATCGACGTTCTCCCTCAACCGTCATTCCCATTTGATTACTGGGCATCCAAATTAGACACCTGGCCAGAATTGGCAGAATATGCATTGCAGGAGCTTGCTTGCCCGGCAGCTAGTGTCCTATCAGAAAGAGTATTCAGTGCTGCAGGTTCAATACTAACAGAAAAAAGGACTCGTCTGGCTACCCAAAATGTAGATGATCTAACCTTCATTAAAATGAACCACAACTGGATTTCAAAATCTTTTGCCCCACCCTGCCCGGCTGACACCTAGCTTTCCTATGAAAAGGTCTTGCCTGTGGACTATTCTGAATGACTTTTCCAATCTCGTAATTTTCTTCACCTGATTGTCCAGCATACGACATGTTTCCACCTCACGAAATGGCCAAACTCCCCACACGGGGCCGTGCTATCGCCACTTTGCGCTTGGACCCTTGAGAGTGCTGTTTGTCTGAAGAGGTGGGTGTGGCCGCTTTTGGTCGACGGCACTGCCACTGGGTCCCTCATAGTACAATAAAGTGTCTCTGGCGGTGGTGGTGCGCACCCAACGTCAGACACACCGTTGTAATATGAGGGGCCCTGTGCCTGTACCGCCGGCCACAAGACAGTTCCCCCCCCCAGCTCAAACAGTGCTCTACCACTAGCAAAATTATCTCTCACAGCTTCACCAATGTGTAGTCTAGCCGCTGACATCCTTCAATGCCTGGCACTGACAATACCATTGTTTTGACATTTTTGTTATGTTAGGCCTTCGAAGCCTGTCTGCGGTCCCTTCTTTCTACAACTACTACACTGACCAGGCCACTGCTGGCCGTGTTACCCTGGAACCAATTTAAAAGTGCCTACAGTCAGCCCAATTTTGTTATGTTAGGCCTTCGAAGACTGTCTGCCGTCACTCCTTCCACTAGACTTCCACTGACCATACACTGCTGCCCATGTACCCCTGGAACCAATTTAAAGTGCCTACAGCCAGCCCAATTTTGTTATGTTAGGCCTTCGAAGCCTGTCTGCGGTCACTCCTTCCACTAGACTTCCACTGACCAGACCACTGCTGCCCGTGTACCCCTGGAACCAATTTAAAAGTGCCTACAGCCAGCCCAAGTTTGTTATGTTAGGCCTTGGAAGCCTGTCTGCGGTCACTCCTTCCACTAGACTTCCACTGACCAGACCACTGCTGCCCGTGTACCCCTGGAACCAATTTAAAAGTGCCTACAGCCAGCCCAAGTTTGTTATGTTAGGCCTTGGAAGCCTGTCTGCGGTCACTCCTTCCACTAGACTTCCACTGACCAGACCACTGCTGCCCGTGTACCCCTGGAACCAATTTAAAAGTGCCTACAGCCAGCCCAAGTTTGTTATGTTAGGCCTTCTAAGCCTGTCTGCGGTCCATTCTTTCAACTACTACTACACTGACCAGGTCACTGCTGCCCGTGTACCCCTGGAACCAATTTAAAATTGCCTACAGCCAGCCCAATTTTTTTATTTTAGGCCTTCGATGCCTGTCTGCGGTCCATTCTTTCAACTACTACTACACTGACCAGGTCACTGCTGTCCGTGTACCCCTGGAACCAATTTAAAATTGCCTACAGCCATGTGTTATTATTTTAGGCCTTCGATGCCTGTCTGCGGTCACTCCTTCCACTAGGCCTCCACTGACCACACCACTGCTGTCCGTGTACCCCTGGAACCAATTTAAAATTGCCTACAGCCATGTGTTATTATTTTAGGCCTTCGATGCCTGTCTGCGGTCACTCCTTCCACTAGGCCTCCACTGACCACACCACTGCTGTCCGTGTACCCCTGGAACCAATTTAAAATTGCCTACAGCCATGTGTTATTATTTTAGGCATTCGATGCCTGTCTGCGGTCCATTTTTTCAACTACTACTACACTGACCAGGTCACTGCTGCCCGTGTACCCCTGGAACCAATTTAAAATTGCCTACAGCCATGTGTTATTATTTTAGGCCTTCGATGCCTGTCTGCGGTCACTCCTTCCACTAGGCCTCCACTGACCACACCACTGCTGTCCGTGTACCCCTGGAACCAATTTAAAATTGCCTACAGCCAGCCCAATTTTTTTATTTTAGGCCTTCGATGCCTGTCTGCGGTCCATTCTTTCAACTACTACTACACTGACCAGGTCACTGCTGCCCGTGTACCCCTGGAACCAATTTAAAATTGCCTACAGCCATGTGTTATTATTTTAGGCCTTCGATGCCTGTCTGCGGTCACTCCTTCCACTAGGCCTCCACTGACCACACCACTGCTGTCCGTGTACCCCTGGAACCAATTTAAAATTGCCTACAGCCATGTGTTATTATTTTAGGCATTCGATGCCTGTCTGCGGTCCATTTTTTCAACTACTACTACACTGACCAGGTCACTGCTGCCCGTGTACCCCTGGAACCAATTTAAAATTGCCTACAGCCATGTGTTATTATTTTAGGCCTTCGATGCCTGTCTGCGGTCACTCCTTCCACTAGGCCTCCACTGACCACACCACTGCTGTCCGTGTACCCCTGGAACCAATTTAAAATTGCCTACAGCCATGTGTTATTATTTTAGGCCTTCGATGCCTGTCTGCGGTCACTCCTTCCACTAGGCCTCCACTGACCACACCACTGCTGTCCGTGTACCCCTGGAACCAATTTAAAATTGCCTACAGCCATGTGTTATTATTTTAGGCCTTCGATGCCTGTCTGCGGTCACTCCTTCCACTAGGCCTCCACTGACCACACCACTGCTGTCCGTGTACCCCTGGAACCAATTTAAAATTGCCTACAGCCATGTGTTATTATTTTAGGCCTTCGATGCCTGTCTGCGGTCCATTCTTTCAACTACTACTACACTGACCAGGTCACTGCTGCCCGTGTACCCCTGGAACCAATTTAAAATTGCCTACAGCCATGTGTTATTATTTTAGGCCTTCGATGCCTGTCTGCGGTCACTCCTTCCACTAGGCCTCCACTGACCACACCACTGCTGTCCGTGTACCCCTGGAACCAATTTAAAATTGCCTACAGCCAGCCCAATTTTTTTATTTTAGGCCTTCGATGCCTGTCTGCGGTCCATTCTTTCAACTACTACTACACTGACCAGGTCACTGCTGCCCGTGTACCCCTGGAACCAATTTAAAATTGCCTACAGCCATGTGTTATTATTTTAGGCATTCGATGCCTGTCTGCGGTCCATTTTTTCAACTACTACTACACTGACCAGGTCACTGCTGCCCGTGTACCCCTGGAACCAATTTAAAATTGCCTACAGCCATGTGTTATTATTTTAGGCCTTCGATGCCTGTCTGCGGTCACTCCTTCCACTAGGCCTCCACTGACCACACCACTGCTGCCCGTGTACCCCTGGAACCAATTTAAAATTGCCTACAGCCAGCCCAATTTTTTTATTTTAGGCCTTCGATGCCTGTCTGCGGTCCATTCTTTCAACTACTACTACACTGACCAGGTCACTGCTGCCCGTGTACCCCTGGAACCAATTTAAAATTGCCTACAGCCATGTGTTATTATTTTAGGCCTTCGATGCCTGTCTGCGGTCACTCCTTCCACTAGGCCTCCACTGACCACACCACTGCTGTCCGTGTACCCCTGGAACCAATTTAAAATTGCCTACAGCCATGTGTTATTATTTTAGGCCTTCGATGCCTGTCTGCGGTCCATTCTTTCAACTACTACTACACTGACCAGGGCACTGCTGGCCGTGTACCCCTGGAACCAACATCAGAAAATATAAAAATAAGTATTTTGCTTATAAAAAAGAAAATACTGGTGAGATATCAAATGCAGACATTTTAACATTAAAAACAAACACACAACTAAAATCTGGTACAGTACTAAAAATGGCCACCAGCTACAATTACTTTCTCCTGCAAGTAGTTAACTGAAAGTTTTTTTAAATTGAAAACACACATATGGCATCCACCGAGTGTTGTCCTGTCGCGTCTTCTTTATATTATTGCCGAGAAGATGCAAAATAATGAAAATAATAAAATCATTAATTACCAAAATAATAGAGAAAGTCAACACCACATTGCAAATAAACATTCATTCCAAATAAAGAAGCAGGGCGCGTCCGAGGGTGAGTATATACCTAATAAGAATATAATCACCCTCGGACGCGCAATGCTTATTTCCAACAGCCTTCCTTCCTAAGAATCAGCCCTTCCGTCGTGTAGAGAGACGTTGTGTTACACTCCAAGGTGTTCCCCAGGTTGCCTTTCCTGAGCTTCGATCTTCCGGCTCTCGTTTAGTAGTTCTTGGAAACTACTCTGCATTAGGCCTTCAAATTGGGTATGGGGTGTAGAGAGATGGTGTGTTCCACTCCAAGGTGTTCCCCAGGTTGCCTTTCCTGAGCTTCGATCTTCCGGCTCTCGTTTAGTAGTTGTTGGAAACTACGCTGCATTAGGCCTTCAAATTGGGTATGGGGTGTAGCGAGAGGGTGTGTTACACTCCAAGGTGTTCCCCAGGTTGCCTTTCCTGAGCTTCGATCTTCCGGCTCTCGTTTAGTAGTTCTTGGAAACTACACTGCATTAGGCCTTCAAATTGGGTATGGGGTGTAGAGAGAGGGTGTGTTACACTCCAAGGTGTTCCCCAGGTTGCCTTTCCTGAGCTTCGATATTCCGGCTCTCGTTTAGTAGTTGTCGGAAACTACGCTGCATTAGGCCTACAAATTGGGTATGGGGCGTAGAGAGAGGGTGTGTTACACTCCAAGGTGTTCCCCAGGTTGCCTTTCCTGAGCTTCGATATTCCGGCTCTCGTTTAGTAGTTGTCGGAAACTACGCTGCATTAGGCCTACAAATTGGGTATGGGGTGTAGAGAGAGGGTGTGTTACACTCCAAGGTGTTCCCCAGGTTGCCTTTCCTGAGCTTCGATCTTCATGCTCTCGTTTAGTAGTTGTCGGAAACTACGCTGCATTAGGCCTACAAATTGGGTATGGGGTGTAGAGAGAGGGTTTGTTACACTCCAAGGTGTTCCCCAGGTTGCCTTTCCTGAGCTTCGATCTTCCGGCTCTCGTTTAGTAGTTGTTGGAAACTACGCTGCATTAGGCCTTCAAATTGGGTATGGGGTGTAGCGAGAGGGTGTGTTACACTCCAAGGTGTTCCCCAGGTTGCCTTTCCTGAGCTTCGATCTTCCGGCTCTCGTTTAGTAGTTCTTGGAAACTACACTGCATTAGGCCTTCAAATTGGGTATGGGGTGTAGAGAGAGGGTGTGTTACACTCCAAGGTGTTCCCCAGGTTGCCTTTCCTGAGCTTCGATATTCCGGCTCTCGTTTAGTAGTTGTCGGAAACTACGCTGCATTAGGCCTACAAATTGGGTATGGGGTGTAGAGAGAGGGTGTGTTACACTCCAAGGTGTTCCCCAGGTTGCCTTTCCTGAGCTTCGATATTCCGGCTCTCGTTTAGTAGTTGTCGGAAACTACGCTGCATTAGGCCTACAAATTGGGTATGGGGTGTAGAGAGAGGGTGTGTTACACTCCAAGGTGTTCCCCAGGTTGCCTTTCCTGAGCTTCGATCTTCATGCTCTCGTTTAGTAGTTGTCGGAAACTACGCTGCATTAGGCCTACAAATTGGGTATGGGGTGTAGAGAGAGGGTTTGTTACACTCCAAGGTGTTCCCCAGGTTGCCTTTCCTGAGCTTCGATCTTCCGGCTCTCGTTTAGTAGTTGTTGGAAACTACGCTGCATTAGGCCTTCAAATTGGGTATGGGGTGTAGCGAGAGGGTGTGTTACACTCCAAGGTGTTCCCCAGGTTGCCTTTCCTGAGCTTCGATCTTCCGGCTCTCGTTTAGTAGTTCTTGGAAACTACACTGCATTAGACCTTCAAATTGGGTATGGGGTGTAGAGAGAGGGTGTGTTACACTCTAAGGTGTTCCCCAGGTTTCCTTGCCATTGCTTCGGTCTTCCGACTCTCGTTTAGTAGTTGTAGAAAAGTACACTGCATTAGGCCATACAAAATGGGTATGGGGTGGAGAGAGATGGTGTGTTACACTCCAAGGTGTTCCCCAGGTTGCCTTTCCTGAGCTTCTATCTTCAGGCTCTCATTAAATTGTGGTTAAATGGAACAACTGCATTTGGCGTACTAGTTGGTTTGGGGCCTACTATCGGTGTCTGCCACTCCTTGCTGTTCTCCTCCACTGAACAAAGCTGTGCCGCCTGTTTACTACGGTTGCCAATTTTGAACTGCATTTCGACTACTTACTGATTTGGCCCTACTCTCTGTGTCAGCCTCTCATTCCAGTTGTCCTCCACTGCAATGCCCCCTGGTTATTCCTGTGTTACCAATTTTGAACTGCATTTAGCCCACTTTCTTCTTTGGGCCTATATCTGTGTTTCCACTTCATCGTGCCCATTGCCCAGCCAGTGATAGATGAGTCTGCTGGTACATTGACCCATAACGCAACATTCCCCGTGCACGCTACACAACAACATTGTGACCCTGCTGAAAGTCAGGTTGCTCTTCCCGCATACCATACCACCTTACACGGGGACAAAGAGGAAGGTGCAGATGAAAGTGCAGGTTCCTTCATCAGGTGGGGGGAGGAATACTAGTTGGCGACGTCACTGGCACAGGGCCTCTCATAGTACGCAAAAGTGTTGCTGCCGGTGGGAGGCGCCCCCGCCGTGCAAACACACCGCTGTACTTTGAGGGGCCCTGTGCCAGTGCCAATGCCAACGAGTGGGCCCCCCCTGCTTGCTCAGGTTCACAGCACTTGCAAAGTTGAAATACTTACCTCTCCCTGCTCCACTGCCGTGACGTGGTCCAGATTTCCTGGGCCCACTAATTACTTGAACCAGCCCTACCCCCCACAACTTTAGCCAAATGACCCCCAATTTCAAATGCCTTCCAATTATTATAAGGTAAATTACGCTTGACAAGCTTCATTAAGAAGAATGGATGGTTTTGACATTAAAATGGCCACTCTAGGTGTTTTCCTGGCCCCCACTCACTGCCGACTATGCTGCCCCATTGACTTGCATTGGGTTTCGTGTTTCGGTCGATCCCGACTTTACGTCATAATCGGCCGATTTCACTCGACCCGACTTTGGACATAGTCGGGTTTCGCAAAACCCGGCTCGACTCTAAAAAGGTCAAGGTCGCTCAACTCTACTGTGCACGCCACTCAGCCTCTCTGCCCTGAGCATTGCAGAGCCGGAGAGACGCTGAGTGCACCGGACCTGCGCTAGGAACAGGAGAGGTGAGGATTTTACTTTTTTTTCTTTATGTCTGACTCTGTCTGTCTGGGGGCAATGCTGGACACACTGGGGCAATACTGGAGACCATGGGGCAGATTGCTGGACACACTGGGGCAATACTGGAGACCATAAGGTAGATTGATGGACACACTGGGGCAATACTGGAGACCATTGGGCAGATTGCTGGACACATTGGGGCAATACTGGAGACCATGGGTCAGATTGCTGGACACACTGGGGCAGATTTATGGACATACTGGGGCAATGCTGGAGACCCTGGGGCAGATTTCTGGACACTGGGGCAATGCTGGACACTGGGGCAAATTGCTGGACACACTGGGGGCAATGCTGGACACACTGGGGCAATGCTGGAGACCCTGGGGCAGATTGCTGGACACACTGGGAGCAATGCTGGACACACTGGGGGCAATGCTGGAGACCCTGGGGCAGATTTCTGGACACACTGGGGCAATGCTGGACACTGGGGCAGATTGCTGGACACACTGTGGGCAATGCTGGACGATTGGACATACTGGGGCAGATTGCTGGACACACTGGGGGTAATATGCTGGACACACTGGGGGCAGATTGCTGGACACACTGGGGGCAGATTGCTGGACACACTGGGGGCAGGACTTGAGGCATGGGCAGAATGTAGATACGGGGCATGATTGGAGACATGGGGCAGAATGAAAGACATGGGGCAGGATTGGATCATGGGGCAGGATGGATACGATGGAGACAGATGAGGCAGGATGAGGAGATCATATGGGGTAGAATGGATACTCATGAGGGCAGGATGCGAGAACATATGGCTGGAGCCAGGAATGAGATAAACTGAGTATACTGTTTTAAATGGAAGGGCGGTCCTGTTACTGTGTAGAGTGACATTATATCGCCTTTCTTTCTTCATGTGGTGTAATGTAGAAGTTGTGAAAAATTAAGTAATGTGTTCTGCAAGCGGAGCTCGAGATAACTGTGTTATTTCCTGCAGAAACAAGTCCTGGCTGGAAGGAATGATGGCGGTCTGTGCTGGATGAAAGATGAAGGACTTCACCTAGAGATGTCACTGGTGAGTCAGTGTGTTACCTATACACTGACACTATACACTGTATACTATATACAGAGGTCCTGTGTACAATGTCACCAGTGATCATTGTATTACCTCTACACAGACACTGCATACTAAGTACAGATCTCCTGTGAATACTGGAACTTATGGTGATAGTATTGTGTTTTTTTTTTATTACTGATCAGTATTGTAGTATTCAGTCACTATGTGGTGGTAATATGTGGTCTGGAAATGGTGTTGTGGTATTTGTCCCTTGAATGTGCTATTTGGTCACCAAGCGGTGGTAATATGTGGTCTTGACATGGTGCGGTGGTATTTGTTCCTTGTATGTGATATTATTCGATCACTGTGGTTGTAATTTGTGGTCTGGTCATGGTGCGGTGGTATTTGTTCCTTGTATGTGATATTATTGGTCAAAATATACCTAAATTGTATTGCAGATTTTAGCAAATATTTAATATGTTACAGTAGAGTAGGGCCCGACCATTTTTCTGGAATAATCTGGTTCGGGTATATCATGACCCCCGTCACATGACCGGGGGGGCCCACAGTGTCTGAACAGCTCTGGGCCCTGGCTATCCTTAATCCACCCCTGAGTGTAACGGTACCTTTAGCTTGAACAGACAAGCTAAAGATAGCTGAATGCTACAGCTCCAAGCCTCAACACGGAAATGGAAATGGATATATCAGCTGGGAGTGATAAACACCCTGGTTCAGGTGTGTCAACTAGAGCCGGGGGAAGGTTGCCATTCGGTCACAGAGTCAGAAGGACCAGGAAGAAGTCTGCAAAGCAAACAGCTGAGATCTTCTGCAGTCAGATGCAAAGCGATGGTCTGCAACCTCTGACACACCTTTGACATCAGGCTGCCGAACTCGACCAGTAACACAGACTTTCTGGAGAAATCCGTGTCTGGGGTATGTGCACGTACGTTAGGTGTTTGGAATGGACCAGGAACTTTAGTATTCGGGTTCGCCCATTATTACCTAAAATAAGTCTCAAGATTCTGGTTTAGACATTCAGTTTGCCCATTAGGCTGTGAATGAAAGGCTGAAGAAAATGAAAGATGAATCACCAAATGAGTAGTGATGAGTGAATAGCATTGTTGCTCAAGTCTGCCCGAGCATGCTCGGGTGATCTCTGAGTATTTGTTAGTGCTCGGAGATTACGTTTTTGTGGCCGCATGATTTGCAGCTGCTAGTCAGGCTGAATACATGTGAGGAATGCCTGTTTGTTATGGAATTCCCACATTTATTCAGGCTGTCCAGCAGCCGTAAATCATGCAGCTGAGGTGACGAAAACTAAATCTCTGAGCACTAACAAATACTCGGACATCACCCTAGCATGTTCGGGGAGACCTGAGCAACAATGCTATTTGCTCATCACTACAAAGGAGCACAAAATGATTTCCAAAATTTGGAAATAAATTGCACCACCTGGTCAGAAACAATATCAGTAGGAATCCCATCTAACATCATGATTTCTTTGATAAAAATTTTCAAAGTCTTGGCATTTACTTAAGCGGGTAGCACAATGAATTGAGACATCTTGCTGAATGTGTCCACCACCAATAATACAATATTACCTGCAGATATGGGTAGATCAGTGGTAAAATCTACCAACATATAAGTCCAAGGTCTATTGAGAATCGCCAAGTGTTGAAGAGCCCCATACGGATTAGTATGAGGAGGCTTAGAACGTGCACAAACACTGCAGGCAGCTATATTACTCCCCAACACATTACAAAAGGAGCATATGGAGTGAAAAATTATTTTAAATAGTAATGTTTAATTTGCCAAAAGATTTTTCAAGTAATTGCATAAATAAGAATTTTTATATAAAAAAAATAACATATTAAAAAGTTTCTCAAGCCAATAATCCCCTTGAGAAAGCAATAAGTTACCATGCGAAATGCACTTCGGGGACTGTGTCATCCTTTTCTTATGACAGTCCAGCCAAGAGCAAAAGAAAAATGTCAACGCACTGCCGCTATATACCTGACCCTAAAGTCTTCAACCCAGATAGTGTGAACAGCGTTCGATGCCTACTAAGAACGTTCCCTCTAATACCATTGGGGGTGCAGCTTCAGGAAAAATCCATACAATCCATGTCGTGCAGAAGCAAAAGAAAAAAGAAGCGCACTTACCCCAGGTACGGTGGTCACAGCTTTATTCGGACATATACTACGTCCGTTTCGTGCTATACAGCACTTCAACGGGTCCTTGATCAAGGACCTGTTGAAGTGCTGTATAGCACGAAACGGCCGTAGTCCGTTCACTGTTCACTTTCCTCCCTGCCGATGTTTTAATATATGTATAAATAAAGCTGTGACCACCGTACTGGGGGTAAGTGCTTTTCTTATGACAGCCTGGTTTATCTATATAGGTAAGATGTTCCCTTTCTAGTTAAAAATCAATACTTGTCCATTTGGCTTAAGTAACCTTTTAATATATGTTAGTTTGGGCTGCATACACCTATGAATGTACAATTGGATATTCTCATACTAACTATTATGATAACCTATGACTGTTATTCGTTTATCTGTCTTTTCGATACAAAAATGCTTTTTTATGCAACTGTTTGAAAAATCTTTTGGCAAATTAAATATTATTATTTACAATCATTTTTATTCCATATGCTTCTTTTTTATGTGTTTGGTTTGGTGTGGGTTTTATTTTCGTGACTCACTGCACCAATATTGGTGTGTTTTGCATTTAACATGCAACTGCCGGGTTGTGTGACACTCCCAAACATCCTGGTGCACCTCAGACCAGCAAAAATATCAAGTACGGAGATAAGTGGTTTCTTCACTACCAGGAGGCTCAGCCAAAACTGAATTAGGCTATGTGCACACATTGCGGATTTGCCTGCAGATTTTCTCCACAGCAAAACTGCAGATCTTTTTAAACCTGCAGTTTTGCTGCAGATTTGACTGAATCAATGGAAGTCAATGGGTGCAGAAATGCTGCAGATCTGCAAAAAGAAGTGGCATGCTGCAGAAAATAAAAAGCTGCGATTCCGGTTTTTTGCCGCAGCATGTGCATAGCGTTTTTGTATTTCCCATTGATTAACATTGTGTGCACAATGCACTGCGGATTTGAGGCAATTCTGCGCATCCAAAAACACTGCGGAAACGCATCTAAATCTGCAACGTGTGCACATACCCTTATGATGTTCGCTCAAAACTTTAAGATGGAGATTCACAGGAACAAACAGTTTACCTATAGTACAGGCAGCAGGAGCATCACCTTGAGCTTCTTCAACCTCCCTTTCTAGATCAAAACATTTAGTTGCAATAAGTACCCCTTTCTGTAATATAGGAATCGGTTCACAATTATCTCCATCCTCAGGAGAACGACAAGATAAGGCATCCTTCTTAATGTTCTTATTCCTCAGCCTATACGTCAAGAAAAAGTTCAATCTTGTGAAGAACAATGACCATGTTGCCTTTGTAGGTGATAGACACTTAGTAGTTTCCAAATGTAAATTTTTTTTTATGATCGGTGATGATTACCATGACCGGACGTACCACCCCCTCCAAAAATTGTTGCCACTATCCAAAAACCCACTTTATTGCCATGAGTTCCCTATTACTAATGTCATAATTTATCTCTGTGGGCAACAGTTTCTTTGAAAAGTATGCACATGAACACCATTTACTTGGAAACTCTCCCTGTGACAATACAGCCCCCTCCCCAACTTCAGACGCATCAACCTCTACAATTAATGGCTGAGTGACGTCAAGCTGTATAAGAATTGGCGCAGAAGCAAAATATTTCTTTAAGGAATCAAATGTCTCATTCACTGGACTGTAGCATTTGGAGAAGTCCGCCTCTTTCCTGGTCATATCCGTCATAGGTCTGGCCACTACTGAAAAGTTTTTGATGAACTTGCAGTAGTAGTTGGCGTATCTAAAAACCTTTGTAAAACCTTTAAGTCCTCAAGAAAATCCCAATCCAGTACCGCCAGGAGAACACTCCAAGCAACAATCTCCTGAAGAAACTCCAAACTTTAACCACGAACTACAACTCCACCTCCAGAACCAGGCAGTAAGAACTAATACTGGCAAAAGTGACAGAGGTGAACAAATATAGAAGAGGGGAATAGCCAACACTGAACATCTGAGACAATCCAAGTAGAAATACTCCTGAAACTTCAGCTTAACAGTTTAACCCTTGCACTGCCAGCAAGGAAAAAACTTGCACTGTTTAATAAGATGGTGAAGTACTGCTTACTAATGTAGGAATTTGTGAAAATCTTCTGGCCCTTGCTGTCGCAGTATTTCTGTGACAGAAATTTAAGATTCACTGAACTACAATGCATCGTAATAACAACAGCAGATGTGTATTGTCACATGTCTGAAAATTATTGTTATTGACAAGTCCATATGGATGAGGAATACTCAAATTAAAAAGATATTGTAGATGTGAATCATTAAGAACCCTATAGTTACATTTAACATCTTATACCCAATGGAGGTAAACCATAAATTACAGCTGTGACAATAGGATTACATTAAATTACATCTTCTTCGTGTTATATGATTCATTTTGATGCCAGTCATTTCATATTAAGTATCTGTGTAACAGTATATTCATTCTGACATTGAGCATGAGAGTTTAGTTGACATTTCTCATCTGTAAAAAGACCGTTAATCACATGTCACGAATAACAAGAAATATTTTGTCACAGAACAAAAACATACCTACAGGTTCAATTCTCAAAATACTACAATTACCTCCGGCATCATTCCAAACTGTCATGTATATTTTTAAAGATTGGAACTAACATTTAAATTGGTTGTCCGGTCTAAAACTACTTGTGCTGTCTCTCTATGTGACTACAGCCTTATGAAGAGTGATGGGAAAACCCATGGATGTTTCGGTTCGGCAAAACATCTAAAAAAAAGTTTGGTCTGGGTACCAGAACGGTACCGGAATGCCATTCAGATGAATGAGGGCTCGAACATCCGTTGTTTTCAACGCTGTCATGTGCATGACAGCACTGCAAACACGGGCTCTGATCAGCGGAGAGATAATTACCACAGATCAGAGAGTTGTGGTTCCCATGCTGTCAGATGACAGTGTGAGACAGTAGCTGTGAAAAGCAGAAAAAAATTACTGTTGGTCGCAGGGGTCAGCAGATGAGAGAGTACTACTCTTATCAGTCTATGCCTGCTGTCGCTGATAACAGAGAACCCTCAGCTATCAGTAGAGGGTTATTATATATATAAAATATAAATAATAATAAGAAAAGCCAATCAGGGAGTGGAAGCCATTCACAACCTCATGACACAAGGTCTTCTGTGATTGGCTGCTGAAGTCACATGTCCCTGGCCATATAAAATGCGGACATCTTCTTTTGCTGTCACCATCGTCTCAATGTCACAGTGCAGAAAGGTTGCACCTGCGTTAGTGCTGCTGTTCAAAGTGAAATTGTCAGTTAAATAGATAGGATCCGGTCCTGTTTGAATTTTACTTTCCTGCATCAAAGATGTGCTAAAACTGTGTGGCAGTCTCCGGAGGCCCCAAATCGTTAGTGATAAAATTGTGTTTCAGTGGCCAATCAGAAGGCCAGTTTTCCACTTAAAAATCATTAGGCCTGATATTGTAGTGCAGCCATGAAGCCCAATTAGCTACTCCTAATCGATTGTGCTAAAACTGTGTTTCAGAGAAGTCCAGATTTCCACTTAAAAATTGCTATGTATAACAATGTACTTCAGGCACAATATAATTTTTAACTCTTTGTTTCATTGCAGCCATTTGGTAAATTCAAAAAAGTTCATGTTTTTTCTCATTAATGTACACTCTGCACCCCATCTTGACTTAAAAAAAAACAGAAATGTAGTAATTTTTCCAAAGTTATTAAGAAAGAAAAACTGAAATATCACATGGTCATAAGTATTCAGACCCTTTGCTCAGTATTGAGTAGAAGCACCCTTTTGAGCTAGTATAGCCATGAGTCTTCTTGGGAATGAAGCAACAAGTTTTTCACACCTTGATTTGGGAATCCTCTGCCATTCTTCCTTGCAGATCCTCTCCAGTTCCGTCAGGTTGGATGGTGAACATTGGTGGACAGCCATTTTCAGGTCTTTCCAGAGATGCTCATTTGGGTTTAGGTCAGAACTCTGGCTGGGCCAGTCAATAATGGTCACAGAGTTGTTCTGAAGCCACTCCTTTGTTATTTTAGATGTGTGCTTAGGGCCATTGTCTTGTAGGAAGGTGAAGCTTTGGCCAAGTCTGAGGTCCAGATCACTCTGGAAGAGGTTTTCAGCCAGGTTTCCTTCAATGACAACCAGTCATACTGTCCCTGCAGCTGAAAAACACCCCCATAGGATGATGCTGCCACCACCATGTTTCACTGTTGGGATTGTATTGGGCAGGTGATGAGCAGGGCCTGGTTTTCTCCACACATACTGCTTACAATTATCATCAAAAGGGTCTATCTTCATCTCATCCTGTGAATCATATTTCTCATAGTCCTTCATTTGTGTATTAGCAAACTTTCATATGTTTTGCACTGAGGAGAAGCTTCCGTCGGGCCACTCTGCCATAAAGGCAGAGACTTGTGGAGGGCTGCAGTGATTGTTGACTTTGTGAAACTTTCTCCTATTTCCCTACTGCATCTCCATTTAATGATTATGGAGGCCACTCTGCTCTTAGGAACCTTGAGTACTGCAGAAATTCTCTTGTAACTTTGGCCAGATTTATGCCTTGCCACAATTCTGTCTTTGAGCTGCTTGGCCTGTTCCTTTGATCTCATTATTCTCATTTGTTCTGACATTCACTATGAGCTGTGAAGTCTTATATAAACAGGTGTGTGCCTTTCCAAATCAAGTCCTATCAGTTTAATTAAAGACAGCTGGACTCCAATGAAGCAGTAGAACCATCGCAAGGTGGATCACAAGGAAATGGACAGCATGTGACTTAACCCTGCTGTTCTGATCGCATTTACTATACAGTTGTACTGTTTCGGTTCAATATGTCCTGACCTATTAAAATGTTAATTTTAGCTACTGTTAGTGTTTTATTTGAATACCTACTTTATTATTAAACTGTATGTGCACATGGTTGATCACAAACAAATGAAAAATGAAATTAAAACTTAATTTGTATTTATTTTTTTCAGAAACAAGTTACACGGGCTGTTTGCAATTATGTTCGCTTTATAGCATTCTGCACGCAAATAGCAAACATGCTTTAGATTTCTATTACTATAACATGAAATCTATGTAAATATAACTTTGTGTTAACTTATTTTATAAAACAACAAATGAAAAATAATGAAATCTTCAGTTTTTCTTTTTTATCTTTCTTTTTTATCCCCCCCTGACGAAGGCAGACGCCAAAACGCGCGTCGGGGCAGGATGCATCCCGGGGACTCTGTTTGTACAGGCACAAGGTAATCTATTGGGAGGCTTATGGCTTACTTTTGGATGTGATTAATTACACTTTAAGCGATGGATGCATACATATGCTTGGTGATTAGCAGTCTCAGTTCAGCCCCCATGTATGATGAATTTAACGTATACTGGTTTAATTCTTGAAATGCCTGTACACTGTTTACATTTGTGTCTCAATTAGATTACATTGCGCTTCCAATTGTTTGTGGCATAATTACTTTATAATACTGTATAAGCATACCATGATGTAAGAATTTTTTCTGTGTCACATTTTGTATATTTTTGTATACTTATATTGAGTTTCATACAATCAGTGTCCCCCATGTTGCCCCCCTTTTTTCCTTTGGTACCTTCTCACACCTCTTTTTGGTTTATGTATCCTTAAATAAATGTTTTCTTTATTCAAAAATACCGGATATTTTGTTCGGGTTCTTGTTTTTCATTGTGAACTAGTTTAATTTCCGAGTTGTCCCTGTTGCATCGTCCAGCAGTGCACCCAGTAAAAACTTTATATTGAATCTTTGATTTTTTTCTATTTTCGTAATTTACATTTATGTGCACTTTGCCTGGGATTTTGTGTATTTTTCTTTAAAAAGGTTGAACAGGTTCATGCATTTTTACATTGAACACAATAATTAAACACATGTCCTTTACATAGATATTTTGCACACCCATCACATGTCAGATTTGTTTCACTGTCACAAGAAAATGGACAGAAGCTACATATCTTCCTTTTTGGCTTGTAGCTGTGCTGGTGGAGGCCATGGAATCTTTTTCTTGAGCATGCTGCTGGACACTCTTCACAATGGCTGCTGCCCCTTCACTTCTGGGGTTTAATTTTCTGGCTTCGATATACAGCCTAACTAGGGATTTTCTTCTATAAAAATCTACTTTTATGCAGCTTATTTTCGTTCCAATTGAGGCCGATTTCTCTCCATAAAACAAATGCATTATATGCCAAAACATCCAGACTGTTGTAAAATATTATCATTGGCCAAGGATTAGTTTTGCGTTTGCATGTGTATGATGATATTGCTTGATCTACTGTTATCAACTGCCCCTTTTCTGGCATTATAGTCTAGTATCATTTCTGTGGCATTGTCATGTAGCTTTATAATCTAATATCATGTCCGACTTTCTGTCTTCTCGATTAATTATTGCATTGCCATGGTGCATTGTGCTCATTAGAATTACATGCTTATTTTTTTGGGACCGCAGTAAGACAACTGTTGTATCTTCAGTAAAGTAAAAAGTAAAACTATACACATCTCTTTTTTACTAAAGATACCTTGCATCAGTTCTGGCTTGTTTTTCCTTATAATACCCAGCATGGTAAGTTGTCCTTATCACAATATCTGGTCCAGTTGATAGGATGTGAAAAAGAGCTGTCACATCTACTTTGTTCCACATATCACCATAAACCCCTTGTCCCTCAATGTTTGTCATTTGATAAGAACCGTGAAACCTCCATCCTTTTGAATAATGAGATGAAGTACACAGGAAAACAAATACATTTTGCAAGCAGAAATAATTATTGACCTGTTGAACAGTCTAAAATGTTATCGGGTCATTTTGATCCGAACAGTACAAGTGTAACAATCAGCGTGTAGTAAAAAGTAAACAAGAAAACAAACAACACTCATAGTAACAACCCTTCAAATGTGGAAAAGTCAATTAATCACAAGTTTCAGATCCACATAATAAGTAATCTGCAGCCTCTCAAATTTCATTTCGGGTCATATGGACGTGAACAGAACAGCAGGATTAAACATGAGCGTCTGAGCCAAAGGTCTGAATACTTACGACCATGTGAAATTTCAGTTTTTCTTTTTTATTAAATTTGCAAAAATCTCTACATTTCAGTTTTCTTTCAGTCAGGATGGGGTGCAGAGTGTACATTAATGTGTAAAAAATGAACTTTTTGACTTTACCAAATGGCTGCAATGAAACAAAGAGTGAAAAATTTAAAGGGGCTGAATACTTTCCACACCCACTGTATGTGACTAGGACCAGGGCCATATTTGCCACTAGGCACTGCGGGGGGCGACACCTGAGCAAGGTGTTTTTTTGTTGTTTTTTCCAATTAGTCCAGGCAGCAGAGTGGCAGTCATAACACGTGGTGCTGATGTTGACTCTCCCTACTCCCTGCTGAGTGAGACACAGTGACCCCATGCTCACAGCCTAACTCCTGCATGCCCAGAAGTCCACTTACTGGGGCTGAGGTGGAGCGGTGGCGCCCTGTCTCCTGACCCTGGGACACACACATTGCTGGCCAGGAGTCAAAGTACAGCAGTACACAGTAAGTAAGTCTGTAATGATCTCCCACCCATGCGCTACCTGCTGCTGCCTGGCTCTGTCATGACTCCCCTCACCCCTTCCCTCAGATTCCTCAGCATCGTTTCTGCCTGCAGACAGTGCCTGAGGCTGGAGCCGTGCACTGAAATGTTTGATGTTTGTTTGTTTGCTCCCAGGAGTCAGACCCAGCTAGAGTGAGTGGGGTGGGTCCTGGGATCAAACATGTGTGGGGCTGTGTGTGTGTGGAGCTATGTGTGTGTGGGTGGAGCTGTGTGTGTGTGAAGCTGTGTGTGCGCAGAGCTGTGTGTATGCACGGAGCTGTGTGTGGAGCTGTGTGTGTGTGGAGCTGTGTGTGTGTGTGCACGGAGCTGTGTGTGTGTGCAGAGCTGTGCGTGTTCGGAGCTGTGTGTGTAGCTGTATATGTGTGTGTGTCCGGAGCTGTTTGCAGAACTGTATATGTGTGTGCGTGTGGAGCTGTATGTGTGTGTGTGTGTGTGTGTGTGTGTGGAGCTGTGTAGCTGTATGTGTGTGTGTGCGGAGCTGTATGCGTGTGTGTGCAGAGCTGTGTGTGTGCACGGAGCTGTGTGTGTGGGGCTGTGTGTGTGTGCAGAGCTGTGTGTGTGCACGGAGCTGTGTGTGTGGGGCTGTGTGTGTGTGCGTGGAGCTGTGTGTGTGCACGGAGCTGTGTGGTTGTGCGCGGAGCTGTATGTGTGTGTGAAGCTGTGTGTGTGCGCGGAGATGTGTGTATGCGCGGAGCTGTGTGTGGAGCTGTGTGAGGGGAGCTGTGTGTGTGTGCGCGGAGCTGTGTGTGTGTGTGTGTGTGTGTGCGGAGCTGTGTGAGTGTTTGGAGCTGTTTGTGTGCAGAGCTGTGTGTGTGCGGGGCTGTGTGTGTGCATGCAGAGCTGTGTGTGTGTAGCTGTATATATGTGTGTCCGGAGCTGTGTGCAGAACTGTATGTGTGTGTGCGTGTGGAGCTGTGTGTGTGTGTGTGGGGCTGTGTGTGTGCGGGGCTGTGTGTGTGCGGGGAGTTGTGTGTGTAGCTGTATATATATGTATGTGTAGCTGTATACGTGTGTGCGTGTGGGGCTCTGTGTGCGTGCGGAGCTGTGTGGGCAAAGCTGTGTGTGTGTGGAGCTGTATGTGTGGGGGCTGTGTGTGTGCAGCTGTGTGTGTGCGGAGCTGTGTGTGTGGAACTGTGTGTGTGCGCGAAGCTGTGTGTGTGCAGGGCTGTGTGTGTGCATGCGGAGCTGTGTGTGTGTAGCTGTATATGTGTGCGTGTGTCCGGAGCAGTGTGTGCAGAGCTGTACAGTACAGACCAAAAGTTTGGACACACCTTCTCATTTAAAGATTTTTCTGTATTTTCATGACTATAAAAAACTGTACATTCACACTGAAGGCATCAAAACTATGAATTAACACATGTGGAATTATACACTTAACAAAAAAGTGTGAAACAACTGAAATTATGTCTTATAGTCTAGGTTCTTCAAACTAGCCACGTTTTGCTTTGATGACTGCTTTGCACACTCTTGGCATTCTCTTGATGAGCTTCAAGAGGTAGTCACCAGGAAAGGTCTTCTAACAATCTTGAAGGAGCTCCCAGAGATGCTTAGCACTTGTTGGCCCTTTTGCCTTCACTCTGCGGTCCAGCTCACCGCAAACCATCTCGATTGGGTTCAGGTCTGGAGACTCTGGAGGCCAGGTCATCTGGCGTAGCACCCCATCACTCTCCTTCATGGTCAAATAGCCCTTACACATCCTGGAGTGTGTTTGGGGTCATTGTCCTGTTGAAAAATAAATGATGGTCCAACTAAACACAAACCAGATGGAATAGCATGCCGCTGCAAGATGCTGTGGTCGCCATGCTGGTTCAGTATGCCTTCAATTTTGAATGAATTCCCAACATTGTCACCAGCAAAGCACCCCCACACCATCACACCTCCTACTCCATGCTTCACGGTGGGAACCAGGCATGTAGAGTACATCCGTTCACCTTTTCTGCGTCACACAAAGACAAGGTGGTTGGAACCAAAGATCTCAAATTTGGACTCATCAGACCAAAGCACAGATTTCCACTGGTCTAATGTCCATTCCTTGTGTTCTTTAGCCCAAGCAAGTTTCTTCTTCGTGTTGCCTGTACTTAGCAGTGGTTTCCTAGCAACTATTTGACCATGAAGGCCTGCTGCACAAAGTTTCCTCTTAACCGTTGTTGTGGAGATGTGTCTGCTGCTAGAACTCTGTGTGGCATTGACCTGGTTTCTAATCTGAGCTGCTGTTAACCTGCAATTTCTGAGGCTGGTGACTCAGATAAACTTATCCTCAGAAGCAGAGGTGACTCTTGGTCTTCCTTTCCTGGGGCGGTCCTCATTTCAGCCAGTTTCTTTGTAGCACTTGATGGTTTTTGTCACTGCACTTGGGGACACTTTCAAAGTTTTCCCAATTTTTTAGACTGACTGACCTTCATTTCTTAAAGTAATGATGGCCACTCGTTTTTCTTTACTTAGCTGCTTTTTTCTTGCCATAATACAAATGCTAACAGTCTATTCAGTAGGACTATCAGCTGTGTATCCACCAGACTTCTGCACAACACAACTGATGGTCCCAACCCCATTTATAAGGCAATAAATCCCACTTATTAAACCTGACTGGGCACACCTATGAAGTGAAAACCATTACCAGTGACTACCTCTTGAAGCTCATCAAGAGAATGCCAAGAGTGTGCAAAGCAGGCATCAAAGCAAAAGGTGGCTACTTTGAGGAACCTAGAATATAAGACATAATTTCAGTTGTTTCACACTTTTTTGGTAAGTATACAATTCCACATATGCTAATTCATAGTTTTGATGCCTTCGGTGTGAAAGTACAATTTTCATAGCCATGAAAATAGAGAAAATGTTTAAATGAGAAGGTGTGTCCAAACTTTTGGTCTGTACTGTATGTGCATGAGTGTGGCGGGCTGTGTATGTGTGGGTACGGAGCTGTGTGTGTGGATTTGTATGTGTGTGTGCGCAGAGCTGTATGTGTGGGGCTGTATTTGTGTGCGGGGCTGTGTGTGTGTGTGTGGGGCTGGGTGTGTGTGTGTGGGGCTGCGTGAGTGTGGCTGTGTGTGTGTGCGGGGCTGTATGTGTGTTTGCGGGGCTGTATGTGTGTGCGGGGCTTTATGTGTGTGTGTGGGGCTGTATGTGTATGTGTGGGGCTGTATGTGTATGTGTGGGGCTGTATGTGTGAGTGCAGAGCTGTATGTGTGTTTGCAGAGCTGTATGTGATGGACTGTATGTGTATGTGTGGTGCTGTATGTGTGTGTGCGGAGCTGTATGCGTGTGTGCGAAGCTGCATTTGTGTGTGCGGAGCTGTATGTATGTGTGTGGGGCTGTATGTGTGGGGCTGTATGTGTATGTGCAGGGCTGTATGTGTGTGTGCGGGGCTGTATGTGTGTGTGTGCAGAGCGGTATGTATGTGTGTGTGGGCTGTATGTGTGTGTATAGGGCTATATGTTTATGTGCGGGGCTGTATGCTTGTGTGCGGGGCTGTATGTGTGTTTGTGTAGCTGTATGTGTATGTGTGGGGCTGTATGTGTGTGTGCAGAGCTGTATGTGTGTGCGGAGCTTTATGTGTGTGTGGGGAGCTGTATGTGTGGGGCTGTATGTGTATGTGTGGGGCCGTATGTGTGTGCAGAGCTGTGTGTGTGTGTGTGTGTGTGTGTGCGGAGCTTTATGTGTGTGTGCAGAGCTGTATGTGTGTGTGCGGAGCTGTATGTGTGTGCGGAGCTGTATGTGTGTGTGAGGAGCTGCATGCATGTGTGCCGTGAATGGCAAAAATCGCTAATGTGAAAGTAGCCTAAGTCACTGCCGACAGTGTCTGCATTAAGGCTTATACTTGCATGCGAGAAACTCGATACCCAGCACTCAGGAGCGGAGCGTGTACTGCTATGCGGCCACAGGCTCCGATCTCAGTGCCGGGTATTGACGTGCGACACTCATCCGAGTTTCTTTCATGTGAGTATGAGCCCTTAGTCATACCAATTGGGGAGGCAGCACTAATAGTTCCAAGGGCAGCACAAACTCTAAATACGGCCCTGACTAGGACATACTGATACAGGACATCATAAAAGATCTCATTCACAAACTGCTGGAACACAGCTTTTGCATTTCCCAATCCAAAAGGCATCACTAGATATTTATAGTTAACATTGCTAGAGTTGAATGCTGTCTTATGAATAGATGGTGTGGACTCTTTAATTCCTTTGACAGCACCATGAACATCAGTTGATGTTATAATTGCTTTCGAAGAGAATAGAGATGAGCGAACCTTTCAAAGTTCGGTTCAGTTAGCCAAATGTCCCAATGCTTGACAAACATGTTCGACAAACAGTTCGAAGGATGTACCCGAACCTCATTAAATTTACTGGAAGGCCAAAACCAAAACGTATACACAACACCTTAAAAGGTGACAAAAAGCCTCCCAAACCGCTAAAATTAGGAGCAGACACTATCGAAAGTGGCATCAATTGACCAACAGCAGAAATTTGATAATGGCACAGTATTAGTCATCCATGGGCCATGCATGAGGTATCAGGGTGTGGGTCAGCATTTTCGGCTTTGAATTGAAGTTTCAATGAAGACCTGGTGGTATAGTGAACAGTGTAAGCCTTCTTTGCTGGGAGCCCTGATATCTCATGCAACAGATTTTAGTTTTTTCCCCAGCCACTCTCAGCTGGCACAAACATCAGTTTCATGGAGTATTAATAGTAGAAAAATGTAAGGATAGTAACACAGGCAGCTTAGTAAAAGTGAGTGAAGGCCTGCCTGTCTGGGAGCTCTACTTCTACTGGCAACACACCTGACAAAGACCCAACTTTTTTTCTCCACATTTCAAAAAAAATATTGTCACAGACCACTAAAGTGGCATCAATTTCCACGACAAATAACTCCAATAATGCAAGATCAATGCATGACACTAAAAACTACACAATCGACTAGTCTGCCCAGTCTGCAATTAGGGTGCAAAAGTCATTGGAGATCTATGAATTGTTCAGCTTCATGAAAGTTAGGAGGTCTACACTTTCAGGTGACAGCCGGATGCACTTATCTGTCAGGATACCACCAGCAGCACTGAAGACACGTTTAGAGAACGCTGGCTGCCAGGAGAGTTCAGACCACTCTTCCATTTTTGAAGACCAAAATGCGAAAGGATCCAATTTCCCCCTGATGGCATTGATATTGAGTTCAAGAGACCCCTGCACCATCCTCTCCAATCAGACAATGGGTCAGACTTGTACTCTGTTCTGCTGGATCATTTGCTGGTCTGAAAAATGTGTGAAATGACTGATAGAAATTGCTTATGCCACATACACTGCTGCTGCTGCTTCTAATGTTTTTTGCTATGACAACTTGACATGCTTGGGGTTGGAACTCTGGAACTGCGATGCACACTGTGTGGCTTACTGCTGTCTTGAGGAAAACCACTCTTAAGATTGTCTACAAGTGTGTTTTGATACTCCAACACACGCGCGCCCCTTTCCCGGGGAGTAAGCATATGACAAAATTTACTATTGGTGCGTTGATCATGGGGTGAAAATCAAGGTTACTTCCTCCGTCCCCTCCCACCAACCAAGGAGAACAGAGAGGATTATTATCCTCCTCATCTCCTGACTGTTGCCTGTCCATCATCTCTTCCTCTTCATCCTCAATTTGTTCCTCGGCTCCTGCTCCTGTAAGGGTGTGACAGAAGCTATCATGCGCATCTTCCCCTAATAACCATGTGCATACAATTAATGCATTGTGACATAAATGATGCTTACGTGTACTTTACTTATAATAATGTGGTTATTATATTGTGTATGGGTTTTACATCTACTTCATATGTTTTGATATTGTGACAAGTAGGGTTGAGCGAAACGGGTCGGCCAGATTCAGAAGTCGCCTGTGTGGGGTCGGCCATGAGGTCGGCGATCTTCTGATCTGGAATCGGAATTCCGATACCGAGTTCCAATATGTTTACGATATCGGGAATCAGTATCGGAATTCATATTTAAGTGTAAAATAAAGAATAAAAATAAAAAAATATTGATATACTCACCCTCGGACGCGCCCTGGTTCTCACCGGCAGCCTTCCTGTTATGTTTGCTAATGACAGGTGTTATGAAGGCAATCCAGAAACACAGTGTGCTTAGCGATCAGAGCGCACACAGTGATCTGACAAATACCCAAAAATACAAGAACGAGCTCTGAGACGTGGAAACTCTGTAGACTGCACACCTGATCCTATCCTAAACACAACTAAAAGCGGCTGTGGATTGCGCCTAACAACTACCTAGGCAACTCGGCACAGCCTAAGAAACTAGCTAGCCTGAAGATAGAAAAATAGGCCTGACTTGCCCCAGAGAAATTCCCCAAAGGAAAAGGCAGCCCCCCACATATAATGACTGTGAGTAAGATGAAAAGACAAAACGTAGGGATGAAATAGATTCAGCAAAGTGGGGCCCGATATTCTAGGACAGAGCAAGGACAGTAAAGCGAACTTTGCAGTCTACAAAAAACCCTAAAGCAAAACCACGCAAAGGGGGCAAAAAAAAAACCCACCGTGCCGAACTAACGGCACGGCGGTACACCCTTTGCGTCTCAGAGCTTCCAGCAAAACAAAAGACAAGCTGGACAGAAAAAAGGCAACAAAAAAGCAAAAAGCACTTAGCTATACAGAGCAGCAGGTCACAGGAACAATCAGGAGAAGCTCAGATCCAACACTGAAACATTGACAAGGAGCAAGGATAGCAGCATCAGGCGGAGTTAAGTAATGAAGCAGTTAACGAGCTCACCAGAACACCTGAGGGAGGAAGCTCAGAAGCTGCAGTACCACTTGTGACCACAGGAGTGAATTCAGCCACAGAATTCACAACACCTTCCTTCCTAAGAATGAGCGCCTGAAGGGCCTTCGATGACATCGCGGCTTGTGATTGGTCGCGTGAGCGGTCACATGGGCGGTCACGCGACCAATCACAAGCTGCGATGTCATCTAAGGTCCTTCAGGCGCTAATTCTTAGGAAGGAAGCATCCGAGGGCGCGTCCGAGGGTGAGTATATTCCTAATAGGTATATACTCACCCTCGGACGCGCCCTGGTTCTAACCCGCAGCCTTCCTTCCTAAGAATCAGCGCCTGAAGGACCTTAGATGACGTCGCGGCTTGTGATTGGTCGCGTGACGCCCATGTGACCGCTCACGCGACCAATCACAAGCCGCGACGTCATCGAAGGTCCTTCAGGCACTCATTCTTAGGAAGGAAGGCTGCCGGTGAGAACCAGGGCGCATCTGAGGGTAAGTATATCAATATTTTTTATTTTGATTCTTTATTGTACACTTAAATATGGATCCCAGGGTCTGAAGGAGAGTTTCCTCTCCTTCAGACCCTGGGAACCATTAGAAACCCAATGCACTGCATTGGGTTTCGTGTTTCGGCCGACCCCGACCCTGTCTTTTCTATAGGACTCGACCCGACTTTTGAAAAAGTCGGGTTTCGTGAAACCCGACCCGATCCTATAAAAAGAAAAGTCGCTCAACCCTAGTGACAAGATTAAGGAAAGATGTAAAAGATAAGAAGGTAGCTATAGATTAGGATAGGATTTGCTGTAGTTTAGTGGGGGCACAATAAAGTCAGGAAACTAGGGTGCTGGTGTAAGAATAGTTGAAAAAGGGGATTTCCAAGTTTGGAGGGGTAGGAGTGAGTGAGTGAGTCTTTCAGGGGAAGATTTCCTGATTCTCAGTCATACAGAGTTAACTGTGGAAAGTAGTGTATTATAGTTATAACATTAAGAAAGTGCTGGAGAGTGATTCCGGATACGGCAGAACAGGCCAAGAGGTCACGCAGTATGGAAAGGCACAGAACGCATGGGAAAAGCAGAATTTGATCGGCCGTCACTTTGTACAAGGGTATCCCTTACAGAATCCGGGGCCTATGGCTCGAATCAGAACAGAGGAACTTTTATCATCTCTCAGAGAAGGGCAGCTGGAACGGGAACCAGTACAGGAAAGTGGGCACAGGAATATGGAGACTGCTGTTGTGAATTCTGTTGTCGAACTATCTCCTGTGGTCGTGAATGGTACTTCGGCGAGTTCTGTCCATGGACTCTCTCTGGTGGCTGTGAGTGGAGCTGCTGCTTCTGAGGTTCCTTACACAGGTGACGTGGTTTATCCTTTGGTTGGCTGCTCTATTTAACTCCACTCAGATCGTTACTCCATGCCAGCTGTCAATGTTCCTGCATTGGTTCAGTTCGCTCTTGGATCTTTCTGGTGACCTGTCTACTCCAGCAGAAGCTAAGTTCCTGCTTGTTATTATTTGTTCATTGTTTCCTTGTCCAGCTGCATATTATGATTTTGCTTTGCTAGCTGGAAGCTCTGGGATGCAGAGTGGCATCTCCGCACCGTTAGTCGGTGCGGAGGTCTTTTTGCACACTCTGCGTGGTCTTTTGTAGTTTTTGTGCTGACCGCAAAGATACCTTTCCTATCCTCTGTCTGTTTAGTAAGTCTGTCCTCCCTTTGCTGAAACCTGTTTCATTTCTGCGTTTGTGACTTTCATCTTTACTCACAGTCAATATATGTGGGGGGCTGCCTTTTCCTTTGGGGAATTTCTCTGAGGCAAGATAGGCTTTATTTTCTATCTCTAGGGCTAGCTAGCTCTTAGGCTGTGAAGAGGCATCTAGGGAGAGTCAGGAACGCTCCACGGCTATTTCTAGTTGTGTGATAGGATTAGGGGTTGCGGTCAGCAGAGCTCCCACATCCCAGAGCTTGTCCTGTATGAGTTCAACTATCAGGTCGTGCCGGGTGCTCCTAACCACCAGGTCCATAACAGTACAGCTGGCCCAAAGTATTAATGCATCTCAATAGAGGGATAAGAGAAGTTCTGAGACCATTTTTTTTCCTTTGCAGTGTGTTTTGTCTTTCTTCTCCCCTAAACCTTTGGGTGGTTCAGGACACAGGTGTAGATATGGACATTCAAGGTCTGTCCTCTTGTGTGGATCGTCTCACTGCAAGGGTACAAAACATTCAAGATTTTGTGGTTCAGAATCCGATATTAGAGCCTAGAATTCCTATTCCTGATTTATTTTCTGGGGATAGATCTAAGTTTTTGAATTTCAAAAATAATTGTAAACTATTTGTAGCTTTGAAACCCCGCTCCTCTGGTGACCCCGTTCAACAAGTAAAAATCATTATTTCTTTTTTGCGTGGTGACCCTCAAGACTGGGCATTTTCCCTTGCGCCAGGAGATCCTGCATTGCGTGATGTTGATGCATTTTTTCTGGTGCTTGGATTGCTTTATGATGAACCAAATTCAGTGGATCAGGCAGAGAAAATCTTGCTGGCTTTGTGTCAGGGTCAGGATGAAGCGGAGGTGTACTGTCAGAAGTTTAGAAAGTGGTCTGTGCTTACTCAGTGGAATGAGTGTGCCCTGGCGGCAATTTTCAGAAAGGGTCTTTCTGAAGCCCTTAAGGATGTCATGGTGGGATTTCCCACGCCTGCTGGTCTGAATGAGTCTACGTCCTTGGCCATTCAGATCGATCGGCGCTTGCGTGAGCGCAAAGCTGTGCACCATTTGGCGGTATTCCCTGAGCATAGGCCTGAGCCTTTGCAATGTGATAGGACTTTGACCAGAGCTGAACGGCAAGAACACAGACGACGGAATGGACTGTGTTTTTGTTGGTGGCTAGATCCTTTTGGTAGCCTTCTTTGTCACGGGATGTGCGTTCTTTTGTGCAGTCCTGTGGGACTTGTGCTCGGGCTAAGCCCTGCTATTCTCGTGCCAGTGGTTTGCTTTTGCCCTTGCCGGTCCCGAAGAGGCCCTGGACGCATATTTCCATGGATTTTATTTCTGATCTCCCTGTTTCTCAAAGGATGTCAGTCATTTGGGTGGGTTGTGATTGCTTCTCTAAGATGGTCCATTTGGTACCCTTGTCTAAATTGCCTTCCTCTTCTGATTTGGTGCCATTGTTTTTCCAGCATGTGGTTCGTTTGCATGGCATTCCGGAGAACATCGTCTCGGGCAGAGGTTCCCAGTTTGTTTCGAGGTTTTGGCGGTCCTTTTGTGCTAAGATGGGCATTGATTTGTCTTCTTCTTCGGCTTTCCATCCTCAGACTAATGGCCAAACCGAACGAACTAATCAGACTTTGGAAACATATCTGAGATGCTTTGTTTCTGCTGACCAGGATGATTGGGTGTCCTTCTTGCCTTTGGCTGAGTTCGCCCTTAATAATCAGGCCAGCTCGGCTACTTTGGTTTCCCTTTTTTCTGTAATTCTGGTTTCCATCCTCGTTTCTCTTCAGGGCAGGTTGAGCCTTCGGACTGTCCTGGTGTGGATACTGTGGTGGACAGGTTGCAGCAGATTTGGACTGATGTGGTGGACAATTTGACATTGTCCCAGGAGAAGGCTCAACGTTTCGCTAACCGCCGGCGCTGTGTTGGTCCCCGACTACGTGTTGGGGATTTGGTTTGGTTGTCATCTCGTCATGTTCCTATGAAGGTTTCCTCTCCTAAGTTTAAGCCTCGTTTCATTGGGCCATATAAGATTTCTGAAGTTCTTAATCCTGTGTCATTTCGTTTGGACCTTCCAGCTTCTTTTGCCATCCATAGTGTGTTCCATAGGTCGTTGTTGCGGAGATACGTGGCGCCTATTGTTCCCTCCGTTGATCCTCCTGCCCCGGTGTTGGTTGAGGGGGAGTTGGAGTATGTGGTGGAGAAGATTTTGGATTCTCGTGTTTCGAGACGGAAACTCCAGTACCTGGTCAAGTGGAAGGGTTATGGTCAGGAGGATAATTCCTGGGTTTTTGCCTCTGATGTTCATGCTGCCGATCTAGTTCGTGCCTTTCATTTGGCTCATCCTGATCGGCCTGGGGGCTCTGGTGAGGGTTCGGTGACCCCCCTTCAAGGGGGGGTACTGTTGTGAATTTTGTTGTCGAACTCCCTCCTGTGGTCGTGAATGGTACTTTGGCGAGTTCTGTCCATGGAATCCCTCTGGTGGCTGTGAGTGGAGCTGCTGCTTCTGAGGTTCCTTACACAGGTGACGTGGTTTATCCTTTGGTTGGCTGCTATATTTAACTCCACTCAGATCGTTACTCCATGCCAGCTGTCAATGTTCCTGCATTGGTTCACCTGTCTACTCCAGCAGTAGCTAAGTTCCTGCTTGTTATTATTTGTTCATTGTTTCCTTGTCCAGCTGCATATTATGATTTTGCTTTGCCAGCTGGAAGCTCTGGGATGCAGAGTGGCATCTCCGCACCGTTAGTCGGTGCGGAGGTCTTTTTGCACACTCTGCGTGGTCTTTTGTAGTTTTTTGTGCTGACCGCAAAGATACCTTTCCTATCCTCTGTATGTTTAGTAAGTCTGGCCTCCCTTTGCTGAAACCTGTTTCATTTCTGCATTTGTGACTTTCATCTTTACTCACAGTCAATATATGTGGGGGGCTGCCTTTTCCTTTGGGGAATTTCTCTGAGGCAAGGTAGGCTTTATTTTCTATCTCTAGGGCTAGCTAGCTCTTAGGCTGTGAAGAGGCGTATAGGGAGAGTCAGGAACGCTCCACGGCTATTTCTAGTTGTGTGATAGGATTAGGGGTTGCGTTCAGCAGAGATCCCACATCCCAGAGCTTGTCCTGTGTGAGTTTAACTATCAGGTCATGCCGGGTGCTCCTAACCACCAGGTCCATAACAGACTGCAGAGCCAAGACGAGCATCTCAGAGGCTAGAGGAACCAGCATTGAGAGGAAAAGCTCAGGCTGAAAACATAAACTTCTGCTTTACTGAAACTGCCATGGATTCTTTATCAAGTAAAGTTACACTGTTAAAGCGGAATACGGTGTCTGTTCCTGAGTGTGTGATATAGTCTGGAGCAGGCCCGAATTTAGGGGGGCCCAAGGGGCCCAGGCCCTGGGCCACCCACCAAGCGGGGGCCTCCCACCAATATAGTAATAAATATCTTAAAACATGTAAAATACATGTCGCTTTTCTGTGAACCGTCTCTAATGATAAGGAACATTTAACAAAAGAGAAACTATTGAAAGTGTAGGGACCTGGCTACGGTCCTACATCTCAGTGGCTGGCGCAGAGCGGCAGAGTCATGGCAACTGACCTGCGTCAGCATCCACTGACCTGGCTAGCCTAGCCAGACTTCCTTAGTACCTTCCCTGTACCTAATGCTTAGTTTATGGCATGCAGCAACGTTCTCCGATCCCAACAGAAGCTTCTAGAAGCTACCTATTCAGCTATATGATCACTCCCTCGGATTAGATAAAATGAGAGTTTGCTCAGCTACCTTCGAGGAAGGAGGCGTAGCCATGATGGGCAGCACGAGAAGAGGATTCTCCACAGCGGAGCCTGTCAGGACTTCACTCTGGATCTTCAGTCACTGAAGATCCAGAGGTGAAGTGGTTCAGTCTTCACAGTGTCGAGGTGAGTGAGTATGATCTCTGTTTGTGTGTGTGTATCTGTGTGTGAGTCTGCATATGTCTGTCTGTCTGTGTATCTTTCGTGCAGCTCCTGTCCTACACAGTAGCATACTGCATATACAGGTCCACACTATATCCTGCATTACAGTGTGTCTGTGTATACTATATGTACAGTGCCTTGCGAAAGTATTCGACTCCCTGGAACTTTTCAACCTTTTCCACATATCATGCTTCAAACATAGAGATACCAAATGTAAATTTTTGGTGGAGACTCAACAATACAATTGTGAAGTTGAACGAAATTTATTGGTTATTTTAAATTTTTGTGGAAAATCAAAAACTGAAAAGTGGGGCGTGCAATATCATTTGGCCCCTTTACTTTCAATGCATGCAAACTCAGTCCAGAAGTTCATTGTGGATCTCTGAATGATCCAATGTTGTCATAAATGCCTAATGATGATAAATATAATCCACCTGTGTGTAATCAAGTCTTCGTATAAATGCACCAGCTCTGTGATAGTCTCAGGGTTCTGTTTGAAGCACAGAGAGCATCATGAAGACCAAGGAACACAACAGGCAGGTCCGTGATACTGTTGTGGAGAAGTATAAAGCCGGATTTGGATGCAAAATGATTTCCAGAACGTTAACATCCCAAGGAGCACTGTGCAAGTGATCATATTGAAATGGAAGGAGCATCATACCACTGCAAATCTACCAAGACCCGGCTGTCCCTCTAAACTTTCATCTCAAACAAGGAGAAGACTGATCAGACATGCAGCCAAGAGGCCCCTGATCACTCTGGATGAACTGCAGACAGAGCTCATCACCCTGAACACACCATCCCCACTCTCAAACATGGTGGTGGCAGCATCATGGCTTGGGCCTGCTTTTCTTCAGCAGGGACAGGGAAGATGGTT
The DNA here is from genome assembly GCF_032444005.1 of Ranitomeya imitator. Classification (NCBI taxonomy): domain Eukaryota; kingdom Metazoa; phylum Chordata; class Amphibia; order Anura; family Dendrobatidae; genus Ranitomeya; species Ranitomeya imitator. The sequence goes on along the minus strand of NC_091284.1, from coordinate 732,220,123 downwards.
AAAATTGATGGGAATATGGATTGAGCCAAATACAGGACCATTCTTGAAGAAAACCTGTTTGAGTCTGCAAAAGACCTGAGACTGGGACAAAGATTTGTTTTCCAACAAGACAATGATCCCAAACATAAAGCAAAAACTGCAATGGAATAGTTCACAAATAAACATATCCAGGTTTTAGAATGTCAAAGTCCAGACCTCAATCCAATCGAGAATCTGTGGAAAGAGCTGAAAACTGCTGTTCACAAACAATCTCCATCAAACCTCACTGAGCTCGAGCTGTTTGCCAAGGAAGAATGGGCAAGAATTTCAGTCTCTCAATGTACAAAACTGATAGAGACATACCCCAAACGACTTGCAGCTGTAATCCCAGCAAAAGGTGGTGCAACAAAGTATTAAGTTAAGGGGGCTGAATAAGGCTACTTTCACACTTCCGTCTTTTCAGATCCATCACAATCCGTCGATTTTTGAGAATGCAGGATCTGCAAAAATATTTGCAGGATCCTGCATTTTCCCATAGACTTGTATTAGCGCGGATTGTGACAGATAGCCATCCGTTTCATCCATCATGCACTGGATCCGTCGTAAAATAGCGGTCTGTCTTGCAGAGAAAACGTTCATTGTAAAGTTTTTTGTGCACGTAGGAAAATCGGTCAGCGATGCATCCTGCGCTGCCCATCGTCGGCTACAATGGAAGCCTATGGACGCAGGATCCGTTGCTGACCGTCACACACAGGAATTCAGCGACAGATCCAGTTTTTCCCTTCTGAGCATGCCCAGAAGGATTTTCAAGTCTGGGAAAATCTCTCTCTCGCTCTCATATTGCACGCCCCACTTTTCATTTTTTTGAATTTCCACAAAAATTTAAAATAACCAATAAATTTCATTCAACTTCACAATTGTGTTCCACTTGTTGATTCTTCACCAAAAATTTACATTTGGTATCTTTATGTTTGAAGCATGATATGTGGGAAAAGGTTGAAAAGTTTCAGGGAGCCGAATTCTTTTGCATGGCACTGTATGTAGTGTGGACCTGTTTACAGTATTGTGCTGTGTATACACTTTATACAGCCTCATCCTCTATTCTATATACAGCCAGCACAGCAACAGCCTCTGATATATACAGGCAAACAGCCTCTCATGTATACAGCCCGGCAGCAGACCCTCATATATATACAGCCCAGCAGCAGCCCCTCATATATATATATAAACAGCCCATCAGCAGCCTCTCATATATGTGCTATGTGCACATGTTGTGGATTTTGATGCTGCGTATCTGCAACTGTTTTCCATGCGTTGTACAGTACCATGTAAACATATGGAAAACAAAATCCGCAGTGCACATGCTGCAGAAAAGACGCTCTGAAATGCAGCATTGTTTTTTCCGCAGCTCCTCAATAGGAATCCACAGGTGTAAAACTGCAGGTGTAATTCGCACAAAAACTGCAGTAAATCCACGGAAAATCCGCAGTACGGTTTACCTGCGGATTTTGAAAAATCAGTGCGGAACAATCCGCACACCAATCCGCAACATGTGCACATAGCCATATACAGCCCAGCGATGTGAAGCAGAAGAACTGCTAAGACAAATGAATCAGCTTGAAATTGGTATTAACACCACCTTCTGGAATAATATCCTGAAAAGGACAGATGCTACTAGTAAAACTCTACAAAACGCAAAGCTCACTCTAAACACTGCTGTGGCGTCACTGACGAGCTTAAAAAGCTATGTTGCATCAAAGCGTGACTCCTTCAAAATTTATGAGAAGCAAGGCGAAGAGCTGTCTGGTTCATCTGTATGTTCAGACGATAACTTGACACAGGCGCCGAAATGTGTGTCTCAATCCATTGGATTATGGCCATACGGAAGAAGTACAACTCAGCCCTTCTGAAAAATACAGAACAGAAACTTTCTTGCCTATTATTGATCAGTTTATCGCTTCTCTTGACCAACGTTTTCAAGCATATAAAGATATATCAAGCAAATGTAACTTTTTTAGTTAGCCTTCTGAAAGAATTGTCTTCAGACGAGCTTAAGGCCACAGCAGAGCAACTCGTCAGGTTTTATTCAGATGACTTGGACATTACATTTATCGATGAACTGTGTCAGTTTGTAACATTTGTCAATTTATTCACAGACAAGGAGCCAAATGATATCAGCACTGAACTTTTCATGTACAAGCTTATCATGGAAAAGGGTGTGCAGGACACTTTCCCAAATATTGAGATAGCTTTAAGGATATATCTAATTTTGATGGTAACAAACTGCAGTGGTGAGCGTTTCTTCCCAAAACTCAAATTAGTTGAAAACCGATTAAGGACATCTATGAAACAGGAACAAGTTGTAAATTTGGCTATCATGAGCATCGAGTCAGATATACTGCATGAATTTGACTTTAGTGACATCATTAGTGATTTTCCAGCACGAAAATCAAGAAAAGTGCCTGGATTGTAAAAAATGAATTACTTTACCTGAATTACCGTACTCTGCGTAAATGATTTTTGTAAATAAACTTGCATTCGTTTCATTTTGTGTTTTTGCATTACATATTGCAACACCTTAAAAAATGGGCCTCCTCCAAAATGGGCCCCGGGCCACCCACCTCTTAAATCCGGCCCTGGTCTGGAGACGGGACTGTGGGATCAGAAGGATCTGCAAATGCACATGTGAGTTTTGTGCAATATTTCCACACTACACAACTGACGGGACATTATATTTTCTTTGCTGTGTACCAGGGTGTGCTGGAACAGCAGCCCCTCACCATGACTACCACCCTGGCCAACTCACAATCCTCCACTAACAATTTGTCTGGTAACATAAGCCGCCCTCGATTGCTGTATTCCACCCTCCCTTGGCACCAGCAACGACAGTCCGGAACTTAGTGATTTTGTTATCCATTCCGCATCTTGCTCTGCTTCCACCTATTTCTCTGGGATAATCACATCCTCAAGCAGACTATTGAAAGTATGCTTCAGTATGTAGATGATCAGAATAGTGATGCTAATGATGGCATTGTCTGTGCTAACTATCTCAGTAGCCACTTCAAAACTGTGCAGAAGGGTGATTTGTACCACATCTGTACTACGTTGGACCAGGCTATGCAAAATGACATATTTCACCAGTGCTCTTCGCTGCTTCCATAGTCACTGCAAACTGTGCAGGGTGGAATGCCATCATGTCGGAACAGCACAAATCAAATGGTTAACCAGTAGGCCGAAGTACCTCTGTAGCAATGCAAGTCGATGACCTGCGGGGTGCGAACTGTGTAAGTTAGCCCATAGCAACCATGCTTTCTGCAGCAGCGCATCCAGGCCAGGATAGTGGCAGAAAAATTGCTGCACCACCAGGATTAGGAAGTGAGCCATGCAAGGCACGTGTGTGAGGTTGCCTAAGTGTAGGGCCACCACCAGGTTTGCACGGTTATTACACATGGCCTTCCCTGATTCCAGGTTCAGTAAAGACAGCTATTGCTCAAACTTGGCCTTGATAGCTGTCCACAACTCTTGAGCTGTGTGACTGCAATCTCCAAAGCATAATAATTTTAACACTGCCTGATTGCGGTGAGCCCTGGCTGCACCGTACGGAGGTGGGGCGAGATTCTTTCTGCACTTATGGAAAGTGTGTTTCATTAAGGGAGAGGTTGAAGGCACAGGTGGAAGAGGAGGAGGAGGAAGTGTTAGATACAGAGGTTTGTTCTGCAAATCTTGGGGATTCCAAGATTTGTGGAGCAGCCCCTGGAACGCCCTCACCCTACAGCCAACAGAGTCACCCAGTGCCCAGTCAGTGAGATGTAACGCCCCAGCCCTTGTTCGCTTGTCCAGGGGTTAGAGGAGAAATGCACCCTGGCAGACATAATTTTTTTCAGGGAACGTGTGATGTCTGCGACATGATGGTGTAGCGCACACACAGCTTACTTAGAGAAGTAATGGCGACTAGGCAACTGGTACTGAAGGACTGTGATGGATCCAACATCTATCTTTAGGAAACCATCTGTATCCACCAGGCAGAAAGGCTGCATTTCCGTGGCCAACAGATTAGGGATGGTGGAGTTCAAGCTCTTAGCTTTGGCATATGAAGGAGGAAACATTCTTTGGTGTGACCACAAATGTGGGACAGAGAGCTGGTTGGTGTGCTGAGAAAGAGTGGAGTAGTGTGAACAGGATAAGATACTGTACTGTGAGCGAGGTAAAGGTGGAGATGTTATGGTGGATTGAGAAAGATGTGTTTTGCTTGGTGAAACAAAAACATTAGGCAAGTCCACTTCTGTAACAGCTGACGGGCTCTCACTCACTCCGACTGTAGGGGTAAACAAGTGGAGTGTCTGTGGTCAGAGACATGTTTGAGAACGCTTGACAGAGGAGGAAGAAGCAGCAGATGGGGTTGATGGGACGGCCGGTGGTTGGCAAGGCCTGCTATTAGGTATTTTAGCCTAGTAAAATTCCCGGACCAAGGCATGTTGATCTCGCATGTGCCGATCATGCATGTAGTTTTCAAATTATTGCAATTTTTGCCTCTACTGAGTTTTTTTGCAAATTTGGCAGATAATGTGAGTCTGGGTCATTGTTTGTGATCTCAAATAGGGCTCATGATAGGCAACCTTTGTCACCCCATCCAAAATGCAGACTCATGATAGATGCTAGCCATAGTCAGAATTGTGGCTGAGGATGCAGTGCTTATCGTGGTTGCATCACTCCTTGTTTGAGCGGGAAGCCTCAACATAACCTCCTCGTCTTTCTCCTCCTCCACAAACTCTGCTGATCTTCTCAGCTGCATACCTCTGGGTTCACACCAAGTGGGATATTTAACCTCATCATCATGCTTTCTGTTCTCACACTCCTCACCCTGAGAGTCACCCTCCTGCTCTTCCTACCTTGACACCACAGTAGTCTGCATGCACCTCTAGTATCTTAGTTTCATCAGAATCACCTCCACCACTGGTGGTTAATGCCTGGTGAAGAGGGTCTGGATTCATCAGGCTCTGGATTCAGCATGAAAATATTTTGGACATCGCTGCAGATACTTTCATAGAATGTTAGAGTGGAAAGAGAACTCAAGGGTCATCGTGTCCAACCCCATTCTCAATGGAGGATTCACTAAATCATCTCAAATTTGACTTTCCAGCCTCTGTTTGAAGACTTCCATTGAAGAAGAACTCATCACCTCTCCTGGCAGTCTGTTCCACTCATTGATCGCCATCACTGTCACAAAGTTTTTTCTAATATCTAATCTGTATCTTCTCCATTTCAGTTTCATTCCATTGCTTCTCTTGTTTCCATGTGCAAATGAGAATAATGATGATCTCTTTCAGATATTTGTAGACAGCTGTTAAGTCTCCTCTTAGCTTTCTTTTTTTGCAACTTAAACATTCCCAGATCCTTTTACCATTCCTTGTAGGACATACTTTGCAGCCCACTTACTGTCCTGGTAGCTCTCCTCTGAACTTGCTCCAGTTTTTCAATGTTTTTTTTTTTTAAATGTGGTGCTTAGAACTGGACACAGTATTCCATATCAGGCCTGACCTAGAGGAGTAGAGGGGGATAATTACTTTACATGATCTAGACTCTATTATTCTCTTAATACATTCTAGAACTGTGTTTGCCTTTTCTGCTGCTGCATCATCTATAGATTTTTCGTTTTTCTTGCCCAGATGTAGATTCTTGTATTTCTCCCTGTTAAATGCCATTTAACTAGTTGCAGCCCATTGTTTAAGCTTATATAGATCAGTCTGAATCCTTCCTCTGCCTTCTTTAGTGTTAGCTATCCCTCCTAGCTTTGCATCATCTGCAAATTTGATTAGTTTACCTTCAGCTCCCTTTTCTAGATAATTTATACAAAAGTTGAACAACAATGGGACCAGGACAGAGCCTTGTGGTACCCCACTTAAAACTTTTTTCCAATTGGATGTGCAACCATTTATTACCACTCTTTGAGTACGATCACTGAGCCTGTTATGAATCCACCTAAACGTAGCCTTGTCAATCGCATACTTGGTAATTTTTTCAATAAGGATAGTATGAGTTACTTTATCAAATGCTTTTCTGTTGTCGATATATAATATATCTACCGCATTTCCCTGATCTACCTAGTCAATGATTCCATCAAGGAAATTAGATTAGTCTGTCATGACTTGTTTGTTACAAACCCATGCTGGCTCCGGTTAATTACTGTATTCTTATCCAAGTACTTATATGCATGCTATTTAATAATTTGTTCAAATATCTTTCCTGGTATGAAAGTAAGACTCACTGGCCTTTCATCCTTTGGATTATGTGAATGTTTGCAGCAGACCTCTGATACCCATGTAATGAAATGTGTGAAGAGCTCTGCAGAATGGCCCATCTGTGGTTCCCCACAGTCAGTTGTGCATTTGGAAGTTTGTGATGCGTACGGAAACAAGGGTGATTGGGGAGTCACCTCTGAGGATTGTACTTCGTGTGATGTTAAGATTGGGGAAATGCAGCGCTTGATCCAGTGCTTGTTATCCCTTGAAGCACATGCTCTTTCTGAGCCTCATCTACAAGGCGTACCGCTGTGCTGCTGCCAAAGATAGGGAGTGGAGTAGTCCGTCCAGTAACAGATGTTGTCCGTGGACTTTGGATGGGATGATACAGTGTTTGTTCAGTTGAGCTTTCATTAAAGGGAACCTGTCACCCCCAAAATCACAGGTAAGCTAAGCCCACCAGCATCAGGGGCTTATCTACTGCATTCTGTATTGCTGTAGATAAGCCCCCGATGTATCCTGAAAGATGAGAAAAAGAGGTTAGATTATACTCACCCAGGGGCTTTCCCAGTCCTTATCTGGTCCGATGGGCATCGCGGTCCGGTCCGGGGCCTCCCATCTACTTACGATGACATCCTCTTCTTGTATTCACGCTGCCGGGAAATGTCAGAGAGGCCCAGCGCCTGTGCACTGCAGTACTTTGCTCTGCCCTCAGCAGGGCAGGCAAAGTATGCCTGCGCAGGAGACGCGGCAGGAAGACAAAAAGAGGATGTCATCGTAAGAAGATGGGAGGCCCCGGACCGGACAGTGACGCCCATCGGATCAGAACCGGACCAGGACCACCCCTGGGTGAGTATAATCTAACCTCTTTTTCTCATCTTTCAGGATACATCGGGGGCTTACCTATAGCATTACAGAAAGCTGTAGATAAGCCCCTGATGCTGGTAGGCTTAGCTCACCTTCGATTCTAGGGATGACAGGTTCCCTTTAACATTAACACCTAACCCATGTACAAGTCAAACACACAGCTATTTCTTACTTTCAAAATGACCTCACTTTTTCCCTCTCAAGTTGTATGTACCCTTTAAACCTGCTGTTTCACAACCTTAGGCCCACCTCTGTCAGTCACATGTCACTAAATGAGCAATCCCTATTTATTTTCTTAGATAGTGTGCCTGAACAAAACTCTTATACCTAGCAATTTTGATGAGCAAATGGGGACTCCTGATTACTCACTGCAACACAGTTTTTTCCCAAATGATTTGAAATAGCAAACAGGGCCACCTGGTTGAACTCCAATATTAGGCCTAACTTTTTTTAAGATAAATTGCGTCCTGATTCCTCGCTGTAGGACAGTTTTATCCCAAATGATTTGGATTAGCAAATAGGATCTCCTTGCTGAACCCCAATATTAGGCCTTACAATTTTTTAAGAGAAAATGTGTCCTGATTTCTCACTGCAGCACAGTTTTTATCTCAAACAATTTGAATTAGCAAATAGGACCTCCTGGCTGAACTCCTATATAAAGGCCTAATGATTTTTAAGAGGAAATGTGGCCTTCTGATTCCTCACTGCAGCACAGATTTATCATAAATGATTTGGATTAGCAAACAGGGCCTCCTGGCTGAACCCCTATATTAGGGCTAACGATTTTTGAGAGGAAATGTGGCCTTCTGATTCCTCACTGCAGTACAGTTTTATTCTGAATGACGTGGATTAGCAAATAGAGACTCCTGGCTGAACCCCTATATTAGGCCTAACGATTTTTAAGAGGAAATAGGGCCTCCTGATTCCTCACTGCAACACAGTTTTATCACAAGTGATTTGGATTAGCAAATACGACCTCCTGGTTGCACCCCTATATTCGGACTAATGATTTTTAAGAGGAAATGTGGCCTCCTGATTCCTCACTGCAGCACAGATTTATCATAAATGATTTGGATTAGCAAACAGGGCCTCCTGGCTGAACCCCTATATTAGGGCTAAAGATTTTTAAGAGGAAATGTGGTCTTCTGATTCCTCACTGCAGTTCAGTTTTATCCCAAATTATGTGGATTAGCAAATAGAGACTCCAGGCTGAACCCATATTTTAGATCTAAAGGTACCGTCACACTAAGCGACGCTGCAGCGATACCAACAACGATCCGGATCGCTGCAGCGTCGCTGTTTGGTCGCTGGAGAGACAGTTCTCCAGCGACCAACGATCCCGAGGTCCCCGGTAACCAGGGTAAACATCGGGTTACTAAGCGCAGGGCCGCACTTAGTAACCCGATGTTTACCCTGGTTACCAGCGTAAAAGTAAAAAAAACAAACGCTTCAGACTTACCTTCTGCTGCCTGTCCCCGGCGCTGTGCTTTCCTGCACTGACTGTGAGCACAGCGGCCGGAAAGCAGAGCGGTGACGTCACCGCTCTGCTTTCCGGCCGCTGCGCTTAACACAGGGCAGAGAAGCAGAGCGCCGAGGGACAGACAGCGGAAGGTAAGTATGAAGCGTTTGTTTTTTTTTACTTTTACGCTGGTAACCAGGGTAAACATCGGGTTACTAAGCGTGGCCCTAAGGATGCCCGGAGACAGATGCTGGGTTCAAATGGGAATTCCCACCCTACTCCGAAAAGGAACTGTGCTCAGCCTGGAAGTGCAGAGGCAACTGTGAAACCGCTAACTGTAAGCTACAGCGCACAGAGTGCACGCAGCTTCACGTTTGCATTCGCCGCTAAAGATGCTGAGTGGCGGTGGCTAAGCCACTAAATGGCCCTGTATCCTAGCTCCACTCACCCTAATGCCCATGCAATAACCAGAGGGAAGGGGAACATTAAGGAGCTTTCACCAGATACAGTTGTGACGCCCAAGAGACCGGGATACCCAGCACCGGACCAATGGGGTCTGTCTCTTGAGGGGGGTGTCACGGGTGGCTTGACCCGGTGCTGTGGCCTCAGGCAATGCACAGTGTAAAGGGTATCGTGAGGGAACAGGCACTTACTTGATCAGCAGCAGGTTCTCCCAGCGGTGATGATCCCAATCCTGGATAGATGGCTATTGTCCAAATGAAAGACTGAGGCACTGAAACGTTTAACCAGTTTACTTTAACAAAAAAGGATTTACAACCAGTCCTGTCACCGGAGTCTGTATGGGAACTCTGAGTTACTTTGACCCTGCCGGGGTCTTCGCCTCTTATTGTACGCAATATCTGTGTGGCCCTGCTGCTGTATGTGAACTGGCTGCCGGCCCAATCTGTCCCCTCCGGGTCCTGGTTCGACGGGCAACCCGAGTCCTTTTATCGGCTTACCCCCTCCAGGAGTACCGCTGAACTCTGTGTCTGTTGCTGCGTCCGACCCTAGTGAAGCTGATATCACCTCACGTTTTTCCGGTTGCTGTATTATATGTAATGAATACAGCCACGGATCCGGTATCCGTCTTTGCGCCTGTTCTGGGTAGTGATTAATGCTACCCGGTTCTCACAATGTCCTTTTTCTCTATCCCTCTTCTCCTCAGGCCGGTGATTTAGGCCTGGTAACAGTCACAGGGCTGTTAGAGATTCAACTGTATGACCTCTCACTATCAGCTCCTTAGCCCAACTGCCATTTCTTCTCTCAGACCAGAATGGATCAAGGGGAGTCTCTGGAGCTCCCCCTTCTGGCCGGAGGTGGTAGTGCAGTCTTGCTATTTTAGTATTTGCATTTACTGTCAGTAACTATTTTTGTGGCAAATACCCCTAGGGGTGCCACATTCCCCCTTAGTTAAGAACAGTACTCCGGGACTGTGGGACAATAACATTTTGAAATAACAATTAATATGTACAGAGTCTTAAAAATGAAAAGTTACAAAAACCACTCGAGGAAACAAAAATATAGTTCTGTACAAAGTCACTTCAAATAGCGTCCATTAATACAGTTCTATCCTTGAAGGTATTAGGAAAGGCACTGTACTTAGTGTCCAGGAATTTAGTTCCATTTTTCCAACGGAGTTATCAATATAAAGTCTAAAGAAAGTTCAAAAAGAGCGAGGAGCAAAGTTCAAAAAGCAGTCTTTCCGGAGCTTTGATTTAGTGCCTCCGGGCTGATAAAAAGTTCAAGAATATGCAAGAAGTTCATACAGACAAGTCTCTGTAGGCACTGGGCTTAAACGTTGCAGACTGATAACAATGACTATACTACATTTTCTGTTTAACTATATACGGCATAACATATATACAATTCACATTATGAGCTTTATAGTTGGTAATCTGCATACCTGGCCGGTAATTGACCCTGGGTACTACGCTGTGATCTACGTAATAGCGGTGTCTCTTCATGTGGTGTACTACTGTCTACTGCGGATGTAGTATCTGCCCGCTCTGCTAAAGATAATTCCACGACTATGGAGTTGGCAAGTCCACCGTGAATGGGATTACTCTGACCAGGAATCTGTTCTTCCTGGCCTGGAACCTCCTGTAGTACGGGGTCAGCCTCTTCCTGTCTTGGGACTTCTGGTATTGGGTTTGGTGTTGGGTAAAAGGCCACCATGGGAACCACTACAGCACCATGGTATGTTAGTAGGGTTTTGGGAAAGTCTCCTATACAGGTGTGATACACTTCCTCTTCTTTTTCCTTTACTGGTTGAACCTGTATGGGTTGAATAACTTCTGGTTCTGGCTGGACAACGTCTGGCTCTTTCAGTGCTTCCGGACATAATTTAAGATTGTCTCTTGACACTAGTACAGATGTTAAGCCTCCGTTTTTGCTAATGAGACACATTTTAGGATTATCCACTCTTGTTGGTAAAACTGTGTAGGGTACGGCTTCCCACTGATTGTCCAGTTTATTGGTTCGACGATTTCTCTTGAGCACTTGGTCACCTGGTCTTAATGGGGTCGCTAGAGCATTCTGGTTGAAAGTTCGCTCTTGTCTTTCTCTAGTTTGCTGAAGGCTTCTTTCCACACTCTCTTGCACTTGGCGATACTGCTTTTGCCGTATGATATCCCAATTGGAGTCTTGGACTTCTGCGTCTGGTTTCAGAATTCCCATTTCTAGATCGATTGGTAATTGGCCGGGTCTTGCACGCATAAGGTAAGCTGGGGTGCAATTGGTGGAACTCACCGGGACATGATTATACAGATCCACCAAGTCAGGCAATTTCTCTGGCCATTGATTCCTTTCTGCCTCAGGTAAAGTCTTTAGTAGTTCTATTACAATATGGTTCATCTTCTCGCATAAGCCGTTTGTTTGTGGATGATAGGCCGTCGTCCGGATCTTTTTGCAACCATACATATTACAGAATTCTCTGAAGATCTCTGATTCAAAGGCTGTACCTTGGTCGGTGAGAACCTGTTCCGGATATCCATGGGGTCTACAAAAGTACGTTTGGAACGCTTTGGCTGCTGTTTTTGCTGTCAGATCTTTTACGGGTACTACTACCAAGAAGCGTGAATAATGGTCCACGATGGTCAAGGCATAGACATAGCCAGACCGGCTTGGTGTCAACTTCACGTGGTCCATGGCTACAAGTTCAAGTGGTTGTTTGGTGATTATGGGCTGCAGTGGTGCTCTTTGGTTCTTTTGATCGTTTCTTCTGAGGTTGCACGGGCCACAATTTCTGCACCACTGTTCGATTGATTTTCTCATCCCGACCCAATAAAATCTTTCTCTTAGAAGTACTTCTAACTTTTTCCAACCGAAGTGACCAGCACCATTATGGTAAGCTTCGAGGACCATCTTGACATCTTGTTTAGGCACGATAATCTGCCAAACCAATTCATGTGTTTTCGGATTGGTGTACCTTCTACAGAGCTTCCCTTGATACAGGAACATTTTGCCTCTCTCTTTCCAGAGTTGATGCGTCTCTTCTGGGGCATCCTCATCTGGATATGCACTTTGCTCAGTTAACAGTTCCTTCACCAACTTCACAGCCGGATTGCTGTCTTGGGTGTCAGCCCATCTATGGTGTGCTAACGGATTTAAATTCACCTCTTGTTGTTTCTGATAGGTACTTGACTGATGATGTTTTGCCTTGGGATGATGGAAGGCTGGTAGTTCAATTTCTTCAAGCTCCCCCATTTCTTCTTCTACATCTCTCAAGTGTGGCATCCGGGATAGGGCATCGGCATTTCCATTCTTGCGACCTGCTCGATACTTGATCTTGAAGTTGTAATTAGATAACCGGGCTATCCATCGCTGTTCTAACGCACCTAATTTGGCTGTGTCCAGGTGGGTCAACGGATTGTTGTCAGTATAGACAATAAATTCTGCAGCGGCCAGATAGTGTTTGAAACGTTCAGTCACAGCCCAAACTACTGCCAGTAGTTCCAATTTGAAGGAGCTGTAATTTTCTGAATTTCTTTCAGTAGGCCGGAGCTTTCTACTTGCAAAGGCGATGACTTTCTCCCGACCTTCTTGCTTTTGTGACAGCACCGCTCCTAGTCCCACATTACTGGCATCGGTGTAGAGGATGAAAGGTTGATGGTAATCTGGGTATGCCAGAACCTCTTCTCCGGTTAGTGCCTTCTTTAGTTGTTCAAAGGAGTCTTCCCTTTCGTCGTTCCACTGAAAAGGGGGTTTCGGTTTGAAGGTTTCTTCGTCTGCCCTACCAAGGTGTCTTGCAAGGGTGCTGCCAACTTGGTAAATCCTTTTATAAATCTGCGATAGTAACCCACCAATCCCAGGAATTGTCTCACTTCTTTTGCGCTGGTAGGTCTTGGCCAATCCCTTATGGCGCTTATTTTCTCGGGATCTGGTGCTACTCCCTCCGAACTCACGATGTGTCCCAGGTACTGTACCTTTGGCTTGAGAAGGTGACATTTGGATGGCTTGACTTTCATGCCATACCTGGATAAGGCTTCGAACACTTCTGCCAGGTCTATTAAGTGTTGTTCGTAAGTCTTTGAGTAGACGATCACATCATCTAGGTACAGGAGGACGGTCTCGAAGTTCTTGTGTCCGAGGCAGCATTCCATCAGCCGCTGGAAGGTACCGGATGCGTTGCAGAGTCCGAACGGCATGCGATTAAATTCACATAGACCCATTGGTGTGGTGAATGCCGTCTTTTCCTTATCTCGCTCAGCCACAGGGACTTGCCAATACCCGCTTGTTAAGTCTAAGGTGGAAAAATAATTAGCAGATTTCAAAGCAGTTAAGGACTCTTCTATCCTAGGCAAGGGGTAGGCGTCTTTATGGGTGATGTTATTAATCTTCCGGTAGTCTACGCACATTCTCATGGTTCCGTCCTTTTTTTTGACAATCACTAGAGGGGCCGCCCAGGGGCTACAGCTGTCTCTTATTACCCCGGCCTGTTTCATCTCCCTCAGCATATCTTTTGCACATTGATAGTGAGCGGGCGGTATGGGTCTATATCTTTCTTTTATTGGGGGATGGTCACTGGTGGGGATTGTGTGTTCTACCCCTTCTATCCGTCCGAAGTCCAATGGGTGTTTACTGAAGACTTGTTCATATTCCGTCACTAGCCTATACACCCCTTGTTTTTGATGGGTAGGTGTTGAATTTATGCCCACGTGTAGCTGTTGGCACCAATCCTCCATTTCTCCATCTGAGCCATTGCCTTCCACCTGACAGGTTGGTTCTAAGGGCTCAATGGTTGTGATGGCATTGTTGTCAACAGTGTATAGCTTTGCCATTGTAGCATACTTTGGCAAAGTGACCTCTTCCTCTCCACAGTTCAAAAGTCGTACCGGCACTCGTCCCCGGTGTACCTCGACTATCCCTCGTGCTGTGAGTATAGTGGGCCTGCTGTCGGTGTACACTGGTTCTATTAAGGCTTGATAATCTCGTCCCTTAGTACCAATGGCTGCTCTACACCATACCAGCATTTCTGTTTTTGGTGGGATTACAATAGATGTTGGATCACTTACCCTCACACTGCCGATTTCTCCACCTGCAACTTCTACCTGTTGCCTTAACATCAATACTTTTATTTCCCTCCGGAGAACTCTCTGCTGGCAGGATTGGGCAGTTTCAGCAATTTGCTGTAAGACAGAAATGACTTCGGAAAAGCAGTTCTCTAACACATTCATTCCTATCAATACAGTTGGTTCACAGTTCCGCCGGTCAACATCAACAACAATTATACCCTGTTTCTTCAATTCTACTTTACCAATCTTTATGGTCATCTCCCTGAATCCTAGTTTCGGTACCAACTTACCATTACTGGCCCATATATCTAGTTCAACATCAGAGGGCCCTTTATCAATATCTGCATCAGCCCAGTACCTCTTATAAAGGATATACGGTATAGATGAAATCTGGGAACCTGTGTCCAGCAAAGCGTTGAGGGGCATTCCGTCCAGCACGATAGGGATAATGGGTCGTCCTCCGATGTATCTGTCGTGCCAGGGTGTTGGGCCTTGAAAGTTCATTCCTGCGAAGCGGCCCGCATTCCCAGGGGATTCCCGTTTAAATCACAATCTCGTGCAAAGTGGCCTGGCTGCTGGCAACGGCGGCAAATGGGCTGTCCATCCGGTTGGTAGCGGTCGCGGGGTCGTCCTCTCCATGTCGGGTATCTCCGGGGTCTCATCCATGGAACACCTTCTCTACGGTTTGACAACTCCATCTTGGGTCCTCTCATCTCCTGCATGGTTTTAGCCATTGAAGCAACAACATCAGTTAAAGAGTCAAGCTTTTGTTGAAGAGCCTCATTAGTACTGGGCCCCAGGGGCTTAGCAATGGCCCCGGACATAGCTGATGTCACTGGTACTCCATGTTGTTGAGGAGCCTCTGCCATGAGTTGCGCAGGATCCTGATCCCGAGGTGCCTCTGCCAGCTGGAGACGTATAACGCTCTCCTTTAATTGGGCAAATGTCAATTCAGGGTTCTTAAAAACAAGCATGCTCACATGCCCCCGGTGAGAAGGGGTGTAGAGTCCCTCAATAAATTGATCTCTTAGCAGTTTATCCGCTCCGGTGTTAAAAATGGGTTCAGCCAGTGTAAGTGATTTAAGGGCTTCCTGCAGGTTTAAGGCAAAGTCTCTCACGCCCTCATTAACTTTTTGCTTGCAATTAAAGAATCGTACTTTAGCTTTGCTGCTGGCAGTGGTTTCAAATGTAGCTTTTAATCCAGCAAATATGCGTTCAACAGTGCCTTTTAGATCAGCTGCCCATGCTGTGACTTCTCGCTTAGCATGGCCACTTAACTGCATCATCAGGAGACTAACACGCTGAACTTCACCCACAGGGAACATGTCAAAATGGGCCAGCATCTTTTCTCTGAAATCGTCAAGGGTATTAGGCTCACCTTCATACATTGGAAGCCATGGGCCACCCGGGGTATATGGCATCAGCACCGGCATGATGGGCGCCACTCCTTGCACCGCTGCGCTACCAGACTCTCTATCGACACTCTGTCTTTCAGCTGCATTAGCGTCGCCGGGTGCTGCGGCGTCTCCGTGCTGCGACATACTGTGCCCCCTTAGTTAATCCGGACCCTTCCGGTCCTCCGCTTCCGTCGGGATAGTGTAGATTCGTTCCGCTGTGCAGCAGGATCGATTTTCCCCTTGCTCTGATGTCAGAGCGCTCAGCTTGGTGCCGCCCACAATGACACGCCTCCTGCTGCTCCCACCCACCGCGTTCTGTAATGGCGGATTCTGAAGTTTTTCAGTTAGACTGGGGCTCAGGTGATGGCGTAGCTCAATTAACAGTCTCGTGCCTAACGGTTATGAAGTGATTACCTCAGGGGATGGCGGCCATCTTTACTCCATTATAACCAATGGGGAAAAGTCACTTTCAATAGTTTTCAATGGAGAATGGATTTTTCTTTAATAAAGTCAATTTTCAAGATTTTTCATCCAAGTTTTCACAGTTTTGGGCTCCAATCACGGCACACAATACCCGGTATACGGGCTGGCTAGATCCTGTTCGTGACGCCAATTGTGACGCCCAAGAGACCGGGATACCCAGCACCGGACCAATGGGGTCTGTCTCTTGAGGGGGGTGTCACGGGTGGCTTGACCCGGTGCTGTGGCCTCAGGCAATGCACAGTGTAAAGGGTATCGTGAGGGAACAGGCACTTACTTGATCAGCAGCAGGTTCTCCCAGCGGTGATGATCCCAATCCTGGATAGATGGCTATTGTCCAAATGAAAGACTGAGGCACTGAAACGTTTAACCAGTTTACTTTAACAAAAAAGGATTTACAACCAGTCCTGTCACCGGAGTCTGTATGGGAACTCTGAGTTACTTTGACCCTGCCGGGGTCTTCGCCTCTTATTGTACGCAATATCTGTGTGGCCCTGCTGCTGTATGTGAACTGGCTGCCGGCCCAATCTGTCCCCTCCGGGTCCTGGTTCGACGGGCAACCCGAGTCCTTTTATCGGCTTACCCCCTCCAGGAGTACCGCTGAACTCTGTGTCTGTTGCTGCGTCCGACCCTAGTGAAGCTGATATCACCTCACGTTTTTCTGGTTGCTGTATTATATGTAATGAATACAGCCACGGATCCGGTATCCGTCTTTGCGCCTGTTCTGGGTAGTGATTAATGCTACCCGGTTCTCACAATGTCCTTTTTCTCTATCCCTCTTCTCCTCAGGCCGGTGATTTAGGCCTGGTAACAGTCACAGGGCTGTTAGAGATTCAACTGTATGACCTCTCACTATCAGCTCCTTAGCCCAACTGCCATTTCTTCTCTCAGACCAGAATGGATCAAGGGGAGTCTCTGGAGCTCCCCCTTCTGGCCGGAGGTGGTAGTGCAGTCTTGCTATTTTAGTATTTGCATTTACTGTCAGTAACTATTTTTGTGGCAAATACCCCTAGGGGTGCCACACAGTCATACAAGCACACACACACACAATTTTGGTTTATACTAGCGCAGCATGAATCTTCCTATCCCCAGAGGGAAAATGGAGGGTGAAATGGAACCAGGAGAAAAACAGGGACCATCTAGCCTGGAAAGAATTTAGCCGCTGGGCAGTCTGTAGATATACCAAATTCTTGTGGTCGGTGAAAATTTGGCAGGGAGAATGAGCCCCCTACAGGAGGTGTTTCCACTCCAAGAAGGCCAACTTCATAGCTAGCCGCCGGTGTGAAGGTCTTGGAGAAAAAGAAGCAAGGATGCTTCTGACCTTGAGCATCCTATTGGAATAGGACTGCTCCAGCACCGACGAATGAGGCATCCACCTCCATTATAAAAGGTTTATCTACATCAAGGCAATGTAGAATGGGAGCACTAGCGAAGTGGGACTTGATAGAGAGGAAGGCCTTGGAGACCTCCTCCGACTACAATTTGGGATTTGCTCCCTTTTGGTGAGGGCAACTAAGGGAGCTACCAAAGTTGAGAAGTGGGCAATGAACTGGGGATAGTAATTAATGAACCCCATAAAGCGCTGCACCGCTTTGAGAGAATGGGGTTCCTGCCAGTCCATCATAGCCTGTAGCTTGGCAGGATCCATAGCCAATCCCTGGGAGGAGATGATATAGCCCAGGAAAGGCATGGACTCCTGCACAAACACGCACTTCTCCAACTTGGCATAGAGGGAGGTTGCCCAAAGGAGGTCAAAGACTTTGCAAGCATCTCTCCAGTGGGAGTCTATATCTGGAGAGTAGAGAATATCATCCAGATAGTCTATGACCGAGGTGGAGAGCATATCCCGGAAGATATCTTCACAAAGTCTTGGAAAATGGCAGGAGCATTGCAGAGCCTAAAGGGCATCACCAGGTATTCATAGTGTCCATCCCTGGTGTTATATGCCGTCTTCCATTTGTCCCCCTCCTGGATGCAAATCAGGTTGTAAGCACCCCGCAGATCAAGCTTAGTAAATAACCTCACACCCCGCAACCTACCTATCGAAGAGCTCAGATTTCAGGGGCAGAGGGTTCTTGTTCTTAACAGTGATGGCGTTAGGACCCCTGTAATCTATGCATGGACATAGTTCTCCATTCTTCTTCTGCATGAAGAAGAATCCCGCCCATGCAGGTGACACTGACTTCCTAATGAATCCTTTTGCCAGATTCTCTTGGATGTTCCATCGCCTCCGTCTCCGGGAGAGATAGAGGATAGACTCGACCCCGGGGAGGCTCTGCACAAGGCATGAGGTCAATAGGACAGTCATAGGGGTGGTGAGGCGGAAGGGTCTCCGAAGCCCTTTTGGAGAACACGTGCGCATAGGGCCAATAGTGCTTGGGGAGAGAGGACTGGTCTGCGGGTACCTCTGTAGAAGCAACCTGAATGCACTCCCTCAGACATCTACCCTCACAAGATTCACTACATCTCAAAATTCTCCCTGAGGACCACTCTATATGTGGGAAGTGGTGACGTAACCAGGGTACCCCTATCAGGATCTCATCAATTCCCTCGGGAATGACAAGTAATGAGGTAATCTCCTGATGGGATGGTGACATTGACAGAGTAAAAGGAATGGTTTGATGAGTTACCTGTGAGGGCGGAGTCAAACCATTTACCACTCGCACAGTCACTGGCTTGGCGAGCATCACCAAGGGTATTGCGTGCCATTGGGCAAAGACAGAAAACAAAGTTGCCCTCCGCCCCGGAATCCACAGAAACCTCTACCATATGAGTGGATGGGCCTAATGTAATTGCCCCCTTGAAGGACAGTTTGGAGGAAAACGCCACTGCGTCTAGTGAACCTCCACCAATGGCTACTAGACGCGATCGTTTCCCAACTGCTGAGGACAATTCCTGGCATAATGTCCTGACTGCTGGCAGACAGTACAGACCATGGGTATTTGAGCAACCCAGGACTTAGATCCCACTCGAGAAACCTCCATGGCTTCATGTGGCTCGGATGCCTGGATCGGATATTCCAGAGGTCTGGCGAAGGTGGGAGACAGCTGAAACCTCTGCCTACACTGGGCTCGCTCTAACCTTCGTTCGTTAAAATGAAGGTCGATGCAGTTAGAAATTGCTATTAGCTCCTCCAGTGTGTCGGGAATCTCCCTAGTGGCCAAGGCTTGCTTCACATGGTCAGCTAGTCCCCTCTAGAATGCAGAGATGAGGACTTTATCTGGCCACTCTAGCTCAGATGCCAAAGTCCAGAAGTGGATGGCAAAATGGCTGACCATGGACGAAACCTGTGTCAATGCCAGCAGTTGGAACGCCTTATCATGGGTGACACGAGGTCCCGAAAAGACCTGTTTCAGAGTGCTCAAGAACCGCGGAGCACTCTGCACCACATGATTGTTGCTCTCTGACAACGGCGTAGCCCACTCCAACGCCCTGTCCAACAGGAGGGATAAATTAAACTCCACCTTAGCCTGCTCTGTGGGAAAACGTGCAGCCAGGAGCTCAAGGTGTATAGCACCCTGACTCACGAATCACCGACACAGCTTACTGTCACCAGTAAACTTGTCTGGCAACGGGAGATGGGATAATGTCGAAGCAGGGATGACAGTGGACAAACTAGCTGCAGCCACACTAGCAGCCTGAACAGCAACTGCGCTAACATCACAGCTGAGGTTGTGCGCTCAAGCCGCCAACCTGCCCTCCAGCTTCTGGATGTACCGCTGTAGTTGCTGTTCGTCCACCATTACTAGCCAGACCATGGTACTAGCATAATGTTAGGGCTGGTTAGGGATGAACACCTTGATCACCTCAGAAAGACCTTTTTGAATCAGGGCTACCATCCAAGAACAATTGTGAAAACCAGATTACAAGAACCACCAGAATATCAAGGAATCACCTGCTACTTTACAAAGCTAAAGAAGAAAATAACCGGGTACCTCTAGTAGTTACCTACAATCCAAATCTGGAGGTGCTAAGGGGAGCTGCACAGAAATTACAACCTTTACTACAAAAAGATGCCCGCTTACAATCCATTTTTCCAGACCCCCCCACTAATGTGCATTAGGCAGCCCCCAAATCTAATAAGCATCATTGTCAAAAGCTCCCTGTCCTCTCCAACAGCTGCAGGATCCTTTGCTTGCAACCAGAAAAAAATGTAAAAGCTGTCCATTTATAATGACCATGGACAAGATAAAGATCCCCAATTCACATCAGGACTACAAGATACCAGGTACCTTCAACTGCATCACATCTAATATGGTGAACTTAATTATTTGTACTAAATGTCCAACTGGGGGTGAGTATGTTGGGGAGACAGGGCAAAAACTGAGAACATGGATAAATTCTCACCGCCATACAATAAGAGAAAAAAGATTGGATCTACCTGTGGCCAAACATTTTTGTATGCCTGAACATAGCACTATGGACCTGATATTACTTGTATTGAAAGGTAGCTTCAAATCTAAGAGACAGGATAATTTGGGAGTATAAATTTATGACAACCTTTGACACACTTAGTGCAGGAATGAATGTGTCGAATGGATTTATGTCTTTAACCCCTTAATCCCATATGACGTACTATCCCGTCCAGGTGACCTGGGACTTAATTCCCAGTGACGGGATAGTACGTCATAAGCGATCGGCCGCGCTCACGGGGGGAGCGCGGCCGATCGCGGCCAGGTGTCAGCTGACTATCGCAGCTGACATCCGGCACTATGTGCCAGGAGCGGTCACGGACCGCTCCCGGCACATTAACCCCCGGCACACCGCGATCAAACATGATCGCGATGTGCCGGCGGTACAGGGAAGCATCGCGCAGGGAGGGGGCTCCCTGCGTGCTTCCCTGAGACGATCGGTACACGGTGATGTACTCACCGTGTACCGAGCGTCTTCTCCCTGCAGTCCCCGGATCCAAAATGGCCGCGGGGCTGCATCCGGGTCCTGCAGGGAGTACTTCCGGGTCACCTGCAGGTGCTGGTAAGCCTGCGGCGATGTCAGTGAGATCGCCGATCTTACAGAGTACTGTGCAAACTGTAAGATCGGCGATCTGTGATGTCTCCCCCTGGGACAGAGTAAAAAAGTAAAAAAAAAAAATTTCCACATGTGTAAAAAAAAAATAAAAAAAAAAAAAATTACTAAATAAATAAAAAAAATATATATACAGTGGGGCAATAAATTATTTAGTCAGTCAGCAATAGTGCAAGTTCCACCACTTAAAAAGATGAAAGGCGTCTGTAATTTACATCATAGGTAGACCTCAACTATGGGAGACAAACTGAGAAAAAAAAATCCAGAAAATCACATTGTCTGTTTTTTTAACATTTTATTTGCATATTATGGTGTAAAATAAGTATTTGGTCAGAAACAAACAATCAAGATTTCTGGCTCTCACAGACCTGTAACTTCTTCTTTAAGAGTCTCCTCTTTCCTCCACTCATTACCTGTAGTAATGGCACCTGTTTAAACTTGTTATCAGTATAAAAAGACACCTGTGCACATCCTCAAACAGTCTGACTCCAAACTCCACTATGGTGAAGACCAAAGAGCTGTCAAAGGACACCAGAAACAAAATTGTAGCCCTGCACCAGGCTGGGAAGACTGAATTTGCAATAGCCAACCAGCTTGGAGTGAAGAAATCAACAGTGGGAGCAATAATTAGAAAATGGAAGACATACAAAACCACTGATAATCTCCCTCGATCTGGGGCTCCACGCAAAATCCCACCCCGTGGGGTCAGAATGATCACAAGAACGGTGAGCAAAAATCCCAGAACCACGCGGGGGGACCTAGTGAATGAACTGCAGAGAGCTGGGACCAATGTAACAAGGCCTACCATAAGTAACACACTACACCACCATGGACTCAGATCCTGCAGTGCCAGACGTGTCCCACTGCTTAAGCCAGTACATGTCCGGGCCCATCTGAAGTTTGCTAGAGAGCATTTGGATGATCCAGAGGAGTTTTGGGAGAATGTCCTATGGTCTGATGAAACCAAACTGGAACTGTTTGGTAGAAACACAACTTGTCGTGTTTGGAGGAAAAAGAATACTGAGTTGCATCCATCAAACACCATACCTACTGTAAAGCATGGTGGTGGAAACATCATGCTTTGGGGCTGTTTCTCTGCAAAGGGGCCAGGACGACTGATCCGGGTACATGAAAGAATGAATGGGGCCATGTATCGTGAGATTTTGAGTGCAAACCTCCTTCCATCAGCAAGGGCATTGAAGATGAAACGTGGCTGGGTCTTTCAACATGACAATGATCCAAAGCACACCGCCAGGGCAACGAAGG
Source organism: Ranitomeya imitator (assembly GCF_032444005.1). Taxonomy (NCBI): domain Eukaryota; kingdom Metazoa; phylum Chordata; class Amphibia; order Anura; family Dendrobatidae; genus Ranitomeya; species Ranitomeya imitator. Next base: position 732,197,898 of record NC_091284.1, on the reverse strand, counting down.
AGTGGCTTCGTAAGAAGCATTTCAAGGTCCTGGAGTGGCCTAACCAGTCTCCAGATCTCAACCCTATAGAAAACCTTTGGAGGGAGTTGAAAGTCCGTGTTGCCAAGCGAAAAGCCAAAAACATCACTGCTCTAGAGGAGATCTGTATGGAGGAATGGGCCAACATACCAACAACAGTGTGTGGCAACCTTGTGAAGACTTACAGAAAACGTTTGACCTCTGTCATTGCCAACAAAGGATATATTACAAAGTATTGAGATGAAATTTTGTTTCTGAGCAAATACTTATTTTCCACCATAATATGCAAATAAAATGTTAAAAAAACAGACAATATGATTTTCTGGATTTTTTTTTCTCAGTTTGTCTCCCATAGTTGAGGTCTACCTATGATGTAAATTACAGACGCCTCTCATCTTTTTAAGTGGTGGAACTTGCACTATTGCTGACTGACTAAATACTTTTTTGCCCCACTGTATATTATTCCCATAAATACATTTCTTTATCTAAAAAAAAAGAAAAAAAACAATAAATATACACTTATTTAGTATCGCCGCGTCCGTAACGACCCGACCTATAAAACTGTCCCACTAGTTAACCCCTTCAGTGAACACCGTAATAAAAAAAAAAAAACGAGCCAAAAAACAACGCTTTATTATCATACCGCCGAACAAAAAGTGGAATAACACGCGATCAAAAAGACGGATATAAATAACCATGATACCGCTGAAAACTTTATCTTGTCCCGCAAAAAATGAGCCATGACAAAGCATAATAAGCAAAAAAATAAAAAAGTTATAGTCCTGAGAATAAAGCGATGCCAAAATAATTATTTTTTTTATAAAATAGCTTTTATCGTATAAAAGCGGCAAACATAAAAAAATGATATAAATGAGGTATCGCTGTAATCGTACTGACCCGACGAATAAAACTGCTTTATCCACTTTACCAAACGCGGAACAGTATAAACGCCTCCCCAAAAAGAAATTCATGAATAGCTGGTTTTTGGTCATTCTGCCTCACAAAAATCGGAATAAAAAGTGATCAAAAACTGTCACGTGTCCAAAAATGTTACCAATAAAAACGACAACTCGTCCCGCAAAAAACAAGACCTCACATGACTCTGTGGACCAAAATATGGAAAAATTATAGGTCTCAAAATGTGGAGACGCAAAAACTTTTTTGCTATTAAAAAAGCGTATTTTAGTGTGTGATGGCTGCCAATCATAAAAATCCGATATAAAAAACGCTATAAATGTAAATCAAACCCCCCTTTATCACCCCCTTAGTTAGGGAAAAAGAATAACATTAAAAAAATGTATTTATTTCCATTTTCCCATCAGGGCTAGGGTTAGGGCTAGGGTTAGGGCTAGGGTTAGGGCTAGGGTTAGGGCTAGGGATAGGGCTAGGGTTGGGGCTAGGGTTGGGGTTAGGGTTGGGGCTAGGGTTAGGGCTTTGGGCTAGGGTTAGGGCTAGGGTTAGGGTTGGGGCTAGGGTTAGGGTTGGGGTTAGGTTTGGAGCTAAAGTTAGGGTTAGGGTTGGGGCTAAAGTTAGGGTTAGGGTTGGGGCTAAAGTTAGGGTTAGGGTTGGGGCTAAAGTTAGGGTTAGGGTTTGGATTATATTTACGGTTGGGATTAGGGTTGGGATTAGAATTAGGGGTGTGTCAGGGTTAGGGGTGTGGTTAGGGTTACCGTTGGGATTAGGGTTAGGGGTGTGTTAGGGTTAGGGTTTCAGGTAGAATTGGGGAGTTTCCACTGTTCAGGCACATCAGGGGCTCTCCAAACGCGACATGGCGTCCGATCTCAATTCCAGCCAATTCTGCGTTGAAAAAGTAAAACAGTGCTCCTTCCCTTCCGAGCTCTCCGGTGCGCCCAAACAGGGGTTTACCCCAACATATGGGGTATCAGCGTACTCAGGACAAATTGGACAACAACTTTTGGGGTCCAAGTTCTCTTGTTATCCTTGGGAAAATAAAAATGTGGGGGGCTAAAAATTATTTTTGTGGGAAAAATAAGATTTTTTTTATTTTCGCAGCTCTGCGTTGTAAACTGCAGTGAAACACTTGGGGGTTCAAAGTTCTCACAACACATCTAGATAGGTTCCTTGGGAGGTCTAGTTTCCAATATGGGGTCACTTGTGGGGGGTTTGTACTGTTTGGGTACATCAGGGGCTCTGCAAATGCAACGTGACGCTTGCAGACCAATCCATCTAAGTCTGGATTCCAAATGGCGCTCCTCCCCTTCCGAGCTCTGCCATGCGCCCAAACAGTGCTTCCCCCCCACATATAGGGTATCAGCGTACTCAGGACAAATTGGACAACAACATTTTGGGTCCAATTTATCCTGTTACCCTTGTGAAAATACATAACTGGGGGCTAAAAAATCATTTTTGTGAAAAAAAAAAAGAATTTTTATTTTCACGGCTCTGCATTATAAACTGTAGTGAAACACTTGGGGGCTCAAAGCTCTCAAAACACATCTAGATAAGTTCTGTAGGGGGTCTACTTTCCAAAATGGTGTCACTTTTGGGTGGTTTCAATGTTTAGGCACATCAGGGGCTCTCCAAACGCAACATGGCGTCCCATCTCAATTCCAGTCAATTTTGCATTGAAAAGTCAAATGGCGCTCCTTCCCTTCCGTGCTCTGGCATGCGCCCAAACAATAGTTTACACCCACATATGGGGTATCAGCATACTCAGGACAAATTGCACAACAACTTTTGTGGTCTAATTTCTTCTTTTACCCTTGGGAAAATAAAAAATTGGGGGCAAAAAGATCATTTTTGTGAAAAAATATGATTTTTTATTTTTACGGCTTTGCATTATAAACTTCTATGAAGCACTTGGTGGGTCAAAGTGCTCACCACACATCTGGATAACTTCCTTAAGGGGTCTACTTTCCAAAATGGTGTCACTTGTGGGGGGTTTCAATGTTTAGGCACATCAGGGGCTCTCCAAACGCAACATGGTGTCCCATCTCAATTCCAGTCAATTTTGCATTGAAAAGTCAAATGGCGCTCCTTTCCTTCCGAGCCCTGCCATGCGCCCAAACAGTGGTTTTATTTTTTACTCAGGACAAATTGTACTACAACTTTTGGGGTCCATTTTCTCCTGTTACCCTTGGTAAAATAAAACAAATTGGAGCTGAAATAAATTTTGTGTGAAAAAAAGTTAAATGTTCATTTTTATTTAAACATTCCAAAAATTCCTGTAAAACACCTGAATGTGGTTTTGAGCACCTTGAGGGGTGCAGTTTTTAGAATGGTGTCACACTTGGGTATTTTCTATCATATAGACCCTTCAAAATGACTTCAAATGTGATGTGGTCCCTAAAAAAAAAATGGTGTTGCAAAAATGAGAAATTGCTGGTCAACTTTTAACCCTTATAACTCCCTAACAAAAAAAAAATTTTGGTTCCAAAATTGTGCTGATGTAAAGTAGACATGTGGGAAATGTTACTTATTAAGTATTTTGCATGACATATCCCTGTGATTTTAAGGGTATAAAAATTCAAAGTTGGAAAATTGCGAAATATTCAAAATTTTCGCCAAATTTCCGTTTTTTTCACAAATAAACGCAAGTTATATTGAATAAATTTTACCACTAACATGAAGTACAATACGTCACGAGAAAACAATGTCAGAATCGCCAAGATCCGTTGAAGCATTTCAGAGTTATAACCTTATAAAGGGACAGTGGTCAGAATTGTAAAAATTGGCCCGGTCATTAACGTACAAACCACCCTCGGGGCTTAAGGGGTTAACATCAATTAAGGAATTTGCACTTCAGACCATGTGGGGTCATCATAACAGAACCAGACCCCAATCAGAGGACAACAAAACATTCACTCCTAATCTAGGAACTTTCCAATATTTATGGACACAACTGTATATCACTTATCACTCTCCCATATTGACAGTTCTGTACTGTGTTGTGTATAAATATGTAATTCTTCAGAATTTGTTTTAGTCTTTGCCTGATGAAGAGACCTGAGTAGTCTCCAAAGCTTCCAATTTATTACCATCTTTTCAGTTAGCCATTAAAAGGTATCAATCACTGAGGACTCTCAATTCTAAATATTTTTCTATCTACTCGCTAACACGGTACCAAGATACAGTGGGGCAAAAAAGTATTTAGTCAGTCAGCAATAGTGCAAGTTCCACCACTTAAAAAGATGAGAGGCGTCTGTAATTTACATCATAGGTAGACCTCAACTATGGGAGACAAACTGAGAAAAAAAAATCCAGAAAATCACATTGTCTGTTTTTTTTATCATTTTATTTGCATATTATGGTGGAAAATAAGTATTTGGTCAGAAACAAACAACCAAGATTTCTGGCTCTCACAGACCTGTAACTTCTTCTTTAAGAGTCTCCTCTTTCCTCCACTCATTCCCTGTAGTAATGGCACCTGTTTAAACTTGTTATCAGTATAAAAAGACACCTGTGCACACCCTCAAACAGTCTGACTCCAAACTCCACTATGGTGAAGACCAAAGAGCTGTCAAAGGACACCAGAAACAAAATTGTAGCCCTGCACCAGGCTGGGAAGACTGAATCTGCAATAGCCAACCAGCTTGGAGGGAAGAAATCCACAGTGGGAGCAATAATTAGAAAATGGAAGACATACAAGACCACTGATAATCTCCCTCGATATGGGGCTCCACGCAAAATCCCACCCCGTGGGGTCAGAATGATCACAAGAACGGTGAGCAAAAATCCCAGAACCACACGGGGGGACCTAGTGAATGAACTGCAGAGAGCTGGGACCAATGTAACAAGGCCTACCATAAGTAACACACTACGCCACCATGGACTCAGATCCTGCAGTGCCAGACGTGTCCCACTGCTTAAGCCAGTACATGTCCGGGCCCGTCTGAAGTTTGCTAGAGAGCATTTGGATGATCCAGAGGAGTTTTGGGAGAATGTCCTATGGTCTGATGAAACCAAACTGGAACTGTTTGGTAGAAACACAACTTGTCGTGTTTGGAGGAAAAAGAATACTGAGTTGCATCCATCAAACACCATACCTACTGTAAAGCATGGTGGTGGAAACATCATGCTTTGGGGCTGTTTCTCTGCAAAGGGGCCAGGACGACTGATCCGGGTACATGAAACAATGAATGGGGCCATGTATCGTGAGATTTTGAGTGCAAACCTCCTTCCATCAGCAAGGGCATTGAAGATGAAACGTGGCTGGGTCTTTCAACATGACAATGATCCAAAGCACACCGCCAGGGCAACGAAGGAGTGGCTTCGTAAGAAGCATTTCAAGGTCCTGGAGTGGCCTAGCCAGTCTCCAGATCTCAACCCTATAGAAAACCTTTGGAGGGAGTTGAAAGTCCGTGTTGCCAAGCGAAAAGCCAAAAACATCACTGCTCTAGAGGAGATCTGCATGGAGGAATGGGCCAACATACCAACAACAGTGTGTGGCAACCTTGTGAAGACTTACAGAAAACGTTTGACCTCTGTCATTGCCAACAAAGGATATATTACAAAGTATTGAGATGAAATTTTGTTTCTGACCAAATACTTATTTTCCACCATAATATGCAAATAAAATGTTAAAAAAACAGACAATGTGATTTTCTGGATTTTTTTTTCTCAGTTTGTCTCCCATAGTTGAGGTCTACCTATGATGTAAATTACAGACGCCTCTCATCTTTTTAAGTGGTGGAACTTGCACTATTGCTGACTGACTAAATACTTTTTTGCCCCACTGTATATATCTTTCCTAGAGCACAATAGGAATGCTTGCTGTCACAGGGCACAGCAGAGCAGGAGCTAGTGCGACCCTAGCACGCACTCACACTAAGCTGTTGTTGAACCCGCTTTGTCACTCAGTGGCTTTTTAGCCTGCACCTGAGGATACCCAGAGACAGATGCTGGGTTCAAATGGAAATTCCCACCCTACTCTGAAAAGGAACTGTGCTCAGCCTCTAAGTGCAGATGCAACTGCGAAACCGCTAACTTTAAGCTACAGCGCACAGAGTGCACTGTTGTGAATTCTGTGGCCAAGCTCCCTCCTGTGGATGAGAGTGGTACTGCGGCTTCTGAGTTTCCTTCTAGGTGCTGCTCTATTTAACTCCACCTGGTGCTTTGATCCTGGCCTCCAGTCAATGTTCTAGTATTGGTCTTGCTTCCTCCTGGATCGTTCCTGTGGCCTGTCTATCCTGCATAAGCTAAGTTTTGCTTGTGTTGTTTTTTGTTTGCTATTTTTTCTGTCCAGCTTGCTATATTGGTTTTTCTTGCTTGCTGGAAGCTCTGAGACGCAGAGGGAGCACCTCCATACCGTTAGTCGGTGCGGAGGGTCTTTTTGCCCCTCTGCGTGGTTGTTTGTAGGTTTTTGTGTTGACCGCAAAGCTATCTTTCCTATCCTCGGTCTATTCAGTAAGTCGGGCCTCACTTTGCTAAATCTATTTCATCTCTGTGTTTGTATTTCATCTTTACTCACAATCATTATATGTGGGGGGCTGCCTTTTCCTTTGGGGAATTTCTCTGAGGCAAGGTAGGCTTATTTTTCTATCTTCAGGGCTAGTTAGTTTCTCAGGCTGTGCCGAGTTGCATAGGGAGCGTTAGGCGCAATCCACGGCTACCTCTAGTGTGGTGTGATAGGATTAGGGATTGCGGTCAGCAGAGTTTCCACGTCTCAGAGCTCGTCCTATGTTTTTGGTAAATGTCAGGTCACTTTGTGTGCTCTGAACTTCAATGTCCATTGTGGTTCTGAATTACCTGTTCATAACAGTGCACACAGCGTCGCTTTTGCGTATGCCACTAAAGACACTGACCAAGTGAGTGGCGGTTTCTAAGCCACTATCTGGCACTGTATTTTAGCTCCACTCACCCTAATGCCCATGCAACAACCGGAGGGAAGGGGAACATTAAGGAGCTTTCACCAGATACAGTCATACAAGCACACACACACAATTTTGGTTTATACTAGCGCGTGGCTAAGTGGCTATGCGAGCCTTTCATAGATGTAGCCTTCTGGGACTTTCCTAGTGGTCCAATCGGAGCAGCTACAGGACCAGAGCATGTGACATCCAACCTCCAATGAGAGGTCATCCCACGGGCATGCTCAGTAGATGAAAAGCAGGACTTAGTCCCTGGAACATCTGCCCACTGTTGATCAATGCTGGTTACAAAAGCTGAACCTGGGACAGCAGCTGTAACCAGATGCACAGTATCAGCTTGAGCCAGATGCTGGGACTGACATCTCTGCTGAACAGACTCCACTGCGGTCAGCGAAGAATGGGAAACCACAGAGGACATGGTTCGAGATTACCCCTTTGCGGCGACAGGAACTCAACACCCAACACCCCCTCTCATCATACAGCACCACTATTCTAGACAAAGCCAAAACAAAAGCTTTAATGTAAATATGATCAAAGACCGAATTTTGCCTACTTTGAGGAAAAATGCTTGGGAAACCAAACGTCTGAATGTGCTACATTCGTGCTGAATTTGATATTGGCGAATGTTTTCCAAACAATTTTAAAGAACACAGACATAAAATAGGAATTTAAAAGTTCAGCCTTCTCAACATCATTTTTGACCACTTCACCTTTTTCATCCTGTAAGAATCCAATAACATATTAGTAGTGTTGAGCATTCCGATACCGCAAGTAGCGGGTATCGGCCGATACTTGCGGTATTGGAATTCCGATACCGAGTTCCGATACTTTTGTGGTATCGGGAATCGGTATCGGATCCATAGTGATGTGTAAAATAAAGAATTAAAATAAAAAATATTGATATATTCACCTCTCCGGCGGCCCCTGGACATCACCGCTGTTAACCAGCAGGCTTCTTTGTTTAAAATGTGCGCATTTAGGACCTGAGAATGACGTCGCGGCTTCTGATTGGTCGCGTGGCGGTCACATGAGCGGCACGCGACCAATCAGAAGCCGCGACGTCATTCTCAGGTCCTAAACGCGCTCATTTTAAACAAAGAAGCCTGCCGGTTACCCGCGGTGATGTCCAGGGGCCGCCGGAGAGGTGAATATATCAATATTTTTTATTTTAATTCTTTATTTTACACATTAATATGGATCCCAGGGCCTGAAGGAGAGTTTCCTCTCCTTCAGACCCTGGGAACCATCAGGATACCTTCCGATACTTGGTGTCCCATTGACTTGTATTGGTATCGGATATCGGTATCGGCGATATCCGATACTTTTCGGGTATCGGCCGATACTATCCGATACCGATACTTTCAAGTATCAGACGGTATCGCTCAACACTACATATTAGACTTTTCTTTTGCTTTTGACATACCCACAAAATCATTGTTATTGCTTTTGGTCTCCCTTGCAAGCCTCACTTCATTACTGGCTTTAGCTCTTCTAACTCTTGCCCTGCATTCCTTGCAGACAGCATTATATTCTTCTTTACATGTTCCCCCTCTTTCCATTTGATGTTCATTCAAGTGAATAAGTTCTGTATTCATCCACCCTGGTCTCTTTAAGTGCTTCCAGTTCTTCTTTCCAATTCTTCCTTCTTTTCGGGATTGTTACTGATTGTGCAGTAAGAATTTAATTTAGGAAAACCTCCCATCCTTCTTGGACATTTCTGCCCTTTAGAACATCCAGCCAAACAGGTTAATTATTTTTTAGATTAATCTTTTCTGGACAGGGTGATATCCCAATTATGTACTTTTAAATTGATTTAAATATCTTTATTTTTAATGGGGGAAAAGGTGAGTGATTTAATCTTTTATGGAGTTTTTTTATATGTTTAAAACTTTTTACTGCATCCATTAGTTCCCTTAGAAGACTAGAACCTGTGATCATCTGATCGCTTCTAATACTGTATATACCACAGTATTGCTGCATAAAGTAAAAATCATGGTCTCCTGTGAAGCATAGACACAGTCTTCAACATCCCCCCAGCTAACAAATCAGCCCATCAGCACCTCACGATCACATCACAGGAGCACCGATGACCACATAGAATGACTTGTCCCTATACAGGTACGCTATTATTGCCACTGTCAGAGGCAGGGACAAGCTGTAACACAGTCATTACCTGCCGAGTATGGGGTGATCTCAGCTCATATTCCCACTCCAGGCACCGATAATATAGGTGGAAAACATCTAGGTTTCTGGGATAGATAAAGGAATCCCTCTCCCTCTGTGTGGTTCTGTACATGAAAAAAGGGTACTGGTATGGAGAAGGCTGAAGAAGGTTGAGTATAAGAGTTTATCCCCTCCCCCACTATTTTTTCAATGCAAATCACTTTTTCCCCTTGAATTGAGCAAATTTGAATGAATCACATTTAATGACACTCGCTCAACTTTAATTACCATATTTTGCGGTTTATAAGACGCATCAGATTATAAGACTCACCCCAAATTTTGTGGAGAAAAATAGGAAAAAAACTTTTTAATAAAATGGTGGTGCTTCTTACAATCCAGGTGTATTATTGCTTACTTGGGGGTTGTGGCTGCAGTGAAGCGGGGTCCCAGGGTCGCTGCTGGTGTTCGGTGGTGCAAGCCGCAGTGGAGCAGGGTCCCAAGGTCACTGCTGGAGGAGGAAAGAGTGGCGCTGCTGGTGTCCGGTGGTGCGGGGGCTCCACCAACATTTTGTGAAAACCCAGAGCCCCCACTCTGTGTCAGCGATGAGTTAGAAGCCGGAAGCCGGAGACTGGACTCCGGAAGAAGAATGGCAACTGCCACATGCCGCCATAGGGCTACCACTCGCCTCCGTACCACCATCGCTTGCCGTCGTACCACCACCACAGGACCACCACTGCAGACTGCAGGACCACCACAACACCCCCAGCTCTGGGCCCGCAGCATTGACCCTTCGGTAAGAACAGTGTTCGGTTTATAAGACGCACCCCCATTTTCCCTCTAATTTTGGGGATCATAAAAGTGCATCTTTTAATCTGAAAAATAAGGTAAGTGTGAACTATTTATTAAACTTTTTTCAGGTTTTAGCTTAGAAAAGTGTTGGTAAGACCTGGCAGTGAGTATTAGTTTTGTTGGTCGTTTTTCTCAACAGGTGTGAAAAATTCAATGTACCTTAAATGTCTTTGTCACTATACGAATTCCCCCACAATTTTACATTATTATATTCCAAATGGTATGGTGGGACATCTGAACAGGGCAGACATTGTTTACAGAGCAGGTGAAGGACTCTAGAGCCGCTGCTTCCATGTATTACTTTTAATAAATCAATGCCTAAAAAAATATTTTGCTGTCGAACCAAATCTTAACCCCTTCATGACCCAGGGTATTTTCGTTTTTTCATTTTCGTTTTTCGCTCCCCTCCTTCCCCAGAGCCATAACTTTTTTTTTATTTTTCCGTCAATATGGCCATGTGAGGGATTATTTTTAGCGGGACGAGCTGTACTTTTGAACGACATCATTTGGTTTTACCATGTCATGTACTAGAAAATGGGAAAAAAGTGCAATGAAGTTCTCCAGGTCACTATGAGTTCATAGACACCAAACATGTTTAGGTTCTTTTTTATCTAAATGTTGAAAAAAATTCCAAACTTTGCTAAAAACAAACAAACAAAAAAATTGCGCCATATTCCGATTCCTGTAGCGTCTCCATTTTTCGTGATCTTGGGTTGGGTGAGGGCTTATTTTTTGCGGGCCGAGCTGACGTTTTAAATTATACCATTTTGGTGCAGATACGTTCTTTTGATCGCCCATTATTGCAATTTAAATCAATGTCGAAGCGACCAAAAAAAGTGGCCTAATTAAGAGAACCAGGGACGGAATTAAATCATTAACAACACTCCTAAGAGAAGTTGCTGTCTCCTGCACATCTGTTGCCTCTGCCTTGCTTGTTAGGCGGGCGTCACACTTGGGAGTGCAATGTGAGAAACGTACATGAGTCTCTCGCATCAATACCCGGCACTGCCGCTGGCACTCGGGACCGGAGCGTATGGCTGCATGTATTTCTATGCAGCTGAACGCTCTGGTCCCAAGTGCCAGCGGCAGTGCCAGGAATTGATGAGAGAGACTCGTGTGAGTTTCTCGCATTGCACTCCCAAGTGTGACCCCGGCCTTTAGGGGGATTCAAGCTGCAGTGTGATTGACAACTGGAACTGCAGTCAGTGATTTTGGAAGGATCTTAGTGTCTGAAATGAATTGGAAAGGAAAACCTCATGTCAGGAATACAGGCATTAAATGTTTACATGAGAAGATAGTTTATAAATGTACTTACTTGCAATTACTTCTCAGGATCATGATGCTAATTGTCACATGGGAAATATAATTACTTCTGCTCTTAACTGACATTTCGTGTATTACAGGCTGACATTATGAGTGATGGGTTGATGGCATACGGCCGTGCACCTGTTTTATGCTATTAATAACGCCACTCACTAACAATGAGCTATTACATAGCTATGATGTAGAAAACATATTTAATGAATGTCATGTCTCATTAAGAAAATGGCAAAATTACGGACCAGTTGCATATATTAACTTTTGTGATATCATACGCTTGTAATGGAGGACATTACGCCAGGACATATGTTGGTGCATGAGGACACATGTGACTGCAGACGTGGAGACTTCTGCCTATTCTATAGTAAGTATAGTATGCGTCTGCATCAAGGTGCGCTACTAATAGACCACTGACCCATGGGGGTCAGCTCACATGGCCATTTTCAACTCTAATTTTAGGTGAACTAATGTCTCTTGATAGTTAGGTAATGCCCCTCCATAATCAGGGTGTCTGAACAGAGCCTAGGCAGCAAAGATAATGAATTTTGTCACTGGACGGGCACCTGGTGCACCCATGACATGAGATACAGTGTGGTCAGACCAACGGTATCGTTCCTTCCCTGCAAAGGATATTTCAGATGTGGCACACCTAGATATAATTTATGTAATTATATTTAAAAAAATCTACTTTTACATCAAGAGACTACAAACACATGTATAACATCAAATCGTTCATCAATCGTAACACATTTTATAAAAGTGTGATTTTTCTACATTAGAAGCTCAGGGACTTGAAAGGGTTACCTGGCCACAGAGAGGTGGAGATTAGTACTATTTCTGGCCTGTGATGCATATTGGATACTGTTTGGATATCCAATCTGATGTTTCACTCACACCCATAGACTTGTATGGGTGAGCATGATCTAATCATCGGACGCACCCGCAGCATAGCGCAATTATTCTCTCTTACTGAATCAGCATGAGAAAATAATCGCAAATCTGCACTGCGATTTGAAATTGCTAATTTTTGGACATTTTTGTCAAATGCCCGATATTTTTATGAATAGACGCAAAATTTACAATGAACATAAAGTATAATGTGTCCAAAAAAACAATCTCATTGATAGACCGGGCAATGCAGCAATACCAAATATGTGTTTTTGTTTCTTTCCTTTATTGTTTTATTTTGAATGGGGCAAATGGGTGGTGATTTGAACTTTCATCTTTTCTTCATTGTTTTTAGATTTTAAAAAACTTTTTTTTTTTACTTGCTTTAATAGTCTCCATGGGAGACTAGAAGCTGCAATCATCCGATCGCTTGTGCTACACAGAGCAGGGATTCAGCTTCGTGTTAACAGCAGCGAGTGGATTGTGATTCCACCTGCGGCTGTTAGGGGCACATGTCAGTTGTTCAAATCAGCTAACATGTGCTGGAAAAGTTGCATGTTCACAGCAAACGGTATAGGTATGTCAAAGGTGGGAAAGGTGTTAATATTTTTCCTATGTATATTGCATTGTTAAGATTTTTTTTTCTTTGCAGTTTTCTGTAGTTGATCTAGTTATTTTCACACCTCTTGTTTTCCATGCGGGTGTGACCCCTCACCTCCACCTACCTTGTTCCTTGGGAATTCCTTTCCTATAAAAAAGCTTTCCTTTCCAGGCGCATTGCCATGATTAGGAGCGTTTTGCTTGAAACGTGTAGACTAGGGTTGAGCGACTTTTACTTTTTTAGGGTCGAGTTGGGTTTTGCAAAACCCGACTATCTCAAAAGTCGAGCCGAGTGAAATCGGCCGATTATGGCGAAAAGTCAGGGATCGACCGAAACACGAAACCCAATGCAAAGTCAATGGGTAATTTTTTTTTTCTCTCTCTCTCTCTCTCCTCCGTCCCTGAACAGAAAAGCTGGTGTTACACATTGCAAATCGCTACAGCGCACAAGCGACAAGATGGCGATAGGCGTCCACGCCCCTAAGACCTATGTCATCACTCTGCCCACGCTCCTTCATTGGCTGAAAAAATGGCGCCAAGCGCGTCATATGAAACGCGACTTTGGCGCGAAGATCGCCGACCGCATGGCCGATCCCACACTAGGATCGGGTCGGGTTTCATGAAACCCGACTTTGCCAAAAGTCGGCGACTTTTGAATTTGTCCGATCCGTTTCGCTCAAGCCTAGTGTAGACCGGACGCCTGGACACTTAGTGCCATGATTTAACTTTTTTTTTAAGGACCATTTATAAGTGTAATCTTCTCCTAATCATACTTATATTACAGGGTTTTCATAAAGTGAAAATCATTTCAATGCCACCGATTATAATTTTAGAATTTTTCTCTGCCCTTGATTTTGTCTGCTTTAGAAATGCCTTTACATACAGGTATTTCAATGTATGATCTACAGGATTTCTGCTCTGGACTATAGTGTCTGAGGATCAGCACTAGGTAAGTAATGCAATATGAAAGTTTAATTTTATACTTAAAAGGTTTTTCTTTACTTCTTTTTACAGAAGGAAATCATGCTTCTAAGGATAAATACAAAGCAATGCTTACCACTGGAATCCCCAACTCAATGCCCATCCAACTGGCTCTGCCAAACTGTTCCAACCACCAGTGATATGACCTCCATGGCCACTTATTACCCACAGGGTCTGGAATCTGGTGGTGATTAGTAGTGATCACGAGCAAGTGGGCTCGTTAATCGAGTTTTCCGAGCATGCTCGGGTGTTCTCCGAGTATCTTGGGTGTGCTCGTAGATTATGTTTGTGTCCCCGCAGCTGCATGATTTACGGCTGTTAGACAACCTGAACGCATGCAGGGATTGCCTGTTTGTTAGGGAATACCCACATCTATTCAGGCTGTCTAACAGCTGCAAATTATGCAGCGGGGGGACACAAACATAATCTACGAGCATGCCCAAGATACTCGGAGAACACCCGAGCATGCTCGGAAAACTCGAGTAATGAGCACACGCGCTCACCACTAGTGGTCATCATAAGTAACAGTTAGACTGTTTCTGTGTAGGTTTCAATGCATAGGGGGTATTGGGCTTCTCTGATCCTCCAGTCATGGTAACATATCTCACTATCTAGCCTAATATTTCCTGTGGTCTGTTTACTCTATTTTATCCATTCTTCTTTCTCTCCTTCTGTGATAATGATAATAATATACATTTCATCATTAATCATCATTTTCTGTTTTTCTCCTCTACTATGGCTATTGGTTTGTTTTGTCTATTCTTCTTTCATGCTCCTCTACTGCTGTTCTTTGTTTCTAATTTTTATTCATTTAGTCCCATCGTATTCCACAATGACCATTTATGTTCGTTATCTTCAGACATTTTGACATCAGCAGACACTCAGTGAGTCCTTACATCGTCCCCTGAAGCTACGTTCACACAGGGTTTTTCCATATGTTCAGTACCCTGAAAACCTGAAAAACAGGATTCCAACATATGCCATTAACTATAATGATGCAGACGGAGTTTGGGTGTGCTCTGTAGGACATCATCTTCGGCCGTATATGCCTTTTGAAGGTGGGCACCAAGACCACTATGTCTTGATCCTCACCTCAACTAGGTGTAATCAGTTAAAAACAGTTACAAAGTATGTCTGATAGAGCCCCTTGGGACTCTGTCTGCATCATTACAGTCTATGGTGTTGTTACCTCATATGCTCAAATCTAATTTTGTGGGGATTCAGACAAAAGCGAAGGAACTGGTGAAAGTATGCTAACAATCCTTGGAGCTTCCTAACAGCCATAGACATACGCCCGTCTTCCATCCCTCCACCCTCTGTCTCCTCTGATACGTGATGATGCCACCTTGTAGTGCGACAATGTGCGATGATATCAACGCGGCATCTCATCATGGTGGTGCCCATATTAGATGACATGTCTTCAGTACAGTGTTCCCGAGACATTACTCCTCCACATGCAGTACACTAGTTGACTATTTTATTTCCTAAATGGGAAGCTTAATGTTTATACATAAACGAGTGATATAGATATTAAAATGGCTCCTTGTGGCTCATACGCGGAATATCTGATTCATATACTATTAGTGTATAATACCTCATAATATCCTTTGGACGTATTAAGGGCTGTTCACACAATTCTAGGACTCATGAATGCCCTTTAAAACAATATTAGCCGTTTCTCTATAAGTTTCACTATAACACTACTACAATTATTCCAATCAGCTTTAACCCTGTAATTCATTTAAGACTATGTAGGAAGGTGGATGTTGTGAATTCTGTGGCTGAATTCACTCCTGTGGTCACAAGTGGTATTGCAGCCTCTGGGCTTCCTCCCTCAGGTGTTTTGGTGAGCTCGTTGGCTGCCTTGCTATTTAACTCCACTTGAGTCTGTCTTCCTTGCTCCTTGTCAATGTTCCAGTGTTGGATCTGAGCTACTGCATCTTTCCTGTGGCCTGCTGCTCTGCTAGATAAGTGTTACTTTGTTTTTGTTTCCGTTTTTTCTGTCCAGCTGTGCTATTCTCTTTTGCTGGAAGCTCTGAGACGCAAAGGGTGCACCGCCGTGCCGTTAGTTCGGCACGGTGGGTCTTTTTGCCCCCCTTTGCGTGGTTCTGCTTTAGGGTTTTTTGTAGACTGCATAGTTCTCTTTGCTATCCTCGCTCTGTCTAGAATATCGGGCCTCACTTTGCTGAATCTATTTCATTCCTACGTTTTGTCTTTTCATCTTGCTAACAGTCATTATATGTGGGGGCTGCCTATTCCTTTGGGGTATTTCTCTGAGGCAAGTCAGGCTTGTATTTCTATCTTCAGGCTAGTCAGCTCCTCAGGCAGTGCCGAGTTGCATAGGTAGTGTTAGGCGCAATCCACTGCTGCTTTTAGTTGTGTGAGGATAGGTTCAGGTATTGCAGTCTGCAGAGATTCCACGTCTCAGAGCTTGTTCTATTGTTTTTTGGTTATTGCCATATCACTGTATGTGCGCTGATTACTGCACACTGTGTTGCCTGATAGCACAGCATAACAGGTGGACCAGGCTGATGGTTCCTCCTGCGTGTTTTGGCCGGAACTGTCGGGATTGTCACTATTATTCCGGGGGGAAGAGATTTCTGACTGGAGCAGGCCAGGACACCTGACTGGCGGGTCTGACTTAAATAGCGGTGTGAGCGGGAAGGCAAGGCTTTTGGAGGGGAACCAGCGTGCGAACACAGAGACGTTTGACTCCCTCTCGACTTACCCATGCCATCTCTCCGTGCCATCATACCCAGTTAGCAAAACCATCTTGACTGACGACACGCAGCCTAGAGAGACCTCCACACCGTACAGTGACCAGAACGGACTGCATAGCATCGTTCAGCTGACCACCGTGGAGACACCGCTCAGTAATATCCCTGCGGTGCCCACTGAGAACCGACCTGCTGTGACCGCTGGACTGTGTACATATTCTTTGGCCTTGTCTGCTGAACTGTTTGCTTCATCCCCTGTGTCGTGGACCTACACCTCTACAACATCTCGTGCCCATACCAGGAGACCATGTGCCAAAGGTCCTGGATGATTTACCACTGCGAGGAGACAGTGCATCGCCTTTCTGCGGGACTGTATCGGAGACATCTCGTGCTGTCTGCGGCACCACGAGGGATCTTGCAGCCACCTTCCACCAAGGACCAGAGACTGATAAGTTAAACTGTCGTTACCTTTATAATAGTACCCCCCTGCCTTATCCTCACATGGAGGATGCCGCTGAATGAGGTTATGTCTGCCACTGCAGAATACCTCCATTAACCTGGACATTTAACCTGGACATTTTATTCCCCTGATGAACCCCCGTAACGGGGAGGGAAACGCGTTGGGAAGAGAAAGAGGACATATCATCCAGGGTGATTATACTAACTAAAGGGCTTCACTAAGTAGGCTCAAACTTGGGGACTGCCCTTGTCAGGGCGGGAGTCTTATACACGGGGCACGAGAGGGAAGATAGCTTCAAACCCTTCCCCCCCTACCTATATCTTTTTTCTCCCCCCCATTGGAAAAGGTTTATTGGTCTCTGTCCCACGCCGTGCTCTCAATAAGCACAAGAATCTATAACAAGAAGAGAGACAGCAACTGGGTGAGATCATGCCAATTTTCTTGTCTAGTGCACGGTTAAACATGAGCACCAAATTGTTTTTAAAGTACACATAATTTTAGAGGTATACATATTAAATGTTAAGTTTTAGAGTCTAGTGGCTGGCTATGCTGGGTTGCTACTATTGTTTTTACATAAAATACCTGGTAACCCTTGCTCTGCCTCCTGTGTGTCACTGCATCCTACACACCTGCTTGCATCCTACAACTACACGATTTTTCACTCTTCATACTGTAGTCAAGGAGGCCACCCATCATGTAAGATACATTTCTGTACTTTGATTTGAATATGTTTCTGATGTCTTTTAAAAGTTTTGTTTTATGTTCTTTCTTTAGAGAGGAATAAAGCCCTAGACCATGGAAACAATATTTCATCCTACTTTTCTCCGTTGACGACAACTTGATGGTATTAACCCGTTTTCTCTTTTCCATTTTTGATTGTTGCTTATTAACATTGTTTGACTTTACACATTTATTATAGTTGGAAATTATTTCTTACCATGTTGCTCCGACATGTTGTATGTTGCAGTGCTCTTGTGCACTGTGTCGGTATCCTGCTGTACTATGTACTTTAATGAGCTCTGACTCCGCGAGCATTATTTGGACATATTTTATCATGTAATGTGCATGCTGATAGAATATTTATATATTTTTATATTGTATCTTGATGCTATTGATTTGCTCTTTTGTAAGTTTTTGGCAATTCACTGAAGAGGACATTGAAGGGGTTTGTCTGGTCCAAATCAACAAGTCTGCAGTCACTCTATGTGACCGCAGACTTATGAATCCCCCCAGCACACGCATTGTGCGCTGCAGAGATTCGCCTGTTTCTGACCCTGAACCTGAGGGTATGTGTGAGTTCTACATACTCCCTGCCAGTGGCCGCCCCCTTTTTCTCCATACAGTTGTATTGAGCTCAGGTCGCGCCCGACTAGTGACTTTGCCAACCAGTTAACTTGTTCGACTAGAGGGTGCGGAATCGCTCAATACAAATATATGGAGAAGGAGGACGCACCCACTGGCTAGGTTATGTATAACTCATACATACCCTCCGATCCTTGGTCGGAAACCAGAGAATCCTGTCAATGCACAGTGCGTGTGCAGAAAGGATCCATGAGTCTGTAGCTGCACAGGGTGACTGCAGACTTATTGATTTGGACCAGACAGCCAATTTAACTCCAAAAAAGATCACAAAAAAAAGCCAGTCGAAACTTAGAGTGCGGGTCTTCAACAAACTGGCAGCCAGCAGAAAAAAATGTAGTTTAGAAATTTTTTGCAAAATTCTAACAGAATTCATTTCCATGTAGAAACATATTTCCCAACTCCTATAGACAACACTGGCCACATAATCAAGCTGTAATGACTAAAAAGGGCGTCACTGAGTCCATCTATCTTCATGTAGAAAAATAACTTGTCTCATTGTGACTAATACATGTTCGAAGCAGATTTTATAAAAAAAAGAAAGCTGTTTACCAAATAATAAACCATTAAGATCATTTTTTATATAAATATATTTGGCCTAAAGATTCTTTTGAAATTCAAATTAACCAGCTTTGAGACATGATGTTAGGGTTGGCGGAACGCACCGATATATATATATATATATACTGTATATATATATATATATATATATTGACTAGATGGTGGTGGCCCGATTCTAACGCATCGGGTATTCTAGAATATGTATTTATGTATGTATATAGCAGCCACATAGTATATAGCACAGGCCACGTAGTATATAGGAGCCATGTAGTATATAGCAGACAAATACTACGTGGCCTGTGCAATATAACTATGTGGCTGCTATATACATACATATTGTAGAATACCCGATGCGTTAATACAGGTCACGCAATATATAACAGTTGCCACGCAGTATATAACACAGCCATGTACTATATAACACAGCCCACGCAGTATATAACACAGGCGACGTAGTATATAACACAGGCCACGCAGTATATAACACTGGCCACGTAATATATAGCACAGCCCACGCAGTTTATAGCAGCCACATAGTATATAATACTGCCTACGTAGTATATAGCAGCCACGTAGTATATAACACTGGCCACGTAATATATAGCACAGCCCACGCAGTATATAGCAGCCACATAATATATAGCACAGCCCACACAGTATATACAGTAGCAGCCATGTAGTATATAACACTGGCCACGTAATATATAGCACAGCCCACACAGTATATAGCAGCCACGTAGTATATAACACTGCCCACGCAGTATATAACAGTGGCCACGCAATATATAGCACAGCGCACGCAGTATATAACACTGCATATGTAGTATATAGCAGCCACGCGGTATCTAACACAGTCCACGTAACATAGTAACATAGTAACATAGTTAGTAAGGCCGAAAAAAGACATTTGTCCATCCAGTTCAGCCTATATTCCATCATAATAAATCCCCAGATCTACGTCCTTCTACAGAACCTAATTGTATGATACAATATTGTTCTGCTCCAGGAAGACATCCAGGCCTCTCTTGAACCCCTCGACTGAGTTCGCCATCACCACCTCCTCAGGCAAGCAATTCCAGATTCTCACTGCCCTAACAGTAAAGAATCCTCTTCTATGTTGGTGGAAAAACCTTCTCTCCTCCAGACGCAAAGAATGCCCCCTTGTGCCCGTCACCTTCCTTGGTATAAACAGATCCTCAGCGAGATATTTGTATTGTCCCCTTATATACTTATACATGGTTATTAGATCGCCCCTCAGTCGTCTTTTTTCTAGACTAAATAATCCTAATTTCGCTAATCTATCTGGGTATTGTAGTTCTCCCATCCCCTTTATTAATTTTGTTGCCCTCCTTTGTACTCTCTCTAGTTCCATTATATCCTTCCTGAGCACCGGTGCCCAAAACTGGACACAGTACTCCATGTGCGGTCTAACTAGGGATTTGTACAGAGGCAGTATAATGCTCTCATCATGTGTATCCAGACCTCTTTTAATGCACCCCATGATCCTGTTTGCCTTGGCAGCTGCTGCCTGGCACTGGCTGCTCCAGGTAAGTTTATCATTAACTAGGATCCCCAAGTCCTTCTCCCTGTCAGATTTACCCAGTGGTTTCCCGTTCAGTGTGTAATGGTGATATTGATTCCTTCTTCCCATGTGTATAACCTTACATTTATCATTGTTAAACCTCATCTGCCACCTTTCAGCCCAAGTGTCCAACTTATCCAGATCCATCTGTAGCAGAATACTATCTTCTCTTGTATTAACTGCTTTACATAGTTTTGTATCATCTGCAAATATCGATATTTTACTGTGTAAACCTTCTACCAGATCATTAATGAATATGTTGAAGAGAACAGGTCCCAATACTGACCCCTGCGGTACCCCACTGGTCACAGCGACCCAGTTAGAGACTATACCATTTATAACCACCCTCTGCTTTCTATCACTAAGCCAGTTACTAACCCATTTACACACATTTTCCCCCAGACCAAGCATTCTCATTTTGTGTACCAACCTCTTGTGCGGCACGGTATCAAACGCTTTGGAAAAATCGAGATATACCACGTCCAATGACTCACGTAGTATACAGCAGTGTGGGCACCATATCCCTGTTAAAAAATAATTAAAATAAAAAATAGTTACATATTCACCCCTGGGATCCACCGAAGCTCCGGCGATACGCGCGCGGCTGCCGTCATCTTCCGTTCCTAGGATGCATTGCAAAATTACCCAGATGACTTAGCGGTCTCGCGAGACCGCTAAGTCTTCTAGATAATTTCGCAATGCACCACCGGGAACGGAAGATGGCGCCCGGCACGAGCGGCTTGGCGGACTACTGAGGGTGAGAATAGCAGGTTTTTTGTTTTTTTATTATTTTTAACATTACATTTTTTTACTATTGATGCCGCATAGGCAGCATCAATAGTAAAAAGTTGGGGACACACAGGGTTAATAGCAGCGGTTACGGAGTGCGTTATCTGCGGCATAACGCAGTCTGTTACCACCGGCATTAACCCTGTGTGAGCGGTGACTGGAGGGGAGTATGCGAGAGCCGGGCACTGACTGCGGGAAGTAATTTGCGGCCATTTTCTTCTGGACTGTGCCCGTCACTGATTGGTTGTGGCTGTTTTACCGCGACCAATCAGCGACTTGGATTTCCTTGACAGACAGAGGCCGCAACCAATGAATATCCGTGACAGAAAGACAGACAGAAGGACAGACAGAAAGACGGAAGTGACCCTTAGACAATTATATAGGAGATAGATGCGTTCGCAACCCGGGGTCCACTGTGCAGGAGAGGAACCTGCTGCTGGCAAATGGCAGCGCTATATGGCGGTATAAACGAACTCTGTTAACTCCACAGATTCGCTAGAAACAAGATGCTGTGCCCTGTTAACCTTACAGAGGTACATAGCTACCAAACAGAGCAAAACTGTGGTCATGCAGTCAGAGAAACAGGCAAACAACTCCTCACCGGAGGTGCCGGTATTCTAGTGGCTTATTTCGGCCAAGGCCCTGAATACACACATACAAACTCCTCATCGGAGGTGCCGGTATTCTAGGGGCTTACTTCACCCAAACCCTAACCACATCCAGACATGACCACACTGGTGCTGAGCTCATAGACTTTGGTTTGATACTAGCGCATGGCTGTGCAGCCATGCTAACCTTTTATAGCTGTAGCAGACAAAAGACCTTCCAAGTGGTCCAATAGGAGCTGCTACAGGGCCTGAACGTATAACCCCGGACCTCCAATGAGAGGTCCTCTCGTGGGCATGCTCAGTGTGTGCAAAGCAGGACTTCGTCCCAGAAAAGCCTGCACGCCACTGACCAGTGCTGCCTACAGAGGCAGCAGTAACCCTTTGCACAGTATCAAGCTGAGCGAGACGCTGTGACCGACGTCTCTGCTGAGCAGGGTCCACTGCGGCTGAAGCAGAATGGGAGACCGCAGCAGACATGGCTCAAGATTCCCCCTGTGCAGCGACTCCTAACACGTTTCCAAGAAATTAGATTTTCTACGCATTTCAGGTACTCCAAATGGACTAAAAAAATGTGTAACACACTGAGGTCTTCTAGGACGGTAGCCAACCCCTTTCAAGCTCATTAACACAAACACAGCTAAGCAATGTCAAAGTATTCTCAATTTATATGGCTATAGGTGAATGGATTATAACTGTTCTTCCCTGCTGGGCTGTCACACACTCTGTACAGTATCTTCATTGTATTATGGTTTCCCTCCCTATCACTATGACTAACCTGTAACCTATAACTAGAGATGAACGAATATTTCTATATTCAGTTCAGATTATGGTCGCTGTATTTGCAATATTTTCCGAACGCCTTTGGAGTCAATGGGAGTAAAGATGCGCGAATGTGTTCGGAAATCATCAAACATAAAATTGTCACAGGCAAATATGGCACATTGGTATTCGGAGATCGAACATATTCGCTCATCTCTAGTTGTGACGTCCTATCACTATTCAGATTCGCCATAAAATGTCTTCTGGATTTTCTGCTTCTGCCTTACTTTAGGCCTTGATAGTTGATCTTCTTTGCTACAGCATGTGATGTGATAGCTGTAAAGCATTATTGGAAAGTCCACTGGTGCAATCTTCTGCTATGTGCAGCATTCACATTAGGTGAATTGCGCAAATTGAATCACAAGTTGTTCAAATTTGCCATATTCAGAAAATTCCTAATAATGTGCTACAGACTTGATTAACATCATACAAATTATCTTTTATCTACTGTTAGACCATATTACAGCCATATTTACATATTATCACTGCAAGAAATGAAAAATCTGAACTCATCCCATTGTTTCATCTTTGTGTTATCACTAGCTATGACGTATATGACTTATGAACCATTTTTACCCTCTTGATTAACTTATTATAGTATGTGTCCTAGAGCCACGTTATGGTTTTGTTTGATTTATTTAAGACTAAAGAGGGACTTTTTCTGGTTGACATAGCAATGATGGGAGAGGTTTTCATATTTTTATTTGCTTTCATTAAGAGCATTGTGCATAATGACATCAGCTTATAGTTTTGTTTGATTAAGTATCGTGCTGCTCAATAGTTCAGACTTGGCTCTCATCACTATCTGACCTGACTGCCTATAATAAGCTACATGTATATAATAAATATCATCTGCTAACAATCTGTAGTTCTTAATGCCAACACCAGGGGCAACAGTTTACAGAAGAGAAATTCTCTGGGCACAAATAAACGCTCAGGATATAGTGTCATATTATTATCTAAGCTAATTCTTACATAATAGGCTTTATAGTGCATGCAAGCATTACATGAACTTAAATTAAGAACAAAAATATAGTTTTTTAAAGGAGTCTAAAGGAGTTATCTAGTGTTTTTGAACTGGAAAGCATACTTATTTAACCCCTTCATGACCTTGGGATTTTCCATTTTTCCGTGTTCGTTTTTCGCTCCCCTCCTTCCCAGAGCCATAACTTTTTTATTTTTCCGTCAATTTGGCCATGTGAGGGCTTATTTTTTGCCAGAAGAGTTGTACTTTTGAACGACATCATTGGTTTTACCATGTCGTGTAGGGTTGAGCGAAACGGGTCGGCCATTTTCAGAAGTCGCCGACTTTTGGCAAAGTCGGGTTTCATGAAACCCGACCCGACCCCTGTGTGGGGTCGGCCATAAGGTCGGTGATCTTCTGATCTGGTATCGGAATTCCGATACCGAGTTCCGATATGTTTGCGATATCAGGAATCGGTATCGGAATCCATATTTAAGGGTAAAATAAAGAATAAAAATAAAAAATATTGATATACTCACCCTCGGACGCGCCCTGGTTCTAACCGGCAGCCTTCCTTCCTAAGAATGAGCGCCTGAAGGACCTTCGATGACGTCGCGGCTTGTGATTGGTCGCGTGAGCGGTCACATAGGCGGTCACGCGACCAATCACAAGCCGCGACGTCATCTAAGGTCCTTCACGCGCTCATTCTTAGGAAGGAAGGCTGCCAGGGCGCGTCCGAGGGTGAGTATATTCCTATTAGGGATATACTCACCCTCGGACGCGCCCTGGTTCTAACCCGCAGCCTTCCTTCCTAAGAATGAGCACGTGAAGGACCTTAGATGATGTCGCGGCTTGTGATTGGTCGCGTGACCGCCCATGTGACCGCTCACGCGACCAATCACAAGCCGCGACGTCATCGAAGGCCCTTCACTTGCTCATTTTTAGGAACGCAGGCTGCCGGTTAGAACCAGGGCGCGTCCGAGGGTGAGTATATCAATATTTTTTATTTTTATTTTTTATTTTACACTTAAATATGGATCCCAGGGCCTGAAGGAGAGTTTCCTCTCCTTCAGACCCTGGGAACCATTAGCATCCCAATGCACTGCATTGGGTTTCGTGTTTCGGCCGACCCCCGACCCCGACTTTTCTATAGGATCGGCCGATTTCACTCGACCCGACTTTTGAGAAAGTCGGGTTTCGTGAAACCCGACCCGATCCTAAAAAAAGAAAAGTCGCTCAACCCGAATGTCGTGTACTAGAAAACGGGAAAAAAATTCCAAGTGCGGTGAAATTGCAAAAAAAGTGCAATCCCACACTTGTTTTTTGTTTGGCTTTTTTGCTAGGTTCACTAAATGCTAAAACTAACCTGCCATTATGATTCTCCAGGTCATTACGAGTTCATAGACACCTAGCCTGACTAGGTTATTTTTTATCTAAGTGGTGAAAAAAAATTCCAAACTTTGCTAAAAAAAAAAAAGAATTGCGCTTTCCGATACTCGTAGTGTCTCCATTTTTCGTGATCTGTGGTCGGGTGAGGGCTTATTTTTTGCGTGCTGAGCTGGCATTTTTAATGATAGCATATTGGTGCAGATATGTTCTTTTGATCGCCCGTTATTGCATTTTAATTCAATGTTGCGGCGACCAAAAAAACGTAATTCTGGCATTTCAAATTTTTTTTTATTGATAGATCGGGTGATTCTGAACGCGGTGATACCAAATATGTGTAGGTTCGTTTTTTTATTTATTTATTTATTTTGAATGGGGCGAAAGGGGGGTGATTTAAACTTTTATACATTTTTTTTTTTTTCACATTTTTTTTAACTTTTTTTTTTTTACTTTTGCCGTGCTTCAATAGCCTCCATGGGAGGCTAGAAGCAGGCACAACGCGATCATCAGATTGCTGCTATGCAGCAGAAATGCAGGTGTGTTATGAGCGCCAACCACAGGGTGGCGCTCACAGCTACCGGCGATCAGTAACCATAGAGGTCTCAAGGACCTCTATGGTTACTACTCAGAAGCATCGCCGACCTCCAATCAGGTGACACGGGGGTCGGCGATGCGATCATTTCCGGCCGCCCGGCTGGAAGCGGTAGTTAAATGCCGCTGTCTGCGTTTGACAGCGGCATTTAACTAGTTAATAGGTGCAGGCAGATCGCGATTCTGCCCGCACCTATTACGGGCACATGTCAGCTGTTCAAAACAGCTGACATGTCCCGGCTTTGATGCGGGCTCACCGCCGGAGCCCGCATCAAAGCGGGGCTTCTGACCTCGGATGTACTATCCCGTCCGAGGTCAGAAAGGGGTTAATGCAGAACAAATTATACCTCTGCAATGATTAAGTATGGTCTACACATATGGCTTTGCCGTGCGGGTTTTCACGTAATGTTCTGCAGCTATGACATCTTATAGATTATCATATCATGTACAATGGTGGTCAGTACCTGGACCATTGTAGATCAACGATTCCCAGTAGGGCAGGGTTTGTATAGCAGACTCAATTCCCATTTCTAAAGTCACTAGTAGTGTTGAGCATTCCGATACCGCAAGTATCGGGTATCGGCCGATACTTGCGGTATCGGAATTCCGATACCGAGATCCGATACTTTTGTGGTATCGGGTATCGGTATCGGATCAATAGGGATGTGTAAAATAAAGAATTAAAATAAAAAATATTGATATGCTCACCTCTCCGGCAGCCCCTGGACATCACGCTGGTAACCGGCCGGCTTCTTGGTCGCGTGCCGCCCATGTGACCGGCACGCGACCAATCAGAAGCCGCGACGTCATTCTCATTCACAAAACTCCTAATTCTAGGAATTAAGGACCTGCGAATGACGTCGCGGCTTCTGATTGGTCGCGTACCGGTCACATGGGCGGCACGCGACCAATCAGAAGCCGTGACGTCATTCGCAGGTCCTGAAGGCGCTCATTTTAAACAAAGAAGCCGGCCGGTTACCAGCGTGAAGTCCAGGGGCCGCCGGAGAGGTGAGCATATCAGTATTTTTTATTTTAATTCTTTATTTTACACATCCCTATGGATCCCAGGGCCTGAAGGAGAGTTTCCTCTCCTTCAGACCCTGGGAACCATGAGAATACCTTCCGATACTTGATGTCCCATTGACTTGTATTGGTATCGGATATCGGTATCGGCGATATCCGATATTTTTCGGGTATCGGCCGATACTATCCGATACCGATACTTTCAAGTATCGGACGGTATCGCTCAACACTAGTCACTAGGTAAGGCTGGGGTCACGGTAGCGTAGAATACGGACGAGTGATGAGCGAATGTACTCGTTGCTCGTGTTTTCCCAAGCTCGCCCTGGTGGTCTCAGAGTATTTGTAACTGCTCGGAGATTTAGTTTTTTTGACGCTGCTGCATGATTTACAGCTACTAGCCAGCCTGAGTACATGTGGGGGTTGCCTGGTTGATAGGGAATGCCCACATGTATTCAAGCTGTCTATCAGCAGTAAATGATGCAGCTGCGGCAATGAAAACTACATCTCCGAGCAGTTATAAATATTCAGAGACCACCCGAGTGTGCTCGGGAAAACTCGAGCAACGAGTACACTCGCTCATCACTAATACGGACGAGTTCTATGCCAGAAAACATCGCCTAGTTCTCAGACCAGTGTTAATCTATGGGTCAGCTCACATCAGCATTTATTTTCTCAGGCGTATTCAATGTGCATGTAAAATTGCAGAATGCTGTGATTGTCACCGAGACTCAGCAGAGATTTGTCAATGCAAGCCTATGGGTGCGAGAAAAACTCGGACACCACACGGATCATCCATATGACTTGCGAGAAATAAGCACACATTTTCCTCATTTCAGCCCATTGCTCCATTAAATTCATTGATGAAAATCAGTGAGAAATATAAAGCCATACGCATGTCATACGGATACATAGGTGCGAGAAAATCCAATCATCACATTGCAAACGCATTACACACGGATGACCATACGAAGAACACTTGTGCGACTCTCGGCAGGGTGACTCGGACCGATTTTCCATACGTTAAGTGTGACTCCAGTCTTAGTCTCTCTTTCTTGTTAGGTGTAATAGTCAGCGGGATCCTTTCTACTGCATTTTCTGTAGAGCATAGGCTCTTATGGCTAGCGGGGTCCTATCTCCTGTAGAGTGTAAGTTCTTATGGTCAGAAGGGTCCTCTCTCCTGTAGAGTGTAAGCTCATATGGTCAGCAGGATCCTCTCTCTCCTGTACATTTTAAACTCTTATGGTAAACAGGTTCCTCTCTCTCCTGTTGAGTGTAAGGCCTTATGGTTAGCAGGGCCTTCTCTCTCCTGTAGAGTGTAAGCTGTTATGGTCAGCAAGGTCCCCTCTCTCCTGTACAGTGTAAGATCTTATGGTCAATGGGGTCCTCTCTCTCCTGTTGAGTGTAAACTCTTATAGTCAGCAGGGTCCTCTCTCTCCTGTAAAGTGTAAGCTCTTATGGTCAGCGGGGTCCTCTCTCTCCTGTAGAGTGTGAGCTCTTATGGTCAGCAGGGTCCTCTCTCTACTATAGAGTGTAAGCTCTTATGGTCAGCAGGGTCTTCTCTTTTCTGTATAGTGGAAGCTCTTATGGTCAGCGAGGTTCTCTCTCTTTCGCTCACCTGTAAAGTGTAAGCTCTCCAGTATAGTTTCCAATGGGAAAACACTATTCATTAATTGGTCCCCAAGGATCCCCTTTATTAATGTTCACTCCCCTCAGTGTATGGGCTTGCTCATATTATTATTATTATTTATTTATATAGCACCATTAATTACATGGTGCTGTACATGTGAAAAGGGGTTACATACAGGGTTATATATATCACATACAGGGTTATAGATATCGTTAACAGTAAACAAATTTACAAAGACAGACTGGTACAGAGGGGAGAGGACCCTGTCCTTGCGGAATTACATTCTTTGGGATAATGGGGAAGAGACAAGAGGTCGGGGTGCTGCAGCACTGGTGGTGGTGAGGCGGCAGCTCTGGTGGTGGTGAGGCGGCAGCTCGGGTGGCTGGCGAGGTGGCAGCTCGGGTGGTTGGTGAGGTGGCAGCTCTGGTGGTGGCAATGCAGCAGCTCTGGTGGTTGGTGACATGGCAGCAGCTCGGGATTCTTTGGGATAATGGGGAAGAGACAAGAGGTCGGGGTGCTGCAGCACTGGTGGTGGTGAGGCGGCAGCTCTGGTGGTGGGGAGCCGGCTTGGGTGGTTGGTGAGGCTGCAGCTCGTGTGGTTGATGAGGCGGCAGCTCGGGTGATTGGTGAGGCAGCAGCAGCTTGGGTGGTTGGTGATTGGTGAGGCAGCAGCAGCTTGGGTGGTTGGTGAGGCGGCAGAATGGTTATTGCAGGCTGTAGGCTTTCCTTAACAGATGGGTTTTCAGGTTCCGTCTGAAGGATCCGAGGGTGGTGGATAATCGGACGTGTTGAGGCGAGGAATTCCAGAGGATGGGGGATATTCAGGAGGAATCTTGGAGGCGGTTGTGTGAGGATCTAAAAAGTGTGGAGGAGAGTAGGAGGTCTTGGGAGGATCGAAGATTATGACACAGATTCGGCACAGTTGACCACTGCCTCCTACTACAGATCCTCTCTTCCTTTGGGGTCAAAGACCTTGCCCTATCTTGGATCTCCTCATACCTTGCGTAGCGTTTCCTACTCCCATACTACCTCTTCATCTCGCCCCCTCTCTGTTGGAGTCCCCCAAGGCTCTGTCCAAGGATCCTTACTATTCTCAATCTATACACTCGGCCTGGGAGAACTTGTAAGGTCCTATGGCTTCCTGTACCATCTATATGCCGATGACACTCAGATCTACCTCTCTGGCCCAGATGTCACCTCTCTGCTCTCCAGAATCACAGAGTGTCTATCAGCCATATCCTCCTTGTTCTCCTCTCGCTTCCTCAAGCTCAATGTGGACAAATCTGAACTCATTATCTTTCCTCCATCACGCATATCTTCCCTATCTGATCTATCTATCAAAATAAATGAAATCACACTTTCCCCTGTCCCCATAATCTGCTGCCTCGGAGTAACCCTTGACTCTGCCCGCACATCCAAGCTCTCGCCACCTCCTGTCGCCTCCAGCTCAAAAATATTTCCAGAATCCGTTCTTTCCTCAACCCACACCCTACCAAAATGCTTGTGCATGCCCTAATCATCTCCTGTCTCGACTACTGCAACACACTCCTCTGTGGCCTACCCTCTAACACTCTCGCACCCCTCCAGTCCATCCTTTACTTTGCTGTCCGACTAATTAATCTCCCTCCTCGCTGCACTTCTGTTTCGCCTCTTTGCAAATCCCTTCACTGGCTCCCGATTTCCCAGCATACCCAGATTAAATTACTAACACTGAACTACAAAGCCATCTATAACCTTTCTCCTCCATATATTTCCACACTAATCTCTCAATATCTTTCTTCACGTAATCTCCGGTTGTCCCAAGACTTCCTCCTCTCCTCCACGCTTATTCGCTCCTCACCCAATCGCCTCCAAGACTTCTCCCGAATATCACCCATCCTCTGGACTTTAGCCCCAACACATCCGGTTATCATCTACTTTTGGATCCTTCAAAAGAAACCTGAAAACCCACCTCCTTCAAAGAAGCTTACAGCCTGTAAAGACCACACGACCACCTCAACAGCATTGGAGCTACTGCAACCCTCGACCAACTGTCTCCTTCCCCATAATCCTGTAGAATGTAAGCCCACAAGGGCAGGGTCCTCTTCCCTCTGTATCAGTCTGTCATTGTTAGTTTTGTTTACTGTAAGTGATATTCGTATTTTGTTGTAACCCCTTCTCATGTACAGCACCATGGTGCTATATAAATAAGTAATAATAATAATAATAATTACGTGAGGGAAGATAGTGAGAGATTAGTTCAGATGGCTGTCTATTCTCTCATGCAATAGAATCGGGCCTTTTGCTGAAGAAGCTGGGCAAAATATGCGCGTCGGGGCAGAGGGACAGGACCGCTCCACATTTTTCTATGCTATCCTTACTCAGGTAAAAATGTTGTGCCTCCTTTATGCTGTTGGACTCTAACCATGGTTATGCCTACGGCAACCAGTATATTATGAGTCTCTTCTCTGACAGGCCTTCCTTTGGCTCAAAACCTTCATGCTCAATATGCTTTATGAGATTTATGCATAGCTCTGTGGTGCTGTCACCAATACTGGAGCTCCTGCAACCCTCAACCTATTGTCTCCATCCCCACCATCCTGTAGAATGTAAGCCTGCAAGGGCAGGGTCCTCGCCCCTCTGTATCAGTCTGTAATTGTTAGTTTGCTTACTGTAAGTGATATCTGTAACTTGTATGTAACCCCTTCTCATGTACAGCACCATGGAATCAATGGTGCTATATAAATAAATAATAATAATTTGCACAGGCTATACTGCATGCTGTTTTACTCTGATATGCTGATATAGCAAAGTAATATATCCCATGCACCTTAAATGCATCGCAGCCTGCTAAACTGACCACACTCACTTTGATTCAATTCTACTGTTTTATTTAAATCGTGTTTTTTACACTTATCCTTATATTTAATGAATTACATTAATGAACTGCCTCTGTCTGTTTACTGTGTTGAACCTAAGTTATAACTAAATAGCAATATATGTTTATTTGCTCGTGATTGTACTTTACTATTGGCACTAAACACTTCAACATTTTATGTAGCACTGACATTTTATATTTTTTTGTAATTAATTTATACAGCAGAACTCAGACTTTTCATGATAGTTATATTCTTTATTGAGCCTTTTACTGCTGAAGTTTCTATCACGGCTAGTAATATTGATTGATTTCCTTCGTCCTTCGTCCTTCCATTTTTTCATTCTTGCCCCTTTCTTAATTTTCACTTTCCTTTAATTTTATCATGTCATAAATAAAATACATTTATTTTAAATATACATGTGTTCTAATGTAGCCATTCCCTCCCCCAATGGTTAAATTTGCGCCTAGGGTATTAAATTGTATCATGAGACCTGGTAGCTTGAACTCAGGTTACCAGCCGCCAGGTCTCACGGCAGCTACAAGGCCTGGAAACCTCAAGGGAAACTTTGAGGGACATTTTAAGAATACTGGAGTTTCCAGCTGCTGGAAATCCTGAAGGCTGTGAACAAAGGTTGCCTAGGGTGTGTATTTTATGGTACTTGCTCATTTTTAAAAAATTAACCCCTTAACGACCAAAGGTATTTTTGTTTTTGCATTTTCATTTCTTGCTCCTCTTTTTTCCAGAGCAAGAACATTTTTTTTATTTTTGGGTCAATATGGCCATGTGAGGGCTTGTTTTTTGCAGGACGAGTTGTACTTTTTAACGACACCATTGGTTTTAACATATCATGTACTGGAAAACGGGGAAAAAAAATCCAAGTGCGGTGAAATTGAAAAAAAAAAAGTGCAATCCCTCAGTTGTTTTTTTTTTTTATCATGTTCACTAATTTCTAAAACTGACCTACCATTATGATTCTACAGGTCATTGTGAGTTCAGAGACTCCAAACATTGCTAGGTTCTTTTTTATTTATTAGGTGAAAAAAAAATTCCAAAGTTTGTTGAACAAAAAAAAAACATTGCGCCATTTTCCTATACTCGTAGCGTCTCCGTTTTTTGTGATCTGGGGTTGGGTGAGGGCTTATTTTTTGTGTACCAAGCTGATATTTTTAATGATACCAATTTGATGCAGACATGATCTTTTAATCGCCCAGTATTGCATTTTAATGCAACGTTGTGGAGACTAAAAAAAGTAATTCTGGCATTTTGACTTTTTTTCTCGTTAAGTTGTTTAGCGATTGGGGTAACTATTTTTTATTTTGATAGATTGGACAATTATGAATGCGGCGATATTAAATATGTATATGTTTGATATTTTGTATTGTTTTATTTTGAATGGGGTGAAAGGGGGATGATTTAAACTTTTATATATATATATTTCTTTAATATTTTTAAAAACATTGCTTTTACTTTTTGCATACTTCAATGGTTTCCATGGGAGACTAGAAGCTGCAGTTGTCAGATCGGCTCTGCTTCATACAGGCGATGATCAGATGACCTGTCTATAGCAGAAATGCTCACTTTTTATGAGCGCCGACCACCGGCTTTGACAACCATAGAGGTCTGCTGAAGATCTCTAGATGTCATGCCAACTCATTAGTGACGGGGTCACCGATGGGCATGATTTCCGGTGCACATGCCGTAAGCGCGAGTTAAATTCTGCTGTCAGAGATTGACAGTGGCATTTAACAAGTTAACAGCAGCAGGTGGATCGTGATTCCACCAGCGGCTGTTGCGGGCACATGTCAGCTGTATATATCAGCTCAGCTGTCACGTGCCCGGAAATGCGTGGGCTCTGCGCCAGAGCCCGCATTAAACAGGGGGAGTCCGACATCTGCGTACTATTACACCCAATGTCGGAAAGGGGTTAATTTAAAAATTGACACGGGGTCCCCCATAATTTTCATAAATAGCAGAGGGAAAGCTGTCAGCTGAGGGCTGATGTTAATATTCTGGGAAGGAGCCAATAGCCATAAAGTTTTCCAGGCTATATCAGCTTGTAGCTGATAGCTGTTTGCTTTTTTTATAACTGTGCTTTTTTATTTTTGTTTCAAATAAAGGAGTCTGTGTCATTATTTCAATTAAAGGATTTTATCCTGGCTAGATCTTTTTTAAAATCTAATTATGAAATTACTAATGGAGGCATCTTATAGACACTTCTCCACAACTAACCTGTTTGCTTAATGTCAGGGGCCATAAAACAGCTGAGATCAACCCCACAAGCCACAACCATTACCTCACTTGCCACCGCATCAGGGCAAGTGGGAAGAGCGAGGCTAACCACCATATTTAAGTGATAAGAAGAAAAATAAACATGAACAAAAACAGGGATCACGATGAAAAACATATAAGAATGCTTTATTGATACAAATAGAACCACAAACAAGTTTATAAAATGTAAAAGTCAAAGAAACAGACACAAATAACTCATAATAGGGTTAAAAAACATCTTCCTGTCCCACAGATCATATGGACCGTGAAGAATAGTGGCTAGATGAGCTCTGTATATCAATGACCTGGAATGTCATTTGTGGTTTTGAGGCTATATGTCCACATGATACGTTCTCCAGCCAATTTGGAGGCAGCGAAACTTATGGAGCGGTCTGTTTACAGTGCTGATCACATTTGACATTCCGGGTCATTGATATACAAAGCTCATCTAACCACTATTCTTACCAGTCTGAGAATACCAGCCCCCAGCTGTTTGCTTTTGCTTGGCTGGTTGCCAAAAATACGGGGACCCATTTTGTTTTTTTAAATTATTTATTTAAATGATTAATTTAAAAATGTGGAGTGGGACCACTCTCTTCTCTATACAGCTGACCGCTGAGGGTTGCAGACCGCAGCTATAAGTTTTGCCTGTGCTGATTATCTAACATAGAAGAAACCCAACATCATTTTTTTAAGTGTATTTATTTATAGCACATCATGTATTCATCCTTATCTAAAAGTACTCCTTAAAATTGCTAAGGCCGGTTTCACACGTCAGTAGCTCCGGTACGTGAGGTGACAGTTTCCTCGTGTACCGGAGCCACTGACACACGTAGACGCATTAAAATCAATGCATCTGTGCAGATGTCATTGATTTTTTGCGGACCGTGTCTCCGTGTGCCAAACATGGAGACATGTCAGTGTTCGTGGGAACGCACGTATTACACGGACCCATTAAAGTCAATGGATCCGTGTAAAGCATGTACCGCACACGGACATTGTCCGTGTGCAGTCCGTGTGCCGTGCAGGAGACAGCGCTCCAGTAAGCGCTGTCCCCCCCACATGGTGCTGAAGCCACGATTCATATCTTCTGTGCAGCAGCGTTTACTGCAGAGAAGATATGAATAATCCTTTTTTTTAAGTTTATCGTGTATAAAATAAAGGTCCATGTCCCCACCCCCTGTGCGCCCCCCCGCTGTTCTGAAAATACTCACACTGCTCCCTCGTTGGCTGTCACTGCTTCCTCTCCTGGTCGCACCTTCTACTGTATGCGGTCACGTGGGGCCGCCGATTACAGTCATGACTATGCGGCTCCACATCCCATAGGGGTGGAGCCGCATATTCATTACTATAAATGAGCGGCCCCACGTGACCGCATACAGTAGAAGGTGCGGTCAGGAGAGGAAGCAGCGACAGCCAACGAGGGAGCTGGGTGAGTATTTTCAGAACAGCGGGGGGGGCGCACAGGGGGTGGGGACATGGACCTTTATTTTATACACGATAAACTTAAAAAAAAAAGGATTATTCATATCTTCTCTGCAGCAAACGCTGACTGCACAGAAGATATGAATCGCGGTTTCAGCACGATGCAGGGGACAGCGCTAAACTTTAGCGCTCTCTCCTGCACGCTCCGTGTGGTACCCAGTGGGCACACATGTGCCGCACGTGTGCCACACTGATGTGCCACATAAACGCAGGGGCACACGGACACGGAAAATTCCGGTACCGATTTTTTTCCGGTACCGGAATTATCTGGACGTGTGGGACTGCCCTAAGAAGGGTATTTTTACCACTCTGTTAAATATGTAGTGTGATCTCTGGCAGTTCCTGTGCTATGGAATAGTGGCGGCACTGGCAGTTATACCCTCAGGAACTGATGGCCATTTAAAAAAAATCTATAAAAAATTGCTTCACCTCATATGACCTCTATAACTGCTCAGGCTGTGTGGGCCACATGAAAAGCTAAGTTGCTACCAAAAGCCAGCATTCAACAAGAAACACTGCTGGGATCTAAAATATTGGTACCATAAGGGAATATCATGTTTTTATTTTATTTTTCTGTATTTAAAGCATTACTTCAGCTATTTTTTTTTGCGCTCAAGTGATGCTACTAACATGGTACTACAAATGTAAGATTCCTCACTGTAAACTGATACTTACCCACCACCATCATCACCTTTTTGCATCGCCACTTCAGTCCTGCAGTGGCATCTTGTGTCAGCACCTTCTGACTGTCCGGAAGTCAAATGTAACAGTCACAAGCTCTCAATGCAAGTCTGAGAGCCAGAACGAGGCTATGATAGACTTGCATTGAAGAGTGACCTCCGGCTCACTCCAAGAAATACTGCAGTGATCTGGCAGGTAACAAACTGACGGAAACCAATGGGAGCGGTGCCCACAAAAGTGAAGATATTGGCTGTAGTTTCCCCAACAAATCGCAATATGTGAACACACTCTCATACAGATCCAACTGGCAGTAACTTTTCATTAATGTCACACCAAGCTTTATAATTTTAGAAATTAAAATTCAACCCCAAGTTCTCAAACTTTTTTATTTAAGCAAATATATAAATAAGTTTAAAAAAAGGAGAAAGATACATTAATATATGCATACAAATCAAACATATAACAATGAACTTTACAAACCATTGCATAGAGTGGATCCATGTTGGAGATATGTGACAATGAAAACAAATAGCATACAAGTCACATCACCCCTTTCCCCCACAGCCTCACCAACATGCAGCTCCTCATGAGTGACATTAACCCCCTTCACCATGCAGACTCCCAGCATACAGAACTACGCTAGTCACCACACCGCCTTCCCCACAGAGCTGCCAAGCATGCAACCCCACGCGAGCGACATCACTACCTTCCCTGTATAGTCCCCAACCCTTGCTGAACATGACAGCTGAGGGTTGCAGACCCCAGTTGTGAGTTTTGCCTGGATGATTATCAAAAATACAGGGTAATCCATGCTGTTTTTTAATTATTAATTTACAGTGCAGGAGCTATCTGATGAATCCTCCCATCAGCCGATCCTGCTTCACTGTTATTAGCGGCAGCATGTGTCGGCTGATGAGAGCAGTAGTCGCATCAGCTAACACCAATGACTGGAGGTAAACTTTATCCCTCTGCTCACAGATGCGGGCTCACATGACAGCGTGGGAACCATGACTCTGACCGGCGGTGATGATTTTACAGCCCATCAGAAGCGGTATGTGCTGCGCTGTCATGCATATGACAGCACGACAAACACCCGGAGTTCAGGGGGCCGAACCTGAACCGTAACACGGCCTTCCTGGTGAAGACCGTGTTCGGTATCTGTGTTTGATCATTAGGTGCTTGGTATGGACGCCAAACTTTACTTTTCGGGTTCTCCCATCTCTAATCAGACTTTTAGGGAGACAAAGTCACATGTTTGTGATGCAATGTCAACTTCTAGAGCCCGGAAGATGACATGACGTCACAGGATACTATGCTGGAGGCTTCCGGGTCACGTGATCAGGATGGAGAGTCCAAGGACAGCGCCCCTCAGTGGCAACAATAAAAAAAGAAGGTATTTGAAAACATACATCTTGGATTGATTTAAATCGATTTCCAGAACATAAAATGTAGTGGACGTGCTCTTTACTCCTCACAAAGGCTTCATTTCATTTCTTTTACACTGCATGCATAATTTATACTGCTTCATTACTGTTGTTATAGTTAGCAACCCTGATTTGTTTTTTGGAACTGATGAGAGATAGCAATTGTAAAAGGTTCTCCCATGTAAAAACCCCTCTGTTATTCCAGAATACTAGTAACAGTAAACTAGTAATTTGACCTTACACTGTTTTTGTTGTTCTTTTTTTACTTTATTTCCCTTTATATTTTCATTCACTTGGGACATCAGTAATGCACTGGACCTTAGATACAGTTGTGCTCAAATTTTTTGCTTTCTTGGCCTTTTTTCAGAGAATATGAGTGATAACACCAAAACTTTTTCTCCACTCACGGATAGTGGTTGTGTGAAGCCATCTATTGTCACACTACTGTGTTTTCTCTTTTTAAATAATAATGACAACTTAAAACATCCAAATGACCCTGATCAAAGTTCACATACCCCATTTCTTCATACCGTGTATTGCTCCCTCTTACGTCAATGACAGCTTGAAGTCTTTTGTTGTAGTTATGGATAAGGTTCTTTATTTTCTCATTTGGTAAAGCTGCCCACTTTTCTTGGCAAAAAGCCTCCAGTTCCTGTAAATTTCTGAGCTGTCTAGCATGAACTGCGCGCTCCCCAGAGTGGCTCAATGGTATTGAGCTCAGGAGACTGAGATGGTCACTTCAGAACCTTCACTTTGTTTTGCTGTAGCCAATGACAGGTTGACTTGGCCGTTGGATCGTTGTCAAGTTGGAACTTCCAAGTAGGCTTCCGGCTGATGATTACATATTTGCCTCCAATATTTGCTGATTATGTGCTGCATTCATCTTTCCTTCAACTTTGACAAAGTTTCCTGTGCCTTTGTAGCTCACGCATCCCAAAAACATCAGTGATCCACCTCTGTTCTTTACAGTAGGACTGGTGATCCTTTCATCATAGGCCTTGTTGACCTCTCTCCAAATGTAACATTTATGGTTGTGGCAAAAAAGTTCAATTTTGGTCTCATCACTAAAATTATCTTGTTCTAGAAGTTTTGAGGCTTGTCTCTGTGCTGTTTTGCATATTGTAGGTGAGATACTTTGTGGCATTTGCACAGTAATGGCTTTCTTCTGGTGACTTGACCATGCAGCCCATTTTTCTGTGGGCCTCCTTATTGTGCATCTTGAAACAGCCACATCGCTAGTTTTCAGAGAGTCCAGTATTTCAGCTGATGCTATTTGTGGGTTTTTCTTTGTATTTCAAACAGATTTCCTGGCACTTGTGGAAGAAATGTTTGTTGGTCTACCTCGCCGTGGTTTTGTTTATACAGAGCCTTTGATTTTCCATTTGCTAATCACAAATCACAGTTTGAATGCTGCTGACTGGCATTATCAATTCCTTGGATATATTTTTGTATCCCTTTCCTGTTTTATACAGTTCAACTACCTTTTCCCATAGATCCATTGGCAATTCTTTTGCTTTCCCCATGAATCACAATCTTGAAACATCAGTGGCTGTATGAAAGATGCAATAGTCTGTCTGGATCCCAGAAACTCACTCAGCTTTTATGCACACACACTGATCATAAGCAAACAGGTCACAGGTGAGGATGTTACCTTTAGTAGCCATTCAAACCAGTTTGTGTCAACTTCTGTACAAGTTATCATGCCAAAATCACCAGGGAATTTGAAATTTTGATCAGGGTCATTTGGATGTTTTGGGTTGTGTGAGGCAGTGACTCGTGTCACAGGGAGGGGTCGCGGTGTGTTCTCCCCAGGTTGTGCATGGAGACGGATGACATCCATAGGTTTGCATGGCAGTCACGGATTTCTGGTTTGGGTTTTCCATGTGGCTGAAAGCCACAGGTTTGTTTGTTAAAAATCCTGCAGTAAGGGGTGTGTCAGGTGTCAGGTGCAATGTCAGTGTCAGTCTGGTGTGTGCTGTTGTGCAGAGCAGAGGCCTGCAGAGTGCTGGCTGTGTGTGTGAAGCAGCACAGGCCAGCGGAGCCAGCAGCTACGGCAGCTGAATAGCCTGGCACCTGCAGCGTATACAGCGATGCAAGCCGTCCATGGTAACTGGTCTCGGATGTGGACAGTCCTGTGGGGGTATTGAACTTTGATGACATGTACTATAAAATGCTATGCACCTTTATGTGTGAAGTAGCACATTAAAGAGACTTTTCTGTTTGAACTTTGGGGGTCACTGCCTCTTCACTGCGTATGGTGCTACCGTGGCATTACATATGGTGGAAATAATGCGGGCAGTGTGAACAGAGGCATACCCCAAAGCGTGCTGCATAGCGTTGTGCAAATCTACTGGAAAAATTTTTTCAAGACACCTTGCTGTGGCTCAGCAGGGCCACAAAGATTGAAGGTTTCTGCTGGTAACTCAGTGGGGTTGCGAAGATTTACTATGGATCGGTGGGTCCATGAAGTCTGCATTGCAGAGGAGCTGCAGTGGAAGCAGCAGAGAATGTGCTTATGTGCTGTTTCAGGAGTAGAACCGAAAATGTTGAGATACCGGCCGTAGAGGTCGCCAAATTAGGGTCAGAGTGCAATCCTGATAGGCTCCCCCTAGATGTATTGACAGGAGAGACTGAAAATGTTGTTTTGGGTGGGGATGTCACAGGATCATACAGATGCCCTGTCTCATGCCCATATGGGGTAACAAGTGTTAAACCCCACAGGTATGAACAGGGGGAGGATATGTGAGGTAGTGACTCATGTCACAAGTAGGGTTCACTGTGTGTTTTCCCCAGGTTGTGCATGGAGACATATGAAGTCCATTGGTGTGCATGGCAGTCACGGATTTCTGGTCCGGGTTTTCCATGTGACAGAGCAAAGTACTGCAGTGCGCAGGCGCCAGGCCTCTCTGACCTTTCCCGGCACCTGCGCACTGCAGTTCTTTGCTCTGCCCTCAACAGGGCAGACAAAGTACGCCTGTGCCGGAGCCGATGAAAGAAGACAAGAAGAGGACGTCATCGTATGAAGATAGGAGGCGCCGGACCCGGACCGCAGCGGGACCATCCCTGTGTGAGTATAATATAACCTGTTTTTCTTTTCTTTCAGGTTACATCGGGAGCTTATCTACAGCATTACAGAATGCTGTAGATAATCCCCTGATGCCGGTGGCCTTAGCTCATATATGATTTTTGGGGTGACAGATTCCCTTTAACCATGAGCAGAGAAAAAGTTTTGATGTTATCATTCATATTCTCTGAAAAAAGAGCAAGAAAGCAAAAATTCTACTGGGGTATGTAAACTTTTGAGCACAACTGTATGTTACCCATTTGCCTCAGCAAGTGGCTTATCACAAAAACAGATATCCATTTCAAGGAAAGTTATTTGTGTGCACAGTGTTCATGAACTTTACAATGCAGGATACATTTGCATGTCATGTATAATAGTAGTATTAATAGATTTAGATGGTGCCAATTTGTCAGTCTGATGTGCCTGCTAATGACTAACATTGAATGCCAACAGAAGCCACCTCACTACAATAATCGCAACTAAAACATATTTTGTCGGTTATTATAGCCACGTGGTGGCACTGTATTAAATCAGTTGATAGACATAAATATCAAGCTGATATCCGTTATATCTTACCATATTAAAGAGAGAGAGAATTCCATATGGCCTGAACTGCTGGCACTGTTTTGGCACATACCTGGAGCCCATCTTTCTGAGAACGCAATGAATCACGAAAATGTTTTGGCACTCATGCCATATGCTTGTCAATAACAGAGCCACTGTCATTAATTAATGCTTGTAAATCCAGCTCAACCACATTTAAACATAACATTACGGTGAACCCAACAAGCACATGCCATTCAGAGTGCAGCAGTAGACATATTCCTATTGCATAAGATAACTGAACACCAGTCTGCTGTGATACGGCCAAATGCAAATCTTTATTTCAAAGCATCTAAGAACGGCCAAAACGAAGCTCCAATCCATGGCCCCCATAACTCCTCAAAACACTTACAATGGGTTCAAAACCAGCCATCAACTCCTACGCTAGGTGTTTTATGACCCAAGTACCTAAAGGACTGATCTCAATATTAAGCTTCGCTCACACAAGCGTTTACATCTGCAGAGTGCAATGCGAGAAAAAAAGGGACTGCACTTGGCCAATGTTATTCAATGAGGCAGTGCAGATCTGCGTATTTTTTCT
Organism: Ranitomeya imitator; assembly: GCF_032444005.1. Taxonomy (NCBI): domain Eukaryota; kingdom Metazoa; phylum Chordata; class Amphibia; order Anura; family Dendrobatidae; genus Ranitomeya; species Ranitomeya imitator. The sequence continues at coordinate 732,156,839 of NC_091284.1, read as the reverse complement.
TAACTGTATTTGACATGAGAAAAAAAATTGCATTATTCCACGATTTCATTCCAAAATCTACTGAGTGTGAGAAAAAAAGTTCCTAGATTAGGAGTGAATGTTTTGTTGTCCTCTGATTGGGGTCTGGTTCTGTTATGATAACCCCACATGGTCTGAAGTGCAAAATTCTTGATTTTTTTGATTCAACAAGATCTTTTTGAGGTGACCAAGGTGTTCATCCCTATCCATGGGGTTGGAACATATATGATTGTATCTGATGGCTTGGCTGTAGACAATAGAGTTTTTTATGTGTTTTGGATGGAAACTGTCCTATTAAAGGTATGTTGGACGGTCGATTGGCTTCTGATGCAGGGATGTCTCTATTTCACTGTTCTGCAGCTGAATGATGGTGTCCAAAAAGTTCATTTCAGTGCAGGAGTAGTTGAGTGTTAAGTTGATGGTGGGATGAAATTGATTAAACTGTTCATGGAACGTCTTTAGCTGTGGCTCAGACGTCCAGATGATTAAAATATCATCAATGTAGTGGCAGTAGGCCAGAGGCCTGATGGGTCATGAGGACAAAAAGTCACTTTCAAGCTTGGCCATGAAAAGATTTGCATACTGTGGGGCCATTTTACTTCCTATTGCTGTGCCAGTCTCCTGTAGATATACAGTACAGACCAAAAGTTTGGACACACCTTCTCATTTAAAGATTTTTCTGTATTTTCATGACTATGAAAATTGTATATTCACACTGAAGGCATCAAAACTATGAATTAACACATGTGGAATTATATACTTAACAAAAAAAGTGTGAAACAACTGAAATTATGTATTATATTCTAGGTTCTTCAAAGTAGCCACCTTTTGCTTTGATGACTGCTTTGCACACTCTTGGCATTCTCTTGATGAGCTTCCAGAGGTAGTCACTGGGAATAGTCTTCCAACAATCTTGAAGGAGTTCCCAGAGATGCTTAGCACTTGTTGGCCCTTTTGCCTTCACTCTACGGTCCAGCTCACCCCAAACCATCTCGATTGGGTTCAGGTCTGGCGACTGTAGAGGCCAGGTCATCTGGCGCAGCACCCCATCACTCTCCTTCTTGGTCAAATAGCCTTTACACAGCCTGGAGGTGTGTTTGGGGACATTGTCCTGTTGAAAAATAAATGATGGTCCAACTGAACGCAAACCGGATGGAATAGCATGCCGCTGCAAGATGCTGTGTTAGCCATGCTAGTTCAGTATGCCTTCAATTTTGAATAAATACCCAACAGTGTCACCAGCAAAGCACCCCCACACCATAACACCTCCTCCTCCATAATTCAAGGTGGGAACCAGGCATGTAGAGTCTATCCGTTCACCTTTTTTGCGTCACACAAAGACACAGTGGTTGGAACCAAAGATCTCAGATTTTAACTAATCAGACCAAAGCACAGATTTCCACTGGTCTAATGTCCATTCCTTGTGTTTTTTAGCCCAAACAAGTCTCTTCTGCTTGTTGCCTGTCCTTTGCAGTGGTTTCCTAGCAGCTATTTTACCATGAAGGCCTGCTGCACAAAGTCTCCTCTTAACAGTTGTTGTATAGATGTGTCTGCTGATAGAACTCTTTGTGACATTGACCTGGTCTCTAATCTGAGCTGCTGTTAACCTGCGATTTCTGAGGCTGGTGACTCGGATAAACTTATCCTCAGAAGCAGAGGTGACTCTTGGTCTTCCTTTCCTTGGGCGGTCCTCATGTGAGCCAGTTTCTTTGTAGCGCTTGATGGTTTTTGCCACTGCATTTGGGAAACACTTTCAAAGTTTTCCCAGTTTTTCAGACTGACTGACCTTCATTTCTTAAAATAATGATGGCCACATTTTTTTCTTTACTTAGATGCTTTTTTCTTGCCATAATACAAATTCTAACAGTCTATTCAATAGGACTATCAGCTGTGTATCCACCAGACTTTTGCACAACACAACTGTTGGTCCCAACACCATTTATAAGGCAAAAAAATCCACTTATTAAACCTGACAGGTCACACCTGAAGTGAAATCCATTCCCGGTGACTACCTCTGGAAGCTCATCAAGAGAATGCCAAGAGAGTGCAAAGCAGTCATCAAAGCAAAAGGTGGCTACTTTGAAGAACCTAGAATATAAGACATAATTTCAGTTGTTTTACTCTTTTTTTGTTAAGTATATAATTCCACATGTGTTAATTCATAGTTTTGATGCCTTCTGTGTGAATGTACAATTTTCATAGTAATGAAAATACAGAACAATCTTTAAAGGGAACCTGTCACCCCGTTTTTTCAAGAAGAGCTAAAAATAGCGTTAAATAGGGGCAGAGCTGGGCTTTACATTAGTGTATTTTGGAGCCTTTATTCCCCACCTATGCTGCCGAAATACCTTTGTAAAGTTGCCGTTTTGGGCTGTCACTCACGGGTCAGGTCATATGGGCGTGGTGACAGCGCTGTTTCTTCCCAGATCTCCGTTGGTGGCGTAGTGGTGTGCGCATGTCCAAGTGGCGAATCCACTGCGCAGCTTCAAGGAAAATAGCGCGATCTGCGCTATTCAGCCGTTTATCGGTGGGCGCGGCCATCTTTGTGAGGCCGCGCGTGCGCAGATGGTTCTTCTCGGCTTCCCGGGGCTTCATGAAAATGGCCGCGGGATGCCGCGCATGCGCAGATGGCGATCTCGACGGCCATTTTCCTGAAGCCGAGTTTCCTGAAGCCATTTTCCTGAAGCTGACTTCAATTTTTTTGTAGTAGCGTGTCCATAAGTTGTCTGTTTGCTTCCCTCATATAGTCTGATATGTTCATCATGACTATTGCACCTCCCTTGTCAGGTTTAATGATGATTTCTTTGTTAGTTTTCAAAGACTGTATGGCCTTTCTATCCTGGGCACTGATGTTAGATGATTGTTCCCTGTTGGTGTCTATGATAGTGGATTTTATCAAATGTCTGAAGGAGTTCATATATTTATCCAAATGAGGGTTGCGTCCAGGTGGAGGTGTCCAGTCTGACCTCTTCTTGTTTGTTAGGATCCCTTTTCCTTCAGTCCAAGTGTTTTCTGAATCTTCTGTATCATTGAAATATTCCCTCAGGCGCAGTCTCCTGAAAAAATGTTCCATATAACTGCAGAGTTCAGTTTTATCCAGGGCCTTAGTAGGACAAAATGAGAGTCCTCTGGAAAGCATGGTCAGCTCCACTTTGTTGGGTTTATAATCTCAGAGATTAATGACACAGTTAGATGCTTTTGTGTCTGGAATGGAGTGGTTTTCCAAGTTGTCAGGTTTTGGCTTTGTTTTGTATCTATTTGTCTGGAGTACTGAATTGAGGCACAATCTGTGTAGTTTCTTTTCCTTGTTTTGAATCAGAAAGGTCCTTAGTTTGTTATAGTATTGTTGTAATTTTTGCCCTGTGTTTTCTGTAAGTGTTTTCCTTAGAATTTCAAATTGCCCTTGGACTTTACTCTTTATGCTGTAGCAGACATGCACAAGGTGATTCCTTAATCTCTCAGAAGTCCTGTGACAAAGGTTTTGTGGATAATGGGTATTGTAGGTATGAAGAATTGGGTTTGTAATCCAGAGTCCTTTGGGAATTAGATTCTCCTTTTTGCATTTAGATATGAAAAAAAAGTCGCTGTCCATTTGTGCATGTTTCTTCAGAAGTGGTTTTAATTCCATAAAGATGTGGTACATTCTGGTATCCTCCATTTTGATACAGGAAAGATATATATCTTGGTACCGTGTTAGCCAGTAGATAGAATAATATTTAGAATTGAGAGTCCTCAGAGCCGATATGTTTCCAAAGTCCTGATCCCTGATGCTGAAGTGAACTTGCGTCCGAACTGGGGATATATAGATGTTACAATATTGATTTGCAATTATGTTGATGTTATTTATATTTATCGACTTTTTTTTATTGAATTCAGCTGTCCTGTGTATGTTGACTTTACAATGATGTACACTATGAATCCATAAAGTACCTTTCTGTATTTGATCTGTTATTACTTTTGAGCTGAGAGTTCACTAAAGCAAGTTTAAAAACCCATAATCAATTCAGAGCTTTTTATAAGGGTATTTTGCCTTTATGCTAGTTGTCAGATTGATAAATATGGGGTGTGCCCTCTTGGTAATGAAGGTCCTAAGGTGATATCTGATGGCATCTGTGACTTTTCTATTTAACAAAAGACTGTGAGGGTCACTTCGGGGGGAAAAAACAGTGTTGTGTAAATTAATTGGGACAAAGCAAAAAAATAAAATGTTATAATGCACTGTTACATACTAATTCTGAAAATTACCTTTTTCCATGGGTTAGTTGACCAAGATTTATTTATTATATATTAAAACTTGTTTGAATCACTGACTGGTAACCAACTTACGATTTTACTTACGATTTTTAATGCTTTGTCACCATTAATTTGCACAGCACTGTATGTCTCTAAATAAAGACAAGGGTCAATGATGAGATTTATTCATATTGGTAAAAGACAGTTTAGTGATATTAAGCTAATCCAATGTCACAACCTAAAAATATTAGTTTAGGGTTAAAGTTCATACTATTAATAACCCAAACCTAACCTAAAATAAAGATTATTATTATTATTATTATTATTATTACTACTCAACAGCAGACACAGGGTTAGGTACCTGGACATTTTAATGTTTTAGAAGAAGTAAAATCACAATACCCTTTTTTTTGCTGTTATAACCTGTTGTGAGCACTGGCCCCAAATAAGATGGGGGTACTTGACTTTTAAGCCAACCGGAAAGTCACATGAATCACCTACTTATATCCTTTATTTTTACAGTATATAGTGACTAGGCAAACTATCCTGAAATGTATATGTTTGCATAACTTTTTTGTTACAAGGAAATGTATATATATGCACTTCATGTAGGCAACAGGGACACACATTGGTTGAGATACAAGACACCCAGTATGTACCAACCACGGTACAAAGACTAACAGGAGATGCAGGGGCCCTTGACCCTGTCATTGCAGAGAGAAGCAGAGAGGGCCCCCTCCTTCTGCAAATGACAGCCCCCCTGCCTCTCCTCACAGTGTTCCTGCTGCTGCCGCTGCCTGTATTGTGGCTCAAGCATTGTCAATAGCTGGTTTGGGCCCCCCCTTCCTTCAGGGCGCTGGTGCAGCTGCATCGGTTGAACCAGCGGTATGTCCGCCCCTGCATGGTACTGCGCAAATCCTGCGCTAAGTGGAGCTGACAAAAAAGAGAGGAGCTCCGGCACCTTGTGCTTAGGCTTCTTTCACACTTCAGTTGTTTGGCGTCAGTCTGCTCTGACATTGTGACGGATCAACGGATCCATCAAAATTGTTGAGCAAACGGTTCTAAGGGATCCGTTTTTTTGATGCATCCATGTATCTGGGAAAAGTATGTACTTTTTGGAGCATGCTCAATTGAAAAAGCGGATTGGGGCGACGGATCCGCCAAAAGATGGTCGCGACAGATCCGTCGCCCATAGGCGGCCATTCTATGAAATGGCAGACGCGACAGATCAGACACGAACCGCCATTTCAGCGCAGACAAAAAACGTTGCAATGTCCATCAATGTCTAGATGACATCTGCCAAATTTCGACGGATCCGTCACATGGCGGATGGAATGGACGACCATCCGCCACAATCTGTCGCTAATGCAAGTCTATGGGAAAATAGCGGATCCGCCCCAAAAAATGGCAGATCCGCTATTTGACGAAAACGGCGGATTCAAACTGACGCCAAAAGACTGAAGTGTGAAAGAGGCCTTAGGTAAATAAATGAAATTTAGAAGAAGTATATGACTGAGTGAAACTAGCCAAGGGCACACAGATTGACCAGTTAGTACAAAAAGAGACCTACACGGTAGTGCAATCGTGAATTTTCTTTGACAAGGTGACTTGTAGTTTGTGCTACAGAATTGTAATGCCCTTAAAGAAACACTCTCATGAAAATGTATATCCTATTAATATGTTGCAGTCATCCTATTATATCACATTGTGTACTTACAATTGCTCATTTTGCTTTTCCACCCAGCTAATTCTTCTGTTTTTCATTAGGTCTATGACACTATGTGATTAAAAATTAACAAGCTGAATCCTTTAAGTTATGTGCACACAATTAGTAATCTATGGGCACTGGACGCAGTGTCGAACCCGCAGCAGCCAGATGTTACAGCAAAGTGGATGGGATTTCAAAAAATCCCATGCCCATTATGTGTCCAGAGATGCCCGCGGATCACCCGTAGTGACGGAATGTCAATTTCTCTTTCAAAGACTCTTGTTTCCACAAGAGAAATTTCACCCTTAAGCTCTATGTAAAAAGACGAGGTCAATTTTCCCTACATGAGTCATGAGTCACTGAAAAAATCCCTGGCAAGGAAGAAGAGGGAACAGCTGGTCAGGAGCTGAAGAGAGGAATGATAAATTCAGGGAAGACTTCCTGTTTCTACATAGAGCAGAGAAAAAAGAAGAATAAGCTGAATAGAAAGGCTGAATGAGCAATTGTAAGTGTACAGTGTTATATAATATGGTGACTGTAATGTATTAAGAGGATAAAAACATTGATGGGAGGAGTGCTTCCATTATGCTGACAAACGTCTATAGTCACTCAAAGTGACTGCTGACTTTTGAATTTTGACAATGTGCAGTGTGCAAGCTGTCAGGATTCCCCAGTATTGGTGATATAGATCTATACAGTCGCGTGCCAACTAGATATGCCTGACTTCTGTCAATTCACTTGTACTGAGAGAAGCCAGGCACGTCTAGTTTGAATGTGGTGGTCAAATGACTGCCTGCTGTCACTGGCACGGGACGGACCGCACGTTGTCAGGTTTCAGAAGTCTGCAGTCATAGAGTAAGTGCAGACTTTCTTCAGAAGACCGGACAGCACCTTTACAGTACCTTGGCATACAATGCCATCCACAACCTGTCTCCTCCATACATCTGTGACCTCGTCTCCTGGTACTTACATGTATGCAACCTTCGATCCTCACAAGATCTCCTTCTCTACTCCCCTCTTATCTCCTCTTCCCACAATCGCATATAAATTTTTTCTCCCGCACTTCCCCCATACTCTGGAACTCTCTACCACAACATATCAGACTCTCGCCTACTGTGGAAACCTTCAAAAAGAACCTGAAGACCCACCTCTTCCGATAAGCCTACAACCTGCAGTAACCACCGATCGACCAAACCGCTGCACGACCAGCTCTACCCTCGCCTACTGTATTCTCACCCATCCCTTGTAGATTGTGAGCCCTCGAGGGCAGGGTCCTCTCTCCTCCTGTACCAATCATGACTTGTATTGATTAAGATTATTGTACTTGATTTTTATTATGTATACCCCTCCTCACATGTAAAACGCCATGGAATAAATGGCACTATAATGATAAATAATAATAATACCTTGAGCAATGGACTGTGCCAGTCTGCCTTCCTTGAGATCATTGCTGACATGACAGCATGACCTCAGACTGGAACAGAGACTGACTTTTTTGTCCTCAATTACACATTAACTTTTTATTGTAACATACTCATGGCAAGAATGTAACAACAATGTAATTATTCAGAAATCAATTATAAGTCACGTCACATTTATAAGATATCTGGAAATAAAAAAAATATTGGTACATGTTCGAGTAAATACAGTAAATGTGAACTATGCTTGGCATCCCTGGTAAAATGTTAATATGTGATCTATTTGTTTAAAACCATTTTAATCTTAGTTGGAAATCAATTAATATTGTTAAAAAAATGTAGATTTTTTGGGGGCTGAGAATCATTACGTAGTTTGGAATTGTTTATTATGTCCATGGAAGAGAAACGGCAACATATCAGTGAAGCTTGTTAGGGAGACATTTTCTATGTCAGCTGCACTAGATCCTATATAGCTAAAATATATGTAAAGAAATTGAAATGTGACAAGTAACTATGTGGCCACAATTGTAATGAGGTCATCGCCCTATAACTATGAATCATGTACAATAAGACTAATTGAATAGTCTGTGGTCTCCATCAGTGGTGTCCAGACTGTGACCCTTCAGCAGCTGTGAGTTGCAGTTCACCAAGACCAGAAAAAGCCACCGGTTGAGCGCTACTACTGGTCTAAGGCATGTCTTAATGTGATATTGGCATTTTTCAACAACTGTCATTTAGCTTATTGATAGATCATGCTGAAAGAAGAACATTTTGTTTGTTTCTGAGGAGATATTTCTTAAGTGACAACTGATATCCAACTTCTGTGTAGAAAAGAAAAATTTACCGCTCACCCAGAATGTGTAAATATCCTCTGGGCTCCGTAATTGCAAATGACTATGTTGCAATGCAGCCTGTCAGAGAAAGCATAGTTTAATTAGAAGCCGATAACAAAAACACTAGTCAGCAGTCTTCTCATTGCCCCTGCTCAGCTAGATTGACAGGACTTTCCCTATGAGTTTATTAGGAGGGTGTTGCACTTTTTTTTTTACATCTATGTGGTTTTTATTTGTTATTCCTACACTATTTCGGGTCATTTAACACTATTTCGGGTCATTTATTGACTACCATCCTGTATTATTCACCAGTTTTCTCTTTTGCAGGGTCTATATCTTAATCATAATTTGTAATTGACTCTGAACTAGAATCAGGAAACTAGCTGCTATCATGTTTCCATACACAGCACAGCACACAGGAATGGATTTGTGCTCTTATTCCTCAGACGATAGCAGCCTGGTCCTCCGCTCTGCTCTCAGCCTGCTGCTCAGCCTTCTATCTAGTCCGGGGCCTCCGGATTTGAGTAGGCCCGCTAGAATGAGCACGAATGGATGTCATGGCCTACAGTAATTTACGCAGCAGCCTTGGAGGAAGTTTCACTGCAGTCCTAACCGTTAAATCAAGTTAGGTGAGGTGACAGATTTGTTAGAAAGCTCAGCATCATCTTCCTGTGTCTCCCTCTGCCTGTTCTCTCACGCTGCTCCTTAAGAGAACCTGAAAACAAATTAATTTGCCTATTTTTCTTGGGAAATTTGATTTTCAGTTTCAGTTATTCTCCATCAATTAAATTTCCCTTATTATGCTCTTGGATCTATCCAGACGTGGGAGCATAATAAACATAGCATGTAAACATTTTAAAAAATGCTTATACTCACCTAAGCACTCACCTTTTCTGCTGCTCCCATTGCTCCCTGCTCACTATGCAGTTTTCCGAATCTCCATTGTGTCACATCTCTGGCCCGCTCTTTACTCTAGGAAATGGCTTCTGGTCACCAGTAGGCCCTGGAGTTAACAATGCATGTAACTCTAGTCCCAAACCGGTGTACATTCTAGGCCAGGACTTTCAGCCTCTGCAGCATGCTCAGTGAAGTTCAGGGCTTACTCGTGGCTTAAAGTCTCAGTCTAGAGTGAACACCAGCAGGAAACAGCAGGGGCAGCCAGAGAGGTAAGTGGCCAGCAACAGGTTAAAACTAAAGAAAATATATAAAATAGTACTATATGTCACTCCGTGAGAGTTGCGAAGCCCGAGGGATCCAGTCCACTACATATATAGAGAAAAACTTGGCACTCGGGTTGAGCAGTGGAATAGTGAAAATGTTTTATTCAGACAATCTAGTTGCACAACATACTTGATGTTTTCACCCATCATAGTGCCATTACACGTGCGACTGTTGGCACGAACCCTCTGCCCTACGCTTCCTGGGAAGCTTCTATTGATGACACTCTGTTGCTTTCTGATGAAGGTCCAGAACTTAAGACCGAAACATCAAATATATTATTTAATTAGATTGTCTGAATAAAACATTTTTACTCTTCCACTGCTCAACCAGAGTGTCAAGTTTTTCTCTATTTAAAAAAATATACACTCACATCACCTCTCACCTTTCTGGTCCTATCCAATGCTAACCGCCTGGTGAATGGTCCACTGCACCTATGCTCCTTCATCGCGATCACATCTTTGGCCCCGTGTTCATTTTAGGCTAAAGGTACCGTCACACTAAGCGACGCTGCAGCGATACCGACAACGATCCGGATCGCTGCAGCGTCGCTGTTTGGTCGCTGGAGAGCTGTCACACAGACAGCTCTCCAGCGACCAACGATCCCGAGGTCCCCGGTAACCAGGGTAAACATCGGGTTACTAAGCGCAGGGCCACGCTTAGTAACCCGATGTTTACCCTGGTTACCATCGTTAAAGTAAAAAAAACAACCACTACATACTTACCTACCGCTGTCTGTCCCCGGCGCTGTGCTTCTCTGCTCTGGCTGTGAGCACAGCGGCCGGAAAGCAGAGCCGTTTGTTAATAAAATTTGGTATTTTTTACGATTGTTTTTTGTGTACATTTTTTTCTAATCTGATTCCGTGTTTTTGTACTGATCCTTAACCATTTCCAATTTTTGGTGAATAAATAATTTTACATACATGCTAGCCACCTTAGGGAGAGACCCAAGTTGGGCTAAATGTAGCGGGACGAAAGAGACCGAAAAGCCCTCTACTTAAAGGAAATCCATAGTGGATGCTTTCCTGAAACGGAAAGTACTTGCAAGCAGCATAATACAAAGAATAGCAGGTTTACCCAGAATCCTTTGCAGTAGGCGGAGCTATGCAAATCATCTCTTTCCACCCCTGTCTAATCCACAGCGCTTGGAACCGCCAAGCGTGCAATGCTGCGGATTAGTTTTTAAATTTACACAGCCAACCAATTCCTACCTGTGGACACGTGTTTCGGGCTTTAGGCCCTCATCAGCACAGGGCTGGAATTGGTTGGCTGTATGGAGTGGGGCTCGGTGAACAAGCGATACATACATGCTAGCCACCTTAGGGAGAGACCCAAGTTGGGATAAATGTAGCGGGACGAAAGAGACCGAAAAGCCCTCTACTTAAAGGAAATACATAGTGGATGCTTTCCTGAAACGGAAAGTACTTGCAAGCAGCATAATACAAAGAATAGCAGGTTTATCCAGAATCCTTTGCAGTAGGCGGAGCTATGCAAATCATCTCTTTCCACCCCTGTCTAATCCACAGCGCTTGGAACCGCCAAGCGTGCAATGCTGCGGATTAGTTTCTAAATTTACACAGCCAACCAATTCCTACCTGTGGACACGTGTTTCGGGCTTTAGGCCCTCATCAGCACAGGGCTGGAATTGGTTGGCTGTATGGAGTGGGGCTCGGTGAGCAAGCGATACATACATGCTAGCCACCTTAGGGAGAGACCCAAGTTGGGCTAAATGTAGCGGGACGAAAGAGACAGAAAAGCCCTCTACTTAAAGGAAATACATAGTGGATGCTTTCCTGAAACAGAAAGTACTTGCAAGCAGCATAATACAAAGAATAGCAGGTTTACCCAGAATCCTTTGCAGTAGGCGGAGCTATGCAAATCATCTCTTTCCACCCCTGTCTAATCCACAGTGCTTGGAACCGCCAAGCGTGCAATGCTGCGGATTAGTTTCTAAATTTACACAGCCAACCAATTCCTACCTGTGGACACGTGTTTCGGGCTTTAGGCCCTCATCAGCACAGGGCTGGAATTGGTTGGCTGTATGGAGTGGGGCTCGGTGAGCAAGCGATACATACATGCTAGCCACCTTAGGGAGAGACCCAAGTTGGGCTAAATGTAGCGGGACGAAAGAGACCGAAAAGCCCTCTACTTAAAGGAAATCCATAGTGGATGCTTTCCTGAAACGGAAAGTACTTGCAAGCAGCATAATACAAAGAATAGCAGGTTTACCCAGAATCCTTTGCAGTAGGCGGAGCTATGCAAATCATCTCTTTCCACCCCTGTCTAATCCACAGCGCTTGGAACCGCCAAGCGTGCAATGCTGCGGATTAGTTTCTAAATTTACACAGCCAACCAATTCCTACCTGTGGACACGTGTTTCGGGCTTTAGGCCCTCATCAGCACAGGGCTGGAATTGGTTGGCTGTATGGAGTGGGGCTCGGTGAGCAAGCGATACATACATGCTAGCCACCTTAGGGAGAGACCCAAGTTGGGCTAAATGTAGCGGGACGAAAGAAAATAATTTTAGGCATTTTTTAGGTTAATATATTTTTTTGATTTATTTTGTTGGTTAGATGCCTTTATTTTGATTCAACCCCCTTCTTTCCAACAAATCTTGGAGCTCTGAATGAACAGCTAAGAGTATGCTTTCACAAGAACATTAAGACCATGGAAAATAGATATTGAAGCAGATGGAGCATAGACATAATGGCAGACTTTTGCTGGTATTTGCAGTGAGACAACCCTGATAATCAGAGGTGTAGCTAGGGTTTTGGTTCAGGGGGGCGAAGCTTCTGAGTGGGCCCCTAACCAGGTAACCTTGATTACAACTGGGTGACCACCCTAATACTGGAGGAGAACCTCAGCAGATGACCGTGCTATTACTGAAGATAACCTCTATATAAAGACCAACATTGATATTACCGCCATATGGTCAGAACATATAAGAGATCACAGCAGAGTTATAGGCGGTGATTTACCTCTGACATTCTTTCTGATGGAATCGTCACTTTTCCCATCTTTTCCATCTGGCCCAGACCGACATGACCACTTCTTTCAGCTACAACTCGTCTGCAGAGAATACAAAGACACGTTTCACTTCCCATTACCATCTATTGCCAACCTGCACAAACTCCTCATCCTGCTGATACCCCAATGCTGAGCCGCTGCTGCCGTATGTGACCCTATTACTGCCCCTGATACCCCAATACTGAGCCGCTGCTGCCATATGTGTCCATATTACTGCCCCTGATACCCCAATACTGAGCCTCTGCTGCCGTATGTGTCCCTTTTACTGCCCCTGATACCCCAATACTGAGCGCTGCTGCCGTATGTGTCCCTATTACTGCCCCTGATACCCCAATACTGAGCGCTGCTGCCGTATGTGACCCTATTACTGCCCCTGATAACACAATACTGAGTGCTGCTGCCATATGTGTTCCTATTACTGCACCTGATACCCCAATACTGAGCCTCTGCTGCCGTATGTGTCCCTTTTACTGCCCCTGATACCCCAATACTGAGCGCTGCTGCCGTATGTGTCCCTATTACTGCCCCTGATGCCCCAATACTGAGCGCTGCTGCCGTATGTGACCCTATTACTGCCCCTGATAACACAATACTGAGTGCTGCTGCCATATGTGTTCCTATTACTGCACCTGATATCCAAATACTGAGCCGCTGCTGCCGTATGTGTCCCTATTACTGCCCCTGATACCCCAATACTGGGCCTCTGCCGTATCTGTCCCTATTACTGCCCCTGATACCCCAATACTGAGCCACTGCTGCCGTATGTGTCCCTCCCTATTACTGCCCCTGATACCCCAATACTGAGCCACTGCTGCCGTATGTGTCCCTATTACAGCACCTGATACCCCAATACTGAGCCACTGCTGCCGTATGTGTCCCTATTACTGCCCCTGATACCCCAATACTGAGCCACTGCTGCCGTATGTGTCCCTCCCTATTACTGCCCCTGATACCCCAATACTGAGCCACTGCTGCCGTATGTGTCCCTATTACTGCCCCTGATACCCCAATACTGAACCACTGCTGCTGTATGTGTCCCTCCCTATTACTGCCCCTGATACCCCAATACTGAGCCGCTGCTGCCGTATGTGTCCCTATTACAGCACCTGATACCTCAATACTGAGACTCTGCTGCCTTTTGTGTCCCTATTACTGCACCTGCTGTGTAAATTTTAAAGCACCCCTCTATAATATAGTAATGGCGGGTGCAAGTGCCCTAGAAAATAGTGCCCATATTTTGCACCCTAGAAAGTAATATTGCTCTGTGTGCCCCTTTGATAGTCACAGTAACCCGAGTTCCCCTATAACAATAAGTGCCCACTTTACATTTAATAATGTCTTAAGTCTCCCCCTGTACAGTTCCTCTATACACAGTATGATGCCCCCTCACTGTATAGTACCACCCACACAGTATACTGACCCCTTAGTAGACTCCAAACTGTTTGATGGCTCCAACACTGTATGATGGCCCCTTCACTGTAATCCCCACACTGTATGATGGCCCCATAGATAACCTCCATATAGTATAATGTGCCAGATTGTCCCCAATATAGTACAAGACAGTACACCTATTGGCAGACCCTGTATTATAGGGCAGTATCCCTATAGGCAGACCCTGTAGTATAAGGCAGTATCCCTATAGGCAGACCCTGTAGTATAAGGCAGTATCCCTATAGGCAGACTCTGTAGTATAAGGCAGCACCCCCCATAGGCAGATCCTATAGTATATAAGGTAGCACCCCTCCATAGGCAGATCCTATAGTATATAAGGCAGCAGTCCCCCATAGGCAGATCCTGTAGTGTAATAAGGCAGCCGCCACAAAAAAACACAATAAATACCTCTTTTCCTCCTTGTTCTAGCTCTGCTCCCTGCTTCCGCTCTTGTCCTGACAGCGGGTTCCGGGGGTGACGTCATAGCGCCCGCTGTCAGTGTCAGTGTCTGCGACGTCAGACACTGACAGGAGGATGATGGGGGAAGGAGAGCAGCGCTCCTTCCCTCATCAATCCAGTGACCTGTATTGGCTAGATGCTGATACAGCTCACCATGCGATGACGGGCGGGGGGCCCACTGCTGGCACCGGGCCCCCCACCTGCTCAGGGTCCGCATAGCAGAAGAGCAGGGAGATTGATTCTCCCTGCTAAGCCGCAGAATGTAACTGTATCAGCGCACTGTGCTCTCGCACCCTCTGCTACGCTACTGCTGATAATGGATATTTCTGAAAACTTGTATCTAGCAATTAGGACTCTACATAACAAAGAATGTTTTGGGTAATAATATACTAATCATTTTGTATGAAAAAATAGTATGTCTTATTTAGCTTTTCAGAACTTTTGGTAATTCTTGATGTTAAGCCTAACAATGTATAACCAAAAATGTTATATTTATTTAAAAAAATTGAACTTGATACATCAATTCTGAGTTCATATTTGGAATTAGCATCTACAAATCATGGAAGACCAGAAAAAATACTTAGGTCACCAAAAAATAAAATAAATGTAGATCAGTGTAATCATTTGTAACACTTATAGGGCCACCCAGGTTTGGTAAAATAAAGTCTGCAGACAGGCTATGTGATTGAAGACTGACAAACCTCGAAATGTGCATAGGTTGCCACAATCCCCCTGTATTGTCCGTGTGAATAGGTGGTCTTGTGACCTCCTGTATGTGACTTACATACTTGCCATCACGTGCTGACTGCATACATTTGGCTTCTTTCAATGTAAGTTAATTGAAAGAAAGCCGGAGAAAATAGTCATCATGTGACCAGAAGTATGTAAATCACATCTGAACCAGCAATACCAGTGAATCATGACAGCGTGCGCAAGACAGACTTTTGTCCCAAGCCTGGCCATCTCGTTTGTTTCTTTATCAAGAATCTGGCCTCCTGATGAACCTTCATGGGGAAACGTGTCTAGGCATGAATGGTGAACATTTTGTAACAATAGATGGTGGCCCGATTCTAACGCATCGGGTATTCTAGAATATGCATATCCACGTAGTATATTGCCCAGCCACGTAGTATATTGTCCAGCCACGTAGTATATTGCCCATCGATGTAGTATATTGCCCAGCAACGTAGTATATTGCCCAGTCATGTAATATATTGCCCAGCCACGTAGTATATTGCCCAGTCACGTAGTATATTGCCCAGCCACGTAGTATATTGCCCATCAACGTAGTATATTGCCCAGTCACGTAGTATACAGCACAGAGCCACGTAGTATATTGCCCAGTCACATAGTATATTGCCCAGCCACGTAGTATATTGCCCAGTCATGTAGCATATTGCCCAGCCACGTAGTAAGTTGCCCAGCGACGTAGTATATTGCCTAGTCACGTAGTATATTGCCCAGTCACGTAGTATATTGCCCATAGGCAGCATCAATAGTAAAAGGTTGGGGACACACAGGGTTAATAGCGGAGGTAACGGAATGCGTTACCCGCGGCATAACGCGGTCCGTTACCACCGGCATTAACCCTGTGTTAGCGGTGATCGGAGGGGAGTATGGAGCCGGCGCCGGGGACACTGATTGCGGGGAGTAAGCAGCGGAGCGCCGGGGACACTGACTGCGGGGAGCGGAGCGCCGGTGACACTGACTGCAGGGAGCGGAGCTCCGGGGACACCGACTGCGGGGAGTATGGAGCGGGCGCCGGCCACTGACTGCGGGGAGTATGGAGCGGCCATTTTCTGTGCCCGTCGCTGATTGGTCGTGGCTGTTTTGCGGCGACCAATCAGCGACTTGGATTTCCATGATAGACAGAGGCCACGACCAATGAATATCTGTGACAGACAGACAGACAGACAGAAGAAGGACAGAGGGAAGTACCCCTTTAGACAATTACATAGTAGATAATTTATCTTTTTTTCCTTTGAGGAGCATAGATATTATTTTTGAGTTTTGCTGTATCTATTATTCTCCTATATGTTCCCTATTGTTTGAGATTATCAGTCGATCCATTTCAGGGTTCTATGTTATCCAGGGGATGGTTAGGGTGATTTAGGGATAGCCACTGTTGAGTGGGGGAGCCTTCTCTCGTTGGTGGTTGGTTGTGGTGTCACCTTGTGCAACAGCATACCAAGTCACCGGGCCTTTATTGTCACCTTTTTGAGAATTTTAGTCATTTGTGTGGTCTTTTTCCTATATGTTTGATTGGTTTGAATACATTTTTAATAAATGTAGTCTTTTAAAGGTTCTTTATGATTGTGTACTTGGATGACACTGGCACATATAATGTACTTTGTACTTGTCAAGCCTGGACCTGGACAAACCTTGTAATTATTAGGATCAATATTTTGTCAATTACCAACATACACAACAACCTATACCTGTGTAACCCCTGAGTATGAAAGGAGCAGGCATTGATTGTCTCTCAGTAAGAGATATTACCCCTTCCTTCGCTGCATTGTCTTCTGGAAGATGAGGAGCAGCAGCAGAGGACAGCACTGATTGGTTGGGCAAGCAGGAGAAGAAGGGAGAAGGAGACAGTATCGGGGAACAGGAGGTCTGTCAGCCATCACTGAGAAGAGACAGCAGTGGTCTAGAAGGAGAGCACAGTGTGCAGACTGATAGTTCTGAAGTTCTATGTGAAAGGACAGTGAACCTTGGAGCTGGAGCACAACTACAGACCAGCCAGGTTATCCCACCTCCCTCTGTCTTTGTAGAAAGGAGAAAAACTCTGCCTCATGTCCCTAAGAAATTGAATCCTGAAGGTCCATGCTTGAACCCTGTGTGTGACACATAAATGAGTGAGTAGCCTGCTGGGACATGTGATTCCACTCTGGACTAGATTAAAAAAATTATCTATAGGGCAACATTGCTGGGACTTGCGGTTGAACAAACTTACATTTATAATAAGAGCCACTGTGAAGGAGTTCTTGCTGCTATGGCATTATGTGCACCAACAAACTCTTCAAGAGCGCCATCACCCATGGCAACCAGGCCCCAACATTGAGCATTGTTGTTTCCCATTGCTGCAGCCATTTATAGTTAAAGCAGTATTAGTTAGGAGTGTGCTTGTTGCGATTTAAAGGGAAAGCATCATCCCTAGCATTCAGAGTAGCTGCAAAGCCTTATACTATTTATATACTTGTAGATTGTGCAATAATGTTTGTTTTACTGTTACTTGATTTTCCCCTTAACATATTCACCATTTACCCACATCTATATATATAATTGTTTAAGGTCAGCTTCCGTCTGTCTGTTTGTCTGTCACGGAAAACCCGCGTCGCTGATTGGTCGCGGCCGGCTGGGGGCGACCAATCAGCAACAGGCACAGTCGGGACGCAAATTGGTCCCTCTCTTCTCCCCACCAGTCAGTGCCCCCTCCGTACTCCCCTCCAGTCAATGCCCACATAGCGTTTTAGCAGTCCGTTAAAGGACTGCGTTACACCGCGGCATAAATCGGTGTAACGCAGACCGTTAACGTTGCCATTAACCCTGTAAGTGTGTAAGTGTGACCAACTTTTTACTATTGATGCTGCCTATGCAGCATCAATAGTAAACACATATAATGTTAAATATAATAATAAAAAAATCATTACATTCTCACCTTCCGGCGTCTGTGGCAGCCTTTCCCACTCCTCGCGACGTTCCAGTCCCAAGAATGCATTGCGGCAATGACCCCAGATGATGTAGCGGTCTCGCGAGTCCGCTACATCATCACGGGTTATTGCCGCAAGGCATTACTAGGAATGGAGTGTCGCGAGGAGCATCGCTAAAGGTCTGGGCTGGATCCGGGGGCCGCCGGAAGGTGAGTATATACCGTATATACTCGAGTATAAGCTGGCCCGAGTATAAGCCGACCCCCCTAATTGTGCCACAAAAAACTGGGAAAACCTATTGACTCGAGTATAAGCCTAGGGTGGAAATGCAGCATTTACCGGTGAATTTCAAAAATAAAAATAGATCATTATTTCCCCATAGCTGTGCCATATAGTGCTCTGCACCTTCTTTCTCTATCAGCGGTCACCATTACCGCTAATTAGAGAAGTGAATAGGCGGCTCCACCCCTATGGGAGGTGGAGCCGCTTATTCATTTCTCTAATGAGCGGTCCCACGTGACCGCTGAAGAGGGGAAGAAGCTGCAGCACAGAAGACCGTGGGACGGCAGGGACAGCGCCAGGATCGCTGGGACTAGGTAAGTATGCCTCAGCGCCCTCAGCCCCTCACCCGCCGACCCTGCCACCCACCTTGACTCGAGTATAAGCCGAGAGGGGCACTTTCAGCCCAAAAATTTGGGCTGAAAATCTCGGCTTATACTCGAGTATATACGGTAACTTTTTTTTATTTTAATTCTTTTTTTAACAGGGATATGGTGCCTACATTGCTATATACTATGTGAGCTGTGTTATATATTACATCGCTGTGCTATATTCTACGTGGGCTGTGCTATATACTATGTGGCTGTGCAATATACTATGTGGCTGTGCTATATACTACGTGGCTGTGCTATATACTACGTGAGCTGTTTTATATACTGCATGGGCTGTGCTATATACTATATGGGATGTGTTATATACTGCATGGGCTGTGCTATATACTGCATGAGCTAAGCTATATACTACATTGGCTGTGCTACATACTATGTGGGCTGTGTTATATACTGTGTGGGCTGTGCTATATACTACGTGGCTGTGCTATATACTTCTTGGCTGTGCAATACCCTACGTGGCTGTGCAATATACTCCATGGCTGTGCTATATACTACGTGGCTGTGTTATATACTATGTAGCTGTGCTATATACTACGTGGCTGTGCTACATACTACGTGGCTGTGCTATATACTACGTGGCTGTGTTATATACTACATACCTGTGTTATATACTACGTGGCTGTGCTATATACTACGTGGCTATGCAATACACTACGTGGCTGTGCAATATACTACATGGCTGTGCTATATACTATGTGGCTGTGTTATATGCTACATATATGTGCTACAGTCATGGCCAAAAGTATTGACACCCCTGCAATTCTGTCAGATAATACTCATTTTCTTCCTGAAAATGATTGCAAACACAAATTCTTTGGTATTATTATCTTCATTTAATTTGTCTTAAATGAAAAAACACAAAAGAGAATGAAGCAAAAAGCAAAACATTGATCATTTCACACAAAACTCCAAAAATGGGCCAGACAAAAGTATTGGCACCCTCAGCCTAATACTTGGTTGCACAACCTTTAGCTAAAATAACTGCGACCAACCGCTTCCGGTAACCATCAATGAGTTTCTTACAATGCTCTGCTGGAATTTTAGACCATTCTTCTTTGGCAAACTGCTCCAGGTCCCTGATATTTGAAGGGTGCCTTCTCCAAACTGCCATTTTTAGATCCCTCCACAGGTGTTCTATGGGATTCAGGTCTGGACTCATTGCTGGTCACCTTAGAAGTCTCCAGTGCTTTCTCTCAAACCATTTTCTAGTGCTTTTTGAAGTGTGTTTTGGGTCATTGTCCTGCTGGAAGACCCATGACCTCTGAGGGAGACTCAGCTTTCTCACACTGGGCCCTACATTATGCTGCAAAATTTGTTGGTAGTCTTCAGACTTCATAATGCCATGCACACGGTCAAGCAGTCCAGTGCCAGAGGCAGCAAAGCAACCCCAAAACATCAGGGAACCTCCGCCATGTTTGACTGTAGGGACCGTGTTCTTTTCTTTGAATGCCTCTTTTTTTCTTCTGTAAACTCTATGTTGATGCCTTTGCCCAAAAAGCTCTACTTTTGTCTCATCTGACCAGAGAACATTCTTCAAAAACATTTTAGGCTTTTCCAGGTAAGTTTTGGCAAACTCCAGCCTGGCTTTTTTATGTCCCGGGGTAAGAAGTGGGGTCTTCCTGGGTCTCCTACCATACAGTCCCTTTTCATTCAGACGCCGACGGATAGTACGGGTTGACACTGTTGTACCTTCGGACTGCAGGGCAGCTTGAACTTGTTTGGATGTTAGTCGAGGTTCTTTATCCAACATACGCACAATCTTGCGTTGAAATCTCTTGTCAATTTTTCTTTTCCATCCACATCTAGGGAGGTTAGCCACAGTGCCATTGCCTTTAAACTTCTTGATGACACTGCGCACGGTAGACACAGGAACATTCAGGTCTTTGGAGATGGACTTGTAGCCTTGAGATTGCTCATGCTTCTGCACAATTTGGTTTCTCAAGTCCTCAGACAGTTCTTTGGTCTTCTTTCTTTTCTCCATGCTCAATGTGGTACACACAAGGACACAGGACAGAGGTTGAGTCAACTTTAATCCATGTCAACTGGCTGCAAGTGTGATTTAGTTATTGCCAACACCTGTTAGGTGCCACAGGTAAGTTACAGGTGCTGTTATTTACACAAATTAGAGAAGCATTACATGATTTTTCAAACAGTGCCTTTTGTCCACCCCCTTTTTTATGTTTGGTGTGGAATTATATCCAATTTGGCTTTAGAACAATTATTTTCGTGTTTTTTTCATTTAAGACAAATTAAATGAAGATAATAATACCAAATAATTTGTGTTTTCAATCATTTTCAGGAAGAAAATGAGTATTATCTGACAGAATTGCAGGGGTGTCAATACTTTTGGCCATGACTGTATATACTACGTGACTGTGCTACATACTACGTGGGCTGTGTTATTCTCTATGTAGGCTGTGTTATATACTATGTGGCTGTGCAATATACTACGTGGCTGTGCAATATACTACATGGCTGTGCTATATACTACATGGCTGTGTTACATACTACGTAGCTGTGCTATATACTATGTAGCTGTGCTATATACTATGTCGCTGTGCTATATACTACATGGGCTGTGTTATTTGCTACGTGGGCTCTGAGACTCTTTCGCCCGGGGCCCTCAGAAACCTGGAGCTGGCCCTGGCTTCACTGATTGGTCGCGCCCGGCCGGCCGTGACCAATCAGCGACAGACGCAGTCAGGCCGCGAATTGGCACGAGATTTGAACCACGTTTGGCTAATTAGTCACGCCCAGCCGGCCGAATCCTGTGTATTCATTGCATATTCTGAAATCTTCATAAATAAACTACATACATATTCTAGAATACCCCATGCGTTAGAATCGGGCCACCATCTAGTCATAAATAAACCTGTTCATACTTTCAACGCTCGAACCCTGGCAGAAGAGGAAGAAGGTACACCTGCATCCCACTACACCTCCCAGCAAGATTGAGGGTGGAGGCACTGCGCTATATTGAGGAGAGAATTGCTGAACACTCTGCCCACGGAGGCGGCTTAAAGGGGTATTACCTCTATATATTGTACTCTTCACGTACTGCATAAAAAAGTAAGGCTGTGAGAGATTTTTAAATATATGAGTACATTGGAGTTATATTTGTCCTCTTTATTTGTCTTCTCATGTGATTGATTCTTACGTGCGTGTTTAATCGCACTTTGTAGCTATGTTACGGTTCACAGGAATTGCAAAAGCCTTGTCATTTACATGTAAGTAAGGACACATTTGTTCAGGCATTACACATAATAAATAGAACTGCTTTGTTTTTGTTTGTTTGGACACTGTCTGCAAAATGAACGTGACACAGAGTTCAGCCATTTGCCCCGGCTCTTGTGTGGTCATAGCTCAAGCTGAGGGCAATCAGAGGGAAAGACATAAGTAGTAAAGAGGTGCTGCAGTGGTGACCACTGAGCCACGGCGCGTGGGATGCTCCTCTGCTAGAAATGAAGATGCCTAATAAATACATAAATATATTGAGTCAAGACCTTGTTACAGATTTATTATTGGGGCAGTGGGAGCTTCAAATTATGTTTCTGTGGACAGCCAACATGATAGGACATGAATCTGGCACTTCAATAAAACAATATCATTAATTAAGGCTTCAGCTAAAGGGAATCTGTCACCAGCTTTCTGCTATGTAATCTCGAAGCAGCATTTTGCGAGGTCAGAGACCCTGATTCTAACGATGTATCACTTACTGAGCTGATTGCTGTTATTTTGATAAAATCAATGTTTCATCTGCAGCAGATTTACCAGCTCTCTGACTACTGAGTTCCGTATAACCCCGCCCACAGCACTGATTGGCAGCTTTCTGTGTACACTGTGCAGAGGCAGAAAGCTTCTAATCACTCGCGGAGGCGGGATTATACAGAGCTCATGAATATGCTTGACTACCTGGCAGGTTTACTTGTCCTCTAGTGATAAAGTATTGATGAAAACTACACTTAGCAGCCCAGTAATGAATACATCGCTGGAATCAGGGTCTTTGTCTCTACATTATGCTGCTCTAGGATTAAGTGGCAAATAGTTGGTGACAGATTCTCATTAAAGATATAAAATCATCTACCTTGGACTCTGGCACATTTCCTGTGGTCTTATAAGAATCTTATAAGACCTACTAAATGCTCCTTATAACATAGTTTTTCATGTTTTTGCCCATCTATTTATTAGTAAATTGCTCTCATGTTTACCCATATTCTCGAGTTTGTTCTGTTTCGTTAGATAGGCGACATTTCTGAGAGGGTTTCTCTCTGGTATGATTCTTGTCATGATTGTTCAGTCTCTTTATTCATTACTCATTTTTCTGTAAGCTTGTGTTACATTATTTCAATTGTGTTGTACTTGTGATTATTTCAGATTTTGTCATTAAGAATTTGTGACTTTAAAATCTTTAATAAACCCGTACTAAAAGTAAGGTCAATAAAGATCAAAAGTGAAGATGCTTATCATGCTGACATAGATGGCGATTTTAGGGATGAGCGAACATATCCGGTGTGTGCTCAGCGAGCATTTGCCGGTGTTTGATTTCAAACTCGAATCCTCGCCCCACAAGTTTGCCACCTGTTACACAGCCAATACGCATGCGGGATTGCATGCGAGTTATTACAACCCCTGGCAAAAATTATGGAATCGCAGGCCTTGGAGGAAGTTCATTCAGTCGTTTCATTTTGTAGAAAAAAAGCAGATCACAGACATGGCACCAAACTAAAGTGATTTCTGGCTTTAAGAAACAATAAAAGAAATCAAGAACAAAAAATGTGGTAGTCAGTAATGGTTACTTTTTTAACCAAGCATAGGGGAAAAATTATGGAATCACTCAATTCTGAGGAAAAAATTATGGAATCATGAAAAGCAAACAAACAAAAGAACACTCCAACACATCACTAGTATTTTGTTGCACCACCTCTGGCATTTATAACAGCTTGCAGTCTCTGAGGCATGGACTTAATGAGTGTCGCACAGTACTCTTCATCAATCTGGCTCCAACTTTCTCTGATTGCTGTTGCCAGATCAGCTTTACAGGTTGGAGCCTTGTCATGGACCATTTTCATCAACTTCCACCAAAGATTTTCAATTGGATTGAGATCCGGACTATTTGCAGCCATGACATTGACCTGATGTGTCTTTTTTCAAGGAATGTTTTCACAGTTTTTGCTTTATGGCAGGATGCATTATCATCTTGAAAAATGATTTCATCATCCCAAACATCCTTCCAATTGATGGGATAAGAAAAGTGTCCAAAATATCAACATAAACTTGTGCATTTATTGAAGCTGTAATGACAGCCATCTCCCCAGTGCCTTTACCTGACATGCAGCCCCATATCATCAATGACTGTGGAAATTTGCATGTTCTCTTCAGGCAGTCATCTTTATAAATCTCATTGGAACAGCACCAAACAAAAGTTCCAGCATCATCACCTTGCCCAATGCAGATTCATGATTCATCACTGAATATGACTTTCATCCAGTCATCCACAGTCCACGATTGCTTTTCCTTAACCCATTGTAACCTTGTTTGTTCTGCTTAGGTGTTAATGATGGCTTTCGTTTAGCTTTTCTGTATGTAAATCCCATTTCTTTTAGGTGGTTTCTTACAGTTCGGTCACAGATGTTGACTCCAGTTTCCACCCATTCGTTCCTCATTTGTTTTGTTGTGCATTTCCTGTTTTGGAGACATACTGCTTTGTTTCTGGTCTTGACGCTTTGATGTCTTCCTTTGTCTACCAGTATGTTTGCCTTTAACAACCTTCCCATGTTGTTTGTATTTGGTCCAGATTTTAGACACAGCTGACTGTGATCAACCAACATCTTTTGCAACATTGCTTGATGATTTACACTCTTTTAAGAGTTTGATAATCCTGTCCTTTGTTTCAATTGACATCTCTCGTGTTGGAGCCATGATTCATGTCAGTCCACTTGGTGCAAGAGCTCTCCAAGGTGTAATCACTCCCTTTTAGATGCAGGCTAACGAGCAGATCTAATTTGATGCAGGTGTTATTTTTGGGTATGAAAATTTACAGAGTGATTCCATAATTTTTTCCTCAGAATTTAGTGATTTCGTAATTTTTCCCCTATGCTTGGTTAAAAAAAGTAACCATTACTGACTACCACATTTTTTGTTCTTGATTTCTTTTAGTGTTTCTTAAAGCCAGAAAGTTGCCATTTGAAATTACATTAGTTTTGTGCCCTGTCTGTGATCTGCTTTTTTTCTACAAAATGAAACAACTGAATGAACATCCTCCAAGGCCGTTGATTCCATCATTTTTGCCAGGGATTGTATAATGCTGTAGCCATCTTGGAAGCGGCATTACTGTGATTGGCTGGCCATGTGACATCATAAGGGATTATAAAGTACAGGCGCCGCCAGTCTTGGTACACTGACACCATTGCCCAGCTTTCTGACAGTTGTTATTGGAGGAAGAGAATACTTGCCCAGGCCTGTGTGTGCACAGTTTAACCCCTTAACCCTCAAGGGTGGTTTGCACGTTAATGAGGGGGCAAATTTTTGCAATTCTGACCACTGTCCCTTTATGAGGTTATAACTCTGGAATGCTTCAACGGATCCTGATGATTCCGAGATTGTTTTCTCGAGACATATTGTACTTCATCAGAGTAGTAAAATTTATTTGATATTAAATGTGTTTTTTTGTGAAAAAATGGAAATTTGGCGAAAATTTTGAAAATTTAGCAATTTTCCAACTTTGAATTTTTATGCCCTTAAATCTCAGAGATATGTAACACAAAATACTTAATAAATAACATTTCCCAAATGTCTACTTTACATCTGCACAATTTTGGAACCAAATTTTTTTTTCTGTTAGGGAGTTATAAGGGTTAAAAGTTGACCAGCAATTTCTCATTTTTACAGCACCATTTTGTTTCTACATCACATTTTGTGACTACATCACATTTGAAGTCATTTTGAAGGGTCTATATGATAGAAAATACCCAAGTGTGACACCATTCTAAAAAGTGCACCCCTCAACGTGCCTAAAACCACATTCCATAAGTTTATTAACCCTTCATATATTTCTCAGGAATTTTTAGAATGTTTAAAAAAAATGAACATTTAACTTTTTTTAACAAAAAATTTACTTCAGCTCCAATTTGTTTTATTTTACCGAGGGTAACCGAAGAAATTGGAACTTATCTAGATGTGTGGTGAGCATTTTGAGCCACCAAGTGCTTCACAGAAGTTTATAATGTAGAGCCGTAAAAATAAAAAATCATATTTTTTCACAAAAATGATTTTTCGCCTCCAATTTTTTTCCCAAGGGTAACAGAAGAAATTGGACCCCAAAATTTGTTGTGCAATTTGTCCTGAGTATGCTAATACCCCATATGTGGGGGCAAACCACTGTTTGGGCGCATGGCAGAGCTCGGAAGGGAAGGAGCGCCGTTTGACTTTTCAATGCACAATTGACTGGAATTGAGATGGGACCCCATGTCGCATTTGGAGAGACCTTGATGTGCCTAAACATTGAAACCCCCCACAAGTGACACGATTTTGAAAAGCAGACCCCCTAAGGAATTATCTAGATGTGTGGTGAGCACTTTGACCCACCAAGTGCTTCACAGAAGTTTATAATGTAGAGCAGTAAAAATAAAAAATCATATTTTTTTAAAAAAATGATCTTTCGCTCCCAATTGTTTATTTTCCCGAGGGTAACAGGAGAAATCGAAGAACAAACATTGTTGTGCAATTTGTTATGAGTATGCTAATACCCCATATGTGGGGATAAACCACTGTTTGGGTGCATGGCAGAGCTCTGAAGGGAAGGAGTGCGTTTTGACTTTTTAATGCAAAATTGACTGGAATTGAGATATGACACCATGTCACGTTTGGAGAGCCCCTGATATGCCTAAACATTGAAACCCCCACAAGTGACACCATTTTGGAAATAGACTCCCTAAGGAACTTATCTAAATGTGTTGTGAGAACTTTGAACCTCCAAGTGTTTCACTACAGTTTATAACGCAGAGCCGTGAAAATAATAAAAATCTTTGTTTTCCACAAAAATTATTTTTCAACCCCAGTTTTGTATTTTCCCAAGGGTAACCAAAGAAATTGGACCCCAAAAGTTTTTGTCCAATTTTTCCTAAGTACGCTGACACCCCATATCTGGGGGGAACCACCGTTTGGGCGCATGGCAGAGCTCGGAAGGGAAGGAGCGCTGTTTGGAATGCAGACTTAGATGGATTGATCTGCAGGCGTCATGTTGCATTTGCAGAGCCCCTGATGTACCTAAACAGTAGAAACCCCCACAAGTGACCCCATATTGGAAACTAGACCCCCTATGGAACTTATCTAGACGTGCTGTGAGAACATTTAACCCCCATGTAACATAGTAACATAGTTAGTAAGGCCGAAAAAAGACATTTGTCCATCCAGTTCAGCCTATATTCCATCATAATAAATCCCCAGATCTACGTCCTTCTACAGAACCTAATTGTATGATACAATATTGTTCTGCTCCAGGAAGACATCCAGGCCTCTCTTGAACCCCTCGACTGAGTTCGCCATCACCACCTCCTCAGGCAAGCAATTCCAGATTCTCACTGCCCTAACAGTAAAGAATCCTCTTCTATGTTGGTGGAAAAACCTTCTCTCCTCCAGACGCAAAGAATGCCCCCTTGTGCCCGTCACCTTCCTTGGTATAAACAGATCCTCAGCGAGATATTTGTATTGTCCCCTTATATACTTATACATGGTTATTAGATCGCCCCTCAGTCGTCTTTTTTCTAGACTAAATAATCCTAATTTCGCTAATCTATCTGGGTATTGTAGTTCTCCCATCCCCTTTATTAATTTTGTTGCCCTCCTTTGTACTCTCTCTAGTTCCATTATATCCTTCCTGAGCACCGGTGCCCAAAACTGGACACAGTACTCCATGTGCGGTCTAACTAGGGATTTGTACAGAGGCAGTATAATGCTCTCATCATGTGTATCCAGACCTCTTTTAATGCACCCCATGATCCTGTTTGCCTTGGCAGCTGCTGCCTGGCACTGGCTGCTCCAGGTAAGTTTATCATTAACTAGGATCCCCAAGTCCTTCTCCCTGTCATGTGTTTCACTAGTTTATAACGCAGAGCCATGAAAATAAAAAATCATTTTTTTCCCACAAAAATTATTTTTTAGCCCCCCAAATTTTTATTTTACCAAGTGTAACCAGAGAAATTTGACCCAAAAAGCTGTTGTCCAATTTGTCCTGAGTACGCTGATACCCCATATGTTGGATAAAACCCCTGTTTTGGTGCACAGGGGAGCTCGGAAGGGAAGGAGCACTGCTTCACTTTTTCAACGCAGAAATTGCTGGAATTGAGATCGGACGCTATGTCGGGTTTGGAGAGCCCCTGATGTGTTTAAACAGTGGAAACCCCCCAATTCTAACTGACACCCTAACCCAAACACACCCATAACCCTAATCCCAACCCTAACCATAACCCTAACCGCACCCCTAACCCAAACATGCCCCTAACCCTAGTCCCAACCACACCCCTAACCCCAACACACCCCTAACCCTAATCCAAACCCTAACCACACCCCTAACTCCAA
The DNA here is from genome assembly GCF_032444005.1 of Ranitomeya imitator. NCBI lineage: Eukaryota > Metazoa > Chordata > Amphibia > Anura > Dendrobatidae > Ranitomeya > Ranitomeya imitator. The sequence goes on along the minus strand of NC_091284.1, from coordinate 732,128,594 downwards.
CACACCCCAACCCTAATCCCAACCATAACCCTAACCACGCCACTAACTCTGACACACCCCTAACCCTAATCCCAACCTTAATCCCAACCGTAAATGTCATCCAAACCCTAACCCTAACTTTAGCCACAACCCTAACTTTAACCCCAACCCTAACCCTAACTGTAGCCCCAACCCTAACTGTAGCCCGAACCCTAGCTGTAGCCCTAACCCTAACTTTAGCCCCAAACCTAACCCTAACTGTAGCCCCAAACCTAACCCTAATGGCAAAATGGAAATAAATACTTTTTTTATTTTATTATTTTTACCTAACTAAGAAGGTAATGAAGGGGGGTTTGATTTACTTTTATAGCTGTTTTTTTAGTGGATTTTTATGATTGGCAGCTGTCACACACTAAAAGAAGCTTTTTATTGCAAAAAATAGTTTTTACGTCTCCACATTTTGAGAGCTATAATTTTTCCATATTTTGGTCCACATAATCATGTGAGGTCTTGTTTTTTGCGGGTCAAGTTGACATTTTTATTGGTACCATTTTCGGGCACGTGACATTTCTGGATCGCCTTTTATTCTGATTTTTGTGAGGCAGAATGACCAAAAACCACCTCTTCATGAATTTCTTTTTTTTTAGGGGGGGCGGGGGCGTTTATATCATTCCACGTTTGATAAAATTGATAAAGCAGTTTTATTCTTTGGGTCAGTCTGATTACAGTGATATCTCATTTATATATTTTTTTATGTTTTGTCGCTTTTGTACGATAAAAAAACTATTTTATATAAAAATATTTTTTTTTGCATCGCTTTTTTCTGAGGACTATATCTTTCTTACGAAGCTTTCCATAGCGAAACGCGCGTCGGGTGTGGTGGGTCCCTGTCTCCTGGCTCTTATTGGGTAAGCATATGCTATATATTTTACATATGGGCTTTATTGGTGATATTTGTTAAATACTGAGGGCAGTTGCGTTCTGGCATTTTCTTACTTATGTTCTTATACTACAGAGTGTAGTCTGACTACATATACTATGGTAATGCACCTTATATTTATTATGTGATGCTTGATTGCTGCTGCCCGCAGTTTGTACTGATACAATATATATTAATATATAATTGTGTGAACAATTAAGTGTTTAGTCCCGTTATGTATTTGATATAAATTAAGTCATTCTGTAGCCATACCCACCGGTCTTTTTCCTGTACTTGATTCCTGTTTTTTATTTTTTTGTGTGTTTTTATTATATGGTAATATATTTGATAATAATAAAGTTTATATTATTTAAACCAGCATTGTGGGCGGTAGTTGGTGAATATTTGTAGTTTTTGCCTTATGTTGGTATTTATTATTGGGTTCACTGATTGGTGTTGATAAAAATAATTTTTTTTGCACGCTTTTTTCTGAGGACTATAACTTTCTTATTTTTTTGCTGATGATGCTGTATGGTGGCTCGTTTTTTGCGGGACAAGATGATGTTTTCAACGGTACCATGGTAATTTATATCAGTCTTTTTGAACGCGTGTTATTCCACTTTTTGTTTGGCGGTATGATAATAAAGCGTTGCTTTTTGCCTCGTTTTTTTTTTTTACGGTGTTCACTGATGGGGTTAACTAGTGGGACAGTTTTATAGGTTGGGTCATTATGGACACGGCAATACTAAATATGTGTACTTTTATTGTGTGTTTTAGATAAAGAAATGTATTTATTGTAACAATATTTTTTTTATTATTTAGGAAATTTTTTTACACATGTGAATATATATTTTTTACTTTTTTACTTTGTCCCAGCGTGGACATCATAGTATAGTGTCAGATCGCTGATCTGACACTTTGCAAAGCACTGTGTCAGATCAGCGATCTGACAGGCAGTGCTTCAGGCTTGCCAACACCTGCTCTGAGCAGGCGCTTGCAAGACACCTCCCTGCAGGACCCAGAAGCCATTTTGGATCTGGGGCCTGCAGGGAGGAGTACGTAGGAGACCATCTGAACAACACGATCACATCGCGTTGTTCCGAGAGTCTTAGGAAAGCACGCAGGGAGCCCCTTCCCTGTGCAATGCTTCCCTATGCCGACAGAACGCTGCGATCATGTTTGATCTCAGTGTTCTGAGGGTTTATGTGCCAGGAATGGTCTGTGACCACTCCTGGCACATAGTTCCGGATGTCAGCTGTAATAATCAGCTGACACCCGGCGTCGATCGGCTGTGCTTCCCCCGTGAGCACGGCCGATCGCCTATGACGTACTATCCCGTCCCTGGGAATTAAGTCCCAGGTCACCATCACGGGATAGTATGTCATATGGGATTAAAGGGTTAATGAATCATTGTATTTTAGTGTTGAAACTGGTGCTGAAGCTGAACCATCATACTAACAGTCCTTGTAAGGGCTAATTTTGTGCTTCGCTGTTTTTATCAGAAACAATATGCATTTAGTGTAGAGAGGGAGAAAGAGTTGCAGGAGCAGGGAGAGTTGAAGACACAAAAGAGAATGGTAAAACCAAAAACACTCAGTTTGAAAAAATGTTTGCAGTAATCCGCAAGTGCTAGTAAAAGATGTAAATAACAGGGTATTTGGTTGATACGTTTTTTGCAAAAAATGTATACTAAGCTGCTCTACCAATCTTCACGGTATACCCATATCAGAGCAGTCCTAACTAATGTATGCAATCCCTATCTGATGTATTTAAAAACCTGATCATCTGTATATTACCTGTGTGAACAGGGTTCAGAGAGGAAAAATCCATGTGTGCATACAGGGCAGAACAGCTTTTGTGCAGCTAGCCCAAGAGGAGTGGTGGAACTCCCCAGTCTTGTAGACACAAGAGAACAATCATGGAAACAGGAACACATGGGCTACTTGCACAGTGAACAAGTCTGTAAGAACATGTTCACACACCACCAAGAAACCTGAAGACACAAAAGAGAATGGTAAAACCAAAAACACTCAGTTTGAAAAAATGTTTGCAGTAATCCGCAAGTGCTAGTAAAAGATGTAAATAACAGGGTATTTGGTTGATACGTTTTTTGCAAAAAATGTATACTAAGCTGCTCTACCAATCTTCACGGTATACCCATATCAGAGCAGTCCTAACTAATGTATGCAATCCCTATCTGATGTATTTAAAAACCTGATCATCTGTATATTACCTGTGTGAACAGGGTTCAGAGAGGAAAAATCCATGTGTGCATACAGGGCAGAACAGCTTTTGTGCAGCTAGCCCAAGAGGAGTGGTGGAACTCCCCAGTCTTGTAGACACAAGAGAACAATCATGGAAACAGGAACACATGGGCTACTTGCACAGTGAACAAGTCTGTAAGAACATGTTCACACACCACCAAGAAACCTGAAGACACAAAAGAGAATGGTAAAACCAAAAACACTCAGTTTGAAAAAATGTTTGCAGTAATCCGCAAGTGCTAGTAAAAGATGTAAATAACAGGGTATTTGGTTGATACGTTTTTTGCAAAAAATGTATACTAAGCTGCTCTACCAATCTTCACGGTATACCCATATCAGAGCAGTCCTAACTAATGTATGCAATCCCTATCTGATGTATTTAAAAACCTGATCATCTGTATATTACCTGTGTGAACAGGGTTCAGAGAGGAAAAATCCATGTGTGCATACAGGGCAGAACAGCTTTTGTGCAGCTAGCCCAAGAGGAGTGGTGGAACTCCCCAGTCTTGTAGACACAAGAGAACAATCATGGAAACAGGAACACATGGGCTACTTGCACAGTGAACAAGTCTGTAAGAACATGTTCACACACCACCAAGAAACCTGAAGACACAAAAGAGAATGGTAAAACCAAAAACACTCAGTTTGAAAAAATGTTTGCAGTAATCCGCAAGTGCTAGTAAAAGATGTAAATAACAGGGTATTTGGTTGATACGTTTTTTGCAAAAAATGTATACTAAGCTGCTCTACCAATCTTCACGGTATACCCATATCAGAGCAGTCCTAACTAATGTATGCAATCCCTATCTGATGTATTTAAAAACCTGATCATCTGTATATTACCTGTGTGAACAGGGTTCAGAGAGGAAAAATCCATGTGTGCATACAGGGCAGAACAGCTTTTGTGCAGCTAGCCCAAGAGGAGTGGTGGAACTCCCCAGTCTTGTAGACACAAGAGAACAATCATGGAAACAGGAACACATGGGCTACTTGCACAGTGAACAAGTCTGTAAGAACATGTTCACACACCACCAAGAAACCTGAAGACACAAAAGAGAATGGTAAAACCAAAAACACTCAGTTTGAAAAAATGTTTGCAGTAATCCGCAAGTGCTAGTAAAAGATGTAAATAACAGGGTATTTGGTTGATACGTTTTTTGCAAAAAATGTATACTAAGCTGCTCTACCAATCTTCACGGTATACCCATATCAGAGCAGTCCTAACTAATGTATGCAATCCCTATCTGATGTATTTAAAAACCTGATCATCTGTATATTACCTGTGTGAACAGGGTTCAGAGAGGAAAAATCCATGTGTGCATACAGGGCAGAACAGCTTTTGTGCAGCTAGCCCAAGAGGAGTGGTGGAACTCCCCAGTCTTGTAGACACAAGAGAACAATCATGGAAACAGGAACACATGGGCTACTTGCACAGTGAACAAGTCTGTAAGAACATGTTCACACACCACCAAGAAACCTGAAGACACAAAAGAGAATGGTAAAACCAAAAACACTCAGTTTGAAAAAATGTTTGCAGTAATCCGCAAGTGCTAGTAAAAGATGTAAATAACAGGGTATTTGGTTGATACGTTTTTTGCAAAAAATGTATACTAAGCTGCTCTACCAATCTTCACGGTATACCCATATCAGAGCAGTCCTAACTAATGTATGCAATCCCTATCTGATGTATTTAAAAACCTGATCATCTGTATATTACCTGTGTGAACAGGGTTCAGAGAGGAAAAATCCATGTGTGCATACAGGGCAGAACAGCTTTTGTGCAGCTAGCCCAAGAGGAGTGGTGGAACTCCCCAGTCTTGTAGACACAAGAGAACAATCATGGAAACAGGAACACATGGGCTACTTGCACAGTGAACAAGTCTGTAAGAACATGTTCACACACCACCAAGAAACCTGAAGACACAAAAGAGAATGGTAAAACCAAAAACACTCAGTTTGAAAAAATGTTTGCAGTAATCTGCAAGTGCTAGTAAAAGATGTAAATAACAGGGTATTTGGTTGATACGTTTTTTGCAAAAAATGTATACTAAGCTGCTCTACCAATCTTCACGGTATACCCATATCAGAGCAGTCCTAACTAATGTATGCAATCCCTATCTGATGTATTTAAAAACCTGATCATCTGTATATTACCTGTGTGAACAGGGTTCAGAGAGGAAAAATCCATGTGTGCATACAGGGCAGAACAGCTTTTGTGCAGCTAGCCCAAGAGGAGTGGTGGAACTCCCCAGTCTTGTAGACACAAGAGAACAATCATGGAAACAGGAACACATGGGCTACTTGCACAGTGAACAAGTCTGTAAGAACATGTTCACTCACCACCAAGAAACCTGAAGACACAAAAGAGAATGGTAAAACCAAAAACACTCAGTTTGAAAAAATGTTTGCAGTAATCCGCAAGTGCTAGTAAAAGATGTAAATAACAGGGTATTTGGTTGATACGTTTTTTGCAAAAAATGTATACTAAGCTGCTCTACCAATCTTCACGGTATACCCTTATCAGAGCAGTCCTAACTAATGTATGCAATCCCTATCTGATGTATTTAAAAACCTGATCATCTGTATATTACCTGTGTGAACAGGGTTCAGAGAGGAAAAATCCATGTGTGCATACAGGGCAGAACAGCTTTTGTGCAGCTAGCCCAAGAGGAGTGGTGGAACTCCCCAGTCTTGTAGACACAAGAGAACAATCATGGAAACAGGAACACATGGGCTACTTGCACAGTGAACAAGTCTGTAAGAACATGTTCACACACCACCAAGAAACCTGAAGACACAAAAGAGAATGGTAAAACCAAAAACACTCAGTTTGAAAAAATGTTTGCAGTAATCCGCAAGTGCTAGTAAAAGATGTAAATAACAGGGTATTTGGTTGATACGTTTTTTGCAAAAAATGTATACTAAGCTGCTCTACCAATCTTCACGGTATACCCATATCAGAGCAGTCCTAACTAATGTATGCAATCCCTATCTGATGTATTTAAAAACCTGATCATCTGTATATTACCTGTGTGAACAGGGTTCAGAGAGGAAAAATCCATGTGTGCATACAGGGCAGAACAGCTTTTGTGCAGCTAGCCCAAGAGGAGTGGTGGAACTCCCCAGTCTTGTAGACACAAGAGAACAATCATGGAAACAGGAACACATGGGCTACTTGCACAGTGAACAAGTCTGTAAGAACATGTTCACACACCACCAAGAAACCTGAAGACACAAAAGAGAATGGTAAAACCAAAAACACTCAGTTTGAAAAAATGTTTGCAGTAATCCGCAAGTGCTAGTAAAAGATGTAAATAACAGGGTATTTGGTTGATACGTTTTTTGCAAAAAATGTATACTAAGCTGCTCTACCAATCTTCACGGTATACCCATATCAGAGCAGTCCTAACTAATGTATGCAATCCCTATCTGATGTATTTAAAAACCTGATCATCTGTATATTACCTGTGTGAACAGGGTTCAGAGAGGAAAAATCCATGTGTGCATACAGGGCAGAACAGCATTTGTGCAGCTAGCCCAAGAGGAGTGGTGGAACTCCCCAGTCTTGTAGACACAAGAGAACAATCATGGAAACAGTGCAAGTAGCCCATGTGTTCCTGTTTCCAGGAGCAGGGAGAGTGTCTGAATACATTGTCTAGGCAGAGATTAGGGCTTTGCAGTCCGATGCTAAATATATAGCTGTTGCAGGTGACCACTTTTTGGAGGAAGGTGTGAAGAAATGGACTATATTGTCATCTATATACTATTACGTGCTCAGTGGTACATTTCGGTGGCATATAACACTTCCGAAAAGCATTTAAAAATGTTTCTGCATTCAATTATTCCTCCATATACTATTATATACTCAGTGGTACATTTCAGTGTTAAATTACAGTCGAAAAAAGAGTTGAAAATTTTATCTGGATTCAATTACCCAGCCACATACTATTAAATGCTCTGTGGTGCAATACGGTGTATTTTTCAGACTATAAGACTCACCGGACCATAAGACTCACCTAGGTTTTAGAGGAGGAAATTAGGAAAAAAAAATTGAAGCAAAAAATGTGGTAAATTCTGTACTTAATAGCCCCTATCCTGGTAAACATGGTCCCTTCATCCCCATTCTGATACACATGGCCCCCTCATCCATATCCTGGTGCGCATGGCCCCCTCATTCCTATCCTGGTGTGCATGGCCCCTTTATCCCTATCCTGATATGCATGGCCCTCATCCCCATCCTGGTATGCATGCCTCCTCATCCCTAGCCTAGTATGCATGCCTCCCTTATCTCTAGCTTGGTAGGCATGGCCCCCTCATCCCTATCCTGGCAGGAATAATCGCCCTCATCTCTATCCTGGTATGCAGGGTCCCCATCTTATCCCAGTACGTATGGCCCCATCCCTATCATGGTATGAATGGCCCCATCCTTATTGTGATATGATTGGCTCCATCAGAAAACATTTAAAAAAAGCATTACACTTACCTTCCCAGCGTTCCCTCGCAGCGTCCTGTCCTGAGTCAGGCAGCTGCTTTATGCTTGTAAGCAGTGAATGGCAGGGACGTCATGCGCTGCTTGCAAGCCGAAGGGCAGCTGCTGGAATACTCACTGCTCTGCATGCCAGGACAGTGTTCGCAGAGAGCAGTGAGTATTCATTGCTGGGATCAAATCCCACCAAGGACAACATCTGCAAAGAGTTTGTATGTTCTCTCCGTGTTTGCGTGGGTTTCTTCCGGGTACTCCGGTTTCCTCCCACATTCCAAAGACATACTGATAGGGAATTTAGATTGTGAGCCCCAACGGGGACAGTGATGATAATGTGTGCAAACTGTAAAGCGCTGGGGAATATGTTAGCGCTATATAAAAATAAAGATTATTATTTATTATTATTGCTCTGTAGTAGCGCGCACAGTGTCAGACGGAGCCTTCCTGCAGCTGCAGGCGGTCACGTGTGCCGCTACTTAAGAGAAATGAATGTTCACCGCATGCCCATTGAGCCTTTAACACCTTATTGGGTATTTTAGTCATTTTTCTGGTCTTTTTTTCTAATGAATGTAGCCTTTTAAGGGTTCTTTATGACTGTCTACTTGGATGGCCCTGTACTTGTCAAGCCTGGACAAATCCTATAATTATTAGGATCAATATGCTGGCAGTTACCAAATTTCACAACAACATATACCTGAATATTGCGCCCTTCATATTCTTCTTAAAAAGGCACAGGAGGTTTGTGAGGGATGGCTAAATGAATGAGTAATGGAGATATATTTGTTTGATTCTTACGTGCGTGTTTAATCGCACTTTGTAGCTATGTTACGGTTCACGGGAATTGCAAAAGCCTTGTCATTTACATGTAAGTAAGGACACATTTGTTCAGGCATTACACATAATAAATAGAACTGCTTTGTTTTTGTTTGTTTGGACACTGTCTGCAAAATGAACGTGACACAGAGTTCAGCCATTTGCCCCGGCTCTTGTGTGGTCATAGCTCAAGCTGAGGGCAATCAGAGGGAAAGACATAAGTAGTAAAGAGGTGCTGCAGTGGTGACCACTGAGCCACGGCGCGTGGGAAGCTCCTCTGCTAGAAATAAAGAGGCCTAATAAATACATAAATATATTGAGTCAAGACCTTGTTACAGGTTTATTATTGGGGCAGTGGGAGCTTCAAATATGTTTCTGTGGACAGCCAACATGATAGGACATGAATCTGGCACTTCAACAAAGCAATATCACTTTTTAAGGTTTCAGCTAAAGGGAATCTGTCATCAGTTTTTTTGTTATGTAATCTGGAAGCAGCATATTGCGAGGTCAGAGACCCTGATTCTAATGATGTATCACTTACTGGGTTCCTTTCTGTTATTTCTATACAATCAATGTTTCATCTGCTGCAGATTTACCAGCTCTCTGACTGGCAGCTTTCTGTGTACACTGTACATAGGCAGAAAGCTGCTAATCACCGGTGGGGGGGGGGATTATACAGAACTTGTGAATATGCGTGACTGGCTGGCAGGTTTACTAGTCCTCTAGTGATGATCGATTGATGAAACAGTGATTTTATCAAAACTACATGTTTTTATATTGATTTTAACTATATGTTATTTATAACATTTTTTCACGTTTCTGCCCATCCATAAGTGAATTACACATTTATTAGTAAATTGCTCTCATGTTTACCCACATTCTCCAGTTTGTTCTGTTTTGTTATATAGGTGACATTTCTGAGAGGGTTCCACTCTGGTATGATTCTTATCATGAATGTTGATTCTTTATTCATTTCTTTATTACTCATTTTTCTGTAAGCTTGTGTTACGTTTTTTCAATTGTGTTGTACTTGTGATTAAGATTTTTTCATTAAGAATTTATCGTTTTAAAATCTTTAATAAACCTGGATTAAACCTAAGATCAATAGAGAACAAAAGTAAATATGCTTAACATACTGGCATAGCAAAAGTGATCACCTGTAGATGCAGATTTCTTTACATTTTTTCGTTATATTGAATGGACAGGCTTTGTGTTGATGCTGGAGCCGAACTTACTGCCCCATATTCCGCACCCTGGAATCACGATCCACCCGCGGCTATTTGCTAGTTAAATGCCGCTGTCAAACTGACAGAGGCATTTAAATGGTGCTTCTACGCACATCGGTGACCTGCGTCACATAATCGCGGGTCACCAGTGTGTCGGCATGACTACCCAAGGTCCCCTGGAGACCTCTATGGTTGTCACTGCCGGATTGCCGTGAGCGCCATTCAGTGGTCAGCGCTCATGGCAAGTCAGCAATTCTACTACATAGAGGTGATCTGACGATCGCCTCTATGTAGCAGAGCTAATCAGGCTATGGCAGCTTCTAGTCTCCTATGGAGACTATTGAAGCATGCAAAAAGTAAAAAAAAAATGTTTTTAAAAATATAAAAAAATTAATAAATTATAAAAGTTCAAATCACCGCCCTTTCGCCCCAATCAAAATAAAACAATAAAAATAAAATCAAACCTTCACATATTTGGCATCGCAGGGTTCACAGTCACCCAATTTATCAATAAAGAAAGGATTAACCTGATCGCTAAATGGCGTAGCGAGAAAAAACTGAAAACGCCAAAATTAAATTTTTTTGGGTCTCCGCGACATTGCATTAAAATGCAATGATGGGCGATCAAAAGATCGTATCTGCACCAAAATGATATCATTAAAAACAACAGCTCGGCACGCAAAAAATAAGCCCTCACCCGACCCCAGATCACGAAAAATGGAGACTCTACGAGTATCGGAAAATGGTGCTTTTTTTTAACAAAGTTTGGATTTTTTTTTCACCACTTAGATAAGAAATAACCAAGACATGTTTGGAGTCTATGAACACGTAATGACCTGGAGAATCATAATGGCAGGTCAGTTTTAGTATTTAATGAACCTGGTAAAAAATGGCAATCAAAAACAAGTGTGGGATTGCACTTTTTTTGCAATTTCACCGCACTTGGAATTGTGTTCCCGTTTTCTAGTACAGGACATGGTAAAACCAATGGTGTCATACAAAAGTACAACTCGTCCCGCAAACAACAAGCTCTCAAATGGCCATATTGATGGAAAAATATAAAGTTATTCTTTAGGAAGAAGGAGCGTGAAAAAGAGAAACACAAAAACGAAAAAAGGCTGCCGCATGAAGAGCTTAAGTAAAGGGCATGGTTTGCCATGAAAATTTGCCAAGGTTGACTTCATAATTTTTTTTATATTGAAGTAAACAGACAATGTAATTCTTATAATGCTTTTACATTGCATTTAGGCACCAATTCAGTGGCCCAGTTGGGACATATGAATACCCCACAAAACTAGATTCGGGCATATGCACCGACAGGGCCAAATACTATAATGGTGCCAACAGAGCCAATGTGTGTTCTGACATGCATTATGTTTGGCATATATATCTGCTGTAGGCGGACACCCAGATGCAGTCTGCTACGGCTAGACGTCCAACTCCAGTATACTGTACATACACATCCAAAAATTATGCATGTCGGACCACACATTCACTCTGTCGGCATCATTATAGTCTATAGCCCCGTTGGCCATATGTTCAAATCCCGTTTTGTGGGGGCTTCGGAAACAAATCCTGATGGGGCCACTGAGCAGGACGCAAAATACAATGTGAAAGTACACTTACTGCAGAACGAAATAAAACATTTTTTTTATTTCACCTCTATTATCCATCAAATATTTGGCATGCAATGAATTAACTTTAATCCAACCGTGTGTTATAAGATATTTTTCATTGGGGCGTGTACTTTTGCCTCCTGTCTGACAATGACAAATCATAACAAGTAGCAACATAGAGGTGCAGAAGGACTTGTAATCATAAGAGTCACATGACCTGAGTCCACAGGTCCTATCAGCAGCAGTGTACAGCCTAATTGAGCACTGAAGATAAATTACACAGCACAGAAGTGTGGATCTATTTACTCGAGTTAACAGCTCCACACTTCTGTGCTTTGCATCATATCTTTCTAATATCACCACAACGGAGAGGAAAAGTTAAAACACAAATAAAAAGATTCCATTCTGCTGTCATTACTACATGATGAGTGAAGTTCAATGTAAAATACATGTATTTAGTTACAAGTCATCGTCAAATCAGGGCTTTACATAGAGAAAATGGCAGCCTGTTGCAAAACTCACTACTGATCTTGGCTCAGGCCATCAAATGATTTTCATATCCCATCTCAGAGCGAGGGCACTCTTGTAGCTTGTTTACTAGCATTGCTAGAATGATAAAGAAGGGGAACTTTGAGCACATGGACCTAAATCAAAGGGGAAAGTGCTGGTTTTCTTCTCATAGGTGGCACAGCAAATGCAAAATGGAAGCGAAAGAGCCACTGGTGCTAGATATTTCACGGGCAGATGAGATGCAAGGCAGCTACGGTGCTTGTTACTGTACCTGGGTAGCACCAATTTCTTTTCATGAAGAAAACAGGTAGTCCAATTGGACATCATATTCGTTATTATCCATCTAATAACCATCATATTGATATTAATATGCCTTGAGCACCAAGAGAGCATGTCCTGCTCATTCTGTGGTCAATACACTACAGGCAGTAACCCTGAGACATTTTTGCATTTAGCACCTTTCATTCCAAAGTGATGCATACCATGTTTAAGATGAAAAATCAAACCAGTATTTCCTTCCTTTATTTTATGACACCAATCTACTAAATACATATAGATGTAGACAAATGAATTATTACACCACAGCTTAAAAAATATATCTGCACATAAATTAAATATGGATTTTAGGCTTTCGCTTTTTCTTTGTAAGCATAACATATTTTGTCAGGCAGTGAAATAATTACATTTCCTATTCCTATATAAGATCATTCTTTGTAAATAGTTACACTTCGTATAGCATTTATAACAAGCTCCCCTGAGTATAACGATGGACTTTATTTTGGTTGTTTTAGTAGGGTCACGGCTGTTGTCTGCATTGCTCTAGGAATTCATGGGCTCATGAAAAAACGTTATCGCCCTCCATATCCATATCATTTTTAATTTGATCTTCATTTTTTTTTATCTTTGCCCCACCACAACATATTATGAACTAGCTATTGAACCCGTTCTATGCCCGGGTGGCGAGCATTTATATTGGTATATGGTCTCCATCCTGGTATGTGCTGCTCCATCCTGCGTCCCCATCCTGTCATGTGCTGCTCCATCCTGCGTCCCCATCCTGTCATGTGCTGCTCCATCCTGCGCCCCCATCCTGTCATGTGCTGCACCCATCCTGCGCCCCCATTCTGTCATGTGCTGCTCCCATCCTGCGCCCCCATTCTGTCATGTGCTGCTCCCATCCTGCGTCCCTGTTCTGTCATCCTGCTCCATAAGATGCTCCATAGTATATGCCCCGTATCAGGTGGTGTAAGTAACAAATAGCTGTGGCACTTCATGCCACAGCCTCATGCCACAGCAATTTGTTACTTGGGCCACCTGATTCCTTTCCGCCGCCATTTTCTTGGTCCTCCTGCTGGCAGAATTGGTGCCTGTGCAGTCCGCGCTTTCCGGCGCCATTTTCTTGAAGACACACTGCAGTGCGCAGGTGCCGATTCCGGCAGCAGGATAAAGAAAATGGCGGCAGAAAGGAATCAGGTGGGGTAAGTAACAAATTGCTGTGGCATGAAGTGCCACAGCTATTTGTTACTTACGCCATTCCTTTCCGCCCATTTCTTCGTCCTCCTGCTGCCGGAATTGGCGCCTGCGCAGTCCACGCTTTCCGGCGCCATTTTCTTGAAGATACACCTGCAGTGTGTCTTCAAGAAAATGGCGCCAGAAAGCGCGGACTGCGCAGGCGCCGATTCCGGCAGCAGGAGGATGAAGAAAATGGGCGGAAAGGAATGGCGTAAGTAACAAATAGCTGTGGCATGAAGTGCCACAGCATAAGCAGGATGCAAATATGTGCACGGTGTCCCGCTGCTCCTGACCCCCTGCTCCCGGCAGTCCGCGCCTTCCGGTTCCATTTTTTTTTCCTGACACTCTATAATGTAATGCTAGGAGCGTCGCGCCTGCGCAGTGTATAAAGGCTTCGGACAGAGTGACGCTCCCAGCGTTATATTATAGATAAGGTCTTATAGGTTCTTTTTAAATCGTCCCATAGTTAGTAGAATTTGCTTGCCTTCTGCTGCATTTTTGGGGCCCTTTTGAATTAGAAGTAATCTAATACAACTTGTCTAAAAAATTCTTTGAGATCTCTGATTCCATGTGGATGACACATGAATTAATATTCTCCCCCTTTACATTTTGTAGGTTCTTTTGTTAGTAAATGTAAAGGGGTGTTCCAGGGGATATTTTTCATTAACGTCTTAGACTGTTCTAAAATAAGAAAATATATTATACTCACTTTCACACGATTCTTGTTCTCACACATCGTGAGATCCTAAATGATCTCTGCTTGCTGCTCTTCCAGAAATATCTGAAAATGCCTGGTCAGTAGAGATGAGTGAATCAATTGGGGTGGTATTGAATCCTACTCAAATTTTATAAAAAATCTATATTCGCCAAAATCCAGATTTTTGGTAATTTGCCTCAGTGCAGATTCAGCAGAATGGCTGCTAGTTTTCTGAACCGTAATGGGCCAATGAAGGTAAAAAAATGTTGTTTTTCTCACCTCTCTGCTCACTTCTTCGGCCCCTCCTCTATTTGCTGCCACCTGTCCTATCCTCACCAAATCTTCTGATATTCAGTGGCTCATAATGGAATCTTCAACCCTCCTTCATCTTACCAAACTTCTGGGTGCTATGGCACCTGGGAGAGTTCTGCACAGGTGCATGGAAGGTCAACGGCATAATGACATCACAACATGCGCCATTGACCTCCCACACACCTGAGCAAGACCCTAATGGGCACCATGACACCCAGAAATTCAGCACAGAGCAAGAGGACCAAAGATTCCAACACGAGTGCCTGGGGATCAGAAGATGTGGCAAGAACCATAATGGTGGCAGTGAGTGGCAGAGGGACCAGAGCGATAAGCCAAGGATGAGTATAATGAATATTTTATTTTGTACACAATGCGTTTTTAATGCTCTGGGGTCTGGAAAAACCACAGAGCATAGTAACACACGAACAGGCAAATTCAAATGTTCCTTAATCACTATTGGTCAATTAATCACTGGCTGAGCTGGATCACCATTGCAGTTATTATTTAGCTGAGTAGCCAATTTAGGACATTAGCCTTGGGTTGAGGACGGGACTAGAAATCAGAGGCCATAAGGGAGCAGATGAGCCAGAACTGGACCTGTCGAGCATTGTGTAACATTTTTTTATTTTTAATTAAATTCTACTTGAAGAACGGTTATAGAAGTGTTCAACTATCTATAATACATAAGACAGAGCGTGACATGCCGCATAGTGAAAGCTTTCTTTGTTTTTCGCTAAAGGGAATCTGTCAATAGGTTTTTGCTACCTTGAATGAAATAACCAGTTTCCATCAATGTGTCACTTATTGAGCTTCTTATTGTTGTTTTTATAAAACCACTGTCTTATTAGCAATTGATTATCACTAGATGACTAGTAAACCTGCTACCAGGTAGTCCACCACCAAGCCCACTAATGAACGCCTACATTCTGCTTATGGTCAGTGTACACAGAAAGCAGCCAACCAATGGTGCAAAGCTTAACATTCAAAGAACTGGCAGATCTAAAGCAGGTATAATACAGTGGTATTTTAACTACATACATACAATCTATATATATAATTGTCTAAGGGTTTTTCCGTCTGTCTGTCTGTCTGTCTGTCTGTCTGTCCTGGAAATCCCGTGTCTCTGATTGGTCGAGGCCGCCAGGCCTCGACCAATCAGCGACGGGCACAGCATCGACGTAGAAATCCCGCGTCTGTGATTGGTCGAGGCCGATGTCATAACGGTTGCCATGGCGACGATGATGTCATAAAGGTTGCCTCGACCAATCAGCGACGGGTACAGTCTGCCGCGAATTCTGGAATCATCATTGTCCATATACTACGGGGACATGCATATTCTAGAATACCCGATGCGTTAGAATCGGGCCACAATTTAGTAAATAATAAAGAGCTGTAAAGTAAAAAAAATATATATATTGGTATCTAAAAAGGTTTCTGTAGCTAATATTTCCCTTATAATTGACTTTATAATCTTCTGGTTAGAGGTAAAATGTTGCCAATATTTCTCATGTAGCTGGCAGCAATTGTAAGGACTATGGAGAATCATGGCAGTATCATGATTTAGGGTTACGGTGATGCCATGGGTCCAGGACAGCCTGTTATCATTGAAAGGAATCTCTCAGCAAATTTATGCTACCCTAACCTCAGGCAGGTTCCCCTAATGGAACTTTGGATTTGTATATGTATTTCAAATGCTATAGCAGAATATTCAGGCTTTGTCCATTAACATCAGCTGGAAAGAAAGTGAGTTTTGCAGTAGAACCACAACCAAAGGAATGCAAAAAACTTCAAGCTTAGTATCCATTATTATAACAAAATGTAAAAAAAAATACACTGGTATAAAATAGTTTTAAAAAATGCATGATTAAGAAAGGCAATTAATAAGTAGTGATCTTATTCCAGTTTAGCAGGTGTGAACGTCACCAGTTTTATTCTGGTGATCAATTATATTTTCAATATTTATTAACAAATTGCCGTTACAACACATCAAACTCCCATTTTTCTTAGTTTATTGGATTAGCTTTTGTTTCCATTACATATTGTTCTAGTTTTGAAAGGCAGCTTGGCGAATTTAAACTTGTATGTGAAAGGATCTGTCAGCAGGTATTTGCAATGTAATCTGTGGACAGCATGAGACATGGGTTAAAACATTGAATTCATCGATGTGTGATTTATCAGCTTTTGTCTTGTTGTTCACTTAAAATGGAGGTTTTATCACCAGGACATTATCATTGTGAGGACTAGTTGCCTCCTGATCTGACTCCACTCCCTCCACTGATAAGCAGCTCAGTGTCTATAGACTATGTATACAAAGCCTGGTGTGGGTGGAGGGGGAAGCTTTCTCAGCTCTGCTACATGCTACATTATTGTGTCAGAACTGCTGTATCCGGTAAACTAAGTGATAGAGAGCTAGAGATACCGGAGAGAGATAGCTTTAGAATGAGCGCTGTGAATTACAGAAGAGGGATCTTTTGAAATTCTCATTGGCTTCCTTCGTCGAGTTTTTGAAATGACCAAAGCCTCCAATTTCCCGGAACACATGTGATCTCCTAGGAAAGTATTGAACATTTTTCAAGCTCTTTATTGCAAACACAACCTTAGTAACCCCAACATATATTTCTATTGATGAATGGATGGTAGTTGATTTTTACTGCTATACTATAACACACTATCTGCAATTTTTATTCACTGTTTTATTCACTCTCTGTCCTCATCTCCGTTACTAAACTGTGAACTGTGACATCTTCTCACTATCCAGATTCACTAGAAAGTGACTGCTGCATTCACTGCCCCTGCTTTTATACAGGCTATTAATGGCTGATTGGCTGTGCTATACCATGTGATGTGATAGCTATAAAGCATTATCGGGAAGCCCATGTGAGTTTATTTGTGCTTTCTCCGGCTCATCTTCTGCTTTGTGTAAAACGGTGATGAGCATTTTTTTTATGTTTTATGTGAATTAAAGTGCAAATTGTTCCAATTTGTGAGGCCCAGAAAGTTTCCTACAATTTGACATTAATTTGATTCACATCGAATCACTCATCTCCAGTATAAGAAAACTCTATGGTCACAAATATTCTCATTTCTTCAGTTTCTCTAATGCATCAAAAATGAAAAATGAAGCAACTACAATTTTACTTTCTTCCTATCGTGCATTTGATAGGTTAACAAATAGCATGGGGAAATGTAGAAGGGAGCGCGGGTTCTGGATCAGACCACACATGATTTATTTGTAGTCTGTAATCTGTAGTCCAAGGAGACGCGTTAATTTGCATAGCGAGTATGGAGACAATATAATAAGGTTTTTTTTTATGAAGACTTAAATATTTTCAACAGTTTTGTTATTTGTCATTTTAGATGCATTTGAGCTATGCAAGCGCTGCATTGGTGATCTTATTTGATTTAATGTGTTGAACATGATATTCCTGTGATAATAAGCCAGTAATATTGTCCGCACATACTTATTTTCCCACCACACACTGTCTTCAACAGCTTTATAGAAAATGCAATGAGTCTGTATTTTATATTAAAAACTGTATTTCCTTCATTTTTAAGATTTTCCAACCTATCTTCTATCTTACTTATAGTCTCCTATAGAATATGACAAGTTAGAGTGTCATCACGGCTCTTTTTCCGCCAATCCCATAAAGTAAAGGTTACAATGTCTGAAGTTCCATGGATTTTCTCCTGGGCTGTTCCTGTCTTTCTTCCCAATCTTCTTCTACTTCTCTCAAAGTTGGCATTCTTCCTAGGAGCATAGACAACTTCTCAGAGAAGCTTTGCTCTTGGGGACATAGCACATAATTATAGATTAAGGAAGCTAGGATAGCCCCTACCATTGGTCCAATCCAGAAGATCTGCAGAGATAAGAAAAATATAGAGAGAGATAAAGATTTATCCTGATGTTTGTATAAGATAAAATATTGTCTGTTAGAGCCTCAACTATTAATAAATAAAGCCAAGCATTATTGTGGACAACCCCCGGGGCCCTGCCTTGTCCGTGTACAGGGCGTGGTGTGGATAGGAGGCCAAACACCACCGCTCCCAGCGCTAACGCTATTCAGGGGTCCCTGAATGCCGGACTCTCCATCATCAGCTGCTGCCAAGTTACATGCAACACTATGTCTCCTGGTTCAGGTATGGGGTGGGAGGTTCCTTTCTCAGCGCCCTCCTAGCCCCTTCCTCTTCCTCTCTGGACAGAGGATGGAGAGTGAGCGTTGCCACTGCGGTGTCAGGTGATCCATGAGAGGGATATTTAATCCCACCATATCCTCTTGCTCACCGCTGATTATTAAGCCACACTTCAGTGGTACAGTTGGTAGTTCTTGGTGAGTGCTTCTTTAGTCTGTCTCTGGCTCTTGTGTATTGTGACCTCTGGTTCCTACATCCCTGTTTATGCTCCCTCACCTTCCAAGTTTAGTTTGCTAGGTTCGTCTCTGCCTTATCAGTATAGCTTATTGGTGTGTTTGACTTAACTGTGGCAAGTGTGCCCAGCCAGCAGCCACCCCGCTATTGGCACCTGGGAAGGGCTCTGCAAAAGTCCCCTCTCTTTAGTGGGAGTGGGTGAAGAATACACCTGACCCTCAAGGATGTGTATAAGCATGACGGCTTGGGCCAATTGTGTCTGGCATTCTGCTATTGTTGGCCTTCAGTCCGGTTATCTCACCATTACTCTGATGTTGCAATATGTGTTCTAAGTGATAATAGGGCCATCATTATTTGCCCATCCGAGATCTTATTCCTTGCTTTTCAAAGTAAGCGGCGCTGTGCACAATAGGAGCTGAAGAGAAGCGGACAGAGGCTCTGTTATGCAAAACTGCACTTACTTTGAAAAGACCATTATCAAGGTCCTCCAAGGTTCGATTTGCTATATGTTGATGAATTGGAACTTATATACATTATCATTGACCAAAAAGATTTCCAAGACCTTTGGTCCAGGGTCTACGTCGGTTCTCCGAGGCAGCCGGACCAATGCAGTATAGAGCCTCCTTGATCATCACATTTATTCAGGGTTCCTATGCACCTCTTGTGAGTACTATCATCGTGATATAGCATGAGGCATAGTGATCGGGTCTGGGTATGTTAGTTAATAGGCCTCCTGTAACATGATGATGTTGTGGAGCCGAGCAATCATTAGGTAATAACACGGCACATAGGATGCCAGCATCCAGGAGTCAACTAAGGAAGCATTGTCCTGGTCTAACTGCCACGGGGTAAGATGTGGACACTGAACAAGGCTCCTATGAATCTTTTTGCTTAACTCTACAGTAATATACACAGACTACTATTCGGTCATTACATATACGTTTGTGGCATTTTGTTACGTGTTCTGTTACAGAGTTGAAACCCATACAGCAAAAAATAAAAATAAACTTCCTTTATCATTTACGGTACATCTATTTTATTTTTTATAAATATCCAACAAATTGGAGAAATACCTAATGCAGTCGCCATTTTTTACACCCAGTGTCATAAATAATGTAATAATTTCCACTTATTGTCATCTTTTCAGGGTTTTTACTGCATTTTAGAGGTCTCTTCATTTGTCTTACCCAGTGTGTGTTGAAATTTCCAACTACCAGAGCTGGTCCAAATGAGCGAGCTGGATTCATTGAACAGCCGGTGAAATAAATCTAAAGTCAAGGACGAAAGAACAGTTTATATTGGGATATTACATCATCTAGTAAGAAATATATTAATGTTATTATCTGCAAGTGTTGGTGGCAATTCAATCATTACAACAGATTATCACAAAGAGCCCATTACCATTACTCACATAGATAAACATGTAACCCGTGGCATGATAATGTGATGCAAGTAGATGAAAGTTATTTTGTTTACTTTTGTCATCATTGGGCAGAAAAGTATTCACATCGATTTGTTTACTTTTATAAGCTGATATCAATCAAATATTTCATGTTATTAAGATTAACAAAATATTTAAAGGCATTGATTGCTTTAGTATTAAATTAATAGAATAATCCCACAACAATAAGCGGATTAACTAGTTTAAGACCTGGACATTTTTTCCCTATTGATGACCAAGGACAGTAACATAATTTTCAAGAGTTTTAAAGATTTCTTTCACTTGGATAATCAAATGACATTTATTGTATATATATATATATATATATATATACACACACATGTATATATATATATATATTTATATTTAAGTTTTTTTGTTTAGGGCAATCTTGCCTTGTGCAGGCGTGTACTACGGAGGACAGAGAATGAAATTCAATCCAATATTGCAGCCAGCATGCAGCCAGCGGGTAAAGAAAGGGTGAATCAAACACCCGAAAACCCCGCCTCTATGGCTGAAGATTGTTCCCTCCAAATTCAGGTGACAGAGTCCCTTAAAACATTTAAATGCTGCTGTCAATCATTGACGCAGCGTAAGCACAGGGTTGTCATGGTAGTCGAGCGCCTCCTGGAGCTGCCATCTTTGTCCTACTGTGAAGCCCAGCCAGAGAACATAATTTTTTGTATATACTGCAATGCAAAAGTATAGCAGTATATTGGTCAAGGGATCTAGTCTTGATCAGTAAAAAACAGTAATAAATAAATAAAAAAATTAAATATATATAAAAAATATATAAATATTTGAATCACCCTCTTTTCCCTTCATTAACAATAAGGGAGTAAAAAAGAGAATAAGGATATTTGATCTTTAAAAGCATAAAATTAATTAACATCTTTCTGATGTTAGACATACTAGTGTATCCAATGTCGGCTCCCTTGCTTTTGATGTGGGCTCATGAATTAAGCCCTCATCCTTGCTGGTAGATGATGGCTGTGTTAGGCTACTTTCACACTAGCGTTGTTTGGCGGCGTACATCGCAATGCGTCGTTTTGGAGAAAAAATGCATCCTCCAAATGTGCCCGCGGGATGCGTTTTTTCTCCAAAGACTTGCATTAGCGACGCATTGCGACGTATGGCCACACGTCGCAATTTAACGTTTTTTTGTGCTTCAAGTCCGCCATTTTCGACCATGCATGCGTGGCCGAAACTCTGCTTCCTCCTCCCCGGACATTACAATGGGGCAGCGGATGCATTGAAAAACTGCATCCGCTGCCCCCATTGTTCATTTCTTTCACAACATGCGTCGGTACGTCATGCCGATGCATGGCAACGGCCCTGTACCGATGCAAGTGTGAAAGTAGCCTTACTCAGCCATCATCTGCTACTAACGCATGCTGCGGGTATCCTGTTAAATGCTGCTGTCAATCTGTGACGGCAGCCTTTATAGTGTGATGCAAGGAACAAGGTATTCTAACCACCCACTAGGTTCAGGCTTGAGATCCAACTACCAATTAAGTATATCAGGTGATGTGCATCTCTGCAATGAGGAGGGGTGTTGTCTAATGACATCAAAACCCTATATAAGGTGTGCTTCATTATTAGACAACCTCCTTTCCTTTGGCAAAATGGGTCAGAAGAGAGATTTGACGGGCTCTGAAAAGCCCAAAATTGTGAGGTGTCTTGCAGAGGGATGCAGCAGTCCTGAAATTGCCAAACTTTTGAAGCTTGATCACCGAACAATCAAGCGTTTCATGGAAAATAGCCAACAGGGTCGCAAGAAGCGTGTTGGTCAAAAAAGGCGCAAAATAACTGCCCATCAATTGAGGAAAATTAAGCATGAAGCTGCCAAGATGGCATTTGCCACCAGTTTTGCCATATTTTAGAGCTGTAACGTTACTGAAGTAACAAAAAGCACAAGGTGTGCAATACTCGGGGACATGGCCAAGGAAAGGAAGGCTGAGGCTGAAAAACGACCACCTCTGAACAAGAAACATAAGATAAAACGTCAAGACTGGGCCAAGAAATATCTTAAGACTGACTTTTCAAAGGTTTTATGGACTGATGAAATGAGAGTGACTCTTGATGGGCCAGATGGATGGGACAGAGGCTGGATCAGTAAAGGGCAGAGAGCTCCACTCTGACTGACGCCAGCAACGTTGAGGTGGGGTACTGGTATGGGCTGGTATCATCAAAGATGAACTTGTGGGACCTTTTCGGCTTGAGGATAGAGTGAAGCTCAACTCCCAGACCTACTGCCAGTTTCTGGAAGACAACTTCTTGAAGCAGTGGTACAGGAAGAAGTCGGTATCGTTCAAGAAAAACATGATTTTCATGCAGGACAATGCTCCATCACATGCCTCCAACTACTCCACAGCGTGGCTGGCCAGTAAAGGTCTCAAAGAAGAAAAAATGACATGGCCCCCTTGTTCACCTGATCTGAACCCCATAGAGAACCTGTGGTCCCTCATAAAATGTGATATCTACAGGGAGGGAAAACAGTCCACCTCTCGGAACAGTGTCTGTGAGGCTCTGGTGGCTGCTGCACGCAATGTTGATCATAAACAGATCAAGCAACTGACAGAATCTATGGATGGAAGGCTGCTGAGTGTCATCATATAGAAAGGTGGCTATATTGGTCACTAATTTTTGGGAGTTTTGTTTTTGCATGTCAGAAATGTTTATTTCTACATTTTGTACAGTGATATTGGATTACCTGGTGAAAATAAACAAGTGAGATGGGAATATATTTGGTTTTTATTAAGTTGCCTAATAATTCAGCAGAGTAATAGTTACTTGCACAAACAGATATCCTCCTAAGATAGCCAAATCTAAAAAAGACTTCCAAAAATATTAAGCTTTGATATTTATGAGTCTTTTGGGTTGATTGAGAACATAGTTGTTGATCAATAATAAAATAATCCTCTAAAATACAACTTGCCTAATAATTCTGCACACAGTGTATTTCTACGCAGCTGAATGCTCTGGTCTGAACCGCCGGCGGCAGTGCCAGGAATTGATGTGAGAGACTCTCGCGAGTTTCTCGCATTGCACACGCAAGTGTGACCCCGGCTTAACCTAAAGAATCAAGTTGCAGGATAATTTTTACTGCATAAAGAAAACCATAAAAACAAAACTAAAAAAAATTGATGAAAATAAGTTTTTTTGGATAATTTTACTGCACATGGAATTGTGTTCAAGTTTTTCAGTACATTATATGGTAAAGTAAAAGGTGTCATTCAAAACTACAGCTTGTCTTATATAAAATAACCCTCTTGTGGCTATGTCAATGGAAAAGCAAAAAAAAACATTCAACTCTTGGAGAAAGGGCAGAAAAAAAAATGATACTGCAAAACCAAAAATTGACAATTGCAAGGGGGGATTAAGGGGTGCCTACTTTTCAATTCTCTTTGAAAGATTGGTAAGAAACAAGATCATTAACTAAGTATAAGTATCACTAACGCTCAGCTACACACTGACATTTTTAAGTTTTTCCTTCATAAAATTGAAATATAGTAGCATTTATTAGAATAATACCATCAACAGCAAGAAATATTGGGCATCATAATGTAAAGTTATGACGGGCTGTAAAAGTTAATGAGAGTTTCAAAGAAGATCTGACATGTAAATTTCCATCTCTCTTCCAAGAATCCATCTGCTCAGATCTCCTACTGTGTGATGTATCATGGACAGAATACTTTATGTAGTCATCAATGACAGGCAGAAATAATTACACAATATTAATGAATGTTTAATGACATGCCTGAGGTCTCCTCGAACGTGCGTGATTTACCATTACTGATGTCAATACTTGGTTACTGACATCACAGTCTGAGCTATTAGGACGCAGTAGTCAGCTGAAAAATGACAGTAGGACTTGACACATTGTATTGCACAATCCTAGGAGTTTCTCTTGAATTTTCATTAAAAGAGTTCAACAATTGAAGAAAAGGCAAGACTTTGTATGAGACTTCACCTTAGGGCTCCCTCACATGAGCATTAGTGATGAGTGAGTGTACTCGTTGCTCGGGTGGTCTCTGAGTATTTGTGACTGCTCGGAGATTTAGTTTTTGTTGACGCAGCTGCATGATTTACAGCTACTAGCCAGCCTGAGTACATGTGGGGGTTACCTGGTTGATAGGGAATCCCCACATATATTCAAGCTGTCTATCAGCTGTAAATCATGCAGCTGAGGCAAGGAAAACTAAATTTCCGAGCAGTCACAAATTCTCGGAGACCACCCGAGTGTGCTCGGGAAAACCCGAGCAACGAGTATACTCGCTCATCACTAATGAGCATATAACATGGCCGATTGCTCATTGGCTAGGACTTGGCACAATGTTATACTATAGGGAAGTGCAGATCTGCTATTTTTTTCATACCGATTCAGCATGACAAACAAATTGCAGCATTCTATTCCACGAATTCCAGAATTCGGATCAAACGCACCAATACAAGTCTATCGGTGCACGTGAAACGTTGGACTGCACTCAGATGTCAGCGGACTGAGACTATGGAGAAGATGGAGAAATTAAGTTCTCCATCTTCTCCACACCTGTGATGCGATTCTCTCATGTGAAAGAATCAGATCACACTAAAATGACACTCGGCACAGACTCTGACGGAGTTTGAGCCGAGAGTCATTTCGAATAGCAGATCCGATACTCTTGCAGGAGAGAATCATTGGTCGCGTGACCCCAGCCTCACTGCCCAAATTAAGTTTATTTGCCACGGTTAACTCCATACCCTCCCAGGGGATTTTTTTTGTTTCTGCAATTTCATTTTTTTTTTATCAACTTCTTTGTGGCATTGACAATTTATTTATTTTATTTTTTTCTTTTGTTATTTTTACACTGGGAAGAGTAGCGGGATTGAAACTTTTATATTTTTTTATTTTTTATAAGCTTTTTTTCTTCATTTTACTTTATTTTTCTAATCCCTTTGGAAGACTTGAACTCGATCGCTTGATCACTTCTATATACAACAAGCTTGTGGCTGCCATGGCAACTGATCGGGAGCCCACAATCTCATTGTGGGTGGGAAGCTGTGGGCACCAGAATTAGGATAGTGCCAATTAAACTCTGCTGTCAGAGACTGACAATAGCAGGTAAATTATTTGACAGCAGCAATTGGAGCTGATATTAGATGAAGATGCTGGTGGAAAGAGTTAATCTAACAGATTTGGCATGAGAAGGTACATTTACTTGAGCGTATTATTGTATGCGTACAAAATCATGTGATGGTTTGATATTATTCTTGCTGATAGCGCCAAAAACAGCTGTTTGTCCTCATATTAGTACAAAATAGTTGTCCCATTACCAAGATGAGGATAATAATAATATAGTTAGGGAAAAGCATTATGTGACACCTTAAAATCAATGAAAAATATAGAAAAACAGCAATTCGGCCATTTTTTTAAAACTTTTTTATTATGATGCACATTTATTTGGGGTATTGACCATTTGAAAAAAAAGTTAACTTACAAGATATAATTACATCGACTTAAAGGGAGCTTGTTAGATCATAAATGGGTTCTGAACTAAGCACATCAGCTTTTTGGACTGCTTGCCCTGAGAATATTTGTACCTGTATTGTCAAAATACGTGGTTTATGTTCCCAGAAAAAATTATTTATTTGATAGCTGGTCAGTGCACTGGGGGGCGGTCTGATACACCTTTTCTCAACCCATCTCCCTCCCCCTTAAAGACAGCGATGGCTTCAGTTGAGCTCTGTATCAGGGCAGGCGCAGAACAGACACTCCTAGGGTTTATCTTATCCTGATTTTGAGCCTTCACGGGATTTGAGGCCAGAAAGCACTTCAAAGCTACGGCATAGCGCTTAGAAACACACTTGAACTTATCAACAATTTTCAAGGAGGTTTAGGCCCCAGCAGTGACTCTTACTGCAGTGTATAAGACCATTCATATACAGCATTTTTTTTAGAAACTCTCAATGTCCTCCTGGCTCTACAGATATAAGATCGGAAGATCTTTATAGTGGCTAAGCTTTGCTAAGTTACACAACTATTTACTATAGAAAAGGCATAATACAAAAAATGGGCATAACCCAAATAAAATACCAGCACTTACCCCAACTAAGTGACCCACCACCACAGAAAGACCAATGGAAAGTGATGGTGAGCCCACATTGTCATCCCGTCTGTCGTCAGTAGCGGCATAAATGCAGAGCACTAGTTGCAGTGTCAGGATGATTTCCACAGTCACGGCCTGTCCCTCCGTTGCATTATTACTAGGCTGGGAAAACAGACAGAAAAAGAACTTAATGACATTTCAAATTCCCAAATGCCGTCAGACGTGATGAAATTACTTACTGTTTCCCTTTGATAAACGAGCTTCATTAAGATATTATTTTTATTTAATAGCTTTTATTGTATTATCCGCACTGTCGTATTAGATGACAGAGCAGTATCTGATTCTTACATGGAAATGGAATAATTTATTAGCATTGTAAAGTGATACATTCTTCAGTGCAAATATAATTTCCAGGGGGCTGATATTTAAAAAAAAAAATGAATATTTCTGGATATGAAAAAGTGCTGGTTTTATGTTTTTCCATGTAAAAAAAAAAAAATAACTACACAGCAAAGTTACTTTTCAGCTTTGCTGTGTAGACTGAGACCAGTGGCAAATTAAATTTACCTTAAGCTCCTTACAAAATTTGGGCTTCCTCCCTAATTCTATAGTAACAGCGAGCGGGCAGACATATTTTGACCTGTTATGCATTTCTGATCCAATGCAGTCAGAAGCAGAATAAACAGCTATTAAATCCCATGACTCACAGGTGGTATTTCCTCAGATTGTAGTGATTCACTTTCCTTTTCATCCATATTCAGTTCATATCAACATGATGACTTCTTTAAGTGATGACTTAAAATGGAAATATACTTTCCACAAACTTTGCATAAATCAATAGTATAGGAGGATATAAGAACCTCTGTTATACATATTATCAGGGAAATCCACTACCTCTCTCTCCCACTTAGCCACTTCTACCTCTCCGCTCTGCTTCCTGAACTTATTCACTGTGAAAATCAGCTCTAATCCTTCTTGCCCTGACAAGAAAGACTGCAGGAGTCTTGTAACTTAGCCTGTTATACTCTATGGAGCGGAGCAGAAGGAAGAAGAGTAAGGAGCAGGGACAGGAAACAAGCAGAGGGAAACATAGAAAGATTGTGGTGGAATTCTAACAAGTCTGTTACCTCATCCCAAAGCTGATTCACATCCTGACAGCTGAACATTATAGTATTTTGTCCTCTATGTTGTTGCTTGTCTCTATGTGCTAAAAAGTGAGTGATGAGGACAAATCCATCTCTGTAAGCTGTGCTGTTGTAGGAGAGATCACTGCAGCACATGGATTGCGAATTAAAAAATGGAGCATGCAGACTGGTAAACTAGTGATAATGTAATATTTACGTCATAGACTGGCCAGATATAGTGTTATTCTTCATGTATACACACAGTACAGCTTATTCTGAAAAGTTACTCAACAGTACAGTTAGCCTTTATTTCTGTACTGCAGACAGTTTTGCGCCACCTTGAAAGGGACAGCAAGAAGCCTGAGGCACTTGGTGCAGGGGCAACAAGAAGAATTTGTTGTGCGTGCACGGGGGGTAACAGAAACAGTACTGCACATGGGGCAGGGAGACAGGAAGGACAGTGTGGAACCTAGTGTATGGCGGGGGAAGGACAGGGAGAAACCTGGTTTGGGTGCATGAAGTCTCCATAAATTAGCATGCTTTTTAGCAAGGTTCACCAACAAAATTGGGAAATGTGTCACCTCACCAGCTGTGCCGATACTGTGTAGCTGCATGCACCATAGTCTTTATCCCAATAAAGGAGTCAGCAGGACCATACTACCAATCGTGGGTCATATGATCAGGGCAGTTTCAGTCAACAGAGCTACAAGCTCTGGGTACAGAGCTACAACACCTAGAGAGGCTAGAGAGCTACAACAGCTAGAGAGGCTAGAGAGCTACAACAGCTAGAGAGGCTAGAGAGCTACAACAGCTAGAGAGGCTAGAGAGCTACAACACCTAGAGAGGCTAGAGAGCTACAACAGCTAGAGAGGCTAGAGAGCTACAACAGCTAGAGAGGCTAGAGAGCTACAACAGCTAGAGAGGCTAGAGAGCTACAACAGCTAGAGAGGCTAGAGAGCTACAACAGCTAGAGAGGCTAGAGAGCTACGACTAGTGGGATAATATGAGTCATGTGGGGTAAAATGTGACTGGCCATGTTTTAAAGGAAGTGTGTCACCAAGTTTTTGCTAGCCCAAAGCAGCATGATGTAGGTGCAGAAATCCTGATTCTAAAGATGTATCACTTACTGGTCTACTTAGTGTAGTTGTGATAAAAATCAACTGTGTCCTGCAGTTTTTATTTAAAAAACTGTTTTCTCTGCTACAAATCTAGCGGTTCTCTAAAGGCTGAGCTCTGTATAACCTCCGCCCACACCACTGACCGGCTGGTTTCTGTGTACACTGTGCATAATTAATGTCTACACTTGAATACCAAAGTCATTCACAAACCACTCATGCACATATAAAATATATTCTACATTTTTATTGTACAAGGTTAGGAATATAAAAAAATAAAAATACGCTTAAAAATAAAGTTTAAAAAGAGACTAATCAAGTAATGAGGACGTTGGCTATAGTAAAGGGCAAGGTTAGCAGTTCACGTATGTTAAGAATAGCTCCAATTTATAAATGACCGATCCTGCACAATGGCCTATAGACACAGGGGTATCAATATACACACGTCACACAGTACTGCTACTGCCCACCCATACTGCAGAGCAGAGATCACCGCAGCCATATCGAAGTGCTTTTTACAAGAAATGCTTTGTCAAAGGATCGGAGCCATTCTTAACATATGTGAACTGCTAACCTTGTTGTTTACTTGAGCCACCTTACTTGATTCATCTCTTTTAAACTTTATTTTTACATTTATTATTGTTATTTTATTTCATTTGAATATATTTTATATATGTGTGAGTGGTTTGTGAATACCTTTGTTATTCATACAGTATGTAGGCACTAATATTGGAAGAATCCACTCCACTGATTGTTTCTAAGCATCGATAGGGAGTCTGATATGAGTATGTTTCTAGCCAATACTAATACATATGCATGCTTTATAAATATTTGTTTGTTACACTATACATAAGCAGAAAGCTGCCAATCAGTGGTGGGGTGTGCAGCAAGTCAAATAGTCTTCTAGTGATAATCTTCTGCTGATAAAACAGTGATTTTATAAAAAATTCTCTAAGCAAACAAGCAAGTGACACATCACTGGAATCAGGGTTTCTGCTGCTCTCATATTGGATGGTAAAAACCTGTTGACAGATTGCCTTTAAGATAATGGCCTGTGAGGATCTAGAGCAGTGTTCCCCAACTCCGGTCCTCAAGAGCCACCAACAGGTCATGTTTTCAGGATTTCCTTAGTATTGCACAGGTAATAATTGCATCACCTGCACAGGCAATAATTCCATCACCTAGGCCATACTAAAGAAATCCTGAAAACATGAGGACCGGAGTTGGGGAACACTGCTCTAGAGAATTGGGCCTAAACTGCCCATAATATAACTCACCAGCCCAGCACCAGGTATAGGGAGGGCAGAGTAATCTCAGTCATTATCATTAGAGGATTTACTGATAGATGACAGCTTTATTGCACTGCTGAAGACCTAAATTAGATTGGGTATACACACAAATATTGCTCTCTAGGGGAGAGAGCTGTAATCGACTTCTTCCTGGAGACTGCTTTTGTCTAGAGACATTCGTTCCTACATTTAACAGTTGCTCCAATGTGGAAAATGCATGGGATAGAAAACAGATGGCTCCAGTACTTCAAACCTACCATAACAGCCATATTATTGCTCCTCTATGGAATTAAAGGTATTGCAGAGTTGTGATCATGCTATACTCTCCTATTTCAGCAACAAAAAACTCCCATAATGTGTAATACTTATGGGAATATGAAGAGATCCAAAACCAATAAATGATAAAATTAAGCTTTATTACATAGCAGTTACAAATACCATCTAGCAAAGCAAAATACCATCCAGGGACACCAAGCGAAAAAAGAGGGAAGTTACATCAAAGTGGGTACAGATAATCAACAATATGAAACTCATATACCAACAAGCCCAATTTATATAACACATATAATGAAATTTTGCTGGAATCTTTGAAACGCTTTTTAATTAAAGATCAAAATTCTAAGCCAAGAATGCCAGACTTTCATAAAGGGTTCTCAATTCCGTTTCTGTAGGAACTTCGTGGAACATTTTCCTTAAAAGCTTTAGTATTTGAGTTTCAGTCCAGTCAAAATCAGAGTCTCAAGTGAACTAGCTCACAATATAAGTTGCCATGCCTTCTTCTCTACACTGCTGAAATCACACCCCGCTCACACAGCAGAGAATGGGAAAAGACTTGAAAAATATATCTTAAATACAAAAATATTAAAACTTGAGAGTCCTCAAACTGCACTACTCTATGTCCTTTTGTGTATAAATATGCGACTCTTCAGATTTTGCGTTACATAATGCTTAAAGAGGAGACCTGAGTAGTCTCGAAAGCTTGACATTTATTACCATCTTTTCCGTAAGCCAACAAAAGATATCAATTACTGAGGACTCTCAATTTTAATATTTGTCCGATGAAACACTGTGAATCTCTGACTCAGTGTAATTGCTGTAATCACAAGACATTGTTAGCTAGAAAGTTGCCTGTACAAACTGAAAAAGAGCACGGAATTCCATTTCTGTTAGATATTCAAGTCATTTAAGCTTTCTGTTCTTGTAAATTACATTATTTTAGATTTGATGCTTAAATTTACAGTTTGAAGTGTATCTTCTTTTAAGTGGATCACTAGAGGTTAGCTTTTGGGCTACGATCACTCAGCTTTGGTGCTGCTTTTGAAAGGAAAGATTAAATTGAATTCAGCAAGTTTTTACTTAATTTTCATTTTTTAAATCTACTACTGGATTTTGCTAAAAAAAGACTGCATCAAACTTAAAAAAACAAAAACAGGTAGGATTGTGATTCCAGACAGAATTCCAAATTCTGAAAATTTGTCTCAAAATGTAATTTTGTTGGCAGTGGATTAATCTCTGTACTGTTCAGTTGTTCAACAGTGAATATATATTTATTCAGGAGCAAAGATAACACAGCTTACATCCGGTATTTCTTATAGCTTATGATCTTAGCATCTTGTCTGTCAGATTGCAAAGAGAAAGAAAAATATGCTCCAGCTACACACACAGTGAGCAGGAACTTCCTGTTTTGTTGTTTTTAACAGTGCTTTACTGGCAATATAACACTATTGCTGGAGACAGAAACTCATGCACTACCGAACAATAGAAAGCAGTAATTGTGGCAATATATACAATAATATGCATTATTCCAACACCCCCACTTAACAACCACTTATCCTCTTAGTCTTATAGTGGTTCTGAATTCTTCAAATTTGGCTCTTGGATGTGATTTTCCCATAACATCAGCTATCATCTGGTCAGTCTCGCAATAAACAAATTTAATTACGCCACATTATATAAAATCACGCAGGATTTTCCAGAGCTGACTACTCCCACCAGTGGCACCCTGTTTTTGGCGGGCACTCACAGAGAAGAGATAACAACAAGCTTAGGAAGCTAACCAAGAGCAGTGAAGTATGTAGCCACGTGACCTAATTGTTCCAACCTTCAAGATGTCTATGAGGGTTTAGCGATGGTCAATGGAACAGATCTGTGTTCTTCCAGCTGAAGCCATGGTTTCCTAACCTGGCATCCTGCAAATTCACTTGAAATAGAGGCAAAGTTTCCTTATATAGTTCACAACTGTCCTTCAAGCCATCAATAAGGGGAAGGGGTGATGAGGTTAACCCGCATTGTTTGATTATTCATAGTTTATCCTTCAATGTTTGCAAGTCAACAAACTGCATGGCCTGGTATAATGTATAATCAACAGATCAGCAAACATCACTGTTCAGTGACGTTGCGTCCCTTTTTTGTAAAGATAACAGTATAATAAACTGTAGGAGCTGATATAAGAGGTAAATAACAACCATTCATCAATTTGCAAATATCAACTCCATCTACAAGAATAATCAATAATTCAGACAATAGTCTATGATTCTGGGCCTACAGAATTAACGTCTGGCAAAATTAAGAAGAAATTCTTTGTCATCATAGTCATGTACAAGTCCTCTTCAATTTCACCATTTAAAACGGCAGTTTTGATGTCAAAATGTCTGACAAACATCTTTTGTACAGCACCTATAGCCATTAGAGTCCTGAATGTGGTCTGTTTAGGAACAAGAAAAAATGTGACAGCATAATCTTCACCATATTTCTGAGAATATCCATATGCGACTAATATTGCTTTAAATCTGTGAACGTTGTCTTCGGAGTCATACTTGGTCTTACAAACCAATTTACATTTGATTGCTTTCTTGCCTTGGGTAGTTTTTTGAGTTTCCAAGCTTATAGAAGAAGAAGGGATTTAATTTCCTCATTAGCAGCATTAAGCCACTTAAGTTGTTCATGGACAGATAGTTGTTGCAAAAAAGTATGATAGACACTTAGTTGGTATACCCTTGTTTGATCTTGACAATTTCCTGACTTCAGGTTCACTTGAATTTTCTGTTGCTTCTTCAGTGGTTTCCTTGTTATTTTGAAATTGTGAATGAGATTGTTGTTGCTTTAGATGGACTACTGGTATGATGTCATGATATGTCATCATGGTATGAATTGAGTAACACGATGTTCTCATTAATCATTACATCTCTTCTTATTGTGACCTTGTTGGTTCCTGGGTGCAAGATCCTATATCCTTTTTTGAGTTTAACTATACCCCACTAGAATACCCTCCTTTGCATGAGATTCCCACTTGCCACATTTTTTTTGGGGGGGGGATATGTACAAATACTTTACTTCGAATATTCTTATGTGTTGTAGTTCAGGCTTCTTGCTGTTCCATTGCTCCAATGGAGTGTTCTCAGTAGCTTTACCTGGTAGTCTGGTTTTGAAGATAGCAAGCTGTCATGATTGCTTTGCCTCAATATGTTGTTGACAAATCTGTGTCAAATAGCATATTTCTTACACTTTTACAAAGTGTCCGGTTCCTTTGAAAAGGGTTGTATGATACAGTCGTCTGAAACACGCTTCTGTTTTCCTTAAAATGCTTTGTGTCTTATTACTTGTGTATTCAGTTCCATTATCTGCATGTTGAATTTTTGGCATTTTCCCAAATTTGTTATATACTTCAACGAGATATATTTCAAGTTTCTCTGGAACTGCATCTTTGCTGTGAAGCAAATAGCCAACTGTGAATCTTGAATGCTCATGGATAAATGTGAGAAAATACCTCTTCTTTCCACCAGTTTGAGTACTCATTGAACCACAAACATTTGTGTGTATTAAGTCCAGAATCTGTTCTGATTTTGTAGTTGTATTATTAGATTACCAGACCAATGCCCAAACCCCATAACCTACCTATCCAACATCACTGAAGGGGGGCTTAATTGTCTCCTCTCCAAATCGCACCTCACCACCTGTGTGCTCAACCCCATCCCATCCCACCTCCTCCCCAACCTCACCACCACTCTTATCCCATCCCTAACCCACCTCTTCAACTTAACTTCTGGCACTTTCCCTTTTGCTTTCAAACATGCCACAATCACGACTATCCTTATAAAGCCAACCCTCGATCAAATAGCTATGTCCAGCTATCGCCCAGTATCGCTGCTCCTATTTGCTTCCAAACTCTTGGAGCAGCACGTCCACGCTGAACTTTTCCTCCCACCTCCCATCAAACTTTCTCTTTGACAATCTACAACCTGGTTTCCGCCCCATCACTCAACTGAGACAGCCCTGACCAAAATCACTAATGACCTATTTACACCCAAAGCTAACGCACAATACTCTGTACTCCTCCTTCTAGACTTGTCCTCTGCTTTCAATACAGTTGACCACTGCCTCCTACTACAGATCCTCTCCTCCTTTGGCATCAAAGACCTCGCCCTATCCTGGATCTCATACCTTTCCAACCGCACATTCAGCGTCTCCCACTCCCACGCTACCTCCTCATCCCACCCTCTCTCAGTTGGAGTCCCCCAAGGCTCTGTTCTAGGACCCCTACTCTTCTCAATCTATACACTTGGTCTGGGACAACTCATATAGCCTCATGGATTCCAGTACCACCTTTATGCTGATGACACTCAGATCTACCTTTCTGGTCCAGACATCACCTCTCTACTGTCCAGAATCCCGGAGAGTCTATCAGCCATATCCTCCTTCTTCTCCTCTCGCTTCCTCAAACTCAATGTGGACAAATCTGAACTCATCATCTTTCCTCCATCTCATAGATCTTCCTTACCTGACCTGTTATGACCTGGTGGTAAGGACAATAATGGACCTGGTGGTTAAGAGCACACGGAATGACCTGATAGTTACAAATAATATAGGACGAGCTCTGAGACGTGGGAACTCTGCTGACCGCAATCCCTAATCCTATCACACACACTAGAAATAGCCGTGGATTGCTCCTAACGCTCCCTATGCAACTCGACACAGCCTAAGGAACTAGCTAGCCCTGATGATAGAAAAATAAGCCTACCTTGCCTCAGAGAAATTCCCCAAAGGAAAAGGCAGCCCCCCACATATAATGACTGTGAGTAAAGATGAAAATACAAACACAGAGATGAAATAGATTTAGCAAAGAGAGGCCCGACTTACTGAACAGACTGAGGATAGGAAAGGTAACTTTGCGGTCAGCACAAAAAACTACAAAAAGACCACGCAGAGGGCGCAAAAGACCCTCCGCACCGACTCACGGTGCGGAGGCGCTCCCTCTGCGTCCCAGAGCTTCCAGCAAGCAAGACAAAAATCAAAATAGCAAGCTGGACAGAAAAATAGCAAACTAAAGAAAAACAAGCAGGAACTTAGCTTCTGCTGGGAAGACAGGTCACAAGAACGATCCAGGAGTGAACTAGACCAATACTGGAACATTGACAGGTGGCATGGAGCAATGATCTAAGTGGAGTTAAATAGAGCAGCCAGCTAACGAATTAACCTCGTCACCTGTGGAAGGAAACTCAGAAGCCGCAGCCCCATGGACAGAACCAGCCGAAGTACCATTCATGACCACAGGAGGGAGCTTGACAACAGAATTCACAACACTGACCTATCTATCGCAATTAATGACATCACGCTTTCCCCCAGTCCGCTGCTTTGAGGTAACCCTTAACTCTGCCCTGTCCTTCAAACCGCATATCCAAGCTCTTTCCACCTCCTGTCACCTCCAGCTCAAAAATATCTCCAGAATCTATCCTTTCATCAACCGTCAATCTACTAAAATGCTTGTGCATGCCCTCATCATCTCCCGCCATGACTACTCCTTTTCTGTGGCCTCCCTGCTAACACCCTTGTACCTCTCCAGTCCATCCTTAACTCTGCTGCCTAAATCAGCTCTCTCCTCACTACTCCTCCCCTTCCCCCCTCAGCAAATCTCTTCACTGGCCCCCATTCCTTCAGCGTATCCAGTTCAAATTACTAATACTAACCAACAAAGCCCTCCATAACCTGTCTCCTCCATATATCTCTGAACTAATCTCCCGATATCTTTTCTCACGTAATCTCCGGTCCTCCCAAGACCTCCTTCTCTCCTCCACACTTATTCGCTACTCACCCAACTGCCTCCAAGACTTCTTCTGAATATCCCCCAACCTCTGGAATTCTTTGCCCCAATACGTCCGACCATTAACCACATTCGGATCCTTCAGACGGAACCTGAAAACCCACCTCTTCAGGAAAGCCTACAGCCTGCACTGACCCCGCTGCCTCCTCACCACTACTGAAGCTACCACCTCACCAACACCGGAGCTCCTGCAACCCTTAACCTATTGTCTCCTTCCCCACCATCCTGTAGAATGTAAGCCCGCAAGGGCAGGGTCCTCGCCCCTCCGTATCATTCTGTAATTGTTAGTTTGCTTACTGTGAGTGATATCTGTAATTTGTATGTAACCACTTCTCATGTACAGCACCATGGAATCAATTGTGCTATATAAATAAATAAATAATAATAATGATGATGATAATAATATTAGGAAAGGATTTTTTTGACATTTTCACCAATGGCAGTGCTTCAGTCTGGACTTCAGATGGAAAATGAGATTCAGTCATATCTACCGATGAAGCCATTGAATTTAATAAAGCTGATGGAGTCACTTTGTGGGCGGCCTGACCTCACTTTCGGCATTGTCCTCCTTTTGAGGTGGGCACAAAAAACGTGGTCAACCATATTTTTATGAATTACTCGAAAAGGATGACAATTCTAAAACTGAGGTCAAATAAAGCACAAAGTGACTCTATCTCAGAATCAAAATTCTATGCCAAAAATATCAGAACTGAGAGTTAAAAAAGAAAGCATGCTACTACTAAACACTTTCATACTTATGAGACTGCATATTTTGGCTGCTAAAACCCCTTCAACCAAGGGACAATATTCTTCCTTGATATGCTTTCTATTCAAGACAGGTTTATTTGTACCTTCATGGAAGATATAAGGAATCTACCATATTTGTTCAGTATTACAAGCATAGAAGCTCATTTACGAGTAGTAATTCTCCTTGATGTGACAAATGATCTCCGTGCGTTAAATTGTACGTAAGAATATCATTCCAAGGGTAATTGCCCTCTTGTATTCAACCAATTATCACTTAAGTGATCATCAATGGGAGTTGTTGCAGTAAGTTAAATCAAAGATATCATTAAATACCGAGCATCAGCCCATTAAGATCTATAATTAATATTCTACATGTGACATGGCAAAAAGTTATGAATGAGGTCATGATGCAAATGTGGAAAATCACCCTACAATAAGGAAGTAAAAATAAAGTTTTAGGTTAAAACTGAAAATTAAAAGTAGTTATGATCTTTAAATCGTTTCTGGTGTACCTTCAAGTATATCAATCATTGAAGCATAATTTCTATGTCTTCATATCCCAATTTCTATTGCGGCAAAAATTTCGGAAGTGCTGAAGTTATAATTAAAGCACAGGGAGTATTTATATTTGTAAAGTATGAGACTCCAAATCCATGAAAGCAAATTATGACAGGACCAGGAAAACACTTTGGGAAATCCCTGTATGCTGTGTTAAAGGGGTATTCACATCTCCAAGATCCTATTCCAATATGTAGTAAGTTTAATAATAATAATAATAATAATAATAATAATAATATTAGCAAATACCTCCAATTAGAAATGTGGTGTATGTTTTATGATTTGATGTGTCTCTTTCCTCATGCGCGGGCATTACAGGACCTTAAGTATTCATGGTTACGACCACTCACAAATAACTCTCAGTAGAACAGTAGTCATAACCATAGATACCTAAGGTCCTCCAATGCCTGAACATGAGGAATGTGACACAACGAATCATAAAAACTATACTACATTTCTAATTGGAGGTATTTGCAAAAATTGTTATTATTACACCTACTACATATTGGGATAAGATCTTGTAAGTGGAAATACCCCATTAAATTTATTAAAGAGTTAAGGAGATATAATGAACAAAAGCTCTCTAAAACAGAACCTGCAATAGAGTATAGAAGAAAAACTTAGACCCCCTGGGCGCTACTGAAATGCATGATGGCTCATAGGTAGAGTTATTGGTCACTTTATTGAGGTACCATGTGCTTCAACAACAAACAGGAACCTTCATCAGGCCTTTCAGTGTTGAAATGTGTTGCCGCAATACCGTGACCATTCCTCTTCCTATGAGTCCTCGTTCTTTCCTTCATTGGTTCCCTTTTTCCTATGTGCTCCATGGCGCTTACTGCGGTTGCCATCTCATATAACCAGCACATGGAGGAGCAGCAGTTGATGCAAGTTTTCGGACAGAGATGTGCCAGTTAGAAGCTCATCTCCTTAAGGTGAACAGTTCCGATTACTCTCACAGTTAATTTATTCACTCAAACCTCTATTCTGTCGAGCACCGCTTTTTTATCTTTTTCCATTAGATTTAAATGTAGCCTTTCATGTATCTGATCTGCAGGCCGGATGTTATAGAGATGAAGTAGCTGTGGGATTTGTGGGAAAATGTTCAGTAATCCTTTCATATTATTAATTGACGTCTCTGGTATTTGTATGTAGCTGAGTCCAGTGGGCAGTCATAGTCAGTATTTGAAAGTCTTCACTACATGACTGTGTTTGCAGATATAGCTCTGAATCATTTAGGAGGACCGCCAACAGGTCTAATGTTCTAAAAAAAACAGGGATGTCAGTGACTAATATGCAAGTCATCCTTAAAGGGAACCTGTCACCCCCAAAATCGATGATGAGGTAAGCTCACCGTCATCAGGGGCTTATCTACAGCATTCTGGAATGCTGCAGATAAGCCCCCGATGTTACCTGAAAGAGGAGAAAAAGAGGTTAGATTATACTCACCCAGTGGCGGTCCCACTGCGGTCCGGTCAAATGGGCGTCTCAGGTCCGCTCTGGCGCCTCCTATCTTCATTCCATGATGTCCTCTTCTGGTCTTCACGCCGTGGCTCCGGCGCAGGCGTACTTTGTCTGCCCTGTTGAGGGCGGAACAAAGTACTGCAATGCGCAGGCAGCGGGAAAGGTCAGAGAGGCCCAGCGCCTGCGCACTGCAGTACTTTGCTCTGCCCTCAACAGGGCAGACAAAGTACGCCTGCACCAAAGCTGCAGTGTGAAGACAAAAAGAGGACATCATGGAATGAAGATGGGAGGAGCTGTACCAGACCTGAGACGCCCACCAGAGCGGGACCGCCCCTGGGTGAGTATAATCTAACGTTATTTTCTCCTCTTTCAGGTAACATCGGCGGCTTATCTACAGCATTACAGAATGCTGTAGATAAGCACCTGATGACGGTGAGCTTAACTCACCATCGATTTTGGGGGTGGCAGGTTCCCTTTAAATGTTTACTGAAAAAGTAGATATCATTTTGCTCAACTACTCCTTCTCGGTTTCTCAACTCTTCCATTATCTTTTGTCTGTCATGCTTTGCAATTTGGTATCACAAAGAGATGCCAACAGAAAGCAGCTGGTCTGTACTTGAAATCTCGAGGCTGACATATAGTAGGTATTAAAGATCGCTCCTGTCAAACCAATCTAATCAGTTTTTATGAAGAGGTAAGCTATAGACTGGACCACGGTGAGTCATTGGACGTGGTATATCTCGATTTTTCCAAAGCGTTTGATACCGTGCCGCACAAGAGGTTGGTACACAAAATGAGAATGCTTGGTCTGGGGGAAAATGTGTGTAAATGGGTTAGTAACTGGCTTAGTGATAGAAAGCAGAGGGTGGTTATAAATGGTATAGTCTCTAACTGGGTCGCTGTGACCAGTGGGGTACCGCAGGGGTCAGTATTGGGACCTGTTCTCTTCAACATATTCATTAATGATCTGGTAGAAGGTTTACACAGTAAAATATCGATATTTGCAGATGATACAAAACTATGTAAAGCAGTTAATACAAGAGAAGATAGTATTCTGCTACAGATGGATCTGGATAAGTTGGAAACTTGGGCTGAAAGGTGGCAGATGAGGTTTAACAATGATAAATGTAAGGTTATACACATGGGAAGAGGGAATCAATATCACCATTACACACTGAACGGGAAACCACTGGGTAAATCTGACAGGGAGAAGGACTTGGGGATCCTAGTTAATGATAAACTTACCTGGAGCAGCCAGTGCCAGGCAGCAGCTGCCAAGGCAAACAGGATCATGGGGTGCATTAAAAGAGGTCTGGATACACATGATGAGAGCATTATACTGCCTCTGTACAAATCCCTAGTTAGACCGCACATGGAGTACTGTGTCCAGTTTTGGGCACCGGTGCTCAGGAAGGATATAATGGAACTAGAGAGAGTACAAAGGAGGGCAACAAAATTAATAAAGGGGATGGGAGAACTACAATACCCAGATAGATTAGCGAAATTAGGATTATTTAGTCTAGAAAAAAGACGACTGAGGGGCGATCTAATAACCATGTATAAGTATATAAGGGGACAATACAAATATCTCGCTGAGGATCTGTTTATACCAAGGAAGGTGACGGGCACAAGGGGGCATTCTTTGCGTCTGGAGGAGAGAAGGTTTTTCCACCAACATAGAAGAGGATTCTTTACTGTTAGGGCAGTGAGAATCTGGAATTGCTTGCCTGAGGAGGTGGTGATGGCGAACTCAGTCGAGGGGTTCAAGAGAGGCCTGGATGTCTTCCTGGAGCAGAACAATATTGTATCATACAATTATTAGGTTCTGTAGAAGGACGTAGATCTGGGGATTTATTATGATGGAATATAGGCTGAACTGGATGGACAAATGTCTTTTTTTGGCCTTACTAACTATGTTACTATGTTACTATGTTAAAGTCTTTGGGTTTATTAGGTTTTTAGTCTCTAGGTTTATTAGGTTCTCTTCGACTCCACAGAAAACTTTATCTGTGGTGGAGAGTCTAGTAAGAAAGACTACAGATAAAAATTGTGAAAGAGTAGAAAGACCTTCTGCTCCACAACAAAGTACAGGAAGCCGCAACAAGAAGGGATTCGCCATGGCATCCAGAAAACTGTCAAATCTCTATGTGGCTCCCTAAGAACAAGGGCTTACAAAATCAGAGGAAACAATCGAGTTAGTCCAAAACAAATTAAGTGGCTTTGTTGAAAGGTAAATTGCACTTAGTGTTTTGACTCCATGAGAAAAATACTTTGTTATCGATTAAGGGCATGTGCAGATGTTCAGGAATTGGCAGCGCTTTGGACACAGCACATGTCCACTACATGAAAAGCCCTGTCGGCTATTGAACGCAGGTGAATCCGCATGTGTTCATTGAACCGTGCAGATTCAATGTGTCCAATACATTGTACGGGTGAAATTTATCTCGCGTCTCCACAAGATAAATAGACTTGCTGCAGTCTGGAAAGATGCGCCGCATGTCAGTCTCCGCGAGTGATCTGCGGGCATCTGTGCACGCATAGTGGGCATTGGATTTCTTGAATCACATCCACTATGCTGTAACATCTGGAAGCTGCGGGTTGGACACTGCACAAGTACGCAACATCCAACCCGCAGCGTTTACTGATCGTGTGCACCTACCCTAATAGTGTAAAGAGTTGCACCAATTCCAGTTCAGA
The DNA here is from genome assembly GCF_032444005.1 of Ranitomeya imitator. NCBI lineage: Eukaryota > Metazoa > Chordata > Amphibia > Anura > Dendrobatidae > Ranitomeya > Ranitomeya imitator. Next base: position 732,087,277 of record NC_091284.1, on the reverse strand, counting down.
CACTGTCATTGCCCCCATAATAATTGTCATTAATTCACTAGACTGTTTCAGAACCTGCACTCATTGGTGGCTGGTTTGGTCGAACAGCAAGCCTTACAAACGCTATCTAAAAAGGACTCTTCAAATAAATGTACAGGTGGGCCATGTATACGGATACACCTAAATAAAATGGGAATGGTTGGTAATATTAACTTCCTGTTTGTGGCACATTAGTATATGGGAGGGGGAAACTTTTCAAGATGTGTGGTGACCATGACGGCCATTTTGAAGTCGGCCATTTTGGATCCAACTTTATAAATGGCCCACCCAGGTGTGTCCATATAAATGGCCCACACTATATAACACAATCTACAGTCTGTCTTATATTTCTATTATCTTTGAAGGTAACAGTACACCATAATCCCTTAAAATCTTGTACTTAACCTGTTAACCTTTATAGACTATTATTTCCCGGGTAAAGGGCTTTTCGCCTAATTTATCTACTTCGCATCTCTATTCACATCACATGTGCTGTATTGTTTAAAAGAGAATCTGTCAGGAAGATCACCCTCTCTCCTCCAGCTTCAAACCACATAAAGGGGCATGCAGCTCCTTGTAATGTAAAACCATATACACCTTCATATCTTCTATGCTGCATAACCAAGTACTTAGCATTTAAATCATATGCAAATAAGGAGTAACTTGATCTATTCATAACAGAGTGCCTAGGGAACAACTGCCTTCCAAGGCCGTTTCCCCTCCCAACACCAGCCTCTTTAGCTTGATTGATAGCTCACTGCTTTTATGAGGTCAGCCACCAGGCAAGGAAATTATATAGTTAGCTATCACCCAAGCGAAGGGCAATTGCAGACGGTCATATTATAGGTCCAACAAAACATCAGATCACACTCGGACCAATATTATTGGGGCTGCACACGTCTGATTAATCCTCAGAGTCTTTCTGAAGAAGAAAAAATTGCTGCATTCTCGAGTTTGATCCAATATTCGGATCACTCTAAGCCATGCAAGTCAATGAGTGCTTGGAAATTTCCGCGCACTGGCACACTGGAAAAGATGGTGAAATTTTGTTCTCCATCTTCTCCCAGTGTTCTCCGATTCTCTCATCCAAGAGAATTGGATCACACTATGTTGAAACTCTGATCAAAGTTTCATTAGAGTGTCATTTGCATAAGCGGCCTGATTAAATCGGATGAGAGACTCTGTGGCCATCTGCATGAGCCCTAAAGAGGATAATGGTAGATGGGGAAAGAATCTCAGGAGGCAATGGCTCCTTACATTCTCTGTCATGCACAGAGCAGCTCCCTGACCTCCACTGGATGCCGATTATGCCAGAACGTCACAGTACTGGAGGGGAGTATAGGCTGTATTTATTTTATAGGGTGCAATATAGCAATTGAGAAGGGGTTGCTTGAGTAATTGACCACCCCCCCTTTCAGTTCAGCACAAAACTGTGCTCCCAAATCATGGCAAATGTTTTCCTGGCCAAGAAGCTGTCTACAAGCCGTTCATCACCAAACTCAATGTAAAGTGCCATAGCGTATAGTGGAAAGGCTTATTCAATGGAGAAAAATAAAGTATGCCAACATATTGTGTCCTATTGCTTACCAAATGGATAAAGTTACGCTAAGCTAATACATGAACATATTTGTAGGCAAGTGCTCCTAAGGCTACGTTCACACTAGCGTTCGGCTAGTGTGTGTCGCGCTAGCGTCGGGCGACGCAGCGGCGACGCACGCGTCATGCGCCCCTATGTTTAACATGGGGGACGCATGCGTTTTTGCTTGTTGCGTTTTCCGACACGTGCGTCTTTTTTGACGCTAGCGTCGGACCAAGAAAACGCAACAAGTTGCATTTTTCTTGCGTCCGATTTTCGTCAAAAAACGACGCACGCGTCGAAAAACGCGTTTTTCGGTGCGTTGTGCGTCGCGTCGCCGACGCAGCGGCGCACAACGCTAGTGTGAACGTAGCCTTATACAGGGTGGGCCATTTATATGGATACACCTGGGTGGGCCATTTATATGGATACACCTAAATAAAATGGGAATGCTTGGTGATATCAACTTCTTGTTTGCGGCACATTACTATAAGGGAGGGGGAAAACTGTTCAAGATGGGTGACGACTATGGAGGCCATTTTGAAGTCGGCCATTTTGGATCCAACTTTATAAATGGTCCACCCAGGTGTATCCATGTAAATGGCCCACCCTGTATATATGCTGGATGGATATTACAGATGTAATAGAGCCCTACAAATCAATGTTTACATAATTAGAGAAGTTTTCCAATTTCAGAAAACTCCTGTAACTGGCTTTTAATATGTATTAAAAAAAGCAAAATAATCTTTACTTACCCTTCCCGGTCCAGCGATGAGTCCTGTTGTCTATTATTATTATCGCTGTGACAGTGCTGTAACCAATCAGTGATCTCAGCAGCTCGAGCAGGCAGTACAGGCCGCTAAGAGCCTCTGAGCTCACTGATTAGCCGCAGCGCCTTCAATGTGATGTCAACACTGCAGACAATTACATACACTGCGTTTAGCATCTGAGACTCCGCTCTGGACCTGAGAAAGGTGAATAAAGCTTTTTTTTTTAAAAAAAACTGCAGCCAGAGGACAGGGGGTTTCTGAAATCATAAAAACCCTTTAATCTATATAATTATTCAAACAGCTAGTTCTTCATTTTCTTAAAGTATTCATTCACCTTGCTTTGGATAAATATGAATGAATTTCTCGGTATAGAGAAATGTTTGCTTCTTTTCTGTAAAAAGTAGTTCCCATTTTATTTCAGCATTTAACAATGGTCTTTCATCCTCCGCAGCAACATAAGATTTAATTGTGTTGTCTTACAATCCGTGAGATATAATCAGACTGTGCTCTTGGCAATGTTTCTTTTCCATCTTTTATAGTGAAGCTTTTTATTATTTTTTTCTTAGTCTAACAATATTTTCACAGACATTACGTTATGAAGCAAATCACATTATTTCTAACCCCCAGACACACATCAGAGGTACATGGGCTGAGTTTATTAACTAAGCTAAAAATACATTTGTCACATTCTGGTAAAAGCATACAGTGTAATATTCGCTTACACACAGGTTTACTGCTAAATATAAAAAATCTTCACTATTTTATACTGTGAAATATATTTTACATTTGCCTTTTACATACTCAGTTAGACTTCAGACTTGATAAGAATATTGAAAATTGTTCACCGGTCTCTCAACCAATATCAGTCCCTGTAAGCGCTTGTGCTCATAACCCTATTTCTAGTCCAAACGCAATCCGACAAACCATCGGATCGCACTCAGGCCAATTGTTGTATGGGGCCATGTATATGTCCAATTTCTTCCTTGCAGCAAGCTCAATTCGCTTCCAATTATCGAATCGCACTTAGCCATGCAATTTACTGGGTCCATGGAAAACAACTGACTGGACTCAGATGACATCTGAGTGCAGACTGATTTTCACAGACTGACAGAATGGAGGAGATTGTGAATTTCTTTCCATCTTCTCCTCATCCAAAAAATCAGATCACACTCAGATCAAACTCTGATCAGAGTGTGGTTAGCATTATTGGCCCTGTTCTCTCAGATGGGAAAAAATACGTTTGTGTGACCCTAGCCTTGTAGTGTCGTATTTCCTTCATGTAGGGCAACGGAAGCTGAAATAGGGATCGTTATTAACACATCAAACCCCATGTTCAATGCAAATGAAAGAGGGAATTGCACAACGACAGAGTTGCAGTAATATGGCCGATTTTCACAGATTTACTAATCCTTATAGATGTGGACAAACATTTTATCTGATTCAGCAGCCTAACAAAGGTGACTCATAAACCCCAACATATTTGCAGCCCTAAAAACATGCTACCTAAAGAAATGTTATTATTTCTCTAATAAGTAGACAAGTACCTAGTATACACTATTATGCTCCTCATTCTTGGAAAATATGACTACTTTGTGGTTTTGCATTTCTACTCATTTCCCAGACATACATTTTGTTCTAGATGTAGCTTTATATACAAGGCTATACATAGTTTATATAGATAAGATATACTGTATGTACACCAGAATAGCACTCAATGCCCATGCATCCACTCCGAAACAAATTTTTACCAGTGTGTGCCAGTGAATTAGAATAATGTTGGCCGGCCCATTAATTGTGGCATGAACAAACGACCATCTAATGTGTTCCGCTGACCCAATGGCTTTTAGAATGGGGAAAAACAAATTGCCTGTTGGTTTTCAACATGCAAGATACTTTTGCTTTCAGATAATGGAAGGCGTCTGGTAGGGATTTTCTCCATTCCTCCCATTCTGGACAAGTGTATGATTTGACCAATCAAGCATGCCTGTGTGTGGGGGGTCAGGAGAAATAGGCTTCAGCCTAAAAGCTTTTAGCCAACACCTAAATAAAATGTACAGCCAGGTTTAATTAGCCACAAGTGCTCTTCCTAAAATGCATTAATTTGGTCCTCAAGCTCGATCTGCAGCTGCCTGGTGGATTGACACCTATACCATTTATGTAGGTTATTCTAGATGGAGAATGCATTCAGAAACATATATCGTATCCATGGGGTGTCCTTAGACCAGATTTAGCCATACATTCTTTACTAAGTTGGAGGTTCCATCTAACATCACGAAAAACAGAATTTGGACATTCCTGTGACGGAGTTATAGCCTTCAATTATCAAACTAAGTCCAGAACAAGTAACTTTGGACTCTGAGCTTTTTTTAGTCTGTTTCCATCTTTGAAGTTTGAAGCAATAATGCAGTAGACTACTCTACTGTTTATGGCTTCAAAGACCAAAAAAGCTCAAATGGAGTCTAAAATTGCATGTTTTGATGTCTATTTGACAATTGAAGTCTATGGTTCTGTTGTGGGGATTCAGACTAAACACCAGACGGAGTGACAAATTTGTGATCACAGCATGATGTGAGTCAGGCCTTAATATAAGAGTCATAGTTAATTAAATAACAGTATCCAATGTCGCGGGAGCAACATTGAGTCCAAATGATGTGTATGTTATCCGTACATATTAATAAATGAATGTACTACACAAGTCCTATCTACTAAAAGTAATAGAGCCCTTATATATATAAAGGTAAGATTTACCAAAGATGATAAGGTAATAATGACTGCTTTTTCAGCCATAGTCAGATTTGATGATGCTATATTTACCGAACCTTGGTCACCCTAATGTTACAAACCAATAATAAAACTTACCATATTGACTCCAAAGTTACCATGGACTTCTTGCGGGGTGAACTCATACAGTAAAGCAGCTCCAATCACTGCTCCTAACATCTGGGCGCAAACGTAGCAAACAGCACGGAAGAGCGAGATCTGTGATGATACCAGGAAAGCCACAGTCACAGCTGGATTAAGATGGGCACCACTGATGTGCCCTAAGGTTTGAACGAGGGTCCCTATGCCCAGGCCAAAAGTCATGGCGATCTGCAGAACTGTTGGAAGCGCGGACTGCCAATTCATTGCAGAACCGAGGCCAAAAAAGACGAATATGGAAGTACCAATGAGTTCTCCGGCAAATGCCCTTGTGAAGGGCCCAGTGCACATCTCCTTCATCATGGGTGGTTTGGTTAACGTGCAATCAGGGAAGATAAGCTGGCAGTTCCTTTTTCAATTGTTTGTCTTCTTGTGATTTCAATAAATGATAGGTGCACGAATCCAGCACAAATTATATACAAGGCAGGGAGATTGCAGTGCTACAAGGGGTGGCACCCAGTCCTCAGAAAATGATAGTTGCCATCTACTGCAGGCAGAAAAGTTTCCAGCTTCAGGCAGCAGTCGTCACTCCTCTTTTATTAATATGGCTCTTATAACTCACCTCTTCCCCTGCTAGACACAGAAATGAGTATTTACATCCATGTGATCCAGCTACATCCTCTCCTTACTCTATTCTACTATGACTAGGTTTGCAGTGACTGGCAGCCATGGATTTCTCAGAACACCACATTATCCACAGAGTGAATGTTGTTGTTGTTACATGATTCATCCATGTTACTATTGAATTTCCTATTTTATTTTATATGAGACACGAGCTGAGTGAGAGCACGAGCGTGACAATTACAGACAGTTAGAATATGGATCTGACTAATTACTGTCCAATAAGGAAGTAAAGCAATATATACAAATGATCAAGATGTTCTCATACCGTCTGTATTTTGGAAGTGACTTGTATAATCGTAACTGTAAGACAGCTCAATGCTGCCAGTTGATAAATTGGTTCAGTTATAAAACTATTAGGCCATTGAGGTTTACTCATTATATTTGGCCCCCCGCAGGTGCTTTCAAAATAAAAAAATATACCGTAACCTTCATAATAAACTCATGGTTACCGACCCATAAGATAACGAGATTGTAACATAAGCTCTCACTGACTGTGATCCAATTCCAGCAGTTTTTTCCCTTGGATGTGGCTGTCAATATTGACTGTGGCTCTGCAGCAGCTTTTTTACACGGCGCACTTTGTTCACTTTGCGCACTCATTGCTGTCCAGTTGCGGTTTCTTAGCAATGGTTTCTACGCTATCGGACATTAGCTACCGCTACTTCCGTACCTGCGCATTGCACCTTACCGCTGGGTAGTTTGCTGCGTGTACTTCCGGCCGTCGCCTTCTATGACTGGAGGGCGCGCACCGGATGTTACGTCGGCGGCCTGAGCCATATGCCTATTGACATGGCAACTACGGTTTCATCTTGTGCGCCTGCGCATCTCTACAACAGCGGTCTTTCTATTTCCGGTATATCGGCGTTCCATGTGTATTAGTGTGTTGGACTATGTCATACATGTGTTCTGTCTGTGTGTCCCTGCACAGCAGGTATATATTACTAGTTTGATTTTTGCACCTTTTCTATTGGCCCTTGGGGGACATATATACTATAGCTGGTCAGTACCCAACCACCCTTGGACGAAGCATTTCATTGCGAAACGCGCTTTGGGAGTGGTGGGTCCCCAGGAGTACTTCATTGGTAATTATATTGCATTATTATTTCTTTATATACACTTGTATTATTATTATATGATTGTTATTTTTGTGCTTGATTGTACATGGTCACACAGTTTTTGTACACATCACTAGGTTTGAGCGACTTTTATTTTTATAGGGTCGAGTCTCAAAAGTCGGGTCGAGTGAAATCGGCCAATCCTATAGAAAAGTCGGGGTCGGCTGAAACACGAAACCCAATGCAGTGCAATGGGATACTAATGGTTCCCAAGGTCTGAAGGAAAGGAAACTCTCCTTCAGGCCCTGGGATCCATATTAATGTGTAAAATAAAGAATAAAAATAAAAAATAGGGATATACTCAACCTCGGACGCGCCCTGGTTCTAGCCGGCAGCCTTCCTTCCTAAGAATGAGCAAGTGAAGGACCTTTGATGACGTCGCGGCTTGTGATTGGTTACGTGACCGCTCATGTGACCGCTCATGCGACCAATCACAAGCCACGACGTCACCGCAGGTCCTTCACTCGCTCATTCTTAGGAGGGGAGACTGCCGGTTAGAACCAGGGCGCGTCCGAGGGTGAGTATATCAATATTATTTATTTTTATTCTTTAAAATAGGGATATACTCACCCTAGGACGTGCCCTGGTTCTAACCGGCAGCCTTCCTTCCTAAGAATTAGCAAGTGAAGGACCTTCGATGACATCGCGGCTTGTGATTGGTCGCGTGACCGCTCATCTGACAGCTCACGCGACCAATCACAAGCCGCGACGTCACCGCAGGTCCTTCACTCGCTCATTCTTAGGAGGGGAGACTGCCGGTTAGAACCAGGGCGCGTCCGAGGGTGAGTATATCAATATTTTTATTGTTATTCTTTATTTTACACATAAATATTGATCCCGATACCGATTCCCGATATCGCAAAAATATCGGAACTCGGTATCGGAATTCCGATACCCAATAAGAAGATCGCCGACCTCATGGCCGACTCCACACAGGGATCGGGTCGGGTTTCATGAAACCTGACTTTGCCAAAAGTCGGCGACTTCTGAAAATGACCGATCCGTTCCGCTCAACCCTACACATCACTGTTACCTATTTATGTGCCATATTTTGAGGTTACTACCTGGGTTACCCACCTTTTCTTACCTTTGCCTGTGGGTATATACCTTTGTACTAACAAACCCGTTGAAGCACATTGAGTGCGAAACGGCCGTCGTCCACTTTCTCTCCCTGCACCCTCCTGCACGCCTGATGTATTACATGGACATGTAACAATTTCTTCATGTCGATCTAATAAAAACAGCACGATTTCACAACCAAAAAGGGTGAGTGCCGCATTTCTTTCATTTTTTTGCATCATAGACTTTATGCTATTAATGCTGAGCATCTCGATCCCTGTTAAAGTGGAGTCACGTGTGTCCAAGTTCTCGAGTTGGTCTACAATTTTGGAACCAATTTTTTTTTCCTAGGGAGTTATAAGGGTAAAAAGTTGACAAGAAATTTCTCATTTTTACAACACCATTTTTTGTTTAGGGACAACATCACATTTGAAGTCATTTTGATAGAAAATACCCGAGTGTGACACCATTATAAAAACTGCACCCCTCAAGGTGCTCAAAACCACATTCAAGAAGTGTTTTGGAATGTTTAAAAAAAATGAACATTTAACTTTTTTTCACAAAAAATGTACTTCTGATCCAACAACAGAGGAAATTGGACCCCAAACATTGTTGTGCAATTTGTCCTGAGTGCGCTAATACCCCATATGTGGCTGTAAACCAGCGGTTGGGCTCATGGCAGAGCTCAGAAGGGAAGAAGAGCCATTTGACTAATCAATTCAAAATTGGCTGGAATTGAGATCGGACACAATTTCATGTTTGAAAAGCCCCCGATGTGACTAAACATTAAAATCCCCAAGTGACACCATTTTGGAAAGTAGACCCCCTAGGGAACTTATCTAGATATGTGGTGAGCACTTTGAACCCCCAAGTGCTTCACAGAAGTTTATAATGTAGAGCAGTAAAAATAAAAAATCTTATTTTTTTCACAAAAATGATTTTTTGCCCCCAATTTTTTATTTTCCCAAGGGTAACAGGAGAAATTGGACCCCAAAAGTTGTTGTACAATTTGTCCTGAGTACGCTGATACCCCATATGTGGGGTAAACAACTGTTTGGGGGCATGGCAGAGCTCAGAAGGGAAGAAGCGCCATTTGACTTTTCAACGCAAAATTGGCTGGAATTGAGATGGGACCCCATGTCTCGTTTGGAGAGCCCCTGATGTGCCTAAACATTGAAATCCCCAACAAGTAGCACCATTTTGGAAAGTAGACCCCCTAAGGAACTTATCTATATGTGTGGTGAGTAGGGTTGAGCGAAACGGATCGGTCATTTTCATAAGTAGCCGACTTTTGGCAAAGTCGGGTTTCATGAAACCCGACCCGATCCCTGTGTGGGGTCGGCCATGCGGTACGTGACCTTCGCGCCAAAGTCGCGTTTCATATGACGCATTCAGCGCCATTTCTCAGCCAATGAAGGAGGACGCAGAGTGTGGGCAGCGTGATGACATGGTTCTCGATCTCCACCATCTTAGAGAAGGGCATGGCAGTGATTGGCTTGCTTTCTGTGGCGTCACAGGGGCTATAAAGGGGCGTGCACGCCGACCACCATCTTACTGCTGCTGATCTGAGCATAGGGAGAGGTTGCTGCCACTTCGTCAGAAGCAGGGATAGCGTTAGGCAGGGTACATTAACCCCCAAACCGCTTGTGCTGTAGCGATTTCCACTGTCCAACACCACCTTTTCCTTGCAGGGACAGTGGAAGCTAGATTTCAGTGCATCAGCTCTGTAGCTTATAAGGCTGCCTTATAAAGGTACCTTCACACTGACTAACTTAACAACGATATTGCTAGCGATCCGTGACGTTGCAGCGTCCTGGATGGCGATATCGTTGTGTTTGACACGCAGCAGCGATCTGGATCCTGCTGTGACATCGTTGGTCGGAGCAGAAAGGCCAGAACTTTATTTCGTCGCTGGATCTCCCGCGTGTGTGACGCCGATTCAGCGATGTCTTCAGTGGTAACCAGGGTAAACATCGGGTTACTAAGCGCAGGGCCGCGCTTAGTAAACCGATGTTTACCATGGTTACCAGTGTAAATGTAAAAAAACCAAACACTACATACTTACATTCCGGTGTCTGTCGCATCCCCCGGCGTTCTGCTTCCCTGCACTGTGAGCGCCGGCCGCCCGTAAAGCACAGCGGTGACGTCACCGCTCTGCTTTATGGCTGGCGCTCACACAGTGCAGGGAAGCAGAACGCCGGGAGACAGACACCGGAATGTAAGTAGTGTTTTTTTTTTTTACATTTACACTGGTAACCAGGGTAAACATTGGGTTACTAAACGCGGCCCTGCGCTTAGTAACCCGATGTTTACCCTGGTTACCCGGGGACTTCGGCATCGTTGGTCGCTGGAGAGCTGTCTGTGTGACAGCTCTCCAGCGACTATACAGCGACGCTGCAGCGATCGGCATCGTTGTCTAGATCGCTGCAGCGTCGCTAAATGTGACGGTACCTTTAGGCTCCCTTATAGCTGCATTGCTGTTTGTACGCCGCTGTGCAAACCAACTGCTTTTTTCAAAGCACAATTCCTGTTGTTCCTTCCTTTCTGCACAGCTATCTTGTTTGTTTGTCCACACTTTTGTGTGCAGCAGTCCACTCCTTTTATTGCTGCCTGCCATACTTTTCTGAGATTACTGTAGGGAGATAGTAATTGTAGTACAGTCCCTTTTTTTTATATATATATATCTTCAAGCCACTTTCTGCCCCTGAAACTGTGTAGTGTGAAACAGTGGGCCTGTATTTTTCTGCACTGTCCCACACCTAAAAAGGGAGATTTATATTGCCAATCAGTGCATCAGTCATTTTGTGCCACAGAAACAATACTGTAAAACAGTGGGCGAGATTTATTCTCTAGTCTTCCATATAAAAACAAAAAGGGGAGATTAATATTGGCAAATCTGTGCATCTGTGCCAGTCCAGTCTGTGGTATCGGTCTATCATTTTGTGCCACTGAAACACAACTGTAAAACTGTGGGCCAGATTGATTCACTAGTCTCCCATCCCCCCCCCCCCCCCCAAAAAAAAAAGAGGAGATTAATATTGGCAAATCTGTGCATCTGCGTCAATCCTGTTAGTGGCATATCTGTCAGCCACTGTCTGCCACTGAAACACTACTGTAAAACTGTGGGCCAGATTGATTCACTAGTCTCCCATCCCAAAAAAAAGAAGGGGAGATTAATATTGGCAAAACTGTGTACTGTAATACAGTGGGCCTGATTTTCACAGCACACTCACACACCTATGAAGGGAGATTTAAATTCACAACAATTTTGCGTCCACCTTGTAACTGGTTTTACAATACCAAATAACATTTGTAAGTTTGGTTACATATTTCCAAGAATGAGGAAGTCTGGTGGAAGAGGTCGTGGCTGTGGGCGGTCATTGCCAGCTGGTAATGATGGTAGTGGTGGTGGAGCATCAAGTGGTCGTGGGACAAGCAATATAGCACCTAAGTCTCGAGTTGTTCAGCCACCGTCATCGTCTGGCAACACAAGGCCTCGAGCGCTCCCTTTTCTGGGAGTAGGAAAACTGCTTTTAAAGCCGGAGCAGCAGGAACAAGTTTTGGCTTTCCTTGCTGACTCTGCCTCTAGCTCTTTTGCCTCCTCTTCGGAAACTGCAAAATGTAAAAGCAGCGTGTCGACAGTAGATGTTCCTGGTCAGGGACAAGTCGCTTCCTTGCGTTCTTCACCCAGAACAACAGAGAAGGATGCGTCAGGCGACACAACGGGTTACTCCATGGAGCTCTTTACATATACCGTTCCTGGGTTAGAAAGGGAAATTGTTAACAGGTCATGCCCATTACAAGATGAATCGGACATGGAGTGCACAGATGCACAGCCACAGCCAGATTCTTATGCTGTTCCTTTGACTCAGATCACAACATTGCCCTCGCAGTGTACTGATCCAGAATCTGACCCAGATGAGACTATGGAGCCCCGTCACGAATGCTATAGCACCGGCTTACACGGTGACACAGAGGAAGGTGCACAGGACATAGAAGAGGAGGTCATAGATGACCCAGTTGTTGACCCCCATTGGCAGCCATTGGGGAACAGGGTGCAGCCGGCAGTAGCTCCGAGGCGGAGGAGGAGGAGCCGCAGCAGGCATCAACATCGCCACAGGTTCCATCTGGCAGGCCCGTATCTGGCCAAAAACGTGTAGCTAAACCAAAACTAGTTGTAGGACAGCGTGGCCATCTGGTTAAAGTAGCTCAGAGTGCAATGCCTGAAAACGTATCCAATAGTAGGAAGAGTGCAGTCTAGCATTTTTTTAACCAACATCCAAATGATCAGTGCAAAGTAATCTGTAAGAAATGCTCAAGGACTTTCAGCAGAGGTCAGAATGTTAAAAGTCTAAATACAAGTTGCATGCGTAGACATTTAAACACCATGCACTTGCAAGCCTGAACTAACTACCAAACGTCCCTTAACGTTGTTGCACCCTCTCACAATGAAGCTAGTCAGCAACACTACATCCCTTCCCTCACTGTAAGCCCAACGTTTACCACACCACCTGCAGCAAATGTGGAGGTTTCGTCGCCAAGCCAAAGCAGTCAGGGAATCACCAGGTTCTTGGTAGGAAACACTGTATATAGAGCAACAGCAAGAACACCATCACCAACCCTCTCTCAGTCTGCCATGTCCACCAGCACCCCCACTAGTCCACCATATGCAGCTCTCCAGTCCAGCTCACCCTACAAGAGACTATCGTTAGGAAAAGGAAGTACTCATCCTCTCATCTGCGTACACAGGGTTTGAACGCCCACATTGCTAGACTAATCTTGTTAGAGATGATGCCCTACCGGTTAGTTGAAAGCGATGCTTTCAAAGCCCTGATGGACTATGCTGTACCATGCTACGAGCTACCCAGTCGACACTTTTCAAGAAAAGCCATCCCAGCCCTCCACCAGCATGTAAAAGACCGCATTGTCCATGCACTTAGGCAATCTGTGAGTCGAAAGGTGCACCTGACAACAGATGCATGGACCAGTAGGCATGGCCAGGAGCGTTACATGTCTATCACTGCACACTGGGTTAATGTGGTGGATGCCAGGTCCACAGGGGACAGCAATATTGGGACAGTTCTGCAAAGCCCACGGTCTAGGAAACAGTTGGCTGTAGGTGTTGGCCCCCCCTCCTCCTCCTCTTCATCCTCCAGCAGAAGCGACAGCTCGTCCACAGACCACAGTCGCACGACCACACCATCCGCTGCTGCCACTGTTGCACATGAGGTGTCCCATTATGGAACAGCTAGTGGCAAGCGTCAGCAGGCTGTATTGACAATGAAGTGTTTGGGCGACAACAGACACACTGCGGAAGTTCTGTCCGAGTTCTTGCAGCAAGAAACTCAGTCATGGCTGGGCAGTGTACATCTTGAGGCAGGCAAGGTAGTGAGTGATAACGGAAGGAATTTTATGGCTGCCATAGCCCTTTCACAACTGAAACACATTCCTTGCCTGGCTCACACCTTAAACCTGGTGGTGCAGTGCTTCCTGAAAAGTTATCCGGGGTTACCCGACCTGCTCCTGAAGGTGCGCAGACTTTGCTCGCACATCCGCCGTTCGCCCGTACACTCCAGCCGTATGCAGAACCATCAGCGGTCTTTGAACCTTCCCCAGCATCGCCTAATCATCGACGTTGCAACAAGGTGAAACTCCACACTGCACATGCTTCAGAAACTGTGCGAACAGAGGTGTGCTGTTATGTATTTGTGGGAGGATACACATACACGGGCAGGCAGTTGGATGGCAGACATGGAGTTGTCAGGTGTGCAGTGGTCGAAGCTACAAGACCTCTGTCAAGTCCTTCAGTGTTTTGAGGAATGCACATGGCTGGTTAGTGCAGACAATGCCATAACAAGCATGAGCATCCCCCTAATGCGTCTGCTGATACAAAGTTTGACACACATAAAGGAGCAGGCGTCTGCAGCTGAGGATGATGGAAGCCATGATGACAGTCAGCCATTGTCTGGTCTGGGAAGTCTACTGGATGAGGTGGCGGGCGAAGAGGAGGAGGATGATGGGGATGAATATTTTTTGGATGAGGAAGCTTCTCAGGGGGCAATAGAAACTGGAGGCATTGCAAGGCCAGGTTCAGGTTTTTTGAGGGAGGCAAGTGATGTTGATTTGCCCGAAAGTGCTCCTCAACCCAGCACAAGCAGTGAATTGACAATTGGAACATTGGCGCACATGGCGGATTATGCCTTGCGTATCCAAAAAAGGGACCCCCGCATTATAAAAATGATGACCGATGACGATTACTGGTTGGCCTGCCTCCTAGATCCACGCTATAAGGGGAAACTGCAAAACATCATGCCACATGAGAACCTTGAACACATATTGGCAACCAAACAAGCAACTCTTGTTGACCGTTTGATTCAGGCATTCCCAGCACACAGCGCTGGTGATGGTTCTCACGCGAGCTGCAGGGGGCAACAGGGCAGAGGTGTTAGAGTTGCACAAATCAGAAGTGGCGTTGGACAGAGGGGTTTTCTGACCAGGTTGTGGAGTGATTTCGCAATGACCGCAGACAGGACAGGTACTGCAGCATCAATTCAAAGTTACAGGAGACAACATTTGTCCAGTATGGTTACAAACTATTTTTCATCCCTTATCGATGTTCTCCCTCAACCGTCATTCCCATTTGATTACTGGGCATCAAAATTAGACACCTGGCCAGAATTGGCAGAATATGCATTGCAGGAGCTTGCTTGCCCAGCAGCTAGTGTCCTATCAGAAAGAGTATTCAGTGCTGCTGGTTCAATACTGACCGAAAAAAGGACTCGTCTGGCTACCCAAAATGTTGATGATCTAACCTTCATTAAAATGAACCACTCATGGATTTCTAATTATTTTGCCCCACCTTTCCCCGCTTACACATAGCTTTCCTTTAAAAAGGTCTTGCTTTTGGATTGGTCTTACTGAGAGTTCCAATTTCTCCATTTGCAGCTGCTGTATGTCCAACATACGACATGTTTACACCTCCCTAAATGGGCTGACTCCCCCCATGGGGCCGTGGTCTCGCCACTTGGTGAAAGCACCCGTGAGAGTGCCTTTTTTTCTGAAGAGGTGGGTGTGCCAACTTTTGGTCGAAGGCACTGGCACCGGGTCCCTCATAGTACAATGAAGTGTCTCTGGCGGTGGTGTCGCACACCCAACGTCAGACACACCGTTGTAACATGAGGGGCCTTGGGCCAGTACCGCCGGGCATGAGAGAGTGCCCCCCACTCCCCAGGTCAAACTGTGCTCTACCACTTGCAAAATTATCTGTCACTGCTCCACCACTGTTTAGTCTATCCGGTGAAATCCTTCAATGCCTGGCACTGACAATACCAATTTGCTGACATGTATGATGCTACTTAAAATATTCAGTGGCCCTGTCCTACATTTACACCAGTAAATACTTTGCGCAAAATAACAATGTCTGAAAGTCAGCAGAGGAGCCCACCCCTGTACCTAAGTATGCCACCCTTTTTTTTTTGGTTTTGTTTTTTTGCGAGACATTAACATCTATATATTCTTTTGGAGTACTAACTGTGTCAGACACTCCTTCCAATTGTCCTCCACTGACCACACCAATGCTGCCTGTGTACCCCAGGAACCTACTTAAAAGTGCATAGAGCCACCTTTTTATTATTTTAGGCCTACTAAGTCTGTCTGTGGTCCCTCCTTCCAATAGTCCTCCGCTGACCACACCAATGCTGCCTGTGTACCCCTGGATCCTATTCAACCCCTTAATCCCATATGACGTACTATCCCGTCGAGGTGGGGTGGGCCTTAATTCCCACCAACGGGATAGTACGTCATAGCGATCGGCCGCGCTCACGGGGGGAGCGCGGCCGATCGCGGACAGGTGTCAGCTGCCTATCGCAGCTGACATCCGGCACTATGTGCCAGGAGCGGTCACGGACCGCTCCCGGCACATTAACCCCCGGCACACCGCAATCAAAGATGATCGCGGTGTGCCGGCAGTGCAGGGAAGCATCGGGCAGGGAGGGGGCTCCCTGCGGGCTTCCCTGAGACGATCGGTACACAGTGATGTACTCACCGTGTACCGAGCGCCTTCTCCCTGCAGTACCCGAATCCAAAATGGCTGCGGGGCTGCATCCGGGTCCTGCAGGGAGCACTTCCGGGTCAGGAGCAGGCTGCAGCTCTAATCCTGACCGGCTGTTTGTCAGATCACCGATCTGACAGAGTGCTGTGCACACTGTCAGATCAGTGATCTGTGATGTCCCCCCCTGGGACAAAGTGAAAGAGTAAAAAAAAAAAATTCCACACGTGTAAAAAAAAAAAAAAATTCCTAAATAAAGAAGAAAAAAAAAATATTATTCCCATAAATACATTTCTTTATCTAAAAAAAACAAAAAAAACAATAAAAGTACACATATTTAGTATCGCCGCGTCCGTAACAACCCAACCTATAAAACTGTCCCACTAGTTAACCCCTTCAGTGAACACCGTAAGTAAAAAAAAAAAAAAAAACGAGTCACAAAACAACGCTTTATTATCATACCACCGAACAAAAAGTGGAATAACACGCGACTAGAGTTGAGCGACCTTGACCTTTTTAGAGTCAAGCCGGGTTTCGCGAAACCCGACTATCTCAAAAGTCGGGTCGAGTGAAATCGCCCGATTATGACGTAAAGTCGGGATCGACCGAAACACGAAACCCAATGCAAGTCAATGGGGCAGCATAGTCGGCAGTGAGTGGGGGCCAGGAAAACACCTAGAGTGCCCATTTTAATGTCAAAACCATCCATTCTTCTTAATGAAGCTTGTCAAGCGTAATTTACCTTATAATAATTGGAAGGCATTTGAAATTGGGGGTCATTTGGCTAAAGTTGTGGTGGGTAGGGCTGGTTCAAATAATTAGTGGGCCCAGGAAATCTGGACCATGTCACGGCAGTGGAGCAGGGAGAGGTAAGTATTTCAACTTTGCAAGTGCTGTGAACCTGAGCAAGCAGGGGGGGCCCACTCGTTGGCATTGGCACTGGCACAGGGCCCCTCAAAGTACAGCGGTGTGTTTGCACGGCGGGGGCGCCTCCCACCGGCAGCAACACTTTTGCGTACCATGAGAGGCCCTGTGCCAGTGACGTCGCCAACTAGTATTCCTCCCCCCACCTGATGAAGGAACCTGCACTTTCATCTGCACCTTCCTGTTTGTCCCCGTGTAAGGTGGTATGGTATGCGGGAAGGGGGACCTGACTTTCAGCAGGGTCACAATCTTGCAGTGTAGCGTGCACGGGAAATGTTGCGTTATGGGTCAATGTACCAGCAGACTCATATATCACTGGCTGGGCAATGGGCAGGATGAGGAGGAAACACAGATATATGCCCAAAGAATAAAGTGGGCTAAATGCAGTTCAAAATTGGTAACACAGGACTAATCAGGGGGCATTGCAGTGGAGGACAACTGGAATGAGAGGCTGACACAGAGAGTAGGCCCAAATCAGTAAGTAGTCGAAATGCAGTTCAAAATTGGCAACAGTAGTAAACAGGCGGCACAGCTTTGTTCAGTGGAGGAGAACAGCAAGGAGTGGCAGACACCGATAGTAGGCCCCAACCCAACTAGTAGGCCAAATGCAGTCTAACATTAACAACTACTTAACGAGCGCCTGAAAACGGAATTTCAGGACAGGAAACCAGGAGAATAGCAAGGAGCGGCAGACACCGATAGTAGGCCCCAAACCAACTAGTACGCCAAATGCAGTTGTTCCGTTTAACCACAATTTAATGAGAGCCTGAAGATAGAAGTTCAGGAAAGGCAACCTGGAGAACACCTTGGAGTGGAACACACCATCTCTCTACACCCCATACCCAATTTGTAGGCCTAATGCAGCGTAGTTTCCAACAACTACTAAACGAGAGCCGGAAGATCGAAGCAATGGAGAGGAAACCTGGGGAACACCTTGGAGTGTAACACACCATCTCTCTACACCCCATACCCAATTTGTAGGCCTAATGCAGCGTAGTTTCCAACAACTACTAAACGAGAGCCGGAAGATCGAAGCAATGGAGAGGAAACCTGGGGAACACCTTGGAGTGGAACACACCATCTCTCTACAGTGGAACACACCATCTCTCTACACCCCATACCCAATTTGTAGGCCTAATGCAGCGTAGTTTCCAACAACTACTAAACGAGAGCCGGAAGATCGAAGCTCAGGAAAGGCAACCTGGGGAACACCTTGGAGTGTAACAAACCCTCTCTCTACACCACGGAAGGGCTGATTCTTAGGAAGGAAGGCTGTCGGAAAGAAGCAGGGCGGGTCCGAGGATGATTATATTCTTATTAGGTATATACTCACCCTCGGACGCGCCCTGCTTCTTTATTTGTAATGAATGTTTATTTGCAATGTGGTTTTGACTTACTCTCTTTATTTGGTAAATAATGATTTTATTATTTTCATTGTTTTGCATCTTCTTGGCAATAATATAAAGAAGACGCGACAGGACAACACTCGGTGGATGCCATATCTGTGTTTAAAATTGAAAAAACCTTTCAGTTAACTACTTGCAGGAGAAAGTTATTGTAGCTGGTGGCCATTTTTAGTACTGTACCAGATTTTTGTTGTATGTGTTTGTTTTTAATGTTAAAATGTCTGCATTTGATATCTCTCCAGTATTTTCTTTTTTATAAGCAAAATACTTATTTTTATATTTTCTGATGTTGGTTCCAGGGGTACACGGGCAGCAGTGGTGTGGTCAGTGGAGGCCTAGTGGAAGGAGTGACCGCAGACAGGCATCGAAGGCCTAAAATAATAACACATGGCTGTAGGCAATTTTAAATTGGTTACAGGGGTACACGGGCAGCAGTGGTGTGGTCAGTGGAGGCCTAGTGGAAGGAGTGACCGCAGACAGGCATCGAAGGCCTAAAATAATAACACATGGCTGTAGGCAATTTTAAATTGGTTCCAGGGGTACACGGGCAGCAGTGGTGTGGTCAGTGGAGGCCTAGTGGAAGGAGTGACCACAGACAGGCATCGAAGGCCTAAAATAATAACACATGGCTGTAGGCAATTTTAAATTGGTTACAGGGGTACACGGGCAGCAGTGGTGTGGTCAGTGGAGGCCTAGTGGAAAGAGTGACCGCAGACAGGCATCGAAGGCCTAAAATAATAACACATGGCTGTAGGCAATTTTAAATTGGTTCCAGGGGTACACGGGCAGCAGTGGTGTGGTCAGTGGAGGCCTAGTGGAAGGAGTGACCGCAGACAGGCATCGAAGGCCTAAAATAATAACACATGGCTGTAGGCAATTTTAAATTGGTTCCAGGGGTACACGGGCAGCAGTGGTGTGGTCAGTGGAGGCCTAGTGGAAGGAGTAACCGCAGACAGGCATCGAAGGCCTAACATAATAACAGATGGCTGTAGGCAATTTTAAATTGGTTCCAGGGGAACACGGGCAGCAGTGGTGTGGTCAGTGGAGGCCTAGTGGAAGGAGTGACCGCAGACAGGCATCGAAGGCCTAAAATAATAACACATGGCTGTAGGCAATTTTAAATTGGTTCCAGGGGTACACGGGCAGCAGTGGTGTGGTCAGTGGAGGCCTAGTGGAAGGAGTGACCGCAGACAGGCATCGAAGGCCTAAAATAATAACACATGGCTGTAGGCAATTTTAAATTGGTTCCAGGGGTACACGGGCAGCAGTGGTGTGGTCAGTGGAGGCCTAGTGGAAGGAGTCACCGCAGACAGGCATCGAAGGCCTAAAATAATAACACATGGCTGTAGGCAATTTTAAATTGGTTACAGGGGTACACGGGCAGCAGTGGTGTGGTCAGTGGAGGCCTAGTGGAAGGAGTGACCGCAGACAGGCATCGAAGGCCTAAAATAATAACACATGGCTGTAGGCAATTTTAAATTGGTTCCAGGGGTACACGGGCAGCAGTGGTGTGGTCAGTGGAGGCCTAGTGGAAGGAGTGACCGCAGACAGGCATCGAAGGCCTAAAATAATAACACATGGCTGTAGGCAATTTTAAATTGGTTCCAGGGGTACACGGGCAGCAGTGGTGTGGTCAGTGGAGGCCTAGTGGAAGGAGTGACCACAGACAGGCATCGAAGGCCTAAAATAATAACACATGGCTGTAGGCAATTTTAAATTGGTTACAGGGGTACACGGGCAGCAGTGGTGTGGTCAGTGGAGGCCTAGTGGAAGGAGTGACCGCAGACAGGCATCGAAGGCCTAAAATAATAACACATGGCTGTAGGCAATTTTAAATTGGTTCCAGGGGTACACGGGCAGCAGTGGTGTGGTCAGTGGAGGCCTAGTGGAAGGAGTGACCGCAGACAGGCATCGAAGGCCTAAAATAATAACACATGGCTGTAGGCAATTTTAAATTGGTTCCAGGGGTACACGGGGAGCAGTGGTGTGGTCAGTGGAGGCCTAGTGGAAGGAGTCACCGCAGACAGGCATCGAAGGCCTAAAATAATAACACATGGCTGTAGGCAATTTTAAATTGGTTACAGGGGTACACGGGCAGCAGTGGTGTGGTCAGTGGAGGCCTAGTGGAAGGAGTGACCACAGACAGGCATCGAAGGCCTAAAATAATAACACATGGCTGTAGGCAATTTTAAATTGGTTCCAGGGGTACACGGGCAGCAGTGGTGTGGTCAGTGGAGGCCTAGTGGAAGGAGTCACCGCAGACAGGCATCGAAGGCCTAAAATAATAACACATGGCTGTAGGCAATTTTAAATTGGTTACAGGGGTACACGGGCAGCAGTGGTGTGGTCAGTGGAGGCCTAGTGGAAGGAGTCACCGCAGACAGGCATCGAAGGCCTAAAATAATAACACATGGCTGTAGGCAATATTAAATTGGTTCCAGGGGTACACGGGCAGCAGTGGTGTGGTCAGTGGAGGCCTAGTGGAAGGAGTCACCGCAGACAGGCATCGAAGGCCTAAAATAATAACACATGGCTGTAGGCAATTTTAAATTGGTTACAGGGGTACACGGGCAGCAGTGGTGTGGTCAGTGGAGGCCTAGTGGAAGGAGTGACCACAGACAGGCATCGAAGGCCTAACATAACAAAAATGTCAATACAATGGTATTGTCAGTGGCAGGCATTGAAGGATGTCAGCGCATAGACTAAACATTGGTGGAGCTGTGAGATAATTTTGCAAGTGGTAGAGCACTGTTTGAGCTGGGGTGGGGGGAAACTGTCTTGTGGCCGGCGGTACAGGCCCAGGGCCCCTCATATTACAACGGTGTGTCTGACGTTGGGTGCGCACCACCACCGCCAGAGACACTTTATTGTACTAGGAGGGACCCAGTGGCAGTGCCGTCGACCAAAAGCGGGCTCACCCACCTCTTCAGACAAACTGCACTCTCACGGGTGCTGTCGCCAAGTGTCGATACCACGGCCCCGTGTGGGGAGTTTGGCCATTTAGTGAGGTGTAAACCTGTCATATGCTGGACAATCAGGTGCAGAAAATTACGAGATTGGAAAAGGCATTCAGAATAGTCCACAGGCAAGACCTTTTCATAGGAAAGCTAGGTGTCAGCCGGGCAAGGTGGGGCAAAAGATTTCGAAATCCAGTTGTGGTTCATTTTAATGAAGGTTAGATCATCTACATTTTGGGTAGCCAGACGAGTCCTTTTTTCTGTTAGTATTGAACCTGCAGCACTGAATACTCTTTCTGATAGGACACTAGCTGCCGGGCAAGCAAGCTCCTGCAATGCATATTCTGCCAATTCTGGCCAGGTGTCTAATTTTGATGCCCAGTAATCAAATGGGAATGACGGTTGAGGGAGAACATCGATAAGGGATGAAAAATAGTTTGTAACCATACTGGACAAATGTTGTCTCCTGTCACTTTGAATTGATGCTGCAGTACCTGTCCTGTCTGCGGTCATAGCAAAATCACTCCACAACCTGGTCAGAAAACCCCTCTGGCCAACGCCACTTCTGATTTCTGCCCCTCTAACTCCTCTGGTCTGCTGGCCCCTGCAGCTCGTGTGAGAACGATCACGGGCGCTGTGTGCAGGGAATGCCAGAAGCAAACGGTCAACAAGAGTTGATTGTTTGGTTGCTAATATTAGTTCCAAGTTCTCATGTGGCATTATATTTTGCAATTTGCCTTTATAGCGAGGATCAAGGAGGCAGGCCAACCAGTAATCGTCATCATTCATCATTTTAGTTATGCGTGTGTCCCTTTTGAGGATACATAAGGCATAATCCGCCATGTGGGCCAAAGTTCCAGTTCTCAAATCTGCGGTTGTGCTTGGTTGAGGGGCAGTTTCAGGCAAATCCACGTCACTTGTGTCCCTCAAAAAACCAGAACCCGGCCTTGCCGCACCACCAATTTCCAGTGGCCCCGGAAAAGCTTCCTCATTAAAAATATAATCATCCCCATCATCCTCCTCGTCCTCCTCCTCCTCTTCGCCCGCTACCTCGTCCTGTACACTGCCCTGGCCAGACAATGGCTGACTGTCATCAAGGCTTTCCTCTTCCTCAGCTGCAGACGCCTGATCCTTTATGTGCGTCAAACTTTGCATCAGCAGACGCATTAGGGGGATGCTCATGCTTATTATGGCGTTGTCTGCACTAACCAGCCGTGTGCATTCCTCAAAACACTGAAGGACTTGACACATGTCTTGAATCTTCGACCACTGCACACCTGACAACTCCATGTCTGCCATCCTACTGCCTGCCCGTGTATGTGTATCCTCCCACAAAAACATAACAGCCCGCCTCTGTTCACACAGTCTCTGAAGCATGTGCAGTGTTGAGTTCCACCTTGTTGCAACGTCTATGATTAGGCGATGCTGGGGAAGGTTCAAAGAACGCTGATAGGTCTGCATACGGCTGGAGTGTACGGGCGAACGGCGGATATGTGAGCAAAGTCTACGCACTTTGAGGAGCAGGTCGGATAACCCCGGATAACTTTTCAGGAAGCACTGCACCACCAGGTTTAAGGTGTGAGCCAGGCAAGGAATGTGTTTCAGTTGGGAAAGGGAGATGGCAGCCATGAAATTCCTTCCGTTATCACTCACTACCTTGCCTGCCTCAAGATCTACAGTGCCCAGCCACGACTGCGTTTCTTTCTGCAAGAACTCGGACAGAACTTCCGCGGTGTGTCTGTTGTCGCCCAAACACTTCATAGCCAATACAGCCTGCTGACGTTTGCCAGTAGCTGCCCCATAATGGGAGACCTGGTGTGCAACAGTGGCAGCTGCGGATGGAGTGGTTGTGCGACTGCGGTCTGTGGACGAGCTCTCGCTTCTGCAGGAGGACGAAGAGGAGGAGGAGGGGGTGCGAACACCTACAGCCAATTGTTTCCTAGACCGTGGGCTAGGCAGAACTGTCCCAAACTTGCTGTCCCCTGTGGACCCTGCATCCACCACATTTACCCAGTGTGCCGTGATGGACACGTAACGTCCCTGGCCATGCCTACTGGTCCATGCATCTGTTGTCAGGTGCACCTTTGTGCTCACAGATTGCCTGAGTGCATGGACGATGCGCTCTTTAACATGCTGGTGGAGGGCTGGGATGGCTTTTCTGGAAAAAAAGTGTCGACTGGGTAGCTCGTAGCGTGGTACAGCGTAGTCCATCAGGGCTTTGAAAGCTTCGCTTTCAACTAACCGGTAGGGCATCATCTCTAACGAGATTAGTCTAGCTATGTGTGCGTTCAAACCCTGTGTACGCGGATGCGAGGCTAAGTACTTCCTTTTTCTAACCATAGTCTCATGTAGGGTGAGCTGGACTGGAGAGCTGGAGATCGTGGAACTAGCGGGGGTGCCGGTGGACATGGCAGACTGAGAGACGGTGGGAGATGGTATTGTTGCCACCGGTGCCCTAGATGCAGTGTTTCCTACTACGAAACTGGTGATTCCCTGACCCTGACGGCTTTGGCCTGGCAAAGAAACCTGCACAGATACTGCAGGTGGTGCGGAAAATGGTGGCCCTACACTGCCGGAAGGGATGTTGCGTTGCTGACTAGCTTCATTGGCCGAGGGTGCTACAACCTTAAGGGACGTTTGGTAGTTAGTCCAGGCTTGCAAATGCATGGTGGTTAAATGTCTATGCATGCAACTTGTATTGAGACTTTTCAGATTCTGTCCTCTGCTTAAGGTAGTTGAACATTTTTGACAGATGACTTTGCGCTGATCAATTGGATGTTGTTTAAAAAAATGCCAGACTGCACTCTTTCTAGCATCGGATACCTTTTCAGGCATTGCAGACTGAGCTTTAACCGGATGGCAACGCTGTCCTCCAACAGGTTTTAGCTTTGCCACGTGTTTTGGGCAAGATACTGGCCCGGCAGATGGAACCTGTTGCGATGTTGATGCCTGCTGCGGCCCCTCCTCCTCCGCTTCAGAACTGCTGCCGCCTGCACCCTGTTCCCCCAATGGCTGCCAATCGGGGTCAAGAACTGGGTCATCTATTACCTCTTCTTGTAGCTCGTGTGCAACTTCGTCTGTTTCACCGTGTCGGTCGGTGGTATAGCGTTCGTGATGGGGCAACATAGTCTCATCAGGGTCTGATTCTTGATCAGCACCCTGCGAGGGCAATGTTGTGGTCTGAGTCAAAGGACCAGCATAGTAGTCTGGCTGTGGCTGTGCATCAGTGCACTCCATGTCAGATTCAACTTGTAATGGGCATGGACTGTTAACTGCTTCACTTTCTAAGCCAGGGACAGTATGTGTAAAGAGCTCCATGGAGTAACCCGTTGTGTCGCCTGCTGCATTCTTCTCTGTTGTTGTTTTTGCTGAAGAGGACAAGGAAGCGACTTGTCCCTGACCGTGAACATCCACTAACGACGCGCTGCTTTGACATTTACCAGTTTCACGAGAGGAGGCAAAAGAGCTAGAGGCTGAGTCAGCAAGATAAGCCAAAACTTGCTCTTGCTGCTCCGGCTTTAAAAGCGGTTTTCCTACTCCCAGAAAAGGGAGCGTTCGAGGCCTTGTGTAGCCAGACGACGAACCTGGCTCCACAGCTCCAGACTTAGGTGCAATATTTTTTTTCCCACGACCAGCTGATGCTCCACCACTACCACTACCCTCATTACCAGCTGACAATGAACGCCCCCGGCCATGACCTCTTCCACCATACTTCCTCATTGTTTTAAAAACGTAAACAAACTAACGGTATTTGTTGCTGTCACACAAATTACACGGTGAGCTATAACTTCAGTATGATTTAGCTACCCCTTTACAGGTGAGTGAGACCACAACGAAAATCAGGCACAATGTTACACACTCTGTTGTTGGTGGCAACAAATGAGAGAGATGCCACACACGCAGGACTGTCACTGAAGCACAAATGTAAATATTAATCTCCCACTGATTTGATTTTTTTTTTTTTTCAGGGAGACTTTAGGAAAAAAAAAATAGAATAAAATGATTTTTTCAGGAAGAATTTAGAAACCAAAGAAAATAAAATGATTTTTTCAGGGAGAATTTAGAAAACAAATAAAACAAAAAAAGGCTTTCTATGGCCCACTGAGTGAGAGATGACGCACACAGGAGTCAGGAGTGGCACACAAGCCCAGAGGCCAATATTTATCTCCCACTGATTGATGTAGTGATTTTTTCAGGTAGATTTTTGGAACCCAAATCAAGCTAAAAAAAATAATAGGCTTTCTATGGCCCACAATTGGAGAGAGAGAGAGAGATGGCACACCCAGGAGTCAAGACTCGCACACAAGCAGAAAGGGCAATATTAATCTCCCACTGATTTGTTTTTTTGTTTTTTTTTCAGGGAGACTTTAGGAAAAAAAAAATAGAATAAAATGATTTTTTCAGGAAGAATTTAGAAACCAAATAAAATAAAATGATTTTTTCAGGGAGAATTTAGAAAACAAATAAAACAAAAAAAGGCTTTCTATGGCCCACTGAGTGAGAGATGACGCACACAGGAGTCAGGAGTGGCACACAAGCCCAGAGGCCAATATTTATCTCCCACTGATTGATGTAGTGATTTTTTCAGGTAGATTTTGGAACCCAAATCAAGCTAAAAAAATAATAGGCTTTCTATGGCCCACAATTGGAGAGAGAGAGAGAGAGATGGCACACCCAGGAGTCAAGACTGGCAACCAAGCAGAAAGGGCAATATTAATCTCCCACTGATTTGTTTTTTTTGTTTTTTTTTCAGGGAGACTTTAGGAAAAAAAAATAGAATAAAATGATTTTTTCAGGAAGAATTTAGAAACCAAATAAAATAAAATGATTTTTTCAGGGAGAATTTAGAAAACAAATAAAACAAAAAAAGGCTTTCTATGGCCCACTGAGTGAGAGATGACGCACACAGGAGTCAAGAGTGGCACACAAGCCCAGAGGCCAATATTTATCTCCCACTTTTTTTTTTTTGTTCCAGGGAAAATTTATAAACCCAATAAAAAAAATAATAAATAGGCTTTCTATGGCCCACTATCTGAGAGACAGAGAGAGATGGCACGCTTAGGACTGGCACACAAGCCCAAAGGCCAATATTAATCTCTCTTTTTTATTTAAGGGAGAATTTATAAAACCAAAAAAAAATAAATAAATAGGCTTTCTATGGCCCACTATTTGTGAGAGAGATGGCACGCTCAGGACTGGCACACAAGCCCAGAGGCCAATATTAATCTCCCACTTTTTTTTTTTTTCCAGGGAAAATTTATAAACCCAATAAAAAAAAAAATAAATAAATAGGCTTTCTATGGCCCACTATCTGAGAGAGAGAGATGGCATGCTTAGGACTGGCACACAAGCCCAAAGGCCAATATTAATCTCCCACTGATTGATTTATTGATTTTTTCAGGTAGAATTTAGAACCCAAATAAAGCAAAAAAAAAAAAAAAAATGGGCTTTCTATGGCCCACTGAGTGAGTGATGATGCACACAGGAGTCAGGAGTGGCACACAAGCCCTGAGGCCAATATTTTTCTCCCACTGATTGATGTAGTGATTTTTTCAGGTAGATTTTAGAACCAAAATCAAGCAAAAAAATAAATAGGCTTTCTATGGCCCACTGAGTGAGTGATGATGCACACAGGAGTCAAGAGTGGCACACAAGCCCTGAGGCCAATATTTTTCTCCCACTGATTGATGTAGTGATTTTTTCAGGTAGATTTTATAACCCAAATCAAGCAAAAAAATAAATAGGCTTTCTATGGCCCACTGAGTGAGAGATGACACAGACAGGGATGGCACTCTAGCAGAAATGTCAATCTTAATCTCCCACAAAAAAAAAAAAAAAAAAACAGGGAGTGTCCTTCAATTACTATCTCCCTGCAGTAATCTCAGCCAGGTATGGCAGGCAGCAATAAGGAGTGGACTGATGCACAAATTAAATAAAAAGTGTGTACACACCAAAAAGATAGCTGTGCAGAAAGGAAGGAACAAGAGGATTTGTGCTTTGAAAAAAGCAGTTGGTTTGCACAGCGGCGTACACACAGCAATGCAGCTATCAGGGAGCCTTCTAGGGCAGCCCAATGAGCTACAGCGCTGAGGGGGAAAAAAAAAATGTAGCTTCCACTGTCCCTGCACACCGAAGGTGGTGTTGGGCAGTGGAAATCGCTACAGCACAAGCGGTTTGGTGGTTAATGGACCCTGCCTAACGCTACCCCTGCTTCTGACGAAGCGGCAGCAACCTCTCCCTAAGCTCAGATCAGCAGCAGTAACATGGCGGTCGGCGGGAACTCCCCTTTATAGCCCCTGTGACGCCGCAGACAGCAAGCCAATCACTGCAATGCCCTTCTCTAAGATGGTGGGGACCAGGACCTATGTCATCACGCTGCCCACACTCTGCGTTTACCTTCATTGGCTGAGAAATGGCGCTTTTCGCGTCATTGAAACGCGACTTTGGCGCGAAAGTCGCGTACCGCATGGCCGACCCCGCACAGGGGTCGGATCGGGTTTCATGAAACCCGACTTTGCCAAAAGTCGGCGACTTTTGAAAATGAACGACCCGTTTCGCTCAACCCTACACGCGACCAAAAAGACGGATACAAATAACCATGGTACCACTAAAAATGTCATCTTGTCCCGCAAAAAACAAGCCACCATATAGCATAATAACCAAACAAATAAAAAAGTTATAGTCCTCAGAATAAAGCAATGCCAAAATAATTATTTTTTCTGTAAAATAGCTTTTATCGTATAAAAGCGCCAAAACATAAAAAAATGATATAAATGAGGTATCGCTGTAATCGTACTGACCCGAAGAATAAAACTGCTTTATCAATTTTACCAAACGTAGAACGGTATAAACGCCTCCCCCAAAAGAAATTCATGAATAGCTGGTTTTTGGTCATTCTGCCTCACAAAAAATCGGAATAAAAAGCGATCAAAACCTTTTAGTGTGTGACGGCTGCCAATCATAAAAATCCGATATAAAAAACACTATAAAAGTAAATCAAACCCCCCTTCATCACCCTCTTAGTTAGGCTAGGTTCACATTGCGTTAATGGGTTAACGCTAACGGACAGCAATTATCGCCGTGCAACGGGTCCGTTAGCGCACCCATTGACAGCAATGTGATTTTCGGGTGTAGCGCATCGCTAGAGCGTGCCATTTTCAGCTTGCGCTAGCAAGGTGCCGTTCTTTTGTGGCGCGCCTCGGACGCTGCTTGCATCGTCCGCGGGGCGCCCGAGGTCCGATCCCCGATCTTCCAGAGCGGGGATGTTAACGCGACCACTAAACGCGACACCTAAAAAGACATTGCGTTAGCGCAATCCGCTAGCGCTGGCGCAAAATGGATTGCCCTAACGCAATGTGAACCTAGCCTTAGGGAAAAATAATAAAATTTTAAAAAATGTATTTATTTCCATTTTTCCATTACGGTTAGGGCTAGGGTTAGGGTTAGGGCTAGGGTTAGGGTTTGGATTACATTTACGGTTGGGATTAGAATTAGGGGTGTGTCAGGGTTAGGTGTGTGGTAAGGTTTACTGTTGGGATTAGGGTTAGGGGTGCGTTTGGATTAGGGTTTCAGGTAGAATTGGGGAGTTTCCACTGTTCAGGCACATCAGGGTCTCTCCAAATGCGACATGGCGTCCGATCTCAATTCCAGCCAATTCTGCATTGAAAAAGTAAAACAGTGCTCCTTCACTTCCGAGCTCTCCCGTGCGCTCAAACAGGGGTTTACCCCAACATGTGGGGTATCAACGTACTCGAGACAAATTGGACAACACATTTTTGGGTCCAAGTTCTCTTGTTATCCTTGGGAAAATAAAAATTTGGGGGGCTAAAAATCATTTTTATGGGGAAAAAAAAGGATTTTTTATTTTCACGGCTCTGCGTTGTAAACTGTAGTGAAACACTTGGGTGTTCAAAGTTTTCACAACACATCTAGATAGGTTCCTTGAGAGGTCTAGTTTCCAATATGAGGTCACTTGTGGGTGGTTCTACTGTTTAGGTACATCAGGGGCTCTGCAAATGCAACGTGACGCCTGCAGACCAATCCATCTAAGTCTACATTCCAAATGGCGCTCCTTCCCTTCCGAGCTCTGCCATGTGCCCAAACAGTGGTTCCCCCCCACATATGGGGTATCAGCGTACTCAGGACAAATTGGACAACAACTTTTGGTGTCCAATTTATCCTGTTACCCTTTTGAAAATACAAAACAGGGGACTAAAAATCATTTTTGTGAAAAAAAAAGGAATTTTTATTTTCACGGCTCTGCGTTATAAACTGTAGTGAAACACTTGGGGGTTCAAAGCTCTCAAAACACATCTAGATAAGTTCCTTAGGGGGTCTAGTTTCCAAAATGGTGTCACTTGTGGGGGGTTTTAATGTTTAGGCACATCAGGGGCTCTCCAAACCAACATGGCGTCCCATCTTAATTCCAGTCAATTTTGCATTGAAAAGTTAAATGGCGCTCCTTCCCTTCCGAGCTCTGCTATGCGCCCAAAAAGTGGTTTACCCCCACATATGGGTTATCGTCGCACTCAGGACAAATTGGACAACAATTTTTGAGGTCCAATTTCTTCTCTTACTCTTGGGAAAATAAAAAATTGGGGGCGAAAGGATCATTTTTGTGAAAAAATATGATTTTTCATTTTTACGGCTCTGCATTATAAACTTCTGTGAAGCACTTGGTGGGTCACAGTGGTCACCACACATCTAGATAAGTTCCTTAGGGTGTCTACTTTCCAAAATGGTGTCAATTGAGGGGGGTTTCAATGTTTAGGCACATGAGGGGCTCTCCAAACGCAACATGGCGTCCCATCTCAATTCCTGTCAATTTTGCATTGAAAAGTCAAATGGCGCTCCTTTCCTTCCGAGCTCTGCCATGCGCCCAAACAGTGGTTTACCCCCACATATGGGGTATCAGCGTACTAAGGACAGATTGTTCAACAACTTTTGGCATCCATTTTATCCTGTTACCCTTGGTAAAAGAAAACAAATTGGAGCTGAAATAAATTTTGTGTGAAAAAAAGTTAAATCTTCATTTTTATTTAAACATTCCAAAAATTCCTGTGAAACCCCTGAAGGGTTAATAAACTTCTTGAATGTGGTTTTGAGCACCTTGAGGGGTTCAGTTTTTAGAATCATACTTGGGTATTTTCTATCATATCGACCTCTCAAAATGACTTCAAATGAGATGTGGTCCCTAAAAAAAAAATGGTGTTGTAAAAATGAGAAATTGCTAGTCAACTTTTAACCCTTATAACTCCCTAACAAAAAAAAATTTTGGTTCCAAAATTGTGCTGATGTAAAGTAGACATGTGGGAAATGTTACTTATTAAGTATTTTGCGTGACATATCTCTGTGATTTGAGGGCATAAAAATTTAAAGTTGGAAAATTGCAAAATTTTCAAAATTTTCGCCAAATTTCCGTTTTTTTCACAAATAAACGCAAGTTATATTGAATAAATTTTACCACATCCATGAAGTACAATATGTCACGAGAAAACAATGTCAGAATCACCAAGATACTTTAAAGCGTTCCAGAGTTATAACCTCATAAAGGGACAGTGGTCAGAATTGTAAAAATTGGCCCGGTCATTAACGTGCAAACCACCCTCGGGGCTTAAGGGGTTAAAAGTGCATAGAGCCACCTTTTTATTATTTTAGGCCTACTAAGTCTGTCTGCGGTCCCTCCTTCCAATAGTCCTCCACTGACCACACCAATGCTGCCTGTCTACCCCTGGAACCTACTTAAAAGTGCATAGAGCCACCTTTTTATTATTTTAGGCTTACTAAGTCGGTCTGTGGCCCCTCCTTCCAATAGTCCTCCACTGAACACACCAATGCTGCCTGTGTACCCCTGCAAGATAATTGAAACTGCATTGAGCCACCTTTTTTTAATGTTAGGCCTACTTAGTCTGTCTGCGGTCCCTCCTTCCAATAGTCCTTCGCTGACCACACCAATGCTGCCTGTGTACCCTTGGAACCTATTTAAAAGTGCATAGAGCCACTGTTTTTTATGTTAGGCCTACTAAGTCTGTCTGCGGTCCCTCCTTCCACTAGTCCTCCGCTGAACACACCAATGCTGCCGGTGTACCCCTGGATCCTATTTAAAAGTGCATAGAGCCACCTTTTTATTATTTTAGGCCTACTAAGTCTGTCTGCGGCCCCTCCTTCAAATAGTCCTCCACTGAACACACCAATGCTGCCTGTGTACTCCTGCAAGATAATTTAAACAGCATTGAGCCACCTTTTTTTAATGTTAGGCCTACTAAGTCTGTCTGCGGTCCCTCCTTCCAATAGTCCTCCGCTGACCACACCAATGCTGCCTGTGTACCCCTGGATCCTATTTAAAAGTGCATAGAGCCACCTTTTTATTAATTTAGGCCTACTAAGTCTGTCTGCGGTCCCTCCTTCCAATAGTCCTCCGCTGACCACACCAATGCTGCCTGTGTACCCCTGGAACCTACTTAAAAGTGCATAGAGCCACCTTTTTATTATTTTAGGCCTAATAAGTCTGTCTGCGGTCCCTCCTTCCAATAGTCCTCCACTGACCACACCAATGCTGTCTGTGTACCCCTGCAAGATAATTGTAACTGCATTGAGCCACCTTTTTTTATTGTTAGGCCTACTAAGTCTGTCTGCGGTCCCTCCTTCCAATAGTCCTCCGCTAACCACACCAATGCTGCCTGTGTACCCCTGGAACCGATTTAAAAGTGCATAGAGCCACTGTTTTTTATGTTAGGCCTACTAAGTCTGTCTGCAGTCCCTCCTTCCAATAGTCCTCCACTGACCACACCAATGCTGCCTGTGTACCCCTGCAAGATAATTGAAACTGCATTGAGCCACCTTTTTTTAATGTTAGGCTTACTAAGTCTGTCTGCGGTCCCTCCTTCCAATAGTCCTCCGCTGACCACACCAATGCTGCTTGTGTACCCCTGGATCCTATTTAAAAGTACATAGAGCCACCTTTTTTTATTTTTGGCCTACTAAGTCTGTCTGCGGTCCCTCCTTCCAATTGTCCTCCACTGACCACACCAATGCTGCCTGTGTACCCTTGCAAGGTAATTGAAACTGCATTGAGCCACCTTTTTTAATGTTAGGCCTACTAAGTCTGTCTGCGGTCCCTCCTTCCAATTGTCCTCCACTGACCACACCAATGCTGACCGTGTACCCATGTAACCTTTTTTAAACCTGCATCGAGCCAACTTTGTGGTGTAAGGCCTACTAGCAGTGTCTCAATACAGCTGTCCTCTTAAAAAAAGGACCTGCAATTATCAGGTTTTCAGCCTATCGGAATTTTAAAACTGCAGTGGGGCTACTAGCTTGGTTGAGGCCTACTAACAGTGTCTGCCGCTATAAGGTGTTCTCCTGGTTGCCTTTCCTGAGCTTCTTTCTTCAGGCTCTTGTTAAATAGTTGTTAAATGGAACAACTGCAGTGGGGCTACTAGTCTGGCTGGGGCCTACTAACAGTGTTTGCCGCTCCAAGGTGTTTTCCTGGTTGTCTTTCCTGAGCTTCTATCTTCAGGCTCTTGATAAATAGTTGTTAAATGGAACAACTGCAGTGGGGCTACTAGTTTGATTGGGGCCTACTAACGGTGTCTGCCGCTCCTTGCTGTTCTCCTGGTTTCCTGTCCTGAACTTCCATTTTCAGGCTCTCGTTAAGTAGTTGTTAATATTACACTGCATTTGGCCTACTATTTGGGTTGGGGCCTACTAACTGTGTCTGCCGCTCCTTGCTGTTCTCCTCCACTGAACAAAGCAGTGCCGCCTGTTTACTACTGTTACCAATTTTGAACTGCATTTAAACTACTTACTGATTTAGGCCTACTCACTGTGTCAGCCTCTCATTACAGTGGTCCTCCACTGAACAAATCAATGCCGCCTGTTTAGTCCTGTTAACAATTTTGAACTGCTTTTAGCCTACTTTTGTATTTGGGACTATATCTGTGTTTCCTCCTCATCCTGTCCATTGCCCAGCCAGTGCTAGATGACTCTGCTGGTACCTTGACCCAGACCGCTACATTCCCCTTGCACACTACACAGCCAGATTCTGACCCTGCTGAAAGTGAGGTTCCCCTTCCCGCATACTATACCAACTTACACGGGGAAAAAGAGGAAGGTGCAGATGAAAGTGCAGGTTCCTTCATCAGGTGATGGGGGGATACTCGTTGGCGACGTGCGTAGATGGAGATCGCGGCGGCCATTTTCCTGAAGCCGAGATGCGAACTCGGCATCAGGAAAATGGCCGCCGCGATCTCCATCTGCGCACGCGCGGCATTCCGCGGCCATTTTCCTGAAGCCCCGGGCAGCAGAGGACTCCATATGCGCATGCGCAGCCTCAGGAAGATGGCTGCCCCCACAGATCACCAGGGAAATAGCACCGATCGCTCGTTTTTTCTTCTCCTGCCCAGTGGATTCAGAAGATGGGCATGCGCAAACCACTACGCCACCAACGGAAATATATGCAAGATCTGGCGGAAGAAACAGCGATGTCGCCACGCCCATATGACCTGACCAGCCTGATTGACAGGCGAAAACGGCGACTTTGGTAAGTTATTTCGGCAGCATAGGTGGGGAATCAGGGTACACAAAATACACTATAGTAAAGCACAGCTAAGGCCCTATTTAACAGTATTTTTTATCTTGTACTGAAAAAAACGGGGTGACAGGTTCCCTTTAAAGAAGGCTTCAGACTCTACCACATCTCCATGCACTACTAAATTCATTTCTGATTTACAAAACAGACGTATGACAACCTGACGAACACTACACAACTGATGTATGCCACTAAATTACAAAATTCACATACCAGGAAACAGTAGATTAGTTCCAAAAAGGGGTCAATTGTTGGGCATTTCAACTGTTTAGGCACAACTACATAAGTTCCGTGGGAGGTCTAGTTTCCAAAATGGGGTTACTTGTTGGTGGTTTCTACTGTTTAGGCACCTCTGGGATCTGCAAACGGAACATGATGCCCACAGACCATTGTATCAAAGTCTGCATTCCAAAATGCACTTCTTCCCTTCTAAGCCCCGACGTGTGCCCACACAGTAGTTTTTTCCCACATATGGGGTATCAGTGTACTCAGGACTAATTGCACAACAACTTTTGGGGTCCAATTTCTCCAGTTACGCTTGGCAAAATAAAAAAATAGGGGCTAAAAGATCATTTTGTGAAAAAAAAAATTATATTTTATTTTCACGGCTCTACATTATAAACTTTAGTGAAACACTTGGGGATTCAAAGTGCTCACTATACATCTAGATAAGTTCCTTGAGGGGTCTAGTTTCCAAATTGGCATCACTTGTGGGGGGTTTCTGCACTGTTTAGGCACATCAGGGGATCTCCAAATGTGACATGGTGTCCGATCTCCATTTCAGTTAATTTTGGTTTGAAAGAGTCAAACGGCGCTCCTTCCCTTCCAAGCTCTGCCATGCACCCAAACAGTGGTTCCTCCACCACATATGGGGTATCAGCGTACTCAGGACAAATTGCACAATAAGTTTTAGTATCTAATTTCTCTGGTTACCCTTGGGAAAATAAAAAAATTGGGGATAAAATAGCATTTTTGTGGAAAAAATATGATTTTTTATTTTCACGGCTCTACATTATAAACTATAGTGAAACACTTGGGGGTTAAAATTTCTCACCACACATCTAGATAAGTTCTTTAGGGGTTCTAGGCTCCAAAATGGGGTCACTTGTGGGGAGTTTCCACTGTTTAGGCACATCAGGGGCTTTCCAAACGCGACATGGCGTCGATCTCAATTCCAACCAATTTTGCGTTGAAAAAGTCAAATGGCGCTCCTTCTCTTCCGAGCTCTTCCATGTGCCTGAACAGTTATTTTTTTTCCCATATATTGGGTATTGGTATGTTCAGGAGAAATTGCATTATAAATTTTGGGGTTCATTTTTTCCTGTTATCCTTGTGAAAATACAAAAAAAAATTAGTCTAACGTTACATTTTACTGAAAAAAAGTTAAATGTTCATTTTTTCCTTTCACATTCCATTAATTCCTGTGAAGCATCTGAAGGGTTAATAAACTTCTTGAATGTGGTTTTGATCATCTTGAGGGGTGCAGTTTTTAAAATGGTGTAACTTTTGAGCATTTTCTGCCATATAGACCCCTCAAAGTGATTTCAAATGTGAGGCGGTCCCTAAAAAAAATGGTTTTGTAAATTTTGTTGTAAAACTGAGAAATCGCTGGTCAACTTTTAATCCTTATAACTTCCTAACAAAAAAAAAGTGTTTAAAAAATTGTTCTGATGTAAAGTAGACATGTGAGAAATGTTATTTATGAACTATTTTGTGACATATTTCTCTGATTTAAGGGCATAAAAATTCAAAGTTTGAAAATTGCAAAATTTTCCATATTTTCGCTAAATTTAAATTTTTTATACAAATAAATGCAAGTTATATCGAAGAAATTTTACCACTAATGTAAAGTACAATATGTCACAAAAAAATCTCAGTGTTATTACCTCATAAAGGAACAGTGGTCAGAATTGTAAAAATTGTTACAGTGATTAACGTGCAAACCACCCCTGGGGTTAAAGGGGTTAAAGGAAATCTGTCAGTAGATCAACCCTCCTAAGCTGTCTATATGGGCATGCAAGTCATAGGACCCTGAATAAAATGATACCTCGATATCTCTGATACGATGTCTTATTCCAGAAAAATCTATTTTTATCTAATATGTAAATGAGCTGTTCATAACTATGGGCTGGATCTGCATGAGAATTTCTCTTTTCCTTGTATGTACAAGGCTAATCCAAGGTACATTTTGAAGGGCCTTCAGGCGGCCCTCTACCATATACAGTGGGGCAAAAAAGTATTTAGTCAGTCAGCAATAGTGCAAGTTCCACCACTTAAAAAGATGAGAGGCGTCTGTAATTTACATCATAGGTAGACCTCAACTATGGGAGACAAACTGAGAAAAAAAAATCCAGAAAATCACATTGTCTGTTTTTTTAGCATTTTATTTGCATATTATGGTGGAAAATAAGTATTTGGTCAGAAACAAAATTTCATCTCAATACTTTGTAATATTTCCTTTGTTGGCAATGACAGAGGTCAAACGTTTTCTGTAAGTCTTCACACGGTTGCCACACACTGTTGTTGGTATGTTGGCCCATCCCTCCATGCAGATCTCCTCTAGAGCAGTGATGTTTTTGGCTTTTCGCTTGGCAACACGGACTTTCAACTCCCTCCAAAGGTTTTCTATAGGGTTGAGATCTGGAGACTGGCTAGGCCACTCCAGGACCTTGAAATGCTTCTTACGAAGCCACTCCTTCGTTGCCCTGGTGGTGTGCTTTGGATCATTGTCATGTTGAAAGACCCAGCCACGTTTCATCTTCAATGCCCTTGCTGATGGAAGGAGGTTTGCACTCAAAATCTCACGATACATGGCCCCATTCATTCTTTCATGTACCCGGATCAGTTGTCCTGGCCCCTTTGCAGAGAAACAGCCCCAAAGCATGATGTTTCCACCACCATGCTTTACAGTAGGTATGGTGTTTGATGGATGCAACTCAGTATTCTTTTTCCTCCAAACACGACAAGTTGTGTTTCTACCAAACAGTTCCAGTTTGGTTTCATCAGACCATAGGACATTCTCCCAAAACTCCTGTGGATCATCCAAATGCTCTCTAGCAAACTTCAGACGGGCCCGGACATGTACTGGCTTAAGCAGTGGGACACGTCTGGCACTGCAGGATCTGAGTCCATGGTGGCGTAGTGTGTTACTTATGGTAGGCCTTGTTACATTTGTCCCAGCTCTCTGCAGTTCATTCACTAGGTCCCCCCGCGTGGTTCTGGGATTTTTGCTCACCGTTCTTGTGATCATTCTGACCCCACGGGGTGGGATTTTGCTTGGAGCCCCAGATCGAGGGAGATTATCAGTGGTCTTGTATGTCTTCCATTTTCTAATTATTGCTCCCACTGTTGATTTCTTCACTCCAAGCTGGTTGGCTATTGCAGATTCAGTCTTCCCAGCCTGGTGCAGGGCTACAATTTTGTTTCTGGTGTCCTTTGACAGCTCTTTGGTCTTCACCATAGTGGAGTTTGGAGTCAGACTGTTTGAGGGTGTGCACAGGTGTCTTTTTATACTGATAACAAGTTTAAACAGGTGCCATTACTACAGGTAATGAGTGGAGGAAAGAGGAGACTCTTAAAGAAGAAGTTACAGGTCTGTGAGAGCCAGAAATCTTGATTGTTTGTTTCTGACCAAATACTTATTTTCCACCATAATATGCAAATAAAATGTTAAAAAAACAGACAATGTGATTTTCTGGATTTTTTTTTCTCAGTTTGTCTCCCATAGTTGAGGTCTACCTATGATGTAAATTACAGAAGCCTCTCATCTTTTTAAGTGGTGGAGCTTGCACTATTGCTGACTGACTAAATACTTTTTTGCCCCACTGTATTTCGGAGAGCCCTCAGGCGTCCCTCACTTTATTTTGTGAGCGCCTTTTTTAAAAAAATGTTTTAAAAAGTTTGCAATTTTCTGTTAGATCAGCGGTTCATATTGTTGCAATCATTATCTGCTTCCCAGGATTTTTGGTACTTTTTTAAATATTTGGTCCAACAACAATACAACAATACTGAAATGTTAGGAGGAGGAGGAGAGGATGGAGGAGATGGGGAGTCCACCTCCTTGTGGAGGAGGTTACAACTATAGCAGATATGGCTAATTTTATGTAGTTTGGATAACAGTGATTACTCGTCTGCTTCTGTGTCTGCCCATGTGTCTGCTTCTGTGTTTGCCTCTGTGTCTGCTTCTGTGTTTGCCTCTGTGTCTGCCTCTGTGTTTGCTTCTGTGTCTGCCTCTGTGTTTGCCTCTGTGTCTGCTTCTGTGTTTGCCTCTGTGTCTGCCTCTGTGTTTGCTTCTGTGTCTGCTTCTGTGTTTGCCTCTGTGTCTGCTTCTGTGTTTGCCTCTGTGTCTGCCTCTGTGTTTGCTTCTGTGTCTGCTTCTGGTTTGCTTGTGCGTCTCCTTCTGTGTCTGCCTGTGTGTTTGCTTCTGTGTTTGCTTTTGTGTCTGCTTCTGTGTCTGCTTCTGTATTTGCCTCTGTGTCTGCCTCTGTGTTTGCTTCTGCGTCTGCTTCTGGTTTGCTTGTGCATCTCCTTCTGTGTATGCCTGTATCCACCTCTTTGTCTTCTGTGTCTGCCTCTGTTTTTGTTTCTAGCTGCTCCCCTACTTACCCCTCCCATTTCCATAGACTTTAATATGTAGTAACTGTTATCTCATACCTCAGCGTGCTGAGAATCTGCCCAGAATCTCTGATCTCGTATTACAAAGTTCCTTATCTTTACTTGTATTATTGAGTCCTGAACTACAAATTAAAACCACTGTTATTCTTTAAACTTAAAAAATAGGATATTTCTGACCAAAGTAATCATTTAAAAAGGAAAGAACTCAAAACAATGTATGACCTATAAAAACTCTAAAGTCACGACAACCTCCAATATATCAATAAAAATCAGTTTTTGTTAGAAAAAACACAAAAGACACAATAAAAATGCCATACAAACAAATTACTCAGTGTTTATAGGAACAATTCTACAAAATAGTAGTGAATGAGGTTCCCAGATGGAGCTGAAATTTAAGGAGACACACCGGGGTACATGAGTATAAAAAGTGAAAGGTGTTCCATTCAAGCATTGGCTAGACCTGAACTTTCAAAAGTAGTGGATACAATTGTAATTGTACATAAGTTTTAGGTCATTCTCGCATTTAATAATTATCTATCTGTATTATTGCTACCCTAAATAGCAAAAATTAAAAAAGAGAACTATAGGAGAAAGATTCAGATAGCAGAAAGAACTCAAAAAATGACTAATCTCTCTGTTAATGCCGACTTGGACTTAAAGGGGTTGTCTGGGAATTTACCATTGATGGCTTATCCTCAGGTGATCAGCTATTCCCGATGTCTGAGGTGGGCAGAATTGCTCAGCTTCAGAGCTGACCTACATAGCTCCGCTAACTGCTAGTGGAACTGCATATCTGCCCACTATTCAAAGCAAGAGGGAGTGGATTGCAGTAACCGACCGCAGCCACTATTTTGTCGATGGAGCTGTCCTGTGCAGCTCTATACCTGACACTGGGAACAGCTGATCGGCAGAGGTGCACCTCCCAACGATCAGACATTGATGACCTATCCTAAGGATAGGCCATAGTAATAATAATAATCTTTACTTATGTAGTGCCAACAGATTCTTACAATTTACAATTCAAGGCCATCAAAGTTAAAGTCAAGGACAAGGACAAGGTTTCTAATATCAATTTAAGGTGATACTTCTCTATATTACTTATTAACCCCTTTCTGCCATTAGACGTACTATTCCGTCCATGTGGGGTGGGCCCTACTTCCCAAGGATGGAATAGTATGTCCAGTGCGATCAGCCGCGCTCACGGGGGGAGCGCGGCCGATCGCGGCCGGGTGTCAGCTGACTATCGCAGCTGACATCTGGCACTATGTGCCAGGAGAGGTCACGGACCGCCCCCGGCACATTAACCCCCGGCACACTGTGATCAAATATGATCGCAGTGTTCCGGCAGTATAGGGAAGCATCGCGCAGGGAGGGGGCTCCCTGGGTGCTTCCCTGAGACCCTTGGAGCATCGCGATGTGATCGCGTTGCTGCGAGGGTCTCTTACCTCCTCCTCCCTGCAGCAGGCCCGGATCCAAAATGGCCACGGGGCTGCATCCGGGTGCTGCAGGGAGGTGGCTTACCAGCGCCTGCTCAGAGCAAGCGCTGGTAAGCGTCCCTGCTGTGCCTGTGGGATCCCTGATCTGACACAGTGCACAGCAAAGTGTCAGATCAGCGATCTGTCAATAAAATATGTGATGCTTCCCCCCCCTGGGGCAAAGTAAAAAAGTAAAAAAAAATTTTTTTACATGTGTGAAAAAATAATAATTCCTAAATAAATAATAATAATAAAAAAATATTGTTCCAATAAATACATTTCTTTATCTAAATAAAAAAAAACAATAAAAGTACACATATTTAGTATCGCCGTGTCCGTAACGACCCGTCCTATAAAACTGTCCCACTAGATAACCCTTTCAGTGAACACCGTAAAAAAAAAAAAAAAACCAAGGCAAAAAACAACGCTTTATTATCCTACTGCCGAACAAAAAGGGGAATAACACACGATCAAAAAGACGGATATAAATAACCATGGTACCGCTGAAAATGTCATCTTCTCCCGCAAAAAACGAGCCACCATACAGCATCATCAGCGAAAAAATGAAAAAGTTATAGTCCTCAGAATAAAGCGATGTAAAAATAATTCTATTTTCTATAAAATAGTTTTTATCGTATAAAAGCGCCAAAACATAAAAAAATGAAATAAATGAGGCATCGCTGTAATCGCTCTGACATGAAGAATAAAACTGCTTTATCAATTTTACCAAACGCGGAATGGTATAAATGCCCCCCCCCCAAAAAAAAAGAAATTCATGAATAGCTGGTTTTTGGTCATTCTGCCTCACAAAAATCGGAATAAAAAGCGATCAAAAAATGTCACGTGCCCGAAAATGTTACCAAAAAAAACGTCAACTCATCCCACAAAAATCAAGACCTCACATGACTCTGTAGACCAAAATATGGAAAAATTATAGCTCTCAAAAAATGTGGTAACGCAAAAAATATTTTGCAATAAAAAGCGTCTTTTAGTGTGTGACGGCTGCCAGTCATAAAAATTCGATAAAAAACCCGCTATAAAAGTAAATCAAACCCCCCTTCATCACCCCCTTAGTTAGGGAAAAATAAAAAAAAAATGTATTTATTTCCATTTTCCCATTATTGTTAGGGCTAGGGTTAGGGTTAGGGCTAGGGTTAGGGTAAGGGTTAGGGTTAGGGCTATGGTTAGGGTTAGGGCTAGGGTTAGGGCAAGGGTTAGGGTTAGGGCTAGGGTTAGGGCTAGGGTTAGGGTTAGGGCTGGGGCTAGGGTTAGGTTTGGGGCTAGGGTTAGGGCTACAGTTATTGTTGGGGCTAAAGTTAGGGTTAAGGTTGGGACTAAAGTTAGGGTTGGGGCTAAGGTTAGTGTTAGGGTTTGGATTACATTTACAGTTGGGAATAGGGTTGGGATTAGGGTTAGAGGTGTATCAGGGTTAGGGGTGTGGTTAGGGTTATCGTTGAGTTTGGGGTTAGGGGTGTGTTTGGATTAGGGCTTCAGTTAGAATTGGGGGGTTTCCACTGTTTAGGCACATCAGTGGCTCTCCAAATGCGACATGGCATCCGATCTCAATTCCAGCCAATTCTGCGTTGAAAAAGTAAAACAGTGCTCCTTCCTTTCCGAGCTCTCCCGTGCGCCCAAACAGGGGTTTACCCCAACATATGGGGTATCAGCGTACTCAGGACACATTGGACAACAACTGTTGGGGTCCAATTTCTCCTGTTACCCTTGGAAAAATACAAAACTGGGGGCTAAAAAATAATTTTTGTGGAAAAAAAATATTTTTTATTTTCACGGCTCTGCGTTATAAACTGTAGTGAAACACTTAGGGGTTCAAAATTCTCACAACACATCTAGATAAGTTCCTTAGGGGGTCTAGTTTCCAAAATGGGGTCACTTGTGGGGGGTTTCTACTGTTTAGTTACATGAGAGGCTCTGCAAATGCAATGTGACGCCTGCAGACCAATCCATCTAAGTCTGCATTCCAAATGGCGCTCCTTCCCTTCCGAGCTCAGCCATGCGCCCAAATGGTGGTTCCCCCCACATATAGCGCACTCAGGACAACTTTTTGGGGTTCAATTTCTCCTGTTACCCTTGGGAAAATACAAAACTGGGGGCTAAAAAATAGTTTTTGTGGGGAAAATTTTTATTTTTATTTTCACGGCTCTGCATTATAAACTGTAGTGAAACACTTGGGGGTTCAAAGCTCTCACAACACATCTAGATGAGTTCCTTAGGGGGTCTACTTTCCAACATGTCACTTGTGGAGGGTTTCAATGTTTAGGCACATCAGTGGCTCTCCAAATGCAACATGGCGTCCCATCTCAATTCCAGTCAATTTTGCATTGAAAAGTCAAATGGCACTCCTTCCCTTCCGAGCTCTGTTTACCCCCACATATGGGGTATCAACGTACCCATGGCAAATTGTACAACAACTTTTGGTGTCCAATTTCTTCTCTTACCCTTGGGAAAATAAAAGAAAATGGGGGCGAAAATATCATTTTTGTGAAAAAATATGATTTTTTATTTTTACGGCTTTGCATTATAAACTTCTGTGAAGCACTTGGTGGGTCAAAGTGCTCACCACACATCTAGACAAGTTCCTTAGGGGGTCTACTTTCCAAAATGGTGTCCCTTGTTGGGGGTTTCAATGTTTAGGCACATCAGTGGCTCTCCAAACTCAACATGGCGTCCCATGTCAATTACTATAAACTGTAGTGAAACACTTGGGGGTTCAAAGCTCTCACAACACATCTAGATGAGTTCCTTAGGGGGTCTACTTTCCAACATGTTGTCACTTGTGGAGGGTTTCAATGTTTAGGCACATCAGTGGCTCTCCAAATGCAACATGGCGTTCCATCTCAATTCCAGTCAATTTTGCATTGAAAAGTCAAATGGCACTCCTTCCCTTCCGAGCTCTGTTTACCCCCACATATGGGGTATCAACGTACCCATGGCAAATTGTACAACAACTTTTGGTGTCCAATTTCTTCTCTTACCCTTGGGAAAATAAAAAAAAATGGGGGCGAAAATATCATTTTTGTGAAAAAATATGATTTTTTATTTTTACGGCTTTGCATTATAAACTTCTGTGAAGCACTTGGTGGGTCAAAGTGCTCACCACACATCTAGACAAGTTCCTTAGGGGGTCTACTTTCCAAAATGGTGTCCCTTGTTGGGGTTTCAGTGGCATCCCATCTCAATTCCTGTCAATTTTACATTGAAAAGTCAAACGGCGCTCCTTCCCTTCCAAGCTCTCCCATGCGCCCAAACAGTGGTTTACCCCCACATATGGGGTATCATCGTACTCAGGACAAATTGTGCAACAACTTCTGGGATCCATTTTCTCCTGTTACCCTTGGTAAAAGAAAACAAATTGGAGCTGAAGTAAATTTTTTGTGAAAAAAAAGTTAAATGTTCAGTTTTATTTAAACATTCCAAAAATTCCTGTGAAACACCTGAAGGGTTAATAAACTTTTTGAATGTGGTTTTGAGCACCTTGAAGGGTGCAGGTTTTAGAATGGTTTCACCCTTGGTTATTTTCTATCATATAGACCCCTAAAAATGACTGCAAATGAGATGTGGTCCCTAAAAAAATGGTGTTGTAAAAATGAGAAGTTGCTGGTCAACTTTCAACCCTTATAACTCCCTAACAAAAAAAATTTGGTTCCAAAATTGTGCTGATGTAAAGTAGACATGTGGGAAATGTTACTTATTAAGTATTTTGTGTGACATATATCTGTGATTTAATTGCACAAAAATTCAAATTCTGAAAATTGGTAAATTTTCTAAATTTTTGCCAAATTTCCATTTTTTTCACAAATAAGCGCAGGTAATATCAAAGAAATATTACCACTATCACGAAGTACAATATTTCACTAGAAAACAGTGTCAGAATCACCAGGATCCGTTGAAGCGTTCCAGAGTTATAACCTCATAAAGGGACAGGGTCAGAATTGTAAAAATTGGCCCGGTCATTAACGTGCAAACCACCCTTGGGGGTAAAGGGGTTAATAAAATTGTTCCTGTGGTTACAACCGGTATGAGGTTCCCCT
Source organism: Ranitomeya imitator (assembly GCF_032444005.1). Lineage (NCBI taxonomy): Eukaryota > Metazoa > Chordata > Amphibia > Anura > Dendrobatidae > Ranitomeya > Ranitomeya imitator. Next base: position 732,043,135 of record NC_091284.1, on the reverse strand, counting down.
TAACAAGTCAACTTTGTTATTCCTGTAATATTAATAAATAAAATAAAGATAAGAAGATTTTCAGTTTACACAGCCTCATAAAACATAAGCTATAAAAACATAATCATGATAAGACATTTCTTTCTATATTTCATCACCACCATGAATTTTGGAATGACTCCAAGAACATTCCATGGAGAGATCGTTTCTCTTCAGATAATTTTTATTAGCAGTTTATAATACAGTGAAAAGATTTAGGAATATGATGTTTTAGCTGAACAGGAATATTATTGCCCCTCTTTAATCTGTTCGTGATACAAACATAAAATATTGCATTTCTGCTAAATCTGCCTCACTGCTTTGATTAAGGCTTTAGTGAAGCCATCTCCTTCTCATCATTCCCTCATTTCATACCTGATGAAATACATTCAGCCCTATTTATTTTAGTATTTTTTGACCATGTAATTCTTAAATGTTAGTATTTGCTCCAAAATATAATTATGACTAGGACCATGTGACAAATATAGATGTTAAATGTGCTTTGCCACCAAATAAACCATGTTGGCCGATCCTAAAGCCATACACATCAATTATCTTACGGCCGAATGATGGTTGGGCCAATTGCTCAGCCGGAAGCCATCTCGGCCGGCTCTCCCATTCACTGGAGTGCTCGTTCAACCGCTCGATTGTGGGTTCTCTATTAGAGCCATCACCAGACATGTCTGTGGTTGCTTCTCTCCGAGAAGACAAAAGGATCAGCAGTCTGACATCAGACATGCCAGATCCTTAACTCCTCGACAATCCGTTGTCCGGGGCTCCCATATATAGTAAACTGTTGGCCGAACCTGTCGATATCAGTGGGTTCAGCTGACATTAATCTAATGTGAATGGAGACTTTAGGATAAGCCATCAGTATTCAATCTGTGTGAGTCGAATCCCTGGGACTTGCAAAACAGCAGAAAGAGTGTCCATGGCACTAATTTTGATTGTTTACACAGAACCCCATTAGTATGGGAGGCTGTGTCTACTACTGCACCATATTCCTTTTTAAGTGAGCTGTAGTACAGTACAATACAGTGCAAGTGCTCCAGAACAACATACTTTTTTATTCTGCTGACTAGATGAGGTTTAGAAGGCTGAACAGCCATCAATGAAATATTAATTACGTATTCTAAGGATATAATGATGGGCCTTCAGTATTTAAATCCTGGAAAACTCCCTTTAAAATAGAACTTCTGTCAGTTAGAACTAAGATTGTGGGTACAACAGTGTTTACAGATCAAAGACAGCTCAGGCTACAAGCAAACACACGATGTATGTAAATGACCTACTCTCCTAGACTAAAAGGATCATCTGGAGGACAAAGCCTTTAAAAGAAGGGTGAGGAGCAGCACAGATTATCCTTCTTAGTTCATCAGAAAAATCTGCATGTTTGCATACCTTAATTGACCTTCCACCCAGTGGAGAAGTTGAGTGCGTAGTATTGCATCCAATAGTGTTTTTAGTGAATATAAAAGATGCTGCTTAACAAGAATGAATAGATGAAAGTAAAAAATCTGGTTAAATTTTATTGTGTTACTTAAAAAGAGGGACTGAATATCTCAATACATGTGTGGGGTTCATTCGTAACACATTTACAATTTGCGTAAAGTTTATCAATTTCTGTCAAAGAGACAATTCCAGTCCTGAAACACATTGTCCCAAATTCATCAAAGGTTTTATGCCAGAATAAGAATCTTTGAAAAATTGCAAAATTTTAACACAATGCAAGACTGTGCTAAAACTTACCGAATTTTTTTTATTTTCTCATGTCTTCGCCAAGCTCCAATAAACTGGGTGGAGCTGGGGAATGATGGGGATGTAGCAGCCCTCACTCATCAAATTCATGATATCTCCAACTGGAATAAGATTTCAGAGCCTCTTAATGTACCTGGAGCATCTTACTGCAGCACACCCCTTCACCAAGATCCATGTGAAAAAAAAACTTTTTTTTTTTTTTCATTTTTGCATTTTCCAGCTGATTCAGCTCTATGTTTATATTAATCCCAGTATTAAACATCCTACATTCATGGTCTGAATAGGGACCACAATGTTCTGCCCGGCCATGAGTCTCCTGACCCAAACTCCACAGCCATAGTCATATATTCATGTAGGAAATGTGAAACCGGCCTAAGGGAGACTCCCTTAATTGATTCTCTCACATCAGGATTGATTCTCTCACATCTTCAGGATTTCAACCTAGTATTTATTGTTGGTGCGATTGTCCAATTATCCTGCAGGTAAAACTACTGTGTATGGTGAAGTGATTTCTCACTCTTTTTGGTTTTCCCTGATATAAAGATTCTTATGTTCTATAGGTATATGCTTCTGAGATCAAAGAGGATCAAATCCTCCTGATCAAGAAATCTCAACATTAGATATGGCAGAATTGATTTTCCAACACTGCCGGTTAATTTGTCCTCAACTTCAGAGGAATCTGTCAGCAGTAATTCACTCCCCAAACTATCTTTTTGGCATGTAGCTCTTTGAAAGACAAGCCCAGCAATACCTTTACATGACCAGTCCGTTCATCCATTACTTAGAAATCAGTGTTTGAAGCAATATACCAATATGGCGGAAGTTCTTTTGGTGCATTGAAGCTTTTTCCAAGGATCTGCTGTTCTATTCGCCACCCAGTGCTTTACTTTCCCCACCCAGTACGTTTACTTGATGTCGTATAGTAAAGGAGCCATCAGGTAAGGTGGAGAAGGCAGCGCTGCATGGAGAATAGAGCCGGAGTGACAGAGGCTGGAAAACAGATTTCACTTGTCAAAAGCACATAAGCCTGATTTTTATGTCCATTCAAATGCTAATTTCTCACTAACTGAAGACCAGACTGGCCATGTAAAGGTATCGCTGGTCTTGTTTTTGAAAGAGCTACATACGCATATATAGTTTGAGGAAATCCTTCTGACATATTCTCTTTAAAGGGAACCTGTCACCCCGAAAATCGCGGGTGAGGTAAGCCCACCGGCATCAGGGGCTTATCTGCAGCATTCTGTAATGCTGTAGATAAGCCCCCGATGTTACCTGCAAAAGGAGAAAAAGACGTTATATTATACTCACCCAGGGGCGGTCCCGCTGCTGGTCAGGTCAGATGGGCGTCTCCGGTCCGCTGCAGCGCCTCCCATCTTCATTACAAGACGTCCTCTTCTGATCTTCAGTCACAGCTCCGGCGCAGGCGTACTTTGCTCTGCCCTCTTGAGGGCAGAGGATAGTACTGCAGTGCGCAGGCGCCGGAAAGGTCAGAGGCCCGGCGCCTGCGCACTGCAGTACTTTGTCTGCCCTCAACAGGGCAGAGCAAAGTAGGCCTGTGCCGGAGCCGTGGCTGAAGATCAGAAGAGGACGTCATGGAAAGAAGATGGGAGGCGCCGCAGCGGACCGGAGACGCCCATCTGACCTGACCAGCAGCGGGACCGCCCCTGGGTGAGTATAATCTAACCTCTTTTTCTCCTTTTTCAGGTAACATCGGGGGCTTATCTGCAGCATTACAGAATGCTGTAGATAAGCCCCTGATGATGGTGAGCTTACCTCACCTGCAATTTTCGGAGTGACAGGTTCCCTTTAATAGCTACCAGAGTTTACACATCATTTAGCCAAAGTACACAATTCTTAAGAGTGTTCTTTTATTCTTAGCCAGAGTTGCCTGGTGCATTGTATTTTTATTTTATTTTTACTTAGAAGTGTGTGCTTTCAAATACTGTTGTCTCCACAAGAAACATAAACCAGAGAATATAATTTTTTAAATTATCTAGCAGTGTGGCCATTGGCCAACATATGGCTAAATAGGGGTATACATCAGACATATACACTGGATATATCTCAGACATATAACTTCAATGCCTGTAATTAACAAGATGTGTACATGCTGAATGGGTAGGTCTTCCCCCCAATCCCACTCCGCAGGCCGGCACTGTCTGCATCATTGTAAGTTCGTGTGGCTGTGAGTTGAAAATATTATAATTTGAGGCCATTTAATTTGCTAAAATACAGCTAGAAATACAATTGATGTCTACATTGCACTTGCTTTCATGTCCTACAAAATGATGTATTATATGAGCTTATGGCAAACTCTATTTTTGGCCAGATGGGACACAGATTTATATGTTTTCCACTCATACAATATAACTCGCCACTTTAGAGTTTCTTCTGTCCAGTTTACTTAGAGTCAGACTTTTTCGGTCATCCCACTTCTTGTTATTGTCTGGGGTGAATGTAACTCTACCGATTGTCTTCTACGCATATCTCTTTCTTCCCAATCTTCTGCAGGCTCAAGCTCCCCTCGCAGGATTGCTATTCTTTCCGAGAAAGTCTTAGTGTTTGGAATTAGTATAAAGTGATACATCAAGGATCCTAAGGTGGCTCCAAACATTGGTCCTAGCCAGAAGACCTGAGAAGAGAATAAATGATAAAAACTATGGAAAGGAAAGGAAAAACCCAGCATTTTGTTGACAGTAAACATAACTGTAGTAATGAAGCAGCAATAACTATGGGATGTAAAGTAATGTCACAACTCTGTCCTTCTGCACAAACATCATTTATTTCTAATTCTGGACAATTCTCGCTCATGTCTTGTCTAATCTCCCCTTACATGTTTATCTTTTCTTTACTTCCTCCTTCACTAGTTGAACCTCCATTGAAGAAGCACTCCTCCCTTCAAAGTTTGTATCTTCTGGGGGCGTGTCCTGGCCATGATGGAGGAAGGCTGTTAATCCCTGAGCTCCTGCTTCCCCGGCCGAATAAAGCCCTGCAACAGCCCAGAAACTGACTTTACCGGAGCCTATGCCTGCTAAACGGAAGTCTGCACGCCCCACCACCCCTTCTGGACCCCCTGTGGAGGTCTCTGCGAGTATATCTCGCTTTTTAAGAAGCTCTGGGAAGGGGCCTTGGAGCTGCACTGATCCTAAGATGGCTGATCCCTCCCCCAAGCCCTGCAGCACTACACATGAGGCAAAAAACAAACAGAGAGAGAAGGATACACCACAGGCCTGCACGGAGGTTTCCAGAGCATGTCACCAGACTGTTTACTCAGGAGAGGCCCCCCTGCAGGGGGTCTTAGATGAAGGTACTGGAGGGGAGAGGGAGGATGGTGGGGGCTCGGATCATGAGACTGTACAAACAGAGGGAGAAGCGGTGAGGTCCTGGACACAGAAAGCTGAGCTCTACCCCTCCCAAACTGAGTGACCTGTGCTGCAGGAGATTCAGCTGCCTCCTAGCCTGTCACCTCGGCCACTTACACCTACAGAGGGGGTGCTTCAACAACTCTCTATTCAGAAACTGGGCTGTGGAGCAGGTTATCTCCCCCCTCTACTAAACCACCCCACAGAAGCCACAGGGGGTGAGCGACAAGTGGAGCTGACCATCAGTGGAGGCCCCAGTGGTTCCCCTATTCTACCAAATATGCGGCCACAAGATAGCCCTGACCCAGACTTGTGGGAAGCTTTTAAGGCCCGTATTAGCAACGCTCCAACTAAAGAGGAACTTGAGGGCTTTATCTCCAGGGTGGAGAACTCCTTTAAAGCTGAAACAATGGCCCTGAGAGGGGATGTCTCAGCTCTGGCGGGCAGAGTCACACTTACTGACAATACTGTGGAAAATCTCTCCAGCAAGATCCTAGCCCTTGAGGATAAACTGTCAGTCCAGATGTCCACCTTTGAGAGCTTTCTAGACCATATGGAGGACTTGGAGAATCGGGAGAGAAGGCAAAATCTGAGAGTGAGGGGTCTACCGGAATCAGTCCAAGCCAGTGACCTAACTGCGACTCTTCAAGCTTTGTTCAATTCCGTTAGGAATACTGCCCCAGAGTTGGGTATTGAATTTGACAGCGCTCATAGGTCGCTGGGTCCTCCCCCTGAGGATGGAGGTCTGCCTAGAGACGTGATTTGTTGTTTTCATAGGTACCAAGTGAAGGAAGAAATCCTCAACTGTTCCAGAAAGACCCAGGAGATCCGATTCCAAGATTACCAATTACAGTTCCTCTCGGATCTGTCACGGAGAACCCTCCAAAAGAGGAGAGCTCTGCGACCTCTACTTAACCTCCTTCGCCAGAGCCAGATCCCCTATTCTTGGGGATATCCATTCCGCCTTCAGGTTCGGCGGGGAACCCAGATGGTTTCCTTATCTCACCCCAGGGAGCATCGTTCATTTCTCTCCATTCTGAACCTCGAGGATCCGGGCCTACAATTCCCTGACTGGCCTTATCCCATTGGTCAGGATATGGGCCCTATGCCACAGCGCCGAAAGAGGGCGCGTCGCAACCGTGGAAGAGGCCGCACTAGATCTCGTGGTAGAGGACAGAACTGTAATGATGTATCTGAAGACGGCTGATATGCAAGCATCCAGTATTTTTGGTTCAGTCGGTTGTGGACCCTTAGGTCTTTGGTCTAGCTTAAGGCAGTAATGGTCGTGTTGATATATGCTTTGCTCTTTTCCCTTGATCATTTTCCCTTCCCTCTCCACTATTCCATTCTCTTCCTTCCCCCTTCATATTCTTCCCCCTCCCTCTCCTCTCCTTTGATTACCCCTTCCCCCCACCTTTTTTCTTCTCCCTTTCCCTCCCCCTCTGGTGGTTCGGTTGTACTGGGTAATTTTGTGTATTTTCTTTGTCTCAGGGAAGTTCGCCGGGGAACATAGTGTGTTATACAGATATATTGTTTATCGAATCCGTCAGTATACGATTTATTTTGTTATACATTGTTTTGACTTTCTTCCTTTCTTCAGTGGAAAGGACACGACCCGTTAAGGGGTTATACGGTTGGTCCAAACCGTGATATTCGTGAAACGACTATACCCCATATCTTAAGTAAGAGTTTTTAATTTTCAGCTCCCCCAGGGGTACAATTTACTGCTACATTCCTTTTTTCTTCTATATTTGCCTACTCTTTTTCTTTTCTTTTTCTTCTAATTTGCTGCGTCTTGTTTTCTGCTCTCATCTCTCAGGTGGCAGGATAACCCCTTTTTGGGGCCTAACGGTTGGGTACTCGACGTTCTATTGAAAAATGGGTTCCTTAAAATTTGGTTCCCTAAATGTACGGGGATTCAATACTCCTCAAAAACGAAGTCACGTACTTTCAGATATGCACAAGCTAGGGGTTCAGATACTTTTTCTTCAAGAAACTCATTTTAGAACTGACCGGATACCAGTTGTCGGGGGTAGACTTTATGATAGATGGTCCCATAGTTCCAACCCCGATTCGAGGACAAAAGGTGTCTCAATAGCCTTTTGTAAGAATTTAAATATCATATTGATAGACACGGTAATAGATGAAGGGGGACGCTATATTTTTATGAAAGTTAAAGTTGCTGAACGGATCCTGACCCTAGTTAACTGGTATCTCCCGAACCGGGAACAGCCTAAGGTCTGCAAGTCTCTATTGTTGAAACTCTTCTTTTGCGGAGGGCCAGGTTGTGATAGGTGGAGATTTTAACTTTGTCTTTGATCCCAAACTAGATACCTCCTCTGGTCGGGGGGCGGTCCCATCGAAAAAGGTGAGAGCCCTACAAAAATTCTTACTTAAACTACATCTGATAGATGTCTGGAGAATCCTCAATCCTAGAGGTAAGGATTATACTTTCTATTCTACTCCACATAACTCCTACAGCAGAATTGACCTTTTTCTGGTCAGCAGGGGGGTATTATCTTGGAGGCCTGATGCCAAGATTGGTAATATGGTTCAGTCGGATCATTGCCCTATTTTTCTATCCTTGGAGATACCCGGGCTGGCTATGAAAAAATTCTCATGGAAATTGAATGGCAACCTTTTACGAGACACCACCTGTTTGAGTGATTTGAAATCTGACATTGCAGCGTTTGCCCATACTCATGCGACAGATCCCACACCTCAGGCAATTAAATGGGAAGCATTGAAGTGTGTCATGAGAGGCACCTTAATCAAACATGGGGCTAGAATCAAAAAACTCCAGACTGAGGAAATAGACGCTTTGCTGTCACAAATTCAGACCCTGGAAAGCAGGCATAAGAATTCGAGGTCCTCTGAGACTTTGGTCGAGCTTACTACAAAAAGGCTTGAACTTAAAGGCCTGCTGGATAGACGGTTTATGGGTGACAAGGAAAGAACTAAAGGGTTTTTCTACAAAAGAGCTAATGTTTGTGGGTGCCCTCTAGCACGACTGCTTCATCCCAGATCGGGTCCCACCCTTATCTCATCACTCAAAAATGATAAGGGCCAACTGGTCCATAGTAATGAAGAGATCCTAGAGGTCTTTCAAAAGTTCTATAAATCCCTATACAACATTAGGGGCAGGTTCGCTGATTTGGATCCCACCACGTTGAAAAATAAAATTAAATCTTATATGAATAGGATCAAGGATCAAAAGACGACTGAGGGGCGATCTAATAACCATGTATAAGTATATAAGGGGAAAATACAAATATCTCGCTGGGGATTTGTTTATACCAAGGAAGGTGATGGGCACAAGGGGGAATTCTTTGCGTCTGGAGGAGAGAAGGTTTTTCCACCAACATAGAAGAGGATTCTTTACTGTTAGGGCAGTAAGAATCTGGAATTGCTTGCCTGAGGAGGTGGTGATGGCGAACTCAGTCGAGGGGTTCAAGAGAGGCCTGGATGTCTTCCTGGAGCAGAACAATATTGTATCATACAATTATTAGGTTCTGTAGAAGGACGTAAATCTGGGGATTTATTATGATGGAATATAGGCTGAACTGGATGGACAAATGTCTTTTTTCGGCCTTACTATGTTACTATGTTACTATGTTACTAAGGTCCCGTCCCTTCTTGAGGCGGATTTGGCGGTCCTGGAAAAGGACGTAACCCCTGAGGAGCTGGCAGAAGCTGTTAAATCCACGTCCACCTCTAAATGTCCTGGGCCGGATGGGTTCACTCCCTTATTCTATAAATCCCTTCTATCTGACTTGCTTCCCCAAATGGTCCTCACCTAAATGCGATTTCTGAGGAGAATAGTTTTACCCCCCAGTCCCTAGAGGCTCATATTTCTGTTCTGCCAAAGCCTAATAAAGATCCCCTGCTGGCCGGGAGTTATAGGCCAATCTCCCTGATCAACGTCGATGTAAAATTATTTGCTAATGTATTGGCTGACAGATTGTCAGGACTTCTCCCATCTATTATTGACCTTGATCAGGTGGGCTTTGTCAGAGGCCGGGAGGCGCGGGACAGCATTATCAGGTCTCTTCTCCTTATTGAGAGGACCAAGATGCAAAAGTCCCCTCTTTGTCTTCTGTCGATTGACGCGGAAAAGGCCTTTGATAGAGTCCATTGGGATTTTTTATGGGAGGCCCTGACCCGTATTGGCTTACAATCCAATTTCCTGGGGAAAATTATGTCATTATATTCAAAACCCTCAGCTCGTGTTAGAGTCAATGGATCTTTGTCCGATCGTTTTTATATCCAGAACGGTACTAGACAAGGCTGCCCGTTGTCGCCCCTTTTATATGTTTTAGTTATTGAGCATTTGGCTAAGGCTATCCGAGTTAATGACAGTATCTCAGGGATTCAGGTTGGAAACTCTAACCATAAAACGGCCCTATTTGCCGACGACATCCTCCTCTTCGTCTCTAACCCAGTCGTCTCTTTTCCAGTGCTTATGAAGGAGTTCGAATCCTTCGGGGATTTAAGTAACTTCAAGATTAATTACTCCAAAACTGAGGTCCTAAACATTTCTCTATCTTCTTCCGTGGTGGCTTCCTTGAAGCAGACCTTCCCCTTCAGATGGCAACAGGATCAGATTTCATATCTCGGGGTGAACCTCACCTCAGATCCTCTTCAATTATTTTCTTTGAACCATCAGGTCATTTTGGACAGGGTGGGATCCCTTCTGGAGTCTTACGGCCCATTGAGGCTGTCGTGGCTCGGTAGGATTCAGGTGGTTAAGATGGATATCCTGCCGAGATTTCTTTATATCTTTCAGGTGATTCCCATTTGGCCACATAAATCGTTTTTTATTAAAATACAGTCCTTGATTTCCCGTTTTATCTGGAAGGGGAAAACACCGAGGGTGAGTTACAAGGTTTTATCTAGGCAACGCCAGTTTGGTGGGGTTGGTCTACCCAACCTCCGAAACTATTGCAGGGCGGCCATATTAGTTCGCCTCTTGGACTGGAAATATAAAATTAAATTTAAAAAATGGGTAGAGTTGGAACAAGAATGGTTCGATTTGCCTCTTCATTATCTTCAGTGGATCCCAAAGCAATATGCTCTTCAACGGGGGAGATTTTCCTTCCTAACCTCAGAGGCTATGAGAGCATGGCACTGCAGTGGTGTGAAGGGGTCCGCTCCTGCTGGGGCCAACCTTCTTACACCTATTTTTTGCAACCCGGCATTCACAGGAAAGCCTTCATGGGATGGAAATACGAGGATGACGTACGGGTTGGTGATATCTTTCAGCGTGGCGAGATTCCCACCTTCTGTTCCCTCCAAACCCAATCTCCCTCCACTAAACTTCTATGGTGGGAGTACTTGCAGGTCCGGTCCTTCCTGGCCTCTTTGAATTTGCCAAGGGGTTCGAACTGTAGACTCTCTCCCTTGGAACTGTTGTTTGCCGGTGGTGATGCCCCGAGCAGGGGAATCTCTTCCCTCTACTCAATTTTTTCGACACCTGACTCTGACGCAAGGCTCTATTTCCAGTCTGCTTGGGACAAGGATTTAGGGCGAATTCTGTCGGATGAGGAATGGGAGCGTTGCTTCCTGATGAACCATAAACTCCAGAGTTCCAGTGAGGCCTCGGAGAAGGGGTATAAACTGCAATATAGGTGGTACCTCACACCTGACAGGTTACACAAATTTTCTCCCACAATTTCAAACTGCTGTTGGAGGTGTGGAAATAGCATTGGCTCCCTTTTGCATATCTGGTGGGGCTGCCCCCTGATTAGAACATTCTGGGACCAAGTGTTCAGAAATTATGGTTTGATCACAGGCAAGCACATCACCGGTACTCCGGAGATGGCATTGCTCTCCATGATTCCCGATTCGGTGAGATCCCCAAAAAAGGACATCCTCAAATTTTGTCTAGCGGCTGCTAGAACGGTGATCCCCCGCCGATGGCGAGACCCGGTTCCCCCCGATATTGTGGAGTGGTTTTCAGAATTTGAAACCATCTTTAGGATGGAGGAAATTGATGCAGACCTTTCACAGACAAGGGTCTCCTTTTTAGGTATCTGGACTGAATGGATTCTATTTAAAGATTCTGCTCGTTTCCCTGACCTGTTTACCTGAATACACCTGTCTATTCTACAGTTGATTACTATGCTACTCTTCCTTTCTTTTCGTGTTCTCATTTTATATTTCTTTTCTTGAGCCCCACCTACTCGGGCTTCCCCCTCTATTTCCTCTTCTTTCAATCTCCCCCCTGGGTGAGCTGTTCACCTTCCACCAGCTCGGTGTGATAGGTCTATACCATGATTTATCAGTTACTTTTATAATGATACTATTTGTGTGCATGTCTTGCTCTAGGGGACATGGGCGAACTGATTTTAGGTATGCTTTATTTTATTCACGGTAAGGAAAGTCCTCGACTGTTGCGGGGGCAAGGAGTTATTGCTTACCGTATATACTCGAGTATAAGCCGAGATTTTCAGCCCAAATTTTTGGGCTGAAAGTGCCCCTCTCAGCTTATACTCGAGTCAAGGTGGGTGGCAGGGTCGGCGGGTGAGGGCGCTGAGGCATACTTACCTAGTCCCAGCGATCCTGGCGCTCCCCCTGCCGTCCCACGGTCTTCGGTGCTGCAGCTTCTTCCCCTCTTCAGCGGTCACGTGGGACCGCTCATTAGAAAAATGAATAGGCGGCTCCACCTCCCATAGGGGTGGAGCCGCCTATTCATTTCTCTAATCAGCGGTAACGGTGACCGCTGATAGAGAAAGAAGCTGCAGCACCGAAGACCGTGGGACAGGCAGAGGGAGCCGGATGTCGGGACCAGGTAAGTATGTCATATTTACCTGTCCCCGTTCCAGCCGCCGGGCGCCGCTCCATCTTCCCGGCGTCGCTCCGCTCCACTCTGACTGTTCAGGTCAGAGGGCGCGATGACGCATATAGTGTGCGCGGCGCCCTCTGCCTGATCAGTCAGAGCAAAGACGCCGGGACCGGACGCCGGAACGAGACGCCGGGAGCTGCAATCAAGAGAGGTGAGTATGGCTTCTTTTTTTTTTTTTATTGCAGCAGCGGCACAGATTTATGTGGAGCATCTATGGGGCAGTATGAACGGTGCAGAGCACTATATGGGGCAGTATGAACGGTGCAGAGCACTATATGGGGCAGTATGAACAGTGCAGAGCATATATGGGGCACAGATATGGGGGCAGTATGAACGGTGCAGAGCACTATATGGGGCAGTATGAACGGTGCAGAGCATATATGGGGCACAGATATGGGGGCAGTATGAACGGTGCAGAGCACTATATGGGGCAGTATGAACGGTGCAGAGCATATATGGGGCACAGATATGGGGGCAGTATGAACGGTGCAGAGAACTATATGGGGCAGTATGAACAGTGCAGAGCATATATGGGGCACAGATATGGGGGCAGTATGAATGGTGCAGAGCACTATATGGGGCAGTATGAACAGTGCAGAGCATATATGGGGCACAGATATGGGGGCAGTATTAACGGTGCAGAGCACTATATGGGGCAGTATGAACAGTGCAGAACATATATGGGGCACAGATATGGGGGCAGTATGAACGGTGCAGAGCACTATATGGGGCAGTATGAACGGTGCAGAGCATACAGGGCACAGATATGGGGAAATATGAACGGTGCAGAGCACTATATGGCACAGCTATGGGGAAATAATGATCTATTTTTATTTTTGAAATTCACCGGTAAATGCTGCATTTCCACCCTAGGCTTATACTTGAGTCAATAGGTTTTCCCAGTTTTTTGTGGCAAAATTAGGGGGGTCGGCTTATACTCGGGTCGGCATATACTCGAGTATATACGGTATATGTTAAAGATACCGTAGTCATTCGGTTTACTCCCTCTAATTTTTTTTTTTTTTTTTATTCTTTCTCTTTTTTATGTAAGATTTATGCAAGGTTTGTGAACGAGTGTTTTTTTGTGTTACTCTTCTCGAATTGTATATTATAAGAAAAAGTACTTTGATCATTGATGTAGTTTTCAACTACTGTTTTTCTTGTAAAATTCTCTTCTCTTTAATAAAAATATATTTAAAAAGTTTGTATCTTCTTAGTGTATTTCAGTTATCATATTATATAGCACTGTGCACTTACAATTGCTCATTTTGCCTTTCTACCCAGTTAATTTGTCTCTTTTGTTTGATCTGTGTAGAAACAGTGACGCTTGTTTGAGGGGCGGGGCTAGTCCCTGCTTTGTCCCTGCGCACTGTCATTATGCGATGAGCACAATCACAACGCAGTCTGTGTTGCCATCTCAGATCACCGTAATAAGATGGAAACACGGAGGAGAGTGCACTGTCAGAGCGCCGTGTCAGGGTACCTAGAGTTCAGAGACCAGTGCTGACCATGCGCTCTCTCTGCTCATTACTGCTGATCTGAGCTGGCAACACAGAGACAGTGCATAGGGACTAGCCCCACCCCTGAAGGAAGCTTTGCTAGTGATGCTTCATTTCAGGGAACGGCAGAGGCTCTGACAGTGACTGCAGCCTCTGCCCCCTGTTCTAATTTCACTTCATTTGAGTATCCCAGCATCCCATCCAAAAAATGTTGTTTGGAAGAACTGCACTAAAAAGTATGCAACAAGATAGGGCCTTTATTTTACTTTTTTCAAGGTACAAAGCCATGATAAATATAAATATATAACCCACCATGAAAATACGATTGGATTCCCTTAATAATGCACTGTTCTTGAAACAGGCCTGGAAAAACGCCACAGATAAAGCAAACATTGATCCATAAGATAATGCTTTTGGCCAATTGCATCTTTACGCAATCATAAAAAAGGGTAATACATGTAATTACTCAGTTACATAATAATTACAAAATTAATAACCTAACAATTATCAGTTTGGATAAACCCACAACCCAGCCCATCTCATGTGTACATAGTCATGACATGGAACTCAGAAAAGACTTTCAGTAACATAATGGAAAAATCGAAAAGGCAAACTTACCCAGTGTGCAGTGAAAATCCCTGTCACTACTGCTGGTGCAAAAGATCTTGCCGGGTTCATAGAGCAGCCTGTATAATAGATCTAAGACAATAATATTATATATTAAGGATATTCAAGGAAAGTGTGACTCAAATAAAAAAATAATATACCAAGAATAGCATGTGGCAACCTTGTACAAAAATGAACAATATCACAATTTCTTTATCTTTGGTTTCAGCTTTGCAATATTAACTTTTTTTAAGGAAATTCGATTTTTTTTGTAATGGTTAACTTCACCCAAATGACACCCTTTTGCTCTGACCATGACATCTCATCATCCTGAATTGATTCCTCTCGTTAATCAAGATTTTGTTGGATAAAGTGATTGATCTTCAAAGTGAAAAGAACAGAGTAGCTGATTCTTTAATCTTTATCAAACTTTCTCTACACTTCAAACTACATCTATACCCGATGTGAGGCAGTGACCCGTTACAGCTTGCGGGCGCTGTTGGTTCTCCCCAGGAGGCGCACAGAGGCGTAGTGAGGCCATGAGAGGGCATTGTAGTCGCAGCTGTAGCTGTGATTACAATTGTTAAAAGCCCTGTAGTATAGAGAGGTTCTAAAGTTGAGTCTGAGGAGTCTCAGGTGTGTCAGGGCCAGAGTGAGGCCTGGCAACCCGCAGAATACACAGTGGTGCTGCTGTCCACGATGACTGGTCATGGTCACGGATGTGGACAGGTCTTGTGCCTGGAGGTGAACTGGAGGTAGACTGTCCTGTGTCCGAAGGAAGGACTGGCGTGTGTCACAGCTGCAGACAGGAGGATGTCAATGTCTATGTACGGCTGTGAGTAGAGACTGTGAAACAGCGGTGCAGGACCCCCACGGAACTAATCAGAGAAGGACTTGCATGTGTAGGGACTGCAATCTAAAGGATGCTGTAATGAACTGGTGTGAACTGAACACTGAAGTTATATGAACTGAAGTTATGTGCATTTCTGTGGATTGGAACCTTTTCTGTGTGAAGACAACATATTAAAGAGACTTTTATGCTTGAACTTTGTGGGTCATTGCCTCATCACTGGCTACCGGTGCACTACACCGACTACACAAAAAAAAAATCATCCCCATTTCTTGTCCTATGTTTCAGCCACTGAACTCCTCTCAAAAATGATTCTTTGTTTGCATTTAACTCATTTTAAAAGATGTAATTGATAAATTTGATGTAAGTAACCAATCAAACAGACGCCAGCTAAGGAAGAAGGATCACAGATAGGAAGATGTGCACCTCATTCAACCTTCCATACCTTAGTGCAGGGGTCCCCAACCTGTAGCTCGGGTGCCACATGTGGCTGCCTACCAGCTTGGTGCATTAGCTCCAGATTTAGTAAACAGGTATGAAGAGCACATCTCAAAATGGTGAACTTTGTGAGTAGCCCTGCACAGAAGAGCAGATTTAGGTGCTCATCTACTGGTCATATGGGTTTAGAGATAATTTAAGTATGGTACACTGGAGACAGGATGATACTATCTGTCAGAGGAGGTGTTTGAAGATGGATGTGACTGTGTTGGGAGTGCGTGATGGAAGAATGCTGCATGGGGATTTGGTGGGAACCCTTGGATCTTGGTATAATGCTTCAGGGTGATTTGTGTGAAAAGCTTTGGTTATCATTATACCTGTAATAGGGGCTTTTGTTGCCACTACTGTGAGTGGAGCAGGAGCTGGATGTGGCTCGTGACCCTCTTGCAGAGCTGAATGTGGTTCTCAAGGTCAGAAAGATTGGGGACCACTGCCTTAGTGGATATGGACACCTTAAGGGACAATTCTTTTTACCTAAATGCAAATATTTTAGGCTAAAAACAATTTTGCAGTTGGGTTCCATTGAAATGTTGCACCATTTGGCTTTTGCATGCTCTTTGTTTTATTATACACTAGAAATAGGCCCGATGCTATCGCATCGGGAGTGCGGTGAAACTGCGGCTGCACGAGTAAAACATAGATGTCACCGTTATTCACACAATGCGCAAGTGACACTGCCACGGTGTCTTATGCGATTTGGGGACAGCTGCCAGAAGTCCCAACTGGCAATTATTATATAGGATTGTTGGCTGCATAATTAGTTAATTGAGAGTCTGTCAGGGAGCACATTATGACAGAGATTCTAGCTCTTTTATCTATATCACAAATCTAAATTCCTTTGTGCTGATGTATGGCCACCGACCATATCAAATTTACAAACTTCACGTCAAAACAAGCTCACTGCTGGATTTTATTTCCTTTTGCAGCTGGCAATTTGCACGAACACAATAATCCTGAAAGGGGCAAAAATTTCAAAATCCAATTGCAAAAACATATGTATATTTTTTTAAATTCGCATTTGTCATATTCTCTGAATTTTCCCTAAATCTGCTGTGAATAAATTTGCCATGAATCTTAATACTGTAAAGCCTCTAATTGCCCAATGGTAAGTGTACAACATAATGAGATCTCTAGGATTGTACTAAGCCATTTTGAGTTCTTTAGCCTTATTATTGTCCAAGTGACCTCAACCTGGCAATGGGAAACCAGATGGTAATCGGAGGTAACTAATAGCTTATTTAACAACACACTTCATTAACAGACTTTTTATGCGGCTTTAATGTAAAAAAAAGTCTAAAAATTATCCTTTTGACGGCAGTTGCCTGCCTTGCTGCTGGTGTGTAATGGACTATTATTGGACTATTCCAACAAGGAAGTGTGCAAAAAATATACATTTTTTTTTACAAAATACACTTTGTAAGGAAGAAAGTTGTGTTTAAATTTCTGGAATATGGACATTTTTATTTGTCTTTAACAAATTAAAATAAATTATGCCATTCTTCAGAAGTAAAATTAGGACAGAAGAGTATTAAACTGCCCTCCTTGTTTGCTGTGTGTGAAGAATAAAAAGAAGTGCTGTTATTAAGGTGTTGCCACTGCAGTGCATCACAGATCATAGCCACACTGACTATGCAGGTGCATCACCTCCCTCCCACTTGAATCGTTCTATTTTTATGACTGAGGCTATTACTCCCACTTTCAATGTGCTTCATCACAGCAGTAATATACACAATCAAATGTATTATTTTTTATATCCCTATATGGAATGAGCTGTGCACTTTGTCCTCCTATCCTTATGCTGTGAAGTCCTGAAATGGTGCTACTTGGCCGGTCCTTATCTTTCATAGTGGCTGTTATAGTCCTCCCTGATTAGCTGCACTAGACCATGCGATGTGATAGCTGTAAGGCATTATGAGAAAGCCCGTGTGGCCACGCCTGATGGCACTGGCCTTCTCTCTGGCCGCTACAGTTTTCTTCAGTGCATGAAATGGCGCCCAACATTTTTTTGGTGGTTTGGAGATGAAATTGCAAATTGTTCAAATTCACAGAGACTCGCAAATTACAGAAAATCTGACACAGGATCTTCACTCTCTATAAATTTAGAAATTGTTAAATAAAATCAAAATTTACAGGTCTCTAACCATCTTATACATGACTTTTCCCTGCAACTTGGCAAGTGATCCATGTAAGCATGTAAAATAAAAGGGATTTGTTTTCTATTTAGGTGCATTACGACACTTCTTACAAAACTTTCAGATTTATGGATACACGTTACATGTGTCTCACCAAGGTCATTATTATTTATAGCAATTCCTGCAAGACAACTTGTGTGCAATCTCCGATACCTACACCAAGGAGGTGTCCAAGTGTCACTGACAGTCCAATAGATAAAGCTGGTGAACCCACAATATCTGTCCTCCGATCGTCCGTGGATGCAAATATACATAGAATTAGTTGAAGTGTTAAAAAAAGCTCAACAACAAAAGCTTTCCCAGCATCAGTATTGTTGAATAACTGTAAAGGAACAGAAGATTTAGATTTACCATATATAAATACAGAAATCCCCATTATAGCAAAGGAAACATGAGTCGTTATTTAGGTTACATACATAGTAACATAGTAACATAGTAACATAGTTAGTAAGGCCGAAAAAAGACATTTGTCCATCCAGTTCAGCCTATATTCCATCATAATAAATCCCCAGATCTACGTCCTTCTACAGAACCTAATTGTATGATACAATATTGTTCTGCTCCAGGAAGACATCCAGCCCTCTCTTGAACCCCTCGACTGAGTTCGCCATCACCACCTCCTCAGGCAAGCAATTCCAGATTCTCACTGCCCTAACAGTAAAGAATCCTCTTCTATGTTGGTGGAAAAACCTTCTCTCCTCCAGACGCAAAGAATGCCCCCTTGTGCACGTCACCTTCCTTGGTATAAACAGATCCTCAGCGAGATATTTGTATTGTCCCCTTATATACTTATATATGGTTATTAGATCGCCCCTCAGTCGTCTTTTTTCTAGACTAAATAATCCTAATTTTGCTAATCTATCTGGGTATTGTAGTTCTCCCATCCCCTTTATTAATTTTGTTGCCCTCCTTTGTACTCTCTCTAGTTCCATTATATCCTTCCTGAGCACCGGTGCCCAAAACTGGACACAGTACTCCATGTGCGGTCTAACTAGGGATTTGTACAGAGGCAGTATAATGCTCTCATCATGTGTATCCAGACCTCTTTTAATGCACCCCATGATCCTGTTTGCCTTGGCAGCTGCTGCCTGGCACTGGCTGCTCCAGGTAAGTTTATCATTAACTAGGATCCCCAAGTCCTTCTCCAGTTTTTGGACAATGGCTATGATTTTTACTTTCCAACAAATCAAAACTAAAGAGGAAAGCCACAATTATTCACAAAAAGCTGTCTTTGTAATCAAGTATAATTTGCCGTCTACAATTTTTGTTCATAGTAATACATAGATATTAGTTTTCTACATTCTCATTGTAATTCATAAGTGTAACAAGCCATCTAATACACAATTATCATGACAGTCAGTGGTAGGCACTATGGTTGCCCCAAGCTTGTAGTATCTTCATCCAACTTTTTCTCATGACCCCGCCACAAATCAGAGACATCAAATTCAATTTCTTACCCCATTTACTGATAGATTCCCTCTGACTTCAATGGGAGTGAGTCCTTGAATTATCGCTGCCCCAGACACGGCACCCAGTAACTGAGCTCCCACATAAAACACTGCTCGCAGGAAAGAAATCTGAGAGCCCACCATGAATGCTAGAGTGACAGCTGGATTAACGTGGGCACCGCTTACATGGCCAAAAGCCTGAACTAGAGTACCTATGGCAAGGCCAAAAGCTAAGGCCACTTGAAGAACACTCGGTGGTGCTCCGGGCCAGTGTAAAGATGTGCCCAAACCAAACATAACAAATAAAAGGGTTGCAAAAAATTCCACAAAAACTGCCCTTGTAAAGGCCACAGAACGAAGCTCCCAAAGTCTAAGCATTTCTTAAGAAAAAAAAAAGAAAGAAAATGTTTTGTAATTGTTTCCTTCACTTCTGAAAAAGGAAGTCTGGCTGTTATAATTTTGCTTATATAGTTCAATCAAAGTGTAAAAAAATAGAAGGTGGAGCTTTTTGTTTCCTAAAGACAAATTAAAGAAAAAAAAAATTAGACCTCCATAATTTACTTTTTGCCTTGAGTCCTTTTGAGAGTAGATGCTTATCAAGCATCAGAAAATCTAAAATTTGCAATACGAAAGCAGTTTCACAATCATTAGTAAAGCTCATTACAGCTATCTGCTACTTCAAGCATAAAACTAAGGTAATCATTTAATCTATGCAACATGAAGATTTCTATCATCCTTACAATTTGCTTTTAGTTATTTCTTTAATGGCTTAAACTTAATATGATCTCCATTTTCAGCAAACTTTTCAATAATTTTCAATTAATGTGTCTTTTTTCTACCCTAACGAACCTAAAAATGTTCTCCAGCACTTCAGTATAAATGGCGTATCCTTAAAATAGATCATTGTGAGGGGTTGTCATTAGTGATGAGCGAGTGTACTCGTTGCTCGGGTTTTCCGATCACGCTCAGGTGACCTCCGAGTATTTATGACTTTTCGGAGATTTGGTTTTCATCATGGCAGCTGAATGATTTACAGCTACTAGCCAGGCTGAGTACATGTGGGTATTCCCTAGCAACCAGGCAACCCCCACATGCACTCAGCCTGGCTAATAGCTGTAAATCATTCAGCTGTCATGATGAAAACTAAATCTACGAGCAGTCATAAATACTCGGAGGTCACCCAAGTGTGCTTGGGAAAACCCGAGCAACGAGTACACTCGCTCATCACTAGTTGTAATGCTTGGTAGAAGCCTTCAGGTAGACTCAGGAGCACGTGCACATAAAACACATGTGGATTTATTATATGCAGCATAAGCCACGGTGTTGAAAACAAAATACAGCCCTCCAGGCACGTCAGAAAAACAAAACAAAAATAATAGCATGCATACAGTTCATTCCTCCTTTTTGCGGCATCCTCCCGCACACTGTTAGGGAAAAACCACTCTCAGTCATCAACTTCTGTGGGAAGTACAGCTTCTCCCCATAGCACCACACATGCGCAGTGACACGTACTTCCCTTTTTCTACAAAGCCAGTGACTCTTGTCACATCATATATATTTTATAATTTTGTGGATTGTGTGGATAATTTGTGCAGGCTATTATACTATGCCTAGGGCTATTTAAGTGGGCCATCATACAATATACGTAGAACTATTTGTGTGGGCCATCATACTATGTGGATGGTTATTTGTGGGGCCATCATACTATGTGCAGGGCTTTTTTCATGTGGGCCATCATACTAAGTGGAGAGCTATTTGTGGAGCCATCATACTATGTGCAATTCTATGAGAGGCCATCACGCTACTTGGAGGGCTATATATGAAGGATCATATTATTTTGAGTACTATGTGAAGGCCATCATAATATTTGTAGTGCTATGGTGGTCCATTATGCTGTGTGAGAGTTGTGTGCGGGTCATTACACTGTGTGGAGGGCTCTGCAGGGGGGCATTATACTGCATGGAGGGTTATGTGGGGGCCATTTTATTATCTAAAGGACTATGTGGGTGGAAATTATACTGTTTGGAATGCTAGTAGGGGCCATTATTGTGTATGGAAATACTAAGAGTAGTTTTGACGGATAGGATTTGTCCCCATGTTATTCTACAGGGCCATGCACACGTTAATTTTTTTCCTCAGACTGAATTGGATTGAGGAAAATATTGCAGCATGCATGAGTTGGATCCGATTATCAAATCACACTAGACCATTTATGTCTACGGGTCCATGGAATAAAAATCGGACCACACTTGGATGACGACCTTGTGCAGTCCGATTTTCATGGATGGACAGAATGGATAAGATGGAAATTTTTTTTCCTATTCTACATGTCCAAGAATATTGGATCACACTGTGATCATACTCTGATCAGAATGTGATCAAAGTGTGATTAGCATCATCGGCCCAATTTTCTCGGTTCAGAGAAAATTAGTCGTGTGACCCTAGCCTTACAATGGTCTAATGTAATGAATGGTGTACCCCGAAGTTCAATGCTGCATCTGTTATTATTCATCTTATTTAATAATGATGCAGAAGGCAGGATTAATGGCATTATTTCTATTTTTGCAGCAGATACCTTACATTTATAGTACAGTGTAGTCTATTGAAGATGTTCATACAAATTGACTTGGACAAACTGAGTGTTTGGGCATTCATGTGACAAATAATACTCAATGTAGAGAAATGTACAGTTATCCACATGAGCACTAATAATAGTGCTATAATATATAATATAATAACGCTAATAAGATGAGGGCACCATATTTTTAGATGGAGTAAAGGTAGGAGAGTCACTGAGAGAGAAGGATCTGTGTTTACTTGTAAGGCTACGTTCACATTTGCATTGTGCGCAGGCGACGCAACGCACATAAAAACGCACCAAAACGCACGCAAAAACGCTGCATTTTGCGACACATGCGTCCTTTTTTGCCGAAATTTGGACGCAAGAAAAATGCAACTTGTTGCGTTTTCTGCGCCCGACGCTTGCGGAAAAAAAAACGCATGCGTCGCACAACGCATGTCCATGAGTCCCCCATGTTAAATATAGGGGCGCATGACGCATGTGTCGCCGCTGCGTCACCCGACGCAAACACGCAATACGCTAATGTGAACGTAGCCTAAGTCACACATTAATAACAGCATGCAATGTCAACTTTTAAAGCCAGCAGAATCTTGTCATGTATCAAAAGAAGCATAGACTTGAATGACAGGGACATGATACTACCATTTTACAAAATGTTTGTGCAAATTCACGTGGAAGTTGTGGGCACCAGTTCATTAAAATAATACTCTAAAGTTGGAAAAGGTACAAGAAAACCCAAAAAACTGTTATTGGGCTTGGAGGATCTTAGCTATGAGGAAGGAATTAAATAATTAAATGCATTTAGTCTTGAGAAAAAACATCTAAGGGGAGGCATTGATACTGTTTGTTTTTTTTAACAAGTTATATTAACTTTAATTTCTTAATACATTTTATCTAGCTAGACAACTTTTTTAATGGATTTAATGTTTAACATTCTGCACTTGTTCTATCCAAATGTTACATTTTTCAGATTTTCATGTATTCTTATGCTGGTTTTTGTACTGTCATGTACTTACAGTGACAGTGAAAAGTTAAGCAAGTTGAAGAATAAATGATCTCTAAAAGGCTGAAAGTTAAAGATGACACATTTTCTTTTGTATTTATATTAAAAAAAACATACATATTGTCATTTTTTACATTTTAAAATTGAAAAAAGGAAGATGGGCATTTGCACAAGTTTGGGAGATTTGTGTGCTCAGACAACTTTGACTAAGGTTTCAGACCTTAATTAGCCTGTTAGGGTTTTGGCTGGTTCACTATCATCATTAGGAAAGGCCAGGTGATGCAAATTTCCCAGCTAAATAATAACTCAGCCTCTTCTAACCTTGTGCTAAAAAAACAGCAGCCATGGGTTCTTCTAAGCAGCTGCCTAGCACTCTGAAAATGAAAATGGTAGAGGCCCAAAAAGCAGGAGAAAGGTATAAGATAGCAAAATGTTTTCAAATTGCCGCTTCCTCAGATCAAATGTGATTAAGAAATGGTAGTTAACAGGAACAGTGTGTTAGGTGTCGAGTTCCTGCCGCTGCACAGGGGGAATCTCGAACAATGTCAGCTGCGGTCCCCCATTCTCCTCCAGCCGCAGTGGAGCCTGCCCAGCGGAGACGTCTGTCCCAACGTCTGGCTCAAGTTGATACTGTACGCTTGGTTACTGCTGCCTTTCCAGGCTCTGCCTTTGTAGCTAGTACTGATCAGCAGAGAGCAGACCTGCTTTTCCCATACTGAGCATGCCCACAGGACGACCTCCCATTGGAGGTCGGGGGTCACACCCTCAGGTCCTGTAGCAGCTCCTATTGGACCATTAGGAAGGTCCTTGAGTGCTACAGCTATAAAAGGTTCGCATGGCCGCACGGCCATGCGCTAGTATAAACTTGATAATGTGTGTGTAGATGAATGTCTGTCAATGGATGAAAGTTCCTTAATCATTCCCATTCCTTGTGTTGATGATTGCTCGCAAATGGTGGAAGCTACCTAGCGCCCGACAGTGCTACCTGCACACTTAACACACGTTTCAGCGTCTATTCGCAGTGTCTGCCTGTACGGCACCGTGTGTAATCAGTGCACTTTCCTGACAGCCGTCAATGTAGTGTGGGAATTCCCGCTTGACTCAGGGCATCCTCAGGCGTGGGCTCAAAAGCCACCGAGGGTCAGAGCGAGTCCAATCACCAGTTTAGTGGGGGTGATTCATAGGGATCCCACTAGTGTCTTTCAGCTGCACCCTGTGACTGCTAATGGGGCGCAGCGTATTTATGGCAACTCTGTGAAGCAACAGAGTTCGCTTTCATTCACACTGCGTGAGGTCTAACCCACGTGTGAGCCAGCATCCATCTGCCATTACTCAGCAGCAGGTGTCATCTCTGCATGGTGGACCCCGGACTGCGAATGCACCTCATACTCTCTAGTATTATTATTTGGTGCGTTACGCCAGTCCTAACACAGTGAAGGTCAATATAAGGTCTGGAACACCAAGCAAATTTTCAGTGAGAGCTGATTGTATGATTTCTAGAGTACCCCTGCTTGACTGCAAAAGACCTTCAGAAAGATTTAGCAGACTATGGAGTTGTGGTACATTACTCTACTGTTCCGAGACACCCACAAAATATGTCCTTCATGGAAGAGTCATCAGAAGAAAACCTCTCCTGCCTCCTCACCATAAACTTCAGCATCAGAAGTATGCAAAAGAACATCTTAACAATCCTGATGCATTTTGGAAACAAGTTCTATGGAATGATGAAGTTAACCCCTTCATGACTCAGCCTATTTTGACCATAATGACCTGGCCATTTTTTGCAATTCTGACCAGTGTCCCTTTATGAGGTAATAACTAAGGAACGCTTCAACGGATCTTAGCGGTTCTGAGATGGTTTTTTCGTGACATATTGGACTTCATGTTAGTGGTAAATTTAGGTCGATAATTTTTGCGTTTATTTGTGGAAAAAAATGGAAATTTGTTGAAAATTTTGAAAATTTTGCAATTTTCAAATTTTGAATTTTTATTCTGTTAAACCAGAGTGATATATGACACAAAATAGTTAATAAATAATATTACCAACATGTCTACTTTACATCAGCACAATTTTGGAAACAAGATTTAATTTTGCTAGGAAGTTATAATTTGTCCTGAGTACACTAATTGTTAGGGAGTAAATATAGATGTTATTATTGGTGTGTTCGCAGCCCGGGGTCCACCGTGCAGGAGGAGAACCTGCTGCTAGCAAATGGCACTATATGGTGGTATAAGCGACCTCTGTTAGCACTGTGTCCTGTTAAGCTCACAGGAGTACACAGCTAACTGCTGAGCTCATAGCAGTCAGTGGTCATGCAGTCAGAGAAACACACAAACAATTCCTCACCGGAGGTGCCGGTATCCTAGTGGCGATTTCAGCCGGGCCTTGAATACATGCAAACAAACTCCTCACCGGAGGTGCCAGTATTCTAGTGGCTTACTTCATCCGGGCACTGACCACAAGCATACATGACTACGCTGGCGCAAAGCTCATAACAAAGATTAATACTAGCGCATGGCCGTGCGGCCATGCAAACCTTTTATACTTTCAACAACTTCAGGACCTTCCTAGAGGACCAATGGGAGTTGCTTCAGGACCTGAGCGTGTGACCCCTGACCTCCAATGAGAGGTCTTCCTTTGGGCATGCTCAGTAGGGAGAAAGCAGAGCATCTGCCTGAGCCAGACACTGGGAGTGATGTCTCCGCTGAGTAGGCTTCACTGCGGCTGAAGAAGAATGGGAGACTGCAGCAGAGATGGCTTGAGGTTCCCCCTGTGTAGAGGCGGAAACTCGACCCCTAACGCCAATATCCCATATGTGGGGGGAACCACTGTTTGGGTGGATGACAGGGCTCAGAAGGGAAGGAGCGCCATTTGACTTGAAGAATTAAAAATTGGCTCCAATCATTAGCGGACACCATGTCGCATTTGGAGAGCCCATGTGCCTAAACATTGGAGCTCCCCCACAAGTGACCCCATTTTGGAAACTAGACCACCCAAGGAACTTATCTAGATGCATAGTGAGCACTAGGTGCTTCACAAATTGATCCGTAAAAAAAGTACTTTTTTCACAAAAAATCTCTTTTAGCCTAAAGTTTTTCATTTTCACATGGGCAACAGGATAAAATGGATTCTAAAATTTGTTGGGCAGTTTGTTGGGCAATTTCTCCTGAGTACACCAATACCTCACATGTGGGGGTAAACCACTGTTTGGGCACATGGCAAGGCTTGGAAGGGAAGGAGCGCCATTTGACTTGAAGAATGAAAAATTAGCTCCAATCGTTAGCGGACACCATGTCGCGTTTGGAGTGTCCCTGTGTGCGTAAACATTGGAGCTCCCCCACAATTGACCCCATTTTGGAAATTAGACCACCCAAGGAACTAATCTAGATGTGCGTTGAGCATTTTGAACCCTCAAGTGCTTCACAGAAGCTTATATCGCAGAGCCGTGAAAATAAAAAATAATTTTTCTTTCCTCAAAAATTATTTTTTAGCAAGCAAATTTTAGGAGAAATTGTACGCCAAAAGTTGTGGGGGTAAAGCACTATTTGGGCATATGTCGGGGCTCGGAAGGAAAGTAGTGATGTTTTGAAATGCAGACTTTGATGGAATGGTCTGCGGGGGTCACATTGCCTTTGCAGAGCCCCTGATGTGCCTAAACAGTAGAAACCCCCACAAGTGACCCCATTTTGGAAACTAGACCCCCCAAGGAACTTATCTAGATGTGTGGTGAGCACGTTAAACCCCCAAGTGCTTCACAGAAGTTTACAACGCAGAGCCGTGAAAATAAAAAAAAAATTTCTTTCCCGACAAAAATAAGTTTTTAGCCCCAATGTTTTTATTTTTCCAAGGGTATCAGGAGAAATTAGACCCCAAAAATTGATGTGCAATTTTTCCTGAGTACGCTTGTGCCCCATATGTTTGGGTAAATCACTGTTTGGGTCGCACGTTGGGGCTCAGAAGGGAGGGCGCACCATTTGACTTTTTGAACGCAAGATTGGCTGGAATCAATGGTTTTGCCATGTTGCGTTTGGAGACTCCTGATGTGCCTAAAAAGTGGAAACCCCTCAATTCTAACTCCAACACTAACCCCAACACATCCCTACCCCTAATCCCAACTCTATCCATAACCCTAATCACAACCCTAACCCCAACACACCCCTAACCACAACCCTAACCCCAACTCACCCCTAATCTCAATCCTAACACTAACCACAACCTAACCCCAACACAACCCTAACCCTAATCGCAACCCTAACCATAACTCTAGCCACAAGCGTAGCCCTAACCCCAACACAACCCTAACCCTAATCTTAATTCTATTTCCAACCCTAACCCTAATTCCAATCCTAACTCTAATTCCAATATTAACCCTAAGGCTATGTGCCCACATTTTGGATTCGTGTGAAGATTTTTCTGCACCATTTTTGAAAAATCCGAAGGTAAAACGCACTGCGTTTACCTGTGGATTTCCCTGGGATTTCCAGTGTTTTTTGTGCGGATTTCTATTGAGGAACAGGTGTAAAAGGCTGTGGAATCCGCACAAAGAATTGACATGCTGCGGAAAATACAAAGCAGCGTTTCCGCTAAGTATTTTCCGCACCATGGGCACAGCGGATTTGGTTTTCCATAGGCTTACATGGTACTGTAAACGTGATGGAAAACTGCTACGAAGCCGCAGGGGCCAATCTGCAGCCAAACCGCACTGTGTGCACATAGCATAATTCTAACCCTAACCCTAATTCTAACCCTAACCCTAATTGCAACCCTAAGCCTAATTCTAACCCTAACCCTAATTTCAACCCTAACCCTAATTTCAATCCTATCCCTAACCCTAATTACAACCTTAATCCTAATTGCAACCCTAACCCTAATTGCAACCCTAACCCTACTTCTAACCCTAATTGCAACCCTAACGCTAATTGCAACCCTAGCCCTAATTGCAACCCTTACCCTAGTTCTAACCCTAACCCTAGTGGAAAAATAAAAGTAAATATATTTTCTTTATTTCATCTTTTTCATCTACATATGCGGGTGATTAAGGTGGGGTTTATTTACTTTTTTTTTTTATTTTGATCACTGTGATAGGTTCTTTTACAGTGATTAAAATGTTTCTGGAATGAATCTGCCGGCCGGCAGATTTGGCGGGCGCAATGTGCATGTGCCCGCCATTTTGGAAGATGGCGGTGCCCATGGAGAAGACGGACGGACACCGGGAGGGACACCGGAGCTCGGTAAGTATGGGGGATGGGATTGGACCATGGGGGGTGAGATCAGACTGTGGAGGGAGCGGACAGGAGGATGGAGGGGAGCGGAGGACAGCAGAGGACAGGACAGAGGATGGAGAGGAGGAGATCGGTCTCTCCAGCTGTAGCCGATGATATTGCAGCATTGGCTATGGCTGGATTGTAATATTTCACCAATTTTCATTGGTGAAATATTACGATTGCTCTGATTGACAGTGAAAGTGAAACAGTCACTTTCAACAGCCAATCAGATCGATTGAAGCCACGGGGGGGGGGGGCAATGCCACCCCCTGGGCTCAAGTACCACTCCCCCTGTCCCTGCAGGTCAGGTGAAATTTGAGTCAACCCTTTCACTCAACCTGCAGGAGCGCGATCATTCTGTGATGCAGCATATGCGTCACAAGTGGGATTGGCACCGACTTTCATGACGCATACGCTGTCACAGGTCGGAAAGGGGTTAAAATAGAACTTTTTGGCCACAATGATCAAAGGCATGTGTGAAAAAAAAAGTGCACAGAATTTCATGAAAACAACATTTTGCAGTGAGCCCATATCTTTCCCAGCACATGTCAGCTGTTTTGAACAGCTGACATGTGCCTGAAACAGCCACGGGTGGAATCGCGATCCACCCGTGACTATTAACCCGTTAAATGCCACTGTCAAACGCTGACAGTGGAATTTAACATGCGCTTCCTGAAATCGCATCAGAAATCCTCCCGTCGATGACACCAGTCACGTGATCATGGATCACCGATGGGTTGGCATGACAACCAGAGGTCTCCTGGAGACCTCTATGGTCATCACTACCAGCTTGATGTGAGAACCGCCCGGTGGTTGGCGCGCATAGCAAGTGAGCAATTCTGCTACATACAGGCAATCTGATCATCGCGTGTATGTAGCAGAGCCGATTGGGTTATGGCAGCTTCTAGTTTCCCATGGAGACTATTGAAGCATGCCAAAAGTAAAAACAAAATGTTTTTAAAAATATAAAAAAATATAAAAGTTCAAATCACCCCCCTTTCGCCCCATTCAAAATAAAACAATGAAAAATCTAACACTCATTTTTGTTATCGCCTCATTTAGAATCGCCAGATCTTTCAATAAAAAAAGGATTAACCTGATCGCTAAAGAACAAAAGTAAAAACGCCAGAATTACATTAAAATGCAATAATGGATGATCAAAAGATCATATCTGCACCAAAATAGTATAATTAAAATGTCAGCTCGGCGCACAAAAAAATAAGCCCTCACCCAACGCAAGATCACAAAAAATGGAGATGCTACAGGTATTGGAAAATGTCGCAATTTTTTTTTAACAAAGTTTGAATGTTTTTTTCACCACTTAGATAAAAAAAAGACATGTTTGGTGTCTCGTAATGACTGGTAGAATCATAATAGCAGGTCAGTTTTAACATTTAGTAAACGTAGTAAAAAAGCAAAACAAAAAACAACTGTGGGATTGCACTTTTTGCAATTCCACCGCACTTGGATTTTTTTCTCTTTTTCCAGTACATGATATGTTAAAACCAATAGTGTTATTCAAAGTTACAACTCGTCCCGCAAAAAACAAGCCCTCACATGGCAATTTTGACAAAAAAATAAAAAAGTTATGGCTCTGGGAAGAAGGTGAGCAAAAAATGAAAATGCAAAACCAAAAATACCTCTGGTCATTAAAAGGTAAGCATGGGGGTGGATCAATCATGCTTTAGGGTTGTGTTGCAGTCAATGGGGAAACATTTTACGGGTAGAGGGGAAAATGAATTAAATGAAATTTCAACAAATTCTTGATGCAAACATAACACCTTCTACAAATGAATAATGATTCTATACACAAGTCAAAATTCACAATAGACTACCTTAAAAGGCAGAAGTTGAAGGTTTTACAGTGGCCCTTACAGTCACCTGATCTGAATATCATTGAAAATCTTTGGCTAGACCTCCAAATAGCAGTGCCTGCAAGGCGATAGAGGAATCTCACAGAACTGGAAGAATTTTCCAAAGGAGAATGGATAAAAATCCCTCAAATAATAGTTGAAATACTCGTTTGACTACAAAAAGCATTTACAAGCTGTGATACTTTCAAAAGAGGGTGCTACTCTGTACTAAGCATGCAGGGTACACAACTTTTGCATTGGCCTATTTTCCTTTTTGTAATTTTTAAAATGTAAAAAATGAACGTATATATTTTTTTTGCCTAAAATACAAAGGAGATGTGTTATCTTTAACTTTAGGCCTTTAAGAGATCATTCCACCTTCAACTTGTTCACAATACCAGTAATTTTGGCCAGTGGTGCCCAAACGTTTCCTGTTGTGAATTCTGTGGCTGAATTCACTCCTGTGGTCACAAGTGGTACTGCAGCTTCTGAGCTTCCTCCCTCAGGTGTTCTGGTGAGCTCGTTGGCTGCTTTGTTATTTATGCATGACATCTTCCGTGAGTATCTGGATAAATTCCTGATTGTTTACTTGGATGACATTTTGATCTTCTCAGATGAAGCAGGTCAGAATGGTTTTCCAGGTCCTGCGTGCTAATTCTTTGTTTGTGAAGGGACCAAAGTGTCTCTTCGGTGTGCAGAAAGTTTCATTTTTGGGGTTCATCTTTTCCCCTTCTACTATCGAGATGGATCCGGTTAAGGTCCAAGCCATCCAGGATTGGACTCAGCCGACATCTCTGAAAAGTCTGCAAAAATTCCTGGGCTTTGCTAATTTTTATCGTCGCTTCATCTGTAATTTTTCTAGCATTGCCAAACCATTGACCGATTTGACCAAGAAGGGTGCTGATTTGGTTAATTGGTCTTCTGCTGCTGTGGAAGCTTTTCAGGAGTTGAAGCATCGTTTTTGTTCTGCCCCTGTGTTGTGTCAACCAGATGTTTCTCTTCCGTTCCAGGTCGAGGTTGATGCTTCTGAGATTGGAGCAGGGGCGGTTTTGTCACAGAGAGGTTCTGGTTGCTCAGTGTTGAAACCATGTGCTTTCTTTTCCAGGAAGTTTTCGGCTGCTGAGCGTAATTATGATGTGGGCAACCGAGAGTTGCTGGCCATGAAGTGGGCATTCGAGGAATGGCGTCATTGGCTTGAAGGAGCTAAGCATCGCGTGGTGGTATTGACTGATCATAAGAACCTTACTTATCTCGAGTCTGCCAAGCGCTTGAATCCTAGACAGGCCCGTTGGTCGTTATTTTTTGCCCGCTTCGATTTTGTGATTTCGTACCTTCCGGGCTCTAAAAATGTGAAGGCGGATGCTCTGTCTAGGAGTTTTGTGCCCGACTCTCCGGGCTCATCTGAGCCGGCGAGTATCCTCAAGGAAGGAGTCATTGTGTCTGCCATCTCCCCTGATTTGCGGCGAGTGTTGCAAAAATTTCAGGCGAATAAACCTGATCGTTGTCCGGCGGAGAAACTGTTCGTTCCTGATAGGTGGACTACTAAAGTTATCTCTGAACTTCATTGTTCGGTGTTGGCTGGTCATCCTGGAATCTTTGGTACCAGAGAGTTAGTGGCTAGATCCTTCTGGTGGCCATCTCTGTCACGGGATGTACGTACTTTTGTGCAGTCCTGTGGGATTTGTGCTAGGGCTAAGCCCTGCTGTTCACGTGCCAGTGGGTTGCTTTTGCCCTTGCTGGTCCCAAAGAGGCCTTGGACACATATTTCAATGGATTTCATTTCTGACCTTCCCGTTTCTCAAAAGATGTCAGTCATTTGGGTGGTCTGTGATCGCTTTTCTAAAATGGTCCATCTGGTGCCCTTGGTTAAATTGCCTTCCTCCTCTGATTTGGTGCCTTTGATCTTCCAGCATGTGGTTCGTTTGCATGGCATTCCTGAGAATATTGTTTCTGACAGAGGTTCCCAGTTTGTTTCGAGGTTTTGGTGAGCCTTTTGTGGCAGGATGGGCATTGACCTGTCTTTTTCCTCGGCTTTCCATCCTCAGACTAATGGCCAGACCGAACGAACCAATCAGACCTTGGAGACATATCTGAGATGTTTTGTTTCTGCAGACCAGGATGATTGGGTGTCCTTTTTGCCGTTGGCTGAGTTCGCCCTTAATAATCGGGCCAGCTCGGCTACCTTGGTCTCTCCATTTTTCTGCAATTCTGGGTTCCATCCTCGTTTCTCTTCAGGACAGGTTGAGTCTTCGGACTGTCCTGGTGTGGATTCTGTGGTGGACAGGTTGCAGCAGATCTGGACTCAGGTAGTGGACAATTTGGCCTTGTCCCAGGAGAAAGCTCAACTTTTCGCTAATCGCAGACGCCGTGTGGGTCCCCGACTTCGTGTTGGGAATCTGGTTTGGTTATCTTCTCGTCATATTCCTATGAAGGTTTCCTCTCCTAAATTTAAACCTCGTTTTATTGGTCCGTATAGGATTTATGAGATTCTCAATCCTGTGTCTTTTCGTCTGACCCTCCCAGACTCCTTTTCCATACATAATGTATTCCATAGGTCGTTGTTGCGGAGATACGTGGCACCTATGTTTCCATCTGTTGAACCTCCTGCCCCGGTTTTGGTGGAGGGGGAATTGGAGTATATTGTGGAGAAAATTTGGGATTCTCGTGTTTCTAGACGGAAACTCCAGTATCTGGTTAAATGGAAGGGTTATGCTCAGGAAGATAATTCCTGGGTTTTTGCCTCTGATGTCCATGCTCCAGATCTTGTTCGTGCCTTTCATGTGGCTCATCCTGGTCGGCCTGGGGGCTCTGGTGAGGGTTCGGTGACCCCTCCTCAAGGGGGGGGGTACTGTTGTGAATTCTGTGGCTGAATTCACTCCTGTGGTCACAAGTGGTACTGCAGCTTCTGAGCTTCCTCCCTCAGGTGTTCTGGTGAGCTCGTTGGCTGCTTTGTTATTTAACTCCACCTGATTCTGTCTTCCTTGCTCCTTGTCAATGTTCCAGTGTTGGACCTGAGCTTCTGGATCTTTCCTGTGGCCTGCTGCTCTGCTTAGATAAGTGTTTCTTTGCTTTTGTTGCTACTTTTTCTGTCCAGCTTGTCTTTTCATTTTTGCTGGAAGCTCTGAGACGCAAAGGGTGCACCGCCGTGCCGTTAGTTCGGCACGGTGGGTCTTTTTGCCCCCTTTGCGTGGTTTTTTGCTTTAGGGTTTTTTGTAGACTGCAAAGTTCTCTTTGCTATCCTCGCTCTATCTAGAATATCGGGCCTCACTTTGCTGAATCTATTTCATCCCTACGTTTGTCTTTTCATCTTGCTAACAGTCATTATATGTGGGGGCTGCCTTTTCCTTTGGGGTATTTCTCTGAGGCAAGTCAGGCTTGTTTTTCTATCTTCAGGCTAGTCAGCTCCTCAGGCTGTGCCGAGTTGCATAGGTAGTGACAGGCGCAATCCACAGCTGCCTTTAGTTGTGTTTAGGATAGGTTCAGGTATTGCGGTCTACAGAGATTCCACGTCTCAGAGCTCGTACTATTGTTTTTGGGTTATTATCAGATCACTGTATGTGCTCTGATTGCTGGCACACTGTGTCACTGGATTGCCTACATAACAGTTTCCATGCCGCTGTACAATGGTTTTAGTTATCTATTCATGTACTGATAAAGGTTCTGGTGATTTATTCATGTAGTGATGATGGTTGTGGTGATTATTAATTTCCTGTTAGTGGTTCGGGTGATGTATTTATGTACTGATGGTGGCTCTAGAGATATACTAATGGTGGTCCTGTTGTTTTTTAATATATTTTATGTAGCTAGACAACACTTTTAATGGATTTAATGTTTAATATTCTGCTCTTGTTCTGTCCAACTGTTACACATTTCAGATTTTCTTCTGAGACAAAGTGAGATTTGATAAAACTTGAGGCCATAACCTTCTACACAAAACAGTGTTAGTGCTTTTTTGTAAAGCTTAAGTCCAAGTCCCAGGGAATTTTGCTTGTCCTTGCTATACAATATGAAAGTTTTCATAATGCTTCAATTATTGCAATACTAGTAGAGTTGGCAGTAAGCTTTTGCAAGTAAGATGATATAATGAAAAGGTCAAAGACTTTCACTTTTAGCAGTTTTGGGCATATAATAATTGGGTGGTTAACTATGCTTCCATTTGCATAAACAATTTCCTAGTTTACTTTTATGAAGGGCCATTTTTTAGAGAAAATTTGATCCACCACAAAAGTAAAAGTGGGCTCACAAAAACTAGAAATATTGTACCAACAACATAATCACATACCATATTGTCATGATCCAGGCCGGGTTTTGGTTTTGTCTTTCCTTTCCTGGACTGATCATGTCAGGGGTTAACTTTCCCTGCCTCGTCCCCATGTCCGGTCTGCTATATCGTGGTGGGGCTGCTAATGTGTGCAGTGCCAGTTATATTGCGTGCCTTCGGCTTGCTAGCTGGCTCTGGTGAGTTCCTGATCTGTCCTGCTGCACTTTTTCTGACCCGACCCGAGTCTATTGACCTTCCACCTACCCGTTCCTGACCCTTTTCCCTTTTGTGTTTTGGATTCCCCGGTATTGACTTTAGCTTGGCTCTGACCTAATTCTGTCTCTCCCTTCTGGTGTTTCTGCTACTAACCGGTACTGATCTTTTGCTCTCGTCTGTTTCTACTCCTTGGTTTTCCCTTGATACTGCGTTATCTCCTGGTATTGGCTCAGCTCTCTGACTACTCCACTGCCACCTAGTGGTAGCTTCGCTGTATTTCTGTGGGTCTACTTCATAGCAGGATATTCAGCTTACTCTCCAATCTATTGCCACCTAGTGGAGTCTGTGTTACTCTGCATTAACCCTCAGTACTAAAGTGTGACACATGTACTCTAGTCACAAACACTATACAAAGACCAATGTTATGAATAGTATCAGTATACAAGGCTCAAAAAATACCATCACAATATAATATCACCATTTCCACTTACATTGTTGCGAACAAACAAAACATTATAAGTATAGGTATAGGTATACATATAATTATGAATATGATTCACTCTAATACTTTATCAATTATACTACTATCATCTCTACAAGAATCAATGTAACACCTTGTATTTAAAAGCTCATTTTGGATAGAATAGAAGTATTAAATTGCTCTTTTATATATATAAGAAAAATGAGTGTCTTTAGACGCAACCATGCACTAATGCTGCATTCTGTCAAGGTGGCTCTTTTAGTTCGGGTCCCTGCAAACGCTGCAATAATCGCTTTTTTAATTAATTTGTCCCTGATAGTTTTTTTTCAGGCATGCACAGTTGCGCTGCCCTTCGAACTTACAGAGCAGGCGCCGGGGGTGCTAATGAAGGAAAAGGAGGCGGCGCCCGGTGTGCAGAGGCCCTGAGTGACGGCTGGGAGAATTTCTATCCGGGGGAAAAGACATGCCCCCAGGTCTATTTCAAGGTATTAGGGACAAATTATAAAAGCTCTTTTTAAAACCGCCTGGGGTGGTGACAGGTTCCCTTTAAAATATTTTAAAAATATAATTTATTTATTTATTTTTTTTTCCCGTTTTTTGTTTTGAGAAAATAATTTAATTTTTATTATCATTTTTCACTGGAAGTGGATGCAATCAAAAAATTCTAAGGTGCTTAGCCCCACATTTGCTTGGAGTTTATTTTCCCTTTGAATTGGTTAACTTTTAGGTACACTTTTGTGTGTGTTCAGACACATTTATCGGTATTTTCCAACATTGCACATCTATCCTTGGTTACATATATATTCTTCCGCAATTTAGTATTCATTTTGATGTCTTATTTATTGCATGATAGGGTTTTCCGTACCTGTTACCAGTTAACATAGTGGAAGAAGTTAGTCAGTCCTTACATGGGCTGTCTGTCTGTGTATACTAAGCCCTTTGGCTTTTTAAATGTTTTTAATTGTTATTGGTTCTACCTTTGTGTTTAATAAACTTAATTGCATTATTAACTTCGTGATCCTTGCTGCTTTGTACACACTTCTTTCTTTTTTTGTCTGGTTTACATTTCAATGTGTGGTTTGTGATCCCGTTATTATAATTATGTAGTGCCCTCAGGTTTCTCTTCTTTTTCAGCGATAATGCCATCATCAGTGCAATGATCCCCTACTTCTGTGCCTACTTAAAGAGTTGCTGCTGACAATTAAACATGAAGCTTTGCATGTGTACCAGGTGGAGATGGAGGAAGATATGAGAAAAGGAGATACTTCCCAGCCCTGCCTCATCTCATCTGCTCAGTGCGGATTGGGTAACAATGAAGAGGTGGAGGCTGAGAAGGAGGAGGAGGAACAGAAGCTTCCTTCCATCTCTCCTACATAGATAGGCTGAGGAGGAGAATGAGGAAGAAGAGATGCAGGAGGTGATGGAGAGTAGTCATCAAGGTGGAGACAGGGAAGTGTTAGCTGTAGGGAGCTTGGCACATGTGGTCGACTTTATGTACTGTTGCCTTTCCCCTTGACCCTCATGTTTATTTATCTTTGACAAAAAATGAGTACTGGTTATTAAACCTGCCAGATCCATGCTACAAGAAGGATGTTGCATCTCTGTTTCCTGAGGAGAGAGGTCTACTATAAAGGTGCTATACCAGAAGGCCATTTTGGAAAATATGTTGAAAAAATTCCCATCAGAAATCGCCAGCGGCAGGGGCAAGCTTCCTTGTCCATCCAAGGAGGAGAGGCGAGGGAGACTCACCAGGTACAGCAGAGGTAGCGGTACACTGTCAAAGGCATGGGTCAATTTCATTACTTCCTCCCAGCGTCCAGGCCCTGATGACTGGGCTTTTTTGACAAGGAGGGAAAAAATTTTAAAGATAGTCAAGCAGTATCTGGCCTATAAAACCAGTGTACTCCCTAATTCTTCTGTGCTATTGGTAGTGATGAGCGAATATACTCGTTGGTCGGGTTTTCCCGAGCACGCTCGGGTGGTCTCCGAGTATTTGTAAGTGCTCAGAGATTTAGTTTTCATCACCTCAGCTGCATGATTTGCGGCTACTAGACAGCTTGATTACATGTGGGGATTCCCTAGCAACCAGGCAACCCCCACATGTACTCAGGCTGGCTAGCAGCTGTAAATCATGCAGCTGCATCAACAAAAACTAAATCTCCGAGCATACTCAGAGACCACCTGAGAGTGCTCAGGAAAACCCGAGCAATGAGTATATTTGCTCAATTCTAGCTATTGCGTCTCAAAGCTGGACATCCGGCTTGAGCTGTTCTTGTTTGCCTTGGCGGTGTTGTGCTTCACTGCCACTAGTGTCGTGTCTGAGTGGGTTTTTAGTGCCACAGGGGGGGGTCATAACAGACAGACACTTTTACCTGTCAGCAGAAAGTGCTAACAGGCTCACTCTGATAAAAATGAAGAAAGCCTGGATTAGCCCCAACTTTTCCACACCACCAGATGATAGCAGCAGATAATCTGTTTTTAATCTCCAAAATTTGAATGAGGTCCTCCAGTTGTTGCCTTCAAGGGACTATGGATGACTGGATGACCCTTCTTATAATTTTTTCCTGGCTTTTCACTGTGTGCAAAGCCTTTATAAGTGTAGAAGTGCCACAACTACACTTCTTATTTTTTTTGTTAGGTACTTAAGTTGGTTCCTTCATGGATTTATGGATAACCCACCTTACAATTTTTTCCTGCCTTTACACTGTGTGTAGAGCCTTTATGAGTGTATAAGTAGCACAATTACACTTTGTTAATATTTGAATGAGGTACTATAGTTGGTGCCATGAAGGGTGTATGGATGACCATGCTTGAAATTGTTGGTAGACTTTGCACTGTTTGCAGAGCATTTATGAGTAAAGAAGTATCACAACTGCATTTTGTTCTCAATGTTTTAATGAGGCACTACAGTCGGTGCCTTGAATGGTGTATGGATGACCCTGCTTGTAATTTTTAGCAGGCTTTGCACTTAGTGCATGGCTTTTATGAGTCTAGGAGTAGCAATACATGACAATATGAACAGAATGTGTATGAGGTCCTCCTTTGTCTAATACAGGGTGTATCTCAGTCCCTGTGGGTCTCTAATTTTTGGCAATTCTTCCGTCCTTCATAAATTACACTGAAATTTCAATTTATTTAATTAAAAAATACTTTGGTGTACTTAAATTATTATTATGTTTTATAATTATTTTAAAAGTTTGCCTTTTATACAAGTCATTCTATAGGAAAAAAATGTTTCTTAATATTTCCTGTAAACTCCAAGTTCTCTTCAACTTGGAATGTTTCATTGTCAGTCCTTAAGGTGGAGTAAAAGTGTTACACCATTATTCTCAGCAGTGATCTGGTAGTCCTAGATGCTTCCATGCTGTTCTCCTTCCATTCATCACTTTTTCTATCCATTTTAACATTTTCACTGCCTCCCAGACCTCTTTGTAGGGTCTGCCAGAAAAATGCTCAAATTTCTCATTGACTCTCATTATTCTTGTTACTTGAAACGAGCATCCGAGCATTAGGAATTGTTCGGTTGAGTAACGAGCATTCAAGAATTTTAGTGCTCGATCATCCCTAATGGTCAGTCTTCAGAAGTTTCTCTAGAGGGTTAATAGGTAATCCAGTCACTGGCAGCACAAAACACTGGCAGCACAGGTTACACAATCTTGGTGATATACATTTTCCCCTTATTTTCAAGACACCTACTGTTCTATTATGCCCAGCTCATGACCCTCCTTTTTTGAGTCCACAAAAAAGGAAATCTGTTTGGACGGACAAAAAGCATTACTGTATTCATCCAATTAACCACCCACCATACAATACTACATGGTTAAGTTTTCCAAAAGCAAAGTCAGCCATTTCTCAGAAGTCTTGGCAATGGGATCCAGAAAGAATCAGC
Organism: Ranitomeya imitator; assembly: GCF_032444005.1. Taxonomy (NCBI): domain Eukaryota; kingdom Metazoa; phylum Chordata; class Amphibia; order Anura; family Dendrobatidae; genus Ranitomeya; species Ranitomeya imitator. The sequence goes on along the minus strand of NC_091284.1, from coordinate 732,004,511 downwards.
TGATCGTCGCAGCATTTTGGGAGTGATCTCCTCTGACTATAGTGCACCTTCAACAATTAAACAATGGCATTTTATGCTTATAACAAGCACTTAATCTCCAGCCTGACACAATCAATGGGGTATAGTAATCTAATATATAATAGCAAGGTCTGTACAACAATAACAATTGCCTAGTAGTATTTTGAGAAAGACAAATGTAAATCATCCAAGGGCAGAGAAAAAAAACTTGTATGGCATCTGCATATGAAAAACGACCTTCTACGCGACTGTGAAATAGCATTTCTACGGATGACAGGAAACATCTTCTTAAAAATGACCTTGTTAGTAGCAAAGCCCTAAAAGAAACATATTCATTTATAAAGTGACCTAGGGGGAGAAAGTCAGAGCAGCGTTGCATTAGGATGATTGCCGACTGTATAGTAAAGCAAGTTGTGACAGACGGTAACAGTCTGTGGAATAGCTCCTATGTTACATTTTTAGAGGTAATGATGTGCAGAGTTTTCGATGTGCTCGATGACACAATTCAATATGCATCAACGTTCAGCTCCAGAGTTAGTACGATGACATAGAGAATATACTCAGAATAATCCCCCAAGCCTCACTCTCCTGTATATATGCATTCAATGTTTATATTAGGTAGTATACATCATGATTATCTGAATTGGTAGTTGAGTTTTTTACCTCCCATCACCTCTAAATTAGTGAAATGGAACTTGATTGCTGATCCAAAAGCTACATTGGCAATAACTGCTCTGTTTACACACAGAAAGGTAATTATAATACTGTTTGGGACAGCCATAGTCGTTAAAATTTAATTATTCACAATTACTTCTGTATGTATCCTATGTTTTATCATATTCTGGACATACAGGATATTAAATTATTCTTTGAGGGTATTTCTTTCATGGAATGAAAGTTCCTTTTCAGAGTAATAATAACTAGACAGACACATAAGGGGTTGTACGCGCAAAATTAAAATGTTACCAATGGCTTAGTATATTAAAAAAATAATAAATAAGGGTATGTTCACACTGGACGTTTTTGCTGCGTTTTTTATGCTAATTTTCAGCTGCTTTTTACAGTACCAGCAAAGCGTATGAGATTTTAGAAATCTCATACACACATTGTTTTTTTGTCAGGATTTTGTGCTTTGCTGCTTTTTTTGGACATAGAACATGTCACTTCTTTTAGCGTTTTTGCAGAAAAAAATGCTGCAAAAATGCAGGTATCATTATTTACAGCTTTTTTTCTGCAGAAAAGTCATGGACATTAGCATGGATAAAGAGACACAAGTAAGCCCACAAAACATACTAAAAAAGGTGCCAAAAAGCACCAAAACTGCACCAAAAAACGCACCAAAAATGCACCTAAATCTGTATTTTTGTTGCAGCTTCTTTCCTGCCAAGAAATCGGGTTTTGCTGCAGCCTAAGGCTGAACTCACCTACTGGCACTTACCTGGATCCAGTGCAGGTCACTATGCAGTCTGCATGTGCACCAGAAAGGAGAAATTGATGTTTTGGCAACAAGCTGTGATTGGCTACGTTGGTCAGGTGCCTTTAGCAGCATATCAAAGGTAAGGTCATCGATGACACACTGTGGAAGTCCCCTGACCACAACAGCCAATCACAAGTCATACCAGTTCTGCTGCCATTTGTGTTTGCAATCATTTTCAGGAAGAAAATGAGTATTATCTGACAGAATTGCAGGGGTGTCAATACTTTTGGCCATGACTGTATGTGGTTTAATCTACTTTGGGGCCTGGAGCAATCAGTCAGCATGTGGACATAGTTAATTATAAGGTCAGCCAAAGGTGAGAGAAGATAAGTGGGCATTAGGAACTGGTTTCCTTTTAGTTTGAGTAGTCAGTAAAGGTACCGTCACACATAACGATATCGTTAACGATATTGTTGCTTTTTGTTACGTAGCAACGATATCGTTAACGAAATCGTTCTGTGTGACAGCGACCAACGATCAGGCCCCTGCTGGGAGATCGTTGGTCGCAGGGGAAAGTCCAGGACTTTATTTCGTCGCTGGATCTCCCGCAGACATCGCTGAATCGGCGTGCGTGATGCCGATTCAGCGATGTCTTCACTGGTAACCAGGGTAAACATCGGGTTACTAAGCGCAGGGCCGCGCTTAGTAACCCGATGTTTACCCTGGTTACCAATGTAAAAGTAAAAAAAAACACTGCATACTTAAATTCCTGTCACGTTCCCCCGGCGTCAGCTTCCCTGCGTCCCCCAGTGTCAGCGCCGGCCGGCGGTAAAGCAAAGCACAGCGGTGACGTCACCGCTCTGCTTTCCGGCAAGCGCGCTTACACAGAGCAGGGAAGCTGAGGCCGGGGGACGTGACAGGAATGTAAGTATGTAGTGTTTGTTTGTTTTTTACTTTTACAATGGTAACCAGGGTAAACATCGGGTTACTAAGCGCGGCCCTGCACTTAGTAACCCGATGTTTACCCTGGTTACCCGGGGACTTCGGGATCGTTGGTCGCTGGAGAGCTGTCTGTGTGACAGCTCTCCAGCGACCAAACAGCGATGCTGCAGCGATCGGCATCGTTGTCTAGATCGCTGCAGCGTCGCTTAATGTGACGGTACCTTTAGAGGTTACTAAAAGAGAAAATAGTTTTTCTGTTAAGGAGAAGGCCACAAGTGGAGAGTGTGTTTAGTCCAGAAGAATTAATAATAGCAAGTTTAAGAACAAGTCTCTAACAGCATCTGACATTTATACGGCCAGAGTGTAGAGACTGAATGAGAATTAAAGGGACACTGTCACCTGAATTTGGAGGGAACAATCTTCAGCCATGGAGCGGGGTTTTGGGGTTTTTGATTCACCCTTTCCTTACCCGCTGGCTGCATGCTGGCTGCAATATTGGATTGAAGTTCATTCTCTGTCCTCCGTAGTACATGCCTGCACAAGGCAATCTTGCCTTGCGCAGGTGTGTACTATGGAGGACAGAGAATGAACTTCAATCCAATATTGCAGCCAGCATGCAGCCAGCGGGTAAGGAAAGGGTGAATCAAACACCCAAAAACCCCGCCTCCATGGCTGAAGATTGTTCCCTCCAAATTCAGGTGACAGTGTCCCTTTAAGAAGGTATCTTGCACCTGCAGTGAGTACGGCCACAGCATATCAGAGCTGTTGGAGGCAAAATACCTTGACCCTGGTATTGTCGAAGGAGTAGTCTTTGCCGTTACGACACCCCCACTCATTTATCCCCACCCGTGGCCCCCCAACTAACATTCTTAACCCAATGAAAACACAACCACTGTAATTCTTTTGGAATGATCTAGGCCACAGTAGCCTTTTTTATTAAAATATATAACAATAATACATAAATAACAATAAATAACATTTTAAAGGCTAGAAGGAGTCCTAGGAGCTCCAAGAATCTGGTGATTGACAAGCCCTACCGTGAACATACATAACACCAACTTTACCCCCAGCCGTTCAAAACCCTGGCTCGGGAGCACCAAAAACCCAAACGAGTGTTCACTGTTCACGGTAAAAAATCCCAGGAGATCCAGCCACCCCTGCCGGAACTCCCCAACCACCATTCACCAGATTCAAAATATACCAACACTAAAACAGAGGAGCCATATGCCAAAATGGATCCCCAAATCCAATTTTTACCAACTCCCAGGACTCCCCCCAGCCGCCAAGGCCACAATGACCCAACAGAAACAACCACCCTCCCCTTTAACGAGCAACCTAATAAAAAAAACCCTCCCTTCTCTTTCTTTTTTCTTTTTTTTTTTTTTTTAATAAAATGTAAATAACAATAGGGCGGGAGGGCGGGACTGCTCACGATCCTCCAAGAGCGGGAAGTGACAGCCCCCACCCTAAAACTCCCATAAACCCCCGCGCTAGCTCCTCCCCTTGCTGATTCAAATTAACTACCCCTCTCCCCCCATTGTCATGCAGGCCTTCGCCTACGCCGTGGGGGGGAGGGGCACGGCTCGCTCCGGCCTTTCCTTGACCCTGGTATTGTCGAAGGAGTAGTCTTTGCCGTTACGACACCCCCACCCATTTATCCCCATCCGTGGCCCCCCAACTAACATTCTTAACCCAATGAAAACACAACCACTGTAATTCTTTTGGAATGATCTAGGCCACAGTAGCCTTTTTTTATTAAAACATATAACAATAATACATATATAACAATAAATAACATTTTAAAGGCTAGAAGGAGTCCTAGGAGCTCCAAGAATCTGGTGATTGACAAGCCCTACAGTGAACATACATAACATCAACTTTACCCCCAGCCGTTCAAAACCCTGGCTCGGGAGCACCAAAAACCCAAACGAGGGTTCACTGTTCACGGTAAAAAATCCCAGGAGATCCAGCCACCCCTGCCGGAACTCCCCAACCACCATTCACCAGATTCAAAATATACCAACACTAAAACAGAGGAGCCATATGCCAAAATGGATCCCCAAATCCAATTTTTACCAACTCCCAGGACTCCCCCCAGCCGCCACAACGAAGGGCCCTTTGAACCCCTCAAAGGCCCGAGACCCCACCACTCCGAAAAAATATTATGGCCCGTTCAATGCCCTCCTGAATAGCGAGGGCCCAAAAGTCCATTCCTACCGCATTCAAATGGACCCCATCCGCCAACCAAAAGGCCCCCTCCCCTTTCTCCAGCTCAAAGTGCCGCACCGCCACGCCTCCGTTCCTGGCCACGAAACTGGACACCACCCTATTAACCTTTATCCGGGCTTTATTCAACTTGTCCAGTGACCTCATATTCCTCCACCGTTTCCTCGGCATAATTTCAGATCAAACAATGGTCAAACCAGGATACAGGACCCACAAACGCAGACAATCCTGCTTAATGTCTTTAATCAACTCCCTAAATGGGCGGGCCCCCAAGTCATTCCCCCCGACATGCAGAACTAAAATATCTGGAGCCCTGTCCAGCCGGGCACCGTCATTAATTTCTTTTAGAACTCTACGCCATACCAACCCCCGAAAACCCAACCACCGGATTACCGCCTCCTCGCGATCGAAACCCAATTGCCTCCCCTGGCTCCGCACGTCGGCACGCTGCGCTCCCCAATAAACATACGAATGGCCGAATATCCACACCAACAAAGGCGAGGGACCTGAAAAAAAAAAACACAAAGCAGAAACTCAAGATCAACACATGAACCAACAGCCAAACCGTCCCCGCCTCCAAAAACGCCCCACACCTTTTACGGGCGCACATAGCTCCGATATCTATCCGAACGCCACCTCCCAACGCTGCTTCCGTCGCTGCCCCAATCCTAAAAGAGTGAGGCGCAAAACCACCCACATCCAAACCCAGCAACCCGATTGCCTTCCTAAAAATCACCGTAAACTGATACCGGGACAACAAGGAACCATCCATATGGCATAATAACGACCGGTCACGACAAGGCCCCAACTCCCAAAAATTTTTTAAACAGGTAACCAGGCACATAACCGACCCCGACACCGAACCCAACACGATCCTGCTCCCCCTACCTTCCTGATCCACCTTAGACCGCCGCAGCCACAACTCGACTCTGCCCGCCAATAGCAGCACGTCCCGAGCCAACAAACCTCCCACAACCTTCTTGCTAGGTGAAACCAACTCGTCCACCCTTAAAGCCCCGAAAAAGGCTAAAGAAAACGCTAGGCGAAATAAGCACAATTCAAAACCCGACACGCAAACCGACTCCAAGTCCCCACCCAGTCTTTCCAACAAGCCGAAAGATACGGGACGCCTGGTATCCATGCGCCGCGGCCCCTGCCGGAAACCCTTAATCGCTTGCTTCACCAGAAAAATCTTCGTTAAATCCAATTGACCACGCAATTTGAAACCGAAAGCCAAAGCTGGCATAACCCGTGACACCTTAGCCGGAGACCAACCCGCTGCAGCTCCCCGACTCAACCAAGACAACAACACTCCCGCTTGCTCCTGCTCACCCGAGAGTATACAGCACAGAGAAAAAATAATAAAATATAACTTTTAATAATATATTTCTTAAAACTACCCCAACAAACAAAAATTATGTGATATAGTGCACGTTAAAATTACACTCAATCAATTAGAACGTCCATCCGGACAGACATATCATAGGGATGTAATAACTCTCATAAATCAGAGTCCCTAAAAATACATATGACAAACCAATTCTGATTAGATAGAATGCCCAATCAAAAAAAGTTAGTAGATAGACCGTGTACTCATAAATCCCGGCATCATACACGATGCTCTTGTTAAAGGGATGTCAACACAGTCTATATGTAGACTCCTTAGCCTGGTTGCATATGTTATCACCAACACAAATAAATAAGGAAAAAGGGAGGATCTCACCCATCAGTCGAGCAGGTACCGATCATCTCCTCTTAGTTCCCAGACAACCAGGTTTTCATGGAGGGAGTGGATCACTTATAGACCTAATATGCCCTGTATAGGCTAGAATGGCCCTAATCCCCAAACTCCCGCCCTTACAAGGGCAGCCCACATCTGACCCTTATACTCATAGCCCTATTTGTCCCTGTACATCCCGACGCGTTTCGTCTTCACCACGACTCCTCAGGGGAACTGTACACTCTAATAGGGAACAAAAGTTCTTTTATGGGGGACTAGGGTTCAGTCCTAATACTACTTGGGCTAAATGTGGTATATCACCACGCCCCCTTTTTAGTTACTTATATAGGCATGCCCACAACATTATGACTAGATGTCCAATCATAATCACTCACCCATTTGAATTCCACCGCTCTCACACGCCATAGCTCCCACTACACGTGTATTGCAAAATGGCTGCTACACTTCCGGTTCACTTTCCGGAGGTCACAACACCTCACCATCACCATAGTGACCGCTTATGCGTCCGGCGCATTGTGTAAATCATGGCCGCTCCACATCCGGTTTGCGATCCGGAAGTTACGTTCCTGTCGCTTGGAGCAAACGCTCACCTCACGCGCCGATCTCCTTAGCAACCACTATGACGCACAGACAAAGCGGCCGCCCATGTAAGTAATGGCCGCTTCACATCCGGTTTGCGGAAGTTGCATGCGTGTCACTTAGAGCAAACGCTCACCTCACGTGACAATCACCATAGCAACCACTACAGCGCATAAACCACTATCGGCCGCAAACCCTCCAATACACAGTTGGAGGTCTCTTCTTGGACACCTGCATTTATTATCAGTCTTTTAGGTGGCCATAAATTATAACGACTTATTGCGTCAGATTAACACCATCAGGGAATTATGATAGAAAGCGGAAGGCTAATCAAATAAATCTTGGTTATGCAATTATCAAACCTATACCCACCGCTATTCTTATGCAAAGAGACAGGATGGCTATAACAGTATCTTAAAATTATATTCTAATTCAGCCAATATTACCCTGTCCCACTACACTGTAAAGACATAGATGATGAGTACGCTGACATTACTCCCAAGATATGGGTAATAATCTCAGAAATGGCATTTAACGGGTAGTTAAAATCACAAAACATAGTATTGACAGTTCGTAAGCCAAAAACGAGCCCTCAGAACAGCTCACAATCAAAGTAGCTTAAATAAAACAGCTATAGTTAATTTGCTCATTGAGCCCTTTTGGGGCTACCGTATTTAAGTGGAATATCCATCTTGTTTCTTTTTGTAGGATGATTTTATCCCAGTTACCCCCTCTTACGGGCTTTGCCAATTTTTCAATACCCATAAATTTTATGGAATTTATATTACCAGCCTGGCAGCTGTTCACATGTCGTGCAACTGGGGTTTCTCTCTTATGTATCACATCTCCAATGTGTTCTCCTATTCTCCGTTTAAACTCTCTAATGGTTTTACCCACATATTCTTTTCCACACACAAGAGACTAGGAACACTATCCCTTTAGTGCTACAATTGATGAATTCTCTTATCATGTATTCTTCTCCAGTGATATTGCTAGTGAATTTGTCACCTGTGGCAACATGGGAACACGCCACACAGTGTCCGCATCTGAAACAACCCTTTGTGTCACTCTTTAACCATGTCCTAGGCACAGGGTTTTTAAAATGGCTCTTGACCAATCTATCCTTTAATGACCGACCTCTTCTATAGGTAACAAGTGGTCGCTCAGTAAGCTGATTACCAATATCTGGATCCATAAGTAAAATGGACCAGTGTTTGGTGAGGACCCTTCGTACTTCAGATGCACCATTGTCAAACGTTGTAATGAGCCTCATTTGTCCTCCATCCTCTGCTCTACGGGCTGGTCTTAGCAACTCAGACCTACTCTTCTGTTTAACCTCCTTATAAGCCCGCTTCAGAACATCAGGAGGATACTCCCTTTCCAAGAACTTACTACGAAGTTCCTTAGCCTGCGCCTCGAAATCCTCTTCTGTGGAGCAATTTCTGTGGATCCTAAGGTACTGACCTTTGGGTATACCTCTTTTTAAATGGGTTGGATGACTACTCTCCCATTTCAATAATGCATTTGTTGCGGTAGGTTTTTTATATGTACATGTGGTCAAGATACCACCATCACCTTTCTTGATCAGAATATCCAGGAATGGCAATGTTGACGAGTCTATCACAGATGTAAAGTAAAGACCTAAGTCATTACAATTGAGGGTATCCACAAATAGTGAAAAATTTGTTGCCGAATCACTCCAAATTACCAAGACATCGTCAATATACCGGGTCCATAATTCTATGGACCCGGCATAATCCATCTCATTTACAAATACACATGTCTCCTCCCACCAGCCAAGGAACAAATTTGCGTACGTGGGGGCACAAGGGCACCCCATCGCAGTGCCCTTGAGCTGGTGGTAGATCTTATGGTCAAAGAGGAAAAAATTGCGTGTTAAGCAAAACCGCATAAGTCTCAACATAAAATCGTTGTGATCACGAAATTGGCACCCTCTAGTACTCAAGAAGTATTTAATTGCCTCAAGGCCTTTATCATGGGGTATCGAGCTATAAAGAGCCTCCACATCCACACTGCCCAAATGTACCTCAGGATCCACAGACAACCCCTCCAATCTACGAAGCAGATCAGGCGTATCTTGCACAAAGGACTGTAAAGATGACACAAATGGTTTCAATACTTGATCCAAATAAATTCCCACGTTTTGGGTGACATTGTCTATGCCTGCCACTATGGGTCTCCCTTTCAAAGGGGAAACCCCTTTATGTATTTTTGGCAGGCAATAGAACGTAGCCATAACCGTGTTTTTAGGCAACAGAAAATCATACTCCACTTTATCAATGACTCCAGCAGCAATACCCTCATCCAGAATAGCTTTCAGCTCCATAGTGTATTCTGCCGTCGGGTTGCTGGTTAATACTTCATAGCTCCCACGGTCACTCAAAAGAGACTCACACATATTCTGATATTGTACTGTATCCAGGACAACCACATTGCCACCCTTATCCGAGGGTTTAATGACAATGTGGCTGTCCTGTTCCAGTTGCCGAATTACAGTCATCTCTGCCTTAGTGCAGTTATATTTCTTGAATATCCTTCCCTCATATAGTTGTTTAAGATCCTGTACCACCAGATTCTCAAAAACATCAATTGCTGAGATGTCCCCTATTTGCGGGGGCATACTAGTACTCCTGCTTTTAAGGTCCGTATATGGGCCCTTCCCCACCGTATTGGGATTAACCTCTCCAATACTCTGTAGTAGTCTAACGTCTGATAGGAGGTCAATTGGTATACCCATGTCACTACAGGTACGTGTATCTTGTTTATGGAAGAACTTCTTCCACCGTAATTTACGAAGGAATATTTTCAAGTCTTTTACTGCACGAAACAAATCAAAATTACTGCTTGGAACGAAGGAGAGGCCCTTCTTGAGGACACCTATTGCCTCTTCACTAAGTTCCTTCTGAGAAAGGTTCACCACTTGTATATTACTTTGGGCTGAGCCACCAAAATTCGAGATACCAGTAATAGCCAGTGTTTCATAAATGGGATTTTTAGCTGTACAGAGGGGAGTTGTTTTCGATTTTGTACAGGGGGGAGTTATTTTCGATTTTGTAACCGATTCCTTAGGGGATAGCTTTGATCTAAAAAACTCCCACCTTGGGAATTCTCTGTTCTATCAAACCCTCCTTGATTACCTCGACCTTTCCCTCTTCCTCTGCCTCTCCCTCTTGATGATCTATTACGTCCTTCTGTATCAGAAAATTCCGTATCAGTGGACGATAGATCTGTTTCCAGTTCTATATTATTGGTTCTTGATCCAATAACCATATATGCTTTATTATCTTTGAAATCCTGTGTGTCCCTCATTACTTACATGGGCGGCCGCTTTGTCTGTGCGTCATAGTGGTTGCTAAGGAGATCGGCGCGTGAGGTGAGCGTTTGCTCCAAGCGACAGGAACGTAACTTCCGGATCGCAAACCGGATGTGGAGCGGCCATGATTTACACAATGCGCCGGACGCATAAGCGGTCACTATGGTGATGGTGAGGTGTTGTGACCTCCGGAAAGTGAACCGTAAGTGTAGCAGCCATTTTGCAATACACGTGTAGTGGGAGCTAGGGCGTGTGAGAGCGGTGGAATTCAAATGGGTGAGTGATTATGATTGGACATCTAGTCATAATGTTGTGGGCATGCCTATATAAGTAACTAAAAAGGGGGCGTGGTGATATACCACATTTAGCCCAAGTAGTATTAGGACTGAACCCTAGTCCCCCATAAAAGAACTTTTGTTCCCTATTAGAGTGTACAGTTCCCCTGAGGAGTCGTGGTGAAGACGAAACGCGTTGGGATGTACAGGGACAAATAGGGCTATGAGTATAAGGGTCAGATGTGGACTGCCCTTGTAAGGGCGTGAGTTTTGGGATCAGGGCCATTCTAGCCTATACAGGGCATATTAGGTCTATAAGTGATCCACTCCCTCCATGGAAACCTGGTTGTCTGGGAACTAAGAGGAGATGATCGGTACCTGCTCGACTGATGGGTGAGATCCTCCCTTTTTCCTTATTTATTTGTGTTGGTGATAACATATGCAACCAGGCTAAGGAGTCTACATATAGACTGTGTTGACATCCCTTTAACAAGAGCATCGTGTATGATGCCGGGATTTATGAGTACACGGTCTATCTACTAACTTTTTTTGATTGGGCATTCTATCTAATCAGAATTGGTTTGTCATATGTATTTTTAGGGACTCTGATTTATGAGAGTTATTACATCCCTATGATATGTCTGTCCGGATGGACGTTCTAATTGATTGAGTGTAATTTTAACGTGCACTATATCACATAATTTTTGTTTGTTGGGGTAGTTTTAAGAAATATATTATTAAAAGTTATATTTTATTATTTTTTCTCTGTGCTGTATACTGTCTAAGGAGAGAGAAATTGGGCTTTGACCCAACTTTGCTGGTATTTATACTAGTGTATTGGTATGGCAGGTTTCTTGTCAACGGGCTTGAATACGGATCAATGGCTTGTTGAGGCTAAGGAAGTGTTCTCAGAGCAAAATTTCACACAGAAAAAGTACTTACCTACATATAATTCAGCATTTAAGGAATTGACTAAAATATACAGAGATCAAATAACATCATGGTGGGAAGTGCAGAGCCTGGAAAATTATCTTAAAGCAGGCATAGTCCCACGGGGACTTAGGATTAACATCTCTGCAGGCACCAGACATAAAAACCCTAATTTTATAGCCAAATGGGAAAAGGAGGCAACGAGTAGTTCCTTACGACTCATGCAACTCCTTTTTGAGGAGGAGAAGAAGACCCTCAATATACTTAATGACCAGTTGAAAGAACAGATCGAAGTGACAAAGAAATTCTCTAGTGAAACTGACTTTTCAGTAAAAGAGACAAAGTTACAGGGTAACCTTGAACGTTTCCAATACCATCTTAAGGAGCGAAAACATCGCCAATATTTGAGGGACACACAGGATTTCAAAGATAATAAAGCATATATGGTTATTGGATCAAGAACCAATAATATAGAACTGGAAACAGATCTATCGTCCACTGATACGGAATTTTCTGATACAGAAGGACGTAATAGATCATCAAGAGAGAGTGGCAGAGGAAGAGGGAAAGGTCGAGGTAATCGAGGAGGGTTTGATAGAACAGAGAATTCCCAAGGTGGGAGTTTTTTAGATCAAAGCTATCCCCTAAGGAATCGGTTACAAAATCGAAAATAACTCCCCCCTGTACAAAATCGAAAACAACTCCCCTCTGTACAGCTAAAAATCCCATTTATGAAACACTGGCTATTACTGGTATCTCGAATTTTGGTGGCTCAGCCCAAAGTAATATACAAGTGGTGAACCTTTCTCAGAAGGAACTTAGTGAAGAGGCAATAGGTGTCCTCAAGAAGGGCCTCTCCTTCGTTCCAAGCAGTAATTTTGATTTGTTTCGTGCAGTAAAAGACTTGAATTTATTCCTTCGTAAATTACGGTGGAAGAAGTTCTTCCATAAACAAGATACACGTACCTGTAGTGACATGGGTATACCAATTGACCTCCTATCAGACGTTAGACTACTACAGAGTATTGGAGAGGTTAATCCCAATACGGTGGGGAAGGGCCCATATACGGACCTTAAAAGCAGGAGTACTAGGATGCCCCCGCAAATAGGGGACATCTCAGCAATTGATGTTTTTGAGAATCTGGTGGTACAGGATCTTAAACAACTATATGAGGGAAGGATATTCAAGAAATATAACTGCACTAAGGCAGAGATGACTGTAATTCGGCAACTGGAACAGGACAGCCACATTGTCATTAAACCCTCGGATAAGGGTGGCAATGTGGTTGTCCTGGATACAGTACAATATCAGAATATGTGTGAGTCTCTTTTGAGTGACCGTGGGAGCTATGAAGTATTAACCAGCAACCCGACGGCAGAATACACTATGGAGCTGAAAGCTATTCTGGATGAGGGTATTGCTGCTGGAGTCATTGATAAAGTGGAGAATGATTTTCTGTTGCCTAAAAACACGGTTATGGCTACGTTCTATTGCCTGCCAAAAATACATAAAGGGGTTTCCCCTTTGAAAGGGAGACCCATAGTGGCAGGCATAGACAATGTCACCCAAAACGTGGGAATTTATTTGGATCAAGTATTGAAACCATTTGTGTCATCTTTACAGTCCTTTGTGCAAGATACGCCTGATCTGCTTCGTAGATTGGAGGGGTTGTCTGTGGATCCTGAGGTACATTTGGGCAGTGTGGATGTGGAGGCTCTTTATAGCTCGATACCCCATGATAAAGGCCTTGAGGCAATTAAATACTTCTTCAGTACTAGAGGGTGCCAATTTCGTGATCACAACGATTTTGTGTTGAGACTTATGCGGTTTTGCTTAACACGCAATTTTTTCCTCTTTGACCATAAGATCTACCACCAGCTCAGGGGCACTGCGATGGGGTGCCCTTGTGCCCCCACGTACGCAAATTTGTTCCTGGGCTGGTGGGAGGAGACATGTGTATTTGGAAATGAGATGGATTATGCCGGGTCCATAGAATTATGGACCCGGTATATTGACGATGTCTTGGTAATTTGGAGTGATTCGGCAACAAATTTTTCACTATTTGTGGATACCCTCAATTGTAATGACTTAGGTCTTTACTTTACATCTGTGATAGACTCGTCAACATTGCCATTCCTGGATATTCTGATCAAGAAAGGTGATGGTGGTATCTTGACCACATGTACATATAAAAAACCTACCGCAACAAATGCATTATTGAAATGGGAGAGTAGTCATCCAACCCATTTAAAAAGAGGTATACCCAAAGGTCAGTACCTCAGGATCCGCAGAAATTGCTCCACAGAAGAGGATTTCGAGGCGCAGGCTAAGGAACTTCGTAGTAAGTTCTTGGAAAGGGAGTATCCTCCTGATGTTCTGAAGCGGGCTTATAAGGAGGTTAAACAGAAGAGTAGGTCTGAGTTGCTAAGACCAGCCCGTAGAGCAGAGGATGGAGGACAAATGAGGCTCATTACAACGTTTGACAATGGTGCATCTGAAGTACGAAGGGTCCTCACCAAACACTGGTCCATTTTACTTATGGATCCAGATATTGGTAATCAGCTTACTGAGCGACCACTTGTTACCTATAGAAGAGGTCGGTCATTAAAGGATAGATTGGTCAAGAGCCATTTTAAAAACCCTGTGCCTAGGACATGGTTAAAGAGTGACACAAAGGGTTGTTTCAGATGCGGACACTGTGTGGCGTGTTCCCATGTTGCCACAGGTGACAAATTCACTAGCAATATCACTGGAAAAGAATACATGATAAGAGAATTCATCAATTGTAGCACTAAAGGGATAGTGTACCTAGTCTCTTGTGTGTGGAAAAGAATATGTGGGTAAAACCATTAGAGAGTTTAAACGGAGAATAAGAGAACACATTGGAGATGTGATACATAAGAGAGAAACCCCAGTTGCACGACATGTGAACAGCTGCCAGGCTGGTAATATAAATTCCATAAAATTTATGGGTATTGAAAAAGTGGCAAAGCCCGTAAGAGGGGGTAACTGGGATAAAATCATCCTACAAAAAGAAACAAGATGGATATTCCACTTAAATACGGTAGCCCCAAAAGGGCTCAATGAGCAAATTAACTATAGCTGTTTTATTTAAGCTACTTTGATTGTGAGCTGTTCTGAGGGCTCGTTTTTGGCTTACGAACTGTCAATACTATGTTTTGTGATTTTAACTACCCGTTAAATGCCATTTCTGAGATTATTACCCATATCTTGGGAGTAATGTCAGCGTACTCATCATCTATGTCTTTACAGTGTAGTGGGACAGGGTAATATTGGCTGAATTAGAATATAATTTTAAGATACTGTTATAGCCATCCTGTCTCTTTGCATAAGAATAGCGGTGGGTATAGGTTTGATAATTGCATAACCAAGATTTATTTGATTAGTCTTCCGCTTTCTATCATAATTCCCTGATGGTGTTAATCTGACGCAATAAGTCGTTATAATTTATGGCCACCTAAAAGACTGATAATAAATGCAGGTGTCCAAGAAGAGACCTCCAACTGTGTATTGGAGGGTTTGCGGCCGATAGTGGTTTATGCGCTGTAGTGGTTGCTATGGTGATTGTCACGTGAGGTGAGCGTTTGCTCTAAGTGACACGCATGCAACTTCCGCAAACCGGATGTGAAGCGGCCATTACTTACATGGGCGGCCGCTTTGTCTGTGCGTCATAGTGGTTGCTAAGGAGATCGGCGCGTGAGGTGAGCGTTTGCTCCAAGCGACAGGAACGTAACTTCCGGATCGCAAACCGGATGTGGAGCGGCCATGATTTACACAATGTGCCGGACGCATAAGCGGTCACTATGGTGATGGTGAGGTGTTGTGACCTCCGGAAAGCGAACCAGAAGTGTAGCAGCCATTTTGCAATACACGTGTAGTGGGAGCTATGGCGTGTGAGAGCGGTGGAATTCAAATGGGTGAGTGATTATGATTGGACATCTAGTCATAATGTTGTGGGCATGCCTATATAAGTAACTAAAAAGGGTCCGTGGTGATATACCACATTTAGCCCAAGTAGTATTAGGACTGAACCCTAGTCCCCCATAAAAGAACTTTTGTTCCCTATTAGAGTGTACAGTTCCCCTGAGGAGTCGTGGTGAAGACGAAACGCGTCGGGATGTACAGGGACAAATAGGGCTATGAGTATAAGGGTCAGATGTGGACTGCCCTTGTAAGGGCGGGAGTTTGGGGATCAGGGCCATTCTAGCCTATACAGGGCATATTAGGTCTATAAGTGATCCACTCCCTCCATGGAAACCTGGTTGTCTGGGAACTAAGAGGAGATGATCGGTACCTGCTTGACTGATGGGTGAGATCCTCCCTTTTTCCTTATTTATTTGTGTTGGTGATAACATATGCAACCAGTCTAAGGAGTCTACATATAGACTGTGTTGACATCCCTTTAACAAGAGCATCGTGTATGATGCCGGGATTTATGAGTACACGGTCTATCTACTAACTTTTTTTGATTGGGCATTCTATCTAATCAGAATTGGTTTGTCATATGTATTTTTAGGGACTCTGATTTATGAGAGTTATTACATCCCTATGATATGTCTGTCCGGATGGACGTTCTAATTGATTGAGTGTAATTTTAACGTGCACTATATCACATAATTTTTGTTTGTTGGGGTAGTTTTAAGAAATATATTATTAAGTTATATTTTATTATTTTTTCTCTGTGCTGTATACTGTCTAAGGAGAGAGATATTGGGCTTTGACCCAACTTTGCTGGTATTTCTCCTGCTCACCCGACCCACACCCAGCAGCCCCCAACACTTCCATCCACTCCACCCAAGTAGCCTGGTAAGCCTCCCACGTTCTGGGAGCCAACGATGACTTGATCAACGCCTCCGCGTCTCGGACGCCACAAGCCAAAGCTCGGCAGGGCATTCCAACCCAACGACCTCCGCCTCCGGAGCCAGCGACCGGAAACGTTCGAACTGTGAACGAGAAAGAGCATCAGCTATGGAATTATGAGCACCAGGAACATGCGTCGCAGTCACCTGTGCGTTCAAACTCAAACACAACAAGACCAATTGTCTCAACACCCGCACAACAGGAGGCGATGAAGCCGACAGATTGTTTATCGCACAAACCACTCCCATGTTGTCGCAGTAAAAACGAACACGCCTGTTTCGAAAAGCCTTCTGCCACAAATGCACCGCCACCAAGATAGGAAAAATTTCCAAAAGTGCGATATTCCGAATTCCGAATTGTCCCTTATAATACGCCCCGAAGCCTGACCCCCCGGCTGCGTCCGTAAACAAATCCAACGACTCGTTATCAAACACACCCTCCTGTAGCGAACGGCCGTTGTAACTCTGCAAAAACTCACTCCACACCGTCAAATCCTCTTTATGGTCAGCTGACAACCGCACAAAATGATGAGGAGCCCTCACTCCTGCCGTAGCCATGGCCAATCGCCTCGAAAAAACTCTGCCCATAGGCATAACTCGACAAGCGAAATTAAGCTTCTCGAGGAGCGATTGCAAATCCCTTAACGTTAACTTCCGCAAACGACAAGCCCGCAACACCTCCTCGCGCAAACTCACAACTTTGTAGATGGGCAACCTGAACTCCCACTGAATAGTATCGATCACGACAAGCACGTGCTCGGGCCCTCCGTTTTGCCTGGAGCCAACGGAACTCCGAAGCGATACGCCACCCACTCAATTGCTCTCAAAAGCGTCTTGCAACGGTCAGACCCCGCCGGGCCGACGCACAAAAAGTCATCCAGATAATGAATGACAGAATCACACCCCGAAACATCACGAATCACCCACTCCAAAAAGGAACTAAACGCCTCAAACAGCACGCAAGATAGCGAACACCCCATAGGCAAACACCTGTCAATGAAAAAGCGATCCTCCCAAAAACAACCCAGCAGCTGAACGCTATCTGGGTGAACAGGCAACAACCGAAAAGCGGATTCTATATCTGTCTTAGCTAGCAGGGCCCTTTTTCCAGATTTCTGAACCCATTCTACCGCTGTGTCAAACGACGCGTAAACAACAGAGCACAGCCCCGGGTCAATCCCGTCATTAACTGACATACCCCTGGGATAAGACAGATGCTGAATCAAACGAAATTTCCCTGCCTCTTTCTTAGGCACAACCCCCAACGGGGAAACCACCAAATCCACAAAGGGCGGTGACTCAAACGGGCCCGCCATCCGACCCAACGCAACCTCCTTCCGCAACTTCTCGGAAACCACTTCGGCATGCAACAAAGCCGACCGCAAATTCTTCCTAACACAAGGAATATCATAAGGAGGGTCCGGGATTACAAAACCCTCCCTAAAACCTGCCAACAACAACTCCGCCTTTTCCCTATCTGGATATCTACTTAGATAAGGGACCATCTTTTCCCACATCACCGGTGTCACCCCCATGGGTATTACCGCTTCCTGACTTGCCTCTACCCTTTTTGAAACATTTCGCGGCACCATGTGTGGAGCCGCTAAAGTGTGAACACAAGTGTTTAAACTTGCAGTTAGCCCCAAATCTACACTGGCCTTCGTTAAACTGCCATCAGACCCCCAATTTTTGACCCCCTGTTTGACTTCCTGAACTAGAGGCGCTCGCGTTACTGGACTGAAAACCCTGGCCGGAACCTCCGGCCCCCCCGTGAAAGGGGTTGCCGAACTTGTACTGCGCCATAACCCGCAACCATAACCCAATGTCTTTTTGATCCCAGCGAATTGCTGGCCGAACTGCCTTCCTCTGTCTGAACTGCTCATCATACCTGAGCCACGCCTGACCACCATAAACCCGATGAGCCTCGCTTATCGAATCCAAGTAACAGAACAGACCCGAGCAATTCTCGGGCGCCTTTTCTCCAATCACACTAGCCAGAATGACAAAAGCCTGCAGCCAATTACCAAACGTCTGAGGAATCAAGCGCCATCGCCGCTTTTCCTCGTCCTCCTTCTTACCCTCTTCCTTTTTCTTTTTATCCAAATTAAATTTTTCTAACGGAAGTAACGAGAATATCTCGACATATTCGTCCTTCGCAATCTTTTCTCTACCTTCCTTCTTTAGATGCGCCCCCAACGGGCCCTCAAAACACACATAAACTTCGCCATGGGCCCTGTCATCTAAATGCACCCTACACTCTTTTTCCTTCTCCGTCTGCACCGAAATCGATATCGGCGCCGGAGCCGCTACTGGCACCACCACTGCCCCAAAAGCCCCCCCCTGCGGGCTCAACCAAGCCCCTAAATGCCGCTGCGCAGACATACCTTGCTCCAACCTAGATAACAAATCCTGCACGCTACCCAACAGCTCACGAACCCCTGCTGAACCTGCATCACCCGCAACCCTCTCAACACTACCAACCCCCTGACTACCCAAAAAAGCGGGCAACGCCAAACTAGGTAAACACAAACCTGACACAGACGCATACTCACCGGGCTGCAAGGGATCTGTGGGCCCCCCAGCCGGAGTGCTGGCATCCAGACGTCCCTGACTCGTCGTGTCCGCGAAAGATCCACCCGAATCCGGCCGACCCTGACGTCCAGTGAGGTCCACTTGCGTGCCCTGTCCCGGAACAGGCACGGCCGATGATGGATCCAGACTCTGACTTCCCGGGGAGAAAGGTGCCTGCGTGGAAGAGCTGGCAGCGCACCAGCTCACATCAGTCCCAGCGCCGACCGCTGCGTCCATGAAGCCATCCTGCCGCCCAGATGCAGGAGAGGACCCTGCCGCTGAAGATGGGGCCGGCCCGGGTCCGTCCCGCAGCGGGCCGCCCGCTCCGACGTTACTTGCCGGAACCGCCGTCCATCCAGATGCGGCCGAGGCAGGCCGCGCGACAGGAGCCACACCGCCGCGGCCTCCCGCTGTAACAGGCCCCAGTCGATGCCGTGCGCGTCGAGGCCCAGACCCCGCTGCACTGCGAGGTGCAGGCCTCGTGACCGCCGATGAGCCCCGACCGGCAGGTGGATTCCTCCCAGGCCGGGGCCGCGCGACCGCTGATCTTACCGGTGCCCGGCCTGGAGGGTCCCGGGAGGGGCTCCTGCGTCTTCGGGGTGCTCGAGGACCAGAGTCCAGGGAAAGACGCTCGGGGGGCCGCGTCCGCTGAGAACGCCGCTCCAGCGGCGCCGCAGCGCCAGACGAACCTGCGGCGCCTGACGATCCAGCAGCGCCGGACGGCCCTGCCGCCGACATGATGTGGGCCACCTGCTCCTGCAGCCACCCGGGGGGATGGAGCGCTGCCGCCGCCCTGAGGCCCTCGAGGATCGCGTCGATGCCAGACATCTTAGGTATGTCTGCTCACGATCCACCAAGAGTGGGAAGTGACAGCCCCCACCCTAAAACTCCCATAAACCCCCGCGCTAGCTCCTCTCCTTGCTGATTCAAATTAACTACCCCTCTCCCCCCATTGTCATGCAGGCCTTCGCCTACGCCGTGTGGGGGAGGGGCACGGCTCGCTCCGGCCTTTCCTTAAGTTAGCTAGTAGTAAGGGGCTACAAGGGCACCATGTTATCCTTTACTGAAAGAAAAGTTTCTATTCTGACCAGGAAGGGACACGAAGGTACTCCTGTAGTGAAAGATAAAGTAAGTGAGGGCCAGATCTAGAAAGCTCTGACTCTTTTGCAGAATATAAATGCTGTCAAAATACCATACCTGATACACATATAGAGAGAGTCTTAGTATAATATCGAAGATTTGGACCAAGAGTATCGTGCCTGCTATCGTTTGTTGCAGTTCTATTTGAATATATTTTTACCTGGACTCTGCTTTCCCTAATTCATTGCATATTGCCAAGGTCCCCGTACAATCTAAACACTTATGACCTGGATAAGGGCAGACAAAAAACTCCCACTACACTACAGTTTCTTATCTGGGTGCCTAGGGAGCATGAAGTAAATCTCGCCATGAATGGTCCCTTATGCAGCCTCCTTACAAAGGTTCAGATGCAAGCATGATTCTAGCTTAACATAACCTTTTCAACTATTCCTCACAAGAACTCACAATTTTTGAAATAATGGATGGTCAGATGCTACTGCAGCCATGTTTTTCTGACCATTCACATAATAAACATTGTCAAATATAATATACAAATGTAGAAATACTAAATACAGTTTTAACATGTGCTTTTCCTGTTACTATCTTAATGTTAGGCTATAGGCTGAACTTGATGGACTTACGTCTACCTTCAGCCTTCAAAACTATGAAATAGTATAAAGTCTATCATTGGAGGCAAAATCCATCTACTTTGTATAGCTATCGGCATGTTATTTTTACCGAGTGTAGAAACATTTTTACCCTTAGGTGCTGTCACTTGACCAAAGGACAACATTATAGACATTAAAGGAATGTTCCAGTTCAACAGTCTGAAGGATTGACCCCTAAAACCCCAAATTATCCTTCCTCACTGTTTGCCACTCCTCGTTACATGAGTTAATATAGATAACACTGCCTGAATGAGTCAGGAAAAGCCAAGCCACAATTGATTTCATCATACCAAACTGCTTGCCTACTGCAGATTCAGTCTTCCCAGCCTGGTGCAGGGCTACAATTTTGTTTCTGGTGTCCTTCGACAGCTCTTTGGTACTCTTCACCATAGTGGAGTTTGGAGTGTGACTGTTTGAGGCTGTGGACCAGTGTCTTCTATACTGATAACAAGTTCAAACTGGTGCCATTACTACTTGTAATGAGTGGAGGACAGAGGAGCCTCTTAAAGAAGAAGTTACAGGTCTGTGAGAGCCAGAAATCTTGCATGTTTTTAGGTGACCAAATACTTATTTTCCTCCATAATTTGCAAAATAAATCTTGTCAAATCAGACAAGGTGATTTTCTAGATTTGTTTTCTCATTTTGACTCTAATAGTTGTGGTCTACCTATGATGTCAATTACAGGCCTCTCTCGTGCTTTTTAAGTGGGAGAACTTGCACAATTGGTGGCTGACTAGATACGCTTTTTCCCCACTGTAAATTCCATAGACAAATTTTTGTATCTCAGGACAAAAGGCATGTGATTACTCCTCCAAGTGGGTATTACCTGAAATTGACAAAAAAATATTGAGAAGAAAAAGGCAGAAATTAGCTCACCATGCTGTTATAATCATGAATCTTGGTGGGAGATGTCTGGAGCGTGCCGATCCTGCTCGTGACAGCAGCCAAATTTAGGATTGGAGAGGGGAAGGAGTGAAGTCCAGCACTGCCATCCAGATAATTAAAAGTTCAGTTTATTTGTGATTAATTTGAAAGAAAAACCTCATGAAAACAAATGATGTGTTTCTGGCACACACGATGCCCTTAGTCATAGGATGTGTAAAGAGCTGGTTATATATATATATATATATATATATATATACATATATATATATATATATATATATATATATATAGCAGAGCCAGAGACCAATCACTTTTCCCACTCATATTGAAGTTTTGGCCAATGGGCTAAACTATGTTCCAAAACAAAACTTCAATTTATTTGATACCATTAAGGACGTTAAAAAGTTCACCCGATTGCTTACAGTCAAAAAATATTTCTTCCATGAACAACCAGATCCAAGAAGAAAAATATTAAATCTTCATTCTATTATTTATTAAAAAAAATTGAAAAAGAAGCATAAACCAATTTATGTTAGTATTAGGATAAGTTCTGAGCCGCAGCATAATGCTGGACTGTGACAATTAACAGTTGTCTGAAGAGGCCCTCTACAGGTGACGTCAAGTAATGCAGACGAAAACAGCGCACTGACGTGCTTCTAACCAGCTCTCTACTATTCCACTATGTATTCACTATGTTTTCGTTTTTTGCTCTCCTTCTTCCCAGAGCAATAACTTTTATATTTTTCAGTCACTATGGCCATGTGATGGGGTTTTTTTGCGGGACAAGTTGTACTTTTGAACGACACCACTGATTTTACCATGTAGTGTACTGGAAAATGAATGCGGTGAAATTACAAAAAAAAGTGTAATTCCACAATTGTTTTTTTTACCATGTTCACTAAATGCTAAAACTGACCTGGCAATTATGATTTTCCATGTTATTGCGAGATTGGTGATAGCAAACATGTATAGGTTCTTTTTAATTTAAGTGGTAAAAATAATCCAAAGCTTTTTTAAAAAATGACGCCATTTTCTGACACCCGTAGAGTCTCCATTTTTCGGGATCTGGGGCTGGGTAACGGCTTATTTTTTGCGCACTGAGTTGACGTTTTTATTGATATTATTTTGAGGTAGATGCAATCTTTTGATTGCCTGTTATTGCATCTTATTGCAATGTTGTGGTGACAAAAAAAAATTA
This sequence comes from Ranitomeya imitator, assembly GCF_032444005.1. Taxonomy (NCBI): domain Eukaryota; kingdom Metazoa; phylum Chordata; class Amphibia; order Anura; family Dendrobatidae; genus Ranitomeya; species Ranitomeya imitator. The sequence continues at coordinate 731,981,766 of NC_091284.1, read as the reverse complement.
ATTTTGGCGTTTTGATGTTTATTTCTAGTTATGCCATTCACCGATTGGATTAGTTATTTTTATAGTTAGATAGACCGGGCGAATCTGAAAATACTCTGCATCCAAAGTGCTGGTACGTCCTGTTCATGGGCACATTGCCTTAGGGGTATATGACTGCTGATCAGATCAGCAATCATGTGCTGGAAATAGTGCAGGCTCAGCGCCAGAGCCAGCATCAAAGTGTGGGAGGCGACCTATGACGTACATATATGTCTTAGGTTGTAAGGGGGTTAATACAGTTTTTGTTTCTAAGATTTACCAGAAAATAGAGGAAAACATAAAAATAGAGTAATAATGATACTTTCTAGTTAGCTTGGGTCGGTGCTCCAATCAGAACTTTCTTGATACTCAACTTCACTTTCCCTTCAAATAAATCTTTGAACTGTAACCGCCAGTAAAGTAATTGGGGGTCCGTGCCATATTATTTTACTCTAATGTATGCCGTAAATTATATATGTATATTGATTATTTATGGCATGAAGTCTACATTTATATAACAAATTATTTATTTATTTGCCTCCCCTTTAAACAGCAAACCAGCAAGATAGAATTGTTTGTGTTTGGCCCTTGTGGCAAATTATGGACTCAGGTTAACTAGTTCTGTTGGGCTCTTCTAGACTTTATAGGCTTTTAGGCTGTCACATTTGTAGTAGTGGTCAATAGAGATAATTGAATCCATCCTCTGCAAATAGATTTTGAGCTTGATTTCCTGAAATTTGCAAGACTCGGAAAAAATTTAACAATTTGTGAATCAATTCAAGTCAATTGTGATCTAAAAAAAAAGGCCCTGCAACATTTAATTGATGAATAATGTGTTGCAGCTATCAAATAACATGGTATAGCGCAGCCAATTAGGGGGACTAGCACAGATTCTAAAAAAGATGTGGAGAAGGGAAAAAGGTGGCCATTTTTTAATTTTACAGCCTAGTTATAGGAGGTCAGAGCGCACAGCTCATTATTACACGTAGATGCAGCGCCCCAGGGACCTGGTCGTTGCAGTAATGTCGCTCTGCCGCTAAGGAGGGTGATGTTATGTCTGATTGCACTAAAGGAGTTCATCTGACCAGGTATCACAAGCACACATAACACTTCACACTCCGGCCACTGGGGGGAGCAAAAGGCACTATTTACTAGGTCACTCCTCACACTGGTAAAACTAGGGGTCGGATGGGAAGTTAGATGAGAAAGTAGCCTGGGAGAGCTCCAGGGAGGACCTGTCAGAGGTGGGTTCCTGACAGGGGCCTAGCAGAAAGGACTGATTGTTACAGAGCCGCGCCTGCACTACCTTGCAGCGGCATCTTAGAAAGGACACGAAGAGAAGGATACTGTAGAGCAGTGAGAAACGTGATCAGAGTACAAACGAGATAGAGCCAGTAGGAGTCGTGCCCCGAGAACGGCAACATCCTACTGAAGAGCGTAGCCGGTGGCCGGAGCACCGAGGAAGTAACAGACTCTACGCATTACTTCAAACAGCGGCAGGACAGTTAAGTACAGGTTGGCTGTCTGACCTAAATCACCGGAACGGACATAGGAGGCAATCGTGGGAGAGGGGCATCGTTAGGGTCCCAGAATAACTCCAGGCCTACCTGTCATACGGGTGCGTCCTAGTCATATCATAGTGGGGGACGGAGAGAAGAGAGAGGACAGATACGACAGTTGTGAGGACTATCCCGTGATGCTCAGCAGGGAAGGACTACAACACACAGGCGCTAGAAGGTAGACACTGATTTCCACCTGCAAAGGGAACTCTGGATGTGCCTTCGGACCGGCCGGTCTCAGCCAGCCCTGTTAGCAGTGCTCTGGATCGCAGATCCCGAAACCTTCAGTAAAAGGTAAAGAAACTGCAACCCTGTGTCCTTGTTATTCCTCGTGTTCTGCACTACGCACTATCACCTTTTATTGGACGCCCCTTAGCAGAGTCACGGACCGGGTCTAGCCACCGTGACAACCCCGGACCGAGTATCCCACGGCCCTGTGTCTGGGGGCGCTCCATAGACATAGAAAAGTGTAAGAGTGTGGTGTACTACTGCAGTGCTTAAGAACATTGAAAATGGGAATGGTAGTTTCAGTCTGTGAAAAATATTACAAGTGATATAAGGAGGTGCAGGAGCTGCAGAATGTTTGTGAAGTAGTGATGAGCAAATATACTCGTTTCTCGAGATTTCCCCAGCACGCACGGGTGTCCTCCGAGTATTTGTAAACACGCGGAGATTTAGTTTTCATCGACGCAGCTGAATGATTTACATCTGTTAGCCAGCATAGGTACATGTGGGGGTTGCCTGGTTGCTAGGGAATCACCACATGTAATCAAGCTGGCTAATTACATTTAGCTGCAGTGAGGAAAACGAAATCTCCGAGCACTAAAAAATACTCGGAGGACCCCCGAGCATGCTCGAGAAATATCGAGTAATGAGTATATTCGCCCATCACTAGTGTGAAGTGATTGATCTGTGATACACTGCAGTGCAACATGATAAAAAACACAATTTTTTGTTTCTGAATGCTCAGCACATAAAAAGAGGGCAGTTTACATCTCTTACGTGGTAATTTTGTCTAATGAATAAAGATATTCAAACTGAGGTTCATCTGTCAGAGAACACATGTTTCATGTCTGTGAGACAAGCCATAAGCAATATCATTTTTTGCATTTATTTTGGATATTTTGTTTGTAAAAGCAGATTTTTTTAAAGAAAAATATATTAATTTCACAAATGTAAATCAAACTGTCTACCTAACAAAGCGTGTGCTTAATAAAATGTATTTTATACATTTGTAATAGTCCAATATCACAAAAATATGAATTATGTGAACAATAATTAATATCACTAATTACTTAAAGCCTTATTGCGGCCACGGACGAGTGGTGATGGCAAATTGTTCTATTTTCTCTCTTTACATAAAAGGAGTAATATCTACTTTGAAGCATCTCTTCCAAGGCAAAAAATCTATACAACTATGATGGTAATTTTTATTTTGTATGGAGGCGCCAATATTTGTCAGCAGTAGAGTTGAGCAACCTTGACCTTTTTAGAGTCGAGCCGGGTTTCGCGAAACCCGACTATCTCAAAAGTCGGGTCGAGTGAAATCGGCCGATTATGACGTAAAGTCGGGATCGACCGAAACACGAAACCCAATGCAAGTCAATGGGGCAGCATAGTCGGCAGTGAGTGGGGGCCAGGAAAACACCTAGAGTGCCCATTTTAATGTCAAAACCATCCATTCTTCTTAATGAAGCTTGTCAAGCGTAATTTACCTTATAATAATTGGAAGGCATTTGAAATTGGGGGTCATTTGGCTAAAGTTGTGGTGGGTAGGGCTGGTTCAAGTAATTAGTGGGCCCAGGAAATCTGGACCACGTCACGGCAGTGGAGCAGGGAGAGGTAAGTATTTCAACTTTGCAAGTGCTGTGAACCTGAGCAAGCAGGGGGGGCCCACTCGTTGGCATTGGCACTGGCACAGGGCCCCTCAAAGTACAGCGGTGTGTTTGCACGGCGGGGGCGCCTCCCACCGGCAGCAACACTTTTGCGTACTATGAGAGGCCCTGTGCCAGTGACGTCGCCAACTAGTATTCCACCCCCCACCTGATGAAGGAACCTGCACTTTCATCTGCACCTTCCTCTTTGTCCCCGTGTAAGGTGGTATGGTATGCGGGAAGAGCAACCTGACTTTCAGCAGGGTCACAATGTTGTTGTGTAGCGTGCACGGGGAATGTTGCGTTATGGGTCAATGTACCAGCAGACTCATCTATCACTGGCTGGGCAATGGGCAGGATGAGGAGGAAACACAGATATAGGCCCAAAGAATAAAGTTGGCTAAATGCAGTTCAAAATTGGTAACACAGGAATAACCAGGGGGCATTGCAGTGGAGGACAACTGGAATGAGAGGCTGACACAGAGAGTAGGCCCAAATCAGTAAGTAGTCGAAATGCAGTTCAAAATTGGCAACCGTAGTAAACAGGCGGCACAGCTTTGTTCAGTGGAGGAGAACAGCAAGGAGTGGCAGACACCGATAGTAGGCCCCAACCCAACTAGTAGGCCAAATGCAGTCTAACATTAACAACTACTTAACGAGCGCCTGAAAACGGAATTTCAGGACAGGAAACCAGGAGAACAGCAAGGAGTGGCAGACACCGATAGTAGGCCCCAAACCAACTAGTACGCCAAATGCAGTTGTTCCGTTTAACCACAACTTAATGAGAGCCTGAAGATAGAAGTTCAGAAAAGGCAACCTGGAGAACACCTTGGAGTGGAACACACCATCTCTCTACACCCCATACCCAATTTGTAGGCCTAATGCAGTGTAGTTTCCAAGAACTACTAAACGAGAGCCGGAAGATCGAAGCTCAGGAAAGGCAACCTGGAGAACACCTTGGAGTGGAACACACCATCTCTCTACACCCCATACCCAATTTGTAGGCCTAATGCAGTGTAGTTTCCAACAACTACTAAACGAGAGCCGGAAGATCGAAGCTCAGGAAAGGCAACCTGGAGAACACCTTGGAGTGGAACACACCATCTCTCTACACCCCATACCCAATTTGTAGGCCTAATGTAGTGTAGTTTCCAAGAACTACTAAACGAGAGCCGGAAGATCGAAGCTCAGGAAAGGCAACCTGGAGAACACCTTGGAGTGGAACACACCATCTCTCTCCACCCCATACCCAATTTGTAGGCCTAATGCAGCCTACTTTCCGACAACTACTAAACGAGAGCCGGAAGATCGAAGCTCTGGAAAGGCAACCTGGAGAACACCTTGGAGTGGAACACACCATCTCTCTACACCCCATACCCAATTTGTAGGCCTAATGCAGTGTAGTTTCCAAGAACTACTAAACAAGAGCCGGAAGATCAAAGCTCAGGAAAGGCAACCTGGAGAACACCTTGGAGTGTAACAAACCCTCTCTCTACACCACGGAAGGGCTGATTCTTAGGAAGGAAGGCTGTCGGAAAGAAGCAGGGCGCGTCCGAGGGTGATTATATTCTTATTAGGTATATACTCACCCTCGGACGCGCCCTGCTTCTTTATTTGTAATGAATGTTTATTTGCAATGTGGTTTTGACTTACTCTATTTTTTTGGTAAATAATGATTTTATTATTTTCATTGTTTTGCATCTTCTTGGCAATAATATAAAGAAGACGCGACAGGACAACACTCGGTGGATGCCATATCTGTGTTTTAAATTGAAAAAAACTTTCAGTTAACTACTTGCAGGAGAAAGTTATTGTAGCTGGTGGCCATTTTTAGTACTGTACCAGATTTTTGTTGTATGTGTTTGTTTTTAATGTTAAAATGTCTGCATTTGATATCTCTCCAGTATTTTCTTTTTTATAAGCAAAATACTTATTTTTATATTTTCTGATGTTGGTTCCAGGGGTACACGGGCAGCAGTGGTGTGGTCAGTGGAGGCCTAGTGGAAGGAGTGACCGCAGACAGGCATCGAAGGCCTAAAATAATAACACATGGCTGTAGGCAATTTTAAATTGGTTCCAGGGGGACACGGGCAGCAGTGGTGTGGTCAGTGGAGGCCTAGTGGAAGGAGTGACCGCAAACAGGCATCGAAGGCCTAAAATAAAAAAATTGGGCTGGCTGTAGGCAATTTTAAATTGGTTCCAGGGGTACACGGGCAGCAGTGGTGTGGTCAGTGGAGGCATAGTGGAAGGAGTGACCGCAGACAGGCTTCGAAGGCCTAACATAACAAAAATGTCAATACAATGGTATTGTCAGTGGCAGGCATTGAAGGATGTCAGCGCATAGACTAAACATTGGTGGAGCTGTGAGATAATTTTGCAAGTGGTAGAGCACTGTTTGAGCTGGGGGGGGGGAACTGTCTTGTGGCCGGCGGTACAGGCCCAGGGCCCCTCATATTACAACGGTGTGTCTGACGTTGGGTGCGCACCACCACCGCCAGAGACACTTTATTGTACTAGGAGGGACCCAGTGGCAGTGCCGTCGACCAAAAGCGGGCACACCCACCTCTTCAGACAAACAGCACTCTCACGGGTGCTGTCGCCAAGTGTCGATACCACGGCCCCATGTGGGGAGTTTGGCCATTTAGTGAGGTGTAAACATGTCGTATGCTGGACAATCAGGTCCAGAAAATTACGAGATTGGAAAAGGCATTCAGAATAGTCCACAGGCAAGACCTTTTCATAGGAAAGCTAGGTGTCGGCCGGGCAAGGTGGGGCAAAAGATTTCGAAATCCAGTTGTGGTTCATTTTAATGAAGGTTAGATCATCTACATTTTGGGTAGCCAGACGAGTCCTTTTTTCTGTTAGTATTGAACCTGCAGCACTGAATACTCTTTCTGATAGGACACTAGCTGCCGGGCAAGCAAGCTCCTGCAATGCATATTCTGCCAATTCTGGCCAGGTGTCTAATTTTGATGCCCAGTAATCAAATGGGAATGACGGTTGAGGGAGAACATCGATAAGGGATGAAAAATAGTTTGTAACCATACTGGACAAATGTTGTCTCCTGTCACTTTGAATTGATGCTGCAGTACCTGTCCTGTCTGCGGTCATAGCAAAATCACTCCACAACCTGGTCAGAAAACCCCTCTGGCCAACGTCACTTCTGATTTATGCCCCTCTAACTCCTCTGGTCTGCTGGTCCCTGCAGCTCGTGTGAGAACGATCACGGGCGCTGTGTGCAGGGAATGCCAGAAGCAAACGGTCAACAAGAGTTGATTGTTTGGTTGCTAATATTAGTTCCAAGTTCTCATGTGGCATTATATTTTGCAATTAGCCTTTATAGCGAGGATCAAGGAGGCAGGCCAACCAGTAATCGTCATCGTTCATCATTTTAGTTATGCGTGTGTCCCTTTTGAGGATACGTAAGGCATAATCCGCCATGTGGGCCAAAGTTCCAGTTCTCAAATCTGCGGTTGTGCTTGGTTGAGGGGCAGTTTCAGGCAAATCCACGTCACTTGTGTCCCTCCAAAAACCAGAACCCGGCCTTGCCGCGCCAACAATTTCCAGTGGCCCCGGAAAAGCTTCCTCATTAAAAATATAATCATCCCCATCATCCTCCTCGTCCTCCTCCACCTCTTCACCCGCTAACTCGTCCTGTACACTGCCCTGGCCAGACAATGGCTGACTGTCATCAAGGCTTTCCTCTTCCTCAGCTGCAGACGCCTGATCCTTTATGTGCGTCAAACTTTGCATCAGCAGACGCATTAGGGGGATGCTCATGCTTATTATGGCGTTGTCTGCACTAACCAGCCGTGTGCATTCCTCAAAACACTGAAGGACTTGACACATGTCTTGAATCTTCGATCACTGCACACCTGACAACTCCATGTCTGCCATCCTACTGCCTGCCCGTGTATGTGTATCCTCACACAAAAACATAACAGCCCGCCTCTGTTCGCACAGTCTCTGAAGCATGTGCAGTGTTGAGTGCTCTTGCTGCTCCGGCTTTAAAAGCGGTTTTCCTACTCCCAGAAAAGGGAGCGTTCGAGGCCTTGTGTAGCCAGACGACGAACCTGGCTCCACAGCTCCAGACTTAGGTGCAATATTTTTTTTCCCATGACCAGCTGATGCTCCACCACTACCACTACCCTCATTACCAGCTGACAATGAACGCCCCCGGCCACGACCTCTTCCACCAGACTTCCTCATTGTTTTAAAAACGTAAACAAACTAACGGTATTTGTTGCTGTCACACAAATTACACGGTGAGCTATAACTTCAGTATGATTTAGCTACCCCTTTACAGGTGAGTGAGACCACAACGAAAATCAGGCACAATGTTACACACTCTGTTGTTGGTGGCAACAAATGAGAGAGATGCCACACACGCAGGACCGTCACTGAAGCACAAATGTAAATATTAATCTCCCACTGATTTGATTTTTTTTTTTTTTCAGGGAGACTTTAGGAAAAAAAAATAATAGAATAAAATGATTTTTTCAGGAAGAATTTAGAAACCAAATAAAATAAAATGATTTTTTCAGGGAGAATTTAGAAAACAAATAAAACAAAAAAAGGCTTTCTATGGCCCACTGAGTGAGAGATGACGCACACAGGAGTCAGGAGTGGCACACAAGCCCAGAGGCCAATATTTATCTCCCACTGATTGATGTAGTGATTTTTTCAGGTAGATTTTGGAACCCAAATCAAGCTAAAAAATAATAGGCTTTCTATGGCCCACAATTGGAGAGAGAGATGGCACACCCAGGAGTCAAGACTGGCACACAAGCAGAAAGGGCAATATTAATCTCCCACTGATTGATTTATTGATTTTTTCAGGTAGAATTTAGAACCCAAATAAAGCAAAAAAAAAAAAAAATGGGCTTTCTATGGCCCACTGAGTGAGTGATGATGCACACAGGAGTCAGGAGTGGCACACAAGCCCTGAGGCCAATATTTTTCTCCCACTGATTGATGTAGTGATTTTTTCAGGTAGATTTTAGAACCCAAATCAAGCAAAAAAATAAATAGGCTTTCTATGGCCCACTGAGTGAGAGATGGCACAGACAGGAGTCAAGAGTGGCACACAAGCCCTGAGGCCAATATTTTTCTCCCACTGATTGATGTAGTGATTTTTTCAGGTAGATTTTATAACCCAAATCAAGCAAAGAAATAAATAGGCTTTCTATGGCCCACTGAGTGAGAGATGGCACACACAGGGATGGCACTCTAGCAGAAATGCCAATCTTAATCTCCCACAAAAAAAAACAAAAAAAAAAAACGGAGTGTCCTACAATTACTATCTCCCTGCAGTAATCTCAGCCAGGTATGGCAGGCAGCAATAAGGAGTGGACTGATGCACAAATTAAATAAAAAGTGTGTACAAACAAAAAAGATAGCTGTGCAGAAAGGAAGGAACAAGAGGATTTGTGCTTTGAAAAAAGCAGTTGGTTTGCACAGCGGCGTACACACAGCAATGCAGCTATCAGGGAGCCTTCTAGGGCAGCCCAATGAGCTACAGCGCTGAGGGGAAAAAAAAAAAAATGTAGCTTCCACTGTCCCTGCACACCGAAGGTGGTGTTGGGCAGTGGAAATCGCTACAGCACAAGCGGTTTGGTGGTTAATGGACCCTGCCTAACGCTATCCCTGCTTCTGACGAAGCGGCAGCAACCTCTCCCTAAGCTCAGATCAGCAGCAGTAAGATGGCGGTCGGCGGGAACGCCCCTTTATAGCCCCTGTGACGCCGCAGACAGCAAGCCAATCACTGCAATGCCCTTCTCTAAGATGGTGGGGACCAGGACCTATGTCATCACGCTGCCCACACTCTGCGTTTACCTTCATTGGCTGAGAAATGGCGCTTTTTGCGTCATTGAAACGCGACTTTGGCGCGAAAGTCGCATACCGCATGGCCGACCCCGCACAGGGGTCGGATCGGGTTTCATGAAACCCGACTTTGCCAAAAGTCGGCGACTTTTGAAAATGAACGACCCGTTTCGCTCAACCCTAGTCAGCAGTACACTCTAAATACGATACTGAGTACACAAAACCTAAGGAAGTAATTTACAAAGAATACTATTTTAGATACTGTTCTCCTGAAAATACTTCAAGAAAAATTGTTAGGATGGATTTTTTGTTTGAATATTACTGCTGCAAATCTCAGTCCAACAATAAGTTTAATTAGTAAATTGACTAACGTCATCATAAATTCACATGATGGAGTTAATTCAGGTCACTCATTACACCAATGCTTTGCATAAAAATGCCCAATATAATGTTCGTGTAAGGCTGAACTCATACGTGTAGTTTTTTATTGCCATTCTTGATGCATGTTTTGAGACAAAGCCAGAAATTGTTTCAACTGGAAGGCAAAGTATAGCCCTTCCTTCATAATTACCATTTCTTTGGTATGTGGAAACCACTATTACGTTTTGCCTACAATTGGAAAATTATGGAGATATTTTTAAAACTATGTAAAACAGCAAAGTGGGCATCTGCAAAGTGGTAAATCATCATCACTGTCCAATCATGCTATACGTATGTGGTCCAATCGACAACACCCAAAAGACACTCATTCTATTAGCATATAATGTAGTTAGCATAAATGGTCAGAATGGACCATTTTATCTATCTATCTATCTATCTATGTACATGGCAGTCCTGCACAGGGCGCCAGCTGCCAGACTTCAGACGGGGCGCCGCAGGGAGACAGAACATCATGTTGATTTGGTGTGCCTGCTTCCCTCACTGCTCATTTACTCACTGTCTGCGCCTTGTGTGTAAGGTCACTCAGCAGGGGCAGCGGATTGAAGGACAGCAGGATTTAACAAGTGAGGTGGGCTTCTTTCCCGCTTAGTGCCAATGGTTTGTCATGACAGAAGGGGTCTGCTGATGACCCCCGTGCCTGTCATTACGATCCACCTATGAGATCGTGGTTTCTGCTATACATAAGCACTGCTATGTATAGCACAAGTAATTGGATGATCGCAGCTTCAAGTCCCCTAAAGGGACTATTGAATAAAGTTAAAAGTAAAAAAAAAGTGTTTCCAAATATGAAAAAGATAAAAAAACACAAAAGTTCAAATCACCCCCATTTTGCCCCATTAAAAATAAAACAATTAAAAATATATGCAGCGCCCCAGGGTCCTGGTTGTTGCAGTAATTTCATTCTTCCACCAGGGGGAGTGATGTTACGTCTGAAGGCAATAAAGGAGATCACTTTACCAGGTATCACAAACCACACAACACACTTCACAGCTATGCTCCTATTTAGTAGGGCACTCTTCACAATTAGGTAAAACTGGTGGTCTGGATAGGAAGTGAGGCAGAAGTGAACTGGGCTTCACCCAGTGATCTGCTATCTGAGCTCCGCTCAGGTAGTTGGTCCCTGACAGGGGTGGGATCCTGTCAGAGGCCTAGACAGAATACCACGGAGCTGCGTTGGCCCGACTTGTGGCAGCATCCGAACAAAGAGACATTGAAGGAGAATTGTGTTGCAGAGAGTGAGAAACGAAGTCATAGCAAAAGGAGAGGAAACCAGAAGGAGTTCTGCCCTGTAAAAGGCTGCCTCCTTTCTGAGGCGCAGGATCCGGTGGCCGGAGCACCGAGGGAGTCATAGTCTCCAAGCCTTGCTCCAGAGACCGGCAGGACAGCTAATTCCATATTAGTTGCCTGACCTTTACCCAGGAGACACGGTGGCAACGACAAGAGGCCGGGCATGCTAGAGTCCCTGTTAAAAGCCTCAAGCCACCAGTCATATGGGTTGTTCCTATCCATCTGGGGGACAGAGAGAGAAATAACATCTACTATAGTTGTGAGGACCTTTCCGAGAAGCTCAGCAGGAAGGGACTACAACACTCAGGTGCTAGAGGAAGGCTATTGATTTCCACCTGGATAAGGGGACTCTGGATTTGCCTTCAGACCGGCCGGACTCTGCCTGCCCTGTGATCTGGTGCTCTGGACTGTGGATGCTGAAGCCTTCAGTAAAAAGGTAAAGAGACTGCACCCTTGTGTCCTTGTTCTTCACTGCGCCTCACACCATCCACCATCTACATCTCTGGGAAGCCCTGGGGACACACTTCACATGTGGGAAGGTATACCATCTAGCTGCCATAACATCACCCCAGCGGACCCCTAAGCAGCGTCGGTCACCCTGACCGAATACCACAGATGGTGTCACGAACATCATCCCTTTAAAGACCTTTCCCCATTTTTCAACAGACCTCCCGAGTGCCACGGACCAGGTCAGCCACCGTGACATCCCCCTTGAGAACCGTAGGGCCTGGCACCAAGTACCCAATGCCCTACGGGGGCGATCCATACATATATTTGGTATTGCTGCATTCAGAAATGTCTGGCCTATCAAAATATAAACAGTTAATCCAATCAGTAAATAGCGTCATGAGAAACAAAAACTAAACGCCAGTATTACTTTTTTTTTATTTTTCTTATGCAGCAACAATACAATAAAATGCAATAAGAGGAGATCAAAACATTGTATCTACTCCAAAATAGTTTAGATAAAAATGTCAATTCTGCATGAAAAAATTAAGCCACAACACAGCTCCATATCCTGAAAAATTTGAAAGTTACAGTTCTAAGAAAATGGCGACAAAAGTAAAAAAAATCTTCATACAAATTTTGGATTATTTTTTCATCACTTAAATGAAAAATAAACAATACATGTTTCGTCTTTGCGTACTTGAACTGACATGGAGGATCATATTCCCAGGAAGAATTTTGCTATACAGTGAGCACGGTAAATAAAAAACCCTAAAAACTATTTTGGAATTGCATTTTTTTTTGCAATTTCACGCACTTGGAATTGTTTCTCCCATTTTTCATTACATTATATGGTAAAATCAATGGTGCCATTCAAAAGTACAATTCGTCCCGCAAAAAACAGGCCCTCATACTGCTATATTGAAGTATATATAAAAAGTGATGGCTCTTGGAAGCAGGGGAAGGAAGAAAACAAAACGGAAAATGTCCCAGGGGTTAAGGAGTTGTCCATTCCTCGGGCAATCCCTTCTCAATCCCTATGTTTCCCTTAGTAAAATAACAACTTATTCTGACCTCTGGTGCTGTTGCAGAGGTATCGGCATTGGCCCTTCCAGGGATCGATTCACATTGTTATGTCTTGCCTTCCGTGCAGCCTATCAGCAGTGATTTTATTTTCCCATTCAATTGGCAAACCAAACATCAAGAGGAAGCCATAGCTGTGACTGCCCTCTCACTTTCTCCGTATGTCAATTGCAGGCCACCGCTGATTTGCCACAGGGATTTTACCTCCACCAGCTCAGGGTCAGGAACACTGCGATGGGGAGCCCTTGTGCTCCCATCTACGCTAATCTGCTCCTGGGCTGGTGGGAGGAAACCATAGTGTTTGAGGACCAGCAGAGATGGTGGTATCCACTTATCGGCCTCTGGGCCAGGTACATCAATGACATCTTTGTGTTATGGTCTGGCTCAAGAGACGAATTCCTCTGCTTTGTGTAGCTCCTCAACACCAACTCCATTGGTCTTAGATTTACCTGTGAATGGAATGATAAAGAAATATCCTTCTTGGACCTGGGCATACGTAAGTGGGCAGATGACTACAGTCATGGCCAAAAGTATTGACACCCCTACAATTCTGTCAGATAATACTCAGTTTCTTCCTGAAAATGATTGCAAACACACATTTTTTGGTATTATTATCTTCATTTAATTTCATTTAACACAAAAAGAATTGTCCTAAAGCCAAATTGGATATAATTCCACAACAAACATAATAAAGGGGGTGGACAAAAGTATTGGCACTGTTCGCTAATTTAGGTAAGTAACAGCACCTGTAACTTACCTGTGGCACCTAACAGGTGTTGGCAATAACTAAATCACACTTGCAGCCAGTTGACATGGATTAAAGTTGACTCAACCTCTGTCCTGTGTCCTTGTGTGTACCACATTGAGCATGGAGAAAAGAAAGAAGACCAAAGAACTGTCTGAGGACTTGAGAAACCAAATTGTGAGGAAGCATGAGCAATCTAAAGGCTACAAGTCCATCTCCAAAGACCTGAATGTTCCTGTGTCTACCGTGTGCAGTGTCATCAAGAAGCTTAAAGCCCATGGCACTGTGGCTAACCTCCCTAGATGTGTACGGAAAAGAAAAATTGACACGAGATTTCAATGCAAGATTGTGCGGATGTTGGATAAAGAACCTCGACTAACATTCAAACAAGTTCAAGCTGCCCTGCAGTCCGAGGGTACAACAGTGTCAACCCGTACTATCTGTCGGCATCTGAATGAAAAGGGACTGTATGGTCGGAGACCCAGGAAGACCCCACTTCTTACCCCGAGACATAAAAAAGCCAGGCTGTAGTTTGCCAAAACATACCTGAAAAAGCCTAAAACGTTTTGGAAGAATGTTCTCTGGTCAGATGAGACAAAAGTAGAGCTTTTTGGGCAAAGGCATCAACATAGAGTTTACAGAAGAAAAAGAGAGGCATTCAAAGAAAAGAACACGGTCCCTACAATTAAACATGGCGGAGGTTCCCTGATGTTTTGGGGTTGCTTTGCTGCTTCTGGGACTGGACTGCTTGACCGTGTGCATGGCATTATGAAGTCTGAAGAATACCAACAAATTTTGCAGCATAATGTAGGGCCCAGTGTGAGAACGCTGGGTCTCCCTCAGAGGTCATGGGTCTTCCAGCAGGACAATGACCCAAAGCACACTTCAAAAAGCCCTAGAAAATGGTTTGAGAGAAAGCACTGGAGACTAATAAGGTGGCCAGCAATGAGTACAGGCCTGAATCCCATAGAACACCTGTGGAGAGATCTAAAAATGGCAGTTTGAAGAAGGCACCCTTCAAATATCAGGGACCTGGAGCAGTTTGCCAAAGAAGAATGGTCTAAAATTCCAGCAGAGCATTGTAAGAAACTCATTGATGGTTACCGGAAGCTGTTGGTCGCATTTATTTTGGCTAAAGGTTGTGCAACCAAGTATTAGGCTGAGGGTGCCAATACTTTTTTCTGGCCCATTTTTGGAGTTTTGTGTGAAATGATCAATGTTTTGCTTTTTGCTTCATTCTCTTTTGTGTTTTTTCATTTAAGACAAATTACATGAAGATAATAATACCAAATAATTTGTGTTTGCAATCATTTTCTGGAAGAAAATGAGTATTATGTGACAGAATTGCAGGGGTGTCAATACTTTTGGCCATGACTAGAGTTGAGCGACCTTGACCTTTTTAGAGTCGAGCCGGGTTTCGCGAAACCCGACTATCTCAAAAGTCGGGTCGAGTGAAATCGGCCGATTATGACGTAAAGTCGGGATCGACCGAAACACGAAACCCAATGCAAGTCAATGGGGCAGCATAGACGGCAGTGAGTGGGGGCCAGGAAAACACCTAGAGTGCCCATTTTAATGTCAAAACCATCCATTCTTCTTAATGAAGCTTGTCAAGCGTAATTTACCTTATAATAATTGGAAGGCATTTGAAATTGGGGGTCATTTGGCTAAAGTTGTGGTGGGTAGGGCTGGTTCAAGTAATTAGTGGGCCCAGGAAATCTGGACCACGTCACGGCAGTGGAGCAGGGAGAGGTAAGTATTTCAACTTTGCAAGTGCTGTGAACCTGAGCAAGCAGGGGGGGCCCACTCGTTGGCATTGGCACTGGCACAGGGCCCCTCAAAGTACAGCGGTGTGTTTGCACGGCGGGGGCGCCTCCCACCGGCAGCAACACTTTTGCGTACTATGAGAGGCCCTGTGCCAGTGACGTCGCCAACTAGTATTCCTCCCCCCCACCTGATGAAGGAACCTGCACTTTCATCTGCACCTTCCTCTTTGTCCCCGTGTAAGGTGGTATGGTATGCGGGAAGAGCAACCTGACTTTCAGCAGGGTCACAATGTTGTTGTGTAGCGTGCACGGGGAATGTTGCGTTATGGGTCAATGTACCAGCAGACTCATCTATCACTGGCTGGGCAATGGGCAGGATGAGGAGGAAACACAGATATAGGCCCAAAGAATAAAGTTGGTTAAATGCAGTTCAAAATTGGTAACACAGGAATAACCAGGGGGCATTGCAGTGTAGGACAACTGGAATGAGAGGCTGACACAGAGAGTAGGCCCAAATCAGTAAGTAGTCGAAATGCAGTTCAAAATTGGCAACCGTAGTAAACAGGCGGCACAGCTTTGTTCAGTGGAGGAGAACAGCAAGGAGTGGCAGACACCGATAGTAGGCCCCAACCCAACTAGTAGGCAAAATGCAGTCTAACATTAACAACTACTTAACGAGCGCCTGAAAACGGAATTTCAGGACAGGAAACCAGGAGAACAGCAAGGAGTGGCAGACACCGATAGTAGGCCCCAAACCAACTAGTACGCCAAATGCAGTTGTTCCGTTTAACCACAATTTAATGAGAGCCTGAAGATAGAAGTTCAGGAAAGGCAACCTGGAGAACACCTTGGAGTGGAACACACCATCTCTCTACACCCCATACCCAATTTGTAGGCCTAATGCAGTGTAGTTTCCAAGAACTACTAAACGAGAGCCGGAAGATCGAAGCTCAGGAAAGGCAACCTGGAGAACACCTTGGAGTGGAACACACCATCTCTCTACACCACATACCCAATTTGTAGGCCTAATGCAGTGTAGTTTCCAAGAACTACTAAACGAGAGCCGGAAGATCGAAGCTCAGGAAAGGCAACCTGGAAAACACCTTGGAGTGGAACACACCATCTCTCTACACCCCATACCCAATTTGTAGGCCTAATGCAGCGTAGTTTCCAACAACTACTAAACGAGAGCATGATGATCGAAGCATTGGCGAGGAAACCTGGGGAACACCTTGGAGTGGAACACACCATCTCTCTACAGTGGAACACACCATCTCTCTACACCCCATACCCAATTTGTAGGCCTAATGCAGCGTAGTTTCCAACAACTACTAAACGAGAGCCGGAAGATCGAAGCTCAGGAAAGGCAACCTGGGGAACACCTTGGAGTGGAACACACCATCTCTCTACACCCCATACCCAATTTGTAGGCCCAATGCAGCGTAGTTTCCAACAACTACTAAACGAGAGCCGGAAGATCGAAGCTCAGGAAAGGCAACCTGGGGAACACCTTGGAGTGTAACAAACCCTCTCTCTACACCACGGAAGGGCTGATTCTTAGGAAGGAAGGCTGTCGGAAAGAAGCAGGGCGCGTCCGAGGGTGATTATATTCTTATTAGGTATATACTCACCCTCGGACGCGCCCTGCTTCTTTATTTGTAATAAATGTTTATTTGCAATGTGGTTTTGACTTACTCTATTTTTTTGGTAAATAATGATTTTATTATTTTCATTGTTTTGCATCTTCTTGGCAATAATATAAAGAAGACGCGACAGGACAACACTCGGTGGATGCCATATCTGTGTTTAAAATTGAAAAAACCTTTCAGTTAACTATTTGCAGGAGAAAGTTATTGTAGCTGGTGGCCATTTTTAGTACTGTACCAGATTTTTGTTGTATGTGTTTGTTTTTAATGTTAAAATGTCTGCATTTGATATCTCTCCAGTATTTTCTTTTTTTTTAAGCAAAACACTTATTTTTATATTTTCTGATGTTGGTTCCAGGGGTACACGGGCAGCAGTGGTGTGGTCAGTGGAGGCCTAGTGGAAGGAGTGACCGCAGACAGGCATCGAAGGCCTAAAATAATAACACATGGCTGTAGGCAATTTTAAATTGGTTCCAGGGGTACACGGGCAGCAGTGGTGTGGTCAGTGGAGGCCTAGTGGAAGGAGTGACCACAGACAGGCATCGAAGGCCTAAAATAATAACACATGGCTGTAGGCAATTTTAAATTGGTTCCAGGGGTACACGGGCAGCAGTGCCCTGGTCAGTGTAGTAGTAGTTGAAAGAATGGACCGCAGACAGGCATCGAAGGCCTAAAATAAAAAAATTGGGCTGGCTATAGGCAATTTTAAATTGGTTCCAGGGGTACACGGGCAGCAGTGGTGTGGTCAGTGGAGGCCTAGTGGAAGGAGTGACCGCAGACAGGCATCGAAGGCCTAAAATAATAACACATGGCTGTAGGCAATTTTAAATTGGTTCCAGGGGTACACGGGCAGCAGTGGTGTGGTCAGTGGAGGCCTAGTGGAAGGAGTGACCGCAGACAGGCATCGAAGGCCTAAAATAATAACACATGGCTGTAGGCAATTTTAAATTGGTTCCAGGGGTACACAGGCAGCAGTGCCCTGGTCAGTGTAGTAGTAGTTGAAAGAATGGACCGCAGACAGGCATCGAAGGCCTAAAATAATAACACATGGCTGTAGGCAATTTTAAATTGGTTCCAGGGGTACACGGGCAGCAGTGGTGTGGTCAGTGGAGGCCTAGTGGAAGGAGTGACCACAGACAGGCATCGAAGGCCTAACATAACAAAAATGTCAATACAATGGTATTGTCAGTGGCAGGCATTGAAGGATGTCAGCGCATAGACTAAACATTGGTGGAGCTGTGAGATAATTTTGCAAGTGGTAGAGCACTGTTTGAGCTGGGGTGGGGGGAAACTGTCTTGTGGCCGGCGGTACAGGCCCAGGGCCCCTCATATTACAACGGTGTGTCTGACGTTGGGTGCGCACCACCACCGCCAGAGACACTTTATTGTACTAGGAGGGACCCAGTGGAAGTGCCGTCGACCAAAAGCGGGCTCACCCACCTCTTCAGACAAACTGCACTCTCACGGGTGCTGTCGCCAAGTGTCGATACCACGGCCCCGTGTGGGGAGTTTGGCCATTTAGTGAGGTGTAAACATGTCGTATGCTGGACAATCAGGTGCAGAAAATTACGAGATTGGAAAAGGCATTCAGAATAGTCCACAGGCAAGACCTTTTCATAGGAAAGCTAGGTGTCAGCCGGGCAAGGTGGGGCAAAAGATTTCGAAATCCAGTTGTGGTTCATTTTAATGAAGGTTAGATCATCTACATTTTGGGTAGCCAGACGAGTCCTTTTTTCTGTTAGTATTGAACCTGCAGCACTGAATACTCTTTCTGATAGGACACTAGCTGCCGGGCAAGCAAGCTCCTGCAATGCATATTCTGCCAATTCTGGCCAGGTGTCTAATTTTGATGCCCAGTAATCAAATGGGAATGACGGTTGAGGGAGAACATCGATAAGGGATGAAAAATAGTTTGTAACCATACTGGACAAATGTTGTCTCCTGTCACTTTGAATTGATGCTGCAGTACCTGTCCTGTCTGCGGTCATAGCAAAATCACTCCACAACCTGGTCAGAAAACCCCTCTGGCCAACGCCACTTCTGATTTCTGCCCCTCTAACTCCTCTGGTCTGCTGGCCCCTGCAGCTCGTGTGAGAACGATCACGGGCGCTGTGTGCAGGGAATGCCAGAAGCAAACGGTCAACAAGAGTTGATTGTTTGGTTGCTAATATTAGTTCCAAGTTCTCATGTGGCATTATATTTTGCAATTAGCCTTTATAGCGAGGATCAAGGAGGCAGGCCAACCAGTAATCGTCATCATTCATCATTTTAGTTATGCGTGTGTCCCTTTTGAGGATACGTAAGGCATAATCCGCCATGTGGGCCAAAGTTCCAGTTCTCAAATCTGCGGTTGTGCTTGGTTGAGGGGCAGTTTCAGGCAAATCAACGTCACTTGTGTCCCTCAAAAAACCAGAACCCGGCCTTGCCGCGCCACCAATTTCCAGTGGCCCTGGAAAAGCTTCCTCATTAAAAATATAATCATCCCCATCATCCTCCTCGTCCTCCTCCTCCTCTTCGCCCGCTACCTCGTCCTGTACACTGCCCTGGCCAGACAATGGCTGACTGTCATCAAGGCTTTCCTCTTCCTCAGCTGCAGACGCCTGATCCTTTATGTGCGTCAAACTTTGCATCAGCAGACGCATTAGGGGGATGCTCATGCTTATTATGGCGTTGTCTGCACTAACCAGCCGTGTGCATTCCTCAAAACACTGAAGGACTTGACACATGTCTTGAATCTTCGACCACTGCACACCTGACAACTCCATGTCTGCCATCCTACTGCCTGCCCGTGTATGTGTATCCTCCCACAAAAACATAACAGCCCGCCTCTGTTCGCACAGTCTCTGAAGCATGTGCAGTGTTGAGTTCCACCTTGTTGCAACGTCTATGATTAGGCGATGCTGGGGAAGGTTCAAAGAACGCTGATAGGTCTGCATACGGCTGGAGTGTACGGGCGAACGGCGGATATGTGAGCAAAGTCCACGCACTTTGAGGAGCAGGTCGGATAACCCCGGATAACTTTTCAGGAAGCACTGCACCACCAGGTTTAAGGTGTGAGCCAGGCAAGGAATGTGTTTCAGTTGGGAAAGGGAGATGGCAGCCATGAAATTCCTTCCGTTATCACTCACTACCTTGCCTGCCTCAAGATCTACAGTGCCCAGCCACGACTGCGTTTCTTTCTGCAAGAACTCGGACAGAACTTCCGCGGTGTGTCTGTTGTCGCCCAAACACTTCATAGCCAATACAGCCTGCTGACGTTTGCCAGTAGCTGCCCCATAATGGGAGACCTGGTGTGCAACAGTGGCAGCTGCGGATGGAGTGGTTGTGCGACTGCGGTCTGTGGACGAGCTCTCGCTTCTGCAGGAGGACGAAGAGGAGGAGGAGGGGGTGCGAACGGCTACAGCCAATTGTTTCCTAGACCGTGGGCTAGGCAGAACTGTCCCAAACTTGCTGTCCCCTGTGGACCCTGCATCCACCACATTTACCCAGTGTGCCGTGATGGACACGTAACGTCCCTGGCCATGCCTACTGGTCCATGCATCTGTTGTCAGGTGCACCTTTGTGCTCACAGATTGCCTGAGTGCATGGACGATGCGCTCTTTAACATGCTGGTGGAGGGCTGGGATGGCTTTTCTGGAAAAAAAGTGTCGACTGGGTAGCTCGTAGCGTGGTACAGCGTAGTCCATCAGGGCTTTGAAAGCTTCGCTTTCAACTAACCGGTAGGGCATCATCTCTAACGAGATTAGTCTAGCTATGTGTGCGTTCAAACCCTGTGTACGCGGATGCGAGGCTAAGTACTTCCTTTTTCTAACCATAGTCTCATGTAGGGTGAGCTGGACTGGAGAGCTGGAGATCGTGGAACTAGCGGGGGTGCCGGTGGACATGGCAGACTGAGAGACGGTGGGAGATGGTATTGTTGCCACCGGTGCCCTAGATGCAGTGTTTCCTACTACGAAACTGGTGATTCCCTGACCCTGACGGCTTTGGCCTGGCAAAGAAACCTGCACAGATACTGCAGGTGGTGCGGAAAATGGTGGCCCTACACTGCCGGAAGGGATGTTGCGTTGCTGACTAGCTTCATTGGCCGAGGGTGCTACAACCTTAAGGGACGTTTGGTAGTTAGTCCAGGCTTGCAAATGCATGGTGGTTAAATGTCTATGCATGCAACTTGTATTGAGACTTTTCAGATTCTGTCCTCTGCTTAAGGTAGTTGAACATTTTTGACAGATGACTTTGCGCTGATCAATTGGATGTTGTTTAAAAAAATGCCAGACTGCACTCTTTCTAGCATCGGATACCTTTTCAGGCATTGCAGACTGAGCTTTAACCGGATGGCCACGCTGTCCTCCAACAGGTTTTAGCTTTGCCACGCGTTTTGGGCAAGATACGGGCCCGGCAGATGGAACCTGTTGCGATGTTGATGCCTGCTGCGGCCCCTCCTCCTCCGCTTCAGAACTGCTGCCGCCTGCACCCTGTTCCCCCAATGGCTGCCAATCGGGGTCAAGAACTGGGTCATCTATTACCTCTTCTTGTAGCTCGTGTGCAACTTCGTCTGTGTCACCGTGTCGGTCGGTGGTATAGCGTTCGTGATGGGGCAACATAGTCTCATCAGGGTCTGATTCTTGATCAGCACCCTGCGAGGGCAATGTTGTGGTCTGAGTCAAAGGACCAGCATAGTAGTCTGGCTGTGGCTGTGCATCAGTGCACTCCATGTCAGATTCAACTTGTAATGGGCATGGACTGTTAACTGCTTCACTTTCTAAGCCAGGGACGGTATGTGTAAAGAGCTCCATGGAGTAACCCGTTGTGTCGCCTGCTGCATTCTTCTCTGTTGTTGTTTTTGCTGAAGAGGACAAGGAAGCGACTTGTCCCTGACCGTGAACATCCACTAACGACGCGCTGCTTTGACATTTACCAGTTTCACGAGAGGAGGCAAAAGAGCTAGAGGCTGAGTCAGCAAGATAAGCCAAAACTTGCTCTTGCTGCTCCGGCTTTAAAAGCGGTTTTCCTACTCCCAGAAAAGGGAGCGTTCGAGGCCTTGTGTAGCCAGACGACGAACCTGGCTCCACAGCTCCAGACTTAGGTGCAATATTTTTTTTCCCACGACCAGCTGATGCTCCACCACTACCACTACCCTCATTACCAGCTGACAATGAACGCCCCCGGCCACGACCTCTTCCACCATACTTCCTCATTGTTTTAAAAACGTAAACAAACTAACGGTATTTGTTGCTGTCACACAAATTACACGGTGAGCTATAACTTCAGTATGATTTAGCTACCCCTTTACAGGTGAGTGAGACCACAACGAAAATCAGGCACAATGTTACACACTCTGTTGTTGGTGGCAACAAATGAGAGAGATGCCACACACGCAGGACTGTCACTGAAGCACAAATGTAAATATCAATCTCCCACTGATTTGATTTTTTTTTTTTTTTCAGGGAGACTTTAGGAAAAAAAAAAATAGAATAAAATGATTTTTTCAGGAAGAATTTAGAAACCAAAGAAAATAAAATGATTTTTTTCAGGGAGAATTTAGAAAACAAATAAAACAGAAAAAGGCTTTCTATGGCCCACTGAGTGAGAGATGACGCACACAGGAGTCAGGAGTGGCAAACAAGCCCAGAGGCCAATATTTATCTCCCACTGATTGATGTAGTGATTTTTTCAGGTAGATTTTGGAACCCAAATCAAGCTAAAAAAAATAATAGGCTTTCTATGGCCCACAATTGGAGAGAGAGAGAGAGATGGCACACCCAGGAGTCAAGACTGGCACACAAGCAGAAAGGGCAATATTAATCTCCCACTGATTTGGTTTTTTTTTTTTTTTTTTCAGGGAGACTTTAGGAAAAAAAAAATAGAATAAAATGATTTTTTCAGGAATAATTTAGAAACCAAATAAAATAAAATGATTTTTTCAGGGAGAATTTAGAAAACAAATAAAACAAAAAAAGGCTTTCTATGGCCCACTGAGTGAGAGATGACACACACAGGAGTCAGGAGTGGCACACAAGCCCAGAGGCCAATATTTATCTCCCACTGATTGATGTAGTGATTTTTTCAGGTAGATTTTGGAACCCAAATCAAGCTAAAAAAATAATAGGCTTTCTATGGCCCACAATTGGAGAGAGAGAGAGAGATGGCACACCCAGGAGTCAAGACTGGCACACAAGCAGAAAGGGCAATATTAATCTCCCACTGATTTGTTTTGTTTTTGTTTTTTTCAGGGAGACTTTAGGAAAAAAAAAATAGAATAAAATGATTTTTTCAGGAAGAATTTAGAAACCAAATAAAATAAAATGATTTTTTCAGGGAGAATTTAGAAAACAAATAAAACAAAAAAAGGCTTTCTATGGCCCACTGAGTGAGAGATGACGAACACAGGAGTCAGGAGTGGCACACAAGCCCAGAGGCCAATATTTATCTCCCACTGATTGATGTAGTGATTTTTTCAGGTAGATTTTGGAACCCAAATCAAGCTAAAAAAAATAATAGGCTTTCTATGGCCCACAATTGGAGAGAGAGAGAGAGATGGCACACCCAGGAGTCAAGACTGGCACACAAGCAGAAAGGGCAATATTAATCTCCCACTGATTTGTTTTTTTTTTTTTTCAGTGAGACTTTAGGAAAAAAAAAATAGAATAAAATGATTTTTTCAGGAAGAATTTAGAAACCAAATAAAATAAAATTATTTTTTCAGGGAGAATTTAGAAAACAAATAAAACAAAAAAAGGCTTTCTATGGCCCACTGAGTGAGAGATGACGCACACAGGAGTCAGGAGTGGCGCACAAGCCCAGAGGCCAATATTTATCTCCCACTGATTGATGTAGTGATTTTCTCAGGTAGATTTTGGAACCCAAATCAAGCTAAAAAAATAATAGACTTTCTATGGCCCACAATTGGAGAGAGAGAGAGAGATGGCACACCCAGGAGTCAAGACTGGCACACAAGCAGAAAGGGCAATATTAATCTCCCACTGATTTGTTTTTTTTTTTTTTTTTTTCAGGGAGACTTTAGGAAAAAAAAAATAGAATAAAATGATTTTTTCAGGAAGAATTTAGAAACCAAATAAAATAAAATGATTTTCTCAGGGAGAATTTAGAAAACAAATAAAACAAAAAAAGGCTTTCTATGGCCCACTGAGTGAGAGATGACGCACACAGGAGTCAGGAGTGGCACACAAGCCCAGAGGCCAATATTTATCTCCCACTGATTGATGTAGTGATTTTTTCAGGTAGATTTTGGAACCCAAATCAAGCTAAAAAAATAATAGGCTTTCTATGGCCCACAATTGGAGAGAGAGAGAGAGATGGCACACCCAGGAGTCAAGACTGGCACACAAGCAGAAAGGGCAATATTAATCTCCCACTGATTTGTTTTTTTTTTTTTTTTTTCAGGGAGACTTTAGGAAAAAAAAAAATAGAATAAAATGATTTTTTCAGGAAGAATTTAGAAACCAAATAAAATAAAATGATTTTTTCAGGGAGAATTTAGAAAACAAATAAAACAAAAAAAGGCTTTCTATGGCCCACTGAGTGAGAGATGACGCACACAGGAGTCAGGAGTGGCACACAAGCCCAGAGGCCAATATTTATCTCCCACTTTTTTTTTTTTGTTCCAGGGAAAATTTATAAACCCAATAAAAAAAATAATAAATAGGCTTTCTATGGCCCACTATCTGAGAGACAGAGAGAGATGGCACGCTTAGGACTGGCACACAAGCCCAAAGGCCAATATTAATCTCCCTTTT
Organism: Ranitomeya imitator; assembly: GCF_032444005.1. Taxonomy (NCBI): domain Eukaryota; kingdom Metazoa; phylum Chordata; class Amphibia; order Anura; family Dendrobatidae; genus Ranitomeya; species Ranitomeya imitator. Next base: position 731,957,323 of record NC_091284.1, on the reverse strand, counting down.
TTTTGTAAGGGAGAATTTATAAAACCAAAAAAAAATAAATAAATAGGCTTTCTATGGCCCACTATTTGTGAGAGAGATGGCACGCTTAGGACTGGCACACAAGCCCAGAGGCCAATATTAATCTCCCACTTTTTTTTTTTTTCCAGGGAAAATTTATAAACCCAATAAAAAAAAATAAAAATAAATAGGCTTTCTATGGCCCACTATCTGAGAGAGAGAGATGGCACGCTTAGGACTGGCACACAAGCCCAAAGGCCAATATTAATCTCCCACTGATTGATTTATTGATTTTTTCAGGTAGAATTTAGAACCCAAATAAACCAAAAAAAAAAAAAATGGGCTTTCTATGGCCCACTGAGTGAGTGATGATGCACACAGGAGTCAGGAGTGGCACACAAGCCCTGAGGCCAATATTTTTCTCCCACTGATTGATGTAGTGATTTTTTCAGGTAGATTTTAGAACCAAAATCAAGCAAAAAAATAAATAGGCTTTCTATGGCCCACTGAGTGAGAGATGACACAGACAGGGATGGCACTCTAGCAGAAATGTCAATCTTAATCTCCCACAAAAAAAAAAAAAAAAAACAGGGAGTGTCCTTCAATTACTATCTCCCTGCAGCAATCTCAGCCAGGTATGGCAGGCAGCAATAAGGAGTGGACTGATGCACAAATTAAATAAAAAGTGTGTACAAACCAAAAAGATAGCTGTGCAGAAAGGAAGGAACAAGAGGATTTGTGCTTTGAAAAAAGCAGTTGGTTTGCACAGCGGCGTACACACAGCAATGCAGCTATCAGGGAGCCTTCTAGGGCAGCCCAATGAGCTACAGCGCTGAGGGGGAAAAAAAAAAAATGTAGCTTCCACTGTCCCTGCACACCGAAGGTGGTGTTGGGCAGTGGAAATCGCTACAGCACAAGCGGTTTGGTGGTTAATGGACCCTGCCTAACGCTATCCCTGCTTCTGACGAAGCGGCAGCAACCTCTCCCTAAGCTCAGATCAGCAGCAGTAACATGGCGGTCGGCGGGAACTCCCCTTTATAGCCCCTGTGACGCCGCAGACAGCAAGCCAATCACTGCAATGCCCTTCTCTAAGATGGTGGGGACCAGGACCTATGTCATCACGCTGCCCACACTCTGCGTTTACCTTCATTGGCTGAGAAATGGCGCTTTTCGCATCATTGAAACGCGACTTTGGCGCGAAAGTCGCGTACCGCATGGCCGACCCCGCACAGGGGTCGGATCGGGTTTCATGAAACCCGACTTTGCCAAAAGTCGGCGACTTTTGAAAATGAACGACCCATTTCGCTCAACCCTAGCCATGACTGTATCTAAGTAACTACACCAAAAGTTAAAAATCATGCAAAACGGGAGTGTGGTTATCCTTTCACCATGAAGTACAACATATTTATGACTGTACTTCTAGATAGAAGTCACATATTCTACACAGGTAATAGCTGTCTTAAAAAGGCATGGAATAAATAAGTGCCAATTTGCTTAAAAAATGTTTTGCTTTAACTTGCGAAATTTGACACATTGATCTAATATTATAAAGTTTACCATGCTGAAAAAGTTGCACTGGTGTAATTTTCCCCTAGATTTATCATTCATTTTTTTAAATCTGTAGTAGTGGAGCAAAAGTGAGAACACTAAAGATTTAGAGCAAATTACCACGTTTTTAATCAGTGGGAGCCATTTCATTTTGGAAAGTTAAAGGAATGGATGTACTATGTAATTATAATCTGTGAAATTAGGATATGGGGAGTTGTTACTCATTATATGTTCTCACATAGTGTTCTCTCATTTTATAGTGGAGATGAATGTAGTTGTGCTATGAGCTTCTTTGATGAAGGAGATGCACGGCATGCTATCAGGATATAGTAAAGAAGATGTGGATTCAGGAAAGCAGTGACCATATTGAATGTCATTGCTATACTTACATATCAAAAAAGTGTACATATAGTCCCTTTAAAAAACTATTTTAATAATACAATTCTAAAAAACACCTACCAACTGAAAAAATGGTTTGAAATAGTGGGAAACAATAACTTTATAGAGAAGAGATGAAGAAAAGTTATTCAGATGTCTCTGGAGGGATTCCCTGCAGGTATCTTGTAGACAAAAAGATAACACTAATATCAAATGTCAAATATTAATATCCCACACCATGACAAGCACTCCGCTGATGCAGGTTGATATATAATGCACTTGCCCCACTAGATAGTTCAAGGCAAAACTATGCTTATAAATCAACTAGCAAACCAAATAGTGTAGAAGATATAGCAGAGAATAAAACTTATCATAAATAGGATGCACCCTCATGCGTTTCACCGCTGTCACGGTTCATCAGGAGGTTCAATTGATGATATAGATGTAAAAGATGCAGGATGCCATGATGATAGATGACATATCCGGCGGTCAAATGGGTGGACTTAAGTAACTCCCATTGGATACTATTGTTTCAGTTGACCATGTCCACCAAATGGTTGGTGTTTTTTTTTTAAACCGGGTCAAATAAATCATAGTCCATAATCATAATTGCGCCAGCTCCTCACCTGCGTTCAAACGATCTAGCACATTTCCGGAAGCAAAAATAACATTACTTCCGGATGCCTGAATAGGTGAGAAAATAGAAGCTGAAAAGTGCAAAAAGCTTCCCTCCATAAATCTGACATTTCCTTGACAAGGTTTAGTAAGTTTCATTTGTTAATACTTTTTATTTCATTTTCTTTTGTATATTTTTTATAAACACTGCCTATCGTTCTGCATTAATTATACAATGTAAAAGTTCTGTTCCTTTCGTTCAGTAAGCCGCACCCCGAAGCTATACATTACCTGACAACCGGCGTCCAACTGTTTTGTAAGGATATGTGCACATGCTGTGGATTTTGATGCAAAACCTCAGCTTTTCGGATGTGTGGAATTGCCTCAAATTCGCAGTGTAGTGCACTACCAATGATATTCTATGTGAAATGAAGAATTGTGCACATGCAGTGAAAAAATCCGTGCAGATTTGCAGCGTTTTATTTTTCGCAGCATGTCAATTATTTTTGCTGATCTGCAGCATTTCTGCACCCATTGACTTCCATTGAGTCAGGCACATCTGCAGCAAAACCGCAGGTGTAAGAAAGATATGCAGATTTGTGGGTGCGAGAAACGGTGCAGATCGGGAGGGAAGTGTGTGGGCGGAGTGTGGGTGGAGACTATGTGCATGTCTGTGTGCGGGGGTCTGCATGTATGTGTGTGGGGGTCTGTGTGTGTCTCTGTGTGTGTGTGTGTGTCCCTGTGTGTGTGCGCGATTCTGTGTAAGCATCCATTGTCTGATGGGACTACTGCTCCCATTTGGCTCTGAATGCTCACAGTGACAGCATTGCCGATGATGGGAAAGTAGTCCCATCAGACAATGCATGTATTCAGTATTAAAAGTGAGCCTGAACTCAGGTAACCTCTTCAGCGATGCACTACAGGAGCCATTATCTCCTGTCAGTGCATCGTGGGAGGCCCTGTAGAGCAGTCACATCACCTGATGTCACTGTTCTATAGAGCAGATAATCATGGGACACTTGTTATTAATTGGACTGCACTTATTACCCCATATGCCACCCTAAAGGGCAGTGGGAAGAGAGAGGCTAAGTGCCGGGATTGGCGCATCTTAGAGATGCGCCATTTCTGGAATGGCTGTGAGCTGGTGTTTGTAGTCATGGGGGGAGCAATATCCAAAGTCCCTTCCTAGGCTATGAATATCAGCCCGCAGCTGGCTGCATAGCCTTTCTGGCTATTAATTATAGGGGGACCCACGTAATTTTTTTGGGGGGTCCCTATTTTAATAGCCAGTAAAGGCTAATTATACAGCTGTGAGCTGATATTCATAGCCTGGGAAGCTCCATGGGTATTACCCCTCCCCAGGTTAGAAACATCAGTCCCCAGCCATCAGCTTTCCCTCTCTGGCACAGAAAATTGCACATGGAGCCCAAGCCATTTTGTTTGTTTCCATTTTTGTTTTAAATTAAAGATATTGCGTGCCTTTATTTAACTATTTAAGTACCATTTTATTAAGTTCATTACTAAACATCTGTCCATCTATCTAATATCCATCTATTTATCTATCATCTATCCATCTATTATCTATCATCTGTCTTTCTGTCTATATCTGTCTGTGTGTAAACATTATTCTACAATGGAGTACCGTATATACTCGAGTATAAGCCGAGATTTTCAGCCCATTTTTTTGGGCTGAAAGTCCCCCTCTCGGCTTATACTTGAGTCATACCCGGGGGTCGGCAGGTGAGGGGGGGCGGGGGCTGTGTAATTATACTTACCTGCTCCCAGCGCGGTCCCTGCAGTCCCTGCTTCTTCCAGCGCTGCATCTTCCTCCTGTATTGAGCGGTCACATGGCACCGCTCATATACAGTAATGAATATGCGGCTCCACCCCCCATAGAGGTGGAGCCGCATATTCATTACTGTATATGAGCGGTAATGCTGCCCGCTCAATACAGGAAGAAGATGCAGCGCCGGGGAAGAAGCAGGGACGCAGCGCCAGGACCAGGTAAGTATATGGGTAGGGGGAGCGCTGCCCTGCGCGATAGTCACCTGCTCCTCGGTCCGTGTGTCGCTCTGTCTTCAGCAGTGACGCTCAGGTGAGAGGGCACGGTGACGTAGTCAGTGCGCGCCCTCTGCTGAGCGTCAGTGCCGAAGACGGAGCCGCACGAGGAGCAGATGACAGTGTCGGGGGTCCTGAGCGAAGAGAGGTGAGTATGTGATTTTTTTTTTTATGGCAGCCACAGCATATGGGGCAAGTGGCTGTGCAGAGCATCTTATGGGGCCATACTTGTGCAACACTATAAGGGGCAAGTGGCTGTGCGGAGCATCTTATGGGGCCATAACACTTGTGCAGCACTATAAGGGGCAAGTGGCTGTGCAGAGCATCTTATGGGGCCATAACACTTGTGCAGCACTATATGGGGCAAGTGGCTGTGCAGAGCATCTTATGGGGCCATACTTGTGCAGCATTATAAGGGGCAAGTGACTGTGCGGAGCATCTTATGGGGCCATAACACTTGTGCAGCACTATATAGGGCAAATATCTCTATGGAGCATCTTATGAGGCCCTTATTACTCTTTATGCAGCATTATATGGGACATATTTTAATATGGAGCATCTTATGGGGCCCATCATGAACTGTATGGAGTATTATATGGGGCTCCTGACTCAATATAGATATTCAAAAACACTTAACCTTCTGATGTCTCAATTAATTTTACTTTTATTGGTATCTATTTTTACTTTTGAAATTTACCAGTAGCTGCTGCATTTTCCACCCTAGGCTTATACTCGAGTCATTAAGTTTTCCCAGTTTTTTGTGGCAAAATTAGGGGGTTCTGTTATGACCTAGTGGTTAGGAGCACCCGGTACGACCTGATAGTTAAACTCCCACAGGACAAGCTCTGGGATGTGGGAGCTCTGCTGACCGCAGGCCCTAATCCTATCACACACACTAGAAATAGCCGTGGAGCGTTCCTGACTCTCCCTAGACGCCTCTTCACAGCCTAAGAGCTAGCTAGCCCTAGAGATAGAAAATAAAGCCTACCTTGCCTCAGAGAAATTCCCCAAAGGAAAAGGCAGCCCCCCACATATATTGACTGTGAGTAAAGATGAAAGTCACAAACGCAGAAATGAAACAGGTTTCAGCAAAGGGAAGCCAGACTTACTAAACAGACAGAGGATAGGAAAGGTATCTTTGCGGTCAGCACAAAAAACTACAAAAGACCACGCAGAGTGTGCAAAAAGACCTCCGCACCGACTAACGGTGCGGAGATGCCACTCTGCATCCCAGAGCTTCCAGCTAGCAAGACAAAATCATGATAACCAGCTGGACAAGGAAACAATGAACAAATAATAACTATCAGGAACTTAGCTTCTGCTGGAGAAGACAGGTCACCAGAAAGATCCAAGAGCGAACTGAACCAATGCAGGAACATTGACAGCTGGCATGGAATAACGATCTGAGTGGAGTTAAATAGAGCAGCCAACCAAAGGATAAACCACGTCACCTGTGTAAGGAACCTCAGAAGCAGCAGCTTCACTCACAGCCACCAGAGGGAGTCCATGGACAGAACTCGCCGAAGTACCATTCACGACCACAGGAGGGAGTTCGACAACAGAATTCACAACAGTACCCCCCCCCTTGAGGAGGGGTCACCGAACCCTCACCAGAGCCCCCAGGCCGATCAGGATGAGCCAAATGAAAGGCACGAACTAGATCGGCAGCATGAACATCAGAAGCAAAAACCCAGGAATTATCTTCCTGACCATAACCCTTCCACTTGACCAGGTACTGGAGTTTCCATCTCGAAACACGAGAATCCAAAATCTTCTCCACCACATACTCCAACTCCCCCTTGACCAACACCGGGGCAGGAGGATCAACGGAGGGAACCATAGGCGCCACGTGTCTCCGCAACAACGACCTATGGAACACATTATGGATGGCAAAAGAAGCTGGAAGGTCCAAACGAAATGACACAGGATTAAGAACTTCAGAAATCTTATATGGCCCAATGAAATGAGGCTTAAACTTAGGAGAGGAAACCTTCATAGGAACATGACGAGATGACAACCAAACCAAATCCCCAACACAAAGTCGGGGACCCACACAGCGCTGGCAGTTAGCGAAACGTTGAGCCTTCTCCTGGGACAATGTCAAATTGTCCACCACATGAGTCCAAATCTGCTGCAACCTGTCCACCACCGTATCCACACCAGGACAGTCCGAAGGCTCAACCTGCCCTGAAGAGAAACGAGGATGGAAACCAGAATTACAGAAAAAAGGAGAAACTAAAGTAGCCGAGCTGGCCCAATTATTAAGGGCGAACTCAGCCAAAGGCAAGAAGGACACCCAATCATCCTGATCAGCAGAAACAAATCATCTCAGATATGTTTCCAAAGTCTGATTAGTTTGTTCGGTTTGGCCATTAGTCTGAGCATGGAAAGCCGAAGAAAAAGACAAATCAATGCCCATCTAAGCACAAAAGGACCGCCAAAACCTCGAAACAGACTGGGAACCTCTGTCCTAGACGATGTTCTCTGGAATGCCATGCAAACGAACCACATGCTGGAAAAACAATGGCACCAAATCAGAGGAGGAAGGCAATTTAGACAAGGGTACCAAATGGACCATCTTAGAGAAGCGATCACAAACCACCCAAATGACCGACATCCTTTGAGAAACAGGGAGATCAGAAATAAAATCCATGGAAATATGCGTCCAGGGCCTCTTCGGGACCGGCAAGGGCAAAAGCAACCCACTGGCACGAGAACAGCAGGGCTTAGCCCGAGCACAAGTCCCACAGGACTGCACAAAAGAATGCACATCCCGTGACAAAGAAGGCCACCAAAAGGATCTAGCGACCAAATCTCTGGTACCAAAGATTCCAGGATGACCAGCCAACACCGAACAATGAACCTCAGAGATAACTCTACTAGTCCATCTATCAGGGACAAACAGTTTCTCCGTAGGACAACGGTCAGGTCTATCAGCCTGAAACTTCTGCAGCACGCGCCGCAAATCAGGGGAGATGGCAGACAAAATTACCCCCTCTTTAAGAATACCCGCCGGCTCCGGAACACCCGGAGAGTCAGGCACAAAACTCCTTGACAGGGCATCAGCCTTCACATTCTTAGATCCCGGAAGGTATGAAACCACAAAATCAAAACGGGAGAAAAAGAGCGACCATCGAGCCTGTCTAGGATTCAACCGTTTGGCAGACTCGAGATAAGTCAAATTCTTGTGATCCGTCAAGACCACCATGCGATGTTTAGCTCCTTCAAGCCAATGTCGCCACTCCTCGAATGCCCACTTCATGGCCAACAACTCTCGATTGCCAACATCATAATTGCGCTCAGCAAGCGAGAATTTTCTAGAAAAGAAGGCACATGGTTTCATCACCGAGCCATCAGAACTTCTTTGCGACAAAACAACCCCTGCTCCAATCTCAGAAGCATCAACCTCGACCTGAAACGGAAGCGAAACATCTGGCTGGCACAACACAGGGGCAGAAGAAAAACGATGCTTCAACTCCTGAAAAGCCTCTACAGCCGCAGAGGACCAATTGACCACATCAGCACCTTTCTTGGTCAAATCAGTCAACGGTTTAGCAATACTAGAAAAATTAGCGATGAAGCGACGGTAAAAATTAGCAAAGCCCAGGAACTTCTGCAGGCTCTTCACAGATGTCGGCTGAGTCCAATCATAAATGGCCTGAACTTTAACAGGGTCCATCTCGATAGTAGAAGGGGAAAAAATGAAACCCAAAAATGAAACCTTCTGAACCCTTCACAAACAAGGAATTCGCACGAAGGACCTGGAACACCATTCTGACCTGCTTCACATGAGACTCCCAATCATCCGAAAAGACCAAAATGTTATCCAAATATACAATCATGAATCTATCCAGGTACTCTCGGAAGATGTCATGCATAAAGGACTGAAACACAGATGGAGCATTAGAAAGCCCGAATGGCATAACCAGGTACTCAAAATGGCCCTCGGGCGTATTAAATGCTGTTTTCCATTCATCGCCCTGTTTAATTCGCACAAGATTATACGCCCCTCGAAGATCTATCTTGGTGAACCAACTAGCCCCCTTAATCCGAGCAAACAAATCAGACAGCAGCGGCAAAGGATACTGAAATTTGACTGTGATCTTATTAAGAAGGCGGTAATCAATACAAGGTCTCAAAGAGCCATCCTTCTTGGCCACAAAAAAGAACTCTGCTCCCAATGGTGACGACGACGGGCGAATATGACCCTTCTCCAAGGATTCCTTTATATAACTCCGCATAGCGGTGTGCTCTGGCACAGATAAATTAAACAGACGGCCCTTAGGAAACTTACTACCAGGAATCAAATTAATAGCACAATCGCAAACCCTATGAGGAGGTAGGGCACCGGATTTGGGCTCTTCAAATACATCCCTGTAATCTGATAAAAACTCAGGGACTTCAGAAGGAGTGGAAGGCGAAATTGACAACAATGGAACATCACCATGTACCCCCTGACAACCCCAGCCAGACACAGACATAGATTTCCAATCCAACACTGGATTATGGACCTGTAGCCATGGCAACCCCAAAACGACCACATCATGCAGGTTATGCAACACCAAAAAGCGAATATCCTCCTGATGTGCAGGAGCCATGCACATGGTCAATTGAGTCCAGTACTGAGGCTTATTCTTGGCCAAAGGCGTAGCATCAATTCCTCTCAATGGAATAGGATACTGCAAGGGCTCCAAGAAAAAACCACAGCGCCTGGCAAACTCCAAGTCCATCAAATTCAGGGCAGCGCCTGAATCCACAAATGCCATAACAGAATAGGACGACAGAGAGCAAATCAGAGTAACGGACAAAAGAAATTTAGACTGGACCGTACCAATGGTGGCAGACCTAGCGAACCGCTTAGTGCGCTTAGGACAATCGGAGATAGCATGAGTGGATTCACCACAGTAAAAACACAGCCCATTCCGATGTCTGTGTTCTTGCCGTTCAGCTCTGGTCAAAGTCCTATCACACTGCATAGGCTCAGGCCTATGCTCAGAGAATACCGCCAGATGGTGCACAGCTTTGCGCTCACGCAAGCGCCGATCGATCTGAATGGCCAAGGACATAGACTCACTCAGACCATCAGGCGTGGGAAATCCCACCATGACATCCTTAAGGGCTTCAGAAAGACCCTTTCTGAAAATTGCCGCCAGGGCACACTCATTCCACTGAGTAAGCACAGACCACTTTCTAAACTTCTGACAGTACACCTCCGCTTCATCCTGACCCTGACACAAAGCCAGCAAGATTTTCTCTGCCTGATCCACTGAATTTAGTTCACCATAAGGCATTCCAAGCGCCAGAAAAAATGCATCAACATCACGCAATGCAGGATCTCCTGGCGCAAGGGAAAATGCCCAGTCTTGAGGGTCACCACGCAATAAAGAAATAATGATTTTTACTTGTTGAACGGGGTCACCAGAGGAGCGGGGTTTCAAAGCCAGAAACAGTTTACAATTATTTTTGAAATTCAAGAACTTAGATCTATCCCCAGAAAATAAATCAGGAATAGGAATTCTAGGCTCTAACATAGGATTCTGAACCACAAAATCTTGAATGTTTTGTACCCTTGCAGTGAGATGATCCACACAAGAGGACAGACCTTGAATGTCCATATCTACACCTGTGTCCTGAACCACCCAAAGGTTTAGGGGAAAAGAAAGACAAAACACAGTGCAAAGAAAAAAAAATGGTCTCAGAACTTCTCTTATCCCTCTATTGAGATGCATTAATACTTTGGGCCAGCTGTACTGTTATGACCTGGTGGTTAGGAGCACCCGGTACCACCTGATAGTTAAACTCCCACAGGACAAGCTCTCGGATGTGGGAGCTCTGCTGACCGCAGGCCCTAATCCTATCACACACACTAGAAATAGCCGTGGAGCGTTCCTGACTCTCCCTAGACGCCTCTTCACAGCCTAAGAGCTAGCTAGCCCTAGAGATAGAAAATAAAGCCTACCTTGCCTGATAGAAATTCCCCAAAGGAAAAGGCAGCCCCCCACATATATTGACTACAATGCCTGGCCATGCTCCTGATGAGGCGGCGGATGGTCTCCTGTGAGATCTCCTCCCAGACCTGGACTAAAACATCCGCCAACTCCTGGACAGTCTGTGGTGCAATGTGATGTTGGTGGCTGGTGCGAGACATGATGTCCAAGATATGTTCAATCGGATTCAGGTCTGGGGAATGGGTGGGCCATTCCATAGCTTCAATGCCTTCAACTTGCAGGAACTGATGACACATTACAGCCACATGAGGTCTGGCATTGCCCTGCATTAGGAGGAACCCAGGGCCAACAGCACCAGCATATGGTCTCACAAAAGGTCTAAGGATCTCATCTCTGTACCTAATGGCAGTCAGGCTACCTCTGGTGAGCACATGGAGGGCTGTGTGGCCCTCCAAAGAAATGCCATCCCACACCATTACTGAACCACTGCCAAGCCGGTCATGCTGAAGGATGTTGCAAGCAGCAGATCACTCTCCACGGCATCTCCAGACTCTGTCACGTCTGTCACATGTGCTCAGTGTGAACCTGCTTTCATCTGTGAAGAGCACAGGGCACCAGTGACGAATTTGCCAATCCTGGTGTTCTGTGGCAAATGCCAAGCGTCCTGCACAGTGTTGGGTTGTGAGCACAACCCCCATCTGTGGATGTCAGGCACTCAGACCATCCTCATGGAGTTGGTTTCTAACCGTTTGTGCAGATACATGCACATTTGTGGCCTGCTGGAGGTCATTTTGCAGGTCTCTCACAGTGCTCCTCCTGTTCCTCGCAAAAAGGCTGAGGTAGCAGTCCTGCTGTTGAGTTTTTGCCCTCCTACGACCCCCTTCACATCTCCTGGTGAACTGGCCTGTCTCCTCGTAGTGTCTCCAGCCTCTGGACACTACGCTGACAGACACAGCAAACCTTCTTGCCACAGCTTGCATTGATGTGCCATTCTGGATGAGCTGCACTACCTGAGCCACTTGTGTGGGTTGTAGAGTCCATCTCATGCTACCACGAGTGTGAAAGCACAAACATCATTCAAAAGTGCCCAAAACATCATAATTTCCAACTGTTGTCTATTCCATTTGCACAACAGCATGTGAAATTGATTGTCAAACAGTATTGCTTCCTAAGTGGACAGTTTGATTTCACAGAAGTTTGATTTAGGCTGTGTGCACATGTTCCGGATTTTTTTGCATTTTTTACATATTTTTTCGCTATAAAAACGCAATTAACACACTTAAAATATGCATACATATGTTAGGAGTCGAGTTTCCTCTGCTGCACAGGGGGAATCTCGATCCGTGTCTGCTGCGGTCTCCCATTCTGCTTCGGCCGCAGTGGGCTCTGCTCAGCGGAGGCGTCGCTCCCAGCGTCTCGCTGGGACTGATTCTGTGCAGAGGGTTACTGCTGCCTTTTCTGGCTCTCCTGTTGTACCCTGCACTGATCTGCGGCGAGCGAGCTTCTCTGGGACTAAGTCCTTATTTGCACACACTGAGCATGCCCAGGGCAAGATCTCCCGTTGGAGATCGAGGGTCACATGCTCAGGTACTGCAGCACATCCCATTGGTCCTCCTGGCAGGTCCTGAAAGGGCAAAACTTCTGTAGCAGCTTCCTGTGCTGCAACTATATAAACTGCGCATGACCGCACGGCCATGCGCTAGTATTTTCTTGATAATGTGTGTGTAGATGGATGTATGTCGATGGATGAAAGCTCCTAAGTGTCCCTCCCTAGTGTTGTTGACTGCTCGCGGATGATGGTAGCTATCTAGCGCCGGACTAGCCATCTGCACGTAACACACATCACAGCGTCCAGTTGCTGTGTCCGCCAGTACGGCGCCATGCGCTTCCTCTGCGCTTTCCTTACCCAAGCCTGGGTGGTTAGTGGCGTCCGTCAGTGCGGCACCGCACGCACTCTCGTGCCTTTATATTCTATTTATTAGTTTCCTTACACACCCAGTTGCGGTGTTGTGCCAGCAAGTGTCTAATCGGACTTCAATCCTGAGCAGGGGTTGAGATCGCTGACTTCTTGCTCGCGCTCTATGTGCGGTACTGCGGTCCTGTGACGCAACAGGATCGCTTCCTTCACGCAGGGTGAAGTTAACCCATGTGTGTATACTTAGAACCGCCATATAGTCTGTCTTACTAGCAGCAGGGTCTTTACCTGCACGGTGGACCTCGGACTGCGAACGCACCTAGTTTCATATCATCTATACTTGGTGCGTTCCGCCGGTCCTTAACATAATACTAGCGCCAAGGTCTGGCTAGTAATGACGGACGATCAGCGTCTACAGCGGTACATCCAGCAGCTGGAGGGAAGGTTGGCGGCTCTAGAGCGTTCAACCTCAGCTGTGGATGTTACTGCTGTCGCTGTTCAGGCTGCAAGTGTGGCTGCAGCTACCTTGTCCACTGCCGCCCCTTTACCGACGCTATCTCGCCTCCCGCTACCAGAGAAATTTTCTGGTGACAGTAAGTCCTGTAGGGGTTTCGTGAGTCAGTGCTCAATACATCTCGAGCTTCTGGCCTCTCGTTTCCCTACAGAGCGGGCTAAGGTGGGCTTTATAATTTCCTTATTGTCGGACAGGGCGTTGCAGTGGGCTACGCCGCTGTGGGAGCGTGGCGATCATGTGGTGCAGAGTGCTCCGTTATTCCTGAGCACTCTGAAACAGGTCTTTCTAGGACCTCGTGTCACCCATGATACGGCGCTCCAACTGTTGGCACTGACTCAGGGCTCGTCCTTGGTCAGCCTTTTTGCCGTCCATTTCCGCACTCTAGCATCTGAGCTGGAGTGGTCGGATAAAGCCCTTATCCCTATATTTTGGAGGGGGCTGGCTGACCACGTTAAGGATGCCCTGGCCACTAGGGAGATTCCCGCCACATTGGAAGAGTTAATAACAGTATCTACTCGCATTTTCCTCCGTTTTCACGAGCGGAGGTTAGAGCGAGCCCAGTGTAGGCAGAGGTTTCGGCTGGCTCCCACCTTCGCCAAACCTTTGGAATCTCCAGTCCAGGCTCCTGAGTTCCATGAACCTAAGGTGGTGTCACGAGCGGGATCTAAGTCCCAGACCGCTCGTGCACTCCAGGGTTGCCATGTATGCCAACAGTCAGGACATCTTGCCACCAGATGTCATCAGCGGTGGAGGAAACGTCAGCATCTAGTGGTAGTAGGTGGAGGTGCACTAGACACTGTGACGTTTGCCTCCAAATTGTCCTTTAAGGGGACAATTACCTTTGGCTCATCCTTCCACTCGGTAGACCTCTGCGTGGATTCTGGGGCGGAGGGCAATTTTATGTCTTCTGCCTTCGCCCAACGTCACGCAATACCCCTGGTTATGCTATCTCAACCAGTAACGGTACGAGTGGTGAATGGGTCGACACTCCCCGCACAGATAACACATCAGACCATCCCGTTTACTCTGTCCATGTCGCCATCCCATCAGGAGATTATTTCTCTGCTCATCATTCCTGAGGGTATTGATGAGGTCCTGTTGGGGATACCTTGGCTATGGTACCACTCTCCTCACATCGAGTGGTCCTCAGGCAGAATTCTGGGATGGGGTGAATCATGTGGGGGTAGGTGTCACCGAGAGTGCGTTCAGGTTGCTACTACTGAGGTACCCGCAGATCTATCCTCTCTCCCCAAGCAATATTGGTCTTACGCAGACGTGTTCTCCAAAAAGGCGGCGGAGACCCTTCCGCCCCATCGCCCCTATGACTGTCCTATCGATCTCTTGCCTGGTGTGGAGCCTCCCCGGGGTCGAGTTTATCCATTATCTCTCCCGGAGACGGAGGCCATGTCTCAGTACATTCAAGAGAATCTGGCAAGAGGGTTTATCAGGAAGTCAGTGTCACCTGCTGGGGCAGGGTTCTTCTTCGTGTAGAAGAAGAATGGGGAACTACGTCCATGCATAGACTACAGGGGTCTTAACGCTATCACCGTTAAGAACAAGTATCCTTTGCCCTTGATATCCGAGCTCTTCGATCGGCTTCGGGGAGCTAGAGTGTTTACTAAATTAGATCTGCGGGGTGCTTACAACCTGATTCGCATCCGTGAGGGGGACGAATGGAAAACGGCGTTTAACACCAGAGATGGGCATTATGAGTATCTGGTGATGCCCTTCGGGCTCTGTAATGCCCCAGCCGTTTTTCAAGACTTTGTCAACGACATCTTCCGGGATATGCTTTCCACCTCAGTTGTAGTCTATCTGGATGATATTCTCATCTTTTCTCCAGATATTGACTCCCACCGGAGAGATGTTGGCAGAGTCTTCGACCTCCTACGGGCAAACTCTCTTTACGCTAAGTTGGAGAAGTGTATGTTTGAGCAGGAGTCTTTACCGTTCCTGGGCTATATCATCTCCGCCCAGGGATTGGCTATGGATCCTGCCAAACTACAGGCTGTGATGGACTGGCAAGAGCCCCATTCTCTTAAAGCGGTGCAGCGCTTTATGGGGTTCATTAACTATTACTGCCAGTTCATTCCCCACTTCTCAACTCTGATAGCTCCCTTGGTAGCCCTCACCAAGAAGGGAGCGAATCCTAAATTGTGGTCGGAAGAGGTCTCCAAGGCCTTCACTTCTATTAAGTCCCACTTTGCTAGCGCTCCCATCTTACATCGTCCCGATGTGGATAAGCCATTCCTAATGGAGGTGGATGCCTCATCCGTTGGTGCTGGAGCAGTCCTCTATCAGAAGGATGCTCAAGGTCGGAAGCATCCATGCTTCTTCTTCTCTAAGACCTTCTCGCCAGCGGAGAGAAACTACTCCATCGGGGATAGGGAGCTGCTAGCAATGAAGTTGGCCTTTTCAGAGTGGAGACATCTTCTGGAAGGTGCGCGGTTTCCCTTCCAGGTTTACACTGACCACAAAAATTTGGTCTACTTACAAACAGCCCAGCGGCTAAATTCTCGCCAAGCCAGATGGTCCTTGTTCTTTTCCCGGTTCCACTTTTCTCTTCATTTTCTCGCCGGGGAGAAGAATATTCGTGCTGATGCTCTCTCTCGCTCCCTTATGTCAACTGAAGAGGAGGAAGAGGAGCCTCGGCTTATTGTTCCTTCTGAGAGCCTGAGAACCGTAGAGTAGGTTTCGCTGGAGTCTGTGCCTCCGGGCAAGACTTTTGTGCCCATTAATTTGCGACCGGAGGTTCTCTCTTGGGCTCATTCGTCCAGAGTGGGTGGACACTTTGGGACAAAGAGGACATCTGAGCTACTGGCGAGGACGTACTGGTGGCCACATATGGTCCGGGATGTCAGGGATTATATTCTGGCGTGTGTCTCCTGCGCCAAAAATAAATCTCCACGTCAAAGGCCAGCTGGGTTGCTCTATCCCTTGCCGGTGGCAGATAGGCCCTGGGAGATGGTCGGGATGGACTTTGTCGTGGGTTTGCCCAAGTCTCGCGGCTGTACCATCATTTGGGTCATCACCGATCATTTCTCAAAAATGGTGCATTTGGTGCCGCTACCACGGTTACCTTCGGCACGGGCCTTGGCTGCGTTGTTCATTAAGCACATCTTCCGCCTATATGGTATGCCTGACAAAATTGTCAGTGACCGGGGTCCCCAGTTTGTGTCTCGGTTCTGGAGAGAGCTGTGTCGTCTTCTCAGTATTGAGTTGAATCTCTCTTCCGCTTATCATCCTGAGACGAATGGGTTGGTAGAGAGGGCCAACCAGACCTTGGTCACATACCTGCGACATTTTGTTTCAGCCAGGCAGGATGACTGGGCATCCTTTCTATCATGGGCAGAGTTTGCGCTGAACAACGCCGTAGCCGACTCCACTGGACAAACTCCATTCCTCCTCAACTATGGTCAGCATCCACGGGTACCTGTGCCTATGCCCGTGTCTTCCGCAGACTCCAGGGTGGCAGACTGGGCTGTGGAGGCACGGGATATTTGGGACCGCACTCAGGATGCCATTCGGGCCTCTAAGGAGAGAATGAGGTCCTCCACCGATGCTCATCGGCGCCCCGCCCCGACCTTTGCTCCTGGCGACTTGGTGTGGCTCTCCGCCCGTAACATCAGGCTGCGAGTTGAGTCCACTAAATTTGCTCCTCGCTACTTGGGTCCCTTCAAGGTCCTCGAACAGGTTAATCCTGTGGTCTACCGTCTGGCCCTTCCTCCACGCCTTGGTATCACCGACACCTTTCATGTGTCCCTCCTTAAGCCCGTATACCTGTCCCGGTTTTCTGAGTCATCTGCCGGGACATCGGGTTCGTCTACGGACGATTTCGAGGTGAACGCTATCTTGGGGTGCAAGGTGGTACGTGGCAAAAATTTTTTTGGGTGGACTGGAAGGGTTACGGTCCTGAGGATAGGTCCTGGGAGCCTGCTGAGCACATTCGGGCTCCGCAGCTTATTGCTGCCTTCGAACGTAGCGAGGCCCAAGGAGGGGGGGGACCCTAGGAGGGGGGGGTAATGTTAGGAGTCGAGTTTCCTCTGCTGCACAGGGGGAATCTCGATCCGTGTCTGCTGCGGTCTCCCATTCTGCTTCGGCCGCAGTGGGCTCTGCTCAGCGGAGGCGTCGCTCCCAGCGTCTCGCTGGGACTGATTCTGTGCAGAGGGTTACTGCTGCCTTTTCTGGCTCTCCTGTTGTACCCTGCACTGATCTGCGGCGAGCGAGCTTCTCTGGGACTAAGTCCTTATTTGCACACACTGAGCATGCCCAGGGCAAGATCTCCCGTTGGAGATCGAGGGTCACATGCTCAGGTACTGCAGCACATCCCATTGGTCCTCCTGGCAGGTCCTGAAAGGGCAAAACTTCTGTAGCAGCTTCCTGTGCTGCAACTATATAAACTGCGCATGACCGCACGGCCATGCGCTAGTATTGTCTTGATAATGTGTGTGTGTAGATGGATGTATGTCGATGGATGAAAGCTCCTAAGTATCCCTCCCTAGTGTTGTTGACTGCTCGCGGATGATGGTAGCTATCTAGCGCCGGACTAGCCATCTGCACGTAACACACATCACAGCGTCCAGTTGCTGTGTCCGCCAGTACGGCGCCGTGCGCTTCCTCTGCGCTTTCCTTACCCAAGCCTGGGTGGTTAGTGGCGTCCGTCAGTGCGGCACCGCACGCACTCTCGTGCCTTTATATTCTATTTATTAGTTTCCTTACACACCCAGTTGCGGTGTTGTGCCAGCAAGTGTCTAATCGGACTTCAATCCTGAGCAGGGGTTGAGTTCGCTGACTTCTTGCTCGCGCTCTATGTGCGGTACTGCGGTCCTGTGACGCAACAGGATCGCTTCCTTCACGCAGGGTGAAGTTAACCCATGTGTGTATACTTAGTACCGCCATATAGTCCATCTTACTAGCAGCAGGGTCTTTACCTGCACGGTGGACCTCGGACTGCGAACGCACCTAGTTTCATATCATCTATACTTGGTGCGTTCCGCCGGTCCTTAACAACATATGCATCCCATCATTTAGATCGCATCCCGCAATTTTTGTGTTTTGCGTTTTTTCTGCGAAAAAAAAAACGCATTGCGTAAAAAACGCAGCATGTTCATTAATTTTGCGGATTTTTGCGGATTTCCAACTAAATTATTGCATCCCAGAACCTCCGGGAAAAAATGCAAAAAATCAGCAAAAAAAAAAAACGCGGAAAAAAACGCAAAAAAACTTGAAAAATCCGCATGCGGATTTCTTGCAGAAAATGTCCGGTTTTGTTCTGGAAATTTCTGCAAGAAATCCTGACGTGTGCACATAGCCTCACTTGGAGTTATATTCTGTAGCTTGAGGCCGGCTACACACTTGCGAGTTTTACGGACGTAAGAGCGCAGAAACTACGTCCGTAAAACTCGCAAAAAATACGGCACAATTATTCTCTATGCCCCTGCTCCTATCTGCCGTATTTTACTGATCAGTATTATACGGCTTTCTACGGCCGTACAAAATCGCAGCATGCTGCGTTTGTCACCGTACTGCGCAAGAAATACGCCAATGAAAGTCTATGGAAGCGTGAAAAATACGGATTACACACGGACAAGCAGTGTGACTTGCGAGAAATACGCAGCGCTGTTAGAGAGAAAAGCCGGTAATTCAGTGCGGTGTACAGTAAAATCACACTGACAGCTTACAGTCCAATAGGTAGAATAAATGTGTACACATAGAATAGGTATATATATATATGTCAGTGAGACACATATATGTATATATATTAATATTTATTCCAGCGCTATACAGCTTGAAAGCCGGTAATTCAATTACCAGCTTTTTCTTTCTCCTTCCTAAACCCGACATGATTTGAGACATGGTTTACGTACAGTAAACCATGTCTTCTCTCCATTTTTTTTTGCAGATTCCACACTACTAATGTCAGTAGTGTGTATCTGCAAAATTTGGCCGTTCTAGCTCTTAAAATAAAGGGTTAAATGGTGGAAAAAATTGGCGTGAGCTCCCGCGCAATTTTCTCCGCCAGAGTAGTAAAGCCAGTGACTGAGGGCAGATATTAATAGCCTGGAGAGGGTCCACGGTTATTGCCCCCCCTGGCTAAAAATATCTGCCCCCAGCCACCCCAGAAAAGGCACATCTGGAAGATGCGCCTATTCTAGCACTTGGCCACTCTCTTCCCATTCCCGTGTAGCGGTGGGATATGGGGTAATGAAGGGTTAATGCCACCTTGCTATTGTAAGGTGACATTAAGCCTAATTAATAATGGAGAGGTGTCAATTATGACACCTATCCATTATTAATCCAATTGTAGTAAAGGGTTAAATAAAACACAAACACATTATTTAAAATTATTTTAATGAAATAAAAACAATGGTTGTTGGAGTATTTTATTCTACGCCCAATCCAGTCACTGAAGACCCTCGTTCTGTAAGTAAAAAAACATAATAAACCAACAATATACTTACCCTCCGCAGATCTGTAACGTCCAACGATGTAAATCCTTCTGAAGGGGTTAAAACATTTTGCAGCAAGGAGTTCCGCTAATGCAGGCTGCTCCTTGCTGCAAAACCCCGGGGAATGAGGCTAAATATAGATCAATGATCTATATTTAGCTTCATTTGCGGTGAGGCGCCCTCTGCTGGATGTTCATAGATCGTGGGAACTTACCTAGAAAGCTCCCAGGCTCTGCAAAAAAAATGGAGAGAAGACATGGTTTACTGTATGTAAACCATGTCTCAAATCATGTCGGGTTTTAGGAAGGAGAAAGAAAAAGCCGGTAATTGAATTACCGGCTTTCAAGCTGTATAGCGCTGGAAAAAATATTAATATATATACATATATGTGTCTACTGACATATATATATATATATATATATATATATAGACAGTATATATATATTTTTTTTCTTTTTGGGACACATGGATCACTTCTATAGCGGTATGTTGGTTTTGCAAGCCTGCGAGAAAACCACGGAGTACGGATGCCATACGGATTACATACGGAGGATGCCATGCGCAAAAAACGCTGGCACACCCTGCCTACGGAGGAGCTACGGACCACTATTTTCGGGACTTTTCAGCGTATTACGGCCGTAATATACGGACCGTATTTTCATACGCTGAGTGTGAAGCCGGCCTAACTGTTCCAATTATTTTTTTGAGCAGTATATATATATATATATACGGCATGTGGACAGCTTAAAATTAGTAGTTTTTCTAGTTGTAGTAGAATATTTACTTCTAGTTTAGCAAAAGGGAGGCATAAAACTTGTAAAGAGCAGTGCAGATTGGGAAGTTATCTGTCAGTGCAAGAGTTAAGACATTTCACAATGCTGTAGCTTCATTAAAAATTAAGATATCATCAGAATGAATTATTTATGTGCCATAGTGCAGTCCAAAATTTGCTAAAGAACAATAACAATACTGATGTGATAGTTTGTTTTACAAGTGAATACAAAGCTGACATGTTACACTAGATTTCCTCCCGCTCATACCATTCAGTAGATTGCTGTCCAAGGCAATCCTCCGGGGCCACTGAGCTGCCAACGATGATGGTTTCTCTAATAAGAGTGTAAGTAGATAATTAGCATGCTGAAAATAATTAAGCAATATGTTTATGTACTGCTCTAAAATATGACATATCTGCTACCCTAAAATACACACATGTCATTTACACAAATGAATATAAGACTGATAATGCCATCAATATAATGAGAAAGCCTGGTGGTGACAACTCTCGCCATGCCACCTCATCTGCCTCACTATATGATCATGGTGATATAATATTCTGAATAATTCATCATGAGAACAATTTATTTATTAGATGCTTTTACAACATGTTTTGTGTATAACTTTTTAATGGCAGTTTGTTCTCAATGGGCAATATTCCTTTTCATTAGTGTTTTATTTCCAAAATTAAAATCCTGAGGATGACAGACTAATATCTACACCATCACATTGGTAATGAGCAAACATTCTGTAGGCATCATATAAGGTTCTTTACCGGCTGAAAATAGGTCCCTAATGGATGCGAATAAATAGTTTAAAATTTCATGAGATTTGTAGGTCCCACGGAATTTGAACAATTTCATATTGCCAAAAATATGCCCATACAGTTGTGCTCAAAAGTTTACATACCCCGGCAGAATTTTTGCTTTCTTGGCCTTTTTTCAGAGAATATGAATGATAACACCAAAACTTTTTCCAAACTCATGGTTAGTGGTTGGGTGAAGCCATTTATTGTCAAACTACTGTGTTTTCTCTTTTTAAATCATAATGACAACCCAAAACATCCAAATGATCCTGATCAAAAGACTCTTGCATCTTTCATCCAGCCACTGACGTTTCTGGATTGTGAGTCATGGGGAAAGCAAAAGAATTGTCAACGGATCTACGGGGAAAGGTAGTGGACCTGTATAAATCAGGAAAGGGATACAAAAAGATATCCAGGGAATTGATAATGCCAGTCATCAGCTTTCAAACTGTGATTAACAGATGGAAAATCAGGGGCTGTGTAAAAACAAAACCACGGTCAGGTAGACCAACAAAAATATTGTTCACAACTGCCAGGAAAATTGTTCGGGGTGCAAAGAAAAACCCACAAATAAAATCAGCTGAAATACTGGACTCTCTGAAAACTAGCAGTGTGGCTGTTTCAAGACGCACAATAAGGAGGCACTTGAAGAAAAATGGGCTGCACAGTCAATTCGCCAGAAGAAAGCCATTACTGTGCAAATGCCACAAAGTATCCCTCCTATAATACGCAAAAGAGCACAGAGACAAGCCGCCAAACTTCTGGTACAAGGTAAATTGGAGTGATGAGTCCAAAATTGAACTTTTTATCCACAACCCTAAAAGTTACATTTGGAGAGAGGTCAGCAAGGCCTATGATGAAAGGAACACCATTCCTACTGTAAAGCACGGAGGTGGATCGTTGATGTTTTGAGGATGTGTGAGCTACAAAGGCACAGATCAAAGTTGAAGGAAAATTGAATGTAGCACTTTATCAGAAAATACTGGAGGCAAATTTGCACTCATCAGCCTGAACATTGAGAACACTGAGACAGCAACTGGCATAATCAACACTAGAAAATCATGTATAACATAGTAACATAGTTACTTTGGAACCCAGTGTGTCCACAGTGGAGACTATGGGTAAGGGAAGCTTGTAGCATGTGGGGGTCTTTTTCGTTCTCTTAAAGTATTATACACCCTTTTTTTCTGGTAACTGATTATACATGATTTTCTAGTGTTGATTATGCCACTCGCAGTCTCAATGTTCTACATACTTTAATATGCTTGGTTATCAATTAATATCTCAAGTAGTATGAGACGTTGATTGGTTGAGCCCTTAGTGAGAACTGCACTTATTTGGGAACCTTTATTGTTTGCACTTGCACTTTACTCCCTGCTATACTTTGCCCATACTATCCACTTAAATAAAGGTGGACTCTATGTCTTACACCTGTGATATTTACTATTCAGCTTTGTCCTCAACTTGATTATTACTATTTTTCAATGTTGCGTTTTATATGTTTTCTGAATAAACTATAATATATTGTTAGTTGGGATTTTTGTGCTCTTTTTCTTCTTTCTTCTTTTCTTTTCTTCTCTATTCTGTCAGTCAGATGTCATCCGAGTGCAGTCTGATTTTTTTTCACAAACTCATTGCCTTGCATGACTGAACATTGGATGCAAATTGTGCGCGTTGTGAATTTTTCCATGCACGGAAGGAAACCAGACATGTTCATGGCCCAACAGAATGACATCCGAGTGTGATCCGTTGTTTTTTCAGATCACACTCAGCCCACAGAATGTTTGAAAGATCAGACAAAAAATTTAACCAATTGTTTTTTGGAAATCAAACAATTTCTAAATTCTTGTGCAAGCAGTGGCACATTGAGTATATTCCATCTGATCACCTAGTATTATGCAGTTTTTTAAATATGACATGTGCAGATCATAGTAAATACCTTTTCACATATCACTGACTTGGTGTATAGTTTATTATTAGCCTATGGTATCATAGTAACCAATTATGAAATGACCACCACACCCATGGCTGCTTCTCTAGCTGGTACTCACTGGAAATTTACTGGAGATAATAGGGTTAGACAGGATTATGTGGATGCTTCATATATAAAAAGAAGTATGGCTGTTTATTTGGCGTAAAGCAATAATACGGTATTTGCTTGGGTTTTTGGCTTTCCGACTCAGGCTTTGCTTTGAAGCTGGGGTCCATTGGAATCAGTTGTGAGTTCTTCAGAAGTCAACAGCAACAAGGTTTGTCCCCATGCCACAGCACAGACTATGGTGATCTAATTCCACTTACATGTTCTTGGCGTGGGGCAAGCAAAGCAATTATCAAAAGTCAGACAGAATATCCTGTATTTGAAGCAAGAATAAGAGTAGGGATGACTGTATTTGGGAAAAAGCTTTCAAAGTCTCCACTATTGTAAACAGGTTGGGAGGCACTTATGTAGACACCAATATTGTATGTGAGACCCATTTTAACAGTAAGAACATCTCCTGTTGCCAGACAATTTTGCTGGTGACAGTAAGCTGTGTAGGGGATTCGTAAGCCATTGTGCTATACATCTTGAGCTTCTGGCTGCACGTTTTCCCATGGAGCAGGCTAAGGTGGGATTTATTATATCCCTCCTGTCAGACAGGGTGTTGGAGTGGGCTACGCTGCTGTGGGAGCGCTACAATCTTGTGGTGCAGAGTGCTCCGCGGTTCTTGAGAACTCTGAAGCAGGTCTTTTTGAGA
This sequence comes from Ranitomeya imitator, assembly GCF_032444005.1. Taxonomy (NCBI): domain Eukaryota; kingdom Metazoa; phylum Chordata; class Amphibia; order Anura; family Dendrobatidae; genus Ranitomeya; species Ranitomeya imitator. The sequence continues at coordinate 731,933,587 of NC_091284.1, read as the reverse complement.
CCTCATGTCACCCATGATACGGCTATCCAACTGCTGGCATTGACACAGGGTTCGTCCATGGTCAGCTAATTTTCTGTCCACTTCTGGACTTTAGCATCTGAGCTGGAGTGGCTGGATAAAGTCCTCATCCCTGTATTCTGGAGTGGAATAGCTGACCATGTGAAGGATGCCTTGGCCACTAGGAAGATTCCTGCCACACTGGAGGAGTTAATAGCAATATCTACCCGCATCGACCTTCGTTTTAACGAACGAAGGTTGGAGCGAGCCCAGTGTAGGCAGAGGTTTCGGCTGGCTCCCACCTTCACCAAACCTCCAGAATTTCCTGTCCAGGTGTCTGAGCTACATGACACCATGGAGGTGACATGAGTGGGGTCTAAGTCCCGGACCACTCGTGCACACAAGGTCTGTCCTGTCTGCCAGCAGTCGGGACATTATGCCAGAAAATGTCCCCAGCGGTCGGGAAAATGTCAGCGTCTATTGGCTGTAGGAGGAGGTACACTAGACACGGCGATGTTTTCCTCCAAATTGTCATTCAAGGGGACTATTACCATAGGCCCATCCACTTATACGGTAGAGCTTTGCGTGGATCTGGGGCGGAGGGCAACTTCATGTCTTCTGCCTTTGCCCAACAGCATGCAATACCACTGGTGATGCTCGCCAAACCAGTGACCGTACGAGTGGTGAATGGGTCGACACTGCCCTCACAGATGACACACCAGACCATCCCATTAACTCTTCCTATGTCACCATCCCATCAGATTATCTCCTTACTTGTCATTCCTGAGGGAATTGATGAGGTCCTGTGAAGGATACCTTGGCTACGGTACCACTTCCCTCATATTGAGTGGTCCACAGGGAGAATTTTGGGATGGAGTGAGTCTTGTGAGGGTAGATGTCAGAGGGAGTGTGTTCAGGTTGCTACTACTGAGGTACCCGCAGATCTTTCCTCTCTCTCCAAACACTATTGGCCCTATGCGAATGTGTTCTCCAAGAGGGCTGCGGAGACTCTTCTGCCTCACCACCCCTATGACTGTCCTATTGACCTCTTGCCTGGTGCTGAGCCTCCCCGGGGCCAAGTCTACCCGTTATCTCTCCCGGAGATGGAGGCAATGTCTGAGTACATCCAGTAGAATCTGGCAAGAGGATTCATTAGGAAGTCAGTGTCATCCACAGGGGCTGGTTTCTTCTTTGTGCAGAAGAAGAATGGAGAATTACGTCCCTGCATAGACTACAGGGGTCATATCGCCATAACCGATAAGAATAAGTACCCTCTGCCACTTATATCTGAGCTGTTTGATAGGTTGTGGGGGGCGAGGGTATTTACTAAGCTTGATCTGCGGGGTGCATACAACCTGATTCGCATCCATGAGGGAGACGAATGGAAAATGGCTTTTAACACCAGGGATGAGCACTATGAATACCTGGTGATGCCCTTCGGGCTCTGCAATGCTCCTGCCATTTTCCAAGACTTTGTGAACAATATCTTCCGGGATATGCTCACCACCTCGGTCATAGTCTGTCTGGATGATATTCTCCTCTACTCTCCAGATATAGACTCCCACCGGAGAGATGTTTGCATAGTCTTCAACTTCTTGCGGGCAAACTCCCTCTATGCCAAGTTGGAGAAGTGTGTGTTTGAGCAGGAGTCCTTGCCTTTCCTGGGCTATATCATCTCCACCTGACGGGTTGGCCAGCCATAGATCCTGCCAAGCTACAGGCTGTGATGGACTGGCAGGAGCCCCATTCTCTCAAAGCAGTGCAGCGCTTTATGGGGTCCATCAACTAATATAGCCAGTTCAGTCCCCACTTCTCAACATTGGTAGCTCCTCTGGTTGCTCTCACCAAGAAGGGAGCTAATCCCAAATTGTGGTCGGAGGAGATCTCCAAGGCCTTCCTCTCTATCAAGTCACACTTCGCTAGCATTCCCATTTTACATCACCCCGATGTTGATAAACCATTTATCATGGAGGTGGATGCCTCTTCTGTCGGTGCTGGAGCAGTCCTCATCCAGAAGGATGCTCAAGGTTGGAAGCATCCTTGCTTCTTCTTTTCCAAGACCTTCTCACCGGCAGAAAGGAATTATTCCATCGGGGACAGGGAGTTGCTAGCCATGAAGTTAGCCTTTTGGAATGGAGACAACTCCTGGAGGGGGCTCGCTATCCTTTCCAAGTATTCACCCACCACAAAAAATTTGGTATATTTACAAATCGCCCAGCGGCTAAACTCTCGCCAGGCCAGATTGTCCCTGTTGTTCTCCTGGTTCCACTTCACCTTCCATTTTCTCTCCGGGGAGAAGAATACTCTCCCGCTTTGTAGTGTCATCATCATCAGAGGAGGAGCCTCGGCTTTTTGTCCCTTCTGAGAGCCTGAGAACTGTGGCCCCGGTTTTGCTAGAGTCTGTGCCTCCAGGCAAGACTTTTGTTCCACCTAATTTGCGACCGGAGGTTCTCTCGGGCCCTCCCCTCCAGGGTGGGTGGACATTTTGGGATAAAGAGGACATCTGAGCTCCTGGCAAGGACGTACTGGTGGCTGCATATAGCCCGTGACATCGGAGACTATATTCGGGCATGTGTCTCCTGTGCCAAGAATAAGTTCCCTCGACAACGGCCTGCTAGGTTGCTTTACCATCTGCCGGTGGCAGACAAGCCCTGGGAAATGGTCATGAAGGACTTTGTGGTGGGTTTACCCAAGTCCCGTAGCTGCACGATTATTTGTGTAGTCACTGACCATTTTTCAAAAATGGTGCACTTGATACCGCTTCCATGGCTACCTTCTGCACGGGCCTTGGCGGAGTTGTTTATTAAGCACGTTTTCTGCCTACGCGGTATGCCAGACAAAATTGTCAGTGATCGGGCTCCCCAGTTTGCGTCTCGTTTCTGGAGAGAGCTTTGTTATCTACTCAGCAGCGAGCTGAATCTCTCTTCAGCATACCATTGCGAGACGAATGAGTTGGTAGAGAGGGACAACCATACTCTGGTCACATACCTATGATATTTTGTTTCAGCCAGGTAGGATAACTGGGCATGCTTGCTACCGTGGGTGGAGTTTGCATTGAACAACGCCGTAGCCAACTCCACTGGGCAGGCCCCATTCCTCCTCAATTACTGCCAGCATCCACGGTTTCCTGTGCCCATGCCCGTGTCTTCCACCAACTCCAGGGTGGCAAACTGGGCTGTGGAGGCACGTGACATTTGGGATCGCTCACAGAATGCCATCCGAGCCTCCAAGGAGAGAATGAGGTCATCTGCCGATGCACATCGGCGCCCCGCTCCGACCTTTGGTCCTGGCGACTTGGTGTGGCTCTCAGCCCATAATATCAGGCTACGAGTTGAGTAAACCAAGTTTGCACCTCGCTACTTGGGTCCCTTCTAGGAACAGATTATCCCTGTGGTCTACCATCTGGCCCTTCCTCCTTGCCTAGGTATCACTGACAACTTTCATGTGTCCCTCCTAAAGTCCGTTCACATGTCCCGGTTTTCTGAGTCATCTGCTGGGACATTGGGTTCGCCCACCGACGATTATGAGGTGAAAGCCATCATGGGGTATAAGGTGGTATATGGCAAAAGTTTCTATTTGGAGGATTGGAAGGGCCATGGCCCAGAGGACAGGTGCTGATAGCATGCTGAGCACATTCGAGCTCCGCAGCTCATTGCAGCCTTCGAGCATAGCGAGGCCCAAGGAGAGGGGTAATGTTAGTTGTCAAGTTCCCACCACTGCACAGGGGGAATCTCGAACCATCTCTTCTGTGGTAGAGCAAAAGAGGGGAGAAGCCAGCGCAGCCTAAGGTTAAGACGCAATACATAAAGTGCAAATGCACATATTAATTTCTAACTGTATTTTCAAAATGAGACATTTAGTAAACAATTGATCAATTCTTTGAGCCACCCCGCCTCTTCACGGCATTCTCATATTGGGGCAGTCCTACACTACGTTTTTTATATTCGCTGTGCCATAAAGGCCTCCTAAATGAACTAAAAGCAAGACCACATTAAATGCAAGCTGTACCTGGAGCATTACTGAGTCACACCCATGGCGCCAGAGTAGGCAAGCGAGGATAAAGGTTGACCAGGTCCAGACAGACATTTCAGATCCAACCTCCACACTGCCCATCCAGAACCACAGAAATTAATATGTGCATTTGCACTTTATGTATTGCGTCTTAACCTTAGGCTGCGCTGGCTTCTCCCCTCTTTTGCTCTGATATTGGTAAGTGGCTGACCACCACTGTTGCCGTGCGCCTTGCCGGGTTACGTGCGCCATTCTTTCTGTGTTTCTGTGATTGATAGGCTGCTGTACACACACACAGCATCCCTGCCCTGCCTTAGGCTTTGTTTAATTATGCACCTGTGTCTCAGCCTGTCTCACTCTTTATCTGTGGTTCTGGATGGGCAGTGTGGAGGTTGGATCTGAAATGTCTGTCTGGACCTGGTCAACCTTTATCCTCGCTTGCCTTCTCTGGCGCCATGGGGGGGACTCAGTAATGCTCCAGGTACAGCTTGCATTTAATGTGGTCTTGCTTTTAGTTCATTTAGGAGGCCTTTATGGCACAGCGAATATAAAAAACGTAGTGTAGGACTGCCCCAATATGAGAATGCCGTGAAGAGGCGGGGTGGCTCAAAGAATTGATCAATTGTTTGCTAAATGTCTCATTTTAAAAATACAGTTAGAAATTTATATGTGCATTTGCACTTTATGTATTGCGTCTTAACCTTAGGCTGCACTGGCTTCTCCCCTCTTTTGCTCATCTCCTCTGTGGTCTCCCATTCTCCTACAGCCCCAGTGGAGCCTGCTCAGCAGAGACATTGGTGCCAGCATCTAGCTCAAGCTGATACTGTGCAGCCAGTTACTTCTATCCTTCCAGGCTCAGCCATCATAACCAGTACTGATAAGTGGCGAGCAGGGGCTCCTGGGACTAAGTCCTGCTTTTCTTCTTCTGAGCATGCCCAAGGGATGACCTTTCATTGGAGGTCGGGGGTCACATGCTCAGGTCCTGAAGCAGCTCCTATTAGTCCACTAGGAAGGTCCTGGAGAACTTCTGCTATAAAAGGTTTGCATGGCCGCATGACCATGTGCTAGTATACTCCCATATACTCCCATCCCTAGTGTTGTTGACTCTTTGCGAATGGTGGAAGCTGCCTAGTGCCTGACAGTGCTATCCTGCACATCTAGCACACGATACTGCGTCTGTTAGCAGTGACCGTCAGTGCTGCGCCGTGCTCTAATAGAGCACTTTCCTGGCCCAAGTTTGGGTGATTAGTGGCGTCCGCCAGAGCAGCACTGCACGCACTCTTGTGCAGTAATTCCTAGTTCTGTCCTGATAATCGGTCAGTGTAGGGTGGGAATTCCCGCTAGGACTCTACATCTGACTCAGGGCGTTCTCAGGCGCGGGCTCAAAAGCCACCGAGGGTCAGAGCGAGTGCAATCACCAGTCTAGTGGGGTGATTCATAGGGATCCCACCAGCATCTTTCAGCTGCACCCTGTGACTGCTAACAGGGCGCAGTGTTTATGTGGCAACTCAGTGAAGCAACAGTGTTCGCTTCCATTCACACTGGGTGAGATCTAACCCACGTGTGAACAAGCTTCCCTCCACCATTACTCAGCAGGAGGTTCCATCTCTGCACGGTGGAACCCGGGCTGCGAACGCACCTTATACCATCCTTATAATTATTTGGTGCGTTCTGCCACCAAACAACAAGTAACAATGTACATCATGAGTAGTGCTGAGTATCTACACAGTAAAGACTGTATCCAACCATTTCTTTTTCAAAAACTAGAGAAATGAAGTCACCAACAGCAAACCTCGAGGCTGTCCACTGATTACATCTTGGGGCTATGTTATGGCTGGCTTGATATTTTATAGTTTACTAGATGGCAGCCCGATTCTAAAGAATCGGGAGTCTAGAATCCATATATACTTTATTCAAATGTAAGAATAATACAATTAATAAATAATAGTAAGAAAGAACAAAAATAATAGGCAGTATATGGAGAAAACACCAAACAAAAGTTCAAAATTGGTGTGAAAATGTCACTGAACCACTTCACAACTAAATATATATAGTTTTGGTAAATGGTATTATCATTTTTTTGACGAAATTCGGCAGGAGCTTGAAGAGCAACGTCACTGGGCCCGCCTCCACGCAGTAGAAACTTGCTGTGAGGTAAAAATTCAAAAATCACACCAAAATGGCGGGCGGAGTGTGTCACAGTACGGCACGTTTCTGATTGGTCGCTCGCAGCAGGCGGCAACCAATCAGACACTGGACACTGTTGACGTCACTTATCTCCGGACATTAGCTCCGGACATTAGCTCCGGACATTATCTCCGCACATTAGCTCCGGACATTAGCTCCGGACATTAGCTCCGGACAAAGCCACGGAAGTTGGCAGAAATTGCAGGAAGTAGTATTCTAGGCAATTAATCTCCGGACATTAGCTCCGGACATTAGCTCCGGACATTAGCTCCGGACATTAGCTCCGGACAAAGCCACGGAAGTTGGCACAAATTGCAGGAAGTAGTATTCTAGGCAATTATATATTAGATCATGTTTGTAGGGCTACTAGGATTCTCATAACCTCAACAACTCATTAGGAGGAATCTGTCATTAGGTTTTTGCTACCTTATCTGAGAGCAGCATAAATTAAGAGAAGAGACGCTGATTCCAGCAATATGTCACTTAGTTTACTGTGTGCATCAGCTGTGACACAATCAAAGATTTTAGATGTAGCATGCAGCAGAGCTCAGAAAGCTGTCCCAGCCCACATTACAGCTTTCTGTGTACATTGTCTATAGATTTAAAGCTACTTTCACAGGAGGGATAAGTAGTCCCGGCAGTGATAATCTTCTGGTGATAAAACCTTAATTCTATGGAAACAATAGCACACAGCCTAACAAGTGACACATGCCTGAAATCTGTGTCTCAGCTGCTGCATTATGCTGTCTTTAGATTACATAGCAAAAGCATGCTGACAGATTCCCTTTAAGGTCCTGTCCTTAGTCAGATGCCCTAACAATTGGCATATAGCAAGCCGATGGCTACATGCTCCTTTTCTGGTCCTAGTAAAGTCTAGAATGTAAATTTCTAAGAAATACTTTATATTACATATACCATGGCATTTATGTAATTTCCTGAAAAAGACTGTTACAGTGGATTGGGAGTTGCAGCATTGTCGAGGGGTTACTTACTAGTAATTAAGCCTGTACATTTTTTCAGAGGTGTGTCTGCAGGATTTTGAATGTCACTAGTTCCCAAGTTAGGGGTGTAGTATTCATAAAAAGTAGGCCAGCTTCTATATAAAACTTATTTATTATCCATGTACAGGTAAAATAAGCCAAGCCGCAGCTTGTTTGGTGTTCTGCCATCAAGTCTAGTTCACGCTGGAAGGTGTAATTGTGTAATATATATAGATATTACATACATTCTTTCACAGCATACAAAGAATTCCAGAATATTGCAGGAAGCTTAAAAGGAATCTGTCACCTGAATTTGGCGGGCTATGTAAATTCCCTTTTTTCGGTCCGATGGACGGTGTTTCTTCTTCTTTCCTCCACCTCATCCTTCCCCGCCCATCTGCTGGCAAAGCCGAAAAGCGTTACAGCGCATGCGCCAGCGCACTATGTTCCGGAAGTATTTCTCTGTGTTCCGGGACATGCTTTTCGGCTTTGCCCGCAGATGGGCAAAGCATACTGTGCGTGTGTGAGACAAGATTACATTGCGCATGCGCGAACTATGGAGGACACCTACTCCAATTCCAGAAAATATTGCGGACAGCGGGGAAGGATGGTGTGGAGGAAAAAAGAAGAAACACCACCCATCGGACCAAAAACAGGGCATTTATATAGCCCACCAAATTCAGGTGACAGAGTCCCTTTAAACTGCTTTTATTGGATCTTCATCAAAATGTAAACACATTTTGAAGGAAATCCAATTAAAGTAGAGATTATTTTGGAAAATTGGTGAGCAAACTTGTTCATCTTTGTAAGTTAAATCACTAAAGAGGATGTGAGACATAGCTTCTCGCATAGGAAAGTTAGTTTAATAGAAATTAGTTCCCTAATTTACCTAATTTAGATCCTCCTGTGATACTCCCAAATGTAACATTCAATATATCTCTGAAGGACCTAAGTATTGATTTGCGAACCTGAACATAAAGTTTGGGATCCTTACCGAACACCTAGTGTCTGCGCATGGACCCCAAACATGGACTTCTCCAGGAAGTCCTTGCTACTCTTTGGGTTCAGCCTCCCGAACACCAGCTGTTTTCTAAGCTGTCACCTGTGTGACAGCGTAAAAAGTACCAGTCCTGATTGGTGGTAACTTTAAGTTCAATACCGCCGGTGAAAGCGATGCTGTTCCCACGCTGTCCTATAGATGACAACGTGTGAGCCAGCAGTTCTGACCAGTGGTAAAAAGGTTAACGCTAGTTATAGGCGTCGGCTGATGAGAGTACTATTCTCATCATTGTACACGTGCTCTCGCTGATAGCAACATGAGCATGTGAATAATGGTGAGAGTATTCACCAACCGGCGACTATAGAATTAATAAGTACATAAATATTAACCTGCACAGGCAACACTGACAGCTGCGGGCTGCAGCCCTCATTTGTCAGCGTTATCTTATCTGGATATCAAAAATAGAGGGGTCTCCCCATGTTTTTGACAACCAGCCAAGCTAAAGCAGCCTAAAATGGCTTGGGGACCTCAATATTTTTGATAACCAAGATAACGCTGACAGCTGAGGGATTCAGCCCACAGCTGTCAATTTTGCCTGCGCTGGTTGTCAAAATAGAGGGGACCACATTTCATTTTTTAAAATGCATTTCTTTATTGCACGGGCGCCATCTGGTAAATATTCCCATCATCGTATACCTGCTCTTGCTGCTGTCAATGACCAGTTGTAGGATGATGAGTAGTACTCTCATCAGCCATTGCCTGTGACTGGAGGGGACGGGAAGAAAAACATTAGACTTGAACAAAGAAGATCCAGGAAAACATACTCAGAAGGGAGGTAAGAACATTTCTAAAACAATCCACAGCGAGGAGATTGGAACAAAACAAAATCCTCTAAACTGCATGCTCGCAAACGCCAGAAGCCTGACAAACAAGATGGAAGAACTAGAAGCAGAAATATCTACAGGTAACTTTGACACAGTGGGAATAACCGAGACATGGTTAGATGAAAGCTATGACTGGGCAGTTAACTTACAGGGTTACAGTCTGTTTAGAAAGGATCGTAAAAATCGGAGAGGAGGAGGGGTTTGTCTCTATGTAAAGTCTTGTCTAAAGTCCACTTTAAGGGAGGATATTAGCGAAGGAAATGAGGATGTCGAGTCCATATGGGTCGAAATTCATGGAGGGAAAAATGGTAACAAAATTCTCATTGGGGTCTGTTACAAACCCCCAAATATAACAGAAACCATGGAAAGTCTACTTCTAAAGCAGATAGATGAAGCTGCAACCCATAATGAGGTCCTGGTTATGGGGGACTTTAACTACCCGGATATTAACTGGGAAACAGAAACCTGTGAAACCCATAAAGGCAACAGGTTTCTGCTAATAACCAAGAAAAATTATCTTTCACAATTGGTGCAGAATCCAACCAGAGGAGCAGCACTTTTAGACCTAATACTATCTAATAGACCTGACAGAATAACAAATCTGCAGGTGGTCGGGCATCTAGGAAATAGCGACCACAATATTGTACAGTTTCACCTGTCTTTCACTAGGGGGACTTGTCAGGGAGTCACAAAAACACTGAACTTTAGGAAGGCAAAGGTTGACCAGCTTAGAGATACCCTTAATCTGGTAGACTGGGACAATATCCTCAGAAATAAGAATACAGATAATAAATGGGAAATGTTTAAGAACATCCTAAATAGGCAGTGTAAGCGGTTTATACCTTGTGGGAATAAAAGGACTAGAAATAGGAAAAACCCAATGTGGCTAAACAAAGAAGTAAGACAGGCAATTAACAGTAAAAAGAAAGCATTTGCACTACTAAAGCAGGATGGCACCATTGAAGCTCTAAAAAACTATAGGGAGAAAAATACTTTATCTAAAAAACTAATTAAAGCTGCCAAAAAGGAAACAGAGAAGCACATTGCTAAGGAGAGTAAAAGTAATCCCAAACTGTTCTTCAACTATATCAATAGTAAAAGAATAAAAACTGAAAATGTAGGCCCCTTAAAAAAATAGTGAGGAAAGAATGGTTGTAGATGACGAGGAAAAAGCTAACATATTAAACACCTTCTTCACGGTATTCACGGTGGAAAATGAAATGCTAGGTGAAATCCCAAGAAACAATGAAAACCCTATATTAAGGGTCACCAATCTAACCCAAGAAGAGGTGCGAAACCGGCTAAATAAGATTAAAATAGATAAATCTCCGGGTCCGGATGGCATACACCCACGAGTACTAAGAGAACTAAGTAATGTAATAGATAAACCATTATTTCTTATTTTTAGGGACTCTATAGTGACAGGGTCTGTTCCGCAGGATTGGCGCATAGCAAATGTGGTGCCAATATTCAAAAAGGGCTCTAAAAGTGAACCTGGAAATTATGGGCCAGTAAGTCTAACCTCTATTGTTGGTAAAATATTTGAAGGGTTTCTGAGGGATGTTATTCTGGATTATCTCAATGAGAATAACTGTTTAACTCCATATCAGCATGGGTTTATGAGAAATCGCTCCTGTCAAACCAATCTAATCAGTTTTTATGAAGAGGTAAGCTATAGGCTGGACCACGGTGAGTCATTGGACGTGGTATATCTCGATTTTTCCAAAGCGTTTGATACCGTGCCGCACAAGAGGTTGGTACACAAAATGAGAATGCTTGGTCTGGGGGAAAATGTGTGTAAATGGGTTAGTAACTGGCTTAGTGATAGAAAGCAGAGGGTGGTTATAAATGGTATAGTCTCTAACTGGGTCGCTGTGACCAGTGGGGTACCGCAGGGGTCAGTATTGGGACCTGTTCTCTTCAACATATTCATTAATGATCTGGTAGAAGGTTTACACAGTAAAATATTGATATTTGCAGATGATACAAAACTATGTAAAGCAGTTAATACAAGAGAAGATAGTATTCTGCTACAGATGGATCTGGATAAGTTGGAAACTTGGGCTGAAAGGTGGCAGATGAGGTTTAACAATGATAAATGTAAGGTTATACACATGGGAAGAAGGAATCAATATCACCATTACACACTGAATGGGAAACCACTGGGTAAATCTGACAGGGAGAAGGACTTGGGGATCCTAGTTAATGATAAACTTACCTGGAGCAGCCAGTGCCAGGCAGCAGCTGCCAAGGCAAACAGGATCATGGGGTGCATTAAAAGAGGTCTGGATACACATGATGAGAGCATTATACTGCCTCTGTACAAATCCCTAGTTAGACCGCACATGGAGAACTGTGTCCAGTTTTGGGCACCGGTGCTCAGGAAGGATATAATGGAACTAGAGAGAGTACAAAGGAGGGCAACAAAATTAATAAAGGGGATGGGAGAACTACAATACCCAGATAGATTAGCGAAATTAGGATTATTTAGTCTAGAAAAAAGACGACTGAGGGGCGATCTAATAACCATGTATAAGTATATAAGGGGACAATACAAATATCTCGCTGAGGATCTGTTTATACCAAGGAAGGTGACGGGCACAAGGGGGCATTCTTTGCGTCTGGAGGAGAGAAGGTTTTTCCACCAACATAGAAGAGGATTCTTTATTGTTAGGGCAGTGAGAATCTGGAATTGCTTGCCTGAGGAGGTGGTGATGGCGAACTCAGTCGAGGGGTTCAAGAGAGGCCTGGATGTCTTCCTGGAGCAGAACAATATTGTATCATACAATTAGGTTCTGTAGAAGGACGTAGATCTGGGGATTTATTATGATGGAATATAGGCTGAACTGGATGGACAAATGTCTTTTTTCGGCCTTATTAACTATGTTACTATGTTACTGACAGTAACCTTTTTTGTCATAGCTGCTGGCTCAGATGTTTTAATCTATATGACAGCCTGGGAACCGCAAAGCTCTGACTGGTGATAACAAAGTAACTGCCAATCTGAGCCAGTGTTTCTCACGCAAATGACAGCATGGGAAACAGCCAATGTTCAGATCCTCCATTCATTTGTCTGGGTTTGAGTTCAGGTACTGTTCTGCTTCCCGTACCAAACTTTTTAAAAATGTCCAGCCGAACCCAGGCCGGACCCGAACTTCCACAGGATCACCCATCTGTGGACCTAAGGAATCTATTGAAAACAATTAGTTATACCATAATGAGCTGCAAGGAAATTATATAGTTACACAATGATGCCTACACAGATAACAGGTAGCTTTAGGTCTGTAGAAGAGAAGTAAAGGTGGGGGCAGGAATAGGCGCAAACCAATGGAAGCCTCCCATAACTGCGCTTGGACAAATGGCATTTTTGAATTGTGGGGAGGAGGGACAAGATTGGTGTAAACAGGGAGGTTGGGGGATGGATGTTTTGGGTGGGCTTTGGGAGTAAGAGAAAAGTGTGGGAAAACTGCCAGTCTGAGTCAGGAAGCCAGCGTGAAGAGACCCTTTCCACTTCGCTGTGGAACTCCAGGACCCGGCACAGTACAGGCACGAGCAGGAGGACCAGGCCCACAGAGAGACAATCACCGGAGTTACCAATGTGCCGCCGGTGCCAGCTCTGAAGCCCCTCCAGGGACCCTGTGGAGGCTGGGTGCAGCAGTGGGGCATCCCACAGCGGGAATCCTCCCAGCCGGCCGGAGAGCGCAGGATGACAACACACATCTGGAGCGAGGGCTACACCGGAAGTGAGGGCTGCAATGGTGGAACAGGCCACAGCGAGAGCCCGCAGCACGACTGAAAGGGACGTGGACTCCCGGGGCAATATTACTGTGGCACCAGTAGGCAGGCGGATGCTGGAGGTGTTGGACACAGCCCCTGGAGATGAGAGCACGGCTGGTACCCCTGGTGGGGCTTCTATCAGGGGGCTGGCTAGATGTAGTGCAAGGCAGAGGATCCCAGCGGCCAGGCAGCAACAGGGGCCCAATCTGCAGCCGCGCCCAGACATCCACAGATGACGAGGAAGAGTGACGGGCTGTGATGTCATGCTGCCTGGCAGATCTCAGGGATGGGCGCCAGACCGTGCTACTGGGTCCGGACAGCAGACACGATCCAGAATGAGGCTGAGGTTGGTGGTGCGACGCCCTGCAAGTGCTCTCGTCCCCCTGGTGATGAGGAGGCCAGGGGGCGGGCCTAGAGCAGCAAAGTGGCGCTGAAGGTTCAGAGAGCGACAGCAACCAGAATGGAGACAAAGCGCATCAGGATTTGGGATGTCAATCTGGTGGGGCACAGCACCTGCGCAGCTCAGTGAGTATGGCTCAATGTCTGGTCTGTTGCCCGCAGGGACTGCGTCATGTGAGGTTGGAGAGAATTGGGCATTAGGGGTGGCAGCAAGGGGGTTGGGGGACTCTGGTGGGATGGTAGTGACGGATCTGTGAGATATTTTGGTTAGTGTATCGCAAATTTTGAGTAAATTATAATGTGGGGCAGCGAGTAGTGTCGTGGGGTCACCAGTAGCAGTGTGGCTCCCGGGGTCGGGGTTCGGGTTACAGTTGGCGAGTGAGACGCCTAGGCCTGTGGGGGGAGAGCAGTCTCCAATGTCTGGCGTATCCATGTCGATCCAAACTGAAAAGGATAAAGGGGATTCAGTTAAATTGTATGATAGGGCTAAGGGTTAGGTGTATGTATGTTTTGAGGGGCCTTTGGGGGCGCATCTAAAGAAGCAAGTAAAAGAAAAGTATTGGCGAAATGAATATGTGGAGATTTTTTCCCTCCTTCCCTTAGAGAAGTTTAATTTGGACAAGGGATAGAGGGAACACAGCAAGAAGGAGGAGGAAGAAAAAACGAGTTGGAGGCTGGATGATAAATTGTTGTTGCTACGCCAGGAAGTTCATCGCATTGGGAGGCTTAAAAAGGTGACCTTGAAAGAGTTGCAGTCATTGCTCGGCCGGTTGAATTTTGCATGTCAAATCATGCCATGGGCCGCATATTTTGCCGCAGGTTGTCCGGTGCAACTGCGGGGGTGCGGTTGGCGCACCATTTTGTTTGGTTGAATAAGGAGCGCAAGGAAGATTTGACGATGTGGCAGCGTTTTTTTCGTGCAGTACAATGGTCGATCTCTGATACAACAACAGGTGGTGACTAACATCGATTACGAGATTTACACGGATGCAGTGGGCAGTGTCAGTTATGGGGACTATTGTGGAGGCCAGTGGAGCATTGAGAGGTGGCCTGATTGGTGGCATCAGAAGGGTTTCACAAGAAACCTTGTTTTGTTGTAATTGTTTCCCATAGCTGTGGCAGTCTGGATTAGGGGTGAAATGTTTGCAGACCGCAGGGTTCGTTTTCATTGTGACAATATGAGTGTGGTGTCAGTGATCAACACCTTGTCCGCTTCTTCTCCCCCGGTGATTAAGTTGGTGAGAGAACTCGTTTTCCGGTGTCTGCAATTAAACACCTGAATTTCTGCGGTCCATGTACCAGGTGTGCAAAATTCTATAGCGAATGCCTTATTTCGTTCACAGTGGGAGTGTTTCTGGGAGCTGGCAACCGTAGCGGAGGCCTCAGGAGCGCTATGCCCTTTGCACTTGTGGCAGATTCTTACGGAGGAGCAGGACGGTTGATTCGAGCGTCGGTTACAAGCCAGACCAGGGCGTCACTTGAGGCAAACATGGCAAAATTGGATGTTGCAGTGGGGAGAGCAAGAGTCTGAGGATAAGCCGTTAACAGTGTTGTATTTGGTTGGCAAGGCGGTGGATATTGGATGGTCTATTTCTAAAGTTAATACATTTATCGCTGGCCTTGCTTTTGGTTTTAAGTTGAGGGGTTCGATCGATGTGACACAGCATTTTTTGGTGAAGCAGGCGTTAAAGGGTTTACGCAGAGATAACCGGAGTTTAGACAGGCGTAGGCCTATATAGTTTAGTGTGCTTGAACGCTTAGTGGGAGTTCTGGATTTGTTGCTCTAATTTTGAAGCAGCGTTGTTTCAGTTGGCATTTTCTTTATAATTTTTTGGGGCACTGCGAGTTGGCGAATTACTGTCTTGCAGTAAGGATGAGGCGGGTGGCCTCTTGGCTCAGGATGTAGAATTTTGGGCGGGGGACATTGCTTTTTGGATTCGGTGTTCAAAAACTGATCAGGGGGTACAGGCGTGTGGTTCTGGGTAGAGTGGTTGGGTACTTGATGTGCCCGGAAAGGTGCTTGGAAGCGTATTTGGGTTTGTGGTCGGGATGGGTTGGCCCATTGTTGTGCCATGAGGGTGGGGAATTCTTATCTCGTTTTCAGTTTGTTGCCATTCTCAATACGGGGTTGGCAGAGTTGGGCCTTCCATTGGATAGGTATGGGTCGCAATCATTTCGGATCGGTGCTGCTTCTGAGGCTGATAGACTTGGCTTGGGAGCAGACACAATCAAGTGAATTGGCCGGTGGAGCTCGGGCCGCTGCTTAACTTATGTGCGTCATTAATTGCATTGGGGACACCATATAAGGGTGTTTTTTTAACGGTTCCTGTTGTTTATATTTCAGGTCGGGATCAATACTTAGCCTGGATTTTTGGACATTTGTTTGTGTATTGGGGGCGCTTCGGGCGGACATGAGGCCGGAAGGTGGGCAGTTAGGCTTTAGTAGGGTTCATGTTCTTGTTCTGTGTTTTGGTTTTAGAGGGATGGTGTGGGACAGAGCTCTGTCATATTTTTCTCGAGCCTCATGTTTGGATAGAGCACCAGACATTTTGGTGGTGCACTTGGGGGGTGAATGATTTGGGCACCAAACCGGTAAGGGAATTGATCAGGGCAATTCGTTTTGACTTCCTCCGGTTGTGGACCTCATTTCCAGGGTTGTCGACTGTATGGTCAGATATTGTGCCCCGGAAAAACTGGAGGCCGGCCAGATCGTTGAAGGGGATTAATAGGGCTAGGGTGAAGATGAATAGGGCAGTGGCAAATTTTGTTTCTAGACACGGGGGGATAAGCATAAGGCACTTTGAATTGGAATCGGGGGTTGGTAATTTTTGGAGGGAGGACGGGGTTCATTCAAATGAGATTGTAATGGATTTGTGAGCACTTGCAATACAAGAGGAGATTGAGAGAGCGTTGGCATTGTTGGGGCACTCACGAGCCTGAGGTGGTCAGGGCTGTTTGTGGTTGGCGGGGCTTGGGGTTCTTGTAGTTGACTGATTCAGCGGGGAAGGAATTGGAAGTAAAATTCTGGACAGTTTAAATTGTGTCGGTTGACTTGGCATTTGGTTATGGGCTCTGGACAGGGTTTTACCCTGGGAGCTGGTTGGTGGTTAGTTTTCCCGAAACGAGATCTATGGTGCCCTCGAGCTGGTGGTGTACGGCTGAGGGTAAAAAGTGGTGGTTGAAGTTCTTTTGGTTTTGCCAAAATAGTTAAGCTAGATCTTTGGGAACTCCAAGAACCTTCCCCTCATTTCTTGCATACATTTCATATTAATAGTTAATGTTTAAATGGAAAAATTGTTTGTTAATAAAATGGCTGCTGTGGCCAAAATTAAACAAAAATAATTTAATGTGTAGTGTTTTAATTTGTAAAGGGGTGGCATTTTTCATACACGGATAAGTGTGTGGTGTAGGCGGCAGGTAAGAGGAGACCAAATTGACCATACCCTGTCATGTCTTTTTTAACTTTCCTGGTAGGCCGTAATGTTCATAAACACTTCATTCTTGTACATTCTGAATATATCATAGACTCTAAGAAGTCATAGATTACAATCTCTTACCAGAAACCGAGAATGCCAGAGGAAAGATCTTATATGTGTGTGTTTAGCATACAGTATAGTTATCCTGCCTTTCTAAGTAAATTAAACTTGCCATAACCTTACTGACCCTCCAATTTTAATAAAATATCTTTGCTCATTCTGTCTCAGTCTATACTGCAAAGCTGACATCTCAGCTGCAAATGGAGGTGTCTCTTCTTGTCAGTACAGCAGATTTTTTATAAGGTTTTTGGCTTTCCTATAAATGATTATTGTAAATAACATTACAAGATATATTCAGGTCAAAAGTTGGTCGGAGAGGTTTCTAGAGACCATGGGAACCAAATGTGCTTTTTTTATTATGGAAATGTCCATCATATGGTTGGGAACAAATCATTAAAAAATCATTCATTGATAGAGTTGAATCAATTTTGATATCCTACTCCATCGATCACAACACAGATCTGTGGTCTCTTCATGGGAGCTAAAATACTGACTATTACCTTCTGGCATATGTGGCTCTTCTTTAGATTTGTCAACCTGGCGTGACATCACACGTGCATCATGCTGCAACAATGACGCGACTCCAAGCTGAGTAATCAAAAGGAGAGCCTCAGATGTTGGCAGGTAAGTGTTAGTACTCTTGCTCAAGTGCAATGGCCACAGACCCCTTTTGCGGCTGCTGGAATAATATGTGCGAAAAAATTTGCAAGAACTCTATTCATAGGTTGTTTGAAATGGGGACACTAATCCTAAAAATTAATGATTAAAGAACACAGGAGATAATGTGGCACTCACTCTTTTAGCTTGCAGTGTTTTGCATGTTTCTGAAACAAATTATGTTGAAGAAAAAATTTCTTGCCCTTATTTTTATTCTGAATAGTAGGGGTAATTAGATTGCCTAAATTTTGGGCCTTACGGAATACAAATTTAGGTTTATTTGGAAACAATTCACCTATGAGAGAATCTTGTTTTAAAATTGTCCAGAACTGTTTTATAATTTTTAAAAGGGACCAGTTTGATTACTATATTGTGTAATATTAGGGATATTTGAAAGTTCTTCTTTTAATGATGCAATGGTAGGGTTTTTTGGGATGGACTAACAATAAGCTCTTCTCTAGGATAAGACAACAAATCCTGAATCATTTTATATAGAATTCTTGTTGATATCCTCTATTCGAAAATCGTGATTTTAAAAAAGCCGTTTCCTCTAAGAAATCATTAGTATGGGCACAGCAGTTATGTCACATGCCTAGTGAATTGGCCCTTTTATATATTGGCCAGCCAGCCCAGTAGATGGCAGCTGGCGGTGGCAATATAACTATTACAGTGGAGAGGATTACGGTAACATCTACTGGATATAAAACCATTATCAATGAAAATATTCAAATCTAAAGATTTATGTCAAAATAACTATAAGTTGGTGTGAAGTTTAGGTGAAAATCATTTGTATTTATTTCATCAATGAAATAGAGGTTGGTGTAACTGGAGGCGAACCTGATTCCCATGGCTGTCCCCCACAAGTTGAAGATAAATGTCATTATTATAGGCAAAATAATTGTGAGATAAAACAAACCAAATGCTATCAGCATTAAACTTAATTTGTTTGAAATATTTTCCATCAATTTTGAGAAAATATTACGCCATTTCACATCCCTTCTCATGTTCGATCACTGTGTACAATCAGGAAACAGCTGGAGTCCCACGAACAAATCCCTGTCCTTATTCAACAGAATATAAAATTTCAATGACATGCTTAGTGTCTTTAAAATATGTTGGAAGTTGAATGGTACAAAGTTGGAGATGTATATCTACATACTGAGATAGGTTTGAAGTAAGACCCCCAAGCCCCAAGATGATGTGTCATCCTGGAATATTGGTGGCATCTTTATGTGTCTTTGGAATGTTATAGAACACAGACAGCCTGGGGGTTTTATTGTATATATTTCCTTTTTTTGCACAAAATACCTTGTCTGTGACCTGAGATAGCTATTGTTTTCCAATTCTTGAATTTATATATTGATGGGATCTCATTTCAATTTTTTATATGTTTTGGTATCACTCAATAGGCGCATAGGTTCATCATACTAGGTTGAATATTAAAAATGAAATTGAAAATTAAATTGGGTAACTTTAACAAAACGTTAGGGAAAGAATTGTTAACTGGCTGTGTTTCCCTCACTTAAAAGATCATGTAGTATTACTGCCTATGAAAGTAATTCCATGAGACATGCAGTTATACCTTATATCCATATGCTACAGAGAAAACCACTGTCAAAGGACACACACTATCAGTCACTTTTCCATATTTCTCCATCAGGTAACTCTCGGACAACTCACATGGCATTGTTTCCCAACTTGAGAACAGACTTGAAGCTCTAAAAAACTATAGGGAGAAAAATACTTTATCTAAAAAACTAATTAAAGCTGCCAAAAAGGAAACAGAGAAGCACATTGCTAAGGAGAGTAAAACTAATCCCAAACTGTTCTTCAACTATATCAATAGTAAAAGAATAAAAACTGAAAATGTAGGCCCCTTAAAAAATAGTGAGGAAAGAATGGTTGTAGATGACGAGGAAAAAGCTAACATATTAAACACCTTCTTCTCCACGGTATTCACGGTGGAAAATGAAATGCTAGGTGAAATCCCAAGAAACAATGAAAACCCGATATTAAGAGTCACCAATCTAACCCAAGAAGAGGTGCGAAACCGGCTAAATAAGATTAAAATAGATAAATCTCCGGGTCCGGATGGCATACACCCACGAGTACTAAGAGAACTAAGTAATGTAATAGATAAACCATTATTTCTTATTTTTAGTGACTCTATAGCGACAGGGTCTGTTCCGCAGGACTGGCGCATAGCAAATGTGGTGCCAATATTCAAAAAGGGCTCTAAAAGTGAACCTGGAAATTATAGGCCAGTAAGTCTAACCTCTATTGTTGGTAAAATATTTGAAGGGTTTCTGAGGGATGTTATTCTGGATTATCTCAATGAGAATAACTGTTTAACTCCATATCAGCATGGGTTTATGAGAAATCGCTCCTGTCAAACCAATCTAATCAGTTTTTATGAAGAGGTAAGCTATAGACTGGACCACGGTGAGTCATTGGACGTGGTATATCTCGATTTTTCCAAAGCGTTTGATACCGTGCCGCACAAGAGGTTGGTACACAAAATGAGAATGCTTGGTCTGGGGGAAAATGTGTGTAAATGGGTTAGTAACTGGCTTAGTGATAGAAAGCAGAGGGTGGTTATAAATGGTATAGTCTCTAACTGGGTCGCTGTGACCAGTGGGGTACCGCAGGGGTCAGTATTGGGACCTGTTCTCTTCAACATATTCATTAATGATCTGGTAGAAGGTTTACACAGTAAAATATCGATATTTGCAGATGATACAAAACTATGTAAAGCAGTTAATACAAGAGAAGATAGTATTCTGCTACAGATGGATCTGGATAAGTTGGAAACTTGGGCTGAAAGGTGGCAGATGAGGTTTAACAATGATAAATGTAAGGTTATACACATGGGAAGAGGGAATCAATATCACCATTACACACTGAACGGGAAACCACTGGGTAAATCTGACAGGGAGAAGGACTTGGGGATCCTAGTTAATGATAAACTTACCTGGAGCAGCCAGTGCCAGGCAGCAGCTGCCAAGGCAAACAGGATCATGGGGTGCATTAAAAGAGGTCTGGATACACATGATGAGAGCATTATACTGCCTCTGTACAAATCCCTAGTTAGACCGCACATGGAGTACTGTGTCCAGTTTTGGGCACCGGTGCTCAGGAAGGATATAATGGAACTAGAGAGAGTACAAAGGAGGGCAACAAAATTAATAAAGGGGATGGGAGAACTACAATACCCAGATAGATTAGCGAAATTAGGATTATTTAGTCTAGAAAAAAGACGACTGAGGGGCGATCTAATAACCATGTATAAGTATATAAGGGGACAATACAAATATCTCGCTGAGGATCTGTTTATACCAAGGAAGGTGACGGGCACAAGGGGGCATTCTTTGCGTCTGGAGGAGAGAAGGTTTTTCCACCAACATAGAAGAGGATTCTTTACTGTTAGGGCAGTGAGAATCTGGAATTGCTTGCCTGAGGAGGTGGTGATGGCGAACTCAGTCGAGGGGTTCAAGAGAGGCCTGGATTTCTTCCTGGAGCAGAACAATATTGTATCATACAATTATTAGGTTCTGTAGAAGGACGTAGATCTGGGGATTTATTATGATGGAATATAGGCTGAACTGGATGGACAAATGTCTTTTTTCGGCCTTACTAACTATGTTACTATGTTATGTTACTTAACCTAAATCCATAGTCATGTGTGGGAGGGGGTTGACGTTGGTGCACAGGTCATTAGTTGGTAATATAATATGGAGCTGTATTATGCAATCTTAACTGCTAGTTGCAAAACAGATATTTTTTGCAACTGTATAATCCTTATTACCCTGAGTCATAATTAATAAATGCAATTCAAAACAATTAAAAGTGAGAACAAGTATATGCACAGCTAATAGCAAACATTTCATTCTCCAGTTCCAGGGTTAAGTTATTAAGGTTAAAAATCTATTTACCCTCCATCTTACACATTTTTTTTTAATAATCTCCACTTTCATGATCATTGAGGGGTTATAATAATACTTTTACAGCATTTTATGCCTTTTGAAAAAAAATGCATTGAAATTACAACCCTTGCCTATGCTATTAAAATATTCCCTTACTGCTTTATAAGAAGTTTTAATGTAACCTACTGTACATAAAGTTTACCAGATACACTCTGGATCAGTTAGATAACTCGTTTTGTATGACAAATAATAAAATCTTACACGAACAAAAAACATAACATAAAACTCTAAATTATTTCTCTCTGTACACCTTTAAAGACCTGTTACGAGATCAAATTGGCCAGTTTTTGATCTTCTTTTATTCTTGCTGCTCCCCTTTGTATTCCATTTTTTTAATGAGCCATACGGTTCCAGAAATATGGGCTTTTATAAGAAGCTAATGTTTATGGTATTTATCAAGGGGGCATGGCTCACAGGTTTCCCTGGGGGCATGTCTGTAGTCTGCTCTGAATTATTACCCAATAAGCAATGCCTCTTTGGTAAACACCATAAACGTAGCACTAAATAAAAGCCCGTATCTATGGAACCATATGGCCGATTTATAAAACTTAAAAAAATAAATAAACAAAAGCAAAAACAATGGAATACTCAGGAAAGCAGCAAGAATAAAAGTAGACCAAAAACTGATGGCAGCTGCTCTTTAAGCCATGACATGGTATACATCCTGGTCTTGCAGCTGTCTTGTGGAACCATTCTTTTTCATAATAGCCACTATAATATATCATACTGTGATGACCCGTTTAAAGAAAAACTTTGAGGCACCAGTTCAGTAATAGCCTATTATTTTTTTCTTTCTTCAGAAGTGGCCAAAATGTTGTCACTTTTGAAAAAGTTCAAACTTGATTGAGATTTTGGCATATGATCAGGATATTGGCTATTGTCTTTTATGGCACAAAAAGCGTTTTCTATGATCGATAATTTATGAGTTGAACTTTCAAATTAGTTACCTTGCGAGCATATTATGGTGTCTCAGTGCAATCACCATGGATAAACATGGATTAGATATTTAAAAAAACCTTTCACTAAATGTTTAGCGTTGAACTTGACACACGATGTATTAGTGGCTGCAGTGGCGAATAAAACCTTTTTTTTTTTCAATTGTCCATGACCACCAATCAGCATATTTGGCATCTAATGAGTTAAGTTTTGTTAAATCCAAATGGGTGTTGTTAAAGAGTTTTCCCTGGGGGTGCGTACTTCTGATGTAGGATACTGGAAGAAGAACACACCACCACAGTAACTTAGTGCAAGTTTCTCAGTGCGTGAGATGTAATGATACAGCTCTGATCTCCTGGTCCAACATCCTACATCATTAGAGAGTGCTAGTAGGAGAGCTGAGATGACTAGCACCTTTCATACAAGGTCCTAGCAGTCAGTGTGGGGAAAGGGGCAGCACAGCTGAGTTTATCTGTAATGTATACCCTTCAAACAGCTTTCATCTTCTCATAGCACTTAGATCTGCTGTCCAACATGAGATTGAGCTTAAAACTTTTTTTCCCTGCCTTGTTTGTGTAAGCGCTAACATGGAGAACTATCTCACAAGCCAGAAACAGGAGAGCCAGGCTGAAACTGAATAACTTAGAATGCACTAGCACTTAAGTTCAGGCTCGGACTGGCCCACCGGAGAACAGGAGGATTCTCCGGTGGGCCCAGGCACTGACACCTGCTGGCATACTGGCCAGCAGCTGCCTAGGGCCCCACTGCTCCAGGTGCCCCCAGCCAGTGGCTAGGGGGCCCCTGAGTCAAGGGGGCCCAACCTGTGCCAGCGTAGCAGCAGCTGGAGACAGGATCCCTAAGGGCATGGAGAGGCGTGAATACCATTTCTCTTTATTAGCGGGCAGCATTAGCCGCAGGCTGCAGCTAACACTGCCCACATGTAAAGCCCCACCACCGCACCACACACGCACACACACAAAGCACAGCACCACATACGCACGCAGGCACACAGACACACAGAGCAGCACATCCCGGTGTCCTGCTTCTTGTCTGAGACAGCCCAGCTGGATGACTTCTGTTGTGAATTCTGTGGCAGAGCTCCCTCCTGTGGTCACAAGTGGTACTTCGGCTGATTCTCTCTGGGAGCTTCCGTTTGTGGAGGAAAGTGGTACTGCGGCTTCTGAGTTTCCTCCCTCAGGTGATCTGGTGAGGTCGTTAGGTGCTTCTCTACTTAACTCCACCTAATGCTTTGATCCATGCTTCCTGTCAATGTTCCAGTGTTGGACTTGTTTTTCCCTGGATCATTCCTGTGGCCTGCTGCTCTGCATAGCTAAGTTCTTCTTTGCTATTTGTTTGCTATTTTTTCTGTCCAGCTTGTCTAATTGTTTTGCTGGAAGCTCTGGGACGCAAAGGGTGTACCTCCGTGCCGTTAGTTCGGTACGGAGGGTCTTTTTGCCCCCTTTGCGTGGTTTTCTTTAGGGTTTTGTGTAGACCGCAAAGTTATCTTTCCTATCCTCGCTCTGTTAAGAAAGTCGGGCCTCACTTTGCTGAATCTATTTCATCCCTACGTTTGTCTTTTCATCTTAACTCACAGTCATTATATGTGGGGGGCTGCCTTTTCCTTTGGGGTATTTCTCTGAGGCAAGGTAGGCTTATTTTCTATCTTCAGGCTAGTTAGTTTCTCAGGCTGTGCCGAGTTGCATAGGCAGAGTTAGGCGCAATCCACGGCTGCCTCTAGTGTTGTTTGGAGAGGATTAGGGATTGCGGTCTGCAGAGTTCCCACGTCTCAGAGCTCGTTCTATTATTTTGGGTTATTGTCAGATCACTGTATGTGCTCTGACCGCTATGTCCATTGTGATACTGAATTGCCTATCACAACAGACTTCATCATCCAGCGTGCTGTCTCAGACAGAAAGCTTCCAGCAAGGAAGAAGCTGCTGGGATGAGCTGCTGCTGTAGAGAGGTGAGCTGCGCTGTGTGCCTGCGTATGTGTGTGTGCCTGCGTGTGTGAGTGTGTTTGTGTGCTTGTGTGTGTGTGTCTGTGCCTGCATGTGTGTGTGCCTGCATGTGTGTGTGTGTGATGAGCTGCGTTGAGGTGTGTGTGATGGTGAAGGACAATGATATTGGTGGGGGGAGATGATTGAGATGATGGGCAATGATGGTGGTGGGGGGAGACAATGATGGAGGTGATGGGCAATGATGGTGGTGGGGGGAGACAATGATGGAGATGATGGGCAATGATGGAGGTGATAGGCAATGATGGTGGGGAGGCAATGATGGAGGTGATGGGCAATGATGGTGGTGGGGGAGGCAATGATGGAGGTGATGGGCAAAGAAGGAGGTGATAAGCAATGGAGGTGATAGGCAATGATGGTGGGGGGGCAATGATGGAGGTGATGGGCAATGATTGTGGTGAGGGAGACAATGATGGGGGTGATGGGCAATGATGGTGGGGGAGGCAATGATGGAGGTGATGGGCAATGATGGAGGTAATAAGCAATGATGGTAGGGAGGCAATGATGGAGGTGATGGGCAATGGTGATGGTGGGGAGGCAATGATGGAGGTGATGGGCAATGATGGAGGTGATAGGCAATGATGGTGGGGAGGCAATGATGGAGGTGATGGGCAATGATGGTGGAGGGGGAGGCAATGATGGAAGTGATTGGCAATGTTGGTGGTGGGAGGCAATGATGGAGTTGATGAAATGGGCAATGATGTGATGGGGAGGCAATGATGGAGGTGATGGGCAATGATGGTGGTGGGGGGAGGCAATGATGGAGGTGATGGAGGTGATGAAATGGACAATGATGGTGGGGGAGGAGGAAATGATGCAGGTGGTGGAATGGGCAGTGATGGAGGTGGTGGGGACAATGATAGGGGTCTAGGGGGAGAATGCAATGATGGAGGTGGTGATGAGGACAATGATGTGGTGGAGAGGGGCTGCATTATACTTTATGAGGGGGCTGCATTATATTCTGTGGAGGGACTGCATTATTCTCAGGGTACACTACATTATATTATGGGGGCTACATCATACTATATGAGGGGGCTACAGTATAATCTATGGGGAGCTGCATTATATTCTGTGGTAGGGCTGCATTCTCTCAGGGGACTACATTATATTCTGTGGTGGGCTGCATTATACTATATGTGGGGGGGCTGCGTTATACCCTATGAGGGTGCTACATTACATTCTATGGTGGAGACTGCGTTATACCTGAGGGAGTTACATTATATTTTGTAGGGTGCTCTATGAGAGTGGACTGCATTATATTTTATGAGGGGGTCTACACTATATTCTGTGATGGGGCTACCCCAACCCTTGCTACATAATTAAGACGTGAGCTACCTTATATTATACCCTGATATTAGCGCTTTTTACCACACAAATGGTTGTCTTGTATCCATTTCTATGTAGCTACATAGTGGGCCCCAAGAAAGATTTTCTCTGGTGGTCCCAAGGTGCTCCAGTCCGACGCTGCTTAAGTTAGTGATGTAGAACTACTGTCCCTTAAAACACATTGCTAACCCTTCCCATTCTGCAGAGCCAGATTAGTTATGTGAAATGTAATCTGATTGGAGGAATCAGAACAGAGGGGAAGAAGGAAAAAATCCACTAATAAATACACATTTTAAGGTAAAAAAAAATAAATAAACAAAAAAGTACACATTTGGTATCACTGCGTGTGGAAAAAGCCGATATATAAAAGAGTCACACTAGTTAACCCCTTTAGTGAAAGAAAACTATGCTTTATCATCACACCGCTTGGAAAAAGTGGAATTAAACACAATCAAAAAGACGAATGTAAATATAAATAGTATAACTGAAAACGCCATCTTGTCCCACAAAAAACAAGCCACCATACAGCTTCTTCAGCCGAAAAATTAAAAAAAAGTTATAGCTCTCAAAATAAAGCAATGAAAAAAAAATTATTTTTTCTATAAAAGTTTTTATTGTGTAAAAGTGCCAAAACATAAAAAAATTGACCTGAAGAATAAAACTGACTTATCAATTTTACCACACGCAGAACAGAGAAAAAAAACTATTCCTGAATTACTGTTTTGTTCATTCTGCCTCCACAAAAATTGGAATAGAATACAATCAAAAAATGTCATGTGCCCGAAAATGGTACAAATAAAAAAGTTAGGTTGTCTCGCAAAACACAAGCCCTCACATGACTCTGTGGGTTGAAATATGGAAAAATTATAGCTCTCAAAATATGGCAATGTAAAAACTTCTTGCAAAAAAAGCGTCTTTTAGTGTGTGACAGCAGCCAAACATAAAAAAGGATATAAATTTGGTATCGCTGTCATTGCACCGACCCGATGAATAAAGTTGCCTAATCACTTATACCGCATGAGAAACGGCGTAAAAAATAAAACCAATTCTTGACATGCTGTGGATTTGTTCATTCTGCCTCCCAAAGATTGCAGTAAGCCTTGGTGCACATTTATCCTGCGCTCTACACTGAGCGCTTATACCGGGGTTTCCGTGTAAATTTTTGAAATACGTGATTCAGACAGAACCGCCGGCGTAAGATTCCCTTTATTGAGGCACATAGAGGCACTGTGAACGCCATAGGACCTGTGATCCGATGTCCTTTTTTTAGGCATCCACCATAATTTTGTGCACCTCTGAAAGGAAGGATAACGCTGAACAGGGGCCAGATGGAGTCCAGGGTAACTGTGCTGCCTCATTATAGTGAATGGATGCATCAGGGGTTTCATCTGTCATGTAGCTCGGAGATTTAGATGGAAACCCCAAAGTATGTGCTCAGCGTAGAGCGCCGGACAAATGTGATCCCAAACGTCATGAAAAATGTTCCCAATAAAAGCTTCAACGCAATCCACACAAAAAAAGCAAGTCCCCACTCACGTCCATCATCTGGTAACAGAAATATAGGAGGCCTTCACGTTACTGGTAGCATATAGGCTTTGGAAAAGCGAAATGGCTCATTGCCCCAAAAAGAAGTTCAGTAAATTCTGCATGTCCAAATCCAAATGCCCCATCCCTTCTGAGCCCCAGTGTGCATAAACCACCTTTAGCATTCACATTTGGCAGGGGTATAATTTCCAAAATGGGGTCTGTTGGGAGGAGGGAATTCTGCTCTCTGGCACTTAGGGGGCTCTGTATATGGAGTCTGCAAACTATTTTAGGAAAATCTGCACTCCAGGAGACAAATAGCACTCCATCCCTACCGAGACTCTATGTATGGCTAAGCTGTAATGTACAGCCACATATGGTGCATTTATATATTCAGCAGAAATTGTGGGACAATTTGTGTTGTCAGTTTTACTCACTTCTTGTGTGAAAATGTTAAATCTGGGGCACAAACAATTTTTTTTGTGGTAAAAATGTAATTATTTTTTCTTCACTGCCCAATAGTATAAAATTCTGTGACACACCCTTGGTATCAATAAGATTATTACAGTCCTAGTGTAATTCATTGAGAGGTGTAGTTTGTAAAATGTGGTAACTTATGGGGCGTTCTACTGTTCTGGCACCTCAGGGGCTCTCCCAGTGGGTCACGGCAATCTCAAATCATAATAATAAAATCTGCATTATAATATGGCACTCCTTCTCTTTTGAGCTTTTCACAGTGCCTCAAAAGCCTCAGATTTTTGGGGTGACTGATTCCTTTTAAGGCCTGGCCATTAACCTACAAAGTGGCTTGGTACTTAAGGGAATGTTCAACACGTTTTTAATATCTCTTTATAATAGCCCGACCTTTGTTTTTCTGATACAAGGTTCAAAATCAACTGAATGAACATATAAAACGTGCAGCCATCACAAGCAGTAGCTTTAAGGGGCTGGCCACTATTTGGACAAACCCTTGTTAAACGCTGCAGTCTATCATGTAAAAAAACAAAATTAACAAGAAAACTTACACTCACCTCACTCACTGACGCCATTCCAAAGATGTTTACATGACCATTATGTTATGCTACCTCAGTTCTGCAGCCTATTAGTGGCTACTGACTGACTAAAATGCTCAACTAGCATAACAATGTCCCTCCAGCACCGGAAAACCTGATGCTGACATTGCTGGGATGGTGCCAGTGACGGAGATGAGTGTCTTGATTTATTTTACATGGTGGACTAAAGCATTTAAGAAGGTGATGTCCATGTTGGGGACAACCTCTTTAAGCTACCCCAATGGTTGCATGTTTACCGTATATACTCGACTATAAGCCGACCCGAGTATAAGCCGACCCCCTAATTTTGCCACAAAAAACTGGGAAATCTTAATGACTCGAGTATAAGCCTAGGGTGAAAAATGTAGCAGCTACTGGTACATTTAAAAAATGAAAATAGGTATCAATAAAAGAAAAATTAATTGAGACATCAGTAGGTTAAGTGTTTTTGAATATCCATATTGAATCAGGAGCCCTATATAATGCTCCATACAGTTCATGATGGGCCCATAAGATGCTCCATGTTAAAATATGCCCCATATAATGCTGCACAAAGGTTAATAATGGCCCCATAAGATGCTCCATAGACACATTTGCCCCATATAATGCTGCAGAAATGTTGATTATGGCCCCATAAGATGCTCCATAAAGATATTTGCCCCACATAGTGCTGCACAAATGTTGATTATGGCCCCATAAGATGCTCCATAGAGATATTTGCCCCATATAGTGCTGCACAAACGTTGATTATGGCCCCATAAGATGCTCCATATAGATATGTGCCCCATATAATGCTGCACAAATGTTGAATATGGCCCCATAAGATGCTCCATAGAGATTTGTGCCCCATATAATGCTGCACAAATTTTGAATATGGCCCCATAAGATGCTCCATAGAGATATTTGCCCCATATAGTGATGCACAAATGTTGATTATGGCCCCATAAGATGCTCCATAGTGATATTATGACCCATATGCGATTAAAAAAAAAATACTCACCTCTCATCACTCAGGCCCCCCGGCACTTGCAATATTCACCTGTCCCTCGTTCCGGTGTCGCTGTCTCTTCCGCGTCCTCTGCACTAACATTCAGGCAGAGGGCGCGGACTAACTATGTCACTGAGCGTCACTGCAGAGGATGCGGAAGACAGAGCAGCCCCAGAACGAGGGACAGGTGACTATCGCGCAATGCTCCCCCTCCCCATTATACTCACCTGCTCCTGGTGCGGTCCCTGCATCTCCAATCTCCGGGTGCTGACAGCTTCTTCCAGAGTTGAGCAGTCACAGTTACCGCTCATTACAGTAATGAATATGCTGTTCCACCCCTATGGGAGTGGAGTTGGGTCCATATTTATTGCTGTCATGAGCGGTACCATGTGACCGCTCAACGCTGGAAGAAGCTGTCAGCGCCCGGAGATGCAGGGACCTCGCCAAGAGCAGGTGAGTATGTCACAGCCACCGCTCCCCCTCTCCCGCCGACCCCCCAGGGACATTGACTCGAGTATAAGCCGAGAGGGGCACTTTCAGCCTAAAAAAATGGGCTGAAAATCTCGGCTTATACTCGAGTATATACGGTATGTGTTTGTTTACTGTTTTTTATCAAACTCAATGTATAATCAATCTATAATCATATTACTGTAAGCTGCTAAGCAAGCATCAGTATTTCATCTTCCAGCCTAAATCAATGAAAGGTTTTGGGTGCCATGTCAGAAAAAAAGGAACTCTGATCACCATATATATAATATTTTTATTATAGTAAGTATAGTCAATATATACGTCAAATTAATATCAATTCAATGATATTTTCTGATCAGTTGGATGAATACTACACAAATTGCGTAAATAGCATAAAAGAGAATCTGTCACCAGGTTTTTGTCATGTAATATGAGATCACCATGATATAGGGGCTGAGAGGGCATTTTATCAGGAGATTATCATTACAGGACAACTGGCCTGGTGCCTCCTAGTCCAACCACACCCCCAGCTCTGATTAGCAGCTCGCTGTCACTATACAATATGCACAGAGAGCTGAGGTGTGGGCGGGATTATACACAGCTGTTCTAGATTTGCGGCAGAGAAATCTGTGACTCAATCATAACTTCTGCACCCAATAAGCTAAGTGATACATCGCTGGAACCATGGTCTCTGTTCCTTCCTCATGTTGCTGTCAGATTACACAGCAAAATCTTGCTGCCAGATTCCCTTTAAGCTGCTATTGTGTTCAGCTTCTTTTACTTTCTTCTTTTACAAGTTCTCCAACTTTTTTAGACTGTAAAACGACTGCAAATGCTGAAAACTCCCCCAAAATTGAGGCACCTCTCATTTCACTGCAGGTCAAGCGAGCAAGATCTGGTATTCCTTTTGATTCTTTAATTACAAACTTCTGTGGCCTTTGATTGGCTGCAGCAGTGATGTGCCAGTAATCTGTAAACAAAAAAAGGAACAGTACTGGAGCACCCTGGCAAAATCGAGGAATTGGATAACAACTGTGGGCATATTGATAGGGATCATCTTCATAAAGCAACCTCAACTAATTTGATAAGATTGAATAATGGGACATAGTACACTGTCAAATTCTCTGCAAATATTTTTTCTTATAAACTATTTGACCCTCTTCCCTCTACCAACAAGAATGTAGCGAAATTTCTAGCTAAGTTGCTTCTTGTTCTACCCAGTGGCGTAACTAGAGTCCTATGTGCTACGGTGCAAAATTTGGACCTGGACCCCCACCTGGATGTTGATCAGATGCATTGGCCCTTGTAGCATTCGAGACAGGGGGAAAAATAGGTATTCGATACACTGCCAATTTTGCACGTTTTCCTCCTGTAAAGGGGTCTACTGTGCTGTAGTACCTCTTTCAGCACCCCCCCCCCCCCCCCGTGTTTCAGGAGGTCCACTCTGCTTTTGCTGGATTCTGAATGAAGGACGCTGGCTGGAATTCCTTGATTACGTGAGAGCATATAAAAGCTGACTGCTACTCCACGTAATTCCAGTCTAAAAGAACACACTTTATTCACAGTACACAGAATATATAACACAGATACACAGGGCAGGCCAATAGAAAAAGCAGGCCAGACATACATTACAATAGCCGCAGGGGGCTGGAGCCTGCTGGTATTTACTGTGGGAATTACAAAGGTGGGGGGAGGTCAGAAGGAGAATATCTTGTTCCCTCTGTCCAGGGATGCAGCCTGTGGACTGCTACATTTCACATGGAACCTATTATACATAATATATACTGCATAACATATTCTTGGTGCTGGAGGTTCTATAACACGGCTCCCCTTTTCAGCGACACGATCGGCATACACAGTCTGATCCTTAACGGATCGGTTTGGGGATGACGGAAGTTTATGGGGTTGGTACAAGTTCCGTTTGTCGACTTAGTCCATCGGCATTACCGTTTTGTTTGCTGGGTCTGTAGTGGATGGTGAAGTCCAGAGGTTGTAGGGCTAAACTCCACCGCAGTAATCTGGCATTGTCTCTGGAGACCCGATTAAGCCAGACTAGGGGATTATGGTCAATTAGGAGGGAAAACTGTCATCCATACAAATATGGTTGTAACTTTTTGAGTGCCCATACTATTGCCAGGCACTCCTTCTCGATGGCTGCATAGCTCACTTCACGGGGCAGTAGTTTCCGACTCAGGTAAGCTACCGGGTGTTCTTGGCCGTCCGGCCCGACTTGGCTTAGTACTGCCCCCAATCCAAACATAGAAGCGTCTGTGTGAACAAGGAAACGTTTAGTTGGATCGGGTGTGGCCAATACAGGGGTATTGGTGAGGGCGTCTTTTAGCTGGCGGAAGGCTTCCTCACACTCTGGGGTCCAGGTTACCTGGCGGGGTTGGTTCTTACGGGTCAGATCAGTGAGGGGCTTGGCCATGCTGCTGTAATTGGTAACGAATTTCCTGTAATACCCCGCTGTCCCTAGAAACGCCATGACCTGGGTTTTAGTGCGTGGGGTGGGCCATTTGGCTATGGCCTCAATCTTGGCTGGTTCTGGTCTCTGTTTCCCACTTCCTACCCAATGCCCTAAATACTGAACCTCTGCTTTGCCCACGTGACACTTGTTTGGGTTCAGGGTGATTCCGGCCTTGTGGATCCTGTCTAATACTGTCTCTAGGTGATTTAGATGCTCTTCCCATGTCGTGCTGTAGATGGCGATGTCATCCAGGTAGGCACACGCATAGTCCTGGAGACCATCCAGAAGCCGGTCAGCCAGCCTCTGGAAGGTCGCCGGGGCAGTCTTCATCCCGAATGGCATAACTCGAAACTGGAATAAAACAAACGGGGTGACAAATGCCGACTTGGGAATAGCATCAGGACTAAGGGGAATCTGCCAGTAGCCTTTGCATAGATCGATGGTGGTCAAATACTTTGCCCCCGCCAGCCGGTCTAACAACTCATCCACACACGGCATGGGATACGCATCCGTCACTGTTTTCTCATTGAGCTTACGATAGTCTACACAAAGCCGTGTAGTCCCATCCTTCTTGAGCAATAACACTACGGGAGATGCCCAGGGACTATCTGACTTCTCAATGACCCCTAAACGCAACATCTCTTGTATCTCTTGTCGCATCCCTTCTCGTACAGACTCAGGGATGTGGAAGGGGGGTTGTCGCAGGGGGGTCTGATCCTAGGTCTCAACCTTGTGTTGTGCCAGGTGAGTGTACCCGGGTTTCCCCGAAAACATCCTCTGTCGCTGCCTCAACAACTCCTCCGCCTGTTGTCTCTCCCGGGGACCTAAGTCTTCACCCCAGTGTACCTGGTCCCATGTTTTAGACTGAGTCCTCTCCCCTAAGACATCAGGCAAGGGAAGTCCGGCTAAATCCTCTGCTTCAGGTGCACAGATGGCCACTACCTCTTCAGGGCGCTCCCGATAGGGCTTCAGCATATTCACGTGGAACATGCGACCCTGGGGTCGTCACAATCGGCGACATTATAGGTGGTGTCGGCTATTTTCCCCACTACCTGGTAGGGCGCCTGCCATGCAGCTTGGAACTTGTTCTGCCTAGTGGGCTCTAACACCAGGACCTTCTGCCCTATTTCCAAGGTGCGCTCTCTGGCCCTCCGATTGTACCATACGTGCTGGCGCCGCTGGGCCACCTGCATGTTCCCATGTACAGCCTGGGTCAGCTCCTGTAGGCGGTCCCGGAATTCCAGCACATAGGGTACAATAGCAACCCCTTCTATGATGCCCTCCCCTTCCCAGTGTTCTAGCACTAAGTCTAGGGGTCCCCTTACCCGTCTCCCGTATACCAGTTCGAATGGGGAGAACCCCGTGGATTCTTGGGGCACCTCTCGATAGGCAAACAGGAGGTGAGGCAAGAATTTCTCCCAGTCCCTGTAGGTCCTGGTAAAAGTCCCAATGAGTTGTTTTAACGTCCCGTTAAAGCATTCACACAACCCATTGGTTTGCGGGTGGTACGGGGCGCTTCTAATGGACTTTACGCCGCACAGCTTCCACAGTTGGTTGGTCACCTCTGCTGTAAACTGGGTACCCTGGTCTGAGATAATCTACCGGGGAAATCCAACCCGTGAGAAAACCTGGAGCAGGGCAGCAGCCACCGTCTCTGCCAGTATGTTAGGTAACGCAACCGCCACTGGATACCGTGTGGCATAATCTACCACTGTCAATATATACCTTTTCTCTGACGGACTGGGTTTGGCTAATGGCCCTATCAGATCGACCGCTACTCGGCTAAATGGTTCCTCCACAATGGGGAGGGGGCGTAATTTGGCCTTGCATCGATCTTCCCTCTTGCCAATGCGCTGGCAACTGTCACAGGTCTGGCAGTATTGATGAACATCATAGGTTACCCCTGGCCAAAAGAAGTTTTGTGTCAGATGATGCCTGGTGCGACTGACGCCGAAGTGCCCGGCCAAGGGTATGTCATGAGAGATTCGCAGTAACTCCTGCCTATACTTCTTGGGAACTACCAGCTGTCGTTTTATAGTGGGGCTCGTCCCTGTGTGGTGCTGCTCTGTGATCCGGTAGAGGAGTCCCTGCTTCCATATAAACTGTTCCCCTTCCAGTACCCCTCTCCCCTCCTGTGCCTTCCCACGATATCCCTCAAATGAAGGATCCTCAAGTAACTCCCTCTTAAATTCATCTGGGGTGGCCCAAAAAATGTGTCTGGCTATGGGAATACATGTAGGGCTGGGATGTCTTACCTGGGCCTCCTCTGAGTGTGATTCCGCCTCCGCAGCTCGAGCTTGTCTCCGGGTGGTCACAGGATATGTCTCAGCCAGAGGGGCAACCGAGAAGGCAGACAACATGGGCCCCAAGTCATTTCCCAGCAAAACGTCTGCAGGCAAATCCTCCATCAAGCCGACCTCAACAAGGCCATCCCCAACTCCCTAGTTCAGGTGAATCCTGGCAGTGGGCAATCGATGTATGGCTCCCCCTGCTACACGGACTGCCACTGTCCGGTCCGTCTTCTCTTGGTCCAAGATGAGGCTTCACAAGGGTCAAAGTTGCTCCAGAATCTCTTAGTCCCTGCATGCATTTCCCATTAACCCACACGACCTGTTGATGCTGTTGTCGATTATCTGCCCGGGCTGCCTGCACGAGGTCTACTTCATGCAGC
The DNA here is from genome assembly GCF_032444005.1 of Ranitomeya imitator. Lineage (NCBI taxonomy): Eukaryota > Metazoa > Chordata > Amphibia > Anura > Dendrobatidae > Ranitomeya > Ranitomeya imitator. The sequence goes on along the minus strand of NC_091284.1, from coordinate 731,898,729 downwards.
ACTTCCTCCATGTCTTCCACCCCTTGGTTAGTTGTAGCCCCCAATGCCGGATCAGCTCCGCCTTGGTAGCAGTGTACAGTGGCCCGGCGGAAGGTAGCTGTTCCCGCCTTTGGCCACTGGGTATGCTGAGTCCCGTTGGGACATTGTCTTTGCAGGTGGCCCAGCCGACGGCAGGTGTGGCATCGCGCCCCAGGGGAACTGTGGTAGGCCGGGTTTCTAGCTGGTCTCTCTACAATCTTCGGTGGTTTGGGGCCCTCCAGGTCCATGGGCGGACCCCTAGTGACCATCTTTGATCCGGACAGCTGAGGCCTACTGGCGTCATGATGTTCATCGGCCAGACGAGCGGCTTCCTCAAGAGTCATTGGCCGCCTGTCCTGAAGCCATTCCTGTCTCTCAGGGTTTAGTCCATTAAAGAATCATTCTAACAAGAAGAGCTGGAGGATGTCCTCCTTAGTGGTTGCTTGGCTCCCTTGTACCCACTGTAGAAGTGACCGCCGTAATTTACAGGCCCATTCAGCGTGGGTATCGGTTACTCGTTTTATAAGTCTGCGGAACCTTTGGCAGTATGCCTCTGGTGTCAGTGCATACCGGGCCAAGATCACTTCTTTGATCCGCACATAGTCCATACAGTCCTCATCAGGTACCGTGCGATAGGCGTCCGCTGCCCGGCCTGTCAGCTTGCTGGCCAGATTCTGAACCCGTTCCTCCGACTTCACTTGATGAAGGGCACACTGCCGCTCAAAGTCCTGCAGAAAGCCATCAATGTCTTCCTCTGCCTCCCCCAACTGTTGGAAGGCATTATACTGGATCTTTTTGTGGCTTACTGTTGAAGGTACCTGGGCGGAGGCCAGAGCTCCCCTTGCTCGCTGACTCTCCTCTCTCCGCTCTGCCATCTCCATCTTGGCCAGCTCCACTTTGGTCCGCTCTGCCATCTCCATCTTGGTTAGCTCTATCCTGGTCCGCTCGGCCATCTCCTCCTTCAGATCAGTATACACATCAGCCATCACCTCTCGTATGATCTCTACTGCAGAGTTTGGGCCATAGAACGCCAGTCTGTTCTTTACCTCCCTCTGGAATTCAGTCTCCTCCACGTTCACATTGGGGGGCGCTACACTGTCGTGTTCCATGATGGCTGCTATAAAATCCGCTTTTGTTTTGTTGCTGGCGATTAACCCTCGGGCTTCCACCAGATCTTTTAGTGTAGTCCTCTTTAACTTCTGGTAGTTGTCTTCCATTCATTCCTTTACTCCTGTAGAAGGGGTATCACATCCCACTGTCTGCCACCAGTGTAACGGGGTCTACTGTGCTGTAGTACCTCTTTCAGCACCCCCCGTGTTTCAGGAGGTCCACTCTGCTTTTGCTGGATTCTGAATAAAGGACGCTGGCTGGAATTCCTTGATTACGTGAGAGCATATAAAAGCTGACTGCTACTCCACGTATTTCCAGTCTAAAAGAACACACTTTATTCACAGTACACAGAATATATAACACAGATACACAGGGCAGGCCAATAGGAAAAGCAGGCCAGACATACATTACAATAGCCACAGGGGGCCGGAGCCTGCTGGTATTTACTGTGGGAATTACAAAGGTGGGGGGAGGTCAGAAGGAGAATATCTTGTCCCCTCTGTCCAGGGATGCAGCCTGTGGACTGCTACATTTCACATGGAACCTATTATACATAATATATACTGCATAACATATTGTTGGTGCTGGGGGTTCTGTAACACCTCCTACAAAGAATGGAGAGGTCTGTATTTTTTATCATAGGTACACTTCAACTGTGAGAGACAGAATCTAAAAATAAAAAACACAAAATCATATTGTATGATTTTTAAATACCGTATATACTCGTGTATAAGCCAAGTTTTCAGCACATTTTTTGTGCTGAAAGCGCCCCCTCGGCTTATACATGAGTCACGGTCCAGAATGCCGGTGGGTCACAGAGTCAAGAGCCGGTGGCTGTGGCTAAAGCCTGTGATGCTGCTGCAATAGCGCACAGTGCCAGCCGGAGTCGCCAGCTTCTAGCACACTTCATACTCACCTACCTGCTTGCCCTGGGTGGGTGCTGGCACTGCCTCTCCTTCTGGCCACCGGCACCTGCAGCTCTTACTGCCGAGCGATCACGTGGCCCCGCTCATTGAGGTAATGAATATGCACGCATCTCCACTCCCATAGTTGTAGAGCGCATATTCATTACCTTAATGAGTGGGGCCATGGCATGCACACAGTGACGGGGAAGCATACAATGATAGGGACAGGGGAGGCATGGAGACAGAGACAGGGAAGGGGAGGCATGCAGACAGGGACAGGGAAGGGAAGGCATGCATACAGTGACTTGGAGGCATGCATACAATGACAGGGAAGTGGGAGGGATGCATACAGGGATGGAGAGGCATGTGTATAAGGACAGGGATGGGGAGGCATGCATATAAGGACATGGATGGGTGAGCCATGCATACACGACTTATACTCGAGTCAATAAGCTTACCCAGTTTTCTGTGGCAAAAGAGGTGCCTCGGCTTATCCTCGGGTCAGCTTATACTCAAGTATATACGGTAATTAAATTGCATTTTATTGCATGAAACAAGTATTTCATCACCTAACAACCAGAAAGAATTCTGCCTCTCACAGGCCTGTTAGTTTTTCTTTAAGAAACCCTCCTACTCTGCATTCATTACCTGTATCAATTGCACCTGTTTGAACTAGTTACCTGTATAAAAGACTCATATCCACACACTCAATCAATCACACTCAAACCTCTCCACCACGGCAAAGATCTAAGGACACCAGGGACAAAATTGTAGACCTGCACAAGGCTGGGATGGACTCCAGAACAATAGGCAAACAGCTTGGTGAGAAGGCAACAACTGTTGGCACAATTATTAGAAAATGGAAGAAACAGAATATGAATGTCAGTCTTCCTTGGTCTGGGGCTCCATGAAAGGTCGCGCCTCTTGGGGTAAGGATGATTCTAAGAAAGGTGAAAAATCATCCCAAAACTACATTGTAGGACCTAGTCAATGACCTGAAGAGACCTGAGATCACAGTTTCAAAGATTACAGTTAGTAACACACTACATTGTCATGGATTAAAAGGTCCACCTGTTTGCTCCAGCACATGCCCAGGCCAGTTTAAAGTTCACCAATGACTATATGGATGATCCAGAGGAGGCATTGGAGAAGGTCATGTGGTCAGGTGAGACCAAAATAGAACTTTTTGGTATCAACTACCCTTGACATGTTTGGAGAAATAAGAAGGATGAGTACAACCCCAAGAACACCATCCCAACTGTGAAGCATAGTGGAGGAAACATCATACTTTTGGGGTCCTTATCTGCAAAGGGGACAGGATGACTGCAATGTATTGAAGGGAGGAGGAATGGGGTAATGTATAGCAAGATTTTGGCCAACGACCACCTTTCCCTAGTAAAAGAATTGAAGAATGGTCATGGTTGGATTTTCCAGCATGACAATGATCCAAAACACAGAGCCAGGGCAACTAAGGACTAGCTCCTAATAAACATTTCATGGTCCTGGAGTGACCTACATAATGTCCAGACCTGAGCCCAATAGAAAATCTTTGGAGGGAGCTGAAATTCAATATTGCACAGCGACATCCCTGAAACCTGAAAGATTTGGAGAAGATCTGTATGGAGGAGTGGGCCAAAATCTCTGCTGCAGTGTGTGCAAACTTGGTCGAGAACTACAGGAAACCTCTGTAATTGCAAGCAAAGGTTTCTGTACCAAATATTAAGTTCTGTTTTTCTATTGTATTAAATACTTATTTAATTCAATAAAATGCAAACTAATTATGTAAAATCATGCAATGTGATTTTTTACAATTACAATTCACCTGAATGTGCATCCGAGGACGCACATCCAGGTAAAATTGGCATTGGCCGGCCTTCTTTCAAAGGCCCAGTTGCAAACTCTGCAACTACAATTATTACACCCTCGGTAGTACCTTTTTCTGCACAGTAACTTCTGCTCAGATCATAGAGCATGTACACAAATATGTAACAAGGTTTTTGTCACATTGTCTGAGTGCAGCATAGTGTAGGGGCAGTGACTCTGATTCCAGTGATTTGTTCCTTACTGGACTGCTTGCTGTAGTTTATTATCACCAGGAGATTATGACTAGTAAACCTGCTGCCATGTAGTCCTCCATATTCATGAGCTCTGTATAACCCCACTCACCCCACTGATTAGCAGTTTTCTGCCTATCCACAGTGTTACAGAAAGATGACAATCAGTGATGCGGGCAAAGTTATAGAGAGCTCAGCATTCAGTGATCTGCTAGATCTCCAGCAGATAAACAGCAATGCTATCAAAACTGCAACGAGAAGTTGAATTTTTTTGGGGGGGTTTCAATAAAAATGTAAGACTCCCCTTTAAATGCAATAATCATTTATATATTCTTCATGCAATCTGTGGATATATCATAGACTGTACGGCAGAGGAGTTTCTGTTCTTCCTTCAATGCTGAGCTGCGGTAAGGCGCTGTCCTGATGTAGTTGCTATGTGGATGGATATATACCGATACCTTACTTGTAATTCCTGGCTATACTATGTGGTAATATTTTGCTCAGTTTATTCTCATTAGTTCTTTGCTTACTGAGCCAAAATCATTACATTATTTATTTTACAGGCAAAATGAAGAGTAAAGCTTCAGGGAAATCCAGGGTAATATAGTGATGAGAAAAGCACAGCCCTACATTTGGGCACAGTGTCAGTTCTGGGCTCATTTATCAGATTAGATGTGAATGGACTAGATTAGGTGTTCTTCTGGTTGCGTAGTTTTATAGATTTGGAATTAGACCAACGTTTAAGAAACAAAAACCTCATTCCTTTGCTTGATTATTACTTCTATCTAACACAACACAGGATATAACATGCCAGGCTGGTTCTAATTAGTTTGTACCTTGACGTATGCTGAACAAGCTATTTAGCATCCAGTGGATCTTATTATTTTATGTGCACAACATTCCATTCCCAGCCATTTTATTGCTACATCGTCATATCTTCATAGTTTATTTGCTGGTCTTACTAGTGTGCAGCTGAACAAATAGATGAACACCAGCGACAATAACAATCGGGCCATCGAGTGCCCAAATTTATGTTTGGGGGTCTATTAAAGTGAATAGCACTTAGTAAAACACTATGGGAACGATTTATCAGGCATTTTCTGGTGTTTGAAACTTGCAATATTTTTTTGCAGCTGATTTAGCGACTTTTTGTATTTTTATCCAACAGAAGAAGAAAAAATGAAGTGCACTTACCCGTATATGCTGGTCACAATACTTTATTCGGACATAGTACAAAAAATGTGCAGGGAGGGATGTGAAACAAGCGGACAACGGCCGTTTCGTGCCTCAGCACTTCAACGGGTCCTCAACGGTGAGGACCCGTTGAAGTGCTGAGGCACGAAACGGCCGTTGTCCGCTTGTTTCACATCCCTCCCTGCACATTTTTTGTACTATGTCCGAATAAAGTATTGTGACCAGCATATACGGGTAAGTGCACTTCATTTTTTCTTCTTCTGTTGGACTATTATGTTGCACTTTGGAAGCTGCACCCCGTAAGGTATTTGGCTCTCTGATCAGTTTGGGTTGTTGCTTTTTTAGAATCCAACTATATAGCAGCGGTGCGGGGGTTTTTCTTTTCTTTGTATTGTTTTGTATTTTTATGTCAGTTCCAACTTTTTGAAAGTTGGAAGACGGGAAAATTGGTAGAAAGTTGGAAAGACTTTGAACAGTCTGCTAGAGCGGAGAGGTGTTCGACTTTGATCCAAAGGACAGATCAAAATTAGCAATGCAAGTCAAAGGGTTCTTGAAAAAAATCTGAATGTGGCCCAGTTTTCATGGAATGTGAAAAAAAAAATCTGAATGTGGCCCAGTTTTTTTTATGAAAGAGCTGGTGCCAGACCTGTCGAGTGGTAGCATATCTGCGGGAGAACAAAAGTAAAACAGTCAAAATTGTTATTAGATTTCCCGACGATTATACGCATTAGACTGTCAGCCAACAATATGGATGGGTTCCACCGACATTACCATAGCCTAATGTGTATGGGGGACTTAATTTTTGCTCCTATTTCTGATGTGAAACTGATTATTTACATTTTAGCATTTAATGTTTTGAACCTGGAAATGCCAGACAATCAAAAGTTGCACTAATCCTCAGCATTAGAATAGTTCTTTTACATGATAGATTAGGAGGAATTCTGTCCCTTTGTATCCAGGATTAAAGGATTTTGATTGTACAAAGATCCAGTGACAGTAAACATATGCCTCCACCATATAGTTGTTCTGTTATTTGAGTCATTGAGATAAAGGGAAAACACCATTCACCACCTTCACGTGACTTGTCAATCACCTCAATGTGTGGATTACGTAATTATTTCCATATTGGTTACAACTGCTAAATCAGTAAATATAAATTCCACAAAATCTGCCAATATGTCTGAGCAAAACAACAATTAACATATTTAATCTGGTAGTAAGGTTATGTTTGTGGGGTGTAATTTATTTGCAGCAAAATTTGCATCAAAATCTGCATGAAATTTATATACATGAGGCTTTTGTCACCGATTTTCCTTCTCATTTGATGTTGAACTGTAGCCAAATCCGCCTGCGGAGTATGTTTACATGTGAATATGCACTAAGGCTACATTCCCATGATGAGTTTTTTGGTGATATTTTTACGTTGCGCATTTTCGAAAAAATTCAAATAACCTATTTTACTTAATAGGTGCAAAAAAGGTGGAGAAAATCTGCAACTTCAAAAACTCTTCTTGGGAACATAGCCTAAGACTACAGACTGTGGAGACCTGGGTGTCGTAACCAGTGCCTTCCCCCATCCCATCAATCCCGTAATGAAACACACACAGTCCTAGGTGGGTTGAACAGGTCGGTCACAGTTTATTAATTAAATAAGCAGAGAAAGGCAATTACATATCGTAACGAGCGGCTCGCGCCGAGCTCCTGTCCGTGATAGACAGGGGAATTGGGTCAAGGAGCTTCCAGGTGTCCGCCGGGAGGAAAAGAGGACGTTCCCGGCTGGACACCTGGATTTAACCCCTGTAGGAGTGGCCGTAGGACCCCTCCCCTCTAGTGACCACTGGCCGGCTGGGGGTCTTCTAATTAGAGCATCACTAAAGGGGGAGTGATGCTAGGGGGGAACTGGCACAGACATCCTTTTCAAGCTGCTCTCTATGTGCTCCCCAGTCAGAGACGCGCACCTTATTCAGTACCGCGTCTGCCATTCTCATGAGGAGTACTGCGTGGGTCTTTAATATTGCAGATTTTCTGCAGCATTTCTGCATTAGGTAAATCAAGTTCATTATGAGTTATTTTCATTGTGCTTTTGAGTGTGTTTTTTAAAGTGTTTTTATTGCATTTTTTATTCTCTTTTTTTAGTTTAAATAAAGCTGCTTTTTTTATACTTCGAGGCATTTGACTTTGACAAAATGTTATTGATTCAGTCATGTGTTGTTTAGGCTACTTTCACACATCAGGTTTTTGCCGTCAGGCACAATCCAGCAAATTTTGAAAAAAACGGATCCAGCAAAAGTTGCCGCCGGAACTGTTTTTTTCTCATAGACTTGTATTAGCACCGGATGGCCTCACGTTTCATCCGTTTTTCACCGGATCCGTCCAAAATTGTCGGTCTGGTGGCCGGAGACAGCGCACAGAGGAACGTTTTTTGTGTCTGTCTAAAAACGGGCAGCGACGGATCCGGCGCCAAGCGGCTTTTGCTATAATGGAAGCCTATGGTGCCAGATTCATCAAATGACTGAATCCGCAGACGGATTCCGTTTTTTTTACATTGAGCATGCTCCGTAGCTGCATTTTCCATTCTGGTGTGTTCGCTCCCCCTCTCTCTCTCTCCTCCCCAGATCAGCTTGTCCCTGGACATCAGCTAGTCGGATCAGGCAATAAACGGATCCGTCGCATCAATTTTTCACAATTTGCAATGGATCTGTTTTTTCCAAAATTGGCTGGATTTAGCCTGAGGGCGAAAACCCGATGTGTGAAAGTAGCCTTACCTGTGGATTTCCCTCTTCTGATGCAGCTCTATGTGGGGGGGGGGGGGGGGGGATAAAACTCAGTGTAACCACAAGAGAAAATGAGGTGTTGCAGATTTTAAAAATGCATCACAGGTCAATTAACACAGCATAAAAAGTACAGTGGGAATGAGGTTTGTATAAATCCCATCCCCCTTGCTGGAACTGTACGATGCTGGGTTTTTTTGCACATCAAAAATATGTAACATCAAAAACGTACGAAAAACTCAATGTTGGAACTCAGAGAAGTATTCCCATGTCCAAAATCCTATCCCGATATGTAGTAAGTGTAATAATAATACTATCAAATACCTCCAATTAGAAATGTGGTATAGTTCTTCTGAATCGCTATGTGGCTTAACCCATGTGCAGGGCTTACACCATTAACAGCTCACTAACTATCACTATATGAGTGGTTTTAACCATGGATATCTAAGCTACTGCAATGCCTGGCACATGGAGTAAGCAACATAGCCAATCAGAAGAACTATACATTTTTAATTGGACGTATTTGCTAATCTTATTATCACACTTACTACATATTAGGATCAAAGAAGTATCGTTTCTCCTTGTGGAGAGTGACATGGTAAGTACGTTGAGGTGAGGAGACTAAAGGTACCGTCACACTAAGCGACGCTGCAGCGATACCGACAACGATCCGGATCGCTGCAGCGTCGCTGTTTGGTCGCTGGAGAGCTGTCACACAGACCGCTCTCCAGCGACCAACGATGCCGGTAACCAGGGTAAACATCGGGTTACTAAGCGCAGGGCCGCGCTTAGCAACCCGATGTTTACCCTGGTTACCATCGTTAAAGTAAAAAAAACAACCACTACATACTTACCTACCGCTGTCTGTCCTCGGCGCTCTGCTTCTCTGGTCTGGCTGTGAGCACAGCGGCCGGAAAGCAGAGCGGTGACGTCACCGCTCTGCTTTCCGGCTGCCCGGCGCTCACAGCCAGACCAGAGAAGCAGAGCGCCGAGGACAGACAGCGGTAGGTAAGTATGTAGTGGTTGTTTTTTTACTTTAACAATGGTAACCAGGGTAAACATCGGGTTACTAAGCGTGGCCCTGTGCTTAGCAACCCGATGTTTACCCTCGTTACCAGCGAAGACATCACTGAATCGGTGTCGCACACGCCGATTCAGCGATGTCAGCGGGAGATCCAGCGACGAAACAAAGTTCTGGCCTTTCTTCCCCGACCAGCGACATCACAGCAGGGGCCTGATCGCTGCTGCGTGTCACACTGGACGATATCGCTAGCGAGAACGCTGCAACGTCACGGATCGCTAGCAATATCGTCTAGTGTGACGGTACCTTTAAAGCCACAATGCTCTTCTGGAAAATATGCAAATTGTCTCTTCAGAGAGGAAGAGGACTAGAACTCTAGTGCCACCTATTGGAAGTGGCAATCCTAACAGTCAATGTCGACCCTCTAATAAGCCTTGTCACATGACTTAGGATAAAAGCCAAACCAGAATCTCAATTTGCAGACACTGTGTTTCTTTAATATTACAGATGAACAAAAAAAATGTAAATTCAATTTTGCCGACTTTGACAAATATTTGCCCAAAATTTGATTTACAGCAAATAAATTTGCATGAATATCAGTGCTGGAAAGCTTGTAATTAATTGTAAAATATATATGGGGACAGGTGAGAGTAAGAGGATCCTGCTGCTGACTATAAGGGCTTACACTGTACAGGAGAGAGACTTACCTAATGACGCTGGAGACAGAACACAACTCTGCCGTACAACCCTGCTCCACAGGGAACCTCTGATCTGTGATAGCTCGGGTCCTGACCACCACTGTACACGGTATGCCAATCCGCTAGATGTGATAGATGCCTGGCATTATTGTGAAATGACATTAACCAGGTCTCTGAAGGTTCAGCAGTGTCTGAAATGGTGCCAGGTAACAATTTTTGTGAACCAGAAATCAAATCTCATAATTTTTTAATTCGTGTGAAACGGCGGATTTCAGTCAATTCGACTTGAACTAGATCCTTTGCGAGTTATTCTGCTCTTCTCTAGTTTATACATACATATGTGTATAGTTCTTCTTACACTGGTTTCATGCATCTGTGTTTCATGGTCTATGGCCCGGCTGCAGGTCTCCTGACCCGAATCCCACAGCCTCATAAGCATATATGAGGTTGATCAGTTCAGGTCAGGAAACCCATGTCCAGTCCTTACATCACTGTCCATACTCCGACCATGAAATAAGGATCTGTGAGAAGGCAGCCTTAGACTTCAAATTCTGACATGTCGAATATCTGTGGTTTGTACATGTTCAACATAATCCCAAAGAAGATTGAAGCATCCACTTAATTTCAACTTCAAGAACCTCCAGAAATCCCAGTAGAGGGTCACCATGAGAGGTGTATCTCTAACATACAGAGTTCTACTATGCCCCATATGAAGAACACCAAGTCCCGGCGACTTCACAGAATATAGTTATCGGTGACTAAGTTTCAAATGTTCTTGCCCTATTTTCCCAAAGTTATTACCTTGCCTCCATTTTATTAATGTGCATTGCTGTGATTACAGTAATTAGGTCTCATTCAGACTTCTGCCTGCGACAAAAAAAAGGATTGTATGCTTGATCCAATTTTCATTTATTTTTAGTCTGTCTATTTTTACTTTCAGTTTAATATTTGTTTTTCTCTCATTAAAAAAAGCTTTTCCTACCTATTAAACTGTAAAGAAAGTAGGGGCACTCGGATGACACATGCATGGCATCCAATTGCTACAGTACCTGTATTTTGTTTTCTCATGGATTCCTTTCATTGTAAGATTGATTTCCACAAATCAGATAAAAAATATACATGACTCTAATTTTTTTCTCATTTGCAAAATAAAAACATACATGACAGCATGTCCATAGACTCTAATGAGGTAAAACACAGAATGTATGACGCCTCATTGCGATGTTTTATAATGCTGCATGCCGAAAATGAATGCACTTTAGCTGATTGACGTGTAAACACAAATCCAATTAAATAAACTGTGGGAATGTTTCCATCATTAGTGTTTAACACCCTTTAAATATTCTTTCATGTGACAAGAGTTGTTTCACACACTCATTAATCTCCTTTTTATACCATCCACTGCTCGGAGATCATCTGTATGTGGAGATTAATGCTGTTTACCTTGTCTTGACTCCCAAAAAAGTAATTAAGTAAATGAGAGGCGGAGATGATTCAGATGATCTTCTTCCTAAGTTTCATTTACATTGGCACTGTCACTTGTCTGTAGAGTGGAAGCGGCATCCAGTACTTAAAAATGTCATTCTGGCCCGCACTGATGAATACACCAATGCCCACAAGAGGGGACCTGAATGGAGGAACCCAGATTAGGTGCAATCTTTACTACCCACTTCATACTACTATAATATAACATTTAGTGTCATTTTTATGAGCCGCCACACCCCAAAACTTTACACTGAAGTTTGGTGCAGTGGATGGTGGAGAGTCCGAGCGTTGCGACTCTAATAAAAATACTATGGTGATTTAGGTTATAGGGAACCTGCCATGTCCTCTAACTATTCAAAACTGTCATTATATTTATGCGAGACTGCACAAATAAATTGTTGACCTTGAATATTTCTAGTAGATAAACAAACATGCATTAAAGAGAATAGCTCACCAGGTTTTTGCTACCTTATCTGAGAGCAGTATAATGTAGAGAAAGAGACTCCGATTCCAGCTATGTATCACTTAGTTTACTATGTACAGCTGTTGTGACACAATCAGTGTTTTTAGATGAAGCAATGCAGCAGAGCTGAGAAAGCTAACCCCGCCCACACCAGGTTCTCTGTGTACATTGTCTATTGACAGAAAGCTGCTTATCACAGGAGGGGGCGTGGTCAGACCAGCCCCTACATTATGTTGTTCTCAGATTACTTAGCAAAAACTTGCAGACAGATCCCTTTGAACTAATATACAAAGTAATTGGTCTGGTGAAGATTGAAACTCCAGCCAAAACTTTCCAAAGTTTTATTATTTCAGGATAACGCGCTGCCCACAAGTGTCATATTGCACTGCAAAAACTCAATGGAAACGGCTTTGAAATTGTTGATCTTTCACCACCATACTTTAGCCCCATCTGATTATTATCCCATTTCGAAATTCAAAGAATCCTTGACATTATGAAAATTAACAAGGTGATAACTCATTCTGTGGTATTGCGGTTTGCAGATCAGGATAGCAAGTTTTTTTCTAAAAGATTATAATGGACTGTTTGATCAATGCTTTAAACTTAAAGAGTGGAAATGTGGGAAGGTGTGTTTAAATGTTTGACCCTGCCATAATGCGCCAAGCACCTGTACATTCTATGTTGACAAAGTCCCTTTAAGCTATGTAGACACCGGAAACCAATTCATAGTTTTTTGCAAGCATTCAAAGGTAAACTCTTCAAAGTGTCAGGAAAAACACTTTTTGGGCAATTTGTAGTTGCAAAAAAAAAAGCCAGTCCTTTAGAGCTTGGTGGTAGTTACCATAGAAGAAAATGATCAAACACAGCCAACAAAATCATCATAATTTACACCATAAAAGTGTTATAAACACATGAGAAATGTGTTTGACTGCAATAGATTTCTTACGCTGGTGTATCTCATAGCCTTCATCAAGACTATCATGCAAAACCTCAGTCTTAATGAATTGGGCCTATGACTAAGTGGGACTCCTGAACAAGAAGAAGGCCGACAAGGCCAGACCAGGAGAGAGAGTTGCCAAATTGAAATATGAAATTCTTTTTTAATCCTATGGAAAGTCAGATTTAGGTACAGGTTCTTGACATTTCAATTACACAAGTGGCATTATATAAGATGTTATAATCAAAGGGTGTGCTACTGATACAGTACATTCCAATAACATAACTAAAGCAATACCATTGAGAAGGTTAAACCTCACCACACCTTCACGTGTGCTCTTGTGAAGGGTATTCAAGTGAAAGAACATTAAGTACACATTGTACAAAATGGAATATTTTTTCTTCAGAAAGAAAGAAAATACACACTGAGTGTCTTTCCTACTGCTTCTTAGAAATTCAATGTACAGTACACAATGCTAAAAATGTAGTATACAATAGTACAGTATATTTTATAGCGGCTGGACCTGAAACATCCTTCCCTTCAAGTTTAAAAATATGATAGGTGCACAGAGTTTGGCTATGGGCACAGAGTATTTTTTATTGAGTTTTCAGAGCAGAGCAGAACGTAGCAGAAACTCAAAGTTTTTGAGGAGATATGAGGTTTGGAAAAGGATTTGGAGAGTTTCTGCTCATTCGCTGCTTCAAAACCTTGTAAAAAAAAACTTTGTGTGCACATAGCCTTTGTGTTCAGTACTTTACATCAGTATCTGTTATTAAAACCAAGAGTGGAACAATCAGAGGAAAAGTATAATAGAAACACATCACCACTACTTAGGGTTGAGCGAAACGGGTCGTTCATTTTCAAAAGTCGCCGACTTTTGGCAAAGTCGGGTTTCATGAAACCCGATCCGACCCCTGTGCGGGGTCGGCCATGCGGTACGCGACTTTCGCGCCAAAGTCGCGTTTCAATGACGCGAAAAGCGCCATTTCTCAGCCAATGAAGGTAAACGCAGAGTGTGGGCAGCGTGATGACATAGGTCCTGGTCCCCACCATCTTAGAGAAGGGCATTGCAGTGATTGGCTTGCTGTCTGCGGCGTCACAGGGGCTATAAAGGGGCATTCCCGCCGACCGCCATGTTACTGCTGCTGATCTGAGCTTAGGGAGAGGTTGCTGCCGCTTCGTCAGAAGCAGGGATAGCGTTAGTCAGGGTCCATTAACCACCAAACCGCTTGTGCTGTAGCGATTTCCACTGCCCAACACCACCTTCGGTGTGCAGGGACAGTGGAAGCTACTTTTTTTTTTTTTTTTCCCTCAGCGCTGTAGCTCATTGGGCTGCCCTAGAAGGCTCCCTGATAGCTGCATTGCTGTGTGTACGCCGCTGTGCAAACCAACTGCTTTTTTCAAAGCACAAATCCTCTTGTTCCTTCCTTTCTGCACAGCTATCTTGTTTGTTTGTCCACACTTTTTATTTAATTTGTGCATCAGTTCACTCCTTATTGCTGCCTGCCATACATGGCTGAGATTACTGCAGGGAGATAGTAATTGAAGGACAGTTCCTTTTTTTTTTTTTTTTTTTGTGGGAGATTAAGATTGGCATTTCTGCTAGAGTGCCATCCCTGTCTGTGCCATCTCTCACTCAGTGGGCCATAGAAAGCCTATTTATTTTTTTGCTTGATTTGGGTTCTAAAATCTACCTGAAAAAATCACTACATCAATCAGTGGGAGAAAAATATTGGCCTCAGGGCTTGTGTGCCACTCCTGACTCCTGTGTGTGCCATCTCTCAGTCAGTGGGCCATAGAAAGCCTATTTATTTTTTTGCTTGATTTGGGTTCCAAAATCTACCTGAAAAAATCACTAAATCAATCAGTGGGAGAAAAATATTGGCCTCAGGGCTTGTGTGCCACTCCTGACTCCTGTGTGCATCATCACTCACTCAGTGGGCCATAGAAAGCCTTTTTTTTTTTTTGCTTTATTTGGGTTCTAAATTCTACCTGAAAAAATCAATAAATCAATCAGTGGGAGATTAATATTGGCCTTTGGGCTTGTGTGCCAGTCCTAAGCGTGCCATCTCTCTCTCTCAGATAGTGGGCCATAGAAAGCCTATTTATTATTTTTTTTATTGGGTTTATAAATTTTCCCTGGAAAAAAAAAAAAAAGTGGGAGATTAATATTGGCCTCTGGGCTTGTGTGCCAGTCCTGAGCGTGCCATCTCTCTCACAAATAGTGGGCCATAGAAAGCCTATTTATTTATTTTTTTTTGGTTTTATAAATTCTCCCTGAAAAAAAAAAGGGAGATTAATATTGGCCTTTGGGCTTGTGTGCCAGTCCTAAGCGTGCCATCTCTCTCTCTCTCAGATAGTGGGCCATAGAAAGCCTATTTATTATTTTTTTTATTGGGTTTATAAATTTTCCCTGGAGAAAAAAAAAAGTGGGAGATTAATATTGGCCTCTGGGCTTGTGTGCCAGTCCTGAGCGTGCCATCTCTCTCACAAATAGTGGGCCATAGAAAGCCTATTTATTTTTTTTTTTTTGGTTTTATAAATTCTCCCTGTAAAAAAAAAGGGAGATTAATATTGGCCTTTGGGCTTGTGTGCCAGTCCTAAGCGTGCCATCTCTCTCTCTCAGATAGTGGGCCATAGAAAGCCTATTTATTTTTTTGGTTGATTTGGGTTCTAAATTCTACCTGGAAAAATCAATAAATCAATCAGTGGGAGATAAATATTGGCCTCTGGGCTTGTGTGCCACTCCTGACTCCTGTGTGCGTCATCTCTCACTCAGTGGGCCATAGAAAGCCTATTTTTTGTTTTATTTGTTTTCTAAATTCTCCCTGAAAAAATAATTTTATTTTATTTGGTTTCTAAATTCTTCCTGAAAAAAATCATTTTTTTTTTTATTATTTTTTTTTTCTAAAGTCTCCCTGAAAAAAAAAAAAAATCAAATCAGTGGGAGATTAATATTGCCCTTTCTGCTTGTGTGCCAGTCTTGACTCCTGGGTGTGCCATCTCTCTCTCTCTCTCTCCAATTGTGGGCCATAGAAAGCCTATTTATTTTTTTGCTTGATTTGGGTTCCAAAATCTACCTGAAAAAATCACTACATCAATCAGTGGGAGAACAATATTGGCCTCTGGGCTTGTGTGCCACTCCTGACTCCTGTGTGCGTCATCTCTCACTCAGTGGGCCATAGAAAGCCTATTTTTTGTTTTATTTGTTTTCTAAATTCTCCCTTAAAAAAATCATTTTATTTTATTTGGTTTCTAAATTCTTCCTGAAAAAATCATTTTATTCTATTATTTTTTTTTCCTAAAGTCTCCCTGAAAAAAAAAAAAAAATCAAATCAGTGGGAGATTAATATTTACATTTGTGCTTCAGTGACAGTCCTGCGTGTGTGGCATCTCTCTCATTTGTTGCCACCAACAACAGAGTGTGTAACATTGTGCCTGATTTTCGTTGTGGTCTCACCCACCTGTAAAGGGGTAGCTAAATCATACTGAAGTTATAGCTCACCGTGTAAGTTGTGTGACAGCAACATATACCGTTAGTTTGGTTACGTTTTTAAAACAATGAGGAAGTCTGGTGGAAGAGGTCGTGGCCGGGGGCGTTCATTGTCAGCTGGTAATGAGGGTAGTGGTAGTGGTGGAGCATCAGGTGGTCGTGGGAAAAAAAATATTGCACCTAAGTCTGGAGCTGTGGAGCCAGGTTCGTCGGCTACACAAGGCCTCGAACGCTCCCTTTTCTGGGAGTAGGAAAACCGCTTTTAAAGCCGGAGCAGCAAGAGCAAGTTTTGGCTTATCTTGCTGACTCAGCCTCTAGCTCTTTTGCCTCCTCTCGTGAAACTGGTAAATGTAAAAGCAGTGCGTCGTTAGTGGATGTTCACGGTCAGGGACAAGTCGCTTCCTTGTCCTCTTCAGCAAAAACAACAACAGAGAAGAATGCAGCAGGCGACACAACGGGTTACTCCATGGAGCTCTTTACACATACCGTCCCTGGCTTAGAAAGTGAAGCAGTTAACAGTCCATGCCCATTACAAGTTGAATCTGACATGGAGTGCACTGATGCACAGCCACAGCCAGACTACTATGCTGGTCCTTTGACTCAGACCACAACATTGCCCTCGCAGGGTAATGATCAAGAATCAGACCCTGATGAGACTATGTTGCCCCATCACGAACGCTATACCACCGACCGACACGGTGACACAGACGAAGTTGCACACGAGCTACAAGAAGAGGTAATAGATGACCCAGTTCTTGACCCCGATTGGCAGCCATTGGGGGAACAGGGTGCAGGCGGCAGCAGTTCTGAAGCGGAGGAGGAGCGGCCGCAGCAGGCATCAACATCGCAACAGGTTCCATCTGCCGGGCCCGTATCTTGCCCAAAACGCGTGGCAAAGCCAAAACCTGTTGGAGGACAGCGTGGCCATCCGGTTAAAGCTCAGTCTGCAATGCCTGAAAAGGTATCCGATGCTAGAAAGAGTGCAGTCTGGCATTTTTTTAAACAACATCCAATTGATCAGCGCAAAGTCATCTGTCAAAAATGTTCAACTACCTTAAGCAGAGGGCAGAATCTGAAAAGTCTCAATACAAGCTGCATGCATAGACATTTAACCACCATGCATTTGCAAGCTTGGACTAACTACCAAACGTCCCTTAAGGTTGTAGCACCCTCGGCCAATGAAGCTAGTCATCAACGCAACATCCCTTCCGGCAGTGTAGGGCCACCATTTTCTGCACCACAAGCAGTATCTGTGCAGGTTTCTTTGCCAGGCCAAAGCAGTCAGGGTCAGGGAATCACCAGCTTCGTAGTAGGAAACACTGCATCTAGGGCACCGGCGACAACAATACCATCTCCCACCATCTCTCAGTCTGCCATGTCCACCGGCACCCCTGCTAGTTCCACAATCTCCAGCTCTCCAGTCCAGCTCACCCTACATGAGACAATGGTTAGAAAAAGGAAGTACTTAGCCTCGCATCCGCGTACACAGAGTTTGAACGCCCACATAGCTAGACTAATCTCGTTAGAGATGATGCCCTACCGGTTAGTTGAAAGCGAAGCTTTCAAAGCCCTGATGGACTACGCTGTACCACGCTACGAGCTACCCAGTTGACACTTCTTTTCCAGAAAAGCCATCCCAGCCCTCCACCAGCATGTTAAAGTGCGCATCGTCCATGCACTCAGGCAATCTGTGAGCACAAAGGTGCACCTGACAACAGATGCATGGACCAGTAGGCATGGCCAGGGATGTTACGTGTCCATCACGGCACACTGGGTGAATGTTGTGGATGCAGGGTCCACAGGGGACAGCAAGTTTGGGACAGTTCTGCCTAGCCCACGGTCTAGGAAACAGTTGGCTGTAGCCGTTCGCACCCCCTCCTCCTCCTCCTCGTCCTCCTGCAGAAGCGAGAGCTCGTCCACAGACCGCAGTCGCACAACCACTCCATCCGCAGCTTCCACTGTTGCACACCAGGTCTCCCATTATGGGGCAGCTACTGGCAAACGTCAGCAGGCTGTATTGGCTATGAAGTGTTTGGGTGACAACAGACACACCGCGGAAGTTCTGTCCGAGTTCTTGCAGAAAGAAACGCAGTCGTGGCTGGGCACTGTAGATCTTGAGGCAGGCAAGGTAGTGAGTGATAACGGAAGGAATTTCATGGCTGCCATCTCCCTTTCCCAACTGAAACACATTCCTTGCCTGGCTCACACCTTAAACCTGGTGGTGCAGTGCTTCCTGAAAAGTTATCCGGGGTTATCCGACCTGCTCCTCAAAGTGCGTGGACTTTGCTCACATATCCGCCGTTCGCCCGTACACTCCAGCCGTATGCAGACCTATCAGCGTTCTTTGAACCTTCCCCAGCATCGCCTAATCATAGACGTTGCAACAAGGTGGAACTCAACACTGCACATGCTTCAGAGACTGTGCGAACAGAGGCGGGCTGTTATGTTTTTGTGGGAGGATACACATACACGGGCAGGCAGTAGGATGGCAGACATGGAGTTGTCAGGTGTGCAGTGGTCGAAGATTCAAGACATGTGTCAAGTCCTTCAGTGTTTTGAGGAATGCACACGGCTGGTTAGTGCAGACAACGCCATAATAAGCATGAGCATCCCCCTAATGCGTCTGCTGATGCAAAGTTTGACGCACATAAAGGATCAGGCGTCTGCAGCTGAGGAAGAGGAAAGCCTTGATGACAGTCAGCCATTGTCTGGCCAGGGCAGTGTACAGGACGAGGTAGCGGGCGAAGAGGAGGAGGAGGAGGACGAGGAGGATGATGGGGATGATTATATTTTTAATGAGGAAGCTTTTCCGGGGCCACTGGAAATTGGTGGCGCGGCAAGGCCGGGTTCTGGTTTTTTGAGGGACACAAGTGACGTTGATTTGCCTGAAACTGCCCCTCAACCAAGCACAACCGCAGATTTGAGAACTGGAACTTTGGCCCACATGGCGGATTATGCCTTACGTATCCTCAAAAGGGACACACGCATAACTAAAATGATGAACGATGACGATTACTGGTTGGCCTGCCTCCTTGATCCTCGCTATAAAGGCAAATTGCAAAATATAATGCCACATGAGAACTTGGAACTAATATTAGCAACCAAACAATCAACTCTTGTTGACCGTTTGCTTCTGGCATTCCCTGCACACAGCGCCCGTGATCGTTCTCACACGAGCTGCAGGGGCCAGCAGACCAGAGGTGTTAGAGGGGCAGAAATCAGAAGTGGCGTTGGCCAGAGGGGTTTTCTGACCAGGTTGTGGAGTGATTTTGCTATGACCGCAGACAGGACAGGTACTGCAGCATCAATTCAAAGTGACAGGAGACAAGTCCAGTATGGTTACAAACTATTTTTCATCCCTTATCGACGTTCTCCCTCAACCGTCATTCCCATTTGATTACTGGGCATCCAAATTAGACACCTGGCCAGAATTGGCAGAATATGCATTGCAGGAGCTTGCTTGCCCGGCAGCTAGTGTCCTATCAGAAAGAGTATTCAGTGCTGCAGGTTCAATACTAACAGAAAAAAGGACTCGTCTGGCTACCCAAAATGTAGATGATCTAACCTTCATTAAAATGAACCACAACTGGATTTCGAAATCTTTTGCCCCACCTTGCCCAGCTGACACCTAGCTTTCCTATGAAAAGGTCTTGCCTGTGGACTATTCTGAATGACTTTTCCAATCGTAATTTTCTGCACCTGATTGTCCAGCATACGACATGTTTACACCTCACTAAATGGCCAAACTCCCCACACGGGGCCGTGGTATCGCCACTTGGCGCCAGCACCCGTGAGAGTGCTGTTTGTCTGAAGAGGTGGGTGTGCCCGCTTTTGGTCGACGGCACTGCCACTGGGTCCCTCAGAGTACAATAAAGTGTCTCTGGCGGTGGTGGTGCGCACCCAATGTCAGACACACCATTGTAATATGAGGGGCCCTGAGCCTGTACCGCCGGCCACAAGACAGTTCCCCCCCCAGCTCAAACAGTGCTCTACCACTTGCAAAATTATCTCTCACAGCTCCACCAATGTTTAGTCTATGCGCTGACATCCTTCAATGCCTGGCACTCACAATACCATTGTATTGACATTTTTGTTATGTTAGGCCTTCGAAGCCTGTCTGCGGTCACTCCTTCCACTATGCCTCCACTGACCACACCACTGCTGCCCGTGTGCCCCTGGAACCAATTTAAAATTGCCTACAGCCAGCCCAATTTTTTTATTTTAGGCCTTCGATGCCTGTCTGCGGTCTGTTCTTTCTACTACTACTACACTGACCAGGCCACTGCTGCCCGTGTTCCCCTGGAACCAATTTAAAATTGCCTACAGCCATGTGTTATTATTTTAGGCCTTCGATGCCTGTCTGCGGTCCGTTCTTTATACTACTACTACATTGACCAGGCCACTGCTGCCCGTGTTCCCCTGGAACCAATTTAAAATTGACTACAGCCATGTGTTATTATTTTAGGCCTTCGATGCCTGTCTGCGGTCACTCTTTCCACTAGGCCTCCACTGACCACACCACTGCTGCCCTTGTACCCCTGGAACCAATTTAAAATTGCCTACAGCCAGCCCAATTTTTTTATTTTAGGCCTTCGATGCCTGTCTGCGGTCCGTTCTTTCTACTACTACTACACTGACCAGGCCACTGCTGCCCGTGTTCCCCTGGAACCAATTTAAAATTGCCTACAGCCAGCCCAATTTTTTTATTTTAGGCCTTCGATGCCTGTCTGCGGTCCGTTCTTTCTACTACTACTACATTGACCAGGCCACTGCTGCCCGTGTTCCCCTGGAACCAATTTAAAATTGACTACAGCCATGTGTTGTTATTTTAGGCCTTCGATGCCTGTCTGCGGTCACTCCTTCCACTAGGCCTCCACTGACCACACCACTGCTGCCCGTGTTCCCCTTGAACCAATTTAAAATTGCCTACAGCCAGCCCAATTTTTTTATTTTAAGCCTTCGATGCCTGTCTGCGGTCCGTTCTTTCTACTACTACTACACTGACCAGGCCACTGCTGCCCGTGTACCCCTGGAACCAATTTAAAATTGCCTACAGCCAGCCCAATTTTTTTATTTTAGGCCTTCGATGCCTGTCTGCGGTCCGTTCTTTCTACTACTACTACACTGACCAGGCCACTGCTGCCCGTGTTCCCCTGGAACCAATTTAAAATTGCCTACAGCCATGTGTTATTATTTTAGGCCTTCGATGCCTGTCTGCGGTCCGTTCTTTATACTACTACTACATTGACCAGGCCACTGCTGCCCGTGTACCCCTGGAACCAATTTAAAATTGCCTACAGCCAGCCCAATTTTTTTATTTTAGGCCTTCGATGCCTGTCTGCGGTCCGTTCTTTCTACTACTACTACACTGACCAGGCCACTGCTGCCCGTGTTCCCCTGGAACCAATTTAAAATTGCCTACAGCCAGCCCAATTTTTTTATTTTAGGCCTTCGATGCCTGTCTGCGGTCCGTTCTTTCTACTACTACTACATTGACCAGGCCACCGCTGCCCGTGTTCCCCTGGAACCAATTTAAAATTGACTACAGCCATGTGTTATTATTTTAGGCCTTCGATGCCTGTCTGCGGTCACTCCTTCCACTAGGCCTCCACTGACCACACTACTGCTGCCCGTGTTCCCCTTGAACCAATTTAAAATTGCCTACAGCCAGCCCAATTTTTTTATTTTAGGCCTTCGATGCCTGTCTGCGGTCCATTCTTTCTACTACTACTACACTGACCAGGCCACTGCTGCCCGTGTACCCCTGGAACCAATTTAAAATTGCCTACAGCCAGCCCAATTTTTTTATTTTAGGCCTTCGATGCCTGTCTGCGGTCCGTTCTTTCTACTACTACTACACTGACCAGGCCACTGCTGCCCGTGTTCCCCTGGAACCAATTTAAAATTGCCTACAGCCAGCCCAATTTTTTTATTTTAGGCCTTCGATGCCTGTCTGCGGTCCGTTCTTTCTACTACTACTACATTGACCAGGCCACCGCTGCCCGTGTTCCCCTGGAACCAATTTAAAATTGACTACAGCCATGTGTTATTATTTTAGGCCTTCGATGCCTGTCTGCGGTCACTCCTTCCACTAGGCCTCCACTGACCACACTACTGCTGCCCGTGTTCCCCTTGAACCAATTTAAAATTGCCTACAGCCAGCCCAATTTTTTTATTTTAGGCCTTCGATGCCTGTCTGCGGTCCGTTCTTTCTACTACTACTACACTGACCAGGCCACTGCTGCCCGTGTACCCCTGGAACCAATTTAAAATTGCCTACAGCCAGCCCAATTTTTTTATTTTAGGCCTTCGATGCCTGTCTGCGGTCCGTTCTTTCTACTACTACTACACTGACCAGGCCACTGCTGCCGTGTTCCCCTGGAACCAATTTAAAATTGCCTACAGCCATGTGTTATTATTTTAGGCCTTCGATGCCTGTCTGCGGTCCGTTCTTTATACTACTACTACATTGACCAGGCCACTGCTGCCCGTGTTCCCCTGGAACCAATTTAAAATTGCCTACAGCCATGTGTTATTATTTTAGGCCTTCGATGCCTGTCTGTGGTCCGTTCTTTATACTACTACATTGACCAGGCTACTGCTGCCCGTGTACCCCTGGAACCAATTTAAAATTGCCTACAGCCAGCCCAATTTTTTTATTTTAGGCCTTCGATGCCTGTCTGCGGTCCGTTCTTTCTACTACTACTACACTGACCAGGCCACTGCTGCCCGTGTTCCCCTGGAACCAATTTAAAATTGCCTACAGCCAGCCCAATTTTTTTATTTTAGGCCTTCGATGCCTGTCTGCGGTCCGTTCTTTCTACTACTACTACTACATTGACCAGGCCACTGCTGCCCGTGTTCCCCTGGAACCAATTTAAAATTGACTACAGCCATGTGTTATTATTTTAGGCCTTCGATCCCTGTCTGCGGTCACTCCTTCCACTAGGCCTCCACTGACCACACCACTGCTGCCCGTGTTCCCCTTGAACCAATTTAAAATTGCCTACAGCCAGCCCAATTTTTTTATTTTAGGCCTTCGATGCCTGTCTGCGGTCCGTTCTTTCTACTACTACTACACTGACCAGGCCACTGCTGCCCGTGTACCCCTGGAACCAATTTAAAATTGCCTACAGCCAGCCCAATTTTTTTATTTTAGGCCTTCGATGACTGTCTGCGGTCCGTTCTTTCTACTACTACTACACTGACCAGGCCACTGCTGCCCGTGTTCCCCTGGAACCAATTTAAAATTGCCTACAGCCAGCCCAATTTTTTTATTTTAGGCCTTCGATGCCTGTCTGCGGTCCGTTCTTTCTACTACTACTACATTGACCAGGCCACTGCTGCCCGTGTTCCCCTGGAACCAATTTAAAATTGACTACAGCCATGTGTTATTATTTTAGGCCTTCGATGCCTGTCTGCGGTCACTCCTTCCACTATGCCTCCACTGACCACACCACTGCTGCCCGTGTTCCCCTTGAACCAATTTAAAATTGCCTACAGCCAGCCCAATTTTTTTATTTTAGGCCTTCGATGCCTGTCTGCGGTCCGTTCTTTCTACTACTACTACACTGACCAGGCCACTGCTGCCCGTGTTCCCCTGGAACCAATTTAAAATTGCCTACAGCCATGTGTTACTATTTTAGGCCTTCGATGCCTGTCTGCGGTCCGTTCTTTATACTACTACTACATTGACCAGGCCACTGCTGCCCGTGTTCCCCTGGAACCAATTTAAAATTGACTATAGCCATGTGTTATTATTTTAGGCCTTCGATGCCTGTCTGCGGTCACTCCTTCCACTAGGCCTCCACTGACCACACCACTGCTGCCCGTGTTCCCCTTGAACCAATTTAAAATTGCCTACAGCCATGTGTTATTATGTTAGGCCTTCGAAGCGTGTCTGCGGTCCTTCCTTCCAATAGTTCTCCACTGACCAAACCAATGCTGGCCGTGTACCCCTGGAACCAAGCTGAAAGTGCATGTGGCCTCCTTTTTTTCTTTGTTTTATATTTAGAAAGCCCAGATGAACTACGCTGTGCAACGGTTCAAGCTACCCAGTCGACATTTCTTTTGCGAGAAAAGCCATCCCAGCCCTCCACCGGCATGAAAAAGTCTGAATTGTCATAGCATTCAGGCAATCAAACAGTAGAAAGGTGCACCTGACAAGAGACGCATGGACCAGTAGGCATGTCCACAAAAAGTTACGTGTCCATTACTGCGCACTGCGTTAATGTGTTGGATGCATGGTCCACAGGGGACAGCCTACAAAGTCTGTCTGCAGTCCCTAATTCCAATTTTCCTCCGCTGACCACACCACTGCTGCCTGTGTACCCCTGGAACCAATTTTACAGTGTCTACAGCCTAATTTTGTTATGTTAGGCCTACTACGCCTGTCTGCGGTCCCTCCTTCCATTACTCGTCCACTGACCACACCACTGCTGCCCGTGGACCCCTGGAACCTATTTTTAATTGCATAGAGCATCCTTTTTGTAATAGTAGGCGTACAAAGTCTGCCTGCGGTCCACTATTGAAATTGTCCTCCACTGCCCAGAGCACTGCTGCTTGTGTACCCCTGTAACTTTTTTAAGCTGCAGTGAGCCACATTTTTGGTTTGAGTCCTACTACCTGTGTCTGTCTGCGCCAATCAATTCAGCTGTGTTCCTTTGAAAAAAGCAGAGCGTCAATAGTCTTGTTTTCAGCCTCTAGGAATTTTAAAACTGCATTGGGGGTACAACTTTGGTAGGGCCTACTAACGGTGTCTGCCTCCCCAAGGTGTGCACCAGGTTTCCTCTCCATTGCTTCGATCTTCATGCTCTCGTTTAGTAGTTGTTGGAAACTACGCTGCATTAGGCCTACAAATTGGGTATGGGGTGTAGAGAGATGGTGTGTTACACTCCAAGGTGTTCCCCAGGTTGCCTTTCCTGAGCTTCGATCTTCATGCTCTCATTTAGTAGTTGTCGGAAACTACGCTGCATTAGGCCTACAAATTGGGTATGGGGTGTAGAGAGATGGTGTGTTACACTCCAAGGTGTTCCCCAGGTTGCCTTTCCTGAGCTTCGATCTTCATGCTCTCGTTTAGTAGTTGTTGGAAACTACGCTGCATTAGGCCTACAAATTGGGTATGGGGTGTAGAGAGATGGTGTGTTCCACTCCAAGGTGTTCTCCTGGTTGCCTTTCCTGAGCTTCGATCTTCATGCTCTGGTTTAGTAGTTGTTGGAAACTACACTGCATTAGGCCTACAAATTGGGTATGGGGTGTAGAGAGATGGTGTGTTCCACTCCAAGGTGTTCTCCTGGTTGCCTTTCCTGAGCTTCGATCTTCATGCTCTCGTTTAGTAGTTGTTGGAAACTACACTGCATTAGGCCTACAAATTGGGTATGGGGTGTAGAGAGATGGTGTGTTCCACTCCAAGGTGTACTCCAGGTTTCCTCTCCATTGCTTCGATCTTCATGCTCTCGTTTAGTAGTTGTTGGAAACTACACTGCATTAGGCCTACAAATTGGGTATGGGGTGTAGAGAGATGGTGTGTTCCACTCCAAGGTGTTCTCCTGGTTACCTTTCCATTGCTTCGATCTTCATGCTCTCGTTTAGTAGTTGTCGGAAACTACGCTGCATTAGGCCTACAAATTGGGTATGGGGTGTAGAGAGATGGTGTGTTCTACTCCAAGGTGTTCTCCTGGTTGCCTTTCCTGAGCTTCGATCTTCATGCTCTCGTTTAGTAGTTGTTGGAAACTACACTGCATTAGGCCTACAAATTGGGTATGGGGTGTAGAGAGATGGTGTGTTCCACTCCAAGGTGTTCTCCAGGTTTCCTCTCCATTGCTTCGATCTTCATGCTCTCGTTTAGTAGTTGTTGGAAACTACACTGCATTAGGCCTACAAATTGGGTATGGGGTGTAGAGAGATGGTGTGTTCCACTCCAAGGTGTTCTCCTGGTTACCTTTCCTGAGCTTCAATCTTCATGCTCTCGTTTAGTAGTTGTCGGAAACTACGCTGCATTAGGCCTACAAATTGGGTATGGGGTGTAGAGAGATGGTGTGTTACACTCCAAGGTGTTCCCCAGGTTGCCTTTCCTGAGCTTCGATCTTCATGCTCTCGTATAGTAGTTGTCGGAAACTACGCTGCATTAGGCCTACAAATTGGGTATGGGGTGTAGAGAGATGGTGTGTTACACTCCAAGGTGTTCCCCAGGTTGCCTTTCCTGAGCTTCGATCTTCATGCTCTCGTTTACTAGTTGTTGGAAACTACACTGCATTAGGCCTACAAATTGGGTATGGGGTGTAGAGAGATGGTGTGTTACACTCCAAGGTGTTCCCCAGGTTTCCTCTCCATTGCTTTGATCTTCATGCTCTCGTTTAGTAGTTGTTGGAAACTACACTGCATTAGGCCTACAAATTGGGTATGGGGTGTAGAGAGATGGTGTGTTCCACTCCAAGGTGTTCTCCAGGTTGCCTTTCCTGAGCTTCTATCTTCAGGCTCTCATTAAATTGTAGTTAAATGGAACAACTGCATTTGGCATACTAGTTGGTTTGGGGCCTACTATCGGTGTCTGCCACTCCTTGCTGTTCTCCTGGTTTCCTGTCCTGAAAATTCCATTTTCAGGCTCCCGTTAAGTAGTTGTTAATGTTAGACTGCATTTGGCCTACTAGTTGGGTTGGGGCCTACTATCGGTGTCTGCCACTCCTTGCTGTTCTCCTCCACTGAACAAAGCTGTGCCGCCTGTTTACTACGGTTGCCAATTTTGAACTGCATTTAGACTACTTACTGATTTGGGCCTACTCTCTGTGTCAGCCTCTCATTCCAGTTGTCCTCCACTGCAATGCCCCCTGGTTAGTCCTGTGTTACCAATTTTGAACTGCATTTAGCCCACTTTATTCTTTGGGCCTATATCTGTGTTTCCTCCTCATCCTGCCCATTGCCCAGCCAGTGATAGATGAGTCTGCTGGTACATTGACCCATAACGCAAAATTCCCCGTGCACGCTACACAGCAAGATTGTGACCCTGCTGAAAGTCAGGTTCCTCTTCCCGCATACCATACCACCTTACACGGGGACAAAGAGGAAGGTGCAGATGAAAGTGCAGGTTCCTTCATCAGGTGGGGGGAGGAATACTAGTTGGCGACGTCACTGGCACAGGGACTCTCATAGTACGCAAAAGTGTTGCTGCCGGTGGGAGGCGCCCCCGCCGTGCAAACACACCGCTGTACTTTGAGGGGCCCTGAGCCAGTGCCAATGCCAACGAGTGGGCCCCCCCTGCTTGCTCAGGATCACAGCACTTGCAAAGTTGAAATACT
Source organism: Ranitomeya imitator (assembly GCF_032444005.1). NCBI lineage: Eukaryota > Metazoa > Chordata > Amphibia > Anura > Dendrobatidae > Ranitomeya > Ranitomeya imitator. Next base: position 731,871,286 of record NC_091284.1, on the reverse strand, counting down.
TACCTCTCCCTGCTCCACTGCCGTGACGTGGTCCAGATTTACTGGGCCCACTAATTACTTGAACCAGCCCTACCCCCCACAACTTTAGCCAAATGACCCCCAATTTCAAATGCCTTCCAATTATTATAAGGTAAATTACGATTGACAAGCTTCTGTAACAAGAATGGATGTTTTTGCCATTAAAATGGGCAGTGTAGGTGTTTTCCTGGCCTCCACTCACTGCCGACTATGCTCCCCCATTGACTTGCATTGGGTTTCGTGTTTCGGGCGATACCCGACTTTTCGCGATAATCGGCCGATTCCACTCGACTCGACTTCTAAGATAGTCGGGTTTCGCGAAACACGACTCGACTCTAAAAAGGTCAAGGTCGCTCAACCCTACCACTACTGCATTTTCACCCACTTCTGGTTTTGGATTACAAATACTGAGGTAAAAAGCTGACCAAATACTCAATGTGTGCACATGAACTTAGCATTGTTTTTAGGAGTTTGTGTAAGTGTGATACAAAAGACCTGAAAAATTGATAAAATATAATGCTTGAAACACTCTTCTAATTAATTTCTATTGTAAGGTCACATTGCTTTTCATATGTTCAATGTCTCGAGTGATTTTTTTTCTATTTCAGGCTTTCAAAAATAGAAGAAAAAAGAATGTGCATATTACTACTTTGAAGCAGCTCCTGGTGGAATCTGCTCCAAAGTAGGCACTGTCCAATCAAAAGTCTAAATAGAACTCTTTAAATGAAATAAAGTCTTCTAAAACTCTTCAAAAGAACATCCAAGTTTTTGAGGAGTTTTGCACTTTTGAAGAGAATTTGAAAAGTTTTCTCTCAATATTCTCTCCAAGAACTCCTCTAAAAAATCCATGTGCACACAGCTGCAGAGCGGAAACTGCTTAACTCCTCCACCAGATCTCAACACTCATCAAAAACTGGGAGTTTCTGCTACGTTTCTGCTCCAAAAACTTTACCAAAAGACTTTGTGTGCACATACCCAAACAAGGAGTATTTCCTAAAGTAGTTTCTACTAGAAAATTCAGCTGCCTATATAGCTTCAAATATTCTTCGGCGCAAACACAGGGAGACCCTACAAATTCAAAACAATTGTTGATCCCCTGGACCTCATATGGCTAATTATGTGGTTGCCTCCATTGAATAAATAAGTAGAAAAAAAGGGTCACCCTAAGAATGTTGGTATTAATGTATCTTTGAAAACTAAATATTTTCATTCAGCTCACCCATTTGGTGCATGGAATAATGTCTGTATCCTAAAATACTTAAGTCACAGAAAGTTACCATCACTCATCAAAAAGCTTACACTTTTATTAATCTTCAAAATTGAAATTACAGTCTAATAGATGAGCCTTTTCTGGGCAGATGCAGGCTGCTTTTTTAGGCTGGGGGAGCCCATATCCATGGCCCCTTACCAGCCTGGGAATAGCAGCCCGCACCTGTGAGTTTTGCCGGGTTGGTTAGAAAATATAGGGGAGACCCCACGTCAGGTTTTCTTTCATCCCTTCTCCCCTGCTCGCACTGCTTTCGGACGAGCAGGGGAGAGCGGATGACAGCCGGCTTCGGCACCACACGCAGGGGACAGCAGCTTACAGTAGCACTGTATGGCCATCCGTGCACACAGAGGACAGTGTGCACTGTTCTCCATGTGCATGTGTGCGGGATGTATTGCGGTACATGCTGCCGGAAAAAAACGGACATGTCTATGTGTTTTGCACATGGACACACGGTCTGTGAAAACACGCTGACAAGTGCATACATTAGACCCATTCATTTGAATGGGTCTACATGTGTCAGTGTCTACGGTACGTGAGAAAACTGTCACTACACGCACCGGAGGCACTGATGTGGGAAACCGGCCTTACAGCGATATAAAGCTGAAGTTTGCTGAAAGGAAAAAGGTATCCTTAGAAAATCAACCTAAGAAGAGGCACTCTTTCAGATTGAAACAAGGAGGGGAAAGGAGAGAGGCCCTTAATTGCGGATATAGGAAGCAAGACCTCCAAAGTAACTACTGACCTTCAAGGTATGATGACTGGGGGGCACAAAGTAGGTGCACGGTTATACGTTACTGCTGTGGTGATGTGGATGCATTGGTGGCAGTGGGTCAGAGTAAATAGGCGCTGAGAGCCGCACTGCTGGTATCCGAATGCCGTAAGTGACCGCTCGTATGCCAGAGTGAGGCTTGAGGCACATGGTGGGAGGCACATGCGCAATGTGACTATATCTCAAATATGAGAAGGAGGATTGGAATGCATTGTGCAGTGCGCACGTGCATTGTCAATACAGGGCTACTTAAGCCTCGTGTGAAGAGCTGTATGAAGGAGAATAAGAATAAGAAAAAGTTTATTATTGTGTATGAGCGTGATGATATACTGCAGGGGGAGCAATAAATATAGGTGAAGGCTGATGGCACTGATGACAAAAATGAAAATAAAAATAAAAATGGAAATGGAAAAATAATAAAATTAAAATAAAAACTGAAAAACATGGAGATGAGAATTCTCAAGGAAAACACCTAAAATAATTTGGATGAGAAATGAGAAGTAAATAATGAGAAATTAAAACCACAATTATGAAAAAAAATGTGAAAAATATTGTGAAATGAAATGAAAAAAATAAAATGAAAATAAATCAAATAAAATGGAAAATGAAAAACAAAAATAAAAATAAAATTGAAAATACATATAAAAAAATAAATAACGAAATAATAAACGAAAACAAAAATAATGAAAAAAAATGAAATGTAAAAAATTGTTTTGAAGAAAAAGGGGAAGGGGAACAGGTCAAGTCTACTTACCCACTGTAGGTATATGGATGTCAGTGGATCTGTAAAGGTAAACACATGGTTAGAAGAAAATGTTGAGAAGAATACCTCAGGCTCTGGCTGCTTGTTCTAAGACCTGAAATCTCAATTGTGACACTATGTGGTTCATAGCCACAAAATGCTGTGGTAGTCGGAGCCAGGTATTTTTGCACCTAATGGCCGATTTGTGACAAGCTATCCTATCCATCACATGTTGGCTTGTTTCCCCTATGTATAATAGACCACAGGGACATTTGATTGAATAGACCACAAAACTACTGTCACAAGTGAAGAAGTCTTTAATTGGATAACGTTTTGCCAGTGTGCAGGTGAGTGATGCCACTTAATTTGATAACATCTGACCAAGCGTCACATACCAAGGAAGGTTTGTGTTGGTTGTTTTGAAGAGCTCCCAATGTCTGCCCTGACTAAGTGGTCCTTGATGTTACGTGGTCTTCGGGTGCACATTAGTGCTGGGGTTTTGAAAGCCTTAATTTGTGGGTAAGCTTTATTAAGGAGTGGCCAGTGCTCCTTATTATGCTGTAAATTTTAGGCATTATGTGATGATGTGTATGGACATAAGGGATACGTTCCAGTGGGCGAGATGGCGACAATGATGGTACTTTGTTGAGTGTTCTAACTAGTGTTGAGCGATACCTTCCGATATTTGAAAGTATCGGTATCGGATGGTATCGGCCGATACCGGCAAAATATCGGATCTCGCCGATACCAATACAAGTCAATGGGACACAAATATCAGAATGTATCCTGTATGGTTCCCAGGGTCTGAAGGAGAGGAAGCTCTCCTTCAGGCCCTGGGATCCATATTAATGTAAAAAATAAAGAATAAAAATAAAAAATATGGCTATACTCATCCCTCCGACGAACCCTGGCTGTAACCGCTGCAAGCGTCCGCCTCCGTTCCTGAGAATTGCAGAGAGGGAAGGACCTTCGATGACGTCGCGCTCACGTGACCACTCACCTGACCGCGACGTCATCGAAGGTCCTTCACTCACTACATTCTCAGGAATGGAGGCGGACGCTTGCAGTGGTGACAGCCAGGGTCCTTCGGAGGGGTGAGTATAGCCATATTTTTTATTTTTATTCTTTATTTTTTACATTAATATGGATCCCAGGGCCTGAAGGAGAGTTTCCTCTCCTCCAGACCCTGGGAACCACATGCACCGCACACTCCGATTCCGATTTCCGATATCAAAAAAATAACGGAACTCGGTATCGGAATTCCGATACAGCAAATATCGGCCGATACCCGATACTTGCAGTATCGGAATGCTCAACACTAGTTCTAACCCTTTCCTATGTTAAAAAAGCAGATGGATAATCTCTATTAACAAATTTCTGTGTCATTTCATCCAGGCGAATGGGAAGTAAACTTTCGTCTGAAACTATCCTAGAAATACATTCAAATTGTGAACAGGGCAAACTATTTTTGATAAATTTTGGGTGACAACTTGAATAATGCACAAGGTTGTTGCAATTAGTGGGTTTCGTGTAAAGGTCTGTGGTAATTTTACTGCAACCATCTTTTTGGACTAACGTGTCCAGAAATGGAATTTTAAAATCATCATATTCCAGTGTGAATTGTAAATCAGGACAGATAGAGTTAAGGTATTGATGAAAAAGAAGTAAAGACTAAACTGAGTCATTACATATTCAAAACACATCATCAATGTAGCGTAACCAGCATTTGGAATGTTGTATAAAGTGGTTGTTGGTATAAATTAACCCTTGTTCAAATGAGTTCATATAGCAGTTTGCATATGCTGGGGCTACAATGGAACCCATTGCTGTACCGCGTATTTGCAAATAAAATTGATCCCCGATTAAAAAATAATTTTTGTGTAGTACTTTGGACAGAAGCTCCATGCAGAGTTCTGTTGAATTGTGGGTAAGTTCTGATGAAGCAAGCATATTATGCACTGCTGAGAGGCCCAGATCGTAATGGATTGATGTATATAAACTGTGACAATTAAACTATCACTGGAAATATCTGATATTTGTTGAATTGTCTGAAGGAAGTGTCCCGTATCCAAAATAAAAGACTTTTCCTTATAAGTCGTGTCAGAATCTTCTCCAAAAAATGGAGAGGGAAGATAAGACGAATCAGTGGAGGCCACTGTAGGATGGCCTGGAGGATCTGTCAAGGATATGAATCTTCGGTAAGATGTAAAATACTGGTGTAACTGGATGTTGGTTTATGAGAAAAGTGGATTTTTTTGATCAATGGTATTCAAAGCCAAGTGTTTTTGAAGTATCGTCTCAATTTTAGGTTTTATGCTAGTCAGGGGATCCCTATTGATATTTTGTAAGATGAGGTGTCAGATAGTAAATGAGAAATCTCTGTAAGGTAATGTGATTGATCTAATGCAACAATTGCCCTACCCTTGTCCGCCTGTTTGATAATGATACCATGATTCTTTTTGAGAAAGTCAATGGCCTGTCTGTCAATCTGGAATATGTTACTGACTGTAGGTAAAGATCTCTTTGTTGTAGGCTTAAAACGTCCTTAATGTCTCTGTGTATAAGGTCTATGCATACTTCTGTAGCATGGTTAGTGCGTGGTGGGTTAAAAGTACTAAAGACATACTGATAGGGATTCTAGATTGTGAGCCCCATCGGGGACAGTGATGATAATGTGTGCAAAAACTGTAAAGCGCTGCAGAATATGTTAGCGCTATATAAAAATAAAGATTATTATTATTATTTATTAATGTTCCTAAGACCTAAGTTGGAAATAGACATATCAGGAACAGGACATCCCCCTATTGGAGGGGCTCTGTTCACCGTAGATGATTCCTGGAGTCGAAAATGGGTCTTGAGCCTGATGTTGTGAAAAAATCACTATAGATCTTGTTCAAGTCTGAATCTGTCACCGGGAGGAGTGGGGCAGAAGGAGATGCCTCGTTGGAGTACTATTAGTTCTGAGGGGCTGAAGATGTATGATGAAATGTTGACCACCGTGTTGGGGGTCTTACCTGCGAGCTCGTAGTCATGCGGTCTTCTCAGCATCCGGTTGGACCTCTGCGTGGGCCTCCTCCTGATGGATGAGGGTTGTCTCTCCCCGGATATCGTCTGCCTAAAAAATGATTCTGGTTTTGGGAGCCAGGGGAACATTCGCTGCTTGAGTTGAAAGAGCCATCTTCCGTGCCGTAGTTTGTTCGCTGTGTTCCCGATGTTGAGGACTCACTCCACCTGTAAACCCCTTCTTGTGCGTAATCATCTGAATCACGCTGAAATTTTGACCTTTTTCTCTCCTGTAGTAATTTTCGAGGTTCTTCAATAATTTTATTTGTCTTATTCTGCAGGCTATCCCACTCCATACTGGGAAGTGCTGCTGATAACTGTTCCTCTATTGCCGCTATTTTCACCTTTGTCTCATTATCTGCTGTTTGAAGAAAATCAATAGTTTGTAAGATTATGTCAAAAGAACATTTATTGAAAATCTGAGTAAATCTTTCGCAATACTTGGGTTTCTCTGAAAAGAGTGTCAGACGAAGGTTACATCTCAGGCCCCGTGGAATTCAATTTTGTTTATAATATTCAGCAAGAGTGATGCAATAGAGGTCATATAACATTAACTTGCATTTTTCCTTCTCACAGTCTCTCGTGCAAAGCTCATGTGCTGGTGTCTTTGGAAAATTACCTGGATCGGTGACTTTAGCAAGTATGTTGCTTGCAGCAATGTTGTCATAAGAAAAAATGTGCAATGTCATCTGGGTGCTTGTGCATGCATCCACAAAAAATAGTAGACAAGCAGAAAGGAGGCACACACAGCTTTGTAGAAAGGAGGAGGTGCTATCTGAACTGGATGTATCCAAGATTCAACATGTAAAAGTTAAATCAGCCTCACTCTCAACTATTTAAAAAAATATTTAATTTATGTAAACAATTACACCACAAAAGACAAAAAAATTATCTACTGATGAAACAGATCAAGTAGCCTGTTACATTTCGACCCCTTCTGGGTCTTTTTCAAACAACGCTAAAAGAAAAGTAAAAAATATATATACATTATTTAACAGAATCTAAGTAATATAAAACAATATAAAAAACCCATACAGATCGTGTAAAGACAATGGAACAATATACATAAGGGAATAACAATAAATAGCTGCTGGCAATCATTTTAGAGAAAGCATATATGTTACATATCATGAATTTATACAGCCACAATGAACAGAAAACAATAAAACAAAAGACAGTGGAAAAGAAAAGAAAAAAGGAAGAAATAACATTTTTTGATAAAACAGGAGCTTGCAAGTAGAGTCCAAGTTAGAAGGTATGTGTTGATCAGGCAGTTATATAATAAAGGGCTTAAATATGTACCAGAGAACTAACCTAGAATTATCTCATGCTGGCCTTATGTTCAGTCCATCAAGTGCACCTATTATTTAATGTTCGAAAGATCTGTTGAAAATAGAAGCCATAACGAGCATGAGAACAGAGACTTATTTAGCAATGGCTTTAGGTAGTCCAGGATAGCACCCATTTCCTTGTTAGTCCAGAGAAGTGTTTCTCAACTTTTCGAAGCCAAATGTGTCCTAACCAAATGTGTTCCAACCAGGAATTACCCCCAAGGAAACAAGCAATTATAAATGGCATGAATGAGAAAGGCTGCAGTGCCAACCACTATTTTAAGGAAGAGCGACTGTGCCAATGTAAATGATGAAAGGGACATTCGAAGAAGCACTGCACACACTTCAAAATGCTGATTGATGGGATATCGAGTTATGACCCCATGAAATAAACTCTGATGACCTATCTTAAGTAGAGGTCATAAATGTTATAGCCCCCCCTAAAAAAAAGCTTAACTGTTTCTCACCAGGCCACTAGAGACTAACAAAATGGAAACATACACCCTACCCTCCAAAATGAAAAGTCTAACCACCTAATCACACAATAGCCACACAATAGCACAACTAGCAAAGCTTATTCCTCAAATACCATAAAGCTGCAATATTACCCCCCAAAAAGGACTCTCACAACACTACCTCCTCTACTTTGGAATGACAAGAAAATTCCAATCAAACCCACATTCCTAGCAAATGACTAGCAAACCTGAAAACCATATGTGTCCATACATATCAGACAGCTGTTGGCCAAATACATCTCACCCCCATTCTGGTGAATGCTAGGCTTAGTTGAGCATGCATGTGTTCTGTATGGAAAGGGAGAGGGGTGCCCAGCAGCAGCTTAGTTCCCAGGAGAAACAAAAGGATTGGGCTTTAAAGTCATACAACCCGATCTTTCTTTCCCGAAACATCATCTGTTGGAGGAGTGATAAAAGGTCTCTATTGTTGACCAGGTCCATTGAAATCTGTGGATGTTGGGCACATTTTCTCTAATGTGTATGGATAACTTAATACCGCCACTCCTTAACAATTTTCATGATACACAGTACTGTGCAAAAATTTTAGGCAGATGTGGAAAAAATGCTGCCAGTGAACAATGTTTTTTAAAAATAGAAGTATTGATAGTTTTTTTTATCAATTAACAAAATGAAGAGTGAATGAACTAAAGAGAAATGTAAATCAGATCAAAATTTTGTGTGACCACCCTTTGCCTTCAAAACATTATCAACTTTTTCAAGTACACTAGTTTACAGTTTTTGAAGGAACTCGGGACTGAGGTTGTTCCAAACATCTTGGAGAACTAACCACAGATCTTTTGTGGATGTTGCTTGTACAAATCTTTCTCTCTCTTCATGCAATACCCAGACAGACTTGCTAATAATGAGATTAGGGCTCAGTGGATCCATATAATCACTTTCAGGACTCTTTGTTCTTCTTTACACACTGAAGTTCTTCTCCCCTAACTATTATACGTGAACATCACAGCTCCAACACAAATCACTCTTTAAAAGTGAACATCAAAGCACATACTACACTTCTGCATCAAATGACCAATCTCCCCCCAACCCCCCCCAAAAAAAAATAGCAGTGGTATAGACAGGAATGGTTTAACCTTTGAGCGCTATGATAAACGTAACTTCAAGAGCAATGTCAAGTCACAAGCAGGAGATGTGCATGCATATGAGGAACACTGGCTGGGCAGGCTTCTTGACATGGACAAGTTGAATAAGCAAACATGCTTACTTCATATACATTCTGACTCACATGTTAGTCCACTGGAAACCAATTTTAATCAGTCTAGAACAACTGGGCAGCTAAAACAGCTCCTTGTGGAGGCAGTGTTTACACCTTATAGAATGTGTACCATGCGCTTATAAACACTGGTGTTTCATGCTGTGAATTCATGCTGTGATGAAACCTATGTTATTCCAATGGATGAATCGACAATTTTAAATACGCAAACCATACAAAATTGACAAGCATAGAAGAAATGAAGGACTTACTAGGGAGTGTCAAAATGGAAAGCTTGAACATGTGACTGCTATTCAACTAAACGAAGATGAAGAGATTGACTTCTGCCAGGTATGACTAGGACACATCTGAGATGGACATCGACAAACTGGAAGTTGCAAAGGACTTCAGCCTACTCGGTTCAATGATCCCAAAAGATGCAGCAACAACACTGGAATTCAGTAGGAGAATAGCTATGGGCAAATCAACAATGAAGTCACTGGACAAGGTCTTCAAATTGAGGAATATTTCACTGGTGACGAAGACACGGCACGCAGAGTTTGGTCTTTTCTGTGGTAGCATACGGATGTGAAAAATGTACGATAAAGAAACAAGACAGAAGAAGAATCGGCACTTTCAAAATGTGGTGCTGAAGAAGGGTGTTATGGATGGCAAGTAGAACAAAAATATCAATTTTGGAATAACTCAAGCCAGATATCACTCAAAGTAAGGATCACCAAGCTATGACTTGCCTACTTTGGACACATCATATGAAGACAGCAATCACTGGAGAAGCACATCATGCGCAAAAGAATAGAAGGAACAAGGGAAAGAGGAGGAACAACAACGCAATGGCTTCATACTATCAAGGTAACGGAGGAAAAGACCCTGGTGGACCTATCTAGGCTTGCATAATATTGATCTTCCTAAAGATTGTTTATCCATCAAGTTGATATGGTTCAAGATCAAGCCAAAGGCCGTTAAAAAAAAAATACCGAAGGCAAGCTTTTTGCTATAATAATATAATGGCATGCATCGTTATAAGAATATAGACGTAGGCTATCAGTAAGTCAGATAGTTGGCAGCTATAGTTCTCTGATGTTTACACAAGATTTGTATAATTCCATCACATATTATAGTGTTAATCACTGTTTGTATGCACTGCTTCTTTAAAAGAAGATTAGTTGAACAATAACTAAATACTCAGGGATTAATAACTAGGCAAGGCTCCTTACATCAATCATATCTAGAATACGATTTCCACATCGTGAACTAATGCCAGTCCTTTGCTGTACTCTACAAGAGCCAAGAGGGTTTCCCATCCTAACAGGATGCCATGTGCAATCACATGCCCAAAACGTGGAGTTGGAACAAGCTGTTTCATGTTTTCATGGGTATTATTAGGATAACACAATGAATAAATAGCATTACCTGGCTCATATGGAAGGTTTCTTTTTAACCTATGCAGACAGATGTATCACAGATCTGTACAACATGGAGTCCTGAATCCTATTCGTCCACACTGTGTTAGGGCTAGCGGAACGCACCAAATAATAAGACTGATAGTGTACGGTGCGTTCGTAGCCCGGGGTCCACCGTGCAGAGATGGAACCTGCTGCTGAGTAATGACGGACTATATGGCGGTACTCATAAGTATACTCGCGTGGGTTAAACTTCACCCAACGTGAAGGAAGCGATCCTGTTGCATCACAGGGTCGCGGTACCGCACATAGAAGGCGAGCAAGCAGTCAGCGAAATTAACCCCAACTAGGATTGAAGTCCGATTAGACCCTTGCTGGCACAACACCGCAACAGGGTGTGTTAGGCAACTCTTATAATTAGAGCACCGAAGTGCGAACTGTGCCGTGCTGGCAGGCACCACTAAGCACCCAGACGTGGGTCAGGAAGCGCACTACTGGCGCGTGGCGCCGCACTGGCGGTCACAGCAATAGACGCTGATACGTGTGTGACACGTTGAGTGATTTGTCGGGCGCTAGATAGCAGCCATACTCCATACGCGAACAGTCATACAATAGGGTAGGGGTATTTAATGAACGACTTGCACTCACAACAAACACACGTATTCAATTGTACACTAGCGCATGGCCGTGCGGTCATGCGCAGTTTATATAATTGCAGGACAGGAAGTGGCCACAGAAACTTTGCCCTTCCAAGACCTGCCAAGAGGACCAATGGAATGCGCTGCAGAGCCAGAGCACATGACCCTCGATCTCCAACGGGAGATCTTGCTCTGGGCATGCTCAGTGTGCGCCAACAAGGACTTAGTCCCAGGGAAGTCCGCTCGCCGCTGACCAGCACTGACTTTAATGGCAGGAGCTGAAGAAGCAGCAGTAACTCTCTGTACAGAGTGAGAGCGAGCAAGACACTGGGAGCGACGTCCCTGCTGAGCAGACTCCACTGCGGCTGGAGGAGAATGGGAGACCGCAGCGGAGACGGATCGAGATTAGCCCTGTACAGCAGAGGAAACTCGACTCCTAACACACTGTACCTCCCAAGGGCATTCTTTTTTAGTTAAAGTCACAGCAACTGTTCCATTTTTTGCATGAAAAATTAACAAAACTAATACCTTTCTCATAGATTCATACTGAATCTAGGAGAAATAATGTGAAAAAACATTACCGTATTCTGTTGGTTCAGTGGGAGGATACTGTGCCCTATAGAAACTGTAATAGAAACCTGCAGGAAATTCTATGGGAAAATATAGGACTCTATGATAGCATATACTGTATACAGAACAAGGGTATACAAAAGTATTTTAGGTAATATAGAAACAAGTTTTGGTGACATTGATCCAGGGAATCTTATTTTCATACTTGGAAATGGAAAATAATTTTTCACAAGATGACTTGAGGCAATTCTGGGGAAGTTCTGCTGTTTTTTTATTCTCTCTAAAAAGAATAAATGAAAGTTAGGTAAAAATTTATATGTAACACAAAATGGTGGTACTGATAAATATAGTTTACAACTCAAAAAAAACAAGCCTATATATAGCAAAGTTGACATAAAAATTAAATATATATGGCCAGTGACATAAATTGAAACTTGTACTGTAGATCCCAATGCAAAATCACCAGCCGGGCCCCTAAATACCATGGGTTTGTAATAGTATTTGTCTTTTAATATGGGCCAAAGCAACAATTTGAGCCCCTTAGGCTTTAGGGCTCAGGTGCAATTGCAACCTCTGCACCTTCTATAGTTAAGCCCTTGATTATGGCTCCTGGTATGTGACACTGTAGAAAAAAATCCTTACTCATAAAGGCCCACAATGGGCCAGTCCTTAAGTGGCTAGATGACCACTGATTAGCTTGCATGGGTCATTAGCGATTTGCATCAACAGTTTCTCCACTTCGTCATCTGTTGTAATCGACTCAAAATAAAAAAATATTTATTACCTATAATTGAGTTGTCTTTTAAGGGTATGTTCACACGTTCCTGATTTCCATCCTTTTTTTTTCAGGACTGTTTTTTAAAAAACTACAGCTCTTGGCAGAAAACGCAGGTCCTTTTTTTGGTCCTTTTTTGGTCCTTTTTTGATGCGTTTTTTGATGCGTTTTTTGATCCTTTTTTTGATCCTTTTTTTTATGCAGTTTTCTATGCAGAGTCTGTGTGTTTTCTAGGAAGTTTTTTAGGGTTAAAATGGCTGAAAATACCCTAACCCTACCCCTAACCCTAACCCTAACCCTACCCCTAACCTTAACCCTACCCCTAACCCTAACCCTACCCCTAACCCTACCCCTAACCCTAACCCTACCCCTAACCCTACCCCTAACCCTAACCCTACCCCTAACCCTAACCCTACCCCTAACCCTACCCCTAACCCTATTCTAACCTTAGTGGAAAAAAAAAATTCTTAATTTTTTTTTATTGTCCCTACCTATGGGGGTGACAAAGGGGGGGGGGGGGTGTCATTTACTATTTTTTTTTATTTTGATCACTGAGATAGATTATATCTCAGTGATCAAAATGCACTTTGGAACAAATCTGCCGGCCGGCAGATTCGGCGGGCGCACTGCGCATGCGCCCGCCATTTTGCAAGATGGCGGCGCCCAGGGAGAAGACGGCCGGACGGACACCGGGACGCCGGGTAAGTATAAGGGGGGGAGATTAGGGCACGGGGGGGGCATCGGAGCACTGGGGGGGGCATCGGAGCACGGGGCGGTGGGATTGGAGCACGGGGGGCGAGATCGGAGCACGGGGGGGCAGCCACACTCCGCCCACGCACTTCCGCCCGCTTCCCCACACTTCCTGCTGCAGCGGTTCTGCACCACAAACCGCAGTAAAACCCGCAGATATTTTTTTCATCTACGGGTCTTACTGCGGGTTTGACCTCACAATGGAGGTCAATGGGTGCAGAACCGCTGCGGCTCCGAAAAAAGAAGTGACATGGTACTTCTTTTTTCCCGCAGCTATTCAGCGCGGCTTTTTTTTTTATTTTCCGCATTGTGGGCACAGCAGTTCCTGTTTTCCATAGGGTACAATGTAATGTACCCTGCATGGAAAACAGCTGCGTACCCGCAGCGGGAAAATCGCGGCAATTCCGCATGAAAAAAAGGATCGTGTGAACATGGCCTAAATATGTTTTTTTCTGGTAGTTGAGACAGATTTCAACTAAATCAAATGACCATTTACACACACCAATTTTGGGAATTAAAAATTGTTCAGATATTTGCATGTGTAAATACATCATTATTACAGAAGTACTCCCATCAAAGTTTTTATCCTCTTAATATATTGCAATTATGATAATATATGGTACTGTGTACTTACATAGTTAGATAGTTACATAGGTTGAAAAAAGACCTAGGTCCATCAACAGAGCCAGTTTTAGACAAATTGGGGCCCTGAGCAAAAGTTTAAAGTGGAGCCCCAATTGCTCACATATTGCACCATCACACAGAAACATTTCTGTTGTATTTACATGCGCTGAGTTCAGGCAGTTAAATGAGTATGATCGATAATATTGAAGTCGTTTGACGCTCGATTCCGAGTTTCTTTACACCGGCTGAGGAAGAATGATGGGGACAGATAGTCCTCAATACAAGTTAATGCAGATCCCATATAGTACATATAGTATAATGCACTTCCAATGGTCCTTGATAGAGTATAATGCAGTCCCCCTCAGAGTATAATGCAGCCCCCCTCAGAGTATGCCGCAGCCCCCTCATAGAGTATAATACAGCCCCCCACACACAGTATAATGTAGTCCCCTCAGAATATAGTGCAGCCCCTCCACAGCATAATTCAGCCCCCCACACTCACAGTGTAATGCAACCCCCTCAGAGTATAATGCAACACCACACACACACAGTATAATACAGCGCCCACACACATAGTATAATGCATACACATATGTACACATACACACAGTATAATACATTCACATATATACACATATGCAGTTTCCCACTCTGCCCCGGTCTCATCAGCTCCACTGCTGGCACAGCGTGATGCACAGTGAAGTGACATCAACGTGTGCAGTGAGTCCGAAGCAGAGGGGAAATGATGGGAGAGGAGAGGGAGCGTAATTTGACGCTCTCTCCTCCATCACTGCATTCAACTGTTATCGGCATGTAAGTTGAATGCGGGGGCTGCACCAGGCCCCTCTAACTCACGGGCCCTATAGCGGCCTTGTGGTGTGCCACTATCAGCGGCACGCCACTGGCTGGGGGCCCCTGAAAGTTCCTAGGTAGCTGCCTGGTCTGCCTGCCCCTAACGCCAGCCCTGTTCATCAAGCTCAAATTTTCTCTACCAATTATACATTTTGTCACTAAATTATCTATAACCCACAATGTTATGTGTACTGAGAAAATCATCCAGCCCTTTTTGTAGAAGCTGTCTGCCATTACTATCTCTTGTGGTGGGGCATTCCACATCCTGACTGTTCTAACAGTAAAGAACCCTTTCCTATTTAGCTGCATGAATTGCCTTTCTTTCACCCTTAAAGGGAACCTGTCACCCCCAAAATCGAAGATGAGCTAAGCCCACCAGCATCAGGGGCTTATCTACAGCATTCTGGAATGCTGTAGATAAGTCCCCGATGTATCCTGAAAGATGAAAAAAAGAGGTTATATTATACTCACCCAGGGGCGCTCCCGCTGCGGTCTGGCCCGATAGGCATCGCGGTCTGGTTTGGGTCCTCCCATCTTCTTACAATGACGTCATCTTCTTGTAGTCACGCTGCAGCTCCGGCGCAGGCGTACTTTGTCTGCCCTGTTGAGGGCAGAGCAAAGTAGTGCAGTGCGCAGGCGCCGGGAAAGGTCAGAGAGGCCCGGCGCCTGCGCACCGGAGCTGCAGCATGAATGCAAGAAGAGGACGTCATCGTAAGAAGATGGGAGGCCCCGGACTGGACCGTGACGCCCATCGTACCGGGACCGCCCCTGGGAGAGTAAAATCTAACCTCTTTTTCTCATCTTTCAGGATACATCGGGGGCTTATCTACAGCATTCCAGAATGCAGTAGATAAGCTCCTGATACTGGTGGGCTTAGCTCACCTTCGATTTTGGGGGTGACAGGTTCCCTTTACTGAGTGCCCCCTGTTCCTTAGTATGGTCTTTAGAAGGAATAAGTCAAGTGCCAGTCCTTTGTATCGACCATATATGTATTTACACATATAAATGAAGTCTCCTCTTAGGCATCTTTTTTGAAAGCTACAGTGCCTTGCGAAAGTATTCGGCCCCCTTGAACTTTTCAACCTTTTCCCACATATCATGCTTCAAACATAAAGATGCCAAATGTAAATTTTTGGTGAAGAATCAATAGCAAGTGGAACACAATTGTGAAGGTAAACACAATTTATTGGTTATTTAAAATTTTTATGGAAATTCAAAAACTGAAAAATGGGGCGTGCAATATTATTTGGCCCCTTTACTTTCAGTACAGCAAACTCACTCCAGAAGTTCATTGTGGATCTCTGAATGATCCAATGTTGTCCTAAATGCTTAATGATGATAAATATAATTCACCTGTGTGTAATCAGGTCTCCGTATAAATGCACCTGCTCTGTGATAGTCTGAGGGTTCTGTTTGAAGCACAGAGAGCATCATGAAGACCAAGGAACACAACAGGCAGATCCGTGATACTGTTGTGGAGAAGTTTAAAGCTGAATTTGGATACAAAATGATTCCCAAAACTTTAAACATCCCAAGGAGCACTGAGTAAGCGATCATATTGAGATGGAAGGAGTATCATACCACTACAAACCTACCAAAACCCGGCCGTCCCTCTAAACCTTCATCTCAAACAAGGATAAGATTGATCAGAGATGCAGCCAAGAGGCCCCTGATCACTCTTGATGAACTGCAGAGGTCTACAGCTGAGGTGGGACAGTCTGTCCATAGGACAATAATCAGTCATACACTACACAAATCTGGCCTTTATGGAAGAGTGGCAAGAAGAAAGCCATTTCTCAAAGATATCGATAAAAAGTGTTGTTTAAAGTTTGCAACAAGCCACCTGGGAGACACACCAAACATGTGGAAGAAGGTGCTCTGGTCAGATGAAACCAAAATCAAACTTTTTGGCAACAACGCCAAATGATATATTTGGCGTAAAGGCAACACAGCTCATCACCCTGAATACACCATCCGCACTGTCAAACATGGTGGTGGCAGCATCATGGTTTGGGCCTGCTTTTCTTTAGCATGGACAGGGAAGATGGTTAAAATTGATGGGAAGATGGATGGAGCCAAATACACGACCATTCTTGAAGAAAACCTGTTGGAGTCTGCAAAAGACCTAAGACTGGGATGGAGATTTGTCTTCCAACAAGACAATGATCCCAAACGTCCAAGTCAAAGTCCAGACATCAATCCAATTGAGAATCTGTGGAAAGAGATGAAAACTGCTGTTCACAAGGTGTTAGAATGTCCAAGTCAAAGTCCAGACATCAATCCAATCGAGAATCTGTGGAAATAGCTGAAAACTGCTGTTCACAAACGATCTCCATCAAACTTCAATGAGATCGAGCTGTTTGCCAAGGAAGAATGGGCAAGAATTTCAGTCTCTCGATGTACAAAACTGATAGAGACATACCCCAAGCAACTTGCAGCTGTAATTGCAGCAAAAGGTGGTGCAACAAAGTATTAAGTTAAAGGGGCCAAATAATATTGCACGCCCCACTTTTCAGTTTTTGAATTTTATATAAAAATTTAAAATAACCAATGAATTTTGTTCACAATTGTGTTCCACTTGTTGATTCTTCACCAAAAATGTACATTTTGTATCTTTATGTTTGAAGCATGATATGTGGGGAAAGGTTGAAAAGTTCAAGGGGGCCGAATACTATCGCAAGGCACTGTAAACCAGCCCAACTTTTCCAAACCATTATCATATCAGAGGCCTTCCATCCCTCGTAATTATCTAGTTGCCGTCTTTGAACTATTTATAACTTCTGAATATTCTTTCTTAAATGTGGAGCCCAAAACAGGATCACATATTCTAGATGTGGCCTCACAAGCGGTTTCTAAAGGGGTAATAATATGTTGGAATTGCAGGATTTTATATCTCTTGTTTGCTTTTGCAGCTGGTGCTTGACATTGAGCACTGCTGCTCAGCTTACTTGTAACCAGAATGCCTAAGTCCTTCTCCTGTTCTGTAATCCCGAGTATACTCCCGTTTACTGTATATGTAGCAATAGAATTACTCCACTTTAGGTGCATTACTGTACATTTATCTATATTAAACCTCATTTGCCAAGTGTTTGTGAGTCGCCCCACCTGGGTCCGGTGCTTCACAGGGGGATGTCACGGTGGTGACCCGGTCCGTGGCCCTGGGCGCCCATGTAAAACGGAAAGGTCTTTAAAGGGAATAAAGTTTATATTCGTGATGTCACCTGTGGTATTCTGTCAGTGGGGACCGGCACTGCTTTAAGGGGTCCTCTGGGGTGATGTTATGGCAGTTAGATGATACAACTTCCCACAGCTGAAGTATATCCCCAGGGCTCCTGGTGTGTAGATGGAAGATGGTGAATGGCGCAGTAAAGAATGAGGACTGTTATGACCTGGTGGTCAGGACAATAATGGACCTGGTGGTTAAGAGCACACGGAATGACCTGATAGTTACTGATAATAAAGGACGAGCTCTGGGACGTGGGAACTCTGCTGATCGCAATCCCTAATCCTATCAAACACACTAGAAATAGCCGTGGATTGCGCCTAACGCTCCCTATGCAACTCGGCACAGCCTAAGGAACTAGCTAGCCCTGAAGATATAAAAATAAAGCCTACTTTGCCTCAGAGAAATTCCCCAAAGGAAAAGGCAGCCCCCCACATATAATGACTGTGAGTAAAGATGAAAATACAAACACAGAGATGAAATAGATTAAGCAAAGTGAGGCCCAATTTACTGAACAGACCGAGGATAGGAAAGGTTACTTTGCGGTCAGCACAAAAACCTACAAAAAGACCACGCAGAGGGCGCAAAAAAGACCCTCCGCACCGACTCACGGTGCGGAGGCGCTCCCTCTGCGTCCCAGAGCTTCCAGCAAGCAAGACAACAATAAAAATAGCAAGCTGGACAGAAAAATAGCAAACCAAAGAAATACAAGCTTGAACTTAGCTTCTGCTGGGAAGACAGGTCACAAGAACGATCTTGGAGTGAACTAGACCAATACTGGAACATTGACAGGTGGCATGGAGCAAAGATCTAAGTGGAGTTAAATAGAGCAGCAGCTAACGAATTAACCTCGTCACCTGTGGAAGGAAACTCAGAAACACCCACCAGAGGAAGTCCATGGACAGAACCAGCCGAAGTACCATTCATGACCACAGGAGGGAGCCCGACAACAGAATTCACAACAGAGGACACAGGGTTGCAGTCTCTTTACCTTGTTTACTGAAGTCTTCAGGCAGCCACAGTCCAGGGCACCTGATCACAGGGCAGACAGGGTCCGGCCAGCTTGGAGGTAAGTTAGGAGTCCCCTTATCCAGGTGGAAATCAAAGCCTTCCTCTAGCGCCGTGGTGTTGTAGTCCCTTACTGCCTAAGGAGCCTGACAACAGAATTCACAACAGTACCCCCCCTTGAGGAGGGGTCACTGAACCCTCACCAGAGCCCCCAGGCCGACCAGGATGAGCCAAATGAAAGGCACGAACCAGATCGGCAGCATGAACATCAAAGGCAAAAACCCAGGAATTATCTTCCTGACCATAACCCTTCCACTTGACCAGGTACTGGAGTTTCCGTCTCGAAACACGAGAATCCAAAATCTTCTCCACCACATACTCCAACTCCCCCTCAACCAACACCGGGGCAGGAGGATCAACGGATCTCCGCAATAACGACCTATGGAACACATTATGGCTGGCAAAAGAAGCAGGAAGGGCCAAACGAAATGACACAGGATTGATAACCTCAGAAATCTTATACGGACCAATGAAACGAGGCTTAAACTTAGGAGAGGAAACCTTCATAGGAACATAACGAGACGACAACCAAACCAAATCCCCAACACGAAGTCGGGGACCCACCCAGCGCCGGCGGTTAGCGAAACGTTGAGCCTTCTCCTGGGACAATGTCAAATTGTCCACCACATGAGTCCAAATCTGCTGCAACCTATCCACCACAGTATCTACACCAGGACAGTCCGAAGACTCAACCTGCCCTGAAGAGAAACGAGGATGGAAACCAGAATTGCAAAAAAACGGTGAAAACAAAGTAGCCGAGCTGGCCCGATTATTAACGGTAAAAAGGACACCCAATCATCCTGATCAGCAGAAACAAAGCATCTCAGATATGTTTCCAAAGTTTGATTAGTTCGTTCGGTTTGGCAATTTGTCTGAGGATGGAAAGCCGAGGAAAAAGACAAATCAATGCCCATCCTAGCACAAAAGGATCGCCAAAACCTCGAAACAAACTGGGAACCTCTGTCAGAAACGATGTTCTCCGGGATACCATGTAAACGAACCACATGCTGGAAAAATAATGGCACCAAATCAGAGGAGGAAGGCAATTTAGACAAAGGTACCAAATGGACCATCTTAGAAAGGCGATCACAAACCACCCAAATGACCGACATCTTTTGAGAGATGGGGAGATCCGAAATAAAATCCATAGAAATATGCGTCCAGGGCCTCTTCGGGACCGGCAAGGGCAAAAGCAACCCGCTGGCACGAGAACAGCAGGGCTTAGCCCAAGCACAAGTCCCACAGGACCGCACAAAAGAACGCACATCCTGTGACAAAGACAGCCACCAGAAGGATCTAGCCACCAAATCTCTGGTACCAAAGATTCCAGGATGCCCAGCCAACACCGTTGGCAGACTCAAGATAAGTCAAATTCTTGTGATCTGTCAAGACCACCACGCGATGCTTGGCTCCTTCCAGCCAATGACGCCACTCCTCGAATGCCCACTTCATGGCCAACAACTCACGATTACCAACATCATAGTTACGCTCAGCAGGCGAAAACTTTCTAGAAAAGAAAGCACATGGCTTCATCACCGAGCCATCAAAACTTCTTTGCGACAAAACAGCCCCTGCTCCAATCTCAGAAGCATCAACCTCAACCTGAAACGGGAGCGAAACATCTGGCTGGCACAACATAGGGGCAGAAGAAAAACGAAGCTTCAACTCCTGAAAAGCCTCTACAGCTGCAGAAGACCAATTGACCACATCAGCACCCTTCTTGGTCAAATCAGTCAACGGTTTAGCAACAGTAGAAAAATTAGCGATGAAGCGCCGATAAAAATTAGCAAAGCCCAGGAACTTTTGCAGGCTCTTCACAGATGTCGGCTGAGATCAATCGTAAATGGCTTGGACTTTAACAGGGTCCATCTCGATAGTAGAAGGGGAAAAAATGAACCCCAAAAATGAAACCTTCTGAACTCCAAAGAGACACTTTGACCCCTTCACAAACAAGGAATTCGCACGAAGGACCTGGAACACCATTCTGACCTGCTTCACATGAGACTCCCAATCATCCGAAAAGACCAAAATATCATCCAAATACACAATCAGGAATTTATCCAGGTACTCTCGGAAGATGTCATGCATAAAGGACTGAAATACTGATGGAGCATTGGAAAGCCCGAATGGCATAACCAGGTACTCAAAATGGCCCTCGGGCATATTAAATTCTGTTTTCCATTCATCGCCTTGTTTAATACGCACAAGATTATACGCCCCTCGAAGATCTATCTTGGTGAACCAACTAGCCCCTTTAATACGAGCAAACAAATCAGACAGCAACGGCAAAGGATACTGAAATTTGACTGTAATTTTATTAAGAAGGCGGTAATCAATACAAGGTCTCAAAGAACCATCCTTCTTGGCCACAAAAAAGAACCCTGCTCCTAACGGTGATGACGACGGGCAAATATGGTCTTTCTCCAAGGACTCCTTTATATAATGCCGCATAGCGGCATGCTCTGGCACAGATAAATTGAACAATCGGCCCTTAGGAAACTTACTACCAGGAATCAAATTAATTGCACAATCGCAATCCCTATGAGGAGGTAGGGCACTGGCTTTGGGCTCATCAAATACATCCCAATAATCCGACAAAAACTCTGGAACTTCAGAAGGAGTGGAAGACGAAATAGACAAAAATGGAACATGTACCCCCTGGCAACCCCAGCTGGACACAGACATAGATTTCCAGTCCAATACTGGATTATGAACCTGTAGCCATGGCAACCCCAAAAAGACCACATCATGCAGATTATGCAACACCAGAAAGCGGATATCCTCCTGATGTGCAGGAGCCATGCACATGGTCAATTGGGTCCAGTACTGAGGCTTATTCTTGGCCAAAGGCGTAGCATCAATTCCTCTCAATGGAATAGGATACTGCAAGGGCTCCAAGAAAAAACCACAGCGCCTAGCATACTCCAAGTCCATCAAATTCAGGGCAGCGCCTGAATCCACAAATGCCATAACAGAATAGGATGACAAAGAGCAAATCAGAGTAACAGACAATAGAAATTTAGACTGTACCGTACCAATGGTGTCAGACCTAGCGAACCGCTTAGTGCGCTTAGGACAATCGGAGATAGCATGAGTGGAATCACCACAGTAAAAACATAGCCCATTCTGACGTCTGTGTTCTTGCCGTTCAGCTCTGGTCAAAGTCCTATCACATTGCATAGGCTCAGGCCCATGCTCAGATAGTACCGCCAAATAGTGCACAGCTTTACGCTCACACAAGCGTCGATCGATCTGAATGGCCAAGGACATAGACTCATTCAGACCAGCAGGCATGGGAAACCCCACCATGACATCCTTAAGGGCTTCAGAGAGACCCTTTCTGAAGATTGCTGCCAGGGCACATTCATTCCACTGAGTGAGCACAGACCACTTTCTAAACTTCTGACAATATATCTCCGCTTCATCCTGACCCTGACACAGAGCCAGCAAGATTTTCTCTGCCTTATCCACTGAATTAGGTTCGTCATAAAGCAATCCAAGCGCCAGGAAAAACGCATCAACATCACGCAATGCCGGATCTCCTGGCGCAAGGGAAAATGCCCAGTCTTGAGGGTCACCACGTAGCAAAGAAATAATGATCTTTACTTGTTGAACAGGGTCACCTGAGGAGCGAGGTTTCAAGGCAAGAAACAATTTACAATTATTTTTGAAATTCAAGAACTTAGATCTATCACCAAAAAACAAATCAGGAATTGGAATCCTAGGCTCTGACATCGGATTCTGAACCACAAAATCTTGAATGTTTTGTACCCTTGTAGTGAGATTATCCATCCAAGAGGACAGACCTTGAATGTCCATGTTTACACCTGTGTCCTGAACCACCCAGAGGTAAAGGGGAAAAGAGAGACAAAACACACTCCAAAAAAAAAAAAAAAGAAATGGTCTCAGAACTTCTCTTATCCCTCTATTGAGATGCATTAGTACTTTGAGCCGCCTGTACTGTTATGACCTGGTGGTCAGGAAAATAATGGACCTGGTGGTTAAGAGCACACGGAATGACCTGATAGTTACTGATAATAAAGGACGAGCTCTGGGACGTGGGAACTCTGCTGATCGCAATCCCTAATCCTATCAAACACACTAGAAATAGCCGTGGATTGCGCCTAACGCTCCCTATGCAACTCGGCACAGCCGAGGAACTAGCTAGCCCTGAAGATAGAAAAATAAAGCCTACCTTGCCTCAGAGAAATTCCCCAAAGGAAAAGGCAGCCCCCCACATATAATGACTGTGAGTAAAGATGAAAATACAAACACAGAGATGAAATAGATTAAGCAAAGTGAGGCCCGACTTACTGAACAGACCAAGGATAGGAAAGGTTACTTTGCGGTCAGCACAAAAACCTACAAAAAGACCACGCAGAGGGCGCAAAAAAGACCCTCCGCACCGACTCACGGTGCGGAGGCGCTCCCTCTGCGTCCCAGAGCTTCCAGCAAGCAAGACAACAATAAAAATAGCAAGCTGGACAGAAAAATAGCAAACCAAAGAAATACAAGCTGGAACTTAGCTTCTGCTGGGAAGACAGGTCACAAGAACGATCCAGGAGTGAACTAGACCAATACTGGAACATTGACAGGTGGCATGGAGCAAAGATCTAAGTGGAGTTAAATAGAGCAGCAGCTAACGAATTAACCTCGTCACCTGTGGAAGGAAACTCAGAAACACCCACCAGAGGAAGTCCATGGACAGAACCAGCCGAAGTACCATTCATGACCACAGGAGGGAGCCCGACAACAGAATTCACAACAGAGGATACAGGATTGCAGTCTCTTTACCTTGTTTACTGAAGTCTTCAGGCAGCCACAGTCCAGGGCACCTGATCACAGGGCAGACAGGGTCCGGCCAGCTTGGAGGCAAGTTAGGAGTCCCCTTATCCAGGTGGAAATCAAAGCCTTCCTCTAGCGCCGTGGTGTTGTAGTCCCTTACTGCCTAAGGCTTCATATAAGGTCCTCACAAATGTTCTCTCTCTCTATCCCCCATATAGGATAGGACATAACCCGTATGACTGGTGACTTGAGTCTGTTTATAGGGACTCTAGCATGCTCTGGGCTCTAAAGGTGTCACCGTGTCTCCTGGGTATTAAGGTGGACAGGTAACGTGAAGTTCAGCTGTACTGCCGGTCTCTGATGTAAGTCGTAGAGTTCCATACACCCTCAGTGTTCTGGCTACTGGTCTCTGCACCTCAGAAGGAGGCAGCCTGCTAGTGGCTGGTCTCCCCCTGGTATCCTCTCCTGTGCTTTGCTCTCATGCACGCTCTCTGCAATCAATTCAGCTTTCTGTATATATCTTTCCAGGAACAGCTGTACTGTGGCCACACAGCTCCGTAAACCCTCTTCTCTCTCAGACTGATCCAGTCTGTTTCCTGGCAAGAACTGTTCTGACCTTTCCCTCCAAAACTACCATACATATTGGGAGTCACCTAGTAAGTAGGATCAAAAGCTCCCCCTGGTGGCCTGGATTGTGAATGTGTTGCATGCTTGTGTTTACCTGGTTACAGTTATCCCTTCTTGCCTCCAAAACGTAAGATCACTCTCTCCATGAGGATAGCAATGCTACCGTGACAACCAGGACCCTGGGGCGCCACATTTGCCCATTCAGTCCTCTTATCCACATCTTTTCTGCTATATTTTTTGTAATTGCAAGATTTTAATATCCTCCATAGTTTGGTGTTTTCAGCAAAAACTGACACTTTACACTCAATCCCAACCACAAGGTCATTAATAAAGAGGTTAAAAAAATTGGTTCTAGCACATCTCCTTGCAAACTGTATCCGATGTAGAGAATGTACCATATACGACGACTCTTTGTTTCCTATCTTTTAGCCAGCTCCTTATCCATCTGCATATAGTTCCCCCATTCCCTGCTTCTGTATCTTCAGTATGAGGCCTCTATGTGATACAGTATCTAATGCCTTTGCAAAGTCCAGATAAATCACATCGGGCTTACAGTTGATCATTTTGCCTTTCTACTCGGCTAATTCTTCTAATTTCTCTGCTCTGTGTAGAAACAGGAAGTCTCTTGTCAGTGCATTTATCATTCCTCTCTTCAACTCCAAACTCATCAGCTTCCTCCTCTCCCCTGCTAATTACTTTTGCAGAAACTTAGGACTCATACAGGGAAATACTGACCTCCTATTTCTACATAATGCTTAGTAGGATTCAGGTAGTCAGTTTTTAATCGCGTGATGTCATACACCGAATGGAAAATAACTAGTTGGGCAGAAAGGCAAAATGAGCAATTGTAGGCAGGGCTGTGCAGTCAGTAAGCCAAACCTCAGACTCCGACTCCTCAATTTTCCTGACTCTGACTCCTGACTCTGACTCTACAGCACTGGTCACTTCTGAACATGTATATAAAGTGTAACACAGAGTCATCTCAACTAAAAGCTGAGATCCTTAGATCAGGAACAGAATAGACATTTATAGGACATTTCAGAACTTTCCCAAATTCTTGTAAAAAAAATTACAGCACATCCTTCACTGTTCTACTGTACCCAATGTATTATATATTTTAGGAGTCGATCCATTTTACACCGACTCCACCAAAATGGACACCGACGCCATGACTCCGACTCCACAGCCCCGAAAGTACACTATACCAAATGATATAATTGATTGCAATATATTAAGTGGATGCAAACTTTGATGGGAGAGCTTCTTTAAGAAAATGAGTTTGATCATACACCACCTCCATAAAGAACTTAGCACTTTGTAATTGCGTTTTGTGTTTGCCTTTATGTGTAAATAGAATAAAAACTTTTTAACGTCATTAGAGATATGGATTCAGGCCATTAGATAAGAAGATAATTCCTGTGATTGGCTCTTCAGTTGTTCTATTGTTCAATCATAACTCTGTCCCCGGTAATAACGTCACAGTTTAGTAATATAATCTGTTTTCAAGTCTTGACTTGTAACAATGTTATAACTGAACTAAACTGAAGTTAGAGAAGTTATCTAAGGATTGGTGTAAGGGTGCACTTACAATGGCCAATAATCATGAATGAAAGTTCATAGTTAATAAGTTATATGTATCTCAAAATGGCGTCAATGAAAAATACAACTCATCCCACAAAAACAAGTGAACATACAGCTACCATGACAAAAAAATGCAAATATTATGGTTCCTGTAATTCAACAAAGCCAATACTTGCATTAATTGAATCTGAATTAAATTAATTTTTTGCTGCCAATTAATGTTCATTTTAATTTTGGTATTACATATATTTATTTATTTATTATTTAATTATTTATGCCAATCAGTTTGGGTTTGCCCTGTCCTGCACATACATATGTTTCAATAAATTTTGATCTCCATAAACCACGGTATAGGAGATATATATATATATATATATATATATATATATATATATATATATATAAAAATATATATACACATTTTATATGTTATGTATATTTTTTTATTTTTTTATTGTTTTTTACTCTTATTTTTGTCAACATCAATAAAGATTACAGTATATGAATTGTGGTGGTATAATTGTGATTTTATTAAAATAAAATTAATATTATGTTTATAAAAAAAAACTCTAATTGGTCTGATTAATATTTTTTCAGGGTTATATATTGTAGTTTTATTCATTGACCATACAAGGTCTTCTTTTCTGGTATTTCTTTTCTATATAGGATTTTGCTTTGTTGCAAAAAGTGGCTGATATTTGGAACTGTTTATACGGTAATTAATTCCACCTTGATGAAATCTTCAGTTCCAGCTGCCAAAACACAACTTAAATACATAATGCTGCCTCCACCATGCTTGACTGTGGTAATGGTGTTCTTTTGGTGATTCACAATGTTAGCTTTACTGTATACCAAACATACCTCTTGGAATTATGGCCAAAAATGTCAACACTGCTCTCATCAGACTATAACACTTTTTCCCACGTGATTTTTCACAGACTTGATGTAGGTTTTGGCGAAACATAGCTTAGATGTTTTCTTTGTACAAAAAAGCATTCCATCTTGCCACTCTAAACACAGTCCAAACATATGAAAGAAACAGGAGCCTGTTACCAGAAATTCCAGCAGCTCCTTTAATGTTAATGTAGACCTTTTGACAGCCTCTCAGGCAATTTTCTCCTTGTCTTTTTATAAAAGCTTCAGGGATATCCAGTTCTAGGAAATGTCACTTTTATGCCAAATCTAATCCACTTCTCGATTACCGCCTTCATGCTGTTAAATTATATATCTGATGCCATGGAATTTTTTTGTACCCTCCTTCTGATTAATAACTTTCTAAGCAGTTAACTGTTCTAAGCAGTTTACAGACCATGGCGTTTGCTGTAATATGGAACTAAGAAAATGTCACGAAAATCCTACTAGAACATATAATCTTTATATGGGGTTAATCAGAATCACTGTAAATGATGATAGCTGTGCGTGCACTACAATTTACCATGAGTATAAATATGATTGGCTAATTCTAGACACAACCACATCCCCAATTATAAGTGGGTGTTCACACTTATGCAACCACATTATGTTAGTTTTGTTATTTTTATCATCAAAATTATTTCAGTTTGTTTCTTCATAGATTTATACAGATTATGTGTGACATTAAAGGTGCAAAAATTCTATATTTATTCTTCGTGGTAAGATTTTATACATGATAAAATCCCGGCCATTTAACAGAGCTTTGTAGACTTTTAAATTCCACTGTAAATAAAAATACACCATAAGACAATTTTATGGTTTTCATTTTAATAGCATATTTACCAGGAATGTATGCAACATCATCCACCCAAACAACATTCCATGCATAGGAACAACATATATAGTAGACTGGTTAGACTAGCACAGTGTGTGCATGGAACTACCATATAGTATTCATATAGTATTATTAGAATGCTAACATCAAAGCTTTAAACAAGCTCCTTTCTATTGCAAGATCTCTATTCCTATTATAACATGGTGTTCTTCTCTGTTGGAAGACTATAATCATAATTTAAGTCTATTTCTGGAAGAGGGGAGATATGACTCTGATATGCAGTACTTGTAAATTGAAGTAAATCAGCACTTGCAAATTTTAACAAACATGTATATATATATTTAACATATATACTATATATATATATATATATATATATATATATATATCTAATATATAATTGCCTAGAATACTACTTCCTGCAATTTGTGCCAACTTCCTGTCCGGAGCTAATGTCCGGAGCTAATGTCCGGAGATAATGTCCGGAGATAATGTCCGGAGATAAGTGACGTCAACAGTGTCCAGTGTCTGATTGGTTGCCGCCTGCTGCGAGCGACCAATCAGAAACGTGCCGTACTGTGACACACTCCGCCCGCCATTTTGGTGTGATTTTTGAATTTTTACCTCACAGCAAGTTTCTACTGCGTGGAGGCGGGCCCAGTGACGTTGCTCTTCAAGCTCCTGCCGAATTTCGTCAAAAAAATGATAATACCATTTACCAAAACTATATATATTTAGTTGTGAAGTGGTTCAGTGACATTTTCACACCAATTTTGAACTTTTGTTTGGTGTTTTCTCCATATACTGCCTATTATTCACTGACTGTTATACTGAGAGACTGCCGTTTATTAACCTCTTCTTTGCCACATTGGGTATATTGCTCTATTATTTGCCACATAAGGACATTGTCCATTATTGCCCAGCAATTTCTCTGCAATATAAACTGCCTATTTATTAATATCTGCATTCCTGCAAAGAACTACTGCCTATTATTAACTGGGTATTTTCCTACTACTTGACATTGTTCTTAAGCAAAGAACCGTTGTTGTGGCATTTGCCACAACACGCAAAGTTGTCGTCTGATGTCTTTCATCCCTCCCCTCATAAGCATGTTCATGGATCCTGTGTAACTGTACCTTAAATAACAAGAATTGTCAAGAGCTGGTGAGTGCAGCCATTTTTTGTTCTTTCTTACTATTATTTATTAATTGTATTATTTTTACATTTGAATAAATAAAGTATATATGGATTCTAGACTCCTGATTCTTTAGAATCGGGCTGCCATCTAGTATATATATATATACATATATATACTAGATGGTGGCCCTATTCTAATGCATTGGGTATTCAAGAATATGTATGTAGTTTATTTATGAAGTTTTCAGAATAATGCAATTTATACACAAGATGCGGTTGGCCGGGCACGACCAATTAGCGAAGCGTGGTTCAAATTCCACGCCAATTCGTGGCCAGACAGCGCCTGTCGCTGATTGTTCGTGGCCGGCCAGGCATGACCAATCAGTGAAGCCAGGGCCTGCTCCAGGTTTTTGAGGGCCCCGGGCGAATGAGTCTCAGTGAGCCCCCTTCTTTAACACAAACCACGATTCATGATGCACAGATACAGCAGAGAAATATACCACAGCCAAGTAGCTTATAACACAGCCCACGTAGCATATAGCACAGCCACGTAGCATATAGCACAGGCCACGTAGTATATAGCACAGGCCATGTAGTATATAACACAGCCCACGTAGCATATAGCACAGCCCACGTAGCATATAGCACAGCCACGTAGCATATAACACAGCCACGTATCATATAGCACAGCCACGTAGTATATAGCACAGCCACATAGTATATAGCACAGCCCACGTAGTATTTAGCACAGCCCATGTAGTATATAGCACAGCCCATGCAGGATATAGCACAGCCCACGATGTTTATAACATAGCCCACATAGTACATAGCACAGCCCACGCAGTGTATAACACAGCCCACGTAGTATATAGCACAGCCCACATAGTATATAACACAGCCCACGCAGTGTATAACAGCCCCTGTAGTATATCGCACAGCCTACGCAGTGTATAACACAGCCCACGCAGTATATAGCACAGCCCATGTAGTATATAACACAGCCCATGTAGTATATAACACAGGCCCCATAGTATATAACACAGCCACGTAGTATATAGCACAACCACGTAGTATATTGCCCAGCCATGTATATTGCACAGTTACGTAGTATATAGCACAGCCCACGTAGTATATAACACAGCCACATAGTATATAGCACAGCTCACGTAGTACATAGCACAGCTCACGCAGTATATAACACAGCCACATAGTATATTGCCCAGCCACATAATATATTACACAGCTACGTAGTATATAGCACAGCTCATGTAGTATATAGCACAGCTCACATAGCACAGCTCACGCAGTATATAACACAGCCACGTAGTATATTATCTAGCCACGTAATATATTGCACAGGGCACGTAGTATATAGCACAGAGACGCAGTATATAACACAGCTCACACAGTATATAACACAGCCCACGTAGTATATAGCACAGCGATGTAGTATATAGCACAGCCCACGTAGTATATAGCACAGAGACGTAGTATATAACACAGCCCATGCAGTATATAACACAGCCCATGTAGTATATAACACAGCCCACGTAGTATATAGCAATGTGGGCACCATATCCCTGTTAAAAAAAAGAATTAAAATAAAAAATAGTTATATACTCACCTTCCGGCGGCCCCCGAATCCAGACGAGGCATTTAGCGATGCTCCTCGCGACACTCCGATCCCAAGAATACATTGCGATTTTGCGAGATGATGACTGTTGTGAATTCTGCTCTTGGGTTCCCTCCGGTGGTTGTAGGTGGGAATGCAGTTGTCTCTGAGTCACAGTCCTGGCCAGGTGTTACTGATGATTACAATTCGGACTGGGTTATTTAGATGTGCTGGATCCTTTAGCCCTTGCCAGTTGGCAATGTTCCTTGTGAAGTGATGGTTCACTTTCTGGCTTCTCCTGCCTGCTGCCAAATTCAGCAAAGATAAGTGTTTGGTTCTTTGTATCTGTGGCACACTGCTGTGTGCTGGTTTCAGTTTTATTCCTGCTCTGATTGTAGGATTCACTGGAGTTGCAGATTTACACTCCTACATCTATTAGTTAGATGTAGGAAGTTTTTGTTATTTCTGCAGTGGATGTTTTTGAAGGGTTTTTTACTGACCGCACAGAACTCTGTCCTATCCTGTCCTATTTAGCTAATGTGGCCTCCTGTGCTAAATTCTGTTTTCTGCCTGTGTATGTTTTTTCCTCTCCGACTCACCGCCAATATTTGTGGGGGGCTGTCTATCCTTTGGGGATTTTCTCTGAGGCCAGATAGTATTCCTCTTTCCATCTTTAGGGGTAATTAGTTCTCCGGCTGTGACGAGGTGTCTAGGTGTGTTAGGTACACTCCACGGCTACTTCTAGTTGCGGTGTTAAGTTCAGGATTGCAGTCAGTACAGTGGCCACTATTTCCAGTGAAAGTTCTCATGCAGCTCCAAAGTCACCGGATCATAACAGTACAACTGGCCAACAATGAGTTAAATGCATCTCAGAAGAAGGGAAGGAAGCTCTTGAGCCATTTTTTTTTCTCCAGTCTATTTTGTGTTCTCCTCCCTCTTAATATCTGGGTGACTGAGGAGCCTGGTGCAAGCATGAATGTTCAGGATTTAGCTTCTCGTGTAGACCAGATTGCTGCTAAGGTGCAAGGTATTTGTGAGTATATTTTTCAGACTCCTGCTTTAGAACCAAAGATTCCTACTCCTGATTTATTTTCTGGTGACAGGTCTAAATTTTTGAGTTTCAAAACAACTGTAAACTTTTTTTTGCCCTGAGACCTCGATCCTCTGGTGATTCCAGTCAGCAGGTAAAAATCGTTATTTCACTGCTGCGTGGCGACCCGCAGGAGTGGGCGTTTTCTCTGGAATCTGGAAATCCGGCTTTGCTTAATATTGATTCCTTTTTTCAGGCTTTAGGATTATTGTATGATGAGCCTAATTCTGTGGATCAAGCTGAGAAGACCTTGTTGGCCCTGTCTCAGGGTCAAGAGGCGGAAGAATTGTATTGTCAGAAATTCAGAAAATGGTCGGTGTTGACTAAATGGAATAATGACGCTTTAGCGGCAATTTTCAGAAAGGGTCTTTCTGAATCCGTTAAAGATGTTATGGTGGGGTTTCCCACGCCTTCCGGTCTGAGTGAATCTATGTCTCTGGCCATTCAGATTGACCGACGCCTGCGGGAGCGCAGAACTGTGCCCGCTGTGGTGTTATCTTCAGAGCAAATTCCGGAGCCTATGCAATGTGATAGATTTCTGTCTAGAACAGAACGACAAGGTTTCAGACGTCAAAATAGGTTGTGTTATTATTGTGGCGATGCTTCTCATGTCATTTCTGTCTGCCCTAAGCGGACTAAGAGGATCGCCAGTTCAATTACCATCAGTACTGTACAACCTAAATTTTTATTATCTGTGTCCTTGATCTGCTCATTGTCATCATTTTCTGTCATGGCGTTTGTGGATTCAGGCGCTGCCTTGAATTTAATGGATTTAGAATTTGCCAAGCGTTGTGGTTTTCCCTTGCAGCCTTTGCAGAACCCTATTCCTTTAAGGGGCATTGATGCTACACCCTTGGCTAAAAATAAGCCCCAGTTTTGGACACAGGTAACCATGCGCATGGCGCCAGCCCATCAGGAAGATTGTCGATTTCTGGTGTTCCATAACTTGCATGATGTTGTCGTGCTGGGTTTTCCGTGGTTGCAGGTACATAATCCTGTGTTGGACTGGAAATCCATGTCTGTGACTAGTTGGGGTTGTCAGGGGGTTCATAATGATGTTCCTTTGATGTCAATCTCCTCTTCTTCACCTTCTGAGATTCCAGAGTTTTTGTCTGATTTTCAGGATGTATTCGATGAGCCCAAGTCCAGTTTTCTTCCACCGCACAGGGATTGTGATTGTGCTATTGACTTGATTCCAGGCTGTAAGTTTGCTAAGGGTCGACTTTTCAACCTATCTGTGCCTGAACATACCGCCATGCGGAGCTATATTAAAGAGTCTTTGGAGAAAGGGCATATTCGACCATCTTCTTCACCGTGGGGAGCAGGGTTCTTTTTTGTTGCTAAAAAAGATGGTTCCTTGAGACCCTGTATAGATTATCGCCTCTTGAATAAAATCACGGTCAAGTTTCAATACCCTTTACCTTTGCTTTCCGATTTGTTTGCTAGGATTAAGGGAGCTAGTTGGTTTATTAAGATTGACCTTCGAGGGGCATATAATCTTGTTCGTATTAAGCAGGGTGATGAATGGAAAACTGCGTTTAACACGCCCGAAGGCCATTTTGAATATCTTGTGATGCCATTCGGACTCTCTAATGCTCCATCTGTTTTTCAGTCCTATATGCATGATATCTTCCGGGATTATCTTGATAAATTCCTGATTGTATATTTGGACGGTATTTTGATTTTTTCCGATGACTGGGAGTCTAATGTGCAAAAGGTCAGGATGGTATTTCAGATCCTTCATGTCAATGTCCTGTTTGTGAAGGGGTCTAAGTGTCTCTTTGGGGTGCAGAAAGTCTCTTTTTTGGGCTTCATTTTTTCTCCCTCGTCTATAGAGATGGATCCAGTTAAGGTTCAGGCTATTCATGATTGGATTCTGCCCACATCCGTGAAGAGCCTTTGGGTTTTGCAAATTTTTATTGCTGTTTCATTGCTAATTATTCTAGCGTAGTTAAACCCTTGACAGATTTGACAAAGAAAGGTGCTGATGTGGCTAATTGGTCCTCTGCGGCTGTCTCTGCCTTTCAGGAGCTTAAACGTCGATTTACTTCTGCTCCTGTGTTGCGCCAACCGGATGTTTCTCTTCCGTTTCAGGTTGAGGTTGACGCTTCTGAGACTGGGGCAGGGGCCGTTTTGTCTCAGAGGGATCCTGTTGGTTCCTTAATGAAACCGTGTGCCTTCTTTTCCCGTAAATTTTCGCCTGCTGAACGCAATTATGATGTCGGCAATTGGGAGTTGTTGGCTATGAAGTGTGTTGTGAATTCTGTGGTCAAGCTCCCTCCTGTGGTCATGAGTGGTACTTCGGCTGGTTCTGTCTATGAGCTTCCTCTGGTGGATGTGAGTGGGGCTGCGGCTTCTGAGTTTCCTTCCTCAGGTGACGAGGTTAAGTCGTTAGGTGCTGCTCTATTTAACTCCACCTAGTTCTTTGTTCCTGGCCTCCAGTCAATGTTCCAGTGTTGGTCTTGTTCTCTCCTGGATCGTTCTTGTGGCCTGTCTGCCCTGCATAAGCTAAGTTTTGCTGGTGTTACTTTTGTTTGCTATTTTTTCTGTCCAGCTTGCTATATTGGTTTTTCTTGCTTGCTGGAAGCTCTGAGACGCAGAGGGAGCACCTCCGTACCGTTAGTCGGTGCGGAGGGTCTTTTTGCGCCCTCTGCGTGGTTGTTTGTAGGTTTTTGTGCTGACTGCAAAGCTGTCTTTCCTATCCTCGGTCTATTCAGTAAGTCGGGCCTCACTTTGCTAAAATCTATTTCATCTCTGTGTTTGTATTTTCATCTTTACTCACAGTCATTATATGTGGGGGGCTGCCTTTTCCTTTGGGGAATTTCTCTGAGGCAAGGTAGGCTTATCTTTCTATCTTCAGGGCTAGCTAGTTTCTCAGGCTGTGCCCGAGGCGCCTAGGTCTGGTCAGGAGCGCTCCACGGCTACCTCTAGTGTGGTATGATAGGATTAGGGATTGCGGTCAGCAGAGTTCCCACGTCTCAGAGCTCGTCCTATGTTATTAGTAACTATCAGGTCACCTTGTGTGCTTTTAACCACTAGGTCCATTATGGTTCTGAATCACCAGTTCATAACAGTACTGGAGGCCCAAAGTACTAATGCTTCTCAATAGACGGAAAAGAGAAGTTCTGAGACCATTTTTTTTCTCTGCACTGTGTTTTGTCTTTCTTTTCCCCCAGACATTTAGGTGGTTCAGGACACAGGTGTAGTGATGGACATTAAAGGTCTGTCTTCTTGTGTGGATCATCTCACTGCAAGAGTACAAAATATTCAAGACTTTGTGGTTCAGAATTCTATGTTAGAACCAAGAATTCCTATTCCTGATTTGTTTTCTGGAGATAGAGCTAAGTTTCTGAGTTTTAAAAATAATTGTAAACTGTTTCTGGCTATGAAACCCCGCTCCTCTGGTGACCCAGTTCAACAAGTTAAGATCATTATTTCTTTATTACGTGGCGACCCTCAGGACTGGGCATTTTCCCTTGCGCCAGGAGATCCTGCATTATGTAATATTGATGCGTTTTTTCTGGCGCTCGGACTGCTTTATGATGAACCTAATTCAGTGGATGAGGCAGAGAAAAATTTGCTGGCTCTGTGTCAGGGTCAGGATGAGGTAGAGATATATTGTCAGAAGTTTAGGAAGTGGTCTGTGCTCACTCAATGGAATGAATGTGCGCTGGCAGCAATTTTCAGAAAGGGTCTCTCTGAAGCCCTTAAGGATGTCATGGTGGGATTTCCTATGCCTGCTGGTCTGAATGAGTCTATGTCTTTGGCCATTCAGATCGGTCGACGCTTGCGTGAGCGTAAAACTGTGCACCATTTGGCGGTATTATCTGAGCATAAACCTGAGCCTATGCAGTGCGATAGGACTTTGACCAGAGCTGAACGGCAAGAACACAGACGTCAGAATGGGCTGTGTTTCTACTGTGGTGATTCCACTCATGCTATCTCCGATTGTCCTAAGCGCACTAAGCGGTTCGCTAGGTCTGCCACCATTGGTACGGTACAGTCGAAATTTCTTTTGTCCGTTAATTTGATCTGCTCTTTGTCATCCTATTCTGTCATGGCATTTGTGGATTCAGGCGCTGCCCTGAATTTGATGGACTTGGAGTATGCTAGGCGCTGTGGGTTTTTCTTGGAGCCCTTGCAGTATCCTATTCCATTGAGAGGAATTGATGCTACGCCTTTGGCCAAGAATAAGCCTCAGTACTGGACCCAGCTGACCATGTGCATGGCTCCTGCGCATCAGGAGGATATTCGCTTTTTGGTGTTGCATAATCTGCATGATGTGGTCGTGTTGGGGTTGCCATGGCTACAAGTACATAACCCGGTATTGGATTGGAAATCAATGTCGGTGTCCAGCTGGGGTTGTCAGGGGGTACATGGTGATGTTCCATTTCTGTCTATTTCATCATCCACCCCTTCTGAGGTCCCAGAGATCTTGTCGGATTACCGGGATGTATTTGATGAGCCCAAGTCCAGTGCCCTACCTCCACATAGGGATTGCGATTGTGCTATCGATTTGATTCCTGGTAGTAAGTTTCCTAAAGGTCGACTGTTTAATTTGTCTGTGCCTGAGCACGCCGCTATGCGGAGTTACGTAAAGGAATCCTTGGAGAAGGGTCATATTCGCCCATCGTCGTCGCCATTGGGTGCAGGGTTCTTTTTTGTGGCCAAGAAGGATGGTTCGCTGAGACCTTGTATTGACTACCGCCTTCTAAATAAAATCACAGTCAAATTTCAGTACCCCTTGCCGCTGCTGTCTGAATTTGTTTGCTCGGATTAAGGGGGCTAGTTGGTTCACCAAGATAGATCTTCGTGGTGCGTATAATCTTGTGCGTATTAAACGGGGCGATGAGTTGAAAACAGCATTTAATACGCCCGATGGCCATTTTGAGTACCTGGTTATGCCATTCGGGCTTTCTAATGCTCCATCAGTGTTTCAGTCCTGTATGCATGACATCTTCCGAGAGTACCTGGATAAATTCCTGATTGTATACTTGGATGATATTTTGGTCTTCTCGGATGATTGGGAGTCTCACGTGAAGCAGGTCAGAATGGTGTTCCAGGTCCTGCGTGCGAATTCTTTGTTTGTGAAGGGGTCAAGGTGTCTCTTTGGTGTTCAGAAGGTTTCATTTTTGGGTTTCATTTTTCCCCTTCTACTATCGAGATGGACCCTGTTAAAGTTCAGGCCATTTATGATTGGACTCAGCCGACATCTCTGAAGAGTCTGCAAAAGTTCCTGGGCTTTGCTAATTTTTATCGTCGCTTCATCAATAATTTTTCTAGTATTGCTAAACCGTTGACTGATTTAACCAAGAAGGGTGCTGATGTGGTCAATTGGTCTTCTGCTGCTGTGGAAGCTTTTCAAGAGTTGAAGCGTCATTTTTCTTCTGCCCCTGTGTTGTGCCAACCAGATGTTTCGCTCCCGTTCCAGGTCGAGGTTGATGCTTCTGAGATTGGAGCAGGGGCTGTTTTGTCGCAAAGAAGTTCTGATGGCTCGGTGATGAAACCATGCGCCTTCTTTTCCAGGAAGTTTTCGCCTGCTGAGCGTAATTATGATGTTGGCAATCGAGAGTTGCTGGCCATGAAGTGGGCATTCGAGGAGTGGCGTCATTGGCTTGAAGGAGCTAAGCATCGCGTGGTGGTCTTGACTGATCACAAGAACTTGACTTATCTCGAGTCTGCCAAACGGTTGAATCCTAGACAGGCTCGTTGGTCGCTGTTTTTCTCCCGTTTTGACTTTGTGGTTTCGTACCTTCCGGGCTCTAAAAATGTAAAGGCGGATGCCCTGTCTAGGAGTTTTGTGCCCGACTCTCCGGGTTTGCCTGAGCCGGCGGGTATTCTCAAAGAGGGGGTAATTTTGTCTGCCATCTCCCCTGATTTGCGGCGGGTGCTGCAAAAATTTCAGGCTAATAGACCTGACCGTTGCCCAGCGGAGAAACTGTTTGTCCCTGATAAATGGACGAGTAGAGTTATCTCTGAGGTTCATTGTTCGGTGTTGGCTGGTCATCCTGGAATCTTTGGTACCAGAGATTTGGTGGCTAGATCCTTTTGGTGGCCGTCTCTGTCGTGGGATGTGCGTTCGTTTGTGCAGTCCTGTGGGATTTGTGCTCGGGCTAAGCCCTGCTGTTCTCGTGCCAGTGGGTTGCTTTTGCCCTTGCCAGTCCCGAAGAGGCCCTGGACACATATCTCTATGGATTTTATTTTGGATCTCCCCGTCTCTCAAAAAATGTCGGTCATTTGGGTGGTTTGTGATCGCTTCTCTAAGATGGTCCATTTGGTACCCTTGTCTAAATTGCCTTCCTCCTCTGATTTGGTGCCATTGTTCTTCCAGCATGTGGTTCGTTTACATGGCATTCCGGAGAACATCGTTTCTGACAGAGGTTCCCAGTTTGTTTCGAGGTTTTGGCGAGCCTTTTGTGCTAGGATGGGCATTGATTTGTCTTTTTCCTCGGCTTTCCATCCTCAGACAAATGGCCAGACTGAACGAACCAATCAGACCTTGGAAACATATCTGAGATGTTTTGTTTCTGCTGATCAGG
Organism: Ranitomeya imitator; assembly: GCF_032444005.1. Lineage (NCBI taxonomy): Eukaryota > Metazoa > Chordata > Amphibia > Anura > Dendrobatidae > Ranitomeya > Ranitomeya imitator. The sequence goes on along the minus strand of NC_091284.1, from coordinate 731,833,326 downwards.
ATGATTGGGTGTCCTTTTTGCCTTTGGCTGAGTTCGCCCTTAATAATCGGGCCAGCTCGGCTACTTTGGTTTCGCCGTTTTTCTGCAATTCTGGTTTCCATCCTCGTTTCTCTTCAGGGCAGGTTGAGTCTTCAGATTGTCCTGGTGTGGATACTGTGGTGGATAGGTTGCAGCAGATTTGGACTCATGTAGTGGACAATTTGACATTGTCCCAGGAGAAGGCTCAACGTTTCGCTAACCGCAGGCGCTGTGTGGGTCCCCGACTTCGTGTTGGGGATTTGGTTTGGTTGTCATCTCGTTATATTCCTATGAAAGTTTCCTCTCCTAAGTTTAAGCCTTGTTTCATTGGTCCGTATAGGATTTCTGAGGTTCTTAATCCTGTGTCTTTTCGTTTGACCCTTCCTACTTCTTTTTCCATCCATAACGTATTCCATAGGTCATTGTTGCGGAGATACGTGGCACCTGTGGTTCCATCCGTTGATCCTCCTGCCCCGGTTTTGGTTGAGGGGGAGTTGGAGTATATAGTGGAGAAAATTTTGGATTCTCGTATTTTGAGACGGAAACTCCAGTACCTGGTTAAGTGGAAGGGTTATGGTCAGGAAGATAATTCCTGGGTCTTTGCCTCTGATGTTCATGCTGCCGATCAGGTTCGTGCCTTTCATTTGGCTCATCCTGGTCGGCCTGGGGGCTCTGGTGAGGGTTCGGTGACCCCTCCTCAAGGGGGGGGTACTGTTGTGAATTCTGTGGTCAAGCTCCCTCCTGTGGTCATGAGTGGTACTTCGGCTGGTTCTGTCTATGAGCTTCCTCTGGTGGATGTGAGTGGGGCTGCGGCTTCTGAGTTTCCTTCCTCAGGTGACGAGGTTAAGTCGTTAGGTGCTGCTCTATTTAACTCCACCTAGTTCTTTGTTCCTGGCCTCCAGTCAATGTTCCAGTGTTGGTCTTGTTCTCTCCTGGATCGTTCTTGTGGCCTGTCTGCCCTGCATAAGCTAAGTTTTGCTGGTGTTACTTTTGTTTGCTATTTTTTCTGTCCAGCTTGCTATATTGGTTTTTCTTGCTTGCTGGAAGCTCTGAGACGCAGAGGGAGCACCTCCGTACCGTTAGTCGGTGCGGAGGGTCTTTTTGCGCCCTCTGCGTGGTTGTTTGTAGGTTTTTGTGCTGACTGCAAAGCTGTCTTTCCTATCCTCGGTCTATTCAGTAAGTCGGGCCTCACTTTGCTAAAATCTATTTCATCTCTGTGTTTGTATTTTCATCTTTACTCACAGTCATTATATGTGGGGGGCTGCCTTTTCCTTTGGGGAATTTCTCTGAGGCAAGGTAGGCTTATCTTTCTATCTTCAGGGCTAGCTAGTTTCTCAGGCTGTGCCCGAGGCGCCTAGGTCTGGTCAGGAGCGCTCCACGGCTACCTCTAGTGTGGTATGATAGGATTAGGGATTGCGGTCAGCAGAGTTCCCACGTCTCAGAGCTCGTCCTATGTTATTAGTAACTATCAGGTCACCTTGTGTGCTTTTAACCACTAGGTCCATTGTGGTTCTGAATCACCAGTTCATAACAGAAGTGGGCGTTTGAGGAGTGGCGACCTTGGCTTGAAGTAGCTAAGCACCGTATTGTGGTCTTGACCGATCATAAGAATTTGATTTACCTCGAGTCTGCTAGACGGCTGAATCCTAGACAGGCTTGATGGTCCTTGTTTTTTTCCCGTTTTGATTTCGTGGTCTCGTACCTTCCGGGTTCTAAGAATATTAAGGCTGATGCCCTCTCTAGGAGTTTTTTGCCTGATTCTCCTGAGGTCTTGGAGCCGGTCGGTATTCTGAAAGAAGGGGTGGTCCTTTCTGCCATTTCCCCTGATTTACGACGGGTTCTTCAGGAATTTCAAGCTGATAAACCTGACCGCTGTCCTGTGGGGAAATTGTTTGTTCCTGACAGGTGGACTAGTAGAGTGATTTCTGAGGTTCACTTTTCCATGTTGGCTGGTCATCCTGGCATTTTTGGTACCAGAGATTTGGTTGGTAGGTCCTTTTGGTGGCCTTCATTGTCACGTGATGTGCTTTCTTTTGTGCAGTCCTGTGGGACTTGTGCGCGGGCTAAGCCTTGTTGTTCCCGTGCTAGTGGGTTGCTTTTGCCTTTGCCTATTCCTGAGAGGCCCTGGACGCCTATTTCGATGGATTTTATTTCTGATCTTCCGGTCTCCCAGAAGATGTCTGTTATCTGGGTTGTTTGTGACCGGTTCTCTAAGATGGTTCATTTGGTGCCCTTGCCTAAATTGCCTTCCTCTTCAGATTTGGTTCCGTTGTTTTTTCAGCATGTGGTTCGTTTGCATGGTATTCCGTAGAATATTGTATCCGACAGAGGTTCCCAGTTTGTTTCTAGGTTTTGGCGGGCCTTTTTTGCTAGGCTGGGCATTGATTTGTCTTTTTCTTCTGCGTTTCATCCTCAGACAAATGGCCAGACCGAGCGCACTAATCAGACCTTGGAGACTTATTTGAGATGCTTTGTGTCTGCTGATCAGGATGATTAGGTGGCTTTCTTGCCATTGGCCGAGTTTGCCCTTAATAATCGGGCTAGTTCTGCTACCTTGGTTTCGCCTTTCTTTTGTAATTTTGGTTTTCATCCTCGTTTTTCTTCTGGGCAGGTTGAGCCTTCTGACTGTCCTGGTGTGGATTCTGTGGTGGACAGGTTGCAGCAGATTTGGGCTCATGTGGTGCACAAGTTGGTGTTGGCTCAAGAGGAGGCTCAACGTTTTGCTAATCGTCGTCGGTGTGTTGGTTCCCGACTTCGGGTTGGGGATCTGGTCTGGTTGTCCTCCCGTCAAGTTCCTATGAAGGTTTCTTCTCCTAAGTTTAAGCCTCGGTTTATTGGTCCTTACAGGATTTCTGAGATTATTAATCCGGTGTCTTTTCGACTGGCGCTTCCGGCCTCTTTTGCTATCCATAATGTCTTCCATAGATCTTTGCTGCAGAAATATGTGGAGCCCGTTGTTCCCTCTGTTGTTTCTCCGGCCCCTGTGTTGGTTGATGGGGAGTTGGAATATGTTGTTGAGAGGATTTTGGATTCCTGTTTTTCGAGGCGGAAACTTCAGTACCTGGTCAAATGGAAGGGTTATGGCCAGGAGGATAATTCTTGGGTTTTTTGCCTCTGATGTCCATGCTGCTGATTTGGTCCGTGCCTTTCATCTGGCTCGTCCTGATCGCCCTGGGGGCCCTGGTGAGGGTTCAGTGACCCCTCCTCAAGGGGGGGGGGGGTACTGTTGTGAATTCTGCTCTTGGGTTCCCTCCGGTGGTTGTAGGTGGGAATGCAGTTGTCTCTGAGTCACAGTCCTGGCCAGGTGTAACTGATTATTACAATTCGGACTGGGTTATTAAGATGTGCTGGATCCTTTAGCCCTTGCCAGTTGACAATGTTTCTTGTGAAGTGATGGTTCACTTTCTGGCTTCTCCTGCCTGCTGCCAAATTCAGCAAAGATAAGTGTTTGGTTCTTTGTATCTGTGGCACACTGCTGTATGCTGGTTTCAGTTTTATTCCTGCTCTGATTGTAGGATTCACTGGAGTTGCAGATTAACGCTCCTACATCTATTAGTTAGATGTAGGAAGTTTTTGTTATTTCTGCAGTGGATGTTTTTGAAGGGTTTTTTACTGACCGCACAGAACTCTGTCCTATCCTGTCCTATTTAGCTAATGTGGCCTCCTGTGCTAAATTCTGTTTTCTGCCTGTGTATGTTTTTTCCTCTCCGACTCACCGCCAATATTTGTGGGGGGCTGTCTATCCTTTGGGGATTTTCTCTGAGGCCAGATAGTATTCCTCTTTCCATCTTTAGGGGTAATTAGTTCTCCGGCTGTGACGAGGTGTCTAGGTGTGTTAGGTACACTCCACGGCTACTTCTAGTTGCGGTGTTAAGTTCAGGATTGCAGTCAGTACAGTGGCCACTATCTCCAGTGAAAGTTCTCATGCAGCTCCAAAGTAACCGGATCATAACAGATGACGTAGCGGTCTCGCAAGACCGCACATCATCATCTCGCGAGACCGCAATGCATGGCCCTGAGCATCGCGGGAAAGGCGCCGGAAAGTGAGTATATAATTATTTTTTTTTATTATTATTATTTTTAACATTAGATCTTTTTACTATTGATGCTGCATAGGCAGCATCAATAGAAAAAAGTTGGTCACACAGGGTTAATAGCAGCGCATAACGCAGTGTAACGCAGCCATTAACCCTGTGTGAGTGCTGACTGCAGGGGAGTAGGGAGGGGGCACTGACAGAGAGTAGGAAGGGGCGAATTCGCAGCCGGACTGTGCCCGTTGCTGATTGGTCATGGCCTGCCGGCCGTGACCAATCAGAGACGCGGGATTTCCGTGACAGACAGAAAGACAAACAGACGGAAGTGCCCCTTAGACGATTTTATATATATATATAAATATATATATATATATATACATACACACAGTGGTGTGAAAAAGTGTTTGGTTCCTTTTTTATCTTTTTTTTTGCATGTTTGGTAAACTTAAATGTTTTAGATTACAAATCAAATTTAAATATTAGACATAGATAACACAAGTAAACAAAAAATGCAGTTCTTAAATGAAGGTCTTTATTGTTAAGGGAAAAAGAAATCCAAACCTACAGGGCCCTGTGTGAAAAAGCTATTGCCCACCCTGCTTAAACATAAATCAACTGGGGTTTATCACATCTTTGTAAAGCTGAGTTCAATTTCCCTGATTACTGCCACACCTGTTCTCAATCAAGAAATCACTTAAATAGGACCTGTCTGACAAAGTGAAGTAGACCAAAAGATCCTCAAAATCTAGACATCATGCTGTGATCCAAGGAAATTCAGGAACAAATGAGAAACAAAGCAAATCTATCAGTCTGAAAAAAAGGTTACAAAGCCATTTCTAAAGCTTTGGTACTCCAGCGAACCACAGCGAGAGGAGTGGTCAGTCAGCCAAAATTACCCCAAGAGCGCAGCAACAACTCATCCAAGAGGTCAAAAAAACTCCACAACAACATCCAAAGAATTGCAGGCATCACTTGCCTCACTTTAGGTCACTGTTCATGAATCCACCTTGAGTCCTCAAATACATCAGTTAAGGTCAGTGTTCATGAATCCGCCATAAGAAAGAGACTGGGCAAAAATGGCCTGCATGGCAGATTTCCAAGACGAAAACCACTGCTGAGCAAAAACAACATAAAGGCTCTTCTCGGTTTTGCCAGAAAACATCTTGATGATCGCCATGAAAATGCTGTGGCCTGACGAGACAAAAATTGAACTTTTTGGAAGGTGTATGTTCCATTATATCTGGAGTAGAAGTAACACAGTATTTCAGAAAAGGAACATCATGCCAACCGTATAATATAGTTGTGGTAGTGTGATGGTCTGGCGCTGTTTTGCTGCTTCAGGACCTGGAAGAGCATTGTAAAAGACTCATTGACAGCTATCACAAACACTTGATTGTAGTTGTTGCTAGGGTTGAGCAGATCGGACAAATTCAAAAAATCGCCGACTTTCGGCAAAGTCCGGTTTCACGAAACCCGACATGATCCTAGTGGGGGATCGGCCATGTGGTCGGCGATCTGCGCGCAAAAGTCGCATTTCGCTTGACTTTTTCAGCGCCATTTTTCAGCCAATAAAGGAGGACGCAGAGTGTGGGCAGCGTGATGACATAGGTCTCGGTCCCCACCATCTTGGAGAAGGGCATGACAGTGATTGGCTTGCTTTCTGCGGTGTCACAGGGGCTATAAAGGGGCGTGCACGCCGGCCGCCATCTTACTTCTGCCGATCTTAGCATAGGGAGAGGTTGCTGCAGCTTCATCAGAAGAAGGGATATAGTTAGGGAGGGAAGATTAACCCCCAAATTGCTTGTGCTGTAGCGATTTCCACTGTCCAACACCACCATTTGTTTGCAGGGACAGTGGAGGCTATATTTTTGTGCATCAGCTCTGTAGCTTATTAGGCTGCCTTATAAGGCTCCCTGATAGCTGCATTGCTGTATGGAAGCCGCTGTGCAAACCAACTGGTTTTTTAAAAGCAAAAATCCTGTTGCTCCTTTCTGCACAGTTATCTTGTTTATTTGTCCACACTTTTGTGTGCAGCAGTCCTTTTTATTGCTGCCATACTTTTCCTGAGATCATTGTAGGGAGATTGAAATTATACTACAGTCCTTGTATTTTTTCATATATCTTCCAGCCACTTTCTGCCACTTTGATTGCATTGTTATATATACTGGGCCTGAGTTTTGGTTCAGTCTCCCCCCAAAAAAGTGAGATTCAAATTCTCACAAAGTGGATATACTTCAGTCCTGTTAGTTTGTCGTATATCAGCCAGCCACTTTCTGCCACTTACATTGTGTTGTTCTATGCACAGGGCCTGAGTTTTGGTTCAGTCTCCCCCCAAAAGGGAGATTTAAATTCTCAACAAGTTTAGATACACCTTCTACCTTGTTTAGTACCATATAACATAGTAACATAGTAACATAGTTATTAAGGTTGAAGGAAGACTTTAAGTCCATCTAGTTCAACCCATAGCCTAACCTAACATGCCCTAACATGTTGATCCAGAGGAAGGCAAAAAAATCCCATGTGGGAAATAGTAAGCTCCACTTTGGGGAAAAAAATTCCTTCCCGACTCCACATACGGCAATTAGAGTAGTTCCCTGGATCAACGCCCTATCAAGGAATCTAGTATATATACCCTGCAACATTATACTTTTCAAGAAAGGTATCCAATTCCCTCTTAAATTTAAGTAATGAATCACTCATTATTACAACATCATACGGCAGAGAGTTCCATAGTCTCACTGCTCTTACAGTAAAGAACCCACGTCTGTTATTATGCCTAAACCTTCTTTCCTCCAGACGTAGAGGATGCCCCCTTGTCCCTGTCTCAGGTCTATGATTAAAAAGATCATCAGAAAGGTCTTTGTACTGTCCCCTCATATATTTATACATTAAAATAAGATCACCCCTTAGTCTTTGTTTTTCCAAACTAAATAGTCCCAAGTGTAATAACCTATCTTGGTATTGCAGACCCCCCAGTCCTCTAATAACCTTGGTCGCTCTTCTCTGCACCCGATCTAGTTCAGCTATGTCTTTCTTATACACCGGAGACAAGAACTGTGCACAGTATTCTAAGTGTGGTCGCACTAGTGACTTGTATAGAGGTAAAATTATGTTCTCCTCTTGTGCATCTATGCCTCTTTTAATGCATCCCATTATTTTATTTGCCTTTGTAGCAGCTGCCTGACACTGGCCACTGAACATGAGTTTGTCATCTACCCATACACCCAGGTTGCTATTTTGGTTAGAATTTACAAAAAATGAAGAAGTCTGGTGGAAGAGCCCGTGGGTGGTGATTGCCAGCTGGTACTGATGGTGGTGGTGGTGCATCTGGTGGTAGTGGCAAAAGCACAATAGCACCTAAGGCTGGAGGTGTTCAGCCAGCGTCATCGTCTGGCTACACAAGGCCTCGAAGGCTCCCTTATCTGGGAGTAGGAAAACGGCTTTTAAAGCCAGATGATCTAAACTTCATGAAAATGAACCAATCATGGATTTAAATTTATTTTGCCCCACTTTCCCCTGCTGACACGTAGCTTGCCTGAAAAATGTCTTGCTTTTGGCTTTCTCTTCCTGACTTCTCCAATTCCTCCATTTGCAGCTGCTGAATGTCCACCATAGGCCATTTTTATACCTCCCTAAATGGGCTGACTCCCCCCACAGGGTCGTGGTCACCACCTGGCGCAAGCACCCGTGCGAGTGCCGTTTGCCTGGACAGGAGGGTGGGCCCACTCTTGGGCGACGGCACTGGCACAGGGTCCCTCATAGTACAATGAAGTGTCTCTGACGGTGGTGGTGCACAACCAACGTCAGACACACCGTTGTAATGTAAAGGGCCCTGTGCCAGTACCGCCGCCCACGAGAAAGTGTTCCCCCCAGCTCGAACAGTGCTCTACCACTTGCAATACTTACCTCTCCCTGCTCCACCACTGTGTAGTCTGTGCTGTTAAAGGGACTCTGTCACCTGAATTTGGAGGGAACAATCTTCAGCCATAGGGGCGGGGATTTCGGGTGTTTGATTCACCCTTTCCTTACCCGCCAGTTGTGCAGGCATGTACTATGGAGGACAGAGAATGAACTTCAATCCAATATTTCAGCCAGCATGCAGCCGGCGGGTAAGGAAAGGGTGAATCAAACACCCGAAAACCCCACCCCTATGACTGAAGATTGTTCCCTCCAAATTCAGGTGACAGAGTCCCTTTAAATCCTTCAATGGCACTGCCAATACAAATTTGTTGAAATGATAGATGATAGTTAAAATATACAGGGGCCCTGGCCTCCATTTAGACCAGTTAATACTTTGCGCCTACTACCACTGTCTGCTACTCAGCAGAGAAGCCCACCCCAGTACCTAGCTATGCCACCAGTTTAGTCCTGTTACCAATTTTGACCTGCATTTAGCCTACTTTATTATTTGGGCCCAGTAACTGTGTCTGCCACTCATTACAGTTGTCCTCCTCCACTGAACAAAGCAATGCCGTTTGTTTAGTCCTGTTACCAATTTTGAACTGCATTTAGCCTACTTTATTATTTGGGCCTATATCTGTGCTTCCTCCTCATTCTGCCTATTGCCCAGCCACTGCTAGATGAGTCTGCTGGTACATTGACCCAGACCACTATATTCCCCTTGTACTCTACGCAGCCAGAATCTGACCCTGCTGAAAGTCAGGTTCCCCTTCCCGCATACTATATCACCTTACAAAGAGGAAGGTGCAGATGAAAGTGCAGGTTCCTTTCTCAGGTAAGGGGGGCATACTCGTTGGCGACGTCACTGGCACAGGGCCCCTCATAGTACGCAAAAGTGTCTCTGCCAGTGGGAGGCGCCACCCGCCATCAAACACACTGCCGTACTATGAGGGGCCCTGTGCCAGTTCCAACGAGTGGGCCCCCCTGCTTGCTCAGGATCACAGCACTTGCAAAGTTGAAATACCTCTCCCTGCTCTACCGCCGTGATGTATTCCGCGTTTCCTGGACCCACAAAAATCTTGAGCCAGCACTACTCCCCCACAAATTTAGCCAAATGACCCCCAGTTTTCAATGCCTAACTATTATTATAAAGTAAATTAAGATTGACAAGCTTAAGTAATAAGAATTGATGTTTTTGGCATTAAAATGGGCACTGTAGGTGTTTTCCTGTCCTCCACTCACTGCCGACTTTGATTCCCCATTGACTTGCATTGGGTTTCGTGTTTTAGTCGGCCCCCGACTTTTTGCAATAATCGGCTTTTGACAAAGTCAGGTTTCGCGAAACCCGACTCGATCCGCAAAAAGTAAAAGTCGCTCAACTCTAGTTGTTGCTACTAAGAGTGGCCCAGCTGATCAGATCAGCTGTCATTTGCCAGAAAAGGTGTGGGTACAATGCCGGAGCTCACACTAAACAAGGTGAGGCATCCAATGAAGGACTATGTCCGTCATTGGCCATTAAGGGGTTAAAGGTCCCTTTGCCTCATATGAAAAGACTGTTACAATTAACCCCTTAACAACATATGATGTAAAGGTACATCATATTTTGTGTCTCCCCTTTTGATGCAGGCTCTGACGCTAAGCCTGCATCTTTTCCGGCATTTGATAGCCGATTTGATCATGACAAGTTGGGATTTGATTGTGGCTGCTTATCCACCATCCAGACTTTCATGCGTTGCAACCTTTAGACAATTTTTTGCTGCCATCCATGTCCATAGAGATTAGTTACAGTGCCAAGGGTTGTAAACTGTTGATTATTTCACTCACCATGAACAAAGGAACATCAATATTTCTGGAGATGGACTTGTAACTTGAGTTAGTTGATATTTTTCAACAATTTTGGTTCTCAAGTCCTCAGACAGCTCTCTTCTCCTCTTTCTGTTCTCCATGCTTAGTGTGGCACACACTGACACACTATGCAAAAATTTAGTCAACCTTTCCCCGTTTAACCTGGTTTCAGGTGTGATTTTCCTATTGCCTACAGCTGTTACAAGTCTCAAATGAGTTTAAACAAGTATCACATGCTTGACACAAAGTTGTTTACCCATAAGTTTGTAAAGGTGCCAACAATTTTGTCTGACCTATTTTTAGTTTTTTTTGTAAAATTATATCCACTTTGTATTTTATTCTGTGTTTTAGTTTTTCTTTCAATATACACAAAGGAAATCAATAGCTGTATAAGAAAACGCATAATTGAATTAATTTTCTGGGAGAAATGCCTCATTTTCTAGTACAATTTCAGGGGTGCTAACACTTTCATCCATAACTGCGTATACTGTATATCCGCCTCAACATTTAAATACACTGATATATAAATATGTGTATATATATATATATACAGTGGGGCAAAAAAGTATTTAGTCAGTCAGCAATAGTGCAAGTTCCACCACTTAAAAAGATGAGAGGCGTCTGTAATTTACATCATAGGTAGACCTCAACTATGGGAGACAAACTGAGAAAAAAAAATCCAGAAAATCACATTGTCTGTTTTTTTAACATTTTATTTGCATATTATGGTGGAAAATAAGTATTTGGTCAGAAACAAAATTTCATCTCAATACTTTGTAATATATCCTTTGTTGGCAATGACAGAGGTCAAACGTTTTCTGTAAGTCTTCACAAGGTTGCCACACACTGTTGTTGGTATGTTGGCCCATTCCTCCATGCAGATCTCCTCTAGAGCAGTGATGTTTTTGGCTTTTCGCTTGGCAACACGGACTTTCAACTCCCTCCAAAGGTTTTCTATAGGGTTGAGATCTGGAGACTGGCTAGGCCACTCCAGGACCTTGAAATGCTTCTTACGAAGCCACTCCTTCGTTGCCCTGGCGGTGTGCTTTGGATCATTGTCATGTTGAAAGACCCAGCCACGTTTCATCTTCAATGCCCTTGCTGATGGAAGGAGGTTTGCACTCAAAATCTCACGATACATGGCCCCATTCATTCTTTCATGCACCCGGATCAGTCGTCCAGGTCCCTTCGCAGAGAAACAGCCCCAAAACATGATGTTTCCACCATCATGCTTTACAGTAGGTATGGTGTTTGATGGATGCAACTCAGTATTCTTTTTCCTCCAAACACGACAAGTTGTGTTTCTACCAAACAGTTCCAGTTTGGTTTCATCAGACCATAGGACATTCTCCCAAAACTACTCGGGATCATCCAAATGCTCTCTAGCAAACTTCAGACGGGCCCGGACATGTACTGGCTTAAGCAGTGGGACACGTCTGGCACTGCAGGATCTGAGTCCATGGTGGCGTAGTGTGTTAATTATGGTAGGCCTTGTTACATTGGTCCCAGCTCTCTGCAGTTCATTCACTAGGTCCCCCCGCGTGGTTCTGGGATTTTTGCTCACCGTTCTTGTGATCATTCTGACCCCACGGGGTGGGATTTTGCGTGGAGCCCCAGATCGAGGGAGATTATCAGTGGTCTTGTATGTCTTCCATTTTCTAATTATTGCTCCCAGTGTTGATTTCTTCACTCCAAGCTGGTTGGCTATTTCAGATTCAGTCTTCCCAGCCTGGTGCAGGGCTACAATTTTTTTTCTGGTGTCCTTTGACAGCTCTTTGGTCTTCACCATAGTGGAGTTTGGAGTCAGACTGTTTGAGGGTGTGCACAGGTGTCTTTTTATACTGATAACAAGTTTAAACAGGTGCCATTACTACAGGTAATGAGTGGAGGAAAGAGGAGACTCTTAAAGAAGAAGTTACAGGTCTGTGAGAGCCAGAAATCTTGATTGTTTGTTTCTGACCAAATACTTATTTTCCACCATAATATGCAAATAAAATGTTAAAAAAACAGACAATGTGATTTTCTGGATTTTTTTTTCTCAGTTTGTCTCCCATAGTTGAGGTCTACCTATGATGTAAATTACAGACGCCTCTCATCTTTTTAAGTGGTGGAACTTGCACTATTGCTGACTGACTAAATACTTTTTTGCCCCACTGTATATACACATATTTATATATGTACATATACATACATATCTTTATATACAGTGAACAAAATAATTATTTGATCCCTTGCTGATTTTGTAAGTTTGCCCACTGACAAAGACATGAACAGGCTATAATTTTAACCCTTTCCAACATCGGGCGTACATTTATGCCAATGCCGGACTCCCTCCCTTTGATGTGGGTTCAGGCGGTGAGCCCACATCTCTCCCGGCATATGTCAGCTATTTTGAACAGTTGACATATGCCCAAAACAGCTGCGGGTGGAATCGCGATCCACCCTCAGCTATTAACTCTGACAGCTGCATTTAACATGCGATTCTGGCCATCGTGATGGAAATCTGCCCATCGGTGACCCCGTCACGTGATCGCAAATCACCGATAGGTTGGCATGACAACCAGAGGTCTCCTGGAGACCTCTATGGTTATCACTGCCGGATTGCTATGAGCGCCACTCGGTGGTCAGCGCTCATAGTACAGTAAGCCAGCAAATCTGCTACATACAGGCGATCTGATCATCACCTGTATGTAGCAGAGCTGACTGGGTTATGGCAGCTTCAAGTCTCCCAAGGAGACTATTGAAGCATGCCAAAAGTGAAAAAAAAGTTTTTAAAAATATTAAAAAAAATAAAAGTTCAAATCACCCCACTTTCGCTACATTCAAAATAAAACAAGCAAAAAAATCAAACATACACATATTTGGTATTGCCGCTCTCAGAATTGTCAAATCTATCAATAAAAAAGGATCAACCTGATCGCTAAATCAACCTGATCGCTTCCGCTCCGAAACGCGCGTCGGGCGGACGCGCACTCCGGACCCTGACACTTGACATGTCCCCACGCTCAGGTAACTAGCAGCTGTGCCCGTGGCAACTTTGCCTATTGATATCTCTGACATGCAGCCATTAGCCGCATGATTATGGTTGTGTAAGGGTGTTCATATACTGTCTCAGATAGGGTGACTTTTCTCATATACGGCTTTGCCGAAGGGCTCTAGCACACTGTCACTATGGCCCTGTTAAATCCATGTAGGATTGAAAGCTCTTGGTATGGTTTATAGTCTGATGCTTGATTTCATGGGTTATATGGATTTCCTCTTCTGGATGTAGTTTTTACAGGTGTATTTTAGATTAGCTATGCAGCATTATAAATGACCCACTGTGGTATACAGTCTCATGTGAGACCCCACTCGCTGCATGTGTTGTTCATAGCTAGACAGGTGCTTCTAATATGTACCATCTAGACGTCGAGTCATTATATGTGTCTAGTTACCAGTACATATATATTTTTATTATCTTGTCTGGGTTTCCGGGCTGCGCGTCCCTTTTTTGTATAGTGGCGATCTGTTGCAGTGGTCGCTACCATCTTTTTCTGCTTGTTCAATTGTAGTTCAAGGATCGGTATATATATTTTTCTATTGTACCGTATTCATATTTATGTATTTTTTTGTATCAATAAAAACTTTTTTACATTAATAATATACCCATTATTGGTCGTTCTATTGTGTGGTTTCCACACTCCCTTTTCATGTTTAGTTGCTGTACGACTGGGTGCACATATATCCAATATTTTGACAACATAGTGATTATACTGGTGATACGTTGTGATGTTGTTGGGTAATACCTTTATTATTTTGCTGATCGCTAAATGGCGTAGCGAGAAAAAAGTAAAAATGCCAGAATTATGTTTTTTTTGTCGCTGCGATATTGCATTAAAATGCAATAACTGGTGATCAAAAGAACGTATCTGCACCAAAATGGTATCATTAAAAATGTCAGTTCTCAATGCAAAAAATAAGCTCTCACACAACCCGAGATCACGAAAAATGGAGACGCTACGAGTATTGGAAAATGGTGTAATTTTTTTTTTTTTAACAACGTTTGGAATTTATTTTCACCACTTGATAAAATCAATGATGGCTTTGAAATGTACAACTCGTCCTGCAAAAAACAAGCCCTCACATGGCCATTTTCACCAAAAAAATAAAAAAGTTACGGCTCTGGGAAGAAGGGGAAGCAAAAATGAAAATGCAAAACCAAAAATACCTCTGGTTGTTAAGGGGTTAAGGGTAGGTTAATAAAATCCAGGAAATCACATTGTATAAATTATATGACTGTATTTGCATTTTGCAGTGAGAAATAAGTATTTGATCCCTCTGGCAAACAAGACTTATTACTTGGTGGCAAAACCCTTGTTGGAAAAACAGCAGTCAGAGAAGGAGGTTGTCACTCCGGATTTTACGGTACATGGCTCCATCCATTCTCCTGTTGATGCAGTGAAGTAGTCCAGTGCTCTTAGCAGAGAAACACCCCTAGAAAATAATGTTTCCACCTCCATGCTTGACAGTGGGGATGGTGTTCTTTGGGTCATAGGCAGCATTTCTCTTCCTCCAAACAAGGTGAGTTGAGTTAATGCCAAATACCTCAATTTTTTTCTCATCTGACCACAGCAACTTTTCTCAATCACTCACAGAATCATCCAGGTGATCATTGGCAAACTTCGGACGGGCGCGCACATGTGCCTTCTTGAGCAGGGGGGCTTTGCGGGCACTGCAGGATTTTAGACCTTTACGGCATAATGTGCTACCAATGGTTTTCATGGTGACTGTGGTTTCAGCTGCCTTCAGATCATTAACAAGTTCCCCCTGTGTAGTTTTAGGCTGATATCTAACCTTCCTCATGATCAAGGATTCAAGGATACCCCACGAGGTGATATTTTGCATGGTGCTCCAGATCAATGTCGATTGACAGTCATTTTGTATTTCTTCCTCTTTCTTACTATTGCACCAACAGTTGTCTCCTTCTCATCCAGCATTTTACTTATAGTTTTGTAGCCCATTCCAGCTTTGTGCAGGTCTATGATCTTGTCCCTGACATCCTTAGAAAGCTCATTGGTCTTGCCCATGTTGTAGAGGTTAGAGTCTGACTGATTAATTGAGTCTATGGACAGGAGTCATTGATAAAGGTGACTATGTAAGACAGCGTCTAACTGGTCTGTAGGAGACAGAACTCTTAATGATTAGAAGGGGATCAAATACTTATTTCTCACTGCAAAATGCAAATAAATGTATACAAATTATACAATGTGATTTTTTGGATTTTATTTTTTATATTCTATCTCGCAATGTTAAAATTAACCTACCCTTAGTATTATACACTGTTCATATATCTTTGTCAGAGGGCAAACTTACAAAATCGGCAAGGGATCAAATAATTATTTCTTTCACTGTATATATATATATATATATATATACTTAAACAGTATGCACGCAAGGAGGTAAGCTACTGTCAGATAATTCTGACAGCGTCTCTCCAATAGAGAATGTAGGCGCACTCGGATGATCTGAGCAGTCCTGTGTATCGGGAAGTTGGGAAGGATAGCTGTCCTCCCGGAAATCATTTGCTTAACAACTATCTAATGTGCATGGCCTACTTTAGGCTATATTCACACTGAGTTTTTTGAGTCATCCAAAAATCACTAGTTTTTCTCACCTACATTTTACTTTAGTGGTAAATTTTCCTTGTGGATTTGACATGAAGCTTATTTTTTTCTATGTGTTAGCAAGTACACAGAAAAACTTGTGCCATGTACATAATAGATGTCATGTTCACTTAAATAAATAGGAAGCTTATCGCAAGTGGATTAGAAATGTTTTTTTTTTAATTGGATTTTTAGAACTGATACAAAGTAAAAAAAAGTCTTCATGGATATGCCCCACTTTTAACCCCTTTCTGACCTCGGACGGGATAGTACGTCCGAGGTCAGATCCCCTGCTTTGATGCAGGGCTCCACGGTGAGCCCGCATCAAAGCCGGGACATGTCAGCTGTTTTGAACAGCTGACATGTGCCCGTAATAGGCGCGGGCAGAATCGCGATCTGCCCGCACCTATTAACTAGTTAAATGCCGCTGTCAATCGCAGACAGCGGCATTTAACTACCACATCCGGCCGGGCGGCCGGAAATGACGTCATCGCCGGCCCCCGTCACATGATCGGGGGTCGGCGATGCATCTCCATTGTAACCATAGAGGTCCTTGAGACCTCTATGGTTACTGATCACCAGTGGCTGTAAGCGCCCCCCTGTGGTCGGCGCTCACAGCACACCTCCATTTCTGCTACATAGCAGCGATCAGCAGATCGCTGCTATGTAGCAGAGGCGATCGCGTTGTGCCTGCTTCTAGCCTCCCATGGAGGCTATTGAAGCATTACAAAAGTAAAAAAAAAAAGTTAAAAAAAATGTGAAAAAAATAAAAATATATAAAAGTTTAAATCACCCCCCTTTCGCCCCAATCAAAATAAATCAATAAAAAAAAATCAAATCTACACATATTTGGTATCGCCGCGCTCAGAATCGCCCGATCTATCAATTAAAAAAAGCATTAACCTGATCGCTAAATGGCGCAGCGAGAAAAAAATTAGAAACGCCAGAATTAAGTTTTTTTGGTCGCTGTGACATTGCATTAAAATGCAATAACGGGCGATCAAAAGAACGTATCTGCACCAAAATGCTATCATTAAAAACCTCATCTCGGCACGCAAAAAATAAGCCCTCAACCGACCCCAGATCACGAAAAATGGAGACGCTACGAGTATCGGAAAATGGCGCAATTTTTTTTTTTATTTTTTTTTTTTTAGCAAAGTTTGGAATTTTTTTTCACCACTTAGATAAAAAATAACCTAGTCATGTTAGGTGTCTATGAACTCGTACTGACCTGGAGAATCATAATGTCAGGTCAGTTTTAGCATTTAGTGAACCTAGCAAAAAAGCCAAACAAAAAACAAGTGTGGGATTGCACTTTTTTTGCAATTTCACCGCACTTGGAATTTTTTTCCCGTTTTCTAGTACACGACATGCTAAAACCAATGATGTCGTTCAAAAGTACAACTCGTCCCGCAAAAAATAAGCCCTCACATGGCCAGATTGACAGAAAAATAAAAAAGTTATGGCTCTGGGAAGGAGGGGAGTGAAAAACGAACACGGAAAAGCGAAAAATCCCAAGGTCATGAAGGGGTTAATAGTTTATCACTCCATAAATATTAATTTCTTGTCACATTCTTTAAAGTAGCTCCAAATTATGGCTTGAACTTAGAAGTCTTGTGCACAGATCTGCCTGGGTTCAGCTTAAACAAATTATTTTGCCTGTTTTGCTTTTCTGTCAAGCCATTGGTCTAAAGAAAATAATCAATTCATCACTTTTTTTCTTGTAAATTTGCCTAAATCGAAGTACAAATGTGGAGAATTAATTCATTTATGCATTCCAATAGGCAGCCAGAAAGCACACCAGCATTCATGCAGAGTATTATTATCAGGGCTGGCCTTAGGCTAAAAGGTACCTTGTGCAAAACTTTGATGCCCCTATGTAAGATGCCCAAGTGAAGTAGATGTTGGCGGGCTTTGGTCCCCACTCGCTCTGGCATCCTACAGACAAGGAGTGTCTCAGTCCTGGTGTGCTGCTGTGTATGTGGTGCTTCCCACTTACTTCTGGCCTGCAGGCCTCTTCTGACTAAAGGAATCCCTCTTCTGGAAACAAGGCACCAAAAAATCCAGGAGACACGTGGCTAATAAAAATTAAACTTTTACTTAGAGAATGGCAGTCTGTACAGTTTTTACAAGCAGGTTTAAAGGACAAGGGCTAACGGGTTGTCATCTTTCCCACAGGTATCGGATACCACTTTAGCCCTGATTCTTGGGATAGGTGGCATATACCCCCTTGGGGATCTTCCTCACCTCTAGCAGCATATCTAGATTACAATACCTTCGGCCCCATGTGGTCTGAGTATATATTTTCCTGTAGCTTCACAAGCTAAGTGTGTCCCTTGCCCCTGACATCCATCTCAAGGTTGCCCTTGACCATTAGACAGAATCACACGAAGGGCATTTATGGTAATTCACTGCCCCAAATATATTAGGCTCATGTTGTCCCTAGCAGCCCAAAAGTCCTGCTGCGTACTCACTACTGCCCTAGCATTGACTGGCCTGTCACTTCCTGGACTTGCCACTAACACTCAGTTCTCCCTCCCAAACTGGTCTGGCTGTTAACCCTCAACTAACTCTATGCCTGTTGTGGTGACATCTTGGGACCATTAGTTATTACTGCAGCCTATAGGGGAATTACAATTATTAGAATAGGAAATATATCAGGAACAAAACATTATTCACATCCTGCACCACACTAGCATTGATGTCTTCATGGTATTCTGTAGTGGTCATGAATAGGGTTGAGCGACCTTTACTTTTATGGGATCGGGTCGGGTTTCACGAAACCCGACTTTTTCAAAAGTCGGGTCGAGTGAAATCGGCCGATCCTATAAAAAAGTCGGGGTCGGGGTCGGCCGAAACTCGAAACCCAATGCAGTGCATTGGGTTTCCAATGGTTCCCAGGGTCTGAAGGAGCGGAAACTCTCCTTCAGGCCCTGGGATCCATATTTAAGTGTAAAATAAAGAATTAAAATAAAAAATATTGCCATACTTACCCTCTGACGCGCCCTGGTACTAACTAAGCGGTCACATGGGCGGCCGCGCGACCAATCACAAGCCGCGACGTCACCGCGACGTCACCGCAAGGTCCTGGAAGGCTGATTCTAAGGAAGGAAGGTTCCTGGTTAGTACCAGGGCGCGTCAGAGGGTAAGTATGGCGATATTTTTTATTTTAATTCTTTATTTTACACTTAAATATGAATTCCGATACCAATTCCCGATATCTTAAACATATCGGGAATCGGTATTCGAATTCCGATTCCAGATTCAGAAGATCGCCGACTTCATGGCCGACCCCACACAGGGGTCGGGTCGGGTTTCATGAAACCCGACTTTGCCAAAAGTCGGCGACTTCTGAAAATTGCCGACCCGTTTCACTCAACCCTAGTCATGAACTCTCCTGTTCCCCGAGTGAGGTACAATGCATGTCTCCCTTCAGGCTGAACCACAATAATGCTAGTATCTCCAGAACTACCTGATCGTGGTAATCAATTCCCTAGTGCAGACAAAAAACTCTAAATCCCTGCCTGTACTCGTTCGCTGCATATGGGTCCCCATATTGGTTTTCACTGCTCATGTCCTCCATTTCCTCATCGTCACCACCAACACTCATTCGCCATGCAGGCTGTGCCATTTCCACGAGGAGCCTCCTGCTATGCGTCTCGTCGCAGGGAAAATGGCGCTGAGAGCCTTCTGATGCCGCACTTCCTGTGCACCTGGCTCTGCCTCTTCCAGGGCAGAACTTCTGACACAACCACAGCATCACACTTCACTCTCGAAGCCTCCGCCATCAGCCATGCTCCTTCCAGCACATTTTCTCTCACAGCAGGCCACACCTCACACTGCACTGCGCCTTCATCCGGAACGTACCTCTTATTCTGGGTAGGCCTGTCTTCACTGCGCCCATCCTTCATCTGACAGTCACTCGTAAGGCTGAACATCTTTTCGTAGTCTCTGGCACCATCCACGCTCATGATAGGCGGTGTTTCTTCTTCTCTTCACTGCCGCCATTGCCATTTTAGAAGCCATGCTTCAGGCTGCCATCTTGGGCAGCATGTATTATGGCGCTCTTCCATCTGCGCCATAAGCTGCATCTTCTCGCTTTCTTTGTGCAATGTATTCACATCCTGCTGACTTTGCCCAAGCGAGCAAGTCGTGTCCAAGCTTTGGTCCCCAATCGCTGAGGCATCTTATAGACAAGGGGTGTCTCAGTCCTGGTGTGCTGCTGTGTATGTGAAGCTTCCCGCTTACTTCTGGCCTGCAAGCCTCTTCTGACTCCAGGAATCCCTCTTCTGGAACCAGGGCAGCCAATAATCCAGGAGACATGTGGTTAATAAAAACCAAACTTTTACTTAAGGTACCGTCACACTAAGCGACGCTGCAGCGATACCGACAACGATCCGGATCGCTGCAGCGTCGCTGTTTGGTCGCTGGAGAGCTGTCACACAGACAGCTCTCCAGCGACCAACGATCCCGAGGTCCCCGGTAACCAGGGTAAACATCGGGTTACTAAGCGCAGGGCCGCGCTTAGTAACCCGATGTTTACCCTGGTTACCATCGTTAAAGTAAAAAAAACAACCGCTACATACTTACCTACCGCTGTCTGTCCCCGGCGCTGTGCTTCTCTGCTCTGGCAGTGAGCGCCGGGCAGCCGGAAAGCAGAGCGGTGACGTCACCGCTCTGCTTTCCGGCCGCTGTGCTCACAGTGAGTGCAGGAAAGCACAGCGCCGGGGACAGACAGCGGTAGGTAAGTATGTAGTGGTTGTTTTTTTACTTTAACGATGGTAACCAGGGTAAACATCGGGTTACTAAGCGCGGCCCTGCGCTTAGTAACCCGATGTTTACCCTGGTTACCAGCGAAGACATCGCTGAATCGGCGTCACACACGCCGATTCAGCGATGTCAGCGGGAGATCCAGCGATGAAACAAAGTTCTGGACTTTCTTCCCCGACCAGCGACATCACAGCAGGGGCCTGATCACTGCTGCCTGTCACACTGGACGATATCGCTAGCCAGGATGCTGCAACGTCACGGATCGCTAGCGATATCGTCTAGTGTGACGGTACCTTTAGAGAATGGAACTCGGAACATTATTTACAAACAAGTTTAAAGGATAAGGCCCAACATGTTGTTATCTTTACCCCAGGTACCAGATACAACTATAGCCCTGGTTCTCGGGATAGGTGGCATATCCCCTTCTTTGGCTTTCATAGACCTCGGGGATCTTCCTCATCTCTAGCAGCATATCTGTATTGCAATACCTTCCACCCCATGTTGTCTGAGTCCATCTTTTGGATTGCTATTTCTTATAGGTGGCACTAGATTTCTAGTCCTCTTCCTGTCTGAAGAAACAATTTGCATATTTCCCAGAGGAGCATTGCTGCTTAAAAGTCTCCTTACCTCAGCAGGTCAGGCTTGACATGTCACTCTCCAGAAGGAGAAATGTTACCACTTGGATCCCAATCAGAAGCCTCTCACCCTGCCAAACCAGAACTGAGACGTTGAACCGATGAGGGGCAGTACCATGAAACACAGTGTCTGCAAATTGAGATTTTGGTTTTGGTTTTTATCCTAAGTCATGTAAGAAGGCTCATTAGAGAGTCAATATTGACTTTTAAGATTGTTACTTCCTATAGGTGGCACTAGAGTTCTAGTTTTTTTCTACCCAGTTAATTCTTCTTCTCTTTACTTTGCCCTATGTAGAAACAGGAAGTCTCTTGTCCCTACAGTTATCATCCCTTCTCTTCAACTCCTGACTCAGATGATCCCTCCTTTCTCCTGCTTGGGACTTTTGCAGTGACTCATTACACAGGGAAAAGAGACTACCTGTTCCCACATAGAGCTTAGAAGGTTTCAGCGCGTCAGTTTTTAATAAAGTGATATTATAGAACTAATGTAAAAGAGAAGAATTACCTGGGTAGAAAGGCAAAATGAGCAATTGAAAGCTCAGAGTGCAATATAATATGATGATTGCAATATATTAAGAGGATAAGAACTTTAATGGGAGTGCTTTTTTAAACTGATCGAGCATGTGTATAGAGGAGTCACCAGAGGTTGTTAGAATAGCTGAAAGCTCTTTAAAGGGAACCTGTCACCCCGAAAATCGCGGGTGAGGTAATCCCACCGGCATCAGGGGCTTATCTGCAGCATTCTGTAATGCTGTAGATAAGCCCCCGATGTTACCTGAAAAAGGAGAAAAAGACGTTAGATAATACTCACCCAGGGGCGGTCCCGCTGCTGGTCAGGTCGGATGGGCGTCTCTGGTCCGCTGCGGCGCCTCCTATCTTCTTTCCATGACGTCCTCTTCTGATCTTCAGCCACGGCTCCAGCGCAGGCGTACTTTGCTCTGCCCTCTTGAGGGCAGAGGATAGTACTGCAGTGCGCAGGCGCCGGAAAGGTCAGAGGCCCGGCGCCTGCGCACTGCAGTACTTTGTCTGCCCTTAACAGGGCGGAGGAAAGTACGCCTGCGCCGGAGCCGTGGCTGAAGATCAGAAGAGGACGTCATGGAAAGAAGATGGGAGGCGCCGCAGCGGACCGGAGACGCCCATCCGACCTGACCAGCAGCGGGACCGCCCCTGAGTGAGTATAATCTAACGTCTTTTTCTCCTTTTTCAGGTAACATCGGGGGCTTATCTACAGCATTCCAGAATGCTGCAGATAAGCCCCTGATGCCGGTGGGATTACCTCACCCGCGATTTTCGGGGTGACAGGTTCCCTTTAAGGTATATGGGCATCTAAAGTTCAAAGGTGTACCCTAAAACTCTAGGGTCCTAAAGCAAAAATGTGTAGCAAGACCACAACAATTTCTCTGTCTAAGCTCTGGAATAAATATAAATGCAGTAAAACATAAGTTATTTCAGGCAATCACTCTTTGTATTAGACCAAGCTAAATATATTAAACACATTGAGTGTTACACATAAATGCCTTGAACATTTGCTAGCTATCCATACCCTTCACACATCTGTCTATTTCACATCATTGAGTAATGTGTGGGACTGGCACAGAGAGCTGTCTCTTTTCACAGAGCAAATAGGATTATCTAGGAGTCATAATGAAATCATTCAGAACTTGATATTGATAAGTGCAGTCAACTTATGACCCAGCCATGTGAATGTATTTACAAAGCTCCACCTTTAACCTCACCTGTGGAATTTTCTTGTAAACAAAGCTAAATTAGATGAATATTTTGATAGTCACCATATACCGCACACCCATAAGTACGGTACTTTGCTACAGAAATACGTTCAATAATAATTACTTGTAGTGACATGAACACTGGTTCATTTTATGAGGTTGACTTTGGGCATTGATGAAACCTTGTCAGTAGTGATGTGGTTGTACCGGACTATTAGAACCCATGCATGGACCCCCGAACACGGAGTTTTCCCGGAAGTCCATCATATTGTTTGGGTTCGCCTAACGAATAAAGATTATTGAATGGCTGCTGCAGCCAATCAACAAGCTTCTTGGCTGTGGTCACTTCCTAGCATTACTGTGATTGGCCGGCGCACCTTGTGACCCTTTCGGTAGAAAGGCTGGTTTACGGGTTGTGGCGCTATTCTCTTCCTTGTGCGCTGTCAGTGTTATTCTCTGTGCCATATCAGCCTCATGTTGGGTGTGATATAAGCCTCTTGCTCTCTGCCCAAAAATACTGTTCCTGTGTGCCATAACATTGTGTACACTGCCCTAAAAGCCTGTTCCTGTGTGCCATAGTAGAGTTGTGTAGACTGCCCTAGAAGCCTGTTCCGGTGTACCATAGCAGCGTTGTGTAGACTGTCCTAAAAGACCGTTCCTGCATGCCATAACAACGTAGACTGCCCTAACAGCCTGTTGCTCTGTGCTGTAAAAGCCTTGTCGTCTGTACCATAAAAGCCTATTGCTCTGTGTCAAAAATCCTATTTCTCTGTTGCATAAAAAGCTTGTGCTCTGTGGCATAAAATCCTGTTGCTCTGTGCCATATAAACCTTGTACTCTGAGACAAAAAATCATATTGTTCTGTGCCATATAAACCTTGTACTCTGACATAAAAAATCCTATTCCTCTATGCCATATAAACCTTGTACTCTGAGGCAAAACATCCTATTGCTCTGTTGCATAAAAACCTTGTTCTCTGGCAAAAAAAAAAAATCCATAAGGGACCACAGCCCCTGTTGAAAAGAATACAGATCTGCTCCATTGACCATCACTAAACCCAGAGGCGTAGCTAGAGCTTTTGCCGCCCGGGGCTGTTCCCAAGTTTGGCGCCAAACCCCCCCCCCCCCCAGCAGGAATAAGACCTCACATGGACAAGTTAAATTGTTTCGCCGGTGAATGTTACCATCACATGATGGGGACTGCAAAAAAAAAACAAGTTCTGCTTACCTGACCGCGCTCCTGCTCTCTCCACGCAGCTGAAGCGTGCACTCGCCGGCGACTGACAATGATGTCAGACGCCGGCGACATGCACACTGGGACTGACGTCAGCTGCCAGCCTCAGATTGGCTGGCGGCTGTTAACTATTGACGCGCGGGCCCGCACGCCAATAGCGTTAAACAGCTGCAGCGCCGGCCGCCGGCAAAAGAGTCTCAGTGGGTCCCCCCTTTAACACATACCACGATTCATGATGCCCAGATACGGCAGAGAAATCTAGGTATAGTACAATGCCATAGTTCACTTCTAACATGAGTGACAGCTATTGCAAATTCTACAGTGTATATATACAGGATAGGAGGAGTGGTACTGTGCAGTGTATATATACAGGGGAGTGATGGTACTGTGCAGTGTATATATACAGGACGGGAGGAGTGGTACTGTGCAGTGTATATATACAGGATAGGAGGAGTGGTACTGTGCAGTGTATATATACAGGACGGGAGGAGTGGTACTGTGCAGTGTATATATACAGGATAGGAGGAGTGGTACTGTGCAGTGTATATATACAGGACGGGAGGAGTGGTACTGTGCAGTGTATATATACAGGGGAGTGATGGTACTGTGCAGTGTATATATACAGGACGGGAGGAGTGGTACTGTGCAGTGTATATACAGGACAGGAGGAGTGGTACTGTGCAGTGTATATATACAGGACAGGAGGAGTGGTACTGTGCAGTGTATATATACAGCACAGGAGGAGTGGTACTGTGCAGTGTATATATACAGGACAGGAGGAGTGGTACTGTGCAGTGTATATATGCAGAATAGGAGGAGAGGTACTGTGCAGTGTATATATACAGGACAGGAGGAGTGGTACTGTGCAGTGTATATATACAGGACAGGAGGAGTGGTACTGTGCAGTGTATATATACAGGACAGGAGGAGTGGTACTGTGCAGTGTATATATACAGGACAGGAGGAGTGGTACTGTGCAGTGTATATATACAGAACAGGAGGAGTGGTACTGTGCAGTGTATATATACAGGACAGGAGGAGTGGTACTGTGCAGTGTATATATACAGGACAGGAGGAGCGGTACTGTGCAGTGTATATATACAGGACAGGAGGAGTGGTACTGTGCAGTGTATATATACAGGACAGGAGGAGTGGTACTGTGCAGTGTATATATACAGGACAGGAGGAGTGGTACTGTGCAGTGTATATATACAGGACAGAAGGAGTGGTACTGTGCAGTGTATATATACAGGATAGGAGGAGAGGTACTGTGCAGTGTATATATACAGGATAGGAGGAGAGGTACTGTGCAGTGTATATATACAGGACAGGAGGAGTGGTACTGTGCAGTGTATATATACAGGACAGGAGGAGTGGTACTGTGCAGTGTATATATACAGGACAGAAGGAGTGGTACTGTGCAGTGTATATATACAGGATAGGAGGAGTGGTACTGTGCAGTGTATATATACAGGATAGGAGGAGAGGTACTGTGCAGTGTATATATACAGGACAGGAGGAGTGGTACTGTGCAGTGTATATATACAGGACAGAAGGAGTGGTACTGTGCAGTGTATATATACAGGACAGGAGGAGTGGTACTGTGCAGTGTATATATACAGGAGGAGTGGTACTGTGCAGTGTATATATACAGGAGGAGTGGTACTGTGCAGTGTATATATACAGGAGGAGTGGTACTGTGCAGTGTATATATACAGGACAAGAGGAGTGGTACTGTGCAGTGTATATATACAGGACAGGAGGAGTGGTACTGTGCAGTGTATATATACAGGACAAGAGGAGCGGTACTGTGCAGTGTATACAGTGGGGCAAAAAAGTATTTAGTCAGTCAGCAATAGTGCAAGTTCCACCACTTAAAAAGATGAGAGGCATCTGTAATTTACATCATAGGTAGACCTCAACTATGGGAGACAAACTGAGAAAAAAAAATCCAGAAAATCACATTGTCTGTTTTTTTTAACATTTTATTTGCATATTATGGTGGAAAATAAGTATTTGGTCAGAAACAAAATTTCATCTCAATACTTTGTAATATATCCTTTGTTGGCAATGACAGAGGTCAAACGTTTTCTGTAAGTCTTCACAAGGTTGCCACACACTGTTGTTGGTATGTTGGCCCATTCCTCCATGCAGATCTCCTCTAGAGCAGTGATGTTTTTGGCTTTTCGCTTGGCAACACGGACTTTCAACTCCCTCCAAAGGTTTTCTATAGGGTTGAGATCTGGAGACTGGCTAGGCCACTCCAGGACCTTGAATTGCTTCTTACGAAGCCACTCCTTCGTTGCCCTGGCGGTGTGCTTTGGATCATTGTCATGTTGAAAGACCCAGCCACGTTTCATCTTCAATGCCCTTGCTGATGGAAGGAGGTTTGCACTCAAAATCTCACGATACATGGCCCCATTCATTCTTTCATGTACCCGGATCAGTCATCCTGGCCCCTTTGCAGAGAAACAGCCCCAAAGCATGATGTTTCCACCACCATGCTTTACAGTAGGTATGGTGTTTGATGGATGCAACTCAGTATTCTTTTTCCTCCAAACACGACAAGTTGTGTTTCTACCAAACAGTTCCAGTTTGGTTTCATCAGACCATAGGACATTCTCCCAAAACTCCTCTGGATCATCCAAATGCTCTCTAGCAAACTTCAGACGGGCCCGGACATGTACTGGCTTAAGCAGTGGGACATGTCTGGCACTGCAGGATCTGAGTCCATGGTGGCGTAGTGTGTTACTTATGGTAGGCCTTGTTACATTGGTCCCAGCTCTCTGCAGTTCATTCACTAGGTCCCCCCACGTGGTTCTGGGATTTTTGCTCACCGTTCTTGTGATCATTCTGACCCCACGGGGTGGGATTTTGCGTGGAGCCCCAGATCGAGGGAGATTACCAGTGGTCTTGTATGTCTTCCATTTTCTAATTATTGCTCCCACTGTTGATTTCTTCACTCCAAGCTGGTTGGCTATTGCAGATTCAGTCTTCCCAGCCTGGTGCAGGGCTACAATTTTGTTTCTGGTGTCCTTTGACAGCTCTTTGGTCTTCACCATAGTGGAGTTTGGAGTCAGACTGTTTGAGGGTGTACACAGGTGTCTTTTTATACTGATAACAAGTTTAAACAGGTGCCATTACTACAGGTAATGAGTGGAGGAAAGAGGAGACTCTTAAAGAAGAAGTTACAGGTCTGTGAGAGCCAGAAATCTTGATTGTTTGTTTCTAACCAAATACTTATTTTCCACCATAATATGCAAAAAAAAATGATAAAAAAACAGACAATGTGATTTTCTGGATTTTTTTTCTCAGTTTGTCTCCCATAGTTGAGGTCTACCTATGATGTAAATTACAGACGCCTCTCATCTTTTTAAGTGGTGGAACTTGCACTATTGCTGACTGACTAAATACTTTTTTGCCCCACTGTATATACAGGAGGAGTGGTACTGTGCAGTGTATATATACAGGAGGAGTGGTACTGTGCAGTGTATATATACAGGAGGAGTGGTACTGTGCAGTGTATATATACAGGATAGGAAGAAAAGTACTGTGCAGTGTATATATACAGGACAGGAGGAGTGGTACTGTGCAGTGTATATATACAGGACAGGAGGAGTGGTACTGTGCAGTGTATATATACAGGAGGAATGGTACTGTGCAGTGTATATGTACAGGATAGGAGGAGAGGTACTGTGCAGTGTATATATACAGGACAGGAGGAGTGGTACTGTGCAGTGTATATATACAGGAGGAATGGTACTGTGCAGTGTATATGTACAGGACAGGAGGAGTGGTACTGTGCAGTGTATATATACAGGACAGGAGGAGTGGTACTGTGCAGTGTATATATACAGGACAGGAGGAGTGGTACTGTGCAGTGTATATATACAGGATAGGAGGAGAGGTACTGTGCAGTGTATATATACAGGACAGGAGGAGTGGTACTGTGCAGTGTATATATACAGGACAGAAGGAGTGGTACTGTGCAGTGTATATATACAGGATAGGAGGAGTGGTACTGTGCAGTGTATATATACAGGAGGAATGGTACTGTGCAGTGTATATGTACAGGACAGGAGGAGTGGTACTGTGCAGTGTATATATACAGGACAGGAGGAGTGGTACTGTGCAGTGTATATATACAGGATAGGAGGAGTGGTACTGTGCAGTGTATATATACAGGAGGAATGGTACTGTGCAGTGTATATGTACAGGACAGGAGGAGTGGTACTGTGCAGTGTATATATACAGGACAGGAGGAGTGGTACTGTGCAGTGTATATATACAGGACAGGAGGAGTGGTACTGTGCAGTGTATATATACAGGATAGGAGGAGAGGTACTGTGCAGTGTATATATACAGGACAGGAGGAGTGGTACTGTGCAGTGTATATATACAGGACAGAAGGAGTGGTACTGTGCAGTGTATATATACAGGATAGGAGGAGTGGTACTGTGCAGTGTATATATACAGGATAGGAGGAGAGGTACTGTGCAGTGTATATATACAGGACAGGAGGAGTGGTACTGTGCAGTGTATATATACAGGACAGGAGGAGTGGTACTGTGCAGTGTATATATACAGGATAGGAGGAGAGGTACTGTGTAGTGTATATATACAGGACAGGAGGAGTGGTACTGTGCAGTGTATATATACAGGACAGGAGGAGTGGTACTGTGCAGTGTATATATACAGGATAGGAGGAGAGGTACTGTGCAGTGTATATATACAGGACAGGAGGAGTGGTACTGTGCAGTGTATATATACAGGACAGGAGGAGTGGTACTGTGCAGTGTATATATACAGGAGGAGTGGTACTGTGCAGTGTATATATACAGGAGGAGTGGTACTGTGCAGTGTATATATACAGGATAGGAGGAGAGGTACTGTGCAGTGTATATATACAGGACAGAAGGAGTGGTACTGTGCAGTGTATATATACAGGACAGGAGGAGTGGTACTGTGCAGTGTATATATACAGGAGGAGTGGTACTGTGCAGTGTATATATACAGGAGGAGTGGTACTGTGCAGTGTATATATACAGGAGGAGTGGTACTGTGCAGTGTATATATACAGGATAGGAGGAGAGGTACTGTGCAGTGTATATATACAGGACAGGAGGAGTGGTACTGTGCAGTGTATATATACAGGAGGAGGGGTACTGTGCAGTGTATATATACAGGAGGAGTGGTACTGTGCAGTGTATATATACAGGAGGAGTGGTACTGTGCAGTGTATATATACAGGAGGAGTGGTACTGTGCAGTATATATATACAGGATAGGAAGAGAAGTACTGTGCAGTGTATATATACAGGACAGGAGGAGTGGTACTGTGCAGTGTATATATACAGGACAGGAGGAGTGGTACTGTGCAGTGTATATATACAGGAGGAGTGGTACTGTGTAGTGTATATGTACAGGATAGGAGGAGAGGTACTGTGCAGTGTATATATACAGGAGGAGTGGTACTGTGCAGTGTATATATACAGGAGGAGTGGTACTGTGCAGTGTATATATACAGGACAGGAGGAGTGGTACTGTGCAGTGTATATATACAGGACAGGAGGAGTGGTACTGTGCAGTGTATATATACAGGACAGGAGGAGCGGTACTGTGCAGTGTATATATACAGGACAGGAGGAGTGGTACTGTGCAGTGTATATATACAGGACAGGAGGAGTGGTACTGTGCAGTGTATATATACAGGACAGGAGGAGTGGTACTGTGCAGTGTATATATACAGGATAGGAGGAGAGGTACTGTGCAGTGTATATATACAGGACAGGAGGAGTGGTACTGTGCAGTGTATATATACAGGACAGGAGGAGTGGTACTGTGCAGTGTATATATACAGGAGGAATGGTACTGTGCAGTGTATATGTACAGGATAGGAGGAGAGGTACTGTGCAGTGTATATATACAGGACAGGAGGAGTGGTACTGTGCAGTGTATATATACAGGAGGAATGGTACTGTGCAGTGTATATGTACAGGACAGGAGGAGTGGTACTGTGCAGTGTATATATACAGGACAGGAGGAGTGGTACTGTGCAGTGTATATATACAGGACAGGAGGAGTGGTACTGTGCAGTGTATATATACAGGATAGGAGGAGAGGTACTGTGCAGTGTATATATACAGGACAGGAGGAGTGGTACTGTGCAGTGTATATATACAGGACAGAAGGAGTGGTACTGTGCAGTGTATATATACAGGATAGGAGGAGTGGTACTGTGCAGTGTATATATACAGGAGGAATGGTACTGTGCAGTGTATATGTACAGGACAGGAGGAGTGGTACTGTGCAGTGTATATATACAGGACAGGAGGAGTGGTACTGTGCAGTGTATATATACAGGATAGGAGGAGTGGTACTGTGCAGTGTATATATACAGGAGGAATGGTACTGTGCAGTGTATATGTACAGGACAGGAGGAGTGGTACTGTGCAGTGTATATATACAGGACAGGAGGAGTGGTACTGTGCAGTGTATATATACAGGACAGGAGGAGTGGTACTGTGCAGTGTATATATACAGGATAGGAGGAGAGGTACTGTGCAGTGTATATATACAGGACAGGAGGAGTGGTACTGTGCAGTGTATATATACAGGACAGAAGGAGTGGTACTGTGCAGTGTATATATACAGGATAGGAGGAGTGGTACTGTGCAGTGTATATATACAGGATAGGAGGAGAGGTACTGTGCAGTGTATATATACAGGACAGGAGGAGTGGTACTGTGCAGTGTATATATACAGGACAGGAGGAGTGGTACTGTGCAGTGTATATATACAGGATAGGAGGAGAGGTACTGTGTAGTGTATATATACAGGACAGGAGGAGTGGTACTGTGCAGTGTATATATACAGGACAGGAGGAGTGGTACTGTGCAGTGTATATATACAGGATAGGAGGAGAGGTACTGTGCAGTGTATATATACAGGACAGGAGGAGTGGTACTGTGCAGTGTATATATACAGGACAGGAGGAGTGGTACTGTGCAGTGTATATATACAGGAGGAGTGGTACTGTGCAGTGTATATATACAGGAGGAGTGGTACTGTGCAGTGTATATATACAGGATAGGAGGAGAGGTACTGTGCAGTGTATATATACAGGACAGAAGGAGTGGTACTGTGCAGTGTATATATACAGGACAGGAGGAGTGGTACTGTGCAGTGTATATATACAGGAGGAGTGGTACTGTGCAGTGTATATATACAGGAGGAGTGGTACTGTGCAGTGTATATATACAGGAGGAGTGGTACTGTGCAGTGTATATATACAGGATAGGAGGAGAGGTACTGTGCAGTGTATATATACAGGACAGGAGGAGTGGTACTGTGCAGTGTATATATACAGGACAAGAGGAGCGGTACTGTGCAGTGTATATATACAGGAGGAGTGGTACTGTGCAGTGTATATATACAGGAGGAGGGGTACTGTGCAGTGTATATATACAGGAGGAGTGGTACTGTGCAGTGTATATATACAGGAGGAGTGGTACTGTGCAGTGTATATATACAGGAGGAGTGGTACTGTGCAGTATATATATACAGGATAGGAAGAGAAGTACTGTGCAGTGTATATATACAGGACAGGAGGAGTGGTACTGTGCAGTGTATATATACAGGACAGGAGGAGTGGTACTGTGCAGTGTATATATACAGGAGGAGTGGTACTGTGTAGTGTATATGTACAGGATAGGAGGAGAGGTACTGTGCAGTGTATATATACAGGAGGAGTGGTACTGTGCAGTGTATATATACAGGAGGAGTGGTACTGTGCAGTGTATATATACAGGACAGGAGGAGTGGTACTGTGCAGTGTATATATACAGGACAGGAGGAGTGGTACTGTGCAGTGTATATATACAGGACAGGAGGAGCGGTACTGTGCAGTGTATATATACAGGACAGGAGGAGTGGTACTGTGCAGTGTATATATACAGGACAGGAGGAGTGGTACTGTGCAGTGTATATATACAGGACAGGAGGAGTGGTACTGTGCAGTGTATATATACAGGATAGGAGGAGAGGTACTGTGCAGTGTATATATACAGGACAGGAGGAGTGGTACTGTGCAGTGTATATATACAGGACAGGAGGAGTGGTACTGTGCAGTGTATATATACAGGAGGAGTGGTACTGTGCAGTGTATATATACAGGAGGAGTGGTACTGTGCAGTGTATATATACAGGAGGAGTGGTACTGTGCAGTGTATATATACAGGACAAGAGGAGTGGTACTGTGCAGTGTATATATACAGGACAGGAGGAGTGGTACTGTGCAGTGTATATATACAGGACAAGAGGAGCGGTACTGTGCAGTGTATATATACAGGAGGAGTGGTACTGTGCAGTGTATATATACAGGAGGAGTGGTACTGTGCAGTGTATATATACAGGAGGAGTGGTACTGTGCAGTGTATATATACAGGAGGAGTGGTACTGTGCAGTGTATATATACAGGATAGGAAGAAAAGTACTGTGCAGTGTATATATACAGGACAGGAGGAGTGGTACTGTGCAGTGTATATATACAGGACAGGAGGAGTGGTACTGTGCAGTGTATATATACAGGAGGAATGGTACTGTGCAGTGTATATGTACAGGATAGGAGGAGAGGTACTGTGCAGTGTATATATACAGGACAGGAGGAGTGGTACTGTGCAGTGTATATATACAGGAGGAATGGTACTGTGCAGTGTATATGTACAGGACAGGAGGAGTGGTACTGTGCAGTGTATATATACAGGACAGGAGGAGTGGTACTGTGCAGTGTATATATACAGGACAGGAGGAGTGGTACTGTGCAGTGTATATATACAGGATAGGAGGAGAGGTACTGTGCAGTGTATATATACAGGACAGGAGGAGTGGTACTGTGCAGTGTATATATACAGGACAGAAGGAGTGGTACTGTGCAGTGTATATATACAGGATAGGAGGAGTGGTACTGTGCAGTGTATATATACAGGAGGAATGGTACTGTGCAGTGTATATGTACAGGACAGGAGGAGTGGTACTGTGCAGTGTATATATACAGGACAGGAGGAGTGGTACTGTGCAGTGTATATATACAGGAGGAATGGTACTGTGCAGTGTATATGTACAGGACAGGAGGAGTGGTACTGTGCAGTGTATATATACAGGACAGGAGGAGTGGTACTGTGCAGTGTATATATACAGGAGGAATGGTACTGTGCAGTGTATATGTACAGGACAGGAGGAGTGGTACTGTGCAGTGTATATATACAGGACAGGAGGAGTGGTACTGTGCAGTGTATATATACAGGACAGGAGGAGTGGTACTGTGCAGTGTATATATACAGGATAGGAGGAGAGGTACTGTGCAGTGTATATATACAGGACAGGAGGAGTGGTACTGTGCAGTGTATATATACAGGACAGAAGGAGTGGTACTGTGCAGTGTATATATACAGGATAGGAGGAGTGGTACTGTGCAGTGTATATATACAGGATAGGAGGAGAGGTACTGTGCAGTGTATATATACAGGACAGGAGGAGTGGTACTGTGCAGTGTATATATACAGGACAGGAGGAGTGGTACTGTGCAGTGTATATATACAGGATAGGAGGAGAGGTACTGTGCAGTGTATATATACAGGACAGGAGGAGTGGTACTGTGCAGTGTATATATACAGGACAGAAGGAGTGGTACTGTGCAGTGTATATATACAGGATAGGAGGAGTGGTACTGTGCAGTGTATATATACAGGATAGGAGGAGAGGTACTGTGCAGTGTATATATACAGGACAGGAGGAGTGGTACTGTGCAGTGTATATATACAGGACAGGAGGAGTGGTACTGTGCAGTGTATATATACAGGACAGGAGGAGTGGTACTGTGCAGTGTATATATACAGGATAGGAGGAGAGGTACTGTGCAGTGTATATATACAGGACAGGAGGAGTGGTACTGTGCAGTGTATATATACAGGACAGGAGGAGTGGTACTGTGCAGTGTATATATACAGGATAGGAGGAGAGGTACTGTGCAGTGTATATATACAGGACAGGAGGAGTGGTACTGTGCAGTGTATATATACAGGACAGAAGGAGTGGTACTGTGCAGTGTATATATACAGGACAGGAGGAGTGGTACTGTGCAGTGTATATATACAGGACAAGAGGAGCGGTACTGTGCAGTGTATATATACAGGACAGGAGGAGTGGTACTGTGCAGTGTATATATACAGGAGGAGTGGTACTGTGCAGTGTATATATACAGGAGGAGTGGTACTGTGCAGTGTATATATACAGGAGGAGTGGTACTGTGCAGTGTATATATACAGGATAGGAGGAGAGGTACTGTGCAGTGTATATATACAGGACAGGAGGAGTGGTACTGTGCAGTGTATATATACAGGACAAGAGGAGCGGTACTGTGCAGTGTATATATACAGGACAGGAGGAGTGGTACTGTGCAGTGTATATATACAGGAGGAGTGGTACTGTGCAGTGTATATATACAGGAGGAGTGGTACTGTGCAGTGTATATATACAGGAGGAGTGGTACTGTGCAGTGTATATATACAGGATCAGTGGTACTGTGCAGTATATATATACAGGATAGGAAGAGAAGTACTGTGCAGTGTATATATACAGGACAGGAGGAGTGGTACTGTGCAGTGTATATATACAGGACAGGAGGAGTGGTACTGTGCAGTGTATATATACAGGAGGAGTGGTACTGTGTAGTGTATATGTACAGGATAGGAGGAGAGGTACTGTGCAGTGTATATATACAGGAGGAGTGGTACTGTGTAGTGTATATATACAGGAGGAGTGGTACTGTGCAGTGTATATATACAGGACAGGATGAGTGGTACTGTGCAGTGTATATATACAGGAGGAGTGGTACTGTGCAGTGTATATATACAGGAGGAGTGGTACTGTGCAGTGTATATATACAGGAGGAGTGGTACTGTGCAGTGTATATATACAGGAGGAGTGGTACTGTGCAGTGTATATATACAGGAGGAGTGGTACTGTGCAGTGTATATATACAGGATAGGAAGAGAAGTACTGTGCAGTGTATATATACAGGACAGGAGGAGTGGTACTGTGCAGTGTATATATACAGGACAGGAGGAGTGGTACTGTGCAGTGTATATATACAGGAGGAGTGGTACTGTGCAGTGTATATGTACAGGATAGGAGGAGAGGTACTGTGCAGTGTATATATACAGGAGGAGTGGTACTGTGCAGTGTATATATACAGGAGGAGTGGTACTGTGCAGTGTATATATACAGGACAGGAGGAGTGGTACTGTGCAGTGTATATATACAGGAGGAGTGGTACTGTGCAGTGTATATATACAGGAGGAGTGGTACTGTGCAGTGTATATATACAGGAGGAGTGGTACTGTGCAGTGTATATATACAGGAGGAGTGGTACTGTGCAGTGTATATATACAGGATAGGAGGAGAGGTACTGTGCAGTGTATATATACAGGATGGGAGGAGTGGTACTGTGCAGTGTATATATACAGGACAGGAGGAGTGGTACTGTGCAGTGTATATATACAGGAGGAGTGGTACTGTGCAGTGTATATATACAGGATAGGAGGAGAGGTACTGTGCAGTGTATATATACAGGATAGGAGGAGAGGTACTGTGCAGTGTATATATACAGGATGGGAGGAGTGGTACTGTGCAGTGTATATATACAGGACAGGAGAAGTGGTACTGTGCAGTGTATATATACAGGAGGAGTGGTACTGTGCAGTGTATATATACAGGATAGGAGGAGAGGTACTGTGCAGTGTATATATACAGGACAGGAGGAGTGGTACTGTGCAGTGTATATATACAGGACAGGAGGAGCAGTACTGTGCAGTGTATATATACAGGACAGGAGGAGTGGTACTGTGCAGTGTATATATACAGGATAGGAGGAGAGGTACTGTGCAGTGTATATATACAGGGGAGTGATGGTACTGTGCAGTGTATATATTCAGGGCAGTGGTACTGTGCAGTGTATATATACAGGGCAGTGGTACTGTGCAGTGTATATATACAGGGCAGTGGTACTGTGCAGTGTATATATACAGGGCAGTGGTACTGTGCAGTGTATATATACAGGGGAGTGATGGTACTGTGCAGTGTATATATACAGGGCAGGAGGAGCAGTATTGTGCAGTGTATATATGCAGGGCAGTGGTACTGTGCAGTGTATATATACAGGGCAGTGGTACTGTGCAGTGTATATATACAGGGGAGTGATGGTACTGTGCAGTGTATATATTTCAACAGCCGCCCAGCCCAGGCCCCCAGCACCTGTCCTGTGTATATATTATATAAACTGTCATACAGGCTGTACAGATACAGTCTATACATATACAGGACAGGTGCTGGGGGCCTGGGCGGCTGCTGAAGTATATAATATACAGTATATCAGCTGTGGCCACCCCAGGTCACCCAGAGTGTCAGAAAACAGCGATACATCGCACTCACTCAGGGCGGCAAGGAGCTCCTCAGGAATCTGCCTGAATCTGATAAGTTCAGCAGCCAGCGAGGGGCGGGCGGGAGAGCAGAGCAGGAAAACGTGCTCTCTCCGCCCACAAACAATGTCAAGCTGGCTGCGTTCTTAACCCCTATGTGCCTGCACTGCCTGGCCCTGCACTGACTGAGAAGATGCTTGTGGATATGTTTGAGGTAGGCAGAATTTGGACCCGCCGGTCCCCTTAGCCCCATAAATACATTTTGTGAATGAAAGTTATGGGACCCACCGGTCACCTGGCTCCATAGAGATGTTTGGAGAAGCCAGGTTATGACTCTGACCTTGTACCTCAATGGACTGTTATCTTCCTAAGTTTGCTGTTACCTTCTCTCTGTGTGCGTGCAACAGGTGGGGTAGTTGGTTCTAGAAGCTCTGAAGTAACAGCTGCTTTTATCTCAGCGAGTCAACAGAACGATGAGACTCTGTAATTTGCACCATCTTGGGTGTTTTGCTGGGGCTGTTCTATGTGTTATTTGCAGGGCATTTTACCTGCGTATTTTTGTGAATCTGCACAGAAAAATCCACAGACGAATCCACATTGTGTGCACATACCCTTAATCTCACCATTAACATTCACAGTCTGCAGCTCAGACCATTCACCTGTTGTTCAAATTCGTCAAACACAGTAAGGTTAAATTTCACACTAAAGGTACCGTCACACTAAGCGACGCTGCAGCGATACCGACAACGATCCGGATCGCTGCAGCGTCGCTGTTTGGTCACTGGAGAGCTGTCACACAGATAGCTCTCCAGCGACCAACGATCCCGAGGTCCCCGGTAACCAGGGTAAACATCGGGTAACTAAGCGCAGGGCCGCGCTTAGTAACCCGATGTTTACCCTGGTTACCATCCTAAAAAGTAAAAAAACAAACGCTACATACTTACCTACCGCTGTCTGTCCTCGGCGCTCTGCTTCTCTGGTCTGGCTGTGAGCGCCGGGTAGCCGGAAAGCAGAGTGGTGACGTCACCGCTCTGCTTTCCGGCCGCTGTGCTCACAGCCAGACCAGAGAAGCAGAGCGCCGAGGACAGACAGCGGTAGGTAAGTATGTAGCGGTTGTTTTTTTTACTTTAACGATGGTAACCAGGGTAAACATCGGGTTACTAAGCGCGGCCCTGCGCTTAGTTACCCGATGTTTACCCTGGTTACCAGCGAAGACATCGCTGAATTGGTGTCACACACACCGATTCAGCGATGTCTACGGGGAGTCCAGCGACCAAATAAAGTTCTGGACTTTCTTCCCCGACCAGCGACAGCACAGCAGGGGCCTGATCGCTGCTGCCTGTCACACTGGACGATATCGCTAGCGAGGACGCTGCAACGTCACGGATCGCTAGCGATATCGTCTAGTGTGACGGTACCTTTAGCAGAAATTACCATTCATATGTAAGCAGAAGACCCGGAACAGGCCTACCTACTCCGTGACGGATCCAGAACTGTCGGGGCTGTCACCCAGGTTTCATGGGGGAAAGCTTAAAGCCCCGGACCAACCTCTGCACCTAGATAAAAGGGCCACAGCGCGTGGCAAATCAGTTAGTTGCCGTGGGAATGTAAATCGCCCAGGAGGGCAGTGTCAGGGCTTCTGCGGGGGGCCAACTGCCAGAGTGGGCAAAAACCAGCAGAGTCTAAAAGCTGTTAACAGAGACTGCCGACAACAACGAACTTGGTCCCTGCTGACATCGCTGACCGTGAGTGACAGAACGCCCAGTCAGGACATAAACCTGTGCACGTACCGATGGGAGAATTGGGACACCCGCTGTGAGGGGTTTCCCTTTATACCTAAATCCAGTTGCTCGTTGTTCCTGTACGCTGACAGGGGGAAAGACTGTGCTCTGTCTGGCTCATCGTTTCCTGACACACCGATCACCGACCTGACCACAAGGAATCACCGTCGCAGCCAGGAGCCAAGACGTCATCTTTTCCAGGACTACACTGGACCACGAGGAATCACCGTCACCACCAGGATCCAGGACGCCATCTTGTCAAGGACTATACTGGCCCCCTAATGCGCCGCCAACGTCCACATCCTGAGCTAACCGCATTCTGAAGTCGTCAGACTGATAAGTTTGCTATCCTTGAACTTCCTATCCTATGCTACACACCCGCTTCCCCTGAGTTACGTCCCCTGTGTTCCTTTATATTGTTTTATCTGTGTTCTCCCTGCGAGGAGTATACCTGTTAAATTAAACCCAAAGTTAACACTTGCTCGGCTTCCGACCCGTTACGGCATCTTCCTACCTGCTCACGCGTATACCACAATAAAGCTTTCTGATTATTTTTCATAAAATACATTTTGAAAGATATTCTACTTACAAGGCTTAATATGTGACATGGTTATGAAATCACAGGCATTTAGATGAAGTCTTGTATAACAGTTATTAGTCTGGTTACACAAGTTTCACTAATGTATTCAATACATCAGATGGTGCACTTCTGATCACGCAACTCTGTTCAGAAAGGCAACTCTAAACAACAGGAGATTAGGTCTGAAAAAAAAATCCACATTCCAAAGCGATCTCACACTGCCCCTTAGAGCATATGAACTGGAAACACAGTTGATCCGGAAGTATTCAGACAATGGCAGAATGTTTATTAATTATCAGCTATACATCAGTGCAATGGATTTAAAAGAAAGCCGTCAAGATGTGATTGAAGTGCAGGATTTCAGCTGTAACTGTTACTGTTCATGGCCATGTGGTTTCTGCAAGAAAAAGGAAGGGACATTCACTGCAACTAATGAGAAGTAATTCTAAGCAGCCGCACCTCGGACACGCGCTACACGTGTGCTGAACTATGTGTTGTATGTGTCTCATATACTCAAAAGTAAGTGCACAATTGTATTAGAAACCATTCAATCGTTTAATGCGTGTTCAGGGTTTATTCTCAAGTATAAAAATAGGTATAGAATAAAAGACAATGAGAAATTAATCAAGTTTATAGTTAACTATTTCTACTTGTCTCCAATCTCCTTCTATCCCTGCTTCACTCATTTTTTCTTTACTGCAAACTGCCAGAGATTATAATTATTATTATAGCACCAGTCACTGGTAGAGGAGGAGAGAGGACCCTGCCCACGAGGGCTCACAGACAACAAGGGTTGAGTGAGGATACAGTAGGTTAAGGGAGAGCTGGTGGTGCAGTGATATGGTGGAGCGAGGGTTACTGCAAGTTGTAGTCTTGTCGGAAGAGGTAGGTCTTCAGGTTCCTTTTGAAGGTTTCCATGGTAGGCGAGAGTCTGATAAGTTGGGATAGAGAGTTCTAGAGGAGGGGGGGATGCACAGGAGAAATTTTGTATGCGATTGTGGGAAGAGGAGATAAGAGGGGAGTAGAGAAGAAGATCTTGTGAGGTCTTCCAATGTTGTTGTCTAGCAGCGGTGACTTTACTTAGGAATGTGTAACTATAGGCCCCATGACAATCCAAGAACCCAATCCTCTGTGAATTCTCTTATCTAAAAATAAAAAACACACCACACTTCATGACGTTTTATGTAATGACCACAGCAGCCTCGATCATTTAATAAACAAAACTAAAACATTAAAAAAAATAGCAAATGAGCAGCAAAAGAAGGGGAAAAAAATGAAGGTTCAAAACCATTTCCTTGAACTGCAACAAACAGCTCCTCCACATGACCCCCAGCCCCATGGCACCGACTCGGGAGCACCCAGTGGCATGTTGCCCATGCCAAGTTGTACTGCTGAGATCTAGCCCAGCAGGGACCCACTTACAATTTTGTAAGAACCTTGAAAACATTTAGGGAGTAACCCATCCTTGCACTTGGACTCCCTCTGTTCTTCAATGCAACCAACCATCTTCAAAACCCCCCTCCTTCTACGCCACAGCAAGCAACCATAATCCCTTATGCATGTGCAGCGCCCCAGAGTCCTGGTCGTTGCAGTATTGTTATTTTTCCACCTGGGGGAGTGATGTTACGTCTGAAGGCAATGAAGGAGATCTTCTGTCCAGGTATCACAACCACAAAACACACTTCACACTCTAGTCCGCCAGGGGGAGCCATGCTTCTATTTATTAGGGCACTCCTCACACTTAGGTAAAACTGGTGTTTTGGTTAGGAGGTTAGACAGAAGCTGACTGGAGGGAGTAGGAGATAGTCAGTGAGACCCGACCAAGTTTGGCAGAGGCTGGTTGGAGTGGGTTCCAGCCAGCTCCAGACTGCGGCCTGCGGAAGACGAGGATACACGGAGCTGCGCCTGCATCCCATGCGGCAGCATCCCACGAAGTAGACATTGAAAGGAATTGTGTTGCAGTGAGTGAGCAACGAAGTCATAGCAACAGGAGAGGAACATCAGTGGGAGACCAGCTAGAAGCAGGCTGCCTCCTTCTGAAGCGCAGTAGCGGTAGACAGAACACCGAGGGAGTAAGGATCTCTATGCCATTACTTCAGAGACTGGCAGGACAGTTGATTCTATGTTGACTGCCCGACCATATACCCAGGAGGCAGGGTGGCAACTTGTGGGGGCCGGGGTGTCTCTAGGGTCCCTATAAAAAGCCTCAGGCCACCAGTCATACGGGTTTGTCCTATCCGTCAGGGGGACAGAGAGGAGACTTAACATCTACAATAGTTGTGAGGACCTTACCGAGTTGCTCAGTAGGGAGGGACTACAATGCCCAAGTGCTAGAGGAAGGCTATTGAATTCCACCTGGATAAGGGGACTCTGGATTTGCCTTCAGACCGGCCGGACTCTGCCTACCCTGTGGTCCCTACCCTGGACTGTGGATGCTGAAGCCTTCAGTAAAGGTAAAGAGACTGCAACCTTGTGTCCTCGTTATTTACTGCGCCTTACATCATCCACCATCCACTATCTACACTCTGCGAAGCCCTGGGGTACACTTCACCTGTGGGAAGGTATACCATCTAGCTGCCATAACATCACCCCAGCGGACCCCTAAGCAGCATCGGTCACCCTGACCGAATACCACAGGTGGCGTCATCCCTTTAAAGACCTTTCCCCCACTACATCAACGGACCTCCTGAGGGCCACGGACCGGGTCAGCCACCGTGACATCCCCACTGAGTACAGAAGAAGGGCCCGGATCTGAGTACCCCACAGCCCTTGGGGGCGCCGCACATGCGAGTCCCGACACACTGACACTGCCTTTTGAGCTCCTTCCATCAGCGAAAGGGTCCATATGTCAATCCTGATCTTATTCAAATGAAGACCGTATAACCTAAGAAATTCCCTGGAAGGGACTTCCAACTCCCGATGCTGCACCAATATCTCCCCG
Organism: Ranitomeya imitator; assembly: GCF_032444005.1. Taxonomy (NCBI): domain Eukaryota; kingdom Metazoa; phylum Chordata; class Amphibia; order Anura; family Dendrobatidae; genus Ranitomeya; species Ranitomeya imitator. Next base: position 731,791,745 of record NC_091284.1, on the reverse strand, counting down.
CGCCGTGCAGTGAAGTGGGTCACTTCTCTGTTTACCTTGTTACAGGTCTTGGTAATCCTCTCTACTGACGTGGCACGTTTCTAAGCCAGGCGCTCGACAATGTTCAACCAAACAAGTACCAAACCCGGATAAGATGACAAGAGCCTGAGGAAATCGTATTTGATGTCACGGATCTATTCTCTCAAAGCCCTGATGCCCAAGTCAAAAAATCTTTTGTGAAACCCCTCCAACCAACTAATTTTAAGAAAAAAGTCAAACCTGCTAACCTACTAGGCACCACTGAAAATGTCAAAACCTTCCTGGAATGCCCTGCCGATCATACACAGCAACAGATACATGCTGAGACATACTGTACCTATACTAAGTACCAGGAGTAGTGTTGAGCGATACCTTCCGATATCGGGAAATATCGGATCGGATTGGATCGGACCGATACCCAAAAAATATCGGGTATCGCCGATACCAATAACGGAAACCAATGCAAGTCAATGGGACACATATATCGGAATGAAAATAAGCCTTTTCTTTCCTTTGCACATCCAGTTCCGGAGAGGGGAAGTGACGAGCAGGAGGCAGAAAAAAAGTTAACGGGTTTATTACAAGGATTACTCCTCGCAGGAAGTGGAAGGATTAAGGGGGAAGTAAACTTGGGTTTTGTTTCAGGGTATGAACAAACGGTTATGAAACTGGTAAACTTAGCAGTCTGATGGTTTCCAGGCTGTGGAAGCTTGAAATCCCATGGTGGCGTCGTAGGTGACATGTGAAGTCTCTGGCCTGTTCTTGATGGAAAGTGAAGCACTGTCTCCCAACGGAAATGGCGTATCCTGGTTCTCTCCGGCGAAGTAGCCGATTACTGGGACAATGTCCACTAAGTGTAGAAGTCTCTGCCTCTACTGGAAGATGTCACTGAACAACGCTGGTGCCGGGGATGAAGTTACCCGGTTCTCGACAATCCGCCCGGTCAGATCTAGGCCGCACACTCATGGCCGGTAGGGAGAGGTGTGGATCAGAGTGTCGGTAGTCAGAATGGACAGACACACCACCTCACATCCCTCACATTCAGTGTGCGCAAGGTCTAAGGTACTGCAGCCCGGGCCTGTTTTATTGCATAGCCCCAAAGAGAGTGAGTCAACCTTCTTCTGGGGCACGCTCTGTCTTCCGGCCAATTGTCCCGTTTTCTCACACACCACCCCTTTTATACCTGACACTCCCTCTACAGTTGAGTGCAAAGGTCTGTCCGGGTTGGAAAGCTTTTCCCCCAGCAACAATGGTGACAGCCCTGATAGTTCCGGAACCAGCACGAGAGGAGAATCACCAGCCCAGTCCATCTTCCTACACAGCCCTTCCTTAAGCCCCCATGTTGGGGGGTGCAGTCCAGGAAATTACTGAGCATACACAGTGGTGACAACCTCTATAGTGCTTGTAAGCACAACAATGAGGTCAGTCAGGATCTCTGCAGTTTGCTGCGAGGGTCAGTTTCACTGCTGCAAAGAAAAAACTGCCTCATAAATTAATGTTGGAAAGTGCACAATTCAGGTAATCAGATTGACAATATGGCTTGTGTCAACTGTCAATCAATAAGGGGAGCCTGCAATCTAGGAGAAAGATTGTCAGAATAATCCTTTTAAGGGAATCTGTCAGCTGGTTATCACCCTCCAAAATATTTATATCTCATTCAAAGACAAGTCCAGAAATACCTTTACATGGACAGTTCTTCCATTCCTGAATAATCAGCATTTGATATGCAAATGAGGTTGTAGATCTGAAGCCTCTGTCACTCCAGCTCTATTCTCCACACAGCACCGCCTCCTCCTGCTTGTCTGATGGGACGGCTCTTTTGCCTGAATGCCCACAGCATAGAGGCTGTCAGAAAAAGAGGAGAAAGTGGCACCAGGTGGGGTATAGAGCTGGAGTGAGAGAGGCTTCAATCTACCTTTGTCTGTTATTTGCATATCAATTGAAATGCTTATTTCTCAGTAATAGAAGAATGGCTGACCATGTAAAGGTATTCCTGGACTTCTCATTAAAAGAATTACATGGACATATAAATAGGTTGGGGGTGACATCCTGCTGACAGATTCCCTTTAAGGTAATAAATGGACCAAACGGATCCTTAGTGTTGAATTTTATTTGGCAGCTTTTAATAGGGGCTCTCAGTATGTAGTCCAAAGGGGTGTCAATGTAAGTGAAGGAGGTCATAATTAGGCTATAAAATAACATGAGAAAACTATCAGAGTGAGCAGAAATTTTAGGTGCAGCAAAATCAACAATTTGGTACATTTGTAAAAAAAGAAGTAAAGCACTTGAGAGTTCTGCCACACTGATAAAGAAAAACCCCCTTCATGACATTCCAAATATTCCAGATTGAGTAAAAGCATTATCCACAATAGATAGGATTTGCAGCAAGTGCAAACTTAATCTCTGAGATAAATCATCAAAGTCTCAATAATGTTTGTAATTCAGACTGTAATTTCATGTCATTTTCTATGCTGTTGCCCCATCTAGTGGACGACTTGGAGACAGCACCTATCTACAGCTAATGACAAAAACGTTTCAAAATGCTTGAATTAATTTTAAAAAGTCTAAAGTATCCATGACGTGGACTGCAATAAATGTCTTCATTGTTTAATGATATCCACACAGCACCTCATAAAAGTACAAAGAATAAAAAAAACAAAAAATGCCATGTGAACAGAGCCTAAACCCCAGTGCAATGACCAGTGCATTTGACTTTGGTTAGTCACATGGATTCAGACAGTGTGCTTGTATTTTTTGCATAAGATCTGTTCTGGATAGTACCATCCATAGAAGCATCCCACATAGCCCTTTATGCTGAGTGGGGGGCTGTAGAGGCCATCATACTGAGCTGGGAATTGGAGGGGTCATTGTGCTTTGTGAGAGGCTGTAGAGGCAGTTATACTGTGTGAGAGACATCATACTGAGAGGCTGTGGGGACCTCATACTGAGCTGGGAATTGGAGGGGTCCTTGTGCTTTGTGAGAGGCTGTAGAGGCAGTTATACTGTGTGAGAGACATCATACTGAGAGGCTGTGGGGACCTCATACTGAGCTGGGAATTGGAGGGGTCCTTGTGCTTTGTGAGAGGCTGTAGAGGCAGTTATACTGTGTGAGAGACATCATACTGAGAGGCTGTGGGGGCCATCATACTGAGCTGGGAATTGTAGGGGTCCTTGTGCTTTGTGAGAGGCTGTAGAGGCAGTTATACTGTGTGAGAGATATCATACTGAGAGGCTGTAGAGGCCATCATACTGAGCTGGGAATTGGAGGGGTTCTTGTGCTTTGTGAGAGGCTGTAGAGGCAGTTATACTGTGTGAGAGACATCATACTGAGAGGCTGTGGGAGCCTCATACTGAGCTGGGAATTGTAGGGGTCCTTGTGCTTTGTGAGAGGCTGTAGAGGCAGTTATACTGTGTGAGAGACATCATACTGAGAGGCTGTGGGGGCCATCATACTGAGCTGGGAATTGTAGGGGTCCTTGTGCTTTGTGAGAGGCTGTAGAGGCAGTTATACTGTGTGAGAGATATCATACTGAGAGGCTGTAGAGGCCATCATACTGAGCTGGGAATTGGAGGGGTCCTTGTGCTTTGTGAGAGGCTGTAGAGGCAGTTATACTGTGTGAGAGACATCATACTGAGAGGCTGTGGGAGCCTCATACTGAGCTGGGAATTGGAGGGGTCCTTGTGCTTTGTGAGAGGCTGTAGAGGCAGTTATACTGTGTGAGAGACATCATACTGAGAGGCTGTGGGGACCTCATACTGAGCTGGGAATTGAAGGGGTCCTTGTGCTTTGTGAGAGGCTGTAGAGGCAGTTATACTGTGTGAGAGATATCATACTGAGAGGCTGTAGAGGCCATCATACTGAGCTGGGAATTGGAGGGGTCCTTGTGCTTTGTGAGAGGCTGTAGAGGCAGTTATACTGTGTGAGAGACATCATACTGAGAGGCTGTGGGAGCCTCACACTGAGCTGGGAATTGGAGGGGTCCTTGTGCTTTGTGAGAGGCTGTAGAGGCAGTTATACTGTGTGAGAGACATCATACTGAGAGGCTGTGGGAGCCTCATACTGAGCTGGGAATTGGAGGGGTCCTTGTGCTTTGTGAGAGGCTGTAGAGGCAGTTATACTGTGTGAGAGACATCATACTGAGAGGCTGTGGGGGCCATCATACTGAGCTGGGAATTGTAGGGGTCCTTGTGCTTTGTGAGAGGCTGTAGAGGCAGTTATACTGTGTGAGAGATATCATACTGAGAGGCTGTAGAGGCCATCATACTGAGCTGGGAATTGGAGGGGTCCTTGTGCTTTGTGAGAGGCTGTAGAGGCAGTTATACTGTGTGAGATACATCATACTGAGAGGCTGTGGGAGCCTCATACTGAGCTGGGAATTGGAGGGGTCCTTGTGCTTTGTGAGAGGCTGTAGAGGCAGTTATACTGTGTGAGAGACATCATACTGAGAGGCTGTGAGGACCTCATACTGAGCTGGGAATTGTAGGGGTCCTTGTGCTTTGTGAGAGGCTGTAGAGGCAGTTATACTGTGTGAGAGATATCATACTGAGAGGCTGTGGGGGCCATCATACTGAGCTGGGAATTTGAGGGGTCCTTGTGCTTTGTGAGAGGCTGTAGAGGCAGTTATACTGTGTGAGAGACATCATACTGAGAGGCTGTGGGAGCCTCATACTGAGCTGGGAATTGGAGGGGTCCTTGTGCTTTGTGAGAGGCTGTAGAGGCAGTTATACTGTGTGAGAGACATCATACTGAGAGGCTGTGGGAGCCTCATACTGAGCTGGGAATTGTAGGGGTCCTTGTGCTTTGTGAGAGGCTGTAGAGGCAGTTATACTGTGTGAGAGACATCATACTGAGAGGCTGTGGGAGCCTCATACTGAGCTGGGAATTGGAGGGGTCCTTGTGCTTTGTGAGAGGCTGTAGAGGCAGTTATACTGTGTGAGAGACATCATACTGAGAGGCTGTGGGGACCTCATACTGAGCTGGGAATTGGAGGGGTCCTTGTGCTTTGTGAGAGGCTGTAGAGGCAGTTATACTGTGTGAGAGACATCATACTGAGAGGCTGTGGGGGCCATCATACTGAGCTGGGAATTGTAGGGGTCCTTGTGCTTTGTGAGAGGCTGTAGAGGCAGTTATACTGTGTGAGAGATATCATACTGAGAGGCTGTAGAGGCCATCATACTGAGCTGGGAATTGTAGGGGTCCTTGTGCTTTGTGAGAGGCTGTAGAGGCAGTTATACTGTGTGAGAGACATCATACTGAGAGGCTGTGGGAGCCTCATACTGAGCTGGGAATTGGAGGGGTCCTTGTGCTTTGTGAGAGGCTGTAGAGGCAGTTATACTGTGTGAGAGACATCATACTGAGAGGCTGTAGGGACCTCATACTGAGCTGGGAATTGGAGGGGTCCTTGTGCTTTGTGAGAGGCTGTAGAGGCAGTTATACTGTGTGAGAGACATCATACTGAGAGGCTGTGGGAGCCTCATACTGAGCTGGGAATTGTAGGGGTCCTTGTGCTTTGTGAGAGGCTGTAGAGGCAGTTATACTGTGTGAGAGACATCATACTGAGAGGCTGTGGGAGCCTCATACTGAGCTGGGAATTGTAGGGGTCCTTGTGCTTTGTGAGAGGCTGTAGAGGCAGTTATACTGTGTGAGAGACATCATACTGAGAGGCTGTGGGGACCTCATACTGAGCTGGGAATTGGAGGGGTCCTTGTGCTTTGTGAGAGGCTGTAGAGGCAGTTATACTGTGTGAGAGACATCACACTGAGAGGCTGTGGGGGCCATCATACTGAGCTGGGAATTGTAGGGGTCCTTGTGCTTTGTGAGAGGCTGTAGAGGCAGTTATACTGTGTGAGAGATATCATACTGAGAGGCTGTAGAGGCCATCATACTGAGCTGGGAATTGTAGGGGTCCTTGTGCTTTGTGAGAGGCTGTAGAGGCAGTTATACTGTGTGAGAGACATCATACTGAGAGGCTGTGGGAGCCTCATACTGAGCTGGGAATTGGAGGGGTCCTTGTGCTTTGTGAGAGGCTGTAGAGGCAGTTATACTGTGTGAGAGACATCATACTGAGAGGCTGTGGGGGCCATCATACTGAGCTGGGAATTGTAGGGGTCCTTCTGAGAGGCTGTAGAGGCCATCTTACTGAGCTGGGAATTGGAGGGGTCCTTGTGCTTTGTGAGAGGCTGTAGAGGCAGTTATACTGTGTGAGAGACATCATACTGAGAGGCTGTGGGAGCCTCATACTGAGCTGGGAATTGTAGGGGTCCTTGTGCTTTGTGAGAGGCTGTAGAGGCAGTTATACTGTGTGAGAGACATCATACTGAGAGGCTGTGGGGGCCATCATACTGAGCTGGGAATTGTAGGGGTCCTTGTGCTTTGTGAGAGGCTGTAGAGGCAGTTATACTGTGTGAAATATATCATACTGAGAGGCTGTAGAGGCCATCATACTGAGCTGGGAGTTGTAGGGGTCCTTGTGCTTTGTGAGAGGCTGTAGAGGCAGTTATACTGTGTGAGAGACATCATACTGAGAGGCTGTGGGAGCCTCATACTGAGCTGGGAATTGGAGGGGTCCTTGTGCTTTGTGAGAGGCTGTAGAGGCAGTTATACTGTGTGAGAGACATCATACTGAGAGGCTGTGGGGACCTCATACTGAGCTGGGAATTGGAGGGGTCCTTGTGCTTTGTGAGAGGCTGTAGAGGCAGTTATACTGTGTGAGAGACATCATACTGAGAGGCTGTAGAGGCCATCATACTGAGCTGGGAATTGTAGGGGTCCTTGTGCTTTGTGAGAGGCTGTAGAGGCAGTTATACTGTGTGAATTATATCATACTGAGAGGCTGTAGAGGCCATCATACTGAGCTGGGAGTTGTAGGGGTCCTTGTGCTTTGTGAGAGGCTGTAGAGGCAGTTATACTGTGTGAGAGACATCATACTGAGAGGCTGTGGGAGCCTCATACTGAGCTGGGAATTGGAGGGGTCCTTGTGCTTTGTGAGAGGCTGTAGAGTCAGTTATACTGTGTGAGAGACATCATACTGAGAGGCTGTGGGGACCTCATACTGAGCTGGGAATTGGAGGGGTCCTTGTGCTTTGTGAGAGGCTGTAGAGGCAGTTATACTGTGTGAGAGACATCATACTGAGAGGCTGTAGAGGCCATCATACTGAGCTGGGAATTTTAGGGGTCCTTGTGCTTTGTGAGAGGCTGTAGAGGCAGTTATACTGTGTGAGAGATATCATACGGAGAGGCTGTGGGAGCCTCATACTGAGTGAGTGATTCATACTGACAGGCAATGATACTGGGTCAGGGCCATGATATTCTGTGGGGAAAATGGTGCTGTGTGTGGGGGGAAGGCGACAATGGGGATATCATACTATGAGGGGATACTTTAGGGGCTTCATTCTGTGGGCCTATATACTGTGTTAGAGGCACTATTGGGCATGAAACTTTGCTGGAGGCATTGTGGAGTCATCATACTGTACATGTGAGGTAAACTATGGGGATACCATACCGTGTGGGAAGAGGCATTTTTGGAAGTGTCATACTCTATAATGGATATAAAAGGGGTATCACTGGTGGGAACATTACGGGGCTTCAAGTAGGAAAATAATAACTGTGTATGTGTAATAATACATGTTCTCCCTGGTGAATAGAAGTTCAGAGACGTAACTGCTGAATATGTAAAGTACATATATAATTTTTCATTTATTTTTGCTGGGGGATCCTTTGATTTCAATGTATGTCACTGGCTCTGTGTACTAGTAAGACCTCAGGATAATAGGTTGAAAGAGCGCTAAAGCATGTAAAATGTGAATACAGCTTGGGGCTATAATACAGGCTATATTACATGAGCTGTATAAGACAAATATATCAATGTCAGTAGCATAGCTACCGGGGGGGCAGAGGGTGCGGGCGCCCCGGGTCGGTGCTCTCAGGGGCCCCACTAGGAGCTACGCTACTGTAACTGTATCAGCGCACGCAGCGTGCCGATACAGTTACATTCTGTTACTATGTTACTATGGGGCCTCTGGGCAGGCAGGGGGGCCCGGTGCCAGCAGTGGGCCCCCCGCAGTCATTGGAAGATCAGCTGTACCGGTATTTAGCCGATACAGCTGATCGCAATGATGGGAGAAAGAGCGCTGCGCTCCTTCTCCCATCATCCCTGTTGTGAATTCCGCTCTTGGGCTCCCTCCGGTGGTTGTAAGTGGCACTTTTGTGAGTTCTGCTCTTGGGCTCCATCTTGTGGTTTCAAGTGGTATGGCTGCTCCTTGGAGTTAGCTGTCATCAGCTGCCTCCACTTATCTTCTCTTCTGCTCGGCTATTTAGGTCTGGCTGTTCCTTCAGCTAGTGCCACTTGTAAATGGTTTCTGGTTGGATTCACATCTCTTTGGATTTCCCTGTTTTCCTGACCAGTTCAGCAAAGCTAAGTTCTTACTTGCTCTGTTCTGTTCACAGATTGTGGACTTATCCGTTCAGTGCTTTCTATGTTTGTCCAGCTTATCAGTGTGAATTTATTCTGTCTTGCTGGAAGCTCTGGGAAGCAGATTTACTCTCCACACCTTTAGTCAGGTGTGGAGATTTTTAGTAAACTCTGCGTGGATTTTTGTAGTGTTTTATACTGACCGCACAGTATTCCATCCTGTCCTATCTATCAAGCTAGACTGGCCTCCTGTGCTCATCCTGGTTTCATTCTGTGTATGTCTTTTCCCTCTCCACTCACAGTCATTATTTGTGGGGGGCTAATCTATCCTTTGGGGATTTTCTCTGAGGCAAGATAGTTTTCCTGCTTCTGTCTTTAGGGGTAGTTAGCTCTTAGGCTGTGACGAGATGCATAGGGAGAGTTAGGAGCATTCCACAGCTGCTTCTAGTGTTGTGTTGAGCTTAGGGACTGCGGTCAGTACAGTTACCACTTCCTTCAGAGTTCGTTCCATGTTGCTCCTAGACCACCGCATCATAACACATCCCCTTGTCAGTGTCGGCATCTGACGTCGCCGACACTGACAGTGGGCACGATGACGTCAATGCCTGGCGCCCACTGTCAGGAGATCAGCGAGAGCAGTGCAGGAACCAGGAAGAAGAGAGGTGAATATTTTTTTTTTTTTTTAATGGGTGCTGCTGCCTTATTACAGGGTCTACTATGGGGGTGCTGCCTTATTACAGGGTCTACTATGGGGGTGCTGCCGTATTACAGGGTCTACTATGGGGGTGCTGCCTTATTACAGGGTCTGACTGTGGGGGCTGCCTTATTACAGGGTCTGCCTATAGGGGTGCTGCCTTATTACAGGGTCTGACTATGGGGGTGCTGCCTTATTACAGGGTCTGAATATGGGGTGCTGCCTTATTACAGGGTCTACTATGGGGGTGCTGCCTTATTACAGGGTCTGACTATGGGGGCTGCCTTATTACAGGGTCTGATTATGGGGTGATGCCTTATTACAGGGTCTGACTATGGGGGCTGCCTTATTACGGGGTCTGACTAAGGGGGCTGCCTTATTACAGGGTCTGCCTATAGGGGTGCTACCTTATTACAGGGTCTGCCTATAGGGGTGCTGCCTCATTACAGGGTCTGACTATAGGGGTGCTGCCTTATTACAGGGTCTGACTATGGGCAGGGCCGTATTTAGAGTTTCTGCTGCCCTAGGCACTTTTAGTGCTGCCTCCCCCTTTGGTGAGTATGACACTATCGGCAGTGACTTTGTCAAAAATTGCTGATGTGAAAGTAGCCTTTTGCAGCAGATCCGGCAGTTTTTCCGCATCTCCCACGTAACGGATCACTTATGGCAACACTGCGTTCGGCCTCATTCATTGCCTATGGGATTTGCGGCACTTGCCGCTATCTGGCAAATGCGGTATCATACCTCCCAACTTTGAAGAAGGGAATGAGGGACAAAGTTTGCAAATTTTAGGCCATGCCTCTGACCACACCCATTTCACAACTAGTCACACCCATATCCACTCCCCAACCACACCCATTGAGTACTGCTGATCACACTGTTTCATAAACAATAATTTTAAACAAAAAAAAATATGTCCACACGGTGCTCCATACTGTACAACGACCCCACATGATGCTCAATACTGTATAATGGCCCCACATAATGCTGCGTACAGTATAATGGCCACACAGTGCTCTATACTGTATAATGGCCACACATGATGCTCCATACTGTATACTGGCCACACAGTGCTCTATACTGTATAATGGCCACACATGATGCTCCATCTATATATATAATTGTCTAAGGGTTTTTCCGTCTGTCTGTCTTTCTGTCTGTCTGTCTGTCTGTCTTTCTGTCTGTCTGTCTGTCTGTCCTGGAAATCCCGCCTCTCTGATTGGTCGAGGCCGCCAGGTCTCGGCCAATCAGCGACGGGCACAGCATCGACGTAGAAATCCCGCGTCTCTGATTGGTCGAGGCCGCCAGGCCTCAACCAATCAGCGACGAGCACAGTGACGATGATGTCATAAAGGACGTAGATATCCCGCGTCTCTGATTGGTCGAGGCCAGGATTGGCCTCGACCAATCAGCAACGGGCACAGCGACGATGATGTCATAAAGGACGTAGAAATCCCACGTTTCTGATTCAGCGATGGGCACAGTATCGACGTAGATGTCATAATGGTTGCCATGGCGACGATGATGTCATAAAGGTTGCCTTGACCAATCAGCGACGGGCACAGTCTGCCACTAATTCTGGAATCATCATTGTCCATATACTACGGGGACATGCATATTCTAGAATACCCGATGCGTTAGAATCGGGCCACAAACTAGTACTGTATAATCACCACACAGTGCTCCATACTGTATAAAGGTTCTGCATGGCTCATCTCACCCCCTCCCATCCTGTGTGCATGGCTCACCTCACTCCCCCTCCCATCCTGTGTGTATGGCTCACCTCACCCCACCATCCTGTAGGCATGGCTCATCTCCCCCCCTCCCATCCTGTATGCATGGCTCATCTCCCCTCCCCTCCTGTATGCATGCTCCCTGCTCCCATCTTGCATGGCTCGGCTCCCCGCCATCCTTCATCCTCCCCCCTGGCCTCCCTGGCTGTCATACTCACCTTTCCCACACCGCGCCGAACATCCCTCCATCTCTGTCCCGACGCAGCAACTTCTTCCTGCATGAGCGGTCACATGGTACTGCTCAATGTGTCCATATTCATCACCTTAATGAGCGGTACCACTTGACCGCTCACACAGGACGAGCTGCCAGCGCTGAGACCAGGCATCGCTGGAGTAGGGTGAGTATGATGTCTTCAAGGAGGCAGGCAGCCGGTCGGGAGGTGACCCCGGACTTAAAAAAAAAAAAACAGAAAAAAACTTGCTCAGGTGCCGCCCCCCGCATCGTCCCGCCCTAGGCACGTGCCCTCAAGTGCCTAGTGGCAAATACGGCTCTGACTATGGGGCTGCCTTATTACAGGGTCTGCCTATAGGGATGCTGCCTCATTACAGGGTCTGACTATAGGGGTGCTGCCTTATTACAGGGTCTGACTAAGGGGGCTGCCTTATCACAGGGTCTGCCTATAGGGGTGCTGCCTCATTACAGGGTCTGACTATAGGGGTGCTGCCTTATTACAGGGTCTGACTATGGAGCTCCCTTATTACAGGATCTGCCTATAGGGGTGCTGCCTTATTACAGGGTCTGCCTATAGGGGTGCTGCCTTATTACAGGGTCTGCCTATAGGTGTGCTGCCTTATTGTGTGGTCTGCCTATGGGGGGCTGCCTTATTACAGGGTCTGCCTAAAGGGGTGCTGCCTCATTACAGGGTCTGACTATAGGGGTGCTGCCTCATTACAGGGTCTGACTATAGGGGTGCTGCCTCATTACAGGTTCTGACTATATGGGTGCTGCCTCATTACAGGGTCTGCCTATAGGGGTGCTGCCTCATTACAGGGTCTGACTATAGGGGTGCTGCCTCATTACAGGGTCTGACTATAGGGGTGCTGCCTCACTACAGGGTCTGAATATGGGGGTGCTGCCTCATTACAGGGTCTGACTATAGGGGTGCTGCCTTATTACAGGGTCTGACTATAGGGGTCCTGCCTCATTACAGGGTATGACTATGGGGATGCCGCCTTATTACACGGTCTGACTATGGGGGCTGCCTTATTACAGGTTCTGACTATGGGGGCTGCCTTATTACAGAGTTTGACTATGGGGATGGTGCCTTATTACAGGGTCTGCAGCCTTATTACAGGGTCTGCCTATGGGGTGCTGCCTTATTACAGAGTCTGACTATGGGGATGGTACCTTATTACAGGGTCTGCCGCCTTATTACAGAGTCTGCCTATGGGGGTACTGCCTTATTACAGGGTCTGCCTATATGGGGGTGCTGCCTTAGTACAGTGTCTGCCTATGGGGGCTGCCGTATGCTATAGAGTCTGCCTATGCGGAGTGCATTATACTATATTGTGGACTATTTGGTGCATTATGCTACTGTATATGGAGGCTATCTTCTGGGCCATCATACAGTATGGAGATTACAGTGTGGGGGTCATTATACATTGTTGGAGCCATCAAACAGTTTGAGGGCTACTAAGGAGTCAGTATACTGTGTGGGTGCATTATATTGTGAATAAGAGAGCATCATGCTGTGTATAGGGGAGCTGTACAGGGGGGAGACTCGAGACTTTATTAAATGTAAAGTGGGCACTTATTGTTATAGGGGAACTCAGGTTACTGTGGCTATCAAAGGGGCATTATTACTTTCTAGAGGCAAAATATGGGCACTGTTTTCTAAGGCACTTGCACCTGGCATTACTATATTGTAAAGAGTTGTTTTAGAATTTAGAGGGCACAGAGAACCACACAGCTGGTGCAGTAATAGGGACACATACGGCAGCAGCGGCTCAGTATTGGGGTATGAGGTGCAGTAATAGGGACACATACAGCAGCAGCGGCTCAGTATTGGGGTATCAGGTGCAGTAATAGGGACACATACGGCAGCAGCAGCTCAGTATTGGGGTATCAGGTGCAGTAATAGGGACACATACGACAGCAGCGGCTCAGTATTGGGGTATCAGGGGCAGTAATAGGGACACATACGACAGCAGCGGCTCAGTATTGGGGTATCAGGGGCTGTAGTAGGGCCACGTACGGCAGCAGCAGCTCAGTATTGAGGTATCAGGTGCAGTAGTAGGGACACATACGGCAGCAGCGGCTCAGTATTGGGGTATCAGGTGCAGTAATAGGGACACATACGGCAGCAGCGGCTCAGTATTGGGGTATCAGGTGTAGTAATAGGGACACATATGGCAGCAGCAGCTCAGTATTGGGGTATCAGGGGCAGTAATAGGGACACATACGACAGCAGCGGCTCAGTATTGGGGTATCAGGGGCTGTAGTAGGGCCACGTACGGCAGCAGCAGCTCAGTATTGAGGTATCAGGTGTAGTAATAGGGACACATATGGCAGCAGCGGCTCAGTATTGGGGTATCAGGGGCAGTAATAGGGACACATACGGCAGCAGCTGCTCAGTATGGGGGTATGAGGGGCAGTAATAGGGACACATATGGCAGCAGCGGCTCAGTATTGGGGTATCAGGTGCAGTAATAGGGACACATACGGCAGCAGCGGCTCAGTATTGGGGTATCAGGTGTAGTAATAGGGACACATACGGCAGCAGCGGCTCAGTATTGGGGTATCAGGTGCAGTAATAGGGACACATACGGCAGCAGCGGCTCAGTATTGGGGTATCAGGTGTAGTAATAGGGACACATACGGCAGCAGCGGCTCAGTATTGGGGTATCAGGTGCAGTAATAGGGACACATACGTGTTATGATCTGGTGATTAGGGAGCGACATGCGTCTAGCTCTGAGCAGGTGGCAACTATACTGACCGCAATCCCTAAGCTCAACACAACACTAGAAGCAGCTGTGGAATGCTCCTAACTCGGCCTAGGCATCTCGTCACAGCCTAAGAGCTAACTACCCCTAAAGATAGAAGCAGGAAAACTATCTTGCCTCAGAGAAAATCCCCAAAGGATAGATTAGCCCCCCACAAATAATGACTGTGAGAGGAGAAGGAAATGACATACGTAGTATGAAACAAGATTTAGCATAGGAGGCCACTTCTAGCTAAATAGAAATAGTACAGAACAGAATGCTGTGCGGTCAGTAAAAAAAACTAGAAAAAGTCCACCGCAGGGAAATGCAAAAATCTCCACACCTGACTAAAGGTGTGGAGGACAAACTCTGCTGCCCAGAGCTTCCAGCTTAACTGAATAGATCCATACTGAAAAGCTGGACAAATGAACAAAAACAAAGAAAGTGCTGAACAACAAGTCCACAACAAGAGAACCGCAAAAGAACAAGCAAGGACTTAGCTTTGATGAACTGGTCAGAGTGTCAGGAAAGTCCTAAGAGCAATGACTCCAGGCAGGAACAATTGACAACTGGCATTGAATGAGGCATAAGGCCAGACTAATATAGCCGAGCCAGAAAGACGATCAGTGAAAACAGCTGCTGAAGCTACATCCAAGAAGCAGACATACCACTAAAAACCACAGGAGGGAACCAAAGAGCAGAACTCACAAAAATGCTACTTACAACCACCGGAGGGAGCCCAAGAGCGGAATTCACAACAGTACCCCCCCTTTAAGGAGGGGTCACCGAACCCTCACCAGAGCCCCCAGGCCGATCAGGATGAGCCAAATGAAAAGCACGAACCAAATCGGCGGCATGAACATCAGAGGCAACAACCCAAGAATTATCCTCCTGGCCATAACCCTTCCACTTGACAAGATACTGAAGCTTCCTCCTCGAAAAACGAGAATCCAAAATTTTCTCAACCACATATTCCAACTCCCCCTCAACCAACACCGGGGCAGGAGGATCAACAGATGGAACAACGGGCACCACATATCTCCGCAACAAAGATCTATGGAAAACATTGTGGATGGCAAAAGAGGCTGGAAGGGCCAAACGAAAAGACACAGGATTGAGAATCTCAGAAATCTTATAAGGACCAATTAACCGAGGCTTGAACTTAGGGGAAGAAACCTTCATAGGAACATGACGAGAGGACAACCAAACCAAATCCCCCACACGAAGCCGAGGACCAACACACCGACGGCGGTTAGCAAAACGCTGAGGCTTTTCCTGGGACAACGTCAAATTGTCTACCACATGAGCCCAAATCTGTTGTAACCTGTCCATCACAGAATCAACACCAGGACTATCAGAAGGCTCAACCTGCCCTGAAGAAAAACGAGGATGGAAACCAAAATTACAAAAGAAAGGCGAAACCAAAGTAGCCGAAGTGGCTCGATTATTAAGGGCAAACTCGGCCAATGGCAAGAAAGTCACCCAATCATCCTGATCAGCAGACACAAAGCATCTCAAATAGGTTTCCAAGGTCTGATTAGTTCGCTCAGTTTGGCCATTGGTCTGAGGATGGAACGCCGAAGAAAAAGACAAATCAATACCCATCCTAGCACAAAAGGCCCGCCAAAACCTGGAAACAAACTGGGAACCTCTGTCAGACACAATATTCTCCGGAATACCATGCAAACGAACCACATGCTGAAAAAACAATGGAACCAAATCAGAGGAGGAAGGCAATTTAGGCAAAGGTACCAAATGGACCATTTTAGAGAACCGGTCACAAACCACCCAGATAACAGACATCCTCTGGGACACAGGAAGATCCAAAATAAAATCCATGGAAATATGCGTCCAAGGCCTCTCCGGGACGGGCAAAGGTAAAAGCAACCCACTAGCGTGGGAACAGCAAGGCTTGGCTCGGGCGCAAGTCCCACAGGACTGCACAAAAGCACGGACATCACGCGACAAGGAAGGCCACCAAAAGGACCTAGCAACCAAATCTCTGGTACCAAAAATCCCAGGATGACCAGCCAACACTGAACAATGGACCTCAGAAATCATCTTACTCGTCCATCTATCAGGAACAAACAGCTTCCCCACTGGACAGCGGTCAGGCCTCTCAGCCTGAAATTCCTGAAGCACCCGCCGCAAATCAGGGGAGATGGCACAAAGAATCACCCCTTCCTTAAGAATGCCAACCGGCTCAAGGACTCCAGGAGAATCCGGCAAAAAACTCCTAGAGAGGAAATTGACATCAAAGGAACGTCACTATGTACCCCTTGATAACCCCAACTAGTCACAGACATTGATTTCCAATCCAGCACTGGATTGTGTACTTGTAACCATGGAAAACCCAGTACAACAACATCATGTAAATTATGCAACACCAGAAAACGGCAATCTTCCTGATGTGCAGGAGCCGTGTACATAGTCATCTGCGTCCAGTACTGAGGTTTATTCTTGGCCAATGGTGTAGCATCAATACCTCTCAAGGGTATGGGACTCTGCAAAGGCTGCAAAGAAAAACCACAGCGCCTAGTGAATTCTAAGTCCATTAAGTTCAGAGCAGCGCCTGAATCCACAAATGCCATGACAGAAAAAGATGACAATGAGCAAATCAGGGTCACAGACAGGAGAAACTTAGGCTGCACAGTACTAATGGTAACAGATCTAGCGACCCTCTTAATACGCTTAGGGCAATCAGAAATAGTATGAACAGAATCACCACAGGAAAAACACAGCCCATTCTGACGTCTGTATCCCCTCTGTTCCGCTCTAGTCAAAGTCCCATCACATTGCATGGGCTCAGGACTTTGCTTAGAGGACACTGCCATATGGTGCACCACTTTGCGTTCGCGCAGGTGCCGATCAATCTGAATGGCCAGAGACATAGATTCGCTCAAACCAACAGGTGTGGGAAACCCCACCATAACATCTTTAAGGGCTTCAGAAAGACCCTTTCTGAAAATTGCTGCCAGAGCGTCCTCATTCCATTTAGTGAGCACAGACCATTTTCTAAATTTTTGGCAGTATAATTCTGCCGCTTCCTGACCCTGACACAGGGCCAACAGTGTTTTCTCAGCATGCTCTACAGAGTTAGGTTCGTCATACAATAATCCGAGCGACTGAAAAAATGCATCTACATTAAGCAATGCCGGATTCCCTGACTCAAGTGAGAATGCCCAGTCCTGAGGGTCGCCACGCAGTAGAGAAATAATTATCTTTACTTGCTGAACGGGGTCACCAGAGGAACGGGGTAAAAGCAATAAACTATTTGCAGTTATTTTTAAAGTTCAAAAACTTAGATCTATCCCCGTAAAACAAATTTAGCTTAACATTTAGCTTAACATTTTCACAGCAGAAATGGTCCACCATGTACCCCTGTTGAGGGCAAAGCAAAGTACTGCAGTGCACATGCGGTGGGAAAGGTCAGAGAGCACCGGTGCATGTACACTGCAGTACTTTACTGTGCCCTAGTCCGATCAGATAAGTACGCCGGAGCGCAATACTGAGGAGACTTCTGTGGATGACACAGGGACGCTTCATCCACACGAACCAAGAAGGAGGACAGCATTATAGAATGCTTTATATCAGCCATGAAAGGTGGTAACTAGTGATGAGCAAATATACTCGTTACTCGAGATTTCCCGAGCACGCTCGGGTGTCCTCCAAGTATTTGTAAGTGCTCGGAGATTTAGTTTTCATAGCCGCAGCTGAATGATTTACAGTTATTAGCCAGGCTAAGTACATGTGGGGGTTGCCTGGTTGCTAGGGAATCCCCACATGTAATCAAGCTGGCTAACAGATGTAAATCATTCAGCTGCTGCAAGGAAGACGAAATCTCCGAGCACTAAAAAATACTCGGAGGACACAAAAGCGTGCTCGGGAAATCTCGAGTAACGAGTATATTCGCTCATCACTAGTGGTAGCTGTAACTCATATTGGCCCAACCTGGTGACATCTTCGCTTTAGCTTAAATCTCTCTGAGACTGTAGGAGCAGTTGCGTTTTTTGGTGATATTGCACCCAGTTAAGCAAATTGGATGCAGTGGCCATTGAAGGACAGTGGTTTCTCCACTTTGTGATGGTCGAAAAAATGCAAAACGTACACAGGACACAGTGTAGAAACAACTTTATTCATGAAGAGGAAACAAGGTTGGTGGTTATTGGGCCTCTTAATAGGAAACATGCTTGAAGATAGTGGTAATTAAAATAATAGTGGGCTTCTAGTTACAACACTTCATTTCTTTTGCTGGAAATCCTCTCAGCAACTGCTTCTTCACTCTTGCATAGTGTCTGTGCAGCGCCCCAGAGACCTGGTCGTTGCAGTATGACGCTCTGCCGCTAAGGGGAGCAGCGGTACGCCTGATGGCACTAAGGAGTTCTCCTGACCAGGTATCACCAGAACACATTACACTTCACACTCCGGCCACTAGGGGGAGAAAAAGGCTTTATTTATTGGGCCACTCCTCACACTGGTAAAACTAGGGGCTGGGGAGGAAGTTAGTCAGAAGCTGACTGGGTTGGAACCAGGCAACATCCCGTGGCAGGGGGTGTTGCAGGGAGAAGGCACAGGGGGGTCCCTGTCAGGCGTGGGAACCTGGCAGGTGCCTAGCGAACAGAACAGAACGTAACGGAACCGCACCTGCACACCCTGCGATGGTATCCAGGAGAGAGACACGAAGGGAAGGATATTGTGGAACAGTTTAAATGAGATCAGCACAAAGGAAAGCCAGTAAGAGTCGTGCCGAGAAGGAGAGGCAACATCTTACTGAGGCGCGTAGTCGGTGGCTGGATCACCGTAGGAGTAACTGACTTCAGGCCTTACTTCAAATTCCGCTGGACAGTTAATCATAGGTTGGCTGTCTACCTTCTACACCTACGAAGACATAGGGGGCAACTGTAACAACCCTGCCGGCATCACTGCATGGCCTTCCATTCCCCACCTGCCTGTTACATCTACTCACTCACCCAGTGCCATGCTGTGAGATCTGTCTGCTGCTGGTTCCATGCCATGTGCTTCATGGCGGCCTGCTCTGTGTACACTTCCTGGCTGTGTGCATAGGGGGGCGGCACCAGCCACTCCGGATTCTTATTGAGACTGTGTGCACCTCCCTAAGGTGCTTCTGGCCAATAGCCTTGAGGCCTCTGATACTTAAGGCATCCTCACCCATTGGAGGATGCCTGAGCAAACTATTCCCCTCAGTTAGCATTTGCTACTGAGCTGCCAGGTCGTGTGTTTCCTGTCTCAGAGGGCTGCACTATTGCAGGCCTTCATCTGTGTTCTGTTTGTGTATCCGTGTCCGTTCCTGTCTGTACTCTGGTCTATGTCCGTCCCTGCTCCTTCTTTGTCATTAGTCATTTCCCACTCTGCTGTGTGTACCTCTGCCTTATCTTTCTGCTCTGTTCGCCACTGTCTGTGGCTCTTCTTCTCTCTGCTCAGTTCTACCACAACCTGTGGTTCTGTGTCTCTCAGCCTTTCTCTCAGCTCTGCTCTCTGATCTTGCTCCGCACTCTGTGGCTTTGCTCTGCGGCTCCGCTCCTTGCGGTTCCACCTGGCACTGCTGCTTGCGGTTCTACGTCTTTAGCTCTTGGCGTTACCTCCAGCGTCTCCGCTCTTGTCTCCGCCTCCAGCGTCTCCGCTCTTGGCTCCGCCTCCAGCGTCTCCGCTCTTGGCCCCGCCTCCAGCATCTCCGCTCTTGGCTCCGCCTCCAGCATCTCCGCTCTTGGCTCCGCCTCCAGCATCTCCGCTCTTGGCTCCGCCTCCAGTGTCTCCGCTCTTGGCTCCGCCTCCAGAGTCTCCCCTCTTGGCTCCGCCTCCAGCATCTCCGCTCTTGGCTCCGCCTCCAGCGTCTCCGCTCTTGGCTCCGCCTCCAGCGTCTCCGCTCTTGGCTCCGCCTCCAGCATCTCTGCTCTTGGCTCCGCCTCCTGCGGCTCCGTCCTTGGCTCTGCCTTCTCCTTCTCTACTCTCTGCTCTGCCTTCTTCTCTACTCTGCCTTCTCCTTCTCTGCTCATAGCTCCGCCTTCTACTCGTACTCAGCCTCCTGCGATTCAGCTTTGCTTCCACTCTTGCTCTATCTTTATTCTGCAACTTTCCATACAGGTCTCTACCTGTTGCTTTATATTCTCCAGTCTGAACAGGTTCTTACCTGTTTCCACACATCCATCTGAATCCCAGTTCCTACCAGAGTATCAGTCCTGTCTGCCAGTGCCAGCCGTGCCCGCCTGTCTGCCTGAGTGCCAGCCGCGCCTGTCTGCCTGCCTGTATCTCCGTCAAGCCAGTCCGCCCGTCAGGGCCTCTGCCATACCCGTCTGTCAGCCAGTGTCACAGCCGTGCCTGCCTGCCCGTGTCTTGTCCCCGGTGGGATCAGCATCCACAGTCCGACTCCACCCTGGAGTAGCACCTGGTAGCTTCCTATTGCACAAGTCTGACCTCACCATCAGAGGCTCCAGCGAACACCTAGGAAGCTACTTAGTTACGGCCCTTTCAGGGAAGTTTGGTCTGTGGTCCAGTGGGGCCACACCCCCAGGCGCCCGCACCAACCAGTCTCGGTGCGAGCGTTACAGCAACATTGGGAGAGGGGCATCTCTAGGGTCCCGGTAGACCTCCAAGCCTTCGCGTCAAACGGGTGGCGTCCTAGCCATAACATATCTGGGGGACGTTAGAAACTAGTAACATCTGGAACCAAAGAACGAGAGAGAGAAAGAAAGCTGTAGAGAACGAACGAACGAGAGCAGCAGTTGTGAGGACTATTCCGAATGCTCAGCAGGATAGGACTACAACACACAGGCGCTATTGGTAGGCAACGATTTTCATCTGCGAAGGAAACTCTGGATGTGCCCATCGGACCGGCCGGTCTCTGATAGTCCGGTTGAACGTGCTCTGGACTGAGGATATTGAAGCCTTCAGTAAAGAGGTAAAGAGACTGCAACCTTGTGTCCTCGTTATTGCCTGCACCTCACACCATCACCATCTACTTTACTGGGAAGCCCTGGGGACATACTTCACCTGTGGGAAGGTATACCATCCAGCTGCCATTCCATCACCCCAGCGGACCCCACCGCAGCGTCGGTCACCCTGACTGAACACCACAGGTGGCGTCACGAACCCCTGACAGACTGTACTATCACCTTTATTGGACGCCCCTTAGCAGGGTCACGACCGGGTCCAGCCGCCGTGACAACCGCATAACCGAGCAGAAAGGACCGGTACCGAGTGACTTGTGGCCCTGTGTCTGGGGGCGATCCATCTGTGTCACTCGCAATGGAGCACAG
This sequence comes from Ranitomeya imitator, assembly GCF_032444005.1. Classification (NCBI taxonomy): domain Eukaryota; kingdom Metazoa; phylum Chordata; class Amphibia; order Anura; family Dendrobatidae; genus Ranitomeya; species Ranitomeya imitator. Next base: position 731,770,632 of record NC_091284.1, on the reverse strand, counting down.
CACTTTTTCTGTCAGCGCTCATTTCAGTCATGCTCTCAGTCACCTCTTCTGACAATAATGCAGCTGTAGTTTGGTTCATCAGTCCATCACACTCTAACATCAGTCTCATCATCACCACCTCTGTGGTGGCAAACCTCTTCCCTTACTGGTATTAGCATAGACTCCATCTGTCTCTATGCCGCATCTGAGTTGTTAATCTTCAAATACCCCTTTGGGACTGGCCAATTTTCGTTTTTTGCTCCCTTTCTTTCAAGAAGTATAATTTAGTATTTTTCCATCAATATAGATGTATGAGGACTTGTAGTTTATTACGCCGCTATTATTATAAACATATTATGCACTGAAATATAGGAATAAAAATTCCAAGTGGGGTAAATTTGGGGAAAAAATGCAATTCTGCCATTGTTTTTTAAGTTTTGTTTTTATGGCTTTCGTTATACAGTAAAAATGACCTGTTACATGATACTGAGGTCAGTATTATTACGGCTGTATTAAACTTGTATAGTCTTTTTTTCTCTTAGAGAACAAAAAAATATGCAACTCGAAAAACAAAATGTTTGTTCCTATTTTCTGAAACCCCTAACTTTTTCAATTTATGGTTGATGGACATTTGTGAGTACCTTTTTTTTGCGTGCCGAGCTGATGATTTTGCTAATACCATTTTGGTGTGCATAGATCAGTTTTTATTGAATTTTGTTGAATGTAGTAACTGAAAAAAACATTTCTGGCATGTTCAGGAAGGGGCAGACATACTGTTGATATAGCTGAATCGGGCCCCTGAGCTTGAGTGTGGCCTATGCAGGGTGGCTTAAAATGAGGACAGTCTGACCTGTCCCTTGGAGCCCGAAGCTCCAGGAAACCCAAGGCAAGATTACCCTCATCATTAGTGGCACGCCAGCAAGAGAGCGATCCTACAGTAGATGATGGCAGTAGGAAACCATTCTGAGCTTGATGATCTGCGCTTTTTCAATGACAGACACATGCAAAGCATTTACCGTATATACTCGAATATAAGCCGACCCGAGTATAAGCCGACCCCCCTAATTTTGCCACAAAAAACTGGGAAAACCTATTGACTCGAGTATAAGCCTAGGGTGGAAATGCAGCATTTACCGGTGAATTTCAAAAATAAAAATAGATCATTATTTCCCCATAGCTGTGCCATATAGTGCTCTGCACCGTTCATTATTTCCCCATAGCTGTGCCATATAGTGCTCTGCACCGTTCATTATTGCCCCATAGCTGTGCCATATAGTGCTCTGCACCGTTCATATTTCCCCATAGCTCTGCCATATAGTGCTCTGGACCGTTCATATTTCCCCATAGCTGTGCCATATAGTGCTCTGCACCGTTCATATTGCCCCATATCTGTGCCCTATATGCTCTGCACCGTTCATACTGCCCCATATCTGTGCCCCATATAGTGCTCTGCACCGTTCATACTGCCCCATATCTATGCCCCATACAGTACTCTGCACCGTTCATATTGTCCCATAGTAGCGCCCCATATAGTGCTCTGCACCGTTCATATTGTCCCATAGTAGTGCCCCATATAGTGCTCTGCACCGTTCATATTATCCCATAGTAGTGCCCCATATAGTGCTCTGCACCGTTCATACTGCCCCAGAGATGCTCCACATAAATCTGTGCCGCTGCTGCAATAAAAAAAAAAAAAAAGCCATACTCACCTCTCTTGATTGCAGCTCCCGGCGTCTCGTTCCGGCGTCCGGTCCCGGCGTCTCCACACTGACTGATCAGGCAGAGGGCGCCGCGCACACTATATGCGTCATCGCGCCCTCTGACCTGAACAGTCAGAGCGGAGCGGAGTGACGCCGGGAAGACAGAGCGGCGCCCGGCGGCTGGAACGGGGACAGGTAAATATGACATACTTACCTGGTCCCGACGTCCGGCTCCCTCTGCCTGTCCCACGGTCTTCTGTGCTGCAGCTTCTTTCTCTATCAGCGGTCACCGTTACCGCTGATTAGAGAAATGAATAAGCGGCTCCACCCCTATGGGAGGTGGAGCCGCCTATTCATTTCTCTAATGAGCGGTCCCACGTGACCGCTGAAGAGGGGAAGAGCTGCAGCACAGAAGACCGTGGGACGGCATGGGGAGCGTCAGGATCGCTGGGACTAGGTAAGTATACCTCAGCGCCCTCTCCCCCTCACCCGCCGACCCTGCCACCCACCTTGACTCGAGTATAAGCCGAGAGGGGCACTTTCAGCCCAAAAATTTGGGCTGAAATTCTTGGCTTATACTCGAGTATATACGGTAAGCTTATGATGAATTTGGGGAAGAAATGAAACAAAATAGGCACTTATAATAAATTGGAAAGAGAGACACAATGACTGATTATTTTATATATATATATATATTAAGTGGAAATTATAGTTAATGGGTGGCAGTCGCATTGGCTTATGAATTAATATTTTGAATGGTGCGTAGTTAATTGTATAGTAATAGTGTGCTACATATTTCATTTCAGGGACACAGTGTGAGGGATTTTTTCTTCAGGATGCAAATTGATATGTGACCATCTTATTTTTAGGGCTGCGAAGATCAGTCAGGCAAAAAAAGTCAAAGCTGGAAGATGTTGACATAAAGTATAAATCAGTAGAAACAAAAGAAAATAACTCAGATCAGATAACTCCAGTAAGTCACTGGGTATAAATATTTTTTTCTATAGCTATACTGTACCACTTGTAGTAATACTGTCACAGGTTTACCGCTACAAAGAGGAGTCAGAAGATCACAGCATCTGATTTCTCCTACTCCTGCACTGATTAGAAGCACTTCTCCCTTATATTAAATGGTGCAGGTTTATTTTAGCAGTGCAGGGGTTAATCTGCTCAGTTAAGAGCTCTTGAAAGCTTTCCTGCATTAAGGCTCTCAGATGTTCACTGGTAGCCACTTCCATCTCCTTTACAATCTGGTCCCTGGCTGACACTCATTGCCGGAGTTAGCTTATGCTGCATGGTTTGGAGATGGTAGTTGGCGGTTGTTGTTTGAGAAGGTGTTTGGTCGGGGGGCGTGGCCTGGGTAGCTACTGAGACGGTCGTGCTTTCTTTCAGCTCCCGTCTTCAGACCGAAATTCGGTGTTAAAAACTACACTCTCACAGCAGAAAACATTGGGGATTTGCTTCAAGCAAAGTTTAAAGAAAGGAGGTCACAGTGGTGACCCCTGAAGTGTACTCCAGATCCCCAGGTGGACGCGTATCGAAGCGGCGGCAGAAGAGGGTCTGGTGAGCTCAGGGCCTGACTCGCACCGCGCTATAGCGGCGGCGCTGCCTCACGCTAATTACACCGCAGGCAGCTGAAGCACTCAGCGGATCTCCGGGGGAAGCTGCCAGCACCTGATTGTGAGTGCAGAGAAAACGACTGAGCCTACCTGAGGGTGGCAGCTCCCGGGACTTGGTGACGAGCCGCCCTGCTGGTGAGGATCCGCCTTGGTGTCTGGGAGGAGTGCAGGTCGGCCGAGGAGGACAGAAATCCCCTTCTGTCTAGAGCACTAACCCGGCACAACAGCGACACCTGCTGTCCAAACTGTAATAAGCCACTCCACATACTGATAAAAACAATTACTTCGGTCCGTTAACTCTTTAGGACCTGGTCACTGCTAAGGAGCTCTTCTGCTCTGGAAGGAGCTATAGCCAGAGGAGATAAAAGAACCTGACACTCCCTGACCTGAGAAAAGGTGGTGCCCACACACACTGTGACTCACCTTCAGCCTCATTGGACCGAAATAAACGCTCACACTGCGCCCCTGCATAACGAGCTACAACCCTGAAAAGACTTTACCCACATAAGCCACATTATGGGGCCACGAAAGATGTAATTAAGCTCTAAGGGGACTCTGAGGAGAGTTAGAGGAATTCTACTTCAATCTGCACAGCTTACCCGCAATGGTTAAAACTTCCCATAAACAGACCAGATCCAGCTCTAAATCCAACAGGTCAGGACCTCAACCAGAAATGGATAAATTCCTGAAAAAGCAAAGGCATCCCACAAACACTCCAAAATCCTCCCGTCCGCTCGAGACAGCTCAAGAGGACCATACAGAATCTGAGCTTGAAAGTGAGGGAGAATCAGAAGATTTGGACAAGGGCCCCCAGGTCACTAGGTCTTTCATTAAACGGATCCTAGAAAAAGCGCTGGACCCTCTAGGAAAAGACCTTACAGCTATAAAACATGACCTTAACCATTTAGGTCACAGAATTGAATCTGTTGAATCTACCCAAACGGAGATCATACAGAGTACCAACTCCTCTGTCAACTGTCATAAGCAACAGGAAGATCATATTAACCGAATCTATACTATCCTCGAGGACCACGAGAATAGAGAAAGAAGAAACAACCTGCGGTTAAAAGGTGTCCCGGAGTCAGTGTTGCCAGATGCTCTCTCAACCACAGTAACTGAAATCTTCCGAAACATCATGGTCACCACTGACCCAACAGATCTAGAGATAGTGAGAATCCACAGAGCCTTGAGACCCAAACCAAAACCCGACGAACCTCCTCGAGACGTGCTCTGTCGTTTCTTAGACTTTAGAACCAGAGACCTCATTCTAAAAAGAGCAAGGGAGGCCGATCAGATTGCTCACGATGGGCACTCAATTCAAATTTACCAAGACCTCTCGGCCTCTACATTATACAAACGCCGTTTCCTAAGGCCCCTCACATCAATACTCCAGCAGAAGCGCTACCCCTACCGCTGGCTGTTTCCATTCGGCCTGTCTATCTCGGCCAAAGACAAGAGGCTTCTAATAAGATCCACATCAGATCTCAAAGAGGTCTGCAAAGAACTGGAGATTCATCTCAACCAATTTCCGATTCTGGAGACATCCGGCGAAGCCCACCGCCTGAAGCACCTTCCGCTTCCGCCTCCGTGGCAGTCCTCCCCGACTTCAAGGTCCTCGCGGGCAAAACGAAGATCGTCCAAATCATCATCCCCAAGAGTTGACGCTGAAGGTCCAGGCGACTGAAGTTCCGCGTGGGGTCATGCCCCTCGACTACTCTGATTACTCTGATTCTTATGATATAGCATAATTCCCGCTATCTGAGTTCTTATAACTCTGATGTCCGACCGTTGTGACATATAGTTGTGTAGAAATGTTTTCATTAACACTTACAGATCGTATTGCAATATTTCTTTTCTCTTTTTCTCTTCTTTCGATCTCCAGGTTGTGTTCCTACTGGCTCTCCTCTCCCCCCTTTCCCTTCGAGTAATTCAGCCTAAATGAGCTTACTACAAATAATAACTCTTATTATCTCTTGTCTTTCCTTGCTGGAGTCTCTTCTTTCCCCATCTCTCCCCCTCCCCCTTTCCTTTTCCTTTAAGTCTTTACCTCTCCTACCCCCTTTTACCCATGTTCGTCCCCCTATATTCCCAGGCCCGGTGGAGGACTTCCCTACTCATGTGACTCACCTCCTCTTACAACAGCTATGACGTCAAACCGTAAGTCTTTCCAGGTTATCTCCCACAATACACATGGCTTTAATTCTCCAATTCCCAGGTCGCAAACTCTAAACTTATTTAAAAAATCAGGCTATGACATTTTATTATTACAAGAAACCCACTTTACTTCAGACAAAATTCCATCATTTGAGAAGTGTTTCTTCGATAGATGGTATCACGCTAGCTCCCCCCAAAAAGGCTCTAGAGGTGTTTCCATAGCCCTGGCCAAGGACATCCCCTTCCTTCTCACTGGCAGCTTATACGACCCTGACGGTCGCTACGTATTTCTTAAAGGCCTGGTGGCCGGGAATATGGTGACCCTAGGTAGCTTATATGCCCCAAACAGACACCACTTCACGTGGCTGCGCAAGACCTTGTCCAAGCTCCGTTCTTTCCAGGAGGGTGTAGTTGTCTTGGGTGGAGACCTAAATATAGCACATCAACAAAAAAAAGTTCTATCTCTTTGAAAGATTTAGCTAGACTTAAAACTCTTCTGCACTCCCTTGAACTAATTGATGTATGGAGATATCACCATCCCTCAGATATTGATTTCACCTTTTATTCCCATCCACACAACTCTTACCACCGTCTGGACTACATCCTAGCCTCCAGATCGGTTTTGCCCAACACCCTAAAAGCTGATATAATTCCATCACTTCACTCTGACCACTCTATAGTGCTATTGAACCTAGAATTCCATAAACCTTATACCCACTTCAGAACTTGGCGGCTCAATGAGTCACTACTACAACAAGAAGACATAAAAACTCGTATACGGGATTCACTACAAGAATATTTTGCTATAAACACTGATCCAGAGATAAACCCCACAGTTCTGTGGGAAGCACACAAGGCCACAGTATGAGGAGTATTCATATCAATAGCTTCCTATCTAAACAAACAGAGGAAGCGAGCAATGGAATCATTATACAATGACATAGTCACCTTGGATGCTCTCCACAAAAAAGAGCTAACACAAGAGACGCTCACCCAACTTACAGAAAAACGACAATCTCTCAAGGACCTATTAAATAAGCGATCTTCCAGGCAATATACCTCCTGGAAGAACAGAATCTTTGCCCATGGTGACAAAGCTTCAAAACTCATGATTTCCCTAATTAAAAAACGCCAATCCCGTACCTATATCCATCAAATTAAAACTAAAACCGGCCTAGTTACCCAACAATATAATCAGATTATTGACACTTTCTTATCCTTCTATAAAAACCTATACCAATTACGCCATAACGATTCAACTGAAGATAACATTCAACAGAAACATGCCTCTAGAGCCTTCCTTTCTTCTTTGCACCTCCCCAAATTATCGGATCTCCAACAGGAGAACCTACTCAAACCTTTTAGCTTGCCAGAACTCCAGTCCATCCTGTCGGAGTGTTCCAAGGGGAAGTCCCCCGGGCCTGACGGGTTCACGAAAATATACTACAAAACTTTCGTAAATGAAATAGGGCCACATTTGCTAAACATGTGCAATGCAGTCTTGAGTGGGAAATCATTCCCCCCACAATCTCTAGAAGCTCATATTACTCTCATTCACAAAGAAGGCAAAGACCCTGAATGTTGTGGAAGCTACAGGCCTATCTCCCTTCTAAATGTCGATTTAAAAATCTTTGCAAGTCTTGTAGCCAAAAGGATTAGCGCAATTCTGCCGGATCTTATTTCCTTCAACCAGACAGGCTTTGTAACCGGTAGGGAAGGGAAGGATAATACTAGTAGAATCTTACACCTGATTCAATATGCAAAAATAAATAAAACACCACTGGTATTGATCGGAACAGATGCAGAGAAGGCCTTTGACAGGGTGGACTGGATATATCTATACGAAATGCTTATTAGATTTGGAATACCTGAACAATTAGCCGACGCCATTTTCCAAATGTATTCTTGCCCCTCAGCTCGACTAAAAATTAATAATATGTTATCGGAACCTTTTCAAATACGAAACGGCACGAGGCAGGGATGTCCTTTGTCCCCGCTTCTTTACGTGCTTGCCATGGAACCTCTTATTCAGAGTATCCAACAAGACACAGAGATTAAAGGAATCCAAATAGGTGGTTCCCATCACAAATCTGCAGCATTTGCTGATGACCTCCTTGTATTCCTATCAGAACCTCACAGGGGGATCCCTGCCTTCGTCCGTATATTAGATGCTTATGGAAAAATTTCAAATTTTAAGGTGAATCCATCTAAATCTGAAGCAATTAGCCTAAATATATCTAAATCTGCAATAGATAATCTGAAACGACTCTATCCATTTAATTGGCCACCCAAATACATAACAAATCTAGGCATTAAAATTGGAAGATCTGCAGGCGAGCTTCTTGATCTCAACATTATACCTATGCTAAATAAGGCAACTTCAACAATCCGCACCTGGAGAGCACCCTTTCTACCTTGGATGGGGAGAAAAAACCTATTAAAAAGCATAATACTCCCCAAATTTATTTACCTTTTCCAGATGCTCCCCATTCACATCCCCAACCATTATCTATCTAAAATCAATTCCTTTTTTGTTAACTACATCTGGAACAATAAACGTCCTCGAATAAACACCAGAACACTTACTCTTCCTAGATCTGAGGGTGGAATGGGGGTTCCAGACATTTTTAAATATTACAGAGCTGTTAACTAGAATTGTGGACTGGATTAGAAACCCACCCAATAAACTTTGGCTATCTATTGAAGAACACTTAGCGCCTGCGCCTCTGAGATCTATGGCTCTTCTGCATGACTACATTAAACTACCTCATTTAGTTGCAAACGAAATCACCCTGGCAACGCTTAAATTATGGAGGACAGAATTCCCTAAAGCCACCCCCCCTCTCTCTCCAATTCTGACTCTTCAAGATGTAACTGGCCCCATTCCCCTTAAATTGCCTAAAGTCCCCGATGCTGCTTTGTCTGACTCGGAAGACCGCCCAATCTCAATAGATCAAGTATTCTTAGATGGCTCTTTGATGACTATCTCGGAGTTCCAAGCTTTTAAACCTCACCTCCACGTTTCCTTTCTCCATATTAATAGGATTAGAGATTATTGTACCAAATACAAGATTCAGCTTGCTCTACCCCGCCCGACCTCTCATTTTGAACAACTCTGCGCCCAACACAGACCTCCAAAAAAGGTTTTATCCAAACTATATAATTCTCTGGTCACAGAAAAGGCTGACATTAAGAGAGCTTTTGTTGGACTCTGGGAAAAAGACCTGAATGTTCACTTTACACCAGATCAAATAGCCTCTATATATAGGAGGTCTCACGGCCCTTCCCAATGTGTGAAAATTCAAGAAAATTCTTATAAAATTGTAACTCGGTGGTATCGTACACCAGCTCAACTGCATCAATGGCATCCCTCCGTTTCAGAGGAATGTTGGAGATGCAGGGCAGACTTAGGCACCTATTTTCACATATGGTGGACATGTCCAGTGAATAAGATCTTTTGGCAACTGATTGGTGAAATAATTACAAAAGTTCTGGGCCAAGTCCCTTTGATGAAACCTCAATCTGCTCTTCTTAATTTACCTTTATGGCCAGAGAATCCCTCAGCTTCCAAGATGGCTAATATTATTATAGCAGCTGGCAAATACCTAATTCCTACTAGATGGAAGTCAACCCAAACCCCCTCCAAAAAGCAAGTCCTGGAAAAAATCGATCTATTGTTTCACACGGCTGAAATAGTAGCCAACACACAAGAATCATCATTCTCTTTCCGCAAGACATGGGAACCCTGGATCCAATTTAGATCCAATCCCAACTTCACACTAGAAATATCTGATAGTTGATTTGATAACTAAAACCTCTCACCCTATCTATATCTTGCTTCTGAACATTCTCCGCCGGGTCACCCCCCCCCCTATTATTTCCTACCTATCCACCCCACTCTTACCCCCCTTTTTTTTTCTTCTGTCTAATTTTTGTTTGATATCCTCACCTCTTGAATGTTTTGTTTACTTTATCATTAATCTCACTAGTTGTTCCAGGAAAACTAATCAAATTTTTGATTATTCTGATTCTCTTAACACCTGGACCTATAATTGATGTATTGCTTACTAAAAAGGACTCTACTTCGACACTCTTTTCACAATTGTTTAAAGTCCTTTGTTGACATGATCAAGATTACTGTATTTTCTCTGTTCCTTGTTATTTTTTACTTAATAAAAAGAACGTTGAAAGAAAAAGAGAAGGTGTTTGGTCAATTTATCTGAGACTGTAGCAAGGTTTTGGGTGTGTGCTAATTCCCCTCCTTCTCCTACTTTGGTTTTACCCCATCCTCAACTCCCCAGTGTGTAGCTCTGTTGTTTGTGTGAGTATATTTGAATGATTGGTATTTTCCTTTATCCCTGTTTGTATTACCTTCTTAGTCTAGTTGGTGTATTATGGTACACTACTACTCCCCTCTTCCCAGGGTGGCTGAAGGGTACAAACTGAGGGATTCAGGAGCTATGGCAAGGTACATGGCCCCGGCATCTTCACCATCATAAGTAATTCGGGGAACAGGGCGAGCTAGGGTGTCCCTAGCATTTGGGACAGGGAAGGAGCCCCTGGTCCCTGAACACCCGACAACAGAGTCATGACAGATACTCTTGTTTGTAAAACATCCTCTTTTAACCCCTTCCCGACCTTTGACGCACCGTATGCGTCATGAAAACCTGTGCCAATCCGATCTGTGACGCAGCATATGCATCATGGTCGGATTGCACTCCTGCAGGCCGGATGAAAAGGTTAACTGTAATTTCACCCGGCCTGCAGGGACAGGGGGAGTTGTACTTTAGCCCAGGGGGTGTGGCTTCGCCCCCCTGTGGCTACGATCGCTCTGATTGGCTGTTGAAAGTGACGTTTCACTTTCACTTTCAATCAGAGCGATAGTAATATTTCACCAATGAAAATTGGTGAAATATTACAATCCAGCCATGGCCGATGCTGCAATAGCATCAGCCATGGCTGGAGATCGCAATCTAACCCCCCCCACCACCACCGATCACCTCCCCTCCGGTCCTCCGTCCGGTCATCTAGTGTCCCAAGCTCCCCTCTGTCCTCCTGTCCGCTCCCCCGTCTCTGTCCAATCACCCCCCCTCATAATTACCGACGTGTGTCACTCCCGGTCTACGTCCGCGTGTTCGATGGGCGCCGCCATCTTCCAAAATGGCGGGGGCATGCGCAGTGCGCCCGCCGAATCTGCCAGCCGGCAGATTCATTACAGGTACATTTTGATCGCTGTGATAGGTTCTATCACAGCAATCAAAATAAAAAAATAATAAATAAACCCCCCCTTTATCACCCCCATAGATAGGGACAATAATAAAATAATACTTTTTTTTTTTCTCTTTGCCCCACTAGGGTTAGGGTTAGGGTTAGGTTTAGGGTTAGGGTTGGTTCACACTGCGTCTAAGCAGTACGTTAGATGGACTACGTTACACTGCGGCATAAACGCGGTGTAACGTAGTCCGTTACGGCCGCCATTGACAGCAATGTCGGACGCATCACTAGCGATGCGCCATCATTGAGTGACGGACCCGGAGACGCGGGCTGCAGCCGTCACTGATAGCACAGATAGAGCTAGCAGATGCTCTATCTGCGCTAGCGCGATGCAAACGTCGGCACTTGCGCTAGCAGCAGCCCGTAAGCGTATGTGCTGAACGGGCTGCTGCTAGCGCAGTATGAACCTGGCCTTAGGGTTAGGGTTACGGCTAGAATTAGGGTTAGAACTAGGGTTAGGGTTAGAATTAGGCTACGTGCACGCGGTGCGGATTTGGCTGCGGATCTGCAGCGGATTTGGCTGTGGATCCGCAGCAGATTGGCCGCTGCGGATTCGTAGCACTTTTCCATTAGGTTTACAGTACCATGTAAACCTATGGAAAACCAAATCCGCTGTGCTCATGGTGCGGAAAATACCGTGCGGAAACGCTGTGTTGTATTTTCTGCAGCATTTCAATTCTTTGTACGGATTCCGCAGCGGTTTACACCTGTTTCTCAATAGGAATCCACAGGTGAAATCCGCACAAAAAACACTGGAAATCCGCCGTAAATCCGCAGGTAAAATGCAGTGCCATTTACCTGCGGATTTTTCAAAAATGGTGCGGAAAAATCTCACACGAATCCGCAACGTGGGCACATAGCCTTAGGATTAGGGTTGGAATTAGGGCTAGGGTTGGAAATAGGGTTAAGATTAGGCTGTGGTTAGGGTTATGGTTAGGGTTAGGGGTGTGTTGAGGTTAGGGTTGGGATTAGGGTTAGGATTAGGGTTAGGTTTGGGATTAGGGTTAGGGGTGTGTTGGGGTTAGGGTTGTGGTTAGGGGTGTGTTGGGGTTAGGGTTGTGATTAGGGTTATGGCTACAGTTGGGATTAGGGTTAGGGGTGTGTTGGGGTTAGTGTTGGAGTTAGAATTGAGGGGTTTCCACTGTTACGGCACATCTGGATTCTCCAAACGCAACATGGCACCACCATTGATTCCAGTGAATCTTGCATTCAAAAAGTCAAATGGTGCTCCCTCCCTTCCGAGCCCCGACGTGCACCCAAACAGTGGTTTACCCCCACATATGGGGTACCAGCATACTTAGGACAAACTGGGCAACAATTATTGGGGTCCAATTTCTCCTGTTACCCTTGTGAAAATAAAAAAATTGCTTGCTAAAACATAATTTTTGAGGAAAGAAAAATGATTTTTTATTTTCATGGCTCTGCGTTGTAAACTTCTGCGAAGCACTTGAGGGTTCAAAGTGCTCACCACATTTCTAGATAAGTTCCTTGGGGGTCTAGTTTCCAAAATGTGGTCACTTGTGGGGGGTTTCTACTGTTTAGGCACATCAGGGCTCTGCAAACGCAACATGACGCCCGCAGACCATTCCATCAAAGTCTGCATTTCAAAAGTCACTACTTCCCTTCCGAGCCCCGACGTGTGCCCAAACTGTGGTTCCCCCCCACATATGGGGTATTAGCTTACTCAGGACAAACTGGACAACAACTTTTCGGGTCCAATTTCTCCTGTTACTCTTGTGAAAATAAAAAATTGTGGGCTAAAAAATAATTTTTGAGGAAAGAAAAATGATTTTTTATTTTCATGGCTCTGCATTATAAACTTCTGTGAAGCACTTGAGGGTTCAAAACTGGTCACCGCACATCTAGATTAGTTCCTTTGGGGGTCTAGTTTCCAAAATGGGGTCAAATGTGGGGGAGCTCCAATGCTTAGGCACACAGGGGCTCTCCAAACGCGACATGGTGTCCGCTAACGATTGGAGCTAATTTTTCATTCAAAAGTCAAATGGCGCTCCTTCCCTTCCGAGCCTTGCCGTGTGCACAAACAGTGGTTTGTAACCACATGTGAGGTATCGATGTACTCAGTAGAAATTGCCCAACACATTTTAGGATCCGTTTTATCCTGTTGCCCATGTGAAAATGAAAAAATTTAAGCTAAAATAAATTTTTTGTGAAAAAAAAAAGTACTTTTTCATTTTTACGGATCAATTTGTGAAGCACCTGGGGGTTCAACGTGCTTACTATGCATCTAGATAAGTTCCTTGGGGGGTCTAGTTTCCAAAATGGGGTCACTTGTGGGGGAGCTCCAATGTTTAGGCACACAGGGGCTCTCCAAACGCGACATGATGTCCGCTAAAGATTGGAGCCAATTTTTCATTGAAAAAGTCAAATGGCGCTCCTTCCCTTCCGAGCCCTGTCGTGTGCCCAAACAACTTTTGGTGTCCAGTTTCTCTTTTTACTCATGGGAAAATAAAAAAATTGTTGCTAAAACATCATTTTTGTGACTAAAAAGTTAAATGTTCATTTTTTCCTTCCATGTTGCTTCTGCTGCTGTGAAGTACCTGAAGGGTTAATAAAATTCTTGAATGTGGTTTTGAGTACCTTGAGGGGTGCAGTTTTTAGAATGGTGTCACTTTTGGGTATTTTCAGCCATATAGACCCCTCAAACTGACTTCAAATGTGAGGTGGTCCCTAAAAAAAATGGTTTTGTAAATTTTGCTGTAAAAATGAGAAATCGCTGGTCAAATTTTAACCCTTATAACTTCCTAGCAAAAAAAAATTTGGTTCCAAAATTGTGCTGATGTAAAGTAGACATGTGGTAATGTTATTTATTAACTATTTTGTGTCACATAACTCGTTTAACAGAATAAAAATTCGAAATTTAAAAATTGCAAAATTTTCAAACTTTTAGCCAAATTTCCCTTTTTTTCACAAATAAACGCAAAAAATATCGACCTAAATTTACCACTAACATGAAGCCCAATATGTCACGAAAAAACAATCTCAGAACCGCTAGGATTCGTTGAAGCGTTCCTGAGTTATTACCTCATAAAGGGACACTGGTCAGAATTACAAAAAACGGTCTTTAAGGTCAAAATAGGCTGGGTCATGAAGGGGTTAAGCTTTATTAACATAGCCATGTGAAATATCTATGTTCTGTCAACATTTCTTTAGCACACTGCACATAGACCTATAGATTTTCATTGATCCATTCACTCATTCAAGACAATCACAGACTGAGAATGAGATCCATGAGAACATGTCCTAATCTGATCCGGTTTTGTGAAACAGAATAGGACATTTGAAATGGGTCTGTGTGGTGTCCGAGAAAAATCAGGCAGAACATCGCCACTTCCTACGGATGTGTGATTTGAATCTTATTATGTTTAGCACTGTTCCTTATTATATATTGTAGAGTCTTGTTATATATTGAGCCATCACTTATTACATATTTTACTCTCTTATTATGCCTATCACCATCACTTATTACATATCATCCTCTCTAGTTATTTATAGCACCGTCCCTTATTACATAGTGTCTGTAACGCCGATGGGTTTGTACCTTGCTTCTTTGGTGTTACTCTGCATATCTCTGCTTTAACCCTTGCTCCTCTCCCCCTAACTAGCAGGGATACTGTTGTCTGTTACCTGTATGGATGCTGCTCAGTTCCCTGCTCCGCTATGTAGCTGTACATGTGTTGTGATGCTTTCGCTCCGCTGCATGACCATCCTCATGTGCGGTCCCTAGCTGCCACTGTGGAAGCTGTCCATGGGTTGCAAGGTCCTCTGCAGCTGGTACACGACTTTCCACGTGTGTTCAGGCTTGCAGTCACTGCCAGGCACCCTAAGCCTCAGTTCCTGTGCTGACTGTGCTGTAATGGTTTCTGTTTGTGCTTAGGGTACACGCGGCCACACCTTCCCTGCTTTTATTAGGGTTAGTGTGTGCACCTGAGTTGATTTTCCCAGCCTATTGCTGAGGGGCAGCTACTATATAAACTCTCTCTTTCCTGTTGGGCATTGCCAGAGCATTGCATTGTGTTTCTGAGACTTGCCTTGTGTGTGAGGTATCCAGCTCCCGTTTTGCCTGCAGTCTGTTCTGGGAGAGCTGATACCTGTTCTTCTGCCTGCTCTGGGGGCTGAGTACACAGATCTGTTTCTGTTTTTGTCTTGTTTTTTCCGACTGTTCTGGGGGCAGAATACTCAGATCCGCTTATCCTGGAGGCTTTTTTTTATCCAGTACCTGACCCTGTCTGAACTGTGTCCTCTGTGTTATGTTCCTGAAGTCCTTCTGTGTCTGGAAACCCATAACCAGTGACTGTGAACTACCTGGGTTCATCTTTTAAAGATGGAGTCCGGTGTTTTTTCTGAGCGTTGACTATGCGGTGCTCTGCCTGCTATGCGGTGCTAACTCTGTCCGGCCCCAGTCCAACCCGGCGATGCTTGCACCATCCCACTTGTGTTCCTTCCTAGGCCCGATGCCCTGAGCCTGATGGCCGTAGTTTGGAGCCTGATTACCGCTGCCTGGTGCCCGGAGCCTGACCACCGTTGCCTGATCCTGTGCCATCCATGTCCCAGCTGATGACCTGGGCTGCCACGCCTGGGTCCCAGATGTCTTTCCGGTGTCCCTGATGTCCTGATGTAACCGATGCCCTGGGATGCCACGCTTGTGTCCCAGATGTCTTTCCTGTGTCCCAGATGTCTTTCCTGTGTCCTGATGTCCAGCCTGTGTCCTGATGTCCAGCCTGTGTCCTGATGTCCAGCCTGTGTCCTGATGTGCTGATGTCCTGCCTGTGTCCTGATGTCCAGCCTGTGTTCTTATGTCCTGATGTCCTGTCTGTGTCCAGATGTCCTGATGTCCTGCCTGTGTCCTGATGTTGTGCCTGTTCCACCGGTTTCTTAGGGTCAACCCTGTGAGGACATCTGTCCTGGGTCAGTGTCTGATGTTCTCCTCCTGAGCCTGTGCTACACCTGAGGCCTGAGTGAGAGGCCATCCTAGTAAGCCCATGCCAGATGACCCTGGACTGCATTAACCCGTGATGTCCCCTGCCATTGTCTGAAGTCTGTCCTGGGTCAGTGTCTGATGTTCTCCTGCTGTGCCTGTGCTACGCCTGAGGCCTTAGAGAGAGGCCGTCCTAGTGAGCCCGTGCCAAATGATCCTGGACTGCATCAACCCGTGATGACCCATGCCATCATCTGAAGTCAGTCCGAGGTCAGTGTCTGATGTTCTCCTGCTGAGCCAGTGCTACGCCTGAGGCCTGAGAGAGAGGCCATCCTAGTATGCCCGTGCCAGATAACCCTGGACTGCATCAACCCATGATGACCTCTGCCATCGTCTGAAGTCTGTCCGAGGTCGGTGTTTGATGTTCTCCTGCTGAGTCTGTGCTATGCCTGAGGCCTGAGAGAGAGGCCATCCTAGTATACCCATGCCAGATAACCCTGGACTGCATCAACCCGTGATGTCCTCCTGCCTTCACCTGTTTCCTTGAGACGAGTACCTTCTCTTGATGTTCGGAATCGAGATCCTGGCTTAGTTATGTTCTGTGTATGTACTGTAATTTCGTTTGAGTAAACTTTATTTTTCTTCATACCTGAAGTAGTGCGATGTTATTAAGTTCTGCAAATCTTCATCTTACACACTAGCTCCTCTGCCACAAACCCTGCTCGCTGCCCTTGCCTAGTATGGGTAGGTCCAGGTTCCCTTCTGTGGTCCAGTGGGTCCACATTCCGTTCCCACCTGGGACGCTCCCCACGTCGTCGAGGTCTGGTGACATGGAGGCATCAGCTGGGCCCCGTTTGCGGTCGCAGCCACTACAGTGTCCTTTCTTGTTATGCATAATGCAGCGCCCCAGAGTCCTGGTTCATTGCAGTAATGTTGTTCTTCCACCAGGGGGAGTGATGTTACGTCTGAACGCAATGAAGGAGATCTGCTGTCCAGGTATCACAGCCACACACACACTTCACACGCCAGTCCACCAGGGGGAGCTAAGGGTTCTATCTATTAGGCCACTCCTCACATAGGGTAAAACTGGAGGGTTGGTTAGGAAGTTAGTGAGTATCAGAAGGAGGAGAGGAGAAGGGAGTTCCTGGCTGGGGACCGACGAGGAAAGGTCTCCCGGTCGAGCTGGCTGGGGTGATCCCTGGTCAGATCCAGAGTGAAGTCTGAGGAGTGTATCCAAAAAAAGGGGGAGTACCAACCAAATATAAAATGAAAAATGTTTTATTGATAGCAATTAAAAATACATACAATACAAGGAAAAAATGGGGACAAGGCAGAGTAGCCCCAAAGCAATCCGTACATAGGTTAAATAACCAAGTACATGTACATGAAGGAAATCAAATCCAATAAGAAATAAATACTCATGCATCAGCAGGCTCAGGATTGGTAATACAAACACAATGTTACGAGGTAGTCTATGTATATGTATATACGTGCAAGTGTTGATACAGCTCCAAAAAATGTAAGGGTAGATAGTCCCGTTGTAGTAAGGGGCATAAAAGGTTAATGGGGTGTGCTAAAAAGTAGCTGCGTCAAAGAGCTCCGCAGACTAATGGATATTCCACTAGAAGCTGACATGTGGTTGGTAACCTTTGACGTGGAGTCATTATATACGTCTATCCGCCACAATGATGGGATTGAAGCAGTCAGAAGCTTTCTTCATATGTCCAGTAATGACAATGACCTAATTGAATTTTTGCTGACACTACTGGAATACGCTCTTACCCATAATTTCTTCATGTTTAAAGAGGTCCTCTACCTCCAATTGCAGGGGACTGCTATGGGGGCTGCATTTGCGCCCTCATATGCAAACCTATTCATGAGGTCATGGGAGCGTACGATTTTTCTAACCAATGGTATCCCCTTGATTGAGAAAGTATGTACGTGGGTACGGTTTATAGATGACATTTTTGTCATCTGGCAAGGCTCTGAAGAGGACTTGGTTTCTTTCATTCAACTGTTGAATGACAACACATTGAACATAAAGCTGACCTGTAAGTACAATCAATCATGTATCGATTTCCTGGATACCAAAATCTTTAAAGGTGAAGATGGGTTTCTGCACACTAAAGTATTCAGGAAGGACACTTCCGTTAACTCAGTGTTACACGCCACCTCATCATATCCTAGACCATTAAAAGACAGTATTCCATATGGGCAGTTCTTGAGGAGCAGGAGAATTTGCTCCACCGAGTCTTCATTTCAAACCCAGTCCTCTGAATTGGCCCAACGATTTTCACAGAGGGGATACTCGAATCGGGTTATCCATCGGGGTTGGGTGAAAGCCAGCAACAAATCAAGGTGTGATTTGTTGAAACAGAAACCAAGAAATCTCTCAAATATACCATCTACAGTGAGATTTATTTCAAATTACAACGAGAAATGGAAACCTATGAGAGAAGCCCTCTCTAAATTCTGGCCTATCATTGGGAATGATCCTCTCTTAGCGAAAAGTGTCTCTGCAACACCCACGATCACATACAGGAGATCACAAAATCTCAAGGATATACTGGTTCATAGCCAGTATAAGGGTACTACTGCCCGTGGTATTTTCAATTCCAAAGGACCTAGCTGGGGTTTCTTCCCCTGTAAGGCTACGTTCACACTAGCGTTCGGCTAGTGTGCGTCGCGCTAGCGTCGGGCGACGCAGCGGCGACGCACGCGTCATGCGCCCCTATGTTTAACATGGGGGACGCATGCGTTTTTGTTTGTTGCGTTTTCCGACACGTGCGTCTTTTTTGACGCTAGCGTCGGACCAAGAAAACGCAACAAGTTGCATTTTTCTTGCGTCCGATTTTCGTCAAAAAACGACGCACGCGTCGAAAAACGCAGCGTTTTGCGTGTGTTTGCATGCGTTTTTCGGTGCGTTGTGCGTCGCGTCGCCGACGCAGCGGCGCACAATGCTAGTGTGAACGTAGACTAAAAAGTGCCTGGCCTGTAACAATATGGACAAGGCCCAAGAATTTAAGGACACACAGGGTAAGGTCTTCTACATCACCCACAACATCACATGTGGCACGGACTGGGTGATATTTTATGCCACATGTCCGTGCCACCTTATATATATATTATACGAAATAAACCTTGGCACTCAACTTAATGCTCAGGTGAACTTTAATGTAGTACTTAAACGTTTCGGTCCACAATACATAGGACCTTCATCAGTAACGTACTAGTGGGTGAATGAAGGGCTGGAATAAACTAATCCCAGGACTGGGGCACAAGCGGCGCCTGAAGTAACCCTGAATAAAGCGCGCAAAGGCTGCGGGAAGATAACAGAAGGTGCCCAGTATAGACGCGGTATCCGCCGCTCGTCTCCGGATACCGCGTCTATACTGGGCACCTTCTGTTATCTTCCCGCAGCCTTTGCGCGCTTTATTCAGGGTTACTTCAGGCGCCGCTTGTGCCCCAGTCCTGGGATTAGTTTATTCCAGCCCTTCATTCACCCACTAGTACGTTACTGATGAAGGTCCTATGTATTGTGGACCGAAACGTTTAAGTACTACATTAAAGTTCACCTGAGCATTAAGTTGAGTGCCAAGGTTTATTTCGTATTCTACCTAGGTGTGGGAACCTACCTTGTTGCACCATTCCTAATAGTGCACGCGCTACTTCTATTTACCTTATATATATAGGCATGACCTCCAGACCATTGAAAATACGGACACGGGAACATGACCGTGACATAACCAATGCCCGTGAGGTGACTGATTTGGCGTTTCTGAAGCCAATACCACGACATTTCAAAGCAGCCCATAATTGTGATCCAAGTGTATTACGGGTAATTGGCATTGACAGAATACTGAAGGATTCAAGAGGTGGCAATGTTAAAACCAGACTGGCTCAGCTTGAAACCAGATGGATTTCAAGGATAGGTTCACTACAACCTAGAGGCCTAAATGAAGTTATGAGCTTCGCTCCCTTTCTCTAAATAATATAATTCGTTTTGAGAAATTGTTCACAGTGTTTTTTCAGTTTTAATTTATTCATTTTAACCTCTTACACAGATACTTGTGCTTTATAATATCTTTTGTGCACGGGTATTTGTTATCTTTTTTATTTCTATAATCTTTGTCTATTTACATCTTATATGTGTGATTTTAATACTGTATGTTGTTTTTTCTTTTTTATAGTAATTTATGTTACATACACGAATGAGGTATGACCAAGTTGCTGCTACTTACCTTAGTCACCTTTTTATGTGATGTCACCGGTCCAGGCTTCACCGTACGCACCCTGATGGACTTCGTCATCTTCATCTACAACAGATCAACGTTGTTGTTTATTTATTATTTTTTTATTTATGTTTTTGCATTATCTTTATTTATATGCACACTGTTATTTTGCTAATTGCTGCCTTCAGCATTATTCTTACTTACACCTGGCCCTTATCGGGCTTATATCCCTTTTGTTTGTCCATATTTGTCACATATTGGTACCCTTATCTGCATTTACTTCCTTCTATTGCAGTAACTTCCCCTTACACCTCATTAGGCTTATACCCTCCTTTGTTTAAGTTTTCCCATACTTATCACACACTGGTTTCCTTATTTTGCCTTCACTCTACCTTTTGTTATCACCACTTGTTCACACTCCAGCAACATACTATATCCATATGGTCTACGCTCTGCATACATTCAGTATTGTCTCCTTATACCCTCACTTAGTTCCCTCTCGGTGCTTCCCTGCTGCAGCGTAGTGCGCTTGCGCCCGTCGGCCGTTCTGGGTTGCCGTGGTAACGTGTCCCTCAGCGTCATCCTGCTCCCCACCTCTCTGACGCGTCGGAGTGGGGCGGGACTTGGTGACGTGGGACGCCGGATCTGCCGCTTCCTGGTTTGTGTCCGATGGACGCCAGCGCCGAATTTATCGCCGCACATATAAGGTTTGCACTGTGCCCTCCACACTACCACAACCCCCAGGAAGAAGCTACGTTGCGAAACGCGCGTCGGGGTTTTCCTCCCTACAGCAATCCTCCCCCTAGCAGGTATTTATATGATGTTTTACACTATATCTACAGCTCCTCCTTTTGCCCTATACTAGTGCGGTTTAGACCTCGTATTTGTATATGCACTGGCATTTTTTGTATACCCAGTACTGCATCGCTATTTAGCCGCATTGCACTGTTCTTTTATTAGCTTCTAATTCTTTGGTGTAACCTATAGCCTCTATATTAGTGTGGCTAATGTTCTATCTCGGTATATGCATTTGCGTTTTACTTATATTGAGTACTGGATTATTAGTTTAGCCATCCTGAACCGTCACCTCATTTGCTCTTATTTTTCTGTAGTCCCCTTTTGCTCTATATCATTGTGGCTAGACTTTACTCTTGTATATGCACTGGCACCTTGCCTACATAGAAAACTGTATTGCTAGTTTAGCTGCATTGCACTGTCACTCTATTAGCTCTTTGACGTAGCTACTTTTTAGCACACCCCATTAACCTTTTATGCCCCTTACTTACAACGGGACTATCTACCCTTACATTTTTTGGAGCTGTATCAACACTTGCACGTATATACATATACATAGACTACCTCGTAACATTGTGTTTGTATTTATTACCAATCCTGAGCCTGCTGATGCATGAGTATTTATTTATTATTGGATTTGATTTCCTTCATGTACATGTACTTGGTTATTTAACCTATATACGGATTGCTTTGGGGCTACTTTGCCTTGTCCCCATTTTTTCCTTGTATTGTATGTATTTTTAATTTCTATCAATAAAACATTTTTCATTTTATATTTGGATGGTACTCCCCCTTTTTTTGGATACATGAAAATATTTTTCTGGCGGTACCCCACATGTATTTATTGGTCTATGTTTTTTGGGTAAATTGAAGTCTGAGGAGGAAGGAAAGGACACGGAGCTGCGCCTGCAACCCATGCGGCAGCATCCTAAGAAAGGACAAGAAAGGAATTGTGCTGTAGTGAGTGAGAAAAGAAGTCATAGCAACAGGAGTGAAACATCAGTGGGAGACCAGCTAGAAGCAGGCTGCTTCCATCTGAAGCGCAGATCCAGTGGCCAGAATACCGAGGGAGTAAAGAGCCGTTACTTCAGAGACTGGCAGGGCAGTTAATTCCAAGTTGGCTGTCCGACCTTTATACCCAAGAAGACACAGTGGCAACTTGTGGGGGTCGGGGCGTCTCTAGGGTCCCTATAAATAAGCCTCAGGCCATCAGTCATACGGGTTTTGTCCTATCCGTACCATCTGGGGGACAGAGAGAGAAGTAACAACAGTGAGGACCTTATGGTAGCTTATGTAAGTAGGGACCTACTACGTTATTGTGCGCAAGGGGAAGGCTCTTGAATTCCTTCTGGACAAGGGTACTCTGGATTTGCCTTCAGACCGGCCAGACTCTGCCTACCCTGTGGTCCCTACTCTGGACTGTGGATGCCGAACTTTCAGTAAAAGGTAAAGAGACTGCAACCCTGTGTCCTCGTTATTCACTGCGCCTTGCACCATCCACCACCATCTACACTCTGGGAAGCCCTGGGGACATACTTCACCTGTGGGAAGGTATACCATCTAGCTGCCATAACATCACCCCAGCGGACATCTAAGCAGCGTCGGTCACCCTGACCGAACACCACAGGTGGCGTCACGAACACTATCCCATATATAAACTCTTTTAATTGGACGCCCCTCAAAGGGCCACGGACCGGGTCAGGCCACCGTGACATCCCATTCCCCGAACCGAGGGACCCGGTACCGAGTACCCCATTGCCCTTACCCTGGGGCCATCCATATAATGCTGTCTCATTATTACCTAGTGCCATAGCCTGTCTGCTTGAGCTGTTAGCATACCTTGAATGAAGGCTAGAGGGGTCCAACTACTGTAAATTACCGCACCACAAACTACAACTCCAGGAGTAGAACCGCTGTAATGTTCCCCTATGAAGACTTTTCATAGCGCTGCCCATGTGTTCTTGTCAGATTTGAAGACTGGTGTGCAGTGCTCCATTTTGTATTGCAAGAGAAATATGGTGTCACATACCGGTGTCTACATGACCTGACATTGGCCTACTAGCCAGACATCCAGCTACATGTTCTAGTGACCTTATGGCGCTACCCTCAAAGGCTGTCATGGTACAGACTAAGATCATAAACATTAATGTAATGGCGACATACGAGTACGCGTCGTCATAGATTGAATTCTCAGCAAGTTTTAATACTCTCCTACATTGTCAGCTTTGCATCTCATTGTATGTATTGTATTTTAGTCTCATTTCCACCCTTCTGATACATCAGTCATATTCTGCTCTAGAAGTTGCTGGTGTTTTGTAGAAACATGTGATTTCTAATCCCCCCCCAAAAAACAAACACAGATCCACTGCTCCCCCTCCTGGATTGTGGAGGAATGGTTCAGTCCTGCGGGCTGCTGGATGCTGCTGGATGTAACGCATCATTGCTGCTGTCCACAGCGGAGCGTCCGGTCCACGGAGAGACCCCGGAGCGCAGCACCATGACCCAGGGAAAGGTAATGGCCGCTTATACCAGGACCCCTGTATACCGCGCCCGCATACCGTCTCCGGCAGCATCCTATACACAGCGCGCGGTACATAGAGACAGCCGCCAAACCAGCGAGGTATCCTGCAGCCGCTTATACCCAGAGGCTGGAGAAATGGAGGGAACTGAGCCGGACACATGAATTATGCACCATGTACTAGTCACTTCTAGAAAGGGGAAACTGCGTCACACGACGGCCCGAGGGGAGAAATGCAAGGGTTAACCCCGCTGTGCCAATGTCACCCCTCATATAGCATTTATATGTCAGTAAGGAAGAGTCTGTATGTAGAGCTATCTGTAGAGAAATTAATAAAAGATTACATTATATCTATCATCTATATCTATCTGTTATATATCATCTATCCTATCTATCTATTATCTATCTATCTATTATCTATCTATCTATCTATCTATCTATCTATCTATCTATCTATTATCTATCTATTATCTATCTATCTATCTATCCATCCATCCATCCAGCTATCATCTATTATCTATCTATCTATCTATCTATCTATCTATCTATCTATCTATCATCTATCTATCTATCTATCTATCTATCTATCTTTATAGATCTATCTATCTATCTATTATCTATCTATCTATCTATCTATCTATCTATCTATCTATCTATCTTTATAGATCTATCTATCTTTATAGATCTATCTATCTATCTATCTATCTATCTATCTATCATCTATCTATCTATCTATCTATCTATCTATCTATCTATTATCTATCTATTATCTATCTATCTATCTATCCATCCATCCATCCAGCTATCATCTATTATCTATCTATCTATCTATCTATCTATCTATCTATCTATCTATCATCTATCTATCTATCTATCTATCTATCTATCTTTATAGATCTATCTATCTATCTATTATCTATCTATCTATCTATCTATCTATCTATCTATCTATCTATCTATCTATCTTTATAGATCTATCTATCTTTATAGATCTATCTATCTATCTATCTATCTATCTATCTATCTATCTATCTATCTATCTATCTGTCTATCTTTATAGATCTATCTATCTATCTATCTATCTATCTATCTATCTATCTATCTATCTATCTATCTCCTATCTATCTATCTATCTATCTATCTGTCTATCATCTATCTATCTATCTATCTATCTTTATAGATCTATCTATCTATCTATCTATCTATCTTTCTATCTATCTATCTATCTATCTATCTATCATCTATCTATCTATTATCATCTCTATCTATCTATCTATCTATCTATCTATCTATCTATCTATCTTTATAGATCTATCTATCTATCATCTATCTATCTATCTATCTATCTATCTATCTATCTATCTATCTTTATAGATCTATCTATCTTTATAGATCTATCTATCTATCTATCATCTATCTATCTATCTATCTATCTATCATCTATCTATCTATCTATCTATCTATCTATCTATCTATCTATCTTTATAGATCTATCTATCTATCTATCTATCTATCTATCTATCTATCTATCTATCTATCTATCTATCTATCTATCTCCTATCTATCTATCTATCTATCTATCTGTCTATCATCTATCTATCTATCTATCTATCTATCTATCTATCTATCTATCTATCTTTATAGATCTATCTATCTATCTATCTATCTATCTATCTATCTATCTATCTATCTATCATCTATCTATCTATCTATTATCATCTATATCTATCTATCTATCTATCTATCATCTATCTATCTATCTATCTATCTTTATAGATCTATCTATCTTTATAGATCTATCTATCTATCATCTATCTATCTATCTATCTATCTATCTTTATAGATCTATCTATCTATCTATCTATCTATCTATCTATCTATCTTTATAGATCTATCTATCTATCTATCTATCTATCTATCTATCTATCTATCATCTATCTATCTATCTATCTATTATCATCTATATCTATCTATCTATCTATCTATCTATCTATCTATCTATCTATCTATCTATCTATCTATTATCATCTATATCTATCTATCTATCCATCCATCCATCCATCTATCATCTATTATCTATCTTTCTATCTGTCTTTCTAGCATCTTTTTATCCACTGGCATGAGTTCTTAAAATATATTTCGTATTACCGTGCACAATAAAACAAAAAATGAAAAAAGTGTCAAAATGGACAGTTTCTACAATGACCCATTTTATTCAGAGTGTAATAATATCTATTTTGGGATCCACACAACAAAAATGGGTCTTATCTAAAAATAGGTTATGGATCACTAAGATAAAGCAATGGGGTACGTACGGGTGTAGGATTTCTAGGCTAATACGGTAATTTATCTAAATTGAAGACCACTTAATCCTCCTTCACAAGTTCATATAAAACACAGACGTAAAAAACGGTACCGTTGTCATTAGTGTGTCATCAGTGTGTCCGTTGTTACCATCAGTGTGTTATCAGTGTGTCTGTTTTTACCATCAATGTGTCATCCGCGTGTCCGTTTTACCATCAGTGTGTTATCAGTGTGTCTGTTGTTACCATCAGTGTGACCATTTTTACCATCAGTGTGTCATCTGCGTGTCCGTTGTTACCATCAGTGTGTCATCTGCGTGTCCGTTGTTACCATCAGTGTGTCCATTTTTACCATGAGTGTGTCATCCGTGAGTCCATTTTTACCATCAGTGTGTCATCCGTGAGTCCATTTTTACCATCAGTGTGTCATCCGTGAGTCCATTTTTACCATCAGTGTGTCATCCGCGTGTCCGTTGTTACCATCAGTGTGTCATCCGTGTGACCATTTTTACCATCAGTGTGTTATTAATGTGTCCGTTTTTACCATGAGTGTGTCATCCGCGTGTCCTTTTTTACCATCAGTGTGTCATCCGCGCGTCCGTTTTTACCATCAGTGTGTCATCCGCGTGTCCGTTTTTACCATCAGTGTGTCATCAGCGTGTCCGTTTTTACCATCAGTGTGTTATCAGTGTGTCCGTTTTTACCATCAGTGTGTTATCAGTGTGTCCGTTTTTACCATCAGTGTGTCATCCGCGTGTCCGTTGTTACCATCAGTGTGTCATCCGTGTGACCATTTTTACCATCAGTGTGTTATTAATGTGTCCGTTTTTACCATGAGTGTGTCATCCGCGTGTCCTTTTTTACCATCAGTGTGTCATCCGCGCGTCCGTTTTTACCATCAGTGTGTCATCCGCGTGTCCGTTTTTACCATCAGTGTGTCATCAGCGTGTCCGTTTTTACCATCAGTGTGTTATCAGTGTGTCCGTTTTTACCATCAGTGTGTCATCCGCGTGTCCGTTTCTACCATCAGTGTGTCATCCGCGTGTCCGTTTTTACCATCAGTGTGTTATCAGTGTGTCCGTTTTTACCATCAGTGTGTTATCAGTGTGTCCGTTTTTACCATCAGTGTTTTTCCGGGATAGATAAAGAACTAAATAAATGACAAAGCTTCTCCTCTACTTCACAATGTTAAACATGGAGAACACACAGACTGTACGCTGATGCCGTCCGTGTGCTGTACGTGTTTTCCACAGACCCATAGACTTGTATTGGCCCTTATAATACAATGGCGGCTGACAGCACACCGCAGCATAAAGTGGTTGCTCGTCCTAACTCCACAGGACCCAGGTGGAGGAGCACATACCAAAGTTTCAGAAGTGAAGGACAGCATCCAATCCGGGTGAAGAAAATAAACACTTTATTGTGCCATAGGTGCAACGTTTTCAACCTTGATAAAGACCCCTTGAGGTTGAAACGTTGCACCTATGGCACAATGAAGTGTTTATTTTCTTCACCCGGATTGGATGCTGTCCTTCACTTCTGAAACTTTGGTTTGTATTGGCCCTTGTCATTCATGCTACCTGAGAAAAAAGGACCTGTCTCTGCGTGGCTTACATGGGCACACGGCCTATGTAAAACAATGGACGTGAATCATGTGAATAGAATCATAGGTTAAAACGGGTACATGTGGTATCCATGAAAACATGGAGACTACACATACTGGAAACACGGGCCTTAGGCTGGTTTCACATATTCAACATCACAGTCTGAATAAGGGCAGGAGCAGACGACCGTATTTTGGCTCCAAGTGAAATCCGACAAAACATCGGATCACACTTAGACCAATGCTAATCTATGAGGCCGTGCACATGTCCATTTTTTTTCCTCAGACAGAGACTGTCCGAGGAAAAAAATCACTGCATGCCCGAGTCTGATCCAAAATTCGGATTGCACTTGTTCATTCAAGTCAATCAGTGCGTGGGAAGCATTGGACTGCACTCGGATGACATATGAGTGTAGTCCGATATCTATTTTTTTCTACATCTTCTCATCTGAGAAAATCAGATCGCACTATGCTCACACTCTGATCAGAGTGTTGTTTGCTTAATTGACTGGATTCTCTCAGGCTTAAGGCTAAGTTCACACTTTGCGGATTCCACTGCAGATTTTTCCGCAGCAGAATTCCAAAATCCGCAGTGAAAACCCGTTGCGGTTTTTACTGCGGATTTATCGCGGTTTTTACTGCGGTTTCTTCTGCGGATTTTCATCTGCAGTTTCCTATTGGAGCAGGTGAAAATCCGCAGAAAAGAAGTGACATGCTGCGGAATGTAATCCGCTGCGCTTCCGCACGTTTTTTTCCGCAGCATGTGCACAGCGTTTTTTGTTTCCCATAGGTTTACATTGTACTGTAAACTCATGGGAAACTGCTGCAGATCCGCAGCGGTCAAATCCGCTGCGGATCCGCAGCAAAATCCGCAGCAAAATCCGCAAAGTGTGAACATAGCCTAAGGACAGCAATGTCTGAACCATTCCCGATCTCCTGATCCAGTCTCACCAGCATCATAGACATATGTCCATATGTCCGTTCTGGACATTGTGGTCCATATTTGGATCGTGTATGTTGGGCATGTAAAACTGGCTTTGGGGATATTTAGGAACCCTGTCAGCTGATGCATGCTGCCCGATCAATGACCAGCATGAATCAGACACTGCACGATTGTAGTTGCATATTTAAGGCTATGTGCACACAGTGCGTTTGTTATGCGGTTTCTCCGCTCGGGAATGGGCCAAAAACGCTGTGGAATCCTTATGCATGCTTATTCAATAACAATCCTGCAGTGTTGTGCACATGATCAGTAAATTTTGGTGCGTATTTGCAGTGCATTTTTTCTGCAACATGTCAATTCTTTTTGCGTTTCTGCACCCAGTGACTACAATTGAGTCAGTCAAATCTGCAGCAAAATTGCAGGTATAAAAATATTTGCAGATTTGCTGAGTATTTGTTTTGCGTTTTACCATCTTCCTATGGTGTTTCCCACGCTGTCATCTGTGTGACAGCATGTGGAACACCGGTGCGGTCGTTCTTATCGGCGGTAATGCTAACGCTGGTAAAACCATCGGTCAGAGCGCTGAGGGATCATGCTGTCAGATGTCAGCATGACCCTGCAGCTGTGACTGTCACTCGCGGTAACACTACACCGTTACTGTCGGTCAGAGCGCTGCAGGGTCATGCTGTCAGATGTCAGCATGACCCCGCAGCAGTGGCTCACTCGTGGTAACACTACACCGTTACTGTCGGTCAGAGCGCTGCAGGGTCATGCTGTCAGATGTCAGCATGATCACGCAGCTGTGACTGTCACTCGCGGTAACACTATACTGTTACTGTCAGTCAGAGTGCTGCAGGGTCATGCTGTCAGATGTGTTCAGAGTGCAGAAACCTGAAACTTACACGAAAAAAATGAACTGGAGTATAAGTTGGTATAGATGCAAAATAACAGCATGTTCACATTGGCCAATAAAACAGACGATACCTGTCTTAGGTTTTGACTGTTTGATGGTCAGTGTGAATATTCGCCTGTTTTACATGTATACCATCTTATAGTTATAGCTCTTTTTTTCAGTTAATTTTCTGTTGTGGGTCCTCAAAGCTTTGCTCAATTTTCTATGGTTGCTGTGTCACTTCTTTCATGTTCCCTTACTAAATGTGAAATACTCACTGTTAATACCGTATATACTCGATTATAAGCCGACCCAAGTATAAGCCGACCCCCTTAATTTTGCCACAAAAAACTGGGAAAACTTATTGACTCGAGTATAAGCCTAGGGTGGAAAATGCAGCAGCTACTGGTGAATTTCAAAAATAAAAATAGATGCTCCATACCGTTCATTATGGCCCCATAGCTGTGCCATATAGTGCTCTGCACCGTTCATTATTGCCCCATAGATGTACCATAGAAAGGTGTGCCATATAGTGCTCTGCACCGTTCATTCTTGCCCCATAGCTGTGCCATATAGTGCTCTGCACAGTTCATTATTGCCCCATAGCTGTGCCATATAGTGCTCTGCACAATTCATTATTGCCCCATAGCTGTGCCATATAGTGCTCTGCACCGTTCATTATTGCCCCATAGCTGTGCCATATAGTGCTCTGCACCGTTCATTATTGCCCCATAGCTGTGCCATATAGTGCTCTGCACCGTTCATTATTGCCCCATAGCTGTGCCATATAGTGCTCTGCACCGTTCATTATTGCCCCATAGCTGTGCCATATAGTGCCCTGCACCGTTCATTATTGCCCCATAGCTGTGCCATATAGTGCTCTGCACCGTTCATTCTTGCCCCATAGCTGTGCCATATAGTGCTCTGTACTGTTCATTATTGCCCCATAGCTGTGCCATATAGTGCTCTGCACCGTTCATTCTTGCCCCATAGCTGTGCCATATAGTGCTCTGCACCGTTCATTTTTGCCCCATAGCTGTGCCATATAGTGCCCTGCACCGTTCATTATTGCCCCATAGCTGTGCCATATAGTGCTCTGCACCGTTCATTCTTGCCCCATAGCTGTGCCATATAGTGCTCTGTACTGTTCATTATTGCCCCATAGCTGTGCCATATAGTGCTCTGCACCGTTCATTATTGCCCCATAGCTCTGCCATATAGTGTCTGCACCGTTCATTCTTGTCCCATAGCTCTGCCATATAGTGCTCTGCACCGTTCATTATTGCCCCATAGCTGTGCCATATAGTGCTCTGCACCGTACATTATTGCCCCCTAGCTCTGCCAAATAGTGCTCTGCACCGTTCATTCTTGCCCCATAGCTGTGCCATATAGTGCTCTGCACCGTTCATTTTTGCCCCATAGCTGTGCCCCATATAGTGCTCTGCACCGTTCATTATTGCCCCATAGCTGTGCCATATAGTGCTCTGCACCGTTCATTATTGCCCCATAGCTCTGCCATATAGTGCTCTGCACCGTTCATTATTGCCCCATAGCTGTGCCATATAGTGCTCTGCACCGTTCATTATTGCCCCATAGCTCTGCCATATAGTGCTCTGCACCGTTCATTCTTGCCCCATAGCTGTGCCATATAGTGCTCTGCACCGTTCATTCTTGCCCCATAGCTGTGCCATATAGTGCTCTGCACCGTTCATTTTTGCCCCATAGCTGTGCCATATAGTGCTCTGCACCGTTCATTCTTGCCCCATAGCTGTGCCATATAGTGCTCTGCACCGTTCATTATTGCCCCATAGCTGTGCCATATAGTGCCCTGCACCGTTCATTCTTGCCCCATAGCTGTGCCATATAGTAACATAGTAACATAGTAACATAGTTAGTAAGGCCGAAAAAAGACATTTGTCCATCCAGTTCAGCCTATATTCCATCATAATAAATACCCAGATGTACGTCCTTCTACAGAACCTAATAATTGTATGATACAATATTGTTCTGCTCCAGGAAGACATCCAGGCCTCTCTTGAACCCCTCGACTGAGTTCGCCATCACCACCTCCTCAGGCAAGCAATTCCAGATTCTCACTGCCCTAACAGTAAAGAATCCTCTTCTATGTTGGTGGAAAAACCTTCTCTCCTCCAGACGCAAAGAATGCCCCCTTGTGCCCGTCACCTTCCTTGGTATAAACAGATCCTCAGCGAGATATTTGTATTGTCCCCTTATATACTTATACATGGTTATTAGATCGCCCCTCAGTCGTCTTTTTTCTAGACTAAATAATCCTAATTTCGCTAATCTATCTGGGTATTGTAGTTCTCCCATCCCCTTTATTAATTTTGTTGCCCTCCTTTGTACTCTCTCTAGTTCCATTATATCCTTCCTGAGCACCGGTGCCCAAAACTGGACACAGTACTCCATGTGCGGTCTAACTAGGGATTTGTACAGAGGCAGTATAATGCTCTCATCATGTGTATCCAGACCTCTTTTAATGCACCCCATGATCCTGTTTGCCTTGGCAGCTGCTGCCTGGCACTGGCTGCTCCAGGTAAGTTTATCATTAACTAGGATCCCCAAGTCCTTCTCCCTGTCAGATTTACCCAGTGGTTTCCCGTTCAGTGTGTAATGGTGATATTGATTCCCTCTTCCCATGTGTATAACCTTACATTTATCATTGTTAAACCTCATCTGCCACCTTTCAGCCCAAGTTTCCAACTTATCCAGATCCATCTGTAGCAGAATACTATCTTCTCTTGTATTAACTGCTTTACATAGTTTTGTATCATCTGCAAATATCGATATTTTACTGTGTAAACCTTCTACCAGATCATTAATGAATATGTTGAAGAGAACAGGTCCCAATACTGACCCCTGCGGTACCCCACTGGTCATAGCGACCCAGTTAGAGACTATACCATTTATAACCACCCTCTGCTTTCTATCACTAAGCCAGTTACTAACCCATTTACACACATTTTCCCCCAGACCAAGCATTCTCATTTTGTGTACCAACCTCTTGTGCGGCACGGTATCAAACGCTTTTGAAAAATCGAGATATACCACGTCCAATGACTCACCGTGGTCCAGCCTATAGCTTACCTCTTCATAAAAACTGATTAGATTGGTTTGACAGGAGCGATTTCTCATAAACCCATGCTGATATGGAGTTAAACAGTTATTCTCATTGAGATAATCCAGAATAACATCCCTCAGAAACCCTTCAAATATTTTACCAACAATAGAGGTTAGACTTACTGGCCTATAATTTCCAGGTTCACTTTTAGAGCCCTTTTTGAATATTGGCACCACATTTGCTATGCGCCAGTCCTGCGGAACAGACCCTGTCGCTATAGAGTCACTAAAAATAAGAAATAATGGTTTATCTATTACATTACTTAGTTCTCTTAGTACTCGTGGGTGTATGCCATCCGGACCCGGAGATTTATCTATTTTAATCTTATTTAGCCGGTTTCGCACCACATAGTGCTCTGCACCGTT
The DNA here is from genome assembly GCF_032444005.1 of Ranitomeya imitator. Lineage (NCBI taxonomy): Eukaryota > Metazoa > Chordata > Amphibia > Anura > Dendrobatidae > Ranitomeya > Ranitomeya imitator. The sequence continues at coordinate 731,738,177 of NC_091284.1, read as the reverse complement.
CATTCTTGCCCCATAGCTCTGCCATATCGTGCTCTGTACCGTTCATTATTGCCCCATAGCTGTGCCATGTAGTGCTCTGCACCGTTTATTATTGTCCCATAGCTCTGCCATATAGTGCTCTGCAGCGTTCATTATTGCCCCATAGCTGTGCCATATAGTGCTCTGCACCGTTCATTATTGCCCCATAGCTCTGCCATATAGTGCTCTGCACCGTTCATTCTTGTCCCATAGCTCTGCCATATAGTGCTCTGCACCGTTCATTCTTGCCCCATAGCTGTGTCATATAGTGCTCTGCACCGTTCATTATTGCCCCATAGCTGTGCCATATAGTGCTCTGCACCGTTCATTTTTGTCCAATAGCTGTGCCATATAGTGCTCTGCTCCGTTCATTGTTACCACATAGATGTGCCATATAGTGTTCTGCACCGTTCATTATTGCCCCATAGCTGTGCCATATAGTGCTCTGCACCGTTCATTATTGTCCCATAGCTGTGCCATATAGTGTTCTGCACCGTTCATTCTTGCCCCATAGCTGTGCCATATAGTGCTCTGCACCGTTCATTCTTGCCCCATAGCTGTGCCATATAGTGCTCTGCACCGTTCATTCTTGCCCCATAGCTGTGCCATATAGTGCTCTGCACCGTTCATTCTTGCCCCATAGCTGCGCCATATAGTGCTCTGCACCGTTCATTCTTGCCCCATAGCTGTGCCATATAGTGCTCTGCACCGTTCATTATTGCCCCATAGCTGTGCCATATAGTGCTCTTCACCGTTCATTATTGCCCCATAGCTGTGCCATATTGTGCTCTGCACCGTTCATTATTGCCCCATAGCTCTGCCATATAGTGCTCTGCACCGTTCATTCTTGTCCCATAGCTCTGCCATATAGTGCTCTGCACCGTTCATTATTGCCCCATAGCTCTGCCATATAGTGCTCTGCACCGTTCATTCTTGTCCCATAGCTCTGCCATATAGTGCTCTGCACCGTTCATTATTGCCCCATAGCTGTGCCATATAGTGCTCTGCACCGTTCATTATTGCCCCATAGCTGTGCCATATTGTGCTCTGCACCGTTCATTATTGCCCCATAGCTCTGCCATATAGTGCTCTGCACCGTTCATTTTTGCCCCATAGCTCTGCCATATAGTGCTCTGCACCGTTCATTCTTGCCCCATAGCTGTGCCATATAGTGCTCTGCACCGTTCATTATTGCCCCATAGCTGTGCCATATAGTGCTCTGCACCGTTAATTCTTGCCCCATAGCTGTGCCATATAGTGCTCTGCACCGTTCATTCTTGCCCCATAGCTGTGCCATATAGTGCTCTGCACCGATCATTCTTGCCCCATAGCTCTGCCATATAGTGCTCTGCACCGTTCATTCTTGCCCCATAGCTGTGCCATATAGTGCTCTGCACCGTTCATTATTGCCCCATAGCTGTGCCATATAGTGCTCTGCACCATTCATTATTGCCCCATAGCTCTGCCATATAGTGCTCTGCACCGTTCATTCTTGCCCCATAGCTGTGCCATATAGTGCTCTGCACCGTTCATTCTTGCCCCATAGCTGTGCCATATAGTGCTCTGCACCGTTCATTCTTGCCCCATAGCTGCGCCATATAGTGCTCTGCACCGTTCATTCTTGCCCCATAGCTCTGCCATATAGTGCTCTGCACCGTTCATTCTTGTCCCATAGCTCTGCCATATAGTGCTCTGCACCGTTCATTCTTGTCCCATAGCTCTGCCATATAGTGCTCTGCACCGTTCATTCTTGCCCCATAGCTGTGCCATATAGTGCTCTGCACCGTTCATTCTTGCCCCATAGCTGTGCCATATAGTGCTCTGCACCGTTCATTCTTGTCCCATAGCTCTGCCATATAGTGCTCTGCACCGTTCATTCTTGCCCCATAGCTGTGCCATATAGTGCTCTGCACCGTTCATTATTGCCCCATAGCTGTGCCATATAGTGCTCTGCACCGTTCATTCTTGCCCCATAGCTGCGCCATATAGTGCTCTGCACCTTTCATTCTTGCCCCATAGCTGTGCCATATAGTGCTCTGCACCGTTCATTATTGCCCCATAGCTGTCCCATATAGTGCTCTGCACCGTTCATTCTTGCCCCATAGCTGTGCCATATAGTGCCCTGCACCGTTCATTCTTGCCCCATAGCTGTGCCATATAGTGCTCTGCACCGTTCATTATTGCCCCATAGCTGTGCCATATAGTGCCCTGCACCGTTCATTATTGCCCCATAGCTGTGCCATATAGTGCTCTGCACTGTTCATTTTTGCCCCATAGATGCTACATATAAATCTGTGCCATTGCTGCTGCTGCTGCAATAATAAAAAAAAAAAAACCATACTCACCTCTCTTGCTTGCAGCTCCCAGCGTCTCGTCCCTGCGTCTCTCCGCACTGACTGATCAGGCAGAGGGCGCCGCGCACACTATATGCGTCATCGCGCCCTCTGACCTGAACAGTCAGAGCGGAGAGACGCCGGGAAGACAGAGCGGCGCCCGGCGTGTGGAACGGGGATAGGTGAATATAAAATACTCACCTAGTCCCGGCGCTCCTGACGCTGCCCCTGCCTGTCACACGGTCTTCGGTGCCGCAGCTCTTCCTGTCAGCGGTCACTGGCACCGCTCAGAGGAATGAATATGTGGCTCCACCCCTATGGGAGTGGAGTCCATATTCATTTCTCTAATGAGCGGTGCCACAGGACTGCTCAACAGGAGAAGAGCTACGGCACCCGGAAACAGTGTGACAGGCAGAGGGAGCGTCAGGAGCGCCGGGACTAGGTGAGTATGCCTCAGCCCTCTCTCCCCCTCACCCGCCGACCCTGCCACCCACCATGACTCGAGTATAAGCCGAAAGGGGCACTTTCAGCCCAAAAATTTGGGCTGAAAATCTCGGCTTATACTCGAGTATATACGGTAGTTGGTTTAGCAATAAGAGGTGGCACAAATTTGTACCTTTTGGCTTGTAGGATTGCAATTTCAGACCTCAGTGGCCTAACACTGTGCTTCCTGTCATAAGATCTCCTCTACGTTTCCTCCATCTGTGGAGCGATAATGATTGCCACAGCTTTAGTTGAAATGACTCTTAACATAATGTTTTATCCGAAATGCTGTATCCATGGATATGACGACCTGTGACTAAGAGCTCAGCGTCTGTGCAGAGGGGAGATGGTAATGTGTTCTCTGTGCCATATAACAACCACTCATTTTGTACTAGGACGGCATAGACTTGTTTTGTGCCGTGAATTCGGCAGCAAATTTTATTTTATTTATGTTTTAAAATGTCACAATATTTGTATGTATATTATTCATTTACAATCCTCCAGTGATTACATCATGGTCGTCATCTAGGTGACCGCTGCAGCCAATCACTGGTCTCAGCGGTGACGCTTGAATGTACAACACATCCAAACTGGTCTCGTACGTGATGATTGTGGCATCAGTAATACAGATCCAGAACAAACTAGAGCAGTAAGATGTAATATGAAAGCAAAGGCAACTTTATCATCTTAATATTCCCTGCCCTTAACTCTTATAAATCCTTGAATCCCTTTTAACATTTATGAGTGATATAAAATCTGAGTATGAATGGGTATGCTCATATTTCCCACTTTCTGTGTCTCCCGTAGTCGTTAGTAGACCCAGACTCTGGATCGGTGGAGGCCACAGTAGTGGTACCACCATTATTCAGGCCATGGACACAATAAGAATATGTGGCTGGAAAACCCTTTTAAAGGGAACCTGTAACCCCCCCCCCCCCCCCCCCCAGGCGTTTGTAACTAAAAGAGCCACCTTGTGCAGCACTAATGCTGCATTCTGACAAGGTGGAAATTGTCCAGGGTAGGTCTTTCCTCCCGAATCTAGATGCCTCACAACCGTCAATCGTGGCCTCTGCGTGCCGGGCGCCACCTCCTCTTCCTTCAGTAGCGTCCCCGGCGCCTGCGCTGTTGTTTTTTTTTTCGGCCATGCGCAGTTGCGCTGCCCTTCAAACTTACAGCACCGGGGACACTACTGAAGGAAGAAGAGATGGCGCCCAGCACGCAGAGGCCACGATTGACGGTTGTGAGGCGTCTAGATTCGGGGGGAAAGACCTACCCTGAACAATTTCACGGTATGAGGAACAAATTTCAAAAGCGATTATTGCAGCAGTGCCAGGAACCCGAACTAAAAGAGCCACCTTGTCAGAATGCAGCATTAGTGCTGCACAAGGTGGCTCTTTTAGTTACAAACGCCTGGAGGGGGGGCAGGTTCCCTTTAAGTGGCTCTAGAACTGGATATTGAAGTATATGTTGCAGTCCCAAGCTTTCGCAATGCAGCAGTCATAATTCTGCTTTGTCCAGGGCTGAAATAGTTCAATCTTTTCTCAGTCATGTCTACTGTGCTTCGTTAAATCTTTCCACTAATTGTAAGATTTTTTTTTCTGAAGGTCTCCGTCAATAACAAGCCACCAGAGAGTGGAGGAGGTAGTATGGACGTTCAGCCAAGTACGTTGGCTCCTTCAGCACCTCCGTCCTATGAGGAGGCAACAGCAGGAGATGGAAAGAAGGCTGGTTGTCCTACCACATCTCCAACTGTGACCCCATATCCAAACTGGATGCCGGAGGATGCAGGTAAATCTACATCCTTACCTATTCAAAATCACCTGTAATATTGTATTATTCTTTTTGCATTTTTTGTTAAATCTTTCAGGTTTTCCTCTGTTACGTATACTTACTTTAAACAGTATAATAACTTTTTTTATTTTTATGACCTGTCAATTAGATCAATTGGGTTTTCTACCTTTGGTACCTCCTATGTGTTATATCCCGACCCAATTCTGCACCAGTGACTTTTGTTATAGTACCCTGCAGGCATCACTTGTTGTAATGGAGACATCACATTCAAGATCACTGGAAGCCACATGTTCTGTCCAGCAAGGAAAACTTGGTGTGGCTGGGAGCTGTGATACCTACTGTATATATCTTTGCTTCAAGCTTGCTCCTTAGGTCAGCTGCTACTCCGTGGACGTTACTCAGAGGGCCTCATTGTCAGTCCAGATCACTGTAAAGGGGTCTTAGGGTAGAGGATGAGATTCCTCTGGAACTTGCTTTATGGAATGGCTATCGCCAAGTCTGTCCAAGGTAGTTTCTTTGACCTGATGGCATCTGACTGACTTTACAAACTGTAAAAAAAATTGAGGGGCCCTCAATTTTTTTTTCTCTGCCAATGTTCCATATTAATGAATAAAAGTACGGTACTTAAAAACTGCAGACTTCCATTCCTCACTAAATCCTTTTTTTTGTAGGGGGGAGCATTTTGAGCTGCCATTTTAAACATCAACGCCGACTATTGCAAAGAATTTATTTTGACTTGAGGTGCTTTCTTTCCTTTTTTATAAAGATATTCTTGAGATATGGTAAAAAAAAGTATTAAATTGCATATTTCACTACTGCACTATGCAAACTGTAATTCCTAATTGTATAATGATTTTGTCAGGATCCTGTCAGCACCGAGGCACTGTCACGGCTGAACAGGGTGACTCACCCACACTACAGGAGGGCCCGGGGTCAGATACCACAAGGAAAACTCAGACAGACGGGACCTGCACAGTGTGCCGAGTAGAGAACAGAAGGACCTACGATCATGTGACCACAGGGGGTGGGGCTTAGCGTCCTGCTGCTGGAGATGAGTGCAGGATTTTGCAGGGAATCTGAAGTAGAGGAGAGGGGAACTCATGTCGGACAGGCGGGGGTCATACACGGAGAGGGCGGCGCAGTACACAGGGGCAGTCAGAAGAATAGTCAGGATGTAGCAAAAGATCGGAAAAACCAGAACGGGCAATAGACGGTACAGAAACAGCAAGCAGGAATCACAACAGGGACAGGACCAGATCAGAAACCAAACAGACAGACTAGTACTTGCACAAAGCAGAGGCATACCAGGGTCAGACACACTCAGTCAAGGGTCAGAGTATAAACGACAAGGACTGACTTCAGAGTGAGGCTATAAAAAGCCTCCCAGGACCCAGAAAGAGGCCATCTGAGTAAACCCTGCAACTACCTGACCCGAGAGCACAGTAAACCATGACTGATTTTATATAAACACACAAACCCATAGCAGAACTGGGCCTAAATCTGGCCATGTACTTTAGCCATGTTTTTCTCAATATTTGAAATGAAATAAAAAAACCTTTTAGGTTTTAGGTCAATTAGGATTACCATAATTATTAATATTTGTCGAATGCCAGAATAATGAGAGGGAGAGAATGTTTTAAGGCATTTTTATAACTTACTGCAAAGTCAAAAGTTTACATACATTTCATTAGTATTTGGTACCATTGCCCTTAAACTGAATGACTTTGGTCAAACATTTTGGATATCCTTCCACATGCTTCTTTCAATAGTTGGTCGGAATTTGGGCCCATTCCTCCTGACAAAACTGGAGTAACTGATCCACGTTTGTAGGTCGCCTTGCTCGCACCGGCCTTTTCAGCATTGTCCATAAATTTTCAATAGGATTGAGTTCAGAGTTTTGTGGTGGTCACTCCAAAACATTGATCCTTAACCCCTTAATGACAGCCAATACGTCTTTTTACTGACCTGAGATATAAGAGAATAGCATCCCCATACAGGTGACAATCCAGCAGCTGTCGGCTGTACACTATAGCTGACAACTTGCTGTATCAGCCACGATCAGTATTTGCACCTTCCATATCTGTTTAACCCATTAGATGCTGCTGTCAATAGTGACTACATCATTATAAATGGTTAACAGAGTGTGGGGGCTTCCTCTTTATGCAAATTGGTGCCCTCAGATCATTATTTTGTGGTCCTGATGTTTGCGATGGCAATTCACGACCAAATAGTGGCCTTAAGGTACCGTCACAGTCAGCGACGCTGCAGCGATATAGACAACGATGCCGATCGCTGCAGCGTCAATGTTTAGGTCGCTAGGAGACGTCAAACACCGGCAACACCAGAACGATGCAGGAGTGATCCAGTGACGTACTTATCGTTCTCGCTGGTTGTTAGCTCCATGTAAAAATATTGCTGGCATCGTTGCTTTTGCTGTCAAACATGACGAATCACGCCGACCTGACGACCAAATAAAGTTCTGGACTTTCAGCTACGACCAGCGATGTCACAGCGGGATCCTGATCGCTGCTGCGTGTCAAACACAACGAGATCGCTATCCAGGACGCTGCAACGTCATGGATCGTTGTCGTTCTCGTTGTAAAGTTGCTCAGTGTGAAGGTACCTTTAGAGTCTGACGGCTATAGTAATCTGTTCAGAATTTAGGTGGTAAAAATACATATTTTCATTTCTGTCATACTACTTTGCATTAATTCCTGAAAAGCATCTGAAGGGTTAATAAACTACCTGACTGCAGTTTTCAGTATGTCGAGGAGTGCTGTTTTTAAATTGGTATAACTTTTGGGTGTTTCCCAATATATGGGACCCCTAAAGTCGTTTCAAACATGGATACGTTCCTAAGAAAGTAAATTTTGTAAATTTCCTTGAAAAAATTAAAAACTACTGCTACATTTTTAAAAATCCTAAAATGCTAACAAAATAAAAGAAAATTTTACAAATGGTGCTGATGTAAAGCAGACATGAGGGAAATGTTATTTATTAATGTTTTGCTGTGGTATGACTTTCTGGATTAAAGAGATACTCATTCAGAGTGTGAAAATTGATAATTTTTTAACATTTTTCTCAAATTTCTGATACGTTTTGTGTTTATTTATAAAAAATATCGACCTAAATTTACTATTATCATAAAGTATAATGTGTCACGAAAAAACATTCTCAAAATCACTGGGATTTGTTGAAGCGTTCCAGAGTTAATACCACATAAAGTGACACTGGTCAGATTTCAAAAATTGGGCTCCATCACTAACTTTGCTACCATTTTGGCAGTATGCTTTGGGTCATTGTCCATTTGGAAGATCCATTTTCGACCAAGTTTTAACTTCCTGGCTGATGTCTTGAGATGTTGCTCCAGTATTGCCACATAATCTTCTTTTCTCATGATGCCATCTATTTTGTGTAGTGCACCAGTTCCTCCTGCAGCAAAACAACCACTGAACATGATGCTGCTAACTCCCGTGTTTCACAGATTAGTTGGTGTTCTTAGGTTTCCAAGCTTCTCCCTTTTTCCTCCAAATGTAACACATGTCATTATGGCCAAAAAGTTCAATTTTAGTTTCGTCAGACCACAGGACATGTCTCCAAAAATTAAGGTCTTTGTTCCTGTGTGCATTTGCAAACATTATTCTGTTTTCTTGTGTTTATTTTGGAGTAATGGCTTCTTCCTTGCGTAGTGGCCTTTCCGCCTATGTTGATACAGTACTCATCTCACTGTGGATATTGACACAATTTTACCAGCTCCGCCATCATCTTCACAACGTATTTTGCTTTTGTCCTTGGGTTGATATGCACATGTCAGATCAAAACACATTCATCTCTGGGACACACAACCCTTCTGCTTCCTGAGCGGTATGATGGCTGGACATTCCCGCTTGTTTGTACTTGCATATAATTGTTTGTACAGATGAACGAGGCAGCTTCAGGTATCTTGATATTGTACCCAAGGATGAGCCAGACTCGTGTAAGTCCGCAATTCTCTTCCTGATATCTTGACTTATTTCTTTAGACTTTCTCATGATGCTGCACAAAGAAGCAGTATGTTTCAGGTGTGCATTAACATACCTCCACATGTGTGTCTATAATTAACTCAGATGTTGCCAAAAAAACATCAGAAGCTTCCAAACACATGAAATCATCCTATGGACAGTCCATTGTTTAAAGGCATAGTAATTTTAGTGTATGTAAACTTTTGACTTAGCAGTAAGTAATAAAAATGCCTTAAAACATTCTCTCTTTCATTATTCTGGCATTTGGCAAATATTAATAATTATGGAAATCCTGATTGACCTAAAATGGGAACGGTTTATTCTGATTATATGTCAGATATTGAGAAAAACATGTGTCGTTTTATATAGTGTATGTAAACTTCTGGTATATATTGTTGTTAGAAAAAAGACTCCTCCATATTGATTTTGTTTGCAGTTATATGTGTGGTCAATACACAGGTCTTGCACATGATGATTCCTTTCACTGATCTTACAAAGGACTAAAGGTACCGTCACATTAAGCGACGCTGCAGCGATTCAGACAACGATCCCGATTGCTGCAGCGTCGCTGTGTGGTCGCTGGAGAGCTGTCACACAGACAGCTCTCCAGCGACCAACGATGCCGGTCCCCTGGTAACCAGGGTAAACATCGGGTTACTAAGCTCAGGGCCGCGCTTAGTAACCCGATGTTAACCCTGGTTACCAGCGTAAACGTAAAAAAAAAAAAACACTACATACTTACCTTCCGCTGTCTGTCCCCCGGCGCTGTGCTTCTCTGCACTAACTGTGAGCGCCAGCTGGAAAGCACAGCGGTGACGTCACCGCTGTGCTCTGCTTTCCGGCTGGCCGGCGCTCACAGTGCAGAGAAGCACAGCGCCGGAGGACAGACAGCGGAAGGTAAGTATGTAGTGTTTGTTTTTTTTTTACGTTTACGCTGGTAACCAGGGTAAACATCGGGTTACTAAGCGCGGCCCTGCGCTTTGTAACCCGATGTTTACTCTGGTTACCAGTGAAGACATCGCTGAATCGGCGTCACACACGCCGATTCAGCGATGTCTGCGGGAAGTCCAGCGACGAAATAAAGTTCTGGACTTTCTGCGCCGACCAACGATGTCACAGCAGGATCCTGATCGCTGCTGCGTGTCAAACTGAATGATATCGCTATCCAGGACGCTGCAATGTCACGGATCGCTAGCGATATCGTTCAGTATGAAGGTACCTTAAGAGGCATTAATTACATGTGGAGGAAAGACAATTGCTACAGCTAAATAGAAAGGGGTTCTTTACAGATACAGCAGTCAGACTGTGGAATGACCGACCACAAGGTAGTAATGGCAGCAGACACTATAACAGCATCTATAAAGGACTGGACGCTTTTCTCACAACAAATGGGATTGTAGGTTGTAAATAATCTAGCAATAGAGAATGTATAACTGCTGGAGAAAGCTGGAACTTGATGGACCTGTGTTTTTTTTCCATCTGTATAACTATCTATTATATATTCGTAGGTCATTTTTACATGTACAGCATCCTGGAATTAATGGTGCTTTAAAATGAACCCGTCAGCAGCATTTAACTAAGCAAGTACAGACAGGGCCATATTGCTGCTGTCATACTGACTAAAATAATACCTCAGGTGAAGAAATCTGTTTTGTAGATTTTAAATACAGTAATTGTTTCCTTGTATTCATATCTTTGTGCATTGGGCCGGGCCTGTTGGTGGGTCTGTGGGTAGGGGCTTCAGTTTTGTTCCATCTCCACCTCTGTGTCTGGGCGTCTCTTCTTTATTTAAAAATTAGCACCGGCACCGTCCTACCCGCAGGCAGCGCTTGCACCGATTGAGCTCTTGGAAGTCTTCAGAAAAATGTCGCTGGCTCAGCCTGCGTAGATTACTCAGTGCCATTTTACTGAAACCCACCATTAGATGACTCTGCACAAGCGCCCCCCATGACTAAGACTAATGGTGGGCTTCTGTAAAGTGGATCCGTTGGCACTCAGCAATCTATGCATATGCAGCCACTGGCGCTATTTTCCTGATGACTTCCAAGAGCTCAATTGGCGCCGGCGTCAAATTTTTAATAAAGAAGAAGGAAAAACCTCCAGACCCAGCGGAGGGGAAGTAACAAAGCTGAAGATCTTACACACAGTCCATCCCACCCTGATACACGAATTTAAGAATACAATAAATCTTCAAAGATTAAAGAAAATCTACAAAACAGATAATCAGTATCTAAGCTCCAATATGGCCCTGTCTATACATAAAATGCTGCTGACAGGTTCTTTTTAATATAATGTACATCATGCACTGTTTGGCAGAGCCTGCATGAGTTTTCAAAGAGCAAAAGGGAATAATCTCCTGCAGGACATCTTATGTGGTGGCTGGGAGAACAAAAGGATCAAAGAAATTGAAGCCCAACAGACTGATCTTTCTTTTCCCTTGACACCTGCTATAGGGGAAACATCAGGAGTCCAACCTACACATTAAATAGTCAGCTGCTCCGGAGCACACGTCTGCTCCATTAACAATACTGTAATGCCGGGTTCTCTGTCTCATCTCTGCTCCTACAGTTACAGAAGCTCTGTAATATCAAACCTCTCTGTGATCAAACATTGGACTTCCCACAGTTACTCCTCTGGCCCCATCCCCTTGTGCTGTGTGGTCTATGTGCATATGACAGTGCAAATAGCTTCCCATAGCAACAGCAAACAAATAGGGGAAAAATATCCTGAGGTTCATCGCACCTCTTATTTATGCAAGGTTTCTACTCAACAAACACTGGGATTCTTTTTCGCAAGTATTTAGGATGAGTTCACCAGCAAACTAGGCTTTTTTAGTTTTTGCTATTGAGGTCTTAATGGTTTTTGTCACAGTACTGTCACATTTAACAATAAATACTGCTTTGACAATAGTTGTACCAGAAATTATATGGATCAACTTTATAAACTTGACCCCTTAACGACCGCCGATACGCCTTTTAACGGTGGCCGCTAAGGGTACTTAAACCACAGCGCCGTTAATTAACGGCGCTGTGGAAAAAGTAAATAGCGCCCCCCAGAGTCGGATTTTCTCCGGGGTCTCGGCTGCTGGGGGTAGCCGAGACCCCAGAGAACATGATTCGGGGTTTTTTTTACCGACCCCGCTTTTGCGATCGCTGGTAATTAACCATTTACCGGCGATCGCAAAAAAAAAAAACGCGATTTATTTTTAATTTCTCTGTCCCCCGATGTGATCGCACATCAGAGGACAGAGAAATGGGGTCCCAGGTAGCCCCCCAATACTTACCTGTCTCCCCCGGTGCTCCTCGTGGCTCCCGGTGGGCGCCGCCATCTTCAAAATGGCGGGCGCATGCGCAGTGCGCCCGCCGGCCGGCCCCGGGAGAATCTTTGGGGTCTCGGCTGCCGGGGGTAGCCGAGACCCCAAAGAACATGATCGGGTTTTACCGACCCCTGTTTTGCGATCGCCGGTAATTAACTGTTTACTGGCGACCGCAAAAAAAAGCAAAGTGTCATTCTCTGTCCTCTGATGTGATTGCACATCAGAGGACAGAGAAATAGGGGGATTCGGGGACCCTATCATACCTACCGGTGTCCCTGGGTCCACCTGCTGCTCCTCCTGGCCGCCGGCGTCTTCTGGGGAAAAGAAAATGGCGGGCGCATGCGCAGTGCGCCCGCCATCAGTCTCCATCTGCCGGCCGGCAGGAGAAAGCAGTTGGGGCTAAAATTAGGGTTAGGGCTAGGGTTAGGGCTAGGGTTAGGGCTAGGGCTAAATTTAAGGTTAGGGTTGGGGCTAAATTTAGGGTTAGGGTTGGGGCTAAATTTAGGGTTAGGGTTGGGGCTAAATTTAGGGTTAGGCTTCTTTCACACTTACGTTGGTACGGGGCCGTCGCAATGCGTCGGCCCAACATACCGACGCACGTTGTGAAAATTGTGCACAACGTGGGCAGCGGATGTAGTTTTTCAACGCATCCGCTGCCCAATCTATGTCCTGGGGAGGAGGGGGCGGAGTTACGGCCACGCATGCGCCGTAAGAAATGGCGGATGCAACGTACAAAAAAACGTTACATTAAACGTTTTTTTGTGCTGACGGTCCGCCAAAACACAACTGATCCAGTGCACGACGAACGCGACGTGTGGCCATCCGTCACGATCCGTCGGCAATACAAGTCTATGGGCAAAAAACGCATCCTGCGGGCACATTTGCAGGATCCGTTTTTTGTCCAAAACGACGGATTGCGACGGATGCCAAACGACGCAAATGTGAACGTAGCCTTAGGGCTAGGGTTAGGGTTGGGGCTAAAGTTAGGGCTAGGGTTGGGGCTAAAGTTAGGGTTAGAGTTGGGATTAGGGTTAGGGTTTGGATTAGGGTTGGTATTAGGGTTAGGGTTGGCATTTGGGTTACGCTTGGGATTAGGGTTAGGTTTAGGATTAGGGTTAAGGTTAGGGTTGTGATTAGGGGTGTATTGGGATTAGGGTTAGGTTTGAGGTTAGGGTTGAGATTAGGATTAGGGGTGTGTTGGATTTAGGGTTTTGATTAGGGTTATGGTTAGGATTGACATTAGGGTTGTTTTGGGGTAAGGGTTGTGATTATCGTTAGGGTTAGTGATTAGGATTATGGATCAGGTTGGGATTAGGGTTAGGGGTGTGTTGGGGTTAGGGTTGGAGCTAGAATTGGGGGGTTTCCACTGTTTAGGTACATCATCCAAACACGACAGCCAATTTTGCGCTCAAAAAGTCAAATGGTGCTCCCTCCCTTCTGAGCTCTGCCGTGCGCCCAAGCAGTGGGTTACCCCCACATATGGGGCATCAGCATACTCAGGATAAATTGAACAACAACTTTAGTGGTCCAATTTCTCCTGTTACCCTTGTGAAAATAAAGACTTGGGGGCTACAATATCTTTTTTGTGGAAAAAAAAATATTTTTTATTTTCACGACTCTGCATTCTAAACTTCTGTGAAGCACTTGGGCATTCAAAGTTCTCACCACACATCTAGATAAGTTCCTTGGGGGGTCTAGTTTCCAAAATAGGGTCACTTCTGGGGGGTTACTACTGTTTAGGTACATCAGGGGCTCTGCAATCGCAACATGACGCCCACAGACCATTCTATCAAAGTCTACATTCCAAAACGGCGCTCCTTCCCTTCCGAGGTCTGCCGTGCGCCCAAACAGTGGTTTACCCCCACATATGGCGCATCAGTGTACTCGGGATAAATTGGACAACAACTATTGCAGTCCGATTTCTCCTGTTACCCTTGTGAAAATAAAAACTTGGGGGCTACAATATCTTTTTTGTGGAAAAAAAAATATTTTTTATTTTCACGACTCTGCATTCTAAACTTCTGTGAAGCACTTGGGCATTCAAAGTTCTCACCACACATCTAGATAAGTTCCTTGGGGGGTCTAGTTTCCAAAATGGGGTCACTTGTGGAGGGTTTCTACTGGTTAGGTACATCAGGGGCTTTGCAAATGCAACATAACGCCCGCAGACCATTCTATCAAAGTCTGCATTCCAAAACGGCGCTCCTTCCTTCCGAGCTCTGCCGTGCGTCCAAACAGTGGTTTTCCCCCACATATGGGGTACCAGCATACTCAGGACAAATTGGACAACAACTTTTGGGGTCCAATTTCTCTTGTTACCCTTGTGAAAATAAAAACTTGGGGGCTAAAAAATCTTTTTTGTGGAAAAAAAAAATATTTTTTATTTTCACGACTCTGCATTATAAACTTCTGTGAAGCACTTGGGCATTCAAAGTTCTCACCACACATCTAGATAAGTTCCATGGGGGTCTAGTTTCCAAAATGGGGTCACTTGTGGGGGATTTCTACTGTTTAGGCACATCAGGGGCTCTCCAAACGCGACATGGCGTCCGATCTCAATTCCAGACAATTCTACATTGAAAAAGTAAAACGGCACTCCTTCTCTTCCAAGCTCTGCGGTGCGCCCAAACAGTGGTTTACCCCCACATATTGGGTATCTACGTAGTCAGGAGAAATCGCACAACAACTTATATGGTCTAATTTCTCCTGTTACCCTTGAGAAAATAAGAATTTGTGGGCGAAAAGATCATTTTTGTGTAAACAAAAGCGATTTTTTATTTTCACGGCTTTACGTTATAAACTGCTATGAAGCTCTTGGGGGTTCAAAGTGCTCACCACACATCTAGATAAGTTCCTTAAGGGGTCTAGTTTCCAAAATGGTGTCACTTGTGGGGAGTTTCCACTGTTTAGGCACATCAGGGGCTCTCTAAACGTGACATGGCGTCCGATCTCAATTCCAGCCAATTCTGCATTGAAAAAGTCAAACGGCGCTCCTTCACTTCCAAGTTCTGCGGTGCGCCCAAAAAGTGGTTTACCCCCACATATGGGGTATTGGCATATTCAGGAGAAATTGCATAACAAAATTTATGGTTATATTTCTGTTTTTACACATGTGAAAATAAAAAAAATGGTTCTGAATTAAGATGTTTGCAAAAAAAAGTTAAATGTTCATTTTTTCCTTCCACATTGTTTCAGTTCCTGTGAAGCACGTAAAGGGTTAATAAACTTCTTGAATATGGTTTTGAGAACCTTGAGGGGTGCAGTTTTTAGAATGGTGTCACACTTCGTTATTTTCTATCATATAGACCCCTCAAAATGACTTCAAATGTGATGTGGTCCCTAAAAAAAAATGGTGTTGTAAAAATGAGAAATTGCTGGTCAACTTTTAACCCTTATAACTCCCTAACAAAAAAAAAATTTGTTTCCAAAATTGTGCTGATGTAAAGTAGACATGTGGGAAATGTTATTTATTAACTATTTTTCGTGACATATCTCTCTGATTTAAGGGCATAAAAATACAAAGTTTGAAAATTGCAAAATTTTAAACATTTTCGCCATATTTCCTTTTTTTCATAAATAATCGCAAGTAATATTGAAGAAATGTTACCACTAACATAAAGTACAATATGTCATGAAAAAAACATTCTCAGAATCAGCGGGATCTGTTGAAGCGTTCCAGAGTTATAACCTCATAAAGTGACAGTGGTCAGAATTGTAAAAATTGGCTCGGTCATTAAGTACCAAATTGGCTCTGTCACTAAGGGGTTAAAGAGAATCTGTCACCATGAAATTCAGTTTAATCTGCAGGCATCATGTTATAGAGCTGGGGAAGCCGAGGAGATTTATATGTAGTTTTGTGAGAAAAGATTCAGTATAACCTGTGTTTATGTCATTTAAACATCTTCTCTCTCTGGGATTTTGGGTCCTGTGGGCGGTCCTATCAGTGACTGACAGCTATCTCTGAATTCACTGTTCTACTATATAATTGTCTAAGGGTCACTTCCGTCTGTCTGTCTTTCTGTCTGTCTGTTACGGATATTCATTGGTCGCGGCCTCTGTCTGTCATGGAAATCCAAGTCGCTGATTGGTCGCGGCAAAACAGCTCGACCAATCAGCGACGGGCACAGTCTGGAAGAAAATGGCCGCTCCTTCCTCCCCGCAGTCAGTGCCCGGCGCCCGCATACTTCCCTCTGGTCAGCGCTCACACAGGGTTAATGGCAGCGTTGACCGCGGTGTAACGCACTCGGTTAACGCTGCTATTAACCCTGTGTGACCAACTTTTTACTATTCATGCGGCCTATGCAGCATGAATAGTAAAAAGATCTAATGTTAAAAATAATTTAAAAAATTAAAAACAGTTATATACTCACCCTCCTGTTGCCCCCCGGATCAGGAACCGGCCTTTCCCGCTTCTCGCGACACTGCGGTGACCGCTCCATGCATTGCGGTCTCGCGAGACCGCTACTTCATCATCTCGTGAGACCGCAATGCACTCTTCAGACCGGAGCGCGCGAGAAGCGTCGGTAACCACTTCGATCCGGGGGCCAACGGAGGGTGAGTATATAACTATTTTTTATTTTAATTCTATTTTTTAACAGGGATATGGTGCCCACATTGCTATAGACTGCGTGGGCTGTGCAATATATTACGTTGGCTGGGCAATATACTACGTTGCCTGTGCAATATACAACGTGGGCTGCGCAATATACAACGTGGGCTGCGCAATATACTACGTGGGCTGCGCAGTATACTACGTGGGCTGGGCAATATACTAAGTGGGCTGGGAAATATACAACGTGGGCTGCGCAATATACAACGTGGGCTGCGCAATATACTACGTGGGCTGCGCAATATACTGTGGGCTGCGCAATATACTACGTGGGCTGCGCAATACACAACGTGGGCTGGGCAATATACTACGTGGGCTGCGCAATATACTACATGGGCTGCGCAATATACACCTTGGGCTGCGCAATATACACCTTGGGCTGCGCAATATACACCTTGGGCTGCGCAATATACTACGTGGGCTGCGCAATATACAACGTGGGCTGCGCAATATACAACGTGGGCTGCGCAATATACAACGTGGGCTTTGCAATATACTACGTGGGCTTTGCAATATACTACGTGGGCTTTGCAATGTGCTACGTGGGCTTTGCAATGTCCTACGTGGGCTTTGCAATGTACTACGTGGGCTGCGCAATGTACTACGTGGGCTGCGCAATGTACTACGTGGGCTGCGCAATGTACTACGTGGGCTGCGCAATGTACTACGTGGGCTACGCAATGTACTACGTGGGCTGCGCAATGTACTACGTGGGCTGCGCAATATACTACGTGGGCAGGGCAATATACAACGTGGGCTGCGCAATATACAACATGGGCTGTGCAATATACAACGTGGGCTGCGCAATATACTACGTGGGCTGCGCAATATACTACGTGGGCTGCGCAATATACTACGTGGGCTGCGCAATGCACTACGTGGGCTGGGCAATATACTACGTGGGCTGCGCAATATACTACGTGGGCTGCGCAATATACTACGTGGGCTGCGCAATATACACCTTGGGCTGCGCAATATACAACGTGGGCTGCGCAATATACTACGTGGGCTGCGCAATATACAACGTGGGCAGCGCAATATACTTCGTGGGCTGCACAATATACTACATGGGCTTTGCAATATACTAAGTGGGCTTTGCAATATACTACGTGGGCTGCGCAATATACTACGTGGGCTGCGCATTATACTACGTGGGCTGCGCATTATACTATGTGGGCTGGGCAATGTACTACGAGGGCTGCGCAATGTACTAGGTGGGCTGCGCAATGTACTAGGTGGGCTGCGCAATGTACTACGTGGGCTGCGCAATGTACTATGTGGGCTGCGCAATGTACTGCATGGGCTGCGCAATGTACTACGTGGGCTGCGCAATGTACTGCGTGGACTGTGCAATATACTACGTGGGCTGTGCTGTACACTACGCATACATATTCTAGAATACCCGATACGTTAGAATCGGGCTACCATCTAGTATACAAATAAAGCTGGCAGTCACTGCTAGGACCGCCCACTGGACCCAAAATCCCAAGAACAGCAGAGGATATATCTCTTTAACCTTTGTCTCATCTGATGCCCAAAATCATTCTGTGCTGATAGAGTCCGTTTAACTTGTAGAGAATGTGAACTTCAAGGCCATGATTTTACTCTGGGTTGAGTGAATTGACAGAGATATTTTAAACTCTTCTTGATTGGTGATTTTTCATGTATGTTTTTTCATACGATTCTTCCAAAAACCATAACTTGTTTTATAACCTTACTAAAAAAATAGGACATAAATTTCAAGAAGGGTGAGGTCGTAAAAAAAAAAATCAATTCCATCGTATTTACAGCATTACAGCATTTGTTGTGTGATAAAAAAAAACCAACAACATAGCAATATGATTCTTCAGGCCAGTTTGATCACTGCAGTAACAAACCTGTATTTTTTTTTATAGTTTTTCAGCTGAAAAAATCTAAAAAAAAAATTCTATGTTGTCATTTCTTAAAGATCTTTAATTTTTGATTTTTCCATCTATTGTGTGAGTCTTTGTTTTTTTGAGTGCTGAGTTCCCATTTTTATTTATTCCATTTTGAGATAAATATGAAGTTTTGATTGCTTTTTATCGCATTTTTTGTGGAACTCTGGCCACCAAAAAACAGTAATGCAATTTATTTCTCTTTACAGTCCTTACTATACGGGTCAATTAATTTTAGGTCAGACTTTTGTAGATTGAGCAATATCGAGTTAATTAATCTTTTTTATTTTATTACTTCTTCAGTTTTCAAACATCTTTTGATCGCTTGCTCTACGAGTAATTGCAGTATACAGTAAAAAAAAGGGCTTCTGAGCCCTCTGCACACTCTCGCATCCAAACTGGGACTTTCAATACGGCACGTGTCTTAAAGGGGCAAAATAAATGTACAGAAAACATCCGAATATTACCACTTGAGAAAGCTGATGACGAAACGCATGTTTGGATCTGAGGGGGAAGCCATTTACACTTTGGGTTCAGATCCTAATTGTCATGATATAGGACATGGTTCATGTCCTGCTCTCTCAGGGTTAATACTGCTGCCCTCTCTTTGGATCTGGGAGTGGTATTTATACACACTCCAGACTAGGATTCCCTGTCAGCTATACTTTCATTTAGTCTGTGTGTCTGACCCCTTGAGTGTGTGCTTGGTGTTACGGCTGTGACCGCCTAGTGAGAACGGAATGTGGACCCACTGGACCACATAGAGTTACCTGGACCTACCCAGACTAGGGAAGGGCAGAGAGCAGGGTCTGTGGCAGCTGAGCATGTGAACAAGATGGTGATATGCAGAACTAAATTACACCGCACAACTTCAGGTATGAAGAAACAAAGTTTACTCAAATGAAAACACTTCATAACAAAACAATGTCAGGATCCCGATTCCACACATCAGAGTAGGGTACACGCCTCAGGATAACAGACAAAGGCAGGAGGACATCACGGGCTGATGAAGTCCAGGGTTATCTTGCACGGGCATGCTAGGACGGCCTCTCTCTCAGGCCTCAGGCGCAGCACAGGCTCAGCAGGAGAACATCAGACACCGACCTCAGAGGGACTTCAGACGATGGCAAGGGTCATCACGGGTTGATGCAGTCCAGGGTCATCTGGCACGGGCTTACTAGGATGACCTCTCTCTCAGGCCTCAGGCGCAGCACAGGCTCAGCAGGAGAACATCAGACACCGACCTTGGACAGACGTCAGACGATGGCAGGGGTCATCATGGGTTGATGCAGTCCAGGGTCATCTGGCACGGGCTTACTAGAATGGCCTCTCTCAGACCTCAGGCATAGCACTGGCTCAGCAGGAGAACATCAGACACTGACCCAGGACAGACATCATCACAGGGTGGACCCCAGGGAACCGGTGGAACATCGGGTCACAGGCAGGACATAAGACACAGGCAGGACATCGGACACAGGCAGGACATCGGACACAGGCAGGACATCTGGGACACTGGGGTGACAGCCCAGGTCATCGGCTGGGACACTGGCGTCACAGCCCAGGGCATCAGGTAATTGGACACAGGAAGAACATCAGGACATCTGGGACACTGGCGTGGCAGCCCAGGTCATCGGCTGGGACACTGGCGTGGCAGCCCAGGGCATCAGGTAATTGGACACAGGAAGAACATCAGGACATCTGGGACGCTGGCGTGGCAGCCCAGGTCATCGGCTGGGACACTGGCGTGGCAGCCCAGGGCATCAGGTCATCGGACACAGGACATCAGACACAGGCTGGATATCAGGAATACCGGATAGACATCTGGGACACTGGCGTGGCAGCCCAGGTCATCAGCTGGGACACGGAAGGCACAGGACCAGGTAGCGGTGGACATTAGGTTCCTAGCTACGGCCGTCAGGCTCCGGGCATCGGACCTAGGAAGGAACTCAAGCATGATGGTGCAAGCACCGCCGGACTGGAACTGGGCCAGACGGGGTTAGCACCGCATGGAAGGCTGAGCACAGCATAGTAGGAGCTCAGCAAGAACTCCGGACTCCATCTTTAAAAGATGAGCCCTGAAAGTTCAGTCACTGGGTGCGGGGTGTCAGACACAAAAGGACTTCAGGAACATAGCACAACGGACACAGTTCAGACAGGAACAGGTACTGGATATGCAACCTCCAGGAAAGGCGGGTCTGGGTACTCTGCCCACCAGAACAGGTGGGTAAACAAGACACAAACGGATCTGGATATACAGCCTCCAGGAAAGGCGGATCTGGGTACTCTGTCCCCAGAACAGGCGGCAGTAGCGTAGGAAGGGAGGTGCAGGGGGGGGGGGGGTTTCCCCCGGGCGGCACAATGCGGGGGGTGGATCACCGGGCCGCGGCCGGCGCTGGCTGAAGAAAAAGAGCGCGATCTGCGCTATACAACAGATTATCGCTGGCGGCGACCATCTTCCGGAGGCCGCGCGTGCTCAGATGGTAGTGCTCAGCTTCCCGGGGCTTCAGGAAAATGGCCGCGGGATGCTGCGCGGGCGCAGATGGAGATCGCCACGGCCATTTTCCTGAAGCCGAGTTCGCATCTCGGCTTCAGGAAAATTGCCGCCGCGCTCTCCATCTGCGCACGCCCGGCATCCCGCGGCCATTTTCCTGAAGCCCCGGGAAGCCGAGCACTACCATCTGCGCACGCGCGGCCTCCAGAAGATGGCCGCCGCCAGCGATAATCCGTTGTATAGCGCAGATTGCGCTCTTTTTCTTCAGCTGCGCAGTGGATTCGGCTCTTGGGCATGTGGAGCGCCCCCAGACACAGGGCCACGAGTTCTCAGTACCGGGCCTCTCTGGTTCGGTTCTGAGGCTGTCACGGTGACTAGACCCGGTCCACGACCCTGCTAAGGGGCGTCCAATAAAGGTGGTACAGTCTATCAGGGGTTCGTGACGCCACCTGTGGTGTTCGGTCAGGGTGACCAACGCTGCTGTGGGGTCCGCTGGGGTGATGGAATGGCAGCTAGATGGTATACCTTCCCACAGGTGAAGTATGTCCCCAGGGCTTCCCAGTAAGGTGGGTGGTGATGGTGTGAGGTGCAGTCAATAACGAGGACACAAGGGTGCAGTCTCTTTACTGAAGACTTCAGGATCCTCAATCCAGAGCACGCTTAACAGGGCTATCTGAGACCGGCCGGTCCGATGGGCACATCCAGAGTTCCCTTTGCAGGTGGAAATCAGTGCCTACCACTAGCGCCTGTGTGTTGTAGTGCTACCCTGCTGAGCATTCGGAATAGTCCTCACAACTTCTGTTCTCGTTCGTTCGTTCTTTCTAATTCTCTCTCGCTTGTTCCAGATGTTACTAGTTTCTCGTCCCCCAGTATGTTATGGCTAGGACGCACCCGTATGACGGGAAGGCTCGGAGCTCTTCCGGGACCCTAGAGACGCCCCTCTCCACGCGTTGCCCCCTATGTCTTCGTAGGAAATTTAAGGTAGACGGCCAACCTATAATTAACTGTCCTGCGGAGTTCGAAGTAAGGCCTAGAGTCAGTTACTTCCGTGGTGTTCCGGCCACCGGATACGCGCCTCAGTAGGATGTTGCCTCGGTCTCATGGCACGACTCCTACTGGTTCTCCTTTGTGCTTGATCTCGTTTCTCACTGTTCCACAATATCCTTCCCTTCGTGTCACTTTCTTAGGATACCGCCGTGGGGGGTGCAGGCGCGGTTCCGTAACGTTCTGCTCTGTTCGCTAGGCACCTGCCAGGTTCCCACGCCTGACAGGGACCCCCCTGTGTCTTCTCCCTGCAACACCCCCTGCCACGGGATGTTGCCTGAATCCAACCCAGTCAGCTTCTGACTAACTTCCTATCCAACCCCTAGTTTTACCAGTGTGAGGAGTGGCCCAATAAATAAAGCCTTTTGCTCCCACTAGTGGCCGGAGTGTGAAGTGTAATGTGTGCTGGTGATACCTGGTCAGTAGAATTCCTTCAGTGCCATCAGACGTACCATCACTCCCCTTAGTGGCAGAGTGTCATACTGCAACGACCAGATCTCTGGGGCGCTGCACTCCCCCCAGGTTAAATCCAGTACTCCTGGATTGGGAAGAAGAACAACAATACATTTCAGCAAAAGACATACAAAATTTTTGAAATGCTTAAAACAAGTAAATAGAACAATGCTTCCCTTTATGGGAGGTGAGGACACTTGAACGTTATAAACAAAAACAGGATTAAATATTTTTAAATAACATTATGACTATAAATAACTATTTTCACCCAACCGGGTATTCTACTCAGTGCAAATTCTGAACAATAAGTTAACTTTTCCTTTAAGGGCGTATAAGCTGAACCCACTAAAGGCCTACTACAAAATACTATAAAATAACTCAACTTGTCTTTCCTTTCTAGCTTCACCAATGCAGGACCGCCTAGCTCCTGGGCCGGGCCTACTGTCATTGTCTCTCTTTCAGCAACCAACTGTCGTTCTACAGTTCTCAGGAGGACTCTCTCTCTAACCCCTACGGGTTCACTTTCAATCTTTCCTGTCCTCAATCTCTATCAACATTATCAAACTATTCTAAATTTCAACATTATCAACATTTCAACCTTTCCTAAGGCAACATGTAAACATTTCCTTTTAAGAGGGAGCCGAGTCTCTATGAGGTAGTGCAGATTCTCTCTGTCTGCAAGTCCAGTGAAAGCAAGACCTTCTGCGTCATGTCCAGAAGCATTATCTTCGCAAAGTCTTCTTTCTTTTGTAAAACCAGTAGGGAGTACCTTTAAAAAGGTGCAAACAATATACAAAACAGTTTTGGAATCATTCACTGTTCATGATCCAGCAGTCTTTGAAACAATGATAACTTGTGCAAAAATAGAAAAAGAAATGTAAAACAATAGGGATCCCGGGTAAACAAAGGGACCCCTTTAAGAAATAACCCTGGACGGGTTTAAAGCAGCAAAGACAGGAAACAGTTAACTATTTACATTTGTCGGGGTTTCGAGGTTTAGTGCTGTAATAGGTGACACGACATCAGCCGGTGGTGACCACGTCCCAGCCGGGGAAGGTCTGGCTCTGTGCCGCCGTCCAGCACCGTCTTCATCGGATCAGCAGCGGTCTGGGCGCGAGCGGTGATGCCGGTGGCAGACTCCGCAAGCAGGACACCACACACCGGGATGGTAGTGCTGGGTCCTATGGGATCAGGGGTCAGTGGAGTTCCGCCACCAGTTTCGGTCGTGACCGTAGATGGCGCGACCACGAGCGTGCAGCGTTTGACTCTCTTGGCATACCACCCTCGCTCACTCCAGTGGCGGGTGTAGGTCACATGGTCCCCTCTGTACAAGTTTCGGAGTGGAGGTACACTGTGGGACTGGGGTTCCACATTACAGCTGGTCACAAAGACTTCAGTCAGCAGCCCTGGTTCTAATATGAAGCCGCAACCCCTTCCCCGGTGGAAGGCCAGCACAATCCCCTGTTTCACC
Source organism: Ranitomeya imitator (assembly GCF_032444005.1). Classification (NCBI taxonomy): domain Eukaryota; kingdom Metazoa; phylum Chordata; class Amphibia; order Anura; family Dendrobatidae; genus Ranitomeya; species Ranitomeya imitator. Next base: position 731,714,251 of record NC_091284.1, on the reverse strand, counting down.
AAACTCTCAGGGCAGCAATTGACGAGGGGCACCCGTTCCTCTGGTCGGACAGTCTGTTCCTTTCGTTCCCGGTCTTCCCATTGTGAAATCAATACACCAAAAAACCAACCTTCACACCAAGGCCATAAGATAAAAAATATATATAATCTTTATTAAGTACAATGCATATTAAAATCAGATAAAATCAAGCTTCGTCTATACTGATCCCAGGTGAACCTGATGACGTAGGAGCCCTCCTGTCGGGACCCGGCTGGTTGGAACCGGGGAGCGTCCCATTCAAAGACCACCCCCCTGGAACTCACGTCTATCGGTTTACCCAGAGGTGTCGGCAGCGGGGGCAGTATCCCCTTCATGGCGTAAAGGGCCGCCACCACAATCTCAGTAGCGGGAGACCAGTCATCAATGGGCTGGGGAGCGGTCACCGGAGCTGGAGCGGTCGGTGGGGCAGGGTCGCTTTTGGTACCTGCGTCTGATGTGGTTCCACCGATGTCGGTCGGCTCCGCTGACGAGGACGCTGGAGTCCGCTGCAGCCCTGACCACGGCTCCCCCTGGGCGATCTTCCAGCACAGCTCCGACTTTCATTTCCTCGCCGTCGCCGACCCCCCGTCTGGAGTCGGGTGGTCCGATGCCTCCTCCGGCAATTCCAGGGGATCCGGGTTCCCCTGTGACGGCAAGCCCTGGTTCACCTCCGCTGGGCCGCGGTGATACCGGGTCACTTCGTCGTCTTTCAGTACCCGCTGGTCGTCAGCTCTGCTCCTTGGTCTGCAGCGGCGGCACACACACGAGGCTCTGCCATTTTCTGGGGTTTGAGCTCCTCCATTCCTGAGCTTGTCATCCAGCAGCCGTAGTCGGAGGGGGCGTTCGCTACTTTTCGCGCCGCTTTCGCGATCTCATCCCATGTCACGCCCTCCTTCTTCTCCTGCGCTCCTGGTGGCACAGCAATGGCGGCGGTTTTGACGGGAATCATGCGACAAGCAGCAATACACAGTCCTTGCAATAAATCACAGTTCAAACACGTTTCAATCACAATTCCAAGGCACACATGATCTGCTTCTCAGGCTTAAGTACGATCCTGTTCGTGAGTTGGAGCGCCCCCAGACACAGGGCCACGAGTTCTCAGTACCGGGCCTCTCTGGTTCAGTTCTGAGGCTGTCACGGTGGCTAGACCCGGTCCGCGACCCTGCTAAGGGGCGTCCAATAAAGGTGGTACAGTCTATCAGGGGTTCGTGACGCCACCTGTGGTGTTCGGTCAGGGTGACCGACGCTGCTGGGGGGTCCGCTGGGGTGATGGAATGGCAGCTAGATGGTATACCTTCCCACAGGTGAAGTATGTCCCCAGGGCTTCCCAGTAAGGTGGGTGGTGATGGTGTGAGGTGCAGTCAATAACGAGGACACAAGGGTGCAGTCTCTTTACCTCTTTACTGAAGACTTCAGGATCCTCAATCCAGAGCTCGCTTAACAGGGCTATCTGAGACCGGCCGGTCCGATGGGCACATCCAGAGTTCCCTTTGCAGGTGGAAATCAGTGCCTACCACTAGCGCCTGTGTGTTGTAGTACTACCCTCCTTAGCATTCGGAATAGTCCTCACAACTTCTGTTCTCGTTCGTTCTTTCTAATTCTCTCTCGCTTGTTCCAGATGTTACTAGTTTCTCGTCCCCCACTATGTTATGGCTAGGACACACCCGTATGACGGGAAGGCTCGGAGCTCTTCCGGGACCCTAGAGACGCCCCTCTCCACGCGTTGCCCCCTATGTCTTCGTAGGAAATTTAAGGTAGACAGCCAACCTATAATTAACTGTCCTGCGGAGTTCGAAGTAAGGCCTAGAGTCAGTTACTTCCGCGGTGTTCCGGCCACAGGCTACACGCCTCAGTAGGATGTTGCCTCGGTCTCACGGCACGACTCCTACTGGTTCTCCTTTGTGCTTGATCTCGTTTCTCACTGTTCCACAATATCCTTCCCTTCGTGTCACTTCCTTAGGATACCGCCGCAGGGTGTGCAGGCGCGGTTCCGTAACGTTCTGCTCTGTTCGCTAGGCACCTGCCAGGTTCCCACGCCTGACAGGGACCCCCCTGTGTCTTCTCACTGCAACACCCCCTGCCACGGGATGTTGCCTGAATCCGACCCAGTCAGCTTCTGACTAACTTCCTATCCAACCCCTAGATTTACCAGTGTGAGGAGTGGCCCAATAAATAAAGCCTTTTGCTCCCCCTAGTGGCCGGAGTGTGAAGTGTAATGTGTGCTGGTGATACCTGGTCAGTAGAATTCCTTCAGTGCCATCCGACGTACCATCACTCCCCTTAGTGGCAGAGTGTCATACTGGAACGACCAGATCTCTGGGGCACTGCACATGCGCAAACCACTACGCCACCAACGGAAAGATGAGCAAGATTTGGGGGAGAAACAGCGATGTCAGCACGCCCATATGACCAGACCAGCGTGAGTGACAGCCCAAAACGGCGACTTTACAAAGGTATTTCGTCAGCATAGGTGGGGAATAAAGGCACAAAAAATACACTAATGTAAAGCACAACTCTGCCCCTATTTAACGCTATTTTTATCACATCTTGAAAAAATGGGGTGACAGGTTCCCTTTAACGATATTGACGTGCGGGCCCGCGCCCGCACGTCAATAGTTAACAGCCGCAAGCCAATCTGAGGCTGGCAGCTGACGTCAGTCCCAGCGTGCATGTCGCCGGCGTTGCCAGTTAAACAGCGTGCATGTCGCCAGTTAAACAATAAAGAGTTTTGTTTCTGTGCATGTTGTCCTGACTATTTTTGGTAACCTTTGTGTGTATTGAGCCGGGGTGGGGGGAGGGGAAGCGCCAAACTCGGTAACAGCCCCGGGCGGCAAAAGCTCTAGCTACGCTTCTGACAGGCGGGTAAACAAGACACAAACGGATTTGGATATACTGCCTCCAGGAAAGGCGGATCTGGGTACTCTGCCCCCAGAACAGGCGAGAGACAGGTATCAGCTCTTTCAGAACATACTGCAGACAGAACGGGAGCTGGATACCTCACAAGGCAAGACACAGAAACACAATGCAATGCTCTGGCAGCGCCCAATAGGAAAGAGGGAGTTTATATAGGAGCTGCTCCTCAGCAATAGGCTGAGGAAGCAACACAGGTGCACACTCAAACCCTAATAAAAGCAGGGTAGGTGTGGCCGCGCGCACCCTAAGCACAAACAGACACCATTACAGCACAGTCAGCACAAGAACTGTGGCCTAGGGCACCTGTTAGCGACTGCTAGACTGGACACACGTGGAAAGTCATGCACAGCTGCAGAGGACCTCGGAAGCCGTGGCTAGCTTCCACCGCGATAGCCAGGGACCGCACATGCGAGTGGCCATGCAGTAGAGCAAAGACATCACAGCACATGTACAGCTACGCAGCGGTAGGCAGAGAACTGAGCAGTGTCCATACAGGTAGCAAACTACAGTATCCCTGCAAGTTAGGGGGAGAGGAGCAAGGGTTAAAGCAGAGACATGCAAAAGTAACGCCGAAGAATAAGGTATTAACCCAGCGGCGTTACACTTGGTAAAAAACATTTGCTTGTTTTGCTCTCTGTGCTTTACTCTGCTTGTTGTTCTGTTGGCTTCACCCCTTGGTTACCTCATTATCTCTTGGTTTTGACCTTGGCACGTTTAACTACTCTCCAGTGTGTATTGTGTCCTCTGCACCCCGGTGCCTGGCGCCGTCCTCAACCACCTCCTTCCCTGTCACGTGGTTCAGGTCCTGTTTGCTATCCGGTGAGTTTCCCGCCGCTCTGCTCTCAGCTCCCTTGCTGCGGTGCGCAGTTCTCCCAGCAGCAGTAATACCCGGGAGTCGTGACAATAATGACTTAGTCTGGTTGGTAATTTTGCCCTGATTCATCAAGGAGTTTTTCTAAAATCTTTGAGGTTGTCCATAAATGTTATGGCTATTGATGTCAGCTATGCCAAAGTGGACACAGCTGGGTGTGATGGGACATGACAAGGTACGTCCAACAAATTCATCATCACCAACACCACAAGAGTGGCATATAAATTGAGTCAGAAATGTATGCCAGCTTCTGGCTGGAGAAACGTTTCTGGCGGAGGTGCAAAGTAGTTGTAAGATGCACCAAATACATTCAGGGGTCCACACCTCTTAACAAATTTGTTGCATCTTACTCTTCATTAAGGCTGGTGTACAGAATGTTGGATCATTGCCTAGATCTGTAGTGGGTTCTATAGATTTGATGGTTCCTCTACTCTCTGATGTATACTCATTTTGATATTTTATTTTCTTTTCATTGTTTTTGTCCTTTTTATGTGCAATATTCATGTGTTACTGGACCTTCTTGGTATGTGTTATACTTCTATTTTTATATGATTTTAGGTCTTAGTGTATTGCAGTAAGTGACTAAAATGATATTGGTGTCTATTTTCTGCTCATGGTGTATACGGCAGGATTTCTGACAGACAATAGAAGAAGGAATTTGATGTATTTCTGTAACACTGCGGCCTGGCAGATGTAGGCACTTAGATGCTTGGTCTGTGCGACATTGGGTAGTAAACTGGCTCTTCTCATACAGGCAGTAGCCCAGTCTACGGCAGCGGAGCTTATCCAGGAGACACCGAAATGCTGACCTCGATGAGCTGGGATGACGACAGAGTGCGGCGGTCATTTATTAGGAAGGTAAGTGTGACCTCAGAGATGTACACTGTAAAGAAAAGTGATGTTGAGACGAAAATATATTTGGGAGGGGGAGGAAGACTAAGCTGTGTGCGGCCTCAACACAGGGGCCATTGTTTTCGTGAAGAGAATGTGACAATGGTGATATCATGAGCTTGTTCCACTCTGTGAAATAAACTATTGTTTTCCTATCTTTCAGGTGTATTCAATCCTGTCCTTACAGCTGTTGGTGACTGTGGCAATTGTGGCTCTTTTTACCTTCTGGTGAGATAGTTTAAGATCACTGATCTTAACCATAAGGCTGAATTCACATATACAGTATTTGGTCAGTAATTTATATCAGTATTTGTAAGCCAAAACCTGGAGTGGAACAATCAGCGGAAAAGTATAATAGAAGCGCGTCACCACTACTGATGAGCCAGTGTACTCGTTGCTCGGGTTTTTCCGCACATGCTTGGGTGGTCTCTGAGTATTTGTAACTGCTCGGAGATTTAGTTTTTGTTGACACAGCCGCATGACTTACGGCTGCTAGCCAGCCTGAGTACATGTGGGGGTTGCCTGGTTGCTAGGGAATCAGAGGACATGATTGGGGTTGGTTTTTACCGTCCCCAGTGTTGCGATCACTGTTATTCATGGAATAACGGCAACCGCAAAAAAAGTCTGATTTCCTATTTATTTCTCTCTCCTCTGATGTAAACTAGCACATCAGAGGAGACATAAATGGGGTCCCCCACTACCTGCGGTGTCCTCCAGTCCCTCTGGCCCTCGGCGTCTTCTTCCGGGAAGAAAATGGCAGGAGCATGCCGCCAGCACCCGGCAGCAATATGAGATTTTTCCTATTGGTTCATTTTGATCACTGTGATAGACCCTATCACAGTGATCAAAATAAAAAAAATAGTAAACTTACCTTAGTTAGGTAAAAATAATAAAATAAAATGTATTTCCATTTTTCCATTAGGGTTAGAGTTAGAGTTGGGGCTATGGTTAGGGTTAGGGTTTCGGCTAGGGTTAGGGTTGGGGCTAGGGTTAGGGTTGGGGCTAGGGTTAGAGCTTGGGTTAGGGTTGGGCTAGGGATGGGCTAGGGTTAGGGTTGGGTGCTAGGGTTAGGGTTGGGGCTAGGGTTAGGGTTGGGGCTAGTGTTATGTTTGCTAATGACAGGTGTTATGAAGGCAATCCAGAAACACAGTGTGCTTAGCGATCAGAGCGCACACAGTGATCTGACAAATACCCAAAAATACAAGAACGAGCTCTGAGACGTGGAAACTCTGTAGACTGCACACCTGATCCTATCCTAAACACAACTAAAAGCGGCTGTGGATTGCGCCTAACAACTACCTAGGCAACTCGGCACAGCCTAAGAAGCTAGCTAGCCTGAAGATAGAAAAATAGGCCTGACTTGCCCCAGAGAAATTCCCCAAAGGAAAAGGCAGCCCCCCACATATAATGACTGTGAGTAAGATGCAAAGACAAAACGTAGGGATGAAATAGATTCAGCAAAGTGGGGCCCGATATTCTTGGACAGAGCGAGGACAGTAAAGCGAACTTTGCAGTCTACAAAAAACCCTAAAGCAAAACCACGCAAAGGGGGCAAAAAAAAACCACCGTGCCGAACTAACGGCACGGCGGTACACCCTTTGCGTCTCAGAGCTTCCAGCAAAACAAAAGACAAGCTGGACAGAAAAAAAGCAACAAAAAGCAAAAAGCACTTAGCTATACAGAGCAGCAGGTCACAGGAACAATCAGGAGAAGCTCAGATCCAACACTGAAACATTGACAAGGAGCAAGGATAGCAGCATCAGGCGGAGTTAAGTAATGAAGCAGTTAACGAGCTCACCAGAACACCTGAGGGAGGAAGCTCAGAAGCTTCAGTACCACTTGTGACCACAGGAGTGAATTCAGCCACAGAATTCACAACAGGCTAGGGTTATAGCTTGGGTTAGGGTTGGGCTAGGGATGGGCTAGGGTTAGGGTTGGGTGCTAGGGTTAGGGTTAGGGTTGGTGTTAGGGTTGGGGCTATGGTTAGGGTTGGGGCTAGGGTTGGGGCTAGGGTTGTGTTGGGTTAGGGTTGGGATTAGGGTTGGGGTTAGGGTTAAGGTTGTGTTAGGGTTGGAGTTAGAATTGGGGGGTTTCCACTGTTTAGGTACATCAGGGGGTCTCCAAATGTGACATGGCGCCTGCCATTGATTCCAGCCAATTTTGCGTTCAAAAAGTCAAACAATGCTCCCTCCCTTCTGAGCCCTGCCATGTGCCCAAACAATGGCTCACCCCAACATACGGGGTGTCGGCGTACTCAGGAGAAATTGCACAACAAATTTTGTGGTCCATTTTCTCCGGACACCCTGTGAAAATAAAAATGTTTGGTTCCAAAGTAAATGTTTAGTGAAAAAAGTAAAATGTTAATTTTTTTCTTCAACATTGCTTTAGTTCTCGGGAAGCAACTGCAGGGTTAATAAACTCCATGAATGTGGTTTTATGCACCTTGAGGGGTGCAATTTTTAGCATGGTGTCACTTTTTGGTATTTTCTATTATATTGACCCTCCAAACTCACTTCAAATGGTGAGGTGGTCCCTAAAAATGGTTTTGTAAATCTTGTTGTAAAAATGAGAAATGGCTGGTCAAATTTTAACCCTTATAACACCCTAACAAAAAAAATTATGTTTCCAAAATTGTGCTGATGTAAAGTATACATGTGGGAAATGTTATTTATTAACTATTTTGTGGGCACAAAAATTAAAAGTTAGAAAATTGCAAAATATTCAGTTTTTTTGCCAAATTTCCATTTTGGTCATTAAGTACCGTATTTTTCGGACTAAAAGACGCACTTTTTCCCCCCCAAAAAAGGGGGGAAAATGGGGGGTGCGTCTAATAGTCGCAATGCAGGCTTACCTAGGTGGCAGAGGTGCGGTGGCAGAGGTGCGGTTGCGGGGGTGTGGCGGCAGAGGAGGCGCAGTAAGCGGGGTCCCTTTCCCCGGTATGGTGATGCAGCAGGCCCGGTATGCAGCAGAGCCGGGTGAATCCTCTTGTTATCGGTGGTGGCGGCCATTTTCCGGAGGCCGCGCGTGCGCAGATGGAGCGCTCTGCTTCCCGGGGCTTCAGGAAAATGGCCGCCGCGATCTCCATCTGCGCACGCGCGGCCTCCCGCGGCCATTTTCCTGAAGCTCAGGGAGCAGAGCGCTTCATCTGCACACGCGCGGCCTCAGGAAGATGGCCGCGCCCACCGATAACAAGAGGATTCACCCGGCTCTGCTGCATACCGGGCCTGCTGTATCACTATACCGGGGAAAGGGACCCCGCTTACTGCGCCTCCTCTGCCGCCACACCCCCGCCACCGCACCTCTGCCGCCACACCCCCGCCACCGCACCTCTGCCACCGGACCTCTGCCACCGCACCTCTGCCACCTAGGTAAGCCTGCATGGTAAGCCAGGGACCCCTCTCACGCCATACCTCTCACTGCACCTCCTGATCCCAGCATCTCCTGATCCCAGCACCTCCTGATCCCAGCACCTCCTGATCCCAGCACCTTCTCATCCCAGCACCTTCTCATCCCAGCACCTCCTGATCCCAGCACCTCCTGATCCCAGCACCTCCTCATCCCAGCACCTCCTGATCCCAGCACCTCCTCATCCCAGCACCTCCTCATCCCAGCATCACCCCACCTCTGCCGACACCTTGCCTCCTGTGACCCTGCTCTGCCACCGCCATCCCTCAGGTAAGATACTGTAAATTCGGACAATAAGACGGACCCCCATCTTATAAAAAATCTTTTTTTCAGCAATTTTCACCCCAAATTTGGGGTGCGTCTTATGGTCCGGTGCGTCTTATAGTCCGAAAAATACGGTAAGTACCAAATTAGCTCTGTCACTAAGAGGTTAAGTTAAAAGTTAGCAACATAATAAGGGGAAGGCCACGTTCACACGTTCAGTATTTGGTCAGTTTTTTACCTCAGCATCTGTAAGCCAAAACCAGCAGTGGGTGATAAATACAGAAGTGGTGACGTGTTTCTATTAGGCCATGTTCACACGATCCTTTTTTTCATGCGGAATTGCCGCGATTTTCCCGCTGCGGGTCCGCAGCTGTTTTCCATGCAGGGTACATTACATTGTACCCTATGGAAAACAGGAACTGCTGTGCCCACAATGCGGAAAAAAAAAAAAAAAGCCGCGCTGAATAGCTGCGGGAAAAAAGAAGTACCATGTCACTTCTTTTTTCGGAGCCGCAGCGGTTCTGCACCCATTGACCTCCATTGTGAGGTCAAACCCGCAGTAAAACCCGCAGATGAAAAAAATATCTGCGGGTTTTACTGCGGTTTGTGGTGCAGAACCGCTGCAGCAGGAAGTGCGGGGAAGCGGGCGGAAGTGCGTGGGTGGAGTGTGGCTGCCCCCCCGTGCTCCGATCCCGCCCCCCCCCCCCCGTGCTCCAATCCCACTGCCCCGTGCTCCGATGCCCCCCCCCCAGTGCTCCGATGCCCCCCCCGTGCCCTAATCTCCCCCCCCTTATACTTACCCGGCGTCCCGGTGTCCGTCCGGCCTTCTTCTCCCTGGGCGCCGCCATCTTGCAAAATGGCGGGCGCATGCGCAGTGCGCCCGCCGAATCTGCCGGCAGGCAGATTCGTTCCAAAGTGCATTTTGATCACTGAGATATAACCTATCTCAGTGTTCAAAATAAAAAAATAGTAAATGACACCCCCCCCTTTGTCACCCCCATAGGTAGGGACAATAAAAAAATTAAGAATTTTTTTTTTTTTTTCCACTAAGGTTAGAATAGGGTTAGGGTTAGGGGTAGTGTTAGGGGTAGGGTTAGGGGTAGGGTTAGTGGTAGGGTTAGGGTATTTTCAGCCATTTTAACCCTAAAAAACTTCCTAGAAAACACACAGACTCTGCATAGAAAACTGCATAAAAAAAAGGATCAAAAAAAGGATCAAAAAAAGGATCAAAAAACGCATCAAAAAAGGACCAAAAAAAGGACCTGCGTTTTCTGCCAAGAGCTGCAGTTTTTTAAAAAACAGTCCTGAAAAAAAAAGGATGGAAATCAGGAACGTGTGAACATACCCTTATACTTTTCCTCTAATTGTTCCACTCCTGGTTTTGGCTTACAAATACTGAGGTAAAATACCGACCAAATACTGAAGGTGTGACCGTGGCCTAATAAAGACAAACTGAGCTAAAATAAACATGTGATATGGGTGAAAAACGCTTTTCGTACAATTGTCCAAACACATTAATTTTTTGTATAAAAAATCAGCCGTGTGAATAAGGCCTAAAATTCAGTACAAGTTTAAGATTGTACAGAGCCACAATATTGCAGTGTGCATGAGCTCTGAAACTAATGCACATAGAAACGTGAGAAATCACAAGAAGGGAAGAGAGGAAGCACTGTAATTGGTGAGACACAATGTTTCTGTGTCTTGGTTTCTCATTTTCTAGCTTTATTGAGGACTATGACATATAACATAGACAATCCAAGGTATCAAGTACACATCAATATGTATTGTAATATATAATTGTATCCGCTTGTCTTTTAGTGACCCGGTGAAGGAATATGTTCAAGAAAACCCTGGCTGGTACTGGGCTTCCTAGTGAGTAGAAGACCTCAGTTTTAATGCCACAGATTGTCGTGAATTGAGTTTTGCTCTTCTGCCCTGAAGACTGAATATCTCTCCCAAATGCATTTTACGGTCACATAAAATATAAGTGACTGGAAATAATGTACTGGTGTTTGATAAAGATCTTTAACGCCACGTTCTACAATAAACTTTTTCGAACTGGATATTTTGTAGGAAATAACCATGTAGGAAATACGCCCTTTTGGTTATTGGCAGCTGGACTGTTTTCATTTGCCTTTTTGGGTCCCATATTTGTAAGGATCCTCTTGTACTATGGAGGCCTAAAATGATGCTGCCCACTTTTTAAGTTACGTGATTTGGCCAAAATGGTGCCAAATATGGTGGCAAGCTGTAAAGGATTATTGTCAATCAATAATTAAAAAATGGATGTCTGTCCATAAACGTATTCTAAATATTGAGAAACTCTTGTTTTTTTATCTGCAGTGCTGTGTTCTTCACAACATATCTGGTTCTTGCCTGCTGCACTGCACCAAGGTAGGATTCATTTTCTGGCATCAGAGAACTTTAAATTAGGTTAAATAAAAGCATATCACACTGGAGATACATACGCATACAAAATAGTACCGCCATATAGAGGTGACCAGTAGCAGGAGTGTATAGACACTTTCCAAATACATATGGTTGCTAGTTCAAGCTGACACAGAGCCATATATAAAGAATCCTTACAATCAAAAAAGTGTCACAGTTCAGGCGAGATATGTTATAATATAGAGGGGGTATAGAAAATATTTAGTACCATATTCATGGCTACATGCCTAATCTCAATCCCCTTAAAGTTTACAACGTTAGATGGATAACGCCAGTAGTAGGGCCAATATACACAGCTATCTCAAGCGAACATCTATATATATATTTGCCTCACATAACCCTCAATGCCAGCCCAAAAAAAGTAAATAAGGGTTAATACATAACCTGTATATGCTGCACCTTCCCCGACACACGTTTCGCGTTCCGCTTCTTCTAAGGGGGTCTTAGAGGAAGCGGAACGCGAAACGCTGTCTATCAGAAGAGCCGCTGAGCTCCGTGATTGACTGCAGAGGTGATGTGCGCCATTCACATGACATTACCACTATAGCCAAAACACAGAGACAAGAGCAACAGTGATGTGTCGGTGCTAGACCACGACACGGTGAGTACTATCTGATTTTATTATTTTTCTTTATGACCTTTGTATAGGAACTACTTTTCTAAAAGTGTTAAGCCCCTTTAAATAATAATGTGATTAATTTTGGTGCAAAGTAAACAATAAGATCACCTGTTTGCTCTCCTGACATGTCTGCTTTAGTAAATATTTGTAATCCCCATGATATGAGTATATGGGATCAGTCCTTTCTTAGGACTCTGTGTTGTGCTGATTGTGTTATTCCGCCATCAAATTTATCATTAGATAAACAACTGGTTGGTTCCCTTTGTCCAAGGGGGTGTGTCCCTAACCAATGTGATACTGTCAGCACTGATTGAACACTGCCAGAATATGCAGGGACCCCAAGTCGCAACAAGTTGTCAATTTATTCATGAGGTTATAAGGCGACGTTCTTATGATGAGTTTTTGACACTGCATATTTGTTAAAACATGACATATCAAAAGGAGATAACATCTTCAATGGAAAAAAACGCACTCAAAAACACAGTGAAAAAGCGCAAGCAACCTAATTTATCTAATAAGTGCAGAAATGCTGCAGAAAACTTGCAACATCAAAACTGACCAAATAATCGTCTTGTGAACATAGCATAAGGCCATGTTCAAACATTCAGTATTTGGTCTTTATTTCACCTCAGGTGAAAAATACAGAAGTGGTGACATGTTTCTATTATACTTTCCTCTGATTGTTCCACTCCTGGTTTTGGCTTACCAATCCTGAGGTAAAAATACTGACCAAATACTGATAGTGTGAATGTGGCCTAAGAGGAAGAATGGAGTAATGGCACAACGCAGAATTCTAAGAAAAGAAACTTCAGAATTGTTATTCCATGAAGAATGCAAGTATTTACTAAAAGCTGGCAAGTCTGTAGAACTTGCAGGTCTTCATTAATGGGGTATTCTCAAGTTCTAAAATTTAGTTAGACAGCATGAAAATAAGCAAGTTTGCAATTGACTTGCTTTTTTTGGCTTCTTTCATTCTCCTACAATGAGAGGTTTTATAGTATACAGCTTGTTTCCTGTTATGATCTGGTGGCCTAGGAGCAGCATGAGACGGACTCTGGAGAAGGTGGTCCCTGTACTGACCGCAAACCCTGAACCCAGCAGCGCAACTAGAAGTAGCCGTCGGGGGTACCTAACACTCCCTAGACCCCTCGGCACAGCCTAAGATCTAACTACCCCTAAAGACAGAAACAGGAAACCTATCTTGCCTCAGAGAAAATCCCCAAAGGATAGATAGCCCCCCACAAATATTGACTGTGAGAGGAGAGGGAAATAACATACGCAGAAATGAAATCAGATTTTAGCATAGGAGGCCATACTAGCTAAAAAGAAAGAATAGAACAGAGTACTATGCGGTCATAAAACACACTAGAAAATATCCACCGCAGAAAATACGAATCACCACATCTGACTAAAGACACGGGGGGTATATCTGCATCTCCAGAGAAATAGCTAGGCTGCAAAAAATCCTTCACAGACTAAGCTGGACAAGACAAAAACATGAAAATGCACAGAACTATAAGGTCCACAGCAGGTGGACAGCAAAAACAAAGCCAGGACTTATCTTTGTAGAAAAGCACAGCAAACTGGAGAGACCAGCAGGGAAGTGAATCCTTCAAAAACAATGGACAACTGGCTCTGACTAAAGGATCCTGCAAAGCTATATACCCCAGTCAGTTTTGCAATTAGTAGATACACCTGTCCACTCCTGCAGTCCAGGCACAACTGCATTACCCTCTACAACCACCGGAGGGAGCCCAAAAGCTGAATTCACAACAGTACCTCCCCCTTGAGGAGGGGTCACCGAACCCTCACCAGAGCCCCCAGGCCGATCAGGAGGAGCCCGATGAAAGGCACGAACCAAATCAACGGCATGGACATCAGAGGCAGAGACCCAAGAATTATCCTCCTGGCCATAACCCTTCCACTTGACAAGGTACTGAAGCTTCCGCCTCGAAAAACGAGAATCCAAAATCCAAAATCTTCTCAACAACATATTCCAACTCCCCATCGACCAATACAGGGGCCGGAGGATCAACAGAGGGAACAACGGGCTCCACATATTTCCGCAACAAAGATCTATGGAAGACATTATGAATAGCAAAAGAGGCCGGAAGCGCCAGGCGAAAGGACACCGGATTAATAATCTCAGAAATCCTATAAGGACCAATAAATCGAGGCTTAAACTTAGGGGAAGAAACCTTCATAGGAACATGACGGGAAGATAACCAAACCAGATCACCAACCCGAAGCCGGGAACCACCACACCAACGACGATTAGCAAAACGCTGAGCCTCCTCCTGAGACAGCACCAAATTGTCCACCACATAAGCCCAAATCTGCTGCAACCTGTCGACCACAGAATCCACACCAGGAAGGTCAGAAGGCTCAACCTGCCCAGAAGGAAAACGAGGATGAAAACCAAAATTACAAAAAAAAGGCGAAACCAAAGTAGCCGAACTAGCCCGATTATTAAGGGCAAACTCAGCCAATGGCAAAAAAGCCACCCAATCATCCTGATCAGCAGACACAAAGCATCTCAAATAGGTCTCCAAGGTCTGATTAGTTCGCTCCGTCTGGCCATTTGTCTGAGGATGAAATGCAGAAGAAAAAGACAAATCAATGCCCAGCTTGGCACAAAAGGCCCGCCAAAACCTAGAAACAAACTGGGAACCTCTGTCGGACACAATATTCTCCGGAATACCATGCAAACATACCACATGCTGAAAAAACAACGGAACCAAATCAGAAGAAGAATGCAATTTAGGCAAAGGCACCAAATGAACCATCTTAGAAAATCGGTCACAGACAACCCAGATAACCGACATTCTTTGGGAAACAGGAAGATCGGAAATAAAATCCATAGAAATATGCGTCCAAGGTCTCTCAGGGACCGGCAAAGGCCGAAGCAACCCACTAGTGCGGGAACATCAAGGCTTAGCCCGCGCACAAATCCCACAGGACTGCACAAAAGAACGCACATCCCGCGACAAAGAAGGCCACCAAAAGGACCTCCTAACCAAATCTCTGGTACCAAAAATCCCAGGATGGCCAGCCAACACAGAACAATGAACCTCAGAAATCACTTTACTAGTCCATCTATCAGGAACAAACAGTTTCCCCACAGGACAGCGGTCAGGCTTATCAGCCTGAAATTCCTGAAGAACCCGTCGCAAATCAGGGGAGATGGCAGAAAGAATCACCCCTTCCTTCAAAATGCCGACCGGCTTAAGAACCCCAGGGGAATCAGGAAAAAAACTCCTAGAGAGGGCATCCGCCTTAACATTCTTAGTACCAGGAATGTACGAGATCACAAAATCAAAACGGGAGAAAAACAGGGACCATCGAGCCTGTCTAGGATTCAGCCGTTTGGCAGACTCGAGGTAAATCAGATTCTTATGATCGGTCAGGACCACAATACGGTGCTTGGCCCCCTCAAGCAAATGTCGCCACTCCTCAAATGCCCACTTCATAGCCAACAACTCCCGATTGCCGACATCATAATTGCGTTCCGCAGGCGAAAACTTCAGAGAAAAGAAGGCACACGGTTTCATCAAGGAACCATCAGAATTCCTCTGAGACAAAACGGCCCCTGCCCCAATCTCAGACGCGTCAACCTCAATCTGAAATGGAAGAGAAACATCTGGCTGACGCAACACAGGGGCAGAAGTAAATCGGCGTTTAAGCTCCTGAAAGGCAGAAACAGCCGCGGAGGACCAATTTGTCACATCAGCGCCTTTCTTGGTCAAATCGGTTAGAGGTTTAACCACACTGGAGAAGTTGGCAATGAAACGACGATAAAAATTAGCAAAGCCCAAGAATTTCTGAAGGCTCTTCACAGATGTGGGCTGAATCCAATCATGAATGGCCTGAACCTTAACCGGATCCATTTCTATAGATGAGGGAAAAAAAATGAAACCCAAAAAAGAAACCTTCTGCACTCCAAAGAGGCACTTTGACCCCTTCACAAATAAAGCATTATTTCGGAGGATCTGAAATACCATCCTGACCTGTTTCACATGAGACTCCCAATCATTGGAAAAAATCAAAATATCATCCAAATATACAACCATGAATTTATCAAGATAACTCCGAAAGATATCATGCATGAAGGATTGGAACACAGATGGGGCATTAGAGAGTCCGAATGGCATCACAAGATATTCAAAATGGTCTTCGGGCGTATTAAATGCAGTTTTCCATTCGTCACCCTGCTTGATACGAATAAGATTATATGTCCCTCGAAGTTCAATCTTAGTAAACCAGCTAGCTCCCTTAATCCTAGCAAACAAATCAGTAAGCAAAGGCAAGGGGTATTGAAATTTGACCGTGATCTTATTCAAGAGGCGATAATCAATACAGGGTCTCAAGGAGCCATCCTTCTTGGCAACAAAAAAGAACCCCGCTCCCAACGGTGAAGAAGATGGCCGAATATGCCCTTTCTCCAAAGACCCCTTAATATAGCTCCGCATGGCGGTATGTTCAGGCACAGACAGGTTGAAAAGTCGGCCCTTAGGGAACTTACAACCTGGAATCAAGTCAATAGCACAA
Organism: Ranitomeya imitator; assembly: GCF_032444005.1. NCBI lineage: Eukaryota > Metazoa > Chordata > Amphibia > Anura > Dendrobatidae > Ranitomeya > Ranitomeya imitator. The sequence continues at coordinate 731,698,274 of NC_091284.1, read as the reverse complement.
TCACAGTCCCTATGCGGTGGAAGGGAACTGGATTTGGGCTCATCGAATACATCCTGGAAGTCAGGCAAAATCTCAGGAACTTCAGAAGAGGGGGAAGAGGAAATTGACATCAAAGGAACATCATTATGAACCCCCTGACAACCCCAACTAGTCACAGACATGGATTTCCAATCTAACACCGGATTATGTAGCTGCAACCATGGAAAACCCAGCACAATATCATCATGCAAATTATGCAACACCAGAAAACGACAATCTTCCTGATGGGCTGGCGCCATGCGCATGGTCAGCTGTGTCCAAAACTGAGGTTTATTTTTAGCCAACGGTGTAGCATCAATGCCCCTCAAAGGAATAGGGTTCTGCAAAGGCTGCAAGGGAAAACCACAACGTCTGGCAAATTCTAAGTCCATTAAGTTCAGAGCGGCGCCTGAATCCACAAATGCCATGACAGAAAATGATGATAATGAGCAGATCAAGGTCACAGATAACAGAAATTTAGGTTGTATAGTACTGATGGCAACAGAACTAGCGATTCTCTTAGTACGCTTAGGGCAATCAGAAATAACATGAGCAGAATCGCCGCAGTAAAAACACAACCTATTCTGACGCCTGAATGTTTGAAGTTCAGCTCTAGACAAAATTCTATCACACTACATAGGCTCAGGGCTCCGCTCAGAGGACAACGCCACAGTGTGCACAACTCTGCGCTCGCGCAAGCGCCGATCAATCTGAATGGCCAGAGACATAGAATCACTCAGACCAGCAGGCGTGGGGAACCCCACCATAACATCTTTAACGGATTCAGAAAGACCCTTTCTGAAAATTGCCGCCAAGGCATCCTCATTTCATTTAGTCAGTACAGACCATTTTCTAAATTTCTGGCAATACGATTCTGCCGCTTCTTGACCTTGACACAGGGCTAACAAAATTTTCTCAGCCTGATCCACAGAATTAGCCTCATCATACAACAACCCCAATGCCTGAAAGAACGAATCAACATTAAGCAAAGCAGGATTGCCAGTTTCCAGGGAAAATGCCCAATCCTGTGGGTCACCACGCAGCAGGGATATGATGATTTTAACCTGCTGAATAGGATCACCAGAAGTCCGGGGTCTTAATGCAAAAAACAGTTTACAGTTATTTTTGAAACTCAAAAATTTGGATCTGTCACCAAAGAATAAATCAGGAGTGGGAATCTTAGGTTCTAAGGCAGGAGTCTGAACAATAAAATCTGAAATACCCTGTACCCTAGCAGCAAGCTGATCCACCCGAGAAACTAACTCCTGAACATTCATGTTAATACTAGATTCCGTAGCCACCCAGATATAAAGAGGGAGGAAAATACCAAACAGGCTAAGGAAAAAAATGGCTCAAAAGCTTCCCTCCCTTCTTCTGAGATGCAATTAACTCATTGTTGGCCAGTTGTACTGTTATAATCTGGTGGCCTAGGAGCAGCATGAGACGGACTCTGGAGAAGGTGGTCCCTGTACTGACCGCAAACCCTGAACCTAGCAGCGCAACTAGAAGTAGCCGTGGGGGGTACTTAACACTCCCTAGACCCCTCGGCACAGCCTAAGATCTAATTACCCCTAAAGACAGAAACAGGAAACCTATCTTGCCTCAGAGAAAATCCCCAAAGGATAGATAGCCCCCCACAAATATTGACTGTGAGAGGAGAGGGAAATAACATACGCAGAAATGAAATCAGATTTTAGCATAGAAGGCCATACTAGCTAAAAAGAAAGAATAGAACAGAGTACTATGCGGTCAGTATAAAAGCACTAGAAAATATCCACCACAGAAAATACGAATCACCACATCTGACTAAAGACATGGGGGGTATATCTGCATCTGCAGAGAAATAGCTAGGCTGCAAAAAATCCTCCACAGACTAAGCTGGACAAGACAAAAACATGAAAATGCACAGAACTATAAGGTCCACAGCAGGTGGACAGCAAAAACAAAGCCAGGACTTATCTTTGTAGAAAAGCACAGCAAACTGGAGAGACTAGCAGGGAAGTGAATCCTTCAAAAACAATGGACAACTGGCACTGACTAAAGGATGCTGCAAAGCTATATACCCCAGTCAGTTTTGCAATTAGTAGATACACCTGTCCACTCCTGCAGTCCAGGCACAACTGCATTACCCTCTACAACCACCGGAGCGAGCCCTAAAGCTGAATTCACAACAGTTTCCATCGAGCTTGGCCTCCCAACCCTGGGGAAAATTGGGCAGTGGTTACATTCTGGGAGAGTGGTTAACTCCTAAGATCAACTCTCTACAGTCCATTGATCTCTATACATCAGTTAAGGTACCGTCACACTGAACGATATCGCTAGCGATCTGTGACGTTGCAGCGTCCTGGCTAGCGATATCGTTCAGTTTGACACACAGCAGCGATCAGGATCCTGCTGTGATGTCGTTGGTCGCTGCAGAAAGTTCAGCACTTTATTTCGTCGCTGGACTCCCTGCAGACATCGCTGAATCGGCGTGTGTGACGCCGATTCAGCGATGTCTTCACTGGTAACCAGGGTAAACATCGGGTTACTAAGCGCAGGGCCGTGCTTAGTAACCCGATGTTTACCATGGTTACCAGCGTAAAAGTTAAAAAAAACAAACACTACATACTTACCTTCCGCTGTCTGTCCCCGGCGCTGTGCTTCTCTGCACTGACGCCACCGCTCTGCTTTTCGGCCGCTGTGCTCACAGTCAGTGCAGGAAAGCACAGCGCCGGGGACAGACAGCGGAAGGTAAGTATGTAGTGTTTGTTTTTTTTACTTTTACGCTGGTAACCAGCGGCCATGCGCTTAGTTACCCGATGTTTACCCTGGTTACCGGCATCGTTGGTCGCTGGAGTGCTGTCTGTGTGACAGCTCTCCAGCGACCAAACAGCGACGCTGCAGCGATCGACATCGTTGTCGGTATCGCTGCAGCGTCGCTGAGTGTGAAGGTACCTTTACTCTTATCCTCTGAAGACATACTGTTATAAATCGCCAGCCTCAGCTTTCACAGCAGGTCTCCTAATGTTGGCTTTCTCCTCTGGCTCTCCTCAGCTGTGTGGTTGTTTAAATGCCTTGTTATCAAATTCAAATGAGCTTTATTGGCAGGACTAAGTACACGTTAGCATTGCCAAAGCATATGGTAAAAATATGGGGGTGGGGGAGAGAGGCATACAGAGGTCCAGGATATATCAGACTCCTTTTAGAGGATAGGGGATGTTTCCAGGGTGGGGTATAGGAGTCCATCAGGCTCTTTAGTCGGGGGATAGGGATATGTCCAGTGTTGGGGTACAGGAGTCCATGACATATCAGGCTCCTCTTAGTCTGTGGCAGGCACTGACATATTCCGCTGCTACGGCCACTGCACTTTCCTCTTCCCCCAGTATTATCGGCAGTTTCTCTTCCTCCTCCATGGAGCTGAAGTCTGGGAGGAGATCAGACAGTCTCTTGAAGTGAGTGTCCCTCACTGCGGAGTATTTGGAGCACCTCAGCAGGAAGTGGGCCTCATCCTCCATGGCCTCCTGGGGGCATTGCTGGCAGAGTCTGCTCTCTCTTGGCTTGTGGTTCTGTCGGTTCCGCCCGGATTCGATGAGTAGGCTGTGGGAGCTCAGTCTCTACCGGCTCAGGATCTGTCGATCTTTGGGGTTTTCTAGTTTCTCTAGATATGGGGCCAGTTTGTACTCCCTCTGTAGATTCTGGTATATTGTCAGTTTCTTGTTATCTCTGTGTAAATTCAGTGATAACAGTGTACACTTTAGAACAAACCAGGGATGACTGAATATCAGAACTGCTGGTCTACTAATGCTACAGTTCTATTATTCAGCAAAGCTGTCGCTCAAGGAGGAGAGCCCGCCCTGCCAGAAACCATGCAGTAAAGGTACCGTCACACTGAACGATATCGCTAGCGATCCGTGACGTTGCAGCGTCCTGGATAGCGATATCGTTCAGTTTGACACGCAGCAGCGATCAGGATCCTGCTGTGACATCGTTGGTCGTTGCAGAAAGACCAGAACTTTATTTCGTCGCTGGACTCCCTGCAGACATCGCTGAATCGGCGTGTGTGACGCCGATTCAGCGATGTCTTCACTGGTAACCAGGGTAAACATCGGGTTACTAAGCGCAGGGCCGCGCTTAGTAACCCAATGTTTACCCTGGTTACCAGCGTAAAAGTAAAAAAAAACAAACACTACATACTTACATTCCGCTGTCTGTCCCCGGCGCTGTGCTTCTCAGCACTGTCAGCGCCGGCCAGCCGGAAAGCAGAGCACAGCGGTGACGTCACCGCTGTGCTTTCCGGCCGCTGTGCCTACACAGTGCAGAGAAGCAGAGCGCCGGAGGACAGACAGCGGAATGTAAGTATGTAGTGTTTTTTTTTTTTTACTTTTACGCTGGTAACCAGGGTAAACATCGGGTTACTAAGCGCGGCCCTGCGCTTAGTAACCCGATGTTAACCCTGGTTACCAGGGGACCGGCATCGTTGGTCGCTGGAGAGCTGTCTGTGTGACAGCTCTCCAGCAACCAAACAGTGACGCTGCAGCGATCGACATCGTTGTCGGTATCGCTGCAGCGTCGCTTAGTGTGACGGTACCTTAAGGAAACTGTAAGCAGACTCTATTTCTCGAAGAGACAACTTGAGAATAGCCCTTTTTTTAGTGACAAATTCAGTTCTGTCCAGTGCCTAGTAAAATCTAATTGTCCGCATACATCATCTCTTACAGGAGGCGTTTTCCATGGAACCTGATCCTCCTCAGTGTCTTTGTAAGTATAACCAATCAGAACTTTCTTGAATGGCTAAATGAACTGATTATGTTCACAAATATTGAAAAGGGCAATAACATATAATTAACCGCATTTTAACCCATCAATACTTTCCCAATCCTACACTTCTGCTATTGGTCTTACAACATTCCCTTGAGATTTAATGCTTGTTTTAACCATCTGTCGGTGTGACCAATCCTCGTGGTCCATTTGTGTAGTAATTATACTCACATAGATATATCGGGCTGACACTGAAAATGAAGGGCCCCCCAAGGCACACCCACATGAAAACACGCACATTAACAAGTATATTCACATTAAGCACAATATAATAACATTTCACATACCGATTTACACATTGTTGTACATAGTACACACATGCACAAAAGTATTCCATATTTTTCAGACTATAAGACGCACCCCAACTTTAGAGGAGGAAAATAGAAAAAATAATTTGTAATGTGAAAATGGGGGTCCATCTTATAGTCCAAATTTATATTATCAGAGGGATAGGGCGGCAGCGGAGCGGGGTCACAGGACACAGAAGCAGGGTCACTGCTGCAGGAAGCCAGCTGTGGTAGGAGTGGGGCGATGGAAGGAGGGGTGTCAGGTGATGCGAGGCAGGAGCCATTGATCTCCCGGTGGTGGGATTCAGTAAAATGGCCCCGGAGATGGCACATGCACAAATTGAGATCTCGGGTCGTCATTGTGCCAAGATCTAAATTTGCACGTGCGCCAAAACTGGCACCATTTTCTTGAAGTTCACCGCCGAAAGATCAATGTGCACAGTGGGGACTCGGCTCCTGTCTCGCACCACTAACATTTTCCTGATCCCCATTGCCGGGAGATCAATACCTCGGACTTCCAGTACTCCCCATCCTCCCAAGCCAGGGCTCGCAACACAGCCCCACTCCTGCTGCTGACGGCTTACTGCAGCAACAACCCTGGCTTCTGTGATCCCAGTCCACCGCCGCTGCTTCCCACCCTATAATACGCACTACATATTCTTTCCAAATTTAGGGGGAATGAAGTGCGTATTATAGTCCGAAAAATATGGTATATGTAATATTTATGATAATAATATATACATTTCCGATGTACATAATATGGTATTGAATAAGGCTGCATGGCACTCCACTGAAAAGGGTGCATGAATAGAATGCCACTCCAAATAGTCCCAAGATAAATTTGGCACTACAAGGTTAAATGCAGAAAAACTTAAAAAGTAATTTATTAACATAGGTACATCCACTGTGTATAAATGTTGATGTTTCGGCCCGCACTAGGCCTTCATCAGAACTACAAATGATAAACAACAAAAAAAGGGAAAAAAATTGTCAATACAATGTATGAGTTCAATATACTGAGAGAGACCCTCTTATACTGTATGCGGAAAAAAAAAATAATGGACCAAAGAAACAAAAAGTCCTTATTGCATAATCCATTATTAGATGGAAGCAGCTCGAGTAATCAATATGCTCTGTGAAGCATATTGATTACTCTAGCTGCTTCCATCTAATAATGGATTATGCAATAAGGACTCTTTTTGTTTCTTTGTTCCTTTGTTTTTTTTTTTTTAATTTTTTATTATACTTGGATTCATCTTCATTACCATTGTGCCACACAAAAACATCTCATTCTGGGTAAAACCAGTGACCTGTCTCAAGACCTTCACAACTTTATTGTTGCAAAACATACTGATGGCATTGGTTACAGAAAAAATTTTAAACTACTGAAGGTTCCAGTGAGCACTGTTTGGGCCATAATCCGTAAGTGAAAAGAACATCTTTTCACCATAAACTGGCCACAAACACATTTTCCCCACAAGATTTCAGACAGAGGAGTGAAAAGAATTATCAGAAGAGTTGTCCAAAAGCCAAGGATGACCTTTGGAGAACTTCAGAAAGACCTGGAATCAGCAGGTACAATTTTTTCAAAGAAAACAATAAGTACTCAATGTACACTGCACTCAACCTCCATGGCCTGTATGCAAGCTCACCACACAAATCTTCATTGCTGATCAAAAAGCACGTTCAAGGGAGTTTAGAGTTTGCTCAACAACATTTAGATAATCCTTGTGAGATACTGGGAGGAAATAAGTCTGGTCAGATGAGATCAAAATTGAACTCTTTGGATGCAGTGATACACACCATGTCTGGAGGCCAAAAAGCACTGCATATCACCCCCCAAAAACCATACCAACAGTGAAGTTTGGAGGTGGGAACATCATGCTGTGGGGCTGTTTTTCAGCATACGACACTAGCAAACTTCATATGATTGAAAAAAGGATGAGTGGACAAATGTACCGAGATATTCCTGAAAAAAATCTGCTGCCATCTACCAAGATGATGAAGTGAAATGAGGGTGGACATTTCAGCAAGACAATGATCCCAAACACACAGCCAAGGAAACTCTCAGTTGGTTTCAGAGAAAGAGAATAAAGCTGCTCGAATTGCTCAGCCAATCACCGGACCTGAATTCGTTAGGAAATGTACGGAAGGAAATAAAGCTCAGAGTTCATAGAAGGAGCCCACGGGACCTTCAGGATGTGAAGAGTGTTTGTGATGAAGAATGGGCCAAAATCACACCTGAGCAATGCATGCGACTAGTTTTTCCACACAGGAGGTGTCTTGAAACTGTCATCACCAATAAAGATTTTTGTACGTAGTGTTAATTAAATTTCAGTAAGCATGTTCAATACTTTTTTCCTGTGTTTTCTCATTATTATAAATAATTTAAACTTACATATTATTATTACATATTACAACATATTATTTGAGCACAGGCAAGATACTCGGATATCACCTGAGCAAGCTCAGATAACATGTTATCCGAGCGCATTCGCTCATTACTACTCCTCACCTTTGCAACGCCATATAGTTTTGAAGCCATCAGTTTCGAAAACATTTATCTTGGTCTCATCACTCCAGATTGTAGAGTCCCAGTAGTTTTCTTATTTTTCAGTGTGGTCCCTGGCAAATTGTAGATGGAATTTTTTGTGCTTGAGCTTTAGCGGAGGCTTCCTTCATGGACAACACCCCTGGATGCCATTCCTCTGCAATGTGCACCATATTGTGTCACTGGAAACACTCTCCCTGGTTTAGCTCTCAACGTTTTTATCTAACTGCAGTGAACTTGCAAGGTGATTCTTTTCACCACTTCTCATCAGAAGACACTCCTATTTAAGTGTTAATGCCTGTGGTTGGCCTGAAGGTCTCTGGGAGATGGTTGGAGTTCCATCTTTCGTTCATTTTTGTATCTTTTTTGCTACAACATTCTGACTGATAAGTGAAAATTTTCCGATCTTCTTAAAGCCTTCACATTTTTTTGTGTAAAGAAATTATTGTATTTTTAAGGTCTTGTGACATTTCTCTTCCTCATGGTACCATTGCTGACAGCATGAAATAGGAAGGGATTTTGTTTGTTTGAAATCTTGTTAATTAGAATCTTGTAGTCTAAACTTTATCTTTGCTCCTTAGACTTTCATTGGGGTTTACTCACTTTTGAAACATGGTCTGAATGACTTTGTTAGTAAAATTCCTTTTTTACGTGTGAAAAAACAAACAAATCTTGTTTGCTATCAATGGTCACATTTGTATGAGTATTTTGTAGTATGGCATCCTATAGAAAATGTTGATTATGAAAGGAAACTAAAGGTTTTCTGACAAATCTGTTAGGGTGTACTCATTTATACTTATGCTGGTCAAAGTATATATGTACAGTATATATCTGCCTACCACCAGAGATAGTAGAAAGCATCCCTGATCGTCTGTTAGTTACAAATAACATTTCCGCTCTGTGATGTTATAGGGTCAGTATTAATACTTGTAGTTCGTCTATGGTCCTTGTAAAAGCATTTATGTTCTGATGTTCATTGACAGATATTAGCACAAAGCTAACTTTAGATTTCATTGTTTATAATGATGCATTTCTGTTTGCAGACTCTTTCCATGGCGTACACTACTGGGATGTTATCTAGGTAAGGTTCACTTCTATGTTGTAATTACTATTTCATAATAAGAAATAGTTGTACCTGTAAGAAACAGACTTATGATTTTAAAATATTCTTTCTTCTCAGCTACTATAACACCACGTCTGTGATCTTGTGTCTCGGAATCACCGCTCTTGTCTGCCTTGCCGTAACCCTATTCAGCTTCCAGACTAAGGTGAGAGATTATTATGTTACATTTGCATACTTGTGGTCATGTGCAGACTAGACTTTTGCACTTCTCTCAGTTCTTTTCTATTACGAATAGTCAGCCCGTGACTGCAAGTAGAAAAATCGTGTACGTGTAGTTATGAGATTTCCCACCCACATCAGGAATACAATGCAATCATTATAGTGTGCACATGCTATAGATTACCGTATATACTCGAGTATAAGCCGACCCGAGTATAAGCCGAGACCCCTTATTTTGCCACAAAAAACTGGGAAAACTTAATGACTTGAGTATAAGCCTAGGGTGGGAAATGCAGCAGCTACTGGTAAATTTCAAAAATAAAAATAGATACCAATAAAAGTAAAATTAATTGACAAATCAGTAGGTCAAGTGTTTTTGAATATCCATATTGAATCAGGAGCCCCATATAATGCTCCATAAAGTTTATGATGGGCCCCATAAGATGCTCCATATTAAAATATGCCCCATATAATGCTACATAAAGGTTAATAATGGCCCCATAAGATGCTCCATATAAACATTTGCCCCATACAATGCTGCATAAAGGTTGATTATGGCCCCATAAGATGCTCCATACAGTAATATGCCCCATATGCTGTTGCTGTGATTAAAAAAAAGAAATGGCATACTCACCTCTCATCGCTCAGGCCCCCCGATCCTCGGTGCGGTCCCTGTTTCTCACTGACAGATGGTCTCAGCGCCGGCAGCTTGTTCCCGTGTTCAGCGGTCATTGGTACCGCTCATTAAAGTAATGAATATGCGGCTCCACCCCTATGGGACTGGAGTCTAGTCCATATTCATTACTTTAATGAGCGGTACCATGTGACCGGCTGAACACAGGAAGAGCTGCCGGTGTCCGGAGACCATCATAGATTCAGGGACCACGACAGGATCAGGTGAGTATGTGACAGCCTCCGCTCCCCCTCCCTTGCCGATCCCCTGGGACAATGACTCGAGTATAAGCCGGGAGGGGCGCTTTCAGCCTAAAAAAATAGGCTGAAAATATCGGCTTATACTCAAGTATATACGGTACTTCAAATTTTGTACTAGGTTGAACCAGGGCCAAATCTGACTCTTTGTCATAGCAATGTTATCTGTGCTTTCCAATGATTTCTTGACCGGCAAGCCAGTGACCCTATAGACTTCAAAAGAGATAGCCAGACAAATTTTTTCACACCTCTTCTCAGCTGGATAGGATTTTAGAACAACCGCCATGGGTATAACTAGAACTAGCATTGATTATCAGGGACGTAACTATTACATTCTGGATTTGAAGAATCTGCCCAATCAGGGAGGATAGGGTTGAGAAAGCCACTAAATCTACAGGGTGGAAATGACTATGAAGCATGTGCGTGTATTTATATAATTTTGGCTTCTATTTCATAGTTATTTGGTGACTTCCATAAGATTTTGTATAGACTTGAGTGAATCTCCCAAAATTTGGTTCTGGACAATTCACTCATTTATTGAGGGAAATTCAATTTGTATGAAATAGATTTGATACATACTGAATCACCCAGGAACAGGTTAAACAAATGTTACACTCACATCTCCTTGTCCCTCCATACCTCTCCTGTCACCAGCAGTCCTTTGATCAGCATTTCTATCTTCGACCTCCTTTTTTTATCTTTCTTCTGACCAGGTCTTCCATTCACTAGGCCCCACATCATCACGTTTACATCATTTACTTGCTGAATATGGTCATGTGGGGTCTAATGAAAGGAAGAAAAAACACGACGGAAGAAAGGTGATATAAAAATCAAGGAGAGATGAATATAACATTGTTTTTTTAACCCATTCTCGGCCCTCTGTAATCCAGTAAAATGTCAACCAGACGACTGCTATTTTGCTAGATTTGCTTGAAGTGAATCATAAAAAAATCCACATTATTTTGTAAAAAGCGAGATGAGTTTGATTTTCTCATCTGTAATGAAAGTTATAATAATTTTTATAACCACATTTTTTTTTTGCTTTTTGGAGGAGCTCACAAATGATATTTCCTATGAAAAACTTAGCCATCAATTTGTGGATAGATAAACTGTCAGTCCGAAAAATGACTGTACTCCTTTCATACCACAGTTTGACTTCACTTCTTGTCACGGTGTCCTCTTCACGCTGGTCATGGTGCTTCTATTCAGTGGACTTTTCCTAGTGATCTTAATTCCATTCCAATATGTAAGTAATCTGCACTTTACAATTTTTATAGACAAATATTAAACTCCTATGCATCGTGAATCATTCACTTACTAACTTATAGTGATTCCTCCATAGTTCATAGTCTACAAAATATTACTGTATTTGTTTTACATAATAACTAAATGTGTTTCCAGGTGCCGTGGCTTCATGTGCTCTATGCTGTTCTTGGAGCCATAGTGTTTACTATGGTAAGTATAAGAATTAAATAGTTATCTAATAGGTACGGTCTTAATATGATGTTTTGACTAATTGGATAATCTCCATTTACTTGTTGTAACTCCTTTGCGCACCTTGACATACATGTAGGGTTCAGGTTGGGGTTAGGGTTGTAGTTAGAGCTAGAGTTAGGGTTGTGTTGGGGTTATGGTTGTGTTGGGGTTACAGTTGTGGTGTTGGGGTTAGGGTTATGGGTAGAGCTAGGGTTAGGGTTGTGTTGGGGTTAGGGTTGTGATGGGGTTATGGTTGGGGTTAGGGTTCTGTTGGGGTTATGGTTGTGGTGTTGGGGTTAGGGTGATGTTGGGGTTAGGGTTCGGTCTGGGGTTAGGGTTGTGGTTGGGGTTAGCGTTATGTTGGGGTTTATTTAATTCATTAAGTGTTTCTAAGCCTAGAAATGAAATACAAAAAGCAAAGGTCAAAATCTGAGGAAGGTATCCAATATTTTAGTGGTCTGTTGTCCGATTGATAAAAATATTGAGCTCATGACCTGTCCACTTCTTTTTTTTCATATCTCGTGTTCATCCCACCATAGATCTTGTTAGAAAAAATTGCCAATATAGGCCATCTCAATGTGGAGCACTATTATGATTAGTGAGTTCAAGTAGCATCCATTTTTCTCATTTATCATTTACAAATGATTTTTTTAATGAAAATTCTCAGAACAGACGAAGCAAAATAATCTGAGTGTAGAAGTAGACTAATTCCTGAGGCCCTACTGCTAATTGCTAATGGGGCAAAATATTGGCTTCCTGCTGGATTTCAAGAAAAACTACTCCCCATCACCCCTAGCACTCTGATGTTGACTTCCCTGTAGGCACCAACAGCATAGAGGAACTTGATTTTGTGACTGGAGCTGTCATAGAAGCAATAGTGCAATATAAAGTCCATTCACAACAGAATTTATGGTTTTCCTTGAACTGCCTGCTGGACAATGGTGTGGACTTCAATTTTGTGCTGGCCCTCCAGGCTATTACTGAGCTATCCTTCAATGTATTCTATTTTCTTCATATTGTTAAAGTTGATGTCTCACAAATACAGCTCATTAAACATAGAAGTAGGCCTGGCAATCAGTTGAGTACCATTGATCCAGCTTCAGTAAAGATGGCTATACACATGTGATATCTGCTGGCCAGGTGCTTATTCAGCAGTCAGCTCTGTGTTTTGGCTTCCCCATACACATGAACATAGTGGAGATTGTCTTACAGCTCTGACAGCGGATTATTTCCTCCAGTATATACCTGGCTTTAAAATTCAAACTGCCCGTCTGTCAGGGAATAGTCGTGAGGCCTCCGTGCACATCAGGCTGGTGGCCGGTCCTGACGATATTGTCCTTTTTTTAGTCTAATGTGCATGGGATCTTTAACCTTACATAATCAACTGTTACGATATGGATAGTCATTTGACTCATTAATTAAGACCGGCGCACCACAGTTTCGCGATTCAGCAGTCTTGCTGGAGTATAAGGCAGCAAATTTATTTTGAGGCACACACCACTTATGAATTCGGCACTTCTTCTGAGAGGCATGCTCCTCTGCGCCATGAATGAATGTTACACCAGTGCAATATTGGGTTAGCATTTATGGAGTACAAAACGCTAGCACTCTTGGTGAATATGACAGGCGGGACACACCACGTCTTGCACATGTTCTTCCCCAGCTTTTTCCCATTTAGGCGAAGCTGATTCAAACTGGTGTGAAAACACCAAAAGTCACAACATTTTTGGGCAACAAAGAATTGCGCAAGAATTTGCGACTTTCCAAAGCTTTTACTCCAGTTTTCTTAGGGACTGCCCAATTGTTTATCAAAAGAGTGTTCATTTTTACATTTCTTCTTGTTCACAGTTTCTGGCTTTTGACACGCAGATGTTAATGGGAAATCGACGATATACCCTCAGTCCTGAAGAATATATTTTTGGAGCACTGAACATCTACCTGGACATCATCTACATCTTTTCATTCCTCCTCCAATTGTTTGGCACAACCCAAGATTGAAGACTTGCAGTGAATAAATAAGCCTCGACTACCACCATAAATATTCAATGTGACCAGGAGACTCGGTAACACGTGAATGACTTATTCATCGGAGAGGCGCAATTCACACATATGGCTTATTAATAAATCAGTTAGAAGACTGGAAATGGAAGTTACCAAGAGCGATAAAACTGAATAGCATTACGTCTTCTAGCAGTCGTGGCTTCATTGTTATTAGGGCTGTAAAAGATTAGAAATGTGGCTACTGTTATCCAGACATAGCGTCACTGTTAGGCTAGGTTCACATTGCGTTAATGGGTTAACGCTAACGGACTGCGTTGCATGGCGAAAATGTCGCAATTAACGCCGTGCAACGGGTCCGTTAGCGCACCCATTGACAGCAATGTGATTTGTGCCTGTAGCGCATCGCTAGCGCATGCCATTTTTGGCACACGCTAGCGATGTGCCGTTCTTTTGTGACGGACCACGGACGCTGCTTGCAGCGTCCGAGGTGCGTTCGAGGTCCGACCCTTGTTACCGCAGATCGGGGATCTGCGCTAGCGGGGACGGCGAACGCGGACCCAAAATAAACATTGCGTTAGCGCAATCCGCTAGCACTATGCGCTTAACGGATTGCCCTAACGCAATGTGAACCTAGCCTTATCCATTGGTTGTGTGTAGAAATGAAACTCTGTATCTTTTAAAAGAATCCTGTCACATTGTACATACAGTCCGATCTGTGGACGGCCGGGTAGAGAGAGGGAGAAGCTGAGAAAAATTATATATAGGTTTGTGGGTAGAAATTTAGAATAACTTGAGTGTTATTCATTGAAATCCTTGGTGTTTGTAAGTATATGAGTCCAGTGGGCGATCCTACTAGAGACTGACACCTATTAGTGATAGGCGAATGTGCTCGGATAAGTAAGGTGTTATCCGATCATGCTCGTGTGCTAACCGAGTGTCTTCGGCGTGCTCAAAAAATATGTTCAACTCCCCGCAGCTGAATGTCTCGCGTCTTTTCGACAGCCGCAACATATACAGGGGTTGCCTGTTTGTCAGGGATTCAAACATATTTTTTGAGCACGCCGAAGACACTCGGTTAGCACACGAGCATGATCGGATAACACCTTACTTATCCGAGCACGTTCGCTTGTCACCACCAGCTATCTCTGCATGCACAGCCATACAGGGAAGACTGTCAATCACTAAATAGCACCACCCACTGGATTCTTATGCATACAAATACTGGGAATTGCCAGTAATTGTCTGATCAGCTCCTCCTGCTGTATAACATCCTGCCTGCAGATCAGAGACCATATTCAACATGACAGGTTCCCTTTATGTGAATATACCTAACACAGCCCATGGACAAGAATGGTGCAATTTCCTGTAGAAATCTGTTCATCTGGTACACCCCTTTTTAATTGCTATCTAATGTTGCTTTCTTGGTGGATATTTACTTAGTCTCGTATTTCTTGTCATGGTCATTGACTTTCACAGCAGCACGATAACATGTGCATGATGTCTATTTTTGTATCCCATCTGAGCTGTAGTTACAGTGAATTACCAGCGGACATGCAGATTGATACAATAAAGTCTTATATTCTTCTGTGGTTGTATTGTATCTTCTGACATTCTGTAATAGTCAACATCAGGTAGGGCCAACATGACGACTTGTGGTCCTAATGTCACACCACTAGATCACAACTAATGATAATTAACGTAGTCTCACTGCAACTAATAAGTTTGCATGAAGGCGACCAGAGAGTAGGCAGCAAACCAAGCCTGGTGGATTTCTGATGGACCACATTCACGCTGTGACCGGCAGCACAACATTGGCATTCTTGCAGTCGTGCCTCTACAAGCCACTGTACTAGCCAAATATTGGCCCAAATATGGGTCAGATTCTCCTAGGCACAGTGACTATTATTACCACCACATTTCCACCTCTCATTCAAGAGCATTGTGTTGGATAATGATACGCAAAGACATTGTATTGTAAGAGAAGATCCAGCTCCATGGAAATAAAAAACTTCATCTTTATTTGTGAGGTGATAAAAACAGTGTTACATCCAAAGCTTAGTCCATTAATGAAAGCACCAACACGTTTCCCATGACAAGACTGCAGGCATCCCAATCCAGAAACTTACCTGGTTTCCATCAAGGGTGAGCTGAATTTTTTTCTTTGCGTCCCCATTGACCTGCCTTAAGCTGCAATGTTACTGTGTCAGGTAGCGATCTGTGACTGTGTAGCCTGTGTCGCACCAAATGTTGCAGTGTAGCCCCATGCCTAAACAATCCCCATATTTTGCAGGCTAAGTCTATGGTACTGGTTCACTATTTGCTTTATTTTTTAAACGCCTTTTTGTTTTTTTTCTTGTGGAATTTACTTTGGTTTTTTACCGACAAATTTGGCCAAAATGGACAACGCAGTTCATTAATTTCTCGCACAATAAAAAATGCTCTTAGTTTTTGCCCTTTACCTTTTGTTATCAAATTTTAAGCACAAAAGGTTTACATGTTTTGCTAAATGGTGCAAAAAATGTGCTAAAATAGCTAGCATATGAATAAAGTTGATCCCGGGGGAGTACATTTGTGTAAAGTTTTGTGACTTTTTAAAAGATTGAAGTTAATGAATCAGCTGAAAAAATCTGGAAATCACAAACCAGACTCACAATGGTGAACATAGAAAAATATTTAGAATTGAGAGTCCTCAGTGGTTGATGCCTTTTAATGGCTAACCTAAAAGATGGTAACACATTGCAAGCTTTCGAGATTACTCAGGCCTCTTTGTCAGGCGTAGACTAATACAAATTCTGAAGAATCACATATTTATACACAACACAGCAGAAAGACAATGCAATGGATAACACAAGTGAGGTGAAGCAGAGCTATCATGGGAGAGGGGGATAAACATTTGTGTCCATAAATATTGGAACAGTTCATAGATAAGGAGTGTGTTTATTGTCCTCGATTGGGGTCTAGTTCTGTGTTGCGATGCCCCCACAAGGTCTGAAGAGAAAGTTCCTTAATTGATTTAGAAAGACAAATACATGTGACACATTCATTCCTGCACTGAGAGTGTCAAATGTCATCATCAGCTAATACTCCCAGACCCTTCTGTCTCTCTGAGATTTGAAATTACCCTTTAATACAAGTAATCTCATGTCCATGGTGTGTGTGATCTGGGAGACAAAAATGTTTTGCTACAGGTAGATCTATTCTTTTTTCTTTTATTGTGTGGCGAAGAGAGTTCATCCTTGTTCTCAGTTTTTGTCCTGTCTCCCCTACATTCAGACCTCCAGTTGGACATTTAGTACAATTAATTAAGTATACCACATTAGATGTAATGCAGCTGAAAGTACCTGGGATCTTGTTGTCCTGATGTGAATTGGGGATCTTTATCTTGTCCGTGATCATTATAAATGGACAGGTTTTACATTTTTTCTGGTTGCAAGGAAAGGTTCCTGCAGCTGTTGGAGAGGACAGGGAGCTTCTGTGTTGTGAAAGGCAATTCAGTACCACAATGGACATAGCGGTCAGAGCACATACAGTGATCTGACAATAACCCAAAATCATAGAACGAGCTCTGAGACGTGGGAACTCTGCAGACCGCAATCCCTAATCCTCTCCAAACAACACTAGAGGCAGCCGTGGATTGCGCCTAACTCTGCCTATGCAACTCGGCACAGCCTGAGAAACTAACTAGCCTGAAGATAGAAAATAAGCCTACCTTGCCTCAGAGAAATACCCCAAAGGAAAAGGCAGCCCCCCACATATAATGACTGTGAGTTAAGATGAAAAGACAAACGTAGAGATGAAATAGATTCAGCAAAGTGAGGCCCGACTTTCTTAACAGAGCGAGGATAGAAAAGGTAACTTTGCGGTCTACACAAAACCCTAAAGAAAACCACGCAAAGGGGGCAAAAAGACCCTCCGTACCGAACTAACGGCACGGAGGTACACCCTTTGCGTCCCAGAGCTTCCAGCAACAAATTAGACAAGCTGGACAGAAAAAATAGCAAACAAATAGCAAAGAAGAACTTAGCTATGCAGAGCAGCAGGCCACAGGAATGATCCAGGGAAAAGCAAGTCCAACACTGGAACATTGACAGGAAGCCAGGATCAAAGCATTAGGTGGAGTTAAGTAGAGAAGCACCTAACGACCTCACCAGATCACCTGAGGGAGGAAACTCAGAAGCCGCAGTACCACTTCCCTCCACCAACAGAAGCTCACAGAGAGAATCAGCCGAAGTACCACTTGTGACCACAGGAGGGAGCTCTGCCACAGAATTCACAACAGTACCCCCCCTTGAGGAGGGGTCACCGAACCCTCACCAGAGCCCCCAGGCCGACCAGGATGAGCCACATGAAAGGCACGAACAAGATCGGGAGCATGGACATCAGAGGCAAAAACCCAGGAATTATCTTCCTGAGCATAACCCTTCCATTTAACCAGATACTGGAGTTTCCGTCTAGAAACACGAGAATCCAAAATCTTCTCCACAATATACTCCAATTCCCCCTCCACCAAAACCGGGGCAGGAGGATCAACAGATGGAACCATAGGTGCCACGTATCTCCGCAACAATGACCTATGGAATACGTTATGCATGGAAAAAGAATCTGGAAGGGTCAGACGAAAAGACACAGGATTAAGAACCTCAGAAATCCTATACGGACCAATGAAACGAGGTTTAAACTTAGGAGAGGAAACCTTCATAGGAATATGACGAGAAGATAACCAAACCAGATCCCCAACACGAAGTCGGGGACCCACACGGCGTCTGCGATTAGCGAAACGTTGAGCCTTCTCCTGGGACAAGGTCAAATTGTCCACTACATGAGTCCAAATCTGCTGCAACCTGTCCACCACAGTATCCACACCAGGACAGTCCGAAGACTCAACCTGTCCTGAAGAGAAACGAGGATGGAACCCAGAATTGCAGAAAAATGGCGAAACCAAGGTAGCCGAGCTGGCCCGATTATTAAGGGCGAACTCAGCCAAAGGC
Source organism: Ranitomeya imitator (assembly GCF_032444005.1). NCBI lineage: Eukaryota > Metazoa > Chordata > Amphibia > Anura > Dendrobatidae > Ranitomeya > Ranitomeya imitator. The sequence continues at coordinate 731,679,941 of NC_091284.1, read as the reverse complement.
AAAAAGGACACCCAGTCATCCTGATCGGCAGAAACAAAGCATCTCAGATATGTTTCCAAGGTCTGATTGGTTCGTTCGGTCTGGCCATTAGTCTGAGGATGGAAAGCCGAGGAAAAAGACAAGTCAATGCCCATCCTACCACAAAAGGCTCGCTAAAACCTTGAAACAAACTGGGAACATCTGTCAGAAACGATATTCTCTGGAATGCCATGTAAACGAACCACATGCTGGAAGAACAATGGCACCAAATCAGAGGAGGAAGGCAATTTAGACAAGGGTACCAGATGGACCATCTTAGAAAAGCGATCACAGACCACCCAAATGACTGACATCTTTTGAGAAACGGGAAGATCAGAAATAAAATCCATAGAGATATGTGTCCAAGGCCTCTTCGGGACCGGCAAGGGCAAAAGCAACCCACTGGCACGAGAACAGCAGGGCTTAGCCCGAGCACAAATCCCACAGGACTGCACAAAAACACGCACATCCCGCGACAGAGAAGGCCACCAAAAGGATCTAGCCACCAACTCTCTGGTACCAAAGATTCCAGGATGACCAGCCAACACCGAACAATGAACCTCAGAGATAACTTTATTGGTCCACCTATCAGGGACAAACAGTCTCTCCGCTGGACAACGATCAGGTTTATTAGCCTGAAATTTTTGCAGCACCCGCCGCAAATCAGGGGAGATGGCAGACACAATTACTCCTTCCTTGAGGATACCCGCCGGCTCAGACAAACCCGGAGAGTCGGGCACAAAACTCCTAGACAGAGCATCCGCCTTCACATTTTCAGAGCCCGGAAGGTACGAAATCACAAAGTCAAAACGGGCAAAAAACAGCGACCAACGAGCCTGTCTAGGATTCAACCGCTTAGCAGACTCAAGATAAGTCAAGTTCTTATGATCAGTCAATACCACCACGCGATGCTTAGCTCCTTCAAGCCAATGACGCCACTCCTCGAATGCCCACTTCATGGCCAACAACTCTCGGTTGCCCACATCATAATTTCGCTCAGCAGGCGAAAACTTCCTGGAAAAAAAAGCACATGGTTTCATCACTGAGCAATCAGAACTTCTCTGCGACAAAACAGCCCCTGCTCCAATCTCAGAAGCATCAACCTCGACCTGGAACGGAAGAGAAACATCTGGTTGACACAACACAGGGGCAGAAGAAAAATGACGCTTCAACTCTTGAAAAGCTTCCACAGCAGCAGAAGACCAATTGACCAAATCAGCACCCTTCTTGGTCAAATCGGTCAATGGTTTGGCAATACTAGAAAAATTGCAGATGAAGCGACGATAAAAATTAGCAAAGCCCAGGAACTTTTGCAGACTTTTCAGAGATGTCGGCTGAGTCCAATCATGGATGGCTTGGACCTTAACAGGATCCATCTCGATAGTAGAAGGGGAAAAGATGAACCCCAAAAATGAAACCTTCTGCACACCAAAGAGACACTTTGATCCCTTCACAAACAAAGAATTAGCACGCAGGACCTGAAAAACTGTTCTGACCTGCTTCACATGAGACTCCAAATCATCCGAGAAGATCAAAATGTCATCCAAGTACACAATCAGGAATTTATCCAGGTACTCTCGGAAGATGTCATGCATAAAGGACTGAAACACTGATGGAGCATTGGCAAGTCCGAATGGCATCACTAGATACTCAAAATGACCCTCAGGCGTATTAAATGCAGTTTTCCATTCATCTCCTCGCCTGATTCGCACCAGATTATACGCACCACGAAGATCTATCTTGGTGAACCAACTAGCCCCCTTAATCCGAGCAAACAAATCAGATAACAATGGCAAGGGGTACTGAAATTTAACCGTGATCTTATTTAGAAGGCGGTAATCTATACAAGGTCTCAGCGAACCATCCTTCTTGGCTACAAAAAAGAACCCTGCTCCTAATGGTGACGATGACGGGCGAATATGCCCCTTCTCCAGGGATTCCTTCACATAACTGCGCATAGCGGCGTGCTCAGGCACGGATAAATTAAACAGTCGACCTTTTGGGAATTTACTACCAGGAATCAAATTGATAGCACAATCACAATCCCTATGCGGAGGTAGGGCATCGGACTTGGGCTCATCAAATACATCCCGGTAATCAGACAAGAACTCTGGAACCTCAGAAGGGGTGGATGACGAAATTGACAGAAATGGAACATCACCATGTACCCCCTGACAACCCCAGCTGGACACCGACATGGATTTCCCATCTAATACTGGATTATGGGCTTGTAGCCATGGCAACCCCAACACGACCACATCATGCAGATTATGCAACACCAGAAAGCGAATAACCTCCTGATGTGCAGGAGCCATGCACATGGTCAGCTGGGTCCAGTATTGAGGCTTATTCTTGGCCAAAGGCGTGGCATCAATTCCTCTCAATGGAATAGGACACTGCAAGGGCTCTAAGAGAAACCCACAACGCTTAGCATACCTCAAGTCCATCAAATTCAGGGCAGCGCCTGAATCCACAAATGCCATGACAGAATACGATGACAAAGAGCAGATCAAGGTAACGGACAGAAGAAATTTTGACTGTACCGTACCAATGGTGGCAGACCTAGCGAACCGCTTAGTGCGCTTAGGACAATCAGAGATAGCATGAGTGGAATCACCACAGTAGAAACACAGCCCATTCAGACGTCTGTGTTCTTGCCGTTTAACTCTGGTCAAAGTCCTATCGCACTGCATAGGCTCAGGTTTAAGCTCAGGTAATACCGCCAAATGGTGCACAGATTTACGCTCACGCAAGCGTCGACCGATCTGAATGGCCAAAGACATAGACTCATTCAAACCAGCAGGCATAGGAAATCCCACCATGACATCCTTAAGGGCTTCAGAGAGACCCTTTCTGAACATAGCTGCCAGCGCAGATTCATTCCATTGAGTGAGCACGGACCACTTTCTAAATTTCTGACAATATACCTCTATCTCATCCTGACCCTGACAAAGAGCCAGCAAATTTTTCTCTGCCTGATCCACTGAATTAGGTTCATCGTACAGCAATCCGAGCGCCAGGAAAAACGCATCGATATTACTCAATGCAGGATCTCCTGGCGCAAGAGAAAATGCCCAGTCCTGAGGGTCGCCGCGCAAAAAAGAAATAACAATCAAAACCTGTTGAACTGGATCACCAGAGGAGCGAGGTTTCAAGGCCAGAAATAATTTACAATTATTTTTGAAACTCAGAAACTTAGTTCTATCTCCAAAAAACAAATCAGGAATAGGAATTCTTGGTTCCAACATAGCTTTCTGATCAATAGTGTCTTGAATCTTTTGTACTCTTGCCGAGAGCTGATCCGTAAATGAAGACAGACTTCTAATGTCCATCGCTACACCTGTGTACTGAACCACCCAAATGTCTAGGGGAAAAAAAAGGCAAAACAGTGCAAAGAAAAAAAAATGGTCTCAGAACTTCTTTTTTCCCTCTATTGAGAATCATTAGTACTTTTGGCTTCCTGTACTGTTGTGAAAGGCAATTCAGTACCACAATGGACATAGCGGTCAGAGCACATACAGTGATCTGACAATAACCCAAAATCATAGAACGAGCTCTGAGACGTGGGAACTCTGCAGACCGCAATCCCTAATCCTCTCCAAACAACACTAGAGGCAGCCGTGGATTGCGCCTAACTCTGCCTATGCAACTCGGCACAGCCTGAGAAACTAACTAGCCTGAAGATAGAAAATAAGCCTACCTTGCCTCAGAGAAATACCCCAAAGGAAAAGGCAGCCCCCCACATATAATGACTGTGAGTTAAGATGAAAAGACAAACGTAGAGATGAAATAGATTCAGCAAAGTGAGGCCCGACTTTCTTAACAGAGCGAGGATAGAAAAGGTAACTTTGCGGTCTACACAAAACCCTAAAGAAAACCACGCAAAGGGGGCAAAAAGACCCTCCGTACCGAACTAACGGCACGGAGGTACACCCTTTGCGTCCCAGAGCTTCCAGCAACAAATTAGACAAGCTGGACAGAAAAAATAGCACACAAATAGCAAAGAAGAACTTAGCTATGCAGAGCAGCAGGCCACAGGAATGATCCAGGGAAAAGCAAGTCCAACACTGGAACATTGACAGGAAGCCAGGATCAAAGCATTAGGTGGAGTAAAGTAGAGAAGCACCTAACGACCTCACCAGATCACCTGAGGGAGGAAACTCAGAAGCCGCAGTACCACTTCCCTCCACCAACAGAAGCTCACAGAGAGAATCAGCCGAAGTACCACTTGTGACCACAGGAGGGAGCTCTGCCACAGAATTCACAACACTTCTGACAATGATGCTTCTTAGATTTGGGGCTGCCTAAAACACAGTAGTGGGGAGTCTGGAAAAATGGATTGTAAGCGGGCATCTTTTTGAAGTGAAGGTTGTAATTTCCGTGCAGCTCCTCTTAGCACCTCCAGATTTGGATTGTAGGTAACTACTAGAGACACCCGGTTATTTTCTTCTTTAGCTTTGTAATGTAGCAGGTGATTCCTTGATATTCTTTTTGCTCGTGTAATTTGGTTTTGAATTGTTCTCGGATGGTAGCCCTGATTCAAAAAAGTATTTCTATGGCGACCAAGGTATTCATCCCCATATCCAATAGAGTTTTTTATGTGTTTTGGATGGAAACTGTCCCATTTAAGGTATGTTGGACGGTCGATTGGCTTCTGATACAGGGATGTCTCTATTTAATTGTTCTGCAGCTTAATGATGGTGTCCAAAAAGTTAATTTCAGCACAGAAGTAGTTGAGTGTTAAGTTGATAGTGGGATGAAATTGATTAAACTGTTCATGGAACGTCTTTAGCTGTGGCTCAGACTCCGTCCGGATGATTAAAATATCAATGTAGCGGTAGTACGCCAGAGGCCTGATGGGGCATGAAGACAAAAAGTCACTTTCAAGCTTGGCCATGAAAAGATTTGCATACTGTGGGGCCATTTTACTTCCCATTGCTGTGCCAGTCTCCTGTAGATATATCTTGTCAAATTCAAAGAAATTGTGGGTGAGGATGAATTTTATAAGTTTCACCACAGAATCAGCATCAGTCCCTGTGTTTTCCAGGAAGAATATGCAGGCATTTAATCCATCCTGGTGTGGGATATTGGAGTACAAAGATTCCACATCCATGGTGGCCAGGATGGTTCCTTCTGGTAGAGGACCTATTGCTGATAGTTTATTCAATAGGTCAGTTGTGTCCTGAATTAAGCTGGGTGTCTCCTTTACCAGGAGTTTAAGAATACCCTCTACCCATCCAGATACCTACTCAGTAAGGGTGCCCACACATGAAATAATTGGTCTTCCTGTGTTTCCATATTTGTGGATTTTGGGAAGCATGTACAATATCCCTGTTCTTTGACTTTCTGGTATTAGGTCATCGCCTCTTATGGATTCTACGGGCAGACAAGATACCAACTTGTTTAGTTCCTTGTAATAGGCCTGTGTAGGATCCAACTCCAATTTTTTGTAGTAGCGTGTGTCCATAAGTTGTCTGTTTGCTTCCCTCATATAGTCTGATGTGTTCATCATGACTATTGCACCTCCCTTGTCAGCAGGTTTAATGATGATTTCTTTGTTGGTTTTCAAAGACTTTATGGCCTTTCTCTCCTGGGCACTGATGTTGGATGCTTGTCTCCTGTTAGTATCTATGATAGTGAATTTTATCAAATGTCTGAAGGAGTCTATATATTTATCCAAATGAGAGTTGCGTCCAGGTGGAGGTGTCCAGTCTGACCTCTTCTTGGTTGTTAGGATCCCTTTTCCTTCAGTCCGAGTGTTTTTTTAATCTTCTGTATCATTGAAATATTCCCTCAGGCGCAGTCTCCTGAAAAAATGTTCCAGTTCATTTTTATCCAGGGCCTTAGTAGGACAAAATGAGCGTCCTCTGGAAAGCAGGGCCAGCTCCACTTTGTTGGGTTTATCATTTGAGAGATTAATGACACAGTTAGATGTTTTTGTGTCTTTCCTGTATCAAAATGGTGAACATAAAGATATGATGAGCAAATAAGTAGAAAATACTTAAAAAAAAGTGCAAATTAATAGAAGAATTAGGCAAAAATGAAAAACAATATAAACTATAACATGGGGAAAATAAGTATTTGATACACTGACAATCATTCAATTTTCTCCACCTACAAATAATGGAGAGGTCTGTAGTTTTTATCTCAAGTACACTTCAACTGTGAGAGACAGAATCTAAAATCCAGAAAATCGCATTGTAGGATTCTTACATAATTAATTTGCATTTTAAGGCATGAAATAAGTACTTGATATAATAGAAAAACATAACTTAACCTTTGGTACAGAAACCTTTGTTTGCAATTACAGAGGTCAGACATTTCCCATAGTTCTTGACCAAGTTTGCACACACTGCATCAGGGATTTTGGCCCACTCTTCCATACAGATCTTCTCCAGATCTTTTAGGTTTCCGGTCTGTCGCTGAGCAACATTGAGTTTCAACTCCCTCCAAATATTTTCTATTGGGTTCAGGTCTGGAGACTGACTAGGCCACACCAGGACCTTAAAATGCTTTTTTAAGGAGCCACTCCCTAGTTGGCGTTATTGTGTGTTTCGGGTCATTGGCATGCTGACCCAGTCACGACCCATCTTCAGTGCTCTTACTGAGGGAAAATCTTGCGATACAGGACCCCATTCATCCTCCCTACAATACGGTGCAGTCATCCTGTCCTCTTTACATCAAAGCACCCCAAAAGTATGATGCTTTCACCACCATGCTTCACAATTGGGACAGTGTTCTTCGGGTGGTATTCTTATTTCTTCTGCCTCCAAACACAGCGAGTGGAGCTGATACCAAAAAGTTCTATTTTGATCTCATCTGACTACATGACCTTCTCCCATTCCTCCTCTGAATCATCCAGATGGCAAACTTACAATGGACCTGGACATGTGTTGTCCTGAGCAGGGGGACCTTGCGTGTGCTGCAGGATTTTAATCCATGACGGTGTAGAAAGTTACTAATGGTAATTTTTGAGACTGTGGTCCCACCTCTTTTCGGGTCATTGACCAGGTCCTCCCATGTACTTCTGGGCTGATTTCTGACCTCTCTCAGAATCATCCTTACCCCACGAGGTGAGATCTTGCATGGAGCCCCAGACCAAGGAAGATTGACAGTCATCTCGTACTTCTTCCACTTTCTAATAATTGTACCAACAGTTGTTGCCTTCTCACCAAGCTGCTTGCCTATTGTCTTTTAGCCCATCCCAGCCTTGTTCAGGTCTACAATTTTGTTCCTGGTGTCCTTAGCTCTTTGATCATGTCCATGGTGGAGAGTTTGGAGTGTGATTGAGTGTGTGAACAGGTGTCTTTTATACAGGTAACGAGTTCAATCAGGTGCAATTAATTCAGATAATGAATGCTGAGTAGGAGGCTTCTTAAAGAAAAACCAACTGGTCCGTGAGAACCAGAATTCTTGCTGTGGTAGGTGATCAAATACTGATTTCATACAATAAAATGCAATTTACTTATTTAAAAATCATACAATGTGATTTTCTAGTTATTATTTTTAGCTTCTGTTTCTCACAGTTGAAGTGTATCTCCGATGAAAATTACAGACCTCTTCATTGCTTGTCGGTGGGTAAACTTGCAAAATCGGCAGTGTATCAAATACTTATTTCCCCCACTGTAGGTGCAAATGCAATAATGTATTGGCCTCTAAGTTCACACCGACCTTTTGAAAATTTTCTAAATGAAACAGCTCAAAAACCCTTCTCAAATAAACAATTTAATTTCTCTGTGGAATCTATTTTTCTTCAATGTAAAATCCAGTTTGCTGTTCATATGACAATCAATTTTTTTTACCCTTTTTTCCCAACAATGTTTTGAACACCTCCCAGCATTGTCAAAATAATGACAGGTCTCTTCATTGATCTAAATTCCTCGTTGAATGTGCTCCAATCTTGACACTATCAAGTCAAAAGGCTACAAAAATCCACATGGATCTTCAAAATTAGTCACTGATTGCCAGGACGCAGGACCCGATCCAGCCTCTACGTCACTAATCTGTGGCTGCTGGACGGGAGGCTGATTAGACAGCCTGGTGTGACGTTGTAGTGCAATGTCCAGGTCAGCTAATAAAAAAAAGAGCCAAGGACGCTGGTAGGTAGGAGGCAGTTCTCAGGGTTCTTGTCTAGCATCACGTAAAGATGTGATCCACTTCCATCCGGCACCATGTTGAGACGTGATCTGCTTCCGTCTGGCACCATGTAGAGACATGATCAATTTCCGTCCAGCACCACGTAGAGACGTGATCAACTTCTATCCGGCACCACGTAGACATGTGATCAACTTCTATCTGGCACAACGTATGGCTGTGATCGACTTTATTCCGGAATCATGTAGAGACATGATCCACTTCCATCTGGCATCATGTAGAGACGTGATCAACTTCCGTCCGACATCACGTAGAGACGTGACCCACTTCCGTCCAGTATCATGTAGAGACGTGATCAACGTCCATCCGACCTCACATAGAGACGTGATCCACATCCGTCTGGCACCAAGTAGAGACATGATCAATTTCTGTTCGGCATCATGTAGAGACGAGATCCACTACTGTCCAGCATCATGTAGAGACGTGATCCACTTCAGTCCAGCATCATGTAGAGACATGATCAACTTTCATCCGACATCACGTAGAGACATGATCCACATCCGTCTGGCACCACGTAGAGACGTGATCAACTTCCGTCCGGCATAATGTAAAAATGTGATCAACTTCCGTCCGACATCATGTAGAGACATGATCCACTTCTGTCCGGCACCACGTAGAAACGTGATCAACTTCCATCCGGCATAATGTAGAAACGTGATCAACGTCCGTCCAACATCATATAGAGACGTAATCCACTTCTGTCCGGCATTATGTAGAGATGTAATTAACTTCCGTCCTGCACCATGTAGGGACGTGATCAACTTGCATCCAACATCACATAGAGACGTGATCAACTTCCGCCCGGCATCATGTAGAAATGTGATCCACATTCGTCTAGCACCACGTAGAGACATGATCAATTTCTGTCCGGCACCACATAGAGATGTGATCAACTTCCATCCAGCATAATGTGGAGACGTGATCAACTTCTGCCCGGCACCACGTAGAGACATGATCATCTTCCATCAGGATAAAAGAGGTGGCATTTCAAAGGACCGAGGAGGTGCTGATCACAATCTGGACTCGCCTATTGGACTGGACCACACAATTTTGAATTTTTTTTCGGAGGTTAGCAGAGGCACTTATGAGGATGTAAACAGGTTGTAAGAACAACATTTGCATAATGTTAAAGGTGATGGGCAGAGTTTATAAGGCAAAAAAGGTGACATTTTCCCTTTAACAAGGTGCACGTCAGATCACTTATCTGAATCGGATAAACTACACTTTAGCAGCTCTGGCTTAAAAAAAAAGTAAAGCTGAAAAATACAGCTTCAATAAATGGTGATGAGCGAACGAGCTCGGATAAGGTGTTATCTCAGCAGCCTCGTGTCCTATCCGAGTGTCTTCAGTGTGCTCGAGTCCCCGCGGCGCGTCTGGCAGCTCTTCGGCAGCCGTAACGTGGGGATTGTCTAACAAACAAGCAATTCCTGCATATGGTGTAACTGTCCAACAACTGAGACCTGCAGCTGCGGGGACTTACTTTTCAACTACATTGAAGACACTGTTAGCATCCAAGCAGGTTCACTCACCACTCACCACTGATAAACACATGTTGAGAAGTAAAAAGTGGCAAACCTAAATGTACTTCTTAAAAAAAAAACTAATGTCAGTACTAAATAATTGAATAATCTAAACATACAGATGTGATACTATTAAATGGCTTTTAATAGCGGTTTCATAGTAATATTCCTCTGTGGGTAAAGTCACGGGTGTAGAAACACGACAGCCGCCTCAGAATTCACGTGCTGGGAGTAGTAAGATGGCCGCGGACCGGAAGTACCCAGTGCAGCAGGCAGCTGTGTTCGCCGGGTACAGTCATATGGTGAAGAGATGGATAATTCCGAGGCAGATCAGCGAGAAGACCCCGGAGCCGCTCAGCATGGAAACTTCCCCAATTATTACAGCTTTCATCCTCCCGAGACCCGCACAAGCTTGTTGCCCCCGGGCTTGCTGCTGGAGCTCCTGCGGAGGGAGGGTGGGCTGCGGGAGACGCTGCTGGCGCTGGACGTCGGCTGTAACACTGGGGTGAGTGTGGAGGAGCAGCCGGCCGACGTGCTGTAGAGGCATTCCTGCAGTTAGAGAACTTCTGATTCTTATTTTGCCTTTTTATGTTTAGATATAATTTATTTCTATCCTCGTCTTCCTCTAGAGTGCTCCGCTATAGGGTCTGTACACACAGGAGGGGCGCTCCGCTGTATCACAGGAGGGGTGCTCCGCTATAGGGTCTGTACACACAGGAGGGGCGCTCCGCTGTATCACAGGAGGGGTGCTCCGCTATAGGGTCTGTACACACAGGAGGGGCGCTCCGCGGTATCACAGGAGGGGTGCTCCGCTATAGGGTCTGTACACACAGGAGGGGCGCTCCGATATATCACAGGAGGGGTGCTCCGCTATATGGTCTATACACACAGGAGGGGCGCTCCGCGGTATCACAAGAGGGGTGCTCCGCTATAGGGTCTGTACACACAGGAGGGGCGCTCCGCTGTATCACAGGAGGGGTGCTCCGCTATAGGGTCTGTACACACAGGAGGGGTGCTCCGCTATAGGGTCTGTACACACAGGAGGGGCGCTCCGCTGTATCACAGGAGGGGTGCTCCGATATATCACAGGAGGGGTGCTCCGATATATCACAGGAGGGGTGCTCCGCTATAGGGTCTGTACACACAGGAGGGGTGCTCCGATATATCACAGGAGGGGTGCTCCGCTATATGGTCTATACACACAGGAGGGGCGCTCCGCGGTATCACAAGAGGGGTGCTCCGCTATAGGGTCTGTACACACAGGAGGGGCGCTCCGCTGTATCACAGGAGGGGTGCTCCGCTATAGGGTCTGTACACACAGGAGGGGTGCTCCGCTATAGGGTCTGTACACACAGGAGGGGCGCTCCGCTGTATCACAGGAGGGGTGCTCCGATATATCACAGGAGGGGTGCTCCGATATATCACAGGAGGGGTGCTCCGATATATCACAGGAGGGGTACTCCGCTATAGGGTCTGTACACACAGGAGGGGTGCTCCGATATATCACAGGAGGGGTGCTCCGCTATAGGGTCTGTACACACAGGAGGGGTGCTCCGCTATAGGGTCTGTACACACAGGAGGGGCGCTCCGCGGTATCACAGGAGGGGTGCTCCGCTATAGGGTCTGTACACACAGGAGGGGCGCTCCGCGGTATCACAGGAGGGGTGCTCCGCTATAGGGTCTGTACACACAGGAGGGGCGCTCCGCGGTATCACAGGAGGGGTGCTCCGCTATAGGGTCTGTACACACAGGAGGGGCGCTCCGCGGTATCACAGGAGGGGTGCTCCGCTATAGGGTCTGTACACACAGGAGGGGCGCTCCGATATATCACAGGAGGGGTGCTCCGCTATATGGTCTATACACACAGGAGGGGCGCTCCGCGGTATCACAAGAGGGGTGCTCCGCTATAGGGTCTGTACACACAGGAGGGGCGCTCCGCTGTATCACAGGAGGGGTGCTCCGCTATAGGGTCTGTACACACAGGAGGGGTGCTCCGCTATAGGGTCTGTACACACAGGAGGGGCGCTCCGCTGTATCACAGGAGGGGTGCTCCGATATATCACAGGAGGGGTGCTCCGATATATCACAGGAGGGGTGCTCCGATATATCACAGGAGGGGTACTCCGCTATAGGGTCTGTACACACAGGAGGGGTGCTCCGATATATCACAGGAGGGGTGCTCCGCTATAGGGTCTGTACACACAGGAGGGGTGCTCCGCTATAGGGTCTGTACACACAGGAGGGGCGCTCCGCGGTATCACAGGAGGGGTGCTCCGCTATAGGGTCTGTACACACAGGAGGGGCGCTCCGCGGTATCACAGGAGGGGTGCTCCGCTATAGGGTCTGTACACACAGGAGGGGCGCTCCGCTGTATCACAGGAGGGGTGCTCCGCTATAGGGTCTGTACACACAGGAGGGGCGCTCCGCTGTATCACAGGAGGGGTGCTCCGATATATCACAGGAGGGGTGCTCCGATATATCACAGGAGGGGTGCTCCGATATATCACAGGAGGGGTGCTCCGCTATAGGGTCTGTACACACAGGAGGGGCGCTCCGCTGTATCACAGGAGGGGTGCTCCGCTATAGGGTCTGTACACACAGGAGGGGTGCTCCGCTATAGGGTCTGTACACACAGGAGGGGTGCTCCGCTATAGGGTCTGTACACACAGGAGGGGCGCTCCGCTGTATCACAGGAGGGGTGCTCCGATATATCACAGGAGGGGTGCTCCGATATATCACAGGAGGGGTGCTCCGATATATCACAGGAGGGGTGCTCCGATATAGGGTCTGTACACACAGGAGGGGTGCTCCGATATATCACAGGAGGGGTGCTCCGCTATAGGGTCTGTACACACAGGAGGGGCGCTCCGCTATAGGGTCTGTACACACAGGAGGGGCGCTCCGCTGTATCACAGGAGGGGTGCTCCGCTATAGGGTCTGTACACACAGGAGGGGCGCTCCGCTATAGGGTCTGTACACACAGGAGGGGTGCTCCGCTATAGGGTCTGTACACACAGGAGGGGCGCTCCGCTGTATCACAGGAGGGGTGCTCCGATATATCACAGGAGGGGTGCTCCGATATATCACAGGAGGGGTGCTCCGATATATCACAGGAGGGGTGCTCCGCTATAGGGTCTGTACACACAGGAGGGGCGCTCCGCTGTATCACAGGAGGGGTGCTCCGATATATCACAGGAGGGGTGCTCCGATATAGGGTCTGTACACACAGGAGGGGTGCTCCGATATATCACAGGAGGGGTGCTCCGATATAGGGTCTGTACACACAGGAGGGGCGCTCCGCGGTATCACAGGAGGGGTGCTCCGCTATAGGGTCTGTACACACAGGAGGGGCGCTCCGCTGTATCACAGGAGGGGTGCTCCGCTATAGGGTCTGTACACACAGGAGGGGCGCTCCGCGGTATCACAGGAGGGGTGCTCCGCTATAGGGTCTGTACACACAGGAGGGGCGCTCCGCTGTATCACAGGAGGGGTGCTCCGCTATAGGGTCTGTACACACAGGAGGGGTGCTCCGATATATCACAGGAGGGGTGCTCCGATATAGGGTCTGTACACACAGGAGGGGTGCTCCGCTGTATCACAGGAGGGGTGCTCCGCTATAGGGTCTGTACACACAGGAGGGGTGCTCCGCTATAGGGTCTGTACACACAGGAGGGGTGCTCCGATATATCACAGGAGGGGTGCTCCGATATATCACAGGAGGGGTGCTCCGATATAGGGTCTGTACACACAGGAGGGGCGCTCCGCTGTATCACAGGAGGGGTGCTCCGCTATAGGGTCTGTACACACAGGAGGGGCGCTCCGCGGTATCACAGGAGGGGTGCTCCGCTATAGGGTCTGTACACACAGGAGGGGCGCTCCGCTGTATCACAGGAGGGGTGCTCCGCTATAGGGTCTGTACACACAGGAGGGGCGCTCCGCGGTATCACAGGAGGGGTGCTCCGCTATAGGGTCTGTACACACAGGAGGGGCGCTCCGCGGTATCACAGGAGGGGTGCTCCGCTATAGGGTCTGTACACACAGGAGGGGCGCTCCGCTGTATCACAGGAGGGGTGCTCCGCTATAGGGTCTGTACACACAGGAGGGGCGCTCCGCGGTATCACAGGAGGGGTGCTCCGCTATAGGGTCTGTACACACAGGAGGGGCGCTCCGCGGTATCACAGGAGGGGTGCTCCGCTATAGGGTCTGTACACACAGGAGGGGCGCTCCGCGGTATCACAGGAGGGGTGCTCCGCTATAGGGTCTGTACACACAGGAGGGGCGCTCCGCGGTATCACAGGAGGGGTGCTCCGCTATAGGGTCTGTACACACAGGAGGGGCGCTCCGCGGTATCACAGGAGGGGTGCTCCGCTATAGGGTCTGTACACACAGGAGGGGCGCTCCGCGGTATCACAGGAGGGGTGCTCCGCTATAGGGTCTGTACACACAGGAGGGGCGCTCCGCTGTATCACAGGAGGGGTGCTCCGCTATAGGGTCTGTACACACAGGAGGGGCGCTCCGCTGTATCACAGGAGGGGTGCTCCGCTATAGGGTCTGTACACACAGGAGGGGCGCTCCGCGGTATCACAGGAGGGGTGCTCCGCTATAGGGTCTGTACACACAGGAGGGGCGCTCCGCGGTATCACAGGAGGGGTGCTCCGCTATAGGGTCTGTACACACAGGAGGGGTGCTCCGCTATAGGGTCTGTACACACAGGAGGGGCGCTCCGCGGTATCACAGGAGGGGTGCTCCGCTATAGGGTCTGTACACACAGGAGGGGCGCTCCGCGGTATCACAGGAGGGGTGCTCCGCTATAGGGTCTGTACACACAGGAGGGGCGCTCCGCGGTATCACAGGAGGGGTGCTCCGCTATAGGGTCTGTACACACAGGAGGGGTGCTCCGATATAGGGTCTGTACACACAGGAGGGGTGCTCCGATATAGGGTCTGTACACACAGGAGGGGTGCTCCGCTATAGGGTCTGTACACACAGGAGGGGTGCTCCGCTATAGGGTCTGTACACACAGGAGGGGTGCTCCGCTATAGGGTCTGTACACACAGGAGGGGCGCTCCGCGGTATCACAGGAGGGGTGCTCCGCTATAGGGTCTGTACACACAGGAGGGGCGCTCCGCGGTATCACAGGAGGGGTGCTCCGCTATAGGGTCTGTACACACAGGAGGGGCGCTCTGCGGTATCACAGGAGGGGTGCTCCGCTATAGGGTCTGTACACACAGGAGGGGCGCTCCGCGGTATCACAGGAGGGGTGCTCCGCTATAGGGTCTGTACACACAGGAGGGGCGCTCCGCGGTATCACAGGAGGGGTGCTCCGCTATAGGGTCTGTACACACAGGAGGGGCGCTCCGCGGTATCACAGGAGGGGTGCTCCGCTATAGGGTCTGTACACACAGGAGGGGCGCTCCGCGGTATCACAGGAGGGGTGCTCCGCTATAGGGTCTGTACACACAGGAGGGGTGCTCCGATATAGGGTCTGTACACACAGGAGGGGTGCTCCGATATAGGGTCTGTACACACAGGAGGGGTGCTCCGCTATAGGGTCTGTACACACAGGAGGGGTGCTCCGCTATAGGGTCTGTACACACAGGAGGGGTGCTCCGCTATAGGGTCTGTACACACAGGAGGGGTGCTCCGCTATAGGGTCTGTACACACAGGAGGGGCGCTCCGCGGTATCACAGGAGGGGTGCTCCGCTATAGGGTCTGTACACACAGGAGGGGCGCTCCGCGGTATCACAGGAGGGGTGCTCCGCTATAGGGTCTGTACACACAGGAGGGGCGCTCCGCGGTATCACAGGAGGGGTGCTCCGCTATAGGGTCTGTACACACAGGAGGGGCGCTCCGCGGTATCACAGGAGGGGTGCTCCGCTATAGGGTCTGTACACACAGGAGGGGTGCTCCGCTATAGGGTCTGTACACACAGGAGGGGCGCTCCGCGGTATCACAGGAGGGGTGCTCCGCTATAGGGTCTGTACACACAGGAGGGGCGCTCCGCTGTATCACAGGAGGGGTGCTCCGCTATAGGGTCTGTACACACAGGAGGGGCGCTCCGCTGTATCACAGGAGGGGTGCTCCGCTATAGGGTCTGTACACACAGGAGGGGCGCTCCGCGGTATCACAGGAGGGGTGCTCCGCTATAGGATCTGTACACACAGGAGGGGCGCTCCGCGGTATCACAGGAGGGGTGCTCCGCTATAGGGTCTGTACACACAGGAGGGGTGCTCCGCTATAGGGTCTGTACACACAGGAGGGGCGCTCCGCGGTATCACAGGAGGGGTGCTCCGCTATAGGGTCTGTACACACAGGAGGGGCGCTCCGCGGTATCACAGGAGGGGTGCTCCGCTATAGGGTCTGTACACACAGGAGGGGCGCTCCGCGGTATCACAGGAGGGGTGCTCCGCTATAGGGTCTGTACACACAGGAGGGGTGCTCCGATATAGGGTCTGTACACACAGGAGGGGTGCTCCGATATAGGGTCTGTACACACAGGAGGGGTGCTCCGCTATAGGGTCTGTACACACAGGAGGGGTGCTCCGCTATAGGGTCTGTACACGCAGGAGGGGCGCTCCGCGGTATCACAGGAGGGGTGCTCCGCTATAGGGTCTGTACACACAGGAGGGGCGCTCCGCGGTATCACAGGAGGGGTGCTCCGCTATAGGGTCTGTGCACACAGGAGGGGCGCTCCGCGGTATCACAGGAGGGGTGCTCCGCTATAGGGTCTGTGCACACAGGAGGGGCGCTCCGCGGTATCACAGGAGGGGTGCTCCGCTATAGGGTCTGTGCACACAGGAGGGGCGCTCCGCGGTATCACAGGAGGGGTGCTCCGCTATAGGGTCTGTGCACACAGGAGGGGCGCTCCGCGGTATCACAGGAGGGGTGCTCCGCTATAGGGTCTGTGCACACAGGAGGGGCGCTCCGCGGTATCACAGGAGGGGTGCTCCGCTATAGGGTCTGTACACACAGGAGGGGTGCTCCGATATAGGGTCTGTACACACAGGAGGGGCGCTCCGCGGTATCACAGGAGGGGTGCTCCGATATAGGGTCTGTACACACAGGAGGGGCGCTCCGCGGTATCACAGGAGGGGTGCTCCGCTATAGGGTCTGTACACACAGGAGGGGCGCTCCGCGGTATCACAGGAGGGGTGCTCCGCTATAGGGTCTGTGCACACAGGAGGGGCGCTCCGCGGTATCACAGGAGGGGTGCTCCGCTATAGGGTCTGTGCACACAGGAGGGGCGCTCCGCGGTATCACAGGAGGGGTGCTCCGCTATAGGGTCTGTGCACACAGGAGGGGCGCTCCGCGGTATCACAGGAGGGGTGCTCCGCTATAGGGTCTGTGCACACAGGAGGGGCGCTCCGCGGTATCACAGGAGGGGTGCTCCGCTATAGGGTCTGTGCACACAGGAGGGGCGCTCCGCGGTATCACAGGAGGGGTGCTCCGCTATAGGGTCTGTGCACACAGGAGGGGCGCTCCGCGGTATCACAGGAGGGGTGCTCCGCTATAGGGTCTGTGCACACAGGAGGGGCGCTCCGCGGTATCACAGGAGGGGTGCTCCGCTATAGGGTCTGTGCACATGAGCGCCCTTCCCCCCCCCCCGTGGTATCCCAGGAGTGCAGCGCCCCCCACCCCCGTGGTACCCCAGGAGCCCAGCGCCCCGTGGTATCCCAGGAGCGCAGCGCCCCCCCGTGGTATCCCAGGAGCGCAGCGCCCCCTTTCCATCCCCCCACCCCCCACACCCCCCGTGGTATCCCAGGAGCGCGCGCCCCGCTATAGGGTCAGAGCACACAGGAGCAGCCCTCCGCATTATACCGGGAGCGGCCCCCCATGGTATCCCAGATGGTATGTGCAGCGGATCGCTCCTGTGTGTACAGACCCCGAAGAGACGGTCACGGGTCTGGTATCAGTGCTTCATCCAGCACTTCATAACGGCTTCAGACAAGCACAAGTTTCCATTTTTGAACAGAAGTTTTGTTAAGCGCCCGGCCATCTATATTGAATGTTTTTTTCATAACTTTAGTGAAAAAAGGAAAAAAATCCGCTATAATTTTGTGTGATTATAAATGGATGCGTTTTTGGGAAATGTAAAAACCCATTCGGATGATTTGGCCTCATCGCTGAACACTTTTTTTTTTTTTTTTAATAAAAAGTTTATTCATACTTGAACACTTTATTAACGTTTTTTTATGCTTCTCAAATAGATCACAGCGGCATAGATAAAAAATGGCCTTGAGAGAAACTCGTGGTCGTACAGCTTTCTTTTTAGATTCTGATTGATTGTTTCCCTTTTTTAATATATCTGCACCATGGTTGCTGTGAGCAGCAAAGCAGATTTCCTTTAGGCAACGTTCCCACGTGGCATAAATGCTGGAGGTTTTTTTTTTCGTGTGTGCAGGAAATCTGCTGCATTCAATGTTCCGAAATGGATGTGATTTCATGAGTACTGTATTTTTAGAGGTTTTTTTCCCCCCACTGTAATCTACGGGGAACCGAAAAAAAAAGAAAACACAATTGGACTTCAGTGTAAAATCTCAGGGTTTCTGGGGAATAAAATCTTTCATTATTTTCCATAAATCATCGCTAGTATAGACTTCAGTTTGTGGTGCACGGACTCTCCCAAGAAGAGGCATGCACTTAGGGTACCTTTAAGACTGCTCCCATCATCTGACACCCGCTGCCACTAATAACAGTGGGAGCAGGAGCAGCTGATGGGTGTATTCATCAGCCGATCATGCGCTGTAAGTAAATAATAATAAAAAAAAAAACAATGGCGTGGGTTCCACTTTATTTTGGATAACCAGCCAGGCAAAACTCACAGCTGGGGTCTGAGGACCTCAGCTTCCAGCATCAACAAGGCTGGTGTCAAGAATAGAGGGTTCCCCACGCCGTATTTTTTAAATTATTGAAATAAATAATTTTTTTTTAAAAACTGCATGGGGTCCCCAACATTTTTGACAACAGCCTTGCTAAAGCAAACAGCTGGGGGCTGGTATTATCAGGCTGGTAAGGGGCCATGGTTGTTTCCCCCCCCCCCCAGCCTAAAAATAGCAGTTTGCAGCTTTCCAGAAAAAGCACATCTATTAGATGCACCAATTCTGGCATTTTGCCTGGCTCTTCCCACTTGCCCAGTGGCAAGTAGTGTTCACATTTGTGGGGTTGATGTCACCTTTGTATTGTCCAGTGACATCAAGCCCACGGCTTAGTAATGGAGAAGTGTCTATACGGCACCTATCCATTACTAATCCTATAGTTATATGGTAAATAAACACACAGCACTTTTCCTTATTTTTATTTAAAAATAACAAGCACAGTTATACTCAACAAACGCCTATTCCACCGAAGCCCTTGTTCTCCTGTATTAAACCAAAAATAACAAAACCTTAGCATTCACCTCTCCGTTGTTCTATCCCATGCCGTAATCCATGTCTGTGGGATAAACAGTTTTCAACCTGGATGGTGCCAAAATGCGACTGTCCAGGCTGAGAACCACTGATGACTGAACTGCAAGCGCAGCCTCATTGACGTCATCAAGGTTGCCTCCAGTCACTGAGGCTGCATTCCCAGCTGGACAGAACTGCTGTGACTTCAGTGAAATCCCCACTAGCACCGTGAGAAAAACTCACTGAGGCTGCTCTTGCAGCAGTTGAGTCACAAGTGGTACTCAGCCTGGATGGTTGCATCATGGCATCGTTCAGGTTGAAAACTGTTTATCCCCCAGACGTGGATTATGGTGTGGGATAAAATGAGAGAGGTGAGTGATATGTGTTTTTTTTTATTTTTTTATTTTTGGTTTATTACAGGAGAACAAGGGCTTCAGTGGAATAGTTTGGTGAGTATAACTATGTTTGTTATTTTTAAATAATAAAGGAAAAAGTGTGTCTTGTTTTATTTCTATTAAAGTACACTATCATTGCTGTGTGCTTTATTTACCATATAACTGTAGGATTAGTAATTGATGGGTGCCTTATAGATGCCTCTCCATTACTAAGCCGTGGGCTTGATGCAACCTAACAAAGGTGACATCAACCCCCTCAAATATTAACCCCACTTGCCACCGCTACAGGGCAAGTGAGAAGAGCCGGACAAAACGCCATAATTGGTGCATCTAATAGATGTGCCTTTTCTGGCAGCTGCAGGCTGCTATTTTTAGGCAGGAGGGGGGGGGAGGGGGCGGCAATATACATGGCCCCTTACCAGCCTGAGAATGCAAGCCCCCAGCTGTTTGCTTTTTAGCAAGGCTGGTTGTCAAAAATGGAGTGAACCCCACGCCGTTTAAAAAAATAAATAAACAAAAAAATTAAAACATACGGCGTGGGGACCACTCCATTCTTGATAACCAGCCTTGTTGAAGCTGGCAGCTGAGGGTTGCAGCCCCCAGCTGTGAGTTTTGCCTGGCTGGTTAGCAAAAATATATGGGAACCCACAACGGTTTTTTTTGTTTTTTTTAAATATTTACAGCGCAGGAGCCGGTTAATGAATACTCTCATCAGCCGCTCCTGCTCTCGCTGTTATTAGCCACAGCAGGTGTCCGATGATGGGAACTGGAGTCCCATCAGCTGACACCAGTGACCGGCGGTAAACTTCATACCTCCCATCACAGCTGAGTGCTCACGCTGCCTTTTGATAGTGTGGGAACCGCGGCTCTCTGACCGGCGGGGATGGTTTCACCGCCGATCAGAATCAGTGTTTGCCGTTCTGTCATGCACTTCAGCGTGACAGACACCCGGTGTTCGGGCAGCCGAACCAGAACAGTATCACAAACTTCTTCATGAAGTCCGTGTTCGGTTTCCATGCCCGAACCGTAGGTGTTCGGTACGGATGCCGAACTTTACTGTTTGGGTTCGCCCATCTCTAGTTAGATCATGTTCTGCGCATGCTAGAGCCTTAGAGAAACAATAACAAAGATAATAGAATTATCTATTACTAGATGGCAGCCCGATTCTAAAGAATCGGGAGTCTAGAATCCATATATAGTTTATTTATTCAAATGTAAGAATACAATTAATAAATAATAGTAAGAAAGAACAAAAATAATAGGCAGTATATGGAGAAAACACCAAACAAAAGTTCAAAATTGGTGTGAAAATGTCACTGAACCACTTCACAACTAAATATATATAGTTTTGGTAAATGGTATTATCATTTTTTTGACGAAATTCGGCAGGAGCTTGAAGAGCAACGTCACTGGGCCCGCCTCCACGCAGTAGAAACTTGCTGTGAGGTAAAAATTCAAAAATCACACCAAAATGGCGGGCGGAGTGTGTCACAGTACGGCACGTTTCTGATTGGTCGCTCGCAGCAGGCGGCAACCAATCAGACACTGGACACTGTTGACGTCACTTATCTCCGGACATTAGCTCCGGACATTAGCTCCGGACATTAGCTCCGGACATTAGCTCCGGACATTAGCTCCGGACAGGAAGTTGGCACAAATTGCAGGAAGTAGTATTCTAGGCAATTATATATTAGATAGGCAAATAACATGTGAATATTCACTGATTGAATGTATAAATCCTATCAAAGTACAGAATCAACACTAGAATATTCAATATAAGGCATATTTATTATTAAAACATCAATATAACACTGCATAATAACCGAAAGGTTAAAAATACATATAGAAGGGACCAAATCCAACACAGGGAAATGCTAGAGCCTGTTGACCCGGATGTCGTCATTATGACATCTGGTTATTACAGCAATGATCGCGCCCCCTCCCTCTGACTACCTTCCAAATGCTGTGATTGATATCGATCACTGCATTTAGGGGGTTAAACTGCCAGCACCTTTGCTGGCAGTGAGAGCTGGGTGTCTGCTGTGATATCAGAAGAACACCCTTCAGCGATCATGCGCAAAATTGCCTTGACGTACCCAGAAGCCCTGGAAGCACTTCCCAACCATGAGGTACCTGGTACGTCCAAGGGCGTGAAGGGCTTAAATGCCATGCCACACACAGAGCACTTAATACCTTATTTGCGTATGAATGAAAACTCTCAGTTGCTCAATGTAGCAAGTGGGACCAGTCTTTTCTCCTGTATACACATAAAGGGCTGCTTGATGTGATTTTCTCATAGCTCCCATAGATTTTAGTGGAGAGGGTCTCACACATTCATGGACACATGTTTATTGAGGTGTAATTTAAAAAAAAAAAAAAAGTCAGACTCTGTTCTCTAAATGATAACAAGTCCCAGAAGTTGGACCTGTCGGGTATTTATGGCTGAGACTGTGGCTAGGCTTGAAGGTTTAAAGGTATTGTCAAGGCCTAAGGATATTGGTCATGACACCTGACTGTCCCACCATCAGGTTGTCTATAGTGTTGGCCATTTTGATTTATTTGCCACTTTTTTGTCTTTTGCAGGAGTTGAGTGTTGCTTTATTTAACCATCTCATGCATCCAGAAGGCTGCTCAGAAGCCCTGAGAAGTGCCCACTTCATGTGCTGTGACATTGATCCCGACCTGATCACTAGAGCTCAGTCCACAAATCCTCACCCTGACGCCATCACCTTCTGTACTCTGGACATTACCGAGGCGCCATCACTGGGCTCCTTGTACAGTTACTTGGACAGGTTTGGCCAAAACTCCTTTCATATTGGATTCTGCATGTCCATAACGATGTGGATTCACTTGAATCACGGTGACAGAGGCTTAGTAGAGTTTCTAAAGCGGCTGAAAACCATGTGTGACTATTTACTGATTGAGCCGCAGCCATGGAAGTGTTACCGATCAGCGGCCCGGCGACTGCGCAAGCTGGGCAGGCAAGACTTTGATCACTTTCATATGCTATCGATCCATGGGGACATGGAGAAGGAAATAACGAAGCTCATGATTGAAGATGGCAGCTCCAAGCTCATTCATCGGTTTGGCACGACAAGCTGGGACAGAAGTCTTTTGCTTTTTAAAATGACAAGACCCTCAAACTTTTCTGTGTAGACTTTTATACGTATGGTTATTTTTTTGCATTTATTTTTTTCTTTAATTTATGTTGCTGTATTCCCTTGAGCACACTGTACCCGATACTTAAGTCAGTGAGGACCGTCAGGCACTGCTGGCGTCCATCATGTAATGCGTCCAGAGTTCCCACTAACTTCACTTTCCTGTGCCTGGGATTTAACAGATCAACAGAATAAAGAGAAATGCTGTGAACAGAGCATCATGGTGCATTTATACAGACCGAATTCACACCGTTAAAGGAGCCATTACAGTAATTAATCACTCGTTTACTGGCCTGTGTACACAGGGTGACGACCTATGGTGGACAGAACAATCACTAATAGTTAACTTTATCCCCACCCATCAAGATCACATCTCCTGTTTATGGAGTGATGTGCTGCCAATAACTACCAGGAAGTATAAAAAAACAAAAGTTTTACTTAACATCTTAATGACCGCCGATACGCCTTAATATTAGTTAAGGGGCCTTATTCCTCAGTGCCGACTTTTAACGGTGCCAAGAAATAAGGGTATATTCCCTCCTCTCCTCCGCATCGGAAATCTCTGGTCTCAGGGGTAGCTGAGACCCTGGAGATCAGGACCAGGGCCGTTTTTTTACGGTCCCTTGTCACGTGATCGCCATTATTCACCAAAAAAATGTTAACAAAAAAAAAAAGATTTAAAATATTTTTATAATATTTTTTTTCTCCTCTGATATGATCTAACATTAGAGTAGAGAGAAATGAGTCCCCTGAACCCATCCGGTCTTCCTGGGAAAAAAAAAAAAAAGCTGAGTGCACCTGCTGAAATCTGCAGGCTGGTGCCTGGGAACGATAGGGAATTTTTCCTCTTGGTTCTGTTTGATCACTATGATAGGGTCTATCACAGCGATCAAAATAAAATCAAAAAAGGAAAGCAACTCCCCCTTTGTCACCCCCTTAGTTAGATAAAAATTATAACATAAATTTATTTTTTTTCCATGGGTTGGGGTTGTGCTAGGGTTAGGCACATCAGGGGCTCTCCAAATGCGACCGGCTCTCCATTCCAGCCAATTTAGTGTTCAAAAAATCAAACGGTGCTCCTTCCTTTCCGAGGTTTGTCGTGCGCTAAAACAGTAGATTTTTCCCCACGAATGGGGCATCGGCGTACTCGAGAAAAATAGACCACAAAATTTGTTGTGCGGTTTCTCCTTTGTTACCTTTGTGAAAATAGAAAAGTTTGGGTCTAAAGTAAATTTTTTTGTGAAAAAAAGTTAAAATGTTCATTTTTTTTTTCCTTTCACATTGCTTCAGTTCTTGTGAAGCACCTGAAGGGTTAATAAACTTCTTGAATGTTGTTTTGAGTACCTTGAGGCGTACAGTTTTTAGAATGGTGTCACTTTTGAGTGTTTCCTATCATATAGACCCCTCAAAGTCACTTTTAGGCCGGAGTCACACTACAGCGAGAGACGGCCAAGTCTCGCTGGTTAAAAACAAGCTCTGGCACTCCGGAGCGGAGCGTGCAGCTCCATGTATTGCTATGCGGCTCCGGAGTGCCGGTGCCAGAGCTTGCTTTTAACCAGACTCGGCCGTATCTCGCTTTGTGAGATCACGGCCTAAATGTGATCCCTTAAGCCCCGAGGGTGGTTTGCACGTTAATGACCGGGCCAATTTTTACAATTCTGACCACTGTCCCTTTATGAGGTTATAACTCTGGAACGCTTCAACGGATCCTGGTGATTCTGACACTGTTTTCTCGTGACATATTGGTCTTCATGATAGTGGTAACATTTCTTTGATATTACCTGCGTTTATTTGTGAAAAAAAAACGGAAATTTGGCAAAAATTTTGAAAATTTCGCAATTTTCCAACTTTGAATTTTTATGCCCTTAAATCACAGAGATATGTCACACAAAATACTTAATTAGTAACATTTCCCACATGTCTACTTTACATCTGTACAATTTTGGAACCAAAATCTTTTTTGTTAGGGAGTTATAAGGGTTAAAAGTTGACCAGCAATTTCTCATTTTTACAACACCATTTTTTTTTTTTTTTTGGGACCACATCTCATTTGAAGTCATTTTGAGGGGTCTATATGATAGAAAATAACCAAGTGTGACACCATTCTAAAAACTGCACCCCTCAAGGTGCTCAAAACCACATTCAAGAAGTTTATTAACCCTTCAGGTGTTTCACAGGAATTTTTGGAATGTTTAAATAAAAATGAACATTTCATTTTTTAATTTTTTTTCACAAAAAATTTACTTCTGCTCCAATTTGTTTTATTTTACCAAGGGTAACAGGAGAAAATGGACCCCAAAATTTGTTGTACAATTTGTCCTGAGTACGCCGATACCCCATATGTGGGGGTAAACCACTGTTTGGGCACATGGCAGAGCTTGGAAGGGAAGGAGCGCCATTTGACTTTTCAATGCAAAATTGACTGGAATTGTGATGGGACGCCATGTCGCGTTTGGAAAGCCCCTGATGTACCTAAACAGTGGAAACCCCCAATTGTAACTAAAACCCTAACCCAAACACACTCCTAACCCTAATCCCAACCGTAAATGTAATCCAAACCCTAACTTTAGCCCCAACCCTAACTTTAGCCCCAACCCTAGCCCTAATCCTAGCCCTAACCCTAATGGGAAAATGGAAATAAATAAAAAAAAAATAATTTTATTATTTTTCCCTAACTAAGGGGGTCATGAAGGGGGGGGTTTGATTTACTTTTATAGCTGTAAACTGTGAGCCCTCGCGGGCAGGTTCCTCTCTCCCCCTGTACTTGTGTGTGCTTTGTTTTACTCATGTTTATTGTACTTGTCTATATTTGCCCCGTTCACATGTAAAGCGCCATGGAATAAATGGCGCTATAAAAATGAATAATAATAGTGGGATTTTTGTGAGGCAGAATGACCAAAAACCAGCTATTAATGAATTTCTTTTGTGGGAGGCGTTTATACCGTTCCATGTTTTGTAAAATTGATAAAGCAGTTTTATTCTTCGGGTCAGTACGATTACAGCAATACCTCATTCATATCATTTTTTTTAATGTTTTGGTGCCTCTTTTTTTTTTTTTTTTTTTTTACGGTGTTCACTGAAGGGGTTAACTAGTGGGATAGTTTTATAGGTTGGGTCGTTAAGGACGCGGCGATACTAAATGTGTGTACTTTTATTGTTTTTTTTATTTAGATAAAGAAATGTATTTATGGGAACAATATTTTTTTTATTTATTTAGGAATTATTATTTTTTTTTTTTTTTTTACATATCTAAATATTTTTCTTTTTACATTATCACATTGTCCCAGGGGAAGACATCACTATATAGTGACAGATCGCTGATCTGACACTTTGCAGAGCACTGTGTCAGATCAGCGATCTGACGCGCACTGCTCCTGGCTTACAGGTGCCTGCTCTGAGCAGGCGCTTGTAAGCACCTCCCTGGAGGACCCGGAAGTAGCCCCGCGGCCATTTTGGATCCGGGGCCTGCAGGGAGGAGACGCTCGGTACAAGGTGAGCACATCGCCTTGTACCGAGGGTCTCAGGGAAGCCCCCTCCCTGCGCAATGCTTCCCTATGCCCCCGGAACGCTGCGATCATGTTTGATCGCAGTGTTCCGGGGGTTAATGTGCCGGGAGCGGTCCGTGACCGCTCCTGGCACATAGTGCCGGATGTCAGCTGTGATAGTCAGCTGACACCCGGCCGCGATTGGCCACGCTCCCCCGTGAGCGCGGCCGATTGCATATGACGCACTATCCCGTCACTGGGAATTAAGTCCCAGGTCACCTCGACGGGATAGTGCGTCATATGGGATTAAGGGGTTAAAGTAAAAATGGTTTCGGAGATGTTGTTGAAAAAATTAGAAATCGCTGCTCAACTTTTAACTCTTCTACCATCCTAACAAAGAAAAATTGTTTCCAAAATTGTGCTGCTGTAAAGAAGTCATGGGAAATGTTATTTGTTAACTATTTTGTGTACCATAGTTTTTATGCCCTTAAATCACAATTGGGTTTGGAAATTGCAAACATTTTTTGCAAAATTTCCGTGTTTTTAATAAATAAACGTGAGTTATATTGAATAAATTTTACAACTACCATGAAGTACAATATGTCACAAAATACAATCTAAGAATCAGTGGGATCTGTTGAAGTGTTCCGGAGTTATTACCACGTAAAGTGACAGTGGCCAGAATTGTAAAAATTGGCCTGGTCATGAAGGTTAAAATTGGTCACTAAAGGGTTAAATCTTTTTTTAGTAGGCATGTTCATTCCAATTGTAAAATTTGCCTTGGTCATTAACGCCCCTTCCCCCCCCAAGGTGGTTTGCACGTTAATGACCGGGCCAATTTTTACAATTCTGACCACTGTCACTTTATGGGGTAAAAACTCTGGAACGCTTTAACAAATCCCCGTGATTCTGAGATGTTTTTTCAAGACATATTGTACCTCATGATAGTGGTAAAATTTCTATGATATAACTTGCGTTTATTTGTGAGAAAAAAAATCTATGCAATATATGCAAATTTTGAAACATCATTTTTTTTTTTGTTAGGAAATTATAAGAGTTAAAAGTTGACCAGCGGTTTCTCATGTTTTCAACAAAATTAACAAAACCATTTTTTTAGGGACCACCTCACGTTTGAAGTGACTTTGGGGGTTTACATGATACCCAAAAGTGACACCATTCTAAAAACTGCACCTCTCAAGGTGCTCAAAACCACATTCAAGAAGTTTAACCCTTCAGATGCTTTACAGGAATTTTTGGAATGTCGAAAAAAAAATGAATATTTAACTTTTTTTCACAAAATTTACTTTAGACCCCACATTATTTTCATTTTCACAAGCGTAACCGGAAAAAATGGACCCCAAAATGTGTTGTGAAATTTCTCTTGAGCATGGTGATATCCAGTATGTGGGGGAAAAACGATGGTTGGGCGCACGGCAGAGCTCGAAAGGGAAGGAAGCCATTTGACTTTTTGAATGCAACATTTTCTGGAACAATTAGCGGATGGTAGAACCACTGATGTGTGAAACCCGAACAATTGACCCCATTTTGCAAACTAGACCCCTTAAGGAATGTATTTAGATGTGCAAAGAGCACCTTGCACCCTCAGCTGCTTCAAAAAAAATCATTTTCCACACAAATATGTTTTTAGGCCCAAATTTTGCATTTTCACTAGGGTAACAGGAGAAATTGCACCGTGCAATTCCTCCATAGTATGCCGATACCCATGTGTGGGAGAATACTACTTTTGAGGCACAGTGCAGAGCTCAGAAGGGAAGGAGCGCCATATTAGAGTTCGGATTTTGCTGGAATGGTTTGATGGTGCCATGTCATATTGCAGAGCTCCTGAGGTGCCAGAACAACAGCAAGGGCAGAGACAGACTGCCGTATTTCACGTGCGAGAATCGCATCGTAAACCTTGTGCTGGCTGTCGGATCTCCTGACCTGAACTTGACAGCTGCATAGTTATCCATCATGCTGTCTTGCTCAAGTCAGGAGAAGTGCCAGGCCAGTCCGTGCAGTGTGATGCGATTCTCACATGAGAAATACGGCAGTCAGTCTCTGCCCTAACTCCCCATATGTGAACTCATTTTACAAACTGCACTCCCCATTGAATTCATCTAGGGGTGCATTGATCATATTGACACCACATGTGCCCCACATAATTTTACACCATTGAGCAGTGAAGAAAGAACAAATTACATTTTTTACCACTAAAATTATTTAAGCCCCAGGTTTTAAATTTTTCTAAGGGCTAATGGGAACATTTTTACAACAAACTGAGGTCCATTTTTTCCTGAGTGCAGCAATTTTCTACATGTAATCGGGAAATAGTTTTCAGGCACAGTGTAAAGCTCGATAGGGAAGGCGCACCATACCATAGAGCAGATTTTACTGTTACGGTTTGCGGGTGCCATAACACACTGGGAGAACCCCCCCCCCCTCATAAGTGATCTCATTTTACAAAATACACTTCTCGACGAAGTCATCTATGGGTGCAGTGATCATATTGACACCACGGGTGTGTCACAGAATTTTATACCATTGGGCAAATTTTGTTTTAGACTCAGATTTTACATTTTTATACAAGGATCGGGTAAAAATGACACCATAATTTGTCAAACAATTTCTACCGAACGTGGCAATACGTCATATGTGGCTGTACAGTACTGCTTAGCCTTACAAAGGGATGGAACACTATTTGCATCCTGGAGCGCAGATTTTTCTAGACTAGTTTACGAACTCCATATATAGCACCCTTAAGTGCTAGAAGAGCAGAATCCTTCCTTCAAGTGAACCCATTTTGTAAATTTTATACCCCTTTTAGAATTTATCTACAGGTGTAGTAACGATTTTGACTCCGTGGGCGTTTTCCAGAAAGAAGCAGCAATGAATAATGAAAATTGCAAACTGCTGTTGTAGTGACCAGTACCTTAGAGTACGTTATGCCCAGCACATGCTTCTGGAGACATGCACCCGTAAGTTAGGCGGGCTCTCATCGCTTCAGAAATGCCAAACATGGGGACGCTATATGTGGCTTAGGCACACTGTGGGGCTCAAAAGAGAAAAAAGTCATAGTAAATAAGCAAGTGCTAGTCAAAAAATGAAAAAATACAGGGTATTTAGTTAATACGTTTTTTTGCAAAAAAAAAGTATGTTAAGCTGCTCCACCAATCGCCAAGGTATACCCATAATAGAGCAGTCCTGTCTAATGTATATAATCCCTATCTGATGTATTTAAAAACCTGATCTTCTGTATAGTACCTGTATGAACAGAGTTCAGAGAGAAAATATCCATGCAGAACTTGCAAGATGGAACAGCTACAATGCAAATGACCCACAGAGGAGTGGTGGACTCCCCAGTCTTGTAGAAACAAGAGAACAATTAGAAAAGCTTAACATACTTTTTTTGCAAAAAACGTATTAACTAAATACCCTGTATTTTTTCATTTTTTGACTAGCACTTGCTTATTTACTGTGACTTTTTTACAACAGAGTATTTTTTTACCTCTCTGTGCGCTTTAGTGTCTTCAAGTTCTTTGGTGGTGTGAACAGGTTTCTACAGACTTGTTCACTGTGCAAGTAGCCCATGTGTTTTTGGTTTTCTAATTGTTCTCTTGTTTCTACAAGACTGGGGAGTCCACCACTCCTCTGTGGGTCATTTGCATTGTAGCTGTTCCATCTTGCAAGTTCTGCATGGACATTTTCTTTCTGAACCCTGTTCATACAGGTACTATACAGATGATCAGGTTTTTAAATACATCAGATAGGGATTATATACATTAGACAGGACTGCTCTATTATGGGTATACCTTGGCGATTGGTGGAGCAGCTTAACATACTTTTTTTTTTGCAAAAAAACGTATTAACTAAATACCCTGTATTTTTTTCATTTTTTGACTAGCACTTGCTTGTTTACTGTGACTTTTTTACAACAGAGTATTTTTTTACCTCTCTGTGCGCTTTAGTGTCTTCAAGTTTTTTGGTTTTCAAAAGAGAGGGGGGCATTTGGATTTGGGAGTTAAGAATTTTCTCAATTTCTTTAGGGGGGCGAAGCGCTATTTCACTTTTCCAGAGCCTTTGTGCTGCCGGTAACGTGGAAGCCTCTATATTTCCATTAACATGATAGACCTGAGTGGGGATTTGCTTTTTTGTGGATTGAGTTGAAGGTTTTATTAACCCCTTTACCCCCAAGGGTGGTTTGCACGTTAATGACCAGGCCAATTTTTACAATTCTGACCACTGTCCCTTTATGAGGTTATAACTCCGAAACGCTTCAACGGATCCTGGTGATTCTGACATTGTTTTCTCGTGACATATTGTACTTCATGATAGTGGTAAAATTTCTTTGATAGTACCTGCGTTTATTTGTGAAAAAAACGGAAATTTGGCGAAAATTTTGAAAATTTCGCAATTTTCAAACTTTGAATTTTTATGCAATTAAATCACAGAGATATGTCACACAAAATACTTAATAAGTAACATTTCCCACATGTCTCCTTTACATCAGCATAATTTTGGAACCAATTTTTTTTTTTGTTAGGGAGTTATAAGGGTTAAAAGTTGACCAGCAATTTCTCATTTTTACAACACCATTTTTTTTTAGGGACCACGTCTCATTTGAAGTCATTTTGAGGGGTCTATATGATAGAAAATGCCCAAGTGTGACACCATTCTAAAAACTGCACCCCTCAAGGTGCTCAAAACCACATTCAAGAAGTTTATTAACCCTTCAGGTGTTTAATAGGAATTTTTGGAATGTTTAAATAAAAATGAACATTTAACTTTTTTGCACAAAAAATTTACTTCAGCTCCAATTTGTTTTATTTTACCAAGGGTAACAGGAGAAATTGGACCCAAAAAGTTGTTGTCCAATTTGTCCTGAGTACGCTGATACCCCATATGTGGCAGTAAACCACTGTTTGGGCGCATGGGAGAGCTCGGAAGGGAAGGAGCGCTATTTGACTTTTCAATGCAAAATTGACAGGAATTGAGATGGGACGCCATGTTGCGTTTGGAGAGCCACTGATGTGCCTAAACATTGAAACCCCCCACAAGTGACACCATTTTGGAAAGTAGACCCCCTAAGGAACTTATCTAGAGGTGTGGTGAGCACTTTGACCCACCAAGTGCTTCACAGAAGTTTATAATGCAGAACCGTAAAAATAAAAAATCATATTTTTTCACAAAAATTATATTTTTGCCCCCAATTTTTTATTTTTCCAAGGGTAAGAGAAGAAATTGGACCTCAAGAGTTGTTGTCCAATTTGTCCCGAGTACGCTGATACCCCATATGTGGCAGTAAACCACTGTTTGGGCGCATGGGAGAGCTCGGAAGGGAAGGAGCGCCGTTTGACTTTTCAATGCAAAATTGACAGAAATTGAGATGGGACGCCATGTTGCGTTTGGAGAGCCACTGATGTGCCTAAACATTGAAACCCCCCACAAGTGACACCATTTTGGAAAGTAGACCCCCTAAGGAACTTATCTAGAGGTGTGGTGAGCACTTTGACCCACCAAGTGCTTCACAGAAGTTTATAATGCAGAACCGTAAAAATAAAAAATCATATTTTTTCACAAAAATTATATTTTTGCCCCCAATTTTTTATTTTTCCAAGGGTAAGAGAAGAAATTGGACCTCAAAAGTTGTTGTCCAATTTGTCCCGAGTACGCTGATACCCCATATGTGGCAGTAAACCACTGTTTGGGCGCATGGGAGAGCTCGGAAGGGAAGGAGCGCCGTTTGACTTTTCAATGCAAAATTGACAGGAATTGAGATGGGACGCCATGTTGCGTTTGGAGAGCCACTGATGTGCCTAAACATTGAAACCCCCCACAAGTGACACCATTTTGGAAAGTAGACCCCCTAAGGAACTTATCTGGATGTGTGGTGAGCACTTTGACCCACCAAGGGCTTCACAGAAGTTTATAATGCAGAGCCATAAAAATAAAACAAAATTTTTTTTCCCACAAAAATTATTTTTTAGCCCCCAGTTTTGTATTTTCCCTAGGGTAACAGGACAAATTGGACCCCAAAAGTTGTTGTCCAATTTGTCCTGAGTACGCTGATACCCCATATGTGGGGGGGAACCACCGTTTGGGCGCATGGGAGGGTTCGGAAGGGAAGGAGCGCCATTTGGAATGCAGACTTAGATGGAATGGTCTGCAGGCGTCACATTGCGTTTGCAGAGCCCCTAATGTACCTAAACAGTAGAAACCCCCCACAAGTGACACCATTTTGGAAAGTAGACCCCCTAAGGAACTCATCTTGATGTGTTGTGAGAGCTTTGAACCCCCAAGTATTTCACTACAGTTTATAACGCAGAGCCATGCAAATAAAAAATATTTTTTTTTCCACAAAAATTATATTTTAGCCCCCAGTTTTGTATTTTTCCAAGGTTAGCAGGAGAAATTGGACCCTAAATGTTGTTGTCCAATTTGTCCTGAGTACGCTGATACCCCATATGTGGGGGGAACCACCGTTTGGGCGCATGGGAGGGTTCGGAAGGGAAGGAGCGCCATTTGGAATGCAGACTTAGATGGAATGGTCTGCAGGCGTCACATTGCGTTTGCAGAGCCCCTAATGTACCTAAACAGTAGAAACCCCCCACAAGTGACACCATTTTGGAAAGTAGACCCCCTAAGGAACTCATCTTGATGTGTTGTGAGAGCTTTGAACCCCCAAGTATTTCACTACAGTTTATAACGCAGAGCCATGCAAATAAAAAAATATTTTTTTTTCCACAAAAATTATATTTTAGCCCCCAGTTTTGTATTTTTCCAAGGTTAGCAGGAGAAATTGGACCCTAAATGTTGTTGTCCAATTTGTCCTGAGTATGCTGATACCCGATATGTGGGGGGGGACCACCGTTTGGGCGCATGGGAGGGCTCGGAAGGGAAGGAGCATCATTTGGAATGCAGACTTAGATGGATTGGTCTGCAGGCGTCACATTGCGTTTGCAGAGCCCCTAATGTACCTAAACAGTAGAAACCCCCCACAAGTGACCCCATATTGGAAACTAGACCCCTCAATGAACTTATCTAGATGTGTTGTGAGAACTTTGAACCCCCAAGTGTTTCACTACAGTTTATAACGCAGAGCCGTGAAAATAAAAAATCTTTTAGTTTTCCCACAAAAATTATTTTTTAGCCCCCAGTTTTGTATTTTCCCAAGGGTAACAGGAGAAATTGGTCCACAAAAGTTGTTGTCCAATTTGTCCTGAGTACGCTGATACCCCATATGTTGGGGTAAACCCCTGTTTGGGCACACAGGAGAGCTCGGAAGGGAAGGAGCACTGTTTTACTTTTTCAACGCAGAATTGGCTGGAATTGAGATCGGACGCCATGTCGTGTTTGGAGAGCCCCTGATGTGCCGAAACAGTGGAAACCCCCCAATTATAACTGAAACCCTAATCTAAACACACCCCTAACCCTAATTCCAACGGTAACCCTAACCACACCTCTAACCCTGACACACCCCTAACCCTAATCCCAACCCTATTCCCAACTGTAAATGTAATCTAAACCCTAACCCTAACTTTAGCCCCAACCCTAACTGTAGCCCCAACCCTAACCCTAGCCCTAACCCTAGCCCTAACCCTAGCCCTAATGGGAAAATGGAAATAAATACATTTTTTTTTATTTTTCCCTAACTAAGGGGGTGATGAAGGGGGGTTTGATTTACTTTTATAGCGAGTTTTTTAGCGGATTTTTATGATTGGCAGCCGTCACACACTGAAAGACCCTTTTTATTGCAAAAAATATTTTTTGCAATACCACATTTTGAGAGCTATAATTTTTCCATATTTTGGTCCACAGAGTCATGTGAGGTCTTGTTTTTTGCGGGACGAGTTGACGTTTTTATTGAAAACATTTTTGGGCACGTGACATTTTTTTATCGCTTTTTATTCCGATTTTTGTGAGGAAGAATGACCAAAAGCCAGCTATTCATGAATTTCTATTGGGGGAGGCGTTTATACCGTTCCGCGTTTGGTAAAATTGATAAATCAGTTTTATTCTTCGGGTCAGTACGATTACAGCGATACCTCATTTATATCATTTTTTTATGGTTTGGTGCTTTTATACGATAAAAACTATTTTACAGAAAAAATAATTATTTTTGCATCGCTTTATTCTCAGGACTATAACTTTTTTGTTTTTTTGCTGATGATGCTGTATGGCGGCTCTTTTTTTGCGGGACAATATGACGCTTTCAGCGGTACCATGGTTATTTATATCTGTCCTTTTGATCGCGTGTTATTCCACTTTTTGTTCGGCGGTATGATAATAAAGCGTTGTTTTTTGCCTCGTTTTTTTTTTTTTTTTTCTTACGGTGTTTACTGAAGGGGTTAACTAGTGGGACAGTTTTATAGGTCGGGTCGTTACGGACGCGGCGATACTAAATATGTGTACTTTTATTGTTTTTTTTTTATTATTTAGATGAAGAAATGTATTTATGGGAATAATATTTTTTTTTTTTTCATTATTTTGGAATATTTTTTTTATTTTTTTTACACATTTGGAAAATTTTTTTTTTACTTTTTTACTTTGTCCCAGGGGGGGACATCACAGATCAGTGATCTGACAGTTTGCACAGCACTCTGTCAGATCACTGATCTGACATGCAGCGCTGCAGGCTTCACAGTGCCTGCTCTGAGCAGGCTCTGTGAAGCCACCTCCCCCCCTGCAGGACCCGGATCCGCGGCCATCTTGGATCCGGGGCTGGAGGGAGCAGGGAGGGAGGTGAGACCCTCGCAGCAACGCGATCACATCGCGTTGCTCCGGGGGTCTCAGGGAAGCCCGCAGGGAGCCCCCTCCCTGCGCGGTGCTTCCCTGCACCGCCGGCACATCGCGATCATCTTTGATCGCGGTGTGCCAGGGGTTAATGTGCCGGGGGCGGTCCGTGACCGCTCCTGGCACATAGTGCCGGATGTCAGCTGCGATAAGCAGCTGACACCCGGCCGCGATCGGCCGCGCTCCCCCCGTGAGCGCGGCCGATCGGCTATGACGTACTATCCCGTCCAGGGTCAGATAAGCCCAGGGCACCTCGACGGGATAGTACGTCTAAGGTCACAGAGGGGTTAAGAACATTTACATAACATTTGGGATCTCATTAGTCCAGCGCTCCACTCTGAGCATTCACATTAGGGATTCCATCTAAATCTCTGAGTGACAAAACCCCCGAGGGATCCATTCACTATAATAAGGCAGCAGAGTTACTTTGGGCTCCGCCTAGCTTCTGTTCAGCGGTATCTTTCTTTTCAGATGTGCGCAAAACTGTGGCCGATTGCACTTTTATGCAATCCTAAAAAGTACACCGAGCCTTACTGTGATCTTTTGAAGCAGAATGGACAAATCAACAACATGTGAAGGTTTGGTTTTTTTACGACATTCCTTGTGTGGTACAAGTGATTAGGCAACCTTATTCTTTGGGTCAGTGCAATTACAATTTTATAATAAATTTGAAAACATTTCTGTTTTTTTTTTCAGTCATGATGGGGTGCACAGTGTACAGCAATGAGAAAAAAATGAACTTTTTTGAATGTACAAACGGCTGCAATGAAACAGAGTGAAAAATTTAAAGGGGTACGAATACTTTCCTTATCCACTGTATGTGTGTGCATATTTTATTTATTTATATATATATATATATATATATATATATATATAGCTGAATGTGTGTGTGTGTGTGTGTGTGTGTGTGTGTGTGTGTGTATGTCCGGGATTGGCATCTGCACCGTCGCAGCTACAGCCACAAAATTTTACACAGTCACACATCTGGACTCTGAGAGCGCCATAGGCTACGTTGTGAGGTGAAATTTTAACCCCGCGCTTTCCAATTCACCAAACAATTTTGCCCCTATCTACATAATGGGGAAAAGTGAAAGGAAAAGTGTTGGAGGCAAATTGACAGCTGCCAGATGTGAACAAGGGGGACTTGAAGAGTGAGAGCGATGGCACCAAAGAATATATACCGTACAGTTGCTAAGGTAGGACCCCGACATGGGATACTCACCACACGGGGATATGAACACACACACAAAATGCGCCACACACTACCACATGCTTGAACACATATTACCCTCAGCACACATTTCACCACACATACGCCAACCTCGCCACATAAAAGTCGAAACACAAAAGTCGCCGCTCAAAACTCACCACGCGCAAAACTCGCCACATGCAAAAAATAGGCTCACGCAAAACTCGCCACAAGTGCAAAACTCACCTCATGGAAAACTTGCCACACGCAAAACTTGCACATGCGGAAAAATTGCCATATGCACAAAATTTGCAACACATGCAAAAGTTGCCTCACACAAAACTTGCACATACTCAAAAGGCACCAGACATAAAACTCACCACGCGCAAAACTCGCCATGCGCAAAACTTGCTGCACACAACTTGCTACACTAACCTGTCACATGCAACTCGACACAAAAAGTTGCTACACGCATGTTGCCACACAAAACTCATCTCACAAAAGTCGCTACATGCATGTCGCCACACACAACTCAACACACACAACTTGACAAAGGAAACTCGCCCTAAAACACACACAAGTCTGGTATTAGCCTTCAAAAATAAAATTCTGATTAATAAGCAGACAAACTACAAGAGCAACAAATGTACCATATAGGAAATACGGCAGCTGTCAGTCACATGACCTGTCTATTATGTGTATGTGTGAGCTAATATATACTGCCAGGGGGAGGGCTTCCTGTTGGCTAGGGATTTATCAGGCTGCCAATTTATCTTACAAATACTGAGGTAAAAATACTGAGCAAATAACGTGTTAACGAGGTCTAATACAGGAGATCACACAGGTATATACTATATACAGGGGAGATGACACACAGATATATACTATATACAGGAGAGATGACACACAGGTATATACTATATAAAGGAGGAGATGACATACAGGTACATACTATATACAGGAGGAGATGACATACAGGTATATACTATATACAGGAGGAGATGACACACAGGTATATACTATATACAGGAGCAGATTACCTACAGGTATATACTATATACAGGAGGAGATGACATATAGGTATATGCTATATATAGAAGATGACATACAGGTATATACTATATACAGGAGGAGATTACACACAGATATATACTATATACAGGGGAGATGACACACAGGTATATACTATATACAGAAGGAGATGACATACAGGTATATACTATATATAGAAGGAGATGACATACAGGTATATACTATATATAGGAGGAGATGACATACAGGTATATACTATATATAGGAGGAGATGACATACAGGTATATACTATATATAGGAGGAGATGACATACAGGTATATACTATATATAGGAGGAGATGACATACAGGTATATACTATATATAGGAGGAGATGACATACAGGTATATACTATATACAGGGGAGATGACACACAGCAGGTATATACTATATACAGGGGAGATGACATATAGGTATATGCTATATATAGAAGATGACATACAGGTATATACTATATACAGGAGGAGATGACACACAGATATATACTATATACAGGGGTGATGACACACAGGTATATACTATATACAGGAGGAGATGACACACAGGTATATACTATATATAGGAGGAGATGACATACAGGTATATACTATATATAGGAGGAGATGACATACAGGTATATACTATATATAGGAGGAGATGACATACAGGTATATACTATATATAGGAGGAGATGACATACAGGTATATACTATATACAGGAGGAGATGACACACAGGTATATACTATATACAGGAGCAGATTACCTACAGGTATATACTATATACAGGAGGAGATGACATATAGGTATATGCTATATATAGAAGATGACATACAGGTATATACTATATACAGGAGGAGATGACACACAGATATATACTATATACAGGGGAGATGACACACAGGTATATACTATATACAGGAGGAGATGACATACAGGTATATACTATATATAGAAGGAGATGACATACAGGTATATACTCTATATAGGAGGAGATGACATACAGGTATATACTATATATAGGAGGAGATGACATACAGGTATATACTATATATAGGAGGAGATGACATACAGGTATATACTATATACAGGGGAGATGACACACAGCAGGTATATACTATATACAGGGGAGATGACATACAGGTATATACTATATACAGGAGATGACATACAGGTGTATACTATATATAAGGGAGATGACAAACATGTATATACTGAGGTGAAAATGAGAGGTGTGAGGTGAAAATGAAAAGGTGTGAGTGCAAAATGAGAGGAGTGAGGGAAAATAGTGTAGTGATCGGAAAATGACAGATGTGAGGTCGAAATGACAAGTGTTAGGCGGGAATGAGAGGAGTGTGGGAGAAAATGAGAGGTGTGAGGGAGAAAATGAGAGATGTGAGGGGAAAAATTAAAGATGTGATTGGGAAAATGAGAGGCGTAATGGGAAAATAAGAGAAGTGACGTGCTATAACTAACCACAGATATTTACTATGCCCAGGCAACGCCGGGCTCTTCAGCTAGTATATATATATATATATATATATATATATATATACACACTCAAAGAATAAAGGGAACACTAAAATCCCACATCATAGATATCACTGAATTAAATATTCCAGTTGCAAATCTTTATTCATTACATAGTGGAATGTGTTGAGAAGAATAAAACATAGAAATGATCAATGCAAATCAAAATATCCCATGGAGGTCTGAATTTGAAATGATACTCAAAATCAAAGTGGAAAATCAAATTACAGGCTGAGCCAACTTCAGTGGAAATGCCTCAAGACAAGGAAATGATGCTCAGTAGTGTGTGTGGCCACCAAGTGCCTGTATGACCTCTCTACAACACCTGGGCATGCTCCTGATGAGGCGGCGGATGGTCTCCTGAGGGATCTCCTCCCAGACCTGGACAAAAGCATTCGCCAACTCCTGGACAGTCTGTGGTGCAACGTGACGTTGGATGGTGCGAGACATGATGTCCCAGATGTGTTTAATCGGATTCAGGTTTGGGGAAAAGGTGGGCCAGTCCATAGGTTCAATGCCTTCATCTTGCAGGAACTGCTGACACACTCCAGCCACATGAGGTCTGGCATTGTCCTGCATTAGGAGGAACCCAGGGCCAACCGCACCAGCATATGGTCTCACAAGGGGTCTGAGGATCTCATCTCAGTACCTAATGGCAGTCAGGCTACCTCTGGGGAGCACCTGGAGGGCTGTGCGACCCTCCAAAGAAATGCCTCCCCACACCATTACTGACCCACTGCCAAACCGGTCATGCAAGGATGTTGCAGGCGGCAGATCACTCCACGGCATCTCCAGACTATGTCACATGTGCTCAGTGTGAACCTGCTTTCATCTGTGAAGAGCACAGGGCACCAGTGGTGAATTTGCCAATCCTGGTGTTCTGTGGCAAATGCCAACTGTCCTGCAGGGTGTTGGGCTGTGAGCACAACCCCCATCTGTGGACGGCTGGCACTCAGACCATCCTCATGGAGTCGGCTTTTAACTGCAGACACATGCACATTTGTGGCCTGCTGGAGGTCATTTTGCAGGGCTCTGGCAGTGTTCCTCCTTGCACAAAGGCTGAGGTAGCTGTCCTGCTGCTGTGTTGTTGCCCTAATATGGCCCCCTCCACGTCTCCTGGTGTACTGGCCTTTCTCCTGGTAGCGCCTGCAGCCTCTGGACACTACGCTGACAGATACAGCAAACCTTCTTGCCACAGCTCGCATTGATGTGCCATCCTGGATGAGCTGCACTACCTGAGCCACTTGTGTGGGTTGTAGAGGTCATCTCATGCTACCACCAGTGTGAAAGCACAACCAACATTCAAAAGTGACCAAAACATCAGCCAGAAAGCATTGGTACTGAGATGTGGTCTGTGGTCCCCATCTGCAGAACCGCTCCTTTATTGAGTGTGTCTTGATAATTGCCAATAATTTCCATCTGTTGTCTATTCCATTTCCACAACAGCATGTGAGATTGATTGTCAAACAGTGTTGCTTCCTAAGTGGATAGTTTGATTTCACAGAAGTTTGATTTACTTGGAGTTATATTCTGTTGTTTAAGTGTTCGCTTTATTTTTTGGAGCAGTGTATATTTACAATTTTTTTTTTTTTAACTTTGTCCCACTATGGGACTTTCCTTTTTTGCAGGCTGATAGCCTGTATAGCATGGGGATGCAGGAGCATCCCTATGCTATGGAAACTGTCAGCACCAAAGAACGATCAAACATCCCAAATATTATACAAGTACAAAAGTTTATTGAACACAACCAGGTACAGGGAGAGAAGGGAAAGATAAAATATGCGTGTGCACAAAACCGGGTGCACTAGCAGAGATAATCTATACGAATATATCCATTATACCTGCAATGTGTATAATAGTGCAATAACTATGCAACAAGACAGCATTTACTATCGCATATGGCCAGTGAGGTTGCACAGACCTACCCAACTAAGGGTAATATAATGAGTGCAATGGATTGTAGGATCTCTGAGTGCCAGTGCACCCACCCCGATGCACGTTTCAGCCAAAAAGCTTTTGTCAAGGGGCAGTGTGTGGAGGGGAAGTGAAGGAATTAAAAGGAGACCAATCACGTCTCAGTGTCCACCATTATAAAACCATTGTGTTTTTATTTTTT
Source organism: Ranitomeya imitator (assembly GCF_032444005.1). Taxonomy (NCBI): domain Eukaryota; kingdom Metazoa; phylum Chordata; class Amphibia; order Anura; family Dendrobatidae; genus Ranitomeya; species Ranitomeya imitator. The sequence goes on along the minus strand of NC_091284.1, from coordinate 731,639,150 downwards.
TTATGTTGTTCAGTAAAAGGGTTAACTAATAGGACAGTTTTATAGTTCGGGTCGCTTTGGATGCGACGATACAAAATTTGTACTTTTTATTGTTTTGTTTTTTTCGTAAAAATATCATATATTCATGGGTACAATATATTTAGATTTCTTTTTTCATTCTTACATTTTTTTATTTTTTTTACTTTGTCCGAGGAGCATCACTATGATATGCAAACTGTCAGCACTGCACTGACAGATAATGTTGCTTCATCTTGCTCTGAGCATGATCAAGCAACTTTGCTAGCTCTGGTGACCTGGATGACTTCATGACCACATTGGGTCACCATGGCAATTATCAGGACCCAGCGATGATGTTGCGGGGTCTTCGATCCTAAGGGAGAAGGGCTTTCTTTCCTCTGCCTGTTCCTGCAATGCTGCCTTTTCGTGCATAGTGAAACAGGCTGTTGGGAGAGGTGGATGAGTTCTCCTTCAATGGAAGTCTTCAAACAGGTTGGACAGACATCTATCTGAGATGGTTTAGTGAATCCTGCATTGAGCAGGGGGTTGGGACACGATGAGACTTGAGGTTCCTTCCAACTCTAACATTCTATGATCCTATAAGTCAACTGACAACAGGCTTTACTGTCTCTGTACACTGTGAGTGTAATGTCCTGCTGAGAACCTGGGTACCTGAGAACCTCATACACATTAGACTAAAGGTGTTGGAATCTACTGACCGTCTGATTTGTGTGACTGTCTCTTGACTCTTCCCTAACTGATGATGTGGGGAAAGGTAAGTGTCAGGCAGTTAGCATTTTATCGCCAGACCCTTTTGTACTTAGAAAATAAGCTTCTGCTTGAGCTGTTCTGTATCATCTTTCTCTGCTCTAACCATAGAGAGCTGCTTTCGAGAGGTATAGGACTAGAACTCTAGTGCCACCTGTTGGAGGTAGCAACTCTAAGGGTATGTTTCCATGGGGCGTATTGGCAGCGCTTTGAACACAGCGGATACCCCCCTCCGCCTAAAGCGTCGCCCTGTGTTGTACGCGTGGTGATTCTGGATGTGTTCATTGAATACATGCGGAATCACCGCATCGTATTCATAGACTGGGTTATTTATCTTGCAGAGACAGAGCGTCTCCGCAAGCCGGATAGACATGCTGCGGTCGGTAAAGAGGAGCCGCATGTTCAGATACGCAGGCCACCGGATGCCGCACTGCACCCATAGTGAAGACAGGATTTCATAAAATCCCCTCTATGCTGTAACATCTGGATGCTGCGGATAATAATAATTTTATTTATATAGTGCCAACATATTCCGCAGTGCGGATTGGATCCTGCGGCTGTACGCAGCATCCAGTCTGCAGCAAAAACTCAAGCAATACACCCCGTGAAAACATACCCTTAAATTCAATATTGAACATTTAGCATGAGCCGATGAAGTGTGGTTTGGCTTTATGACGTTTTATTGGAATGTTGACTTTTAGTATTGCTACCTAAGATGGCACTAGAGTTCAAGTCCTCTTCCTCTCGGAACAGGGTATTTATTTAAAATCCTAGAGGAACATTGCATGGCCTATAAGTCTCCTTACACCAGCTTGGCATTCGCCTCAAGTAGAAACCTTAGCCTTTTTGAAAGCTGAACATTTGTGTTTGTGTGTGTGTGTGTAGTCCGGAGAGAGAGCTTGGCTTTCGCTGTCTTATGTGTTTAACCAGCTTTATCTTTACATTGCAAAGCTCATGTACACCCTTTAATGGCAATAATTGTCTCCATTGGCAGTGGAGTCTTTAAGCTGGGCAATGTGCCCTTCACAATGCAAGCATTGTTCAGGAATGGTTTGAGAAACATGATAAAGGGCCCGATTAATCAAGCCTGGCTTTATTGGCACTTGTCTTGATGTGTGGGCACGCTAGAGTCAGAAGCGCCTGAGGTGGTGCACACCTCTTCATGTATCTGACAAGTGGTGTGCAACTCTTTGAGAGTTTTGGAGTTTGGAGCGCCACAGGTCATCATTACTTGGTGTCATGCTTCAGCCATGCCCATATCACCCCAGATCCACCAATTTTGGCAGAGATGTGAAAAACTGACATGAAGATGACAAAAGTCGCAAAATTTAGGTGTAGCTCCGAGTTGCACCTAATTTTTGGAACGTTTCACAGCTTCACTTCAGAATTATGTCGTAAAAGCTTTGATGAATCAGGTTCACAGTTTAATGTGCTGACTTGGCCTTCAAATTTCACAGATCTTAATCTGATCGAGCATCAGTGGGATGTGCTGGAAGTATAAGTCAACAAACTACTGTTTTGGTGGCACGAGAGGGACTGTAAATTATCCTTTAATATCGGCTTGCATACTAATGTCCATTTTATATATTACGAATTTATTGAATAGAAATTTTTTTCATGTTGATGGCTCAAAGGGTGTTGGCAGTAAACCTCAGAGTATATAGCATGTCTAGATCCATGGCACCTCCAAATATCACATAAATCAAATAAGCGGGAAGCTATATGCCATAAAATTACACAAAGAATTTTATTGATACAATAATAAAAGATTAACCCATCACTTGCCAAATTAAAATTTGTACAAGTACAGATTTTTCAGAAAAGGGCGTCCCAATGTTCAATTAAAAATGACAATGACATGATTTCCTATTTTGAAAACATTCATTTTACAAACACTACACAAAAAATTGGACCTAATTATAAAAATTATAAAATCATAGTTGTTAAAAGCTAAAGATTAGGTGTCACAAAAAAAGGACATTGGTAGATAATGGGTTAAAGGTAAAATCAGTCAATATGGGGACAATAATATGCAAAAAAAAAAAAAAAAACAGCCTAAAAAAGGGTACACAAATTACAGCTGAATCATCGCCTTTAAGAATGGAGCCGTTACTAGACTTAGAATAATAATTATGTATTTATAAATTTGTGGAGCAAAGAAGCTTCCAAAAATATATTTTTTTTAAATATATATATATATATATATATATCATATATAGTAAAGCAGTTAAAACATGACAAGCCCGATAACAATGTTTGTAACATCTTTATACATATCCCATAATCAATCAATATAGCAGTAATTGCCTCCACATGTTTCAGCCACAAAAAATGAAAAAGTTTTCAATTACCGTAATGCCTAATTTGTGATATATGCAGCAAAAAGGTCATGAGAAGGGGGCATGATGGCGAGGAACAGAGATAAGGAACTTTAAGGCTGTGTGCACACGTTCAGGATTTTTCGTGTTTTTCTCGCCATAAAAACGCTTAAAAAACGCATACATATGCATCTCATCATTTATAATGCATTCCGCAATTTTTGTGCATATGTTGCGTTTTTTTTTTCGCGAAAAAAAACACATCGCGGTAAAAAACGCAGCATGTTCATTAATTTTGCTGATTTTTTTGCGGATTTCCCACTATATTATTGCATTGGGAACCTCCGGAAAAAAACGCAAAAAAATCCGCAAAAAAAGAGCGAAAAACACGCATGCTGATTTCTTGCAGAAAATGTCCGGTTTTGTTCAGGAAATTTCTGCAAGGAATCCTGATGTGTGAACCAGAAAACATGAAGAAAAAGTACATGCATATAACAGGGATCACCCAAACCGATAAGGCCGGCGTCACACATGCGAGTTTTACGGACGTAAGAGCGCAGAATCTACGTCCGTAAAACTCGCAAAAAATAGGCACAATTATTCTCTATGCCCCTGCTCCTATCTGCCGTATTTTACTGATCAGTATTATACGGCTTTCTACGGCCGTACAAAATCGCAGCATGCTGCGTTTGTCACCGTACTGCGCAAGAAATACGCCAATGAAAGTCTATGGAAGCGTGAAAAATACGGATTACACACGGACAAGCAGTGTGACTTGCGAGAAATACGCAGCGCTGTTAGAGAGAAAAGCCGGTAATTCAGTGCGGTGTACAGTAAAATCACACTGACAGCTTACTGTAGAATAGGTAGAATAAATGTGTACACATAGAATAGGTATATATATATATATATGTCAGTGAGACACATATATGTATATATATTAATATTTATTCCAGCGCTAGACAGCTTGAAAGCCGGTAATTCAATTACCGGCTTTTTCCTTCTCCTTCCTAAAACCCGACATGATTTGAGACATGGTTTACATACAGTAAACCATGTATTCTCTCCATTTTTTTTGCAGATTCCACACTACTAATGTCAGTAGTGTGTATCTGCAAAATTTGGCCGTTCTAGCTCTTAAAATAAAGGGTTAAATGGCGGAAAAAATTGGCGTGGGCTCCCGCGCAATTTTCTCCGCCAGAGTAGTAAAGCCAGTGACTGAGGGCAGATATTAATAGCCTGGAGAGGGTCCATGGTTATTGGCCCCCCCTGGCTAAAAATATCTGCCCCCAGCCACCCCAGAAAAGGCACATCTGGAAGATGCGCCTATTCTGGCACTTGGCCACTCTCTTCCCATTCCCGTGTAGCGGTGGGATATGGGGTAATGAAGGGTTAATGCCACCTTGCTATTGTAAGGGGACATTAAGCCTAATTAATAATGGAGAGGCGTCAATTATGACACCTATCCATTATTAATCCAATTGTAGTGAAGGGTTAAATAAAACACAAACACATTATTTAAAATTATTTTAATGAAATAAAAACAATGGGTGTTGCAGTATTTTATTCAACGCCCAATCCAGTCACTGAAGACCCTCGTTCTGTGAGTAAAAAAACATAATAAACCAACAATATACTTACCCTCCGCAGATCTGTAACGTCCAACGATGTAAATCCTTCTGAAGGGGTTAAAACATTTTGCAGCAAGGAGCTGTGCTAATGCAGGCTGCTCCTCGCTGCAAAACCCCAGGGAATAAGGCTAAAAATAGATCAATGATCTATATTTAGCTTTATTTGCGGTGAGGCGCCCTCTGCTGGCTGTTCATAGATCGTGGGAAATTACCTAGAAAGCCAGAGAGCTGCCCTCAGTCACTGGCTTTACTACTCTGGCGGAGAAAATTGCGCGGGAGCCCACGCCAATTTTTTCCGCCATTTAACCCTTTATTTTAAGAGCTAGAACGGCCAAATTTTGCAGATACACACTACTGACATTAGTAGTGTGGAATCTGCAAAAAAAATGGAGAGAAGACATGGTTTACTGTATGTAAACCATGTCTCAAATCATGTCGGGTTTTAGGAAGGAGAAGGAAAAAGCCGGTAATTGAATTACCGGCTTTCAAGCTGTCTAGCGCTGGAATAAATATTAATATATATACATATATGTGTCTCACTGACATATATATATATATATATACCTATTCTATGTGTACACATTTATTCTACCTATTCTACTGTAAGCTGTCAGTGTGATTTTACTGTACACCGCACTGAATTACCGGCTTTTCTCTCTAATATATGTGTCTACTGACATATATATATATATATATATATATATATATATATATATATATATATAGACAGTATATATATATTTTCTTTTCTTTTTGGGACACATGGATCACTTCTATAGCGGTATGTTGGTTTTGCTAGCCTGCGAGAAAACCACGCAGTACGGATGCCATACGGATTACATACGGAGGATGCCATGCGCAAAAAACGCTGACACACCCTGCCTACGGAGGAGCTACGGACCACTTTTTTCGGGACTTTTCAGTGTATTACGGCCGTAATATACGGACCGTATTGTTTTACGCTGTGTGTGACGCCGGCCTAATAGTGTCAAAAAAGCTTTATTATAGAACAACAAGGAGCACACATAAAAACAATTAAAAATCCTCAAAGGATAATACACATGAATGCAGATCCATAGATAAAGGGTAAAGTACCCAAAAGAAGGGGTAACCCTGAGCTGGAAGTGACAAATGTAACAATTTCACAGATTACAGCGACAAAGTATACATAAATGCCAATAAATACTACTGAGTGCCGAGTCACAGCATAAATGCCGCAGCAATCTATGCTAAATGTGTGTAAACAATGAATAGATGCTGTCACTCCTTAGGGTACCGTCACACAGTGCAATTTTGATCGCTACGACGGCACGATTTGTGACGTTCGAGCGATATAGGTACGATATCGCAGTGTGTGACACGCTCCTGCGATCAGGGACCCCGCTGTGAATCGTACGTCGTAGCAGATCGTTTGAAACTTTCTTTCGTCGTCTAGTGTCCCGCTGTGGCGGCATGATCGCATGGTGTAACAAAGGTGTGCACGATATTGTATACGATGTAAAGGGCGGAGGAGCTGGCTACGTAGGAGCGCTAAATTCTCCACCTCCCGTGTGCTGATTGGGCGGTACAATACTGTGCGCTCATTCGACAAACAAAGGACTATTGTTCCCAGCGGATAAAACCGGAGCTGTCGAGCGCGCTATTCATTTCTCTCTGTAGCACGTGCTGGAAACAGAACTCCTAAATTCGCTGGATTCCCTGGACTTTTATAACTACTATAACTACAGACTTTTACTGCAAAAGGTATGTATAACGCTACAGCGTAGCAGATGTTGCGCTTCAACGGGGATAAACGCTGGAGCGTGGTCGATTGTTCCTTTATGGAGAGTAGGGTAGGCCTGAGAACCTTAGGTACACAGCTGTAGCGTGGCCCAATTATTTAATCCTTTTACAGATCGAGATGGTTGACTGCCCCATTTAATACCAGTAGTAACATATATAGTTATTAGATCAATGGTCAGAACATTGTTTTGTAAGCACGTGTATTTATTGTACGTTTGTTTTCTTTTTAGGAACTATGCTCACTTCCGATGAGAGTTCTGTTGTTGCTGCTGCCCTGGTGTTTGAGGCAGCACGTCTCCAAGAGGAGAGACGTCCTAAAAGAAAACGTCGCATGTGGACCCGGAGCTGGCTGCAGAAAAGATCCACATTGTCACACATGGGTCTCATAAGAGAGTTACGTGACAATAACCCTCATGATTTCCGAAACTACCTTCGGATGTCAGAGGAATCCTTCAAAATAATACTGTCTGCTGTTACGCCACTCATACAAAGGTGTGATACGCCGATGCGTGCAGCCGTGCCCGTGGATGAAAGGTTGGCGGTGACACTGCGGTTCCTGGCAACAGGAAGGTCTCTTCAGGATTTCCGCAGCTGTTTCCAGACCTTTCCTGAGCGTTGTGATTCCGGAGACATGCGAGGCCATTGTGCAGAGCTTAAGGCATTATATGGAGGTACTACTATATTTTTATGGCTGCTGTGTTATGTCGATATATTATACTAGCTATTTAACCCGTTCTACGCCCTGGTTGCGCGCATTTCTATTGGTATATGTTCTACATCCTATCATGTGCTGCTCCCATCCTGCGCCCCCATTCTGACATGTGCTGCTGTGATCCTGCGCCTCCATTCTGACATGTGATGCAACCATTTTGCGGCTCCATTCTGATATGTGGTGCTCCAACCCTGCGCCACCCTTCTTTTATTTGCTGCTCCCAACGTTATTTTATTGATTATATAATTTCGATATATTGTTTAGCACCCCCTCTCAGTCACCGAAGACATCTGATAAAATGGCTGCCTGCATACTCAGGGTTGTTGACTTTGTTATACTAATCCATACTGCGCCTCAATCACTCTAGGATGTCCACATGATAGTGTATGTGCACAACAATATATTTGACCTAATTTGTACATGTTTCCTTCTCATCTTGCAGTTTCCCAAGACGGCAGATGACTGGAAGAGGATTGCTTCCGATTTTGATGAGCTGTGGCAGTTTCCAAACTGCGGTGGTGCATTAGATGGAAAGCATGTGCGCATCACGCAACCAGCCAACTCTGGATCCTTTTTTTTCAACTACAAAGGATATTTCAGTGTGATCCTCATGGCCCTTGTCAATGCGAACTATGAGTTCGTCGATGTGGATGTTGGCATGAATGGTCGAGTCTCCGACGGTGGAGTTTTTGAACACACTTCATTTGGGGAAAGCTTGAGGAACAATCAACTGCAGTTGCCACTAAATGAAGACACAAAAGCAAACCTCAATTTTGTTTTCATCGCAGACGAAGCTTTCCCTCTTCATCCACATTTGATAAAGCCATTTGCACAGAGAACACTCACACCGGAGCGCAGAATCTTTAATTACCGGTTGTCGAGGGCCCGTCGTGTGGTTGAAAATGCCTTTGGGATTATGGCAAATCGGTTTAGAGCAGGGGTCGGGAACCTATGGCTCGCGAGCCAGATATGGCTCTTTTGATGGCCGTATCTGGCTCGCAGACAGGGGGCCGGCAAGTAGGAAGCGGGGAGAAAAAAAAAAAAAAGACGCCCCTTTAAATCTTCGGGCGGCGCCGTCCGCCGCCATGACCAGCTCCCCCCACCCCCGGGCCCCGCCCCCGCTCTAATACTCACCTCTATTGGTTCCTGCGGCGCCGGCAGCTGCAGCGTCCTCTGACTCTGCGACGTCTCAGAGCAGAGGGCGCGATGACGTGACTCCTGTGTGCGCCGCTCAGCCTCTCTGTCCTGAGCGTCGCAGAGCCGGAGAGACGCTGACTGCACCGGACCTACGCTAGGAACGGGAGAGGTGAGGATTTTACTTTTTTTTTTTTTTTCTTTATGTCTGACTGTCTGTGGGCAATGCTGGACACACTGGGGCAATACTGGAGACCATGGGGCAGATTGCTGGACACACTGGGGCAATACTGGAGACCATGGGGCAGATTGCTGGACACACTGGGGCAATACATGAGACCATGGGGCAGATTGCTGGACACACTGGGGCAATACAGGAGACCATGGGGCAGAATGCTGGACACACTGGGGCAATACAGGAGACTATGGGGCAGATTGCTGGACACACTGGGGCAATACTGGAGACCATGGGGCAGAATGCTGGACACACTGGGGCAATACAGGAGACCGTGGGGCAGAATGCTGGACACACTGGGGCAATACAGGAGACTATGGGGCAGATTGCTGGACACACTGGGGCAATACTGGAGACCATGGGGCAGAATGCTGGACACACTGGGGCAATACAGGAGACCGTGGGGCAGAATGCTGGACACACTGGGGCAATACAGGAGACCATGGGGCAGAATGCTAGACACACTGGGGCAATACAGGAGACCATGGGGCAGATTGCTGGACACACTGGGGCAATACAGGAGACCATGGGGCAGATTGCTGGACACACTGGGGCAATACAGGAGACCATGGGGCAGATTGCTGGACAACATGGGGGTAATATGCTGGACACACTGGGGCAGATTGCTGGACAACATGGGGGTAATATGCTGGACACACTGGGGCAGATTGCTGGACAACATGGGGGTAATATGCTGGACACACTGGGGCAGATTGCTGGACAACATGGGGGTAATATGCTGGACACACTGGGGCAGATTGCTGGACAACATGGGGGTAATATGCTGGACACACTGGGGCAGATTGCTGGACAACATGGGGGTAATATGCTGGACACACTGGGGCAGATTGCTGGACAACATGGGGGTAATATGCTGGACACACTGGGGCAGATTGCTGGACAACATGGGGGTAATATGCTGGACACACTGGGGGCAGGACTTGAGGCATGGGCAGAATGTAGATACGGTTACTGTGCAGAGTGACACTATATCGCCTTTTTTTCTTCATGTGATGTAATGTAGAAGTTGTGAAAAATTAAGTAATGTGTTCTGCAAGCGGAGCTCGAGATAACTGTGTTATTTCCTGCAGAAACGAGTCCTGGCTGGAAGGAATGATGGCGGTCTGTGCTGGATGAAAGATGAAGGACTTCACCTAGAGACGTCACTGGTGAGTCAGTGTTGCCTATACACTGACACTATATATACACTGTATACTATATACTCAAATCTGGCATTCTCTCAACATCAGGTGGGAAGAATGCCAGCTTCCAGTCATGCGCAGGAAAAAGAAGAAGCCAGACTGCTGGACTGATGTCATGCATCGCAAGCTCACAATGTAAGTTATTTATTTAATTTTTTACTGCTAATTACCATTGTTTCAGTCCAGTTGTGGCTTTATACAGCAGGGAGGAGCATTCCTTGCTGTACTTAGTGAACATTGGAGCGATTGATCTGTCAATGGCCCTTTAAACATATTGTACGGCTCTCGCGGAATTATATTTCAAAATATGTGGCGTTTACGGCTCTCTTAGCCAAAAAGGTTCCTGACCCCTGGTTTAGAGTGTTCCACACAGCTATCAACTTGAAGCTGCCGTCTATAGACTTTGTGGTTTTGGCATGCTGTGTGCTCCATAATTTCCTGAGACGTCATGATACGAGCTCCTATTCTCCTCCTTCGTTTATTGATGCAGTGGACGCAAGAACCGGAGATATTGTGCCCGGGGAATGGTGTACGCAACCTGATAATTTAACAGCTCTTCAAGCACTTGGATCTGGCAGACAGGCAGACGATGCAAGGGACTGTCGCGAAAAATACTGTCAGTACTTTAATGGTTCTGGAGCTGTACCCTGGCAGGATCGCGCCGTATAAAAAAATATGTCTTTTTGCTTTGCTGTTTACTCAACAATATGTAGGTTATGCTTTCGTGTCCACAATTTAATATGGCGAGTAGGTCACTGTCTTTTGTGTAATAAAATTAAATTTTATTTATTACTCCCGTAATTCTTGGTTGTTCAGTTTAGATAAAGTGGGCAACTCATATGACGTCCTATTCCGTCAAGGTGTCCTGTGACTCGATAATCCCCATTGACGGGATAGTACGTTACAGCGATCGGTCTAGATTGCATTCCAAAGTCAAATGGCGACTTCCTTCCATTTCAAGCTCTGCCATGCATGCACCCAATCAATGGTTTACCCACACATAATCGTATTTTAAATCATATAAACCTCTCTAAATTACTTTAAATGAGATGCCTATAAAATGGTGCTGTTAACCCTTATAGCTCGGTAAACATTAAAGAAAGAATGCGAAGATTTTTTGTTTTTTTGTAACAATTTCTTGGTATTTAACAATTTAACAACAAAATATTACATAACCAAAAAAAACAAAAAAAAAAATTATCTCCTTCCACGGCCCAACAGGTGTCGCAGCGTCACGCCCTGCTGCTCTACTTGAGCCTGGAGGAGCGCTGCTGTCTGCTGCAGGAGCGCTGCTGTCCGCTCCAGGCGCAATTGTCTCGCCATGAGCTCTCTCACGGTGGGCGGTTCTGTGGATAGAAGAGGTTGGAGAACTAACGTTGATTCCGCTGAAAATACATCTCGACCTCTGGGGCAGGACCAAATTTAGGGTGTTGTAAATTTCAATTTGGTCTGGCACCACAGGGCGATGTTTATTTTATTAAATTTTACAGTTTTAGTTGTCTTTTGTGATAACCACTCGTATTATCTTGATACTTACGGAGAAGGGACGCCGGTTCCTCATTGCCAGAACCAGAGCTGCTAATTTCCCATCCCAGAGATCTGGCCACTGCTGCAGCGCCGAAAAGGAAATAATAACAGATCTGGTTAACTATGGAACACGCCGTTGGGAAGCGCTCGCTGTTTTGGTCACTTACGTATGTTAGCTTCTGGGGAGAATGCCGACGACCCGGGGGAGGAAGAGGAGTGGCGGAAGGGAGGTGTTGAGGGTGGTGTAGGGGTGCGAGGCCGTCTGCTCTCTAATGATGGTGGAGGCGTGGTAGGCCGCTGGGTCATTACTGCGTCTGTAATGTATTCAAATATTTCCGCAACCCTCTTATGTCACGTATGCAGGTACAAAAAAATTGCAATCAATGATTGTTAACTTACGTGACGTCCCGGGCTCTGGGCTCCCACTGGTGGCGGAAGGTGTTGGACTGCTGGCTATGGCTGCTATACGTTGCCGCCGCTGTCTCTCTACACATAAAGTAAACAAACGCAATCTTTAAAAACACATGTAGAGTGCTGCAGATCAAAGCTAACAATATACTGAAACTGAAAATTTATATCACACTTCACAGGGGTGCGAGGGTACATGGTCGCAACAGATGGTGGAGGTGTGGTAGGCCGCCTGGTCATTACTGCGCCGGTAATGTCTTCAAATATTTCAGCTACCTTGTTATGTCCCGTATGATGTAAAAAAAAAATGCAATCAATGATTGTGAACTTACGTGATGTCCCGGACTGTGGGCTCCCACTGGTGTCTGACGATGGGGTACTGGTGGCAATGGTGGGTCTGACTTGCCGCCGCTGTCTCTCTACACCTAAAGTAAAGAATCACAATGTTTACACAAAAATGTTGAGTGCTGCAGATCAAAGCTTACAATATACTCAAACATAAAATAGAGATCACACTTTACAGGGGTGCGATACTCAGACATGTATGTGGGCTCTGGTGTTCAATGGTCTTCCTGTCTTTGGAAAACGTATTATTTCATCAGTAGGCCAACCTCCTCCGATAATCTTTTTGGTAAATTGAGAAACTAAAAATTACGGACATCTTAATAATTGCAAGATGGTGGTTGAGATTAGGGAACCCGACAAGGTTTCTCACGGACAACGCATATTCTGCTTGGAAAATAACAAAATTTTACAAAAACGGGGCATGTTTTTAAGTTCAATTGAGGTCACGTTGGCAACCATGAGCGCTAGACTCCCTCCCAATCCCCCCCCCTCCTGACAGCGTGCATCTCCCAATCCCCCCATACTAGTACTTGCCTCGCCTTGCCTTCGCACGCAACTCCTCAAAAATTAGTGGCGTTTTGTAGCGGAGGTCAGCCCACTTTTTCCGCAGTTGAAGCTGACTGCGGCGGATGCCAAACCTCCTCTTCATCATTCTGCTAATGCGGCCAAGCACTTCCCGCTTGTGGATGTTTGGGTGGGCAGGGCGACTCTCCAGACCCTCATAATCCAGGGCATCCATCTTGGTAACAAAAAAAAGGAGCTCTGGCTGCCCCAGAGGAGCAGAACGCAATCTCGCCGCCATTTTAGATTGAATGACCCTGAACGGCAACGCCCAGAGGAGGAGCTTGACTCCGACGTCGTGCCGCGCGATCGGCATCGCAATAGCGTTGCCGTTTATGGACAGCGTCACATTTGTGACGGCTGAGCGGTACGGAAGGAACGCACATAGTAAATGCCGTTCGAAGGATCGTTATATAACGCCGGAGCGGCAAGTAATGTACGCTCGTGGTCTATGACGGCGTGATGACGTTACAGCGTTCCGGCGTGCCTGCGCTAGCTTGTTTTGGTTCCCTGACATCCTGATAATGGCTGCCAGTCGCCGTGATCCTCCTATTGGCATCCCAGAGCTCAAGTTCCTTATTGGAACAATGGATCGGATGCAGTACGAAACAACAGGGCTGGTGCTGCACCGCAACCAGCACAAGGAGGAAGTTGTCCGTGTGGTGTCTGAGGGCCTCAGGAAGCGGTTTGGGATAACTCGCAGCAAGGCCCAGATTGTTAAAAAATGGGGCGATCTCAAGTCCAAAAGCCCCGAGCGCCTGCAGGAGCTTCGCCAGGAGATTCGCAGAGGTCAGTACGCAGGTACCCAAAAGTATGTGGCACAGCTATGGGGCAGTTTGAAAGTTGCAGAGCCACTATGTGGCACAGCTATGGGACAGTTTGAACGTTGCAGAGCCACTATGTGCCACAGCTTTGGGGAAGATTAAACGTTGCAGAGCCACTATGTGGCACAGCTATGGGGCAGTTTGAACGTTGCAGAGCCACTATGTGCCACAGCTATGGGACAGTTTGAACGTTGCAGAGCCACTATGTGCCACAGCTTTGGGGAAGTTTAAACGTTGCAGAGCCACTATGTGCCACAGCTTTGGGGAAGATTAAACGTTGCAGAGCCACTATGTGCCACAGCTTTGGGGAAGATTAAACGTTGCAGAGCCACTATGTGGCACAGCTATGGGGCAGTTTGAACGTTGCAGAGCCACTATGTGCCACAGCTATGGGACAGTTTGAACGTTGCAGAGCCACTATGTGCCACAGCTTTGGGGAAGTTTAAACGTTGCAGAGCCACTATGTGCCACAGCTTTGGGGAAGATTAAACGTTGCAGAGCCACTATGTGGCACAGCTATGGGGCAGTTTGAACGTTGCTGAGCCACTATGTGCCACAGCTATGGGGCAGTATGAACGGTGAAAAGTACTATGTGGCACAGCTAACTGCTGACCGAACTTTTTTTTTTCCTTCACAGAGGAAAAGAGACAGCGCCGCCGCCACGAGGCATCCCGCACAGCCTCTTCTCGATCTGTGCCCTCCGGGTCAACTGTCCCAGTGCCCTCAGAGTCTACGACAACTGATCCTAGTAGGTTCCCACAATAATGTGATTTGGATTTGGTTGCAGGTCCCCCCTCCCCCGGCAGCCAGTGTTGCCATATATGCTAACAGACCTTTTTTTTTTTTTCCTTCACAGACGCCAAGACACAGCGCCGCCGCCACGAGGCATCACACACCGCCTCTGATGTCCCAGAGCCCTCCATGTCAACTCCTCCACATCCTAGTAGGTTCCCACAATAATGTGATTTGGATTTGGTTGCAGGTCCCCTTCCCCCCCCTCCCCCGGCAGCCAGTGTTGCCATATATGCTAACAGACCTTTTTTTTTTTTTTTTCCTTCACAGAGGCAAAGACACAGCGCCGCCGCCACGAGGCATCACACACCGCCTCTGATGTCCCAGAGCCCTCCGTGTCAACTCCTCCACATCCTAGTAGGTTCCCACAATAATGTGATTTGGATTTGGTTGCAGGTCCCCTTCCCCCCCCTCCCCCGGCAGCCAGTGTTGCCATATATGCTAGCAGACCTTTTTTTTTTTTCCTTCACAGAGGCCAAGACACAGCGCCGCCGCCACGAGGCATCACACACCGCCTCTGATGTCCCAGAGCCCTCCGTGTCAACTCCTCCAGATCCTAGTAGGTTCCCACAATAATGTGATTTGGATTTGGTTGCAGGTCCCCTTCCCCCCCCTCCCCCGGCAGCCAGTGTTGCCATATATGATAACAGACCTTTTTTTTTTTCCTTCACAGAGGCAAAGACACAGCGCCGCCGCCACGAGGCATCACACACCGCCTCTGAAGCAAAGACACATCGGGAGACTACTGTGTTATTAATGTTATGTTTGTTGACCCACAGCTGACGTCGGTGTGAACAAGGAGGATCTGGAAGCCGGTATAGAAAGGCTTATCCACACTATGGCGCGGATTCAGGAGCAGCAGAATGTGGCAATGGGGGAGCTACAGAAGCTTTGGGACATGTGCCAACAGTTGGCGGCGGGGCCAAAATAGAAACCAAGTGTCTGATCTTTTTTTGTTGTGTGTTGTACAGCTAAAAAAAAGTTTGTTAATTTAACAATATATATATATCCCACCAATCAAGCTGTTGAGAGTGAAGTTAAATGAAAAGTTTTTATTATTAACCAATTCTTAACAACATTACAATTTAAAAATCCGTAAGAAAACAAAAAAAATAAAATCACAAATCGTGATATACCGAATCTTCGTTCCGAACATGAAGGTGCCTGATGGGCGAAGAAATGTGAGACGGCATTGTCGGGTATGAGTTTTGGTGTGACGGGCCAAAGTGGGACACGGGGAAATTGGGCCGTCCTGGAGTTTGTGGCCAATAGGGTGGACAATATGCGGACTCTGGCCGGTCAATTGGACGTGAAGAAACCAACCGTGTGTTTTCATCTAAACTGCCATCCAATCCCTTACTAACAGCCTCAAAAATAAGACGCTCGGTTAAAGTTCGCTGCCTTGCTTCCATTGTAGAAAGTTTATCAGCGATGTACAGTCCAAAACCCTCCAAAGCAGGGCTGGTTTTGTGCGTCAACACCTTTTTGGCTATGCTCAACAGTTCATGGGAGACGTCCGAGGTGGCTTTCCGCTTCCTTGAACCCTGCCTCCATTGACTCTGTGCAGGTGCAGCCTCCACTTTTTCACTTGTGGAGCAGTCCTGTGCATTGTCCTGTGCACTGTCCTGTCCACTGTCCTGTGCACTCTCCTCCTAGGGAGAAAATAAAAAAGGAAATTATTAAAAACAAAAAAGAAACGAGGTACACCAGCCTAACCGCATAAAAAATATATATTCGTATACATGTGAAAAGTTGCTATATATAGATGGTATGGGTTAAGAATGTCGTCATGTAATACTTTTCTGCGACAGGGTTATGGTCTGTACAGAAAAATGATAAAACTTCGAATTCATGGTATAATCAGATGGAGACAAAGCTGAAAAATAATATCGAATTATAGGCCACATTGGTGAAACAGTGCTGCAAAGATGTACTTACTGGTTGCCCTTGTGAGTCCAGCTCGACGTGGTTCTGAGGTACTGTCGGTTCCACGGGTGCCAACAACCGCAAACACGTTGATGACCGTGGCACCTCTTGGTCCCGAAGAAAATTCAGGTAATCAAAATACCATAGCTTCGGGACATAAACCTCTTCTGTTGAAGACCCAGACTTGGAACTGTGAAGGACCTTATTGAGCTCCTTCCTCCAGACCGTGCGCAGCACCTGAATTTTCTTCTTTACTACAGTTTCTGTGGCTTGCTCTTCCGGTGCATGGAGATTGTATAATTCGATCAGCTTGGAATATCCGGCCTTACGCTTTTCCCTGTTAGAATACTCAGGCGATTTTATTTTCCAAAGGCATGGGAAAGACTGGTAGATCTCCAGGAACTCGCGTATAAATTCTACACGATTAGACATCTGTAAAAATAAAAACAAAAAAAGTTAGGCGTTTGACAAATAGTACATTAAAACAGCTACAGTGAAAGGTGGACAAAACATAACAAAAAAAAACGTCACAGAGGTGCAAACGCCACTTTGAAAAACAGCATTCATTTTCCCATATGCCACGCCCTATGCCACCACCCGCTTCACTACAGCAGTCACACAAAGCACTCATGCCGACCATACATTTTTCCATCTGCCACGCCCTACGCCACCATAACCCACAACAGCGTACCACCCGCTTCACTACAGCAGTTGCACAAAGCACTCATGCCGAACATACATTGTTCCACCTGCCACGCCCTAGGCCACCATAACCCAAAACAGCGAACCACCACATACATACAAGCAGCTGCACAAAGCGCTCATGCTGACCACACATTGTTCCATTTGCCATGCTCTAGCCCACCATAACCCAAATCAGGGAACCACCACATACATACAAGCAGCTGCACAAAGCGCTCATGCTGACCACACATTGTTCCATTTGCCATGCTCTAGCCCACCATAACCCAAATCAGGGAACCACCACATACATACAAGCAGCTGCACAAAGCGCTCATGCTGACCACACATTGTTCCATTTGCCATGCTCTAGCCCACCGGTCACAACAGTGTACTACGAAGTGCTCCTGCCGACCATACAGCGTACCATCTGCCACGCTGTAGCCCTCCAGTCACAACAGCGTACCATCCGCTTCGCTTCAGCGGCGGAACGAAGTGCTCCTGCCGACCATACAGCGTACCATCTGCCACGCTGTAGCCCTCCAGTCACAACAGCGTACCATCCGCTATGCTCCAGCGACGGAACGAAGCACTCATGCCGACCATACAGCGTTACATCCACCACGCCCAAGCGGTTTACATACCTCGAAGCTGCGGTGCAAAGCGTGGTATATTCTGAGAAGTACAAAAATCCGATGTCCAGGTCCACCAAGTGTCCAAGTACGAAGTGAAGAAAGGAAATTTTGAAAGCAGTGAGGTGGCATTGGGAACAATAGCGCTCAGGTGACAAATTTTTCAACCAATTGTGTGCACAGAACCTTTGGCCTATCAGCACACTAGCTAGCAGCACAACACGCCCCTAGTGAACAACGTCACGCATAGATAATGCAAAATTTGCTCTGAATCGTCTTGTGTGACACGACCGTACGACTGTCCCATACGACTTCTACATCGCAAATACGTCATGAAATTATCGCTCCAGCGCCGTGCATCGTGAAGTGTGACCGCAGTCTACGATGTTGGAGCGATAATTAAGCGACGATGTAACGTCACAAATCGTGCCGTCGTAGCGATCAAAATTGCACTGTGTGACTGTACCTTAAGCCTGTGTGTGTGGACACTGAAACATCTTCAATGGCTTAAGTAGAGTGACAGACAATACGGGGAGTCCCCCACACACATGCCCTGGCTGTGAACACCCAGGGATAAGTTTGGGTGAGGCGATAAACAATACTTAAACCTGGCTCAAATACACAGAGTCGCCCCAGTCAGAAGTCCAGCCTCTAGGATACCCGGACCCACGCGTTCCGACACTCGTGGTGTCTTTCTTAAGGCAAATTAATCCTGATGTGTGCACATAGCCTTAAGATTTAAGTGGAGATAAACAAGTATTGTACCTTTAAGTGACCGTGGCACCCTGACGCGCGTTTCGCATTTAAGCTTTTTCCAAGGGAGTGTGCATGATAATGGCAGTAAGTTTACAAATCTACCATTGAAGCTTCTGAACCTGAAGAGAAAAAAAGAAATGTTCCCAGTTTTTACCCAGCTGGAACCTCAAATCATAACCTGAATTGTGAGACGTTGATACACTGTCATTGAACCATAGGCTGTAATACCATGAAAGGGTATGTGCACACAACATGTTTAAAACTTCGGCAGACTTGCTAAAGTTTCCTTAGGCGAAGCCGATTCAGGAAAAAGCTGTTTTTTAGTAAATTTGCTTCACTGGCAGTTTTACCGTTAACGTTTTTTTATTCTATTATTTAAACTATAACTATCGAGCGACTTCCTTGTGAAAACTGCCCAAAGAACATGCCGCTTCTGATTCTTGAAGCTGTTAAAAGAAGTAGAAAAGAAGGAGTGGTTCAAAAAGAAGCACATTAAGGTCATGGAGTGGCCTAGCCAGTCCCCAGACCTTAATCCCATAGAAAACTCATGGAGGGAGTTGAAGCTCCGTGTTGCCAAGCGACAGCCTCAAAATCATAATGATTTAGAGATGATCTGCAGAGAGCAGTGGACCAAAACTCCTCCTGACATGTGCGCAACCCTCATCAACTACAAAAATCCTTGACTGCTGTGCTTGCCAACAAGGGTTTTGCCACCAAGTATTAAGTCCAATTAAGTCCAATTATGGGACAAAGAAACCTATACTCTACTCTCTTGTAGTCCTCTTTCCAGGTTCTCTAGGGAATTATTCCAGATCCTTGAGGAGGCTTTCTCAGATGGGACTATTAGCAAGAAGACTTTTGATGGTCTTCATGTTAAGTTTCCTGTGGTTCCAACTTTTTACCTACTCCCCAAGGTCCATAAGGACGCTATCAACCCTCCTGGGCGTCCTATTGTTTCTGGCATGGGAGGGCTATGCGATCCGATATGCAAATATATTGATTATTATTTGAGATCGCAAGTTGTAACGCTGCCCTCCTATGTCAGATACACTACAGACATCCTCAAACGCTTGGATGGCCTTAGTCTTGATTCAGACATGCTCCTTGTCACGGCGGATGTTGAGGCCCTTTACACCTCCATCCGCCATGAGGATGGGATGCAGGCGTCTACTTTTTTTCTGAGGTCTAGCAACATTGATGTCGAGACTAGAGATCTGGTGTTGAGGCTCTTGCGATTTGTTCTGACGCATAATTTTTTACTTTTAAGGACCGGTACTATCTCCAAAGCCGTGGCACTGCCATGGGGGTGGCGTGTGCACCCTCTTATGCCAATCTGTTTTTAGGGTACTGGGAGAGGGGTGTGTTCCAGGAGGGCACACACTCCGTCCTGCAGATTTTGGGATGGTACTGGTATATTGACGACATTTTATTTTTTTGGCAGGGTTTCTTAGAAGAACTCCATGAGTTCATGCGTGAACTAAATCGCAACAGCCTCAACATCAAACTCACATATGATTTTCATCCTCATACTATTTCGTTTCTCGACATCAGGTTGCTTGTCCAGGAAGATGGGGCTATACACACTGATGTGTTCCGAAAGGAAACATCTGTAAATGCTCTTCTTCATGCATCCTCTTCTCATACTAGTTCTACAATTGGGGCTATCCCTATTGGTCAATTCTTGCATGCGAGGAGAATTTGCACATCTGAGGAGGCGTTTGAGAGACAGTCCGTGGACCTTGGGGAGAGGTTCCGGGCACGGGGGTACAGCAAGAGAAGCATTAAACGTGGCTATACCCGTGCCAGGAACTCAAGGAGATGTGATCTCCTTGGGGGGGAAAAGGAAACAAGTCTAAATAAACCACAGGAACAATCCAAGATAAGATACATTACTACCTATAACCACTAATGAGAAAGAATTAGTATCATGAGTAGACATTGGCCAATTCTTAAAACTAATTCTACGCTTGCTGAACATCTTTCTGACACACCCCTGATGACCGCAAGACGTGGGAAAAATTTGAAAGACATTTTGGTGAGGAGCCACTATGTGGCTAAAGAACCCAGTCTATTTGGGGCAGGCAGGGGGAAGTGGGGATTTTATCCATGTGGTGATTGCCTTGCCTGCCACAATCACGTACGTGCCACATCTTTCACCTCTGCTGATGGTAAAAGGACATTCAAAATCACGGACTACATTTCTTGTAGTACTACTCACATGATTTATATGGCGAAATGTCCATGCAATATGTTCTATATTGGTTTAACATCATGTGAATTGCGTGTTCGCACACGCGAACATGTGAGGGACATTTTGGCTGCAGGAGGTGGATCACTTGGTACAATTAACAACGATTCCCCGCCATTTTAAGTTACACCACAAATGTAATCCGAAAGGTCTTAAGATACATGGTACTGATTGAGTGAGATGTGGCATTAGGGGTGGCGATTGGAATCACACTTTGGCTCAGATCGAATGCAGGTGGATAACCACTCTAGATACTATGACCCCGATAGGCCTGAACGAGCAACTAAGCTTTTCCCCGTTCTTATGAGTTCTCAGTGTTGTCTCTATGGTTTGGATTTTAATCGTGTGTGTTTTTATATTTTTTTAGTATATGTCTTATCAACTTTTGTCACCAAGCCTCTAACCCTTCACCCTTTTGGAAATTTGAACGTAAACGTGAGGTTACGGACTAAGAAGTTCATCCTTTCTACTAGATGCCAGCACTATTTACCTGTGGAATGTACTCACGGGACCGACTAATTTACATATGATGTATAAATATATATTTGTGAAATGTTTGGACATGTAATCTGATTGAATCCCCTTATGCCTCTTTACTGATTATGCAATAGGCTTTTGAGAGGGGGACTTGATCTAATTTTATATGTGCTCTTACATCTGTTATTACATCATGTATTTCGGATTATAGTGTCTTCCTCTTACGTACTGGATCTCCGTTCTTCCTCTCCCCTCTTTGCTTTGTTTACTTTCTGGCACACCTGGGCGTGTGCGCATGCCTGCTGTGCCCGTGTCCTCGGCGCATCTCTCCGGCCTCTGTCAGTGTCGCGGCCGGTCTATGACGTCACGAGGGATTTCCATCTGACCGCCAGTGCCACGTGAGAGGCTTGGGGGAGTGGCGCCTACATGGGACTCGGGACCCGGCGTGCATGCGCCGCCAATAGCGCCGCTGATACCGGACACCTGGGGTAGTTGATTATAAAGGTGGAGGTTTTAGAGACACAGCCACGGTCCCCCAAGGAAGCCCACGCGAAACGCACATCGGGACTGTCAGGACGCACACACTGACGGCTATACATGGGTAAGCATAATTAGATCTGGAAAAGGCTATGCGGTGGGTTGTGATGTGATTTAGGGGCGGATTTTTTCCGACTAGCACATATTTGTGCGTACTCCCTCTTTTCCCGGCTTACCTATCCTTTTGATGTGTTATGGCACGCTAGGCTGCAGCTATTGATACCAAAATCCTGTTCAGACACTTTATCTTTAATGCACCAGGCACTTTAGCGTTACCACTGGACCAATCTTTCTTATGCTTGCTAGCCTTACATCTATTCAGTGTTTGCTTGTTCTTTGTGGCTTAACGCATGAAGACCCCCTTTGTGTGTACTTTGTCCATGATAAGCTGTTCTGTTTTTAACATGTCAAATTTGTATGTCACTTACAGTATGTGTATTTTTGACTTTGTTGATGTATTGAAAAATAAAGTGTATTTCTACCACGTATATAGTTTGGACAGTACCCCATGAGTCTTTGTAGGATATATGTAGCTGGGAGTGTCCATGATCAATATGATCATGTCCTTGTCATAAAGGTAACATACCTCAATTGGTGAATATGTATCAGTGGATATTGCTTAAAGTATTAAGTCATGTTTGCCAGGGGGATCAAATATTTATTTCTCACTGCAAAATGCAAATACATTTATATAATTTATACAATGTGATTTTCTGGATTTTATTTTTGATATTCTATCTCTCAATGTTAAAATTAACCTACCCTTAAAATTATAGACTGTTCAAGTCTTTGTCAGTGGGCAAACTTACAAAATCAGCAAGGGATCTAATAATTATTTCCTTCACTGTACATGTCTCACACTGGTAACTCCCCTTTTTTATTAAAAATAAGTTCTGGATACAAATTCTTATACAAATCAGTGTCCTGCCAATAGTTCTGAACAGTTTATTTTAGATATAATAAAACCATAGCTTTCTGTCGTGTGTCAGTGGCTGCAGACAGTCGCACAGCATCTGCCTGCAGAAGGTCTCTGCGGTTGGCTTTGCAGATGTCTTTCTAGTTCTTCTGACTCTTGGACCCAGTGGCAACCTTCCCCTTGGCTTTAATTGACACACCTGGACTGGGGGTTTATAGACTTCCTGCCTGCTTTTGGGAATCGCCGGTGATATTTCCATTTTCCCCTGTTGAGGCTTGGAGCTATATTGGTCGGCGATCTGTTATGGTAAGGTAATTCAGTACCACAATGGACATAGAGGTAAGAGCACATACAGTGACCTGACAATAACCCAAAAACAAAGAACGAGCTCTGAGACGTGGGAACTCTGCTGACCGCAATCCCTAATCCTCTCCAACCACACTAGAGGCAGCCGTGGATTGCGCCTAACGCTCCCTATGCAACTCGGCACAGCCTGAGAAACTAGCTAGCCTGAAGATAGAAAATAAGCCTACCTTGCCTCAGAGAAATACCCCAAAGGAAAAGGCAGCCCCCACATATAATGACTGTGAGTTAAGATGAAAAGACAAACGTAGAGATGAAATAGATTTAGCAAAGTGAGGCCCGACTTTCTGAACAGAGCGAGGATAGGAAAGGTAACTTTGTGGTCAACACAAAACCCAACAAAAACCACGCAAAGGGGGCAAAAAGACCCTCCGTACCGAACTAACGGCACGGAGGTACACCCTCTGCGTCCCAGAGCTTCCAGCAAGCAAGAAAATACAAATAGACAAGCTGGACAGAAAAAAAACAGCAAACAAAATAGCAAAGCGGAACTTAGCTATGCAGAGCAGCAGGCCACAGGAATGATCCAGGAGGAAACAGGTCCAATACTAGAACATTGACTGGAGGCCAGGATCAAAGCACTAGGTGGAGTTAAATAGGGCAGCACCTAACGACTTCACCACATCACCTGAGGAAGGAAACTCAGAAGCCGCAGTACCACTTTCCTCCACCAACGGAAGCTCAGAGAGAGAATCAGCCGAAGTACCACTTGTGACCACAGGAGGGAGCTCTGCCACAGAATTCACAACAGTACCCCCCCCTTGAGGAGGGGTCACCGAACCCTCACCAGAGCCCCCAGGACGACCAGGATGAGCCATATGAAAGGCACAAACAAGATCGGGAGCATGGACATCAGAGGCAAAGACCCAGGAATTATCTTCCTGAGCATAACCCTTCCACTTAACCAGATACTGGAGTTTCTGTCTTGAAACACGAGAATCCAAAATCTTCTCCACAATATACTCCAACTCCCCCTCCACCAAAACCGGGGCAGGAGGATCAACAGATGGAACCATAGGTGCCACGTATCTCCGCAACAATGACCTATGGAATACGTTATGTATGGAAAAAGAATCTGGAAGGGTCAGATGAAAAGACACAGGATTAAGAACCTCAGAAATCCTATACGGACCAATGAAACGAGGTTTAAACTTAGGAGAGGAAACCTTCATAGGAATATGACGAGAAGATAACCAAACCAAATCCCCAACACGAAGTCGGGGACCCACACAGCGTCTGCGATTAGCGAAACGTTGAGCCTTCTCCTGGGACAAGGTCAAATTGTCCACTACATGAGTCCAAATCTGCTGCAACCTGTCCACCACAGTATCCACACCAGGACAGTCCGAAGACTCAACCTGCCCTGAAGAGAAACGAGGATGGAACCCAGAGTTGCAGAAAAACGGCGAAACCAAGGTAGCCGAGCTGGCCCAATTATTAAGGGCGAACTCAGCCAAAGGCAAAAAGGACACCCAGTCATCCTGATCAGCAGAAACAAAGCATCTCAGATATGTTTCCAAGGTCTGATTGGTTCATTCGGTCTGGCCATTAGTCTGAGGATGGAAAGCCGAGGAAAAAGACAAGTCAATGCCCATCCTACCACAAAAGGCTCGCCAAAACCTCGAAACAAACTGGGAACCTCTGTCAGAAACGATATTCTCTGGAATGCCATGTAAACGAACCACATGCTGGAAGAACAATGGCACCAAATCAGAGGAGGAAGGTAATTTAGACAAGGGTACCAATTGGACCATCTTAGAGAAGCGATCACAGACCACCCAAATGACTGACATCTTTTGAGAGACGGGAAGATCTGAAATAAAATCCATAGAGATATGTGTCCAAGGCCTCTTCGGGACCGGTAAGGGCAAAAGCAACCCACTGGCACGAGAACAGCATGGCTTAGCCCGAGCACAAATCCCACAGGACTGCACAAAACAACGCACATCCCGCGACAGAGATGGCCACCAAAAGGATCTAGCCACTAACTCTCTGGTACCAAAGATTCCAGGATGACCAGCCAACACCGAACAATGAACCTCAGAGATAACTTTATTCGTCCACCTATCAGGGACAAACAGTTTCTCCGCTGGGCAACGATCAGGTTTATTAGCCTGAAATTTTTGCAGCACCCGCCGCAAATCAGGGGAGATGGCAGACACAATTACTCCCTCTTTGAGGATACCCGCCGGCTCAGATAAACCCGGAGAGTCGGGCACAAAACTCCTAGACAGAGCATCCGCCTTCACATTTTTAGAGCCCGGAAGGTACGAAATCACAAAGTCAAAAAGGGCAAAAAACAACGACCAACGAGCCTGTCTAGGATTCAACCGCTTGGCAGACTCGAGATAAGTCAAGTTCTTATGATCAGTCAAGACCACCACGCGATGCTTAGCTCCTTCAAGCCAATGACGCCACTCCTCGAATGCCCACTTCATGGCCAGCAACTCTCGATTGCCCACATCATAATTTCGCTCAGCAGGCGAAAACTTCCTGGAAAAGAAGGCGCATGGTTTCATCACCGAGCAATCAGAACTTCTCTGCGACAAAACAGCCCCTGCTCCAATCTCAGAAGCATCAACCTCGACCTGGAATGGAAGCAAAACATCTGGTTGACACAACACAGGGGCAGAAGAAAAACGACGCTTCAACTCTTGAAAAGCTTCCACAGCAGCAGAAGACCAATTGACCACATCAGCACCCTTCTTGGTCAAATCGGTCAATGGTTTAGCAATACTAGAAAAATTGCAGATGAAGCGACGATAAAAATTTGCAAAGCCCAGGAACTTTTGCAGACTTTTCAGAGATGTCGGCTGAGTCCAATCATGGATGGCTTGAACCTTAACAGGGTCCATCTCGATAGTAGAAGGGGAAAAGATGAACCCCAAAAATGAAACCTTCTGAACACCAAAGAGACACTTTGATCCCTTCACAAACAAAGAATTAGCACGCAGGACCTGAAACACCGTTCTGACCTGCTTCACATGAGACTCCCAATCATCCGAGAAGATCAAAATGTCATCCAAGTACACAATCAGGAATTTATACAGGTACTCTCGGAAGATGTCATGCATAAAGGACTGAAACACTGATGGAGCATTGGCAAGTCCGAATGGCATTACTAGATACTCAAAATGGCCCTCGGGCGTATTAAATGCAGTTTTCCATTCATCGCCTCGCTTAATACGCACAAGATTATACGCACCACAAAGATCTATCTTGGTGAACCAACTAGCCCCCTTGATCCGAGCAAACAAATCAGATAATAACGGCAAGGGGTACTGAAATTTAACCGTGATCTTATTTAGAAGGCGGTAATCTATACAAGGTCTCAGCGAACCATCCTTCTTGGCTACAAAAAAGAACCCTGCTCCTAATGGCGACGATGACGGGCGAATATGCCCCTTCTCCAAGGACTCCTTCACGTAACTCCACATAGCGGCGTGCTCAGGCACAGATAAATTAAACAGTCGACCTTTTGGGAATTTACTACCAGGAATCAAATCGATAGCACAATCACAATCCCTATGCGGAGGTAGGGTATCGGACTTGGGCTCATCAAATACATCCCGGTAATCAGACAAGAACTCTGGAACCTCAGAAGGGGTGGATGACGAAATTGACAGAAATGGGACATCACCATGTACCCCCTGACAACCCCAGCTGGACACAGACATGGATTTCCAATCTAATACTGGATTATGGACTTGTAGCCATGGCAACCCCAACACGACCACATCATGCAGAATATGCAACACCAGAAAGCGAATAACCTCCTGATGTGCAGGAGCCATGCACATGGTCAGCTGGGTCCAGTACTGAGGCTTATTCTTGGCCAAAGGCGTAGCATCAATTCCTCTCAATGGAATAGGACACTGCAAGGGCTCCAAGAAAAACCCACAACGCCTAGCATACTCCAAGTCCATCAAATTCAGGGCAGCGCCTGAATCCACAAATGCCATGACAGAATACGATGACAAAGAGCAGATCAAGGTAACGGACAGAAGAAATTTTGACTGTACCGTACCAATGGTGGCAGACCTAGCGAACCGCTTAGTGCGCTTAGGACAATCAGAGATAGCATGAGTGGAATCACCACAGTAGAAACACAGCCCATTCAGACGTCTGTGTTCTTGCCGTTCAACTCTTGTCAAAGTCCTATCGCACTGCATAGGCTCAGGTTTAAGCTCAGGTAATACCGCCAAATGGTGCACAGATTTACGCTCACGCAAGCGTCGACCGATCTGAATGGCCAAAGACATAGACTCATTCAGACCAGCAGGCATAGGAAATCCCACCATGACATCCTTAAGGGCTTCAGAGAGACCCTTTCTGAAAATAGCTGCGAGCGCACCTTCATTCCATTGAGTGAGCACGGACCACTTTCTAAATTTCTGACAATATACCTCTATCTCATCCTGACCCTGACACAGAGCCAGCAAATTTTTCTCTGCCTGATCCACTGAATTAGGTTCATCGTACAGCAATCCGAGCGCCAGGAAAAACGCATCGATATTACTTAATGCAGGATCTCCTGACGCAAGAGAAAATGCCCAGTCCTGAGGGTCGCCACGTAAAAAAGAAATAATGATCCTAACTTGTTGAACTGGGTCACCAGAGGAGCGAGGTTTCAAAGCCAGAAATAGTTTACAATTATTTTTGAAACTCAGAAATTTAGTTCTATCTCCAAAAAACAAATCAGGAATAGGAATTCTCAGTTCTAACATAGAATTCTGAACCACAAAATCTTGAATATTTTGTACTCTTGCCGTGAGCTGATCCACACATGAAGACAGACCTTTAATGTCCATCGCTACACCTGTGTCCTGAACCACCCAAATGTCTAGGGGAAAAAAAGGCAAAACACAGTGCAGAGAAAAAAAAATGGTCTCAGAACTTCTTTTTTCCCTCTATTGAGAATCACTAGTACTTTTGGCCTCCAGTACTGTTATGGTAAGGTAATTCAGTACCACAATGGACATAGAGGTCAGAGCACATACAGTGACCTGACAATAACCCAAAAACAAAGAACGAGCTCTGAGACGTGGGAACTCTGCTGACCGCAATCCCTAATCCTCTCCAACCACACTAGAGGCAGCCGTGGATTGCGCCTAACGCTCCCTATGCAACTCGGCACAGCCTGAGAAACTAGCTAGCCTGAAGATAGAAAATAAGCCTACCTTGCCTCAGAGAAATACCCCAAAGTAAAAGGCTGCCCCCACATATAATGACTTTGAGTTAAGATGAAAAGACAAACGTAGAGATGAAATAGATTTAACAAAGTGAGGCCCGACTTTCTGAACAGAGCGAGGATAGGAAAGGTAACTTTGCGGTCAACACAAAACCCTACAAAAACCACGCAAAGGGGGCAAAAAGACCCTCCGTACCGAACTAATGGCACGGAGGTACACCCTCTGCGTCCCAGAGCTTCCAGCAAGCAAGAAAATACAAATAGACAAGCTGGACAGAAAAAAAACAGCAAACAAAATAGCAAAGCGGAACTTAGCTATGCAGAGCAGCAGGCCACAGGAACGATCCAGGAGGAAACAGGTCCAATACTAGAATATTGACTGGAGGCCAGGATCAAAGCACTAGGTGGAGTTAAATAGGGCAGCACCTAACGACTTCACCACATCACCTGAGGAAGGAAACTCAGAAGCCACAGTACCACTCTCCTCCACCAACGGAAGCTCAGAGAGAGAATCAGCCGAAGTACCACTTGTGACCACAGGAGGGAGCTCTGCCACAGAATTCACAACAGTGATCTTCCTCTTTGATGCTGCTCGAGGATGTCTGTGTTACCTCTCTGAGTCTTCTCAAGATAAATGTTCCCCTTGTTTGTCTATCCAAGCTGTCTTTAGTTGTAGTGGGGATTGACTAATGCATACCCCATCTTTCCCTAAGCAGGGTTTATTGCCAGGGTCAGGCATGGATTAGATTCCTGCTCAGTGATAGGTGCAGAACCTATATAGGGATGTTTAGGGTGGATAGGGTGACTTTAGATCTGCCTAGGGGTTTCCCTTCCCTAGTGTTGGGCTTCCTTCCACTCATCCCTTCATGTTGCACTTAGTCTTTCCTACACTGTGCGTGACACTTTCTTTGGAATAAGACATCTTGTGATTGGGCTTAGGCCACTGCCTCGTGGCTTGCCTTGCTGCATCTTGCCTCGTACATGGACTTTTCTTGCTGCACCTTGTCATATGACTGGACTTGGCCTGCTAGCCTCTTGGCTGGGCTGCTAACCTCTTGGCTGGACCGCTAACCTCTTACCTCTTGGCTGAGTCTGCCAACTTTTGCCTCATGGCTGAGCCTCCTTTCTTTTGCCTCATGGCTGAGCTGGGCCTGCTACCCCTTGCCTCATGGCTGAGTTGGGCCTGTTGCCTCATGCATGATGACTGGGAAGGGCCTCATGGTTGAGCAGGACTTGCTGCCTCATGACTGGGCAGGGCATGCTTGCTCTCGCCTCACGTCTGGGCAGGGCCTGCTTGCTCTCGCCTCACATCTGGGCAGGGCCTGCTGGCTCTCGCCTCACGTCTGGGCAGGGCCTGCTGCCTCTCGCGTCTCTTGTCTGGGCAGGGCCTGCTGCCTCTCACGTCTGGGCAGGGCCTGCTTCCTCTCACCTGTCATGCCTGGGCAGGGTCTGCTGCCTCTCGCTTCTCACATCTGGGCAGAGCCTGCTGCCTCTCACGTCTGGGCAGGGCCTGCTGCCTCTCGCCTCTCATGTCTGGGCAGGGCCTGCTGCCTCTCACATCTGGGCAGGGCCTGCTGCCTCTCACCTCACAACGGGGCAGGCCTCTCGTCTCACGGCTGGGCAGGGCCTGCTTACTCTCACTTCATGGCTGGGCAGGGCCTACTAACTCCCGCCTTACAGCTGGGCTGGGCCTGCTTTCTCTCGCCTCATGGCTGGGCCTGCTGCCTCTCGCCTCATGGCTGGGCCTGCTGCCTCTCGCCTCATGGCTGGGCCTGCTGCCTCTCGCCTCATGGCTGGGCCTGCTGCCTCTCGCCTCATGGCTGGGCCTGCTGCCTCTCGCCTCATGGCTGGGCCTGCTGCCTCTCGCCTCATGGCTGCGCATGAGGCCTCTCGCCTTACGGCTGGGCAGGGCCTGCTTCCTCTCCCCTCATGGCTGGGCAGGGCCTGCTGCCTCTAGCCTCACGGCTGGGCAGGGCCTGCTGCCTCTCGCCTCATGGCTGGGCCTGCTGACTCTCGCCTTACGGCTGCGCAGGGCCTGCTGACTCTCTCCTCACGGCTGGGCAGGGCCTGCTGACTCTCTCCTCACGGCTGAGCAGGGCCTGCTGACTCTCGCCTCATGGCTGAGCAGGGCATGCTGACTCTTCACGGCTGGTCAGGGCCTGCTGACTTCTCATGTCTGGGCAGGGCCTGCTGCCTCTCGCCTCATATTAATAATAATAATCTTTTATTTTTATTTATTTTTTTATATTTATATGGCGCTAACATATTCTGAAGCACTTCACAGTTTGCACATATTATCATCGCAGTCCCCAATGGGGCTCACAATCTAGATTCCCTATCAGTATGTCTTTGGATGGCTGGACCTGCTGACTCTCGTCTCATGGCTGGGCAGAGCCTGCTGACTCTCACCTCATGGCTGGGCAGGGCCTGCTGCCTCTTGGCTGGGCCTGCTAGCTTCTGCCTCATGGCTGAGCCTCCTGTCTTTTTCCTCACGGCTAAGCTGGGCCTGCTGCCTGTCGCCTCACGGCTGAGCTTGGCCTGCTGCCTCACACCTCATGGCTGGGCAGGGCCTGCTGCCTCTCGCGTCACATCTGGCAGGGCCTGCTGCCTCACGACTGGGCAGGGCCTGGATCATGAATGATAGCAGTAGTCTAATTTGGAGCAATGGAAGAAGAGGAAGGATCTAGACAGTATATACCCTTTATTTTAGTCTATTTCCTATGTCCTGTTTATAAAATATTTGGCTGTGAGGGTATGTGCACATGTTCAGGTTGTTTCGCGTTTTTTTAAACTTTTTTTTGCGATAAAAACGCTATAAAAACTCATTAAAAACTCCTATCATTTAGAATGCATTCTGCGTGTTTTGTGCGGAAAAAAACGCATCGCGGTAAAAAAAACAGCATGTTCATTAATTTTGCGGATTTCCTGCGTTTTTTTCTGCTGTTCTATGCATTTGGGAAAAAACGCACCCAAAACGCGTCAAAAACGCATTTAAAAATGCAAAAAAAACGCATGCGGATTTCTGGCAGAAATGTCCAGTTTTTGTCAGGAAATTTTCTGCAAGAAATCCTGACGTGTGGACATACCCTAAAAGAATGCACTGAAATCTTGCAAATCCAGTTAAGTTCATTCAATGCATTTTAGTTTAGCAGAATTTTTACTTTCTTAGACTTTTTCAGAGAATGTGAATGATAACACCAAAACTTTTTCTCCACTCATGGTTGGGTGAAGCCATTTATTGTCAAACTACTGTGTTTTTTCTTTTAAAATCATGACAAACCAAAACATCCAAATGACCCTGATCAAAAGTTCACATACCCTGGTGATTTTGGCCTGATAACATGCACAGAAGTTGACACAAATGGGTTTGAATGGCTACTAAAGGTAACATCCTCACCTGTGACCTGTTTGCTTGTAATCAGTGTGTGTACATAAAAGCTGAGTGAGTTTCTGGGATCCAGATAGACTCTTGCATCTTTCATCCAGCCACTGACGTTTCTGGATTGTTAGTCATGGGGAAAGCAAAAGAATAGTCAACGGATCTATGGTTAAAGGAAGTTGAACTGTATAAAACAGGAAAGGGATATAAAAAGATATCAAAGGAATTGATAATGCCAGTCAGCAGCAAACTGTGATTAACAAATGGAAAATCAGGGGCTCTGTAAAAACAATACCATGGTCAGGTAGACCAACCAAAATGTTGTCCACAACAACTGCGATGCAAATAGCATCAGCTGAAATACAGGACTCTCTGAAAACTAGCGGTGTGGCTGTTTCAAGATGCACAAGAAGGAGGCACTTGAAGAAAAACAGCAAAACAGCACAGAGACAAGCCACAAAACTTCTGGAACAAGGTAATTTGGAGTCATCAGACCAAAATTGAACTTTTGGCCACAACCATAAATGTTACATTTGGAGAGAGGTCAACAAGCCCTATGAAGAAAGGAACACCATTCCTACTGTAAAGCACGGAGGTGGATCACTAATGTTTTGGGGATGTGTGAGCTACAAAGGCACAGGAAACTTGATCAAAGTTGAAGGAAAGATGAATGCAGCACTTTATCAGCAAATACTGGAGGCAAATTTGCAATCATCAGCCTGGAAGCTGTGCATGGGACGTACTTCCAATATGACAATGATCCAAAACACAAGGCCAAGTCGACCTGTCATTGGCTACAGCAGAACAAAGTGAAGGTTCTGGAGTGGCCATCTCCTTCTCCTGACCACCTCAATATCAATGAGCCACTCTGGGGAGATCGCAAGTCCAAAGTAAACTTTTTGTGAAAAAAATTTAAATATTTATTTTTTTCCATCCACATTTTATTAATTCCTGTGAAGCATGTGAAGGGTTAATAAACTTCTTGAATATGGTTTCAGTACTTTGAGGGGTGCAGTTTTATAGAAAAATGTCACTTTTGGGTATTTTTTGTCATTTTAGGCTCCTCATAGTCACTTCAACTGTCATGCGATCCCTAACAAAAATGGTTTTGTAAATTTTGTTGGAAAAATAAGACATCACTATTCAACTTTTAACCCTTCTAACGTCGTAACAAAAAAAAAAATGTTTTGTGGTGATGTGAAGTAGCCATATGGGGAATGTTATTTATTACCTATTTTGTGTGACATATCTTTGGTTTAAGGGCATAAAACATAAAAGTTTGAAAATTGCTAAATTTTCGCCAAATTTCACATTTTTTCACAAATATGCGCTCCATATCGAACAAATTTTACCACTATCGTGAAGTACAATATATTACGAAAAAACGATCTCAAATTAAGTGGGATCCGTGGGAAGCGTTCCAGAGTTATTATATAAAATGACACTGGTCAGAATTGTAAAATTTGCACTGGTCATGAAGATGAAAACAGGTTTTGGGGGTAAAGGGGTTAAAGTAGATACCTTAGCTTTAAAAGATGACGAACGGATGGTAGTCAAGTTGGAGGACGGGGAGATAGATGATCGCGTAGTGGCCCGCTGATGCCATGATATAGCAGGAGCGCCTGCCTGGGATCTTGGTGCGGGCATCCATCATCTGTACTAGCCCAATAAGGCCGGCGTCACACATGGCGTAAGACAATACGGTCCGTATATTACGGCCGTAATACGCTGAAAAGTCCCAAAAAAAGTGGTCCGTAGCTCCTCCGTAGGCAGGGTGTGTCAGCGTATTTTGCGCATGGCATCCTCCGTATGTAATCCGTATGGCAGCCGTACTGCGTGTTTTTCTCGCAGGCTTGCAAAACCAACACACGGCTATACAAGGGATCCATGTGTTAAAAAAAAAAAATATATATATATACTGTCTCTCTCTCTCTCTCTCTCTATATATATATATAATGTGTCATTAGACACATATATGTATATATATTATTACTTCATACAGCGCTAGATAGCTTTAAAGCCGGTAATTCAATTACCGGCTTTTGCCATCTCCTTCCTAAACCCGACATGATTTGTGACATGGTTTACATACAGTAAACCATCTCATATCACCTTTTTTTGCATATTCCACACTACTAATGTTAGTAGTGTGTATATGCAAAATTTGGCCATTCTATCTACTAAATTAAAGGGTTAAATGGCGGAAAAAATTGGCGTGGGCTCCCGTGCAATTTTCTCCGCCAGAGTAGTAAAGCCAGTGACTGAGGGCAGATATTAATAGCCTGGAGAGGGTCCATGGTTATTGCCCCCCCCTGGCTAAAAACATCTGCCCCTACCGCTGTCTGTCCCCGGCGCTCTGCTTCTCTGCTCTGGCTGTGAGCGTCGGTCAGCCGGAAAGCAGAGCGGTGACGTCACCGCTCTGCTTTCCGGCCGCTGTGCTCACAGCCAGAGCAGAGAAGCAGAGCGCCAGGGACAGACAGCGGTAGGTAAGTATGTAGTGTTTTTTTTTTTTTTACTTTTACGCTGGTAACCAGGGTAAACATCGGGTTACTAAGCGCGGCCCTGCGCTTAGTAACCCGATGTTTACCCTGGTTACCGGGATCGTTGGTCGCTGGAGAGCGGTCTGTGTGACAGCTCTCCAGCGACCAAACAGCGACGCTGCAGCGATCCGGATCGTTGTCGGTATCGCTGCAGCGTCGCTTAATGTGAAGGGGCCTTTAGGTGTCTATGAACTCGTAATGACCTGGAGAATCATAATGGCTGGTCAGTTTAGCATTTAGTGAACCTAGCAAAAAAAGCAAACAAAAAACAAGTGTGGGATTGCACTTTTTTTGCAATTTCACCGCACTTGGAATTTTTTTCCCGTTTTCTAGTACACGACATGCTAAAACCAATGATGTCGTTCAAAAGTACAACTCGTCCCGCAAAAAATAAGCCCTCACATGGCCAAATTGACGGAAAAATAAAAAAGTTATGGCTCTGAGAAGGAGGGGAGTGAAAAACGAACACGGAAAAACGAAAAATCCCAAGGTCATGAAGGGGTTAAAGCTATGTAGCGCTGTATGAAGTAATCTATATATATAATTGTCTAAGGGTTTTTCCGTCTGTCTGTCTGTCTGTCTGTCTGTCCTGGAAATCCCTGCTCTCTGATTGGTCGAGGCCGCCAGGCCTCGACCAATCAGAGACCAGCACAGCATCGACGTAGAAATCCCGCGTCTCTGATTGGTCGAGGCCGCCAGGCCTCGACCAATCAGCAACGGGCACAGCGACGATGATGTCATAAAGGACGTAGACATCCCACGTTTCTGATTCAGCGACGGGCACAGTATCGACGTAGATGTCATAATGGTTGCCATGGCGACGATGATGTCATAAAGGTTGCCTCGACCAATCAGCGACGGGCACAGTCTGCCGCGAATTCTGGAATCATCATTGTCCATATACTACGGGGCCATGCATATTCTAGAATACCCGATGCGTTAGAATCGGGCCACAATCTAGTATACATATATGTGTCTCACTGACATATATATATATATATATATATATATATATATATACCTATTCTATGTGTACATATTTATTCTACCTATTCTAAGCTGTCAGTGTGATTTTACTGTACACCGCACTGAATTGCCGGCTTTTCTCTCTAACAGCGCTGCGTATTTCTCGCAAGTCACACTCCTGGTCCGTGTGTAATCCGTATTTTTCAGGCTTCCATAGACTTTCATTGGCGTTTTTTTTGCGCAATACGGTGACAAACGCAGCATGCTGTGATTTTCTACGGCCGTAGAAAGCCGTATAATACGGATCAGTAACATACGGCAGATAGGAGCTGCCCCATAGAGAATCATTGTGCCGTTTGTTTGGCGAGTTTTACGGACGTATTTTCTGCACTCATACGTCCGTAAAACTTGCAAGTGTGACGGCGGCCTAATACACATTGGAGCAGGTCAGAGTTGGGGTAAATGTCATTTATTTGGCGCACCTTACTCCAGAAGTTTTATATTTCAAAACTGACATATGAAGCCCCAGTCTTAATAAATTTCCCCCTTGATGTAAATCTTGAATTGTACGATATTTGTATTTGGCCACCAGAGGGCAGTATTATACCAGTATAAACCCAGTACTTTAGTATGCTCTGCACTTGGGGTTGGGCCGTACAAATAGGATTAAGGTTGATGCTGCTTTATCAGCCATGGATTATGTTTCTGCTCCACGCCTTGGGCTCGATCTCTGTGTATAGTGAAATCAATGCATATTTTTATTGCATGAGTTGCACTCACTGACCCGTGTGTTTATGAATGGGGGAGAATGAAATACTCATGCTTGTAGCACAATACAATAAGTTTCACAATGAGCCCCTGAGATTTATATTACGTTCATATTGAATAGAAATGCTAAATGATAGGGGAGGTTGTAGAAGTCACATATGATCAAGTTACGGCTCTGATGTATTATCTCCAGAAGTGGGAAAGTCGGTAAAGTGCTGCCGTTTTCTACACATTGATGACAGATTGTCGCTGGCCATGCCCCTTCAAGGCCTGTTTCTTGTCCCTGAGTTTCCAAATTGATATGTGGGCTCCATCTCACCCCTGGCATCATGCATAGGACGTAGTGATGAGCGAACATGCTCGGATAGGGTGTTATCTCGGCATGCTTGGGTGCTAACCGAGCGTCTTCGGTGTGCTCGAATTATATGTTCGAGTCCCCGCGGCTGTTCGACAGCTGCAACACATTCAGGGATTGCCTGTTTGTTAGACAATCCCTGCATGTGTGTCAGCTGATCAGCTGTGAGACATGGGGACTCGAACACGCCGAAGACTTGGTAAGCACCCGAGCATGCTGAGATAACGCCTTATTCGCTCATCACTAATAAGAAGCCATCCGGATGCACTGGTTTCGGGGACAATGCAGCGTTGTCTGGTAGATGTGCCAACACTCCTTCAATCCTGGCAGGTCTCCCTGGTTTTTAGAAGTCTGCTGTAAGTTTCTGGACAATTAGCAAATATATTGCAGAATTGCCAACATTCCTGGGATTTCCTGTGACTCCTGGACTAGAAAAATAAAAAATGAAGACTGCATGTGTCCGATGTTTAAGAATATTGGATATAAAACATGAAACAAACACGCATGTTCACTTTCTAATGTAATCATCTGAAATAATAGGGAGATTTTTAACAACTGGGGAATGTGTGTGTTTGCCTCACAATTCGTCCGCAGGCCTCGGCTTCTCCTTTCCTATCCATATTTGCAGGAACTGACTGAATATTTTGGCAGACGCTCATACTGAAGGGGAACGGCTGCAAAATCTGAGTTCATGAGGCGATGCTTAGGCTGGGTTCACATCGCGTTCATGGCAATGCGCTGCCGGGATCCGTTACATAGCGGCACATAGCGTTAGCGCACCCATTAACTGCCATTATGTAGCGCATCGCTAACGCATGTCATAATCGGCATGCGTTAGCGATGTGCCGTCATTCTGTGACGGACCCTCGGACGCAGTCTGCAGCGTTTTCGGGTCCGTCACCGCTAGCACATATAGAGCATCTAAGCTGGCGTGATCGCATAAACGCGATCCTTTTCGGCACTTGCGTTAACGCAGTTCGTTTAACGTATGCGTTGAACGGACTGCACTAACGCAATGTGAACCTAGCCTTAGAGTTGTGACTAAACTGCAGCACGGCCACCATAGACAAGCATGTGACTAATTGGTTACTATTCACTTGACCTTGGTATAGTCGAAGGCGCTCTCTGGGAATACTAATACCCCTTAATCCAACTAATTGTTGATACCCCAAGTTAACAAAAACCCACCGTTCACCCGTCCCCCATTACCAATTAATGACAGAGACATGATTTTGTTGGAATAATATAGGCCACAGCAGCCTCTTTTATTAAACATCAAACATTAACAATAAATGTAAAAACATTAACACTTCAAAAACTAGGAGAAGTCCTTGGAGCCCCCAAGAATCTGGTGATTTAATAACCCATACCGTGAACAACAACTTAACCAATGTTTTACTCCCAGCCGTTGTAACCCTGGCTCGGGAGCACCAAAAACCCCCAAGAGGGTTCACTGTTCACGGTACTAATCTGGAGATCCGACCACACCTGCCGGAACTCCCCACCACCATTCACCAGATCCGAAACCAATTAATTCCAAAGGGGGGACCCATATGCCAATGGACCCCCCAAACCAATTTTCACCAACTCCAAGGACTCCCCCCAGCCGCCAAGGCCACAATGACCCAAACTTAAAATAACATGAAATATTCCTATAACTACCCGCTCACCCCGCGATGTAACTCCCAGAGATACAGAAAATTAGGGCGGGAGGGAGGGATGCTTCAGCTAAGGTGAGCGGGAACTGATCAGCCCCCGCCCCCTACCCTCTACAATATCCCCTGCCACTAGCCCACCCTCCCCCTACTAATTAGCCTAAAGACGCCCACCCCCTCCTCTCCTAACCCCTGTCATGTAGGCCTTCACTCAGCCGCGGGGGGGAGGGGGCGGCCCGCTCCGGCCTGTCCTTGACCTTGGTATAGTCGAAGGCGCTCTCTGGGAATACTAATACCCCTTAATCCAACTAATTGTTGATACCCCAAGTTAACAAAAACCCACCGTTCACCCGTCCCCCATTACCAATTAATGACAGAGACATGATTTTGTTGGAATAATATAGGCCACAGCAGCCTCTTTTATTAAACATCAAACATTAACAATAAATGTAAAAACATTAACACTTCAAAAACTAGGAGAAGTCCTTGGAGCCCCCAAGAATCTGGTGATTTAATAACCCATACCGTGAACAACAACTTAACCAATGTTTTACTCCCAGCCGTTGTAACCCTGGCTCGGGAGCACCAAAAACCCCCAAGAGGGTTCACTGTTCACGGTACTAATCTGGAGATCCGACCACCCCTGCCGGAACTCCCCACCACCATTCACCAGATCCGAAACCAATTAATTCCAAAGGGGGGACCCATATGCCAATGGACCCCCCAAACCAATTTTCACCAACTCCAAGGACTCCCCCCAGCCGCCACAACGAAAGGCCTTTGACCACCTTAAAGGCCCGAGACCCCACCACAACGAAAAGCTATGGCCCTTTCAATGCCTTCCTGAAGACCCAGAGTCCAAAAATCCATCCCCACAGCATTCAAATGGACGCCATCAGCCAACCAATATTCCCCTTCGCTTTTTTCCAATTCGAAGTGCCTCACCGCCACGCCCCCATTTCGAGCCATGAAGGCGGACACTGCCCTATTCACTTTAATCCTGGCCTTGTCAATTTTTTCCAGAGATCTCATATGCTTCCACCTTTTCCGTGGAACAATATCAGACCAGACAATGTTCAAACCAGGGTACAATACCCATAACCTCAAGCAATCCTGCTTTATGTCCTTTACCAACTCACGAAAAGGCCGGGACCCCAAATCGTTACCCCCAACATGTAAAACCAACACATCCGGGGCTCTGTCCAAACTCACGCCGTTGTGAATTTCGCGCAACACTCGATTCCATGTCATCCCCCGAAAACCGAGCCACCGGATCACTGCCACGCCTCGATCAAAACCGAGCTGTCTGCCCTCCGTCCGCACATCGGCCCGCAACGCTCCCCAATGGACGTAAGAGTGACCGAAAATCCACACCAGTAATGACTGGTGACCTGGAAAACAAAAAACACAAACTCAGAATAAAAAACCCACACCACCGCAGAACCATCAACGACACTCTTACATGTCCCCATCAACCATCCCCTGTGGACGCACATAACTACGAAACCTGCTTGATCGCCACCTGCCTATCCGCCGAATGGCGGGCGACCCGAGACCCCCAAGCGCAGCCTCGGTCGCGGCCCCTATCCGAAAGGAATGTGGGGCAAAACAGGCCCCATCTAGACCCAATAACGCAATTGCTCTTTTAAAAACCGCTGTGAATTGGTAGCGAGACAACCAAGACCCATCCTGATGGCACAATAATGATCGATCGCGCCTAGGCTGAAGGCCCCAGAAGCGGCGCATACAAGCAACAGGACACATAGCCGAACCATTGACTGAGCCCAACAAGATCCTGCTACCCCGACCCTCCTGATCCGATTTTGATCGCCGTAACCACAGTTCCACGTGACCATCAGACAACAACACATCCCTGGCTAAAATTCCCCCTGACACCTGTGTACTA
Organism: Ranitomeya imitator; assembly: GCF_032444005.1. Taxonomy (NCBI): domain Eukaryota; kingdom Metazoa; phylum Chordata; class Amphibia; order Anura; family Dendrobatidae; genus Ranitomeya; species Ranitomeya imitator. The sequence goes on along the minus strand of NC_091284.1, from coordinate 731,599,618 downwards.
GGCGACACTAACTCGCCCACTCGAAAAGCCCCGAAAAAGGCTAAGGAAAAAGCCAGCCGAAATAAACAAAGCTCAAAAACCGAAAAACATAAAGATGACAAAACCTCGCCCAACTTTTCTAATAATTTAAAGGAAACCGGACGCCTAGAATCCTTCTTCTCCGGCCTCCGCCTGAAACCTTTCACTGCTCGCTGCACCAAAAAAGACTTGGTAATATCGTGCAGGCCCCGTAACTTAAAACCAAAGGCCAAAGCTGCCAAGACTCTTGACACTTTAGAAGATGACCATCCAACAGCTGCCCCACGACTCAACCATGACAGCAGGACCCCCACCTGATCTTCCTGACTCGACCCACAATGTGCGGCCAAAAACAAGTCCTCCCACTCCCTCCAAATCGCCTGATAAGCCTCCCAAGTTCTAGGAGCCAACGACGCCTTTATCAACGCCTCAGCGTCCCGGATACCACTAGCCAAAGTTCCGCAGGGCACTCCAACCCGACCTCTTGAGCCTCCGGAGCCAAAGACCGAAAACGATCGAACTGTAAACGAGAAAGAGAGTCAGCGATGGAATTACAAACTCCCGGCACATGCGACGCCGTTACGTGTGCATTCAGAGACAAACACAACAACACCAATTGCCTTAACACACGCACCACCGGGGGCGATGACGCGGACAAACTGTTAATCGCACAAACCACCCCCAAGTTATCACAGTGAAAACGAACTCGCCTATTTCGAAAATTCCCCTGCCACAAATGCACCGCTACCAAAATAGGAAAAATTTCCAACAACGCAATGTTACTAACCAGACCGGAGGAAATCCAACTTGCTGGCCATTTTGACGCACACCATTGACCTTGAAAGTAAGCTCCGAAACCAGACCCACCGGCTGCGTCCGTAAATAACTCCAACGACTCGTTGTCAATTATGCTCTCGATAAACAAGGACCTGCCATTATACGTCTCCAAAAACTCACTCCAAACCGCCAAATCCTCCTTGTGTTCAGCCGACAACCGTATGAAATGGTGAGGAGCCTTAACTCCCGCAGTAGCACTAGCCAATCTCCTGGAAAAAACTCTGCCCATCGGCATGACACGACAAGCGAAATTGAGTTTTCCTAGCAATGATTGCAACTCTCGCAAAGGCAGCTTGCGCAGGCGACCAACCCGCCTCACCTCATCACGAAGGCCTGTCACTTTGTCCTCTGGCAACCGAAACTCCCACTGAACTGTATCAATGACGATACCTAAAAAACACAAACACGTGCTCGGGCCCTCCGTCTTACCTGGGGCCAGCGGAACGCCAAAACGGAAAGCCACCCATTCTATTGCCCTCAAAATCCTAGCACAACAGTCAGACCCGGCCGGGCCAACACATAAAAAATCGTCTAAGTAGTGCAAAATCGAATCGCAACCAGAAACTTCTCGAACTACCCATTCCAAAAAGGAACTGAAAGCCTCAAACAGGGCACAAGATAACGAACAGCCCATAGGTAAACACCTATCTACAAAAAATTGATCCTCCCAAAAACAACCAAGAAGTCTAACGCTAGACGGATGAACCGGCAACAGGCGAAAAGCAGATTCTATGTCCGTCTTGGCTAGCAAAGCACCTTTTCCGCATTTTTGTACCCAAACAGCCGCCTCATCAAACGATGCATAAACCACCGAACACAGCTCTGGATCAATGCCGTCATTCACCGATCTCCCCTTCGGGTACGACAAATGCTGAATCAGGCGAAATTTTCCCTCCTCTTTTTTAGGGACTACACCCAAAGGGGAAACGACTAAATCTTCAAACGGAGCCTGAGCAAACGGGCCCGCCATGCGACCCAGCGCCACCTCCTTCCGTAATTTTTCAGAAACCACATCAGCATGCAACAAGGCTGAACGCAAATTTTTCCTAACCAGGGGGACCGCAAAGGAAGGAGCCGGAATAACAAAACCTTCCGTAAAGCCTGACAACAATAAGGCCGCCTTTTCCCTATCCGGGTATCTATTTAGATAAGGGACCATCTTTTCCACCTTCACCGGTGTCTCCCCCATAAGAATTAACTGATCCTGACTTTGCCTTGCCTTTTTTAAAACATTTTGCGGCTCCGTGGGAGGTACCACTACAGTGGGAACACAAGTGCTTGAATTTACAATTGACTCCAAATTTGCACTGTCCCTCATTAAATTGCCAGCAGACGCCCAATTTCTGTCCGCCTGCCTGTCCCGCATTACCTGAGGTACTTGCAGCGCCTGGCTGTGAACCATGGCCGGAAGCACCGGCCCCCCCATGAAAGGGGGTACCGAATTTATACTGCGCCATTACGCGCAACCAAAGACCAATATCTTTTTGGTCCCATCTAATGGCCGGCCGAACAGCTTTCCTCTGCCTGAACTGCTCGTCATACCTAAGCCAAGCCTGACCGCCATACACCCTATGAGACTCACTAATGGAATCCATGTAACAAAATAAACCCGAGCAATTCTCGGGCGCCGTCTCGCCAATAACACTGGCCAGGATAGCGAACGCCTGAAGCCAATTGGCGAAGGTCTGAGGAATTAAACGCCACCGCCGTTTTTCCTCCTCCTCTTTTTTTGAATCATCCTTCTTCCCCTTATCAATGTTAAATTTTTCCAGCGGGAGCAGTGAAAAAATCTCCACATATTCATCTTTGCTTATCTTTTCTCTAACCTCTTTTTTCAGATGCGCCCCCAACGGGCCCTCAAAACACACGTACACTTCTCCGTGGGCCCTATCATCCAAATGGATCCTACACTCCTTCTCTTTCTCCGTCTGCACCGAGACGGAAACCGGTTCCGAAACCTCAACCTGCACCGCCGCTGCATTAACCGGGACCGCCTGCAGGCCCGACCACGCTCCCAAAAAACCCTGCGGACCTCCGCCGCCATCCAATCTTGCCAACAATGTCTGCACGCCAGCTAAAAGCTCCCGGACCCCCGCCACTCCGCCGCCGCCTGCCAAACCCGCCGCAGCTAAACCGCTAATCGCTCCCTGACCACCACCAACTGCAGGCGAACTCACATCAGCATGACACAAACGAGACACAGACGCATACTCACCGGGCTGCAAGGGGGCTGTGGTCCCTCCAGCCGGAGTGCTGGTATCCTGACGTCCGCGAACCGCCCAGTCCGCCAACGAACCGTCCACCGATGAACCAAGATGCTGGCTATCCGAACCGCTGTTCTGGAAAGTCGCTGGTAACTGCGGCACCCGATCCGGGGCCCAGCTGGCAGAAGCCGTCCGCGCTGGTGAATAAGGGGCCCGCTGTCCGCTGCCCGCCACGCTCCTTGCTGCCACAGGAGACTGCCCAGGCCCCGGCCCTGGAGCAGGGAGACCCCCCGCCGCCGCTGCAGGGGCCGACCCGGCGCCGTCCAGCCTCAGGCCGCCCGATCCTCCGGCCACTACCGCTCCTCCAGACCCGGTCGCTGTTGCCGAGGCAGGCCGCGCGGCAGGAGCATCACCGCCGCGGCCTCCCGAAGCCCTAGGCCCCATGCGTTGTCCGGCGCGTCTAGGCCCCGCCCCCACCACGCCACGAGGTGAGGGCCCAGCCACCGCCGCTGTGCCCCGTCCGGCTGTCGGATTCCTCCCAGGCCGGGGCCGCCTCGCCGCTGCTCTTACCGGCGCCCGGCCTGGAGGGTCCCGGGAGGGGCTCCTGCGCCTGCGGGGGGCACGTGGTCCTGAATCCGGCGACAGCCGCTCGGGGGGCCGTGTCCGCCGAGCACGCCGATCCAAAGGGGGGACCGCAGCTGAGGATCCTCCACCGCCGCCATCCATCAGGTGAGCCACCTGCGCTTCCAGCCAACCCTGAGGGCGAGAAGCTGCAGCAGCCCTCAGGCTCTCCAGCACGGCGTCCACGCTGGCCATGCTTCAGCTAAGGTGAGCGGGAACTGATCAGCCCCCGCCCCCTACCCTCTACAATATCCCCTGCCACTAGCCCACCCTCCCCCTACTAATTAGCCTAAAGACGCCCACCCCCTCCTCTCCTAACCCCTGTCATGTAGGCCTTCACTCAGCCGCGGGGGGGAGGGGGCGGCCCGCTCCGGCCTGTCCTTTATCAGAAATATGCTTCTCTTCCTGGGCTGGATGAGATCCCACCATCCCCTCCCAAGGACCTCCCCAACCATCCGCCAAACACTGACTTTTGGCTGTGAAGAATATAAACTCTGCTCCTCCTGGCCCAGGAGTTCTGGGCAATCTCAGGAACGTCATCATGTACTTATATCTTCGTGTATCCTAAAGGCCAAAGCGCTCTGTGGTAACCTAGCGGCACTTTATGGCCATGGAGCGGAGATTATGGTTAGCCGCTTTTAACCCCTTTACCCCGAAGCCTGTTCTCAACTTCCTGACCAGGCCATTTTTTTAAATTCTGACCACTGTCGCTTTATGTGGTCATAACTCTGAAACACTTCAACGGATCCTGATGATTCTGAGATTGTTTTCTCGCGACATATCGTATTTTATGATAGTGGTAACATTTCTTCGATATGACTTGCGTTTATTTGTGAAAAAAAGCGGAAACTTGGTGAAAATTTTGAAAATTTTGCAATTTTTAAACTTTTAGTTTTTATGCCCTTAAATTAGAGAGTCATATCATACAAAATGGTTAATAAATAACATTACCCACATGTCTGCTTTACACTAGCACAATTTTGGAAACATAATTTTTTTTTTTGTTAGGAAGTTATAAGGGTTAAAAGTTGACCAGCAATTTCTCATTTTTACAACAACATTTGCAAAACCATTTTTTTAGGGACCACCTCACACTTGAAGTCACTTTGAGGGGCCTATATGACAGAAAATGCCCAAAAGTGACAACATTCTAAAAACTGCACCCCTCAAGGTACTCAAAACCACATTCAAGAAGTTTATTAACCCTTCAGGTGCTTCACAGGAATTTTTGGAATGTTTAAAAAAATTGAACATTTAACTTTTTTTTCACAAAATCAGATCCAATTTGTTTTATTTTACCAAGGGTAACAGGAGAAATTGGACCACAAAAGTCATTGTACAATTTGTCCTGAGTATGCCGATACCCCATATATGGGGTAAACCACTGTTTGGGCACATGGCGGAGCTCGGAAGAGAAGGAGCGCCATTTGAATTTCCAATGCAAAATTTGCTGGAATTGAGATCGGACACCATGTCGCGTTTGGAGAGCCTCTGATATGCCTAAACGGTGGAAACCCCCCCACAAGTGACCACATTTTGGAAAGAAGACCCCCTAAGGAACTTATCTAGATGTGTGGTGAGCACTGTGAACCCCCAATTGTTTCACTAAAGTTTAGAATGTAGAGTCGTGAAAATTAAATAATCATTTTTTTTCCACAAAATGATTTTTAGGCCGCAATTTATTTTCCCAAGAGTAACAGGAGAAATGGGACCCCAAAAGTTGTTGTCCAATTTGTCCCGAGTACGTTGATGCCCCATATGTGGGGGGGAACCACTGTTTGGGTGAACGGCAGAGCTCGAAAGGGAAGAAGCACCATTTTACTTTTTCAACGCAGAATTGGCTGGAATTGAGATCGGACGCCATGTCGCGTTTGGAGAGCCCCTGATGTGCCTAAACAGTTGAAACCCCCCCAATTCTAACTCCAACACTAACCCCAACCATAACCCTAACAACAACAAAAAACACACCCCTAATCCGAACCCTAACCATAACCTGTCCCTGACCACACCCCTAACCTCAACACACCCCTAATCCCAACCCTAACCCCAGCCGTAAACATAATCCAAACCCTAACTTTAGTCCCAACCCTAACTTTAGCCCCAGACCTAACCCTAACTTTAGCCCTAACTCTATCCCTAATGGGAAAATGGAAATAAATACATTTTTTTAAATTTTATTATTTTCCCCTGTGATTTACTATTTATAGCGGGTTTTATAGTGGGTTTTTGTTTGGCAGCTGTCACACGCTAATATACACTTTTTATTGCAAAAAATAGTTTCTCTAGTCATCTTCCACGACAGTCACCTTGGAGGATGTCTCCCCGCCCTAAAGGGTGACAGGAACACAAAGAGGTTAAATAACCCTCCCCTTCCTGCTATCTGCAGTGCTTTTTCTGTCCCCCAGTGGGGTATGAAGAGGTCCTGCAGGTGCTGTCGTGGTCGGTGAACGGAGCACCTGTATTTTTCTTACCGCCGGGCAGACGAGGTCAGGCGGTGATCCTCCCCTCCTCCATGTGCTGCGCTCCGTCTCCATCTTTGTGGTGGACTCGGGCCTTCCTTCCCGCTCCTCCTGCGCCTCGGTCAGGAGCAAAGCGGGGCGGTGACGTGCTGCCGGGGTCCTCGCTGAGCTCCCCAACGTCCTCCCTCTTCAGCGTCCGAGTTCCGGGTCGCACGCGCCAGATGTGACGTCACCGCCCTTCTGGTTCGTGGCCTGGGGCTCCACGCTGGAACGCACGCCGTCTCCTGCGTTCCATGAAGTTGGTGGCCACCGGGGGGGAATCGCTGACAGGATAGGTTCGTCTCAAGCCTCCCTATGGACCGAAAGGGGAGGAGCACATGATATCGCTGGGGACCTCGATACCTTCATATTCTGGTCTGGGCCTCCAGGTAAGACGCTGTCCCCGTCTCTCTGTGACTGTATACAGCTTGACCATGGACGGCAACAAACCCTCTGCTTCATCTGCAGATCCCAGCGTTCACCTTCCTGCCGTGAGTAGCTGGGCCGGTCCCTTTACTGTTCAGCCATGTTTGAATGGGTCACTTAGTATACCTCTCTCTCTTCTAGGGAGAAAAGGTCTGTGCCCCAAAGAGTAAACGTAGCCGCAAGTGCGGTGTTTGTGGCTCCCGGCTACCCTCCGCCTATAAGAAGACCCTGTGTCAACCCTGTACGGATGACATATTACGTGCTCAACAGCCCTCCCTCCTGGACAGCATTAAAAGTTTGACTAAACAGGAGGTTCAATCCTCCATGGCGGCCATCTCCCAACCTCAAGTGTCGCATCCTCCTAAAAAGAGGAAGATGGCCCCAGTTAATACTGATTCTGACTCGGGTGAGGTCCATTCCTCTGAGTCAGACGATAATTGGGAAAATGAGGGCTCCACATCCACCCCTAAAGCTCATGGGGAAAAAAATATTACTTTTCCTCCGAGGATATGGATGAGCTGGTCTCCATAGTAAGAAGCACCATGGGGTTGAGGAAGTGGAGGAAAAACATTCCGTGCAGGATGTAATGTTTGGGGGTCTGAAACCCAAGCCTAAAAAAGGGTTTCCCATACATGAAAATGTTAAAAATCTCATTTTCCAAGAGTAGGCTTCCCCAGAGAAGGGCCTTAGTATCCCTTCAGACTTTAAAAACCGGTTTCACATAGATGGTGATAATTCTATTTGGGAGGTTCCAAGAGTGGACTCTAAAGTCAACAAAAAGACGTCTCTCCCATTTGAGGACTCTTCTCAATTAAAAGATCCAATGGATCGAAAAATAGAGAGCCACCTAAAGAAGTCCTGGGAGTCCTCTACAAATCTTAAAGCAAATATTGCTTCTACTTGCGTCGCCAGGGCCCTGGTCCTCTGACTTCGCAAATTACAGGAACATCTCTCCCAGGGTACTTCCAGAGAGGAAATCCTGGACTCCCCCTTCTTCAAAAGGCTTCAGGATTCTTAGCCGATGCTTCAGGAGAGTCCTTTCGTGTGGCCGCACGGTCCCTAGTTCTCTCAAACTCAGCTAGGAGAGCTCTTTGGCTGAAATCTTGGGGAGGCGACATTACCTCTAAAACCAAACTCTGCGCCATCCCCTTTCAGGGTCACCATGTGTATGGGCCAATACTGGATGAAATCCTGGATAAGGCCTCTGATAGGAAGAAATCGCTTCCTGAACAAAAGGTTACTAGGAAGCGTTTTCTTCGTCCCCCTCGTGACCAGTCCTCCCAGAAGGACTTTAGGGGAAAAGGTAAAACAGGTCGTTGGAGCTACCCAAAGGGGGTAGAGGCAGGAATATCCTTGTGCCTCAACAGCAACAGACTCAGGAGACACAGTGACTCTTCAGTTGGGGGCCGGCTTTCTCGGTTTCTCACCCAATGGCAGTCCATATCCTCCACACATTACAATTCGGGCTGAAATTGGAATTCGAGAGCCCCCCCCATTGCCTGAGAATTACCCCGGAACAACCCCCAGACCTCCTCGACTCCTTTCTCCTTCAAATCCAGGAACTCTTGCGAGAAAAAGTGCGCTCCCATGTACCTCAGCAGGACTTAGGCAGAGGTCATTACTCTCGCCTATTCCTCATAAGGAAACCCTCCGGAAAATGCAGACTGATCATAAATTTAAAATCCTTGAACCAGGTGATCAAGTATCGGAGGTTCAATATGGAGTCAGTCAAGACCGCAATCCCTCTTATTGGGCAAGACTGGGTGATGGCAACGATAGACCTAAGGGACGCCTATTATCACGTTCCAATCCATCCGGATCACAGGAGGTTCCTCAGGTTCGCGATCTCCCACAACCGCAGGATCACTCACTACCAGTTCAATGTGCTTCCCTTTGGAGTATCCTCGGCCCCGAGGGTATTCTCGATAATCATGAGCGAAGCAGTCATCTTCCTACGTCTTCAGGGAATCTGCCTGGTCCCTTACCTAGACGATCTTCTTATCATGGCTCCTTCAACATCTCAGCTGAACCAAGATGTTTCAAAAACTGTAGGTATTCTCGAGTCCCTGGGCTGGATCACGAATCTCCAAAAGTCGGACCTACAGCCGTCCACAAGGAAGAAATTCCTGGGGATTCTCTTAGACTGGGGATGTGCTTCCTTCCCGAAAATCGTCAGCACGATCTTTGCCAAAGAATCTCCAGATTCAAACAACAAAGATCCCCAACCCTGAAGGAGTCCATATCCATTCTAGGATCCCTAACTTCGTGCATTCAGGTGGTATCCTGGGCCCAGGCACACACACGGACCCTCCAGACTCATGTTATCTTATATTCTCGAAAGTATCGGAACACTCTGTCCAGGAGAATCCCTCTTCCCGGACATGTGTAGTCAGCCCTGTCGTGGTGGCTAAAAGAACGGAACCTTCGGCGAGGGGTAAGCTGGGATCAGCTCCCTTTGAAAGTGCTTCACACAGATGCCAGCCGAAGAGGTTGGGGTGCCGTGGTGGAACAAACATATTTTCAGGGTCTATGGCCCTCAGACATAAGTTCCAGATCCTTCAACCTGAGGGAATTTAAAGGCAGTAGAGGAAGCGCTGGTAGCCGCCTCATCTCTAGTCCAAGGCCATCATATTCGTATCTACTCCGACAACGTTACGACTGTGGCTTATCTTCATCACCAAGGGGGCACGAAGTATACCAGTCTGAAGCTAGTGGCAGCACGGATATTTCTCTGGGCGGAGAAACACCTCCTTTCAATCTCCGGTACATCTGAAGGGTTCAGACAAAACCAAAGCGGACTTCCTCAGCAGGAAGGACATACATCCTGGGGAATGGTGCCTGAACCAGGAGGTTTTCCTAACCTTAACCTCGAGATGGGGAACCCCGGAGGTCGAATTGTTTGTGAATGCCCAAAACGCAAAGTCAAAAACATATTTCTCCCTCAGCCCCGTGCAGGCGGCTCTGGGAGTGGATGCTCTCATTCATCCATGGACCTTCAACTTAGCTTACGCCTTCCCCCCAATAACGATGTTGTCAAATACGCTGCAGAAAATCCAATCAGACAAAGTCACAACAATCCTGATTGCCCCATTGTGGCCAGGTCGGAGCTGGTACAGCGCCTTGAGGGGAATGACCGAAGAAGGTCTCATTCTTCTTCCTCAAAGATCCGATCTCCTTGTTTAGGGTCCCCTCCTTTATCTGGATCTCAAAAAGTTAAATCTAGCTGCTTGGCTACTGAGACCAACATTCTAAAAGCCAAAAGTCTCTCCGATAGGGTTATCCAAACTCTCCAAAAGAGTAGGAAACCAGTGACTAATGCCATCTATAACAAAGTATGGAAGAAGTTCTCTTTATGGTGTCTTCCCAGTGTCCCTGATCCCTTCCACCCCAACATTTCTCAAATCTTAGACTTCCTCCAGAAGGGTTTAGTTCTTGGGCTCTCCCCGAGTACTCTAAAAGTCCAGGTATCGGCCCTTAGTTCCTTTTCTGACCAGGATCTAGCTGGCCATCGCTGGATCAAAAGATTCATAACTTCAGCAAGTAGACTACGTCCTAGTCTCCCTAGTCGGGTGCCCCCGGGACCTAAATTTAGTGCTCAATAGTTTGGCTCATCCACCCTTTGAACCCTTGTCTTCTCTGCCCCTTAAAATCCTAACGCTTAAAACGGTGTTCCTGGTCGCAATTATCACAGCTAGACGGGTAGGAGAATTGCAAGCCTTGTCAGTTCAAGAACCATTCCTATCCGTAAACTCAGATAGCATAATCCTACGACTAGATCTCGCCTTTATGCTCAAAGTCGTTTCGGATTTTCATAGAGGTCAGGATATGGTTTTGCCCTCATTTTGTTCAAACCCTTCCAACGAGAAGGAGGAAAACTTCCATACCCTGGACGTCCGCAGGGTAGTTCTCCATTACCTGGAGCAGTCCAAGACCTGGAGGATCAACCAGAATCTATTTATCCAGTTCTCAAGCCAGAATAAAGAGAAAAGCGGCTAAGAGCATGATTGCAAGCTGGATAAAACAAGCCATCTGCCTTGCATATTCGGCAAAGATCTCCCTCCGCCGATCTCGCTGAAGGCCCATTCTACCCGGTCGGTTTCCATGTCATGGGCAGCAAGAGGGAACACCTCATCAGAACAGATATGCAATGCCGCCACATGGTCTTCTGTTCATACCTTCACCAGACATTACAGGCTAAATTTCGACAGGGATGTAACCTTCGGCAGATGTGTTCTACAGGCCGTGGTCCCTCCCTAAAAGAAATTAACATTGGTATATCTCCAAAGTGACTGTCGTGGAAGGTGACTAGAGAAAATAGAATTAGACTTACCGGTAATTCAGTTTCTAGGAACCTTCCACGACAGCCCTATCTGATATTCGCTGGATGATTCCTGCACTTTAGTGGTAACTATTCACGCTACTATGGCCATAAAAAACAATGGAGATAGTAGGAAGGGGAGAGTTATTTAACCTTTTTGTGTTCCTGTCCCCCATTAGGGCGGGGAGACATCCTCCAAGGTGACTTTCGTGGAAGGTTCCTAGAAACCGAATTACCGGTAAGTCTAATTCTATTTTTTTTTTTTGCATCACCACATTTTGAGAGCTATAATTTATCCATATGTTGGCCCACGGAGTCATGTGAGGTCTTGTTTTTTGCGGACGAGTTGACGTTTTTATTGGTACCATTTTCGGGCACATAACATTTTTTGATCGCTTTTTATTCCAATTTTTGGGAGGCAGAATGAACAAAAACCAGCAATTCCTGAATTTCTTTTAGGGGGGGGGGGCATTTATACCGTTCCACGTTTGGTAAAATTGATAAAGCAGCTTTATTGTTCGGGTTAGTAGGATTATAGCGATGTATATCATTTTTTTATGTTTTGGCGCTTTTACACAATAAAAACTTATATAAAAAATAATTGGTTTTGCGTCGCTTTATTCTGAGAGCTATAACTTTTTTTATTTTTCTGCTGATGACGCTGTATGGCAGCTTTTTTTTTTGCGGGACAAGATGACGTTTTCAGTGGTACCATGTTTATTTATATCTGTCTTTTTGATCACATTTTATTGCACTTTTTGTTCGGCAGTATGATAATAAAGCATTGTTTTTTGCCTCTTTTTTTTTTGCGGTGTTCACTGAAGGGGTTAACTAGTGGGATAGTTTTGTAGAGCGGGTCGTTACGGACGCGGCGATACAAAATATGTGTACTTTTATTGTTTTTTTAATTTACATAAATGGATTTATTGGAAAATATTTATTTATGTTTTTTTCTTTATTTGGGGATTTTTTTAAATTACTTTATAACATTGTCCCAGGGTGGGACATCACTATGTTACATCAGATCGCTGATCTGACACTTTGCATAGCACTGTGTCAGATCAGCGATCTGACAGGCAGTGCAGGAGGCTTTCCGGCGCCTGCTCTCAGCAGGAGCCAGGAAGCCACCTCACTTCAGGATCCGGAAGGAACCCCGAAGCCATTTTGGATCTGGGGACTCCTTCCAGAACACCGGAACAACGCAATTGCATTGCGTTGTTCCGGTGGGAAAGCGCAGGGAGCCCTCGTCCCTGCGCGATGCCCCTCTATGTCGCTGTCAATACTGACAGCGGCATCAGAGGGGTTAAATGCCCATGATCGCTAGCGCCGATCGTGGACATTGCTGCGGGGTGTCAGCTGTCACACACAGCTGACACCCACACACGATCGGTGCGGTGCTCACTGCGCGATCGTGCCGTCGTTCTAGTACTGCGGTTTGCGGGAACTGATGTTCCTGCAGAGCAGTACTAGTACGGCGCATGTCGGGAAGGGGTTAAAGGGAACATGTCACCAGGTTTTCCCCATATAAAGTACGGCCACCACCATTATGGCCTCTTTTAGAGCATATTGGAATGAATACTGTAAAAAAGTCCTCCATCGCCTCTGCCCAAAAAAAACCTTTTACTATACCCAAAGACGGCATTATCCCTTTGCTTCGGCTCCTCTTCCTTCAGTTGTCATCCTCCTCTGCTTTGTGTGCATGACGTGTCCTATGTCATCCACACAGTAACCTGTTATGGACCTGGTGGTTAGGAGCACCTGGAACGACCTGATGGTTAAACTAACACAGAACAAGCTCTGGGAAGTGGGAGCTCTGCTGACCGCAACCCCTAATCCTATCACACACACTAGAAATAGCCGTGGAGCGTACCTAGCTCGGCCTAGACGCCTCTTCACAGCCTAAGAGCTAACTAGCCCTAGAGATAGAAAATAAAGCCTACCTTGCCTCAGAGAAATTCCCCAAAGGAAAAGGCAGCCCCCCACATATATTGACTGTGAGTAAAGATGAAAGTCACAAAAACAGGAATGAAACAAGTTTCAGCAAAGGGAGGCCAGACTAACTAAACAGACTGAGGATAGGAAAGGTATCTTTGCGGTCAGCACAAAAAACTACAAAAGACCACGCAGAGTGTGCAAAAAGACCTCCGCACCGACTCACGGTGCGGAGGTGCCACTCTGCATCCCAGAGCTTCCAGCTAGCAAGGCAAAATCATGATAGCAAGCTGGACAAGAAAACAAAGAACAAATAATAAACTAGCAGGAACTTAGCTTCTGCTGGAGTAGACAGGTCACCCAAAAGATCCAAGAGCAAACTGAACCAGTACAAGAACATTGACAGCTGGCATGGAGTAACGATCTGAGTGGAGTTAAATAGAGCAGCCAGTCAAAGAATAAACTACGTCACCTGTGGAAGGAACCTCAGAAGCAGCAGCTCCACTCACAGCCACCAGAGGGAGTCCATGGACAGAACTCGCCGAAGTACCATTCATGACCACAGGAGGGTAACAGAATTCACAACAGTACCCCCCCTTGAGGAGGGGTCACCGAATCCTCACCAGAGCCCCCAGGCCGATTAGGACGAGCCAAATGAAAGGCATGAACTAGATCGGCAGCATGAACATCAGAGGCAAAAATCCAGGAATTATCTTCCTGACCATAACCGTTCCACTTGACCAGGTACTGGAGTTTCCGTCTCGAAATACGAGAATCCAAAATCTTTTCCACCACATACTCAAACTCCCCCTCGACCAACACCGGGGCAGGAGAATCAACGGAGGGAACCATAGGCGCCACGTATCTCCGCAATAACGACCTATGGAACACATTATGGATGGCAAAAGAAGCTGGAAGGGCCAAACGAAATGACACAGGATTGAGAACTTCAGAAATCTTATACGGACCAATGAAACGAGGCTTAAACTTAGGAGAGGAAACCTTCATAGGAACATAACGAGACGACAACCAAACCAAATCCCCAACACGAAGTCGGGGACCAACACAGCGCCGGCGGTTAGCGAAACGTTGAGCCTTCTCCTGGGACAATGTCAAATTGTCCACCACATGAGTCCAAATCTGCTGCAACCTGTCCACCACAGTATCCACACCAGGACAGTCCAAAGGCTCAACCTGCCCTGGAGAGAAACGAGGATGAAAACCAGAATTACAGAAAAACGGCGAAACCAAAGTAGCCGAGCTGGCCCGATTATTAAGGGCGAACTCAGCCAAAGGCAAGAAGGACACCCAATCATCCTGATCAGCAGAAACAAAGCATCTCAGATATGTTTCCAAAGTCTGATTAGTTCGTTCAGTTTGGCCATTTGTCTGAGGATGGAAAGCTGAAGAAAAAGACAAATCAATGCCCATCTTAGCACAAAAGGACCGCCAAAACCTCGAAACAAACTGGGAACCTCTGTCCGAGATGATGTTCTCTGGAATGCCATGCAAACGAACCACATGCTGGAAAAACAATGGCACCAAATCAGAGGAGGAAGTCAATTTAGACAAGGGTACCAAATGGACCATCTTAGAGAAGTGATCACAAACCACCCAAATGACCGACATCCTTTGAGAGACAGGGAGATCTGAAATAAAATCCATAAAAATATGCGTCCAGGGCCTCTTCGGGACCGGCAAGGGCAAAAGCAACCCACTGGCACGAGAACAGCAGGGCTTAGCCCGAGCACAAGTCCCACAGGACTGCACAAAAGAACGCACATCCCGTGACAAAGAAGGCCACCAAAAGGATCTAGCCACCAAATCTCTGGTACCAAAGATTCCAGGATGACCAGCCAACACCGAACAATGAACCTCAGAGATAACTCTACTAGTCCATCTATCAGGGACAAACAGTTTCTCCGCTGGACAACGGTCAGGTCTATCAGCCTGAAACTTCTACAGCACCCGCCGCAAATCAGGGGAGATGGCAGACAAAATTACCCCCTCTTTGAGAATACCCGCCGGCTCAGGAACACCCGGAGAGTCAGGCACAAAACTCCTTGACAGGGCATCAGCCTTCACATTCTTAGAGCCCGGAAGGTACGAAACCACAAAATCAAAACGGGAGAAAAACAGCGACCATCGAGCCTGTCTAGGATTCAACCGTTTGGCAGACTCGAGATAAGTCAAATTCTTGTGATCCGTCAAAACCACCACGCGATGCTTGGCTCCTTCAAGCCAATGTCGCCACTCTTCGAATGCCCACTTCATGGCCAACAACTCTCGATTGCCAACATCATAATTGCGCTCAGCAGGCGAGAACTTTCTAGAAAAGAAGGCACATGGTTTCATCACCGAGGCATCAGAACTTCTTTGCGACAAAACAGCCCCTGCTCCAATCTCAGAAGCATCAACCTCGACCTGAAACGGGAGCGAAACATCTGGCTGGCACAACACAGGGGCAGAAGAAAAACGACGCTTCAACTCCTGAAAAGCCTCTACAGCCGCAGAGGACCAATTGACCACATCAGCACCTTTCTTGGTCAAATCAGTCAACGGTTTAGCAATACTAGAAAAATTAGCGATGAAGCGACGGTAAAAATTAGCAAAGCCCAGGAACTTCTGCAGGCTCTTCACAGATGTCGGCTGAGTCCAATCATAAATGGCCTGAACTTTAACAGGGTCCATCTCGATAGTAGAAGGGGAAAAAATGAAACCCAAAAATGAAACCTTCTGAACTCCAAAGAGACACTTTGACCCCTTCACAAACAAGGAATTCGCACGAAGGACCTGGAACACCATTCTGACCTGCTTTACATGAGACTCCCAATCATCCGAAAAGACCAAAATATCATCCAAATATACAATCATGAATCTATCCAGGTAGTCTCGGAAGATGTCATGCATAAAGGACTGAAATACAGATGGAGCATTAGAAAGCCCGAATGGCATAACCAGGTACTCAAAATGGCCCTCGGGCGTATTAAATGCTGTTTTCCATTCATCGCCCTGTTTAATACGCACAAAATTATACGCCCCTGGAAGATCTATCTTGGTGAACCAACTAGCCCCCTTAATCCGAGCAAACAAATCAGACAGCAGCGGCAAAGGGTACTGAAATTTGACTGTGATCTTATTAAGAAGGCGGTAATCAATACAAGGTCTCAAAGAACCATCCTTCTTGGCCACAAAAAAGAACCCTGCTCCCAACGGTGATGACGACGGGCGAATATGACCTTTCTCCAAGGATTCCTTTATATAACTCCGCATAGCGGCGTGCTCTGGCACAGATAAATTGAACAGTCGGCCCTTAGGAAACTTACTACCAGGAATCAAATTAATAACACAATCGCAATCCCTATGAGGAGGTAGGGCACTGGATTTGGGCTCATCAAATACATCCCGGTAATCCGACAAAAATTCAGGGACTTCAGAAGGAGTGGAAGGCGAAATTGACAGCAATGGAACATCACCATGTACCCCTTGACAACCCCAGCTGGACACAGACATAGATTTCCAATCCAATACTGGATTATGGACCTGTAGCCATGGCAACCCCAAAACGGCCACATCATGCAGATTATGCAACACCAAAAAGCGAATATCCTCCTGATGTGCAGGAGCCATGCACATGGTCAATTGAGTCCAGTACTGAGGCTTATTCTTGGCCAAAGGCGTAGCATCAATTCCTCTCAATGGAATAGGATACTGCAAGGGCTCCAAGAAAAAACCACAGCGCCTGGCAAACTCCAAGTCCATCAAATTCAGGGCAGCGCCTGAATCCACAAATGCCATAACAGAATAGGATGACAAAGAGCAAATCAGAGTAACGGACAAAAGAAATTTAGACTGTACCGTACCAATGGTGGCAGACCTAGCGAACCGCTTAGTGCGCTTAGGACACTCGGAGATAGCATGAGTGGAATCACCACAGTAAAAACACAGCCCATTCCGACGTCTGTGTTCTTGCCGTTCAGCTCTGGTCAAAGTCCTATCACATTGCATAGGCTCAGGCCTATGCTCAGAGAATACCGCCAAATGGTGCACAGCTTTGCGCTCCCGCAAGCACCGATCGATCTGAATAGCCAAGGACATAGACTCATTCAGACCAGCAGGTGTGGGAAATCCCACCATGACATCCTTAAGGGTTTCAGAAAGACCCTTTCTGAAAATTGCCGCCAGGGCACACTCATTCCACTGAGTAAGCACAGACCACTTTCTAAACTTCTGACAATATACCTCCGCTTCATCCTGACCCTAACACAAAGCCAGCAAGATTTTCTCTGCCTGATCCACTGAATTTGGTTCATCATAAAGCAATCCAAGCGCCAGAAAAAACGCATCTACATCACGCAATGCAGGATCTCCTGGCGCAAGGGAAAATGCCCAGTCTTGAGGGTCACCACGCAACAAAGAAATAATGATTTTTACTTGTTGAACGGGGTCACCAGAGGAGCGGGGTTTCAAAGCAAGAAACAGTTTACAATTATTTTTGAAATTCAGGAACTTAGATCTATCCCCAGAAAACAAATCAAGAATTGGAATTCTAGGCTCTAACATTGGATTCTGAACCACAAAATCTTGAATGTTTTGTACCCTTGCAGTGAGATGATCCACACAAGAGGACAGACCTTGAATGTCCATATCTACACCTGTGTCCTGAACCACCCAGAGGTTAAGGGGAAAAGAAAGAAAAAACACACTGCAGAGAAAAAAAATGGTCTCAGAACTTCTCTTATCCCTCTATTAAGATGCATTAATACTTTGGGCCAGCTGTACTGTTATGGACCTGGTGGTTAGGAGCACCTGGAACGACCTGATGGTTAAACTAACACAGAACAAGCTCTGGGAAGTGGGAGCTCTGCTGACCGCAACCCCTAATCCTATCACACACACTAGAAATAGCCGTGGAGCGTACCTAGCTCGTCCTAGACGCCTCATCACAGCCTAAGAGCTAACTAGCCCTAGAGATAGAAAATAAAGCCTACCTTGCCTCAGAGAAATTCCCCAAAGGAAAAGGCAGCCCCCCACATATATTGACTGTGAGTAAAGATGAAAGTCACAAACACAGGAATGAAACAAGTTTCAGCAAAGGGACGCCAGACTAACTAAACAGACTGAGGATAGGAAAGGTATCTTTGCGGTCAGCACAAAAAACTACAAAAGACCAAGCAGAGTGTGCAAAAAGACCTCCGCACCGACTCACGGTGCAGAGGTGCCACTCTGCATCCCAGAGCTTCCAGCTAGCAAGGCAAAATCATGATAGCAAGCTGGACAAGAAAACAAAGAACAAATAATAAACTAGCAGGGACTTAGCTTCTGCTGGAGTAGACAGGTCACCCGAAAGATCCAAGAGCGAACTGAACCAGTACAAGAACATTGACAGCTGGCATGGAGTAACGATCTGAGTGGAGTTAAATAGAGCAGCCAGCCAAAGAATAAACTACGTCACTTGTGGAAGGAACCTCAGAAGCAGCAGCTCCACTCACAGCCACCAGAGGGAGTCCATGGACATAACTCGCCGAAGTACCATTCATGACCACAGGAGGGAGTTCGATAACAGAATTCACAACAGTAACCCCACTGCGCTCAAGTGCAGGCGTACTTCCCTCCCGAGGGCAGAGCAGAGTACTATTCTGCGCATGCGCTGCTTTCCTTCCATGTCATCGGTGCTCTTTGGCCTCTCTTGACGCATGCTCATTACAGTACTTTGCGCTGCCTTCTCCAGGGCAGAGAGAAGTGCGCCTGTGCAGGAGCGTGATTGGGAGACACTGTGGATGATGTAGGGTGCGTCATCCACGTGAAGGAGGATGGCGGATTGAGACCAGGGATGCCCATCAGACTTGACCGTGCCGTCTATGAGTGTAATAAAAGGTCTGTTTTGGGGGTCTGCAGAGGAATTTGGGATTATTTTACAGCATTCATTCTAGAATGCTATAAAAGAGGCCATAATGGTGGTGGTCGTACTTTATATGGGGGCAACCTGGGGACAGGATCTGTCAATTACTATTAATATATGTTTTTTTTTTTTACAATGTCAATGTTCTGGCATTATTGTTCATTTGTTCCTGTGCCTCTTTATTCCTGAGATACAGCATGTAAATCTATTTGTTATATCCAATTGGGTGTGGTCCTCAATAAGAGAAGAATTTAGGGCCATGCCCACTTGACTTTAGAAAAAACAGACTAGATTTACATGCAGTGAAGCGAGGGTGGTATGTTAGGAACAGAGAGGCACAGGAACAAAAGAAATGCAATGTCAGATTTAGGAAAGCACAAGAGCAGTGCTCTTTAAAGGGGTTGTCCGGGACTTTAACATTGATGGTCTATCCTTACTATAGGTCATCAGTGTCTGGTCGGCGGAGCTTGCAGGGTTGTTCAAATCAATATGGGGCTGATGTGCGGTACTGGGCCGCAGACACTATTCCAATGACGGAGCTGTGCTATGCATATCTGTAACTGAGCAGGTCCTGCACACTGGGAACAGCTGATTGATGGAGGTGCAGGGTGTCACTGATCAGATATCGATTACCAATCCTATAAAAAAGGCCATCGATGTTAAAATCCGGGACAAACTCTTTAAGGGAGCTGCCAACAGTCCACTCGTTAGCCCGTAGATCTGCATTGACTGCAGTGCCTAACATGGACACATGGAGGCGACCTTGGCCAAGTAATGTCCTCTGCAGGGCCATGCGCCAAGTCTCCTCACTCCTAGTTACTGCTCACAAGCTGAGAGAAAATGTTCTGCAAGGAGGAGGAGGAGGATTTGTGTGATGAGAAATATCTGAAGTATTTGGCACTAGGAGGCCTTTTTGCAGGCTAGAGACTGACAGGGACTCCATGCCAAATGCACACTGAATTCTTTCTTCTTAATATTAATAGCTAATCCTTGCAAATAAACTCATTTGTATATATTTGGCTTGTCTCAAGCCAGGCCTTGTGTTCTGGAGACTAATAGTCGGCAGGATGCAAATAAGACTCTGCGGTGACCTATAATGCTGGGCGTGTGGTAATCGTACCTACATGCCTACATAGTCATTTTTCATGTATCTGGTTTGTGTGTACTGTGATTACTACGAGGTTGAAATGACTGTTGCACCACCACGAGCCCAGTCCACGTGTCCTGTATACGATTGCCACTGATCACGGGGTGGAAAAGCCAAACCAGAGGGGATTAGAGGACCACCCTGCCTGCTTGTGTGAACAAAAGGGTTATCTTCATGAGAAGTTCCTAGATAAAGGGGCTGTCCAAGTTGTGGACAACCCCTTTCTCGATAGGAATGTGTGGCACTGATAAAATGAAAAAACCTATACTCCCCTCTTGTGCCGGCACTGTTCCAGCGGTTTCGACACTCGCTTTCTCGGGGCTTACGTACCGTTGTTAGGTCACGTGACCCCGCTGCCCAATCAGCGCTAGCGTCACAGGCCCCACCTTTGGACAAATCAAATATCAAGAGGAAGTCAGAGACGAGCCACAACTGTGACTTCCTCTTGATGCCTGATTTGTCTGAAGGCGGAGACAGAGATGCCAGCGCTGATTGGTCACCAAGATCACATGTCATAACACCGCACGTGACCTCCAGGAATGCGGGTATCAACGGCGCTGGAACTGGAGGGGAGTATAAGTGTTTTTTATTTTATTGGCCCCAAACATTAAGCTAAAGAAGGGATTTATCCTAGTAGTGGACAACCCCTTTAAGCAAAATGTAATATGGTTGTCCTCAGTGTTATGGAGACCCCAAAATAATTACACCTTCATGCGCTGGTGATTGTGCAAGCTTGTCGGTGCTATGTTAATGAGGACTTGTCACTTGCCATAAATAATACATTTTTTTAAATCTTTTTAATTTTTTTAACTTGGTGCAAATGTCGCAGGTTCTCCGTAATATGGTGTTTTTATTTTGTTCCTGTGTCTTTCCATTCCTGATACCTGGCCGCTTTTTCTGTCTATATAAATCTAGTCTTTTAACCAACTGGGTGTGGAACTCATGAAGATTCACTTGAAGAGAAGTTGGCCACACCTATTTGACTAAAATACAAGATTTACACACAGGATAGAGAAGATTGTATCCCAGGAATGGGAAAGTGCAGGAACAAATGAACAATGTCAGATTCAGCGGCATTTACACCAGATAGGAAATAACACATACTTATGGCAAGTGACAGGTACTCAGATCCGTTCCATATGTAGACGGTAGTTATATAGTCTCTTTGATTCATGAGTGTTAGGCTCTAAAGTACAGTGTGTAATACGATTCTGCTTATCCAGGACCTGTTGGTCCATAAATTCTGATAATCAAACATTCAAAATAATGACTCCAATAACCTGTTATTCCACACTGACAGGTCTTCTGTGGCAGCAATTCAAGGTGTGGTAGGAGGTCATTGATTACTGATTACTGTGCACTTTGTGCCCACATCAGCGTTCACACCTTGTACGGTGTATAAGTGGGTTTACATATACAATATGTGCGTATATACACTGCTCAAAAAAAAGGAAACACTTACATTGTGTTGTTTAAGTCAGTCACACTTCTGTGAAATCAACCTGTCGAGTTATGAAGAAGCACTGATTGTGAATCAATTTCTTCTGCTGTTGTGCCAATGGAACAGACAACATGTAGAAATGATAGGCAATTCGAAAGACAACCAGGAATGTTTCTGCTATGGGTGACCACAGACCATTTCTCTGTTCTCATCCTTTTTGACTGTTGTTTGGTCTCTTTTGCATGTTGTCATTGTTTTTCCCCCTAGAGATATTACAGCAACCCACAGAAGTTGTTCAAGTAGTGCAGCTCATCCAGGATGGCATATCAATATGGGCTGTGGCAAGAAGGGTAGCTGTGTCTGTCAGCATAGTGGCCAGAGCATGGAGCAGATACCAGGAGACGTTGTTGGGGGCCCGTAGGAGGGCAACAACCCAGCAGTAGGACCGCTGTCTCTTTTGTGAAAGGATTAACAGGCGGAGCAGTGCAAGAGCCCTGCAAAATGACCTTCAGCAGGCCACTAACATCAATCTGTCTGCTCAAACTCAGAAACAGACTCCATGAGGGTGGTATAGGGGCCCAACATCCACAAGTGGGTGTTGAGCTTACAGCCCAACACTGTGCAGGGCGATTGGCATTTATCAGAGATCGCCAAAATTGTCAGATTTGACATTGATGGCCTGTGCTCTTCACAGATGAGATCAGGTTCACACTGAGCGCATGTGACAGAGCCTGGAAATGACATGGAGAATGTCCTGCCTGCAGCATCCTCCAGCATGACCGGTGTGGCAGTGGGTCAGTAATGGCATAAGGAGGCATTTCTTTGGAGGGTCGCACTCCATGTGCTAGCCAGAGGTAGCCTGACTGCCATCAGGTACTGAGATGAGATCCTCAAACCATATGCCGGTTCAGTGGGCCCTCGGTTCCTTCTGATGCATGTCAACGCTAGGCCTCATGTGCTCATGTGGCTGAAGTGTGTCAGGAGTTCCTGCATGATGAAGGCATTGATGCTATGGACTGGCCCGCCTGTTCCCCAGACCTGAATTCAATCTAGCGTATCTGGTACATCTTGTCTCGTTCCATCCACCAATGCCACATTGCACCACAGACTGTCCAGGAGTTGACTGGTTCTTTAATCCAGGTCTGGGAGGAGATCCCAGGCATTGTAAAGAGTTAATACAGGCCCCTGGAGGTCACACACACTACTGAGGATCATTTCCTTGTCATGAGGCATTTCCACTGACATTGGATCAGCCTGTAATTTGATTTTCCACTTTGATTTTGAGCATCATTCCAAATCCAGACCTCCATGAGATATTAATTTTGATTTACATTGATCATTTTTATGTTTTATTTTTCTCAATGCATTCCACTATATCATGAATGAAGATTTACAACTGGAATATTTCATTCAGTGTTATCTAGGGTGTGGTATTTTAGTCTTCCCTTTATTTTTTGAGCAGCGTATATATCTTATTGAGTGCAGTCACACACAAAGGATACTCCACGTACCCATTATAATCTATGATGCTGCACACGTCTGTTTCATACCAGAAGCACGGTGACAAGGGCCAATACAAGTCTGTGGGTTTGTGTAAACACTTACAGCACATGGATTGCATCAGTGCGTTATCAGTGTGCCGTCCATGTTCTGTAAGTATTTAGCATTGTAAATTTGGAATTGATTTTTCTTAAGCCTTACTGTAAAAAAAAACTGATGACAATAGTTTTCCCTGATATCGGTATTATGAGGATTTGTGACGGAGATCTAAGGTGAAATTTGAAAAAAAGAGCAATTTTGACATGATTTTTCGGGTTCCAATTTCACGTTCCTTCTATAATAAAAAATGACCTGGTAAGTGGTAACACGTTTCTAGAGTTAAGTTCGTTAACAGCTATACCAGACATTTACAGTTTTTACTATCTTAAAAACAAAAATATTGGTTTCAGTCGACCGTTTCCGAGATCCATATATCTCCAGGTGTGTTCACACCTAGTCTTTTTTTGTTAGTCTTTTTTTTTTGAGAGCTCAAAAGTAGAAAGTCTGCGATTTTGAGAAGGACTTGGAAAGCTTCCGCTCAGTTACTGCTCCTAAATTGTCTCAAAAACTCAGTGTGAACTTTCTCTGAGGGAATGTGCACATGGCGTCTTAGAGACACTGGCGTATCCGCATAGATTTTGGAAAAGAAAATGTTTTTGTGGCGGCTTTGCTGTCGGCATCTCTTTTTTATAATATGGAAAATAGTTGTGGTTTTCAAGCGGAAGCCGCCCGAAGAATGGTCAGGTCACTGCTTTTAGCTGCTTCACAGCTTCTGGAGCCTGAGGCCACGTTCACACGTTCAGTATTTGGTGAGTTTTTTACCTCAGTATTTGTAAGCCAAAACCAGGAGTATAAACCTGGAGGGAAAATATCGCAATAGGGTTTTGTCCGACAGACATTACATTTAAAATGAACAGATTGTGCTAACCCGATCCATAGAATAATGCGTTGTTCAGCTTCGCAGATCCACGAGGCATAAGACCAATTTTAATAAACGTGAGGAAAATTTGTGGAGTTGCTTGCGCCGCTGTTTATTGATAGACACGTGGTTTTATTGGATGTGTTTCGAAGTATAATCCACTTCTTCCTCAGGAAAAATCATACATGTATGATTTTTCCTGAGGAAGTGTATTTTACAGGGTGGGCCATTTATATGGATACACCTAAATAAGATGGGAATGGCTGGTGATATCAACTTCCTGTTTGTGGCACATTAGTATATGGGAGGGGAAAAACTTTTCAAGGTGGGTGGTGACCATGGCGGCCATTTTGAAGTCGGCCATTTTGGATCCAACTTTATTTTTTCCAATGGGAAGAGGGTCACACATCAAACTTATTGAAAATTTCACAAGAAAAACAATGGTGTGCTTGGTTGTAATGTAACTTTATTCTTTCATGAGTTATTTACAAGTTTATGACCGCTTATAAAATGTGTTCAAAGTGCTGCCCATTGTGTTGGATTGTCAATGCAACACTCCTCTCCCACTCTTGACATAGATAGAAAAAACGCAGAAGAAATACTAGCACAGATTTCCAGTATCCGTTGTTTCAGATGCTGAGGTCATCTGAAGGCAATCGTCTATGCTGTGAAGATACGAGATGTGCAGCATCTGAAACAATGGATACTGGAAGCCTGTGCTAGCATTTCTTCTGCAGTACACAAAAGCCTGAATATATGAACAGCAAAAAAAATGAATTGACAATTCTTTCTAATGTTTTTAAGAGCAGAAGCTGATCACTTCTTGCCATCAATGTATCTGTAAGGTTTTCTGTTTATATGGGATTTGCAAGGACAATTGAAAATCCTTCACCAGAACGTCAGCTGCTCCAGCAATATTTGCAGCCTCAGCATTGTGTTTACACTTTGCTTAGATAAACCTGTACCCAATTATTATTGTCCTGTCACCTGCATAAAAGAAAAGGACACCTTTCCCTGAGGGTGGAGGGTTTTATGGAGACATTTGCATGCAAACATTTCAAGGACAGGACAAACAGGAATTTCATGGCATTTGAAGAGGAACAATCTACAACATTTTTGAGACTGACACAAATTTTGGTTTTCACAGTTTGCTGCTTCAGTGATTTTCTATCTTTCCGTCAGATGTTTCTATGGTTTCTGAAGCTCAATTAGAAGAATTTCAGAAGTCCTTTAACTTTTATTGACCAATACATCAAGTTTACGTAAAGCCTCAATAGTTAGTTTTTTGACGTTTATTTTTTAAGACTTCTGCCTTCGCCCCTGGCATACTAGATACCCGCCCCTGGGCCAAATCCTGATGGATGGCAACCCATTCTCTTCTAATCATTGCTTGGTGTTTATCGCTGTGCTTTTGTTTGTCCACCCATTGTTGAGGATTAATGACAGGTTCTCAGTGGGATTGAGATCTGGGCAGTTTTCTGGCCCTGCACTCAAAATTTCAATGTTTTGTTCACCGAGACACTTAGTGAATCATTTTTGCCTTGTGACATGATTTCTATCATTCTAGAAATTGTTCATCACCAAATTACTCCTGGATGATTCTGGGGGATGTTTAGATTCCATTCTTTATTCATGGCAGTGATCTTAAGGTACCGTCACACTCAGCGACGCTGCAGCGATATAGACAACGAGCCGATCGCTGCAGCGTCGCTGTTTAGGTCGCTGTAGAGACGTCAAACACGGCAGCTCCAGAACGATGCAGGAGCGATCTTGTGACGTAACGGCGACTCACTTATCGTTGTAGCTGGTTGTTAGCTCCATGTAAAACATTGCTGGCATCGTTGCTTTTGCTGTCAAACACGACGATACACGCCGACCTGATGACCAAATAAAGTTCTGGACTTCTAGCTCCGACCAGCGATATGACAGCGGGATCCAGATCGCTGCTGCGTGTCAAACACAATGAGATCGCTATCCAGGACGCTGCAACATCACGGATCGTTGTCGTTCTCGTTGTAAAGTTGCTGAGTGTGATGGTACCTTTAGACAAAAGTAAGTGAACCACTCCCTTGGATCAAAAACAACCCCGCAGATGAATAGTCTTGGGATACTTTACTGTTGGCATGACACAGGACTCACAGTAGTGTCCCCTTTTCTTCTACGGACAATCATGCAGTCCTCTGAATTCCTATCCCTGTACTTCATGTGTAATGTCAGTTTGTCTTTCATGTTTTCTTAGAGAGAAGTGGCTTCTTTGCTACCCTTCTTGACACCAGGCCAGTCTCCAAAAATAGTTTCCTTACTGTGTGCACAGATGCATTGACACTTGTCTGCTTCCTTTCGTGAGCAAGCTCTGCACTGGTGTTGAACTGATCCAGTAGCTAAATCCTCTTTAGGAGACAGTCCTGGCACCTTCTAGACTTTTTTGTGTGTCTTAAAACCTTCTGCACAGCAATTGAACTTATCTCTTTGAAGCTCTTGATGATCAGATAAATGGTTGATTTAGGGGCAATCTAACAAATGGGAGTGTCTTTGCATGTAAAGCCCATTTGATGCAAAGTGATATTGACTATACATTTGCTTAAAGTTATCCATGGTTAATAGAAAAAGAACATGGCTTCACACACCAGCCTCCTCTTAAAGGAAGCAGTCTGCTCTTTTAATTCAAACAGCATGACAGAGTGATATCAGCTGCCTTGTCCTAGTTAACACTTTCTCTTGAGTTAACGAGAAGATCT
Source organism: Ranitomeya imitator (assembly GCF_032444005.1). NCBI lineage: Eukaryota > Metazoa > Chordata > Amphibia > Anura > Dendrobatidae > Ranitomeya > Ranitomeya imitator. Next base: position 731,573,078 of record NC_091284.1, on the reverse strand, counting down.
CGGAAATAGTATACACAGGTAATTTTATGGCAGGGCTGAAATTCAAGGGAAATGGGATTTTTTTGTGATTGTTAATTTTCATAGCAGGGAATGGCTTTGCAATTCTTTGCAGTTCATTTGATCACTTTTCCTAACAGTCTAAAGTTAATTAAAATTGCCACTATAAAAACTGAAGCAGCAAATTTTCTGAAAACAAAGATTTGTGACAGTCTCAAATTTTTGGCTTTTTATGGGTAAAAAGCAATAGGACACGGTTATAAATATGGCAAAGCAAATGAAGGTGTGAAGGATCAGTGGAATCCCAATAGTTCGGTACATGAGACAGTTACTTCAAAGAAACAATCTGCAATGCTTACCTTATTCTATTTTAGAATAACCACGGAAGATTACTACATATTCGTTGCAGTGAATGCACAATCGCTATAAAAAGAAGTGTCAATTAAGAAAAGTTCAAATAGGTGTCTACTACTGTAAGTGTAAAGAAGCCAACTCCTTCTCTATGCTGATCACCAAAATTGGCTTCCATTAGGGCTCATGTGACCTAACAATGTCACTTGAGACCCAGCGTTGACATCGCTGGAATGGCGCCTGTGCAGGAGGTAAGTATGTTTTTACTTTACAAGGAGGAGTACTTTTATAAAGGTAATTGCTTATAATGAAGTAGTCTATCTGCTCTAAACTGCCTCTAACCTTTTCTTGAATAAAGTGGTGTTTCCTGCCTAAAGATCCAGCTGGTGAGTGCCATATACATCTATTCTATGCATTGAATTTTTTTTTTTTTAACCAGTGGTCCAGGTAGTGGACAAACCCTTAAAAAAAATGTCCTCTAATAAGGAGCTCTGTAATCCTATTAATTGCTTTGGGCAGCTGCTGAACGTTTTTGTTTTTTTTTGTATGTTCTCCCCGTGTTTCCGTGGGTTTCCTCCGGGTTCTCCGGTTTCCTCCCACACTCCAAAGACATACTGATAGGGAATCTAGACTGTGAGCCCCAATGGGGACAGTGACGATCTCTGTGAAGTGCTGTGGATATGATGGCGCTATAGAAGGTAAGTAAGTAAAATAAGTATGGTTGTTGGATAACAGTCCATTGTATCCTTACTTTCTCATAAGCTGCTCATTTTCAAGACAAAACCTCACCCCTGTGTATTACAATGTAGGAAGGATGTATCAAGTTTACTTTGCACAGAAATAAAAAGATAATCACTTAGCAAATCCTTTGCCCCGCTTCGGCGGTCATGTCTTGTCGGAGCAGGCTCTGCGTTCACATATTCTTCACATTCCCTGCACGTCCCATGAAACCTGCCTCATCTTGCAGAGACATCCGAGACAATTACACAGAAAGGTGCTGACACAGGCAGAAAGCAGCGTTGTGCTATGGGAGGGAAGACTCCACCATGATATCATTGTTCAAGAAATCCCAGTACGTTACAGTCAGAGCTAGGGGTTCAGATTGGGAGGGTGAACCATCTGAGTGAGCCCCTAACCAGGTAACCATGTGTATAACTACAGTGGTGCACCCTAATCATAGGTATACGGGACCTCAGAGATGACTATGCTGTTACTGAAAATCTCTATACAAAGATTAACACTGATATCACCGACATATAGTGCTAGATACCAGTCCTGCAGAACACATAAGTGATTACACCACAGTTACAGATGGTGACTTACAGCTGATGTTCTTTCTGGAAGTTTTGTTCACTTTTGCCGTCTTATCCATCTGGCCCAGACCGACATGTCTACTTCTCCAGCCAGGGAGTTTACAAAACAGAAATATTTGACCTTTCACATTTCCTGCATCGTTCCAGTCTGTTCCCAAAGTGAACAAACACCTCCTCCTGATACCCCAATGCTGAGCTACTGCCTCATGTGTCCATATTACTGATCCTCTTAGTACCCCACATTATAATGCCCACCACTGTGCCTCTTATAAAGTAAAATGCCTCCTTTGTCCCTTTAAGATGGTAAAATTGCACCCTAGAAAATATGAATGCCCTGTTCAAATGCCTTAGAAAACGGTGCCCACATTTTGCCATTAGAAAATAGTAATGCCCAGTTGACAGTCACAATACCCGGAGTGCTCTATAACAATTATGCTTCTTAAGTGCCCACTTAATATTTAATAATGTCCTGAGTCCCCCATATATAGTTCTCCTTTGCACAGCATGTTGCCCCCCACAGCTCTCATACAACATGTTGGGCCATAGCTGGGTCACAGCTCCCTATACACAGTATGATTGGCCCCAGAGTACCCCCCACCCACTGTATGACTGTGCCACGTACCCCCCCACACACTGTATGACTGCCTCCAGTATGATGGCCCTCGGTAGCTGACCCAACACTGTATGATGACCCCCAGTAGTCCCCTCACTGTTTGATGGTCCCCAGTAGTACACCCACATTGTAAGATGGCTCCCAGTAGTCCATCAGCACTGTGTGGTGGGCCCACAGTAGTACACGCATAATGTATGCATTGCCCCCAGTAGCTCCCCACCTTGTATGCATTGCCCTTCATTAGCCCCCCACTATTGTATGCATGGCCCCCAGTATTCCAGTAACCTCCCACACTGTATGCATGGCCCCATTATTTCAGTAGCCCCCCACACTGTATGCATGGCTCCAGTCGACCTGCCCTAGCCTGTAGTTCCCCCACAAACACTGATAAAGTTAAAACATACTCACCTAATCATGGATCCTGAGGAGTCCGCCAGCAGACAGGACCAAGGCATGGAAGAGCAACAAGGTTGTAAGACCTGTGTCAGCATGTGCAGACATATCGAGATACTCACAACCCTGCCTGGGCTCTTCTGCCACTGCACTCCTGCGAATCAGGGTCGGCGCACAATTCACAGGTTCTCTTGCAGCACGCTAAGGGCACGCGCACTTTCCATATTTTAAAGACACAATGCATACAGTCCTATTGTTCCCCGCAGCTTATAGTTGGGAGGCACTTAGCACTTAAGGCATTTCCACCTGTTGGGAGGTGCCTGAGCAACAATTGTAGTTAGTTAGTCTGCAAGCTGCTAGCTAGTGATATCAGGTCCCTGTACCAGTTCAGTTTAATCTGTACCAGTACCAGTTCTGCTTTCCTCTTCCCATCCTATCTGTGCGGTACCTGAACCTGAAACCACTTCAGCAGTATCTAACCATGAAACTGCTCAAGCGGTACCAGAGCCTGAATCTCATGCTGCTAGTACCAGTTCCAGAATCTGTCCCATTTGATTGAGCGGCTACATCTATATCCTCTGTATCCGGTCCTGCGTTGAACTCCTAGTTTGTTCTACTGTCCTGACCTGTGGGGTCAGTTGCCGCAGTACCAGGATCTGTCCTAGTACTGCACCTGCCATCCACGTGGGCCCAAGTCTAACCCCACCATCAAAGGCTTTAGTGAAAACTCAGGTGGCCTCTTGGCTACACCTCTCCAGGCTTTCCCCTGTCTGTGGCATGTGACAGAGGTGATGTCATCACCTTGGGTCATGCAGAGTCCCAGCATGATGATGTCATCATGCCGCCCCACCTCGCCCATGTGTCTCCCTGCTTTTCTGTAGACTGCAGGCTTAAATCGACCTGCAGTCTACAGATCGTGGAGGCTGAGCGGTAATGGTGGGAGATCGTGTCTCCCTGCTCTACTGTAGAGTTTAATTGTATCGGCACAGTTTAGAGTAGCTGTAGCTACTGGTTGGCCCCTGTGAGTGTGGGGCCTGGGGGTGACCACTCCCGGTAGCTACGCTACTGCGTACAGTACGTGGGAACAGGTCATTGCACTAACTTGGATGATTCATTCCCTATCTTTCATGGATAATATAAATCCACGACATCTGTATTGCAGCGTTTTAGACGCATCAGAACACTGATGTGTTATAAAACATTAATGGGTAATGGTTATAACGTATAGAAATATATAGATGCTTTTAACATGAACAATTAAAATATTTTCTTGAAGTTTGCATTACTAGTTCCGGGAAGGAGGTGCACTTATTTCAGTGTAGAAGTGCCTACACAGTTATAATGTCTGTGTTACTGATGCACATAGTTGTAACTTATAGCTTTGCCAACTCTTCCAGAATATTTGGCAAACTCCTTGAAAAAGGGAAAACCTCATGGAGAAGTTGGCAAATCTCCCAGAAAGCTGGTTTCAGGAGACTTTGGCAGCACCCTAATGGACATTTATTGACGGGGAGTGGCGAAGACAATGGGGCGTCCCAATACTTTGTGAGCCGTAATCCATTTAAGACAAAACTTGCCAAGTATGGTGTAACTAAAAAGTAAATAAATTGTATCTTCCCTTAGTGAAGTCTAACATTTGTCAGGAATGCCCTGAATTTTTAAATGCAATACTGGCAAAGTTTAGGCTGAAAATAGTTTTTTCAATAAGTAAAAATGTGCAATCGTGCTTGGTTTTAGAGGAATTACCGGGCAAGGCTGTTTGCGGGACTTGACTGTCTATTGTCTGCCAACAGCAATGTTAGTAAGTATGGTTTTGTGGACTTATATGTATGCATGGTGACAATAATCAACCCAACAGAGCCTACAGAGCAGCAGATGAAGCCTATACTAGGGTGCCGTAGATCCTCTAGCCTCACTATATGCAGTACAGGTTTTCAGTCTGTGTGTATGAGCCATTAGGGAATGTTAAAACACGACAAATCACTAGTACCTGATGCAATACCAACCTGATCTACACAAATTTTCATTAACAAATTTTCTCTTGGATGGCTAAAAATTACCTACAAGTCATGCACATGCTATAAATACTCTGTATGTTGTATGTGCCCTCTAGCATGAATGTGTAGTATGGCTAATCTCTGTAGTATCCATGGAATGAGGCGGAGCTGGTAACCGGTTTGGTCAGTAATACGAACTTTAGCCTGTGGCCATACTTCCGAGTTTCAACGTGTTGGACATAGTTGGACACTCGTGGTTCATTATGTGAATAAGTCAGTTTTAATTTTTTTATGAATATTTATTCTCAATTAATTTTTACTTAAATATTTGGCTTAAAATTATCTGAATATACAAATACCCAAAATTGCTCCACTGCACAGATATTATCCAGTTTCTGGAGCAATATAGTCATTAACAAAAGGTGTTGTCCACTACATTTTATTTAGTTTAGAATGAGTCCATGGTCGTCTTACAATTCAAAAACACATCCGAGCATTGTCCATGAAAACACCTGACAGCACTCGGACCATTGTTTTCAATTGGGCTGTTCGGATTTTTTTTTTCAGGGACTGAATGTTGTCTTCTCCTTTTTTTTGGAGGAGACTTACCTATTCAAACATCTGTGGGTGCATAAAAAAAAATTCACTGAATATGGTCAACCTAAGAAATGGTATTTGGTCTTGTGTATGTTAAAAACTGCTGATGTTTAAAAGCGCTTGACAATACAAACCAAAAATCTTTATTTCTGGATGAATATTATCGTATAATTTTTTTATACGCTTGTCTGAACTTACCCTTAGTCTATGTGCACACTTTGCGTTTTTTCGCTGCGGAAGCACTGAAAAAACGCTTACCAAACTCATCCCATTATTTTTAATGGAATTCCGCATTGTTGTGCCCATGCTGCATTTTTATCCCGCAGAAAAAACGCATCGCTGAAAAAAACACAGCTTGTTCATTAGTTTTGCAGAATTTCGGTGATTTTGCTGCTATATAATTGTATTGGGATGCATGGAACAGAAATGCGAGAAAAACGCGAAAAAAACACGAGCTTATTTCCTGCGAAGGAAGTCAGGTTTTGATGAGGAAAATTCTGCCTACATTCTGCAACGTGGGAACATTTTACAGATTAGCTGCTGGTGTTTCCAGGCTTGTTCTTCTTCCCGAAGTTATCAAATGCCCTCTGCAGCCAATCAATTCCAAACGATCAATTCAGGGATGGACATACCATTGGTGCACCCTGTTCAATCGGGGCCCAGGAGGTAAGGGGGCCACTACTACCTCCAAAGTAGGTGAAATTGTGCAATGGGTCCTGTAGCATACCACCTACTATGTGTCTTGGGGGACACTCGCTTGGCACGGGATTAACGCACTCAGGCACGGATTTCTTATAAAACAGAGTCTTTTTGGTTTATTTCACACAACATAAAGCACATCCTCAGGAACTTGGTAACAGCTTGAACACCGTCTGTACATATTCAACTTCACCACAGTTCGTCTCTGACCCCGGTCAGCATAAGACACGGACCTCGTCCGTTACCTGCTGGCGACCTTCACAGGTTCCTAGACACCTCTTGGCCTCAGAGGTGCCCCATACACAATGTCTCTCTCTTCTAACCCCGGTTAGCATAACACGGATCCCTTTCCGTTACCTGTTGGTGCCGCACAGGTTTCTCAGATACCTCTCCTCCACAGAGGTATCCTTCAGACGTTTCTCACTCTGACCCCAGTCAGTACAGCATGGATCTCCATCCGTTCCACACACTGGCATGTGCTAGGTCCAGAGCCCTGCCATGTGCTCTTCAGGAATCCTATTCTCCAGGACTTCCAACACAGGCTTCCAGGACCTTCCATTCAGGTCCACACTCCAAGACCACGCAACCAGACCTCAGCCACACTACATAGTACCAACCACTCCCACAGGTGGGAGCGCAGATGCGCGGCCAGTAAGCCCCGCCCACCCCACATAACCAGCCCAGCAAGTCTCCCCTACAACTACACCATACATATACACACTCCTGAAGGACTACAGGTCCCAGAACAACAATATTGCATCAGACTTACCACGCAGACTCCCTCTGCGACACATATCGACCATTCACAACACTGCCGGACTTTGTCTCATCAGAATTATGCCTCCAAGAGCATCTTGCAGCGCACACACAGCATCCCCTGGCTGTACGATTAGTCACTACACCACAGTCCTTACATTGTTCTTGCACATGGGCCTTTTTCTGTCTATGTCTACCAGTGGATCATGGTCAAAATCCACCTGAGATGGAAGAAACAATCTTCTTGCTCTTTTTTCTGACTCAATCGGACAGTGCCTGATGCATCCTTTGACTTTCGTGCAGAAAGAAGAGACCAGAAGATGGTCCAGGGGACTCTGGTAGCAGTAGGTCGGAGTGTTCTTGTTTTCTTTTTCAATTTCTGTACCACCATGGACCCTTTTAAATCTAATAATTTGCAATGGACAACCCCTTTAATGCATATCTATTCCCTAGGCCAATAACAGTAACACGCTAAAGGAATCTTTCAGGACTGGTATGCTGCCCTCTCTGTAATCGGACATACTGTAGGTATGTCATCTATTCACACATTAATCCTCGCTGCTCGCATCCTTCTGCCGGGTCATATTAACGGTTTGTGCACACGACCATATTTTCCGACAAAACATCAGATCACACTCCGACCGATATTATTTTATGGAGCTGTGGACCTGTCTGATTTTTACATTGGACCGAGCAGGACCAAGGAAAAAATTGTAGAACGCCCGAGTTTGATCCGATGTTCGGACTGCACTTGGCCATGCATGTCAGTGAGTTCCTTGATGACTAATGGACTGCACTTGGATGACATTCAATTGCGAACTGACAGAAAAGAGAAGATGGAGACATTTTTTTTTCTTCATCTTCTCCACATCTGAGAAAATCAATCACACTATGACCAAACTCTGATTAGAGTAGAATTTGATCAGAGTGTGATTAGCACAATGGGCCTGGATGAGAGAAAATACGCTGGTGTGTGACCTCAGCCTTATAGCGAGCAGTTTGTGAATCCGATGTTGGAAGGTGAGGGGAGTGCACATATCATGAATCATCAGACTCTCCATGCATGACAGACTCCTTGAGGGATGTGAGCTGTGTAGTTTAGGAAATAAGTTCTACAAAATTTCAGCACAAGTACACTTAAGGCTGCCGTCACACTAGCAGTATTTGGTCAGTATTTTACCTCAGTATTTGTAAGCCAAAACCAGGAGTGGGTGATAAATGCAGAAGTGGTGCATATGTTTCTATTATACTTTTCCTCTATTTGTTCCACTCCTGGTTTTGGCTTACAAGTACTGAGGTAAAATACTGACCAAATACTGATAGTGTGACGGCAGCCTTATTCTGCAGAAATGGGTTCTCTTTAAGGATCAATGAGGGATGGAGGAATTTGGTGAAAAGTAGGAACTGTCCCATCATACGACTCTACGAGGCCATTAGCTGGGTCATGGTGATGGCTCTGGACTGTCAAATTATACAGGGAAGAGCCTCTTGTTTTGTTTCCAAGGAAACTATACGGAAAATAACAAAGCTGCTTCATCTTTATGACTCATTCATGTACTGGTGAGGACTGGGAGACAGTTTAGTCTTGTCAGTTGAGTGTTGTGATAAGTTCCCACAATCCTGGTGATCCTCGGTCTGTGTTCATTATGTAGCATGAGGGGCAATGCTGTGGGATCACAAAGAACGCTGTCACACCCAGGTCCACTTTCCTGAGGTGGCCCAAAGGTCCTTTACTGTAAAAGAAGACCCCAGGCTTATATATTTTGCATGGTAGCTGCAGGGTCATCCTTCTTCAAACAGTCATACTGGCACCCACACAATTTTATATTGAAGGAGTCTGGGCACCGTCTGGCATGGGAGCTAGTGATCAATTATGTTTATGGTGTCACATTTGTGAGTAGACGATACCAGAAACATTCCCAGGTGCCATGATGCAGGAGCAGATGACGATTAGTGCTGGTCTAATGTTGGGGTCTGTCCTTGTGCACATTAAGAGAGGCAACAAAATGGGGAATGGATTTCGGACAGAGAAATCGTTAGAGAAGTCACTTGGAAAAAGATAGCTTCCTCTTTTGTCTTATTGTATTAGTTTCCTCTTTTCACACTAAAGTCATCAAAACGGCACATGCGAATCATGAATTTGGCACAAAGTCAAAAATAGGCTTTTTTTTCCGTGTTTTTAAAGTGCGTTGTGACTTTTGGTGCTAAAAATTGCATCAAAATGCTGGTGTACTCAAAAATACACCAGAAGGGAAGAACTGGAGTGAAGTTGCACCAAATGTTGGAACTTTTTAAAAAGTTGCAATTGATCAATAAGCCTAAAAAAAACTGGAATTCCTAAACTCCATCAACAAAGGGGGGAAATAAGGTATAAACAGGCAAGCACAGGTAAAGTACACTTAAAAAAAAAAATACCCAACTACAATAATCAATTGGGTGCGAACACAAAAAGGCGCAAAGGCAATGATTAATTGGGGCCTGTTCTCAGATGTCTGTCCAGCCTCTGTTTGAAGACTTCCGTTGAAAGAGAACTCACCGCCTCTCGTGGCAGCCTGTTCCACTCATTGATCACCCTCACTGTCAAAAAGTTTTTTCTAATATCTGATCTGTGTCTTCTCTTTTTCAGTCTTATTCTATTACTTCTCGTGTTTCCATGTGCAAATGAGAATAATAATGATCCCTCTACAGTGTGACAGCCCTTCAGATATTTGTAGACAGCTATTAAGTCTCCTCTTAATCTTCTTTTTTGCAAGCTAAATATTCCCAGATCCTTTAACTGTTCCTCGTAAGGCTGTTTTCACACATCAGTGGCTCCGGTACGTGAGGTGACAGTTTCCTCACGTACCGGAGACACTGACTCACGTAGACACATTGAAATCAATGTGTCACTGCACATGTCAGCGTGTTTTCACGGACCGTGTGTCTGTGTGCAAAACACGGAGACATGTCAGTGTTCGTGGGAGCGCACGGATTACACGGACCCATTAGTCAATGGGTCCGTGCAAAACACGTACCGCACACGGATGCTGTCCGTGTGCAGTCCGTGTGCCGTGCAGGAGACAGCGCCACTGTAAGCGCTGTCCCCCCCACTTTGTGCTGAAGCGGCCATTCATATCTTCTTTCCAGCAGCGTTTGCTGGAAAGAAGATATGAAAAATCCTTTTTTTTTTTGTTCTCGTGTTTAAAATAAAGATCCCTGTCGCCAATCCCCTCCCACCCCCTGTGCGCTCCCCCCGCTGTTACTAAAATACTCACCCAGCTCCCTCACAGCGTCCTGTCCCCGCCGCACCTTCTCCTGTATGAGCGGTCACGTGGGGCCGCCGATTACAGTCATGAATATGCGGCTCCACCTCCCATAGGGGTGACAGGGATCTTTATTTTAAACATGAGGACAAAAAAAAAAAGGATTTTTCATATCTTTTTTCCAGCGAACGCTGCTGGAAAGAGGATATGAATGGCCGCTTTAGCACCAGATGCAGGGGACAGCGCTTATCTCTAGCGTGCCACACTGATGTACCATGGGAGCACACGGACACAGGGACACGGATAATTCCGGTACCGATTTTTCCAGTACCGGAATTATCTGGACGTGTGAGACTGGCCTAAGACATAGTTTACAATCTGCTCACCATCCTGGTCGCTCTTCTCTGAACTTGCTCTAGTTTTTCAATGTCTTTTTAAAATGTGGTGCTCAAAACTGGACACAGTATTCGAGATGAGGCCTGACCAAGGAGGAGTAGAGGGGGATAATGACTTCACGTGATCTAGACTATGCAGAACAACTGCAGACTTTTATTTTTAGACCCAACAACTCCTTTAAGGCTATGTCCCCACAATGAGTTTTTGATGCTGCAGATTTTCTGCACCCATTAAGTAAAATAGGTTACTTGCATTTTTTTGAAAATGTGCAACATAAAAAAAATCACCAAGAACACATCGTGGGAGTCTAAAGTAATTGCAAAGACTAGGCTCCGTGCCTCAGTGGGAAAGTATTATTTACATCAAAAAGTGTCTGTGACATTCCAGTGGGACATAGCCCCACTTTTGATTTTAATAAATGTTATCCCCTAAGATACATTTTCTTAATACTAAAAATTAGCATGTACTGTAAAAGTTGCTACAAAGCTGCACAGTGTGAACAAGGCCCAAATCTTATTGAAATCCAACCTTCACTGCTGGCCTCAATGTGTTACGCGCACTCTTTTTTTTTGTTTGCACACTCTACAATACCTCTATTTCTGACTTTTTTGCTCGTTGAAGAGAAATGGCATTGAACATATGATCCATATTGTAGATGTCTCCATTTTGCAGAGCTGCCGGGCGGGACTGAGGCGTTCCTCGGCTTTCCTCCTACGCCCGCAGGCAGCAGCACTTTGATCCTGCTGGGTAGTACCGCCGCCGTCTTTCAGCGCTGACCGCGCCCTATGCTCATCTTTCATACTTTCATCAGGTCTTTGCTGTACACATGATTATCTCTGCTTCAGTGCAGTGAGTCACCTGTGGAAGATTTGCTAGAGCAAACATTGTCTAAAGGCAAATCACCATAAAAGCTGAGTATTCCCCGCAGAATACAGAAATCAATTAGTAGATATTGTATATACATTGCCTTATTCTCACAACCTGAGTATTGGACTCCGAAGAATAGCACAGAAAGTGACCTCCTGCTGCGTCAGCGCCTTCAGGTGTTGGTATAGGTTGGCTTTCAGTGCAATGATAAGCAGAATTAGGTATGAAGTATCCAAGGCCGGGGCCACACAACCAAATGTTCTCTTTTCTAAGACCATCGGTAATCACGCTCTGAACAGAGTGTCAGCTTAGCGTGATCTGATTTTCCCGGGTGAGGAAATGATGGAACGGAGAAGACGGAGACTATTTTTTCTATCAGTCTGTGAAAATCAGACCACACTCAGATTTTTTTTTTCCCCCACAATCTCACTGGCTTAAATGGCCAAGTGCAGTGTGAATATCTGATGCAAGTCGTGCGTTTAACAATTTTTTTTCTCTTACAGACTCTCCGTGGGAAAAATAATACACGTGGACGGCCCTATAAAATAACACTGGTCCAATTGCGATCGGGTCACACTCGAACCAAAAATACGGTGGTCTGCACAAGCCCTGAGTAGAATGCATAGAAACAAGGTAGTTACCCAAAGTTGCGGTCACATTACCTGCAGAACTCGCACTGTGTCCCGTCAGGTAAGTGGAGATGTGACACGGCGGCACCACGCACTTTTATAACAGGACACACTCATTAATTTGGCTGAATTTGAATTCTAGACAAAACAAAGGGCACACAGTGGCTTCTGCCATGGGGTGCTCGAAGGGAATGGGCACAGCTACATGAAAAAGTCATAAGTCGTTCACAGGTTCTCATAAAGACGGAGGATCTTGAATAGTGTGCGGGGAAGAAACGAGGCATTTCTACCCAATGGAGGACCAATTTTGATGTTTGCTACAGTTCCCCCTCAGTCTTCCATTAGACACAGTCCATGTTTCTGGTAGTATGCAGCCATGTTTTCCTAATATCATATAAAACCATTATGATATTAGGGAAATATCTTGCCTCTTGGACTCCCTTTAAATATAAGTGTATGTCTTCTTCTGAAATGCCGCAGTGCTTCGAGTACAATACACCAGGCTGAAATAATAGCGCCAGTGGTTCGCGCACCAGGTATCCGCTGTAGTGTGCACCCAGGTCTGTGTCATCACCATTGCACAAGCAGACGGATTGTATCTCTGCAGTGTTAGATGTGATGGTTCCCACCATCGATGTGTGTGACTGTGCCCCAAAATATGCTGTGTGTTCTGCGCCGAGCGTGAAAAGTGACACGAGAGTGTGTCCCCTGGGGCGAGGGCGTGCAGAGTATGTTCATACAGCGTGTCTGCTCTGGGGAATGCTGTATGTCGGCATGTCTTATGTGTGGAGCAGCATTTTTACGGTATTTGTGTGGATCTTTGTGATACAAAGCCAGACACATCTGCTTTATCTGGGCAATTTACAGAATGACAAGGAAAAGCAGCAAAGGTCAGATCTGAGCAATGTGCCTCTTCCTGATTGTCTTTCACTTTATCTCCAAGTCTCACCTTCCCGTAAAGCAGAAGTTACAAGCGGACAATGCTCCAGAGCCAGGTAGCCATGACACACCTGAGCTACTAATGATTAATCTGTACTTCAAGGTGGAACATATCTCCGAGTCCAGATGACCAGCTCACCCTCCTATCTGGCCAGACCGTAAAAAAATAGATAATATGTGAAAAAACTTGATAAATATGTCTTCCTGCAGTCGCCTCCTATATCACGTGTTATTGTGTGCCCACAGAAGATCAATGTTCTGGCAGCAGAATGGCAGATGTGCAGGCGTGCCCGTCATCCACAGGTCTTGGCATGACAATGCATCATGCGGTTGAGCAGATCTGGCTGTACTTTTTTAAAGAAAAAGCTATAATAAAATAAAGGGATTGTATAGGAATTTAGAAATTGATTACATATTCTTTGGATAGGTCCTCAATATCAGATTGGCGGGGTCCAATGCCTATATATCAGCTGTGTACACTGTGTCGCGGCTGTTCTCGAGGTGTCACTTTCCTGCCTTTTAAAGGGAACCTGTCATGTCAAATAACGCTATTAGCCTGAATATATAGGGTTAATCTGCAGGGTAATAGCATTTTGATACCATGTGGTCACCGGACTGAGAGCCCCACTGCCAGGAGGAAATTAACTTTATTCCTCCTTAGAGAATTGTTCTTTCAGTCACAGAGGCGGCATTTTCATGATTTCAGTCACCAATCAGTGTATAGAGAGCGGTGGCTGTAAACGCGCCCCTGGTACTGACTGACAGCCGGCCATAATGCTGAGCGTGCTGTCAGTCAGTGCCAGGGGCGCGTTTACAGCCACCGCTCTCTATACACTGATTGGTGACTGAAACCGTATCGGCGCCACCCCTGTGACTGAAAGAGGGAAGCTGCCAGGAGGAATAAAGATAATTTCCTCCTGGCAGTGGGGCTCTCATTGCCGGCACCAACCAGTGTCAGAAAGCTATTAACCTACAGATTAACTCCATATCTGCAGGTTTATTTTACATGACAGGTTCCCTTTAAAGCTGAAAGGTGCTAATGTCTACAGAGGAAAAGTTCATGTGTTTCAGTACGTGTCACTGTGAATGTTTTCTGGTTTCCCAGATTGTAAAGTTCTGCAGATTGCAATAAATGACTGCTCTTATCAGTGTTTGTAGTGCCTGGCTAGTTGCTGTGGTGCTCTGTAGATGTTTCTTCCTGTAGGGGGCGTTATGTGTTCACAAATACATTTCTGCAGCCTCCAGAGTCCACTCCTCATAGTGCTGGACAGGTAATGAATCCTGCGGCAGTCGGATACAATATTAGATCAGAGATACTCGACCTCGTATATACGGAGATCCCCTGTTTTTCCTTTTATTTTTCACGTTGAGCTAGTTGTTTGTTCCTTAAATGGAATAATTCCCGGGTTTTCTATATCTTCTCTGTAATGTAGTGCTACTTATCAAGAGCAGATCTTTCTTTTTTTTTTTATTTATCATGTTTGCTTGTGTAGTGCCATCATATTCTGCTGCGCAGTACAGACATAATTATCACTGTCCCCATTGGGTTACGCACTCTAAATTCCCTATCAGTATCTGTTTGGAGTGTGGGAGAAAACCGGAGAACCCGGAGGAAACCCACGCAAACACGGGGAGAACATACAAACTCCATGAGACAACCCCTTTAAGGTGGCCGCATAGTTGAGATAGCCATCAGCTAACTACTCAGATGATACCTTTTCTTCTCATCTCTATTCTTTGCATGCATACCATTTACAAGCCCCTCTGGCTGCAGCATATCAGCCACAGGAGCAAATGATCGGGCATGTTGAAATCCAGCATGCCTGATCCTTTTCTCCTCATCATTTATAAATGTGTAAGAGCTAGGCCGCCCCTATACACACTTGGCCAGTAAGTGTGCCCTAAAGTGTCTTCACATATTCATTCTCTGCATTATCAGACTCGTACATCACCATCCTCACAACAAAAGTGTTTAGCACTTGGGGACACCAAATAGTTCCAACTATTCAGCCCCTTTAAGTAGCAATATAATGTATCAATTATATGTAACTTACACTTGCTCATTAGTAACATCACACATGGTTAATTTTAGAAAATTGGATGAAGGCCCACGATATAAATTGGATCTAACCCTGCAACAATTATGACTAATAGTTAATTTGCTAATTATCCCCTAAAATGTGATACACCCATGCATCAAGTGATCTGCTCCTGAGTCAGCCCTGTTTTATAGGCCCCTTTATATTGTGTCATGTCAGGATATAGACCCTCCGGAGGACCCTGCAATGTCCTCGCCACCTCTGAATCATAGGAGTCTGGTAATTGTGTTCAGATAACCTGCAGCACCCCCACAGGGGGAAAGAGGCATTACATGGTGCTTTCTGAAATGAATGGCCTGTCTATGTAATATAAACATATGCTGGATCTTCGAGAAATAGAGAAGAAATAGGAACTGATGTGACGAATAAATACTGCTAGTAATAAGTGAATGTGATGGGGAAACAAGAACAATAACATTATCCAATTCATCTGCACGTCTCACACTTTCATCCACAGGGTGGTGCACTGTCGGGTAACATGTTCCGGGCGTGGTGGTAGTGCAGGATTGGCCCCGTCGTTACGCCTTCTGTTTGCTGTTGGACAGGCATGTATGTGCTCGCCTGGAGCGATGGGAATACATTATTCCACTTGTCCACCTCCTATTGGCTGCTATGTCCCATCATCCAGCAAGTTCCCAGTGTGACACGGAGCCGGCACTCCAGCGAGCAGAACTTCAGAGGGACGCGCTGCTGTTTGTTCTCATGCAGGTGGTATTACCTGATAGCCAAAGAATGTGACTCATCGGCTCGCTCCGCACTACTTGGCAACCACTCTGTTTACTGTATATACAGAATCCTCCCGATAACACTGGGGTATTGATGGCGACGTCTGCCCTCATACATCTCCATGAAATAATGGATAGTTCGGAAGGAGGAATAACCAGTTATTGCAGGGGTCCCCAACTCCAGGCCTCGAGGGCCGCCAACAGTGCAGGTTTTCAGGATTTCTTTAGTATTGCATCGGTGGTAATGTGATCATCTGCACAGGTGATGATTCCAACGCCTGTGTAATACTAAGGAAATCCTGAAAACCTGCACTGTTGGCGGCCCTCGAGGCCTGGAGTTGGGGACCACTGAGTTATTGACTAACCGAACAGGGACACTCCATCTTGGCCTCACATTAAACATTTCGTCAAAATAATTATCTGCAATTTGCTGTTTTTTTTTTTTTTATGTAATATCTATATGGGAAATATTATAGGGCAATGTAGGAGACATTCAAGGAAATAAAACCGGGCTTCTTCCTTCTAGAAATGGCACCACACCTGCTCATGACTTGTGTCTGATATTGCAGCTCCATTCCACTGAGGCTACACGAGTTAGCGTTTTTTGATCAAAGAGCGCAAAAGCCATCCAACCACGTTAAGGTGTACCTAAATATGGATGATCCTTTACCGCTAAATGTAATACCTCTCCATGTGCCAAACCAGCCTCATGTGAATGGGGAGTGAAAAGGAAGCCAGGCGTAGGTCTCAATGAAAATAAGGGTGGATAAGGGTGCTGGAAGGGGTAGGACATATAGTAGTTAGGCACCACCAATATTTAGGTACACCTTGACGTGGTTGGATGGCTTTTGCGCTCTTTGATCAAGAAACGCTAACTATCGTTTTTAACGTTTACAGCAATATTGTAATATTGGAGATCATGTATTCATTAGTGATGAGCGTACGTGCTTGGATAAGGTGTTACCCGAGTATATTGGGTGTTCTCGAATATTATGTTCGAGTCCCCGCGGCTGCATGTCTCCCGGCTGTTAGACAGCCGCAATGCATGCTTTGTTCAGCAATCCCTGCATGTGTTGTCTAACAGCCATGAGCCATGCAGCCGTGGGGACTCTAACATAATATTTGAGCATGCCCAATATGCTCGGCTAATACCTCATCCGAGCATGTATGCTCATCACTACTACTCATTAGTCGCAGTGTATTGACGAATGATGTATGTGTATGTTCGTTTATCGGCCACATAGCGTATTTCTGCACCTGTGCATTAATTTAATACTAAAGGTGTGAGGACCCAATTTTTTCTTTTTTGTGAGCTGTAATACCACGCACCACCTATGCACAGGGGTGGCACTGTTTTTTGAGGAAAGCAGCTGTATTTTTCTTTTTATGGAGAACGACTGAAAATTTCCAGCTGCCCCCAATAACCATTAGTACTTTATGGCTGTCTCTTTTTATGTATCCCCTTCAGACCACACTGCACCTATGCCTGTCTGTCACATCACCTGATGTAACTGTAGTCTTTGCTATTATAATGGACATAGCCTTTGTTGGGAAGTATATATTGGTTTTTGTAGTGGTCTTTGTAGAGTACTTTGTCATATTTATCATTAGTACCTTGCTGTCTATTATTTTAAGATTTTTCAATAAATATTATGCTTTATGAGACTTTATAGCACTATATGTCTGGTATTCATCACTAAGCAGTGCGTCTCTGTGTGTGGTTTCTACATATGCCCATGGTTTTGTTGGCATTAAAATCCTATTCCAAGGCAGGTACAATCCGTTTCCTCATTTCAGAAATGATTTCTTTGCCATAGCATGGATGTTTGTAGGAGTTTGTACCTTCTCCGTATCTGTGCTGAGCAACGGTGACGATTCATCAGTAATGCGGCCCAATGTCCTTCATTTCATGAACCTGCTGCTGAGCTTTGCGCTATCGGAACCATTGGAATAGGTGATGAGCTATTTGCTGTTCACTTCTGCATTCTTTGTGCCTAAAATACTTTGTGTGCCAGCAACTTTACACACAGGCACGTGTAGTTTTTTCTGTTTCTACTGCATGTTTTTTATGGAGATATTCCCACTAGAAACATTTACGGGAGAAAACTGTTCCCAACATATAATGGCAAGTTGAATGTCTATAAACCTCTATAAAAAGAAATCCGTAAGATCCAATGATCTCCTTAAACACGGACGGTCCATGACAAAGAACGAGACAGTTCGAAATGCATAGATTTTTCACACTGCTGTAATCCTGGACATATTATTTTAAAAATAATTTTTAAATAAAGAAGATTTTTACATTCATAACTGCTGAATTGCATATTTAACCCCTTTACCCCCAAGGGTGGTTTGCACGTTATGGACCGGGCCAATTTTTACAATTCTGACCACTGTCCCTTTATGAGGTTATAACTCTGGAACGCTTCAACGGATCCCGGTGATTCTGACATTGTTTTCTCGAGGCATATTGTACTTCATGATAGTGGTAAAATTTCTTTGATATTGCCTGTGTTTATTTGTGAAAAAAACGGAAATTTGGCGAAAATTTTGAAAATTTTGCAATTTTCCAACTTTGAATTTTTATGCAATTAAATGACAGAGATATTTCACAGAAAAATACTTAATAAGTAACATTTCCCACATGTCTACTTTACATCAGCACAATTTTGGAACCAGCAATTTCTCATTTTTACAACACCATTTTTATTTTTAGGGACCACATCTCATTTGAAGTCATTTTGAGGTCTATATGATAGAAAATACCCAAGTGTGACACCATTCTAAAAACTGCACCCCTCAAGGTGCTCAAAACCACATTCAAGAAGTTTATTAACCCTTCAGGTGTTTCACAGGAATTTTTGGAATGTTTAAATAAAAATGAACATTTAACTTTTTTTCACAAAAAATTTACTTCAGCTCTAATTTGTTTTATTTTACCAATGGTAACAGGAGAAAATGGACACCAAACGTTGTTGTACAATTTGTCCTGAGTACGCCGATACACGACATGTGGGGGTAAACCACTGTTTGGGCGCATGACAGAGCTCGGAAGCGAAGGAGCGCCATTTGACTTTTCAATGCAAAATTGGCTGGAATTGAGATGGGACGCCATGTTGCGTTTGGAGAGCCACTGATGTGCCTAAACATTGAAACCCCCCACAAGTGACACCATTTTGGAAAGTAGACCCCCTAAGGAACTTATCTAGAGGTGTGGTGAGCACTTTGACGCACCAAGTGCTTCACAGAAGTTTATAATGCAGAACCGTAAAACTAAAAAATCATATTTTTTCTCAAAAATTATATTTTCGCCCCCAATTTTTTATTTTCCCAAGGGTAAGAGAAGAAATTGGACCCCAAAAGTTGTTGTATAATTTGTCCTGAGTACGCTGATACCCCATATGTGGGAGTAAACCACTGTTTGGGCGCATGGGAGAGCTCGGAAGGGAAGGAGCGCCGTTTGACTTTTCAATGCAAAATTGATATGAATTGAGATGGGACGCCATGTTGCGTTTGGAGAGCCACTGATGTGCCTAAACATTAAAACCCCCCACAAGTGACACCATTTTGGAAAGTAGACCCACTAAGGAACTTATCTAGATGTGTGGTGAGCACTTTGACCCACCAAGGGCTTCACAGAAGTTTATAATGCAGAGCCGTAAAAATAAAAAAAAAAATTTTTCCCACAAAAATTATTTTTTAGCCCCCAGTTTTGTATTTTCCCGAGGGTAACAGGAGAAATTGGACCCCTAAAAAATGTTGTTGTCCAATTTGTCCTGAGTGCACTGATGCCCCATATGTGGGGGGGGGGGACCACCGTTTGGGCACATGGGAGGGCTCAGAAGGGAAGGAGCGTCATTTGGAATGCAGACTTAGATGGAATGGTCTGCAGGCGTCACTGTTGTGAATTCTGTGGCTGAGTTCACTTCTGTGGTCACAAGTGGTATTGCAGTCTCTGGGCTTCCTCCCTCAGGTGTTTTGGTGAGCTCGTTGGCTGCCTTGCTATTTAGCTCCACCTGAGTCTGTCTTCCTTGCTCCTTGTCAATGTTCCAGTGTTGGATCTGAGCTACTGCATCTTTCCTTGGGCCTGCTGCTCTGCTAGATAAGTGCTTCTAGTTTGTTTTCTGTTTTTTCTGTCCAGCTTGCTATTAACTTTTGCTGGAAGCTCTGAGAAGCAAAGGGGTGCACCGCCGTGCTGTTAGTTCGGCACGGTGGGTCTTTTTGCCCCTTTGCGTGGTTTTCGTTTTAGGGTTTTTTGTAGACTGCATAGTTCTCTTTGCTATCCTCGCTCTGTCTAGAATATCGGGCCTCACTTTGCTGAATCTATTTCATTCCTACGTTTGTCTTTTCATCTTGCTAACAGTCATTATATGTGGGGGGCTGCCTATTCCTTTGGGGTATTTCTCTGAGGTAAGTCAGGCTTGTATTTCTATCTTCAGGCTAGTCAGCTCCTCAGGCAGTGCCGAGTTGCATAGGTAGTGATAGGCGCAATCCACTGCTGCTTATAGTTGTGTGAGGATAGATCAGGTACTGCAGTCTACAGAGATTCCACGTCTCAGAGCTCGTCCTATTGTTTTTGGTTATTGCCAGATCTCTGTATGTGCGCTGATTACTGCACGCTGTGTTGCCTGATTGCCAGCCATAACAGTACAAGGAGCCACACCAATGATTCCCAATAGAGGGAAAAAAGAAATCCTGACAGCATTTTTTTTTCTTAGCTCTGTCTTCAGTCTTTTTTTTCCCCTAGACATTAGAGTGCTTCAGGACACAGCTGTGGACATGGATATTCAGGCTCTGTGCTCCTCAATGGATAATCTCGTTGTAAATGTACAAAAGATTCAAGATACTATTGATCAGAAATCGATGCTAGAGCCAAGAATTCCGATTCCTGATTTGTTTTTTGGTGACAGAACTAAGTTCCTGAGCTTCAGAAATAATTGTAAGCTATTTTTGGCCTTGAAACCTCATTCTTCTGGTAATCCTATTCAACAGGTTTTGATTATTATTTCTTTTTTGCGCGGCGACCCACAGGACTGGGCGTTTTCTCTTGCACCAGGAGATTCTGCATTGAGTAATGTTGATGCATTTTTCCAGGCGCTGGGATTGCTTTACGATGAGCCTAATTCAGTGGATCAGGCTGAGAAAAATCTGCTGGCTTTATGCCAGGGTCAGGATGATGTAGAAGTATATTGTCAGAAATTTAGGAAGTGGTCAGTACTCACTCTGTGGAATGAATCTGCACTAGCGGCTTTGTTCAGAAAGGGTCTCTCTGAAGCTCTTAAGGATGTAATGGTGGGATTTCCTATGCCTGCTGGTTTGAATGAGTCTATGTCCTTGGCCATTCAGATCGGTCGTCGCTTGCGCGAGCGTAAATCTGTGCACCATCTGGCGGTATTGTCTGAGAGTAAACCTGAGCCTATGCAGTGCGACAGGACTATGACTAAAGTAGAACGGCAAGAACACAGACGTCGGAACAGACTGTGTTTCTATTGTGGTGATTCTACTCATGCTATTTCTAATTGTCCTAAACGCACTAGGCGGTTCGATAGCTCTGCCGTTATTGGTACTGTACAGTCCAAATTCCTTTTGTCCATTACCTTAATGTGCTCTTTGTCATCGTATTCTGTCATGGCGTTTGTGGATTCAGGCGCTGCCCTGAATCTGATGGATTTGGATTATGCTAAACGTTGTGGATTTTTCTTGGAGCCTTTGCGGTGTCCTATTCCGTTGAGAGGAATTGATGCTACACCTTTGGCCAAGAATAAGCCTCAGTACTGGGCCCAGCTGACCATGTGCATGGCTCCTGCACATCAGGAAGTTATTCGCTTTCTGGTACTGCATAATTTGCATGATGTGGTCGTGTTGGGGTTGCCATGGCTACAAATCCATAATCCAGTATTGGATTGGAACTCTATGTCGGTAACCAGCTGGGGTTGTCAGGGAGTACATGGTGATGTTCCATTTTTGTCTATTTCGTCATCCATTCCTTCTGACATCCCAGAGTTCTTGTCGGACTTTCAGGATGTATTTGAAGAGTCCAAGTCTGATGCCCTACCTCCGCATAGGAATTGTGATTGTGCTATCGATTTGATTCCTGGTAGTAAATTCCCTAAGGGTCGTTTATTTAATTTGTCCATACCTGAACACACCGCTATGCGCAGTTATGTGAAGGAGTCCCTGGAGAAGGGACATATTCGCCCATCGTCGTCACCATTGGGAGCAGGGTTCTTTTTTGTAGCCAAGAAGGATGGTTCGCTAAGACCGTGTATTGATTACCGCCCTCTTAATAAGATCACTGTTAAGTTTCAGTATCCCTTGCCATTGATTTCTGACTTGTTTGCTCGGATTAAGGGGGCTAGTTGGTTTACTAAGATTGATCTTCGTGGTGCGTATAATCTGGTGAGAATCAGGCAGGGAGATGAATGGAAAACGGCATTTAATACGCCCGAGGGTCATTTTGAGTATCTGGTGATGCCGTTCGGACTTGCCAATGCTCCATCTGTTTTTCAGTCTTTTATGCATGACATTTTCCGTGAGTATCTGGATAAATTCTTGATTGTTTACTTGGATGACATTTTGATCTTCTCAGATGATTGGGAGTCTCATGTGAAGCAAGTCAGAATGGTTTTCCAGGTACTGCGTGCTAATTCCTTGTTCGTGAAGGGATCAAAGTGTCTCTTCGGTGTGCAGAAAGTTTCATTTTTGGGGTTTATCTTTTCCCCTTCTACTATCGAGATGGATCCGGTTAAGGTTCAGGCCATCCAGGATTGGACTCAGCCGACATCTCTAAAAAGTCTGCAGAAATTCCTGGGCTTTGCTAATTTTTATCGTCGCTTCATCTGTAATTTTTCTAGCATTGCCAGACCATTGACCGATTTGACCAAGAAGGGTGCTGATTTGGTTAATTGGTCTTCTGCTGCCGTGGAAGCTTTTCAGGAGTTGAAGCGTCGTTTTTGCTGTGCCCCTGTGTTGTGTCAACCTGATGTTTCTCTTCCGTTCCAGGTCGAGGTTGATGCTTCTGAGATTGGTGCAGGGGCGGTTTTGTCACAGAGAGGTTCTGGTTGCTCAGTGTTCAAACCATGTGCTTTCTTCTCCAGGAAATTTTCTGCTGCTGAGCGTAATTATGATGTGGGCAACCGAGAGTTGCTGGCCATGAAGTGGGCATTCGAGGAGTGGCGTCATTGGCTTGAGGGTGCTAAGCATCGCGTGGTGGTTTTGACTGATCATAAGAACCTTACTTATCTTGAGTCTGCCAAGCGCTTGAATCCTAGACAGGCCCGTTGGTCGTTATTTTTTGCTCGTTTTGATTTTGTGATTTCATACCTTCCGGGCTCTAAAAATGTGAAGACGGATGCTCTGTCTAGGAGTTTTGTGCCCGACTCTCCGGGGTTGTCTGAGCCGGCGAGTATCCTCAAGGAAGGAGTCTTTGTGTCTGCCATCTCCCCTGATTTGCGGAGAGTGTTGCAGAAATTTCAGGCTAATAAACCTGATCGTTGTCCGGCCGAGAAACTGTTCGTCCCTGATAGGTGGACTAGTAAAGTTATCTCTGAACTTCATTGTTCGGTGCTGGCCGGTCATCCAGGAATCTTTGGTACCAGGGAGTTGGTTGCTAGATCCTTCTGGTGGCCATCTCTGTCACGGGATGTGCGTGCTTTTGTGCAGTCCTGTGGAATTTGTGCTAGGGCTAAGCCCTGCTGTTCACGTGCCAGTGGGTTGCTTTTGCCCTTGCCGGTCCCGAAGAGGCCTTGGACACATATTTCGATGGATTTCATTTCTGACCTTCCCGTTTCTCAAAAAATGTCGGTCATTTGGGTGGTCTGTGATCGCTTTTCTAAAATGGTCCATCTGGTGCCCTTGGTTAAATTGCCTTCCTCCTCTGATTTGGTGCCTTTGTTCTTCCAGCATGTGGTTCGTTTACATGGCATTCCTGAGAATATTGTTTCTGACAGAGGTTCCCAGTTTGTCTCGAGGTTCTGGCGAGCCTTTTGTGGTAGGATGGGCATTGACCTATCTTTCTCCTCGGCCTTCCATCCTCAGACTAATGGCCAGACCGAACGAACCAATCAGACCTTGGAAACATATCTGAGATGTTTTGTTTCCGCTGACCAGGATGATTGGGTGTCATTTTTGCCGTTGGCTGAGTTCGCCCTTAATAATCGGGCCAGCTCGGCTACCTTGGTCTCTCCATTTTTCTGCAATTCTGGGTTCCATCCTCGTTTCTCTTCAGGACAGGTTGAGTCTTCGGACTGTCCTGGTGTGGATTCTGTGGTGGACAGGTTGCAGCAGATCTGGACTCAGGTAGTGGACAATTTGACCTTGTCCCAGGAGAAGGCTCAGCTTTTCGCTAATCGTAGACGCCGTGTGGGACCCCGACTTCGTGTTGGGGATCTGGTTTGGTTATCTTCTCGTCATATTCCTATGAAGGTTTCCTCTCCTAAATTTAAACCTCGTTTTATTGGTCCGTATAGGATTTCTGAGATTCTCAATCCGGTGTCTTTTCGTCTGACCCTCCCAGACTCCTTTTCCATACATAATGTATTCCATAGGTCGTTGTTGAGGAGATACGTGGCACCTATGGTTCCATCTGTGGAGCCTCCTGCCCCTGTTTTGGTGGAGGGGGAATTGGAGTATATTGTGGAGAAGATTTTGGATTCTCGTGTCTCTAGACGGAAACTCCAGTATCTGGTCAAATGGAAGGGTTATGCTCAGGAAGATAATTCCTGGGTTTTTGCCTCTGATGTCCATGCCCCAGATCTTGTTCGTGCCTTTCATGTGGCTCATCCTGGTCGGCCTGGGGGTTCTGGTGAGGGTTCGGTGACCCCTCCTCAAGGGGGGGGTACTGTTGTGAATTCTGTGGCTGAGTTCACTTCTGTGGTCACAAGTGGTATTGCAGTCTCTGGGCTTCCTCCCTCAGGTGTTTTGGTGAGCTCGTTGGCTGCCTTGCTATTTAGCTCCACCTGAGTCTGTCTTCCTTGCTCCTTGTCAATGTTCCAGTGTTGGATCTGAGCTACTGCATCTTTCCTTGGGCCTGCTGCTCTGCTAGATAAGTGCTTCTAGTTTGTTTTCTGTTTTTTCTGTCCAGCTTGCTATTAACTTTTGCTGGAAGCTCTGAGAAGCAAAGGGGTGCACCGCCGTGCTGTTAGTTCGGCACGGTGGGTCTTTTTGCCCCTTTGCGTGGTTTTCGTTTTAGGGTTTTTTGTAGACTGCATAGTTCTCTTTGCTATCCTCGCTCTGTCTAGAATATCGGGCCTCACTTTGCTGAATCTATTTCATTCCTACGTTTGTCTTTTCATCTTGCTAACAGTCATTATATGTGGGGGGCTGCCTATTCCTTTGGGGTATTTCTCTGAGGTAAGTCAGGCTTGTATTTCTATCTTCAGGCTAGTCAGCTCCTCAGGCAGTGCCGAGTTGCATAGGTAGTGATAGGCGCAATCCACTGCTGCTTATAGTTGTGTGAGGATAGATCAGGTACTGCAGTCTACAGAGATTCCACGTCTCAGAGCTCGTCCTATTGTTTTTGGTTATTGCCAGATCTCTGTATGTGCGCTGATTACTGCACGCTGTGTTGCCAGAAACCCCCCACTAGTGACACCATTTTGGAAAGTAGACCCCCTAAGGAACTCATCTAGATATGATGTGAGAGCTTTGAACCCCCAAGTATTTCACTACAGTTTATAACACAGAGCCGCGCAAATAAAAAATTTTTTTTTTTCCACAAAAATTATTTTTTAGCCCCCAGTTTTGTATTTTTCCAAGGGTAACAGGAGAAATTGGACCCTATATATTGTTGTCCAATTTGTCCTGAGTACGCTGATACCCGATATGTGGGGGGAACCACCGTTTGAACGCATGGCAGAGCTCAGAAGGGAAGGAGCATCATTTGGAATGCAGACTTAGATGGATTGGTCTGCAGGCATCACATTGCGTTTGCAGAGCCCCATATGTACCTAAACAGTATAAACCCCCCACAAGTGACCCCATATTGGAAACTAGATCCCCCAAGGAACTTATCTAGATGTGTTGTGAGAACTTTGAACCCCCAAGTTTTTCACTACAGTTTATATCGCAGAGCCGTGAAAATAAAAAATCCTTTTTTTTCCCACAAAAATTATTTTTTAGCCCCCAGATTTGTATTTTCCCAAGGGTAACAGGAGAAATTGGACCCAAAAAGTTGTTGTCCAATTTGTCCTGAGTATGCTGATACCCCATATGTTGGGGTAAACCCCTGTTTGGGCACACGGGAGGGCTCGGAAGGGAAGGAGCACTGTTTTACTTTTTCAACGCAGAATTGGCTGGAATTGAGATCGGACGCCATGTCGTGTTTGGAGAGCCCCTGATGTGCCTAAACAGTGGAAACCCCCCAATTATAACTGAAACCCTAATCCAAACACACCCCTAACCCTAATCCCAACGGTAACCCTAACCACACCCCTAACCCTGACACACCCCTAACCCTAATCCCAACCCTATTCCCAACTGTAAATGTAATCCAAACCCTAACCCTAACTTTAGCCCCAACCCTAACTTTAGCCCCAACCCTAACTGTAGCCTTAACCCTAACCCTAGCCCTAACCCTAACCCTAGCCCTAACCCTAGCCCTAATGGGAGAATGGAAATAAATACATTTTTAAATTTTTTTAATTTTTCCCTAACTAAGGGGGTGATGAAGGGGGGTTTGATTTACTTTTATAGCGGGTTTTTTTGCGGATTTTTATGATTGCCAGCCGTCACACACTGAAAGACGCTTTTTATTGCAAAAAATATTTTTTGCGTTACCACAATTTGAGAGCAATATTTTTTCCATATTTTGGTCCACAGAGTCATGTGAGGTCTTGTTTTTTGCGAGTTGACGTTTTTATTGGCTATTCATGAATTTCTTTTGGGGGAGGCGTTTATACCGTTCCGCGTTTGGTAAAATGGATAAAGCAGTTTTATTCTTCGGGTCAGTACGATTACAGCGATACCTCATATAATTTTTTTATGCTTTGGTGCTTTTATACGATAAAAACTATTTTATAGAAAAAATAATTATTTTTGCATTGCTTTATTCTGAGGACTATAACTTTTGTATTTTTTTGCTGATGATGCTGTATGGCGGCTCGTTTTTTGCGGGACAAGATGACGCTTTCAGTGGTACCGTTGGTTATTTAAATCTGTCTTTTTGATCGCGTGTTATTCCACTTTTTGTTCAGCGGTAAGATAATAAAGCGTTGTTTTTTGCCTCGTTTTTTTTTTTTCTTACGGTGTTTACTGAAGGGGTTAACTAGTGATATAGTTTTATATGTGGGGTTGTTACGGACGCGGCGATACTAAATATGTGTACTTTTATTGTTTGTTTGTTTTTTTATTTAGATAAAGAAATGAATTTATGGGAATAATATTTATTTTTTTTTCATTATTTAGGAATTTTTTTTTAAAAATTTTTTACATGTGTGGAAATTTTTTTTTTAAACTTTTTACTTTGTCCCAGGTTTGCACAGCACTCTGTCAGATCACCGATCTGACTTGCAGCACTGCAGCCTTCACAGTGCCTGCTCTGAGCAGGCTCTGTGAAGCCACCTCCCTCCCTGCAGGACCCAGATGCCGAGGCCATATTGGATCCGGATCTGGAGCAGGGAGGAAGGTGAGGAGACCCTTGCAGCAACGCGACCCTCCCTGCGTGATGCTTCCCTATTCCGCCGGCACATCGCGATCATGTTTGATCGCGGTGTGCCGGGGGTTAATGTGTCGGGGGCGGTCCGTGACCGCTCCTGGCACATTGTGCCGGATGTCAGCTGCGAGAGGCAGCTGACACCCGGCCGCGATCGGCCACGCTCCCCCCGTGAGAGCGCGGCCGATCGCGCTGGACGTACTATTCCATCCTTGGGAAGTAGGGCCCACCCCACATGGACAGAATAGTACGTCCAATGGCAGAAAGGGGTTAAGGAGATCATGTGGATTTTATGGATTTCTTCTTAAAGGGTTTGTCCAGAACTATATTATTTTTTTAGTATCGGCTTAAAACCTAAATGGCTCTGAGCTGTTTCACGTCAACAGAGCCGCTCTTCTCCCGGGCTGCTTCATCAAAGGGGCGTGTCCACCGACGTCTTGCTGGTTTACAGCCAGCTCTCAAAGTTAGACAGTGAAAAGCTGGCTGTCAATTAGCATGATGTCAGCAGTCACGCCCCATCAACAGTGCAAAGTGGAAGAAAAGCCATGGCTCTGTCGATGTGACATCAGCGGAAGCTGCTGAATCGCCAGCAGTGCGGGGTATCCGCTCTGTGATGGTTGTAAGGTGGCCGCCGGACACATAGTGAATTGGAGATATGTATGACAGAGGTGCATGTCCTCTGTGATATAAACCTGGAGAAATTCTCTTGTACACATAGTACTAAGAGGGATTAATCGGACATGACAGGTTGGTTGGGAGCAGCTGAAGAGTCCAACCCTGACTGTGGTTCACATTGTAAAATGAGGCCTGTTTGTGTCTCAAATGTCAGTGTGGGGAGATTTGCAGACCTCCAGGATTGTATGCCTTTGCTAAAGGACTAAAAAGCCGGACTCTTAGCCAAGCAGGTGAACCCGCATTATTTTATGGACTGTTTACTTTGTTTCACTATGCGCCAGACAAGGGATGTGTGATGAACCCGCACCTCGCCACCTCGCCTGATGTCACTATAACTTCAGAAGGATCATGTAGTGTGGTCTCTTCATTTGCACCCACTTGACGTTCCGCACCCCCTGGGGACAGGTATGGTCAGCTTGGCACAGTTATAACCAGATACCAACTTTCCACATGGGTGCAGGGAACCAGGGAGCGAGAGAATGTGGCCCACGCCATCATTGACGTGGCACCACACTCACTCACAACCCTGACAGGCTGAGAGGCTCCTTTCACAGCACCAGCGAAACAGCACATGGCAAGCCCAGTAGGACTGCCACCAGTCCCTTGTTAGATATAATACTATTAACAGACCAGGCCTATATCAGGCCAGGAACCAGCCCTGGTAGCATGGAAAGTTAAGCCGAGAATACAGACGTGTGGATTGAGATAAAACAGCAGCCCCAAGGTTAAATTAGATATTTAATCGTCTTAAGGGCACACTACACAATACACTATATACACAATGGTTATAGATATACAATAGTTAGATATGTATGTACAATAGTAGTAGACCAAGGTATGCAGAATATGAGTCAGATTAAAGGCCTGGCTTGCGAGGGAGGGGCTGCCACATGGGAGGCTTGTGGTCCCCTGTGTTCTTTGGCTTCTCCCCACACAATATGTCATTGTGACCTCCCCAGAAAAAAGCAATAGCACATGCTGTACATTTAACCCATCTCACTAACTCCCCTCCTGCACTCTGGGCTGAACCTAAATCCCCTCCCCTTGCCCCTGGCAGCTAAAAACTCCAAAACCTAAGATGGGTCATAACTAGGGTTGAGCGACCTTGACTTTTTTAGAGTCGAGTCGGGTTTCGCAAAACCCGACTATCTCAAAAGTCGGGTCGAGTGAAATCGGCCGATTATGACGTAAAGTCGGGATCGACCGAAACACGAAACCCAATGCAAGTCAATGGGGCAGCATAGTCGGCAGTGAGTGGGGGCCAGGAAAACACCTAGAGTGCCCATTTAATGGCAAAACCATCCATTCTTCTTAATGAAGCTTGTCAATCTTAATTTCCCTTATAATAATAGTTAGGCATTGGAAATTGGGGGTCATTTGGCTAAAGTTATGGGGGGTAGGGCTGGTTCAAGTATTTAGTGGGCCCAGGTAATCTGGACCACCTCAGGGCAGTGGAGCAGGGAGAGGTAAGTATTTAAACTTTGCAAGTGCTGTGATCCTGAGCAAGCAGGGGGGGCCCACTCGTTGGCATTGGCACTGGCACAGGGCCCCTCAAAGTACGGCGGTGTGTTTGCACGGCGGGGGCGCCTCCCACCGGCAGCGACACTTTTTGTGTACTATGAGGGGCCCTGTGCCAGTGACGTCGCCAACGAGTATTCCCCCCCTACCTGATGAAGGAACCTGCACTTTCATCTGCACTTTCCTCTTTGTCCCCGTGAAAGGTGTTATGGTATTTGGGAAGGGGAACCTGACTTTCAGCAGGGTCACATTCTGGCTGTGTAGCGTGCACGGGGAATGTAGCATTCTGGGTCAATGTACCAGCAGACTCATCTATCACTGGCTGGGCAATGGGCAGGATGAGGAGGAAACACAGATATAGGCCCAAAGAATAAAGTGGGTTAAATGCAGTTCAAAATTGGTAAGAGGACTAACCAGGGGGCATTGCTTTGTTCAGTGGAGGACAACTGTAATGAGAGGCTGACACAGAGAGTAGGCCTAAATCAGTAAGTAGTCTAAATGCGGTTCAAAATTGGCAACAGTAGTAAAAAGGCGGCACAGCTTTGTTCAGTGGAGGAGAACAGCAAGGAGCGGCAGACACCGATAGTAGGCCCCGACCCAACTAGTAGGCCAAATGCAGTCTAACATTAACAACTACTTAACGAGAGCCTGAAAATGGAATTTCAGGACAGGAAACCAGGAGAACAGCAAGGAGCGGCAGACACTGTTAGTAGGCCCCAACCCAACTAGTAGGCCAAATGCAGTTGTTCCATTTAACAACTATTTAACAAGAGCCTGAAGATAGAAGCTCAGGAAAGGCAACCTGGAGAACACCTTGGAGCGGAAGACACAGTCTCTACAACCCAGACCCAACTTTTAGGCCTAATGCAGTGTTGTTTTCAACAACTACTAAACGAGAGCTTTAAGATTGAAGCTATGGAGAGGAAACCTGGGGAACACCTTGGAGCGGAAGACACCGTCTCTACAACCCAGACCCAACTTGTAGGCCTAATGCAGTGTTGTTTTCAACAACTACTAAACGAGAGCTTTAAGATTGAAGCAATGGAGAGGAAACCCGGGGAACACCTTGAAGCAGAAGACACCGTCTCTACAACCCAGACCCAACTTGTAGGCCTAATGCAGTGTTGTTTTCAACAACTACTTAAGAAGAGCAAGAAGATCGAAGCAATGGAGAGGAAACCTGGGGAACACCTTGGAGTGGAAGGCACCGTCTCTACAACCCAGACCCAACTTGTAGGCCTAATGCAGTGTTGTTTTCAACAACTACTAAACGAGAGCTTTAAGATTGAAGCAATGGAGAGGAAACCTGGGGAACACCTTGGAGCGGAAGACACCGTCTCTACAACGCAGACCCAACTTGTAGGCCTAATGCAGTGTTGTTTTCAACAACTACTTAAGAAAAGCTGGAAGATCGAAGCAATGGAGAGGAAACCTGGGGAACACCTTGGAGTGGAAGACACTGTCTCTACAACCCAGACCCAACTTGTAGGCCTAATGCAGTGTTGTTTTCAACAACTACTAAATGAGAGCCAGAAGATCGAAGCAATGGAGAGGAAACCTGGGGAACACCTTGGAGTGGAAGACACCGTCTCTACAACCCAGACCCAACTTGTAGGCCTAATGCAGTGTTGTTTTCAACAACTACTAAACGAGAGCTTTAAGATTGAAGCTATGGAGAGAAAACCTGGGGAACACCTTGGAGCGGAAGACACCGTCTCTACAACCCAGACCCAACTTGTAGGCCTAATGCCGTGTTGTTTTCAACAACTACTAAACGAGAGCTTTAAGATTGAAGCTATGGAGAGGAAACCTGGGGAACACCTTGGAGTGGAAGACACCGTCTCTACAACCCAGACCCAACTTGTAGGCCTAATGCCGTGTTGTTTTCAACAACTACTAAACGAGAGCTTTAAGATTGAAACTATGGAGAGGAAACCTGGGGAACACCTTGGAGTGGAAGACACCGTCTCTACAACCCAGACCCAACTTATAGGCCTAATGGTCTTCATAACTGGATGCCGGCATGTCGTCACAGTGTCCATGATTGGGGCGATCGAGACGTCTTTGTACCGAGGGTCTTCGTCGCTTCCTAAAAATCCTGACCATGTTCTCCTTGTAAGAGACGGTGCATTGTGTCGGACTGAATGATATACAGTTAGGTCCATATACAGTTAGGTCCATATATATTTGGACAGAGACAACATTTTTTCTAGTTTTGGTTATAGACATTACCACAATGAATTTTAAACAAAACAATTAAGATGCAGTTGAAATTCAGACTTTCAGCTTTCATTTGAGGGTATCCACATTAAAATTGGATGAAGGGTTTAGGAGTATCAGCTCCTTAACATGTACCACCCTGTTTTTAAAAGGACCAAAAGTAATTGGACAATTGACTCCAAGGCTATTTCATGGACAGGTGTGGGCAATCACTTCGTTATGTCATTCTCAATTAAGCAGATAAAAGGCCTGGAGTTGATTTGAGGTGTGGTACTTGCATTTGGAAGGTTTTGCTGTGAAGTAAACATGCGGTCAAAGGAGCTCTCCATGCAGGTGAAACAAGCCATCCTTAAGCTGCGAAAACAGAAAAAACCCATCCGAAAAATTGCTTCAATATTAGGAGTGGCAAAATCTACAGGTTGTTACATCCTGAGAAAGAAAGAAAGCACTGGTGAACTCATCAATGCAAAAAGACCTGGGCGCCCACGGAAGACAACAGTGGTGGATGATCGCAGAATAATCTCCATGGTGAAGAGAAACCCCTTCACAACAGCCAACCAAGTGAATAACACTCTCCAGGTGGTCGGCGTATGAATATCCAAATTTACCATAAAGAGAAGACTGCATGAAAGTAAATACAGAGGGTTCACTGCACGGTGCAAGCCACTCATAAGCATCAAGAATAAAATGGCTAGACTGGACGTTGCTTATAAACTTCTAAAAAAGCCAGCACAGTTCTGGAAGAACATTCTTTGGACAGGTGAAACCAAGATCAACCTCTACCAGAATGATGGAAAGAGAAAAGTATGGCGAAGGCGTGGTACAGCTCACGATCCAAAGCATACCGCATCAACTGTAAAACACGGCGGAGGCAGTGTGATGGCTTGGGCATGCATGGCTACCAGTGGCACTGGGTCACTAGTGTTTTTTGATGATGTGACACAGGACAGAAGCAGCCGAATGAATTCTGAGGTATTCAGAGACATACTGTGTGCTCAGATCCAGCCAAATGTAACAAAACTGATTGGTCATCGTTTCATACTACAGATGGACAATGACTCAAAACATAAAGCCAAAGCAACCCAGGAGTTTATTAAAGCAAAGAAGTGGAATATTCTTGAATGGCCAAGTCAGTCACCTGATCTCAACCCAATTGAGCATGCATTTCACTTGTTAAAGACTAAACTTCAGACAGAAAGGCCCACAAACAAACAGCAACTGAAAACCACCGCATTGAAGGCCTGGCAGAGCATCAAAAAGGAGGAAACACAGCGTCTGGTGATGTCCATGAGTTCAAGACTTCAGGCAGTCATTGCCAACAAAGGGTTTTCAACCAAGTACTAGAAATGAACATTTTATTTAACATTATTGAATCTTTCCAATTACTTTTGGTCCCTTTAAAAACAGGGTGGCAGATGTTAAGGAGCTGAAACTCCCAAACCCTTCATCCAATTTTAATGTGGATACCCTCAAATGAAAACTGAAAGTCTGAACTTCAACTGCATCTGAATTGTTTTGTTAAAAAATTCATTGTGGTAATGTCTACAACCAAAATTAGAAAAATGTTGTCTCTGTTCAAATATATATGGACCTAACTGTATATTTGGACAGAGACAACATTTTTCTAATTTTGGTTATAGACATTACCACAATGAATTTTAAACAAAACAATTCAGATGCAGTTGAAGTTCAGACTTTCTTCGTCGCTTCCTAAAAATCCTGACCATGTTCTCCTTGTAAGAGACGGTGCATTGTGTCGGACTGAATGATATATTGCCCTGATCATCCCTGCACAAACTGTCTTCGTCACATATATAATATCCATTGGAGAGCAGGCGGAGGCTGTGCCGGCAAGGACTCGTATTAATGCCGGGTGGGATTGAGGAGCGTCTCTTGGGGGAGTCC
The DNA here is from genome assembly GCF_032444005.1 of Ranitomeya imitator. NCBI lineage: Eukaryota > Metazoa > Chordata > Amphibia > Anura > Dendrobatidae > Ranitomeya > Ranitomeya imitator. The sequence goes on along the minus strand of NC_091284.1, from coordinate 731,539,497 downwards.
ATCTCCAGCGGCACAGAATTCTCTCATTAGTCACTTTATGGGGGGCTCCTGGCGAGATATGAGTTGATGGCTTGCCATAATTCTTCATGGAATTGCTGGGTTGAGGCAAAATCTTGGACAATTTTCCTGAATGACACCGAGCCTCATTTTCGGTGCTGTAGAGCTGCTCGACTACAAGAGGTTCAATGTCATTTTGGTCTTCATAACTGGATGCCGGCATGTTGTCACAGTGTCCATGATTGGGGCAATCGAGACGTCTTTGTACCGAGGGTCTTCGTCGCTTCCTAAAAATCCTGACCATGTTCTCCTTGTAAGAAACGGTGCATTGTGTCGGACTGAATGATATATTGCCCTGATCATCCCTGCACAAACTGTCTTCGTCACATATATAATATCCATTGGAGAGCAGACGGAGGCTGTGCCGGCAAGGACTCGTATTAATGCCGGGTGGGATTGAGGAGCGTCTCTTGGGGGAGTCCATCTCCAGCGGCACAGAATTCTCTCATTAGTCACTTTATGGGGGGCTCCTGGCGAGATATGAGTTGATGGCTTGCCATCATTCTTCATGGAATTGCTGGGTTGAGGCAAAATCTTGGACAATTTTCCTGAATGACACCGAGCCTCATTTTCGGTGCTGTAGAGCTGCTCGACTACAAGAGGTTCAATGTCATTTTGGTCTTCATAACTGGATGCCGGCATGTCGTCACAGTGTCCATGATTGGGGCGATCGAGACGTCTTTGTACCGAGGGTCTTCGTCGCTTCCTAAAAATCCTGACCATGTTCTCCTTGTAAGAGACGGTGCATTGTGTCGGACTGAATGATATATTGCCCTGATCATCCCTGCACAAACTGTCTTCGTCACATATATAATATCCATTGGAGAGCAGGCGGAGGCTGTGCCGGCAAGGACTCGTATTAATGCCGGGTGGGATTGAGGAGCGTCTCTTGGGGGAGTCCATCTCCAGCGGCACAGAATTCTCTCATTAGTCACTTTATGGGGGGCTCCTGGTGAGATATGAGTTGATGGCTTGCCATCATTCTTCATGGAATTGCTGGGTTGAGGCAAAATCTTGGACAATTTTCCTGAATGACACCGAGCCTCATTTTCGGTGCTGTAGAGCTGCTCGACCACAAGAGGTTCAATGTCATTTTGGTCTTCATAACTGGATGCCGGCATGTCGTCACAGTGTCCATGATTGGGGCGATCGAGACATCTTTGTACCGAGGGTCTTCGTCGCTTCCTAAAAATCCTGACCATGTTCTCCTTGTAAGAGACGGTGCATTGTGTCGGACTGAATGATATATTGCCCTGATCATCCCTGCACAAACTGTCTTCGTCACATATATAATATCCATTGGAGAGCAGGCGGAGGCTGTGCCGGCAAGGACTCGTATTAATGCCATGTGGGATTGAGGAGCGTCTCTTGGGGGAGTCCATCTCCAGCGGCACAGAATTCTCTCATTAGTCACTTTATGGGGGGCTCCTGGCGAGATATGAGTTGATTGCTTGCCATCATTCTTCATGGAATTGCTGGGTTGAGGCAAAATCTTGGACAATTTTCCTGAATGACACCGAGCCTCATTTTCGGTGCTGTAGAGCTGCTCGACCACAAGAGGTTCAATGTCATTTTGGTCTTCCTAACTGGATGCCGGCATGTCGTCACAGTGTCCATGATTGGGGCTATCGAGACGTCTTTGTACCGAGGGTCTTCGTCGCTTCCTAAAAATCCTGACCATGTTCTCCTTGTAAGAGACGGTGCATTGTGTCGGACTGAATGATATATTACCCTGATCATCCCTGCACAAACTGTCTTCGTCACATATATAATATCCATTGGAGAGCAGGCAGAGGCTGTGCCGGCAAGGACTCGTATTAATGCCGGGTGGGATTGAGGAGCGTCTCTTGGGGAAGTCCATCTCCAGCGGCACAGAATTCTCTCATTAGTCACTATATGGGGGGCTCCTGGCGAGATATGAGTTGATGGCTTGCCATCATTCTTCATGGAATTGCTGGGTTGAGGCAAAATCTTGGACAATTTTCCTGAATGACACCGAGCCTCATTTTCGGTGCTGTAGAGCTGCTCGACCACAAGAGGTTCAATGTCATTTTGGTCTTCATAACTGGATGCCGGCATGTCGTCACAGTGTCCATGATTGGGGCGATCGAGACGTCTTTGTACCGAGGGTCTTCGTCGCTTCCTAAAAATCCTGACCATGTTCTCCTTGTAAGAGACGGTGCATTGTGTCGGACTGAATGATATATTCCCCTGATCATCCCTGCACAAACTGTCTTCGTCACATATATAATATCCATTGGAGAGCAGGCGGAGGCTGTGCCGGCAAGGACTCGTATTAATGCCGGGTGGGATTGAGGAGCGTCTCTTGGGGGAGTCCATCTCCAGCGGCACAGAATTCTCTCATTAGTCACTTTATGGGGGGCTCCTGGCGAGATATGAGTTGATGGCTTGCCATCATTCTTCATGGAATTGCTGGGTTGAGGCAAAATCTTGGACAATTTTCCTGAATGACACCGAGCCTCATTTTCGGTGCTGTAGAGCTGCTCAACCACAAGAGGTTCAATGTCATTTTCGTCTTCATAACTGGATGCCGGCATGTCGTCACAGTGTCCATGATTGGGGCGATCGAGACGTCTTTGTACCGAGGGTCTTCGTCGCTTCCTAAAAATCCTGACCATGTTCTCCTTGTAAGAGACGGTGCATTGTGTCGGACTGAATGATATATTCCCCTGATCATCCCTGCACAAACTGTCTTCTTCACATATATAATATCCATTGGAGAGCAGGCGGAGGCTGTGCCGGCAAGGACTCGTATTAATGCCGGGTGGGATTGAGGAGCGTCTCTTGGGGGAGTCCATCTCCAGCGGCACAGAATTCTCTCATTAGTCACTTTATGGGGGGCTCCTGGCGAGATATGAGTTGATGGCTTGCCATCATTCTTCATGGAATTGCTGGGTTGAGGCAAAATCTTGGACAATTTTCCTGAATGACACCGAGCCTCATTTTCGGTGCTGTAGAGCTGCTCGACCACAAGAGGTTCAATGTCATTTTCGTCTTCATAACTGGATGCCGGCATGTCGTCACAGTGTCCATGATTGGGGCGATCGAGACGTCTTTGTACCGAGGGTCTTCGTCGCTTCCTAAAAATCCTGACCATGTTCTCCTTGTAAGAGACGGTGCATTGTGTCGGACTGAATGATATATTGCCCTGATCATCCCTGCACAAACTGTCTTCGTCACATATATAATATCCATTGGAGAGCAGGCGGAGGCTGTGCCGGGGAAGGACTCGTATTAATGCCGGGTGGGATTGAGGAGCGTCTCTTGGGGGAGTCCATCTCCAGCGGCACAGAATTCTCTCATTAGTCACTTTATGGGGGGCTCCCGGCGAGATATGAGTTGATGGCTTGCCATCATTCTTCATGGAATTGCTGGGTTGAGGCAAAATCTTGGACAATTTTCCTGAATGACACCGAGCCTCATTTTCGGTGCTGTAGAGCTGCTCGACCACAAGAGGTTCAATGTCATTTTGGTCTTCATAACTGGATGCCGGCATGTCGTCACAGTGTCCATGATTGGGGCGATCGAGATGTCTTTGTACCGAGGGTCTTCGTTGCTTCCTAAAAATCCTGACCATGTTCTCCTTGTAAGAGACGGTGCATTGTGTCGGACTGAATGATATATTGCCCTGATCATCCCTGCACAAACTGTCTTCGTCACATATATAATATCCATTGGAGAGCAGGCGGAGGCTGTGCCCGCAAGGACTCGTATTAATGCCGGGTGGGATTGAGGAGCGTCTCTTGGGGGAGTCCATCTCCAGCGGCACAGAATTCTCTCATTAGTCACTTTATAGGGGGCTCCTGGCGAGATATGAGTTGATGGCTTGCCATCATTCTTCATGGAATTGCTGGGTTGAGGCAAAATCTTGTACAATTTTCCTGAATGACACCGAGCCTCATTTTCGGTGCTGTAGAGCTGATCGACCACAAGAGGTTCAATGTAATTTTGGTCTTCATAACTGGATGCCGGCATGTCGTCGCAGTGTCCATGATTGGGGCGATCGAGACGTCTTTGTACCGAGGGTCTTCGTCGCTTCCTAAAAATCCTGACCATGTTCTCCTTGTAAGAGACGGTGCATTGTGTCGGACTGAATGATATATTGCCCTGATCATCCCTGCACAAACTGTCTTCGTCACATATATAATATCCATTGGAGAGCAGGTGGAGGCTGTGCCGGCAAGGACTCGTATTAATGCCGGGTGGGATTGAGGAGCGTCTCTTGGGGGAGTCCATCTCCAGCGGCACAGAATTCTCTCATTAGTCACTTTATGGGGGGCTCCTGGCGAGATATGAGTTGATGGCTTGCCATAATTCTTCATGGAATTGCTGGGTTGAGGCAAAATCTTGGACAATTTTCCTGAATGACACCGAGCCTCATTTTCGGTGCTGTAGAGCTGCTCGACTACAAGAGGTTCAATGTCATTTTGGTCTTCATAACTGGATGCCGGCATGTTGTCACAGTGTCCATGATTGGGGCAATCGAGACGTCTTTGTACCGAGGGTCTTCGTCGCTTCCTAAAAATCCTGACCATGTTCTCCTTGTAAGAGACGGTGCATTGTGTCGGACTGAATGATATATTGCCCTGATCATCCCTGCACAAACTGTCTTCGTCACATATATAATATCCATTGGAGAGCAGGCGGAGGCTGTGCCGGCAAGGACTCGTATTAATGCCGGGTGGGATTGAGGAGCGTCTCTTGGGGGAGTCCATCTCCAGCAGCACAGAATTCTCTCATTAGTCACTTTATGGGGGGCTCCTGGCGAGATATGAGTTGATGGCTTGCCATCATTCTTCATGGAATTGCTGGGTTGAGGCAAAATCTTGGACAATTTTCCTGAATGACACCGAGCCTCATTTTCGGTGCTGTAGAGCTGCTCGACTACAAGAGGTTCAATGTCATTTTGGTCTTCATAACTGGATGCCGGCATGTCGTCACAGTGTCCATGATTGGGGCGATCGAGACGTCTTTGTACCGAGGGTCTTCGTCGCTTCCTAAAAATCCTGACCATGTTCTCCTTGTAAGAGACGGTGCATTGTGTCGGACTGAATGATATATTGCCCTGATCATCCCTGCACAAACTGTCTTCGTCACATATATAATATCCATTGGAGAGCAGGCGGAGGCTGTGCCGGCAAGGACTCGTATTAATGCCGGGTGGGATTGAGGAGCGTCTCTTGGGGGAGTCCATCTCCAGCGGCACAGAATTCTCTCATTAGTCACTTTATGGGGGGCTCCTGGTGAGATATGAGTTGATGGCTTGCCATCATTCTTCATGGAATTGCTGGGTTGAGGCAAAATCTTGGACAATTTTCCTGAATGACACCGAGCCTCATTTTCGGTGCTGTAGAGCTGCTCGACCACAAGAGGTTCAATGTCATTTTGGTCTTCATAACTGGATGCCGGCATGTCGTCACAGTGTCCATGATTGGGGCGATCGAGACATCTTTGTACCGAGGGTCTTCGTCGCTTCCTAAAAATCCTGACCATGTTCTCCTTGTAAGAGACGGTGCATTGTGTCGGACTGAATGATATATTGCCCTGATCATCCCTGCACAAACTGTCTTCGTCACATATATAATATCCATTGGAGAGCAGGCGGAGGCTGTGCCGGCAAAGACTCGTATTAATGCCATGTGGGATTGAGGAGCGTCTCTTGGGGGAGTCCATCTCCAGCGGCACAGAATTCTCTCATTAGTCACTTTATGGGGGGCTCCTGGCGAGATATGAGTTGATTGCTTGCCATCATTCTTCATGGAATTGCTGGGTTGAGGCAAAATCTTGGACAATTTTCCTGAATGACACCGAGCCTCATTTTCGGTGCTGTAGAGCTGCTCGACCACAAGAGGTTCAATGTCATTTTGGTCTTCCTAACTGGATGCCGGCATGTCGTCACAGTGTCCATGATTGGGGCTATCGAGACGTCTTTGTACCGAGGGTCTTCGTCGCTTCCTAAAAATCCTGACCATGTTCTCCTTGTAAGAGACGGTGCATTGTGTCGGACTGAATGATATATTACCCTGATCATCCCTGCACAAACTGTCTTCGTCACATATATAATATCCATTGGAGAGCAGGCAGAGGCTGTGCCGGCAAGGACTCGTATTAATGCCGGGTGGGATTGAGGAGCGTCTCTTGGGGAAGTCCATCTCCAGCGGCACAGAATTCTCTCATTAGTCACTATATGGGGGGCTCCTGGCGAGATATGAGTTGATGGCTTGCCATCATTCTTCATGGAATTGCTGGGTTGAGGCAAAATCTTGGACAATTTTCCTGAATGACACCGAGCCTCATTTTCGGTGCTGTAGAGCTGCTCGACCACAAGAGGTTCAATGTCATTTTGGTCTTCATAACTGGATGCCGGCATGTCGTCACAGTGTCCATGATTGGGGCGATCGAGACGTCTTTGTACCGAGGGTCTTCGTCGCTTCCTAAAAATCCTGACCATGTTCTCCTTGTAAGAGACGGTGCATTGTGTCGGACTGAATGATATATTCCCCTGATCATCCCTGCACAAACTGTCTTCGTCACATATATAATATCCATTGGAGAGCAGGCGGAGGCTGTGCCGGCAAGGACTCGTATTAATGCCGGGTGGGATTGAGGAGCGTCTCTTGGGGGAGTCCATCTCCAGCGGCACAGAATTCTCTCATTAGTCACTTTATGGGGGGCTCCTGGCGAGATATGAGTTGATGGCTTGCCATCATTCTTCATGGAATTGCTGGGTTGAGGCAAAATCTTGGACAATTTTCCTGAATGACACCGAGCCTCATTTTCGGTGCTGTAGAGCTGCTCAACCACAAGAGGTTCAATGTCATTTTCGTCTTCATAACTGGATGCCGGCATGTCGTCACAGTGTCCATGATTGGGGCGATCGAGACGTCTTTGTACCGAGGGTCTTCGTCGCTTCCTAAAAATCCTGACCATGTTCTCCTTGTAAGAGACGGTGCATTGTGTCGGACTGAATGATATATTGCCCTGATCATCCCTGCACAAACTGTCTTCGTCACATATATAATATCCATTGGAGAGCAGGCGGAGGCTGTGCCGGCAAGGACTCGTATTAATGCCGGGTGGGATTGAGGAGCGTCTCTTGGGGGAGTCCATCTCCAGCGGCACAGAATTCTCTCATTAGTCACTTTATGGGGGGCTCCTGGCGAGATATGAGTTGATGGCTTGCCATCATTCTTCATGGAATTGCTGGGTTGAGGCAAAATCTTGGACAATTTTCATGAATGACACCGAGCCTCATTTTCGGTGCTGTAGAGCTGCTCGACCACAAGAGGTTCAATGTAATTTTGGTCTTCATAACTGGATGCCGGCATGTCGTCACAGTGTCCATGATTGGGGCGATCGAGACGTCTTTGTACCGAGGGTCTTCGTCGCTTCCTAAAAATCCTGACCATGTTCTCCTTGTAAGAGACGGTGCATTGTGTCGGACTGAATGATATATTGCCCTGATCATCCCTGCACAAACTGTCTTCGTCACATATATAATGTCCATTGGAGAGCAGGCATAGGCTGTGCCCGGAAGGACTCGTATTAATGCCGGGTGGGATTGAGGAGCGTCTCTTGGGGGAGTCCATCTCCAGCGGCACAGAATTCTCTCATTAGTCACTTTATGGGGGGCTCCTGGCGAGATATGAGTTGATGGCTTGCCATCATTCTTCATGGAATTGCTGGGTTGAGGCAATATCTTGGACAATTTTCCTGAATGACACCGAGCCTCATTTTCGGTGCTGTAGAGCTGCTCGACCACAAGAGGTTCAATGTCATTTTGGTCTTCATAACTGGATGCCGGCATGTCATCACAGTGTCCATGATTGGGGCGATCGAGACGTCTTTGTACCGAGGGTCTTCGTTGCTTCCTAAAAATCCTGACCATGTTCTCCTTGTAAGAGACGGTGCATTATGTCGGACTGAATGATATATTGCCCTGATCATCCCTGCACAAACTGTCTTCATCACATATATAATGTCCATTGGAGAGCAGGCATAGGCTGTGCCCGGAAGGACTCGTATTAATGCCGGGTGGGATTGAGGAGCGTCTCTTGGGGGAGTCCATCTCCAGCGGCACAGAATTCTCTCATTAGTCACTTTATGGGGGGCTCCTGGCGAGATATGAGTTGATGGCTTGCCATCATTCTTCATGGAATTGCTGGGTTGAGGCAAAATCTTGGACAATTTTCCTGAATGACACCAAGCCTCATTTTCGGTGCTGTAGAGCTGCTCGACTACAAGAGGTTCAATGTCATTTTGGTCTTCATAACTGGATGCCGGCATGTCGTCACAGTGTCCATGATTGGGGCGATCGAGACGTCTTTGTACCGAGGGTCTTCGTCGCTTCCTAAAAATCCTGACCATGTTCTCCTTGTAAGAGACGGTGCATTGTGTCGGACTAAATGATATATTGCCCTGATCATCCCTGCACAAACTGTCTTCGTCACATATATAATGTCCATAGGAGAGCAGGCGGAGGCTGTGCCGGCAAGGACTCGTATTAATGCCGGGTGGGATTGAGGAGCGTCTCTTGGGGGAGTCCATCTCCAGCGGCACAGAATTCTCTCATTAGTCACTTTATGGGGGGCTCCTGGCGAGATATGAGTTGATTGCTTGCCATCATTCTTCATGGAATTGCTGGGTTGAGGCAAAATCTTGGACAATTTTCCTGAATGACACCGAGCCTCATTTTCGGTGCTGTAGAGCTGCTCGACCACAAGAAGTTCAATGTCATTTTGGTCTTCATAACTGGATGCCGGCATGTCGTCACAGTGTCCATGATTGGGGCGATCGAGACGTCTTTGTACCGAGGGTCTTCGTCGCTTCCTAAAAATCCTGACCATGTTCTCCTTGTAAGAGACGGTGCATTGTGTCGGACTGAATGATATATTGCCCTGATCATCCCTGCACAAACTGTCTTCGTCACATATATAATATCCATTGGAGAGCAGGCGGAGGCTGTGCCGGCAAGGACTCGTATTAATGCCGGGTGGGATTGAGGAGCATCTCTTGGGGGAGTCCATCCCCAGCGGCACAGAATTCTCTCATTAGTCACTTTATGGGGGGTTCCTGGCGAGATATGAGTTGATGGCTTGCCATCATTCTTCATGGAATTGCTGGGTTGAGGCAAAATCTTGGAAAATTTTCCTGAATGACACCGAGCCTCATTTTCGGTGCTGTAGAGCTGCTCGACTACAAGAGGTTCAATGTCATTTTGGTCTTCATAACTGGATGCCGGCATGTCGTCACAGTGTCCATGATTGGGGCGATCGAGACGTCTTTGTACCGAGGGTCTTCGTCGCTTCCTAAAAATCCTGACCATGTTCTCCTTGTAAGAGACGGTGCATTGTGTCGGACTGAATGATATATTACCCTGATCATCCCTGCACAAACTGTCTTCGTCACATATATAATATCCATTGGAGAGCAGGCGGAGGCTGTGCCGGCAAGGACTCGTATTAATGCCGGGTGGGATTGAGGAGCGTCTCTTGGGGGAGTCCATCTCCAGCGGCACAGAATTCTCTCATTAGTTACTTTATGGGGGGCTCCTGGCGAGATATGAGTTGATGGCTTGCCATCATTCTTCATGGAATTGCTGGGTTGAGGCAAAATCTTGGACAATTTTCCTGAATGACACCGAGCCTCATTTTCGGTGCTGTAGAGCTGCTCGACCACAAGAAGTTCAATGTCATTTTGGTCTTCATAACTGGATGCCGGCATGTCGTCACAGTGTCCATGATTGGGGCGATCGAGACGTCTTTGTACCGAGGGTCTTCGTCGCTTCCTAAAAATCCTGACCATGTTCTCCTTGTAAGAGACGGTGCATTGTGTCGGACTGAATGATATATTCCCCTGATCATCCCTGCACAAACTGTCTTCGTCACATATATAATATCCATTGGAGAGCAGGCGGAGGCTGTGCCGGCAAGGACTCGTATTAATGCCGGGTGGGATTGAGGAGCGTCTCTTGGGGGAGTCCATCTCCAGCGGCACAGAATTCTCTCATTAGTCACTTTATGGGGGGCTCCTGGCGAGATATGAGTTGATGGCTTGCCATCATTCTTCATGGAATTGCTGGGTTGAGGCAAAATCTTGGACAATTTTCCTGAATGACACCGAGCCTCATTTTCGGTGCTGTAGAGCTGCTCAACCACAAGACGTTCAATGTCATTTTCGTCTTCATAACTGGATGCCGGCATGTCGTCACAGTGTCCATGATTGGGGCGATCGAGACGTCTTTGTACCGAGGGTCTTCGTCGCTTCCTAAAAATCCTGACCATGTTCTCCTTGTAAGAGACGGTGCATTGTGTCGGACTGAATGATATATTGCCCTGATCATCCCTGCACAAACTGTCTTCGTCACATATATAATATCCATTGGAGAGCAGGTGGAGGCTGTGCCGGCAAGGACTCGTATTAATGCCGGGTGGGATTGAGGAGCGTCTCTTGGGGGAGTCCATCTCCAGCGGCACAGAATTCTCTCATTAGTCACTTTATGGGGGGCTCCTGGCGAGATATGAGTTGATGGCTTGCCATCATTCTTCATGGAATTGCTGGGTTGAGGTAAAATCTTGGACAATTTTCCTGAATGACACCGAGCCTCATTTTCGGTGCTGTAGAGGTGCTCGACCACAAGAGGTTCAATGTCATTTTGGTCTTCATAACTGGATGCCGGCATGTCGTCACAGTGTCCATGATTGGGGCGATTGAGACGTCTTTGTACCGAGGGTCTTCGTCGCTTCCTAAAAATCCTGACCATGTTCTCCTTGTAAGAGACGGTGCATTGTGTCGGACTGAATGATATATTGCCCTGATCATCCCTGCACAAACTGTCTTCGTCACATATATAATGTCCATTGGAGAGCAGGCATAGGCTGTGCCCGGAAGGACTCGTATTAATGCCGGGTGGGATTGAGGAGCGTCTCTTGGGGGAGTCCATCTCCAGCGGCACAGAATTCTCTCATTAGTCACTTTATGGGGGGCTCCTGGCGAGATATGAGTTGATGGCTTGCCATCATTCTTCATGGAATTGCTGGGTTGAGGCAAAATCTTGGACAATTTTCCTGAATGACACCGAGCCTCATTTTCGGTGCTGTAGAGCTGGTCAACCACAAGAGGTTCAATGTCATTTTGGTCTTCATAACTGGATGCCGGCATGTCGTCACAGTGTCCATGATTGGGGCGATCGAGACGTCTTTGTACCGAGGGTCTTCGTCGCTTCCTAAAAATCCTGACCATGTTCTCCTTGTAAGAGACGGTGCATTGTGTCGGACTGAATGATATATTCCCCTGATCATCCCTGCACAAACTGTCTTCTTCACATATATAATATCCATTGGAGAGCAGGCGGAGGCTGTGCCGGCAAGGACTCGTATTAATGCCGGGTGGGATTGAGGAGCGTCTCTTGGGGGAGTCCATCTCCAGCGGCACAGAATTCTCTCATTAGTCACTTTATGGGGGGCTCCTGGCGAGATATGAGTTGATGGCTTGCCATCATTCTTCATGGAATTGCTGGGCTGAGGCAAAATCTTGGACAATTTTCCTGAATGACACCGAGCCTCATTTTCGGTGCTGTAGAGCTGCTCAACCACAAGAGGTTCAATGTCATTTTCGTCTTCATAACTGGATGCCGGCGTGTCGTCACAGTGTCCATGATTGGGGCGATCGAGACGTCTTTGTACCGAGGGTCTTCGTCGCTTCCTAAAAATCCTGACCATGTTCTCCTTGTAAGAGACGGTGCATTGTGTCGGACTGAATGATATATTGCCCTGATCATCCCTGCACAAACTGTCTTCGTCACATATATAATATCCATTGGAGAGCAGGCGGAGGCTGTGCCGGCAAGGACTCGTATTAATGCCGGGTGGGATTGAAGAGCGTCTCTTGGGGGAGTCCATCTCCAGCGGCACAGAATTCTCTCATTAGTCACTTTATGGGGGGCTCCCGGCGAGATATGAGTTGATGGCTTGCCATCATTCTTCATGGAATTGCTGGGTTGAGGCAAAATCTTGGACAATTTTCCTGAATTACACCGAGCCTCATTTTCGGTGCTGTAGAGCTGCTCGACCACAAGAGGTTCAATGTCATTTTGGTCTTCATAACTGGATGCCGGCATGTCGTCACAGTGTCCATGATTGGGGCGATCGAGATGTCTTTGTACCGAGGGTTTTCGTCGCTTCCTAAAAATCCTGACCATGTTCTCCTTGTAAGAGACGGTGCATTGTGTCGGACTGAATGATATATTGCCCTGATCATCCCTGCACAAACTGTCTTCGTCACATATGTAATATCCATTGGAGAGCAGGTGGAGGCTGTGCCGGCAAGGACTCGTATTAATGCCGGGTGGGATTGAGGAGAGTCTCTTGGGGGAGTCCATCTCCAGCGGCACAGAATTCTCTCATTAGTCACTTTATGGGGGGCTCCTGGCGAGATATGAGTTGATGGCTTGCCATCATTCTTCATGGAATTGCTGGGTTGAGGCAAAATCTTGGACAATTTTCCTGAATGACACCGAGCCTCATTTTCGGTGCTGTAGAGCTGCTCGACCACAAGAGGTTCAATGTCATTTTGGTCTTCATAACTGGATGCCGGCATGTCGTCACAGTGTCCATGATTGGGGCGATCGAGACGTCTTTGTACCGAGGGTCTTCGTCGCTTCCTAAAAATCCTGACCATGTTCTCCTTGTAAGAGACGGTGCATTGTGTCGGACTGAATGATATATTGCCCTGATCATCCCTGCACAAACTGTCTTCGTCACATATATAATATCCATTGGAGAGCAGGCGGAGGCTGTGCCAGCAAGGACTCGTATTAATGCCGGGTGGGATTGAGGAGCGTCTCTTGGGGGAGTCCATCTCCAGCGGCACAGAATTCTCTCATTAGTCACTTTATGGGGGGCTCCTGGCGAGATATGAGTTGATGGCTTGCCATCATTCTTCATGGAATTGCTGGGTTGAGGTAAAATCTTGGACAATTTTCCTGAATGACACCGAGCCTCATTTTCGGTGCTGTAGAGGTGCTCGACCACAAGAGGTTCAATGTCATTTTGGTCTTCATAACTGGATGCCGGCATGTCGTCACAGTGTCCATGATTGGGGCGATTGAGACGTCTTTGTACCGAGGGTCTTCGTCGCTTCCTAAAAATCCTGACCATGTTCTCCTTGTAAGAGACGGTGCATTGTGTCGGACTGAATGATATATTGCCCTGATCATCCCTGCACAAACTGTCTTCGTCACATATATAATGTCCATTGGAGAGCAGGCATAGGCTGTGCCCGGAAGGACTCGTATTAATGCCGGGTGGGATTGAGGAGCGTCTCTTGGGGGAGTCCATCTCCAGCGGCACAGAATTCTCTCATTAGTCACTTTATGGGGGGCTCCTGGCGAGATATGAGTTGATGGCTTGCCATCATTCTTCATGGAATTGCTGGGTTGAGGCAAAATCTTGGACAATTTTCCTGAATGACACCGAGCCTCATTTTCGGTGCTGTAGAGCTGGTCAACCACAAGAGGTTCAATGTCATTTTGGTCTTCATAACTGGATGCCGGCATGTCGTCACAGTGTCCATGATTGGGGCGATCGAGACGTCTTTGTACCGAGGGTCTTCGTCGCTTCCTAAAAATCCTGACCATGTTCTCCTTGTAAGAGACGGTGCATTGTGTCGGACTGAATGATATATTCCCCTGATCATCCCTGCACAAACTGTCTTCTTCACATATATAATATCCATTGGAGAGCAGGCGGAGGCTGTGCCGGCAAGGACTCGTATTAATGCCGGGTGGGATTGAGGAGCGTCTCTTGGGGGAGTCCATCTCCAGCGGCACAGAATTCTCTCATTAGTCACTTTATGGGGGGCTCCTGGCGAGATATGAGTTGATGGCTTGCCATCATTCTTCATGGAATTGCTGGGTTGAGGCAAAATCTTGGACAATTTTCCTGAATGACACCGAGCCTCATTTTCGGTGCTGTAGAGCTGCTCAACCACAAGAGGTTCAATGTCATTTTCGTCTTCATAACTGGATGCCGGCGTGTCGTCACAGTGTCCATGATTGGGGCGATCGAGACGTCTTTGTACCGAGGGTCTTCGTCGCTTCCTAAAAATCCTGACCATGTTCTCCTTGTAAGAGACGGTGCATTGTGTCGGACTGAATGATATATTGCCCTGATCATCCCTGCACAAACTGTCTTCGTCACATATATAATATCCATTGGAGAGCAGGCGGAGGCTGTGCCGGCAAGGACTCGTATTAATGCCGGGTGGGATTGAAGAGCGTCTCTTGGGGGAGTCCATCTCCAGCGGCACAGAATTCTCTCATTAGTCACTTTATGGGGGGCTCCCGGCGAGATATGAGTTGATGGCTTGCCATCATTCTTCATGGAATTGCTGGGTTGAGGCAAAATCTTGGACAATTTTCCTGAATTACACCGAGCCTCATTTTCGGTGCTGTAGAGCTGCTCGACCACAAGAGGTTCAATGTCATTTTGGTCTTCATAACTGGATGCCGGCATGTCGTCACAGTGTCCATGATTGGGGCGATCGAGATGTCTTTGTACCGAGGGTTTTCGTCGCTTCCTAAAAATCCTGACCATGTTCTCCTTGTAAGAGACGGTGCATTGTGTCGGACTGAATGATATATTGCCCTGATCATCCCTGCACAAACTGTCTTCGTCACATATGTAATATCCATTGGAGAGCAGGTGGAGGCTGTGCCGGCAAGGACTCGTATTAATGCCGGGTGGGATTGAGGAGAGTCTCTTGGGGGAGTCCATCTCCAGCGGCACAGAATTCTCTCATTAGTCACTTTATGGGGGGCTCCTGGCGAGATATGAGTTGATGGCTTGCCATCATTCTTCATGGAATTGCTGGGTTGAGGCAAAATCTTGGACAATTTTCCTGAATGACTCCGAGCCTCATTTTCGGTGCTGTAGAGCTGCTCGACCACAAGAGGTTCAATGTCATTTTGGTCTTCATAACTGGATGCCGGCATGTCGTCACAGTGTCCATGATTGGGGCGATCGAGACGTCTTTGTACCGAGGGTCTTCGTCGCTTCCTAAAAATCCTGACCATGTTCTCCTTGTAAGAGACGGTGCATTGTGTCGGACTGAATGATATATTGCCCTGATCATCCCTGCACAAACTGTCTTCGTCACATATATAATATCCATTGGAGAGCAGGCGGAGGCTGTGCCAGCAAGGACTCGTATTAATGCCGGGTGGGATTGAGGAGCGTCTCTTGGGGGAGTCCATCTCCAGCGGCACAGAATTCTCTCATTAGTCACTTTATGGGGGGCTCCTGGCGAGATATGAGTTGATGGCTTGCCATCATTCTTCATGGAATTGCTGGGTTGAGGCAAAATCTTGGACAATTTTCCTGAATGACACCGAGCCTCATTTTCGGTGCTGTAGAGCTGCTCGACCACAAGAGGTTCAATGTCATTTTGGTCTTCATAACTGGATGCCGGCATGTCGGCACAGTGTCCATGTTTGGGGCGATCGAGACGTCTTTGTACCGAGGGTCTTCGTCGCTTCCTAAAAATCCTGACCATGTTCTCCTTGTAAGAGACGGTGCATTGTGTCGGACTGAATGATATATTGCCCTGATCATCCCTGCACAAACTGTCTTCGTCACATATATAATATCCTTTGGAGAGCAGGCGGAGGCTGTGCCGGCAAGGACTCGTATTAATGCCGGGTGGGATTGAGGAGCGTCTCTTGGGGGAGTCCATCTCCAGCGGCACAGAATTCTCTCATTAGTCACTTTATGGGGGGCTCCTGGCGAGATATGAGTTGATGGCTTGCCATCATTCTTCATGGAATTGCTGGGTTGAGGCAAAATCTTGGACAATTTTCCTGAATGACACCGGGCCTTATTTTCGGTGCTGTACAGCTGCTCGACCACAAGAGGTTCAATGTCATTTTGGTCTTCATAACTGGATGCCGGCATGTCGTCACAGTGTCCATGATTGGGGCGATCGAGACGTCTTTGTACCGAGGGTCTTCGTCGCTTCCTAAAAATCCTGACCATGTTCTCCTTGTAAGCCTAATGCAGTGTTGTTTTCAACAACTACTAAACGAGAGCTAGAAGCTCGAAGCTATGGAGAGGAAACCTGGGGAACACCTTGGAGCGGAAGACACCGTCTCTACAACCCAGACCCAACTTGTAGGCCTAATGCAGTGTTGTTTTCAACAAGTACTAAACGAGAGCTAGAAGCTCGAAGCTATGGAGAGGAAACCTGGGGAACTCCTTGGAGTGGAAGACAGCGTCTCTACAACCCAGACCCAACTTGTAGGCCTAATGCAGTGTTGTTTTCAACAAGTACTAAACGAGAGCTAGAAGCTCGAAGCTATGGAGAGGAAACCTGGGGAACACCTTGGAGTGGAAGACACCGTCTCTACAACCCAGACCCAACTTGTAGGCCTAATGCAGTGTTGTTTTCAACAACTACTAAACGAGAGCTAGAAGCTCGAAGCTATGGAGAGGAAACCTGGGGAACACCTTGGAGTGGAAGACACCGTCTCTACAACCCAGACCCAACTTGTAGGCCTAATGCAGTGTTGTTTTCAACAAGTACTAAACGAGAGCTAGAAGCTCGAAGCTATGGAGAGGAAACCTGGAGAACACCTTGGAGCGGTAGACACTGGTAGTAGGCCCCAACCCAAGTACTAGCCCCTCTGCAGTTTGATTAAAAAAATGTTTAACAAGAGCCTGAAGATCAAAGCTCAGGAAAGGCAACCCGGAGAACACCTTGGAGCGGCAGACACTGGTAGTAGGCCCCAACCCAAGTAGTATCCTCACTGCAGTTTGATTAAAAAACTGTTTAACAAGAGCCTGAAGATCGAAGCTCAGGAAAGGCAACCTGGAGAACACCTTGGAGCCGCAGACACTGGTAGTAGGCCTTAAAACAAAAATTTGGCTCAATGCAGTTTATAAAATGTTCCAGGGGTACACAGGCAGCATTGGTGTGGTAAGCGGAGGACAATTTCAATTTGGGACTGCAGACAGACTTAGTAGGCTGTCCCCTGTGGACCATGCATCCACCATATTAACCCAGTGCGCCGTAATGGACATGTAACTTTCCGTGGACATGCCTACTGGTCCATGCATCTGTTGTCAGGTGCACCTTTCTACTATTAGATTGCCTGAGAGCATGGACAATGCGGATTTTTACATGATGGTGGAGGGCTGGGATTGCTTTTGTTGCAAAAGAAGTGACGACTGGGTAGCTCGTACCGTGGTAGAGCGCAGTCCATCTTGGCTTTATAATTATAAAATGAATAAAAAAAGTTGGCTGTAGGCACTTTAAAATAGGTTCTAGGGGTACACGGGCAGCAGTGGTCTGGTCAGTTGAGGACTAGTGGAAGGAGGGACCGCAGACAGGCTTAGTAGGCCTAACATAACAAAAGTGGGCTCAGGCTGTAGGCACTTTAAAAAAGGTTCCAGGGGTACACGGGCAGCAGTGGTGTGGTCAGTGGAGGACTATTGGAAGGATGGACCGCAGACAGGCTTAGTAGGCCTAACATAACAAAATTAGGCTGTGAGCACTTTAAAAAAGGTTCCAGGGGTACACGGGCAGCAGTGGTCTGGTCAGTGGAGGACTAGTGGAAGGAGGGACCGCAGACAGGCTTAGTAGGCCTAACATAACAAAAGTGGGCTCAGGCTGTAGGCACTTTAAAAAAGGTTCCAGGGGTACACGGGCAGCAGTGGTGTGGTCAGTGGAGGACTATTGGAAGGATGGACCGCAGACAGGCTTAGTAGGCCTAACATAACAAAATTAGGCTGTAGGCACTTTCAAAAAGGTTCCAGGGGTACACGGGCAGCAGTGGTGTGGTCAGTGGAGGACTATTGGAAGGATGGACCGCAGACAGGCTTAGTAGGCCTAACATAACAAAATTAGGCTGTAGGCACTTTAAAAAAGGTTCCAGGGGTACACGGGCAGCAGTGGTGTGGTCAGTGGAGGACTATTGGAAGGATGGACCGCAGACTGGCTTAGTAGGCCGGACATAACAAAATTAGGCTGTAGGCACTTTAAAAAAGGTTCCAGGGGTACACGGGCAGCAGTGGTCTGGTCAGTGGAGGACTAGTGGAAGGAGGGACCGCAGACAGGCTTAGTAGGCCTAACATAACAAAAGTGGGCTCAGGCTGTAGGCACTTTAAAAAAAGTTCCAGGGGTACACGGGCAGCAGTGGTGTGGTCAGTGGAGGACTATTGGAAGGATGGACCGCAGACTGGCTTAGTAGGCCTGACATAACAAAATTAGGCTGTAGGCACTTTAAAAAAGGTTCCAGGGGTACACGGGCAGCAGTGGTCTGGTCAGTGGAGGACTATTGGAAGGATGGACCGCAGACAGGCTTAGTAGGCCTAACATAACAAAATTAGGCTGTAGGCACTTTCAAAAAGGTTCCAGGGGTACACGGGCAGCAGTGGTGTGGTCAGTGGAGGACTATTGGAAGGATGGACCGCAGACAGGCTTAGTAGGCCTAACATAACAAAATTAGGCTGTAGGCACTTTAAAAAAGGTTCCAGGGGTACACGGGCAGCAGTGGTGTGGTCAGTGGAGGACTATTGGAAGGATGGACCGCAGACTGGCTTAGTAGGCCTAACATAACAAAATTAGGCTGTAGGCACTTTAAAAAAGGTTCCAGGGGTACACGGGCAGCAGTGGTCTGGTCAGTGGAGGACTAGTGGAAGGAGGGACCGCAGACAGGCTTAGTAGGCCTAACATAACAAAAGTGGGCTCAGGCTGTAGGCACTTTAAAAAAGGTTCCAGGGGTACACGGGCAGCAGTGGTGTGGTCAGTGGAGGACTATTGGAAGGATGGACCGCAGACAGGCTTAGTGGGCCTAACATAACAAAATTAGGCTGTAGGCACTTTCAAAAAGGTTCCAGGGGTACACGGGCAGCAGTGGTGTGGTCAGTGGGAGACTATTGGAAGGATGGACCGCAGACAGGCTTAGTAGGCCTAACATAACAAAATTAGGCTGTAGGCACTTTAAAAAAGGTTCCAGGGGTACACGGGCAGCAGTGGTCTGGTCAGTGGAGGACTATTGGAAGGATGGACCGCAGATTGGCTTAGTAGGCCTAACATAACAAAAGTAGGCTGTAGGCACTTTAAAAAAGGTTCCAGGGGTACACGGGCAGCAGTGGTCTGGTCAGTGGAGGACTAGTGGAAGGAGGGACCGCAGACAGGCTTAGTAGGCCTAACATAACAAAAGTGGGCTCAGGCTGTAGGCAGTTTAAAATAGGTTCCAGGGGTACACGGGCAGCAGTGGTGTGGTCAGTGGAGGACTATTGGAAGGATGGACCGCAGACAGGCTTAGTAGGCCTAACATAACAAAATTAGGCTGTAGGCACTTTCAAAAAGGTTCCAGGGGTACACGGGCAGCAGTGGTGTGGTCAGTGGAGGACTATTGGAAGGATGGACCGCAGACAGGCTTAGTAGGCCTAACATAACAAAATTAGGCTGTAGGCACTTTAAAAAAGGTTCCAGGGGTACACGGGCAGCAGTGGTGTGGTCAGTGGAGGACTATTGGAAGGATGGACCGCAGACTGGCTTAGTAGGCCTAACATAACAAAATTAGGCTGTAGACACTTTAAAAAAGGTTCCAGGGGTACACGGGCAGCAGTGGTCTGGTCAGTGGAGGACTAGTGGAAGGAGGGACCGCAGACAGGCTTAGTAGGCCTAACATAACAAAAGTGGGCTCAGGCTGTAGGCACTTTAAAAAAGGTTCCAGGGGTACACGGGCAGCAGTGGTGTGGTCAGTGGAGGACTATTGGAAGGATGGACCGCAGACAGGCTTAGTGGGCCTAACATAACAAAATTAGGCTGTAGGCACTTTCAAAAAGGTTCCAGGGGTACACGGGCAGCAGTGGTGTGGTCAGTGGGAGACTATTGGAAGGATGGACCGCAGACAGGCTTAGTAGGCCTAACATAACAAAATTAGGCTGTAGGCACTTTAAAAAAGGTTCCAGGGGTACACGGGCAGCAGTGGTCTGGTCAGTGGAGGACTATTGGAAGGATGGACCGCAGATTGGCTTAGTAGGCCTAACATAACAAAAGTAGGCTGTAGGCACTTTAAAAAAGGTTCCAGGGGTACACGGGCAGCAGTGGTCTGGTCAGTGGAGGACTAGTGGAAGGAGGGACCGCAGACAGGCTTAGTAGGCCTAACATAACAAAAGTGGGCTCAGGCTGCAGGCACTTCAAAAAAGGTTCCAGGGGTACACGGGCAGCAGTGGTGTGGTCAGTGGAGGACTACTGGAAGGATGGACCGCAGACAGGCTTAGTAGGCCTAACATAACAAAATTAGGCTGTAGGCATTTTCAAAAAGGTTCCAGGGGTACACGGGCAGCAGTGGTGTGGTCAGTGGAGGACTATTGGAAGGATGGACCGCAGACTGGCTTAGTAGGCCTGACATAACAAAATTAGGCTGTAGGCACTTTAAAAAAGGTTCCAGGGGTACACGGGCAGCAGTGGTCTGGTCAGTGGAGGACTAGTGGAAGGAGGGACCGCAGACAGGCTTAGTAGGCCTAACATAACAAAAGTGGGCTCAGGCTGTAGGCACTTTAAAAAAGGTTCCAGGGGTACACGGGCAGCAGTGGTGTGGTCAGTGGAGGACTATTGGAAGGATGGACCGCAGACAGGCTTAGTAGGCCTAACATAACAAAATTAGGCTGTAGGCACTTTAAAAAAGGTTCCAGGGGTACACGGGCAGCAGTGGTCTAGTCAGTGGACGACTAGTGGAAGGAGGGACCGCAGACAGGCTTAGTAGGCCTAACATAACAAAAGTGGGCTCAGGCTGTAGGCACTTTAAAAAAGGTTCCAGGGGTACACGGGCAGCAGTGGTGTGGTCAGTGGAGGACTATTGGAAGGATGGACCGCAGACAGGCTTAGTAGGAATAACATAACAAAATTAGGCTGTAGGCACTTTAAAAAAGGTTCCAGGGGTACACGGGCAGCAGTGGTGTGGTCAGTGGAGGACTATTGGAAGGATGGACCGCAGACAGGCTTAGTAGGCCTAACATAACAAAATTAGGCTGTAGGCACTTTCAAAAAGGTTCCAGGGGTACACGGGCAGCAGTGGTGTGGTCAGTGGAGGACTATTGGAAGGATGGACTGCAGACTGGCTTAAGTAGGCCTAACATAACAAAATTAGGCTGTAGGCACTTTAAAAAAGGTTCCAGGGGAACACGGGCAGCAGTGGTCTGGTCAGTGGAGGACTAGTGGAAGGAGGGACCGCAGACAGGCTTAGTAGGCCTAACATAACAAAAGTGGGCTCAGGCTGTAGGCACTTTCAAAAAGGTTCCAGGGGTACACGGGCAGCAATGGTGTGGTCAGTGGAGGACTATTGGAAGGATGGACCGCAGACAGGCTTAGTAGGCCTAACATAACAAAATTAGGCTGTAGGCACTTTAAAAAAGGTTCCAGGGGTAAACGGGCAGCAGCGGTCTGGTCAGTGGACGACTATTGGAAGGATGGACCGCAGACAGGCTTAGTAGGCCTAACATAACAAAATTGGGCTATAGACACTTTGAATTCTCTTGCAGGGGTACACAGGCAGCATTGGTGTTGTCAGCGGAGGCCGATTGTAATGAGTGTCTGACAGTTAGTACTCCCAAAAAATAAATAGATGTTAATGGCTCGCAATACAACAAAACGAAAACACAAAAGGATGGAATAATTAGGTACAGGGGTGGGCTACTCTGCTGAGTTGCAGACCTAGTAATTTGGCGCTAAGTATTTACTGGTGTAAATATAGGACACTGCCCCTGACTATTTAAAGTACCATCATACATGTCAACACATTGGTATTGTCAGTGCCAGGCATTGAAGGATGTCAGCGCATAGACTAAACATTGGTGGAACTGTGAGATAATTTTGCAAGCGGTACAGCACTGTTTGAGCTGGGGGGGAACTCTCTTGTGGCCGGCGGTACAGGCCCAGGGCCCCTCATGTTACAATGGTGTGTCTGACGTTGGGTGCGCACCACCACCGCCAGAGACACTTTATTGTACTATGAAGGACCCAGTGGCAGTGCCGGCGACCAAAAGCGTGCACACCCACCTCTTCAGACAAACGGCACTCTCACGGGTGCTTCCGCCAAGTGGCGAGACCACGGCCCCGTGGGGGGAGTTTGGCCATTTAGGGAGGTGTAAACATGTCGTATGCTGGACAAACAGCTGCTGCAAATTATGAGATTGGAAAAGTCAGTCAGAGCAGTCCACAAGCAAGACCTTTTCATAGGAAAGCTAGGTGTCAGCCGGGCAAGGTGGGGCAAAAGAATTCGAAATCCAGTTGTGGTTCATTTTAATGAAGGTTACATCATCAACATTTTGGGTAGCCAGACGAGTCCTTTTTTCGGTTAATATTGAACCTGCAGCACTGAATACTCTTTCTGATAGGACACTAGCTGCTGGGCAAGCAAGCTCCTGCAATGCATATTCTGCCAATTCTGGCCAAGTGTCTAATTTGGATGCCCAGTAATCAAATGGGAATGACGGTTGAGGGAGAACGTCGATAAGGGATGAAAAATAGTTAGTAACTATACTGGACAAATGTTGTCTCCTGTCACTTTGAATTGATGCTGCAGTACCTGTCCTGTCTGCGGTCATAGCTAGTGTTGAGCATTCCGATACCGCAAGTATCGGGTATCGGCCGATACTTGCGGTATCGGAATTCCGATACCGAGATCCGATATTTTTGTGATATCGGGTATCGGTATCGGAAGTGTAAAATAAAGAATTAAAATAAAAAATATTGTTATATTCACCTCTCCGGCGGCCCCTGGACATCAGCGGGAGGATCCGGCGTCCGGCACGGCTTCTTTCTTCAAAATGCGCGCCTTCAGGACCTGTGGAATGACGTCCCGGCTTCTGATTGGTCGCGTGCCGCCCATGTGACCGCCACGCGACCAATCAGAAGCCGCGACGTCATTCCTCAGCTAAAGTCCTAGAATGAGCGCCTTCTAGGACCTGAGGAATGACGTCGCGGCTTCTGATTGGTCGCGTGGCGGTCACATGGGCGGCACGCGACCAATCAGAAGCCGGGACGTCATTCCACAGGTCCTGAAGGCGCGCATTTTGAAGAAAGAAGCCGTGCCGGACGCCGGATCCTCCCGCTGATGTCCAGGGGCCGCCGGAGAGGTGAATATAACAATATTTTTTATTTTAATTCTTTATTTTACACTTTAATATGGATCCCAGGGCCTGAAGGAGAGTTTCCTCTCCTTCAGACCCTGGGATCCATGAGGATACCTTCCGATACTTGATGTCCCATTGACTTGTATTGGTATCGGATATCGGTATCGGCGATATCCGATATTTTTCGGGTATCGGCCGATACTATCCGATACCGATACTTTCAAGTATCGGACGGTATCGCTCAACACTAGTCATAGCAAAATCACTCCACAACCTGGTCAGAAAACCCCTCTGTCCAATGCCACATCTGATTTGTGCACCTCTAACACCTCTGGCCTGCTGCCACCTGCAGCTCGTGTGATAACGATCACCGGTGCTGTGTGCTGGGAATGCCTGAATCAAACGGTCAACAAGAGTTGATTGTTTGGTTGCTAATAATTGTTCCAGGTTTTCATGTGGCATAATATTTTGCAATTTGCCTTTATAGCAAGGATCAAGGAGGCAGGCCAACCAGTAATCATCATCGGCCATCATTTTACAAATACGTGTGTCCCTTTTGAGGATACGTAAGGCATAATCCGCCATGTGGGCCAAAGTTCCAGTTGTCAAATCTGCAGTTGTGCTGGGTTGAGGGGCAGTTTCAGGCACATCTAAGTCACTTGTCTCCCTAAAAAAACCTGACCCTGGCCTTGCAACGCCACCAGTTGCTATTGGCCCCGGAGAAGCTTCCTCATTACAAAAATAATCATCCCCATCATCCTCCTCGTCCTCCTCCTCCTCCTGTTCGCCCGCTACCTCGTCCTGTACACTGCCCTGACCAGACAATGGCTGACTGTCATCAAGGCTTTCCTCTTCCTCTGCTGCAGACGCCTGCTCCTTTATGTGCGTCAAACTTTGCATCAGCAGACGCATTAGGGGGATGCTCATGCTTATTATGGCGTTGTCTGCACTAACCAGCCATGTGCATTCCTCAAAACACTGAAGGACTTGACACATGTCTTGTATCTTCGACCACTGCACACCTGACAACTCCATGTCTGCCATCCTACTGCCTGCCCGTGTATGTGTATCCTCCCACAAATACATAACAGCACGCCTCTGTTCGCACAGTCTCTGAAGCATGTGCAGTGTTGAGTTCCACCTTGTTGCAACGTCGATAATTAGGCGATGCTGGGGAAGGTTCAAAGACCGCTGATAGGTCTGCATACGGCTGGAGTGTACGGGCGAACGGCGGATATGCGAGCAAAGTCCGCGCACTTTGAGGAGCAGGTCGGATAACCCCGGATAACTTTTCAGGAAGCACTGCACCACCAGGTTTAAGGTGTGAGCCAGGCAAGGAATGTGTTTCAGTTGGGAAAGGGAGATGGCAGCCATGAAATTCCTTCCGTTATCACTCACTACCTTGCCTGCCTCAAGATCTACAGTGCCCAGCCACGACTGCGTTTCTTTCTGCAAGAACTCGGACAGAACTTCCGCGGTGTGTCTGTTGTCGCCCAAACACTTCATAGCCAATACAGCCTGCTGACGCTTGCCAGTAGCTGCCCCATAATGGGACACCTGGTGTGCAACAGTGGCAGCTGCGGATGGAGTGGTTGTGCGACTGCAGTCTGTGGACGAGCTCTCGCTTCTGCAGGAGGATGAGGAGGAGGAGGAGGGGGTGCGAACGGCTACAGCCAACTGTTTCCTAGACCGTGGGCTAGGCAGAACTGTCCCAATATTGCTGTCCCCTGTGGACGCTGCATCCACCACATTCACCCAGTGTGCCGTGATGGACATGTAACGTCCCTGGCCATGCCTACTGGTCCATGCATCTGTTGTCAGGTGCACCTTTGTACTCACAGATTGCCTGAGTGCATGGACGATGCACTCATTAACATGCTGGTGAAGGGCTGGAATGGCTTTTTTCAAAAAGAAGTGTCGACTGGGTAGCTCGTAGCGTGGTACAGCGTAGTCCATCAGGGCTTTGAAAGCTTTGCTTTCAACTAACAGGTAGGGCATCATCTATAACGAGATTAGTCTAGCTATGTGGGCGTTCAAACCCTGTGTACGCGGATGCGAGGCTAAGTACTTCCTTTTTCTAACGAGAGTCTCATGTAGGGTGAGCTGGACTGGAGAACTGGAGATCGTGGAACTAGCGGGGGTGCCGGTGGACATGGCAGACTGAGAGACGGTTGGAGTCGGTATTGTTGCCGCCGGTGCCCTAGATGCAGTGTTTCCTACTACGAAACTGGTGATTCCCTGACCCTGAGTGCTTTGACCTGGCAACGAAACCTGCACAGATACTGCAGGTGGTGCGGAAAATGGTGGCCTTACAGTGACGAAGGGATGTAGCGTTGCTGACTAGCTTCATTGGCCGAGGGTGCTACAACCTTAAGGGACGTTTGGTAGTTAGTCCAGGCTTGCAAATGCATGGTGGTGAAATGTCTATGCATGCAACTTGTATTTAGACTTTTCAGATTCTGACCTCTGCTTAAGGTAGTTGAACATTTTTGACAGATGACTTTGTGCTGATCAATTGGATGTTGTTTAAAAAAATGCCAGACTGCACTCTTTCTAGCATCGGATCCCTTTTCAGGCATTGCAGACTGAGCTTTAACCGGATGGCCACGCTGTCCTCCAACAGGTTTTGGCTTTGCCACGCGTTTTGGGCCAGATACGGGCCCGGCAGATGGAACCTGTTGCGATGTTGATGCCTGCTGCGGCCCCTCCTCCTCCGCTTCAGAACTACTGCCGCCTGCACCCTGTTCCCCCAATGGCTGCCAATCGGGGTCAACAACTGGGTCATCTATAACCTCCTCTTCTATCTCGTGTGCAACTTCGTCTGTGTCACCGTGTAAGTCGGTGGTATAGCGTTCGTGACGGGGCACCATAGTCTCATCAGGGTCTGATTCTGGATCAGTACCCTGCGAGGGCAATGTTGTGGTCTGAGTCAAAGGAACAGCATAGTAATCTGGCTGTGGCTGTGCATCTGTGCACTCCATGTCCGATTCAACTTGTAATGGGCATGGCCTGTTAACTGTTTCACTTTCTAAGCCAGGGACGGTATGTGTAAATAGCTCCATGGAGTAACCCGTTGTGTCGCCTGACGCATCCTTCTCTGTTGTTGTTTTTGCTGAAGAGGACAAGGAAGTGACTTGTCCCTGACCGTGAACATCCACTAACGACGCGCTGCTTTTACATTTACCAGTTTCAGAAGAGGAGGCAAAAGAGCTAGAGGCTGAGTCAGCAAGGTAAGCCAAAACTTGCTCTTGCTGCTCCGGCTTTAAAAGCGGTTTTCCTACTCCCAGAAAAGGGAGCGTTCGAGGCCTTGTGTAGCCAGACGACGAACCTGGCTCCACAGCTCGAGACTTAGGTGCTATATTGCTTTTCCCACGACCACCTGATGCTCCACCACCACTACCATCATTACCAGCTGGCAATGAACGCCCACGGCCACGAAATCTTCCACCAGACTTCCTCATTGTTTTAAAAACGTAACCAAAGTAACGGTATTTGTTACTGTAAAAAAAATTACAAGGTGAACTCAAACCTCTGTAGGATTTAGATATCCCTTTATAGGTGGGTGAGACTGCAAGGAAAGTCAGGCACAATGTTACACACTCGGTTTTCTGTGGCATCAAATGAGAGAGATGCCACACACGCAGGACTGGCACACAAGCACAAAGGCCAATATTAATCTCCCACTGTTTATTTTTTTTTTCAGGGAGAATTTTAAAACCCAAAACAGACACTAGGCTTTCTATGGCCCACTATTGGAGAGAGATGGCACCCAGGACTGGCGCACACAAGCAGAAAGGGCAATATTAATCTCCCACTGTTTATTTTTTTTTTTTCAGGGAGAATTTTAAAACCAAAATCAGACACTAGGCTTTCTGTGGCCCAATATTTGAGAGATGGCACACAGGACTGGCGCACACAAGCACAAAGGCCAATATTAATATCCCACTGTTTATTTTTTTTTTTCAGGGAGAATTTTAAAACCAAAATAAAAAAAAAACAAAAAACAGACACTAGGCTTTCTGTGGCCCAATATTTGAGAGATGGCACCCAGGACTGGCGCACACAAGCACCAAGGCCAATATTAATCTCCCACTGTTTATTTTTTTTTTTTCAGGGAGAATTTTAAAACCAAAATCAGACACTAGGCTTTCTGTGGCCCAATATTTGAGAGATGGCACACAGGACTGGCGCACACAAGCACAAAGGCCAATATTAATCTCCCACTGTTTATTTTCGCTTGCACCAGTGACCCCATTCCGTCACATCTCCTCCAGTCCCTTTCCCCGGCTGTCACCTCTCACCTAACAAAAATATTCAACCTTTCCCTCACTTCCGGTATTTTTCCCTCCTCATTTAAGCATGCCATCATACATCCATTACTTAAAAAACCATCCCTCGATCAAAACTGTGCCGCTAATTATAGACCTGTCTCTAATCATCCCTTCATCTCTAAACTCCTCGAATGCCTGGTCCACTCCCATCTTACCCGCTATCTCTCAGATAACTCTCTTCTCGACCCTCTTCAATCTGGCTTCCGCTCTTTACACTCTACTGAAACTGCCCTCACTAAAGTCTCTAATGACCTACTAACAGCTAAATCTAATGGTCACTACTCAATGCTAATTCTCTTGGATCTCTCTGCAGCATTCGATACTGTGGATCATCAGCTCCTCCTCACTATGCTCCGCTCCATCGGCCTCAAGGACACCGTTCTCTCCTGGTTCTCCTCCTATCTCTCTGACCGATCCTTCACTGTATGTTTTGCTGGTTCCTCCTCCTCTCACCTTCCCCTTAAGGTACCTTCACATTAAGCGACACTGCAGCGATACCGACAACGATCCGGATCGCTGCAGCGTCGCTGTTTGGTCGCTGGAGAGCTGTCACACAGACCGCTCTCCAGCGACCAACGATGTCGGTAACCAGGATAAACAGGGCCGCGCTTAGTAACCCGATGTTTACCCTGGTTACCATCCTAAAAGTAAAAAAAACAAACAGTACATACTTACCTACAGCCGTCTGTCCTCCAGCGCTGTGCTCTGCACTCCTCCTGTACTGGCTGTGTGAGCACAGCGGCCGGAAAGCAGAGCGGTGACGTCACCGCTCTGCTTTCCGGCTGACCGACGCTCACAGCCAGTACAGGAGGAGAGCAGAGCACAGCGCTGGAGGACAGACGGCTGTAGGTAAGTATGTAGTGTTTGTTTTTTTTACTTTTAAGATGGTAACCAGGGTAAACATCGGGTTACTAAGCGTGGCCCTGCGCTTAGTTACCCGATGTTTACCCTGGTTACCAGTGAAGACATCGCTGAATCGGTGTCACACACGCCGATTCAGCGATGTCTGCAGGGAGTCCAGCGACGAAATAAAGTTCTGGACTTTATTCAGCGACCAACGATCTCCCAGCAGGGGCCTGATCGTTGGTCGCTGTCACACATAACGATTTCATTAACGATATCGTTGCTACGTCACAAAAAGCAACAATATCGTTAACAATATCGTTATGTGTGAAGGTACCTTTACTGTTGGAGTTCCTCAAGGATCAGTCCTAGGCCCCCTCCTCTTCTCTTTGTATACTGCCCCTATTGGACAAACAATCAGTAGATTTGGTTTCCAGTACCATCTCTATGCTGATGACACCCAATTATACACTTCTTCTCCTGATATCACACCGACCTTTTTAGAAAACACCAGTGATTGTCTTACCGCTGTCTCTAACATCATGTCCTCCCTCTATCTGAAACTAAACCTGTCAAAAACTGAACTCCTCGTGTTCTCTCCCTCTACTAACCTACCTTTGCCTGACATTGCCATCTCCGTGTGCGGTTCCACCATTACTCCAAAGCAACATGCCCGCTGCCTTGGGGTCATCCTTGATTCTGACCTTTCATTCACCCCCCACATCCGATTACTGGCTCGCTCTTCTTACCTGCATCTCAAAAACATTTCTAGAATTCGCCCTTTTCTTACTTTCGACTCTGCAAAAACTCTTACTGTTTCACTTATTCATTCTCGTCTGGACTATTGTAACTCTCTACTAATCGGCCTCCCTCTTACCAAACTTTTCCCACTCCCGTCTCCAAGACTTTACACGTGCTGCGCCGATTCTTTGGAATGCACTACCTAGGTTAATACGATTAATCCCCAATCCCCACAGTTTTAAGCGTACCCTAAAAACTCATTTGTTCAGACTGGCCTACCGCCTCAATGCATTAACCTAACGATCCCTGTGTGGCCTATTTATAAAAATAAAAAAAATAAAAAATCAGGTTCCTCGCATCATGTTCTCATTCACTTTATGCAGTTAATAGCCCTCTGTGTCTGTACTGCTACATACTTAGGCAGTTAACTGGTTCATGCAGCTTTACATGAACACCTGAGCCTTACACTATAGCTGGTCCGAATAACTAAGGCAATTGTTATCATCCACCTCTCGTGTCTCCCCTTTTCCTCATAGTTTGTAAGCTTGCGAGCAGGGCCCTCATTCCTCCTGGTATCTGTTTTGAACTGTACTTCTGTTATGCTGTAATGTCTATTGTCTGTACTAGTCCCCTCTATAATTTGTAAAGCGCTGCGGAATATGTTGGCGCTATATAAATAAAAATTATTATTATTATTATTTTTTTTTTTCAGGGAGAATTTTAAAACCAAAATCAGACACTAGGCTTTCTGTGGCCCAATATTGGAGAGATGGCACCCAGGACTGGCGCACACAAGCACAAAGGCCAATATTAATCTCCCACTGTTTTTTTTTTTTTCAGGGAGAATTTTAAAACCAAAATAAAAAAAATCAGACACTAGGCTTTCTGTGGCCCAATATTTGAGAGATGGCACACAGGACTGGCGCACACAAGCACAAAGGCCAATATTAATCTCCCACTGTTTATTTTTTTTCAGGGAGAATTAGAAAAAAAAAAAAAAACAACAACAGGGACTGTCCTACAATTACTATCTCCCTGCAGTAATCTCAGCCAGGTATGGCAGGCAGCAATAACAAGGAGTGGACTGCTGCACAAATTAAATCAAAAGTGTGGACAAACAAAACAGATAGCTGTGCAGAAAGGAAGGAACAACAGAATTTGTGTTTTAAAAAAAGCAGTTGGTTTGCACAGCGGCGTACACACAGCAATGCAGCTATCAGGGAGCCTTCTAGGGCAGCCCAATGAGCTACAGCGCTGAGGAAAAAAAATGTAGCTTCCACTGTCCCCGCAAACAAAAGGTGGTATTGGACAGTGGAAATCGCTACAGCACAAGCGGTTTGGGGGTTAATGGACCCTGCCTAACGCTATCCCTGCTTCTGACGAAGCGGCAGCAACCTCTCCCTATGCTCAGATCAGCAGCAGTAACATGGCGGTCGGCAGGAACGCCCCTTTATAGCCCCTGTGACGCCGCAGACAGCAAGCCAATCACTGCAATGCCCTTCTCTAAGATGGTGGGGACCAGGACCTATGTCATCACGCTGCCCACACTCTGCGTTTACCTTCATTGGCTGAGAAATGGCGCTTTTCGCGTCATTGAAACGCGACTTTGGCACGAAAGTCGCGTACCGCATGGCCGACCCCACACAGGGATCGGGTCGGGTTTCATGAAACCCGACTGTGCCAAAAGTCAGCGACTTTTGAAAATGAACGATCCGTTTCGCTCAACCCTAGTCATAACTCCTTAATGCAGACAAGCCTTTTGTCCTAAGCTTAGCTGGCTCAAGGTGTGAAATCTGTCACTCACAGCTTCTTGAGGCTCGACCACCTGCAGAGCTAGGTGTCCTGTATCAGCTGCACATAGGAAGAGAGTTTTATAATCCCATTCCAAATAGGATACAAATGATTGACATGAAATTATATCTTCAATATTCTTCACAGGCTGTATTTAAGTTTTCCTGTGACATGGATTATGAGAACTGAAATAAACCAACTGGACTTTTAAATAGAAATGGTTCCTATGATATCTCATATCACTCCCAAGTGAGAAGCATTGTTATATTTGTTACTGCATGTCTTGAGTGCAGGCATCTAGAAGCCAGGGAGCAATGTCAGACAGCACGGAGAACCTAATATTAATAGTAAAGCCGCACCCTATAATGGCAATGTCTCTATGGACAGCAGAGTGTTGTCGTCTCTCATTACAGGCCCATATGAAAAGATGTAAATATTTAAAATGACGGATCACATAATATAGGAATAGTCGATATTGGGGATAAATATATAAGGTGTCCAGTGGAGAAATGTTATATTGTATACCGTTGTATACTATGGACCTGGAGTGAAAAAACACTATACCTAGCTATGAGCCTGGATGTATTTTTGCGCGCTGATTGTAGCGCTATGTGACCGCTCACTGGAGCCATCTATCATGAAGAAGTCTATGGAGCATTACTGTGTCAGGTGCAGTTGCCGATTAAATAGATTCAGTGTGCTGACTATGCTGGATTCCGTCATTATAGCGCTATGGGACCGCTCACTGGAGCCATCTGTCATGAAGAGATCTATGGAGAATTCCTCTGTCATGCGCAGTTGCTGACTATATGGACTCAGTGTGCTGATTGTGCTGGAGTCCGGGACTGCGACATGCACATATGAGCTACGGACAGGGATAATGTCACGGACATGCGCAATACAATGTGCACCATTGGACAAGAGTGGGCGGTGTTTGTTTACTACTGACATGTGGACCAGCAGCCTATGAACTAGCGCGGTGAGGAGCGCTGCATGCTGGGCATATGTCGATCACATGATCTAAGATTTAGGAGCTGATTGGACTGCTCCTGTTCTGAACACGCCCACAATGCCATGACGATCGTGGATGCAGTACCCGGATTGGTGCGAGTGATATTTGTTTACATTGTGGACTTTGGGGACTTATTGGGGATTTATGAGTGTGATATAATAGCGGCGAGCGATCAGAGGTAGTTGGACTATGTTAGCGGCTAGTATATATAGGGGGCTGGCAATTTGGGACTGTTTTTATATGTGTATATGTGTGTTGCACTATGATGTATTTTTTTCAGGTGTATGGAGCCACACCATTGGTTGCTTGTTAATTAATGGGTTTGGTCTAAGGGTATATAATGGTGGTTGTATTGTCTTTTCACTATGCTTGAAAAAGGTCCACGGACCGAAACGTTGCAGATGGCAGAATAAATATGGGAGCTGTTTTTTCACAATTGCTGTGGTGCTGTCCTTCTCTTCATGAGCATGGAGAACCTGACTAAACACCTTGTGCAAGCCCAGCAGCAGCACCAACAATAACAGCTGGTACAACAGGAGACAAATAAGCTGTGTATCTAATGATTTCCCTGTCCAGAAGGCGATAAGAAGAGCCTTGCAGGAAATGATCCCAGGTGACAAAATCAAGGCCTTTTTAACCATGTTTGAAAGGGTTACTAATAGGGAAAAACTCCCGCCAGAGCAGTGGGCGGACGTTCTTGTGCCATGCTTAATGGGAGAGCCTACTATGATTTAGCCTTATTGGATGCCAAAGAAAATGCAAAAAGCATATTTACTATTATCTATCTGGGAGATATCCCCAACTTCTACTGAATTCTCTCCATTTGAACTCCTGTATGGCCAACATCAACAGGGTCTCCTTGATATAGCAAAGGAAACTTGGGAAGCCAATGTCACACCCCAACCAAGCATCATGGAGAACGTCAGGCAGATGCAGGTGAGGGTCACGAAGGTAATGCCCATCTACAACCGGCCAGTCTGGGAGAGACAGTTCAGCCCCGGGGACTGAGTCCTCATGTTTATTCCACAGTAGAAAGTGAGTTGGCCTCTATGAGGTGGTAGAAAAGCTGCATGAAGACAAAACCCATGCAAGGTGTACAATGTCAATCTTATCAAGGCATGGCAAAACAGGGACCTCATTGAAACTCCATGTTTGCACGTTAGCCAGAAGGAGACATTGAAGATGTCACAATAGCTGAGAAGCTGTTGAAGGCCCAAAAACTGCAGTGTCGGGAATTGCTGTATAAGAACCAGGACCTGTTCTCAGATTTGCCAGGGTGTATAGATGTCATACAACATGAGGTTCTTTAGGAACCCCATGTGCAAGTGAACTTGAAGCCCTGACAAATTACCAGGGTCCTGAGAGAATTGATCTCCAAGGAATCTCAGAGTCATTGAGGAATCTAACAGCGGGGGTTATAGCTCGATTTTCTTTGTTCCAAAACTGGATGGTGAATGGAGATTCTGTAATGACTATCTCCGGAAGGAAGTCTCCAAGTTCTACGCATATCCAATGCTGCTTGCTGATGAGCTGATCAAGAGACTTGGGCCGGCAAGGTATGTAACCACCTTGGCTCTAATGAAGAGATATTGGCAAGTCCTCATGTCACAAGAAGCCAAGGAGAAAACAGCTTTCTCCACGCCCAATGGATGTTTACAATACGTCCAGATGCAGTGGAGATTGCAGGGAGCTCAGTCCACCTCTGGCTCATGGACAGGATCCTCGCACCCCATAAGATTTACACTGTGGCATACCTGGACGATATCTTAATCTTCAGCCCGGATTGGGGAAGTAATCTGGGAAAGGCACAGGCGGTGTTTGGTCTCAGAAAGGCAGGGTTCTCTATAAACCCCCAAAAATGTACCATGAGGAGAGAGGAGGCCAAATCCTTTGGATAAGTAGTATGTAGAGGCAAAAATCAAACCGTATCAATAAAGTGGACACAATCCAGATCTGTCCAAGAATGCTGTCAAACAAGAAAGTTAAGACCTATCTGTTAATCGTTGGGTACTACAGGAGGTTCATCCAAACTTTGCCATGGTCAAAGTTCTCCTGACCGATCTCCTTAAGGGGACAAAATCAATTAGGCCAAATGGATGTTGGAGGCGGAGACAGCCTTTCAAGAAATGAAAGTGGCTCTGTGTAAGCAGCCAATCCTGGTAACCCCCGACTTTAAGAAGGAATTTGTACTCCAGACGGATGCCTCAGAAGTCAGATTAGGAGTGGTCCTTTCTCAGGATACACATGGAGAGGAGCACCCTGTTCATTACCTCCACAAATTTCCGTGGACCTGCCGATCCACAACAATCACCTGCTGTAGTCCTCCCAGGTACCTCCTGCACTGATGCCCCCAGTCTTGCACCAATTGTGAGATAGCGCTCACTAGTGGGTTGGGGTATACTCCCTTGGCAGTGACAAAACAGACGCCAAGATTGTCTTTCCTTAAAAGTTCATGTGGGTTTATTTTTCCATAAAACCCAGCTGCACAAACACAAAATAAACAGCCTTCAGATTTGGCAAAACAAAACAGTGTTCATAACCGTGCTCTGCTCCATCAGGCCCATAGCCACACACACTCAGTTAGAGTCCAGTACTCAGGCTTGGTCTGAGCCAAACACACACAGTTCCTCAGGCTCCGAGTTACCTGCTTAACAGTTGCTCCTCAGGTTTTCCCAGCCTGTCTTCATATAGGTCCTGTCGGTAGCCCAGACCCTCAGTGCTTCCTGGACCAAAAGGAGCACTAGCCAGCTAGTTTCTCACACATGGGCATCCTCCATGTGCTGCAAACAGGCAGCATATAGGACCTTCCTGACATCACAGGAGCACACCCCTTGGGTGATGTGTGGTTAACCAGTCCCACCCATCACTTCTGGTTAACCCTAAGTCCAGCCCCTTACTAAGAAAACAGGCTTGTGGGACTACAAACCCCAGCAACCTGTACTGGATTCAGAACACAACAGACTTCTGTTTCTGCGATACACACCTATTTCGGCTAATACCATTGACTGGTACATCACAATATATACTATATATAGGACTTTGATTAGGGAACGTGATAGGCCGCTCTAAACAGATGTGTTTTTAAGGAGCTCCTAAAGCTCTATAAGTTGTGGTTAGTCCTGATTTCTTGGGGTAGAGCATTTCAGAGGATTGGTGCAACTTGTGAGAAGTCTTGGAACCAGGAGTGGGAGGTACGGATTAATGCGGATTTTAATCAAAAGTCGCTTGTGCTGCACCCCAGGTGACCGGTTGCTGCAGTAATGTTGCTTTTCCTTCGGGAAAGGTAATGTCAAGCTCATAGGCAATGGGGTTCTCTTCACCAGGTAAGGTGCACATATGCAAGACGTTCTGAATCCAGGCCAGGAGGGGGAGCTCATTACCCGGATTTAGGGGAGCTTCCCTAGGCTTTAGGTATCCTGACCTGGAGGAGGAGCTAGGCAGTTAGTCCTAGGAGACCAAGCAGAACAGTTGTTGAGAGACACTGAAGTAGAAGGAAGTCTGGAAGTGAGTGCAGACAGAGAGGCCTGGCAGCCACAAAGGACAGATAACCTGGAAGGGTTGGATGTGGAGTAGCCGGAAGGGAAGGGGCACAGGAGGGGAACAGAGCTCAGAGGGGAACTGTGGCAGGGCACCCTCAGATCTGAAGCGCAGTAATGGGAACCGGGAGCCCGAGGCTTTTGTGGGACTCTAGGACACATAGCAGAACCGGAGGGTGCAACACTACACGTTAACTGCCCGCACCACGCCTGAGACGCAGCAGCACCTGAGGAGCCCTTGGCATCATAGAGTCTAAAAAGTTTCAAGCTGCCCGTCATGCAGATACCTGTCTTAGGGTAGGGGGAATAGAGGACTCGGCAGGAAGATTCTGGCAGCAGGGACCTCACCTTTAACGGCGCTAGTTGTAAAGGCTCACGGACTTCTACTGGGACAAGGGAACCCTCTATTGTCTCTGAGCCAGCCAGACCACTGTGCCTGGTACCCTGGACTGTGGCAAGCAACCTCTAGTACACCAGGACTTACAGCCTGTCTCCTCCATTTATTTACCGGCTATACCATCCACGCCCTATACCATAGGACCCATGGGGAAAAGCTTCACCTGTGGGAAGTGTAACATCTGTGCTGCCACAACATCCCCCAGGGGACTCCTTTAATGCAGCGTCGGTCCAACTACTGACCGAACTCCACAGGTGGCGTCACAACAAACTTTGAACATTTTCCCCTTTAACGTTGAGGCCCAGGGCCACTGACCGGGTCGCAGCCACCGTGACATCCCCCTTGCGACCGGACCTGGCACTGAGTACCCCACTGCCTTGCGGGCGACTCAAGTTTGGCGTCATGAACAGGATTTTGTGCCCTGGCATAGCTGGGTACTGTGCGCCATGGATTACAATGGACTGTTATACTGTGTGGGATTGAAATATGGCTGCCATTGCTGCACCACAAGGCGGATAAAGCAGGAAGAAGATGTGTTGCCTTGGGTGGAGTTCAAAAACCGGTGCAAATGATTGGATCCACCCCCCTCATAGACTCTAATGCTAAACAAAGATGTCCATCACCAGGATGGGTCCGCCCCCAGATAGAGCTGGCGGGAAAGTGCGTGAGGCACAGAAAGAGAGAACGCTTTGGACGTGCTAGGGAGAAGCACGTGGAACAGCGTGGCGGGATGGCTGCATGCTACCTGGTTAAGACCACGCTGGATAGCGGAGAAGCGCTGCCAGAACTAAGAGATACCCTGAAAGATGTCCCCGGTCCGCAGTGGCAAGAAACCTCGGACCTGCAACCTATGCTGGACCCGGAGCTCCTCGCCGCAGAGATGGAGGAGCTGGCCCAGCAACTCATCAAGATGAGAGCGGTGGCCGCCTGGAAAGATTCCCTGGTCCGGAGAATGAAGACCGCCCAGCCGCCACGCCAACACGTACCAGACGCATCCCCAGCCCTGGCGGAATCTGTACCATGGACCACAGTGGAGCCGGATGGCAACGCGCTGAGGGAGGAGAAGACACCGCTGACGACAAACCTGGACCTCGCGACTGCTTCCCTGACGATGCTGGAAAGTGAGACCCAGCCAGGTAGCGAGACGCTGAACACGGAGATGACCACGCCACAGCACCAGGCCCTGCAGCCCGCGGACCAGGAGCTGCAAACAGATGTCCTGACCCCAGCGAGGAGGCAAAACAAGACACCGGAACTGGTGAGACAGGTATGTTAACTGCCTCGGTAGCTGAAGACAACTTAGTGGGACCACTAGCACCCCCACCAACCTTAATGCTTAGACATATAACTACTGCCATAACCTGGGACTGCATAACTGATGCATGTGACACATTGACTGAGCCAATGACCCCAGAAGCATCACCCCTAAAGAGACAGTACACTGGAAACATCCCAGCACAAACCTTATGGGATTCCCAATGGAGGCCCTATCAGCAGCTAATGGTGTACAACTAATGGTACCTTCACACATAATGATTTCGTTAACGATATCATTGCTTTTTGTGACGTAGCAATGATATCGTTAACGAAATCGTTATGCGTGACAGCGACCAACGATCAGGCCCCTGCTGGGAGATCGTTGGTCGCTGGGAATGTTCAGGGCCTTTTTTTTGGTCGCTGATCACCCGCTGACATCACTGAATCGGTGTGTGTGACGCCGATCCAGCGATGTGTTCACTGGTAACCAGGGTAAACATCGGGTTACTAAGTGCAGGGCCGTGCTTAGTAACCCGATGTTTAGCCTGGTTACCATTGTAAAAATAAAAAACAAACAAACAGTACATACTTACATTCCGGTGTCTGTCCCCCAGCGTCAGCTTCCCGCACTGACTGTGTCAGCGCCGGCCGGCCGTAAAGCAGAGCACAGCGGTGACATCACCGCTGTGCTCTGCTTTACGGTCGGCCGGCGCTGACACAGTGCAGGGAAGCTGACAGCGCGGGACAGACACCGGAATGTAAGTCTGTACTGTTTGTTTTTTTTTATCTTTTACAATGGTAACCAGGGTAAACATCGGGTTACTAAGCGCGGCCCTGCACTTAGTAACCCGATGTTTACCCTGGTTACCCGGGGACTTCGGCATCGTTGGTCGCCAAAACCAGGAGTGGAACAATTAGAGGAAACATATCGTAGAAACATATCCACCACTTCTGCATTTATCACCCACTCCTGGTTTTGGCTTACAAATACTGATGTAAAATACTGACCAAATACTGCTAGTGTGACGGCAGCCTAACTTTGAGGCCAAGGGCCAAGGACCGGGTTGCAGCCACCGTGACATCCCCCTTGTGACCAGACCCGGTACCGAGTACCCCACTGCCCTGCGGGCGACTCACTTGCAGAGCATAACAAGCAGTTTGGTCAAGAAACAGAAATGAGGGAGGAGATGCAGATGGGTGCCACACTGTGGAGAGCTTTGTGGGTGAGAACAAGCAGTTTAAATTGGATCCTGTAATGTATGGGCAGCCAGTGTAATGACTGGCAAAGAGCGGATGCGTCCGAGTACCGAATAGCCAGATAGACGATCCTAGCTGAGGCACTAAGGATGGACTGGAGAGGGGAAAGTCAAGTGAGGGGGAGGCCAATTAATAGAGCATTACAGTAGGCAAGGCAGGAGTGGGTCAGGGCAACATTGAGAGATTTTGATGTTCCCATGGTGAGAAAGGAGTGGATTCTAGAGATGTTCTTTAGGTGTAAGCAGCAAGAGCTGGCAAGAGATTGTATATAGGAGGCGAAGGAAAGATCGGTGTCAGACATGACACCTAGAGAGCCTCCTGCCTAGGCTTTATTGGTGTATCACACACGGAGAGGGAGATGTCAGGTTTAGGGACGTAAGTAGATGTCGGGAGGAAAAGAAGTTCAGTTTTGGAAAGGTTGAGTTTCAAATAGATTGTGGACAGACAATCACTGGTGTTCTGTAGTACAGTGCGGGGGTAAGGTTAGAGGATGAGGTGTGTAGTTGTGTGTCATCAGTACAAAGATGGTTCTGAAAGTCAAATTTGCTGATAGTCTGTCCGATTGGGGTCGTGTAGAGACAGAAGAGAATGGGGCCAAGAACTGAACCCTGTGGGACCCCAATAGTGAGAGGAAGAGGAGAAGTGGAGCCAGCAAGTGATACACTGAAGGAACGGTAAGAAAGACAGAAAGAGAACCAGGAGAGAGCAATGTCCTTTATGCTGATTGAATGGAGCATAGAGAGTAGGAGATGGTGGTCAGCAGTGTCGAAAGCTACAGAGAGGTCGAGAAGAATGAGCAGAGAGTGGTCATCATTATGTTTTGCTGTCAAAAGGTCATTGATCAATTTGATGAGCGCAGTTTCTGTAGAATGTAGGGACCAGAAGCCGGTCTGTGATGGATCTAGGAGAGAGTGAGTGGAAAAGTACCAGTTAAGGCGGGAGTAGACCAGGCGCTTTAAAGGTACCTTCACACTCAACTTTACAACGAGAACGATGATCCGTGACGTTGCAGCGTCCTGGATAGCGATCTCGTTGTGTTTGACACGCAGCAGCGATCTGGATCCCGCTGTGCCATCGCTGGTCGGAGCTAGAAGTCCGAACTTTATTTGGTCGTCGGGTCGGCATGTATAGTCATGTCTGACAGCAAAAGCAACGATGCCAGCAATGTTTTTACATGGAGCTAACGACCTGCGAGAACGATAAGTGAGTCGCCGTTACGTCACTGGATCGCTTCTGCATCGTTCTGGAACTGCAGTGTTTGACGTCTCTACAGCGACCTAAACAGCGACGCTGCAGCGATCGGCTCGTTGTCTATATTGCTGCAGCGTCGCTGAATGTGACGGTACCTTAAGAGTTTAAAGATGAAGGTGAGATTGGAGACTGGCCTGTATTTATTTCTGCAAGATGGGTCAAACAAGGGTTTTTTTAAATAATGGAGTAATGATAAGAGCTTTTGAAGGAGGAGGAGGAGAAGATACCAGAAGAGACGGAGAAATTGAAGATTTTAGTTAGGTGAGTAATGACAACTGGAGAGAGAGACTGGAGTAGGTGTGAGGGAATGTGGTCAGTAGTGCATGTAGTAGGACAAGAAGAAGAGAGGAGCCTGTGACAGTGTCAAATGTGGAGAGTGAGCCAGAGGAGATGCAGGAAGGGATGGGAATCATGGCACTTGGTGGCTGATAGCTGATTTTCTCTGTGAAGTGTGAGGCCAGAGCATTAGCACAAATATCTGTGATAGTGACTAGTGATGAGCGAATATACTCATTGCTCGGGTTTTTTAGTATTTGTTAGTGTTCGGAGATTAAGTTTTCATCGCCTCAGCTGAATGATTTACAGCTACTATCCAGGCTGAGTACATGTGGGGGTTGCCTGGTTGCTAGGGAATCCGCACATGTAATCAAGCTGGCTAATTGCTGTAAATCATTCAGCTGCTGCAAGGAAAAGTAAATCTCTGAGCGGTCATAAATACTTGGTCACCCGAGCAACGAGTACAGTTAGGGCCAGAAATATTTGGACTGTGACACAATTTTCGCGAGTTGGGCTCTGCATGCCACCACATTGGATTTGAAATGAAACCTCTACAACAGAATTCAAGTGCAGATTGTAACGTTTAATTTGAAGGGTTGAACAAAAATATCTGATAGAAAATGTAGGAATTGTACACATTTCTTTACAAACACTCCACATTTTAGGAGGTCAAAAGTAATTGGACAAATAAACATAACCCAAACAAAATATT
Source organism: Ranitomeya imitator (assembly GCF_032444005.1). Taxonomy (NCBI): domain Eukaryota; kingdom Metazoa; phylum Chordata; class Amphibia; order Anura; family Dendrobatidae; genus Ranitomeya; species Ranitomeya imitator. The sequence continues at coordinate 731,498,874 of NC_091284.1, read as the reverse complement.
TTTATTTTCAATATTTTGTTGCAAATCCTTTGGAGGCAATCACTGCCTTAAGTCTGGAACCCATGGACATCACCAAACGCTGGGTTTCCTCCTTCTTAATGCTTTGCCAGGCCTTTACAGCCGCAGCCTTCAGGTCTTGCTTGTTTGTGGGTCTTTCCGTCTTAAGTCTGGATTTGAGCAAGTGAAATGCATGCTCAATTGGGTTTAGATCTGGAGATTGACTTGGCCATTGCAGAATGTTCCACTTTTTGGCACTCATGAACTCCTGGGTAGCTTTGGATGTATGCTTGGGGTCATTGTCCATCTGTACTATGAAGCGCCGTCCAATCAACTTTGCAGCATTTGGCTGAATCTGGGCTGAAAGTATATCCCGGTACACTTCAGAATTCATCCGGCTACTCTTGTCTGCTCTTATGTCATCAATAAACACAAGTGACCCAGTGCCATTGAAAGCCATGCATGCCCATGCCATCACGTTGCCTCCACCATGTTTTACAGAGGATGTGGTGTGCCTTGGATCATGTGCCGTTCCCTTTCTTCTCCAAACTTTTTTCTTCCCATCATTCTGGTACAGGTTGATCTTTGTCTCATCTGTCCATAGAATACTTTTCCAGAACTGAGCTGGCTTCTTGAGGTGTTTTTCTGCAAATATAACTCTGGCCTGTCTATTTTTGGTATTGATGAATGGTTTGCATCTAGATGTGAACCATTTGTATTTACTGTCATGGAGTCTTCTCTTTACTGTTGATTTAGAGACAGATACACCTACTTCACTGAGACTGTTCTGGACTTCAGTTGATGTTGTGAACGGGTTCTTCTTCACCAAATTAAGTATGCGGCCATCATCCACCACTGTTGTCATCCGTGGACGCCCAGGCCTTTTTGAGTTCCCAAGCTCACCAGTCAATTCCTTTTTTCTCAGAATGTACCCAACTGTTGATTTTGCTACTCCAAGCATGTCTGCTATCTCTCTGATGGATTTTTTCTTTTTTTTCAGCCTCAGGATGTTCTGCTTCACCTCAATTGAGAGTTCCTTTGACCGCATGTTGTCTGCTCACAGCAACAGCTTCCAAATGCAAAACCACACACCTGGAATCCACCCCTGACCTTTTAACTACTTCATTGATTACAGGTTAACGAGGGAGACGCCTTCAGAGTTAATTGCAGCCCTTAGAGTCCATTGTCCAATTACTTTTGGTCCCTTGAAAAAGAGGACGCTATGCATTACAGAGCTATGATTCCTAAACCCTTTCTCCGATTTGGATGTGGAAACTATCATATTGCAGCTGGGAGTGTGCACTTTCAGCCCATATTATATATATAATTGTATTTCTGAACATGTTTTTGTAAACAGCTAAAATAACAAAACTTGTGTCACTCTCCAAATATTTCTGGCCCTAACTGTATATTCGCTCATCACTAATAGGGACCACTGTTTTCAGACTGAGGAGGGAGTGAAAGGCGTTGCAAAGTTTTTTTGGGTTGTTATATTGTGAGAAGATGAGCATTCGTTTACACTCACGGAGGCGACACCGGTTCAGTCACTTCTCTGAGAACACGGAGCAGCTGTAACTGCGTCTCCGGCCCTGACTGACAGCCGGCCACAATGTAGAGCCAGTGTCAGTCAGGGCCGGGGGCGCAGTTACAGCGGCCGCTCTGTATAGTCAGAGTGATAACTGAACCCGTACCTGCACCGTCCCCGTGACTGAAGCTGGGACACTGACAGTGCGGGATATAAAGTTGATTTTCTCCCCTCAGCTTTTGGCTAAGTGCGGGCAGGTAAGTAGCACTATTAACCTGCAGATTAACCCCATATCTGCAGGTTAATAGCGTTTTTTTCTGGAGACAGATGCCCTTTAAAGTGACAGAACCTAAAAGGTGCTGTATTTGCAGTTGTGTTCAGTAAAAGTTGAATGTCTGAATTACATTGGTTTGCAATTGTTCTCTAAGAAATGGGAACTACCCGTGACAGCTACACCCGTGACAGCTACACCAGTGACAGTTACACCTGTGACAGTTACACGTGTGACAGCTACACCAGTGACAGTTACGCCAGTGACAGCTACACCCGTGACAGTTACACCCGTGACAGTTACACCAGTGACAGCTACACCCGTGACAGTTAGGCTATGTGCACACGTTGCAGATTATGCTTAGGAATTTCTGGTGCGGATTCTGCCTCTCCTGGCAGAAAATGCACCTGTGGTTCCGCAGCGTTTTTTGTGCGTTTTTGCCGTGTTTTTCTTGCGGATTTGCTGCGGTTTTTACCCCTGCGGTTTTCTATAATGGAATGGGTACAAAAACGCTGCAGATTCACAAAAAAGTAGTGACATGCTACTTCTTTTAAACCGCAGCGGATTTTCCGCAAAGTGTGCACAACATTTTTTTTTTTCATTGATTTACATTGTACTGTAAATCAGTTGCGGATCTGCAGCGTTTCTGCACCTCCAAAAAACGCTGTGGATCCGCAGAGAATCCGCAACGTGTGCACATACCCTAACCCCTGTGACAGCTACACCCGTGACAGTTACACCTGTGACAGCTACACCAGTGACAGTTACACCAGTGACAGCTACACCAGTGACAGTTACACCAGTGACAGCTACACCAGTGACAGCTACACCAGTGACAGTTACACCAGTGACAGCTACACCAGTGACAGCTACACCAGTGACAGCTACACCAGTGACAGTTACACCAGTGACAGCTACACCAGTAACAGCTACACCAGTGACAGCTACACCAGTAACAGCTACACCAGTGACAGTTACACCAGTGACAGCTACACCAGTAACAGCTACACCCGTGACAGCCACAAGGATGAAACTTGCACTTTTTGCAGGTCTGCATTCCTTTGTGAAGGATGGATCCATACTGTCATTCTGCATTTGACTTTCCCGCAGATAAGCTTGAGAAGAAATGCTCACAACCATGACAGAAACTACTCTGTGTACTGAGTGACAGGAAGAAAAAGCCCTATAATCATTTGTTGCATTTTCACTTGTCAAAAAATGTCTAGAATATGAAGGCCCAGCTCTGCCCAGACTCAGCCTCAGGGTCTATATCTCGCATAGAGATTCTCATGACCATAAATAACACAAATAACAGGTTATATGAAACTCCGGAATTAGGTCACATCAATGCCGTACAACAAACTCATATTAAGCAAATATGGCCTGTAGGAGCCTTTTTATTTTTTGTCCAAAGCATTTACAGTATAATAATTAGCAATTAGCAAATCAATATCTAAAACATATTTTCTTTATAAAATAATTACTAGAAACAGTTCAATATATAAAGCACATTAACAGCAGTATAAAGCACTTACATCAGGAGAATAATAAAGAGAGCAGTGCGATGCATAGCGTTAGTCTGTGACATTTAGGGAATACATTTTCTTGTCTTTTCCAGCATATTTCCATATAAACCTCTATATAAGGAGAACATGAGAAGGCTCTTGTTATCATTGAAGGACAGTGAATAAATGTAAAGGAAATGTATATATGTTATTCAACACCTTGTGATAAAAAAACAATCACATTGTATAGGATTTATATTGATCCAATTATCACTTGGGCTTGATTTCAAAATGCAAAAGCTCCAGACTTTTTTTTTTTATAACTCCCATACAAGTAAATATAGAAGTGTTTTCATAGGGGGAGAAATAAAGGTCCCATTCTCAAGAAGGGCAGGTCCTATAAATGGTACCGCAAAAAAGAAAACATATTCACCCATTTCTCCCACACAAGGTTTTTATTGTGAGCTACACCTGGATTTCTTTCAGTCCCTATTCAGATGAGACCTAGTTTGGCACATGAGGAGGACATTGGTTATAGGGACTAGAGATGAACAAATTTGATCGGGTCAAGGCTTATTCAACACGCTATAGCGCTTACCAAATACGCTGCAGAGGGAACCCGGATACCTGGAGCGCGCCGGCTGATCAGCTGTTCGGCTCGGCAGCGGATGTGTGACAGTCACAACAAACAGGCTGTCCATGCATGTGTTGTGACAGTGACACAGCCGCGACACATGCAGCTGCGGCACCGAACAGCTGATCAGCCGGCGCGCTCCATGTATCCGGATTCCCTCTCCAGCTTATTTGGTAAGCGCTACATCTTGCCAAATAAGGAGGGATCTGATCCAATTCAGTCATCTCTAATAGGGACCACCTGTATTTAGGTACACCTTGACGTGGTTGGATGGCTTTTGCACTCTTTGACTAGAAAAGTTAGTACCTTACTCTTTTAGCGTTGATGTTTAACGTATAAATACAGTGGGGAAAATAAATATATGATACACTGCCGATTTTGCAAGTTTTCCCCTTTACATAGAATGGAGAGGTCTGTAGTTTTCATCATAGGAACACTTTAACTGTGAGAGAGATTCCGATGTTTTGCTCGCACCCAATGACTTGAAAATTGATAGACCTGCTCTGCCTCATTGAATAACATTGGTGAGAGTGCAGTGCAAGGTTTTCTGGCATTGAACTCCACGATGTTATGCGCCAGTGTGAGTGAGGCCAGCAAGTCAGGTTAGAAGTCATGCTACCCTGAAAAGCACAGGAGCGGTGAAGACGGCGATCATTCAGTATGTTACTGCTCTTACACTGCCCTACATATACATTTACACTGGCATTAGGCATTAAAAGTTTTTGTGGGAATGCTTTAAAAGGTTGTCCAAGCTAGTGGATAAAGTCTGCAGTCACTTTACGTGACTGCAGACTTGTGAATCCTCACAGTGTGCACAATGCGTACTGTTACGATTCTTCAGTGTCAGTCATAAGAGCAGGCAGTCATGTGACCACAAGTATGAGATTTGCATGCTTTCAGCCACATTCCAACCAGATATGTCTGGCCTCACTCTGTTCACTTGGACTGAGCGAGGCTGTGCATGTCTAGTCGGCATGTGACCCAGCACTGGCAGTGGAGAATCCTGACAGTGTAAAGTGCATGCACTGTGAGGATTCACAAGTCTGCAGTCACATAAAGTGATTGTTGGCTTTAACCCCAACCCTGGACAACCCCTTTAAGGAGTATATATATAAGAGTGTGCATGTCATGTCAGTACACCTATGCTGATTTGTGGTTATCATGTCTAGGACCAGATACCGTCATATAGGCCGGTAGCAGTCATGTCCAAGGCCATATACCTTTATACAGAGCGTTGACTGCCATCACCTTCGTATAGACGAGTTATCTTGAGTCTGTATGTTCTGAAGTGTTTATTCTTTATTTTTTTGATACAATGGCATTTCCTTATATCAGCTTGTCTCCATATTCTTTCTATCTTTACATGTGTGATTAGTATGAAAACAGAACTGGCGACCATTCATTTTTATCTTTGAAAAGCAATTAACATATACACAAAAGTGACACAAATAATACAATAATTTTAGGGGTAAAATTAGGAATTATCTATAAAAACATTAAATAGTTGTACACCTCGCATTCACACCTGAATGATTTTGGCACTGTTTAATCTGGGGAATTCGTAGTTTTCATATATTTTTTTAAAAATAGTTTTAATGATAAGAGGACAACGTATTTACCGCTAGTGCTATCACGGCATCTAGCCGTAGTATGGCAGGTAGAGTAAGAGATGGCAGTGACATTAGGTGGTTGACTAGTACAAGAAGACCCTCAGTTATCTGACGTATTGCTCTTCACACTCCACGAGCTGCTGCTTGTCCGAGACCGGGAAGACCTTTGGAAATCGGGTCTTCTCACGTCTGCAGAAAAAAAGAGAGACATCATATTTCAAGTCTAATGTAGACATACCGTAGTTTTTGTTAAACATTTCTCGTTGCCACTTGTTTTAGGTTGGCTTGGTTGAAATGTAATTCAGCCATGACATAGCATGTCCAGCACAGTACTTGTGGTTAGATAACCATTGGAAAGCTGATTTCAGACCATTAGTGGGTGCTGCTCACCAATGTACAAGTTGATTGGCAACTAAAAGCTCTGGGAGCAGAATAATTGTGAATATTATCATACTGCTGATAACAGCATCTCATGAATGAGCATTTTGCTCCTTCGTTGGGTGATCACCATCATGGCCGATAATTAGGTGTTAGTACAAAAGTGCATTTGGCCATTATCTAAGTGGCCTTTACACTTAGATATTGACAAAGTACTATGGCCCCAATTCATCAAAGCTTTTATGCCAGAATTCTGCACTAAAAAGTTTTGAAAAGTTGCAAAGTTTTGGAACAACGTGAGGCTACTTAAAAACGTTGCGACTTTTTGTGTTCTCACACTGTTTTCACTCTCGGGATGAGTATTGGAATTTACTATGTCACAAATCTTACTCCAGTCCCTGACTGGAGTAATATTTGGGGAGAGGTACAAGGAGGTGCACACACTTGTCAGCCATTCCTGATTCATTAAGAAGTGTGTCTGACTCGAGCTCGCCTCCTCATCAAGACCTGCCAGATAACCACCGGTTTTGATCGATTGAGGCCGATGCCTCCTCAATAATAAGTATCTTTCTGTCTGTTTTGCTTCTCTGGGTGGTTACATGGTGCAGATGAATTGGTACCAGATGAGTTTGGGAGCAAATTACTCTGCTATCATCCCCCGAGAACACAAGAAGAAACACCTAAATCTCAGGACTCAAGAAGAAACATCTGAATGTTCTTCTCCACGTACTCGGGGAGCATTCAAATATAGTCGGGACAGTCATTCAGATGACAGTTACCTAAGGTTTATTGGGCCCTTTAGATATCTTTGTAAATGGCCTTTTATGCTTCATACACTTTTTAATACAACACTCATTTAGATTTTTGCCCTTACCATTTTCACGGTGAATATTCACAACAGGAGGTGACTGTAACCTGCAAAATAAAACGTGGGATAAAAGTGAGAACATCACAATATGTGACGTAACACGAGCAAGAGAGAAACCGTGAGATCAGAGACATCATTCTGATACAGGCACCATAAGCATGCTTAGTCTGCATAGCACCACACTTTCCATAGGGCTTTGCGTTAGGACGCAGATCAGCTATGGTTAGTGAATAGTCTTCAATGCCCCTCAGGACAGATTCAACCCGAAGACCTGTTCTTCTCCATGCTCTACACTGCACCTCTGGTTGCTCAACTTTGATGCTATATTTTAGCTTTACGTCACAACAATTTTAGATACTCCCTCATCACTACAATAAATGATTTAATCAGGCTCCTAAACCACACATTGATTGAGATTCACTTTATAAAGATTGTATGGTCACAAGATAATGCTGTATCCTAAGTACACCTCATCAATATCAGATCAGTGGGGCATTCTAAGCGTTGGATCCACAAATGGGGGTCCAACACTTAGCATTCCCTACTACTATCCCCAGCTTCCATAAGCTCTGCCAGTGGACGGATGTAATCATTGCAGCACCAGTTGTTCTGCAGTACTATGCAGCAGCCGCTACACATTGAATGGAGCTTCACATTGCAGCTCAGGTCACCTGTCATCTCCTGTCCTTCCCAGAACTTATAACAGCTGGTGGGGGTGTCGGGTGCTTGTCCTGTCAATATCTTGTGACCAGACGACACCTTTATAGACAAGACTTATGTGTCTGTAACAGGGCGGCTGAGTGGTTAGCACTGTTGCTTTGTCGCACTGGGATCCTGGGTTCAAATCCCATTGAGGACCACATCTACCATGTTCTCCCCATGTTGGCGTGGGTTTCCTCCTGGTTCTCCAGTTTCCTCCCACAGTCCAAAGACATACTGATTGAGATTGTGGGGTAGTGATGATGATGTTTGTATAGCGCCGTGGAATATGTTAGTGCTATATAAGTACAGTAATCATAAAAATAAATATGGGGTGAGATACAGCACAGTATATTAATGTAGCCCCCTTATGCAGTTTGGTGGAGCAGACCCTAGAACTGCAGGCATTTTCTTGGCATTTGTGATTTATCCAAATAGTAATAATTTGTCCCTTACATTGCACTATGATAGAGACCCTCACCTGCTCTCTTCTCCTTCCAGCAGTTTTTTATATGTAACGATCTCGATATCCAGAGCCAGTTTGACATTCATCAGCTCCTGGTATTCCCGCAGCTGCAGGGCGACATCCTGTTTTGCTTTTTGCAGGGCTTCCTGTACTTCCACCAGCTTTGCATTGGCATCTTGGACAGACTTATTACTGTTTGCTTTGGCTGATGACACTTGTTGCTCCAACTGTGTGCTCTGCAGGTGGTAAAATTTCAAGTTTTAAGGCGTGAGTGCGGTAAAATCATCCATAATGGTGGAAATAATTGTCCTGGTACTTACACCAAAGCTGGTTCACATGCAAATGTTATATCTTGGCATTTTAATATCGGTGGATACCATTATTATCTTGTGTGAATCATTAAAGCCCGCCCAATATGAATAGTCATCTGGTTATAGATTTACACCCGGAGATGATTTTTAATTTTGATCACCCTTTCATAAAATCTACCCACGCTATAATAGATGAGGAGCTAGGGAAAGGTTTCCACAATCAGATACATTATAGTTACCGTACATCAATGAATGGGAATATACTTGTCCAGTTGAGTAACAATGTGCAGTGTGCACCCCGACTCCTCGATAAGGAAAACTATCTAATATGTCAAGCCAGATGGACTAAATGTATCATCCAGCAAGGTCCATTGTGATTCATTTGGCATAGTTTCAGGCTGTCCTGTCTAGCTGCATCCTATTCCCTATCCAGCTTTAGGTATAAATCCCTTAACAATCTGTGCTGTTCTATTACGTCACTTTCATCACCAATAAATCAATGGCGAAATTGCTGTTTTTTTGTTTGCATTTCACCCTAAAAAAATGTGAAAACAGCAGAAAAATATTGCAGAAAAATCAACGGTGGACTTACTGTTTGATTCTACCCATCCCTCCCCCCCCCAAAAAAAATGAATAACATTTATTTAATGTTTTTTGTACTTAAAAAAAATTAATACAAAGTACATCCAACAAAAGACAAACCATGGAAAGTCTAGATCCAAAGAGCAATAAAAAAAAGTTGTGTCTCCTGGAATCTGCCAATAACTAAAAAACAAATTGCTGGGTCCCTAAGGTCCAAAATAGAAGGGTCTCTAAGTGTTAATAAATCTTCACCTTTAAGGTTATTTCTTTGGATCGTTACCGATTTCCACACTGAAAGGACTATGATATTCTAAGCAGATCCTATGGTGACCAGAGATGACCGGTTATAGGTCATATAAGTACAGTGGGGCAAAAAAGTATTTAGTCAGTCAGCAATAGTGCAAGTTCTACCAATTAAAAAGATGAGAGGCGTCTGTAATTTACATCATAGGTAGACCTCAACTATGGGAGACAAACTGAGAAAAAAAAATCCAGAAAATCACATTGTCTGTTTTTTTAACATTTTATTTGCATATTATGGTGGAAAATAAGTATTTGGTCAGAAACAAAATTTCATCTCAATACTTTGTAATATATCCTTTGTTGGCAATGACAGAGGTCAAACGTTTTCTGTAAGTCTTCACAAGGTTGCCACACACTGTTGTTGGTATGTTGGCCCATTCCTCCATGCAGATCTCCTCTAGAGCAGTGATGTTGTTGGCTTTTCGCTTGGCAACACGGACTTTCAACTCCCTCCAAAGGTTTTCTATAGGGTTGAGATCTGGAGACTGGCTAGGCCACTCCAGGACCTTGAAATGCTTCTTACGAAGCCACTCCTTCATTGCCCTGGCGGTGTGCTTTGGATCATTGTCATGTTGAAAGACCCAGCCACGTTTCATCTTCAATGCCCTTGCTGATGGAAGGAGGTTTGCACTCAAAATCTCACAATACATAGCCCCATTCATTCATTCATGTACCCGGATCAGTCGTCCTGGCCCCTTTGCAGAGAAACAGCCCCAAAGCATGATGTTTCCACCACCATGCTTTACAGTAGGTATGGTGTTTGATGGATGCAACTCAGTATTCTTTTTCCTCCAAACACGACAAGTTGTGTTTCTACCAAACAGTTCCAGTTTGGTTTCATCAGACCATAGGACATTCTCCCAAAACTCCTCTGGATCATCCAAATGCTCTCTAGCAAACTTCAGACGGGCCCGGACATGTACTGGCTTAAGCAGTGGGACACGTCTGGCACTGCAGGATCTGAGTCCATGGTGGCGTAGTGTGTTACTTATGGTAGGCCTTGTTACATTGGTCCCAGCTCTCTGCAGTTCATTCACTAGGTCCCCCTGCGTGGTTCTGGGATTTTTGCTCACCGTTCTTGTGATCATTCTGACCCCACGGGGTGGGATTTTGCGTGGAGCCCCAGATCGAGGGAGATTATCAGTGGTCTTGTATGTCTTCCATTTTCTAATTATTGCTCCCACTGTTGATTTCTTCACTCCAAGCTGGTTGGCTATTGCAGATTCAGTCTTCCCAGCCTGGTGCAGGGCTACAATTTTGTTTCTGGTGTCCTTTGACAGCTCTTTGGTCTTCACCATAGTGGAGTTTGGAGTCAGACTGTTTGAGGGTGTGCACAGGGGTCTTTTTATACTGATAACAAGTTTAAACAGGTGCCATTACTACAGGTAATGAGTGGAGGAAAGAGGAGACTCTTAAAGAAGAAGTTACAGGTCTGTGAGAGCCAGAAATTTTGATTGTTTGTTTCTGACCAAATACTTATTTTCCACCATAATATGCAAAAAAAATGTTAAAAAAACAGACAATGTGATTTTCTGGATTTTTTTTTCTCAGTTTGTCTCCCATAGTTGAGGTCTACCTATGATGTAAATTACAGACGCCTCTCATCTTTTTAAGTGGTGGAACTTGCACTATTGCTGACTGACTAAATACTTTTTTGCCCCACTGTATGTGAATGAGCCATTAGTTTAGAACATTGCTTCCAAGATTTCTGAAATATTCCAGTTATGGGCCACTGTGATAACATTTGTCACAGCTTGTTCCTATCTGGTCTAGTTTTTCCTTTTTACCTCTATGACAATTTTGATCCTTACAAAACTTATGCGGGACTATACGCCACTCTGATCATTTCTAAACGAGGCCTGAACCGATGGAAACCAGCTCCTAATTGCTCCTATCTTCTATCTGCTTTGAGTAGATTTCTCCTTTGTGTTTATAACTCAGAGTTATTTAAAATTAATATTTATATTTGATTAACAAAACTGATTTAGCAAATATAATATAGATTTTAGGCTATTTTTCTCAAACATAATATAAAGTCACAAATGGAGTCTTGCATCTTCACACATCTCAATACGTTTGATTTGTTTACATTCTTCTTCTTATTGAGCTGGAGGAATCTTATGGGTGGTAACTATGAGAACCACCCATAAACTTCATGTTTTTTTTTCCTTCATTGTGCATATCCAACACTTGTGTAACTCCATAGGGCTGTGTTTGTGTTATGTAAATATTTCTATGTTTCATGGAAAAATTCCATGACTACAGTCACGGTAAATGTAAATGTAAGGACAACTTAAATATCTAATATTTTAGTCTAAGGTTTACATATATCTGTACCATAAAGCCAGTGGATGTCTGCCCTCTCTGATTCTGCTTCTGTCACCTGGTGGCATCATGCCTTCATTGAGGGTGTCGTATGGTGACAATGCAATAATCCTGTGTAATTCTCTGAGGCTTGTGGTGTCATCCAGGTACAATGTTTGGGAATTTACTCCGGTCTTTGGTTTGTCTTGACTGCCGGTTGTTAGCCCTTGGGGTGGGCCTGCTGTCTATTTAAGTCCCGGAATCTCTGTTCCCGACTACCAGTTATTAGATCTGCTTGACCTCGTTCCACCTGTTTCTCTGCCTCTGTACTAAGTAAATTCCTTTAATTTGACTTCAGTCCCTAACGTAACAGTAATCACTACTCATGAACAGACCATGAGGCAGAGAAGTCAGACGTTCTGGGGTTAGTACCAAGAGAGCACGTACATAACCAAGGGAAGAGACAAAGGCATAAGTCAGGTCACGTGTTATGACCTGGTGGTTAAGAGGCCACACTGAAATGACCTGGTGGCTAAAACGCAACATGGAACGAGCTCTGAGAAGGTGGTATCTCTACTGACCGCAGTCCCTAATCCTAACAACACAACTAGAAATAGCCGTGGGATGTTCCTGACACTCCCTAGACACCTCGTCACAGCCTCAGATATAACTACCCCTAAAGAAGGAAATAGAAAGCTATCTTGCCTCAGAGAAACCCCCAAAAGGTAAGACAGCCCCCCACAAATATTGACTCTGAAAGGAGAGGGAAATGACGAACACAGAAATGAAATTAGATTTCAGCAAAGGGAGGCCAAAACTAAACTAGATAGACAGAGAGCAAAGGATACTGTGCGGTCAGTATTAAAAACTACAAAATCCACGCAGAGTTTACAAAAATGAACTCCACACCGACTCACGGTGTGGAGGGGCAAATCTGCTTTCCCAGAGCTTCCAGCTAGCCTGAATAAGACATAGTGACAAGCTGGACAAAAGAGACAAAATGCAAAGCAATAGAGTCCAAACAAATGGACAAACAAAACTAGCAAAACTTATCTTTTGCAGACAAGGACTGGCCATATGAGAAATCCAAGGGAAGAATCAAATCCAACCAAGAACATTGACAGCAGGCATGGACTAAAGCCCAGAGCAGGTTTAAATAACAAACCCAGGCAAGGCGATTAGTGAAGGCAGCTGCTACAGCCACCCAACGGAGCAGCAGTTCCACTTGAAACCACCAGAGGGAGCCCAAGGGCAGAAACCGCAAAAATACCATTAGCAACCACAGGAGGGAGCTCCAGAACGGAACTCACAACAGTCACGGCCCAGGGTCAAAATACCAGGAGATAGAGGATCAAATCAGAAGGACAAAGCAAAGGGATAGTCAGAACACAATCCAAAGGGTCAGGCAGCAGAAGATCAGAACAACAGAATCGGGCAAATATTCGCCAGGAAGCAAAAACTATGTTTGACAGATATCAGGGGCTCAGACAGATATCAGACAGCTCAGTTCAATAGCTGAGGTGATCTCCAGAACACCTTGGCAAAGTCCCGCACCTACCAGTCACAAATTGGAAAGCTGAGCTGTCCATCAAACTACCAAATGAAAACCTGAAACATCCGATGGAACGCAATGTCCATACGATCAGATTTTCCAGCTAGATCAGGGACCCAAGATCTCTTCTCCAGTCTGTAACATCTCCAATGATTGGGTTACTGAAGGGAATTACAGACTTTTCGAGAATCAACAATCTTTTACACTTGAAACAATGCTAAACAAACGGAGGCGGAGATGAAGGAGATAATACCGAAGGGACAAGCTCTTTTAGCAAGGATTTATGGAATACATTTGGAATGCGAAAAGGGGGAGGGAGTTTTAATTTGAAAGCCTCCTACTGAGCCACAACGAAACATCTTAGAATTTGCTCCAACAACTGATCTGTCCTCTTTGACTTCACTTCTGTAGTGGACGTTCTGACCAAATTCATCCATCCTCTGAAGGCAAGACTGTTATCCTCAAGTGAGTTCCAGGAGGCAGTTCCAGGTGGCCACTTGTGGAACACACAGGTGAAGTCTTCTGGGAGCACATAGTCATTCAGCTGAGTGAGTGCTGCCATCCGGAGAGCTCCTCAGCTTGGATACCACTCCTTTTCAGTTGGTATGGGACTTATCTGCTTGTTGCTGTGACCTGCTGGCTAGCATGACAAAACAATTTATTCTAAAGATGTGGGAGACTGTTTTTTGGTATGTTCTCCTGTGTGTTGACAAGTTATTGCTGTATAACCAGACAAGCTATTGCACTGAATAAACTTTTTTCAAGTGTTTTAATTAAGCAATTTACCGGTATGCTCTTATTTTTGGTATCTGTACCAATCAATTACTATTTTATTTTTTATATATGTATAGACTGAATGAGTGCAATAAGATTTGGGTAATTCTCTATGTATTTAATCTGTTTACATACAGTATGTGCAAGTTTTTTCTTTTTTTTATGTTTAAATATATCGCATTTGGTGGATAAATGCTTAAAATGCAGCAATTATGAACAGGTACAAGCGCTATTAGTGGTTTTATTGTGTGCTATATTAAATCTATGAAAAGGAAATGCTTCTAGGGGAGAATATCTGTAATATGACATCCAATTAAAGGGGCTCTCCACTACTCGTTCATTCCCATTTTATTCACGGTCTTTCCCCCAAGTAAAATATTACCCTCTATAATCACCTCTGGTTATGATGCTGTTCCAGCAGCGATCCCTGTGGTCACGCACTCCATGAGAGAGCAGCTGCAGCTCTGATTACCTCCGGATGTCTGATTTATCCGAAAGAGGGGACAGTGAAATGGCATCTGATTGGAGCAAGTGGCATTACAGAGTCACGAGACCCTCGGGAGAGACCCTCGGGAGAGTCGGTGCCGACACCGCTGTAACGGCACCAGTGTAACAGACCATAGTATACTCCGAGTCTCGACTATAGCCGGGGTTATACCGGCCTAGGCTTGATTATACCCCGAGTATATTATGGCCTAGGGGTATAAAGTGGCCAAGGACATTTCATACGCCCTCATGCCAAATTATACCCCCCTTGATATCAGCAGCGTTGAGTGATATACATAAGAATTAAGTAATCTTTCAACATCTTATTGGGGGATCAAGTTATGTGAAAAGATAACTTGACTTAAATCTTAAACTTCTAAACTCATAGACTTTTATTGCTTGAACCAGAAAATTTAAATCAGTAAAATATTAGACGTCCACAGAGATATAATGACTGTTGTCTGTTACCCGTCGTATTGTAAGATCAATAATCTTCATCAACACAAATATCTTCACACTACGTGTAAGTCAGTTTTAAGTTATTAAAAAATGGCATCTAAAATCTATCTCATTTACAAGGGTTCATAACATAGAGGGGTATATTGTAGCCTGGAGGGGTATGGTTTGGCCGAGCCTATTTTACACCCCCAGGTATAGTTTGGCCTAGGACAGTTTATTCCCAAGGGTAGACTGGCCTAGGCCAAACTATACCTAGGTTTAATCTGGACAGGGGTTAATTTGCTGGACAGGATTTAATTTGGCCTGTCACAGCAGCACTGGAGGTGAGTATAGGCATCATTTTATTTGAATTAATCATAATGATTGAGAAGGGGTTGTCCGAGTAGTGGACAACCTCTTTAAGCATTTTGTATTCTTTTTTTTCTTAATTAAACCAAAAAGTTAGGCTTCATGCACAAATTCAACCAGTGAGGCTAATGCTAGTATCTTCTTAGATTATTAAAAGTTTTTTTTTTTTACTAACCGGGAGCTTAATGTGTATGTACCCCGCCTAGGAAAAGGAGTGCTCTGGACATGATGGGTTTAATTGGGATGGGTTTAATTATGACATGAAGAACACTTGTCTGGTTTGGGACCTAATTTGCACCCAAATCAGCAACAAGAACAAAAATGTTTTAAGTAGGATACTCTATGTTATTTTAAGATTGAGAAATCTACTGACAGATTCTCTTTAAAGGGAATCTGTCATGTGAAAAATGTTATTAAGTTGCAGATATGAGGTTAATCTGCAGGTTAATAGCGTTCTGGACCTTCTCAGCACCAACACTAAGAGCCCCACTGCCAGGAGGAAATTAACTTTAGTCCTCCCAGCAGCATTCGGGGTCCAGTCATGGGGGGCTGCGCCTGTGCAGGTTTAGTCACTGCCACGAGTAAAGAGAGCGGTGGATGTAACCGCACCCCCAGCACTGACTGACAGCCGACTCTAATGTTGAGCGAGCTGTCAGTCAGTGCCGGGGGGTGGTCCAGCCACCACTCCCTATTCACAGAGAGGTAACAAAAACCACGCCGACACCACCTCTGTGGCTCAACGATGCTGGGAGGAATAAAGTTCAGTTCCTCCCGACAGTGGGGCTCTCGGTGCCAGCGCCGGGCAATTTCAGTGTGATAGTAACTGACAGATTAACCCCATATCTCCAGGTTAATAGTTTATTCACGAGACAAGTGCCCTTTAATAAATCTCGAAGCAACCAGCTGGAAGTTTTCCATAAAATGTTCCCTGGCACCTGTGTTTTAATACAGAAATATCAGGGTCTTCATTTTGCCTGTGTAGAACTGCTCTTAAATGTTTACTCTTTGAAGACCTTACATGCCGGGAGCCCAAAGGTGTAGATAGAGTCTTGTGGGCCCCAGCGAAAATTTTTGACCAGTTCTCACCCTGTATATTATACCCAAATAATAGTAAGCCCCGGGGTTACCTGATTCTGGACGCTCACAACCTCCGACCTCAGCCTCTGGATTTTGCTGTTGAGCTGTGTAATATGACTGCGGCTGTTCTCCAGTTCGGTCTCATAACGGCTCGCTTGCTGGACCCCTTGCTGTAACTAAAACAGACCAAGACATTTTATTTTTCCAATTGTGATAAAACCAATTCTATCTTTGCGACTACAAAGTTTCATTTTTACATTCATAGTATACGGATGACAGTTCCATTTACTACTATTATGCTACAGCTCAGGTTTTGGATTTATGGTTACCTTACTCTTTGAGAGCGTTTGCGCCTCTTCCCGACTCCGAGCGGCAATGCTCTCATACCGCTCCTTCACCTCCTGCACCACGTTCTCCAGGTTTAATGTGCAGACATTGGACATATTCAGAAGCACTGAAATATCCCCAGACTCTTCCATTAACTCTTTTAGTTCCTTTGAAAATAAATCAGGCATTCTCCATTGAGTAAATGACAGTCAATACGTATAATAAAAAGGATCTTATCACTGCATGTTATGCCCATGAAGGGAAGTCCGCGTCCCTTTTGTGATGGGCACTTTGGATTCCCCGTTGGCTCCGAGTCATATCATATACGTTTTTCAGAAAATCCGGCACTCCATAAAGTCAATTTATTTATTTGTACATGTTAAAATAGGCACAGGTCATACACGCCATGATTAAGGGCGGTAACAATCGAAATGTGTATGAAATTTTTCAAATTGAGAAATTGATTTTATGGAGTTTTGAAAACTTTAAATGACCTCAATTCTCACATTACTACATAATAATTGTAAGCTCCAAAGCTCACGGGGTTAAATTATTTTAAAAGTAGAATATGAACCATTCATTGATGAAGAACTTTCCGTAGAACGGAGCTCTAACACTTACCGCTTCATAGATCGACTTCATCAGCTCAATTGTTCCTTTTAACTCCTGAAATTTTGCTTCCAGTTCAGTTTTGTCCAAGCTACAAGTGTCCACATCCTGAATATGAAAGAAAGTCATTTATGTACATTGCGAAGACTTTGTATCACTGTAGTAAATTAGTACAATATGCCTAAAACCGCTCATTAATAGACTGAAGCAGAACTCACAGAACAGATATATATTGTTCCTCTGCAATGTCCCCTAAGGAACGGATTTCAAAAGCAGTCAACAACATGTAGTCATTAAAGGGAATCTGTCACCAGATAATCTGATAGGAGCACACTGTAGAAACAGAGACCCTGATTCCAGCGATGTGTCATTTACTGGGCTGCCTGCTGTATTTTGGATAAATTCACTTGTTATCAACAAGAAATTCTCATTAGTGGACCAGTAAATCTGCTGCCATGTCATCCTCCATATTTTTGAGCTGTGTATAACCAACCCCCACCACTGATTTGCAGTTTTCTGCCTATGAACAGTGTACACAGACAGCAGCCAGAGATGTGTGCGGAGTTATACAGAGCTCAACATTCAGAGAACTGCTAGATCTGCAGCAGATAATACAGTGATTTTATCAAAACTGCAGCAAGCAGCCTAGTAAGTCAAACATCACTGGAATCAGTGTCTCTGCTCCTACATCGTATTGCTCTCAGATCGAGCAGCAAAAACCTGAAGACAGATTCTGTTTAACTTTGGCTACTGAGCCTCAGAATAGACTAACATTCCTTTTCAGTTGTCATTTCATTATCATCACAGACAGGATTAGAAAGTCAGGTAAAACTAAATATTGATAACACAGGATCCACTATTCTCAATAGGGGATGTTCCCAGTTCACACCATTCCCCTGCATCCCTTAATAATGACCTCGTCACAGACCATACATGGACAGTTATGTCGAAGTCAATAAACATCTCCAAACTTTTGTTATCTATGGTCCATGTGGCTGCTGTAGAGCATATCTCCAAACAGAAACTCCGGATAATAATCATGTGCAAAAAAAAGATCAGTAAAAGAAAAGTCATTAAAAAACAGAATATTTATCTGTATCGACTCTTAATCGATAAAGAGAATCTATAGGTGATACATCCTCTGGAGCTGCGTCATTCAGCCGAATTAAACTTTGCAGCCAAATGGAATTCCATATATCTAAAGAGCTGAATTGTCTGCTACTGCCTGGAGCAGGGCTTTAAAGTGGTTGTCTCGTTAAGAAAAGAGCATCTATATTCCGTGTTAGGACATTTTCATGCCTAAATGTTGCTAAGGCTAAGTACACACCTGCGTTTGGCAGGTCTGCGTATGGCTGCGTACATCCATAAGCTCCGCCTACTTCCACATGCGTCCTGCATACCTATATTTACCATTGGGTACACAGGGACATGCATTGCATGCGGATGCTTCCGCATGCGGTGTTTTGATGTGCCCACCTACCACACGGAAAGACAAATGCTCCACCTAGGAGTAATTGAGTCCAGGAGTGGGTGGACTAGCCGCGTTGTACCGATTTCGACGCCGGACGGATTGTTACGGTTCTGTAACAACTTCCAAAAGTTGAATGAAGTGTCAAAATTTGACCTTTATCCAGTGCCCTGGGTGGACGAGCGGATTGATTGACTGGGGCAGGCCCCGTACTTTAACGCGCTCGATCTGACCAAAGGTCATTGGCAAGTGCCTCTTACAGAGTCAGCGGAAGAAAAGATCGACTTTATAACACCGAAGGGTCTTTATCATTATGTTCATTCAATATCGAAAAGTGAAACAGCACTCACCATTGCTTCGTAAAAAAGGTTAATGTCCTTTATTCCATATGGCGGGACAATCCTTTAACATGCAGAGGGAGCAGGGAGGTGAAGGAGGACAACAGCAATTTTGCGCATTTCCAAGCACTTCTGTGGGTCGCGGGTTCACATCTAACTTTGCTGGGAGATCGTCACCCCTGACCAATGTCTTAAAGGGAAATAAGTCGGTCATGTTTCAGTAGAACCCCCAGGCGGAGGAAGCGTTCCAATCTGTGAAGTTGGCGTTGTGTGGGCAGACTGTCCTCACCAGCCCCAACTTCAGGAAAGACTTTGTCATACAAATGAATGCCTCAGAGGTAGGTCTAGGAGCGGTCCTGTCACAGCAGGTGAATGGAGAAGAACATCCGGTCACCTACTTGTGTAGGAAACTTACCCCAGCCGAAAAAAATTATAGCATGGTGGAGAAGGAGTGCTTGGCCATTAAGTGGGCCTTATTATTTGCTTGGGCAACAGTCGCTCGGTGACAAACCATTCAACCTTGGCATGGATAAGATGTGCCAAGGAGAGGAATGCTCGAGTCACCAGATGGTCGCTACAAAGATTTTAGCTTCATGGTGTAACATTGACCGGGAAAGGTGATAGGAAATGTGGATGCCCTGTCACGGGCACCCTGTATGGTGAATGGTGTTCAATCCCACAAGTCTGAACAGAGGGGGAAGATATGTAAGACAGTGCGGTGTATCATATACTAGGGCCAGTATGTGTCCACCAGAATGCGTATGGAGACATATTAAACCCGCGAGAGCGCATTGTGATTACAGCAAAACATCTGTGATTACAATGCAGAGTAAAAGTGAGTGTGGATTTGGTCGAAGTAGTTGACCAAGTCAGATTTTAGGAATTCCCGACATGACCTTTTATTTTTGGAGGGATTTGCAGGTTTGATAGATTGTGGCGAATCCCTCCCTCCACTCAGGGTTTTGGGAGTGGCTCTGTGTCCACGATTCCCATTTAAAATCTGTTTTGTCTTGGGTGTGATTGGTTTTGCAAGCTGCAGAGCAGGAGGCTCTGTGCAACCCAGGCCTGTGTGAAGTTAACACAGAGCCAGGAACTTCAAGGCTGCTGGCACACCCAAGAGATACGGCAGTGCATTTTGACACAGACTGTTTTGAGAATCCGGCTGCGAAC
Organism: Ranitomeya imitator; assembly: GCF_032444005.1. Classification (NCBI taxonomy): domain Eukaryota; kingdom Metazoa; phylum Chordata; class Amphibia; order Anura; family Dendrobatidae; genus Ranitomeya; species Ranitomeya imitator. Next base: position 731,478,813 of record NC_091284.1, on the reverse strand, counting down.
CAGAGGATATCACTTAGTTGTTTTTGTGAGTTTTCGGGAATAAAGACGTTTTATGTTGAACTATCTGGGGTCCCTTGCCTATTTTTCACACTGTGTGAACCCCGCTGCACTACAATGGGTACAGTGAAGCCAGTGGTAATTGACTTGTGGGATCAAATGACATAACAATGTAAAATGAGCCCCGAGAAAGCCAATGCTGACATCAATGGTGTGGCGCTGACACCAATGGCGTGGGGCTGGTACTGGAGGTGAGAATAAGTGTTACTCTACTTGGGGAAACAGACTCTGAAGGGCTTGTCTGAGTAGTGGACAACACCTCTACGTTCTGCCCCAACCTGACCCCTCTCAGTACTCTACTTCTCCTGGGAAATCCCACGACCCACCTGGCATTTATATAAACCCACCTTTCGACCAGAAGTATCAGGAATTCAGAGACAGTTGACAGCAATGAATGTTTGTCTGACTGTGACTTCCCCACCAAAATCCATTTTCTTTCCTCCCATTGCTCACACAGTTAAGAGTAGGTTACATATTCACATTCCTAATTTCACAACATGTCAGTAATAATACAAATTATACTCCCAATTAGATGACATTTTGCAGTTTTCTATGAGTAATACTTTGTTGTGCCACTAAGTCATCAAACATATACAGTAACTTATCCATCATTAATTTCTAAGCTAAAAAAGAGATTAGTCATGACATTTGCTCAGTTAATGAAAGCAGTGAATCCTTTGGCTATAACTTTAATTCTCTGTCGCTAGATTATTAGGTTATTCACGTGAGTTATTCTCAAATCTTGAAGAATCCATATGAGTAATAGGAATCCCTAGGTTTTATTTAATATTCAAAATGCATTCAGTGTAAAGAAATATTCAAGTGGGTGACTGTACAGTAAAAAGACGTGTTAGTAGATATCCATAAAGCGTCATGTACATGGCCCTTGTATGGAGCTGTAATCGCGCACCCACAATAGAAAAGGTATTGATTCATAAATTTATAGAAAATGTGCATTCTCACGTGAACAGGAAAAATGATCAACATAAAAAAAAGACTTGAAGGAGTGTATAGATTGCTAATATTTTCTGTATGTGTATATAATATAAAACATGACAACCTGGTATCTGGATCTGCACTTATTAAGGCATATTTATCACTTTTAACTAATTTATAGTGGTTAAAGGAGTCTGCTAATCTTCAGGAGCGCACCACTCGCCTTCCGCTCAGCTTTCTTGCGCGCCCCTGAAGATTGAAAGTCAGACGAGTAAAATAGTCTTGCAGCTGGTGCAAACCATCACTCTCCCATACTGGCAGCAGAAGAAGTTTTACCACTGTAATGTGACACTGTAGCTTCAGAGTAACGCTTGCAAGCTTTAAAGAGGTTGTCCACTACTCGGACAACCCCGTCTCGAGTCTCAATCAGCATGTCTGCAAGCAGTAAAATAATAACACCTATATTCACCTCTGGTTTAGGCACTATTCCGACAGCCCCCCGAGGAAGCATTGAATACGCGAAACGCGCGTCGGGGCTTCCAACAGGACATTCTACATTTGGTAGTGATACGACATGGGTAAGCACTGGATGTCACTTGCTTTCTTTAGGCATTTTAGGTGTGTCGCCAGCTATTGTTAGACATATGGGTGCGGTAGGACACTATATAAGTATAGGCATCAGTATGATGGCGGACACTTAGGTTATGTATATTCTGATGTTTGGTACTTGCAGTTAGCCTATTACTATATAACTCCCTCTATTTTACTGATTACAGGCAGTGCCTTTATTTATACATGGGGTTGAGTTGGTATTTTTCTACTGTGAGTTCTACATATCTTTCAGTGTATGCACACAAATGCAGACTAATTACCGGTGCACTATGCACATGTTATGACTCGTGGTACTCTGTTTTCGAGTCTATGTATCGGTATACACTCCAATGCGAGTGTCCTGTTTGTTTATCATTCACTGTATTCTCATTCTGTGTATATGTATGTTTTACATTGTTTATTAATAAAATTTGTATATTTTTCTGGTTACTTGTTGTGTTATATTTATCTATGGGGCATTTTGCTCTTTTTGTAGACTTATAGTATTGGGGAGTTCTTTGCTCCGATTTGTCCCCAGTGGTATGCGATGGGCATGCCATATAGAAGGGATTGTTTCATTTTTGGTTACGTCCGCTGTGTCAGTTTTTGTTTTCATATTATACTATTCCAGCAGTGTCAGCACTGATATGTCATGCAATCCCTGCAGATAATCAGTGCTAACTTCACTCTCACCGCTTTCAGATGAATCGGACATCAAGAAGTAGTCAGAGCTGTGGATGGCCGCTCAATTCCTCTTGACGTCTGCTTTGTCCAAAGGTGGGGAGAGTGAAGCTGATTGGGAGCTGGACTGACGTGACATAATGATAAAGGTTGCACCATTATTTACCAAGAATGATTACTCTAGAACATTGAAAATGCATTACTAACATAGAAAATAGGAAAAAAGTGCTATATAATGTACACATGAAATATTTATCTGCAAAAATTGCTATGAAAAAAGGAAGGTACTTTGCGCATAAATTGGCCAATGTGTTTAAGCCCAATTGCCACATCAAGGTGTCCTTCGTAATTGGGTCCCTGTCCTGTTTTGTCACCTCTCCTGGGCAAAAGCCTACAATTTATGGGTCAGGAGTGGACCCAATTATGAAGGACGCCTTGACGTGGCAATATTTCATGTGTACATTATATAGCGCTTTTTTCGTATTTTTTTGGGCAGTAATGCATTTTCAATGTTCTTGGTAAACAATGGTGTAACCTTTATAGCTTTTCAAGTTATATGTTTTTTTGGTTGGCACCTGTTCACACTAGCTTGGATGTGCTAGTCTTGTTCTCTATTTGTTCACGTGACATAATGTCACGCAACTCTTTAGAGAGCAAGTTGCCGATACCACTGTAACAATATCAACATTGGAGGCGAGAAAACTATAAGTGTTGTTGAAGCAAGTGTAAAGTTCACAAAAAAGTTTTTTTTAAATATTTAAAAAATGTAAAAATATCAAAGTTCAATTCACCCTCCATTTGTCTCAGTCAAAATGAAACAACGAAAAATACACATATTTGGTATTGTCGCTTTCAGAATAGCCCAATCTATCAATAAATAAAAACAATTAATCCGATCGGTAAACGGCATGACGACAACAAAATCAAAACACCAGAATTACATTTTTTGGTTGCCACAACATTGCATTAAAATGCAATAACGGGCGATCGTATCTGCACCAAAATGGTATCAATAAAAATGTCAGCTCGACGTGCAAAAAATAAGCCCTCACCGACCCTAGATCACGATAAATGGAGAATCTATGGGTCCTGGAAAATGATTACTTTTTTGAAAAAATTTATTTATTTATTTTTTTAGAAACTTTGGATATTTATTTACCACTTGAATAAAAAAAAGACGTGTTTGGTGTCTACAAACTCGTAATGACCTGGAGTATCATAATTGCGGGTCAGTTTAAGAATTTACACCATGTTCCAAATTATTATGCAAATTACATTATTCTCGGATTTTCCTAAATGGTCGGTGCAAATGACAGTCAGTCTAATAAGTCATCACCCATTAGATTATACATCAAATTTTATTGAAGAAACCTCCCAATAATAACAGTATAATCTCCAAAATGAAAAAAAAAGCTCAAAATGCACTGTTCCAAATTATTAGGCACAGTAGAATTTCTATATATTATGTATGTTTTAAAGAACTGAAAATGCTCATTTGTGGAATTTGCAGCATTAGGAGGTCACATTCACTGAACAAAAAAGCTATTTAACTCCAAAACATCCTAACAGGCCAAGTTACATGTTAACATAGGACCCCTTCTTTGATATCACCTTCACAATTCTTGCATCCATTGAACTTGTGAGTTTTTGGAGAGTTTCTGCTTGTATTTCTTTGCATGAAGTCAGAATCGCCTCCCAGAGCTGCTGTTTTGATGTGAACTGCCTCCCACCCTCATAGATCTTTTGCTTGATGATACTCCAAAGGTTCTCTATAGGGTTGAGGTCAGGGGAAGATGGTGGCCACACCGTGAGTTTATCTCCTTTTATAAACAACAAGAGAGAGAAGGCGGCACTCACCCCGATATTGCTTGAAAGTGATGTTCTTTATTCAGGACATGAATGAATGAACAAAAGGCAGAGAGACCTGGACCCGTAGAAGCGCGCAGGCGCGAAACGGCCGTCGTCCCTCACCTCCTTCTCGCACCCGATCTGTAACCAGCCGGCTCTCTGCCTTTTGTTCATTCATTCATGTCCTGAATAAAGAACATCACTTTCAAGCAATATCGGGGTGAGTGCCGCCTTCTCTCTCTTGTTGTTTATGTGGATCATCATTTTATCATATTCTATGGTAGAGCACCACCCATTAATTGCTGTCAGAAGTTACGTGCCGATTGACGTCCTGAATTGAATCCAGCTAGTGTAATGGAAACGCCTGACATTCAGCCGCTCTAGTGCCTTCCTAATCTGTGTTACTTTATCTCCTTTTATGCCCATAGCAGCCAATGACTCAGAGGCATTCTTTGCAGCATGAGATGGTGCATTGTCCTGCATGAAGATGATTTTGCTCCTGAAGGCACGTTTCTGCTTTTTAGACCATGGAAGAAAGTTGTCAGTCAGAAACTCTATATACTTTGCAGAGGTCATTTTCACACCTTTAGGAACCTTAAAGGACCCTACCAGCTGTTTCTCCATGATTCCAGCCCAAAACATGACTCCTCCACCTCCTTGCTGACGTTGCAGCCTTGTTGGGACATGGTGGCTATTCACCAACCATCCACTACTCCATCCATCTGGACCATCCAGGGTTGCTCGACACTCATCAGTAAAGACTGTTTGAAAATTAGTCTTCATGTATGACTGGGCCCACTGCAACTGTTTCTGCTTGTGAACACTGTTTAGGGGTGGCCGAATAGTAGGTTTATGCACCACATCAAGCCTTTGAATGATCTTACACCTTGAGGTTCGAGGGACTCCAGAGGCACCAGCAGCTTCAAATATCTGTTTGCTGCTTTGTAATGGTATTTTTGCAGCTACTCTCTTAATCCAATGAATTTGTCTGGCAGAAACCTTCCTCATTATGTCTTTATCTGCATGAACTCTGTGATCTGTTTCAATCACAAATCTCTTCACAGTACGATGATCACTCTTAAGTTTTCGTGAAATATCTAATGTTTTCATACCTTGTCCAAGGCATTGCACTATTTAAAGCTTTTCAGCAGCAGAGAGATCCTTTTTATTTCCCATATTGCTTGAAACCTGTGGCCTGCTTAATAATGTGGAACATCAATTTTAAGTAGCTTTCCTTTAATGAGAATCACCTGGAAAACTAATTATCACGTGTTTAAGATTGATTTCAGTGATCCATTGACCCCTAAGACACAATACCATCCACGAGTTTATTTTGAAAAACAAAACAATTAAATCTTTATGACACTTAAATCCAATTTGCATAATAATTTGGAATACAGTGTAATGAACATGGTAAAAAAATAAAAACAAACAAAAAAAACAATTGTGTAATTGCACTTTTTTTTGCAATTTTACTGCACTTGGAATTTTTTTTCCATTTTCCAGTACACTATATGGAAAACCAATGTTGTAGTTCAAAAGTACAACTCACCTCACATAAATTAAGCCCTCACATGACCATATTGACGAAAAAAATAAAAAAGTTATGGCTCTGGGAAGAAGGGGAGCATAAAACGAAAACGCAAAGAGGGAAAAACCCAAGGCGGTGAAGGGGTTAATGGTTGGTGAGATGTTCTTTTCCTGAAACTCTGTACCCTTTTTTCTTCACACATACCTTTGATCCTTGTGGCCATAGAGTTCTATTTTAACCTCATCGGTCCACAGGACTTGTTTTCAAAATGCATCAGGCTTGTTTACATGTTGTTTTGCACACTTTTGACACTGAATTTTATGGTGAGGATGCAGAATAGGTTTATTTCTGATGACTCTTCCATGAAGGCCATATTTGTGCAGGTGTTTCTGATCAGTAGAACAGTGTAACTCAACTCCAGAGTCTGCTAATCCTTTCTGAAAGTCTTTTGCAGTCAAATTGGGGTTCTGATTTGCCTCTCTAGCAATCGTATGTGCAGCTCACAATAAAATTTGCTTGGTTTTCCAGACTTTTTCTTGATCTCCACTCTTCCTGTTAACTGCCATTTCTAAATTACGTATCGAATTGAGGAAAGGGCAACTTGAAAATGCGTTTCTATCTTCTTATAACTTTCTCTTGCTTTGTGGGCCTCTAACATTTTCATTTTCAGAGTGCTAGGCAGCTACTTAGGAGAGCTCATGGCTGTTGTTTTTTGGCATGTGGCTAGAGGAGGCTTTTTCTTTTATAAAGCTGGGAAATTTGCATCATCTGGTCTTTCCTAACAATGATAGTGAATAAGCCATGACCTTAATAGGATAATTAAGGTCTAAAACCTTGGTCAAAGTTATCTGAGCACACAAATCTCCAAGGGTGCCCAAACTTTTGCATCAGCCCATTTTCCTTTTTGTAATTTTAAAATAAAAAAAACTTTTTATGCCAAAAAAATGTATAAGGAAACATGTCATCATTAACTTTAGGCCTTTTAGAGATTAATTATTCTTTAACTTGTCTAACTGTTCACAATAACAGCAATTTCGACCAGGAGAGCACAGACTTTTACAGCCACGACCAATCAACGACGGGCATAGTCGCGAGACCGCTAAGTCATCTGGGTAATTTCGCAATTCATCCTGGGAATGGAAGATGGCGGCAGCCGCGCGCCTATCACCGGAGCTCTGCTGGACCCCAAGAGGTGAGTATATAACTTTTTTTTATTTTAATTAATTTTTTAACAGGGATATGGTGCCCACACTGCTAAATACTGCGTGGGCTGTGTTACATACCGCGTGGCTCTGTGTTGTATACTACATAGGCAGTGTTATATACTATGTGGGCTGTGTGATATACTCCGTGGGCTGTGCTATATACTCTGTGGGCTGTGCTATATACTATGTGACTGGGCAATATACTACGTGGCTCTGAGCTGGATACTACATGGCTCTGTGCTGTATACTACGTGGCTCTGTGCTGTATACTACGTGGCTCTGTGCTGTATACTACGTAGCTGGGCAATATACTACGTGACTGGGCAATATACTACGTGGCTGGGCAATATACTTCGTGGCTGGGCAATATACTACGTGGCTCTGTGCTGTATACTTCGTGGCTCTGTGCTGTATACTACGTAGCTGGGCAATATACTATGTGACTGGGCAATATACAACGTGACTGGGCAATATACTACGTGACTGGGCAATATACAACGTGACTGGGCAATATACTACGTGGCTGGGCAATATACTACGTGGCTGGGCAATAAACTATGTGGCTCTGTGCTGTATACTACGTGGCTCTGTGCTGTATACTACGTGGCTCTGTGCTGTATACTACGTCGCTGGGCAATATACTACGTGACTGGGCAATATACTATGTGACTGGGCAATATACTAAGTGTCTGTGCTGTATACTACGTCGCTGTGCAATATACTGTGTCGCTGGACAATATACTACGTCGCTGGGCAATATACTACGTAACTGGGCAATATACTACGTGACTGGGCAATATACTACTTGACTGGGCAATATACTATGTGACTGGGCAATATACTACGTGACTGGGCAATATACTATGTAGCTGGGCAATATACTACGTGACTGGGCAATATACTACGTGACTGGGCAATATACTACGTGGCTGGGCAATATACTACGTGGCTGGGCAATATACTATGTAGCTGGGCAATATACTACGTGACTGGGCAATATACTACGTGACTGGGCAATATACTACGTGGCTGGGCAATATACTACGTGGCTGGGCAATATACTATGTAGCTGGGCAATATACTACGTGACTGGGCAATATACTACGTGACTGGGCAATATACTACGTGGCTGGGCAATATACTACGTGGCTGGCCAATATACTACGTGGACATTCATATTCTAGAATACCCGATGCGTTAGAATCGGGCCACCATCTAAAATATATATATATATATATATATAGTTCATCTGACTGAAAGAAGAATACGCTTTTAAATAATCATTTTAATTTAAGAGATTAATATTCAGTCTTGATCTATGTATATATTGTACTCTAAACTAATGTCCCATTCTAATGTACACACCTAATCTATAATTACATTTTTAAGAAGCTTCTTAACTAAAGTATTTTTGTAGTATGGGAGGAAACACATTAGACTCTTATCTGATCCCACCTACATCTCATGTGCTCCAGGGCAGCTGTGCTAATCTCTAAGGAAGGGATGGGGAACCTTTTTTCTGCCCAGGGTCATTTTGATGTCTTTAACATCATTCGTCTGCCATACAAAATTATCAACTGAAAAATGATCCTCATATATATCAAACACTAAATTAACTCACACCTCATGTGATGGTGAAACTGCTTTGCCTCTCACCTAGCCAAATCCGTTCTTTTTTGCTCTTTTGTATGTTCAAATCGGTTCTCATGCTTCGCACTGACGAGGGCCAACAGCCCGAAACACCGTGTCTGCGAATTGAGATACTGATTTGGCTTTTATCCTAAGTCATATTGCACGACTCGTTAAAGAGTTGATTGTGACTTGTAGGATCGCTACTTCCAACAGGTGGCGCTATAGAGTTCAAGTCCTCCTTTTCTCAGAAGAGGCAATTTGCATATCTCTTTGGTGAGGCGTGTGATGTTATCTGGTATTGATAATGCTGATACTCACAACTGCTTTTCCAGATTTCATATGGTCTGGAGCGCAGTTGACTTTTTGCGATGCTAAGTTTTGTACAGAAAAGCTCACAGCAGTAAATTTTTCCCAACACCAATATATATCATATTGCTTGTCTCCTTATAGTGGGAAATTCATCTGCCCATGGGCGAAGGATGAGACACTGTGGACCATTTACGGGTCGTGGGCCAGAGGTTGCCTACCCTTTTTGTAAGGGTATGAGCACATAACATCTTTTTCAAGCGGTTTGCTTAGAAACCCACCTAAAAAAGTACTAAAGAAACAAATAAAAGAATGAGCCTATGCACTGCAATGTCAAAAACAACTTGATGTACATACTGTATGTTCAGTCTTTTTTAGCTTCTTGGAAAGAAGACAAGCAACTTAAAGAAGTTACCTGAGTAACCAGACCATTCTTCAGGCCGCTTCTGCTAGGAAGTTGGTCAATATTGTAAACATAATGGAAAATATTACTTTGTTCCTAAGGCAACAGGAAATGGCCAATATATCGAGTGCCTTTTTTGGTGTACTGTTTCTCCATATATTGACTAGTCCTAGTGACAAACACATATGGATAATTAATGCACAACAAGAAATAACTAATGATAAGGATGATCTAACTGGATGTATACATTTCCTTGATCTTAAAGGAACCTGTCATCTGATTCATACTGTTGAACCACGGGCAGCATGAATCACATTGTCTGCATTATTTCAGCCAACTATGTTTTACTCTAAGGCTAGGTTCACATTGCGTTAGGGCAGTCCGTTTAGCGCATAGCGCTACGGACTGCGCTAACGCAATGTCCCAAAAGGGATCGCGTTTGCCGATCCCGCTAGCGCAGATACCCGATCTGTGCTAACGAGGAACGGACCTCGGAAGCTGCAAGCAGCGTCCGCGGTCTGTCCGAAACTAAAGGGACATCGCTAGCGCGTGCCGAAAATGGCATGCGCTACCGATGCGCTAGAGATCCGTTGGCACATTTCCGTCAATGGGTGCGCTAACGGATCCGTTGCATGGCGTTAATTGCGACAATTTCGCCATGTAACGGAGTCCGCTAGCGTTAACCCATTAACGCAATGTGAACCTAGCCTAAGACACTGCTGTGTTTCAGAGAAGACATACTTTGAAAAGATTTCTGGGGAGTATGTGTCTTGGATGACTTGTTCAAGTGAGATGTTTGGCGGCTTTTCCCAACGCCAATTCACACAGCGTTTCAGAGTAAATCATACAAACAAGAACGCATCCAGTGTCTGAACCACTGGCAGCATGAATAAGACTAGGGTCATATTGAGTTTTGGGCTACTCTCAGCGGCTCCATCGAGACTTGCGTCTGAAGCCCTGGAAAACGCGGTTCTGACATTTGCGCTGATGTGGCCTTTGACTTTAATGGTGCAGACGGAGTTAATGTTTGCCGTGTCAGACATCATTTTCAGCAGTATCCACTTATGTGAGGTGGGAAACAAAAAGTAGTTGACTGCGCTTTGTTACCTGACTCAAATAGGCGCACACTATTGAAAATGATGTCCGACACGGCAAAATGTGACTATCTGCATCATTAAAGTCAATGGCCTCATCAGCACAATATCTGAATCCTGTTTACCAATGCTTCATCTATAAGCCTGGACAAAGCCACTGGGAGTAGCCGAAAGCACAATATGAACATAGCCTTGGATGGCAGGTTCCCTTTAACCCTTTCCAGCCGCAGCCAGTTTCCATTTTTGCATTTTCGCTTTTTCCTCCCTTTCTTCCTAGAGCTACAACTTTTTATTTTTCTGTCCAAATAGACGTCTTATTGATTGTCTTTTGCAGGAGGAATTTTACTTTTCAATTACACCATTTATTTTATCATGTGATGTCCTGGAAAGCGGGTAAAAAAAAAACAAGTTGCAAAAATAGTGCAATTCTACAATTGTTTTTTGGATTTTTTATTTACCACATTAAAGAAAGAAGAAGAAGAAGCAACTAGAATAATGAATGTTGTCGTTTACAAACCATTTTAAATTGTCACTGCATAAGCACAAATGTTGCTTGGAAGACATTTAATTTATAGAGTTATTACTGTACCTTTTTCAATTGCACAAAGGCATATTCCAAGTCAGTACGTAAACACAGTTCATCCTCAAACCTAGGAGGCAATGAAAGTATGCGTGTAAAGTTAGCAATTATCTTTACATAGGTCACATTAGTCATATACTACATTTTACAAGTGGTACAATTAGTTTACATTTTACTTTGTGGCTTTATAAAACGACTCTTTTAGCTGCCTTTTGTACATCAGAGCTTTGTCCCATTACAAACACATCTGTATGCTCTTCACAGTGCTGTCAGCTCAGCTCTATCCACTCCTCCCACACTAACTGCTGTGAGATGAAAGCTGAAAGGTGTTTTTAATCACACTCATCTCTGCTCCAATTCCATAGCTTTGTAATTTTGCAGTGAAACCACTCATTCAATGTATTGTGAGGGTGTTTTCTTTTTTCCCAGTATGTTGCTGTCTTCTTATGATTGGTCATCAAAACTAAGGAGAAGAAGCAAATGCCCCCAGTGAAAAATCTATAACACCCCTTGAATTTAACATAAGTTATAACCTACACTTTACTAGTTAATATCTCCACAAATGAGAGAAGAAATTAAAAAATAAAAACTACATTATTACATTATTCAGCTCTGTAGCCACTATTCCATAATGTGGTCAGCTTAATATGCTAAAACCGATGAAAGGTCCTCTTTAAGGATATGGCCATGAAGACCAGACCATCAAGGACAGGGTAAGATTTGGAGTGGAGGGTGAAACTGTGGGTGAGTATAGTGTATTTTGCCTTCTTTTTAAAGCAGCCTGATGCCTTTAAATAATCATTTATGTTCCCTGGAAAACCTCTTTAAGTCTATAGACCCCATACACATTTGACTATAGTTGGCCGAACTCGGTGATATTGGTGGGACATACCAAAAGGATCAACTGCAGAAATTCAGCAGGCCAGACCCTTCTCCCCTGACATGATCTGTCGATGGAGAGTCTGGAGGCCACCATACACATTAGACTGTCAGCCAATCCTGCTGGTATTGATGGGTTAGGTCAGATTTAATTTAACGTGTGTAAGGACCATAGTTTGGCAATGGTGTTTTCGAAGACTATTTATAGGATTCTAATGGATATATATCAGGTGTAATCACAAACCGGATAATCTTATATCTTGGGTTGCTGCTGAATTTAGGCTGATTGATTGACTCTAAATTATAGGTTCCTCCCAATCATTTGGTTTTGCATCTTGGAGTTTCACCAATTCTATAGGTTATATATAGGCAATATGTTGTGATTCAGCTTAATAGGTATAATTATGAGCTAATAAGCGATTTACGCACTACTGAATATCTACCTGGCACATAGAATAACAAATAGGAGTTTTCTCCAGTTCTACCTATTAAGATGCGCAAATTTGATAATATATGGAGTCCAGAGAAGATGCAGTCAGTACTGATTAGAGTAGATCAGTTGACTGAATCATGACCCCACAGATCTAAATTACTTAAACAGCATGATACTTCTGTGTCCTACTCTAAACTTTCAATCAAACATACCAGATCAATTGACCCTGACAATAAAGGTAGCCATACAGGCGAACTTTACCAACCATTATCTATCTAGACCTCTCCCCAAACACATGCACACTTTGTTCAGATAGGCGTTCATATGTTTTTAACAAAGAGAGTGGATGAAGCAGTGGGAACAATCGGACCGGACATTGAATTAAACATGCTCGATCCTTCTTATGCCCATTTAGATAAGCTATTAGTTGGAGAACGAGCTTGTCAAAATGAACACTCGTAGCAATTCTCATTGTCAACTGTTGGTACTTCAAGTAGGTCAGAAAACATCAGATGAACAAGCTCGTTCATGGAGTGGGATAATTTCTAAGCATTGTTATCAGCGACATATTGTCCTGTGTAAACAAGAGAACGATTAACATTTTCTATAAACGCAGAACAATTGTATCAACAATCATCCAGTGAAGTAACATGTTCGTCAGACAGTCTAAACAGGATAAGCGATTGCCTATCTGCTTGTATATAGGCAATTGTTAGTTGTTTAATGGCCTGGTTCTTGCCATATAAACCTGGCAATCACCATCACTGGGTCCTTCTGAGATGAATCTAATGTGTATGAAGGCCTTTAACATGTGTTAAACATTAATTGAATCTAATATTTGTTAAACTTTAGTCCAACTGTTGGTCTATGAGGGCCTTCTTAAACACCGATGAGTGGCTAAACAAGCATGTCAAGTGCAGTACTGTGCAAAAGTTTTACGCAGGTGTGGAGAAAATGCTGCAAAGTAAAAATGCTTTCAAAAATTGAAGTGTTAGTTTATTTTTATCAATTAACAAAATGTAAAGTGAATAAACAAAAGAGAGAAATCTAAATCACATCAATATTTAGTGTGACCATCCTTTGAATTCAAAATAGCACCACTTCTTCTAGATAAAATTGCATAAAGGTTTTGAATGAATTCAGCAGGAAGTTTGTTCTAAACATCTTGGAGAACTAACCACAAATCTTCTGCAAATGTAGACTATGGATGCAAATCTTTCTTTCTCCATGTAATTACACACAGACTTGATGTTGAGAGCAGGGCCTTATCATTACTTCCGGGACTCTTGGTTCCTGTTTGCGCTAAAAATGGTTCTTAGTATCATTGGTTGTATGCTTGGGCTTGTTTCCCTGCTGCAAAATAAATTGGTATGATGATGATGGATAAGTATCTTCCAATATTTCTCAGCATTGAGGACACCAGTAATCCTGAACCAATTCCCTACTCCATTTACTAAAATGCAGCTCCAAACTTGAAAAGAACCTCCACCATGCTTCATTCAGACACTCATTACCATACTGCTCTCTAGACCTTTGATGAATAAACTGCCTTTTGTTGCAGCCAAATATTTTAAAATTTTCACCTATCAGTCCATACTGCCCATTGCCATTTTTCTGAACCTCAGTTCCTATTTTTTCACACATAGTTTAGTCAATTGGCCTGGATTCCATGTTTTTGGCTGCAATTCTTTCATGAAGACCACTTCTGGCCAGACTTCTCCAAACAGTAAATGTGTGTAGCTGGTTTCACTGGTTGCTGTCAGTTCTGAGTAGATGGCAATGCTGGATATCTTCTAATTTTGAAGGGAAGTAATCATGATGTGTCTTTCATCTTCTGCACTAAGTTTCCCTAGTTGACCACTTCGCCTATTGTCCTCAACATTACCCATTTCCTGGTGTCCTCAATGCTGAGAAATACAAGCAGATATTTATCCATCATGCAATATCAAAAGACAGGCATCTCTTTGGCTCCAAATTTATTTGGACAGCAGGACAATGACCCCAAACATGCAACTAATTCAATTAAAAACTATCTTCAACATACGTAAAAACAAGGAGTTCTGGATATAATGATATGGCTCCGACATTATTGAGTCTGTCTGAGATTTCATGACGAAACAGAAGGTGTTTCCAAGATGTTTGGAACAACCTTCCTGCCAAGTTGTTTCAAGAACTTTGTACAATTATACCTAGAAGAACCCAGTTTTGCAGGCAAAGGGTGGCCGGTCACACCAAATATTGATTTGATTTAAATTTCTCTTTTACTTTGTATGTTGTTAATTTTTTTAAAATAAACTAATAAACATATACTTTGAAAGGATTCTTACTTTGCAGCATTGTTTCCATACCTGCCTAAAACTTTGGCACAGCACTCTAAATCATCAGCCCGATCCCACAAACCAAAACTAACTTGTCTTTTATGTCATTGACAGAATCCACCACTTCCAGCAGGTTCTTCTGCGTCTCGTTGTTTCTCTTGGTTACACCATTGACTTGTCCAAGGAGGCGACTTATATATGAAAGGTAAATAGGTTCTAGGTCTTTTTCGGAATTTTCTTCTTTCTGCAACATTGACCAGCGTTCCTCCAAAATCTGACGTTGTTTTTCCAGGAATCTAATCTGCAAATCACAATTGGATAATGAGACAGAATATTTAGACTTTGCATTTCCTCGTTGTCATATCACACATGCATGTGAACCTTCAAAGATGTTTCTCATCAGAGATTTACCTTCTGTTCCACGTATACATGAGATTCTACCATCTGATGTCTACATTCATTTTACTCTCATAGAACCTAATACGGCTCAAAGTGTCAGTAGTTTCCTTTCCCCATCTTGCTGATATGTCAGATTCCACTATGTCATGTACATGAATGTCACAGATTGCGTGTTGTCCTTACAAGGTCTGCCTATGTCTTCATTTCCTCTAAAGCGATAGACCATTATTTGAGATGACTGATAGAGCTATCGTATGACTGCCTAACAACGTCTTCCTATAGATGTATGAAAATAAAAAAATGGAAATGCAGTCAAGATAATTAGGAGTCACTATGGATGAGAGCCATTTTAAGGAGTTGCCTGACTTAGAAATCCCCTTTTCAAATACTGATAGAGAATTTTGAATAAATTGAGGCCTAGTCTACTGGAAGCCCTCTCACCTCTTGTGCATTACCTAGACAAGCTATTGATTTCAATGGCTTAATTTAAGCTATGTTGGCGCTGTAGTGAAATCAAGCATTTGCTCACTGGTTCCCCCCCCCCCCATATATTGCAGATAATTTCTGGGGGATTCCCTAGCCAATAACCCTGGATGGTAATATTTTAACAGTGCAATCAGACCCTACTTGTCACCAAGTCAAAAGTGATCAGTTTTCACTCTTATTTTATTCCCACTGCTCATCTGGCTAGGCCTTTTTGTTTAATCCGCCATGGTCTTTATCAATGAGGTGTTTCTTTCAGGATTCTTTGGGGACTTGTCTTTAGGCTGGTCTGCATTATTACCCCCTGAGCAATTAGGTAACACTAGACTAATTCTTATACAACAGACCTGAGTATTTTTTATAGTTATTATCATACGTGCAAATACAAATATGAAATTGAGATAAAGGTACCATTTACCATAAAGATGGTGGATGGACCGTAAGAATAATTTTCTCTGGTGGACCTAATAAATCACAGAATCCTTCACCAGAGAGTTAAGGTACCTTCACACTGAGCGACGCTGCAGCGATACCGACAACGATGTCGATCGCTGCAGCGTCGCTGTGTGGTCGCTGGAGAGCTGTCACACAGACAGCTCTCCAGCGACCAACGATCCCGAGGTCCCCGGTAACCAGGGTAAACATCGGGCTACTAAGCGCAGGGCCGCGCTTAGTAACCCGATGTTTACCCTGGTTACCAGCGTAAATGTTAAAAAAACAAACACTACATACTTACCTTAAGCTGTCTGTCCCCGGCGCTCTGCTTTCCTGCACTGACTGTGAGCACAGCGGCCAGAAAGCACAGCGGTGACGTCACCGCTGTGCTTTCCGGCTGGCCGACGCTGACACAGGATGCAGGAAGAGTGCAGAGAAGCACAGCGCCGGGGACAGACAGCTGAAGGTAATGTATGTAGTGTTTGTTTTTTTTACTTTTACGATGGTAAACAGGGTAAACATCGGGTTACTAAGCGCGGCCCTGCGCTCAGTAACCCGATGTTTACCCTGGTTACCAGGGAAGACATCGCTGAATCGGCGTCACACACGCCGATTCAGCGATGTCTGCAGGGAGTCCAGTGACGAAATAAAGTTCTGGACTTTCTGCAGCGACCAACGACATCACAGCAGGATCCTGATCGCAGTAGCGTGTCAAACACAATGATATCGCTAGCCAGGACGCTGCAACGTCACGGATCGCTAGCGATATCGTTGTGAAGTTGTTTAGTGTGAAGGTACCTTTAGTCTGAAAAGTACATCTTCAGAGCCCCAGAATCCTTTCCTCCCCCTTTGCTTTCCTACTCCCTAAATCTTTTAGTGAAGTATAATGTTATTTTATTAGAGAAAAAAAGATTGTATAGTTTTTATTTATGCCTTAAAAAATATGCTGTTCGCTTCAGTTCTCTGTTCTTTGTAGCATCATGACTGCTATTTATACCAGATCCATGACAACTTTGTGGACTCATTTTCAAAATGATGTTGGCAGATCCTGAAGGACCTCATTGATTTTCTTGTATTTTGTTGCAGTTCAAATGTTGGTAATGTTTTTTACAGCTATTCTTGCTGTAAATGATATGAAATATGAACAAAGCCTTAATCTGAAAAAATATTTGTTAGCAAAGCTTATTTGTGATGGAGAGTTTACAACCAAACATTTTCAGGCTGTTGTCTCTATAGTCTATACCAGTATATTAGGGTTATATACTGTAAGTGGTGGGAATTTAATAAATAGCACCTAGACACTGTTTCCTGCCTGGCCTCCTCGTGTAGTTTCATATATTACATTTTCAATGTTTGTCCAACATATTCTACACCTGAAGTTATCTGGTAGGACGAAGGCTATTTGTGATCAGGTGAGGTCTATATGTGATCAGACCAAGCCTAAGTGTGATCAGACCATGTCTCTGTGTCACCAAATGAGGCCGTGTGTCATCAGAAAAGGTTTGTGCATCATCAATCTAGGCCTATGTGTCATTAGACGAGGCCTATATGTAACCAGACCAAGCCTAAGTGTAATCAGACCATGCCCCTGTGTCACCAGATGAGTCCTGTGTGTCATCAGACAAGGTTTGTGTGTCATCAGTCTAGGCCTATGTGTCATCAGACTAGGCCTATATGTGACCAGGCCAAGCCTAAGTGTGATCAGTGCAGGCCTGTGTGTCATCAGTCTAGGCCTATGTGTAATCAGAGTAGGCCTATATGTGACCAGACCAAGCCTAAGTGTGATCATGTCATGCCTGTGTGTCATCACTCTAGGCCTGTGTGTCATCAGATGAGGCCTGTGTGTCATCAGTCTAGGCCTATGTGTCATTAGACGAGGCCTGTGTGTCATCAGTCTAGGCCTAGGTGTCATCAGATGAGACCTATATGTAATCAGACTAGGCTTATATGTGATCAGACCAAACCTAAGTGTGATCAGACCATGTCTGTGTGTCATCAGTCTAGGCCTATGTGTCATCAGACGAGGCCTATGTGTGGACAGATGAGACCTATATGATATGTAATCAGACTAGGCCTATATGTGAACAGATCAGCCTTATCTGTGATCAGAAGCTAGGGAATGTATTCACATCCTATGCAGCTCCCTTCCTATAGAATTGTGCACCAATTGTGATTTAGACCTCATTAAGACAATAGAGATTTTTCTCATACTACACAAAATAACCATTCGATATAAAAATGTGAAATATTTTCTCCTCGTATTAAATTCTTTCTAGACAACCTACAGCTTGATCCTCTTCTGTGGCCCTTGTGTATTAAGTAAGCAACATCCATCTCAATGATGTCATAAGGAATGATGCTGGCCATAGCCATTAGATAACTGTAGGCCAAACTACCATGCAGCAGACAAACAGCTATCTCTCCTCAGTGCCCGATAACAGAAACTCTGGGATATTCTGAATTATGTTTCAGCGTCTTAATTCACTTCAGAACAAAAGGATTGGACGATTGAATTCCAACCATCTCATCCTTATGTCCAACAACATCATCTGTCAGGAGAAAGTCAGAAAGTCCCGATACACATTCGATAGTTGGCAGAACTATCCAAAATCTGCTCGACTTTTATCAAATGTGTAAATTCTAAAATGCACAGCAAGTGATATATGAAGCAAATAACTTAGAATAAAGGCTCATGTATTGCCTATAACAGGTCTCCACATTGCACTACAAGTGAATGGAAACTGATGACAACTGAAGTGATCTATTATCATATATTTTACATCCATAAATATTTTTAACCTGATCTAATACAATTACTTAAGTTGGGCCATGCATATTCACCAACGAAGGCCATAAGGACAATTAGTCTTATATCACGCAGATCAAAAAATGAAACCTAAGTGTTGACAATGTGTCCAACAGATGTCCACCGGCCTGTTCTATGCATTCAGTCAATTAGGGAATAATTGTGAAAAGTTGATTTTCTATAATACACAATGAATATTACTTAGTGTTCCACTATTTGCTATGAGAAAACCATGCTACGCAGTAACGTAAAACGAATGCACGGAGCACTCAGTCTCCTCTCCACACTTCCTCATTGAGTTGAACCCAAGCATATTTGTAGTGTGTAGACATGTAGACTCCCATCATCATCTGCCCTTCCCTCTGCACTCACCTTGTCCTTGAAGGAGGCAAGTTCTGTGTTAAGCTTTCCTTCTCCATTCTCAAAGCGTTGTGAAGTCTGGCTCTCACAGTTCACACTCACTTTGGTCTTTATGGTCTCTTCAGTGCTTTGGGAATAGGATTCTGTTGTGTGGCTTTCCGATGACGAAGGGTTGAGGAACAATTTACGTTCAGTATCAACAGCATCTGGACGCCAAAGTGGCAAGTTATAAGAATAGGAGAAGGCAGCCATTTAGACCAGTTAGTATACTTGCTGTGGACTCTGGTAATAAAATCTCTTTTTTGTGTCTAGAAATTTGTGAGAAGCTCTGATTCCAGAGCGGGAGAACACAGCCTGGGTGTGCCCGACACAGGGAGAGGCTGCAATTACCAGCTGTCTGAAAAATACAGCGGGGTGTCAGCCATACGGTATGCTAATGTGGCACACACACACACAAATCCCTCATATGTCTTTAGAAATATCCTGATGTACTGTATGAGCATCCACTCTTTATAGGCTTTATATATGGGTACTACGCACTACAAGACGTACTGTAAATGTTCCTATTTGGATACCAAGGACAGAACTGCAAACAATGCCTGTCTGTGCTTCTGCACGTCGAGACAAGTGCACATAGCTGTTTCACAAGAAGTCTACCCATTTTCAGAAGCATCTCTAAGGTGTAGGATGTAAATGATGTCATACTACCATGCATAAATGTAGAGGGGCACCAAATCAATCATGATGGACTCACGGATGCTACCAGCCTATTCCCCCACAGTATGACTCACTGGTCAGCGGTGGTCGACAGTGTTGGACTGGAGTTACTTGGTGTCATAAGAGAAAAAAATTCTGAAAGTTGCACCCTCTGTGTCTGGGACATGTGCACGTTCACTCTTAATTGCTTTGCAATCTTTGATGCTATTGTTGAACACGGGACATTTATAGATTATTTATGAATCAACCTATAAGAAATGGAACCCTAGTGGCATGTGATGGCTCCA
The DNA here is from genome assembly GCF_032444005.1 of Ranitomeya imitator. Classification (NCBI taxonomy): domain Eukaryota; kingdom Metazoa; phylum Chordata; class Amphibia; order Anura; family Dendrobatidae; genus Ranitomeya; species Ranitomeya imitator. The sequence goes on along the minus strand of NC_091284.1, from coordinate 731,458,832 downwards.
AAGTCTAAAGTTCTCTTCTTCTAGTACACTTGAGGCTTAGGCTAGGTTCATATTGCGCTAGGGCAATCCGTTAAGCGCCCAGCGCTAGCGGATTGCGCTAACGCAATGTCTTTTTAGGGGTCACGTTAAACGTCCCCACTAGCGCAGATCCCCGATCTGCGAGAGCGCGGAACGGACCTAGGGCGCGCCTCGGATGCTGCAAGCAGCGTCCGAAGAGCACCACAAAAGAACGGCACATTGATAGCACGTGCCGAAAATGGCACGTGCTAGCAATGCGCTTTAACATTGCTGGCAATGGGAGCGCTAACGGACGCGTTGCATGGCATTAATTTCGCCGTGCAACGCTGTCCGTTAGCGCTCACCCTAAAGGTACCATTACACTAAACGACTTACCAACGATCACGACCAGCGATACGACCTGGCCGTGATCGTTGGTAAGTCGTTGTGTGGTCGCTGGGGAGCTGTCACACAGACAGCTCTCTCCAGCGACCAACGATCCGGGGAACGACTTCGGCATCGTTGAAACTGTCTTCAACGATGCCGAAGTCCCCGGATAACCAGGGTAAACATCGTGTTACTAAGTGCAGGGCCGTGCTTAGTAACCCGATATTTACCCTGGTTACCATTGTAAAAGTAAAAAAAAAAAAAAACAGTACATACTCACATTCTGTTGTCTGTCACGTCGCCCGCCATCAGCTTCCCTGCACTGACTGTCAGTGCCGGCCGTAAAGCAGAGCACAGCGGTGACGTCACACACGCCGATCTAGCGATGACAGCGGGGTGATCAGCGACCAAAAAAAGGTCCTGATCATTCCCCACGACCAACGATCTCCCAGCAGGGGCCTGATCATTGGTCGCTGTCACACATAAAAATATCGTTAGTGGGATCGTTGCTACGTCACAAAAAGCGTGACGTTGCAATGATATTGTTAACGAAATCGTTATGTGTGAAGGTACCTTAAAACGAAATGAGAACCTAGCCTTAAGGTACCTTCACACATAACGATATCGTTAATGATATCGTTGCAACGTCATGCTTTTTGTGACGTAGCAACAATCTCGCTAACGATCTCCTTCAGTCAGTCAGTGCAGGGAAGCTGACGGCGGGGGACGTGACAGACATCGGAATGTAAGTATGTAGTGTTTTTTTTTTTTTTTTTACTTTTACAGTGGTAACCATGGTAAATATCGGATTACTAAGCGCGGCCCAGCGCTTAGTAACCCGATGTTTACCCTGGTTACCCGGGTGCTGCACGGGGACTTCGGCATCGTTGAAGACAGTTTCAACGATGCCGAAGTCGTTCCCCTGATCGTTGGTCGCTGGAGAGAGCTGTCTATGTGACAGCTCCCCAGCGACCACACAACAACTTACCAACGATCACGGCCAGGTCGTATCGTTGGTCGTGATCGTTGGTAAATCGTTTAGTGTAACGGTACCTTTACACTGTAATTTTATAAGAGTTGGGTCTCACTGAAAGATTCTGATCATGGCGGTCAAATCATAGAGCTACCAGAAAACACTCCATCTGTAAAAATATGCTATATGTTACTTTACATATTCTGCAGATCTAATTTTAGATATTTTCTGCCCAAAACGTAGGGTGCATTTATACAGGAAGATTATCGTGAACCCGATGAATGAGCAAAACGCTCTTTTGTTGGGTGCAATAGTCTTTTTGGCTGCACAAAAAATGTAATTCTCGACAGCGCATCATTCTGTGCAATGCAGGACTTAGGCTGCCGAGAACAATGGCAGCCTTATGTGGACTATGCACATTTTTTACCATGGTCTGCCTGTGAAATTAAAGTATTAAACAATTGCCAATTGATAAAATATTTTTTAATTAAGTATTAAAATTTGAATTTTCAGTAAGTTCCTTTGAGCTGGTATAATGGGCACTATACCCTTCCAGTGCTGTTATACTCAGAAAGTAAAGTGTAGTAACACTCACCCAAAGTCTTAAAGGGAACCTGACAGGTCCTCCATACCCTCCAACCCACCAGTATTAGACTATTTATTGCTAAATACCCTACCTAACCAGCCTTCTATAGTATTTAACACATAGACCCATGTTTAAAAATAAGCTTTATAGACTTTGCGTTTCATATTAGCATAATATTCATGGACTAAATAGGCCTTTGACTAGTTGATGTGACGTTGCTTTCCCCAGACTGGTTGGCCTCACAGCATGTTATCACTCCTCTATGGGTGTCATTGCCGACTCTCTGCAAAACTCGCGTATGCGTGCAGCTTTCTTCACCCACATCATTGCTTCTCTGAAGTGGGCTGTACGCTTCCCCGGTTCAGGGGTGGACTGCACTTGTCCTTTAGTGAGGAGGCATCAGCCATGGCTCTGATCTCCATGTCCTCTCTGAATCTACACACTTCAAGGTGTAGCGAGTGATGGCCACAGCCTGGCAGGAGACAGAGGTCAGAGAGTACCCGTACCCTCACTGAGTGGTCACCCGGACTAATAATGTCAGCATGATACCAGGCTCCTCCAAAGTCAGTGCAGGAACAGGGTTTTAAGCTTAGGCGGCGATCACTGTCAGAAAACGAACTCTACTCTGTCAATCAAGCTCAGTAGCAGTGCCAAAAATGCCAAGAGTCCACCAAGGGCACACATTTGCATATGGATTGTAAGTGAATTTTTCTGTAACTGCAACACTAAATTGAATGTTACTGCTATAATTTTTATAGGGGTTCAGTCTGCTACATGAATGTTTAAGTTACTGAATCTGCATTTTGTCGGAGACACGTTTATAACGTTTTAAAATCGAAAAGTGCTTGTAAAAACAAGCAACTTTGAAACTTACTTCCTATTAAAAATCCTCAATGTTCACAAGGAGGGAAGGATTTATAAATCTGAAGTGTACTGCTCATTGCCTAGGTTACCAGCCACCTCTGCAGTATATCAGACAAGGAGCACGGGACCTGCATGTGCTGCACTGAACCTGACTTGGTCCAGCCAAGTCCAGCGTCCCTGTGCTCCTCTAATGCTGCCTTTGCTGAAAGCATGGGAGAGCTCTCAGGTTTGGAGCAGTGGTGCGACCATGATCGTGGTCCTAACTGTCAGTCTTCAGGAACCCACTGCCCCCTAACGAGCAGGGAGCTAGAAAGCAGAGTGGCTCCTGAAGAAAGAAGATTAGACCACCTCTTTAAAACTTTGAGTAGTAATCTATAAAACATATAATCCAAACACTATAAAATGGTTTATTGGTTAATCCCTTTATTCCTAATTCTTTTAAACTAATTTCCATCAGTTATTGTTGAACTTGGATGAAACCTCAATAATAATGTCATATAATCTGTAGAAGGAAGGGCCAGAGATTATGAGATTACTCTGACAAAAAGATAAAGTGTTTACATCGTTGACTTATTCTCAGAATATTGACTTAAAGCAGAACACATCCTGTCAAGTAGAGGCAGCTCCCAGTTATCCAGTCGGGCCTCCTCCTATTTCTTTGTACGTTTTTTGTTATCGAACAAGACTCTTATATAGGGTGTATCAGATTCGATTTTTCAGTTGTGTTGAAAAGTTTATCTTGGCCATAAAAATCGCTCCAATTGCAGTTTTATTTTACCTCGAACTATACTTTCTCTAATGCACATTTTGCCTCATTTACCAAACATATTGAGTGTGCTGAATAAATGGAATTTTCTTATCTGACCTGGGTGGGTCCTGACTCAGATTTAGGCACCTTGTGGATTTCCACCGCCCACCTTTCTTTGTTATTTACGGCAACACAGCTTCTGAGAAGAGCACCAGGAAGCGGGCGGAAGGTGCTGCATAGCTCCAGGACCACCGTCTTTCATCGCTTAGCATCAGCGTTGTGCCTGTCATGCACAACTACCAGAAGTGAGTAGAGATGGGTGGACCCCTGGATGTTCAGGTTCGGCCAAAGAGTTAAAAAAAGGTTTAGGTACCAGAAAAGTACCTGAAACCGGACCCCATTCACTTGAATGGGGGGCTCGAACATTCAATGTTTGCCACACTGTCATGTGCATGACAGCATGGCAAACACTGCCTCTCATTGGCGTAAAATCATTACCACCTGTCAGACAGCTGCAGTTCCCATGCTGTCAAATGAGAGGTATAAAGTTTACTACTGCTCCCATCAGCCTACACCTGCTGCCGCTAATAACAGTGAGCAGGTGGCAGCTGATGGGAGTATTCATCAGCTGACACCTGCGCTCTAAATAAGTAATTTAAAAAAAAGTCATGGGATCCCCTGTACTTTTGATAACCAGCCAGGCAAAACTGATAGCTGCGGGCTGCAATCCTCTGCTGTCAGCATTAGCAAGGCTAGTTATCAAGAATAGAGCAGTCCCCACGCTGTTTATTTTGATTATGTAAATATATAATTTTAAAATATGTCATGGGGTCCTCCCCAGTTTTGACAACCAGCCAAGCTAAAGCATACAACTAGGGGCTGGTATTCTCAGGCTGGTATGGGGCCATAGATATTGGCTCCTCTCAACCTAACAATAGCAGGTGACAGCCGCCTATTAGATGCAATGAGCGTTAGGTGAGTATAACTGTGTTTGCTATTTTTAAATAAAAAAAAGGAAAAGTGTGGTTTGTTTTATTTGAAATAAAAAAACTTTATACTCTCTGTGTGTTTATTTACAATATAACTATAGGATTAGTAATGGATAGGTGTCTTATAGACGCTTCTCCATTCCTAAACCATGGGCTTGATGTTATCGAACAATACAAAGGTGACATCAATCCCACAAATATAAACCCTACTTTCCACCTCCACAGGGCAAGTGGGAGGAGCCAGGCAAAGAACAAGAATTGGTTCATCCTCCGCAGCGTCTGACTCCTCTTCTATCCATTCTTGCAGTGGAGGCAGGCAGCGTGATGCAGTGACGTTATTGCTCTGCTGAAGTCCCCTGTTGAGTGCTGTCCTCCGGCAGTCGCAGACAGAGGGGACACCTGTGGACTGCTGCAGTAAGTGACTAAGGCTTCTTTCACATTTCTGTCGGCACGGGGCCGTCACGCAGCATCGGCGCAACGTACCAATGGAAGTGTGTGCTTTCACATTTCCGTCAGACTGCAGGGTGAGGAAAGATCGTGAGAGCGATACTTCCTGCTGGGCATGCGCATTCTGAAACACTGGATGAGATGTACAGAAAAACGTTCACGGGCCGCCAAAACCCGACGCAACGTCTGGCCATACGTTGGGATCCATCGGCAATACAAGTCTATGGGAAAATGCAGGATCCTGCAAATTTTTTTGCAGGATCCTGCATTTTCAAAAACCGACGTATTTCGATGGTAGCAGAAAGATGGAAATGTGAAAGAAGCCTAAGCCAGCAACTTTGAGCTCCGTAACAGTATGGGCATCTTAAGGATGCCGATTCTAATAACAATGTAGCAGACAAGGCAGCCCATGACCAGTCGGGCCCTTCTGGCATTTGCCAGAATTGCCAGAAGGCCAGTTCAGCCCTGACTGCCAGGAAGCCAAGCATGAAAAGATATCCTAAATCCAGACTCCAACCTGAAAGGAGCAGCTGAAGACTGCTCTGTATGACGGAGGCAACTATGGTGGCCTATACTGCTCCAGTTTATTAAAACATTGTGACCTAATCAGGTGTAGGGAGTTAAAGGGGCTGTCCAGGCTTTGACACTGTGGATCTATTGTGAGCATACTCACCAATTAGGAGTTCTCAGCTTCAGCTACGGCTGATTGTAAATAGTGAACACAACCTGGACATCACAGCTCCATTCACAGTGTAGTGACTTTTGCTGAGAACTGCTCCTCAGCTTCTATTCATTTCAGTAGGAGTTGAATTGCACCTCTTAACAATGGCCACTACACAGTGAACAGATTTGTGCTTCTTTTGGCTACGGATACAGTGCACATTTGGACCATACTGGATCTAAAAATTGGTGGGGGTGAGGGGTGTCTGAGTCCCACCATTCTAGGTACAACCCACCAAATTATCCTGAGGATAGGTCTCCAGTATTATAAACATGAACAACATCCTGACATAATTGCTAATTATTATGGACTTTTTATTTGGCTTTTGTGTTTTCATTGTTGCCTTGGTTTACCTGTTGCAAATGATGTTTCATACTTATATTGTCTGCTCTGTATAACAGAACCTGCCTAACTAGTAGCGGACTCATCTTAGGACAGATGTCACCTTGTATTGCCATTTTTCAGCATAGCTTTATTGTAGTTATTTTTGGTGAGCCATGTCGCAAACTATGAGTATCTGAATCAGTAAGTGATTATTACATGATCTTTATGTAGTTAAACATCTGCGCAATAACATGTATCATTTATTTCTTATTATATAGTTGTTGTGAATGTTCAAGACAACACAACTTAAAGTTCATTCAATTTAATAAATGTGAGTCAGTCAGACGAATTGTGAGAAGCGTAAAAAGGATAAGATAAGTGGTGACCTGAGCACCGGCCGTAAAGTACAGCGGTGACGTCACCGCTGTGCTGTGCTTTACGGCTGGCCGGCGCTCACCAGTCAGTGCGGGAAGCTGAAGGCGAGGGACATGACCAGACACCGGAATGTAAGTATGTAGTGTTTGTTTTTTTACATTTACAATGGTAACCAGGGTAAATATCAGGTTACTAAGCGCGGCCCTGCGCTTAGTAACCTGATGTTTACCCTGGTTACCAGTGAAGACATCGCTGAATCGGCATCACACACGCCGATTCAGAGATGTCAGCGGGAGATCCAGCGACAAAATAAAGTGCTGGACTTTCCCCAGCGACCAATGATCTCCCAGCAGGGGCCTGATCGTTGGTCGCTGTCACACATAACGATTTCGTTAACGATATCATTGCTACGTCACAAAAAGCAACGATATCGTTAACGATATCGTTATGTGTGACGGTACCTTAAAGGAAAGGGTCGGAAACCAATTTAAAGGTGTGAGACTCAACAGGGAGTACAATTTCAAAGTTAGATATAGAATCATTCATTGTTTGGTAACCATTTACACAATATGAGGGACAAATAGCGATATTCATTCCCGACATCCTATATTTTATATGTCAGACACAAGAACCGTAATGGAAACTAGTATAACTTAACTATAATGGGGCTACTTGGTTTCAATTAAGGTGTCCAATTTTTGGTTGATATCCTAATGGAAAGTAAACAGATCCTATTATACATAAAGCGATGCTTATGATGGTTTTTACGTTCGTCATGAGACAAATACAGTTTGCAACAAAACCGATGGTGGTTCTGGTGCCATTCATGTACTAATGGTGGTTCTGGTGCAAATGTATTGTACTGATGATGGTTCTGAGGCTTTATTTATGTACTGATGATGGTTCCTTTGTTGTATTCCTGTTCTAAAGGTACCGTCACACTTAGCGACGCTGCAGCGATACCGACAACGATCCGGATCGCTGCAGCGTCGCTGTTTGGTCGCTGGAGAGCTGTCACACAGACAGCTCTCCAGCAACCAATGATCTCGAGGTCCCCGGTAACCAGGGTAAACATCGGGTAACTAAGCGCAGGGCCGCGCTTAGTAACCCGATGTTTACCCTGGTTACCATCCTTAAAGTAAAAAAACAACCGCTACATACTTACCTACCGCTGTCTGTCCTCGGCGCTCTGCTTCTCTGGTCTGGCTGTGAGCGCCGGGCAGCTGGAAAGCAGAGCGGTGACATCACCGCTCTGCTTTCCGGCCGCTGTGCTCACAGCCAGACCAGAGAAGCAGAGCGCCGAGGACAGACAGCGGTAGGTAAGTATGTAGCGGTTGTTTTTTTTACTTTAAGGATGGTAACCAGGGTAAACATCGGGTTACTAAGCGCGGCCCTGCGCTTAGTTACCCGATCTTTACCCTGGTTACCAGCGAAGACATCGCTGAATCGGTGTCACACACGCCGATTCAGCGATGTCTGCGGGGAGTCCAGCGACGAAACAAAGTTCTGGACTTTCTTCCCCGACCAGCGACAGCACAGCAGGGGCCTGATCGCTGCTGCCTGTCACACTGGACGATATCGCTAGCGAGGACGCTGCAACGTCACGGATCGCTAGCGATATCGTCTAGTGTGACGGTACCTTAATAGTGGTTCTGGTGAAGTACTCATGTAGTGATTGTTGTTCTGGTGATATATTCATATACTACTGATGACTCTGGTGATGTATTCATCAGCATAACCATCATCACTACATGAATACAAAACCAGAGCTATCAACAATACATAAATGCAGCACCAGAACTATAATCAGTAAATAAATAGGTCACTAGAACTACCATCAATACATGAATGTTACCAGAACCACCATCAGTACATTAATGAGTCAACAGAACCTCAATCGGTACATTAATATATATCATGAGAACCACCATCAGTGAATATATACAATATAAGTACTATCATCAGTACATGTACACACCACGAGAACCACCAACACTAAAGGTACCTTCACACTCAGCGACGCTGCAGCGATACCGACAACGATGTCGATCGCTGCAGCGTCGCTGTTTGGTCGCTGGAGAGCTGTCACACAGACAGCTCTCCAGCGACCAACGATCCCGAGGTCCCCGGGTAACCAGGGTAAATATCGGGTTACTAAGCGCAGGGCCGCGCTTAGTAACCTGATGTTTACCCTGGTTACCAGCGTAAAAGTAAAAAAAAAAAACACTACATACTTACCTACCGCTGTCTGTCCCCGGCGCTCTGCTTCTCTGCACTCCTCCTGCACTCCTGCACTGGTTGTGAGCACAGCGGCCGGAAAGCAGAGCGGTGACGTCACCGCTCTGCTTTCCGGCTGACCGACGCTCACAGCCAGTGCAGGAGGAGTGCAGAGAAGCAGAGCGCCGGGGACAGACAGCGGTAGGTAAGTATGTAGTGTTTGTTTTTTTTACTTTTACGCTGGTAACCAGGGTAAACATCGGGTTACTAAGCGCGGCCCTGCGCTTAGTAACCCGATGTTTACCCTGGTTACCAGTGAAGACATCGCTGGATCGGTGTCACATACGCCGATCCAGCGATGTCTGCAGGGAGTCCAGCGACGAAATAAAGTTCTGGACTTTCCTCAGCGACCAACAATCTCCCAGCAGGGACCTGATCGTTGGTCGCTGTCACACAGAACGATTTCCTTAACGATATCGTTGCTACGTCACAAAAAGCAACGATATCGTTAACGATTTCGTTATGTGTGAAGGTACCTTAACTGAATATATGAAAAAAGGGGGAAAAATCAGCTCACCATTGTTGTCATGATTGAATGCTGGAACACGATTGAAAATGCACAGAAAAAACTCTGGGACAGCAACAATCTGCCTTAATGATCTACAACCACCCCACTGTCTGCCATTTGTCAGATATAATAGCCACACCGTCTGCCCTTATGAACCGCGGCATATACCATGGCTGTCTCCTCTACATTGTTTTCCCTCACATTCCCTAGATCTCCACACTGTTTCCCCATGATGCTAACCTCTCTTCAAAAAGTGCCCTATTTCATGTTGCTCCCTCACCATATCCATTAAGGGCTCCCTTTCATACTATGCCCTCATATTACCGACCACATTGTCCTCTCCAAACTGTACCCCCTCCTCTCTCTGTCCCCCTACACATTATGATGGTCACCACAGCATCCAAAAACAGTATGATATCCACAATAACCCCCAATATACACTGAGGTACACCACATCCCCATGCAGTATAATGTCCACCACAGCCCACGAATATACAGAATGATGTCCAGCACATGATATCCACAATAGCCCCCAATAGGGTTGAGCGACCTTGACCTTTTTAGAGTCGAGCTGTGTTTCGCGAAACCCGACTATCTCAAAAGTCGAGTCGAGTGGAATCGGCCGATTATCGCGAAAAGTCGGGGATCGCCCGAAACACGAAACTCAATGCAAGTCAATGGGGGAGCATAGTCGGCAGTGAGTGGAGGCCAGGAAAACACCTACACTGCCCATTTTAATGGCAAAAACATCCATTCTTGTTACAGAAGCTTGTCAATCGTAATTTACCTTATAATAATTGGAAGGCATTTGAAATTGGGGGTCATTTGGCTAAAGTTGTGGGGGGTAGGGCTGGTTCAAGTAATTAGTGGGCCCAGGAAATCTGGAACACGTCACGGCAGTGGAGCAGGGAGAGGTAAGTATTTAAACTTTGCAAGTGCTGTGATCCTGAGCAAGCAGGGGGGGCCCACTCGTTGGCATTGGCACTGGCACAGGGCCCCTCAAAGTACAGCGGTGTGTTTGCACGGCGGGGGCGCCTCCCACCGGCAGCAACACTTTTGCGTACTATGAGAGGCCCTGTGCCAGTGACGTCGCCAACTAGTATTCCTCCCCCCACCTGATGAAGGAACCTGCACTTTCATCTGCACCTTCCTCTTTGTCCCCGTTTAAGGTGGTATGGTATGCGGGAAGAGGAACCTGACTTTCAGCAGGGTCACAATGTTGCTGTGTAGCGTGCACGTGGAATGTTGCGTTATGGGTCAATGTACCAGCAGACTCATCTATCACTGGCTGGGCAATGGACAGGATGAGGAGGAAACACAGATATAGGCCCAAAGAATGAAGTTGGCTAAATGCAGTTCAAAATTGGTAACACAGGACTAACCAGGGGGCATTGCAGTGGAGGACAACTGGAATGAGAGGCTGACACAGAGAGTAGGCCCAAATCAGTAAGTAGTCGAAATGCAGTTCAAAATTGGCAACCGTAGTAAACAGGCGGCACAGCTTTGTTCAGTGGAGCAGAACAGCAAGGAGTGGCAGACACCGATAGTAGGCCCCAACCCAACTAGTAGGCCAAATGCAGTCTAACATTAACAACTACTTAACGAGAGCCTGAAAATGGAATTTCAGGACAGGAAACCAGGAGAACAGCAAGGAGCGGCAGACACTGTTAGTAGGTCCCAAACCAACTAGTACGCCAAATGCAGTTGTTCCATTTAAGCACTATTTATCAAGAGCCTGAAGATAGAAGCTCAGGAAAGGCAACCTGGAGAACACCTTGGAGTGGAAGACACCGTCTCTACACCCCATACCAAATGTGTAGGCCTAATGCAGTGTAGTTTCCAACAACTACTAAACGAGAGCATTAAGATCGAAGCAATGGCGAGGAAACCTGGGGAACACCTTGGAGTGGAACACACCGTCTCTACACCCCATACCCAATTTGTAGGCCTAATGCAGTGTAGTTTTCTACAACTACTAAACGAGAGCATTAAGATTGAAGCAATGGAGAGGAAACCTGGGGAACACCTTGGAGTGGAACACACCGTCTCTACACCCCATACCCAATTTGTAGGCCTAATGCAGTGTAGTTTTCTACAACTACTAAACGAGAGTCGGAAGACCGAAGCAATGTGGACGAAACCTGGGGAACACCTTGGAGTGTAACACACCATCTCTCTACACCCCATACCCAATTTGTAGGCCTAATGCAGTGTAGTTTCCAACAACTACTAAACGAGAGCATTAAGATTGAAGCAATGGAGAGGAAACCTGGGGAACACCTTGGAGTGGAACACACCGTCTCTACACCCCATACCCAATTTGTAGGCCTAATGCAGTGTAGTTTTCTACAACTACTAAACGAGAGTCGGAAGACCGAAGCAATGTGGACGAAACCTGGGGAACACATTGGAGTGTAACACACCATCTCTCTACACCCCATACCCAATTTGTAGGCCTAATGCAGTGTAGTTTCCAACAACTACTAAACGAGAGCATTAAGATTGAAGCAATGTGGACGAAACCTGGGGCACTCCTTGGGGCGGCAGACACCGTTAGTAGGCCCTACCAAAGTTGTAGCCCCAATGCAGTTTTAAAATTCCTAGAGGCTGAAAACAAGACTATTGACGCTCAGCTTTTTTCAAAGGAACACAGCTGTATTGAGTGGCGCAGACAGACACAGGTAGTAGGCCTTAAACCAAAAATGTGGCTCACTGCAGTGTAAAAAAGGATACAGGGGTACACAGGCAGCATTGCTCTGGGCAGTGGAGGACAATTTCAATAGTGGACCGCAGACAGACTTTGTACACCTACTATTAAAAAATGGATGCTCTATGCAATTAAAAATAGGTTCCAGGGGTCCACGGGCAGCAGTGGTGTGGTCAGTGGAGGAGTAGTAGAAAGAACGGGCCGCAGGCAGGCTTCGAAGGTCTAACATAATAAAATATTGGGCTGTAGGCACTTTTAAATATGTTCCAGGGGTACACGGGCAGCAGTGGTCTGGTCAGTGGAGGAGTAGTAGAAAGAACGGGCCGCAGGCAGGCTTCGAACGCCTAACATAATAAAATATTGGGCTGTAGGCACTTTTAAATAGGTTCCAGGGGTACACGGGCAGCAGTTGTCTGGTCAGTGGAGGAGTAGTAGAAAGAACGGGCCGCAGGCAGGCTTCGAACGCCTAACATAATAAAATTGGACAGGCTGTAGGCACTTTATAATTGTTTCCAGGAGTACACGGGCAGCAGTAGACAGGTCAGTGGAGGCCTAGTGGAAGGAGGGACCGCAGACAGGCTTCGAAGGCCTAACATAATAAAATTGGACAGGCTGTAGGCACTTTATAATTTATTCCAGGGGTACACGGGCAGCAGTAGACAGGTCAGTGTAGTAGTAGTAGAAAGAACGGGCCGCTGACAGGCTTCGAAGGCCTAACAGAATTAAATTGGACAGGCTGTAGGCAATTTAAAATTGGTTCCAGGGGTACACGGGCAGCAGTACACAGGTCAGTGGACGCCTAGTGGAAGGAGGGACCGCAGACAGGCTTCGAAGGCGTAATATAATAAAATTGGACATGCTGTAGGCACTTTATAATTGGTTCCAGGGGTACACGGGCAGCAGTAGACAGGTCAGTGTAGTAGTAGTAGAAAGAATGGGCCGCTGACAGGCTTCGAAGGCATAACATAATTAAATTGGACAGGCTGTAGGCAATTTAAAATTGGTTCCAGGAGTACACGGGCAGCAGTAGACAGGTCAGTGGAGGCCTAGTGGAAGGAGGGACCGCAGACAGGCTTCGAAGGCCTAACATAATAAAATGGGCTGGCTGTAGGCAATTTAAAATTGGTTCCAGGAGTACACGGGCAGCAGTAGACAGGTCAGTGGAGGCCTAGTGGAAGGAGGGACCGCAGACAGGCTTCGAAGGCCTAACATAATAAAATATTGGGCTGTAGGCACTTTTAAATAGGTTCCAGGGGTACACGGGCAGCAGTGGTCTGGTCAGTGGAGGAGTAGTAGAAAGAACGGGCCGCAGGCAGGCTTCGAACGCCTAACATAATAAAATTGGACAGGCTGTAGGCACTTTATAATTGTTTCCAGGAGTACACGGGCAGCAGTAGACAGGTCAGTGGAGGCCTAGTGGAAGGAGGGACCGCAGACAGGCTTCGAAGGCCTAACATAATAAAATTGGACAGGCTGTAGGCACTTTATAATTTGTTCCAGGGGTACACGGGCAGCAGTAGACAGGTCAGTGTAGTAGTAGTAGAAAGAACGGGCCGCTGACAGGCTTCGAAGGCCTAACATAATTAAATTGGACAGGCTGTAGGCAATTTAAAATTGGTTCCAGGAGTACACGGGCAGCAGTAGACAGGTCAGTGGAGGCCTAGTGGAAGGAGGGACCGCAGACAGGCTTCGAAGGCCTAACATAATAAAATTGGACAGGCTGTAGGCACTTTATAATTGGTTCCAGGGGTACACGGGCAGCAGTAGACAGGTCAGTGGAGGCCTAGTGGAAGGAGGGACCGCAGACAGGCTTCGATGGCCTAAGATTATAAAATGGGCTGGCTGTAGGCAATTTAAAATTGGTTCCAGGAGTACATTGGCAGCAGTAGACAGGTTAGTGGAGGCCTAGTGGAAGGAGGGACCGCAGACAGGCTTTGAAGGCCTAACATAATGAAATATTGGGCTGTAGGCACTTTTAAATAGGTTCCAGGGGTACACGGGCAGCAGTGGTCTGGTCAGTGGAGGAGTAGTAGAAAGAACGGGCCGCAGGCAGGCTTCGAACGCCTAACATAATAAAATATTGGGCTGTAGGCACTTTTAAATAGGTTCCAGGGGTACACGTGCAGCATTGGTCTGGTCAGTGGAGGAGTAGTAGAAAGAACGGGCCGCAGGCAGGCTTCGAAACGCCTAACATAATAAAATTGGACAGGCTGTAGGCACTTTATAATTGTTTCCAGGAGTACACGGGCAGCAGTAGACAGGTCAGTGGAGGCCTAGTGGAAGGAGGGACCGCAGACAGGCTTCGAAGGCCTAACATAATAAAATTGGACAGGCTGTAGGCACTTTATAATTTGTTCCAGGGGTACACGGACAGCAGTAGACAGGTCAGTGTAGTAGTAGTAGAAAGAACGGGCCGCTGACAGGCTTCGAAGGCCTAACATAATTAAATTGGACAGGCTGTAGGCAATTTAAAATTGTTTCCAGGAGTACACGGGCAGCAGTAGACAGGTCAGTGGAGGCCTAGTGGAAGGAGGGACCGCAGACAGGCTTTGAAGGCCTAACATAATAAAATGGGCTGGCTGTAGGCAATTTAAAATTGGTTCCAGGAGTACACGGGCAGCAGTAGACAGGTCAGTGGAGGCCTAGTGGAAGGAGGGACCGCAGACAGGCTTCGAAGGCCTGACATAATAAAATATTGGGCTGTAGGCACTTTTAAATAGGATCCAGGGGTACACGGGCAGCAGTGGTCTGGTCAGTGGAGGAGTAGTAGAAAGAACGGGCCGCAGGCAGGCTTCGAACGCCTAACATAATAAAATATTGGGCTGTAGGCACTTTTAAATAGGTTCCAGGGGTACACGGGCAGCAGTGATCTGGTCAGTGGAGGAGTAGTAGAAAGAACGGGCCGCAGGCAGGCTTCGAGCACCTAACATAATAAAATTGGACAGGCTGTAGGCACTTTATAATTGTTTCCAGGAGTACACGGGCAGCAGTAGACAGGTCAGTGGAGGCCTAGTGGAAGGAGGGACCGCAGACAGGCTTCGAAGGCCTAACATAATAAAATATTGGGCTGTAGGCACTTTTAAATAGGTTCCAGGGGTACACGGGCAGCAGTGGTCTGGTCAGTGGAGGAGTAGTAGAAAGAACGGGCCGCAGGCAGGCTTCAAACGCCTAACATAATAAAATATTGGGCTGTAAGCACTTTTAAATAGGTTCCTGGGGTACACGGGCAGCATTGGTCTGGTCAGTGGAGGAGTAGTAGAAAGAACGGGCTGCAGGCAGGCTTCGAACACCTAACATAATAAAATTGGACAGGCTGTAGGCACTTTATAATTGTTTCCAGGAGTACACGGGCAGCAGTAGACAGGTCAGTGGAGGCCTAGTGGAAGGAGGGACCGCAGACAGGCTTCGAAGGCCTAACATAATAAAATTGGACAGGCTGTAGGCACTTTATAATTGGTTCCAGGGGTACACGGGCAGCAGTAGACAGGTCAGTGTAGTAGTAGTAGAAAGAACGGGCCGCTGACAGGCTTCGAAGGCCTTACATAATTAAATTGGACAGGCTGTAGGCAATTTAAAGTTGGTTCCAGGAGTCCATGGGCAGCAGTAGACAGGTCAGTGGAGGCCTAGTGGAAGGAGGGACCGCAGACAGGCTTCGAAGGCCTAACATAATAAAATGGGCTGGCTGTAGGCAATTTAAAATTGGTTCCAGGGGTACACGGGCAGCAGTAGACAGGTCAGTGGAGGCCTACTGGAAGGAGGGACCGCAGACAGGCTTCGAAGTCCTAACATAATTAAATTGGGCTGGCTGTAGGCAAATTAAAATTGGTTCCAGGGGTACACGGGCAGCAGTGGTCTGGTCAGCGGAGGCCGATTGTAATGAGTGTCTGCCAGTTAGTAGTCCAAAACAATAAATAACTGTGAATGTCTTGCTTTAAAACAAAATGAAAACACTAAAGGGTGCAATCATTAGGTACAGGGGTGGGATCCTCTGCGTAGTTTCAGACCTACTGATTTAGCGCAAAGTTCTTACTGTGGTAAATAGAGGACACTGCCCCTGACTATGTTAAGTACCATCATACATGGCAACACAATGGTATTGTCAGTGGCAGGAATGGAAGGATGTCAGCGCATAGACTAAACATTGGTGGAAGTGTGAGAGATAACTGTGGAAGTGGTAGAGCAATGTTTGACCTGGGGGTGGGTGAACTCTCTTGTGGCCGGCGGTACAGGCCCAGGGCCCCTCATGTTACAACAGTGTGTCTGACGTTAGGTGCGCACCACCACTGCCAGAGACACTTTATTGTACTATGAGGGACCCAGTGGCAGTGCCGTCGACCAAAAGTGGGCACACCCACCTCTTCAGACAAACAGCACTCTCACGGGTGCTTGCGCCAAGTGGCGATACCACGGCCCCGTGTGGGGAGTTTGGCCATTTAGTGAGGTGTAAACATGTCGTATGCTGGACAATCAGCTGCAGCAAATTAGACATTAGAAAAGTAATTCACAGTAGTCCACAGGCAAGAGCTTTTCATAGGAAAGCTAGGTGTCGGCCGGGCAAGGTGGGGCAAAAGAATTCGAAATCCAGTTGTGGTTCATTTTAATGAATGTTAGATCATCAACATTTTGGGTAGCCAGACGAGTCCTTTTTTCGGTTAATATTGAACCTGCAGCACTGAATACTCTTTCTGATAGGACACTAGCTGCCGGGCAAGCAAGTTCCTGCAATGCATATTCTGCCAATTCTGGCCAGGTGTCTAATTTTGATGCCCAGTAATCAAATGGGAATGACGGTTGAGGGAGAACATCGATAAGGGATGAAAAATAGTTTGTAACCATACCAGTACCTGTCCTGTCTGCGGTCATAGCAAAATCACTCCACAACCTGGTAAGAAAACCCCTCTGTCCAACGCCACTTCTGATGTGTGCACCCCTAACACTCCTGGTCTGCTGCCCCCTGGAGCTCGTGTGAGAACGATCACGTGCGCTGTGTGCTGGGAATGCCTGAAGCAAACGGTCAACAAGAGTTGATTGTTTGGTTGCTAATATTAGTTCCAAGTTCTCATGTGGCATAATATTTTGCAATTTGCCTTTATAGCGAGGATCAAGGAGGCAGGCCAACCAGTAATCGTCATCGTTCATCATTTTAGTAATGCGTGTGTCCCTTTTGAGGATACGTAAGGCATAATCCGCCATGTGGGCCAAAGTTCCAGTTGTCAAATCTGCGGTTGTGATTGGTTGAGGGGCAGTTTCAGGCAAATCTACGTCACTTGTGTCCCTCAAAAAACCAGAACCCGGCCTTGCCACGCAACCAATTTCCAGTGCCCCCGGGAAAGCTTCCTCATTAAAAATATACTCATCCCCATCATCCTCCTCGTCCACCACCACTAACTCGTCCTGTACACTGCCCTGACCAGACAATGGCTGACTGTCATCAAGGCTTTCCTCTTCCTCTGGTGCAGACGCCTGATCCTTTATGTGCGTCAAACTTTGCATCAGCAGACACATTAGGGGGATGTGTTATGATTAGGTAATTCAGAACCACAATGGACCTGGTGGTTAAGAGCACACAAGTGACCTGATAGTTACAAATAAAATAGGACAAGCTCTGAGACGTGGGAACTCTGCTGACCGCAATCCCTAATCCTATAATACCACACTAGAGGTAGCCGTGGATTGCGCCTAACGCTCCCTATGCAACTCGGCACAGCCTGAGAAACTAGCTAGCCCTGAAGACAGAAAAATAAGCCTACCTTGCCTCAGAGAAATTCCCCAAAGGAAAAGGCAGCCCCCCACATAAAATGACTGTGAGTTAAGATGAAAATACAAACACAGAGATGAAATAGATTTTAGCAAAGTGAGGCCCGACTCACTGAGTAGACCGAGGATAGGAAAGAGAGCTTTGCGGTCAACACAAAAACCTACAAACAACCACGCAGAGGGGCAAAAAGACCCTCCGCACCGACTAACGGTACGGAGGTGCTCCCTCTGCGTCTCAGAGCTTCCAGCAAGCAAGAAAAACCAAAATAGCAAGCTGGACAGAAAATATAGCAACAAAAGTAACACAAGCAGAACTTAGCTTATCCTGGGCAGACAGGCCACAGGAACGGTCCAGGAGAAAGCAAGACCAATACTGGAACATTGACTGGAGGCCAGGATCAAAGCACTAGGTGGAGTTAAATAGAGCAGCACCTAACGACTTAACCTCATCACCAGAAGAAGGAAACTCAGAAGCCGCAGTACCACTCACATCCACCAACGGAAGCCCATAGACAGAATCAGCCGAAGTACCACTTGTGACCACAGGAGGGAGCTTGACCACAGAATTCACAACAGGGATGCTCATGCTTATTATGGCGTTGTCTGCACTAACCAGCCGTGTGCATTCCTCAAAACACTGAAGGACTTGACACATGTCTTGTATCTTCGACCACTGCACACCTGACAACTCCATGTCTGCCATCCTACTGCCTGCCCGTGTATGTATATCCTCCCACAAAAACATAACAGCCCACCTCTGTTGGCACAGTCTCTGAAGCATGTGCAGTGTTGAGTTCCACCGTATTGCAACGTCTATGATTAGGCGATGCTGGGGAAGGTTCAAAGACCGCTGATAGGTCTGCATACGTCTGGAGTGTAAAGGCGAACGGCGGATATGTGAGCAAAGTCCACGCACTTTGAGGAGCAGGTTGGAGAACCCAGGATAAGTTTTCAATAAGCACTGCACGACCAGGTTTAAGGTGTGAGCCCGGCAAGGAATGTGTTTCAGTTGGGAAAGGGAGATGGCAGCCATGAAATTCCTTCCGTTATCACTCACTACCTTGCCTGCCTCAAGATCTACTGTGCCCAGCCACGACTGTGTTTCTTGCTGCAAGAACTCGGACAGAACTTCCGCGGTGTGTCTGTTGTTGCCTAAACACTTCATAGCCAATACAGCCTGCTGACGCTTGCCAGTAGCTGGCCCATAATGGGACAACTGGTGTGCAACAGTGTCAGCTGCCGATGGAGTGGTTGGCCGACTGCGGTCTGTGGAAGAGCTGTCGCTTCTGCAGGAGGACAAGGAGGAGGAGGAGGGGGTGCGAACGCCTACAGCCAACTGTTTCCTAGACCGTGGGCTAGGCACAACTGTCCCGAAATTGCTGTCCCCTGGGGACCCTGCATCCACCACATTCACCCAGTGTGCCGTGATGGACACGTAACGTCCCTGGCCATGCCTACTGGTCCATGCATCTGTAGTCAGGTGCACCTTTGTACTCACAGATTGCCTGAGTGCATGGATGATGCGCTGTTTAACATGCTGGTGCAGGGCTGGGATGGCTTTTCTGGAAAAAAAGTGTCGACTGGGTAGCTCGTAGCGTGGTTCAGCGTACTCCATCAGGGCTTTGAAAGCTTCGCTTTCAACAAAACCGGTAGGGCATCATCTCTAACGAGATTAGTCTAGCTATGTGGGCGTTAAAACCCTGTGTACGCGGATGCGAGGATAAGTACTTCCTTTTTCTAACCAGAGTCTCATGTAGGGTGAGCTGGACTGGAGAGCTGGAGATCGTGGAACTAGCGGGTGTGCCGGTGGACATGGCACACTGAGAGACGGTTGGAGACGGTATTGTTTCCACCGGTGCCCTAGATGCAATATTTCCTCCTACAAAACTGGTGATTCCCTGACCCTGACTGCTTTTGGCTGGCAAAGAAACCTGCACAGATACTGCCGGTGGTGCGGAAAATGGTGGCCTTACAGTGACGGAAGGGATGTTGCGTTGCTGACTAGCTTCATTGGCCGAGGGTGCTACAACCTTAAGGGACGTTTGGTAGTTAGTCCAGGCTTGAAAATGCATGGTGGTTAAATGTCTATGCATGCAACTTGTATTGAGACTTTTCAGATTCTGACCTCTGCTTAAGCTAGTTGAACATTTTTGACAGATGACTTTGCGCTGATCAATTGGATGTTGTTTAAAAAAATGCCAGACTGCGCTCTTCCTAGCATCGGATCCCTTTTCAGGGATTGCAGACTGAGCTTTAACCGGATGGCCACGCTGTCCTCCAACAGGTTTTGGCTTTGCCACGCGTTTTGGGCCAGATACGGGCCAGGCAGATGGAACCTGTTGCGATGTTGATGCCTGCTGCGGCCCCTCCTCCACCTCCGCTTCTGAACTACTGCCGCCTGCACCCTGTTCCCTGTTATGGCTGGCAATCAGGCAACACAGCGTGCAGTAATCAGCGCACATACAGAGATCTGGCAATAACCAAAAACAATAGGACGAGCTCTGAGACGTGGAATCTCTGTAGACTGCAGTACCTGATCTATCCTCACACAACTATAAGCAGCAGTGGATTGCGCCTATCACTACCTATGCAACTCGGCACTGCCTGAGGAGCTGACTAGCCTGAAGATAGAAATACAAGCCTGACTTACCTCAGAGAAATACCCCAAAGGAATAGGCAGCCCCCCACATATAATGACTGTTAGCAAGATGAAAAGACAAACGTAGGAATGAAATAGATTCAGCAAAGTGAGGCCCGATATTCTAGACAGAGCGAGGATAGCAAAGAGAACTATGCAGTCTACAAAAAACCCTAAAACGAAAACCACGCAAAGGGGCAAAAAGACCCACCGTGCCGAACTAACAGCACGGCGGTGCACCCCTTTGCTTCTCAGAGCTTCCAGCAAAAGTTAATAGCAAGCTGGACAGAAAAAACAGAAAACAAACTAGAAGCACTTATCTAGCAGAGCAGCAGGCCCAAGGAAAGATGCAGTAGCTCAGATCCAACACTGGAACATTGACAAGGAGCAAGGAAGACAGACTCAGGTGGAGCTAAATAGCAAGGCAGCCAACGAGCTCACCAAAACACCTGAGGGAGGAAGCCCAGAGACTGCAATACCACTTGTGACCACAGAAGTGAACTCAGCCACAGAATTCACAACAGTACCCCCCCCTTGAGGAGGGGTCACCGAACCCTCACCAGAACCCCCAGGCCGACCAGGATGAGCCACATGAAAGGCACGAACAAGATCTGGGGCATGGACATCAGAGGCAAAAACCCAGGAATTATCTTCCTGAGCATAACCCTTCCATTTGACCAGATACTGGAGTTTCCGTCTAGAGACACGAGAATCCAAAATCTTCTCCACAATATACTCCAATTCCCCCTCCACCAAAACAGGGGCAGGAGGCTCCACAGATGGAACCATAGGTGCCACGTATCTCCTCAACAACGACCTATGGAATACATTATGTATGGAAAAGGAGTCTGGGAGGATCAGACGAAAAGACACCGGATTGAGAATCTCAGAAATCCTATACGGACCAATAAAACGAGGTTTAAATTTAGGAGAGGAAACCTTCATAGGAATATGACGAGAAGATAACCAAACCAGATCCCCAACACGAAGTCGGGGTCCCACACGGCATCTGCGATTAGCGAAAAGCTGAGCCTTCTCCTGGGACAAGGTCAAATTGTCCACTACCTGAGTCCAGATCTGCTGCAACCTGTCCACCACAGAATCCACACCAGGACAGTCCGAAGACTCAACCTGTCCTGAAGAGAAACGAGGATGGAACCCAGAATTGCAGAAAAATGGAGAGACCAAGGTAGCCGAGCTGGCCCGATTATTAAGGGCGAACTCAGCCAACGGCAAAAATGACACCCAATCATCCTGGTCAGCGGAAACAAAACATCTCAGATATGTTTCCAAGGTCTGATTGGTTCGTTCGGTCTGGCCATTAGTCTGAGGATGGAAGGCCGAGGAGAAAGATAGGTCAATGCCCATCCTACCACAAAAGGCTCGCCAGAACCTCGAGACAAACTGGGAACCTCTGTCAGAAACAATATTCTCAGGAATGCCATGTAAACGAACCACATGCTGGAAGAACAAAGGCACCAAATCAGAGGAGGAAGGCAATTTAACCAAGGGCACCAGATGGACCATTTTAGAAAAGCGATCACAGACCACCCAAATGACCGACATTTTTTGAGAAACGGGAAGGTCAGAAATGAAATCCATCGAAATATGTGTCCAAGGCCTCTTCGGGACCGGCAAGGGCAAAAGCAACCCACTGGCACGTGAACAGCAGGGCTTAGCCCTAGCACAAATTCCACAGGACTGCACAAAAACACGCACATCCCGTGACAGAGATGGCCACCAGAAGGATCTAGCAACCAACTCCCTGGTACCAAAGATTCCTGGATGACCGGCCAGCACCGAACAATGAAGTTCAGAGATAACTTTACTAGTCCACCTATCAGGGACGAACAGTTTCTCGGCCGGACAACGATCAGGTTTATTAGCCTGAAATTTCTGCAACACTCTCCGCAAATCAGGGGAGATGGCAGACACAATGACTCCTTCCTTGAGGATACTCGCCGGCTCAGATAACCCCGGAGAGTCGGGCACAAAACTCCTAGACAGAGCATCCGCCTTCACATTTTTAGAGCCCGGAAGGTATGAAATCACAAAATCAAAACAAGCAAAAAATAACGACCAACGGGCCTGTCTAGGATTCAAGCGCTTGGCAGACTCAAGATAAGTAAGGTTCTTATGATCAGTCAAAACCACCACGCGATGCTTAGCACCCTCAAGCCAATGACGCCACTCCTCGAATGCCCACTTCATGGCCAGCAACTCTCGGTTGCCCACATCATAATTACGCTCAGCAGCAGAAAATTTCCTGGAAAAGAAAGCACATGGTTTGAACACTGAGCAACCAGAACCTCTCTGTGACAAAACCGCCCCTGCACCAATCTCAGAAGCATCAACCTCGACCTGGAACGGAAGAGAAACATCAGGTTGACACAACACAGGGGCACAGCAAAAACGACGCTTCAACTCCTGAAAAGCTTCCACGGCAGCAGAAGACCAATTAACCAAATCAGCACCCTTCTTGGTCAAATCGGTCAATGGTCTGGCAATGCTAGAAAAATTACAGATGAAGCGACGATAAAAATTAGCAAAGCCCAGGAATTTCTGCAGACTTTTTAGAGATGTCGGCTGAGTCCAATCCTGGATGGCCTGAACCTTAACCGGATCCATCTCGATAGTAGAAGGGGAAAAGATGAACCCCAAAAATGAAACTTTCTGCACACCGAAGAGACACTTTGATCCCTTCACGAACAAGGAATTAGCACGCAGTACCTGGAAAACCATTCTGACTTGCTTCACATGAGACTCCCAATCATCTGAGAAGATCAAAATGTCATCCAAGTAAACAATCAAGAATTTATCCAGATACTCACGGAAAATGTCATGCATAAAAGACTGAAAAACAGATGGAGCATTGGCAAGTCCGAACGGCATCACCAGATACTCAAAATGACCCTCGGGCGTATTAAATGCCGTTTTCCATTCATCTCCCTGCCTGATTCTCACCAGATTATACGCACCACGAAGATCAATCTCAGTAAACCAACTAGCCCCCTTAATCCGAGCAAACAAGTCAGAAATCAATGGCAAGGGATACTGAAACTTAACAGTGATCTTATTAAGAAGGCGGTAATCAATACACGGTCTTAGCGAACCATCCTTCTTGGCTACAAAAAAGAACCCTGCTCCCAATGGTGACGACGATGGGCGAATATGTCCCTTCTCCAGGGACTCCTTCACATAACTGCGCATAGCGGTGTGTTCAGGTACGGACAAATTAAACAAACGACCCTTAGGGAATTTACTACCAGGAATCAAATCGATAGCACAATCACAATTCCTATGCGGAGGTAGGGCATCAGACTTGGACTCTTCAAATACATCCTGAAAGTCCGACAAGAACTCTGGGATGTCAGAAGGAATGGATGACGAAATAGACAAAAATGGAACATCACCATGTACTCCCTGACAACCCCAGCTGGTTACCGACATAGAGTTCCAATCCAATACTGGATTATGGGTTTGTAGCCATGGCAACCCCAACACGACCACATCATGCAAATTATGCAGTACCAGAAAGCGAATAACTTCCTGATGTGCAGGAGCCATGCACATGGTCAGCTGGGCCCAGTACTGAGGCTTATTCTTGGCCAAAGGTGTAGCATCAATTCCTCTCAACGGAATAGGACACCGCAAAGGCTCCAAGAAAAATCCACAACGTTTAGCATAATCCAAATCCATCAGATTCAGGGCAGCGCCTGAATACACAAACGCCATGACAGAATACGATGACAAAGAGCACATTAAGGTAATGGACAAAAGGAATTTGGACTGTACAGTACCAATAACGGCAGAGCTATCGAACCGCCTAGTGCGTTTAGGACAATTAGAAATAGCATGAGTAGAATCACCACAATAGAAACACAGTCTGTTCAGACGTCTGTATTCTTGCCGTTCTACTTTAGTCATAGTCCTGTCGCACTGCATAGGCTCAGGTTTACTCTCAGACAATACCGCCAGATGGTGCACAGATTTACGCTCGCGCAAGCGACGACCGATCTGAATGGCCAAGGACATAGACTCATTCAAACCAGCAGGCATAGGAAATCCCACCATTACATCCTTAAGAGCTTCAGAGAGACCCTTTCTGAACAAAGCCGCTAGTGCAGATTCATTCCACAGAGTGAGTACTGACCACTTCCTAAATTTCTGACAATATACTTCTACATCATCCTGACCCTGGCATAAAGCCAGCAGATTTTTCTCAGCCTGATCCACTGAATTAGGCTCATCGTAAAGCAATCCCAGCGCCTGGAAAAATGCATCAACATTACTCAATGCAGAATCTCCTGGTGCAAGAGAAAACGCCCAGTCCTGTGGGTCGCCGCGCAAAAAAGAAATAATAATCAAAACCTGTTGAATAGGATTACCAGAAGAATGAGGTTTCAAGGCCAAAAATAGCTTACAATTATTTCTGAAGCTCAGGAACTTAGTTCTGTCACCAAAAAACAAATCAGGAATCGGAATTCTTGGTTCTAGCATCGATTTCTGATCAATAGTATCTTGAATCTTTTGTACATTTACAACGAGATTATCCATTGAGGAGCACAGAGCCTGAATATCCATGTCCACAGCTGTGTCCTGAAGCACTCTAATGTCTAGGGGAAAAAAAAGACTGAAGACAGAGCTAAGAAAAAAAAATGATGTCAGGATTTCTTTTTTCCCTCTATTGGGAATCATTGGTGAGGCTCCTTGTACTGTTATGGCTGGCAATCAGGCAACACAGAGTGCAGTAATCAGCGCACATACAGAGATCTGGCAATAACCAAAAACAATAGGACGAGCTCTGAGACGTGGAATCTCTGTAGACTGCAGTACCTGATCTATCCTCACACAACTATAAGCAGCAGTGGATTGCGCCTATCACTACCTATGCAACTCGGCACTGCCTGAGGAGCTGACTAGCCTGAAGATAGAAATACAAGCCTGACTTACCTCAGAGAAATACCCCAAAGGAATAGGCAGCCCCCCACATATAATGACTGTTAGCAAGATGAAAAGAGAAACGTAGGAATGAAATAGATTCAGCAAAGTGAGGCCCGATATTCTAGACAGAGCGAGGATAGCAAAGAGAACTATGCAGTCTACAAAAAACCCTAAAACGAAAACCACGCAAAGGGGCAAAAAGACCCACCGTGCCGAACTAACAGCACGGCGGTGCACCCCTTTGCTTCTCAGAGCTTCCAGCAAAAGTTAATAGCAAGCTGGACAGAAAAAAACAGAAAACAAACTAGAAGCACTTATCTAGCAGAGCAGCAGGCCCAAGGAAAGATGCAGTAGCTCAGATCCAACACTGGAACATTGACAAGGAGCAAGGAAGACAGACTCAGGTGGAGCTAAATAGCAAGGCAGCCAACGAGCTCACCAAAACACCTGAGGGAGGAAGCCCAGAGACTGCAATACCACTTGTGACCACAGAAGTGAACTCAGCCACAGAATTCACAACAGTTCCCCCAATGGCTGCCAATCGGGGTCAACAACTGGGTCATCTATTACCTCCTCTTCTAGCTCGTGTGCAACTTCGTCTGTGTCACCGTGTCGGTCGGTGGTATAGCGTTCGTGACGGGGCAATATAGTCTCATCAGGGTCTGATTGTGGATCAGTACCCTGAGAGGGCAATGTTGTGGTCTGAGTCAAAGGACCAGCATAGTAGTCTGGCTGTGGCTGTGCATCAGTGCACTCCATGTCAGAATCTACTTGTAATGGGCATGGCCTGTTAAGTGTTTCACTTTCTAAGCCAGGGACGGTATGTGTAAAGAGCTCCATGGAGTAACCCGTTGTGTCGCCTGCTGCATTCTTCTCTCTTGTTGTTGTTTTTGCTGAAGAGGACAAGGAAGCGACTTGTCCCTGACCGTGAACATCCACAAGCGACGCGCTGCTTTTACATTTACCAGTTTCAGAAGAGGAGGCAAAAGAGCTAGAGGCTGAGTCTGCAAGGTAAGCCAAAACTTGCTGTTGCTGCTCCGGCTTTAAAAGCGGTTTTCCTACTCCCAGAAAAGAGAGCGTTCGAGGCCTTGTGTAGCCAGACGACGAACCTGGCTCCACAGCTCCAGACTTAGGTGGAATATTTTTTTTCCCACGACCACCTGATGCTCCACTACCACTACCATCATTACCAGCTGACAATGAACGCCCACGGCCACGACCTCTTGCACCAGACTTCCTCATTGTTTTAAAAACTTTACCAAAGTAACTTTATTTGTTGCTGTTAAACAACTTACACGGTGAGCTATAACTTCAGTATGATTTCAATATCCCATTACACGTTGGTGACACCACAAGGAAAATCAGGCACAATGTTACACACTCTGTTTTCTGTGGCACCAAATCACAGAGATGCCACCCACGCAGGACTGTCACTCAAGCACAAATGTCAATAATATTAATCTCCCACTGTTTTTTTTTGTTTGTTTTTTTCAGGGAGACTTTAGAAACAAAATAAAATAAACTGATTTTTTCAGGAAGAATTTAGAAACCAAATAAAATAAAATGATTTTTTCAGGGACAATTTAGAAACCAAATAAAAAAAAAAAAAAAGGCTTTCTATGGCCCACTGAGTGAGAGATGGCACACACAGGAGTCAGGAGTGGCACACAAGCCCAGAGGCCAATATTTATCTCCCACTGATTGATTTATTGATTTTTTCTGGTAGAATTTAGAACCCAAATCAAGCAAAAAAATAAATAGGCTTTCTATGGCCCACAATTTGAGAGAGAGAGAGAGAGATGGCACACCCAGGAGTCAAGACTGGCACACAAGCAGAAAGGGCAATATTAATCTCCCACTGTTTTTTTTTTTTTTTTTCAGGGAGACGTTAGAAACAAAATAAAATAAAATGATTTTTTCAGGAAGAATTTAGAAACCAAATAAAATAAAGTGATTTTTTCAGGGACAATTTAGAAACCAAATAAAAAAATAAATAAATAGGCTTTCTATGGCCCACTGAGTGAGAGATGGCACACACAGGAGTCAGGAGTGGCACACAAGCCCAGAGGCCAATATTTTTCTCCCACTGATTGATGTAGTGATTTTTTCAGGTAGATTTTAGAACCCAAATCAAGTAAAAAAATAAATAGGCTTTCTATGGCCCACTGAGTGAGAGATGGCACACACAGGAGTCAGGAGTGGCACACAAGCCCAGAGGCCAATATTTTTCTCCCACTGATTGATGTAGTGATTTTTTCAGGTAGATTTTAGAACCCAAATCAAGCAAAAAAATAAATAGGCTTTCTATGGCCCACTGAGTGAGAGATGGCACACACAGGAGTCAGGAGTGGCACACAAGCCCAGAGGCCAATATTTTTCTCCCACCGATTGATGTAGTGATTTTTTCAGGTAGATTTTAGAACCCAAATCAAGCAAAAAAATAAATAGGCTTTCTATGGCCCACTGAGTGAGAGATGGCACACACAGGAATGGCACTCTAGCAGAAATGCCAATCTTAATCTCCCACAAAAAAAAACAAAAACAGGGACTGTCCTGCAATTACTATCTCCCTGCAGTAATCTCAGCCAGGTATGGCAGGCAGCAATAAGGAGTGGACTGATGCACAAATGAAATAAAAAGTGTGGACAAAAAAGATAGCTGTGCAGAAAGGAAGGAACAAGAGGATTTGTGCTTTGAAAAAAGCAGTTGGTTTGCACAGCGGCGTACACACAGCAATGCAGCTATCAGGGAGCCTTCTAGGGCAGCCCAATGAGCTACAGCGCTGAGAAAAAAAAAAATTAAAAATGTAGCTTCCACTGTCCCTGCACACCGAAGGTGGTGTTGGACAGTGGAAATTGCTACAGCACAAGCGGTTTGGTGGTTAATGGACCCTGCCTAACACTATCCCTGCTTCTGACGAAGCGGCAGCAACCTCTCCCTAAGCTCAGATCAGCAGCAGTAAGATGGCGGTCGGCGGGAACGCCTCTTTATAGCCCCTGTGACGCCGCAGACAGCAAGCCAATCACTGCAATGCCCTTCTCTAAGATGGTGGGGACCAGGACCTATGTCATCACGCTGCCCACACTCTGCGTTCACCTTCATTGGCTGAGAAATGGCGCTTTTCGCGTCATTGAAACGCGACTTTGGCGCGAAAGTCGCGTACCGCATGGCCGACCCCGCACAGGGGTCGGATCGGGTTTCATGAACTTTTGAAAATGAACGACCCGTTTCGCTCAACCCTAGCCCCCAATATACACTGAGGTACACCACAGCCCCATGCAGTATAATGTCCACCACAGCCCACCAATATACAGAATGATGTCCAGCACAGCCCGTATATAATATGGTTACCACAGCCCCCTATGAAGTATGATGATCTCAACAGCCCCTTATACAGTATGGTCACCACAGCCCCCAATATAGTATGGTCACCAGAGTGCCAAGACACATGAAAGCTGTGATTAAACATCATGGTTATTCCACAAAATATTGATTTCTGAACTCTTCCTGAGTTAAAACATTAGTATTTTTGTTTCTAAATGATTATGAACTTGTTTTTTGGCATTATTTGAGGTCTGAAAGCACTGTTTTTTTATTTTGACAACTTCTCCTTTTCAGAAAAAAAATGCAAAATGTATTGCTTGGAAATTCGGAGACATGTTGTCAGAAGTTTATAGAATAAATGAAAAATTTACATTTTACTCAAAAATATACCTATAAGAGAAAAATCAGACAAACTGAACATTTTGCAGTGGTCTCTCAATTTTGCCAGAGCTGTATATGGCCCCACAGCCAACCCCTCGTAAATGGCCCCATAGCCAGCCCACGTACAGTATATGGCCACATAGCCAGTCCCATAAATATGACCCCATAGCAAACCCCATATATATGGCCCCACAGTCAGCCCCAAGTATATGGTCCTACAGACAGCCCCATGCATATGTGGGAGTACTGTCCTTTAACCCCTTTCTGACCTCGGACGGGATAGTACGTCCGAGGTCAGAAGCCCCGCTTTGAACAGCTGACATGTGCCCGTAATAGGCGTGGGCAGAATCGCGCTCTGCCCGCGCCTATTAACTAGTTAAATGCCGCTGTCAAACGCAGACAGCGGCATTTAACTACCGCTTCCGGCCGGGCGGCCGGAAATGATCGCATCGCCGACCCCCGTCACATGATCGGAGGTCGGCGATGCTTGTACATTGTAACCATAGAGGTCCTTGAGACTTCTATGGTTACTGATCGCCGGTAGCTGTGAGCGCCACCCTGTGGTCGGTGCTCACAGTACACCTGCAATTCTGCTACATAGCAGCGAACATCAGATCGCTGCTATGTAGCAGAGGCGATCGCGTTGTGCCTGCTTCTAGCCTCCCATGGAGGCTATTGAAGCATGGCAAAAGTAAAAAAAAAAAAAAGTAAAAAAAAAAATGTGAAAAAAATAAATAAAATATAAAAGTTTAAATCACCCCCCTTTCGCCCCATTCAAAATAAATCAATGAAAAAAAAATCGAACCTACACATATTTGGTATCGCCGCTTTCAGAATCGCCCGATCTATCAATAAAAAAAAGCATTAACCTGATCGCTAAACGGCATAGCGAGAAAAAAATTTGAAACGCCAGAATTACGTTTTTTTGGTCGCCATGACATTGAATTAAAATGCAATAATGGGCGATCAAAAGAACGTATCTGCACCAAAATGCTATTATTAAAAACGTCAGCTCGGCATGCAAAAAATAAGCCCTCATCCGACCCCAGATCACGAAAAATGGAGACCCTACGAGTATCGGAAAATGGCGCATTTTTTTTTTTTTTTTACCAAAGTTTGGAATTTTTTTTCACCACTTAGATAAAAAATAACCTAGACATGTTTGGTGTCTATGAACTCGTACTGACCTGGAGAATCCTAATGGCAGGTCAGTTTTAGCATTTAGTGAACCTAGCAAAAAAGCCAAGCAAAAAACAAGTGTGGGATTGCACTTTTTTTGCAATTTCACCGCACTTGGAATTTTTTCCCCGTTTTCTAGTACACGACATGGTAAAACCAATGATGTCGTTCAAAAGTACAACTCGTCCCGCAAAAAATAAGCCCCCACATGGCCAAATTGACAGAAAAGTAAAAAAGTTATGGCTCTGGGAAGGAGGGGAGCGAAAAACGAACACGGAAAAATGGAAAATCCCAAGGTCATGAAGGGGTTAAGCCGCTGACTGTTTTCTGGACTGGTGTGTGCTTTTTATTAGTTTGGGAAATAAATACAGTGGGGAAAATAGGTATGTGATACACTGCCAACTGTGCTTTTCCACCTACAAGAATGGAGAGGTCTGTAAATTCACATTGTATGATTTTTAAAGAATTAAGTTGCATTTTATTGCATGAAATAAGTATTTGATCACCTACCAACCAGCAAGAATTCTAGCTCTCACAGACCTGTTAGTTTTTCTTTTTGAAGCCCTTCTACTTTGCACTCATTACTAGGGTTGAGCGACCTTTACTTTTATAGGATCGGGTCGGGTTTCACGAAACCCGACTTTTTCAAAAGTCGGGTCGAGTGAAATCGGCCGATCCTATAAAAAAGTCGGGGGCGGGGTCGGCCGAAACTCGAAACCCAATGCAGTGCATTGGGTTTCCATGGTTCCCAGGGTCTGAAGGAGCGGAAACTCTCCTTCAGGCCTTGGGATCCATAATTAAGTATAAAATAAAGAATTAAAATAAAAAATATCGCCATACTTACCCTCTGACGCGCCCTGGTACTAACCGGAAACCTTCCTTCCTTAGAATCAGCCTTCCAAGACCTTGCGGTGACGTCGCGGCTTGTGATTGGTCGCGCGGCCGCCCATGTGACCGCTCGCGCGACCAATCACAAGCCGCGACGTCACCGAAGGTCCTGGAAGGGCTGATTCTTAGGAAGGAAGGCTGCCGGAAAGAAGCAGGGCGCATCCGAGTGTGAGTATATTCCTATTAGGTATATACTTACTCTGGGTCTCCATGCAAAATCTCGCTTCGTGGGGTAATGGCTCAACAACAGAATTCACAACACATCATTACCCCACGAAGCGAGATTTTGCATGGAGACCCAGACAGAGGAAGATTGACAATCATCTTGTGTTTTTCCATTTTCTAATAATTGCACCAACAGTTGTTGCCTTCTCACTAAGCTGCGTGAGTCGGTGCGGAAGGGTTTTTTTTTCCCTGCACTCTCTGCGTGGCTTTTGTAGGTTTTTGTGCTGACCGCAAAGTGGCCTTTCCTGAACTCTGTCTGTTCAGTAAGTCGGGCCTCTCTTTGCTAAATCTATTTCATCTCTGTGTTTGTGATTTCATCTTGCTCACAGTCAATATATGTGGGGGCTGCCTTTTCCTTTGGGGAATTTCTCTGAGGCAAGGTAGGCTTATTTTTCCTCTTAAGGGCTAGCTAGTTTCTGAGGCTGTGTCGAGTTGCATAGGGAGCGTTAGGAGCAATCCACGGCTATTTTTAGTGTGTGTGATAGGCTTAGGGATTGCGGTCAGCAGAGTTCCCACTTCCCAGAACTTGTTCTGTGTTTTGTGGCTATCAGGTCTTTCCGGGTACTCTTAACCATCAGGTCCATTGTTGTCCTTACCACCAGGTCATAACAATGATGATACTGGCAAAGGTCAGGAATCAGCACAGACCCAGATGGGAGGACCTGGTCAAAGACCTGAAGAGAACTGGGACCACAGTCTCAAACATTACCTTTAGTATCGTATCAGACAAAACTGTCATGGTTTAAAATCGTGCACGGCACTCAAGGTCCCCCTGCTCACGCCAGCACATGACTAGCCCTGTTTGAAGTTCACCAATCACAGAAAAAATTACCGCACACTCAATACTGGTATGATGCAAAAAAGGTATATGCCAATTTTATTCAAGGAGACAAAAAAACAAAAATGATAGTTGCCACATTGGTAAAGGTAGACAATGAACCCGACGTTTCGACCCTCCCGGGTCTTATTCATGGGGTTACTGGAAAAGCAAAGAAACCGTATAAATAACAGTTTGTCATCTATAAACATATTAAAAAGAAATGGCATAATTACACACATATAAAACCCATATAAACTAAATCACCAACAGAAAAAAAGAAAAAAGAGAGAAAAAACAAGTAAAATCAATATGTACAAAGCAACTCAAAAATTACGATGGTCATACAATTAGGAACGGCGAAACATTATTGCCATATGGAACGAAGATCATGATAATAGACTATACAAAGTTTGCCTCTAGTCCTTTGATAGATATGCATATAGGTGGCAGTAGTAGGGGATGAGCAAGCGATCCCTTTTGTGTAGGGCATAACCTGTCGCAGTGACAAGATTGCAATGTTACTAAATATACCGAGACAAAGTATGTGACAAAAATTCTCCTACTAGAGAATGGGTACCAGACACGTGTATCCCTGGTGGAATAGTATGTGAGACAGAACTGGTGGTACAGGGTTATGATAACCGGCATAGTAGTATGAAACGGTGGACGATATGACGTCCACATGAATAAATATAATAGACGGGATATACTGGGGCCTGGGTACAATTAATGGTACTGAGATGGTAGGGTGCTGTACAAAGGTCCCAATAGGGGTGCCCACATAAATCCAAGATGATCACAGAAACAAAAAAACCTTTCTTGTATATAGGTCATAGCAAACAATGTATATATACCTGATGGTGAGGCCAGTAAGGGCTGCTGTCCCAGGTAAAAGAAACCTATTTAAGGAGGGCCGTAATGTTCCCAGTGGGCCTGCGGATTAGGTAGAGATCAGTGAGTGGTAACCCTAGGTTACCAAGTAACTAATGTCCGGAAATAACCGGCAGAGCAGGGAGAGGTGGCGGCGCAAGTGTACCTGAAAGGAGTCCTGTGAGGGGTCAGCGGCGCATCCCGAGAATTTTTGTCACATACTTTGTCTCGGTATATTTAGTAACATTGCAGTCTTGTCACTGCGACAGGTTATGCTCTAAACAAAAGGGATCGCTTGCTCATCCCCTACTACTGCCACCTATATGCATATATGCATATATATCAAAGGACTAGAGGTAAACTTTGTATAGTCTATTATAATATAGTCTATTATCATGATCTTCGTTCCATATGGCAATAATGTTTCGCCGTTCCTAATTGTATGACCATCGTAATTTTTGAGTTGCTTTGTACATATTGATTTTACTTGTTTTTTCTCTCTTTTTTCTTTTTTTCTGTTGGTGATTTAGTTTATATGGGTTTTATATGTGTGTAATTATGCCATTTCTTTTTAATATGTTTATAGATGACAAACTGTTATTTATACGGTTTCTTTGCTTTTCCAGTAACCCCATGAATAAGACCCGGGAGGGTCAAAACGTCGGGTTCATTGTCTACCTTTAACCAATGTGGCAACTATCATTTTTGTTTTTTTGTCTCCTTGAATAAAATTGGCATATACCTTTTTTGCATCATACCAGTATTGAGTGTGCGGTAATTTTTTCTGTGATTGACTTGACCACACGGTCAGTTTACCAGCACCTCATTGTCCCTGACCTGAATGCACACCATTTTCCCTATCTATGTGAAGTTCACCAGTGACCATCTGGATGATCCAGAAGAGGCATGGGAGAAGGTCATGTGGTCAGATGAGACCAGAATTGAACTTTTTAGTATCAACTCCACTCGCTGTGTTTGGAGGAGGAGGAAGGATGAGTACAACCCCAAGAACACTGTCCCAACTGTGAAGCATGTTGGGGGAAACATCATACTTTGGGGGTGCTTTTCTGGAAAGGGGACAGGGCTACTGTACCGTATTTCACTGTGAAGTGAAAACCATTCCCGGTGACTACCTCTTGAAGTGCATCAAGAGAATGCCAAGAGCGCGCAAAGCAGTCATCAAAGCAAAAGGTGGAAGAGCCTAAAATATAAGACATTTTCAGTTGTTTCACACTTTTTTGTTAAGTATATAATTCCACATGTGTTAATTCATAGTTTTGATGCCTTCAGTGTCAACGTACAATTTTCATAGTCATGAAAATACAAAAAAATCTTTAAATGAGAAGGTGTGTCCAAACTTTTGGTTTGTACTGTATTTTTCTACTCTGTCTGTGATAGTACTATGCCAAAAGCCACTGTGTGTATTCTTTAACCCATATATGTGGGAGTACTGTGCCTTTAAGCTGCTGTGTGTACTCTGCAACCCTAGGGGTACTGTGGGCCATTGTCTGGGTGTGAAATTTGTAATCCGCTTTCTCAGGGTAATGTGAAAACATTCTCTGTGGGTGTAAGTTTTAACTGGCCTGCCGGTAGCAAACCTGACTGTGGACCGCCAGCTCGATCCAAGATCATACTATAAGCTTTTCATTTTTTCTTCGATGGCGTTTGCAGCATACTCTAATGGAACAAACATTTTGGACCGGTGGGTGTTCTCTGCCTCATGTTCTGTGGGTGAAATTTGTAAGCTGTTAATTTATTTATTTTACTCACTTACATAGCGCCATTAACTACACAGCGCTTTAGAGACCTCATCATCACTATTCTCCATTATGGCTCACAATCTAGATCCCCTATCAGTATGTATTTGGAGTGTAGGGGAAACCCGAGAACCCGGAGGAAACCCACGGAAACACGGGGAGAACATACAAACTCCTTGCAGATGTTGTTGTTGGTGGAATTTTAACCCAGGACCCCAGCGCTGCAATGCCGCAGTGCTATCCACTGAGCCACCATGCTGCCCAATGGAGGGGTTCTCTGCCCCATGATCTGTGGGTAAAATTTATAACTTGACTTCCTATTTTAGGGTAAGTTCACACTAGAAGTTTTTTTCAGCGTTTTTTTTTTCTATAGCAAAACCTGATCTTTTGGCACTAAAGAAGCTGCAGAAAAAAGCATGCTTTGCTTGTTTTTTTCTGATTTTTTTTGCTGCGGTTTTAGCATGCTAAATTTGTCTTTTGTGCATGCAGATAAAATTTACTGCTGAAAAAAAGTTCTATTCTATAGAATCAGGTTTTGGCACAAAAAAACGCAGCAAAGCCTGATACCGGCATTTTTGGGTGAAAAATGGTGAAAAAACGCAGAAAGAAATTACATGCTCCATTGTGCAAAAAAAACATGCAAAGCACAAAATCCTGATGACAAAAAAACAAGCTGTGTGCATGAGATTTCTGAAATCTCATAGACTTTGCTGGTACATTAAAACGCAGCTGAAAATTTGCATAAAAAACGCAGCAAAACAACGCTGCAAAATCCCCTAGTGTGAACTTAGCCTAACTGTGATTACTAGGGTTGAGCGACCTTGACCTTTTTAGAGTCGAGCTGTGTTTCGCAAAACCCGACTATCTCAAAAGTCGAGTCGAGTGGAATCGGCCGATTATCGCGAAAAGTCGGGGATCGCCCGAAACACGAAACTCAATGCAAGTCAATGGGGGAGCATAGTCGGCAGTGAGTGGAGGCCAGGAAAACACCTACACTGCCCATTTTAATGGCAAAAACATCCATTCTTGTTACAGAAGCTTGTCAATCGTAATTTACCTTATAATAATTGGAAGGCATTTGAAATTGGGGGTCATTTGGCTAAAGTTGTGGGGGGTAGGGCTGGTTCAAGTAATTAGTGGGCCCAGGAAATCTGGAACATGTCACGGCAGTGGAGCAGGGAGAGGTAAGTATTTAAACTTTGCAAGTGCTGTGATCCTGAGCAAGCAGGGGGGGCCCACTCGTTGGCATTGACACTGGCACAGGGCCCCTCAAAGTACAGCGGTGTGTTTGCACGGCGGGGGCGCCTCCCATCGGCAGCAACACTTTTGCGTACTATGAGAGGCCCTGTGCCAGTGACGTCGCCAACTAGTATTCCTCCCCCCACCTGATGAAGGAACCTGCACTTTCATCTGCACCTTCCTCTTTGTCCCCGTGTAAGGTGGTATGGTATGCGGGAAGAGGAACCTGACTTTCAGCAGGGTCACAATGTTGCTGTGTAGCGTGCACGTGGAATGTTGCGTTATGGGTCAATGTACCAGCAGACTCATCTATCACTGGCTGGGCAATGGACAGGATGAGGAGGAAACACAGATATAGGCCCAAAGAATGAAGTTGGCTAAATGCAGTTCAAAATTGGTAACACAGGACTAACCAGGGGGCATTGCAGTGGAGGACAACTGGAATGAGAGGCTGACACAGAGAGTAGGCCCAAATCAGTAAGTAGTCGAAATGCAGTTCAATATTGGCAACCGTAGTAAACAGGCGGCACAGCTTTGTTCAGTGGAGGAGAACAGCAAGGAGTGGCAGACACCGATAGTAGGCCCCAACCCAACTAGTAGGCCAAATGCAGTCTAACATTAACAACTACTTAACGAGAGCCTGAAAATGGAATTTCAGGACAGGAAACCAGGAGAACAGCAAGGAGCGGCAGACACTGTTAGTAGGCCCCAAACCAACTAGTACGCCAAATGCAGTTGTTCCATTTAAGCACTATTTATCAAGAGCCTGAAGATAGAAGCTCAGGAAAGGCAACCTGGAGAACACCTTGGAGTGGAAGACACCGTCTCTACACCCCATACCAAATGTGTAGGCCTATTGCAGTGTAGTTTCCAACAACTACTAAACGAGAGCATTAAGATTGAAGCAATGGAGAGGAAACCTGGGGAACACCTTGGAGTGGAACACACCGTCTCTACACCCCATACCCAATTTGTAGGCCTAATGCAGTGTAGTTTTCTACAACTACTAAACGAGAGTCGGAAGACCGAAGCAATGTGGACGAAACCTGGGGAACACCTTGGAGTGTAACACACCATCTCTCTACACCCAATACCCAATTTGTAGGCCTAATGCAGTGTAGTTTCCAACAACTACTAAACGAGAGCATTAAGATTGAAGCAATGGAGAGGAAACCTGGGGAACACCTTGGAGTGGAACACACCGTCTCTACACCCCATACCCAATTTGTAGGCCTAATGCAGTGTAGTTTTCTACAACTACTAAACGAGAGTCGGAAGACCGAAGCAATGTGGACGAAACCTGGGGAACACCTTGGAGTGTAACACACCATCTCTCTACACCCCATACCCAATTTGTAGGCCTAATGCAGTGTAGTTTCCAACAACTACTAAACGAGAGCATTAAGATTGAAGCAATGTGGACGAAACCTGGGGCACACCTTGGGGTGGCAGACACCATTAGTAGGCCCTACCAAAGTTGTAGCCCCAATGCAGTTTTAAAATTCCTAGAGGCTGAAAACAAGACTATTGACGCTCAGCTTTTTTCAAAGGAACACAGCTGTATTGAGTGGCGCAGACAGACACAGGTAGTAGGCCTTAAACCTAAAATGTGGCTCACTGCAGTGTAAAAAAGGATACAGGGGTACACAGGCAGCATTGCTCTGGGCAGTGGAGGACAATTTCAATAGTGAACCGCAGACAGACTTTGTACGCCTACTATTAAAAAAAGGATGCTCTATGCAATTAAAAATAGGTTCCAGGGGTCCACGGGCAGCAGTGGTGTGGTCAGTGGAGGAGTAGTAGAAAGAACGGGCCGCAGGCAGGCTTCGAAGGCCTAACATAATAAAATATTGGGCTGTAGGCACTTTTAAATAGGTTCCAGGGGTACACGGGCAGCAGTGGTCTGGTCAGTGGAGGAGTAGTAGAAAGAACGGGCCGCAGGCAGGCTTCGAACGCCTAACATAATAAAATATTGGGCTGTAGGCACTTTTAAATAGGTTCCAGGGGTACACGGGCAGCAGTGGTCTGGTCAGTGGAGGAGTAGTAGAAAGAACGGGCCGCAGGCAGGCTTCGAACGCCTAACATAATAAAATTGGACAGGCTGTAGGCACTTTATAATTGTTTCCAGGAGTACACGGGCAGCAGTAGACAGGTCAGTGGAGGCCTAGTGGAAGGAGGGACCGCAGACAGGCTTCGAAGGCCTAACATAATAAAATTGGACAGGCTGTAGGCACTTTATAATTTGTTCCAGGGGTACACGGGCAGCAGTAGACAGGTCAGTGTAGTAGTAGTAGAAAGAACGGGCCGCTGACAGGCTTCGAAGGCCTAACATAATTAAATTGAACAGGCTGTAGGCAATTTAAAATTGGTTCCAGGGGAACACGGGCAGCAGTACACAGGTCAGTGGAGGCCTAGTGGAAGGAGGGACCGCAGACAGGCTTCGAAGGCCTAACATAATAAAATGGGCTGGCTGTAGGCAATTTAAAATTGGTTCCAGGAGTACACGGGCAGCAGTACACAGGTCAGTGGAGGCCTAGTGGAAGGAGGGACCGCAGACAGCTAACATAATAAAATTGGACAGGCTGTAGGCACTTTATAATTGGTTCCAGGGGTACACGGGCAGCAGTAGACAGGTCAGTGTAGTAGTAGTAGAAAGAACGGGCCGCTGACAGGCTTCGAAGGCCTAACATAATTAAATTGGACAGGCTGTAGGCAATTTAAAATTGGTTCCAGGAGTACACGGGCAGCAGTAGACAGGTCAGTGGAGGCCTAGTGGAAGGAGGGACCGCAGACAGGCTTCGAAGGCCTAACATAACAAAATGGGCTGGCTGTAGGCAATTTAAAATTGGTTCCAGGAGTACACGGGCAGCAGTAGACAGGTCAGTGGAGGCCTAGTAAAAGGAGGGACCGCAGACAGGCTTCGAAGGCCTAACATAATAAAATATTGGGCTGTAGGCACTTTTAAATAGGTTCCAGGGGTACACGGGCAGCAGTGGTCTGGTCAGTGGAGGAGTAGTAGAAAGAACGTGCTGCAGGCAGGCTTTGAACGCCTAACATAATAAAATATTGGGCTGTAGGCACTTTTAAATAGGTTCCAGGGGTACACGGGCAGCAGTGGTCTGGTCAGTGGAGGAGTAGTAGAAAGAACAGGCCGCAGGCAGGCTTCGAACGCCTAACATAATAAAATTGGACAGGCTGTAGGCACTTTATAATTGTTTCCAGGAGTACACGGGCAGCAGTAGACAGGTCAGTGGAGGCCTAGTGGAAGGAGGGACCGCAGACAGGCTTCGAAGGCCTAACATAATAAAATTGGACAGGCTGTAGGCACTTTATAATTTGTTCCAGGGGTACACGGGCAGCAGTAGACAGGTCAGTGTAGTAGTAGTAGAAAGAACGGGCCGCTGACAGGCTTCGAAGGCCTAACATAATAAAATGGGCTGGCTGTAGGCAATTTAAAATTGGTTCCAGGGGTACACGGGCAGCAGTAGACAGGTCAGTGGAGGCCTACTGGAAGGAGGGACCGCAGACAGGCTTCGAAGTCCTAACATAATTAAATTGGGCTGGCTGTAGGCAAATTAAAATTGGTTCCAGGGGTACACGGGCAGCAGTGGTCTGGTCAGCGGAGGCCGATTGTAATGAGTGTCTGCCAGTTAGTAGTCCAAAACAATAAATAAATGTGAATGTCTTGCATTAAAACAAAACGAAAACACTAAAGGGTGCAATCATTAGGTACAGGGGTGGGATCCTCTGCGTAGTTTCAGACCTACTGATTTAGCGCAAAGTTTTTACTGTGGTAAATAGAGGACACTGCCCCTGACTATGTTAAGTACCATCATACATGGCAACACAATGGTATTGTCAGTGGCAGGAATGGAAGGATGTCAGCGCATAGACTAAACATTGGTGGAAGTGTGAGAGATAACTGTGGAAGTGGTAGAGCAATGTTTGACCTGGGGGTGGGTGAACTCTCTTGTGGCCGGCGGTACAGGCCCAGGGCCCCTTATGTTACAACAGTGTGTCTGACGTTGGGTGCGCACCACCACTGCCAGAGACACTTTATTGTACTATGAGGGACCCAGTGGCAGTGCCGTCGACCAAAAGCGGGCACACCCACCTCTTCAGACAAACATCACTCTCACGGTTGCTTGCGCCAAGTGGCGATACCACGGCCCCGTGTGGGGAGTTTGGCCATTTAGGGAGGTGTAAACATGTCGTATGCTGGACAATCAGCTGCAGCAAATTAGACATTAGAAAAGTAATTCACAGTAGTCCACAGGCAAGAGCTTTTCATAGGAAAGCTAGGTGTCGGCCGGGCAAGGTGGGGCAAAAGAATTCGAAATCCAGTTGTGGTTCATTTTAATGAATGTTAGATCATCAACATTTTGGGTAGCCAGACGAGTCCTTTTTTCGGTTAATATTGAACCTGCAGCACTGAATACTCTTTCTGATAGGACACTAGCTGCCGGGCAAGCAAGCTCCTGCAATGCATATTCTGCCAATTCTGGCCAGGTGTCTAATTTTGATGCCCAGTAATCAAATGGGAATGACGGTTGAGGGAGAACATCGATAAGGGATGAAAAATAGTTTGTAACCATACTGGACAAATGTTGTCTCCTGTCACTTTCAATTGATGCAGCAGTACCTGTCCTGTCTGCGGTCATAGCAAAATCACTCCACAACCTGGTAAGAAAACCCCTCTGTCCAACGCCACTTCTGATGTGTGCACCCCTAACACTCCTGGTCTGCTGCCCCCTGGAGCTCGTGTGAGAACGATCACGTGCGCTGTGTGCTGGGAATGCCTGAAGGAAACAGTCAACAAGAGTTGATTGTTTGGTTGCTAATATTAGTTCCAAGTTCTCATGTGGCATTATATTTTGCAATTTGCCTTTATAGCGATGATCAAGGAGGTAGGCCAACCAGTAATCGTCATCGTTCATCATTTTAGTAATGCGTGTGTCCCTTTTGAGGATACGTAAGGCATAATCCGCCATGTGGGCCAAAGTTCCAGTTGTCAAATCTGCGGTTGTGATTGGTTGAGGGGCAGTTTCAGGCAAATCTACGTCACTTGTGTCCCTCAAAAAAACAGAACCCGGCCTTGCCACGCAACCAATTTCCAGTGCCCCCGGGAAAGCTTCCTCATTAAAAATATACTCATCCCCATCATCCTCCTCGTCCTCCACCTCCTCTTCGCCTGCTAACTCGTCCTGTACACTGCCCTGACCAGACAATGGCTGACTGTCATCAAGGCTTTCCTCTTCCTCTGGTGCAGACGCCTGATCCTTTATGTGCGTCAAACTTTGCATCAGCAGACACATTAGGGGGATGCTCATGCTTATTATGGCGTTGTCTGCACTAACCAGCCGTGTGCATTCCTCAAAACACTGAAGGACTTGACACATGTCTTGTATCTTCGACCACTGCACACCTGACAACTCCATGTCTGCCATCCTACTGCCTGCCCGTGTATGTGTATCCTCCCACAAAAACATAACAGCCCGCCTCTGTTGGCACAGTCTCTGAAGCATGTGCAGTGTTGAGTTCCACCTTGTTGCAACGTCTATGATTAGGCGATGCTGGGGAAGGTTCAAAGTCCGCTGATAGGTCTGCATACGGCTGGAGTGTACAGGCGAATGGCGGATATGTGAGCAAAGTCCACGCACTTTGAGGAGCAGGTCGG
The DNA here is from genome assembly GCF_032444005.1 of Ranitomeya imitator. Taxonomy (NCBI): domain Eukaryota; kingdom Metazoa; phylum Chordata; class Amphibia; order Anura; family Dendrobatidae; genus Ranitomeya; species Ranitomeya imitator. The sequence continues at coordinate 731,417,230 of NC_091284.1, read as the reverse complement.
AGAACCCAGGATAAGTTTTCAATAAGCACTGCACGACCAGGTTTAAGGTGTGAGCCAGGCAAGGAATGTGTTTCAGTTGGGAAAGGGAGATGGCAGCCATGAAATTCCTTCCGTTATCACTCACTACCTTGCCTGCCTCAAGATCTACTGTGCCCAGCCACGACTGTGTTTCTTGCTGCAAGAACTCGGACAGAACTTCCGCGGTGTGTCTGTTGTTGCCTAAACACTTCATAGCCAATACAGCCTGCTGACGCTTGCCAGTAGCTGGCCCATAATGGGACAACTCGTGTGCAACAGTGTCAGCTGCCGATGGAGTGGTTGGCCGACTGCGGTCTGTGGAAGAGCTGTCGCTTCTGCAGGAGGACGAGCAGGAGGAGGAGGGGGTGCGAACGCCTACAGCCAACTGTTTCCAAGACCGTGGGCTAGGCACAACTGTCCCGAAATTGCTGTCCCCTGGGGACCCTGCATCCACCACATTCACCCAGTGTGATGGACACGTAACGTCCCTGGCCATGCCTACTGGTCCATGCATCTGTATTCAGGTGCACCTTTGTACTCACAGATTGCCTGAGTGCATGGATGATGCGCTGTTTAACATGCTGGTGCAGGGCTGGGATGGCTTTTCTGGAAAAAAAGTGTCGACTGGGTAGCTCGTAGCGTGGTTCAGCGTACTCCATCAGGGCTTTGAAAGCTTCGCTTTCAACTAACCGGTAGGGCATCATCTCTAACGAGATTAGTCTAGCTATGTGGGCGTTAAAACCCTGTGTACGCGGATGCGAGGATAAGTACTTCCTTTTTCTAACCAGAGTCTCATGTAGGGTGAGCTGGACTGGAGAGCTGGAGATCGTGGAACTAGCGGGTGTGCCGGTGGACATGGCACACTGAGAGATGGTTGGAGACGGTATTGTTTCCGCCGGTGCCCTAGATGCAATATTTCCTCCTACAAAACTGGTGATTCCCTGACCCTGACTGCTTTTGGCTAGCAAAGAAACCTGCACAGATACTGCCGGTGGTGCAGAAAATGGTGGCCTTACAGTGACGGAAGGGATGTTGCGTTGCTGACTAGCTTCATTGGCCGAGGGTGCTACAACCTTAAGGGACGTTTGGTAGTTAGTCCAGGCTTGAAAATGCATGGTGGTTAAATGTCTATGCATGCAACTTGTATTGAGACTTTTCAGATTCTGACCTCTGCTTAAGCTAGTTGAACATTTTTGACAGATGACTTTGCGCTGATCAATTGGATGTTGTTTAAAAAAATGCCAGACTGCGCTCTTCCTAGCATCGGATCCCTTTTCAGGGATTGCAGACTGAGCTTTAACCGGATGGCCACGCTGTCCTCCAACAGGTTTTGGCTTTGCCACGCGTTTTGGGCCAGATACGGGCCAGGCAGATGGAACCTGTTGCAATGTTGATGCCTGCTGCGGCCCCTCCTCCACCTCCGCTTCTGAACTACTGCCGCCTGCACCCTGTTCCCCCAATGGCTGCCAATCGGGGTCAACAACTGGGTCATCTATTACCTCCTCTTCTAGCTCGTGTGCAACTTCGTCTGTGTCACCGTGTCGGTCGGTGGTATAGCGTTCGTGACGGGGCAACATAGTCTCATCAGGGTCTGATTGTGGATCAGTACCCTGAGTGGGCAATGTTGTGGTCTGAGTCAAAGGACCAGCATAGTAGTCTGGCTGTGCATCAGTGCACTCCATGTCAGAATCTACTTGTAATGGGCATGGCCTGTTAAGTGTTTCACTTTCTAAGCCAGGGACGGTATGTGTAAAGAGCTCCATGGAGTAACCCGTTGTGTCGCCTGCTGCATCCTTCTCTCTTGTTGTTGTTTTTGCTGAAGAGGACAAGGAAACGACTTGTCCCTGACCGTGAACATCCACAAGTGACGTGCTGCTTTTACATTTACCAGTTTCAGAAGAGGAGGCAAAAGAGCTAGAGGCTGAGTCTGCAAGGTAAGCCAAAACTTGCTGTTGCTGCTCCGGCTTTAAAAGCGGTTTTCCTACTCCCAGAAAAGAGAGCGTTTGAGGCCTTGTGTAGCCAGACGACGAACCTGGCTCCACAGCTCCAGACTTAGGTGGAATATTTTTTTTTTTCATGACCACCTGATGCTCCACTACCACTACCATCATTACCAGCTGACAATGAACGCCCACGGCCACGACCCCTTGCACCAGACTTCCTCATTGTTTTAAAAACTTTACCAAAGGAACTTTATTTGTTGCTGTTAAACAACTTACACGGTGAGCTATAACTTCAGTATGATTTCAATATCCCTTTACAGGTTGGTGACACCACAAGGAAAATCAGGCACAATGTTACACACTCTGTTTTCTGTGGCACCAAATCACAGAGATGCCACCCACGCAGGACTGTCACTTAAGCACAAATGTCAATAATATTAATCTCTCACTGTTTTTTTTTTTGTTTTTTTTCAGGGAGACTTTAGAAACAAAATAAAATAAACTGATTTTTTCAGGAAGAATTTAGAAACCAAATAAAAAAAAAAAAAGGCTTTCTATGGCCCACTGAGTGAGAGATGGCACACACAGGAGTCAGGAGTGGCACACAAGCCCAGAGGCCAATATTTATCTCCCACTGATTGATTTATTGATTTTTTCTGGTAGAATTTAGAACCCAAATCAAGCAAAAAAAAAAAGGCTTCCTATGGCCCACTGAGTGAGAGATGGCACACACAGGAGTCAGGAGTGGCACACAAGCCCAGAGGCCAATATTTATCTCCCACTGATTGATTTATTGATTTTTTCTGGTAGAATTTAGAACCCAAATCAAGCAAAAAAAAAAAAGGCTTTCTATGGCCCACTGAGTGAGAGATGGCACACACAGGAGTCAGGAGTGGCACACAAGCCCAGAGGCCAATATTTATCTCCCACTGATTGATTTATTGATTTTTTCTGGTAGAATTTAGAACCCAAATCAAGCAAAAAAAAAAAAAAGGCTTTCTATGGCCCACTGAGTGAGAGATGGCACACACAGGAGTCAGGAGTGGCACACAAGCCCAGAGGCCAATATTTTTCTCCCACTGATTGATGTAGTGATTTTTACAGGTAGATTTTGGAACTCAAATCAAGCAAAAAAATAAATAGGCTTTCTATGGCCCACTGAGTGAGAGATGGCATACACAGGGATGGCACTCTAGCAGAAATGCCAATCTTAAAATAAAAACAGGGACTGTCCTACAATTACTATCTCCCTGCAGTAATCTCAGCCAGGTATGGCAGGCAGCAATAAGGAGTGGACTGATGCACAAATTAAATAAAAAGTGTGGACAAAAAAAAAAAGATAGCTGTGCAGAAAGGAAGGAACAAGAGGATTTGTGCTTTGAAAAAAGCAGTTGGTTTGCACAGCGGCGTACACACAGCAATGCAGCTATCAGGGAGCCTTCTAGGGCAGCCCAATGAGCTACAGCGCTGAGAAAAAAAAAAATAAAATTTAGCTTCCACTGTCCCTGCACACTGAAGGTGGTGTTGGACAGTGGAAATTGCTACAGCACAAGCGGTTTGGTGGTTAATGGACCCTGCCTAACGCTATCCCTGCTTCTGACGAAGCGGCAGCAACCTCTCCCTAAGCTCAGATCAGCAGCAGTAAGATGGCGGTCGGCGGGAACGCCCCTTTATAGCCCCTGTGACGCCGCAGACAGCAAGCCAATCACTGCAATGCCCTTCTCTAAGATAGTGGGGACCAGGACCTATGTCATCACGCTGCCCACACTCTGCGTTCACCTTCATTGGCTGAGAAATGGCGCTTTTCGCGTCATTGAACCCGCACAGGGGTCGGATCGGGTTTCATGAAACCCGACTTTGCCAAAAGTCGGCGACTTTTGAAAATGAACGACCCGTTTCGCTCAACCCTAGTGATTACTATGGTGTCAGAACCCCTTTAAATCACTTCCCTTCCCACATTGGTTTGCAGGGCAATTGTCTTGCTCTCACCCCCATTTAGTTCCTTTTGCAGCCCCCTAGCCCTGACTGTAACCACTTTACAGCAATTTTAAAGCACCGAAGTTCGGGTTTTCATTGACTTCTAATGGATTAGTGTCCGTGGTCAAGTTCAATGTCAAGTTTGGACCCGAACCAAACTTTTTACTGTATGTTCGGAGAACCTGAACATCTACAGGTCTGATCATCTCTAGTTCTGATTGCTCCCCCCTTCCCTGCAGAGAATTCAAAGAGGGTGTACTTAGTTTTTTTTCATGCCTATTCTTTTGACAGGCATTTTAGAAATATCAGCAATAACTTGTTCTTAGTGAGGTCTTCCATCTGTTTTTACAAGCTGGAGGCTACATGAGCTCATATAAGAGAATCACATTGATGCATTGTTTAAGTCAGACACAAGGAACGTACATTCTTAAAACAGAAATTCTGAAGAATTGTATTAATAAATGTGGAAACAAAGCCTGTTCTATACAAATCACTGATGTATGTGTCATTTTGGGATTAATATAGGTTTCAATACTCATGTATTATACAGCATGTATTCCCATAAGCGGATATTGTTAGCAAAATAAATAAAAATAGAGATAAAATGTTATAGAAAATACCTTTAAGGCCTCTTTCACACGTCAGTGTCTCCGGTACGTGTAGTGACAGTTTTCTCACGTACCGGAGACACTGACACACGTAGACCCATTAGGATCTATGTGTTTCTGCACATGTGCGTGTTTTCACACGAACCGTGTGTCCGTGTGCAAAACACGTAGACATGTCTGTTTTTTACCGACCGCACGGACCACAATACGGACAGCACACGTGCACACGGAGAACAGTGTACACTCTCCTCCGTGTGCACGTACCGCCCGCAGGAGAGACAGCGCTACAGTAAGCGCTGTCCCCCCTGCGTGTGGTGCTGAAGCCGGCATTGATTCCTTCGCCCCAGCAGCGTTCGCTGGAGAGAAGGAATGAAAAATCAATGTTTTTTAAAATTTTCACTTAAAAATAAAGTTTGTGAGTCCCCTCCTGCCTCCCATCCCCTGTGCGCCCCCGCCCCCCCCCCCCCCCCCCGCTTGCCTGCCAGGGAATACTCACCCAGCTCCTGCGATGTCTCCTCTCAGCGGCCGCTGGCAACAGGTCCTGTGTGAGTGGTCACATGGTCCCGCTCATTACAGTGAGGAATATGCGCATATTCCTCACTGTAATGAGCGGTACCATGTGACCGCTCACACAAGACCTGCTGCCAGCGGCCGCTGAGAGGAGACATCGCAGGAGCTCTGGGTGAGTATTTCCCGGCAAGCGGGGGGGGGGGGGGGTTGGCGCACAGGGGATGGGAGGCGGGAGGGGACACACAAACTTTATTTTTAAGGGAAAATTAAAAAAAAAACATTGATTTTTCATTCCTTCTCCCCAGCGAACGCTGCTGGGGAGAAGGAATGAATGCCAGCTTCAGCACCACACGCAGGGGACAGCGCTTAACTGTAGCGCTGTTTCCTGCACGGTCCGTGTGGTCCTCAGTCGGCACACGGGCGGCACACGGCTGCCGCACGTGTGCCACACTGATGTGCTACGTGAGCACACGGACACGGATAATTCCGGTACTGATTTCTCCGGTACCGGAATTATCTGGACGTGTGAAAGAGGCCTAAAGAAATATAGATAATGTACATATCCCATAGTGATATTTCAGCAGTCTGAAGCCCCCCATATGCTTGATAAAAGCTGGTTGAACCCAATGGTTTCTGTGGGATAGGACAACCATACAGTGTATATGGGGCTCACGACTCTCCCCAAACATCATCTGGGTGCGACCAATGGAATTTCAATTTATTTTCCAGTGGTCAAATTAGATGCTGCCAGACTAATTCTACAATATAGAACAACTGGAGTGCTGACCTGAGCTGACGGCTATGTCATGTGTTTCGCCTTCTTTATTTTCTGCACACTAACCACTGTCAGTAGCAGACAAAGCCTACAATATAAACGCTGCATAGAAACCCTAGAGTAAGTAAATACTTACACGGTAAAAAGCAGACTCCTTAGTTAATATGTGTCCTTATTAAAAAAATGTAAAACCAATCCCACCGTGACGAGGTGTACCCAATCAGAATGGTCCCCATGCTAGTAACTCACCTCGTTATGTGCCACCAGACATCAAAATAGATGGGGGGCAGAGTGTGTCCTGGGCCGGGCTGCGTCCCACCTGATGTGGAAGGCTGAATATGTAAGGTGCACAGACTGAGGACCGAGGTCACACTGCCAAATGTGCAGAGTAAGTGAAGCAAAAGCAAAAACATGGGTCAGCACATCTGTTGGTGTAAGTGTAGTATGTAGATGCAGTTGCACACTGTGGCCATTATAGGGGTTATCCATTACTAGGATAACCCCTTCTTAAACTAAATGTTTGGCCCTGATAAAATAATAAAGCCTATACTCACTTCCTGTGCCCGCACCATTCCAGCAGTTTCGGCTCTTGCGATCTCGGGGCTGTGATGAGGTGGAATGACACTTGATGTCTGGCGCCCAATCAGCGCTGACGTCACTGTCTCCACCTTCATACACAGGGCCGCCATCAGGGCATTACAGCCATCACTATAGTATGGGGCCCGATGAGCTGAAGCAAAAAGGGGGGCCCGCACACGCTGGCAGTCCGGTCTGGGCGGGCCCCCCTCTCTTTGCTAATGCTCATCGGGCCCCTGGGATATTTTGTTTAAAGCTGCCGCAGACCAGATACATAACAACACTGTGGTGATTTAAAGTTACACCTACAGCGTTGTTAATGTATCCGGCAGAGAGAAATGGGCACTATACCTTTAATTTGCGGGCCCTGGTGCATCATGGTCCCGACGTCACGTTACACACTGAGCACTTCCTCATTCTGGAGGAGTGTGGCTGTGTTGTTGTCGGGCGGGCTGAGGCAGAGGGCAGGAGAAGTGAGGAGACTGCAGCCAGTGAGAAGAGGCTTCGGGTGGCTGCATCTGCCGGCGCTAATTCAGATCTCTCCTCCTCCCCCCTGTCTGGCAGTTGTGCAGCTCTGTGCTCTTAGTCACAGAGAACTGTCACTCTAGTCCTGTTGGACACAGTGGGGGCAGAAAGCTGGACACAGTGGGGGCAGAAAGCTGGACACGGGGGCAGAAAGCTGGACACAGTGGGGGCAGAAAGCTGGACACAGGGGGGCAGAAAGCTGGACACAGTGGGGGCAGAAAGCTGGAGACAGTGGGGGCAGAATGCTGGACACAGTGGGGGCAGAATGCTGGACACAGTGGGGGCAGAATGCTGGACAGTGGGGCAGAATGCTGGACACAATGGGGGCAGAATGCTGGACACAGTGGGGGCAGAATGCTGGACACAGTGGGGGCAGAATGCTGGACACAGTGGGGGCAGAATGCTGGACACAGTGGGGTAGAATGCTGGACACAGTGGGGGCAGAATGCTGGACCCAGGGGGGCAGAATGCTGGACACAGTGGGGGCAGAATGCTGGACACAGTGGGGCAGAATGCTGGACACAATGGGGGCAGAAAGCTGGACACAGTGGGGGCAGAATGCTGGACACAGTGGGGGCAGAATGCTGGACACAGTGGGGGCAGAATGCTAGACACAGTGGGGGCAGAATGCTGGACACAGTGGGGCAGAATGCTGGACACAGGGGGGGGCAGAATGCTGGACACAGTGGGGGCAGAAAGCTGGACACGGGGGCAGAAAGCTGGACACGGGGGCAGAAAGCTGGACACAGTGGGGGCAGAATGCTGGACACAGTGGGGGCAGTAAAGCTGGACACAGTGGGGGCAGAATGTTGGACACAGTGGGGGCAGAATGTTGGATACAGTGGGGGCAGAATGCTGGACACAGTGGGGGCAGAATGCTGGACACAGAGGGGGCAGAATGCTGGACAGAATGGGGGCAGAATGCTGGACACAGGGGCAGACTGTGAGACCCGGGGGCAGAATGCTGGACATGGGGGCATGGTTGGAGACATAGGGGGCAGAATGGAGACATGGGGCATGATTGGAGACAAGTGGCAGGATTTCAGACATGGGGCATGGTTGGAGACATAGGGGGCAGAATGGAGACATGGGGCAGAATTGGAGACAGATCGTGCAGGATCATGGGGCAGGATGGATACGATGGAGCAGGATGGAGAGATCACATGGGGCGATCATATGGGGCAGAATGGATACTCATGAGGGCAGGATGGGAGAACATATGGCTGACGCCAGGAATGAGACACACGGTGGCCAGGATGGGGAATATTATTACCATAGGGGCTAATTTAGGGGTATTATTACTGCAGTGATGTATTTATTTTATTTTTTAAAGACACGGTTTTAAATGGGGGGGGTGGTCCTGTTACTGTGTAGAGTGACACTATGTCGCCTCTTTTTCTTCATGTGGTGTAATGTAGAAGTTGGGAAAAATTAAGTAATGTGTTCTACAAGCAGAGCTCGAGATAACTGTGTTATTTCCTGCAGAGACGAGTCCTGGCTGGATGAAGTGATGGCGGTCTGGGCTGGATGAAAGATGAAGGACTTCACCTAGAGACATCACTGGTGAGTCAGTGTGTTACCTATACACTGACACTATACACTGTCTACAGAGCTCCTGTGTATAATTTCACTAGTGATCACTGTATTATCTGTACACAGACACTGCATACTAAGTACAGATCTCCTGTGTATAATGGCACTTATGGTGATAGTATGGTGCTTTTTTTTTTAATTACTGATCAGTATTGTAGTATTCAGTCACTATGTGGTGGTAATATGTGGTCTGGACATGGTGTTGCGGTATTTGTTCCTTGTATGTGATATTATTCGATCACTGTGGTGGTAATACGCGGTCTGGTCATGGTGTAGCGGTATTTGTTCTTTGTATGTGATATTATTCGATCACTGTGGTGGTAATATGTCATCTGGTCATGGTGTAGCGGTATTTGTTCCTTGTATGTGGTATTATTGGTCATTTTAAAAATTGAAAAATAAATAAAAATATACCTAAATTGTATTGCATATTTTAAAAAATATTTAATAGGTTACAGTAGAGTAGGGCCCGGCCAAAAGTGTCTACCGTGTTATGGTGGTGGCTTAAAAAATCTTTTGGCCAAAACAAAAGCTGCCGGCTATATGTGTGATCTGGTGATGGGAACTGTCAATGTGTGATAGGTGAGAAGTGGAGTTTTTCCAAGAGAGAGCGGTGGGACTATGGACAGTTCGAGGGGTGGAGCCTGGAGGCGGGGCTGGGGTGGAGCCTGGGCGGAGTCTCAAGGGGGCCCCGAAAATTTTGCCAGTATGGGGCCCCAAAATTTCTAGTGGCAGCCCTGTTCATACAGACTGGCCATGAAGGGGATGCCCTCCTCTTCATATCCAGTTTGTTCGAAGGCGAAGACAGTGACGCCAGCGCTGATTGGGCGCCGGACATCAAGTGTCATTCCACCTCATCACAGCCCCAGGGAGAGCGAGTGCTGACACTGCGGGAACAGCGCTGGCATTGGAGGCGTGTATAGACTTTATTATTTTATCAGGGCCGAACATCTAGCTTAAGAAGGGGTTATCCTAGTAGTGGACAACCCTTAACATAGGGTACTTAGTCAAGTTTTATTTATTTTATTGAATTAATTTTACAAACTCCCTTGCTGACCAGTAAATTGGGAGCACATCAGATCTTTAGGGCTTTTTTTTCTTTTTTGTTAAATTTTTATTTGATTCTCAAGGCACTTTTTTGGGTAATTTGATTTATTGTTGGAGCGCCCTTCACTTGGTATCTTCACCCTCATTATTTTCATTATTCCTAGTGTTATGAATTATTATGTCATGGTCTGATGCATTATAAAGTTAGATAACTATAAAATAATAGAAGCCATTACCTGCTGGACTCGAGTACAGACAGGCACTTTACGATACTAATCTACAGGTCCTAGTGGAATTATCTATCTTACACATGATTGACATTATTGGTCTTTAAAATATTATTTTGTTTTTTCGATAATCTCTCTATTTGTTAAGTAATAGTGCGATGATGATGAGCAGTGCACCTGCCATACTGGATTTAATAGAGAGTACAGAAAAAAGATATTTAAGAAGAGAGAATGCAAAATGACATAACGTAACACATACAAGCACCTGATAGACTACACAAGTGGAACAGCAACTTTTTTTAAACTATTTTGTATGGTGCGTAGGACACATCATTTCTTTATTCTGATCAGATGATAGAAAATAAATTAAATTTAGTGTTTTTTTGGGGAAATCACATATTTTTCTCTCCAGTTGGTTTTATTGTAAATTTGGACAATATACGGTTTGGTAGAGAAGTGTTTTAACAACAGTTAATTACAGGGGTTGTAAAAATATGTGAACATTTACAGATAAAAAAAAAAATCTCTTTGAATGCTGTAAAATAATAAACCCAATAATACCGGTCCTTAAGTTTCTGGTCTCTGCTGGTCCTGTTGAAAGGTTGACAAGGATATATATCAACATACTGACCAACTAAAACGGTTATTAGACCGAACGCTGAGTCAAAAAGTGTCTTTTGCTTTTTTTATAAAAGGTTACAACTTTATTGAAAAACACATTACACATACAAAGTAATTAAAACAATACCTCTGAACCACAATAAACAGAATAGCTGACAGATAAGCGTATTAAACAAATGTTATTTAGCAGATCCCTCGTAACTTAAGCAACGAATTTTAGGTTAGCTTATAGAATTAAGCATCCTTAGAAAAAGACCAAAATTGAACTTTTCCAGGTGCGATAGTGCCAACCGCTGTCAGTAAATTAATAGCTACTGAGTAAACCTGATATCATAACCAAAGTGCTTCTCCCATAAAGGACGCTGGAATCCTCTATACATAGAATGAGCTGATCCGCTGTACAGCAAATCACAATTCATCTCCTGCTCAAGTATATAGATACCAATTAATAGCTGCTAAGTAAGTCTGTTACCATAGCCAAAGTACTTCACCTATAAAGGACACTAAAATCCTCTATACACAGAATGAGCTAAGCTGCTGTACAGCACATTCAAATTAATCTGCTGCTCAAGTATATAGATACCAGCAAACCTTAAACTTCCATGTAATCTAACAAGTTACCCTCAATATAACCAAAAATTACTGGCAAAAGGTGCATGAAACCTCATAGCGCTAGACAAATCAGTGAGATGCATATTACCTAAGTATTCGGTGGTCTCTGCTAACAGCCACGTGGCACGCTACTCCTTGACAGACCCCGACGCGTGTTTCGCGACAGCTTCCTCCTGGGGGCGTGTCCATAATGAGGTGTCACAGAGCCTTTTAACTGTTGTGAATTCTGTGGCTGAATTCACTCCTGTGGTCACAAGTGGTACTGCAGCTTCTGGGCTTCCTCCCTCAGGTGTTCTGGTGAGCTCGTTGGCTGCCTTGTTATTTAACTCCACCTGATTCTGTCTTCCTTGCTCCTTGTCAATGTTCCAGTGTTGGATCTGAGCTTCTGGATCTTTCCTGTGGCCTGCTGCTCTGCTTAGATAAGTGCTTCTTTGCTTTTGTTGCTGTTTTTTCTGTCCAGCTTGTCTATTCGTTTTTGCTGGAAGCTCTGAGATGCAAAGGGTGTACCGCCGTGCCGTTAGTTCGGCACGGTGGGTCTTTTTGCCCCCTTTGCGTGGTTTTTGCTTTAGGGTTTTTTGTAGACTGCAAAGTTCTCTTTGCTATCCTCGCTCTATCTAGAATATCGGGCCTCACTTTGCTGAATCTATTTCATCCCTACATTTTGTCTTTTCATCTTGCTAACAGTCATTATATGTGGGGGGCTGCCTTTTCCTTTGGGGTATTTCTCTGAGGCAAGTCAGGCTTGTATTTCTATCTTCAGGCTAGTCAGTTCCTCAGGCTGTGCCGAGTTGCATAGGTAGTGTCAGGCGCAATCCACAGCTGCCTTTAGTTGTGTTTAGGATAGGTTCAGGTATTGCGGTCTACAGAGATTCCACGTCTCAGAGCTCGTTCTATTGTTTTTGGGTTGTTGTCAGATCACTGTATGTGCTCTGATTACTGGCACACTGTGTTACTGGATTGCCTTCATAACATTTAACTAACCGTGGGCCAATCGCATTCCTGGGAGGGCGGTCCCTATCCCCTACTGCCCACCCACAGATCATCATGGTAACGGCGGTAAGCGGGTTACGTAGTAAATATGAGCCCTGCTGGATGTCACAGCCACTCAAAGCACTAGCGCTTTCTCATAGTAGCGCTATTCACTCGCCGCACCTGACTCACAGGTATATTCACCGTAACGGCGGTAGGCGGGCCACATAACTAGTTGCCACCGCAACCCCAGACGCTAAAGCTTAATGCTGACACAACTGCCATACCTTACACAGTAATGCTAAAGATAAAAAGCCGGTGGCCAATACCCGTGCTTCCCGACAGTTGCGCCTAGAATATAAAGATCATGTTCCAACACCGGCCGGAACGTCTCAAAAAGCAGGACGCATAATGTGCATATTAATCATATATTAATTACAGGCTATAAAGCCCCACAGGCGGATCGCAGAGTGGGTAAGCCGCATTAAAAGGCTGCATAACCTCACTAGCTAACCGCAATATGCACACTCTGACCATAATTGACTACAGGCAAAAGAAGCCACCAAGGATATATGTATACTTCCTGTTCAGTCCTGATAGACATTAGGATGTTGGTTGGCGGTACATTAGCCACTGCGCCAGCCAGAGATTGGCTGCACTACAGCATTCTGACAACCATACCTATGGCATGGCTCTGGCACAATCACAATTAAGCTAGGGTCAGATGGCCGATTATGCAAGTGACTCTACAATCAGTCTCTGATCAGAGCCTCAGCATAGTGTGACCTGATTTTCGGATGACTCTCAGCCATGCAGGTCAATGAGTAGTGGAAAACATCAGCTGACATCAGAGCACCACATGAAGACCCCTGCAGGCTACCCCGGAACACGAGCATATCATTAACTCAAAACTGAAAATAAGGATTAAACAAGAACCACAAGACGGATTTCATCACCCAGGTATCACTGCAATCAGTATAATGGCGCCGACCTGACACTGTTTGTAGGTTACACAGCACAATCCTGCTGACAGGTTCCCTTTCACGTACCTCACAGTTCTCTAAATGTTTCCCAGTGCAATGTGGTAATATTCATGTGACATCCTACCAACTGTTTTATTTCACTGTAAGAATGCTATGATCATATGACAACACACCAAGGTACATTAAAGCATGTCCAAAAATTACCAAAATTAGAGCGTGAAATAAGATTATGTCAAAAAAAGTACTATAATAAAGTAGAACATCAAAAAACACAACTTAATCCGATTGTGGCCTAATGTTACCGCTTCAACAATTTCCATCAACTCCTTTTCAACAGAACAGTCGGGTTTTGCAATCTCAATAGGAATGTCCTTCATACAATTCTCCTAAATACTTCTCATCATCCCTTTCCTCTAGGGAATAACTAAACTTTTCTTACCATTTTTTACATGTTGTTTTTTTTTTAATTGCAAGCAGATTTGTGGGGGTCTTCGTCCTTAGACCCCAAATTATCACTCAAAAAATGCCCTAAGAAGCGTGTCTCGCAGGAGAAGGGAGTGTAAAGTTCCTGCCAGAGTGCACAAATGGATCGGAGCATGCGTGGAATAAAAAGCTTAGGTTTACTACTGCATCTCTACCCCAATCTGCTTGCGTTGAAAAGAACAATAACAAAAAATATAAGTGATAACTAAAATTAAATACTCTTTAAATCTTGCAAAGCTGACACCTGGTATGGGTGAAGGGTAATCTGTCACCTTTTTTTTTTGCAAGTTAATCAGAAATCAGCATGATACAGGGGCAGAGGCCCTAATTCCTACTATGTATCACTTACTGGGCAGTATGCTATAGCTTCAAAACCATCAATGTTTTCTCATCAGGAGATTATCACTAGAGGACTAGGTGTTGGGTGCAGACTAATCTGTGTAACCCTGCCCTCCCACAGATTGGCAGCTTTCTGACTATGCACAGCGTACAGTGTAAACTGATAATCAGTGGTGTGGGTGGATCCTTTGTAATGCCAGTTTTGCACCCCACCATGTGCATTGCTTTTTGCTGGAGTGTGAGGGTGAGAAACTTGACCACTGAAACAGTATTTCTCTGAATGACCATGTGTGTATCGCCCTCCACTATCACAGTTGTTTGATGGGTTGAATATGACATGTTGGACCCATTCACACATAACACTACCGCTCTCTACAAAAATACCACTCAACAGGCAGGTTACACTGAGTCGTTGGTCCCCGATCCAGCACTAAGACCTTCTGTGAATGATGGGGGCTAGCACCCCAATGACAGACGCTCGCAGTTTGTGAATGGCTCTCACTGGGAGTAAAAATGATGGTGTTTGGCCGCGGGTGGGCGAGGTTTCAACTGTGATGGTTTTACCTTAAATCTAGAATCACGTGCAGGTGAACACATATATAATAGGGATCCGTTTGGGGTCCAAAAGAGCCAACTCATTTTGTTGAGCGGAGCCATTTCTTACACTGCACCTAGGGGACCTATGCGGCCTCAGTGACAGCAGCGGTATAAGGTTTAGGAAGTCAGTTTTTACATAATTTTCAGCCTATATGTCAGCATGTGCTCCTGGCTTTCATGCCGAGCCCCATAGATGAAATATACACTATATGGACAAAAATCTTGGGACACATGTCTTTTTTATTGACCTCAGGTTTTTCATTGAGTCCCATTGCCTTACATCACCAAGCACAATCAGTATTAGATGGAGTAGTGTAAAGCACACTGCCTCTACAGGGTGGGCCATTTATATGGATACATCTGGGTTGACCATGTATATGGATACACCTAAATAAAATGGGAATGGTTGGTGATATCAACTTCCTGTTTGTGGCACATTAGTATATGGGAGGGGGAAAACTTTTCAAGATGGGTGGTGACCATGGCAGCCATATTGAAGTTGGCCATTTTGGAGCCAACTTTATAAATGGCCCACCCTGTAGAACCTGGAGTATTGGAAATTGCAGGTTCAGAGTCAATGGTGGAGGGGAGTTACTTTCACCCAGGGTAGTCTCTTCTACAGACCCTAGGCTTGAAAGCACTCCTAACTTCACAGGGTAAGTGCAGACAACAAGTTCCTTGCCACCACTGTAGCAGCACAAATCCTTGGAACAATGGTGCTCCTGCCATCACTCAAAAGACTCAATGTGGCTAACCTGCATAGGTGCAGGAACGACTGTGGACTGCAGAGTAGCTGAGAAATGAGCAACCTCTGGAAGAATGGGCCAGACACATCAGTCTCTTCTCTCGTATAGGTTCTCTGTTATGTTATTTGAATGGCTCTGAGGGTGAAGGGGTACTAGAATCAGTGAGGTCCACTGCCTGTTCAATCTGTAACGCCCAAGCGTGTATCGTAGACCCACTGTGCCACGGTCCGGGAAGAGTCTTGAGGGACATTACTAAGTGCCCACCTGGTTCTTCACCAGAGCCCCTGATGGTGTGGTTAGACTTGAACCCAAGTGGATGCCAAATGCTACCCCAGGGCAGACCTCGGAACTGCGGCAGCTGACCCCAGAGGGATAGGGAAGCAGTAACAGAGTTGGCGTAACTGGCCAGACAGGAACTGTTAACAGGAGGGTAGAACCAAGTTCAGATTCAGGAAGAACTAGGTCACTGGCAGGAGTGATACAGGACCGTAGATGTGAACAGATAAGGAACTCCAGATATGGAAAGACAGGAAACCACAGGTGTGGACTGGTACGGAACGCAGGTGCAGACGGGTATGGAACCACAGATGCAGACGGGTACAGAACCGCAGACAGGCAAGGAACCGCAGATGCGAACAGGCTGGGAACCGCAGGTGCAGACAAGCACAGGGTCAGTTCAAATTCAGACTAGACAGGAACAGGGAAAGGTTCTGGATTAGACAGAGGGAGATCAAAAGTTGCAGGTTAATGGCACTTGTTCAGACCCTGCAGGTATAGGAAATGGTACTGCTTCAGTCATTGCAGGTTTAGAGATAGGTACTGATTCAGACACAGCATGTGTGGAAGTAAATACTGAATCAGACACTGCAGATTTAGTGATAGGTACTAATTCAGAGACGGCAGGTTTTGAGATAGGTTCTGGTTCAGACACTGCAGGTTTAGGATTCAGACCATGGCCAGACAGGTCCAGGGGAAGCAGGTTCAGGCCAGATCTGATACAAGGTACAGGTTCAGAATTCAGGCTTAGGCTAGACAGGCCCAAAGAAGGTTTGGGTACAGTCAGGACCTGACAAAGGACTTAGCAGCTTAAACAGAAGCTAGAAACTAAAGTCCTAGATGGTGAACAAGTACCTCCCTATAGGGGAAGGTGCCTTATATACCAGATGCCTCCCAGCAATTGGCTGGGGATATTTCAAAAGTGCGCACGCTATCCCTGTAGGAAGCAGGAACGGCACGTGCGCGTATAATGCGACCTACGAGGCGTGCATAGGCATGGGGAGCTGGGAGCTGCGACGGATACCCACAGCAGGAGTATGGTCGGGATGGTGATGGGATGGTCGGTCTCCCTGCGGGCGAGAGAAGGAGGCATGCAGGGACACTGCTGTTACATTGGCAATTGACATATAGGCAGATTTTACGCTTTTCTGGAGTAAATCCAGATTGATATTATCTGTAAAGAATAAATGTTTACTTTGACTACAATATGTGTTGATTGACAAATCTAAGTGAAAAAGCAGAACTGCTTCATGAGGGACTACGGTAATGGTCTTGTTTCCATTTAATTAAGAAGACTATGTACTGAAAAGATGAAAATAAATGAAACAAGCAAACACCCATTATGTCTCCATTTCCATTTAGTAAGGCTACACATTAAACAAAACATTACAGATTAGAATGGAAAAGTCATCAATTCTTTTATGGCAGAATTCTGTCATAAAAAGCTTTGAAAAGTGGCAAAATGTTGTCACAACACGAAGCTGTGCTAAAATTCTTCAGCTTTTGGTTGATTGAAGACATTTTTGCCCAACTCCCAAAAAGTGGATGGAGTCGGGGTAAGACAGGACATGGCAACCCCTGCTGTTAAAATTTATGACGAGCGGCAGCATTCCTTATGCCACAAATCTTATTCCAGTCCTAAACACACGTCACTTGTCAGACGTGCTGGAATTATTAAGAGGCGTACTCCTCTTAATCAAGAGCATCTGACTCTAGCACACTCCTTATCAAGACCGATATGAACATAATTGGGTTGGTTTTGATGAATTCGGTCATAAGGTTCAATTTGATGCAATGACTTTGTAATGGTACAAAATGGTGACATAACATCTTCTTTTAAAGTTCTGATAGAGGTCTTTATATAAAAAAGAACATCCAAAACCTCCTTAAAGAGACACATTAAAAGGAATCTGTCAGTAGGATGATCCCTCCTTAGCCGTTTATATGGGTATGCAGGTGATAGGAAGCTGAATAAAATGATACCTTGATATCTGACATCCAATGTCTTAATCCAGAGAAATCCACTTTTTTCTTAGATGAATAAGAGCTGTTAAGATCTATGAGCCGGACACTGATCTCCCAGAGAATCGGCCTCCAGAGATTATTGTGAGACAAGTAACTAACACAGAACAGTAGAACTGAACTTTGTGTCATAACAAACACATTAGCAGCTGCAGCTCTCACAGCTCTGCTGTATTGTACTGTCTGCCTGTGAGATGGAAGCTGAGAGGAACCTGCAGATGTATCAGGTATAATCACACACAGCTCTCCAGTGAGATCAGGAGAGCAAAGAGCAGTCATGACACATCACACTGGTCCCACGCTTTGAGGGGGCCCACCCAGACCTATGCTACTCTAACTATTGGCGTGCGCACAGCACACCGATAGTTACATTCTGCGGCAGAGCAGGGAGAATCGATCTTCCTGCTCTGCTGCCTGGCTGATATGAGGCCCCTGAGCAAGCTGGGGGCCCAGTGCCAGCAGTGGGCCCCCCGCCTGTCATCGCCGGTTCAGCTGTATCGGCTACATGCCGATACAGCTGCCCGCATTGATGAGAGAGGGAGCGTTATGCCATGACGTCACTACCCAGCGCCCGCTGTCAGGAGATGTGCAGGCGCTCAGAGCAGCGGAGGAGCCAGGAAAAAGAGAGGTGAGTATTTATTTATTTTTATGGGGACTACCTTATACTACAGAGTCTGCCTATGGGGGGGCTGCATTATATTAGAGTCTGCCTATGGGGTGTTGCCTTATACTACAGGTTCTGCCTATGGGGGGCCTGCCTTATACTACAGAGTTTGCCTATGGGGGGCTGCCTTATACTACAGGTTCTGCCTATGGGGGGTCTGCCTTATACTTCAGAGTCTGCCTATGGGGGTTGCCTTATACTACAGAGTCTGCTTTTGGGGGGACTGCCTTATACTACAGAGTATGCCTATGGGGGCTGCCTTGTACTACAGAGTCTGCTTATGGGGGACTGCCTTATACTACAGTGTCTGCCTATGGGGGGACTTCCTTATACTACAGAGTCTGCCTATGGGGAGACTGCCTTATATTACAGGGTCTGCCTATGGGGGGCTGCCTTATACTACAGAGTCTGCCTATAGGGGGACTGCCTTATACTACAGAGTCTGCCTATGGTGGGGGGCTTCCTTTTACCACAGAGTCTGCCTATGGGGGGCTGCCTTATTGCAGAGTCTGCCTATGGGGGCTGCCTTTTTACAGAGTCTGCCTATGGGGGGACTGCCTTATACTACAGATTTTGCCTATGGGGGGCTGCCTTATACTACAGAGTCTGCCTATAGGGGGACTGCCTTATACTACAGAGTCTGCCTATAGTGGGGGGCTGCATTATACCACAGAGTCTGCCTATGGGGGGCTGCCTTATTACAGAGTCTGTCTATGGGGGCTGCCTTTTTACAGAGTCTGCCCATGGGGGGCTGCCTTATTACAGAGTCTGCCTATGGGGTGCTCTCTTATACTACAGGCTCTGCCTATGGGGGGCTGCCTTATACTACAGAGTCTGCCTATGAGGTGCTGCCTTATACTATTGGGCCTGCCTATGGGGTGCTGCCTTATACTAGAGGTTCTGCCTATGGGGGCTTCCTTATACTAGAGTCTGCCTATGGGGTACTGTCTTATACTACAGGGTCTGCCTTTGGGGTGCCTCCTTATACTACAGGGTCTGCCTATGGGGGGCTGCCTTATACTAGAGGTTCTGCCTATGGGGGCTTCCTTATACTAGAGTCTGCCTATGGGGTACTGTCTTATACTACAGGGTCTGCCTATGGGGGCTTCCTTATACTAGAGTCTGCCTATGGGGTACTGTCTTATACTACAGGGTCTGCCTTTGGGGTGCCTCCTTATACTACAGGGTCTGCCTATGGGGTGCTGCCTTATACTAGAGGTTCTGCCTATGGGGGCTTCCTTATACTAGAGTCTGCCTATGGGGTACTGTCTTATACTACAGGGTCTGCCTTTGGGGTGCCTCCTTATACTACAGGGTCTGCCTATGGGGGGCTGCCTTATACTACAGAGTCTGCCTATGAGGTGCTGCCTTATACTATTGGGCCTGCCTATGGGGTGCTGCCTTATACTAGAGGTTCTGCCTATGGGGGCTTCCTTATACTAGAGTCTGCCTATGGGGTACTGTCTTATACTACAGGGTCTGCCTTTGGGGTGCCTCCTTATACTACAGGGTCTGCCTATGGGGCGCTGCCTTATACTACAGTCTGCCTATGAGGTGCTGCCTTATACTATTGGGCCTGCCTATGGGGTGCTGCCTTATACTAGAGGTTCTGCCTATGGGGGCTTCCTTATACTAGAGTCTGCCTATGGGGTACTGTCTTATACTACAGGGTCTGCCTTTGGGGTGCCTCCTTATACTATTGGGCCTGCCTATGGGGTGCTGCCTTATACTAGAGGTTCTGCCTATGGGGGCTTCCTTATACTAGAGTCTGCCTATGGGGTACTGTCTTATACTACAGGGTCTGCCTTTGGGGTGCCTCCTTATACTACAGGGTCTGCCTATGGGGGGCTGCCTTATACTACAGAGTCTGCCTATGAGGTGCTGCTTTATACTATTGGGCCTGCCTATGGGGTGCTGCCTTATACTAGAGGTTCTGCCTATGGGGGCTTCCTTATACTAGAGTCTGCCTATGGGGTACTGTCTTATACTACAGGGTCTGCCTTTGGGGTGCCTCCTTATACTACAGGGTCTGCCTATGGGGTGCTGCCTTATACTACAGAGTCTGTCTATTGGGGCTGCCGGGATCAATAAAGTGTATCGTACTACAGGGTCTACCTATGGGGTGCTGCCTTATACTAGAGGATCTGCCTATGGGGGCTTCCTTATACTACAGAGTGTGCCTGTGGGTGCTGCCTTGTGCTATAGAGTGTGCCTATGGGGGCTGCCATGTGCTATAGTATGCCTATGGGAGCTACCTTATTCTATAAAGTCTGCCTATGGGTGCTGGTTTATACTACAGAGTCTGCCTGTGGGTGCTGCCTTGTGCTATAGAGTCTGCCTATGGGGGCTGCCTTATGCTATAGTGTCTGCTTATAGGGGCTGCCTTATGCTATAGAGTCTGCCTATGGGGGTGCATTATGCATAATAGAGTAAGCCTATGGGGAGTGCATTATACTATATTGAGGACTATCTGGTGCATTATACTATGTGGTTGCCTATGCAAGTGCATTATACTATATGGAGGCCTATGGGGAGAGCATTATACTATATTGAGAACTGTCTGGCGCATTATACTATATGGAGCCTATCTAGGGGGCCATCATACACTGTGGAGATTACAGTGAGGAGGCCATCATACAGTGTTGGAGCCATCAAACCGTTTGGGGGCTTCTAAGGGGTCAGTATACTGTGTGGGGGGTACTATACAGTGAGGGAGCATTATACTGTGTATGAGAGAGCATCATACTGTGTATAGGGGAGCTGTACAGGGGGGAGACTCGGGACATTATTAAATGTAAAGTGGGCACTTATTGTTATAGGGGAGCTCAGGCTACTGTGACTATTAAAGGGGCACACAGAGGGCAATATTACTTTCTAGGGGGCAAAATATGGGCACTGCTTTCTAGGGCACTTGCACCCGGTATTACTATATTATAGAGGGGTGCTTTAGAATTTAGAGGGCACAGAGAACCACACAGCAGGTGCAGTAATAGGGACACATACAGCAGCAGCGGCTCAGTATTGGGGTATCCGGTGCAGTAATAGGGACACATACAGCAGCAGCGGCTCAGTATTGGGGTATCCGGTGCAGTAATAGGGACACATACAGCAGCAGCGGCTCAGTATTGGGGTATCAGCAGGATGAGGAGTTTGTGCAGGTTGGTAGTAGATGGTGATGGGGCTGGAATATGAGAAGTGAATCGTGTCTTTGTTGTATTCTCTGCAGCCGAGTCCTGGGTGGAAGAAGTTGTCATGTTGGTCTGGGCCAGATGGAAAAGACGGGAAAAATGAACGATTCCATCATAAAGAACGTCAGGGGTAAGACATTATCTGTAACTGTGCTGTGATCTCTTATATGTTCTGTAGGACTGACCATATGACGGTAATATCCATGTTGGTCTTTATATAGAGATTATCTTCAGTAACAGCGCGGTCATCTGCTGAGGTTCTCCTCCACTATTAGGCTGCCGTCACACTATCAGTATTTGGTCAGTATTTTACCTCAGTATCTGTAAGCCAAAACCAGGAGTGGAACAATTAGAGGAAAAGTATAACAAACATATGCACCACTTCTGCCTTCATCACCCACTCCTGGTTTTGGCTTACAAATACTGAGGTAAAATACTGACCAAATACTGAATGAGTGACGGCAGCCTTGGGGCGCGTCACCGAGTTGTAATCAAGGTTACCTGGTTAGGGGCACCACTCAGAAGCTTCGCGCCCCCTGAACCAAAATCCTAGCTACGCCTCTGCTTTGGAGGCAGATTCTCATGCAGATCAGTGTCCGGCCCATAGCCTGGAACAGCTCATTTACATATAAGAAAAACGTGTAACAGTCTGGAATAAGACATCGGATCGCAGGTAACAAGGTATCATTTTCTTCAGCTTCTACAGCTTCTTATGGCCCACATGTCCATTTAGATGACTTAGGAAGGTTGATCTTACTGACAGATTCCCTTTAAGCAGATGTGTGCCAGCTACCCGATAACTTAGAGTTACTGGGCATTGGCTCAATGGGCTAGTGCTTAGTTTTGGCCTGTTGGGCTAGTGATGAGGGTTGGCATGGTGGGGTAATGTTCAACTTGTGCCTATCCACAGCAACCAATCTGAACATGCAGAGCTTCAGCAGAAAGGATGAGAAAGGGGCAATACACCAATTAAAAACACTTAATCCAATTTTTTTTTTTTTAGATTTTATAATTCAAAGCATTTTTAGTTCAGAGATCCCCTATTCCACATCAGTGATTTTCCTTGAACACAAAAAAATAACCGATTTTCATGTTTTTTATTTCAAATCACGCTATGTTTATTAAAAAAATCAAATAAGTAGTCTTGTAATTTTTCCTCTGGCCGCTGGGGTTTTTAAGACTCTATTTTACTGTTGATTTAGATGCACATGCACATTAGCTGCAATAAACATGACCCTATCTTTGGCATTAAAGCATCTAATGAGCGTGTGCAAAGGTCATTGTGAAGAGAGGGGCAGCAGAGTCATCTGTCATCAGTATTATCAGCTTTGTATAGAGGTGTTACCTAACATCCAATGTCTTATGATGTATCACAACAGTATGTTTACTCCATAAAAAAAGCACCCACCCTCTGGGATACTTGATAATTGAAAAAATATTATGCATCGTACCATATATCATACATTACACCAAATGGCAACATTTTGCTCTGGATACAAAGACATTGTTGACTGTTGTCACATAAGAGTTCTCCATTCATGGGAAGCAAACCCTGTACTGGTCCCACCTCCAAAATGTGTTCATTCTCATCAGTAATGATGGTGCCACCAGTGTGACTGGGTCCTCATAAATCATTGGTGATCCTTCATACCCAGCAGATTTTCCTAGCTCGCTGGTAGTCCTATGTGTGTCACAGGTGGAGAACCACAGGTGGTGGACCACTGCCCCAAGCATTTCTCTGTTCTGGAGCCATGCTTCATCGTAGACAACCTGACGACGCCAATAACCGCTCCACAAGTAGAGTATAAGTCATGTGATACTGTACATGTGGCCGAGCCTCACACACAAGCTGTCAGAACCTGTATTGTGAGGAACAATGAGAAGGCATTGATGGAAGGAATAATGAGGATAAGCTAGGCTCCAGGGCACTGTACATAGTGTTTGTATTATATTTCCGAGCACACATCTCCTCATTCCCTGGAGGTGCTCACACAAGTCAGCAGCGCCCCCTACAGCTCACATTTCCCACAAATCCCTTGTTATACCTTGTCTCTATCCTGAATATTTGAAACAATGGGAAATACTGTAAAGTTCTAGTCATAGAAGTGGATCCTGCAGAAAAAATCGGTTTGATGGCTTCCTAAACTAAGGTGCAGAATCAAAAGTCCCATCGAGACCGGACGACCATTCGAATTGTATGGGGGCTTCACCAGTCTCCCCATAAAGATGGGATGGTTATAGTTTAGGGCATCGTACTCAGATCTTCGTAAGAGCACCAAGCTCAGATGTGGTTTTAGGCCGGGGAGCCACAAGCATAGATTCTCTCATGGAAGAGAATCGGATCGATTATCTTAATGAAACTCCGATTAAATTCTGATCCGAGTTTGATCGGAGTGTCATCTTAGTGTGAACGGATTCTCTCAGATTAGAGAATCGTAGAACAGGTGAGGAGAAGATGGAGAGCAAAACTTCTCCATTTTGTGAGTTTGTGGAAATTGGACTGCACTCAGGTGTCATCCGAGTGCAGTCCAAGGATAGACTTATATGAGTGCGCGGATTCCAATTTGTTGAGCTACACTTGGCATGCGGAGAGTGTTTTCTCCTGCCAAATCGGTATGAGAAAAAACCCACTGATCTGCACTGCCCCATAGTATAACATTAATCCGAGTACTATCTGATAAAACATCGGAGAGCAATCGTCCGATGTGTACGCTCTTGTGAGCCAGCCCTTCTATTGAATTCTCCCTACTACCCAGCTCATTTTCACTACAGACCACAGTCAAAAAAAGACGCCCCCCACACAAAGGGTGATAACTATAGTAGAGGTACATATAAATATTATCAGTAGTGATGAGCGAGTATACTCGTTGCTCGAGATTTCCCGAGCATGCTCTGGGGGTCTCCGAGTATTTTTTAGTGCTCGGAGATGTAGTTTTCATTACCTCAGCTGAATGATTTACATCTGTTAGCCAGGCTGAGTACATGTAGGGGTTGCCTGGTTGCTAGGGAATCCCCACATGTAATCATGCAGGCTAGTAGCTGTAAATCATTCAGCTGCGGCGAAGAAAACTAAATCTCCGTGCACTAAAAAATACTCGGAGGACACCCGAGCGTGCTCGGGAAATCTCGAGTAACGAGTATACTCGCTCATCACTAATAATAACCATTATTCATTTCCACAATAAAAATTATAAAAATGAAAAAAAAAAAAAAGAAATTGTCCACTTTGGAATCACTTTTTGGTAGAAGCTGCAAAGTTTGGGTCAAGAAGCCAAGTGTTCAGATTTCCTACAGTGCCACCGCAGGTGAAAGTAGGCATTACATCATTTCCAATGAAATTAATGGGCTCTAGAGCAAGACATGTTCTTAGTGACTGCTCTGTGCTCTGACTCTAGCTCTGTTTTCTAGCATATTTGAAGATGGGTTTTCTAAACTCAGTGATACCAGCTGCTCACCTTATGTGGAGGTCTTCTATAGGGGTTGTCCAGTTCGGCCTTTATGTTTGTCTTTATTCTTATATACAGATTCTGATCTATCAGTTTATGGTTTCTGACTGTTTACACATCTTGTGCTTAATGGACACCACAATGGCTCCATACAACTGAAGAATCCCGCAGTGTGTTCTTGTAATCCACCATGCGGTATGTTAAGTAATGGTCATTGTGTTGTGCACATAAGATTTCCTTTAGTGAATCGTTGGCTCTTTGCCAAAGTCACTTTCCAGCCTTTACAACCCCATAGCATGGATCCAAGAAACCTAAGTGGTGATCAATCACATGTTACGGGGTTAAGTATTACTGTTAATGCAGCACTTTCTGGCAATATGTATATCTCCAGACGGCCCCTCACTACATTGCATAATTCAATGTACATACATTAAAAAGAATCTGTCAGAACACAAACTATTTATATGCGCATGTAGCTCTTTCAAATACATATCCAGCAACACCTTTACACGGCCAGTCCGTTCCTCCGTTACTGAGAAATCAGCATTGTAACTGATATGCAAATGAGGCTGAAGAGCTATTTGTAGATCTGAAGCCTCTGTCACTCCAGCTCTATTCACCAGCCAGCACTGCCTTCTTTTGCTTCTCTGACAGCCTCCATGCTGTGTTACTTCATACAAAGGAGTCGTCATCCAAGCTAGAGGAGGTGGCGCAGGGCGTGGAAAGGAGCTGGAGTGACAGAGGCGTCAGATCTGCAGTCTCATTTGCATTAGTTATATCTATAAAATGTCCAAACAAATAGATAACGGCACTTCAAAATGACATATAACCAAATACGGACTTATGTTATCAACAGCCGCCGAAGAGAACCATGGAACAATAAAATAAATTCTTCCAAATTTTATTGTAATATTCTAAAATACAAAAAAAGTCACAAAAGACAATACAACATAGTGTCCAGCAGGGGGAACCCTAACCTAATCCCCTAAATAATTATATCACTTTATAAAACTGATATACAGTTAAATATGTCCTGAATCCAAATACGAGGTCACAGCTATATTACTGGTAGAAAGAAACGGCCATCCCCATGGTACATCCATACAGTAATGCGTAGTAATCTTATAACCTCATGGCCGTATACTTTAGTAAAAAGGTGGTAGAGTTAAACAAGGAGTATGAGATATGTGCATATATGTGAGCTTAAACCTGAATGCACATAACGAAACATTAATATGAATAGTGACACACTGCTCAAAGAATATGTGCCTATAGAAATATGCAGCCAGGTCAAGATGATAACATAAAGAACTGTAAGAAATTACCTCAATATCCTTTCCAGACCATGTAAGAAGGAAATAGGGAAGGCAAGGAGTTCCCCCTCCACCCCGACGCGCATTTCACCCAGAGCTTCTACCAGAGGGAAAAGGTTTTCGGGTCCTTTTCAGGCACCAAGGCCAGGTACGAAGTAGGCTTCACTTTAGATTAACCTTTAGGACTCATGAAGTTTCCGTGGATCTAAGACCAATCACGGACCGCATTATTTGGACTGGCCGCAGCTTTCCCTACTGGATCATGACCGCTTCATGTATTTTTATGAGACAGTCACACTACTCAGTCTGTGCACTGCAGTTTTTGATCAGTCCAGGATCCATGGAGGTCTGCATGAGCCCTTAATGGAAGTATCAACCTTTAAACACCTTTTTTTCTGATTTGTTGCAGCTGTCATGTGACTTTGTTTATACCTAGGGACAGGCAGAGTGGAGGAGCGTCACAGGCGTTATTTTTTAATACATGGCAGCAGGTTTACTATATTCATCTACTATATAATTGCCTAAGGGTCACTTCCGTCTGTCTGTCTGTCTTTCTGTCTGTCACGGATATTCATTGGTCGTGGCCTCTGTCTGTCATGGAAATCCAAGTCGCTTATTGGTCGTGGCAAAACAGCCACGACCAATAAGCGACGGGCACATTCCAGCGGAAAAATGGCCGCTCCTTCCTCCCCGCAGTCAGTGCCCGCTCCGTACTCCCCTCCAGTCAGCGCTCACACAGGGTTAATGGCAGCGTTGACCGCGGTGTAACGCACTCGGTTAACGCTGCTATTAACCCTGTGTGACCAACCTTTTACTATTCATGCTGCCTATGCCGCATCAATAGTAAAGAGATCTAATGTTAAAAATAATTTAAAAAATAGTTACATACTCACCGTCCGTCAGATCAAGAACAGACCTTTCCCGCTCCTCGCGACGCCCCGGTAACCGCTCCATGCATTGCGGTCTCGCAAGATGATGACATGCGGTCTGGCAAGACCACTACGCCATCATCTCGCGAGACTGCAATGCACTCTTCAGACTGGAGCGCGCGAGGAGAGTCGGTAACCACTTCGATCCGGGGGCCAAGTATGAGTATATAACTATTTTTTATTTTAATTCTTTTTTTAACAGGGATATGGTGCCCACATTGCTGTAGACTGCGTGGGCTGTATTATATACTACTACGTGGCTGGGCAATATACTGCGTGACTGGGCAATATACTACGTGACTGGGCAATATACTACGTGGCTGGGCAATATACTACGTGACTGTGCAATATACTACGTGACTGGGCAATATACTACGTGGCTGGGCAATATACTGCGTGACTGGGCAATATACTGCGTGACTGGGCAATATACTACGTGACTGGACAATATACTACGTGGCTGGGCAATATACTACGTGACTGTGCAATATACTACGTGACTGGGCAATATACTACGTGGCTAGGCAATATACTGCGTGACTGGGCAATATACTACATGACTGGGCAATATACTACGTGGCTGGGCAATATACTACGTGGCTGGGCAATATACTACGTGACTGGGCAATATACTACGTGACTGGGCAATATACTACGTGACTGGGCAATATACTACGTGGCTGGGCAATAAACTACGTGACTGGGCAAAATACTACGTGACTGGGCGATTTACTACATGACTGGGCAATATACTACGTGGCTGGGCAATATTCTACGTGACTGGGCAATATACTACGTGACTGGGTAATATACTACGTGGCTGTGCAATATACTACATGGCTGGGCAATATACTACGTGGCTGGGCAATATACTACGTGACTGGGCAATATACTACGTGGCTGGGCTATATACTATGTGGCTGGGTAATATACTACGTGACTGGGCAATATACTACGTGGCTGGGCAATATACTACGTGACTGGGCAATATACTACGTGACTGGGCAATATACTACGTGGCTGGGCAATATACTACGTGGCTGGGCAATATACTACGTGGCTGGGCAATATACTACGCGGGCTGCGCAATGTACTGCCTGGACTGTGCTATACACTACGTGGCCTGTGCTATATACTACGTGGCCTGTGTTATACACTACGTGGCCTGTGTTATACACTACGTGGCCTGTGTTATATACTTCGTGCGTGGTACTGCGCGGGCTGTGAAATATACTACTCGGTCTGTGCAATATACTACATGGCTGGGCAATATACTACGTGGCTGGCCAACATACTACGTGACTGGCCAGTATACTACGTGTCTGTGCTGTATACTACGTGGCTCTGTGCTGTATACTACGTGACTGGGCAATATACTATGTGACTGGCCAATATACTACGTGACTGGTCAATATACTACGTGACTGGGCAGTATACTACGTGTGTGTGTGCTGTATACTACGTGGCTCTGTGATGTGTATTACGTCACTGGGCAATATACTACATCACTGGGCAATATACTACGTGGCTGGGCAATATACTACGTGGCTGGGCAGTATACTACGTGTGTGCTGTATACTACGTGGCTCTGTGCTGTGTATTACGTCACTGGGCAATATACTATGTGGCTGGGCAATATACTACGTGGCTGGGCAATATACTACGTGGCTGGGCAGTATACTACGTGTGTGTGCTGTATACTACGTGGCTCTGTGCTGTGTATTACGTGACTGGGCAATATACTATGTGGCTGGGCAATATACTACGTGACTGGTCAATATACTACGTGACTGGTCAATATACTACGTCACTGGGCAATATACTACGTGGCTGGGCAAAATACTACGTGGCTGGGCAGTATACTATGTGTGTGCTGTATACTACGTGGCTCTGTGCTGTGTATTACGTCACTGGGCAATATACTATGTGGCTGGGCAATATACTATGTGGCTGGGCAATATACTACGTGACTGGTCAATATACTACGTGACTGGGCAATATACTATGTGACTGGGCAATATACTACGTGGCTGGGCAATATACTACGTGGCTGGGCAATATACTACGTGACTGGGCAATATACTACGTGGCTGGGCAATATACTACGTGGCTGGGCAATATACTACGTGACTGGGCAATATACTACGTGGCTGGGCAATATACTACGTGGCTGGGCAATATACTACGTGACTGGGCAATATACTACGTGACTGGGCAATATACTACGTGGCTGGGCAATATACTACGTGTCTGTGCTGTATACTACATGGCTTTGTGCTGTATACTACGTGACTGGGCAATATACTACGTGGCTGGGCAATATACTACATGGCTGGGCAATATACTACGTGGCTGGGCAATATACTACGTGGCTGGGCAATATACTAAGTGGCTGGGCAATATACTACGTGGCTGGGCAATATACTACGTGACTGGGCAATATACTACGTGGCTGGGCAATATACTATGTGGCTGGGCAATATACTACGTGACTGGGCAATATACTACGTAGCTGGGCAATATACTACATCACTGTGCAATATACTACGTGGCTCTGTGCTGTATACTACGTGGCTGTGCAATATACTACGTGTCTGTGCTGTATACTACATGGCTCTGTGCTGTATACTACGTGACTGGGCAATATACTACGTGACTGGGCAATATACTACGTGGCTGGGCAATATACTACATGGCTGGGCAATATACTACGTGGCTGGGCAATATACTACGTGGCTGGGCAATATACTACGTGGCTGGGCAATATACTACGTCACTGTGCAATATACTAGGTGTCTGTGCTGTATACTACGTGGCTCTGTGCTGTATACTACGTGACTGGGCAATATACTACGTGGCTGGGCAATATACTACGTGGCTGGGCAATATACTACGTGACTGGGCAATATACTACGTGGCTGGGCAATATACTACGTGGCTCTGTGCTGTATACTACATGGCTGGGCAATATACCACGTGGCTGGGCAATATACTACGTGGCTGGGCAATATACTACGTGGCTGGGCAATATACTACGTGGCTCTGTGCTGTATACTACGTGACTGGGCAATATACTACGTGGCTGGGCAATATACTACGTGGCTGGGCAATATACTACGTGGCTGGGCAGTATACTACGTGTGTGTGCTGTATACTACGTGGCTCTGTGCTGTGTATTACGTGACTGGGCAATATACTATGTGGCTGGGCAATATACTACGTGACTGGTCAATATACTACGTGACTGGTCAATATACTACGTCACTGGGCAATATACTACGTGGCTGGGCAAAATACTACGTGGCTGGGCAGTATACTATGTGTGTGCTGTATACTACGTGGCTCTGTGCTGTGTATTACGTCACTGGGCAATATACTATGTGGCTGGGCAATATACTATGTGGCTGGGCAATATACTACGTGACTGGTCAATATACTACGTGACTGGGCAATATACTATGTGACTGGGCAATATACTACGTGGCTGGGCAATATACTACGTGGCTGGGCAATATACTACGTGACTGGGCAATATACTACGTGGCTGGGCAATATACTACGTGGCTGGGCAATATACTACGTGACTGGGCAATATACTACGTGGCTGGGCAATATACTACGTGGCTGGGCAATATACTACGTGACTGGGCAATATACTACGTGACTGGGCAATATACTACGTGGCTGGGCAATATACTACATGGCTGGGCAATATACTACGTGGCTGGGCAATATACTACGTGGCTGGGCAATATACTAAGTGGCTGGGCAATATACTACGTGGCTGGGCAATATACTACGTGACTGGGCAATATACTACGTGGCTGGGCAATATACTATGTGGCTGGGCAATATACTACGTGACTGGGCAATATACTACGTAGCTGGGCAATATACTACATCACTGTGCAATATACTATGTGGCTCTGTGCTGTATACTACGTGGCTGTGCAATATACTACGTGTCTGTGCTGTATACTACATGGCTCTGTGCTGTATACTACGTGACTGGGCAATATACTACGTGACTGGGCAATATACTACGTGGCTGGGCAATATACTACATGGCTGGGCAATATACTACGTGGCTGGGCAATATACTACGTGGCTGGGCAATATACTACGTGGCTGGGCAATATACTACGTCACTGTGCAATATACTAGGTGTCTGTGCTGTATACTACGTGGCTCTGTGCTGTATACTACGTGACTGGGCAATATACTACGTGGCTGGGCAATATACTACGTGGCTGGGCAATATACTACGTGACTGGGCAATATACTACGTGGCTGGGCAATATACTACGTGGCTCTGTGCTGTATACTACATGGCTGGGCAATATACCACGTGGCTGGGCAATATACTACGTGGCTGGGCAATATACTACGTGGCTCTGTGCTGTATACTACGTGACTGGGCAATATACTACGTGGCTGGGCAATATACTACGTGGCTGGGCAATATACTACGTGACTGGGCAATATACTACGTGGCTGGGCAATATACTACGTGGCTCTGTGCTGTATACTACGTGGCTGGGCAATATACTACGTGGCTGGGCAATATACTACGTGGCTCTGTGCTGTATACTACGTGACTGGGCAATATACTACGTGGCTGGGCAATATACTACGTGGCTGGGCAATATACTACGTGGCTTGGCTATATACTATGTGGCTGGGCAATATACATCACTGGGCAATATACTATGTGGCTGGCCAATATAGTACGTGGCTGGCCAATATAGTACGTGGTTGGGCAATATACTATGTGGACATGCATATTCTAGAATACCCGATGCCTGTGTTATATACTGCGTGCGTGGTACTGCGCGGGCTGTGAAATATACTACGTGGCTCTGTGCTGTATACTACGTGGCTGGGCAATATACTACGTGGCTGGGCAATATACTACGTGGCTCTGTGCTGTATACTACGTGACTGGGCAATATACTACGTGGCTGGGCAATATACTACGTGGCTGGGCAATATACTACGTGGCTGGCCAACATACTACGTGACTGGGCAGTATACTACGTGTCTGTGCTGTATACTACGTGGCTCTGTGCTGTATACTACGTGACTGGGCAATATACTATGTGACTGGCCAATATACTACGTGACTGGTCAATATACTACGTGACTGGGCAGTATACTATGTGTGTGTGTGCTGTATACTACGTGGCTCTGTGATGTGTATTACGTGACTGGGCAATATACTACGTCACTGGGCAATATACTACGTGGCTGGGCAATATACTACGTGGCTGGGCAGTATACTACGTGTGTGCTGTATACTACGTGGCTCTGTGCTGTGTATTACGTCACTGGGCAATATACTATGTGGCTGGGCAATATACTACGTGGCTGGGCAATATACTACGTGGCTGGGCAGTATACTACATGTGTGTGCTGTATACTACGTGGCTCTGTGCTGTGTATTACGTGACTGGGCAATATACTATGTGGCTGGGCAATATACTACGTGACTGGTCAATATACTACGTGACTGGTCAATATACTACGTCACTGGGCAATATACTACGTGGCTGGGCAAAATACTACGTGGCTGGGCAGTATACTACGTGTGTGCTGTATACTACGTGGCTCTGTGCTGTGTATTACGTCACTGGGCAATATACTATGTGGCTGGGCAATATACTATGTGGCTGGGCAATATACTACGTGACTGGTCAATATACTACGTGACTGGTCAATATACTACGTGACTGGGCAATATACTACGTGGCTGGGCAATATACTACGTGGCTGGGCAATATACTACGTGACTGGGCAATATACTACGTAGCTGGGCAATATACTACATCACTGTGCAATATACTACGTGGCTCTGTGCTGTATACTACGTGGCTGTGCAATATACTACGTGTCTGTGCTGTATACTACATGGCTCTGTGCTGTATACTACGTGACTGGGCAATATACTACGTGGCTGGGCAATATACTACATGGCTGGGCAATATACTACGTGGCTGGGCAATATACTATGTGGCTGGGCAATATACTACGGGCTGGGCAATATACTACGTGACTGGGCAATATACTACGTGGCTGGGCAATATACTACATGGCTGGGCAATATACTACGTGACTGGGCAATATACTACGTAGCTGGGCAATATACTACATCACTGTGCAATATACTACATGGCTCTGTGCTGTATACTACGTGACTGGGCAATATACTACGTGGCTGGGCAATATACTACATGGCTGGGCAATATACTACGTGGCTGGGCAATATACTACGTGGCTGGGCAATATACTACGTCACTGTGCAATATACTAGGTGTCTGTGCTGTATACTACGTGGCTCTGTGCTGTATACTACGTGACTGGGCAATATACTACGTGGCTGGGCAATATACTACGTGGATGGGCAATATACTACATCACTGGGCAATATACTACATGGTTCTGTGCTGTATACTACGTGACTGGGCAATATACTACGTGGCTGGGCAATATACTACATGGCTGGGCAATATACTACGTGGCTGGGCAATATACTACATCACTGTGCAATATACTAGGTGTCTGTGCTGTATACTACGTGGCTCTGTGCTGTATACTACGTGACTGGGCAATATACTACGTGGCTGGGCAATATACTACGTGGCTGGGCAATATACTACGTGACTGGGCAATATACTACGTGGCTGCAATATACTACGTGGCTCTGTGCTGTATACTACGTGGCTGGGCAATATACTACGTGGCTGGGCAATATACTACGTGGCTGGGCAATATACTACGTGGCTGGGCAATATACTACGTGGCTGGGCAATATACGTGACTGGGCAATATACTATGTGGCTGGCCAATATAGTACGTGGTTGGGCAATATACTATGTGGACATGCATATTCTAGAATACCCGATGCGTTAGAATCGGGCCACCATCTAGTCTTGTGATAATCTACAATGGATAAAACTGGAATTTTATCAAAACTACAGCAAGCAGCCCAGTATGTGACACATCACTGTATCTACATTATGCTTCTCTCAGATAAGATGGCAAAATCCTTGTGACATATTCCCTTTAAAGAAAACCTGTCGCCAGGTAAAAAGTTACATGCAAGCCCTTATTTTATATTGTTGCTTTGTTTTTAATCCACCTGATAATTTTCAGAGATGAATCTTTTAATGTAGAGCAAATTTTTATGGGTTTTGCCAAGGGGGTGTGGCTCACAGGATTCTATGGGGGGCGTGGCGCACACAATTCCCCTGTGAGACACGCCCACTTGTCAAGAGTCCAAAAAAAAAATAGCTCCATATATCTGGAATGATATGGTGGACTTATAGAAAATAAAAAACGGAATACTACAGGGAACAGCGAGAATTAAAAAAAAGTGCAAAAACTGCCCACTTTTTATTGGGTGACAGTAGTATATACAGTAGTTTATGCGAGATCATGCAATTACTGCTTATGGCCTGTAGGTGTCACCATTGTAGTAAGTATTGGAGGATAACATCTCTGTGCATTAGACTAGTAAGCAGCACTGTTAGCAGGATAGGAGACATTACACCTATCATACTATATATATATATATATATATATATATATATATATATATAATGTTAGGGAAATAGACTATATATAATGTTAGGGAAATATATATATATATATATATATATATATATGTCTTCTCTATTTCCCTGCAATTTACTCTTCACCGCTGAATATATTTTTAGTATTTTACATGTACATAATACAATTTTCAGGGGTGGAATCTGTTATTTGAAGCCAAAGGAGAAAAGTCACAAGCTGTTGCCAATTCTGTAATTCCTCCAGTGGACTGACATTGTGGGGTGTGAGGAGCCGGACGCCGCACGTACATCTGTGCCCCGATGTATCGATTGTTCTCTATTCTGTAGGATCCATTTATATCGTTCTTAGTATGTTACGGTGAGAAGCAGCAATGGCAGCGGAGGTGAAAGTCTGGTGCAGGTTACAGCTGGGAATTCCCTCTGTTTGATGCCATTCCTGTTTTACTGGTGGGTGTTGGGCTCCAAGAGTCTCACATTCCGCTGCACCTCATAGAGGCGAAATCTTACCCACTGCCCCACCCAGATGTCACCTATCCCTGCACCCCTGTGCTGAATATCGGCTTTAATCACAGTATATAGACACTCGCATGCATTCACTTGCCTCTGTTTGTGCAGAGAAATCTATTCCCGTAAGAATACCTGATATTTCAGCAGCACGCCATTGTCTATTTTCATGCAGTATTTGTCCCTTTTGTGTTTACACATTTTTTTCAGCCACAAAAAAAAACATTTTTCCGTCATTTATTTGAATGGTTGAAAAACGCTAAAAAAAAGGGGAAAAAAAAATCACTGGAGAAATTGCGGCAGATTTGAAAAAAAACACTTTGATGACTCCGCAAGGAGAAAATAAGCAGCGTGGGCATGAGATCTCCGAAATCTCAGTCACTTTGCTAGTAGCATAAAGCGATGCGTTTTTTTTCCTGCGGCAAAAATGCAGCATGTGAACAAGCCCTCTGGGTGTATTCTGGCTTATCGAATGTATACGATGTCTTCTTGGAATCCCCTCTTTTAGCTCACAGGAATATAACTGTAGGCTCGGACTGGCCCATAGGGTGACAGGGGAATCCCCCGGTGGGCCCCCAACCCCACTGTATGGGCAGTACTTGGCATAATTCACTTGGTTCACTCTGTACAGAAAAAAGCAGCATCTGGTCATTCATTAACCAAACTGCGCAGTTTATTATTAGATAGAGATATAGGTAACTCTGTGAATGAGGGTGGTGTAATGTTTGCATGCAGGTGAAAAGTGGGCCCCCAAAGTCAATGTTACTGGTGGGCCCTTGTCACCCCAGTCCGACACTGACTGTAGGGGTTTCCTGTGTCCTTAGGAAAGCTCATTAATTACAGCTTACTGGGGACCCAACTCCTTGCACCCTAGTGACCATCTGGCTGCAGGGGCCCCTTTATTGTTTACCAGGGACCCTGCTGTTTCCGGTGTTACTGCTCAGGCCTAGTCATAGCTCACACAAGCGTATAACACGGCCAAAGTTCTATGTGATGTTTTATCGGATAGCTCTCGGCTCAATGTTATGCTACGGGGCTTTGCAGATCTACTATTTTTTTCTTACGACGGTTCGGTATGAGAAAAAATTGAAGCATGTTTGAAGCTACTCTGCAAATTGGACCATGCGCACCCATACAAGTTTATGGGTGTGTGTAAAACATCGGACTGCACTCAGATGTCATCCGAGTGCAGTCCGATTACCACACACACAGACGATAGAGAAGATGGAGAAATTAAGTTCCCCGTCTTCTCCGCACCTGTGATCCAATTCTCTCATGAGAGACAACCGGTTCATAGTAAACTGACACTCTGAGCAAACTCTGACAGCCGAGTGTCACTTCCATAATCGACCTGAGAGGGAATCATCACTCGTGTGACCATGGCTGTAGAATGGGACTGAGCTGCACAGAACTGCAGTACCACGCACAGCCACTAGTGACTACATGGCGCTGAGCCTGATGATGAAGCGGAGCAGCTTCTTCATGCGTCCGGAGTCAGACCCAATTCATGAACCGTCCTGATGAGCCGCCTCACGGAGTAACACTGGTCCGAGTGCAATCCGACTTTTTACCAGATTGCACTCGTCCGACATTTATACTAGTGCGAGCCCTAAAGTTTCTCATTTGTGTCTAGGGTCACACCAGCGTCAATTCTTTCATCCGAGAGAATCGGGCTGATTGTGCAGATGAGACTGATCAGTCTCTGGTCAGAGTTTGATCAGAGTGTCGGCATAGTGTGATCTGATTCTCTCAGCTGAGAAAATTGGAGCACACTGTGAGGAGAAGAGGGAGAACCAAATTTCTCCATCTCCTCCATTGTACCAGTGCATGGAAATCAAACTGCACTCTGATGTCATCCGAGTGCAGTCCGATGATTCCCGCAAACTTATTGACTTTCATTGCCAAGTGCCATCGAAATATCAGATCAAACTCGGACATGCTGTAATTTTTCCTGTTTGTTCGGTCTCTCTTGGACGGAAAACGCGGTGGTGTGAGCGAGTCCTAATGGCAGGCCATCAATTTCAAAGTTCTGCTAACCCCTTAGATATCTACTGTATTCCATAACTTCATGGTTTGCAGTTCTTCGGCAGCACATTGCAGGTAGGTTTATAACAACTGTTTCTTTTTTCTTACTTTGTGTTATTTTT
The DNA here is from genome assembly GCF_032444005.1 of Ranitomeya imitator. Classification (NCBI taxonomy): domain Eukaryota; kingdom Metazoa; phylum Chordata; class Amphibia; order Anura; family Dendrobatidae; genus Ranitomeya; species Ranitomeya imitator. The sequence continues at coordinate 731,380,021 of NC_091284.1, read as the reverse complement.
TTTTTTTTACAGCATTGTAACTGTGCGCTGCACATAGAGAGGGATGGGCCCCATGTACAGACTTGTACCGCTATAAAGTTTTTAGGGAGGGCATTTTTATAATAAAAAATATATTGTAAAGCGTCATTATTTTATAAGTATTATGTAAGAGGTCTGTATAACAAAGATACAACCCTGAGAGCCGCTTCCAGGACAAACAATGAAGTATACAATAGAAATATTCATAAAGAAAAGAAAGGAGTAGATACAATATGAAAAATATTTCTAAGATAAAATGTTTTCGCTTTTTTCCAGGTGTCACTGGATCAGCTGTACCAGAGAGGTGATGAATGTGGCATGGCAGCTGTGGAGCAGCACTGCGCCAGGAGGAGCATGGTCTATAATATGGTGCTCACAGAAGTGTCTGATACCCTCAGGGCAGTGAGATATAACGGTTTGCTCATTTATAATAAAACAGTACATCTGTCTATAGAGACAGAAATGTGCCACAAATGGCTGATGTGTAGAGAGGGGCGAACTCGAACAGTAAAGTTCGGCATCCGTACCAAACAACTGCTGTTCGGGAATGGACACCGAACACAGACTTCACCAGGAATTCCGTATTACTGTTCGGACCCCCCCCCCCCCCCTGCACACTGAGTGTTTGTTGAGCTGTCATGTGGATGACAGCGTGGCAAACTCCGCTTCTGATCGGCGGTAAGATCATCACCGTGAGCCCACAGCTATGACCGAAAGTATAAAGTTTACCTCTGGTCATTGGTGTCGGCTGATGGGACTACTGCTCCCATCAGCCAGCACCTGCTGCCGCTAATAACAATGAGAGCAGGATCTGATGGGAGTATTCATCAGCCGGCAACTGCACTGGAAATAAATAATTAACCCCTTCATGACCTTGGGATTTTCCGTTTTTCCGTATTCGTTTTTCACTCCCCTCCTTCCCAGAGCCATAACTTTTTTATTTTTTCGTTAATATGGCCATGTGAGGGCTTATTTTTTGCGGGACGAGTTGTTCTTTTGAACGACATCTCGAAGTGCGGTGAAATTGCAAAAAAAGTGCAATCCCACACTTGTTTTTTGTTTGGCTTTTTTGCTGGGTTCACTGAATGCTAAAACTGAGGTCATTACGAGTTCATAGACACCTAACATGTCTAGGTTCTCTTTTATCTAAGTGGTGAAAAAAAATTCCAAACTTTGCTAAAAAAAAAAAATTGCGCCTTTTTTCGATACACGTAGCGTCTCCATTTTTCGTGATCTGGGGTCAGTTGAGGGTTAATTTTTCGCGTTCCAAGCTGACGTTTTTATTGATACCACTTTTGTGCAGATAAGTTCTTTTGATCGCCCGTTATTGCATTTTAATGCAATCTCGCGGCGACCAAAAAAAGTAATTCTGGCGGCTCTATTTTTTTCTCGCTACGCTGTTTAGCAATCAGGTAAATGCTTTTTTATTGATAGATCGGGCGATTCTGAACGTGGGGATTCCAAATATGTGAAGGTTTGAATTTTTTTTTATTGTTTTATTTTGAATGGGGTGAAATTGGGGTGATTTAAACTTTTATATATTTTTTTCACATTTTTTTTTTACTTTTGCCATGCTTCAATAGCCTCGATGGGAGGCTAGAAGCTGGCACAACTCGATCGGCTCTGCTACATAGCAGCGATCATCAGATTGCTGTTATGTAGCTGAATTGCAGGCTTGCTATGAGCGCCGTCCACAGGGTGGCGCTCACAGCAAACCGGCATCAGTAACCATAGAGGTCTCAAGGACCTCTATGGTTACTATGCAGAAGCATCGCTGACCCCCGATCATGTGACTGGGTCGGCGATGCGCTCATTTCCGGCCCAATGGCTGGAAGCGCCGGTTAAATGCCGCTGTCTGCGTTTGACAGCGGCATTTAACTAGTTAATAGCGGCGGGTGAATTGTGATTTCACCCGCCACTATTGCGGGCACATGTCAGCTGTTCAAAACAGCTGACATGTCCCGACTTTGATGTGGGCTCACGGCCGGAGCCCACATCAAACCTGGGGATCTGACCTCGGACGTACTATCCCGTCTGAGGTCAGAAAGGGGTTAAAAAAATTGGCGTGGGTTCCCCTGTAGTTTTGATAATTAGCCAGGCAAAAGTGACAGCTGGGGGGCTGCAACCTTCAGCTTCAGCAAAGCTGGTTATCAAGAATAGAGGGGTCCCCACTCCAATTTTTTTAAAAAGTACGTCATTGGGTCCCCCATATTTGACAACCAGCCAAGCTAAAGCAGACAGCTGGGGACTGGCATTCTCAGGCTGGTAAGGGGCCATGGATATAGAAACCACCGGAGACTAGACGGAGGTGGACATGACTTGGGGATGGGTGGACTGAGAACTCCTGCAGCTTTTGTTTGTATTGCGGTGTAGATTTTAAACAAGAGTGTTGTTGCTTTAAGAGGAAGGAGTTTAGATGTTTGTGCCTGGTGTATTACTGTGAGGAGGGTGGGGCTTATATAGAAGAGGCAACTCTGGCTCTCCCTCTTTCTCTCACACGATGGACAGGAGGAAACATTACCCGCCCTCCCGCCTTGTTTATAATCTCTGTCCTTAAACTTTTTAATTATTGCTTGTATAATGATAAATGCTTTATTGTATTTTTTTTTTATTTGTCATTGTATATCTTGTACCAGGTTCAATTGTATATTGGCTATAAAGAGTTATTATTTGCGGTAACCTTCTAAGCCCAAGGGAAGGGCAATCCTTCAGCCATGGTTCCCTGGAGGTTTCCTCCACAGGGGGTTTTTCCTCTCCTGAGCGCTGTAGGATGACTCTTTGTGAGTTGGGGGTTTGCCGAGTTTAGTCCCATTAATGCTTTTGCAGGGACTCCTAGTTTTTAAGTTTGCAAAAATGATTTAATTATTTTTTTTAAAAAAAAGGTGTCAAATGAGACTTGGAATTTATAACCCGTCACGGCTTTGCGGTTTAGGAGTCAGGTGGAAGTTGCAGACAAGTTAAGGTGGACTCATTTTAACTAATAGAGGATGTAAAACCTCATGGTGGTGAGCAGGCTCGGCTTTGGTGGCCAGCCTCAAGGACGTTGTAATGGTAACATCAATCAGGGGCGGGCACAGTGGTTAAGCACAGGAGTGATGATAATAGGGTCATTGGTGCCCTGAAAGTTTACTGGCTCTGCTTGAATGGCAAGCCAGTGCGTGCCGCCCCTTTATGGCTGTCTGTCCTGGTGCTGTATGTCAGACAGCTGCGGATATCGCAGTACTTGTGAATCAAAATGTACTAGCACTCCACCTGACTCCTACTGTGATTATTTAATCCTGTGATTTGAATAAAAGCTGTGGCCATTTTGACAACCAAAATAACGTGTTTTGTGTATTTATTTTAGTACCTAGGTTTACAGTAGTTATGGTAGTTTTAAGAAGGAGTGGGGTCCATCCCATATCCAAAAGTCATGCTCCCCCAGCCTAAAAATAGCAGCCCGAAGCCGCCCAGAAAAGGCACATCACGTAACGATGGCAAGTGGGATTCATATTTGTGAGGTTGATGTCACTGTTGTATTGTCAGGTGACACCAAGCCCCACAGCTTATTAATGTAGAGGCAGCTGTAAGACACCTATCCATTACCAATCCTTTAGTTGTATGGTAAATAAAGACAAAATAAAGATGCAGCCAGAATAAAGTCTTTTATTTCAAATAAAACAAAACACACTTTAACTTTTTCATTTAAAAATAAGAAACACAGATATACTAACCTAATGCCTATTCCATTGAATCCCTCATCTCCTGTAATAAAGGAGAGATCACCGTTAGCACAGTGAGGAAAAGTCTCACAGTGCAGAGGCGAGATCACCTCAGTTCAAATTCACCTCAGTGAAATTCTCCCTGTGAACTGCGGTGAACTCACCTATGCACCTTGAATCATTCTCACTGTGCAAGCGGTGATCTCACCGGAGGGAGGTAACGCAGTTCATTGGCCCAGCTGGGAATGCAGCCTCAGTGACAGGCAGTAATCTCGATGACGTCACCGCTAGTCGCTGATGCTGCTCAGTCATCAGTGGTGTCAGCATCTTGGCACAGTCCAGGTTGAAAATGCTATCCCTCAGACATGGATTACAGCGTGGGACAGAAAGATGGACAAGTGAGGGATATTGTTGTTTTTTATTATTATTTTATATGAGTGGGCTTCCCTGCGACCATGGAACCCAAGACACGTTCCTTCAACACTCCTCATAGCACATCACAACTTGTATAATGAGACTTTTGGGGAGCGGATCTGCTAATGATGCACTTCCAGTCCATCGCCCGCCACATACACTCATTCCCCCACCAGACACCTTGTTCCTACTTCAACAACAGTGCATTCCCAATCTAGCAATGTGCTATGTATCACAGACTACTTGTCAGGTTACAGAGCTTCCCTGTAGCTCCGGCTATAGCATATTTTAGGTGCTTCACAATACACATATTGCTTCTGTATACTCATAACATACTCCCCACAGGTTACTCCAACATGCTACTTCCCCTTTAGAACATAATATGTTTCATACTGTCTTTTAACGGGGTTAACACGCTTTATATACTGTCAAAAAATGTTTTAGAAAAAATGATTTCTCTCAAAGTATGATGGTACCATTCCATGGGCATGTTAATATTGTATATATTGTATATAGTGTATTTTACGTATATATGTACTTTTGGCACTCATGGTATGCTTTCTCCTCTTCTAGCGACGATTGTGACAAAGACCCAGGAGGGGTCCAAAACGTCTAAAGTCTATGTTGCACACCTCCCGGCAGCTTTGAAGCTTATTGCATGTCTGCTTTGGACTTAAAATAACTTGTAATTTTCGGACTTAAGTGTGTGCTGCGAATTTACTCAAAATATGCTCCCATGGAGTGACAGGTCTCACCCTGCATGACTGTATAGGGAGAGCTGTCACTCAAAAGCAGCAGGAAGGAGAAGCCGAAGAGGACCCACCTGTCCAACTAATCGCCCAGACAGTATGGTCCCTGGGGGCTTTCAAGTCATGTTTTTATCTGAAATATTGCAACGTTTTAGGCCACGTTCACACATTCAGTATAGGGTCAGCATTTTACACCAGTATTTCTAAGCCAAATCCAAGAGTGGGTGATAAATGCAGAAGTGGTGCATATGTTTCTATTATACTTTTCCTCTGATTGTTCCACTCCTGGTTTTGGCTTACAAATACTGACCAAATACTGAACGTGTGAACGTGGCCTTAAACATATATGTCTGAAATCAAACAGCCCGTGACTTATATATGCTGCCTGTGGATTGGACAGCATGTATCAGCTGTCAGGTTGAATAGAGACATGTGCTCTACTGCAACTGTGAAAATACCTCTAATACATCATGTCAAGTCTGAAGAAACTTGTAATCGATAGTAAGTATTACTTGTAGGTGTCCCCCAACGTTCAGTCCTAGGATCCCTGCTATTCTTCATTTACACCGTCGGCCTGGGACAGCTCATAAAATCTCACGACTTTCAGTATCACCTCTATCCTGATGACACACATACTGTATATAGAGTGGGTACGGAAAGTATTCAGACCCCTTTAAATTTTTCACTCTTTGTTTCATTGCAGCCATTTGGTAAATTCAAAAAAGTTCATTTTTTTCTCATTAATGTAAACCCCAGAAATGTAGTAATTTTTGAAAATTTATTAAAAAAGGAAAACTGAAATAAATAGTCATAAGTATTCAGACCCTTTGCTCAGTATTGAGTAGAAGCACCCTTTTGAGCTAGTCATGAGTCTTCTTGGGAATGATGCAACAAGTTTTTCACACCTGGATTTGGGTATCCTCTGCCATTCTTCCTTGCAGATCCTCTCCAGTTTCATCAGGTTGGATGGTGAACGTTGGTTGACAGCCATTTTCAGGTCTTTCCAGAGATGCTCAATTGGTCAGGGCTCTGGCTGGGCCAGTCAAGAATGGTCGCAGAGTTGTTCTGAAGCCACTCCTTTGTTATTTTAGCTGTGTGCTTATGGTCATTGTCTTGTTGGAAGTTGAACTGTCAGCCAAGTCTGAGGTCCAGAGCACTCTGGAAGAGGTTTTCATCCAGGATATCTCTGTATTTGACCACATTCATGTTTCCTTCAATGAAAACCAGTTGTCCTGCCCCTGCAGCTGAAAAACACCTCCATAGCATGATGCTGCCACCACCATGTTTCACTGTTTGGATTGTATTGGACAGGTGATGAGCAGTGCCTGCTTTTCTCCACACATACCGCTTAGAATTATTATCAAAAAGGTCTAACTTCATCTCATCAGACCAGAGAATCTGATTTCTCATTGTCTGGGAGTCCTTCACGTGTTTTTTTTTTTTTTAGCAAACTCTATGCGGGCTTTGATATGTCTTGCACTGAGGAGAGGCTTCGGTTGGGCCACTCTGCCATAAAGGCTCAACTGGTGGAGGGCTACAGCAACAGTTGACTTTTTGGAACTTTCTCCCATCTCCCTGCTGCATCTCTGGAGCTCAGCCACAGTGGTCTTGGGGTTTTTCTGTACATCTCTCACCAAGGCTCGTGTAAGAGGGTGAACTGTAGTCCCACTGAGAGGGCACTAGGACCCTGTGGTTTTTGCCTGTTGCAGCAGAGGACAGACCTCCCAGAGACAATGTGTGCTGCGGGGTGGGGTCTAGTGTCTCGAGTGTAAAGTGAAAGTAGGAAGTGAGAGCTGAGAGAGAAAAGGCGGGAAGAAAAGGAGAAGCTGCTGTGAGATCTTAAAAAGAGACTGTGTGGATTTACTGCAAGTGTTTTTGGAGGAAAAGAAGCTTTTGAGAGACTTTTTGTTGCTAACGTTCCCCTGGAGAAGAGCTAACCTTTTGTTTAACTCTGTGAGAGACTTGTGTTGCTAACGTTTCCTGGAGAGGAGCTAACCCTTTATCTAAGAAAAGATGGAGACTTTGCTAAGAACCCAGTACGAATTTGGAAGTCTGTGGATTCCCTGTGCATTGAGTGGAGGAACAAGTCTGGACAGACTGCTGATACAGAGACGGACGGATTGTCGTGGAACCATTCCTAGGAGCTACAGAAGCAGAGACTACATCATGAGACCACTAACTAAGTCCCCGGCGTTTGGGCTCGGCATCGGCCGACAAGACAAGAGGAGCTTGCTGTAACTTATTGGCGCTGAAGATATGAACTGGCTACAGCCTCTGCGGATTCCTGCCTGAGAGGAAATCCATCTCAGGATACGGTACCATAGTTATAGATACCCGGGTATCTCTGCTCAGAGTGTTAAATTGTTACTTTAGAGGTGTATCTTATATTAGAGTTGTGTAAGTTATACTCAATGTGCCATTCCAGGGGCTCCCTTAATAACACTACATTCAATTTACACTTGTTCCTGTTTTTAGTTGCCTGTTAGGTAAATTTCTTACTAGTCTGTTGTAGTACATAGTTCTCAGGAGACCTTTGAGTGGCACAGTGATTTCAGCTGCTGCTGAATTAGTGTATCTTTGGGGTGCATCTGCCTTAATATTCTCCATATTACCTTGATTAATTTGCCTTTGAGTAAATACCGTTGGAGATTTCTGCCTTGGTCTTGGTTTGTGACTCACTGGATCTTATTCGGACCTCTGGTCATTACATTTTTGGCGTAGTCGGCAGGACCCAGTGTTTGTCATGGACGAGGGCGAGGGTGGAAATGACCCCGCTGTATCCGCATCCTCCTCAGGGGTTGGGGTTCCCCTGGCAGCCGCTGCGACTCCGGGAGGGTATGTGCCTGTAGGAGCTTTACTTCAGCACATGCCGAAATACGATGGGCGCAATATGGCGTTGCAAGATTGGGCTGAGAGAATCCGGAGTATTCTGCGCATGTGTAATTTGACCCCCGCGTTACGCGCTGAGCTGGCATTAAATGCACTGGAGGGTGATATTAGGCGTATGGTGATGGTGCGCCCAGAATCAGAGAGGGATACATTAGAAAAGATTTTGGAACTGTTAGAGGGGAGTTTGGGGGGCCGAGCGCGTGTGGCCCAGCTTCGGTCCCTATTCTTTAATCGTCCCCAGAGAGAGTGTGAGTCCCTGATGCAGTACTCTAATATTTTACAAGAGATGTTGAATGAGATGCAGCGACTAGACCCGGGGGCCATGGGGGCGTTCCGGGAGGTAGACCGCTTGCTCCGGGACCAATTCATCACCGGTTTAGCCCATAGACTTCTCCGGGACAAGCTGTTGGAAATGGCCCGGGTTGCACCAGAGTTATCTTTCTGGCAGATTTACCGAGCTGCAGTGGAAAGGGAAGAGAAATCAGCCTATGTTCCCGAGGGGTCAGTGAACAGTGCCCAGCTGGAGGAAGGTGGGTCATCAGGGTCGGGGGGAGAGGGGCTGGTAAGCGTGGTACAAGCTTTGCGTGCTGAGGTGAAGGAGTTGAAGCTGAAATTGTCTCAACTGACAGTTGATCCCGCCTCTACCACCTCACGGGAACCTCCTGCCCCACCCCCTGGAACGGTGACCCCGCAAATGGCCAGGTCGTCCTATCAGAATGAGTCAAGCCCTCGCCCACGAGGAACAATCACCTGCTGGAAGTGTGGCCGCCAGGGACACATCTCGCGTTACTGCCGGGCGCTTACAGCCCCAGAAACCCCGTCGCCGGCTTTAAACTTCCGGCCGCTGCCATGAGAGGGCAAGCAGCAGCGGTCCCACCCACACAAAGCCCTCGACGGAATGAACAAGATTTGTTTGCATGTAGTCCAGTGATAGAAGCAGAGTTTGAAGGGCGGAAGATGAGGTGCTTGGTTGACACGGGATCCGAATGTACTATAATGCCTCTAGAAGTATATGAGAGATACTTCAGTCGACTAGTGATTCCAGAGGATGGCCGAGTGATACGACTGACCGCCGCAAATAATGGTCAATTGTCAGTCAAAGGGATCGTGTGGATGCAACTAAAAATGTTTGGTCAAGAGCTGGGGCAGAAAGGGGTAGTACTGGTGGATCACCCCCCTAGAAGAGGGATGGAAGTGACGCTCGGAATGAACGTGCTGCGAGATTTGAATCACCAGATGTATGCCAGTGAAGGACCCCGATACTGGGCCCGTGCGACAAGACACCGACCCACACAGAGAATTCTACACCGTCTAGTGCTGAGTTGCGACTTGCTGAAAAGTGCGGTCCCAGGTGGCCGGGTGGGCCGGGTCCGAGTGACTTCGAGGGCCCCGATCCTGCTGGGACCCAGACAAGAGGAACTCTTAATGCTGCCTGTGGGAGCTGCACAGAGATTGAATGGGCTTGAAGTGCTACTTGAGCCCGCCCGAGAGGGTTCCTCATTTGCCAAGGTACATGTGGCCCGGTCTTTGGCGATTGTGAAGAATGGACGAGTGCCGGTCCGATGCATCAATGTTTTAGATGAAGCTGTTGCAATTCCCGCTGGGACCATACTGGCTGAACTGTTCGTGTCGGCAGAGAAGGTGCCGGAAAATGCAGGGTTCGAATTGCGACCAGACCAACAGTCATCCTGGACATTCGCGGTCGAGGTAGGCCGGACTGAACCTCCTACGGAGGAATGGAATGTTCATGTGATCATGGAGCAGATGGGAGTGGATCGGGAGAAGCTGACCCCCGTGCAGTTGGAGCAGTTGGAGAGAGTTTTGTGGGAACATCAAGAGACATTTTCCCGACATGGAGAGGACTTCGGGTGTACCCAGACGATTGAGCATGAGATTCCAACGGGGGATACTCCACCCTTTAGAGAAAGATATCGTCAAATTCCTCCGGCGCTCTATCAAGAGGTGAAGAGCATGGTGGCCAGTATGCTGGACAACCAAGTGATCCGAGAGAGCCGGAGTCCCTGGGCGGCCCCTGTAGTCTTGGTCCGCAAGAAGGATGGGACACTCCGATTTTGTGTGGACTATCGGAAATTGAATGCCCACACCGTACGGGACGCATATCCTTTATCCTGTATTGAAGAATCCCTGTCGGCCCTGGGTCGGGCCAAGTATTTCTCAACGTTGGATTTGGCAAGCGGGTACTGGCAGGTCCCAATGGCTGAAAAAGATCGGGCCAAGACGGCGTTTGTCTTGCCAATGGGGCTCTTTGAGTTCAACCGGATGCCCTTTGGCCTCGCTACCGCCCCAGGAACCTTCCAACGCCTGATGGAACATTGCTTGGGCGATCTAAATTTTGAATCAGTCCTGATATATCTAGACGACATTGTGGTGTTCGGAACCTCATTTGAAGATCATCTGGAGAAGCTGCGTCAAGTTCTCTGGCGGCTCAAGAGCTACGGCCTGAAAATAAAGCCAAAAAAATGTCAACTGTTACGAAACCAGATTGAATATTTGGGGCATCTGGTGACCCCGGACGGGGTACTACCTTTAGCCAGTAAGATTAAGGCGGTACAAGAGTGGCCACCTCCTTGTGACCTGCGAGAAGTGCGGGCCTTCCTGGGCCTAGCAGGATACTATCGGCGGTTTGTGCCTAAATTCTCACAAGTGGTGAGTCCCTTGAATGAACTTTTGAGAGGGACAGCGCTGGGTCCTCGAAATCGCCCCATTCCATGGGGGCCCCTACAGAAAAAGGCATTTGATGGAGTGAAAACCGCCCTAACGAGTGCCCCATTGCTGGCCTACGCCCGGTTTGACACCCCTTTTTTGTTGTATACCGATGGTAGTCTTCATGGGTTGGGGGCAGTACTAGCACAGGTGCAGGACGGCCGAGAACGAGTGATTTCTTATGGCAGCAGATCTTTAAGAGACTCCGAGCGAAATCCGGCTAACTACAGCTCATTCCGGCTGGAATTGCTGGCCCTGGTGTGGGCAATGACAGAACGCTTCGCCGAGTATCTAACAGGGGCTGAGGTGCTAGTCATGACAGATAACAACCCGCTAGCTCACTTAGAGAATGCAAAACTGGGGGCGTTGGAGCAGCGGTGGGTCGCCAGACTGGCCAAGTTCAATTACCGCATTAAATTTCGCTCTGGTCGAGAGAACGGCAATGCAGATGCATTGTCAAGGGTGCCCCTTGGGTCATCCGGGGAAGATGTTGACGAACAACTTGAGGATACTGAAACTCCAGCTTTGGGGCAGATACCTATCTTCCAAAGTGTGGTACACTCAAGTGGGGTGGCCACCGGGATGCCCTGTGTCCTGGGTAAAACACCCTCAGATTGGACAAGAGTCGAGGATGAGTGTCCGGACATTGCACTTGTGCGCCGTTGGGTACAAAACAAGGCCTGGCCCAGTGCAGAGGACAAGGCTCAGTTGTCCATGGAAGGAATGAAACTCCTTCGACAATGGGATAAATTGTGTGTGGAGCAAGGTCTTTTGTATCGTAAGGTGTACCTGCCATCGGAGCTGCAGCATCGGTACCAACTGATAATTCCTGTGGGGATGGGGCCAGTGGTCGCTCGTGAGGCGCATGAGAAGGGGGCCCATTTTGGAAGTGAAAAGACACTTCAGTGGTTGCAGCGAGTCCTCTACTGCCCTGAGTTGGGAGGGATGGTGGCCGACGCGTGTCGGCAGTGCCGAATTTGTGGGCTCAACAAAAGCCCTGAGCAGCGGGCTCCCACACAGTCTATTAAGACTTCAGCTCCACTGGAGCTACTCATGATTGACTACGTGTTGATAGGGTACTCTACGTCAGGGTACTCCTATTGCCTGGTGATGACAGATCACTTTACCAAGTATGCTGTAGCGGTGCCGACAAGAGATCAGACGGCCAAGTCGGCGGCTGAGGCAGTGTGCCGACATTTCTTCCAAGTGTTCGGGTGTCCGCAGAGAATACATTCAGATCAAGGGGCCTGCTTTCAGGGGACGCTGATGAAAGAGTTGCACCAGCTCTATGGTATCGAGCAGTCGAGAACAACGCCTTACCACCCTCAGGGTAACGGGGCGTGTGAGCGTTTTAATCGGACCCTGTTGCAAATGTTGAGGTCATTAGAGAGTCAGCAACAGACATGCTGGACTGAGTATCTCCCCGAATTGATGTGGGCTTACAATAACAGGGTGCACAGTACTACTGGTTACTCACCACACATGTTGATATTTGGTAGACCTGGCCGAGACATTGAGGATTTGAACATGCCAGATCCCTCCTCCGCCCCCCTTCGGACTGCATCCGAGTGGGTACGAGAGCATCGGCGGCGGTTGAGGGTGGTGCATCAGGTGGTGGGCGACCGCCTTCGACAGGTGGTCCATAAGGACACGCGACCTGTACAAACAGAGCTGTTCTCTCCGGGGGACAGAATGTTGGTGAGGACAAAACGACGGTCAGGAAAGCTGAGTGACCGATGGGAGGCGATACCGTATCTGATAAAAAAACAGGTGAACCCTGAGATTCCAGTGTACGAGGTCAAACCGGTGGGGACAGGGGGGCCAACCCGTAATTTGCATCGTAACATGTTACAACGGTGCTGGTTTGAAGATTCGGCGCCTACCCCCCTAGAGCCAGAGGCCATGTTCCAAGGGGCGGAAGCTCTGAATGATCTTGAGTTTGATGGTGTGCTTACTCCTGCGCCTGCTTATTTGCCCCCTGTGACCGATCTGGCCTCGGGTGATGAGAATGTTGGGGATATGGAGGATGTTGTTGAGGAGAGTGCATCAGGTCAACTGCTTGGTCCTGACGCTGTATCACAGGACATCGAGCCGCAGGAGGAGACAACTCCACTTACGCCCACTAACACGACCACGGAAGAGACTCTAGCTCCCTCTAAGGTCGCACCTGTTGATGTAGGACTCAGGAGAACTACACGATCTACGGCAGGAATACCGCCTCAGCGATATGCTCAAGATGAATTTGAGTGGGAAGGTATGTCGAGGACGCCAACCTCTAGTGGGGTGGCATGTAAGAGGGTGAACTGTAGTCCCACTGAGAGGGCACTAGGACACTGTGGTTTTTGCCTGTTGCAGCAGAGGACAGACCTCCCAGAGACAATGTGTGCTGCGGGGTGGGGTCTAGTGTCTCGAGTGTAAAGTGAAAGTAGGAAGTGAGAGCTGAGAGAGAAAAGGCGGGAAGAAAAGGAGAAGCTGCTGTGAGATCTTAAAAAGAGACTATGTGGATTTACTGCAAGTGTTTTTGGAGGAAAAGAAGCTTTTGAGAGACTTTTTGTTGCTAACGTTCCCCTGGAGAAGAGCTAACCTTTTGTTTAACTCTGTGAGAGACTTGTGTTGCTAACGTTTCCTGGAGAGGAGCTAACCCTTTATCTAAGAAAAGACGGAGACTTTGCTAAGAACCCAGTACGAATTTGGAAGTCTGTGGATTCCCTGTGCATTGAGTGGAGGAACAAGTCTTGACAGACTGCTGATACAGAGATGGACGGATTGTCGTGGAACCATTCCTAGGAGCTACAGAAGCAGAGACTACATCGTGAGACCACTAACTAAGTCCCCGGCGTTTGGGCTCGGCATCGGCCGACAAGACAAGAGGAGCTTGCTGTAACTTATTGGCGCTGAAGATATGAACTGGCTACAGCCTCTGCGGATTCCTGCCTGAGAGGAAATCCATCTCAGGATACGGTACCATAGTTATAGATACCCGGGTATCTCTGCTCAGAGTGTTAAATTGTTACTTTAGAGGTGTATCTTATATTAGAGTTGTGTAAGTTATACTCAATGTGCCATTCCAGGGGCTCCCTTAATAACACTACATTCAATTTACACTTGTTCCTGTTTTTAGTTGCCTGTTAGGTAAATTTCTTACTAGTCTGTTGTAGTACATAGTTCTCAGGAGACCTTTGAGTGGCACAGTGATTTCAGCTGCTGCTGAATTAGTGTATCTTTGGGGTGCATCTGCCTTAATATTCTCCATATTACCTTGATTAATTTGCCTTTGAGTAAATACCGTTGGAGATTTCTGCCTTGGTCTTGGTTTGTGACTCACTGGATCTTATTCGGACCTCTGGTCATTACACTCGTCTCCCACGATTGCTCAGTTTGGCTGGACAGCCAGGTCTAGGAAGACTTCTGGTGGTCCCAAACATCTTCCATTTAAGGACTATGGAGGCCACTGTGCTCTTAGGTACAGCGCCCCAGAGTCCTGGTCGCTGCAGTAATGTTATTCTTCCACCAGGGGGAGTGATGTTACGACTGAAGGCAATGAAGGAGATCTTCTGTCCAGGTATCACAACCACAAAAAACACTTCACACTCCAGTCCGCCAGGGGAAGCTAAGCTTCTATCTATTAGGGCACTCTTCACACTGGTAAAACTGGTGGGTTGATTAGGAAGTGAGACAGAAGCTGACTGGAGCGAGAAGGAGATAGTCAGTGAGTCCCAACCGAGTTTGGCAGAGGTTGGTTGGAGTGGGTTCCAGCCAGCTCCAGACTGCGGCCTGCAGAAGGCGAGGGTACACGGAGCTGCGCCTGCATCCCATGCGGCAGCATCCCAAGAAAGAGACTTTGAAAGGAATTGTGTTGCAGTGAGTGAGCAACGAAGTCATAGCAACAGGAGAGGAACATCAGTGGAAGACCAGCTAGAAGCAGGCTGCCTCCTTCTGAAGCGCACTACCAGTAGCCAGAACACCGAGGGAGTAAGGATCTCTATGCCGTTACTTCAGAGACTGGCAGGACAGTTGATTCCAGGTTGACTGCCTGACCATATACCCAGGAGGCAGGGTGGCAACTTGGGGGGGCCGCGGCGTCTCTAGGGTCCCTATAAAAAGCCTCAGGCCACCAGTCACGGGTTTGTCCTATCCGTCAGGGGGACAGAGAGAAGAGACTTAACATCTACAATAGTTGTGAGGACCTTACCGAGTTGCTCAGCAGGGAGGTACTACAACGCCCAGGCGCTAGAGGAAGGCTATTGAATTCCACCTGGATAAGGGGACTCTGGATTTGCCTTCAGACCGGCCGGACTCTGCCTGCCCTGTGGTCCCTACCCTGGACTGTGGATGCTGAAGCCTTCAGTAAAGGTAAAGAGACTACAACCTTGTGTCCTCATCATTCACTGCGCCTTACATCATCCACCATCCATCATCTATACTCTGGGAAGCCCTGGGGACATACTTCACCTGTGGGAAGGTACACCATCTAGCTGCCATAACGTCACCCCAGCGGACCCCTAACAGCGTCGGTCACCCTGACCGAATACCACAGGTGGCGTCACGAACATTATCCCTTTAAAGACCTTTCCCTCCATTTCATCAACGGACGTTCCCCTAGGGTCACGGACCAGGTCAGCCACCGTGACATCCCCGACGAGAACCGAAGGGCCCGGCTCCGAGTACCCCATTGCCCTGACGTGGGGGCGCTCCATAGGTACAGTACCTTGGGTAATGCAGAAATTCGGTTGTAACCTTGGCCAGATCTGTGCCTTTCCACAATTCTGTCTCTGAGCTCCATGTCCAGTTTCTTTGACCTCATGATTCTCATTTGGTCTGACATGCACTGTGAGCTGGGAGGTCTTATATAGACAGGTGTGCGCCTTTCCAAATCAAGTCCTCTCAGTTTAATTATACACAGCTGGACTCCAATGAAGGAGTAGAACCATCTCAAGGAGGATCACAAGGAAATGGACAGCATGTGACTTAAATATGAGTGTCTGAGCAAAGGGTCTGAATACTTATGACCATGTGATATTTCAGATTTTCTTTTTTAATAAGTTTGCAAAAATTACTACATTTCTGTTTTTTTCATTCAAGATAGGGTGCAGAGTGTACATTAATGAAAAAAATTACCTTTTTTGAATTTACCAAATGGCTGCAATGAAAAAAGAGTGAAAAATTTAAAGGGTTCTGAATATTTTCCGTACCCACTATACATAAGACTCAAGGGATTCAAGCTTCAGGAGGCTAATTTGCATATTCCAGGTGCCTTCTGGGAGAAGCGAAGTCTCCCTAAGCTAGAAGATCGTTGGATACAGCCGGGACCAGCTGCTTCGAAAGCATCACCAAACCAGGGATTCAAGCTTCAGGAGGCTAATTTGCATATTCCAGGTGCCTTCTGGGAGAAGCGAAGTCTCCCTAAGCTAGAAGATCGTTGGATACAGCCGGGACCAGCTGCTTCGAAAGCATCACCAAACCAGGGATTCAAGCTTCAGGAGGCTAATTTGCATATTCCAGGTGCCTTCTGGGAGAAGCGAAGTCTCCCTAAGCTAGAAGATCGTTGGATACAGCCGGGACCAGCTGCTTCGAAAGCATCACCAAACCAGGGATTCAAGCTTCAGGAGGCTAATTTGCATATTCCAGGTGCCTTCTGGGAGAAGCGAAGTCTCCCTAAGCTAGAAGATCGTTGGATACAGCCGGGACCAGCTGCTTCGAAAGCATCACCAAACCAGGGATTCAAGCTTCAGGAGGCTAATTTGCATATTCCAGGTGCCTTCTGGGAGAAGCGAAGTCTCCCTAAGCTAGAAGATCGTTGGATACAGCCGGGACCAGCTGCTTCGAAAGCATCACCAAACCGCGCGCCTTACGGCGCGCGAATTTTTGCCTGTAGGACATTATTGCAAGAGAGCTTGGCTGAGTAGATTACACAAGAAGGAAAACACACAGCAAGTCAGCAGGATCTAGGAGCAACATGGCAGATGTGACAACCTACATGGTGAGCTGCAGCATGTGCTACATGTTCACAGATCGACCAGAAAAAGAATCCAATTTCACCTGTCAGAAGTGTAGACTAGTGGCCCTTTTAGAAGAAAAGGTGCGGGGTCTGGAAGAAAGAATAGCAACTTTGAAACTCATCAAAGAGAATGAAGACTTTCTAGACAGAACAGAAGCATCTCTACTGGTCACAGAAGGTGCAAAAAGTGTCAGAGAACCTCCAAAAGCAGATGAGTGGAAGCATGTGACCAAAAGAAGCAAGAAGACCATGGAGAAATCACCAACCACACAACTGAAGAACCGATATCAAATCTTTGTAGAGGATGAAGATGGCACACCTAAGAATGAAGCAATACCAGCAAGCAAAAAAGAAAAGGGCACACAGCAACAAGTGACAGCAAAAAGTACAGCCAAGAAGCAACGAAGAGTGGTGGTGGTGGGAGACTCACTACTGAGAGGCACCGAAGCAGCCATCTGCAGACCGGACATAACTGCAAGAGAAGTATGCTGCCTTCCAGGTGCGATGATCAAGGATGTGACCGATAGGATACCAAAGCTCTTCAGCTCCAAGGACGTCCACCCATTTCTTCTGATACATGTTGGCACCAATGACACGGCAAGGAAGGACCTACCGACAATCTGCAAGGACTTTGAAGAGTTGGGGAAGAAAGTAAAGGAACTGGATGCACAGGTAGTTTTTTCTTCTATCCTTCCAGTAGACGGGCATGGCACCAGGAGATGGAACAGGATCCTTGATGCAAACAACTGGCTAAGACGATGGTGCAGACAACAAGGATTTGGATTCCTGGACCACGGTGTGAATTACTGGTATGATGGACTCCTCGCCAGAGACGGACTACACCTCAACAAACCTGGGAAACACACATTCGCCAGAAGACTCGCTACACTCATCAGGAGGGCGTTAAACTAGAAGAAGAGGGGACGGGAAGAAAAACATTAGACTCGAACAAAGACGACCCAGGAAAACATACTCAGAAGGGAGGTAAGAACATTTCTAAAACAATCCACAGCGAGGAGATTGGAACAAAACAAAATCCTCTAAACTGCATGCTCGCAAACGCCAGAAGCCTGACAAACAAGATGGAAGAACTAGAAGCAGAAATATCTACAGGTAACTTTGACATAGTGGGAATAACCGAGACATGGTTAGATGAAAGCTATGACTGGGCAGTTAACTTACAGGGTTACAGTCTGTTTAGAAAGGATCGTAAAAATCGGAGAGGAGGAGGGGTTTGTCTCTATGTAAAGTCTTGTCTAAAGTCCACTTTAAGGGAGGATATTAGCGAAGGAAATGAGGATGTCGAGTCCATATGGGTCGAAATTCATGGAGAGAAAAATGGTAACAAAATTCTCATTGGGGTCTGTTACAAACCCCCAAATATAACAGAAAGCATGGAAAGTCTACTTCTAAAGCAGATAGATGAAGCTGCAACCCATAATGAGGTCCTGGTTATGGGGGACTTTAACTACCCGGATATTAACTGGGAAACAGAAACCTGTGAAACCCATAAAGGCAACAGGTTTCTGCTAATAACCAAGAAAAATTATCTTTCACAATTGGTGCAGAATCCAACCAGAGGAGCAGCACTTTTAGACCTAATACTATCTAATAGACCTGACAGAATAACAAATCTGCAGGTGGTTGGGCATTTAGGAAATAGCGACCACAATATTGTGCAGTTTCACCTGTCTTTCACTAGGGGGACTTGTCAGGGAGTCACAAAAACATTGAACTTTAGGAAGGCAAAGTTTGAACAGCTTAGAGATGCCCTTAATCTGGTAGACTGGGACAATATCCTCAGAAATGAGAATACAGATAATAAATGGGAAATGTTTAAGAACATCCTAAATAGGCAGTGTAAGCGGTTTATACCTTGTGGGAATAAAAGGACTAGAAATAGGAAAAACCCAATGTGGCTAAACAAAGAAGTAAGACAGGCAATTAACAGTAAAAAGAAAGCATTTGCACTACTAAAGCAGGATGGCACCATTGAAGCTCTAAAAAACTATAGGGAGAAAAATACTTTATCTAAAAAACTAATTAAAGCTGCCAAAAAGGAAACAGAGAAGCACATTGCTAAGGAGAGTAAAACTAATCCCAAACTGTTCTTCAACTATATCAATAGTAAAAGAATAAAAACTGAAAATGTAGGCCCCTTAAAAAATAGTGAGGAAAGAATGGTTGTAGATGACGAGGAAAAAGCTAACATATTAAACACCTTCTTCTCCACGGTATTCACGGTGGAAAATGAAATGCTAGGTGAAATCCCAAGAAACAATGAAAACCCTATATTAAGGGTCACCAATCTAACCCAAGAAGAGGTGCGAAACCGGCTAAATAAGATTAAAATAGATAAATCTCCGGGTCCGGATGGCATACACCCACGAGTACTAAGAGAACTAAGTAATGTAATAGATAAACCATTATTTCTTATTTTTAGTGACTCTATAGCGACAGGGTCTGTTCCGCAGGACTGGCGCATAGCAAATGTGGTGCCAATATTCAAAAAGGGCTCTAAAAGTGAACCTGGAAATTATAGGCCAGTAAGTCTAACCTCTATTGTTGGTAAAATATTTGAAGGGTTTCTGAGGGATGTTATTCTGGATTATCTCAATGAGAATAACTGTTTAACTCCATATCAGCATGGGTTTATGAGAAATCGCTCCTGTCAAACCAATCTAATCAGTTTTTATGAAGAGGTAAGCTATAGACTGGACCACGGTGAGTCATTGGACGTGGTATATCTCGATTTTTCCAAAGCGTTTGATACCGTGCCGCACAAGAGGTTGGTACACAAAATGAGAATGCTTGGTCTGGGGGAAAATGTGTGTAAATGGGTTAGTAACTGGCTTAGTGATAGAAAGCAGAGGGTGGTTATAAATGGTATAGTCTCTAACTGGGTCGCTGTGACCAGTGGGGTACCGCAGGGGTCAGTATTGGGACCTGTTCTCTTCAACATATTCATTAATGATCTGGTAGAAGGTTTACACAGTAAAATATCGATATTTGCAGATGATACAAAACTATGTAAAGCAGTTAATACAAGAGAAGATAGTATTCTGCTACAGATGGATCTCGATAAGTTGGAAACTTGGGCTGAAAGGTGGCAGATGAGGTTTAACAATGATAAATGTAAGGTTATACACATGGGAAGAGGGAATCAATATCACCATTACACATTGAACGGGAAACCACTGGGTAAATCTGACAGGGAGAAGGACTTGGGGATCCTAGTTAATGATAAACTTACCTGGAGCAGCCAGTGCCAGGCAGCAGCTGCCAAGGCAAACAGGATCATGGGGTGCATTAAAAGAGGTCTGGATACACATGATGAGAGCATTATACTGCCTCTGTACAAATCCCTAGTTAGACCGCACATGGAGTACTGTGTCCAGTTTTGGGCACCGGTGCTCAGGAAAGATATAATGGAACTAGAGAGAGTACAAAGGAGGGCAACAAAATTAATAAAGGGGATGGGAGAACTACAATACCCAGATAGATTAGCGAAATTAGGATTATTTAGTCTAGAAAAAAGACGACTGAGGGGCGATCTAATAACCATGTATAAGTATATAAGGGGACAATACAAATATCTCGCTGAGGATCTGTTTATACCAAGGAAGGTGACGGGCACAAGGGGGCATTCTTTGCGTCTGGAGGAGAGAAGGTTTTTCCACCAACATAGAAGAGGATTCTTTACTGTTAGGGCAGTGAGAATCTGGAATTGCTTGCCTGAGGAGGTGGTGATGGCGAACTCAGTCGAGGGGTTCAAGAGAGGCCTGGATGTCTTCCTGGAGCAGAACAATATTGTATCATACAATTATTAGGTTCTGTAGAAGGACGTAGATCTGGGTATTTATTATGATGGAATATAGGCTGAACTGGATGGACAAATGTCTTTTTTCGGCCTTACTAACTATGTTACTATGTTACTATGTTACTATGTAATATTTACAATGTAAACTGGTGTGGCACCCCTAGGGGTATTTGCCACAAAAATAGTTACTGACAGTAAATACAAATACTAAAATAGCAAGACTGCACTACCACCTCCGGCCAGAAGGGGGAGCTCCAGAGACTCCCCTTGATCCATTCTGGTCTGAGAGAAGAAATGGCAGTTGGGCTAAGGAGCTGATAGTGAGAGGTCATACAGCTGAATTTCTAACAGCCCTATGACGGTTTCCAGGCCCAAATCACCGGCCTGAGGAGAAGAGGGACAGAGAAAAGGGACATTGTGAGAACCGGGTAGCATTAATCACTACCCAGAACAGGCGCAAAGACGGATACCGGATCCGTGGCTGTATTCATTATATATAATACAGCAACCGGAAAAACGTGAGGTGATATCAGCTTCACTAGGGCCGGACGCAGCAACAGACACAGAGTTCAGCGGTACTCCTGGAGGGGGTAAGCCGATAAAAGGACTCGGGTTGCCCGTCGAACCAGGACCCGGAGGGGACAGATTGGGCCGGCAGCCAGTTCACATACAGCAGCAGGGCCACACAGAAATTGCGCACAATAAGAGGCGAAGACCCCGGCAGGGTCAAAGTAACTCAGAGTTCCCATACAGACTCCGGTGACAGGACTGGTTGTAAATCCCTTTATGTTGAAGTAAACTGGTTAAACGTTTCAGTGCCTCAGTCTTTCATTTGGACAATAGCCATCTATCCAGGATCGGGATCGTCACCGCTGGGAGAACCTGCTGCTGATCAAGTAAGTGCCTGTCCCCTCACGATACCCCTTACACTGTGCATTGCCTGAGGCCACAGCACCGGGTCAAGCCACCTGTGACATCCCCCTCAAGAGACAGACCCCATTGGTCCGGTGCTGGGTATCCCGGTCTCCTGGGCGTTACCATTGGCGTCACGAACAGGATCTAGCCAGCCCGTATACCGGGTATTGTGTGCCGTGATTGGAGCCCAAAACTGTGAAAACTTGGATGAAAAATCTTGAAAATTGACTTTATTAAAGAAAAATCCATTCCCCATTGAAAACTATTGAAAGTGACTTTTCCCCATTGGTTATAATGGAGTAAAGATGGCCGCCATCCCCTGAGGTAATCACCTCATAACCGTTAGGCACGAGACTGTTAATTGAGCTACGCCATCACCTGAGCCCCAGTCTAACTGAAAAACTTCAGAATCCACCATTACAGAGCGCGCGGCGGGCGGGAGCAGCAGGGGGCGTGTCATTGTGGGCGGCACCAAGCTGAGCGCTCTGACATCAGAGCAAGGGGAAAATCGATCCTGCTGCACAGCGAAACGAATCTACACTATCCTGACGGAAGCGGAGGACCGGAAGGGTCCGGATTAACTAAGGGGGCACAGTATGTCGCAGCACGGAGACGCCGCAGCATCCGGCGACGCTAATGCAGCTGAAAGACAGAGTGTCGATAGAGAGTCCGGTAGCGCAGCGGTGCAAGGAGTGGCGCCCATCATGCCGGTGCTGATGCCATATACCCCGGGTGGCCCATGGCTTCCAATGTATGAAGGTGAGCCTAATACCCTTGACGATTTCAGAGAAAAGATGCTGGCCCATTTTGACATGTTCCCTGTGGGTGAAGTTCAGCGTGTTAGTCTCCTGATGATGCAGTTAAGTGGCCATGCTAAGCGAGAAGTCACAGCATGGGCAGCTGATCTAAAAGGCACTGTTGAACGCATATTTGCTGGATTAAAAGCTACATTTGAAACCACTGCCAGCAGCAAAGCTAAAGTACGATTCTTTAATTGCAAACAAAAAGTTAATGAGGGCGTGAGAGACTTTGCCTTAAACCTGCAGGAAGCCCTTAAATCACTTACACTGGCTGAACCCATTTTTAACACCGGAGCGGATAAACTGCTAAGAGATCAATTTATTGAGGGACTCTACACCCCTTCTCACCGGGGGCATGTGAGCATGCTTGTTTTTAAGAACCCTGAATTGACATTTGCCCAATTAAAGGAGAGCGTTATACGTCTCCAGCTGGCAGAGGCACCTCGGGATCAGGAGCCTGCGCAACTCATGGCAGAGGCTCCTCAACAACATGGAGTAGGATTAGGATTATTTAGTCTAGAAAAAAGACGACTGAGGGGCGATCTAATAACCATGTATAAGTATATAAGGGGACAATACAAATATCTCGCTGAGGATCTGTTTATACCAAGGAAGGTGACGGGCACAAGGGGGCATTCTTTGCGTCTGGAGGAGAGAAGGTTTTTCCACCAACATAGAAGAGGATTCTTTACTGTTAGGGCAGTGAGAATCTGGAATTGCTTGCCTGAGGAGGTGATGATGGCGAACTCAGTCGAGGGGTTCAAGAGAGGCCTGGATGTCTTCCTGGAGCAGAACAATATTGTATCATACAATTATTAGGTTCTGTAGAAGGACGTAGATCTGGGTATTTATTATGATGGAATATAGGCTGAACTGGATGGACAAATGTCTTTTTTCGGCCTTACTAACTATGTTACTATGTTACTATGTTACTATGAGTACCAGTGACATCAGCTATGTCCGGGGCCATTGCTAAGCCCCTGGGGCCCAGTACTAATGAGGCTTTTCAACAAAAGCTTGACTCTTTAACTGATGTTGTTGCTTCAATGGCTAAAACCATGCAGGAGATGAGAGGACCCAAGATGGAGTTGTCAAACCGTAGAGAAGGTGTTCCATGGATGAGACCCCGGAGATACCCGACATGGAGAGGACGACCCCGCGACCGCTACCAACCGGATGGACAGCCCATTTGCCGCCGTTGCCAGCAGCCAGGTCACTTTGCACGAGATTGTGATTTAAACGGGAATCCCCTGGGAATGCGGGCCGCTTCGCAGGAATGAACTTTCAAGGCCCAACACCCTGGCACGACAGGTACATCGGAGGACGACCCATTATCCCTATCGTGCTGGACGGAATGCCCCTCAACGCTTTGCTGGACACAGGTTCCCAGATTTCATCTATACCGTATATCCTTTATAAGAGGTACTGGGCTGATGCAGATATTGATAAAGGGCCCTCTGATGTTGAACTAGATATATGGGCCAGTAATGGTAAGTTGGTACCGAAACTAGGATTCAGGGAGATGACCATAAAGATTGGTAAAGTAGAATTGAAGAAACAAGGTATAATTGTTGTTGATGTTGACCGGCGGAACTGTGAACCAACTGTATTGATAGGAATGAATGTGTTAGAGAACTGCTTTTCCGAAGTCATTTCTGTCTTACAGCAGATTGCTGAAACTGCCCAATCCTGCCAGCAGAGAGTTCTCCGGAGGGAAATAAAAGTATTGATGTTAAGGCAACAGGTAGAAGTTGCAGGTGGAGAAATCGGCAGTGTGAGGGTAAGTGATCCAACGTCTATTGTAATCCCACCAAAAACAGAAATGCTGGTATGGTGTAGAGCAGCCATTGGTACTAAGGGACGAGATTATCAAGCCTTAATAGAACCAGTGTACACCGACAGCAGGCCCACTATACTCACAGCACGAGGGATAGTCGAGGTACACCGGGGACGAGTGCCGGTACGACTTTTGAACTGTGGAGAGGAAGAGGTCACTTTGCCAAGGTATGCTACAATGGCAAAGCTATATACTGTTGACAACAATGCCATCACAACCATTGAGCCCTTAGAACCAACCTGTCAGGTGGAAGGCAATGGCTCAGACGGAGAATTGGAGGATTGGTGCCAACAGCTACACGTGGGCATAAATTCAACACCTACCCATCAAAAACAAGGGGTGTATAGGCTAGTGACGGAATATGAACAAGTCTTCAGTAAACACCCATTGGACTTCGGACGGATAGAAGGGGTAGAACACACAATCCCCACCGGTGACCATCCCCCAATAAAAGAAAGATATAGACCCATACCGCCCGCTCACTATCAGTGTGCAAAAGATATGCTGAGGGAGATGAAACAGGCCGGGGTAATAAGAGACAGCTGTAGCCCCTGGGCGGCCCCTCTAGTGATTGTCAAAAAAAAGGACGGAACCATGAGAATGTGCGTAGACTACCGGAAGATTAATAACATCACCCATAAAGACGCCTACCCCTTGCCTAGGATAGAAGAGTCCTTAACTGCTTTGAAATCTGCTAATTATTTTTCCACCTTAGACTTAACAAGCGGGTATTGGCAAGTCCCTGTGTCTGAGAGAGATAAGGAAAAGACGGCATTCACCACACCAATGGGTCTATGTGAATTTAATCGCATGCCGTTTGGACTCTGCAACGCATCCGGTACCTTCCAGCGGCTGATGGAATGCTGCCTCGGACACAAGAACTTCGAGACCGTCCTCCTGTACCTAGATGATGTGATCGTCTACTCAAAGACTTACGAACAACACTTAATAGACCTGGCAGAAGTGTTCGAAGCCTTATCCAGGTACGGCATGAAAGTCAAGCCATCCAAATGTCACCTTCTCAAGCCAAAGGTACAGTACCTGGGACACATCGTGAGTTCGGAGGGAGTAGCACCAGATCCCGAGAAAATAAGCGCCATAAGGGATTGGCCAAGACCTACCAGCGCAAAAGAAGTGAGACAATTCCTGGGATTGGTGGGTTACTATCGCAGATTTATAAAAGGATTTACCAAGTTGGCAGCACCCTTGCAAGACACCTTGGTAGGGCAGAGGAAGAAACCTTCAAACCGAAACCCTCCTTTTCAGTGGAACAACGAAAGGGAAGACTCCTTTGAACAACTAAAGAAGGCACTAACCGGAGAAGAG
Source organism: Ranitomeya imitator (assembly GCF_032444005.1). Lineage (NCBI taxonomy): Eukaryota > Metazoa > Chordata > Amphibia > Anura > Dendrobatidae > Ranitomeya > Ranitomeya imitator. The sequence goes on along the minus strand of NC_091284.1, from coordinate 731,354,830 downwards.
GTTCTGGCATACCCAGATTACCATCAACCTTTCATCCTCTACACCGATGCCAGTAATGTGGGACTAGGAGCGGTGCTGTCACAAAAGCAAGAAGGTCGGGAGAAAGTCATCGCCTTTGCAAGTAGAAAGCTCCGGCCTACTGAAAGAAATCCAGAAAATTATAGCTCCTTCAAATTGGAACTACTGGCAGTAGTTTGGGCTGTGACTGAACGTTTCAAACACTATCTGGCCGCTGCAGAATTTATTGTCTATACTGACAACAATCCGTTGACCCACCTGGACACAGCCAAATTAGGTGCGTTAGAACAGCGATGGATAGCCCGGTTATCTAATTACAACTTCAAGATCAAGTATCGAGCAGGTCGCAAGAATGGAAATGCCGATGCTCTATCCCGGATGCCACACTTGAGAGATGTAGAAGAAGAAACGGGGGAGCTTGATGAAATTGAACTACCAGCCTTCCATCATCCCAAGGCAAAACATCATCAGTCAAGTACCTATCAGAAACAACAAGAGGTGAATTTTAATCCGTTAACACACCATAGATGGGCTGACACCCAAGACAGCAATCCGGCTGTGAAGTTGGTGAAGGAACTGTTAACTGAGCAAAGTGCATATCCCGATGAGGATGCCTCAGAAGAGACGCATCAACTCTGGAAAGAGAGAGGCAAAATGTTCCTGTATCAAGGGAAGCTCTGTAGAAGGTACACCAATCCGAAAACACATGAATTGGTTTGGCAGATTATCGTGCCTAAACAAGATGTCAAGATGGTCCTCGAAGCTTACCATAATGGTGCTGGTCACTTTGGTTGGAAAAAGTTAGAAGTACTTCTAAGAGAAAGATTTTATTGGGTCGGGATGAGAAAATCAATCGAACAGTGGTGCAGAAATTGTGGCCCGTGCAACCTCAGAAGAAACGATCAAAAGAACCAAAGAGCACCACTGCAGCCCATAATCACCAAACAACCACTTGAACTTGTAGCCATGAAGTTAATACCAAGCCGGTCCGGCTATGTCTATGCCTTGACCATCGTGGACCATTATTCACGCTTCTTGGTAGTAGTACCCGTAAAAGATCTGACAGCAAAAACAGCAGCCAAAGCATTCCAAACGTACTTTTGTAGACCCCATGGATATCCGGAACAGGTTCTCACCGACCAAGGTACAGCCTTTGAATCAGAGATCTTCAGAGAATTCTGTAATATGTATGGTTGCAAAAAGATCCGGACGACGGCCTATCATCCACAAACAAACGGCTTATGCGAGAAGATGAACCATATTGTAATAGACCTACTAAAGACTTTACCTGAGACAGAAAGGAATCAATGGCCAGAGAAATTGCCTGACTTGGTGGATCTGTATAATCATGTCCCGGTGAGCTCCACCAACTGCACCCCAGCTTACCTTATGTGTGCAAGACCCGGCCAATTACCAATCGATCTAGAAATGGGAATTCTGAAACCAGACGCAGGAGTTCAAGACTCCAATTGGGATATCATACGGCAAAAGCAGTATCGCCAAGTGCAAGAGAGTGTGGAAAGAAGCCTTCAGCAAACTAGAGAAAGACAAGAGCGAACTTTCAACCAGAATGCTCTAGCGACCCCATTAAGACCGGGTGACCAAGTGCTCAAGAGAAATCGTCGAACCAATAAACTGGACAATCAGTGGGAAGCCGTACCCTACACAGTTTTACCAACAAGAGTGGATAATCCTAAAATGTGTCTCATTAGCAAAAACGGAGGCTTAACATCTGTACTAGTGTCAAGAGACAATCTTAAATTATGCCCGGAAGCATTGAAAGAGCCAGACGTTGTCCAGCCAGAACCAGAAGTTATTCAACCCATACAGGTTCAACCAGTAAAGGAAAAAGAAGAGGAAATGTATCACACCTGTATAGGAGACTTTCCCAAAACCCTACTAACATACCATGGTGCAGTAGTGGTTCCCATGGTGGCCTTTTACCCAACACCGAACCCAATACCAGAAGTCCCAAGACAGGAAGAGGCTGACCCCGTACTACAGGAGGTTCCAGGCCAGGAAGAACAGATTCCTGGTCAGAGTAATCCCATTCACGGTGGACTTGCCAACTCCATAGTCGTGGAATTATCTTTAGCAGAGCGGGCAGATTCTACATCCGCAGTAGACAGTAGTACACCACATGAAGAGACACCGCTATTACGTAGATCACAGCGTAGTACCCAGGGTCAATTACCAGCCAGGTATGCAGATTACCAACTATAAAGCTCATAATGTGAATTGTATATATGTTATGCCGTATATAGTTAAACAGAAAATGTAGTATAGTCATTGTTATCAGTCTGCAACGTTTAAGCCCAGTGCCTACAGAGACTTGTCTGTATGAACTTCTTGCATATTCTTGAACTTTTTATCAGCCCGGAGGCACTAAATCAAAGCTCCGGAAAGACTGCTTTTTGAACTTTGCTTTTTGCTCTCTTTGAACTTTCTTTAGACTTTATATTGATAACTCCGTTGGAAAAATGGAACTAAATTCCTGGACACTAAGTACAGTGCCTTTCCTAATACCTTCAAGGATAGAACTGTATTAATGGACGCTATTTGAAGTGACTTTTTACAGAACTCTATTTTTGTTTCCTTGAGTGGTTTTTGTAACTTTTCATTTTTAAGACTCTGTACATATTAATTGTTATTTCAAAATGTTATTGTCCCACAGTCCCGGAGTACTGTTCTTAACTAAGGGGGAATGTGGCACCCCTAGGGGTATTTGCCACAAAAATAGTTACTGACAGTAAATACAAATACTAAAATAGCAAGACTGCACTACCACCTCCGGCCAGAAGGGGGAGCTCCAGAGACTCCCCTTGATCCATTCTGGTCTGAGAGAAGAAATGGCAGTTGGGCTAAGGAGCTGATAGTGAGAGGTCATACAGCTGAATTTCTAACAGCCCTATGACGGTTTCCAGGCCCAAATCACCGGCCTGAGGAGAAGAGGGACAGAGAAAAGGGACATTGTGAGAACCGGGTAGCATTAATCACTACCCAGAACAGGCGCAAAGACGGATACCAGATCCGTGGCTGTATTCATTATATATAATACAGCAACCGGAAAAACGTGAGGTGATATCAGCTTCACTAGGGCCGGACGCAGCAACAGACACAGAGTTCAGCGGTACTCCTGGAGGGGGTAAGCCGATAAAAGGACTCGGGTTGCCCGTCGAACCAGGACCCGGAGGGGACAGATTGGGCCGGCAGCCAGTTCACATACAGCAGCAGGGCCACACAGAAATTGCGCACAATAAGAGGCGAAGACCCCGGCAGGGTCAAAGTAACTCAGAGTTCCCATACAGACTCCGGTGACAGGACTGGTTGTAAATCCCTTTATGTTGAAGTAAACTGGTTAAACGTTTCAGTGCCTAAGTCTTTCATTTGGACAATAGCCATCTATCCAGGATCGGGATCGTCACCGCTGGGAGAACCTGCTGCTGATCAAGTAAGTGCCTGTCCCCTCACGATACCCCTTACACTGTGCATTGCCTGAGGCCACAGCACCGGGTCAAGCCACCTGTGACATCCCCCTCAAGAGACAGACCCCATTGGTCCGGTGCTGGGTATCCCGGTCTCCTGGGCGTTACACTGGTATTTCTCAAGACTTCTGCAAGTCATCCGGACATGCTGGTTCAACCATTGGTGAAATCCTATCTGATTACAACTAAAGATGAGTGGATCAATTTTTGGGACGCCAGTCCAGCATTTAGTCACATCACAAAGATGATGTCACGCCAGACCCAAATCAAATGGGGACGTAAGAAGGTAAGAAATTGGCAGTACTCCTGTCTAGCTGTCAGGTACCACTGACCTGGACACTGGTCCACAGTCCCACAAATTGATCTGCTCATCTCTAATGACAAACTATTCTTACCTAATCAGTGCTTGGAGTTTATCACAAATTCTCTATTTTGCTTCTCCACTTTTTATTTTGAGAATTGACCACAGGTTCACAATGGGATTAAGATCTGGGAGTTTTATGGCCATAAAACAAAAAATGTCAACGTTTTGCTTACCGAGACAGTTATCACTTTTTCTTTGTGACATGGTGTCCATCATGATGGAAAATGCATTGCTCATCACAAAATTTCTCCTGGATCATTGAGAGCAGTTGCTCTTGGAGGATGTTTAGATCCCATTCTTTATTCAAGTCAGTGATCTTAGACAAAATTGATAGCCAACCCCATCCATGGATGAAAAGTAACCCTACAAATGAATGGTCTCAAGATGCTTTACTGTTCACATGACAAAGGACTCTTGGCAGTGTTCACCTTTTCTTCTCCAGACAATCATTCTTCCAGATGTCTCAGACAATCTGAAGGAGGCTTTATCAGGGAATATAACGAATTTTGGAAAATTCATTTGCGGCTGGAAAAAGTTTAAAAACGAACAAAAAAAAAGTATACACACCTACCTCACTGGTCACCTGTCCATGTTTGAGAATAAAACATACATGGCTGAAATGACAGAGCCAGACTTTGATTCCTCCTGCCCGTGGTCTAGACTGCGTGAATCAGCTGTATGGTTCACTGTCTCCAGGGGTGAGATTTTCTGCAAGAAACCTGAAGGCTTGGGGTGGGACATTCAGGGAGCATAGTACATTATCTTTCTGTCACTTCCATATTTTTGCTAATCTTTGGAACTCCATCAGTCTGAAAGATGTAATGTCATATGATGCCTAGAAAGCGTCAGAAGCACCTAAGATGCTGAGCTAAAAATTCATGGTGCGGAAATGACCAGACCAGACTGGACACTGGACAAGGTCAGCGTGAATCAAGTTACTCATCTCTGAGCTACCTTCATTTTCTAAAAGAGTTATAGAAAACCCAATTAACCAAAATCCCATCATCTAAGAAAATGCACAATATATGTTTGTTTTTTAAATTCTTAAACTAAAATTATTTAAAGGCGTTGTCACGTCTCAGTGTATTATTTTATCTCACCTCCAGCACTTTGCGGGCAACTTTTGCCTGAGTTAGGGGGTGGTACAGATGTGCTTGACTGGGAGCTCAAGCCAGAAGTCAGCAGCTCTACAGAACTGTGGCACTGCTCATGTCCAGGAGGTGTTCTACAGGCCTAAGTAGCACTGGTGAGAAGTGGACAGCAAGGAGCTTTTGTGTAGCCTCCAGCATGGGCCCTCCTGCGAGCCTGGCCATTCCCATACTTTAGACCAGCGGAGCACAAGCTGCAGCCCAGGGATTAGTTGTGACCCACCATGCCATTCTGTGCAGCAACAAGTCGTCTCTGACTCTTCAGTGTTCAATAATTCTCATTAACTTTGGGGATAGCTGCACTTATTTTATAGTAGTATTTACTCCTTTTTTTCAGCAGTGCAAGACAGGGGAGCAGAGGACCCTCTTTGTCTGCACTAATGGAAGTTCCAGAAATGGGCACCCACTTATTAGTTTATGGCTGCTGGCATATTTAGTATAGTCGATATATACCCTAGATGAGAATACCACTTCAAATTTATTATTATTATTATTATACATTTTTATAGCGCCATTTATTCCATGGCGCTTTACATGTGAATACGGGGCAAATATAGACAATTACATTAAACATGAGCAGATAACAAGGCACACGAGTACATAAGGAGGGAGGACCCTGCCCGCGAGGGCTCACAGTCTGCAGGGGGTGGGTGAGGATATACTAGGAGAGGGAAGAGCTGGCTGTGCGGCTGTTCAGTAGGTTGAGGATCACTGCAGGCTGTATGCAGCCCTTATGAGTTATACAATCACAAAAATTGGCACTTGGGCCTAAAAAGGTTGTGTACCCCTGCTTTAGATAATCTACAGCACACAGGCATAGTCATCATTTCTACAAGGAGTTTGTATGTTCTCCCTGTGTTGGCCTGGGTTTCTTGAGGACAGTAATGCGCTATACAAGTAAGTACAGGAGCAGACGAGAATATTTTCGACCCAAGTGCAATCTGACAAAACATCCAAGAAATCACACCTGGATCAACGTTAGACTATGTCGCCGTGGATGTTCGATTTTTTTTTTTTTGGCCAGTCCAAGGAAAAAAATCGCTGCATGCCTGAGTTTGATCTGATATTCGGCTCCCACTTGGCCATGCAATCAGTGAGTCCATGGAAATTATCGGACTAAACTCCGATGACAGTTGAGCGCAGTCCAATTTCCGCGGCCTCACAGAATGGAGAAGATGGAGACATTTTTGTCTCCATCTTCTCATCCGAGAGGATCGGATCACAGCCCACTCAGAGCTCATAAAGCTGCCCCCGCCCACAGCAGGCTCTCCATGCACACAGTCTAATAGAAAAAATTGGAGTCCGGGTCAACAGGACTGGATTTTCCTTTCATTTTTCAAAAGAAAATATAGTGCATACAAAAGAAAAATTTACATGGTCGACATGACCCAGTCGACGCGTTTCGACTGCACTAGAAAATCCAGTCCTGTTGAGCCGGACTCCAATTTTTTATATTATCCTTGATGTGAGGCCAAGGCGAGGCCGGTTTCTGAGCCCCAGGTGGATGAGCATAGAGCAACTGGGTGAGCTGGAATCAAGTTTTTATATCTGTACATAGTCTATTAACAGTGAGCCGCTTATCACTGGAGGGATGGAGTCAGACGACTTGGCACGAGGCAGCTAGTCTTGGCAATGTTAATGTCCTAGTGATAAAACCTTCATTGTAAGTAAAAAACAGCACACAGCCTGACACTGATGAATTAATTATTTATACCCCTACTTTATGCTGTTACACAGCAAAAACCTGCTGCCATATCCCTTTAGTAACTGCAAACTTCAACTTGAATGTGTTATTGTGTAACCCCTGATGAAATGATCTTGTTTCTTTGTCCTGTTTTTTCTAAATAGAAAAAAATTGATTGCAATATAATGGCACATATATTTTGCAAAGGCATGTAAAAAATCCAGAGACCCCACAGCAAAGATCTGAATGGGCTCTTCCCATGGGCCACTCGCTGCCATTGAATAACCCATCAGGTTTCTGATCAGTGCTAGCTTCAATTTCAGCAGTTGCTGGTGCGTGTCTGCAGGGCTGGTTTTAGACAAAGTGGGGCCCTGGGCGAAAGTTTAACATGTGGCCCTAAATGTCCACATATTGCACATCACACACAAACAATTCAGTTGCATTTACATGCGTTGAGTTCATGTCATTCAATGAGTGTGATCGACAATATTGAAGTCGCTTGGTGCTTGTTTACCGGACTCTGTACACCGGCTGAGGAACAATGATGGGGATAGAAGAATCGCTAATAGATCAATATGGCAGACATATGTTCATAGTACACACTTATACACGTATATGGCAAACACACGTATATGGCAAACACATGTATACGGTACGCTCATATACACACATGTAGACAGCACACACCGACACACACACACATGTACACAGCACATGAATATACATAGCACACACATGCAGGACAACAAATGCTCAGTAGATGCACACAATACACACAGCACATATATACAGGACAACAAGCGATCATATAAATTCATACAAATGGAGCGCCCCCATGGGGCCATGGGGTACTCGATACCGGGTCCTTCAGTTCACAGGGGGATGTCACGGTGGCTGACCCGGTCAGTGGCCCTGGGATGTCCTTGTAAAAGGGAAAGGTCTTTAAAGGGATAGAGTTTTCGTTCGTGATGCCACCTGTGGTATTCGATCAGGGTGACCGAAGCTGCTTTTTTATGGGGTCTGCTGGGGTGATGTTATGGCAGCTAGATGGTATACCTTCCCACAGGTGAAGTGTAAGGAGGTGGCTTTCCCTGCTCCTTACCTGGAACCACTTAGACAGCTGGGTTGTCGGGGGGAAGACTTTCGACCCTGGACAGAAGGGACCATGTGACGGCTGGGGCAGGGAGGAAGAGACGGGGGTGTGGTCAGAAAAGTGCGGGAGAGCAGAGCACGCCAGACAGAGGGGACAGCGTGCCAGAGAGAAAGCAGGCTGCAGCACCGCGCTCCCCATGACAGAGTGCTCCCCGTGAGGGCACTAAAGCAGGAGTGAGAGTGGGGACTTGGAAGCCTCCATAATCTGAGACGACGTATCCCTCTTACAGTGACCTGAGCGCGCAGCCCCGGTTACCGCACTGACAAGCCAGGACCCCTGAGTGTGACTAAGGAAACTGCTCAGTGTCTACGTGTCTGTTTGTGCTGCAGAGAGATAGACTGTCGGCCTGATATCCAGAGACTCCCAGCAGAGTGGCTGTGTGACTTCCTGCTTCCAGCTGCACAGGAAGAACAGGCTGCAGAGGCTTAACCCCGTAGTTTCCAGGAGACAGAGAAGAAACTTCTATTCCCTGGTCTCCGCGGTATCAGTACAAAGACTGTGATTCCTGGTACAGAGACTTAACAATGCAGAGCCCCTGATTCCTGGCTGTGCTGTAAAAGCTAAAGAGCCTGTGCATACAACATTAACTCCCGAAACCCCAGGCAGCAGGCTCCTAGAGACTACTCGGCCCACGGACAACAGAGGGACGACAAGTGCTGCTGTTTCTCGGCGCCTACGTTGGAGAAGGTCGACCCTTCAAGCAAGCCCTCATCAGACTGATAAGTGTTCTTTTCTCAAGAAATCTTACTTACTCCTGTTACATCGTTTGACTCCCATATTTTTGCACTGAATTATTGCTAGTTATTTCCCACTGCTTCCTCCCTGCGAGGAGAACCTGATTCCTGTTAATAAACCCCTCACCTGTTGGTCTGTCTGTTCCGTGGTGACATACTCAGTTCCTGCATACTATTACACTAGTATGTTCCCAGGGCTTCCCGGTGTGTAGATGGCGGATGGTGAGAGGCGCAGAGAAGAAAAAGGACACAAGGTTGCAGTCTCTTTACCTTTACTGAAGACTTCAGCATCCACAGTCTAGGGCACCAGATCACAGGGCAGGCAGAGTCCGGCTAGTTTGGAGGCAAGTCTAGAGTCCCCTTATCCAGGTGGAAATCAGTAGCCTTCCCTTGCGCTGCGGTGATGTAGTCCCTTACTGCCTATGGCTTCACATAAGGGTCTCACAGTTGCGATGTTTCGCTTCCTCTAGAACTCTAGTGCCACCTATTGGAAGTAGCAATCCTAACAGTCAATGTGGACTCTTTAACGAGCCTTGTCACATGACTTAGGATGATGGCCAAACCAGAATCTCAATTTGCAGACACTGTGTTTCGGGGTACTGCCCCTCGTCAGTGCAAAGTGGAGATCTGGTTTGGGTGATTGAGAGGCGTCTGACCGGGATCCAAGAAGTACCGTTTCTCCTTGCGGAGAGTGACATGATAAGCATGTCGAGGTGAGGAGACTTAAAGAACTAACTAACTTTCCCTACAGACTATCAGATATATATATATATATATATATATATATATATGGAGTGACCTAATAAATAGGGTCAGAAGCTCCCCCTGGTGGTCTGCTGTGTGAAATGTGTTGCATGTTTGTGATACCTGGATGCAGTTATCCTTTTTTGCCTCCAAACGTAGCATCACTCTCCTCGAGAAGGAAGCAATAACACTGTGACGACCAGGACCCTGGGGCGCCGCACAAATATCTCACAGGCAGCACACACCTCTCATTTGCACATGGAAACACGAGAAGCAATGGGATGAAACTGAAAGGAAGAAGACACAGATTAGATATTAGAGGAAACTTTTTCACAGTGAGGGTGATCAATGAGTGGAACAGGCTGCCACGAGAGGTGGTGAGTTCTCCTTCAATGGAAGTCTTCAGACAGAGGCAGGACAGACATCTGTCTGAGATGGTTTATTGAATCCTGCATTGAGCAGGGGGTTAGACACGATGACCATGGAGGTCCCTTCCAACTCTAACATTCTATGATTCAGATACACACACTGCAGATACCTCAGATACACTCAATGCACATATCTCAGCTGCACACACTGCACACACCTCAGATATACACATTACACATGCCTCAGATACACACAATGCACACACTACACACATTAGATACACACTTCAGATACACACACCGCACATACCTCAGATATACACTGCACAATCCTCAGATACACACACTGCACACACCTCAGATGCATACACTGCACATACCTCAGATACATACACTGCACACGTCTCATACACACACTGCACACACCTCAGATACACACACTGCACACACCTCAGATACACAAATTGCACACACCTCAGATACACACGCTGCACACACCTCAGATACACACACTGCATACACATCAGATACACACACTGCACTCACCTCAGATACACACACTGCACACACCTCAGATACACACGCTACACACATCTCATACACACACTGCACACACCTCAGATACACACACTGCACACATCTCAGATACACACGCTACACACATCTCATACACACACTGCACACACCTCAGATACACACATTGCACACACCTCAGATACACACACTGCACACACCTCAGATGCATACACTGCACATACCTCAGATACATACACTGCACACATCTCATACACACTCTGCACACACCTCAGATACACACATTGCACACACCTCAGATACACACATTGCACACACCTCAGATACACACACTGCACAAACCTCAGATGCATACACTGCACATACCTCAGATACATACACTGCACACATCTCATACACACTCTGCACACACCTCAGATACACACGCTGCACACACCTCAGATACACACACTGCACACACCTCAGATACACACACTGCACACACCTCAGATACACACATTGCACACACCTCAGATACACACTCTGCACACACCTCAGATGCATACACTGCACATACCTCAGATACATACACTGCACACATCTTATACACACACTGCACACACCTCAGATACACACACTGCACACACCTCAGATACACACACTGCACACACCTCAGATACACACATTGCACACACCTCAGATACACACGCTGCACACACCTCAGATGCATACACTGCACATACCTCAGATACACACACTGCACGCACCTCAGATACATAAATTGCACACACCTCAGATACACACGCTGCACACACCTCAGATGCATACACTGCACATACCTCAGATACACACGCTGCACACACCTCAGATACACACGCTGCACACACCTCAGATACACACGCTGCACACACCTCAGATACACACGCTGCACACACCTCAGATACACACACTGCACTCACCTCAGATACACACGCTGCACACACCTCAGATACACACACTGCACACACCTCAGATACACACATTGCACACACCTTAGATACAAACGCTGCACACACCTCAGATACACACACTGCATACACCTCAGATACACACACTGCACTCACCTCAGATACACACACTGCACACACCTCAGATACACACATTGCACACACCTCAGATACACACACTGCACACACCTCAGATACACACATTGCACACACCTCAGATACAAACGCTGCACACACCTCAGATACACACACTGCATACACCTCAGATACACACACTGCACTCACCTCAGATACACACACTGCACACACCTCAGATACACACGCTACACACATCTCATACACACACTGCACACACCTCAGATACACACACTGCACACATCTCATACACACACTGCACACACCTCAGATACACACGCTACACACATCTCATACACACATTGCACACACCTCAGATACAAACGCTGCACACACCTCAGATACACACACTGCATACACCTCAGATACACACACTGCACTCACCTCAGATACACACACTGCACACACCTCAGATACACACGCTACACACATCTCATACACACACTGCAGACACCTCAGATACACACATTGCACACACCTCAGATACACACACTACACACACCTCAGATACACACATTGCACACACCTCAGATACACACGCTGCACACACCTCAGATACACACACTGCATACACCTCAGATACACACACTGCACTCACCTCAGATACACACACTGCACACACCTCAGATACACACGCTACACACATCTCATACACACACTGCACACACCTCAGATACACACATTGCACACACCTCAGATACACACACTGCACTCACCTCAGATACACACACTTCACACACCTCAGATACACACGCTACACACATCTCATACACACACTGCAGACACCTCAGATACACACATTGCACACACCTCAGATACACACGCTGCACACACCTCAGATACACACACTGCATACACCTCAGATACACACACTGCACACACCTCAGATGCATACACTGCACATACCTCAGATACATACACTGCACACATCTCATACACACACTGCACTCACCTCAGATACACACACTGCACACACCTCAGATACACACGCTACACACATCTCATACACACACTGCAGACACCTCAGATACACACATTGCACACACCTCAGATACACACACTACACACACCTCAGATACACACATTGCACACACCTCAGATACACACGCTGCACACACCTCAGATACACACACTGCATACACCTCAGATACACACACTGCATTCACCTCAGATACACACACTGCACACACCTCAGATACACACGCTACACACATCTCATACACACACTGCACACACCTCAGATACACACATTGCACACACCTCAGATACACACACTGCACTCACCTCAGATACACACACTTCACACACCTCAGATACACACGCTACACACATCTCATACACACACTGCAGACACCTCAGATACACACATTGCACACACCTCAGATACACACGCTGCACACACCTCAGATACACACACTGCATACACCTCAGATACACACACTGCACACACCTCAGATGCATACACTGCACATACCTCAGATACATACACTGCACACATCTCATACACACACTGCACACACCTCAGATACACACATTGCACACACCTCAGATACACACACTGCACACACCTCAGATACACACACTGCACACACCTCAGATACACACATTTCACACACCTCAGATACACACTCTGCACACACCTCAGATGCATACACTGCACATACCTCAGATACATACACTGCACACATCTCATACACACACTGCACACACCTCAGATACACACATTGCACACACCTCAGATACACACATTGCACACACCTCAGATACACACACTGCACACACCTCAGATACACACACTGCACTCACCTCAGATACACACATTGCACACACCTCAGATACACACGCTGCACACACCTCAGATGCATACACTGCACATACCTCAGATACATACACTGCACACATCTCATACACACACTGCACACACCTCAGATACACACATTGCACACACCTCAGATACACACATTGCACACACCTCAGATACACACACTGCACACACCTCAGATACACACACTGCACACACCTCAGATACACACATTGCACACACCTCAGATACACACGCTGCACACACCTCAGATGCATACACTGCACATACCTCAGATACATACACTGCACACATCTCATACACACACTGCACACACCTCAGATACACACATTGCACACACCTCAGATACACACGCTGCACACACCTCAGATACACACACTTCACACACCTCAGATACACACACTGCACACACCTCAGATACACACACTGCACACACCTCAGATACACACGCTGCACGCACCTCAGATACACACGCTTCACACACCTCAGATACACACACTTCACACACCTCAGATGCATACGCTGCACACACCTCAGATACACATGCTGCACACACCTCAGATACACACACTGCTCACACTCACACCTCAGATACACACGCTGCACACACCTCAGATACACACGCTGCACACACCTCAGATACACACGCTGCACACACCTCAGATACATACACTGCACACACCTCAGATACACACGCTGCACACACCTCAGATACACACTGCACACACCTCAGATACACACGCTGCACTCACCTCAGATACACACGCTGCACACACCTCAGATACACACACTGCACACACCTCAGATACACACGCTGCACACACCTCAGATACACACACTGCACACACCTCAGATACATACGCTGCACACACCTCGGATACACTCGCTGCACACACCTCAGATACACACACTGCTCACACTCACACCTCAGATACACACGCTGCACACACCTCAGATACACACACTGCTCACACCTCAGATACACACACTGCTCACACTCACACCTCAGATACACACGCTGCACACATCTCATACACACACTGCACACACCTCAGATACACACATTGCACACACCTCAGATACACACACTGCACACACCTCAGATGCATACACTGCACATACCTCAGATACATACACTGCACACATCTCATACACACTCTGCACACACCTCAGATACACACATTGCACACACCTCAGATACACACACTGCACACACCTCAGATACACACACTGCACACACCTCAGATACACACATTGCACACACCTCAGATACACACTCTGCACACACCTCAGATGCATACACTGCACACACCTCAGATACATACACTGCACACATCTCATACACACACTGCACACACCTCAGATACACACATTGCACACACCTCAGATACACACACTGCACACACCTCAGATACACACACTGCACACACCTCAGATACACACATTGCACACACCTCAGATACACACGCTGCACACACCTCAGATGCATACACTGCACATACCTCAGATACATACACTGCACACATCTCATACACACACTGCACACACCTCAGATACACACATTGCACACACCTCAGATACACACGCTGCACACACCTCAGATGCATACACTGCACATACCTCAGATACACACGCTGCACACACCTCAGATACACACGCTGCACACACCTCAGATACACACGCTGCACACACCTCAGATACACACGCTGCACACACCTCAGATACACACGCTGCACACACCTCAGATACACACGCTGCACACACCTCAGATACACACACTGCACTCACCTCAGATACACACACTGCACACACCTCAGATACACACATTGCACACACCTCAGATACACACGCTGCACACACCTCAGATACACACACTGCACACACCTCAGATACACACACTGCACTCACCTCAGATACACACACAGCACACACCTCAGATACACACGCTACACACATCTCATACACACACTGCAGACACCTCAGATACACACATTGCACACACCTCAGATACACACACTGCACACACCTCAGATACACACACTGCACACACCTCAGATACACACGTTGCACACACCTCAGATACACACGCTGCACACACCTCAGATGCATACACTGCACATACCTCAGATACATACACTGCACACATCTCATACACACACTGCACACACCTCAGATACACACACTTCACACACCTCAGATACACACGCTGCACACACCTCAGATACACACACTTCACACACCTCAGATACACACGCTGCACACACCTCAGATACACACGCTGCACACACCTCAGATACACACGCTGCACACACCTCAGATACACACGCTGCACACACCTCAGATACACACGCTGCATACACCTCAGATACATACGCTGCACACACCTCAGATACACACGCTGCACACACCTCAGATACACACTGCACACACCTCAGATACACATGCTGCACACACCTCAGATACACACACTGCACACACCTCAGATACACACACTGCACACACCTCAGATACACACACTGCACATACCTCATACACACACTGCACACACCTCAGATACACACACTGCACACTCCTCAGAAACACACATTGCACACACCTCAGATACACACGCTGCACACACCTCAGATACACACGCTGCACACACCTCAGATACACACGCTGCACACACCTCAGATACACACGCTACACACATTTCAGATACACACGCTGCACACACCTCAGATACACACGCTGCACACATACAGGGCAGCTTATCTTGCAGCTCAGTTTGGTAGGTGCCGAATTTCAGAGGAAATGAGCACTGGCCAATGAGCGCTTATATCACTCTGATGGGGGAAGGGTCAGTGGCTGGTGTTATTGTCCTTCACTGCACACCCCTTTTTCAATGCTGCACTCACCAAAAGTCCTGACGTTCCCCAGAGTCCAAGGCCTGTGGTGACATCACGGTCGCATGTAAGGTCACATGATCGTGATGTCATTATAGGTCCTGGGGACCCTAGGCAGAAGCCTAGTCTGCCCTGTCCTAATGCCGACCCTGGGTGTCTGCTGTGAAGAACAGTTGTCACCCTCCTTCTATGGAGTCTGTCATAAACAAATCCTACCAACATCTGCTGTTACATGTATGGTGAATGTTGGTAACAATGGGTGGATGACAGACAGCGGGCAGGGCAGTTTAGCAATGAGCCTCTTGAGGGTTGTCATAATAAGAAAACCTCAGATATAGAGGAAGATGCTTTATAGGAAAATATTTAGCAATAGCTGATTCACTGCAGGGGCACAAAACAACAAGGAGTTGCCAGATCAAACTTAGTTGGCAGCCAAACTAGACAAAATTCCATTTCTCCCCTCCCAATAGCCTGTTAATGCAAAGAAAAGGTTACTAAACTCACAAGTCAGAAGGAGTTGTCATTTTTTACACGCTGCTTCTTTTCAGCATCAGGTAAGGTGGTCCTTCTCATATCATATGCTCTGTTTAATAATAGTAACCTTAAAGGGGTTGGTGACTTTATTTTAATAAATGCATTGGGAACTTAACTTTCTGGCATTTACTAAAATATAAGTATTACAGGTTCGTTAAAACTTAACTATTAGTAATGTCACAAATTCATGTAAAACCGAAGATAAAATGGACAACCCCTTTTTAAGGAGTTATGCAATCTAGGCAAGTTATCACCTGTCCACAGGATAGATGATAAATTTCTAATTAGTAATTAGCAAACATGCTCGCCGCTGCTCGTTACTTGCCCAAGTTTCACTATGCTCGGTGTACTCGGGGAGCAGCGAGCATTTCCGGGAATATTCGGCGGTAACTGGTGTCTACACCCAGCAGTTTTGGCGGACTTTAGAGACCCAATCACGGTGCAAGGATTGTCTGCCAGGCCATGAAATACCGCAGCCATCTTTGTTGTGGTTGTGCAGTGATTGGCTGGGTCGCCCAGCATCATCCTGAGTATAAGAGACCTGGCGCCGTCCTGCTCACCACATTCTGTTCCTGTTTCAGCGAGAGTAGGGAGAGCTGGTGCCGAGATAGGGTCACAATCATGGTTTTTAGAGTTATTGTAGGTCTGCAACTCTTACATCCACAACTCCTGAGAAACCAACAGTCCTTTTTAGGGCTAATTCGTGGGTCCCGATATTGCAGCGCTAGGCAGCCAGAGCACAGCATATCCACATCAGTGCAAGGGCTACAGGCACTATATGTTCGTCCATTGCTCCCACTGCATCCTTCCCAAAGCTCCATAACTGCCTGTTGCTGCAGCTTATTTACTATATACCAATTTTTTTTCTTCCAAACATTCACCCTCCCCCAAAAAATTTACAGTCTGTTCTGTCAGACTGAGGCCTGTTGAAAAATCATAGTTTGTCAGGCATACATAGCATAGTTGTGTGTGCTGCCCTTGTGCCACTTTTTTTTTTTGGTGTTTTAAATTCACAGAAAAAGGCCTCATATATCTGCGTGCTCCAACTTTGGCCATTGTAGGCCGGTGTACTTATTTTTTGGCTGTCTTATACTCAAATTCTATACAGCAGTATTTAGCATAAAAAAATTCAAAGGCCACAGATTTGCCAGTGTGGCATTTCTGTGAGAGCCCTCATATATCTCTGCTCCAAGTTTGGGCATTGTAGGCCGGTGTACTTATTTTTTGGCTGTCTTATACTCAAATTCTATACAGCACTATTTAGCATAAAAAAAAATTCTAAGGCCACAGATTTGCCAGTGTGGTATTGCTGTGAGAGCCCTCATATATCTCGCTCCAAGTTTGGGCATTGTAGGCCGGTGTACTTACTTTTTGGCTGTCTTATATTCAAATTCTATACAGCACTATTTAGCATAAATAACTTCACAAAAATAAACCCCAACATTGAATACAATCTGTTATGTCAGGCTGAGGCCTGCCTGGTGTTAGGGTTTGAAAAATTGTAGATTTGCAGGCATATTGATCAGATATTATTTCGCTACTAATAAAGACATTTGTGTTGAGCATTTGAAATAGTGCAGTAGTCCATTTAAAATGGTTAAGGCAAGGGGCAAGGGATGGGGAAGTGGATGTGATGCTGATGGTGCATCCAGAGGACGAGGCCGTGGCCAAGGTGAAAGTGGGCAATAACAAAGACCCACATCTTCTTGCTCGACCTTCCTGTCCTAGTTTCTATGGGACCGAAGCACACCACTATTGAAGCCAGAGCAGTGTGAAACGGTTGTTGGTTGGATAGCGGATAATGCTTCCAGTCACTTAGCCACCACCACCATCTTGTCTTCCACACGGTCAAGTCTGAGTAGCCGTGAGTGTGGCCAGGATATTCCTCACCCTGATCCTCCTTCCTCCCACCATGCCGAGTGCCCTGAGACAACTGATCCCACACTTGAACACTCTGAAGATCTGTTCAGTTTTCCATTTCAAGATTCAGAAATCTCTGCCAGTCAACTAGAAGTAGGGAAAGATGAAATCGTATGTAGAGCTGCCCAAAGCTTTGACCAGCACCGGTCACACGAAGGCGATGGTGGGAAAGTGTCACAAGAGGTGGACGATGATGAGACTCAATTGCCAGAAAGTCAGGAGGAGGAGCAGGGTGCGGATGTGGAAGACGAGGTGGTGGATGACATAGTGACTGACCCAACCTGGCAGGAGGACATGCATAGCAAGAACAGCAGCACAAATGGGGAAGGAGGCATATACCCCCAACAGGCAGGAAGAAGCAGAAGCAGTGTGGTGGCCACAAATAAATGGCGTCGTGCATCTGTTCCCTGTAACACCAACATGAGTGAAGTTGATATTCCACCTGTGAGATTTTCCTGAGTCTGGCTATTTTTTAAAGACTCTACCGATAACCGCAAACAGGCCATTTGCAGCACCTGCCATGACCGCATCAGCAGGGGTAATAATAATAATAATAATAATCTTTATTTATATAGCGCCAACATATTCCGCAGCGCTTTACAGTTTAACAGTTTCAAACACAAAAGTCATAAGTAACAATGTTAACAATACAATAATTAAAGCAAAATAAGACGACCCTGCTCGTGAGAGCTTACAATCTACAATGAGGTGGGGGAGATGCAAAGTACAGGTGTGTATTTACAGTGATGTATTTACAATCATGGTCCAGCCATCTTCAGGGGTTGGGGAATAGATGGGGATAGTGAATGGGCTACACACACACAAACATAACCAGCCTGACCACCACCAGCATGATCAGTCACATGCAAGCAAAGCACCCGACTTTGTGGGCCGAACCCTAGGCTCCAGGACCACTGCCTGCTGGTCACACCACTGCTTCTTCCACTGTTTTGTGTAGAAGCCAATCCCCAGTATACCGTGCATGTGAAGATGCCTCTAGCCCTGCACCTGTTGTGGCCCACAGTCAAGCAGCACCATCAGCAAGCGCGTCCACGTCCTTGTCCCAGCACAGCGTTCAGTTGTCTATAACCCAGTCTTTATAATGCAAGCGGAAATACCCCGCCAACGCCCCACAGGCTACAGTCCTCAATTCTAATATTTCTCTTCTGCTTGCACTAGAAATGCTGCCTTTTAGGCTTGTTGAAATGGAAGCTTTCCGCAACCTGATGGCGGCAGCCGTTCCAAGGTACTCTGTCCCCAGTCACCACTATTTCTCCCCGTGTGCCGTACCGGCATTACACCAGCATGTGTCCCAGAACATTACCCATGCCCTCAACAATGCTGTTACAGGGACAGTCCACCTAACCATGGACACATGGACAAGTGCTTGCGGGCAGGGACCATACATCTCAATGATGGCACACTGGGTTAACATAGTGGAAGCCGGGACCCAGTCGGACCTTGGGATGGAACACATCCTCCCCATGCCGAGGATTTCTGGCCCTACGTCAATCAGGGTTGCCCCCACAGTCTACAGCTCCTGCACCACCTCCTCCTCTTCTTCTTCATCCTCCATCTCTGAAATCAACACATCAGTCAGAAGCTGAAAGCACTGCAGCACTGCCTCAGCCAAGCGGCAACAGGCTGTGCTGAAGCTAATCTGCATAGATGACAAACCGCACAATGCGGAAGAGTTGTGGACAGTGCTGAAAAAACAGTCAGATGTTTGAATGACACCGCTGAACCTACAGCCAGGCATGGTCGTGTGTGACAATGGCCTAACCTGGTGGTGGCTCTGACGCAAGTTGAGCTCACACACGTACTTTGTTTGGCCCATGTGCTTAACCTCGTGGTTCAACGTTTTCTGAAAAGCTACCCAGAGCTGCCGAATCTGCTAGTGAAAGAACGCCATCTGTCTGCCCATTTTAGAAAGTCAGCTACAGCTTCAGCCGCCCTTGCCATGCTTCAGCAGCGTTTTCAGCTTCCAGCTCACCGACTGTTGTGTGATGTCCCCATGCGCTGGAACTCTACGCTGCATATGTTGGAAAGGATTTGTGAGCAGAAGAGGGCCGTTGTTGACTACCAACATCAACAAGACCATCGAATTTCAGGTCCGACTCCACACATAAGACCTCAGGAGTGGACATGGATGTCAGACATATGTAATATCCTCCAAAACTTTGAGGACTGCACCAAGATGGTGAGCGGCGATGATGCCATAATTAGCATCACCATGCCACTTCTCAGCATTCTGAAAACCTCTCTGCTCACAATCAAAGAGGATGCATTGCAGGAGGAGCACGAGGACATGGAGCAAGGAAACATACAGGGGGATTACACTCAGCCTAGCCTCATGGCTTCTCAACGTGGATTGGTAGGCAATGAGGAGGAGGAAGAGAAGGAAGAACAGGAGCTACTTTCATGCGCTATAGACGGTACTACAAACACATCTGTATTAGCTTCTGTTCAGCAGGGATGGCCTGAAGACAGGGAGGAGGAGGAGAACAGCGTGGTCAGTCGTCCTGTTGGTGAGGACAAGGAAGTCTTGCCTGTTAGCAGTCTGGCACGCATGGCTGACTTTATGTTGCGCTGCATTTCACGTGACCCTTGGATTATCAAAATTTTAGGTGACATTCATTACTGGTTGACGACACTTCTAGACCCACGCTACAAGGAGAACTTTCAATCTCTTCTGCCTGAAGCAGAAAGATGTACTAAAATGTTGCAGTACCAGAGGGCCCTTGTAGCGGAATTACTTAGAAAATTCCCACGTGAGAACGCTGGCAGCAGACGTCAGAGTTTGTTGTACAACCAAGTAGCCCAAGCGAGAGAGACAGAAGTACAATCCAGCTCAGGCAGGGGAAAAATGGCCAAGCTCTGGGACAGCTTTCTCAGACCCTCCCATCATGGCGGCACGGAGGCAAGGGGTGCTGTCACAAAAAGTGCAATGTTTGGGAAGATGGTGAGGGAGTACCTTGCAGATTGTACAAACGTCCTCCGTGATTCCTCTGTGCCTTTTAATTATTGGGTATCCATGCTGGACACGTGGCATGAACTGGTTCTCTACGCCTTAGAGGTCCTGGCCTGCGCTGCTGCTAGCGTTCTAATAGAGTGGGTTTTTAGTGCTGCTGGTGGAATTATCACAGATAAGCGCATCCGGCTGTCAACTGAAAATACTGACAGGCTGACTCTTATAAAAATGGATTGGGAAAGATTTCTGTACACCAAAAAGTGAAACCAGCGAAACATAACCTCAAATACATTCTCTCTTTTGGGGAAGTGTATTGTCATGCACCTCTTCACAACCACACATGGGTTTATGCTTCCAGATTTGGTCTGTTTGTTGGTATCCTCCTCCTTATCCTCAACCTCATCATCCAGAACCACTAGATGACCGGGGTGAACGTGCTCTGTACTGTTATAGGCCGGTAATTTTTGGGCACGGGGGCTGTGAAGGCACTATTTTATTTTGTAAAAACAGGATCCCACATTGGGGAATTGGGCAATACATTACATTGGGCCTACTTCTTAAGTCTAGACAGAAAAAAGTCAAAACTGCACCTTTTTTTCTTTGCAAACAAAGGTCTCAGCGGACACAGGGGCGCACGTCCAGAGCCAGGGAGCCCATCCCGGACAACGTACCAAGACTTTAAAGAAAAAAAGACAGCGCCACAAAGGTTGGTGAAAAAATAAAAACTCACATTTATTCTGCCTTCTGCAGCGACATTTCGGTCAACAGACCTTTATCAAGCGAAACATCGCCATCCATTGTGGTGCTGTCTTTTTTCTTTAAAGTCTTACTTCTTAAGTCTGTCTCCTGCAATGTGTCCTTTAACTGACACCAGATGACCAGGGTGAATGTGCTCAGTACTGTTATAGGCCTGTGAATTTTGGACAAGGGGCCTGCAATGGCACTAGTCTATTTTTAAAAAAGGTAACCCCATTGGGGAATTGTTTGGCAGATCATGCACTGCATTACAAGTTTA
Organism: Ranitomeya imitator; assembly: GCF_032444005.1. Taxonomy (NCBI): domain Eukaryota; kingdom Metazoa; phylum Chordata; class Amphibia; order Anura; family Dendrobatidae; genus Ranitomeya; species Ranitomeya imitator. Next base: position 731,332,351 of record NC_091284.1, on the reverse strand, counting down.
AGAGACACACACCACTACATTAGGCCTAATTCATAACTCTGTCTCCTGCAATGTGTCCTTTAACCCCTTCATGACCCAGCCTATTTTGACCTTAATGACCTGGCCGTTTTTTGCAATTCTGACCAGGGTCCTTTTATGAGGTAATAACTCAGGAACGCTTCAACGAATCCTAGCGGTTCTGAGAATGTTTTTTCGTGACATATTGGGCTTCATGTTAGTGGTAAATTTAGGTCAATAATTTTTGCGTTTATTTGTGAAAAAAATGGAAATTTGGCTAAAATTTTGAAAATTTCGCAATTTTCAAATTTAGAGTTTTTATTCTGTTAAACGAGAGAGATATGTGACACAAAATAGTTAATAAATAACATTAACCACATGTCTTCTTTACATCAGTGCAATTTTGGAAACAACATTTTTTTTTGCTAGGAAGTTATAAGGGTTAAAAGTTGACCAGCGATTTCTCATTTTTACAGCAAAATTTACAAAACCATTTTTTTAGGGACCACCTCACATTTGAAGTCAGTTTGAGGGGTCTATATGGCTGGAAATACCCAAAAGTGACACCATTCTAAAAACTGCACCCCTCAAGGTGCTCAAAACCACATTCAAGAAGTTTATTAACCCTTCATGTGCTTCACAGCAGCAGAAGCAACATGGAAGGAAAAAATGAACATTTAACTTTTTAGTCACAAAAATTATTTTTAGCAACAATTTTTTTTTCTCCAAACCCCAAAAGTTATTGTACAATTTGTCCTGAGTACGCCGATACCCCATATGTGGGGGGAACTACTGTTTGGGCGCACGACAGGGCTCGGAAGGGAAGGAGCGCCATTTGACTTTTTCAATGAAAAATTGGCTCCAATCTTTAGCGGACACCATGTCGCGTTTGGAGAGCCCCTGTGTGCCTAAGCATTGGAGCTCCCCCACAAGTGACCCTATTTTGGAAACTAGACCCCCCAAGTAACTTATCTAGATGCATAGTGAGCACTTTGAACCCCCAGGTGCTTCACAAATTGATCCGTAAAAATGAAAAAGTACTTTTTTTCACAAAAAAATTCTTTTAGCCTCAATTTGTTCATTTACACATGGGCAGCAGGATAAAATGGATCCTAAAATGTGTTGGGCAATTTCTCCTGAGTACACTGATACCTCACATGTGGGGGTAAACCACTGTTTGGGCACACGGCCGGGCTTGGAAGGGAAGGAGCGCCATTTGACTTTTTGAATGAAAAATTAGCTCCAATCGTTAGCGGACACCATGTCGTGTTTGGAGAGCCCCTGTGTGCCTAAACATTTGAGCTCTCCCACATGTGACCCCATTTTGGAAACTAGACCTCCCATGGAACTAACCTAGGTGTGCGGTGACCACTTTAAACCCCCAAGTGCTTCACAGAAGTTTATAACGCAGAGCCGTGAAAATAAAAAATAATTTTTCTTTCCTCAAAAATTATTTTTTAGCCCGCAAGTTTTTATTTTCACAAGAGTAACAGGAGAAATTGGACCCCAAAAGTTGTTGTCCAGTTTGTCCTGAGTACGCTGATGGGCACACGTCGGGGCTCAGAAGGGAAGTAGTGACGTTTTGGAATGCAGACTTTGATGGAATGGTCTGCGGGCATCATGTTACGTTTGCAGAGCCACTGATGTGCCTAAACAGTAGAAACCCCCCACAAGTGACCCCATTTTGAAAACTAGACCCCCCAAGGAACATATCTAGATAAGTGGTGAGCATTTTGAACCCCCAAGTGCTTCACAGAAGTTTACAACGCAGAGCCGTGAAAATAAAAAAATTATTTTTCTTTCCCCAAAAATGATGTTTTAGCAAGCAATTTTTCATTTTCACTAGGGTAACAGGAGAAATTGGACTCCAAAAGTTGTTGCCCAGTTTGCACTGAGTACGCTGGTACCCCATATGTGGGGGTAAACCACTGTTTGGGCACACGTCGGGGCTCGGAAGGGAAGTAGTGACGCTTTGAAATGCAGACTTTGATGGAATGGTCTGCAGGCGTCATATTGCATTTGCAGGGCCCCTGATGTGCCTAAACAGCAGAAACCCCTCAAAAGTGACCCCATTTTGGAAACTAGACCCCCCAAGGAACTTATCTAGATATGTGGTGAGCACTTTGAACCCCCATGTGCTTCACAGAAGTTTACAACGCAGAGCCGTGAAAATAAAAAAATAATTTTTCTTTCCTCAAAATGATGTATAAGCAAGCAGTTTTTTATTTTCACAAGGGTAGCAGGAGAAATTGGACCCCAAAAGTTGTTGCCCTGTTTGTCCCAAGTACACTGATACCCCATATGTGGGGGAAAACCACTGTTTTGGTGCACGTCAGGACTCGGAAGGGAGGGAGCACCATTTGACTTTTTGAACGCAAGATTGGCTGGAATCAATGGTGGCGCCATGTTGCGTTTGGAGACCCCTGATGTGCCTAAACAGTGGAAACCCCTCAATTCTAACTCCAACACTAACCCCAACACACCCCTAACCCTAATCTAAACTCTAGCCATAACCCTAATCACAACCCTAACCCCAACACACCCCTAACTACAGCCCTAACCCCAACACACCCCTAACCCTAATTCCAACCCTAACCATAATCCTAACCCTCATCCAACCTTAACCCCAACACACCCCTAACCACAACCCTAACCCCAACACACCCCTAACCACAAGCCTAATCTTAACCCTATTTCCAACCCTAGCCCTAATTCCAACCCTAACCCTAAGGCTAGGTGCCCACGTTGCGGATTCGTGTGAGATTTTTCCGCACCATTTTTGAAAAATCCGCAGGTAAAAGGCACTGTGTTTTACCTGCGGATTTACCGCGGATTTCCAGTGTTTTTTGTGCAGATTTCACCTGCGGATTCCTATTGAGGAACAGGTGTAAAATGCTGCGGAATCCGCACAAAGAATTGACATGCTGCGGAAAATACAACACAGCGTTTCCGCGTGGTATTTTCCGCACCATGGGCACAGCGGATTTGGTTTTCCATAGGTTTACATGGAACTGTAAAGCTGATGGCAAACTGCTACGAATCCGCAGCGGCCAATCCGCTGCAGATCCGCAGCCAAATCCGCTGCGGATCCACAGCCAAATCCGCACCGTTTACATTCCGCACATTTCACTTCTTTCTGCGGATTCCGCAGCGGTTTTACAACTGCTCCAATAGGAAACTTCAGTGAAATCCGCAGAAAAAACGCTGTTAATCCGCGATAAATCCGCAGCGGTTATTTGGAAGATGGCGGCGCCCATGGAGAAGACGGACAGTAAGCGGGAGGCTCGGTAAGTATGAGGGGGGGAGATGTGGGCATGGGGGGCGTCGGAGCACGGGGGTGGCATCGGAGCACGGGGGGAGCGGACAGGAGGACGTGGGAGCAGACAGGGCGACGGAGGTGAGTGGACCACAGTACCGGACTGAACGGAGGACTGGGGAGGAGATCGGTGGCAGTGGGGGGAGAGAGGGGGGGCAGATCAGGGTTTCCAGCCATGGCGGATGATATTGCAGCATCGGCCATGGCTGGATTGTAATATTTCACCAGTTTTCATAGGTGAAATATTACAAATCGCTCTGATTGGCAGTTTCACTTTCAACAGCCAATCAGAGCGATCGTGGCCATGGGGGGTGAAGCCCCCCCCCCCCCTGGGCTGAAGTGCCACTCCCCCTGTCCCTGCAGATCGGGTGAAATTGGAGTTAACCCTTTCACCCGATCTGCAGGGACGCGATCCCTCCATGACGCCACATAGGCGTCACAGGTCGGATTGGCACCGACTTTCATGACGCCTATGTGGCATCAAAGGTCGGGAAGGGGTTAACTGCCACTAGATCACCAGGGTGAACGTGCTTTGTACTGTTATAGGCCGGTGAATTTTGGGCAAGGGGCCTGAGATGGAAATAGTCTATTTTTAAAAAGGTAACCCCACTGGGGAATTGTTTGGCAGATCATGCACTGCATTACAAGTTTAAGAGACACAGACCATTACATTGGGCCTAATTCATAACTCTGTCTCCTGCAATGTGTCCTTTAACTGCCACTAGATCACAAGGGTGAACGTGCTCTGTACGATGCATTTTGGGCAAAGGGGCTGTGATGACACACTTTTATTTTTTTCAAAAAGGACAATACTTTGGGGAACTGGGCATGACATTACTTTGGACCTACGTCTTAACTCGGTCTCCTGCAACCTGTCTTGTACCTGCCAGTAGATCACCAGGGTGAACGTGCTTTGTACGGTGCATAGTGGCCAAGGAGACTGTGATGGCACTCTTTTATTTTTTAAAAAAAGGATCCCACATTGGGGAATTGGGCATGACATTACTTTGGGCCTACTTCTTAACTCGGTCTCCTGCAATCTGTCCTGTACCTGCCAGTAGATCACCAGGTTGAACGTGCTCTGTTCGGTGCATTTTGGCCAAGGGGGCTGTGATGGCACTTTTTTATTTTTTTAAAAAAGGACAACACATTGGGGAATTGGGCATGACATTACTTTGGGCCTACTTCTTAACTCTGTCTCCTGCAATCTCTCCTGTTCCTGCCAGTAGATCACCAGCACGAACATGCTCTGTACGGTGCATTTTGGCCAAGGGGGCTGTGATGGCACTCTTTTATTTTTTAAATAATGGATCCCACATTGGGGAATTGGGCATGACATTACTTTGGACCTACGTCTTAATTCGGTCTCCTGCAACCTGTCTTGTATCTTCCAGTAGATCACCAGGGTGAACGTGCTCTGTATGGTGCATTTTGGCCAAGGGGACTGTGATGGCACTCTTTTATTTTTTAAAAAAAGGATCCCACATTGGGGAATTGGGCATGACATTACTTTGGGCCTACTTCTTAACTCGGTCTCCTGCAATCTGTCCTGTACCTGCCAGTAGATCACCAGGGTGAACGTGCTCTGTTCGGTGCATTTTGGCCAAGGGGGCTGTGATGGCACTTTTTTATTTTTTTAAAAAAGGACAACACATTGGGGAATTGGGCATGACATTACTTTGGGCCTACTTCTTAACTCGGTCTCCTGCAATCTGTCCTGTTCCTGCCAGTAGATCACCAGCACGAACGTGCTCTGTACGGTGCATTTTGGCCAAGGGGACTGTGATGGCACTCTTTTATTTTTTAAATAATGAATCCCACATTGAAGAATTGGGCATGACATTCCATTGGGCCTACCTCTTAACTCTGTCTCCTGCAATGTGTCCTTTAACTGCCACTAGATCACCAGGGTGAACGTGCTCTGTACGGTGCATTTTGGGCAAAGGGGCTGTGATGGCTAGTGTTGAGAATTCCGATACCGCAAGTATCGGGTATCGGCCGATATTTGCGGTATCGGAATTCCGATACCGATTTCCGGTATTTACCGCATATCGGATACCGGAATCAGAAGTTCCCAGAATTCAAACTGCATGAATTCAGCCAATGAGGAATGATTGCAAGTGTGGGCACATCCTGTTCAGCATGGTGGGCATGCAACTACTGGCAAGGCTGTGATTGGCTGCTGAAATGATGTCATGATCACTATAAAAAACGCTTGCCGCCATTTTGCGCTCACTCTGCTGTGATTTCAGTTAGGGACAGGACGCTGTGTTCTAACTGAGGGCCAGTTGAGATAGCGAATTGCTTCATTGCGCTGTTCCCAGGCTAATTTAGCAACCGCTATGTGTTCACCTTGCTCTTGCCTTGCAGCGCTGTTTTAACAGCGTTCTGCAAGGTCTCTCTGTGTATGTGTGTGTGTGTGTGTGCAGCTCACTCTGTAGTCTGTGTGCAGCCATAGCCGGTTGTATTCAGCTCAGGGGGGGTTCACACTGCCTCATACTGTTCTATCCATTGTCCTTTTTTGCTAATAGTGCAGCCTGCTGCACATTTTTTCACAAATTTCCTATTAGTGGCTTTCCACCCGTCTCCAGCTAAATTGTGGAAAAACACTACATAGGATAACCTAGAGGAGTGTTTTTGGGCCTTGCAGCACCGTTTACGGCTGTCTGCACGGTCTCCGTGTGAGTGCAGATCGCCCTGTAGTCTGTGTGCAGCCACAGCCGGTTGCATTCAGCTCAGGGTTCGTCACTGTTTCATACCATAAAAAAACTTGTCCATTTTTGCTAATAGTGCAGCCTGCTGCACATTTTTTCTCAAATTTCCTATTAGTGGCTTTCCACCCGTCTCCAGCTAAATTGTGGAAAAACACTACATAGGATAACCTAGAGGAGTGTTTTTGGGCCTTGCAGCACCGTTTACGGCTGTCTGCACAGTCTCCGTGTGAGTCCAGATCGCCTTGTAGTCTGTGTGCAGCCACAGCCGGTTGTATTCAGCTCAGGTTTCGTCACTGTCTCATACCGTAAAAAAGCTTGTCCTTTTTTGCTAATAGTGCAGCCTGCTGCACATTTTTTCACAAATTTCCTATTAGTGGCTTTCCACCCGTCTCCAGCTAAATTGTGAAAAAACACTACATATGATAACCTAGAGGAGTGTTTTTGGGCCTTGCAGCACGGTTTACGGCTGTCTGCACGGTCTCCGTGTGAGTGCAGATCTCCCTGTAGTCTGTGTGCAGCCACAGCCGGTTGTATTCAGCTCAGGGTTCGTCACAGTTTCATACTGTAAAAAAACTTGTCCTTTTTTGCTAATAGTGCAACCTGCTGCACATTTTTTCTCATATTTCCTATTAGTGGCTTTCCACCCGTCTCCAGCTAAATTGTGGAAAAACACTACATAGGATAACCTAGAGGAGTGTTTTTGGGCCTTGCAGCGCTGTTTATGGCTGTCTGCACGGTCTCCGTGTGAGTGAAACTCGCTCTGTAGTCCGATCTGCCCCCCCAAAAAAAAGTAAAGTTCACCAAACACCACTTAACAGTTGTGTAGGCCACATTAAATAATAATAAAGTCTAGTCCACACTTTAGAAAATTAGTGTTTCTTATACCTGTTAGGAGGAGCATTTCAGGAATAAGCACACTAAGGCCTTAGTACTTTTCTGCTTATCTTTATCTGTCAACCAAGATGAAGAGGGCAGGGAGTAAGGCACGTGGGCGTGGGCGCGGAGCAGGGAGAGGAGCAGGGAGAGGACGTGGTGATTATGTGCCTGCTGCGAGCACCGGTGACTCATCATCACCCAGTTTCAGCAAGGAACAGTCCTTCATGCGCAGCTTTGTAGGAAAGCGCCGTGCACCGCTGCTGTGTGAAGTTCAAATTGAAGCCGTTGTCGGATGGATGGCAGCTAACGCATCGACATCGACTTCAATTAGTGCCACATCCTCTCAGGCACAGACCACTGGAGACCAGCCATCTGTCTCTTCACCACCTGCCAAATTGGCCAGGCAGTCAGAGAGCCCAGGACAGGAGCCGTCTCTACTTCTGTTCTCTGAATCTCTTGGCTTGGAAACAGGGGGCCAGCCAAGCAGCATTGGAGAAATGGAAGAAGAGGCAGTGTGCAGTGATGCTCAACAGCTTTGTCTCTCTGACTCTGAAGAGGCGGGTGGGCCAGTGCCTCCGGTGACCACAGCGCAGTACGCATCTGATGATGAAACTCAGGTGCCGCTTTCTGGTGCGTACTGTGCTGCCGAGACTACCCAGGAGGAGCAGTTGGTGGCAGAGGGTAGTGGAGACAATGAGGTCCTTGACCCATCGTGGCGTGAGGAACAGGAAGGTGGTGGGAGCAGCTATGAGGAAGAGATTCCCCGAACGGGCCAAAGAGGGAGAGGGAGGGGGAAGACTGCGGAGCCTGTAGCCTCCACTTTGGCACCCGTTAGGAGCCTGTCTCTTCCAAAAGCCAAAAAGGGCGCTCCCAAGACTTGCAGTGCCTGGTCCTTTTTTGACACAGTTGCAGATGACATTTGTTTTGTCAAATGCAAGCTGTGTCATCAGAAAGTCAAAAGAAAGAAAAGTGTCAGCAACCTCAATACCACAAATATGTGGAAACATGTGCGAACCAGGCACGCGGTGGAGTTACAAAAACACACTGAAGACCTAGGCCAACCAACAGCGGCAGCAACCACCTCTTCAGCTCGTGTTGCCTCTTCCTCCAGCTCACACACAGCTGGTTCGGCTTCCTCCCTGGATCGCCATGGAAGAACCTCTGGCACTGTTGTCCAGAGACCTTGTGTAATTCCACCCACAGCACCACGTTCCCAGTCATCCTCACACTCCCAGCCTAGTCTACAGCCATCGGTAGTACAGGCATGGGAGAAAAGGCGGCCATTCTCGGCAAACCACCCCCGAGCACAGGCTCTGAATGCAGGTATTGCCAAACTTCTGTCACTGGAAATGCTCTCATTCAGGCTGGTGGAGACTGACAGCTTCCGTGACTTGATGGCATTGGCAGTCCCACAGTACAAGGTGCCCAGCCGCTTTTACTTCAGCAGGCAAGCCGTCCCTGCCCTGCACAAGCATGTGGAGGGACACATAAAACACGCGCTACTGAACGCCGTCAGTAGCAAGGTCCACCTCACCACCGATGCGTGGACCAGTCAACATGGACAGGGGCGATACCTTTCCCTCACTGCCCATTGGGTAAATGTTGTTGAGCCAGGTACAGATCGTGCAAGTGGCGCAGGACGTGTCCTGCCCACTCCAAGGATTGCAGGAATCCAGTCTGTACGCATTGACTCCTCCTCATACACAAGTTCCTCAGAATCATCGCTGCAGGAGCCGTCACAGTCCACCTCCACATGGACCCGTGAACGTTTACGTGTTACGACCGACATGAGCACAGACGTGGCCAAACGTCAACAGGCCGTCTTGATATTAGTTTCTTTGGGGAATCGAAGCCACACAGCGCAGGAGCTCTGGAATGCCATCAAGCAGGAGAGCGATGTGTGGTTTGTGCCAGCGAATCTCCAGCCAGGCATGGTAGTGGGTGACAATGGCCGAAATCTGGTGGCAGCTTTGGCCCTTGGCAACCTCACTCACATCCCATGTCTGGCACATGTGCTCAATTTGGTTGTGCAGAGTTTTCTGAGGGACTATCCGGATCTTGATGCACTGCTGCACAAGGCCGCCTAGAGTGTGCTCACTTGCGACTTTCCAGCTTGGCAAGATCCCGCATTGCTGCTCTGCAGCACCGATTCCGCCTTCCGGAACATCGCATCATATGTGACCTACCTACCAGGTGGAATTCCACGTTACATATGTTGGAGCGGTTGTGTGAGCAGCAGCAAGCAGTAATGGAGTACCAGCTGCATCAGGCGCAAAGAAGTCGCAGTCAGCGCCGTTAAGACTTCACAACCACAGAGTGGGCCACTATGAAGGACATCTGCCAGGTTTTGCGTCCTTTCGATTATTCCACGTGGATGGCAAGTGCAGATGATGCACTAGTCAGCATGACTGTCCCCCTTATCTGCCTGCTTCAACAAACACTGCAAGCGTTAAGGGATGATGTTGTGGAAGAGGTGGAGGATGAGGAGTCACCATTTCCATCAGCTTCTGGACAGTCAGCGCCACGTGGTTCCTCACAAAGGGGTAGGCAGGGGACACTTTGTGAGGAGGATAAGGAGGAGTCAATGGAGGAGGAAGAGCTCCATCCAGAGGAGGGAGTTAGACAATTGTCCAGTGGTCAGTGTGTACAGCGAGGGTGGGGTGACGAAGAGCGGGCAGAGATCATGTCTCAAGCAGGGGACAGCGTTTCTGGGCCAGTTGGCAGTCTGCAGCACTTGGTTGATTTCATGTTGCAGTGCCTGAGAGACGACCGCCGCATCGACCACATTCTCAACATGCCTGATTATTGGGTGTACACCCTCCTCGATCCTCGCTACCGGGACAACGTCCAAAACCTCATCCCAGCGTTGACCCGGGAGCGTAAAATGCGGGAGTACCACGACACACTGGTGAATTCCATCATCTTCTCCAGTCCAACTGAGAGGAGTGCTGCTAGTGCTTTACAAAGCAGCTCAGTGCGTCGAGGCAGTGGAGGAGACTCTGCACAAAGAGGGAGCAGAAGCAGTGCCTCTGCCCAAGGCAAGACCAGTATGGCCCAACTGTGGAAAACTTTTGTGTGCCCGCCCCAAATGTCTACACCATCACCGGCGGCTCCAGTCAGCAGGAGGCAAAGGTTCTGTCAGATGATGACAGACTACATGTCTTACCCTCTTACTGTACTCCCAGACGGCTCTTCCCCTTTCAAGTTTTGGGTCTCTAAGCTGGATACATGGCCAGAGCTAAGCCAGTATGCATTGGATGTGCTGGCTTGCCCTGCCGCTAGTGTCTTATCGGAACGTGTCTTTAGTGCCGCAGGTGGTGTACTAACAGACCGTCGCATGCGACTATCCTCCGATAACGTTGACCGGCTTACTTTTCTGAAAATGAACCAGGCCTGGATCTCGCAGGAATTTGCCACTCCTCTGCCTGATTAAGTAATTGGGTGTCATCCAGGTCTCCTGATGTGTTCATCTTTCTACCACCTGAACTGCAATTCCTGGGCTCCAACACCGCCAGTTGCGGCTCAGAAGTGCAGGCTGCACAGTCAAAACATACGACCCAGTGTTATTGGGTTTCAGTAACGTCAGCTGATCCCCAGCTGTGTAGCCGGCAATGTGTTCTGCGACCGCCACGCTGACACAACAACCTAAATGTAAGGGAACCTGAACCCCCCCCCCCCCCCTCCCGGCGTTTGTTACTGAAAGAGCAACCTCGTGCAGTAGTAATGCTGCACAAGGAAAAGGTAGCTCTTTTAGTTTAGCTCCTTGCACATGCAGAACTTAACGCAGAACTTAACACTTATAAAATGTGTTCACTGATACCGTTATACCGTCCCGGAGGTGGGACTTTCCTTCGTAATTGGACGCAGCACGGCCGTCATTCCTACCCCCTTGGTGCCGTGCGCTGCCTCCTCAGCGTTGTTTTAAGCTGTCATGGACCCTGCACTGTTCTGTTATCCCTTGGCCATGCCCAATTTGCGCTGCCTGTCTTCTGACATAATTTGGTGTCAGGCTGACTGCGCCTGTGCGGCCGCGCTGCCCGAGATCCCGCCTCGCAGTGTCTTCTGATTTAATCACACTGCGGGCCTGGGATCCATGGGCATGCGCAGTGCATATCTTCCCCTCAGGCTCTCGCTCATCTCCCTCCGCCTTCTTCAGACTGTGCAACGTCAGCTGATCCCTAATAGCATGCCACGGCCGTGACGCCGCACAGTCTGAAGAAGAGGGAAGGAGGGGAGTGAGAGGTGAGGATATGCACTGCGCATGCCCATGGATCCCAGGCCCGCAGTGGGATTACATTAGACGACACTGCGAGGTGGGATCTCGGGCAGCGTGGACGCACAGGCACTGACAGCCTGACACCTAAATGATGTCAGAAGACGGGCACTGCTAAGTGTGCATGGCCAAGGGATAACATAACAGCGCAGGCTCCGTGACAGCTTAAAACAACGCTGATGAGGCGGCACACGGCACCAAGGGGATAGGAATGACGGCTGTGCTGCGTCCCATTACGAAGGAAATTCCCACCTCCGGGACGGTTTTACGGTATCAGGGGACACATTTTATAAGTGTTTACTTCTGTGTTTGCAAGGAGCATAATTAAAAGGGCAACCTTTTCCTTTTGCATCCTTAGTGCAGCACAAGATGGCTCTTTCAGCTACAAACGCCTTGGGGGGGGGGGGTTAAAGGTTCCCTTTCAACTTGCTCCAATCAGGCTTCGGCCTACCCTCTGTTCCTCTGCTACTCGTGCTGTCCCTGGGCTCTAACACCACCAGTTGGTGCCTGGAAGTGCTGTTCGCACAGTCAACAGTCGCTCCTCTGTTATTGGGGTTCAGTAACGTCAGCTGATCACCAGCTGTGTGTGCGGCATTACCTCCAATCTGCTCCTCCTGCTGTCCCTGGGCTCTAACACCGCCAGTTGGTGACTGGAAGTTCTGTCTGCACAGTCAACAGTCGATCCTCTGTTATTGGGGTTCAGTAACGTCAGCTGATCCCCAGCTGTGTATCCGGCAACGTGTCATGCGACCGCCACGCTGGCACACTAACAGACATTTACATTCCTACAGTGCAGGCTCCGGCCTACACTCTGCTCCACCTGCTGTCCCTGGGCTCCAACACTGCTGGTTGATGCCCGGAAGTGCTGTTTGCACAGAGCCAAACACCTCGCCAATGTGTTAGTGGGGTTCAGTCACGCCTGCTGCTCCCCTGCTGTGTATCCGGCAACGTGTCATGCGACCGTCACGCTGGCACAACTAAAATGTAAGGGAACCTGTCCCCCCCCAGGCGTTTGTTACTGAAAGAGCCACCTTGTGCAGCACTAATACTGCACAAGGAAAAGGTGGCTCATGTAATGTGTCCCCTCACACCGTCAAACTGTCCCGGAGGTGGGACTTTCCTTTGTAATGTGACGCAGCACAGCCATCATTCCTACCCCCTTGGCTCCGTGCACCGCCTCCTTAGCGTTGTTTGATTCTGTCACGGACCCTGCGCTGTTATGTTATCCCTTGGCCTTGCACAGTTTGCGCTGCCCCTCCTCTGACATCATTTGTTGTCGGCCTGGCTGCGCCTGTGCGTCCACGCTGCCCGAAATCCCACCTCGCAGTGTCGTCTAATGTGATCCCACAGTGGGCCTGGGATCCATGGCCATGCGCAGTGCATATACTCGCCTCTCACTCCCCTCCTTCCGGCTTCTTCAGACTAGGCGTCGTCAGCTGATCCCTAATAGCATGCCACGGCCGTGACGGCGCACAGTCTGAAGAAGCAGGAAGGAGGGGATTGAGAGGCGATGATATGCACTGCGCATGCCCATGTATCCCAGGCCCGCAGTGGGATTACATTAGATGACACTGCGAGGTTGGATCTCGGGCAGCGTGGACGCACAGGCACTGCCAGCCTGACACCTAAATGATGTCAGAATACGGGCAGCGCTAAGTGTGCATGGCCAAGGGATAACATTACAGCGCGGGCTCCGTGACAGAATCAAACAACGCTGAGGAGGCGGCGCACGGCACCAAGGGGGTTGGAATGACGGCTGTGCTGTGTCACATTACAAAGGAAAGTCCCACCTCCGGGACGGTTTAACGGTGTGAGGGAACACATTATATGAGCGTGTACTTCAGCGTTTGCAAGGAGCATAATTTAAAGAGCCACCTTTTTCCTTTTGCAGTATTACTGCTGTACAAGATCGCTCTTTCAGCAACAAACGCTGGGGGGGGGGAGGGGTACAAGGTTACCTTTCAACTTGCTCCAGTGCAGGCTTCGGCCTACACTCTGCTCCTACTGAAGACCCTGGGCTCTAACACCGCCAGTTGGAAGTGCTAGCTGCACAGAGAAAAATACCCGCCAATGTGTCAGTGGGGTTCAGCAAAGACAGCTGTTCCCCTGCTGTGTAGCCGGCAACGTGTGCTGCAAACGCCACGCAGGCACCTGAAATGAAATTAAAGGGAACCTGCCCCCCACCCAGGTGTTTCTATGTATAACAGCCACCTTGTACAGCAGTAATGCTGCATTTGTACAAGGTGGCTAACTTTTTCTCCGTGCCCACGTCGAACTCAACACGTACAAAATGTGTCTCATTAGAGACCATTACACTGTCCCTAAGGTGTGACTTTCCTTTTTAATGACAAGCAGCACCCCCCTTGGTAGCGCTGCCCGTCTTCTGACATCATTGGTTGGCTGGCTGCGCCTGTGTGTCCGCCCTGCCCGACACAAAGCCCCTTGGTGTCTTATTTATTTTGACTGCGAGGGTGTGATTGATGGGCATGTGCAGTGTATATTTTCGCCTGTCTTCACTCATCTCCTTCCGCCTTCTTCAGACTGTGCGGCCTCATGGCCGCGGCATGCGATAAGGGATCAGCGGAGGCCGCCCAGTCTGAAGCAGGTGTAAGGACATGTGTGAGCGGGGAACATATTTACTGCACAAGGCCATGAATCCAAGGCCCGCAGTGTGAATTTTTGAAAAGACACTGCGGGTCTGGGATTCATGGGCATCGCTAACTGCAACGGCCAACATGAAATGAGGTCAGAAGATGGGCAGCGCTAACAGGGCATTGCCAAGGGATAACACAAGAGCGCAGACTCCTGTACAGCAAATAACGACGCTTCGGAGTCTGCGCCCAGCACCTATGTGTAAATTTTGACACCTGTGCTGCGTCTCCTTAAAAAGGCAAGTCACGCCTCCAATACAGTTTGACTGTATAATGGGCTAAATTGTATACGTGTTTGATTCTGCGTGTGCAAAGAGCATAATTTTAAGAGCAACCTTTTACTTGTGCAGCATTACTGCTGCACAAGGTGTGGCTCGTCTACATTGTAACACCTGAGGGGGGGTTAAAGGTTACCTTTGAAACCGGTTCAATTAGGCTTCGGCCTACACTCTGCTCCTCCTGATGACCCTGGGCTCTAACACCGCCAGTTGGTGCCCAGAAGTGCTAGCTGCACAGAGAAAAACATCAGCCAATGTGTCAGTGGGGTTCAGCAACGCCAGCTGTTCCCCTGCTGTGTAGCCGGCAACGTGTCCAGCACAATCCACGCTGGCACAATAACAGACATTTTCCTGCCTCCAGTGCAGGCTTTGGCCTACACTCTGCTCCTCTTTGATTCCCTGGGTTTCAACACTGTCAGTTGTCACCTGGAACTGTTGTCTACACAGAAAAAACACTCGCTGATGTGTCAGTGGGGTTCCGCAACGCCAGCTGTTCCCCTGCTGTGTAGTCGGCAATGTGTCCAGCACAAGCCACACTGGCACAACAGACCTAAAGCTGCCACCAGTGCAGGCTTCGGCCTACACTCTGCTCCTCTCCTCCTCCTCCTGCTGACCCTGGGCTCTAACACCGCCAGTTGGTGCCCGGAAGTGCTAGCTGCACAGAGAAAAACACCCGCCAATGTGTCAGTGGGGTTCAGCAACGCCAGCTGTTCCCCTGCTGTGTAGCCGGCAACGTGTCCTGCAAACGCCACGCAGGCACCAGAACTGAAATTAAAGGGAACCTGCCCCCCCAGGTGTTTCTATGTATAACAGCCACCTTGTAGAGCAGTAATGCTGCATTTGTACAAGGTGGCTCACTTTTTCTCCTTGCCCACGTCGAACTCAACACGTACAAAATGTGTCTCATTAGAGACCATTACACTGTCCCTGAGGTGTGACTTTCCTATTTAATGACACGCAGCACCCCCCTTGGTAGCGCTGCCCGTCTTCTGACATCATTGTTTGGCTGGCTGCGCCTGTGCGTCCGCCCTGCACGACACAACGCTCCTCGGTGTCTTATTTATTTTGATTACAAGGGTGTGATTGATGGGCATGTGCAGTGCATATGTTCGCCTGTCTTCACTCATCTCCTTCCGCCTTCTTCAGACTGTGCGGCCTCATGGCCGCGGCATGCGATAAGGGATCAGCGGAGGCTGCCCAGTCTGAAACAGGTGTAAGGACATGTGTGAGCGGCGAATATATTTACTGCACAAGGCCATGAATCCCAGCCCTGCAGTGTGAATTTGTGAAAACACACTGTGGGTCTGGGATTCATGGGCATCGCTAAACGCACCGGCCGACATGAAATGAGGTCAGAAGACAGGCAGCGCTCAACGCATGGCCAAGGGATAACACAAGAGCGCAGACTCCTGTACAGCAACTGACGACGCTCAGGAGGCTGCGCCCAGCACCAAGGCGTTATTTTTGACACCTGTACCGCGGCTCATTAAAAAGGCAAGTGATGCCTCCAATACAGTTTGACTGTATAATGGGCTAAATTGTATACGTGTTTCATTCTGCGTGTGCAAGGAGCAAAATTTAAAGAGCAACCTTTTACTTGTGCAGCATTAATGCTGCACAAGGTGTGGCTCTTCTAGTTTGTAATACCTGAGGGGGGTTAAAGGTTACCTTTGAAATTGGTTCAATTAGGCTTCGGCCTACACTCTGCTCCTCCTGCAGACCCTGGGCTCTAACACCACCAGTTGGTGCCCGGAAGTGCTGGCTGCACAGAGAAAAACACCCGCCATTGTGTCAGTGGGGTTCAGCAACGCCAGCTGTTCCCCTGCTGTGAAGCCGGCAACGTGTCCAGCACAAGCCACGCTGGCACAACAGACCAAAAGCTGCCACCAGTGCAGGCTTCGGCCTACACTCTGCTCCTCTCCTCCTCCTGCTGACCCTGGGCTCTAACACCGCCAGTTGTTGCCCGGAAGTGCTAGCTGCACAGAGAAAAACACCCGCCATTGTGTCAGTGGGGTTCAGCAACGCCAGCTTTTCCCCAGCTGTGTAGCCGGCAACGTGTCCTGCAAACGCCACGTAGGCACCTGAACTGAAATTAAAGGGAACCTGCCCCCCCCCAGGTGTTTCCATGTATAACAGCCACCATGTACAGCAGTAATGCTGCATTTGTACAAGGTGGCTCACTTTTTCTCCTTGCCCACGTCGAACTCAATACGTACAAAATGTGTCTCATTAGAGACCATTACACTGTCCCTGAGGTGTGACTTTCCTTTTTAATGACACGCAGCACCCCCCTTGGTAGCGCTGCCCGTCTTCTGACATCATTGTTTGGCTGGCTGCGCCTGTGCGTCCGCCCTGCCCGACACAACGCTCCTCGGTGTCTTATTTATTTTGATTACGAGGGTGTGATTGATGGGCATGTGCAGTGCATATGTTGCCTGTTGTCACGATATGGTATGAAATATCATAAGTAGTTCTCTTGCTAGCCTGCGTGGGCTAAGCCCCCCTTCTTGGAGTGATGCTGCAACAGTTTGTAGCTTCAAATTCCTGACTTTCAACTCCCAAGCCCCCCTTCCCTTTCACTCAGCCAAGAGCTGCTTTGCCAATGTACTGGGGGGAGTTTTATGGCCGAAAGGTATTTACGACCAGGTTAGAATCTTCCTCCAGCTGGAACTGGAAAAATGGCTCCAAAATTCATGAAAGATTCTTTGTTTGGTTTTTGTATGATATTATGCACAATGTTTACGTTAAGAACACGAAAATATATATTCGTATTCCCACTCGGTGTATCTACCCATCCCTTGAAACTCGGGCTTCTAACTCCGTCTGGTAAAGAAGTAGGGTTTTATCTGTAAATATGTATCCCAGATAGGACATATTTGATCTCATTAGCATGCTCACGTTAATCCGAGATGAATGATGGGTTTGGTAGGACTATGACATGTTTTGTAGCGGAGTTATCGAAATTAGATATAGATTAGAATAAAATGAGTTAAATGAAGAGGTAGGAGGGACGAGGTGATCCAACCACTTTCTGGGATGTTACAGGCTTGGCTATAACTGTCTGCACACATCCCCAGCTTCTTCTTGTCCTTTTTTACCCTAGAAGAGCTGAGCACATCCCATGAGCTGGGACGTATGGAAAACTGCACCAGCCTGGGGGCCTGCCATGCTTTGAACATGTGAGTGTTATCTTTTCTCCTTTATTCCCTTTATGTTATAATTACCCGTTTACATATTTGCAATTGTCTCATTTGTAACATCTTTATAAAATATTTTTGATAAAGCACTGCCTAATTTTTATGGAATATAATATTTAATATTAGTTCGTTCTCCTGTTCTAAACCGTACCCTAAGTCTTCTGAAGGGAAATACGCTACTGTTGTGTTGGGTTAGCTTCGGACCCGTTTAATCGAAGCTGGTGGCAGCGAGAGTGTGCTGACTTTTGGGTTATGCTGAAGCGACTGCGGCGTTGATAATTATTGTTCCTGCCTGAGTGGGAGTAGTTTATCGCGTCATGCAACATGCCCAATAGCCAGTACATAGCAGGCAGCCTTTCTGGCGACTAATTACCCAGGGTGCAGTACCTAATCTGACCTGAGAGTAAGGGGGCGCCAGAGAGCTGCAAGTGTTAAGTGGAACTGTAAGCGGGATATACATAAATCCCTGCAGTTTGTGGTATATTGAAAGCAGTGGGATACCTAGAATAAGCCCCTGCTGTAAACGAAGAGGTCAATAGCCTTGTGTGTGTTTTCTCATCACATTGTTAGCAGTGGAGGGATAACTAAGATAAGCCCCCCTGCACATGTGATAGCCGTCTGTTGGCCCAAAGCCACCCCGACCCGTGATGTAGGGGTGACGGTCACGGTGTGAATTGTGACAAATTGGTGGCAGCGGTCAGGGGATTCCTGACACATGTCTTCACTCATCTCCTTCCGCCTTCTTCAGACTGTGCGGCCTCATGGCCGCGGCATGCGATAAGGGATCAGCGGAGGCCGCCCAGTCTGAAGCAGGTGTAAGGACATGTGTGAGCGGCGAACATATTTACTGCACAAGGCCATGAATCCCAGCCCTGCAGTGTGAATTTGTGAAAACACACTGTGGGTCTGGGATTCATGGGCATCGCTAAACGCACCGGCCGACATGAAATGAGGTCAGAAGACAGGCAGCGCTCACAGCGCATGGCCAAGGGATAACACAAGAGCGCAGACTCCTGTACAGCAACTGACGACGCTCAGGAGGCTGCGCCCAGCACCAAGGCGTTATTTTTGACACCTGTACTGCGGCTCATTAAAAAGGCAAGTGACGCCTCCAATACAGTTTGACTGTATAATGGGCTAAATTGTATACGTGTTTCATTCTGCGTGTGCAAGGAGCAAAATTTAAAGAGCAACCTTTTACTTGTGCAGCATTATTGCTGCACATGGTGTGACTCTTCTAGTTTGTAATACCTGAGGGGGGTTAAAGGTTACCTTTGAAATTGGTTCTACTAGGCTTCGGCCTACACTCTGCTCCTCCTGCAGACCCTGGGCTCTAACTACGCCAGTTGGGGCCCGGAAGTGCTGGCTGCACAGAGAAAAACACCCGCCATTGTGTCAGTGGGGTTCAGCAACGCCAGCTGTTCCCCTGCTGTGTAGCCGGCAACGTGTCCTGCAAACGCAACGCAGACACAAAGCTGCCTCCAGTGCAGGCTTAGGCCTACACTCTGCTCCCCCTGCTTACCCTTTGCTCCAACACCGCTAGTTGGGGCTCTAGGAAGACAATCTTGAATAGGTCCAAATCCGGGTTCCAGTACCGTCAGCTGGTTCTCGGCAGTGTCTTTGTCACGGGTACTCCCTCGTGCCCAGCCTGGTTCCAGCACCGTCAGCTGGTTCCGGGTAGTGTCAAGGTCACTTAGACGCCTATACGTTGTCCCGTCGTGTTGCGGTCGGGTTAGCCAACTCCATGGTGCCTCCAGTTTAGGAGCTTCCTATGTGGGCTGCGGGAATTGACAATCAAGGCTGGTTCTGTAGTGCCAGTAGGCCAAGCTCCCGCTGTAGGACTGTTGGTGTTCGGTAAATGTGGCAGCCTCGCGGCCTAGCTGTTCTCTCCTCTCCTGTGGACCTTCTGGTCCACATCCTGGTTCCAGCACCGTCAGCTGGTTCCGGGCAGAGCCTTTGGCTTAGGTGCCTCCTTCTGGGTATCCGAGTTCCGCCAACGCCAGGCGGTCCTTGGTAGTGCTTTTAAGTGCGGGTACCTCCAGCTTAGTAACCGTGTTCCAGCACCGTCAGCTGGTCCTCGGTGCCATTGGCTCTTGCACGCTTGGGCAACGCATCCGGGTTCCAGTACCGTCAGCTGGTTCTCGGCAGTGTCTTTGTCACGGGTACTCCCTCGTGCCCAGCCTGGTTCCAGCACCGTCAGCTGGTTCCGGGAAGTGTCAAGGTCACTTACACGCCTATACGTTGTCCCGTCGTGTTGCGGTTGGGTTAGCCAACTCCATGGCGCCTCCAGTTTAGGAGCTTCCTATGTGGGCTGCGGGAATTGGCAATCAAGGCTGGTTCTGTAGTGCCAGTAGGCCAAGCTCCCCCTGTAGGACTGTTGGTGTTCGGTAACTGCGGCAGCCTCGCGGCCTAGCTGTTCTCTCCTCTCCTGTGGACCTTCTGGTCCACATCCTGGTTCCAGCACCGTCAGCTGGTTCCGGGCAGAGCCTTTGGCTTAGGTGCCTCCTTCTCGGTATCTGAGTTCCGCCAATGCCAGGCGGTTCTTGGTAGTGCTTTTAAGCGCGGGTACCTCCTGCTTAGTAACGGTGTTCCAGCACCGTCAGCTGGTCCTCGGTGCCATTGGCTCTTGCACACTTGGGCAACGCATCCGGGTTCTAGTACTGTCAGCTGGTTCTTGGCAGTGTCTTTGTCACGGGTACTCCCTCGTGCCCAGCCTGGGTCCAGCACCGTCAGCTGGTTCCGGGTAGTGTCAAGGTCACTTAGACGCCTATACATTGTCCCGTCGTGTTGCGGTCGGGTTAGCCAACTCCATGGTGCCTCCAGTTTAGGAGCTTCCTAAGTGGGCTGCGGGAATTGGCAATCAAGGCTGGTTCTGTAGTGCCAGTAGGCCAAGCTCCCCCTGTAGGACTGTTGGTGTTCGGTAACTGCGGCAGCCTCGCCGCCTAGCTGTTCTCTCCTCTCCTGTGGACCTTCTGGTCCACATCCTGGTTCCAGCACCGTCAGTTGGTTCCGGGCAGAGCCTTTGGCTTAGGTGCCTCCTTCTGGGTATCCGAGTTCCGCCAACGCCAGGCGGTCCTTGGTAGTGCTTTTAAGCGCGGGTACCTCCTGCTTAGTAACCGTGTTCCAGCACCGTCAGCTGGTCCTCGGTCGTGCCATTGGCTCTTGCACAGTTGGCCAACGCATCCAGGTTCCAGTACCGTCAGCTGGTTCTCGGCAGTGTCTTTTGCTCTTGTACCTTCTGCTCCCCATCCTGGTTCCAGTACCATCAGCTGGTTCCAGGCAGAGCCTTTGCCTTAGGTGCCTCCTTCTGGGTATCTGAGTTCCACCAACGTCAGGTGGTCCTTGGTAGTGCTTTCAGGCACGGGTACCTCCTGCTTAGTAACCGGGTTCCAGTAACATCAGCTGGTCCTCGGTAGTTCCATTGGCTCTTGGACCTTCGGCTACCCATCCGGGTTCCAGTACCGTCAGCTTGTTCTCGGCAGTGTCTTTTGCTCTTGTACCTTCTGCTCCCCATCCTGGTTCCAGTAACGTCAGCTGGTTCCGGGCAGAGCCTTTGGCTTAGGTGCCTCCTTCTGGGTATCCGAGTTCCGCCAACGTCAGGCGGTCCTTGGTAGTGCTTTTTAGCACGGGTACCTCCTGCTTAGTAACCGGGTTCCAGTAACGTCAGCTGGTCCTCGGTAGTTCCATTGGCTCTTGGACCTTCGGGTAGCCATCCAAGTTCCAGTTCCATCAGCTGGTTCTCGGCATTTTGTCAGCCTTCTTGTACCTTCTGCTACATTTCCAAGTTCAAGACCCTAAAGACGACGACCCGGAAGACCACCCCTAAGATGACGACGACACCAGAGACGACAACCACTGAGATGACTACGACCCTGAAGACCACCCCGATGACGACGACGACGACAACGACGACGGCGGAGACGACGACGGCGGAGACGACGACCCTGGAGACAACGACCCTGGAGACGACGACATGGAAGACCGAGAAGCAGAAGAACAAGAGGCTGCAGAACAAAGATCAGAAGAACATTAAGGCTACGTTCACATTGGCGCTCCGCCAATGTGCGTCGCTGTTGCGCCGGCGACGCAGCGGCGACGCAGCGGCGACGCGCCCCTATGTTTAACATAGGGGACGCGTGCGTTTTTTGGGTGGCGTTTTTTGACACTTGCGTCGTTTACGACGCTAGCGTCAGACGCAAGAAAATGCAACAAGTTGCATTTTCTGTGCGTCCGATTCTCGTCAAAAAACGACGCACGCGTCGCAAAACGCGCACGTTTTTGCGTGCGTTTGTGCGCGTTTTTTCGTGCGTCGCGCGTTGCGTCGCCGACGCAGGGCGGCGCAACGCTAGTGTGAACGTAGCCTAAGCATAACACTTAATATCAGAGCAAAAGATATTATGTAAATTATATGCAGAAGAAGACTAAGCAGTGTATGGGGGTGAGTCCGTTCCTCCTCGTGGTGCCCCTGGATAAAGCCTGATGCTGCAGGCCAAACTGAACGCGGACAAATGTAACTCTTTTGTGACTACGGGAATGCCTGTCACAAATAAGAATATGATGAAGAAGTAGAATAGGAAGAATAATAATAGTTGAATAAAATGAATATGAAGAATGTTACAAAAAAAAATAGGTAGAAGATGAAGAAGAAGATGAATAAGGTGAAGAAGAAGTTGATGTCAAAGATGCTGATGATGATGAAGATGAAAGTGTGGGAAAAGTAAAAAAAAAAGGTGAAGGGCGTGGAATAGTGAAACATCAATATCTGACAAAATAAAAAAAATCTTACATAGTCAATATCTTTGTAACTCTGAACGTCTTAAAATAAAAATAAAATTCCTGCTATTCTTTTTGATTGGGCTAAACCTCTATGCCTTTAATGTCTCCGCAACCACCCCAAATACATCCTGCATTATTCTTAGTTGTTTTCCTTCATCTTACAAAAAAACACCCTAACCATAATGGGTGAAAAAGAGGCATAGACGAATACAATTAAAACATAATATTTTATTAATAAACAAAAAAACATAAAACAACAAGACAAGAAAATTAAAAAAAAACACCTAATGGAACAAACACAAGAAAAGGAAAGAGAATGGACAAAACTGCATAACGCTATAACACTTTCAAATCATATATTAATGGGAACCAGCCCTATTCAATAGTAGTAAAAAGGGTTGAGCGAAACGGGTCGTTCATTTTCAAAAGTCGCCGACTTTTGGCAAAGTCGGGTTTCATGAAACCCGATCCGACCCCTGTGCGGGGTCGGCCATGCGGTACGCGACTTTCGCGCCAAAGTCGCGTTTCAATGACGCGAAAAGCGCCATTTCTCAGCCAATGAAGGTAAACGCAGAGTGTGGGCAGCGTGATGACATAGGTCCTGGTCCCCACCATCTTAGAGAAGGGCATTGCAGTGATTGGCTTGCTGTCTGCGGCGTCACAGGGGCTATAAAGGGGAGTTCCCGCCGACCGCCATGTTACTGCTGCTGATCTGAGCTTAGGGAGAGGTTGCTGCCGCTTCGTCAGAAGCAGGGATAGCGTTAGGCAGGGTCCATTAACCACCAAACCGCTTGTGCTGTAGCGATTTCCACTGCCCAACACCACCTTCGGTGTGCAGGGACAGTGGAAGCTACATTTTTTTTTTTTTCCCCCTCAGCGCTGTAGCTCATTGGGCTGCCCTAGAAGGCTCCCTGATAGCTGCATTGCTGTGTGTACGCTGCTGTGCAAACCAACTGCTTTTTTCAAAGCACAAATCCTCTTGTTCCTTCCTTTCTGCACAGCTATCTTTTTGGTTTGTACACACATTTTATTTAATTTGTGCATCAGTCCACTCCTTATTGCTGCCTGCCATACCTGGCTGAGATTACTGCAGGGAGATAGTAATTGAAGGACACTCCCTGTTTTTTGTTTTTTTTTTTGTGGGAGATTAAGATTTACATTTCTGCTAGAGTGCCAACCCTGTCTGTGTCATCTCTCACTCAGTGGGCCATAGAAAGCCTATTTATTTTTTTGCTTGATTTGGGTTATAAAATCTACCTGAAAAAATCACTACATCAATCAGTGGGAGAAAAATATTGGCCTCAGGGCTTGTGTGCCACTCTTGACTCCTGTGTGCATCATCACTCACTCAGTGGGCCATAGAAAGCCTATTTATTTTTTGCTTGATTTTGGTTCTAAAATCTACCTGAAAAAATCACTACATCAATCAGTGGGAGAAAAATATTGGCCTCAGGGCTTGTGTGCCACTCCTGACTCCTGTGTGCATCATCACTCACTCAGTGGGCCATAGAAAGCCCATTTTTTCTTTTTTTTTGCTTTATTTGGGTTCTAAATTCTACCTGAAAAAATCAATAAATCAATCAGTGGGAGATTAATATTGGCCTTTGGGCTTGTGTGCCAGTCCTAAGCGTGCCATCTCTCTCTCTCAGATAGTGGGCCATAGAAAGCCTATTTATTTTTTTTATTTTTTATTGGGTTTATAAATTTTCCCTGGAAAAAAAAAAAAAAGTGGGAGATTAATATTGGCCTCTGGGCTTGTGTGCCAGTCCTGAGCGTGCCATCTCTCTCACAAATAGTGGGCCATAGAAAGCCTATTTATTTATTTTTTTTTGGTTTTATAAATTCTCCCTTAAAAAAAAAAGGGAGATTAATATTGGCCTTTGGGCTTGTGTGCCAGTCCTAAGCGTGCCATCTCTCTCTGTCTCTCAGATAGTGGGCCATAGAAAGCCTATTTATTATTTTTTTTATTGGGTTTATAAATTTTCCCTGGAACAAAAAAAAAAAAAGTGGGAGATAAATATTGGCCTCTGGGCTTGTGTGCCACTCCTGACTCCTGTGTGCGTCATCTCTCACTCAGTGGGCCATAGAAAGCCTTTTTTTGTTTTATTTGTTTTCTAAATTCTCATTGAAAAAATCATTTTATTTTCTTTGGTTTCTAAATTCTTCCTGAAAAAATCATTTTATTCTATTTTTTTTTTTTCCTAAAGTCTCCCTGAAAAAAAAAAAAAAAAAAAAACAAATCAGTGGGAGATTAATATTGCCCTTTCTGCTTGTGTGCCAGTCTTGACTCCTGGGTGTGCCATCTCTCTCTCTCTCTCTCCAATTGTGGGCCATAGAAAGCCTATTATTTTTTTTGCTTGATTTGGGTTCCAAAATCTACCTGAAAAAATCACTACATCAATCAGTGGGAGATAAATATTGGCCTCTGGGCTTGTGTGCCACTCCTGACTCCTGTGTGCGTCATCTCTCACTCAGTGGGCCATAGAAAGCCTTTTTTTGTTTTATTTGTTTTCTAAATTCTCCCTGAAAAAATCATTTTATTTTATTTGGTTTCTAAATTCTTCCTGAAAAAATCATTTTATTCTATTTTTTTTTTCCTAAAGTCTCCCTGAAAAAACAAAACAAAAAAAAAACAAATCAGTGGGAGATTAATATTGCCCTTTCTGCTTGTGTGCCAGTCTTGACTCCTGGGTGTGCCATCTCTCTCGCTCTCTCCAATTGTGGGCCATAGAAAGCCTATTATTTTTTTTAGCTTGATTTGGGTTCCAAAATCTACCTGAAAAAATCACTACATCAATCAGTGGGAGATAAATATTGGCCTCTGGGCTTGTGTGCCACTCCTGACTCCTGTGTGCGTCATCTCTCACTCAGTGGGCCATAGAAAGCCTTTTTTTGTTTTATTTGTTTTCTAAATTCTCCCTGAAAAAATCATTTTATTTTATTTGGTTTCTAAATTCTTCCTGAAAAAATCATTTTATTCTATTTTTTTTTCCTAAAGTCTCCCTGAAAAAACAAAACAAAAAAAAAACAAATCAGTGGGAGATTAATATTGCCCTTTCTGCTTGTGTGCCAGTCTTGACTCCTGGGTGTGCCATCTCTCTCGCTCTCTCCAATTGTGGGCCATAGAAAGCCTATTATTTTTTTTAGCTTGATTTGGGTTCCAAAATCTACCTGAAAAAATCACTACATCAATCAGTGGGAGATAAATATTGGCCTCTGGGCTTGTGTGCCACTCCTGACTCCTGTGTGCGTCATCTCTCACTCAGTGGGCCATAGAAAGCCTTTTTTTGTTTTATTTGTTTTCTAAATTCTCCCTGAAAAAATCATTTTATTTTATTTGGTTTCTAAATTCTTCCTGAAAAAATCATTTTATTCTATTTTTTTTTTCCTAAAGTCTCCCTGAAAAAAAAACAAAAAAAAAACAAATCAGTGGGAGATTAATATTGCCCTTTCTGCTTGTGTGCCAGTCTTGACTCCTGGGTGTGCCATCTCTCTCTCTCTCTCCAATTGTGGGCCATAGAAAGCCTATTATTCTTTTAGCTTGATTTGGGTTCCAAAATCTACCTGAAAAAATCACTACATCAATCAGTGGGAGATAAATATTGGCCTCTGGGCTTGTGTGCCACTCCTGACTCCTGTGTGCGTCATCTCTCACTCAGTGGGCCATAGAAAGCCTTTTTTTGTTTTATTTGTTTTCTAAATTCTCCCTGAAAAAATCATTTTATTTTATTTGGTTTCTAAATTCTTCCTGAAAAAATCATTTTATTCTATTTTTTTTTTCCTAAAGTCTCCCTGAAAAAAAAAACAAAAAAAAAAACAATTCAGTGGGAGATTAATATTGCCCTTTCTGCTTGTGTGCCAGTCTTGACTACTGGGTGTGCCATCTCTCTCTCTCGCTCTCTCCAATTGTGGGCCATAGAAAGCCTATTATTTTTTTTAGCTTGATTTGGGTTCCAAAATCTACCTGAAAAAATCACTACATCAATCAGTGGGAGATAAATATTGGCCTCTGGGCTTGTGTGCCACTCCTGACTCCTGTGTGCGTCATCTCTCACTCAGTGGGCCATAGAAAGCCTTTTTTTGTTTTATTTGTTTTCTAAATTCTCCCTGAAAAAATCATTTTATTTTATTTGGTTTCTAAATTCTTCCTGAAAAAATCATTTTATTCTATTATTTTTTTTTCCTAAAGTCTCCCTTAAAAAAAAAAAAAAAATCAAATCAGTGGGAGATTAATATTTACATTTGTGCTTCAGTGACAGTCCTGCGTGTGTGGCATCTCTCTCATTTGTTGCCACCAACAACAGAGTGTGTAACATTGTGCCTGATTTTCGTTGTGGTCTCACTCACCTGTAAAGGGGTAGCTAAATCATACTGAAGTTATAGCTCATCGTGTAATTTGTGTGACAGCAACAAATACCGTTAGTTTGTTTACGTTTTTAAAACAATGAGGAAGTATGGTGGAAGAGGTCGTGGCCGGGGGCGTTCATTGTCAGCTGGTAATGAGGGTAGTGGTAGTGGTGGAGCATCAGCTGGTCGTGGGAAAAAAAATATTGCACCTAAGTCTGGAGCTGTGGAGCCAGGTTCGTCGTCTGGCTAAACAAGGCCTCGAACGCTCCCTTTTCTGGGAGTAGGAAAACCGCTTTTAAAGCCGGAGCAGCAAGAGCAAGTTTTGGCTTATCTTGCTGACTCAGCCTCTAGCTCTTTTGCCTCCTCTCGTGAAACTGGTAAATGTCAAAGCAGCGCGTCGTTAGTGGATGTTCACGGTCAGGGACAAGTCACTTCCTTGTCCTCTTCAGCAAAAACAACAACAGAGAAGAATGCAGCAGGCGACACAACGGGTTACTCCATGGAGCTCTTTACACATACCGTCCCTGGCTTAGAAAGTGAAGCAGTTAACAGTCCATGCCCATTACAAGTTGAATCTGACATGGAGTGCACTGATGCACAGCCACAGCCAGACTACTATGCTGGTCCTTTGACTCAGACCACAACATTGCCCTCGCAGGGTGCTGATCAAGAATCAGACCCTGATGAGACTATGTTGCCCCATCACGAACGCTATACCACCGACCGACACGGTGACACAGACGAAGTTGCACATGAGCTACAAGAAGAGGTAATAGATGACCCAGTTCTTGACCCCGATTGGCAGCCATTGGGGGAACAGGGTGCAGGCGGCAGCAGTTCTGAAGCGGAGGAGGAGGGGCCGCAGCAGGCATCAACATCGCAACAGGTTCCATCTGCCGGGCCCGTATCTTGCCCAAAACGCGTGGCAAAGCCAAAACCTGTTGGAGGACAGCGTGGTCATCCGGTTAAAGCTCAGTCTGCAATGCCTGAAAAGGTATCCGATGCTAGAAAGAGTGCAGTCTGGCATTTTTTTAAACAACATCCAATTGATCAGCGCAAAGTCATCTGTCAAAAATGTTCAACTACCTTAAGCAGAGGACAGAATCTGAAAAGTCTCAATACAAGTTGCATGCATAGACATTTAACCACCATGCATTTGCAAGCCTGGACTAACTACCAAACGTCCCTTAAGGTTGTAGCACCCTCGGCCAATGAAGCTAGTCAGCAACGCAACATCCCTTCCGGCAGTGTAGCGCCACCATTTTCTGCACCACCTGCAGTATCTGTGCAGGTTTCTTTGCCAGGCCAAAGCAGTCAGGGTCAGGGAATCACCAGTTTCGTAGTAGGAAACACTGCATCTAGGGCACCGGTGGCAACAATACCATCTCCCACCGTCTCTCAGTCTGCCATGTCCACCGGCACCCCCGCTAGTTCCACGATCTCCAGCTCTCCAGTCCAGCTCACCCTACATGAGACTATGGTTAGAAAAAGGAAGTACTTAGCCTCGCATCCGCGTACACAGGGTTTGAACGCACACATAGCTAGACTAATCTCGTTAGAGATGATGCCCTACCGGTTAGTTGAAAGCGAAGCTTTCAAAGCCCTGATGGACTACGCTGTACCACGCTACGAGCTACCCAGTCGACACTTTTTTTCCAGAAAAGCCATCCCAGCCCTCCACCAGCATGTTAAAGAGCGCATCGTCCATGCACTCAGGCAATCTGTGAGCACAAAGGTGCACCTGACAACAGATGCATGGACCAGTAGGCATGGCCAGGGACGTTACGTGTCCATCACGGCACACTGGGTAAATGTGGTGGATGCAGGGTCCACAGGGGACAGCAACTTTGGGACAGTTCTGCCTAGCCCACGGTCTAGGAAACAATTGGCTGTAGCCGTTCGCACCCCCTCCTCCTCCTCTTCGTCCTCCTGCAGAAGCGAGAGCTCGTCCACAGACCGCAGTCGCACAACCACTCCATCCGCAGCTGCCACTGTTGCACACCAGGTCTCCCATTATGGGGCAGCTACTGGCAAACGTCAGCAGGCTGTATTGGCTATGAAGTGTTTGGGCGACAACAGACACACCGCGGAAGTTCTGTCCGAGTTCTTGCAGAAAGAAACGCAGTCGTGGCTGGGCACTGTAGATCTTGAGGCAGGCAAGGTAGTGAGTGATAACGGAAGGAATTTCATGGCTGCCATCTCCCTTTCCCAACTGAAACACATTCCTTGCCTGGCTCACACCTTAAACCTGGTGGTGCAGTGCTTCCTGAAAAGTTATCCGGGGTTATCCGACCTGCTCCTCAAAGTGCGTGGACTTTGCTCACATATCCGCCGTTCGCCCGTACACTCCAGCCGTATGCAGACCTATCAGCGTTCTTTGAACCTTCCCCAGCATCGCCTAATCATAGACGTTGCAACAAGGTGGAACTCAACACTGCACATGCTTCAGAGACTGTGTGAACAGAGGCGGGCTGTTATGTTTTTGTGGGAGGATACACATACACGGGCAGGCAGTAGGATGGCAGACATGGAGTTGTCAGGTGTGCAGTGGTCGAAGATTCAAGACATGTGTCAAGTCCTTCAGTGTTTTGAGGAATGCACACGGCTGGTTAGTGCAGACAACGCCATAATAAGCATGAGCATCCCCCTAATGCGTCTGCTGATGCAAAGTTTGACGCACATAAAGGATCAGGCGTCTGCAGCTGAGGAAGAGGAAAGCCTTGATGACAGTCAGCCATTGTCTGGCCAGGGCAGTGTACAGGACGAGGTAGCGGGCGAAGAGGAGGAGGAGGATGAGGAGGATGATGGGGATGATTATATTTTTAATGAGGAAGCTTTTCCGGGGCCACTGGAAATTGGTGGCGCGGCAAGGCCGGGTTCTGGTTTTTTGAGGGACACAAGTGACGTGGATTTGCCTGAAACTGCCCCTCAACCAAGCACAACCGCAGATTTGAGAACTGGAACTTTGGCCCACATGGCGGATTATGCCTTACGTATCCTCAAAAGGGACACACGCATAACTAAAATGATGAATGATGACGATTACTGGTTGGCCTGCCTCCTTGATCCTCGCTATAAAGGCAAATTGCAAAATATAATGCCACATGAGAACTTGGAACTAATATTAGCAACCAAACAATCAACTCTTGTTGACCGTTTGCTT
This sequence comes from Ranitomeya imitator, assembly GCF_032444005.1. NCBI lineage: Eukaryota > Metazoa > Chordata > Amphibia > Anura > Dendrobatidae > Ranitomeya > Ranitomeya imitator. Next base: position 731,302,763 of record NC_091284.1, on the reverse strand, counting down.
CTGGCATTCCCTGCACACAGCGCCCGTGATCGTTCTCACACGAGCTGCAGGGGCCAGCAGACCAGAGGAGTTAGAGGGGCAGAAATCAGAAGTGGCGTTGGCCAGAGGGGGTTTCTGACCAGGTTGTGGAGTGATTTTGCTATGACCGCAGACAGGACAGGTACTGCAGCATCAATTCAAAGTGACAGGAGACAACATTTGTCCAGTATGGTTACAAACTATTTTTCATCCCTTATCGATGTTCTCCCTCAACCGTCATTCCCATTTGATTACTGGGCATCAAAATTAGACACCTGGCCAGAATTGGCAGAATATGCATTGCAGGAGCTTGCTTGCCCGGCAGCTAGTGTCCTATCAGAAAGAGTATTCAGTGCTGCAGGTTCAATACTAACAGAAAAAAGGACTCGTCTGGCTACCCAAAATGTAGATGATCTAACCTTCATTAAAATGAACCACAACTGGATTTCGAAATCTTTTGCCCCACCTTGCCCGGCTGACACCTAGCTTTCCTATGAAAAGGTCTTGCCTGTCGACTATTCTGAATGCCTTTTCCAATCTCGTAATTTTCTGCACCTGATTGTCCAGCATACGACATGTTTACACCTCACTAAATGGCCAAACTCCCCACACGGGGCCGTGGTATCGACACTTGGCGACAGCACCCGTGAGAGTGCAGTTTGTCTGAAGAGGTGGGTGAGCCCGCTTTTGGTCGACGGCACTGCCACTGGGTCCCTCCTAGTACAATAAAGTGTCTCTGGCGATGGTGGTGCGCACCCAACGTCAGACACACCGTTGTAATATGAGGGGCCCTGGGCCTGTACCGCCGGCCACAAGACAGTTTCCCCCCACCCCAGCTCAAACAGTGCTCTACCACTTGCAAAATTATCTCACAGCTCCACCAATGTTTAGTCTATGCGCTGACATCCTTCAATGCCTGCCACTGACAATACCATTGTATTGACATTTTTGTTATGTTAGGCCTTCGATGCCTGTCTGCGGTCACTCCTTCCACTAGGCCTCCACTGACCACACCACTGCTGCCCGTGTACCCCTGGAACCAATTTAAAATTGCCTACAGCCATGTGTTATTATTTTAGGCCTTCGATGCCTGTCTGCGGTCACTCCTTCCACTAGGCCTCCACTGACCACACCACTGCTGCCCGTGTACCCCTGGAACCAATTTAAAATTGCCTACAGCCATGTGTTATTATTTTAGGCCTTCGATGCCTGTCTGCGGTCACTCCTTCCACTAGGCCTCCACTGACCACACCACTGCTGCCCGTGTACCCCTGGAACCAATTTAAAATTGCCTACAGCCATGTGTTATTATTTTAGGCCTTCGATGCCTGTCTGCGGTCACTCCTTCCACTAGGCCTCCACTGACCACACCACTGCTGCCCGTGTACCCCTGGAACCAACATCAGAAAATATAAAAATAAGTATTTTGCTTATAAAAAAGAAAATACTGGAGAGATATCAAATGCAGACATTTTAACATTAAAAACAAACACATACAACAAAAATCTGGTACAGTACTAAAAATGGCCACCAGCTACAATAACTTTCTCCTGCAAGTAGTTAACTGAAAGGTTTTTTCAATTTTAAACACAGATATGGCATCCACCGAGTGTTGTCCTGTCGCGTCTTCTTTATATTATTGCCAAGAAGATGCAAAACAATGAAAATAATAAAATCATTATTTACCAAAAAAATAGAGTAAGTCAAAACCACATTGCAAATAAACATTCATTACAAATAAAGAAGCAGGGCGCGTCCGAGGGTGAGTATATACCTAATAAGAATATAATCACCCTCGGACGCGCCCTGCTTCTTTCCGACAGCCTTCCTTCCTAAGAATCAGCCCTTCCGTGGTGTAGAGAGAGGGTTTGTTACACTCCAAGGTGTTCCCCAGGTTGCCTTTCCTGAGCTTCGATCTTCCGGCTCTCGTTTAGTAGTTGTTGGAAACTACGCTGCATTGGGCCTACAAATTGGGTATGGGGTGTAGAGAGATGGTGTGTTACACTCCAAGGTGTTCCCCAGGTTTCCTCTCCATTGCTTCGATATTCCGGCTCTCGTTTAGTAGTTGTTGGAAACTACGCTGCATTAGGCCTACAAATTGGGTATGGGGTGTAGAGAGATGGTGTGTTCCACTCCAAGGTGTTCCCCAGGTTGCCTTTCCTGAGCTTAGATCTTCCGGCTCTCGTTTAGTAGTTGTTGGAAACTACGCTGCATTAGGCCTACAAATTGGGTATGGGGTGTAGAGAGATGGTGTGTTCCACTGTAGAGAGATGGTGTGTTCCACTCCAAGGTGTTCCCCAGGTTTCCTCGCCAATGCTTCGATCATCATGCTCTCGTTTAGTAGTTGTTGGAAACTACGCTGCATTAGGCCTACAAATTGGGTATGGGGTGTAGAGAGATGGTGTGTTCCACTCCAAGGTGTTCCCCAGGTTTCCTCTCCATTGCTTCGATCTTCATGCTCTCGTTTAGTAGTTGTTGGAAACTACGCTGCATTAGGCCTACAAATTGGGTATGGGGTGTAGAGAGATGGTGTGTTACACTCCAAGGTGTTCCCCAGGTTTCCTCTCCATTGCTTCGATCTTCCGGCTCTCGTTTAGTAGTTGTTGGAAACTACGCTGCATTAGGCCTACAAATTGGGTATGGGGTGTAGAGAGATGGTGTGTTACACTCCAAGGTGTTCCCCAGGTTTCCTCTCCATTGCTTCGATCTTCCGGCTCTCGTTTAGTAGTTGTTGGAAACTACGCTGCATTGGGCCTACAAATTGGGTATGGGGTGTAGAGAGATGGTGTGTTCCACTCCAAGGTGTTCTCCAGGTTGCCTTTCCTGAGCTTCGATCTTCCGGCTCTCGTTTAGTAGTTGTTGGAAACTACGCTGCATTAGGCCTACAAATTGGGTATGGGGTGTAGAGAGATGGTGTGTTCCACTGTAGAGAGATGGTGTGTTCCACTCCAAGGTGTTCCCCAGGTTTCCTCGCCAATGCTTCGATCATCATGCTCTCGTTTAGTAGTTGTTGGAAACTACGCTGCATTAGGCCTACAAATTGGGTATGGGGTGTAGAGAGATGGTGTGTTCCACTCCAAGGTGTTCCCCAGGTTTCCTCGCCAATGCTTCGATCATCATGCTCTCGTTTAGTAGTTGTTGGAAACTACGCTGCATTAGACCTACAAATTGGGTATGGGGTGTAGAGAGATGGTGTGTTCCACTCCAAGGTGTTCTCCAGGTTGCCTTTCCTGAACTTCTATCTTCAGGCTCTCATTAAATTGTGGTTAAACGGAACAACTGCATTTGGCGTACTAGTTGGTTTGGGGCCTACTATCGGTGTCTGCCGCTCCTTGCTGTTCTCCTGGTTTCCTGTCCTGAAATTCCGTTTTCAGGCGCTCGTTAAGTAGTTGTTAATGTTAGACTGCATTTGGCCTACTAGTTGGGTTGGGGCCTACTATCGGTGTCTGCCACTCCTTGCTGTTCTCCTCCACTGAACAAAGCTGTGCCGCCTGTTTACTACTGTTGCCAATTTTGAACTGCATTTCGACTACTTACTGATTTGGGCCTACTCTCTGTGTCAGCCTCTCATTCCAGTTGTCCTCCACTGCAATGCCCCCTGATTAGTCCTGTGTTACCAATTTTGAACTGCATTTAGCCCACTTTATTCTTTGGGCCTATATCTGTGTTTCCTCCTCATCCTGCCCATTGCCCAGCCAGTGATAGATGAGTCTGCTGGTACATTGACCCATAACGCAACATTTCCCGTGCACGCTACACTGCAAGATTGTGACCCTGCTGAAAGTCAGGTCCCCCTTCCCGCATACCATACCACCTTACACGGGAACAAACAGGAAGGTTGAAGACACAAAAGAGAATAGTAAAACCAAAAACACTCAGTTTGAAAAAATGTTGCAGTAATCCGCAAGTGCTAGTAAAAGATGTAAAAAACAGGGTATTTGGTTGATACGTTTTTTGCAAAAAATGTATACTAAGCTGCTCTACCAATCTTCACGGTATACCCTTATCAGAGCAGTCCTAACTAATGTATGCAATCCCTATCTGATGTATTTAAAAACCTGATCATCTGTATATAACCTGTGTGAACAGGGTTCAGAGAGGAAAAATCCATGTGTGCATACAGGGTAGAACAGCTTTTGTGCAGATAGCCCAAGAGGAGTGGTGGAACTCCCCAGTCTTGTAGACACAAGAGAACAATTATGGAAACAGGAACACATGGGCTACTTGCACAGTGAACAAGTCTGTATGATCATGTTCACACACCACCAAGAAACCTGAAGACACAAAAGAGAATAGTAAAACCAAAAACACTCAGTTTGAAAAAATGTTGCAGTAATCCGCAAGTGCTAGTAAAAGATGTAAAAAACAGGGTATTTGGTTGATACGTTTTTTGCAAAAAATGTATACTAAGCTGCTCTACCAATCTTCACGGTATACCCTTATCAGAGCAGTCCTAACTAATGTATGCAATCCCTATCTGATGTATTTAAAAACCTGATCATCTGTATATAACCTGTGTGAACAGGGTTCAGAGAGGAAAAATCCATGTGTGCATACAGGGTAGAACAGCTTTTGTGCAGATAGCCCAAACAGGAAGGTGCAGATGAAAGTGCAGGTTCCTTCATCAGGTGGGGGGAGGAATACTAGTTGGCGACGTCACTGGCACAGGGCCTCTCATGGTACGCAAAAGTGTTGCTGCCGGTGGGAGGCGCCCCCGCCGTGCAAACACACCGCTGTACTTTGAGGGGCCCTGTGCCAGTGCCAATGCCAACGAGTGGGCCCCCCCTGCTTGCTCAGGTTCACAGCACTTGCAAAGTTGAAATACTTACCTCTCCTTGCTCCACTGCCGTGACGTGGTCCAGATTTCCTGGGCCCACTAATTACTTGAACCAGCCCTACCCACCACAACTTTAGCCAAATGACCCCCAATTTCAAATGCCTTCCAATTATTATAAGGTAAATTACGCTTGACAAGCTTCATTAAGAAGAATGGATGGTTTTGACATTAAAATGGGCACTCTAGGTGTTTTCCTGGCCCCCACTCACTGCCGACTATGCTGCCCCATTGACTTGCATTGGGTTTCGTGTTTCGGTCGATCCCGACTTTACGTCATAATCGGCCGATTTCACTCGACCCGACTTTTGAGATAGTCGGGTTTCGCGAAACCCGGCTCGACTCTAAAAAGGTCAAGGTCGCTCAACTCTAGTAGTAATATATTATTCCTTTTATAGATACACCTTTGCAATCATATATTTTTATTTTTTCAATAGAATAACTAGATCGCCTCAGAAATGAAGCTATTGCAGTTTATCAAAAACTCAGCAAAATATCGGCATTTTAACATCGCCTACACATAAGGGGATGAAAGTGCTGAGTGCAAAGAATCATAGAAAATATATTAGCAGAAAGATATATTTGTAAAACTTTCTAATTGCAGGAATTCATATACCCACTCCGCTTAAATAAAGCTCAAAGTGCTTAGTGAAAGTATCACAAGGGTATCGTGACACATAGTAGCAGCAGAGAATCCTGTTTATAACATTTGCAATGCTAATGAGACAAAAGTGTCCATGTGCCTGTACTGCTAAAGACAAGCGGAAAAAGTGTCTGGTGCAAAGTAGCGAGCAGGTTTAATAGTAAACAGTAGCAGTTAACCCCTTAGCGACCGCCGATACGCCTTTTAACGGCGGCCGCTAAGGGTACTTAAACCACAGCGCCGTTAATTAACGGCGCTGTGGAAAAAGTCCATAGCGCCCCCCAGAGGCCGATTTTCTCCGGGGTCTCGGCTGCCGAGGGTAGCCGAGACCCCAGAGAACATGATTCGGGGGGTTTTTAACCCACCCCGCATTTGCGATCGCTGGTAATTAACCGTTTACCGGCGATCGCAAAAAAAAAGCAATCTCTTTTTAATTTCTCTGTCCTCCGATGTGATCGCACATCCGAGGACAGAGAAAAGGGGTCCCAGGTGGCCCCCCAATACTCACCTAGCTCCCCCGATGCTCCTCGTGTCTCCCGGTGGGCGCCGCCATCTTCAAAATGGCGGGCGCATGCGCAGTGCGCCCGCCGGCCGGCACCGGGAGAATCTTTGGGGTCTCGGCTGACGGGGGTAGCCGAGATCCCAAAGAGCATGATCGGGGTCGGTATTACCGACCCCTGTTTTGCGATCGCCGGTAATTAACTGTTTACCGGCGACCGCAAAAAAAAAAAAAAAAGTAAAGTGTAATTCTCTGTCCTCTGATGTGATCGCACATCAGAGGACAGAGAAATAGGGGGATTCGGGGACCCTAGCATACTCACCTAGGTCCCTGGATCCTCTTGCTGCTCCTCCTGGCCGCCGGCAGAAGAACATGGCGGACGCATGCCCAGTGCGCCCGCCATCTGTCTCCATTTGCCGGCCGGCAGGAGAACAGCAGTTGGGGCTAAAATTAGGGTTAGGGGTAGGGTTAGGGGTAGGGTTAGGGTTAGGGGTAGGGTTAGGGTTAGGGGTAGGGTTAGGGGTAGGGTTAGGGTTAGGGGTAGGGTTAGGGGTAGGGGTAGGGGTAGGGTTAGGGGTAGGGGTAGGGTTAGGGGTAGGGTTAGGGTTAGGGGTAGGGTTAGGGGTAGGGTTAGGGCTAGGGTTAGGGCTAGGGTTAGCGCTAGCGTTGGGGCTAAATTTAGAGTTAGGGTTGGGGCTAAATTTAGGGTTAGGGTTGGGGCTAAACTTAGGGTTAGGCTTCTTTCACACTTACGTCGGTACGGGGCCGTCGCAATGCGTCGGCCCGACATACCGACGCACGTTGTGAAAATTGTGCACAACGTGGGCAGCAGCTGTAGTTTTTCAACGCATCCGCTGCCCAATCTATGTGCTGGGGAGGAGGGGGCGGAGTTATGGCCACGCATGCGCGGTCAGAAATGGCGGATGCGACGTACAAAAAAACGTTTCATTGAACGTTTTTTTGTGCCGACGCTCCGCCAAAACACAACTGATCCAGTGCACGACGGACGCGACGTGTGACCATCCGTCACGATCCGTCGGCAATACAAGTCTATGGGCAAAAAACGCATCCTGCGGGCACATTTGCAGGATCCGTTTCTTGTCCAAAACGACGGATTGCGACAGAATGCCAAACGACGCAAGTGTGAAAGTAGCCTTAGGGCTAGGGTTAGGGTTGGGGCTAAAGTTAGGGCTAGGGTTGGGGCTAAAGTTAGGGTTAGAGCTGGGATTAGGGTTAGGGTTTGGATTAGGGTTGGTATTAGGGTTAGGGTTGGCATTAGGGTTACGCTTGGGATTAGGGTTAGGTTTGGGATTAGGGTTAAGGTTAGGGTTGTGATTAGGGGTGTATTGGGATTAGGGTTAGGTTTGAGGTTAGGGTTGAGATTAGGATTAGGGGTGTGTTGGATTTAGGGTTTTGATTAGGGTTATGGTTAGGGTTGACATTAGGGTTGTTTTGGGGTAAGGGTTGTGATTATGGTTAGGGTTAGTGATTAGGATTATGGATCAGGTTGGGATTAGGGTTAGGGGTGTGTTGGGGTTAGGGTTGGAGCTAGAATTGGGGGGTTTCCACTGTTTAGGTACATCAGGGGGTCTCCAAACACGACAGCCAATTTTGCGCTCAAAAAGTCAAATGGTGCTCCCTCCCTTCCGAGCTCTGCCGTGCGCCCAAACAGTGGGTTACCCCCACATATGGGGCATCAGCGTACTCGGGATAAATTGGACAACAACTTCTGGGGTCCAATTTCTCTTGTTACCCTTGTGAAAATAAAAACTTGGGGGCTACAAAATCTTTTTTGTGAAAAAAAAAATATTTTTTATTTTCATGACTCTGCATTCTAAACTTCTGTGAAGCACTTGGGCATTCAAAGTTCTCACCACACATCTAGATAAGTTCCTTGGGGGGTCTAGTTTCCAAAATGGGGTCACTTGTGGGGGGTTACTACAGTTTAGGTACATCAGGGGCTCTGCAATCACAACATAATGCCCACAGACCATTCTATTAAAGTCTGCATTCCAAAAAGGCGCTCCTTCCCTTCCGAGCTCTGCCGTGCGCCCAAACAGTGGTTTACCCCCACATATGGCGCATCAGCGTACTCGGGATAAATTGGTCAACAACTATTGCAGTCCAATTTCTCCTGTTACCCTTTTGAAAATAAAAACTTGGGGGCTACAATATCTTTTTTGTGGAAAAAAAAAATATTTTTTATTTTCACGATTCTGCATTCTAAACTTCTGTGAAGCACTTGGGCATTCAAAGTTCTCACCACACATCTAGATAAGTTCCTTGGGGGGTCTAGTTTCCAAAATGGGGTCACTTGTGGGGGGTTACTACAGTTTAGGTACATCAGGGGCTCTGCAATCACAACATAATGCCCACAGACCATTCTATCAAAGTCTGCATTCCAAAAAGGCGCTCCTTCCCTTCTGAGCTCTGCCGTGCGCCCAAACAGTGGTTTACCCCCACATATGGCGCATCAGCGTACTCGGGATAAATTGGACAACAACTATTGCAGTCCAATTTCTCCTGTTACCCTTTTGAAAATAAAAACTTGGGGGCTACAATATCTTTTTTGTGGAAAAAAAAATATTTTTTATTTTCACGATTCTGCATTCTAAACTTCTGTGAAGCACTTGGGCATTCAAAGTTCTCACCACACATCTAGATAAGTTCCTTGGGGGGTCTAGTTTCCAAAATGGGGTCACTTGTGGGGGGTTACTACAGTTTAGGTACATCAGGGGCTCTGCAATCGCAACATAATGCCCACAGACCATTCTATCAACGTCTGCATTCCAAAAAGGCGCTCCTTCCCTTCCGAGCTCTGCCGTGCGCCCAAACAGTGGTTTACCCCCACATATGGCACATCAGCGTACTCGGGATAAATTGGACAACAACTATTGCAGTCCAATTTCTCCTGTTACCCTTGTGAAAATAAAAACTTGGGGGCTACAATATCTTTTTTGTGGAAAAAAAAAATATTTTTTATTTTCACGACTCTGCATTCTAAACTTCTGTGAAGCACTTGGGCATTCAAAGTTCTCACCACACATCTAGATAAGTTCCATGGGGGTTCTAGTTTCCAAAATGGGGTCACTTGTGGAGGGTTTCTACTGGTTAGGTACATCAGGGGCTCTGCAAACGCAACATAATACCCGCAGACCATTCTATCAAAGTCTGCATTCCAAAACGGCGCTCCTTCCTTCCGAGCTCTGCCGTGCGCCCAAACAGTGGTTTACCCCCACATATGGGGTACCAGCATACTCAGGACAAATTGGACAACAACTTTTGGGGTCCAATTTCTCTTGTTACCCTTGTGAAAATAAAAACTTGGGGGCTAAAAAATCTTTTTTGTGGAAAAAAAAAATATTTTTTATTTTCACGTCTCTGCATTATAAACTTCTGTGAAGCACTTGGGCATTCAAGGTTCTCACCACACATCTAGATAAGTTCCATGGGGGGTCTAGTTTCCAAAATGGTGTCACTTGTGGGGGGTTTCCACTGTTTAGGCACATCAGGGGCTCTCCAAACGCGACATGGCGTCCAATCTCAATTCCAGCCAATTCTACATTGAAAAAGTAAAACGGCACTCCTTCTCTTCCAAGTTCTGCGGTGCGCCCTAACAGTGGTTTACCCCCACATATGGGGTATTGGCGTATTCAGGAGAAATTGCATAACAAAATTTATGGTTACATTTCTGTTTTTACACTTGTGAAAATAAAAAAAATGGTTCTGAATTAAGATGTTTGCAAAAAAAAGTTAAATGTTCATTTTTTCCTTCCACATTGTTTCAGTTCCTGTGAAGCACGTAAAGGGTTAACAAACTTCTTTAATGTGGTTTTGAGAACCTTGAGGGGTGTAGTTTTTAGAATGGTGTCACACTTTATTATTTTCTATCATATAGACCCCTCAAAATGACTTCAAATGTGATGTGGTCCCTAAAAAAAAATGGTGTTGTAAAAATGAGAAATTGCTGGTCAACTTTTAACCCTTATAACTCCCTAACAAAAAAAAATTTTGTTTCCAAAATTGTGCTGATGTAAAGTAGACATGTGGGAAATGTTATTTATTAACTATTTTTCGTGACATATCTCTCTGATTTAAGGGCATAAAAATACAAAGTTTTAAAATTGCAAAATTTTAAAAATTTTCGCCATATTTCCGTTTTTTTCATAAATAATCGCAAGTAATATCGAAGAAATGTTACCACTAACATGAAGTACAATATGTCACGAAAAAACAATCTCAGAATCAGCGGGATCCGTTGAAGCGTTCCAGAGTTATAACCTCATAAAGTGACAGTGGTCAGAATTGCAAAAATTGGCCTGGTCATTAAGTACCAAATTGGCTCTGTCACTAAGGCTACGTTCACATTAGCGTTGCGCCGCTGTTGCGTCGGCGACGCAGCGGCGACGCAGCGGCGACGCGCCCCTATGTTTAACATAGGGGACGCGTGCGTTTTTTGGGTGGCGTTTTTCGCCACGTGCGTCGTTTCCGACGCTAGCGTCGGACGCAAGAAAATGCAACAAGTTGCATTTTCTGTGCGTCCGATTTTTGTCAAAAACGACGCACGCGTCGCAAAACGCGCGCGTTTTTGCGCGCGTTTGCGCGCGTTTTAACATGCGTCGCGCGTTGCGTCGCCGACGCAGGGCGGCGCAACGCTAATGTGAACGTAGCCTAAGGGGTTAAAGGCCCCTTCACACTCAGCGACGCTGCAGCGATACCGACAACGATCCGGATCGCTGCAGCGTCGCTGTTTGGTCGCTGGAGAGCTGTCACACAGACCGCTCTCCAGCGACCAACGATGTCGGTAACCAGGGTAAACATCGGGTAACTAAGCGCAGGGCCGCGCTTAGTAACCCGATGTTTACCCTGGTTACCATACTAAAAGTAAAAAAAAAAAAAACACTACATACTTACCTACAGCCGTCTGTCCTCCAGCGCTGTGCTCTGCACTCCTCCTGTACTGGCTGTGAGCACAGCGGCCGGAAAGCAGAGCGGTGACGTCACCGCTCTGCTTTCCGGCTGACCGACGCTCACAGCCAGTGCAGGAGGAGAGCAGAGCACAGCGCCGGGGACAGACAGCGGTAGGTAAGTATGTAGTGTTTGTTTTTTTTTTACTTTTAGGATGGTAACCAGGGTAAACATCGGGTTACTAAGCGCGGCCCTGCGCTTAGTTACCCGATGTTTACCCTGGTTACCAGTGAAGACATCGCTGGATCGGTGTCACACACGCCGATCCAGCGATGTCAGCAGGAGTCCAGCGACGAAATAAAGTTCTGGACTTTATTCAGCGACCAACGATCTCCCAACAGGGGCCTGATCGTTGGTCGCTGTCACACATAACGATTTCATTAACGATATCGTTGCTACGTCACAAAAAGCAACGATATCGTTAACAATATCGTTATGTGTGAAGGTACCTTTACTCTTGCAATGCTAATGAGACAAAAATGTCTATGTGCCTGTACTGCTAAAGATAAGATAAGCGGAGAAAGTGTCTAGTGCAAAGTATCGAGCAGGTTTAATGTTTTCCTTCATGTAGAATGAACCTACAAGGAAAGAAAGGGTTTATTTTAATTCCGATATTTTGGTCCCATTGACTTGCATTGGGATCGGGGATCGGTATGGGCGATATCCGATATTTTTTGAATATCGGCCGATCCAATCCGATACCGATACTTTCCGATATCGGAAGGTATCGCTCAACACTAGTGATGGCACATTTTTATTTTTTTTTAAAAAAAAAGGACAACACATATGGGAATTGGGCATGACATAACTTTGGGCCTACTTCTTAACTCGGTCTCCGGCAATCTGTCCTGTACCTGCCAGTAGATCACCAGGGTGAACATGCTTTGTACTGTTATAGGCTGGTGAAGTTTAGGCAAGTGGGCTGTGATGGCACTAGTCTGGGGTTAAATATTTGGCCTTACAGGCAAGTCATTAACCTGCAAAGGATGTACCTTGACATATTTCTCAGCAAAATCCGTTTTGGTTTTGTTTTAATGTGTTTTTTATGGCATCGGGAAAAATGGCATGAAAAAAATGATTAAGACTGTGAACTAGGAGTCAGGAATGCTTCCAGGGCCGATCCCCATGATGTCCCTGTGTCATTTCAGCAGCGTTTCCATAATTTTCAGATATTTTTAGACCATAAAAGGACCCCCGGGGGGGATTTCGGTAAAAATACTCGGGTCTCCCATAGACTTACATTGGGCTCGTTGTACTGGCTGAGTACCCGAGTATTCCAATTTGCTCGACACGAGCAACGAGCACCTGAGCCTTTTAGTGCTCGCCCATCACTATTGCTAATTTATGAGAGTCCAACTACTTAGATTGCTAGTGTTGCCAAAAACGAGGCTCTAAAATGCCGCATTAAATTAGAACCGCCACTGCTTCATTCATTTTCTGCAGGCCTGCGGCAGATAGCCAAGTAAAGCACCCAGCCATCTTCAGCTGTCTCATTGATAATGAATGGCGTGTTGCATGAATGTAAGGTAACTGCTCCATCATGATAACATCCTACCATTTTATAGTTAGAACAACCCCTTTAAATACATGGGTCACCCTCAATGTATCATCTTGTTGTCCATTTTTACATCAGGCTTTTTTTCCAAGACTGTTTCCTCCTATTTAAGAGATTTTAGGGAGGTAGCTACAACAGTTGTATCTGGGCTCTGTACTCTGAGGGGACCAAAAAGCCCATTGGCCTCTTATAAGGGATGTCTGGGCCTTTAACATAGTATTTGAGGATAAACAGTCCATTTCCATAAATAAGAGGCTTGGTCAGCTGTAGGCTATACATCCTATTTTGTTAGAAATTAAATAGTGCCAGATTACTTTACCCTATGTCCAGTGGCATTGGCTATTTGAGAATTTTTAACTACTCCAGTCATTGGGAGTGCAAGGAGCACAACGGTATAGCTTATACAGCTTCTGGGTTATTGAGATTGCTCAAGAATCCCTTGTCATTCCTTCTTCCTCCTCTGCTGGGTGCGTAGGATATAATCTCTGTCCCCCTTCTGAGCCCCATATTCTCAGGGGTTGGCCTGCGAGTCATCCAGGCTTGGGTATTGAGGAGGTTCCTGATACACAGACAAAGACCACTTCACCGCCTGGGCTGCAGCAGACCCCCACAAAGTCAATGGCATCTCCTGGTTTGTCTTCTGCACAGCAGACGCACTGCCATCTAAATTTTCAATTGCTGTGTCTTCTTCACCAATTTTTTCCTCTCTAGTGGTGTCACCAGATCATAAGCCTACTTCCTGTGAGGCCTGTGTCGCCAACTCCTCATTAGGCTGCAGACTTTCACAATCTCCTAGAATAGTTTCAGGCGGGGGACATAGGGTGGCCTTTTTGATATCTAGCCCCACTGCGAAGGCTAGTGTAGTCTCAAGGAACTCAAAACCTTTGATCGCCATTGTGTTTTGGGCATTTCTCTTCGATTATGGGTAGCGCTGTTTTCTCTACGGCTCCGAGCAGACAAATGGCGCTGACCATCTTATTGCTGCACATTTCCTAGCATCGCTCCACCCTTCCCTGGCTGGAAAGTTTGAAATCTCCGAAGGACTGGGCAATTCTTTGCGCCCTTTTGTGTGTTCTGCGCCCACAATGGGCGACAGGTTCTCCTTTCTATGCTGTGACACCATCCCCACCATCTTTAGACACACTTCAAGCATCATTTCCCTTGTTTTACGAGTCTTCCTTCTAAGGGCTAATCATTTGCTTTGCAGTTTGTATCACATACAATCTGCATTTAGTGTAGGGAGGATGATTCATCAAGTATTACGTGCTTAGAGGTCCTTTTTTGAGTTTTATAACACTCCTGAAAATCATTGAAACTTTTTCCTGGGTTAAATTTCTTACCCATGCACTATTCCATAGTGTGGAGTAAATTTTTATGTTTTACAAAACTGAGAAAAAAGCATTTCAAAAATTTGCAGGGTTACATTTCTCAGCCATACTGTTTCACTTGTTCTGAGCTATATTTCTGTGATATCTAACATTCCAAAAAAGCAATGAAAAAATTTGCTACATTACATTTCCCACTCATACATCTGGGGTACATTTTCTGTAATCTATAAAACTGAAAACTGATGTGCCTAAACACTGAAACCCCCCACAAATGACCCCATTTTGGAAAGTAGATCCCCTAAGGAACTCATCTAGATGTGTTGTGAGAGCTTTGAACCCCCAAGTGTTTCACTACAGTTTATAACGTAGAGCCGTGAAAATAAAAATTCTTTTTATTCCCACAAAAATTATTTTTTAGCCCCGTTATGTATTTTCCCAAGGGTAACAGGAGAAATTGGACCCCAAAAGTTGTGCAATTTGTCCTGAGTACACTGATACCCCATATGTGGGGGGGAAACCACCGTTTGGGCGCATGGGAGAGCTCGGAAGGGAAGGAGTGCCATTTGGAATGCAGACTTAGATGGAATGGTCTGCAGGAGTCGCATTGCATTTGCAGAGCCCCTAATGTACCTAAACAGTAGAAAACCCACAGAAGTGGCCCCATATTGGAAACTAGACCCCCCAAGGAACTTATCTAGATGTGTTGTGAGAACTTTGAACCCCCTAGTGTTTCACTACAGTTTATAATGCAGAGCCGTGAAAATAAAAAATCCTTTTTTTTCCACAAAAATTATTTTTTGGCCCCCAGTTTTGTATTTTTCCAAGGGTAACAGTTGAAATTGAACCCCAAAAGTTGTTGTCCAATTTGTCCTGAGTACGCTGATACCCAATATGTGGGGTGGGGGGGGGGAACCACCATGTGAGTGCATGGTAGAGCTCGGAAGGGAAGGAGTGACATTTGGAATGTAGACTTAGATGTATTGGTCTGCAGGCATCACGTTGCATTTGCGGAGCCCCTGATGTAACTAAACAGCAGAAACCCCCCACAAGTGACCCCATATTGGAAACTAGACCGTGCAAGGAACTTATCTAGATGTGTTGTGAGAACTTAGAACCCCTAAATGTTTCACTACAGTTTATAACGCAGAGCCATGAAATTAAAAAATCCTTTTTTTCCACAAAAATAATTTTTTAGCCCCCAGTTTTTTATCTTCCCAAGGGTACCAGGAGAAATTGGACCCCAAAAGTTGTTGTCCAATGTGTCCTGAGTACGCTGATACCCCATATGTTGGGGTAAACCCCTGTTTGGGCACACGGGAGAGCTCGGAAGGGAAGGAGCACTGTTTTGCTTTTTCAACGCAGAATTGGCTGGAATTGAGATCGGACGCCATGTCGCGTTTGGAGAGCCCCTGATGTGTCTAAACAGTGGAAACCCCCCAATTATAATTGAAACCCTAATCCAAACACACCCCTAACCCTAATATCAATGCTAACCCTAACCACACCCCTAACCCTGACACACCCCTAACCCTAATCCCAACCCTATTTCCAATCGTAAATGTAATCCAAACCCCTTACCCTAACTTTAGCCCTAACCCTAACTTTAGCCCCAACCCTAACCCTAACTTTAGCCCCAACCCTAACTGTAGCCCTAACCCTAGCCCTAACCCTAACCCTAGCCCCAACCCTAGCCCTAACCCTAACAGGAAAATGGAAATAAATACATTTTTTTTATTTTTTAATTTTCCCTAACTAAGGGGGTGATGAAGGCGGGTTTGATTTACTATTTTGTAGTGGGTTTTCTAGCGGATTTTTATGATTGGCAGCCGTCACACACTAAAAGAAGGTTTTTTATTGCAAAAAAATATTTTTTGCGTTACCACATTTCGAGAGCTATACTTTTTCCATATTTTGGTCCACAAAGTCATGTGAGGTCTTCTTTTTTTTTGCGGGACTAGTTGCCGTTTTTATTGGTAACATTTTTGGGCACGTGACATTTTTTGATCGCTTTTTATTCCGATTTTTGTGAGGCAGAATGACCAAAAACCAGCTATTCATGATTTTCTTTTGGGGGGGTGGGCGTTTATACCGTTCCGCGTTTGGTAAAATGGATAAAGCCGTTTCATTCTTCGGGTCAGTATGATTGCAGCGATTCCTCATTTATATCATTTTTTTATGTTTTGGCACTTTTATACGATAAAAACAATTTTATAGAAAAATAATTATTTTTGCATCGCTTTATTCTGAGGACTATAACTTTTTTAATTTTTTGCTGATGATGCTGTATGTCAGTTCGTTTTTTGTGGGACAAGATGACGTTTTCAGCGGTACCATGGTTATTTATATCCGTCTTTTTGATCTCGTGTTATTCCACTTTTTGTTCGGCGGTATGATAATAAAGCGTTGTTTCTTGCCTCGTTTTATTTTTTTTTTACGGTGTTCACTGAAGGGGTTAACTAGTGGGACAGTTTTATAGGTCGGGTCATTACGGACGTGGCGATACTAAATATGTGTACTTTTATTGTTTTGTTTTTTTTTAATTTAGATAAAGGAATGGATTTATTGGAACAATATATATATTTTTTTAATTATTTATTTCGGAATTTTTTTTACACTTTTTTACTTTGCCCCAGGGGGGACATCACAGTAAAGTGACAGATCACTGATCTGACACTTTGCTGTGCACTGTGTCAGATCCGCGATCTGATGTGCACAGCTCCATGCTTACAGTTGCCTGCTCTGAGCAGGTGCTTGTAAGCCACTTCCCTGCAGGACCTGGATGCAGCCCCGCGGCCATTTTGGATCCGGGGCCTGCTGCATGGGGGAAGGCAGGAGACCCTCGGAGCAACGCGATCACATCGCGTTGCTCCGAGAGTCTCAGGGACGCCCGCAGGGAGCCCCCTCCCTGCGCAATGCTTCCCTATACCGCTGGCACACTGCAATTATGTTTGATCGCGGTGTGCTGGGGGTTAATGTGCCGGGGGTGGTCCGTGACCGCTCCTGGCACATAGTTCCGGATGTCAGCTGCGATAGTCAGCTGACACCCGGCCGCGATCGGCCGCGCTCCCCCCGTGAGCGCGGCTGATCACGCTGGACGTACTATTCCGTCCTTGGGAAGTAAGGCCCACCCCACATGGACGGAAGAGTACGTCCAATGGCAGAAAGGGGTTAATGCAATATCGCGGTGACCAAAATAACGTAATTTTGGCATTTTCACTTTTTTCTCACTACGCCGTTTAGCGATCAGGTTAATCCTTTTTTTAGTAGATAAATCGGGCGATTGTGAATGCGGCAATACCAAATACCGTATATACTCGAGTATAAGCCGAGATTTTCAGCCCAAATTTTTGGGCTGAAAGTGCCCCTCTCGGCTTATACTCGAGTCACGGTCGGCGGTGGGGTTGGCGGGTGAGGGGGAGAGAGGGCTGAGACATACTCACCTAGTCCCGGCGATCTTGGCGCTGTCCCTGCAGTCCCACGGTCTTCGGGTGCCGCAGCTCTTCCCCTGTTCAGCGGTCAGGTGGGACTGCTCATTAGAGAAATGAATATGGTCTCCACTCCCATAGGGGTGGAGCCGCATATTCATTTCTCTAATCAGCGGTAACGGTGACCGCTGATAGAGGAAGAGGCTGCGGCACCGAAGACCAGCTGTCAGGGAGAAGGAGGGGGACGCCGGGAGCAGGTAAGTATCTCATAGTCACCTATCCCCGTTCCACATACCGGGCGCCGCTCCATCTTCCCGGCGTCTCTCCGCTCTGACTGTGCAGGTCAGAGGGCGCGAATACGCATATAGTGTTCGCGGTGCCCTCTGCCTGAACATTCAGAGCGGAGAGACGCCGGGACGAGACGCCGGCAGCTGCAAGCAAGAGAGGTGAGTATGGCATTTTTTTTTTTTATTGCAGCATTATATATACCGGTAGCACAGCTTTATAAGGAGCATCTATGGGGCAATAATGAACGGTGCAGAGCACTATATGGCAGAGCTTTATAAGGAAGCATCTATGGGGCAATAATGAACGGTGCAGAGCACTATATGGCATAGCTTTATAAGGAGCATCTATGGGGCAATAATGAACCGTGCAGAGCACTATATGGCACAGTTTTATATGGAGCATCTATGGGGCAATGATGAACGGTGCAGAGCACTATATGGCACAGCTTTATATGGCACATCTATGGGGCAATAATGAACGGTGCAGAGCATATATGTGGCACAGCTTTATATGGAGCGTCTATGGGGCAATAATGAACAATATGGAGCATTATATGTGGCACAGCTTTATACAGAGCATCTATGGGGCAATAATGAACGGTATGCAGCATTATATGTTGCACAGCTTTATACAGAGCATCTATGGGGCAGTAATGAACATACCGGAGCATATTTTTATTTTTGAAATTCACCGGTAGCTGCTGCATTTCCTACCCTAGGTTTATACTCGAGTCAATAAGTTTTCCCAGTTTTTTGTGGCAAAAGTAGGGGGTTGGCTTATACTCGGGTCGGCTTATACTAGAGTATATACGGTATGTGTATGTTTGACCTTATTTTTATTGTTTTATTTTGAATGGGGCGAAAGGGGGGTGATTTGAACTTTTATACTTTTTTAGAAGCTGCCACAACCCGATCGACTCTGCTACATAGAGGCAATGTACAGATCGCCTCTATGTAGTAGAATTGCTCACTTGCTATGAGCACCGACCACTGGGTGGCGCTAACAGCAAACCGGCACTGACAACCATAGAGGTCTCCAGGAGACCTCAGGTTGTCATGCCAACACACTGGTGACCCGCGATCACATAACGGGGGTCACCGGTGTGCGTATTTCTGGCCCGATGGCCGGAAGCGTGATTTAAAGAGTTTGATTGCGGCATTTAACTGGTTAATAGCCGCTGGTGGATCGCGATTCCACCCACAGCTATTGTGGGCACATGTCAGCTGTTCAAAACAGCTGACATGTCCCTGGAAAGATGTGGGCTCACACGAATGAGGCCTAAGCCTTATGGTATAAATTAAAGGTAAATATAACGCCTTGTAATTAATAATACAGTAACATGCCGCTATAATATTCATGGGTATAAGTGTATAATAAAATATTGGGTTTCTACATTTTATATGCTTATTAACTGTCAATACCAGAACATTTTTTCTTGTTTTCACTGTAGAATCCAGCCAGTAACAGAGGAGGATATGATGCTGATGTTTTCCCACTTTATTTCTGTGGGGAAAATGCATAAAATAATATTTCACATCCCAGGGAACTCCTATTTTTCAGATAAAGTGGAATACAGGGCACGGGTGGGGTTGGAGGGCATATTTTGGAGAAACTGTGCCTACATAGCACTGAAGCACAACAGCTTCTTCAGAAGGGTCAGTTGCTCTTTGATAAGTCTCTTTGTTCTGAGTTCTGACTTAAGGTACCGTCACACTGGACGATATCGCTAGCGATCCGTGACATTGCAGCGTCCTGGCTAGCGATATCGTCCAGTGTGACAGGCAGCAGCGATCAGGCCCCTGCTGTGATATCGCTGGTCGGGGAAGAAAGTCCAGAACTTTGTTTCGTCGCTGGATCTCCCGCTGACATCGCTGAATCGGCGTGTGTGACGCCGATTCAGCGATGTCTTCGCTGGTAACCAGGGTAAACATCGGGTTACTAAGCGCAGGGCCGCGCTTAGTAACCCGATGTTTACCCTGGTTACCATCGTTAAAGTAAAAAAAACAACCCCTACATAGTTACCTACCGCTGTCTGTCCCCGGCGCTGTGCTTCTCTGCTCTGGCTGTCACCGCTCTGCTTTCCGGCCGCTGTGCTCACAGCCAGAGCAGAGAAGCACAGCGCCGGGGACAGACAGCGGTAGGTAAGTATGTAGTGGTTGTTTTTTTTACTTTAACGATGGTAACCAGGGTAAACATCGGGTTACTAAGCTCGGCCCTGCGCTTAGTAACCCGATGTTTACCCTGGTTACCGGCATCGTTGGTCGCTGGAGAGCTGTCTGTGTGACAGCTCTCCAGCGACCAAACAGCGACGCTGCAGCGATCTGGATCGTTGTCGGTATCGCTGCAGCGTCGCTTAGTGTGACGGTACCTTTAAGCTAGGGTCACACCAGCGTATATTCTCTTATTTGAGAGAATCAGGCCCATTATGCTAATCACACTCTGATCAGAGTGTCAGCACAGTGTGATCTGATTCTCTCAGATGAGAAGAAAAGATGGAGAAAATAATTTCTCCATCTTTTCCATTTTCTCAGTCCATGAAACCAGCGTCGGACTGAGGAGCCAGGGGCCCACTAGTAATCAATGCTGGGGGCCCACTTTTCAAATACATGCAAATGTGACATTATCCTTAAAGCGAACCTGTCACCTGAATTTGGCTGGCCCTTTTTTCGGTCCGATGGGCGGTGTTTTCAGGTCTTTTATTCACTCCTTCCTTTCCCGCTGGCCGCACGCTGGCTGCAATATTGTCTTGAAGTTGATTCGCTTTCCTCCGAAGAACATGCATGCGCAAAGCAATCTTGCCTTGCACACGCGCAGTATGCTTTGCCCAACTGCGGGCAAAGCCGAAAAGCAGTAGTGCGCATGCGCCGGCGTTCTATGTCCTGGAAGTATTTCGCAAGGCATAGGTCCAAGTGGTGGAAGAGGAGGATGTAGCGGTATAGTTGGAAGAGGCAAGGGAGGAGTATACCAACACTGTTTCTTTTATTTTTTAGGGAACTGACTTCAAAGAACATAACAAACCCCCAAAAAACTAACAAGCTATAACCACGAGGCGCAGGTTTAACTGGAGGAGGAGGTGGACATGGCAGTTCAGGTGGAAGAAGCGGAGGAGGAGGTAGCCAACAAAATTTTTTTATTTTTTTTTTATTTGGGGAAGAGGCACCCAAATTAAACAAATGGCAAATAGAGTTGAAGACTGGCTGGGTGCAGTGGTTTTAATTGATTAGTAGTGACCCAAAAGTATGGATATGTTCTGTGGGATCCATGCCTGGTTTATTTTAAGGAATGTTAGCTTCCCCACGTTGGATGTGGACAGGGAGAAGCGCCTGTCTGTGATGACATCCCGTGCAGTGCTAAACACATGTTCAGCCAGTACACTTGCGACAGGGCAGGCCAGCACTTCCAAGTCATAATGGGCAAGCTCAGGCCATGTGTCCAAAGTTAAATGGGGAAGACCCAACTGTTAGTACGTGGAGACTGGATATGTACTCTTCCACCATGTTGTTATAACACTCCCTCCTGCTAATACGGACCATATCAGATGGTGGTGTCGGATGTGGAGGCTTGCTCATAAAGTTTTGCCACATTTCGGACATGCTAATTGCCTTCTGAGGTGTTGTTGGTGCCCCAGCTGCATTGGCGGTTTCCTCCTCTGCCTCCGCCTTGTTGTTCCACTAAGCTCATGCTGTCAGTTGAAAAGGCCGTTAGTAGTTTTTCTACCAGCATTTGCTTGTATTCATGCATTTTGTGATCCTTCTCCACTGACGGAAGTAATGATTAAGCGGGGATTCATCAGGGTGGCCACCCAGTAATCTGCACTGGTAAAAATATGGGACACTTGGCGGTAATTGTGCAGGCACGCAGCATGTATTGGCTCATGTGCCAAGCTGTAGAGAGGTAATGACAAGCTGTCCTTGGTGGGAGGTATATCATCTGGGTACTCTATATTCCCCCAGCCATGCTCCACTGTAACCCATGAGCTAATCTGAGTATCACGCTCCTCCCCATCCTCCCAAACTGTCCCCTGGCTGAAGTTGGGAACCTGGGCGATGTTGGGACAGTAACCCACCCTTTGAGCCATGTGTGGATGACAGGCCTGATAACAGTATGAATTGGCTTTGCTCCTCCTCCTGCTCCTGTTCCTCCTCTGTCACCACCTACTCAAGAAGGCATATAAGTGGTATAGTAATGCTGCTGATGGCATCATTAGTGCAGGCCATATTGGTGGAATATTTGAAACAGTACAACATGGCACACACGTCCCGCATGGAGGCCCACTCATTGGTGATGGAGTTGTGTTCTGAAAAGCAACTCAGCCGTGCATACCACAGCTAAAACTTCACTATTGCTCGCTGCTGCTCACTCAATCTCTCCAGCATATTAAGGCTGTGTGCACACGTTTCTGATTTTTCGCATTTTTTTCCGCATTTTTTCGCTATACAAATACTATAAAACTGCAAAAAAACAGCATACATTATGCATCCCATCATTTAGAATGATTTCTGCAATTTTTGTTCACATGAAGCGTTTTTTTTCTGCGAAAAAAACGCATTGCGGTAAAAAACGCAGCATGTCATTAATTTTGCGGATTTTTTGCGGATTTCCCACTATATAATGCATTGGAAAATGTCCGGAAAAATCCGCAAAAAACGCACCAAAAATGCGGTAAATACACGCAAAAAATGCATGCAGATTTCTTTCAGAAAATTTCAGGTTTTCTCAGGAAATTTCTGCAAGAAATCCTGAACGTGTGCACATAGCCTCAAGGTGAAGTTCCACCTTGTGGGTACATTGTATTTGAGGTGCTGAGCGGGAAGGCAGAAGTGATGCTGCAGCGCAGACAGGCAAGCAGCAGTAGGGTGAGTATGATGAAAGTGCGCACACACTGCTTGCACTTTCAGCAGCAGCTCCGACTTGTGTGAGCAATGTTTCTGGAAGCTCTGCTTCCCCCAAGTTTAGCACATGCGCCAGGCAATGGATGTGCGTCAACCCAGCTAGTCTCAGAGCTGCTACAATATTTTGCCATTATTGCACATAACCAGGCCGGGCTTGAGTTTCAACGGCACCAACCTCTCATCTGTCTGATTCCAGTGCACAGCTCTTATGCCTTGTGGGATTTGCTCCCAAACAGAGGAGTTTAAGAACAGCTTTCTGTCATTTCTCCCTGGCTGTGCTCACGTTGGTGGTATAGGTCTTTCTGTGAATGAATGAGGAGGTAGTGGAGGCAGCAGAGTAGGAGAGACGGCCCCCCTGAAAAAGTAATAGCGGCTGGGAACAATGTACTGTGGGACAGCCACAACTATCAGTTTTTTAAAACTGTCCATCTCAACCAGCCGTTATGACAGCATTTCAAAGGCCAGTAATATAAAATGCTGCCATTCAGGACCATGGCTCACGGGTGGCTAGGTGGTTATCTTCTCTTTCTCTTGAGGATTTAGGGGATGAAAAGCTGAACACTTCCATAGGATGGTGTGGAGATGCTCTGTGACACTGATTGTGATAGTGGTGGTGATGCTGTCACATCCCGTCTTTGCAGGGCGGCAGGTGGCCCTATTGATCGTGAGCAGGAGGAAAAAGCTGAGACTGCAGCAGAAGAGAGATCAGGAGGAAGTTCAGATCTGTCATGCTTTTTAAGGTGTGCACTCCCCTGCACCTCTTGCTTGGAATTCAGATACCTCATAATACAGGTGAATCTCAGGTTCAGAACATTTATGCCTCTCCTTGGGGTCTGATGGCACCACCTGTTGCTTGTTGGCAGCACAATCCCTGAAAAAAATGTCATACCAGAGAGCATTTCACTTCTTCACTGATTTGCAAGAGGGTGAGGTGGAAGCCGGATGGCCATGGTCCTCAGGTGCCAATGCAGCGCCCCAGAGTCCTGGTTCGTTGCAGTAATGTTATTCTTCCACCAGGGGAAGTGATGTTACATCTGAAGGCAATGAAGGAGCTCTCCTGTTCAGGTATCACAGCCACACACACACTTCACACGCCAGTCCACCAGGGGCAGCTAATGGTTCTATCTATTAGGCCACTCCTCACATAGGGTAAAACTGGAGGGTTGGTTAGGAAGTTAGTCGGAGAGAGTCAGAAGGAGGAGAGGAGAGTTCCTGGCTGGGGACCGACAAGGAAAGGTCTCCCGGTCGAGCTGGCTGAGGTGATCCCTGGTTAGGTCCAGACTGAAGTCTGAGGAAGAGAGAAAGAAGGACACGGAGCTGCGCCTGCAACCCATGCGGCAGCATCCTTAGAAAGGAAGAAAGGACACAAAAGGAATTGTGCTGTAGTAAGTGAGAAAAGAAGTCATAGCAACAGGAGAGAAACATCAGTGGGAGACCAGCTAGAAGCAGGCTGCCTCCATCTGAAGCGCAGATCCGGTGGCCAGAATACCGAGGGAGTAAAGAGCTCTATGCCGTTACTTCAGAGACTGGCAGGGCAGTTGATTCCAAGTTGGCTGTCTGACCTTTATACCTAAGAAGACACAGTGGCAACTTGTGGGGGTCAGGGCATCTCTAGGGTCCCTGTAAACAAGCCTCAGGCCATCAGTCATACGGGTTTTGTCCTATCCATACCATCTGGGAGACAGAGATGAGTAACAACAGTGAGGACCTTATGGTAGCTTATGCAAGTAGGGACCTACTACGTTACTGTGCGCAAGGGGAAGGCTATTGAATTCCTCCTGGACAAGGGGACTCTGGATTTGCCTTCAGACCGGCCGGACTCTGCCTACCCTGTGGTCCCTACTCTGGACTGGGGATGCTGAACCTTCAGTAAAAGGTAAAGAGACTGCAACCC
Organism: Ranitomeya imitator; assembly: GCF_032444005.1. Taxonomy (NCBI): domain Eukaryota; kingdom Metazoa; phylum Chordata; class Amphibia; order Anura; family Dendrobatidae; genus Ranitomeya; species Ranitomeya imitator. The sequence continues at coordinate 731,278,419 of NC_091284.1, read as the reverse complement.
TGTGTCCTCGTTATTCACTGCGCCTTGCACCATCCACCACCTACACTCTGGGAAGCCCTGGGGACATACTTCACCTGTGGTAAGGTATACCATCTAGCTGCCATAACATCACCCCAGCGGACCCCTAAGCAGCGTCGGTCACCCTGACCGAGTACCACAGGTGGCGTCACAAACATTATTCTATACACGTCATCCCCTTTTATTGTATGCCCCTCACAGGGCCATGGACCGGGTCAAGCCACTGTGACATCCCCACCGAGTGCAGAAGAAGGGCCCGGATCCGAGTACCCCATTGCCCTGCCGTGGGGGTGATCCACCAACTGTGCACTTTCTGCATTGGACTGGGAGGAAGATAATTCAAAGAAACTGGAGGCACTCTCGGCTATCCAGTCTAACACCTTTTCAACATCTTCTAGTCTCACCATTTGTCCAGCGGTATTCAGGCCTACAACAGACGAAAGTGTTGCATTTGGGCACATAGCAGGTGCAGAATGACCACGTGCTCTACCTGCATCAACTAAACTACCATCAGCACCTACATGAGCACCACCATGTGCATATCCACGTCCCCTATTTGATGTTCTCATTTTTGGAAATGTTTTTTCTAAACACTACTCGTAAAGAGATTATGGAAGAGTAGATTTATTTATTTGCAGCAGTACTAAAAAACACAAAGCAGTCCTAAACAATAATTTATTTTGCTTACAAATGGCAACTAGACTGCTGATGCCAATTATTGATTTCCCAGACTACTAAAATCACACAGCAGTTCAGAAAAATAATTTTTTTGCGCGTACAAATGGCAACGAGAAGACTGATGCAATATCTTTATTTGCTAAACAACTAGAAAACACACAGCAATACTGAAAAATTACATCTTTGACATAGAAATGGAAAATAGACATCTGATTCCAATTTTTTATTTCCCAGACTAGTAAAAAACACACACCAATCCTGAAAAATTGTTTCTTTGGCCTACTTATGGCAATGAGATGGCTGATGCCAATTGTTTATTTCTCAGACTACTAGAAAACACACAGTGGCTTAAATGAACAATACTCCCACAGGTGGGGGTAGCCGAGTACATACAGCATTTTAAAGGACAGTATTCCCACAACATTGTACAACATTATTATTTATTATAATTATTATTTATTTATTTATATAGCACCATTAATTCCATGGTGCTGTACTTGAGAAGGGGTTACATCAAAATACAAATATCACTTACAGTAAACAAAACAAACAATGACAGACTGATACAGAGGGGAGATGACCCTGCCCTTGTGGGCTTAAGGTACCGTCAGACTCAGCAACTTTGCAACGAGAACGACAACGATCCGTGACGTTGCAGCGTCCTGGATAGCGATGTCGTTGTGTTTGACACGCAGCAGCGATCTGGATCCCGCTGTGCCATCGCTGGTCGGAGCTAGAAGTCCAGAACTTTATTTCGTCGTTAGGTCGGCGTGTATCGTCATGTTTGACATCAAAAGCAACGATGCCAGCAACGTTGTACATGGAGCTAACAACCAGCGAGAACGATAAGTGAGTTGCCGTTACGTCACTGGATCGCTCCTGCATCGTTCTGGAGTTACTGTGTTTGACGTCTCTACAGCGACCTAAACAGCGACGCTCCAGCGATCGGCTTGTTGTCTATATCGTTGCAGCGTCGCTGAGTGTGACAGTACCTTTACAGTCTGCAGGATTGTGGAGGAGACAGTAGGTCGGGGGTTGCAGTAGCTACGATGGTGTTGAGGTAGTTGTGTGGTCATTACAGGTTGTAAGCTTCTTTGAAGAGATGGGTTTTCAGGTTCTGTTTGAAGGATCCAAATGTGGTGGATAACCGGACGTGTTGGGGCACAAAATTCCAGATGATGGGGGATATTCAGGAGAAGTCTTGGGGGCGATTGGGTGAGGAGCAAATAATTGTGGAGGAGAGAAGGCAGTCTTAAGAGAACCGGAGATTACGTGAGGGAAGATATTGAGAGATTAGTACGGAAATATACAGAGGAGAAAGGTTATGGATGGCTTTGTACATCAGTGTTTGTAGTTTAAACTGGATACGCTGAGAGATTGGGAGCCAGTGAAGTGATTTGCAAAGAGGGGAAGCAGGAGTGTAGCGAGGAGAGAGATTAATTAGTCAGGCAGCAGAATTAAGGACAGACTGGAGGGGTGCGAGTGTGTTAGAGGGTAGGCCACAAAGGAGGATGTTGCAGTAGTCGAGGCGAGAGAAAATTAGGGTTTGCACAAGCATTTTGGTAAAGTGAGGGTTAAGGAAAGGATGGATTCTGGAAATATTTTTGAGCTGGAGGCGACATGAGGTAGCGAGAGCTTGAATGTGTGGTTTAAAGGACAGGGCAGAGGAGTCAAGGGTTACTACGAGACAGAAGATTACTGGATAGGGGGAAAGTGTGAATTGATTTATTCATTTATTGTGATAGATAGATAAGGTAGGGATGGTGCGTGAGATGGAGGAAAGATAATTAGTTTGGTTTTATCCACATTGAGTTTGAGGAAGCGAGAGGAGAAGAAGGAGGATATGGCTGATAGGCACTCTGGGTTTCTGGAGAGCAGAGAGGTGACATCTGGGCCAGAGAGGTAGATCTGAGTGTCATCAGCATATAGATGGTACTGGAAGCCATAGGACCTTATGAGTTGTCCCAGGCCAAAGGCATAGATTCAGAAGAGAAGAGGTCCTAGGACAGAGCCTTGAGGGACACCAACAGAGAGGGGGCAAGATGAAGAGGTAGTATGGGAGTGGGAAACGCTAAATGTGTGGTTGGTGATGTATGAGATCCAGGATAGGGTGAGGTCTTTGACACCAAAGGAAGAGAGGATCTGTAGTAGGAGGAACTGTGTCACAGGCAGAGGACAGGTCTAGAAGAAGGAGTATAGAGAGTGGTCTGTTAAGCCTTGGCTGTAAGTAAGTCGTTCGTAAGTTTGGTCAGGGCAGTCTCAGTGGAATGGTGGGGACGGAAGCCAGATTGTAGGCTGTCGAAGAGATGCAAGGTGAGAGGAAAGTTCAGTGTGGACATGCTGCTCAAGTAGTTTGGGGGCAAATGGGAGCAAAGATATGGGGCGGTAGCTGGACATAGCGCTCGGGTCAAGGGAAGGCTTTTTGAGGATAGGTGTGATTGTGGCATGTTGGAAAGCAGAGGGGAAGGTACCAGAAGTTAGTGATAGGTTAAAGAGATTTGTTAGGGATGGGATTAGTGTAGTGGTGAGGTTGGGGAGGAGGAGGGATGGGATGGGGTAAAGCGCACAAGTGGTGAGGTGTGATTTGGAGAGATGAGCAAGCTGTCCTTCAGTGATTTTGGAGAGGGAAGTTATGGGTTAGGGCATTGGTCTGGCATACAAAGGGGTTGTGGTGGTCGGACAACAAAGACTTGCCTTGTTTGGTCTATCTTATTTTTGAAGTGTGTGGCAAAGTCCTCGGCAGAGATTAAGGAGGTTAGAGGGGGCAGTGGTGGGTGGAGGAGGGAGTTAAAGGTGTTGAACAACTGTTTGGGGTTGTGGGATAAAGAAGATACGAGGGATGTGAAATAGGCCTGTTTAGCAGAGGTGAGAGCTAATTTGAATGCGAGTGTTGCTTGTTTGAATGCAGTGAAATAATCTTGCGAATGTGTTTTCTTCCAATGCCGTTCTGCAATTCTGGATACTTGCCGAAGCTTTTTAGTGATGTTATTGTGCCAGGGTTGTCTATTGATTCATCGCACTCTGCTATGCATGACTGGGGCGACCAAGTCGATGGCTGGTTCCCGAGTGGCATTGTAGAAACTAGTGGCAGTGTCTGTGTCGTGGAGTGAAGCTATGGAGGACAGTGGCTGAATAGAGTCAGAGTGTGCGAGCGTCTTGATGTGCGAGGTTTCTGGGGGGGTGCGCATGTTACTGGACATGGGTGACAGGTGTGGAGGACAGTGATGAGAAAGTGAGTAGATGGTGGTCAGATAGAGAGAGAGTGGAGGTGGTGAAGCTAGATAGGGAGCAGAAACATGTGAAGACCAGGTCTAATGTGTGTCCGTGTGTGTGGGTGGCTGAGGAGGACCACTGAGTAAGTCTAAAAGATGAAGTAAGGGACAGGAGTTTGGATTCTGCTGACTTGTGGGTGTCAATGGGGATGTTGAAGTCACCTATGATGATGGTGGCAATGTAAGCAGACAGAAAGTGAAGGAGTCAGGATGAGAATTGGTCAATAAAGGCAGTGGTAGGGCCCGGAGGTCGGTATATGGCGGCCATTTGAAGGCTGGAGGGAAAGTAGATGTGGACTTCAAAAGAGGGGAGGATAAGGGAAGGTAGAGGTGGAATTGGATTAAATGTACAGTTGGAAGAAAGGAGAAGGCCCACTCCTCCACCATGTCTGTTGCCAGAACGAGGAGTGTGGGTGAAGTGGAGGCTGCCATAACATAGTGCAGCAGGGGAAGCTGTGTCAGAGAGTGTCAGCCATGTTTCGGTGAGGCTCAGGAAGGAAAGATTACAAGAGGTAAAGAGGTTGTGAATCACATGGAGTTTATTGCAGGCGGAGCGGGCTCTCCAGAGTGATCCAGGGAGAGGGAGCACGGATTTGAGGTGGGCAAGATTTCGGGTGTTTATGTTGGGTTTGGAGTGATAGAAGAGGGTAGTAATGTTATGTATGAGATGTGGGGGTCCAGGATTGGGAGATATGTTGCCAGCAGTGAGGAGAAGCAGAGAGAGAGACAGAGCAGTTAGGAGAAGGAGAGTGGGCGGCTTGTTTTGTGCTTTATTCAGGAGAGATCTGAGTTTGAGGAGCAAGTCAGAGGAGGAGATCAGGTGGGGAGGTAGGAGGGAAGGAGAGATTATTACTTGGTTGGAGGGTGCTGGGGTTTGGGGATAGCGAAGGAGAGTGAGGAGTAATGGAGCCAAAACTGTTAGAGCGTATGTCAGCATGACGAGTAAGTGTGGCGGAAAGGGAAAAAAAATTAGCCTTCTGTTCACTTCTGGTTCATTTCTGGCATATTTCTGCTGTTATCCTTTTAGAGCCATCCTTATAGAGACAGACCATGGTCAAGACTGACCTGCGGCTCTGAATGTATAACAGGCTAAGTGCACATGAAGTAGGCCAGGTATGATTAGGAGGGAGGAGCAGCTGGGAGACTGATCAGAGACACAGGAGGGGATTAATTAGAAGTCAGAAGGGAAAATGCAAAAAGAAATAGAACCAAATGGAAAGATAAAGCCAACTGTTGTGAATTCCGCTCTTGGGCTCCCTCCGGTGGTTGTAAGTGGCACTTTTGTGAGTTCTGCTCTTGGGCTCCCTCCGGTGGTTTTAAGTGCAATGGCTGCTCCTTGGATTTAGCAGTCAGCAGCTGCTTCCACTAATTGTCTATTCTGCTCGGCTATTTAGCCTGGCTCTTTCCTTCAGCTTGTGCCACTTGTCAATGGTTCCTGGTTGGATTCACATCTCTGCTTGGATTTCCCTGATATCCTGACCAGTTCAGCAAAGATAAGTCCTTGCTTTGCTCTTTTCTGTCCACATGTTGTGGACTTCATTGTTCGGTACATTCTATGTTTTTGTCCAGCTTGTCAGTATGGATTAATTCAGTTAAGCTGGAAGCTCTGGGAAGCAGATTTACCCTCCACACCTCTAGTCAGGTGTGGAGATTTTTGTAAACTCTGTTGTGGATTTTTCTAGTTTTTAATACTGACCATACAGTATTCTGTCCTGTCCTTTCTATCTAGCTAGACTGGCCTCCTTTGCTACATCCTGGTTTCATTCTACGTATGTCTTTTCCCTCTCCACTCACAGTCATTATTTGTGGGGGGCTATCTGTTCTTTGGGGATTTTCTCTGAGGCAAGATAGCTTTCCTGTTTCTATCTTTAGGGGTAGTTAGTTCTCAGGCTGTGACGAGGTGTCTAGGGAGTGACAGGAACATCCCTCGGCTGCTTCTAGTGTGGTGTTGAGCTTAGGAACTGCGGTCAGCACAGGTACCACCTCCTTCAGAGCTTGTCCCATTTTGCTCCTAAACCACCAGTTCATAACAGCCAACTGTGTGTAAGCATCTAAGCAATATGGTTGGAAAACATACAGGAAGGAAAAAAAACAGTAATATCAGCCAGAGGACATACCAGGAATAGTAGACGTATATAGGGTGAGAAGGATCAGGACAGTTGGGTGATGGGATTGGGAATTAGGATTGCAGCCAGTGGACATACCTGAGGATGAAGCAGATCGATTGTCAGATTGATAGCAATAATGAAGCATAGTAATAATAATAGTAATAATAATGAAGCATCTATAACAGGGGGTTATTTTTCTGGCAGATTTCTGCTGTCATGCTTTTAGAGCCATCCTTAAAGAGACAGACCATTGTACAACATTGCGAGAATCTAAAAATATTTTTTCTTAACTGGAAAATCCCTTTAAAGTTCTTTTACAGAGTTTCTCATTTGTGTTGTTTAATATGAGGCTAGGGTCACACATCTGAGAGTCGAGCCGATTTTGCAAATCTCACTCTCATCACACTCTAATCAGAGTTTGATCAGAGTGTGAAAAAAGCAGCTAACATAGAAAAAACTGAAAAAATACATACCATGAGATACAACCTTCCCAAAACCCTGTCTGATGACAAATGCACATTTAGCAGGATGCAACAGGCCTCCACTAATAAAGGCAAGGGGCAGCACAGGTGCAAACTACTTGACAAAAACAGTCACCCCTATACCAGCCAGACATTGCAGGGGTTGGCTGCCTAGTAGAAAAAATGCACACTGATATAACTCACATAGGATGCCAGTCACACAGGTAAGTGTGATGCACAGTGTCTGGTATGCAGCCTATTAATGAAGCCCCTGTATTAAAAGGCGGGCTGCCCAGCACCATAGTATGCAGCACACGGTGACAGACGCCCCCAAAAAAACTAACCAACAAAAAGAGGCCTGGCCACATCTCGCAAAAAAAGATATGATATAGGGCAAAAAATTAATGCATATGATAAACACAATATGAGGTATTGGTTTAATATTTTGGCCAAAATAAAGTAAGCTCACAACCCAACGTCAAGGGTCCATTTTGTTGGTTAAGTTTTTTTGGGGCGTCTGTCACATTTTATGGTTAATAGGAGAGCCTTGACTTGCGCCTGTCAGATATTGTTTAGTTGTCGCAATGGAATATAACAACAGTTATAGAAGAGGGTACTTATTCTTATGGATGTAGAGTGGTTAACATTGTGGTATTGACTTTATAGAGTTAACAATAGGCGATACAACGAGATCGATGATATTACTGGTGCCTGCTTGCATTGTTAATCACACTGCTTCTCCATATATGAATTTTGACCTGTCACCGTGAAAAGTGGGCAGCTTTTGCTATTATTTTATACTCATTGCTGCCCCGAGATTTTAATAGTTTTTATTTTCAACTTGTCTTATGGTTCTAATGATAGGGGCATTTTTATTCAGTGCTAATTTTTATAGTCTTTGCAAAAGGCGTGACTTGTACTGTTCTTTGGGAGCGTGCCTTTAGGCATTATTACTCTGTAAGCCACGGCTTACAATAAATAGGACATAATAGCTGAAAACTTCAGTGTACATAAGTATTCACCATCATAAAGTCAGTACTTTGTAGAGCCTTCTTTTGTGACAATTACAGCTGCAAGTCACTTAGGATAAGTTTCTATGACCTTCCCACATCTTCCTTCAAGGTAAAACTGCTCTGATTCCTTCAAGCTAGATGGTTTCCTCTGGTGAACAGTAATTTTCAAGTCTGACCACAGATTCTCTATTGGATTAAGATCTGGGCTTTGACTAGTCCACTCCAGAACATTTATACTTTTCCCTATAAGCCACTTAAGTGTTGCTTTAGCAGTATGCTTTGGGTCATTGTCTTGTTGGAAAGTGAACCTTCATCCCAATCTCAAATCACTGACAGACTGAAACAGGTTTTGCTCAAAAATATGCCTGTATTTAGCACCAGCCAACTTGCGCTCGAATTGGACCATTTTCCCTGTCCCTGCTACTGAAAAACATCCACACAGCATGATGCTGTCACCACCATGTGTCACTGTGGGGATGGTGTTCTTGGGGTGATGAGCTGTGTTGGTTTGGTGCCAGACATAGCTTTTATCTTGGTGGCCAAAAAGTTTAATTTTGGTCCTATCCGACCATAGCACCTTCCTCCATAGATTTGAGGAGCCTCCAACATGTCTTTTGGCAAACTCAAAACGAGCCTAACAATTTTTGTGTGTTAGTGAAGGTTTCTTTCTGCCCATTCTTCCACAAAGGCCAACTCTATGGAGCGTACAACTCATTGTGGTCGTATAGACAGATACTCCAGTCTCTGCTTAGGAAATCTGCACCTCCTTCAGACCTTTGGTCTCTGTGCTACCTCTCTGATTAATGCCCTCCTTTCCCGGGCTGGGAGTTTTGGTGGGCAGCCCTCTCTTGGCAGATTTGTTGTTTTATCATGATCTTTCCATTTGATGATAATGGATTTGATGGTGCTCCTGGGGATCATCAGAAATTGGGATTTTTTTTATAACCCAACCTTGATTTGTACTTCTCAACAACTTTGTCCCTGACTTGTTTGGAGATCTCCTTAGTCTTTATGGTGGTGTTTGGTTAGTGGCGCCTCTTGCTTAATGGTGTTGCAGCCTCTGTGGCCTTGAAGAAAAGGTAAAGTGTATATACTGATAGACAATGTGACAGTTAGATTGCATACAGACTTACTTTCATTAAGCATGTGACTTATGAAGGTAATTGCTTGTTTCAGAAATTTTAAGGGGCTTCATCTCAAATGTTGTGAATACATATGCACATGCCAATTTTTAGTTATTTAATCCGATAAATTTAATTTAGGAGGATATGTCTCTCACTTCGCCTACTTAGACTATTTAGTGCTGATGCATCACCGACAAATCGGATTACAAAAATATTTAAACACTGGTTGTAATGTAAAAAAATAGGTAAAAAGCTAAGGGGGTGAATACTTTCACAAACTATATATAAGCAAACCAAAATAAATAGAGGAGCCACAGCATTGCCTTAAAGGGATTATCCAAAACTAACTACTTTTTTCTCTATGGGCTGGAGAACTACTGGTTGCTGACTACCTGCCTTTTGTACCCAACACTGATCTCTGCGGACACAGAGCAGTCGACAGAACAATGGCTTCTCATCTGCTCTGCTCTGTTGACAGGGCACTAATACTGATGTCATGGTGATTGACAGCCAGCTCCCCACTATCTACGAGGAGCAGGCTGTCTATCAGCATGACGTTAGCAGTCGTGCCCAGTCGACAGGGCAGCCCGTAAGAAGAAGAGCTGTTTTGTGGGCTTGAAACCGTTGAATCGCCAGCAGGAGTGGTTGCTCTGAGCTGATGCAGGCAGGTAGTTGCCTTTTCTTAGCAACTACCTACAGTTTAAGCCAGGAATTTATATACACTATATAAAAAGACACATGCGCATGTTTTTCTCAATATCTGACATGTAATCAGAATAAATCTTTCTCGTTTTAGGTCAATTAGAGTTACCATAATTATTAATATTTGCCAAATGCCAGAATAATGAGAGAGAGAAAATGTTTTAAGGAATTTAGATTCAAGTCCATGGATGTTTAACCCCTTACCGGCATCGGACGTACTATACCGTCCGATGCCGGCTCCCCTGCTTTGATGCAGGGCTCCGCGGTGAGCCCGCACCAAAGCCGGGACATGTCAGCTGTTTTGAACAGCTGACATGTGCCCGTAATAGGCGCGGGCAGAATCGCGATCTGCCCGCACCTATTAACTAGTTAAATGCCGCTGTCAAACGCAGACAGCGGCATTTAACTACCGCTTCCGGCCGGGCGGCCGGAAATGACGTCATCGCCGACCCCCGTCACATGTCCGGGGGTCGGCGATGCGTCTCCATTGTAGCCATAGAGGTCCTTGAGACCTCTATGGTTACTGATTGCCCGTCGCTGTGAGCGCCACCCTGTGGTCGGCGCTCACAGCACACGTGCAATTCTGCTACATAGCAGCGATCAGCAGATCGCTGCTATGTAGCAGAGCCGATCGGCTTGTGCCTGCTTCTAGCCTCTCATGGAGGCTATTGAAGCATGGCAAAAGTTAAAAAAAAAAGTTTAAAAAAATGTGAAAAAAATAAAAAAAACATAAAAGTTTAAATCACCCCCCTTTCGCCCCAATCAAAATAAATCAATAAAAAAAATATCAAATCTACGCATATTTGGTATCGCCGCGCTCAGAATTGCCCGATCTATCAAATAAAAAAAAGTATTAACCTGATCGCTAAACAGCGTAGCGGGAAAAAAACTCGAAACGCCAGAATTACGTTTTTTTGGTCGCCGCGACATTGCATTAAAATGCAATAACGGGCGATCAAAAGAACGTATCTGCACCGAAATGCTATCATTAAAAACGTCATCTCGGCACGCAAAAAATAAGCCCTCAACCGACCCCAGATCACGAAAAATGGAGACGCTACGAGTATCGGAAAATGGCGCAATTTTTTTTTTTTTTTTTTTAGCAAAGTTTGGAATTTTTTTTCACCACTTAGATATAAAATAACCTAGTCATGTTTGGTGTCTATGAACTCGTAATGACCTGGAGAATCATAATGGCAGGTCATTTTTAGCATTTAGTGAACCTAGCAAAAAAGCCAAACAAAAAACCAATGTGGGATTGCACTTTTTTTGCAATTTCACCGCACTTGGAATTTTTTTCCCGTTTTCTAGTACACGACATGTTAAAACCAATGATGTCGTTCAAAAGTACAACTCGTCCCGCAAAAAATAAGCCCTCACATGGCCAAATTGACGGAAAAATAAAAAAGTTATGGCTCTGGGAAGGAGGGGAGCGAAAAACGAACACGGAAAAACGAAAAATCCCCTGGTCATGAAGGGGTTAAAAAAAGTCGGTTGCAACAGAGACACAGTACAACATGAGATTTTTACTGATACATTTAAATTCTGTAGCATAGGAAACTGTAAATGGTCTTATAAGTGTGTAAGACCCCAGGTAACCGGTTGTTACAGTGATCTTGCCTTCCTTTCGGGGAGGGCGATATCATGCTTGGAGGCAAGGAGGATTCCCTTTACCAGGTAACGCACCTACATACAACATATTCTGAATCCTGGCCAGAAGGGGGATCTCTGAACCCAGATTCAGGGGAGCTTCCCCAGCTTTAAGTGTTCTGATCTGGAGGAGGAGTTAGTTTAGTCTGGAGAGACAGTGGAGGAGTGAGGATGGAGAGTAGACTGCGGAGCCGTGCAGCCAGGACTGAGCTGCAGCTCTAGGAAAGGAAGTGAACCCGAAGGGTTGGATTGTAGTGAAGCATCAGAGGAAAGAAGCACAGGAGAAGGAAAGGGGCTCAGATGGGAACTGTGACCGGGCACCCTCAGAGCCGAATTGCAGGAACGGGGCACCGGGAGCTCGAGGCTGTGTTGTACTCCAGGTCTCACGGCAGAACCGGAGGGCATATGAGTTTATGTTATTTGCCCGCACCCACACCTGAAGGTGCAGCAGTACACTAAGAGCCTGGTTCGTGATAGAGATCCTATAAAAAGGCTCACACTGCCCACCATACGGGTAACTGTCCCATGACAGGAGAGAGAGGACTTTGAACGGAAGCATACGAGCGCCAGTAGGAAGGCTTACGGACCTCACCTGGGAATAGGATCACTGTAATGTTTGCTAATGACAGGTGTTATGAAGGCAATCCAGAAACACAGTGTGCTTAGCGATCAGAGCGCACACAGTGATCTGACAAATACCCAAAAATACAAGAACGAGCTCTGAGACGTGGAAACTCTGTAGACTGCACACCTGATCCTATCCTAAACACAACTAAAAGCGGCTGTGGATTGCGCCTAACAACTACCTAGGCAACTCGGCACAGCCTAAGAAACTAGCTAGCCTGAAGATAGAAAAATAGGCCTGACTTGCCCCAGAGAAATTCCCCAAAGGAAAAGGCAGCCCCCCACATATAATGACTGTGAGTAAGATGAAAAGACAAAACGTAGGGATGAAATAGATTCAGCAAAGTGGGGCCCGATATTCTAGGACAGAGCGAGGACAGTAAAGCGAACTTTGCAGTCTACAAAAAACCCTAAAGCAAAACCACGCAAAGGGGGCAAAAAAAACCCACCGTGCCGAACTAACGGCACGGCGGTACACCCTTTGCGTCTCAGAGCTTCCAGCAAAACAAAAGACAAGCTGGACAGAAAAAAAAGCAACAAAAAAGCAAAAGGCACTTAGCTATACAGAGCAGCAGGTCACAGGAACAATCAGGAGAAGCTCAGATCCAACACTGAAACATTGACAAGGAGCAAGGATAGCAGCATCAGGCGGAGTTAAGTAATGAAGCAGTTAACGAGCTCACCAGAACACCTGAGGGAGAAAGCTCAGAAGCTGCAGTACCACTTGTGACCACAGGAGTGAATTCAGCCACAGAATCCACAACAGTACCCCCCCCTTGAGGAGGGGTCACCGAACCCTCACCAGAGCCCCCAGGCCGACCAGGATGAGCCGCATGAAAGGCACGAACAAGATCGGAAGCATGAACATCAGAGGCAAAAACCCAGGAATTATCTTCCTGAGCATAACCCTTCCATTTAACCAGATACTGGAGTTTCCGTCTAGAAACACGAGAATCCAAAATCTTCTCCACAATATACTCCAATTCCCCCTCCACCAAAACCGGGGCAGGAGGCTCAACAGATGGAACCATAGGTGCCACGTATCTCCGCAACAACGACCTATGGAATACATTATGTATGGAAAAGGAGTCTGGGAGGGTCAAACGAAAAGACACAGGATTGAGAACCTCAGAAATCCTATACGGACCAATAAAACGAGGTTTAAATTTAGGAGAGGAAACCTTCATAGGAATATGACGGGAAGATAACCAAACCAGATCCCCAACACGAAGTCGGGGACCCACACGGCGTCTGCGATTAGCGAAAAGTTGAGCTTTCTCCTGGGACAAGATCAAATTGTCCACTACCTGAGTCCAGATCTGCTGCAACCTATCCACCACAGAATCCACACCAGGACAGTCCGAAGACTCAACCTGTCCTGAAGAGAAACGAGGATGGAACCCAGAATTGCAAAAAAATGGAGAAACCAAGGTAGCCGAGCTGGCCCCATTATTAAAGGCGAACTCAGCCAACGGCAAAAAGGACACCCAATCATCCTGGTCTGCAGAAACAAAACATCTCAGATATGTTTCCAAGGTCTGATTGGTTTGTTCGGTCTGGCCATTAGTCTGAGGATGGAAAGCCGAGGAAAAGGATAGGTCAATGCCCATCCTACCACAAAAGGCTCGCCAAAACCTTGAAACAAACTGGGAACCTCTGTCAGAAACAATATTCTCAGGAATGCCATGCAACCGAACCACATGCTGAAAGAACAAAGGTACCAAATCAGAGGAGGAAGGCAATTTAGCCAAGGGCACCAGATGGACCATTTTAGAAAAGCGATCACAGACCACCCAAATGACTGACATCTTTTGAGAAACGGGAAGGTCAGAAATGAAATCCATCGAAATATGTGTCCAAGGCCTCTTTGGGACCGGCAAGGGCAAAAGCAACCCACTGGCACGAGAACAGCAGGGCTTAGCCCTAGCACAAATCCCACAGGACTGCACAAAAGTACGTACATCCCGTGACAGAGATGGCCACCAGAAGGATCTAGCCACTAACTCTCTGGTACCAAAGATTCCAGGATGACCAGCCAACACCGAACAATGAAGTTCAGAGATAAGTTTATTAGTCCACCTATCAGGGACGAACAGTTTTTCTGCTGGACAACGATCAGGTTTATTCGCCTGAAATTTTTGCAGCACCCGCCGCAAATCAGGGGAGATGGCAGACACAATGACTCCTTCCTTGAGGATACCCGCTGGCTCAGATAAACCCGGAGAGTCGGGCACAAAACTCCTAGACAGAGCATCCGCCTTCACATTTTTAGAGCCCGGAAGGTACGAAATCACAAAGTCGAAGCGGGCAAAAAATAACGACCAACGGGCCTGTCTAGGATTCAAGCGCTTGGCAGACTCGAGATAAGTCAAGTTCTTATGATCAGTCAATACCACCACGCGATGCTTAGCTCCTTCAAGCCAATGACGCCACTCCTCGAATGCCCACTTCATGGCCAGCAACTCTCGATTGCCCACATCATAATTACGCTCAGCGGGCGAAAACTTCCTGGAAAAGAAAGCACATGGTTTCATCACTGAGCAATCAGAACCTCTCTGTGACAAAACCGCCCCTGCTCCAATCTCAGAAGCATCAACCTCGACCTGGAACGGAAGAGAAACATCTGGCTGACACAACACAGGGGCAGAACAAAAACGACGCTTCAACTCCTGAAAAGCTTCCACAGCATCAGAAGACCAATTAACCAAATCGGCACCCTTCTTGGTCAAATCGGTCAATGGTTTGGCAATGCTAGAAAAATTACAGATGAAGCGACGATAAAAATTAGCAAAGCCCAGGAACTTTTGCAGACTTTTCAGAGATGTCGGCTGAATCCAATCCTGGATGGCTTGGACCTTAACTGGATCCATCTCGATAGTAGAAGGGGTAAAGATGAACCCTAAAAATGAAACTTTCTGCACACCGAAGAGACACTTTGAGCCCTTCACAAACAAAGAGTTAGCACGCAGGACCTGAAAAACCATTCTGACCTGCTTCACATGAGACTCCCAATCATCTGAGAAGATCAAAATGTCATCCAAGTAAACAATCAGGAATTTATCCAGATACTCACGGAAGATGTCATGCATAAAAGACTGAAACACAGATGGAGCATTGGCAAGTCCGAACGGCATCACTAGATACTCAAAATGACCCTCGGGCGTATTGAATGCAGTTTTCCATTCATCTCCTTGCCTGATTCTCACCAGATTATACGCACCACGAAGATCTATCTTAGTGAACCAACTAGCCCCCTTAATCCGAGCAAACAAGTCAGATAACAATGGCAAGGGATACTGAAATTTAACAGTGATCTTATTAAGAAGGCGGTAATCAACACACGGTCTCAGCGAACCATCCTTCTTGGCTACAAAGAAGAACCCTGCTCCCAGTGGTGATGACGATGGGCGAATATGTCCCTTCTCCAGGGATTCCTTCACATAACTGCGCATAGCGGCGTGTTCGGGCACGGATAAATTAAATAATCGACCTTTAGGGAATTTACTACCAGGAATCAAATTGATAGCACAATCACAATCCCTATGCGGAGGTAGAGCATCGGACTTGGGCTCTTCAAATACATCCTGATAATCAGACAAGAACTCTGGGACCTCAGAAGGGGTGGATGACGAAATCGACAAAAATGGAACATCACCATGTACCCCCTGACAACCCCAGCTGGATACCGACATGGAATTCCAATCCAATACTGGATTATGGGTTTGTAGCCATGGCAACCCCAACACGACCACATCATGCAGATTATGCAACACCAGAAAGCGAATAACTTCCTGATGTGCAGGAGCCATGCACATGGTCAGCTGGGCCCAGTATTGAGGTTTATTCTTGGCCAAAGGTGTAGCATCAATTCCTCTCAATGGAATAGGACACCGCAAAGGCTCCAAGAAAAACCCACAACGTTTAGCATAATCCAAATCCATCAGATTCAGGGCAGCGCCCGAATCCACAAACGCCATGACAGAAAACGACGACAAAGAGCATATCAAGGTAATGGACAGAAGGAATTTGGACTGTACAGTACCAATGACGGCAGACCTAGCGGACCGCTTAGTGCGCTTAGGACAATCAGAAATAGCATGAGTGGAATCACCACAGTAGAAACACAGACCATTCAGACGTCTGTATTCCTGCCGTTCAACTCTAGTCATAGTCCTATCGCACTGCATAGGCTCAGGTTTAACCTCAGGCAGTACCGCCAAATGGTGCACAGATTTACGCTCGCGCAAGCGTCGACCGATCTGAATGGCCAAAGACAAAGACTCATTCAAACCAGCAGGCATAGGAAATCCCACCATGACATCCTTAAGAGCCTCAGAGAGACCCTTTCTGAACAAAGCTGCCAGCGCAGATTCATTCCACTGAGTGAGTACTGACCATTTCCTAAATTTCTGACAATATACTTCTATATCATCCTGACCCTGGCACAAAGCCAGCAAATTTTTCTCAGCCTGATCCACTGAATTAAGCTCATCGTACAGCAATCCGAGCGCCAGGAAAAATGCATCGACACTACTCAATGCAGGGTCTCCTGGCGCAAGAGAAAATGCCCAGTCTTGAGGGTCGCCGCGCAAAAAAGAAATAATAATCAAAACCTGTTGAATAGGATTACCAGAAGAAAGAGGTTTCAAGGCCAGAAATAGCTTACAATTATTTTTGAAACTTAGAAACTTAGTTCTATCTCCAAAAAACAAATCAGGAATAGGAATTCTTGGTTCTAACATAGATTTCTGATCAATAGTATCTTGAATTTTTTGTACATTTATAATGAGATTATCCATTGAAGAGCACAGACCCTGAATATCCATGTCCGCACCTGTGTCCAGAATCACCCAAATGTCTAGGGGAAAAAAAAAAGTGAACACAGAGCAGAAAAAAAAAAAAATGATGTCAGAACTTTTTCTTTCCCTCTATTGAGAATCATTAGTTTGGGCTCCTTGTACTGTAATGTTTGCTAATGACAGGTGTTATGAAGGCAATCCAGAAACACAGTGTGCTTAGCGATCAGAGCGCACACAGTGATCTGACAAATACCCAAAAATACAAGAACGAGCTCTGAGACGTGGAAACTCTGTAGACTGCACACCTGATCCTATCCTAAACACAACTAAAAGCGGCTGTGGATTGTGCCTAACAACTACCTAGGCAACTCGGCACAGCCTAAGAAACTAGCTAGCCTGAAGATAGAAAAATAGGCCTGACTTGCCCCAGAGAAATTCCCCAAAGGAAAAGGCAGCCCCCCACATATAATGACTGTGAGTAAGATGAAAAGACAAAACGTAGGGATGAAATAGATTCAGCAAAGTGGGGCCCGATATTCTAGGACAGAGCGAGGACAGTAAAGCGAACTTTGCAGTCTACAAAAAACCCTAAAGCAAAACCACGCAAAGGGGGCAAAAAAAACCCACCGTGCCGAACTAACGGCACGGCGGTACACCCTTTGCGTCTCAGAGCTTCCAGCAAAACAAAAGACAAGCTGGACAGAAAAAAAAGCAACAAAAAAGCAAAAGGCACTTAGCTATACAGAGCAGCAGGTCACAGGAACAATCAGGAGAAGCTCAGATCCAACACTGAAACATTGACAAGGAGCAAGGATAGCAGCATCAGGCGGAGTTAAGTAATGAAGCAGTTAACGAGCTCACCAGAACACCTGAGGGAGAAAGCTCAGAAGCTGCAGTACCACTTGTGACCACAGGAGTGAATTCAGCCACAGAATCCACAACAGATCACCTTTGCCTCCAGGCCGGCCGAACCACATTACCACCTGTTCCTGGTACCCTGAACTGTGGACTGCTACTATCAGTAAACCAGGTAAAGACATGACAACTCTGTGTCCTCCATTTATTTGCCAGCTTACACCATCCCTGCCCAGCACACTGGGAGCCCTGGGGACCCCGCTTCACCTGTGGGAAGCGTCACTATCTATGCTGCAGTAACATCACCCCAGAGGACCCCTTTAAGCAGCGTCGGTCCCTACTGACCAAGAACCACAGGTGGCGTCACAAACACAAACTTTATTACAACTACCTCCTAAAAGACCTTTCCCTTTTAATTGAGCGCCCAGGGCCATGGACCAGATCGCAGCCACTGTGACATCCCCTTTAAGTGCGATCGGACCCGGTACCGAATACCTCACTGTCCAGACTGGCGACTCAACTATCGATAGCTGCTGAGTAAAAAAACGTATTGTATACAAACTGAACACAGATGACAAGTGAGAAAGAAACCGTCCCATTATTCTGTGTGAAACACTGAACGATTTTTTATACGTTTTTGTGAACCTACTTTAGGGTGAGTATAGCAGAACCGTTACCTTCCCTTCATCTGCTCTACACTGTGTGCAGAATTATTCGGCAAGTTGTCTTTTGATCACATGATACTTTACATACATATTGTCCTACTCCAAGCTGTTAAGGCTTGAGAGCCAACTACCAATTAAGTAAATCAGGTGATGTGCATCTCTGTAATGAGGAGGGGTGTTGTCTAATGACATCAAACCCCTATATAAGGTGTGCTTAATTATTAGGCATCTTCCTTTCCTTTGGCAAAATGGGTCAGAAGAGAGATTTGACGGGCTCTGAAAAGTCCAAAATTGTGAGGTGTCTTGCAGAGGGATGCAGCAGTCTTGAAATTGCCAAACTTTTGAAGCGTGATCACCGAACAATCAAGCGTTTCATGGCAAATAGCCAACAGGGTCGCAAGAAGTGTGTTGGGCAAAAAAGGCGCAAAATAACTGCCCATGAATTGAGGAAAATCAAGCGTGAAGCTGCCAAGATGCCATTTGCCACCAGTTTTGCCATATTTCAGAGCTGCAACGTTCCTGGTTTAGCAAAAAGCAAAAGGTGTGCGATACTCAGGGACATGGCCAAGGTAAGGAAGGCTGAAAAACGACCACCTTTGAACAAGAAACATAAGATAAAATATCAAGACTGGGCCAAGAAATATCTTAAGACTGACTTTTCAAAGGTTTTATGGACTGATGAAATGAGTGACTCTTGATGGGCCAGAGGCTGGATCAGTAAAGGGCAGAGAGATCCACTCCGACTCAGACGCCAGCAAGGTGGAGGTGGGGTACTTATATGGGCTGGTATCATCAAAGATGAACTTGTGGGACCTTTTCAGGTTGAGGATGGAGTGAAGCTCAACTCCCAGACCTACTGCCAGTTTCTGGAAGACTACTTCTTCAAGCAGTGGTACAGGAAGAAGTCGGTATCGTTCAAGAAAAACATGATTTTCATGCAGGACAATGCTCCATCACAAGCCTCCAACTACTCCACAGCGTGGCTGGCCAGTAAAGGTCTCAAAGAAGAAAAAATAATGACATGGCCCCCTTGTCCACCTGATCTGAACCCCATAGAGAACCTGTGGTCCCTCATAAAATGTGAGATCTACAGGGAGGGAAAACAGTCCACCTCTCGGAGCAGTGTCTGGGAGGCTGTGGTGGCTGCTGCACGCAATGTTGGCTATATTGGTCACTAATTTTTTGGTGTTTTGTTTTTGCATGTCAGAAATGTTTATTTCTAAATTTTGTGCAGTGATATTGGATTACCTGATGAAAATAAACAAGTGAGATGGGAATATATTTGCTTTTTATTAAGTTGCCTAATAATTTTGCACAGTAATAGTTACCTGCACAAACAGATATCCTCCTAAGATAGCCAAATCTAAAAAAAACCCACTCCAACTTCCAAAAATATTAAGCTTTGATATTTATGAGTATTTTGGGTTGATTGAGAACATAGTTGTTGATCAATAATAAAAATAATCCTCTAAAATACAACTTGCCTAATAATTCTGCACACAGTGTATATACAGTACAAGTATGTGGGTTAGGCTCAGGTTTTGGCTTTGTTTTCTTCATACTGTACTATCACTTTAAGATAATATACTTCATTTTAAGACTAACATAGATATAGTGCTGCGGACATGTACTACAATATGATTCAAGACATTCATCATGCAAGGTAAAAAAGCAATCTCTTATCTTCATATTTTGTGGAGGAATTACGGTATGTCATATCGGGAAGTATATTCTAATCTTCCCCATAACTCAGTCTCCCTTTTTGACTGCATGTCGGATCTCAGTCTCCTTTGATAAATGTTCCTCCTGCATGTTCCTGCATGTTTGTTGCAGAAGGTGTGAGAATTGTACTTCTTAACCCAGATGCGATGCATTGTACAACACCGTCAGCTGTGACCACCTCAGAGATTCCAGGATTCACTTCAGACTCTGGGGCAGGAAAATCTCTTATTTTATATTGCTTAGCATTAGTGTTGAGCGATACCGTCCGATACTTGAAAGTATCGGTATCGGATAGTATCGGCCGATACCCAAAAAGTATCGGATATCGCCGATACCGATACCCGATACCAATACAAGTCAATGGGACACCAAGTATCGGAAGGTATCCTGATGGTTCCCAGGGTCTGAAGGAGAGGAAACTCTCCTTCAGGCCCTGGGATCCATAGGGATGTGTAAAATAAAGAATTAAAATAAAAAATATTGATATACTTACCTCTCCGGAGGCCCCTGGACATCACCGCTGGTAACCGGCAGCCTTCTTTGCTTAAAATGAGCGCGTTTAGGAACTTCCATGACGTCACGGCTTCTGATTGGTCGCGTGCCGCTCATGTGACCGCCACGCGACCAATCACAAGCCGCGACGTCATTCTCAGGTCCTAAATTCCTAGAATGAGGAGTTTAGGGCCTGAGAATGACGTTGCGGCTTGTCGGAACTCGGTATCGGAATTCGAAATATCGGCCGATACCCGATACTTGCGTTATCGGAATGCTCAACACTACTTAGCATATCTGAGGTCTTTACTGCTTTTTTCTAGAATCAGTCCATGGTCTGTTCCTAGGGTTCTTATGAATCTATACTGCTTGTGCTTTTTTTTATTAGCATAATCTAAAACTGATAGATAGTCTTGAAAGAATGTTCTTAAAACGTCTCATTTCATGCACTATAAATTGGCTGCCAATCACTGATGAACGTGTAATATGCTTGTATTTCGGGTGAAATCATCTTTTGTGCATTGTATAAGATCATCATCTGCAGCAACTTGTGCTGTGTAAGCAGGAGTCACACTGGTGAGAGCCATGGCAGCCTACGTACACTGAAATTGAGAGTCCTCAGTGGCTGATACCTTTTAATGACGAACGGAAAAGATGGTAACAAATTGCAAGCATCGGATATGCATCGAATTTGGACACCTCATTTAGTTTCCTGTAGTCGTTACAGAAACACCACTCTCTATCAGGCTTTGGCACCAGGACAAAAGGTTTGGAGCAGCTGCTCTTTGACTTCTTGATGACGCCCAGGCTCAACATTCTCTTCACCTCCATCGAAAACACCTCGCAGCGGGCTTTGGGAATCCAATCCAGCTTTTGGTTCACCCACCCATGTTGTTCCATCAGGATTTCATGATTCACAACCTGCGTACATCCTGATAACTCTGAAAACAGGTTACGATTCCGCTGAAGCAGATCTCGGCACTCTTGTTTCTGGGCCAGTGACAGTGTTTCTGCCACTTTGACATCCTCAACCTTGGCTTCATGATTGACCCGCACATAGCTTCCAGTGGTTCTCGATCTTGCCACTGTTTAAGCAGGTTGATGTGGTACACATGGTACATCTTTCTTCTCCCTGGCTGGTGGACCTTGTACGTAGTTGACATCACTAAGCTTTTCATCATATGGCCCCTGCCACTTGGCCATGAATTTACTTTTGACCATGCAGATCAACAACAATACTCATTCTTCAGGGTTAAATTGTCTCAGCCTCGCTGACTGATTGTAGACTCTTGCCTGGGCCTCTTGTGCTTGAAGGAGGCTCTCCCTCATAATTGGCATCACCTTCGTGACCCTGTCCTGCATCTGAGCCACATGCGTGATGACGCTCCGGTGGGATGTAACCTCTGCTTCCCAGTTCTCCCTTACAATATCCAGAAGCCCCTGAGGGTGCCGTCCGTATTACAGCTGGAATGGTGAGAAACCCAGAGAGGCCTGTGGAACTTCCCTAATAAAGAACAGCAGGTAAAGGAGTAGGCAGTCCCAGTCTTGGCCATCCTTCTCTACGACCTTCTTAAGCATGGACTTCAGGGTCTTGTTGAACTTCTCCACCAGGCCGTCCATCTACGGATGGTAAACCAATGTCCTGAGTTGTGTAATCTCTCACTACTTTGGACATGAATGGGGTTCCTTGGTCCTTCATGATCTCCTTTGGCAGGCCAGTCCTGGATAAATAATGGATTAGCTCTCGGGCTATACTCCTGGCGGGTACTGTGTTGCATAGTCCATGACCACCAGGATGTAGGGGCCTGATAAGGTCAATCTGATCAAATGGGACCACTATAATGGGTAATGGCACTAGGGGACTGTGGAAGTTGGAAACGGGAGCGCTGACAAGTAGGAAAAGATTGCAATAATTAACAATCTCTCTGTGATATCCAGGTCATTAGAACCTTTGAAGGACCCGCTGTCGGGTTTTGTCTACACCCAGATATCCAAAGAAGGCATGAGAATGGGCGCGGTCTAGTAGCCTATGCCTATAAGGTCTTGGTACTAACAGCTGCTTTAGTACTTCCCCTTTCAGTTTAGTGACCGGATATAGCAAATCCTCATTTACCGCAAAATATGGAAACCTGGTGTCGGCACCCGCTCTTGGGCAACCCCATTTATCACAGAAACATTGCCCCAATGCCGCTTTTAATGTAAGGCCCTCCATTTGTGCAGGTCCAAATTCGCCACAGAAACTCCCAATTCATGAATCTCATCTTCATGGGTCACTGATAGTGTTGAGCGATACCGTCCGATACTTGAAAGTATCGGTATCGGATAGTATCGGCCGATATCCGAAAAATATCGGATATCGCCGATACCGATATCCGATACCAATACAAGTCAATGGGACATCAAGTATCGGAAGGTATTCTCATGGTTCCCAGGGTCTGAAGGAGAGGAAACTCTCCTTCAGGCCCTGGGATCCATAGGGATGTGTAAAATAAAGAATTAAAATAAAAAATATTGATATATTTACCTCTCCGGCGGCCCCTGAACTCAGCGCGGGTAACCGGCAGGCTTCGTTGTTCAAAATCAGCGCTTTTAGGACCTGAGAATCACGTCCCGGCTTCTGATTGGTCGCGGGCCGCCCATGTGACCGCCACGCGACCAATCACAAGCCGCGACGTCACCGCAAGCTATTAACGCGCTCATTTTTAAAAATGAGCGCGTTAATGGCTTTCAAAGACATAGCGGCTTGTGACGTCTTTGAAAGCCATTAACGCGCTCATTTTTAAAAATGAGCGCGTTAATAGCTTGCGGTGACGTCGCGGCTTGTGATTGGTCGCGTGGCCGCGACCAATCACAAGCCGCTACGTCTTTGAAAGCCATTAACGCGCTCATTTTTAAAAATGAGCGCGTTAATAGCTTGCGGTGACGTCGCGGCTTGTGATTGGTCGCGTGGCGGTCACATGGGCGGCCCGCGACCAATCAGAAGCCGGGACGTGATTCTCAGGTCCTAAAAGCGCTGATTTTGAACAACGAAGCCTGCCGGTTACCCGCGCTGAGTCCAGGGGCCGCCGGAGAGGTAAATATATCAATATTTTTTATTTTAATTCTTTATTTTACACATCTCTATGTATCCGATACCGATACCCGATACCACAAAAGTATCGGATCTCGGTATCGGAATTCCGATACCGCAAGTATCGGCCGATACCCGATACTTGCGGTATCGGAATGCTCAACACTAGTCACTGACTCATCCTCTTTGCCAGAAAGGACATACAGGAAATGTATTTGCCTCCGACTGCGATAGGAATTCTTCATGGTTGGACCGGCCCCTGTCTGAGTAACTTTGCACCCCGTCTTTCACCATAAGTCCTAGAGCAAAGTTAAAGTCTCACTCTATTATCAATGGGTGTACCTACTCTGACATCATGGGACTCAGTGCCACATTTCATTTTTATTTTCACTCTAGCAACGGGGTAGTCATTGGCATTCCTGTGAATACAGCAGACACTCACAAGTTTCCTTGGGATCAACTGGTGTGGGCTGGATAGGAGCCTCCCAATGGTACAGTCCATCTGTTAGGTGGATATAGGACAATGGATGTCCCCAGGACAGTGATATCTCCAACAAATTAAGTCCTTTCCTGCAGCCTTTGGCTACCCCTCAGTGATTCTTTTGGACCTCGGACTCCCCCCAGTTGTGGCTCTAAGACACTTCTTTTGAGCATTAGGCTCCTTCTAGGTACCCCAGTGTGGGAATGCAACAACGCCCAGTTACCTTAAGGAATTCTCGACTACCTGGTACCCTTCCACTAGGCCAACCAGGTTGTCCACTTTCCGGGGTGTCCACTGGGCAGCCCATATCTGCAGTGGCCTAGGAAGTAATGGATAAATCAGTCCATGACAACTCGCTCGACCATCTAGGTTGGGGTGGATGACTCCGGCTGCAATCACTTCTGTAAGAGATGCGGTAAGTTGAACATTTGGGAGCAAGTAGGTTTGTTACTTTGATACGCCAAGTGGTGGACAGTTTGTGCTCTGACAGACCATCATTCCTAAGCGTGCCAATAGATATTTTTAATTTGGCATACTCCTGTGCATCATGTAAGGCCAATAATAAGCCTTTTGTGACTTGCCAGTTAGATAGAGGCCAGCACCTCTGCCTACTGCTCTGGCGGCAGCTTCTCCTACTCTGCTACCCTTGTAAACACAGTCAAAAATGCCTCAACATCATCACCTGAGGTCATCTTTTGCATAGCTAGTGTTACACCCTTCCGGACGTATGCATCATCACCTGGGAGCACATAGAGGTAGACACAGGAAAGCTGTGTATTTAAATCTCCCACCGGTTTATTAAAGATACTGCATAAACCAGTGCAGAGTTAGCAAATAAACATAGCCTTTCTGGCCTAACAGGAAAATAAAACAAAAAAAAACTATAGCATATGAGACAGTCCAACTTTCCTTATCACGAGTACACACAGCTTTGGATCTCTGATATCCAGGCATGCCCAACTCTGAATGAGCTATGAGGTTGTGTATTTAACTTCTGGACTCCACCCTGGGGTGGAGATATGGTGAACAGCCTCCCACCGACCCTTCAGCTGTTCACTAAACCTATCCCTTAACATGGCGATTAACCCCTCTCAGCACTTAGTGTGCTGTAGCATTTTCCTAGGTTCATATCACTGTAGCTAATAACTTCAGTAATACCTATGCACTCTCCTGTACTTTTCCAGTGACTTTGTCACAGTACTAACACTAGCATCACTATTAATATTAGGTAGTGGTCACAGCTCACCTCCTCCCACGTGCACAATAACCTCTGCTCAGAGCACACAACATGTTGAGAAAAGTATCTGTCAAAGCTCAATTAGTCATATTTTGTCTATTGCTCTACTTGGCTACTGTTAGGCATTTTATTATTTCTATATGCTTTTAACAGAAGTGCAGATAATGGGGGCTGCCCCATAGTCAGGTACAAAAAATAAAATAAAGGGGTTTTATGTGTGTGCATTTTTACATAGTGGATTGTTATTGCATTTGTTGTCATTTTATTGTTTCCTGAAAGGAGCTATGTGTAGCAATATTTTTTGTTGCTATTTACCACTCCTGGATAAGCAGTACATTTTTGTGGCAACTTGAGGGACTATGCTTTTGTAATCTATGAGTAATATTTTCGCTATGGGAAAAAGCACTGTGACTGCTCCCACCGTAAGTATGCAGCACAAGGTTCTGCTGCTTCTGATCCAACTTTTCCAATAATGATGGTTGCAGTCAAACTAACAAAAATAAAATAATTAAAAGTAAAATCACATTTAAAAGTGCCTTGATTAGCCGATTGTCTGCAATCACAAGCTTTGTCATGCCAAAGTGAACTCCACACACGTATATGACTATGGGGAGATGGATTGTAGCCATTCTTCACTGCTGTGCAGTTACACACTATCTGTATAATTTATTCATTGCTTTATGGTATTCTCTCCCTAGCTTTGTGGCTAAACTGTGACATCCTCTCACGCTCCAGCTTCACCACAAAATGGCAACTGCATTTCCTGCTTCTGTTTTTATACAGGCTCTGATACTCCTTGCTGATTGGCTGTGCTATACCATGTGATGTGAAAGCTGCAAGGCATCATGCGGAAGCCTGACCAGTTGCACCTGTAATACGAGCCTTCTTTGGCAAGTGTAATTTTCAGCAATCTGTAAAATGATGATAGCTATTTTAGGTGTAATGGTGCTATATAAATAAATAATAATAATAATAATAATAAAATAATAATAATAGGTGAATGGAGCATTGAGCAATTTGCAAATTCTTAAAATTAACAAGGCTAAGCAAATTCCCCAAAAATTGACAAATTCAATTACTAATTTGTGCGTTTTGGGATGGTCTTTTTATTTGTTCAATTTTGGGGTACATACTATGTTTTGATCACTTACTGCATTTTTTTGCTGTGTTGCGATGACTAAAACCCTGCAATTTTGTAGGTTTTTTTTCCGATTTACTGTATCTCCTTTTACAGTTAACTGATTTTGTTAATTTATTTTATATTTTGATTGACGGCACATTTCCCAAATATGAATATATTTTATTTTTTTACAGTTCTTTATTTTTAACTTGGGGGAAAAAGAAGTGATTAGAATATTTTATGCTATTATTTATTTATAATTTTTTTTTCCACTTTATATTTAGTCCCCTTAGGTTAATTGCAGTATTTAATAAAAATCAGTGTCTCCTATGATGCCCTGACCGTGGCTGAAAACCACAGAAAAAAATAAAATGACAGATATGAAGGACTTCAACCCACCATTATAGGCTCCCCACGCATAATGTAGGGACAAACACCCTGATTCCAGTGATGGGCCACTTGCTTTATTGGTTCCTACAATTTCCTACAATTTTTATAAAATCACAGTTTTATTTGCTGCAGATATAACAGTTTCTCTGAATGCTGACCTCTATATAACCCCACCCACATCAGCAATAGCCAGCTCTCTGTGTACACTGTGCATAGGCAAAAATCATAGAGTCACACAGAGCTTGAGGGCGGAGGCATAAGAGATACAGTAACTAGTCCTCTAGTGATAATATCCTGCTAATAAAACACTGATTTTACTGAAGGTACAGCAAGCAGCCCAGTAAGTGGCACATTGCTGGAATCAAGGTCCCTGCCCCTACACCATACTGCTCTCAAATTAAGTGGCAAAAAACTATTTATAGATTCACTTTAAGAGTTTAACCGCAGTGATTGGTGGTATTACAGCGACATGTACCAGGCGTAAACTGGGCTCTAAACAGCTATTCATACATGAATGACATATTCTGTGATGTAATAGTATATCATGGAGCATTAAGTGGATAATATTCTTCTTTTCAGCTTTGATTTAGCCTTTCAATATAAGACAGACCAGGGAGTGCCTGGCACATAAGCACTTCATGGACAAAGACATTCCAAAGTGTTGATCTCAGGGTCTGCAGATAAGACCACTGTTTAGAAAGAGACTAATAACAAAAGGGGGGTCTCATAATGCTTCAAGGGTAGAAATGTTACACAGACCAGTTGAGTCCGATGGAAACTGTAGAATGGAAAGTCTTCTATCGTATGGAGGGGCTCCACCAGATGTGGGGGCTAAGTATAATATACAGTATGTTTATTAATGTCTTGTATGATGTTATGCACCTTTTGATATCCTGGATGTGTTGTATTGTCTTGTATACATATTTTGCTATCTTCTATGTATAAATATTTTTGCACACACAGTTTAATAAACTGCAGCATTTTATTTAGCCTTTGTGTATCAAATTGTTTACATTGCATCTTCGCATCCTTTATAAAATATTAACCCCTTAACCCCTTCATGACCTTGGGATTTTTCGGTTTTCCGTGTTCGTTTTTCACTCCCCTCCTTCCCAGAGCCATAACTTTTTTATTTTTCCGTCAATTTGGCCATGTGAGGGCTTATTTTTTGCGGGACGAGTTGTACTTTTGAACGACATCATTGGTTTTAGCATGTCGTGCACTAGAAAACAGGAAAAAAATTCCAAGTGCAGTGAAATTGCAAAAAAAGTGCAATCCCACACTTGATTTTTGTTTGGCTTTTTTGCTAGGTTCGCTAAATGCTCAAACTGACCTGCCATTATGATTCTCCAGGTCATTACGAGTTCATAGACACCAAACATGACTAGGTTATTTTTTACCTAAGTGGTGAAAAAAAATTCCAAACTTTGCTAAAATAAATAAATAAATAAATTGCACCATTTTCCGATACTCGTAGCGTCTCCATTTTTCATGATCTGGGGTCGGTTGAGGGCTTATTTTTTTGCATGCCGAGCTGGCGTTTTTAAGGATAGCATTTTGGTGCAGATACGTTCTTTTGATCACCCGTTATTGCATTTTAATGCAATGTCGCGGCGACCAAAAAAACGTAATTCTGGCTGTTTAGCGATCAGGTGAATGCTTTTTTTTATTGATAGATCGGGCGATTCTGAACGCGGCTATACCAAATTTGTAGGTTTGATTTTTTTTTTATTGATTTATTTAGATTGGGGCGAAAGGGGGGTGATTTAAACTTTTATATTTTTTTCATTTTTTTTAACTTTTTTTTTTTACTTTTGCCATGCTTCAATAGCCTCCATGGGAGGCTAGAAGCAGGCACAATGCGATCGCCTCTGCTACATAGCAGCGATCTTATGTTCGCTGCTATGTAGCAGAAAATCAGGTGTGCTGTGAGCGCCGACCACAGGGTGGCGCTCACAGCTGCCGGGGATCTGTAACCATAGAGGTCTCAAGGACCTCTATGTTTACAATACTGAAGCATCGCCGACCTCCGATCATGTGACAGGGGTCGGCGATGCCGTCATTTCCGGCCGCCCGGCCGGATGCGCTAGTTAAATGCCGCTGTCTGCGTTTGACAGCGGCATTTAACTAGTTAATAGGTGTGGGCAGATCACGATTCTGCCCACGCCTAATACGGGCACATGTCAGCTGTTCAAAACAGCTGACATGTCCCGGCTTTGATGCGGGCTCACCGCCGGAGTCCGCATCAAAGAGGGGCTTCTGACCTCGGACGTACTATCCCGTCAGAGGTCAGAAAGGGGTTAATATACTCTGTCCTCCATAGTGCACGCCTGCGCAAGGTAAGATTGCCTTGTGCAGGCATGTACTACGGAGGACAGAGAATGAACTTCAATCTAATATTGCAGCCAGCATGCTGCCAGCGGGTAAGGAAAGGGTGAATCAAACACCTGAAAACCCCGCCTCTATGGCTAAAGATTGTTCCCTCCAAATTCAGGTGACAGAGTCCCTTTAAGGGCATAAAACTTCAAATTTGGAAAATTGCGAAATTTTCAAAATTTTCACCAAATTTCATTTTTTTAACAAATAAACGCAAGTCTTATCGAAGAAATTTTACGACTATCATGAAGTACAATATGTCTCAAGAAGACATTGTCAGAATCATCAGGATCCGTTGAGGCGTTCCAGAGTTATAACCTCATAAAGGGACAGTTGGTCAGAATTGTAAAAATTGGCCCGGTCATTAACGTGCAAACCACCCTTGGGGCTTAAGGGGTTAAATATTGTGCAAAAAGTAGAAAAAGCTGTCAGTTCAGTTCACAACACCTGTGTTAGACATACCGTATATACTCGTGTATAAGCCGAGTTTTCAGCACATTTTTTATGCTAATAAAGCTCTCTTCGGCTTATACTCAAGTGAGGGTCCCACTTACCTGTTCTCCGGTCACTCCCGCTGATCTGTGGGGACCTGCAGCCTCGGTGAGTGGCCCGATGACTGCTGATATCACCGCTCTTCATTTCTCCTGTACGCTGGCAGCCTCTGTGTTGTCTGTGCCGTACTGGGCAAGAACCTGCCCACTTCTGTGTGCTGGTACCTGGGGCGCACCTCATCTTGTCAGATGAATGTCAGATGCGGACACTTGTCTTCTCCCGCTCATCTCCAGGGCTGTGACCAATGGCGTAGCCTTTATAGTCTCACCTGTGCTAGGTCACACCCCCTTGCTCTGCCCAAGCGTTGCTGAATACAAGTACGTCTATATTTCTGGTCTTGGATATTCAGTAAGTTTATTGACAGTACTTAGTCTGCTATATTTTATTTTTTCATTAACCCCTATCTTGACCCATTGTTGACCATGCGTGCATAGAGCAGCCTGTGTTAGGGCTCATAATATACATGCTGTGTTGTGTACGCACTGTGTTACTGCATGTATTGCAAATAGATTAATGGCTGCACTCAAAATTTTGAGTGCAGCCATTAATCTATTTGCTATATGACTTTTTTGGTTATGCACCAGTTCAGATTAGATTGCTGTTCAGTCAGTTTTTCTATATTTACTGCATGTATTGCGGTAGCACTTCCCATATATATGCGGTAATGTAACACCCCAGGGTCCTGGTTGTTACAGTGGCATTGCTTTCCTCACGGGGAGAGTGATGTCACGCTTGGAAGCAATGGAAGATCTCTTCTATCAGGTAAACACAAACATACAACATGTTCACACTCCAGGTCAGAAGGGGGAGCTCTAAACCCAGTTTAAGGGGAACTTCCCTAGCTGTATATTCTGGTCTGGAGGGGAAGTCAATCAGTCTGTCAGGAGGACAGAGAAGAGGGCAGTCTGACAGTGAGTTTCGGAAGAACTGAAGGGGCCATGCAGCCTGAGTTGCTGCAGCTCCTGGGGAAAGAGAATACAGAAGGAAAGAACAGATTATAGAGAGCGTGCAAAAGAGTGAAGCACAGGAGAGTGACAAATGGGGAGGATAGCTGTGACTGGGCTACCTCCCTGCAGAGCGCAGATTCCCGGTAGCCGGAAGACCGAGGTTGTGTCAGACTCTATCAGGCTTTCATCTGCACCTGGTAAAGGGGACTCTAAACTTGCTTTCAAGCCGTCCGGACCATGCCTGTACCTGTGATCTGGTGCCCTGGACTGTGGATACCTGAAGTCTCCAGTAAACCAGGTAAAGAGACTGCAAATCTATGTCCTCCGTTCTTTACTGCACCACTCACCATCTTCATCTACACACCGGGAGCCCTGGGGACCCAACTTCACCTGTGGGAAGCTATGTCATCTAAGCTGCCATAACATCACCCCAGGGGACCCCTTTAAGCAGTGTCGGTCCCCACTGACCGAATACCACAGGTGGCATCACGAACACAAACTTTATTCTCAAAACCCCTTTACAGACTATCCTCCTTATATAGGCACCCAGCGCTTCAGACCGGGTCGCCGCCACCGTGACATTCCCCTTTAAGTATCGGACACGGTACTGAGTACTCCACGGCCCTTGCGGGCGAATCAGTAACACTGATTATGCAGTAACACAGTGCGTACACAATGCAGCATGTATATTATGAGCCCTAACACAGGCTGCTCTTTTAAATAAATATTCAAAAACATTTAACCTACTGATGCAGGGGTGAATACTGACAGCTTGGGGCCCATGTGCTAGAAATGTGTCTGGGCTCCCCTCCTTTTATGGCGACAAAGCTACACATATACAGTAGCCACACACCCACATACAAGTATATATATTGCATAGTCTCCTTTATTATGAATACTGCCATCCCCTATTACACAGTGCCCTCTCTTGTCATATACAGCACTGTCCCTTACATATCGGATTATACAGAGCCTTGTCTTTATTACATACCATCCTCTCTTGTTAGATATATATTACAATAACTGCTGATGGAGGATGGGAAAACTTCTTTTCTAAATGATGAACTGGTCGTTTGGTCACCGGCTGCTCCATCAGCAGTGATATTATATCTAACAAGAGAGGATGATGTAATAAAAGAGAGCACTGTGAACAACAAAAATAACAAGAATAAACTATGTAAGCAACAGCACTGTACATACAGTAACAGCAGATGAAGCTAAATAATAAAGGAAACCACATATATAACTAGAGAGGATGGTGCACAATAAGGGACTGTTCTATACGTAATAAGTGAGTTTACTATATACTAAAGACTGTGCTATACATAATAAATGAGTACACTATACACTAAGGATTGTGCTATACTTAATAAGTGAGTACACTATATACTAAGGGACTGTACTATACATAATAAGGCTACATCCCTATATCTGTCTGCAGTGTTGGTGTGCTGCCCACTTTTACAGACACATTGAGCATGTCCTATTCTGATCCTCAAAATCGCAAAAACGGAACATTTTCTGACCCTCACGGATCTCATTCTCAGATCCGTGATTTTCATGTATGTGTGAATGGACCTATAAAACTTTGAGTCCGTGTGCCATCTGATAAAAAAAAACCTGGAAGCACACAGACATTTCACACAAATCTGAGAATGTAGAATAAGTATTTTCACAGAAACATTATCACTCCATGTCACACAGTGCAGATACGGAATAATATCTTGATCTAGGCACTTATGCTTTTTCCTGTTTCTTCTTCATCTGGTCAGACCTTCATGTCGACATCTCCCAGCCACTACTAGTCTTGTTACGATGATCTTTGCAGCCCTGAAAATAACAAGGTCACATACATTCTTAACTTACATGTGTCTCCCCCCGAATACAGATATGTACCCCACTATTAATATACTAATTGCCACGCACCATTAAAAATATAAAGTTATAAGCAGCACTGTGCCCCCATTAACTATAATCTCTAACTCTCAATAATATAAATTATTCAGTCTGTGACTCTCCCCAATTAACTGTAATGCTATGTGCACACAGAAAATATGCAAGGTTTTACAGTACAGGAAATGTGAATGAGATCCCTGAAGTCTCATGCATACGTTGCTTATTTGTTCCTCGCAGATTTGCAGCAGATTGAAATATGCATAATGTCAATTCTTGCAGCATATTTCACCCGTACTAATGGGGAAAAATATGTTAAAAAAAGCACGGCAAAAATGTGGAACAAAATAAATGTATTTTACTCAACTTTCTTCCTGCCATCACATTAGGATAAACAGTACAGCAGCATTTTCTCCTTCAAATCCTGAACGTGTGCACAAAGCCTTAGTTCCTGTCGTGTGTCCCCATCATTCATTATAAGTTCTTGATAGCATCATAATGAATTTGGAAGTGGGAGAAGATTCTGTCAAATACTGAGCAATCTCCACCACCACCCAATTCATTACAAGTCCCTGACAGCTTCTGCTCCCACCTTTCAGTTCATTATAAAGGGTCCTATGCACCTTATCGCCTCCTCTCCCAAATAAATTTGAAGTCCCTGATAGCATAACAATGAATTGCGAGACGGGGGAGGTCGCTATCAGGGGCTTAGCGCTCTTCTCCACCACCCAATTCATTTTAAATTCATATCTAACATCCTCCTCCCCTCCCTCTGTTCATAAGTCCATTATAAGTCCCCCTTTCTCCCATCCCAAATCCCCACACATCCTTCATTGTCCTCCTCCACCCCGCATGCCATCATTGTCCTCTCCCTCACCTCTATCACTGCCCTCTCCGCCAACCTTATCATTGCCCTCTCCACAACCTCCATCATTGCCCCATCCATCATTGCCCTCTCCACCATCCCCATCATTGCCCTCTCCACCACCCCATCATTGCCTTCTCCACCACCCCCATCATTGCCCTCAACACCACATCCAACTTTTTCCTCTCCATTACCCCATAGTTGCCTTCTCCCCCTATAACTGCACTTTCCACCACCTCCATCATTGCTTTCTCCCCCACCATCCCCATCATTGCCCTCTCCATCACCTCCATCATTGCCATCTCCATTACTCACATCATTGCCCTCTCCACCACCCCATCTTTGCCCTCTCCACCAACCCCATCATTGCCCTCTTCATCACCCCATCACTGCCTTCCCCATTACCTCCATCATTTCCCTCTCCACCATCTCCATCAATACCCTATCCACAACCTCCATCATTACCCATTCCACAACCTCCATCATTGTTCTCCCCCTCCACCCCATCATTACCTTTTCCACCACCTCCATCATTGACTTCTCCCCCACCACCCCATCATTGACCTTTCCACCACCTCCATCATTGCTTTCTCCCCCACTACCCCATCAATGCCCTCTCCATCACCTCCATCATTGCTTTCTCCCCACCACCTTATCATTGCCCTCTCCATCACTTCCATCATTGCTTTCTCCCCCACCACCTCCATTATTGCCCTCTCCATCACCCTATCATTACCCTCTCCATCACTTCCATCATTGCTTTCTCCCCCACCACCTCCATCATTGCCCTCTCCATCACCCCATCATTGCCCTCTGCATCACCTCCATCATTGCTTTCTCCCCCACCCCAACCATTGCACTCTCCATCACCTCCATCATTGCCTTCTTCCCCACCACCCCATCATTGCCCTCTCCATCACCTCCATCATTGCTTTCTCCCCCACCACCCCATCATTGCCCTCTCCATCACCTCCACCATTGCTTTCTCCTCCACCACCCCATCAATGCCCTCTCCATTACCTCCACCATTGCTTTCTCCCCCACCACCTCCATCATTGTCTCTACATCACCTCCATAATTGCTTTCTCTCCCATCACCCCATCACCATTGCTTTCTCTCCCATCACTGGGCGGCACGGTGGCTCAGTGGTTAGCACTGCAGCCTTGCAGCGCTGGAGTCCTGGGTTCGAACCCCACCAAGGACAACATCTGCAAAGAGTTTGTATGTTCTCTCCGTGTTTGCGTGGGTTTCCTCCGGGCACTCCGGTTTCCTCCCACATTCCACAGACATACTGATAGGGAATTTAGATTGTGAGCCCCATCGGGGACAGTGATGATAATGTGTGCAAACTGTAAAGCGCTGCGGAATATGTTAGCGCTATATAAAAATAAAGATTATTATTATTATCACCCCATCATTGCCCTCTCAATCACATCCATCATTTTTCTCCTTCACCACCCCATCGTTGCCCTCTCCATCACCTCCATCATTGCTTTCTCCCCTACCACCCCATCACTACCCTCTCCACCACACACACTTTCATATCATACACACACAGCACCACTCACATCTATACACAAACACACACATTCCCTCACAGCTGTGCTCACATACGCAGCACCTTTCACCTCTCTGCACGTTCCCCTGCAGACACATACACAACTCACCTCACTGCATGTTCCCCTCAGCCGCAGCATCACCTTCACTGGCAGCTTTATGTCTCATATAGCTGCCCGCTGAATGCTGATTGTCATCCAGCCATGCTGCTGTATCAGACAGGAAGCCCAGGCAAGAAGCAGGAAGGATCTCTGCAGCTCTGCTCCGCTTCCATTTCTTCCTATAGGCAGCAGAGCTGCAGGGATCACTCCTTGCTCACGGCATAGGAGGGTAATCTGGCCATGGCCTCCCCGGAGCCTTGGGGCCGGATAAACAGGCAAGATTGCCCTCACTGTTAGCCACCCTGCAGGGGCCCCCCTCCGCCTCCAGGCCCCGCTGCAGCCGCACTGGCTGCACATACAATATGTCCGCCCCTGAACTGATGCCTCAATTAACGTATTTTTATTGGTATCCAGTTTTATTTATGAAATTTACCAGTAGCTGCTGCATTTCCCACCCTAGTCTTATATTCGAATCAATAAGTTTTCCCTGTTTTTTTTGTGGTAAAATTAGATGCCTCGGCTTATATTCGGGTCGGCTTATACTCGAGTATATATGGTAAGTATCCCAGGAAATCACCAAGGGTAGACAGGCTGTGGTCTGGGTGTGGCGCTCGGAGTATGCCCTGGTCTGGCTTCTAGGTCAAATAGCTTTCAATGGTCCAAAAGGGGTTGTTCTCCAGCACCAAAGGAACATAGCTAATACTTAGCCTTTAACCATATAGGATAAAAATTTGGTAGAATGTGAACATATTAAAAAAGACCATAATTCTTACGTGTTTTAGGTGGAAAAAAACCCCAAACATTCTTTTCTACCTGAAACTTTTTTATCCTATATAATTAGAGGCTAAGTTTTATCTATTTTCCTTTGGTGCTGGAGAACATCCCCTTATGAGAGATTAAATGCTTTGAATAGCTGATGAAGAGCCCTTGTGTTGTGACCTAATCCTGGGAATGACCAGATTTGCAGGTAATACAGGAATAGCTAGTAATCTACAATGGGAATAGCTTTGGGTCAAATTGAACATATACCAACATGACAACCTCTGTGAACTATGACAACCTGTGTGTAAGATAAGTGACAATACCTGTTCAGCTATGGCCATCATATGTCATGGTTGGTTTATATTGAGACAGCCATTTTGCATTTTTCTAATTACATTGCTGCACAGTGCAATCATTTAGAGATTACATAGGTTTAAGAAGACAGAAAGTTTGATGGCAATAGACAAGAAGGTAGAATATGTGCTTGACATGAGATTTAATAATGACATGTTCTAAGGAAAGTATGTAAAGCATCTTTGTGAGGGGATTAGACACATGTTAAATGTAACACAGAGCTGTAAATGTATGAAGGAGCGATGTGAAAAGATTTCTCTACCTCACACCTAAGAATGCTCTGCCATCTACGCATATAAACAAATGTTTAATTTCAATTTGTCATGGGGGTTATATATAAAGAGGAAAGTTACAATACAGGTGGAGTGAGGAGCAATGAGAGAGAAGGCCTCAGGGACTAAGAACGTGGTAATAGTAGGGTAAGAAAGCAAAGAATATGCCTGCAGAATCTGACACCAGGATGTGTCTCACAGAAGCAAAACAGACTGGAAAATCAATTTATTGCTCACACGATTATAAGAAAGATCTTTTGTCTTTCTTCTTACACTAAAGTCGGCCAAACACATAAGATGGCTGTCGACCAAAGGATGCTTTGGTCAATCGTTTGACCGACAGCCATTTCAGCTATTTCTCCCATACACAGGGTCTAGATTGGCTCATAACTCCTTTGTTCTCTAGGAGAAAGCCTCCGGCTGAAGTGCCAGTTGGTGACTTAGGCTACTTTCACACTAGCGTTAACTGCAATCCGTCACAATGCGTCGTTTTGCAGAAAAAACGCATCCTGCAAAAGTGCTTGCAGGATGCGTTTTTTCCCCATAGTCTTGTATTGACGACGCATTGCGACGGATTGCCACACGTCGCATCCGTCATGCGACGGATGCGTCGTGCTTTGGCGGACCGTCGGCACAAAAAAAACGCTACATGTAACGTTTTTTTGTGCGATGTGTCCGTCTTTTCCGACCGCGCATGCTCGGCCGGAACTCCGCCCCCTCCTCCCCGCACCTCACAATGGGGCAGCGGATGCGCTGAAAAGCAGCATCCGCTGCACCCGTTGTGCGGCGGAGACAACGCTAGCGTCGGTAACCTCGGCCCGACGCACTGCGACGGACCGAGCCCGATGCTTGTGTGAAAGTAGCCTTATCTTGGCAGTCTGAAATCGAACATGCGCGATCGACATCTCCCTCGACGATCAGTTAGGGAGCGCCCCCATATGCATTTGCTCATCAGCTAAACCTAACCTGTAGATATTAGACATTACTCTAATGTGTCTGGGGCCATTATGCTGCATGTGAATGTCTGTGTACTGCCCGATTTCTTTACCCACTAAATATGCCAGACTCTGATCCTCAACATTGGATCACAGTCGTACATGCTCTGAGTTTAACGGATTCTCAGATCCGTCATTCTCACAGACGCGGGAATGGATCTATAACACTCTAGTGGTGCGAGTGATGTCCGATGAAAGATCAGACAGCACAGGACATTTCACAAGACACTGATGTGTGAATGAACGCTAAATCTTATCACTAAGATTTCATAATTTTTCAAGTAATCTTTAAAATTAATTCCGCGGTGTGAATAAAGAAGGTCCTTGATAAAACAATCAATTATTTTTTACCCTCATCCATAAAAAATGGCAGCATGATCTGTAAATGTAAAAGCCTCTCATAGCCGTCAGTGAAGCAGCCTCTATAATTATGTTTGGTCTTCACTCACTAAGATGCCTATTCTGAACGTTGTTCTTCTAGAGCAGCAGACCCAACCTGTGGCTCTACAGCTGTGGTAACTCCAATTTCCAGCATGTCCTGCTATCCACAAGCTGACAATAAGTCATGTAACCTGTCGCAATTATACCCGAGTGAACAGCAGGAAAATAAGCAAACTTCATGTAGACAATGCATTCATTACATTTTCAGCAGTTCTACACTGCTACACCGCAGCGGTTTTAATTTTAAATTAGATCTTTATTTTGTGACAGGCTTGTCAAATTAATTCTGTTCTCCATGTCTTTAATCTTTAAAGAGTAAAATTTCCCTAGTTGTAAAATTACAACAGAATCGATTGAATAATTAAAATTTTGGGTAAAAACATTCTTAGCACTGGATGCTTTTGTTCCCATAGCAGATAAGCTATAAGATAAGATACCACCATTGGTATCTAGGAGCAGCAGATAAGCTGCCACCATTGGTATCTAGGAGCAGCAGACTTCTCTCTCCCCACTGAAAGCTGTAAGCTCAGCCAAGCATGGAAGTGCATGAGCAGCACAACCTGTAGTAACTATGGCATAAATTCTAGAAAGAAAAAAACTGCAAAATCTATATAATATACTAGAGTTAAAAAAAAATCTATGAATACTGGGTCAAGTGAGTAATTGGGGTCAAATAAAAGACCTGTCACACAGGCTCCTCTAGTCAATACTATGTGTTCAGTGATGGTGAGAAAAACATCTCCACATAGCTGCAACCTCCCTTGTATGTCCGGTAGACATGTGGGTGGGTGCACCTTGAGGGCATGAGCCTTCGTCAGTACACCTGTGATTGGGCTGTGGGGCATTCCTCTGTGGACAGCTGGAATTAGAAGACACAAAAGAGAATAGTAAAACCAAAAACACTCAGTTTGAAAAAATGTTGCAGTAATCCGCAAGTGCTAGTAAAAGATGTAAAAAATAGGGTATTTGGTTGATACGTTTTTTGCAAAAAATGTATACTAAGCTGCTCTACCAATCTTCACGGTATACCCTTATCAGAGCAGTCCTAACTAATGTATGCAATCCCTATCTGATGTATTTAAAAACCTGATCATCTGTATATAACCTGTGTGAACAGGGTTCAGAGAGGAAAAATCCATGTGTGCATACAGGGTAGAACAGCTTTTGTGCAGATAGCCCAAGAGGAGTGGTGGAACTCCCCAGTCTTGTAGACACAAGAGAACAATTATGGAAACAGGAACACATGGGCTACTTGCACAGTGAACAAGTCTGTATGATCATGTTCACACACCACCAAGAAACCTGAAGACACAAAAGAGAATAGTAAAACCAAAAACACTCAGTTTGAAAAAATGTTGCAGTAATCCGCAACTGCTAGTAAAAGATGTAAAAAACAGGGTATTTGGTTGATACGTTTTCTGCAAAAAATGTATACTAAGCTGCTCTACCAATCTTCACGGTATACCCTTATCAGAGCAGTCCTAACTAATGTATGCAATCCCTATCTGATGTATTTAAAAACCTGATCATCTGTATATAACCTGTGTGAACAGGGTTCAGAGAGGAAAAATCCATGTGTGCATACAGGGTAGAACAGCTTTTGTGCAGATAGCCCAAGAGGAGTGGTGGAACTCCCCAGTCTTGTAGACACAAGAGAACAATTATGGAAACAGGAACACATGGGCTACTTGCACAGTGAACAAGTCTGTATGATCATGTTCACACACCACCAAGAAACCTGAAGACACAAAAGAGAATAGTAAAACCAAAAACACTCAGTTTGAAAAAATGTTGCAGTAATCCGCAAGTGCTAGTAAAAGATGTAAAAAACAGGGTATTTGGTTGATACGTTTTTTGCAAAAAATGTATACTAAGCTGCTCTACCAATCTTCACGGTATACCCTTATCAGAGCAGTCCTAACTAATGTATGCAATCCCTATCTGATGTATTTAAAAACCTGATCATCTGTATATAACCTGTGTGAACAGGGTTCAGAGAGGAAAAATCCATGTGTGCATACAGGGTAGAACAGCTTTTGTGCAGATAGCCCAAGAGGAGTGGTGGAACTCCCCAGTCTTGTAGACACAAGAGAACAATTATGGAAACAGGAACACATGGGCTACTTGCACAGTGAACAAGTCTGTATGATCATGTTCACACACCACCAAGAAACCTGAAGACACAAAAGAGAATAGTAAAACCAAAAACACTCAGTTTGAAAAAATGTTGCAGTAATCCGCAAGTGCTAGTAAAAGATGTAAAAAACAGGGTATTTGGTTGATACGTTTTTTGCAAAAAATGTATACTAAGCTGCTCTACCAATCTTCACGGTATACCCTTATCAGAGCAGTCCTAACTAATGTATGCAATCCCTATCTGATGTATTTAAAAACCTGATCATCTGTATATAACCTGTGTGAACAGGGTTCAGAGAGGAAAAATCCATGTGTGCATACAGGGTAGAACAGCTTTTGTGCAGATAGCCCAAGAGGAGTGGTGGAACTCCCCAGTCTTGTAGACACAAGAGAACAATTATGGAAACAGGAACACATGGGCTACTTGCACAGTGAACAAGTCTGTATGATCATGTTCACACACCACCAAGAAACCTGAAGACACAAAAGAGAATAGTAAAACCAAAAACACTCAGTTTGAAAAAATGTTGCAGTCATCCGCAAGTGCTAGTAAAAGATGTAAAAAACAGGGTATTTGGTTGATACGTTTTTTGCAAAAAATGTATACTAAGCTGCTCTACCAATCTTCACGGTATACCCTTATCAGAGCAGTCCTAACTAATGTATGCAATCCCTATCTGATGTATTTAAAAACCTGATCATCTGTATATAACCTGTGTGAACAGGGTTCAGAGAGGAAAAATCCATGTGTGCATACAGGGTAGAACAGCTTTTGTGCAGATAGCCCAAGAGGAGTGGTGGAACTCCCCAGTCTTGTAGACACAAGATAACAATTATGGAAACAGGAACACATGGGCTACTTGCACAGTGAACAAGTCTGTATGATCATGTTCACACACCACCAAGAAACCTGAAGACACAAAAGAGAATAGTAAAACCAAAAACACTCAGTTTGAAAAAATGTTGCAGTAATCCGCAAGTGCTGGTAAAAGATGTAAAAAACAGGGTATTTGGTTGATACGTTTTTTGCAAAAAATGTATACTAAGCTGCTCTACCAATCTTCACGGTATACCCACACAGGTTATATACAGATGATCAGGTTTTTAAATACATCAGATAGGGATTGCATACATTAGTTAGGACTGCTCTGATAAGGGTATACCGTGAAGATTGGTAGAGCAGCTTAGTATACATTTTTTGCAAAAAACGTATCAACCAAATACCCTGTTTTTTACATCTTTTACTAGCACTTGCGGATTACTGCAACATTTTTTCAAACTGAGTGTTTTTGGTTTTACTATTCTCTTTTGTGTCTTCAGGTTTCTTGGTGGTGTGTGAACATGATCATACAGACTTGTTCACTGTGCAAGTAGCCCATGTGTTCCTGTTTCCGGACAGCTGGAATTACCCTGCTTACATTCCTATACTCCTGACACTTTTGCCAAATCCAGAACGTTCCAACCTTCACCCCGAACATTCGCATCTGTTCTTGATTCCCTCCACGCCAAAATTTTGCATTGCAAAACTAAAAATATTCTGACAAATCAGGTAACATAAGAATATGATAGCTGTTACACACAAGTTTTGATAAGTAGGTTAATTTATTCTGCCGCAAACTTTCATTACCCAGATATGTTTCCATAGCTTATTCTGCAGCCGTCACACATCACCTCCTCTGACCTGTGGATCATAAGATTTTTGCATATGTGTAGAAATCATTGATCATACATTACAATGTTTGCAATTGGTGCCAGGTAAGAATAGCAGCAGGTGCTGTATCTGTGTGACTCAGCAATATACAAGCTTTTAATCCCAATGATACCAAAGCTGAAAGAACACAGGGAAATGAACCACGCTCTGCTGACCACAACTCACGCTTTTGTGACAGCCTAAGAAAGACACTGCCAGAAGAGAGGCCTCATGAGTAACTTGACAATTAGGTGTTGATACTCCCTGTTGTGCCCCCATCCTCCTACAGCACTGCCCTTTTTACTATAACTGTCCGAAACCTGCAGAACAATGTCAAATGTCGCTAAATTTTTGCGCAACTACGTGTTGGAAAATAATTTTTGAGACTTTCAAAAGAAATGTCCTAATTGCTTTGATTACAAAAACAATTAATTTGTGGCCAGTCATTTAAGTACACCTTCTCACCTGCTTGTTTTTCCTCTATCTCCATCCCACTCTTTTTTGCAATTACATTAAAAATAAGCGAAGGCTTGACAAATTTTTGTTTTATTTTATGTACTTGTTGTTGGACAGATACCTTTAAAAGGTGCATCTCTTTAACGCCTTTACCCCCAAGGGTGGTTTGCACGTCAATGACCAGGCCAATTTTTACAATTCTGACCACTGTCCCTTTATGAGATTATAACTCTGGAACGCTTCAACGGATCCTGGTGATTCTGACAATGTTTTCTCGTGACATATTGTACTTCATGATAGTGGTAAAATTCCTTTGATAAGACCTGCGTTTATTTGTGAAAAAAATGGAAATTTGGCGAAAATTTTGAAAATTTCGCAATTTTCCAACTTTGAATTTTTATGCAATTAAATCACAGAGATATGTCACACAAAATACTTAATAAGTAACATTTCCCACATGTCTACTTTATATCAGCACAATTTTGTAACCAAAATTTTTTTTTTGTTAGGAAGTTATAAGGGTTAAAAGTTGACCAGCAATTTCTCATTTTTACAACACCATTTTTTTTAGGGACCACATCTCATTTGAAGTCATTTTGAGGGGTCTATATGATAGAAAATACCCAAGTGTGACACCATTCTAAAAACTGCACCCCTCAAGGTGCTCAAAACCACATTCAAGAAGTTTATTAACCCTTCAGGTGTTTCACAGGAATTTTTGGAATGTTTAAATAAAAATGAACATTTAACTTTTTTTCACAAAAAATTTACTTCAGCTCCAATTTGTTTTATTTTACCAAGGGTAACAGGAGAAAATGGACCCCAATAGTTGTTGTACAATTTGTCTTGAGTATGGCGATACCCCATATATGGGGGTAAACCACTGTTTGGGCGCATGACAGAGCTCGGAAGCGAAGGAGGGCAAATTGACTTTTCAATGCAAAATTGACAGGAATTGAGATGGGATGCCATGTTGCGTTTGGAGAGCCACTGATGTGCCTAAATATTGAAACCCCCCACAAGTGACACCATTTTGGAAAGTAGACCCCCTAAGGAACTTATCTAGAGGTGTGGAGACCACTTTGACCCACCAAGTGCTTCACAG
Source organism: Ranitomeya imitator (assembly GCF_032444005.1). Classification (NCBI taxonomy): domain Eukaryota; kingdom Metazoa; phylum Chordata; class Amphibia; order Anura; family Dendrobatidae; genus Ranitomeya; species Ranitomeya imitator. Next base: position 731,235,436 of record NC_091284.1, on the reverse strand, counting down.
AAGTTTATAATGCAGAACCATAAAAATAAACATATTTTTTTCACAAAAATTATATTTTTGCCCCCAATTTTTTATTTTCCGAAGGGTAAGAGAAGAAATTGGACCCCAAAATTTGTTGTCCAATTTGTCCTGAGTACGCTGATACCCCATATGTGGCGGTATAACACTGTTTGGGCGCATGGGAGAGCTCGGAAGGGAAGGAGCGCCGTTTGACTTTTCAATGCAAAATTGACAGGAATTGAGATGGGATGCCATGTTGCGTTTGGAGAGCCACTGATGTGCCTAAACATTGAAACCCCCCACAAGTGACACCATTTTGGAAAGTAGACCCCCTAAGGAACTTATCTAGAGGTGTGGTGAGCACTTTGACCCACTAAGTGCTTCACAGAAGTTTATAATGCAGAACTGTAAAAATAAAAAATCATATTTTTTCACAAAAATTATATTTTTGTCCCCAATTTTTTATTTTCCCAAGGGTAAGAGAAGAAATTGGACCCCAAAAGTTGTTGTCCAATTTGTCCTGAGTACGCTGATACCCCATATGTGGGGGGGAACCACCGTTTGGGCGCATGGGAGGGCTCGGAAGGGAAGGAGCGCCATTTGGAATGCAGACTTAGATGGAATGGTCTGCAGGCGTCACATTGCGTTTGCAGAGCCCCTAATGTACCTAAACAGTAGAAACCCCCCACAAGTGACACCATTTTGGAAAGTAGACCCCCTAAGGAACTCATCTAGATGTGTTGTGAGAGCTTTGAACCCCCAAGTATTTCACTAGAGTTTATAACGCTGAGCCGTGCAAATAAAAAATATATTTTTTTCCACAAAAATTATATTTTAGCTCCCAGTTTTGTATTTTCACAAGGGTAACAGGAGAAATTGGACCCCAAAATTTGTTGTCCAATTTGTCCTGAGTACGCTGATACCCGATATGTTGGGGTAAACCCCTGTTTGGGCACACGGGAGAGCTCGGAAGGGAAGGAGCACTGTTTTACTTTTTCAACGCAGAATTGGCTGGAATTGAGATCGGACGCCATGTCACGTTTGGAGAGCCCCTGATGTGCCTAAACAGTGGAAACCCCCCAATTATAACTGAAACCCTAATGCAAACACACCCCTAACCCTAATCCCAACGGTAACCCTAACCACACCTTTAACCCAGACACACCCCTAACCCTAATCCCAACCCTATTCCCAACCGTAAATGTAATCTAAACCCTAACTTTAGCCCCAACCCTAACCCTAACTTTAGCCCCAACCCTAACTGTAGCCTTAACCCTAACCCTAGCCCTAACCTTAACCCTAGCCCTAACCCTAGCCATAGCCCTAACCCTAGCCTTAACGCTAGCCCTAACCCTAGCCCTAACCCTAGCCCTAACCCTAGCCTTAACCCTAGCCCTAACCCTAGCCCTAATGGGAAAATGGAAATAAATACATTTTTTTAGTTTTTCCCTAACTAAGGGGGTGATGAAGGGGGATTTGATTTACTTTTATAGCGGGTTTTTTAGCGGATTTTTATGATTGGCAGCCGTCACACACTGAAAGACGCTTTTTATTGCAAAAAATATTTTTTGCATTACCACATTTTGAGAGCTATAATTTTTCCATATTTTGGTCCACAGAGTCATGTGAGGTCTTGTTTTTTGCAGGACGAGTTGACGTTTTTAATGGTTACATTTTCGGGCACGTGACATTTTTTGATCGCTTTTTATTCCAATTTTTGTGAGGCAGAATGACCGAAAACCAGCTATTCATGAATTTCTTTTGTGGGAGGCGTTTATACCGTTCTGCGTTTGGTAAAATGGATAAAGCAGTTTTATTCTTTGGGTCAGTACGATTACAGCGACACCTCATTTATATTATTTTTTATGTTTTGGCGCTTTTATACGATAAAAACTATTTTATAGAAAAAATAATTATTTTGGCATCGCTTTATTCTGAGGACTATAACTTTTTTATTTTTTAGGTGATCATGCTGTTTCGTGGGTCGTTTTTTGCGGGACAAGATGATGTTTTCAGCGGTACCATGTATATTTATATCTGTCTTTTTGATCGCGTGTTATTCCACTTTTTGTTCGGCGGTATGATAATAAAGCGTTGTTTTTTGCCTCTTTTTTTTTTTTTTTCTTACGGTGTTTACTTAAGGAGTTAACTAGTGGGCCAGTTTTATAGGTTGGGTTGTTACGGACGCAGCAATACTAAATATGTATACTTTTATTGTTTTTTTTTGTTTATTTAGATAAAGAAATGTATTTATGAGAATAATATATATATATATTTTTCATTATTTATGAATTTTTTTTTTTTTTTTTTACATATTTGAACATTTTTTTTTTACTTTGTCCCAGGGGGGGACATCACAGATCGGTGATCTGACAGTTTGCACAGCACTCTGTCAGATCACCGATCTGACTTACAGCAGCGCAGGCTTCACAGTGCCTGCTCTGAGCAGGCTCTGTGAAGCCATCTCCCTCCCTGCAGGACCCGGATGCCGTGGCCATCTTGGATCCGGGGCCTGCAGCGAGGAAGGAGGTAGGAGACCCTCGCAGCAACGCGATCACATCACGTTGCTGCGGGGGTCTCAGGGAAGCCCGCAGGGAGCCCCCTCCCTGCGCGACGCTTCCCTGCACCGCCAGCACATCGCGATCATGTTTGATCGCGGTGTGCCAGGGGTTAATGTGCCGGGGGCGGTCCGTGACCGCTCCTGGCACATTGTGCCGGATGTCAGCTGCGATAGGCAGCTGAAACCCGGCCGCGATCGGCCGCGCTTCCCCCGTGAGTGCGGCTGATCGCTATGACGTACTATCCCGTCGAGGGTCAGATAGGCCCAGGGCACCTCAACGGGATAGTACGTCTAAGGTCAGAGAGGGGTTAAATGAGTTTGTCAACCTTCTTATAAACTTTTCACTGTGTTAGTAGGATGACGGGGTACTTGAACCCGCCATACTTGTGATCAATGGGGTTTCCATCTTCGAACACCAATGAATCAAACATGTCTCAGCTATCCTGTAGATCCATTTACCCAAATGTATTTAAAGAGAGTTTGTCAGCACAGAACGACAGGCGCTCATTGCACGCTTGGTGTGACCAGTCATTTAAATGCACCTTCCCACCCACTCTCTATCTCCACCCCCCCTCTTCTTTGACTGATAGATCTGGCTTTATTGAGCCAGTGAAGGGAGGAGATAAAGGGAAAACAAGCAGGTGGGAAGGTGCACTTAAATGACTGGCTCCGCCTTGGTGCACCGACCACCTGCACTTTGAACAATTATTCTCTGTTCACGGATTCCCTTTAATAATTATCTAGTCTTGGTTGGGACAAATATTCCTTTCGACTCAGTTTCTAATCAACTCTTGCACATATTTTTCTCTTTATTTACATTCACATGAAATTCAGAAGAAATTCACATGAACTTGTCAGACTAATGAAATGGTATTTAAAAAATGTTTATCCAGTGGGTGGTTGGTTGCAGAATGTATCTAGGCGTGTTGTAGCACCATAGGGCTTCATGTATCTTTCAATCATTCTATTCACTTACAATCTGAGCCGAATCTTGCAAGTATACAGCTTATTCATTCATAATTCATTTTCTTTCACTTTTTATTGTCAAAATGATCATTTTTAAGATTTGTTTTATTCCTCACCTACACTCTTCACAACAAAAAAACCCCCACTCACAATGAAGTTTTGTGCATTAATTAAAAAAAATGTTCATTTTAATAATTTATAGATAACACAAATGTCTATTGGGTGGCAGTCTTATCTCTGAGAGCAGCATGTAATGGGATATATTCTATAAGGGTAAAATCTAAAGACTACACAGGAAGAAGTGAGGGACACCACTTATCTGAGATTTTTGGGATAATCTGTAGATGTATCATAAATGTTTAAGATGGTAAAAATAAAAAATAGTTTGATCCAGTGCTTGTGTCTATTATTTCTATTTGGTCAATGATTATTGCATTTTTGCTATTTGTTTTTTAATGCATTATTGTTATCTTAGGGTGGAAAAAATCACCCATAACAGATGTATATTTTTGATTAAAAAAGATTGAAATAATTGGTTTAGGATGGCTCAATATATTGGGATAGTTTTAGTACAGCAGAACTGGCCGCCTATAACAATAATAATTTTTATTTCTATAGCGCCAACTTATTCTCAAGCGCTTTTCATTTTAGATGGGACGTAAACAGACAATAAAGACATTACAGATACCAAAAGGACACAATAACACAATATGTTCAAGGTGTAAAAGCAAAACACCACCAAGATATCAGAAATATATATAGACACACCCTCAGGCCTCACACCCTGGGAAAAGGAGATCTGGTTGCAAAATTTTAAAAATTGAATTCTTAATAGAGAATATATATATTAACAATCAGTGACTGAAGTAAGATTTGAGGCGTAAGGCATGCTGCAGCTCATCATTCATTTGCCAATTGGGTGTTGCCACTCCCTGTTGCACCCTCGTCCTGCTACAGCTCTGCCCATTTTACTCTTAGTGTCCGAAACCTGCAGGAACATTTTTGAGCAACTCCATGTTGCACAATCATTTTGAGACTTTTTAAAGAGTTTTCATAATTGCTTTGATTACAAAAACAATTACTTTGAACCTCACATTTTGGCAGTTGATGGCGTGCCCAGCATTTGGACCCTACCAATCTAATGCTTATCATCGATCTAGTGTGTAAAGGGTTTAGAAGTACAGCATAGGCAGGAACTTTCTGTCGTGCTGTGGCGGTCTTCGGTAAGGAAGGGAGGCCTCAAACTGCCTCTGGACTTTAACTATCCCTGTCCCTGGGGTACTTTTGAAGTTAGAGAGGCCCGAGTCTCCAACCTTAGTATGCTCCTGTTAAACCATGATTTGTCCTCTCCCCCACTCCGTGAGGCATGGGACAGAAATGTAATGTAAACAAGAGACAAGGACAAAATAGGGATAACAGAAAGCAATAAACATGCAAACACTCACCAAAGGTAAAGAGGTGTATAGGAAAGGATAGGAATTTACCAACCAAATGAGAATAGGACAACGAGGAAAGCACACACCCAAAAACAGCATGCATCAATCTCCTGTAGCAACAATCATCTCCAGTTCAGCACAGCATCTCCGAGGAACTACAAAGCAAAGCTTTCACTGGCAAAACAGAGAAGGTCTGGCCATGTTTTATAGGGAGAGGTAATGACCAGATCAGAAGCAGCTGAAATGGAGCTGCAAGTTTCTGACTAACAAAGAAAGGGTCGTTAACCTCTTCAGCACCAAAGGAAACCAGATTCATTTAATATGGGACACAAACACACAGGCTAAATGGAAGATCTACGATTCAAAATACGTAGTGAACTTCTAACTCCAGATCTCCCAGGAAGATGTGACATACTCAACACACTTTACCTAGTTTAGCCAATTTTCTGATGTGCCAATTTTAAAGGGAACCTGACATGTCCGAAAACCTGCAGATATAGAATTAATCTTTAATCTTTGATTGACAGCTTGCTCTGTGGAGAGGTGCACTTTGAGAGGCCACTCACAAAGCTGTGAGCGGTGATTGAAGCCAATCCGTGCACGCCCCCATGACTGAAAGCTTTTGGGAGGAATAAAGTTATCTTTCTTTGGAAGCTGCATTTTTGGTAAAGCAGTCAGGCAACATTGTAATACTATTAACCTGCAGATTAACCCTATATCTGCAAGTCAGTATGATTTAGGGACGTGACAGGTTCCCTTTGATGTACTTTTTTCCTTAAATGGCCTTGCAGGTTACTTAAAGTAGCCACATTTGAGAGAAGCCACACTGATCAAATATTGGTGGCCTATAATAAAGATAAGCCATCAATGTCAAGTTCAACAGCTCTTGTATGTCGGAGAACATTTGTTGGAAACATAAACCTGAGCCATTCATTTCCTGTGGCCATGTATCTGTCAAGCAGAGGTAATTTACATGATCAAGCTCTAGGCTGTGGAAGCTTTGTAATATGCAAACTGATTGCTATGCTGCACACCAGAGACATGATTATTATACCTTGTTCACACAGCAGAAGTGTCATGCAGAATAAAATTGGCGTATCTTTTGTGTTGCCTTTTCACTAGAGTTGAGCGACCTTGACCTTTTTAGAGTCGAGCCGGGTTTTGCGAAACCCGACTATGTCCAAAGTCGGGTCGAGTGAAATCGGCCGATTATGACGTAAAGTCGGGATCGACCGAAACACGAAACCCAATGCAAGTCAATGGGGCAGCATAGTCGGCAGTGAGTGGGGGCCAGGAAAACACCTAGAGTGGCCATTTTAATGTCAAAACCATCCATTCTTCTTAATGAAGCTTGTCAAGCGTAATTTACCTTATAATAATTGGAAGGCATTTGAAATTGGGGGTCATTTGGCTAAAGTTGTGGGGGGTAGGGCTGGTTCAAGTAATTAGTGGGCCCAGGAAATCTGGACCACGTCACGGCAGTGGAGCAGGGAGAGGTAAGTATTTCAACTTTGCAAGTGCTGTGAACCTGAGCAAGCAGGGGGGGCCCACTCGTTGGCATTGGCACTGGCACAGGGCCCCTCAAAGTACAGCGGTGTGTTTGCACGGCGGGGGCGCCTCCCACCGGCAGCAACACTTTTGCGTACTATGAGAGGCCCTGTGCCAGTGACGTCGCCAACTAGTATTCCTCCCCCCACCTGATGAAGGAACCTGCACTTTCATCTGCACCTTCCTCTTTGTCCCCGTGTAAGGTGGTATGGTATGCGGGAAGAGCAACCTGACTTTCAGCAGGGTCACAATGTTGTTGTGTAGCGTGCACGGGGAATGTTGCGTTATGGGTCAATGTACCAGCAGACTCATCTATCACTGGCTGGGCAATGGGCACGATGAAGTGGAAACACAGATATAGGCCCAAAGAAGAAAGTGGGCTAAATGCAGTTCAAAATTGGTAACACAGGAATAACCAGGGGGCATTGCAGTGGAGGACAACTGGAATGAGAGGCTGACACAGAGAGTAGGGCCAAATCAGTAAGTAGTCGAAATGCAGTTCAAAATTGGCAACCGTAGTAAACAGGCGGCACAGCTTTGTTCAGTGGAGGAGAACAGCAAGGAGTGGCAGACACCGATAGTAGGCCCCAAACCAACTAGTACGCCAAATGCAGTTGTTCCATTTAACCACAATTTAATGAGAGCCTGAAGATAGAAGCTCAGGAAAGGCAACCTGGGGAACACCTTGGAGTGTAACACACCATCTCTCTCCACCCCATACCCATTTTGTATGGCCTAATGCAGTGTACTTTTCTACAACTACTAAACGAGAGTCGGAAGACCGAAGCAATGGCAAGGAAACCTGGGGAACACCTTAGAGTGTAACACACCCTCTCTCTACACCCCATACCCAATTTGAAGGCCTAATGCAGTGTAGTTTCCAAGAACTACTAAACGAGAGCCGGAAGATCGAAGCTCAGGAAAGGCAACCTGGGGAACACCTTGGAGTGTAACACACCCTCTCGCTACACCCCATACCCAATTTGAAGGCCTAATGCAGCGTAGTTTCCAACAACTACTAAACGAGAGCCGGAAGATCGAAGCTCAGGAAAGGCAACCTGGGGAACACCTTGGAGTGTAACAAACCCTCTCTCTACACCCCATACCCAATTTGTAGGCCTAATGCAGCGTAGTTTCCGACAACTACTAAACGAGAGCATGAAGATCGAAGCTCAGGAAAGGCAACCTGGGGAACACCTTGGAGTGTAACACACCCTCTCTCTACACCCCATACCCAATTTGTAGGCCTAATGCAGCGTAGTTTCCGACAACTACTAAACGAGAGCCGGAATATCGAAGCTCAGGAAAGGCAACCTGGGGAACACCTTGGAGTGTAACACACCCTCTCTCTACGCCCCATACCCAATTTGTAGGCCTAATGCAGCGTAGTTTCCGACAACTACTAAACGAGAGCCGGAATATCGAAGCTCAGGAAAGGCAACCTGGGGAACACCTTGGAGTGTAACACACCCTCTCTCTACACCCCATACCCAATTTGAAGGCCTAATGCAGTGTAGTTTCCAAGAACTACTAAACGAGAGCCGGAAGATCGAAGCTCAGGAAAGGCAACCTGGGGAACACCTTGGAGTGTAACACACCCTCTCGCTACACCCCATACCCAATTTGAAGGCCTAATGCAGCGTAGTTTCCAACAACTACTAAACGAGAGCCGGAAGATCGAAGCTCAGGAAAGGCAACCTGGGGAACACCTTGGAGTGGAACACACCATCTCTCTACACCCCATACCCAATTTGAAGGCCTAATGCAGAGTAGTTTCCAAGAACTACTAAACGAGAGCCGGAAGATCGAAGCTCAGGAAAGGCAACCTGGGGAACACCTTGGAGTGTAACACAACGTCTCTCTACACGACGGAAGGGCTGATTCTTAGGAAGGAAGGCTGTTGGAAATAAGCATTGCGCGTCCGAGGGTGATTATATTCTTATTAGGTATATACTCACCCTCGGACGCGCCCTGCTTCTTTATTTGGAATGAATGTTTATTTGCAATGTGGTGTTGACTTTCTCTATTATTTTGGTAATTAATGATTTTATTATTTTCATTATTTTGCATCTTCTCGGCAATAATATAAAGAAGACGCGACAGGACAACACTCGGTGGATGCCATATGTGTGTTTTCAATTTAAAAAAACTTTCAGTTAACTACTTGCAGGAGAAAGTAATTGTAGCTGGTGGCCATTTTTAGTACTGTACCAGATTAGAGTTGTGTGTTTGTTTTTAATGTTAAAATGTCTGCATTTGATATCTCACCAGTATTTTCTTTTTTATAAGCAAAATACTTATTTTTATATTTTCTGATGTTGGTTCCAGGGGTACACGGCCAGCAGTGCCCTGGTCAGTGTAGTAGTAGTTGAAAGAATGGACCGCAGACAGGCATCGAAGGCCTAAAATAATAACACATGGCTGTAGGCAATTTTAAATTGGTTCCAGGGGTACACGGACAGCAGTGGTGTGGTCAGTGGAGGCCTAGTGGAAGGAGTGACCGCAGACAGGCATTGAAGGCCTAAAATAATAACACATGGCTGTAGGCAATTTTAAATTGGTTCCAGGGGTACACGGGCAGCAGTGACCTGGTCAGTGTAGTAGTAGTTGAAAGAATGGACCGCAGACAGGCATCGAAGGCCTAAAATAAAAAAATTGGGCTGGCTGTAGGCAATTTTAAATTGGTTCCAGGGGTACACGGGCAGCAGTGGTGTGGTCAGTGGAGGCCTAGTGGAAGGAGTGACCGCAGACAGGCATCGAAGGCCTAAAATAATAACACATGGCTGTAGGCAATTTTAAATTGGTTCCAGGGGTACACGGGCAGCAGTGACCTGGTCAGTGTAGTAGTAGTTGAAAAAATGGACCGCAGACAGGCATCGAATGCCTAAAATAATAACACATGGCTGTAGGCAATTTTAAATTGGTTACAGGGGTACACGGACAGCAGTGACCTGGTCAGTGTAGTAGTAGTTGAAAGAATGGACCGCAGACAGGCATCGAAGGCCTAAAATAAAAAAATTGGGCTGGCTGTAGGCAATTTTAAATTGGTTCCAGGGGTACACGGACAGCAGTGGTGTGGTCAGTGGAGGCCTAGTGGAAGGAGTGACCGCAGACAGGCATCGAAGGCCTAAAATAATAACACATGGCTGTAGGCAATTTTAAATTGGTTCCAGGGGTACACGGACAGCAGTGGTGTGGTCAGTGGAGGCCTAGTGGAAGGAGTGACCGCAGACAGGCATCGAAGGCCTAAAATAATAACACATGGCTGTAGGCAATTTTAAATTGGTTCCAGGGGTACACGGACAGCAGTGACCTGGTCAGTGTAGTAGTAGTTGAAAGAATGGACCGCAGACAGGCATCGAAGGCCTAAAATAAAAAAATTGGGCTGGCTGTAGGCAATTTTAAATTGGTTCCAGGGGTACACGGGCAGCAGTGACCTGGTCAGTGTAGTAGTAGTTGAAAGAATGGACCGCAGACAGGCTTAGAAGGCCTAACATAACAAACTTGGGCTGGCTGTAGGCACTTTTAAATTGGTTCCAGGGGTACACGGGCAGCAGTGGTCTGGTCAGTGGAAGTCTAGTGGAAGGAGTGACCGCAGACAGGCTTCCAAGGCCTAACATAACAAACTTGGGCTGGCTGTAGGCACTTTTAAATTGGTTCCAGGGGTACACGGGCAGCAGTGGTCTGGTCAGTGGAAGTCTAGTGGAAGGAGTGACCGCAGACAGGCTTCCAAGGCCTAACATAACAAACTTGGGCTGGCTGTAGGCACTTTTAAATTGGTTCCAGGGGTACACGGGCAGCAGTGGTCTGGTCAGTGGAAGTCTAGTGGAAGGAGTGACCGCAGACAGGCTTCCAAGGCCTAACATAACAAACTTGGGCTGGCTGTAGGCACTTTTAAATTGGTTCCAGGGGTACACGGGCAGCAGTGGTCTGGTCAGTGGAAGTCTAGTGGAAGGAGTGACCGCAGACAGGCTTCCAAGGCCTAACATAACAAACTTGGGCTGGCTGTAGGCACTTTTAAATTGGTTCCAGGGGTACACGGGCAGCAGTGACCTGGTCAGTGTAGTAGTAGTTGAAAGAATGGACCGCAGACAGGCATCGAAGGCCTAAAATAAAAAAATTGGGCTGGCTGTAGGCAATTTTAAATTGGTTCCAGGGGTACACGGGCAGCAGTGGTGTGGTCAGTGGAGGCCTAGTGGAAGGAGTGACCGCAGACAGGCATCGAAGGCCTAAAATAATAACACATGGCTGTAGGCAATTTTAAATTGGTTCCAGGGGTACACGGACAGCAGTGGTGTGGTCAGTGGAGGCCTAGTGGAAGGAGTGACCGCAGACAGGCATCGAAGGCCTAAAATAATAACACATGGCTGTAGGCAATTTTAAATTGGTTCCAGGGGTACACGGGCAGCAGTGACCTGGTCAGTGTAGTAGTAGTTGAAAAAATGGACCGCAGACAGGCATCGAATGCCTAAAATAATAACACATGGCTGTAGGCAATTTTAAATTGGTTACAGGGGTACACGGACAGCAGTGACCTGGTCAGTGTAGTAGTAGTTGAAAGAATGGACCGCAGACAGGCATCGAAGGCCTAAAATAAAAAAATTGGGCTGGCTGTAGGCAATTTTAAATTGGTTCCAGGGGTACACGGACAGCAGTGGTGTGGTCAGTGGAGGCCTAGTGGAAGGAGTGACCGCAGACAGGCATCGAAGGCCTAAAATAATAACACATGGCTGTAGGCAATTTTAAATTGGTTCCAGGGGTACACGGACAGCAGTGGTGTGGTCAGTGGAGGCCTAGTGGAAGGAGTGACCGCAGACAGGCATCAAAGGCCTAAAATAATAACACATGGCTGTAGGCAATTTTAAATTGGTTCCAGGGGTACACGGACAGCAGTGACCTGGTCAGTGTAGTAGTAGTTGAAAGAATGGACCGCAGACAGGCATCGAAGGCCTAAAATAAAAAAATTGGGCTGGCTGTAGGCAATTTTAAATTGGTTCCAGGGGTACACGGGCAGCAGTGACCTGGTCAGTGTAGTAGTAGTTGAAAGAATGGACCGCAGACAGGCTTAGAAGGCCTAACATAACAAACTTGGGCTGGCTGTAGGCACTTTTAAATTGGTTCCAGGGGTACACGGGCAGCAGTGGTCTGGTCAGTGGAAGTCTAGTGGAAGGAGTGACCGCAGACAGGCTTCCAAGGCCTAACATAACAAAATTGGGCTGGCTGTAGGCACTTTAAATTGGTTCCAGGGGTACATGGGCAGCAGTGTATGGTCAGTGGAAGTCTAGTGGAAGGAGTGACGGCAGACAGTCTTCGAAGGCCTAACATAACAAACTTGGGCTGGCTGTAGGCACTTTTAAATTGGTTCCAGGGGTACACGGGCAGCAGTGGTCTGGTCAGTGGAAGTCTAGTGGAAGGAGTGACCGCAGACAGGCTTCCAAGGCCTAACATAACAAACTTGGGCTGGCTGTAGGCACTTTTAAATTGGTTCCAGGGGTACACGGGCAGCAGTGGTCTGGTCAGTGGAAGTCTAGTGGAAGGAGTGACCGCAGACAGGCTTCGAAGGCCTAACATAACAAAATTGGGCTGGCTGTAGGCACTTTAAATTGGTTCCAGGGGTACATGGGCAGCAGTGTATGGTCAGTGGAAGTCTAGTGGAAGGAGTGACGGCAGACAGTCTTCGAAGGCCTAACATAACAAAATTGGGCTGACTGTAGGCACTTTTAAATTGGTTCCAGGGTAACACGGCCAGCAGTGGCCTGGTCAGTGTAGTAGTTGTAGAAAGAAGGGACCGCAGACAGGCTTCGAAGGCCTAACATAACAAAAATGTCAAAACAATGGTATTGTCAGTGCCAGGCATTGAAGGATGTCAGCGGCTAGACTACACATTGGTGAAGCTGTGAGAGATAATTTTGCTAGTGGTAGAGCACTGTTTGAGCTGGGGGGGGGAACTGTCTTGTGGCCGGCGGTACAGGCACAGGGCCCCTCATATTACAACGGTGTGTCTGACGTTGGGTGCGCACCACCACCGCCAGAGACACTTTATTGTACTATGAGGGACCCAGTGGCAGTGCCGTCGACCAAAAGCGGCCACACCCACCTCTTCAGACAAACAGCACTCTCAAGGGTCCAAGCGCAAAGTGGCGATAGCACGGCCCCGTGTGGGGAGTTTGGCCATTTCGTGAGGTGGAAACATGTCGTATGCTGGACAATCAGGTGAAGAAAATTACGAGATTGGAAAAGTCATTCAGAATAGTCCACAGGCAAGACCTTTTCATAGGAAAGCTAGGTGTCAGCCGGGCAGGGTGGGGCAAAAGATTTTGAAATCCAGTTGTGGTTCATTTTAATGAAGGTTAGATCATCTACATTTTGGGTAGCCAGACGAGTCCTTTTTTCTGTTAGTATTGAACCTGCAGCACTGAATACTCTTTCTGATAGGACACTAGCTGCCGGGCAAGCAAGCTCCTGCAATGCATATTCTGCCAATTCTGGCCAGGTGTCTAATTTGGATGCCCAGTAATCAAATGGGAATGACGGTTGAGGGAGAACGTCGATAAGGGATGAAAAATAGTTTGTAACCATACTGGACAAATGTTGTCTCCTGTCACTTTGAATTGATGCTGCAGTACCTGTCCTGTCTGCGGTCATAGAAAAATCACTCCACAACCTGGTCAGAAAACCCCTCTGTCCAACGCCACTTCTGATTTCTGCCCCTCTAACACCTCTGGTCTGCTGGCCCCTGGAGCTCGTGTGAGAACGATCACGGGCGCTGTGTGCAGGGAATGCCAGAAGCAAACGGTCAACAAGAGTTGATTGTTTTGTTGCTAATATTAGTTCCAAGTTCTCATGTGGCATAATATTTTGCAATTTGCCTTTATAGCGAGGATCAAGGAGGCAGGCCAACCAGTAATCGTCATCGTTCATCATTTTTGTAATGCGTGTGTCCCTTTTGAGGATACGCAAGGCATAATCCGCCATGTGGGCCAAAGTTCCCGTTGTCAAATCTGCGGTTGTGCTTGGTTGAGGGGCAGTTGCAGGCAAATCTACGTCACTTGTGTCCCTCAAAAAACCAGAACCCGGCCTTGCCACGCCACCAATTTCCCGTGCCCCCGGGAAAGCTTCCTCATTAAAAATATACTCATCCCCATCATCCTCCTCATCCTCCACCTCCTCTTCGCCCGGTACCTCGTCATGTACACTGCCCTGACCAGACAATCGCTGACTGTCATCAAGGCTTTCCTCTTCCTCTGGTGCAGACGCCTGATCCTTTATGTGCGTCAAACTTTGCATCAGCAGACGCATTAGGGGGATGCTCATGCTTATTATGGCGTTGTCTGCACTAACCAGCCGTGTGCATTCCTCAAAACACTGAAGGACTTGACACATGTCTTGAATCTTCGACCACTGCACACCTGACAACTCCATGTCTGCCATCCTACTGCCTGCCCGTGTATGTGTATCCTCCCACAAAAACATAACAGCCCGCCTCTGTTCGCACAGTCTCTGAAGCATGTGCAGTGTTGAGTTCCACCTTGTTGCAACGTCTATGATTAGGCGATGCTGGGGAAGGTTCAAAGAACGCTGATAGGTCTGCATACGGCTGGAGTGTACAGGCGAACGGCGGATATGTGCGCAAAGTCCACGCACTTTGAGGAGCAGGTCGGATAACCCCGGATAACTTTTCAGGAAGCACTGCACCACCAGGTTTAAGGTGTGAGCCAGGCAAGGAATGTGTTTCAGTTGGGAAAGGGAGATGGCAGCCATGAAATTCCTTCCGTTATCACTCACTACCTTGCCTGCCTCAAGATCTACAGTGCCCAGCCACGACTGCGTTTCTTGCTGCAAGAACTCGGACAGAACTTCCGCGGTGTGTCTATTGTCGCCCAAACACTTCATAGCCAATACAGCCTGCTGACGTATGCCAGTAGCTGCCCCATAATGGGAGACCTGGTGTGCAACAGTGGCAGGTGCGGATGGAGTGTTTGTGCGACTGCGGTCTGTGGACGAGCTCTTGCTTCTGCAGGAGGACGAGGAGGAGGAGGAGGAGGGGGTGCGAACGGCTACAGACAACTGTTTACTAGACCGTGGGCTAGGCAGAACTGTCCCAAACTTGCTGTCCCCTGTGGACCCTGAATCCACCACATTTACCCAGTGTGCCGTGATGGACACGTAACGTCCCTGGCCATGCCTACTGGTCCATGCATCTGTTGTCAGGTGCACCTTTGTGCTCACAGATTGCCTGAGTGCATGGACGATGCGCTCTTTAACATGCTGGTGGAGGGCTGGGATGGCTTTTCTGGAAAAAAAGTGTCGACTGGGTAGCTCGTAGCGTGGTACAGCGTAGTCCATCAGGTCTTTGAAAGCTTCGCTTTCAACTAACCGGTAGGGCATCATCTCTAACGAGATTAGTCTAGCTATGTGGGCGTTCAAACCCTGTGTACGCGGATGCGAGGCTAAGTATTTCCTTTTTCTAACCATAGTCTCATGTAGGGTGAGCTGGACTGGAGAGCTGGAGATCGTGGAACTAGCGGGGGTGCCGGTGGACATGGCAGACTGAGAGACGGTGGGAGATGGTATTGTTGCCGCCGGTGCCCTAGATGCAGTGTTTCCTACTACGAAACTGGTGATTCCCTGACCCTGACTGCTTTGGCCTGGCAAAGATACCTGCACAGATACAGCAGGTGGTGCGCTAAATGGTGGTCCTACACTGCCGGAAGGGATGTTGCGTTGATGACTAGCTTCATTGGCCGAGGGTGCAACAACCTTAAGGGACGTTTGGTAGTTAGTCCAAGCTTTCAAATGCATGGTGGTTAAATGTCTATGCATGCAACTAGTATTGAGACTTTTCAGATTCTGACCTCTGCTTAAGGAAGTAGAACATTTTTGACAGATGACTTTGCGCTGATCAATTGGATGTTGTTTAAAAAAATGCCAGACTGCACTCTTTCTAGCATCGGATACCTTTTCAGGCATTGCAGACTGAGCTTTAACCGGATGGCCATGCTGTCCTCCACCAGGTTTTGGCTTTGCCACGCGTTTTGGGCAAGATACGGGCCCGGCAGATGGAACCTGTGGCGATGTTGATGCCTGCTGCGGCCCCTCCTCCTCCTCTGCTTCAGAACTGCTGCCGCCTGCACCCTGTTCCCCCAATGGCTGCCAATCGGGGTCAAGAACTGGGTCATCTAATAACTCTTCTTGTACCTCCTGCGCAACTTCGTCTGTGTCACCGTGTCGTTCGGTGGTATAGCGTTCGTGATGGGGCAACATAGTCTCATCAGGGTCTGATTCTTGATCAGCACCCTGCGAGGGCAATGTTGTGGTCTGAGTCAAAGGACCAGCATAGTAGTCTGGCTGTGGCTGTGCGTCAGTGCACTCCATGTCAGATTCAATTTGTAATGGGCATGGACTGTTAACTGCTTCACTTTCTAAGCCAGGGACGGTATGTGTAAAGAGCTCCATGGAGTAACCCGTTGTGTCGCCTGCTGCATTCTTCTCTGTTGTTGTTTTTGCTGAAGAGGACAAGGAAGTGACTTGTCCCTGACCGTGAACATCCACTAACGACGCGCTGCTTTTACTTTTACCAGTTTCACGAGATGAGGCAAAAGAGCTAGAGGCTGAGTCAGCAAGATAAGCCAAAACTTGCTCTTGCTGCTCCGGCTTTAAAAGCGGTTTTCCTAATCCCAGAAAAGGGAGCGTTCGAGGCCTTGTGTAGCCGGACGACGAACCTGGCTCCACAGCTCCAGACTTAGGTGCAATATTTTTTCCCCCACGACCACCTGATGCTCCACCACTACCACTACCCTCATTACCAGCTGACAATGAACGCCCCCGGCCACGACCTCTTCCACTAGACTTCCTCATTGTTTTAAAAACGTAACCAAACTAACGTTATTTGTTGCAGTCACACAACTTACACGGTGAGCTATAACTTCAGTATGATTTAGCTACCCCTTTACAGGTTGGTGAGACCACAGCGAAAATCAGGCCCAATGTTACACACTCTTTTTTTGGTGGCTGCAAATTAGAGAGATGCCCCACACGCAGGACTGTCACTGAAGCACAAATGTTAATATTAATGTCACACTATTATTTTTTTTTTATTTTTATTTTTTTCAGGAACACTTTAGAAACCCCCCAAAAAAAAAAAAATAGATTTTTGCAGGGAGAATTTAGAAAACAAATGTAACAAACTATATGCTTTCTATGGGCCACTGAGTGAGAGATGACGCACACAGGAATCAGGAGTGGCACACAAGCCCAGAGGCCAATATTTTTCTACCAATGATTGATGGAGTTATTTTCTCTGGTAGATTTTGGAACCCAAATCAAGGAAAAAAAATGTAGGCTTTCTATGGACCACAATTGGAGAGAGAGAGAGAGAGAGATGGCACACCCAGGAGTCAAGACTGGCACACAAGCAGAAAGGCCAATATTAATCTCCCACTGTTTTTTTTTTTTTTTTTTTTTTTTTTTTTTTTTTTCAGGGAGACTTTAGAAAAAAAAATAATAAAAAAAATATGATTTTATCAGGAAGAATTTAGAAACCAAATAAAATAAAATGATTTTTTCAGGGAGAATTTATAAAACAAATAAAAACAAAAATAGGCGTTCTATGGCCCACTGACTGAGAGATGACGCACACAGGAGTCAGGAGTGGCACACAAACCCAGAGGCCAATATTTTTCTACCAATGATTGATGTAGTTATTTTCTCTGGTAGATTTTAGAACCCAAATCAAGGAAAAAAAATATAGGCTTTCTATGGACCACAATTGGAGAGAGAGAGAGAGAGAGAGAGAGAGAGAGAGAGAGAGAGAGAGAGATGGCACACCCAGGAGTCAAGACTGGCACACAAGCAGAAAGGCCAATATTAATCTCCCACTGTTTTTTTTGGTTGTTTTTTTTTTTTTTTTTTTCAGGGAGACTTTAGAAAAAAAAATAATAAAAAAAATATGATTTTATCAGGAAGAATTTAGAAACCAAATAAAATAAAATGATTTTTTCAGGGAGAATTTATAAAACAAATAAAACCAAAAATAGGCGTTCTATGGCCCACTGACTGAGAGATGACGCACCCAGGAGTCAAGACTGGCACACAAGCAGAAAGGCCAATATTAATCTCCCACTGTTTTTTTTGGTTGTTTTTTTTTTTTTTTTTTCAGGGAGACTTTAGAAAAAAAAATAATAAAAAAAATATGATTTTATCAGGAAGAATTTAGAAACCAAATAAAATAAAATGATTTTTTCAGGGAGAATTTATAAAACAAATAAAACCAAAAATAGGCGTTCTATGGCCCACTGACTGAGAGATGACGCACCCAGGAGTCAAGACTGGCACACAAGCAGAAAGGCCAATATTAATCTCCCACTGTTTTTTTTTTTTTTTTTCAGGGAGACTTTAGAAAAAAAAATAATAAAAAAAATATGATTTTATCAGGAAGAATTTAGAAACCAAATAAAATAAAATGATTTTTTCAGGGAGAATTTAGAAAACAAATAAAACCAAAAATAGGCGTTCTATGGCCCACTGACTGAGAGATGACGCACACAGGAGTCAGGAGTGGCACACAAACCCAGAGGCCAATATTTTTCTACCAATGATTGATGTAGTTATTTTCTCTGGTAGATTTTAGAACCCAAATCAAGGAAAAAAAATATAGGCTTTCTATGGACCACAATTGGAGAGAGAGAGAGAGAGAGAGAGAGAGAGAGAGAGAGAGATGGCACACCCAGGAGTCAAGACTGGCACACAAGCAGAAAGGCCAATATTAATCTCCCACTGTTTTTTTGGTTGTTTTTTTTTTTTTTTTTTCAGGGAGACTTTAGAAATAAAAATAATAAAAAAAATATGATTTTATCAGGAAGAATTTAGAAACCAAATAAAATAAAATGATTTTTTCAGGGAGAATTTAGAAAACAAATAAAACCAAAAATATGCGTTCTATGGCCCACTGACTGAGAGAGAGAGAGAGATGGAACGCTTAGTACTGGCACACAAGCCCAAAGGGCAATATTAATCTCCCTTTTTTTTTCCAGGGAGAATTTCTGAAACCCAAAAAAAAAATAAAATAGGCTTTCTATGGCCCACTATTTGTGAGAGAGATGGGACGCTCAGGACTGGCACAGATGGCACGCTCAGGACTGGCACAGAAGCCCAGAGGCCAATATTAATCTCCCTTTTTTTCTGGGAGAATTTATAAAACCAAAAAAATATTTAAATAGGCTTTCTATGGCCCACTATTTGTGAGAGAGATGGCACGCTCAGGACTGGCACAGATGGCACGCTCACAACTGGCACACAAGCCCAGAGGCCAATATTAATCTCCCTTTTTTCAGGGAAAATTGATAAAACAAAAAAAAAAATTAAATAGGCTTTCTATGGCCCACTATTTGTGAGAGAGATGGCACGCTCAGGGCTGGCTGGCACAGATGGCACGCTCAGGACTGGCACACAAGCCCAGAGGCCAATATTAATCTCCCTTTTTTTCTGGGAGAATTTATAAAACCAAAAAAATATTTAAATAGGCTTTCTATGGCCCACTATTTGTGAGAGAGATGGCACGCTCAGGACTGGCACAGATGGCACGCTCACAACTGGCACACAAGCCCAGAGGCCAATATTAATCTCCCTTTTTTCAGGGAAAATTGATAAAACAAAAAAAAAAATTAAATAGGCTTTCTATGGCCCACTATTTGTGAGAGAGATGGCACGCTCAGGGCTGGCTGGCACAGATGGCACGCTCAGGACTGGCACACAAGCCCAGAGGCCAATATTAATCTCCCTTTTTTTCTGGGAGAATTTATAAAACCAAAAAAATATTTAAATAGGCTTTCTATGGCCCACTATTTGTGAGAGAGATGGCACGCTCAGGACTGGCACAGATGGCACGCTCACAACTGGCACACAAGCCCAGAGGCCAATATTAATCTCCCTTTTTTCAGGGAAAATTGATAAAACAAAAAAAAAAATTAAATAGGCTTTCTATGGCCCACTATTTGTGAGAGAGATGGCACGCTCAGGGCTGGCTGGCACAGATGGCACGCTCAGGACTGGCACACAAGCCCAGAGGCCAATATTAATCTCCCTTTTTTTCTGGGAGAATTTATAAAACCAAAAAAATATTTAAATAGGCTTTCTATGGCCCACTATTTGTGAGAGAGATGGCACGCTCAGGACTGGCACAGATGGCACGCTCACAACTGGCACACAAGCCCAGAGGCCAATATTAATCTCCCTTTTTTCAGGGAAAATTTATAAAACAAAAAAAAAAATTAAATAGGCTTTCTATGGCCCACTATTTGTGAGAGAGATGGCACGCTCAGGGCTGGCACAGATGGCACGCTCAGGACTGGCACACAAGCCCAGAGGCCAATATTAATCTCCCTTTTTTTCAGGGAGAATTTATAAAACCAAAAAAAAAAATAAATAGGCTTTCTATGGCCCACTATTTGTGAGAGAGATGGCACACTCAGGACTGGCACACAAGCCCAAAGGCCAATATTAATCTCCCACTGTATTTTTATCAGGGAGAATTTATACACCCCACAAAAAAAAATACAGAAAAATGAAAAGGCTTTCTATGGCCCACTATGTGAGAGAGATGGCACACACAGGGATGGCACTCTAGCAGAAATGCCAAATTGCCAATCTTAATCTCCCACCAAAAAAAAAAAAAACAGGGAATGTCCTACAATTACTATCTCCCTGCCTGCAGTAATCTCAGCCAGGTATGGCAGGCAGCTACTATCTCCCTGCCTGCAGTAATCTCAGCCAGGTATGGCAGGCAGCAATAAGGAGTGGACTGATGCACAAATGAAATAAAAAGTGTGGACAAACAAAAAAGATAGCTGTGCAGAAAGGAAGGAACAAGAGGATTTGTGCTTTGAAAAAAGCAGTTGGTTTGCACAGCGGCGTACACACAGCAATGCAGCTATCAGGGAGCCTTCTAGGGCAGCCCAATGAGCTACAGCGCTGAGGGGAAAAAAAAAAAAAAAAAAACTTCCACTGTCCCTGCACACCGAGGGTGGTGTTGGACAGTGCAAATCGCTGCAGCACAAGCGGTTTTGTGGTTAATGGACCCTGCCTAACGCTATCCCTGCTTCTGACAAAGCGGCAGCAACCTCTCCCTAAGCTCAGATCAGCAGCAGTAAGATGGCGGTCGGCGGGAACGCCTCTTTATAGCCCCTGTGACGTCGCAGACAGCAAGCCAATCACTGCAATGCCCTTCTCTAAGATGGTGGGGACCAGGACCTATGTCATCACGCTGCCCACACTCTGCGTTTACCTTCATTGGCTGAGAAATGGCGCTTTTCGCGTCATTGAAACGCGACTTTGGCGCGAAAGTCGCGTACCGCATGGCCGACCCCGCACAGGGGTCGGATCGGGTTTCATGAAACCCCGACTTAGCCAAAAGTCGGCGACTTTTGAAAATGTTCGACCCGTTTCGCTCAACCCTACTTTTCACTAAAGAAAATGCACAGCCTCCAGCTTTGTATGATAAGAAAGAGGGACTCACTAGCTGAGGAAAATATTATTTTACCCTGAGCCAGTAGCTCAACCTCACACAGTTCTGTTTATTTGTTCGCACAGAAATATTGTTCCTAGTAAAGTCAATTAGTGTTCTCACACACAGGTACGGACTGGGGCTGAACTTCAGTCCTGGCATTTGAAATCACACAGGCCCATATTGTCCCCATCCCCATGAACCAGATGGGATATATTACTGATATTACCCTGGATGGAGGAAAGGAAGATTTTCTACAAAACCATCACAACTCTTAACAGTATGGGTATCTTGAGAACACCGATTCTGTTACCAACGTAGCAGACAAGGCAACCCATGATCAGACAGGCCCTTCTGGCATTTGCCAGAAATGCCAGATGGCCAGTCCGGCCCTGCTCACACAATATGGTAACCCTTTCATGGACCCCACGGTACACATCACACACAGTTTAATGCTCCCACAGTGCCCCACATGCAATATGATGCCCGCACAGCACTTTCCCTCTCACACATTCTGTGCCCATACAATACATTCCTTTATTAGGCACTGCTCCTAATAGTCAGTTTCCTACTCCACACTGATGAGGGGCAAATACCCCGAAACAGCTGTCTGTGGATGGATACCATGTTTTGGCATAGGTGGTTTTCCTTTTGGATGCTGCCCTTCCCGTGGTTGTTCCTTCCTGGTGAAAGACCTGGCTATTTATTGCTTGCGTTGAGAAACACGTGATGGTGTCTCCGCGGCTTTTCTACATGCATTTGCATATTTCCCATAAGGAATGGGAGCAGTGTTCTGGATCACTGCGTTGAGAAACACATGATGGTGTCTCCACGGTGTTGGATGTTTTGATCTCCCCGAGGTCATTCATCCTTATGTTTATAGTCCTTTTACTAGGCACTGCTCCTAATAGCCAGTTTCCTACTCCACACTGATGAGGGGCAAATACCCCGAAACAGCTGTCTGTGGATGGATACCATGTTTTGGCATAGGTGGTTTTCCTTTTTGGATGCTGCCCTTACCGTCGTTGTTCTCCTCGAGCTCATTCATCCTTATGTTTACATACAATACATTCCAACACACAGTATAAGATGTCCACAGTGACCACCACACACAAAATAATGTCCTCTCCATGCCCTCCAGACATTATGATGCCCCCACAATATATTAACTGCCACAGAGTCTGATGCCCAACAATACATTCCCCCAACACAGAATATAGTGCCTTGGGAAAGTAGTCAGCTCCCTGGAACTTTTCCTTTTCCCACATATCATGCTTCAAACATAAAGATACCAAATGTAAATTTTTGGTGAAGAATCAACAACAAGTGGAACACAATTGTAAAGTTGAACCCAATTTATTGGTTATTTAAAATTTTTGTGGAAATTCAAAAACTGAAAAGTGCGGGGGAATATTATTCGGCCCCTTTAACTTAATACTTGTTGCGCCACCTTTTGCTGCGATTACAGCTGCAAGTTGCTTGGGGTATGTCTCTATCAGTTTTGTACATCGAGAGGCTGAAATTCTTGCCCATTCTTCCTTGGCAAACTGCTCGAGCTCAGTGAGGTTTGATGGAGATCGTTTGTGAACAGCAGTTTTCAGCTCTTTCCACAGATTCTCGATTGGATTGAGGTCTGGACTTTGACTTGGCCACTCTAACACCTGGATATGTTTATTTGTGAACCATTCCATTGTAGATTTTGCTTTATGTTTAGGATCATTGTCTTGTTGGAAGACAAATCTCCATCCCAGTCTCAGGTCTTTTGCAGACTCCAACAGATTTTCTTCAAGAATGGTCCTGTATTTGGCTCTATCCATCTTCCCATCAATTTTAACCATCTTCCCTGTCCCTGCTGAAGAAAAGCAGGCCCAAACCATGATGGTGCCACCACCATGTTTGACAGTGGGGATGGTATGTTCAGGGTGATGAGCTCTGTTGCCTTTTCACTAAACATATAGTTTGGCATTGTTGCCAAAAAGTTCGATATTAGTTTCATCTGACCAGAGATCCTTCTTCCACATGTTTGGTGTCTCCCAGGTGACTTGTTGCAAATTTTAAACTATACTTTTTATGGATAACTTTGAGAAATGGCTTTCTTCTTGCCACTCTTCCATAAAGGCCAGATTTGTGCAGTGTACGACTGATTGTTGTCCTATGGACAGACTGTCCCACCTCAGCTGTAGATCACTGCAGTTCATCCAGAGTGATCATGGGCCTCTTGGCTGCATCTCTGATCAGTCTTTTCTTTGTTTGAGATGAAAGCTTAGAGGGACGGCCAGGTCTTGGTAGATTTGCAGTGGTATGATGCTCCTTCCATTTCAATATGATCACTTGCACAGTGCTCCTTGGGATATTTAAAGTTGTGGAAATCATTTTGTATCCAAATCTGGCTTTAAACTTTTCCACAACAGTATCATGAACCTGCCTGTTATGTTCCTTGGTCTTCATGATGCTCTCTGTGCTTCAAACAGAACCCTGAGACTATCACAGAGCAGGTGAATTTATACAGAGACTTGATTACACACAGGTGGATTATATTTATCATCATTAGGCATTTAGGACAACATTGGATCACTCAGAGATCCACAATGAACTTCTGGAGTGAGTTTGCTGCAATGAAAGTAAAGGGGTCGAACGATATTGCATGGCCCACTTTTCAGTTTTTGGATTTCCACAAAAAACCAATAAATTTCGTTCAACTTCACAATTGTGTTCCACTTGTTGTTGATTCTTCACCAAAAATTTACATTTGGTATCTTTATGTTTGAAGCATGATATGTGGGAAAAGGTTGAAAAGTTCCAGGGACCGAATACTTTCGCAAAGCCCTGTATAAGACCACAACAGTGTCTACCACACGCAGCATAATGTCCTCAGAGTACATACCCCACACATTATGATGCCTCCACAGGTCCACCCATAGAGAACCCAGGTACACACATCAACATCTACATCAACAAGAATAGCTCTGCAACATCTACACATATGACTCTGCTACATTAGCACTCACTTCTGCTACATCATCACACACTGCTCTGCTACATTAGTGCACACCCACTGCTCTGCTTCATCAACACAAGCAAAATTATGGTACATCAATATACAAATCTTTCAAATAAACACATACACAGTTCTGCTACATCAACACACACAACTATAATGCATCAGTACGCACAGATCTCTTCTACCATAAACACAACTTACATGTGTTGTTCTCCTTTTCTCCATTGCCTAGTTACACTACATGATAAATTAACATGATCCTAATGTCCTGCCAGGACCTACAGTCTTTACGAAGATTGAACGGTGGAGGAAGGCCCTGTCCACTCCCTGCTCCACCTTTATAAACACCTCTATCTGTGTCCTGAGGATACAGTGGTTGTTGAAGTCAAGACTTGCCCCTGATCTCCCATGACAGCTCCCCAAATTCAGGATAGTCCTGCTGGATTAGGGACGGTTGAGAGGAATGGAAAATGTTCTCCAGTCATGAGTTGGACTACATTTCGGCAATAGTTTGTTGCTTTCTGACAGAAGCTGTAGTTGATCTATTGGGCCTAGCTTACGTCATGCATCCTTTGGAAACCTCTGCTCACCTTACAGACCTATACACCAGTTTTCTGGCATAAATTTGTGATGAATTTTCCCCAAAGTCTTTTCTTTATATTTTCCATTCTTTAAGATTGATGCTTGGTTATGCCTAAACAAATTGAATACAAAACTACACCAAAGCTGCAATGTGAACC
Source organism: Ranitomeya imitator (assembly GCF_032444005.1). Lineage (NCBI taxonomy): Eukaryota > Metazoa > Chordata > Amphibia > Anura > Dendrobatidae > Ranitomeya > Ranitomeya imitator. Next base: position 731,210,685 of record NC_091284.1, on the reverse strand, counting down.
TGGCTGCATATATTAATGACATAACAGATTCCTCAACATTTACGCACAGTTTGAGTTTGCGGTAATTGTGAAACAACACGTATCCTGCAGAGAAAAGGATTTTAATTGACCTAAAGGGATTTTATTTTTGATATTCTATCTGTCAATGTTAAAATTAACCTACCCTTAAAATTATAGACTGTTTGTGTCTTTGTAAGTGGGCAAACTTACAAAATTAGCAAGGGATCAAATAATTATTTCCCCAACTGTATGTGGGGGTACGATGTATAGCAGAGGTGTCAAACTGCATTCCTCGAGGGCCGCAAACAGGTCATGTTTTCAGGATTTCCTTGTATTGCACAGGTGATAATTTAATCACCTGCACAGAATGATTCCAGCATCTTGTGCAATGCTAAGGAAATCCTGAAAACATGACCTGTTTGCGGCCCTCGAGGAATGCAGCTTGACACCTCTGATGTATAGTGTAGGGTAAACTGTACAGTGTGTTGTGATCACATGCTATGTATGACAAGGGGTATTAGTGTCTTAGCCTGTCCTGCGTCGTAAGTTTGTGTTTGATTATTAACTTTACAAAAACCTTTTTTGCAATTAAATAAAAAATAAGCGAAGGCTTGACAATTTTTTGTTTTATTTTTTGTATTTTTTGTACAGATACCTTTGAAAGGTGAATCACTTTAAATTAGTTTTTCAATTTCTTATAAATATCTCATTGTGTTAGTAGGATGATGGGGTACTTGAACTGATCAATGGGGTTTCCATCTTTGAACCTCAATGAATCAAACATGTATCAACCATCCTGTAGATCCATTTGCCCATTTATTTAACCCTGCTGTTCTGTTCGGTCTGGGGAGACCTATTTTGAACTTTGGTATTTTTTGGGGTGTTCAAGATGCGGTTCTGAAACCTGTGGTTGATTGACTTAAATGAGGATGGGTCGGTCGGCCACGGGTTTCAGAGCCGCATCTTGAATATTTTAAAGAATATTGAAGTTCAAAGTCGGTCATTTTTGACCAACAGAACAGCAGGGTTAAAGAGAGTTTGTCAGCACAGAACGACTGTTCAAACCAAGTACAGGCGCTCAGTGCACCCTTGGTGTGGCCAATCATTTAAATAAACCTTCTCACCTACTTGTTTTCTTTCTATTTCCACCTTCCTCTTCTTTGATTGATCGATCTGGCTTTATAGAGTCAGAGAAAGGAGGAGATAAAGGGAGAATAAGCAGGTGGGAAGGTGCACTTAAATGATTGGCTCCGCCTTGGTGCACCGGGCGCCTGTACTTTGTTTCTTTGTTCACAGGTTCCCTTTAATACTGGTCACTCATTCATCCAGGCTTATTTGGGACAAATATTTCTTTTGATTCAGTTTCTAAAAAACTCTTGCACATATTTTACTCTGTTTTTACATTCAAATGAAATTCACATGAACTTGTCAGACTAATGAAATGGTATTTAAAAAATGTTTATCCAGTGGGTGGTTGGTTGCAGAATGTATCTAGGCGTGTTGTAGCACCTTAGGGCTTCATGTATCTTTCAATCATTCCATTCACTTACCATCTGAGCCGAATCTTGTAAATATACAGCTTATTCATTCATTCATCATGATTAATTTTCTTTCATTTTTTTTGTCAAAATGATATTTTTTAAGATTTTTTTTACTGCTACCCTACAATCTTCACAACAAAAAACCTGCTCACAATGAATTTCTGTGCATTAATTTAAAAAAATGCTCATTTTAATCATTTATAAATAACACAAATGTCTATTGGGTGGCAGTCTTATCTCTGAGAGCAGCATGTAATGGGATATAGTCTGTAAGGGTAAAATCTAAAGCCTATACAGGAAAAAGTGAGGGACTCCCATTTATCTGACAATTTTGGCATAATCTGTAGATGTATCATAATGTTTAAGATGGTATATATTTTTTTTAATAAAAAATTATTAATCTAGTGCTTATATTTATTAGGTCAGTCATTAATGGATGTTTTTCTGTTTGTTTTTAATGCATTATTGCTATCTTTAAGTCTTAAGGTGGAAAAAAATACCCATAAGAGATCTATGTTTTTTAGGATGGCCCAATGTATTGGGTTAGTCTTATTACAGCAGGAATGACCACCTATAATAATTTTTATTTCTATAGTGACTGCAGCTCTTTTCATTTTAGATGGGACTTAAACAGACAATAAAGACATTACAGATACCAAAAAGAATGAGGGCCCTGGTTGCAAGCTTGCAATCTATGAGCTCTAATAATATCCTGACATTTCCAAAATGGCAGATATCAGATTAAAGAAGGACTAGGCATGTAAGATTTCAATCTCTTGTGAGTTCCTTTCCCATATTCTCTAGCAAATAATGGTATAATTCAAAAAGTTAAAAACTGTCAATGTTTCTCTTGTGATGAACTATCAAAGACCAAGCTTGATGAATTGCATCAGAAAAAGTTTTAATCATAAATTACCAATAAGACATGAAATGCTCGGTGTCAGAAAGTATGAAAATTATATGGCAAGCGGTTCAATGATAGTTCAACATCTCTGGAAAATGTCAAAACCAAACCCTTTCCTCAGGGCATACAGATGGCACAGTCACATGGTCTCACCATAGTACAACCATGACCCATTCATACATCTAATAAATAATTCACAAAAGAGACAATTGCTCATATGTGGCGCTTAAAGACAACTATTCGTGCTAAAAAATTGTTCTGCTACAGGAGTATTTTATATATATATATATATATATATATATATATATATATATATATATATATACACAGTATATATATATATATATATATATATATATAAAATATATATTGTATGTTGATCTGTGAAAGTATACATAAAGTGGGTGAAATGAGTATTGAACATGTCACCAATTTTCTAAGTAAGTATATTTCTAAATGTGCTATTGACATGCAATTCTCCCCAGATGTCGGTAACAACCCATCCCATCTATGCAGACAAATAAATCAAGACATAGGTGCCTATGAATTAAATTATGTGTAATAATGAGAAATGACACAGGGAAAAAGTAGTGATCGCATGAAGAAAGAGAGGTGCAAAAAGCCACGGAAAGTCATGACAGCAGCTGAAATCTATCAGCAAACGGAAAGCAATCCTGCCATGTCGTGAAAAATAATAGTAGTTGGTTCAACTGATGGCCTATAAAAATGTGTCGCATTACCAAGGTGACGTACAAGAAACATCTCATGATAGGTAAAATCAGTGAGCTGTCTCAAGACCATCGCAACCTTATTGTTGCAAAACACAGCAATGGAATTGACAGAAGAATTTCTAAACTACTGAAGGTTCAAGTGAGCACTGTTGGGGCCATAATCCAGAAGTTGAAAGAACATCATTTTACCATAAACCAGCCATGACCAGGTGTTTCCCATAAGACTTAAGACAGAGGAGTGAAAATAATTTTCAGAAGAGTTGTCCAAGAGCCAAGGACCACCTGTGGAGAGCTACAGGAAGACCTGCAATCAGCAGGTACAATTGTTTCAAGAAAACTATAAGTAATGCACTCAACCTCAATGGCCTGTATGCATAATCACCATGCAAGACTCCATTGCTGAACAGAAAATATATTCAAGTGTGTTTAAAGTTTGTTCAACAACATTTAAACAAGCCTGTGAAATACTGGGAGAATATAGTGTAGTTAAATGAGACCAAAATTGGAACTTTTTCGATGTCATAATACACATCTTGTTAAAACACCATACCAACAGTAAAGTTTGGAGGTTGGAACATCATAGTGTGGGGCTAGTTTTCAGCATACTACACTGGCAAATTTCATCTCATTGAAGGAAGGAAGAATGAGCAAATGTACCTAGACAATCTTGAGAAAAATCTGCTGCATTTTACCATGATGATGGAGATGAAATGAGGGTGGACATTTCAGCAAGACAACACAGAGACAAGGAAACTCTCAATTGGTTTCAGATAAAAAAATAAAGCTGCTAGAATGGCCCAGCCAATCACCAGACCTGAATCCAATAGGAAATTTATGGAATTAGAGTTCATAGAAGTAGCCATGGGACTTTCAGGATTTAAAGAGTGTTTGTGTGAAAGAATGGGTCTAAACAGCAATAGAAGAAAAAGAAGACTTGAATATCCTCCAAAATACAAAAATACGGCAAAAAGGCAGAGATCCTTCCGTGCCCAGGCCTCCAAACAAATTCATCAGGATGCAGTGGACCCATATAGTTAAGATGGCAGTAACACAGGTTCAAGAATACCGATGAGGCAACCGCTCACAGCTTACCAATCCATGGAGGGGGCAGCTGTCTTGGTATATTGATGCACAATAAAGACTTGTATGTGGCGCTGTTCACACTATGTCAATGCATAGCATCCAGGTTAACAGCCTAGTAGTTGCACCCTTCTATGAGATCTGGTGGGCTGCCCAGCGCTATCAAAATGAATCCCATGTGAACAGGCGCCACAGTTTACAAGACAAAAAAAAATGCAAAAAACACATAAAAATGTGTAAAAAGGCCTGGGCAGGTAACGTTCTCTGCCTTTTTGCTGTGTTTTTGGAAAGTTTTCAAGTCCTCGTTTCGTGTTATTGCTGTTTAGAGTTAGGACTCATAAGCGTGAGGACCCGTGATGAGGGATGTGAGCATACGTATTTTGGCCAAAATATTAACTAATACCTCATATTTTTATATGTGCTTTTTGCACTTTTTTTCAGGGTGCAGTTGGGCCTATTCTGCCTTGTAAACTGTGGTGTGTTCACATGGGATGCATTTTGATAGCGCTGGGCAGCCCTCCTGATCTAATAGAAGGGTGTAACTACTAGGCTGTTAACCTGGATGCTGTGCATTGCCATAGTGTGAACAGCGCCACATACAAGTCTTTATTGTGCATCAATATACCAAGCAGCCGCCCCCTCCATGAATTGGTAAACTGTGAGCGTTTGCCTCATCGGTATTCTTGCACCTGTGTTACTGCCATCTTAACTATATGGGCCCACTGCATCCGGATGGTGCATTTGTTTGGAGGCCTGGGCAGGGAAGGATCTCTGCCGTTTTGCTGTATTTTTGTGAAAGAATGGGCCAAAATCACAGCTGAGCAATGCATGCAACTAGTTTCTCCATACAGGAGGCATCTTGAAACTGCCATCACCAACAAAGGTTTTTGTATTAAGTATAAAATACATTTCAGTAAGCGTGTTCAATATTTTTTTCCTGTGTAATTTCTCATTATTACACATAACTTAATTTATGGACATATATGGTTTGATTTCTTTGCCCGTGTGGATTGGATGGGTTGTTACCAACATCTGGAGAGAATTTCATGTCAGTAGCACCTTTAGAAATATATTTACTTAGAAAATTGGTGACGTGTTCAGTACTTATTTAACCTGCTGAATGTACATATTAAATAAATTACTCCGTCACTAGACCTTAATCACATTTCCGTGGAAAAAAATGGTACTTGGTTTTATCAGTGTTTTGGATCAGTGTGTCATCTGTGTATGGTCCGTGTGTCTATTTGTACCATCAGTGTCATCAGTGTTTTTCATGGATGAATGAATACATAAATGACAAAGCTTCTCCTATACTTTTGTAATGTTAAATACATGCTGCACATGGACTGTACTCTGATACAATCTGTGCTGTACGTGTTTTTCAGCTGTACATGTTTTTCACAGATCCATAGATTTGTATTGGCCCTTTTTATCCATGATACTGAAGAAAAAAGTAAAGGTCTCCATGGGTTTTGCATGGAAACAGTCAATAAAAAAAATTCTGACCACTGTCACTTTATAAGGTTAGAACTCTGGAACGCTTCAACGGATCCCGCTGATTCTGAGACTGTTTTTTCGTGACATATTGTACTTCATGTTAGTGGTTACATTTCTTTGATAATACTTGCGATTATTTATGAAAAAAACGGAAATATGGCAAAAATTTGTAAAATTTTGCAATTTTCAAACTTTGTATTTTTATGCCCTTAAATCAGAGAGATATGTAATGAAAAATAGTTAGTAAATAACATTTCCCACATGTCTACTTTACATCAGCACAATTTTGGAAACAATTTTTTTTTTGTTAGGGAGTTATAAGGGTTAAAAGTTGACCAGCAATTTCTCATTTTTACAACACCATTTTATTAACTTTTTACGTGCTTCACAGGAACTGAAACAATGTGGAAGGAAAAAATGAACATTTAACTTTTTTTTGCAAACATTTTAATTCAGAACCATTTTTTTATTTTCACAAGTGTAAAAACAGAAATGTAACCATAAATTTTGTTATGCAATTTCTCCTGAATATGCCAATACCCCATATGTGGGGGTAAACCACTTTTTGGGCGCACCGCAGAACTTAGAAGTGAAGGAGCGCCGTTTGACTTTTTCAATGCAGAATTGGCTGGAATTGAGATCTGACGCCATGTCACGTTTAGAGAGCCCCTGATGTGCCTAAACAGTGGAAAATCCCCAAAAGTGACACCATTTTGGAAACTATACCCCTTAAGGAACTTATCTAGATGTGTGGTGAGCACTTTGAACCCCCAACTGCTTCACAGAAGTTTATAACGTAGAGCCGTGAAAATAAAAAATCGTATTTGTTTACACAAAAATGATCTTTTCGCCCACAAATTCTTATTTTCACAAGGGTAACAGGAGAAATTAGACCACAAAAGTTGTTGTGCGGTTTCTCCTGAATACATCGATGCCCCATATGTGAGGGTAAACCACTGTTTGGGCGCACCGCAGAACTTGGAAGTGAAGGAGCGCCGTTTTACTTTTTCAATGTAGAATTGGCTGGAATTGAGATTGGACGCCATGTCGCGTTTGGAGAGCCCCTGATGTGCCTAAACAGTGGAAACCCCCCCACAAGTGACACCATTTTGGAAACTAGACCCATTAAGGATCTTATCTAGATGTGTGGTGAGCACTTTGAACCCCCATGTGCTTCACAGAAGTTTATAACGTAGATCCGTGAAAATAAAAAATTGCATTTTTTCTACAAAAATGATATTTTGCCCCCAAATTTTTATTTTCACAAGGGTAACAGGAGATATTAGACCACAAAAGTTGTTGTGCAATTTCTCCTGAGTGCGTCGATACCCAATATGTGGGGGTAAACCACTGTTTGGGCGCACCGCAGAGCTTGGAAGAGAAGGAGTGCCGTTTTACTTTTTCAATGTAGAATTGGCTGGAATTGAAATCGAACGCCGTGTCGCGTTTGGAGAGCCCCTGATGTGCCTAAACAGTAGAAACCCACCACAAGTGACCCCATTTTGGAAACTAGACCCCCGTTGAACTTATCTAGATGTGTGGTGAGAACTTTGAATGCCCAAGTGCTTCATAGAAGTTTAGAATGCAGAGTCGTGAAAATAAAAAAAATATTTTTTTTCCACAAAAAAGATTTTTCAGCCCCCAAGTTTTTATTTTCCCAAGGGAAACAAGAAAAAATGGACCCCAAAAGTTGTTGTCCAATTTGTCCTGAGTATGCTGGTACCCCATATGTGGGGGTAAACCACTGTTTGGGCGCACGGCAGAGCTCGGAAGTAAGGAGCGCCGTTTTGGAATGCAGACTTTGATAGAATGGTCTTCGGGCATTATGTTGCGTTTGCAGAGCCCCTGATGTACCTAAACAGTAGAAACCCTCCACAAGTGACCCCATTTTGGAAACTAGACCGCCCAAGGAACTTATGTAGATGTGTGGTGAGAACTTTGAATGCCCAAGTGCTTCACAGAAGTTTATAATGCAGAGTCATGAAAATAAAAAATATTTTTTTTCCACAAAAAAGATTTTGTAGCCCCAAGTTTTTATTTTCACAAGGGTAACAGGAGAAATTGGACCCCAAAAGTTGTTGTCCAATTTATCCCGAGTACGCTGATGCCCCATATGTGGGGGTAATCACTGTTTGGGCGCACGGCAGAGCTCAATAGGGAGGGAGCACCATTTGACTTTTGAGCGCAAAATTGGCTGTCGTGTTTGGAGACCCCCGATGTACCTAAACAGTGGACACACCCCTAACCCTAATCCCAACCCGATCCATAATCCTAATCACTAACCCTAACGATAATCACAACCCTTACCCCAAAACATCCCTAATGTCAACCCTAACCATAACCCTAATCAAAACCCTAAATCCAACACACCCCTAATCCTAATCTCAACCCTAACCTCAAACCTAACCCTAATCCCAATACACCCCTAATCACAACCCTAACCTGAACCCTAATCCCAAACCTAACCCTAATCCCAAGCATAACCCTAATGCCAACCCTAACCCTAATACCAACCCTAATCCAAACCCTAACCCTAATCCCAATGCTAACCCTAACTTTAGCCCCAACCCTAGCCCTAACTTTAGCCCCAACCCTAACCCTAGCCCTAAGGCTACTTTCACAATTGCGTCATTTGGCATCCGTCGCAATCCGTCGTTTTGGATAAAAAACGGAACCTGCAAATGTGCCCGCAGGATGCTTTTTTTGCCCATAGACTTGTATTGCCGATAGATCGTGACGGATGGCCACACGTCGCGTCCGTCATGCACTGGATCAGTTGTGTTTTGGCGGACCGTCAGCACAAAACGTTCAATGTAACGTTTTTTTGTACGCCGCATCCACCATTTCTGACCGCACATGCGTGGCCGTAACTCAGCCCCCTCTTCTCCAGGACATAGATTGGGCAGCAGATGCATTGGAAAAACTACATCCGCTGCCCACGTTGTGCACAATTTTCACTACGTGCGTCGGTATGTCGGGCCGACACATTGCGACAGCCCCGTACCGACGTAAGTGTGAAAGAAGCCTAACCCTAAATTTAGCCCCAACCCTAACCCTAAATTTAGCCCCATCCCTAACCCTAAATTTAGCCCCAACCCTAACCCTAGCCCTAAACCTAGCCCTAGCCCTAGCCCTAACCCTAGCCCTAAACCTAGCCCTAACCCTAACCCTAGCCCTAACCCTAACCCTAGCCCTAACCCTAGCCCTAACCCTAGCCCTAATTTTAGCCCCAACTGCTCTTCTCCTGCTGGCCGGCAGATGGCGACAGATGGCGGGCGCACTGCGCATGCTCCCGCCATTTTCTTTCCCCATGAAGATGCCGGCGGGCAGGAGAAGGACGCAGGAGGACCCAGGGACACCGGTAAGTATAATAGGGTCTCCGAATCCCCCTATTTCTCTGTCCTCTGATGTGCGATCACATCAGAGGACAGAGAATTACACATTACTTTTTTTTTTTTTTTTGCGGTCGCCAGCAAACAGTTAATTACAGGCGATCGCAAAACAGGGGTCGGTAAAACCGACCCCGATCATGTTGTTTGGGGTCAGCCGAGACCCCAAAGATCCTCCCGGTGCCGGCCGGCGGGCGCAAAAAGAAATCGCGGTTTTTTTTTTTGCGATCGCCGGTAAACGGTTAATTACCGACGATCGCAAAAGCGGGGTCGGTAAAAAAAACCCCGAATCATGTTCTCTGGGGTCTCAACTACCCCCGTTAGCCGAGACCCTGGAGAAAATCGGACTCTGGGGGGTGCTATTTACTTTTTCCACAGCGCCGTTAATTAACGGCACTGTGGTTTAAGTACCCTTAACGGACGCCGTTAAAAGGCGTATCGGCGGTCGTTAAGGGGTTAAGCATCTCCAAGTGTCTTTTGGTGTGAAGTTTCTTTCTTCCATTCACTACAGATCTACAGGAGCTCAGCGGTTATCTCCAAAAGAATTAGCACTATATGCAAAGTCTTATGTCCTTTTTGAGTGGCATTGGTATAGTGTTTTTTAAGTAATAAGATGGTGGCTAGTATCATATACCATGCAGTGCTAATGTATGGTCATGCTGCTGCACAATATTTTGCGCTTATATAATGATTTAATTGGTAATACTGGCCTTGGTATAGTGGGCCCAGCTCAGTATCGGTAATGTTATATTTGTTGTTCAGAAACGATGTGACCATATTATTCAGAGATATTACCGTACTTAAAACCTTATCTTATTGCCATGTTTTTCCTGTCAAATTAATATATTTTATTTGTATTTTATTTTTATTTTTTGGGGGGATAGTGGGGAGGAATATAACACAGACTTTATTAACGCCATTTGTCTCCATTTTCACCTGGCACATAGGACTATAGTTAGGCGCTACTTGTGTGTCCTTTTGGGTTTCTGTTTTCATGATCCGTCTGGAGAGCATAAAAATGGAAAGAAAGTGTTCAGATTACAGGACATTTGAATACATTTTCATGTTTCCTGAAGAACAATCTGGTGGCATCCACTCTTTTTTTTTTATGGATTGAAAAATGTTCAGGTTTTTTTTTTATCTGTTTAAAACAATGAATGTATCTGTTTTAATATTAAAGTATACGGACAAAGATCATAATAGAATGTTATCCATTCTGTCAAGCATTTAACCAATCAATTTTATAGTATTGTGCATGCCAAGAACACAAGGGGACTATTCATTAAGAATTATATTGTGCATGCCGGTTTTAACGAAGAGGCTTGCAGAGGTACGATGTGCTTAATTTATTAGGAGGAACACATTGCTTATTGAATTAGGCGCATTTGTTAACTGCGCCACTGCCATGGACGGGTCAGGGACTAGATTTCTGGTGTGAGTGGCATGTATAGGCCAAATGTCACAATGTTTGTACACAACTTCTGAATTGTGCAAATTTATTGCGACCAATTAAGGTGTTTTATACCAGAATTCTTGTGAGTGTCCAAAAACATCTCTAGAAAAACAGATTCATTCAACATGGATCAAGAATGGCTAAAAACTTATACAAAATGGTAAAAAAAGTTTCTGTTTTTAAATGGATCAGTTTAAAATCAAAACTTTTGCCATGAGTATGGATTCATTTGTTTTACGCCTCAATTTTCTTTTTACTACACTTCTTAATTACATTATTTCACAATAGTCCCATAATTAATCTATACCAAAGTTTGTTTTGCTTTAAGGCCCCCATAAATATTAGACTAAAGTCGGCTGAACCCAACAATGTCGACAAGTTCTGCCAATAATCACAACTGAGAAAGGAGAGTGTCCCGAAACGTCGCTCCAGCTCTGGATGCTTGTATCCAACTTCAGCTTCTCTGCTTACTCTTGTGCTCAAAAGAATATGAGCTGAAATGATCATCTGTATGGGGACGCACTGTGAGAAATATACGCTTGTGTTACAGAATGTCTCATCATTGTCTGCTATCATGGACATGATTTGAGATATATCAAAAAGCATTTTAAGAATTTTCCACTTATGCACCAATTTGTTGATGAACCAACAGAATTACAACTACCGCATCCCTACCGGGATCTACTCAGATAGGCTACTGCCGCCAATTTGTAAGGTTTAATTAGGTTCCATTGAACACCAGGGTTCTATGAAAGCCAGGTTGAGGGACGATGCTGTTGAACTGGAACAGGATCATAGCTATAATGGGCGGAAAGATTGGTGTTGTAATCCTTAAGGATACCTGGGAGGGACTAAAGGGACAAACATAGTATAGGAAATTGCACATAGTAAGTGGAAGGGGTCACGTTATAGATTTTTCACTGATGCACAGGAACACAAAATTTTGCCTCTTATTTGAAACATTGAAAAAGTCTTGTGTGACATTGATCCCAGGAAACATTCTGTAAATTAGAGCCCTTTAGGGATCTAAGAGTTTTTGTCAATACCCCAGACAGATCCCATTAAAGCATGCAAACTGTTGTCCTGAAAAGCAAGTACTGACATAGCTTCATGCGTATCCAGCTGAAGATAATCAAGGCTCCTATAAAAAAAAACTCCATTTCATTGTTAGTTCTGGGTCCAGAGTTCATTACAACTGTGAACAATCCCAACTGATTGACTCTATCGCTTCTGACTTCTGCTGATTCTCACCTGTGCTTAGTCTTGTAATCTACCGTACTAGGTGCTTAGTGTTTAGGAAAAGTTGTGCAGACATAACTTTTTAGTCTATTTTGAAAAAACTTCTCTCTGCTGTTTTTGAAACACTGAAGTATATGGAAAACCGATCTGTTAATTAGCCATCCGTTTTTCTTTCACTTGTAAAGGATCAATTTTTTGGTTACTGGATCCATTGAAAATGGAAGAAAAAGGATGGCTAATAGTGATGAGCGAATATACTCGTTACTCGAGATTTCCCGGGCGCGCTCGGGTATGCTCCGAGTATTTTTTAGTGCTCGGAGTTTTAGTTTTTAGCGCAGTAGCTGAATGATTCACATCTATTAGCCAGCATAAGTACATGTGGGGGTTGCCTATTTGCTAGGGAATCCCCACATGTACTTATGCTGGCTAAGAGATGTAAATCATTCAGCTGCTGTGCTAAAAACTAAAACTCCGAGCACTAAAAAATACTCGGAGGATACCCGAGCACGCCCGGGAAATCTCGAGTAACGAGTATATTCGCTTATCACTAATAGCTAATTAACAGATTATTCATCTGACAATTATCTGCCCGGACTGCCCCATAGACATAAATCCTCAGCTTGTCCCAGTGTTCATGTGTATTCAATAGAGTGTGGAGAAAACGCTGCTGTGAGGCACCTCTGATGATGGTTTATTGAGCCGGGAAATAATATAATGGGCGTTTGAATTGGAATTGCCCAATTTTTCTTATCCACTATATTATCTTCTAGGGAACATTGGGGGACATCATAACTTTATGGTCAACTACTCCCTCCAAAATCCCTCATGATTCTGAGAGTTGAGTCCCATGAAGAGGTCTCCTTGGGACATCTACGTTATTTAAGTCTACTAGGAAACCCTATGAACCGAGGGAGATTTGTTGTACTTTTAATAGTTTGAAGTCTGTTTTACATACTTAAAGGGAACCTATCTAATCAGTTTTTATGAAGAGGTAAGCTATAGGCTGGACCACGGTGAGTCATTGGACGTGGTATATCTCGATTTTTCCAAAGCGTTTGATACCGTGCCGCACAAGAGGTTGGTACACAAAATGAGAATGCTTGGTCTGGGGGGAAATGTGTGTAAATGGGTTAGTAACTGGCTTAGTGATAGAAAGCAGAGGGTGGTTATAAATGGTATAGTCTCTAACTGGGTCGCTGTGACCAGTGGGGTACCGCAGGGGTCAGTATTGGGACCTGTTCTCTTCAACATATTCATTAATGATCTGGTAGAAGGTTTACACAGTAAAATATCGATATTTGCAGATGATACAAAACTATGTAAAGCAGTTAATACAAGAGAAGATAGTATTCTGCTACAGATGGATCTGGATAAATTGGAAACTTGGGCTGAAAGGTGGCAGATGAGGTTTAACAATGATAAATGTAAGGTTATACACATGGGAAGAAGGAATCAATATCACCATTACACACTGAATGGGAAACCACTGGGTAAATCTGACAGGGAGAAGGACTTGGGGATCCTAGTTAATGATAAACTTACCTGGAGCAGCCAGTGCCAGGCAGCAGCTGCCAAGGCAAACAGGATAATGGGGTGCATTAAAAGAGGTCTGGATACACATGATGAGAGCATTATACTGCCTCTGTACAAATCCCTAGTTAGACCGCACATGGAGTACTGTGTCCAGTTTTGGGCACCGGTGCTCAGGAAGGATATAATGGAACTAGAGAGAGTACAAAGGAGGGCAACAAAATTAATAAAGGGGATGGGAGAACTACAATACCCAGATAGATTAGCGAAATTAGGATTATTTAGTCTAGAAAAAAGACGACTGAGGGGCGATCTAATAACCATGTATAAGTATATAAGGGGACAATACAAATATCTCTCTGAGGATCTGTTTATACCAAGGAAGGTGACGGGCACAAGGGGGCATTCTTTGCGTCTGGAGAAGAGAAGGTTTTTCCACCAACATAGAAGAGGATTCTTTACTGTTAGGGCAGTGAGAATCTGGAATTGCTTGCCTGAGGAGGTGGTGATGGCGAACTCAGTCGAGGGGTTCAAGAGAGGCCTGGATGTCTTCCTGGAGCAGAACAATATTGTATCATACAATTATTAGGTTCTGTAGAAGGACGTAGATCTGGGGATTTATTATGATGGAATATAGGCTGAACTGGATGGACAAATGTCTTTTTTCGGCCTTACTAACTATGTTACTATGTTACTATCCTCAGAAGAAATGCTATTAACCTATAGATATGGAGTTGATCTGTAGGTTACTAGTGTTATAAAGTTGGACGGCACCGGCACGTAGCTTAATGCTGCAGGGAGAAAACAGATTTTATTCTCCCCTGCAGAGTTCCCATTTCAGTCATGGGGGCCGCGCCGATACTGGTTCAGTCACCACTCTAAGAATACAGAGGCGGCTGTAAATGCACCCCTAGCCCTGACTGACAGCTAGCACCAATGCAGAGGGAGTGTTAGTCAGTCACGGGGATGCAGATTCAGTCACGGGGCGGTGCCGGCGTGGGTTCAATCACCGCTCTGAGAATACAGAGCAGTGGCTTAAACTGAACCCCCGGCCCTGACTGACATTCTCCTCCCATAGGGGTGGAGCCGCATATTCATCACTGTAATGGGCGGCACCACGTGACCGCTCATACAGGAGCAGCTGCGGTGAGGAGAGGAAGCAGCGAGGGAGTCGGTAAGTATTTTATTAACAGTGGGGGGGGCGCACAGGGGGTGGGAGGGGGTTGGGGACAGGGATCTTTTTTTTAAACACCAAAAAAAAAAAAAGAATTTTCATATCTTCTCTCCAGCGAATGCTGCTGGAGAGAAGAATTGAATGGCGGCTTCAGCACCACGCTGGGGGGACAGCGCTTACTGTAGCGCGGTCTCCTGCACGGCACACGGACTGCACACGGACAACAGCCGTGTGCGGTACGTGTTTTACACGGACCCATTGACTTTAATGGGTCCGTGTAATACGTGCGCTCCCACGAACACTGACATGTCTCCGTGTTTTCCAAACAGACACACGGTCCATGAAAACACACTGACATGTGCAGAGGCACATTGATTTTAATGTGTCTACGTGAGTCAGTGTCTCCGGTACGTGAGGAAACTGTCACCTAGCGTACCGGAGCCATTGACGTGTGAAACCGGCCTTACTGAAATGCACTTTTTTTGCTTTTTATTTACTTAGCTACAGCAGGGTTTTTGCTCACTTTTTCTCTTGTAGGTTTTAAACATTTTGTTGCTTGTAGGTTTTGTATGTTTTATGGCCAATGTGAACATGCGTTTATGTGCTGCATGTATACCAACTGAAACCAAGCTCTATCTGTGTTTTTTCATTATATTGCTAGTAACCTGTAGATTAACCCCATATCTGAAGATTAATAGCTTTTTTTTTTCTGGTAACAGGTTCCCTTTAAATTGGACTATATGAGTAACATATAGCTAAAAGCTAAAGATGCCTATACATATACAATAGTTGTTGACAAAAAAAAATGACAGCTACAGTCATGGCCAAAAGTATTCACACCCCTGCAATTCTGTCAGATAATACTCAGTTTCTTCCTGAAAATGATTGCAAACACAAATTATTTGGTATTATTATCTTCATTTAATTTACCTTAAATAAAAAAAACACAAAAAGAATTGTCCTAAAGCCAAATTGGATATAATTCCACACCAAACATAAAAAAGGGGGTGGACAAAAGTATTGGCACTGTTCGAAAAATCATGTGATGCTTCTCTAATTTGTGTAATTAACAGCACCTGTAACTTACCTGTGGCATCTAACAGGTGTTGGCAATAACTAAATCACACTTGCAGCCAGTTGACATGGATTAAAGTTGACTCAACCTCTGTCCTGTGTCCTTGTGTGTACCACATTGAGCATGGAGAAAAGAAAGAAGACCAAAGAACTGTCTGAGGACTTGAGAAACCAAATTCTGAGGAAGCATGAGCAATCTCAAGGCTACAAGTCCATCTCCAAAGACCTGAATGTTCCTGTGTCTACCGTGCGCAGTGTCATCAAGATGTATGAGTTTTCAAAAGAGATGATGAAATCCAGCAGTAGGAACCGTGCCTTGATAAAATGCATTTTCTTTATTATAAATTAATAAAACAACTCTAAAAACCATCCAAAAGTTAAAAATTCCAAACACGTCTCAGAGCTGTTATTGACCCCTTCATGCCATATGCACATGTTCACATGATATGTAGTTTCCTTGCTTTGAAGCGAGCTCACATGCTGAGCCTGCATCTTTCCCCACAGATGACGACTGATTCAATCCGCTGTTACGTACCTGTAATAGCCACAGATAGGGCAGTGCGAAAGTGGGCGCTTCATTACAAGCTCCCATCGGCATGTCCTTGGTCGCAGGGTGCTGATGGGTTTCCATGACAGTCGGGGGTCTGCTGATGATCTCTGCGCCTGTCAATACGATCCTCATATGAACGCCAGCCCATGGCCGTAGTTCATAGGAGATCGTGATTTCTGCTCATACATAGCAATGATTATGAACTGCTATGAATAACAAGCAATCAAGTCCCCTAAAAGGACTATTGAATACAGTTAAACGTTAAAAAAAGTTTCTATAGTTATGAACCCCCAGAAAAGTAAAAAAAATCCCCCTTTTTGCCCCTTTGAAAATAAAAATATAAAAAATACACATATTTAGCATTGCTGTGTTCAGAAATGTCTGTTCTATCAAAATACAAAATAAATTATGCAGATCGGTAAACGGTGCAAAAAAAATAAATAAATAAAAACACCATAATTACATGTTCTTGCACCTGCAATAATGCAATAAAATGCAAAAAGAGGCGAGAAAACATCGTATCTACACCAAAGAGGTATCAGTAAAAACGTCTGTGCAGGGCGCAAAAAATAAGCCATCACCCAGCCCCAGATGCCGAAAAATGAGAATGCAAAGGATCTCGGAATATAGTGACAAAAGCAAAAAAAATATTTTCATACAAATTTCCAAATTTATTTCACCATTCAAATTGACAATACTATACATGTTTGGTATCTACATACCCATACTGACCTGGAGAATCATGCTGCCAGGTCAGGAACATTAGCAAATGAATACCCTCCCCCCCCAAAAAAAAAAAAAAAATTAAAAAAAAAAATTGTGGAATTGCACTTTATTGTGCAATTTCACCACACTTGGAATTTTTCCAGTAGATTTTATGGCAAAAATGAATTGTGTCATTCAAAAGTACAACTCGTCCTCCAAAATACAAGTCCTCATAAGGCTATTTTTACTGAAAAATAAAAAAGTTATGGCTCTTGGAACACGGGGAGGAAAGAATGGAAAATCGCCAGGGATGAATGGGGTTTATCATCCAAAGCAGTGAATGACATTAATATCACAGCACACATCTCTCCACTCAGGAACAAAATAGAGCATAATGTAAGTTCTTACAGTAAAATCTAAGGTTTATGTGAAAGACGAGGTTTGTTTCTCTCTTTAGGTGACTCTCTAAACAAGCTATCGATCTGTGACATCAGGACTCGTCAGATCAGACACATCACTGACCTCTACGCTGAGCTTTGGTAAAGGGCTACTTGTAGAACAAAACAAACTGGTTATCCTCTCTAGCACACATGTAAGGCTGGAGTCTCATGATCTTATAAAAAAAATCTCTCTGATGTTGATCCAGAAAAGTACAAGTGTCATGTGAGCACAACGCGATTTTTCACACCTGGCATCCCTATGACATTCGTTTTGCATACTGTAATTCTCTGTCATTTAAAGCTAGATGACAAAACTGATAAAGCAAATCTTACAGACAGATATAGATAGATAGATAAATAGATAGATAATGGATACGTAGATAGATAGATAGTAGATAGTGATGAGCGAATATACTCGTTACTCGGGATTTCTCGAGCACGCTCGGGGGTCCTCCGAGTATTTTTTAGTGCTCGGAATTTAGTTTTTATTGCCGCAACTGAATGATTTACATCTGTTAGCCAGCATAAGTACATGTGGGGGTTGCCTGATTGCTAGGGAATCCCCACATGTACTTATGCTGGCTAACAGATGTAAATCATTCAGCTGCGGCAATAAAAACTAAATTTCCGAGCACTAAAAAATACTCGGAGGACCCCCGAGCGTGCTCGAGAAATCCCGAGTAACGAGTATATTCGCTCATCACTATCTACTATCTATCTATCTACGTATCCATTATCTATCTATTTATCTATCTATCTATATCTGTCTGTAAGATTTGCTTTATCAGTTTTGTCATCTAGCTTTAAATGACAGAGAATTACAGTATGCAAAACGAATGTCATAGGGATGCCAGCTGAATGATTTACATCTGTTAGCCAGCATAAGTACATGTGGGGATTCCCTAGCAATCAGGCAACCCCCACATGTACTTATGCTGGCTAACAGATGTAAATCATTCAGTTGCGGCAATAAAAACTAAATTCCGAGCACTAAAAAATACTCAGAGGACACCCGAGCGTGCTAGGGAAATCTTGATATCGACCAAAGAAAAAACACACAACAAAGAAAATCCCAAAATATTTGAAATAATACATATAAATTTATTTAGAAAATCAGGTAAAAGATGACAAACAACTGGAATGGGAGGGAGAGTACAACCACATAACACATGTCAAAATAAAGACACCCACAGGACTCAAAAGTAATCATAGAGTTATATATAGGTAGCTCAGGACATACCTACTACTATGAAGTGTAATACTATATTTCTATTGCACGGCGCCCACGCTGCCTACTTGTAATGCAATTAGGTGCTAGACCGTAAACCATAAATATAAACAGTGAAAGCGGCCACAACAAAGCCTCATAGGATAATTAGTATATTTACCTGTCTTACCCCTTGAGAAAGGCCACACGCCGAAACGCGCGTTGGGGTGGACACTCCTGGACTCTATTCTTGGTGCTAAGACAGGTAAAGATACTAATTATCCTATGAGGCTTTGTTGTGGCCGCTTTCACTGTTTATATTTATGGTTTACGGTCTAGCACCTAATTGCATTACAAGTAGGCAGCGTGGGCGCCGTGCAATAGAAATATAGTATTACACTTCATAGTAGTAGGTATGTCCTGAGCTACCTATATATAACTCTATGATTACTTTTGAGTCCTGTGGGTGTCTTTATTTTGACATGTGTTACGTGGTTGTACTCTCCCTCCCATTCCAGTTGTTTGTCATCTTTTACCTGATTTTCTAAATAAATTTATATGTATTATTTCAAATATTTTGGGATTTTCTTTGTCGTGTGTTTTTTCTTTGGTCGATATTAGTTTGGCGACTTTATCCCGCTGCTATGTCCACAGAAGATACATAAGTCACAGTATATGGATATTTACTATTTTCTATATTTGTGGTTACTGTGATTTCTTGCTTTCATGTGGTGTGTTGACTAGGGAAATCTTGAGTAACGAGTATATTCGCTCGTCATCACTAATGGTAGATAGATAGATTTAGTGGGGAAAAAAGTATTTAGTCAGCCACCAATTGTGCAAGTTCTCCCACTTAAAAAGATAAGAGAGGCCTGTTATTGACATCATAGGTAGACCACAACTATGAAAGTCAAAATGAAAAAACAAAACCAGAAAATCACCTTGTCTGATTTGGCAAGATTTATTTTGCAAATTATGGTGGAAAATAAGTATTTGGTCATTAACAAAAGTTCATCTCAATATTTTGTTATATATCCTTTGTTGGCAATGACAGAGGTCAAACGTTTTCTGTAAGTCTTCACAAGGTTGGCACACACTGTTGTTGGTATGTTGGTCCATTCCTCCATGCAGATTTCCTCTAGAGCAGTGACGTTTTGGGCCTGTCGCTGGGCAATACGGACTTTCAATTCCCTCCAAAGGTTTTCTATTGGATTGAGATCTGGAGACTGGTTAGGCCACTCCAGGTCCTTCATATGCTTCTTACGAAGCCACTCCTTCATTGCCCTGGTGATGTGCTTGGGATCATTATCATGCTGAAAGACCCAACCACATTTTATCTTCAATGCCTTTGCTGATGGAAGGAGGTTTGCTGTTATGATTAGGTAATTCAGTACCACAATGGACATAGAAGTCAGAGCACATACAGTGACCTGACAATAACCCAAAAACATAGAACGAGCTCTGAGACGTGGGAACTCTGCTGACCGCAATCCCTAATCCTCTCCAACAACACTAGAGGCAGCCGTGGATTGCGCCTAACGCTCCCTATGCAACTCGGCACAGCCTGAGAAACTAGCTAGCCTGAAGATAGAAAATAAGCCTACCTTGCCTCAGAGAAATACCCCAAAGGAAAAGGCAGCCCCCACATATAATGACTGTGAGTTAAGATGAAAAGACAAACGTAGAGATGAAATAGATTTAGCAAAGTGAGGCCCGACTTTCTGAACAGAGCGAGGATAGGAAAGGTAACTTTGCGGTCTGCACAAAACCCTACAAACAACCACGCAAAGGGGGCAAAAAGACCCTCCGTACCGACTAACGGCACGGAGGTACACCCTCTGCGTCCCAGAGCTTCCAGCAAGCAAGAAAAACCAAATAAGCAAGCTGGACAGAAAAAAACAGCAAACAAAAATAACAAAAGCGGAACTTAGCTATGCAGAGCAGCAGGCCACAGGAACGATCCAGGAGGAAGCAAGTCCAATACTAGAACATTGACTGGAGGCCAGGATCAAAGCACTAGGTGGAGTTAAATAGAGCAGCACCTAACGACTTCACCACATCACCTGAGGAAGGAAACTCAGAAGCCGCAGTACCACTCTCCTCCACCAACGGAAGCTCATAGAGAGAATGAGCCGAAGTACCACTTGTGACCACAGGAGGGAGCTCTGCCACAGAATTCACAACAGTTTGCGCTCAAAATCTCACAATAAATGGCCCCATTCATTCTTTCATGTACACTGATCTGCAGTCCTGGTCCCTTTGCAGAGAAGCAGTCCCAAAGTATGATGTTGCTACCCCATTGCTTCACAGTAGGTATGGTGTTCTTTGGATGCAACTCAGCATTCTGTCTCCTCCAAACACGACGAGTTTTGTTTCTACCAACCAATTCTACTTTGGTATCATCAGATTATATGACATTCTCCCAATACTCTTCTGGATAATCCAAATGCTCTCTAGCAAACGTCATACGGACCCGGACATGTACTATCTTAAGTAGGGGTACACGTCTGGCACTACAGGATCTGAGTCAGTAGAGTGCTACTGATGGTAGCCTTTGTTAAGGTGGTCCCAGCTCTATGCTGGTCATTCACTAGGTCCCCTGGTGTGGTTCTGGGATTTTTGCTCACCGTTCTTTTGATCATTTTGATCCCACGGGATGAGATCTTGCGAAGAGCTCCAGATCGAGGGAGATTATCAGTGGTCTTGTATGTCTTCCATTTTCTTATTATTGCTCTCACAGTTGGTTTCATGACACCAAGCTGGCTGCTTGCCTTATGCAGATTCAGTCTTCCCAGCCTGGTGCAGAGCTACAATTTTGTTTCTGGTGTCCTTCGACAGCTCTTTGGTCTTCACCATAGTGGAGTTTGGAGTGTGACTGTTTGAGGTTGTGGACAGGTGTGTTTAATACTGATAACAAGTTCAAACAGGTACCATTACTACAGGTAATGAGTGGAGGACAGAGGAGCCTCTTAAAGGCCGGTTTCACACGTCAGTGGCTCTGGTACGTGAGGTGACAGTTTCTTCACGTACCGGAGACACTGACTCCCGTAGGGGTGGAGCCGCATATTCATTACTGTAATAAGCGGCACCACGTGACCGCTCATACAGGAGAAGCTGCGGCGAGGAGAGGATGCAAGCGCCGAGGGAGCTGGGTAAGTATTTTAATGCCAGCGGGCGGGCGCACAGGGGGGTGGGAGGGGGTAGATTATCGGCAACTTTATTTTAAAAACAAAAATAAATTAAAAAAAAAGATTATTCATTCCTTCTTTCCAGCGAACGCTGCTGGAGAGAAGAAATGAATGGGGCTTCAGCACCAGATGCAGGGGACAGCGCTTAACTGTAGCGCTGTCTCCTGCACGATGCATGTGGTACCCAGTCGGCACACGGGCGGCACACGGATGCCGCACGTGTGCTACACTGATGTGCCACGTGAGCACATGGACACATGGACACGGATAATTCCGGTACCGATTTTTCCGGTACCGGAATTATCTGGACGTGTGAGACTGGCCAAAGAAGAAGTTACAGGTCAGTTGGAGTCAGAAATCTTGCATGTTTTTAGGTGACCTAATACTTATTTTCCAACATAATTATTTTATTATTATTAATTATTTTTTTTGTTTAATAGGTTAAATAAGGTTGATCAGCCTCTAGTGCCATGTGAAAGGAAAGAAAGGGTGCAACTTTATTATATGTGAGGGGCTTCTGGATATTAAATATCTACAGGACATATCTACAGTCTATCTATCTATCTATCTATCTATCTATCTATCTATCTATCTATCTATCTATCTATCTATCTATCTATCTATCTATCTATCTATCCTAACAGTTCAGGCTGTAAATTTACTGTACTTGGCTGATTAAATGTTGGTTTCCTTTGAGATGTTTTCCGTGCAATTTTTTTCTCGCATCCATTGACTTGCATTGGCGAGTGTGATCCAATTCTTGCAGACAATCACAGCATGCTGCTATATTTTCTCAGCCTGATTAGAACTGAGGAAAAACTTATAAATGTGCACTGACTAATTGTATAACATTGGCCAGAGTGCATTGAGATGTTTTCTTGCATTGCACTCATCCGATTTATACGCTCGCTCGCGTAAGAGAGCCCTTAAAGTGATCTTGACAGCTGATTCATGCTGCTCAGACCTCTCATTGATCAGCCTCATTTAAAAAAAAGTTTTTTCTAATATCCAATCTGTGTCTTCTCCCTTTCAGTTTCATTCCATTGCTTCACGTGTTTCCATGTGCAAATAGACCGCACATGGAGTACTGTGTCCAGTTTTGGGCACCGGTGCTCAGGAAGGATATAATGGAACTAGAGAGAGTACAAAGGAGGGCAACAAAATTAATAAAGGGGATGGGAGAACTACAATACCCAGATAGATTAGCGAAATTAGGATTATTTAGTCTAGAAAAAAGACGACTGAGGGGCGATCTAATAACCATGTATAAGTATATAAGGGGACAATACAAATATCTCGCTGAGGATCTGTTTATACCAAGGAAGGTGACGGGCACAAGGGGGCATTCTTTGCGTCTGGAGGAGAGAAGGTTTTTCCACCAACATAGAAGAGGATTCTTTACTGTTAGGGCAGTGAGAATCTGGAATTGCTTGCCTGAGGAGGTGGTGATGGCAAACTCAGTCGAGGGGTTCAAGAGAGGCCTGGATGTCTTCCTGGAGCAGAACAATATTGTATCATACAATTATTAGGTTCTGTAGAAGGACGTAGATCTGGGGATTTATTATGATGTAATATAGGCTGAACTGGATGGACAAATGTCTTTTTTCGGCCTTACTAACTATGTTACTATGATACTATGTTACTAAATGAGAATAATGATGATCCCTCTACAGTAGTGAAGTATATCGTGGCACAGCTGTGTCGGTGCTCAAGAAAGGTTTCCCACACTAGCAATCACATAGTTAGTAAATAACTTGGCACTCAACTTAGTGGATCGTGATAATAAAGAAAAATAATTTTATTACTTGAATAGCAGCTCAGCATAAACGTTTCGGTCAAACATTTAGACCTTCTTCAGTAAACCGACTGCTGGTATAATGGAGAGTATAGGGCACTGATATATGTAGATAGGGTCCTATGGTGGAGTTTTTGCAGGACCTCTAAGATTGAAGCAATTATCCAAGTAAGTAGAACGTGTGCGTATTTCCGTTCCAAATAGGCTTGAGAGATAATAAGCTAGTATAAATAACTTAAGAGGTACTGGAATACTGCCAAGAAGCACGGGATATGGAGAAATGTCCAACTGAATGGCCTGGAGTTATATAATCCTGGCCAAAAGGGTGGTACATATAGGCACAGAGTACCGGAGACGCAGTGAAAATCTAATGCACAGGGCTTTGTAAGAAGGCTTCAAAAGGCAAGTCTCATAGGGAAGGTGCGCTGAGGATCTGTTCCGGTATAAGATAGGTAGGAGGTGAACATCAACGCGGTGTCGTAGGACATAGTTTGCAGTCCTCTCACCATCCTGGTCGCTCTTCTCTGAACTTGCTCTAGTTTTTCAATGTCTTTTTTAAAATGTGGTGCCCAAAACTGGACACAGTATTCTGGAGAAGTAGAGGGGGATAATTACTTCACATGATCTAGACTCTATGCTTCTTTTAATACATCCCAGAACTGTGTTTGCCTTTTTGTTGCTGCATTACACTGTTGACTCATGTGCAGTCTGTGATCTATTAGATTACACAAGTCTTTTTCACACGTGCTGTTGCTTAGCACTATTCCTCCCATTCTGTAGATGTAATTTCATTTTTCTTGCCCAGATGTAGATTCTTGCATTTCTCCCTCTTAAATATTATTATTATTATTATTGTTATTATTATTATTGATAATAATAATAATAATAATAATAACAATAATAATAAATACTATTCTATTAGTCACTGCCCATTGTTGAAGCTTATCTAGAACTTTCTGAATAATTTCTCTGTCTTCTCTAGTGTTAGCTAGCTATCCCTCCTAGCTTTACATGGTCTGCAAATTTGTTCAGTTTACCTTCAGTTCCCTTATCTAGATCATTTATAAAAATGTTGAAAACATTGCGGCCATGACAGAGCCTTGTGGTACCCCACTTGAAACACGTTTCCAATTGGATGTGCAACCATTTATTATCACTCTTACCACTCAAGTATTCCATACTTGGTCATTTTGTAATCCAGCAACTGCCAGTTAATAGGTGAGGCTGCTGGGTGTTGGATCCCCACCAATCTGATATTAATAACTTATTCTAAATAAAACACAATATGAATAGCTAATGGAATTAATGTTGAATAGCAGATTGTTAGCAAAAGTGAGCAATGATAGTTTTGTGAATTGGGTCTATAACATTTAAAGGGCTTATTCTGCATTTATCTGGATCAAAAAGAGGTCGAACTTTATGTTGTCTTTTCAACCCATTAACTATTCAAACTATGTGCTTGTTTTATTTCATAATCCCAGGTTTGAGCCTTTTTTACGCGTTTATATTTTTTCCCCGTGTGAAGGCATTTATCCTACTCTGACCTCAACGTACGTTATGTCTGTAATATATATGGGTCTCACAAATATTTTTATCTTGCTTGTGTAACACAAGCTGCTGATCTAGTGGTCATCAGACTGGTTTGAGCATTGGAACAGGTCAGGACAAGTGGAAAAATCTTAGTGACAGATCACAATTACGACAAGGTCAAGAAGTCATTTAAAGTGGAGTAATACCTGTATACTTCTAAGTGTTACTACAGTTACTTCGGATATTTTGCATAATCATATATGTATCATTATGTTATTGACCATTAGTTTTGAGTATTGTGAGTATTGACACCTTGATTGAAATACAGCTACATATGTGGTGATCCTGAAACTAAAGGTCCCCATACACATTACACTAAAGTCAGCCAAACCCACCAATATCGACAGGTTCAGTCAATGATGTAATGTAAATGGGGGCACCACCAGCAATATAGATGACAATTGTGCAAGTCCAATGCAAGTCCAATGTTCAAGATGTCGATTGCTCATGTCCGATTTTAGACTGACGATCGGATTGTTCTCCGAGAGGTAAGCCAGTGGTCAATGTTTCAGTCAGTGGCATTGTTACAGAGAACACATGAATGCTTGGAAGAGCAAGCGTTCCTGTGTATAGGCATCGTTCAGCCGACAGCCATCTAATGTGTATGGCCATCTTAAGTCTATACATCATTATCCGTACACAAACAAAACACATTGTTTGAAAACACAATGCATAGCCATGGCCAAACTTGTCTCTGAAATGTCTTTACATACAAAGGCCGTCTCCACATACACAAGGGTAGACAAGCCCTTTAAGGGGCAAGTAGACATCTGCTGTAACTTACTCAAATATTTTAAGCCAAATTTATGTAATACCAGTATCAAAACTTCAGAGCTTTATTTTTTTTATAACAACTTTTCACAAATGTAGACAACCTTGATCCCTATTTATTAGTCTGGAAAACTGATATGCATATTGTTAACGGGGTTGTTATTTTTCTCACTCCCTTTGGAAAACGTTTCTTGAAACTTTCCTGAAATTGAGTCCAAATTTCTTAATGACATGCTGCTCCTTGTAAACAATAAAAAGCAATAAAAGTAATCATATAGCATAAGTCACAGAATTTCAGAAACCAAAGGGCAGTTAATATTTATTCTTATGTGAAGATCAATAAATACTCCACAGGGCAAACCTTGGCTACCTGAAGAATGGTTCACATTGAGATTGTCTCAAAAGACTCCCCCAAGATGTCCAAGCAAATAACTTTCTGAAGGGTGGAGTGCTCAGCCAGAGAGCCTATGCATACAACTAACAAAAGACTGACCATCACTTCCAAATAGATAACAGGTGTGCACAGGTGCTTACTAAAGGTACCTTCACACTGAGCAACTTTACAATGAGAACGACAGCGATCCGTGACGTTGCAGCGTCCTGGATAGCGATCTCGTTGTGTTCGATCAGGATCCCGCTGTGACATCACTGGTCGGAGCTAGAAGTCCAGAACTTTATTTGGTTGTCAGGTCGGCGTGATTCATCATGTATGACAGCAAAAGCAACGATGCCAGCAATGTTTTTTCACAGAGCTAACAACCAGCGAGAACGATAAGTACGTCACTGGATCACTCCTGCATCGTTCTGGAGTTGCTGTGTTTGACATCTCTACAGCGACCTTACAGCGACGCTCCAGCGATCTAGTTTAGGTCGGATCGTTGTCTATATCGCTGGAGCGTCGCTAAATGTGACGGTACCTTTAGAGTAGCCATCTCCATATCTAACCAACAAATAAAGTAACTATAGCATGAAAACATGAAACATATGAAATTTTAATTGCATTACTGATCTAGAAAATAGGAAAAAATGAGAAAATGAGAATTTGTCATTTCATGTATACCCGGCAGCCGCAATAAGGCGATTCTCTTTGCTGGGACCTAACCTAATATTATTCCCCTCTTAGGCTTGTAGCCTATATTTATATGGGTAGTTCCCAGGATGCTTTACTGCTGTCATGACACAGGACTAATCGTGGTAATCACCTGTGGTTCATCCAGTTTACCAACATTTGGTGCGTCTATCAAGACCGCAGCATATCAATCTCTCTTGCTTAGAAATTACTTCAGTAGAAATGTACTGAATGCAGCAAATCATGTGTTCAGTGAACACATGCCGATTTACCTGCGTTCAATAAAAGGCAGCAATTTGGACACAGCAAACATATGTTGCGTTCATAGTGCTGCTAGTTCAGGATCGTGAGCACTAGGCCTTAAAGTGATTTTTTCCATTCCATCAAAATTGCTATAAGTCATTGGCATGTTATTCATATAAAAGTTCATCAAAATTCATCAATGGATGCCATAAAAACTAATGTGGCAATACAAGATATCTATTTTTATCATCACGTAAAATTTTTAAAAAACTACATCTGCCCTGTGACAAACCGGCGGTATTGTGATATGAGCGTTGCAGTCCAATAGCGGCAACTGATAACCCGCAGTCCTAACGTGACATGACAAAGTCACATAAAATCTGGGAGTCAAGGTGCCATCATCACTGGGACAGCTCCTCTCTGGGAGGTAAATCTATGGGTTTTTTTCATTTCATGAGGTGCACAATAGCACTTAAGAAGTGTGTTCAATAGAATACAATCTCTTTAATTTAACGTCTGATATGTAGAGGATTGCAGTACATTTGCTGTGTAACATATTGATAGGTTGATCACTAGTGCTGTAGAATTGATGTCAGTTACCTTGACTTTGCTTGTCTTTAGTTCATGGAGGTCTGGTGCTGCGGGGAAGGAAGAAGCTACACTGTTATCCTGGACAAAGAATTCTTAGGGTTAAGGCTGTTCTAAGAATGGCCGTAAGCACCCTTGGGCTAGTTTTCGTCTATTACCAAAAAAGTTTAACATAACAATAAAGTAAATAAAGTAAAAATAAAGTTATAGCCAAGTCATTATATAAGTTATGTTACACTGACACTGAGCAGCGATAATGGAATGAGGTCACTAATTTTGTATATAAGGTATCAAAAGGTGAAAACTGACAGACTTGATTTATGGTTGAAAATCACTCTCCCAATATCACACCAAAAACCTCCATGTACAGGGATATTCCTAGGCAACCACAGAGTATCTCCAGGTTTAAAGTGAATCTTTCACCTCCTGAGATGTGTATGTCCTATTAATATGGGCATACAGTGGGGACGGAAGTGGTGACTCCTTTGAATTTTTCGCTCTTTGTTTCATTGCAGCCATTTGGTAAATTCTAAAAAGTTCATTTTTTTCACATTAATGTACACTCTGCACCCCATCTTAACTAAAACAAAAACAGAAATGTAGAATTTTTTGCAAATTTGTTAAAAAAGAAAAACTGAAATATCACATGGTCATAGAGTAAGTATTCAGATCCTTTGCTCAGGCACTCATATTTAAGACACATGCAGTCCATTTCCTTGTGATCCTCAAATACTAAATATGTGTACTTTTATTGTTTATTTTTTATTTAGATAAAGGAATGTATTTATTGGAACAATATCTTTTTTTATTATTATTTGTTTAGGATTTTTTTTTTTTTACTTTGCCCCGGGGGGAGGGGGGGGGGAGGGGTGGTGGCATCACATTTTATTGACAGATTGCTGATCTGACACTTTGCTGTGCACTGTGTCAGATCAGCGATCACACAGGCACAGCAGGGACGCTTGCCAACGCTTGCTCTGAGCAGGCGCTGGTAAGCCCCCTCCCTGAAGGACCCGGATGCAGCCCCGTGGCCATTTAGGATCCGGGCCTGCTGCAGGGAGGAGGAGGTAAGAGACCCTCGCAGCAACGCGATCACATTGCGTTGCTCCGAGGGTCTCAGGGAAGCACTCAGGGAGCCCCCTTCCTGCGCGATGCTTCCCTATACCGCCGGAACACTGCAATCATGTTTGATCGCAGTGTGCCGGGGGTTAATGTGCCGGGGGCGGTCCGTGACTGCTCCTGGCACATAGTGCCGGATGTCAGCTGCGATAGTCAGCTGACACCCGGCCGCGATCGGCCGCGCTCCCCCTGTGAGCGCGGCTGATCGCGCTGGATGTACTATTCCGTCCTTGGGAAGTAGGGCCCACCGCACATGGACGGAATAGTACGTCCAATGGCAGAAAGAGGTTAAGGTAAAATAATGTGTGAATAAATCACAACTTTTTCACATGAGCTCTACTAATAGTTCTGCAAACACAAATAGAATGACTATGGCTCTACGATATTACAAAATTACTTAAGTAAAAATTGTCGTAAGTACTAGATGAAAACAGCTGCAAGCAACCTAAAAATATAAGTATATTAGATAGGTTGTTGGTTGAATGGTCATTTGCAGTGCTTGGTGCTGAAGGGAGATGATGAAGTTTGGCTACAGTAGACATTGGGTCATAATATACAGTACTTATGCAGTGTGTTAATGGTCCAACAGAAGGGGTATGTTAAAAATGCAGTTAAATGTATGCTATTTTTCTCATGGTTTAGCTACAATTGCAGTTTTAAATCTGGTGCTTTGCTGTTTTATATCAGATATATTCTGCATTTTGCCTGGGGCGATAGTTGCAGGAGCAGGGAGAGTGGCAGAATACAGCCTTTAGACAGGGCTTAGGTCTTTGCAGTCCGTTGCTAAAAATATATCTGCTGCACATGACCACATTCTTTTTTTGTTAAAATATTGACTATATGTTCATCCATAGTGTTAGGGCTAGCGGAACGCACCAAATAATAAAGAGATTGATACGAGGTGCGTTCGCAGCCGGGGTCCACCATACAGAGATGGTACCTGCTGCTATGTAATGGCGGATGGACACTTAGCTTACACGTAGGTTAGACTTCACCCCGTGTGAAATAGTAGCGAGCTCTGTTGCTTCACAACACAATACGCACAATACGCTGCACCCTGTTAGCAGTCATAAGGTGTAGCTACAAGACACTAGTGGGATCCCTAAGAATCACCCCCACTAATCTGGTCATTGAACTGGCTCTGACCCTCATTGGCTTTTGAGCCCGTGCCTGAGGACGCCCCGAGTCAGATGCACAGTTCAAGCGGGAATTCCCACCCTATACTGACAGTTGTCAGGAGAGCGCACTGATGGTGCACGGTGCCGTAGAGATGGGCACTGCAACATGTGCTTAGTGTGCAGATAGCACTGTTGGGTGCTAGATAGCTTCCACCATTCGCGAGCAGTCAACAACACAAGGAATGGGAATGATTAAGGAGCTTTCATCCATCGACAGTCATTCATCTACACACACACATTGTCAAGGTTTATACTAGTGCATGGCCGAGCGGCCAGGCGAACCTTTTATAGCAGTAGCAGACTGGGACCTTCCAGATGGTCCAATAAGAAGCGCAACAGGACCTGAACATGTGACCCCGACCTCCAATGGGAGATCGTCCCATGAGCATGCTCAGTATGAGAAAAGCGGCACAGTCCCAGAAAGGCCTGCTCGCTGTTGGTCAGTACTGGGTACAAGGGCAGAGCCTGGAAAGGCAGCAGTAACCAGTCACACAATATCAGCTCGAGCCAGACGCTGGGACCGCCGTCTCCGCTGAGCAGGTTCCACTGTGGCTGGAGAAAAATGGGAGACTGCAGTGGACATGGTTCGAGATTCCCCCTGAACAGCGGCGGGAACTCAACACCTAACATTACCCCCCTCCTAGGGCCCCCCTCCCAGGACCTCGCTACATTCAAAGGCTACAATAAGCAGCGGAGCCCAAATGTGCTCCATAGGCTCCCAGGTTCTGTCCTCTGAGCTGTGACCCTTCCAATCCACCAGATAGAACTTGCCATGTACCACCTTGCACCCCAAGATAGCATTCACCTCATAATCATCCATGGACGAACCCGATGTCCTGGCAGATCACTCAGAAAACCAGGACATGTGAAGGGCTTTAAGAGGGACACATGAAGGGTGTCGATGATACTCAGGCGTGGAAGAAGAGCCAGCTATAGACCACAGGGTTAACCTGTTCCAGAACCTTGAAAGGCCCTAAGTAGCAAGGCGCAAACTTAGTGGACTCAACTCGTAACCTGACATTGCGGACGGAGAGCCACACTAAGTGCCCAGGAGCAAAGGTCGGAGCGGGATGCCAATGTGCATCTGCAGAGACCCTCATTCTCTCCTTGGAAGCTCAGATAGCCTCCTGTGAGCAGCCCGGAACATATGACCTGCACAAGAAACCTCCATGGCCACATAGAGCTCGGATGCCTGGACAGTTGACTCCAGAGGTTTGGCGAAGGTAGGCACCAATCGAAACCTCTGTCTGCACTGGGCTCGCTCCAGCCTTCGCTCGGTAAAACGGAGGTCTATGCGAGTGGATATAGTTATTAGCTCCTCCAGTGTAGGGGAATCTTCCTGGTGGCCAAGGTATCCTTAACATGGTCAGCCAGTCCTTTCCAAAACACTGGAATCAGGAATTTATCTGACCACTTCAGTTCTGATGCTGACTGAGGCCGAACCCTGTGTTAATGCCAACAGTTGAAGCGCCAAATCATGGATGACACGAGGTCCCATAAAGACCTGTTTCAGAGCGTCCAGGAACCTTGGAGCACTCTGCACCACATGATCGTTATGCTCCCACAGCGTTGTTGCCCACTCCAATGCCCTGCCCGACAGGGATAAAATAAATCCCACTTTAGCCCGTTTCATGGTTAAGCGTGCAGCCAGGAGCTCAAGATCTATAGTGCACTGGCTCACGAATCCCCGACACAGCTTACTGTCTCCAGCAAACTTGTCTGGTAACGGGAGATGAGATAATATCAGAGCAGGGGTGGCAGTGGACAAACTGGCTGCAGCCACGCTAGCAGCATGAACAGCGACTGCGGTAACATCCACAGCCGAGGTTGTGCGCTCAAGAGCCGCCAACCTACCCTCCAGCTGCTGGATGTACCGCTGTAATCGCTGTTCATCCGCCATTACTAGCCAGGCCCTGGTGCTAGTATAATGTTAGGGCTAGCGGAACGCACCAAATAATAATGAGATTAATATGAGGTGCGTTCGCAGCCTGGGGTCCACCGTGCAGAGAAGGTACCTGCTGCTATGTAATGGCGGATGAACACTTAGCTTACACGTGGGTTAGACTTCACTCCGTGTGAAATGGTAGCGAGCTCTGTTGCTTCACAGAGTCGCACAATATGCTGCACCCTGTTAGCAGTCACAAGGTGCAGCTACAAGACACTAGTGGGATCCCTAAGAATCACCGCCACTAATCTGGTTATTGAACTGGCTCTGACCCTCATTGGCTTTTGAGCCCGTGCCTGAGGATGCCCCGAGTCAGATGCACAGTTCAAACGGGAATTTCCACCCTATACTGACTGTTGTCAGGAGAGCACACTGATGGCGCATGGTGTCGAAGAGATGAGCACTGCAACATGTGCTTAGTGTGCAGATAGCACTGTCGGGCGCTAGATAGCTTCCACCATTCGCGAGCAGTCAACAACACAAGGAATGGGAATGATTAAGGAGCTTTCATCCATCGAAAGTCATTCATCTACACACACACATTGTCAAGGTTTATACTAGCGCATGTCCGAGCGGCCAGGCGAACTTTTTATAGCAGTAGCAGACCGGGCCTTCCAGATGGTCCAATAAGAAGTGCAACTGGACCTGAACATGTGACGCCAACCTCCAATGGGAGGGCGTCCCGTGAGCATGCTCAGTATGAGAAAGGCCTGCTCACTGCTGGTCAGTACTGGCTACAAGGGCAGAGCCTGGAAAGGCAGCAGTAACCAGCCGCGCAGTGTCAGCTCAAGCCAGATGCTGGGACCGACGTCTATGCTGAGCAGGTTCCACTGCGGCTGGAGAAGAATGGGAGACCGCAGTGGACATGGTTTGGGATTCCACCTGAACAGCGGCGGGAACTCGACACCTAACACATAGAGTGTTAAATTTGTGTGTTATATTACACTCCATAAAAGAGTTCAAACATTTTTCAGGAATTAATTAGTCATCCACAGAGCATTACATGCTGTCTGTTAAATTACAGTGATGTATAGCACTCCAAAAAAGTATTCAAAAATATTCCTGGATTCAATTAGTCATCCATAGATTGAATTTTTCATCCATATACTTTTACATGCTTTGTGCTACAATTACAATGGTACTAAACTCCAAAAACCTCTTTGACTGCTGCAGGTGACCAATTTTTATTTTTTATTGAAAATAAACTTGGTTTCAAGATACCTAGCAATCAGAAATGGCGTTTGGTGATCGGTTAGGGACAGGGAAGTGGAAGTGCTGATGATGTTGCACACAGACGCCAATGACATGGGGCAGGTGAGACTATGCCTGTTGCTGGAACACAAGAAACACGCCCATTCATTACTCATAGGTCCATGTCCCAGTTTGCAGGGTGGCACGGTACACCATTTCTGAAGCCACACCAGTGCTGGTAGTCGGTTGGATAGGATAACAGATAATGATTCCAGCATGCTTACCAGCACCACCTAGTCTTCACATAGTCCAATCTCACCTTCCAAGAGTCTGGATCACTTAATCCTGACGATAATCCTCCTTCCTCCTACCATGTTGAGTCCCAGGAGACTAGGAAACTCTGAGGCGCTCTTTACAACATAATGTCATGATTGTGGCCTCCCACCCTACGTGATCCAATAGGGAAATGAGGAGATGCCCACAACATAGAGAGGCCATGGCCACAGGAAGATGATGGTCGGCAAAGGAAAATATTGTCTAAGGAATAAGATGATGATGAGACACAGTTGCCAATAATATAAAAAACCAAATGTAAAAAAGGGGGACAGCACCACAGCAGTTGTGAAAAAAGAACCACTTGTTTATTCCACCTCTTGCCCTTTTTTACATTTGGACTTGGATTTGGATACCGGGATGGATCCCCTGGTAAGGACGTGCACCATATTATCCATAAAGATAGCACATGTTTAGGGTGCGGCTGGACTACTATTTTGTGGACAGTTGCCAATAAGTCAGGTCGCTGTAAAGTCACCAAGTCAGAGGGACGAAGGTATGGCGGTGGAAGACAAGGAGGTGGGTGATGAAGTCAACCACCTAACCTGTGAAGCTGGCATGCAAAGCATGGCCAACAGTGTTGAAGGGGAGAGAGTTAGTAGCACTGAAACAGTCATCTGGTCCCGCTAAATTGCTGCGATAGGAGATGGCGGCTGCTACAGATACAGTTCTATGTAGTCAAGAGGAGAGAGGAGCTAGAGACAGAGCTCCTCCTTCCTCCTTCCAGTCTACATAGAATCTCATCTATAGCAGCCACCATCTCCTATCTCAGTAACGGGAGAGTCTGGCTTCACTGAATGCGGATTTTACCACTGAAAGGAGAATTTTGATACTGACTGATCAATTTTGGCAGATAAAGAAACAAAACTCTCTGATAAGAAATATGAATGTATATATACATATATAAATATCAAAGTTGCTGATTTTCACACGTACTATTGATTTATGGAATACAAATTAAAATGATGGTTAGTGTTTAATTACCTTACCAGTCTTGAAAATAGTAAATTATACTGCAAAAAGAATCTGGAGAATACTGCCATGTATAAAAAGAAAAAGTGCAATTGGTTGTATTCTACATTTAATTGTGACTACAATACTGTACATGATGGAAGAATAATTGTGAAGCCTGCAACTGCTCGGTCTTGGTATTCTAGTTCAGGCAAAATATACACAAGTAAAAAGTGGAATTCTCATAAGCCCAGATCGCCACCCTCCACCACACACCCAAAACATTCTATACCTCAAACCTAAACAGGACTCTCGACCAAAGATAAGATGTTGCTCAGCAAGGGACAGCAAAGCCTGAATGGCTGGATGCCATTGAATTCCTCTAGTGCTTGCTGAATCACTCTTGTAGATTTTAAGATTGACACTAAATATGGTCCTGACTACTACTTGTGTGAAGCATTACCACACAGAGTATAATGTCCCTTTTATTCCCTACAGTCAATAAGTGGCTGGCATACCTACAAGAGTAGACTACAAGGGATTTAGGCATGTCATATCAGTGAAAGTGAAGGGATCGTTAAGATTGAATAAAGAATGAGACAAGGTAACAGGTCTATCGCAGTTGACTGATTACTTATTTTGGTGGGGTTTATTGGGTCACCTTCCTACGCTAAATGGAACCTGTTAGGTC
This sequence comes from Ranitomeya imitator, assembly GCF_032444005.1. Taxonomy (NCBI): domain Eukaryota; kingdom Metazoa; phylum Chordata; class Amphibia; order Anura; family Dendrobatidae; genus Ranitomeya; species Ranitomeya imitator. The sequence continues at coordinate 731,175,519 of NC_091284.1, read as the reverse complement.
GATTTTACTAATGAAACTAGTGGTGTGGCTCAATACGTTGTAGAAGATAAAAAAAATGCTAAAAATTATACTAGTAAGATGTGATTTCTTGTAGTAATCCAATATGCTAGCGCTGAAAAATCAAGCTTTTAAGTCACAGGAAAATTAGCCTGGAAATGCATTGGGGTCATGGCAATGCACTTAAAGTCCATTGATACAGCCAGAATGCACTTCCAGTCTCTTATTTCCAGACAACCGCCCATATAGGCAAGAGCGGAGAATTGCTAACTGCCACTTCATGCACACATGGGACTTTGGGCCTACCATATTCATAACTGGTCGGGACCTAGCTTTTTGAACTCCCAGAGATCATATCTTGTGAATAGTTGCTATACAGTATGTTGTGTATGAGACAAACCTTTCAATTAATTTCATATTACGTTTATACATTAAAGGAGCTCTTTCACAACAATCCAAACTGTTTACAGTTGTGCTCAAAAGTTTACATATCCCTGCAAAATTTTTGCTTTCTTGGCCTTTTTTCAGAGAATATGAATAATAACACCAATACTTTTTCTCCACTCATGGTTAGTGTTTGGGTGAAGCTATTTATTGTAAAACTATTGTGTTTTCCCTTTTTAAATCATAAAGAAGAAACCCAAAATATCCAAATGACCCTGATCAAAAGTTCACATACCCCATTGCTTAATACCTTGTATTGCCCCCCCTAACATCAAGAAGTCTAGAAGTCTTTTGTGGTAGTTGTGAATGAGGTTCTTTATTTTCTCAGATGGTAAAGCAGCCCACTCTTCTTGGCAAAAAGCCTCCAGTTCCTGTAAATTCCTGGGCTATCTAGCATGAACTGCGCGCTTGAGATCTCCCCAGAGGGCCTCAATGATATTGAGGTCAGGAGTCTGAGATGGCCACTCCAGAACCTTCACTTTGTAAAGCTGTAGCCAATGACAGGTTGACTGGCCTTGTATTTTGGATTGTTGTCATGTTGGAACGTTCAAGTATGTCCTATGCACAGCTCCGGACTGATGCATGCAAATTTGCCTACAGTATTTGCTGATAACGTGAAACATTCATCTTTCCTTCAACTTTGATCAAGTTTCCTGTGCCTTTGTAGCTCACATATCCCCAAAACATCAGCGATTCACCTCCGTGCTTTACAGTAGGAATGGTGCTCCTTTCATTATAGGCCTTGTTGACCTCTCTTCAAATGTAACGTTTACGGTTGGGGCCAAAAAGTTCAATTTTGGTCTCATTTATTATTATTATTATTATTATTATACATTTTTATAGCACCATTTATTCCATGGCCCTTTATCCATGACAAGGGACAAATATAGACAAGTACCATAGACATGAGCAAAACAAGGCACACACAAGTACAGAACGAAAGAGGACCTTGCCCACGAGGGTTCACAGTCTACAGGGGATGGTTGAGGATACACTAAGAGAGGGTAGAGCTGGTCATGGGGCGATTCAGCAGACTAAGGATCACTGCAGGTTGTAGGCTTGTTGGAAGAGGTGGGTCTTCAGGTTCTTTTTGAAGGTTTCCGTGGTAGGTGAGAGTCGGGTGTGTTGGGGTAGAGAGTTCCAGATTATGGGGGAAGCACGGGAGAAGTCTTGTATGCGGTTGTGGGAAGAAGAGATATGAGGGGAATTAAGAAAGAGTTCTTGAGAGGATCGGAGGTTGCACGTGGGTAAGTATCGGGAGACCATGTCACAGATGTATGGAAGAGACAGGTTGTGGATGGCTTTGCATGTCATAGCTAGGGTTTTGAACTGGAGCCTCTGGACAATAGGAAGCCAGTGAAGGGCTTAGCAGAGAAGAGAGGCTGGGGAAAAATGGGGAGACAGGTGGATTAGTCGGGCAGCAAAGTTTAGGATGGATTCGAGTGGTGCCAGAGTGCTAGAGGGGAGGCCAGAGAGTAGGAGGTTGCAATAGTCGAATCAGGAGATGAAAAGGGCGTGCACTAGCATTTTTGTGGTTTCATGGTCAAGGAATGCATGGATCCATCCACTCCATCACTCCAAATTACCTTGTTCCAGAAGATTTGAGGCTTGTCTCTGTGCTGTTTTGCGTATTGTAGAGGAGATACTTTGTGGCATTTACGCAGTAATGGCTTTCTTCTGGCGACTCTATCATGCAGCCCATTTTTCTTCAAGTGCCTCCTTATTGTGCATCTTAAAACAGCCACACCGCTAGTTTTCAGAGTCCTGTATTTCAGCTGATATTATTTGTGGGTTTTTCTTTGTATCCCAAACAATTTTCCGGGCAGTTATGGACGACATTTTTGTTGGTCTACCTGATCGTGGTTTTGTTTTTACAGAGCCTGTGATTTTCCATTTGTTAATCACAATTTAAAAGCTGCTGACTGGCATTAGCAATTCCTTGGATATATTTTTGTATCTCTTTCCTGTTTTATACAGTTCAACTACCTTTTCCCATAGAACCATTGACAATTCTCTTGCTTTCCCCATGACTCACAATCCAGAAACATCAGTGGCTGCATGAAAGATGCAAGAGTCTGTTTGGATCCCAGAAACTCACTCAGCTTTTCTGCACACACACTGATTACAAGCAACAGGTCACAGATGAGGATGTTACCTTCAGTAGCCATTCAAACCCATTTGCTTCAACTTCTGTGCATGTAATCAGGCAAAAATCACCAGGGTATGTGAACTTTTGATCAGGGTCATTTTGATGTTTTCTGTCATCACTGTGATTTAAAAAGAGAAAACACAGTAGTTTGATAATAAATGGCTTCACCCAACCACTAACCATGAGTGGAGAAAAAGTTTTGGTATTATCATTCATATTCTCTGAAAAAAGGCAAAGAAAGCAAAAATTCTGCCGGGGTATGTAAGCTTTTTAGCACAACTGTATTTCTACATACTGCTCTCTGAAAGAAAAATGCCATCCACACCTTTCCTCTATTGCTCATTGACTGAAAAATTACTCTTTTAATTCATACGCAAATGAATTTGTGTAAAAACTAAAAGCAATGCTCAAATCTCTACCTTCGAGCTCTATTTCCTACCTAGCCCCAAATTACTCTGTGTGACTGTCAGCTCACACATTGTGTAGGCAAGCCAGTGTGCTAGCAGTCAAGCAGAGGAAGGTGGGGTTAGGCAAGGAATCCAGTCAGGGAGAAGAAGGCTTAAGAAGTGTTTTGTCACTCCCAGAGTCCTTAAGCCTCATTTGCATATGAATTAAAGAAGCAATTGTTCCATCAAAATCAGCAGATTACATCAATAAGGTAAGGTGTGGATGACATTATCTTTCATAGAGCAACATGACAACGTAAACAACTGGGGGTTTGTATTGTGTTGACACAAATTTTTTTGCTGATGCATAGCACATGTGTAACGGACTGGGTGTTGGTACCACTGTGCCATGCTCCGAGGAGAGCCTGGAGGGGCATGACTAGGTGACTCACCAAAGTTTCAGAAGTGAAGGACGGCATCCAATCCAGGTGAAAGAAGTAAACACTTTATTGTGCCAAAGGTGCGACGTTTCAACCCCTATGGGGTCTTTATCAAGCATACATAATATTCAAAATGACGGCCTTATAAAGGAAGTGGATCACCACCACCTGACAGGTCCGCCTACAAAATTTGCATACATAATAACTGGTGATCATATTAACCATAAAAAACATATATATAGTGAAACATACATAATTAAAATCTCATTGCATTCATATCACATGGCCACATTATTGGCAATAATGTTCAAATTCATAATAATATGCACATGTCAACGGTGAAAAGTAAATAAACAAAACCGCATGTCACCTGTAAGCCTATCAGAGGACACATGGGGGCTATTGCGAGCGTGAGCTGCCTATCACTGAACCCATATCACATCACTACTTAATTAGCCAATCTATGTCTCCGGTGAAAATCCAATCCAGGGCACTGACACATATCAAGCCCATGCGTTGGAGCCAATCCAAGCTCCATATCCGCTTACATAGAACCACCCCCCAGGCTGATCATTATGGTACCAAATAGTGACATAGGTAATAACATCATAGGCTCTCATTACTCACCTCTAGACATATCCGATTACAGTGTGTAAACCTGCCGGCCACACGGCAGCGCCAAACATGTAAAAACATGTGGCTTCGCCGAAAGCAGCCGAAAGGCACGCCCACCCCAACCGGCACACGTCCCATAAACTAGAATCACTGCAGGCTCTGTACCTGCATCCGCCCCCACTCAGGTCACATGACCAACCCGCGCGTCAGCCCAGCATACCGCACGTAAGCCCAGGACCGAGTACGCATGCCTGCCGGCTCACCAGCGGCGCATGTAAACACAGCGCCGCCACAGAGAGCCGACAGACACGCCCTCCGGCCCCCACGGCAATGTGCTAATGATCCATCGGTACCCTTGCTCACACTAAATGTGCTAATGATCCACCGGTACCCTTGCTCACACTAAATGTGCTAATGATCCACCGGTACCCTTATGGGACGTGTGCCGGTTGGGGTGGGCGTGCCTTTCGGCTGCTTTCGGCGAAGCCACATGTTTTTACATGTTTGGCGCTGCCGTGTGGCCGGCAGGTTTACACACTGTAATCGGATATGTCTAGAGGTGAGTAATGAGAGCCTATGATGTTATTACCTATGTCACTATTTGGTACCATAATGATCAGCCTGGGGGGTGGTTCTATGTAAGCGGATATGGAGCTTGGATTGGCTCCAACGCATGGGCTTGATATGTGTCAGTGCCCTGGATTGGATTTTCACCGGAGACATAGATTGGCTAATTAAGTAGTGATGTGATATGGGTTCAGTGATAGGCAGCTCACGCTCGCAATAGCCCCCATGTGTCCTCTGATAGGCTTACAGGTGACATGCGGTTTTGTTTATTTACTTTTCACCGTTGACATGTGCATATTATTATGAATTTGAACATTATTGCCAATAATGTGGCCATGTGATATGAATGCAATGAGATTTTAATTATGTATGTTTCACTATATATATGTTTTTTATGGTTAATATGATCACCAGTTATTATGTATGCAAATTTTGTAGGCGGACCTGTCAGGTGGTGGTGATCCACTTCCTTTATAAGGCCGTCATTTTGAATATTATGTATGCTTGATAAAGACCCCATAGGGGTTGAAACGTCGCACCTTTGGCACAATAAAGTGTTTACTTCTTTCACCTGGATTGGATGCCGTCCTTCACTTCTGAAACTTTGGTATGTACTCCTCCACTTGGATCCTGTGGAGTTAGGACGAGCAACCATTGTATACTACAGAGTGCTGTCTGCCGCCATTTTGTTGTTTAGGTGACTCACCAAGTCTAGTGGCTGATGATACCGTGATCTGAGGAGGGACGAAAAAGGTGGAACCAGGTGCTACTTCAGGACTGACCTCAAGTGGAAGGCAGCTGACTCCCAAGAGGCAGTAGGCAGGACTGGTCAGTAACAATAGACTGGGCAAGTACTGGTTGGCAAGGCTGGTATAATGACTGGCATGAAAGACACACAGGAAGCAGGTACTGGTGTCTTTAAACACAGGTATAGGTGGGCATGCATGATAAACAGTGAGATGGGCACGGCTGATAGATAGGCTGGTGGGCACAGCTGATAGACAAACAGATGGGCACAGCTGATAGACAGGCAGTTGTACTGGGATGCAAGCGCTGGAACCTGAGAGCTAGCAAGTGTGTTTAGAAACAGACCAACAATGTTGCACAGGCACCTCTCATCAGGTGTAGGTGCCTTAAATAATAAGAGTCTGCCAGCTATTAGCTGGTGCTCTTTAGGACAGTGTGTGATGTCCCTTTAAGAGGGCAGGACCATGCGTGCACCCTAAGCATAGTGCCCGGGGTCTGCGAGAAGTGAGCAAACCCAAGGCAGTACCAGCAGGAGAAGGAATAGGAAGTGTGGGGTCGCAGCAGTGAGTGGGTTGGCATCCCTGCCAAGGAGTGGAGGTGAGGTATCGAGCAGGGATGCCGATGCTAAAGTATCTATACAGATGTGGAGTCTTCATGCTATAAGGCTATGAGTTTTTTAGGACTTTTTTTTAACAGTAGCAGTTTAAAAACATCCTAAATATTTAATTAAAAAATGCTTGAAAAAATATTAATTTCAATTTTAATCCACTAGGCTGTTCAAGTGTTTTTATTGAGATTTTTTAAACTCTTCAGGTTTTGAAAAATATCTGGTGGAAACAAAGTGCATGTTACTTTTTTGAGGTGGATTCTTACTGGAATCCGTTTCAGGATTGACACATCAAGTGAAATAACTACAGAAAACATTACAGGAAAAAAAATCTTTAAAAGTATCTTAAAAAAAAGCTCTTTAAAAATCCCCAGAAAAACAGTATTTTCCGAACTCCGTTTTCACTTGAAAAACTTTTAGTTTTTTAATACTTTAAAAAAACTCTGAAACAAGTGAACATAGCCTTATGAAGTTTTTATTGGAGCCTACAAAGGTCAAAGAGTCAGCTGGACACTGGAATCTAGCCCAGCTTAATAGGCCCAACATATAGTGGCTTGCAAAAGTGTTCACCCCTTTGCTTTTCATCAATTTTTTTACATTACAACCTGTGTTTAAATATTTTTGCAATACAATTTGTGTGTGATGCATCAGCATTAAATATCCCTAACTCTGATGATCCCCCGGGGCAACATCAAAACCATTATCATCAAATTGAAAGAACATGTACCACAACAAACGTGCAAAGAGAGGGCCGACCACCAAAACTCTCAGCTTGGATAAAGAGGGCATTGATCAGAGAGACAGCACAAAGATCAAAAGTAACCCTGAAGGAGCTGCAGAGTTCTCAAGCAGAGACTGGAGTATCTGTCCATACAACTAAAATAAGTCATACACTCCATAAAGGTGGCCTTTATGGAAAAGTGGGCAGAAAAACGCCTTTAGTTACACAAAAAAATTTTAAGGCTCTTTTTGAGTTTGCCAAAAGACATGTGGGAGACTCCCAAAATGTATGGCGGAAGCTGCTATGGTCAGATGAGACCAAAATTGAACTTTTTTGGCCACCAAGGCAAATGCTATGTCTGGTGCCAAATCAACACGGCTCATCACTGCAAGAACAACATCCACACAATGAAACATGGTGGTGGCAGCAGCATGCTGTGGGGATGTTTTTGGCAGCAGGGACAGGGAAAATGGTTTGAGAAAATCAGTGGTACAAGTACATGGATATTCTTGAGGAAACCTGTTTGAATCGGTCAGAGATTTGACACTGGGATGGAGATTTACTTTCCAACAAGACAATGACCTAAAGCATGCTGCTCAAGCAACACTCGAGTGTATTAAGGGAAAATGTGTAAATGTTCTGAAATGGCCTAGTCAAAGCCCAGACCTTAATCCAGTTGAGAATCTGTAGTCAGGCTTGAAGATTTTTGCAGCTCATCAAAGTTTGAAACCATCTAACTTGAAGGAGCTGGAGCAATTTTGGCTTGGGGAAGGGGCAAAAATCTCAGTGGCCAGATGTGGAAAGGTCATAGTGACTTACAGACTTGCAGCTGTAATTGCCACAAAAGGTGGCACCACAAAGTACTGACTTTATGGAGTGAATAGTTATGCACACTGAAGTTTTCCGTTATTTTGCCCTATTTGTTGTTTGCTTCACAATAAAAAGAAAACCAAATGTTTACAGCTCTAGGCATGTTCTTTACATAAACTGATGCAAACTCTCAAAAAAAGATTTGAAATTCCACGTTGTGAAATAGCAAAACATGAAAAATGCCAAGGGGGGGTGAATATTTTTGCAAGCCCTGTATAGATAAAATATGTGAAATATTCTGTTTCTTAATTATCATCTTTTATGGGAATGAATGCTGAATGATTTCCCTTTCTAATCACAAAAATGTGCATTTGACCACTATGCCGTACACAAAAATTGGTAGTGACATAAGCTCTGGCTTACGTTAATGAAGAGAGAAACATTTCTTTGGTGATATAATTTGAATAATGTGCAATAGTATATAAAAAAAAATTATCAGTAAATATATTCAATGTAAGAAATACAACCAAGAACATTTCTTTTATGGGAAAATTTCAAGAACTTGTGATAGTGGTGAAAATATTTCTCAGAATATTTTTTACTGAATGTACGAAGGAAATGTCCACTAGTTTAATTCCTTACTCCCAGGGGCTGTTAAGGATAGTCAGGGCCCGGGCAGCTCAGACTGTGAGGCCTCACAGTAGCCTGATATATCATGTGAAGAGCCTCCTGATGGTGCAGGTCACATATTCAGTCACATAACGAACACTTAGAAGGAACTCCCACCTTAACCCATTACCAGGGCCGGACTGGCCATCTGGCGATTCTGGCAAATGCCAGAAGGGCCGGTCTGGTCATGGGCTACCTTGTCTGCTATGCTGTTAGCAGAATCAGTGCTCCCAAGACATCCATACTGTTAAGATTTGTGGCGGAGCCCGGCAGGCAACGGGTATCATTAGAAATATTGGTCTGGTAGTAAATCTTGCTTTCCTCCATCCAGGGTAATATTAGTAATATATCCCATCTGGGGCTCAGGGACAAGGACAACATGGGCCTGTGTGATTTCAAATGCCAGGGCTGAATTTCAGCCCCAGTCCGTACCTGCACATGACCCATTGCTGGAAAGATAATAATGGGGGTGGAGAAGAAGAGGCGCATGTAGCACACTAAGCATTTTTGTATCTAAAGCAATTAACGCTTAATTAATAATGGCCGTATCCTAGAAATTTTCCCACAGCACTCGTGCTGACATCAGGTGAAATGAGATCATTGGCTGTGAACTCTCATGACCAATCTGACGTCACCATGATCGTGAAAACTACATCATGCTCGCAGTGATGTCACACAGGTTATAGGCATTCACCATGAGACACTGAGCAGCAGTGGCAGACGCTGCTCAGTGTCTCTGCTGGATGATAGGCGGTATAGTCGCATCATGCTACCATACAGTCTGCCATCTAGATGTAACAGAGCTAGACCAGTCGTGGGACAAATGGATTCTCTTCCCAGCAGACAGGTGAGGAACATTGTTTGTTATTTTCATTCTCTTGCAGGGGACAATGGCTTCACTGGAATGGGCGATACTGTAAGTATGGTTTAATTAAGATTTATTTAAAGGAGTCTGTGTCATTCTTTCAATTAAAGGACTTTATGCTGGGTGTGTGCTTTTATACAATATGATTATGGGGTTAGTAATGGGGGCATCTTATAAACACCTCTCCATTACTAACCTTTTGTCTTGATGTCACCTGACAATACAAAGGTGACATCAACCCCCCAAACTATTACCCAATTTGCCACTGCATGAGTGCATGTGGGAAGAGCAAGGCTAAGTGCCAGTCTTGGCACATCTTATAGATGCTCCTTTTCTGGGGTGACTGAGAGGTGATGTTTTTAGCCTGGAGGGGAATATCCATGGCCCGTTCCTAGGTTATTACTATCAGCACAGCTGTCTGCCTAGCCTTTGCTGGATATTAGTTATAGGAGGACCCTATGTCATTTTTGGGGGGTTTCCCATATTAATAGCCAGGAAAGGCTAAGTATAAAGCTGTGAGCAGATATTATTAGCCTGAGAAGCTCCATGGGTTTTACCCCCTTCCCAGGCTATAAACATCTGCCCTCACCCATTGGCTTTCCCTCTGCTGGAGAAAATTACGTGGGTGCACAAGCCATTTTTTTCAGAAAAATTATAATTTAATAATAAAATACATGTACAGTAAGCTGCACGCACACTGTATTAACCCTCTGTCACATACAATATTCGGACTAACGAGTTCACATACAATGTGCCTGTCAGGCGCCTGCTGGAAAAATACCTATAATATCTAATGTTTGCAATTTCAGTGCTCTAAAAGTGATCAGTGACCTTCATAGGGATGTAATAAAAGAGACTACACATAATCAGTTGCAAAAAAAAACATTTACTTAACATAAAACTAATAACTATGAAATACAAACTTTTCAAAACTCCCGCCAAATAGTCCCCAGTTCGACTCTCTCAAAAAAATGTACAAAGAAAATTTTTGAACACAAACTTAATTTTAAGGTACCTTAAGTACTATTAAAAACATATTCAATCAGAAGTAGATGCTGAGGTTTCCCCAGAAAAGTCACACTTGCAGAGCAAATAGCAAGAATTACACACCATTTTTGCATGTGTCAGGCAAATTGCTTTATGACATTTGAGACATTCATAATTTGAAAGCCTTCTGGTTCCGCTTTCCGTTTGGCAGGTGGTGCATCTCCTTCTTTTGTGAGGTGGTGCAGATGGTGACTTTTCACCATCATCTTCTGGGCGGAACCTTTTGAGCTGAACTTGAAGGCGAGAGGGGATACCGATTGTTTTCACGCTTCTCCTGCGTAGCTCTCCAATAGTTCATGGGCCAATTTTTTCAGATACAATCGTCTACGGAGTGGTTCAAGCTTGTTTTCAAGATAAATTACTTGTGAATTTATACCACCCAAATTCAACATAGCAAAAAATATGACCATTGGCCAGCGTTTGATGTTTCTGCTGACGTTGAAAGTGGAGCACATCTGATCTGCTGTATCCACACCCCCTTTGGTGGCATTGTAAAATGTAATTATCTCCGGTTTTTTTTCTGCCCCAGTCCCAGGATCGATGGCAGCATCATCATGAAGTGTTGATAGAAGAAGTACGATTTTTTTGGCATGTGGTACATAGGAAACTAAAGCCTTTCCATTATGGAATGCAAACATACTGCTGTACTGTTGTCTCTCTTTCACACTTACAAACTGTGGCGGCAATTCCCTTTTGTTTTTTCTTACAGTTCCCACATATGACAGCTTCTGAATTTTCAGATAATCAATCAGATCACAACTTGTAAACCAATTGTCAGCTGTAATATTGCGACCCGATCCAAATAAGGGTTCAGCCAGTCTTTTTACAACATCAATGGGTTTGTTGCTCACACAGTAAGGACCTTCTGGTTGTTTTCCTGCATAAACTTCCAGGTTGTAAGTGTAGGTCTTACTGGCATCAACAAGGGCATAAATTTTTATTCCATATTTGTTTGGCTTTGATGGAATATATTGACGAAAGGCACATCTACCACGAAAACCAGGGAGCATTTAGTCAATAGTGAGATTCTCTCCAGGGTAATAACTTTGTTTACAGTTTACAACAAATCTTTGAAATATATCACGTATTGGAGCAAGTTGGTCATGTGTTTTGCGTTCGGTTCGGGTAGTTCTGTCGTCAAACCGAAGGCAACGAATTAGAATCTTGAATCTGTTTATGGACATAACAAGGCTAAATTTTTCAACTCCATCCCCATCTTTACCCCAAAGTTCCTCCAAACTTTGTCTATTTGCCCTATAAGCTCCTGCAAGGTACAGTAATCCAAAAAAAGCACGCAGTTCTATTTCATCTGTGGGCTTGATGGTTCTGTTGCAGATGTACTTGTCCTTTATAATGTCTATATATTGGTTGGTATATGTGACAATAGAGTCCAGAATGTCATCTGTAAATATACTGTTCCAGCATTCAACTGCAGTTTTTGCATTACGTGCAGTTCCTATTACTGCAGGAAGGTGAGTAATAATGTTTAAAGGTTCCCTACGTTTTTTCTGGAATGGCTTCTTGTTCCATTTAGTATTTTTATCTTTTCCAATATAATACGATCCAACTTCTTCATCCTCACCACTGTCACCATCTTGCTCTGTTTCAGAAACCAGGACACATTCTTCCACCTCATCATGAGAATCAATCTCACTTTCCTCTCCTAAATCCTCATTCAGTGTGAGGTCTCTATCATCTAACAGCATGTTTGTTACTTCCTCAACATCAAGTTGTTTGGATAAATTGTACATTTTCCTCTCCATTTCAGCAGATAATCTGAAGCAAGAGAAGGAATATGTTAGGGAACTACTGTATATGCCTGAGCAGCACACTTTCTTTTAGAAAATCTCCCTTATTTCTATGAAATATCCTCACATTTTGTGCTATACATTCATAAAACAAGCTAAATAAACTATTGTGATGAATAAAAACATAAAATACCAACCTTACTGAATGTGACGTATTCACATACAATGAGCCTGAGAGATCAGTGCAGCTATATCCTCTCTCCTGAAGCTCTGAAATCCAATTGTGATATCAGGTTTCACAGACCTTCAAGAGACAGGAGACTACCTGGAGGGAGGGGGTTTCCTCACAATCTGGTGAGGAAGGAGAAATGAAAGTAAAAGATAAGCGCCTGTCAGATCAGTTGTATGTGACGGAGGGTTAATTGTATATGTCACTGACATCTGTGTATTTACCTATTTTAGGTGTATTTACTGTGTGTAATCCATCTTTTCTATCCTGTTGGGTCCCGCTGTGATTTTACTGTACACGGCTGCTGAATTGCCGGCTTTTCAAATAACATTGATTTGTAAAAATTGGACAACACTCATGATCTGTTCCGAGCTGGAAAAAAAACGCACATGAACACACAATGATAGAATAACATTGGTCCGAATGCAATCTGATTTTTAATCGGATTGCATTAGTTCGATTTCATCGCAAGTGAGAATGAGCCCTTACAGGGCTCTTCTCCATAAGTTTCAACTGATCTATGGCTTGTAGGTACAAAGAGTGGATTTACTATTAGCACCATTTTATTCTTCCCTGGACACATAAAGAAAGTCAAAGAAAGTGATGCAAAACCCTTTTAAGGCTGCTCACTCTATTGCTAAACCTTATCACACTATAGGAAAATAGTAATGAAAAGAAGTTGTGGGCTGATTTCTCATTACACACACCCGCGGAGCCCAACAATCCCCTCTACAATGAGGTTTGTCAGCTTCCGGTCAAGGTTTCCATCACATTTCTAACCTAAATTCTTGTCCTTACAAATTCACGCTCATGGCGTCTGCTCAGCGTTCTTCTCTGCCCTCGAGTCAAGACACCTCGCATCTTTAAACATCACAATGTGCCATGGACCAGGGCAGATAGGAGCATTTTAAAAGGGGCTGTCTTCGTAGTTAAGTCTTTAAAGTGATTTCCGATTTTAATCCTTTGAACATCATCTATGCACCTGAGTAAAAATAATGTAATCTGTTTTACTCATCTTCCTTTCCTCTAGTGCTAGCTCTCTGCTACTGCTCCAGTCACTGTAGTAGTGATGACATGTCGATAGTACATGTGACTGCAGTAGCCAATCACTGAGCTCAGTGGTTCATGCTGACTAAACCGGCATCACTGATGAGCTTACTGATTGGCTGCAGAGGTTATCTGCGCCACAGCCATTACATTACCAGAGCTGATTTCAGTGTCGGACTGTGGTGCCAAGGGCCCACCAGTAACCAAGTCCAGGGCCCCACTTTTCAACTACATGCAAATGTAACATTATCGTCAATCACAAATTTATATAACAATGAGCTGGGTAGATTGTTAAATGAATAAGATGCTGCCTCAATCCTTATGTTTCTCTCTTTATTTTTTTCTGCTTAGTGGCTAGTATGAACGTGCGCTTACATGCTGCATGCACACCAGTTTATATCACAGTTCATATCTTTGGGTTTTTTTCAGGCTGTTTGCATCATGTGCATATAAAAGATGTGGCCTGTCTTTCATTAAGCTGGGCATTAAATTGATGTGGTTTCCCATGGCTGTGTGTCTACTAGTTGGGCCCAGTCCTTCTCAGCCCTTATCCACATTCATGTCACTTGACAAATGGTAAGGTAATTAATATTAGAGTTAGGACTGTCCCAATTGCGGTGAACGTAGAGTGGTGGGATGGCTTTCTAATTTTTTTAATCAAAAAATATGTTAACTAAGTACCGTATATTATTTTCATGCACGATGCTGTTTATTTACTTCAGGGAATTCAATCATTATGTTTTTGTCTTTGTTTTCTTCTGTTCATTGGCTAGTGCGAACGTGCGCTTACATGCTGCATGCACACCAATTTATATCCCAGTTCACACCTTTGGGTTTTATTCTACTACTAGATTGTGGCCCGATTCTAACGCATTGGGTATTCTAGAATATGCATGTGCCCGTAGTATATAGACAATGATGATTCCAGAATTCGCGGCAGATTTTGCCCGTCGCTGATTGGTCGAGGCAACCTTTATGACATCATCATCGCCATGGCAACCATTATGACATCTACGTCGATACTGTGCCCGTCGCTGAATCAGAAACGTGGGATTTCTACGTCCTTTATGACCAATCAGATGCGGGATTTCTACGTCAATGCTGTGATGCTGTGCTCATCGCTGATTGGTCGAGGCCTGGCGGCCTCGACCAATCAGAGACGCGGGATTTCCTGGACAGACAGACAGACAGACAGACAGAAAGACAGACAAACAGATGGAAAAACCCTTAGACAATTATATATATAGATAGCCTATTATTTCAAACTAGATTGTGGCCCAATTCTAACGCATCGGGTATTCTAGAATATGCATGTCCCCGTAGTATATGTACAATGATGATTCCAGAATTCGCGGCAGACTGTGCCCGTCGCTGATTGGTCGAGGCAACCTTTATGACATCATCGTCGCCATGGCAACCATTATGACATCATCGTCGCTGTGCCCGTTGCTGATTGGTCGAGGCCTGGCGACCTCGACCAATCAGAGAGCCAGGATTTCCAGGACAGACAGACAGACAGACAGACAGACGGAAAAACCCTTAGACAATTATATATATAGATATTCAATACTCTTTTAGCTATATTTTTAATTATTGTTTTTTAAGGGAATGTGTCACATACATTTTTATAAATGACCAATAATACAACACATAGGGACAAATACCATCACACCATGGCCGGACTACATATTACCACCACATAGTGACCAAATAATACCACATCCAAGGAACAAATAGCACCACACCATGGCTGGACCACATATTACCACCACATAGTGAATAATACCACATCCAAGGAACAAATACCACCACACCGTGACCAGATCACATATTACTTACCAACACATAGTGATCGAATACTACAATACTAACACAGTATTAATATTACCATAAGTGCCATTATACACAGGAACTATGTAAACAGTATACAGTGAATATTTTAAGTGTACAGGTAACAGTATACAGTGTATAGTGTAAGTGTACAGGTAATAGTATACAGTGTATAGTGTAAGTGTACAGGTATTACAGTAATCATCAGTGGATTTATACCCAGGATCTCTGTATATTGTATCAGTGTACAGGTAATACAGGGATCACCGATTACATTATACACAGGAGTTCTGTATATAGTGTGCAGGTAATATAGGGATCACCGGTGACATTATACACAGGAGCTCTGTATATAGTGTATAGTGCACAGATAATACAGTGATCACCAATGATATTATACACAGGAGCTCTGTATACAGTGTATAGTGTACAGGTGATCAACAGTGACAAATAACACACTGACTCACTGGTAACATCTCTAGTTGAAGTCCTTCGTCTTCTAGACTAGAAGTCGCATTGGGCTATGCCTGCTAAAATGACAGTGATTGACACATTAGCCAATGATGGGACAGTAGTAGTCCCATCATCCGGCTAATGTGTTGAATGTAAAAAAAAACCCACAAACATACATACTACATACATACTACATACATGCATACATACAACATACTGCATACATACAACATACTGCATACATACTACATACATACAATATACTACATACATACAACATACATACTACATGCATACAACATACTACATACATACAACATACAACATACATACTACACACATACATACTACATACATACAACATATATGCTACGTACATACTACATACAACATATTACATACATACAACATACATACATACTACATACATACAACATACTACACACATACTACATACATACTACATGCATACTACATACAACATACATACAGCATACATACATACAGCATACATACAACATACTACATACATACTACATACATGCACCATACATACATACAACATACTACATACATACAACATGCATGCATGCATAGAATGTAAGTCCGCAAGGACAGGGTCCTCTCCCCTCTGTACAAGTCTGTCACTGTAAACCTGTTTACTGTAAACGATATCTATAACCCTGTATGTAACCCCTTTCTCATGTACAGCACCATGGAATTAATGGTGCTATAAAAATAAATAATAATACTACTACTACTACATACAACATACATACTACATACATTCTACATACTTCATACATACTACATACATACTACATACATACTATATACATACAACATACATACTACATACATACTACATGCATACTACATACATACATACAACATATTACATACATACTTCATACAATACATTCATACATTACATAAAATACATACATATAACATACAGTACATATAACATAGAGTACATACTCACCATCACTTGTCACTTTGATCCCCGAAGCCCAAGTCACCTGTAAAAAATATTAAAATAATAAACAACCAATATACTCCCTGATCCGCAGAAATCCAATTAAAACGAGTGTCCCACGATGATCTCCCGTGGAGAGCAGCAGCATCAGCTGATGCGACCGCTCTCTAGGGGCTCCAGGAATACAATGACAGAGGATATCCTTCCGCACTGTATTCCTCCGCCACTGCAAAAAATAGTCTAATTGACGCCTCTCCATTATTAACCCGGCTTAATGTCACCTTACAATAGCAAGATGACATTAACCCCTTATTACCCCATATCCTACCGCTACTCGGGAGTGGGAAGAGAGGGGCTAAGTGCCAGAATTGGCGCGTCTTACAGATGCGCCATTTCTGGGGTGGCTGCAGGCAGGTATTTGTAGCCGGGGGGGGGGCAATATCCATGGTCCCTCTCTAGGCTATGAGTATCAGCCCGCAGCTGTCTGCGTAGCCTTTCTGGCTATAAAATATAGGGGGACCCCATGTCATTTTTTTTTTTGGGTCCCCCTATTTTAATAGCTAGTAAAGGCTACGCTGACAGCTGTGGGCTGATATTCATAGCCTGGGAGGGGTCATGGGTATTACCCCCTTCCCAGGCTACAAATATTGGCTCCCGGCCATCGGCTTTCCCCCTCTGGTGCAGAAAATTACACGGGAGCCCACGCCGTTTTTTTTTTGGCTTTTTTTAGTCATTTAGAAAACAAGACAATGTAAAATAGGTGTTTTAGGAATTCGGATTTTTTATCCCCATTGACTTCAATGAGGATCGGAAATCGGAATTCCCGATCGCCGATTTTCAAGTGTGATCGGACCGATCCTTTCCGATCCGATTTTTAGGGTGATCGATCAACCCTAGTCAGTTTCATTTTTTCACTTTTCAAATTGTGCAAAAATTGTGAAAAATTTCAAGCAGTTTTACATCAGAATTCTCTTTTTTTTTGTCTAGTTCTTTTTGGCCTGCACCTACAACTTACCCTAAAACACCCTGCGCTTATAGCCAAACAAAACCTAATGATTGATTTTTCATTTTATTTGCACGTTATTTCATTTTGAATTATTTAACGTACATTGCAATATAAATATTACCGACCGCACATATTGCGTATAATGAATTGTAAATAATTGTGCATAGTAATAATATTAATAAAAAAAGATAAAAGAAAAAACAACTATTGAATGGGAAGCAGATAAGTTTGATCCATTCTAAGCAAGAACTTTCCAACATCAGCAAAGCATTCAGACCGCACAATTAGGGTCATGTACACACCCTCCTGGTCAATGACTTCTGACTCCTACATTCTAGAATGACACGCCAACATCTGCATCTTCTCACGGATTAAAATAAATCACAATCCAAGATCTTAAAAAAATTAAACAACTCCGTACAACAATTCACATTCTGCATTGCTACCACTTTGCCTAAAAATATATGTGCAACTTGTCGGATTTGTCTTCTGCAACAAGAAATACAATAATCTGCCTTCTTCTTGTCTGCAAAGTGAAGCCTCCATGAACTTTGAGTTAGAAATTAAAGGCATTTGATTTTCTTCCTTTAGCTGTAAATTCTTTATTCTTATCTAAATATGAGTCACGGTGTGTTTTAGCTCTGCACTGTGTAAATCTCATTTAAACCCCTCGGTGCGAATGCAAAAAAGCCTGCAGCCACTGTACTGAGTGCAGGTGCCTTTAAAGAAAGTATATAACTAACACCAAGCCAAAGATTTCTCTATTGATTTTGTACAGTATGAATGGCTGAATGTATCTGTCCAGGCTGGAATGGTCAATGGGAGTGAACAGGAGGGAGGTGGTGACCTAGCTGCAGGTAACTGAAGATGGATGGCGGCCAGCCACACCTAGCTGTGACAAACAGAAAGCTGATCCCTCTGCCCCTACCCCCTTCCTACAAACCAACATAAAAAGGGGAAGCTGCTGCCTGACAGACACTGGATCCCTCAGGCAGACCAGCAGCACCAACTTCTCTTCTCTCATCATCTACACTTGACACAATGTCTTTCCAATCCAAGAGCTTCAGCACTCGCTCCGCTATCCCCCAGGGAGGTGTTAGCGCAGTTAGAATCAGCCAGACCCGCTCTTCCAGTGGAGCTGGTGCAGGATTTGGAAGGGCCGGTGGCTTCAGCAGCTCAAGCTTGTCCAACCTGGGCTCAGTGAGAAAGAGCGTTTCCTACGGTGTGTCCAGCAGCAGAGCTGGCATTGGTGGTGGCTTTGGTGGTGGTTCTCTCTATGGAGTTGGCGGTGGGTCTGGATTCGGTGGCGGCTATGGAGGCGGCTTCGGAGGAGGCCATATCGCTGGACCTGGAATCCAAGAAGTGACCATCAATCAAAGCCTGCTGGCCCCCCTTAATCTGGAAATTGACCCCACAATCCAAACTGTTAGGAAGGAAGAGAAAGAGCAGATCAAGACCCTGAACAACAAGTTTGCTTCTTTCATTGACAAGGTAAAGGATGCATTAACATATTTTCCTAACTTATTGTATGCATAAAGTATACATATCCCATGCATGTAATGTTGGTGGGCGACAATGTACTAAAGTGCAGTTTTCATTCATTTATGTCATGGCACAGGCTACGCAGAAATAACATATGACATACATGCAAAGCTATTGTTGCCATATTAACCCCGTGCAGCTGCCAAGAGCACAGTACAACTGTATAATTCACGAACTGTCTTCATCTTTAACCTCATCAGTGCTGCAGCAGGTGGTTCCTATAATAAGTGCGCATATATTATCTACAGTATTGCATCATTACACTGTGTGTACGCGGTGTTAACACCATCTTCTGTGTATTTTTTTCATGTTAACAGGTAAGATTCCTGGAACAGCAAAACAAAGTTTTGGAGACAAAATGGGATCTTCTGCAGAACCAGAGGTCTTCTTCTAAGACCAGTAACATTGGACCTCTGTTCGAGGCTTACATTGCCAACCTCAGGAGGCAGCTAGATAGCCTGATCGGTGATAAGGGCAGACTGGATGGAGAACTCAGGAACATGCAAGATCTGGTCGAAGACTTCAAGAACAAGTAAGTCAATATGAGAGACATTCAATGACTCTGTAAGTGGAGACGTCGTAAGGAATTGTATGAGCAGTGCACACACATTAGCGCACATTACTGTAACAAAATGATTTCAAAACCTTTTGTATGGGCGAGTGCCACACCCTATTGGGACCAAAGAAAATGGAAAGTGGGCAGGGTTTGAAAAATACTGTGTTGGCCATGCAGAGGCTGACAGGAACTAAAGCAAACAAAGTAGATAAACCCGGGGTGTGTCTCATACAGTAAAGTCAATAGCAGGTAATCTAAAGCCAGCGAAATGTGCATGACCAGTAAAAAGGGGCTTGGCACGGGCAATGAAGAGTTCACGCGATTTAATGCCCTGTATCCAATGAATGTTTTATTAGATTTATACTGAAAGACACCAATGCATATATGCATATATATATATATATATATATATATATATATATATATATATACACAATTATACACTTATTCATGCATTTAGAGTTTCCAGTTGAAGGATAATTTAATATATATGTGCACAGTTTGGTGCTTTAAAGAAATTTTGCATTAGCGCCCAGAAGTATATTTACTTGAGAGTCAATATTTTTACCAAATATGAGCAAGTATTGCACGGCGTTACTGAACGAGATCAGGCCATTGTTAGTAACATCAAGTACAAACACTAACTCCTGCCAAGTTTACAACGAAGGCTCCCTTGATACATAGAACAGCACACAACCTAACCTTTTCCTTCCCGGAGGAAATTTTTCTGTGTGTTGACAGCTGTATTTTTGCATCTCAAGCCCCGGGAGACTCCTTTGCCCAATGTTGGCATGACAATATTGCCACTTTGCCCGTTATTAAATTATTGCAAATGCCCAGTATAAACTGGAGATATCACATTAGACGGAGTTACAAGGGAAATTACAGCAAGGTCTAGAAGTTGTCTTGGTATGAAATGTCATGATTCTCAGGATAACCTAGCGTTGTAGAGGGGAGGTTCGTTAAACAGAGCATGAAAGGAAAAACCTGGCTGCCCAGTTTCCTGAGGAGATTATATAACAATGAATAGAAAGGGAATACAGATCTTTTTTTGTTTTGCCTTTCAGTCCTTCCTGCCAACTGTACTCACCATCCATGTCTCGTGTCTCTTCTTTCCTTCTTAAAGGTACGAGGATGAAATCAACAAGCGCACTTCAGCTGAAAATGAATTTGTTGTTCTCAAGAAGGTAAGCATTTACTGTTCTCATCATTGGATTTTCTAATAAAGTATTCCAGTTAATGTAGAAACATCTCTCAGCTTCTAGCACATCTATGATTAGGACCCTATGATTAGGATCTACTACATTGGAGAGCGTGATAGTTAGGGAGTGCTAAAAGATCTTTATATGGCTGTAGACAATGCTGATATGTTCTGTCGTCAGGAAAACCTGGAATTTCATGACTTTTCTATTTTTTTTTTACAGGATGTGGATGGTGCCTACATGAACAAAGTAGAGCTGGAAGCTAAAGTTGATGCTTTGACTGATGAGATCAACTTCCTGAGGGCCTTGTATGAAGCTGTAAGCATCTCTAAATGTAGTTTCTTTATCTTTTCAGAAAATATGGTATAACCGACGGACTGATTTCTAAATTTGGATATTATTTTACCTCTCCAGGAGCTGCGTGAGCTGCAGACACAGATCTCCGACACCTCCGTTGTCCTTTCCATGGACAACAACAGAGCCTTGGACCTGGACAGCATCATCGCTGAAGTTAAGGCTCAATATGAAGAGATTGCCAACAAGAGCAGAGTTGAGGCTGAGTCCGTGTACCAGAACAAAGTAAGCTTTTACAGTAAACACTAGCTATGTTATTACACTCCATAATAAATCTTGATTTAATTGCCCAGCAGTTTAAAATCTGCTCATGATTTATTGTAGATTGTTAAGTATAATGTAAATTTTGCCTCTACAGTTCCAGGAGCTCCAGGTCACAGCTGGACGTCATGGAGATGATCTGCGCACAACCAAGACTGAGATCTCCGAGCTGAACCGTGCCATCCAAAGACTACAAGCTGAGATTGAGAATGTGAAGGCTCAGGTAATATTATTATGATGTTAGGTAAAGCACATTGGCCTTAATGCTATATCTGTGAAACTGCCCTCACCCCACCTATCATGTGCCACTGGTATCAGGGAGTTCCTTAGATCCCTGAGGTGCAACTGCTACCTCTGCATGCTCTACGGTTACCTCCCATTCTTTGCTTTGTGTAAAGAAGATTATGAAGATCAGCTGCATAAATTCCAGCTAAAGCCCTCACATACACTTTAGATAGCTGTTTGCCGAATTATGGTTTGGCTGATGATTCCCCGATTCTCCCATTTACACAAGCGCTCAATCTGCAGAGAGCTCCTGTGTTATCTGTGAGAGAGCCACTCCCAGACTCCAGGCCGAGGCTTGTCTCTGATAGTACAAAGAGATTGGCAGTCAAAAAATGGACAGGCTGGATCCTTATCTTCCCAATATCATCTATCAGTTGACTGTCGCAAGGCCGCCATACAAATTAGACTGCTGGCCTGATATCAACTGGTTTAATCTAATTTGTGTGGTGACTTATAGAGTCTTTGTGCTACTATGTGGCATAATAAAAGGTAGTTTTGTGTCTTAGTTGAATTTTAGATAATTAGCATCTTTGAGTTATTCATAACACCTTATAGCAGGTGCAATAACGGCAGATTTAATGCTGCCTGGAAGCAACAAAAAGCAAGCGGCGATCATAGACTTGGATTAGATACAGTTTAGATGGCTTTGTGAAAGTTTAGTCTGAGGGCAGGGCGTGGATGTATGATTCACAGCGTGATCATCTGCCGCTCTTAAATAATGCAGGTCACAACATTTCTTTTCACCTGCACAATGAACACAGTCTGACTAATGATTCCACCTGCTTTTTGGGCGAAGCTACATTTTTAATTACTCTTACAGCTCTTTCTTCAAAAGCAACAAAATCTCTAGATTACGGTAAATGATATAGTGATTCGCCCAATAACAAACTGATGTGTAATTTTTTTTCTATTTTTTATTTCTTTTTACTCTTTTAGCGTGCTAAGCTGGAAGCACAGATTGCAGAGGCTGAAGAGCGCGGTGAACTTGCTCTTAAAGATGCCCGTGAGAAATTGGCAGAATTGGAGGCTGCTCTCCAGAAGGCCAAGCAGGACATGGCTCGCCAGCTGCGGGAATACCAGGAGCTGATGAACGTCAAACTGGCTCTGGATATTGAGATCGCCACCTACAGGAAACTGCTGGAAGGAGAGGAGAGCAGGTACAGAAATGGCTGCTTAAATAGTTTCTGGGTTGGATGTATTGAATATGAATTTATTATGTATTCTGTTTTTGGCTTTGTTTTTCAGCTAAAGAGTATTTTAAAGATTTCAACTAAATCTAATAATGTTTTATTATTATTTTCTTTATAGACTTGCTGGTGAAGGCGTTGGCGCTGTTAGTGTTTGTAAGTATCTGTCTCTGATGGAGTGACATTTTGGAATGGTATAGGAGTATTGGAATATTTTACATGGTGTGATAACCACTTTTTTTTTGCAGCTGTGGTGAACTCAACCTCCTCAGTTGGAGGTGGAAGTGGATTTGGAGGTGGAAGTGGATTTGGAGGCTACGGTGGAGGCTCCATTGGCTCTTCATCAAGCTTTGGTGTTGGATCCGGATTCGGTGGCAGCTCTATCAAGTTCGGCAGTGGTGGTGGATCATCTAGTGGTGCCACAAAGTCCTACTCTATGACAACATCTTCCAGCAGAAGCAGCCACAGATTTTAAGATGCTGTAGTAGTCCCTGATCATTGACATCATCAGTGCTACCCATACCTCCCAACACGAACATCATTCTGCAAAATTAAGGCCCCATATAGAGGCGCTGAGTTTGCCTTACATTATAAAACTTCAGTGTTGTGCCAAGTAGTTGCACCAGAACTTGCCTATTATCACTCACATTGTTTGGTGGTATGGCTGGCACTAATGTTGTTAAAAGCAACACCTCTCCATCTTTGCAGTGTCCTCTTTTGCTCCCTCTTACTGCTTTTTACCTCTGTGTTCTCCCTCTAAAACCTCTGCAGGTCAATGTTTAGTATAGAGGCGATGCCCAGATCCCAAAAACAAAAAAAAACTGCAGTATTTCTGGGTGGATTAAACATTTTATAGTATCTTTATGCAGAGAGAATTCCCATTGTATATATCAGTAGAAACATCCGGTGCTATCAATCGCTCTCATCTATAAAGTCTACTCAAATCGCTGATGCCACAGAAGCTGCCGGACAGTAACATGTCTGCAAGTCAAAGTCACTGGTGCCTTTAACAAAAGTTTGTACCTGCGTCTGTATAAGAAGCAGCATTGGAAAACTTCTGTTTTCCGCTCTAACGTCTGGTCTGTGTTAGTTGGTGGAAGTCTTTTGACTTTTTATGGGAGGGATTTTATGTATGGTGTGAAATTATGAAACATCTTCAATAAAATTCCTTCTGATTCAAACGTGCCGCATTGGTGTCACATATCTCCTTACACTGCACTTTGCACTGGAGAAGGTTGTTAACCAGAGATATACAACAGGCGGGGAAAAGAGTGATAAGCGAGTCTACATGGAGGCCACTGTTCTCCAAGATGGCTACTGTACGGATTCATATTGACATTTCAATGAAAGTGATTGACATGTATTCCTCCAATCTCCTCTTATGAATTTCTATATGAGAAATAATATTGGCAATATTTTATATAACCTTCTGTGAAAATAATAACACCGGAAGATGCAGAAATGTTAACCCTTAGTGCTCAACATAAGAGTTACCTTTTCAAAATGAGACAACAAGACCTGTTTCCAAATTATTAAACCAATTCATAGGAAGAGTGGGAAGAGGGAAATGTATTACTTCTTGGGGTCCTTAATTATGGCACTTTTGCTTGCTCAGTCCCTGTATGGCTCTATGGCAGCCAATGGTATACCATGGAGCTCATGGACTGCAATGCCAAATCTTCAACTGGGCCCCAATGATCATGCATCTTGGTCAATTCATATGAGCCATTAAGACACTTCGATCCTCACCCATCCCTAGGGACTGGGTATGACTGCAACCCCTGCGTCCAGGGGCGTAACAATCTCAGTGTGTGCAACTGCAACCGGGCTTATCCACCAACACCAATGCCTAATTCACTGGGCCCCTGCACTGCAATACAAGAGGCTGGGCGATCAGAGGTTGGCATCTGACGTTGGCGTGCCAGTCACAGTCAGCCCATATCGGTAACGCTGTGTGTCACCCAAAGCAGGCACGCCAAACTCATTTGCCGGCCTCTGCGCCGACTATAAATGAGGACGCTGCACATCATTGGAGCAAGGGAAGGTGAAAATAGTCTTGGTTTTGTTTTAATGTGACTGACAACAGTGGCAGCATGGGGAGCATTGTTATAGGATGGGTCAAGGATCTGGGACATTATACCAGTAAGGGGCCCATGATGGGAGGCATATATTACTGAAAGGGGCCAAGATGGGGACATTACACCAGAAAGGGGGACACATATAATATTGGAAGGGGCAGGATGGGGACATTATACCTGGATGGGCGACATTATTAGTGGAAGGGGCCAAGATAGAGACATTACACTAGAATGGGGGACATTATTACAGGAAGGACCTAGAATGGCGGACATTATACCTGGAAGAGGCACATTACAACTGGAAGCGGACCAGGATGGGGGACATTATTACTAGAAGGGGCCAGGATAGGGACTTTATAGCTGCAATGGGCTCAAGATGGGGACATTATGCCAGGAAGAGGTTCAGGATGTTGGACCTTTTTATGGAAAGGGTCCAGGATGGGGGTCATTATTACTAAAAATGGGCCCACCAAGGATGGAGGACATTACACCAGAAATGAGTACAGGATGGGGGACATCATGACATTATGGGGGGTAACACATATATCTTTATAGGGTTTAAAATGCCACAAGAGCTAAAACATCTGACCAACATGTAGGTGGGGGCCCAGGTCCAAATTTAACATCGGGGCCCATCTGGCTCTATTTACACCACTGCCTGCACCACTAAAGTTAGACCTGTGCCAGCAACAGCAGCAGGTGCTGCCGAATGTTGCCTCTGTGAGACATGAGATAGCTCATAAAATATGACATCATGGAGGATTCTACTATATAATTTTGCGTGAAATCGGGTGGTTTACGGAGGAACATTAGGGACATTAACGGAATATTGTTGCTGCATTAAAGTCTGTACAACACGGATTCATATTAAAGTCATATGCATGAGGTATACATACCATTAATTCTAATGGGCAGATTCGGGGCATTTAAGGCCTGTCCCCAGGTGTGTCTGACATAATCACCGAAATGCACACGTTTGCTCACACGGTTTGATGATGATGATGATGATGAACTGCCCCTTTTATTCTCCAGTTCCCAGCACTGTCCTGAAAACATCTGGACTGTCTGCAGCTGTTATGAGATGAGAGGGTTATTTTACTTACCGTAGCTTCTAATTATTTTCTCTATGTCAGGCTGTTTTCTGTATTTACAAGGCACCAGTTGGTTTGCCAAAATTGGATTTGCCTACCGGCCTATGTATGAATATTTTGAACTTTTCATCATTACTGTACCTAATATATGCACAGATATAAGTACATACTGGGAAACACTAGTATATGCATTACGTGGGCAGCACGGTGGCGCAGTGGTTAGCACTGCAGCCTTGCAGCGCTGGGGTCCTGGGTTCTAATCCCACCCAGGACAACATCTGCAAAGAGTTTGTATGTTCTCTCCGTGTTTGTGTGGGTTTCCTCCGGGCACTCCGGTTTCCTCCCACATTCCAAAGACATACTGATAGGGATTCTAGATTGTGAGCTCCATCAGGGACAGTGATGATAATGTGTGCAAACTGTAAAGCGCTGCGGAATATGTTAGCGCTATATAAAGATTATTATTATTACATTGCAGGATTATTCAGCTTCATTGGAATGCTGACTGTAGGCAGGAAGCCAGCAGGAAGGTAAGCAGTCACCCTGGCTTCCTGCTGGCTCTCCCCGAGGAAAGTTGATTTTGCAGCTAGCATGTACACAGAGCAGCTCAGTTGGTGAGATTTATAAGAATGATAATATCTCTGGTTTACTTCATGAGTAAAACATTGACATACAATAAAACTATGTATAATAGGCAATTTCCCCCCTTATATCTGATGATAGCACAAATATCACAGTCCAGGAGTTACTTTGGATTTATTAATATACTCTACATATAGCCTAGAATCAAATACAATTTACATTTACTGTACATCACATCACACACTAATGTCCCATTTAATAAATATATTTGATTCATTATTGCCTCTTATAGGGAATTTTTCGTCAGATTTTTGCTCACTTTTCCAGTGATGTGTCAATTACTTGGCTGCTTGCTGCAGTTTTGATAAAATCACTGTTTTCTCTGCTGCAGATCTGCCAGTTCTCAACGCTGAGCTCTGTATAACCCCGCCCAGGTCACTGAATGGCAGGTGTCTGTGTACACTGTGCATAGGCAGAAAGATACCATTCAGTCATGGGGGTAGAGCTATGTAGAGCTTGTGAATATGGAGGACTACATGGCAGCAGGATCACTGGTTCTCTAGAGCAGAAAAAAAAAGTCCTCCAATCATAATTTGCATATAAAGGAATAATTTTTATTAAAACATACAATTTTTAAAAAATATATATTTAAAAAAAGTGTTTGGAGATGTAAACAGACCAAAACACTGGAACCAAAAGTCGATGGATGGTGTCCGAAAATGATATTGTATAAGATTTGTAGACACAGTAAACTCTAATTATACGATGCACATATATGAAGTGACTGACAATAGTCATCTGAAAAAAATAAAGTGCAGTGTGCAAAAAATTGGAGTGCAAAAATAGGATACAAATAAGTCAACAAATTAGTAACTCTGGACACTACTAGGGTTTTGTCTCTGGCGATCCCTGCCAGGCATACAAAGGATGGATAATAAATTAAATATAATGAATGAGCACCTCAAAGGGGGAACCAGAGACAAAGAATACACACCATGGGTCAAGGTAAAGAGTTAATAGATCAATCATAAGCATACAATAATAAGGGAGCCAGGGAGATAAATAAATACCCAGAGTGCCGGAGGTCCCAGATACCATATGTGAGTCAGAAAGGCATGCAGGCATCTTCTCCATGCTGGTCCCATTTAGTTTTAGCTCTTTCCCATCCACTTCACTTTTTCCCCATGCCCCCAGACCTGTTTGATGGATCCAGCAGAGAAATATTCAACTGTTCCATTGACTTGCATTGGATTCGTTATTCGGTACGAATACACGGATATTAGAAATTTTTCGTGACGATTTTCCGGAATCTGAATATTTCCCTCTTTGATCATCACTAGTAAATGACCATAATGCAGATATTAAAATTGGATAAGGTGCCTCATGCCAATAAGAGATGCAGTAATTACCGTAAACCTAATGAGCAATGTGTAAGTCAAACAAAGTTTATTGATTTCATTAACAATCTTGGTACAATCATAAACCCTTTGTGTGTAATATGAATAACAGTGATACATAAGTATAAACACATAAAGTGGATCCATCATAACAATAAAAACATAATCATGCAATTTTTGATTATCTAAGGCAAGGTGCTGGTGTAATCCAGGATAAATAAAGTACTGCATCCTTCCAACTCGACTTTCGCATCGCCTGGCTTCTTCGGAGGGCGTATCAGGGTGAGGGAGCAGTAATGCTATAAGAATCTGAATAAGCCAATCAAAAAATCACACATCCAGTTGTGTGCAAACAAGTGTTTGCCCCTTCTTGATTTCCATTTCTTTTGCATGTTTGTCATCCTTAAATTTTTCAGATCACCAAACAAATTTAAATATTAGACAAAGATAACACAAGTAAGCACAAAATGCAATTTTTAAATGAAGGTCTTTATTATTAAGGGAAAAAGAAATCCAAACATACAGGGCCCTGTGTGAAAAAGTGATTGCCCCCTAAAGATAATAACTGGTTGGGCTACACTTAGCTAAAACAACTGCAATCAAGCATTTGCGATAACTGGCAATGAGTCTTTTAGAATGCTTTGGAGGAATTTTGACCCATTCATCTTTGCAAAATTGTTGTAATCCGGCCACATTGGAGGGATTCTGAGCTTGAACCACCTTTTTAAGGTCATGCCACAGCATCTCAATCGGATTAAGGTCAGAACATTGAATAGGCCACTCTAAAGTCTTAATTTTGTTTTTCTTAAGACATTCAGAGGTGGACTTGCTGGTGTGTTTTGGATCATTGTCCAGCTGCATAACCCAAGTGCGCTTCAGCTTGAGGTCACAAACACATGGCCGGACATTCTCCTTCAGGACAGCAGAATTTGTGGTTGTATTTACCACAGCAAGTTTTCCAGGTCCTGGAGCAGCAAAACAGCCCCAGACAATCACACTACCACCATCATATTTTAATGTTGAAGTGAGGATTCTTTTCTGAAATACTGTGTTACTTCTATGTCAGATGTAATGGGACAAACACCTTCCAAAAAATTCCACTTTTGTCCTGTCAATCCACGGAGTATTCTCCCAAAAGTCTTTGGTATCATCAAAATGTTTTCTGGAAAAACTGAGAAGAGCCTTTATGTTCTTATTGCTCACCAGTGGTTTTCACCTTGGAACTCTGCCATGCAGGTAATCTTTGCCCAGTCTCTTTCTTATGGTGGAGTTATAAACACTGATCTTAAATGAGGCAAGTGAGGTCTGCAGTTCTTTGGATGTTGTTGTGGGGTCTTTTGTGACCTTTTAGATGAGTTATCGCTGCGATTTTGGGGTAAAAGCGCAAGGTCAATAAATGACACAAAAAAACGACACCATCACCTAGTCTGCCCAATCTGTGACTGGGGTGAAAAAGTGATTGGAGATCCATGACTTTTTCATTTTGATGAAAATAAGATTGTCTACAAACATGTTTAGATACTTCAGCATGCGTGTGTCCCATTTCCAGGGGAGAAGCATCTGCCTAAATTTACTCTTTTACTGTGACAACCCAGTAGTCAGTTCTATTTATAACCTGAAGAATATTTTCATCATGTTGAAGATAGTTCAGCAAGAAGGCGTGTGACACCCCAGGGTCCTGGTCATTACAGTAACATTGCTTTCCTCATGGTAAGAGTGATGTTACGCTTGGAGGCAAGAAAGAATAACTTTCACCAGGTAAACACAAGCATGCAACATTTTCACACTCCAGGCCACAAGGGGGAGCTTTGGATCCTATCCCTAGGTGACTCCCCTATATATATTGTGGTTTGGAGGGAAAATGAGTCAGATAGTGCCTGAGGGCAGACTGGAACAGTCTGAGGCAGGAAGAACATATGAGGAGCCGTGCAGCCATGAGAAAGTGCTGCAGCTCCTGGACAGAGATAATACCGAAAGCAGAACAGATTGCAGCGAGCGTGTAGGAGAGCCAAGCACAGGAGAGTGATATCAGGGGAGACCAGCTGCGAATGGGCTGTCTCCCTCAGAGGTGCAGATAACTGGTAGCCGGAACACCGAGGTTGTAAGGGACTCTAAGACTTACAGCAGAGTCCGGCAGGACAGCTGAACTGCAAGTTATCTGTCTGCCTCAATACCCAGGAGGCACAGTGACACATAGAGCCCGGGTCGTGATAGAGACCCTGTAAAAAGGCTTGAATCACCTGTCATACGGATTTGTGTCTTATCCTATATGGGGGACAGAGAGAAGAATTGTGAGGACCTTATCAGAAGCCATAGGCAGTAAGGGACTACAACATCACCGCGCTAGAGGACGGCTTTTAATTCCACCTGGATAAGGGGACTCCAAACTTGCCTCCAAGCCGGCCGGACTCTGCCTATCCTTTGATCTGGTACCCTGGACTGTGGCTGCCTGAAGTCTTCAGTAAACCAGGTAAAGAGACTGAAAACCTGTGTCCTCGTTCTTTACTGCGCTGTTCACCATCTTCCATCTACACACCGGGAGCCCTGGGGACATACTTCACCTGTGGGAAGTTATACCATCTAGCTGCCATAACGTCACCCCAGAGGACCCCTCAAAGCAGCGTCGGTCCCCACTGACCGAATACCACAGGTGGCTTCATAAACATAAACTTGATTCAATACTCCTTTTACATGGGCACCCAGGGCCACGGACCGGGTCGCCACCGTGAAATCTCCTGTGAACACCGTACCGTACCGCAGAGCGCTGGAGGATGACTCAGGCGCTTATGTGTCGGGCACTTCCATGAGGTCCATGCTGTGTTGGTAGCGGGGTAACACTCAAGGTTGGTTCCTCCGACCCCTCCCACCAACCATGGACAACAGAGAGCAGATCATTATCCTCTTCATCTCCTGACTCTTGTGTATCCATCACCTTGGCCTTCTCCATTTGTTCCTTGGCTCTTGCATCTTCACTAACAGTTTGTCTGGCACCATGAGCCCGCATTGATCGCTTTAAGCCATCCTCCCATGACACCCACCTGTGTGACGACAGGCCGGAAATTTGAGATATTGTTATCCTTTCCGCATCCTCCTCTGCCTCCACCTTTTCCTCTAGGACTATCACCTCCTCAAGCAAGCAATTCACAGTGTGCTCCAGCATGTAGATAACTAGAATAGTGATGCTGACGATGGCATTGTCAGTGCTAACCAGGGTTCAGAGATCCTTCACCTGTGCCCACTCCTCAAGCGTGATTTGCACCAAGTCCAGACTGCATTGGCACAGACTATGCAAAAGGACATACTGCACCAGACATCTGTAGCGATGAAAATCGATGACCAGCGGGGTGTGATCGTCAGAAGTGAGCACACAGCGACTGTGCTTTTTGCAGCAGCGCATCCAGACCGGGATAGTGGCAGAGAAATTGCTGTTCCACCTGTAGGTGAGCCATGCAAAGCACGTGTGTGAGGTTATGACGGCATAGGGCCACCATCAGGTTTGCACCATTATTGCACACAGCTTTCCCTGTCTTCAGGTTCAGTGGAGACAGCCATTGCTCTAACTCGGCCTGGATAAATGTCCACAACTCTTGAGCTGTGTGACTGTGCTGTCAAAGGCATATTAATTTAAACTCTGCCTGACTGCGGTGAGCCATGACTGCACAATATGGAGGTGGGAAGATTGTATCTGCTCTGTTGGAAGACAAGTCTAATTAAGGAAGAGGTTAAGGGCACAGATCGATGCCCTAACAGAGGTGGAAAAGGCAGAAGCAGTGGAGGAACATTTAGATACCAAGAGTTGTCCTGCAAGCCTTGGGCATTCAAAGACTTGTCGAACAGCTCCTTGACCACCTGCCCCCACAGCCACCAGGGTCACCCAGCACCCCTGCCCATGTTTGCTCATCCAGGTGTCAGTGATGAATTGCAGACTGACAGAATTTTTCAGGAATTGGGTGATGTTGTTGGCAACATGCTGGTGCAGCGCAGGCACAGCTTTCTTAGAGAGGTAATGAGGACTGGGCATCTGGTATTGGGGGACTGTGATGGCCATCAACTTTCTGAAATCGTCTGTATCCACCAGGCAGAAAGCCATCATTTCCATGGCCAACAGATTGCAGATGGTGGAGTTTAAGTTCTTAGCTTTGCCATGTGTAGGAAGAAATATTCTTTTACATGACCACAACCGCAGAACCGAGGACCAGCTGCTGTGTGGAAAGTGGGTGGAGTACGGAGAACAGGACAAACTGCTGGACTGTGAGTGAGGTGCAGGCGGAGATGTTATGGTCGATTGAGAAAGATGTGTTGTGCTAGGTGACACAAAAGCAGCAGTCATGTTTACTCTCCATAATAGCTGACTCACCCCAACTGTGGTGGGTAAACTATTGTAGTCTCTGCAGCTGGAGACCTGAGTGAGAAGACTTGGAATAGTGAAGGAAGAGGAAGAAGCAGCAGATGTGGTTATGGGATGGCTGGTGATTGGCGATGCCCACTAGTCAGCATTTTAGTGCAGTGACATTCCCACACTAAAGCATGTTGATGGCACATGTGGGTGGTTCATGCATGTACAACAGCTGTCAAAATATTGATATTTTTGCCTTTACTGAGGTTTTTTTTGCAAATTTAACAGGTACCGTATGTTGGGTCATCTTTTGTGGTCTAAAAAAGGCTCAGGCTAGGCAAGCCTTGCATCCTCTGCAAAACTGCACACTTGTGACCGGTGTTGGCCACAGCCAGAGTTGGGGCTGAGGATGCAGTGCTTGTTGTGGTTTGTGTCTGTTGGGAAACCCGTAACGTAACCTCCTCATCTTCCTCCTCCACCTCATCTCCTGAGCTTTTCAGCTGCAATCCTCTGGGTTCACACCAAGTGAGATCTACAACCACATTGTCATACTCTCTGTTCTCACACTCCTCACCATGAGAGTCACACTCCTCCACTTCTTGCCCTGACACCACAGTACTGTTCGCGTGCACCTTTGGTATCTGAGTCTCATTAATATCACCTCCATCCTTGGTCGTTAACATCTGGTGATGAGGGACTTGATTCTGCTAGCACCCTACTTCGTCTGGCCTCGGATCCAACATGAAAAAATTTGGGGCATCGGCGCAGATGCTTTCCTCCTCTGTATTCTGTGATTCTTTGGAGCAGACCTCTCTTGCCCATGGAATAGAATGTGTGAACAGCTCTTCAGAGTGGCCCATCTGAGGTTCCCCACAGTCAATTGGGCGTCTGGAAATTTTTGACGCAGGGGGAAACAAAGGTGATTGGGGTGCCACCTCTGAGGATTGTAGTGTGTGAAGTTAAAGTGAAGGAAGAGGAGGAGAGGCCACTTGATGCAGCGGTTGCTATCCACTGTATGGCTGCCAAAGAAAAGGAGTCGAGTTGCCTGGCCAAAAACAGATGTTGTCAGTGGTTTTTGGATAGGACAAGACGGTGTTTGTTCAGTTGAGCTTTCATTCACATTAAAGGGAACCTGTCACCCCCAAGATTGAGGGTGAGCTAAGCCCACCGGAATCAGGGGCTTATCTACAGCATTCTGTAATGCTGTAGATAAGCCCCTGATGTAACCTGAAAGATGAGAAAAAGAGTTTAGATTATACTCACCTGGGCGGGCGG
Organism: Ranitomeya imitator; assembly: GCF_032444005.1. Lineage (NCBI taxonomy): Eukaryota > Metazoa > Chordata > Amphibia > Anura > Dendrobatidae > Ranitomeya > Ranitomeya imitator. The sequence goes on along the minus strand of NC_091284.1, from coordinate 731,142,017 downwards.
TCCGATCCGATGGGCGTCGCGGTCCGGTCCGAGGCCTCCCATCTTTTTATGATGAAGTCCTCTTCACGTCTTCACTCTACAGCTCCGGTGCAGGTGTACTTTGTCTGCCCTGTTGGGGGCAGAGCAAAGTACTGCAGTGCACAAGCGCCGGGCCTCTCTGACCTTTCCCGGCGCCTGCGCACTGCAGTACTTTGCTCTGCCCTCAACAGGGCAGACAAAGTACGCCTGCGCCAGAGCCGCAGCATGAAGACAAGAAGAGGACGTCATCGTAAGAAGATGGCCGGCGCAGGTCCGGACCGCAACACCAATTGGACCGAACTGCAGTGGGAACGCCCCTGGGTGAGTATAATCTAACCTCTTTTTCTCATCTTTCAGGTTACATCGGGGGCTTATCTACAGCATTCCAGAAAACTGTAGATAAGCCCCTTAGCTCACCTTCGATTTTGGGGGTGACAGGTTCCCTTTAATACTTATCCCACATACGCGATTTTTAAATGGAAATTTGGCCTTCTGATTTGCCACTGAAACACAATTTTGTCACAAATGACTGGGAGTAGTTAATTGGGCCTCATGGCTGCACCATAATATTAGGCCTAATAATTTTAAATTGCAAATCTGTCATCCTGATTTTTCTCTGAAACATAGTTTTAGCACAAATGATTTGGAGTAGCTAATTGGACCTTGTGGCTGCACTACTGTATTAGGCCTAATGATTTTAAGTGAAAATCTGGCCTTCTGATTTGACTTTGAAACACAGTTTTAGCACAGACAATTTGGAGTAGCAAATGGGGCTTTCTGAGACTGCCATACAGTTTTTGCACTATCTGTTTCGATACTGAAAGATCTATTTCATACAGGACAGGATCCTATTTATTTACCTGACAAGTTCACTTTCAGCACCAGCACTAGTGCAGGAGAGACTTCTCTGCACTGTGACACTGAAACAATGGCGCCAGCAAAACAAGATGTCCGCTTTTTATATGACCAGGGACGTGTGACTTTGGCAGCCAATCACAGAAGACCTTGTGTCATGACGTTATGGATGGTTTCTGTACTCTGAGAGGTTGCCAGAATCAATACACATAAAGCTCCTGTAACCTCTCTACACACTCTTCTAACCTCTCCACACCACCGCCCCTCATCAAACACGCCCACCCACTCCACCCACTCATCATATTGCAGCACTATCCTAGATAAAGTAATGACAAAAGAATTAGTGGAAATGCAATGATTTACTGAATTGTGACCAGATTTTGCTGACTTTGAATAAAAATGCTTGTGAACGCGAGCACGAATCTGAATGTGCTACGTTCATTCCAAATTTGAGATTGGCAAATGTTTTCGAAACACGTTCGCTCATCTCTAATCTTCACTACCCCTCACTTCTTCTCTCCAACCCAGCTCGACACTACAGTTCAGCTAGCAAGTGTCATTTACTCAACCAGTGGTTCCGCGTCTTCTTTCCCCTTCGGGGACCTACTTTCCCTGTATGGGTGATACTTATCTTCACTGATGATTACCCTCTGGAATTTCTGCCTGGGGCACAATATTCGTCTTGCATACTTTGTCCTGTCTAGGTCCCTTACCTTTAGGAGTTCTAAACTCTAGGCCTTACTGCTAGGCATTCTCTCCTGGGACCAGTCTCCAATCTATCACTCTATCCCTCGGTCATGCTTCCTCAATAAAAAAAAACAATTTTGTGGATTTTTTCATAGTGCTTTCTACCTGCTTACAGGCCCACTCCGATATTTCACCCCCACCCCAACCTCACACATACTGTATGTTTTGTTTGTGTGTATATATTACAGTCATATTTATTGTTTTTATATCAGTCCAGACAGATCATTTGTATTACTTACTGCTGAATTAATACTGCAGGGACAAGGGGTCTGCTTACAATGTAGGGTGTGATGTGATAAAACACACAGCATGCTGAGAAGGAAATTGTGAGTTGCCAGAGTAAAGTCACAAATCTAGGTGTGTCAAAAGGGAAGGGTGTGGACATCGACTTTACGTTCTTGTCCCAAAAACATATTTATGGACTGTTGTATACCGGACATATTACAGACATGTAATTCATTGAGTGTAATATGATAAAGACTCTTGAAAGGCGGTATTCTTATATTACAACTCCAGCCATGTTATGTCTTTTTTTCTGCGTGGCTCTAGTATATGAGAGTGTTCAAGATATTCACTGTGTAATAGACTTAATGTGAAGTTTGTAGGTGAGACCCAAACTAGGTTAACTCTTAATTAAATGTTTGAAAAATAGAAAATGATGAATAGTAACACTGCAAGAAATAGTTATTTCAACAGATCATATCAATTTCAGTTTGCCTATGTGCAAAGTTGCTGTCAGCGGGTGGGGAAAAGCTGCCAGGGACCCGCCTGTCTGACTAGTCTCCAGCGCGGCTCGGTCCCCGGGGCACATTAAAAGTACGTTTTACTCTCAAATATCACCACGTTTCAGAGTCAAACATACATGACTGGCATTGCACAGCCACTGTCTGATACATGCTGCACACAGATTGGCCAGCATATATCAGACGTCAGGTTCACTTTAAGTTGTTGAATTGGCATTAACCTTACAATGAAATAAATATAACTCTCTTATTAATATGGTAACGATAAACTGCTCGTTTGAGCGCCAACTATATCTATAATCAGAGCAATCTGAAAAAAAAGTAAAAATTGCATTCCTTTCCTCCAGGACATGTATTCAAAATGGAAAGAGGACATCCCCAGACTTTCGTCGGATTTCCTATAGAAGCCAGCCTTGTTTCTTTAAGCCGTCAGTAGTACCAGAATTGAAGGGAAGATGCATTTTAGGTTATCTATGTTCAAGTTACAGTAGTATAAGAAGATATTTACAACTGAATCACCTCTGATATTAATTTACAATAACTGGAAGAACTGCTATTTCCGCTACCCCCTAACATACAGTACTTTATATATTTTTAGAAGGACGTTGTGTCCCCATCTATCTTATAGACTAGTAGTTCTAAAATTATTTATGTCCGGACTAACTTGTTTCTACCAGTTCTGGAACTATAATCGAGCTTTAACTGTTTACAAAGGCTTAGATCTGATTCATTGAAACGTTTAACTACCTTCCTCTAATAATTATTAAACTGTCAAAAACGAAACAGATTGTGCGGTTCCAAGGGTGGATTCATTACATAAGACCGCAGCTCCTTTAGCTTTGCAGAAAATAGTCAAGCTAATGTTGCCATTTTAAGAGTAAGGTGTGCCCCATATTGTACCTGTCCAATCTAGGAGTGGCTACTACTACAACAGCTACATTAGATGCCAATGCTTGGAGCCTCCGTTCCTAAGCCAGCCTTTGTCCTTTATGGCTTTATGGAGCAAAGGGCAATTTAGGATATTACTCTAGAGACTGGGCTGCACTATACCTTGCTCCTCTGTCATGTGTGATACCAGCTGAGTCAGCCGATATCAACAAGAGAAAACATAATATGTTGCTATGAGAGTGGAGAGCATTGGCCGAGTTAGAGATTTGTTCCTTTCCCTCGTTTTACAGCATTGATTATTCGCCATTGTCCGATGGCTTGCATGTTGAGAACGTAAAACTGCATTTCCCTTGGACCTGTATGCAGGGTTAACGCCAATACTCTGAGAACTCTTACAAGTAATGGTGCCCATGGCACATGAATGATCCACTCTGCCCAGGTTTCAACTTGCATCATCGGCCATACTTGTTTTTATGGCGCTCGCAACTAAGTGCTGCTCAGTCATCAGGGTTGCCAACCATCCAAAAATTCCAGGAAAGTGTATAAAAATAGGGCACTTTTTTCCCCTGTCCGCAAACAAAAATTCAGACATCCGTGAATTTTTTTTGAAGCTGAAGAAACTTATACAGATTATTTTGACTCAAATTATTATCACCAATTTCCAGTTTACAGTGATGGCAGCTGATGTCTTCACATCAGAATAGACAACTGTGGACATACATCACTTATAGTCACAATGATTTATTATGGTTTTCCATTGTGTTCGTAAAAAATACTGTCTGTCCAAGACACCTTATCTGAGCACATTCGCTCATCACTAATCTCAAGTCATAACATAATATTAATAACACTGACAGATGACATTGATAACATTTATTTTTTGTAACAATGGCACCTGTCAATAGATGGGATAAATGAGGCAACACATGAACTCTCTGATTTTAAAGTTGATTTCATGGAAGCGGAAAGATCTCCCCGGACAATTAGTTAAGTCAGGTGGCAGACAACCAGGCAAAGTAGGACACACTGGAAGCCACAGAAACAGGAGGGCAGATGAAGAGGACAATGCCAGGTTTGAAGCAGCAAGCAGATGTTGGTGGCAGAATTACTTAATATTAACTGTCTCTAACAGCGGTTCTTGATGTGTATAGCAAACTGTCAGTTAACCTGCAGAGATCTAGCGGAGGGTTAACCAGTAGGTCCAAGGTTTTATACTGCTTACTGCAAACAATGGCTTAACCAACTGGTTTTGTGAAGCCATAGGTGCTAGCTACATAATCATATGAGTCTAATAGATAGCAAATAGTATCTAGATAGTAGCAACAGAAGAATCTAGATATTGGCTCCAAACTAACAGCAGCTGAACAAAGTATTGCCTTAACACTCAGACATGGGTATGTCCAAGTGGGCTTTAACTGGTGATGAGCGAATACATTCGGCACTATTCGTTACTCGCACAAATAGTACGGTATTTGGGCTATTAGTTACATGGCGAGTAATTAGCTATTTGCCTCGCCATGAATGACCCGCCCAGCACGTTTGGGACTTCATTTGCAGCCAATAAACATGCTGGGCTTGCTTGCCCTTTACAGTAATGCTGCCGCCATCTTTTGTGTGACATTACTGTGATTTGCTGGTCTTACAGCATCATAAGGGATATTTAATCCCTGCCGTCGCCATCTTGCGCACATTATATCCGGAAATAGCGTAGTGAGAGCGTAGTGTGAGAATAGGGAGAGTGAAAGCAGTGTATAGGGAGCGTTTCTGATTCCAAAAAGCTCTTTCATCAGTTTCTGAGAGTGAAGATTAGTTCACTGTTAGGTTGAGATAGTGTAGGGAGAGATTTAATACAAGGGAAAGGGAAAGGCAGGCAGGGTGTTATAATTGCGAGTACACGCTGCAGATATCTGCTAGTTTGCATTGTATATAGTGTAGGAACAGACTGTGGGATTAGGGAGAGAGAGGGGGGTTCCGTCCACTACCATAATATACAAAACTGCTCTTTTTAGAGCCAAATAGTAATACTTAGTGCCAACATATACAAAACATTTTTTTAAAAGCTAATCTATAATATAACGCTGGGAGCGTCACTCTGTCCGAAGCCTTTATAGACTGCGCAGGCGCAAGCGCCGGCGCAGTCTGGGCCTCACAGAGTGACGCTCCCGGGAGATCGCGGTAAGCGTTCACACTGAACGCACACCGCGATCTCCAACAGAGAAGCAGGGACCGCCAGGAGGGTGAGTATCGGCAATATTCACCTGTCCCGTTCCACCGCTGAGCGCCGCCATCTTCCCGGTCTTCGGCCTGTGACCTTCAGTTCAGAGGGCGCGATGACGTGCTTAATGCGCGCCGGCGCCGCCTTCTGACTGACCAGTCACTGCCAGGAGACCGGGAAGATGGCGGCGTCCAGCGGTGGAACGGAGGATAGGTGAATATAGTAAGTGCTGGGGGGCCTGAGCTGGCGGCGATACCGGCACCTGACCCCCACAGCGCGCCGGTGTCCCCGCCTGCTCAGGCCCCCGGATGGGTGCAGCACATGACAGGATGGGGACGCAGGATGGGGACGCAGGATGGATGCAGGACATGACAGGATGGGGACACAGGATGGGTGCAGCACATACCAGGATGGGGACGCAGGATGGGGACGCAGGATGGGTGCAGCACATAACAGGATGGTGACACAGGATGGGTGCAGCACATGACAGGATGGGGACGCAGGATGGGGACGCAGGATGGGTGCAGCACATACCAGGATGGGGACGCAGGATGGGTGCAGCACATGACAGGATGGGGACAGCACATACCAGGATGGGGACGCAGGATGGGTGCAGCACATGACAGGATGGGGACGCAGGATGGGGACGCTGGATGGGTGCAGCACATACCAGGATGGGGACGCAGGATGGGTGCAGCACATGACAGGATGGGGACGCAGGATGGGGATGCAGGATGGGTGCAGCACATACCAGGATGGGGACGCAGGATGGGTGCAGCACATGACAGGATGGGGACGCAGGATGGGGACGCAGCATGGGTGCAGCACATACCAGGATGGGGATGCAGGATGGGTGCAGCATATGACAGGATGGTGGCGCAGGATGGGTGCAGCACATGACAGGATGGGGACGCAGGATGGGTGCAGCACATGACAGGATGGGGACGCAGGATGGGTGCAGCACATGACAGGCTGGGGACACAGGATGGGTGCAGCACATACCAGGATGGGGACACAGGATGGGTGCAGCACATGACAGGATGGGGACGCAGGATGGGGACACAGGATGGGTGCAGCACATACCAGGATGGGGACGCAGGATAGGTGCAGCACATGACAGGATGGGGGCGCAGGATGGGTGCAGCACATGACAGGATGGGGACGCAGGATGGGTGCAGCACATGACAGGATGGGGACGCAGGATGGGGATGCAGGATGGGTGCAGCACATACCAGGATGGGGACGCAGGATGGGTGCAGCACATGACAGGATGGGGGCGTAGGATGGGTGCAGCACATGACAGGATGGGGACGCAGGATGGGTGCAGCACATGACAGGATGGGGACGCAGGATGGGGACGCAGGATGGGTGCAGCACATACCAGGATGGGGACGCAGGATGGGTGCAGCACATGACAGGATGGGGATGCAGGATGGGTGCAGCACATGACAGGATGGGGACGCAGAATGGGTGCAGCACATACCAGGATGGGGACGCAGGATGGGTGCAGCACATGACAGGATGGGGACGCGGGATGGGACGCAGGATGGGTGCAGCACATACCAGGATGGGGACGCAGGATGGGTGCAGCACATGACAGGATGGGGACAGCACATACCAGGATGTGGACGCAGGATGGGTGCAGCACATGACAGGATGGGGACGCAGGATGGGTGCAGCATATGACAGGATGGGGACGCAGGATGGGTGCAGCACATACCAGGATGGGGACGCAGGATGGGTGCAGCACATGACAGGATGGGGACGCAGGATGGGGACGCAGGATGGGTGCAGCACATACCAGGATGGGGACGCAGGATGGGTGCAGCACATGACAGGATGGGGACGCAGGATGGGTGCAGCACATACCAGGATGGGGACGCAGGATGGGTGCAGCACATGACAGGATGGGGACGCAGGATGGGGATGCAGGATGGGTGCAGCACATACCAGGATGGGGACGCAGGATGGGTGCAGCACATGACAGGATGGGGACGCGGGATGGGGACGCAGCATGGGTGCAGCACATACCAGGATGGGGATGCAGGATGGGTGCAGCATATGACAGGATGGGGGCGCAGGATGGGTGCAGCACATGACAGGATGGGGACGCAGGATGGGTGCAGCACATGACAGGATGGGGACGCAGGATGGGTGCAGCACATGACAGGATGGGGACGCAGGATGGGTGCAGCACATACCAGGATGGGGACACAGGATGGGTGCAGCACATGACAGGATGGGGACGCAGGATGGGGACACAGGATGGGTGCAGCACATACCAGGATGGGGACGCAGGATAGGTGCAGCACATGACAGGATGGGGGCGCAGGATGGGTGCAGCGCATGACAGGATGGGGGCGCAGGATGGGTGCAGCGCATGACAGGATGGGGACGCAGGATGGGTGCAGCACATGACAGGATGGGGACGCAGGATGGGGATGCAGGATGGGTGCAGCACATACCAGGATGGGGACGCAGGATGGGTGCAGCACATGACAAGATGGGGGCGCAGGATGGGTGCAGCACATGACAGGATGGGGACGCAGGATGGGTGCAGCACATGACAAGATGGGGATGCAGGATGGGTGCAGCACATGACAGGATGGGGATGCAGGAAGGGTGCAGCACATGACAGGATGGGGACGCAGGATGGGTGCAGCACATGACAGGATGGGGACGCAGGATGGGGACGCAGGATGGGTGCAGCACATGACAGGATGGGGGCGCAGGATGGGTGCAGCACATGACAGGATGGGGACGCAGGATGGGTGCAGCACATGACAGGATGGGGACGCAGGATGGGTGCAGCACATGACAGGATGGGGACGCAGGATGGGGACGCAGGATGGGTGCAGCACATACCAGGATGGGGACGCAGGATGGGTGCAGCACATGACAGGATGGGGGCGCAGGATGGGTGCAGCACATGACAGGATGGGGATGCAGAATGGGTGCAGCACATGACAGGATGGGGACGCAGGATGGGTGCAGCACATGACAGGATGGGGACGCAGGATGGAGCAGCACATGACAGGATGAGGACGCAGGATGGGTGCAGCACATGACAGGATGGGGACGCAGGATGGCAGCAGCACATGACAGGATGGGGACACCGGATGGAGCAGCACATACCAGGATGGAGACCATATACCAATATAAATGCTCGCCACCCGGGCGTAGAACGGGTTCAATAGCTAGTTGCTTAATAATATTCCTCACATATCTTGTAGATTGTGAGCCTTCGTGGGCAGGGTCCTCATTCCTCCTGTACCAGTTATGACTTGTATTGTTTAAGATTATTGTACTTGTTTTTGTTATGTATACCCCTCCTCACATGTAAAGCGCCATGGAATAAATGGCGCTATAACAATAAATAATAATAATAATAATATTGCTGAAATAGCTAATATTTATCTAGCAGTTGTGCGACTGGAGCAAAACCTGCTGAGATACACTAATGTCACTACTTAGCAGTAATTTCCCTGAGTCTGCTGTTGGCATGTGTCATAAAGGTGATATAAAAAATTCTATTGGTTAAATTTGTAGCGTATATTTATCTAGCAGTTGTGCGACTGGCGCAAAGCCTGCTGACATATGTAAGCATCACTATTTACCAATAATTTCCCTGAGTCTGCTGATGCCATGGGTCGTAAAGGCAATATAACAAAAAATTACTCTGCTATTGGTTAAATAAATAGCATATACTGTAGTTATCTAGCATTTGTGCGCCTGGCGCAATGCCTGCAGATATACGCAAATGTCACTATTTACCAGTGCCACTAATTTTCCTGAGTCTGCTCTTGCTGTGTGTCATAAAGATGATTCAGCAAAAAATTACTCTGCTATTGGTTAAATAAAGAGTGTATCTTTATCTAGCAGTTGTGCAACTGGCACAAAGCCTGCTGAGATATGCAAAAGTGATGTTAGTGTTGGTGGAACGCACCAAGTAAATATATATTGAATATTAAGTGCGTTCGCAACACGGGGTTCACCGTGCAGGAGAGAAACCTGCTGCTAGTAGATGGCGGTAGTATATGGCGGTATAAGCGAACACTGTTGCTTCACAGAGACGCTTGAGAAAAGAGAACGCTGTGCCCTGTTAAAATCATAGGGGAACAGCTAGCAAATAGAGTCAACAATGGTCATGCCGTCAGCAAAGCTTACACACAACTCCTCACTGGAGGTGCCGGTATTCTAGGGGCTTATTTCAGCCGGGCCCTAAATCACTCACACAAAACTCCTCACCGGAGGTGGCAGTATACTAAGGGCTTATTACAGCCGATCCCTGAATCCACAAGCATAAGACCACACTGGGGCAAAGCACATAACTTTAGTTGATACTAGCGCATGGCCGTGCAGCCATGCGAACCTTTTATAGCTGCAGCAACTTCAGGACCTTCCTTGAGGACGAATGGGAGTTGCTACGGTACCTGAGCAACTTCAGGACCTTCCTAGAGGACCAATGGGAGCTCCTGCAGTACCTGAGCATGTAGCAAATAGATCAATGGCTGCACGCAAAATTTACTGTGCTAAAGCAAGGAAATGTGCGTTCCATGAAATGTGAATAGCATAATGGCTTGTGAAATTTATGAAAAAACACATGAGATTCTTAGCACAAGATTTGGCCAAAAGTTGTGAGCCCATCCACCAAACGTCAAGGTAATCTCAGAACGGATGGGTACCTGAGCTGACTGCCTAGTGTGAACACTTACCTACGGCTAATAACATGGTGCAGTAAATTTTGAGTGCAGCAATTGATCTATTTGCTATATGACTTTTTTGGTTATGCACCAGTTCAGACTAGATTGCTGTTCAGTCAGTTTTCCTATATTTACTATGTACCTGAGCATGTGACCCCTGACTTCCAATGAGAGGTCTTACCTTGGGCATGCTCAGAAGCGGAAAAGCAGGACTTAGTCACAGAGACATCTGTTTGCTGCTGACCAGTACTGGCTACAATGGCTGAGCCTGGAAAGGCAGCAGTAACCATCTGCACAGTATCAGGCTGAGCCAGACGCTGGGTTCGAGATTCCCCCTGTGCAGAGGTGGGAACTCGACCCTTAACACGTGACTATTTTCCTTAGTCTGCTGTTGCCGTGTGTAATAAAGCTGATATCTGAAAAAAAAATACCCACACCTTGATAGATACAGGGAATTTGTACATAACACCTCTGTGAAAGTACTTTTGAAAAATAAAGCCAGGAATTTTTTTTCATAACGTATTCAATGTGGGAAAGGGTGATGTTAATGAATGGGGACGTGGATGTGGTGATGCCTTCCAAGGCCGTGTGACAGATCAGAAACTGACTGTATCTAGCTTCCTGTTAAAAATTCAGTCAGGATGCTTTGCCACTGTCGAACCCAGACAAGTCCAAGGATGTTGTGGGGTAGATGGCAGACAAAGGCTCCAGAGTTTTGACAAGCAGCACCACCAAATTTTCCACACGGTCCAGTCTCAGTAGCCAAGAGACCGTGCCTCACAATCCTCAACCTTGACCTCTTTCCTCCCCCTATCAAGAGTCCCAGAAGACCTATGACACCAACACTGGCCACTCCAAAGAACTGATTACATTCCCTTGTAACTATTCTGGCCTCTCAACGTGCACAATTAAAAAGGGTCACGAGGAGGTGGAGTGCAGTGATGCACAAACATTTGAGCACCCACGGCCAGGAGAAAGCCACATTGGGGAAGGTCAATTCATGTCTGAAGAGGTGTAGAATAATCATGATGCACAGTTGCCATCAGGTCAGCATAAACTCGCAACTCAGAAGGAGGATCAGATTGATGAATTGGAAGACGATGTGGTCGATGATGAGGCAACTGATCCAGCCAGGCACGATGGCACAGTTAGCGAGCACAGCAGTGCAGAGAGGGATGGATTTGTAGCACAAAAACAGGCAAGAAAAGGTAGTGGTTTGATCAGAGGGAGAACTCGCTCAACTGTTCCACAGAGCCCCCCAATTGGCTAAATAACAGGCCAAGAGTGCATTGTTCCCCTGTATGAGTTTTTTTTTAGTCCGTCAGACAAAACAACTATAATTTCTGCATCTATCATACCAAACTAAGAAGATGCAAGAAGACTGCCAACCTGAACACCACCAGCATGTAGAAGCACATAGCAGCCAAGCACCCCAGTTGGTGGTCGGAACACCTGGGTACAAAATTAGTGTCTGAAAGTGAAACCATTGCCCCTTTTCCTGTGTCATGCGCTGATGCCTCCTGCCCACAACCTGCCGCTGCTAGGGTTGAGCGACCTTTACTTTTATAGGATCGGGTCGGGTTTCACGAAACCCGACTTTTTCAAAAGTCGGGTCGAGTGAAATCGGCCGATCCTATAAAAAAGTCGGGGTCGGGGTTGGCCGAAACCTGAAACCCAAGGCAGTGCATTGGGTTTCCATGGTTCCCAGGGTCTGAAGGAGCGGAAACTCTCCTTCAGGCACTGCAATCCATATTTTAGTGTAAAATAAAAAATTATGACTGTTGTGTCTGTGCAACGGCTAGGGTTGAGCGAAACGGGTCGAAAATTTTCAAAAGTCGCCGACTTTTGGCAAGGTCGGGTTTCATGAAACCCGACCCGACCCCTGTGTGGGGTCGGCCATGAAGTCGGCGATCTTTTGAATCTAGAATCGGAATTCCGATACCGATTCCCGATATGTTTAAGATATCGGGAATTGGTATCGGAATTCAGATTTAAGTGTGAAATAAAGAATTAAAATAAAAAATATCGCAATACTTACCCTCTGACGCGCCCTGGTACTAACCGGGAACCTTCCTTCCTTAGAATCAGCCTTCCAGGACCTTGCGGTGACGTCGCGGTGACGTCGCGGCTTGTGATTGGCCGCGCGGCCGCCCATGTGACCGCTCGCGCGACCAATCACAAGCCGCGACGTCACCGCGACGTCACCGAAGGTCCTGGAAGGGCTGATTCTTAGGAAGGAAGGCTGCCGGAAAGAAGCAGGGCGAGTATATTCCTATTAGGTATATACTCACCCTCGGACGCGCCCTGCTTCTTTCCGGCAGCCTTCCTTCCTAAGAATCAGCCCTTCCAGGACCTTCGGTGACGTCGCGGTGACGTCGCAGCTTGTGATTGGTCGCGCGAGCGGTCACATGGGCGGCCGCGCGGCCAATCACAAGCCGCGACGTCACCGCGACGTCACCGCAAGGTCCTGGAAGGCTGATTCTAAGGAAGGAAGGTTCCCGGTTAGTACCAGGGTGCGTCAGAGGGTAAGTATTGCGATATTTTTTATTTTAATTCTTTATTTCACACTTAAATCTGAATTCCGATACCAATTCCCGATATCTTAAACATATCGGGAATCGGTATCGGAATTCCGATTCTAGATTCAAAAGATCGCCGACTTCATGGCCGACCCCACACAGGGGTCGGGTCGGGTTTCATGAAACCCGACCTTGCCAAAAGTCGGCGACTTTTGAAAATTTTCGACCCGTTTCGCTCAACCCTAGCCGTTGCACAGACACAACAGTCAGCAACCACATCCAGTTCATTGTCCCTGCACAGTGTTCAGTTGTCCCTGCCCCATACGTTTCACAGGAAGCAGAAATATCTGCCTACCCACCCACAGGCTCAAATGCTAAACACCCACATTGCTAGCCCTGAAAATGCTGCCATTTCAGCTTGTGGGAACTGAGCCTTTCCATGACTTTTTGGAGGTGGCAGCACAATGAAACTCAATTCCCAGCCGCCACTATTTTTCCCAGTGTGCTGTCCCCGCGTTACATAAGCATGTGATACACAATATCAGTCATGCTCTGGCCAATGCAGTTACAGGGTAGGTCCACCTAACTACACTCACATGTACAAGTTCTTGCAGACAGGGATGCTGCATTTCCCTGATGGAACATTGGGTGAACCTGGTGGAGTCTGAAGCAGAGTCAGAGGCTGGGACATCACACATCTTACCCACACCAAGAAAACCGGACTACTTCTATCAGGGTTTCAGTTTCCTCATATTCCAGTTCCTGTCTGTGATTCTCCTCCTCATCCTCAGCTGAACTAGCCTTCCCATCACTCACCAGCTCACCAGCTCTTCAGCACTGCCTTGGCGAAGTGTCAGCACACTCTGCTGGGGCTCATCTGCTTAGGTGATAGAGCTCACAACCCAGCAGAGCTGTTAAAAGGGAAAAAAGACCAGAACAATCAGTGGCTCTTCCAGCTGAACCTCCAACCTGGTCTGGTTGTGTGAGATAATGGGCAGAACTTAGTGGCATCTTTAAAGCTCGCAAACTGTTAGGCTAGGTTCCCATTGCGTTAATGGGACCGCGCTAACGGACAGCGTTACACGGCGAAATGAATGCCGTGCAACGCGTCTGTTAGCGCGCCCATTAACAGCAATGGGGACACGCATCAGTAGCGCGTGCCATTTTCGGCACGCGCTAGCGATGTGCCTGTGTTTTGTGGCGCGCCGCGGATGCTGCTTGCAGCGTCCGAGGCGCGCCCGCGGTCCGTTCCCCACTCTCGCAGATCGGAGATCTGCGAGAGCGGGGACGTTTAACGCGACCTCTTCACAACACATTGCGTTAGCACAATCCGCTAGCGCTAGGCGCTAAACGGATTGCACTAACGCAATCTGAACCTAGCCTTACACATTCCATGCATGGTCCATGTGCTGAACTTGGTTGTACAGCGGTTTTTAAAAATATACCCTGGCTTCCTGGACATACTTGCCAAGGTACACAGTATCAGCACCCTTTTCCGAAAGTCATCTCAGGTTTATGCCTGGCTTCCTTGCAGCAGCACTTTAATTTGCCTCATCACCAACTAATTTGTGACATGCTGACACGCTGGAATTTGACCCTTTCATATGTTGGCAAGGCTTAGTGAGCAGCAGAGGGCAGTATCTGAGTTCCAGCTTCTCAGAGTAAGACTCAGCCCCCTCACATAATAACTGCCGAGTCGGTGTGGATTGCTGACATATGTGAGGTTCTTCAAAACTTTGATTACTGCACCAAGATGGTGAGTGCTGATGACGCTATTATCAGTGTAACCATCCTGTTGCTCTATCTATTAAAATGTTTGATGGGAAACAGAAGGAGGAGGAACAGAAGTTTTTGGTTTGCGCTACAGATCGGATTCCCAATCCCAGTTTCATGCCTGTCCAGCGCGGATGGCCTGAAGAGGAGGAGGAGGCAATGCATCGTGAGGAGAGGATGGTAAGTGTTAGTCCTGGTGGGGACACTGAACATTTGACTTTTTGTAGTCTGCCACGCATGGCACAGTTCATATCCAGAAGCCTTTCCCAAGACCCTTGCATGAAAGACATTTTGTCCAACATGAAATACTGACTGTGCACCTTTTTTGACCAACGGTACAAAGAGAAATTTGCTTCTCTCATGTCGGAGGCAGATGTGCCATTTTCAGTGCAGGCATGCCAGAGGTCAGTTGTTGAAGACTTGCAGTAAAGATTACCCTCAGACAATGCTGGTGGCAGAGGTACCAGCTCTTTTCACCCACAAAGATTACAGGGGAGGGACACACACACACCAAGTACAACTCAGGGGGAATAATGTCCACCAACTGGGCCATTTTCATGAAACCATCATATCAGCAAGGGCTATCTGAGGGTGTAACTATGAAGAGGAGGAAGAAATTGATGCAGATGGAGAAGAAGTACTTATGTGACCATACCAGCATCCATCAAAAACCAAAAAATTGGGCGCACTGCTATATAGTATGAAAAGTATATTGAGGGTGCAATGTCAGTAATAAAGACAAATTTAAACAAGGAAAGGAGAAAAAAAGCATTACTGCAAAAGAATCGCACACCATCCAATAATAGAAAACAATTATATAAAAATATAACAGGCTGATTTTATTGACACTTCAAAAACACCACAAACAGTTAAAACATAATTAAAAACTATACAAACACCATCCAATACACACAGGTAATAGAGACCATAACTCAGTGTAATAATGTAACCCAAGTATAACCTAGTGGCTCATGAGGTGGTGCGCAAAAAATCCCTAATTGGACAACACCATAGATAGCCCATTTGAGCACATGGAGCAATGCAAAAAAAAAGGAATAGCAGGCTAAAATGGTTGTCCAATATAGTAGAGGACTAACGAGCCAACTGACAAGCATACGTGTCACCTGTACATGATAATACTACTGGGCCTCACAATATAAACGGAAGAGAACCCCCCATGAGAATGCAACCTGGTGAAGCAATGCCCCACGCATATCGCCTGGCGAACCAGGCTTTGTCAGGGAAGATGTAAACAGAGGTGTCTGACAGCCATAAATACCGTGAGCATAGTAGCTCATGAGAGACCGGTGTGGGCGAGCAGCAGCAGACCGGAAGTGGACCGCTCCACCGAAAGGAACCACGCATGGGCAGAAGTATCCAATGAACAGTGCCTGCGCTAGGTGAAGCGCAGAAAACCAAAGGCGCGCATGCGCAGAAAAGAGGCCGGTGCGAGCGAGTAACTGCAAGTCAGAAGGCGACTGCTCCACCAAGAAAGCCACGCATGGGCAGAAGCACCTAGTGAGCAGCGCCTGCGCTAGGTGAAGTGCAGGAATCCAAAGCGCGCACGCGCAGAAAGGAAACATTGGTCAAACAGCCACATATGGGTATAGAGGCATGAAGAAGCGCGCATGCGCTATTACAGCATGAATATAGCAAGAGCATATATAGGGTGCAGACCCGAAAACCCCAGACATAATGAAGCAGGACTGTAACTGGAACACCCCAACACAGATGTACCAAAAGTAATAATGAGAAGATGGTAGTAATATGATATGCAGGGCACTGAGAAGTGCCTTAAAGGCGAATCCAAGCACATCATGAGGCAATTGGTATAAATCCTCCATTATAAAAGTCAGGAACCATGTAGATATGCCAACATATAAGGAGCAGTGGTAATATGGTGCGAAGGGCATAAAAGAGAAGTGCCCTACAAATGGTGTGAGCATGTTATTGTACAAACCACATATATATCACAGACAACTCATCCAGCCAAAGGGCAAAGACATGTAGATGTGTAGAGGCCGCATACACACCTGACATACCATCCAATACATCCCCCGGGGGCACTCATACATAAAATCATGCAGGCCCATATACACACAAACTTGAACAAGAGGAGGTAATAGGAGGTACTGAAACGTTTTTCATAGTATTAAAAGAATAACTTTATTATAAAGACAGACATAATAAATATTAAATATTATATGGATCTATAATCAATAAGTAATAAGATTATAGCACAATCGAATAGTGTGGGTAACAATACCCCACAATGTAGCAACAATAAAATATGAAAAAAGACAACTACCCCAAAGCCAAATTAAGCTATAATTATATGCAACACCCCACATGAGCCGAAAAATGCCCCACCTCCTGAGCCCATGTATGGATAGAACAAAAATGTGCCCTGGGAAGAGAAGCTTCACATGCGAGAGCAGAACATCAAAGGTCTCAATGGACATCCGTAGATAACGTTGGAATTTGAAGGGGTGATCCCGGCGCTGAACATACAGGGTGTGAAATATGCTTTCTCTGCCGAAGTCGCAGCTGCATCAAGCGAAATCTAACAAGCTCAGACACAAACATCTTGCTAGCAGAAGTTCACTCGATGCTTTTGTGGCACCCCTAGGGGTATTTGCCACAAAAACAGTTACTGACACTAAATACAAATACTAAAATAGCAAGACTGCACTACCACCTCCGGCCAGAAAGGGGAGCTCCAGAGACTCCCCTTGATCCATTCTGGTCTGAGAGAAGAACTGGCAGTTGGGCTAAGGAGCTGAAAGTGAGAGGTCATACAACTGAATTTCTAACAGTCCTATGACGATTTCCAGGCCCAAATCACCGGCCTGAGGAGAAAAGGGACAGAGAAAAAGGACATTGTGAGAACCGGGTAGCATTAATCACTACCCAGAACAGGCGCAAAGACGGATACCGGATCCGTGGCTGTATTCATTATATATAATACAGCAACCGGAAAAACGTGAGGTGATATCAGCTTCACTAGGGCCGGACGCAGCAACAGACACAGAGTTCAGCGGTACTCCTTGAGGGGGTAAGCCGATAAAAGGACTCGGGTTGCCCGTCGAACCAGGTCCCGGAGGGGACAGATTGGGCCGGCAGCCAGTTCACATACAGCAGCAGGGCCACACAGAAACTGCGTACAATAAGAGGCGAAGACCCCGGCAGGGTCAAAGTAACTCAGAGTTCCCATACAGACTCCGGTGACAGGACTGGTTGTAAATCCCTTTATGTTGAAGTAAACTGGTTAAACGTTTCAGTGCCTCAGACTTTCATTTGGACAATAGCTATCTATACAGGATCAGGATCATCACCGCTGGGAGAACCTGCTGCTGGTCAAGTAAGTGCCTGTTCCCTCATGATACCCCTTACACTGTGCATTGCCTGAGGCCACAGCACCGGGTCAAGCCACCCGTGACATCTCCCTCAAGAGACAGACCCCATTGGTCCGGTGCTGGGTACCCCGGTCTCCTGGGCGTCACAATTGGCGTCACGAACAGGATCCAGCCTGCCCGTATACCAGGTATTGTGTGCCGTGATTGGAGCCCAAAACTGTGAAAACTTGGATGAAAAATCTTGAAAATTGACTTTATTAAAGAAAATTCCATTTCCCATTAAAAACTATTGAAAGTGACTTTTCCCCATTGGTTATAATGGAGTAAAGATGGCCGCCATCACCTCATAACCGTTAGGCACGAGACTGTTAATTGAGCTACGCCATTACCTGAGCCCCAGTCTGACTGAAAAACTTCAGAATCCGCCATTACAGAGCGCGTGGCGGGCGGGAGTAGCAGGGGGCGTGTCATTGTGAGCGGCACCAAGCTGAGCGCTCTGACGTCAGAGCAAGGGGAAAACCAATCCTGCTGCACGGTGGAACGAATCTACACTATCCTGATGGAAGCGGAGGACCGGAAGGGTCCGGATTAACTAAGGGGGCACAGTATGTCGCAGCACGGAGGCGCCGCAGCACCCGGCGACGCTAATGCAGCTGAAAGACAGAGTGTCGATAGAGAGTTAGGCAGCGCAGCGGTGCAAGGAGTGGCGCCCATCATGCCGGTGCTGATGCCATATACCCCAGGTGGCCCGTGGCTTCCAATGTATGAAGGTGAGCCTAATACCCTTGACGATTTCAGAGAAAAGATGCTGGCTCATTTTGACATGTTCCCCATGGGTGAAGTTCAGCGTGTTAGTCTCCTGATGATGCAGTTAAGTGGCCATGCTAAGCGAGAAGTCACAGCATGGGCAGCTGATCTAAAAGGCACTGTTGAACGCATATTTGCTGGATTAAAAGCTATATTTGAAACCACTGCCAGCAGCAAAGCTAAAGTACGATTCTTTAATTGCAAACAAAAAGCTAATGAGGGCGTGAGAGACTTTGCCTTAAACCTGCAGGAAGCCCTTAAATCACTTACACTGGCTGAACCCATTTTTAATACCAGAGCGGATAAACTGCTAAGAGATCAATTTATTGAGGGACTCTACACCCCTTCTCACCGGGGGCATGTGAGCATGCTTGTTTTTAAGAACCCTGAATTGACATTTGCCCAATTAAAGGAGAGCGCTATACGCCTCCAGCTGGCAGAGGCACCTCGGGATCAGGATCCTGCGCAACCCATGGCAGAGGCACCTCAACAACAGGGAGTGCCAGTGACATTAGCTATGTCCGGGGCCATTGCTAAGCCCCTAGGGCCCAGTACTAATGAGGTTCTTCAACAAAAGCTTGACTCTTTAACTGATGTTGTTGCTTCAATGGCTAAAACCATGCAGGAGATGAGAGGACCCAAGATGGAGTTGGCAAACCGTAGAGAGGATGTTCCATGGATGAGACCCCGGAGATACCCGACATGGAGAGGACGACCCCGCGACCGCTACCAACCGGATGGACAGCCCATTTGCCGCCGTTGCCAGCAGCCAGGCCACTTTGCACGAGATTGTGATTTAAACGGGAATCCCTTGGGAATGCGGGCCGCTTCACAGGAATGAACTTTCAAGGCCCAACACCCTGGCACGACAGGTACATCGGAGGACGACCCATTATCCCTATCGTGCTGGACGGAATGCCCCTTAACGCTTTGCTGGACACAGGTTCCCAGATTTCATCTATACCGTATATCCTTTATAAGAGGTACTGGGCTGATGCAGATATTGATAAAGGGCCCTCTGATGTTGAACTAGATATATGGGCCAGAAATGGTAAGTTGGTACCGAAACTAGGATTCAGGGAGATGACCATAAAGATTGGTAAAGTAGAATTGAAGAAACAGGGTATAATTGTTGTTGATGTTGACCGGCGGAACTGTGAACCAACTGTATTGATAGGATTGAATGTGTTAGAGAACTGCTTTGCCGAAGTTATTTCTGTCTTACAGCAAATTGCTGAAACTGCCCAATCCTACCAGCAGAGAGTTCTCCGAAGGGAAATAAAAGTATTGATGTTAAGGCAACAGGTAGAAGTTGCAGGTGGAGAAATCGGCAGTGTGAGGGTAAGTGATCCAACGTCTATTGTAATCCCACCAAAAACAGAAATGCTGGTATGGTGTAGAGCAGCCATTGGTACTAAGGGACGAGATTATCAAGCCTTAATAGAACCAGTGTACACCGACAGCAGGCCCACTATACTCACAGCACGAGGGGTAGTCGAGGTACACCGGGGACGAGTGCCGGTACGACTTTTGAACTGTGGAGAGGAAGAGGTCACTTTGCCAAGGTATGCTACAGTGGCAAAGCTATATACTGTTGACAACAACGCCATCACGACCATTGAGCCCTTAGAACCAACCTGTCAGGTGGAAGGTAACGGCTCAGACGGAGAATTGGAAGATTGGTGCCAACAGCAACAAGTGGGCATAAATTCAACACCTACCCATCAAAAACAAGGGGTGTATAGGCTAGTGACGGAATAAGAACAAGTCTTCGGTAAACACCCATTGGACTTCGGACGGATAGAAGGGGTAGAACACACAATCCCCACCAGTGACCATCCCCCAATAAAAGAAAGATATAGACCCATACCGCCCGCTCACTATCAATGTGCAAAAGATATGCTGAGGGAGATGAAACAGGCCGGGGTAATAAGAGACAGCTGTAGCCCCTGGGCGGCCCCTCTAGTGATTGTCAAAAAAAAGGACGGAACCCTGAGAATGTGCGTAGACTACCGGCGGATTAATAACATCACCCATAAAGACGCCTACCCCTTGCCTAGGATAGAAGAGTCCTTGACTGCTTTGAAATCTGCTAATTACTTTTCCACCTTAGACTTAACAAGCGGGTATTGGCAAGTCCCTGTGGCTGAGAGAGATAAGGAAAAGACGGCATTCACCACACCAATGGGTCTATGTGAATTTAATCGCATGCCATTCGGACTCTGCAACGCATCCGGTACCTTCCAGCGGCTGATGGAATGCTGCCTCGGACACAAGAACTTCGAGACCGTCCTCCTGTACCTAGATGATGTGATCGTCTACTCAAAGACTTACGAACAACACTTAAAAGACCTGGCAGAAGTGTTCGAAGCCTTATCCAGGTATGGCATGAAAATCAAGCCATCCAAATGTCACCTTCTCAAGCCAAAGGTACAGTACCTGGGACACATCGTGAGTTCGGAGGGAGTAGCACCGGATCCCGAGAAAATAAGCGCCATAAGGGATTGGCCAAGACCTACCAATGCAAAAGAAGTGAGGCAATTCCTGGGATTGGTGGGTTACTATCGCAGATTTATAAAAGGATTTACCAAGTTGGCAGCACCCTTGCAAGACGCCTTGGTAGGGCAGACGAAGAAACCTTCAAACCGAAACGCTCCTTTCCAGTGGAACGACGAAAGGGAAGACTCCATTGAACAACTAAAGAAGGCACTAACCGGTGAAGAGGTTCTGGCATACCCAGATTACCATCAACCTTTCATCCTCTACACCGATGCCAGTAATGTGGGACTAGGAGCGGTGCTGTCACAAAAGCAAGAAGGTCGGGAGAAAGTCATCGCCTTTGCAAGTAGAAAGCTCCGGCCTACTGAAAGAAATCCAGAAAATTATACCTCCTTCAAATTGGAACTACTGGCAGTAGTTTGGGCTGTGACTGAACGTTTCAAACACTATCTGGCCGCTGCAGAATTTATTGTCTATACTGACAACAATCCGTTGACCCACCTGGACACAGCCAAATTAGGTGCGTTAGAACAGCGATGGATAGCCCGGTTATCTAATTACAACTTCAAGATCAAGTATCGAGCAGGTCGCAAGAATGGAAATGCCGATGCCCTATCCCGGATGCCACACTTGAGAGATGTAGAAGAAGAAACGGGGGAGCTTGAAGAAATTGAACTACCAGCCTTCCATCATCCCAAGGCAAAACATCATCAGTCAAGTACCTATCAGAAACAACAAGAGGTGAATTTTAATCCGTTAGCACACCATAGATGGGCTGACACCCAAGACAGCAATCCGGCTGTGAAGTTGGTGAAGGAACTGTTAACTGAGCAGAGTGCATATCCCGATGAGGATGCCCCAGAAGAGACGCATCAACTCTGGAAAGAGAGAGGCAAAATGTTCCTGTATCAAGGGAAGCTCTGTAGAAGGTACACCAATCCGAAAACACATGAATTGGTTTGGCAGATTATCGTGCCTAAACAAGTTGTCAAGATGGTCCTCGAAGCTTACCATAATGGTGCTGGTCACTTCGGTTGAAAAAAGTTAGAAGTACTTCTAAGAGAAAGATTTTATTGTGTCGGATGAGAAAATCAATCGAACAGTGGTGCAGAAATTGTGGCCTGTGCAACCTCAGAAGAAACGATCAAAAAAACCAAAGAGCACCACTGCAGCCCATAATCACCAAACAACCACTTGAACTTGTAGCCATGGACCACGTGAAGTTGACACCAAGCCGGTCCGGCTATGTCTATGCCTTGACCATCGTGGACCATTATTCACGCTTCTTGGTAGTAGTACCTGTAAAAGATCTGACAGCAAAAACAGCAGCCAAAGCGTTCCAAACGTACTTTTGTAGACCCCATGGATATCCGGAACAGGTTCTCACCGACCAAGGTACAGCCTTTGAATCAGAGATCTTCAGAGAATTCTGTAATATGTATGGTTGCAAAAAAATCCGGACGACGGCCTATCATCCACAAACAAACGGCTTATGCGAGAAGATGAACCATATTGTAATAGACCTACTAAAGACTTTACCTGAGACAGAAAGGAATCAATGGCCAGAGAAATTGCCTGACTTGGTGGATCTGTATAATCATGTCCCGGTGAGCTCCACCAACTGCACCCCAGCTTACCTTATGCGTGCAAGACCCGGCCAATTACCAATCGATCTAGAAATGGGAATTCTGAAACCAGACGCAGAAGTTCAAGACTCCAATTGGGATATCATACGGCAAAAGCAGTATCGCCAAGTGCAAGAGAGTGTGGAAAGAAGCCTTCAGCAAACTAGAGAAAGACAAGAGCGAACTTTCAACCAGAATGCTCTAGCGACCCCATTAAGACCGGGTGACCAAGTGCTCAAGAGAAACCGTCGAACCAATAAACTAGACAATCAGTGGGAAGCCGTACCCTACACAGTTTTACCAACAAGAGTGGATAATCCTAAAATGTGTCTCATTAGCAAAAACGGAGGCTTAACATCTGTATTAGTGTCAAGAGACAATCTTAAATTGTGTCCGGAAGCATTGAAAGAGCCAGAAGTTGTCCAGCCAGAACCAGAAGTTATTCAACCCATGCAGGTCCAACCAGTAAAGGAAAAAGAAGAGGAAATGTATCACACCTGTATAGGAGACTTTCCCAAAACCCTACTAACATACCATGGTGCAGTAGTGGTTCCCATGGTGGCCTTTTACCCAACACCGAACCCAATACCAGAAGTCCCAAGACAGGAAGAGGCTGACCCCATACTACGGGAGGTTCCAGGCCAGGAAGAACAGATTCCTGATCAGAGTAATCCCATTCACGGTGGACTTGCCAACTCCATAGTCGTGGAATTATCTTTAGCAGAGCGGGCAGATACTACATCCGCAGTAGACAGTAGTACACCACATGAAGAGACACCGCTATTACGTAGATCACAGCGTAGTACCCAGGGTCAATTACCGGCCAGGTATGCGGATTACCAACTATAAAACTATAGTCAGTGTTATCATTCTGCAACGTTTAAGCCCAGTACCTACAGAGACTTGTCTGTATGAACTTATTGCATATTCTTGAACTTTTTATCAGCCCGGAGGCACTAAATCAAAGCTCCGGAAAGACTGCTTTTTGAACTTTGCTTTTTGCTCTTTTTGAACTTTCTTTAGACTTTATATTGGTAACTCCGTTGGAAAAGTGGAACTAAATTCTTGGACACAAAGTGCAGTGCCTTTCCTAGTACCTTCAAGGATAGAACTGTATTAATGGACGCTATTTGAAGTGACTTTTTACAGAACTCTATTTTTGTTTCCTTGAGTGGTTTTTGTAACTTTTCATTTTTAAGACTTTGTACATATTAATTGTTATTTCAAAATGTTATCTTCCCACAGTCCCGGAGTACTGTTCTTAACTAAGAGGGGAATGTGGCACCCCAAGGGGTATTTGCCACAAAAACAGTTACTGACACTAAATACAAATACTAAAATAGCAAGACTGCACTACCACCTCCGGCCAGAAGGGGGAGCTCCAGAGACTCCCCTTGATCCATTCTGGTCTGAGAGAAGAACTGGCAGTTGGGCTAAGGAGCTGAAAGTGAGAGGTCATACAACTGAATTTCTAACAGTCCTATGACGATTTCCAGGCCCAAATCACCGGCCTGAGGAGAAAAGGGACGGAGAAAAAGGACATTGTGAGAACCGGGTAGCATTAATCACTACCCAGAACAGGCGCAAAGACGGATACCGGATCCGTGGCTGTATTCATTATATATAATACAGCAACCGGAAAAACGTGAGGTGATATCAGCTTCACTAGGGCCGGACGCAGCAACAGACACAGAGTTCAGCGGTACTCCTGGAGGGGGTAAGCCGATAAAAGGACTCGGGTTGCCCGTCGAACCAGGACCCGGAGGGGACAGATTGGGCCGACAGCCAGTTCACATACAGCAGCAGGGCCACACAGAAACTGCGTACAATAAGAGGCGAAGACCCCGGCAGGGTCAAAGTAACTCAGAGTTCCCATACAGACTCCGGTGACAGGACTGGTTGTAAATCCCTTTATGTTGAAGTAAACTGGTTAAACGTTTCAGTGCCTCAGACTTTCATTTGGACAATAGCTATCTATCCAGGATCAGGATCATCACCGCTAGGAGAACCTGCTGCTGGTCAAGTAAGTGCCTGTTCCCTCATGATACCCCTTACACTGTGCATTGCCTGAGGCCACAGCACCGGGTCAAGCCACCTGTGACATCTCCCTCAAGAGACAGACCCCATTGGTCCGGTGCTGGGTACCCCGGTCTCCTGGGCGTCACACTTTCAAAATGGAGAATGCGTATTCACCCACACCCGACGCTGACAAAAGGAAAAAAAAAAGAGAACAACTTTATTGACACTGACAAACGCAGACAAACGGATGCTTCGCGAACGGACATCAAAATAACATAAACGCAGTCACGTGCGTTAACGCAAGCGTTAACGTGAAGCCAAATTTTCGACAAATTTGGCTCTTTTCTGTACATGCGTTTAACGGATCCGTTTAACGGAATGTACTTAACACAATGTGAACCTAGCCTAAGGACTTTACCTGAGCTCTGTAGCACTGCCTGTCACCTGAATAATACACTCCACAGACCTCGTCACTCTCTGGGACATATGCTGTAATTACTTTGTTGTTGCTCAAAACCATGCAAAAGATACATTCTGCCTGTTTGGGTAGTTTCCAGAAGAACTGTGTAGGTTTACGTAGATTGGGCAATGACACACCTGTCTCTTCCCCTTGAGGAGGTTGTTTCCACGTAAAATGAGCCTCATACATGTTTCTGACATGGGTTTCAGGCTTGATAGACTGACCACAATACAGGCCCTCGCTTGCATACGCTGTATTCAGAATTTAATTCAGATGGTTTTAGTGTCTGGTAGAATCCAGTTTATTGACATTGGTCATAAAGCACCCTCAACTCCTGTATTATATTCATCTTACAGCAGCTTCACCCGCTATGACAGTGGCTCCATTGGGATCCGGAGGCCAAAATGAACTGTGGAGTTCACAAAACTCAAGTTTCAACTTGAGTGGCAACTGTGAAGCGAGGGCCACATAAAGACATGGCGGTGGACTAGGTGGTGGTGGCGGGAGAAGCCCAAAATTCAAATGCGCATGTTTTAGCTGGCATTGTAAATTGTTGAATAATATGTATTCCACTATCTAGCTAACAATTTTGAATAAGGGAGGGACCTCCCAAATATAAGAGTGAGAGTTCTCATAAATGCATGATATAGGGCCACATGTGGGCCCTTCCCCAATTGAGGTTTCACGGCACCTGCTGGACCTATGAAAATGTGAAGCGAGGGCCACACAATAACATGGTGGTGGTGGTGGGCAAAGCCCAAATTTCAAATGGGCATGTTTTAGTTGGCATTGTAAAGTGCTGGGGAATATGTATTCCACTGTCTAGCTAATAAATTTAAATGAGGGAGGCACCTCCCAAATGTGGGAGTGAGAGTCCTCACAAATGTAAAAGGAAAAACTAAAGCCAAAATGCTATGTGTGAACATTTGCTAAAGGAGAGGTATAATTTTTATTTTTATTTTTATTTTGCATTATATACATGTAATTATGAAGGAAAAAATGTTTCTTAGCATTTTTCCCTTTAAAAAAATTTAGATTTAGATTGGTAGGTCTATTTATAAATCCGTAAAACTGTCACAATAGTCTAACAACATTATTCCCAGATACCATATGTGAGTCAGAAAGGCATGCAGGCATCTTCTCCATGCTGTTCGCATTTAGTTTTAGCTCTTTCCCATCCATTTCAGCTTTTTTCCCATGCCCCCCAGACCTGTTTATTGGGTCCAGCAGAAAAATTTTCGGCTTTCCGATTGACTTGCATTGGATTCGTTATTCAGTACGAATGCACGGATATTAGAAATTATTCATGACAATTTTCCTGAATCTGAATATTTCACTTTTCTCTCATCA
The DNA here is from genome assembly GCF_032444005.1 of Ranitomeya imitator. Taxonomy (NCBI): domain Eukaryota; kingdom Metazoa; phylum Chordata; class Amphibia; order Anura; family Dendrobatidae; genus Ranitomeya; species Ranitomeya imitator. The sequence goes on along the minus strand of NC_091284.1, from coordinate 731,115,440 downwards.
CTAGTTATGGGAGATGACATCACTGAGACTCACAGGTCAACTTATAAAACCGATGTGGATCATAGTAGAAGTGGCCATAGAGGAAGTGAGCAGAGCCTGGCCAGGCTGAGACAGGTGCATATCAATATATGAAAAGGGCCAGAATGGCCACTGCTACTAATATGTGGTAGTAACACATGGTCATGATGTAGCTGTATTCTTTGTCAATTGCATTTGCTATTATTGGTATCTTGGTCTTGGTATAGTGGGTTTTAATCAGCAACAGGATGGTGCTTATATGCAGACACTCTGTGGTGATAATATGGTTATGGTGCCCTGGTGTATTATTTTAAAATCAGAAATGTTGGCCTACTGAAATATATTTTCAGTAAATGCACTCAATACTTGGTCGGGGCTCCTTTTGCATCAATTACTGCATCATTGCAGCGTGGCATGGAGACGATCAGTCTGTGGTGAGATGTTGTGGAGACTGCTGGGATGTTATGGAAGCCAAGGTTGCTTTGATAGCAGCCTTCAGCTCATCTGCATTGTTGGGTCTGGTGTCTCATCTTCCTCTTGACAACACCCAATAGATTCTTTATGGGGTTAAGGTCAGATGAGTTTGCTGGCCAATCAAACACAGTGATACTGTTGTTTTTAAACCAGGTATTGGTACTTTTGGCAGTGTGGACAGGTGCCAAGTCCTGCTGGAGAATGAAATTTCCATCTCCAAAAAGCTTGTCAGCAGAGGGAAGCATGAAGTGCTCTAAAATTTCCTGGTAAACGGCTGCGCTGACTTTGGTCTTGATAAAACACAGTGGACCTACACCAGCAGATGAGATGGCTCCCCAAACCATCACTGATTGTGGAAACTTCACAATAGACCTCAAGCAGCTTGGATTGTGTGTCTCTCCACTCTTCCTCCAGACTCTGGGACCTTGATTTTTAAGGTCTAGTGTGAAGTATCCGCAATCAGTGATGGTGCCATCTGCAGCCCTCCTATCATACTTACTATATGTGTTGTGCATACTCACAACGTGTAAAGGTGACAATTTTACCTAACAGTAAACTAATTGGTATGGTAACTGCGCTATTGCGCCCCTCTCTTTACCCTTCCTAGCTAAAAAACAATAAGCACTTCACCCATGGCATGAAAAGACTTTGAGGTTTTTATGGTTTTTGGATTTAAGTTACAGCTGGTAGATTTATTCTGTGGTGGTTCTTAGGCCATCTGGTGTCACGCGATACCAGGCTAAAAGCTTTTGTTGCATGAATTTGTGTTAAAATGACATTTTCTTGCACATTTCATGGTTTATAAATTTTGAGGCTGAACCCCATCCTTTAAAGCATAAATTGTTTTCTCTCTCTTAATACCTTTCAGATATGGGGTCAATATGACATGATAAGGGGTGTTAAAAGCTAACATATTAAACACCTTCTTCTCCACGGTATTCACGGTGGAAAATGAAATGCTAGGTGAAATCCCAAGAAACAATGAAAACCCTATATTAAGAGTCACCAATCTAACCCAAGAAGAGGTGCGAAACCGGCTAAATAAGATTAAAATAGATAAATCTCCAGGTCCGGATGGCATACACCCACGAGTACTAAGAGAACTAAGTAATGTAATAGATAAACCATTATTTCTTATTTTTAGTGACTCTATAGTGACAGGGTCTGTTCCGCAGGACTGGCGCATAGCAAATGTGGTGCCAATATTCAAAAAGGGCTCTAAAAGTGAACCTGGAAATTATAGGCCAGTAAGTCTAACCTCTATTGTTGGTAAAATATTTGAAGGGTTTCTGAGGGATGTTATTCTGGATTATCTCAATGAGAATAACTGTTTAACTCCATATCAGCATGGGTTTATGAGAAATCGCTCCTGTCAAACCAATCTAATCAGTTTTTATGAAGAGGTAAGCTATAGACTGGACCACGGTGAGTCATTGGACGTGGTATATCTCGATTTTTCCAAAGCGTTTGATACCGTGCCGCACAAGAGGTTGGTACACAAAATGAGAATGCTTGGTCTGGGGGAAAATGTGTGTAAATGGGTTAGTAACTGGCTTAGTGATAGAAAGCAGAGGGTGGTTATAAATGGTATAGTCTCTAACTGGGTCGCTGTGACCAGTGGGGTACCGCAGGGGTCAGTATTGGGACCTGTTCTCTTCAACATATTCATTAATGATCTGGTAGAAGGTTTACACAGTAAAATATCGATATTTGCAGATGATACAAAACTATGTAAAGCAGTTAATACAAGAGAAGATAGTATTCTGCTACAGATGGATCTGGATAAGTTGGAAACTTGGGCTGAAAGGTGGCAGATGAGGTTTAACAATGATAAATGTAAGGTTATACACATGGGAAGAGGGAATCAATATCACCATTACACACTGAACGGGAAACCACTGGGTAAATCTGACAGGGAGAAGGACTTGGGGATCCTAGTTAATGATAAACTTACCTGGAGCAGCCAGTGCCAGGCAGCAGCTGCCAAGGCAAACAGGATCATGGGGTGCATTAAAAGAGGTCTGGATACACATGATGAGAGCATTATACTGCCTCTGTACAAATCCCTAGTTAGACCGCACATGGAGTACTGTGTCCAGTTTTGGGCACCGGTGCTCAGGAAGGATATAATGGAACTAGAGAGAGTACAAAGGAGGGCAACAAAATTAATAAAGGGGATGGGAGAACTACAATACCCAGATAGATTAGCGAAATTAGGATTATTTAGTCTAGAAAAAAGACGACTGAGGGGCGATCTAATAACCATGTATAAGTATATAAGGGGACAATACAAATATCTCGCTGAGGATCTGTTTATACCAAGGAAGGTGATGGGCACAAGGGGGCATTCTTTGCGTCTGGAGGAGAGAAGGTTTTTCCACCAACATAGAAGAGGATTCTTTACTGTTAGGGCAGTGAGAATCTGGAATTGCTTGCCTGAGGAGGTGGTGATGGCGAACTCAGTCGAGGGGTTCAAGAGAGGCCTGGATGTCTTCCTGGAGCAGAACAATATTGTATCATACAATTATTAGGTTCTGTAGAAGGACGTAGATCTGGGGATTTATTATGATGGAATATAGGCTGAACTGGATGGACAAATGTCTTTTTTCGGCCTTACTAACTATGTTACTATGTTACTATCACTGTTCCAAGCAGTTACTTTGCATACAGTAGATTTGCTTTATCTTATTTTATTTACAATTTGTTGAATAGGAATTAATAAGAATATTGGAAGTCACAACTCAGTTGCTGAATGATGTTCTGTAGCATCTGAATCTTAAGTCGGTATTGTACTATACACTTTGCAGCTGATGAAGAACCTCTATTATAAAGAAAGAGGAAGCTTTGTATGCCAATAGGTAGGTGGCACAAGAAAATGACTTTCATCTATAGCAATAAATAGACAAATCAAAGAAAGGCAGCCTGTCAAAATACAAAATGTTTGCTTACTATCTCTACAATCTGCACTGACCGGTGTGTAATTGCATTAAGTTTTTATGAATTTACTATTTTTTTTACTAAGTTTCTAAAGACAACCCATGAAAAAAAGACATCACTTTTGAACTTCCATTGCAACAAAACAAAAAGGGGAAATTTTCTTATGGCGCTCCATTTTTTTTCCGTATTAGAGATTACTGCAGCCAATCCCTATGTTAGGAGAAACCAGAGTTACCAATGAGCTTACACAGCAGTAAACACAAAGGAAATTTTAAAGGAAGTGACTCCGCAGAATGACTAACTATGGAACATGGCACATTTGCTTTTCATAATTTTTCATAATGAACCAAAAAAATGCATTTGACTCTGTATAAAATCAGAATTCACATCTCTAAAGCCCCATTAAATTCTCTTAGACTGTAAATGATGGCTCTGTGCAACTAGGAGGTTGTATGGAGCAGTAATATGCTTTGTGTATAGTGCAAAGACCGAAACTCAGTGCAAAAAAACCCTATGTACTACAGGTTTAATTTCTATTCTGCATAAATTCCTGTCATACTTCTTACAAAATATAATAGAAAGATCTTTGTTTGAAAATTTCGGCTGGAATATATTGAAATAGTAAAATACCATGAGTTGTGCTAGTGGCACTTTCTGCAGAAATGTCCCACATAAGTGACAAACTTTAACATAGATTAGCTAATGTGATTTCAACCCTCTCGGCCTGCATATCCAGCTTCATTAGACTGATGTAATAAAGCAAAGACAGCTATAAATATCTATGCAGGCTCGGCGCAGATTCAGACACTAGATATCTCAAGAAGGAAAAGGAAAACAATTTTTTTTTTAGCAATTTAACCTTTTGTAAACCTAAAGAGATTGCAAGTAAATACAAAAATGAATGGATAAATAATGTGATATATTTATCCCTGGAGGAGAACGATACGCTCAGCTGCTAAAAAGTCTTTGCGGTGCTCAGAAGTAGGACCTAGTCATCAATAGAATAGAATAGAGAAAATACTTCGGCACTCAACTTGGAAAATCATGCAGTAATTTTATTGATTAGACTCAAATGGAAAAACAGAAAAATGACTTCCAACGTTTCAGCCACACTTGGCCATTTTCAAGGTATTTCTGTTAGTGAAGGGGTCCAAATGTCCTGCGTTGCGACTCCAGTGGATGAGGAGGTAATTTAAGCAGGAGGTTCTGCCTACTTTTTTACTCTGTTCACAGTCTGAGAGCACGTGAAAGGAAGTTTTACAGCTCCTTTCACTTGGTCTTGGTGTTGTGTGGCAGCCATTGTTGCTGTTGTGTTGGCCTGGAGGGGCCTGGAGGGGTGGTGTGACCTGGAGTCATGAAGATTCAACCTTGCATGATGGGTACTGTGAGGCACCAGGTCGCCCGCCCTGCTGGTTACACTACTGCTGCGGCGTTGGTCGGTTCACTTTCACTGCACCTTTAAGGCTTGGAAAATGTTAAGAACCCACTGACAGGTTCACTATAACTTGGTAGTGGGCTTCACACAGTCTGATCAGAATGTTAATCACATGTTCTGTTTTGTCAATTTTTGCCATTAGATCAATGTATGATCTTTGGATGTGCTGTCCATTTCTTTTTTTTTACAGCTATGGTATGAATAGGTGAATGTCTCTTCACTAACATGGAATATCTGACAAGTGGCTTGAGCCTCTGGGCGCCACACCAAAAATCAGACTGAAGTAAGATTTCTGGTGTAGGAAATTCCACAGATTATCATGACTTAGACGAGTTGTGGTGTCACACCCCTACCACCACACTGTCCTGTCCCATTTATACCCATGGCGAAGCTAGGAGAAACTTGAAAACAGCAAAATTCTCAAAATTTTGGCGCAACTCTTTAAAGAAATTTAAGCCAGATTCTGGCAAAATTGCTTTGATGAATAGGGGTCCTAGTTTTTAAACAAAGCCATGAATTTTGTCAAAACTACCATTTTACCCAAAAGCGTTTCTGGAAACAAAATTCCAAATGTTGGCAACTACATGATGCATATGGCCAAGGAAGCCTGGCCCGAACTGCTGTGAGGCGTTTCTCTGCAGCCTGGCATTTCACACACACCCACAGCACAACAGAGATCCTGGATGACTCATTGTGTTAAAATGTGCAGTCTTGCAGGTTAACGCTTTACTGGACTTTAACACTTTATGCTCTTTCAAAAAATATCGACTTTGTAAGGTGGGATTCTTGACTTAGACCCTACTTTCTTACCAAACCGAGAGCCACTCTAACCCAATGCATCTGTGAATCTCATGTGCACTATTCAATGCTACACTTTCCCTGTGGGGAAAATGTAAGGCTGGGGTCACACTAGCGTAGAATACAGATGAATCCTATGCTAGAAAACATTGTATAGCACTCAGACCACTGTTAATCTGTGGGACAGCTCACATTACCTTTTTTTCTTGGGCGTATTCAGTGTGCGAGTGAGTCTTTCCAATGCAAGTCTATGGGTGCAAGAAAATATTGGACACCACACGGCCCATGCGAGTGCTGTCCGATGTTTACGCACCGGTCCTTTTAAATGCCAGGAATTCATGTGCGATGCACAGTAAAATCACATTGACAGGCTAGAATAGAATAGACAAAATAGATATATACACATAGAATATATATATATATATATATATATATATATACTGCATATAAAGCTGAGTGATTGTATGTGTGTGTATCTATCCACTCCGCATAGCCACACTCACTCCACACTCATAACAGGAAGTTGCTGTGCACTGAGGAGAAGAGAGGAGTGAGATGAAAATGAGAGTAGTGAGGGGAAAGTGAGAGGAGTGAGGGCAAAATAGTGGAGTGAGGGGAAAATGAGAGGTGTGAGGTGAAAATTAGACATGTGAGGTGAAAATGAAAAGGTGTGAGTGGAAAATGAGAGATGTGAGGTCAAAATGACAGGTGTGAGAGGGAAAATGAGGAGTGAGGGGGAAAATGAGAGGTGTGAAGGGAAAATGAGAGATGTGAGGGGGAAAATGAGAGGCTTGATGGGAAAATGAGAGACGTGACGTGTGGCTGCAGTATAAGGCTGTGTATAGGGAAGAGTTAGGCGCTGCAGGTGGAGGCTGTTTATAAGACAACATTCACACTTTCAGTATTTGGTCAGTATTTTACCTCAGTATTTATAAGCCAAAGCCACAAGTGTGAGAAAAATACAGAAGTGGTGATGTGTTTCTAATATACTTTTCCTCTGACTGTTTTACTCCAAGTTTTAGCTTACAAATACTGAGGTAAAAATACTGACCAAATAACGCGTGAACGAGGTCTAAAGGAGAAAAGTGTGGTGCTGCAGAAGAAGTAGGCTGTGTATACAATACGCTTTATTGCAATTGAAAAAGTCCAGACTGATTAGCAAATATATATCACAGAAATAAATTTATTAAATAGTACAAAAAGGACAATTGACAAAGGTATGGCTAAAAAGGTGACAGACCATGCCGCAACACAGGCGGTAAGAGACAGCAAAATATCCCCAAATGTCATGAAGGTAGGAGCCACAGATTGGCAAATATTAATGATACAGTACATAAATAATCATCATGTTTGTAATAACATACCTAATAGCATGCAACAGGGACACATGCAATCTCCCACCCTCCCCAACGCGCATTTCGGAAGTTACCTTCCTTCTTCAGGGGTCGTACCGTAAAGAACACCAGTGAATATTTATAACAAGCACATCTGGAAGTATGTATATGTGTCGGTCGACAAGAACAGCACATCCCGCCCCCATCCCAGGGCGGCCACTACCGCTGATGCAAGATCACATGGGGCCCCATGTGACCAATATGTCAGACCGTGGGCGGCGCTGAAGGAGGACACAGGGCACAGTAGACCGACATATTCTTCGGCGGCCATCTTGAGTGTGTGTAGATGGCCAGCACTACAAGGGAGCTGCGTACATATGAAAAGGGCTGTATAAAACGATACACCGCGCATCTAAACATATATAGCATTAAATATAATGCACTATGGCATATCAAATATATAAAGAAATATGCTAACGGGTATAGACACCACAGATGACAAAAGGAGAAGCATCAACTATAGACCCATCATAATTTGATAACATTAATCACAGAGACATATATATATATATAATCAGAGTTATGTACTCAATATTCATATTTCTCCATTAATGATACGAATAAATACATTTCTAAATATCCATAACTCAATTCATATGGGATATTAGCATTACAAAAGTACTCAGAGTATAGCATAAAGAGATGCACTCACATATAAGGGTATGAATGGTACCCAGCCACAAACATATACACAGCTCACATGCATAGGCCAACCACATATGTAACATAACAAAACAACAAAACAAAAAGAATATACAAAACAATTATAATTCCATATAACTAAGGTGGTATTCTTCTTGTTCGATAAGGTGTACTTCAGGTCAGCATCAAATCAGACGTCACTATGAATAAATAAAAAAACTAAAATTACAACATATAATTAAAATTAAATATGCGGAACAGGTGGCACCAATTATCTCACATCAACAGGAAGACCCCAGAAAGAGAGCAAAAGAAAGGCATTCATTCAGACCGGAGGGATGAACAGTGTTCAGAGCCCAGATCCATCTTGTCTCAAGCCTAGCTAGAGATTTGGATAACTCACCACCCCGAATATTAACTTTCAGGGCATCGACACCACGTACCCTCAAAAGAGTACCATCACAGTTGTGAAAGTCCTTAAAATGCCGTGGTATCGTTTTGAGGGTGGAAGTATCCATGTGACTACTCGCCGCCTGAATCCCCAATACGTGCTCACGAATGCGGACTTTTAGTTGACGTGTTGTTAGTCCAGCATAAATAAGATTACACAGGCACGTAGCGTAATATATCATGTACCTTGTAGTGCACGTGATACGTTGGCGAATTTTGAAAGATCTTGTGCCGTCAGAGTTGACAAAAGTATCGCACCGATCAACATTGGGGCAGGCGACACATCTGCCACACGGCACATAACCACCCCTAGCTCTAAAGTTATCCAGAAATGTAGGCATTGTCTGTTCAGCATAAAAACTTGAGACAAGATGGTCTTTCAAGTTTTTAGCCCGTCTGAAGGACATGGAGGGTTTAGGAGGGATACATTTCTTTAGGATTAGATCCACCCTCAAAATCGGCCATGCCCTTTGTAGAATGGAATGAACACTATTGGACCGAGAGCTAAATGTCGTGACAAATCTCACTGTATCATCCACCCTAGGTTTGTGTTTAGACTCAGTGCTGTATAACAAGTCCTGTCAGGAGGCATGTTTAGCTCGATGGTACGTGACCTTAACCATCCTGCGGCTATAGCCCCATGCCATAACACGTTCCCTGAGTTCCTCAGCTCTAAACTCAAAGTCACCATCAGAGGAGCATATCCGGCGGAGACGGAGAAACTGTCCCACTGGCACTGAGCGAATCATGTGCCTGGGGTGACCAGATGAAGCATACAGTAGTGTATTAGTGGCCGTCTCGTTCCTAAAAATATCAGTTTGTAAATATCTGGATGAGTCTCGCCTGATAGTTACATGCAAAAAAATCCAAGGATTCACAACTAAAACAAAAAGTTAGATGTACATTGAGGTCATTGTTGTTCAAGTTACGGATCAGTTGCTCCAGGTCGACGGGAGTGCCCTGCCAGACGAAGAAGATATCGTCAATGTACCGCGTCCAGAAAGGGACACGGTCCATCAGCCCCTGTTCATCGGACAAGAAGAGGTCCCTCTCCCACAGTCCCAGGAAGAGGCCGGCATAGGCAGGCGCAAAGGCCACATCCATGGCGGTCCCCTGGAGCTGCAGGTAGAAGGACCACTTGAAAACAAAGAAATTATGCATGAAGATGAACTCAAATAGTTCCAGCAGTAGATCCCTCATGTCCAACGGTAACGAAGAGGTACCAAGAAAAAAACATATGGCTGAAATACCATCCTTAGTGAGTGAGTGTGGCTATGCGGAGTGGGCGGGGCTATGTGGAGTGGATAGATACAAACACACATACAATCACTCAGCTTTACATACAGTACATGACTATCAAAATTGTACATTCACACTGAAGGCATCAAAACTATGAATTAACACATGTGGAATTATGTACTTAACAAAGAAGTGTGAAACGACTGAAAATATGTCTTATATTCCAGGTTTTTCAAAGTAGCCACCTTTTGCTTTGATGACTGCTTTGTACACTCTTGGAATTCTCTTGATGAGCTTCAAAAGGTAGTCACTGGAAATGGTTTTCGATTCACAGGTGTGCCCTGTCAGGTTTAATAAGTGGGAATTCTTACCTTATAGATGGTGTTGGGACCATCAGTTGTGTCGTGCAGAAGTCTGGTGGATACACAGCTGATAGTCCTACTGAATAGACTGTTAGAATTTGTGTTATGGCAAGAAAAAAGCAGCTAAGTAAAGAAAAATGAGTAGCCATCATTACTTTAAGAAATGAAGGTCAGTCTGTCTGAAAAATTGGGCAAACTTTGAAAGTGTCCCCAAGTGCCGTGGCAAAAACCATGAAGCGCTACACAGAAACTGGCTCACATGAGGACCGCCCCTGGAAAGGAAGATCAACAGTCACCTCTGCTTCTGAGGATAAGTTTATCCAAGTCACCAGCCTCAGAAATCGCAGGTTAACAGCATCTCAGATTAGAGACTAGGTCAATGCCACACAGAGTTCTAGCAGCAGACACATCTCTATAACAACTGTTAAGAGGAGACTTTGTGCAGCAAGCCTTCATGGTAAAATAGCTGCTAGGAAACCACTGCTAAGGACAGGCAACAAGCAGAAGAGACTTGTTTGGGCTAAAGAACACAAGGAATGGACATTAGACCAGTGGAAATCTCTGCTTTGGTCTGATGATGAGTCAAAATTTGAGATTTTTGGTTCCAACCACCGTGTCTTTGTGCGACGCAGAAAAGGTGAACGATAGACTCTACATGCCTGGTTCCCACTGTGAAGCATGGAGGAGGAGGTGTGATGGTGTGGGTGTGCTTTGCTGGTGACACTGTTGGGTATTTATTCAAAATTGAACGCATACTGAATCAACATGGCTACCATAGCATCTGTCAGCGGCATGCTATTCCATCCGGTTTGCGTTTAGTTGGACCATCATTTATTTTTCAACAGGACAATGACCCCAAACACACCTCCAGGCTGTGTAAGGGCTATTTGACCAAGAAGGAGAATGATGGGGTGCTACGCCAGATGACCTGGCCTCCACAGTCACCAGACCTGATATAGCTGGTCCGAATAACTAAAGCAATTGTTACCATCCACCTTTCGTGTCTCCCCTTTTCCCCATAGTTTGTAAGCTTGCGAGCAGGGCCCTCATTCCTCCTGGTATCTGTTTTGAACTGTATTTCTGTTGTGCTGTAATGTCTATTGTCTGTACAAGTCCCCTCTATAATTTGTAAAGCGCTGCGGAATATGTTGGCGCTATATAAATAAAAATTATTATTATTATTATTATGTAACGCCGCTGGGTTTATACCTTGTTTCTTCGGCGTTACTTTTGCATGTCTCTGCTTTATCCCTGGCACCTCTCCCCCTAATGTGCAGGGATACTGTTGTTTGTTACCTGTATGGATGCTGCTCAGTTCCCTGCCACCGCTGCATACCTGTACATGTGCTGTGATGTATTTGCTCTGCTGCATGGCCACTCGAATGTGCGGTCGTTGGCTGCCGCTTGGAAGCTAGCCACGGCTTGCGAGGTCCTCTGCAGCTGGTGCATGACTTTCCACGTGTGTCCAGGCTAGCAGTCGCTGCCAGGTGCCCTAAGCCACAGTTCCTGTGCTATCTGTGCTGTAATGGTTTCTGTTTGTGCTTAGGGTGCGTGCGGCCACACCTACCCTGCTTTTATTAGGGTTTGAGTGTGCACCTGTCTTGCTTCCACAGCCTAATGCTGAGGAGCAGCTCCTATATAAACTTCCTCCTTGCTGCTGGGCATGGCCAGAGCATTGCATTGTGTTTCTGTGTCTTGCCTTGTGAGGTAGCCAACTCCCGTTCTGTCTGCAGAATGTTCTGGGAGAGCTGACACCTGTCTATCGCCTGCTCTGGGGGCAGAAAACCCAGATCCATTTGTATCTTGTTTTGTCCGCCTGTTCTGGGGGCAGACTACCCAGATCCTGCCTGCTCTGGGGGCAGAATACCCAGATCAGTTAGTATCTTGTTTTGTCCATCTGTTCTGGGGGCAGAGTACCCAGATCCCACCTGCTCTGGGGGCAGAATACCCAGATCCATTAGTATCTTGTTTTGTCCGCCTTTTTTTGGGGGAGAGTACCCAGATCCGCCTATCCTGGAGGCTGCATATCCAGTACCTGATCCTGTCTGAACTGTGTCCTTTGTGTTATGTTCCTGATGTCCTGCCTATGACCTGATGTCCTGCTTTTGTCCTGATGTCCTTCCTGTGTCCGATGTCCTGACGCCCTGGGTTGCCATTCCAGTGTCCCAGCCGATGACCTGGGCTGCCACGCCAGTGTCCCAGATGTCTTTCCTGTGTCCTATGACCTGATGTCCTGATGCCCTTCCGGTGTCCGATGTCCTGATGCCCTGGGCTGCCACGCCAGTGTCCCAGATGTCTTTCCTGTGTCCTATGACCTGATGTCCTGATGCCCTTCCGGTGTCGGTGTCCGATGTCCTGATGACCTGGGCTGCCACGCCAGTGTCCCAGATGTCTTTCCTGTGTCCTATGACCTGATGTCCTGATGCCCTTCCAGTGTCCGATGTCCTGATGCCCTGGGCTGCCACGCCAATGTCACAGCTGATGACCTGTGCTGCCACACCAGTGTCCCAGATGTCCTGCCTGTGTCCCAGATGTCCTGCCTGTGTCCTGATGTCCTGCCTGTGTCCTGGTGGCCTGAGGTCCACCTTGTGATGACGTCCTTCTGGGATCGGTGTCTGATGTTCTCCTGCTGAGCCTGTGCTATGCCTGAGGCCTGAGTGAGAGGCCGTTCTAGTAAACGCATGCCAGATGACCATGGACTGCATCATCCCGTGATGACTCCTGCCATCATCTGACGTCTGTCCAAGGTGTCCTGCCTGTGTCCTGATGTCCTGCCTGTGTCCTGATGTTCTGCCTGTGTCCTGATGTCTAGCCTGTGATCCGATGTTCCACCGGTTTCCCGGGGTTCACCCAGTGACGCCGTCCTTCTGGGAACGGTGTCTGATGTTCTCCTGCTGAGCCAGTCCTACACCTGAGGCCTGAGAAAGAGGCCGTCCTAGTATGCCTGTTCCAGTTGATCCTGGACTGCATCAACCCGTGATGACTACTGCCATCGTCTGACGTCTGAGACGTGTACCCTTCCTTGATGTGTGGAATCGGGATCCTGACATCATTATGTTTTGTAATGTACTGTGCTTTCATTTAAGTAAACTTAATACCTTAATATTAAGGTTTCTTCATACCTGAAGTTGTGCGGTGTAGTCTAGTTCTGCATACTGACATCTTGTTCACATGCTCAGCTGCCACACACCCTGCTCGCTGCCCTTCTATAGTCTGGGTAGGTCCAGGTTAATCTATGTGGTCCAGTGGGTCCACATTGCGTTCCTTTTTGGGACGCTCGCCCACGTCGTCATGGTCAGGCAACGTGGAGGCGTCAGCTCGGCCACTTCTGCGGTCGTAGCCGTGACACCTGAACCCAATCGAGATGGTTTGGGGTGAGCTGGACCAAAGAGTGAAGGCAAAAGAGCCACCAAGTGCTAAGCATCTCTGGGAACTCCTTCAATATTGTTGGAAGACCATTCCCGGTGACTACCTCTTGAAGCTCATCAAGAGAATGCCAAGAGTGTGCATCAAGATTATTGTACTTGTTTTATTATGTATACCCCTCCTCACATGTAAAGCTCCATGGAATAAATGGCGCTATAATAATAAATAATAATAATAATAATAATCAAAGCAAAAGGTGGCTACTTTGAAGAACCTAGAATAAAAGACATATTTTCAGTTGTTTCACACTTTTTTGTTAAGTATATAATTCCACATATGTTAATTCATAGTTTTGGTGCCCTCAGTGTGAATGTACAATTTTCATAGTCTTGAAAATACAGAAAAATCTTTAAATGAGAAGGTGGTTACATACGGAACAGACCCCGTCGCTATAGAGTCCCTAAAAATAAGAAATAATGGTGATAGATAAACCATTATTTCTTATTTTTAGGGACTCTATAGCGACGGGGTCTGTTCCGCAGGACTGGCGCATAGCAAATGTGGTGTCAATATTCAAAAAGGGCTCTAAAAGTGAACCTGGAAATTATAGGCCAGTAATTCTAACCTCTATTGTTGGTAAAATATTTGAAGGGTTTCTGAGGGATGTTATTCTGGATTATCTCAATGAGAATAACTGTTTAACTCCATATCAGTATGGGTTTATGAGAAATCGCTCCTGTCAAACCAATCTAATCAGTTTTTATGAAGAGGTAAGCTATAGGCTGGCCCACGGTGGGTCATTGGACGTGGTGTATCTCGATTTTTCCAAAGCGTTTGATACCGTGCCGCACAAGAGGTTGGTACACAAAATGAGAATGCTTGGTCTGGGGGAAAATGTGTGTAAATGGGTTAGTAACTAGCTTAGTGATAGAAAGCAGAGGGTGGTTATAAATGGTATAGTCTCTAACTGGGTCGCTGTGACCAGTGGGGTACCGCAGGGGTCGGTATTGGGACCTGTTTTCTTCAACATATTCATTAATGATCTGGTAGAAGGTTTACACAGTAAAATATCGATATTTGCAGATGATACAAAACTATGTAAAGCAGTTAATACAAGAGAAGATAGTATTCTGCTACAGATGGATCTGGATAAGTTGGAAACTTGGGCTGAAAGGTGGCAGATGAGGTTTAACATTGATAAATGTAAGGTTATACACATGGGAAGAAGGAATCAATATCACCATTACACACTGAACGGGAAACCACTGGGTAAATCTGACAGGCAGAAGGACTTGGGGATCCTAGTTAATGATAAACTTACCTGGAGCAGCCAGTGCCAGGCAGCAGCTGCCAAGGCAAACAGGATTATGGGGTGCATGAGGTCTGGATACACATGATGAGAGCATTATACTGCCTCTGTACAAATCCCTAGTTAGACCGCACATGGAGTACTGTGTCCAGTTGTGTGCACCGGTGCTCAGGAAGGATATAATGGAACTAGAGAGAGTACAAAGGAGGGCAACAAAATTAATAAAGGGATGGGAGAACTACAATACCCAGATAGATTAGCGAAATTAGGATTATTTAGTCTAGAAAAAATACGACTGAGGGGCGATCTAATACCCATGTATAAGTATATAAGGGGACAATACAAATATCTCGCTGAGGATCTGTTTATACCAAGGAAGGTGATGGGCACAAGGGGGCATTCTTTGCGTCTGGAGGAGAGAAGGTTTTTCCACCAACATAGAAGAGGATTCTTTACTGTTAGGGCAGTGAGAATCTGGAATTGCTTGCCTGAGGAGGTGGTGATGGCGAACTCAGTCGAGGGGTTCAAGAGAGGCCTGGATGTCTTCCTGGAGCAGAACAATATTGTATCATACAATTATTAGGTTCTGTAGAAGGACGTAGATCTGGGGATTTATTATGATGGAATATAGGCTGAACTGGATGGACAAATGTCTTTTTTCGGCCTTACTAACTATGTTACTATGTTACATTAAAATACAAATATCACTTACAGTAAACTAACAATGACAGACTGGTACAGAGGGAAGAGGACCCTGCCCTTGCAGGCTTACATTCTACAGGATTATGGGGAAGGAGACAGTAGGTCAAGGGTTGCAGTAGCTCCGATGGGTTTTCAGGTTTCTTTTTAAGGATCCAAATGTGGTGGATAACCGGACGTGTTGGGGCACAGAATTCCAGAGGATGGAGATATTTAGGTGAAGTCTTGGAGGCGATTGGGTGAGAAGTGAATAAGCGTGGAGGAGAGAAGGAGGTCTTGGGAGGACCGGAAATTACGTGAGGGAAGATATTGAGAGATTAGTTTTGAAATATACGAAGGAGAAAGGTTATGGATAGCATGGTAGGTCAGAGTTAGTAGTTTAAAGGGGGAAGCAGGAGTGTAGTGAGTAGAGAGATTAATTAGTCGGGCAGCAGAGTTAAGGCCGGACTGGAGGGGTGCAAGAGTGTTAGAAGGCAGGCCACAGAGGAGGATGTTGCAGTAGTCGAGGCAGGAGATGATTAGGGCATGCACAAGCATTTTGGTATAGTGAGAGTTGAGGAAAGGACGGATTCTGGAAATATTTTTATGCTGGAGGCGACAGGAAGTGGCAAGAGCTTGGATGTACGGTTTGAAGGGCAGGGCAGAGTCAAGGGTTAGGGCCCCGTCACACTTAGCGACGCTAAAGCGATCCCGACAACGATACGACCTGTCAGGGATAATTGCTGCGTCGCTATGTGGTCGCTGGTGAGATGTCAAACAGTGAGATCTTCCCAATGACGCAGCAGCGATGCGGCGACCTGTAGCGACCTGTACAACGATCTCGTTGGTCGTTGTGACCCTGTCACATGGCAGCTATTATGACGATTCAGACCTCGATGAGGGACGTCCTGTGTGACGTTGTAGTCACATAGGCATGCATTTGCGTTGCCTTTTCCGCGCCCATTCAGTTCCGATTGGTGGTCGCTACTGCGTTCTGATTGGTGGCCTTGCCTTATGAGGCGACACAATAGCCCTTCCGTCCTTTGTTCCTGACCGCGTGGTGGTTTGCAGATTAAGGAAAAATGAAAACGCATTTGAGACCCCAAACGATACCTACCATGCACAAAATATAGGTATCAGAAGAAACGTTGAAGAATAGATAAATCGAAGAGGAGTCGCAGGCCGGAGAACTCTACAACGATCTGCAAACCACCACGCGGTCAGGAACAAAGGATGGAAGCGCTACTATGTCGCCTTCTGTTGAAGGCATGACCGCCAATCAGAACGCAGTAGCGACCACCAATCGGAGCGGAGGGGTGGGGAAAAGGCAACGCAAATGCACGCCTATGTGTCGGTGTCTAAGTCGTCAACGAGGTCATTGGTAAGGTGTCAAACAGCGATGTGTGCTACCCAGCGGGACCTCAACGATCAAAAAAAGATACAGGCCATTCCGACACGACCAGCGATCTCACAGCAGGGGCCTGGTCGCTGCTACGTGTCAAACATAGCGAGATCGCTACTGAGGTTGCTGTTGCGTCACAAAACTTGTGACTCAGCAGCGATCTCGCTAGCGACCTCGCTTAGTGTGAAGTAGCCTTTACTCTGAGGCAGCGGATTTTGGGGTCAGGGGAAAGTGTGATTTCATTTATTTTGATAGATAGATCAGGTAGGAAAAATATGCGAGATGGAGGAAAGATAATTAGTTTACATTTGTCCACATTGAGCTTGAGGAAGCGAGAGGAGAAGAAGGAGGATATGGCTGATATGACACTCTGGGATTCTGGAGAGCAGAGAGGTGACATCTGGGCCAGGGAGGTAGATCTGAGTGTCATCAGCATATAGATGGTACTGGAAGCCATAGGACCTTGTCAGTTGTCCCAGGCCGAATGTATAGATTGAGAAGAGTAAGGGCCCTAGGACAGAGCCTTGAGGGAAAGAGAGGGGGCAAGATGAAGAGGTAGTATGGGAGTAGGAAATGCTATATGTGCGGTTGGTAAGGTATGAGGAGATCAAAGATAGAGCAAGGTCTTTGACACCAAAGGATGAGAGGATCTGTAGTAGGAGGCAGTGGTCAACTGTGTCGAAGGCAGAGGACAGGTCAAGAAGGAGAAGTATAGAGAATTGTCTGTTAGCTTTGGCAGTAAGTAAGTAATTCATAATTTTTTAGGGCAGTCTCAGTGGAATGGTGGGGACGGAAGCCAGATTGTAGGTTGTCGAAGAGAAAGTTAGATGCAAAGTGAGAAGAAAGTTCAGCATGGACGTGCTGCTCAAGGAGTTTGAAAGCAAATGGAAGCAAAGATATGGGGCGATAGCTGGACATAGCGCTTGAGTCAAGGGATGGCTTTTTGAGGATAGGTGTGATTGTGGCATGTTTGAAAGCAGAGGGGAAGGTACCAGAAGTTAGTAGTAGGTTGAAGAGATGGGTTAGGGTTAGGGATGGGATTAGTGTGGTGGTAAGGTTGGGGAGAAGGTGGGATAGGATAGGGTCAAGCTCACAAGTGGTGAGGTGCAATTTGGAGAGAAGATGAGCAAGCTCCCCTTCAGTGATTTTGGAGAGGGAAGGTATGGGGTTAGGGCATTGGTCTGGTATACAAAGGGGTTGTGGTGGTTTGACAACAAAGACTTGCCTTGTTTGGTCTATCTTATTTTGAAGTGCGTGGCAAAGTCCTTCGCAACGATTAGGGATCTCAGAGAGGGCAGTGGTGGGTGGAGGAGGGATTTAAAAGTGTTGAACAACTGTTTTTGGGGTTGTGGGATAAAGAAGATATGAGAGATGTAAAATAGGCCTGTTTAGCAGAGGTGAGAGCTGATTTGAATGCAAGTGTTGCTTGTTTGAGTGCAGTGAAATCATCTTTCAACACCGTTCTGCAATTCTGGATATTTGCCAAAGCTTTTTGGTGATGTTATTGTGCCAGAGTTGTCTATTGATTTGGCGCACTCTGCTATGCATGACAGGGGCGACTGTGTCAATAGCTGATGCGAGAGTGGCATTGTAGAAAGCAGTGGCAGAGTGTGTGTCGTGGAGTGAGGATATAGATGCTAGTGGTAGGATAGAGTCAGAGAGTGTGTGGGTGTCTAGGCGTGCAAGGTTCCTGCATGGGTGCGCATGTTGCTGGACATGGGTGACAGGTGAGGAAGACAGGGATGAGAAAGTGAGTAAATAGTCGTCAGAGGGAGAGGGGAGGTTGTGAAGTTAGATAGGGAGCAGAGACAGGTGAAGACCAAGTCTAATGTATGTCCGTCTGTGTGGGTGGCTGAGGAGGACCACTGAGTAAGTCCAAAAGATGAAGTAAGGGACAGGAGTTTGGAGGCTGCTGACTGATGGGTGTCAATGGGAATGTTGAAGTCACCCATGATGATTGTGGGAATGTCAGCAGACAGAAAGTGAAGGAGCCAGGTGAGAATTGGTCAATAAAGGCAGTGGTTGGGTCTGGAGGTTGGTATATGACGGCCATTTGGAGGTTGTAAGGGGAGTAGATGCGGACAGAGTGGACTTCAAAAGAGGGGAGGATAAGGGAGGGTAGAGCTGGGATTGGGTTAAAGGTACAGTTGGAAGAAAGGAGAAGGCCCACTCCTCCACCATGTTTGTTGCCAGGGCGAGGAGTGTGGGTGAAGTGGAGGCCACTGTAACATAGTGCAGCAGGGGAGGCTGTGTCAGAGGGTGTCAGCCATGTTTCGGTGATGCCCAGAAAGAAAAGATTACAGGAGGTAAAGAGGTTGTGAATCATGTGGAGTTTAATGCAGATGGAGCAGGCATTCCATAGTGATCCAGAGAGTGGGTGCAGGGGGTGGGCGTCATGGGCACAGATTTGAGGGTGTTTATATTGGGTTGAGAGCGATAGGAGGGGGTAGTAATGGGAGGTATGAGCTGTAGGGGTCCAGGATTGGGAGATATGTCACAGCAGTGAGGAGAAGCAGAGAGAGAGAGAGAGCAGGTGGGAAAAGGAGAGTGGGCAGCTTGTTTTGTTTTTTATTAGGAGAGATCTGAGGTTGAGGAGCAGTTTAGCGGAGGAGGTCAGGTCGGGAGGCAAGAGGGAAGGAGAGATTATTACTTGGTTAGAGGGTGCTGGGGTTTGGGGATAGTGAAGGAGAGTGAGGGGTAATGGAGCCAAAACTGTTAGAGCGTATGTCAGCATGATGAGAATAAGTGTGGTGGAAAGGGAAAGAAGTTTAGTACATTTATTAACAGTGGTTAGTTGTACCTTCTGTACACTTCTGGCTCATTTCTGGCATATTTCTGCTATTATTCTTTTAGAGACATCCTTCTAGATACAGACCATGGTCTAGACAGACCTGTGTCTCTGAATTTATAACAAGCTAAATGCACATGAAATGCCAGTAGCGCCACCTAGTGCCAAAAGTGGCCACCACCGCTACTACGCCTACCGTGACACCAGACTCTAAAGCCATTACAAAGACCACTGTGTGTACCATAACCACCACTGAAACAGCAGTGGCAACCTCAAAAAATCATTACGCGCACCCAGGCTACGCAAACCCTTATTGCAGGACATGACTTGACTGTACATGAGGATCAAGCCCATGATGTTTACTTGGCAGCACTCGTAACTTTTACCCAGAATCTTCCCAGACCAGGAAGCAGCCAACGCCAGGTGCTACCTTGGAAAAAGAACTAAATCTGAAAAAAAAAATTGAATATGACTGTTGAGAGTTACATGAAACCTCTTGGATTATACCTCTGTTGTTCAAGTTGGAACATTTCCCTTAACCTGACCAGGTTTCTGCTAACCGTTTAATTGTTTAAAGACAGTGAGATCATGGAGAGTGAGTGATCCAAAAACTTTGTATATAGTTGGCTCCTAATTAGGTGCTTCCTACTGGTTTTACAAAGAAGCTTTAAAAAGACTTTCTAATATTGCTGTGAAAGTTGCCTTGTTTTACAGAGACCTGAAGATAAATACGTATGGCGCTGCAGGATTCCAGGTCTGGATACACGCCTTGTAGCCTGCCCAAGACCTACGTTGGGGGTTCATGACGGTTTCCAAGCATCGTTGCTGCTGTATAAAGTTATTGATAGAATTGAATATTAACTTGAATGATAAATTGCACCTTTAAATAGAAAGTTAAATGTGTTGCACTTTAGGGTAGCCATAATGTTTACTCTGGTTAGAGAAAGTGAAAGAAAATACTAATGACTTGAAAAACATTTGCCACCTTAAAGGGAATGTTGATTTGTTGCACTTTAATAAAATGATAGTATTTGGTAGTGTCAAAGAAGCTAGTTAGAACTGTATTTTATATGCCAGATAATGTTATGTGCAGAAAGTATTGAAGATAATAGTATGCCTAATGTTGCTGTCATGGTCCAGTCCTGAGTTTGTTTTCAGCTGTCTTGTCTCTGGACTGGTCATGCGGGAGTTAATCCCCTCTGCCTCATTATGGAGCTGGCTGAGCTACTTCAGTCCTCTGCAGCCAGTGGGCCA
Organism: Ranitomeya imitator; assembly: GCF_032444005.1. NCBI lineage: Eukaryota > Metazoa > Chordata > Amphibia > Anura > Dendrobatidae > Ranitomeya > Ranitomeya imitator. The sequence continues at coordinate 731,094,894 of NC_091284.1, read as the reverse complement.
GTGTCAGCTATAGTTCAAGCTTCCCGGCTGGAGCCCCTGACCTGTATTCCTATTAGTGATCCTTGTTCCTCTGACTGCCTGCACCCGTGTATGACTCGATCTGATTTCTGGACTTCGCCCTTGTTTTCTATCTTTGATACCACGCTTCCGGACTGGTTTAGACTCTGGCTCTCACGTTTTGGTAACCATGTTCTTGGTAGGCTCTGATTTCTTGTTTGACCCTGACTATTCCTCTGACTTTCCCTGTGTACTGCGCTGACCTTTCTGTGTATGACATTGGCTTGTCTGACTTCGCTTTCATTACCTGCGGCACCTGTGTTGTTGTTCAGTGTTGCTGCACTGTGTGTACAACCTCTTTCCCCTCACCAGCACCCCCTAGTGGAGGTTGCACTATACTGCACTGCAGCAGCACATTAAGGCCCCTTCACATTAAGCGATGCTGCAGCGATACCGACAACGATTCGGATCGCTGCAGCGTCGCTGTTTGGTCGCTGGAGAGCTGTCACACAGACCGCTCTCCAGTGACCAACGATGCCGGTAACCAGGGTAAACATCGGGTAACTAAGCGCAGGGCCGCGCTTAGTAACCCGATGTTTACCCTGGTTACCATGCTAAAAGTAAAAAAAAACAAACACTAGATACTTACCTACCGCTGTCTGTCCTCCAGCGCTGCGCTCTGCTTCTCTGCTCTCCTCCTGTACTGTCTGTGAGCCGGAAAGCAGAGCGGTGACGTCACCGCTCTGCTTTCCGGCTCACAGCCAGTACAGGAGGAGTGCAGAGCACAGCGCTGGAGGACAGACAGCGGTAGGTAAGTATGTACTGTTTTTTTTTTTTTTACTTTTAGCATGGTATCCAGGGTAAACATCGGGTTACTAAGCGCGGCCCTGCGCTTAGTTACCCGATGTTTACCCTGGTTACCAGTGAAGACATCGCTGGATCGGTGTCACACACGCCGATCCAGCGATGTCAGCAGGAGTCCAGCGACGAAATAAAGTTCTGGACTTTCTTCAGCGACCAACGATCTCCCAGCAGGGGCCTGATCGTTGGTCGCTGTCACACATAACGATTTCATTAACGATATCGTTGCTACGTCACAAATAGCAACGATATCGTTAACAATATCGTTATGTGTGAAGGTACCTTTACAGTTGCATTTTTGAATTAAGCAGACCTGATGTAGTATACCCATAGGGGTAGTCGCCGTTTGTAAGAAAAGTTCTGCACGTTGAAGAAAATAAAGATAACGTTTGTTTTGCACTTTGAAGCCTTAAAGATAGGATACCCCTAGAGGGTAATTGCCTTTCATAATCTGTTATAGTACTGTTTTCTCTTTTTCAAAGTATATATATATTTATGTAAATATGTTCAAGCATCAATTCCTCCCATAAAGGGAAGCTCCAGTTTACATTAATCAACCTGTTTTATATGTTCACAGCATTACTCCGCACCTGCCCTATAAGATGACACCTGGTGTATAAGACGACACCCGACTTTTGAGAAGATTTTCAGGGGTTAAAAAGTAGTCTTATACCCCAGAAAATACAGTGTATATATATATATATACAATGCCTACAAGTAGTATTCAACCCCCTGCAGATTTAGCAGGTTTAATAAGATGCAAATAAGTTAGAGCCTTCAAACTTCAAAGAAGAGCAGGATTTATTAACAGATGCATAAATCTTACAAACCAAAAAGTTTTGTTGCTCAGTTAAATTTTTATAAATTTTAAACATAAAAGTGTGGGTCAATTATTATTCAACCCCTAGGTTTAATATTTTGTGGAATAACCTTTGTTTGCAATTACAGCTAATAATCGTCTTTTATAAGACCTGATCAGGCCGGCACAGGTCTCTGGAGTTATCTTGGCCCACTCCTCCATGCAGATCTTCTCCAAGTTAGCTAGGTTCTTTGGGTGTCTCATGTGGACTTTAATCTTGAGCTCCTTCCACAAGTTTTCAATTGGGTTAAGGTCAGAAGACTGACTAGGCCACTGCAACACCTTGATTTTTTCCCTCTTGAACCAGGCCTTGGTTTTCTTGGCTGTGTGCTTTGGGTCGTTGTCTTGTTGGAAGATGAAATGACGACCCATCTTAAGATCCTTGATGGAGGAGCGGAGGTTCTTGGCCAAAATCTCCAGGTAGGCCGTGCTATCCATCTTCCCATGGATGCGGACCAGATGGCCAGGCCCCTTGGCTGAGAAACAGCCCCACAGAATGATGCTGCCACCACCATGCTTGACTATAGGGATGGTATTCTTGGGGTCGTATGCAGTGCCATCCAGTCTCCAAACGTCACGTGTGTGGTTGGCACCAAAGATCTAGATCTTGGTCTCATCAGACCAGAGAACCTTGAACCAGTCAGTCTCAGAGTCCTCCAAGTGATCATGAGCAAACTGTAGACGAGCCTTGACATGACGCTTTGAAAGTTAAGGTACCTTACGGGCTCGTCTGGAATGGAGACCATTGCGGTGGAGTACGTTACTTATGGTATTGACTGAAACCAATGTCCCCACTGCCATGAGATCTTCCTGGAGCTCCTTCCTTGTTGTCCTTGGGTTAGCCTTGACTCTTTGGACAAGCCTGGCCTCGGCACGGGAGGAAACTTTCAAAGGCTGTTCAGGCCGTGGAAGGCTAACAGTAGTTCCATAAGCCTTCCACTTCCGAATGATGCTCCCAACAGTGGAGACAGGTAGGCCCAACTGCTTGGAAAGGGTTTTGTACCCCTTGCCAGCCTTGTGACCCTCCACGATCTTGTCTCTGATGGCCTTGGAATGCTCCTTTGTCTTTCCCATGTTGACCATGTATGAGTGCTGTTCACAAGTTTGGGGAGGGTCTTAAATAGTCAGAAAAGGCTGGAAAAAGACATAATTAATCCAAACATGTGAAGCTCATTGTTCTTTGTGCCTGAACTACTTCTTAATACTTTAGGGGAACCAAACAGAATTCTGGTGGGTTGAGGGGTTGAATAATTAATGACCCTCTGAAAAGACTTTTCACAATTAAAAAAAAATAAACAAAGAAATAACATTCTTTTTTGCTGCAGTGCATTTCACACTTCCAGGCTGATCTACAGTCCAAATGTCACAATGCCAAGTTAATTCCAAATGTGTAAACCTGCTAAATCTGCAGGGGGTTGAATACTACTTGCAGGCACTGTATATATATATATATATATATATATATATATATATATATAAAGTTAGGTCCATATATATTTGGACAGAGACAACATTTTTCTAATTTTGGTTATAGACATTACCACAATGAATTTTAAACAAAACAATTCAGATGCAGTTGAAGTTCAGAATTTCAGCTTTCATTTGAGGGTATCCACATTAAAATTGGATGAAGGGTTTAGGAGTTTCAGCTCCTTAACATGTGCCACGCTGTTTTTCAAGGGACCAAAAGTAATTGGACAGATTCAATAATTTTAAATAAAATGTTTATTTTTAGTACTTGGATTGAAAACCCTTTTTTGGCAATGACTGCCTGAAGTGTTGAACTCATGGACATCACCAGATGCTGTGTTTCATCCTTTTTGAAGCTCTGCCAGGCCTTCACTGCGGTGGTTTTCGGTTGCTGTTTGTTCGTGGGCCTTTCTGTCTGAAGTTTAATCTTTAACAAGTGAAATGCATGCTCAATTGGGTTGAGATCAGGTGACTGACTTGGCCATTCAAGAATATTCCACTTCTTTGCTTTAATAAACTCCTGGGTTGCTTTGGCTTTATGTTTTGGGTCATTGTCCATCTGTAGTATGAAATGACGACCAATCAGTTTGGCTGCATTTGGCTGGATCTGAACACACAGTATGGCTCTGAATACCTCAGAATTCATTCGGCTGCTTCTGTCCTGTGTCACATCATCAATAAACACAAGTGACCCAGTGCCACTGGCAGCCATGCACGCCCAAGCCATCACACTGCCTCCACCGTGTTTTACAGATGATGTGGTATGCTTTGGATCATGAGCTGTACCACGCCTTCGCCATACTTTTCTCTTTCCATCATTCTGGTAGAGGTTGATGTTGGTTTCATCTGTCCAAAGAATGTTCTTCCAGAACTGTGCTGGCTTTTTTAGATGTTTTTTGAGCAAAGTCCAGTCTAGCCTTCTTATTCTTGATGCTTACGAATTGCTTGCACCGTGCAGTGAACCCTCTGTATTTACTTTCATGCAGTCTTCTCTTTATGGAAGATTTGGATATTGATACGCCTACCTCCTGTAGAGTGTTCTTCACTTGGTTGGCTGTTGTGAAGGTATTTCTCTTCACCATGGAGATTATTCTGCGATCATCCACCACTGTTGTCTTCTGTGGGCGCCCAGGTCTTTTTGCATTGATGAGTTTGCCAGAGCTTTCTTTCTTTCTCAGAATGTACCAAACTGTAGATTTTGCCACTCCTATTATTGCAGCAATTTCTCTGATGGGTTTTTTCTGTTTTCGCAGCTTAAGGATGGCTTGTTTCACCTGCATTGAGAGCTCCTTTGACCGCATGTTTGCTTCACAGCAAAACCTTCCAAATGCAAGCACCACACCTCAAATCAACTCCAGGCCTTTTATCTGCTTAATTGAGAATGACATAACGAAGGGATTGCCCACACCTGTCCATGAAATAGCCTTGGAGTCAATTGTCCAATTACTTTTGGTCCCTTTAAAAACAGGGTGGCACATGTTAAGGAGCTGAAACTCCTAAACCCTTCATCCAATTTTAATGTGGATACCCTCAAATGAAAGCTGAAAGTCTGAACTTCAACTGCATCTGAATTATTTTGTTTAAAATTCATTGTGGTAATGTCTATAACCAAAATTAGAAAAATGTTGTCTCTGTCCAAATATATATGGACGTAACTGTATATATATATATATATATATATATATATATATATATATATATATATCATTTTAATTGCAGTATGTGACAAATAGACTTAAAATGAATTAAAATAAGAGATGATTTGCTAAATAGTTTTCATACATGTTTTCTATGTTTAGTGAATTGCAATAATCACAGTACATGACATAAAATGTATGGTTGGAACTAGGGTTGAGCGACTTTTCTTTTTATAGGATCGGGTCGGGTTTCACGAAACCCGACTTTTTCAAAAGTCGGGTCGAGTGAAATCGGCCGATCCTATAGAAAAGTCGGGGTCCGTCGAAACACGAAACCCAATGCAGTGCATTGGGTTTCTAATGGTTCCCAGGGTCTGACGGAGAGGAAACTCTCCTTCAGGCCCTGGGATCCATATTTAAGTGTAAAATAAAGAATCAAAATAAACAATATTGATATACTTACCCTCGGACGCGCCCTGGTTCTCACCGGCAGCCTTCCTTCCTAAGAATGAGCGCCTGAAGGACCTTCGATGACGTCGCGGCTTGTGATTGGTCGCGTGAGCGGTCACATGGGCGTCACGCGACCAATCACAAGCCGCGACATCATCTAAGGTCCTTTAGGCGCTGATTCTTAGGAAGGAAGGCTGCGGGTTAGAACCAGGGCACGTCCGAGGGTGAGTATATACCTATTAGGAATATACTCACCCTCGGACGCGCCCTCGGACGCTTCCTTCCTAAGAATTAGCGCCTGAAGGACCTTAGATGACGTCACGGCTTGTGATTGGTCGCGTGACGCCCATGTGACTGCTCACGTGACCAATCACAAGCCCCGACGTCATCGAAGGCCCTTCAGGCGCATATTCTTAGGAAGGAAGGCTGCCGGTGAGAACCAGGGCGCGTCCGAGGGTGAGTATATCAATATTTTTTTTTTTTATTCTTTATTTTACACTTAAATTTGAATTCCAATACCGATTCCCGATATCTTAAACATATCGGAACTCGGTATTGGAATTCCGATTCCAGATCAGAAGATCGCCGACCTCATGGCCGACCCCACACAGGGGTCGGGTCGGGTTTCATGAAACCCGACTTTGCCAAAAGTCGGCGACCTCTGAATCTGGCCGACCCATTTCACTCAACCCTAGTTGGAACATGAAGAAACATAAGAAAAGGTGATCTGCACATAGGACTGATTCTTAAGTACCGTATATACTCGAGTATAAGCCGACCCCCCTAATTTTGCCACAAAAAACTGGGAAAACTTATTGACTCGAGTATAAGGTCTTGGGTAGGAAATGCAGCAGCTAAAAAAAATAAAAATAGATGTTCATTATTGCCCCATAGGATGCTCCATATAAAACTGTGCCACATATAATGCTCTGCACCGTTCATTCTGGCCCCATAAATGCTCCATATAAAGCTGTGCCATATAGAATGCTCTGCACCGTTTATATAGAGCATCTATGGGGCCATAATGAAGCTGTGCCATATAGAATGCTCTGCACCGTTCATTATGGCCCCATAGATGCTCCACATAAAGCTGTGCCATATAGAATGCTCTGCACCGTTCAATATGGCCCCATAGATGCTCCACATAAAGCTGTGCCATATGGAATGCTCTTCACCGTTCATTATGGCCCCATAGATGCTCCTTATAAAGCTGTGCCATATATATATTGCTCTGCACCGTTGATTATGGCCCCATAGATGCTCCTTATAAAGCTGTGCCACATATATATTGCTTTGCACCGTTGATTATGGCCCCATAGATGCTCCTTATAAAGCTTTGCCCCATATATATTGCTCTGCACCATTGATTATGGCCCCATAGATGCTCCTTATACAGGTCCTTCTCAAAAAATTAGCATATAGTGTTAAATTTCATTATTTACCATAATATAATGATTACAATTAAACTTTCATATATTATAGATTCATTATCCACCAACTGAAATTTGTCAGGTCTTTTATTGTTTTAATACTGATGATTTTGGCATACAACTCCTGATAACCCAAAAAACCTGTCTCAATAAATTAGCATATTTCACCCATCCAATCAAATAAAAGTGTTTTTTAATAACAAACAAAAAAACCATCAAATAATAATGTTCAGTTATGCACTCAATACTTGGTCGGGAATCCTTTGGCAGAAATGACTGCTTCAATGCGGCGTGGCATGGAGGCAATCAGCCTGTGACACTGCTGAGATGTTATGGAGGCCCAGGATGCTTCAATAGCGGCCTTAAGCTCATCCAGAGTGTTGGGTCTTGCGTCTCTCAACTTTCTCTTCACAATATCCCACAGATTCTCTATGGGGTTCAGGTCAGGAGAGTTGGCAGGCCAATTGAGCACAGTAATACCATGGTCAGTAAACCATTTACCAGTGGTTTTGGCACTGTGAGCAGGTGCCAGGTCGTGCTGAAAAATGAAATATTCATCTCCATAAAGCATTTCAGCCGATGGAAGCATGAAGTGCTCCAAAATCTCCTGATAGCTAGCTGCATTGACCCTGCCCTTGAGGAAACACAGTGGACCAACACCAGCAGCTGACATGGCACCCCACACCATCACTGACTGTGGGTACTTGACACTGGACTTCAGGCATTTTGGCATTTCCTTCTCCCCAGTCTTCCTCCAGAGTCTGGCACCTTGATTTCCGAATGACATGCAAAATTTGCTTTCATCAGAAAAAAGTACTTGGGACCACTTAGCAACAGTCCAGTGCTGCTTCTCTGTAGCCCAGGTCAGGCGCCTCTGCCGCTGTTTATGGTTCAAAAGTGGCTTTACCTGGGGAATGCGGCACCTGTAGCCCATTTCCTGCACACGCCTGTGCACGGTGGCTCTGGATGTTTCCACACCAGACTCAGTCCACTGCTTCCTCAGGTTCCCCAAGGTCTGGAATCGGTCCTTCTCCACAATCTTCCTCAGGGTCCGGTCTCCTCTTCTCGTTGTACAGCATTTTCTGCGTCATTGTTTCCTTCCAACAGACTTACCATTGAGGTGCCTTGATACAGCACTCTGGGAACAGCCTATTTGTTGAGAAATTTCTTTCTGGGTCTTACCCTCTTGCTTGAGGGTGTCAATGATGGCCTTCTTGACATCTGTCAGGTTGCTAGTCTTACCCATGATGGGGGTTTTGAGTAATGAACCAGGCAGGGAGTTTATAAAAGCCTCAGGTATCTTTTGCATGTGTTTAGAGTTAATTAGTTGATTCAGAAGATTAGGGTAATAGGTCGTTTAGAGAACCTTTTCTTGATATGCTAATTTATTGAGACAGGTTTTTTGGGTTATCAGGAGTTGTATGCCAAAATCATCAGTATTAAAACAATAAAAGACCTGACAAATTTCAGTTGGTGGATAATGAATCTATAATATATGAAAGTTTAATTGTAATCATTACATTATGGTAAATAATGAAGTTTAACACTATATGCTAATTTTTTTAGAAGGACCTGTAAAGCTGTGCCATATGGAATGCTCTGGACTGTTCATTATGGCCCCATGGATGCTCCATAGAAAGCTGTGCCATATATAATGCTCTGCACCGTTCATTATTGCCCCATAGATGCTCCATATAAAGATGTCCAATATATAATGCTGCTGCTGCTGCAATAAAAAAAAAAATCACATACTCACCTCTGATGCTCAGGACGCCGGCGCTTTCAATATTTACCTGCTCGTCGTGTGGCTCCGTCTCCAGCACTGACGCTCAGCAGAGGGTGCGCACTGACTACGTCACCGCACCCTCTAACCTGAGCGTCACAGCCAGAGGACACTGGAGACGGAGCCGCTCCGGAGCGAGGAGCAGGTAAATATCGCGCAGCGCTCCCCTCCCCGTATACTTACCTGCTGCCGGCGCGGTCCCTGCTTCTCCCGGCGCTGCATCTTCTTCCTGTAATGAGCGGTCACAGTTACCGCTCATTTTCAGTCATGAATACGTGGCTCCACCCCTATGGAAGGTGGAGCCGCATATTCATGACTGTAATGAGCGGTACCATGTGACCGCTCAATACAGGAAGAAGATGCAGCGCCAGGAGAAGAAGGGACCACGCCAGGAGCAGGTAAGTATAACTAGACAGCCCCCGCCACCCCTCACCTGCCGACCCCCGGGTATGACTCGAATATAAGCCGAGAGGGGGACTTTCAGCCAAAAAAAATGGGCTGAAAATCTCGGCTTATACTCGAGTATTTATGGTACCTTATATACTCGAGTATAAGCAGACCCGAGTATAAGCCGAGACCCCTAATTTTGCCACAAAAAAACTGGGAAAACTTAATGACTCGAGTATAAGCCTAGGGTGGAAAATCCAGCAGCTACTGGTAAATTTCAAAAATAAAAATAGGTACCATTAAAAGTAAAATTAATTGAGACATCACTAGGTTAAGTGTTTTTGAATATCCATATTGAATAAGGAGCCCCATGTAATGTTCCATACAGTTCATGATGACCCCATAAGATGCTCCATACAAAATACGCCCCATATAATGCTCTATACAGTTTATGATGGGCCCCATAAGATGCTCCATATTAAAATATGCCCCATATAATGCTGCACAAATGTTGATTATGGCCCCATAAGATGCTCCATGCAGACATTTGCCCCATATAATGCTCCACAAATGATGATTATGGCCCCATAAGATGCTCCATAAACACATTTGCCATGTATGATGCTCCACAAATGCTAATTATGGCACCATAAGATGCTTCATACAGATATTTGCCCCATATAATGCTGCACATGGCCCCATAAGATGCTCCATACAGATATTTGCCCCAGATAATGCTGCACATGGCCCCATAAGATGCTCCATACAGATATTTGCCCCATATAATGCTGCACAAGGCCCCATACAGATATTTGCCCCATATATATGCTGCACATGGTGTTAGGAATCTCGAGCCGTGTCTGCTGCAGTCTCCCATTCTGCATCGGCCACAGTGGAGCCTGCTCAGCGGAGACGTCGGTCCCAGCGTCTCATTGAATCTGATACTGTGCAAAGGGTTACTGCTGCCTCTCCAGGCTCTGCTATTGTACCCTGCACTGGTCTGCGGTGAGCAAGCTTTTCTGGAACTAAGTCCTGCTTTGCACACACTGAGCATGCCCAGGGTAAGATCTCTCAGTGGGGGTCTAGGGTCACATGCTCAGGTACTGCAGCAACTTCCATTGGTCGTCCAGGAAGGCCCTGTACCTGATCAAGTTCTGTGGCAGCCTTCCATTGGTCCTTCTGGGAAGGTTCTGAAGTTGCTGCAGCTATAAAAGGTTCTCATGACCGCACAGCCATGCGCTAGTATCAAGTATGTACGAGCTCAGCGCCAGTGTGGTCGTGTCTGTGGTCAGGGACCCGGCTGAAATAAGCCCCTAGAATGCTGGCACCTCCGGCGAGGAGTTTCTCATGAGTGAATTCAGGGCTGGCTAATAGCCATTAGAATTCAGGCTCCACCTGAGAGGAGCTGCATGTTTTGTTTGGACTGCATGACCACTGTCAGCTCTACTCAGTAGCTGTGTCCCCTGTGAGCTAAACAGGGCACAGCGTTCTCTTTACTACGGCCTCTGTGAAGTAACAGAGTTCATTTATACTAATTTACTTCACCGCCTTACTTAGCAGCAGGTTCTTTCCTGCACGGTGGATCCCGGGTTGCGAACGCACCTATCTCACCTAATAAATATATTCGGTGCATTCCGCCAACCCTAACACATGGCCCCATGCAGATATTTGCCCCATATAATGCTTCACATGGCCCATAAGATGCTCCATACAGATATTTGCCTCATATAATGCTGCACATGGCCCCATACAGGACCCGTAGAAGCACAGTAGCGCGAAACGGCCGTCGTCCTTCCGTTCCACGTTCCCCTCTAGTCACCTGCATATATTCTGAATAAAGGATTTTCATTTTTTGGACCGGTGAGTGCACTTCTATTTTTTGTGTTTTACTTGGATCATCATGGACTTTGATTGTGCACCTGAGTGTCCTTGTTAGGCTTATATGGCGTAGCAGCGTTAATAATTAACCCCTTTACCCCCAAGGGTGGTTTGCACGTCAATGACCAGGCCAATTTTTACAATTCTGACCACTGTCCCTTTATGAGGTTATAACTCTGGAACGCTTCAACGAATCCTGGTGATTCTGACATTGTTTTCTCGAGTCGTGACATATTGTACTTTATGATAGTGGTAACATTTATTTGATAGTACCTGCGTTTATTTGTGAAAAAAACGGAAATTTGGCGAAAATTTCGCAATTTTCAAACTTTGAATTTTTATGCAATTAAATCACAGAGATATGTCACACAAAATACTTAATAAGTAACATTTCCCACATGTCTACTTTACATCAGCATAATTTTGGAACCAAATTTTTTTTTTGTTAGGGAGATATAAGGGTTAAAAGTTGACCAGCAATTTCTCATTTTTACAACACCATTTTTTTTTAGGGACCACATCTCATTTGAAGTCATTTTGAGGGGTCTATATGATAGAAAATACCCAAGTGTGACACCATCCTAAAAACTGCACCCCTCAAGGTGCTCAAAACCACATTCAAGAAGTTTATTAACCCTTCAGGTATTTAATAGGAATTTTTGGAATGTTTAAATAAAAATGAACATTTAACTTTTTTTCACAAAAAATTTACTTCAGCTCCAATTTGTTTTATTTTATCAAGGGTAACAGGAGAAAATGGACCCCAAAAGTTGTTGTCCAATTTGTCCTGAGTACGCTGATACCCCATATGTGACGGTAAACCACTGTTTGGGCGCATGGGAGAGCTCGGAAGGGAAGGAGCGCCGTTTGACTTTTCAATGCAAAATTGACAGGAATTGAGATGGGACGCCATGTTGCGTTTGGAGAGCCACTGATGTGCCTAAACATTGAAACTCCCCACAAGTGACACCATTTTGGAAAGTAGACCCCCTAAGGAACTTATTTAGAGGTGTGGTGAGCACTTTGACCGACCAAGTGCTTCACAGAAGTTTATTATGCAGAACCGTAAAAATAAAAAATCATATTTTTTCGCAAAAATTATATTTTTGCCCCCAATTTTTTATTTTTCCAAGGGTAAGAGAAGAAATTGGACCTCAAAAGTTGTTGTCCAATTTGTCCTGAGTACGCTGATACCCCATATGTGGCAGTAAACCACTGTTTGGGCGCATGGGAGAGCTCGGAAGGGAAGGAGCGCCGTTTGACTTTTCAATGCAAAATTGACAGGAATTGAGATGGGACGCCATGTTGCGTTTGGAGAGCCACTGATGTGCCTAAACATTGAAACCCCCCACAAGTGACACCATTTTGGAAAGTATACCCCCTAAGGAACTTATTTAGAGGTGTGTTGAGCACTTTGACCCACCAAGTGCTTCACAGAAGTTTATAATGCAGAACCGTATAAATAAAAAATCATATTTTTTCACAAACATTATATTTTTGCCCCCAATTTTTTATTTTTCCAAGGGTAAGAGAAGAAATTGGACCTCAAAAGTTGTTGTACAATTTGTCCTGAGTACGCTGATACCCCATTTGTGGGGGTAAACCACTGTTTGAGCACATGGTAGAGCTCGGAAGGGAAGGAGCACCGTTTGACTTTTCATGCCAAAATTGACAGGAATTGAGATGGGACGTCATGTTGCATTTGGAGAGCCACTGATGTGCCTAAACATTGAAACCCCCCACAAGTGACACCATTTTGGAAAGTAGACCCCCTAAGGAACTTATCTGGATGTGTGGTGAGCACTTTGACCCACCAAGGGCTTCACAGAAGTTTATAATGCAGAGCCATAAAAATAAAACAAAATTTTTTTCCCACAAAAATTATTTTTTAGCCCCAAGTTTTGTATTTTCCCTAGGGTAACAGGAGAAATTGGACCCAAAAAGTTGTTGTCCAATTTGTCCTGAGTACGCTGATACCCCATATGTGGCGGGGGAACCACCATTTGGGCGCATGGGAGGGCTCGGAAGGGAAGGAGCGCCATTTGGAATGCAGACTTAGATGGAATGGTCTGCAGGCGTCACATTGCATTTGCAGAGCCCCTAATGTACCTAAACAGTAGAAACCCCCCACAAGTGACGCCATTTTGGAAAGTAGACCCCCTAAGGAACTCATCTAGATGTGTTGTGAGAGCTTTGAACCCCCAAGTATTTCACTACAATTTATAACGCAGAGCCGTGCAAATAAAAAATATTTTTTTTCCACAAAAATTATATTTTAGCCCCCAGTTTTGTATTTTTCCAATGGTAGCAGGAGAAATTGGACCCTAAATGTTGTTGTCCAATTTGTCCTGAGTACGCTGATACCCGATATGTGGGGGGGAAACCACCGTTTGGGCGCATGGGAGGGCTCGGAAGGGAAGGAGCATCATTTGGAATGCATACTTAGATGGATTGGTCTGCAGGCGTCACATTGCGTTTCCAGAGCCCCTAATATACCTAAACAGTAGAAACCCCCCACAAGTGACCCCATAATGGAAACCTGACCACTCAATTAACTTATCTAGATGTGTTGTGAGAACTTTGAACCCCCAAGTGTTTCACTACAGTTTATAACGCAGAGCCGTGAAAATAAAACATCTTTTTGTTTTCCCACAAAAATTATATTTTAGCCCCCAGTTTTGTATTTTCCCAAGGGTAACAGGAGAAATTGGACCACAAAAGTTGTTGTCCTATTTGTCCTGAGTACGCTGATACCCCATATGTTGGGGTAAACCCCTGTTTGGGCACACGGGAGAGCTCGGAAGGGAAGGAGCACTGTTTTACTTTTTCAACGCAGAATTGGCTGGAATTGAGATCGGACGCCATGTCGTGTTTGGAGAGCCCCTGATGTGCCTAAATAGTGGAAACCCCCCAATTATAACTGAAACCCTAATCCAAACACACCCCTAACCTTAATTCCAACGGTAACCCTAACCACACCTCTAACCCTGACACACCCCTAACCCTAATCCCAACTCTATTCCCAACTGTAAATGTAATCTAAACCCTAACTCTAACTTTAGCCCCAACCCTAACTGTAGCCCCAACCCTAACCCTAACCCTAGCCCTAACCCTAGCCCTAACTCTAGCCCTAACCCTAGCCCTAACCCTAGCCCTAACCCTAGCCCTAACCCTAGCCCTAACCCTAGCCCTAGCCCTAATCCTAACCCTAGCCCTAACCCTAGCCCTAACCCTAGCCCTAACATTAATGGGAAAATGGAAATAAATACATTTTTTTTATTTTTCCCTAACTAAGGGGGTGATGAAGGGGGGTTTGATTTACTTTTATAGCGAGTTTTTTAGCGGATTTTTATGATTGGCAGCCGTCACACACTGAAAGACGCTTTTTATTGCAAAAAATATTTTTTGCGTTACCACATTTTGAGAGCTATAATTTTTCCATATTTTGGTCCACAGAGTCATGTGAGGTCTTGTTTTTTTGCGGGACGAGTTGACGTTTTTATTGGTAACATTTTCGGGCACGTGACATTTTTTGATCGCTTTTTATTCCGATTTTTGTGAGGAAGAATGACCAAAAACCAGCTATTCATGAATTTTTTGGGGGGGAGGCGTTTATACCGTTCCGCGTTTGGTAAAATTGATAAATCAGTTTTATTCTTCGGGTCAGTACGATTACAGCGACACCTCATTTATATCATTTTTTTATGTTTTGGCGCTTTTATACAATAAAAACTATTTTACAGAAAAAATAATTATTTTTGCATCGCCTAAATTCTGAGGACTATAACTTTTTTATTTTTTTGCTGATGATGCTGTATGGTGGCTCGTTTTTTGTGGGACAAGATGACGTTTTCAGCGGTACCATGGTTAGTTATATCTGTCTTTTTGATCGCGTGTTATTCCACTTTTTGTGCGCCGGTATGATAATAAAGCGTTGTTTGTTGCCTCGTTTTTTTTTTTTCTTACGGTGTTTACTGAAGGGGTTAACTAGTGGGCCAGTTTTATAGGTCGGGTCGTTTATTTAGATGAAGAAATGTATTTATGGGAATAATATATATATTTTTTTTCATTATTTAGGAATATTTTTTTTTATTTTTTTTTACACATTTGGAAATTTTTTTTTTTACTTTTTTACTTTGTCCCAGGGGGGGACATCACAGATCAGTGATCTGACAGTTTGCACAGCACTCTGTCAGATCACTGATCTGACTTGCAGCGCTGCAGGCTTCACAATGCCTGCTCTGAGCAGGCTCTGTGAAGCCACCTCCCTCCCTGCAGGACCCGGATCCGCGGCAATCTTGGATCCGGGGCTGGAGCAGGGAGGGAGGTAGTGAGACATCGCGTTGCTGCGGGGGGCTCAGGGAAGCCCGCAGGGAGCCCCCTCCCTGCGGGAAGCTTCCCTATACCTCCGGCACATCGCGATCATCTTTGATCGCGGTGTGCCGGGGGTTAATGTGCCGGGGGCGGTCCGTGACCGCTCCTGGCACATAGTGCCGGATGTCAGCTGCGATAAGCAGCTGACACCTGGCCGCGATCGGCGGCGCTCCCCCCGTGAGCGCTGCCAATCGCTATGACGTACTATCCCGTCCAGGGTCAGATAAGCCCAGGGCACCTCGACGGGATAGTACGTCTAAGGTCACAGAGGGGTTAAATGTGGCGGCATTGGGCAGATATTAGTAGCAGTGCCGTGTATCTTTTTCTACATGAATGCATTGTTTGGCCCCATACAGATATTTGCCCCATGTAATGCTGCACATGACCCCATAAGATGCTCCATACAGATATTTGCCCCATATAATGCTGCACATGGCCCCATACAGATATTTGACTCATATAATGCTGCACATAATAAATAATAATAATCTTTATTTATATAGCGCCAACATATTCTGCAGCGCTTTACAGTTTAACAGTTTCAAACACAACAGTCATAAGTAACAACGATAACAATACAATAATTAAAGCAAAATAAGATGACCTTGCTCGTGAGAGCTTACAATCTACAATGAGGGAGATACAAAGTACAGGTGTGTATTTACAATGATGTATTTACAATGATGGTCCAGCCATCTTCAGGGGGTGGGGGATAGATGGAGATAGTGAATGGGCTACACACACACAAACATAAAATGACTTTGATTAGTGAACGTGATAGGCCTCTCTGAACAAATGTGTTTTGAGCGAGTGCCTAAAACTATGCAAATTATGGATGGTCCTAATATCTTGGGGTAGAGCATTCCAGAGGATTGGCGCAGCATGGGAGAAGTCTTGGAGTCGGGAGTGGGAGGTACGGATTAGTGCAGAGGTTAGTCGAAAGTCATTTGCAGAGCGCAGCGGTTGGTTAGGCTGATAAACCGAAATGAGGGAGGAGATGCAGATATTTGCCACATATGCTGTTGCTGCGATTACAAAAAAAAAACATACTCACCTCTCAGGCCCCCGGCACTTGCTATATTCACCTGCTCCGCGTTCCAGGGACGGGCACCGCTGTGTCTTCCCCGTCCTCTGCACTGACTGTTCAGGCAGAGGGCGGCGCGCACACTAATTGCGTCATTGCGCCCTCTCACCTGAGCGTCACTGCAGAGGATGGGGAAGACTTAATTAAAATCACAGCTGCACCACAAATTACCCAGATAAAATGTAAGACAATAAAAGCATATATCTATAAAAAAACAAATATAGTAACCGATGCTCTGTGAACTATTGAATCCCTCAGAGAAACAACATACAGGGAGTAGATTATAAAATGCCTTTATTAGGTACAAATGGCAAGATTAAAAGTGAACAAACATTAGTTCGCATAATAGGACTAGGAGCCGACATACATAATCGCTCCAGTATAAATAGTAATGGCTGACCCTACTTACATACAGGTAAATCCCTCAGAGGTGAAGATAATAAGGTGCTGCAGTGCTATATACTCAAACTTTATATGCATAAAATATGTATCATATATAAACGAAAAGTGCCATGTGCCACATACACAGTACATGTAAACAACTAATCACAAAGCAAGGAGTTCCAAATACAATCAAAGTGCAAAGTGCAAAGAAGAGGGTATATATAAAAAGTGTCCTGAGTATCCACCTTAGGGGGTCGCCACGTCCTGTATTATACACCCCATTTTTTTTTTTAGAGGATGGGGAAGACGCAGCAGCGGCCTTTGGTGGAATGGGGAGCAGGTGAATATCGCGCACTGCGTTATACTCACCTGCTCCTGGCACGGTGACCCTGGTTCTCCGACCCCAGCAGCTTCTTCCTGTATTGAACGGTCACATGGTACCGCTCATTACAGTAATGAATATGCGGCTCCACCCCTATGGGAGTGGAGTCGGGACCATATTCATTACTGTAATGAGCGGTACCATGTGACCGCTCAATACAGGAAGAAGCTGCCGGCGCCCGGAGAGCCAGGGACTGCAGGGACCGTGCCAGGAGCAGGTGAGTATGATTAGACAGCTGCCTCTCCTCCTCCCCTGCCGACACCTGGGTATGACTCAAGATAAGCCAAGAGGGGCTGAAATTCTCGGCTTATAATCGAGTATATACACGGTAATTCGAGAAAGGCACAGTGCTATAGTTGGTTTCTATGTGTGCATAAAACACTTACAATCTAATACTATGATTGCTTATTAGGGGAATTTTAATGTCTTCAAATTATTAATTATCTGTGAATGGTTTTCCTCTGCAGTTAGGAAAGTCCCAGAAGTTTTATAAAATATTGCAACTAGACTAAATGGTTAATCAGTGGCCACATTTCAAACATATCTGTGACCATTTATGATACATATTTCACATTTGTTGATATATTCACTCATGAATAGCTTTTAATTAGATACTAGATGGTAGCCCAATTCTAACGCATCGTAATGTACTATGTACATATGTAATATGTACTATGTAATATGTACGTAGTTTATTTATGAAGATTTTAGAATAATACATTGAATACACAGGATTCGGCCGGCCGCGACCAAATAGCGAAGCGTGGTTCAAATCCCGCGCCAACGGCGCCTGTCGCTGATTATTTGCGGCCGGCCACGTAGTATATAGCACAGCCACGGCGTATATAACAGCCCACGTAGTAAATAGCACAGCCACGTAGTATATTGCACAGCCACGTAGTATATAGCACAGCCACGTAGTATATAGCACAGCCCACGGAGAATATAGCACAGCCCATGGAGTACATAGCACAGCCCACGGAGTATGCAGCACAGCCCACGTAGTATATTGCACAGCCCATGCAGTACCACGCACGCAGTATATAACACAGGCCACATAGTGTATAACACAGGCCACATAGTGTATAACACAGATCACGTAGTGTATAACACAGGCCACGTAGTGTATAGCACAGGCCATGTGGTGTATAACACAGGCCAGGTAGTACATAGCACAGCCCACGTAGTATATAGCACAGCCCACGTAGTATATAGCACAGCCCGCGTAGTACATTGCACAGCCCGCGTAGTACATTGCACAGCCCACGCAGTACATTGCACAGCCCGCGTAGTACATTGCACAGCCCGCGTAGTACATTGCACAGCCCACGCAGTATATAGCACAGCCCGCACAGTATATTTCACAGCCCGTGCAGTATATTGCACAGCCCGCATAGTGTATAGCACAGCCCGCGCAGTATATAGCACAGCCCGTGCAGTATATTGCCCAGCCTGCGCAGTATATTGCACAGCCCGCGCAGTATATTGCACAGCCCCTGTATTACTGTATATTGCACAGCCTGCGTAGTATATTGCACAGCCGCTTAGTACATTGCACAGCCCGTGTAGTATATTGCCCAGCCCGCATAGTATATTGCCCAGCCCATGTAGTATATTGCACAGCCCGCATAGTATATTGCACAGCCCGTGTAGTATATTACACAGCCCGCGCAGTATATTACACAGCCCGTGCAGTATATTGACGAGCCCGCGCAGTATATTGCCCAGCCCGCGCAGTATATTGCCCAGCCCGCGTAGTATATTGCCCAGCCCGCATAGTATATTGCCCAGCCCGCGTAGTACAGTATATTGCCCAGCCCGTATAGTATATTGCACAGCCCGCGTAGTATATTGCACAGCCCATGTAGTATATTGCACAGCCCGCATAGTATATTGCACAGCCCGCTTAGTACTTTGCACAGCCCACAACCCAGCCCGCATAGTATATTGCACAGCCCGCTTAGTACTTTGCACAGCCCGTGTAGTATATTGCCCAGCCCGTGTAGCATATTGCACAGCCCGCGTAGTATATTGCCCAGCCCGCGTAGTATATTGCCCAGCCCACGTAGTATATTGCACAGCCCGCATAGTATATTGCACAGCCCGTGTAGTATATTACACAGCCCGCGCAGTATATTACACAGCCCGTGCAGTATATTGACCAGCCCGCGCAGTATATTGCCCAGCCCGCGCAGTATATTGCCCAGCCCGCGTAGTATATTGCCCAGCCCGCATAGTATATTGCCCAGCCCATGTAGTATATTGCACAGCCCGCATAGTATATTGCACAGCCTGTGTAGTATATTACACAGCCCGCGCAGTATATTACACAGCCCGTGCAGTATATTGACCAGCCCGCGCAGTATATTGCCCAGCCCATGTAGTATATTGCACAGCCCGCATAGTATATTGCCCAGCCCGCATAGTATATTGCCCAGCCCGCGTAGTACAGTATATTGCCCAGCCCGTATAGTATATTGCACAGCCCGCGTAGTATATTGCACAGCCCATGTAGTATATTGCACAGCCCGCATAGTATATTGCACAGCCCGCTTAGTACTTTGCACAGCCCACAACCCAGCCCGCATAGTATATTGCCCAGCCCATGTAGTATATTGCACAGCCCGCATAGTATATTGCACAGCCCGTGTAGTATATTACACAGCCCGCGCAGTATATTACACAGCCCGTGCAGTATATTGACCAGCCCGCGCAGTATATTGCCCAGCCCGCGCAGTATATTGCCCAGCCCGCGTAGTATATTGCCCAGCCCGCATAGTATATTGCCCAGCCCGCGTAGTACAGTATATTGCCCAGCCCGAATAGTATATTGCACAGCCCGCGTAGTATATTGCACAGCCCATGTAGTATATTGCACAGCCCGCATAGTATATTGCACAGCCCGCTTAGTACTTTGCACAGCCCACAACCCAGCCCGCATAGTATATTGCACAGCCCGCTTAGTACTTTGCACAGCCCGTGTAGTATATTGCCCAGCCCGTGTAGCATATTGCACAGCCCGCGTAGTATATTGCCCAGCCCGCGTAGTATATTGCCCAGCCCACGTAGTATATTGCCCAGCCCACGTAGTATATTGCACAGCCCGCATAATATATTGCACAACCTGCTTAGTACATTGCCCAGCCCGCGTAGTATATTGCACAGCCCGCGTAGTGTATTGCACAGCCCGCATAATATATTGCACAGCCTGCTTAGTACATTGCACAGCCCACGTAGTATATTGCCCAGCCCGCGTAGTATATTGCCCAGCCTGCGTAGTATATTGCCCAGCCTGCGTAGTATATTGCACAGCCCGTGTAGTATATTGCACAGCCCGCGTAGTGTATTGCACAGCCCGCATAATATATTGCACAACCTGCTTAGTACATTGCCCAGCCCACGTAGTATATTGCCCAGCCCGCGTAGTATATTGCCCAGCCCGCGTAGTATATTGCCCAGCCTGCGTAGTATATTGCACAGCCCGTGTAGTATATTGCACAGCCCGCGTAGTATATTGCACAACCTGCGTAGTATATTGCCCACCCCATGTAGTATATTGCCCAGCCCGCGTAGCATATTGCCCAGCCCACGTAGTACATTGCACAGCCCGCGTAGTACATTGCACAGCCCGCATAGTATATTGCCCAGCCCGTGTAGTATATTGCCCAGCCCACGTAGTATATTGCACAGCCCACGTAATATATTGCACTGCCCACGTAGTATATAGCAATGTGGGCATCATATCCCTGTTAAAAAAAGAATTAAAATAAAAAATAGTTATATACTCACGCTCTGTTTTCCCCCGGATCCAAGCGAAGCAGTTACCGATGATCCTCGCGCGCTCCTGTCTCCAGAGTGCATTGCTGTCTCGCGAGATGGTGACGTAGCCGTCTCGCGAGACGATACGTCATCATCTTGCGAGATCGCAATGCATGGAGCGGTCACAGGGGCGTCGCGAGGAGCGGGAAAGGCCTTTTCCTGATCTGGGGGCCGACGGACGGTGAGTATGTAATGATTTTTTATTTTATTTATTATTTTTAACATTAGATGTTTTTACTATTGATGCTGCATAGGCCGAATCAATAGTAAAAAGTTGGTCACACAGGGTTAATGGCAGCATTAATGGAATGCGTTACACGCGGTCCGTTAGTGCTGCAATTAACCCTGTGTGAGTGCTGTCTGGAGGGGAGTATGCGGGCGCCGGGCACTGACTGCGGGAAGGAAGGAGCAGCCATGTTGCCGCCGGACTGTGCCTGTCACTGATTGGTCGTGGCAATAGTCATGGGTGTTTTGCCACGACCCATTAGCGACTTGGATTTCCATGACAGACAGAGGCCGCGACCAATGAATATCCGTGACAGAAAGACAGACAGAAAGACAGACAGACACACAGACGGAAGTGACCCTTAGACAATCATATAGTATATTGCACAAACATTAATTTAAATGGCAATAAATATCAGACTTCCACCATATTCATGTAAGAAAGATGAACCCCAGAAACTTCGTACCTGTGCACAGACGTTTAAAACAAACGTTTAATCCATTGCAGCATTTCAGCATATAAGATTAATTGTTCTTGCATGTGGAATATAATAAATCCAAATATTGGCTGTTATATGTACCTTAAATGAATATGTTGGAAGCTGCTATGGATGAAAATTTAAATGTGTTTTTGAAAGAAGAAATAAAAAAATGTAGCATGCGTGTTGTTATTTATAATGCTATTAAGAGGATTGAAAGACCATTAGTGTACACATGCACAGTGACATATCTGGGGGGTTGGTTCATTTGCCCTGGGTGCATCTGAAAGGGGGCACCATAAGGCCACCTAATGCGGCAGTCTGAGGTGTCTCCCAGGTGGCTACATTTTGCACCCCCTTGTTAAGCTGTCCGCTGGCGCAAATAAGTTGTAAAATGCTGGCTCCATGGATTAAATCGCACTTACGTCATTGCGCAATTACAATTGAAGCCCTGACTGCTCACACTTCCAGGTCAGAGGGAAGTCAGCAGCATGAACAGCTGACCTGAACACGCTGCTGACATTACTCCTGTGCTACCTAGGAGGAGAAGATGGCTAGATATGTGTGAGAAGATAGTATGGACAGGGTGGGGATGGGGAAGGAAATGTGTGAAGAGTCTTCTGTGATTGGCTGCTGAAGTCACATGTCCGTTGCCATACAAAAAGTGGATATCTTGTTTTGCTGGCGTCATCTTCTCAGGAACTTGTCAGTTAGCTAGATAGGATCCTGTCCTGTGTGAAATCAATCTTCCAGCATCTAACAAGATTGTGCAAAAACTGTGTGTCAGTCTCCGGACGCACCATTTGCTGATCCAAATCGTTTGTCACAAAACTGTTTTTCAGAGACAAATCAGAAGGCCAGATTTTCACTTAAAAATCATTAGGCCTAATATTGGGGTGCAGTGAGGAGGCCCAATTAGCTAATGCAAATCATTTGTGATAAAACTTCGGTGGCAAATCAGAAGGCCAGATTTCCACTTAAAAATCTTTAGGCCGAATATTGGGGTGCAGCCATGAGGCCCAATTAGTTAGTACCAAAAAGTTTGTGTAATAAAAATCAGAAGGCCACATTTCCAATTAAAAATCAGGCCTAATATTGGGGTTCAGCCAGGAGGTCCAATTTGCTAATTCACATTTTTTGGGATAAAACTGTTGCAGTGAGAAATCATAAGGCCACATTTCCTAATTAAAATAGTTTGGGCTAAAACTCTGATGCAGGCACCAGGCCTCATTTCATAATCCAAAACATTTGGGATAATAGTCTGAGTAGGCACCAGACCTCATTTCATAAACAAAATCACTTGGAATAATAGTCCGCTGCAGGCACTAGATTTCATTTCATAATCAGTTTGGTACAGGCACCCTACCTAATTTCATGATTAAAATCTTTTGTGCTAATTACGTGGCTTCACCACCAGCAAATATTTCATAATAGAAATCCTTTGAACTCATCAGGATAAGAGCTGCTGTTACCTCAGAGCTTCCAGGGCTGACTACCCGACCAGTAGCACGCACAGAGAGGAGGTAACAACAAGCTTAGGAAGACAATAGTCCATTCAGGTACAAGGCCAGTTGACCGAAGGGTCACACCCTGGCTTCAGCTTCCAGGGAAGACTACCCCACCTGTTGCATGCAAAGAGACAAGCTTAAGAAGATGACAGTCCATTCAGTTACAAGGCCAGTTGACTGGACGATCACAACCTGACATCTCCGAACATCTCCATGGAGCCAGGCAACTGGCTGGTCCTAATCCTGGCTTTCTCCAAACGTATCCATGGATTTGTGATGGTCAATGGAGCAGATTTGCATAATTCCGTCGGAGCCTTGGTCCCCTAAGCTGGCATCCTGTAGGATGATAAAACAGTGTCCTGTAGAGTCTCTGGATGTTTAGATGTCTGGTTGTCTTGGCTGAATCTCTGGCTCTCTCTCATACAGAGGCATATAACCTCTTTTATATTTAACAAGTGTACTTCATTGAGTATTCACAAGTAAAGGTGATGAATGGTGACAAGATTAAGTTGCATTATTTGATTATCTTAAAAGTGGTTTTCCCCATGACAGCACTGAGGCACACAGTGTGCATCCCAGTTTTAGACGTCCAACCCCGGAAACGTCAAGGCGTCAATGACAAATCATTAGCAGCAGCATAAGTGGCATAAGCAATTTCTGTGAGTCATTTCGCACATTTTTTAGCTCAGCCTGTTCACCAGCAGAACAGAGTACAGGTCTAGCATATTGTGGTTTTACAAACAATTTTTTGAAATGTGGAGACTCCAAGTTGGGTCTCCATCTGGTTGGTTGCCTGTGGTGGAAGGTGTGTTAGAGGGCTATTATATTGTTTCTACTCTGTGAAAATTGATGCCACTTTAGTATTGTGTGATAATAATTTTTTTGAAATATGAAAACTTCAAGTTGGGTCTCCAGCTGGTGAGTGAGCTGGTGGGTTGTAGTACAAGGTGTGTCAGTCGGCAGCTGACTTCAGCGTGCAAGCAATGACATTACTGCCATGCACATGCTGACATGAGCTGCTGGTCTCTGTGATTGTCCCACAGGGTGTATTGCAGTACACAGACCCAATGGGTCTCTATGCACTACAGCTGATTGTGCGTCAGAGAACGAACATCCAGTTGAAGTTTGTGCTGGCATCAGCAGACACCACCCACAAGGGGTACCCTTGACTTCAAAACTGATGAAACTATCTCAAGTCACCTATGGGTACTAAAAAATAAAATTAAAAGTATATAAAAAAACCTTAAAAATACAATCCAACTTGAGTTTTTCTGTACATTATATGATAAAATGAATTGTGTCATTAAAAACTCCAATTCATCCTGCAAAAAATAAGCTGTCGTTTAGATGCAGTCATGAGAATTCTGCAGTTTTTCAATTAAGAATATACTGTAATAAAAGAAATCTGATCCTTGCAATGTCTTAAAATTAGGTAAATACAACCTCAGATGAGCAATAATAACACATTACAATTTACAAGGTGTCATTATGCTTGCAGATAAAGCTGTGTTTTACAGGTACATGGTGTTTAAACCCTGCATAGCTAACTTGCTACTGCAGCAGCTACAGGGAGAAAATTAAGTTTTATTCTACCTGTAGCTGCTTGCTTCAAGTTATAGGGGTGGCGTAGAGAGCAGTTGCAGACACCACTGACTGCACAGTGAATGTGATTTTAATCACACACACCTGCACTTTGATTGACAGCTTTCTCTGCTAATACTATGGGCGTGATCAATAGGTTGTCCAGACACTGTGCATCACATTTATCTGTGTGAATAGTGTCTTATGCAAGCCTTACCTGTGTGCATTTTTGCTACTAGGCAACCAACCCCTCTAATGTTTGGGCAAGTGGGTGGTTGCTCTCATCGGTAGCTTGCACCTGTGCTGCTTTAGCATTTATTATCAGGGGCCTGCTGCACCCTGAGAGTGCATTTGTCATTTGACAAGGTTTTGGTGAGTCTGCTCTTCATGTTGTGTTTTTTTTTTTAGTTTTTCTATGTTAGCTCTTTTTCCCTTTCTCATCTCTATTTACTTCCCCATGCATTGTGCAGCACCCTTTTTTATATATTTCTTATTGAATCTTTATTCATTATGTAGTGCACCCTACCTCCCATTTACGCTTAATAGTGAGAAATGCTACAGGGAAAAGTATTGAACATGCTTACTGAAATTGAATTACTACTTTGTACAAAAGCCTGTGTTGGTAATGACGGCTTCTAGACGCCTCCTGTATGGAGAAACTAATCAATGTATGGCCCAACTGTGATTTTGGCACTATCTTCCACTAAAAAAACTTAAAATCCTGGATGTTCTGTGGGTTCCTTCTATGAACTCTGAGCTTTAGTTCTTTTAATAAATTTTTTACTGGATTCAGGTCAGGTGATTGGCTGGGCTAATAAATCATCTTTACTTCCTTTCTCTGCAGTTTCCTTCGCTGTGTGTTCGGGATCATTGTCTTGCTGATTTGTCTACCCTTGTTTCATCTTCGACCAGCTCTGCCCTCACCTATTGTATTCTTAAACATCCCTTGTAGATTGTGAGCCCTCGCGGGCAGGGTCCTCTCTCCTCCTGTACCAGTTGTAACTTGTGTTGATTAAGATTATTTTACTTGTTTTTATTATGCATACCTCTCCTCACATGTAAAGTGCCATGGAATAAATGGCGCTTTTGTAACACCCCAGGTAACCGGTTGTTACTGTGATGTTGCCTTCCTTTTGGGGAGGGCAATGTCATGCTTGGAGGTAAGGAGGATTCCCTTTATCAGGTAAACACCTACATACAACACATTCTGAATCCAGGCCAGAAGGGGAAGCTCAGAACCTGGATTCAGGGAAGCTTCCCCAGCTTTAAGTGTTCTGGTCTTGAGGAGGAGTTAGACAGTTGGTTCAGGGAGACCAAAGAAATCAGTTTGGAGCAGACAGTGGAAGTGAGAGGACTGAGAGCAGACAGTGGAGCTGTGCAGCCAGGACTGAGCTGCAGCTCCAGGAAAAGAAGTGAACCCGAGGGGCTGATTGTAGTGAAGCATCAGAGGAAAGAAGCACAGGAGAAGGAAAGGGGCTCAGAGGGGGAACTGTGACCAGGCACCCTCAGAGCCAAAGAGCAGGAACCAGGCACCGGGAGCCCAAGGCTGTGTTGTACTCCAGGTTGCATGGCAGAACCGGAGGGCATAGGACTTTGTGTAATATGCCAGCACCCACACCTGAAGGTGCAGCAGTACACTAAGAGCTCGGGTCGTGATAAAGACCCTATGAAAAGGCTCACACTACTCACCATACGGGTAACTGTCTCAGGACAAGAGAGAGAGGACTTTGTATGGAAGCCACAGGCAGCAAGGACCTCTCATACAAGTGCGAGTAGAAAGGGTTACGGACCTCACCTGGGAGAAGGATCATCTTTGCCTCCAGGCCGGTTGGATTACATCACCACCTGTTCCTGATACCCTGGAATGTGGACTGCTACCATCAGTAAACCAGGTAAAGACGTTACAACTCTGTGTCCTCCATTTATTTGCCGGCATACACCATCCCTGCCCAGTACACCAGGAGCTCTGGGGACCCCGCTTCACCCGGGGGAAGCGTCACCATCTTTGCTGCAGTAACATCAACCCAGAGGACCCCTTTATGCAGCGTCGGTCCCCTCTGACTGAGAACTACAGTCACAAACACATACTTTAATACAAATGCCTTTAAATGATCTGTCCCCTTTAATTGGGAGCCCAGGGCCACGGACCGGGTCGCAGCCACAGTGACATCCCCTTTAAGTGCGATCAGACCCGGTACCGAGTGCCCCAGGCCCTGGCGGGCGTTTCACTATAATAATAATAATAAATAATAATAATAATCTTCATCATCCTGGTAAATGGCAGCTGATTTTTGACATGAATTCCTCAGTACATTTTTCCATTCATCCATCCTTCAATTTTATAAAGTTTTCAAGTCCCCACACAATGAAGTTAAAACCTCCAAACTTCATGGTGTTTTTGGGGTGATATGCAGTGCCTTTTGGCCTCGAAATATGGTGTGTATTATGGCATACAAAGAGTTCAATTTTGGCCTCATTTCATTAGACACCATTCTACCAGTAGGTAGACTTTTTTATGCTTTGACTTTTTTCAACAGGTTTGATTAAATGTTGTTGAGCAAACTAAAAATTCTTAAACATGCTTTTTGTACAGCAATGAACTCTTGTGTGGTGAACTTGCATAAAGAACATGGAGGTTCAATGCATTACTTATAGTTTTCTTTGAAACAGTTGTACCTACCGATTCCAGTTCTTTCACTAGCTGTTCACAGGTGGTCCTTGGCTCTTGGACAACTCTTCTCATAATTTTTTTCACTCCTCTGTCTGAAATCTTGAGAGGAGCACCTGGTCATGGATGGTTTATAGACAAATGATGTTCCTTCCATTACTGGATTATGGCCCCAATAGTGCTCACTGGAAACTTCAGTAATTTAGAAATTATTTTGTAACCAATGCCATTAGCATGTTTTGCAACAACAGGGTTGTAAAGGGTTTAACCCTGCTGTACTGTTCGGGTCAATATGACCCAAAATTATTTTTGAGATCCTGTAGATTTTTTTAAATGAGGATTTGAAACTAGTGGTATCTTGACTTCTCCTCATTTGTGGAGCTCTATATATTTTTTTGGTTTGTTTGTTTTGCTTACTTTTTGCTACATGCTGATTGTTACACTTGTACTGTTCGGGTCAATATGACCCGATAGCATTTTATACTGTTCTACAGGTCTCTGATTGTTTCTAACTGCAAAAGTTATGTTTTTTTATGTGTACTTAATCTCAAAATGGTGGTGGTTTCACTGTTCTTATCAGTAAACAAGTAATTATCTTGTATTATCCATTTGCTGTTTGTGAGAGAGGAGACTGGATGACTATCATTCAAAGGTTTCATGAAATTTCTAGAGTACTGCGGTTTGATTCTAAAACAGGTAGAATGGAAAGAAGAGCTAAAGATAAACTAGCACCTATTAGAAATGTTTGGAATCAATGGGTAGAGATTCTACCAATATTGTATAATAGTGGTGAAAATGTAACTGTTGATGAGCAACTGGTGGCATTCCGAGGTAGGTGCCCATTCATACAATATATACCAAGTAAGCCAGCAAAATACGGCATCAAGATCTGGACACTTTGCGACACTTTTCTGGAAATACACCTGTTGTTTCTTATGTTCCCAAAAAAAACCAAGCAGGTAATTCTAATGAGCACAATGCACCATGACAATGCCGTAAGTGATAGAGAAGACAGACAGCCTGACATTATTTTGGATTATGCCACAAAGGGAGCAGTTGATACTTTAGACCAAGCAATATCAACATATACATGCAAACGCAAAACCAATCGGTGGCCAATGATTTTATTTTATAACATACTGGACGTTTCTGCATACAATGCATTTGACTTATGGGGAGAAATCGACCCCGATTGGAACCGGAATAAGCTGCATAAAAGAAGATTATTTCTTGAGGAATTGGGCAAATCCCTGGTTAGGCCATATATTGAGAGCAGAAAAGTGACCCCCAGAAGTAAAGGAGCAACAGCCATTGTAAAAAGTGTTCAGGATGCTCAAGAAAGAGACTCCACATCCACGGCCTCCACCAGCACAGCTACCAGCAGCACAGCTACCAGCAAAAAAGGAAGAGATGTAGCTTCTGTCCATCTTCCTGTGACAATAAGACTAATCTGACATGTGCTGGATGTTCAAAATATCTGTGTAAAGGACATGTGTCTTATTATTGTGTTCAGTGTAAAAACGCATGAACATGTTCAGTTTTTCTTTTTTCTTTCTAAAAAGGTTGACGTTTTTATGATTTTTCATTTGTTGATTTATAAATATTGTTTTCAAAAAGTTAAATTTCATGTTTTAGTAATAGTAATTAGGGTTGAGCGAAACGGGTCGTTCATTTTCAAAAGTCGCCGACTTTTGGCAAAGTCGGGTTTCATGAAACCCGATCCGACCCCTGTGCGGGGTCGGCCATGCGGTATGCGACTTTCGCGCCAAAGTCGTGTTTCAATGACGCGAAAAGCGCCATTTCTCAGCCAATGAAGGTAAACGCAGAGTGTGGGCAGCGTGATGACATAGGTCCTGGTCCCCACCATCTTAGAGAAGGGCATTGCAGTGATTGGCTTGCTGTCTGCGGCGTCACAGGGGCTATAAAGGGGCGTTCCCGCCGACCGCCATGTTACTGCTGCTGATCTGAGCTTAGGGAGAGGTTGCTGCCGCTTCGTCAGAAGCAGGGATAGCGTTAAGCAGGGTCCATTAACCACCAAACCGCTTGTGCTGTAGCGATTTCCACTGCCCAACACCACCTTCGGTGTGCAGGGACAGTGGAAGCTACATTTTTTTTTTTCCTCAGTGCTGTAGCTCATTGGGCTGCCCTAGAAGGCTCCCTGATAGCTGCATTGCTGTGTGTACGCCGCTGTGCAAACCAACTGCTTTTTTCAAAGCACAAATCCTCTTGTTCCTTCCTTTCTGCACAGCTATCTTTTTTGTTTGTACACACTTTTTATTTAATTTGTGCATCAGTCCACTCCTTATTGCTGCCTGCCATACCTGGCTGAGATTACTGCAGGGAGATAGTAATTGAAGGACACTCCCTGTTTTTTTTTTTTTTTTTGTGGGAGATTAAGATTGACATTTCTGCTAGAGTGCCATCCCTGTCTGTGTCATCTCTCACTCAGTGGGCCATAGAAAGCCTATTTATTTTTTTGCTTGATTTGGGTTATAAAATCTACCTGAAAAAATCACTACATCAATCAGTGGGAGAAAAATATTGGCCTCAGGGCTTGTGTGCCACTCTTGACTCCTGTGTGCATCATCACTCACTCAGTGGGCCATAGAAAGCCTATTTATTTTTTTGCTTGATTTTGGTTCTAAAATCTACCTGAAAAAATCACTACATCAATCAGTGGGAGAAAAATATTGGTCTCAGGGCTTGTGTGCCACTCCTGACTCCTGTGTGCATCATCACTCACTCAGTGGGCCATAGAAAGCCCATTTTTTTTTTTTTGCTTTATTTGGGTTCTAAATTCTACCTGAAAAAATCAATAAATCAATCAGTGGGAGATTAATATTGGCCTTTGGGCTTGTGTGCCAGTCCTAAGCGTGCCATCTCTTTCTCTCAGATAGTGGGCCATAGAAAGCCTATTTTTTTTTTTTTTTATTGGGTTTATACATTTTCCCTGGAACCAAAAAAAAAAAAGTGGGAGATTAATATTGGCCTCTGGGCTTGTGTGCCAGTCCTGAGCGTGCCATCTCTCTCACAAATAGTGGGCCATAGAAAGCCTATTTATTTTTTTGCTTGATTTGGGTTCTAAAATGTACCTGAAAAAATCACTACATCAATCAGTGGGAGAAAAATATTGGCCTCAGGGCTTGTGTGCCACTCCTGACTCCTGTGTGCATCATCACTCACTCAGTGGGCCATAGAAAGCCCATTTTTTTTTTTTTTTTGCTTTATTTGGGTTCTAAATTCTACCTGAAAAAATCAATATATCAATCAGTGGGAGATTAATATTGGCCTTTGGGCTTGTGTGCCAGTCCTAAGCGTGCCATCTCTCTCTCTCAGATAGTGGGCCATAGAAAGCCTATTTATTTTTATTTTTTTTTATTGGGTTTATAAATTTTCCCTGGAAAAAAAAAAAAAAAGTGGGAGATTAATATTGGCCTCTGGGCTTGTGTGCCAGTCCTGAGCGTGCCATCTCTCTCACAAATAGTGGGCCATAGAAAGCCTATTTATTTTTTTTTTTTTGGTTTTATAAATTCTCCCTTAAAAAAAAAGGGAGATTAATATTGGCCCTTGTTCTTGTGTGCCAGTCCTAAGCGTGCCATCTCTCTCTGTCTCTCAGATACTGGGCCATAGAAAGCCTATTTATTATTTTTTTTATTGGGTTTATAAATTTTCCCTGGAACAAAAAAAAAAAAGTGGGAGATAAATATTGGCCTCTGGGCTTGTGTGCCACTCCTGACTCCTGTGTGCGTCATCTCTCACTCAGTGGGCCATAGAAAGCCTTTTTTTGTTTTATTTGTTTTCTAAATTCTCCCTGAAAAAATCATTTTATTTTATTTGGTTTCTAAATTCTTCCTGAAAAAATCATTTTATTCTATTATTTTTTTTTCCTAAAGTCTCCCTGAAAAAAAAAAAAAAAAACAAATCAGTGGGAGATTAATATTGCCCTTTCTGCTTGTGTGCCAGTCTTGACTCCTGGGTGTGCCATCTCTCTCTCTCTCTCCAATTGTGGGCCATAGAAAGCCTATTATTTTTTTAGCTTGATTTGGGTTCCAAAATCTACCTGAAAAAATCACTACATCAATCAGTGGGAGATAAATATTGGCCTCTGGGCTTGTGTGCCACTCCTGACTCCTGTGTGCGTCATCTCTCACTCAGTGGGCCATAGAAAGCCTTTTTTTGTTTTATTTGTTTTCTAAATTCTCCCTGAAAAAATCATTTTATTTTCTTTGGTTTCTAAATTCTTCCTGAAAAAATAATTTTATTCTATTTTTTTTTCCTAAAGTCTCCCTGAAAAAAAAAAAAAAAAAAACACATCAGTGGGAGATTAACATTGCCCTTTCTGCTTGTGTGCCAGTCTTGACTCCTGGGTGTGCCATCTCTCTCTCTCTCCAATTGTGGGCCATAGAAAGCCTATTATTTTTTTAGCTTGATTTGGGTTCCAAAATCTACCTGAAAAAATCACTACATCAATCAGTGGGCGATAAATATTGGCCTCTGGGCTTGTGTGCCACTCCTGACTCCTGTGTGCGTCATCTCTCACTCAGTGGGCCATAGAAAGCCTTTTTTTGTTTTATTTGTTTTCTAAATTCTCCCTGAAAAAATCATTTTATTTTCTTTGGTTTCTAAATTCTTCCTGAAAAAATCATTTTATTCTATTTTTTTTTTTCCTAAAGTCTCCCTGAAAAAAACAAAAAAAAAAACAAATCAGTGGGAGATTAATATTGCCCTTTCTGCTTGTGTGCCAGTCTTGACTCCTGGGTGTGCCATCTCTCTCTCTCTCTCTCTCCAATTGTGGGCCATAGAAAGCCTATTATTTTTTTAGCTTGATTTGGGTTCCAAAATCTACCTGAAAGAATCACTACATCAATCAGTGGGAGATAAATATTGGCCTCTGGGCTTGTGTGCCACTCCTGACTCCTGTGTGCGTCATCTCTCACTCAGTGGGCCATAGAAAGCCTTTTTTGTTTTATTTGTTTTCTAAATTCTCCCTGAAAAAATCATTTTATTTTATTTGGTTTCTAATTTCTTCCTGAAAAAATCATTTTATTCTATTATTTTTTTTTCCTAAAGTCTCCCTGAAAAAAAACAACAAAAAAACAAATCAGTGGGAGATTAATATTGCCCTTTCTGCTTGTGTGCCAGTCTTGACTCCTGGGTGTGCCATCTCTCTCTCTCTCCAATTGTGGGCCATAGAAAGCCTATTATTTTTTTAGCTTGATTTGGGTTCCAAAATCTACCTGAAAAAAATCACTACATCAATCAGTGGGAGATAAATATTGGCCTCTGGGCTTGTGTGCCACTCCTGACTCCTGTGTGCGTCCTCTCTCACTCAGTGGGCCATAGAAAGCCTTTTTTTGTTTTATTTGTTTTCTAAATTCTCCCTGAAAAAATCATTTTATTTTATTTGGTTTCTAATTTCTTCCTGAAAAAATCATTTTATTCTATTATTTTTTTTCCTAAAGTCTCCCTGAAAAAAACAAAAAACAAAACAAATCAGTGGGAGATTAATATTGCCCTTTCTGCTTGTGTGCCAGTCTTGACTCCTGGGTGTGCCATCTCTCTCTCTCTCTCCAATTGTGGGCCATAGAAAGCCTATTATTTTTTTAGCTTGATTTGGGTTCCAAAATCTACCTGAAAAAAATCACTACATCAATTAGTGGGAGATAAATATTGGCCTCTGGGCTTGTGTGCCACTCCTGACTCCTGTGTGCGTCATCTCTCACTCAGTGGGCCATAGAAAGCCTTTTTTTGTTTTATTTGTTTTCTAAATTCTCCCTGAAAAAATCATTTTATTTTATTTGGTTTCTAAATTCTTCCTGAAAAAATCATTTTATTCTATTTTTTTTTCCTAAAGTCTCCCTGAAAAAAAACAAAAAAAACCCAAATCAGTGGGAGATTAATATTGCCCTTCCTGCTTGTGTGCCAGTCTTGACTCCTGGGTGTGCCATCTCTCTCTCTCTCTCTCTCCAATTGTGGGCCATAGAAAGCCTATTATTTTTTTAGCTTGATTTGGGTTCCAAAATCTACCTGAAAAAATCACTACATCAATCAGTGGGAGATAAATATTGGCCTCTGGGCTTGTGTGCCACTCCTGACTCCTGTGTGCGTCATCTCTCACTCAGTGGGCCATAGAAAGGCTTTTTTTGTTTTATTTGTTTTCTAAATTCTCCCTGAAAAAATCATTTTATTTTATTTGGTTTCTAAAATCTTCCTGAAAAAATCATTTTATTCTATTATTTTTTTTTCCTAAAGTCTCCCTTAAAAAAAAAAAAATCAAATCAGTGGGAGATTAATATTTACATTTGTGCTTCAGTGACAGTCCTGCGTGTGTGGCATCTCTCTCATTTGTTGCCACCAACAACAGAGTGTGTAACATTGTGCCTGATTTTCGTTGTGGTCTCACTCACCTGTAAAGGGGTAGCTAAATCATACTGAAGTTATAGCTCACCGTGTAATTTGTGTGACAGCAACAAATACCGTTAGTTTGTTTACGTTTTTAAAACAATGAGGAAGTATGGTGGAAGAGGTCGTGGCCGGGGGCGTTCATTGTCAGCTGGTAATGAGGGTAGTGGTAGTGGTGGAGCATCAGCTGGTCGTGGGAAAAAAAAATATTGCACCTAAGTCTGGAGCTGTGGAGCCAGGTTCGTCGTCAGGCTACACAAGGCCTCGAACGCTCCCTTTTCTGGGAGTAGGAAAACCGCTTTTAAAGCCGGAGCAGCAAGAGCAAGTTTTGGCTTATCTTGCTGACTCAGCCTCTAGCTCTTTTGCCTCCTCTCGTGAAACTGGTAAATGTCAAAGCAGCGCGTCGTTAGTGGATGTTCACGGTCAGGGACAAGTCGCTTCCTTGTCCTCTTCAGCAAAAACAACAACAGAGAAGAATGCAGCAGGCGACACAACGGGTTACTCCATGGAGCTCTTTACACATACCGTCCCTGGCTTAGAAAGTGAAGCAGTTAACAGTCCATGCCCATTACAAGTTGAATCTGACATGGAGTGCACTGATGCACAGCCACAGCCAGACTACTATGCTGGTCCTTTGACTCAGACCACAACATTGCCCTCGCAGGGTGCTGATCAAGAATCAGACCCTGATGAGACTATGTTGCCCCATCACGAACGCTATACCACCGACCGACACGGTGACACAGACGAAGTTGCACACGAGCTACAAGAAGAGGTAATAGATGACCCAGTTCTTGACCCCAATTGGCAGCCATTGGGGGAACAGGGTGCAGGCGGCAGCAGTTCTGAAGCGGAGGAGGAGGGGCCGCAGCAGGCATCAACATCGCAACAGGTTCCATCTGCCGGGCCCGTATCTTGCCCAAAACGCGTGGCAAAGCCAAAACCTGTTGGAGGACAGCGTGGCCATCCGGTTAAAGCTCAGTCTGCAATGCCTGAAAAGGTATCCGATGCTAGACAGAGTGCAGTCTGGCATTTTTTTAAACAACATCCAATTGATCAGCGCAAAGTCATCTGTCAAAAATGTTCAACTACCTTAAGCAGAGGACAGAATCTGAAAAGTCTCAATACAAGTTGCATGCATAGACATTTAACCACCATGCATTTGCAAGCCTGGACTAACTACCAAACGTCCCTTAAGGTTGTAGCACCCTCGGCCAATGAAGCTAGTCAGCAACGCAACATCCCTTCCGGCAGTGTAGGGCCACCATTTTCCGCACCACCTGCAGTATCTGTGCAGGTTTCTTTGCCAGGCCAAAGCAGTCAGGGTCAGGGAATCACCAGTTTCGTAGTAGGAAACACTGCATCTAGGGCACCGGCGGCAACAATACCATCTCCCACCGTCTCTCAGTCTGCCATGTCCACCGGCACCCCCGCTAGTTCCACGATCTCCAGCTCTCCAGTCCAGCTCACCCTACATGAGACTATCGTTAGAAAAAGGAAGTACTTAGCCTCGCATCCGCGTACACAGGGTTTGAACGCACACATAGCTAGACTAATCTCGTTAGAGATGATGCCCTACCGGTTAGTTGAAAGCGAAGCTTTCAAAGCCCTGATGTACTACGCTGTACCACGCTACGAGCTACCCAGTCGACACTTTTTTTCCAGAAAAGCCATCCCAGCCCTCCACCAGCATGTTAAAGAGCGCATCGTCCATGCACTCAGGCAATCTGTGAGCACAAAGGTGCACCTGACAACAGATGCATGGACCAGTAGGCATGGCCAGGGACGTTACGTGTCCATCACGGCACACTGGGTAAATGTGGTGGATACAGGGTCCACAGGGGACAGCAAGTTTGGGACAGTTCTGCCTAGCCCACGGTCTAGGAAACAATTGGCTGTAGCCGTTCGCACCCCCTCCTCCTCCTCTTCATCCTCCTGCAGAAGCGAGAGCTCGTCCACAGACCGCAGTCGCACAACCACTCCATCCGCAGCTGCCACTGTTGCACACCAGGTCTCCCATTATGGGGCAGCTACTGGCAAACGTCAGCAGGCTGTATTGGCTATGAAGTGTTTGGGCGACAACAGACACACCGCGGAAGTTCTGTCCGAGTTCTTGCAGAAAGAAACGCAGTCGTGGCTGGGCACTGTAGATCTTGAGGCAGGCAAGGTAGTGAGTGATAACGGAAGGAATTTCATGGCTGCCATCTCCCTTTCCCAACTGAAACACATTCCTTGCCTGGCTCACACCTTAAACCTGGTGGTGCAGTGCTTCCTGAAAAGTTATCCGGGGTTATCCGACCTGCTCCTCAAAGTGCGTGGACTTTGCTCACATATCCGCCGTTCGCCCGTACACTCCAGCCATACGCAGACCTATCAGCGTTCTTTGAACCTTCCCCAGCATCGCCTAATCATAGACGTTGCAACAAGGTGGAACTCAACACTGCACATGCTTCAGAGACTGTGTGAACAGAGGCGGGCTGTTATGTTTTTGTGGGAGGATACACATACACGGGCAGGCAGTAGGATGGCAGACATGGAGTTGTCAGGTGTGCAGTGGTCGAAGATTCAAGACATGTGTCAAGTCCTTCAGTGTTTTGAGGAATGCACACGGCTGGTTAGTGCAGACAACGCCATAATAAGCATGAGCATCCCCCTAATGCGTCTGCTGATGCAAAGTTTGACGCACATAAAGGATCAGGCGTCTGCAGCTGAGGAAGAGGAAAGCCTTGATGACAGTCAGCCATTGTCTGGCCAGGGCAGTGTACAGGACGAGGTAGCGTGCGAAGAGGAGGAGGAGGACGAGGAGGATTATGGGGATAATAATAATAATAATAATAATTTTTATTTATATAGCGCCAACATATTCCGCAGCGCTTTACAAATTATAGAGGGGACTTGTACATACAATAGACATTACAGCATAACAGAAATACAGTTCAAAACAGATACCAAGAGGAGTGAGGGCCCTGCTCGTAAGCTTACAAACTATGATGATTATATTTTTAATGAGGAAGCTTTTCCGGGGCCACTGGAAATTGGTGGCGCGGCAAGGCCGGGTTCTGGTTTTTTGAGGGACACAAGTGACGTGGATTTGCCTGAAACTGCCCCTCAACCAAGCACAACCGCAGATTTGAGAACTGGAACTTTGGCCCACATGGCGGATTATGCCTTACGTATCCTCAAAAGGGACACACGCATAACTAAAATGATGAATGATGACGATTACTGGTTGGCCTGCCTCCTTGATCCTCGCTATAAAAGGCAAATTGCAAAATATAATGCCACATGAGAACTTGGAACTAATATTAGCAACCAAACAATCAACTCTTGTTGACCGTTTGCTTCTGGCATTCCCTGCACACAGCGCCCGTGATCGTTCTCACACGAGCTGCAGGGGCCAGCAGACCAGAGGAGTTAGAGGGGCAGAAATCAGAAGTGGCGTTGGCCAGAGGGGTTTTCTGACCAGGTTGTGGAGTGATTTTGCTATGACCGCAGACAGGACAGGTACTGCAGCATCAATTCAAAGTGACAGGAGACAACATTTGTCCAGTATGGTTACAAACTATTTTTCATCCCTTATCGATGTTCTCCCTCAACCGTCATTCCCATTTGATTACTGGGCATCAAAATTAGACACCTGGCCAGAATTGGCAGAATATGCATTGCAGGAGCTTGCTTGCCCGGCAGCTAGTGTCCTATCAGAAAGAGTATTCAGTGCTGCAGGTTCAATACTAACAGAAAAAAGGACTCGCCTGGCTACCCAAAATGTAGATGATCTAACCTTCATTAAAATGAACCACAACTGGATTTCGAAATCTTTTGCCCCACCTTGCCCGGCTGACACCTAGCTTTCCTATGAAAAGGTCTTGCCTGTGGACTATTCTGAATGCCTTTTCCAATCTCGTAATTTTCAGCACCTGATTGTCCAGCATACGACATGTTTACACCTCACTAAATGGCCAAACTCCCCACACGGGGCCGTGGTATCGACACTTGGCGACAGCACCCGTGAGAGTGCAGTTTGTCTGAAGAGGTGGGTGAGCCCGCTTTTGGTCGACGGCACTGCCACTCGGTCCCTCCTAG
Organism: Ranitomeya imitator; assembly: GCF_032444005.1. Classification (NCBI taxonomy): domain Eukaryota; kingdom Metazoa; phylum Chordata; class Amphibia; order Anura; family Dendrobatidae; genus Ranitomeya; species Ranitomeya imitator. The sequence continues at coordinate 731,057,153 of NC_091284.1, read as the reverse complement.
TACAATAAAGTGTCTCTGGCGGTGGTGGTGCGCACCCAACGTCAGACACACCGTTGTAATATGAGGGGCCCTGGGCCTGTACCGCCGGCCACAAGACAGTTCCCCCCCCCAGCTCAAACAGTGCTCTACCACTAAATTATCTCACAGCTCCACCAATGTTTAGTCTATGCGCTGACATCCTTCAATGCCTGCCACTGACAATACCATTGTATTGACATTTTTGTTATGTTAGGCCTTCGATGCCTGTCTGTGGTCACTCCTTCCACTAGGCCTCCACTGACCACACCACTGCTGCCCGTGTACCCCTGGAACCAATTTAAAATTGCCTACAGCCAGCCCAATTTATTATGTTAGGGCTTCGAAGCCTGTCTGCGGTCCCTCCTTCCACTAGGCCTCCACTGACCACACCACTGCTGCCCGTGTACCCCTGGAACCAATTTAAAATTGCCTACAGCCATGTGTTATTATTTTAGGCCTTCGATGCCTGTCTGCGGTCACTCCTTCCACTAGGCCTCCACTGACCACACCACTGCTGCCCGTGTACCCCTGGAACCAATTTAAAATTGCCTACAGCCATGTGTTATTATTTTAGGCCTTCGATGCCTGTCTGCGGTCACTCCTTCCACTAGGCCTCCACTGACCACACCACTGCTGCCCGTGTACCCCTGGAACCAATTTAAAATTGCCTACAGCCATGTGTTATTATTTTAGGCCTTCGATGCCTGTCTGCGGTCACTCCTTCCACTAGGCCTCCACTGACCACACCACTGCTGCCCGTGTACACCTGGAACCAATTTAAAATTGCCTACAGCCATGTGTTATTATTTTAGGCCTTCGATGCCTGTCTGCGGTCACTCCTTCCACTAGGCCTCCACTGACCACACCACTGCTGCCCGTGTACCCCTGGAACCAATTTAAAATTGCCTACAGCCATGTGTTATTATTTTAGGCCTTCGATGCCTGTCTGCGGTCACTCCTTCCACTAGGCCTCCACTGACCACACCACTGCTGCCCGTGTACCCCTGGAACCAATTTAAAATTGCCTACAGCCATGTGTTATTATTTTAGGCCTTCGATGCCTGTCTGCGGTCACTCCTTCCACTAGGCCTCCACTGACCACACCACTGCTGCCCGTGTACCCCTGGAACCAATTTAAAATTGCCTACAGCCATGTGTTATTATTTTAGGCCTTCGATGCCTGTCTGCGGTCACTCCTTCCACTAGGCCTCCACTGACCACACCACTGCTGCCCGTGTACCCCTGGAACCAACATCAGAAAATATAAAAATAAGTATTTTGCTTATAAAAAAGAAAATACTGGAGAGATATCAAATGCAGACATTTTAACATTAAAAACAAACACATACAACAAAAATCTGGTACAGTACTAAAAATGGCCACCAGCTACAATAACTTTCTCCTGCAAGTAGTTAACTGAAAGGTTTTTTCAATTTTAAACACAGATATGGCATCCACCGAGTGTTGTCCTGTCGCGTCTTCTTTATATTATTGCCAAGAAGATGCAAAACAATGAAAATAATAAAATCATTATTTACCAAAAAAATAGAGTAAGTCAAAACCACATTGCAAATAAACATTCATTGCAAATAAAGAAGCAGGGCGCGTCCGAGGGTGAGTATATACCTAATAAGAATATAATCACCCTCGGACGCGCCCTGCTTCTTTCCGACAGCCTTCCTTCCTAAGAATCAGCCCTTCCGTGGTGTAGAGAGAGGGTTTGTTACACTCCAAGGTGTTCCCCAGGTTGCCTTTCCTGAGCTTCGATCTTCCGGCTCTCGTTTAGTAGTTGTTGGAAACTACGCTGCATTGGGCCTACAAATTGGGTATGGGGTGTAGAGAGATGGTGTGTTCCACTCCAAGGTGTTCCCCAGGTTGCCTTTCCTGAGCTTCGATCTTCCGGCTCTCGTTTAGTAGTTGTTGGAAACTACGCTGCATTAGGCCTACAAATTGGGTATGGGGTGTAGAGAGATGGTGTGTTCCACTGTAGAGAGATGGTGTGTTCCACTCCAAGGTGTTCCCCAGGTTTCCTCGCCAATGCTTCGATCATCATGCTCTCGTTTAGTAGTTGTTGGAAACTACGCTGCATTAGGCCTACAAATTGGGTATGGGGTGTAGAGAGATGGTGTGTTCCACTCCAAGGTGTTCCCCAGGTTTCCTCTCCATTGCTTCGATCTTCATGCTCTCGTTTAGTAGTTGTTGGAAACTACGCTGCATTAGCCCTACAAATTGGGTATGGGGTGTAGAGAGATGGTGTGTTACACTCCAAGGTGTTCCCCAGGTTTCCTCTCCATTGCTTCGATCTTCCGGCTCTCGTTTAGTAGTTGTTGGAAACTACGCTGCATTAGGCCTACAAATTGGGTATGGGGTGTAGAGAGATGGTGTGCTCCACTGTAGAGAGATGGTGTGTTCCACTCCAAGGTGTTCCCCAGGTTTCCTCGCCAATGCTTCGATCATCATGCTCTCGTTTAGTAGTTGTTGGAAACTACGCTGCATTAGGCCTACAAATTGGGTATGGGGTGTAGAGAGATGGTGTGTTCCACTCCAAGGTGTTCCCCAGGTTTCCTCTCCATTGCTTCGATCTTCATGCTCTCGTTTAGTAGTTGTTGGAAACTACGCTGCATTAGGCCTACAAATTGGGTATGGGGTGTAGAGAGATGGTGTGTTCCACTCCAAGGTGTTCCCCAGGTTTCCTCTCCATTGCTTCGATCTTCCGGCTCTCGTTTAGTAGTTGTTGGAAACTACGCTGCATTGGGCATACAAATTGGGTATGGGCTGTAGAGAGATGGTGTGTTCCACTCCAAGGTGTTCCCCAGGTTGCCTTTCCTGAGCTTCGATCTTCCGGCTCTCATTTAGTAGTTGTTGGAAACTACGCTGCATTAGGCCTACAAATTGGGTATGGGGTGTAGAGAGATGGTGTGTTCCACTGTAGAAAGATGGTGTGTTCCACTCCAAGGTGTTCCCCAGGTTTCCTCGCCAATGCTTCGATCATCATGCTCTCGTTTAGTAGTTGTTGGAAACTACGCTGCATTAGGCCTACAAATTGGGTATGGGGTGTAGAGAGATGGTGTGTTCCACTCCAAGGTGTTCCCCAGGTTTCCTCGCCAAGGCTTTGATTATCATGCTCTCGTTTAGTAGTTGTTGGAAACTACGCTGCATTAGACCTACAAATTGGGTATGGGGTGTAGAGAGATGGTGTGTTCCACTCCAAGGTGTTCTCCAGGTTGCCTTTCCTGAACTTCTATCTTCAGGCTCTCATTAAATTGTGGTTAAACGGAACAACTGCATTTGGCGTACTAGTTGGTTTGGGGCCTACTATCGGTGTCTGCCGCTCCTTGCTGTTCTCCTGGTTTCCTGTCCTGAAATTCCGTTTTCAGGCGCTCGTTAAGTAGTTGATAATGTTAGACTGCATTTGGCCTACTAGTTGAGTTGGGGCCTACTATCGGTGTCTGCCACTCCTTGCTGTTCTCCTCCACTGAACAAAGCTGTGCCGCCTGTTTACTACTGTTGCCAATATTGAACTGCATTTCGACTACTTACTGATTTGGGCCTACTCTCTGTGTCAGCCTCTCATTCCAGTTGTCCTCCACTGCAATGCCCCCTGATTAGTCCTGTGTTACGAATTTTGAACTGCATTTAGCCCACTTTATTCTTTGGGCCTATATCTGTGTTTCCTCCTCATCCTGCCCATTGCCCAGCCAGTGATAGATGAGTCTGCTGGTACATTGACCCATAACACAACATTTCCCGTGCACGCTACACTGCAAGATTGTGACCCTGCTGAAAGTCAGGTCCCCCTTCCCGCATACCATACCACCTTACACGGGGACAAACAGGAAGGTGCAGATGAAAGTGCAGGTTCCTTCATCAGGTGGGGGGAGGAATACTAGTTGGCGACGTCACTGGCACAGGGCCTCTCATGGTACGCAAAAGTGTTGCTGCCGGTGGGAGGCGCCCCCGCCGTGCAAACACACCGCTGTACTTTGAGGGGCCCTGTGCCAGTGCCAATGCCAACGAGTGGGCCCCCCCCTGCTTGCTCAGGTTCACAGCACTTGCAAAGTTGAAATACTTACCTCTCCCTGCTCCACTGCCGTGACGTGGTCCAGATTTCCTGGGCCCACTAATTACTTGAACCAGCCCTACCCACCACAACTTTAGCCAAATGAACCCCAATTTCAAATGCCTTCCAATTATTATAAGGTAAATTACGCTTGACAAGCTTCATTAAGAAGAATGGATGGTTTTGACATTAAAATGGGCACTCTAGGTGTTTTCCTGGCCCCCACTCACTGTCGACTATGCTGCCCCATTGACTTGCATTGGGTTTCGTTTTTCGGTCGATCCCGACTTTACGTCATAATCGGCCGATTTCACTCGACCCGACTTTTGAGATAGTCGGGTTTCGCGAAACCCGGCTCGACTCTAAAAAGGTCAAGGTCGCTCAACTCTAATAGTAATGTAAAATTTCTTTGTTATTTGTGTGCAGAATGCCAACAATCAAAGATAATTGTAAAAAGCCTGTGTAACCTTTTTATGAAAAAAAAAAAAATTATTAAGTTTAAATTTTTCATTTGTTTATGATCAACCATGTTCACATACAGTATATTAATGAAAAAATGATTCAAATAAAACACTTAGAGTAGCTAAAAATCAAGAATTAATAGGTCGGGTCATATTCACCCGGGAACAGTACAAGTGTATAGCAAATGCGAACACAACAGCAGGGTTAAGACATCTCTCTGGTTTCACCCATCTCATGAGATGTTTCTTGTGTGGCACCTTGGTAATGGGAATCCATTTTATAAGCAATCTGTTGAACCAGCTGATATTATTTTTCACTAAGTGGCAGGATTGCTTTCTAATTACAGATATATATTTCAGCTGGTGTCATGTGTTCAATACTTTTTACCTGTGTCATTTCTTAATTTGCATATTTAATTTCCCAGAAGAACATTGCAAGGCTTAAAAGTCTCCTCACCTTGGCATGGCAGGCTTGATATGTCACTCTATGCAAGGAGAAAGGTTACCTCTTGGATCCCAGTTAGACACCTCTCCCCCAGCCAAACCAGATCTCACACTTTGCACTGATGAGGGACAGTAGCTCAAAACACTGAGTCTACAAATTGAGATTATGATTTAGTTTTTATCCTACTGTAAAGTGACCAGGGTGGAGCTGTTGTGGTCCTGCACCCTGGCACTCCACAAAGGAAACATAATGTCTCTTCTGCTGTATGTGCAGCGTGCGCAGCACTACACTTACATTAATAACCAGAGTCCACTCTGGCTCCATATTCCTGGCTTCCAATTCCAGGTTTGCACAAATGATTCCAGACTCCATGTCCATAAATAACAGTTTAACTTTACTCGCCAGCGACTACAAAGGAGGGCAACAAAATTAACAAAGGGGATGTGGGAACTACAATAACCAGAAAGATTAGCAAAATTAGGATTATTTAATCGAGAAAAAAGATGACTGAGGGGCGATCTAATAACCATGTATAAGTCTATAAGCGGACAATACAAATATCTCTCCAAGGATCTGTTTATAACAAGGAAGCTGACGGTCACAAGGGGCATTCTCTGCGTCTGGAGGAGAGAAGGTTTTTCCACCAACATAGAAGAGAAATTCCTTGCCTGAGGAGGTGGTGATGGTGAACTCAGTCGAGGGGTTCAAGAGAGGCCTGGATGTCTTCCTGGAGCTTAATAATATTGTAGCTTACAGTTATTAGGTTCTTTAGAAAGACGTAGATCTGGGGATTTATTCAGACGGAATATAGGCTGAAGTGGATGTGCAAATGTCTTTTTTCGGCCTTGCTAACTATGTTGCTATTTAGGTTCTTTAGAAGGACGTAGATCTGGGGATTTATTTTGACGGACTATAGGCTGAACTGGATGGACAAATGTCTCTTTTCGGCCTTGCTAACTATGTTACTATGTTACTTGTTACAGTTGCAGCACAGCTCACACACAATGGCATTCCTAGAGGTTTCCTTCCTTCTCTGACAACTTCTGTTTCTTCTCTCGGAAATCTCTGCCTCTTCTGACAATCCTTGTCTCTCCGGGCAATCTCTGCCTGTTCCGACAATCTCTGTCACTCCCGGCAATCTCTGCCTGTTACGACAATCTTGTCTCTTCTGGCAATCACTGCTCCGCAGACAGTCCTTTTCTCTTCTGCGGTGTCCGTGCCCCTAGTTCCACCAACTGCTTCCCATTCCCCTTGTCCAGTTTTAATTGGAAAAGGTAAAAGGTGCGCTCAGCTCTGCCTAGTACCAGTTTTAGGCTCCGGATCCTCCTTGGAATGGTTACCGTATAAGATGGTGGCCACTTGCACCAACCTGCTCAGCCTGTGGTCCCGTCTTGCCTCAGCAACTTCACCCCATGGCTATCTGACTATATACTCTCACTGCTACATCACTGCTCCTCACTGAACAGGAAGTCTCTTTACTATCACTCACTGCTCTGCACTACACCCATCTCTAACTTCTCCCAGTCTGGAAAACCCCTTGTGCTAACTTTGCTTGTGCTGGCACTCTCATTCCCTATCTCTAGTGTGCCCCACTATTCTAGACCCACTATTGTTCTATGCTACTGCTATTCTTCTATTCTATCCCTAATCCTAAACACAATACATGTAAAGTACATATACATTACAATAACAGTAAATTAATACATTAACATTTATAAACTCTATGGAACCGCACGTATTTAATGTGAACACAATTTAAAGAGGGGGAGGCATATGACGGCCTCTGTCACCCCTTTACACTACGTTGTATTGCAAGGCTCGTTAAAGCGTTGATATTAACTTTTTGGATTGCTACTTCCAATAACTGGCACTAGAGTTTTAGTCCTCTTCCTCTTTGAAGAGACAATTTACATATTTCTCATTATTACACATGACTTAATTTATGGATATATGGCAAAAATGAGGCAGCACTCCATCATTGCAGTGTTAAACGTGCAGGATTTTAATCAACCCACTGTTCAGGGCGACATTTCGGCTCTGAATGAGCCTTTCCTTAATTTATAGATACCTATGGTTTGAATTCTTTGCCTGTGTGGATTGGATGGTTTGTTACCGACATCTGGCGAAAATTTCCTGTCAATAGCACCTTTATAAATATGTTAAATTAAAAATTGATGATGTGTTTAAAAGTTATTTCACATGTCATATGTTTAAAAATTATTTCACATGCTATATATAGATCATCACTCATCTCAGTCGCACCATAATCTCTCTGAAAAGGATCTGCACAGGCCATGTGCACTAACTGCAAGTATAACATTTTTGCTATGTATGATAGCAGTTTTGTTTGACTGAACTCGGGCAAGCTCATCTTTGTCTGAAGTAGTTGGCTAGTTAGTCCCTGGATAAGGCTTGGGATTTATGTTTATGATTTTGTTTTTTGGTGCTGTGCAACATGTGGAAATAAACATTATTATATTTATGACATGAAATCCCTGTGCCAGTGGGAATGTTACTGACTACCAAAGAGAGGTAACAACTACAATTGATCGATAAAATGTGAGTGTGAAGTAACAGAGCATACATAGGATTGCACAGCGAAAATTGGATATCATGGTTAAAGGCAGCTACAGCATGGCAAATACAGTCTGAAAACATGCAGGAGCTTGTTAAGCAATTTGTCCCAGTGCAACATAAACAGCACCACCAGCAGCAGCAGACCCAACAGGAAACAAACAAACTCCTGATCCAATAGTTACAACAACAGCAGGAGTTGTGGCAGCAGTTACAACAGCAACAGGTTTAGCAGCAGCTTCAGCACCATATGGGTCTCCTGGCAGAAACTGTCTGGACCAGGGAGATGGCACTTCCCGCCAGCCATAGTGAGGGTACGCATGTGAGGTGAACGGAAGGCTTTGCAGAAAATTACTCTGAAGGATGACATTGAGGCTTTCTTGACTGTATTTGAGAGTGTCGTAGATGGAATAAATGCCCCAGAGCAATTGGCAGAGGTCCTAGCTCAGTAGCTTACTTGGTAACTACAGAAAGCGTACTCTGGCCTTGACCTGCAAGATGACAAGGAGTACTCCAAGCTGAAGGTGGAAATTTTTGCGTCATTGGCTGTAACCCTGTCAGTCTGGGCACAGCGTGTGTACCTCTGGTGCTACCAAAAGAACAAGTCTCCTTGGCCACAGATGTTCAATCTGTTACACCTAGTGCAGTGCAAAAATGGCTGCAGCCTGAGATCTGCTCTCCAGCAAAGATAGTGGAAGTGGACCGATTTATCCACTCAATGTCTAAATCCATGCAAAGCTGGGTTGCCGAGGAGATCCCCAGAATGTAGATGACCTTGTAAGCCTTGTGGAAAGATACGTGGCTATGGAAAACTCCCTGAGCAATCAAGGCAACCTAATGTCACCTGTCTGGGATACTCAAAAGATGTGACCCAGACAATGTCTGAGGGGTGCCCAAAAACCCAGGAGGGGCCAGAGCTGGGTTCAAGAGGTATATCTCTTAATATTGTCTGTGTGAGATGTCATGCCCCAGGTTATTTATCAGCCTACTGTCCCCTCACCTCAAAACCATTGGATAAATCCATAGGCTAGCGCTAATCCTACTTCTCCTACCCTACCTCCAGTGCAGTTCCTCATCCTGATATGGGGCCTCAGAAATACCATCTGACTGTGAAGTGTCCAAGTAACAGAACTTGTGCACTCAAGGAGCTTGATGACCCTGGTAAGGGCCACATTTCCACATGTGCTAGTCCATGGGAAGTGGCTGGGGGTAAGGTGTATCCATGGAGACAACAAGAAGTATCCCATGGCCCAGATCGATGTACAGACTTTGGCTCCATGTCTCACCAAGTGGGGAGTGGTCAAGGTTGTATTGTATGCTATTGTTATATTGTTATGAGTAGAAATTTTCCTTTTTTCCTTTGTGCCTGGACTTTTGGGCTAAGAATGTAGCACCCAGTAGTCCAGTATGTCACTAGGTGTTGGCTATGGTAACAAGGTCACATGATGTAAACGGTGAATCACCTTTCACTGTTCTGGCTAGAAAGCAGGATGAGGAAGCATCCCCTGAAGACAATGTCGCTTACCTGGACAAGTCCTAGCACAACTTTGGTACTGCCCAGCTCAGAGACTTTATAGTAAAATGTACTTTGGAAAAATGTAAGGGTGTTAAATGTTGTTCCCCAGGAGTTAGGAGACGATAATAGTTTTCTGCAATTGGCCAGGCTTAATGGTTTGTTGTTATGGTACAAAATAAAATACATAATTTTATCTATGTTCAATGTACAATTCGTACGACAACAGCATTCTGACGAACAGTAAGATTACATAGATATCAAACATATTCTTTTGTTTGCATATATTACTGCTTTTTTTTAAATCCAAAATTTTATAAAAATAAAGTTTACCATGAATAGAGCTGCATGACAGTTTGTCTTTACACATTCTGAACTATATTTTTATTGTTACTGCTTTTGGGTACATAACTTTTGATAGCTCTTTATTAAACTTTTTGAGGGGGTGCAGTGACCAAGAAATTATAATTCTAGCATTTCATCTTTTTCTTTAAATAATTAATTTTTTTGGTAAACCAAACTTTACAGATGCAGAAATACTATTCATACTCTTTTATTACTTTTTTTTTACATTTTTTATTATTTTTTCGATTTTTACAGGTTTTCAACTATTTTTCACAGATTTTTTTTTACTTCTCCTAGGGGACTTGAACATTCAGTTATATGATTGTTTGCAATACATACTGAAATACTTTAGTACTTTTTTGCAGTATATAGTGAAATGAAAAATATCCTATGAAATCCGGGCTGGACTTTCTAAGAGTACCAAGATGGCGGTAAAAAGGGGTTTTCATGGCATCTAAGTGGTTACACGGCAAAAATCAGAGTTGACTCCAATCACTGCTGTTAGAGGCAGGTGATGACTGTATAAAACATCCATGACCTCATGGAATATGGAATGGGTTCAACTCTTGAACCCAATCCATACAGTCACATCGGTGTGAATTGTCACATGTTAGCAATGGGTTAAACATGAAATATCCTTAATGTAAGTTGTTAAAAGCAAACATGATTTATGATTTTTTGGGACTGTGACATGAATATTCTTTTATAGATTATGGTCTATGTCACATGGGGATTCCTAAAATTAAAAGAAAGACTTTTGGGGCATGGGAGTGAGTTGGTAGGATCCATGATATTGTACATATTATATATCTAGTGGCAAAAAGAAGATTTGGAATCTGAAATGTCTACATCTATTTGAAGGCTTATGGAAGATTTAAGATGACTTGTTAATTTTGTGAAAAACAATGTAAATTGTGTGAATACGAAAATTATCATTTTATTTATCTAGTAGTTAGTTAAGTTTGATAAACAGTTTACATAAGGAAGGAGTTTGAATACTTGTGTTAAAAAATTACTGTACTTGATTAATTTCAATAAGCAAAAGAGGACAGAATTTTGAGTCAGAAAAGCAGAAAATGGTTTATTTTAGGAAGTTTCAAACACATTTCGGTATTTTCCGGCAAACATTTGCACACATAGAATTTTGTGACATTTTAATGACTTGTGTCCTGTGCTCAACAGAATGACTGCACACATAGTGGAACAAAACAACATATTGTTGATCTATAGCTTAGATGTTCTCTCATTTTTTTACCAAACTAATTAAATTAATCAATGGAAATCCATTACATGAACATTGCATGGAAAATTAAGTAAGCAGTACAATGAACAAATTAAATCTTTGCTTCCGAAAACGGCCTGTTCGCGAAGGATGGGGTGACTATAGCATTGCATTGGCAAATTGCAGACCACGCTGAAAAGGACAGTGCTAAGTAATGCAGCTGAAACATGGTAGATATAAGACATTGATCCATTAGAAATGCTGAGTGTAGTGAACAACTCCTTATGCAGGTTCTTGATACACCAAAATTGATGTAAGATATAGTATGTAGCAATATGGGGGTGGTGGTAGAAATTACACCTGAGCCCTGGAGCTTAAGATGGCCACATAAATGGCATCAGTTAAAGTGACATATAATAGTTGGGGCTCTAGTAAAAATGTTGCATTGGGGATCAAGAACCTTAGGATACCCCTTTGATTGATACATATGGTTGGAGTTGAATGTCAGATCTTACAGTAGCATTCTACTTTAAGGAGTGCAGTGTTTCCCGTGAGTTATTATAGCATTTTATCAAATTGTTTCATCTTTTAACATTTTAAATCATGACTTATAGAACCACATTATATTGTACGCTGCATATGGTTATGTCAAAAACTTAAAGGGAAAGGTAAGCATTACTCTGCTTTAAGGCATGGATGGCTAAGTGTAAGGAAGTACAGGGAAGCACAAAATTAGAGAATTGCACATTAATCCTTACAAGCTTTAAGCTTTTCTTGTGGTTGATGTTGTTTTTCTGACAATACTAACACTGGAGGTGCTTCCACCGCTAGAGTAACCCCCAGGGCTGAGCAGACCACCTGTACCATGCTCAAGAGATCCACTATGTAATCCCCCTGAGGCATATCCAGAACTTGATCCCATGGTACTTCCACTACTAAATCTGGTTCCAGACATATTTCTTCCACTGCTGGAGCTGAATCCCGATCCTCCGTGGATTCCACTTCCAGATTCGTAGCCTCCACCAGAAAGGAGTCCTCCAGTGCTTGCGCTTACCACGGCTGTGAAGAATAAAATATTAGTTACTGTGTGTCTTTCCAAAAATGAGAAATGGTGGTTGTAATATCTGGTGTGATACTTACAGATGCTGACACAGCCGCCATCTCCAGACAATCTGACAAAAAAAAAAAAAAAAAGAGAAATTGAGTAAAAAATAACTGTAGAACATCAGAGTATCATTATAGCTGAAAGACTCAACCCTTATATTACTTTAGCACATTTTAGTCCCCCTCAAGTAACAGAGTAAAATATCTCGAAATCTGGAAAATAAGAATTTTCACATTACATTTCACATAATTGTGAAATACATTCTCATTAGGTTGTAAAGGCTATCTTGCCTGCTGTAAATGACTATTGATTTTACAAGAACAGAAACAATTATGCAATATTCTGCAATCATCTCATACAAAAGACTTGCTTCATCAAAATTTAGGATATGGGGAAATTAATGCAGGCCTCACCAAAATTCCAAAAACAGAGCCAAATCCTGAAAAACTATTTCTTCACACATTAGTCCCGATGTTTACTAGTTTATATTCCATAGCTTAAGTTCAGAGAATCAAAATTATATCTTAATTTCTAGTGTTAATTCGATTTCACAAAAAAATCTGTTGCTTTACTACTCACCTGCTCTCTTCTCCTTCCAGCAGTTTCCTGTAGGTGGCGATCTCAATATCCAGAGCCAGTTTGACGTTCATCAATTCCTGGTATTCACGCAGTTGGCGAGCCATGTCCTGCTTGGCCTTCTGCAGAGCTTCCTCCAAGTCAGAGAGTTTAATCTTAGCATCTCGGACAGCAGCTTCACCACGTTCCTCAGCTTCGGTTATAGCAGCTTCTAACTTGGCACGCTTTAGAGTATGAAAGGGAATAGTTTTAGAATAATCCATGGAATTTAATTTATTCAGCAAATTTGCGTGTATGAAGAATATATATTAGTATTTTACAGATGCCGGCTGTTTATTTTCATGGTTGAGAAATTGTCTGACCATTGGTGATATATGTTAATAATGGTACCTGTGCTTTTGCGTTGTCTATTTCTCCCCTAAGTCTGTTGATAATTCTGTTTTGCTCAGCAATTTCATTTTTGGTGTTTCTTAAATCGTCTCCATGCTTACTAGCACTGATGCGCAGTTCCTCATACTGAAAAGAAGAGCACAAAGAACACCAATCTATTAATATAAAGAATTACAGAGTCATAGCAGATCATTCAATATGAATTCTGAATCACATAAAATAAATTGTCCATGAGCTTAAGAAACTTACCTTATTCTGATACCACGACTCAGCCTCTGCCCTGCTCTTGTTGGCGATATCCTCGTATTGAGCTCTGACTTCTGCGATGATGCTATCCATATCCAAGTCTCTGCTGTTATCCATGGACACGATAACTGATGTATCTGAGATCTGGGCATGAAGCTGATCTATTTCCTAAAATATAATAATCAACCATTATTTGATGCTATGTACTTGATTGAGCAATATTAGTTTACTGTTTGGAATTATTTTCATTTTTTTTTTGGTCATCTGTAGTATTCGTGAGATATGGCCAAGATCATAGGCGAATACCTTAATTTCTACTGTTGCTTTACATGGCAGAAAAGTAAACATCCAAAGTTGTTTTAGGATCTAAACAATTTACCTCATGTTATGGGGATGATAGATCACAAGTAGGAAATAAATGGAAGAAATTTTATAGAATATAATTATGGAGTAAAAATGTATTCTTGATCTGTTTTGGAAAGTTAGCTAGATATTTTATGGTGGGGTATTGTTATATATAGTATAAATATATGAAATATATGCAATAATATTACCATCTGGAACATTTCTCGCAGGAAGTTGATTTCATCTATCAGTGCTAACACTCTTGCCTCCAGTTCCGTCTTATTCAAGAAGGCTGCATCCACATCCTAAATCAGAGAGGTTATATTTCAAAATGCTGAAGTCATCAAGTTGAGAAGACTTTACGTCAACCTATCAAAACTATAAACACAAACTATATCCACATGTTGGCAAAATTGCTGAAGGCCACATATACAGAGGAAAAATCAGCAATCTCTAAGATTCATTGAAAGTTAACCTGAAAGAACATATCCATTTACATGTATGTATTCATTAAGTTCGTAATTGGAAAATAATATTCTCGTTGGTTAATTAGATCTAACTGATTAGTCAATACATATTGTGTGGGCAACATGTCTAAGGACTTGACTTTGACGTGAGCCTTTTTTACATGAGATTATATCATGATGACTATTTTCAAATTGTATGTAAATAATACCTTAAATTTAATTTTCTTAAAGGTTGTAATAAATCTTACATAAAACAAAATTGTAAAATTAAAGACACAAACTTTGGAAATCAGTGTCAAACTGCACACATCTTAGCAGAAGAAAAGATTAAAGTTACATAGGCTGGAAAGATTAATACTTATCAAATACTTTCAAGTCTATAGTGAAAGGTTCGTTAGTTAATGGGAATCTAGCTGTAAAAATGTCAGTATGGCATTATTCCGTCACTCAATGTAGCTGTGCACAGTAAATATCACAATAGCTAGTAATAAATGATTCAGCAACAACATAATAGCAAAGTTCTTGCCAGAACTTGAAGGACATTTTATAGCTATCCTTTATTTTATTGCACAAATGACTCATGAAACAATGGTTCAGCATTTCCTCCATAGAAAACGCATGAAATAAAATATATCAGTGTAATAACGAGAAACAGATGTTTTTTCTTGCCCTTAAACTGGGCAAGACAAAATAGCCTGTTGGCAGTTATCACCCATTGTCAAATGCATATGCCTTGCCAAAGCCACTGTATTAGATTCTCAAAGCAAAGGGTATTTGGAAGTTTAAATGGTTACTTGGCGATTTATTAAAAAAATGTAGACCTATAATGCCAATGATTACTAAGAAATTACTAAAAAAAACACAAACATGAAAACCACACTTCAAAGAAAAGTCCCAAATTACATTAGTTCAATACACAGAAAAAACCTTAGACAGTAGAAGTGAAAACCATTCATGACTGTCTCCACAATGTTTCACGGTGAGAAGGAAAAATACAAGGATAGTGACGTCCCAATGCAAAATGTCAATCACTATTATAATCAACAGTCATACATGCAATGTGACAACTTTTACATTATACACTCACTTTTTTAAGGACTACAAATTCATTCTCAGCGGTTGTGCGCTTATTGATCTCATCTTCGTATCTGAAGAAAGATTGAAATGTATAACATTTGCAACAACAAAAAAATCCTCATTACAAATAGAAACAACAGTCATTCTTATTGATAAATGTTGCTTTAAATTATGGTCATCTTGTTTTCTAATTATTCTGCAATTCTTACTTACTTTGTTTTAAAATCCTCCACCACATCTTGCATGTTTTTAAGCTCAGCATCCAGTCTTATTCTGTCCCCATTAAGGCCTTCAAGTTGCCTTCTTAGATTGTTCATGTAACTCTCAAAGTGGGGTTCTAGATAACTTTTTACTGTTTTTTGCTCTTGTAAAAGTGTCCATTTAGTGTCCAGCATTTTATTTTGTTGCTCTAGGAAACGGACCTGTAAATTAGTTTAAAAAAATCATTACAGGATGTGCTTACGATTTAGTTGTTTATGCTAAGAAAATATAATATAAACTCATACCTTGTCAATGAAGGAGGCAAATCTGTTATTGAGGGTTTTAATCTGGTCCTTTTCTTCTTTCCTTACTCTTTGTATGTTTGGATCAATCTCCAAATTTAGTGGTGTGAGGAGACTTTGGTTAACGGTAACGGGTGTGATGCCAGCTGTACCAAGCCCAGCACCATATCCACCACCAAACCCACTACCATAACCACCAAATCCCCCACCAACACCAAATCCAGCACCAGCACCATATCCACCACCGGCACCAAATCCAGAGCCAGCACCATATCCACCACCAACCCTACAGCTGAAGCTTGAACTACCACCTCCAAAGCCAGATCCACGTCCACCATACCCATATGAGCTCCTCATTGGCTGAACACTTCCAACTGAGATTCTGCTGCCACCTGAGCCTGAATTGTAAAGGCTTCTGCTACCAAAGCTTGGACCCCTTCGGAAAGAGGTTGCACTGAATCCACCCACATTCCTTGGTGTATAGGAAGAAGAAGAACTGAAGTTTTTAGAAGAAGTACGGCAGGTTTGGGTAGGCATTTTGTCTTGTTATTCAGGCTATGAAAAGATGATGAGATGCCTCAGAAGTGGAATTGAGAACAGCTTCTGATAGAACCAGCTCTGTTGGCATCTATTGGTGGTTGACCTTATATATAGATGACAGCTTGGGCTTGGTCAACAATAAAACAGAGAGACCCTTTTATTGGCTTCTATGGGCTGGCAGTGCCCTATCCTATTCACATTTCCTGAAAATAAAGACTCTCTCACACACCTTAGACAAAAATGTAATTATTTATATCTGGCGACGTCTGCCCCATAAAACTATAATAATTTTATACTGTTGAAACTGCAGAATCAGTACTAATGAATCAGTACTAACTGGCATATTTCCAGCGTTTCTCTGAAAAAATAAAAATAATCAGCGGGTAAGGTGTTACAATAAATTATTTGTAGCTTACAAGTGAACTGCTGTTTAGCTACATATTACTGAAATATATATTTAAGAATTACATGACTATATGAGAAACAGATCTCATAAAATTCAGTGGGAACAAGGCAAATACATATAGTCAGCAATGCATGCATTTTAGAAGAAAGCTTAACTGTAGACTGATCTTATAATCAAAATTGAGGTTTACCTATGGTGAGAGAAAGCATTTTTTTAATACTGGTCAGTCAGGAAACGTTATATCTAATCTTAATCTAATTTGATCTAACAAACAAATATAGCGGGATTTATTTATCAATGCACAATCTCCCAAATGTCAGGTTTTAGTATTTAAGGATCATATGGACAAATGGCTTATGTCACTAAGTTGGAAGAACTGTATTTTCTTTCTTTCATATAGGACATACTGTATATAGTAAATTATTTTACAAGTGCTGCAAATCAGAAAACCCACATCAAGAACACCTTTTCCTCTGCTTCTTTTTCCAAGAGCCTGCACTTTACTTCATACTGAAAATTGCTATTATCAGCCATGAAATAAGATCTCTGTTTATTATACAATCCAAATGAAGGAAGGGAAAGGCGATACAGTTGTTTCTAAAGGGTTAATCTGCAAAAAGAGGACATAATTGATTCCAAAGTGTTACTAAAAGAGAAAATAGGTTCTTTTAAAAGGTTACTCTACTATGCAGCTGCATGTGTCGAAGCTGTGAGAAAGTCACAACACATGCACAGAGAGCCTCTGTGTTGTTACTGTCACACAGCCGCGACACAAGAAGCTGCAGCGCCGGACACCTGATTATCGGAGTGCTCCAGGTATCCGGGTTCCCACTGCAGTTTCTTCGGTTAGCGCTGTAGCTTGCCGAATAAGGAGGGAGCCGACAATGTTCACTTATCTGTAGTCAGGGGTAGTCATCATTTCCATTAGAGCACATCTACAATCAGAGAAGATCTCACCTATGTGTCACTAGATTTAATTGTAGTGTAATCACCTATAAAGTCTGCAGATTACCTATGTAAAGCTGGTATACAGCATATCACCATATGGTCACTGTCATATGATATCACGTAATACCTTAAAAAAGCTATTATTTTCACAAACCTTATCTTTATTAAGCTCGCTGCCTCAAAGTAACCTTGGACTAATTTATCCTTCAAACCACATAACCACTGCCTACTCCAACTCAAAAACACTGTCGTACCCCTCCAATCTATCCTCAACTCTGCTGCCCTACTAATCCACCTGTCCCCCTTGCTATTCCATGGTTTGTCTGTTAATCGCCTTAACTGACTTCCCAGTGCCCAGAGACTCCAATTAAAACCATGACATACAAAGCCATGCACAACCTGTCTCCTCCATACATCTGCGACCTAGTCTTCCAGTACTTATCTGCATGCAACCTCCGATCCTCAGAAGATCTCCTTCTCTACTCACATCTTATCTCCTTTGCAAAAAAGAAAAAAAAAAGGAGCATTAACCGCACATCCCAAAATCATATGTTGATCTAAAGCCGCTAGGCAATAATTTATATAACTGAACATGAGGTTTTCAGTTTAACATTCTGATCAGACTGTATAAAGCCCACCGCCACGTCATGGCAAACCTCGTAGTGGGTCCTAACACCCTAATGGAGCGGAGCCACGCGGCGCCCACCGCCACAGCGGCAATGCACCAACAGGGCAGACTGCCTGTGGCCCCACAGCACCCATGCTGCAAGACTGAGTCTCCATGACTCCAGACTGCGCCGCCCCACCAGCACAAAGCCACAGCAACAATGGCCGCCACACAGCACCAACACCAAAATGAAAGGAGCACTGAAACTCACCATCCTCCAGCTCTTCAGTGAGAGCCAAAATGGGCTAGACTGTTGTGAATTCTGTGGCAGAGCTCCCTCCTGTGGTCACGGGTGGTACTTCGGCTGATTCTCTCTATGAGCTTCCATTGGTGGAGGAGAGTGGTACTGTGGCTTCTGAGTTTCCTTCCTCAGGTGATGTGGGGAAGTCGTTAGGTGCTGCTCTATTTAACTCCACCTAGTGCTTTGATCCTGGCCTCCAGTCAATGTTCTAGTATAGGACTTGCTTCCTCCTGGATCGTTCCTGTGGCCTGCTGCTCTGCATAGCTAAGTTCCGCTTTTGTTATTTTGTTTGCTGTTTTTTTCTGTCCAGCTTGCAGTTTGGTTTTTCTTGCTTGCTGGAAGCTCTGGGACGCAGAGGGTGTACCTCCGTGCCGTTAGTCGGTACGGAGGGTCTTTTTGCCCCCTTTGCGTGGTTGTTTGTAGGGTTTTGTGTTGACCGCAAAGTCACCTTTCCTATCCTCGCTCTGTTCAGAAAGTCGGGCCTCACTTTGCTAAATCTATTTCATCTCTACGTTTATCTTTTCATCTTAACTCACAGTCATTATATGTGGGGGCTGCCTTTTCCTTTGGGATATTTCTCTGAGGCAAGGTAGGCTTATTTTCTATCTTCAGGCTGTGCCGAGTTGCATAGGGAGCGTTAGGCGCAATCCACGGCTGCCTCTAGTGTGGTTGGAGAGGATTAGGGATTGCGGTCAGCAGAGTTCCCACGTCTCAGAGCTCGTTCTATGTTTTTGGGTTATTGTCAGGTCACTGTATGTGCTCTGACTTCTATGTCCATTGTGGTACTGAATTACCTTATCATAACAGTACTGGAGGCCCAAAGTACTAATGATTCTCAATAGAGGGAAAAAAGAAGTTCTGAGACCATTTTTTTTTCTCTGCACTGTGTTTTGCCTTTTTTTTCCCCTAGACATTTGGGTGGTTCAGGACACAGGTGTAGCGATGGACATTAAAGGTCTGTCTTCATGTGTGGATCAGCTCACGGCAAGAGTACAAAATATTCAAGACTTGTGGTTCAGAATTCTATGTTAGAACCAAGAATTCCTATTCCTGATTTGTTTTTTGGAGATAGAACTAAATTTCTGAGTTTCAAAAATAATTGTAAACTATTTCTGGCTTTGAAACCTCGCTCCTCTGGTGACCCAGTTCAACAAGTTAGGATCATTATTTCTTTTTTACGTGGCGACCCTCAGGACTGGGCATTTTCTCTTGCGCCAGGAGATCCTGCATTAAGTAATATTGATGTGTTTTTCCTGGCGCTCGGATTGCTGTATGATGAACCTAATTCAGTGGATCAGGCAGAGAAAAATTTGTTGGCTCTGTGTCAGGGTCAGGATGAGATAGAGATATGTTGTCAGAAATTTAGAAAGTGGTCCGTACTCACTCAATGGAATGAAGGTGCGCTCGCAGCTATTTTCAGAAAGGGTATCTCTGAAGCCCTTAAGGATGTCATGGTGGGATTTCCTATGCCTGCTGGTCTGAATGAGTCTATGTCTTTGGCCATTCGGATCGGTCGACGCTTGCATGAGCGTAAATCTGTGCACCATTTGGCGGTATTATCTGAGCATAAACCTGAGCCTATGCAGTGCGATAGGACTTTGACCAGAGTTGAACGGCAAGAACACAGACGTCAGAATGGGCTGTGTTTCTACTGTGGTGATTCCACTCATGCTATCTCTGATTGTCCTAAGCGCACTAAGCGGTTCGCTAGGTCTGCCACCATTGGTATGGTACAGTCAAAATTTCTTTTGTCCGTTACCTTGGTCTGCTCTTTGTCATCTTATTCGGTCATGGCATTTGTGGATTCAGGCGCTGCCCTGAATTTGATGAACTTGGAGTATGCTAGACGTTGTGGGTTTTTCTTGGAGCCCTTGCAGTGTCCTATTCCATTGAGAGGAATTGATGCTACGCCTTTGGCCAAGAATAAGCCTCAGTACTGGACCCAGCTGACCATGTGCATGGCTCCTGCACATCAGGAGGTTATTCGCTTTCTGGTGTTGCATAATCTGCATGATGTGGTCGTGTTGGAGTTGCCATGGCTACAAGTCCATAATCCAGTGTTAGATTGGAAATCCATGTCTGTGTCCAGCTGGGGTTGTCAGGGGGTACATGGTGATGTCCCATTTCTGTCTATTTCGTCATCCACCCCTTTTGAGGTTCCAGAGTTCTTGTCTGATTACCGGGATGTATTTGATGAGCCCAAGTCCGATACCCTACCTCCGCATAGGGATTGTGATTGTGCTATCGATTTGATTCCTGGTAGTAAATTCCCAAAAGGTCGACTGTTTAATTTATCTGTGCCTGAGCACGCCGCTATGCGGAGTTACGTGAAGGAGTCCTTGGAGAAGGGGCATATTCGCCCGTCATCGTCGTTATTAGGAGCGGGGTTCTTTTTTGTGGCCAAGA
The DNA here is from genome assembly GCF_032444005.1 of Ranitomeya imitator. Classification (NCBI taxonomy): domain Eukaryota; kingdom Metazoa; phylum Chordata; class Amphibia; order Anura; family Dendrobatidae; genus Ranitomeya; species Ranitomeya imitator. The sequence goes on along the minus strand of NC_091284.1, from coordinate 731,036,598 downwards.
AGGATGGTTCGCTGAGACCTTGTATAGATTAACGCCTTCTAAATAAGATCACGGTTAAATTTCAGTACCCCTTGCCGCTGTTATCTGATTTGTTTGCTCGGATTAAGGGGGCTAGTTGGTTCACCAAGATAGATCTACGTGGTGCGTATAATCTTGTGCGTATTAAGCGAGGCGATGAATGGAAAACTGCATTTAATACGCCCGAGGGCCATTTTGAGTACCTAGTGATGCCATTCGGACTTGCCAATGCTCCATCAGTGTTTCAGTCCTTTATGCATGACATCTTCCGAGAGTACCTGGATAAATTCCTGATTGTATACTTGGATGATATTTTGATCTTCTCGGATGATTGGGAGTCACATGTGAAGCAGAACAGAACGGTGTTTCAGGTCCTGCGTGCTAATTCTTTGTTTGTGAAGGGATCAAAGTGTCTCTTTGGTGTTCAGAAGGTTTCATTTTTGGGGTTCATTTTTTCCCCTTCTACTATCGAGATGGACCCTGTTAAGGTCCAAGCCATCCATGATTGGACTCAGCCGACATCTCTGAAAAGTCTGCAAAAGTTCCTGGGCTTTGCTAATTTTTATCATCGCTTCATCTGCAATTTTTCTAGTATTGCTAAACCATTGACCGATTTGACCAAGAAAGGTGCTGATGTGGTCAATTGGTCTTCTGCTGCTGTGGAAGCTTTTTAAGAGTTGAAGCGTCGTTTTTCTTCTGCCCCTGTGTTGTGTCAACCAGATGTTTCGCTTCCATTCCAGGTCGAGATTGATGCTTCTGAGATTGGAGCAGGGGCTGTTTTGTCGCAGAGAAGTTCTGATTGCTCGGTGATGAAACCATGCGCCTTCTTTTCCAGGAAGTTTTCGCCTGCTGAGCGAAATTATGATGTTGGCAATCGAGAGTTGCTGGCCATGAAGTGGGCATTCGAGGAGTGGCGTCATTGGCTTGAAGGAGCTAAGCATCGCGTGGTGGTCTTGACTGATCATAAGAACTTGACTTATCTTGAGTCTGCCAAGCGGTTGAATCCTAGACAGGCTCGTTGGTCGCTGTTTTTTGCCCATTTTGACTTTGTGGTTTCGTACCTTCCGGGCTCTAAAAATGTGAAGGCGGATGCCCTGTCTAGGAGTTTTGTGCCCGACTCTCTGGGTTTATCTGAGCCGGCGGGTATTCTCAAAGAGGGAGTAATTGTGTCTGCCATCTCCCCTGATTTGCGGCGGGTGCTGCAAAAATTTCAGGCTAATAAACCTGATCGTTGCCCAGCGGAGAAACTGTTTGTCCCTGATAGATGGACAAATAAAGTTATCTCTGAGGTTCATTGTTCGGTGTTGGCTGGTCATCCTGGAATCTTTGGTACCAGAGAGTTAGTGGCTAGATCCTTTTGGTGGCCATCTCTGTCGCGGGATGTGCGTTCTTTTCTGCAGTCCTGTGGGATTTGTGCTCGGGCTAAGCCCTGCTGTTCTCGTGCCAGTGGGTTGCTTTTGCCCTTGCCGGTCCCGAAGAGGCCTTGGACACATATCTCTATGGATTTTATTTCAGATCTTCCCGTCTCTCAAAAAATTTCAGTCATTTGGGTGGTTTGTGATCGCTTCTCTAAGATGGTCCATTTGGTGCCCTTGTCTAAATTACCTTCCTCCTCTGATTTGGTGCCATTGTTCTTCCAGCATGTGGTTCGTTTACATGGCCTTCCAGAGAATATCGTTTCTGACAGAGGTTCCCAGTTTGTTTCGAGTTTTTGGCGAGCCTTTTGTGCTAGGATGGGCATTGACTTGTCTTTTTCCTCGGCTTTCCATCCTCAGACTAATGGCCAGACCGAACGAACCAATCAGACCTTGGAAACATATCTGAGATGCTTTGTTTCTGCTGATCAGGATGACTGGGTGTCCTTTTTGCCTTTGGCTGAGTTCGCCCTTAATAATCGGGCCAGCTCGGCTACCTTGGTTTCGCCGTTTTTCTGCAACTCTGGGTTCCATCCTCATTTCTCTTCAGGGCAGGTTGAGTCTTCGGACTGTCCTTGTGTGGATACTGTGGTGGACAGGTTGCAGCAGATTTGGACTCATGTGGTGGACAATTTGACCTTGTCCCAGGAGAAGGCTCAACGTTTCGCTAATCGCAGACGCTGTGTATGTCCCCGACTTCGTGTTGGGGATTTGGTTTGGTTGTCTTCTCGTCATATTCCTATAAAAGTTTCCTCTCCTAAGTTTAAACCTCGTTTCATTGGTCCGTATAGGATTTCTGAGGTTCTTAATCCTGTGTCTTTTCGTTTGACCCTTCCAGATTCTTTTTCCATCCATAACGTATTCCATAGGTCATTGTTGCGGAGATACGTGGCACCTATGGTTCCATCTGTTGATCCTCCTGCCCCGGTTTTGGTGGAGGGGTAGTTGGAGTATATTGTGGAGAAGATTTTGGATTCTCGTGTTTCAAGACGGAAACTCCAGTATCTGGTTAAGTGGAAGGGTTATGCTCAGGAAGATAATTCCTGGGTCTTTGCCTCTGATGTCCATGCTCCCGATTTTGTTCGTGCCTTTCATATGGCTCATCCTGGTCGTCCTGGGGGCTCTGGTGAGGGTTCGGTGACCCCTCCTCAAGGGGGGGTACTGTTGTGAATTCTGTGGCAGAGCTCCCTCCTGTGGTCACGGGTGGTACTTCGGCTGATTCTCTCTATGAGCTTCTGTTGGTGGAGGAAAGTGGTACTGCGGCTTCTGAGTTTCCTTCCTCAGGTAATGTGGGGAAGTCGTTAGGTGCTGCTCTATTTAACTCCACCTAGTGCTTTGATCCTGGCCTCCAGTCAATGTTCTAGTATAGGACTTGCTTCCTCCTGGATCGTTCCTGTGGCCTGCTGCTCTGCATAGCTAAGTTCCGCTTTTGTTATTTTGTTTGCTGTTTTTTTCTGTCCAGCTTGCTTATTTGGTTTTTCTTGCTTGCTGGAAGCTCTGGGACGCAGAGGGTGTACCTCCGTGCCGTTAGTCGGTACGGAGGGTCTTTTTGCCCCCTTTGCGTGGTTGTTTGTAGGGTTTTATGTTGACCGCAAAGTCACCTTTCCTATCCTCGCTCTGTTCAGAAAGTCGGGCCTCACTTTGCTAAATCTATTTCATCTCTACGTTTATCTTTTCATCTTAACTCACAGTCATTATATGTGGGGGCTGCCTTTTCCTTTGGGATATTTCTCTGAGGCAAGGTAGGCTTATTTTCTATCTTCAGGCTAGCTAGTTTCTCAGGCTGTGCCGAGTTGCATAGGGAGCGTTAGGCGCAATCCACGGCTGCCTCTAGTGTGGTTGGAGAGGATTAGGGATTGCGGTCAGCAGAGTTCCCACGTCTCAGAGCTCGTTCTATGTTTTTGGGTTATTGTCAGGTCACTGTATGTGCTCTGACTTCTATGTCCATTGTGGTACTGAATTACCTTATCATAACACTAGACCCCTTACTTTGCAGTCTCCTGCTAATTAAAATCACCTGTGCCAAATGGGAGGAGTGCTGGTCCAAGAAAAAGACCTGAACATGCTTTGCAAAAAAGAAAAAAAAAAGGAGCATGAACCGCACATCCCAAAATCATACGTTGATCTAAAGCCGCTAGGCAATAATTTATATAACTTAACATGAGGTTTTCAGTTTAACATTATGATCAAACTGTATGAAGCCCACTGCCACGTCACGGCAAACCTCGTAGTGGGTCTTGTCTCCTCTTCCCACAATTGCATACAAGATTTCTGCTATGCATCCCCCCTACTCTGGAACTCTCTACCCCAATATTTCAGACTCTCGCCTATCATGGAAACCTTCAAAAGGAACCTGAAGACCTACCTCTTCCGACAAGTCTACAACCTGCAGTAACCCTCGTTCCACCATACCGCTGCATCACCAGCTCTACCCTCACCTACTGTATCCTCACCATCCTTTGTAGACTGTGAACCCTCGCGGGCAGTGTCCTCTCTCCTCCTGTACCAGTCGTGACTTGTATTGCTTAAGATTATTGTCCTTGTTTTTTAATATGTGTACCCCTTTTTGCATGTAAAGCACCGTGGAATAAATGGGGTTATAATAATAAATAATAATAATAATTAGCCATTGCTACAGAAAACCAACTTCGGTCACATAGTCTGCTTAACCTATGCTTCTTGGAACTGCTTTCCTGCTGTTCACTGATCTGCCAGAAGCGATAACAGCTGACTACAAGAATTGTGCCTGAGGTACCCGCAAAATCTTATTTTGATATCTAACGTACTGGACAACCCCTTTAAAGGGAACCTGTCATAAGATCATGCTAACCACACAATGGACAACATGAATCAGATACCGACTGCATTACATTGAAATGATAAGATTTTTTCAGAGAAAGCATGCTTTGAAAAGTTGGCTCGTGACTATGTATCATGGTTGACTAAGCCAAGGCAGGTCCTTAGCCGCTTCCTTTCACCCCAATTACCATGACCGACATATGTCTACCTATGAGAACATATACAGTTGTGTGAAAAAGTGTTTGCCCCCTTCTTGAATTCCTATTCTTTTCCATGTTTTTCACACTTAGATGTTTCAGATCAGCAAACAAATTTAAATATTAGACAAAGGTAACACAAGTAAACACGAAATGCAGTTTTTAAATGAAGGTCTTTATTATTAAGGCAAAAAGAGACCCAAACCTACAGAGCCCTATGCAAAAGTAATTGTCCCGCCACTTAAAACATAAACCCCAAATTGCCTGTGATATATCGCATGCAGCATTTCAAAGTAAAATATACATGGCTGCAATAAGCAGCCAGTACTTAATTCATGCTGCCCATAGTTTGGTCATCATGATCTTATAACAGGTTCCCTTTAAGCACTGGGAGCTCACAAAGTGAATTTCATAAGAATATTTTTTAAATTGTATACTAACATTTACGATGCTTTAACAATTGGGTGGAATCCAGCAACATCCTCTTCTGGCTATAAAGCACACTTTGTAATTTCCAAAGACAATATTCTCTCCTACTCAATTATTACATGAGAAAATCTGTATGTACTAAATACCTCCCTCCTATACAGCACTATTTTATCAGTCATTGTAGACACTCGAAATATAATATAAATCTCAGATACTTTCTCAGCCCCAAGTCTATTTAAATTATGAACACCACCATGAACACCACATAAACCACCAATTTCCCAAGTAGAGTTTATCTTTAATAACAATAATGCAAAAAATAGAATTGTACAATAAGGCCACACGTCTGTTTTTAATGATGCAAAAATGGTTACCACAGTAGAATTTAAAATATTTCAATAAGTAAAAACCTCCATATTTCCTAATACACAGTCTGTTTTAAATTTTAGGCAGAAATTCTTTATTGAATCGGCATAGGAAAATTGAATACTTCACTTGAGTCTGCAGAGTTTTCTCATTCTTTTACTTTTCTGATAACTTTGATCAGCTCATATAAGTGACATGAGTTTGAATGCAGCAGAGTCTGTGGAACTAACTTGCCTTCTAGACACCAGGCAACAGCAATTCCGTAAAGATGTGGTTCGGCACCTAAAATGTCCTTCCTAAATATCTATTTTCACACCCTAACCACTTTTACAATTAGCTTTATTATAAAATATAAAATGATGCTTTTGTTTTATGTCACTCCCTGTGATATTTCATTTGAGTGGAACTCAAACGGGATATCATAGGAGGCTGGGGCTGCACTCACTTCCATGCAGCACCTATTACCCTCTTAGAACAGGACATCAGCAGGAGACAGCGCTGCAGTTACTTCTACAGTCTCATTTTGTCACCACTTTTATCAACCACTTCCAGACCCAGCTTCACTTTTTTCTGCTGACATTCAGATCATCAAAGAAGATAAGAACAGCGCTCCATCCAGGTGTAGAAGTAGAAAAAAAGCTTTATTCCGCCATGGTAGAATCCAACGTTTCAACCTACCCGTGTCCCATAAGGCATCCTTTTAGTCCAGTGCGGGTCAGTGACATCACGGGAAGCTTTCCCTTCGACCCGCACTGGTTTCCTGGAAGTGATGCAGCAGTGACCATGCATTCCCCTGCCATGTGCCGACCTGATTACGGTGTTCACCTGGTGAAGTCCCGATATAAGACAATCAGTAATAGCACTATCCACACAGCCCACCAAGGAATCTCACCATGAGCCCACCTGTCTTCACCATATCCATTCGTCTTTTATCATTTGTTATTTACTATATATATACATATTTCTTTGCTATATGTATTTGTATTTAATAAACTTTTGTACATTGATAAACACATACAGTGTTGCTTTTTCTAATAATGTTAGTATATTCTTGGGGCATTGAACTCAATTTTTCTTTGTAGGATTCTAAACCAGAGATGTGTAGCAGAAGACTGAATGGCAGGCTGGGAGGGTTTTTTTTTTCCTTTTAAATCTTGGCTGGCTGCTTTCCTTTCCAGCTGTCCATGCTGGTCGCCAACATGCTGTCCAGTCCTCTGTGCCTCGATCAAACTGCATCACTGGCCCGATGTTTACTATAGGCCACTATTTCTGGATACAAACAGGCCCAGGAGTATACTGTGCATGCTCTAGGGCTTACTTGTGGACGGAAGTTCCTGCCTAGAATAACACTGGATCAGACATGTGATGAGACGCAATTGCAGAGGACTTGAAAGTGTGCAGGAAGCAGCTGGAGTGGCTGGAGAGGTGAGCAGTAGGGTTGAGCGAAACGGATCGTTCATTTTTAAAAGTCGCCAACTTTTGGCAAAGTCGGGTTTCATGAAACCCGACCCGACCCCTGTGTGGGGTCGGCCATGCGGTACGCGACTTTCGCGCCAAAGTCGCGTTTCAATGACGCTAAAAGCTCCATTTCTCAGCCAATGAAGGTGAACGCAGAGTGTGGGCAGCGTGATGACATAGGTCCTGGTCCCCACCATCTTAGAGAAGGGCATTGCAGTGATTGGCTTGCTGTCTGCGGCGTCACAGGGGCTATAAAGAAGCGTTCCCGCCGACCGCCATCTTACTGCTGCTGATCTGAGCCTAGGGAGAGGTTACTGCCGCTTCGTCAGAAGCAGGGATAGCGTTAGGCAGGGTCCATTAACCACCAAACCGCTTGTGCTGTAGCGATTTCCACTGTCCAACACCACTTTTTATTTGCAGGGACAGTGGAAGCTACTTTTTTTTTTTTCTCAGCGCTGTAGCTCATTGGGCTGCCCTAGAAGGCTCCCTGATAGCTGCATTGCTGTGTGTAAGCCGCTGTGCAAACCAACTGCTTTTTTCAAAGCACAAATCCTCTTGTTCCTTCCTTTCTGCACAGCTATCTTGTTTGTTTGTCCACACTTTTTATTTAATTTGTGCATCAGTCCACTCCTTATTGCTGCCTGCCATACCTGGCTGAGATTACTGCAGGGAGATAGTAATTGTAGGACAGTCCCTGTTTTTTTTTTTCTATTGTTTTTTTTTTCTCCCTAAAAAAATAAGTTGTGGGAGATTAAGATTGACATTTCTGCTAGAGTGCCATCCCTGTGTGTGCCATCTCTCTCACATAGTGGGCCATAGAAAGCCTTTTTATTTTTCTGTTTTTTTTGTGGGGTTTATAAATTCTCCCTGAAAAAAAAAACAGTGGGAGATTAATATTGGCCTTTGGGCTTGTGTGCCAGTCCTGAGTGTGCCATCTCTCTCTCAAATAGTGGGCCATAGAAAGCCTATTAATTTTTTTTTGGGGGGGTTTCTAAATTCTCCCTGAAAAAATAAAAAAAAAAACAGTGGGAGATTATTATTGCCCTTTCTGCTTGTGTGCCAGTCTTGACTCCTGGGTGTGCCATCTCTCTCTCTCAAATAGTGGGCCATAGAAAGCCTATTTTTTTAATTTGGTTTCTAAATTCTCCCTGAAAAAATAATAAAAAAATCAGTGGGAGATTAATATTGCCCTTTCTGCTTGTGTGCCACTCCTGACTCCTGGGTGTGCCATCTCTCTCTCTCAAATAGTGGGCCATAGAAAGCCTATTTTTTTTTTATTTGGTTTCTAAATTCTCCCTGAAAAAATAAAAAAAAATCAGTGGGAGATTAATATTGCCCTTTCTGCTAGTGTGCCACTCCTGACTCCTGGGTGTGCCATCTCTCTCTCTCAAATAGTGGGCCATAGAAAGCCTATTTTTTTTTTATTTGGTTTCTAAATTCTCCCTGAAAAAATCATTTTTTTTTAATTTGGTTTCTAAATTCTCCCTGAAAAAATCATTTTTTTTAATTTGGTTTCTAAAGTCTTCCTGAAAAAATAAAAAAAAAATCAGTGGGAGATTAATATTGCCCTTACTGCTTGTGTGCCAGTCTTGACTCCTGGGTGTGCCATCTCTCTCTCAAATAGTGGGCCATAGAAAGCCTATTTTTTTTTTCTATTTGGTTTCTAAATTCTCCCTGAAAAAATAAAAAAAAATCAGTGAGAGATTAATATTGCCCTTTCTGCTTGTGTGCCAGTCTTGACTCATGGGTGTGCCATCTCTCTCTCTCAAATAGTGGGCCATAGAAAGCCTATTTTTTTTTTATTTGGTTTCTAAATTGTCCCTGAAAAAATAAACAAAAATCAGTGGGAGATTAACATTGCCCTTTCTGCTTGTGTGCCACTCCTGACTCCTGGGTGTGCCATCTCTCTCTCTCAAATTGTGGGCCATAGAAAGCCTATTTTTTTTTATTTGGTTTCTAAATTCTCCCTGAAAAAATCATTTTTTTTAATTTGGTTTCTAAATTCTCCCTGAAAAAAATCATTTTTTTTAATTTGGTTTCTAAAGTCTCCCTAAAAAAAAAAAAAAAAATCAGTGGGAGATTAATATTGCCCTTTCTGCTTGTGTGCCAGTCTTGACTCCTGGGTGTGCCATCTCTCTCTCTCAAATAGTGGGCCATAGAAAGCCTATTTTTTTTTTCTATTTGGTTTCTAAATTCTCCCTGAAAAAAAAAAAAAAAAAAGTGGGAGATCAATATTGACATTTGTGCTTGAGTGACAGTCCTGCATGTGTGGCATCTCTCTCATTTGGTGCCACCGAAAACAGAGTGTGTAACATTGTGCCTGATTTTCCTTGCGGTCTCACCCACCTGTAAAGGGATATCTAAATCATACTGAAGTTATAGCTCACCATGTAAATTGTTTTACAGCAACAAATACCGTTACTTTGGTTAAGTTTTTAAAACAATGAGGAAGTCTGGTGGAAGAGGTTGTGGCCGTGGGCGTTCATTGTCAGCTGGTAATGATGGTAGTGGTAGTGGAGCATCAGGTGGTCGTGGGAAAAAAATATTGCACCTAAGTCTGGAGCTGTGGAGCCAGGTTCGTCGTCTGGCTACAGAAGGCCTCGAACGCTCCCTTTTCTGGGAGTAGGAAAACCGCTTTTAAAGCCGGAGCAGCAAGAGCAAGTTTTGGCTTACCTTGCAGACTCAGCCTCTAGCTCTTTTGCCTCCTCTTTTGAAACTGGTAAATGTAAAAGCAGCGCGTCATTAGTGGATGTTCACGGTCAGGGACAAGTCGCTTCCTTGTCCTCTTCAGCAAAAACAAAAACAGAGAAGGATGCAGCAGGCGACACAACGGGTTACTCCATGAAGCTCTTTACACATACCGTCCCTGGCTTAGAAAGTGAAGCAGTTAACAGGCCATGCCCATTACAAGTTGAATCTGACATGGAGTGCACTGATGCACAGCCACAGCCAGACTACTATGCTGGTCCTTTGACTCAGACCACAACATTGCCCTCGCAGGGTACTGATCCAGAATCAGACCCTGATGAGACTATGTTGCCCCGTCACGAACACTCTACCACCGACTTACACGGTGACACAGGCGAAGTTGCGCACGAGCTAGAAGAGGAGGTTATAGATAACCCAGTTGTTGACCCCGATTGGCAGCCATTGGGGGAACAGGGTGCAGGCGGCAGTAGTTCTGAAGCGGAGGAGGAGAGGCCGCAGCAGGCATCAACATCGCAACAGGTTCCATCTGCCGGGCCCGTAGATGGGACAAAACGCGTGGCAAAGCCAAAACCTGTTGGAGGACAGCGTGGCCATCCGGTTAAAGCTCAGTCTGCAATGCCTGAAAAGGGATCCGAGGCTCGAAAGAGTGCAGTCTGGCATTTTTTTAAACAACATCCAATTGATCAGCGCAAAGTCATCTGTCAAAAATGTTCAACTACCTTAAGCAGAGGTCAGAATCTGAAAAGTCTCAATACAAGTTGCATGCATAGACATTTAACCACCATGCTTTTGCAAGCCTGGACTAACTACCAAACGTCCCTTAAGGTTGTAGCACCCTCGGCCAATGAAGCTAGTCAGCAACGCTACATCCCTGCCGTCACTGTAAGGCCACCATTTTCCGCACCACCTGCAGTATCTGTGCAGGTTTCTTTGCCAGGCCAAAGCAGTCAGGGTCAGGGAATCACCAGTTTCGTAGTAGGAAACACTGCATCTAGGGCACAGGCGGAAACAATACCGTCTCCAACCGTCTCTCAGTCTGCCATGTCCACCGGCACACCCGCTAGTTCCACGATCTCCAGCTCTCCAGTCCAGCTCACCCTACATGAGACTCTCGTTAGAAAAAGGAAGTACTTATCCTCGCATGCGCGTACACAGGGTTTGAACGCCCACATAGCTAGACTAATCTCGTTAGAGATGATGCCCTACCGGTTAGTTGAAAGTGAAGCTTTCAAAGCCCTGATGGACTATGCTGTACCACGCTACGAGCTACCCAGTCGACACTTCTTTTTGAGAAAAGCCATCCCAGACCTCCACCAGCATGTTAAAGAGCGCATCGTCCATGCACTCAGGCAATCTGTGAGTACAAAGGTGCACCTGACAACAGATGCATGGACCAGTAGGCATGGCCAGGGACGTTACGTGTCCATCACGGCACACTGGGTGAATGTGGTGGATGCAGGGTCCACAGGGGACATCAATTTCGGGACAGTTCTGCCTAGCCCATGGTCTAGGAAACAGTTGGCTGTAGGTGTTCGCACCCCCTCCTCCTCCTCCTCCTCTTCGTCCTTCTGCAGAAGCGAGAGCTCGTCCACAGACCGCAGTCGCCAAACCACTCCATCCGCAGCTGCCACTGTTGCACACCAGTTGTCCCATTATGGGGCAGCTACTGGCAAGCGTCAGCAGGCTGTATTGGCTATGAAGTGTTTGGGCGACAACAGACACACCGCGGAAGTTCTGTCCGAGTTCTTGCAGAGAGAAACGCACTCGTGGCTGGGCACAGTAGATCTTGAGGCAGGCAAGGTAGTGAGTGATAACGGAAGGAATTTCATGGCTGCCATCTCCCTTTCCCAACTGAAACACATTCCTTGCCTGGCTCACACCTTAAACCTGGTGGTGCAGTGCTTCCTGAAAAGTTATCCGGGGTTATCCGACCTGCTCCTCAAAGTGCGCGGACTTTTGCTCACATATCCGCCGTTCGCCCGTACACTCCAGCCGTATGCAGACCTATCAGCGGTCTTTGAACCTTCCCCAGCATCGCCTAATCATAGACGTTGCAACAAGGTGGAACTCAACACTGCACATGCTTCAGAGACTGTGCGAACAGAGGCGGGCTGTTATGTTTTTGTGGGAGGATACACATACACGGGCAGGCAGTAGGATGGCAGACATGGAGTTGTCAGGTGTGCAGTGGTCGAAGATACAAGACATGTGTCAAGTCCTTCAGTGTTTTGAGGAATGCACACGGCTGGTTAGTGCAGACAACGCCATAATAAGCATGAGCATCGCCCTAATGCGTCTGCTGATGCAAAGTTTGACGCACATAAAGGAGCAGGCATCTGCAGCCGAGGAAGAGGAAAGCCTTGATGACAGTCAGCCATTGTCTGGTCAGGGCAGTGTACAGGACGAGGTAGCGGGTGAACAGGAGGAGGAGGACGAGGAGGATGATGGGGATGAGTATTTTCTTAATGAAGAAGCTTCTCCGGGGCCACTGGAAATTGGTGGCGTGTCAAGGCCGGGTTCTGGGTTTCTGAGGGACACAAGTGACGTAGATTTGCCTGAAACTGCCCCTCAACCAAGCACAACCGCAGATTTGACAACTGGAACTTTGGCACACATGGCGGATTATGCCTTACGTTTCCTCAAAAGGGACACACGCATTACGAAAATGATGAACGATGATGATTACTGGTTGGCCTGCCTCCTTGATCCTCGCTATAAAGGCAAATTGCAAAATATTATGCCACATGACAACTTGGAACTAATATTAGCAACCAAACAATCAACTCTTGTTGACCATTTGCTTCAGGCATTCCCAGCACACAGCGCCCGTGATCGTTCTCACACGAGCAGCAGGGGGCAGCAGACCAGAAGTGTTAGAGGTGCAGAAATCCGAAGTGGCGTTGGACAGAGGGGTTTTCTGACCAGGTTGTGGAGTGATTTTGCTATGACCGCAGACAGGACAGCTACTGCTGCATCAATTCAAAGTGACAGGAGACAACATTTGTCCAGTATGGTTACTAACTATTTTTCATCCCTTATCGATGTTCTACCTCAACCGTCATTCCCATTTGATTACTGGGCATCCAAATTAGACACCTGGCCAGAATTGGCAGAATATGCATTGCAGGAGCTTGCTTGCCCAGCAGCTAGTGTCCTATCAGAAAGAGTATTCAGTGCTGCAGGTTCAATATTAACTGAAAAAAGGACTCATCTGGCTACCCAAAATGTTGATGATCTAACCTTCATTAAAATGAACCACAACTGGATTTCGAATTCTTTTGCCCCACCTTGCCCGCCGACACCTAGCTTTCCTATGAAAAGGTATTGCCTGTGGACTACTCTGAATGACTTTACCAATGTCGTAATTTGCAGCAGGTGATTGTCCAGCATACGACATGTTTACACCTCCCTAAATGGCCAAACTCCCCACACGGGGCCGTGGTATCGCCACTTGGCGCAAGCACCCGTGAGAGTGCTGTTTGTCTGAAGAGGTGGGTGTGCCCGCTTTTGGTCTACGGCACTGCCACTTGGTCCCTCATAGTACAATAAAGTGTCTCTGGCGGTGGTGGTGCGCACCCAACGTCAGACACACTGTTGTAACATGAGGGGCACTGGGCATGTACCGCCGGCCACAAGAGAGTTCCCCCACCCCCAGCTCAAACATTGCTCTACCACTTGCACAATTATCTCTCACAGTTCCACCAATGTTTAGTTTATGCGCTGACATCCGTAAATTCCAGCCACTGACAATACCATTGTGTTGACATGTATGATGGTACTTAACATAGTCAGGCGCAGTGTCCTATATTTACCCAAGTAAATACTTTGTGCCAAATTACTAGGTCTAAAACTACGCAGAGGAGCCCACCCCTGTACCTAATGATTGCACCCTTTTGGTTTTTCTTTTTGTTGTAATGCGAGACATTAACATGTATTTATTTTTTGGGACTACTAACTGGCAGACCCTCATTACAATCGGCCGCCGCTGACAACACCAATGGTGCCCACTGCCTGTGTACCCCTGCAAGAGAATTCAAAGTGCCTACAGCTCAAATTTATTATGTTAGGCCTACTACGCATGTCTGCGGTCCCTCCTTCCACTAGACCTCCACTGACCTGTCTACTGCTGCCCGTGTACCCCTGGAACCAATGTTAAAGTGCCTACAGCCCTAATTTATTATGTTAGGCCTTCGAAGCCTGTCTGCGGTCCCTCCTTCCACTAGTCCTCCACTGAACTGTCTACTGCTGCCCGTGTTCCCCTGGAACCAATGTTAAAGTACCTACAGCCCTAATTTATTACGTTAGGCCTTCGAAGCCTGTCTGCGGTCCCTCCTTCCACTAGGCCTCCACTGACCAGACCACTGCTGCCCGTGTACCCCTGGAACCAATTTTAAAGTGCCTACAGCCCAATTTTATTATGTTAGGCCTTCGAAGCCTGTCTGCGGTCCCTCCTTCCACTAGTCCTCCACTGACCTGTCTACTGCTGCCCGTGTTCCTCTGGAACCAATTTTAAAGTGCCTACAGCACAATTTTATTATGTTAGGCCTTTGAAGCCTGTCTGCGGTCCCTCCTTCCACTAGGCCTCCACTGACCTGTCTACTGCTGCCCGTGTACCCCTGGAACCAATGTTAAAGTGCCTACAGCCCTAATTTATTATGTTAGGCCTTCGAAGCCTGTCTGCGGTCCCTCCTTCCACTAGTCCTCCACTGTCCTGTCTACTGCTGCCCGTGTTCCCCTGGAACCAATTTTAAAGTGCCTACAGCCCAATTTTATTATGTTAGGCCTTCGAAGCCTGTCTGCGGTCCCTCCTTCCACTAGGCCTCCACTGACCTGTCTACTGCTGCCTGTGTACCCCTGGAACCAATGTTAAAGTGCCTACAGCCCTAATTTATTATGTTAGGCCTTCGAAGCCTGTCTGCGGTCCCTCCTTCCACTAGTCCTCCACTGATCTGTCTACTGCTGCCCGTGTACCCCTGGAACCAATGTTAAAGTGCCTACAACCCTAATTTATTATGTTAGGCCTTTGAAGCCTGTCTGTGGTCCCTCCTTCACTAGGCCTCCACTGACCTGTCTACTGCTGCCCGTGTACCCCTGGAACCAATGTGAAAGTGCCTACAGCCCTAATTTATTATGTTAGGCCTTCGAAGCCTGTCTGCGGTCCCTCCTTCCACTAGGCCTCCACTGACCTGTCTACTGCTGCCCGTGTTCCCCTGGAACCAATGTTAAAGTGCCTACAGCCCTAATTTATTATGTTAGGCCTTCGAAGCCTATCTGCGGTCCCTCCTTCCACTAGGCCTCCACTGACCTGTCTACTGTTGCCCGTGTACCCCTGGAACCAATGTTAAAGTGCCTACAGCCCTAATTTATTATGTTAAGCCTTCGAAGCCTGTCTGCGGTCCCTCCTTCCACTAGGCCTCCACTGACCTGTCTACTGCTGCCCGTGTACCCCTGGAACCAATGTTAAAGTGCCTACAGCCCTAATTTATTATGTTAGGCCTTCGAAGCCTGTCTGCGGTCCCTCCTTCCACTAGTCCTCCACTGACCTGTCTACTGCTGCCCGTTTACCCCTGGAACAAATGTTAAAGTGCCTACAGCCCTAATTTATTATGTTAGGCCTTCGAAGCCTGTCTGCGGTCCCTCCTTCCACTAGTCCTCCACTGACCTGTCTACTGCTGCCCGTGTTCCCCTGGAACCAATTTTAAAGTGCCTACAGCCCAATTTTATTATGTTAGGCCTTCGAAGCCTGTCTGCGGTCCCTCCTTCCACTAGGCCTCCACTGACCTGTCTACTGCTGCCCGTGTACCCCTGGAACCAATGTTAAAGTGCCTACAGCCCTAATTTATTATGTTAGGCCTTCGAAGCCTGTCTGTGGTCCCTCCTTCCACTAGGCCTCCACTGACCTGTCTACTGCTGCCCGTGTACCCCTGGAACCAATTTTAAAGTGCCTACAGCCCAATTTTATTATGTTAGGCCTTCGAAGCCTGTCTGCGGTCCCTCCTTCCACTAGGCCTCCACTGACTTGTCTACTGCTGCCCGTGTACCCCTGGAACCAATGTTAAAGTGCCTACAGCCCTAATTTATTATCTTAGGCCTTCGAAGCCTGTCTGCGGTCCCTCCTTCCACTAGGCCTCCACTGACCTGTCTACTGCTGCCCGTGTACCCCTGGAACCAATGTTAAAGTGCCTACAGCCCTAATTTATTATGTTAGGCCTTCGAAGCCTGTCTGCGGTCCCTCCTTCCACTAGGCCTCCACTGACCTGTCTACTGCTGCCCGTGTACCCCTGGAACCAATGTTAAAGTGCCTACAGCCCTAATTTATTATGTTAGGCCTTCGAAGCCTGTCTGCGGTCCCTCCTTCCACTAGGCCTCCACTGACCTGTCTACTGCTGCCCGTTTACCCCTGGAACCAATGTTAAAGTGCCTACAGCCCTAATTTATTATGTTAGGCCTTCGAAGCCTGTCTGCGGTCCCTCCTTCCACTAGGCCTCCACTGACCTGTCTACTGTTGCCCGTGTACCCCTGGAACCAATGTTAAAGTGCCTACAGCCCTAATTTATTATGTTAAGCCTTCGAAGCCTGTCTGCGGTCCCTCCTTCCACTAGGCCTCCACTGACCTGTCTACTGCTGCCCGTGTACCCCTGGAACCAATGTTAAAGTGCCTGCAGCCCTAATTTATTATGTTAAGCCTTCGAAGCCTGTCTGCGGTCCCTCCTTCCACTAGGCCTCCACTGACCTGTCTACTGCTGCCCGTTTACCCCTGGAACCAATGTTAAAGTGCCTGCAGCCCTAATTTATTATGTTAGGCCTTCGAAGCCTGTCTGAGGTCCCTCCTTCCACTAGTCCTCCACTGACCTGTCTACTGCTGCCCGTGTTCCCCTGGAACCAATTTTAAAGTGCCTACAGCCCAATTTTATTATGTTAGGCCTTCGAAGCCTGTCTGCGGTCCCTCCTTCCACTAGGCCTCCACTGACCTGTCTACTGCTGCCCGTGTACCCCTGGAACCAATGTTAAAGTGCCTACAGCCCTAATTTATTATGTTAGGCCTTCGAAGCCTGTCTGCGGTCCCTCCTTCCACTAGTCCTCCACTGACCTGTCTACTGCTGCCCGTGTTCCCCTGGAACCAATTTTAAAGTGCCTACAGCCCAATTTTATTATGTTAGGCCTTCGAAGCCTGTCTGCGGTCCCTCCTTCCACTAGGCCTCCACTGACCTGTCTACTGCTGCCCGTGTACCCCTGGAACCAATGTTAAAGTGCCTACAGCCCTAATTTATTATGTTAGGCCTTCGAAGCCTGTCTGCGGTCCCTCCTTCCACTAGTCCTCCACTGACCTGTCTACTGCTGCCCGTGTTCCCCTGGAACCAATTTTAAAGTGCCTACAGCCCAATTTTATTATGTTAGGCCTTCGAAGCCTGTCTGCGGTCCCTCCTTCCACTAGGCCTCCACTGACCTGTCTACTGCTGCCCGTGTACCCCTGGAACCAATGTTAAAGTGCCTACAGCCCTAATTTATTATGTTAGGCCTTCGAAGCCTGTCTGCGGTCCCTCCTTCCACTAGGCCTCCACTGACCTGTCTACTGCTGCCCGTGTACCCCTGGAACCAATGTTAAAGTGCCTACAGCCCTAATTTATTATGTTAGGCCTTCGAAGCCTGTCTGTGGTCCCTCCTTCCACTAGGCCTCCACTGACCTGTCTACTGCTGCCCGTGTACCCCTGGAACCAATTTTAAAGTGCCTACAGCCCAATTTTATTATGTTAGGCCTTCGAAGCCTGTCTGCGGTCCCTCCTTCCACTAGGCCTCCACTGACTTGTCTACTGCTGCCCGTGTACCCCTGGAACCAATGTTAAAGTGCCTACAGCCCTAATTTATTATCTTAGGCCTTCGAAGCCTGTCTGCGGTCCCTCCTTCCACTAGGCCTCCACTGACCTGTCTACTGCTGCCCGTGTACCCCTGGAACCAATGTTAAAGTGCCTACAGCCCTAATTTATTATGTTAGGCCTTCGAAGCCTGTCTGCGGTCCCTCCTTCCACTAGGCCTCCACTGACCTGTCTACTGCTGCCCGTGTACCCCTGGAACCAATGTTAAAGTGCCTACAGCCCTAATTTATTATGTTAGGCCTTCGAAGCCTGTCTGCGGTCCCTCCTTCCACTAGGCCTCCACTGACCTGTCTACTGCTGCCCGTTTACCCCTGGAACCAATGTTAAAGTGCCTACAGCCCTAATTTATTATGTTAGGCCTTCGAAGCCTGTCTGCGGTCCCTCCTTCCACTAGGCCTCCACTGACCTGTCTACTGTTGCCCGTGTACCCCTGGAACCAATGTTAAAGTGCCTACAGCCCTAATTTATTATGTTAAGCCTTCGAAGCCTGTCTGCGGTCCCTCCTTCCACTAGGCCTCCACTGACCTGTCTACTGCTGCCCGTGTACCCCTGGAACCAATGTTAAAGTGCCTGCAGCCCTAATTTATTATGTTAAGCCTTCGAAGCCTGTCTGCGGTCCCTCCTTCCACTAGGCCTCCACTGACCTGTCTACTGCTGCCCGTTTACCCCTGGAACCAATGTTAAAGTGCCTGCAGCCCTAATTTATTATGTTAGGCCTTCGAAGCCTGTCTGAGGTCCCTCCTTCCACTAGTCCTCCACTGACCTGTCTACTGCTGCCCGTGTTCCCCTGGAACCAATTTTAAAGTGCCTACAGCCCAATTTTATTATGTTAGGCCTTCGAAGCCTGTCTGCGGTCCCTCCTTCCACTAGGCCTCCACTGACCTGTCTACTGCTGCCCGTGTACCCCTGGAACCAATGTTAAAGTGCCTACAGCCCTAATTTATTATGTTAGGCCTTCGAAGCCTGTCTGTGGTCCCTCCTTCCACTAGGCCTCCACTGACCTGTCCACTGCTGCCCGTGTACCCCTAGAACCAATTTTAAAGTGCCTACAGCCTAATTTTGTTATGTGAGGCCTACTACGCCTGTCTGCGGTCCCTCCTTCCAATACTCCTCCACTGACCACACCACTGCTGCCCGTGGACCCCTGGAACCTATTTTTAATTGCATAGAGCATCCTTTTTTTAATAGTAGGCGTACAAAGTCTGTCTGCGGTCCACTATTGAAATCGTCCTCCACTGACCAGAGCAATGCTGCCTGTGTACCCCTGTAACCTTTTTTAAACTGCAGTGAGCCACATTTTTGGTTTAAGGCCTTCTACCTGTGTCTGTCTGCGCCACTCAATACAGATGTCCTCCTTTGAAAAAAGCAGAGAGTCAATAGTCTTGTTTTCAGCCTCTAGGAATTTGAAAACTGCATTGGGGCTACTACTTTGGTAGGGCCTACTAACGGTGTCTGCCACTCCAAGGTGTGCCCCAGGTTTCCTCTCCATTGCTTGGGTCTTCCGACTCTCGTTTAGTAGTTGTTGAAAACTACACTGCATTAGGCCTACAAATTGGGTATGGGGTGTAGAGACGGTGTGTTACACTCCAAGGTGTTCCCCAGGTTTCCTCTACATTGCTTCGGTCTTCCGACTCTCGTTTAGTAGTTGTTGAAAACTACACTGCATTAGGCCTACAAATTGGGTATGGGGTGTAGAGACGGTGTGTTACACTCCAAGGTGTTCCCCAGGTTTCCTCTCCATTGCTTCGGTCTTCCGACTCTCGTTTAGTAGTTGTTGAAAACTACACTGCATTCGGCCTACAAATTGGGTCTGGGTTGTAGAGACGGTGTCTTCCGCTCCAAGGTGTTCTCCAGGTTTCCTCTCCATTGCTTCGATCTTCTGGCTCTCGTTTAGTAGTTGTTGAAAACTACACTGCATTAGGCCTACAAATTGGGTATGGGGTGTAGAGACGGTGTGTTACACTCCAAGGTGTTCCCCAGGTTTCGTCCACATTGCTTCGATCTTCCGACTCTCGTTTAGTAGTTGTTGAAAACTACACTGCATTAGGCCTACAAATTGGGTATGGGGTGTAGAGACGGTGTGTTCCACTCCAAGGTGTTCCCCAGGTTTCCTCCACATTGCTTCGATCTTCCGACTCTCGTTTAGTAGTTGTTGAAAACTACACTGCATTAGGCCTACAAATTGGGTATGGGGTGTAGAGACGGTGTGTTCCACTCCAAGGTGTTCCCCAGGTTTCCTCTCCATTGCTTCGGTCTTCCGACTCTCGTTTAGTAGTTGTTGAAAACTACACTGCATTCGGCCTACAAGTTGGGTCTGGGTTGTAGAGACGGTGTCTTCCGCTCCAAGGTGTTCTCCAGGTTTCCTCTCCATTGCTTCGATCTTCTGGCTCTCGTTTAGTAGTTGTTGAAAACAACACTGCATTCGGCCTACAAGTTGGGTCTGGGGTGGAGAGACGGTGTCTTCCACTCCAAGGTGTTCCCCAGGTTTCCCACCATTGCTTCGATCTTCTGGCTCTCGTTTAGTAGTTGTTGAAAACAACACTTCATTAGGCCTACTAGTTGGGTTGGGGCCTTCTATCTGTGTCTGCCGCTCCTTGCTGTTCTCCTCCAGTGAACAAAGCTGTGCCGCCGGTTTACTACTGTTGCCAATTTTGAACTGCATTTAGAATACTTACTGATTTGGGCCTACTCTCTGTGTCAGCCTCTCATTCCAGTTGTCCTCCACTGAACAAAACAATGCCCCCTGGTTAGTCCTGTTACCAATTTTGAACTGCATTTAGCCCACTTTATTCTTTGGGCCCATATCTGTTTCCCCCTCATCCTGCCCATTGCCCAGCCAGTGATAGATGAGTCTGCTGGTACATTGACCCATAATGCAACATTCCCCGTGCACGCTACACTGCAAGATTGTGACCCTGCTGAAAGTCAGGTCCCCCTTCCCGCATACCATACCACCTTACACGGGAACAAAGAGGAAGGTGCAGATGAAGGTGCAGGTTCCTTCATCAGGTGGGGGGAGGAATACTCGTTGGCGACCTCCCTGGCACAGGGCCCCTCATAGTACGCAAAAGTATTGCTGCCGGTGGGAGGCGCCCCCGCCGTGCAAACACACCGCTGTACTTTGAGGGGCCCTGTGCCAGTGCCAATGCCAACGAGCGGGCCCCCCCTGCTTGCTCAGGATCACAGCACTTGCAAAGTTGAAATACTTACCTCTCCCTGCTCCACTGCCGTGACGTGGTCCAGATTTACTGGGCACACTAATTACTTGAACCAGCCCTACCCCCCACAACTTTAGCCAAATGACCCCCAATTTCAAATGCCTTCCAATTATTATAAGCTAAATTACGATTGACAAGCTTCAGTAGCAAGAATGGATGTTTTTGCCAATACAATGGGCTCTGTACATGTTTTCCTGGCCTCTACTCACTGCCGACTATGCTCCCCCATTGACTTGCATTGGGTTTCGTGTTTCGGTCGATCCCCGACTTTTCGCGATAATCGGCCGATTCCACTCGACTCGACTTTTGACATAGTCGGGTTTCGCGAAACACGGCTCGACTCTAAAAAGGTCAAGGTCGCTCAACTCTAGTGAGCAGTAAAGTGAATATAAGAATTTTTTATACTTTTTAAATCTTACATTTATACCATTCCTGGGTCTGCAAGAACCCAAAACATAATAAAAGATATTAAGGACATAAAATTTGTGAAGAATAACTTTTCAACAAATTGAAATTCCCGTGAAAATCTGAAATTCAAAGTTTGTGTGATCCAATAATCTCTACTGTGGACTAAGTTGTCCCTCTCGTACTTTGCCAGAAGGTGATAAATCAAGAGACAAGCCTGGCGCGACACACCAACATCAGAAAAAAATCTGCGCTAAGCATCCAGGGTTGCAGAGTGGTACTGGGAGAAAATGCACTCACAGGAAGACTTTACCACGTTCAAACAAGCTATTTACACATTCAAATTGGCCTCCACCTCTGCTAAACAGGATTACTCAATAACTTCTCTATCCCATAAACCCAAACAGATATTCAACACCTCCATCTACTGTTGCGGCTTCCAGCCTTCCCCATTTCTGTGGAACACTTTGCCTCACAATTCAAAAAAAATCAACCACTTCAAACAAAGCTTTAATGTTTAGGCACTCCAACTCCACTGCATACCAGACCAATACCCTTCCCCCCTAACTTTCTTTCCCACATCAGTGAAGAAAAGCTTGCTCAATCACTGTCCAAGTCATACATCACCACTTCTGTGCTTAACCCTTCTATCCTCCTCCCTAACCTTACCACCCTGCTTATCCCAGCTCTAATCCATCTTTTCAACATTTCATTAGCATCTAATGTATTTGGTTCTGCTTTCAAACACAAATTCACAATTGTCCTGAAGAAGCCACCCCTCGATCCAACCTCTATGTCCATCTATCGCTCCATATCACTACTCCTGTTTGACACCAAACTTCTTGAACATCATGTCCACATTGAACTTTCCTCCCACCTCTCATTCAACATACAATAAACTACAATATGGCATCCTTCTCCACTACTCCACTGAAGCTACCCTTATGAAAATTACTAACGACTTACTAACTACCAAAGCTAACAGATTATATTGTATACTTCTCTTTCTAGACCTGTCTTGTGCCTTCACAATGTGGCAGGACCGCATTTACACATTTCTATGCCCTAGGCCAAAGCACATCGTTCTGTGCCTGCCCCCCTCCCGTCAAAAAGTTTCTAAGAAATGTATTGATTCGAAAGCTGTCACACCCACTTAAACAAACTTCAACATCACCTGTCTCATCATATTGAGAGTTCCTGAGAATCGGATGATTTACATCACATTCCACTAAAACTACCATTATGAAAATTACTAACGACTTACTAACTACCAAAGCTAAAAGGCGATATTGTATACGCCTCTTTCCAGACCTGTTTCGTGCATTTACAATGTGTACAAAACTGAGCTCATAATCTATCTTTCATTTTACTCAACCCTCCTACAAAATCTGTCTATCACAATAAATAATATCACGCTTTCCCCTGTAACACTATGAAGCACCTGCTAGGAACGTGGGGTACTCGGGCCGGGTCCAGCAGTACTTAAAGGGGTGGTCAAGGAATCTGGGATCCGGTCCGTGGCCCTGGGCATCCAATTAAAGGGGATGAAGTGTAGTAAGAAATAAAGTCTAATGTAGTAATGTTCGTGACCCCACCTGTGGTATTCGGCCAGAGATGGCCGAAGCTGCTTAAAGGGATCCACTGGGGCTGATGGTAATGCAGCTTCGATGGTTTTGCTACACACAGTAGAGAGGAGTGAACATTTGGATTCGTGCTCGCTTTGACAAGCATTTTTCCGCAAAGTCAGCAAATTTGGTCACACTTCCTTAAATCATTGCATTTCCATTAAAAAACCATCGCGTTTAACTAATATTGGGGTGCTGTTAAGACCTGGTGGTCAGGACAATAATGGATCTGGTGGTTAAGAGCACACGGAATGACCTGATCATTACTGATAATAAAGGACGAGCTCTGGGACGTGGGAACTCTGCTGACCGCAATCCCTAATCCTATCACGCACACTAGAAATAGCCGTGGATTGCTCCTAACGCTCCCTATGCAACTCGGCACAGCCTAAGGAACTAGCTGGCCCTGAAGATAGAAAAATAAAGCCTACCTTGCCTCAGAGAAATTCCCCAAAGGAAAAGGCAGCCCCCCACATATAATGACTGTGAGTAAAGATGAAAATACAAACACAGAGATTAAATAGATTTAGCAAAGTGAGGCCCGACTTACTGAACAGACTGAGGATAGGAAAGTTTGCTTTGCGGTCAGCACAAAAACCTACAAAAAGACCACGCAGAGGGCGCAAAAAAGACCCTCCGCACCGACTCACGGTGCAGAGGCGCTCCCTCTGCGTCCCAGAGCTTCCAGCAAGCAAGACAACAATAAAAATAGCAAGCTGGACAGAAAAATAGCAAACCAAAGAAAATACAAGCAGGAACTTAGCTTCTGCTGGGAAGACAGGTCACAAGAACGATCCAGGAGTGAACTAGACCAATACTGGAACATTGACAGGTGGCATGGAGCAAAGATCTAAGTGGAGTTAAATAGAGCAGCCAGCTAACGAATTAACCTCGCCACCTGTGGAAGGAAACTCAGAAACACCCACCAGAGGAAGTCCATGGACAGAACCAGCCGAAGTACCATTCATGACCACAGGAGGGAGCCCGACAACAAAATTCACAACAGTACCCCCCCTTGAGGAGGGGTCACCGAACCCTCACCAGAGCCCCCAGGCCGACCAGGATGAGCCAAATGAAAGGCACGAACCAGATCGGCAGCATGAACATCAGAGGCAAAAACCCAGGAATTATCTTCCTGACCATAACCCTTCCACTTGACCAGGTACTGGAGTTTCCGTCTCGAAATACGAGAATCCAAAATCTTCTCCACCACATACTCCAACTCCCCCTCAACCAACAGCGGGGCAGGAGGATCAACGGATGGAACCACAGGCGCCACGTATCTCCGCAATAACGACCTATGGAACACATTATGGATGGCAAAAGAAGCAGGAAGGGCCAAACGAAATGACACAGGATTGATAACCTCAGAAATCTTATGTGGACCAATGAAACGAGGCTTAAACTTAGGAGAGGAAACCTTCATAGGAACATAACGAGACGACAACCAAACCAAATCCCCAACACGAAGTCGGGGACCCACACAGCGCCGGCCGTTAGCGAAACGTTGAGCCTTCTCCTGGGACAATGTCAAATTGTCCACCACATGAGTCCAAATCTGCTGCAACCTTTCCACCACAGTATCTACACCAGGACAGTCCGAAGACTCAACCTGCCCTGAAGAGAAACGAGGATGGAAACCAGAATTGCAGAAAAACGGCGAAACCAAAGTAGCCGAGCTGGCCCGATTATTATTAGGGGCGCACTCAGCCAACGGCAAAAAGGACACCCAATCATCCTGATCAGCAGAAACAAAGCATCTCAGATATGTTTCCAAAGTTTGATTAGTTCGTTCGGTTTGGCCATTTGTCTGAGGATGGAAAGCCGAGGAAAAAGACAAATCAATGCCCATCCTAGCACAAAAGGATCGCCAAAACCTCGAAACAAACTGGGAACCTCTGTCAGAAACGATGTTCTCCGGGATACCATGTAAACGAACCACATGCTGGAAAAATAATGGCACCAAATCAGAGGAGGAAGGCAATTTAGACAAAGGTACCAAATGGACCATCTTAGAAAAGCGATCACAAACCACCCAAATGACCGACATCTTTTGAGAGACGGGGAGATCCGAAATAAAATCCATAGAAATATGCGTCCAGGGCCTCTTCGGGACCGGCAAGGGCAAAAGCAACCCACTGGCACGAGAACAGCAGGGCTTAGCCCGAGCACAAGTCCCACAGGACTGCACAAAAGAACGCACATCCCGTGACAAAGACAGCCACCAAAAGGATCTAGCCACCAAATCTCTGGTACCAAAGATTCCAGGATGCCCAGCCAACACTGAACAATGATTCTCAGAGATAACTCTACTAGTCCATCTATCAGGGACAAACAGTTTCTCCGCTGGGCAACGGTCAGGTCTTTCAGTCTGAAATTTTTGCAGCACCCGCCGCAAATCAGGGGAGATGGCAGACAAAATTACCCCCTCTTTGAGAATACCCGCCGGCTCAGGAACACCCGGAGAGTCAGGCACAAAACTCCTTGACAGGGCATCAGCCTTCACATTCTTAGATCCCGGAAGGTACGAAACCACAAAATCAAAACGGGAGAAAAATAACGACCATCGAGCCTGTCTCAGATTCAACCGTTTGGCAGACTCAAGATAAGTCAAATTCTTGTGGTCTGTCAAGACCACCACACGATGCTTGGCTCCTTCAAGCCAATGACACCACTCCTCGAATGCCCACTTCATGGCCAACAACTCTTGATTACCAACGTCATAATTACGCTCAGCAGGCGAAAACTTTCTAGAAAAGAAAGCACATGGCTTCATCACCGAGCCATCAGAACTTCTTTGCGACAAAACAGCCCCTGCTCCAATCTCAGAAGCATCAACCTCAACCTGAAACGGGAGCGAAACATCTGGCTGGCACAACACAGGGGTAGAAGAAAAATGATGCTTCAACTCCTGAAAAGCTTCCACAGCCGCAGAGGACCAATTGACCACATCAGCACCCATCTTGGTCAAATCAGTCAACGGTTTAGCAACACTAGAAAAATTACCGATGAAGCGCCGATAAAAATTAGCAAAGCCCAGGAACTTTTGCAGGCTCTTCACAGATGTCGGCTGAGATCAATCGTAAATGGCTTGGACTTTAACAGGGTCCATCTCGATAGTAGAAGGGGAAAAAATGAACCCCAAAAATGAAACCTTCTGAACTCCAAAGAGACACTTTGACCCCTTCACAAACAAGGAATTCGCACAAAGGACCTGGAACACCATTCTGACCTGCTTCACATGAGACTCCCAATCATCCGAAAAGACCAAAATATCATCCAAATACACAATCAGGAATTTATCCAGGTACTCTCGGAAGATGTCATGCATAAAGGACTGAAATACTGATGGAGTATTGGAAAGCCCGAATGGCATAACTAGGTACTCAAAATGGCCCTCGGGCGTATTAAATGCTGTTTTCCATTCATCGCCTTGTTTAATACGCACAAGATTATACGCCCCTCGAAGATCTATCTTGGTGAACCAACTAGCCCCCTTAATACGAGCAAACAAATCAGACAGCAATGGCAAAGGATACTGAAATTTGACTGTAATTTTATTAAGAAGGTGGTAGTCAATACAAGGTCTCAAAGAACCATCCTTCTTGGCCACAAAAAAGAACCCTGCTCCTAACGGTGATGACGACGGGCGAATATGGCCCTTCTCCAAGGATTCCTTTATATAACTCCGCATAGCGGCGTGTTCTGGCACAGATAAATTGAACAATCGGCCCTTAGGAAACTTACTACCAGGAATCAAATTAATTGCACAATCGCAATCCCTATGAGGAGGTAGGGCACTGGCTTTGGGCTCATCAAATGCATCCCGATAATCCGACAAAAACTCTGGAACTTCAGAAGGAGTGGAAGACGAAATAGACAAAAATGGAACATCACCATGTACCCCCTGGCAACCCCAGCTGGACACAGACATAGATTTCCAGTCCAATACTGGATTATGAACCTGTAGCCATGGCAACCCCAAAACGACCACATCATGCAGATTATGCAACACCAGAAAGCGGATATCCTCCTGATGTGCAGGAGCCATGCACATGGTCAATTGGGTCCAGTACTGAGGCTTATTCTTGGCCAAAGGCGTAGCATCAATTCCTCTCAATGGAATAGGATACTGCAAGGGCTCCAAGAAAAAACCACCGTGCCTAGCATACTCCAAGTCCATCAAATTCAGGGCAGCGCCTGAATCCACAAATGCCATAACAGAATACGATGACAAAGAGCAAATCAGAGTAACGGACAATAGAAATTTAGACTGTACCGTACCAATGGTGGCAGACCTAGCGAACCGCTTAGGACAATCGGAGATAACATGAGTGGAATCACCACAGTAAAAACATAGCCCATTCCGACGTCTGTGTTCTTGCCGTTCAGCTCTGGTCAAAGTCCTATCACATTGCATAGGCTCAGGCCCATGCTCAGATAGTACCGCCAAATGGTGCACAGCTTTACGCTCACGCAAGCGTCGATCGATCTGAATGGCCAAAGACATAGACTCATTCAGACCAGCAGGCATGGGAAATCCCACCATGACATCCTTAAGGGCTTCAGAGAGACCCTTTCTGAAGATTGCTGCCAGGGCACATTCATTCCACTGAGTGAGCACAGACCACTTTCTAAACTTCTGACAATATATCTCCGCTTCATCCTGACCCAGACACAGAGCCAGCAAGATTTTCTCTGCCTGATCCACTGAATTAGGTTAGTCATAAAGCAATCCAAGCGCCAGGAAAAACGCATCAACATCACGCAATGCCGGATCTCCTGGCGCAAGGGAAAATGCCCAGTCTTGAGGGTCACCACGTAACAAAGAAATAATGATCTTTACTTGTTGAACAGGGTCACCTGAGGAGCGAGGTTTCAAGGCAAGAAACAATTTACAATTATTTTTGAAATTCAAGAACTTATATCTATCACCAAAAAACAAATCAGGAATTGGAATCCTAGGCTCTGACAACGGATTCTGAACCACAAAATCTTGAATGTTTTGTACCCTTGTAGTGAGATTATCCATCCAAGAGGACAGAACTTGAATGTCCATGTTTACACCTGTGTCCTGAACCACCCAGAGGTAAAGGGGAAAAGAGAGACAAAACACACTGCAAAGAAAAAAAAATGGTCTCAGAACTTCTCTTATCCCTCTATTGAGATGCATTAGTACTTTGGGCCACCTGTACTGTTAAGACCTGGTGGTCAGGACAATAATGGACCTGGTGGTTAAGAGCACACGGAATGACCTGATCGTTACTGATAATAAAGGACGAGCTCTGGGATGTGGGAACTCTGCTGACCGCAATCCCTAATCCTATCACCATCCACCTCTCGTGTCTCCCCTTTTCCTCATAGTTTGTAAGCTTGCGAGCAGGGCCCTTATTCCTCCTGGTATCTGTTTTGAACTGTATTTCTGTTATGCTGTAATGTCTATTGTCTGTACAAGTCCCCTCTATAATTTGTAAAGCGCTGCGGAATATGTTGGCGCTATATAAATAAAAATTATTATTATTATTATTATTATCACGCACACTAGAAATAGCCGTGGATTGCTCCTAACGCTCCCTATGCAACTCGGCACAGCCTAAGGAACTAGCTAGCCCTGAAGATAGAAAAATAAAGCCTACCTTGCCTCAGAGAAATTCCCCAAAGGAAAAGGCAGCCCCCCACATATAATGACTGTGAGTAAAGATGAAAATACAAACACAGAGATGAAATAGATTTAGCAAAGTGAGGCCCGACTTACTGAACAGACTGAGGATAGGAAAGGTTGCTTTGCGGTCAGCACAAAAACCTACAAAAAGACCATGCAGAGGGCGCAAAAAAGACCCTCCGCACCGACTCACGGTGCGGAGGCGCTCCCTCTGCGTCCCAGAGCTTCCAGCAAGCAAGACAACAATAAAAATAGCAAGCTGGACAGAAAAATAGCAAACCAAAGAAAATACAAGCAGGAACTTAGCTTCTGCTGGGAAGACAGGTCACAAGAACGATCCAGGAGTGAACTAGACCAATACTGGAACATTGACAGGTGGCATGGAGCAAAGATCTAAGTGGAGTTAAATAGAGCAGCCAGCTAACGAATTAACCTCGTCACCTGTGGAAGGAAACTCAGAAACACCCACCAGAGGAAGTCCATGGACAGAACCAGCCGAAGTACCACTCATGACCACAGGAGGGAGCCCGACAACAGAATTCACAACAGGGTGCAGCAAGAGGCCCAATTTGTTACTCCAAATCGTTTGGGATAAAACTATGTTTCAGTGAGAAATCAGAAGGCCAGATTTCCACTTAAAAATTGTTAGACCTAATATTGGGGTGCAGCCTGCAGGGCCAGTGAGCTAATCAAATTGTATGTGATAACACTGCATTTCAATGGCAAATCAGAAGGCCAGATTTACAATTAAAAATCATTAGGCCTAATATTGGGGTGCAGCCATGAGGGTCAATTAGCTAAACCAAATCATTTGGGATAATAGTCTGGTACAGGCACTGTACCAAATTTCTTAATTAAAATCTTTTGTGTTAATTCTGTGGTTCTGCCACCAGCCAATATTTCATAACATATACAGTGGGGCAAAAAAGTATTTAGTCAGTCAGCAATAGTGCAAGTTCCACCACTTAAAAAGATGAGAGGCGTCTGTAATTTACATCATAGGTAGACCTCAACTATGGGAGACAAACTGAGAAATAAAAATCCAGAAAATCACATTGTCTCTTTTTTTAACATTTTATTTGCATATTATGGTGGAAAATAAGTATTTGGTCAGAAACAAACAATCAAGATTTCTGGCTCTCACAGACCTGTAACTTCTTCTTTAAGAGTCTCCTCTTTCCTCCACTCATTACCTGTAGTAATGGCACCTGTTTAAACTTGTTATCAGTATAAAAAGACACCTGTGCACACCCTCAAACAGTCTGACTCCAAACTCCACTATGGTGAAGACCAAAGAGCTGTCAAAGGACACCAGAAACAAAATTGTAGTCCTGCACCAGGCTGGGAAGACTGAATCTGCAATAGCCAACCAGCTTGGAGTGAAGAAATCAACAGTGGGAGCAATAATTAGAAAATGGAAGACATACAAGACCACTGAATCTCTCTCGATCTGGGGCTCCACGCAAAATCCCACCCCGTGGGGTCAGAATGATCACAAGAACGGTGAGCAAAAATCCCAGAACCACGCGGGGGGACCTAGTGAATGAACTGGAGAGAGCTGGGACCAATGTAACAAGGCCTACCATAAGTAACACACTACACCACCATGGACTCAGATCCTGCAGTGCCAGACGTGTCCCACTGCTTAAGCCAGTACATGTCCGGGCCCGTCTGAAGTTTGCTAGAGAGCATTTGGATGATCCAGAGGAGTTTTGGGAGAATGTCCTATGGTCTGATGAAACCAAACTGGAAATGTTTGGTAGAAACACAACTTGTCGTGTTTGGAGGAAAAAGAATACTGAGTTGCATCCATCAAACACCATACCTACTGTAAAGCATGGTGGTGGAAACATCATGCTTTGGGGCTGTTTCTCTGCAAAGGGGCCAGGACAACTGATCCGGGTACATGAAAGAATGAATGGGGCCATGTATCGTGAGATTTTGAGTGCAAACCTCCTTCCATCAGCAAGGGCATTGAAGATGAAACGTGGCTGGGTCTTTCAACATGACAATGATCCAAAGCACACCGCCAGGGCAACGAAGGAGTGGCTTCGTAAGAAGCATTTCAAGGTCCTGGAGTGGCCTAGCCAGTCTCCAGATCTCAACCCTATAGAAAACCTTTGGAGGGAGTTGAAAGTCCGTGTTGCCAAGCGAAAAGCCAAAAACATCACTGCTCTAGAGGAGATCTGCATGGAGGAATGGGCCAACATACCAACAACAGTGTGTGGCAACCTTGTGAAGACTTACAGAAAACGCTTGACCTCTGTCATTGCCAACAAAGGATATATTGCAAAGTATTGAGATGAAATTTTGTTTCTGACCAAATACTTATTTTCCACCATAATATGCAAATAAATTGTTAAAAAAACAGACAATGTGATTTTCTGGTTTTTTTTTTCTCAGTTTGTCTCCCATAGTTGAGGTCTACCTATGATGTAAATTACAGACGCCTCTCATCTTTTTAAGTGGTGGAACTTGCACTATTGCTGACTGACTAAATACTTTTTTGCCCCACTGTATTCTTTGTGCTAATAATGTGTTGCAGGCCCCAGTCCTCCTTTCATAATCAAAATCATATGGGATAACAGTTTGGTGCAGGCACCAGGCCTCATTTCATAATCAAAATTGTTTGGGATAATAGTCTGCTGCAGGCACCAGCCCACATTTCATAATATATATCCTTTATGATAATAATGTGTTGCAGGCACCAGACCTCCTTTCATTATGGAAATCCTTTGGGATAATAGTCTGAAGCAGGCCCCAGGCCTCTCTTCATAATTCAAATCATTTGGGATAATATTGTTGCGCAGGCACCAGGCCTCATTTCATAATCAAAATTGTTTGGGATAATAGTCTGCTGCTACACCTGCCCACATTTCATAATATAAATCATTTATGCTAATAATGTGTTGCAGGCACCAGACCTCCTTTCATTATGGAAATCCTTTGGGATAATAGTCTGAAGCAGGCACCAGGCCTCATTTCATAATTCAAATCATTTGGGATAATATTGTTGCGCTGGATTTCATAATCCAAATTGTTTGGGATAATAATCTGGTGCAGGCAGCTGACCTCATTTCATAATCCAAATAGTTTGGGATAACAGTCTGATGCAGCTGTAATAAGGTGGTCCGAGGTGGTAGTCCCAGCCAAGTCAGCTAAGCCATAGTCAGTATACACCCCGGTACCTTATACAGAAATATGCAGGAGAAACGCATTCCAGACACAGCTGCAGTCCAAGAGGGAAACGATTTAATAAATGGAAATGAATAAAGTACAAACACTGGCTTCCTGCTCTCTCCCTAGCTTTACCCACAGCCATATCCACAACAGCCACAGCGGCCGAAAGAATTGGGAACCTTGAATCCCTTCAGTGGGCATGACAGCCGTGACTGGCGTATGGGGCCCGTTGAGCAGAGGGGGCCCGCATCGGGCCCTGTCTCATCTGGTCACCGGGCCCACCCTGCAGGCGCTGCGGCAGCGGCACACTATTGACGTGCGGGCCCGCGCCCGCACGTCAATAGTTAACAGCCGCCAGCCAGTCTGAGGCTGGCAGCTGAATAGGGCCGCAGTGCGCACTCGCCGGCGTCTGACGTCATTGTCAGCCGCCGGACCCGGCGAGTGCTTCTGTGTGGAGCCTGGGGGGATCTTCGCCCGGCGCAGGAGCATGGCCAGGTAAGAAGTCGTGGTTTTTTTTTTTCTTTGAGAGCTGCGATCCAGGGGGCCCGGGGGGCAGGATGATGGACACACAGGGGCAGAAATGCTGGACACAGTGGGGCAGAAATGCTGGACACAGTGGGGCAGAATGGTGGACACACAGGGGCAGAAATGCTGGACACAGTGGGGCAGAATGGTGGACACAAAGTGGGGCAGAAATGCTGGACATAGTGGGGCAGAAATGCTGGACACAGTGGGGCAGAATGCTGGACACACAGGGGCAGAAATGCTGGACACAGTGGGGCAGAATGGTGGACACAGTGTGGCAGAATTCTGGACACACAGGGGCAGAATGCTGGACACACAGGGGCAGAATGGTGGACACAGTGGGGCAGAATGCTGGACACAGTGGGGCAGAATGGTGGACACAATGGGACAGAATGCTGGACACAGTGGGGCAGAAATGCTGGACACAGTGGGGCAGAATGGTGGACACACAGGGGCAGAAATGCTGAACACAGTGGGACAGAATGGTAGACACACAGGGGCAGAAATGCTGGACACAGTGGGGCAGAATGCTGGACACAGTGGGGCAGAATGCTGGACACACAGGGGCAGAAATGCTGGACACAGTGGGGCAGAATGCTGGACACACAGGGGCAGAAATGCTGGACACAGTGGGGCAGAATGCTGGACACACAGGGGCAGAAATGCTGGACACAGTGGGACAGAATGCTGGACACACAGGGGCAGAAATGCTGGACACAGTGGGGCAGAAATGCTGGACACAGTGGGGCAGAATGGTGGACACACAGGGGCAGAAATTCTGGACACAGTGGGACAGAATGGTGGACACAGTGGGGCAGAATGCTGGACACACAGGGGCAGAAATGCTGGACACAATGGGGCAGTATGCTGGACACAGTGGGGCAGAATGCTGGACACAGTGGGACAGAATGCTGGACACAGTGGGGCAGAATGCTGGACACAGTGGGGCAGAATGCTGGACACAGTGGGGCAGAATGCTGGACACAGTGGGGCAGAATGCTGGACACACAGGGGCAGAAATGCTGGACACAGTGGGGCAGAATGCTGGACACACAGGGGCCGAAATGCTGGACACAGTGGGGCAGAATGCTGGACACAGTGGGACAGAATGCTGGACACAGTGGGGCAGAATGCTGGACACACAGGGGCAGAAATGCTGGACACAGTGGGGCAGAATGCTGGACACACGGGGCAGAAATGCTGGACACAGTGGGACAGAATGCTGGACACAGTGGGACAGAATGGTAGACACACAGGGGCAGAAATGCTGGACACAGTGGGGCAGAAATGCTGGACACAGTGGGGCAGAATGGTGGACACACAGGGGCAGAAATGCTGGACACAGTGGGGCAGAATGGTGGACACACAGGGGCAGAAATGCTGGACACAGTGGGACAGAATGGTGGACACAAAGTGGGGCAGAATGCTGGACACACAGGGGCAGAATGGTGGACACAGTGGGGCAGAATGCTGGACACCCAGGGGCAGAATGCTGGACACAGTGGGGCAGAATGCTGGACACAGTGGAGCAGAAATGCTGGACACGGTGGGGCAGAATGGTGGACACACAGGGGCAGAAATGCTGGACACAGTGGGACAGAATGGTAGACACACAGGGGCAGAAATGCTGGACACAGTGGGGCAGAATGCTGGACACAGTGGGGCAGAATGCTGGACACAGTGGGGCAGAATGCTGGACACACAGTGGGGCAGAATGCTGGACACACAGTGGGGCAGAATGTTGGAGACAGTGGGGCAGAATGCTGGACACAGTGGGGCAGAAATGCTGGACACAGTGACAGGGGCAGAATGCTGGACACAGTGACAGGGGCAGAATGCTGGACACAGGGGCAGACTGTGAGACCCAGGGGCAGAATGCTGGACATTGGGGCAGAATGCGAGACACGGGGCAGAATGGAGATACGGGGCATGATTGGAGACACGGGGCAGGATGAAAGACATGGGGGCATGACTGGAGACAGATGGGGGCAGGATTGGAGACAGATGGGGCAGAATGGAGACACAGGGGGCATGATTGGAGACAAGTGTCAGGATTGCAGACATGGGGGCATGGTTGGAGACATAGGGGGCAGAATGGAGACATGGGGCATGATTGGAGACACTGGGGGCAGAATTGGAGACAGATCGTGCAGGATCATGGGGCAGGATGGATATGATGGAGACAGATGGGGCAGGATGGAGAGATCACATGGGGCGATCATATGGGGCAGGATAGGGAGATCATATGGGGCAGAATGGATACTCATGAGGGCAGGATGGGAGAACATCTGGCTGACGCCAGGAATGAGATACACGGGGCCAGGCTGGGGGATATTATTAATACCATAGGGGCTAATTTAGGGATATTATTACTGCAGTGATGTATTTATTTTATTTTTTGAGTATACTGTTTTAAATGGGGGGCGGTCCTGTTACTGTATAGAGTGATACTATGTCGCCTTCTTCATGTGGTGTAATGTAGAAGTTGTGAAAAATTAAGTAATGTGTTCTGCAAGCGGAGCTCGAGATAACTGTGTTATTTCCTGCAGAGAGAAGTCCTGGCTGGATGAAATGATGGCGGTCTGTGCTGGATGAAAGATGAAGGACTTCACCTAGAGACGTCACTGGTGAGTCAGTGTGTTACCTATACACTGACACTATACACTGTATACAGAGCTCCTGTGTATAATTTCACTAGTGATCACTATATTATCTGTACACAGACACTGCATATTAAGTACAGATCTCCTGTGTATAATGGCACTTATGGTGATAGTATGGTGCTTTTTTTTAAATTACTGATCAGAATTGTAGTATTCAGTCACTATGTGGTGGTAATATGTGGTCTGGACATGGTGTTGTGGTATTTGTTCCTTGTATGTGATATTATTCGATCACTGTGGTGGTAATATGTGGTCTGGTCATGGTGTTGTGGTATTTGTTCCTTGTATGTGATATTATTCGATCACTGTGGTGGTAATATGTCATCTGGTCATGGTGTTGTGGTATTTGTTCCTTTTATGTGATATTATTGGTCATTTTAAAAATTGAAAAATAAATAAAAATATACCTAAATTGTATTGCATATTTTAACAAACATTTAGTAGGTTACAGTAGAGTAGAGCCCGGCCAAAAGTGTCTACCGTGTTATGGTGGCGGCTTAAAAAATCTTTTGGCCAAAACAAAAGCTGCCTGCTATGTATGTGATCTGGTGATGGGAACTGTTAATGTGTGATTGGTGAGAAGTGGAGTTTTTCCAAGAGAGAGCAGTGGGACTGTGGACAGTTCGAGGGGTGGAGCCTGGAGGCGGGGCTGGGGTAGAGCCTGGGTGGAGTCTCAAGGGGGCCCCGAAAATTTTGCCAGTATGGGACCCCGAAATTTCTAGTGGCAGCCCTGACTGTCATGGGCAAATGTGCCCTGGGCTCTGAACAGGAAGCAGGAGCTTCCTGTTCCCTAGAGGCTGCTGGCTCAGCCCACAAAGTAACACTGCCTCTAACATGTACAGGGCAGCACAATACAGTTTAACAGTGATACATTACAGAATAAAAGAGACATCACACGCATGGGGAACATAGCAAGCACAGCATAATACAATAAGAATGTGTAGCATATATTACAAGTGTTCCCATACACAGTAAATGCACATGAGATACAACACAAAAGAAAGGTCACATAAGTTCCATTTGGGGAAGGAGCAAATAAGGGTCTCTGCTACTTCTTTACACAGGCACCAGGCCTCATTTCATAATCCCAATCGTTTGGGATAATGTAAACGAAAAAGACTACCTGAACACTGCAATTTCAGCAGACAAAAAATTTAAATGATGTGTATCAATATAATAAAGTATTTATTAGAGACATCAATCAAGACATGGTTAAAAGTGAAAAAGACAAGACATGATAAAAACATAATACACAGGTGGGCGCAAGCTACTGTATGCAATAAAAACATGATCAAAGAGTATATAGAAAATGCAAGCGATATGGAGAATATATAAAAAAATATATTTCAAATAATAAAGAGCTGTGCATATAAGTATTAGTAATAGTAATCATCCAAGTGTTATAGGATAGTTATAGAAAAATTATTATATAGTTCATGTATTGACAGCATCCATCCATATGTGCATGAATGCAATAAAGTGTCTCAACCATAATATTGGCTGATATAGATCTCCATAGAAGTAAAGATAAAGTAAGTATACTAACCAGGATTCATGCTGCTGCTGATTACTCCCTGATAAAAAACACCAAAAAAGGACACATTCAAGAAAAAACACCAAAAACAGGCAAAGATGCTTACCTGTCTAAACAGGCCTCAATACAAATGCACAAGCAGGGTGCAGCGGACCCAAACAAAATAGCAAGTGCACAGGTGCAATACCTAATGAAACAGCCAGCCTTCAATAAGGGTTTGGCCTTGTGGTACACCAATGCACTAAGATAAAATACTCTGTATGTGGCGTGTTCACACAAGGAATACAAAGCATCTGGCTACAGCCTATTAATAACGCCCTATG
Source organism: Ranitomeya imitator (assembly GCF_032444005.1). NCBI lineage: Eukaryota > Metazoa > Chordata > Amphibia > Anura > Dendrobatidae > Ranitomeya > Ranitomeya imitator. The sequence goes on along the minus strand of NC_091284.1, from coordinate 731,000,198 downwards.
CTTTATCTTAGTGCGTTGGTGTACCACAAGGCCAAACCCTTATTGAAGGCTGGCTGTTTCATTAGGTATTGCACCTGTGCATTTGCTATTTTGTTTGGGTCCGCTGCACCCTGCTTGTGCATTTGTATTGAGGCCTGTTTAGACAGGTAAGCATCTTTGCCTGTTTTTGGTGTTTTTTCTTGAATGTGTCCTTTTTTGGTGTTTTTCATGTTAGAGTAGGACTGGCAATACGTAAGGACCCTTGGCGTGGGTTGCCAGCTTCCATATTATGGCCCTAATATCAACTAAGACCTTACATATATTTATATGTTTTTTTGCACGTATATTTTTTGCAGGGTGCAGCTGGGCCCGAATTGTTCTGTACACTGTGGCCTCTGTTCGCACAGGATGCTTTTTAGCACTGGGCAGCCCGCCATAGGGCGTTATTAATAGGCTGTAGCCAGATGCTTTGTATTCCTTGTGTGAACACGCCACATACAGAGTATTTTATCTTAGGGCATTGGTGTACCACAAGGCCAAACCCTTATTGAAGGCTGGCTGTTTCATTAGGTATTGCACCTGTGCATTTGCTATTTTGTTTGGGTCCGCTGCACCCTGCTTGTGCATTTGTATTGAGGTTTGTACTCCCTGATAAAGCAAGGTGTGAAACGCACGTTGGAGTGTGGGGAAGCAGTGGCAGCATATGTAGCATGAATCCTGGTTAGCATACTTACTGATTGTGGGAAACCACAGATAGGCCATTCTGCAGAGTTGTTCACGCATTCTATTCCATGGGCATCAGAGGTCTGCTCTGTGATTCTCAGGGTGAGGAGTAGAGAAGAGCAAATATTTCATTGTTCGATTTGGATTATGATTACAGATTTTGCAATATGCGCCGATTCATTCATCGAATATTCGCCGAACATAGCCGAACGCCATTGGCGTTAATGGGAGGCAAAAACAAACACATACACAACACTTTCAAACATTCCCAAAAGCTGTCAAACACATCAAATTAGTTCAGACATCAGGAAAGTGGCCTCAATTCACCCACAGTACAAATTGTAGAATGCCATTGCAGCAATTAACCATGCATGAGGTATCAGGGTCTGGGCCAGCATTTACAGCTTTTAAGACGTAGTGGGTGAGGGATGGGTGTAGGACTGCTGTGCTGTGAGCCCTGATACCACATGGAACATCTCAACCTGTTTTGATACTCAGCCACACTCAGGTGGCACAAATATCAGTTTTGTATTGTCAGAAAAATAGAAAAATGTAAGGATAGTAACAAGGGTAGTTGACTCAAAGGAAGCCTACTGCTACAGGCAACACACATGAAGGAGCCCCAATGAGGAGTCTACATATTTCCAAAAATTAGTGGCAGACACCACCAAAGTGACATCAATTGCAATAGAGTAGAACAAGTATAATGGAGACCAACACCTCTTCCACTACAGCCAACCTAGCAGATGTAGACTCAACCAGGAATGTTCACATGTCAAACAATTAGTGGCAGACACTACCAAAGTGTGATCAATTTCACCAGAGTAGAAATAGTAGAATAGGGGCGACAACCACTACAGCCAACCCAGCAGATAGAGACTGTAATGGCCATGGTTGTTGAACCACTGTGCCATAGCTCTCAGAAATTCTAAAGGAGTGTAGCTAGGTGGCCTAGCAAATCTGACCTTGAATGGATAAGCAGCAGCAGGAAAAAAACGCGACCCAAGAAGTGACATGGAGGTGGCAACAGGTGTTACTCCAGGGCTGACCTACAGAGAGTGGCAGCTGACCCCCTACAGTGGATAGGCTGGTACGTCCTGAAGGAGGGATGAAGAATGCAGGCAAGCACTGCAGGGACACTGGAACCACGGGTGCAGGAGGGACTGGCTGAGGAACAGAAAAGCATTGACAGGTTTGGGCTGGACAGGATGTTAGACAGACGGGTACTGGCAGGTGTGATCTGTACTGGCTGATGGACAGAAGAGCACAGAGAGGTACAAGCAGATGGTACAGTATAGACCAGCAGATAGGCAGACCTATGACAACTAGCAAGTGGAGCGCCCCCAGACACAGGGCCACGAGTTCTCGATACCGGGCCCCTCAGTCTCTGTATTGGGGTTATCACGGTGGCTAGACTCGGTCCGTGACCCTGCTAAGGGGCGCCCAATGAAAGGTGATGGTGTGATGCGTGGTGCGAGGCGCGATGAATAACAAGGACACAGGGTTGCAGTCTCTTTACCTCTTTACTGAAGGCTTTGGGATCCGCAATCCAGAGCACTGCTAACAGGGCTGGCTGAGACCGGCCTGTCCTAAGGCACATCCAGAGTTTCCTTTGCAGGTGGAAATCAGTGCCTACCCACTAGCGCCTGTGTGTTGTAGTCCTTCCCTGCTGAGTACCACGGGATAGTCCTCACAACTGTTGTGTCTGTGTTCGTTGTTCTTTCTCTCTCTCTTCGTCCCCCAGATGATATGGTTAGGACGCACCCGTATGACGGGTAGGCCTGGAGTTATTCTGGGACCCTAGAGACGCCCCTCTCCCACAGTTGCCTCCTTTGTCTGCATAGGTGATTTAGGTGAGACAGCCAACCTATAATTAACTGTCCTGCCATGTTGAAGTAATGCGTAAAGTCTCTTACTTTCTCGGTGCTCCGGCCACCGCTATGCGCCTCAGAAAGATGTTGCCTCGGTCTCACGGCACGACTCCTACTGGCTCTATCTCCTTTACACTATGATCCCGCTTCTCACTTCTCCACAATCAACTTCGCTTTGTGTCCTTTCTTAGAATACCGCCGCAAGGTATTGCAGGCGCGGCTCCGTAACGATCTGTTCTCTTTCTAGACCGCTGTCAGGATCCCACCCCTGACAGGTCCTCTCCCGAACTCTCCCGGGCTCTTTCTGTCTAACTTCCTGTCCAACCCCCAGATTTACCAGAGTGTGAAGAGTGGCCTACTAGATAGAACCACTCCCCCTGGTGGCCGGAGTGTGAAGTGTCATGTGTGTTTGTGATACCTGGTCAGAACTCCTTTAGTGCCATCAGACGTACCATCACTCCCCTTAGCGGCAGAGTGTCATACTGCAACGACCAGATCTCTGGGGTGCTGCACAAGCATGGAAGGCAAACTAACAATATTGCTCAGGCACCTTCATATTGGAGGAGGAGCCTTAAATAGAAGGTATCGCCCAGCTATTGTCTGTGAACACCTTAGGGCAACATGTGCAGTCCTTACAAGAGGGAGAGAGCATGCACGTAAACTCTGAGCATAGTGCTCGGGGGTGGCATAGTACTTTGGGGGACGCCGACACATAGGGGGTGAGATGAGGAGGTGTTGTGTGAGTGGGAGACACTGATTGTCCTGTCTGGCAGGTTTATTTTGCTGCAGCGTGCAACTGCGCAGCATTTTTACAACTTCTGTTACTGGACGGGCTACTCCACATTCTTTCATTGGCAGCTGCATAGCGGTGTGCTTTGTACTGTAGATAAGGGCCAGAAAGAAGACGTGCTCCAGTAGATCGCAAGCGCTGCATCAAGTGGACTCTGCTCCTCTTCCGCCACCTTAACATCACATACAGTACAGTCATCAGAGGTGGCACCCCAATTACTCTTGTGTTCCCCAACATCACACCTATCCAATCACCCAACTGACTGTAGGATACCACAGATGGCTGAGTTTTCAGACATTTTATGCCATGGGCATCGGAAATGTGCGCCAAAGATTCACAGAATCAAAAGGAAAACATCTGCACTGATGGCCATTTTTTTTTTCAGTTTGATCCAGGGCCCGACGAAGTAGGGTCTGAGCAGAATCCAAACCCTAGTTAACATACGTTAACCCAGGGGGATGGAGGTGATCCTGATGAGACTCAGATACTTTTGAGGCGCACGTGGACTGTGCTGTGTTGTCAGGGCAGGAAGAGGAGCAGCGTTACTCTCAGGGTGAGGAGTTAGAAAGCAGAGAGGATGATGATGAGGTAGTAGATCGCATTTGGTGTGAATCCAGAGGCATATAGCTAACTAGCTCAGCAGAGGAGGAGAAGAAAGACGAGGAGGTAATGTTGTGGCTTCCCATAGACACAGAGTTATGCAACAATGACAAGCAATGCATCCTCAGCCCCTAATCTGTCAGCGGCCAGCAGCATTCACGGGTCTGCAGTTTCCTAGCTTGGATCTTTTTTTCATACCGAAAAAATAACACAAATCACGTTATCTGCCAACTTTGTTAAAAACTACAGAGTCGAGTTAAAAAAAATGCAGTAGTTTGACTACTACATGCATGAACTGGTACATGGTTGATCAACATGCTTTAATCTCTGAATCTCACTGTGCTAAAATGCAGACTAGCAGGCCTCGCCAACCACCATTCACCTCATCAACTGCATCTTCTGATTCTTCCTCCTCCCTCACTATGGCAAGTATTGACACACAGATCTGCGGCAGCAGAACCTCCACTTGTTTACCCGCTACAGTCGGGGTGAGACAGAGCCAGTCAGCTGATACGGAAGTGGACATGCCTGGTGTTTTTGACTGATCTTAGATACCAAGCACACCCCATCTTTCTCAATCCACCTTAACATCTCCGCCTGCACCTCTCTCACAGTCCAGCAGCTTGCCGTTTTCACCGCACTCCACCCTGTGTCAGCACAGCAGTGAACGCTCGTTTGTGCAGTTGTGCTTACACAAATAACCTTTATTTATAAATCGCAAACATATTTCGCAGAGATTTACAATTCTGCGGTTCCTATAAAACAGTCAAAAGATACAAAGTTTATGATAATCAAACAATTAAAGTAAAAATAATGACAACCCTACTCTTCAGAGCTTACAATCTACAATGACGTGGGGGTAACACAAAGTACAGGTGCTTATTTACAAGGATGGTCCAACCATCTTGTGGAAATGGGGAGTAGATAAAGGCTGCATGAGGAAAGTTTGATGATGAATTATGTTCAGAAAAGTAGAGACTAAGTTATATATAAAAAGGACTTTGATTAGGGAACGTGACAGGTCGCCGGACAGATGTGTTTTTAGGGAGTGCCTAAAAATGTATATGTTGTGGTATACTCCTAATTTCTTGGGTAAGAGGTGAGTTATCTAGGTGGGAGATTGAATTGAGCTACACAAAAACCAGATCAGGGGTGTTACCATCTTTGCGTGTCTCAGAGGGTGAAAGTTCTGAGATGCCATGAGAAGTGGCTAGAGATAGAAGCTGGGATGCAGTTGAGGAGGTGGGGCTGTTGAAGTCTCCCAGGATAAGGGTTGGCAATTTGAAGACATAAAGTGTGGCAGCAAGGCAGAAAAGTGGTAAAGGAAGTGGGTTGGTGAGTCTGGGGGACAGTATATGACCGCTACACTGATGGAGAGGGGATGGAAGACCCTGATGGTGTGAACCTCTAAAGAAGAATGGCATCCAATGGGCCTATATATATTTTTTAAATAGGATTGGTGGTGGCAGCGAGGAGTGTGGGGTTAACGTGGAGTTAGCAATGATCATACTCAGTATATACACATATTCCTTTCATTGTAATCCGGAGGTGGATATGCCGTACGGTCACTATTAGTTTTCCAGGAACTAATTATTGTGAACAGCCTGTTGCCTCCTCAGTTGATCATCCATTAATCGTATAACTGTCTTTATGATAGGGGCTAGTTGAGAGCTCTTCGTTCCAAATATCACAGCGGGTGGTTCTGCGTGACTCACGGGCTGTGATCTCTATGAATATTGGATGGCCAATCCAATTTGTTGGCCATGGAAATGCAGCCTTTCTGCCTTGTGGATACAGACGGTTTCCAAAAGCTTATGGTCATCGCAGTCCCCCAGTACCAGTTTAAAAATCACTATTGCTTCTCTAAGAAAGATGTGGCTGCTCTATACACGCGCATCAAAGAAAACACCACATGTTCCCTGAAAAATTCTATGTCTGCCAGGGTGCATTTCAACACTGACACCTGGACGAACAAGCATGGACAGGAGCATTACATTTTGCTGACTGGGCATTGGCTGACTTTGGTGGTTATGGGGGCAGTCAGGGAAGGGGCTGCTCGACAAGTCTTAGAATCCTCAAGACTTGCAGGGTGCTTGGGGATATAGAGCTAAACCACTACACACCGTAAGATGGAGAACTAAACTACTAAACAGCTAGGGTTAGAGAACGAAACAAATACACACCAGAACATGGAGAACTAAACTAATAGAGAACAGGGATTGGAGAACTAAAATACTAAACAGCTAGGGTTGGAAAATTAAACAAATGCAAACCAGAATATGAAGAACTAATTTAAAAGGCAACAGAGGTTGGAGAACTAAACTACTAAACAGCTTGGGATGGAGAACTAAACTAGTACACACCAGGGGATGGAGAACTAAAGCACTATACACCAAGTCTTGGAATCCCCAGGGCTTGCAGGACAAACCTCTGTATCTAACACTTCATCCAGTGCTTCTGCCTCTTCCACCTCCTCTAGGGCCTCCACCTGTGACCTCAACATCTGCCTTAATGAGACACACGTTCCAACACTGCAGAAAGAATAGCCCCTCACCTCCGCACTGTGCAGCCAGGGCTCACTGCAATCAGGCAGTGTTTAAATTAATATGTATTGGAGATCGCAGTCATAGAGATCAAGAGTTGTGGACAGCTATCCATGCCAATAATGAGCAATGGCTGTCTCCAATCAACCTGGAGCCAGAGAAGGCGATATGCGATAACGGTGCAAACCTGGTGGCAGCCCTACGCTGATGCAACCTCACACATGTGCCTTGCATGGCTCTCATCTTCAACCTGATGGTACAGCATTTCTTCTGCCACTGTTCCAGCCTGGATGTGCAGATACAGAAACCTCTGTCATTTTGTGCTCACTTACACCATTCCACTTCAGTTGGTGTAGAGATCTTTTGGCCTACCGGTTAACCAGTTGATATGTGATTTGACTACAATGTGGAATTCAACTCTGCACATGTTGCAGCGAATGTGGCAGCAGCGTCAAAACCTGGAGCAGCATGACATTTTGCATAGCCTGGCACAACACAGTACAGAGGTAGTGCAATTCACTCTTGTGGAGTGGTCATAGATAGGGTTGAGCGAAACAGATCGCCACTTTTCAAAAGTCGCCGACTTTTAGCAAAGTTGGGTTTCGTGAAACCCGACCCGATCCCACTCTGGGATCGGGTCGGCGGTCGGCGATCTTTACTGCAAAGTCGGGTTTCGTTTTTATATATATATATATATATATATATATATATATATATATATATATATATATATGAGTCACATATATATATCCCCTTAGTGACAGAGCCAATTTGGTACTTAATGACCGAGCCAATTTTTGCAATTCTGACCACTGTCACTTTATGAGGTTATAACTCTGGAACGCTTCAACGGATCCCGCTGATTCTGAGATTGTTTTTTCGTGACATATTGTACTTCATGTTAGTGGTAACATTTCTTCGATATTACTTGCGAATATTTATGAAAAAAAACGGAAATATGGCGAAAATTTTTAAAATTTTGCAATTTTCAAACTTTGTATTTTTATGCCCTTAAATCAGAGAGATATGTCACGAAAAATAGTTAATAAATAACATTTCCCACATGTCTACTTTACATCAGCACAATTTTGGAAACAAAATTTTTTTTTGTTAGGGAGTTATAAGGGTTAAAAGTTGACCAGCAATTTCTCATTTTTACAACACCATTTTTTATTAGGGACCACATCACATTTGAAGTCATTTTGAGGGGTCTATATGATAGAAAATAATGAAGTGTGACACCATTCTAAAAACTACACCCCTCAAGGTTCTCAAAACCACATTCAAGAAGTTTATTAACCCTTTACGTGCTTCACAGGAACTGAAACAATGTGGAAGGAAAAAATGAACATTTAACTTTTTTTTGCAAACATCTTAATTCAGAACCATTTTTTTTATTTTCACAAGTGTAAAAACAGAAATGTAACCATAAATTTTGTTATGCAATTTCTCCTGAATACGCCAATACCCCATATGTGGGGGTAAACCACTGTTAGGGCGCACCGCAGAACTTAGAAGTGAAGGAGCGCCGTTTTACTTTTTCAATGTTGAATTGGCTGGAATTGAGATTGGATGCCATGTCGCGTTTGGAGAGCCCCTGATGTGCCTAAACAGTGGAAACCCCCCACAAGTGACACCATTTTGGAAACTAGACCCCTTAAGGAACTTATCTAGATGTGTGGTGAGCACTTTGAACCCCCAAGTGCTTCACAGAAGTTTATAACGTAGAGCCGTGAAAATAAAAAAATCGCTTTTGTTTACACAAAAATGATCTTTTTGCCCACAAATTCTTATTTTCACAAGGGTAACAGGAGAAATTAGACCACAAAAGTTGTTGTGCGATTTCTCCTGAATACGTCGATACCCCATATGTGAGGGTAAACCACTGTTTGGGCGCACCGCAGAGCTTGGAAGTGAAGGAGCGCCGTTTTACTTTTTCAATGTAGAATTGGCTGGAATTGAGATTGGACGCCATGTCGCGTTTGGAGAGCCCCTGATGTGCCTAAACAGTGGAAACCCCCCACAAGTGACACCATTTTGGAAACTAGACCCCTTAAGGAACTTATCTAGATGTGTGGCGAGCACTTTGAACCCCCATGTGCTTCACAGAAGTTTATAACGTAGAGCCGTGAAAAAAAAAAATCGCATTTTTTCTACAAAAATGATCTTTTTGCCCACAAATTTTTATTTTCACAAGGGTAACAGGAGAAATTAGACCACAAAAGTTGTTGTGCAATTTCTCCTGAGTACGCTGATACCCAATATGTGGGGGTAAACCACTGTTAGGGCGCACCGCAGAGCTTGGAAGAGAAGGAGTGCCGTTTTACTTTTTCAATGTAGAATTGGCTGGAATTGAGATCGGACGCCATGTCGCGTTTGGAGAGCCCCTGATGTGCCTAAACAGTAGAAATCCCCCACAAGTGACCCCATTTTGGAAACTAGACCCCCCATGGAACTTATCTAGATGTGTGGTGAGAACCTTGAATGCCCAAGTGCTTCACAGAAGTTTATAATGCAGAGCCGTGAAAATAAAAAATATTTTTTTTTTCCACAAAAAAGATATTGTAGCCCCCAAGTTTTTATTTTTACAAGGGTAACAAGAGAAATTGGAACCCAAAAGTTGTTGTCCAATTTGTCTTGAGTATGCTGGTACCCCATATGTGGGGGTAAACCACTGTTTGGGCGCACGGCAGAGCTCGGAAGGAAGGAGCGCCGTTTTGGAATGCAGACTTTGATAGATTGGTCTGCGGGTATTATGTTGCATTTGCAGAGCCCCTGATGTACCTAACCAGTAGAAACCCTCCACAAGTGACCCCATTTTGGAAACTAGACCCCCCAAGGAACTTATCTAGATGTGTGATGAGAACTTTGAATGCCCAAGTGCTTCACAGAAGTTTAGAATGCAGAGTCGTGAAAATAAAAAATATTTTTTTTTTTCACAAAAAAGATTTTGTAGCCCCCAAGTTTTTATTTTCACAAGGGTAACAGGAGAAATTGGACTGCAATAGTTGTTGTCCAATTTATCCCGAGTACGCTGATGTGCCATATGTGGGGGTAAACCACTGTTTGGGCGCACGGCAGAGCTCGGAAGGGAAGGAGCGCCTTTTTGGAATGCAGACTTTGATAGAATGGTCTGTGGGCATTATGTTGCGATTGCAGAGCCCCTGATATACCTAAACTGTAGTAACCCCCCACAAGTGACCCCATTTTGGAAACTAGACCCCCCAAGGAACTTATCTAGATGTGTGGTGAGAACTTTGAATGCCCAAGTGCTTCACAGAAGTTTAGAATGCAGAGTCGTGAAAATAAAAAATATTTTTTTTTTTCACAAAAAAGATTTTGTAGCCCCCAAGTTTTTATTTTCACAAGGGTAACAAGAGAAATTGGACCCCAGAAGTTGTTGTCCAATTTATCCCGAGTACGCTGATGCCCCATATGTGGGGGTAACCCACTGTTTGGGCGCACGGCAGAGCTCAGAAGGGAGGGAGCACCATTTGACTTTTTGAGCGCAAAATTGGCTGTCGTGTTTGGAGACCCCCTGATGTACCTAAACAGTGGAAACCCCCCAATTCTAGCTCCAACCCCTAACCCTAATCCCAACCTGATCCATAATCCTAATCACTAACCCTAACCATAATCACAACCCTTACCCCAAAACAACCCTAATGTCAACCCTAACCATAACCCTAATCAAAACCCTAAATCCAACACACCCCTAATCCTAATCTCAACCCTAACCTCAAACCTAACCCTAATTCCAATACACCCCTAATCACAACCCTAACCTTAACCCTAATCCCAAACCTAACCCTAATCCCAAGCGTAACCCTAATGCCAACCCTAACCCTAATACCAACCCTAATCCAAACCCTAAACCTAATCCCAGCTCTAACCCTAACTTTAGCCCCAACCCTAGCCCTAACTTTAGCCCAAACCCTAACCCTAGCCCTAAGGCTACTTTCACACTTGCGTTGTTTGGCATTCCGTCGCAATCCGTCGTTTTGGACAAGAAACGGATCCTGCAAATGTGCCCGCAAGATGCGTTTTTTGCCCATAGTATTGCCGACGGATCGTGACGGATGGCCACACGTCGCGTCCGTCGTGCACTGGATCAGTTGTGTTTTGGCAGAGCGTCGGCACAAAAAAACGTTCAATGAAACGTTTTTTTGTACGTCGCATCCGCCATTTCTGACCGCGCATGCGTGGCCGTAACTCCGCCCCCTCCTCCCCAGGACATAGATTGGGCAGCGGATGCGTTGAAAAACTACAGCTGCTGCCCACGTTGTGCACAATTTTCACAACGTGCGTCGGTATGTCGGGCCGACGCATTGCGACGGCCCCGTACCGACGTAAGTGTGAAAGAAGCCTAACCCTAAATTTAGCCCCAACCCTAACCCTAAATTTAGCCCCAACCCTAACCCTAAATTTAGCCCCAACCCTAGCCCTAACCCTAGCCCTAACCCTACCCCTAGCCCTACCCCTAACCCTAACCTAACCCTACCCCTAACCTAACCCTACCCCTAACCCTACCCCTAACCCTACCCCTAACCTAACCCTAGCCGTAACCCTACCCCTAACCTAACCCTACCCCTAACCTAACCCTAGCCGTAACCCTACCCCTAACCTAACCCTACCCCTACCCTAACCCTAACCCTACCCCTAACCCTACCCCTACCCCTAACCCTACCCCTAACCCTAACCCTACCCCTAACCCTACCCCTAACCCTAACCCTACCCCTACCCTACCCCTAACCCTAACCCTACCCCTAACCCTACCCCTAACCCTAACCCTAATTTTAGCCCTAACCGCTGTTCTCCTGCCGGCCGGCAGATGGAGACAGATGGCGGGCGCACTGGGCATGCGTCCGCCATGTTCTTCTGCCGGCGGCCAGGAGGAGCAGCAAGAGGATCCAGGGACCTAGGTGAGTATGCTAGGGTCCCCGAATCCCCCTATTTCTCTGTCCTCTGATGTGCGATCACATCAGAGGACAGAGAATTACACTTTACTTTTTTTTTTTTTTTTTTTTTTTTGCGGTCGCCGGTAAACAGTTAATTACCGGCGATCGCAAAACAGGGGTCGCTAAAACCGACCCCCGATCATGCTCTTTGGGGTCTCGGCTACCCCAGGCAGCCGAGACCCCAAAGATTCTCCCGGTGCCGGCCGGCGGGCGCACTGCGCATGCGCCCGCCATTTTGAAGATGGCGGCGCCCACCGGGAGACACGAGGAGCATCGGGGGAGCTAGGTGAGTATTGGGGGGCCATCTGGGACCCCTTTTCTCTGTCCTCCGATGTGCGATCACATCGGAGGACAGAGAAATTAAAAAGAGATCGCTTTTTTTTTTTCTTTTTTTTTTTTTGCGATCGCCGGTAAACGGTTAATTACCGGCGATCGCAAATGCGGGGAGGGTTAAAAACCCCCCGAATCATGTTCTCTGGGGTCTCGGTTACCCTCGGCAGCCGAGACCCCGGAGAAAATCGGCCTGTGGGGGGCGCTATACACTTTTTCCACAGCGCCGTTAATTAACGGCGCTGTGGTTTAAGTACCCTTAGCGGCCGCCGTTAAAAGGCGTATCGGCGGTCGCTAAGGGGATATATATATATATTTATATTTACTTCAGGGCGATATAGCAGAAAAGCCGGTAATTCAATTACCGGCTTTTCATTTCTCCTGCCAAAACCTGACATGATATGAGACATGGTTTACATACAGTAAACCATGTCATATCCCCCTTTTTTTTTGCATATTCCACACTTCTAATGTTAGTAGTGTGTATATGCAAAATTTCGGCGCTCTAGCTCTTAAATTTAAGGGTTAAATCGTGGAAAAAGTTGGCGTGGGCTCCCGCGCAATTTTCTCCGCCAGAGTAGTAAAGCCAGTGACTGAGGACAGATATTAATAGCCTAGAGAGGGTCCACGGTTTTTGGCCCCCATCCCTGGCTAAAAACATCTGCCCCCAGCCACCCCAGAAAAGGCACATCTGTAAGATGCGCCTATTCTGGCACTTGGCCACTCTCTTCCCATTCCCGTGTAGCGGTGGGATATTGGGTAATGAAGGGTTAATGCCACCTTGCTATTGTAAGGTGACATTAAGCCAGATTAATAATGGAGAGGCGTCAATTCTGACACCTATCCATTATTAATCCAAATGTATGAAAGAGTTAAAAAAAACACACACACATTATTAAAAAGTATTTTAATGAAATAAACACACCGTTTGTTTTAATATTTTATTATACAGGTAATCCACCTGAAGACTCTCGCTCTGTAACAAATTAAAAATAATAAACCAACAATATACATACCTTCCGTAGATCTGTAACGTCCCACGCTGTAAATCCATCTGAAGGGGTTAAAATATTTTACAGCCAGGAGCTCTGCTAATGCAGCTGTACTTGTGGCTGTAAACCCCAGCGAATGAAGGTAATGTAGGTCAATGACCTCTAGTTACCTTCATTCGCGGTGATGCGCCCCCTGCTGGATGTCCCTGGAGCGTGGCAAAAGTTCCCAGGCTTGAGGTCATATGAGGACATCCAGCAGGGGGTGCATCACCGCGAATGAAGGTAACTACAGGTCATTGACCTACATTACCTTCATTTGCTGGGGTTTACAGCCACAAGCACAGCTGCATTAGCAGAGCTCCTGGCTGTATGGAGTATGTATAGAGTATGTATGGAGTATTTTTTTTTCATTCAAAACATTAGCCGGATGATGGGACTACTACTGTCCTATCATTGGCTAATGTGTCAATCACTGTCAGTGTAGTAGGCATCATCCGATGGGACTTGTACCACCACTAAATGACAAGGTGACATTTGCCTTGCTGAATCACATTTAGCAACTTTAAAAATAAGATTTAGAAAGGTGCATGGAGCACAATAGAAGCAGTGCACAACAGAGTTCTATGAAATGTGCCCTGCTGTCTTTGTCTCAGGACCTCAGTAAAAGGTACAAAAAATAAAAAATCTGCTGGACAGTCGATTTCACATCCACACAGGACACTAGCTATCTAAACTAACTGACTTAGAAACAATCGTCTAGCTATCTAGCTAAAATCTATCAGAACCCAGGTCTAGTGTCAGAAGCAGCCTCTGTTTTATAGACAAAATTGTGCTAAAACAAGATGGCCGCTCTTTATATAGAGAGGGACATGTGATTTCAGCAGCCAATGACACAAGCTGTTGTGCCAGGACATTGTGGATTTTTCCTGCTTCCTGATTGGCTAGTCGCAATGTGCACACATAAACTTAGAAGAAAAAAAGTTTACAAGCACACCACTCCTCTGGGCTCTGCCAACCACCCTCATCAAACACATGGCTTACGCTCATCATACACCACCATTATCCTAGCCAAAAGTGATCAAAATACTTTAGTGGCAATGCAAATATTTTCCCACACTTTTCATCGAATGTTACCAATTTTTCACGATTTTATAAAAATTTGCTTGCGTCTTTGATCACGAATTTGAATGTGCCATATTCGTGCCAAAGTTATGTTTGGCGATTGTTTTTCAAAAATATTCGCTAATCTCTAATTGTGTAGTCTCTAAGTGGGGTCTCAATCTGGTGGATTGCCTGTAGTGGAAGGTGTGTCAGAGTCTTATTATCATGTTTCTACTCTGTGTTAATTAATGCCACTTTAGTGGTGCGTGATATTTTTTTGAAAAAAAGATGACTGCACTCACTTTCAGTCAACTACCTGTGTTAATTTGCTTACAATTTTGTACCAATAGTGCTGTCTGAAACTGATGTTTGTGCCATCTGAGTGTGGCTGGGAAAAAATGTGTTGCTCCCAGATAAGAAGGTTTATACCACTTCCTTAGCCACTACATCTTATTTTAAACTTAAATTCAAAGCTGTAAATACTAGCCCAGACCTTGATACCACATGCATTGCCTATTTTTGACTGCTGCTGTGCCATTATAAAATGTTCCACTGTGGGTCAATTGATCAGTAAATTACCTGTGTTACTTTTCTTGCATTTTTCTACCAATAGTAGTCTACGAAACTGATGTTTGTGTCTGGGAAACTGAAAATTTTTTAGCTGTTCCATGAGGTATCAAGTCTCCCAGCTAAGAAGGCTCACACCGCTCCCTTAAACACCTGGCCCTCATTGAAACTTCAATGACGAGCTGTAAATGATGGGCCATGGCCTGATACCATATGCATGGTCCATGGCTGACTGCTGTTGTGCCATTTGCAAATTTAAACTGTGGTGTCTGTCACAAATTTTAGCTGTTTAGCCTCCCAAATTGAACCCAACAGAACATAGTTAATCATGAGTGCTAACCATCTTAGTAGCCGTTTCAAAACTGTGCAGAAGGTTGCAGAGGTCTTTCATCCATGCCCACTGCACAAGAGTGATTTGCACCACATCCATACTGCGTTTTTATCCAGGCTTTACAAAAGGACATACTGCACCAGGGTTCGTTGCTGCTGCCACAGTTGCTACAACATGTGTAGATGAGAATTCTAATGGGTCAGAACATCCCAAATCAAGTGTTTACCCTGTAGGCCAAAATACCTCTGTAGCGATGCAAGTTGATGACCTTCGGGTGTGATCGTTGGAAGTGAGCACACAGTGACTGTTCTTTCTGCAGCAGGGCATCCAGGCCGGGATAGAGGCAGAGAAACAGTTGTACCACCAGGTTGAGGACGTGAACTATAAAAGCCACATGTGGGAGGTTGTCCCGGTGTAGAGCTGCCACCAGGTATGCATCATTATTCCATACAGCCTTCACTGGCTCCAGGTTCAGAAAAGACAGCCATTGTTCTAACTCAACCTGAATAGCTGTCCACAATTTTTGAGCTGTGTGACTGCGATTTGTAAGGCATATTAATTTGAACAATTAATTTGCCTGATTGTGCTGAGCACTGGTTGAGCAGTATGGAGGTGGGGGGGAATTCTATCTCCACTGTCGGAACGTGTGATTAAGGAAGTGGTGTAGTGCACAGGTGGAGGCCCGAGATGAGGTGGAGAAGCCAGAAGCAGTGGAGGAAGTATTTTAAATACAGAGGTTTGTCCCACATGCTTTGAGAATTCAAAAACTAGCAGAGCAGTCCCTTGACCTCCTTCCCTCATAGCCACCAGAATCAGGCAGTGCTCAGTCAGCGAGATGTAAAGCACCTGACCATGTTTGCTCATCCAGGTGTCAGTGGTGAAATGCACCATAGATTTTTTCAGGGAAAAGGTGATCTTGTCTGCGACTTGCTGGTGTAGTGTAGGCACAGTTTTGTTAGATATAACACAAGAAGAAACGGGTCCTGACACTCACCGAGTATAATTCTTAAAATATTGTTTATTGAAAATACATTAAAATTTGAAACTGCAATAAAACACAGAGGCTGCTGAGCTTGAATGCAGGGAAAACACACTCATCAAATAAAATGCACAGTGCAGCATAATAACCAGCTTGATTAACTACACTATGGAGGCCTATCTCAATATAGCAACCGGATTAGAATACAAACAGTCTGAACTACAGGTGACCAAAGTGTAATAAAAGTACTTTAAACTGAGATAATATATGTTTAAAGTGTCTTTACAGCCCCAGACTGCTAAGCATGGAGGCAGGGAAGAGCACTCATTGAGTATAAAGTGCAACATGCAACATGAAAAATATTTAGTGAGCCTGCAACAAATTGTCTAACCTAAAAGTTCACAATGGATTAAATATCCTAATAGTCTAAGCATAGGTGGCCAAAAGCATGGAAAGAACTTACAAGTGGATGTAATTATTTGAAGTGTCCCTGATCCCAAATGATTTGGATTAGCAAATTGGGCCTCCTGGTTGCACCCCAATATTAGGCCAAATGATGTTTAAGTAGAAATTTGGCCTTCTGATTTCTCACTGAAACACAGTTTTATTACAAACAATTTGGATAAATGAGGCCTCTTGAGACTGCAACACATTTTTAGCACAATCTAGTCAGATACTGGAAGATCGATTTCACACAAGACAGGATCCTAGCTAGCTAAGGCTAGGTTCACTTTAGCGTTTATGTGCGCAGCGTATCATCTGCATGCGGAAACGCATGCCAAAACTCATGGAAACGCATGTTTTTATGCAGCATTTTTTATCTACATGATCACACACATGACGGCTAAAAAAAGCTGTGTGTGAATGGATTTGTATGCATTTTTGCATGTGTTTGCGTTGTTTATGCGTATGCATACGGTCTTTCCCAATGGGCGTGGCTTATGGTATTTCTATATATAGACCCTGCACAGATGAAATCCTCTTCTTTTGAAGCTGCAAGATGGATTTTAATATGAAGAGCTTCAATCTGAATTTGTTTTTTTTATTGAAATTAGCTTTTGCTTTTGCTGTGGCTTGTGAGGAAGAAAGGAGAAGAGAAAGACTGAGAAGACGTCGTCATCGCTATTGGCAACACCTCATTGTTGAAGTCCGAGAGAGACGTGGAGCCTACCACTCATTGTACACCGAGCTTCATGAAAACTCGCAAAAGTTTTTTGAATACACAAGGATTTCTTAACAGAGTTTCAATGAATTGCTGCATCATGTGCAAGGATCCGTCACCAGGCAGGACACGCAACTACATAGAGCAATTTCTGCTGAGGAACGTTTGTTGGTTACCATAAGGTACGTAATTTAGAAAAAGAAACACCTGTCATTAATATTCTTGTTATAAAATCCATGTACTGATTTTTTTTTCCCCCCAATTTCTTTTCCACAGATTCCTGGCTACCGGAGAGACCTTAAGATCTTTACATTTTCAATTTTGGATTGGATTGTCCGCACTTTCTGGGATTGTTGGAGACACCTGCCGTGCATTGTGTGATGTTCTGTGTGCAGAATTCCTCCCCCAACCCAAAACTGAATTCTGGATGAAAATTGCTGAAAAAATTCAAGGAAATTTGTAATTTTCCAAACTGTGTGGGGGTTGTGGATGGAAAAAACACATTCGGATTCTAAAACCTGCTGGAAGTGGATCCAAGTACTTAAATTATAAAAAATACTTTTCTATTGTTCTCATGGCGATTGCGGATGCTGAATGTCGATTTGTTGCCGTTGACGATGGCTCATTTGGACGAGGAAATGACTCTCAGACTTTCAAAAACTCTGACATGGGACAAGGTTTTATGCTAATAATTTTAATTTTCACCGCCACAACTTCTTCTGAACACTGAAGGACCGCAAATGTGTTTTGATGTTGTTGGGGATGAGGCATTTCAAATGTGTGCCAACCTCATAAAACCATACTCAAGTCGGGACTTGAATCACACCAAAATGATTTTCAACTACAGACTGACAAGGGCATCAAGGGCACGAAGAACTGTGGAGTGTGGTTTGCTGGCAGCTGAATGACACATTTTGGGAGCACCAATCAATTTTAAAATGGAGACAATTGATGAGGTTGTGAAAGCGTGCGTTGTTCTGCATAATTACATCCTGGCAAAAGAGCAACCCCACTTCGAACTAGAGGAACCTGTTAATACCACATTGCCGGATTATCATGATCACCCTCTGAGGACTACAGTGGAAGTTGCCCAAATGAGGGAGAAAATGGCTGCCTACTTTGTCTCTGATATTGGACGTGTGTCATGGCAAGATGAAATGGTTTAAAATGTACCTGTAATGTTATGTATCTGTATTTTTTCTGACTGTAAAATTGACACCTTGAATGTAACTTTAATAATAAACACCTTAACTGTAACACCCATTAATACTTCACTCAACAATACACACGTTTAAATAAAGAGATAAATACTTCACTCAACATTACACACGTTTAAATAAAGAGCCAAAGAAAACACAGTGTGACAGTTATTGTGAATCAAAAGAATTTTTATTAACAAAAATAAAAACTATTTTAAATTTAAAAAATGAAAATGTGATTACTTTTGGGTTTTGCAGGAGGGAGTGACATGTTGGACCTGGGGGTACCGGGCTGTGATGGTAGACTTGGAGTGGCTGGGGATGTAGGGGAAGTGGAAGTGGCAGACAATTAGAGGATTGGGTCAGAAACATTGGCAGAGGACACATTGGCGGAAGAGGACATATTAGGAGTGGAAAACAAGTTGGAAGGGATTGACACATTGCATAGGAAAGAATCAAGGGAAGGGGTGGACAGACTTGAAAAAAAGACACATTTGGAGGTGAGGGTGGAGGGGGTGGTTAATGTATTTTGGCAGTTTTCCGTTTCCTGGACTTGGTTATGCTGCTTCCTCAGCCTTTTCCTTCCTGTTGATGCATGGTGGGAGTGGAAGTCTGGTCTGGTGCACTCGGTTGCATGGTAGCAGTGGAAGGCTGGGCTGCTGTACTCGGCTGTGTGGTTGAAGGGGAAGGCTGGGCTGCTGCACTCGGCTGCATGGTGTAACTGGGTACTGGTGGAGCAGCCCTAATGTCCAGTGGTGGTTGTGGTAGTGGATAGTGCCACTGATGCTGTCCTGGATCTTGTTGTACTGTAGGGAAATAACTTTGTGCCTGCTGCTGATATCGGGACCGCTGCATGGCCTTGGTGTAAGCATCCTGACACCCCTTCATCACATAGAGCTGGAGATCAGGACTAAGGTTTTCCATCACGCCCCGTTCTATAGAGGAAAAATAATGTGGCACCGGTCTATTAAGGTCGGCTTCCAGGCGGTCAAGGTGTCAGTGGACGTCCTGGAAAAGTGTTCACCTGAGTGAACCCACTATCCAGTCTTTCTACAACCGCCTTCATCCCAGCCTGGAAGACCAAGCTTAAGTAAATAAACTCAGGCATGTCTGACCTCTCCCAGGCCCTCTGCCGCCTGCGAGCAGACCCAAATAAAGTAGTGGCCGAGGGCTGAGAGAGTGGAAAACCTGATGTACCTGCTTCCTCTTCCCCAGCCTGTGAAGCATTCCTGTTTGCTCAATCGCTGGTGGATGATTGGGACTGGGCCTAATCATTGGTTGGTCATTGAGGACTATCCAGGTTTTGTGGTGCTGCACCAGATTCTGTGTGGAAAATAAATGAAAAACATTAGTAAAAAAATTAAAAGTTTAAAAAATAGTAAGACAACACAAAAGATACTCTTGTTCGCTGAGCAAGCGCAAGCCTCAGAAAAAGAAGCAGCTGATGGTACTTATATTTTCTGACATTTTGAGCAGCACCACTTCGAACTCGAATCTCCTCTCTCATGTCCTTATTGAAGCGATCTTTCATTGAACGCCAACAAATTTTTACTCTCTTCACAGTGAAGGGGAAAAAAAAAACATTTATTGTAAAAAGACATCAACATTTACAGCAAAACCAAAGCTTAAAAGACCACATTGCAATACTTACGAAAATCCTTTCTGACTTGAGGCCTTGCATGGTCCCAATCATCCAACAGCGATTTGCCACTTCTTCCCAGAGTCATCGGATCAAGGCTGAGTTGGAATGATTTTGATCATTGTGGTCCCACAACGCTGCTCGCTCTTGCACAGCTTGAAGCAGGACATCGTTACTGATATCCCGTTGTCCTTCCTCATGTTGTGGAGCCTATAGATGAAATACAAAAAACAAATTTGTAAGTAAAACTGAAAACAAATTCAATTAGAACTATGATAAAGGCTACTTACACCCCATCTTTTCTCTTCAGCAACTTGAGGCCGACGACCCTGGGAAGAATCATTTCCTCTAGACTACTCTTCTTCACTGTCAGGTACCTGTAAAGAAAATACATGATTTAACACAGCTCTAGTATTTACAGTCAATACATACCAACCAGTAAATCAAATGTGATTACATAATCTGTGTCATGTCCACTTTCGGAAGCTTCAGAGGAGGACATGTTGGAAGAGCAGGCAGCAGTCAAGTGAAACACTAGAGAAAAGAACAGATAAGAAAAATTACTTACATTGCACTATTTAATGATATATTTAAAAAAAAAAACACAATCCTGATCTCTCTTCGTGCCCCAGGCTCGGCTCTGGTCTCAGTGACGGCACACAGTGGGTGCGTGATGAAGTGATGTTATCACTCATCCGCAGTGTCAGAGTCGGCGGGGAAGTCGGCGGGGGGGGTTTGGGGAGTCGGCGAGGGGGAGTTAGTGCTGGCGGCAGGCAGGCACACCTGACTCACGGACCCCATAGCGACTGTGTGATGTGCTGCTATTAGCGGCATGTCTCTGGCTGGGGGCATGTGGGGGAGTGGGAGCCCGCGGCACCTGCCTGTCTGCCTGCCGCTAATGCCGCCCCTGGTGATATTCTCACCTACAACCGTTTTTGTCCATTTACGCTGCAGATATATTTTGCTGCATGTATATGACATTTCTTGAAATATTATGTTTTATCAGGGGCGGATTATCAGAGGGTCAATATGGGCGGTAGCCCAGGGCCCAGTGGTCTGGGGGGGCCCTGGGATACCGCACAGATTGACCCTCTGATAATCATCTGTGAATGCCGGCGGCCGTCGCCGGCATTTATGTGCCCCCGCCGTACCCGGTGGGCAGAGAGAGGGGGCCCGCATCGGGCCCCTTCTCATCTGCTCACCGGGCCCCTTCCGGCGCTGCGGCGGTTGCCTATTGACGTGCGGGCGCTCGCCCGCACGTCAATAGTTAACAACAGCCGCCAGCCAATTGGAGGCTGGCGGCTGATGTCGGCCGCAGGCGCACACGTCGCCAGCGTCTGACGTCATTGTCAGTCGCCGGCGAGTGTGCTCTGTTGGAGGGAGCTCAGCTCTGGAGCGCGGACAGGTGAGGAGACTTTGTTTTTTGTTTTTATAACGGTGGAAACACTGAGGGCAATGCTGTAGGACACTGGGGCAGATTGCTGGAGGACGCTGGGGCAGATTGCTGGAGGACACTGGGGCAGATTGCTGGAGGACACTGGGGCAGATTGCTGGAGGACGCTGGGGCAGATTGCTGGAGGACGCTGGGGCAGATTGCTGGAGGACACTGGGGCAGATTGCGGGAGGACACTGGGGCAGATTGCTGGAGGACACTGGGGCAGATTGCTGGAGGACGCTGGGGCAGATTGCTGGAGGACGCTGGGGCAGATTTCTGGAGGATGCTGGGGCAGATTTCTGGAGGACGCTGGGGCAGATTGCTGGAGGACGCTGGGGCAGATTGCTGGAGGACGCTGGGGCAGATTGCTGGAGGACGCTGGGGCAGATTGCTGGAGGACGCTGGGGCAGATTGCTGGAGGACGCTGGGGCAGATTGCTGGAGGACGCTGGGGCAGATTGCTGGAGGACGCTGGGGCAATGCTAGAGGACACTGGGGCAGATTGCTGGAGGACACTGGGGCAGATTTCTGGAGGACACTGGGGCAGAT
This sequence comes from Ranitomeya imitator, assembly GCF_032444005.1. Lineage (NCBI taxonomy): Eukaryota > Metazoa > Chordata > Amphibia > Anura > Dendrobatidae > Ranitomeya > Ranitomeya imitator. Next base: position 730,978,451 of record NC_091284.1, on the reverse strand, counting down.
TGCTGGAGGACACTGGGGCAGATTGCTGGAGGACACTGGGGCAGATTGCTGGAGGACCCTGGGGCAGATTGCTATAGGACACTGGGGCAGATTGCTGGAGGACACTGGGGCAGATTACTGGAGGACACTGGGGCAGATTGCTGGAGGACACTTGGGCAGATTGCTGGAGGACACTTGGTCAATGCTAGAGGACACTGGGGCAGATTGCTGGAGGACACTGGGGCAGATTGCTGGAGAACACTGGGGCAGATTGCTGGAGGACACTGGGGCAGATTGCTGGAGGACACTGGGGCAGATTGCTGGAGGACACTGGGGCAGATTGCTGGAGACACTGGGGCAGATTGCTGGAGACACTGGGGCAGATTGCTGGAGACACTGGGGGAAATGCTGGACATACTGGGGCAGATTGCTGGACACACTGGTGGTAATATTCTGGACACACTGTCTGGGGGCAATGCTGGACGCACTGGGGCAGATTGCTGGACGCACTGGGGCAGATTGCTGGACACACTGTCTGGGGGCAATATGCTGGACACACTGGGGCAATATGCTGGACATACTGGGGCAGATTGCTGGACACACTAGGGCAGATTACTGGACACACTGGGGCAGATTGCTGGACACACTGTCTGGGGGCAATGCTGGACACACTGGGGGCAATATGCTGGAGACACTGGGGCAGATTGCTGGACACTGGGGCAATATGCTGGACATACTGAGGCAGATTGCTGGACACACTGGGGGCAGGACTGGAGGCATGGGCAGAATGTAGACACGGGGCATGATTGGAGACACGGGGCAGAATGAAAGACATGGGGCAGGATTGGATCATGGGGCAGGATGGATACGATGGAGACAGATGGGGCAGGATGTGGAGATCATATGGGGTAGAATGGATACTCATGAGGGCAGGATGCGAGAACATATGGCTGGAGCCAGGAATGAGACACACGGGGCCAGGGAGGGGAATATTATTACCATAGTGGCTAATTAAGGGATATTATTACTGCAGTGATGTATTTATTTTATTTTTTGAGTATACTGTTTTAAATGGGGGTCGGTCCTGTTACTGTGCAGAGTGACACTATATCGCCTTTTTTTCTTCATGTGGTGTAATGTAGAAGTTGTGAAAAATTAAGTAATGTGTTCTGCAAGCGGAATACACTGTATACTATATAGAGGTCCTGTGTATAATACCACCAGTGATCTCTGTATTACCTCTACACAGACACTGCATACTAAGTACAGATCTCCTGTGAATACTGGCACTTATGGTGATAGTATTGTGTTGTTGTTTTTTACTGATCAGTATTGTAGTATTCAGTCACTATGTGGTGGTAATATGTGGTCTGGACATGGTGTTGTGGTATTTGTCCCTTGTATGTGATATTTGGTCACCAAGTGGTGGTAATATGTGGTCTTGACATGGTGCGGTGGTATTTGTTCCTTGTATGTGATATTATTCGATCACTGTGGTTGTAATTTGTGGTCTGGTCATGGTGCGGTGGTATTTGTTCCTTGTATGTGATATTATTCGATCACTGTGGTTGTAATTTGTGATCTGGTCATGGTGCGGTGGTATTTGTTCCTTGTATGTGATATTATTGGTCAAAATATACCTAAATTGTATTGCAGATTTTAACAAATATTTAATAGGTTACAGTAGAGTAGGGCCCGGCCATTTTTCTGGAATAATCTGGTTCGGGTATATCATGACCCCCGTCACATGACCCCCGTCACATGACTCCGTCACATGACCCCCGTCACATGACCCCCGTCACATGACCCCGTCACATGACCGGGGGGGGCCCACAGTGTCTGAACAGCCCGGGGCCCTGGCTACCCTTAATCCACCCCTGTGTATTATACTGGTACTGTGATATGCAGTGGATTTTCGGCAAGAGAAATATGTGTTTTTACTACATGAGAACTTACCTTAATAAACAAAATAATAATGTTTTTATGGCAATCTCTTATTGTCAATGTTTATGTATAAGAAAATATAATAAATCTATTCTGCATCTGGGAGAGCTTGTGGGGTCTGTTGTGCAAGTCTATTTGTTAATAAGAAAAGCATCTTAATTGCAATAGATTATATGTTGTAGATCACAGTGTGAGACTTAAGATCTACTAACTGTATTTATGTGTTGCTTAAAACAAATAGTAGAACAGGATTGTGTGCATTTTGTAGTAACTACATTAGACATCGAGGGAATGAATGACAATGTAAACCTTAAAAGTCATATTTCCTGTTTGTAGTCACAGCATTAACAACAAAGTTTTCCTGTCCTTGCTTAAACTAGTGATGGTAACTAGCAGGTTATTCCTACCAATACTGCCATAAACATGATGCTCCGCTCAACCATACCTGCATGTTTACATATGCAGGCAAACACAGAGGCATATTTACCTTGGCTATTTGACTGATCCCTCTTAAAATTTCAGATATTTGGAGGTTTGATGAATATCTTCCAATAGTATATCTTAGGCAGTCATCAACCGCTTATACACATGAAAATGTTGTCCAATGATTTTCTTCTTATATGTGAACAACTCGTATATACTGTGAATGTGTACCACCCATTTTAAACTATATTTGCATGTAAGGATTTTTGTCCAATTTCTATCCCAACAAACCTGTATAAATCTACTGTACATTCATCTATTACCAAATCATACAATTGCTGAGTGACGTCTGATGGGTAATAAATCCTGCGTGTAAACTTAATAGCCCTTTGTGGTATAAGCAATTTTCAGATAGTAAAAAATGTTTTCAGCCCCCCCCCCCCAAAAAAAAAAAAATGATAGCAGTTTTCAGTGTGTACCAATCATGATCAGACTGTTTATGTAACATCTATGCCGATTCGTGGCTCCTCTGTTTCCTCTATGGTTGCTGCCCTTTGATGCTTGGGACGCGTGACAGCGCCAGTCCTGCTTTATCCCTGGGAGTTTTGATGCTGCCATATTTTGATCTACGTTTTGATCACACTTTTCTGAGAGACCTGGGTGGGACAGTTAGCTATTTAGGCCCCTGAAGCTCTGACTCCACTGCCAGTCAGGGTCGGTATTAGACAAAGTGGGGGCCTAGGCAAAAGATAAAATAAGGCCCCCAATCCTCACACATTGCACAGTCAAACATTGTGGTTGTATTTATATGCACTGAGTTTGGGCCGTTCAATGAGTGTGATCGACAATATTGAAATAGTTTGGCTCTTGTTTCTCGACCGCTTTACACCAGCTAATGAAGAGTGATGGGACAGAACGCTAGTAGCTCAATCTATGCCCATACAATATTATGTTATAAGCAGCAGGGCTGTCGAGTTGGAGTCAGTGTCCATTTTGGTGAAGTCGGTATCAAATGATCAGACTCTGACTCCTTAAATACAGTATATAATTAGAGATGGGAGGACAGCTGGATGTTCGGGACCGGCGGGTTTGGCCGAACAGTTACAAAAAGTTCAGGTTCAGGTACCAGAACAGTACCTGAACCCGGACCCCATTCACTTTAATGGGGCCCAAACATCCAGTGTTTGCCAAGCTGTAATGTCCATGACAGCGTGGCAAACACCGCTTCTGCAAAAAAGAAAAAAAAAGCATGAACCGCACATCCCAAAATCATAAGTTGATCTAAAGCCGCTAGGCAAAAATTTATGTAACTGAACATGAGGTTTTCAGTTTAACATTCTGATCAGACTGTATGAAGCCCAATGCCACGTCACGGCAAACCTCGTAGTGGGTCCTACCGCCCTAACGGAGCGGAGCCGTGCGGCGCCCACCGCCACAGTGGCAATGCACCAGCAGGGCAGATGGCCTGTTGCCCCACGGCACCCATGCTGCAAGACTGAGTCCCCATGACTCCAGATCGCGCCGCCCCACCAGCACAAAGCCACAGCAACAATGGCCACCACACAGCACCAACACCAAAATGAAAGGAGCACTGAAACTGACCTTCCTCCAGCTCTTCAGTGAGAGCCAAAATGGGCTAGACCCCTTACTTTACAGTCTCCTGCTAATTAAAATCACCTGTGCCAAATGGGAGGAGTGCTGGCCCGCAACTGCTCAGAAAAGGCACATCTACGAGATGAAGGAGGGAGGACCCTGCCCACAAGGGCTCACAGTCTGCAGGGGATGGGTGAGGATATAGTAGGTGAGGGTAGAGCTGGTTATGCGGCGGTTCAGTAGGTTGAGGATCACTGCAGGTTGTAGGCTTGTTGGAAGAGGTGAGTCTTCAGGTTCTTTTTGAAGGTTTCTATGGTAGGCAAGAGTCTGATATGTTGGGGTAGAGTTTTCCAAGAGAAATCTTGTATGTGATTGTGGGAAGAGATGTGTTGGGGTAGAGAGTTCCAGAGTATGGGGGAAGCACAGGAGAAGTCTTGGATGCGGTTGGGGTGAAGAAGAGATAAGAGGGGGTAGAGAAGGAGATCTTGTGAGGATTTAAGGTTGCGTGTATGTAAGAACCGGGAGACCATGTTGCAGATGTATGAAGGAGTCTGGTTGTGGATGGCTTTGTATGTCATAGTAAGGGTTTTGATCTGTAGACTCTGGAGAGAGGCTGGGGAATAGCGGGGAGACAGGTAGATTTGTTGGGCAGCAGAGTGTAGGATGGATTGGAGTTGTAATAGAGTGCTAGAGGGGAGGTCAGAGAGTAGGAGGTTGCAGTAGTCAAGGCGAGAGGTGATAAGGGGGTGCTCTAGTGTTTTTGTGGTTTTGCTGTTAAGGAATACGTGGATCCAGGAAATATTTTTGAGTTTGAGATGGCAGGAGGAGGTAAGGGCTTACATATGTGGCTTGAAAGAGAGGGCAGAGTCGAGGATCACCTCGAGGCACCGAGCATGTGGGACTGCGGAAAGTGAGGAGCCATTGACACTGAGGGTTGCGCAATAGGAGAGGAGAGTGAAGAGAATGTCAGTAGGCTGTGGTCAGACAGGGGAGGGGTGAGTTAGTGAGATTAGTAAGGGAACAGAATCGGGTAAAGACAAGGTCTAGTGTGTGACCATCTTTGTGAGTGGCCCCAGAAGACCATTGAGTGAGGCTGAAGGAGGCAGTATGCAATAAAAGTTTAGAGGCAGCTGCGGTGGAAGTGTCAATAGGGATGTTGAAGTCACCCATGATGATAGTGGGGATGTCAGCAGAGAGGAAATGAAGTAGCCAGGGGGTGAAGTGGTCGAGAAAAGTGTATGAGCAAGGGTTGACTTTCATGAAACATGACAGCAACTTTTCTTCTGTGGTTTCATCTCAGTCATTCTCATTAATCAGGAAGAACTGATGGAACTATGGTCCCTAGGAAATAGAAACTTGGTAAATCTAGAATGTCTGCATTATTATTCATAGAGTTCTACTACTAGTGTCACAGTCATATCATAGCGTGTTGCCTGCATTACAGAAGGAGGACACTAGAGAGCAGTAGAGGATCACTGTACCTTCATCTTCATTAGTCTGTGGCTACAGCTTGACTTTTTTTTTTTTGCAAACTAACTCAAACCTTAAGAGCGATTTCCAGTTTTACATTACCACTTGCTAAATTTTAAATTTGCTCTGAAATCCCAACATGAGTTAATTCAATTGCAAAAAAAAATTGACTGGACTCATTTGCAACACATAAGAATACCCATTTAAATCTCCCCAAAGATGAGTTTTAAAAGTAAGAAAATATAGTGTGAACGTCACTACCTAAAAACCTGTGAAGATTTATTTTGAGTAGTATACAGTAAATACACACTCACACTATTCATTTTTCTTTTCATTCCCACAATCGGGATGAGTGTTTCTCCTTTCATCATTCCATTGGTTGGTTTAGATGTTTTGTTTTTTTAAATAGATTGGGCACAGGAATGCAAACTATGTCTGTAATAATTTATTGTCATAAAAGCATTCCTTTGTGGATTTACTTCACCTGCACAGAGTTTGAGATCCGGCACAGTACGGCCAGAGCCATCTAACCTACATAAATAGATGAAACCATTTAATAAAATTCCCGACAGTAGATCCATTGTCCCATGATTATGCATCACCCACTACTGGGAAATTTAATATAAATCCTTGGGAATGCAGATCTGCTCCACTTACAGTGAGTATAGGATAATTGTATGGTCAGGTCAGTAACTGGAATAAGACATTTATACAGACAGTGGGGCCTGCAGGGGAGGTAAATCGTGAAATTGCTCCCATTTCCTTGGTAATCGTGATAACTAGGGTTGAGCGACTTTTACTTTTATAGGATCGGGTCGGGTTTCATGAAACCCGATTTTTTCAAAAGTCGGGTCGAGTGAAATCGGCCGATCCTATAAAAAAGTCGGGGTCGGGGTTGGCCGAAACACGAAACCCAATGCAGTGCATTGGGTTTCCAATGGTTCCCAGGGTCTGAAGGAGAGGAAACTCTCCTTCAGGCCCTGGGATCCATATTTAAGTGTATAATAAAGAATTAAAATAAAAAATATTGCTATACTCGCCCTCTGACGCGCCCTGGTACTAACCGGCAGCCTTCCTTCCTTAGAATCAGCACGTGAAGGGCCTTAGATGACGTCGCGGCTTGTGATTGGTCGCGCGACCGCCCATGTGACCGCTCGCGCGACCAATCACAAGCCGCGACGTCACTGAAGGTCCTTCAAGCGCTGATTCTTAGGAAGGAAGGCTGCCGGAAAGAAGCAGGGCACGTCCGAGGGTGAGTATATTCCTATTAGGTATATTACTAATAGGTAATATTCCTATTAGGTATATACTCACCGATTTCCAATATTGCAAACATATCGGAACTCGGGATCGGAATTCCGATACCAGATTCAGAAGATCGCCGACCTCATGGCCGACCCCACACAGGGGTCGGGTCTGGTTTCATGAAACCCGACTTTGCCAAAAGTCGGCGACTTCTGAAAATGGCCGACCCGTTTCGCTCAACCCTAGTGATAACAATAAAATATTATTATTATTATTATTTATTAATATAGCACCATTAATTCCATGGTGCTGTACTTGAGAAGGGGTTACATCAAAATACAAATATCACTTACAGTAAACAAAACTAACAATGACAGACTGGTACAGAGGGAAGAGGACCCTGCCCTTGCAGGCTTACATTCTTCAGGATTATGGGGAAGGAGACAGTAGGTCGAGGGTTGCAGTAGCTCCCATGGTGTTGAGGTGGCCGTGTGGTCTTTACAGGCTGTAAGCTTCCTTGAAGAAGTGGGTTTTCAGGTTTCTTATGAAGGATCCAAAAGTAGTGGATAACCGGATGTGTTGGGGCACAGAATTCCAGATGATGGTGATATTCGGTAGAAGTCTTGGAGGCGATTGAGTGAGGAGTGAATAAGCGTGGAGGAGAGGAGGAGGTCTTGGGAGGACCGGAGATTACGTGAGGGAAGATATTGAGAGATAAGTGTGGAAATATACGGAGGAGAAAGGTTATGGATGGCTTTACAGGTCAGTGTTAGTAGTATAAACTGGATACGCTGGGAAATTGGGAGCCAGTGAAGGGATTTGCAAAAAGGTGAAGCAGGAGTGTAGAGAGGATAGAGATTAATTAGTCGGGCAGCAGAGTTAAGCATGGACTGGAGGGGTGCGAGAGTGTTAGAAGGTGGGCCACAGAGGAGTATGTTGCAGTAGTCGAGGCGGGAGATGATTAGGGCATGCATGAGCTTTTTGGTAGAGTGAGGGTTGAGGAAAGGACGGATTCTGGAAATATTTTTGAGCTGGAGGCGACAGGATGTGACGAGAGCTTGGATGTGCGGTTTGAAGGACAGGGCAGAGTCAAGGGTTACTCAGAGGCAGCGGATTTTGGGGACAGGGGAAAGGGTTATTTCATTTATTTTGATAGATAGATCAGGTAGGGAAGATATGCGTGATGGAGGAAAGATAATGAGTTCAGATTTGTCCACATTGAGCTTGAGGAAGCGAGAGGAGAAGAAGGAGGATATGCCTGATAGGCACTCTGGGATTCTGGAGAGCAGAGAGGTGACATCTGGGCCAGAGAGGTAGATCTGAGTGTCATCGGCATATAGATGGTACTGGAAGCCATAGGACCTTATGAGTTGTCCCAGGCCGAGTGTATAGATTGAGAAGAGTAAGGGTCCTAGGACAGAGCCTTGAGGGACTCCAACAGAAAGGGGGTGAGATGAAGAGGTAGTATGGGAGTAGGAAACACTAAATGTGCGGTTGGCAAGGTATGAGGAGATCCAAGATAAAGCAAGGTCTTTGACCCCAAAGGAAGAGAGGATCTGTAGTAGGAGGCAGTGGTCAACTGTGTCGAAGGCAGAGCACAGGTCTAGGAGGAGGATTATAGAGAATTGCCTGTTAGATTTGGCTATAAGTAAGTCGTTAGTAATTTTGGTCAGGGCAGTCTCAGTGGAATGGTGGGGACGGAAGCCAGATTGTAGGTTGTCGAAGAGAGAGCTAGATGCAAAGTGAGAGGAAAGTTCAGCATGGACATGCTGCTCAAGGAGTTTGGAAGCAAATGGGAGCAAAGATATGGGGCGATAGCTGGACATAGCGCTTGGGTAAAGGGATGGCTTTTTGAGGATAGGTGTGATTGTGGCATGTACAGAACAAATCACTTTCACATCCAAGTCTTTTCTATGCAAGTACTATATGTCCAAATATTTCTGGTGTGAAAGAATAGGGAAACCAAATATCTAGTAATATATAAAAATGATAATACAACCTGTGTCCTCCACACATCTGTGACCTCGTCTCCCGGTAGTTACCGTCACACAACCTCCAATCCTCACAAGATCTCCTTCTCCCCTCTTATCTCCTCTTCCCACAATCACATACAAGATTTCTCTTGGAAAACTCTACCCCAACATATCAGACTCTCGCCTACAGTGAAAATCTTCAAAAGGAACCTGAAGAATCACCTCTTTCGACAAGCCTACAACCTGCAGTAACCTCCGATCCACCAAACCGCAACCAGCTCTGCCCTCACCTACTATATCCTCACATGGCCGAGGTACAGGCAGGACTAATACAATGGATACTGTAAATACCTTAGACCAAACTAACTTAATTTACAGTCTTAAATGTACTGTGTCTGAGTATACGTCTTCTAAAATAATCACAATTGACAACATTCATGACTATAAACTCATTACACCAGCGCTATTTGTATGTTATCCATTCTGGCAACATCGTGCATAGATAATTGACTTATAGGCTATGTGCAGACGTTGCAGATTTAGATGCGGATCCGCAGCGTTTTTGGCAGCACGGATTCGCATCAAATCCGCAGTGTTGTGCACAGCCAATGTTAATCTATGGGAAATGGAGATTTGTTGTGCACATGCTGCGGAAAAATCCACGCAGATTTGCAGCGCTTTTTTTTTGCAGCATGTCAATTCTTTTTGCTGATCTGCAGCCATTGACTTCCATTGAGTCAGGCACATCCGCAGCAAAACCGCAAAGATCTTTGGATTTGCTGCGGATGTGAGTGCTAGAAACGCTGCAGAGCGAGAGGAGGGAAGTGTGTGGGCGGAGTGTGGCAGGAGCTATGTGCGTTCATGTGTGTGGGGAGGTCTGCGTCTATGTGTGTGCGCCAGTGTCTGCGTGAATCTGTGTCTGTGTGCAGGGCTGTGTGTGTGTGTCTGTGTGTAGGCAGGCATCGTCCGATGAGACTACTAGTCCCACGTGGCTGTGACTGCTACAGTGACACTACTGTATTAGGCAATGATGGGAAAGTAGTCCCATCATCTGGCTAATGTGTTGAACGTTAAAAAAAAACACATACAGTACACATATAGTACACTAGATGGTGGCCCGATTCTAACGCATCGGGTATTCTAGAATATGCATGTCCTCGTAGTATATTGCCCAGCCACGTAGTATATTGCACAGCCCACGTAGTATATTGCTCAGTCACGTAGTATATTGCCCAGCCACATAGGTTATTGCCCAGCTACGTAGTATACAGCACAGAGCCACATAGTATACAGCACAGAGCCACGTAGTTTATTGCCCAGTCACGTAGTATACAGCACAGCCCATGCTGTATATAACAGTGGCCACGTAAAATATATAGCACAGCCCACGGAGTATATAACACTGCCTACGTAGTATATAGCACAGAACCACGCGGTATGTAACACAGCCCACGTAGTATACAGCAGTGTGGGCACCATATCCCTGTTAAAAAAATAATTAAAATAAAAAATTGTTATATACTCACCTCCTGGGATCCAGCGGAGCTCCGGCGATAGGTGCGCGGCTGCCGCCATCTTCCGTTCCCAGGATGCATTGCGAAATTATCTCACAAGACCGCTAAGTCTTCTGGGTAATTTCTCAATGCATCACTGGGAATGGAAGATGGCGGCAGGCGCAAGCGGCTCAGCAGACAACGGAGGGTGAGTATAGCAGGTTTTTTGTTTTTTTATTATTTTTAACATTACATTACATTTTTTTTACTATTGATGCCGCATAGGCAGCATCAATAGTAAAAGGTTGGGGACACACAGGGTTAATAGCGGCGGTAACGGAGTGCGTTACCCACGGCATACCGCGGTCCGTTACCGCCAGCATTAACCCTGTGTGAGCGGTGAGTGGAGGGGAGTATGCGGGCGCCGGCCACTGACTGCGGGTTGTAAGGAGCGGCCATTTTCTTCCGGATTGTGCCCGTCGCTGATTGGTCGTGGCTGTTTTACCGTGACCAATCAGCGACTTGGATTTCCAGGAGAGACAGAGGCCGCGACCAATGAATATCCGTGACAGACAGACAGACAGACGGAAGTGACCCTTAGACAATTTTATAGTAGATACATACCATACACTCCCTAACAGAAATTATGTCGCTTATCCATGTTATGTAAATAAAAGCTTATAACCTGACATTAAATTCATCCATTGGTTGTATAAATTAATTTTTTGAAAGCTGAAATCCTCCGAAATGCGGTTTAGATTAAGAAAATAAATTGGCATCAATGCAGAAATATTGATATTTTAATAGACACAGAATGGTCAGATTTTGGCAAGACAAAAGTTTTGTCGCCTGGTCATATAATGCACCCAATGCTAGTTTACAATCTCACCTGTGCTCAGTAAATGATTGGTTAATTAGTGTGTGTGTATAAAAAGAAACTCAGCATCCCAGATATTTACTTGAACTGCAACTTGAGCTTTGACAACATGCTAAAAATCCACCCTGCGACCAAAGCCTGGATTATCAAGAGGCTGAAGACCAGATCCACTGCAGAGGTGGCTGGCACCTTTAACCCCTTTCTGACATTAGACGTACTATCCCATCGAGGTGGGGTGGGCCTGAATGCCCACCGACGGGCTAGTACGTCATAGCGTTTGGCCGTGCTCACGGGGGGGCGTGGCCGATTGCGGCCGGGTGTCAGCTGACTATTGCAGCTGACATCCTGCACTATGTGCCAGGAGTGGTCACGGACCGCTCCTGGCACATTAACTCCCGAAACACTGCGATCAAACATGATCACAGTGTGCCGGGGGCATTGCACAGGGAGGTGGCTCCCTGCGGGCTTCCCTGAGACCCTCGGCACAATGAGGCAAAAAACAGCACTTTATTATACCGCCGAACAAAAAGTGGAATAACACGTGATCAAAAAGACGGATATAAATAAACATGGTGCCACTGAAAAAGTCATCTTGTCCCGCAAAAAACGAGCCACCATGCAGCATCATCAGTGAAAAAAATAAAAAAGTTATAGTCCTCAGAATAAAGCGATGCAAAAATAATTATTTTTTTCTATAAAATCGTTTTTATCGTATAAAAGCACCAAAACATAAAAAAAGGTTTTAAATGAGGTATCGCTGTAATCATACTGACCCGAAGAATAAAACTGCTTTATCCATTTTACCAAACGCGGAACCATATAAACGCCCCCCCAAAAGAAATTCATGAATAGCTGGTTTTTGGTCATTCTGCCTTACAAAAATCGGAATAAAAAGCGATCAAAAAATGTCACGAAAATGTTACCAATGAAAACGTCAACTCGTCCCGCAAATAACAAGACCTCACATGACTCTGTGGCCCAAAATATGGAAAAATTATAGCTCTCAAAATGTGGTAACTAGTGTTGAGCGATACCTTCCGATATTGGGAAATATCAGGATTGGATTGGATCATCCAATATCCAAAAAATATCGGATATCACCGATACCGATACCTGAAACCTATGCAAGTCAATGTGACACAAATATTGGAATGAAAATAAACCCTTTCTTCCCTAGCACATCCAGTTCCGGATGGGGGGGGTGGTGCGTGGGCGGAGAATGCGTGTGTGTGTGGGACCGTGGGGGTCTGTACGGGCCTGCCGGGGGTCTATACGGGCCTCTTGGGGGTCTGTGCAGGCTGCTGGGGGTCTGTGCGGGCCTGGCGGGGGTCTGTATGGGCCTCTCGGGGGTCTGTGCAGCCTGCCGAGGATCTGTGCAGCCTGCCGGTGGTCTGTGCGGCCTGCCGGGGGTCTGTACGGGCCTCTCAGGGGTCTGTGCCACCTGCCGGGGGTCTGTGCGGCCTGCCGGGGTCTGTACGGGCCTCTCGGGCGTCTGTGCGGCCTGCCGGGGTTCTGTGCGGCCATCCGGGGGTCTGTACGTGCGTCTCGGGGGTCTTTGTGCTTGTGTGCAGGTATCGTCCGATGGAACAACAAGTCCCATCGTGCTATGCCTGCTACAATGGCAGTGATTAACACATTAGCCAATGATGGGACAGTAGTAGTCCCATCATCCGGCTAATGTGTTTAATGTAAAAAAAACCACAAACATACATACTACATACTACATACATACTACATACATACATACAACATACTACATACATATTACATACAGCATGATACATACATACTGCATACATACTACATACATACTACATACCTACATACAACATACATACAACATACATACATACATACTACATACATACTACATACATACTACATACATACTACATACATACAACATACATACATACTACATGCATACTACATACAATACATTCATACATTACATACAATACATACATAGACATACAGTACATATAACATAGAGTGCATTTGAACAGCAAGGTTGATTGCTGTTGAGGGGAACTAGAAAATAAAAATCTATAAATCTTCAGCATAGCGAGTGTGAGCGAGCTGAGTGTGACCAGAGCGTAAGTGTGGACGGCGGTAAGTGTGACTTGTGATTCAGTGACTTTGGATTCAGGGAGTTTCCAAGGGAGGAATTACTGAATTGCTGTCTGTTTTGTATTAATACTTTGTATTTATTTATTTATTTTTTTATTATTTAACTTTTCTGTCTGGTGCAATCCCCATTAGGAAATGTGCTCCACGATTGTTAATGCCATCCAGTGCACATCTTGCCACATGTATGCAGTCCTTGAGCAGCCGATCGAGGGTGCATACTGCTGTGCGAGATGTGAGCACGTTGTGCATTTGGAAACCCAGATTCTGACTCTAAATGTGCAGCTGGCAACACTGAGATCCATAGACAATATGGAGAGGAGTCTTCTGCTCACAGAGCAGACGCTCAATGGGACAGATGAGGGGGGGAATGGTGGGATGGAGCTGCAGGACGGTGAAGTAGCTAACTGGGTGACAGTTAGGAAGCGGGGTAGAGGGAAGAGTGCCAGGGAGGCTAGTCCTGATCTGGAACACCCCAATAAGTTTGCTAAGTTGGCAGATAAGGGGGGTGCCAGTACAGGGGTAGCACTGCTGCAGCCAGGCATGTCCTCTGAAATCCGGAGGAGTGACTGCTTCAATAAGGAGGGAAATAGGAGAGCAGGGCAGGCCAGACAGGTGCTGGTAGTGGGCGACTCAATTATTAGGGGAACAGATAGGGCAATCTGTCACAAAGACAGGGATCGTCGAACGGTGTGCTGCCTACCTGGCGCTCGAGTCCGACACATCACTGATCGGTTGGACAGATTACTGGGAGGGGCTGGTGAGGACCCAGCGGTCATGGTGCACATAGGCACAAATGACAAAGTTAGAGGTAGGTGGACGGTCCTTAAAGATGATTTCAGGGAATTAGGCTGCAAGCTGAAAGCAAGGACCTCCAACGTGGTATTCTCCGAAATACTGCCTGTACCACGTGCCACGCCAGAGAGGCAACGGGAGATTAGGGAAGTTAATAAGTGGCTCAAGAATTGGTGTAGGAAGGAGGGGTTTGGGTTCCTGCAGAACTGGGCCAACTTCTCAGTTGGCTACAGGCTCTACGCTAGGGATGGACTGCACCTCAATGGGGAAGGTGCAGCTGTGCTGGGGGAGAAAATGGCTAGAAGGTTGGAGGATTGTTTAAACTAGGGATTGGGGGGGAGGGTATTCATTTTATAGGAGGGGAAGATTGTGCAGACAGAGACCTGGGCACAAATAAGGAGGGTGGGGGTGGCGGTGGCATGGGGGGTGGGGTTAGAACAGTTAATAATTTAAGAAAGAGTAGAGGTACAGAGAGGAACATCAAGTGCATGTATACTAATGCCAGAAGCCTCGCCAACAAAATGGACGAATTAGAACTAATGTTGTTGGAGCATAATTATGACATAGTGGGGATATCTGAAATGTGGCTGGATGAGAGCCATGACTGGGCTGTTAACTTGCAGGGCTATAGCCTGTTCAGAAATGACCGTACAGATAAGCGAGGGGGAGGGGTGTGTCGATATGTAAAATCGTCCTTAAAACCCATCCTGCGTGATAATATAGGTGAATTTAATGAAAATGTAGAATCCCTGTGGGTGGAGATAAGGGGAGGGGGAAAAAAAAATAAATTACTGATAAGGGTTTGTTATAAATCTCCAAAAATAATGGAAGCAATGGAGAATATCCTCGTAAAGCAAATAGATGAAGCTGCGACTCAAGGAGAAGTCATTATTATGGGGGACTTCAACTACCCTGAAATAGATTGGGGAACAGAAACCTGCAGTTCCAGCAAAGGTAATCGGTTTTTGACAACTGTGAGAGACAATTACCTTTCACAGCTGGTTCAGGACCCAACAAGAAGGGGGGCACTGCTAGACCTAATATTAACCAACAGGCCAGACCGCATAGCAAATATAAGGGTTGGGGGTTACTTGGGAAATAGCGATCACAAAATAATAAGTTTTCATGTATCCTTTAAAAAGATGTGTAATAGAGGGGTTACAAGGACACTAAACTTCAGGAGGGCAAATTTCCAATGGATGAGAGAGGATCTTGGTGCAATTAAATGGGACGTTATCCTGAGACACAAAAATACACAAAGAAAATGGGAGACATTTATTAGCATCCTGGATAGGACCTGTGCACAGTATATACCGTATGGGAATAAACATACTAGAAATAGGAG
Source organism: Ranitomeya imitator (assembly GCF_032444005.1). Classification (NCBI taxonomy): domain Eukaryota; kingdom Metazoa; phylum Chordata; class Amphibia; order Anura; family Dendrobatidae; genus Ranitomeya; species Ranitomeya imitator. The sequence continues at coordinate 730,963,187 of NC_091284.1, read as the reverse complement.
GAAACCAATATGGCTAAATAGAGCTGTAAGGGGCGCAGTAAGTGACAAAAAGAAAGCATTTAGAGAATTAAAGGAAGTAGGTAGTGAGGAGGCATTAAATAAATACAAAAAATTAAATAAATTCTGTAAAAAGCAAATCAAGGCAGCAAAGATTGAGACAGAGAGACTCATTGCCAGAGAGAGTAAAAATAATCCCAAAATATTCTTTAACTACGTAAATAGTAAGAAACTAAAAAATGATAGTGATGGCCCCCTTAAAAATAGTCTGGGTGAAATGGTGGATGAGGATGAGGAAAAAGCCAATATGCTAAATGACTTTTTTTCATCAGTATTTACACAAGAAAATCCCATGGCAGACAAAATGACTAGTGATAAAAATTCCCCATTAAATGTCACCTGCTTAACCCAGCAAGAAGTGCGGCGGCGTCTAAAAATCACTAAAATTGACAAATCTCCGGGCCCGGATGGGATACACCCTCGAGTACTGCAGGAATTAAGTACAGTCATTGATAGACCATTATTTTTAATCTTTAAAGACTCCATAATAACAGGGTCTGTACCACAGGACTGGCGTATAGCAAATGTGGTGCCAATATTCAAAAAGGGAACAAAAACTGAACTCGGAAACTATAGGCCAGTAAGCTTAACCTCTACTGTGGGTAAAATCCTGGAGGGCATTCTAAGGGATGCTATACTGGAGTATCTGAAGAGGAATAACCTCATGACCCAGTATCAGCACGGGTTTACTAGGGACCGTTCATGTCAGACTAATTTGATCAGTTTCTATGAAGAGGTAAGTTCCGGACTGGACCAAAGGAACCCAGTACATGTAGTGTATATGGACTTTTCAAAAACTTTTTGATACGGTGCAACACAAAAGGTTGATACATAAAATGAGAATAATGGGGATAGGGGAAAATATGTGCAAGTGGGTTAAGAGCTGGCTCAGGGATAGGAAACAAAGGGTGGTTATTAATGGAGCACACTCAGACTGGGTAGCGGTTAGCAGTGGGGTACCACAGGGGTCAGTATTGGGCCCTCTTCTTTTTAACATATTTATTAATGACCTTGTAGGAGGCATTCAGAGTAGAATTTCAATATTTGCAGATGACACTAAACTCTGCAGGGTAATCAATACAGAGGAGGACAATTTTATATTACAGGATGATTTATGTAAACTAGAAGCTTGGGCTGATAAATGGCAAATGGGCTTTAATGGGGATAAATGTAAGGTCATGCACTTGGGTAGAAGTAATAAGATGTATAATTATGTGCTTAATTCTAAAACTCTGGGCAAAACCGTCAATGAAAAAGACCTGGGTGTATGGGTGGATGACAAACTCATATTTAGTGGCAAGTGTCAGGCAGCTGCTACAAAGGCAAATAAAATAATGGGATGCATTAAAAGAGGCATAGATGCTCATGAGGAGAACATAATTTTACCTCTATACAAGTTACTTGTTCGACCACACTTAGAATACTGTGCACAGTTCTGGTCTCCGGTGTATAAGAAAGACATAGCTGAACTGGAGCGGGTGCAGAGAAAAGCAACCAAGGTTATTAGAGGACTGGGGGATCTGCAATACCAAGATAGGTTATTACACTTGGGGCTATTTAGTTTGGAAAAATGAAGACTAAGGGGTGATCTTATGTTAATGTATAAATATATGAGGGGACAGTACAAAGACCTTTCTGATGATCTTTTTAATCATAGACCTGAAACAGGGACAAGGGGGCATCCTCTACGTTTGGAGGAAAAAAGGTTTAAGCATAATAACAGACGCGGATTCTTTACTGTAAGAGCAGTGAGACTATGGAACTCTCTGCCGTATGATGTTGTAATGAGTGATTCATTACTTAAATTTAAGAGGGGACTGGATACATTTCTGGAAAAGTATAATGTTACAGGGTATATACACTAGATTCCTTGATAGGGCGTTGATCCAGGGAACTAGTCTGATTGCCGCATGCGGAGTCGGGAAGGAATTTTTTTCCCCAAGGTGGAGCTTACTCTTTGCCACATGGGTTTTTTTTGCCTTCCTCTGGATCAACATGTTAGGGCAAGTTAGGTTAGGCTATGGGTTGAACTAGATGGACCTAAAGTCTTCCTTCAACCTTAATAACTATGTAACTATGTAACTATGTAACAAACAAACAATATACTCCCTGATCCGCAGAAATCCACGAGTGTCCCACGACGATCTCCCGTGGAGAACGGCAGCATCAGCTGATGCAACCACTCTCTAGGGGCTCCAGGAATACAATGACGTAGGAAGGTATCCTTCCGCACTGTATTCCTCCGCCGCTGTAAAAAAATAGGCCCTAGTTTCACTTTTGGCATTGCTGTGTGAGAAATTTACCACGCAGTAATTGCCATAATGTGAGATTAATTGGACTATGGCGGACAGGTAGTATGCGATTTATTATTTTACGTTTTTTGCAGGCGCTGAAGTATGGTAAGTATGGTTAAATGAAGAATATTAAAATACTTTTTTCTGGCTGTGTCTTTATTTTTTTTAACTCTTTCACTACACTAGGATTAATAATGGATAGGCGTCTTATTGACACCTGTCCATTATTAACCCGGCTTAATGTCACCTTACAATATCAAGGTGACATTAACCCCTAATTACCCCATATCCTACCGCTAATACGGGAGTGGGAAGAGAGGGGCTAAGTGGCGGAATTGGTGCATCTTACAGATGTGCCATTTCTGGGGCGGCTGCAGACTGGTATTTGTACATCGGGTGATGTCACTGCTCTATAGGACCTTCAGTGACACACAGACAGGAGACAATGGCTCCTGCAGTGCATCACTGAGAGGTTGCTATAGTTCAAAGTCTCACTTTATGGCAATTGCTGTGTGGGAAATTTCTCACACAGCAATGCCAGTAGTGAGACTAGGGACTATTTTTTACAGCGGCGGTGGAATACAGGGCGGAAGGATACCTTCTTCCCGTCATTGTATTCCTGGAGCCCCTAGAGAGCAGTCGCATCAGCTGATGCTGCTGTTCTCTACGGGAGATCGTCGTGGGACACTCGTGGATTTCTGCGGATCAGGGAGTATATTGTTTGTTTGCTATTTTCATATTTTTTAGAGATGACACTGGCTTCGGGGAACAAAGTGACAAGTGATGGTGAGTATTATTATTATTATTATTTATTATTATAGCGCCATTTATTCCATGGCGCTTTACATGTGAGGAGGGGTATACATAATAAAACAAGTACAATAATCTTGAAAAATACAAGTCACAACTGGTACAGGAGGAGAGAGGACCCTGCCCGCGAGGGCTCACAATCTACAAGGGATGGGTGAGGATACAGTAGGTGAGGGTAGAGCTGGCCGTGCAGCGGTTTGGTCAATCGGTGGTTACTGCAGGTTGTAGGCTTGTCGGAAGAGGTGGGTCTTCAGGTTCTTTTTGAAGGTTTCGATGGTAGGCGAGAGTCTGATATGTTGTGGTAGAGCATTCCAGAGTAGGGGGGATGCACGAGAGAAATCTTGTATGCGATTGTGGGAAGAGGAGATAATAGGGGAGTAGAGAAGGAGATCTTGTGAGGATCGGAGGTTGCGTGCGGGAAAGTACCGGGAGACGAGGTCACAGATGTATGGAGGAGACAGGTTGTGGATGGCTTTATATGTCATGGTTAGGCTTTTGTACTGGAGTCTCTGGGTGATGGGGAGCCAGTGCAGGGATTGACAGAGGGGAGAGGCCGGGGAATAGCGGGGGGACAGGTGGATTAGTCGGGCAGCAGAGTTTAGAATAGATTGGAGGGGTGCAAGAGTGTTAGAGGGGAGGCCACAGAGCAGGAGGTTACAGTAGTCAAGGCGGGAGATGATGAGGGCATGGACTAGGGTTTTTGCAGATTCTTGGTTTAGGAATGTGCGGATCCGTGAAATATTTTTGAGTTGGAGGCGGCAGGAAGTGGAAAGGGTTTGGATATGTGGTTTAAAGGAGAGATCAGTGTCAAGGATTACCCCAAGACAGCGGGCTTGTGGGACTGGGGAGAGTGGGCAGCCGTTTACTGTAATGGATAGGTTCGTTGGGGAGATCGCATGAGATGGGGAAAGATGATGAATTCTGTTTTGTCCATGTTAAGTTTTAGAAATCTAGTGGAGAAGAAGGATGAAATAGCAGACAGACATTGAGGGATTCTGGTTAGTAGGGAGGTGATATCTGGTCCAGAGATGTAGATCTGTGTGTCGTCAGCATAGAGATGATACTGAAAGCCGTGAGATTCTATGAGCTGTCCCAGGCCAAAGGTGTAAATGGAGAAGAGCAGGGGTCCTAGAACTGAACCTTGCGGGACTCCGACAGATAGGGGGCGAGGTGAGGAGGTGGTGTGTGAGTGGGAGACGCTGAATGTACGGTCAGTTAGGTATGATGAGATCCAGGATAGGGCCAATTCTGTGATGCCAAGGGATGAGAGGGTCTGCAGCAGCAGAGAATGGTCCACTGTGTCAAAGGCAGAGGACAGGTCCAGGAGGAGGAGGACAGAGTAGTGTCGCTTGCTCTTGGCGGTTAATAGGTCATTGGTGACCTTAGTTAGGGCAGTTTCAGTGGAGTGGTGTGACCGGAAGCCTGATTGAAAGCGGTCGAAGAAGGAGCAGGAAGATAGATGGGAGGACAGTTCAATATGGACATGTTGTTCCAGTAGTTTTGAGGCAAAGGGGAGAAGTGATATAGGGCGATAGCTAGATACAGAGGATGGGTCAAGAGAGGGCTTTTTGAGGATAGGTGTGATTGTGGCATGTTTAAAGCTTAAGGGGAAAATGCCAGTTGTTAGTGATAGGTTAAAGAGATGGGTTAGGGTTGGGATGAAGACTGTGGTGAGGTTTGGGATGAAGTGGGATGGGAGTGGGTCAAGTGCACAGGTGGTGAGATGCGATCTTGAGAGTAGAGTGGAGAGTCCGTCTTCTGTAATGGTGGAGAAGTTGGTTTTGGAGGTGGAGGGCTGGGTAGTTGGGAGGAAGGGTTCTGGGGGTTGTTTACTAAAATTGTCTCTGATGTTCTCAATTTTCTGCTTGAAAAATGAGGCGAAGTCTTCAGCTGAGATGAGTGGGGAGGGAGGAGGTGCTGGGGGACGGAGGAGAGAGTTGAAGGTGTTGAATAACTGTTTGGGGTTGTGAGACAGGGAGGATATGAGAGATGAGAAGTAGGTTTGTTTTGCTGTGGCGAGCATGGTTTTGAAAGCAGTGAGGGACTGTTTGAATGCGATGAAGTGCTCGATGGAGTGGGATCTTTTCCATCTGCGCTCAGCAGCTCTGGAAGCTCGCCTCAGTTCTTTTGTCATGCTGGTGTGCCAGGGTTGTCTGTTGATTTTGCGAGCTTTGGTATGTGTGAGAGGGGCAAGAGATTCCAAAGCTGCAGCTATTGTGGTGTTATATAGAGCGGCAGCATCATCCGCATTGTGTAGGGAGCTTATGTCTGTGAGAGGGAGGAGGGATTCAGAGAGTGAGTGAAGAGTATGTACTTTATGTTATATTTACTGTATGTCTATATGTATGGTATGAATGTACTGTATGTAGTATGTATGTTGTATGTATGTAGTATGCATGTAATATGTTGTATGTATGTAGTATGTATGTAGTATGTATGTAGTATGTATGTAGTATGTAGTATGTATGTAGTATGTATGTAGCATGTTGTATGTATGTTGTATGTATGTAGTATGCATGTAGTATGTATGTATGTATGTTGTATGTATGTAGTAAGTATGTAGTATACAGTGGGGCAAAAAAGTATTTAGTCAGTCAGCAATAGTGCAAGTTCCACCACTTAAAAAGATGAGAGGCGTCTGTAATTTACATCATAGGTAGACCTCAACTATGGGAGACAAACTGAGAAAAAAAAATCCAGAAAATCACATTGTCTGTTTTTTTAACATTTTATTTGCATATTATGGTGGAAAATAAGTATTTGGTCAGAAACAAAATTTCATCTCAATACTTTGTAATATATCCTTTGTTGGCAATGACAGAGGTCAAACGTTTTCTGTAAGTCTTCACAAGGTTGCCACACATTGTTGTTGGTATGTTGGCCCATTCCTCCATGCAGATCTCCTCTAGAGCAGTGATGTTTTTGGCTTTTCGCTTGGCAACACGGACTTTCAACTCCCTCCAAAGGTTTTCTATAGGGTTGAGATCTGGAGACTGGCTAGGCCACTCCAGGACCTTGAAATGCTTCTTACGAAGCCACTCCTTCATTGCCCTGGCGGTGTGCTTTGGATCATTGTCATGTTGAAAGACCCAGCCACGTTTCATCTTCAATGCCCTTGCTGATGGAAGGAGGTTTGCACTCAAAATCTCACGATACATGGCCCCATTCATTCTTTCATGTATCCGGATCAGTCGTCCTGGCCCCTTTGCAGAGAAACAGCCCCAAAGCATGATGTTTCCACCACCATGCTTTACAGTAGGTATGGTGTTTGATGGATGCAACTCAGTATTCTTTTTCCTCCAAACACGACAAGTTGTGTTTCTACCAAACAGTTCCAGTTTGGTTTCATCAGACCATAGGACATTCTCCCAAAACTCCTCTGGATCATCCAAATGCTCTCTAGCAAACTTCAGACGGGCCCAGACATGTACTGGCTTAAGCAGTGGGACACGTCTGGCACTGCAGGATATGAGTCCATGGTGGCGTAGTGTGTTACTTATGGTAGGCCTTGTTACATTGGTCCCAGCTCTCTGCAGTTCATTCACTAGGTCCCCCCGCGTGGTTCTGGGATTTTTGCTCACCGTTCTTGTGATCATTCTGACCCCACGGGGTGGGATTTTGCGTGGAGCCCCAGATCGAGGGAGATTATCAGTGGTCTTGTATGTCTTCCATTTTCTAATTATTGCTCCCACTGTTGATTTCTTCACTCCAAGCTGGTTGGCTATTGCAGATTCAGTCTTCCCAGCCTGGTGCAGGGCTACAATTTTGTTTCTGGTGTCCTTTGACAGCTCTTTGGTCTTCACCATAGTGGAGTTTGGAGTCAGACTGTTTGAGGGTGTGCACAGGTGTCTTTTTATACTGATAACAAGTTCAAACAGGTGCCATTACTACAGGTAATGAGTGGAGGAAAGAGGAGACTCTTAAAGAAGAAGCTACAGGTCTGTGAGAGCCAGAAATCTTGATTGTTTGTTTCTGACCAAATACTTATTTTCCACCATAATATGCAAATAAAATGTTAAAAAAACAGACAATGTGATTTTCTGGATTTTTTTTCTCAGTTTGTCTCCCATAGTTGAGGTCTACCTATGATGTAAATTACAGACGCCTCTCATCTTTTTAAGTGGTGGAACTTGCACTATTGCTGACTGACTAAATACTTTTTTGCCCCACTGTATATGTTGTATGTATGCTGTATGTATGTATGTAGTATGTATGTAGTATGTATGTAGTATGTTGTATGTATGTAGTATGTATGTTTTATGTATGTTGTATGTATGTAGTATGTGTGTATGTAGTATGTATGTAGTATGTTGTATGTATGTTGTATGTATGTAGTATGTATGTGGTATGCATGTAGTATGCATTTATGTATGTATGTAGTATATATGTAGTATGTATGTTGTATATATGTAGTATGTATGTAGTATGTTGTATGTATGTATGTAGTATGTATGTAGTATGCATGTAATATGTATGTAGTATGTATGTTGCATATATGTAGTATGTTGTGTGTATGTTTGTGGGGTTTTTTTTACATTCAACACATTAGCCGGATGGTGGGACTACTAATGTCCCATCATTGGCTAACGTGTCAATCACTGCCATTGTAGCAGGCATAGCCTGATGGGACTTGTAGTCCCATCGGATGATGCCTGCACACACATGCAACCCCCGGCAGGACTGTACAGACCCCCGGTAGCCTGCACAGACCCCCCGGCAGGCTCGCACAGACCACCGGCAGCCCGCATAGATCCCTGGCAGGCCCCCACAGACCCCCGACAGCCTCACAGACCCCCGGCAGGCCCGCACAGATCCTCAGCAGGCCCACACAGACCACCGGCAGCCCACATAGACCCCCGGCAGGCCCCCACAGACCCCCGGCAGCCCGCACAGACCCCCCAGCAGGCCCGCACAGACACCCAGCAGCTCGCACAGACCGCCGGCAGGCCCGTACAGACCCCCGGCAGGCCCGTACAGACCCCCGGCAGGCCCGTACAGACCCCCGGCAGCCCGCACAGACCCCCGGCAGGCCCGTACAGACCCCCAGCAGTCCCATACACAGACCTTCCACAGTCACGAACAGACCCCGCCCACACACACAAACATGCATTCTCCGCCCACGCACCACCCACACTCCATTATAGTGCATCATTGCACTATAGGAACTTCCAATTCCGGTATTCAATATCTTAAAAGTATTGGAACTCAGTATTGGAAATCCGATACAGCGAATATCAGCCGATACCCAATATTTTCAGTATCGGAATGCTCAACACCAGTGGTAACTAGAGTTGAGCGACCTTGACCTTTTTAGAGTCGAGCCGGGTTTTGCGAAACCCGACTATGTCCAAAGTCGGGTCGAGTGAAATCGGCCGATTATGACGTAAAGTCGGGATCGACCGAAACACGAAACCCAATGCAAGTCAATGGGGCAGCATAGTCGGCAGTGAGTGGGGGCCAGGAAAACACCTAGAGTACACATTTTAATGTCAATACCATCCATTCTTCTTAATGAAGCTTGTCAAGCGTAATTTACCTTATAATAATTGGAAGGCATTTGAAATTGGGGGTCATTTGGCTAAAGTTGTGGGGGGTAGGGCTGGTTCAAGTAATTAGTGGGCCCAGGAAATCTGGACCACGTCACGGCAGTGGAGCAGGGAGAGGTAAGTATTTCAACTTTGCAAGTGCTGTGAACCTGAGCAAGCAGGGGGGGCCCACTCGTTGGCATTGGCACTGGCACAGGGCCCCTCAAAGTACAGCGGTGTGTTTGCACGGCGGGGGCGCCTCCCACCGGCAGCAACACTTTTGCGTACTATGAGAGGCCCTGTGCCAGTGACGTCGCCAACTAGTATTCCTCCCCCCACCTGATGAAGGAACCTGCACTTTCATCTGCACCTTCCTCTTTGTCCCCGTGTAAGGTGGTATGGTATGCGGGAAGAGCAACCTGACTTTCAACAGGGTCACAATGTTGTTGTGTAGCGTGCACGGGGAATGTTGCGTTATGGGTCAATGTACCAGCAGACTCATCTATCACTGGCTGGGCAATGGGCACGATGAAGTGGAAACACAGATATAGGCCCAAAGAAGAAAGTGGGCTAAATGCAGTTCAAAATTGGTAACACAGGAATAACCAGGGGGCATTGCAGTGGAGGACAACTGGAATGAGAGGCTGACACAGAGAGTAGGGCCAAATCAGTAAGTAGTCGAAATGCAGTTCAAAATTGGCAACCGTAGTAAACAGGCGGCACAGCTTTGTTCAGTGGAGGAGAACAGCAAGGAGTGGCAGACACCGATAGTAGGCCCCAACCCAACTAGTAGGCCAAATGCAGTCTAACATTAACAACTACTTAACGAGAGGCTGAAAATGGAATTTCAGGACAGGAAACCAGGAGAACAGCAAGGAGTGGCAGACACCGATAGTAGGCCCCAAACCAACTAGTACGCCAAATGCAGTTGTTCCATTTAACCACAATTTAATGAGAGCCTGAAGATAGAAGCTCAGGAAAGGCAACCTGGGGAACACCTTGGAGTGTAACACACCATCTCTCTCCACCCCATACCCAATTTGTAGGCCTAATGCAGCCTACTTTCCGACACCTACTAAACGAGAGCATGAAGATCGAAGCTCAGGAAAGGCAACCTGGGGAACACCTTGGAGTGTAACACACCATCTCTCTCCACCCCATACCCATTTTTTAGGCCTAATGCAGTGTACTTTTCTACAACTACTAAACGAGAGTCGGAAGACCGAAGCAATGGCAAGGAAACCTGGGGAACACCTTGGAGTGTAACACACCATCTCTCTCCACCCCATTCCCCATTTTTTAGGCCTAATGCAGCCTACTTTCCGACACCTACTAAACGAGAGCATGAAGATCGAAGCTCAGGAAAGGCAACCTGGGGAACACCTTGGAGTGTAACACACCATCTCTCTCCACCCCATACCCATTTTGTAGGCCTAATGCAGCGTACTTTTCTACAACTACTAAACGAGAGCATGAAGATCGAAGCTCAGGAAAGGCAACCTGGTGAAAACCTTGGAGTGTAACACAACCTGTCTCTACACCCCATACCAAATTTGTAGGCCTAATGCAGCGTAGTTTCCACCAACTACTAAACGAGAGCTGGAAGATCGAAGCTCATGAAAGGCAACCCGGGGAACACCTTAGTGTAACACAACCTCTCTCTACACCACGAAAGGGCTGATTCTTAGGAAGGAAGGCTGTTGTAAATAAGCATTGCGCGTCCGAGGGTGATTATATTCTTATTCGGTATCTACTCACCCTCGGACGCGCCATGCTTCTTGATTTGTAATTAATGTTTATTTGCAATGTGCTTTTGACTTACTCAATTAATTTATTAATTATTGATTTTATTAATTTAGTAGTTTAACATCTTATTGGAAATAATTTAAAGGAGACGCGACAGGACAACACTCGGTGGATGCCATATCTGTGTTAACAACTCCAAAAAACTTTCAGTTAACTTCTTGCAGGAGAAAGAAATTGTAGCTGTTGGACCTTTGTAGTACAGTTCCAGATATTTGTTGTGTGTTTGTTTTGATTGTTAAAATGTCTGCATTTGAGATCTCAACACGATCTTATTTTTTATAATCAAATTAATTTTTAAAATATTTTATTAGGTTGGTTCAAGGGGTACACGGGCCGCAGTAGACAGGTCAGTGGAGGCCTAGTGGAAGGAGGGACCGCAGATGCGCCACTGTTTCACCCATACACAATTAGTAGGCCTAATGCAGCGTAGTTTCCAACAGCTACTAAACGAGAGCCGGAAGATCGAAGCTCAGGAAAGGCAACCTGGGGAACACCTTGGAGTGTAACACAACCTCTCTCTACACCACGGAAGGGCTGATTCATAGGAAGGAAGGCTGTTTTAAATAAGCATTGCGCGTCCGAGGGTGATTATATTCTTATTCGGTATCTACTCACCCTTGGACGCGCCATGCTTCTTGATTTGTAATTAATGTTTATTTGCAATGTGCTTTTGACTTACTCAATTAATTTTTTAATTATTGATTTTATTAAATTAATAGTTTAACATCTTATTGGAAATAATTTAAAGGAGACGCGACAGGACAACACTCGGTGGATGCCATATCTGTGTTAACAACTCCAAAAAACTTTCAGTTAACTTCTTGCAGGAGAAAGAAATTGTAGCTGTTGGACCTTTGTAGTACAGTTCCAGATATTTGTTGTGTGTTTGTTTTGATTGTTAAAATGTCTGCATTTGAGATCTCAACACGATCTTATTTTTTATAATCAAATTAATTTTTAAAATATTTTATTAGGTTGGTTCAAGGGGTACACGGGCCGCAGTAGACAGGTCAGAGGAGGCCTAGTGGAAGGAGGGACCGCAGATGCGCCACTGTTTCACCCATACACAATTAGTAGGCCTAATGCAGCGTAGTTTCCAACAGCTACTAAACGAGAGCCGGAAGATCGAAGCTCAGGAAAGGCAACCTGGGGAACACCTTGGAGTGTAACACAACCTCTCTCTACACCACGGAAGGGCTGATTCTTAGGAAGGAAGGCTGTTTTAAATAAGCATTGCGCGTCCGAGGGTGATTATATTCTTATTCGGTATCTACTCACCCTTGGACGCGCCATGCTTCTTGATTTGTAATTAATGTTTATTTGCAATGTGCTTTTGACTTACTCAATTAATTTTTTAATTATTGATTTTATTAAATTAATAGTTTAACATCTTATTGGAAATAATTTAAAGGAGACGCGACAGGACAACACTCGGTGGATGCCATATCTGTGTTAACAACTCCAAAAAACTTTCAGTTAACTTCTTGCAGGAGAAAGAAATTGTAGCTGTTGGACCTTTGTAGTACAGTTCCAGATATTTGTTGTGTGTTTGTTTTGATTGTTAAAATGTCTGCATTTGAGATCTCAACACGATCTTATTTTTTATAATCAAATTAATTTTTAAAATATTTTATTAGGTTGGTTCAAGGGGTACACGGGCCGCAGTAGACAGGTCAGTGGAGGCCTAGTGGAAGGAGGGACCGCAGATGCGCCACTGTTTCACCCATACACAATTAGTAGGCCTAATGCAGCGTAGTTTCCAACAGCTACTAAACGAGAGCCGGAAGATCGAAGCTCAGGAAAGGCAACCTGGGGAACACCTTGGAGTGTAACACAACCTCTCTCTACACCACGGAAGGGCTGATTCATAGGAAGGAAGGCTGTTTTAAATAAGCATTGCGCGTCCGAGGGTGATTATATTCTTATTCGGTATCTACTCACCCTCGGACGCGCCATGCTTCTTGATTTGTAATTAATGTTTTTTTGCAATGTGCTTTTGACTTACTCAATTAATTTTTTAATTATTGATTTTATTAAATTAATAGTTTAACATCTTATTGGAAATGATTTAAAGGAGACGCGACAGGACAACACTCGGTGGATGCCATATCTGTGTTAACAACTCCAAAAAACTTTCAGTTAACTTCTTGCAGGAGAAAGAAATTGTAGCTGTTGGACCTTTGTAGTACAGTTCCAGATATTTGTTGTGTGTTTGTTTTGATTGTTAAAATGTCTGCATTTGAGATCTCAACACGATCTTATTTTTTATAATCAAATTAATTTTTAAAATATTTTATTAGGTTGGTTCAAGGGGTACACGGGCAGCAATAGACAGGTCAGTGGAGGCCTAGTGGAAGGAGTGACGGCAGACAGGCATCAAAGGCCTAACATTGGGCTGGCTGTAGGCAAGTTAAAATTGGTTCCAGGGGAACACGGCCATCAGTGGCCTGGTCAGTGTAGTTGTAGTTGAAAGAACGGGACGCAGACAGGCTTCGAAGGCCTAACATAACAAACTTGGGCTGGCTGTAGGCACTTTTAAATTTGTTCCAGGGGTACATGGGCAGCAGTGTATGGTCAGTGGAAGTCTAGTGGAAGGAGTGACCGCAGACAGGCTTCCAAGGCCTAACATAACAAACTTGGGCTGGCTGTAGGCACTTTTAAATTGGTTCCAGGGGTACATGGGCAGCAGTGGTCTGGTCAGTGGAAGTCTAGTGGAAGGAGTGACCGCAGACAGGCTTCCAAGGCCTAACATAACAAACTTGGGCTGGCTGTAGGCACTTTTAAATTGGTTCCAGGGGTACACGGGCAGCAGTGGTCTGGTCAGTGGAAGTCTAGTGGAAGGAGTGACCGCAGACAGGCTTCCAAGGCCTAACATAACAAACTTGGGCTGGCTGTAGGCACTTTTAAATTGGTTCCAGGGGTACACGGGCAGCAGTGGTCTGGTCAGTGGAAGTCTAGTGGAAGGAGTGACCGCAGACAGGCTTCCAAGGCCTAACATAACAAACTTGGGCTGGCTGTAGGCACTTTTAAATTGGTTCCAGGGGTACACGGGCAGCAGTGGTCTGGTCAGTGGAAGTCTAGTGGAAGGAGTGACCGCAGACAGGCTTCCAAGGCCTAACATAACAAACTTGGGCTGGCTGTAGGCACTTTTAAATTGGTTCCAGGGGTACATGGGCAGCAGTGGTCTGGTCAGTGGAAGTCTAGTGGAAGGAGTGACCGCAGACAGGCTTCCAAGGCCTAACATAACAAACTTGTGCTGGCTGTAGGCACTTTTAAATTGGTTCCAGGGGTACATGGGCAGCAGTGGTCTGGTCAGTGGAAGTCTAGTGGAAGGAGTGACCGCAGACAGGCTTCCAAGGCCTAACATAACAAACTTGGGCTGGCTGTAGGCACTTTTAAATTGGTTCCAGGGGTACACGGGCAGCAGTGGTCTGGTCAGTGGAAGTCTAGTGGAAGGAGTGACCGCAGACAGGCTTCCAAGGCCTAACATAACAAACTTGGGCTGGCTGTAGGCACTTTTAAATTGGTTCCAGGGGTACACGGGCAGCAGTGGTCTGGTCAGTGGAAGTCTAGTGGAAGGAGTGACCGCAGACAGGCTTCCAAGGCCTAACATAACAAACTTGGGCTGGCTGTAGGCACTTTTAAATTGGTTCCAGGGGTACACGGGCAGCAGTGGTCTGGTCAGTGGAAGTCTAGTGGAAGGAGTGACCGCAGACAGGCTTCCAAGGCCTAACATAACAAACTTGGGCTGGCTGTAGGCACTTTTAAATTGGTTCCAGGGGTACACGGGCAGCAGTGGTCTGGTCAGTGGAAGTCTAGTGGAAGGAGTGACCGCAGACAGGCTTCCAAGGCCTAACATAACAAAATTGGGCTGACTGTAGGCACTTTTAAATTGGTTCCAGGGTAACACGGCCAGCAGTGGCCTGGTCAGTGTAGTAGTTGTAGAAAGAAGGGACCGCAGACAGGCTTCGAAGGCCTAACATAACAAAAATGTCAAAACAATGGTATTGTCAGTGCCAGGCATTGAAGGATGTCAGCGCCTAGACTACACATTGGTGAAGCTGTGAGAGATAATTTTGCTAGTGGTAGAGCACTGTTTGAGCTGGGGGGGGGAACTGTCTTGTGGCCGGCGGTACAGGCACAGGGCCCCTCATATTACAACGGTGTGTCTGACGTTGGGTGCGCACCACCACCGCCAGAGACACTTTATTGTACTATGAGGGACCCAGTGGCAGTGCCGTCGACCAAAAGCGGCCACACCCACCTCTTCAGACAAACAGCACTCTCAAGGGTCCAAGCGCAAAGTGTCGATAGCACGGCCCCGTGTGGGGAGTTTGGCCATTTCGTGAGGTGGAAACATGTCGTATGCTGGACAATCAGGTGAAGAAAATTACGAGATTGGAAAAGTCATTCAGAATAGTCCACAGGCAAGACCTTTTCATAGGAAAGCTAGGTGTCAGCCGGGCAGGGTGGGGCAAAAGATTTTGAAATCCAGTTGTGGTTCATTTTAATGAAGGTTAGATCATCTACATTTTGGGTAGCCAGACGAGTCCTTTTTTCGGTTAGTATTGAACCTGCAGCACTGAATACTCTTTCTGATAGGACACTAGCTGCCGGGCAAGCAAGCTCCTGCAATGCATATTCTGCCAATTCTGGCCAGGTGTCTAATTTGGATGCCCAGTAATCAAATGGGAATGACGGTTGAGGGAGAACGTCGATAAGGGATGAAAAATAGTTTGTAACCATACTGGACAAATGTTGTCTCCTGTCACTTTGAATTGATGCTGCAGTACCTGTCCTGTCTGCGGTCATAGAAAAATCACTCCACAACCTGGTCAGAAAACCCCTCTGGCCAACGCCACTTCTGATTTCTGCCCCTCTAACACCTCTGGTCTGCTGGCCCCTGGAGCTCGTGTGAGAACGATCACGGGCGCTGTGTGCAGGGAATGCCAGAAGCAAACGGTCAACAAGAGTTGATTGTTTTGTTGCTAATATTAGTTCCAAGTTCTCATGTGGCATAATATTTTGCAATTTGCCTTTATAGCGAGGATCAAGGAGGCAGGCCAACCAGTAATCGTCATCGTTCATCATTTTTGTAATGCGTGTGTCCCTTTTGAGGATACGCAAGGCATAATCCGCCATGTGGGCCAAAGTTCCCGTTGTCAAATCTGCGGTTGTGCTTGGTTGAGGGGCAGTTGCAGGCAAATCTACGTCACTTGTGTCCCTCAAAAAACCAGAACCCGGCCTTGCCACGCCACCAATTTCCCGTGCCCCCGGGAAAGCTTCCTCATTAAAAATATACTCATCCCCATCATCCTCCTCATCCTCCACCTCCTCTTCGCCCGGTACCTCGTCATGTACACTGCCCTGACCAGACAATCGCTGACTGTCATCAAGGCTTTCCTCTTCCTCTGGTGCAGACGCCTGATCCTTTATGTGCGTCAAACTTTGCATCAGCAGACGCATTAGGGGGATGCTCATGCTTATTATGGCGTTGTCTGCACTAACCAGCCGTGTGCATTCCTCAAAACACTGAAGGACTTGACACATGTCTTGAATCTTCGACCACTGCACACCTGACAACTCCATGTCTGCCATCCTACTGCCTGCCCGTGTATGTGTATCCTCCCACAAAAACATTACAGCCCGCCTCTGTTCGCACAGTCTCTGAAGCATGTGCAGTGTTGAGTTCCACCTTGTTGCAACGTCTATGATTAGGCGATGCTGGGGAAGGTTCAAAGAACGCTGATAGGTCTGCATACGGCTGGAGTGTACAGGCGAACGGCGGATATGTGCGCAAAGTCCACGCACTTTGAGGAGCAGGTCGGATAACCCCGGATAACTTTTCAGGAAGCACTGCACCACCAGGTTTAAGGTGTGAGCCAGGCAAGGAATGTGTTTCAGTTGGGAAAGGGAGATGGCAGCCATGAAATTCCTTCCGTTATCACTCACTACCTTGCCTGCCTCAAGATCTACAGTGCCCAGCCACGACTGCGTTTCTTGCTGCAAGAACTCGGACAGAACTTCCGCGGTGTGTCTATTGTCGCCCAAACACTTCATAGCCAATACAGCCTGCTGACGTATGCCAGTAGCTGCCCCATAATGGGAGACCTGGTGTGCAACTGTGGCAGGTGCGGATGGAGTGTTTGTGCGACTGCGGTCTGTGGACGAGCTCTTGCTTCTGCAGGAGGACGAGGAGGAGGAGGAGGAGGAGGGGGTGCGAACGGCTACAGACAACTGTTTACTAGACCGTGGGCTAGGCAGAACTGTCCCAAACTTGCTGTCCCCTGTGGACCCTGAATCCACCACATTTACCCAGTGTGCCGTGATGGACACGTAACGTCCCTGGCCATGCCTACTGGTCCATGCATCTGTTGTCAGGTGCACCTTTGTGCTCACAGATTGCCTGAGTGCATGGACGATGCGCTCTTTAACATGCTGGTGGAGGGCTGGGATGGCTTTTCTGGAAAAAAAGTGTCGACTGGGTAGCTCGTAGCGTGGTACAGCGTAGTCCATCAGGTCTTTGAAAGCTTCGCTTTCAACTAACCGGTAGGGCATCATCTCTAACGAGATTAGTCTAGCTATGTGGGCGTTCAAACCCTGTGTACGCGGATGCGAGGCTAAGTATTTCCTTTTTCTAACCATAGTCTCATGTAGGGTGAGCTGGACTGGAGAGCTGGAGATCGTGGAACTAGCGGGGGTGCCGGTGGACATGGCAGACTGAGAGACGGTGGGAGATGGTATTGTTGCCGCCGGTGCCCTAGATGCAGTGTTTCCTACTACGAAACTGGTGATTCCCTGACCCTGACTGCTTTGGCCTGGCAAAGATACCTGCACAGATACAGCAGGTGGTGCGCTAAATGGTGGTCCTACACTGCCGGAAGGGATGTTGCGTTGATGACTAGCTTCATTGGCCGAGGGTGCAACAACCTTAAGGGACGTTTGGTAGTTAGTCCAAGCTTTCAAATGCATGGTGGTTAAATGTCTATGCATGCAACTAGTATTGAGACTTTTCAGATTCTGACCTCTGCTTAAGGAAGTAGAACATTTTTGACAGATGACTTTGCGCTGATCAATTGGATGTTGTTTAAAAAAATGCCAGACTGCACTCTTTCTAGCATCGGATACCTTTTCAGGCATTGCAGACTGAGCTTTAACCGGATGGCCACGCTGTCCTCCACCAGGTTTTGGCTTTGCCACGCGTTTTGGGCAAGATACGGGCCCGGCAGATGGAACCTGTGGCGATGTTGATGCCTGCTGCGGCCCCTCCTCCTCCTCTGCTTCAGAACTGCTGCCGCCTGCACCCTGTTCCCCCAATGGCTGCCAATCGGGGTCAAGAACTGGGTCATCTAATAACTCTTCTTGTACCTCCTGCGCAACTTCGTCTGTGTCACCGTGTCGTTCGGTGGTATAGCGTTCGTGATGGGGCAACATAGTCTCATCAGGGTCTGATTCTTGATCACCACCCTGCGAGGGCAATGTTGTGGTCTGAGTCAAAGGACCAGCATAGTAGTCTGGCTGTGGCTGTGCGTCAGTGCACTCCATGTCAGATTCAATTTGTAATGGGCATGGACTGTTAACTGCTTCACTTTCTAAGCCAGGGACGGTATGTGTAAAGAGCTCCATGGAGTAACCCGTTGTGTCGCCTGCTGCATTCTTCTCTGTTGTTGTTTTTGCTGAAGAGGACAAGGAAGTGACTTGTCCCTGACCGTGAACATCCACTAACGACGCGCTGCTTTTACTTTTACCAGTTTCACGAGAGGAGGCAAAAGAGCTAGAGGCTGAGTCAGCAAGATAAGCCAAAACTTGCTCTTGCTGCTCCGGCTTTAAAAGCGGTTTTCCTAATCCCAGAAAAGGGAGCGTTCGAGGCCTTGTGTAGCCGGACGACGAACCTGGCTCCACAGCTCCAGACTTAGGTGCAATATTTTTTTCCCCACGACCACCTGATGCTCCACCACTACCACTACCCTCATTACCAGCTGACAATGAACGCCCCCGGCCACGACCTCTTCCACTAGACTTCCTCATTGTTTTAAAAACGTAACCAAACTAATGTTATTTGTTGCAGTCACACAACTTACACGGTGAGCTATAACTTCAGTATGATTTAGCTACCCCTTTACAGGTTGGTGAGACCACAGCGAAAATCAGGGCCAATGTTACACACTCTTTTTTTGGTGGCTGCAAATTAGAGAGATGCCCCACACGCAGGACTGTCACTGAAGCACAAATGTTAATATTAATGTCACACTATTATTTTTTTTTTATTTTTATTTTTTTCAGGAACACTTTAGAAACCGCAAAAAAAAAAAAAAAATAGATTTTTGCAGGGAGAATTTAGAAAACAAATGTAACAAACTATATGCTTTCTATGGGCCACTGAGTGAGAGATGACGCACACAGGAATCAGGAGTGGCACACAAGCCCAGAGGCCAATATTTTTCTACCAATGATTGATGGAGTTATTTTCTCTGGTAGATTTTTGAACCCAAATCAAGGAAAAAAAATATAGGCTTTCTATGGACCACAATTGGAGAGAGAGAGAGAGAGAGAGATGGCACACCCAGGAGTCAAGACTGGCACACAAGCAGAAAGGCCAATATTAATCTCCCAATTTTTTGGGGGGTTTGTTTTTTTTTTGTTTTTTTTCAGGGAGACTTTAGAAAAAAAAATAATAAAAAAAATATGATTTTATCAGGAAGAATTTAGAAACCAAATAAAATAAAATGATTTTTTCAGGGAGAATTTATAAAACAAATAAAAACAAAAATAGGCGTTCTATGGCCCACTGACTGAGAGATGACGCACACAGGAGTCAGGAGTGGCACACAAGCCCAGAGGCCAATATTTTTCTACCAATGATTGATGTAGTTATTTTCTCTGGTAGATTTTTGAACCCAAATCAAGGAAAAAAAATATAGGCTTTCTATGGACCACAATTGGAGAGAGAGAGAGAGAGAGAGAGAGAGAGAGATGGCACACCCAGGAGTCAAGACTGGCACACAAGCAGAAAGGCCAATATTAATCTCCCAATTTTTTTGGGGGTTTGTTTTTTTTGTTTTTTTTTCAGGGAGACTTTAGAAAAAAAAATAATAAAAAAAATATGATTTTATCAGGAAGAATTTAGAAACCAAATAAAATAAAATGATTTTTTCAGGGAGAATTTATAAAACAAATAAAAACAAAAATAGGCGTTCTATGGCCCACTGACTGAGAGATGACGCACACAGGAGTCAGGAGTGGCACACAAGCCCAGAGGCCAATATTTTTCTACCAATGATTGATGTAGTTATTTTCTCTGGTGGATTTTTGAACCCAAATCAAGGAAAAAAAATATAGGCTTTCTATGGACCACAATTGGAGAGAGAGAGAGAGAGAGAGAGAGAGAGAGAGACAGATGGCACACCCAGGAGTCAAGACTGGCACACAAGCAGAAAGGCCAATATTAATCTCCCACTGTTTTTTTTGGTTGTTTTTTTTTTTTTTTTTTCAGGGAGACTTTAGAAAAAAAAATAATAAAAAAAATATGATTTTATCAGGAAGAATTTAGAAACCAAATAAAATAAAATGATTTTTTCAGGGAGAATTTATAAAACAAATAAAAACAAAAATAGGCGTTCTATGGCCCACTGACTGAGAGAGAGAGAGAGATGGAACGCTTAGTACTGGCACACAAGCCCAAAGGGCAATATTAATCTCCCTTTTTTTTTCAGGGAGAATTTCTAAAACCCAAAAAAAAAAAAAAATAGGCTTTCTATGGCCCACTATTTGTGAGAGAGATGGGACGCTCAGGACTGGCACAGATGGCACGCTCAGGACTGGCACAGAAGCCCAGAGGCCAATATTAATCTCCCTTTTTTTCTGGGAGAATTTATAAAACCAAAAAAATATTTAAATAGGCTTTCTATGGCCCACTATTTGTGAGAGAGATGGCACGCTCAGGACTGGCACAGATGGCACGCTCACAACTGGCACACAAGCCCAGAGGCCAATATTAATCTCCCATTTTTCAGGGAAAATTTATAAAACCAAAAAAAAAATTAAATAGGCTTTCTATGGCCCACTATTTGTGAGAGAGATGGCACGCTCAGGACTGGCACAGATGGCACGCTCACAACTGGCACACAAGCCCAGAGGCCAATATTAATCTCCCTTTTTTCAGGGAAAATTTATAAAACCAAAAAAAAAATTAAATAGGCTTTCTATGGCCCACTATTTGTGAGAGAGATGGCACGCTCAGGACTGGCACAGATGGCACGCTCACAACTGGCACACAACCCCAGAGGCCAATATTAATCTCCCTTTTTTTCAGGGAGAATTTATAAAACCAAAAAAAAAAATTAAATAGGCTTTCTATGGCCCACTATTTGTGAGAGAGATGGCACGCTCAGGGCTGGCACAGATGGCACGCTCACAACTGGCACACAAGCCCAGAGGCCAATATTAATCTCCCTTTTTTCAGGGAAAATTTATAAAACCAAAAAAAAAATTAAATAGGCTTTCTATGGCCCACTATTTGTGAGAGAGATGGCACGCTCACAACTGGCACACAAGCCCAGAGGCCAATATTAATCTCCCTTTTTTCAGGGAGAATTTATAAAACCCAAAAAAAAATAAAATAGGCTTTCTATGGCCCACTATTTGTGAGAGAGATGGCACACTCAGGACTGGCACACAAGCCCAAAGGCCAATATTAATCTCCCACTGTATTTTTATCAGGGAGAATTTATACACCCCACAAAAAAAAATACAGAAAAATGAAAAGGCTTTCTATGGCCCACTATGTGAGAGAGATGGCACACACAGGGATGGCACTCTAGCAGAAATGCCAAATTGCCAATCTTAATCTCCCACCAAAAAAAAAAAAAAAAAACAAAACAGGGAATGTCCTACAATTACTATCTCCCTGCCTGCAGTAATCTCAGCCAGGTATGGCAGGCAGCTACTATCTCCCTGCCTGCAGTAATCTCAGCCAGGTATGGCAGGCAGCAATAAGGAGTGGACTGATGCACAAATGAAATAAAAAGTGTGGACAAACAAAAAAGATAGCTGTGCAGAAAGGAAGGAACAAGAGGATTTGTGCTTTGAAAAAAGCAGTTGGTTTGCACAGCGGCGTACACACAGCAATGCAGCTATCAGGGAGCCTTCTAGGGCAGCCCAATTAGCTACAGCGCTGAGGGAAAAAAAAAAAAAAAAAACTTCCACTGTCCCTGCACACCGAAGGTGGTGTTGGACAGTGCAAATCGCTGCAGCACAAGCGGTTTTGTGGTTAATGGACCCTGCCTAACGCTATCCCTGCTTCTGACAAAGCGGCAGCAACCTCTCCCTAAGCTCAGATCAGCAGCAGTAAGATGGCGGTCGGCGGGAACGCCTCTTTATAGCCCCTGTGACGTCGCAGACAGCAAGCCAATCACTGCAATGCCCTTCTCTAAGATGGTGGGGACCAGGACCTATGTCATCACGCTGCCCACACTCTGCGTTTACCTTCATTGGCTGAGAAATGGCGCTTTTCGCGTCATTGAAACGCGACTTTGGCGCGAAAGTCGCGTACCGCATGGCCGACCCCGCACAGGGGTCGGATCGGGTTTCATGAAACCCCGACTTAGCCAAAAGTCGGCGACTTTTGAAAATGTTCGACCCGTTTCGCTCAACCCTAGTGGTAACGCAAAAAATATTTTTGCAATAAAAGCGTCTTTTAGTGTTTGAAAGTGGCAAATCATAAAAATCCGATAGAAAACCCGCTCTACATAGTAAATCAAACCCCCCTTCATCACCCCCTTAGTTCGTGAAAAATAAAAAAAAATGTATTTATTTCCATTTTCCCATTAGGGTTAGGGTTAGGGAAAGGGTTAGGGCTAGGGTTAGGGCTAGGGTTAGGGTTAGGGCTAGGGTTAGGGTTAGGGCTAGGGTTAGGGTTGGGGCTAGGGTTAGGGTTTGGATTACATTTACGGTTGGGATTAGGGTTAGGGGTGTAACAAATCGACCACCAGCACTCAGATATAGGATGCACACTCCAAAGTCCAAGGATCCAATCAGACCAATAGTCACAGGAGAAGAAGAAAGAGCAGCGTCCATACCAGGTGAATAATATCCAAAACGATCTTTATTCTGCCATCATAGAAATACAACGTTTTGGCCGGAGTGGCCTTTGTCAAGTATGTGACTACACTCACTGTATACTTGACAAAGGCCACTCCGGCCGAAACGTTGTATTTCTATGATGGCAGAATAAAGATCGTTTTGGATATTATTCACCTGGTATGGACGCTGCTCTTTCTTCTTCTCCTAGGGTTAGGGGTGTGTCAGGGTTAGGGGAGTGGTTAGGGTTATGGTTGGGATTAGGGATAGGGGTGTGATTAGAGTTGGGATTAGAGTTAGGGGTGTGTTTGGGTTAGGGTTTCAGTTAGAATAAGGGTTTCCACTGTTTAGGCACATCAGTGGCTCTCCAAACGCAACATGTTGTCCCATCTCAATTCCAGTCAATTTTGCATTGAAAGTCAAAAGGCGCTCCTTCCCTTCCGAGCTCTGCTATGCGCCCAAACAGTGGTTTACCCCCATACATGGGGTATCAGCGTACTCAGGACTAATTGCACAACAACTTTTGGGGTCCAATTTCTTCTCTTACCCTTGGGAAAATAAAAAATTGGGGTCGAAAATATCATTTTTGTGAAAAAATATGATTTTTTTATTTTTACGGCTATGAATCTCAGCCCGCAGCTGTCTGCATAGCCTTTTCTGGCTATAAATTATAGGGGGACCCACATCATTTTTTGGTGGGGTCCCGCTATTTTAATAGCCAGTACAGGCTAAATATATAGCTGTGGGCTGATATTCATAGCCTGAGAAGCTCCATGGGTATTAACCCTTTCCCAGGCTAGAAATATGGACCCCCAGCTATCGGCTTTCCCTCTCTGTAGCAGAAAATTGCTCAGGAGCCCAGGCCATTTTTTTTTTTAAATTAAAGGTATTGCGTGCAGATTTTGTGTGTGTGTGTCTTTAACTATTTCTGTACCATTTTATCTATCTATCTATCTATCTATCTATCTATCTATCTATCTATCTATCTATATCTGTCTATCTATCTATCTATCTATCTATCTCGTCTATCAGTCTGTATGTCTGTCTGTGTGTGTGTAAACATGATTCTTCCAACGCATCAAAAACACATAAAAACGCACGGATTTTTACCTGCATTTTCTGCCAAGAGGTGCAGATTCTGTGCAGAAAATTCTGCAGGCAAATCTGCAACGTTTGCACATACCCATGTAGGTCGCTCATTCATGAATAAATGCGTTTTTTTGTCCTTTATGACCATACTTATGAGTAATACAAAACAAACTTTTGGTCTGTTTGATTAGTATTAAAATTATTGCACCTTGACTCAATTCTTGACCTATATAACTCGGGATCTAATCCCTGATTTGTACATGTACCCATAATATTTGTTTGTGAAACGTTATCTCAATTGTTATTGTAACCTTGTATCTAAATAAAATTTTAAATAATATTTCAGCAATGTAGACTCTGGATCTCTCTATTTGTCATATTTTTAAAGGTGCTATCGAAATGATATTTCAGTTTTTATTTTTTATTACATTTGCAAATATTTCTACATTTCTGTTTTTTTTTCAGTCAAGATGTGTACATTAATGAGAAAAAAATGAACTTTGTTGAATTTAATAAATGGCTGCAATGAAGCAAAGAGTGAAACATTTAAAGGGGTCTGAATACATTCTGTGCCCACTGTAGTTCCACTGTCAGTTGAGACACAGGTCTCTGGATCTACAGTTAGGGCCAGAAATATTTGGACAGTGACACAAGTTTTGTTATTTTAGCTGTTTACAAAAACATGTTCAGAAACACAATTATATATGTAATATGGGCTGAAAGTGCACACTCCCAGCTGCAATATGATAGTTTCCACATCCAAATCGGAGAAAAGGTTTAGGAATCATAGCTCTGTAATGCATAGCGTCCTCTTTTTCAAGGGACCAAAAGTAATTGGACAATGGACTCTAAGGGCTGCAATTAACTCTGAAGGCGTCTCCCTCGTTAACCTGTAATCAATGAAGTAGTTAAAAGGTCAGGGGTGGATTCCAGGTGTGTGGTTTTGCATTTGGAAGCTGTTGCTGTGAGCAGACAACATGCGGTCAAAGGAACTCTCAATTGAGGTGAAGCAGAACATCCTGAGGCTGAAAAAAAAGAAAAAATCCATCAGAGAGATAGCAGACATGCTTGGAGTAGCAAAATCAACAGTTGGGTACATTCTGAGAAAAAAGGAATTGACTGGTGAGCTTGGGAACTCAAAAAGGCCTGGGCGTCCACGGATGACAACAGTGGTGGATGATCGCCGCATACTTAATTTGGTGAAGAAGAACCCATTCACAACATCAACTGAAGTCCAGAACACTCTCAGTGAAGTAGGTGTATCTGTCTCTAAGTCAACAGTAAAGAGAAGACTCCATGACAGTAAATACAAAGGGTTCACATCTAGATGCAAACCATTCATCAATACCAAAAATAGACAGGCCAGAGTTAAATTTGCAGAAAAACACCTCAAGAAGCCAGCTCAGTTCTGGAAAAGTATTCTATGGACAGATGAGACAAAGATCAACCTGTACCAGAATGATGGGAAGAAAAAAGTTTGGAGAAGAAAGGGAACGGCACATGATCCAAGGCACACCACATCCTCTGTAAAACATGGTGGAGGCAACGTGATGGCATGGGCATGCATGGCTTTCAATGACACTGGGTCACTTGTGTTTATTGATGACATAAGAGCAGACAAGAGTAGCTGGATGAATTCTGAAGTGTACCGGGATATACTTTCAGCCCAGATTCAGCCAAATGCTGCAAAGTTGATTGGACGGCGCTTCATAGTACAGATGGACAATGACCCCAAGCATACAGCCAAAGCTACCCAGGAGTTCATGAGTGCCAAAAAGTGGAACATTCTGCAATGGCCAAGTCAATCTCCAGATCTAAACCCAATTGAGCATGCATTTCACTTGCTCAAATCCAGACTTAAGACGGAAAGACCCACAAACAAGCAAGACCTGAAGGCTGCGGCTGTAAAGGCCTGGCAAAGCATTAAGAAGGAGGAAACCCAGCGTTTGGTGATGTCCATGGGTTCCAGACTTAAGGCAGTGATTGCCTCCAGAGGATTTGCAACAAAATATTGAAAATAAAAATATTTTGTTTGGGTTATGTTTATTTGTCCAATTACTTTTGACCTCCTAAAATGTGGAGTGTTTGCAAAGAAATGTGTACAATTCCTACATTTTCTATCAGATATTTTTGTTCAACCCTTCAAATTAAACGTTACAATCTGCACTTGAATTCTGTTGTAGAGGTTTCATTTCAAATCCAATGTGGTGGCATGCAGAGCCCAACTCGCGAAAATTGTGTCACTGTCCAAATATTTCTGGCCCTAACTGTATGTTTCTTCAGACTGTAACCCCTCCTGACATGTGATTAGGATAGGCTGCTATTTGAATTACATGACAGGGCCATCTTATTATATTCTTGAGGAACCGTTTAAGGCCATTTTTACCAGGATTTCATCATTGAGTTCGGGAGACTATTTAATATGCATGGGGAGAGAACGGTCCAGCTCCATGAATTTCAACAGTCGTTGCTTTTGTTTGACACAGTGATCAGCTGCTACTAGGGTTGAGCGAAACGGGTCGAACATTTTCAAAAGTCGCCGACTTTTGGCGAAGTCGAGTTTCATGAAACCCGATCCGACCCCTGTGCGTGGTCGGCCATGCGGTACGCGACTTTCGCGCCAAAGTCGCGTTTCAATGACGCGAAAAGCGCCATTTCTCAGCCAATGAAGGTAAACGCAGAGTGTGGGCAGCGTGATGACATAGGTCCTGGTCCCCACCATCTTAGAGAAGGGCATTGCAGTGATTGGCTTGCTGTCTGCGGCGTCACAGGGGCTATAAAGGGGAGTTCCCGCCGACCGCCATGTTACTGCTGCTGATCTGAGCTTAGGGAGAGGTTGCTGCCGCTTCGTCAGAAGCAGGGATAGCGTTAGGCAGGGTCCATTAACCACAAAACCGCTTGTGCTGTAGCGATTTCCACTGCCCAACACCACCTTCGGTGTGCAGGGACAGTGGAAGCTCCTTTTTTTTTTTTTTTTCCTCAGCGCTGTAGCTCATTGGGCTGCCCTAGAAGGCTCCCTGATAGCTGCATTGCTGTGTGTACGCCGCTGTGCAAACCAACTGCTTTTTTCAAAGCACAAATCCTCTTGTTCCTTCCTTTCTGCACAGCTATCTTGTTTGTTTGTCCACACTTTTTATTTAATTTGTGCATCAGTCCACTCCTTATTGCTGCCTGCCATACCTGGCTGAGATTACTGCAGGGAGATAGTAATTGAAGGACAGTTCCTTTTTTTTTTTTTTTTTTGGTGGGAGATTAAGATTGACATTTCTGCTAGAGTGCCATCTCTGTCTGTGTCATCTCTCACTCAGTGGGCCATAGAAAGCCTATTTATTTTTTTGCTTGATTTGGGTTCCAAAATCTACCAGAAAAAATCACAACATCAATCAGTGGGAGAAAAATATTGGCCTCAGGGCTTGTGTGCCACTCCTTACTCCTGTGTGTGCCATCTCTCACTCTGTGGGCCATAGAAAGCCTATTAATTTTTTTGCTTGATTTGGGTTCTAAATTCTACCTGAAAAAATCAATAAATCAATCAGTGGGAGATTAATATTGGCCTTTGGGCTTGTGTGCCAGTCCTAAGCGTGCCATCTCTCTCTCTCTCAGATAGTGGGCCATAGAAAGCCTATTTTTTTATTATTTTATTGGGTTTATAAATTTTCCCTGGAAAAAAAAAAAAAGTGGGAGATTAATATTGGCCTCTGGGCTTGTGTGCCAGTCCTGAGCGTGCCATCTCTCTCACAAATAGTGGGCCATAGAAAGCCTATTTATTTTTTTGGTTGATTTGGGTTCATAATTCTACCTGAAAAAATCAATCAATCAATCAGTGGGAGATTAGTATTGGCCTTTGGGCTTGTGTGCCAGTCCTAAGCGTGCCATCTCTCTCTCTCAGATAGTGGGCCATAGAAAGCCTATTTATTATTATTTTTTTTATTGGGTTTATAAATTTTCCCTGGAAAAAAAAAAAAGTGGGAGATTAATATTGGCCTCTGGGCTTGTGTGCCAGTCCTGAGCGTGCCATCTCTCTCACAAATAGTGGGCCATAGAAAGCCTATTTATTTTTTGGGTTGATTTGGGTTCCTAATTCTACCTGAAAAAATCAATCAATCAATCAGTGGGAGAAAAATATTGGCCTCAGGGCTTGTGTGCCACTCCTTACTCCTGTGTGTGCCATCTCTCACTCAGTGGGCCATAGAAAGCCTATTAATTTTTTTGCTTGATTTGGGTTCTAAATTCTACCTGAAAAAATCATTAAATCAATCAGTGGGAGATTAATATTGGGCTTTGGGCTTGTGTGCCAGTCCTAAGCGTGCCATCTCTCTCTCTCAGATAGTGGGCCATAGAAAGCCTATTTATTATTATTTTTTTTATTGGGTTTATAAATTTTCCCTGGAAAAAAAAATATTTGGGAGATTAATATTGGCCTCTGGGCTTGTGTGCCACTCCTGACTCCTGTGTGCGTCATCTGTCACTCAGTGGGCCCTAGAAAGCCTATTTTTTGTTTTATTTGTTTTCTAAATTCTCCCTGAAACAATCATTTTATTTTCTTTGGTTTCTAAATTATTCCTGAAAAAAATCATTTTTTTTGTATTTTTTTTTCTCTCAAGTCTCCCTGAAACAATCATTTCATTTTATTTGTTTTATAAATTCTTCTGTAAAAGATAATTTTTTTTTAATTTTTTTTTTTCTGAAGTCTCCCTTTTAAAAAACACAAATCAGTGGGAGATAAATATTTACATTTGCGCTTCAGTGACAGTCCTGCGTGTGTGCCATCTCATTTGTTGCCAACAACAACAGAGTGTGTAACATTGTGGCTGATTTTCGTTGTGGTCTCACCCACCTGTAAAGGGGTAGCTAAATCATACTGAAGTTATAGCTCACCGTGTAAGTTGTGTGACAGCAACAAATACCGTTCGTTTGTTAACATTTTTAAAACAATGAGGAAGTCTGGTGGAAGAGGTCGTGGCCGGGGGCGTTCATTGTCAGCTGGTAATGAGGGTAGTGGTAGTGGTGGAGCATCAGCTGGTCGTGGGAAAAAAAATATTGCACCTAAGTCTGGAGCTGTGGAGCCAGGTTCGTCGTCTGGCTACACAAGGCCTCGAACGCTCCCTTTTCTGGGAGTAGGAAAACCGCTTTTATAGCCGGAGCAGCAAGAGCAAGTTTTGGCTTATCTTCCTGACTCAGCCTCTAGCTCTTTTGCCTCCTCTCGTGAAACTGGTAAATGTCAAAGCAGCGCGTCGTTAGTGGATGTTCACGGTCAGGGACAAGTCGCTTCCTTGTCCTCTTCAGCAAAAACAACAACAGAGAAGAATGCAGCAGGCGACACAACGGGTTACTCCATGGAGCTCTTTACACATACCGTCCCTGGCTTAGAAAGTGAAGCAGTTAACAGTCCATGCCCATTACAAGTTGAATCTGACATGGAGTGCACTGATGCACAGCCACAGCCAGACTACTATCCTGGTCCTTTGACTCAGACCACAACATTGCCATCGCAGGGTGCTGATCAAGAATCAGACCCTGATGAGACTATGTTGCCACATCACGAACGCTATACCACCGACCGCCACGGTGACACAGACGAAGTTGCACACGAGCTACAAGAAGAGGTAATAGATGACCCAGTTCTTGACCCCGATTGGCAGCCATTGGGGGAACAGGGTGCAGGCGGCAGCAGTTCTGAAGCGGAGGAGGAGGGGCCGCAGCAGGCATCAACATCGCAACAGGTTCCATCTGCCGGGCCCGTATCTTGCCCAAAACGCGTGGCAAAGCTAAAACCTGTTGGAGGACAGCGTGGCCATCCGGTTAAAGCTCAGTCTGCAATGCCTGAAAAGGTATCCGATGCTAGAAAGAGTGCAGTCTGGCATTTTTTTAAACAACATCCAATTGATCAGCGCAAAGTCATCTGTCAAAAATGTTCAACTACCTTAAGCAGAGGACAGAATCTGAAAAGTCTCAATACAAGTTGCATGCATAGACATTTAACCACCATGCATTTGCAAGCCTGGACTAACTACCAAACGTCCCTTAAGGTTGTAGCAATCGAAGCTAGTCAGCAACTCGGCCAATGAAGCTAGTCAGCAACGCAACATCCCTTCCGGCAGTGTAGGGCCACCATTTTCCGCACCACCTGCAGTATCTGTGCAGGTTTCTTTGCCAGGCCAAAGCCGTCAGGGTCAGGGAATCACCAGTTTCGTAGTAGGAAACACTGCATCTAGGGCACCGGTGGCAACAATACCATCTCCCACCGTCTCTCAGTCTGCCATGTCCACCGGCACCCCCGCTAGTTCCACGATCTCCAGCTCTCCAGTCCAGCTCACCCTACATGAGACTATGGTTAGAAAAAGGAAGTACTTAGCCTCGCATCCGCGTACACAGGGTTTGAACGCACACATAGCTAGACTAATCTCGTTAGAGATGATGCCCTACCGGTTAGTTGAAAGCGAAGCTTTCAAAGCCCTGATGGACTACGCTGTACCACGCTACGAGCTACCCAGTCGACACTTTTTTTCCAGAAAAGACATCCCAGCCCTCCACCAGCATGTTAAAGAGCGCATCGTCCATGCACTCAGGCAATCTGTGAGCACAAAGGTGCACCTGACAACAGATGCATGGACCAGTAGGCATGGCCAGGGACGTTACGTGTCCATCACGGCACACTGGTTAAATGTGGTGGATGCAGGGTCCACAGGGGACAGCAAGTTTGGGGCAGTTCTGCCTAGCCCACGGTCTAGGAAACAATTGGCTGTAGCCATTCGCACCCCCTCCTCCTCCTCTTCGTCCTCCTGCAGAAGCGAGAGCTCGTCCACAGACCGCAGTCGCACAACCACTCCATCCGCATCTGCCACTGTTGCACACCAGGTCTCCCATTATGGGGCAGCTACTGGCAAACGTCAGCAGGCTGTATTGGCTATGAAGTGTTTGGGCGACAACAGACACACCGCAGAAGTTCTGTCCGAGTTCTTGCAGAAAGAAACGCAGTCGTGGCTGGGCACAGTAGATCTTGAGGCAGGCAAGGTAGTGAGTGATAACGGAAGGAATTTCATGGCTGCCATCTCCCTTTCCCAACTGAAACACATTCCTTGCCTGGCTCACACCTTAAACCTGGTGGTGCAGTGCTTCCTGAAAAGTTATCCGTGGTTATCCGACCTGCTCCTCAAAGTGCGTGGACTTTGCTCACATATCCGCCGTTCGCCCGTACACTCCAGCCGTATGCAGACCTATCAGCGTTCTTTGAACCTTCCCCAGCATCGCCTAATCATAGACGTTGCAACAAGGTGGAACTCAACACTGCACATGCTTCAGAGACTGTGTGAACAGAGGCGGGCTGTTATGTTTTTGTGGGAGGATACACATACACGGGCAGGCAGTAGGATGGCAGACATGGAGTTGTCAGGTGTGCAGTGGTCGAAGATTCAAGACATGTGTCAAGTCCTTCAGTGTTTTGAGGAATGCACACGGCTGGTTAGTGCAGACAACGCCATAATAAGCATGAGCATCCCCCTAATGCGTCTGCTGATGCAAAGTTTGACGCACATAAAGGATCAGGCGTCTGCAGCTGAGGAAGAGGAAAGCCTTGATGACAGTCAGCCATTGTCTGGCCAGGGCAGTGTACAGGACGAGGTAGCGGGCGAAGAGGAGGACGAGGAGGATGATGGGGATGATTATATTTTTAATGAGGAAGCTTTTCCGGGGCCACTGGAAATTGGTGGCGCGGCAAGGCCGGGTTCTGGTTTTTTGAGGGACGTGGATTTGCCTGAAACTGCCCCTCAACCAAGCACAACCGCAGATTTGAGAACTGGAACTTTGGCCCACATGGCGGATTATGCCTTACGTATCCTCAAAAGGGACACACGCATAACTAAAATGATGAATGATGACGATTACTGGTTGGCCTGCCTCCTTGATCCTCGCTATAAAGGCAAATTGCAAAATATAATGCCACATGAGAACTTGGAACTAATATTAGCAACCAAACAATCAACTCTTGTTGACCGTTTGCTTCTGGCATTCCCTGCACACAGCGCCCGTGATCGTTCTCACACGAGCTGCAGGGGCCAGCAGACCAGAGGAGTTAGAGGGGCAGAAATCAGAAGTGGCGTTGGCCAGAGGGGTTTTCTGACCAGGTTGTGGAGTGATTTTGCTATGACCGCAGACAGGACAGGTACTGCAGCATCAATTCAAAGTGACAGGAGACAACATTTGTCCAGTATGGTTACAAACTATTTTTCATCCCTTATCGATGTTCTCCCTCAACCGTCATTCCCATTTGATTACTGGGCATCAAAATTAGACACCTGGCCAGAATTGGCAGAATATGCATTGCAGGAGCTTGCTTGCCCGGCAGCTAGTGTCCTATCAGAAAGAGTATTCAGTGCTGCAGGTTCAATACTAACAGAAAAAAGGACTCGTCTGGCTACCCAAAATGTAGATGATCTAACCTTCATTAAAATGAACCACAACTGGATTTCGAAATCTTTTGCCCCACCTTGCCCGGCTGACACCTAGCTTTCCTATGAAAAGGTCTTGCCTGTGGACTATTCTGAATGCCTTTTCCAATCTCGTAATTTTCAGCACCTGATTGTCCAGCATACGACATGTTTACACCTCACTAAATGGCCAAACTCCCCACACGGGGCCGTGGTATCGACACTTGGCGACAGCACCCGTGAGAGTGCAGTTTGTCTGAAGAGGTGGGTGAGCCCGCTTTTGGTCGACGGCACTGCCACTGGGTCCCTCCTAGTACAATAAAGTGTCTCTGGCGGTGGTGGTGCGCACCCAACGTCAGACACACCGTTGTAATATGAGGGGCCCTGGGCCTGTACCGCCGGCCACAAGACAGTTTCCCCCCACCCCAGCTCAAACAGTGCTCTACCACTTGCAAAATTATCTCACAGCTCCACCAATGTTTAGTCTATGCGCTGACATCCTTCAATGCCTGCCACTGACAATACCATTGTATTGACATTTTTGTTATGTTAGGCCTTCGATGCCTGTCTGTGGTCACTCCTTCCACTAGGCCTCCACTGACCACACCACTGCTGCCCGTGTACCCCTGTAACCAATTTAAAATTGCCTACAGCCATGTGTTATTATTTTAGGCCTTCGATGCCTGTCTGCGGTGACTCCTTCCACTAGGCCTCCACTGACCACACCACTGCTGCCCGTGTACCCCTGGAACCAATTTAAAATTACCTACAGCCATGTGTTATTATTTTAGGCCTTCGATGCCTGTCTGCGGTCACTCCTTCCACTAGGCCTCCACTGACCACACCACTGCTGCCCGTGTACCCCTGGAACCAATTTAAAATTGCCTACAGCCATGTGTTATTATTTTAGGCCTTCGATGCCTGTCTGCGGTGACTCCTTCCACTAGGCCTCCACTGACCACACCACTGCTGCCCGTGTACCCCTGGAACCAATTTAAAATTGCCTACAGCCATGTGTTATTATTTTAGGCCTTCGATGCCTGTCTGCGGTCACTCCTTCCACTAGGCCTCCACTGACCACACCACTGCTGCCCGTGTACCCCTGGAACCAATTTAAAATTGCCTACAGCCATGTGTTATTATTTTAGGCCTTCGATGCCTGTCTGCGGTGACTCCTTCCACTAGGCCTCCACTGACCACACCACTGCTGCCCGTGTACCCCTGGAACCAATTTAAAATTGCCTACAGCCATGTGTTATTATTTTAGGCCTTCGATGCCTGTCTGCGGTCACTCCTTCCACTAGGCCTCCACTGACCACACCACTGCTGCCCGTGTACCCCTGGAACCAATTTAAAATTGCCTACAGCCAGCCCAATTTTTTTATTTTAGGCCTTCGATGCCTGTCTGCGGTCCATTCTTTCAACTACTACTACACTGACCAGGGCACTGCTGCCCGTGTACCCCTGGAACCAACATCAGAAAATATAAAAATAAGTATTTTGCTTACAAAAAAGAAAATACTGGAGAGATATCAAATGCAGACATTTTAACATTAAAAACAAACACACAACTAAAATCTGGTACAGTACTAAAAATGGCCACCAGCTACAATTACTTTCTCCTGCAAGTAGTTAACTGAAAGGTTTTTTCAATTGAAAACACACATATGGCATCCACCGAGTGTTGTCCTGTCGCGTCTTCTTTATATTATTGCCGAGAAGATGCAAAACAATGAAAATAATAAAATCATTAATTACCAAAATAATAGAGAAAGTCAACACCACATTGCAAATAAACATTCATTCCAAATAAAGAAGCAGGGCGCGTCCGAGGGTGAGTATATACCTAATAAGAATATAATCACCCTCGGACGCGCAATGCTTATTTCCAACAGCCTTCCTTCCTAAGAATCAGCCCTTCCGTGGTGTAGAGAGACGTTGTGTTCCACTCCAAGGTGTTCCCCAGGTTGCCTTTCCTGAGCTTCGATCTTCCGGCTCTCGTTTAGTAGTTGTTGGAAACTACGCTGCATTAGGCCTTCAAATTGGGTATGGGGTGTAGAGAGATGGTGTGTTCCACTCCAAGGTGTTCCCCAGGTTGCCTTTCCTGAGCTTCGATCTTCCGGCTCTCGTTTAGTAGTTGTTGGAAACTACGCTGCATTAGGCCTTCAAATTGGGTATGGGGTGTAGAGAGATGGTGTGTTCCACTCCAAGGTGTTCCCCAGGTTGCCTTTCCTGAGCTTCGATCTTCCGGCTCTCGTTTAGTAGTTGTTGGAAACTACGCTGCATTAGGCCTTCAAATTGGGTATGGGGTGTAGAGAGATGGTGTGTTCCACTCCAAGGTGTTCCCCAGGTTGCCTTTCCTGAGCTTCGATCTTCCGGCTCTCGTTTAGTAGTTCTTGGAAACTACACTGCATTAGGCCTTCAAATTGGGTATGGGGTGTAGAGAGAGGGTGTGTTACACTCCAAGGTGTTCCCCAGGTTGCCTTTCCTGAGCTTCGATCTTCCGGCTCTCGTTTAGTAGTTGTTGGAAACTACGCTGCATTAGGCCTTCAAATTGGGTATGGGGTGTAGAGAGATGGTGTGTTCCACTCCAAGGTGTTCCCCAGGTTGCCTTTCCTGAGCTTCGATCTTCCGGCTCTCGTTTAGTAGTTGTTGGAAACTACGCTGCATTAGGCCTTCAAATTGGGTATGGGGTGTAGAGAGATGGTGTGTTCCACTCCAAGGTGTTCCCCAGGTTGCCTTTCCTGAGCTTCGATCTTCCGGCTCTCGTTTAGTAGTTGTTGGAAACTACGCTGCATTAGGCCTTCAAATTGGGTATGGGGTGTAGAGAGATGGTGTGTTCCACTCCAAGGTGTTCCCCAGGTTGCCTTTCCTGAGCTTCGATCTTCCGGCTCTCGTTTAGTAGTTGTTGGAAACTACGCTGCATTAGGCCTTCAAATTGGGTATGGGGTGTAGAGAGATGGTGTGTTCCACTCCAAGGTGTTCCCCAGGTTGCCTTTCCTGAGCTTCGATCTTCCGGCTCTCGTTTAGTAGTTCTTGGAAACTACACTGCATTAGGCCTTCAAATTGGGTATGGGGTGTAGAGAGAGGGTGTGTTACACTCCAAGGTGTTCCCCAGGTTGCCTTTCCTGAGCTTCGATCTTCCGGCTCTCGTTTAGTAGTTCTTGGAAACTACACTGCATTAGGCCTTCAAATTGGGTATGGGGTGTAGAGAGAGGGTGTGTTACACTCCAAGGTGTTCCCCAGGTTGCCTTTCCTGAGCTTCGATCTTCCGGCTCTCGTTTAGTAGTTCTTGGAAACTACACTGCATTAGGCCTTCAAATTGGGTATGGGGTGTAGAGAGAGGGTGTGTTACACTCCAAGGTGTTCCCCAGGTTGCCTTTCCTGAGCTTCGATCTTCCGGCTCTCGTTTAGTAGTTCTTGGAAACTACACTGCATTAGGCCTTCAAATTGGGTATGGGGTGTAGAGAGAGGGTGTGTTCCACTCCAAGGTGTTCCCCAGGTTGCCTTTCCTGAGCTTCGATCTTCCGGCTCTCGTTTAGTAGTTGTTGGAAACTACGCTGCATTAGGCCTTCAAATTGGGTATGGGGTGTAGAGAGACGTTGTGTTACACTCCAAGGTGTTCCCCAGGTTGCCTTTCCTGAGCTTCGATCTTCCGGCTCTCGTTTAGTAGTTCTTGGAAACTACACTGCATTAGGCCTTCAAATTGGGTATGGGGTGTAGAGAGAGGGTGTGTTACACTCCAAGGTGTTCCCCAGGTTGCCTTTCCTGAGCTTCGATCTTCCGGCTCTCGTTTAGTAGTTCTTGGAAACTACACTGCATTAGGCCTTCAAATTGGGTATGGGGTGTAGAGAGAGGGTGTGTTACACTCCAAGGTGTTCCCCAGGTTGCCTTTCCTGAGCTTCGATCTTCCGGCTCTCGTTTAGTAGTTGTTGGAAACTACGCTGCATTAGGCCTTCAAATTGGGTATGGGGTGTAGAGAGATGGTGTGTTCCACTCCAAGGTGTTCCCCAGGTTGCCTTTCCTGAGCTTCGATCTTCCGGCTCTCGTTTAGTAGTTGTTGGAAACTACGCTGCATTAGGCCTTCAAATTGGGTATGGGGTGTAGAGAGATGGTGTGTTCCACTCCAAGGTGTTCCCCAGGTTGCCTTTCCTGAGCTTCGATCTTCCGGCTCTCGTTTAGTAGTTGTTGGAAACTACGCTGCATTAGGCCTTCAAATTGGGTATGGGGTGTAGAGAGATGGTGTGTTCCACTCCAAGGTGTTCCCCAGGTTGCCTTTCCTGAGCTTCGATCTTCCGGCTCTCGTTTAGTAGTTCTTGGAAACTACACTGCATTAGGCCTTCAAATTGGGCATGGGGTGTAGAGAGAGGGTGTGTTACACTCCAAGGTGTTCCCCAGGTTGCCTTTCCTGAGCTTCGATCTTCCGGCTCTCGTTTAGTAGTTCTTGGAAACTACACTGCATTAGGCCTTCAAATTGGGTATGGGGTGTAGAGAGAGGGTGTGTTACACTCCAAGGTGTTCCCCAGGTTGCCTTTCCTGAGCTTCGATATTCCGGCTCTCGTTTAGTAGTTGTTGGAAACTACACTGCATTAGGCCTACAAATTTGGTATGGGGGAAACATTGGCGCATCTGCGGTCCCTCCTTCCTCTAGGCCTCCACTGACCTGTCTACTGCTGCCCGTGTTCCCCTGGAACCAATTTTAAATTGCCTACAGGCAGCCCAATTTATTATGTTAGGGCTTCGAAGCCTGTCTGCGGTCCCTCCTTCCACTAGGCCTCCACTGACCTGTCTACTGCTGCCCGTGTACCCCTTGAACCAACATCATAAAATAAAAAAAAAAGTATTTTGCTTATAAAAAAGAAAATACTGGTGAGATATCAAATGCAGACATTTTAACATTAAAAACAAACACACAACTAAAATCTGGTACAGTACTAAAAATGGCCACCAGCTACAATTACTTTCTCCTGCAAGTAGTTAACTGAAAGGTTTTTTCAATTGAAAACACACATATGGCATCCACCGAGTGTTGTCCTGTCGCGTCTTCTTTATATTATTGCCGAGAAGATGCAAAACAATGAAAATAATAAAATCATTAATTACCAAAATAATAGAGAAAGTCAACACCACATTGCAAATAAACATTCATTCCAAATAAAGAAGCAGGGCGCGTCCGAGGGTGAGTATATACCTAATAAGAATATAATCACCCTCGGACGCGCAATGCTTATTTCCAACAGCCTTCCTTCCTAAGAATCAGCCCTTCCGTGGTGTAGAGAGACGTTGTGTTACACTCCAAGGTGTTCCCCAGGTTGCGTTTCCTGAGCTTCGATCTTCCGGCTCTCGTTTAGTAGTTGTTGGAAACTACGCTGCATTAGGCCTTCAAATTGGGTATGGGGTGTAGAGAGATGGTGTGTTCCACTCCAAGGTGTTCCCCAGGTTGCCTTTCCTGAGCTTCGATCTTCCGGCTCTCGTTTAGTAGTTGTTGGAAACTACGCTGCATTAGGCCTTCAAATTGGGTATGGGGTGTAGAGAGATGGTGTGTTCCACTCCAAGGTGTTCCCCAGGTTGCCTTTCCTGAGCTTCGATCTTCCGGCTCTCGTTTAGTAGTTCTTGGAAACTACACTGCATTAGGCCTTCAAATTGGGTATGGGGTGTAGAGAGAGGGTGTGTTACACTCCAAGGTGTTCCCCAGGTTGCCTTTCCTGAGCTTCGATCTTCCGGCTCTCGTTTAGTAGTTCTTGGAAACTACACTGCATTAGGCCTTCAAATTGGGTATGGGGTGTAGAGAGAGGGTGTGTTACACTCCAAGGTGTTCCCCAGGTTGCCTTTCCTGAGCTTCGATCTTCCGGCTCTCGTTTAGTAGTTCTTGGAAACTACACTGCATTAGGCCTTCAAATTGGGTATGGGGTGTAGAGAGAGGGTGTGTTACACTCCAAGGTGTTCCCCAGGTTGCCTTTCCTGAGCTTCGATCTTCCGGCTCTCGTTTAGTAGTTCTTGGAAACTACACTGCATTAGGCCTTCAAATTGGGTATGGGGTGTAGAGAGAGGGTGTGTTCCACTCCAAGGTGTTCCCCAGGTTGCCTTTCCTGAGCTTCGATCTTCCGGCTCTCGTTTAGTAGTTGTTGGAAACTACGCTGCATTAGGCCTTCAAATTGGGTATGGGGTGTAGAGAGATGGTGTGTTCCACTCCAAGGTGTTCCCCAGGTTGCCTTTCCTGAGCTTCGATCTTCCGGCTCTCGTTTAGTAGTTCTTGGAAACTACACTGCATTAGGCCTTCAAATTGGGTATGGGGTGTAGAGAGAGGGTGTGTTACACTCCAAGGTGTTCCCCAGGTTGCCTTTCCTGAGCTTCGATCTTCCGGCTCTCGTTTAGTAGTTCTTGGAAACTACACTGCATTAGGCCTTCAAATTGGGTATGGGGTGTAGAGAGAGGGTGTGTTACACTCCAAGGTGTTCCCCAGGTTGCCTTTCCTGAGCTTCGATCTTCCGGCTCTCGTTTAGTAGTTGTTGGAAACTACGCTGCATTAGGCCTTCAAATTGGGTATGGGGTGTAGAGAGATGGTGTGTTCCACTCCAAGGTGTTCCCCAGGTTGCCTTTCCTGAGCTTCGATCTTCCGGCTCTCGTTTAGTAGTTCTTGGAAACTACGCTGCATTAGGCCTTCAAATTGGGTATGGGGTGTAGAGAGAGGGTGTGTTACACTCCAAGGTGTTCCCCAGGTTGCCTTTCCTGAGCTTCGATCTTCCGGCTCTCGTTTAGTAGTTCTTGGAAACTACACTGCATTAGGCCTGCAAATTGGGTATGGGGTGGAGAGAGATGGTGTGTTACACTCCAAGGTGTTCCCCAGGTTTCCTTGCCATTGCTTCGGTCTTCCGACTCTCATTTAGTAGTTGTAGAAAAGTACACTGCATTAGGCCTACAAAATGGGTATGGGGTGGAGAGAGATGGTGTGTTACACTCCAAGGTGTTCCCCAGGTTGCCTTTCCTGAGCTTCTATCTTCAGGCTCTCATTAAATTGTGGTTAAATGGAACAACTGCATTTGGCGTACTAGTTGGTTTGGGGCCTACTATCGGTGTCTGCCACTCCTTGCTGTTCTCCTGGTTTCCTGTCCTGAAATTCCATCTTCAGGCTCTCGTTAAGTACTTGTTAATGTTAGACTGCATTTGGCCTACTAGTTGGGTTGGGGCCTACTATCGGTGTCTGCCACTCCTTGCTGTTCTCCTCCACTGAACAAAGCTGTGCCGCCTGTTTACTACGGTTGCCAATTTTGAACTGCATTTCGACTACTTACTGATTTGGCCCTACTCTCTGTGTCAGCCTCTCATTCCAGTTGTCCTCCACTGCAATGCCCCCTGGTTATTCCTGTGTTACCAATTTTGAACTGCATTTAGCCCACTTTATTCTTTGGGCCTATATCTGTGTTTCCACTTCATCGTGCCCATTGCCCAGCCAGTGATAGATGAGTCTGCTGGTACATTGACCCATAACGCAAAATTCCCCGTGCATGCTACACAACAACATTGTGACCCTGCTGAAAGTCAGGTTGCTCTTCCCGCATACCATACCACCTTACACGGGGACAAAGAGGAAGGTGCAGATGAAAGTGCAGGTTCCTTCATCAGGTGGGGGGAGGAATACTAGTTGGCGACGTCACTGGCACAGGGCCTCTCATAGTACGCAAAAGTGTTGCTGCCGGTGGGAGGCGCCCCCGCCGTGCAAACACACCGCTGTACTTTGAGGGGCCCTGTGCCAGTGCCAATGCCAACAAGTGGGCCCCCCCTGCTTGCTCAGGATCACAGCACTTGCAAAGTTGAAATACTTACCTCTCCCTGCTCCACTGCCGTGACGTGGTCCAGATTTCCTGGGCCCACTAATTACTTGAACCAGCCCTACCCCACACAACTTTAGCCAAATGACCCCCAATTTCAAATGCCTTCCAATTATTATAAGGTAAATTACGCTTGACAAGCTTCATTAAGAAGAATGGATGGTTTTTACATTAAAATGGGCACTCTAGGTGTTTTCCTGGCCCCCACTCACTGCCGACTATGCTGCCCCATTGACTTGCATTGGGTTTCGTGTTTCGGTCGATCCCGACTTTACGTCATAATCGGCCGATTTCACTCGACCCGACTTTTGAGATAGTCGGGTTTCGCGAAACCCGGCTCGACTCTAAAAAGGTCAAGGTCGTTCAACTCTAGCTGCTACCAAAGGAGTCTCATAGAGAGCACAGGAGCCCAGCTGAGCTAAGCATTCCTGTGTATGAGGGTCTTGGGGATGATATCTGTCAGCACGATTGTTTTGCTGACAGCTATCCAATGTGTATGGGGTCCTTATTTCTTCACAACAGATATTATCAACCTTTAAAGTGAAGCATGTGTTTATTTCATTTGAATTTGATAATAGTCGTCAAAAATTTAGTGCCATGCAAATAGTGGTTTATTACTGAAAAAATTACAGTAACAGAAATGAATCAAATTCAATAAAGCAAAGACAAATACTTAAGCAACCATAATGAAGATCAAATATGAATGAAAGTTAAAGGTACAAGCCAAAAACTGCTGTAATGGTATGACAGCTTTTCCAACTCAGCAGTGGTGCTTATGGTCGGAGTGATGCTTGCTGGAGCTGGAGTGATGCTTGCTTGTATATGAGTGGCCATAACTTCTTCCGCTGCCAGAACTGAATCCACCATTATGATTATGATGATGATGATGATGATGATGCTGATTATGTCCACCATGAGAAGATGCTCCTGAATGGTGTTTCCCTCCTGTACTTGAGTGCAGGACAGCTAGAAATGAGAAAATGTGTTAGTCTGAATAGTAGAAAAGAGTTTCGGTATGCACTCAGCCTAATATAAGGCGAGGTGCCGGTGTAATGGACCAGAGGCCCAGATAATAGTATAAACAGTAATTCACCGCACTCTCTAATGGATAATCAATAAAGATAGTGTAGATTTATTAAATAAGGACTGGGAGCGTAACAGAATATAACAGTATATGCGATACTATGCGATACAACGTTTCGGCTCTACCAGAGCCTTTATCACGTACTCGCTGTAAAAGAAAAAAAAAGAAACACAAATACAAAAATTACATAAAAATACAATAATAATTTCTCAAAACGAAGTGGGTCGTCCTAAAGTCGATGTGAAAGAAAACGAACATGTCTACCAACGGCAAACAAAGGACATCTGAGGAAGAGATGAAACAGGGATCAAGAGTTGGACTGGAGTGCAAAGCGATCCTGTGTCTCCTGCGGGTAGGGATAGTATCGTGAGTACAAGATAGTAATATGACCCCGGTAAAGCAGCAGAAAAGGGTTTTTTTTAACCAGCGTATTACTAGCACCACACAAGAGAAAAGAGAAAACACCACATTAAAGGATAATATACAGGGTCCCATAACATGAACAATTGCATAGTAGATTACCTTATTTCAGCAAGATAATAGTGTGCAGTAAGGGAAAAGTCCCAGTTATAAGATGCAGATTCTGCAGAAAACAGTGAACATATGTTAGTTACTATAAGCTCAAAAAGATGTGCCCATGGAGACAGATAAAATACCTTAAGGATGTAGTGAATATGTTCATGGAAATTCCCATCAGACAATCATGGACCTATTTGGAGTGAATAGTACGTATGTAACACTCCCTAGATATGTACAGGGTATGCGCCGGGGAAGGCAGAAGGGATGTGTATGTAAATTACCTGTGGCATTCGGGTATGGAGCGGCGCTCCCGCGCTGTGCTCTGGAGCCAGACTGAGCCGGGTCTGTTAAGAGTCCGGCGTGCGTGTGTCTAATGGCCGTCGCACCGGAAGTGGACGGCGCGGACCGGAAGTGACATATCGCTAGTCTCTGAACCTCCAATGCGCATGTATGGCCCATGTTGTAGCAACACTGTTGCTAAGTGCAGTCTGAAACTAGCAATAAGGCTGTGTGTGATGTAGTATAAAGCCAAGAAGGGAAAATGATGAACCCTGGGCATCGGATAGTGACCAATTATAAAATTAGCGTGTGGTGTCTCTAGATCACAGGACCAGTGGATGAAAAAGTACAACCAATCATATTTGGGTGACTTGCCCCTAACCCCTAGTTTTTAGTGTCTTTTTCTCCCCCTTTCCCTCCGTTTTCCTTCCCTCTCAAAATATTACTATATTGTACTTTTTCATCCACTGGTCCTGTGATCTAGAGACACCACACGCTAATTTTATAATTGGTCACTATCCGATGCCCAGGGTTCATCATTTTCCCTTCTTGGCTTTATACTACATCACACACAGCCTTATTGCTAGTTTCAGACTGCACTTAGCAACAGTGTTGCTACAACATGGGCCATACATGCGCATTGGAGGTTCAGAGACTAGCGATATGTCACTTCCGGTCCGCGCCGTCCACTTCCGGTGCGGCGGCCATTAGACACACGCACGCCGGACTCTCAACAGACCCGGCTCAGTCTGGCTCCAGAGCACAGCGCGGGAGCGCCGCTCCATACCCGAATGCCACAGGTAATTTACATACACATCCCTTCTGCCTTCCCCGGCGCATACCCTGTACATATCTAGGGAGTGTTACATACGTACTATTCACTCCAAATAGGTCCATGATTGTCTGATGGGAATTTCCATGAACATATTCACTACATCCTTAAGGTATTTTATCTGTCTCCATGGGCACATCTTTTTGAGCTTATAGTAACTAACATATGTTCACTGTTTTCTGCAGAATCTGCATCTTATAACTGGGACTTTTCCCTTACTGCACACTATTATCTTGCTGAAATAAGGTAATCTACTATGCAATTGTTCATGTTATGGGACCCTGTATATTATCCTTTAATGTGGTGTTTTCTCTTTTCTCTTGTGTGGTGCTAGTAATACGCTGGTTAAAAAACCCCCTTTTCTGCGGCTTTACCGGGGTCATATTACTATCTTGTACTCACGATACTATCCCTACCCGCAGGAGACACAGGATCGCTTTGCACTCCAGTCCAACTCTTGATCCCTGTTTCATCTCTTCCTCAGATGTCCTTTGTTTGCCGTTGGTAGACATGTTCGTTTTCTTTCACATCGACTTTAGGACGACCCACTTCGTTTTGAGAAATTATTATTGTATTTTTATGTAATTTTTGTATTTGTGTTTCTTTTTTTTCTTTTACAGCGAGTACGTGATAAAGGCTCTGGTAGAGCCGAAACGTTGTATCGCATAGTATCGCATATACTGTTATATTCTGTTACGCTCCCAGTCCTTATTTAAT
Organism: Ranitomeya imitator; assembly: GCF_032444005.1. Taxonomy (NCBI): domain Eukaryota; kingdom Metazoa; phylum Chordata; class Amphibia; order Anura; family Dendrobatidae; genus Ranitomeya; species Ranitomeya imitator. The sequence goes on along the minus strand of NC_091284.1, from coordinate 730,919,842 downwards.
AAATCTACACTATCTTTATTGATTATCCATTAGAGAGTGCGGTGAATTACTGTTTATACTATTAGTCTGAATAGTAACAGAAATCTTGCATTTTTGCAATTTAACTGGGACCCAAAAATGTAGATTCTAAATAATAATGTATTTCACTTACAGATGCTCACTGACCCGTCAGAAGCCAATCTGGAATAAATAAAAAAATATGTAAACCGGTATCTTCTATAGCTGTATACTAATACATATATATTTTTAGATAGTTGTCTAATCTGTAATCACCTGCACTCTTCTCCTTCCAGCATTTTCTTATAGGTGGTGATTTCAATATCCAGGGCCAGCTTGACATTCATCAGCTCCTGGTATTCTCTCAGTTGGCGAGCCATGTCCTGCTTGGCCTTTTGTAGAGCAGCCTCCAGTTCAACCAGCTTAGCCTTTGCATCATGGACAGCTGCTTCACCTCGTTCCTCAGCCTGACTGATTGCTGATTCCAGAGCAGCACGCTATAAATTTATCAAACAATAATATATAACATTTAATTTGAGCTCTGCAAATATTGATCTTTTGGAGAGATGAGTGAATGTGACAACATTTAATTTGCATTTGAAGTTGGTCAGGAGTTGATTGTGTTCCGACACCCAGAAACAGACGTTTGTGAAAAAAAAGAAAGTGCTATACTCACGTTGCACCTCACCTGTCCCGTCACAGCAGCTCCCCACCTGACCTTCTGCTGGCTCCCTCCATCCAGCTTTGGTCTACTTCTCTATAGTGTTCCCTCCTTGGCAATGACTAGGCCTTGCAAGACATGATGACACAAGGCGATGTATGTCATTTAGTCTTGAGATGTCTAGTTAGATTTGGAGGCGCCAAAAAATAAAGACTAAGAGAAATAGACCAAAGTTGGAGAGAGGGAGTCAGTGTTGGACTAGGGGAGGTGATCCAACGGCAAGACTTGTGAGGGGGGCGAGATAAACCTCCCTCACTAACTTAAAAAGATTCTAGAAAAATGGAATCGAGCCTCCAATTTGCTGGACTCAAGTGAATCATACTGAAAAGAAAAATCTGACAAATCCGAATTTTAGGGGGAAATTTGTAGTGTATTCCATTCGCTTTGAATTGATTTGCTCATCTCTGTTCCTCCTCGCGTAAAATTATTCCAGTGACTTGTGCTCTGCCAAGGGCTCACGATGTGCGTATGTTACCCAACTCTGTTTATCATGATACTTATTCTATAACAAACATTATTTTTGCTAATTTTAGAGCATTCTGGAATCATGACTATTATCATCTCTTTTATCACTAATCTGAGTAACAGATCCAGTTAGATAGGATTCTCCAAGGTCACCTTCTAAAATGACACACTCACTAGCACTGTATATAGAATCTTAAATCAAAAATTTCCAGAAACTGATATGTCTGAACGGTGGAAAAAGGATTTAGCTCCTTTGTAGAGCAATGCAGACCGTTCACTTTGGAAATTAATGGTGGTTGTCCTCTTTTCATATTAGGCCAAATTTGGATGGGAGTTTTATTCACAGAATCTATCCAGACCACAATATCTTGACTAACTGCAGGCATCCCGGTCGAAACTGACAGTCACATATGTGTCTATAGGGTTGTCAGTTTATTTCTAAATTAGTAGAAGGGATAAAAGAGGAATAGTACAATGCAAGGTTTCTGGGAAAAGATCATCCATTGTTATTTTAAGGGGAAAATAAGTTTTTACTAAAACAAACAAGTCGAAGGGAACGCTAGCAGGCCCTCTTTAGTAAAAAGAAAACTAAAACAATATATATATATATGCAAAATGTAATTTATTTACCTCGGATTTAGCACATTCAATCTCTCCTTTGAGTCTCTGAATTGCTCGGTTAAGTTCAGCGATCTCATTTCGACTGTTCTCTAAATTATTGCCATTTCTTCCTGCCGCTGTACGAAGTTCATCAAACTGTTGATACAGTAAAACACAAAGGTAGTAAGCTCAATGTTACAAAAATGCAGTGAATATTTGGTATCTGGATCTATGACTTACCCTTGACTGGTACATGGCCTCGGCCTCAGCTCTGCTCCTGTTGGCAATCTCCTCATATTGGGCTCTGACCTCGGCGATGATGCTGTCCATGTCCAGGTCTCGGCTGTTGTCCATGGACACAACCACTGAGGTGTCTGAGATCTGAGCTTGGAGCTGACTGATCTCCTGTAGAAATAAGAAATCATCAGAATAAAATAGTATCTTATTTTACTATTGGATCACGTAAAGGAAGGTATCTAAAAAGTATTGGTGGTATGTGACAAGGACTAAATATTTTTTACCGCATCATAGAGAGTCCTCAAGAAGTTTATCTCATCGGTCAGTGAGTTGGCCTTAGCTTGTAGTTCAGCTTTTGTAATATAAGCAGCATCAACATCCTATAAAAATACAGTAATTTGGTAAATAGTTTGTATCAACTAATATTACCACATAGATATGGGAGTTTGAGATGTTAATACATACCCTCTTTAGCAAGACAAACTCATTTTCCGCTGCTGTCCGCATGTTCAATTCTTCCTCGTACCTATGTGTGGCATGTCATGATTATTCATACTGCATATGGTCATATTTCATTCAGCATGTTAAAATGTAATATTGGCCTTAAAATAACTAAAGGTGCCTGTGTCCTCTACATGGTCATGTTTTTCATCTTTCTTGTATCTCTTTATTTGAGTATATCCTATTCCCTGCAATTGAATTTTAATGTGCAAATCACTGCATGTGTCACAAAATACAGATCCAACTCATGATATCAGGATATGTGTTACGATGGAACTGCCAATTAAATCTGTAAGGAAACATGGCAGTAGGAGCTCAATTTCTCTGCAACTCCAACACGGAGGAAGTTAAAGGGCTTGACCGGGAATTACAAATTGATGGCCTTGAACGGAAGTAAAATGTCAGCACTTGGCAATGGATACCAAATAATGGTCACTGGCAGTTCAGATATCCACTGATTGATGGGAGTGCTGGGTGACAACCCCCCACTGATCTCATACTGATGACCTATTACACAAATAGGTCATCCATGTGTGAGTCCAGGCAAACCCTTTTCAGTATTCAAGGAGGTGACACTGATCCCAAAACATGATTGTCCAAAAAACCAAGTCAGCATATTTTTCAACGGTAATTAATTATGCATGAAATGTATCCTTGATAATTTTCCACAATTATTTTCTTACCTTCTCTTAAATTCTTCCATTGTCTCCTCCATGTTGCTCCTTTCTGCTTCTAGACGAGAGCTTTCACTTTCCAGATTCTCCAGTTGTCTCCTGAGATTGCTGATGAAAGCCTCAAACAGAGGTTCAATCTGACACCGGGCTGTTTTCTGTTCTTGTAGAAGAGCCCACTTGGTCTCCAACATCTTGTTCTGCTGCTCCAGAAATCTTACCTACATGTATAAAAATGCAGATACTAAAGTACAAGTATTGTATTGTATTAGGGATCATTATGAGATATTACATATTTGCACTAATTATTAAGTTTCTGCTATTACTGTTTGTCTGGTAGACAAACCTTACTGTGTAGCACTACATAATCTATCACATTTCTGAAACCATTGTATATGTTCAATGTATATGTTCAGATGACATACTTTTTTTCACATATATGCCAGAGTTCAGTAAAATGATTCTTAGGATGGAAGTCGGTAGCTGCCTGACAAGAGTCCTGAGAACCTTCTGCAACTGGCATCTTTAGTGCTTCTTCTGATTAGTAGGACTGGGACAATGTCATGGTTGTAGCGTGACCTATTAATAGGAAGAGGCCCGGTAGGTAGGAGGAGGTCTCTGGACTCTGGTCTGGTGGTCATGGACTACCAATCTCACCATAGGAAAAGAGCTCTTTAAATCTTTTTTGCTTAAATATGTTGGATATGTATGAAAAAGTGGTGAAGTATGTTAGTTTATGTCACGGAGGCATACATCAGAGCCTTCTATCAGAATAGAGCTTTATAAAATACTCAATTAACCTTGACATGTCATTGCTATTGAAAGTTCCAGTGCCCTTATAGTAAGTATCATTATAATTGTGCCTTTGTATTGGCTTTCATAACTTCATTATCAATAGATTTATATGTAAACACACATGGTCAATTTTGTTCTATAGGTAACACAATTTGAACCAAAGGGACTAAAGTAGGATATATTTTATTAATTCATGTAATTGGGAGCAAGGGTGCAATATCTAGCACAGCTACAATAAAAGTGTGATGCGTAAGTAAGAAAGAATGAGAAGTCTCCAGGCCTTTTAAGCAGCTGATTGAGAAGTGTCAAGAGTTAGCTCCTGACCAATCTAACAATAATTGGCAAATTGCCTATCCTATGAATAAATTATCACTTTTTAAATGCTGGGCTTCTTAATTTTCCATATTCACCTTTTGAATCAAAAATTGCCTGAGGACAATTGACTGAAATTAACCTTGCTTGTATTAGCTTAATAAGACAATGCTTCTCACTTATTTTTATTCTCTCCCTTTTGGAATAGTAAATGAACTCCTAAATCTCTTGAGTTTTTATTTTTAAACGTGTTTTTGGTGTTGTTTTTAATGCAGGCATTCGTAGTTTCTTAATGTAATATAACAGAAACAGCAGAACATGTCCTAGAGCAAAAGCAAATTAGAGTTGAGCGAAAAGATTCCCAGGACCTTAGTCCAGCATTACGATCTGTGGTCTGTAACTGCAAGCTCTGAGTCATACAAGCCTTTCACATCCTGAGGTGGTCTTGCGGCCATGGACTACTGATATGACCACTGGACCGGAGTACTACAAATCTCTCCGGAGGAAGATACCACACCGGACATAAAAAGAGTCTACACTGGACCAGAGCAGACTTCAGGGCAGTACAGGTGAGGGCCAGATATATAAATTTTGTATTATTTTATTTTTCATATGTTTATTATGTTCTGGGGTCTGCAAACATCTCGGAGCTTAATAATGTGAATTTGATTTGCATCAAATAAATTCTAAACAAAATTACTTTTCTGGTCTAATTAACATAAATCTGTTGAATTCGAATTTTGGCAGATTCACTCATTCATAATATTCTACAGACGAAATTTTTATGTAGGATCACCTTTTTGAATATACCATATATACATATACTGCATATATATATATATATATGTAAATATATAATTAACTCACCTTGTCAATGAAGGAGGCAAACTTGTTGTTCAGTCCTTTGATCTGATCCTTTTCATCAGTTCTCACTCTCTGGATACTTGAGTCAAACTCCAAATTTAGAGGGGCGAGAAGACTCTGGTTTACAGTAACATTGGTGATCCCCGAAGAACAGCTTGACCCTCCAAAACCGCCAATTCCTCCAAATCCAGATCCATGTCCACTTTTACCCATGTGAAATCCTCCAACTGAGATCTTGTGTCCCTTAGATCCAATGTTATGGGCACTTGAGCTGCTGAAGCAATGTTGTTTCTTGTGTCCATGTCCCATGTGTTTAGAAGAGTGGGATAAGATGCTGTGGGAGCTGGAATGTTTAGGTAAAGATACAGAACAAGAGCTGAAGTGCTTGTGTCCAGAAGAGGCGAGGATGGAGTGATGACATGATGACATGTTTGCTCGTCTCTCGGTAATGGTAACTTACGGAGAATGTATGGTTGATGAAGATTTCTGTTGTTCCGATGACCTTCTGTTTGTGGTTTTTATACTTAAATTGGTTATTAATAGTCTCATAAAATGAATATGACTTCATGAGTGTTATATGGTAGCATCAATTATTTTAGTTTATGGAAGGCAGTTCAGCAACACGCCTGCATTATGACAGCCATAACGTATATTATTGGCTGTGCTCAGAAGAATGAATATTTTCTTCTTCCAAACATAACATAGAGCAAAAATAAAGGTAATACTAAACTATAAAGTTCATAAAAGATGAAAATAGGTAAGTGTTGGTATCTTTGTACATGTACTCTCCAAAAGCTTATGAGTAATAGAATATTACAAAGGATATCATGTTACAAGTTTATAGGAAATAAAGAACAATCTAGTGCTTGCATTAAGCAGAATGGATTTACCCACTTAAATCAATATGAAATTGTTGTTCCATGTCAATGGTTTCCAAAGAGTATAAAGGTGTTGATCTGCATTCCACAAATGTGTGTATTGTCTCCTGACTTCCCTGTATGCCTTAAAATTACCATTTGATTTGCTCCCTCGCTGTATATAAATGAATATGGTATGATCCGATAGGGGGGCCCTCGCTGCGGCATCTCTGCCTCTTCTCTCCTCCTTATCGTTGTCCTCTGGCGCTGATTGATGTGGACGACGCATCTTGCATCATCCACATAGCATGATGAAATCTCGCGCCTGTGCAGTAGCATCTCTCGCCCGCGCAGGTGAACTTTGCTTTTCTCTATTGTGAGCAGAGCATAGAACATCACTGCTCATGCGCTGATAGATTCCATTCTGGTTCTGGCGGAAGTGCAACTGCTCGGGTCTGATATGCTACTGCGCAGGTGTGAGATTACGTTGTGCTGTGTGGATGATGTTGGACACATCATCCAAATCAATCATGGCTGGAAGATGGTGATTAGCAGCAGAGAGGAGGCACAGACGCCTCAGTGATGACACCCATCGGACTGGACCATCAGAATTACATACAGTGCAAGAGCAATTCAAATGGTATTTTTTGGTGTATACGGAGGGGGGAGACCGGAGACAATTTAAACATTTTTGGAATGCAGAACATGAGCAGATAAAGGTGGATTTGTTGACAGACTCGAAAACTTGCAACTAGGGTTGAGCGAAACGGGTCGGTCATTTTCAGAAGTCGCCGACTTTTGGCAAAGTCGGGTTTCATGAAACCCGACCCAATCCCTGTGTGGGGTTGGCCATGCGGTACGCAACTTTCGCGCCAAAGTCGCGTTTCAATGACGCAAAAAGCGCCATTTCTCAGCCAATGAAGGTGGATGCAGAGTGTGGGCAGCGTGATGACATAGGTCTCAGTCCCCACCATCTTAGAGAAGGGCATTGCAGTGATTGGCTTGCTTTCTGCGGCGTCACAGGGGCTATAAAGGGGCGTTCCCGCCGACCGCCATCTTACTGCTGCTGATCTGAGCATAGGGAGAGGTTGCTGCCGCTTCGTCAGAAGCAGGGATAGCGTTAGTCAGGGTACATTAACCCCCAAACCGCTTGTGCTGTAGCGATTTCCACTGTCCAACACCACCTTTTCTTAGCAGGTACAGTGGAGGCTACATTTTTTTTCCTCAGCGCTGTAGCTCATTGGGCTGCCCTAGAAGGCTCCCTGATAGCTGCACTGCTGTTTGTACACCGCTGTGCAAACCAACTGCTTTTTTCAAAGCACAAATCCTGTTGCTGCTTCCTTTATGCACAGCTTTCTTGTTTGTCCACACTTTTGACTTTTGTGTGCAGCAGTCCACTCCTTGTTATTGCTGCCTGCCATACATTGCTGAGATTACTGCAGGGAGATAGTAATTGTAGGACAGTCCCTTTTTTTTTTTTTGTTTCGTTATATCTCTTCAAGCCACTTTCTGCCACAGAAAATATACTCTAATACAGTGGCCCAGATTTATTCACTAGTCTCCCTGAAGAAAAAAAAAAGGGTGCAGATTAAAATTGGCAAATCTGTATCAGTGGCAGTCCTGTGTGTGGCATCTGTGTCTCATTTTCTGGCACAGAAAACATACAGTCTAACAGTGTGTTAGGGACTGGCGGAACGCACCAAGAATCAGATGTTATGGTATTAGGTGCGTTCGCAGTCCGAGGTCCACCGTGCAGGTGAAAACCCTGCTGCTAGTAGAGACAGACGATATGGCGGTACAATAAGTACACACACATGGGTTAACTTCACCCTGTGTGAAAGAAGCGAACCCTGTTGCGTCACAGGGCCACGGTACCGCACATAGAGCGCAAGCAAGAAGTCTCAGAACACAATCCCAAGACACAGGATTTGGGTTCAAAGACCTCATGCACTCGACACCACAACTGGGGTGTCAGAGAGACAGAAACAATCATATCAAAAGGCACGAGTGTGCGTGCGGTGCCGCACAAACGGACGCCGCTAACCACCCAGGCTTGGGTAAGGAAAGCGCACGGCGCTGTACAGGCGGTCACAGCAACTAGACGCTGTTATGTGTGTTTTGTGCTGATGGCTAGTCGGGCGCTAGATAGCTACCATCATCCGCAAACAGACAACAACACTAGGGAGGGATACTTAGGAGCTTTCATCCTTCGACATACATCCATCTACACACACACATATATTTTCAAGACAATACTAGCGCATGGCCGTGCGGTCATGCGCAGCTTATATAGTTGCAGCACAGGAAGCTGCTACCGCAGTTTTGCCCTTCCAGGACCTTCCTGGAGGACCAATGGGACATGCTGCAGTACCTGAGCATGTGACCCTCGATCTCCAACGGGATATCTTGCCCTGGGTATGCTCAGTGTGTGCAAATAAGGACTTAGTCCCAGAGAAGCCCGCTCGCCGCAGATCAGTGCAGGGTACAACAGGAGAGCCAGAAAAGGCAGCAGTAACCCTTTGCACAGAATCAGTCCCAGCGAGACGCTGGGAGCGACGCCTCCGCTGAGCAGACCCCACTGCGGCCGATGCCGAATGGGAGACCGCAGCAGACACGGATCGAGATTCCCCCTGTGCAGCAGAGGAAACTCGACTCCTAACATGCCCCCCCCTCCTCGGGCCTCGCTATGCTCGAAGGCAGCAATGAGCTGCGGAGCCCGAATGTGCTCAGCAGGCTCCCAGGACCTGTCCTCAGGACCATAACCCTTCCAGTCCACCAAATAAAATTTTTTGCCACGTACCACCTTGCACCCCAAAATAGCATTCACCTCGAAATCGTCCGTAGACGAACCCGATGTCTCGGCAGATGACTCAGAAAACCGAGACATGTATACGGGCTTAAGGAGGGACACATGAAAGGTGTCGGTGATACCAAGGCGAGGAGGAAGGGCCAGACGGTAGACCACAGGATTAACCTGTTCGAGGACCTTGAAGGGACCCAAGTAGCAAGGTGCAAACTTAGTGGACTCTACACGCAGCCTGATGTTACGGGCGGAGAGCCACACTAAATCGCCAGGAGCAAAGGTCGGGGCAGGGCGCCGATGTGCATCGGCGGAGGACCTCATTCTCTCCTTCGAGGCCCGAATGGCATCGTGAGTGCGGTCCCAAATGTCCCGTGCCTCCACTGCCCAGTCTGCCACCCTGGAGTCAGCAGAGGACACGGGCATAGGCACAGGAACCCGCGGATGCTGGCCGTAATTAAGGAGGAAAGGAGTCTGACCGGTGGAGTCGGCTACAGCGTTATTAAGGGCGAACTCTGCCCATGGTAATAAAGATGCCCAGTCATCCTGCCTGGCAGAAACAAAATTTCGTAGATATGTGACCAGAGTCTGATTGGCCCTCTCTACCAACCCATTCGTCTCGGGATGATATGCGGAAGAGAGATTTAACTCAATGCTGAGAAGACGACAAAGCTCTCTCCAGAACCGAGACACAAACTGGGGACCCCGGTCACTGACAATTTTGTCTGGCATGCCGTGTAGGCGGAAGATGTGTCTTATGAACAACGCTGCCAAGGCCCGTGCAGAAGGTAACCGTGGGAGCGGCACCAAATGCACCATTTTCGAGAAATGATCGGTAATAACCCAAATGACGGTACAGCCGCGAGACTTGGGCAAACCCACTACAAAGTCCATCCCGACCATCTCCCAGGGCCTGTCTGCCACCGGCAAGGGATAGAGTAACCCAGACGGCCGTTGTCGAGGAGACTTATTTTTGGCGCATGAGACACACGCCAGAACGTAATCTCTGACATCTCGGAGCATATGCGGCCACCAGTACGTCCTCGCCAGCAGCTCAGATGTCCTTTTTGTCCCAAAGTGTCCACCCACCCTGGATGAATGAGCCCAAGAGAGAACCTCCGGTCGCAAATTTTTGGGCACAAAAGTCTTGCCCGGAGGCACAGACTCAAGCGACACCGGAGCCACGGTTCTCAAGCTCTCAGAAGGAACAATAAGCCGAGGCTCTCCTTCCTCCTCCTCAGATGACACAACAGAGCGAGAAAGAGCATCAGCTCGAATATTCTTCTCCCCAGCGAGATAATGGAGGGTGAAGTGGAATCGGGAGAAGAATAAGGACCATCTGGCCTGGCGAGAATTTAGCCGCTGGGCTGTTTGCAAATATAGCAAATTTTTGTGGTCTGTAAAAACTTGAAAGGGAAAACGAGCCCCCTCCAACAGATGTCTCCACTCTGAGAAAGCCAATTTCATCGCTAGCAACTCCCTGTCCCCGATGGAATAATTCCTCTCCGCTGGTGTGAAGGTCTTGGAGAAGAAGAAGCACGGATGCTTCCGACCTTGAGCATCCTTTTGGAAGAGGACTGCTCCAGCACCAACGGAAGAGGCATCCACCTCCATTATAAATGGCTTATCGACATCGGGACGATGTAGGATGGGAGCGCTAGCAAAATAAGACTTGGTAGAAGAAAAGGCCCTGGAGACCTCTTCAGACCACACTTTGGGATTTGCTCCCTTCTTGGTGAGGGCTACCAAGGGAGCTTCCAAAGTTGAGAAATGGGGAATGAACTGGCGGTAATAATTAATGAACCCCATAAAGCGCTGCACCGCTTTAAGTGAATGGGGTTCTTGCCAGTCCATCACAGCTTGTAGTTTGGCAGGATCCATAGCCAATCCCTGAGCAGAGATGATATAGCCCAGGAAAGGTAAAGACTCCTGCTCAAACACACACTTCTCCAACTTTGCGTAAAGAGAGTTTGCCCGTAAGAGGTCGAAGACTCTGCCAACATCTCTCCAGTGGGAGTCAATATCTGGAGAGAAGATGAGAATATCATCCAGATAGACTACGACCGAGGTGGAAAGCATATCCCGGAAGATGTAGTTGACAAAGTCTTGGAAAACGGCTGGGGCATTACAGAGCCCGAAGGGCATCACCAGATACTCATAGTGCCCATCTCTGGTGTTAAACGCCGTCTTCCATTCGTCCCCCTCATGGATGCGAATCAGGTTATAAGCTCCCCGCAGGTCTAATTTGGTAAATACCTTAGCTCCCCGTAGCCTATCAAAAAGCTCAGAAATCAGGGGCAGCGGGTACTTATTCTTAACGGTGATGGCGTTAAGACCCCTGTAGTCTATGCAAGGACGCAATTCTCCATTCTTCTTCTGTACGAAGAAGAACCCTGCCCCTGCTGGTGACACTGACTTCCTAATAAACCCTCTTGCCAAATTCTCCTGGATGTATTTGGACATAGCCTCCGTTTCCGGGAGAGACAGGGGATAGACACGTCCCCGAGGAGGTTCTGCTCCAGGCAAGAGATCTATAGGACAGTCATAGGGACGGTGAGGCGGAAGGGTCTCCGCGGCCTTTTTGGAGAAGACGTCTGCATAAGACCAATAGTATTTGGGGAGAGTAGAGAGATCTGCGGGTATCTCAGTGGTGGAAACCTGAACGCACTCTTTCACACATCTGCCCTTACAGGATTCACTCCAACCCAATATCCTCCCAGAGGTCCACTCAATATGTGGGGAGTGGAAACGGAGCCAGGGCATTCCCAGCAGAATCTCATCCATTCCCTCGGGAAGGACAAGAAGGGAAATAATCTCCTGGTGGGATGGGGACATGGCTAACGTGAAAGGGACAGTCTGATGTGTGATCTGTAACGGAAGTGTCGACCCATTCACCACTCTGACGGTTACTGGTTTGGCAAGCATAACAAGAGGTACTGCGTGGAGCCGAGCAAAAGCAGAAGACATAAAATTTCCTTCTGCTCCTGAATCCACACAAAGCTCTACTGTAAGAGTGGATGTGCCTAGCAGGATTGTCCCTTTAAAGGACAATTTGGAGGAAAATGCCGCTGTGTCCAGTGAACCTCCTCCAATGGTCACTAGACGCGATCGTTTTCCCGACCGCCGTGGACATTTATTAGCGTAATGTCCCGGTTGCTGGCAATTTTTACACACCACAGGTACTCGAGCGGTCTGAGACCTAGGTCCCGCTTGAGAAACCTCCATGGCCTCATGGGAGTCGGACGCCATAACAGGAGATTCTAGAGGTTTGGCAAAGGTGGGAGCCAGCCGAAACCTCTGCCTACACTGGGTCCGCTCCAACCTCCGCTCGTTAAAACGGAGATCGATGCGGGTAGCTATAGTAATAAGCTCCTCCAGTGTGGCGGGAATCTCCCTGGTGGCCAAGGCGTCCTTTACATGATCTGCCAGTCCTTTCCAGAACACCGGAATAAGGACTTTATCAGGCCATTCCAGCTCAGAAGCTAGACTCCGGAATAGGATGGCGAACTTGCTGACCATGGACGAAGCCTGAGTAATTGCCAACAATTGGAGCGCGGTATCGTGGGTGACACGGGGTCCCAAAAAGACCTGCCTCAGAGCGTCCAGGAAGATAGGAGCACTCTGTACCACACGATCACCACGTTCCCAAAGCGGCGTTGCCCACTCCAACGCCCTGCCCGACAAAAGAGACAAAATGAATCCCACCCTCGCCCGTTCCGTAGGAAAACGTGCAGCCAGCAGCTCAAGATGTATGGAGAACTGGCTCACGAATCCCCGACATAGCTTACTGTCACCAGCAAACTTGTCTGGAAGCGGGAGACTGGATAAGGTCGGAGCAGGGGTGGCAGCGGACAAACTGGCTGCAACTGCACTTGCAGCCTGAACAGCGACAGCAGTAACGTCCACAGCTGAGGTTGCACGCTCTAGAGTCGCCAACCTACCCTTCAGCTGCTGGATGTACCACTGTGAACGCTGATCGTCCGTCATTACTAGCCAGACCTTGGCGCTAGTATTCTGTTAGGGACTGGCGGAATGCACCAAGAATCAGATGTTATGGTATTAGTTGCGTTCGCAGTCCGAAGTCCACCGTGCAGGTGAAAACCATGCTGCTAGTAGAGACAGACGATATGGCGGTACAATAAGTACACACACATGGGTTAACTTCACCCTGTGTGAAAGAAACGAACCCTGTTGCGTCACAGGGCCGCGGTACCGCACATAGAGTGCAAGCAAGAAGTCTCAGAACACAGTCCCAAGACACAGGATTTGGGTTCAAAGACCTCATGCACTCGACACCACAACTGGGGTGTCAGAGAGACAGAAACAATAATATAAAAAGGCATGAGTGTGCATGCGGTGCCGCACAAACGGACGCCGCTAACCACCCAGGCTTGGGTAAGGAAAGCGCACGGCGCCGTACAGGCGGTCACAGCAACTAGACGCTGTTATGTGTGTTTTGTGCTGATGGCTAGTCGGGCGCTAGATAGCTACCATCATCCGCAAACAGACAACAACACTAGGGAGGGATACTTAGGAGCTTTCATCCTTCGATATACATCCATCTACACACACACATATATTTTCAAGACAATACTAGCGCATGGCCGTGCGGTCATGCGCAGCTTATATAATTGCAGCACAGGAAGCTGCTACCGCAGTTTTGCCCTTCCAGGACCTTCCTGGAGGACCAATGGGACATGCTGCAGTACCTGAGCATGTGACCCTCGATCTCCAACGGGAGATCTTGCCCTGGGCATGCTCAGGGTGTGCAAATAAGGACTTAGTCCCAGAGAAGCCCGCTCGCCGCAGATAAGTGCAGGGTACAACAGGAGAGCCAGAAAAGGCAGCAGTAACCCTTTGCACAGAATCAGTCCCAGCGAGACGCTGGGAGCGACGCCTCCGCTGAGCAGACCCCACTGTGGCCGATGCCGAATGGGAGACCGCAGCAGACATGGATCGAGATTCCCCCTGTGCAGCAGAGGAAACTCGACTCCTAACACAGTGGGCCTGATTTCTTGCCAATTCTCCCATAAATAAAAAAAAAATAGTGGGAGATTAAGATTGGCAATTTTGCCTCAGTGCCAGTGCTGTGTGTGGTATCTGTCTCTAATTTTGTGCCACATTAAACCTAGTGTGTAATACTGGGCCAGATTTCTTTTCAATTCTCCCTGAAAAAAAAAAAGTGGGAGATTAAGATTGGCATTTCTGCTTCAGTGCCACTCCTGTGTGTGCCACCTGTCTCATACTTTGTGCCACATTAAACCTAGTGTGTAATACTGGGCCAGATTTCTTTTCAAATCTCCCTGAAAAAATAAAAATAGTGGGAGATTAAGATTGGCATTTCTGCTTCAGTGCCACTCCTGTGTGTGCCACCTGTCTCAAATTTTGTGCCACATTAAACCTATTGTGTAATACTGGGCCAGATTTCTTTTAAATTCTCCCTGAAAAAAAAAGTAGTGGGAGATTAAGATTGGCATTTCTGCTTCAGTGCCACTCCTGTGTGTGCCACCTGTCTCAAATTTTGTGCCACATTAAACCTAGTGTGTAATACTGGGCCAGATTTCTTTTAAATTCTCCCTGAAAAAAAAAAAGTAGTGGGAGATTAAGATTGGCATTTCTGCTTCAGTGCCACTCCTGTGTGTGCCACCTGTCTCAAATTGTGTGCCACATTAAACCTAGTGTGTAATACTGGGCCAGATTTCTTTTAAATTCTCCCTGAAAAAAAAATAGTGGGAGATTAAGATTGGCAATTCTGCCTCATTGCCAGTGCTGTGTGTGGCATCTGTCTCTAATTTTGTGCCACAGAACATATACTGTATAAGAGTGGGCCACATTTCTTCAGTATTCTCCCAGAAAAAATAAAAAGGGGGAGATTTTAATTGTTAGTGTCTGCATCAGCGTCAGTCCTGGTAGTGGCATATCTGTCTGCCACTGAAGCTGTGTACTGTTATACATTGGGCCTTATTTTTCCTGCAGTCTCACCCACCTATAAAGGGATATATAAATCCAACAGAAGTTTGAGTTCACCTTGTAACTGGTTTTACAGTAACAAATACCGTTACTTTGGTTACGTTTTTCAAACAATGAGGAAGTCTGGTGGAAGAGGTCGTGGCTGTGGGCGGTCATTGCCAGCTGGTAATGATGGTAGTGGTGGTGGAGCATCAGGTGGTCGTGAGAAAAGCAATATAGCACTTAAGTCTCGAGTTGTTGAGCCAGGTTCGTCGTCTGGCTACACAAGGCCTCAAACGCTCCCTTTTCTGGGAGTAGGAAAACCGCTTTTATAGCCGGAGCAGCAAGAACAAGTTTTGGCTTTCCTTGCTGACTCAGCCTCTAGCTCTTTCGCCTCCTCTTCTGAAACTGCTAAATGTAAAAGCAGCGCGTCGTTAGTGGATGTTCATGGTCAGGGACAAGTCGCTTCCTTGTCTTCTTCACCAAGAACAACAGAGAAGGATGCGTCAGGCGACACAACGGGTTACTCCATGGAGCTCTTTACACATACCGTTCCTGGGTTAGAAAGTAAAACAGTTAACAGGCCATGCCCATTACAAGTTGAATCGGACATGGAGTGCACAGATGCACAGCCACAGCCAGATTAGTATGCTGTTCCTTTGACTCAGACCAGAACATTGCCCTCGCAGTGTACTGATCCAGAATCAGACCCTGATGAGACTATGGTGCCCCGTCATGAACGCTATACCACCGGCTTACACGGTGACACAGACGAAGTTGCACACGAGATAGATGAGGAGGTCATAGATAACCCAGTTGTTGACCCCGATTGGCAGCCATTGGGGGAACAGGGTGCAGGTGGCAGTAGCTCTGAAGCGGAGGAGGAGGAGCCGCAGAAAGCATCAACATCGCAACAGGTTCCATCTGCCAGGCCCGTATCTGGCCAAAAACGCATGGCAAAACCAAAACCAATTGTAGGACAGCGTGGACATCCAGTTAAAGAAGCTCAGTCTGCAATGCCTGAAAAGGTATCCGATAGTAGAAAGAGTGGAGTCTGGCATTTTTTTTAAAAAAACATTCAAATGATCAGCGCAAAGTCATCTGTCAAAAATGTTCAACTACCTTAAGCAGAGGTCAGAATCTTAAAAGTCTAAATACAAGTTGCATGCGTAGACATTTAACCACCATGCATTTGCAAGCCTGGACTCACTACCAAACGTCCCTTAAGGTTGTAGCACCCTCGGCCAATGAAGCTAGTCAGCAACGCTACATCCCTTCCCTCACCGTAAGCCCACCATTTCCCGCACCACCTGCAGTAAATGTGCAGATTTCGTCGCCAGGCCAAAGCAGTCAGGAAATCACCAGTTTCGTAGTAGGAAACACTGCATGTAGGGCACCAGCAAGAATACCATCTCCAACCCTCTCTCAGTCTGCCATGTCCACCGGCACCCCCGCTAGTTCCACGATCTGCAGCTCTCCAGTCCAGCTCACCCTACATGAGACTCTCGTTAGGAAAAGGAAGTACTCATCCTGGCATCCGCGTACACAGGGTTTGAACGCCCACATTGCTAGACTAATCTCATTAGAGATGATGCCCTACCGGTTAGTTGAAAGCGAAACTTTCAAAGAACTGATGGACTACGCTGAACCACGCTACGAGCTACCCAGTCGACACTTCTTTTCGAGAAAAGCCATCCCAGCCCTCCACCAGCATGTAAAAGACCGCATCGTCCATGCACTCAGGCAATCTGTGAGAACAAAGGTGCACCTGACAACAGATGCATGGACCAGTAGGCATGGCCAGGGACGTTACGTGTCCATCACGGTACACTGGGTTAATGTGGTGGATGCAGGGTCCACAGGGGACAGCAATATTGGAACAGTTCTGTCTAGCCCATGGTCTAGGAAACAGTTGGCTGTAGGCGTTTGCAGCCCCCTCCTCCTCCTCCTCGTCCTCCTGCAGAAGCGAGAGCTCGTCCACAGACCGCAGTCACACGAGCACTCCATCCGCAGCTGCCACTGTTGCACACGAGGTGTCCCATTATGGGACAGCTAGTGGCAAGCGTCAGCAGGCTGTATTGGCAATGAAGTGTTTGGGCGACAACAGACACACCGCGGAAGTTCTGTCCGAGTTCTTGCAGAAAGAAACTCAGTCATGGCTGGGCACTGTACATCTTGAGGCAGGCAAGGTAGTGAGTGATAACGGAAGGAATTTTATGGCTGCCATAGCCCTTTCACAACTGAAACACATTCCTTGCCTGGCTCACACCTTAAACCTGGTGGTGCAGTGCTTCCTGAAAAGTTATCCGGGGTACCCGACCTGCTCCTCCAAGTGCGCAGACTTTGCTCACATATCCGCCGTTCGCCCGTGCACTCCAGCTGTATGCAGAACCATCAGCGGTCTTTGAACCTTCCCCAGCATCGCCTAATCATCGACATTGCAACAAGGTGGAACTCCACACTGCACATGCTTCAGAGACTGTGAGAACAGAGGAGTGCTGTTATGTATTTGTGGGATGATACACATACACTGGCAGGCAGTTGGATGGCAGACATGGAGTTTTCAGGTGTACAGTGGTCGAAGGTACAAGACCTGTGTCAAGTCCTTCAGTGTTTTGAGGAATGCACACGGCTGGTTAGTGCAGACAACGCCATAATAAGCATGAGCATCCCCCTAATGCGTCTGCTGATGCAAAGTTTGACGCACATAAAGGAGCAGGCGTCTGCAGCCGAGGAAGAGGGAAGCCTTGATGACAGTCAGCCATTGTCTGGTCAGGGCAGTCTACAGGATGAGGTAGCGGGCGAAGAGGAGGAGGACGAGGGGGATGATGGGGATGAGTATTTTTTGAATGGGGAAGCTTCTCTGGGGCCAATAGCAACTGGTGGTGTTGCAAGGCCAGGTTCAGGTTTTTTGAGGGAGACAAGTGACGTAGATTTGCCTGAAACTGCCCCTCAACCCAGCACAACCGCAGATTTGACAACTGGAACTTTGGCCCACATGGCGGATTATGCCTTACGTATCCTCAAAAGGGACCCACGCATTATTAACATGATGACCGATGATGATTACTGGTTGGCCTGCCTCCTTGATCCTCGCAAATTGCAAAATATCATTCCAAATGAGAACCTCGAACAAATATTAGCAACCAAACAAGCAACTCTTGTAGACCGTTTGATTCAGGCATTCCCAGCACACAGCGCCCGTGATGGTTCTCACACGAGCTGCAGGGGGCAACAGGGCAGAGGTGTTAGAGTTGCACAAATCAGAAGTGGCGTTGGACAGAGGGGTTTTCTGACCAGGTTGTGGAGTGATTTTGCAATGACCGCAGACAGGACAGGTACTGCAGCATCAATTCAAAGTGACAGGAGACAACATTTGTCCAGTATGGTTACTAACTATTTTTCATCCCTTATCGAGGTTCTCCCTCAACCGTCATTCCCATTTGATTACTGGGCATCCAAAATAGACACCTGGCCTGAATTGGCAGAATATGCATAGCAGGAGCTTGCTTGCCCAGCAGCTAGTGTGCTATCAGAAAGAGTATTCAGTGCTGCTGGTTCAATATTGACCGAAAAAAGGACTTGTCTGGCTACCCAAAATGTAGATGATCTAACCTTCATTAAAATGAACCACTCATGGATTTCTAATTATTTTGCCCCACCTTTCCCGGCTGACACCTAGCTTTCCTATAAAAAGGTCTTGCTTGTGGACTGGTCTTACTGACTGTTCCAATCTCTTAATTTGCAGCAGCTGTTTGTCCAGCATACAACATGTTTACACCTCCCTAAATAGGCTAACTCCCCCCACAGGGCCGTGGTCTCGCCACTTGGCGCAAGCACCCGTGAGAGTGCCGTTTGTCTGAAGAGGTGGGTGTGCCCGCTTTTGGTCGACGGCACTGCCACTAATATAATTGCCTAGAATACTACTTCCTGCAATTTGTGCCAACTTCCTGTCCGGAGCTAATGTCCGGAGATAATGTCCGGAGATAAGTGACGTCAACAGTGTCCAGTGTCTGACTGGTTGCCGCCTGCTGCGAGCGACCAATCAGAAACGTGCCGTACTGTGACACACTCCGCCCGCCATTTTGGTGTGATTTTTGAATTTTTACCTCACAGCAAGTTTCTACTGCGTGGAGGCGGGCCCAGTGACGTTGCTCTTCAAGCTCCTGCCGAATTTCGTCAAAAAAATGATAATACCATTTACCAAAACTATATATATTTAGTTGTGAAGTGGTTCAGTGACATTTTCACACCAATTTTGAACTTTTGTTTGGTGTTTTCTCCATATACTGCCTATTATTCACTGACTGTTATACTGAGAGACTGCCGTTTATTAACCTCTTCTTTGCCACATTGGGTATATTGCTCTATTATTTGCCACATAAGGACATTGTCCATTATTGCCCAGCAATTTCTCTGCAATATAAACTGCCTATTTATTAATATCTGCATTCCTGCAAAGAACTACTGCCTATTATTAACTGGGTATTTTCCTACTACCTGACATTGTTCTTAAGCAAAGAACCGTTGTTGTGGCATTTGCCACAACACGCAAAGTTGTCAGCTGATGTCTTTCATCCCTCCCCTCATAAGCATGTTCATGGATCCTGTGTAACTGTACCTTAAATAACAAGAATTGTCAAGAGCTGGTGAGTGCAGCCATTTTTTGTTCTTTCTTACTATTATTTATTAATTGTATTATTCTTACATTTGAATAAATAAAGTATATATGGATTCTAGACTCCCGATTCTTTAGAATCGGGCTGCCATCTAGTAGTACAATAAAGTGTCTCTGGCGGTGGTGGCACGCACCCAACGTCAGACACACCGTTGTCACATGAGGGGCCCTGGGCCTGTACCGCCGGCCACAAGAGAGTTCCCCCCCAGCTCAAACAGTGCTCTACCACTTGCAAAATTATCTCTCACAGCTCCAACAATGTTTAGTCTATGCGCTGACATCCTTCAATGCCTGGCACTGACAATACCAATTTGTTGACATGTATGATGCTAGTTAAAATAGTCAGGGTCAGTGTCCTATATTGACACCAGTAAATACTTAGCGCCAAATTACTATGTCTGAAACTCAGCAGAGGAGCCCACCCCTCTACCTAAATATGCCACCCTTTTGTTTTTTGGTTTTGTTGTTTTGCGAGACATTAACATCTATTTATTTTTTGGGAGTACTAACTGTGTCAGACACTCCTTCCAATCGTCCTCCGCTGACCACACCAATGCTGCCTGTGTACCCCTGCCACATAATCGAAGGTGCTTTGAGCCTATTATTTTTAATTTTAGGCCTACTAAGTCTGTCTGCGGTCCCTCCTTCCATTTGTCCTCCGCTGAGCACACTAATGCCGACCGTGTACCCATGTAACTTTTTTTCAAGCTGCAGTGAGCCTACTTTGTGGTGTAAGGCCTACTAGCAGTGTCTGTCTGCGCCACTTAATACAGCTGTCCTACTCTAAAAAAAAAAAAAGGCTGGTTTTCAGCCTGTCAGAATTATAAAACTGCATTGGGGCCACAAGTTTCGTTGTGGTCTACAAACTGAGTCTTCCGCTCCAAGGTGTTCTCCTGATTGCCTTTACTGAGCTTCTATCTTCAGGCTCTTGTTAAATAGTTTTTTAATCGAACAACTGCAGTGGGGCTACTAGTTTGGTTGGGGCCTACTAACAGTGTCTGCCGCTCCAAGGTGTTCTCCTGGTTGCCTTTCCTGAGCTTCAATCTTCAGGCTCTCGTTAAATAGTTTTTTAATCGAACAACTGCAGTGGGGCTACTAGTTTGGTTGGGGCCTACTAACGGTGTCTGCCCCTCCAAGGTGTTCTCCTGGTTGTCTTTCCTGAGCTTCTATCTTCAGGCTCTTGTTAAATAGTTGTTAAATGGAACAACTGCATTTGGCCTACTAGTTGGGTTGGGGCCTACTAACGGTGTCTGCCGCTCCTTGCTGTTCTCCTGGTTTCCTGTCCTGAAATTCCATTTTCAGGCTCTCCTTAACCTCATCATGACCATGGGATTTTTCGTTTTTCCGTGTTCGTTTTTCACTCCCCTCCTTCCCAGAGCCATAACTTTTTTATTTTTCCGTCAATTTGGCCATGTGAGAGCTTATTTTTTGCGGGACGAGTTGTACTTTTGAACGACATCATTGGTTTTAGCATGTCGTGTACTAAAAAACGGGAAAAAAATTCCAAGTGCAGTGAAATTGCAAAAAAAGTGCAGTCCCACACTTGTTTTTTGTTTGGCTTTTTTGCTAGGTTCACTAAATGCTAAAACTGACTTGACATTATGATTCTCCAGGTCAGTACGAGTTCGTAGACACCTAACATGACTAGGTTATTTTTTATCTAAGTGGTGAAAAAAAATTCCAAACTTTGCTAAAAAAAAAAAAAAAATTGCGCCATTTTCCGATACTCGTAGCGTCTCCATTTTTCGTGATCTGGGGTCGGTTGAGAGCTTATTTTTTGCGTGCTGAGATGATGTTTTTAATTATAGCATTTCGGTGCAGATACGTTCTTTTGATCGCCCGTTATTGCATTTTAATGCAATGTCGCAGCGACCAAAAAAACGTAATTCTGGTGTTTCGAATTTTTTTCCCGCTACACTGTTTAGCGATCAGGTTAATGCTTTTTTTTAATTGATAGATCGGGCGATTCTGAGCGCGGCGATACCAAATATGTGTAGATTTGATATTTTTTTTATTGATTTATTTTGATTGGGGCGAAAGGGGGGTGATTTAAACTTTTATATTTTTTTTATTTTTTTAACATTTTTTTCAACTTTTTTGTTTACTTTTGCCATGCTTCAATAGCCTCCATGGGAGGCTAGAAGCAGGACACAACGCGATCTCCTCTGCTACATAGCAGCGATCTGCTGATCGCTGCTATGTAGCAGAAATGCAGGTGTGCTGTGAGCGCCGACCACAGGGTGGCGCTCACAGCCACCGGCGATCAGTAACCATAGAGGTCTCAAGGACCTCTATGGTTACAATGGAGACGTATCGCTGACCCCCGATCATGTGACGGGGGTCGGCGATGACGTCATTTCCGGCCGCCCGGCCGGAAGCGGTAGTTAAATGCCGCTGTCTGCGTTTGACAGCGGCATTTAACTAGTTAATAGGTGCGGGCAGATCGCGATTCTGCCCGCGCCTATTACGGGCACATGTCAGCTGTTCAAAACAGCTGACATGTCCCGGCTTTGATGCGGGCTCACCACGGAGCCCTGCATCAAAGTAGAGGATCTGACCTTGGACTTACTATCCCGTCCAAGGTCAGATAGGGGTTAAGTAGTTGTTAATATTACACTGAATTTCGCCTGCTAGTGTGGTTGGGGCCTACTAACGGTGTATGCCGCTCCGTGCTGTTCTCATGGTTTCTTGTCCTGAAATTCCATTTTCAGGCTCTCGTTAAGTAGTTGTTGAAGCAACACTGCATTAGGCCTACAAGTTGGGTCTGGGTTGTAGAGACGGTATCTGCCGCTCCAAGATGTTCTCCAGGTTGCTTCTCCTTAGCTTCTATCTTGAAGCTCTCATTAAGTAGTTGTTGAAACAACACTGCATTAGGCCTACAAGTTGGGTCTGGGTTGTAGAGACGGTATCTGCCGCTCCAAGATGTTCTCCAGGTTGCCTCTCCCTAGCTTCTATCTTGAAGCTCTCATTAAGTAGTTGTTGAAACAACACTGCATTAGGCCTACAAGCTGGGTCTTGGTTGTAGAGACGGTGTCTGCCGCTCCAAGGTGTTCTCCAGGTTGCCTCTCCCTAGCTTCTATCTTGAAGCTCTCATTAAGTAGTTGTTGAAACAACACTGCATTAGGCCTACAAGTTGGGTCTGGGTTGTAGAGACGGTGTTTGCCGCTCCAAGGTGTTCTCCAGGTTGCCTCTCCCTAGCTTCTATCTTGAAGCTCTCATTAAGTAGTTGTTGAAACAACACTGCATTAGGCCTACAAGTTGGGTCTTGGTTGCAGAGATGGTGTCTGCCGCTCCAAGGTGTTCTCCAGGTTGCCTCTCCCTAGCTTCTTTATTGAAGCTCTCATTAAGTAGTTGTTGAAACAACACTGCATTAGGCCTACAAGTTGGGTATGGGTTGTAGAGACGGTGTCAGCCGCTCCAAGGTGTTCTCCAGGTTGCCTCTCCCTAGCTTCTATCTTGAAGCTCTCATTAAGTAGTTGTTGAAACAACACTGCATTAGGCCTACAAGTTGGGTCTGGGTTGTAGAGACGGTGTCTGCCGCTCCAAGGTGTTCTCCAGGTTGCCTCTCCCTAGCTTCTATCTTGAAGCTCTTGTTAAGTAGTTGTTGAAACAACACTGCATTAGGCCTACAAGTTGGGTCTGGTTTCTACAAACGGTGTCTTCCGCTCCAAGTTGTTCTCCAGGTTGCCTTTCCCTAGCTTCTATCTTCAGGCTCTCGTTAAATTGTTTTTAATATAACACAGCATTTGGCATACTTGTTTTGTTGGCCCTACTAACGGTGTCTGCCGCTCCTTGATGTTCTCCTACACTGAACAAACCAGTGCCGCCTGTTTACTTCTGTTACCAATTTTGAACTGCATTTAGCCTACTTACTGATTTGGGCCTACTCACTGTGTCAGCCTCTCATTACAGTTGTACTCCACTGAACAAAGCAATGCCCCCTGGTTAGTCCTGTTACCAATTTTGAACTGCATTTAGCCCACTTTATTATTTGGGC
Organism: Ranitomeya imitator; assembly: GCF_032444005.1. Lineage (NCBI taxonomy): Eukaryota > Metazoa > Chordata > Amphibia > Anura > Dendrobatidae > Ranitomeya > Ranitomeya imitator. Next base: position 730,896,398 of record NC_091284.1, on the reverse strand, counting down.
CTATATCTGTGTTTCCTCCTCATCCTGCCCATTGCCCAGCCAGTGATAGATGAGTCTGCTGGTAAATTGACCCATAACGCAACATTCCCCGTGCACGCTACACAGCAAGATTGTGACCCCGCTGAAAGTCAGGTTACCCTTCCCGCATACCATAACACCTTACACGGGGACAAAGAGAAAGGTGCAGATGAAAGTGCAGGTTCCTTCATCAGGTGTGGGGGGGAAGAAACTCGTTGGCGACGTCACTGGCACAGGGCCCCTCATAGTACGCAAAAGTGTCGCTGCCGCCATGCAAACACACCGCCGTACTTTGAGGGGCCCTGTGCCAGTGCCAATGCCAACGAGTGGGCCCCCCCTGCTTGCTCAGGATCACAGCACTTGCAAAGTTGAAATACTTACCTCTCCCTGCTCCACTGCCGTGACATGGTCCAGATTTCCTGGGCCCACTAAATACTTGAACCAGCCCTACCCCCCACAATTTTAGCCAAATGACCCCCAATTTCCAATGCCTTACTATTATTATAAGGTAAATTAAGATTGACAAGCTTCAGTAACAAGAATGTATGTTTTTGCCATTAAAATGGGCACTGTACATGTTTTCCTGGCCTCCACTCACTGCCGACTATGCTCCCCCATTGACTTGCATTGGGTTTCGTGTTTCGGTCGATCCCCGACTTTTCGCGATAATCGGCCGATTTCACTCGACTCGACTTTTGAGATAGTCGGGTTTCGCGAAACCCGACTCGACCCTAAAAAACTAAAAGTCTCTCAACCCTGCTTGCAGCGTAATGCAAATAAAGTCCTAACTTCACAAATGACATCCATAAGCGCTTCAATTGGGACCTACGCGGCCTACATTTAGGCAACCCTGGCAATTAAGCCACAAACACTGATGATGGCAATTATAAGCATGCTCCTTTTCTATCACAATGCTATATTTATGTTTTCCTTGATTATGGCAGTTGTGCCATAAGCACGCTTGTGTATCACAGCCATTCTCCTGCTGCTGATCTAGTAGGTGCATTGGCAATACTTAAAAGATAATTATGACAAAAATATATCTCTTGGCATCTGACAGTTGCCTATATTGCTTTATTTTGTCATGATTCTAAAAGAGGTAAAAGTATACACAACAACCGGCTAAAAAGTTTGAAGATTTCACACATCTGACATTTGCTATTCATATACGTTCCGTGATGTCCTAACTGGCCACTCAATGGCCTCATAGGAATATATGAAGATGTTGGAGGCAGGAGACCCATGGTTGTATGAATATTGCCGTCTGGTTTTGCAGCATGAATGTCAGATGTGTGAAATCAGCCTTATTGGGTAAAGCCTAGTTGGATTGCTAATTTCCATATTAGTGCTTCTAACAGTTTAGATTACTATGTGGTGTCATATGTTTATGATGTTGTAACACAATGTTTAGGCAGGTCATCCTCTTTGCTTGGTGATGGATCATAGTTTAATGACTATTTAATGATGACAGCTACAGGAGGAGTTTATATAGCTTCTGTCAACAATTTTACATTCGTAATTTCTTAAATGATTCAAATTTTTCTTCTTTTTTTATGACACTTCCATGAGTTGGAAACATGTAAGTCAGGAGCCCTACTATACAGAACAGCTGCGGACCAAAGTTGACTAAAAATAAATGTATTCACATACAATAACAAAACAAGTGTGATAATTACAAATCGTTTATCTACTATATAATTGTCTAAGGGTCACTTCCATCTGTCTGTCTGTCACAGATATTCATTGGTCGCGGCCTCTGTCTGTCGTGGAAATGCAAGTCACTGACTGGTCTCGCCAGCTGTCTGTCATGGCTGCCGCGACCAATCAGCAATGGCCACAGTCCGATTAGTCCCTCCCTACTCCTCTGCAGTCAGTGCCGGCGCCCGCTCCATACTCCCCGCAGTCACCGCTCACACAGGGTTAATGCCAGCGGTAACGGACTGCGTTATGCCGTGGGTAACTCACTCCGTTACCGCCGCTATTAACCCTGTGTGACCAAGTTTGTACTTTTGATGCTGCCTATGCAGCGTCAATAGTAAAAAGATCTAATGTTAAAAATAATTAAAAAAATAAAAAATCATCATATACCGGTGCCTTTCCTGCTTCTCGCGACGCTTCGGTGACCGCTCCAGCAAGGTGGCACGTTCCGGTGCTAAGGATGGTATGCGACAAGGACCTTCCATGACATCACGGTCATGTGACCGCGACATCATCACAGGTCCTGTGCGCCTACGCGAGAAGGACCTGCCATGACGTCACGGTCATGTGATCGCGACGTCATCACACCCTGGGACCGGAAGCTGGCGAACAGGCGACAGAACTACATGGAGCCCTCAGATCAGAAGGTGAGTATGTTTATTTTTTATTTTTTAACTTGTGACATACGTGGCTGGGCAATATATTATATGGCTCTGTGCTGTATACTATGTCACTGGGCAATATACTATGTCACTGGGCAATATACTACGTAACTGGGCAATATACTACGTAACTGGGCAATATACTACGTGGCTGGGCAATATGCTCTGTGCTGTATACTACGTCGCTTTGCAATATATTACGTGGCTGGGCAATATACTACGTGGTTGGGCAATATACTACGTGACTGGGCAATATACTACGTGGGCTGTGCAATATACTACGTGACTGGGCAATATACTACATAGCTGGGCAATATGGTACGTGACTGGGCAATATACTACGTGACTGGGCAATATACTACGTGGGCTGTGCAATATACTACATGGCTGGGCAATATACTACGAGGACATGCATATTCTAGAATACCCGATGCGTTAGAATTGGGCCACCATCTAGTAAGGTATAAGAGCCTAATGGTTGAGGCTCACTAGGTGGCGCCATTATTTGAGCATTCCGAAAGTTTTCCCCTCTTAGGTAGGTTCTTACTAAGAGGCATTTACACAGAACTCTGTACTGCATATATCACACCTTTATTATTGACATTTGACTAAAGTCAGCCAAAACCCTCTGATACCGACAGTATCAGTTGACATACAAATATGGTTGGGGCCTTCCCAACTTTTCTCCAACAGATGATGTTATAGAAAAAAAGGATCTAACCCGCTAAATTTCAGTGACCAATCCTTTTTTTCTACCTGGAGATAAGCCACCGCCAGAAGAGTTTGGCAACGGCTCTTTCATAGAGAACCCAGGTGTTCTTGTTAAGCACAAGATTCCTGTATATGATGGAGATGAAAGAGATAACCTTTGGTTATCGCATGTGTCTATGGTTGCCCTTAATGTTTACTCTACTGTTACAAGCTCTTTTTACAACCTACCCCTTCTATTTCTATTCAGTCCACTATAACTCAAGGCTGAGTTAACCAGACAATGTAACAGGTATCAGGACATCAAAGTCTCCATTACTGTTGTTGCTCAGTCCCACTCAGGTTGTTGACTCACACCACCTTTCCAAGAGCAGGCTCTTGCTTCTCACAGTTATGAGTCTACAGTAGTACCAACCAAGCCACCTTGGCTTTCTGCTAGGTTAGCCTTTCTGAAAGCCCCAGCAGATTCTGTACAACTGATTCACTCAATGTAATTGGTCACACTTCAGGCTACACCTCTCCACTTAAATCAATCTGTAATGCATCTCTACGTCAGCTCACTGTCTATTCTCTATGATACCTTTCTAGACCTTCCTCATCTCTCTCAAAGAAAGGTTGACCCACTGTGCAGCATCTCCACGTGCCCTGCATTGAACCCTCAACCCCCCTGTCTCCAACTTAATGCCTACTATGCAATAGACAAGACTATCTGTTCTCCAGCTATTAGGGCTTCCAGATGAACAAGCCAAATCTGGACTTCAATTAACTGAGACTTTTGTACTAGAGCGCACATGTCAAACTCTGGCCCGTGGACCAAACCCGGCCAGCATGGTGATTATATTTGCCCTGTGACGCTGGCAGCATAACCCCACCCCTCATCCTGGATGCCAATACAACTGAAGCAATGATGAAGCAGGGAGAATAAGCTGATGCTTCCTCCACCATCATGCAGCTGGTGCAATGACATCACTATTTTTGGCCCCCTGTGCTGAATAGTGAAGAGCTTTGGAGCGCTTGCTGCACAGACTGGAGCAGCAAGGGAACGAGGAGAGGTGAGAGTTTATTTTTAGCATGTGGGGCCCACTATACTATATGGAGGACTATTTGAGGCTCATTATACCATATGGGGAACAATGTGGGGCCATTATACAGTAGGAGACCTATGTGGGGCCATTATACACTATGGAGGACTATATGGGGCCCATTATGCTGTGTGAAAGACTGGAATCGCAGTTGGGGTATTATACGGTGCTGGTATCATTATACTTTGCTGGGGGGGTACAGTAGGGTCACCATACCGTGTGAGTGAAGGCACTGTAAAAGAATTCCCTGTGGGTGTATCATACTGTGTTTGGGGGTTAATTTTGTTGGCATCATACTTTATTATCTATATTATTTATAATTCATTTTTTTATCCTAAGTTATTACATATTTAAATTAGGCTATTGGACCATATGCTTTTACTGCTGTTACCAGAAGCGGACATACCTCTAGTGCAGCCCGGACGTGGAGGGGGGCCACTGCAGGGTGGCTAATAATTAGGGCAATCATGCCCTCATGTGTGGTGGGCAGAAGAAAGTGGCAGCAGAACGGAGCTGCAGGGATCCGTCCTCTGCTTCCTGCCCAGCTTTTTCTGTCTGACACATCTGTGTAAGAGAGAAAGCTGCTTGCAACGATGATGCTGTGGCTGTGGAGGAACATGCGGAGAGGTGATTGGTGGTGGTTTTTTAACAATATATTGGGGAGGGTGGGGGAGAACAATGATTGGGGTGGTGGGGAGGGCAATGTTAGAGGTGGTGGAGAGTGCAATGATGGGGATGTTGGAGGAGTACAATGATTAGGGTGGTGGAGAGGGCAATGATGGATGTAATGGAGAGGGCAATAGTAGAGGTGGTGGACAGAGCAATGATGGGGTGGTAGAGAGGGAAATGATGGGGGTAGGGAGAGGGCAATGATGGTGGTGTGGAAAAGCCATCAATTCAGCAGCCACATACTGTAAAATCACAGCAGGAGCAGAGAGGGTAGAATAGATGGATTACAAACAGTATGTGCAAATACAGTGGGTACAGAAAGTATTCAGACCCCTTTAAATTTTGCACTCTTTGTTTCATTGCAGCCATTGGTAAATTCAAAAAAGTTCATTGTTTTCACATTAATGTACAAACTACACCCCATCTTGACTGAAATAAACAGAAATGTAGAAATTTTTGCAAATTTAATAAAAAAGAAAAACTGAAATATCACATGGTCATAGGTATTCAGACCCTTTGCTAAGACACTCATATTTAAGTCACATGCTGTCCATTTCCTTGTGATCCTCCTTGAGATGGTTCTACTCCTTCATTGGAGGCCTGCTGTTAGGTGTCGAGTTCCCGCCGCTGCACAGGGGGAATCTCCAACCACCTCCCATTCTTCTCCACCCGCAGTGGAGCCTGCTCAGTGGAGACATCGGTCCCAGCGTCTGCCTCAGGCAGATACTGTGTGCTTGGTTATTGATGATCTTCCAGGCTCAGCCATTGTAACCAGCACTGCTCTGCAGCGAGCAGATGCTCCTCGAACTAAGTCCTGCTTTTCCTCTACTGAGCTTGCCCAAGGGACGACCTCTCATTGGAGGTCGGGGGTCACTTGCTCAGGTCCTGAAGCAGTTCCTATTGGACCACTAGGAAGGTCCTGGAGAGCTTCCTCTATAAAAGGTTCACATGGCCGCACAGCCATATGCTAGTATCAACCTATGTTCATGTGTGTATGAGCTTAGCTACTTTGTGGTCTGTGTCAGCATGTGCTCAGGGTCAGCTGTAAGCCATTAGAATTCCGGCACCTCCAGAGAGGAGTTTGTGTGTATGAATTCAGGGCTGGTGTATAGCCACTAGAATTCTGGCACCTCCGGAGAGGAGTTTGTGTGTATGAATTCAGGGCTGGCATATAGCCACTAGAATTCCGGCACGTCCGGAGAGGAGTTGTTTGAGTGCTGTTGCTAACTGTATGACCACTATATGCTACCTGCTCCGTTAGAGAGCTGTGATCCTCTGTGAGGGTAACGGCACAGCGTTATCTTTTATCCCGGCGACTCTGTGAAGCAACAGAGTTCGCTCCTATACAGACCAGGTGACGTAACCCGTGTCTGTTCAGGCATAGTACCGCCATATAGTGCCCCCATTTACTAGCAGCAGGTTCCACTCCTGCACGGTGGACCCTGGGCTGCGAACGCACTAATAATATCTCCATATTTTACTCGGTGCGTTCCGCCAGCCCTAACACCTGCTGTGTTTAACTAAACTAATAGGACTTAATTTGGAAAGGCACACACCTGTCTATATAAGACCTCACAGCTCACAGTGCATGTCAGACTAAATAAGAATCATAAGGTCAAAGGAACTGGCCATGGACCTCAGAGACAAAATTGTGGCAAGGCACATATCTGGCCAAGGTTACAACATAATTTCCGCAGAACTCAAGTTTCCCAAGAGCACAATGGCCTCCATAATCCTTAAATGTAAGAAGTTTGGGACCACCAGAAGTCTTCCTAGACTTGGCTGTCCAGCCAAATTGAGCAATCGTGGGAAATGTGTCTTGATTAGAGAGTTAAAGAAGAAGCCCAAGATCACTGTGGCTGAGCTCCAGAGATGCAGTAGGGAGATGGGAGAAAGTTCCACAAAGTCAACTATCACTGCAGCCCACCACCAGTCTGGCCATTATGGCAGAGTGGCCTGACGGAAGCCTCTCCTCAGTGCAAGACATATGACAGCCCACATAGAGTTTGCTAAAAAGCACATGAAGGACTCCAAGACTATGATAAATAAGATTTTGTGGTCTGATGAGACGAAGACAGACATTTTTGGTGGGAATTCTAAGCGGTATGTGTGGAGAAAACCAGGCACTGCTCATCACTTGCCCAATGCAATCCCAACAGTGAAACATGGTAGTGGCAGCATCATGCTATAGGGGTGTTTTTCAGCTGCAGGGACAGGACGACTGGTTGTCATTGAAGGAAACATGAATGTGGCCAAGTACATTGAAATCCTGGATGAAAACCTCTTCCAGAGTGCTCTGGACCTCAGACTTGGCCAAATGTTCACCTTCCAACAAGACAATGACCCTAAGCACACAGCTAAAATAACAAAGAAGTGACCATTCAACTGAATTGAGCATCTCTGGAGAGACCTGAAAATGGCTGTCCACCAACGTTCACCATCCAACCAGAGGGAAATGGAGAGGATCTGCAAGGAAGAATGGCAGAGGATCCCCAAATCCAGGTGTGAAAAACTTGTTCCATCATTCCCAATAAGACTCATGGCTGTACTAGCTCAAAAGAGTGCTTCTACTCAATACTGAGCAAAGGGTCTGAATACTGATAACCATGTGAAATTTCAGTTTTTCCTTTTTAATACATCAGAAAAAAATACTACATTTTGTTTTTTTCAGTCAAGATGGGGTGCAGAGTGTACATTAAAGAGAAAAAAATGTACTTTTTTTGAATTTACCAATTGGCTGCAATGAAACAAAGAGTGCCAAATTTAAAGGGGTCTGAATACTTTCCATACCCACTGTAGATATATAGATATTTGAATTTCAGGGACATATACAATTAGTACAGTGTGTGTGCAGCTTACTGTCATGGATTTAATTATTAAAAGATTATTTTTCAGAAAAAAATGGCTTGGGCTTCCGCGTAATTTTCTTAACCAGCAGAGGGAAAGCCAACAGCTGGGAAATATGTTTATAGCCTGGGAAGGGGGTAATACCCATGCAGCTTCCCAGGCTGTTAATATCAGCTCACAACTGTATACATAGCCTTTACTAGCAATTACAATGGGGGACTCCCCCCAAAAATGATGTAGTGTCTTCCTATAATTAGTAACCAGAAAAGGTTGACTCACAGCATTAACACTGCCGGAAAATGCCGAAGACTGCCAAGTGCAGTGAATACCGCCGGAAGTTCATGAGCGGCCCTGGAAGCAGATGCGGCCGGGAGACAGCGGGACAGGAGGACACGTCGCTGGATAGGTAAGTATAATTATAATGTTTATTATTAATTCTATGCTTTTACAGGCCCTGGATCTGAACTAGACCCGAACTGTAACACGAGTTTCCCATGGAAACTCGTGTTCGGGACCTTGTCTATGTGTTCAGTACGGGTCCAGAACTTTACAGTTCGGGTTCGCCCATCCCTACTAATTATAAGCCTTCCTCTGCTGTTATTTACAGTACTGTCTCTTACATAGTGTATTCTTGTTATTTTTGTTATTCACAGCGTCCTCTTTTATTATATAATCTCTCTTGTTAGATATAAAATGAATGCTGATGGAGCAGCCGGTGACCAGAAGACCAGAAAAGTCCCTTTATCTACTGGGGGTAATGTCCTGGGACCATGCGCTACTAAATATGCCCTAGTGATATCCAATTGGACGCGGTGAGTGTCATTTGAACAGGGTATTTAACACACGACTCCCAGACCTCTGTCAGATGTACATTCAGCTACTTTGTGGTTTGCTGCTTACGTTCTGTTTGTAGATCTTACTTTGCCTGAATTTGGACCTCATTCTGACTATTCATTGGTTTCAACCCTTCTGCTCTGATCCGCTATCCTTCTGGTATTTTGGCCTCAGACCTTACCTAACTACACCTTTGTATCTTCCTTCTGTTTTTGACATACCATCCTGGCTTTTGACCTTGGATTCCTTGATTAGCCAGTCTCACAGCTTGGCCATGAGAGGTGACTCAACGTTACATTACATCTTGCCAATAGGTTTTTCTTTTACGCCAGTATGTAGCCTGTGCACACACTCTGACCAAGTGGCAAATTTGAAGCAGATGAACAGGATCTGGCTAAAGAATGCCAGAGTCTGGAGTCATCACAATGTCAGTTGTAGGGTAAGATAATTAATTTGATGAATACCTCCTATAGCCCTCCACTGCCGACAGTGGCTGTAGCGTTAGTACCCTCTGATGTACAGTTTGTCTATCCCGAACCTGTTATGGCCCTCCCTGATGAATTTTCAAGAGATAAATACCAATTTAGAGTAGGTAGAGCTATAGGTTATTTTTTACCTGCGCCTCCTGTCGTCAGGGGAGGAGATCCAGCTGGTGAGAATAATCATGTCCCTACTGTGAGGGGATCCACAGACCTGACCATTTTCTTTGTCCCCACAAGCCGCAGAATGTTTTTTTGTTGATTTTTTTTTTTACAGTGTAGGTCTGATATATGAAAGTCTAACAGGATACAGGTTCCTGAGGCTAAAATCATAAACCTGGCACAGGGTAGTCATACAGCTGAGGACTACTGTACTGATTTCCGGCAGTGGTCCAATGAAGTTCTTTGGAGCACTGCAGCTCTCAGGTGACAGTTCCACAATGGCCTTTTTGAAAGCCTTAAAGATGCTCTGGTCCTCCATGATGCCCCTTGTTCTCAGGCGAAGGCCATGACCCAGGGCATATGAATGGATCTCGAAATCCATGAGAAATGTGAATAACAGCAGACTACCTACTATACATTCCAGAAGCAGGTCCATTTACTGGAGGGGGAGCCATTTGAGGTTAGAGTTGCCAGTCTTTGTGTTGTAGAAAAAAGATAGACAAGATCTCAGGCTCAAACTGTACTGTGGTCTCACTGGACATTTTCTCAAGAATTGCCCAACTTGTCCTCAGGCAAGCAAACCATGAGTGATGAGTGATGGCTGAGAAGGTCACCCAGACTCCCAGGTACCTTTTTCTTTCTCTGGTAAAATACTGATAAAAACGGTGCTATCCTTTGAGAGACTGATGTTGTCATAATTGGCAATCAGTGACTGTAGGTCTGCTGCTAACTTTATTGATTTGGGAATGGTTCTAAGGATCGGTTTAGGGACAGTTACAGTGCCTACAAGTAGTATTCAACCCCCTGCAGATTTAGCAGGTTTACACATTTGGAATTAACTTGGCATTGTGACATTTGGACTGTAGATCGGCCTGGAAGTGTGAAATGCACTGCAGCAAAAAAGAATGCTATTTCATTATTTTTTTTTAAATTGTGAAAAGTCTTTTCAGAGGGTCATTTATTATTCAACCCCTCAACCCACCAGAATTCTGTTTGGTTCCCCTAAAGTATTAAGAAGTAGTTCAGGCACAAAGAACAATGAGCTTCACATGTTTGGATTAATTATCTCTTTTCCAGCCTTTTCTGACTATTTAAGACCCTCCCCAAACTTGTGAACAGCACTCATACATGGTCAACATGGGAAAGACAAAGGAGCATTCCAAGGCCATCAGAGACAAGATTGTGGAGGGTCAGAAGGCTGGCAAGGGGTACAAAACCCTTTCCAATGAGTTGGGCCTACCTGTCTCCACTGTTGGGAGCATCATCCGGAAGTGGAAGGCTTATGGAACTACTGTTAGCCTTCCACGGCCTGGACAGCCTTTGAAAGTTTCCTCCCGTGCCGAGGCCAGGCTTGTCCGAAGAGTCAAGGCTAACCCAAGGACAACAAGGAAGGAGCTCTGGGAAGATCTCATGGCAGTGGGGACATTGGTTTCAGTCAATACCATAAGTAACGTACTCCACCGCAATGGTCTCCGTTCTAGATGAGCCCGTAAGGTACCTTTACTTTCATAGCGTCATGTCAAGGCTCGTCTACAGTTTGCTCATGATCACTTGGAGGACTCTGAGACTGACTGGTTCAAGGTTCTCTGGTCTGATGAGACCAAGATCGAGATCTTTGGTGCCAACCACACACGTGACGTTTGGAGACTGGATGGCACTGCATACGAGCCCAAGAATACCATCCCTACAGACAAGCATGGTGGTGGCAGCATCATGCTGTGGGGCTGTTTCTCAGCCAAGGGGCTTGGCCATCTGGTCCGCATCCATGGGAAGATGGATCGCACGGCCTACCTGGAGATTTTGGCCAAGAACCTCCGCTCCTCCATCAAGGATCTTAAGATGGGTCGTCATTTCATCTTCCAACAAGACAACGACCCAAAGCACCCAGCCAAGAAAAACAAGGCCTGGTTCAAGAGGCAAAAAATCAAGGTGTTGCAGTGGCCTAGTCAGTCTCCTGACCTTAACCCAATTGAAAACTTGTGGAAGGAGCTCAAGATTAAAGTCCACATGAGACACCCAAAGAACCTAGATAACTTGGAGAAGATCTGCATGGAGGAGTGGGCCAAGATAACTCCAGAGACCTGTGCCGGCCTGATCAGGTCATATAAAAGACGATTATTAGCTGTAATTGCAAACAAAGGTTATTCCACAAAATATTAAACCTAGGGGTTGAATAATAATTGACCCACACTTTTATGTTTAAAATTTATAAAAATTTAACTGAGCAACAAAACTTTTTGGTTTGTAAGATTTATGCATCTGTTAATAAATCCTGCTCTTGTTTGAAGTTTGAAGGCTCTAACTTATTTGCATCTTATTAAACCTGCTAAATCTGCAGGGGGTTGAATACTACTTGTAGGCACTGTAGCTTAGAAAGACCCATTCAAATTTTCGTTTTTGACCGACACTGTTAGTCTGGAATTTAAAGAAGATGGTAATGGTGGATTTCACGCTCAAAGTGGGAGTACTCCACTCTGTTGGCTTGGTACTGAAGTTTCCATGGTTGCAGATTCACAATCCTGTTATTGATTGGTGTCAGAAGGAGATTGGTAAATGGAGCTCCAATTGTTGCAAGAAATGCCTAAAGATTTTACAAATATGCTCCACTAGTCTGAATGGTCTAATGGGGTACTTGAATGACTTCGAAGATGTGTTCTTAGAAAAAGAAGATGAAATGCTACCTCTAGAGATGAGCGAATATTTCAATGTTTGGTTCAGATTACGATCGCCGAATTTGCAATATTCGACGATTACCGCATTTTTCGGATTATAAGACATACCCGAAATTTTGAGGAGAAAAATAGGAAAAAACTTTTTAAAATCAAATCGTGGTGCTTCTTATAATCCATGCGTCTTATTGCTCACCGGGGGTGGTGGCTCCAGTGAAGCGGGGTCCCAGGGTCCATTTCGGAGGAGGGGCGTAGAAAATAAATAATCAAAAGGGAAATTCAAAAACCGTGTAACATATTGTCCTCTTAAAAAGTATAATTTTTAATCAAATATTCTTAAAAATACCACTTCCCAGTGAAAACAGAAAAAAATATATATACATGAATCTCTTATGTGCACCTATCCTCATATGATAGCCCTGCGCTTACCTGCTGTCCCATCCTGACAGTGGAGGTTGGCACCCTGATAGATTATTTGGCGCCCCCACTCCGCGGCGGCTAACACCTGCTCACCCTATTGAATACCTAACCAACTATAGGAGGGAAAACAATGAGCAATAAAAAGAAATGAAAGAAAGCGTAGGGTAAGAAAACATAAAGGTGCACAAAAAATAATAATATATCCACCTCCTATGTTGGAATCTCGTGTAGGACGGTTCGAGCATTAGAAAAAATATAATTAGAGCGAACAAGATCCCTATGCTCAAAAAACGTTTAGATATAACGGTCCTACTGCACACCTCACAGGGATATGGCTGTGTGCATAGATAATGAGATAGCCATGGGAGGAAAGATATATTAACAAATGACCTGGTTCAGTCTCAGATGAATCGTGTGCATGGCAGCACCTCCCTCGTAAAAATTAATTAACAGTGGTCATTAGAGTTGAGCGACCTTGACCTTTTTAGAGTCGAGCCGGGTTTCGCGAAACCCGACTATCTCAAAAGTCGGGTCGAGTGAAATCGGCCGATTATGACGTAAAGTCGGGATCGACCGAAACACGAAACCCAATGCAAGTCAATGGGGCAGCATAGTCGGCAGTGAGTGGGGGCCAGGAAAACACCTAGAGTGCCCATTTTAATGTCAAAACCATCCAATCTTCTTAATGAAGCTTGTCAAGCGTAATTTACCTTATAATAATTGGAAGGCATTTGAAATTGGGGGTCATTTGGCTAAAGTTGTGGTGGGTAGGGCTGGTTCAAGTAATTAGTGGGCCCAGGAAATCTGGACCACGTCACGGCAGTGGAGCAGGGAGAGGTAAGTATTTCAACTTTGCAAGTGCTGTGAACCTGAGCAAGCAGGGGGGGCCCACTCGTTGGCATTGGCACTGGCACAGGGCCCCTCAAAGTACAGCGGTGTATTTGCACGGCGGGGGCGCCTCCCACCGGCAGCAACACTTTTGCGTACCATGAGAGGCCCTGTGCCAGTGACGTCGCCAACTAGTATTCCTCCCCCCACCTGATGAAGGAACCTGCACTTTCATCTGCACCTTCCTGTTTGTCCCCGTGTAAGGTGGTATGGTATGCGGGAAGGGGGACCTGACTTTCAGCAGGGTCACAATCTTGCAGTGTAGCGTGCACGGGAAATGTTGCGTTATGGGTCAATGTACCAGCAGACTCATCTATCACTGGCTGGGCAATGGGCAGGATGAGGAGGAAACACAGATATAGGCCCAAAGAATAAAGTGGGCTAAATGCAGTTCAAAATTGGTAACACAGGACTAATCAGGGGGCATTGCAGTGGAGGACAACTGGAATGAGAGGCTGACACAGAGAGTAGGCCCAAATCAGTAAGTAGTCGAAATGCAGTTCAAAATTGGCAACAGTAGTAAACAGGCGGCACAGCTTTGTTCAGTGGAGGAGAACAGCAAGGAGTGGCAGACACCGATAGTAGGCCCCAACCCAACTAGTAGGCCAAATGCAGTCTAACATTAACAACTACTTAACGAGCGCCTGAAAACGGAATTTCAGGACAGGAAACCAGGAGAACAGCAAGGAGCGGCAGACACCAATAGTAGGCCCCAAACCAACTAGTACGCCAAATGCAGTTGTTCCGTTTAACCACAATTTAATGAGAGCCTGAAGATAGAAGTTCAGGAAAGGCAACCTGGAGAACACCTTGGAGTGGAACACACCATCTCTCTACACCCCATACCCAATTTGTAGGTCTAATGCAGCGTAGTTTCCAACAACTACTAAACGAGAGCATGATGATCGAAGCATTGGCGAGGAAACCTGGGGAACACCTTGGAGTGGAACACGCCATCTCTCTACACCCCATACCCAATTTGTAGGCCTAATGCAGCGTAGTTTCCAACAACTACTAAACGAGAGCATGATGATCGAAGCATTGGCGAGGAAACCTGGGGAACACCTTGGAGTGGAACACACCATCTCTCTACAGTGGAACACACCATCTCTCTACACCCCATACCCAATTTGTAGGCCTAATGCAGCGTAGTTTCCAACAACTACTAAACGAGAGCCGGAAGATCGAAGCTCAGGAAAGGCAACCTGGAGAACACCTTGGAGTGGAACACACCATCTCTCTACACCCCATACCCAATTTGTAGGCCCAATGCAGCGTAGTTTACAACAACTACTAAACGAGAGCCGGAAGATCGAAGCAATGGAGAGGAAACCTGGGGAACACCTTGGAGTGTAACACACCATCTCTCTACACCCCATACCCAATTTGTAGGCCTAATGCAGCGTAGTTTCCAACAACTACTAATCGAGAGCCGGAAGATCGAAGCAATGGAGAGGAAACCTGGGGAACACCTTGGAGTGTAACACACCATCTCTCTACACCCCATACCCAATTTGTAGGCCTAATGCAGCGTAGTTTCCAACAACTACTAAACGAGAGCCGGAAGATCGAAGCAATGGAGAGGAAACCTGGGGAACATCTTGGAGTGTAACACACCATCTCTCTACACCCCATACCCAATTTGTAGGCCTAATGCAGCGTAGTTTCCAACAACTACTAAACGAGAGCATGAAGATCGAAGCAATGGAGAGGAAACCTGGGGAACACCTTGGAGTGGAACACACCATCTCTCTACAGTGGAACACACCATCTCTCTACACCCCATACCCAATTTGTAGGCCTAATGCAGCGTAGTTTCCAAAAACTACTAAACGAGAGCCGGAAGATTGAAGCAATGGAGAGGAAACCTGGGGAACACCTTGGAGTGGAACACACCATCTCTCTACACCCCATACCCAATTTGTAGGCCTAATGCAGCGTAGTTTCCAACAACTACTAAACGAGAGCATGATGATCGAAGCATTGGCGAGGAAACCTGGGGAACACCTTGGAGTGGAACACACCATCTCTCTACAGTGGAACACACCATCTCTCTACACCCGATACCCAATTTTTAGGCCTAATGCAGCGTAGTTTCCAACAACTACTAAACGAGAGCCGGAAGATCGAAGCTCAGGAAAGGCAACCTGGGGAACACCTTGGAGTGGAACACACCATCTCTCTACACCCCATACCCAATTTGTAGGCCCAATGCAGCGTAGTTTCCAACAACTACTAAACGAGAGCCGGAAGATCGAAGCTCAGGAAGGGCAACCTTGGGGAACACCTTGGAGTGTAACAAACCCTCTCTCTACACCACGGAAGGGCTGATTCTTAGGAAGGAAGGCTGTCGGAAAGAAGCAGGGCGCGTCCGAGGGTGATTATATTCTTATTAGGTATATACTCACCCTCGGACGAGCCCTGCTTCTTTATTTGTAATGAATGTTTATTTGCAATGTGGTTTTGACTTACTCTATTTTTTTGGTAAATAATGATTTTATTATTTTCATTGTTTTGCATCTTCTTGGCAATAATATAAAGAAGACGCGACAGGACAACACTCGGTGGATGCCATATCTGTGTTTAAAATTGAAAAAACCTTTCAGTTAACTACTTGCAGGAGAAAGTTATTGTAGCTGGTGGCCATTTTTAGTACTGTACCAGATTTTTGTTGTATGTGGTTGTTTTTAATGTTAAAATGTCTGCATTTGATAGATCTCCAGTATTTTCTTTTTTATAAGCAAAATACTTATTTTTATATTTTCTGATGTTGGTTCCAGGGGTACACGGGCAGCAGTGGTGTGGTCAGTGGAGGCCTAGTGGAAGGAGTGACCGCAGACAGGCATCGAAGGCCTAAAATAATAACACATGGCTGTAGGCAATTTTAAATTGGTTCCAGGGGTACACGGGCAGCAGTGGTGTGGTCAGTGGAGGCCTAGTGGAAGGAGTCACCGCAGACAGGCATCGAAGGCCTAAAATAATAACACATGGCTGTAGGCAATTTTAAATTGGTTCCAGGGGTACACGGGCAGCAGTGGTGTGGTCAGTGGAGGCCTAGTGGAAGGAGTGACCGCAGACAGGCATCGAAGGCCTAAAATAATAACACATGGCTGTAGGCAATTTTAAATTGGTTCCAGGGGTACACGGGCAGCAGTGGTGTGGTCAGTGGAGGCCTAGTGGAAGGAGTGACCGCAGACAGGCATCGAAGGCCTAAAATAATAACACATGGCTGTAGGCAATTTTAAATTGGTTCCAGGGGTACACGGGCAGCAGTGGTGTGGTCAGTGGAGGCCTAGTGGAAGGAGTCACCGCAGACAGGCATCGAAGGCCTAAAATAATAACACATGGCTGTAGGCAATTTTAAATTGGTTCCAGGGGTACACGGGCAGCAGTGGTGTGGTCAGTGGAGGCCTAGTGGAAGGAGTGACCGCAGACAGGCATCGAAGGCCTAAAATAATAACACATGGCTGTAGGCAATTTTAAATTGGTTCCAGGGGTACACGGGCAGCAGTGGTGTGGTCAGTGGAGGCCTAGTGGAAGGAGTGACCGCAGACAGGCATCGAAGGCCTAAAATAATAACACATGGCTGTAGGCAATTTTAAATTGGTTCCAGGGGTACACGGGCAGCAGTGGTGTGGTCAGTGGAGGCCTAGTGGAAGGAGTCACCGCAGACAGGCATCGAAGGCCTAAAATAATAACACATGGCTGTAGGCAATTTTAAATTGGTTCCAGGGGTACACGGGCAGCAGTGGTGTGGTCAGTGGAGGCCTAGTGGAAGGAGTGACCGCAGACAGGCATCGAAGGCCTAAAATAATAACACATGGCTGTAGGCAATTTTAAATTGGTTCCAGGGGTACACGGGCAGCAGTGGTGTGGTCAGTGGAGGCCTAGTGGAAGGAGTGACCACAGACAGGCATCGAAGGCCTAAAATAATAACACATGGCTGTAGGCAATTTGAAATTGGTTCCAGGGGCACACGGGCAGCAGTGGTGTGGTCAGTGGAGGCCTAGTGGAAGGAGTGACCGCAGACAGGCATCGAAGGCCTAAAATAATAACACATGGCTGTAGGCAATTTTAAATTGGTTCCAGGGGTACACGGGCAGCAGTGGTGTGGTCAGTGGAGGCCTAGTGGAAGGAGTGACCGCAGACAGGCATCGAAGGCCTAAAATAATAACACATGGCTGTAGGCAATTTTAAATTGGTTCCAGGGGTACACGGGCAGCAGTGGTGTGGTCAGTGGAGGCCTAGTGGAAGGAGTGACCGCAGACAGGCATCGAAGGCCTAAAATAATAACACATGGCTGTAGGCAATTTTAAATTGGTTCCAGGGGTACACGGGCAGCAGTGGTGTGGTCAGTGGAGGCCTAGTGGAAGGAGTGACCGCAGACAGGCATCGAAGGCCTAAAATAATAACACATGGCTGTAGGCAATTTTAAATTGGTTCCAGGGGTACACGGGCAGCAGTGGTGTGGTCAGTGGAGGCCTAGTGGAAGGAGTCACCGCAGACAGGCATCGAAGGCCTAAAATAATAACACATGGCTGTAGGCAATTTTAAATTGGTTCCAGGGGTACACGGGCAGCAGTGGTGTGGTCAGTGGAGGCCTAGTGGAAGGAGTGACCGCAGACAGGCATCGAAGGCCTAAAATAATAACACATGGCTGTAGGCAATTTTAAATTGGTTCCAGGGGTACACGGGCAGCAGTGGTGTGGTCAGTGGAGGCCTAGTGGAAGGAGTGACCGCAGACAGGCATCGAAGGCCTAAAATAATAACACATGGCTGTAGGCAATTTTAAATTGGTTCCAGGGGTACACGGGCAGCAGTGGTGTGGTCAGTGGAGGCCTAGTGGAAGGAGTCACCGCAGACAGGCATCGAAGGCCTAAAATAATAACACATGGATGTAGGCAATTTTAAATTGGTTCCAGGGGTACACGGGCAGCAGTGGTGTAGTCAGTGGAGGCCTAGTGGAAGGAGTGACCGCAGACAGGCATCGAAGGCCTAAAATAATAACACATGGCTGTAGGCAATTTTAAATTGGTTCCAGGGGTACACGGGCAGCAGTGGTGTGGTCAGTGTAGGCCTAGTGGAAGAAGTGACCGCAGACAGGCATCGAAGGCTTAAAATAATAACACATGGCTGTAGGCAATTTTAAATTGGTTCCAGGGGTACACGGGCAGCAGTGGTGTGGTCAGTGGAGGCCTAGTGGAAGGAGTGACCGCAGACAGGCATCGAAGGCCTAAAATAATAACACATGGCTGTAGGCAATTTTAAATTGGTTCCAGGGGTACACGGGCAGCAGTGGTGTGGTCAGTGGAGGCCTAGTGGAAGGAGTGACCGCAGACAGGCATCGAAGGCCTAAAATAATAACACATGGCTGTAGGCAATTTTAAATTGGTTCCAGGGGTACACGGGCAGCAGTGGTGTGGTCAGTGGAGGCCTAGTGGAAGGAGTGACCGCAGACAGGCATCGAAGGCCTAAAATAATAACACATGGCTGTAGGCAATTTTAAATTGGTTCCAGGGGTACACGGGCAGCAGTGGTGTGGTCAGTGGAGGCCTAGTGGAAGGAGTGACCGCAGACAGGCATCGAAGGCCTAAAATAATAACACATGGCTGTAGGCAATTTTAAATTGGTTCCAGGGGTACACGGGCAGCAGTGGTGTGGTCAGTGGAGGCCTAGTGGAAGGAGTGACCGCAGACAGGCATCGAAGGCCCAAAATAATAACACATGGCTGTAGGCAATTTTAAATTGGTTCCAGGGGTACACGGGCAGCAGTGGTGTGGTCAGTGGAGGCCTAGTGGAAGGAGTGACCGCAGACAGGCATCGAAGGCCTAAAATAATAACACATGGCTGTAGGCAATTTTAAATTGGTTCCAGGGGTACACGGGCAGCAGTGGTGTGGTCAGTGGAGGCCTAGTGGAAGGAGTCACCGCAGACAGGCATCGAAGGCCTAAAATAATAACACATGGCTGTAGGCAATTTTAAATTGGTTCCAGGGGTACACGGGCAGCAGTGGTGTGGTCAGTGGAGGCCTAGTGGAAGGAGTGACCGCAGACAGGCATCGAAGGCCTAAAATAATAACACATGGCTGTAGGCAATTTTAAATTGGTTCCAGGGGTACACGGGCAGCAGTGGTGTGGTCAGTGGAGGCCTAGTGGAAGGAGTCACCGCAGACAGGCATCGAAGGCCTAAAATAATAACACATGGCTGTAGGCAATTTTAAATTGGTTCCAGGGGTACACGGGCAGCAGTGGTGTGGTCAGTGGAGGCCTAGTGGAAGGAGTCACCGCAGACAGGCATCGAAGGCCTAAAATAATAACACATGGCTGTAGGCAATTTTAAATTGGTTCCAGGGGTACACGGGCAGCAGTGGTGTGGTCAGTGGAGGCCTAGTGGAAGGAGTGACCGCAGACAGGCATCGAAGGCCTAAAATAATAACACATGGCTGTAGGCAATTTTAAATTGGTTCCAGGGGTACACGGGCAGCAGTGGTGTGGTCAGTGGAGGCCTAGTGGAAGGAGTGACCGCAGACAGGCATCGAAGGCCTAAAATAATAACACATGGCTGTAGGCAATTTTAAATTGGTTCCAGGGGTACACGGGCAGCAGTGGTGTGGTCAGTGGAGGCCTAGTGGAAGGAGTCACCGCAGACAGGCATCGAAGGCCTAAAATAATAACACATGGCTGTAGGCAATTTTAAATTGGTTCCAGGGGTACACGGGCAGCAGTGGTGTGGTCAGTGGAGGCCTAGTGGAAGGAGTCACCGCAGACAGGCATCGAAGGCCTAAAATAATAACACATGGCTGTAGGCAATTTTAAATTGGTTCCAGGGGTACACGGGCAGCAGTGGTGTGGTCAGTGGAGGCCTAGTGGAAGGAGTGACCGCAGACAGGCATCGAAGGCCTAAAATAATAACACATGGCTGTAGGCAATTTTAAATTGGTTCCAGGGGTACACGGGCAGCAGTGGTGTGGTCAGTGGCGGCCTAGTGGAAGGAGTCACCGCAGACAGGCATCGAAGGCCTAAAATAATAACACATGGCTGTAGGCAATTTTAAATTGGTTCCAGGGGTACACGGGCAGCAGTGGTGTGGTCAGTGGAGGCCTAGTGGAAGGAGTGACCGCAGACAGGCATCGAAGGCCTAAAATAATAACACATGGCTGTAGGCAATTTTAAATTGGTTCCAGGGGTACACGGGCAGCAGTGGTGTGGTCAGTGGAGGCCTAGTGGAAGGAGTGACCACAGACAGGCATCGAAGGCCTAAAATAATAACACATGGCTGTAGGCAATTTTAAATTGGTTCCAGGGGTACACGGGCAGCAGTGGTGTGGTCAGTGGAGGCCTAGTGGAAGGAGTGACCGCAGAAAGGCATCGAAGGCCTAAAATAATAACACATGGCTGTAGGCAATTTTAAATTGGTTCCAGGGGTACACGGGCAGCAGTGGTGTGGTCAGTGGAGGCCTAGTGGAAGGAGTCACCGCAGACAGGCATCGAAGGCCTAAAATAATAACACATGGCTGTAGGCAATTTTAAATTGGTTCCAGGGGTACACGGGCAGCAGTGGTGTGGTCAGTGGAGGCTTAGTGGAAGGAGTGACCGCAGAAAGGCATCGAAGGCCTAAAATAATAACACATGGCTGTAGGCAATTTTAAATTGGTTCCAGGGGTACACGGGCAGCAGTGGTGTGGTCAGTGGAGGCCTAGTGGAAGGAGTCACCGCAGACAGGCATCGAAGGCCTAAAATAATAACACATGGCTGTAGGCAATTTTAAATTGGTTCCAGGGGTACACGGGCAGCAGTGGTGTGGTCAGTGGAGGCCTAGTGGAAGGAGTGACCGCAGACAGGCATCGAAGGCCTAAAATAATAACACATGGCTGTAGGCAATTTTAAATTGGTTCCAGGGGTACACGGGCAGCAGTGGTGTGGTCAGTGGAGGCCTAGTGGAAGGAGTGACCGCAGACAGGCATCGAAGGCCTAAAATAATAACACATGGCTGTAGGCAATTTTAAATTGGTTCCAGGGGTACTCGGGCAGCAGTGGTGTGGTCAGTGGAGGCCTAGTGGAAGGAGTGACCGCAGACAGGCATCGAAGGCCTAAAATAATAAAACATGGCTGTAGGCAATTTTAAATTGGTTCCAGGGGTACACGGGCAGCAGTGGTGTGGTCAGTGGAGGCCTAGTGGAAGGAGTGACCGCAGACAGGCATCGAAGGCCTAAAATAATAACACATGGCTGTAGGCAATTTTAAATTGGTTCCAGGGGTACACGGGCAGCAGTGGTGTGGTCAGTGGAGGCCTAGTGGAAGGAGTGACCGCAGACAGGCATCGAAGGCCTAAAATAATAACACATGGCTGTAGGCAATTTTAAATTGGTTCCAGGGGTACACGGGCAGCAGTGGTGTGGTCAGTGGAGGCCTAGTGGAAGGAGTCACCGCAGACAGGCATCGAAGGCCTAAAATAATAACACATGGCTGTAGGCAATTTTAAATTGGTTCCAGGGGTACACGGGCAGCAGTGGTGTGGTCAGTGGAGGCCTAGTGGAAGGAGTGACCGCAGACAGGCATCGAAGGCCTAAAATAATAACACATGGCTGTAGGCAATTTTAAATTGGTTCCAGGGGTACACGGGCAGCAGTGGTGAGGTCAGTGGAGGCCTAGTGGAAGGAGTCACCGCAGACAGGCATCGAAGGCCTAAAATAATAACACACGGCTGTAGGCAATTTTAAATTGGTTCCAGGGGTACACGGGCAGCAGTGGTGTGGTCAGTGGAGGCCTAGTGGAAGGAGTCACCGCAGACAGGCATCGAAGGCCTAAAATAATAACACATGGCTGTAGGCAATTTTAAATTGGTTCCAGGGGTACACGGGCAGCAGTGGTGTGGTCAGTGGAGACCTAGTGGAAGGAGTCACCGCAGACAGGCATCGAAGGCCTAAAATAATAACACATGGCTGTAGGCAATTTTAAATTGGTTCCAGGGGTACACGGGCAGCAGTGGTGTGGTCAGTGGAGGCCTAGTGGAAGGAGTAACCGCAGACAGGCATCGAAGGCCTAAAATAATAACACATGGCTGTAGGCAATTTTAAATTGGTTCCAGGGGTACACGGGCAGCAGTGGTGTGGTCAGTGGAGGCCTAGTGGAAGGAGTGACCGCAGACAGGCATCGAAGGCCTAAAATAATAACACATGGCTGTAGGCATTTTAAATTGGTTCCAGGGGTACACGGGCAGCAGTGGTGTGGTCAGTGGAGGCCTAGTGGAAGGAGTGACCGCAGACAGGCATCGAAGGCCTAAAATAATAACACATGGCTGTAGGCAATTTTAAATTGGTTCCAGGGGTACACGGGCAGCAGTGGTGTGGTCAGTGGAGGCCTAGTGGAAGGAGTGACCTCAGACAGGCATCGAAGGCCTAAAATAATAACACATGGCTGTAGGCAATTTTAAATTGGTTCCAGGGGTACACGGGCAGCAGTGGTGTGGTCAGTGGAGGCCTAGTGGAAGTAGTGACCGCAGACAGGCATCGAAGGCCTAAAATAATAACACATGGCTGTAGGCAATTTTAAATTGGTTCCAGGGGTACACGGGCAGCAGTGGTGTGGTCAGTGGTGGCCTAGTGGAAGGAGTCACCGCAGACAGGCATCGAAGGCCTAAAATAATAACACATGGCTGTAGGCAATTTTAAATTGGTTCCAGGGGTACACGGGCAGCAGTGGTGTGGTCAGTGGAGGCCTAGTGGAAGGAGTGACCACAGACAGGCATCGAAGGCCTAACATAACAAAAATGTCAATACAATGGTATTGTCAGTGGCAGGCATTGAAGGATGTCAGCGCATAGACTAAACATTGGTGGAGCTGTGAGATAATTTTGCAAGTGGCAGAGCACTGTTTGAGCTGGGGTGGGGGGAAACTGTCTTGTGGCCGGCGGTACAGGCCCAGGGCCCCTCATATTACAACGGTGTGTCTGACGTTGGGTGCGCACCACCACCGCCAGAGACACTTTATTGTACTAGGAGGGACCCAGTGGCAGTGCCGTCGACCAAAAGCGGGCTCACCCACCTCTTCAGACAAACTGCACTCTCACGGGTGCTGTCGCCAAGTGTCGATACCACGGCCCCGTGTGGGGAGTTTGGCCATTTAGTGAGGTGTAAACATGTCGTATGCTGGACAATCAGGTGCAGAAAATTACGAGATTGGAAAAGGCATTCAGAATAGTCCACAGGCAAGACCTTTTCATAGGAAAGCTAGGTGTCAGCCGGGCAAGGTGGGGCAAAAGATTTCGAAATCCAGTTGTGATTCATTTTAATGAAGGTTAGATCATCTACATTTTGGGTAGCCAGACGAGTCCTTTTTTCTGTTAGTATTGAACCTGCAGCACTGAATACTCTTTCTGATAGGACACTAGCTGCCGGGCAAGCAAGCTCCTGCAATGCATATTCTGCCAATTCTGGCCAGGTGTCTAATTTTGATGCCCAGTAATCAAATGGGAATGACGGTTGAGGGAGAACATCGATAAGGGATGAAAAATAGTTTGTAACCATACTGGACAAATGTTGTCTCCTGTCACTTTGAATTGATGCTGCAGTACCTGTCCTGTCTGCGGTCATAGCAAAATCACTCCACAACCTGGTCAGAAAACCCCTCTGGCCAACGCCACTTCTGATTTCTGCCCCTCTAACTCCTCTGGTCTGCTGGCCCCTGCAGCTCGTGTGAGAACGATCACGGGCGCTGTGTGCAGGGAATGCCAGAAGCAAATGGTCAACAAGAGTTGATTGTTTGGTTGCTAATATTAGTTCCAAGTTCTCATGTGGCATTATATTTTGCAATTTGCCTTTATAGCGAGGATCAAGGAGGCAGGCCAACCAGTAATCGTCATCATTCATCATTTTAGTTATGCGTGTGTCCCTTTTGAGGATACGTAAGGCATAATCCGCCATGTGGGCCAAAGTTCCAGTTCTCAAATCTGCGGTTGTGCTTGGTTGAGGGGCAGTTTCAGGCAAATCCACGTCACTTGTGTCCCTCAAAAAACCAGAACCCGGCCTTGCCGCGCCACCAATTTCCAGTGGCCCCGGAAAAGCTTCCTCATTAAAAATATAATCATCCCCATCATCCTCCTCGTCCTCCTCCTCCTCTTCGCCCGCTACCTCGTCCTGTACACTGCCCTGGCCAGACAATGGCTGACTGTCATCAAGGCTTTCCTCTTCCTCAGCTGCAGACGCCTGATCCTTTATGTGCGTCAAACTTTGCATCAGCAGACGCATTAGGGGGATGCTCATGCTTATTATGGCGTTGTCTGCACTAACCAGCCGTGTGCATTCCTCAAAACACTGAAGGACTTGACACATGTCTTGAATCTTCGACCACTGCACACCTGACAACTCCATGTCTGCCATCCTACTGCCTGCCCGTGTATGTGTATCCTCCCACAAAAACATAACAGCCCGCCTCTGTTCACACAGTCTCTGAAGCATGTGCAGTGTTGAGTTCCACCTTGTTGCAACGTCTATGATTAGGCGATGCTGGGGAAGGTTCAAAGAACGCTGATAGGTCTGCATACGGCTGGAGTGTACGGGCGAACGGCGGATATGTGAGCAAAGTCCACGCACTTTGAGGAGCAGGTCGGATAACCCCGGATAACTTTTCAGGAAGCACTGCACCACCAGGTTTATGGTGTGAGCCAGGCAAGGAATGTGTTTCAGTTGGGAAAGGGAGATGGCAGCCATGAAATTCCTTCCGTTATCACTCACTACCTTGCCTGCCTCAAGATCTACAGTGCCCAGCCACGACTGCGTTTCTTTCTGCAAGAACTCGGACAGAACTTCCGCGGTGTGTCTGTTGTCGCCCAAACACTTCATAGCCAATACAGCCTGCTGACGTTTGCCAGTAGCTGCCCCATAATGGGAGACCTGGTGTGCAACAGTGGCAGCTGCGGATGGAGTGGTTGTGCGCCTGCGGTCTGTGGACGAGCTCTCTATTCTGCAGGAGGACGAAGAGGAGGAGGAGGGGGTGCGAACGGCTACAGCCAATTGTTTCCTAGACCATGGGCTAGGCAGAACTGTCCCAAACTTGCTGTCCCCTGTGGACCCTGCATCCACCACATTTACCCAGTGTGCCGTGATGGACACGTAACGTCCCTGGCCATGCCTACTGGTCCATATATCTGTTGTCAGGTGCACCTTTGTGCTCACAGATTGCCTGAGTGCATGGACGATGCCCTCTTTAACATGCTGGTGGAGGGCTGGGATGGCTTTTCTGGAAAAAAGTGTCGATTGGGTAGCTCGTAGCGTGGTACAGCGTAGTCCATCAGGGCTTTGAAAGCTTCGCTTTCAACTAACCGGTAGGGCATCATCTCTAACGAGATTAGTCTAGCTATGTGTGCGTTCAAACCCTGTGTACGCGGATGCGAGGCTAAGTACTTCCTTTTTCTAACCATAGTCTCATGTAGGGTGAGCTGGACTGGAGAGCTGGAGATCGTGGAACTAGCGGGGGTGCCGGTGGACATGGCAGACTGAGAGACGGTGGGAGATGGTATTGTTGCCACCGGTGCCCTAGATGCAGTGTTTCCTACTACGAAACTGGTGATTCCCTGACCCTGACTGCTTTGGCCTGGCAAAGAAACCTGCACAGATACTGCAGGTGGTGCGGAAAATGGTGGCCCTACACTGCCGGAAGGGATGTTGCATTGCTGACTAGCTTCATTGGCCGAGGGTGCTACAACCTTAAGGGACGTTTGGTAGTTAGTCCAGGCTTGCAAATGCATGGTGGTTAAATGTCTATGCATGCAACTTGTATTGAGACTTTTCAGATTCTGTCCTCTGCTTAAGGTAGTTGAACATTTTTGACAGATGACTTTGCGCTGATCAATTGGATGTTGTTTAAAAAAATGCCAGACTGCACTCTTTCTAGCATCGGATACCTTTTCAGGCATTGCAGACTGAGCTTTAACCGGATGGCCACGCTGTCCTCCAACAGGTTTTGGCTTTGCCACGCGTTTTGGGCAAGATACGGGCCCGGCAGATGGAACCTGTTGCGATGTTGATGCCTGATGCGGCCCCTCCTCCTCCGCTTCAGAACTGCTGCCGCCTGCACCCTGTTCCCACAATGGCTGCCAATCGGGGTCAAGAATTGGGTCATCTATTACCTCTTCTTGTAGCTCGTGTGCAACTTCGTCTGTGTCACCGTGTCGGTCGGTGGTATAGCGTTCGTGATGGGGCAACATAGTCTCATCAGGGTCTGATTCTTGATCAGCACCCTGCGAGGGCAATGTTGTGGTCTGAGTCAAAGGACCAGCATAGTAGTCTGGCTGTGGCTGTGCATCAGTGCACTCCATGTCAGATTCAACTTGTAATGGGCATGGACTGTTAACTGCTTCACTTTCTAAGCCAGGGACGGTATGTGTAAAGAGCTCCATGGAGTAACCCGTTGTGTCGCCTGCTGCATTCTTCTCTGTTGTTGTTTTTGCTGAAGAGGACAAGGAAGCGACT
Organism: Ranitomeya imitator; assembly: GCF_032444005.1. Classification (NCBI taxonomy): domain Eukaryota; kingdom Metazoa; phylum Chordata; class Amphibia; order Anura; family Dendrobatidae; genus Ranitomeya; species Ranitomeya imitator. The sequence continues at coordinate 730,869,794 of NC_091284.1, read as the reverse complement.
TGTCCCTGACCGTGAACATCCACTAACGACGCGCTGCTTTGACATTTACCAGTTTCACGAGAGGAGGCAAAAGAGCTAGAGGCTGAGTCAGCAAGATAAGCCAAAACTTGCTCTTGCTGCTCCGGCTTTAAAAGCGGTTTTCCTACTCCCAGAAAAGGGAGCGTTCGAGGCCTTGTGTAGCCAGACGACGAACCTGGCTCCACAGCTCCAGACTTAGGTGCAATATTTTTTTTCCCACGACCAGCTGATGCTCCACCACTACCACTACCCTCATTACCAGCTGACAATGAACGCCCCCGGCCACGACCTCTTCCACCATACTTCCTCATTGTTTTAAAAACATCAACAAACTAACGGTATTTGTTGCTGTCACACAAATTACACGGTGAGCTATAACTTCAGTATGATTTAGCTACCCCTTTACAGGTGAGTGAGACCACAACGAAAATCAGGCACAATGTTACACACTCTGTTGTTGGTGGCAACAAATGAGAGAGATGCCACACACGCAGGACTGTCACTGAAGCACAAATGTAAATATTAATCTCCCACTGATTTGATTATTTTTTTTTTTTTTTCAGGGAGACTTTAGGAAAAAAAAATAATAGAATAAAATGATTTTTTCAGGAAGAATTTAGAAACCAAATAAAATAAAATGATTTTTTCAGGGAGAATTTAGAAAACAAATAAAACAAAAAAAGGCTTTCTATGGCCCACTGAGTGAGAGATGACGCACACAGGAGTCAGGAGTGGCACACAAGCCCAGAGGCCAATATTTATCTCCCACTGATTGATGTAGTGATTTTTTCAGGTAGATTTTGGAACCCAAATCAAGCTAAAAAAATAATAGGCTTTCTATGGCCCACAATTGGAGAGAGAGAGAGAGATGGCACACCCAGGAGTCAAGACTGGCACACAAGCAGAAAGGGCAATATTAATCTCCCACTGATTTGTTTTTTTTTTTTTTTTTTTTCAGGGAGACTTTAGGAAAAAAAAAAATAGAATAAAATGATTTTTTCAGGAAGAATTTAGAAACCAAAGAAAATAAAATGATTTTTTCAGGGAGAATTTAGAAAACAAATAAAACAAAAAAAGGCTTTCTATGGCCCACTGAGTGAGAGATGACGCACACAGGAGTCAGGAGTGGCACACAAGCCCAGAGGCCAATATTTATCTCCCACTTTTTTTTTTTTGTTCCAGGGAAAATTTATAAACCCATTAAAAAAAATAATAAATAGGCTTTCTATGGCCCACTATCTGAGAGACAGAGAGAGATGGCACGCTTAGGACTGGCACACAAGCCCAAAGGCCAATATTAATCTCCCTTTTTTTTTTAAGGGAGAATTTATAAAACCAAAAAAAAATAAATAAATAGGCTTTCTATGGCCCACTATTTGTGAGAGAGATGGCACGCTCAGGACTGGCACACAAGCCCAGAGGCCAATATTAATCTCCCACTTTTTTTTTTTTTTTCCAGGGAAAATTTATAAACCCAATAAAAAAAAAAATAATAAATAGGCTTTCTATGGCCCACTATCTGAGAGAGAGAGATGGCACGCTTAGGACTGGCACACAAGCCCAAAGGCCAATATTTTTCTCCCACTGATTGATGTAGTGATTTTTTCAGGTAGATTTTAGTACCAAAATCAAGCAAAAAAATAAATAGGCTTTCTATGGCCCACTGAGTGAGTGATGATGCACACAGGAGTCAAGAGTGGCACACAAGCCCTGAGGCCAATATTTTTCTCCCACTGATTGATGTAGTGATTTTTTCAGGTAGATTTTATAACCCAAATCAAGCAAAAAAATAAATAGGCTTTCTATGGCCCACTGAGTGCGAGATGACACAGACAGGGATGGCACTCTAGCAGAAATGTCAATCTTAATCTCCCACAAAAAAAAAAAAAAAAACAGGGAGTGTCCTTCAATTACTATCTGGCCGGCTTCACACTCAGCGTATGAAAATACGGTCCGTATATTACGGCCGTAATACGCTGAAATGTCCCGAAAATAGTGGTCCGTAGCTCCTCCGTAGGCAGGGTGTGTCAGCGTTTTTTGCGCATGGCATCCTCCGTATGTAATCCGTATGGCATCCGTACTGTGTGGTTTTCTCGCAGGCTTGCAAAACCAACATACCGCTATAGAAATGATCCATGTGTCCCAAAAAGAAAAAAATATGTATATATACTGTCTATATATATATATATATATATATATATATATATATGTCATTAGACACATATATGTATATATATTAATATTTATTCCAGCGCTATACAGCTTGAAAGCCGGTAATTCAATTACCGGCTTTTTCTTTCTCCTTCCTAAAAGCCGACATGATTTGAGACATGGTTTACATACAGTAAACCATGTCTTCTCTCCATTTTTTTTGCAGATTCCACACTACTAATGTCAGTAGAGTGTATCTGCAAAATTTGGCCGTTCTAGCTCTTAAAATAAAGGGTTAAATGGCGGAAAAAATTGGCGTGGGCTCCCGCGCAATTTTCTCCGCCAGAGTAGTAAAGCCAGTGACTGAGGGCAGATATTAATAGCCTGGAGAGGGTCCATGGTTATTGGCCCCCCCCTGGCTAAAAATATCTGCCCCCAGCCACCCCAGAACAGGCACATCTGGAAGATGCGCCTATTCTGGCACTTGGCCACTCTCTTCCCATTCCCGTGTAGCGGTGGGATATGGGGTAATGAAGGGTTAATGCCACCTTGCTATTGTAAGGTGACATTAAGCCTAATTAATAATGGAGAGGCGTCAATTATGACACCTATCCATTATTAATCCAATTGAATGAAAGGGTTAAATAAAACACAAACACATTATTTAAAATTATTTTAATGAAATAAAAACAATGGTTGTTGGAGTATTTTATTCTACGCCCAATCCAATCACTGAAGACCCTCGTTCTGTGAAAGAAAAAACATAATAAACCAACAATATACTTACCCTCCGCAGATCTGTAACGTCCAACGATGTAAATCCTTCTGAAGGGGTTAAAACATTTTGCAGCAAGGAGCTTTGCTAATGCAGGCTGCTCCTCGCTGCAAAACCCCGGGGAATGAGTCTAAATATAGATCAATGAGCTATATTTAGCTTCATTTGCGGTGAGGCGCCCTCTGCTGGATGTTCATAGATCGTGGGAAATTTCCTAGAAAGCTCCCAGGCTTTCTAGGCAAGTTCCCACGATCTATAAACAGCCAGCAGAGGGCGCCTCACCGCAAATGAAGCTAAATATAGCTCATTGATCTATATTTAGACTCATTCCCCGGGGTTTTGCAGCGAGGAGCAGCCTGCATTAGCAAAGCTCCTTGCTGCAAAATGTTTTAACCCCTTCAGAAGGATTTACATCGTTGGACGTTACAGATCTGCGGAGGGTAAGTATATTGTTGGTTTATTATGTTTTTTCTTTCACAGAACGAGGGTCTTCAGTGATTGGATTGGGCGTAGAATAAAATACTCCAACAACCATTGTTTTTATTTCATTAAAATAATTTTAAATAATGTGTTTGTGTTTTATTTAACCCTTTCATTCAATTGGATTAATAATGGATAGGTGTCATAATTGACGCCTCTCCATTATTAATTAGGCTTAATGTCACCTTACAATAGCAAGGTGGCATTAACCCTTCATTACCCCATATCCCACCGCTACACGGGAATGGGAAGAGAGTGGCCAAGTGCCAGAATAGGCGCATCTTCCAGATGTGCCTGTTCTGGGGTGGCTGGGGGCAGATATTTTTAGCCAGGGGGGGCCAATAACCATGGACCCTCTCCAGGCTATTAATATCTGCCCTCAGTCACTGGCTTTACTACTCTGGCGGAGAAAATTGCGCGGGAGCCCACGCCAATTTTTTCCGCCATTTAACCCTTTATTTTAAGAGCTAGAATGGCCAAATTTTGCAGATACACTCTACTGACATTAGTAGTGTGGAATCTGCAAAAAAAATGGAGAGAAGACATGGTTTACTGTATGTAAACCATGTCTCAAATCATGTTGGCTTTTAGGAAGGAGAAAGAAAAAGCCGGTAATTGAATTACCGGCTTTCAAGCTGTATAGCGCTGGAATAAATATTAATATATATACATATATGTGTCTCACTGACATATATATATATACCTATTCTATGTGTACACATTTATTCTACCTATTGGACTGTAAGCTGTCAGTGTGATTTTACTGTACACCGCACTGAATTACCGGCTTTTCTCTCTAACAGCGCTGCGTATTTCTCGCAAGTCACACTGCTTGTCCGTGTGAAATCCGTATTTTTCACGCTTCCATAGACTTTCATTGGCGTATTTCTTGCGCAGTACGGTGACAAACGCAGCATGCTGCGATTTTGTATGGCCGTAGAAAGCCGTATAATACTGATCAGTAAAATACGGCAGATAGGAGCAGGGGCATAGAGAATAATTGTGCCATATTTTTTGCGAGTTTTACGGACGTAGTTTCTGCGCTCTTACGTCCGTAAAACTCGCAAGTGTGAAGCCGGCCTCTCCCTGCAGTAATCTCAGCCAGGTATGGCAGGCAGCAATAAGGAGTGGACTGATGCACAAATTAAATAAAAAGTGTGTACAAACCAAAAAGATAGCTGTTCAGAAAGGAAGGAACAAGAGGATTTGTGCTTTGAAAAAAGCAGTTGGTTTGCACAGCGGCGTACACACAGCAATGCAGCTATCAGGGAGCCTTCTAGGGCAGCCCAATGAGCTACAGCGCTGAGGGGGAAAAAAAAAATGTAGCTTCCACTGTCCCTGCACACCGAAGGTGGTGTTGGGCAGTGGAAATCGCTACAGCACAAGCGGTTTTGTGGTTAATGGACCCTGCCTAACGCTATCCCTGCTTCTGACGAAGCGGCAGCAACCTCTCCCTAAGCTCAGATCAGCAGCAGTAACATGGCGGTCGGCGGGAACGCCCCTTTATAGCCCCTGTGACGCCGCAGACAGCAAGCCAATCACTGCAATGCCCTTCTCTAAGATGGTGGGGACCAGGACCTATGTCATCACGCTGCCCACACTCTGCGTTTACCTTCATTGGCTGAGAAATGGCGCTTTTCGCGTCATTGAAACGCGACTTTGGCGCGAAAGTCGCGTACCGCATGGCCGACCCCGCACAGGGGTCGGATCGGGTTTCATGAAACCCGACTTTGCCAAAAGTTGGCGACTTTTGAAAATGAACGACCCGTTTCGCTCAACCCTAGTGGTCATAATCAGTGCTTTACAGAATGTTCAGCAGTGTTGCATATCTCAGTATAGCTCCTAATATCCATAGACATACAGTGGTTTCAAGATGCCATACCGGGAAAAAAAAAAAATAGAAAAATACACTCAGCTGTTCATTAGTTGAAATAATGTGTACACAGTCACCAATAAGCTCTGATGACCAATGGTAGGTGCCTATACACATGCAAAGTCAAGTAGACAAAAATGGTGGTTCCAAAGACAGCTAACCGAAAGGGTGTTAACCCCAAGAATAACCACTTAGCTGTCAGCAAACGTCCCGACGCGTTTCCCCGTCATACGGTTCTTCAGGGGGCAAGGATGATAGTGAACCGGAGGTCAGAGATGCAGGTGCCCTGATACCTAGGCAGACCTGGTTAGATCCCAGGAGAGGGCACTTATATAGTAAAATGCACCACCTGTTAGCCAATACACAGGGAGCCACTCCCCCTCCCCAATTTCCGGAAACACCGGGTATAGTAAACAAAAAGTATGGTCTATAGGTACGGACCAATAGGTAAATATACGACCATATTGGTATGGGGTTCCCACCCCCCAGACAAACCAGAGGGTCATTAATAAAGAAAAAAATAGAGCACATACCGCATCAGACGCTAATCCCGAAATACGCTCACCGCCGCATGGTACACGCTGGGCGCCGCCATCATAAAGATAAAGCGTCACACTGCGTGTGCGCCCAGCCCGCAGTCAGATCCAGGGAGCGGCGCGTGCGCACTGGACACGAAAACAGCAGGAAGCCAGAGCGCACATGACATGTGCTGGGCGCCGCCATACTAGATATGTCTTACCCAACCGCGCATGCGCCTGGTCTCATAAGGGAACATAGGACCAACACACGCGCATAGAGCACTCAGAGGCAAAGGAACCAGTGCACATGCGTCATCCGTAAAACAAAAGATCGGCGCGCACGCACTGGAAAGAGAACAGCCAGATATGAGCGCACAAACGTCCCCCCCCCCAAGCGCAGGGGCAAGAAAAGCAAGGGCAAGCGCCAAAACCCCAGAATGGCAAAAAGAAACAAAAAAAACCGCCATCTACAGGTGACATAAACCGCCATGCGACAAACCACCACAATACAGGTGGAATCCACTTCAAGAGGAACGCCCACCACAAATATAGGTTGGTATGATATGGAAGGAGTGCGCTCCTCAAGAAATGCCCACAGTGAATACATGACGATATGAGAAGAACTCATTTCTCAATAAATGCCCACTGTTGAGAAACCATAGGGGTAAGAAATATACATAAATAACAAGGATACCAAAAGAAGGAACGATTCAGGAGGTATCCGTGCAGTATCTAGGTATAGGAAAACATCAAAATTCGAAATAGATATTAGTCACAATCGACATCTACAGAAATCTGTAGGATTAGTATAGCGGCTCCAAGATCAGCCACCCCATTTATCAATGCACCCTGGAACAGGAGCAAAGCATAGTCCCAAAGTGTATAACAAATAGGAGGAGGAGGCAAGAGTGCAGCATTGCTGCAGGCCGCAGGCAAGGATGAGGGAGTGTCCGGATGTGCGGCATACCGCTGAGGTTGTCTGATGCTGCGGATCGTGTCCTGTGCTGCTGTGAGCGTCCAGTGCTGCTCTAGGGGGGTCTACCGACATTTTGTGAAAGGCCAGAGGCCCTGCAGTTTCACTATTTCCTATCCAGTGGACTCTGGGAAAATGGCTGCCAGTGGCAGCACATGTGTAAGGAGGTGGCAGTAACCCTCATCTGCCCCTCTCTCCCATGCGCTGGGCCTGTGCACTTTATGCGGCACCCGAATGGAGTATCTGTATATTAAGATATTAATGTGCTGTGTTTGCAATGTTTCGTATATAACAAAATGATAATGGTATATAACAGCATTATATCAATCACCTAATAAAATAAGTCTATTTTAAATTTGCTGTCAATCTTGGACATTGTGTGGATCAGTCACCAAAGACTTAACCAAACGGGGATGTGGAAACCACAAATACAACAGAAACGATCCAAAATGTATATACAAAAAATCTTTTATTGCATATTTGACAGAAAAATGGGGTTCATGGGGAACATGTGCAAAAAACAAGCAGAAAGTGCAATCGTGCAAAAAACGACGTTTGGACCAAGACCAACCACATTTAGTATTTATATTTACCATATATCATAAATTTTAGATTTAATAATTGGCAAGATATTATTGAAAATGAGTTTAATTATCCTACCACAAGAGAAGATAGCATTCTGCTACAGATGGATCTGGATAAGTTGGAAACTTGGGCTGAAAGGTGGCAGATGAGGTTTAACAATGATAAATGTAAGGTTATACACATGGGAAGAGGGAATCAATATCACCATTACACACTGAACGGGAAACCACTGGGTAAATCTGACAGGGAGAAGGACTTGGGGATCCTACTTAATGATAAACTTACCTGGAGCAGCCAGTGCCAGGCAGCAGCTGCCAAGGCAAACAGGATCATGGGGTGCATTAAAAGAGGTCTGGATACACATGATGAGAGCATTATACTGCCTCTGTACAAATCCCTAGTTAGACCGCATATGGAGTACTGTGTCCAGTTTTGGGCACCGGTGCTCAGGAAGGATATAATGGAACTAGAGAGAGTACAAAGGAGGGCAACAAAATTAATAAAGGGGATGGGAGAACTACAATACCCAGATAGATTAGCGAAATTAGGATTATTTAGTCTAGAAAAAAGACGACTGAGGGGCGATCTAATAACCATGTATAAGTATATAAGGGGACAATACAAATATCTCGCTGAGGATCTGTTTATACCAAGGAAGGTGACGGGCACAAGGGGGCATTCTTTGTGTCTGGAGGAGAGAAGGTTTTTCCACCAACATAGAAGAGGATTCTTTACTGTTAGGGCAGTGAGAATCTGGAATTGCTTGCCTGAGGAGGTGGTGATGGCGAACTCAGTCGAGGGGTTCAAGAGAGGCCTGGATGTCTTCCTGGAGCAGAACAATATTGTATCATACAATTATTAGGTTCTGTAGAAGGACGTAGATCTGGGTATTTATTATGATGGAATATAGGCTGAACTGGATGGACAAATGTCTTTTTTCGGCCTTACTAACTATGTTACTATGTTACTATGTTACCAATAGAGAGTGGATTCTGAGCCAGCAATATGTCATAGTCATATACACTTCAACAAATAAGTAAAAAGAGTTTTTAATTTAGATATCCCATGTTTAGAATTAAACTTCCCGGGATGGACATTGCCCAATACTTGTATTACTTGTGCCAATAGCCTAGTCATATGCCCCTTAGGCTCAAGTCCACTATACAACAAATGTCCCTGTGGTCCTATCATTGAAGATGTGTCTCTAATCATAGACACTGTCCCTCACATTAACTGTCAAAAGAGGCCATCAGTAAAGTACTTACTTCAAGAGCCGAAGATATTAGATGTGGCAGTCAGGGTCCGCACGTCTGGTACCGGCGCGTATTTCGGAGACTACCTCCTTCGTCATGTTTCGTATATGTTGATGCAATGTGTGATGCCCCTTTTACTCTGTACTGTCTTAACTGGTATTGTATTACTGTTGTGCTGTATTGTTCTCCGTGCTTTACACTGCCATATCTGTTTGCACATGTTAGAGGCAGGGACATAAGGGGTTACTTTAGGGGGCTGGACTGGCAGTCTCAAGGGAGCAGAAAGTTCCTGCTTCTGCAGCAGAGCCTGGCCAAGCTCGGCCATGGCAATTTGTGCTTAAGCGCCTGGAGCCAAGGACTTCCCTGGAGGGGAGAGAAAGTGCTGCCCCCGGACCCACGGACAGTGAACATAGTAACATAGTAACATAGTTAGTAAGGCCGAAAAAAGACATTTGTCCATCCAGTTCAGCCTATATTCCATCATAATAAATCCCCAGATCTACGTCCTTCTACAGAACCTAATAATTGTATGATACAATATTGTTCTGCTCCAGGAAGACATCCAGGCATTTCTTGAACCCCTCGACTGAGTTCGCCATCACCACCTCCTCAGGCAAGCAATTCCAGATTCTCACTGCCCTAACAGTAAAGAATCCTCTTCTATGTTGGTGGAAAAACCTTCTCTCCTCCAGACGCAAAGAATGCCCCCTTGTGCCCGTCACCTTCCTTGGTATAAACAGATCCTCAGCGAGATATTTGTATTGTCCCCTTATATACTTATACATGGTTATTAGATCGCCCCTCAGTCGTCTTTTTTCTAGACTGTGAAGTCGGCACAGGACTACGTAGGTGACCCGCTGAAGGGACTTTAAGCATCCAGATTCTGGCATATGTGCGTCCCTGTCTGGGACAGAAGGAGCTCCTATCTGGGGCCTGAGTGTGTCCCTATCTGGGACAGAAGGGACCCCTGGCTTGGGAGAATATTTGCTGCCAAGACTGTCAGGCACCGAGACTGAGTGAGTGCTCCGCCGAACTGACTATAAGTGTCCAGATACCAGCCACTGAAGCATCTCCATTACTACTGCTGCTGACACTGCAGTGAAGAGGAATAGGGAAAGAGCAGGAAGTTTTACTATATTTACTGCAACTACCTTTTCTACCTTTGTCTTATCCCATTTATTCTACAAAATAAAAGTTTTACCTGTTGGATTATAACTGTGTTCCTGGATCCTGATTGTCTGGACTGCAGTGACTGAGGAGAAGAGGTAACTTGTCTGGGGGCTTCATCTGTCCTGTCTTTTGTCATGTACAAGTTTCCGGGGAGTATACTGATTGTGGCTTGGTTGACTCGGCTGGGACTACCGCCACAAGCCACCTTGTTACACATGCGCAGATGGAGATCTTGGCACCAAGATCCCGGGAGATGAGATTTCAGTGCCGAGATCTCATCTCTTGAGATCTTGGTGCCGAGATCTCCATATGCGCATGCGCCGCTTTGGCAGCCTTTTTCCTGGAGTCCACCACATAGGAAACCATGGGACTGCGGGGGCTCTAGTCAGAAGAGCCCACCACAGCACCAGACACCACTCACAGTGGACACCACCCGCAGCACCGGACACCATCCCTGTGGCCTGCTGCAACGTTCCACTCTTTCCTCCTCCACCCGCGACCCTGGGACCCTGCTCCACCGCAGTTGGTAAGGTATATCTGCATTATAAGATGCACCCCCATATTCCCTCAAAATTTTTTGGAAAAAAGTGCATCTTACAATCCGAAAAATACGGTAATTCGTCGAATGTTCGCCGAACATAACCGAGTGCCATTCATCTCAATGGAAGGAAAAAACAAACGCATGCACAACACAATATGACGGCCCCAAATGAGAAACAGACACCAGAAAAGTGACCTCAATTCTCCCACAATACAAATTGTAGCATGGCACTGCAGCAATCAGCCAGGCATGAGCTATCAGGGTCTGGGAGAGCATTTACAGCTTCCAATTGAATGTCACAGTAAGACGAGGTGGGTGAGGGATCTGTGTAGGCCTCCTGTGCTGGGAGCCCTTTTACCACATGCAGAAGCTCAACCTGCTTTCATACTCAGCCACACTCAGTTGGTACAAATTTCATATAAATTTTGTAGACTACTATTGTCAGAAAAATCTAAGAATAGCAACACGGGTAGTTGACTCCAAAGAAGTGGAGGCTTGACGGTCTTGGAGGCCTATTGTTACAGGCATCACGCATAAATGAGACCCAACCAGGAGTCTACACATTTGCAAAAATTAGTGGCAGACACCAACAAAGTGGCATAAATTGCAATAAAGTAGAGCTAAAGAGTCTGCCTATGGGGGTGTGCAGCGCCCCAGAGTCCTGGTCGTTGCAGTAATGTTGCTCTGCCACTAAGGGGAGTGATGTTATGTCTGATTGCACTAAAGGAGTTCACCTGACCTGGTATCACAAGCACACATTACACTTCACACTCTGGCCACTAGGGGGAGCAAAAGGCACTATGTATTAGGCCACTCCTCACACTGATAAAACTAGGGGTCGGATAGGAAGTTAGAACAGAAAGCTGCCTGGGAGAGTCCAGGGAGGACCTGTCAGGGGTGGGTTCCTGACAGGGGCCTAGCAGAAAGAATAGAAAGTGACGGAACCGTGCCTGCACTACCTTGCGGCGGTATCCCAAGAAAGGACACGAAGAGAAGGTTTTATTTGGAAAGTGAGAAATGAGATCAAAGCACAGAGGAGAGCCAGAAGGAGTTGTGCCCCGAGAACGGCAACATCCTACTGAGGCGCGTAGCCGGTGACCGGAACACCGAGGAAGTAACTGACTCTACGCCTTACTTCAAATACCGCAGGACAGTTAATTATAGGTTGGCTGTCTACCATACATCACCTAAGCAGACATAGGGGGCAAGCGTGGAGAGGGACGTCTCTAGGGTCCCAGAATAGCTCCGAGCCTTCCCGTCAAACGGGTGCGTCCTATCCAGATAAACTTGGGGGACGGAGAGAGAGAAAGAGAAAGAACGAGAACAGAAGTTGTGAGGACTATCCCGAATGCTCAGCAGGGAAGAACTACAACACACAGGCGCTAGTGGTAGGCACTGATTTCCACCTGCAAAGGGAACTCTGGATGTGCCTTTGGACCGGCCGGTCTCAGACATCCCTGTTAACAGTGCTCTGGATTGCGGATCCCGAAGTCTTCAGTAAAAGGTATAGAGACTGCAACCCTGGGTCCTTGTTATTGACTGCACCTCACACCATTGCCACCTACACTACTGGGAAGCCCTGGGGTTATACTTCGCCTGTGGGAAGGTAAACCATCTAGCTGCCGTCACATCACCCCAGTGGACCCCGAGCAGCGTCGGTCGACCTGACCGAATACCACAGGTGGCGTCACGAAACTTTAGCCGACTTTCATCACCCCTTTCATTGGATGCCCCTTAGCAGGATCACGGACCGGATCCAGCCACGGTGACAACTTTAGAACTGAGACAGAGAGGACCGGTACCGAGTAACCCACGGCTCTGCGTCTGAGGGCGCTCCAGGTGCATTATACTATGGAGTCTTAATTTGGAGGGTGCATTATAATATTGGGTCTGCCTATGGGGGGTGCATTATACTATAAGGTCTGTCTATGGGGGGTGCATTATACTATAGAGTCTGCCTATGGGAAGTGCAGAATGTTATAGACTTTGCCTATGGGGGTGCATTATACTATAGAGTCCTCTTATGTTGGGTGCATTTTACAAAATAGTCTGCTTATGGATGGTGTGACATAGCGATCACTAAGCCAGTTGGGGTGCACTCACTTTGCGGCAATATTTAAACAAACAGCAACCATTTTTCATTTACATAAGTCCATGCCTGGTTTATTACACCTCCATAAACCATGGTAGGCCATGTGAACATCACAGAACTGACATATAGTGCAGTTCAGTTGCAGTTACATTTGCACAGTTCAATACCTGACTCTGGATTAACTGCTTAACAGATCCTCAGGTTTCCCAACCTGGCTTCATATAGGTCCTGTCAGTAGTCTGGACCCTCAGTGCTTCCTGGACTTTCAGGAGCTCCAGCCAGCTCCAGTCTCACACATGGCCATCTCCCCCTCCATGTGCTGCAACCAGGAAGCATACAGGACCTTTCTGATGTCACAGGATCACACCCCCTGGGAGGTATGTGGTTAACTAGTCCCACGCATCATTTTCTGGCTAACCCTTAAATCCAGCCATTTACTAATATACAGATTTGTGGGGCTATAAAACCCAGCAACCTGTCCTGGATTCAGAACCAAGCAGACCTCTGTCTGTGTGATACATACCTGTGTCTCAGTATTCCACTAGTTGGTACATCACATACCCTCCCCATCTGTTCAAACCAGTAAAGATAAAAACATGACCACAGTCCAGGGCCCCAAGAAAAGGCATCCCTGTCAACTTGAGCTACTAGTCAAGGGGACCCTCTCCATATACTATGAGCATTGGCTCCTGGAATCTGATCCCTCATCTTCACCTGTTTCTTTAGAGAGCTACCGTCCATCACTGTCACCAACTTCCTTTTTGTGACAAATATGGCACCAGTTTTTGTCATCTTACAATCCCCGGAGGTCAATACAGCCATGTGATTCACTTCCCTCTGTGTGGTCAGGATCGACTTGGTATTGTCACATACACTATAAGGTCTCTTGTCTAGGATCCTCAGCATTGGTTTAACAGGGAATTCACTCCCCCTCAACCTAGTATGCCCACTATCCTCAGGACATCTCTGGAAAGCTTTCAGATGGCGTTTTCCTTCATCACCTAGAAACCCTTTGCACCACTTGTCTCTATTTTTCTGCTGTGGTCCATCCATTACTGGGAGGAGCCCCACTTCATTGGTACCTTGCTTTAAAGATGGCTTCCATTATTGGAAGTGGCGCTGTCTCTTGATCCTTGCTTTTTCCAGCCTTAACTGCTGTACATCTTTGAGGTGACCCACCCTATATGTGTGAAGAATCCTCATATTGCAAAGAATCTCCCCTGTCCCCATCATGAGAAATGGAACCTTATCCACTTCCCTGGGTGTCATGTCTTTGTCACTCCAGACTTATCTACCATTTCCTGCATGAGTCGTCCCTTTGTCCTGATGACTTCTCTCATAAGAGCATTAGGGACCTGGACAACATCTTCCAGTAGACTCCGAGATTTCCTCTTAAGCCCCAGCCGCTTAGCAGCTTCTTCGTTCTTCCACCAGATCAACCGCATCATGCGAAAACATATCAAGTGCATGTCCCTCAGGATAACCACCTGATCCACCGTGACTTAGGATGTGAACAGAACCAACATCTGTTTAGCTTCTGGGGACCAGTACACCTTACAGGTTTCCACCACCTTCTTAAAGTCGTCATGCACAGACTCTCTGGCACAATGTTCTCTCAAGTCTTCAGGAACCTCTACAAGGCACTTGGACAAGGGAGTTTCACCCTTCTCTACTGCACAGAGATGACCGCCTTGCTCAGTTTCCGGCATCGGCTCTTTGAGTCGGTTTGTCAGAACGGACATCTGCCGCTCCATCTTCTTCAAGGCTACCGTATTCATTGACTGGCTTTCTGCCAGGCGACCTCTGAGCTCGGACACCTCTCTTTCCAATGAACCCACTCGACACTCAGCAGCCTGTCTCCAAAGCTTGTCTTGCTCCAAATGGGCTTGTATAGTCTCCTTGATCCTCCTTAGCTTGCTTCTTCGAATCCTCTGGATGGCTTAAGCTGCAATCACTCAAAGAGTTATCTGCTTCAGGCCTCACTTCTTTGGTGGTTTCCTCCACTTCTACACCCTCGGCTTTAACCTGGGTCTCAGCAATGGCAGCTTCAGCCCTCTCTTGGGTCTCAGTGGTGTCATGATCAGCCCTCTCTTGGGTCTCAGCGGGGTCACCTTCAAAGATTTTTGCTCCCTTCAACTCTTCCCCCACAGTGCCTTAAACCCTCTCCACTTCTTCACCCATGGCGCTGTTCTGTTCTCCAGCCTTCCTAGAGCTGGATCCACCATTGGTCTGCTCTCCCTGAGCATCGCAGACTCCCGCTCCACCAGCACTTCCCAGGATTTCTTCTCCCATAGCGCCATCAACTCACAGACCATCATCAGCAAGAGTCACTTGGACCACTTCTTTGTGGCACTTGCTCTTTTGGCGATGGGAGGATTTGCCGTCCTTGTTGAGCTCTTCCTTACTATGATCCCTTTGTTTCTTAAAGTCACAGTCACCCCCAGAGTCTATGTCACACCCCATAGTATGGTGAACCCTCAAGTTGCTCTCTAACTTGGTGTCAGCTCCTCTCTTTTTAGCTACCACATCACTTCCAGTCATACTGTGGTACACTTCAAGTGATGTCAGGTCAGTACGTTGGGAAGACGCATACATTCCTCTGGTTACCCCTACATCTGAACCTTCAATTTTGGGAGGTGTTACTACCTTAATATACCCAACCTCATCAGCAGAGAGCCCTTCATCCTCCTGCTGTAGAGGCTCTCCCTTCTCTCACAAGTCCGAGAACAGCCTAGAGTCCCAGCCTGCTCTCACCAGATAGGTTAAGTTCGGGACTACAGCGACATCATGGCTTGCAATGTCATTGACCATCTCGAGGATCACCCTGGACAATGGATAGTCTTTAGTGCCCCCATGGATGCAGGTGACCCGAATCTTCCTTTTGGGTATCATATACATTGGGCACAGCCTCCACTAGGGTCATAGAGCTCCCAGAATCGACCAGTCTGACAATGCCCTCTGCATTCAACTGCAGGGCACACCCACATAACCCCTTGCTGGGTGGGTAGTTCATATGGCAGAATGGACACACTTGTCCCCAGCAATAGTCCATCTGCGCCACTCCTTTTACTTTGCGATGCCCCGCCTCCTTTTGGGCAACTACCCCTTTTGGGATACTGCCCCCTTTTGGGACTCTGCCCTTTTGGACAACTACCCCTTTTGGGATACCACCCCTTTTTAGGACTCTTCCCCTTTGGGGATACCACCCTCTTTTGGGACTCCACCCCCTTTTGAGCAGTTACCCCCTTTTGGGATACCTTCCATAGACACTCCACTGGCTCCTGCTGATGCCCATGGATCATGGAGTGATAGAACTCCTCGAGAGTGACACAATAAGCCACTTCACATATGGCTGCTTTGTCTCCCATGGCTGTTGCTGGACCTTCTGACACCCCCAGTTGTCGGACCCCTGCCACTGCACACCAGTCCACACCAGGCATTTTTACAGCTCCTGCTGTGGTCGCTCTTGGTCCTGGCATGCTCCTCCGAGCCATAGCAAATTTGGGTTGAGTGCGGTGATAACCTTCATAACCCCGCCATGTTGCCACCAGAAGCTTTAATCTTTTTTCCCCCGCCGAGCCACAGCAAGATGCTTGCTTACGCATGTGTTGTTGCAGCTATATCGTTGTTCCCAGCAACGAGGCTGCACTGCTGCAGAATCCAGAAAACGTGCACCTCATCCATTGCCCCCAGCAACCGAACTTCTAGGCCTCATCCATTGCCCATAGCAAGAAGGCTACAAGAGTGCCCTTAGCATTCTCCACCACATGTGGTGCAACCAGGAAGCATATATAGTGAGTACGGAAAGTATTCAGACCGCTTTAAAATTTTCACTCTTTGTTTCATTGCAGCCATTTGGTAAATTCAAAAAAGTTCATTTTTTTCTCATCTTACACTCTTGACTGAAAAAAATGAAATGTAGAAATTTTTGCAAATTTATTAAAAAAGAAAAAATGAAATATCACATGGTCATAAGTCTTCAGACCCTTAGCCCCGACACTCATATTTAGGTCACATGCTGTCCATTTCCTTGTGATCTACATTAACATGGTTCTACTCCTTCACTGAAGTCCAGCTGTTTAATTAAACTGACAGGACTTGATTTGGAAAGGCACTCACCTGTCTACATAAGGCCTCTTTCACACCTCCATCAGTATGGAGCCATCGCAAACCGTCGGTCCGACGTACCAACGGAGGTTGTGCAAAATAGTGCACAACGTGGGCAGCGGATACAGTTTTCAGACGCATCAGCTGCCCATTATGAGTTCCGGGGAGGAGGGGGCGGAGTGGACGCGTCGCACAAAAAAAGTTACATTGAACGTTTTTTGTGATGACGGTCCGCCAATTACCGACGCATCCAGTGCACGACGTATGGAATGTGTGTCTATGCGTCGCGATGCATCGGTAATACAAGTCTATGTGCAAAAAACGCATCCTGCAAGCAACTTTGCAGGATGCATTTTTTCACAGAACGACGCATTACGACGTTCACATTCCGACGGAAGTGTGAAAGAGGCCTAAGACCTCATAGCTCACAGTGCATGTCAGACCAAATGAGAATCATAAAGTCAAAGGAACTGGCCAAGGACCTCCGAGACAGAATTGTGACAAGGCACAGGTATGGCCAAGGTTACAAAAGAATATACAGTATGTAGCACTCAAGATTCCTAAAAGCACAGTGGCCTCTATAATCCTTAAATGGAAGAAATTTGGGAACACCAGAAGTCTTCCTAGACATGGCCGTCCAGCCAAAATGAGCAATTATGGGAAAAGAGCCTTGGTGAGAGAGGTAAAGAAGAACCCCAAAGATCACTGTGGCTGAGCTCCAGAGATGCAATGGGGAGATGGGAGAAAGTTTTACAAAGTCAACTATCACTGCAGCACTTCACCAGACTGGCCTATATGGCAGAGTGGCCCGACGGAAGCCTTTCCTTAGTGCAAAACATATGAAAACATGCATAGAGATTGCTAAAAAAAAACATGAAAGACTCCCAGACAATGAGAGATAAGATTTTCTGGTCTGTTGAGATGAAGACAGACATTTTTGGTGATAATTCTAAGCAGTATGTGTGGAGAAAACCAGGCACTGCTCATCACCTGCCCAATGCAATCCCAACAGTGAAACATGGTAGTGGCAGCATCATGTTATGGGGGTGTTTTTCAGCTGCAGGGACAGGACAACTGGTTGCCATTGAAGGAAACATGAATGTGGCCAAGTACAGAGATATCCTGGAGGAAAACCTCTTCACAGAGTGCTCTGGACCTCAGACTTGTTTGAAGGTTCACATTCCAACAAGACAATGACCCTAAGCACACAGCTAAGATAACAAAGGAGTGGCTTCAGAACAACTCTGGGACCATTCTTGATGGGCCAGGCAAAGCCCTGACCTAAACCTAATTGAGCATCTCTGGAGAGACCTGAAAATGGCTGTCCACCAATGTTCACCATCCAACCTGACGGTACTGGAGAGGATCTGCAGGGAAGAATGGCAGAGGATCCCCAAATCTAGGTGTGAAAAACTTGTTGCATTACTCTAAAGAAGACTTATGGCTGTACTAGCTCAAAAGGGTGCTTCTACTCAATACTAACAGGTCGGCCTGATTCAGAAGTCGCCGACTTTTGGCAAAGTCAGGTTTCATGAAACCCGACCCGACCCCTGTGTGGGGTCGGCCATGAGGTCGGCGATCTTCTGAATCTGGAATCGGAATTCCGATACCGAGTTCCGATATGTTTAAGATATCGGGAATCGGTATCGGAATTCATATTTAAGTGTAAAATAAAGAATAAAAATAAAAAAATATTGATATACTCAACCTCGGACGCGCCCTGGTTCTCACCGGCAGCCTTCCTTCCTAAGAATGAGCGCCTGAAGGGTCTTCGATGACGTCGCGGCCTGTGATTGGTCGCGTGAGCGGTCACGTGACAAATCACAAGCCGCGATGTCATCTAAGGTCCTTCAGGTGCTAATTCTTAGGAAGGAAGGCTGCGGGTAAGAACCAGGGCGCGTCCGAGGGTGAGTATATACCTATTAGGAATTATCGGCTATTCTGCTATCTAATTCTCTTTGAAAGTAAAGATATATAGATATATATATCTGTGTCATTGACATATATATATATATATATATATATATATATATATATATACAGTATACCTACACTATGTGTAGACATTTATTTAATCTATTCTATTTTAACCTGTCAGCGTGATTTTACATTACACTGCACTGAATTGCCGCAAGTCACACTGATGGTCCGTGTGGTGTGCGAGTTTTTCTCACATCCATAGACTTTCATTGGTGAGTTCCGGCCATAATACGGTGCAAATCGCAGCATGCTGCGATTTCTCTCGTACATATAATACGGCCAAGAAAACAATGGATGATAGGAGCTTCCCCATAGATTAACAGTGGTCTGAGCACTATGTGATTTTTTATATCATAGAACTCGTCCGTATTTCGCTCTAGTGTGACTCCGGCTTTAAACTTCATATGTCACTTCAAATGTGATGTGATCCCTAAAAAAATGGCTTTGTAAATTTTAGTGGAAAAATGAGAAATGTCTAGTCAACTTTTAACCCTTCTAACTTCCTAACAAAAAAAAGTTTCAAAAATTGTAGCGATGTAAAGAAGGAAAGTGGGAAATGTTATTTATTAAATATTTTGTGTGACATAGCTCTCTGACTTATGGGCAGAAAAATAAACGTTTAAAAATTGCAAAACGTTCTAAATTTTCAATAAAATTTCTGATTTTTTCACAAATAAACACAAGTCATATTCTGAATGGATCTGGTGGGGATCATCATGGGACTTCCATTTGGATTATGGCTGACGAGTGTGGATTATTTTTTTTAATAAATGGTTGAAAGAGGGAAATTGTTTTGAAGTTTTTTTTTTTCAAATAAAGATTTTGTTATCTGTTTTCTTCCCTTTTTACTTCCGGGTTAGAAATGGAGGTGTCTGATAGATGCCTCTCCATTACTAACCCCTGGACTTGATGTCAGTGGACATTACACAGCTGACATCAACTCCACAATCCTATTATTCCCATGGCCAATGCACAAGGGCAATCTGGAAAAGTCGAGACTAAAGGTACCGTCACATTTAGCGACGCTGCAGCGATATAGACAACAATTCAATTGCTGGGTTCTGTAAAATCATTGCAGAACACGACAGGATATGAGACATGGTTTACATACAGTAAACCATTGCATATCCGTTAGATTTATATATGTCCCTGACTAATATTGTTAATAGTGTGTGTGTAAAATTTTGGAGCTGTAGGTGTTAAATTTAAGGATTAATTCATGGAAAAAACTGGGGTGGGCTCCCACGCAATTTTCTCCGCAACAGAGGGAAAGGCAGTGACTGAGGGCAGGTATTAATAGCCTAGAGAGGGACCATGGTTATATTTCCCCCCCCCCGGCTAAAAAAAACTGCCTCCAGCCTCCCTAGAAAAAGCGCATCTGTAAGATGTGCCTATTACGCCACTTAGCCTCTCTCTTCCCATTGCCCTGTGGCGGTGGCATATGGGGTAATAAGGGGTTAAAGTCACCTTGTTATTGTAAGGTGACATTAAGCCAGGTTAATAATTTAGAGGTGTCAATAAGACACCTATCCATTATTAATCCAATAGTATGAAAGGGTTAAAAATACACACACACATTAAGAATAAAGTCTTTTAATGAAATAATGAAACACACAGGTTTAAGATCTTTATTATACTCTCAATCCAAGCGAAGCCCTCATTCTTCTGTAAAAAAAAATCCAAAATAAAAAACCAACAATATCCCATACCTGTCCGCCGTACAGTCAAGTCCCATGCTGCAATCCATCTCAAGGGGTTAAATAGTTTACAACCTGGAGCGGTGCTAATGCTACCGCCGGGCTTTAACCACGGAGGAATGAATGAAAAGCTGCCTGTGCAGCCTCCCCGCCTAACCGGACATGAACTCATTAGCATGGGAAAGTTTCTGAACATTTCCCCACGCTGTCAGTTCACCTCATGTCGGGTGGGGAGTCTGCACAGCCTCAGTGATGTCAGTGGGAGTCATTGAGGTTGGCATACTCCCTGCCTGATCCGCGGTGAACTGACAGCATGGGAAAATATTCAGAAACTTTCTGACTTTAACACCTACAGCTCCAAAATTTTACACACACAGACTACTAATATTATTAGTCAGGTAAATATAAAAAACTAACGGATATGCAATGTTTTACTGTATGTAAACCATGTCTCATATCCTGTCGGGCTCTGTAATGATTTAGGAAAAGCCGACAAATGAATTACCGGCTATTCTGCCATCTAGCTCTGTATGAAATATAAAGATATACATATATATATATATATATATATGTCTCACTGACATATATATATATATATATATATACACTGTATATAGACTGTATATATGTTTTCACAAATATTTGAGCCCATGGATCCATTATATGTCTATTTTGAAGCCAATGAGAAAATCTCACCATACGGATTTCGTACGGATGTCACACGATGCTTACATGCGAGAAAATTGCATCCGCGCACTGCATACAGATAACATATGGATCACTGAACATCTCTGTGATTCTCGTCCGTGTAAAACGGACCTTTTTTAATACGTTGTGTGTGACTCCATCCTAACAGGAGAAATTGCATCATGCAATTTGCTGTGCAATTTCTCCTGAGTACACTGATAACCCATACATGGGAGAAAACTATTGCTTGGACGCACGGCAGGGTTTGGAAGAGAATGAGCATCGTTTGACTTCTTGAAAGTAGAATTGGATAGAATCATTAGCATTTGCTGTGTTGCTTTTTGGAGTGCCCCTAATGTGCAAGAACAGTGGAAACCCCCCACAAATGACCCCATTTTGGAAACTAGACCCTTCAAGCAATGTTTCTAGATGTGTGGTTAGCACCTTGAACCCCAAGGAGGTTCACAGAAGTTTATAACGTTGAGCAGTGAAAATAAAAAATCAATTTTTCTCATAAAAATATTATTTTAGTCCCAATTTTTTTTATCTTCACAATGGGTAGGAGCAGAAAATTGAACAATGCAATTTGTTGTTCAATTTCTCCTGTATACGCTGATATTCTATATATGGGAAAACTACTGTTTTGGTACATGGCAGTGCTCGGAAGGAGAGGAGCACCATTTGACATTTTGAGCACAAAATTGGCAGGAATCATTAGCAGACACCATGTCACATTTAAGCAAATGTCTCAGCGAACACATTTGTAACATCTTAAATAGCATAGATCCCAAGGATACTAATATTAGTGAAAGTACACATATTAATGCCAAATGTGACAGACTATCATGGTAGGCCAAATCGCTAACAATAACAATCAACCACAAAGAAACCAACGATCAAAGAGGCCAAAAATATATTAAAAATTAGAAAAAGCTTTATTCATTACAAATATAAATAACAGGTGTACCAGTGGGTACTCCCACAAAGCATATGTGCAATTCAAACAGGAAGATGGGACATGGGAGGACAGGCAAAAGATAGGACAAATAATTCACTTAAATATACATTTTGTCCAAAATACGGACCAATATAGTATTACTATTAATGCCCCAATAAATGATAGTGTGGCAGTCCAACGTAGTAGTATTTATACCATCAATATATATGGCCTTCAGTTCGCATGAAAAGAGCAACAATAATACTGAAGGTAAAAAAACATATATTAAAAGATGCAGCAGCAATCATAAAGAATGTATCCACATGTCTTACCCAAAGGATAACCAAGGACCACCAAGGAGGTAAAGGGGGAACCTGTCTGTACCACCCACATCACCTCAACGCACGATTCGGCATAGCCTTCGTCAGGGAACAAGTGATCCTATTCTGTAAACTAGACCACTCAAGGAATTTATCTAGACATGTGGTGAGCACCTTGAACATTTTTTGTGCTTCACAGAATTTTACAATGTTGATCTGTGAAAATAAGAAAAAAAATCTTTGAAAAAATGTTGTTTTAGCCCCAATTTTTTTCATTTTCACAAGAATTGCATGAGAAAATGGACCCAAAAAATTGTTTTGAAATTTCTCCTGTGCACACCGATATCACAGCTGTGGTCGAAAACTACTTTTGAGGCACATTGCAAAACTCAGAAGGGAAGAAGTGCCATATTGAAGTTCAGATTTTGCTGGAGTAGTTTGAGGGTGCCATGTCACATTGGCAGAGCCCCTGAGGTCAAGAACAGCAGAAACTCCCCATATGTGACCTCATTTTACAAACTTCTTCCCCCAATGAATTCGTCTAGAGGTACAGTGATCATATTGACACCACATGTGCTTCACAGAATTGTATACCATTGGGCGGTGAAGAAAGAATATTTACATTTTACCACAAAAATTTAGTTTTAGCCCCAGATTTTACATTTTCACAAGAAGAAATGGGTAAAATGTGTCCCACAATCTCTGCTGTATGTAGAAATAACTCATATGTGGCTGTACAGTACTGCTTTACCATACAGAGAGAATTGGGAGGGACGGAATGCAGTTTTCTTCCTCGAGCGCAGATTTTTCTAGATTACTTTATGGGATCTAAGCAAGTAATAGTAAACTGACTGAACAGCGAACTAGTCTGAACTGGTGCATAACCAAAAACAAGTTACATAGCAATTAGATAAATGGCTGCACTCAATTGTACTAAAGCAAGAGAATGTGTGATACATGAAATGTGAATAGCATAATGGCTTGTGAAATCTATGGAAAAACACATGAGATTCTTAGCACAAAATTTGGCCAAAAATTGTGAGCCCATCCACCAAACGTCAAGGTAATCTCATGGATCGGATGGGTCCCTGACCTGACTGCCTAGTGTGAACACTTACCTCTGGCTAATATCATGGTAAAGCCTGCATTTATAGGAAGGTCAGAACCATCTGTGTTAGGATGTAATTAAAATCAGAGCATGGTGAAGGGCGGGGTGTTCAAGTCAGAAAAAACAGTTCATACCAAGTAATAGTAAACTGACTGAACAGAGAACTATCCACGTAGTAAATGGGGTGCTCACAGTAAGTATAGGTGCTCTGGAGAAATATAAATAGTCTATAACGATGAACTCCGGCACTCAAAAATCAAGTTCATATAATTTCTTTAATGTGAGAGTGATAGTTTTCCATAACAAATACATTCCATGATCAGCAAACTTCATACGATGTCATAAAAAGGTATGAACATAAGAATTTCTGTTTTACAGACAATAGACACAACGAGGGATGTTATTCTGGATTATCTCAATGAGAATAACTGTGTAACTCCATATCAGCATGGGTTTATGAGAAATCACTCCTGTCAAACCAATCTAATCAGTTTTTATGAAGAGGTAAGCTATAGGCTGGACCACGGTGAGTCATTGGACGTGGTATATCTCGATTTTTCCAAAGCGTTTGATACCGTGCCGCACAAGAGGTTGGTACACAAAATGAGAATGCTTGGTCTGGGGGAAAATGTGTGTAAATGGGTTAGTAACTGGCTTAGTGATAGAAAGCAGAGGGTGGTTATAAATGGTATAGTCTCTAACTGGGTCGCTGTGACCAGTGGGGTACCGCAGGGGTCAGTATTGGGACCTGTTCTCTTCAACATATTCATTAATGATCTGGTAGAAGGTTTACACAGTAAAATATCGATATTTGCAGATGATACAAAACTATGTAAAGCAGTTAATACAAGAGAAGATAGTATTCTGCTACAGATGGATCTGGATAAGTTGGAAACTTGGGCTGAAAGGTGGCAGATGAGGTTTAACAATGATAAATGTAAGGTTATACACATGGGAAGAAGGAATCAATGTCACCATTACACACTGAATGGGAAACCACTGGGTAAATCTGACAGGGAGAAGGACTTGGGGATCCTAGTTAATGATAAACTTACCTGGAGCAGCCAGTGCCAGGCAGCAGCTGCCAAGGCAAACAGGATCATGGGGTGCATTAAAAGAGGTCTGGATACACATGATGAGAGCATTATACTGCCTCTGTACAAATCCCTAGTTAGACCGCACATGGAGTACTGTGTCCAGTTTTGGGCACCGGTGCTCAGGAAGGATATAATGGAACTAGAGAGAGTACAAAGGAGGGCAACAAAATTAATAAAGGGGATGGGAGAACTACAATACCCAGATAGATTAGCGAAATTAGGATTATTTAGTCTAGAAAAAAGACGACTGAGGGGCGATCTAATAACCATGTATAAGTATATAAGGGGACAATACAAATATCTCGCTGAGGATCTGTTTATACCAAGGAAGGTGACGGGCACAAGGGGGCATTCTTTGCGTCTGGAGGAGAGAAGGTTTTTCCACCAACATAGAAGAGGATTCTTTACTGTTAGGGCAGTGAGAATCTGGAATTGCTTGCCTGAGGAGGTGGTGATGGCGAACTCAGTCGAGGGGTTCAAGAGAGGCCTGGATGTCTTCCTGGAGCAGAACAATATTGTATCATACAATTATTAGGTTCTGTAGAAGGACGTAGATCTGGGTATTTATTATGATGGAATATAGGCTGAACTGGATGGACAAATGTCTTTTTTCGGCCTTACTAACTATGTTACTATGTTACTATGTTTCGGCTATATGCCTTTTTCAAGTTAAGCCTGTGTTCTGAAACATACAAAAAGAAAATGCATTATAACAACTAATATGGTAAAAGAAAATAAGAAAAACAGAAAAAAAGGGAAGGAGAAAAAAAAGGACTATCCAGATCAAGAATCCAGGAGACACCAAACGGAGTCACTGATAACTAGTAACTAATAATAATAACTACCACCAAAAGGGAATGGGAGATCAACAGCCAAGTAAAGAAAAACCGTTCTGGGATACAATATACATACATGTAGGAGAAGTCACTGTAGACAAACGCTATACTCATATGAAGATAGCTTGAAAAGAGATAAAGCCCCCTGCAAAAAATATATGTGCATGTGTACACACGTATTAACAAAACTAAATCGCCCCCTGAAGAGACTACCATATCACATGCTGAGCTATGAGACAAACTACCTTAGGATAACAGTCCGATGGTGCAGCTAGTAGAGCTGTAAGGCAGCAGGAGCCGATAGAGTCCAGGACGTGGGGATCACCGTGATCCGGAACGGAAATGAGGAGAGGGACAAGGAGCGCCCTTTTTAACATGACCGCGCCGGTGCGGAGTACTTCCGGGTGCAAGGTTCAGGATAGTGCGCACGCGCCCGGGGAAGTATGGTGCCGGTGTAGACGAGAGTGCGCATGTGTTGGAAAAAAAAAACCCTTACACTCCAGCGTATATGTGCGTAGGCTGTGATTCACAGACAAACGATGACTGGGCAAGGTGCGCAAGTGTCCAAGAAGATCCGGGAACTAATTAGCGGCGCTCAGCTTCTGCAAACTGCGAAATAGAAGAAAAAAAGGAGGAAATCAATAAGAAAATAACGGAAAAGCTAACCTAAAGTAAACAGCAGGGGAAAAAGGAGGGAAAAGGAAAGAATGACAAAAAAATAGGTACACGAATCCTCATATACTTGATAAATAATCATATTATGATATAATAAATAACAATATTATTAATATAATTAATATTATGACCATACCACCGAAATCTAAAGGAGTAGTAACCTAAAGAAGGAACCATGGATTATAAATATAATATCCTGATAAGACTAAAGTACCCTCAGAAAATAATAAATAATCAGAAGATAGTTAATGTGAAAACTCAAACTCCCTATTCAGACCCAAGGGGGAAAGAGTCTGCAGGGAGTATATCCAAAATGACTCACGTTCCTTTAATCGCTTAATACGATCACCCCCTCTTCTCATAATGGGCACGTGATCGATAATTTGGTATTTCAGTTGGGAAATCTGATGTCTGCATTCCAAAAAATGAGCAGGGATAGGGAGTAGAGTACGACCACAATGTATCGTGGACTTGTGCTGTGAAATGCGGTCTCGGATATGTTGGGTGGTCTCACCAACATATCCGAGACCGCAGGGGCACTTAATAAGGTAGATGACATATGTGGAGTCACAAGTATAATATCCTTTTATTGGAAATTTCCTTCCTGATCGAGGGTGTGTAAAAAGGTCACCTCTGGTAATATTAGAGCATTGAAGGCACCTCATGCACGGGAAGGTACCATTTCGTGGGGTGGAGAGAAATTGTTGTTTAGGTTCTCTAGAGGGACCCACATCAGCCCGGACCAAGTGGTTCCTAAGATTCTGTGTTCTTTTGTAACACATCATTGGTTTGTTATGAAATTCAGGAACCTGGGGATATGCCCTCTGTAAGACATTCCAATGTTTCAAAATGCAGCGACTAATCTGAAAATTAAAAGGATGAAAAGTATTAACAAAGGCTAGCCGTTGTAGTTTAGGACGTCGAAGTTCAGGTTGTGCTTCACAATTCATAGAACCCAAAATTTTGTTGGGATAGCCCCTATTTCTAAATTTATTATTCATCTCCCAATGACGTCTAGCTCGAGTTTCCGGATTTGAAACGATACGATCAATTCGATCATGTTGTGATTTGGGTAAAGCCTTCTTAATATGAGACGGGTGGCTGCTGGTATATAAAAGTAAACTATTTCGGTCTGTGGTCTTGACATATAAATCTGACTCCAGCGCACCATCAGGCATGATAGTTATAGTAGTGTCCAGAAAATTAACTGAATGCTGATCAGAATGAATAGTAAATGACAAACCCAAAATAGATGAATTAAGGTCACTATGGAAGAGGAGGAGATCTTCACTATTGCCAGTCCAAACAAAGAAAATATCATCGATAAAACGTTTCCAATAAATAATATGTGCTGAAAACAAAGGATGAGGGTACACAAACGATGTCTCAAAATAGTCCATAAAAATATTTGCATATGGGGGTGCAACATTCTACCCCATAGCGGTCCCCTTAATTTGAAAGAAAAATTGGTCCGCAAAAAGAAAAAAAAATTTTGTCAAAATTAATGTAAGAAGGTCCCTGCAAAAAGCCAGTTGGTCGTTAGAAAAATTAGTGTTCTGCATGAGGAATGAATTAACAGCTTCCAGCCCCATCTGATGTTCAATACTAGTATAAAGGCTGTTAACGTCCATAGTCACCAAAGTGCACCCTTTAGGGAGAACCCCCAAGTCTTTCAATGATGTAAGGAAATGAGTGGTATCTCTAAGGTAAGACTGTGTGAGAGGAACCAGGGGCGATAGGATCTTATCCATTGTAATTGCCAGAGGAGACAACAGGGAATTAGTAGAGGCCACAATTGGGCGGCCTGGTTGTCTGGCTAAATCTTTATGCACTTTGGGAAGAGTATAAAATACTGGAATGACTGGGTGCTGGTAATTCAAAAATTCCGCTAATTTCTGGTCAATAATACCTAATTGAGAGTAATGACAAGTTAAATGTTTGATTTCTCTCGCTAAATCAAAAGAGGGATTACTAGGGATAGGTAAGTATGTACTCGTATCACTTAACTGGGATCGTATTTCATCCATATAGTATGACCTATCTAGTACCACTATAGCACCCCCTTTATCCGCGGGCTTGATGATTAATTCTTTCCTGGCCTTTAATGACTGTAGGGACCTGAATTCTTCAGTCGACAGGTTATGCTTGATACGTAGATCACCATTCTCAATAGATTCCAAAACAGCCTTGACGTCTTTTTTTAACAAATTCAATAAATGTTTCTACTGGGTGATACGTTCTAGGTGGCTGAAAGGAACTAGGTATGCGAAGATTTAAGTCCTTTAGAGTAAATAAATGTTGGGAAGAAGCTTCGGCCGGAGGCATAGATTGGAGGCCCAAAAAATGGGCCTTCAATCTCAATGTTCTAAAGAATTGGTGCAATTCTTGATCCAATAAAAATGGATTAAAGCGAGACACCGGACAAAACGTTAAGCCCCTTTGTAAAAGATTCATTTCTGCCGGTGATAAACAGTATGAGGAGATGTTATAGACGATATTGGTGGTCTCCATACCTGCGATCTCGTTATCATCTTGGATTGAGCTTGACCGATGTCGCCTCGACCTCCTCGTCTTCCTCGCTGGGTTCGTGCTGGGCGAGGCTCTAAAAAAGAACGATGTGAGGTACTAAAATCACTGTCTGAACTAGTCGATGTAGGACTGTATCCTCATCTTGTAGGTCGGCGGTTTCTGAACGACTGCCACCGATACACCTGATTATTCTTGTAGTCCTCTGTATCACGGAGAAATTTACTCCTTTTCCTAGCTTGAAGATTATCACGAAGTTCGGTTGTGGTATGGTCAAGTCTGGTTTTTAGGGTTCTGAAGTCCTCAGATGAAAGAGTATTACTTAATTGCTGCTCAGTGGCGGTAATCCTTGACTTGAGATCCGTGATCTCCTTCTGCAAAAAATCAATCGTTAACACAATAAGGTCCATGGAACATTTGTTCAAAATAGATTTGAACTTAGTACAGAACTCCGTATTATCATTAAACAAGGATGGTCTTAGAGGGACCCTCAGGCCCCGGGGTATACGTTGTACCCGATGGTATTCGGCTAAGGTAATACAGTGTAAATCTAATGACGTTAATCGTTTAAGATCACGCTCAAAGTCTCTTGTACGGAGTTCCTCAGATGGAGTGTGTAAGAAAGTTCCAGGAGTCGTCACTTGAGAAATAATAGAGGAAGCCTCCTCTTGGTTGTAGGATAAGGTAGAAAATGACATCTTGTCCTAACTGGAGCTAACACCCAAAAAAGAAAAACAATCCACGTAGTAAATGGGGTGCTCACAGTAAGTATAGGTGCTCTGGAGAAATATAAATAGTCTATAACGATGAACTCCGGCACTCAAAAATCAAGTTCATATAATTTCCTTAATGTGAGAGTGATAGTTTTAATCAAGTTCATATAATTTCTTTAATGTGAGAGTGATAGTTTTCCATAACAAAAACATTCCATGATCAGCAAACTTCATACGATGTCATAAAAAGGTATGAACATAAGAATTTCTGTTTTACAGACAATAGACACAACGTTTCGGCTATATGCCTTTTTCAAGTTAAGCCTGTGTTCTGAAACATACAAAAAGAAAATGCATTATAACAACTAATATGGTAAAAGAAAATAAGAAAAACGGAAAAAAGGGTAGGAGAAAAAAAAGGACTATCCAGATCAAGAATCCAGGAGACACCAAATGGAGTCACTGATAACTAGTAACTAATAATAATAACTACCACCAATGTGAATAGCATAATGGCTTGCGAAATCTATGGAAAAACACACGAGATTCTTAGCACAAAATTTGGCCAAAAATTGTGAGCCCATCCACCAAACGTCAAGGTAATCTCATGGATCGGATGGGTCCCTGACCTGACTGCCTAGTGTGAACACTTACCTCTGGCTAATATCATGGTAAAGCCTGCATTTACAGGAAGGTCAGAACCATCTGTGTTAGGATGTAATTAAAAGCAGAGCATGGTGAAGGGCGGGGTGTTCAAGTCAGAAAAAATAGTTCATAGCAAGTAATAGTAAACTGACTGAACAGAGAACTAGTCTGAACTGGTGCATAACCAAAAACAACTTACATAGCAAATAGATAAATGGCTGCACTCAATTGTACTAAAGCAAGGGAATGTGTGATACATGAAATATGAATAGCATAATGGCTTGTGAAATCTATGAAAAAAACACATGAGATGCTTAGCACAAAATTTAGTCAAAAATGTGAGCCCATCCACAAACGTCAAGTTAATCTCATGGATCAGATTTTGCTGGAGTGGATTGAGGGTGCCATGTCACATTGGCAGAGCACCTGAGGTCCAGAACAGTAGAAACTCCCCATATGTGACCTCATTTTACAAACTTTTTCCCCCAATGAATTCTTCTAGGGGTGCAGTGATCATATTGACACCACATATGCCTCACAGAATTTTATACGATTGGGCGGTGAAGAAAGAATAATTACATTTTACCACAAAAATTTTGTTTTAGCCCCAGATTTTACATTTTCACAAGAAGAAATGGGTAAAAAAAGTAACCAAAATGTGTCCTGTTGTGAATTCTGTGGCAGAGCTCCCTCCTGTGGTCACAAGTGGTACTTCGGCTGATTCTCTCTGGGAGCTTCCGTTTGTGGAGGAAACTGGTACTGCTGCTTCTGAGTTTCCTCCCTCAGGTGATCTGGTGAGGTCGTTAGGTGCTTCTCTACTTAACCCCACCTAATGCTTTGATTCATGCTTCCTGTCAATGTTCCAGTGTTGGACTTGTGTTTCTCTGGATCATTCCTGTGGCCTGCTGCTCTGCATAGCTAAGTGCTTCTTTGCTATTTGTTGCTATTTTTTCTGTCCAGCTTGTCTATTTGTTTTGCTGGAAGCTCTGGGACGCAAAGGGTGTACCTCCGTGCCGTTAGTTCGGTACGGAGGGTCTTTTTGCCCCTTTGCGTGGTTTTCTTTAGGGTTTTGTGTAGACCACAAAGTTATCTTTCCTATCCTCGTTCTGTCTAGAATATCGGGCCTCGCTTTGCTGAATCTATTTCATCCCTACGTTTGTCTTTTCATCTTACTCACAGTCATTATATGTGGGGGGCTGCCTTTTCCTTTGGGGTATTTCTCTGAGGCAAGGTAGGCTTATTTTTCTATCTTCAGGCTAGTTAGTTTCTCAGGCTGTGCCGAGTTGCATAGGGAGCGTTAGGCGCAATCCACGGCTGCCTCTAGTTGTGTTTGGAGAGGATTAGGGATTGCGGTCTGCAGAGTTCCCACGTCTCAGAGCTCGTTCTGTTATTTTGGGTTATTGACAGATCACTGTATGTGCTCTGACCTCCATGTCCATTGTGATACTGAATTGCCATTCATAACAGTACAGGAAGCCAAAAGTACTAATGATTCTCAATAGAGGGAAAAAAGAAGTTCTGAGACCATTTTTTTTTCTTGGCATTGTGTTTTGTCTTTTTTTTCCCCTAGACATTTGGGTGGTTCAGTACACAGGTGTAGCGATGGACATTAGAAGTCTGTCTTCATTTGTGGATCAGCTCTCGGCAAGAGTACAAAAGATTCAAGACACTTTTGATCAGAAATCTATGTTAGGACCAAGAATTCCTATTCCTTATTTGTTTTTTGGAGATAGAACTAAGTTTCTGAGTTTCAAAAATAATTGTAAGTTATTTCTGGCCTTGAAACCTCGTTCCTCTGGTGATCCAGTTCAACAGGTTTTGATTATTATTTCTTTTTTGCGCGGCGACCCTCAGGACTGGGCATTTTCTCTTGCGCCAGGAGATCCTGCATTAAGTAATATCAATGCATTTTTCCTGGCGCTCGGATTGCTGTACGATGAGCCTAATTCAGTGGATCAGACAGAGAAGAATTTGCTGGCTCTTTGTCAGCGTCAGGATGAGATAGAGGTATATTGCCAGAAATTTAGAAAATGGTCAGTGCTCACTCAATGGAATGAATCTGCGCTGGCAGCTATGTTCAGAAAGGGTCTCTCTGAAGCCCTTAAGGATGTCATGGTGGGATATCCTATGCCTGCTGGTTTGAATGAGTCTAGGGCAGTGAGAATCTGGAATTGCTTGCCTGAGGAGGTGGTGATGGCGAACTCAGTCGAGGGGTTCAAGAGAGGCCTGGATGTCTTCCTGGAGCAGAACAATATTGTATCATACAATTATTAGGTTCTGTAGAAGGACGTAGATCTGGGGATTTATTATGATGGAATATAGGCTGAACTGGATGGACAAATGTCTTTTTTTGGCCTTACTAACTATGTTACTATGTTACTATGTTACTATGTCTTTGGCTATTCAGATCGGTCGACGCTTGCGTGAGCGTAAATCTGTGCACCATTTGGCGGTATTACCTGAGCTTAAACCTGAGCCTATGCAGTGCGATAGGACTTTGACCAGAGTTGAACGGCAAGAACACAGACGTCTGAATGGGCTGTGTTTCTACTGTGGTGATTCCACTCATGCTATCTCTGATTGTCTTAAGCGCACTAAGCGGTTCGCTAGGTCTGCCACCATTGGTACGGTACAGTCAAAATTTCTTCTGTCCGTTACCTTGATCTGCTCTTTGTCATCATATTCTGTCATGGCGTTTGTGGATTCAGGCGCTGCTCTGAATTTGATGGACTTGGAATATGCTAAGCGTTGTGGGTTTTTCTTGGAGCCCTTGCAGTGTCCTATTCCATTGAGAGGAATTGATGCTACGCCTTTGGCCAAGAATAAGCCTCAATACTGGACCCAGCTGACCATGTGCATGGCTCCTGCGCACCAGGAGGATATTCGCTTTCTGGTGTTGCATAATCTGCATGATGTGGTCGTGTTGGGGTTGCCATGGCTACAAGTCCATAACCCAGTATTAGATTGGAAATCAATGTCTGTGTCCAGCTGGGGTTGTCAGGGGGTACATGGTGATGTTCCATTTTTGTCAATTTCGTCATCCACCCCTTCTGAGGTTCCAGAGTTCTTGTCTGATTACCGGGATGTATTTGATGAGCCCAAGTCCGATGCCCTACCTCCGCATAGGGATTGTGATTGTGCTATCAATTTGATTCCTGGTGGTAAATTCCCAAAAGGTCGACTGTTTAATTTATCCGTGCCTGAGCACACCGCTATGCGCAGTTATGTGAAGGAATCCCTGGAGAAGGGGCATATTCGCCAGTCATCGTCGCCATTAGGAGCAGGGTTCTTTTTTGTAGCCAAAAAGGATGGTTCGCTGAGACCTTGTATAGATTATCGCCTTCTTAATAAGATCACTGTTAAATTTCAGTACCCCTTGCCTTTGCTATCTGATTTGTTTGCTCGGATTAAGGGGGCTAGTTGGTTCACCAAGATTGATCTTCGTGGTGCGTATAATCTGGTGCGAATCAGGCGAGGCGATGAATGGAAAACTGCATTTAATACGCCCGAGGGTCATTTTGAGTATCTAGTGATGCCATTCGGACTTGCCAATGCTCCATCAGTGTTTCAGTCCTTTATGCATGACATCTTCCGAGAGTACCTGGATAAATTCCTGATTGTGTACTTGGATGACATTTTGATCTTCTCGGATGATTGGGAGTCTCATGTGATACAGGTCAGAACGGTTTTTCAGGTCCTGCGTGCTAATTCTTTGTTTGTGAAGGGATCAAAGTGTCTCTTTGGTGTGCAGAAGGTTTCATTTTTGGGGTTCATCTTTTCCCCTTCTACTATCGAGATGGATCCTGTTAAGGTCCAAGCCATCCATGATTGGACTCAGCCGACATCTCTGAAAAGTCTGCAAAAGTTCCTGGGCTTTGCTAATTTTTATCGTCGCTTCATCTATAATTTTTCTAGTATTGCCAAACCATTGACCGATTTGACCAAGAAGGGTGCTGATTTGGTCAATTGGTCTTCTGCTGCTGTGGAAGCTTTTCAAGAGTTGAAGCGTCGTTTTTCTTCTGCCCCTGTGTTGTGTCAACCAGATGTTTCTCTTCCGTTCCAGGTCGAGGTTGATGCTTCTGAGATTGGAGCAGGGGCTGTTTTGTCGCAGAGAGGTTCTGATTGTTCAGTGATGAAACCATGCGCTTTTTTTTCCAGGAAGTTTTCGCCTGCTGAGCGGAATTATGATGTGGGCAACCGAGAGTTGCTGGCCATGAAGTGGGCATTCGAGGAGTGGCGTCATTGGCTTGAAGGAGCTAAGCATTGCGTGGTGGTATTGACTGATCATAAGAACCTGACTTATCTCGAGTCTGCTAAACGTTTGAATCCTAGACAGGCTTGTTGGTCGCTGTTTTTTCGCCCGTTTTGACTTTGTGATTTCGTACCTTCCGGGCTTTAAAAATGTGAAGGCGGATGCTCTGTCTAGGAGTTTTGTGCCCGACTCTCCGGGTTTATCTGAGCTGGCGGGTATCCTCAAGGAAGGAGTAATTGTGTCTGCCATCTCCCCTGATTTGCGGCGGGTGCTGCAAAAATTTCAGGCTAATAAACCTGATCGTTGTCCAGCGGAGAAACTGTTTGTCCCGGATAGGTGGACAAATAAAGTGATCTCTGAGGTTCATTGTTCGGTGTTGGCTGGTCATCCTGGAATCTGTGGTACCAGAGAGTTAGTGGCTAGATCCTTTTGGTGGCCGTCTCTGTCGCGGGATGTGCGTTCTTTTGTGCAGTCCTGTGGGATTTGTGCTCGGGCTAAGCCCTGCTGTTCTCGTGCCAGTGGGTTGCTTTTGCCCTTGCCGGTCCCGAAGAGACCTTGGACACATATCTCTATGGATTTTATTTCAGATCTTCCCGTCTCTCAAAAGATGTCAGTCATTTGGGTGGTCTGTGATTGCTTTTCTAAGATGCTGCATCTGGTACCCTTGTTTAAGTTGCCTTCCTCCTCTGATTTGGTGCCATTGTTCTTCCAGCATGTGGCTCGTTTGCATGGCATTCCAGAGAATATCGTTTCTGACAGAGGTTCCCAGTTTGTTTTGAGGTTTTGGCGAGCCTTTTGTGGTAGGATGGGCATTGACTTGTCTTTTTCCTCGGCTTTTCATCCTCAGACTAATGGCCAGACCGAACGAACCAATCAGACCTTGGAAACCTATCTGAGATGCTTTGTTTCTGCCGATCAGGATGACTGGGTGTCCTTTTTGCCTTTGGCTGAGTTCGCCCTTAATAATCGGGCCAGCTCGGCTACCTTGGTTTCGCCATTTTTCTGCAATTCTGGGTTCCATCCTCGTTTCTCTTCAGGACAGGTTGAGTCTTCGGACTGTCCTGGTGTGGATACTGTGGTGGACAGGTTGCAGCAGATTTGGACTCATGTAGTGGACAATTTGACCTTGTCCCAAGAGAAGGCTCAACGTTTCGCTAATCGCAGACGCCGTGTGGGTCCCCGACTTCGTGTTGGGGATCTGGTTTGGTTATCTTCTCGTCATATTCCTATGAAGGTTTCCTCTCTGAAGTTTAAACCTCGTTTCATTGGTCCTTATAGGATTTCTGGGGTTATTAATCCTGTGTCTTTTCATCTGACCCTCCCAGATTCTTTTTTCATACATAACGTCATCCATAGGTCATTGTTGCGGAGATACGTGGCACCTATGGTTCCATCTGTTGACCCTCCTGCCCCGGTTTTGGTGGAGGGGGAATTGGAGTATATTGTGGAGAAGATTTTGGATTCTCGTGTTTCAAGACGGAAACTCCAGTATCTGGTTAAATGGAAGGGTTATGCTCAGGAGGATAATTCCTGGTTTTTTGCCTCTGATGTCCATGCTCCCGATCTTGTTCGTGCCTTTCATGTGGCTCATCCTGGTCGGCCTGGGGGCTCTGGTGAGGGTTCGGTGACCCCTCCTCAAGGGGGGGGTACTGTTGTGAATTCTGTGGCAGAGCTCCCTCCTGTGGTCACAAGTGGTACTTCGGCTGATTCTCTCTGGGAGCTTCCGTTTGTGGAGGAAACTGGTACTGCTGCTTCTGAGTTTCCTCCCTCAGGTGATCTGGTGAGGTCGTTAGGTGCTTCTCTACTTAACCCCACCTAATGCTTTGATTCATGCTTCCTGTCAATGTTCCAGTGTTGGACTTGTGTTTCTCTGGATCATTCCTGTGGCCTGCTGCTCTGCATAGCTAAGTGCTTCTTTGCTATTTGTTGCTATTTTTTCTGTCCAGCTTGTCTATTTGTTTTGCTGGAAGCTCTGGGACGCAAAGGGTGTACCTCCGTGCCGTTAGTTCGGTACGGAGGGTCTTTTTGCCCCTTTGCGTGGTTTTCTTTAGGGTTTTGTGTAGACCGCAAAGTTATCTTTCCTATCCTCGTTCTGTCTAGAATATCGGGCCTCGCTTTGCTGAATCTATTTCATCCCTACGTTTGTCTTTTCATCTTACTCACAGTCATTATATGTGGGGGGCTGCCTTTTCCTTTGGGGTATTTCTCTGAGGCAAGGTAGGCTTATTTTTCTATCTTCAGGCTAGTTAGTTTCTCAGGCTGTGCCGAGTTGCATAGGGAGCGTTAGGCGCAATCCACGGCTGCCTCTAGTTGTGTTTGGAGAGGATTAGGGATTGCGGTCTGCAGAGTTCCCACGTCTCAGAGCTCGTTCTGTTATTTTGGGTTATTGTCAGATCACTGTATGTGCTCTGACCTCCATGTCCATTGTGATACTGAATTGCCATTCATAACAGTGTCCCACAATATCTGCTGTATGTAGAATTAACTCAGATGTGGCTATACAGTACTGCTTAGCCATACAGAGAGACTTGGGAGGGACGGAATGCAGTTTTCTTCCTGGAGCGCAGATTTTCCTAGTTTACTTTATGGGATCCATATACAGGGCACTAAGTGCTAAAATAGCAGAATCCCCTCTTAAGTGACACCATTTTGAAAATTATACCAAATTTGGAATTTATCTACAGGTGTAGTGACAATTTTGAGTCCATGGGTGTTTTCCAAAAACAATGAGCAGTGGATGTTGCTGAGTAAATTGCAAATTGCTGTTGTGGTCCACAGTATGTTGTATTCCCAGTACGTTGTGGTTTGAGCACAATGGGGCTCAGAAAGCAGAACTACCAGTAACGTGAAAGCCATCTATATTTAATATTTACATTGACAAATGACGGACCTGGGTGGGGACTTGCTTTTTTTGTGTAGTGATTTGAAGCTTTTGTTGGGAACATTTTACACATCCTTTGATATCACATTTATCCGGAACACTATGCTCATCCCTTCCTTTGGCATCTCCATCTAAATCTCTGAACATCGTGATTCAGATGAAACCCCTGAGAGATCCATTCACTATAATGAGGCAGCAGAGTTATTCTGGATTCTGTCTGGCTTCTGTTCAGTGGTGTCCTTCTTTTCAGAAGTGGACAAAACTGTGGCGAATGCTGTTCGCTTTTATGTGCGCCTAAAAAGATGGATACTGCCAGATCACAGGTCAGATGGCGTCCACAGTGTCTCTATCTGCCTCATTATAGAGAATCTTCCACTGTTTATGTGGCACCCCTAGGGGTATTTGCCACAAAAACAGTTACTGACACTAAATACAAATACTAAAATAGCAAGACTGCACTACCACCTCCGGCCAGAAGGGGGAGCTCTGGAGACTCCCCTTGATCCATTCTGGTATGAGAGAAGAACTGGCAGTTGGGCTAAGGAGCTGAAAGTGAGAGGTCATACAGCTGAATTTCTAACAGCCCTATGACGGTTTCCAGGCCCAAATCACCGGCCTGAGGAGAAAAGGGACGGAGAAAAAGGACATTGTGAGAACCGGGTAGCATTAATCACTACCCAGAACAGGCGCAAAGACGGATACCGGATCCGTGGCTGTATTCATTATATATAATACAGCAACCGGAAAAACGTGAGGTGATATCAGCTTCACTAGGGCCGGACGCAGCAACAGACACAGAGTTCAGCGGTACTCCTGAAGGGGGTAAGCAGATAAAAGGACTCGGGTTGCCCGTCGAACCAGGACCCGGAGGGGACAGATTGGGCCGGCAGCCAGTTCACATACAGCAGCAGGGCCACACAGAAACTGCGTACAATAAGAGGCGAAGACCCCGGCAGGGTCAAAGTAACTCAGAGTTCCCATACAGACTCCGGTGACCGGACTGGTTGTAAATCCCTTTATGTTGAAGTAAACTGGTTAAACGTTTCAGTGCCTCAGACTTTCATTTGGACAATAGCTATCTATCCAGGATCAGGATCATCACCGCTGAGAGAACCTGCTGCTGATCAAGTAAGTGCCTGTTCCCTCATGATACCCCTTACACTGTGCATTGCCTGAGGCCACAGCAGCGGGTCAAGTCACCCGTGACATCTCCCTCAAGAGACAGACCCCATTGGTCTGATGCTGGGTACCCCGGTCTCCTGGGCGTCACAATTGGCGTCACGAACAGGATACAGCCAGCCCGTATACCGGGTATTGTGTGCCGTGATTGGAGCCCAAAACTGTGAAAACTTGGATGAAAAATCTTGAAAATTGACTTTATTAAAGAAAATTCCATTTCCCATTAAAAACTATTGAAAGTGACTTTTCCCCATTGGTTATAATGGAGTAAAGATGGCCGCCATCACCTCATAACCGTTAGGCACGAGACTGTTAATTGAGCTACGCCATTACCTGAGCCTTAGTCTGACTGAAAAACTTCAGAATCCGCCATTACAGAGCGCGTGGCGGGCGGGAGCAGCAGGGGGTGTGTCATTGTGGGCGGCACCAAGCTGAGCGCTCTGACGTCAGAGCAAGGGGAAAACCAATCCTGCTGCACAGCGGAATGGATCTACACTATCCCGACGGAAGCGGAGGACCGGAAGGGTCCGGATTAACTAAGGGGGCACAGTATGTCGCAGCACGGAGACGCCGCAGCACCCGGCGACGCTAATGCAGCTGAAAGACAGAGTGTCGATAGAGACTCCGGTAGCGCAGCGGTGCAAGGAGTGGCGCCCATCATGCCGGTGCTGATGCCATATACCCCGGGTGGCCCGTGGCTTCCATATGAAGGTGAGCCTAATACCCTTGACGATTTCAGAGAAAAGATGCTGGCCCATTTTGACATGTTCCCCGTGGTTGAAGTTCAGCGTGTTAGTCTCCTGATGATGCAGTTAAGTGGCCATGCTAAGCGAGAAGTCACAGCATGGGCAGCTGATCTAAAAGGCACTGTTGAACGCATATTTGCTGGATTAAAAGCTACATTTGAAACCACTGCCAGCAGCAAAGCTAAAGTACGATTCTTTAATTGCAAACAAAAAGCTAATGAGGGCGTGAGAGACTTTGCCTTAAACCTGCAGGAAGCCCTTAAATCACTTACACTGGCTGAACCCATTTTTAACACCGGAGCGGATAAACTGCTAAGAGATCAATTTATTGAGGGACTCTACACCCCTTCTCACCGGGGGCATGTGAGTATGCTTGTTTTTAAGAACCCTGAATTGACATTTGCCCAATTAAAGGAGAGCGCTATACGTCTCCAGCCGGCAGAGGCACCTCGGGATCAGGATCCTGCGCAACCCATGGCAGAGGCACCTCAACAACAGGGACTGCAAGTGACATCAGCTATGTCCGGGGCCATTGCTAAGCCCCTGGGGCCCAGTACTAATGAGGCTCTTCAACAAAAGCTTGACTCTTTAACTGATGTTGTTGCTTCAATGGCTAAAACCATGCAGGAGATGAGAGGACCCAAGATGGAGTTGGCAAACCGTAGAGAGGATGTTCCATGGATGAGACCCCGGAAATACCCGACATGGAGAGGACGACCCCGCGACCGCTACCAACCTGATGGACAGCCCATTTGCCGCCGTTGCCAGCAGCCAGGCCACTTTGCACGAGATTGTGATTTAAACGGGAATCCCCTGGGAATGCGGGCCGCTTCCCAGGAATGAACTTTCAAGGCCCAACACCCTGGCACGACAGGTACATCGGAGGACGACCCATTATGCCTATCGTGCTGGACGGAATTCCCCTCAACGCTTTGCTGGACACAGGTTCCCAGATTTCATGTATACCGTATATCCTTTATAAGAGGTACTGGGCTGATGCAGATATTGATAAAGGGCCCTCTGATGTTGAACTAGATATATGGGCCAGTAATGGTAAGTTGGTACCGAAACTAGGATTCAGGGAGATGACCATAAAGATTGGTAAAGTAGAATTGAAGAAACAGGGTATAATTGTTGTTGATGTTGACCGGCGGAACTGTGAACCAACTGTATTGATAGGAATGAATGTGTTAGAGAACTGCTTTGCCGAAGTTATTTCTGTCTTACAGCAAATTGCTGAAACTGCCCAATCCTACCAGCAGAGAGTTCTCCGGAGGGAAATAAAAGTATTGATGTTAAGGCAACAGGTAGAAGTTGCAGGTGGAGAAATCGGCAGTGTGAGGGTAAGTGATCCAACGTCTATTGTAATCCCACCAAAAACAGAAATGCTGGTATGGTGTAGAGCAGCCATTGGTACTAAGGGACGAGATTATCAAGCCTTAATAGAACCAGTGTACACCGACAGCAGGCCCACTATACTCGCAGCACGAGGGGTAGTCGAGGTACACCGGGGACGAGTGCCGGTACGACTTTTGAACTGTGGAGAGGAAGAGGTCACTTTGCCAAGGTATGCTACAGTGGCAAAGCTATATACTGTTGACAACAATGCCATCACAACCATTGAGCCCTTAGAACCAACCTGTCAGGTGGAAGTCAACGGCTCAGATGGAGAATTGGCGGATTGGTGCCAACAGCTACACGTGGGCATAAATTCAACACCTACCCATCAAAAACAAGGGGTGTATAGGCTAGTGACGGAATATGAACAAGTCTTCAGTAAACACCCATTGGACTTCGGACGGATAGAAGGGGTAGAACACACAACCCCACCAGTGACCATCCCCCAATAAAAGAAAGATATAGACCCATACCGCCCGCTCACTATCAATGTGCAAAAGATATGCTGAGGGAGATGAAACAGGCCGGGGTAATAAGAGACAGCTGTAGCCCCTGGGCGGCCCCTCTAGTGATTGTCAAAAAAAAGGACGGAACCATGAGAATGTGCGTAGACTACCGGCGGATTAATAACATCACCCATAAAGACGCCTACCCCTTGCCTAGGATAGAAGAGTCCTTGACTGCTTTGAAATCTGCTAATTATTTTTCCACCTTAGACTTAACAAGCAGGTATTGGAAAGTCCCTGTGGCTGAGAGAGATAAGGAAAAGACGGCATTCACCACACCAATGGGTCTATGTGAATTTAATCGCATGCCGTTCGGACTCTGCAACGCATCCGGTACCTTCCAGCGGCTGATGGAATGCTGCCTCGGACACAAGAACTTCGAGACCGTCCTCCTGTACCTAGATTCGTGGCTGGATGAGAGCCATGACTGGGCTGTTAACTTGCAGGGCTATAGCCTGTTCAGAAATGACCGTACAGATAAGCGAGGGGGAGGGGTGTGTCTATATGTAAAATCATCCTTAAAACCCATCCTGCGCGATAATATAGGTGAATTTAATGAAAATGTAGAATCCCTGTGGGTGGAGATAAGGGGAGGGGGAAAAAATAATAAATTACTGATAGGGGTTTGTTATAAATCTCCAAAAATAATGGAAGCAATGGAGAATATCCTCGTAAAGCAAATAGATGAAGCTGCGACTCAAGGAGAAGTCATTATTATGGGGGACTTCAACTACCCTGAAATAGATTGGGGAACAGAAACCTGCAGTTCCAGCAAAGGTAATCGGTTTTTGACAATTATGAGAGACAATTACCTTTCACAACTGGTTCAGGACCCAACAAGAAGGGAGGCACTGCTAGACCTAATATTAACCAACAGGCCAGACCGCATATCAAATATAAGGGTTGGGGGTTACCTGGGAAATAGCGATCACAAAATAATAAGTTTTCATGTATCCTTTAAAAAGATGTGTAGTAGAGGGGTTACAAGGACACTAAACTTCAGGAGGGCAAATTTCCAACGGATGAGAGAGGATCTTGGTGCAATTAACTGGGACGATATCCTGAGACACAAAAATACACAGAGAAAATGGGAGACGTTTATTAGCATCCTGGATAGGACCTGTGCACAGTATATACCGTATGGGAATAAACATATTAGAAATAGGAGGAAACCAATATGGCTAAATAGAGCTGTAAGGGGCGCAATAAGGGACAAAAAGAAAGCATTTAGAGAATTAAAGGAAGTAGGTAGTGAGGAGGCATTAAATAAATACAGAAAATTAAATAAATTCTGTAAAAAGCAAATCAAGGCAGCAAAGATTGAGACAGAGAGACTCATTGCCAGAGAGAGTAAAAATAATCCTAAAATATTATTTAACTACATAAATAGTAAGAAACTAAAAAATGATAGTGTTGGCCCCCTTAAAAATAGTCTGGGTGAGATGGTGGATGAGGATGAGGAAAAGGCCAATATGCTAAATGACTTTTTTTCATCAGTATTTACACAAGAAAATCCCATGGCAGACAAAATGTCTAGTGATAAAAATTCCCAATTAAATGTCACCTGCTTAACCTAGCAGGAAGTGCGGCGGCGTCTAAAAATCACTAAAATTGACAAATCTCCGGGCCCGGATGGGATACACCCTCGAGTACTGCAGGAATTAAGTACAGTCATTGATAGACCATTATTTTTAATCTTTAAAGACTCCATAATAACAGGGTCTGTGCCACAGGACTGGCGTATAGCAAATGTGGTGCCAATATTCAAAAAGGGAACAAAAACTGAACTCGGAAACTATAGGCCAGTAAGCTTAACCTCTACTGTGGGTAAAATCCTGGAGGGCATTCTAAGGGACGCTATACTGGAGTATCTGAAGAGGAATAACCTCATGACCCAGTATCAGCACGGGTTTACTAGGGACCGGTCATGTCAGACTAATTTGATCAGTTTCTATGAAGAGGTAAGTTCCGGATTGGACCAAGGGAACCCAGTGGATGTAGTGTATATGGACTTTTCAAAAGCTTTTGATACGGTGCCACACAAAAGGTTGATACATAAAATGAGAATAATGGGGATAGGGGAAAATATGTGCAAGTGGGTTGAGAGCTGGCTAAGGGATAGGAAACAAAGGGTGGTTATTAATGGAGCACACTCGGATTGGGTAGCGGTTAGCAGTGGGGTACCACAGGGGTCAGTATTGGGCCCTCTTCTTTTTAACATATTTATTAATGACCTTGTAGGGGGCATTCAGAGTAGAATTTCAATATTTGCAGATGGCACTAAACTCTGCAGGGTAATCAATACAGAGGAGGACAATTTTATATTACAGGATGATTTATGTAAACTAGAAGCTTGGGCTGATAAATGGCAAATGAGCTTTAATGGGGATAAATGTAAGGTCATGCACTTGGGTAGAAGTAATAAGATGTATAATTATGTGCTTAATTCTAAAACTCTGGGCAAAACCGTCAATGAAAAAGACCTGGGTGTATGGGTGGATGACAAACTTAAATTCAGTGGCCAGTGTCAGGCAGCTGCTACAAAGGCAAATAAAATAATGGGATGCATTAAAAGAGGCATAGATGCTCATGAGGAGAATATAATTTTACCTCTATACAAGTCACTAGTTCGACCACACTTAGAATACTGTGCACAGTTCTGGTCTCCGGTGTATAAGAAAGACATAGCTGAACTGGAGCGGGTGCAGAGAAGAGCGACCAAGGTTATTAGAGGACTGGGGGGTCTGCAATACCAAGATAGGTTATTACACTTGGGGCTATTTAGTTTGGAAAAACGAAGACTAAGGGGTGATCTCATTTTAATGTATAAATATATAAGGGGACAGTACGAAGACCTTTCTGATGATCTTTTTAATCATAGACCTGAAACAGGGACAAGGGGGCATCCTCTGCGGTTGGAGGAAAAAAGGTTTAAGCATAATAACAGACGCGGATTCTTTACTGTAAGAGCAGTGAGACTATGGAACTCTCTGCCGTGTGATGTTGTAATGAGTG
The DNA here is from genome assembly GCF_032444005.1 of Ranitomeya imitator. NCBI lineage: Eukaryota > Metazoa > Chordata > Amphibia > Anura > Dendrobatidae > Ranitomeya > Ranitomeya imitator. The sequence goes on along the minus strand of NC_091284.1, from coordinate 730,826,060 downwards.
ATTCATTACTTAAATTTAAGAGGGGACTGGATACCTTTCTGGAAAAGTATAATGTTACAGGGTATATACACTAGATTCCTTGATAGGGCGTTGATCCAGGGAACTAGTCTGATTGCCGTATGTGGAGTCGGGAAGGAATTTTTTTCCCCAATGTGGAGCTTACTCTTTGCACATGGGTTTTTTTTGCCTTCCTCTGGATCAACATGTTAGGGCATGTTAGGTTAGGCTATGGGTTGAACTAGATGGACATATAGTCTTCCTTCAACCTTAATAACTATGTAACTATGTAACTATGTATATAAGGGGACAATACAAATATCTCGCTGAGGATCTGTTTATACCAAGGAAGGTGACGGGCACAAGGGGGCATTCTTTGCGTCTGGAGGAGAGAAGGTTTTTCCACCAACATAGAAGAGGATTCTTTACTGTTAGGGCAGTGAGAATCTGGAATTGCTTGCCTGAGGAGGTGGTGATGGCGAACTCAGTCGAGGGGTTCAAGAGAGGCCTGGATGTCTTCCTGGAGCAGAACAATATTGTATCATACAATTATTAGGTTCTGTAGAAGGACGTAGATCTGGGGATTTATTATGATGGAATATAGGCTGAACTGGATGAACAAATGTCTTTTTTCGGCCTTACTAACTATGTAGATGATGTGATCGTCTACTCAAAGACTTACGAACAACACTTAAAAGACCTGGCAGAAGTGTTCGAAGCCTTATCCAGGTATGGCATGAAAGTCAAGCCATCCAAATGTCACCTTCTCAAGCCAAAGGTACAGTACCTGGGACACATCGTGAGTTCGGAGGGAGTAGCACCAGATCCCAAGAAAATAAGCGCCATAAGGGATTGGCCAAGACCTACCAGCGCAAAAGAAGTGAGACAATTCCTGGGATTGGTGGGTTACTATCGCAGATTTATAAAAGGATTTACCAAGTTGGCAGCACCCTTGCAAGACGCCTTGGTAGGGCAGACGAAGAAACCTTCAAACCGAAACCCTCCTTTTCAGTGGAACGACGAAAGGGAAGACTCCTTTGAACAACTAAAGAAGGCACTAACCAGAGAAGAGGTTCTGGCATACCCAGATTACCATCAACCTTTCATCCTCTATACCGATGCCAGTAACGTGGGACTAGGAGCGGTGCTGTCACAAAAGCAAGAAGGTCGGGAGAAAGTCATCGCCTTTGCAAGTAGAAAGCTCCGGCCTACTGAAAGAAATTCAGAAAATTACAGCTCCTTCAAATTGGAACTACTGGCAGTAGTTTGGGCTGTGACTGAACGTTTCAAACACTATCTGGCCGCTGCAGAATTTATTGTCTATACTGACAACAATCCGTTGACCCACCTGGACACAGCCAAATTAGGTGCATTAGAACAGCGATTGATAGCCCGGTTATCTAATTACAACTTCATAATCAAGTATCGAGCAGGTCGCAAGAATGGAAATGCCGATGCCCTATCCCGGATGCCACACTTGAGAGATGTAGAAGAAGAAACGGGGGAGCTTGAAGAAATTGAACTACCAGCCTTCCATCATCCCAAGGCAAAACATCATCAGTCAAGTACCTATCAGAAACAACAAGAGGTGAATTTTAATCCGTTAGCACACCATAGATGGGCTGACACCCAAGACAGCAATCCGGCTGTGAAGTTGGTGAAGGAACTGTTGACTGAGCAAAGTGCATATCCCAATGAGGATGCCCCAGAAGAGACGCATCAACTCTGGAAAGAGAGAGGCAAAATGTTCCTGTATCAAGGGAAGCTCTGTAGAAGGTACACCAATCCGAAAACACATGAATTGGTTTGGCAGATTATCGTGCCTAAACAAGATGTGAAGATGGTCCTCGAAGCTTACCATAATGGTGCTGGTCACTTCGGTTGGAAAAAGTTAGAAGTACTTCTAAGAGAAAGATTTTATTGGGTCGGGATGAGAAAATCAATCGAACAGTGGTGCAGAAATTGTGGCCCGTGCAACCTCAGAAGAAACGATCAAAAGAACCAAAAAGCACCACTGCAGCCCATAATCACCAAACAACCACTTGAACTTGTAGCCATGGACCACGTGAAGTTGACACCAAGCCGGTCCGGCTATGTCTATGCCTTGACCATCGTGGACCATTATTCGCGCTTCTTGGTAGTAGTACCTGTAAAAGATCTGACAGCAAAAACAGCAGCCAAAGTGTTCCAAACGTACTTTTGTAGACCCCATGGATATCCGGAACAGGTTCTCACCGACCAAGGTACAGCCTTTGAATCAGAGATCTTCAGAGAATTCTGTAATATGTATGGTTGCAAAAAGATCCGGACGACGGCCTGTCATCCACAAACAAACGGCTTATGCGAGAAGATGAACCATATTGTAATAGACCTACTAAAGACTTTACCTGAGACAGAAAGGAATCATTGGCCAGAGAAATTGCCTGACTTGGTGGATCTGTATAATCATGTCCCGGTGAGCTCCACCAACTGCACCCCAGCTTACCTTATGCGTGCAAGACCCGGCCAATTACCAATCGATCTAGAAATGGGAATTCTGAAACCAGACGCAGAAGTTCAAGACTCCAATTGGGATATCATACGGCAAAAGCAGTATCGCCAAGTGCAAGAGAGTGTGGAAAGAAGCCTTCAGCAAACTAGAGAAAGACAAGAGCGAACTTTCAACCAGAATGCTCTAGCGACCCCATTAAGACCGGGTGACCAAGTGCTCAAGAGAAATCGTCGAACCAATAAACTAGACAATCAGTGGGAAGCCGTACCCTACACAGTTTTACCAACAAGAATGGATAATCCTAAAATGTGTCTCATTAGCAAAAACGGAGGCTTAACATCTGTACTAGTGTCAAGAGACAATCTTAAATTATGTCCGGAAGCATTGAAAGAGACAGAAGTTGTCCAGCCAGAACCAGAAGTTATTCAACCCATGCAGGTCCAACCAGTAAAGGAAAAAGAAGAGGAAATGTATCACACCTGTATAGGAGACTTTCCCAAAACCCTACTAACATACCATGGGGCAGTAGTGGTTCCCATGGTGGCCTTTTACCCAACACCAAACCCAATATCAGAAGTCCCAAGACAGGAAGAGGCTGACTCCGTACTACGGGAGGTTCCAGGCCAGGAAGAACAGATTCCTGATCAGAGTAATCCCATTCACGGTGGACTTGCCAACTCCATAGTCGTGGAATTATCTTTAGCAGAGCGGGCAGATACTACATCCGCAGTAGACAGTAGTACACCACATGAAGAGACACCGCTATTACGTAGATCACAGCGTAGTACCCAGGGTCAATTACCGGCCAGATATGCGGGTTACCAACTATAAAACTATAGTCATTGTTATCATTCTGCAACGTTTAAGCCCAGTACCTACAGAGACTTGTCTGTATGAACTTCTTGCATATTCTTGAACTTTTTATCAGCCCGGAGGCACTAAATCAAAGCTCCGGAAAGACTGCTTTTTGAACTTTGCTTTTTGCTCTTTTTGAACTTTCTTTAGACTTTATATTGACAACTCTGTTGGAAAAATGGAACTAAATTCCTGGACACAAAGTGCAGTGCCTTTCCTAGTACCTTCAAGGATAGAACTGTATTAATGGACGCCATTTGAAGTGACTTTTTACAGAACTCTATTTTTGTTTCCTTGAGTGGTTTTTGTAACTTTTCATTTTTAAGACTCTGTACATATTAATTGTTATTTCAAAATGTTATCGTCCCACAGTCCCGGAGTACTGTTCTTAACTAAGGGGAAATGTGGCACCCCTAGGGGTATTTGCCACAAAAACAGTTACTGACACTAAATACAAATACTAAAATAGCAAGACTGCACTACCACCTCCGGCCAGAAGGGGGAGCTCCGGAGACTCCCCTTGATCCATTCTGGTCTGAGAGAAGAACTGGCAGTTGGGCTAAGGAGCTGAAAGTGAGAGGTCATACAGCTGAATTTCTAACAGCCCTATGACGGTTTCCAGGCCCAAATCACCGGCCTGAGGAGAAAAGGGACGGAGAAAAAGGACATTGTGAGAACCGGGTAGCATTAATCACTACCCAGAACAGGCGCAAAGACGGATACCGGATCCGTGGCTGTATTCATTATATATAATACAGCAACCGGAAAAACGTGAGGTGATATCGGCTTCACTAGGGCCGGACGCAGCAACAGACACAGAGTTCAGCGGTACTCCTGAAGGGGGTAAGCAGATAAAAGGACTCGGGTTGCCCGTCGAACCAGGACCCGGAGGGGACAGATTGGGCCGGCAGCCAGTTCACATACAGCAGCAGGGCCACACAGAAACTGCGTACAATAAGAGGCAAAGACCCCGGCAGGGTCAAAGTAACTCAGAGTTCCCATACAGACTCCGGTGACCGGACTGGTTGTAAATCCCTTTATGTTGAAGTAAACTGGTTAAACGTTTCAGTGCCTCAGTCTTTCATTTGGACAATAGCTATCTATCCAGGATCAGGTTCATCACCGCTGAGAGAACCTGCTGCTGATCAAGTAAGTGCCTGTTCCCTCATGATACCCCTTACACTGTGCATTGCCTGAGGCCACAGCACCGGGTCAAGCCACCCGTGACATCTCCCTCAAGAGACAGAACCCATTGGTCTGGTGCTGGGTACCCCGGTCTCCTGGGCGTCACATTTATTTCAGAAATTTACACGGAAAGCCCAATGCAAGCGTTCAGCGTAGAGCGCAGAATAAACACGAGCCGAGTGTTATTGTGATCTTTGGGAAACGCAATTGGTTTTATTTATTTTTTACACTGTTCCTCTAGCGGTATTAATCATTAGACAACTTTATTCTTCGGGTTGGTGCAATTACAGAGATACCCGATTTATAAAGTTTTTTTATGTTTCGCTGCTGTCACACATTGAGAAAACATTTTTTATTGCAAAAGCATCACCATATTTTGAGAGCTTTAAATTTTCCATATTTCGGCCCAGTCATGTGAGGGCTTGTTTTCTGCGGGACGAGTTGACATTTTTATTGGTAAAATTTTCAGACACAGGAAATTTTTTTATTGATTTTGATTCAGATTTTTGGAAAGCAGAATGAAGAAAAATAGCATTTACGGAATTGTGTTTTGGGGCATTTTTTATGCTATTCAGCACCACTCACCTAATAAAACACTGTGGATCATCAGCTCCTCCTCAATATGCTCAGGTCCATCGGCCTCAAGGACACCATTCTCTCCTGGTTCTCTTCCTACCTCTCTCTAGCGCTACTTCACTGTATCTTTTGCTGGCTTCTCCTCCTCTCCTTTTCCCTTTTTACTATAGGGTTCTTCAAGGATCAGTCCTAGGTCCCTCCCCTTCTCTTTGTATGCTGCTCGTATCGGATCAACAATCAGTAAATTTGGTTTCCATTACCAACTCTATGCTTATGACACCCAATTATACACCTCTACTCCTGACATCGCACCTGCATTTTTACAAAACACCAGGGATTGTCTTACCACTGTCTCCAACAAGTCCTCCCTCTATCTGAAACTGAATCTGTCCAGTACTGATCTCCTTTTGCTTCTTCCCTCCACTAGTCTACCTATGCCTGACATTGCCATTTCCATGTGTGGTTCTACCATTACTCCCCAGCAACTTGCCCACTGTCTTGGGGTCAAACTTGATTCAGATCTTTCATGTACACCTCAAAAACATTTCTAGAATTCGACCTTTTGTCATAAAAACAGAATTCAAAAATAATTGCAGAATTGTGATTTTTTTTTTGGCGCAATTTCACATCACTTTTTCTTTTCTTTTTGTACATTAAAATGGTAAATTGGATGATGTCATCTTGCATCAAATAAGCTATCAAACTTCTGTGTAAAAGGAAAAATAAAAGATTTATGACTCTTTGAAGATGAGGAGGAAAAAAATGAAAACACAAAAATGGAAAATTGCCCAATTGAGAAGGAATTAAAATCAGGGTTGATTGTTGTATATCTCAAATGTGGTTTCATTCGCTAACTTTGTGATAATAGAAAGGAATAATCATACTTTATTCATTGTATAAAAAATCATATTCAATAATTAGTAGAGTCATGCTCAGAAGTCAGTGAAGATGAATATGAGGAAGCTATGATTACATATTGCTTTAACGCAAAAAAAAGAAAGAGAATGAAGGAGTCATCTGAACTGGTGATATTACATCATGTTTTTGTGATCTTTGACTCAGTCGGCCCATCATGGACCCATTATCAATGTCCTTTTTCCCATGCCATTTTTTCCAATCCAATTGTAGGCCAACTGAAAAAAATAGAGCCATGTCCTACATTGATAAGGACTGCAGATCAAACTCATCAGTGCAAGTTAATGGCTCTGTGAAAAAATATAAGGGACACAGAGGTCATGTCTGTGCATATTTTAATACTTAATGGGGAGTTGTAAATAATAACTGACACAAAGACCAATAATGGATCCAGCCCATTAGTGAGTTATGAAAAGAAAATAGATGTGTGAATCTAGCCTTACTGATACATTTAGTTAAATCTAAGTCTTTGTCTCCTGGTGGTAATTTTTGCCCAATTTTACTTGCTATTACCTCTGCCCAGCTATAAATGTGTGAAATTCAATACATTATTTTACGGCAATAGATTATTTTGTAAGATTTATTATGCTTCCGCTTAACCCCTTCAAGGCCTTGCCCTTTTCCGTTTTTGTGTTCTCGTTTTCCACTCCCCTCCTTCCCAGAGACATAACTTTTTTATTTTTCCATCAATATGGCCATATAAGGGCTTGTTTTTTGCAGGACAAGTTGCCCTTTTGAACGACATCATTGGTTTTAGCATGTTGTGTACTAGAAAACGGGAATAAAATTCCAAGTGCGGTGAAATTGCAAAAAAAGTGCAATCCCACACTTGGTTTTTGTTTGGCTTTTTTTCTAGGCTTACTAAATGGTAAAACTGACCTGCCATTATTATTCTCTAGGTCATCATGAGTTCATAGACACCAAACATGTCTAGGTTACATTTTATCTAAGTGGTAAACAAAAATTCCAAACTTTGCTAAAAAAAAATTGCGCAATTTTCCAATACCCGTAGCGTCTCCATTTTTTGTGATCTCAGATTGGGTGAAGGCTTACTTTTTGCATGCCAAGCTAATGTTTTTACCGATTTCTGGTGCAGATACGTTCTTCAGGGTGGCGCTCAGAGCAAGCTGGCATCAGTAACCATAGAGGTCTCAAGGAGACATTTGGTTATTATGCCGACACATCGCTGACCCCCGATCATGTGACGGGGTCGGCGATGCGAGCACTACCGGCCGCGCGGCCGGAAGCGCCAGTTAAATGCCGCTGTCAGCATTTGACAGTGGCATTTAACTAGTTAATAGCGGCAGGTGAATTGCAATTTCATCCGCCGCTATTGCGGGTACATGTCAGCTGTTCAAAACAGCTGACATGTCCCGGTTTTGATGTGGGCTCATCGCTGGATCCTGCATCAAAGCATCAAAGCAGAGAATCCGACCCTCGCTGTAATAGTATGGCAGAGTTCGGTAAGGGGTTAATATGGCTTTATAAGAACGAAGAATAATGAGATAACGAGTTTTGCAATCAGCTCAGTTTATTGAAGGCAGTATAGACAAGCAGTCACTATTACATTGCATCCTAAAAATTCAAGTGAAACAACCAGAATAAAATATATTAGACTCTCACTTTCCTACAAGAATAGCAACAAAGCATATTTCTAAATATACGTTATAATGATATCCACTGGGTATTCTGGAGCTCTAGTCCACCAATCCATTTCAACAATGGTGGCTGTGGCCAGAGTGATGCTTGCTGGAGACATAGGTGTTGGATTTATGGTGGTGATGGGAAGGGTGATGTCCACCATGGTGGCCTCCTGAATGATGTTTTCCTCCAGTACTGGAGTGTAGAACGGCTGCAGAGTGTTGGAAACAAATTAGTTACACAAATTATTGAATATGCAAATTTTAATTCAAAGTTAAAATACTAATATTCAAAGGTTTATAGTTTTTAAGCTTGATAGAATTTCATAACGTTCAGTCTAACACCTAACATGTTGATCCAGATGAAGGCTGTTGATCCAGATGAAGGCAAGAACTTAGATAAGTTCCCCATATTCAGGGAAAATTTATTTCATGACTCCACATACAGCAATCAGACTAGTTCCCTGGATTAACATCTCATCACAGAATTTAGTGCCCATATCCTATAATATATATCTATATCAAGAAAGGCATCTAGACCTTCCTTGAAATTTTGTAGCGAGTGTCCTCTATTTGCTGCTCACTTCCATGATGTCAACAAGAGGAATGGCATGAGTGGCATTGCGTGTTGTGCACTGTAGTGGTGGCACTGTTATGGGAAATTGCGCAAGCGGCTCCATTAACAGCTTGCATGTGTTGCCAACCTGTCTCCTCCTTTTTCAAGTGTGATCTAGGGGCTGAAGAAATCGGTATGCTCCAGAAGTGGAACCCCCATCCGTCAGGCAATTATGACAAAAATGTTCCAGATTTTACTTTTATGTACCTCATGAGAAGAGGAATCTGACAAGTTGTTGCCCTTGCGCACTTATATAAAAAGAACTATTAAATTATGGATACTTACATATATTCACAGAGTTGTCACCAGAGATCCTGAAACAGAACATTAATTTTTTGAGTTGTGTTGCTGTAACAGTATGCTTGTTCTGTCTTTACATATTTGTGTCACGTTTTATGATTACCATGATATACAATGAGGTAATTTTACCATGTAGGCACGTTATGCCTATACATAATTTTCCACATTGTACACTAGTTGAGGAGGAAAGCTGTTATAGGGCATTTTCTTGTAAACATTTGCACATTAGTTGCGTTTTTTTTCCAGCAAGTTGTATGGTAATTACCTGCATTCTTCCCCTTCCAACATTTTCTTATAGGTGGCGATCTCAATATCCAGAGCTAGTTTGACGTTCATCAGCTCCTGGTATTCTCTCAGCTGGCGAGCCATGTCCTGCTTGGCCTTCTGAAGGGCAGACTCCAGTTCTGACAATTTCATCTTGGCATCTCGGACAGCAGCTTCACCACGTTCTTCAGCCTCTGCGATGGCAGCTTCCAGGGCAGCACGCTAGAAATATCTTAAGAATTAGCAATGTTTTTTGCCTCCTCAGATAAAATGTGTCATTCACTGAATTTTGATGTTTTTACCTGGCCCTTAGCACATTCAATCTCTCCTTTAAGTCTCTGGATTGTTTGAGTAAGTCCAGCGATCTCATTTCTGCTGCTTTGCAGATCATCTCCATTTCTTCCAGCCACCATACGGAGCTCATTAAACTGCCGGCCCAAAGAATATTCAAGGATTAAAAAATACTGTTAATCCAGACATTATGAATTATGTGCTCATGTTTTATCCTTACCCTTGACTGGTACATGGCCTCGGCCTCAGCTCTGCTCCTGCTGGCAATCTCCTCATATTGGGCTCTGACCTCGGCGATGATGCTGTCCATGTCCAGGTCTCGGCTGTTGTCCATGGACACAACCACTGAGGTGTCTGAGATCTGCGCCTGGAGCTGACTAATCTCCTGTAAAACAAAAGTTAAATTATATAACATTATATGATACAATACAACTAATAACATATTCAATGGATATGAATCACAAGTAGCATAATTACCGCATCATATAAAGTCCTTAGGAAGTTGATTTCATCAGACAACGAGTCAGATCTGGCTTGAAGTTCAGCTTTGTTCATAAAGGCAGCGTCAACATCCTAAGGCACATATATAATCCATAAACTATATATAATACAAACACATCACATCTACATTTTCATGTTCTTTTACAGGGGTTGTCCTCACTTTTTTTGTTTTTAAAACCCATGTTGTCTAAGAATAAAAACCTATATGTTACCAACCAATCTCTCACAGCTCCACAGTACCATACCTGAGTTCCTCTTCCAGAGGGACAGCGCATGACTGAGGCAGCCAGTCATTGACCACAGTGATGATAATTAAAAAAGGTGAACAATCCCTTTAAGGGGTTTTAGCCTACAATAGTTATTTTTACAATTTTTAGACTTACTCTCTTTATACTGACAAATTCATTCTCTGCTGCTGTTCGACGGTTCAGCTCTTCTTCATAGCTGTAGGGAACACACTATCGGTTAATACCTTGTGTGAGACATTTTATTTGCTGATTTTTTTGAAGACCATTCCACCACATGAAGACAAAGGTAATGTAAATGTCACAAGGAAGGTGGAAGGCCTTGATCGACATGCACAAAGACTTCAGCTTACTGCTAAAAAATTCATCCATTATTAAAAAAGTTAGTCACTGAGGTATTCTGTAAACTCATGATCCTTAAAGCATTTAAATGGCTGACTAGACGAAACATCAACAAGATCTGATCTCTTGGTTGGCCATCTTATTCAGATAGACTCTAACTGTAATACTAAATGTAAAAGAATATGGCAAGCCAGACCACTAGCCAGTACTATCCGAGTATTTATAGGACAGCATTGCAAGTGTCTGAATTTAACATTAAAAAGTTTCACAAAAAATTAATGTTAAAGATTTTAGCTACGAAAAAGATATTATATTCAAGGTGGGAGAATGTGGGGATTATATCGTTTTGATTCCATAGTAATGACATTTAATATTGGGAGAAATAAAGTTTCAGCAATTGAACAATTAGTACCTTCTTCTCAGGTCTTCAACAGTTCTTTCCATGTTGTTTCTCTCTGAGTCCAGACGAGCTCTCTCACATGTCAGGTTCTCCAGTTGACTTCTGAGATTGCTGATAAAAGCCTCAAACAAAGGTTCGATCTGACAACGGGCTGTCCTTTGTTCTTGCAGAAGGGACCATTTTGTTTCCAGCATTTTATTTTGCTGCTCCAGAAATCTCACCTTTGTGGGAAAAAATATCAAGATGAGTTAGTAAAATAGTGATTTTTTTCTTATTTCTTCTTATATTTAGATAATTGTAATCTATCTGACTTGTTAAAATATGATTGCAGTATCTTCTGTGCCTGGTAGATTCTTTTTTTGTACAGTAGCTTGCCTCACCCACTTTTGCACGTGACAATAAATCGTTCCAAGCTACTTGTTACTATTGTTATGAATAATGGGAGATTCCATCAATTACATCTGGTGCCTTAAGGAAATCGAACCTGAGTGGAACTGGAGTAGGCACTAAATGAGCCTTGCTTGCCATCTCCATTTGCAAAAACTATGGATCAGAAATTTATAGCCAGTCTAGGAAAATTGAAAGCTGTTAGGGTTTTGCACCAAATTTACAAAAATCCAAATGTGATTTAATACATTTGGCACATTTGAACCTTTATAAAATCTAGAAAATTACTTGCCCCACAGTTTACTCTGTTTTCTGTCTTTCATGTTAATAAATAACCACTAAACTTGGACCCAATGCCCACTATGTGAAACACACACTTTTCTTGAAACCTCAAATTTGTCAAGTGCCAAGAAAAGTAACAGTTTTCATGTAAAATTGACACAAGGCACAGCTAATTTGGTGCAGTTCATGCTAATAACAGCAGTTAGAAAAGTAATTCAATCTGCTGATATCAACTACATTTTTCATCTACATGAGGGGTAGACATGAAAATATGCAAATAACTTTGTCAGCAGGATAGCTAAACTTCCAGCTTTTCTTACCTTGTCAATAAAGGAAGCAAACTGATTGTTGAGGCCTTTAATTTGGTTCTTCTCATCATTTCTAACTCTTTGGATGTTAGTGTCAATCTCCAAGTTAAGTGGAGCTAGAAGACATTCGTTCACAGTCACAGGGGTGATACCTCCACATCCTGATTGTCCTCCAAGACCACCACCCATTCCTCCAAATCCAGATCCATGTCCACTTTTATGTAGACTTCCAAATGATATCTTGTGACCCTTGGATCCAATGTTATGGGCGCTTGAGCTGCTGAAGCAATGTTGTTTCTTGTGTCCATGGCCCACATGTTTAGAAGAGTGGGATAAGATGCTGTGAGAGCTGGAATGTTTGGGTAAAGCTACAGAACAAGAGCTGAAGTGCTTGTGTCCAGAGGAGGAGAGGATGGAGTGATGAGACATGATGGTTCTTCTCACAAAGCTGGAAGAGCATGTGAAGTGCTCAGAAGATGCCTCTCGACTGCTGTCTTCCACAGCTATTACATGGAGCTTTTATACTCAAACTGGGTGTTTCCATTCTCAATGCACTGTTACTATTGTAGCATCATCTACTTTTATAGAAATCATATAAGCTACACGCCTGTGTTATCAAAACTGAAGTATCGTTTTACTATTTGATGATGAAAGGAGTCCTCTCACCACAAGCTAGTTATTTCATTTTATTAACTTTTACATTGATGTTTTACTCACTTGTATCATTCATTTGAAATGTGACTTTGAGAGCTGAAATGGAATAAAACAATAAATAGTTTGCTAAATAAGAATAGACACTGGAAAATGTGGCAGAAGTCAACATCTTAGGCCATGCACAGATCATGTTAACATCCTCCATTTGACCTACAGTTAGGTCCATATATATTTGGACAGAGACAACATTTTTCTAATTTTGGATATAGATATTACCACAATGAATTTTAAACAAAAAAATTCAGCTGCAGTTGAAGTTCAGACTTTCAGCTTTCATTTGAGGGTATCCACGTTAAAATTGGATGAAGGGTTTAGGTGTTTCAGCTCCTTAATATGTGCCACCCTGTTTTTAAAGGGACCAAAAGAAATTGGACAGATTCAATAATTTTAAATGAAATGTTCATTTTTAGTACTAAGTTGAAAACCCTTTGTTGGCAATGAATGCCTGAAGTCTTGAACTCATGGACATCACCAGACGCTGTGTTTCCTCCTTTTTGATGCTCTGCCAGGCCTTCATTGCGGTGGTTTTCAGTTGATGTTTGTTTGTGGGCCTTTCTGTCTGAAGTTTACTCTTTAACAAGTGAAATGCATGCTCAATTGGGTTGAGATCAGGTGACTGACTTGGCCATTCAAGAATATCCCACTTCTTTGGTTTAATAAACTCCTTGAGTGCTTTGGCTTTATATTTTGAGTCATTGTCCATCTGTAGTATGAAACGACGACCAATCAGTTTTGCTGCATTTGGCTGGATCTGAGCACAGTATGGCTCTGAATACCTCAGAATTCATTCGGCTACTTCTGTCCTGTGTCACATCATCAATAAACACTAGTGACCCAGTGCCACTGGCAGCCATGCATGCCCAAGGTATCACACTGCCTCCGCCATGTTTTACAGATGATGTGGTATGCTTTGGATCATGAGCTGTACCACGCCTTCACCATACTTTTCTCTTTCCATCATTCTGGTAGAGGTTGATCTTAGTTTCATCTGTCCAAAGAATGTTCTTCCAGAACTGTGCTGGCTTTTTAAGATATTTTTTAGCAAAGTCCAGTCTAGCCTTTTTATTCTTGATGCTTATGAGTGGCTTGCACCGTGCAGTGAACCTTCTGTATTTACTTTCATGCAGTCTTCTCTTTATGGTAGATTTGGATATTGATACGCCTACCTCCTGGAGAGTGTTGTTCACTTGGTTGGCTGTTGTGAAGGGGTTTCTCTTCACCATGGAGATTATTCTGCGATCATCCACCACTGTTGTCTTCCGTGGGCGCTCAGGTCTTTTTGCATTGATGAGTTCACCAGTGTTTGCTTTCTTCCTCAGGATGTACCAAACTGTAAATTTTGCCACTCCTAATATTGTAGCAATTTCTCAGATGGGTATTTTCGGTTTTCGTAGCTTAAGGATGGCTTGTTTCACCTGCATGGAGAGCTCCTTTGACCGCATGTTTACTTCACAGCAAAACCTTCCAAATGCAAGCACCATACCTCAAATCAACTCCAGGCCTTTTATCTGCTTAATTGAGAATGACATAACGAAGGGATTGCCCACACGTGTCCATGAAATAGCCTTGGAGTCAATTGTCCAATTACTTTTGGTCCCTTTAAAAACAAGGTGGCACATGTTAAGGAGCTGAAACTCCTAAACCCTTCATCCAATTTTAATGTGGATACCCTCAAATGAAAGCTGAAAGTCTGAACTTCAACTGCATCTGAATTGTTTTTTTTTTTAATTCATTGTGGTAATGTCTATAACCAAAATTAGAAAAATGTTGTCTCTGTCCAAATATATATGGACCTATCTGTATATACTGTGAAAGGATGTGAATAATGGATGCTGGCATATTTATGCATTGTATCCCACAGAAGTAGCATCCAATGCGATTTGTCACCTATAGCATCCTATTCTAAAAAAATATAGCATGGTATATATATATTTTATTTAATACTATTGTACGGAGCCTATTACATTATTCCATACCGTTTTTTTGCAGGATATCAACCTATACCTATGCAATGGATGCCAGAAGGATGTTTTGATACACATATACTAGATGGAAGCCTGATGCTATCGCATCGGGAGGGCGGTAATGTCACGATGGGGGCAGGCTTTGCAGCATCGAGAATCTCTTCTCCCATGTGCTCACCCACCTCTCCACTCTCTCTTTCCCCATGTGCTGACTTCTCCCGTCTGTGCTCTCTTCTTTGACCTGTCTACCCCATGTGCTATATGCATTGTTTTTGTCCCAGTGATGCTGCTGCTCTTCAAGAATCTTATTTGCCCATTGTTGTCTTTGACGTTGTGCCTTTGCTGCTTTCCTATCATTGTCATTGGCGTACTTTTTAGGAGTAGCCATGTTGATGTTGGTATTTGCGTTTTAAAGGGATTTTCCCATGAACGAAAGTTCATTTTAAAAATTGCGTCTGACCTTGTACAGAACATACCACAGCTCCTGGGCTCCTGGGAGGAAGCAAAAGACAATACAGACATTCCAGCAGGAGATCGCAGAAGATTCATTTTGTGAGGTAAAATATTGTTTAAAAACAGTCAGTGAAATATTTTACCTGACAAAATGAATCCTCTGTGATCCCCTGTTGTAATGTCAGTATTGTCTTTTGCTTCCTCCCCTACCAAGGAGATGTGGTATGCTCCATACACGGTCAGACACAGACAATTTTTTAAATTAACTTTGGTTTGTGGGAAAACCCCTGTAATGTGACTGGCTTCCTCTGCCTGTAGAAACATCGTGAATCTGCCGCAGGGATCAGCCAAATCATTCACTGCGCCTGCGTGGAATTCGGACAGTAAATCAGACTGCCATCTTTGTGCAAAAAGATAGCGGCGGTCACATTAAAACTGCGCATGCGCTCCTCCTGTACAACGATGGCGGCGGTCAGTGAATCATTCGGCTGATTCCGGTGTTGGCGTGTTCCCGATGGTGTTCAGCTGGTGGTACCACGCAAGAGGCTGCGTACGGCGTATACAGTGTGTGTGTGTGTGTGTTCCGCTGGTGGTACCACGCAAAAGGCTGGTACCACCAGCAGTTTTCATATTGAGACACCCATCACTTGGGTGTCCCAATATGGCGGTCGGTGAACTTCCACCACTTGGAATTCTGGGATCTGGACACATCTGGACGGAACAGGATGTGAAGACTTTACAAGATAAGTACATATTAAGAAATATTTTCTATAGCATTAAATGTAACATTAATTTATGCTGTATCTTCTGTTAGCTTGAACAGTTGTTGGGTATGCTACTGCTCATGGATTGTTGAGAACTGAACACAAGGGGCAGAGTGTTTAAAATTATTTGCAGGTAAAACCATAGGATAAATCAAATGTCAGCAATTGACAAATGTTATCCATTTATTGATTTATTCAACTGTTGGTGTACCTTTTTGTGTAAATAGGAGATATATATTTGGACATATTTAAACTCCATGTGGACTGGGCAATCATAGTAACAATCATTTGGTCCCAACATAGTTTTCATCCACCCATGCAAAATGGCCTCTAACACCCTCAATAGATTTGCTTTGATAACCAAATGGTGATCGTTGTAGATGAAGCTGGCTGTGCTAAGGGAAATGAAGAGCCTTGGAGCTTCAGAAGAGGATTTTATTGGCACCAACGCGTTTTGGTGCGGAACCAGAACCATTTGTTTTATGACCTTTAGAAAGCAACCGAAATGGGTTGGTAGTGGTACTAATAAAAATCTTATCTGAAGTTCAGAGGCTCCTAATATCCTGCATCACAGCCCATCCATTGTGAGTCTCTTCATTCTGTTAAATATATATCTGGCAGATATCTCCTCCAGCCAAGGTGCAGCAAAAGTGGATATTCATGCTTAAACAGTAGTGCATTTAGCTAACTTGTCATGTTATCCTCTTGAAGTTAACCCTTCTACCATCAGCTCTCAGGGTATAGAGGTCACATTGTGATTGGTGATGTTTGTTATTCTCATTTGCACTTCCTCTGGAAATAGCTATCCTCTCCTCTTTGTAGTTTTGTTGCTATCAGAACAGTTGCTCCTTCTAATCCTTGCTGGCTCGTGCTATCTAGGAAGAAGAGTAACACTTCATAGCCTGTTGATGGCTAGTTGAAATTTCTAATAGTCTAACATAACTTGCTCTCCCAAGCAAGTCTACAAGTATCTTCTGAATCCAAGACCTGCTTAAAGATTTTCTACAGCCCTATTTATGAGGGGTTCTAATTTGAGACATGCTTCCAATTCTTGGGTACAAACTCAAATAAGCCAAAAGTCCATGTATTGAAATGTCCACTGCATCACTCAACCTTAAGCCACATCCAGGCTCTGTTTTTCTCATTTAATATAAATGAAGGGGTTAATGTGGATATATTCTGCGCTGCTAAATAATCATATGTCCAAATGTATTTCACATAAAGAGAGGTGGTTTATTCAACTCGTTTCAAAGTCTAAGGCTAGGGTCACATTGCGTTAGTGCAACCCGTTTAGCGCTAGTGCTAGCGGGTTGCGCTAACGCAATGTTTTTAATGTGGCCGCATCCCCGATCTGCGAGAGCGGGGAATGGACCGCGGGCGCGCCTCGGACGCTGCGAGCAGCGTCCGCGGCACGCCAGGAAACACCGGCGCGTCGCTAGCGTGTGCCGAACATGGCACGCGCTAGTGCTGCGCGTTCCCATTGCCGTGAATGGGCACGCTAACGGACGCATTGCACGGCGTTAATTTCGCCGTGCAACGCTGTCCGTTAGCGCTTTCCCATTAACGCAATGGGAACCAAGCCTTAGTGACATCTTCATCAGGAAACCCTCATGAAAAGGTATTCCTGTGGTATTTCCTGATGAAGAAGTCACTTAGACTTTGAAACTCGTTGAATAAACCACCTCTCTTTATGTGAAATACATCTGGATATACGATTATTCAGCAGCGCAGATTATATGCACATTAACCTCTTCATTTATCTAAAGCATGGTCACTTGCTGACCTCTGGATCTGCCGCAGCGGATAATTTTATATGCTTTATCAAAAGCTCTATCTGGTGAGTAGAATTTGATTACATCATAGAATGATAGAATGGTAGAGTTGGAAGGGACCTCCTGGGTCATCTGGTCCAACCCCCTGCTCAAACCAAGATTCACTAAATCATCCCAGACAAATGTCTGTCCAGCCTCTGTTTGATGACTTCCATCGCAAAACTCATCACTAGGGTTGAGCGACTTTTACTTTTATAGGATCGGGTCGGGTTTCACGAAACCCGACTTTCTCAAAAGTCGGGTCGAGTGAAATCGGCCGATCCTATAGAAAAGTCGGGGTCGGGGTCGGCCGAAACACGAAACCCAATGCAGTGCAATGGGATACTATGGTTCCCAGGGTCTGAAGGAGAGGAAACTCTCCTTCAGGCCCTGGGATCCATATTTAAGTGTAAAATAAAGAATTAAAATAAAAAATATTGCTATACTTACCCTCTGACGCGCCCTGGTACTAACCGGCAGCCTTCCTTCCTTAGAATCAGCGGGTGAAGGACCTTAGATGACGTCGCGGCTTGTGATTGGTTGCGTGAGCGGTCACATGGGCGGTCGCGCGACCAATCACAAGCCGCGACGTCATCTAAGGTCCTTCACGCGCTGATTCTAAGGAAGGAAGGCTGCCGGTTAGTACCAGGGCGCGTCAGAGGGTAAGTATAGCAATATTTTTTATTTTAATTCTTTATTTTACACTTAACCCCTTAGTGACCGAGCCAAATTATTGAAATCTGACCAGTGTCACTTTATGTGGTAATAACTCTGCAACGCTTCAACAAATCCCAGTGATTTTGAGACTGTTTTTTCGTGACACATTATACTTTATGATAATGGTAAATTTAGTTCAACATTTTTTGTGTTAACTTATAAAAAATATAAAAAATTTGAGAAAAATGTTAAAAAATTAGCAATTTTCTAAATTTGAATGATTATCCCTTTAATCCAGATAGTCATACAACAGCAAACCATTAATAAATAACATTTCCCACATGTCTGCTTTACATCAGCACCATTTGTAAAATGTTATTTTATTTTGTTAGCATTTTAGGAGGTTTAAAAATGTAGCAGCAATTTTTCATTTTTTCAAAGAAATTTACCACATTTATTTTTTTAGGGACTTATCCATGTTTGAAGTGACTTTAGGGGTCCCATATATTGGGAAACCCCCAAACGTGATACCATTTTAAAAACAGCACCCCTAAACATATTGAAAACTGCTGTCAGGTAGTTTATTAACCCTTCAGGTGCTTTACAGGAATTAATGCAAAGTGGCATGACAGAAATGAAAATGTGTATTTTTACCACCTAAATGTTGCTAACTTCTAAACAGATTACTACAGCCATCAGACTCTAAGGCCGCGATTTGGTCATGAATTGCCATCGCAAACATCAGGACAACAAAATCATGATCGGAGGGCACCAATTGGGATAAAGAAGAAGCCCCCACACTCTGTTAACCATTTATAATGATGTAGTCACTATTGACAGCAGCATCTAAGGGGTTAAACAGATTTAGAAGGTGCAAATACTGATCGTAGCTGATACAGCAAGTTGTCAGCTATAGTATACAACCAACAGATGCTGGATTGTCATCTGTGTGGGGAGGCTATTCTCTTATATCTCAGGTCAGTTAAAAGACGTATTGGCGGTCATTAAGGGGTTAAATATGGATTCCGATACCGATTTCCGATATTGCAAACATATCGGAACTCGGTATCGGAATTCCGATACCAGATTCAGAAGAACGCCGACCTCATGGCCGACCCCACACAGGGGTCGGCTCGGGTT
This sequence comes from Ranitomeya imitator, assembly GCF_032444005.1. Classification (NCBI taxonomy): domain Eukaryota; kingdom Metazoa; phylum Chordata; class Amphibia; order Anura; family Dendrobatidae; genus Ranitomeya; species Ranitomeya imitator. Next base: position 730,806,962 of record NC_091284.1, on the reverse strand, counting down.
TCATGAAACCCGACTTTGCCAAAAGTCGGCGACTTCTGAAAATGGCTCAACCCTACTCACCACCTCTCGTGGTAGCCTGTTCCACTCATTGATCACCCTCACTGTCAAAAAGTTTTTTCTAATATCTAATCTGTGTCTCCTCCCATTCAGCCTCATCCCATTGATTCTAGACTTGCCTTGTGCAAATGAGAATAAAAATGATCCTTCTACAATGTGACAGCCCTTGAGATATTTGTAGACAGCTATTGTGTCTCCTCTCTGTCTTCTTTTTTGCAAGCTAAACATTCCCAAATCCTGTAACCGTTCCTCATAGGACATGGCTTGCAAACCAGAAATGACAGAAAAACGTCTGGCACATCCAAACCAGTGTGAATAAGTGCATACCAGGAGCAGCTACCTCCGCAGACAATATACAAAAAAAGGTTGCACTCTATCGTGTCAAAGCATGTCTAATATGGAATACATGAAATATGAATAGCAGAATGGCTTTGGAACATTTGGAAAATATTTGAGAGACGCTTTGCACAGAATTTGATCAAATAGTGTGAGCCCATCAACCATCGTCAAGGTGGTCTCAGTTTCAGTGAGACCACCTTGACGATGGTTGATAGGCTCACACTCTTTGATCTAATTCTATGCAAAGCGTCTCTCAAATATTTTCCTAATGTTCCAAAGCCATTTTGCTATTCATATTTCATGTATTCCATATTAGACATGCTTTGGCACGATAGAGTGCAACCTTTTTTTGTATATGGTTTGCAGACCAGTCACCATTCTTGTTGCTCTTCTCTGAACTTGCTCCAGTTGATATTGATGTTTTTTTTTTAAATGTGGTGCCCAAAACTGGACACAGTATTCTAGATGATATCTGATATTCCAGATATTAATTCAGTTTTTGTCGGATAAGACCCTATTTGTGCTGATCTCTCCATCAGTAATCCTTGGATTCTCTCATTTAATAAGGAGGGGATGTGAGCTTTAACACCTTTACCCCAAAGCCTTTTTTCACCTTCCTGATCAGGCCAATTTTTACAATTCTAAACACTATTAATTTATGAGGTCATAACTCTGGAATGCTGATTTGGAGACTGTTTTGTCAAAACATATTGTACTTCATGATAGTGGTAAAATTTATTTGATATGACTTGCGTTCATTTGTAAAAAAAAATGGAAATTTGTTGAGAATTTTGAAGATATAGCAAATTTCAAACTTTTAGTTTTTATGCCCTTAAATCAGAGTCATATTGCACAAAATGTTTAATAAATAACATTTCTCACATGTCTACTTTACATCAGCACAATTTTTTTGTTAGGAAGTTATAAGGGTTAAAAGTTGATCAGCGATTTCTCATTTTTACAACAAAATTTGCAAAACCATATTTTTAGGGACCACCTCCCATTTGAATTGACTTTGAAGGGCCAATATGAGAGAAAATACCCAAAAGTAACACCATTCTTAAAACTGCACCCCTCAAGGTACTCAAAACCACATTTAAGAAGTTTATTAACCCTTCAGATGCTTCACGGGAGTTTTTGGAACGTGGAAGGAAAAAACAAACATTTACTTTTTTTTCGCAAAACTTTTCCTTTAGACTAATTTTTCTTTACTTTCGCAAGGGTAACAGGAGAAAATCGATCATCCAATTTGCTGTGCAATTTCTACTGAGCATGCCGATACCCCATATGTGGGGGAATTCTACTGTTTTGCAGGGCTCGGAAGGGAAGGAGCGCCTTTTCACTTTTTGAATGTAAAATTTGCTGGCAGCCCCTGATGTGCCTAAACAGTGGAAACCCCCAACAAGTGACACCATTTTGGAAACTAGACCCCTTAGGGAACTTGTATAGATGTGTTTTGAGCATCTTGAACCGACAGGTGCTTCATATAAATTCATGCTTCTGGAAACATGCATTTGTAAATTAGGTGGGCTGTCATCACTACAGAAATGCCAAGCATGTGGGCGCTAAATGTTGTTTAGGTACACTGGGGCTCAGAAGGAGGGGGGCATTTGGATTTGGGAGTGGAGAATTTGCTGAATTTCTTTGGGGGCGAGGAGCCATTTCTCTTTTGTAGAGCCTTTGTGCTACCAGTAACATGGAATCCCCCTATATTTCCATTTATAGATGACACACCTGAGTGGGGACTTGCTTTTTTGTGGATTGAGTTGAAGCTTTCATTGGGAATATTTTACATAGCATTTATGATCAGATTTATCCGGTGTTCTACGTTGAGCACTTACATTGGGGTTTCCATCTAAATCTCTGAGTGATGTGACAGATGACACCTCAATGGATCCTCACACTATAATGAAGCAGCAGAGCTATTCTGGACTCCGTCTGGCCTCTGTTAAGTGGTGTCCTTTTCAGAAGTACACAAAACTGTGGATAAGTGTACTTTTATGCACTTCTATAAAGACGGTGTTAGGGATCGAGTTCCCGCTTCTGCACAGGGGGGATCTTGGGCCGTTTCTGCTGCGGTCTCCCATTCTTCTCCTGCCGCAGTGGAACCTGCTCAGCAGAGACGTCAGTCCTTGCGTCTGGCTCAGTCTCACTCTGTGCTTAGGCCTGCTGTCGCTTCTCCAGCTTTTGCAATTAAAGCCAGTGCTGGGCAGCAGCGAGCGGACGCTTTTGGTACTTAGTCCTGCTTTTTCCTTCTGAGCATGCCCAGGGTGAGATCTCCCGTTGGAGATCGAGGGTCACATGCTCAGATGCTGCAGCAGTTCCCATTGGTCCTCCTGGAGGGTCCTGAAAGGGCTAACTTCTGTGGCAGCTGCCCATTGGTCCTTTATTGGAAGGTCCTGAACGTACTGCAGCTATATAAGCTTCGCATGACCGCACGGCCATGCGCTAGTGTACAATTGTATATGTGTGTTTGTTGTGAGTGCAAGTCGTTCATTAAATACCCCTACCCTATTGTATGACTGTTCGCGTAAGGTGTATGGCTGCTATCTAGCGCCCAACTAACCACTCAACGTGTCACACACGAATCAGCGTCTATTGCTGTGACCGCCAGTGCGGCGCCACGCGCCAGTTGTGCGCTTCCTGACCCACGTCTGGGTGCTTAGTGGTGTCTGCCAGCACGGCACAGTTCGCACTTCGGTGCTCTAACTAAATCAGTTACCTAACACACCCAGTTGCGGTGTTGTGCGCAAGTAGTCTGAACGGACTTCAATCCTGAGTCTTGGGATTGAGTTCGCTGACTCCTTGCTTGCACTCTTTAGTGCGGTATTGCGGACCGGTGGCTTTACAGGGTTCGTTTCCACTGCCATATAGCGCTGCCATTTACTAGCAGCAGGTTTTCACCTGCACGGTGGACCCCGGACTGCGAACGCATCTATTACATCTTTCTTGGTGCCTTCCGCCAGTCCTAACAGAACACTAGCGCCAGGGTCTGGCTAGTAAATGGCAGACGATCAGCGTTTACAGCGGTACATCCAGCAGCTGGAGGGAAGGTTGGCGGCTCTAGAGCATTCAACCTCAGCTGTGGATGTCACTGCTGTCGCTGTTCAGGCTGCAAGTGTAGCCGCAGCCAGTTTGTCCGCTGCCACCCCTGCACCGACTTTATCCCGTCTCCCGCTTCCTGACAAGTTTGCTGGTGACAGTAAACAATGTCGCGGATTCGTGAGCCAGTGCTCCATACACCTTGAGCTCCTGGCGTCACGTTTCCCTACGGAACGGGCGGAAGTGGGATTTATTCTATCTCTCTTGTCGGGCAGGGAGTTGGAGTGGGCAACGCCACTTTGGGAGCGTGATGATCGTGTGGTACAGAGTGCTCCTCTCTTCCTGGACGCTCTGAAGCAGTCTTTTTAGGACCTCGTGTTACCCACGATACCGCGCTCCAGTTGTTGACTATTACTCAGGGCTCGTCCGTGGTCAGCCAGTTTGCCGTCCAGTTCCGGACTCTAGCTTCAGAGTTAGAGTGGCCAGACAAAGTTCTAATTCCGGTGTTCTGGAAGGGACTGGCAGATCATGTGAAGGACGCCTTGGCCACCAGGAAGATACCCGCCACACTGGAGGAGCTTATTTCAGTATCTACCCGCATCGACCTCCGTTTTCTTGAGCAGAGGTTAGAGCAGACCCAGTGTAGGCAGAGATTTCGGCTGGCTCCCACCTTCGACAGACCTCTTGAGTCTCCTGTTTTGGCGTCCGACTCCCATGAGGCCATGGAGGCTTCTCGAGTGGGACCTAAGTCTCAGGCCACTCGACTACCCATGGTTTGCAAAAAATGTCACCAACTAGGACATTACACCAATAAATGTCCAAGGCGGTCGGGAAACGATCGCGTCTAGTAACCATTGGGGGAGGTTCACTAGACACCGCTGCATTTTCCTCCAAACTGTCCTTTAAAGGGACAATCCTGTTAGGCTCCTCCACTCTAACAGTCGAGCTTTGTGTGGATTCAGGAGCAGAGGGAAACTTCATGTCCTCTGCTTTTGCTCTGCGCCACGCTATACCACTAGTAATGCTCGCCAAACCTGTAACAGTTAGAGTTGTGAATGGGGCGACACTTCCACTGCAAATCACACACCAGACTGTTCCATTCTCGTTGTCCATGTCCCCTTCCCACCAGGAAAATATTTCCCTTCTTGTCCTTCCCGAGGGAATGGATGAGATTTTGCTGGGAATACCCTGGCTCCGTTTCCACTCCCCACATATTCAGTGGTCCTCAGAAAGAATATTGGGTTGGAGTGAGTCTTGTATGGGCAGGTGTGTGAGTGAGTGTGTACAGGTTTCTAATACCAAGGTACCCACAGACCTTTCTTCTCTTCCCAAGTGCTATTGGTGCTGTGCTGACGTATTTTCTAAAAAGGCTGCAGAGACTCTACTGCCTAATCGCCCCTACGACTGTCCTATTGATCACTTGCCTGGAGCTGAACCTCCTCGGGAAAGGGTATATCCCCTCTCTCTCCCTGAGACGGAGGCTATGTCTCAATACATCCAGGAGAATTTGGCAAGAGGGTTCATTAGGAAGTCAGTGTCTCCTGCAGGGGCAGGATTGTTCTTCGTACAGAAGAAGAACGGGGAATTACGTCCTTGCATTGATTACAGGGGTCTTAATGCTATCACCATTAAAAATAAGTACCCGTTGCCCCTGATATCTGAGCTCTTTGACAGACTAAGGGGAGCAAAGGTATTCACCAAACTAGATCTGTGGGGTGCCTACAACCTGATTCGCATCCGTGAGGAGGACAAATGGAAAACGGCTTTTAATACCAGGGATGGGCACTATGAGTATCTGGTGATGCCCTTCGGGCTCTGTAATGCCCCAGCCGTTTTTCAGGACTTTGTCAAAGATATCTTCCGGGATATGCTCTCCACCTCGGTCGTAGTCTATCTGGATGATATTCTCATCTTCTCTCCAGATATTGACTCCCACCGGAGAGATGTTGGCAGAGTTTTCGAACTCTTACGGGCGAATTCCCTTTATGCAAAGTTGGAGAAGTGTGTGTTTGAGCAGGAGTCTTTACCTGTCCTGGGCTATATCATCTCGGCCCAGGGATTGGCTATGGATAGGGTTGAGCGAAACAGGTCGGCCAGATTCAGAAGTTGCCGACTTTTGGCAAAGTCGGGTTTCATGAAACCCGACCCGACCCCTGTGTGGGGTTGGCCATGAGGTCGGCGATCTTCTGATCTGGAATCTGAATTCCGATACCGAGTTCCGATATGTTTAAGATATCGGGAATCGGTATCGGAATTCATATTTAAGTGTAAAATAAAGAATAAAAAAAAAATATTGATATACTCACCGTCGGACGTGCCCTGGTTTTCACCGGCAGCCTTCCTTCCTAAGAATGAGCGCCTGAAGGGCCTTCGATGACGTCGCGGCTTGTGATTGGTCGTGTGACCGGTCACATGGGCGGTCACGCGACCAATCACAAGCCGCGACGTCATCTAAGGTCCTTCAGGCGCTAATTCTTAGGAAGGAAGCGTCCGAGGGCGCGTCCGAGGGTGAGTATATTCCTAATAGGTATATACTCACCCTCGGACGCGCCCTGGTTCTAACCCGCAGCCTTCCATCCTAAGAATCAGCGCCTGAAGGACCTTAGATAACGTCGCGGCTTGTGATTGGTCGCGTGACGCCCATGTGACCGCTCACGCGACCAATCACAAGCCGCGACGTCATCGAAGGTCCTTCAGGCGCTCATTCTTAGGAAGAAAGGCTGCCGGTGAGAACCAGGGCGCGTCCGATGGTAAGTATATCAATATTTTTTATTTTGATTCTTTATTTTACACTTAAATATGGATCCCAGGGCCTGAAGGAGAGTTTCCTCTCCTTCAGACCCTGGGAACCATTAGAAACCCAATGCACTGCATTGGGTTTCGTGTTTTAGCTGACCCCGACCCCGACTTTTCTATAGGATCGGCCGATTTCACTCGACCCGACTTTTGAAAAAGTTGGGTTTCGTGAAACCCGACCCGATCCTATAAAAAGAAAAGTCACTCAACCCTAGCTATGGATCCTGCCAAACTACAGGCTGTGATGGACTGGCAAGAACCCCATTCTCTGAAAGTGGTGCAGCGCTTTATGGGGTTCATAAATTACTATCGCCAGTTCATCCCCCACTTCTCAACTTTGGTAGCTCCCTTGGTATACCTCACCTAGAAGGGAGCGAATCCCAAATTGTGGTCGGAAGAGGTCTCCAAGGCCTTCACTTCTATAAAGTCCCATTTTGCTAGCGCTCCCATTTTACATCGTCCCGATGTGGATAAGCCATTCCTCATGGAGGTGGATGCCTCATCCGTTGGTGCTGGAGCAGTCCTCTATCAAAAGGATGCTCAAGGTCGGAAGCATCCATGCTTCTTCTTCTCTAAGACCTTCACACCAGCGGAGAGAAATTACTCCATCGGGGATAGGGAGTTGCTAGCAATGAAGTTGGCTTTTTTGGAGTGGAGACATCTTTTGGAAGGTGCTCAGTTTCCCTTCCAAGTCTTCACGGACCACAAAAATTTGGTCTATTTGCTTACAGCCCAGCGGCTGAATTCTCGTCAGGCCAGATGGTCCTTGTTCTTCTCCTGATTCCACTTCACTCTTCATTATCTCGCCGGGGACACAAAAGAGAATAGTAAAACCAAAAACACTCAGTTTGAAAAAATGTTGCAGTAATCCGCAAGTGCTAGTAAAAGATGTAAAAAACAGGGTATTTGGTTGATACGTTTTTTGCAAAAAATGTATACTAAGCTGCTCTACCAATCTTCACGGTATACCCTTATCAGAGCAGTCCTAACTAACGTATGCAATCCCTATCTGATGTATTTAAAAACCTGATCATCTGTATATAACCTGTGTGAACAGGGTTCAGAGAGGAAAAATCCATGTGTGCATACAGGGTAGAACAGCTTTTGTGCAGATAGCCCAAGAGGAGTGGTGGAACTCCCCAGTCTTGTAGACACAAGAGAACAATTATGGAAACAGGAACACATGGGCTACTTGCACAGTGAACAAGTCTGTATGATCACGTTCACACACCACCAAGAAACCTGAAGACACAAAAGAGAATAGTAAAACCAAAAACACTCAGTTTGAAAAAATTATCTCGCCGGAGAGAAGAACATTCGTGCTGACGCTCTCTCTCGCTTCCTTGTGTCAACTGAGGAGGAGGAAGAGGAGCCTCGGCTTATTGTCCCTTCAGAGAGTCTGAGAACTGTAGCTCCAGTTTCGCTAGAGTCTGTGCCTCCGGGCAAGACTTTTGTTCCCGTCAATTTGCGACCGGAGGTTCTCTCTTGGGCTCATTTGTCCAGAGTGGGTGGACACTTTGGGGCAAAGAGGACATCTGAGTTACTAGCGAGAATGTACTGGTGGCCACATATGGTTTGTGATGTCGGAGACTATGTTTGGGCATGTGTCTCCTGTGCCAAAAATAAGTCTCCTCGTAAACGGCCAGCTGGATTGTTATATCCCTGCCGGTGGCAGACAGGCCCTGGGAGATGGTCGGGATGGACTTTGTGGTGGGTTTGCCCAAGTCACGTGGCTGTACTGTCATTTGGGTAATCACTGACCATTTTTCTAAAATTTTGCATTTGGTGCCGCTTCCTCGGCTACCTTCTGCACGGGTCTTGGCAGCGTTGTTTATTAAACATATCTTCCGCCTTCACAGTATGCCGGACAAAATTGTCAGTGATCGGGGTCCTCAGTTTGTGTCTCGGTTCTGGAGAGAGCTTTGTCATCTTCTCAGTATTGAGTTAAATCTCTCTTCTGCCTATCATCCCGAGACAAATGGGTTGGTAGAGAGAGCCAACCAGACCTTGGTTACATATCTGCGACATTTTATCTCTGCCAGGCAGGATAACTGGGCATCCTTGTTACCATGGTCAGAGTTCGCCCTTAACAACGCTGTAGCCGATTCCACCGGTCAGACTCCTTCCTCCTTAATTACGGCCAGCATCCGCGGGTTCCAGTTCCCATGCCCGTGTCCTCTGTTGACTCCAGGGTGGCAGACTGGGCAGTGGAGGCACGAGACATTTGGGACCGCACTCAGGATGCCATCCGGGCCTCCAAGGAGAGAATGAGGTCCTCCGCCGATGCACATCGGCGCTCTGCTCCGACCTTTGCTCCTGGCAACTTAGTGTGGCTCTCCGCTCATAACATCAGACTGCGTGTTGACTCCACTTAGTTTGCTCCTCGCTACTTCGGTCCCTTCAAGGTCCTCGAACAGGTTAATCCTGTGGTTTACCGTCTAGCCCTTCCTCCACGCCTAGGTATCACTGACACCTTTCATGTGTCCCTCCTTAAGCCCGTGTACATGTCCCGGTTTTCTGAGTTATCTACCGGGACGTCAGGTTCGTCTACGGACGATTACGAGGTGAACACTATTTTGGGGTGCAAGGTGGTTCGTGGCCAAAAATTTTATTTGGTGGACTGGAGGGGTTACAGTCCTGAGGATAGATCCTGGGAGCCTGCTGAGCACATTCGGGCTCCGCAGCTCATTGCTGCCTTCGAGCATGGCGGGGCCCGGGGGGGGGGTGATGTTGGGGTTCGAGTTCCCGCTTCTGCACAGGGGGAATCTCGGGCCATTTCTGCTGCAGTCTCCCATTCTTCTCCTGCCACAGTGTAACCTGCTCAGCAGAGACGTCGGTCCTTGCGTCTGGCTCAGTCTCACTCTGTGCTTAGGCCTGCTGTTGCTTCTCCAGCTTTTGCCATTAAAGCCAGTGCTGGGCAGCAGCGAGCGGACGCTTTTGGTACTAAGTCCTGCTTTTTCCCTTCTGAGCATGCCCAGGGTGAGATCTCCCGTTGGAGATCGAGGGTCACATGCTCAGATGCTGCAGCGGTTCCCATTGGTCTTCCTGGAGGGTCCTGAAAGAGCTAACTTCTGTGGCAGCTGCCCATTGGTCCTTTATTGGAAGGTCCTGAACGTACTGCAGCTATATAAGCTTCGCATGACCGCACAGCCATGCGCTAGTGTACAATTGTATACGTGTGTTTGTTGTGAGTGCAAGTCGTTCATTAAATACCCCTACCCTATTGTATGACTGTTCGCGTAAGGTGTATGGCTGCTATCTAGCGCCCGACTAACCACTCAACGTGTCACACACGAATCAGCGTCTATTGCTGTGACCGCCAGTGCGGCGCCACGCGCCAGTTGTGCGCTTCCTGACCCACATCTGGGTGCTTAGTGGTGTCTGCCAGCACGGCACAGTTCGCACTTCGGTGCTCTAACTAAATCAGTTACCTAACACACCCAGTTGTGGTGTTGTGCGCAAGTAGTCTGAACGGACTTCAACCCTGAGTCTTGGGATTGAGTTCGCTGACTCCTTGCTTGCACTCTTTAGTGCGGTATTGTGGACCTGTGGCTTTACAGGGTTAGTTTCTACCACCATATAGTGCTGCCATTTACTAGCAGCAGGTTTTCACCTGCATGGTGGACCCCGGACTCTGAACGCACCTAATAATATTTCATCTTATACTTGGTGCGTTCCGCCAGTCCTAACAGACGGACACCGCAGGTCCTATGGCATCCACAGTAGGGTTGAGCGAAACGGGTCGGCCATTTTCAGAAGTCGCTGACTTTTGGCAAAGTCGGGTTTCATGAAACCCGACCCCTGTGTGGGGTCGGCCATGAGGTCGGCGATCTTCTGAATCTGGTATCGGAATTCCGATACCGAGTTCCGATATGTTTGCAATATCGGAAATCGGTATCGGAATCCATATTTAAGTGTAAAATAAAGAATTAAAATAAAAAATATTGCTATAGTCACCCTCTGACGCGCCCTGGTACTAACCGTCAGCCTTCCTTCCTTAGAATCAGCGCATGAAGGGCCTTAGATGACGTCGCGGCTTGTGATTGGTTACGCGACCGCCCATGTGACTGCTCACGCGACCAATCACAAGCCGCGACGTCACTGAAGGTCCTTCAAGCGCTGATTCTTAGGAAGGAAGGCTGCCGGAAAGAAGCAGGGCGCGTCCGAAGGTGAGTATATAGCTAATAGGAATATACTCACCCTCGGACGCGCCCTGCTTCTTTCCGGCAGCCTTCCTTCCTAAGAATCAGCGCTTGAAGGACCTTCGGTGACGCCACGGCTTGTGATTGGTCGTGCGAGCGGTCACATGGGCGGTCGCGCGACCAATCACAAGCCGCGACGTCATCTAAGGTCCTTCACGCGCTGATTCTAAGGAAGGAAGGCTGCCGGTTAGTACCACGGCGCGTCAGAGGGTGATTATAGCAATATTTTTTATTTTAATTCTTTATTTTACACTTAAATATGGATCCCAGGGCCTGAAGGAGAGTTTCCTCTCCTTCAGACCCTGGGAACCATTGGAAACCCAATGCACTGCATTGGGTTTCGTGTTTCGGCCTACCCCGACCCCGGCTTTTTTATAGGATCGGCCGATTTCACTCGACCCGACTTTTGAAAAAGTCGGGTTTCGTGAAACCCGACCCGATCCTATAAAAGTAAAAGTCGCTCAACCCTAATCCACAGTGCATACATCTGCCTCACTAAAGGGAATCTTCCGCTGGGGGTTCTGTCTGAATCACGTATTTCAGAGATTTACACGGAAACCCCAGTGTAAGCACTCAGCACAGGGCACAGGATAAATGTGATCTTTGGGAGGCAGAATGAAAAAATGTACAGCATGTTAAGAATTGGTTTTGTATTTTTTTTATGCCATTCCTCGTGTGGTTTGTGATTAGGCGACTTTATTCTTCGGGTCGGTGCGATTACAGCAATACCAGATTTATATCAGGTTTTTATGTTTGGCTGCTGTCACACAATAAAAGACGCTTTTTATTGCGAAAACTAGTTTTTACATCACCATATTTTGAGAGCTATAATTTTTCCATATTTTGACTAAGAGAGTCATGTGAGAGCTTGTTTTTTGTAGGACAAGCTGATGTTTTTATTGGTACCATTTTCAGACACATAAGATTTTGTGATAGCTTTCTTTTCTTTCTATTTTTGGGAGACAGAATGACCAAAAACCAGCAATTCAGGAATTGCTTTTGTTTTGTTATTTTTTATATCGTTCTGCGTATAGTAAACTTGGTAAGGCAGCTTTATTCTTCCAGTCAGTATGATTACAGTGATACACAACGTGTATCATTTTTTCTTTTTTGGCACTTTTACACAATAAAAACTATTTTATGAAAAAAAAATATAATTTTTGCATCGCTTTATTCTGAGAGATATAACTTTATTATTTTTCTGCTGATGGAGCTGTATGGTGGCTTGTTGTTTGCAGGACAAGATTATGTTTTCAGAGGTACCATTTTTATTTATATTCATCTTTTTGATTGTGTTTTACTGCACTTTTTGTTCGGCAGTATGCTCATAAAGCATTGTTTTTTGCCTCGCTTTTTTTTTTATTTTTACGGTGTTCACTGAAGGGGTTAACTAGTGATGCAGTTAAATAGAAAAGACAGATAGCAGCACAAACTGGGGCAGATTTTGGGTGCAACACTTTTTGAATAATGCGGTTGTCCAACGCGAGATATAAATGGAAAAAAATCAGGCAGCACTCCAGTTCAAGGAAAAATCATGGGCTTTAATCCAGTACCACGTGATACAGTTATATAGAGTGTGGGTCTTTACGGACACGGCGATACCAAATATGTATACTTTTATAGTTTTATTTTTTTCTAAATAGATGTATTTATTGGTAACATATTTATTTATTTTTTCTTCTTTATTTGGGGATTATTAAAAAAATTTTTTTACACTTTTTAATATAAATATATATGTGTATATACATTACTTTTGTAGATTGTCCCATCCTGAGACATCACGGTATAGCATTGGATTGCTGCTCTGATTCTCTTCAATGCTTAAGTACTGCACAGCATCAGAGCAGCATCTGACAGTCAGGGAAGGAGGCATGTCAGCGCATGCTCTCAGTAGGCGCTCACAAGCCACTTTTCTTGCAGGACCCTGAAGGCCAACTTGCAGCCAGGGGTCTACATGGAAACCATGAGGATAATGCGATCGCATCATCCTGGTGGAAGTGGCATCAGAGGGATTAAATGCCCACGATCGGTGCAAGCACTGATCGTGGGCATTGCTGCGGGGTGTCAGTCCTCACACAGATCTGACACCGGCACCCGATCGCTCTGCGTGAGGCCGTGCGATCTTGCCGCCGTACATATACTGCTATTTGCAGGATAGCAGTTCCCGCAGAGCAGTGTATGTACGGGGCATGTCTGGAAGGGTTTAAAAAATGGATTGGGCCATGGTTGTCATCTGGGGTACAGTGTTTGATCATCAGGATGATTGAAAACTGAGTAAATGGGATGACATTTATTTAAAAAAAATTACAGAAAGAAGCCATGCTTACCAGTGATGACTGATGAGCGAATATACTCGGCACTCGAGATTTCTCGAGCACGCTTGTGTGTCCTCCGAGTATTTGTAAGTGCTCGGAGATTTAGTTTTCAGCGCCGCAGCTGAATGATTTACATCTGTTAGCCAGCTTGATTATATGTGGGGATTCTCTAGCAACCAGGCAACCCCTGTTAGGGCTAGCGGAACTCACCGATTATAGGCAGGAAACAACAAGGTGCGTTCGCAGCCCAGGGTCCACCGTGCTGAGATATATGCTGCAAAGTAATTGGCGGCACTATATGGGAGTATAACCGAACTCTGTTAACTTCACAGAATCGCAAAGATATGAAAACTCTGTGCCCTGTTAACCTCACAGAGGATCACAGCTACCTGAGTAAAGCTAAGAGTGGTCATGCAGTCATCATAGCATACAAAACTCCTCACCGGAGGTGCCGGTATTCTAGGGGCTTATTTCAGCCAACCCTAACCACATGCAGACATGACCACCAAGTAGCAAAGCTCATAGCACAGGTTGATACTAGCGCATGGCCGTGTGGCCATGCGAACATTTTATAGCCACAGCAGACAAGGATCTTCCTAGTGGTCCAATGGGAGCTGCTACAGGGCTTGAGCGTGTGACCCCCGACCTCCAATAAAAGGTCCTCCCGTGGGCATACTCAGTGTGTGCAAAGCAGCACTTAGTCCCAGAAAAGCCTGCTCGCCGCTGACCAGTGCAGGCTACAACAGCAGAGCCTGGGAAGGCCGCAGTAACCCTTTGCACAGGGCGTGCTCGAGAAATCTCGAGCAACGAGTATATTCACTCATCATCACTATTACAGATGCATGAGCAGGTTCTCACACCAATTTCATAATTCAGAAGCCAAAATGTTATATGTAAAGGTACAACATATTGATGAGCAGCTACTCAAACAATTATCATTCGTGAATAGGTGGCTGTTTTACCTGCACATAGATAAGACTTCTACAAGGGGCCATGACAGTTTTCAGTTTATTAATGATACCCATACTGTTGGAAAAGGAAGCACTATAATCTTGCCCCCAAACTTTCCTCTAAATGTTTTTAAACACATCCTCAATGACCAGCTTTAGGAAAGAGGAAAGTATGCAAAGTATTAAGTTTAGACATAAATCTTTATTACATTTTAAGCAAGGAAAAAATGAAAATGAAATGCATGAATCAAGCAACAGGAATTAAAAAGAGAACGGGAGCATGGAACCATCAAAATATCAAAAAAGTTGGGCGTGGTAATAGAGTTCTCAAGAAATGGAAAAACAACCTTCAGACAAAAAATGTGTATCCAAAAAATGTGCTTTAAATCAATCTACTATATAATTGTCTAAGGGTCACTTCCGTCTGTCATTCTGTCTCTGTCTGTCTGTCATGGTTATCCATTCGCTGACTGGTCTCGCCAGCTGCCTGTCATGGCTGCCGCGACCAATCAGCGACGGGCACAGTCCAGAAGAAAATGGCCGCTCCTTACTCCCCGCAGTCAATGCCTGTCGCCCGCATACTCCCCTCCGGTCACCGCTAACACAGGGTCAATGGCGGCGGTAACGGACCGCGTTATGTCGCGGGTAACGCACTCCGTTATCGCCGCTATTAACTTTTTACTATTGAAGCTGCCAATGCGGCATCAATAGTAAAAAAAGGAATGTTAAAAATAATTTAAAAAAAAAAAATCCTGCTATACTCACCCTCCGTAGGCGCTCGCGCCGGCCGCCATCTTTCGTTGCAGGCTCCGGTGGCAAAGATGGTATGGGAGAAGGACCTGCCATGAAGTCACGGTCATGTGACAGCGACGTCATCACAGGTCCTGCGCTCATACCAACCTTGGGACCGGAAGTTGCCGTGGACAATAAGGGGCCCTCGGAAAGGTGAGTATATGTTTATTTTTTATTTTTTAAACTGTGACAAACCTGGCTGGGCAATATACTACGTAGCTGGGCAATATACTACGTGACTGGCCAATATACTAAGTGGCTCTGTGCTGTATACTACTTCGCTGTGCAATATACTACGTGGCTTTGTGCTGTATACTGCATCACTGGGCAATATACTACGTGACTGGCCAATATACTACATAGCTCTGTGCTGCATACTACGTCGCTGTGCTGTATACTACGTCGCTGTGCAATATACTACATCACTGGGGAATATACTACGTGGCTGTGCAATATACTACGTCACTAGGCAATATACTATGTGGCTGGGCAATATACTATGTCACTGAGCAATATACTACGTGGCTGTGCAATATACTACGTCACTAGGCAATATACTATGTGGCTGGGCAATATACTATGTCACTGGGCAATATACTACGTGACTGGGCAATATACTACGTGACTGGGCAATATACTACGTGGCTGGGCAATATACTACGTGGTTGGGCAATATACTACGTGGCTGGGCAATTTACTACGTGGCTGGGCAATTTACTACGTGGCTGGGCAATATACTACGTGGCTGGGCAATATACTACGTGGCTGGGCAATATACTACGTGGCTGGGCAATATACTACGTGGACATACATATTCTAGAATACCCGATGCGTTAGAATCGGGCCACCATCTAGTCCATATATAAATGAACAATAAAGTGCATAGTGCATGCTGTAAATATTCAT
The DNA here is from genome assembly GCF_032444005.1 of Ranitomeya imitator. Classification (NCBI taxonomy): domain Eukaryota; kingdom Metazoa; phylum Chordata; class Amphibia; order Anura; family Dendrobatidae; genus Ranitomeya; species Ranitomeya imitator. The sequence goes on along the minus strand of NC_091284.1, from coordinate 730,791,563 downwards.
AATGAATTGGATATGTATAAAGGTACCATCACACTCAGCAACTTTGCAACGAGAACGACAACAATCCGTGACGTTGCAGCGTCCTGGATAGTGATCCCGTTGTGTTTGACACGCAGCAGCGATCTGGATCCCGCTGTGCCATCGCTGGTCGGAGCTAGAAGTCCAGAACTTTATTTGGTCGTCAGGTCGGCGTGGATCGTCATGTTTGACATCAAAAACAATGACGCCAGCAATGTTTTACATGGAGCTAACAACCAGCGAGAACGATAAGTGAGTCGCCGTTACGTCACTGGATCGTTCCTGCATCGTTCTGGAGCTGCTGTGTTTGACGTCTCTACAGCGACCTAAACAGCTCGTTGTCTATATCGCTGCAGCGTCGCTGAGCGTGACGGTACCTTAAAATGGATGACACTAATTATATATATGGAGATGCCACAAGACTAGAAAGGGGCCAGTATATACCTTGTGATGGAAGTTCTGCAACAGTCATGTTGGCACAGTTAAATAAATGGTGAAGGTAAAAGATGATGGAGTACCTCTAAAGTGCTAAGTGCAAGGGTCCCAGCTGCCGCGTCCTCTCACCCCGACAGCGCCATTTCGCACAATGCTTCCTCAATGGGCCCTCTAGGATATAGGGCTAAGAATGTTTATTTACTCAGTAACCTTAACAACGTCATGCATTGGTTTTTGCCAGATGGTCTCTCACACATGAATGAGTGACAAATGAATCTGCTACTTTGACTACCTAAAGCGGACAAGCTTCCTTTTCCCTCACTTTCCCCTGAGAAATAATGGCGCTATATAAATAAATAATAATAATAATAATCTAAGTCTATTTACAAGCAGTCATCTTTACCCCTTCCTGTAGTGGGCTGAAGTGTGCACATTGCCTGTGACATGCATGCTGCTGTACAGTGCACAATCTGCAACCTGTCCTGTGCATCAGTGACTCTCCAGCATTCTGCTCAACATTTGAAAAATTCAATAAAACAATAGCTTCTCACAGATATTATTTAGCCACATTTATCTACAGCTGGTATGGAAAGTATTCATACCTCTATAAATGTGTCACTTTTTTTGTAATTGCAGCCATTTGGTAAATTCACAAAAGTTCATTTTTTTCACATTAATGTACACTCTTCACCCCATCTTGACTGAAAAAAGCAAAAATGTAGCATTTTTTGCAAATGTAATAAAAAAGAAAAACTGAAATATCACATGGTCATAAGAATTCAGACCCTTTGCTCAGTCACTTCTGGACTTTATCATCCGAGCTGGAGTGACTGGATAAAGCCCTCATCCCGGTAGTTTGGAGGGGGCTGGCTGACCATGTGAAGGATGCTTTGGCCACAAGGGAGATTCCCGCCACACTGGAGGAGCTCATAGCAGTATCAACTCGCATCAACCTTTGTTTTAATGAGCGAAGGTTGGAGCGAGCCCAGTGTAGGCAGAGGTTTCGGCTGGCTCCCACCTTCGCTAAACCTCAGGAATCCCCGGTCCAGGCGTCCGAGTCACATGAGGCCATGGAGGTGTCACGAGCGGGATCTAAGTCCCGGACCGCTCATGCGCTTAACCCCTTACTCCCATATAACGTACTATCCCGTCAAGGTGTATAAACAGATTCCACCGATACATAGTAGTTAAGTCATAAGCCCATAAAAAGGTCAAAATGGACAATCATTGAGGACACTATAAAACATATAATACCAATAGGACAACCACAGAGTAAACAGTCCAAAACTCATAAGAATAAAAAGATACAAAATTTTATTTGCTACATAAGGACATATAGTAATCTATAGACAGAAAAGACAAGGTACATCCAGAATTCGAATGTGGAGGACAAACCACCATTGAAATAACAGTGTGAGACAATCCCAAATGCATGTATATGTTAATCCACCCAGTAACGCTGTAATACAATAAAATGTTTAAAAATGCATAGTGTAGATCAAAAAAGAGAAAGGAACTGGGCCTAAATGGTTGTTTGAAACTTCCAGTGTAGTTATTAGCGCATTGCAAGTGCACACGCAACCAAAGAGAGTTTTCAATCTTAACATGCAGGTCTTACCCATGAGTCTCTGCCAATGTGTGTCCAGAATGCAGCCCTGATGGGCGTTTCGCGTGGGCTTCCTCAGGGGTTTGTGATTCTGTGTGTGTCCCAGGGGATATATGCTGTGCTGTATACTACGTCGCTGTGCAATATACTACATCACTGGGGAATATACTACGTGGCTGTGCAATATACTACGTCACTAGGCAATATACTATGTGGCTGGGCAATATACTATGTCACTGAGCAATATACTACGTGGCTGTGCAATATACTACGTCACTAGGCAATATACTATGTGGCTGGGCAATATACTATGTCACTGGGCAATATACTACGTGACTGGGCAATATACTACGTGACTGGGCAATATACTACGTGGCTGGGCAATATACTACGTGGTTGGGCAATATACTACGTGGCTGGGCAATTTACTACGTGGCTGGGCAATTTACTACGTGGCTGGGCAATATACTACGTGGCTGGGCAATATACTACGTGGCTGGGCAATATACTACGTGGCTGGGCAATATACTACGTGGACATACATATTCTAGAATACCCGATGCGTTAGAATCGGGCCACCATCTAGTCCATATATAAATGAACAATAAAGTGCATAGTGCATGCTGTAAATATTCATAATGAATTGGATATGTATAAAGGTACCATCACACTCAGCAACTTTGCAACGAGAACGACAACAATCCGTGACGTTGCAGCGTCCTGGATAGTGATCCCGTTGTGTTTGACACGCAGCAGCGATCTGGATCCCGCTGTGCCATCGCTGGTCGGAGCTAGAAGTCCAGAACTTTATTTGGTCGTCAGGTCGGCGTGGATCGTCATGTTTGACATCAAAAACAATGACGCCAGCAATGTTTTACATGGAGCTAACAACCAGCGAGAACGATAAGTGAGTCGCCGTTACGTCACTGGATCGTTCCTGCATCGTTCTGGAGCTGCTGTGTTTGACGTCTCTACAGCGACCTAAACAGCTCGTTGTCTATATCGCTGCAGCGTCGCTGAGCGTGACGGTACCTTAAAATGGATGACACTAATTATATATATGGAGATGCCACAAGACTAGAAAGGGGCCAGTATATACCTTGTGATGGAAGTTCTGCAACAGTCATGTTGGCACAGTTAAATAAATGGTGAAGGTAAAAGATGATGGAGTACCTCTAAAGTGCTAAGTGCAAGGGTCCCAGCTGCCGCGTCCTCTCACCCCGACAGCGCCATTTCGCACAATGCTTCCTCAATGGGCCCTCTAGGATATAGGGCTAAGAATGTTTATTTACTCAGTAACCTTAACAACGTCATGCATTGGTTTTTGCCAGATGGTCTCTCACACATGAATGAGTGACAAATGAATCTGCTACTTTGACTACCTAAAGCGGACAAGCTTCCTTTTCCCTCACTTTCCCCTGAGAAATAATGGCGCTATATAAATAAATAATAATAATAATCTAAGTCTATTTACAAGCAGTCATCTTTACCCCTTCCTGTAGTGGGCTGAAGTGTGCACATTGCCTGTGACATGCATGCTGCTGTACAGTGCACAATCTGCAACCTGTCCTGTGCATCAGTGACTCTCCAGCATTCTGCTCAACATTTGAAAAATTCAATAAAACAATAGCTTCTCACAGATATTATTTAGCCACATTTATCTACAGCTGGTATGGAAAGTATTCATACCTCTATAAATGTGTCACTTTTTTTGTAATTGCAGCCATTTGGTAAATTCACAAAAGTTCATTTTTTTCACATTAATGTACACTCTTCACCCCATCTTGACTGAAAAAAGCAAAAATGTAGCATTTTTTGCAAATGTAATAAAAAAGAAAAACTGAAATATCACATGGTCATAAGAATTCAGACCCTTTGCTCAGTCACTTCTGGACTTTATCATCCGAGCTGGAGTGACTGGATAAAGCCCTCATCCCGGTAGTTTGGAGGGGGCTGGCTGACCATGTGAAGGATGCTTTGGCCACAAGGGAGATTCCCGCCACACTGGAGGAGCTCATAGCAGTATCAACTCGCATCAACCTTTGTTTTAATGAGCGAAGGTTGGAGCGAGCCCAGTGTAGGCAGAGGTTTCGGCTGGCTCCCACCTTCGCTAAACCTCAGGAATCCCCGGTCCAGGCGTCCGAGTCACATGAGGCCATGGAGGTGTCACGAGCGGGATCTAAGTCCCGGACCGCTCATGCGCTTAACCCCTTACTCCCATATAACGTACTATCCCGTCAAGGTGTATAAACAGATTCCACCGATACATAGTAGTTAAGTCATAAGCCCATAAAAAGGTCAAAATGGACAATCATTGAGGACACTATAAAACATATAATACCAATAGGACAACCACAGAGTAAACAGTCCAAAACTCATAAGAATAAAAAGATACAAAATTTTATTTGCTACATAAGGACATATAGTAATCTATAGACAGAAAAGACAAGGTACATCCAGAATTCGAATGTGGAGGACAAACCACCATTGAAATAACAGTGTGAGACAATCCCAAATGCATGTATATGTTAATCCACCCAGTAACGCTGTAATACAATAAAATGTTTAAAAATGCATAGTGTAGATCAAAAAAGAGAAAGGAACTGGGCCTAAATGGTTGTTTGAAACTTCCAGTGTAGTTATTAGCGCATTGCAAGTGCACACGCAACCAAAGAGAGTTTTCAATCTTAACATGCAGGTCTTACCCATGAGTCTCTGCCAATGTGTGTCCAGAATGCAGCCCTGATGGGCGTTTCGCGTGGGCTTCCTCAGGGGTTTGTGATTCTGTGTGTGTCCCAGGGGATATATATGAGAGAATTACAAACATAGGAGAACCACAGGAGTATATAGGAAAGTATAAATTTTATTATAAGGAAAAAACATTAAAAGCTACACATTAAAAGACACCAATAGAAAACACCGGGAAAACCCAGACAAGAATAACATCAATTCATGTAATATATGTATAGCATTGGGTATAACAATTGTGCCTTGTTGTAATAGATTGATGCAAACAAAAGAAGGTCCGTGGCACCCACACCACCTCACAACAGGACAATAATGTCAGATCCACCCGTATTTATAATCAGTGTCACTGACACTAGAATAGCTATATTGCTCCAGATCAGACTGTCATGAACCATAGTGAGGCTGAGATTTGAGGGATGTCTCAGGGGAAAATATAGATAGATTGCCGGCCGGCGTGAAAATCCCCCTTCAGACATAGACCATACCCGGATCTTACCATGTGATTGGGGTCCCTGGATTGGGCGCAACCCCCGACGCGCGTTTCGCCGCTCCTGTGCTTTGCTTTATCAAGGGGACGCGCGTCGGGGGTTGCAATCAGCTGTGCTCAGGGGGGTCGATTGCAGCTGATATCCGGCACTATGCAGCAGGAGAGGTCACGGACCACCCCGGCACATTAACCCCCAGCACACTGCGATCAAACATGATCACAGTGTTCTGGGGACATAGGGAAGCATTGCGCAGGGAGGGGGCTCCCTGCATGCTTCCCTGAGACCCTCGGTACAAGGCGATGTGCTCACCTTGTACCGAACATCTCCTCCCTGCAGGCCCCGGATCCAAAATGGCCATGGGGCTACTTCCGGTTAATGCAGGGAGATGGCTTACCAAGCGCCTGCTCAGATCGCTGATCTGACATAGTGCATTGCAAAGTGTCAGATCAGCGATCTGACCTTATAACATGATGCCCTCCCTGGGGCAATGATATAAAGTTAAAAAAAAATATTTAGATGCCCTTCAGTGAACACCGTAAAAAAAAAAAAACGAGTCAAAAAACAACACTTTATTATCATACCGCCGAACAAAAAGTGGAATTGCACGCGACCAAAAAGACAGATATAAATAACGGTACCGATGAAAATGTCATCTTGTCCCACAAATAACGAGCCTCCATACAGCGTCATCAGTGAAAAAATAAAAAAGTTATAATCCTCAGAATAAAGCGATGCAAAAATAAATATTTTTTCTATAGAATAGTTTTTATAGTATAAAAGCGCCAAAACATAAAAAAAGATATAAATGAGGTATCGCTGTAATCGTACTGACCCAAAGAATAAAACTGCTTTATCAATTTTACTAAACGCGGAACGGTATAAACGCCCCTTCCCCAAAATAAATTTATGAATAGCTGGCTTTTGTTCATACTGCCTCACAAAAATCGAAATAAAAAGCGATCAAAAAATGTCACGTGCCAAAAAATATTACCAATAAAAATGTCAACTTGTCCCGCAAAAAAAAAAGACCTCACATTATTAATCAAATTATAGCTCTCAAAATGTGGTAATGCGAAAAAATATTTTTGCCAATCATAAAAATCCTCTAAAAAACCCGCTATAAAAGTAAGTCAAACCGCCCTTCATCACCCCCTTAGTTAGGGAAAAATAAAAAAAAATTAAAAAAATGTATTTATTTCCATTTTCCCATTAGGGTTAGGGCTAGGGTTAGGGCTAGGGTTAGGCTAGGGTTAGGGCTAGGGTTAGGGTTGGGGCTAGGGCTAGGGTTAGGGTTAGGGCTAGGGTTAGGGCTAGGGTTAGCGTTAGGGCTAAGGTTAGGGTTGGGGCTAGGGTTAGGGTTTGGATTACATTTACGGTTGGGATTAGGGTTAGGGGTGTGTCAGGGTTAAAGGTGTGGTTAGGGTTATGGTTGGGATTAGGGTTAGGGGTGTGTTGGAGTTAGGGGTGTGGTTAGGGTTGGGGTTAGGGGTGTGGTTGGGATTAGGGGTGTGTTTGGGTTAGGGTTTCAGTTAGAATTGGGGGTTTCCACTGTTTAGGCTCATCAGGGCTCTCCAAACGCGACATGGCATTGGATCTCAATTCCAGCCAATTCTGCGTTGAAAAAGTAAAACAGCACTCCTTCCCTTCCAAGCTCTTTCGTGTGCCCAAACATATGGGGTATCTGCGTACTCAGGACAAATTGGAAAATAACTTCTGGGGTCCATTTTCTCTTGTTACCCTTGGGAAAATAAAAATCTTGGGGTCTCAAAAATTATTTTTGTGTGAAAAAAATGATTTTTTTATCTTCATGGCTCTGTGTTATAAACTGTAATGAAACACTTGGGGGTTCAAAGCTCTCACAACATATCTAGATAAGATCCCTAGGGGCTCTACTTTCCAGAATGGTGTCACTTGTGTGGGGCTTCAATGTTTAGGCACATCAGGGGCTTTCCAAACGTAACATGGCATCCCATCTCAATTCCAGCCAATTTTGCAGTCACCGATCATTTTTCTAAAATGGTGCATTTGGTGCCAATTCCACGGTTACCTCCTGCACGGGCCTTGGCGGCATTGTTCATAAAACATATCTTCCGTCTACATGGCATGCCTGACAAAATTGTCAGTGACCGGGGTCCCCAGTTCGCGTCTCGGTTCTGGAGAGAGCTCTGTCGTTTACTCTGCAATGAGCTGAATCTCTCTTCTGCATACCATCCCGAGACAAATGGGTTGGTAGAGAGGGCCAACCAGACTCTGGTGACATACCTGCAACATTTTGTTTCTGCTAGGCAGGACGATTGGGCATCTTTGCTACCTTGGTCGGAATTTGCTTTGAACAACGCTGTAGTTGACTCCACTGGGCAGACTCCATTTCTCCTTAATTATGGCCAGCATCCACGTGTCCCTTTGCCCATGCCCGTGTCATCCACTGATTCCAGGGTGGCAAACTAGGCAGTGGAGGCACGTGACATTTGGGACCACACACAGGAAGCCTTTCGGGCCTCCGAGGAGAGAATGTGGGTTTCTGCTAATGCACACCTGCGCCCCACTCTGACCTTTCCTACTGGCGACTTAGTGTGGCTCTCTGCCCGTAACATCAGGCTGCGAGTTGAGTCCACTAAGTTTGCGCCTCGTTACATTGGTCTTTTCAAGCTTCTGGAACAGGATAACCCTGTGGTCTACCGTTTGGCTATTCCTTCGTGCCTTGGTATCACTGACACCTTTCATGTTTCCCTCTTAAAGCCTGTCTATATATCCAGGTTTTCCGAGTCATCTGCCATGACATCGGGTTCATCCACGGATGAGAACGAGGTGATGCTATCTGGTGGACTGGAAGGGTCACGGCCCAGAGGACAGAATCTGTGGAGCATATTTGGGCTCCGCTGCTCATTGCAGCCTTTGAGCGTAGCGAGGCTCAAGGAGGATGGGGCCCTAGGAGGGGGGTAATGTTAGGTGTCGAGTTCCAGCCGCTGCACAGGGGGAATCTCGAACCATGTCTAATGCGGTCTCCCATTCTTCTCCAGCCGCAGTGGAACCTGCTCAGCGGATACGTCGGTCCCAGCGTCCGGCTCAGCCTGATACTGTGCAAATGGTTACTGCTGCCTTTCCAAGCTCTTCCTTTGTAGCCAGCACTGGTCAGCGGCGAGCAGGCTTTTCTGGGACTAAGTCCTGCTTTACACGCACTGAGCATGCCCACAGGAGGACCTCTCATTGGAGGCCGGGGGTCACACGCTCAGGCCCAGTAGCAGCTCCTATTGGTCCACAAGGAAGGTCCTGAAGAGCAGCTGAAGGTTTGCATGGCTGCATGGCCATGCGCTAGTATCAAATGTGTTTGGCTTATGCCAGTGGATTCTATACTACTCCATAATTATGTGGTGTGAGGTTGTAGCTTTGGCACTGTACAATCAGGCAGGCAGCTAGCGTCAGTGGGGGCAATTAGCTTTGGCTTCGCATCTGGTTCCTTCATGTGTGCGGTTAACACAGAAGAGTTCCAGAGTAAGCACAACCCTAGTTAGGGTAATAGTTTTGTGTTCAGCGCGACTCTGTGAGGCAACAGAGATCGCTTCCAGTTCACATGGGGTGAAGTATAACCCACTTGTGAGCTCAGAGTTTATCCCCGTTACTTTGCAGCAGATATCTCTGCAAGGAGGACCCCAGGCTGCGAACGCACCTTGTAGCTACCTATCTATACTCGGTGCGTTCCGCTAGCCCTAACATGTAGTGTTCCTTAATGAGAGAAAAATTAACTTTTTTGAATTTACCAAATGGCTGCAATGAAACAAATAGTGAAACATTTAAAGAGGTATGAACACTTTCCGTACCCACTGTATATTTTGCTTAAGAAAGACATCATGGGCCATGTAGCTACCAGACCCACTGTTTGCAGATAGTCAAAATAATAAATGGATTTCTGTCTTTTTTTTAGTGTATCTGTAGGGCTACAGGCACTTTTATGAGTCAATGGATAAAAAAATTCAGACATGCCACCTTATTCAGTTTTTAATAAGGTTAAAAAAAACAAACAAATGTAAAGCCTGGGCCTTTAGGGGAGCATTAGGTTCCTTGTGACCTTCAAGAAAACTGTGGTCAGCCACAGACAGGTGCTAAACAGGATTATTCAGAAAAAATGTCCAGAAGTGGCCCTAATAACAACCTAAAGAACCACACTTTCTAGCAAAACTTGGGTCCAAATTTCCGGGTTGTGAGATCCCAGCATACAGAGGTGGGTACAATTCTTTGTGCCCCCCTAACTGATAAAGTACCAATTTTGTGAGTATTAGGTCAAATTCACACATCCGTGTGTTGTGGCCCGGGCATGGATCACGATAAATGGAGCAGCCGCAAGATTCAGCAGCCTCAAAAATGTACATGATGCAGCTAAGTTTAAGTCAGGAAAACCACTAACAGTCTCTCCTTCACGGTCCATGCTCGAGTATGTCTCTAGCTTTATTGAGAGATTTCGTATATTTACCCAAAAGTGCGTTGCACATAATGTACTATATACCACAGTTACCAATCAGTAACTGCTGTTACATATTGCGGCTACACTGTATTATTTAAAATCCAATGATCAGCCGTAGAGAATTGTGGGATCACTCTCTGCATGTTGGGATCTTACATCTTCAAAGTTTAGACCCGTCTTTTGATAGGAAGTCATAGAAATTTAAATTTTAGCATAATTAATGTTAACTAAAGCTTTGGCCAACGCTTGCTCAAGAGAAAGAAAATATGTTGTTGTGTGTAGAGATGGACAAACTTGTTCAGAAAAAATTTGCCAATCTCAAATTCAGCATGAACATAGCACATTCGGTTTCGTGTTTGGTTTCCCGAGCATTTCTACTCAAAGTTGGCAAAATTTGGACACAGATCAGTAAATGATTGTGTTTCCACTAATGCTTTGGTTTTAACTTTGTATAGAATAATGTGTTAGGAGTCGAGTTTCCTCTGCTGCACTGGGGGAATCTCGATCCGTCTTCGCTGCGGTCTCCCATTCTTCTCCAGCCGCAGTGGAGTCTGCTCAGCAGGGACGTCGATCCCAGCGTCTCGCTCAGTCTGACTCTGTGCGAAGAGTTACTGCTGCTTTTCCTGCTTCTGCCATTGAAGCCAGTGCTGGGCAGCGGCGAGTGGACGTTTCTGGATCTAAGTCCTGCTTTTCTCTGTCTGAGCATGCCCAGGGCAGGATCTCCCGTTGGAGATCGAGGGTCACATGCTCAGGTACTGCAGCACATCCCATTGGTCCTCTTGGCAGGTCCTGAAAGGGCAAAACTTCTGGAGCTGCTTCCTGTGCTGCTACTATATAAACTGCACATGACCGCACGGCCATGCGCTAGTATTGTCTTGTAAATATGTGTGTGTGTTGTGAGTGAAAGTCGCTCTTTAAATAACCCTCCCTATTGAATGTCTGTTCGCGGAAGGTGTATGTTTGCTATCTAGCGCCCGACTTATCCAACAGCACGAAACACACATTACAGCTACCAGTTGCTGTGTCCGCCAGTATGGCGCCGTGCGCTTGCTCTGCGCTTTCCTGACCCAAGCCTGGGTGGTTAGTGGCGTCCGTCAGTGCGGCACCGCACGCACTCTTGTGCCTTTATATTATTATTTATGTTCCTCTGACACACCCAGTTGCGGTGTTGTGCCAGCAAGTGTCTAATCGGACTTCAATCCTGTGTAGGGGTTGAGTCCGCTGACTTCTTGCTCGCGCTTTATGTGCAGTACTGCGGTCCTGTGATGCAACAGGATCGCTTCCTTCACGCAGGGTGAAGTTAACCCATGTGTGTATACTTAGTACCGCCATATAGTCCGTCTTACTAGCAGCAGGGTCTTTTACCTGCACGGTGGACCTCGGACTGCGAACGCACCTAGTTTCTTATTATCTATACTTGGTGCGTTCCGCCGGTCCTTAACATAATGTTGCTTTATGATGAGCAGGGAGACATGTTTTATGAGAGGAGGGGTGTGTGTCAAGGTCAGAGGAGCGGACGAGGGTAATTTTTTTTTTGTTTTGTAATAACTTAACGTGTGTATATTTCGGCAGCCAATTAGGACGCAGAAACCATCCACAATGCCATGACACAAGGTCTTCTGTGATTGGCTGCCAAAGTCACAAGTCCCTGTCCATATAAAAAGAAGATATTTTGTTTTCTGGTGCCATTGTCCCAGTGTAACAGCGCAAAGAGACGGCTCCTGCTGCTGAAAGTAAACTTGTCAGTTAGCTAGATAGGATCCTGTTCTGTATGAAATTGATCTTAAAGCATCTAACTAGATTGTGCTAAAACTGTGTTGCAGTCTAAGGAGGCCTCAATTGCTAATCAAATTCGTTTGGGCAAAAACTGGGTTGCAGTGAGGAATCAGGAAGCCCCATTTTCTCTCAAAAATTGTTATTCCTAATATTGGGGTTCAGCCAAGAGGCCCTATTTACTTATTCAAATAGTTTGGGATAAAACTGTGTTGCAGTGAGGAACCAGGAGGCCCCATTTGCTCTTAACCCATTAACCAGAGGCATTTTTGGTTTTGCACATTCATGTTTTCTCCCCTTCTTCCTGGAGCCATAACTTTTTTATTTTTGATCAAACTGACCATGTGAGGGCTTAATTTTTGCAGGATGAGTTGTACTTTTGAACGACACAATTGGTTTTCACATATCGTGTACTGGAAAACAGGCAAGAAAAAAAATTCCAAGTGCGGTGAAATCGCAAATAAAGTGCAATCCCACAGTTGTTTTTCTTTTTTATCTTGTTCATTAAATGCTAAACCTGACCTGTCACTATGATTCTCCATGTCATTACGAGTTCATAGACACCAAACGTGTATAGTTTTTTTTGTTTGTTTGTTTTTAGTCCTAATATTGGGGTTCAGCCAGGAGGCTCTATTTGCTTATCCAAATCGTTTGGGATAAAACTGTGTGGCAGTGAGGAAAAGAGGGGAACAGTACATACAGTACAGTACATACAACATGAGAGGGGAAAAAGCGAGGTCGTGGGAGAAAGGGAAATAGGCTTGGTGTTCGATGTTCGACGTGTAATTGGGCTAGGTGTTGATGTTAAGGGCCAGTATTTAAGGGTCAGGAGAAAATGCTTCTCTTCGGCATTGTTTTATACCCAACTGTGACAACTGAGGGATAGATTCTCTGAGAGAGGATACACAAAAACTGTCCTTAAGGAAGCATTTACTCATACTGAATAGCAATCAAGAACCAGTTTGTTGAGATCAGAAAAACAGCAAGATATGGACCCTGTCCTCAGAATCATAGGCAACTTTGGTAATTGTTCCCAAGAAGTCAGAACAATTATCTATACACATTGGGGCATTTTGAAAGCAGATACTGATATCAGCTATTTATTGCCTCCTCTGCCAGCAATTACCTATAGAAAAGGGAGATCCATTGGTGACCAATTAGTCCATAGCACATACAACCCCCCCAGAAAAAAGGGTACCTGGCTTGATAACAGAAGCCAGGGTACTTTACAGAGAGTACTTGGACAGACAAAAGGTATCATTCTAGACATTTTGCCAACTGTAAAACCAAAGGAGTGATTTATCTATTCAAGTGCTCTTGTCCCTTTCATTATGTTGGCAAAACAAAGCGAGAGTTACGCACAGACACAGAGTGATGCAACCACGACAAGTACAACTGTGGCTTTGGTATCAGATGTCTGCTCCAAAGATTCACAGAATCTAGAAGAAGTAAGCATCTGCAGCGATGCCAACATTTTTCCATGTTGGATCCGGGCAGGACAAAGTAGGATTTGGGCAGAATCCAGACCCTTGTCACCAGAGGTTAACCACCGGGGATGGAGGGGATCCTGATGAGACTCAGATAAGAGGCACAAGCGGACTGTACTGGGGCATCAGGCCAGGAAGAGGAGAAAGGTGACTCTCAGAGCAAGGAGTAGGAGAACAGAGAGGATGACGATGAGGTTGTAGATCCCACTTGGTGTTAATCCAGAGGCATGCAGCTAAGTAGCTCAGCAGAGGAGGAAGAAGACTAGGTTACGTAGCGAATTGCTGCACAGACAGGGAGTGATGCAACCAAGACAGCCACAACTGTGACTTTGGCCAGCTCTGTCCTGAGTCTGCAGTTCGCAGGGGCGGCAAGGGTTGCCTAGACTGGGTCTTTTTTGAGACTACAAAGGATGACCCAACTCAAGTTATATGCCAAATTTGCAAAAAAAAGACTTAGTAGAGGCAAAAATTGCAATAATTTGACTACTACATGCACAAACATGCACATGTGTGATTTGAGAATCTCAATGTGCTAAAATGCGGACTACCAGGCGTCGCCAATCACCGGACGTCTCACCAACCCAATCTGCTGCTTCTTCCTCTTCCGTCACTGTTCCAAGTGTTCTCCCACAGATCTCGGGCTGCAGAAACTCCACTTGTTTACCTCCTATAGTCAGGGTGAATGAGAGCTCCTCAGCTGTTGCAGAAGTCGATATGGCTGCTGTTTTTGCTTCACTGAGCACAACACATGTTTCTTAATCCACCATAACATCTCTGCCTGTACCTCACTCACAGTCCAGCAGTTTGTCCTCACCCTTCTCCACCCTCTTTCTTAGCCCTCAGTCCTGCAGTTGTAATACAAGTTTTGTTCTACACATGTCAAAGCTAAAAGCTTGAACTCCACCATCTTCAATCTGTTAGCCAGAGAAATGCTGCTCTTCCGCCAGCAAAGAAGGCTTTCATGGGTCCCTTAACCACTAGGTCTTAATTAAAAACTTCAATTCAAAGCTGTAAATGAAGGCCCTGACACTGATACTGCATGCATGGCCTATGGCTGACTGTTGCTGTGTCATTTAAAATTGTTTTACTGTGGGTCAATTGATCAGTCAACTATCTGTTTTACTTTCCTTACTTTTTTTTACCAATACTACTCTATGAAACTGATGTTTCTGCTATCTGAGTGTTGCTGGGAAAAAAAAGAGCTGCTGCATGAGGAATCAGGGCTCCCAGCAAAGAAGGCTTACACCGCTCCCTTAACCATCAGGTCTTAATTGAAACTTCAATTCAAAGCTGTAAATGCTGGTCCAGACCTTGATGCCTCATGCATGATTCATGGCTGACTGCTGCTGTGCCATTAGCAAATTCAGTCAATTTATGCCATTTTTTATGGTGTCTGCCCCTAATATTAGCTTTTTGTCACACTTTAACCCCTTCCCGACCTTTGACGCATACGCTGCGTCATGAAAGTCGGTGCCATTCCGACCCTTGACGCAGCATATGCGTCATGGAAAGATCGCGTCCCTGCAGGCCGGGTGAAAGGGTTAACTCCCATTTCACCCGATCTGCAGGGACAGGGGGAGTGGTAGTTTAGCCCAGGGGGGGTGGCTTCACCCCCCGTGGCTACGATCGCTCTGATTGGCTGTTGAAAGTGAAACTGCCAATCAGAGCGATTTGTAATATTTCACCTAAAAAACTGGTGAAATATTACAATCCAGCCATGGCCGATGCTGCAATATCATCGGCCATGGCTGGAAACACTTATGTGCACCCACCCCACTCCTCCGATCGCCCCCCCAGCCCCCCGATCTGTGGTCCGCTCCCCTCCGTCCTGTGCTCCGCTCCCCCGTCCTCCTGTCCGCTTCCCCGTGCACCAATCACACCCCCCGCGCTCCAATCAAACCCCCCCGCACTCCGATCCCCCCCCCGCACACAGCGACCCCCCCGTGCTCCGATCCACCCCCCCCGCACAGCGATCCCTCACCCCGTGCTCCAATCCTTCCCCGTGCTCCAATCCTCCCTCCCGTGTTCCGATCCACCCCCCCATGATCCGATCCACCCCCCCGTGCTCCGACGCCCCCCCCGTGCCCTGATCTCCCCCCCCTTATACTTACCTGGCCGCCCGAGATCCGTCCGTCTTCTTTCCTGGGCGCCGCCATCTTCCAAAATGGCGGGCGCAGGTGCAGTGCGCCCGCCGAATCTGCCGGCCGGCAGATTCGTTCCAGAGTGAATTTTGATCACTGAGATATAACCTATCTCAGTGATCAAAATAAAAAAAATAGTAAATGACCCCCCCCCCTTTATCACCCCCATAGATAGGGACAATAAAAAAAATAAAGAATTTTTTTTTTTTTCACTAAGGTTGGGGTAAGAACTAGGGTTAGGGTTAGGGGTAGGGTTAGGGGTAGGGTTAGGGGTAGGGTTAGGGTTAGGGCTAGGGTTAGGGCTAGGGTTAGGGCTAGGGTTAGGGTTAGGGTTAGGGCTAGGGTTAGGGCTAGGGTTAGGGTTTCGGTATGTGCACACGTATTCTGGTCCTATGCGGATTTTTCCGCAGCGGATTTGAAAAATCCACAGTGCTAAACCGCTGCCGATTTATCGTGGATTTACCGCGGTTTTTCTGCGCATTTCACTGCGGTTTTACAACTGCGATTTTCTATTGGAGCAGTTGTAAAACCGCTGCGGAATCCGCAGAAAGAAGTGACATGCTGCGGAATGTAAACCGCTGCGTTTCCGTGCAGTTTTTCCGCAGCATGTGTACAGCGATTTTTGGTTCCCATAGGTTCACATTGAACTGTAAACTCATGGGAAACTGCTGCGGATCCGCAGCGTGTGCACATACCTTTAGAATTAGGCTATGTGCACACGGTGCGGATTGGCCGCTGCGGATTCGCAGCAGTGTTCCATCAGGTTTACAGTACCATGTAAACAGATGGAAAACCAAATCCGCTGTGCCCATGGTGCAGAAAATACCGCGCGGGAACGCTGCGTTGTATTTTCCGCAGCATGCCAATTCTTTGTGCGGATTCCGCAGCGTTTTACACCTGTTCCTCAATAGGAATCCACAGGTGAAATCCGCACAAAAAACACTGGAAATCCACGGTAAATCCACAGGTAAAACGCAGTGCCTTTTACCCGCGGATTTTTCAAAAATGATGCTGAAAAATCTCATACGAATCCGCAACGTTGGCACATAGCCTTAGAGTTGGGTTGGAATTAGGGTTGTGGTTAGGGTTAGGGGTGTGTTGGGGTTAGGGTTGTGGTTAGGGGTGTGTTGGGGTTAGGGTTGTGATTAGGGTTACGGCTACAGTTGGGATAAGGGTTAGGGGTGTGTTGGAGGTAGAATTGAGGGGTTTCCACTGTTTAGGCACTTCAGGGGGTCTCCAAACGCAACATGGCGCCACCATTGATTCCAGCCAATCTTGTATTCAAAAATTCAAATGGTGCTCCCTCACTTCCGAACCCCGACGTGTGCCCAAACAGTGGTTTACCCCCACATATGGGGTACCAGCATACTCAGGACAAACTGCGCAACAATTACTGGGGTCCAATTTCTCCTGTTACCCTTGAGAAAATAAAAAATTGCTTGCTAAAACATCATTTTTGAGGAAAGAAAAATGATTTTTTATTTTCACGGCTCTGCGTTGTAAACGTCTGTGAAGCACTTGGGGGTTCAAAGTGCTCACCACATATCTAGATAAGTTCCTTGGGGGGTCTAGTTTCCAAAATGGGGTCACTTGTGGGGGGTTTCTACTGTTTAGGCACACCAGGGGCTCTGCAAACGCAACGTGACGCCCGCAGACCATTCCATCAAAGTCTGCATTTCAAAAGTCACTACTTCCCTTCTGAGCCCCCACGTGTGCCCAAACAGTGGTTTACCCCCACACATGGGGCATCAGCGTACTCAGGAGAAACTGGACAACAACCTTTGTGGTCCAATTTCTCCTGTAACCCTTGGGAAAATAAAAAATTCTGGGCTAAAAAATTATTTTTGAGGAAAGAAAACGTATTTATTATTTTCACGGCTCTGCGTTATAAACTTCTGTAAAGCACTTGGGGGTTGAAAGTGCTCACCACACATCTAGATAAGTTCCTTTGGGGGTCTAGTTTCCAAAATGGGGTCACTTGTGGGGGGTTTCTACTGTTTAGGCACACCAGGGGCTCTGCAAACGCAATGTGACGCCCGCAGACCATTCCATCAAAGTCTGCATTTCAAAAGTCACTACTTCCCTTCTGAGCCCCCACGTGTGCCCAAACAGTGGTTTACCCCCACACATGGGGTATCAGCGTACTCAGGAGAAACTGGACAACAACTTTTGTGGTCCAATTTCTCCTGTAACCCTTGGGAAAATAAAAAATTCTGGGCTAAAAAATTATTTTTGAGGAAAGAAAACGTATTTATTATTTTCACTGCTCTGTGTTATGAACTTCTGTGAAGCACTTGGGGGTTCAAAGTGCTCACCTCACATCTAGATAAGTTCCTTTCGGGGTCTAGTTTCCAAAATGGGGTCACTTGTGGGGGGTTTCTACTGTTTAGCCACATCAGGGGCTCTGCAAACGCAACGTGACGCCCACAGAGCATTCCATCAAAGTCTGCATTTCAAAACGTCACTACTTCACTTCCGAGCCCCAGCATGTGCCTAAACAGTGGTTTACCCCCACATATGGGGTATCAGCGTACTCAGGAGAAACTGGACAACAACTTTTGGGGTCAAATTTCTCCTGTTACCCTTGGGAAAATAAAAAATTGCGGGCTAAAATTCATTTTTGAGAAAATAATTTATTTTTTTTATTTTCATGGCTCTGCGTTATAAACTTCTGTGAAGCACTTGAGGGTTCAAAGTGCTCACTACACATCTAGATTAGTTCCTTTGGGGGTCTAGTTTCCAAAATGGGGTAATTTGTGGGGGATCTCCAATGTTTAGGCACACAGGGGCTCTCCAAACGCGACATGGTGTCCGCTAATGATTGGAGATAATTTTCCATTTAAAAAGCCAAATGGCGTGCCTTCCCTTCCGAGCCCTGCCGTGTGCCCAAACAGTGGTTTACCCCCACATATGAGGTATCGGCGTACTCGGTAGAAATTGCTCAACAAATTTTAGGATCCATTTTATCCTATTGCCCATGTGAAAATGAAAAAATTGAGGCGAAAATAAATTTTTTGTGAAAAAAAAGTACTTTTTCATTTTTACGGATCAATTTGTGAAGCACCTGAGGGTTTAAAGTGCTCACTAGGCATCTAGATAAGTTCCTTGGGGGGTCCAGTTTCCAAAATGGGGTCACTTGTGGGGGAGCTCCAATGTTTAAGCACACAGGGTCTCTCCAAACGCGACATGGTGTCCGCTAACGATGGAGATAATTTTTCATTCAAAAAGTCAAATGGCGCTCCTTCCCTTCCGAGCCTTACCATGTGCCCAAACAGTGGTTTACCCCCACATGTGAAGTATCGGTGTACTCAGGAGAAATTGCCAAACAAATTTTAGGATCCATTTTATCCTGTTGTCCATGTGAAAATGAAAAAATTGAGGCTAAAAGAATTTTTTTGTGAAAAAAAAGTACTTTTTCATTTTTACGGATCAATTTGTGAAGCACCTGGGGGTTTAAAGGGCTCACTATGCATCTAGATAAGTTCCTTGGGGCGTCTAGTTTCCAAAATGGGGTCACTTGTGGGGGAGCTCCAATTTTTAGGCACACGGGGGCTCTCCAAATGTGACATGGTGTCCGCTAAAGAGTGCAGCCAATTTTTCATTCAAAAAGTCAAATGGCGCTCCTTCCCTTCCAAGCCCTGCCGTGCGCCCAAACAGTGGTTTACCCCCACATATGAGGTATCAGCGTACTCAGGACAAATTGGACAACAACGTACGTGGTTCAGTTTCTCCTTTTACCATTGGGAAAATAAAAAAATTGTTGCTGAAAAATCATTTTTGTGACTAAAAAGTTAAATGTTCATTTTTTCCTTCCATGTTGCTTCTGCTGCTGTGAAGCACCTGAAGGGTTAATAAACTTCTTGAATGTGGTTTTGTGCACCTTGAGGGGTGCAGTTTTTAGAATGGTGTCACTTTTGGGTATTTTCAGCCATATAGACCCCTCAAACTGACTTCAAATGTGAGGTGGTCCCTAAAAAAAATGGTTTTGTAAATTTCGTTGTAAAAATGAGAAATCGCTGGTCAAATTTTAACTCTTATAACTTCCTAGCAAAAAAAAATTTTGTTTCCAAAATTGTGCTGATGTAACGTAGACGTGTGGGAAATGTTATTTATTAACTATTTTGTGTCACATAACTCTCTGGTTTAACAGAATAAAAATTCAAAATGTGAAAATTGCGAAATTTTCAAAATTTTCGCCAAATTTCCGTTTTTATCACAAATAAACACAGAATTTATTGACCTAAATTTACCACTAACATGAAGCCCAATATGTCACGAAAAAACAATCTCAGAACCGCTAGGATCCATTGAAGCGTTCCTGAGTTATTACCTCATGAAGGGACACTGGTCAGAATTGCAAAAAACGGCAAGGTCTTTAAGGTCAAAATAGGCTGGGTCATGAAGGGGTTAAGGGATGTATTTATTTGGTTTCGCCTCCCATTGAATTTAATTGGGTTCAGGTACGTTCATCAAACTGTTCAGCAAACACATTGGACGAACATCGGGACATTCGGGGAACCGAATCATACCATGGAAGGTTTGCTTATCTCTAGTTGTGTGCATTATTATATTTAGTTAATCGTTAAAAAAGTATATTCGTGTTCAGTGTTCTGTCCATGTGGTCAACATACAGAACAATAATAATCATTGTGCCAGTGCACGCTAACAGTTTTTCTCTTTGATTGATGGCCTGTGTGAAGTACTACAGCATGCATAAAACTGGTCCGATATACAGAGCAAACTGGTGCATGTCAATAATAACGAGTCACTTACTCCTGCAGGTTATGGACGTGACCGGCCCAAGTTTTAGTACAGCTTGGCCTGCCACGGTTTCCTCCCTATAGACCACGTAATTCACCACTGTGAACAAAAGAAACATATAAATGTCAGAAGCACTGTAGCTGTCAAATTTATTTGTCGCTTGGTCATTATGAGGTGAATACTTTGAATACAGAGATTTATTAAGATGTTAGATGTGTCACTATGAAATGAAGCATATAATTACTGGTGTCTAGAGAGCACACAGGGATCCTTAAGGTTACTTTCTCCTATAGCTGTTTGCATTGTTCAGAATTGCTGAACTAAGATTTTCAATGCCAATAAGGCTAGGGTCCAATTGCATTAGGGCAGTCCGTTTAGCGCATAGCGCTACGGACTGCACTAACGCAGTGTCCCAAAAGGGCTCGCGTTTGCTGATCCCGCTAGCACAGATGCCCGATCTGCGCTAGCGAGGAACGGACCACGAACACTGCAAGCAGCATTCGCGGTCTGTCACTCAAATGATGGCACATCGCTATCGCTGCGTTCGCCATTACAAACAATGGCGGCGTTAACGGACTATGTTACACCGCGTTATGCCGCGGTGTAACGTAGTCCGTTAAACGGGTTCACACAACGTAATGTGAACCTAGGTTCTTTTCACATCTAGTTGTGAGCCTTTTGTTGAAGATGTATGTCAAGAAAACTCCTGCTGTTTATCCCACTGTATTCCACCAGCCTCTGCAGAACCTTGCCCTATCTCTAGCTACAGTATATTTTTAGACATCGGAGATCTTGTTGTGTTTGGGGGTTGAGTCCCTTAGGCATCAGGGTGAACTAGTGTTTAGCGCTGTTGCATTGGGGTCCTGGAATCAAATCTCACGAAGATAACACCTGCAAGAAATTTATTAATTTTTTCTGTGTTCGCAAGGGTCTCCTCCTGGTTCTCTGGTTTTCTTCCACACTCCAAAGACATACTGATAGAGAATGTAGATTGATAGCGGTGATAATGTCTGTAAAGCGTTGCGGAATATGATGGTGTTATATAAGGAAGCTAACCAAATAATAGTAAAAGAAGTGTGGTGGCAGGTAAGCTGCTGGCTCTGGTCCACATGCATTTCAATGCAATATTACTAAAAGGTTTTTTAATCTTGGCTAAAGATATTTCTTTAGCAAATATCTTTAGTTATTACTAGCAACCATTTAATAATATTGTTTTGAAACACATAGACTGATAATGCTATTCTTTTTTACATCATTGTTTTCTTTTATCATTTTGGATTTTAATCTTATAAAGTAAAGCATTATAATAATCACATTCTTTATACACCATTTATAAGTAAAGGTCCCAAACCAGTAAATATCACGGATATATTTGGTATCTCTGTAATCGAAAGTAACCACAGTTAACAGATTATTTATGTTCAAGTGTAAATAGCGTTAAAAGTGGTGCGTCTGGGTTTTTTTCGCCATTATATTCATAATAAGTTTAACACAATTGTAACTCTTACACGCTTGTTTGACAAAATAGCTCTTCAAAAAACAGGATCTCGTGTAGGGAAGCTTACATAAAAAATATAAAGGCTATGGATGCAACATCTATGAATGAATGACCAAATAAAAAATGTGAAGCCATCTGAACAAGTGCATCACAAAAGTGTCCTTGTGTACAGTATATGCATCTATTATATGTATGTGTATCATATATGTTTGTGTATTTGTACTATGTATATGTATATTCATATGCATGTGTAATGTGTAAATGCTCAGGGGTCTTTCATCCTCACTGTCAATACTTGACTTGAATAAAAGTAGTCAATTTGGTAACATCAATCATCAGTGGGCTGACCTTGCAGTTTTTGTTTCAATTCTAACAGTCTTCAGCTGGTCCTCTTCTAATCAAGCACAGTCACTCTCTTTGCAGCCTAGCAGACTCTTAAGTTCCCAATGAACATGAGATGGCTGACGGTCAAATGATGGCTCTTCTGGCAGCCATCTTGGCAAGCTCTCCCATGCACAAGAAACTCCATCAAATTAAGCTATTCTGTGTTTTCTATAAGAAAGTTATGTCTGGTGTCAGCTTATCTTTGGAAGAACAAAAAATCTTCAATCTGAAATTGAGCAAGACTGAATACTATTTTCCCCAACAATAAATTGTTCAATGCTCACTAGACATTAGAGTATCACCTGAAACCTTTGATATTACAGAGTTTGGCTGACATGTGTATGGTGGGCTTTACATCACCAGCTTATAGCAGTCTGTACAATATTGAAATCACTCTCATCCTGTCGATAGGTAATCTTTGTCTTGTATGCTGTAGCACTTTTTGACATTTTCCAATGGTTACATTACTGTAAGGGGGTGTCGAATAGAAAATACATTAATTCAACATCGCAAAGAATCTGTAGGTGAATGCCGCATCTGCTAATTGGACTGGATAAGCAGGAAATGAAGGACGGAGAGAGTGTTCCCTTGAGGGAAGAATTTGAGGGGGTCAAGTGACAGCTGTGGCGCAGCTGCTAAATATGAAAAGGTCGGAATGAAGAAGCATGAGTCAGTTAGTGCCAGACTTCTGTGGAAGTCTAGACTACATAAGTCAAGTACAGAAAGATGACTTCATAGGTCACGTACCAGAAATTGACTTCGAAGATCATGCCCCGAAAGTCATACGCTGATCGACGATCAGAAAGAAACAGTGGTTGTCCCTACAAGAAGACTCAGAGTGAACCCAACCATTGCTTCCATCAGAGACGTATGGTTCAGGGTGTGAGCTGGGGCTGTGCTTCAGGGATTGAAGGCCAATGACAAAATGAGAGGCGCTTAGAGAGAATACGACTCTGACAGGCCTAATATTGAAAGTTGCACCTATTAAGCTGAGACATCAAGGCAAAGCATTACTTATTCCTAGTCTTTTTACTGGTAGATAATAAGGACGGTGTATATAAATAAGATGTTGGATAAGATATTGCATCTAATTCTGTTCGTCGTACCATACTGTATTACCCGTATTACTGTTACTCACAATATCTACTTATTTGCATATTTATATATATACACATATATACACTGCTCCAAAAAATAAAATATAGGGAACACTAAAATACCAAATCCTAGATATCTCTGAAATATTCCAGTTGAAAATTTTAATTAATTGCATAGTGGAATGTGTTCAGAACAATAAAACATAACAATTATCAATGTAAATCAAAATGAATATCCCATGGAGGTGTGGATTTGGAATGATACTCAAAATCAAATTGGAAAATCAAATTACAGGCTGATCCAACTTCAGTGGAAATGTCTCATGACAAGTAATGGATGCTCAGTATTGTGTGTGGCCTCTACGTGCTTGTATGATCTCCCTACTGTGCAACGCCTGGGCATGCTCCTGATGAGGCGGCAGATGGTCTCCTGAGGGATCTCCTCCAAGACCTGGACTATAGCATCCGCTAACTCCTGGACAGTCTGTGGTGCAAGGTGATGTTGGTGGATGGAGCGAGACATGATGTCCCAGATGTGCTCAATCAGATTCAGGTCTGGGGAACGGGCGGGCCAGTCCATAGCTTCAATGGCTTTATCTTGCATGAACTGCTGACACACTCCAGCCACATGAGGTCTGGCATTGTCCTGCATTAAGAGGAACCCAGGGCCAACTGCACCAGCATATGGTTTCACAAGGTGTCTGAGGATCTCGTCTGGGTACCTAAAGGCAGTCAGCCTACCTCTGGTGAGCACATGGAGGGCTGTGTGGCCCTCCAAAGAAATGTCACCCCACACCATTACTGACCCACCGACAAACCGGTCATGCTGAAGGATGTTGCAGACAGCAGATATCCACGGCTTCTCCAGACTCTGTCACGCCTGTCACATATGTGCAATGTGAACCTGCTTTCATCTGTGAAAGCATAAGGCACCAGTGGCGAATTTGCCAATCCTGGTGTTCTGTGGCAAATGCCAAGTGTCCTGCCTGGTGTTGGGCTGTGAGCACAACCCCCATCGTTGGACGTTGGGCACTCAGACCATCCTCATGGAGTCTGTTTCTAACCGTTTGTGCAGACACATGCAGATTTGTGGCCTGCTAGAAGTCATTTTGCAGGACTCTGGCAGTGCTCCTCCTGTTACTTCTTGGACAAAGGCTGAGGTAGCGGTCCTGCTGCTGGGTTGTTGCCCTCCTACGGCCCCCTCCATGTCTTCTGGTGTACTGGCTTGTCTCTTGGTAGCGCCTCCAGTTTGTGGACACTACGCTGACAGACACAGCAAACCTTCTTGCCACAGCTCGCATCGATGTGCCATCCTGGATGAGCTGCACTACCTGAGCCACTTGTGTGGGTTGTAGAGTCTAACTCATGCTACCACGAGTGTGAAAGCACAACCAACATTCAAAAGTGACCAAAATATCAGCCAGAAAGCATTCGTACTTAGATGTGGTCTGTGGTCCCCACCTGCAGAACCACTCCTTTATTGAGTGTGTCTTGATAATTGCCAATAATTTCCATCTGTTGTCTATTCCATTTGCACAACAGCATGTGAAATTGATTGTCAATCAGTGTTGCTTGCTAAGTGGACAGCTTGATTTCACAGAAGTTTGATTTACTTGGAGTTATATTCTGTTGTTTAAGTGTTCCCTTTTTTTAGCAGTGTATATATATGCATATATATTACTGATGAGTGAGCAGTAAACTTCTCATGTGCTCAGTGCTCAAATCGAGCACTAAGCATAATATAAGTCAATGAAGGAGTCGAGCATTTTTCCAGGAGACTGGCATTTGACGACAGAGTCGGCGGGAGAAGAGGCTGAGATCTCTGTTAGTAAAGAGCAAGCTCATTTGATTCTGAATCAGCTGATCTACGTGCCGCACTGAAGCAAGGAATTCCTCTGCTGGGAGAGCAAGGACTCCTCTGTCAATCGGACTCTTTGTGAGCTGAAAAGCTCTCTCTACCATAAGAAGCTCATTTGAATCATCTGAGCTATGCACCGCTCTGAAGCCAGGTATATCTATCTCATAGTAACATAGTAACATAGTTAATAAGGCCGAAAAAAGACATTTGTCCATCCAGTTCAGCCTATATTCCATCATAATAAATACCCAGATCTACGTCCTTCTACAGAACCTAATAATTGTATGATACAATATTGTTCTGCTCCAGGAAGACATCCAGGCCTCTCTTGAACCCCTCGACTGAGTTTGCCATCACCACCTCCTCAGGCAAGCAATTCCAGATTCTCACTGCCCTAACAGTAAAGAATCCTCTTCTATGTTGGTGGAAAAACCTTCTCTCCTCCAGACGCAAAGAATGCCCCCTTGTGCCCGTCACCTTCCTTGGTATAAACAGATCCTCAGCGAGATATTTGTATTGTCCCCTTATATACTTATACATGGTTATTAGATCGCCCCTCAGTCGTCTTTTTTCTAGACTATCTCTATCTATCTCCAGTATATGTATGTATATCTCTCCAGTATCTCTATCTATCTATCTATCTATCTATCTTAAATACAATTCAAATAAACTTTATTGGCATGACTAAATACACATGAGTTTTGCCAAAGCAAGTGTACATTAGGGCAGGGCCGACGTCAGCACCCGGCGTTCCCGGGCAAATGCCGGGGCCCTGGCGAGACAAGGGGTCCATTCAGGGTTGGCGTTAGGGGCAGGCAGCTGCCTGGGGCCCTCAGCTAGCAGCACATCACGCAGCTGCTATGGGGCCCCTGTGAGGCAGGGGGGCCGCCTGTCGCAAGCACCAACTCCCCCGCTGCCGCTTTGAACTTTACTGGCGTCTGCCAGTAAAGTTCAAAGCAAATGATGGAGGAGAGAGCGTCACCTGACGCTCCCTCTCCCATCATTCCCCGCTCTGCCTCTAACACTGCGGCTGCGGGTGCGCGATGACATCATCGCGCACTCGCTGTGTGTCAGGCAGTGCAGCGGCAGCCACCGAGACCAGAGCAGGGAGGGAGCAGGGAGGGAGCAGCGCGGCGCGGGAACGTTGAGAGGTGAGGAGTGTTTTTTTTTTAACTAACAGTGAGTATTGGACTATGGGGCCATTCTTGGGGGGAGGGGGGCTGTGCTGTATACTACATGTCTGTGCTATATACTACATGGGTGTGTTATACACTACCTGGGCTGTGCTATATATTATATGGGCCATTGGGCTGTTACATACTACGTGGGCTGTGCTGCTATATACTATATGGGCTGTAATATGCTATGTGGGCTGTGCTGTATACTACATGTCTGTGCTATATACTACATGGCTGTTCTATTTACTACATGGCTGTGTTATACTACGTGGGCCATGTTATATACTACGTAGGCTGTTATATGCTTCGTGGGCTGTGTTATTTACTACATGGCTGTTCTATAAACTATGTGGGCCATGTTATATACTATGTGGCTGTGCTATATACTATATGGGCTGTTATGTGCTACGTGGGCTGTGCTATATACTACATGGCTATTCTATATACTACGTGGGCTGTGTTATATAATACGTGGCTGTGCTATATACTATATGGGCTGTTTTATGCTACGTGGGCTTTGCTATATACTACGTGGCTGTGTTATATGCTACATGGGCTGCTATATACTACATGGCTGTGTTATATGCTACGTGGCTTTGTTATATACTACGTGGGCTGTGTTATATACCAAATGGCTGTGTTTATATGCGATCATGAATCGTGGTATGTGTTAAAGGGGGGGCCCACTGAGACTCTTTCGCCCGGGGCCCTCAAAAACCTGGAGCCGGCCCTGTATTAGGGAATAGGGACTGTGGAGATGATGGACAGGAATTGTACATGGTGAGGGGTATGGAAGTCCGTGGAATATCATAATTGTCTTACCCGCAGCCAATGGCATGCGATCACATACTGCGCTGCTATCTCCACTCCACTCTCTTTTTCCCCAGAAATATCTATCTATCTATCTATCTACAATCTTTATAAATTCAATAAAAAAAAATCTTAGCATACAAGTGTTTTATAATGAATATTTCGTTACAATTAGTATTGAGAATTGAAAGTTGAGCTTTAATTGGTTGCTATGGGAAATCAAGCCAGTTTTACTATTATTTTTAAATATCTCCCCCATTGTGTGCACTTTTAAGAAGTGAAATCATGACTCGTATTTATTTTATGTAAAAAAAAATTTGCTGGCACTATATTATTCAGTTTTGATAACACAGGCGTGTAGCTTGTATGATTTCTATAAAAGTAGATGATGCTACAATAGTAACAGTGCACTGAGAATGGAAACACCCAGTTGAGTATAAAAGCTCCACATAACAGCTGTAGAAGACAGCAGTCAAGACAAGAGGCATCTTCTGAGCACTTCACATCCTCTTCCAGCTAACTTTGTGAGAAGAACCACCATGTCTCATCACTCCATCCTCTCCTCCTCTGGACACAAGCACTTCAGCTCTTGTTCTGTAGCTTTACCCAAACATTCCAGCTCCCACAGCATCTTATCCCACTCTTCTAAACACACTGGCCATGGACACAAGGCTCAACATTGCTTCAGCAGCTCAAGTGCTCACAACATTGGATCCAAGGGTCACAAGATATCATTTGGAAGTCTACATAAAAGTGGACATGGATCTGGATTTGGAGGAATGGGTGGTGGTCTTGGAGGACAATCAGGATGTGGAGGTATCAACCCTGTGACTGTGAATGAATGTCTTCTGGCTCCACTTAACTTGGAGATTAACACTAACATCCAAAGAGTTAGAAATGATGAGAAGAACCAAATTAAAGGACTCAACAATCAGTTTGCTTCCTTTATTGACAAGGTAAGAAAAGCTGGAAGTTTAGATATCTTGCTGTATGTTTTTCAGAGAAGAAAGGATAAAATTATTTGCACATTCTCATGTCCACTCCTCATGTAGATGAAAAATTTAGTTAATATCAGCTGATTGAATTACTTTTGTAACTTCAGTTTTTAGCATGTATGTTACCAAAAAGATCGCAGACCATGACTTGCATCAATTTTACATTAAAAATTGTGACTTTTCTTGGCACTTGTCAAATTTGAAGTTTCAAGAAAAGTGATTGTGTGATTCACAGAGTGAGCATTGGGTCCAAATTTAGTAGTGATTTATTAACAGGAAAGACATAAAACTTTGTACAACTTTGGTACAAGTAATTTTCAGCATGCTAAGTGTATTAAATCGCATTTGGATTTTTGGAAATTTTGTGAAAATCCCTCCAACTTTGAATCTTCCAAGACTTATTAAAAATCAGTTTTTTAAATGGAGATGGCAAGCAAGGCTCATTTAGTGCCTACATCAATTCCGCTCAGGTTCGATTACCTTAAGGCACCAGATGTAATTGATGGAATCTCCCATTATTCATACCAATAGTTGCAAGTAGTTTGTATTGATTTATGGTCACATCACATGCAAAAGCCGTTGAGGCAAACTACTGTACAAAAAAAGAGTCCACCAGGCACAGAAGAAGCTACAATAATATTTTAACAAGTCAAATAGATTACAATTATCTAAATATTAGAAGAAGTAACAAAAAAACACTATTTACAACTCATTTTTATGGATTTTTTCCCACAAAGGTGAGATTTCTGGAGCAGCAAAATAAGATGCTGGAAACCAAATGGTCCCTTCTGCAAGAACAAAGGACAGCCCGCTGTCAGATCGAACCTTTGTTTGAGGCTTTTATCAGCAACCTCAGAAGTCAACTGGAGAACCTGACATGTGAGAGAGCTCGTCTGGACTCAGAGAGAAACAACATGGAAAGAACTGTTGAAGACCTGAGAAGAAGGTACTAATTCTCCAATTGCTGAAACTGTATTTCTCCCAACATTAAGCATCATTATTATGGAATTCATATGTTCTAATCCCCACATTCTCCCACCTTGAATATAATATCTTTAACTCTCATTTTTTTGTGAAACTTTATAACTGTAATTTCAGACACTGTTATAGTGCTGTCTTATAAAGATTCAGATAGTAGTGGATACAGATCTGAGTCATGGCCATTTTTCAGCCTTGGTTGTTGCCAAGGTGGTCCTCCATTGCATGCCACATAGAAAACTCGTAATAGGGTTTCATTTTAGTTTTTGGGCCATTCATCCAATTCCAAGGTGCTATGTTGTTGCATTTGTTGCCATATTGTATTACATTCAGTATAGCAGTTTGGACCTACCTGAATAATATTGCCAACAAAGAGATGAGATCTTCTTGAAGTGTCGTCTAGTCAGCCATTTAAATGCTTTATGGATCATGAGTTTGCAGAATACCCCAGTGACTATTTTTGTATTCCTGGATGAACTTTTTGTCAGAAAGTTGACATCTTTGCAAATACATTATCAAGACCCTCCATTTTCCTTGTGCCATTCACATTACCTTTGTCTTCATGTGGTAGAATGGTCTTCAAAAAATAAATTATCAAATAAAAAGTCACAGACAAGATATTAACCAATAGTGGGTTTCCAACAGCTATGAAGAAGAGCTGAACCGTCGCACAGCAGCAGAGAATGAATTTGTCAGTATAATGAGAGTAAGTCTAAAAATTGTAAAAATAACTATTGAAGGCTAAAACCCCTTAAAGGGATTGTTCACTTTTTTATGAATTATATATGTGCCTTAGGATGTTGACTCTGCCTTTATGAAAAAAGCTGAACTTCAGGCCAGGGCTGACTCTCTCTCTGATGAAATCAACTTCCTAAGGACTTTATATGATGCGGTAATTATGCTACTTGTGATTCATTTTCATTGAATATGTTATTAGTTGTATTGTATCATATAATACTATATAATTTAACTTTTGTTTCACAGGAGATTAGTCAGCTCCAGGCTCAGATCTCAGACACCTCAGTGGTTGTGTCCATGGACAACAGCCGAGACCTGGACATGGACAGCATCATCGCCGAGGTCAGAGCTCAATATGAAGAGATTGCCAGCAGGAGCAGAGCTGAGGCCGAGGCCATGTACCAGTCAAGGGTAAAGATAAAACGTGAGCACATAATTCATAATTTCTGGATTAACAGTATTTTTTTATCCTTGAATATTCTTTGGGCCGGCAGTTTAATGAGCTTCGTATGGTGGCTGGAAGAAATGGAGATGATCTGCAAAGCAGCAGAAATGAGATCGCTGGACTTATTCAAACAATCCAGAGACTTAAAGAAGAGATTGAGTGTGCTAAGGCCCAGGTAAAAACATCAAAATTCAGTGAATGACACATTTTATCTGAGGAGGCAAAAAACAATGCTAATCCTTAAGACATTTCTAGCGTGCTGCCCTGGAAGCTGCCATCGCAGTGGCTGAAGAACGTGGTGAAGCTGCTGTCCGAGATGCCAAGATGAAATTGTCAGAACTGGAGTCTGCCCTACAGATGGCCAAGCAGGACATGGCTCGCCAGCTGAGAGAATACCAGGAGCTGATGAATGTCAAGCTGGCTCTGGATATTGAGATCGCCACTTATAAGAAAATGCTGGAAGGGGAAGAATGCAGGTAAATACAACACAACCTCCGATGATTAGGTAGGATAGCAGCTTTTATCCTTCCTCCTCAACTAGCATACAATGTGGAAAATTATGTACAGGCATAACGTGTCTACATGTTAAAATGCTCTCATTGTATATCATAGTAATCATCAAACGATATACAAATATGTTAATATAAAACCAGCAAAAACTGAAAAAATTAACGTTTTGTTTCAGGATGTCTGGTGACAGCTCTGTGAATATATGTAAGTATCTGTAATTCAATTGCTATCTTTATATGTATGCAAGGGCAACAACTTGTCAGGTTCCTCTATCCCTGAGGTACATATTATTCACATCTGAAACATTTTTGTCATAAATGCCTAATAGGTTCCACTTCTGGGACACATGGAGTTCTTCAGCTCCCAGTTCACACTTGAGAATGGAGGAGACAGGTTGGCAGCACATTCAAGAGGCTAACAGAGCCATCACACAATTTCCCCTAATGCCATCTCTAAAGTGCACAGTGCCACTCATTGCCTTTACTCTTCTTGACATGACAGAATGAAGATACTCACTGCAAAAGTTCAAGGAAGGCCTCGATGCCTTTACTGACAAATATATTACAGGATATGGGCACTAGATTCTGTGATGGAGCATTGATTAAGGGAAGCAGTCTGATTGCCATATATGGAGTCAGGAAGAAAATTTTCCCCTAATACGGGGAACGTAGCATGAGGTTTTTGTCTTTATCTTAATCAACATGTTAGGTTATAGTTTGAACACAATGAATTTCTTTCGACCGTAAAAATTGTGAACCGTTGAACATTATCATTTTAACTTTCTATTAAAACTTGTATATCCAATAATTTGTGTAACTAATTTGTTTCCAACACTCTGCAGCGGTTCTTCACTCCAGCACTGGAGGAAAACATCATTCAGGAGGCCACCATGGTGGACATCACCATTCTCATCACCACCATAAATCCAGCAGCAAACATCACTCTGGCCACAACCACCATTGTTGAAATGGATTGGTGGACTAGAGGTCCAGAATACCCAGTGGATATCATTATAACATATATTTAGAAATATGCTTTGTTGTTATTCTTGTAGGAAAGTGAGAGTCTAATATATTTTATTCTGGTTGTTTCACTTGAATTTTTAGGATGCAATGTAATAGTGACTGCTTGTCTATATTGCCTTCAATAAACTGAGCTGATTGCAAAACTCGTTATCTCATTATTCTTGGTTCTCATTAAGCGATATTAAGTGATAGTATAATAAATCTTACAAAATAATGTATAGCCATAAAATAATCTATTGGATTTCACACACACACTTATTGCTGGGCAGAGGTGGCAAATTAGTAATAGCAAGTAAAATTGAGCTAAAAATTACCACCAGGGTACAAAGACATAGATTTAACTAAATGTATCAGTAATGCTAGTTTTATACATCTATTTTCTTCTCATACATCACTAATGTGCTGTATCCATTTTTGGTCCTTGTGTCAGTTATTACAGCCCTTGTTGCATTTGTTTTTTTTTCATATGAAGAAAAACATATGTTACTTTCTTATTTCTATTACGCAGTAAATTATGTAGAGCAGACATGACCTTATCAAGGTTGGACATGGCTCTATTTTTTTCATTTGGCCTACAATTGGTCCAGAAAAAAAATGGCAAGTATCAAAAACTTCTCATCGATTGTCAAACCCCTCACTGACATGACAAAGAAAGGTACAGATTTCTCAAGGTGGTCTGACTGTGCCCCTTAGGCATTTTCTTCTTTGAAGAAATGCTTTTCTGCTGCTCCTTTACTCATTCAATCCAATGTTTCCCAACCATTTATTGTTGAGATTGATGCATCTAAGGTAGGGATCAGGGCTGTGTTGTTTCAAAGGTCATACTCTGGTAAGTGGCCTCTATGTGCTTTCTTTTCTAAAAATTATCATTGGTCGAAAGATACTGTGATGTAAGGAATAGAGAACTTTTGGCCGTCAAGTTTTTCTTAGTAGTGGTGAAACTTTTTGGAAGGGGCAGTCCACCCTGTCACTGTCATTGCTGATCCTAAAAATCTGCTATACCTTGAATCTACTAAATGTCTTAATCCTAGACAAGCTAGAAGGTTTTTGTTTTTTGCCAGGATTAATTTTATTGTCACTTACCGTCCTGGGATTAAAAACATCAAAGCTGATGCTTTGTCTCGAAGTTTCCCTGGTGCACTGTATTGCTTTACCTGCTCTCCCTAATGCTAAGACCGTGGCTCAGATGTTTGTCAACGAGATTGTGAAGCTTCTCGGGGCTCCCTACGATGTGGTGTCAGATCGAGGGACCCAGTTTGTATCTAAATTCTGCAGGACATTTTGGTCTCTCCTGGGGATGCATCTATCTTTTTCTTCAGTGTTCCATCCTCAAAATAATGGATGAAATACTGAATGTTTAAACCAAAGCCTGGAGACATATCTCAGGTGTTTTGTGTCAGATAACCATGGGGATTGGTCCTCTTTTCTACCATAAACTGAGTTTGCTTTAAACAATAGTCACCATTTTTCTGTGCATATCATTTCCATCCTTAGTTCTGTACCTTCAGAAAGAAAGAGTCTTCAGGGGTTCCGGGGGAGGAAAAATTCTCTTCATCATTTTCATCTGTATGGCAGGGGGTTTAGAATAAATTAAAGATCATGAGGGACAGATACAGATGCAAGGCTAATAAGAAACTGTTGTCAGGTCCGGACCTGGGTGTGATTGATTTAGTCGGTCTACCAGAAATATTAAACTGAAAATTCCTTCCTGGAATTTAGGTCCTAGTTTCATTGGTCCTTACAAGGTGGTCGCCATAATTAACCCTGTGGCCTTTCGTTTTGTGCTTCCTCTAACTCTTAAAATCCACAGCATTTTCCACAGGTCATTGCTCAAAAAATATGTAGCACCAGTGGAGCTGTCACCCTTGCCACTGCCACCGATTATTGTTAATATTAATTTTTTAGTTTCAGGTGGTAAAAATTGTGGATTCTCGTATGGTTCGATGCTCTTTACAATACTTGGCGAACTGGGAGGCGTTTGGTCCGGAGGAAAGGATGTGGGTACTTGCTTCTGAGGATAATTTCAGTAAGCTAATTCTGTCCTTCCATGCGGTCCATCTGGATCAACCCAGTCCCGAGGGTCCTGTGGCCCCTCATTGAAGAGTGGGTACAGTCACGAGGATGTGATGTCCCCCTGGATGACTTGGAGTTAGACAGTCACATTGAGTAATGAATCGCAGTCCTCTTCAGAGATGGCATGATTTATTTTCCCTTTATTTCAGTGCTGAGATGGTTAAGGACTTTTTCCATGCTGCCTGAGACCATACAGTCTGGTTGTTCTCAGCTGCAACCACTTACCCTTGAATCCCTCTATATATACAGGCTCTGGGGGTTTAGTCCCTGCCGGTGAAAGATTTGTCTTCCTGCGCTGTGTGTTAAACCTAAGTAGTTGAAGTTTGGAGTTGGGGTTGTGGTGCTCAGTAGTTTGCTGTTTTAAGTGTGTGTTTATCTCCTATGTCGTGAAGGGGTTAAAGTCACATGCCTAATAATAAACATGGACTCGAAAAGACAAGCAAAGTTGTCCTGTGGTATTTGGCACTATGATCCCCACCTCACCTGCTTTTCCAGCACATCGCACAGAAGCTTGAATAGATTGCTACAGTCTAAAATTTAAAAAACCACACTGGCGCTATGCACACTCTGAAAAAAGAAGAAGAAAGCTGCTGGTATTGGATGGATACTGTGCCAATTTCCGTCAGTTATATAAGAATGGATAATTGTGAATGGAAATACCGCGCTATAAGGGGTCCATTTGAGGCTGGTTACTCGGATAGACAAATATATTTACACATTCCCAAGTATGATTCAGATTAAACACTGTTGCCTATTACCATTCAATAATTCCATAGAAAGCCAATAGACCTATTATTGGTCTAGAAATCATACATAGGTATGTGTGTTCGCCTTAAAAACTATACTAGTTAACACTTTGTACATAAATTCCGTTAGCAATTGCACATCTACAGTAAATGCTCCACATACCTTGTAAGTTCACGGAGGTTAGTTCGATTTTGTTTCCTAGTCTGGCAGGTGAAGAGTTGGATAATGTGCAAGTGCACACCACCGCCTTCCGGGTGGGTAAAAGTTTACTGCAGGTTCGTGCAGAGCTGGGTGGGTAAACTCTGTGCATGCACCGCCTGAGGGTTTATGCGATAGGCGGAGGGAGATTGCGAGTGCGTGCAGAGGCAGAGACGTCCCAGACGGTGGTGTCCCTGATTACACGGAGAAAGGAAAAAAGAGATGGCCGATACTGCTCAGCCACTCGATCGCGTGTAACGTCACTGGTCTATGGAGTCTAGCAAGGGCCACAAACAATCTTGCTACAGTCTTAAAAGATCATGGGCCCAAGTCCCAAGGCATAGGCAACTTTTACTTAATGTAGGATAGATAGATAAAATTTAGACAGATAGTTAGATAGACAGATAGACTGAAGATAAATAGATTGATTGACTGTAGACAGATAGATAGTTTGCATATTGTGTGTACGCATGCCTGCATACTGTATGCATGCATGTCTGTGTATTGTGTGTGTGCCTGTGTGCGCACTGTATGTGTGTGCATGTCTGCATACTGTATGTGTGT
Source organism: Ranitomeya imitator (assembly GCF_032444005.1). Classification (NCBI taxonomy): domain Eukaryota; kingdom Metazoa; phylum Chordata; class Amphibia; order Anura; family Dendrobatidae; genus Ranitomeya; species Ranitomeya imitator. Next base: position 730,756,549 of record NC_091284.1, on the reverse strand, counting down.
GTGCATGTCTGCATAATGTGTGTGCTTATCTTCATATTGTGTGTGCATGTCTGTGTACTGTATGTGTGTGTTTGTCTGCATATTGTGTGTGTGCATATCTGCGTATTGTGTATGTGTGCATGTCTGTGTATTGTATGTGTGCGCATGTCTGCGCATTGTGTGCATGTCAGCGTATTGTGTGTAGGCATGTCTGCGTATTGTATATGAGTGCGTGTCTGCGTACTGTATGTGTGTGTTTGTCTGCGTATTGTGTGTGTGCATATCTGTGTACTGGATGTGTGCGCATGTCTGCATATTGTGTGTGCATGTCAGCGTATTGTGTGTATGCATGTCTGCGTATTGTATATGAGTGCGTGTCTGCGTACTGTATGTGTGTGTTTGCATATTGTGTGTGTGCATATATGCGTATTGTGTGTGTGCATGTCTGTGTATTGCATGTGTGCGCATGTCTATGTATTGTGTGTGTATGTCGGCGTATTGTGTGTGTGCATGTCAGCATATTGTGCGTATGCATGTCTGCGTATTGTATATGAGTGCGTGTCTGCCTACGGTATGTGTGTGCATATATGTGTACTGTATACTGTATGCGTGTTTATGTCTGCATGCTGTAGGTGTGTGAAAGCAAAAATGATTCATGAAAACACCAAAGAGAAGAGAGTATAAGTACTATAAAAAGATTTTTCTTTTATTAAACAGGTAATTAAAAAAACATAAAATGCACAAATATATTGCCAGAGGCTGCAAAGGCCATATCAGTCAAAGGAGACCAGGCCACATGTATTTACCCTGTTAAAATGATACCATATGTCCACATAGATAAATATACACTGTGTGCAGAATTATTAGGCAAGTTGTATTTTGATCACATGATACTTTTTATACATGTTGTCCTACTCCAAGCTGTTCAGGCTTGAGAGCCAACTACCAATTAAGTAAATCAGGTGATGTGCATCTCTGTAATGAGGAGAGATGTTGTCTAATGACATCAAATACCTATTGTATATACTCGAGTATAAGCCAAGATTTCCAGCCCATTTTTGGGGGCTGAAAGTCCCCCTCTCGGCTCATACTCGAGTCATACCTAGGGGTCGGCAGGAGAGGGGGAGCGGGGCCTGTCTAATTATACACACCTGCCCCTGGCGCGGTCCCTGCACGTCTTGTCCCCGGAGCCGGCAGCTTCTTCCTGTAGTGAGCGGTCACATGGTACCGCTCATTAGAGTAATGAATATGCGGCTCCACCTCCCATAAGGGTGGAGCCGCATATTCATTACTGAAATGAGCGGTAACGGTGACCGCTCAGTAGAGGAAGAAGCAGCAGCGCCGGGAAGCAGGGACTGCACAGCGCCAGGAGCAGGTGAGTATAACGGGGAAGGGAGCGCTGCGCGATATTCACTTGTTCCTCGTTCCAGCTTCCGCCGCTCTGTCTTCAGCAGTGACGCTCAGGTCAGAGGGTGCGATGACGTAGTTAGTGCGTGCCCTCTGCCTGAATGTCAGTGCTGAAGATGGAGCGGCTTCAGAACTAAGTTTTTATCGCAGCAACAGCAAATGGGGCAAGTGTCTGTGTAGAGCATCTTATGGGGCCATAACTAGGGTTGAGCAACCTTGACCTTTTTAGAGTCGAGTCGGGTTTCGCGAAACCCGACTATCTCAAAAGTCGAGTCGAGTGGAATCGGCCGATTATCGCGAAAAGTCGGGGATCGACCGAAACACGAAACCCAATGCAAGTCAATGGGGGAGCATAGTCGGCAGTGAGTAGAGGCCAGGAAAACAGGTACAGAGCCCATGTTAATGGCAAAAACACCAATTCTTGTTACTGAAGCTTGTCAATCTTAATTTAGCTTATAATAATTGTAAGGCATTTGAAATTGGGGGTCATTTGGCTAAAGTTGTGGGGGGTAGGGCTGGTTCAAGTAATTAGTGTGCCCAGTAAATCTGGACCACGTCACGGCAGTGGATCAGGGAGAGGTAAGTATTTCAACTTTGCAAGTGCTGTGATCCTGAGCAAGCAGGGGGGGCCCACTCATTGGCATTGGCACTGGCACAGGGCCCCTCAAAGTACAGCGGTGTGTTTGCACGGCGGGGGCGCCTCCCACCGGCAGCAACACTTTTGCCTACTATGAGGGGCCCTGTGCCAGTGACGTCGCCAACGAGTATTCCTCCCCCCACCTGATGAAGGAACCTGCACCTTCATCTGCACCTTCCTCTTTGTCCCCGTGTAAGGTGGTATGGTATGCGGGCAGGGGGACCTGACTTTCAGCAGGGTCACAATCTTGCAGTGTAGCGTGCACGGGGAATGTTGCATTATGGGTCAATGTACCAACAGACTCATCTATCACTGGCTGGGCAATGGGCAGGATGAGGGGGAAACAGATATGGGCCCAAAGAATAAAGTGGGCTAAATGCAGTTCAAAATTGGTAACAGGACTAACCAGGGGGCATTGTTTTGTTCAGTGGAGGACAACTGGAATGAGAGGCTGACACAGAGAGTAGGCCCAAATCAGTAAGTATTCTAAATGCAGTTCAGAATTGGCAACAGTAGTAAACCGGCGGCACAGCTTTGTTCACTGTAGGAGAATAGCAAGGAGCAGCAGACACAGATAGAGGGCCCCAACCCAAATAGTAGGCCTAATGCAGTGTTGTTTTCAACAACTACTAAACGAGAGCCAGAAGATCGAAGCAATGGAGAGGAAACCTGGGGAACACCTTGGAGTGGAAGACACCGTCGCTACACCCCAGACCCAACTTGTAGGTCGAATGCAGTGTTGTTTTCAACAACTACTAAACGAGAGCTTTAAGATTAAAGCAATGGAGAGGCAACCTGGGGAACACCTTGGAGCGGAAGACACCATTTCTACACCCCAGACCCAACTTGTAGGACGAATGCAGTGTTGTTTTCAACAACTACTAAACAAGAGCTTTAAGATTGAAGCAATGGAGAGGAAACCTGGAGAACACCTTGGAGCGGAAGACACCGTCTCTACACCCCAGACCCAACTTGTAGGCCGAATGCAGTGTTGTTTTCAACAACTACTAAACAAGAGCTTTAAGATTGAAGCAATGGAGAGGCAACCTGGGGAACACCTTGGAGTGGAAGACACCGTCTCTACACCCCAGACCCAACTTGTAGGCCGAATGCAGTGTTGTTTTCAACAACTACTAAACGAGAGCTTTAAGATTGAAGCAATGGAGAGGCAACCTGGGGAACACCTTGGAGTGGAACACACAGTCTCTACACCCCAGACCCAACTTGTAGGCCGAATGCAGTGTTGTTTTCAACAACTACTAAACGAGAGCCAGAAGATTGAAGCAATGGAGAGGCAACCTGGAGAACACCTTGGAGCGGAAGACACCGTCTCTACACCCCAGACCCAACTTGTAGGTCGAATGCAGTGTTGTTTTCAACAACTACTAAACAAGAGCTTTAAGATTGAAGCATTGGAGAGGCAACCTGGGGAACACCTTGGAGCGGAAGACACCGTCTCTACACCCCAGACCCAACTTGTAGGCCGAATGCAGTGTTGTTTTCAACAACTACTAAACAAGAGCTTTAAGATTAAAGCAATGGAGAGGAAACCTGGGGAACACCTTGGAGTGGAAGACACCGTCTCTACACCCCAGACACAACTTGTAGGTCGAATGCAGTGTTGTTTTCAACAACTACTAAACGAGAGCTTTAAGATTGAAGCAATGGAGAGGAAACCTGGGGAACACCTTGGAGTGGAAGACACCGTCTCTACACCCCAGACCCAACTTGTAGGCCGAATGCAGTGTTGTTTTCAACAACTACTAAACGAGAGCTTTAAGATTGAAGCAATGGATAGGCAACCTGGGGAACACCTTGGAGTGGAACACACAGTCTCTACACCCCAGACCCAACTTGTAGGCCGAATGCAGTGTTGTTTTCAACAACTACTAAACGAGAGCCAGAAGATTGAAGCAATGGAGAGGCAACCTGGAGAACACCTTGGAGTGGAAGACACCGTCTCTACACCCCAGACCCAACTTGTAGGTCGAATGCAGTGTTGTTTTCAACAACTACTAAACAAGAGCTTTAAGATTGAAGCATTGGAGAGGCAACCTGGGGAACACCTTGGAGCGGAAGACACCGTCTCTACACCCCAGACCCAACTTGTAGGCCGAATGCAGTGTTGTTTTCAACAACTACTAAACAAGAGCTTTAAGATTGAAGCAATGGAGAGGCAACCTGGGGAACACCTTGGAGCGGAACACACCGTCTCTACACCCCAGACACAACTTGTAGGCCGAATGCAGTGTTGTTTTCAACAACTACTTAAGAAGAGCCAGAAGATCGAAGCAATGGAGAGGCAACCTGTGGAACACCTTGGACTGGAACACACCGTCTCTACACCCCAGACCCAACTTGTTGGCCGAATGCAGTATTGTTTTCAACAACTACTAAACAAGAGCTTTAAGATTGAAGCAATGGAGAGGCAACCTGGGGAAAACCTTGGAGTGGAACACACCGTCTCTACACCCCAGACCCAACTTGTAGGCCGAATGCAGTGTTGTTTTCAACAACTACTAAACAAGTGCTTTAAGATTGAAGCAATGGAGAGGCAACCTGGGGAACACCTTGGAGCGGAAGAAACCGTCTCTACACCCCAGACCCAACTTGTTGGCCGAATGCAGTGTTGTTTTCAACAACTACTAAACAAGAGCTTTAAGATTGAAGCAATGGAGAGGCAACCTGGGGAACACCTTGGAGTGGAACCCACCGTCTCTACACCCCAGACCCAAGTTGTAGGCCGAATGCAGTGTTGTTTTCAACAACTACTAAATGAGAGCCAGAAGATTGAAGCAATGGAGAGGCAACCTGGAGAACACCTTGGAGCGGAAGACACCGTCTCTACACCCCAGACCCAATTTGTAGGCCGAATGCAGTGTTGTTTTCAACAACTACTAAACAAGAGCTTTAAGATTGAAGCATTGGAGAGGCAACCTGCGGAACACCTTGGAGCGGAAGACACCGTCTCTACACCCCAGACCCAACTTGTAGGCCGAATGCAGTGTTGTTTTCAACAACTACTAAACGAGAGCCAGAAGATCGAATCAATGGAGAGGAAACCTGGGGAACACCTTGGAGTGGAAGACACCGTCTCTACACCCCAGACCCAACTTGTAGGCCGAATGCAGTGTTGTTTTCAACAACTACTAAACGAGAGCTTTAAGATTAAAGCAATGGAGAGGCCACTTGGGAAACACCTTGGAGCGGAAGACACCGTCTCTACACCCCAGACCCAACTTGTAGGCCGAATGCAGTGTTGTTTTCAACAACTACTAAACAAGAGCTTTAAGATTGAAGCAATGGAGAGGCAACCTGGGGAACACCTTGGAGTGGAACCCACCGTCTCTACACCCCAGACCCAACTTGTAGGCCGAATGCAGTGTTGTTTTCAACAACTACTAAATGAGAGCCAGAAGATTGAAGCAATGGAGAGGCAACCTGGAGAACACCTTGGAGCGGAAGACACCGTCTCTACACCCCAGACCCAATTTGTAGGCCGAATGCAGTGTTGTTTTCAACAACTACTAAACAAGAGCTTTAAGATTGAAGCATTGGAGAGGCAACCTGTGGAACACCTTGGAGCGGAAGACACCGTCTCTACACCCCAGACCCAACTTGTAGGCCGAATGCAGTGTTGTTTTCAACAACTTCTTAAGAAAAGCCAGAAGATCGAAGCAATGGAGAGGCAACCTGGGGAACACCTTGGAGTGGAACACACCGTCTCTACACCCCAGACCCAACTTGTAGGCCGAATGCAGTGTTTTTTTCAACAACTAATAAACAAGAGCTTTAAGATTGAAGCAATGGAGAGGCAACCTGGGGAACACCTTGGAGCGTAAGTCACCGTCTCTACACCCCAACCCAACTAGAAGGCCTAATGCAGTGTTGTTTTCAACAACTACTAAACGAGAGCCAGAAGATCGAATCAATGGAGAGGAAACCTGGGGAACACCTTGGAGTGGAAGACACCGTCTCTACACCCCAGACCCAACTTGTAGGCCGAATGCAGTGTTGTTTTCAACAACTACTAAACGAGAGCTTTAAGATTAAAGCAATGGAGAGGCCACTTGGGGAACACCTTGGAGCGGAAGACACCGTCTCTACACCCCAGACCCAACTTGTAGGCCGAATGCAGTGTTGTTTTCAACAACTACTAAACAAAAGCTTTAAGATTGAAGCAATGGAGAGGAAACCTGGAGAACACCTTGGAGCGGAAGACACCGTCTCTACAACCCAGACACAACTTGGTGGCCGAATGCAGTGTTGTTTTCAACAACTACTAAACAAGAGCTTTAAGATTGAAGCAATGGAGAGGCAACCTGGGGAACACCTTGGAGTGGAACCCACCGTCTCTACACCCCAGACCCAACTTGTAGGCCGAATGCAGTGTTGTTTTCAACAACTACTAAACAAGAGCTTTAAGATTGAAGCAATGGAGAGAAAACCTGGAGAACACCTTGGAGCGGAAGACATCGTCTCTACACCCCAGACCCAACTTGTAGGCCTAATGCAGTGTTGTTTTCAACAACTACTAAACGAGAGCCAGAAGATCGAAGCAATGGAGAGGCAACCTGGGGAACACCTTGGAGTGGAAGACACTGTCTCTACACCCCAGACCCAACTTGTAGGCCGAATGCAGTGTTGTTTTCAACAACTACTAAACAAGAGCTTTAAGATTGAAGCAATGGAGAGGCAACCTGGGGAACACCTTGGAGTGGAACACACCATCTCTACACCCCAGACCCAACTTGTAGGCCGAATGCAGTGTTGTTTTCAACATCTACTTAAGAAGAGCCAGAAGATCGAAGCAATGGAGAGGCAACCTGGGGAACACCTTGGAGTGGAAAACACCGTCTCTACACCCCAGAGCCAACTTGTAGGCCGAATGCAGTGTTTTTTTCAACAACTACTAAACAAGAGCTTTAAGATTGAAGCAATGGAGAGGCAACCTGGGGAACACCTTGGAGCGGAAGACACCGTCTCTACACCCTAACCCAACTAGTAGGCCTAATACAGTGTTGTTTTCAACAACTACTAAACGAGAGCCAGAAGATCGAAGCAATGGAGAGGAAACCTGGGGAACACCTTGGAGCGGAAGACACCGTCTCTACACCCCAACCCAACTAGTAGGCCTAATGCAGTGTTGTTTTCAACAACTACTAAACGAGAGCCAGAAGATCGAAGCAATGGAGAGGAAACCTGGGGAACACCTTGGAGTGGAAGACACCGTCTCTACACCCCAGACCCAACTTGTAGGCCGAATGCAGTGTTGTTTTCAACAACTACTAAACAAGAGCTTTAAGATTGAAGCAATGGAGAGGTGGTATTTCCCTTTACTCTCAGTGCACTTATTGTGTGACCTTCTTTATATTGTTAAGTATTTGGTACAGTGTGTTGGGGTGGTTAGATGTGTGGTGTCTTTTTCCCCCCTTCATGTGCTATGTTGTGGGTTATCGTGTACAATTGCTGATGTCCAATGACTGTTTTTACCTTTTTGTAGTAATAAAGATTTTTTATCGATATCTTTACTATATGCTCCTTATTTTTCTCCTTGCCTTATAATTAGTTTTTGGAGCGGATATATAATCTGGGTGGCTACTATAAAGACTATTTCTCCTCTTTCCCAGGTTTTGCTAATATGCATTCGGAATTTTGGTTTATATAAACGAGAGCCAGAAGATCGAAGCAATGGAACACAACGTCTTTACACCCCAGACCCAACTTGTAGGCCGAATGCAGTGTTGTTTTCAACAACTACTAAACAAGAGCTTTAAGATTGAAGCAATGGAGAGGCAACCTGGGGAGCACCTTGGAGCGGAACACACCGTCTCTACACCCCAGACCCAACTTGTAGGCCGAATGCAGTGTTGTTTTCAACAACTACTTAAGAAGAGCCAGAAGATCGAAGCAATGGAGAGGCAACCTGGGGAACACCTTGGAGTGGAACACACCATCTCTACACCCCAGACCCAACTTGTAGGCCGAATGCAGTGTTTTTTTCAACAACTAATAAACAAGAGCTTTAAGATTGAAGCAATGGAGAGGCAACCTGGGGAACACCTTGGAGCGGAAGACACCGTCTCTACACCCCAACCCAACTAGTAGGCCTAATGCATCGTTGTTTTCAACAACTACTAACGAGAGCCAGAAGATTGAAGCAATGGAGAGGAAACCTGGGGAACACCTTGGAGTGGAAGACACCGTCTCTACACCCCAGACCCAACTTGTAGGCCGAATGCAGTGTTGTTTTCAACAACTACTAAACGAGAGCCAGAAGATTGAAGCAATGGAGAGGCAACCTGGAGAACACCTTGGAGTGGAAGACACCGTCTCTACACCCCAGACCCAACTTGTAGGCCGAATGCAGTGTTGTTTTCAACAACTACTAAACAAGAGCTTTAAGATTGAAGCAATGGAGAGGCAACCTGGGGAACACCTTGGAGCGGAAGACACCGTCTTTACACCCCAGACCCAACTTGTAGGCCGAATGCAGTGTTGTTTTCAACAACTACTAAACAAGAGCTTTAAGATTGAAGCAATGGAGAGGCAACCTGGGGAACACATTGGAGTGGAACACACCGTCTCTACACCCCAGACCCAACTTGTAGGCCGAATGCAGTGTTGTTTTCAACAACTACTAAACGAGAGCTAGAAGCTCTAAGCTATGGAGAGGAAACCTGGGGAACACCTTGGAGCGGCAGACACCGTTAGTAGGCCCTACGAAGTAGTAGTAGTAGCCCCAATGCAGTTTTCAAATTCCTATAGGCTGAAAACCAGACTATTGACGCTCAGCTTTTTTAAAAGGAGGACAGCTGTATTGAGTGGCGCAGACAGACACAGGTAGTAGGCCTTAAACAAAACATTTGGCTCAATGCAGTTTAAAAAAGGTTACAGGGGTACACAGGCAGCATTGGTCTGTTCAGTGGAGGACAATTTCAATTATGGACCACAGACAGAGTTTGTATGCCTACTATTTAAAAACCGATGCTCTATGCAATTTAAAATAGGTTCCAGTGGTACACGGGCAGCAGTGGTCTGGTCGGTGGAGGACTAGTGGAAGGAGGGACCGCAGACAGGCGTAGTAGGCCTAACATAACAAAATTTGGCTGTAGGCACTTTTAAATTGGTTCCAGGGGTACACGGGCAGCAGTAGACAGGTCACTGGAGGACCAGTGGAAGGAGGGACCGCAGACAGGCGTAGTAGGCCTAACATAACAAAATTTGGCTGTAGGCACTTTTAAATTGGTTCCAGGGGTACACGGGCAGCAGTAGACAGGTCACTTGAGGACTAGTGGAAGGAGGGACCGCAGACAGGCGTAGTAGGCCTAACATAACAAAATTTGGCTGTAGGCACTTGCAATTCTCTTGCAGGGGTACGCAGGCAGCATTGGTGTTGTCAGCGGAGGCCGATTGTAATGAGTGTCTGCCAGTTAGTGCTCCAAAAAAATAAATAGATGTTAATGTCTCGCATTACAACAAAACCAAAACACAAAAGGGTGGAATACTTAGGTACAGGGGTGGGCTCCTCTACTGAGTTTTAGACCTAGTAATTTGGTGATAATTATTTACTGGTGTAAATATAGGACACTGCCCCTGACTATGTTAAGTACCATCATACATGTCAACACATTGGTATTGTCAGTGCCAGGCATTGAATGATGTCAGCGCATCGACTAAACATCGTTGGGAATGTGAGAGATAATTGTGCAAGTGGTAGAACAATGTTTGAGCTGGGGGGGAACTCTCTTGTGGCCGGCGGTACAGGCCCAGGGCCCCTCATGTTACAACAGTGTGTCTGACGTTGGGTGCGCACCACCACCGCCAGAGACACTTTATTGTACTATGAGGGACCCAGTGGCAGTGCCGTCGACCAAAAGCGGGCACACCCACCTCTTCAGACAAACGGCACTCTCACGGGTGCTTGCGCCAAGTGGCGAGACCACGACCCCGTGGGGGAGATTTTGGCCATTTAGGGAGGTGTAAACATGTCGTATGCTGGACAATCAGCTGCTGCAAATTACGCGATTGGAAAAGTCAGTCAGAGTAGTCCACAAGCAAGACCTTTTCATAGGAAAGCTAGGTGTCAGCCGGGCAAGGTGGGGAAAAGAATTCGAAATCCAGTTGTGGTTCATTTTAATGATTGTTAGATCATCAACATTTTGGGTAGCCAGACGAGTCCTTTTTTCGGTTAATATTGAACCTGCAGCACTGAATACTCTTTCTGATAGGACACTAGCTGCCGGGCAAACAAGCTCCTGCAATGCATATTCTGCCAATTCTGGCCAGGTGTCTAATTTGGATGCCCAGTTATCAAATGGGAATGACGGTTGAGGGAGAACATCGATAAGGGATGAAAAATAGTTAGTAACCATACTGGACAAATGTTGTCTCCTGTCACTTTGAATTGATGCTGCAGTACCTGTTCTGTCTGCGGTCATAGCAAAATCACTCCACAACCTGGTCAGAAAACCCCTCTGTCCAACGCCACTTATGATTTCTGCACCTCTAACACCTCTGGTCTGCTTGCCCCTGCAGCTCGTGTGAGAACGATCACGGGCGCTGTGTGCTGGGAATGCCTGAAGCAAACGGTCAAAAAGAGTTGATTGTTTGGTTGCTAATATTAGTTCCAATTTCTCATGTGGCATAATATTTTGCAATTTGCCTTTATAGCGAGGATCAAGGAGGCAGGCCAACCACTAATCGTCATCGTTTATCATTTTAGTAATGCGTGGGTCCCTTTTGAGGATACGTAAGGCATAATCTGCCATGTGGGCCAAAGTTCCAGTTGTGAAATCTGCGGTTGTGCTGGGTTGAGGGGCTGTTTCAGGCAAATCTACGTCACTTGTGTCCCTCAAAAAACCAGAACCCGGCCTTGCCACACCACCAATTTCCCGTGGCCCCGGAAAAGCTTCCTCATTAAAAAAATACTCCTCCCCATCATCCTCCTCGTCCTCCTCCTCCAGTTCGCCCGCTACCTCGTCCTGTACACTGCCCTGACCAGACAATGGCTGACTGTCATCAAGGCTTTCCTCTTCCTCTGCTGCAGACGCCTGCTCCTTTATGTGCGTCAAACTTCAGCAGACGCATTAGGGGGATGCTCATGCTTATTATGGCGTTGCCTGCACTAACCAGCCGCGTGCATTCCTCAAAACACTGAAGGACTTGACACATGTCTTGTATCTTCGACCACTGCACACCTGACAACTCCATGTCTGCCATCCTACTGCCTGCCCGTGTATGTGTATCCTCCCACAAATACATAACAGCACGCCTCTGTTCGCACAGTCTCTGAAGCATGTGCAGTGTTGAGTTCCACCTTGTGGCAACGTCTATGATTAGGCGATGCTGGGGAAGGTTCAAAGACCGCTGATAGGTCTGCATACGGCTGGAGTGTACGGGCGAACGGCGGATATGCGAGCAAAGTCCGCGCACTTTGAGGAGCAGGTCGGATAACCCCGGATAACTTTTCAGGAAGCACTGCACCACCAGGTTTAAGGTGTGAGCCAGGCAAGGAATGTGTTTCAGTTGGGAAAGGGAGATGGCAGCCATGAAATTCCTTGCGTTATCACTCACTACCTTGCCTGCCTCAAGATCTACAGTGCCCAGCCACGACTGCGTTTCTTTCTGCAAGAACTCAGACAGAACTTCCGAGACAGAACTTGTCTGTTGTCGCCCAAACACTTCATAGCCAATACAGCCTGCTGACGCTTGCCAGTAGCTGCCCCATAATGGGACCACTGGTGTGCAACTGTGGCAGCTGCGGATGGAGTGGTTGGGCGACTGCGGTCTGTGGACGAGCTCTCGCTTTTGCAGGAGGACGAGTAGGAGGAGGAGGGGGTGCGAACGGCTACAGCCAACTGTTTCCTAGACCATGGGCTAGGCAGAACTGTCCCAAAATTGCTGTCCCCTCTGGATCCTGCATCCACCGCATTCACCCAGTGTGCCGTGATGGACATGTAACGTCCCTGGCCATGCCTACTGGTCCATGCATCTGTTGTCAGGTGCACCTTTGTACTCACAGATTGCCTGAGTGCATGGACGATGCGCTCTTTAACATGCTGGTGGAGGGCTGGGATGGCTTTTCGCGAAAAGAAGTGTCGACTGGGTAGCTCGTAGCATGGTACAGCGTAGTCCATCAGGGCTTTGAAAGCTTCGCTTTCAACTAACCGGTAGGGCATCATCTCTAACGAGATTAGTCTAGCTATGTGGGCGTTCAAACCCTGTGTACGCAGATGCGAGGCTAAGTACTTCCTTTTTCTAACCAGAGTCTCATGTAGGGTGAGCTGGACTGGAGAGCTGGAGATCGTGGAACTAGCGGGGGTGCCGGTGGACATGGCAGACTGAGAGACGGTTGGAGACGGTATTGTTGCCGCCGGTGCCCTAGATGCAGTGTTTCCTACTACGAAACTGGTGATTCCCTGACCCTGACTACTTTGGCCTGGCAAAGAAACCTGCACAGATACTGCAGGTGGTGCGGAAAATGGTGGCCTTACACTGACGGAAGGGATGTAGTGTTGCTGACTAGCTTCATTGGCCGAGGGTGCTACAACCTTAAGGGACGTTTGGTCATTAGTCCAGGCTTGCAAGTGCATGGTGGCTAAATGTCTATGCATGCAACTTGTATTTAGAATTTTCAGATTCTGACCTCTGCTTAAGATAGTTGAACATTTTTGACAGATGACTTTGCGCTGATCAGTTGGATGTTGTGTAAAAAAATGCCAGACTGCACTCTTTCTAGCATCGGATCCCTTTTCAGGCATTGCAGACTGAGCTTTAACCGGATGGCCACGCTGTCCTCCAACAGGTTTTGGCTTTGCCACGCGTTTTAGGCCATCTACGGGCCCGGCAGATGGAACCTGTTGTGATGTTGATGCCTGCTGCGGCCCCTCCTCCTCCGCTTCTGAACTACTGCCACTTGCACCCTGTTCCCCCAATGGCTGCCAATCGGGGTCAACAACTGGGTCATCTATAACCTCCTCTTCTAGCTCGTGTGCAACTTCGTCTGTGTCACCGTGTAAGTCGGTGGTATAGCGTTCGTGACGGGGCAACATAGTCTCATCAGGGTCTGATTCTGGATCAGTACCCTGCGAGGGCAATGTTGTGGTCTGAGTCAAAGGACCAGCATAATTGTCTGGCTGTGGCTGTGCATCAGTGCACTCCATGTCCGATTCAACTTGTAATGGGCATGGCCTGTTAACTGTTTCACTTTCTAAGCCAGGGACGGTATGTGTAAAGAGCTCCATGGAGTAACCCGTTGTGTCGCCTGCTGCATCCTTCTCTGTTGCTGTTTTTGCTGAAGAGGACAAGGAAGCGACTTTCCCTGACCGTGAACATCCACTAACGACGTGCTGCTTTTACATTTACCAGTTTCAGAAGAGGAGGCAAAAGAGCTAGAGGCTGAGTCAGCAAGGTAAGCCAAAACTTGCTCTTGCTGCTCCGGCTTTAAAAGCGGTTTTCCTACTACCAGAAAAGGGAGCGTTCAAGGCCTTGTGTAGCCAGACGACGAACCTGGCTCCACAGCTCGAGACTTAGGTGCTATATTGTTTTTCCCACGACCACCCGATGCTCCACTACCACTACCATCATTACCAGCTGGCAATGAACGCCCACGGCCACGACCTCTTCCACCAGACTTCCTCATTGTTTTAAACGTCACCAAACTAACGGTATTTGTTACTGTCAAACAGCTTACAAGGTGAACTCTAACTTCTGTATGATTTAGATATCCCTTTATAGGTGGTTGAGACCGCAAGGAAAATCAGGCACGATGTTACACACTCTGTTTTCTGTGGCACCAAATGAGAGAGATGCCACACACGCAGGACTGTCATTCAAGCCCAAAGGCCAATATTAATCTCCCACTGTTTTTTTTTTTTTCAGGGAGAATTTAGATACCAAATTTAAAAAAAAAACACTAGGCTTTCTATGGCCCACTATTTAAGAGAGATGGCACACTCAGGACTGGCAGACAAGCAGAAAGTTAAATATTAATCTCCCACGTTTTTTTTCATTTTTTCAGGGAGAATTTAGATACCAAATTTTTTTAACAAAAAATCTAGGCTTTCTATGGCCCACTATTTAAGAGAGATGGCACACTCAGGACTGGCAGACAAGCAGAAAGGCCAATATTAATCTCCCACAGGTTTTTTTTTTTTTCAGGGAGAATTTAGATACCAAATTTAAAAAAAAAAACACTAGCCTTTCCATGGCCCACTATTTAAGAGAGATGGCACACTCAGGACTGGCAGACAAGCAGAAAGTTAAATATTAATCTCCCACGTTTTTTTAAATTTTTTCAGGGAGAATTTAGATACCAAATTTTTTTAACAAAAAAACTAGGCTTTCTATGGCCCACTATTTAAGAGAGATGGCACACTCAGGACTGGCAGACAAGCAGAAAGGCCAATATTAATCTCCCACAGGTTTTTTTTTTCAGGGAGAATTTAGATACCAAATTAAAAAAAAAAACACTAGGCTTTCTATGGCCCACTATTTAAGAGAGATGGCACACTCAGGACTGGCAGACAAGCAGAAAGGCCAATATTAATCTCCCACTTTTTTTATTTTTTCAGGGAGAATTTAGATACCAAATTTAAAAAAATAAAAAAACACTAGGCTTTCTATGGCCCACTATTTAAGAGAGATGTCACACTCAGGACTGGCAGACAAGCAGAAAGGCCAATATTAATCTCCCACAGTTTTTTTTTTTTCAGGGAGAATTTTGATACCAAATTAAAAAAAAAAAAACACTAGGCTTTCTATGGCCCACTATTTAAGAGAGATGGCACACTCAGGACTGGCAGACAAGCAGAAAGGCCAATATTAATCTCCCACGTTTTTTTTTATTTTTTCAGGGAGAATTTAGATACCAAATAAAAAAAAACAAAAAACTAGGCTTTCTATGGCCCACTATTTAAGAGAGATGGCACACTCAGGACTGGCAGACAAGCAGAAAGGCCAATATTAATCTCCCACTGTTTTTTTTTTCAGGGAGAATTTAGATACCAAATAAAAAAAAAAAAAAAAACTAGGCTTTCTATGGCCCACTATTTAAGAGAGATGGCACACTCAGGACTGGCAGACAAGCAGAAAGGCAAATATTAATCTCCCACGTTTTTTTTTTATTTTTTCAGGGAGAATTTAGATACCAAATTAAAAAAAAATAAAAATAAAAGGCTTTCTATGGCCCACTATTTAAGAGAGATGGCACGCACAGGACTGGCACTCTAGCAGAAATGCCAATCTTAATCTCCCACAACTTATTTTTTTAGGGAGAATTGAAAGAAAAAAAAAAAGGGACTGTCCTACAATTACTATCTCCCTGCAGTAATCTCAGCCAGGTATGGCAGGCAGCTATAAGAAGGAGTGGACTGCTGCACAAATTACATCAAAAGTGTGGACAAACAAAAAAGATAGCTGTGCAGAAAGGAAGGAACAACAGGATTTGTGCTTTGAAAAAAGCAGTTGGTTTGCACAGCGGCGTACACACAGCAATGCAGCTATCAGGGAGCCTTCTAGGGCAGCCCAATGAGCTACAGCGCTGAGGGAAAAAAAATGTAGCTTCCACTGTCCCTGCAAACAAAAGGTGGTGTTGGACAGTGGAAATCGCTACAGCACAAGCGGTTTGTTGGTTAATGTACCCTGCATAACGCTATCCCTGCTTCTGACGAAGCGGCAGCAACCTCTCCCTATGCTCAGATCAGCAGCAGTAAGATGGCGGTCAGCGGGAACGCCTCTTTATAGCCCCTGTGACGCCGCAGACAGCAAGCCAATCACTGCAATGCCCTTCTCTAAGATGGTGGGGACCAGGACCTATGTCATCACGCTGCCCACACTCTGCGTCCACCTTCATTGGCTGAGAAATGGCGCTTTTAGCGTAATTGAAATGCGACTTTGGCGCAAAAGTCGCGTACCGCATGGCCGAACCCACACAAGGGTCGGGTCGGGTTTCGTGAAACCCGACTGTGCCAAAAGTCGGAGACTTTTGAAAATGAACGATCCGTTTCGCTCAACCCTAGCCATAACGTTTGTTAAGCACTATAATGGGCAAATGTCTGTATGGAGCATCTTATGGGGCCATAACGTTTGTGCAGGACTATAATGGGGCAAGTGTCGGTATAGAGCATTTTATGGGGCCATAACGTTTGTGCAGCACTATAATGGGGCAAATGTGTGTATAGAGCATCTTATGGGGCCGTAACGTTTGTGCAGCGCTGTAATGGGGCAAGTGTCTGTATGGAGCATCTTATGGGACCAAAAAGTTTGTGCAGCACTATAATGGGGCAAGTGTCTGTATGGAGCATCTTATGGGGCCATAACGTTTGTGCAGCACTATAATGGGGCAAGTGCCTGTATAGAGCATCTTATGGGGACATAACATTTGTGCAGCACTATAATGGGGCAAATGTCTGTATAGAGCATCTTATGGGGCCATAATGTTTGTGCAGCACTATAATGGGGCAAATGTCTGTATGGAGCATCTTATGGGGCCATAACGTTTGTGCAGCACTATAATGGGGCAAGTGTCTGTATGGAGCATCTTATGGGGCCATAACGTTTGTGCAGCACTATAATGGGGCAAGTGTCTGTATGGAGCATCTTATAGGGCCATAACGTTTGTGCAGCACTATAATGGGGCAAATGTCTGTGTAGAGCATCTTATGGGGCCATAACGTTTGTTAAGCACTATAATGGGCAAATGTCTGTATGGAGCATCTTATGGGGCCATAATGTTTGTGCAGGACTGTAATGGGGCAAGTGTCTGCATGGAGCATCTTATGGGGCCATAAAGTTTGTGCAGGACTATAATCTGGCAAGTGCCTGTATAGAGCATCTTATAGGGACATAACATTTGTGCAGCACTATAATGGGGCAAATGTCTGTATAGAGCATCTTATGGGGCCATAATGTTTGTGCAGCACTATAATGGGCAAATGTCTGTATGGAGCATCTTATGGGGCCATAAGGTTTGTGCAGCACTATAATGGGGCAAGTGTCTGTATGGAGCATCTTATGGGGCCATAACGTTTGTGCAGCACTATAATGGGGCAAGTGTCTGTATGGAGCATCTTATGGGGCCATAACGTTTGTGCAGCACTATAATGGGGCAAATGTATGTATAGAGCTTCTTATGGGGCCATAACGTTTGTGCAGCACTGTAATGGGGCAAGTGTCTGTATAGAGCATCTTATGGAGACATAACGTTTGTGCAGCACTATAATGGGGCAAATGTCTGTATGGAGCATCTTATGGGGCCATAACGTTTGTGCAGCACTATAATGGGGCAAATGTCTGTATGGAGCATCTTATGGGGCCATAATGTTTGTGCAGCATTATAATGGGGCAAATGTCTGTATGGAGCATCTTATGGGGCCATAATGTTTGTGCAGCACTATAATGGGGCAAATGTCTGTAAGGAGCATCATAGGGAGACATAACGTTTGTGCAGCACTATAATGGGGCAAGTGTCTGTATGGAGCATCTTATAAGGACATAACGTTTTTGCAGCACTATAATTGTGCAAGTGTCTGTATGGAGCATCTTATGGGGCCATAACGTTTGTGCAGCACTATAATGGGGCAAATGTCTGTGTAGAGCATCTTATGGGGCCATAACGTTTGTTAAGCACTATAATTGGCAAATGTCTGTATGGAGCATCTTATGGGGCCATAACGTTTGTGCAGGACTATAATGGGGCAAGTGTCTGTATAGAGCATCTTATGGGGCCATATCGTTTGTGCAGCACTATAATGGGGCAAGTGTCTGTATGGAGCATCTTATGGGGCCATAACGTTTGTGCAGCACTATAATGGGGCAAATGTCTGTATAGAGCGTCTTATTGGGCCATAACGTTTGTGCAGCACTATAATGGGGCAAATGTCTGTATAGAGCGTCTTATGGGGCCATAACGTTTGTGCAGCACTATAATGGGGCAAATGTCTGTGTAGAGCATCTTATGGGGCCATAACGTTTGTTAAGCACTATAATGGGCAAATGTCTGTATTTAGCATCTTATGGGGCCATAACGTTTGTGCAGGACTATAATGGGGCAAGTGTCTGTATGGAGCATCTTATGGGGCCATAACGTTTGTGCAGCACTATAATGGGGCAAATGTATGTATAGAGCTTCTTATGGGGCCATAACTATTGTGCAGCACTGTAATGGGGCAAGTGTCTGTATGGAGCATCTTATGGGGCCATAACGTTTGTGCAGCACTATAATGGGGCAAATGTCTGTATGGAGCATCTTATGGGGCCATAACGTTTGTGCAGCACTATAATGGGGCAAGTGTCTGTATGGAGCATCTTATGGGACCATAAAGTTTGTGCAGCACTATAATGGGGCAAGTGTCTGTATGGAGCATCTTATGGGGCCATAACGTTTGTGCAGGACTATAATGGGGCAAGTGCCTGTGTAGAGCATCTTATGGGGACATAACATTTGTGCAGCACTATAATGGGGCAAATGTTTGTATAGAGCATCTTATGGGGCCATAACGTTTGTGCAGCACTATAATGGGGCAAATGTGTGTATGGAGCATCTTATGGGGCCATAACGTTTGTGCAGCACTATAATGGGGCAAGAGTCTGTATGGAGCATCTTATGGGGCCATAACATTTGTGCAGCACTGTAATGGGGCAAGTGTCTGTATGGAGCATCTTATGAGGCCATAACGTTTGTGCAGCACAATAACGGGGCAAGTGTCTGTATAGAGCATCTTATGGAGACATAACGTTTGTGCAGCACTATTATGGGGCAAATGTCTGTATGGAGCATCTTATGGGGCCATAACGTTTGTGCAGCTCTATAATGGGGCAAATGTCTGTATGGAGCATCTTATGGGGCCATAACGTTTGTGCAGCATTATAATGGGGAAAATGTCTGTATGGAGCATCTTATGGGGCCATAACGTTTGTGCAGCACTATAATGGGGCAAATGTCTGTATGTAGCATCTTATGGGGCCATAACGTTTGTGCAGCACTATAATGGGGCAAATGTCTGTGTAGAGCATCTTATGGGGCCATAACGTTTGTTAAGCACTATAATGGGCAAATGTCTGTATGGAGCATCTTATGGGGCCATAACGTTTGTGCAGGACTATAATGGGGCAAGTGTCTGTACAGAGCATCTTATGGGGCCATAACGTTTGTGCAGCACTATAATGGGGCAAATGTCTGTATAGAGCATCTTATGGGGCCATAACGTTTGTGCAGCACTATAATGGGGATAATGTCTGTATAGAGCATCTTATGGGGCCATAACGTTTGTGCAGCACTATAATGGGGCAAATGTATGTATAGAGCATCTTATATGGCCATAACGTTTGTGCAGGACTATAATGGGGCAAATGTCTGTATAGAGCATCTTATGGGGCCATAACGTTTGTGCAGCACTGTAATGGGGCAAGTGTCTGTATGGAGCATCTTATGGGGCCATAACGTTTGTGCAGCACTATAATGGGGCAAGTGTCTGTATGGAGCATCTTAAGGGACCATAACGCTTGTGCAGCACTATAATGGGGCAAGTGTCTGTATGGAGCATCTTATGGGCACATAACGTTTGTGCAGCACTATAATGGGGCAAGTGTCTGTATGGAGCATCTTATGGGGCCATAACTTTTGTTAAGCACTATAATGGGCAAATGTCTGTATGGAGCATCTTATGGAGCCATAACGTTTGTGCAGGACTATAATGGGGCAAATGTCTGTGTAGAGCATCTTATGGGGCCATAACGTTTTTTAAGCACTATAATAGGCATATGTCTGTATGGAGCATCTTATGGGGCCATAACGTTTGTGCAGGACTATAATGGGGCAAGTGTCTGTATAGAGCATCTTATGGGGCCATAATGTTTGGGCAGCACTATAATGGGGCAAGTGGCTGTACGGAGCATCTTATGGGGCCATAACAACTTGTGCAGCACTATAATGGGGCAAATGTCTGTATAGAGCATCTTATGGGGCCATAACGTTTGTGCAGCACTGTAATGGGGCAAGTGTCTGTATTTAGCATCTTATGGGGCCATAACGTTTGTGCAGCACTATAATGGGGAAAATGTCTGTGTAGAGCATCTTATGGGGCCATAACATTTGTTAAGCACTATAATGGGCAAATGTCTGTATGGAGCATCTTATGGGGCCATAACATTTGTGCAGGACTATAATGGGGCAAGTGTCTGTATAGAGCATCTTATGGGGCCATAACGTTTGTGCAGCACTATAATGGGGCAAGTGTCTGTATGGAGCATCTTATGGGGCCATAACATTTGTGCAGCACTATAATGGGGCAAATGTCTGTATAGAGCATCTTATGGGGCCATAAAGTTTGTACAGCACTGTAATGGGGCAAGTGTCTGTATGGAGCATCTTATGGGGCCATAACGTTTGTACAGCACTGTAATGGGGCAAGTGTCTGTATGGAGCATCCTATGGGGCCATAATGTTTGTGCAGCACTATAATGGGGCAAGTGTCTGTATGGAGCATCTTAAGGCACCATAACGCTTGTGCAGCACAATAATGGGGCAAGTGTCTGTAAGGAGCATCTTATGGGCACATAACGTTTGTGCAGCACTATAATGGGGCAAGTGTCTGTATGAAGCATCTTATGGGGCCATAACTTTTGTTAAGCACTAAAATGCGCAAATATCTGTATGGAGCATCTTATGGAGCCATAACGTTTGTGCAGGACTATAATGGGGCAAATGTCTGTGTAGAGCATCTTATGGGGCCATAACGTTTGTTAAGCACTATAATGGGCAAATGTCTGTATGGAGCATCTTATGGGGCCATAACGTTTGTGCAGGACTATAATGGGGCAAGTGTCTGTATAGAGCATTTTATGGGGCCATAACGTTTGTGCAGCACTATAATGGGGCAAATGTGTGTATAGAGCATCTTATGGGGCCGTAACGTTTGTGCAGCGCTGTAATGGGGCAAGTGTCTGTATGGAGCATCTTATGGGACCAAAAAGTTTGTGCAGCACTATAATGGGGCAAGTGTCTGTATGGAGCATCTTATAAGGACATAACGTTTTTGCAGCACTATAATTGTGCAAGTGTCTGTATGGAGCATCTTATGGGGCCATAACGTTTGTGCAGCACTATAATGGGGCAAATGTCTGTGTAGAGCATCTTATGGGGCCATAACGTTTGTTAAGCACTATAATTGGCAAATGTCTGTATGGAGCATCTTATGAGGCCATAACGTTTGTGCAGGACTATAATGGGGCAAGTGTCTGTATAGAGCATCTTATGGGGCCATATCGTTTGTGCAGCACTATAATGGGGCAAGTGTCTGTATGGAGCATCTTATGGGGCCATAACGTTTGTGCAGCACTATAATTGGGCAAATGTCTGTATAGAGCGTCTTATTGGGCCATAACGTTTGTGCAGCACTATAATGGGGCAAATGTCTGTATAGAGCGTCTTATGGGGCCATAACGTTTGTGCAGCACTATAATGGGGCAAATGTCTGTGTAGAGCATCTTATGGGGCCATAACGTTTGTTAAGCACTATAATGGGCAAATGTCTGTATTTAGCATCTTATGGGGCCATAACGTTTGTGCAGGACTATAATGGGGCAAGTGTCTGTATGGAGCATCTTATGGGGCCATAACGTTTGTGCAGCACTATAATGGGGCAAATGTATGTATAGAGCTTCTTATGGGGCCATAACTATTGTGCAGCACTGTAATGGGGCAAGTGTCTGTATGGAGCATCTTATGGGGCCATAACGTTTGTGCAGCACTATAATGGGGCAAATGTCTGTATGGAGCATCTTATGGGGCCATAACGTTTGTGCAGCACTATAATGGGGCAAGTGTCTGTATGGAGCATCTTATGGGACCATAAAGTTTGTGCAGCACTATAATGGGGCAAGTGTCTGTATGGAGCATCTTATGGGGCCATAACGTTTGTGCAGCACTATAATGGGGCAAGTGCCTGTGTAGAGCATCTTATGGGGACATAACATTTGTGCAGCACTATAATGGGGCAAATGTTTGTATAGAGCATCTTATGGGGCCATAACGTTTGTGCAGCACTATAATGGGGCAAATGTGTGTATGGAGCATCTTATGGGGCCATAACGTTTGTGCAGCACTATAATGGGGCAAGAGTCTGTATGGAGCATCTTATGGGGCCATAACATTTGTGCAGCACTGTAATGGGGCAAGTGTCTGTATGGAGCATCTTATGAGGCCATAACGTTTGTGCAGCACAATAACGGGGCAAGTGTCTGTATAGAGCATCTTATGGAGACATAACGTTTGTGCAGCACTATTATGGGGCAAATGTCTGTATGGAGCATCTTATGGGGCCATAACGTTTGTGCAGCTCTATAATGGGGCAAATGTCTGTATGGAGCATCTTATGGGGCCATAACGTTTGTGCAGCATTATAATGGGGAAAATGTCTGTATGGAGCATCTTATGGGGCCATAACGTTTGTGCAGCACTATAATGGGGCAAATGTCTGTATGTAGCATCTTATGGGGCCATAACGTTTGTGCAGCACTATAATGGGGCAAATGTCTGTGTAGAGCATCTTATGGGGCCATAACGTTTGTTAAGCACTATAATGGGCAAATGTCTGTATGGAGCATCTTATGGGGCCATAACATTTGTGCAGGACTATAATGGGGCAAGTGTCTGTACAGAGCATCTTATGGGGCCATAACGTTTGTGCAGCACTATAAAGGGGCAAATGTCTGTATAGAGCATCTTATGGGGCCATAACGTTTGTGCAGCACTATAATGGGGAAAATGTCTGTATAGAGCATCTTATGGGGACATAACGTTTGAGCAGCATTATAATGGGGCAAATGTATGTATAGAGCATCTTATATGGCCATAACGTTTGTGCAGCACTATAATGGGGCAAATGTCTGTATAGAGCATCTTATGGGGCCATAACGTTTGTGCAGCACTGTAATGGGGCAAGTGTCTGTATGGAGCATCTTATGGGGCCATAACGTTTGTGCAGCACTATAATGGGGCAAGTGCCTGTATAGAGCATCTTATGGGGACATAACATTTGTGCAGCACTATAATGGGGCAAATGTCTGTATAGAGCATCTTATGGGGCCATAATGTTTGTGCAGCACTATAATGGGGCAAATGTCTGTATGGAGCATCTTATGGGGCCAAAATGTTTGTGCAGCACTATAATGGGGCAAGTGTCTGTATGGAGCATCTTAAGGGACCATAACGCTTGTGCAGCACTATAATGGGGCAAGTGTCTGTATGGAGCATCTTATGGGCACATAACGTTTGTGCAGCACTATAATGGGGCAAGTGTCTGTATGGAGCATCTTATGGGGCCATAACTTTTGTTAAGCACTATAATGGGCAAATGTCTGTATGGAGCATCTTATGGAGCCATAACGTTTGTGCAGGACTATAATGGGGCAAATGTCTGTGTAGAGCATCTTATGGGGCCATAACGTTTTTTAAGCACTATAATAGGCATATGTCTGTATGGAGCATCTTATGGGGCCATAACGTTTGTGCAGGACTATAATGGCGCAAGTGTCTGTATAGAGCATCTTATGGGGCCATAATGTTTGGGCAGCACTATAATGGGGCAAGTGGCTGTACGGAGCATCTTATGGGGCCATAACAACTTGTGCAGCACTATAATGGGGCAAATGTCTGTATAGAGCATCTTATGGGGCCATAACGTTTGTGCAGCACTGTAATGGGGCAAGTGTCTGTATTTAGCATCTTATGGGGCCATAACGTTTGTGCAGCACTATAATGGGGAAAATGTCTGTGTAGAGCATCTTATGGGGCCATAACATTTGTTAAGCACTATAATGGGCAAATGTCTGTATGGAGCATCTTATGGGGCCATAACATTTGTGCAGGACTATAATGGGGCAAGTGTCTGTATAGAGCATCTTATGGGGCCATAACGTTTGTGCAGCACTATAATGGGGCAAGTGTCTGTATGGAGCATCTTATGGGGCCATAACGTTTGTGCAGCACTATAATGGGGCAAATGTCTGTATAGAGCATCTTATGGGGCCATAACGTTTGTACAGCACTGTAATGGGGCAAGTGTCTGTATGGAGCATCTTATGGGGCCATAATGTTTGTGCAGCACTATAATGGGGCAAGTGTCTGTATGGAGCATCTTAAGGCACCATAACGCTTGTGCAGCACAATAATGGGGCAAGTGTCTGTAAGGAGCATCTTATGGGCACATAACGTTTGTGCAGCACTATAATGGGGCAAGTGTCTGTATGAAGCATCTTATGGGGCCATAACTTTTGTTAAGCACTAAAATGGGCAAATATCTGTATGGAGCATCTTATGGAGCCATAACGTTTGTGCAGGACTATAATGGGGCAAATGTCTGTGTAGAGCATCTTATGGGGCCATAACGTTTGTTAAGCACTATAATGGGCAAATGTCTGTATGGAGCATCTTATGGGGCCATAACGTTTGTGCAGGACTATAATGGGGCAAGTGTCTGTATAGAGCATTTTATGGGGCCATAACGTTTGTGCAGCACTATAATGGGGCAAATGTGTGTATAGAGCATCTTATGGGGCCGTAACGTTTGTGCAGCGCTGTAATGGGGCAAGTGTCTGTATGGAGCATCTTATGGGACCAAAAAGTTTGTGCAGCACTATAATGGGGCAAGTGTCTGTATGGAGCATCTTATGGGGCCATAACGTTTGTGCAGCACTATAATGGGACAAGTGCCTGTATAGAGCATCTTATGGGGACATAACATTTGTGCAGCACTATAATGGGGCAAATGTCTGTATAGAGCATCTTATGGGGCCATAATGTTTGTGCAGCACTATAATGGGCAAATGTCTGTATGGAGCATCTTATGGGGCCATAAGGTTTGTGCAGCACTATAATGGGGCAAGTGTCTGTATGGAGCATCTTAACCCTGCTGTTCTGTTGGTCAAAAATGACCGACTTTGAACTTCAATATTCTTTAAAATATTCAAGATGCGGCTCTGAAACCCGTGGCCGACCGACCCATCCTCATTTAAGTCAATCAACCACAAGTTTCAGAACCGCATCTTGAACACCCCAAAAAATACCAAAGTTCAAAATAGGTCTCCCCAGACCGAACAGAACAGCAGGGTTAAGGGACCATAACGCTTGTGCAGCACTATAATGGGGCAAGTGTCTGTATGGAGCATCTTATGGGGACATAACGTTTGTGCAGCACTATAATGGGGCAAATGTCTGTATAGAGCATCTTATGGGGCCATAATGTTTGTGCAGCACTATAATGGGGCAAATGTCTGTATGGAGCATCTTATGGGGCCAAAATGTTTGTGCAGCACTATAATGGGGCAAGTGTCTGTATGGAGCATCTTAAGGGACCATAACGCTTGTGCAGCACTATAATGGGGCAAGTGTCTGTATGGAGCATCTTATGGGCACATAACGTTTGTGCAGCACTATAATGGGGCAAGTGTCTGTATGGAGCATCTTATGGGGCCATAACTTTTGTTAAGCACTATAATGGGCAAATGTCTGTATGGAGCATCTTATGGAGCCATAACGTTTGTGCAGGACTATAATGGGGCAAATGTCTGTGTAGAGCATCTTATGGGGCCATAACGTTTTTTAAGCACTATAATAGGCATATGTCTGTATGGAGCATCTTATGGGGCCATAACGTTTGTGCAGGACTATAATGGCGCAAGTGTCTGTATAGAGCATCTTATGGGGCCATAATGTTTGGGCAGCACTATAATGGGGCAAGTGGCTGTACGGAGCATCTTATGGGGCCATAACAACTTGTGCAGCACTATAATGGGGCAAATGTCTGTATAGAGCATCTTATGGGGCCATAACGTTTGTGCAGCACTGTAATGGGGCAAGTGTCTGTATTTAGCATCTTATGGGGCCATAACGTTTGTGCAGCACTATAATGGGGAAAATGTCTGTGTAGAGCATCTTATGGGGCCATAACATTTGTTAAGCACTATAATGGGCAAATGTCTGTATGGAGCATCTTATGGGGCCATAACATTTGTGCAGGACTATAATGGGGCAAGTGTCTGTATAGAGCATCTTATGGGGCCATAACGTTTGTGCAGCACTATAATGGGGCAAGTGTCTGTATGGAGCATCTTATGGGGCCATAACGTTTGTGCAGCACTATAATGGGGCAAATGTCTGTATAGAGCATCTTATGGGGCCATAACGTTTGTACAGCACTGTAATGGGGCAAATGTCTGTATGGAGCATCTTATGGGGCCATAATGTTTGTGCAGCACTATAATGGGGCAAGTGTCTGTATGGAGCATCTTAAGGCACCATAACGCTTGTGCAGCACAATAATGGGGCAAGTGTCTGTAAGGAGCATCTTATGGGCACATAACGTTTGTGCAGCACTATAATGGGGCAAGTGTCTGTATGAAGCATCTTATGGGGCCATAACTTTTGTTAAGCACTAAAATGGGCAAATATCTGTATGGAGCATCTTATGGAGCCATAACGTTTGTGCAGGACTATAATGGGGCAAATGTCTGTGTAGAGCATCTTATGGGGCCATAACGTTTGTTAAGCACTATAATGGGCAAATGTCTGTATGGAGCATCTTATGGGGCCATAACGTTTGTGCAGGACTATAATGGGGCAAGTGTCTGTATAGAGCATTTTATGGGGCCATAACGTTTGTGCAGCACTATAATGGGGCAAATGTGTGTATAGAGCATCTTATGGGGCCGTAACGTTTGTGCAGCGCTGTAATGGGGCAAGTGTCTGTATGGAGCATCTTATGGGACCAAAAAGTTTGTGCAGCACTATAATGGGGCAAGTGTCTGTATGGAGCATCTTATGGGGCCATAACGTTTGTGCAGCACTATAATGGGACAAGTGCCTGTATAGAGCATCTTATGGGGACATAACATTTGTGCAGCACTATAATGGGGCAAATGTCTGTATAGAGCATCTTATGGGGCCATAATGTTTGTGCAGCACTATAATGGGCAAATGTCTGTATGGAGCATCTTATGGGGCCATAAGGTTTGTGCAGCACTATAATGGGGCAAGTGTCTGTATGGAGCATCTTAACCCTGCTGTTCTGTTGGTCAAAAATGACCGACTTTGAACTTCAATATTCTTTAAAATATTCAAGATGCGGCTCTGAAACCCGTGGCCGACCGACCCATCCTCATTTAAGTCAATCAACCACAAGTTTCAGAACCGCATCTTGAACACCCCAAAAAATACCAAAGTTCAAAATAGGTCTCCCCAGACCGAACAGAACAGCAGGGTTAAGGGACCATAACGCTTGTGCAGCACTATAATGGGGCAAGTGTCTGTATGGAGCATCTTATGGGGACATAACGTTTGTGCAGCACTATAATGGGGCAAGTGTCTGTATGGAGCATCTTATAGGGCCATAACGTTTGTGCAGCACTATAATGGGGCAAATGTCTGTGTAGAGCATCTTATGGGGCCATAACATTTGTTAAGCACTATAATGGGCAAATGTCTGTATGGAGCATCTTATGGGGCCATAACGTTTGTGCAGGACTATAATGGGGCAAGTGTCTGTATAGAGCATCTTATGGGGCCATAACGTTTGTGCAGCACTATAATGGGGCAAGTGTCTGTATGGAACATCTTATGGGGCCATAACGTTTGTGCAGCACTATAATGGGGCAAATGTATGTATAGAGCTTCTTATGGGGCCATAACGTTTGTGCAGCACTGTAATGGGGCAAGTGTCTGTATAGAGCATCTTATGGAGACATAACGTTTGTGCAGCACTATAATGGGGCAAATGTCTGTATGGAGCATCTTATGGGGCCATAACGTTTGTGCAGCACTATAATGGGGCAAATGTCTGTATGGAGCATCTTATGGGGCCATAACGTTTGTGCAGCATTATAATGGGGCAAATGTCTGTATGGAGCATCTTATGGGGCCATAATGTTTGTGCAGCACTATAATGGGGCAAATGTCTGTAAGGAGCATCATAGGGAGACATAACGTTTGTGCAGCACTATAATGGGGCAAGTGTCTGTATGGAGCATCTTATAAGGACATAACGTTTTTGCAGCACTATAATTGTGCAAGTGTCTGTATGGAGCATCTTATGGGGCCATAACGTTTGTGCAGCACTATAATGGGGCAAATGTCTGTGTAGAGCATCTTATGGGGCCATAACGTTTGTTAAGCACTATAATTGGCAAATGTCTGTATGGAGCATCTTATGGGGCCATAACGTTTGTGCAGGACTATAATGGGGCAAGTGTCTGTATAGAGCATCTTATGGGGCCATATCGTTTGTGCAGCACTATAATGGGGCAAGTGTCTGTATGGAGCATCTTATGGGGCCATAACGTTTGTGCAGCACTATAATGGGGCAAATGTCTGTATAGAGCGTCTTATTGGGCCATAACGTTTGTGCAGCACTATAATGGGGCAAATGTCTGTATAGAGCGTCTTATGGGGCCATAACGTTTGTGCAGCACTATAATGGGGCAAATGTCTGTGTAGAGCATCTTATGGGGCCATAACGTTTGTTAAGCACTATAATGGGCAAATGTCTGTATTTAGCATCTTATGGGGCCATAACGTTTGTGCAGGACTATAATGGGGCAAGTGTCTGTATGGAGTATCTTATGGGGCCATAACGTTTGTGCAGCACTATAATGGGGCAAATGTATGTATAGAGCTTCTTATGGGGCCATAACTATTGTACAGCACTGTAATGGGGCAAGTGTCTGTATGGAGCATCTTATGGGGCCATAACGTTTGTGCAGCACTATAATGGGGCAAATGTCTGTATGGAGCATCTTATGGGGCCATAACGTTTGTGCAGCACTATAATGGGGCAAGTGTCTGTATGGAGCATCTTATGGGACCATAAAGTTTGTGCAGCACTATAATGGGGCAAGTGTCTGTATGGAGCATCTTATGGGGCCATAACGTTTGTGCAGCACTATAATGGGGCAAGTGCCTGTGTAGAGCATCTTATGGGGACATAACATTTGTGCAGCACTATAATGGGGCAAATGTTTGTATAGAGCATCTTATGGGGCCATAACGTTTGTGCAGCACTATAATGGGGCAAATGTGTGTATGGAGCATCTTATGGGGCCATAACGTTTGTGCAGCACTATAATGGGGCAAGAGTCTGAATGGAGCATCTTATGGGGCCATAACATTTGTGCAGCACTGTAATGGGGCAAGTGTCTGTATGGAGCATCTTATGAGGCCATAACGTTTGTGCAGCACAATAACGGGGCAAGTGTCTGTATAGAGCATCTTATGGAGACATAACGTTTGTGCAGCACTATTATGGGGCAAATGTCTGTATGGAGCATCTTATGGGGCCATAACGTTTGTGCAGCTCTATAATGGGGCAAATGTCTGTATGGAGCATCTTATGGGGCCATAACGTTTGTGCAGCATTATAATGGGGAAAATGTCTGTATGGAGCATCTTATGGGGCCATAACGTTTGTGCAGCACTATAATGGGGCAAATGTCTGTATGTAGCATCTTATGGGGCCATAACGTTTGTGCAGCACTATAATGGGGCAAATGTCTGTGTAGAGCATCTTATGGGGCCATAACGTTTGTTAAGCACTATAATGGGCAAATGTCTGTATGGAGCATCTTATGGGGCCATAACGTTTGTGCAGGACTATAATGGGGCAAGTGTCTGTACAGAGCATCTTATGGGGCCATAACGTTTGTGCAGCACTATAATGGGGCAAATGTCTGTATAGAGCATCTTATGGGGCCATAACGTTTGTGCAGCACTATAATGGGGCAAATGTCTGTATAGAGCATCTTATGGGGCCATAACGTTTGTGCAGCACTATAATGGGGCAAATGTATGTATAGAGCATCTTATATGGCCATAACGTTTGTGCAGCACTATAATGGGGCAAATGTCTGTATAGAGCATCTTATGGGGCCATAACGTTTGTGCAGCACTGTAATGGGGCAAGTGTCTGTATGGAGCATCTTATGGGGCCATAACGTTTGTGCAGCACTATAATGGGGCAAGTGCCTGTATAGAGCATCTTATGGGGACATAACATTTGTGCAGCACTATAATGGGGCAAATGTCTGTATAGAGCATCTTATGGGGCCATAATGTTTGTGCAGCACTATAATGGGGCAAATGTCTGTATGGAGCATCTTATGGGGCCAAAATGTTTGTGCAGCACTATAATGGGGCAAGTGTCTGTATGGAGCATCTTAAGGGACCATAACGCTTGTGCAGCACTATAATGGGGCAAGTGTCTGTATGGAGCATCTTATGGGCACATAACGTTTGTGCAGCACTATAATGGGGCAAGTGTCTGTATGGAGCATCTTATGGGACCATAACTTTTGTTAAGCACTATAATGGGCAAATGTCTGTATGGAGCATCTTATGGAGCCATAACGTTTGTGCAGGACTATAATGGGGCAAATGTCTGTGTAGAGCATCTTATGGGGCCATAACGTTTTTTAAGCACTATAATAGGCATATGTCTGTATGGAGCATCTTATGGGGCCATAACGTTTGTGCAGGACTATAATGGGGCAAGTGTCTGTATAGAGCATCTTATGGGGCCATAATGTTTGGGCAGCACTATAATGGGGCAAGTGGCTGTACGGAGCATCTTATGGGGCCATAACAACTTGTGCAGCACTATAATGGGGCAAATGTCTGTATAGAGCATCTTATGGGGCCATAACGTTTGTGCAGCACTGTAATGGGGCAAGTGTCTGTATGTAGCATCTTATGGGGCCATAACGTTTGTGCAGCACTATAATGGGGAAAATGTCTGTGTAGAGCATCTTATGGGGCCATAACATTTGTTAAGCACTATAATGGGCAAATGTCTGTATGGAGCATCTTATGGGGCCATAACATTTGTGCAGGACTATAATGGGGCAAGTGTCTGTATAGAGCATCTTATGGGGCCATAACGTTTGTGCAGCACTATAATGGGGCAAGTGTCTGTATGGAGCATCTTATGGGGCCATAACGTTTGTGCAGCACTATAATGGGGCAAATGTCTGTATAGAGCATCTTATGGGGCCATAACGTTTGTACAGCACTGTAATGGGGCAAGTGTCTGTATGGAGCATCTTATGGGGCCATAATGTTTGTGCAGCACTATAATGGGGCAAGTGTCTGTATGGAGCATCTTAAGGCACCATAACGCTTGTGCAGCACAATAATGGGGCAAGTGTCTGTAAGGAGCATCTTATGGGCACATAACATTTGTGCAGCACTATAATGGGGCAAGTGTCTGTATGAAGCATCTTATGGGGCCATAACTTTTGTTAAGCACTAAAATGGGCAAATATCTGTATGGAGCATCTTATGGAGCCATAACGTTTGTGCAGGACTATAATGGGGCAAATGTCTGTGTAGAGCATCTTATGGGGCCATAACGTTTGTTAAGCACTATAATGGGCAAATGTCTGTATGGAGCATCTTATGGGGCCATAACGTTTGTGCAGGACTATAATGGGGCAAGTGTCTGTATAGAGCATCTTATGGGGCCATAACGTTTGTGCAGCACTATAATGGGGCAAGTGTCTGTATAGAGCATCTTATGGGGCCATAACGTTTGTGCAGCACTGTAATGGGGCAAGTGCCTGTATGGAGCATCTTATGGGGCCATAACGTTTGTGCAGCACTATAATGGGGCAAGTGTCTGTATGGAGCATCTTATAAGGACATAACGTTTGTGTAGCACTGTAATGGGTCAAGTGTCTGTATGTAGCATCTTATGGGGCCATAACGTTTGTGCAGCACTATAATGGGGCAAATGTCTGTGTAGAGCATCTTATGGGGCCATAACGTTTGTTAAGCTCTATAATGGGCAAATGTCTGTATGGAGCATCTTATGGGGCCATAGCGTTAGTGCAGCACTATAATGGGGCAAGTGTCTGTATAGAGCATCTTATGGGGCCATAACGTTTGTGCAGCACTATAATGGGGCAAGTGTCTGTATGGAGCATCTTATGGGGCCATAACGTTTGTGCAGCACTATAATGGGGCAAATGTCTGTATAGAGCATCTTATGGGGCCATAACGTTTGTGCAGCACTGTAATGGGGCAAGTGTCTGTATGGAGCATCTTATGGGGCCATAACGTTTGTGCAGCACTATAATGGGGCAAGTGTCTGTATGGAGCATCTTATGGGGCCATAACTTTTGTTAAGCACTATAATGGGCAAATGTCTGTATGGAGCATCTTATGGAGCCATAACGTTTGTGCAGGACTATAATGGGGCAAATGTCTGTGTAGAGCATCTTATGGGGCCATAACGTTTGTTAAGCACTATAATGGGCAAATGTCTGTATGGAGCATCTTATGGGGCCATAACGTTTGTGCAGGTCTATAATGGGGCAAGTGTCTGTATAGAGCATCTTATGGGGCCATAATGTTTGTGCAGCACTATAATGGGGCAAGTGTCTGTATGGAACATCTTATGGGGCTATAAGGTTTGTGCAGCACTATAATGGGGCAAATGTCTGTATAGAGCATCTTATGGGGCCATAACGTTTGTGCAGCACTGTAATGGGGCAAGTGTCTGTATGGAGCATCTTATGGGGCCATAACGTTTGTGCAGCACTATAATGGGGCAAGTGTCTGTATGTAGCATCTTATGGGGCCATAACGTTTGTGCAGCACTATAATGGGGCAAATGTCTGTGAAGAGCATCTTATGGGGCCATAACGTTTGTTAAGCACTATAATGGGCAAATGTCTGTATGGAGCATCTTATGGGGCCATAACGTTTGTGCAGGACTATAATGGGGCAAGTGTCTGTACAGAGCATCTTATGGGGCCATAACGTTTGTGCAGCACGATAATGGGGCAAATGTCTGTATAGAGCATCTTATATGGCCATAACGTTTGTGCAGCACTATAATGGGGCAAATGTCTGTATAAAGCATCTTATGGGGCCATAACGTTTGTGCAGCACTGTAATGGGGCAAGTGTCTGTATGGAGCATCTTATGGGGCCATAACGTTTGTGCAGCACTATAATGGGGCAAGTGCCTGTATAGAGCATCTTATGGGGACATAACATTTGTGCAGCACTATAATGGGCAAATGTCTGTATAGAGCATCTTATGGGGCCATAATGTTTGTGCAGCACTATAATGGGGCAAATGTCTGTATGGAGCATCTTATGGGGCCATAATGTTTGTGCAGCACTATAATGGGGCAAGTGTCTGTATGGAGCATCTTAAGGGACCATAACGCTTGTGCAGCACTATAATGGGGCAAGTGTCTGTATGGAGCATCTTATGGGCACATAACGTTTGTGCAGCACTATAATGGGGCAAGCGTCTGTATGGAGCATCTTATGGGGCCATAACTTTTGTTAAGCACTATAATGGGCAAATGTCTGTATGGAGCATCTTATGGAGCCATAACGTTTGTGCAGGACTATAATGGGGCAAATGTCTGTGTAGAGCATCTTATGGGGCCATAACGTTTTTTAAGCACTATAATAGGCATATGTCTGTATGGAGCATCTTATGGGGCCATAACGTTTGTGCAGGACTATAATGGGGCAAGTGTCTGTATAGAGCATCTTATGGGGCCATAATGTTTGTGCAGCACTATAATGGGGCAAGTGGCTGTACGGAACATCTTATGGGGCCATAACAACTTGTGCAGCACTATAATAGGGCAAATGTCTGTATAGAGCATCTTATGGGGCCATAACGTTTGTGCAGCACTGTAATGGGGCAAGTGTCTGTATGGAGCATCTTATGGGACCATAAAGTTTGTGCAGCACTATAATGGGGCAAGTGTCTGTATGGAGCATCTTATGGGGCCATAACGTTTGTGCAGCACTGTAATGGGGCAAGTGTCTGTATGTAGCATCTTATGGGGCCATAACGTTTGTGCAGCACTATAATGGGGAAAATGTCTGTGTAGAGCATCTTATGGGGCCATAACATTTGTTAAGCACTATAATGGGCAAATGTCTGTATGGAGCATCTTATGGGGCCATAACATTTGTGCAGGACTATAATGGGGCAAGTGTCTGTATAGAGCATCTTATGGGGCCATAACGTTTGTGCAGCACTATAATGGGGCAAGTGTCTGTATGGAGCATCTTATGGGGCCATAACGTTTGTGCAGCACTATAATGGGGCAAATGTCTGTATAGAGCATCTTATGGGGCCATAACGTTTGTACAGCACTGTAATGGGGCAAGTGTCTGTATGGAGCATCTTATGGGGCCATAATGTTTGTGCAGCACTATAATGGGGCAAGTGTCTGTATGGAGCATCTTAAGGCACCATAACGCTTGTGCAGCACAATAATTGGGCAAGTGTCTGTAAGGAGCATCTTATGGGCACATAACGTTTGTGCAGCACTATAATGGGGCAAGTGTCTGTATGAAGCATCTTATGGGGCCATAACTTTTGTTAAGCACTAAAATGGGCAAATATCTGTATGGAGCATCTTATGGAGCCATAACGTTTGTGCAGGACTATAATGGGGCAAATGTCTGTGTAGAGCATCTTATGGGGCCATAACGTTTGTTAAGCACTATAATGGGCAAATGTCTGTATGGAGCATCTTATGGGGCCATAACGTTTGTGCAGGACTATAATGGGGCAAGTGTCTGTATAGAGCATCTTATGGGGCCATAACGTTTGTGCAGCACTATAATGGGGCAAGTGTCTGTATAGAGCATCTTATGGGGCCATAACGTTTGTGCAGCACTGTAATGGGGCAAGTGCCTGTATGGAGCATCTTATGGGGCCATAACGTTTGTGCAGCACTATAATGGGGCAAGTGTCTGTATGGAGCATCTTATAAGGACATAACGTTTGTGTAGCACTGTAATGGGGCAAGTGTCTGTATGTAGCATCTTATGGGGCCATAACGTTTGTGCAGCACTATAATGGGGCAAATGTCTGTGTAGAGCATCTTATGGGGCCATAACGTTTGTTAAGCACTATAATGGGCAAATGTCTGTATGGAGCATCTTATGGGGCCATAGCGTTAGTGCAGCACTATAATGGGGCAAGTGTCTGTATAGAGCATCTTATGGGGCCATAACGTTTGTGCAGCACTATAATGGGGCAAGTGTCTGTATGGAGCATCTTATGGGGCCATAAAGTTTGTGCAGCACTATAATGCGGCAAATGTCTGTATAGAGCATCTTATGGGGCCATAACGTTTGTGCAGCACTGTAATGGGGCAAGTGTCTGTATGGAGCATCTTATGGGGCCATAACGTTTGTGCAGCACTATAAAGGGGCAAGTGTCTGTATTGAGCATCTTATGGGGCCATAACTTTTGTTAAGCACTATAATGGGCAAATGTCTGTATGGAGCATCTTATGGAGCCATAACGTTTGTGCAGGAGTATAATGGGGCAAATGTCTGTGTAGAGCATCTTATGGGGCCATAACGTTTGTTAAGCACTATAATGGGCAAATGTCTGTATGGAGCATCTTATGGGGCCATAACGTTTGTGCAGGTCTATAATGGGGCAAGTGTCTGTATAGAGCATCTTATGGGGCCATAATGTTTGTGCAGCACTATAATGGGGCAAGTGTCTGTATGGAACATCTTATGGGGCCATAAGGTTTGTGCAGCACTATGATGGGGCAAATGTCTGTATAGAGCATCTTATGGGGCCATAACGTTTGTGCAGCACTGTAATGGGGCAAGTGTCTGTATGGAGCATCTTATGGGGCCATAACGTTTGTGCAGCACTATAATGGGGCAAGTGTCTGTATGTAGCATCTTATGGGGCCATAACGTTTGTGCAGCACTATAATGGGGCAAATGTCTGTGAAGAGCATCTTATGGGGCCATAACGTTTGTTAAGCACTATAATGGGCAAATGTCTGTATGGAGCATCTTATGGGGCCATAACGTTTGTGCAGGACTATAATGCGGCAAGTGTCTGTACAGAGCATCTTATGGGGCCATAACGTTTGTGCAGCACTATAATGGGGCAAATGTCTGTATAAAGCATCTTATGGGGCCATAACGTTTGTGCAGCACTGTAATGGGGCAAGTGTCTGTATGGAGCATCTTATGGGGCCATAACGTTTGTGCAGCACTATAATGGGGCAAGTGCCTGTATAGAGCATCTTATGGGGACATAACATTTGTGCAGCACTATAATGGGGCAAATGTCTGTATAGAGCATCTTATGGGGCCATAATGTTTGTGCAGCACTATAATGGGGCAAATGTCTGTATGGAGCATCTTATGGGGCCATAACGTTTGTGCAGCACTATAATGGGGCAAGTGTCTGTATGGAGCATCTTAAGGGACCATAACGCTTGTGCAGCACTGTAATGGGGCAAGTGTCTGTATGGAGCATCTTATGGGCACATAACGTTTGTGCAGCACTATAATGGGGCAAGTGTCTGTATGGAGCATCTTATGGGGCCATAACTTTTGTTAAGCACTATAATGGGCAAATGTCTGTATGGAGCATCTTATGGAGCCATAACGTTTGTGCAGGACTATAATGGGGCAAGTGTCTGTATAGATCATCTTATGGGGCCATAACGTTTGTGCAGCACTATAATGGGGCAAGTGGCTGTACGGAACATCTTATGGGGCCATAACAACTTGTGCAGCACTATAATAGGGCAAATGTCTGTATAGAGCATCTTATGGGGCCATAACGTTTGTGCAGCACTGTAATGGGGCAAGTGTCTGTATGGAGCATCTTATGGGACCATAAAGTTTGTGCAGCACTATAATGGGGCAAGTGTCTGTATGGAGCATCTTATGGGGCCATAACGTTTGTGCAGCACTGTAATGGGGCAAGTGTCTGTATGTAGCATCTTATGGGGCCATAACGTTTGTGCAGCACTATAATGGGGAAAATGTCTGTGTAGAGCATCTTATGGGGCCATAACATTTGTTAAGCACTATAATGGGCAAATGTCTGTATGGAGCATCTTATGGGGCCATAACATTTGTGCAGGACTATAATGGGGCAAGTGTCTGTATAGAGCATCTTATGGGGCCATAACGTTTGTGCAGCACTATAATGGGGCAAGTGTCTGTATGGAGCATCTTATGGGGCCATAACGTTTGTGCAGCACTATAATGGGGCAAATGTCTGTATAGAGCATCTTATGGGGCCATAACGTTTGTACAGCACTGTAATGGGGCAAGTGTCTGTATGGAGCATCTTATGGGGCCATAATGTTTGTGCAGCACTATAATGGGGCAAGTGTCTGTATGGAGCATCTTAAGGCACCATAACGCTTGTGCAGCACAATAATTGGGCAAGTGTCTGTAAGGAGCATCTTATGGGCACATAACGTTTGTGCAGCACTATAATGGGGCAAGTGTCTGTATGAAGCATCTTATGGGGCCATAACTTTTGTTAAGCACTAAAATGGGCAAATATCTGTATGGAGCATCTTATGGAGCCATAACGTTTGTGCAGGACTATAATGGGGCAAATGTCTGTGTAGAGCATCTTATGGGGCCATAACGTTTGTTAAGCACTATAATGGGCAAATGTCTGTATGGAGCATCTTATGGGGCCATAACGTTTGTGCAGGACTATAATGGGGCAAGTGTCTGTATAGAGCATCTTATGGGGCCATAACGTTTGTGCAGCACTATAATGGGGCAAGTGTCTGTATAGAGCATCTTATGGGGCCATAACGTTTGTGCAGCACTGTAATGGGGCAAGTGCCTGTATGGAGCATCTTATGGGGCCATAACGTTTGTGCAGCACTATAATGGGGCAAGTGTCTGTATGGAGCATCTTATAAGGACATAACGTTTGTGTAGCACTGTAATGGGGCAAGTGTCTGTATGTAGCATCTTATGGGGCCATAACGTTTGTGCAGCACTATAATGGGGCAAATGTCTGTGTAGAGCATCTTATGGGGCCATAACGTTTGTTAAGCACTATAATGGGCAAATGTCTGTATGGAGCATCTTATGGGGCCATAGCGTTAGTGCAGCACTATAATGGGGCAAGTGTCTGTATAGAGCATCTTATGGGGCCATAACGTTTGTGCAGCACTATAATGGGGCAAGTGTCTGTATGGAGCATCTTATGGGGCCATAAAGTTTGTGCAGCACTATAATGCGGCAAATGTCTGTATAGAGCATCTTATGGGGCCATAACGTTTGTGCAGCACTGTAATGGGGCAAGTGTCTGTATGGAGCATCTTATGGGGCCATAACGTTTGTGCAGCACTATAAAGGGGCAAGTGTCTGTATTGAGCATCTTATGGGGCCATAACTTTTGTTAAGCACTATAATGGGCAAATGTCTGTATGGAGCATCTTATGGAGCCATAACGTTTGTGCAGGAGTATAATGGGGCAAATGTCTGTGTAGAGCATCTTATGGGGCCATAACGTTTGTTAAGCACTATAATGGGCAAATGTCTGTATGGAGCATCTTATGGGGCCATAACGTTTGTGCAGGTCTATAATGGGGCAAGTGTCTGTATAGAGCATCTTATGGGGCCATAATGTTTGTGCAGCACTATAATGGGGCAAGTGTCTGTATGGAACATCTTATGGGGCCATAAGGTTTGTGCAGCACTATGATGGGGCAAATGTCTGTATAGAGCATCTTATGGGGCCATAACGTTTGTGCAGCACTGTAATGGGGCAAGTGTCTGTATGGAGCATCTTATGGGGCCATAACGTTTGTGCAGCACTATAATGGGGCAAGTGTCTGTATGTAGCATCTTATGGGGCCATAACGTTTGTGCAGCACTATAATGGGGCAAATGTCTGTGAAGAGCATCTTATGGGGCCATAACGTTTGTTAAGCACTATAATGGGCAAATGTCTGTATGGAGCATCTTATGGGGCCATAACGTTTGTGCAGGACTATAATGCGGCAAGTGTCTGTACAGAGCATCTTATGGGGACATAACGTTTGTGCAGCACGATAATGGGGCAAATGTCTGTATAGAGCATCTTATATGGCCATAACGTTTGTGCAGCACTATAATGGGGCAAATGTCTGTATAAAGCATCTTATGGGGCCATAACGTTTGTGCAGCACTGTAATGGGGCAAGTGTCTGTATGGAGCATCTTATGGGGCCATAACGTTTGTGCAGCACTATAATGGGGCAAGTGCCTGTATAGAGCATCTTATGGGGACATAACATTTGTGCAGCACTATAATGGGGCAAATGTCTGTATAGAGCATCTTATGGGGCCATAATGTTTGTGCAGCACTATAATGGGGCAAATGTCTGTATGGAGCATCTTATGGGGCCATAACGTTTGTGCAGCACTATAATGGGGCAAGTGTCTGTATGGAGCATCTTAAGGGACCATAACGCTTGTGCAGCACTGTAATGGGGCAAGTGTCTGTATGGAGCATCTTATGGGCACATAACGTTTGTGCAGCACTATAATGGGGCAAGTGTCTGTATGGAGCATCTTATGGGGCCATAACTTTTGTTAAGCACTATAATGGGCAAATGTCTGTATGGAGCATCTTATGGAGCCATAACGTTTGTGCAGGACTATAATGGGGCAAATGTCTGTGTAGAGCATCTTATGGGCCAATAACGTTTTTTAAGCACTATAATAGGCATATGTCTGTATGGAGCATCTTATGGGGCCATAACGTTTGTGCAGGACTATAATGGGGCAAGTGTCTGTATAGATCATCTTATGGGGCCATAACGTTTGTGCAGCACTATAATGGGGCAAGTGGCTGTACGGAACATCTTATGGGGCCATAACAACTTGTGCAGCACTATAATAGGGCAAATGTCTGTATAGAGCATCTTATGGGGCCATAACGTTTGTGCAGCACTGTAATGGGGCAAGTGTCTGTATGGAGCATCTTATGGGACCATAAAGTTTGTGCAGCACTATAATGGGGCAAGTGTCTGTATGGAGCATCTTATGGGGCCATAACGTTTGTGCAGCACTATAATGGGGCAAGTGTCTGTATGGAGCATCTTATAAGGACATAACGTTTGTGCAGCACTATAATGGGGCAAGTGTCTGTATGTAGCATCTTATGGGGCCATAACGTTTGTGCAGCACTCTAATGGGGCAAATGTCTGTGTAGCGCATCTTATGGGGCCATAACATTTGTTAAGCACTATAATGGGCAAATGTCTGTATGGAGCATCTTATGGGGCCATAACGTTTGTGCAGCACTATAATGGGGCAAGTGTCTGTATAGAGCATCTTATGGGGCCATAACGTTTGTGCAGCACTATAATGGGGCAAGTGTCTGTATGGAGCATCTTATGGGGCCATAACGTTTGTGCAGCGCTATAATGGGGCAAATGTCTGTATAGAGCATCTTATGGGGCCATAACGTTTGTGCAGCACTGTAGTGGGGCAAGTGTCTGTATGGAGCATCTTATGGGGCCATAATGTTTGTGCAGCACTATAATGGGGCAAGTGTCTGTAAGGAGCATCTTATGGGCACATAACGTTTGTGCAGCACTATAATGGGGCAAGTGTCTTTATGGAGCATCTTATGGGGCCATAACGTTTGTGCAGCACTGTAGTGGGGCAAGTGTCTGTATGGATCATCTTAAGGGACCATAACGCTTGTGCAGCACTATAATGGGGCAAGTGTCTGTAAGGAGCATCTTATGGGCACATAACGTTTGTGCAGCACTATAATGGGGCAAATGTCTGTATAGAGCATCTTATGGGGCCATAACGTTTGTGCAGCACTGTAGTGGGGCAAGTGTCTGTATGGATCATCTTAAGGGACCATAACGCTTGTGCAGCACTATAATGGGGCAAGTGTCTGTAAGGAGCATCTTATGGGCACATAACGTTTGTGCAGCACTATAATGGGGCAAGTGTCTTTATGGAGCATCTTATGGGGCCATAACTTTTGTTAAGCACTAAAATGGGCAAATATCTATATGGAGCATCTTATGGAGCCATAACGTTTGTGCAGGACTATAATGGGGCAAATGTCTGTGTAGAGCATCTTATGGGGCCATAACGTTTGTTAAGCACTATAATGGGCAAATGTCTGTATGAAGCATCTTATGGGGCCATAACGTTTGTGCAGGACTATAATGGGGCAAGTGTCTGTATGGAGCATGTTATGGGGCCATAACGTTTGTGCAGCACTATAATGGGGCAAGTGTCTGTATAGAGCATCTTATGGGGCCATAACGTTTGTGCAGCACTGTAATGGGGCAAGTGTCTGTATGGAGCATCTTATGGGGCCATAACGTTTGTGCAGCACTATAACGGGGCAAGTGTCTGTATGGAGCATCTTATAAGGACATAACGTTTGTGCAGCACTGTAATGGGGAAAGTGTCTGTATGTAGCATCTTATGGGGCCATAACGTTTGTGCAGCATTATAATGGGGAAAATGTCTGTATGGAGCATCTTATGGGGCCATAACGTTTGTGCAGCACTATAATGGGGCAAATGTCTGTATGTAGCATCTTATGGGGCCATAACGTTTGTGCAGCACTATAATGGGGCAAGGGCCTGTATAGAGCATCTTATGGGGCCATAACGTTTGTGCAGCACTGTAATGGGGCAAGTGTCTGTATGGAGCATCTTATGGGGCCATAACGTTTGTGCAGCACTATAATGGGGCAAGTGTCTGTATGGAGCATCTTATAAGGACATAACGTTTGTGCAGCACTGTAATGGGGCAAGTGTCTGTATGGAGCATCTTATGGAACCATAAAGTTTGTGCAGCACTATAATGGGGCAAGTGTCTGTATGGAGCATCTTATGGGGCCATAACGTTTGTGCAGCACTATAATGGGGCAAGGGCCTGTGTAGAGCATCTTATGGGGCCATAACGTTTGTGCAGCACTATAATGGGGCAAATGTCTGTATAGAGCATCTTATGGGGCCATAACGTTTGTGCAGCACTATAATGGGGCAAGTGCCTGTATAGAGTATCTTATGGGGCCATAACATTTGTGCAGCACTATAATGGGGTAAATGTCTGTATAGAACATCTTATGGGGCCATAACGTTTGTGCAGCACTATAATGGGGCAAATGTCTGTATGGAGCATCTTATGGGGCCATAACATTTGTGCAGCACTATAATGGGGCAAATGTCTGTATAGAACATCTTATGGGGCCATAACGTTT
This sequence comes from Ranitomeya imitator, assembly GCF_032444005.1. Lineage (NCBI taxonomy): Eukaryota > Metazoa > Chordata > Amphibia > Anura > Dendrobatidae > Ranitomeya > Ranitomeya imitator. The sequence goes on along the minus strand of NC_091284.1, from coordinate 730,714,470 downwards.
GTGCAGCACTATAATGGGGCAAATGTCTGTATGGAGCATCTTATGGGGCCATAACGTTTGTGCAGCACTATAATGGGGCAAATGTCTGTATGGAGCATCTTATGGGGCCATAAATTTTGTGCAGCACTATAATGGGGCAAGTGTCTATATGGAGCATCTTATGGGACCATAACGCTTGTGCAGCACTATAATGGGGCAAGTGTCTGTATGGAGCATCTTATGGGGCCATAAAGTTTGTGCAGCACTATAATGGGGCAAGTGTCTATATGGAGCATCTTATGGGACCATAACGCCTGTGCAGCACTATAATGGGGCAAGTGTCTGTATGGAGCATCTTATGGGGCCATAAAGTTTGTGCAGCACTATAATGGGGCAAGTGTCTATATGGAGCATCTTATGGGGCCATAAAGTTTGTGCAGCACTATAATGGGGCAAGTGTCTATATGGAGCATCTTATGGGACCATAACGCTTGTGCAGCACTATAATGGGGCAAGTGTCTGTATGGAGCATCTTATGGGCACATAACGTTTGTGCAGGACAATAATGGGGCAAATGTCTGTATGGAGCATCTTATGGGGCCATAACGTTTGTGCAGCACTATAATGGGGCAAATGTCTGTATAGAGCATCTTATGGGGCCATAACGTTTGTGCACCACTGTAATGGGGCAAGTGTCTGTATGGAGCATCTTATGGGGCCATAAAGTTTGTGCAGCACTATAATGGGGCAAGTGTCTGTATGTAGCATCTTATGGGGCCATAACGTTTGTGCAGCACTATAATGGGGCAAATGTCTGTATAGAGTATCTTATGGAGACATAACGTTTGTGCAGCACTATAATGGGGCAAATGTCTGTATGGAGCATCTTATGGGGCCATAACGTTTGTGCAGCACTATAATGGGGCAAATGTCTGTATGGAGCATCTTATGGGGCCATAACGTTTGTGCAGCATTATAATGGGGAAAATGTCTGTATGGAGCATCTTATGGGGCCATAACGTTTGTGCAGCACTATAATGGGGCAAATGTCTGCATGGAGCATCTTATGGGGCCATAACGTTTGTGCAGCATTTTAATGGGGCAAATGTCTGTATGGAGCATCTTATGGGGCCATAATGTTTGTGCCGCACTATAATGGGGCAAATGTCTGTAAGGAGCATCATAGGGAGACATAACGTTTGTGCAGCACTATAATGGGGCAAGTGTCTGTATGGAGCATCTTATGGGGCCATAACGTTTGTGCAGCACTATAATGGGGCAAATGTCTGTATGGAGCATCTTATGGGGCCATAACGTTTGCTAATCACTATAATGGGCAAATGTCTGTATGGAGCATCTTATGGGGCCATAATGTTTGTGCAGGACTATAATGGGGCAAATGTCTGTATAGAGCATCTTATGGGGCCATAACGTTTGTGCAGCACTATAATGGGGCAAGTGTCTGTATGGAGCATCTTATGGGGCCATAACGTTTGTGCAGCACAATAATGGGGCAAATGTCTGTATAGAGCGTCTTATGGGGCCATAACTTTTGTGCAGCACTGTAATGGGGCAAGTGTCTGTATGGAGCATCTTATGGGACCATAAAGTTTGTGCAGCACTATAATGGGGCAAGTGTCTGTATGGAGCATTTTATGGGGCCATAACGTTTGTGCAGGACTATAATGGGGCAAGTGTCTGTATGGAGCATCTTATAAGGACATAACGTTTGTGCAGCACTATAATGGGGCAAGTGTCTGTATGTAGCATCTTATGGGGCCATAACGTTTGTTAAGCACTATAATGGGCAAATGTCTGTATAGAGCATATTATGGGGCCATAACGTTTGTGCAGCACTGTAATGGGGCAAATGTCTGTATGCAGCATCTTATGTGGCCATAACGTTTGTGCAGCACTATAATGGGGAAAGTGCCTGTATAGAGCATCTTATGGGGACATAACATTTGTGCAGCACTATAATGGGGCAAATGTCTGTATAGAGTATCTTATGGGGCCATAATGTTTGTGCAGCACTAAAATGGGGCAAATGTCTGTATGGAGTATTTTATGGGGTCATAACGTTTGTGCAGCACTATAATGGGGCAAGTGTCTGTATGGAGCATCTTATGGGGCCATAACTTTTGTTAAGCACTATAATGGGCAAATGTCTGTATGGAGCATCTTATGGAGCCATAACATTTGTGCAGGACTATAATGGGGCAAATGTCTGTGTAGAGCATCTTATGGGGCCATAACGTTTGTTAAGCACTATAATGGGCAAATGTCTGTATAGAGCATCTTATGGGGCCATAACGTTTGTGCATCACTGTAATGGGGCAAGTGTCTGTATGGAGCATCTTATGGGGCCATAACGTTTGTGCAGCACTATAATGGGGCAAGTGCCTGTATAGAGCATCTTATGGGGACATAACATTTGTGCAGCACTATAATGGGGCAAATGTCTGTATAGAGCATCTTATGGGGCCATAATGTTTGTGCAGCACTATAATGGGGCAAATGTCTGTATGGAGCATCTTATGGGGCCATAACGTTTGTGCAGCACTATAATGGGGCAAGTGTCTGTATGGAGCATCTTAAGGGACCATAACGCTTGTGCAGCACTATAATGGGGCAAGTGTCTGTATGGAGCATCTTATGGGCACATAACGTTTGTGCAGCACTATAATGGGGCAAGTGTCTGTATGGAGCATCTTATGGGGCCATAACTTTTGTTAAGCACTATAATGGGCAAATGTCTGTATGGAGCATCTTATGGAGCTATTACGTTTGTGCAGGACTATAATGGGGCAAATGTCTGTGTAGAGCATCTTATGGGGCCATAACGTTTGTTAAGCACTATAATGGGCAAATGTCTGTATGGAGCATCTTATGGGGCCATAACGTTTGTGCAGGACTATAATGGGGCAAGTGTCTGTATAGAGCATCTTATGGGGCCATAACGTTTGTGCAGCACTATAATGGGGCAAGTGTCTGTATGGAGCATCTTATGGGGCCATAACGTTTGTGCAGCACTATAATGGGGGAAATGTCTGTATAGAGCATCTTATGGGGCCATAACGTTTGTGCAGCACTGTAATGGGGCAAGTGTCTGTATGGAGCATCTTATGGGGCCATAACGTTTGTGCAGCACTATAATGGGGCAAGTGTCTGTATGTAGCATCTTATGGGGCCATAACGTTTGTGCAGCACTATAATGGGGCAAATGTCTGTGTAGAGCATCTTATGGGGCCATAACGTTTGTTAAGCACTATAATGGGCAAATGTCTGTATGGAGCATCTTTTGGGGCCAAAACGTTTGTGCAGGACTATAATGGGGCAAGTGTCTGTATAGAGCATCTTATGGGGCCATAACGTTTGTGCAGCACTATAATGGGGCAAATGTCTGTATAGAGCATCTTATGGGGCCATAACGTTTGTGCAGCACTATAATGGGGCAAATGTCTGTATAGAGCATCTTATGGGGCCATAGCGTTTGTGCAGCACTGTAATGGGGCAAGTGCCTGCATGGAGCATCTTATGGGGACATAACATTTGTGCAGCACTATAATGGGGCAAATGTCTGTATAGAGCATCTTATGGGGCCATAATGTTTGTGCAGCACTATAATGGGGCAAATGTCTGTATGGAGCATCTTATGGGGCCATAACGTTTGTGCAGCACTATAATGGGGCAAGTGTCTGTATGGAGCATCTTAAGGGACCATAACGCTTGTGCAGCACTATAATGGGGCAAGTGTCTTTATGGAGCATCTTATGGGGCCATAACGTTTGTGCAGCACTATAATGGGGCAAGTGCCTGCATGGAGCATCTTATGGGGACATAACATTTGTGCAGCACTATAATGGGGCAAATGTCTGTATAGAGCATCTTATGGGGCCATAATGTTTGTGCAGCACTATAATGGGGCAAATGTCTGTATGGAGCATCTTATGGGGCCATAACGTTTGTGCAGCACTATAATGGGGCAAGTGTCTGTATGGAGCATCTTAAGGGACCATAACGCTTGTGCAGCACTATAATGGGGCAAGTGTCTGTATGGAGCATCTTATGGGCACATAACGTTTGTGCAGCACTATAATGGGGCAAGTGTCTGTATGGAGCATCTTATGGGGCCATAACTTTTGTTAAGCACTATAATGGGCAAATGTCTGTATGGAGCATCTTATGGAGCCATAATGTTTGTGCAGGACTATAATGGGGCAAATGTCTGTGTAGAGCATTTTATGGGGCCATAACGTTTGTTAAGCACTATAATAGGCATATGTCTGAATGGAGAATCTTATGGGGCCATAACGTTTGTGCAGGACTATAATGGGGCAAGTGTCTGTATAGAGCATCTTATGGGGCCATAACGTTTGTGCAGCACTATAATGGGGCAAGTGGCTGTACGGAGCATCTTATGGGGCCATAACACTTGTGCAGCACTATAATGGGGCAAGTGTCTGTATGGAGCATCTTCGCGCCCGACCACTTGCACCAGTGACCCCATTCCGTCACATCTCCTCCAGTCCCTTTCCCCGGCTATCACCTCTCACCTAACAAAAATATTCAACCTTTCCCTCACTTCCGGTATTTTTCCCTCCTCATTTAAGCATGCCATCATACATCCATTACTTAAAAAACCATCCCTCGATCAAAACTGTGCCGCTAATTATAGACCTGTCTCTAATCTTCCCTTCATCTCTAAACTCCTCGAACGCCTGGTCCACTCCCGTCTTACCCGCTATCTCTCAGATAACTCTCTTCTCGACCCTCTTCAATCTGGCTTCCGCTCTTTACACTCTACTGAAACTGCCCTCATTAAAGTCTCTAATGACCTACTAACAGCTAAATCTAATGGTCACTACTCCATGCTAATTCTCTTGGATCTCTCTGCAGCATTTGACACTGTGGATCATCAGCTCCTCCTCACTATGCTCCGCTCCATCGGCCTCAAGGACACCGTTCTCTCCTGGTTCTCCTCCTATCTCTCTGACCGATCCTTCACTGTATGTTTTGCTGGTTCCTCCTCCTCTCACCTTCCCCTTACTGTTGGGGTTCCTCAAGGATCAGTCCTAGGCCCCCTACTCTTCTCGTTGTATACTGCCCCTATTGGACAAACAATCAGTAGATTTGGTTTCCAGTACCATCTCTATGCTGACGACACCCAATTATACACTTCTGCTCCCGATATCACACCGACCTTTTTAGAAAACACCAGTGATTGTCTTACCGCTGTCTCTAACATCATGTCCTCCCTCTATCTGAAACTAAACCTGTCAAAAACTGAACTCCTCGTGTTCTCTCCCTCTACTAACCTACCTTTGCCTGACATTGCCATCTCCGTGTGCGGTTCCACCATTACTCCAAAGCAACATGCCCGCTGCCTTGGGGTCATCCTTGATTCTGACCTTTCATTCACCCCCTACATCCGATCACTGGCTCGCTCTTCTTACCTGCATCTCAAAAACATTTCTAGAATTCGCCCTTTTCTTAATTTCGACTCTGCAAAAACTCTGACTGTTTCACTTATTCATTCTCGTCTGGACTATTGTAACTCTCTACTAATCGGTCTCCCTCTTGCAAAACTCTCCCCGCTCCAATCTGTCCTGAATGCTGCAGCCAGGATCATATTCCTCACCAACCGTTACACCGATGCCTCTACCCTGTGCCAGTCATTACACTGGCTACCCATCCACTCCAGAATCCAGTACAAAACTACTACCCTCATCCACAAAGCACTCCATGGCTCAGCACCACCCTACATCTCCTCCCTGGTATCAGTCTACCACCCTACCCGTGCCCTCCGCTCCGCTAATGACCTCAGGTTAGCATCCTCAATAATCAGAACCTCCCACTCCCGTCTCCAAGACTTTACACGTGCTGCGCCGATTCTTTGGAATGCACTACCTAGGTTAATACGATTAATCCCCAATCCCCACAGTTTTAAGCGTGCCCTAAAAACTCATTTGTTCAGACTGGCCTACCGCCTCAATGCATTAACCTAACGATCCCTGTGTGGCCTATTTATAATAAAAAAAAAAAAAAAAAAAAAGGTTCCTCGCATCATGTTCTCATACACTTTATGCAGTATTAGCCTTCTGTGTCTGTATTGCTACATACTTAGGCAGGTAACTGGTTCATGCAGCTTTACATGAACACCTGAGCCTTACACTATAGCTGGTCCGAATAACTAAAGCAATTGTTACCATCCACCTCTCGTGTCTCCCCTTTTCCCCATAGTTTGTAAGCTTGCGAGCAGGGCCCTCACTCCTCCTGGTATCTGTTTTGAACTGTATTTCTGTTATGATGTAATGTTTATTGTCTGTACAAGTCCCCTCTATAATTTGTAAAGCGCTGCGGAATATGTTGGCGCTATATAAATAAAATTATTATTATTATTATTATTATTATGGGGCCATAACGTTTGTGCAGCACTGTAATGGGGCAAGTGTCTGTATGGAGCATCTTATGGGACCATAAAGTTTGTGCAGCACTATAATGGGGCAAGTGTCTGTATGGAGCATCTTATGGGGCCATAACGTTTGTGCAGCACTATAATGGGGCAAGTGTCTGTATGTAGCATCTTATGGGGCCATAACGTTTGTGCAGCACTATAATGGGGCAAATGTCTGTGTAGAGCATCTTATGGGGCCATAACGTTTGTTAAGAACTATAATGGGCAAATGTCTGTATGGAGCATCTTTTGGGGCCAAAACGTTTGTGCAGGACTATAATGGGGCAAGTGTCTGTATAGAGCATCTTATGGGGCCATAACGTTTGTGCAGCACTATAATGGGGCAAATGTCTGTATAGAGCATCTTATGGGGCCATAACGTTTGTGCAGCACTATAATGGGGCAAATGTCTGTATAGAGCATCTTATGGGGCCATAGCGTTTGTGCAGCACTGTAATGGGGCAAGTGTCTTTATGGAGCATCTTATGGGGCCATAACGTTTGTGCAGCACTATAATGGGGCAAGTGCCTGCATGGAGCATCTTATGGGGACATAACATTTGTGCAGCACTATAATGGGGCAAATGTCTGTATAGAGCATCTTATGGGGCCATAATGTTTGTGCAGCACTATAATGGGGCAAATGTCTGTATGGAGCATCTTATGGGGCCATAACGTTTGTGCAGCACTATAATGGGGCAAGTGTCTGTATGGAGCATCTTAAGGGACCATAACGCTTGTGCAGCACTATAATGGGGCAAGTGTCTGTATGGAGCATCTTATGGGCACATAACGTTTGTGCAGTACTATAATGGGGCAAGTGTCTGTATGGAGCATCTTATGGGGCCATAACTTTTGTTAAGCACTATAATGGGCAAATGTCTGTATGGAGCATCTTATGGAGCCATAATGTTTGTGCAGGACTATAATGGGGCAAATGTCTGTGTAGAGCATTTTATGGGGCCATAACGTTTGTTAAGCACTATAATAGGCATATGTCTGAATGGAGAATCTTATGGGGCCATAACGTTTGTGCAGGACTATAATGGGGCAAGTGTCTGTATAGAGCATCTTATGGGGCCATAACGTTTGTGCAGCACTATAATGGGGCAAGTGGCTGTACGGAGCATCTTATGGGGCCATAACACTTGTGCAGCACAATAATGTGGCAAATGTCTGTATAGAGCATCTTATGGGGCCATAACGTTTGTGCAGCACTGTAATGGGGCAAGTGTCTGTATGGAGCATCTTATGGGACCATAAAGTTTGTGCAGCACTATAATGGGGCAAGTGTCTGTATGGAGCATCTTATGGGGCCATAACGTTTGTGCAGCACTATAATGGGGCAAGTGTCTGTATGGAGCATCTTATAAGGACATAACGTTTGTGCAGCACTATAATGGGGCAAGTGTCTGTATGTAGCATCTAATGGGGCCATAACGTTTGTGCAGCACTATAATGGGGCAAATGTCTGTGTAGAGCATCTTATGGGGCCATAACGTTTGTTAAGCACTATAATGGGCAAATGTCTGTATAGAGCATCTTATGGGGCCATAACGTTTGTGCAGCACTGTAATGGGGCAAGTGTCTGTATGGAGCATCTTATGGGTCCATAATGTTTGTGCAGCACTATAATGGGGCAAGTGTCTGTATGGAGCATCTTAAGGGACCATAACGCTTGTGCAGCACTATAATGGGGCAAGTGTCTGTAAGGAGCATCTTATGGGCACATAACGTTTGTGCAGCACTATAATGGGGCAAGTGTCTGTATGGAGCATCTTATGGGGCCATAACTTTTGTTAAGCACTAAAATGGGCAAATATCTGTATGGAGCATCTTATGGAGCCATAACGTTTGTGCAGGACTATAATGGGGCAAATGTCTGTGTAGAGCATCTTATGGGGCCATAACGTTTGTTAAGCACTATAATGGGCAAATGTCTGTATGGAGCATCTTATGGGGCCATAACGTTTGTGCAGGACTATAATGGGGCAAATGTCTGTATGGAGCATCTTATGGGGCCATAACGTTTGTGCAGCACTATAATGGGGCAAGTGTCTGTATAGAGCATCTTATGGGGCCATAACGTTTGTGCAGCACTGTAATGGGGCAAGTGTCTGTATGGAGCATCTTATGGGACCATAAAGTTTGTGCAGCACTATAATGGGGCAAGTGTCTGTATGGAGCATCTTATGGGGCCATAACGTTTGTGCAGCACTATAATGGGGCAAGTGTCTGTATGGAGCATCTTATAAGGACATAACGTTTGTGCAGCACTATAATGGGGCAAGTGTCTGTATGTAGCATCTTATGGGGCCATAACGTTTGTGCAGCACTATAATGGGGCAAATGTCTGTGTAGAGCATCTTATGGGGCCATAACGTTTGTTAAGCACTATAATGGGCAAATGTCTGTATAGAGCATCTTATGGGGCCATAACGTTTGTGCAGCACTGTAATGGGGCAAGTGTCTGTATGGAGCATCTTATGGGTCCATAATGTTTGTGCAGCACTATAATGGGGCAAGTGTCTGTATGGAGCATCTTAAGGGACCATAACGCTTGTGCAGCACTATAATGGGGCAAGTGTCTGTAAGGAGCATCTTATGGGCACATAACGTTTGTGCAGCACTATAATGGGGCAAGTGTCTGTATGGAGCATCTTATGGGGCCATAACTTTTGTTAAGCACTAAAATGGGCAAATATCTGTATGGAGCATCTTATGGAGCCATAACGTTTGTGCAGGACTATAATGGGGCAAATGTCTGTGTAGAGCATCTTATGGGGCCATAACGTTTGTTAAGCACTATAATGGGCAAATGTCTGTATGGAGCATCTTATGGGGCCATAACGTTTGTGCAGGACTATAATGGGGCAAGTGTCTGTATAGAGCATCTTATGGGGCCATAACGTTTGTGCAGCACTATAATGGGGCAAGTGTCTGTATAGAGCACCTTATGGGGCCATGACGTTTGTGCAGCACTGTAATGGGGCAAGTGTCTGTATGGAGCATCTTATGGGGCCATAACGTTTGTGCAGCACTATAATGGGGCAAGTGTCTGTATGGAGCATCTTATAAGGACATAACGTTTGTGCAGCACTGTAATGGGGCAAGTGTCTGTATGTAGCATCTTATGGGGCCATAACGTTTGTGCAGCACTATAATGGGGCAAATGTCTGTGTATAGCATCTTATGGGGCCATAACGTTTGTTATGCACTATAATGGGCAAATGTCTGTATGGAGCATCTTATGGGGCCATAACGTTTGTGCAGGACTATAATGGGGCAAGTGTCTGTATAGAGCATCTTATGGGGCCATAACGTTTGTGCAGCACTATAATGGGGCAAGTGTCTGTATGGAGCATCTTATGGGGCCATAACGTTTGTGCAGCACTATAATGGGGCAAATGTCTGTATAGAGCATCTTATGGGGCCATAACGTTTGTGCAGCACTGTAATGGGGCAAGTGTCTGTATGGAGCATCTTATGGGGCCATAACGTTTGTGCAGCACTATAAAGGGGCAAGTGTCTGTATGGAGCATCTTATGGGGCCATAACGTTTGTGCAGCACTATAATGGGGCAAATGTCTGTATAGAGCATCTTATGGGGCCATATCGTTTGTGCAGCACTGTAATGGGGCAAGTGTCTGTATGGAGCATCTTATTGGGCCATAACGTTTGTGCAGCACTATAATGGGGCAAATGTCTGTATGGAGCATCTTATGGGGCCATAACGTTTGTGCAGGACTATAATGGGGCAAATGTCTGTGTAGAGCATCTTATGGGGCCATAACGATTGTTAAGCACTATAATGGGCAAATGTCTGTATGGAGCATCTTATGGGGCCATAACGTTTGTGCAGGACTATAATGGGGCAAGTGTCTGTATAGAGCATCTTATGGGGCCATAACGTTTGTGCAGCACTATAATGGGGCAAGTGTCTGTATAGAGCATCTTATGGGGCCATAACGTTTGTGCATCACTGTAATGGGGCAAGTGTCTGTATGGAGCATCTTATGGGGCCATAACGTTTGTGCAGCACTATAATGGGGCAAGTGTCTGTATGTAGCATCTTATGGGGCCATAACGTTTGTGCAGCACTATAATGGGGCAAATGTCTGTGTATAGCATCTCATGGGGCCATAACGTTTGTTATGCACTATAATGGGCAAATGTCTGTATGGAGCATCTTATGGGGCCATAACGTTTGTGCAGGACTATAATGGGGCAAGTGTCTGTATAGAGCATCTTATGGGGCCATAACATTTGTGCAGCACTATAATGGGGCAAGTGTCTGTATGGAGCATCTTATGGGGCCATAACGTTTGTGCAGCACTATAATGGGGCAAATGTCTGTATAGAGCATCTTATGGGGCCATAACGTTTGTGCAGCACTGTAATGGGGCAAGTGTCTGTATGGAGCATCTTATGGGGCCATAACGTTTGTGCAGCACTGTAATGGGGCAAGTGTCTGTATGGAGCATCTTATTGGGCCATAACGTTTGTGCAGCACTATAATGGGGCAAATGTCTGTTTGGAGCATCTTATGGGGCCATAACGTTTGTGCAGCACTATAATGGGGCAAGTGTCTGTATGTGGCATCTTATGGGACCATAAAGTTTGTGCAGCACTATAATGGGGCAAGTGTCTGTATGGAGCATCTTATGGGGCCATAACGTTTGTGCAGCACTATAATGGGGCAAGTGCCTGTATAGAGCATCTTATGGGGCCATAACGTTTGTGCAGCACTATAATGGGGCAAATGTCTGTATAGAGCATCTTATGGGGCCATAACGTTTGTGCAGCACTATAATGGGGCAAATGCCTGTATAGAGTATCTTATGGGGCCATAACATTTGTGCAGCACTATAATGGGGCAAATGTCTGTATAGAGCATCTTATAGGGCCATAACGTTTGTGCAGCACTATAATGGGGCAAATGTCTGTATGGAGCATCTTATGGGGCCATAACGTTTGTGCAGCACTATAATGGGGCAAATGTCTGTATAGAGCATCTTATGGTGCCATAATGTTTGTGCAGCACTATAATGGGGCAAGTGTCTATATGGAGCATCTTATGGGACCATAACGCTTGTGCAGCACTATAATGGGGCAAGTGTCTGTATGGAGCATCTTATGGAGACATAACGTTTGTGCAGCACTATAATGGGGCAAGTGTCTGTATGGAGGATCTTATGGGGCCATAACGTTTGTGCAGCATTATAATAGGCAAATGTCTGTATGGAGCATCTTATGGGGCCATAATGTTTGTGCAGCACTATAATGGGGCAAATGTCTGTATGGAGCATCTTATGGGGCCATAATGTTTGTGCAGCACTATAATGGGGCAAATGTCTGTATGGAGCATCTTATGGGGCCATAACGTTTGTGCAGCACTATAATGGGACAAATGTCTGTATGGAGCATCTTATGGGGCCATAATGTTTGTGCAGCACTATAATGGGGCAAATGTCTGTATGGAGCATCTTATGGGGCCATAACGTTTGTGCAGCACTATAATGGGGCAAGTGTCTGTACAGAGCATCTTATGGGACCATAACGTTTGTGCAGCACTAGAATGGGGCAAGTGTCTGTATAGAGCCTCTTATGGGGCCATAACGTTTGTGCCGCACTATATGGGGCAAATATCTTTATGGAGCATCTTATGGGGCCATAATCATTATTTGTGCAGCATTATATTGGGCAAATGTGTCTATGGAGCATCTTATGGGGCCATTATTAACCTTTATGCAGAATTATATGGGGCATATTTTAATATGGAGCATCTTATGGGGCCATTATTAACCTTTATGCAGAATTATATGGGGCATATTTTAATATGGAGCATCTTATGGGGCCCATCATAAACTTTATGGATCATTATATGGGGCTTTTGATTCAATATGGATATTCAAAATCACTTAACCTACTGATGTCTCAATTAATTTTACTTTTATTGGTATCTATTTTTACTTTTTACATTTACTGGTAACTGCTGCATTTCCTACCCTAGGCTTATACTCGAGTCAATAAGTTTTCCCAGTTTTTTTAGATAAAATTAGGTACATCGGCTAATACTCGGGTCGGCTTATACTCAAGTATATACGGTATATAAGGTATGCTTAATTATTAGGCAACTTCCTTTCCTTTGGCAAAATGGGTCAGAAGAGAGATTTGACGGGCTCTGAAACGTCCAAATTTGTGAGATGTCTTGCAGAGGGAGGCAGCAGTCTTGAAATTGCCAAACTTTTGAATCGTGATCACTGAACAATCAAGCGTTTCATGGCAAATAGCCAACAGGGTCTCAAGAAGTGTGTTGGGCAAAAAAAGGCGCAAAATAACTGCCCATGAATTGAGGAAAATCAAGTGTGCCAAGATGAGAAATATAAGAAAAAGATACATGCATATGACAGGGATCACCCAAGACAATCAAAATTACAAAAAAGCTTTATTACAGAACCAGAAAACACATAAAAGCAATTAAAAATCCATAAGGGATAATTCACGTAGATACAAATCAATAAATAAAGGGTCAAATAACTAAGCAGCGGTGCCCCTAGGCTGGAGATAATAACATGTACAGAGATTTATTTATAGCAACACAGCACATATATATAAAGCAGGAGAACTCGCTTGCAGCCGGATCCCAGCATAATCTCAGCGGTTTGGACAAAGCAAATAAATAGATGAAGTCCCTCCTAGATCTGTGTGCATAGGCAATGTGTCCTGCCCAATGGTCAAAATAGAGACAATATACTGTCCATCAATGCGGTGGGGTCCCCAAGAGGATCCCTTGACTCTGGGCCCCCCAAAAGATTTCAAACAATGCAATGGTCAATACTTAGCCCCGGCCCTGATACAGTCAGAAGGTTGCCCCAGCATGAAGTCCAGCCTGCGGGATACCCGAACCCATGCGTTCCGACACTCGTGGTGTCTTTCTCAAGGTGGATGTACTCTGGTCCCCCATACGGCGCTTTAAATGTGAGTTCTGCCCTCCACAGGGCTGGCGCATGCGCTGTTCGTAACTGAACTTTCACTTACTTCCGCGTCACTACTCACTGCGCACCGTGTGCACTGCCGCTGTCTCACCATGATGCCGCCTCTCTATCGCCAGGACACAGCTGGTATGTCTTATGATCATTTGATCCTCATTCAAAGCGCCGTATGGTACAGAATACCAGGATTGGCATATCTGCCACTGGCACCCTGTGCTCTTCACAGATCAAAGCAGGTTCACACTGAACACATGTGACAGGCGTGACAGAGTCTGGAGATGCCGTGGAGAGCGATCTGCTGCCTGCAACATCCTTCAGCATGTTTTTCAGTGGGTCAGTAATGGTGTGGTGTGGCATTTATTTTGAGGGCTGCACAGCCCTCCATGTTCTCACCAGAGGTAGCCTGACTGCCATTAGGTACCGAGATGAGATCCTCAGACCCCTTGTGAGATCATATGCTGGTGCGGTTGGCCCTGGGTTCCTACTAATGCAGGACAATGCCAGACCTCATGTGGCTGGAGTGTGCCAGCAGTTCCTGCAAGATGAAGACATTGAAGGTATGGACTGGCCCGCCCGTTCCCCAGACCTGAATCCAATTGAGCATATCTTGGACATGTCTCGCTCCATACACCAATGTCACATTGCACCACAGACTGTTAGGAGTTGGCGGATGTTTTAGTCCAGGTCTGGGAGAAGATCCCTCAGGAGACCATCCGCCGCCTCATCAGGAGCATGCCCAGGCATTGTACAGTAGGGAGGTCATACAGGCACGTGGAGGCCACATACAATACTGAGCATCTTTTCCTTGTCATGAGGCATTTCCACCGAATCATTTTGATTTACATTGATAATTGTTATGTTTTATTGTTCTGAACACATTCCACTATGCAATGAATAAAAATTTTCAACTGGAATATTTCAGAGATATCTAGGATGTGGTATTTTAGTGTTCCCTTTATTTTTTTGAGTAATGTATATAATAATGATGGGTGCATGTCTATATTCAGCTGCAAAATGTAGAAGTTGGGGAATGAGCTCTGGAAGCAGTGCTCTAGATAACTGTGTTTTTTATGTAGAGACGTGTCCGAGTTGGAAGAAATGATGGCGGTCTGTGCTGTATAAAGGAGAAAAGCGAAGATGAAGGATTTCAGCTAGAGAAGTTATCAGTGAGTCAGTGTGTTACCTATACAGTGACACTATAGACTATATAGTATATACAAAGCTCCTGTGTACAATACTGGTGATCCCTGTATTACCTGAACATTATACTCTATATACAGAGCTCCTGTGTATAATGTCACTTATGATCCCTGTATTACCTGTAAACTGACACTATATACAGAGTTCCTTTCTATAATGTCACTGGTGATCCCTGTATTACCTGTACACTGACACTATATGCAGAGCTCCTGTGTATAATGTCACTGGTGATCCCTGTATTACCTGTACACAGACACAATATACAGAGCTCCTGTGTATAATGTCACTCGTGATCACTGTATTACCTGTAAACTATTCACTAAATACAGAGCTCCTGTGTTTAATGTCACTGGTGATCACTGTAGTACCTGTATACTATACACTATATACATAGCTCCTGTACATAAGGTTACTGGTGATCATTGCATTACCTGTACACTGTATACATAGCTACTGTGTATGTCATTGGCTAGAGTGATCCCTGTATTATCTGTACACCAAAGCTATATACAGAGCTCCTCTGTATAATGTCACAGGTGATCCCTGTATTACCTGTACACAAACACTACATACAGAGCTCCAGTATATAATGTCACTCTTGATCACTATTTTACCTGCACACAATACACTATATACAGAGCTCCCTGTATTACCTGTACACTGACACTATAACAACTTCATAGAACACATACCCATATCATCTATTTTTAACTATGAGGGTAAAATTACCATATTTATTATTGGTTATATCACGAACAGTATTGGGGTAATCACAACTCATTAATACACAAACCGCAGCAAAAAGCAATCAAACAACACTATGACACTATGTACGGAGTTCTGTTTTGTGTATAATGGAACTTATGTTGATATTAGTATTGTGGTTTTATTATTAATCCCTTTACCCCCGAGAGTGGTTTGCACGTTAATGACGAGGCCAATTTTTACAATTCTGACCACTGCACAATTATGAGGTAATAACTCAGGAATGTTTCAATGGATCCCGGTGATTCTGAGAATGTTTTTTCATGACATATTGTACTTCATGATAGTGGTAAAATTTCTTTGATATGACTTGCATTTACTTGTGAAAAAAATGGAAATTTGGCGAAAATTTTGAACATTTTGCAATTTTCCAACTTTGAATTTTCATGCCCTTAAATCACAGAGATATGTCACACAAAATACTTAATAAGTAACATTTCCCACCTATCTACTTTACATCAGCACAAATTTGAAATCAACATTTTTATTTGTTTAGAAGTTATAAGGGCTAAACATTGACCAGCTTTACAACACAATTTTTTTTAGGGACCACATCACATTTGAAGTCACTTTGAGGGGTCTATATGATAGAAGATACCCAAAAGTGATGCCATTCTAAAAACTGCACTCCTCAATGTGCTCAAAACCACATTCAAGAAGTGTATTAACCCTTCAGGTGTTTCACAGAAATTTTTGATGAACATTTAAGTTTTTTCCCCAAAACTTTATTTCAGATCCATATTTTTTTATTTCGACAAGGGTAACATATAAAAATGTACCCCAAAATTAGTTGTGAAATTTCTCCTGAGTACGCTGACACTCCATATGATGGAGAAAACTACTGTTTGGGCGCACAGCAGGGCTCGGAAGGGAAGGAGCGCCATTTGACTTTTTGAATGCAGAATTTCCAGCAACAATTGGCGGACACCATGTCGCATTTGGAGAACGTCTGATGTGCCTAAACAGTGAAAATCCCCCACAAGTGACATCATTTTGGAAACTAGACGCCTCAGGGAACTTATCTAGATGTGTGGTGAACACAATGAATCCTCAGGTGCATCACAGAAGTTTATAAAGTTGAGCCATAAAAATAAAAAAACTAAAATTTTCCCCACAAATATGTTTTTAGCACAAAATATTGCATTTTCATAAGGGTAACGGGAAATTTCACCATGGAATTTGTTGCACAATTTCACCTAAGTTCGCCGATACCCCATATGATGGAGAAAACCCCTGTTTGGGCGCACGGCAGAGCTCGGAAAGGAAGGAGAGTCATTTGACTTTTTGAATGTAAAATTTCCTGGAATCATTAGCGCAAGTCATGTCCCATTTGGAGAGCTCTTGATGTGCCTAAACAGTGGAAACCCCCACAAGTGACCCCATTTTGGAAAATAGACCCCTCAAGGAATGTATTTAGATGCATGGTAAGCATGTTGAACCCTCAGGTGTTTCACAGAAGTTTATAATGTTGAGCTGTAAAATAATAAAATCACATTTTCCTCGCGAAAATGTTTTAGCCCCAAGTTTTTAATTTTTCTAAGTGCTAATAACAATTTTTTTTTTTACAACAAACTAAGGTCCATTTTTTATTGCCCTACATGTAATCGGGAAGTATTTTTCAGGCACAGGGCAAAGCTCAGAAGGCAAGGAGCGATAGATTTTACTGTTATGGTTTGCAGGTGCCATGACCCACTGGGAGAGCCTGTGAGGTGTCAGAACAGCAGAACCCCCCATAAGTAACCCCATTTTACATACAACACCTCTCCATGAATTCGTCTAGGGGTGCTGTTGTAATGTATAAGAATTAGATCTGTCTCTTTAAGAAAGCGAGGGCGGGAGTTGAGTTCAGTTTCAGTTTCAGTTCTGGCCTGAGGAGAAAATCTTATGCTGCTGTTATGCTGTGGGCTGGAGGTAAAGAGAAGAATAAAATACAGTTAAAGCTTACTCTCTCTTAAATTCCTTACACCGTGTGGATATTACAACTGGCGACGAGGATGGGATTGAATCACCTGCTACTGTGAATACTGACCCCTGCTTTACTGCTTCACACGCCAGCGCCACTGAGAGACTCCAACATGGCTGAATACTTGCACATGTTCCCACAGTTTGATATGACTGATGTCACTAATCTCTCTCATAACTGGAGAAAATGGTTACATCGATTTGAGAATTTCCTGGAAGCAATAGATATAAAAGAGAAGAACAGAAAAAAAGCCGTGTTCCTGCATTGTGCGGGCACAGGAGTCTATGACATATATAGCACATTACCAGCAGCGGAGACAGACACGTACAGCAAATGCTCCAAAGCTCTCACTGATTACTTCAACCCTAAACAAAACATCAGATATGAAAGATACAAGTTCAGGATTGCTAAGCAGCTTCCAGAAGAATCCATAGACTCCTATGTCACCCGGCTAAAAGAACTAGCACATGGGTGTGCATTTACTGACGTAGATGATGAAATCCTAACTCAAGTAATTGTCACCTGCTCGTCTAATACCATAAGGCGTAAAGCTCTGCAGCAGGATCTCTCTCTGCATGATTTACTCAAGATGGCCCGTGCTATAGAGATAGCAGATCATCAGGCAAGTGCAATGGAGAGTGGGGATAATTTACATGTGCATAATCTCAAACATAACAGTGCACAAGGCAAGCAGGCCCCGCAACAGAAGAAATGTTATAGATGTG
The DNA here is from genome assembly GCF_032444005.1 of Ranitomeya imitator. Lineage (NCBI taxonomy): Eukaryota > Metazoa > Chordata > Amphibia > Anura > Dendrobatidae > Ranitomeya > Ranitomeya imitator. Next base: position 730,696,387 of record NC_091284.1, on the reverse strand, counting down.
GACAAGATTTCCCTCACCACATGAACAAATGTTCAGCTATAGGACAAACTTGCAGTAAATGTGGAAAAGGGAACCATTTTGCAGTTGTCTGCAAATCAGCGCCCAACAAGTCTCCTCTGCCAATGACAAAGCCTGCAAATATAAAAATGGTAAATCAGGATATAGAAGAAATGTCTGTGGCTGAGAACTATGTGTTCACATCTTCTGTCACTGGCTCAGTGCAGTCTCCATGTATTACACTCACCATCTGCAACACGGATATCACCTTTACAATAGATACAGGAGCTTCGGTGGATATCATAGACAGCAATACTTATGAACAGTTGAAAACAAAGCCAGTCTTACAGCAAGTGCATACTAAAATCTTCCCATATGGATCTAAAACACCTCTAGTTACAATGGGATAATTTGATGCTGAACTTAGCTATAAAGATAATAGGCAGAAAACCACTTTTCACACATTACAAGGATCAGGAGGCTGTCTTCTCAGCTATCACACTGCCTTGAAGCTAGGACTCATCCAGATTGTTCATACCATAACCGACCCTGCGGACCTGGATGTACAAGCCATGGTGAATAGTTTTCCCTCCCTATTTAGTGGACTAGGAAAATTAAAGGACTCTCAAGTGCATCTTCATGTGGATGACAGTGTTCGTCCAGTAGCCCAGGCTCACAGGCGTATTCCATTTCACCTGAGAAAGAAGGTAGAAAAGGAACTCCAATTACTCATGGATGATGATGTCATTGAAACTGTTTCTGGTCCCACCCCGTGGGTCTCTCCACTTGTGGTAGTTCCAAAACCAAAGACTCCAGAGCAGGTGAGACTGTGTGTTGACATGTGCCTGCCCAACACTACTATTCAAAGGGAAAGACACATCTCACCCACAATTGATGACATTATTCATTTATTAAATGGAGCAACTGTTTTTTCAAAGCTCGACCTCAATAAGGGCTATCATCAATTAGAATTGAGTCCAGAATCCAGATACTTAACAACATTTTCCACCCATGTGGGTCTCAGAAGATACAAAAGATTGACGTTTGGGGTCTGCTCAGCAGCAGAAATTTTTCAGGATACGATAAGGAGCGTCATTCAACATATTCCAAATGCCTTTAATTACAGTGATGACATACTGGTTTTTGGGAAAACTCAAGCTGAACATAATCGTGCTCTATATGCTATCTTTGAATGTCTGCTCTCTGCTGGACTCACTTTAAACAAAGAAAAATGCGAATTTGGTAAAAATTCATTGGAGTTCTATGGTCACATTTTCTCGGCGGAAGGAGTACGACCTGATCCCAAGAAAGTGGAATCCATCAGAGCATCTTCAATCCCACAAGATGCCAGTGAAGTGCGCTCTTTTCTTGGAATGGCAAGTTACTGTGCTAGATATATTCCAAATTTTTCGACAATCAGCACTCCATTAAGGGAACTTACGAAACAAAATTGCGTTTTTCAATGGTCCCAAGACTGTCAGGCCTCTTTTGAAACAATCAAAAACAAACTCTGCTCAACAACCACCATGGCCTATTTTGATCCAGCTCTTCGAACCGGACTGATTGTGGATGCTAGTCCTGTGGGACTGGGTGCAATTTTAGCACAATACAAGGATGACAATCAAAGTCCCCACATCATTTCTTATGCAAGTAAAAGCCTAACAAGCACTGAAAGAAAGTATTCACAACCTGAAAAAGAAAGCTTGGCAGTCGTCTGGGGATGTGAACACTTTCATTTATTTCTCTATGGCGCTCCCTTCACTATTGTCACAGATCATCAAGCTCTCCTTACAATTTTTGGAAATCCCCGAGCTAAAATGCCAGCACGGATTGAACGATTGGGTCTACGTCTACAGGACTATAATTACAAAATTGTTCACAAACCTGGAAAATACAGCAATCCGTCTGATTATCTCTCAAGACATCCCACGAATGATGATTTACCTGTGCATTCCTCCATTGAAGAATACATCCACTTTGTTGCAGCTCACGCCGTGCCAAAAGCACTTTTTGTTGATCAGTTTGTGAATACGACAACAAGTGACAAGACACTCTGTGCCTTAATACAAATTATCCAAAATATAAGGTGGCATGAAATTCAAAAGAAAAAATTTCCTGAAGAGGGGATTGATCTGAAAGAGTTAAAACTATTTTCAAATGTACGTGAGGAATTATCAGTCACTGAAGATCAACTCATCCTTCGTGGTACCAAACTGGTTGTACCTAAGGCCTTGCGCAACCTAGTCATACAGATAGCACACGAAGGTTATCTAGGAAATGTTGGTACAAAAAAGTTACTCAGAGAAAAAGTGTGGTTCTCAAATATGGATAAATTGGTGGAAGAGAAGATTGGACATTGCTCCACTTGTCAATTAATTACTCCATCATCAACTCCAGAGCCATTACAAATGTCTCCGTTACCTACTGCTGTATGGGAGGAAGTGGCAGTCGACATATATGGACCATTACCAAATGGCCAATACATTCTAGTAACAATTGATGAATATTCTAGATACCCTGTCATTTCATTCATCTCTTCAACGTCTGCTAATAGTGTCATACCAGAACTGGACGACATATTCTCTGCATATGGCATTCCAAGAGTGGTCAAAACAGATAATGGACCTCCATTCAATGGACATGTGTTTGCACAGTTTTCTGAATACTTGGGGTTCAGCCACAGAAAAATCACACCTTGCTGGCCGCAAGCTAATGGAATCGTAGAACGTTTCATGCGCACCATGGGGAAACGAATCAAGGCAGCTAGCCTGGAGCACACCCCACTGAAACAGTCACTATACAAATTCCTGCGCAATTACCGCAACACGCCACATTCCACCACTAATGCTGCGCCATCTCATCTAATGTTCAGCAGAACTCTTCGTACACGGATCCCTGATGTGACCAGTCATCCCTTACCAAATGACTCTTCAGTGCGATCAACGGATTTCTTTAACAAGCAAGCCATGAAACATTATGCAGACAGAAGGCGACGGGCACAGCCATGTGCCATCAAAAGAGGTGATATGGTTGTTGTGCGTCAAAAATCAACCAACAAAACCTCAGCTGTATATAGTCCTGCAAAATATAATGTTACTGAGAGAAAAGGCAGTATGGTCACGGCTGAGCGAGACGGACACTCCATCACTCGAAATTCCTCACATTTTAAAATCATACTGCAGAACAATGGTAATGAACTCCCACCAGTGGAAGATTTGATACCCGACGGTGGAGAGGACCAACAAGAGGTGACTGATCCATCAGTCACCCCAATGAACCCAGACATTACCCTACACGGGAAAGAAGGGCTCCATCGAGACTTATTGAAGAGATATAGTTTAAAAAAAAGGGGAATGAGACAATACAGACATATGGTTTTTCTTGGACATTTTCGTGTTGTTACATTGTCAATATTTGTTTTAGGTTGTTAATATACAGTGGGGCAAAAAAGTATTTAGTCAGTCAGCAATAGTGCAAGTTCCACCACTTAAAAAGATGAGAGGCGTCTGTAATTTACATCATAGGTAGACCTCAACTATGGGAGACAAACTGAGAAAGGTTGCCACACACTGTTGTTGGTATGTTGGCCCATTCCTCCATGCAGATCTCCTCTAGAGCAGTGATGTTTTTGGCTTTTCGCTTGGCAACATGGACTTTCAACTCCCTCCAAAGGTTTTCTATAGGGTTGAGATCTGGAGACTGGCTAGGCCACTCCAGGACCTTGAAATGCTTCTTACGAAGCCACTCCTTCGTTGCCATGGCGGTGTGCTTTGGATCATTGTCATGTTGAAAGACCCAGCCACGTTTCATCTTCAATGCCCTTGCTGATGGAAGGAGGTTTGCACTCAAAATCTCACGATACATGGCCCCATTCATTCTTTCATGTACCGGATCAGTCGTCCTGGCCCCTTTGCAGAGAAACAGCCCCAAAGCATGATGTTTCAACCACCATGCTTTACAGTAGGTATGGTGTTTGATGGATGCACCGCGGCCGGGGTTCTCTGGTATGCACGGGCGCGTCACTCTGCCCGGCTCGAACGCCTGGGGATTCCCTCTGTTCCCCGCGCGTGCGTAGTAGTGCGCGACGCTCCGGTGCACTGCCAGGACCTGGGATTCGCGGTGCGCATGCGCCGCCTTCTAACCACTCGGATTGGCCCACAAATTACATGTGACTCACCCTTTGACCTTCAAAAGGTCCTACAAGCAGATCTTGCGGTACTCCCTTGAGAAAGCGTTCTATATACACCCTGCATCTGACCCTCCTACCCCTACACCTGGTAAGTGCATGTCTACCCATTACGATATAATTACCACCCTATTGGGGGCTATACTTAAGATGAGGCACTCACAGGTAGACGTGCTTATCTGCGTCTTTCGCACATTGCACCTTATTGACAGCTGATTTTGGCGCTCAGGTATTAGGGTTTTAGGGTGGGTCTTGTCCACCTTGGTGTACTGTCTTTGTGCTCATAATTTTTCTGTCCTAATGTCTATCTAATATCTGTGTGTATTACTAAATAAACTTTTGATTTTTTTATGCATATACCTAGCAGAACTCCTTTTTCTCCTGATACTATATGTTATAGCGAGTGGGTATATTTTGTTGCTAAATGGGCTAATTTTAGCCATTGTTCCTGACGTGAATATGTCAGAGAGGTTCTTGTTGCTACCGTGTGGATATTACAGCTGTGATCATATCGACATCACGGGTGTGTCACAGAATTTTATACCATTGATTAGTGAAGAAAAAAAAACTACATTTTTACCATCAAACTGTAAGATTGCCCAAGATTTTACATTTTCACATTGTCACAATATTTCTACTGAATGTAGCAATAACCCATGTGTGGATGTACAGTACTGCTTATCCCTACGGAGAGACTCGGGAGGACTGGAGCGCTATTCGCCTCCTAGAGCACAGATTTTCCTAGAAGAGTTTGTGGACTCCATATACATAGCCTCTATTTGCTAGAAGAGAAGAATTCCCCTCAATTGACCCAATTTTGAAAATTATAACCCATTGGGAATTTATTTACAGGTGTAGTGACGATTTTGACTCAATTTGTATATTCCAGAAACAAGCAATAATGTTGCCAAGTGAAAATTATGAACTGCCACTGTAGTGACCAGTATGCTGTAGTGACCATTACATTGCAGTCACCAGTACGTTATTCCCAGCCCTTGCTTCTGGTGGTATGCACCCATAAGTTAGGTGGGCTGTCATCGCATCAGAAATGCCAAACATGGATGCTATATGTGCTTTAGGTACACTGTGGGGCTCAGAAGGGAGGGGGACATTTAGATTTAGGAGCACAAAATTTGCTGAATTTCTTTTGGCAGGTGAGGAGCCACTTTGCTTGTATAGAGCCTTTGTACTTCCCCTATATTTCTGTCAACAGATAATGGATCTGAGTGAGGACTTGCTTTTTGGTGGATTGAGTTGAAGCTTTTATCTGGAACATTTTACATAACGTTTGGGATCACATTTATCTGGTGCTCTACGCTGAGAACTTACTTTGGGGTTTCCATATAAATCTCTGAGAGACGTGATTCTGATGAAACCACCAAGGGATCCATTCACTATAATGAGGCAGCAGAGTTACTCTGGACTCCGTCTGGCCTCTGCTCAGCAATGTCCTTCTTTTCAGAACTGCACAAAACTGTGTCCGATGGCACTTTTGTGCACGACTAAAAAGACGGAAACCACCGGATCTTAGGTCCTTTGGGGTCCATAGTTCCTCCATCAGCCTCAGTGTAGGGAATCTTCCGACAGGGGTTCTGTCTGAATCACATATTTCAGAGATTTACACGGAAACCCCAGTGTACATGCTCAACGCAGAGTGCAGGGTAAATGTGATGCAATAAAAACTATTTTATAGAAAAAATAAATATTTTTGCATCACTTTATTCTTAGAGCTATAACTTTTTTAGTTTTTTGCTGATGGAGCTATATGATGGCCTGTTTTTTTGCGGGAAAAATTACGCTTTCAGCGGTACCATGTTTATTTATATCTGTCTTTTTTATCACGTTTTATTCCATTTATTGTTTGGTGGTATGATGATAAAGCGTTGTTTTTGCCTTTTTTTATTCATCTTTGGTGTTCACTAAAAGGATTAGGTATCTGGACAGTTTTATAGGTCGGGTCGCAACGACACAGTGATACCTAATATGTGTTCTTTTATTGTTTGTTTTTTTTCATTCAAATATTTATTTAGAGATACAATATTATTTGATTTTTTATTATTATTTTTGATTTTTTTTTTTAAATATTTTTACAATTATTATTTTTTTTTAATTTTTTTTACCTTTTTTGAACTTTTTTACCTTGTCCCACTATGGGACAATCATTTTTTGCAGGCTAAAGCAGCATCCCCATACTGCAGAAACTCTCAGCTCTGCAATGACAAACAAACTTGCTCATCATGCACTGGGCATGATGAGCAAGTTTTCTCGGTACGGTGACCCTGATGTCATCATGTCAACATCGGGTCACCTTGGCAACAATTGGGACCCCGCGTTACGCCGTGTGGACTTAGAATCAAAGGCAGAGGGGCTGTCAGCCCTCTGCCGGCTTCCAGAATGTTGTGATCATGTTCAATTGCAGCATTTCGAGGGTTAAAATCTTGGGAGCGTTCTGTGACCGCTCCTGGCACTTAATACTGGCTGTCAGCTGTCATAATCAGCTGACACCCGGCAACGATCGCCCACACCCACATACCACCCCCCCCCGTGTGCATGGCCAATCGCAATTACGTAATATTCTGTCCATAGTCAAATAGGCCCAGGGCACATGGACAGAGTATGTCAGAAAGGGGTTAATAATCATTATTGTAGTATTCGGTCACTATGTAGTGGTAATATGTTTCCTCTGTATGGTATTATTCCATCACTATGTGGTAATAATATGTGGTCTGGTTATGGTGTGATGGTATTTGTTCCATGTATGTATTATTTGGTCACTATGTGGTAGTAATATGTAGTCCGGCCATGGTGTAATGGTATTTGTCCTTGTATGTGGTATTATTCAGTCACAATGTGGTGGTAATATGTGGTCGGGTCATAATCTGACGGTATTTGTCCCATGTGTATGATATTATTGGTAATTTTAAAAAATGTATGTGACACATTCCCTTTAAGAAAAATAAATAAAAATATACCTAAAAAGAGTACTGGATATTTTAATAAATATTTAATAGGTTACAGTTGAGTAGGGCCAAAATAGTCTAACTTGTTGTCGTGGCAGCATAAAAAGTATTTTGGCCAAAACAAAAGTTGATGGCTATGTATGAGATATGGTGTTCGATGGCAGCTGTTAATGTGTGATTGGTGAGGACGTGGTGCAGAAGTATAGTTTTTCCAAGAGAGGGCGGTGGGACTGTGGATGGTTTGAGGGGTGGAGGCAAAGCTATGGTGGAGCCTGGATAGAGTCTCAAGGGCCCCAAATTTTTTGTCAGTATAGGGCCCTGAAACTCCTAGTGGCAGCCTTGCTGCCAAGCCTGCTAGAAGCATTATCTGGTATCCAACTGACCAAAGTGCTTTGCCATGCCTGTCTGCAAAGTGGGACAGGAACCTATGTGCGGTGTATGGGCGTGCTTCTCGTGCTCCAGCAACAGGCATAGTTGCACCTGCCCAATATCCTAGACATCTGCGTGCATCATCAATAGCACTTCCACTTCCCCGTACCTTAACGTACACCTTATGCATTTTGTAATTGCTAGGACTGTTAAAACCAAGTTTATTTTTAATAAAAGAAAAAAAATGGTCATCTGCCGCAATCAAGTTCTTTTTGGGAGTTTACTCCACCATAGTGTAACTGAAAGATTGCAAAAGTGTATGGATGATAATTTCTTCAGTTTTATAGATCACAGAAATGTACCCAGACCACGTAAACACTGGATGCCTAAGAAATGGAACCCTACAAAAATGTTAAGAGCTTTTTCTCAGTTTTAGAGATCACTGATAGGTTCCCATACCATGTAACATTGAATGACTAAGAAAAGGATGACTACAACATTTTTAAATGATTTTTCTCAGTTTTAGAGATCACAGAAATGTTCCCAGACCACATAACACTATATGGCTGAGAAATGTAACCTGACAACACTTTTAAAAACTTTTTCTAAATTTTAGAGGTTGCAGAAATTTTTCTAGACCACGTAACACTGTATGGTTGAGAAATGGAACCGTGCAAATTTTTTAAAAGGTTTTTCTCAGTTTCAGAAATCACATAAATGTTCCCAGACCACGTATCACTGTAAGGCTGAAATATGTAACCCTACAAAATTTTTAAAAGCTTTTTCTCAATTTTAGAGATAACAAAATGTTCACAGACCTCGTAACACTGTATGGCTGAGAATTTGAACCTTAAAATTTTTTAAAAAGCTGTTTCTCTGTTTTATAGATCAGAAGAACTATACGCAGACCACAGAACACTGTATGGATGAGAATTGGAACCCTACAAATTTTTTAAAAGCTTTTTCTTAGTTTTAAAGATTACAGAAATGTTCCCAGACCATGTAGCACCGTATATTAGGAGTCGAGTTCCTGCCGCTGCACAGGGGGAATCTCGAGCCGTGTCTGCTGCGGTCTCCCATTCTGCATCGGCCGCAGTGGAGCCTGCTCAGCGGAGACGTCGGTCCCAGCATCTCATTGAATCTGATACTGTGCAAAGGGTTACTGCTGCCTCTCCAGGCTCTGCTATTGTACCCTGCACTGGTCTGCGACGAGCAGGCTTTTCTGGGAGTAAGTCTTGCTTTGCACACATTGAGCCTGTCCAGAGTAAAATCCCTCAGTGGAGGTCTAGGGTCACATGCTCAGGTACTGCAGCAACTTCCATTGGTCCTCCAGGAAGGCCCTGTACCTGATCAAGTTCTGTGGCAGCCTTCCATTGGTCCTTCTAGGAAGGTCCTGAAGTTGCTGCAGCTATAAAAGGTTCTCATGACCGCACGCCCATGCGCTAGTATCAAATATGTACGAGCTCAGCTCCAGTGTGGTTGTGTGTGTGTGGTCAGGGACCCGGCTGAAATAAGCCCCTAGAATGCTGGCACCTCCAGCGAGAAGTTTTTGTGTGTATGCAGTCAGGGACCTGGCTGAAATAAGCCCCTAGAATGCTGGCACCTCCGGCGAGGAGTTTTTGTGTGTATGCAGTCAGGGACCCGGCTGAAATAAGCTCCTAGAATGCTGGCACCTCCGGCAAGGAGTTTCTCATGAGTGAATTCAGGGCTGGCTAATGGCCATTAGAATTCCGGCTCACCCGGAGAGGAGCTGCGTGTTCGTTGGACTGCATGACCACTGTCGGCTCTACTCAGTAGCTGTGTTCCCTGTGAGCTAAACAGGGCACAGCGTTCTCTTTACTATGGGCTCTGTGAAGTAACAGAGTTCGTTTGTACTAATTTGCTTTGCCACCTTGCTTAGCAGCAGGATCTTTCCTGCACGGTGGATCCCGGGTTGCGAACGCACCTATCTCATCCAATAAATATATTCGGTGCCTTCCGCCAACCCTAACACCGTATAACTGAGAAATGGAATCCAACAAAATTTTTTATAGATTTTCCTCAGTTTTAGAGATTGCAGACATGTCCTCAAACCACATAGCACTGTATGGCTGAGAAATGGAACCCTGCAACATTTTTAAAAGCTTAATCTCAGTTTTACAGGTTGCATAAATTTACTCCACACAATACGGAGAAGTGTGTGACTGAGAAATGTAGCCTAGGAAAATGTTTCAACGATTTTTGGGTATATTATATAGCACAAAAAAGGATCTTAAAGCACATAATAATTGATGGATCATGATATATATAATTTTTTCAGCCTCCACAAAAAAATCTGTAGCTATATATTTGCCTACGGACTACACAGCTCTGTTTACGGACTGTATTTTTTCTCTCTCCCTACTTCTACGACTTCCTCTCTTCTCCTTGGCTAAATGCACATTGTATTTGATACAAACAGCAAAGCAAACGATTAGCCCTTAGGAGGGCTGTTAGTATGATGACTCAGCTTCAGGCCTCTGATTCATTATTCTATCCACACAGGCCTAGTGAACTCTCTCACTCTAATTCAAAGTGTCACAGAGCTGTGCAATGGCATCAGTGTGCCAAGCCAGGAGCTGCCTGTTCTTTTATAATCTCTGATGATGTCACATGGCCAGCCAATCACAGTAGTGCCCCAACCAAGATGGCTATAGCATTTCAGTGACTCACAGGAAATCCCCTCAAGCTTATTGGCTGCGAAACATGCACCAAAGATGCGGGGCGGGGATTCGAGTTTGAACTCAAGCACCGCCCATTGCTCGCCAAGTAATGAGCACATCTGAGCATCGGGACACTCAGGTGATAACTGAGTATCAGCGATCACATTCGCTCATCCCTAATCATTAACTGAACAATACTGCAGCTAGTTGTCGGCTTTCTGTATAACTTGCCCAACCCCTTCAATGTCTTGGAAGGATTTTGAAATAAATGATTCCATTGTAATGAGATATTTTCAACTAAGCAACTTTATTGGCATTCAAGAAACAGTGAAAGTTTTCTAGTAATAAACTAAAGCAGTGATGATATACAACAGCACTCACATCATGACTCAATATGTGGTGGTAGGTCACTTCAAAGACATATAATAGATGCCATCGTTGGACAATCATCGTTGGACAACCCTTACAGTTGAAAATTACTAGTAAAATAAAATAATCTCATATATCACACTGTGCATACAATATCTTTATCCAAATGATCTCTGATGAAATTTTATATCAGATAACCTAGCATCTAATTAGGATCCTTCATTTTGTAGTCAAATTTTACAAATATTATAGTACACATTAATAAGTTAGGTTCAATTATTGGCCTTAAAAAGGTATTAGAATATCTACTGATAAAATTTGGACAATTCTTTATGCCCAAATGTCAGTCTGTCTCTATCTATCTATTTATCTATCTACTGTATCTATCTATATTCTATCAATCTTTCTAATATCTATCTATAAAGTCTATATTTAAATATATAAATATTTAAAACAACATTAAATCTTCACTTTACAAATCCAACTTTATCTTTATCCCACCAATTTTTCCACCAATTGTTCCGACGGTAGGACACCTAGACATTCAACCTCTCACAACCTATATTTTTCTGCCATGGGTGTTTATAACCATTTGAATCTCCCACTTGGATAAATATATCATATTTTAGATTAGATAAAAAGCTGTAAATAACAAATAAATTACCACATCACTTCAACATGTCATCTAATACATATTATTCAAAAAAAAGTTTTCTGCAAGTCTCTGGTTTCTTAGAATCTGTTTAGGGGTTCCCTAAAAGAGCTGCAAGCTGGAAAGAGCTGTCATTTTATCGGAGGAGTGAAAAACTCTGCTTAAAATGTACCTGTCATTTTTATTTCAGAAATCAATGGTACATATGGAAATAAGCAACTTTGTAATATATCTTTATTAGTGATGAGTGAGTATACTCGTTGCTCGGGTTTTCCCGAGCACGCTCGAGTGGTCTCCGAGTATTTGTGAGTGCTTGGAGATTTAGTTTTTGTGGATGCAGCTGCATGATTTATGGCTGCTAGCCAGCCTGAGTACATGTGGGGGTTGCCTGTTTGTTAGGGAATCCCCTCATGTATTCAGGCTGTCTAGCAGTCGCAAATCATGCAGCTGCTTCAACAAAAACTAAATCTCCTAGCATTCACAAATACTTGGAGACCACCTGAATGTGCTCCGGAAAACCTGAGCAACGAGTATACTCGCTCTTCACTAATCTTTATCAAAGAAATCTTCTTTCTCCTCCAGGACTGATCAGTCATTCTGATAATTATCATTTAACAGGTAAAATCTCTATTCGGTAAATACAGACTTTACATTAGTGAGATAGAGATGGCAGTTGCTGCTGATAAGAATCTATGTGGAGAGGAGGGAGGAACCAGAGGAAGAGCTCCTCCTACTTCCCCATCCGTCCTCCATAGAATCTTATGAGCAGCAGCTATCATCTCCTATCTCAGTAATGTAAAATTCTGTCTTTGCTGAATACAGAATTTCCCTGTGAATTGAGAATTTTGAGAAAGAAGCAGATTTCTCTGATAAGATCTATTACAAAGTTTCTTGTTTTATAGTGCACTATTGAGTTATCAAATAAAAACTAAAACACAGTTCAACAGTTACACTTTACCCTTACATGCTTGCCAATGCAGCAGACAAAATAAGTAACCAAGCAAGCAAAAAAAATAAAATTATTATTTGCAGAAGAAAAGCAAAATAAAAGTTTCCTGCAAGTAATAAGGTCAGAAAATAAGGGTGGAAGGGACACCCATCTATAGAAGTTACATACCCGTATATGTATATACAGTATATAGTATATATGTAAAACGCGCATCATTCTATAAAATTAAAGTTCTAGAAAATAAATTATATAATCTGATTTAAGCTTAAACTTACTGGCCTCTTAATGTACTTTGAAAAGCTGTAATGTGTCAAATCCTGAATTTCACAGTATATGAATATCAATAAAATGGGAACTTTTCCAAATGTGTCTTCAAAATGGCCAACTTAAATTTAATGACAGTTTGTACTTGTTTTGAGATTAAAAAAAAAAGTGTGTGATACATTTTGTGTATTTTAGGGGGATATTAGCTATTTGGGAACATTTTGAGCAGACAGAAGAGTGTAACTCCCCAAGCACAGAGATTTCCAACATAGATGTACAGCAGATTTACAAAGAGGCATATTGTTACTTGGGTACTATTTTACTAAAGTAAATGCTCATCTGGGAAATCTCTTTGAAAACGAAGCTACTCTTTAAGTTCTTGTTGTAAAATCATCACTGCTAAAGCTATAGATAGAGGCAATTGGAATAACGTAAAGCTTGAATATTGCAAGTGAAGGCTGATTCACTTCAACAATGGTGCCCATGGCTGGAATGGTGTTTAGATTTTGAGCTATGGCTGCTGGACACGAATCCTCCCTTGTGATGGTGGTGATGATGTCCACCGTGAGAAGATGATCCCGAATGTTTTCCCCCAGTGCTGGAGTGCAGGACAGCTAGAAGGAATAAATGAAATGTTTGCTGTGAGCAAAAATGTTCAATTTTCTTTTGTTTCTGAAATCAATATATACTGTAGATGCTATGTCAAGAATTAAAATATATCACGAATGTATACTTACAAATATTCACGTGACCCTCAGAACACATTCTGCAAAATAATTGATAATGAATTATAAAGTATTCCTCTAATAACAAGGTCACTTTCTACAAAATATACAGGCCATCTAAAACTGAAAAACTGAACACAAGTCCAGGTAACTATCTACTGTAGAGAGATTTCCACAAAATAATTCAGAAAACTGAATAAGGCTATAAATAATAGCATAAACATATGTGATACAAGTGTTGTGCATTGCAAAGTTTTCTTCCAGCTGGAAAAGCCAATAATGGATGGATAAAATACATAAATGGGTTTGGCTTACAAACACTGGTGGAAAATACTGATTGAAACATGCAAGTGTAAAAGTGACCAAAGAGGTTTCTGCTTATTAACATTTATCATTAGAGATGACCCAATCGATTCAATGCAAATCAAATTCATATTGAGATTTTAAGAAGTCACTCAAACAACTTGCGATTCACACTGTTTGAACTGACTAAAATGGCTGTTGTCATTTCACACATTACAGAATAAAGCACAAGCCAGAGATGGCTTACAAGACCTAGGGTGCTACCAGGTGGATAGCTCCATGATGGCTTGCAGTTATCACATCACATGATATGGCACAACCATTCAGGAACCACTATCGTAGCCTCTAGAAAAATAGAGGCAGGGAAAGCAGCAGCCATTTTGTGGTGAATATGAATAGTAAAGGGACTTTACAGCACATGGCTTACTCATATAAAAAGCAAAGAACTTCATAAAACATCTTACAAATTGCACAGATAGCGTGTGGCAGCACAGCAATGAAGAAGATTAATGCGTAAGGAAGAGGATATGGGTTACCATCATTATGGTAAGATCACATTGACATTACTAAGGCTATGTTTGCGTTAAAGAGTTTGAAATAGGTTGGATACCCACCTAGGAGTCCTCAAAGTTGCATATATGTCTTTTTAGGACAATTGGAGAACTTTTGTTTTGAGGTCAATTAAATTTTTTGGGACAACTTCACAAAGCTGATGAATTTGAACTTCAAAAGATTCACTCATCTCTGCTTATCAATGATCCAAAAGATGGGTTATAAGTGTCTGATCACTTCCACTGCTTGAACCCACATTGATTATAGCACCACTGGCACCATGTGCCCCTTTTTAACGGAATTCATTCCATGCCTAAGGACTGGGTAAGGTAAACATGCGCAACCGCCACTCCAATTGTAAGACACAGAATTAATTTTTTATGGTGGTCCTAGCAATCAGATCCTTTCATCCATAATATGGATAGTTGATATATTTTGGTTATAGTAAATCTCTTTTTTACGTTACTGTTCTTTTCTCGTAAATAAACTACATATGGCAGTGCCATATTAACATTATAGTCACTTTTGTAGTGCAATAACCTACCTGCTTTCTTCTCCTTCCAGCATTTTCTTATAAGTGGCGATCTCAATATCCAGAGCCAGTTTGACGTTCATCAGCTCCTGGTATTCTCTCAGTTGGCGAGCCATGTCCTGCTTGGCCTTCTGTAGGGCAGACTCCAGTTCCGACAATTTGATCTTGGCATCTCGGACAGCAGCTTCACCACGTTCTTCAGCCTCTGCGATGGCAGCTTCCAGGGCAGCACGCTAGAGATAAAGTAAGATAAGCCTACAACCTGCAGTAACCACCGATTGACCAAACCGCTGCACGGCCAGCTCTACCCTCACCTACTGTATCCTCACCCATCCCTTGTAGATTGTGAGCCCTCGCGGGCAGGATCCTCTCTCCTCCTGTACCAGTTGTGACTTGTATTGTTCAAGATTATTGTACTTGTTTTATTATGTATACCCCTCCTCACATGTAAAGCGCCATGGAATAAATGGCGCTATAATAATAAATAATAATAATATTACTGTTTCTATTGCTCTAATATTTTCCTGCATCAAATATAATAAAGTTCTTCATAGTAAGAAGAAATGTATTTGGCTGCAAATGACATTATTTCATGGATAGATCCTAACATATACATTTTTAATAAGGTTCTGTACCTGGGATTTAGCACACTCAATCTCTCCCTTGAGCCTCTGGATTGTTCGGTTAAGTTCAGCGATCTCATTCCTGCTGTTCTGCAGGTCATTGCCATTTCTTCCAGCTGCCATGCGTAGGTCCTCAAACTATATGTGAACATTGTGGAGAAAAAAAACACGTATGTACAGTATCTGAACAGATTCTTAGTGGACTTTGCAGAAAAATCTTGTACAGTTCTCTACCAACAGACATTATTAGAGATTGGGAGTCTGGTCCACTCTTCCAATGAGCAGCAAAATATTTGCTATATAAGGACAAAAGCTCATCCATCCAATTTGAGGCTCATACTGCAGGTCAGCCCTGATAATAAGCCATGGTTGTATATTCCAGCAGCACATTTTAAATATTATCCAGATTCTCATTACTTATTGCTATTCCAAATTGCTCCACATCACCCAAATAGTGGAATATTTAAACTTGCCCACAGTAGCTAGGCTTCCTTCATCTAGGGCCAAGATATAATCAGTCCCAACTAATCTAAAAATTATAGAAAGTTGTCAGCTGAAACTGACGGTATAAACTAGGAACATAGCCTCATAGAGGATATAGCCCTATTAAAATCGTACTGTAAAGGTACCGTCACACTAGACGATACCGCTAGCGATCCGTGACGTTGCAGCGTCCTCGCTAGCGATATCGTCCAGTGTGACAGGCAGCAGCGATCAGGCCCCTGCTGTGCTGTCGCTGATCGGGGCAGAAAGTTCAGAACTTTATTTGGTCGCTGGACTCCCCGCAGACATCGCTGAATCGGCGTGTGTGACACCGATTCAGCGATGTCTTCACTGGTAACCAGGGTAAACATCGGGTAACTAAGCGCAGGGCCGCGCTTAGTAACCCGATGTTTACCCTGGTTACCATCCTAAAAGTAAAAAAAAACAAACACTACATACTTACCTACCGCTGTCTGTCCTCCAGCGCTGTGCTCTGCACTCCTCCTGCTCTGGCTGTGAGCGTCAGTCAGACGGAAAGCAGAGCGGTGACGTCACCGCTCTGCTTTCCGGCCGCTGTGCTCACAGCCAGTACAGGAGGAGTGCAGAGCACAGCGCTGGAGGACAGACGGCTGTAGGTAAGTATGAAGTGTTTGTTTTTTTTTACTTTTAGGATGGTAACCAGGGTAAACATCGGGTTACTAAGCGCGGCCCTGCGCTTAGTTACCCGATGTTTACCCTGGTTACCAGCATCGTTGGTCGCTGGAGAGCGGTCTGTGTGACAGCTCTCCAGCGACCAAACAGCGACGCTGCAGCGATCCGGATCGTTGTCGGTATCGCTGCAGCGTCGCTAAGTGTGACTGTACCTTTAGAGTTATAATTGCAGTCTCCGCTCTGCAGAAACTGAAGTTCAATCAGTTATGCTAATTATAGAGCTCGGTGCACCCTTGGTGTGGCTAAAAAGCTCAAAGACCCATTCCGCCCACTGGATTTGCATGCCCTACCTCCCTCACTGGTGAGTGACAGCACTGAGCTCTCTCTCGGGAGACAGTGCTCTCTTCAGGAAAGCCAATGCTGTCAGTGGGTGGAATGGTGCACTTAACTGTTTAGCTAACCTAATAAGTATGACTGATTTAACTTCAATTTCTACAGTCAATTGTAACACTAAAGTTGTGATTTTCATAGGAGCTATATCCCCAACTAGGATATGTGAGTCATAGAATGTTAGAGTTGGAAGGGACCTCCAGGGTCATCATGTCCAACCTCCTGTTCAATGCAGGATTAACTAAACCATCTCAGACAGATGTCTTTCCAGCCTCTGTTTAAAGACTTCCATTGAATGAGAACTCACCACCTCTCGTGGCAGCCTGTTCCACTCATTGATCACCCTCAATGTCAGTTGGGCTGACAGACTACATTTAAAGCACAAAATGACAATTTCAACTAAGCCCTCGGAGCACTCATGGTGATGCCAAACAGGTCAATGCATATTTTCACCTACTTATTTTCCATTTTCATCTTCTGTGATTGATAGTTCTGGTTTTACAGGGACCAGATAAGGTTGGAAATAGCTGGAAAACAATAACCTGGGAAGATGCACAGAAGTGCTTATCCACCACAAGGGTGCACAGAGGGCCTGTGCTTGATTTTAATGGTCATTTTGTGAAGACATACTCCTGTTGAAGTTAAAAGCTTGTAGAAGGCTTGTTGGCATTCCTTCCAGGATCCCTGAAACAAAGATATTTGGTACCTCTCGTAAACTTACCCTTGACTGGTACATAGCTTCAGCTTCAGCTCTGCTCCTGCTCGCTATCTCTTCATACTGAGCTCTGACCTCGGCGATGATGCTGTCCATGTCCAGATCTCGGCTGTTGTCCATAGACACAACCACTGATGTGTCTGAGATCTGAGCCTGGAGCTGAGCAATTTCCTAAAGTGTTTTAAAGAAATATATCTTTAAAAAATAAACTAAATAAAGTGTAAATGTACATTTCTAGAAAGAGTTGTATGGAAAATATACAATTGAGGTTTCTTACAGCATCGTATAGAGTTCTTAGGAAGTTGATCTCATCAGTGAGGGAATCTGCCCTGGCCTGAAGTTCAGCTTTGTTCAAGAATGCAGCATCAACATCCTATAATAAAAATATCAAATAATGGTATAATTATCCTGTATAATGCATGTGTTGTACATCCATATAATGGATATTACAGTTAAACTAGAAAACTGTGCACACTCACTCTCTTAACAGAAACAAATTCGTTTTCAGCGGCTGTCCTCCTGTTAACCTCTTCTTCATACCTGAAGAATGAAAATCATTTTATTTAATGGCTTATATACTGTACCTTACAAAAATGATATAATTAGCACCAAGTACAGGGGTAAACACTGCCTTCCTTGTAATTATATTATAACACAATGCAATTTCCAAAAGAAGATCTATTGAAAGATTATGTAATGGCACATACCATATAAACAGTACGTAAAGTTTTTTGAACTAGAACTACAGGAGCAAATTATTTATATCCTTTGATCTGTGTGGGAAATGTAATTAGATCTTATAACAGGAGCAGAAGGATAAACTCAAGATCTTGACGATATTGGTAAGTGTTCATATAAGCGTTCGCTAAACGGATTGTCTCAACATGATAAATGGTTACAATTGCAAATTGGTGGTAGAACCAATTAGTGCTGCTCTGAAGCTGGTCGGATTGTTGGATCCAGACCACATTCCGTATCCCTGTGCTCTTTCCATATTGCAAAGGCAAATTTGCCACTTTTAGCAGCATTGGAGAGCGTGCAGCGTTCAGACCGGTGACTCGATGATTCCATTGGCCCAAGCTGTAAGAGACAATCTTCAGGAACACATCACGCTCCAGCACCCTGGAAGCGGAGAGCCTGGAAAACAGTGTGTTGTTGAAGATTGATCTTGAGAAAACTGTAGAAGATCAACTTTGAGTTGAATTTCTAGAAATTCACAGGCACCCATGAATTTGATCACTTTTTTATGAGGATCACAAAAAAACAATGCCTTGTGTCATTTCACATACTGCTGAAGCATGAGCGAGGCAACCCCTTAATACCCTGCAGTTATGGCACCACATAACTGTATCACAAGTGATCAGGGGGGCTATCACAGCCTGTATATGATGAGATGGGGGACCAGCCAAGGAGAGAAATGTTAGGCTTGGACAGTGTAGGAATAGCAGGTTATTCCACACAGGCATAGAAAAAGGCCTAATCTGAGTCTGGTGTACTATAATTAGAATTTATAGGATAATTTAATGATATTTGGAGTCATCTGGATTTTTATCTCTTTTACTTTTCTGCATTTTGAAGTCATTTTGTAGGATTTATGTCACTTAAAGAAGATAAATATGCTCTCCTAAATGTATATAGTAATAAATTATTTCTTTCTGCTGTTCTCATATTAGATGGCAACAACCTGGTGCATTTTGCAAAGAGTGACCTGAGTATCACACATATGTAGTAGTGATAAGATCATACCGTCTTCTTAGTTCTTCCACTGTTCCCTCCATGTTATTCCTTTCTGCTTCAAGATTAGCCTTCTCACATTCCAGGCTCTCCAGTTGTCTCCTGAGGTTACTGATAAAAGCCTCAAATAGAGGTTCAATCTGGCACCGGGCTGTTTTCTGTTCTTGTAGAAGAGCCCACTTGGTCTCCAGCATCTTATTTTGTTGTTCCAAAAATCGAACCTGTAAAAAAGTATACAGAAAAAAATGAAATGCAACTGTGATAATAAAACGCTTGGCTTTCTATGCAATATTGTATTACAGGAAAATCTCTAAAAGCCACCTTTTTCACAAGACTGTTCCTTTATCTAAACCTACAAACTGCAAACTGGTCATTTCCATTGAGAGTACCATCACTTTACATAAACATTTTGTTGGTCATCTCCATTTCAATGCAAGCAATTTTTCATCCAGTATTCCACATATTGATGTCTATAACATTGGAAGAGAAAGAATTTGAGAACCTGAAACATTTCTGCTTGAGCCTTAGAGAGATTTCATGAATCCTTTGAGCACTGTTTTTTTTTTGTTGTACCCCTTCTCAATTTAAAATGTTTAATACTTGAAGTAACACATTTCTAAAATCAGAAGGCAAGTGTTGGTGAATACTGAGCCAGAAAGACATTTTTTTCCATTAAGACACACAAGCGTACAGAGAGGTCAAAAAATACTCTGTTGTAAAAAAGTCACAGTAAATAAGCAAGTGCTAGTCAAAAAATGAAAAAATACAGGGTATTTAGTTAATACGTTTTTTTGCAAAAAAAAGTATGTTAAGCTGCTTCACCAATCGCCAAGGTATATCCTTAATAGAGCAGTCCTGTCTAATGTACATAGTCCCTATCTGATGTATTTAAAAACCTGATCATCGGTATAGTACCTGTGTGAACAGGGTAAATATCCATGCAGAACTTGCAAGATGGAACAGCTACAATGCAAATGGCCCACAGAGGAGTGGTGGACTCCCTAGTCTTGTAGAAACAAGAGAACAATTATAAAACCAAAAACACATAGGCTACTTGCAAAGTGAACAAGTCTGTCTGTGCACTTTTGTGTCTTCAAGTTCTTTGGTGGTGTGAACAGGTTTCTACAGACTTGTTCACTTTGCAAGTAGCCCATGTGTTTTTGGTTTTATAATTGTTCTCTTGTTTCTACAAGACTAGGGAGTCCACCACTCCTCTGTGGGTCATTTGCATTGTAGCTGTTCCATCTTGAAAGTTCTGCATGGATATTTTCTCTCTGAACCCTGTTCACACAGGTACTATACCGATGATCAGGTTTTTAAATACATCAGATAGGGACTATGTACATTAGACAGGACTGCTCTATTAAGGGTATACCTTGGCGATTGGTGGAGCAGCTTAACATACTTTTTTTGCAAAAAAACGTATTAACTAAATACCCTGTATTTTTTCATTTTTTGACTAGCACTTGCTTATTTACTGTGACTTTTTTACAACAGAGTATTTTTTTACCTCCCTGTGCGCTTTTGTGTCTTCAAGTTCTTTGGTGGTGTGAACAGGTTTCTACAAACTTGTTCACTTTGCAAGTAGCCCATGTGTTTTGGATTTTTTTCTATTAGCAGACTATCCAGTAATGTTTTTTCGTTCTACTTCTGAGCCAACATGGACATTCAGATGAACAATGTGTAAAACATATTTTACCATTCTAAAAATGATTTACTGTAAATGTTTGACTATTTGGATCTTATCAATAATAAAAAGGAAAATAATTAATAAAATAAGCTGTAATCATGCTATATATTTACTGATCCAAGTTTTGTCACATTGAATGTCAAATAAAAGTAATGAGGTTTTACCTTGTCAATGAAGGAAGCAAACTTATTGTTCAGACCTTTGATCTGATTCTTCTCTTCAGTCCTCACTCTCTGTATGTTTGGGTCAATCTCCAAATTCATAGGAGCCAGGAGACCCTGGTTGATGGTGACAGAAGTGATTCCGCCACAGCCAGATTGTCCTCCAAATCCATGACCACTGCCACCGATGCCAAACCCAGATCCATGTCCGCTCTTTCCTGAGTGGTGACTTCCCAACGAGATCTTATGTCCCTTGGATCCAAAACTATGGGCGCTCTTGCTGCTGAAGCAATGTTGAGTCTTGTGTCCATGGCCCGTGTGTTTGGAAGAGTGGGATAAGATGCTGCGGGAGCTGGAATGTTTGGGTAAAGCTACGGAGCAGGAGCTGAAGTGCTTGTGTCCAGAGGAGGCATGGATGGAGTGATGAGACATGATGGTTCTTCTTAGTAAGGATGTAAAGTGGAGCTGCTCAGTCCCCTTTAGATGGCTAATAGTGTTGCTTGGTCTTTTTATACATACACTGGGTGTAGTCATAGAAATATAGCCTGTCATTAATGCATGTGACTCTGGCTTGATGGCATCAGATCCTCCTTGCTTCATAGGAAATAAAACATTCATTTGCTTATGATATAGCATTTTTACAGATGCAGCGATAGAGTTATATTCAAAGAATGGGTGGATGGAACAAGTATTAATCTGTTTAATGAGCAATGAAAGAATGACCATTTTCTAACTGGTAAGCCAGAAAGCTATACTCAGACAGCAGTAAGAAGCCATTACTGCTTTGTCCAAGCACTGCAGCAGTGTAAATGCAATGGGGCCCATAAATAATAGCAGTGATTTTCTCTTTTCCCTACAATAGCAGCAGGGATTGGAGCTCACTCCAGCTGTTTAACCCATCAGATGCCAGGTTAGACAGTTCCCTTCCTCTTTACGTCAATTGGCTCCTCAGAAAAATATCACGCCAATTGGTTGAAAGGCAGATAGCAGCCTAAGAATGGTCCTCCCGATCTGCCAAGTACTGGAATCTATTAGGTCTTACATAAGGGTGCATTCACATATGTCCAACCACCCAATATTTTTTCACTCGTGCTGAAGTAAGCATGCAAATGGCTCATGCGCATCTAGGAGTCATGCTGTATTGTTGGTCAGCGTCAGAGGCATAAATAGGGGTCCATCTCAGGGGGAGTGGGATATGAAACACAATTGAGTGCGTCCCTAACCAGGTAACCATGTTTACAACTATGGTGGCACACTATAAATATAGTGAATATTGTGGGACCTCAGCAGATGTCCATGCTTTTACCGAAAAAAAAACAGTATTCAAAAATTGACATTGATATTATCACCAAATGGTGAACATAAGTGGTAGATACCAGTCCTGCAGAACTTATTAACAGATTACAGCACAGTTGTTGATAATGACTTACAGGTAATGTTCTTTCTGTTGGGGTCATTCACTTTTCCCATCTTTTCCATCTGGACTAGTCCAAAATAGCAACTTCTTCCAGCCAGGACTTGCCTGCAGAGCTTACAAGAAATACACATTTGAATTCTCACATTTTCAGCACCGTCTCCGTATATTCACAACACCTCATTTTGATGATTCCCCAATTGCTAAGCCCTCTGATGCTATATTTATCTCTTTTATTGGACCTACTGTGTGGCCCAGAAACATTAACACTAGTCCTCTTAGTGCTCCATATAAAAAAATCCCCACCACTTTGCCCCTTACATAGTAAAATGCTCTGTGCTGTGTATGCTGTGGAGGGTAAAATTGCCTCCAAAAATATCAATGCGCTCTGTGTATACCTTACAAAGTAAAAGTACCCACAAGTTGCTCACTCGGAAGTAATGAAGCATCCTGTGGGCTCTAGATGGTAAAATATTAATGCTTTCTGTGAGTGCCCTTGAAAGTATTAATTTCTACTGCATGCTCTTTTGATGGTTAACATTAGAGATGAGCGGAACTTTCAGGGTTATGTTCAGTCCGGATTGGCGAACGTCCCGATGTTCATTGAACATTTCCAAACCCCATCAAATTCAATGGGAGGAAAAATCAAACGCATAGACAACAACTTTAGGGGGATCAAAAAGCTGCCAAAACAGCTCAAATTAGTGGGAGACATCAGGAAAAGTTGCATCAATTAACCCTGAGTACAAATAGTATATTTTTGCAGCATGAGTGCATGGGACAGGGCCTGGGACAAGGCTTGGACCAGAATTTCTAGCTTAAACTTTGATCAGTAGCAGGTGGATGTGTGACAGGTGTAGGCTGTGCCAAATTCAGATAACACACACAAATGAGACCCAACTTGGAGTCCAAACATTTGCAAAAATTAGGGGTAGACACCAGGAAAAGTGGCATTAATTAACCAGCGGTCCATGTTTCATCAGTGTGACATGTACCAGTGCCAGGGAATCAGCAATACTGTTCATGCTGTTCCTCCGCACTGGGTGCTGAAGACAGCTCTCATCATTGTCCCCTGCTCTGCCAGTGATCAGCGTGAACAAAGGATAATGGAGAGAGTAGTATTTCAGAGTAAAATTAAGATTAAAATAAAAAATCACATTATACTTGTCATGCCCTCAGCCACAGGTCTGGTCTCCGCTGCGCAGGGAGACCGGCGCCTAATACACAGCTTTGCTCACCCTGTCCGTGGCTTCAGACGTTCAGCGGCTCCTTTCTCTGCTAAGAACATGCATCCTCTTGGCAAGTATCCTGGAAATGCTCTTAGGAGCCGCGCCACGCTTCCTGCACATACTTAAAACAGCAGGACACCTGTTCGCTATTAGGGCTGTCTGTGTCATGATGCTCTGTGCATAAAAAGCACCCTCCCCTTATGGGAGGTGCCTGGGCAACGTGTTCATTCTCTGGATAGTTGCTCCAGCGTCAGGCCACACTCTGCTGTGCTCTGCACCTTAATGATACCTCTATTTTCACAGAGTTCTCTTCTGGCAATTCCCATCCTGGACTCCTCTGGTCTCTCTGGTTCCCACTCCAAGTTGTCTTGCCTCTTCTCACGGAACCCTCCTGACCCAGCTACCGTTGGGATCCAAATTTCTGGACTTCATGGAGCTTCTGTGATTCTCTCCACCAGCAGGCCCAAGTATTCTACTGTGTTGCTAGTTTGTCAGTACGGGTCGTCCTCTGGTCCTGGTTTCGTGGCATTCAGGCCACCTGGTGTTGTGACGGGGGAATCCCTGTATAGGGGTACACCTAGCCCGGTGCTCCACTACGTGGTACACTGTTATGATCCAGAGGTTCTTTCCCTCTGGCTCCGTTTTCCTTTTTGTTTTTACCTTGTTAATAAATATCTTTTGGTTTATGAGATCCACTCTCCTGTCTTTTGAGTATTGGGTATACAGCCGCCACTGCACCATCAGTGGTTTAGTGAGTCCAATATACCTTGTCCCACCCTGTGGGCGTTACAGTTTGCCCAGGCCATGGACTCCGCTGATACCCGATTCTCAGTCCAGAGAGATCTAGCTATGCTTTGTCAAAGCCAAGATCAGCTAGTTGCCTTCATGCAAACTCTGGATACCCGCTTATCTACTCTACAGGCTGCCGAGTCCACCAACGTGACCCAGCTAGCAGAGCTCCGTCTGGAATTCAATCGCCAACATGAGACGCAGACCCGCTTGTTGGACTTCTTGACCTCTGTTGATGACCAGTTAACTAAGGTACAGCATCCGACGGTTGAGCCCACCATGAGACCCTGTCCTCGTCTCTGCAAGCCTCCTCGTTACTATGGTGACCCCAAGTTGTGCAGAGGATTTCTCAACCTATGCTTGCTGCATTTTCATTTTTTGCCTCAGCATTTTCAGACAGACATGGCCAAGGTGGCTTTCCTTGCCTCTCATCTGGAGGGAGAGGCTTTAGCTTGGTTCAACTCCCTAATGGAGCGGAATGATCCCATCGTGTCTGATCTGCAGGTATTCTTGGACATGTTCCGCAAGATGTTTGATGAGCCTGGTTGTGCCACATCTGCCATGGAGTCTCTCTTCAATTTGCAACAGGGCTCTCTCTCTGTCGGTCAGTATGCCATCTGTTTCCGCACCTTGGCTTCGGAACTCCAGTGGACCAATGAGCCCCTGGTCGGAGTCTTCCGGTGAGGGTTATCTGGAAGAATCAAGGATGAATTGGCAAGCAAGGACCTACCCGAGACCCTGGATCATCTCATATCCCTCGCCATTCGGATTGACCTGCGTCTTCAGCAGCGTTCCAGAGAGAGGCTTCTCGAGAAGCAATTTCCTCATCCAGCGTCTTCTTCACCGAAACCTCGGTTTCCGCTTTGTCCTGCTCCGGTCTTCGAGGATGAGCTCATGGAGCTTGACTGCGTGAAGGTGAAGTGGAATCAGCAGGAGGAGATTCTTACTAGGAATCCATATGGTAGACGCTCCACTTCCGGTCAATGCAGTGGAACTGAGAAGTTGGAAAAACTCTTCCTTCTAGGACAGGTAAAGGAAACCTCCCTTGGTGAGAATGACTCTTCTCTCTCGCTAACCATATCCATATAGGTGATCTTCGGGAAGGTGCGGTTCTCCGAGATGGCCTATCTGGACTCTGAGTCTGGTGGAAATTTCATCCAGCAAGCTGTGGCCAGGCAGTTCGGGATTCAAATCGTTCCACTGCAGCGGTCCTGGCGCATTGCCTCCGTAGATGGTAGACCCCTGAAAGATGCCATTATCGGTATCACCGAAGAGGTGGAGCTTCTAATTGGGGCATTCCACAGAGAGAAAATTACCTTCTATGTGTTACCGAATCTTTCTCCACCATTCCTTCTAGGTCTTCCGTGGCTACGCCTCCATGAACCTGTCCTGGATTGGCGGTCTGGAGATGTCCTTCGATGGGGTCAGTCTTGCCACGAACACTGCCTCAAAACAGTACGGCCAGGTTCTACCCCGCGGCCTCCTGCAGCTTTACCCGGTTTACCTTCTGCCTACTGGTCCTTCGCGGATGTATTCAACAAGAGGGAAGCCGAGACACTTCTGCCTAACAGGCCTTACGATTGCCCCATCGATCTAATCCCTGGATCTACTCCGCCTCGAGGTAGGATCTACCCTCTTTCTCCATACTGAGACTCAAGCCATGTCCGATTACATCAAGGAGAATTTGGCTCGAGGGTTTATCCAGAAATCCTCCTCCCCAGCTGGAGCTTGGTTCTTCTTCGTCAAGAAGAAAGATGGGTCTCTTCGCCCGTGTATCGACTACCGTGGTCTCAACCTAATAACGGTAAAGAACAGATACCCTCTTCCCTTAATTCCCGAGCTCTTTGATCGGCTTCGAGGTTCTAGGATTTTCACCAAGTTGGATCTCCATGGGGCTTACAACCTCGTCAGGATACGATCCGGGGATGAGTGGAAAACCGCCTTCAACACGCGAGATGGTCACTATGAATATCGGGTCATGCCTTTCGGGTTAAGCAATGCACCCGCCATCTTCCAGGAGTTTGTCAATGATGTGTTCCGTGACCTGCTCTATGTTTGTGTAGTGGTATATCTAGATGACATCCAGGTGCTTTCTCTCGACTTACCAACTCACAGGAGGAATGTTCGTCTCATTCTGCAAAGATTGAGGGAGAATCGTCTCTACACGAAGTTTGAAAAATGTCTGTTTGAACGGAGGTCTTTACCCTTTCTTGGCTATATTATTTCCGATACAGGTCTGAAGATGGATCCTGAGAAGGTCTCTGCCGTGTTAAAGTGGCCCCAACCTGAGGGAATCAAGGCAATTCAGCGCTTCCCAGGATTCGCCAACTACTATCGGCAATTCATTCCCCAATTCTCTTCTCTGGTAAGACCACTCAACGCCCTGACTTGTAAAGGTGCCAAACCTAAGGATTGGACTCCTGAGGCCGAATCAGCTTTTGCCTCCCTCAAGCAAGCCTTCTCAACTGCACCAGCTCTTCATAGGCCTATGATCAACTAACAGTTTTTCCTTGAGGTGGACGCTTCGTCATCCGGAGCTGAAGCAGTCCTCACACAAAAACTGCCTACCGGTAAGATGGTGAACTGTGGTTTCTTCTCCAAGGCATTTTCACCCTGTGAACCTAACTACTCAATTGGCGATAGAGAGTTACTAGCAATTAAGCTAGCCTTAGAGGAATGGTGATATCTGCTTGAAGGAGCAGTTCATCCAGTCATCATTTACACTGATCATAAGAATCTGTCCTATCTTCAGTCTGCTCAAAGACTAAATCCTCGCCAAGCTCGTTGGTCATTATTCTTTGCTCGGTTCAATTTTTCTCTCCATTTCCGTCCTGCAGAGAAGAATATCATAGCCGATGCGCTTTCCAGGTCCTTCTTGTCAGATGACCATGAAGAGGAGCTTCAGCATATCATTGAACCGTCCAAGATGATCACGGTGGCTCCAGTCAGGCTGTCACAGCTCCCTCCCGGAAAGACCCTTGTAACTGAAAGAGACAAGAAGCGAGTTCTTCGCTGGGGTCATTCTTCTAAGCTTGCCGGACACGCCGGTCAGAAGAAGACGTTACAACTAATATCTCGACACTACTGGTGGTCCACCTTGCTCCAAGATGTTCTGAACTTTGTTGCAGCCTGTCCCTCCTGTGCTTGTAATAAAACACCCAAGAAACTGCCAGCCGGTCACCTCCTCCCGCTCCCGATTCCATCTGCTCCCTGGCAACACATTGCCATGGATTTCATCACAGATCTGCCAGCATCATCTGGTTGTACAGTAATCTGGGTTGTTGTGGACCGGTTCTCCAAGATGGGACATTTCACTCCACTGTCTGGTCTTCCTTCCGCTCCTAAACTCGCAGAGCTCTTCATTCAGCATGTCCTTCGGCTTCACGGACTTCCACTCCACATTGTTTCCGACAGAGGAGTCCAATTCATTTCCCGATTCTGGCGGTCCCTCTGTAAACTGTTGGATGTCACCCTGGACGTCTCCTCAGCCTATCACCCACAATCTAATGGCCAAGTGGAGAGAGTGAATGAAGTCCTCACCAACTATCTGCGACACTTCGTGAATGGTCACCACAGCGACTGGGCTGACCTGCTGCCATGGGCTGAGTTTTCCTACAATAATCATGTTGGTGAGTCCTCCTCTAACTCCCCATTTTTCATTGTTTAAGGACAGCATCCTAAGATTCTGACTCCATTGTCTCTTGCTTCCGGCAATCCTGCAGCTGAGTCCCTGGCCAAGGACTTCACAAAAGTCTGGACTGAGACGAGGACCTCACTGGAGCAGGCATCTGTTCGAACCAAGGAACATGCGGATAAGAGACGTCTGGATCCTCCATCTTTCCAACCCAGAGATAAAGTATGGCTATCTTCCAGGCACATTCGTCTTAAAGTCCCTTCTTATAAGCTGGCTCCTCGTTTCATCGGTCCCATTGAAGTACTCCACCGGATCAACGATGTGTGCTACCGTTTGAAATTGCCTGTCTCTTTACGGATCCATAACTCCTTCCATGTATCCCTGCTTAAACCAGTTGTTCTCAGTCGCTTCACCCAGAATCCAGGTAATTTTCCTTCTCCTGTCAGTTCCGAGGACGTCTATGAAGTGAAGGACCTCCTGGCCATGAAGAAAAGAGGGGGCAGGTCACTCTTTCTGGTTGACTGGAAGGGATACGGTCCTGAAGAGAGATCCTGGGAGAACATTAATGCCCCGGTTCTTCTTAGAAGGTTCCTGGCAGGTTTGAAGAAGGGGGGGCGTAAGGGGGATACTGTCATGCCCTCAGCCGCAGGTCCGGTCTCCGCTGCGCAGGGACACCGGCGCCTATTACACAGCTTTGCTCACCCTGTCCGTGGCTCCAGACGTTCAGCGGCTCCTTTCTCTGCTAAGAACATGCATCCTCTTAGCAGGTATCCTGGAAATGCTCTTAGGAGCCGCGCCCCGCTTCCTGCACATACTTAAAACAGCAGGACACGTGTTCGCTATTAGGGCTGTCTGTGTCATGATGCTCTGTGCATAAAAAGCATCCTCCCCTAATGGGAGGTGCCTGGGTTTATTCTCTGGATAGTTGCCCCAGCGTCAGGCCACATTCTGCTGTGCTCTGCACCTTAATGATACCTCTATTTTCACAGAGTTCTCTTCTGGCAATTACCATCCTGGATTCCTCTGGTCTCTCTGGTTCCCACTCCAAGTTGTCTTGCCTCTTCTCACGGAACCCTTCTGACCCAGCTACCGTTGGGATCAACCTTTCTGGACTTCATGGAGCTTCTGTGATTCTCTCCACCAGCAGGCCCAAGTATTCTACTGTGTTGCTAGTTTGTCAGTACGGGTCGTCCTCTGGTCCTGGTTTCGTGGCATTCAGGCCACCTGGTGTTGTGACGGGGGAATCCCTGTATAGGGGTACACCTAGCCCGGTGCTCCACTACGTGGTACACTGTTATGATCCAGAGGTTCTTTCCCTCTGACTCCGTTTTCCTATTTGTTTTTACCTTGTTAATAAATATCTTTTGGTTTATGAGATCCACTCTCCTGTCTTTTGAGTATTGGGTATACAGCCGCCACTGCACCATCACTGGTGTAGTGAGTCCACTATACCTTGTCCCACCCTGTGGGCGTTACAATACTCATCTGAACACCTAATCCCCTGGAGCATTTGTCCCCCTTAAACAATCAAAAATAAAAAGCAGCAATATCCCTCACCTGTCTGAAGTTGAAAATTTCCCTCCGGTCACAGGCGTCAACTGATGGGTGTAAATTGGGAACAACAGAGAGAGCAGGCGGCAACTGCGCTATAAATAAATAAATAATAAAAAAAATTGGCTTGGTTTACCCTGTATTTTTGATAACCAGCCAGGTAAAACTGACAGCTGCAGGATGAAAGCCTCAGCTGTCAGTTTTAACAAGGCTGGTTATCAAGAATAGATGGGTGCTACAACGTTTTTACATTATTTAAATAAATAATTTTAAGAAAGAAATTACATGGGGTCCCCCCATTTTTGACTACCAGCCAAGCTAAAGCAGACATCTGTGGACTGATATTCTTAGGCTAAGGGGCCATGGATAATGGACCCACCAACCTAAAAATACACACGTGGTCAAAATTGTTGGTACCCCACGTTTAATGACAGAAAAACCCACAATGGTCACAGAAATAACTTGAATCTGACAAAAGTAATAATAAATAAAAATTCCATGAAAATGAAAGTCAGACATTGCTTTTCAACTAAGCTTCCACAGATTAATAAAAAAAACTCATAAAATAGGCCTGGACAAAAAATGGTACCCTTTTCTTAATATTTTGTTTCACAACCTTTTGAGGCAATCACTGCAATCAAACGATTCCTTTAACTGTCAATGAGATGTCTGCACCTCTCAACAGGTATTTTGGCCCCCTCCTAAAGACTGCTCCAGTTGTCTTGTGTTTGAAGGTTGCTTTTCAGATGGCATGTTTCAGCTCTTTCAAAAGATGCTCAATAGGATTCATGTCAGGGCTCATAGAAGGCCACTTCACAATAGTCCAATGTTTTCCTCTTAGCCATTATTGGGTGTTTTTAGATGTGTGTTTTGAGTCATTATCCTGTTGCAAGACCCATGACCTGCGACTGAAACCAAGCATTTGACACTGGGCAGCACATTACTCTCTAGAATCACTTGATAGTCTTGAGATTTTATTGTACCCTGCACAGATTCTAGACAACCTATGCCAGATGCAGCAAAGCAGCCCCAGAACATAACAGAGCCTCCTCCATGTTTCACATTATGGACAGTTTTCTTTTCTTGATATGATTAATTTTTCCATCTGTGAACATAGAGCTGATGTGACTTGCCAAAAAGTTCAATTTTTGTCTCATCTGTCCATAGGACATTCTCCCAGAACCTTTGTGGCTTGCTAACATGTAGCTTGGCAAATCATATTCTGGCTTTTTTATGATTTTTTTTTCAACAATGGTGTCCTCCTTAGTCGTCTCCCATGAAGTCCAATTTGGCTCATACAATGACGGATGGTGCGATCTGACACTGATGTTCCTTGATCTTGAAGTTCAACTTTAATCTGTTTAGAAGTTTTTCTAGGCTTTTTTTGTTACCATTAGCATTATCTGTCTTTTTGATTTGTCATCAATTTTCCTCCTACGGTCATGTCCCATGGATCTTAAATTTCTGAATAATATGTGCAACTGTTGTCACAGGAACATCAAGCTGCTTGGAGATGGTCTTATAACTTTTACCTTTAACATGTTTGTCTATAACTTTCTTTATAATCTCCTGAGTAGTGTTGAGCGATACCGTCCGATACTTGAAAGTATCGGTATCGGATAGTATCGGCCGATACCTGAAAAATATCGGATATCGCCGATACCGATATCCGATACCAATACAAGTCAATGGGACACCAAGTATCGGAAGGTATCCTGATGGTTCCAAGGGTCTGAAGGAGAGGAAACTCTCCTTCAGGCCCTGGGATCCATATTAATGTGTAAAATAAAGAATTAAAATAAAAAATATTGATATATTCACCTCTCCGGCGGCCCCTGGACATCACGCTGGTAACCGGCAGGCTTCTTTGTTTAAAATGCGCGCGTTTAGGACCTGAGTAATGACGTCGTGGCTTCTGATTGGTCGCGTGCCGCCCATGTGACCGCCATGCGACCAATCAGAAGCCGTGACGTCATTCGCAGGTCCTAAATTCCTAGAATTAGGAGTTTAGTGAATGAGAATGACGTCGCGGCTTCTGATTGGTCGCGTGGCGGTCACATGAGCGGCACGCGACCAATCAGAAGCCGCGACGTCATTCTCATTCACTAAACTCCTAATTCTAGGAATTTAGGACCTGCGAATGACGTCGCGGCTTCTGATTTGTCGCGTGGCGGTCACATGAGCGGCACGCGACCAATCAGAAGCCGCGACGTCATTCGCAGGTCCTAAACGCGCTCATTTTAAACAAAGAAGCCTGCCGGTTACCAGCGTGATGTCCAGGGGCCGCCGGAGAGGTGAATATATCAATATTTTTTATTTTAATTCTTTATTTTACACATCCCTATGGATCCGATACCGATACCCGATACCACAAAAGTATCGGATCTCGGTATCGGAATTCCGATACCGCAAGTATCGGCCGATACCCGATACTTGCGGTATCGGAATGCTCAACACTACTCCTGAGACAACTCCTTCCTTCGCTTCCTGTGGTCCATGTTGAGTGTGATACACACCATGTCACCAAACAGCCCAGTGAGTATCTGTAGCCCTATATACAGGCCCACTCACTGATTCCAAGATTGTAGACACCTGTGATGCTAGTTAGTGGACACACCTTGATTTAACATGTCCCTTTTGTCACATTATTTTCAGGGTTACCATCATTTCTGTCCAGGCCTATTTCATGTGTTCTATTTTTTTTTATTCTGTGGAAGCATGGTTGAAAAGCAATGTCTGACTTTAATTTTTTCATTTTCATAGATCTTTCATTTATTATTACTTTTGTCGAATTCAAGTTATAACACCTTACTGACATCGTACTAGCACACGGATGTCAGTATCCCCCGCTTTGATGTGAGCCCACACCTTTCCAGGGATATGTCAGCTGTTTTGTACAGCTGACATGTGCCTTCAGTAGCTGCGGGTGGAATTGCGATCCACCAGCAGATATTAACTAGTTAAATGCCACTGTCAAACTCTGACAATGTGTCATGACTCTGGACAGGATGGTTCCACCTCCATCCTGGTCAGGTCAAGGTTAATTTTAGTTCACCTCTCTTTGGTTCTGGGGTGGCTATTTAATGTTAGCAGTTCCTGGATTTGGTGTCGGTGGTACTTCCGTATTCTTTTTTTGTGGTTGCTGACCCAAGTTATTCGTCCGTAAATGTTGTTCCTCTATGCTTGTGTGCTTTGCTGTGTATGACCTGGTTTGTCCCCTGACTCTTGCCTCTGTATCTTGCTTTGTACTGCTCTGTCCATTCCGGTTATCTGACCCCTTGGCTTGTTTCTGTTTACTCTTTTTCTTATCCCTAGGTACTATGCTCTCATCTGGCTTTTGACCCTCAGCTTTCCTTGACCACATTTTACTGTCTGTGCTTTGCACTCCATGCACTCAGTTACCTTCCCTGCACTCACACGCGGTGACTCTGCCCCGTCACGTTACTGCTCAGTGCCAGGTCCTGTACTCACTGCATAGTGTCAGGTCCTTGCGCACATTGTGCCTTGTTCCTGTTCTCTCTGCGCTTGTTCCCTTGCCCCCTGATAGCGCCCCATAGGCAACACCAGTGACACCATTGGTGTCATCTAGGGTTGAGCGACCTTGACCTTTTTAGAGTCGAGCCGTGTTTCGCGAAACCCGACTATCTTAGAAGTCGAGTCGAGTGGAATCGGCCGATTATCGCGAAAAGTCGGGTATCGCCCGAAACACGAAACCCAATGCAAGTCAATGGGGGAGCATAGTCGGCAGTGAGTGGAGGCCAGGAAAACACCTACACTGCCCATTTTAATGGCAAAAACATCCATTCTTGTTAAAGAAGCTTGTCAATCGTAATTTACCTTATAATAATTGGAAGGCATTTGAAATTGGGGGTCATTTGGCTAAAGTTGTGGGGGGTAGGGCTGGTTCAAGTAATTAGTGGGCCCAGTAAATCTGGACCACGTCACGGCAGTGGAGCAGGGAGAGGTAAGTATTTAAACTTTGCAAGTGCTGTGATCCTGAGCAAGCAGGGGGGGCCCACTCGTTGGCATTGGCACTGGCACAGGGCCCCTCAAAGTACAGCGGTGTGTTTGCACGGCGGGGGCGCCTCCCACCGGCAGCAACACTTTTGCGTACTATGAGAGGCCCTGTGCCAGTGACGTCGCCAACTAGTATTCCTCCCCTCACCTGATGAAGGAACCTGCACTTTCATCTGCACCTTCCTCTTTGTCCCCGTGTAAGGTGGTATGGTATGCGGGAAGAGGAACCTGACTTTCAGCAGGGTCACAATCTTGCTGTGTAGCGTGCACGGGGAATTTTGCGTTATGGGTCAATGTACCAGCAGACTCATCTATCACTGGCTGGGCAATGGGCAGGATGAGGAGGAAACACAGATATAGGCCCAAAGAATAAAGTGGGCTAAATGCAGTTCAAAATTGGTAACACAGGACTAACCAGGGGGCATTGCAGTGGAGGACAACTGGAATGAGAGGCTGACACAGAGAGTAGGCCCAAATCAGTAAGTAGTCGACATGCAGTTCAAAATTGGCAACCGTAGTAAACAGGCGGCCCAGCTTTGTTCAGTTGAGGAGAACAGCAAGGAGTGGCAGACACCGATAGCAGGCCCCAACCCAACTAGTAGGCCAAATGCAGTCTAACATTAACAACTACTTAACAAGAGCCTGAAAATGGAATTTCAGGACAGGAAACCAGGAGAACAGCAAGGAGTGGCAGACACCGATAGTAGGCCCCAAACCAACTAGTACGCCAAATGCAGTTGTTCCATTTAACTACAATTTAATGAGAGCCTGAAGATAGAAGTTCAGGAAAGGCAACCTGGAGAACACCTTGGAGTGGAACACACCATCTCTCTACACCCCATACCCAATTTGTAGGCCTAATGCAGTGTAGTTTTCAACAACTACTAAACGAGAGTCGGAAGATCGAAGCAATGTGGACGAAACCTGGGGAACACCTTGGAGTGTAACACACCGTCTCTCTACACCCCATACCCAATTTGTAGGCCTAATGCAGTGTAGTTTTCTACAACTACTAAACGAGAGTCGGAAGACCGAAGCAATGTGGACGAAACCTGGGGAACACCTTGGAGTGGAACACACCATCTCTCTACACCCCATACCCAATTTGTAGGCCTAATGCAGTGTAGTTTTCTACAACTACTAAACGAGAGCATGAAGATTGAAGCAATGGAGAGGAAACCTGGGGAACACCTTGGAGTGGAACACACCATCTCTCTACACCCCATACCCAATTTGTAGGCCTAATGCAGCGTAGTTTCCAACAACTACTAAACGAGAGCATGAAGATCAAAGCTCAGGAAAGGCAACCTGGAGAACACCTTGGAGTGGAACACACCATCTCTCTACACCCCATACCCAATTTGTAGGCCTAATGCAGCGTAGTTTCCAACAACTACTAAACGAGAGCATGAAGATCGAAGCAATGGAGAGGAAACCTTGGGAACACCTTGGAGTGGAACACACCATCTCTCTACACCCCATACCCAATTTGTAGGCCTAATGCAGCGTAGTTTCCAACAACTACTAAACGAGAGCATGAAGATCGAACCAATGGTGATGAAACCTGGGGAACACCTTGGAGTGGAACACACCATCTCTCTACACCCCATACCCAATTTGTAGGCCTAATGCAGCGTAGTTTCCAACAACTACTAAACGAGAGCATGAAGATCGAAGCAATGGAGAGGAAACCTTGGGAACACCTTGGAGTGGAACACACCATCTCTCTACACCCCATACCCAATTTGTAGGCCTAATGCAGCGTAGTTTCCAACAACTACTAAACGAGAGCATAAAGATTGAAGCTCAGGACAGGCAACCTGGAGAACACCTTGGAGTGGAACACACCATCTCTCTACACCCCATACCCAATTTGTAGGCCTAATGCAGCGTAGTTTCCAACAACTACTAAACGAGAGCATGAAGATCGAAGCAATGGAGAGGAAACCTGGGGAACACCTTGGAGTGGAACACACCATCTCTCTACACCCCATACCCAATTTGTAGGCCTAATGCAGCGTAGTTTCCAACAACTTCTAAACGAGAGCATGAAGATTGAAGCTCAGGAAAGGCAACCTGGAGAACACCTTGGAGTGGAACACACCATCTCTCTACACCCCATACCCAATTTGTAGGCCTAATGCAGCGTAGTTTCCAACAACTACTAAACGAGAGCATGAAGATTGAAGCAATGGAGAGGAAACCTGGGGAACACCTTGGGGAGGCAGACACCGTTAGTAGGCCCTACCAAAGTTGTACACCCAATGCAGTTTTAAAATTCCTAGAGGCTGAAAACAAGACTATTGACGCTCAGCTTTTTTCAAAGGAACACAGCTGAATTGAGTGGCACAGACAGACACAGGTAGTAGGACTCAAACCAAAAATGTGGCTCACTGCAGCAGAAAAAAGTTACAGGGGTACACAAGCTGCAGTGCTCTGGGCAGTGGAGGACAATTTCAATAGTGAACCGCAGACAGACTTTGTACGCCTACTATTAAAAAAAGGATGCTCTATGCAATTATAAATAGATTCTAGGGGTACACGGGCAGCAGTGGTGTGGTCAGTGGAGGCCTAGTGGAAGGAGTGACCGCAGACAGGCATCGAAGGCCTAAAATAATAACACATGGCTGTAGGCAATTTTAAATTGGTTCCAGGGGTACACGGGCAGCAGTGGCCTGGTCAGTGTAGTAGTAGTAGAAAGAACGGACTGCAGACAGGCATCGAAGGCCTAAAATAAAAAAATTGGGCTGGCTGTAGGCAATTTTAAATTGGTTCCAGGGGTACACGGGCAGCAGTGGTGTGGTCAGTGGAGGCATATTGTAAATAGTGACCGCAGACAGGCATCGAAGGCCTAAAATAATAACACATGGCTGTAGGCAATTTTAAATTGGTTCCAGGGGTACACGGGCAGCTGTGGTGTGGTCAGTGGAGGCCTAGTGGAAGGAGTGACCGCAGACAGGCATCGAAGGCCTAAAATAAAAAAATTGGGCTGGCTGTAGGCAATTTTAAATTGGTTCCAGGGGTACACGGGCAGCAGTGGTGTGGTCAGTGGAGGCCTAGTGGAAGGAGTGACCGCAGACAGGCATCGAAGGCCTAAAATAATAACACATGGCTGTAGGCAATTTTAAATTGGTTCCATGGGTACACGGGCAGCAGTGGTGTGGTCAGTGGAGGCCTAGTGGAAGGAGTGACCGCAGACAGGCATCGAAGGCCTAAAATAATAACACATGGCTGTAGGCAATTTTAAATTGGTTCCAGGGGTACACGGGCAGCAGTGGCCTGGTCAGTGTAGTAGTAGTAGAAAGAACGGACCACAGACAGGCATCGAAGGCCTAAAATAAAAAAATTGGGCTGGCAGTAGGCAATTTTAAATTGGTTCCAGGGGTACACGGGCAGCAGTTGTGTGGTCAGTGGAGGCATATTGTAAGGAGTGACCGCAGACAGGCATCGAAGGCCTAAAATAATAACACATGGCTGTAGGCAATTTTAAATTGGTTCCAGGGGTACACGGGCAGCAGTGGTGTGGTCAGTGGAGGCCTAGTGGAAGGAGTGACCGCAGACAGGCATCGAAGGCCTAAAATAAAAAAATTGGGCTGGCTGTAGGCAATTTTAAATTGGTTCCAGGGGTACACGGGCAGCAGTGGTGTGGTCAGTGGAGGCATATTGTAAGGAGTGACCGCAGACAGGCATCGAAGGCCTAAAATAAAAAAATTGGGCTGGCTGTAGGCAATTTTAAATTGGTTCCAGGGGTACACGGGCAGCAGTGGTGTGGTCAGTGGAGGCCTAGTGGAAGGAGTGACCGCAGACAGGCATCGAAGGCCTAAAATAAAATAATTGGGCTGGCTGTAGGCAATTTTAAATTGGTTCCAGGGGTACACGGGCAGCAGTGGTGTGGTCAGTGGAGGCCTAGTGGAAGGAGTGACCGCAGACAGGCATCGAAGGCCTAAAATAATAACACATGGCTGTAGGCAATTTTAAATTGGTTCCAGGGGTACACGGGCAGCAGTGGCCTGGTCAGTGTAGTAGTAGTAGAAAGAACGGTCCGCAGACAGGCATCGAAGGCCTAAAATAAAAAAATTGGGCTGGCTGTAGGCAATTTTAAATTGGTTCCAGGGGTACACGGGCAGCAGTGGTGTGGTCAGTGGAGGCATAGTGGAAGGAGTGACCGCAGACAGGCTTCGAAGGCCTAACATAACAAAAATGTCAATACAATGGTATTGTCAGTGGCAGGCATTGAAGGAGGTGAGATAATTTTGCAAGTGGTAGAGCACTGTTTGAGCTGGGGGGGGGGAACTGTCTTGTGGCCGGCGGTACAGGCCCAGGGCCCCTCATATTACAACGGTGTGTCTGACGTTGGGTGCGCACCACCACCGCCAGAGACACTTTATTGTACTAGGAGGGACCCAGTGGCAGTGCCGTCGACCAAAAGCGGGCACACCCACCTCTTCAGACAAACAGCACTCTCACGGGTGCTGTCGCCAAGTGTCGATACCACGGCCCCGTGTGGGGAGTTTGGCCATTTAGTGAGGTGTAAACATGTCGTATGCTGGACAATCAGGTGCAGAAAATTACGAGATTGGAAAAGGCATTCAGAATAGTCCACAGGCAAGACCTTTTCATAGAAAAGCTAGGTGTCAGCCGGGCAAGGTGGGGCAAAAGATTTCGAAATCCAGTTGTGGTTCATTTTAATGAAGGTTAGATCATCTACATTTTGGGTAGCCAGACGAGTCCTTTTTTCTGTTAGTATTGAACCTGCAGCACTGAATACTCTTTCTGATAGGACACTAGCTGCCGGGCAAGCAAGCTCCTGCAATGCATATTCTGCCAATTCTGGCCAGGTGTCTAATTTTGATGCCCAGTAATCAAATGGGAATGACAGTTGAGGGAGAACATCGATAAGGGATGAAAAATAGTTTGTAACCATACTGGACAAATGTTGTCTCCTGTCACTTTGAATTGATGCTGCAGTACCTGTCCTGTCTGCGGTCATAGCAAAATCACTCCACAACCTGGTCAGAAAACCCCTCTGGCCAATGCCACTTCTGATTTCTGCCCCTCTAACTCCTCTGGTCTGCTGACCCCTGCAGCTCGTGTGAGAACGATCACGGGCGCTGTGTGCAGGGAATGCCAGAAGCAAACGGTCAACAAGAGTTGATTGTTTGGTTGCTAATATTAGTTCCAAGTTCTCATGTGGCATTATATTTTGCAATTTGCCTTTATAGCGAGGATCAAGGAGGCAGGCCAACCAGTAATCGTCATCGTTCATCATTTTAGTTATGCGTGTGTCCCTTTTGAGGATACTTAAGGCATAATCCCCCATGTGGGCCAAAGTTCCAGTTCTCAAATCTTCGGTTGTGCTTGGTTGAGGGGCAGTTTCAGGCAAATCCACGTCACTTGTGTCCCTCCAAAAACCAGAACCCGGCCTTGCCGCGCCACCAATTTCCAGTGGCCCCGGAAAAGCTTCCTCATTAAAAATATAATCATCCCCATCATCATCCTCGTCCTCCTCCTCCTCTTCGCCCGCTAACTCGTCCTGTACACTGCCCTGGCCAGACAATGGCTGACTGTCATCAAGGCTTTCCTCTTCCTCAGCTGCAGACGCCTGATCCTTTATGTGCGTCAAACTTTGCATCAGCAGACGCATTAGGGGGATGCTCATGCTTATTATGGCGTTGTCTGCACTAACCAGCCGTGTGCATTCCTCAAAACACTGAAGGACTTGACACATGTCTTGAATCTTCGACCACTGCACACCTGACAACTCCATGTCTGCCATCCTACTGCCTGCCCGTGTATGTGTATCCTCCCACAAAAACATAACAGCCCGCCTCTGTTTGCACAGTCTCTGAAGCATGTGCAGTGCTGAGTTCCACCTTGTTGCAACGTCTATGATTAGGCGATGCTGGGGAAGGTTCAAAGAACGCTGATAGGTCTGCATACGGCTGGAGTGTACGGGCGAACGGCGGATATGTGAGCAAAGTCCACGCACTTTGAGGAGCAGGTCGGATAACCCCGGATAACTTTTCAGGAAGCACTGCACCACCAGGTTTAAGGTGTGAGCCAGGCAAGGAATGTGTTTC
The DNA here is from genome assembly GCF_032444005.1 of Ranitomeya imitator. Taxonomy (NCBI): domain Eukaryota; kingdom Metazoa; phylum Chordata; class Amphibia; order Anura; family Dendrobatidae; genus Ranitomeya; species Ranitomeya imitator. The sequence goes on along the minus strand of NC_091284.1, from coordinate 730,656,687 downwards.
AGTTGGGAAAGGGAGATGGCAGCCATGAAATTCCTTCCGTTATCACTCACTACCTTGCCTGCCTCAAGATCTACAGTGCCCAGCCACGACTGCGTTTCTTTCTGCAAGAACTCGGACAGAACTTCCGCGGTGTGTCTGTTGTCGCCCAAACACTTCATAGCCAATACAGCCTGCTGACGTTTGCCAGTAGCTGCCCCATAATGGGAGACCTGGTGTGCAACAGTGGCAGCTGCGGATGGAGTGGTTGTGCGACTGCGGTCTGTGGACGAGCTCTCGCTTCTGCAGGAGGACGAAGAGGAGGAGGAGGGGGTGCGAACGGCTACAGCCAACTGTTTCCTAGACCGTGGGCTAGGCAGAACTGTCCCAAACTTGCTGTCCCCTGTGGACCCTGCATCCACCACATTTACCCAGTGTGCCGTGATGGACACGTAACGTCCCTGGCCATGCCTACTGGTCCATGCATCTGTTGTCAGGTGCACCTTTGTGCTCACAGATTGCCTGAGTGCATGGACGATGCGCTCTTTAACATGCTGGTGGAGGTCTGGGATGGCTTTTCTGGAAAAAAGTGTCGACTGGGTAGCTCGTAGCGTGGTACAGCGTAGTCCATCAGGGCTTTGAAAGCTTCGCTTTCAACTAACCGGTAGGGCATCATCTCTAACGAGATTAGTCTAGCTATGTGGGCGTTCAAACCCTGTGTACGCGGATGCGAGGCCAAGTACTTCCTTTTTCTAACCATAGTCTCATGTAGGGTGAGCTGGACTGGAGAGCTGGAGATCGTGGAACTAGCGGGGGTGCCGGTGGACATGGCAGACTGAGAGACGGTGGGAGATGGTATTGTTGCCACCGGTGCCCTAGATGCAGTGTTTCCTACTACGAAACTGGTGATTCCCTGACCCTGACTGCTTTGGCCTGGCAAAGAAACCTGCACAGATACTGCAGGTGGTGCGGAAAATGGTGGCCCTACACTGCCGGAAGGGATGTTGCGTTGCTGACTAGCTTCATTGGCCGAGGGTGCTACAACCTTAAGGGACGTTTGGTAGTTAGTCCAGGCTTGCAAATGCATGGTGGTTAAATGTCTATGCATGCAACTTGTATTGAGACTTTTCAGATTCTGTCCTCTGCTTAAGGTAGTTGAACATTTTTGACAGATGACTTTGCGCTGATCAATTGGATGTTGTTTAAAAAAATGCCAGACTGCACTCTTTCTAGCATCGGATACCTTTTCAGGCATTGCAGACTGAGCTTTAACCGGATGGCCACGCTGTCCTCCAACAGGTTTTGGCTTTGCCACGCGTTTTGGGCAAGATACGGGCCCGGCAGATGGAACCTGTTGCGATGTTGATGCCTGCTGCGGCCCCTCCTCCTCCGCTTCTGAACTGCTGCCGCCTGCACCCTGTTCCCCCAATGGCTGCCAATCGGGGTCAAGAACTGGGTCATCTATTACCTCTTCTTGTAGCTCGTGTGCAACTTCGTCTGTGTCACCGTGTCGGTCGGTGGTATAGCGTTCGTGATGGGGCAACATAGTCTCATCAGGGTCTGATTCTTAAACATTGCCCTGCGAGGGCAATGTTGTGGTCTGAGTCAAAGGACCAGCATAGTAGTCTGGCTGTGGCTGTGCATCAGTGCACTCCATGTCAGATTCAACTTGTAATGGGCATGGACTGTTAACTGCTTCACTTTCTAAGCCAGGGACGGTATGTGTAAAGAGCTCCATGGAGTAACCCGTTGTGTCGCCTGCTGCATTCTTCTCTGTTGTTGTTTTTGCTGAAGAGGACAAGGAAGCGACTTGTCCCTGACCGTGAACATCCACTAACGACGCGCTGCTTTGACATTTACCAGTTTCACGAGAGGAGGCAAAAGAGCTAGAGGCTGAGTCAGCAAGATAAGCCAAAACTTGCTCTTGCTGCTCCGGCTTTAAAAGCGGTTTTCCTACTCCCAGAAAAGGGAGCGTTCGAGGCCTTGTGTAGCCAGACGACGAACCTGGCTCCACAGCTCCAGACTTAGGTGCAATATTTTTTTTCCCACGACCAGCTGATGCTCCACCACTACCACTACCCTCATTACCAGCTGACAATGAACGCCCCCGGCCACGACCTCTTCCACCAGACTTCCTCATTGTTTTAAAAACGTAACCAAACTAACGGTATTTGTTGCTGTCACACAAATTACACGGTGAGCTATAACTTCAGTATGATTTAGCTACCCCTTTACAGGTGAGTGAGACCACAACGAAAATCAGGCACAATGTTACACACTCTGTTGTTGGTGGCAACAAATGAGAGAGATGCCACACACACAGGACTGTCACTGTAGCACAAATGTAAATATTAATCTCCCACTGATTTGATTTTTTTTTTTTTTTCATGGAGACTTTAGGAAAAAAAAATAATAGAATAAAATGATTTTTTCAGGAAGAATTTAGAAACCAAATAAAATAAAATGATTTTTTCAGGGAGAATTTAGAAAACAAATAAAACAAAAAAAGGCTTTCTATGGCCCACTGAGTGAGAGATGACGCACACAGGAGTCAGGAGTGGCACACAAGCCCAGAGGCCAATATTTATCTCCCACTGATTGATGTAGTGATTTTTTCAGGTAGATTTTGGAACCCAAATCAAGCTAAAAAAATAATAGGCTTTCTATGGCCCACAATTGGAGAGAGAGAGAGAGAGAGATGGCACACCCAGGAGTCAAGACTGGCACACAAGCAGAAAGGGCAATATTAATCTCCCACTGATTTGATTTTTTTTTTTTTCTCAGGGAGACTTTAGGAAAAAAAAATAATAGAATAAAATGATTTTTTCAGGAAGAATTTAGAAACCAAATAAAATAAAATGATTTTTTCAGGGAGAATTTAGAAAACAAATAAAACAAAAAAAGGCTTTCTATGGCCCACTGAGTGAGAGATGACGCACACAGGAGTCAGGAGTGGCACACAAGCCCAGAGGCCAATATTTATCTCCCACTGATTGATGTAGTGATTTTTTCAGGTAGATTTTGGAACCCAAATCAAGCTAAAAAAATAATAGGCTTTCTATGGCCCACAATTGGAGAGAGAGAGAGAGATGGCACACCCAGGAGTCAAGACTGGCACACAAGCAGAAAGGGCAATATTAATCTCCCACTGATTTGATTTTTTTTTTTTTTTCAGGGAGACTTTAGGAAAAAAAAAAAATAGAATAAAATGATTTTTTCAGGAAGAATTTAGAAACCAAATAAAATAAAATGATGTTATCAGGGAGAATTTAGAAAACGAATAAAACAAAAAAAGGCTTTCTATGGCCCACTGAGTGAGAGATGACGCACACAGGAGTCAGGAGTGGCACACAAGCCCAGAGGCCAATATTTATCTCCCACTGATTGATGTAGTGATTTTTTCAGGTAGATTTTGGAACCCAAATCAAGCTAAAAAAATAATAGGCTTTCTATGGCCCACAATTGGAGAGAGAGAGAGAGATGGCACACCCAGGAGTCAAGACTGGCACACAAGCAGAAAGGGCAATATTAATCTCCCACTGATTTGATTTTTTTTTTTTTTCAGGGAGACTTTAGAAAAAAAAAATAATAGAATAAAATGATTTTTTCAGGAAGAATTTAAAAACCAAATAAAATAAAATGATTTTTTCAGGGAGAATTTAGAAAACAAATAAAACAAAAAAAGGCTTTCTATGGCCCACTGAGTGAGAGATGACGCACACAGGAGTCAGGAGTGGCACACAAGCCCAGAGGCCAATATTTATCTCCCACTGATTGATGTAGTGATTTTTTCAGGTAGATTTTGGAACCCAAATCAAGCTAAAAAAATAATAGGCTTTCTATGGCCCACAATTGGAGAGAGAGAGATGGCACACCCAGGAGTCAAGACTGGCACACAAGCAGAAAGGGCAATATTAATCTCCCACTGATTTGATTTTTTTTTTTTTCTCAGGGAGACTTTAGGAAAAAAAAATAATAGAATAAAATGATTTTTTCAGGAAGAATTTAGAAACCAAATAAAATAAAATGATTTTTTCAGGGAGAATTTAGAAAACAAATAAAACAAAAAAAGGCTTTCTATGGCCCACTGAGTGAGAGATGACGCACACAGGAGTCAGGAGTGGCACACAAGCCCAGAGGCCAATATTTATCTCCCACTGATTGATGTAGTGATTTTTTCAGGTAGATTTTGGAACCCAAATCAAGCTAAAAAAATAATAGGCTTTCTATGGCCCACAATTGGAGAGAGAGAGAGAGATGGCACACCCAGGAGTCAAGACTGGCACACAAGCAGAAAGGGCAATATTAATCTCCCACTGATTTGATTTTTTTTTTTTTTCAGGGAGACTTTAGGAAAAAAAATAATAGAATAAAATGATTTTTTCAGGAAGAATTTAGAAACCAAATAAAATAAAATGATTTTTTCAGGGAGAATTTAGAAAACAAATGAAACAAAAAAAGGCTTTCTATGGCCCACTGAGTGAGAGATGACGCACACAGGAGTCAGGAGTGGCACACAAGCCCAGAGGCCAATATTTATCTCCCACTGATTGATGTAGTGATTTTTTCAGGTAGATTTTGGAACCCAAATCAAGCTAAAAAAATAATAGGCTTTCTATGGCCCACAATTGGAGAGAGAGAGAGAGATGGCACACCCAGGAGTCAAGACTGGCACACAAGCAGAAAGGGCAATATTAATCTCCCACTGATTTGATTTTTTTTTTTTTTCAGGGAGACTTTAGGAAAAGAAAATAATAGGATAAAATGATTTTTTCAGGAAGAATTTAGAAACCAAATAAAATAAAATTATTTTTTCAGGGAGAATTTAGAAAACAAATAAAACAAAAAAAGGCTTTCTATTGCCCACTGAGTGAGAGATGACGCACACAGGAGTCAGGAGTGGCACACAAGCCCAGAGGCCAATATTTATCTCCCACTGATTGATGTAGTGATTTTTTCAGGTAGATTTTGGAACCCAAATCAAGCTAAAAAAATAATAGGCTTTCTATGGCCCACATTTGGAGAGAGAGAGAGAGATGGCACACCCAGGAGTCAAGACTGGCACACAAGCAGAAAGGGCAATATTAATCTCCCACTGATTTGATTTTTTTTTTTTTTTCAGGGAGACTTTAGGAAAAAAAAATTATAGAATAATAATAATAATAATAATAATTTTTATTTATATAGCGCCAACATATTCCGCAGCGCTTTACAAATTATAGAGGGGACTTGTACATACAATAGACATTACAGCATAACAGAAATACAGTTCAAAACAGATACCAAGAGGAGTGAGGGCCCTGCTCGTAAGCTTACAAACTATGAGGAAAAGGGGAGACACGAGAGGTGGATGGTAACAATTGCTATAGTTATTCGGACCAGCCATAGTGTAAGGCTTGGGTGTTCATGTAAAGCTGCATGAACCAGTTAATTAATTTTTTTTTTTTTTTTTTTAATATAGGCCACACAGGGATCGTTAGGTTAATGCATTGAGGCGGTAGGCCAGTCTGAACAAATGAGTTTTTAGGGCACGCTTAAAACTGTGGGGATTGGGGATTAATCGTATTATCCTAGGTAGTGCATTCCAAAGAATCGGCGCAGCACGTGTAAAGTCTTGGAGACGGGAGTGGGAGGTTCTGATTATTGAGGATGCTAACCTGAGGTCATTAGCGGAGCGGAGGGCACGGGTAGGGTGGTAGACTGAGACCAGAGAGGAGATGTAGGGTGGTGCTGAGCCATGGAGTGCTTTGTGGATGAGGGTAGTAGTTTTGTACTGGATTCTTGAGTGGATGGGTAACCAGTGTAATGACTGGCACAAGGTAGAGGCATCGGTGTAACGGTTGGTGAGGAATATGATCCTGGCAGCAGCATTCAGGACAGATTGGAGCGGGGAGAGTTTGGTAAGAGGGAGGCCGATTAGTAGAGAGTTACAATAGTCCAGACGAGAATGAATAAGTGAAACAGTAAGAGTTTTTGCAGAGTCGAAAGTAAGAAAAGGGCGAATTCTAGAAATGTTTTTGAGATGCAGGTAAGAAGAGCGAGCCAGTGATCGGATGTGGGGGGTGAATGAAAGGTCAGAATCAAGGATGACCCCAAGGCAGCGGGCATGTTGCTTTGGAGTAATGGTGGAACCGCAAACGGAGATGGCAATGTCAGGCAAAGGTAGGTTAGTAGAGGGAGAAAACACGAGTAGTTCAGTTTTTGACAGGTTTAGTTTCAGATAGAGGGAGGACATGATGCTAGAGACAGCGGTAAGACAATCACTGGTGTTTTCTAATAAGGCAGGCGTGAGATCAGGAGAAGAAGTGTATAGTTGGGTGTCGTCAGCATAGAGATGGTACTGGAAGCCAAATCTACTGATTGTTTGTCCAATAGGGGCAGTATACAAAGAGAAGAGGAGGGGGCCTAGGACTGATCCTTGAGGAACCCCAACAGTAAGGGGAAGGTGAGAGGAGGAGGAACCAGCGAAACATACAGTGAAGGATCGGTCAGAGAGATAGGAGGAGAACCAGGAGAGAACGGTGTCCTTGAGGCCGATGGAGCGGAGCATAGTGAGGAGGAGCTGATGATCCACAGTATCAAATGCTGCAGAGAGATCCAAGAGAATTAGCATGGAGTAGTGACCATTAGATTTAGCTGTTAGTAGGTCATTAGAGACTTTAGTGAGGGCAGTTTCAGTAGAGTGTAAAGAGCGGAAACCAGATTGAAGAGGGTCGAGAAGAGAGTTATCTGAGAGATAGCGGGTAAGACGGGAGTGGACCAGGCGTTCGAGGAGTTTAGAGATGAAGGGAAGATTAGAGACAGGTCTATAATTAGCGGCACAGTTTTGGTCGAGGGATGGTTTTTTAAGTAATGGATGTATGATGGCATGCTTAAATGAGGAGGGAAAAATACCGGAAGTGAGGGAAAGGTTGAATATTTTTGTTAGGTGAGAGGTGACAGCCGGGGAAAGGGACTGGAGGAAATGTGACGGAATGGGGTCACTGGTGCAAGTGGTCGGGCGAGAAGATGCAAGGAGCCTGCTTACTTCTTCTTCTGTAACTGGTTCAAAGTCAGAGAGTGAACTAGATGAATAAAATGATTTTTTCAGGAAGAATTTAGAAACCAAATAAAATAAAATGATTTTTTTCAGGGAGAATTTAGAAAACAAATAAAACAAAAATAGGCTTTCTATGGCCCACTGAGTGAGAGATGACGCACACAGGAGTCAGGAGTGGCACACATGCCCAGAGGCCAATATTTATCTCCCACTGATTGATGTAGTGATTTTTTCAGGTAGATTTTGGAACCCAAATCAAGCTAAAAAAATAATAGGCTTTCTATGGCCCACAATTGGAGAGAGAGAGAGAGAGATGGCACACCCAGGAGTCAAGACTGGCACACAAGCAGAAAGGGCAATATTAATCTCCCACTGATTTGATTTTTTTTTTTTCAGGGAGACTTTAGGAAAAAAAAATAATAGAATAAAATGATTTTTTCAGGAAGAATTTAGAAACCAAATAAAATAAAATGATTTTTTCAGGGAGAATTTAGAAAACAAATAAAACAAAAAAAGGCTTTCTATGGCCCACTGAGTGAGAGATGACGCACACAGGAGTCAGGAGTGGCACACAAGCCCAGAGGCCAATATTTATCTCCCACTGATTGATGTAGTGATTTTTTCAGGTAGATTTTGGAACCCAAATCAAGCTAAAAAAAATAATAGGCTTTCTATGGCCCACAATTGGAGAGAGAGAGAGAGATGGCACACACAGGAGTCAAGACTGGCACACAAGCAGAAAGGGCAATATTAATCTCCCACTGATTTGATTTTTTTTTTTTTCAGGGAGACTTTAGGAAAAAAAATTATAGAATAAAATGATTTTTTCAGGAAGAATTTAGAAACCAAATAAAATGAAATGATTTTTTCAGGGAGAATTTAGAAAACAAATAAAAGAAAAAATAGGCTTTCTATGGCCCACGGAGTGAGAGATGACGCACACAGGAGTCAGGAGTGGCACACAAGCCCAGAGGCCAATATTGTTCTCCCAATGATTGATGTAGTGATTTTTTCAGGTAGATTTTGGAACCCAAATCAAGCTAAAAAAATAATAGGCTTTCTATGGCCCACAATTGGAGAGAGAGAGAGAGATGGCACACCCAGGAGTCAAGACTTGCACACAAGCAGAAAGGGCAATATTAATCTCCCACTGATTTGATTTTTTATTTTTTTTTCCAGGGAGACTTTAGAAAAAAAAAATAATAAAAAAAAAATGATTTTTTCAGGAAGAATTTAGAAACCAAATAAAATAAAAATGATTTTTTCAGGGAGAATTTATAAAACAAATAAAACAAAAAATAGGCTTTCTATGGCCCACTGAGTGAGAGATGACGCACACAGGAGTCAGGAGTGGCACACAAGCCCAGAGGCCAATATTTATCTCCCACTGATTGATTTATTGATTTTTTCAAGTAGAATTTACAACCCAAATCAACCAAAAACATAAATAGGCTTTCTATGGCCCACTATTTGTGAGAGAGATGGCACGCTCAGGACTGGCACACAAGCCCAGAGGCCAATATTAATCTCCCACTTTTTATTTTTTTTCAGGGAAAATTTATAAACCCAATAAAAAAAATAATAAATAGGCTTTCTATGGCCCACTATCTGAGAGAGAGAGATGGCACGCTTAGGACTGGCACACAAGCCCAAAGGCCAATATTAATCTCCCTTTTTTTTTTTCAGGGAGAATTTATAAAACCAAAAAAAAAAAAATAAATAGGCTTTCTATGGCCCACTATTTGTGAGAGAGTTGGCACGCTCAGGACTATAGTATAGAAGATGCTCAGCACAGCCTAAGAGGAGGAGGTGCACAGTCATAGGTTCCCAAACCCTGATAATTATGCTGCAAGTGACTAGCACACTCCAAAGTGTTGTGATGCAAACAGGGGGTTTATTTACATACAGTAATCAAACGTTTCGGTCAATACAGGACCTTCATCAGTGTACATATAATGACTGTATATCTGGTAGAGCCCCCAAAAAAGAAAACATTGCATCCAAAAGACCGCGTGTATTCCGCTTTAGTGGGCAGGTTCCACTGCACTTGTGGCCCATATCGTTTTAGGCCAGTCTTTTGGATGCAATGTTTTCTTTTTTGGGGGCTCTACCAGATATACAGTCATTATATGTACACTGATGAAGGTCCTGTATTGACCGAAACGTTTGATTACTGTATGTAAATAAACCCCCCGTTTGCATCACAACACTTTGGAGTGTGCTAGTCACTTGCGGCACGCTCAGGACTGGCACACAAGCCCAGAGGCCAATATTAATCTCCCTTTTTTTTTTCAGGGAGAATTTATAAAACAAAAAAAAAAAAAAATAAATAGGCTTTCTATGGCCCACTATTTGTGAGAGAGATGGCACGCTCAGGACTGGCACACAAGCCCAGAGGCCAATATTAATCTCCCACTTTTTTTTTTTTTGTTCCAGGGAAAATTTATAAACCCAATAAAAAAAATAATAAATAGGCTTTCTATGGCCCACTATCTGAGAGAGAGAGATGGCACGCTTAGGACTGGCACACAAGCCCAAAGGCCAATATTAATCTCCCACTGATTGATTTATTGATTTTTTCAGGTAGATTTTAGAACCCAAATCAAGCAAAAAAATAAATAGGCTTTCTATGGCCCACTGACTGAGAGATGGCACACACAGGAGTCAAGAATGGCACACAAGCCCTGAGGCCAATATTTTTCTCCCACTGATTGATGTAGTGATTTTTTCAGGTAGATTTTATAACCCAAATCAAGCAAAAAAATAAATAGGCTTTCTATGGCCCACTGAGTGAGAGATGGCACACACAGGGATGGCACTCTAGCAGAAATGTCAATCTTAATCTCCCACAAAAAAAAAAAAAAAAAAAAACAGGGAGTGTCCAACAATTACTATCTCCCTGCAGTAATCTCAGCCAGGTATGGCAGGCAGCAATAAGGAGTGGACTGATGCACAAATTAAATAAAAAGTGTGGACAAACAAAAAAGATAGCTGTGCAGAAAGGAAGGAACAAGAGGATTTGTGCTTTGAAAAAAGCAGTTGGTTTGCACAGCGGCGTACACACAGCAATGCAGCTATCAGGGAGCCTTCTAGGGCAGCCCAATGAGCTACAGCGCTGACGGGAAAAAAAAAAAATGTAGCTTCCACTGTCCCTGCACACCGAAGGTGGTGTTGGGCAGTGGAAATCGCTACAGCACAAGCGGTTTGGTGGTTAATGGACCCTGCCTAACGCTATCCCTGCTTCTGACGAAGCGGCAGCAACCTCTCCCTAAGCTCAGATCAGCAGCAGTAACATGGCGGTCGGCGGGAACACCCCTTTATAGCCCCTGTGACGCCGCAGACAGCAAGCCAATCACTGCAATGCCCTTCTCTAAGATGGTGGGGACCAGGACCTATGTCATCACGCAGCCCACACTCTGCGTTTACCTTCATTGGTGAGAAATGGCGCTTTTCGCGTCATTGAAACGCGACTTTGGCGCGAAAGTCGCGTACCGCATGGCCGACCCCGCACAGGGGTCGGATCGGGTTTCATGAAACCCGACTTTGCCAAAAGTCGGCGACTTTTGAAAATGAACGACCCGTTTCGCTCAACCCTAGTGTCATCACATTATCACCGACCAATACAATTTTTCAGGTTTATTTTGTGTGTTTGCTGGTTATGGACCCGCTGCATGTTCTGGTAGATCAGGTATCTAATCTGACCAAGATGATGCAGAACCTATCTGTAGAGCAAAGAGCGTTGGTGGCTTCACACCAATAGTTACAGAGGGAGTTAGCAGATAAACAGTTAATACTGTTTGGGGTGCCTCTTCCTCGTCTGGCATTGGAGAAGGTACTGTGTCTAATGTTTCCTTATCCTCTCTTGAACCCTCTGTTAAACTTCCAGATACCTTTTCTGGGGATAAGAAAAAATTCCGGGTATTCAAAGAGAGTTGTAAATTACCTTTTTCCCTGCGTCCTCGGTCCTCAGGTGATGAGAATCAGAGAGTCGGGATAGATATTTCCCTGTTACTTGAGGGGCGGTAATCCTGGGCTTTCTCCTACCTCCCCTGAAAGAATGTCTGTTGATCAGTTCTTCGAGGCCTGGGGTCTTATTTACAATGAACCTAATCGGGTGAGATTGGCAGAGGACATGATTATGAGTCTGACCCAGGGAAAGCGCTCAGCTGAGTGGTACTGTTCCGAGCACAGGCAGTGGACACCCGAGGTTTCCTGGAACGATTCGGCACTCAGGGGATTGTTCCGATAGTGTCTCTCTGAGCATTTAAAGGATGCCTTGGCCTTACACCCACTGCCTGACTCTCTGGAGGAGGCCATGACCCGGGCCGTCCATATGTACGGCAGGCTGAGAGAGAGAGGTGTTGTGCAATGAGATGCTCCTCTGTTGTCAGTGAAACCAGAGCCTTCATCGTCGATTGAGCCCATGAAGGTGGGGGTTGTCTCCATGAAGGAAAAGGAGATGAGACGCGGCAGATAGAAAAAGCTCTATTAGATAGATACTTTTTCTAATAGAAAAAGCTTCTATTGTGGAGAGCCGGGTCATTGGATAAAGGACTGTCCCTCCTGTACCCCAGATTCCAATCTCTTGGGAAACAACTAGGTCTGGGTAACTGCTGAGGAGGAGGTACTTTTATCCTCAGCCTTCAAACTGTTGTTAAAAGTGGAAGTAGGAGTGAACAATAGTTTTTTCCTCTCCTGCTTTTGTGGATTGAGGGTATTCAGTGAACTTGATTGATTCGAGGTTCGTGGCTCACTGTGAGATAGGGACAGTCAGGTTGGACAAACCCATGAGAGTGATGGCTATTGGCTCAAGCCCGTTCACAAAGGACGGGATTTGCTCTGTTACTAAGGAATTCATCCTGAACGTGGGGTCTGATCATCTGGAGCATATAGCCTGTTTCATTCTGGACAACTGCTGGTTTGGTTTTGAGGTTTCCTTGGCTGCAATGTCATAATCCAGCCATTGACTGGGAGGTCCAGGAGATTGTTAAATGGGGATCCAACTGTGGAAACAAATGTCTGAATTCTGTGTGTGTGTCTGTTGTTCTGGAGGGTATTCCGGAGCACCTGAAGGACTTTGAGGATGTGTTCTCCGAAAGTCAGGCCGAGGGGTTACCACTGCATCGCCCTTTTGATTGTGCTATTGACCTGATTCCTGGGGCTAAATTGCCTAAGGCCCTATTGTTTAACCTTTCTGGTCCAGAAAGGGGCACCATGAAGGAGTACATATATGAGTGTCTCCACAAGAGGCATATTCTCCCTTCCGTGTCTCCTTTTGCTGCAGGTTTTTTTTTGTAAAAAAAAAGACGGTGATCTCCGCCCATGCCTTGACTTTCGAGACCTGAATAAGATTACTGTAAGAAACACTTATCCCCTCCCACTCATTCCCGATTTGTTTAACCAATTATCTGGGGCCAAATGGTTTCAAAACTAGACTTGTGGGGGGCATAAAACCTCATCCTGGTACGGGAGGGGGATAAGTGGAAATCTGCGTTTCTTACCTCAGAAGGGCTATTTGAAAATTTACTTGTGCTGCTTGGTCTGATTAATGTCCCTGCGGTTTTCCAAAACTTCATCAATTATGTGTTTTCTGATTTTATTGGGTGGTTTGTTGTTACATACTTCAATGACATTCTAGTTTACTCACTTGATAAGCAGACACATATTGGTCTCCTTCGGGTGGTTCTGCAGAGACGCAGGGAGAACCAACTTTTTGCTAAACTAGAAAAATGCTCGTTTTTCATCCAGGAACTGTCTTTCTTGGGGTTCATTGTCTCTAGTGAGGGGATTCGTATGGATCGCAAAAAGGTACAGGCCATTGTAGATTGGGTTCAACCCCGGGACCTGAAGGGCCTTCAGCGCTTCTTGGTATTTGCCAATTACTACCAGAGGTTTATTAAGGGGTTCTCTCAGGTGGTCATGCACCTCTCTGACTTGACACAGAAGGGGGCCGATGTCAAGTACTGGTCTGCCTCAGCAGTAGCAGCGTTTCTCACTCTGAAAAAATGTTTTATGACTGCCTCGCTTCTGGTTGAACCTGATCCATCTGAACCTTTTGTGGTGGAGGTTGATTCCTTGGAGGTGGGGGCAGTGTTGTCCCAGGGGCTCGCCACCTTGACCAAAATACTGATGGAGAAATCACTCACAAACCTACCAATTCATGGAGGGGTTGCTTGCCCAGTAATTAAAGTACAAATGGATGAGGTTTTCATAAGGCGCCAGTCACACAGGTACATGTAATGCATAGTGTCTGGCCTAGAACCTATTGATGACGCCCATACTATTATCAGGCGAGCTGCCCAGCACTATGAAAGTGGAAAAATGTGCAATAAAAAATTATGTATAAAATACATGAGGCATTGGTCGATATTTTGACCAAAATATGTTCCTCATACTTGCGAGTCCCTACAATAAATTAAAAAAGTGTTCATAGAAGGACATAAGTTCAAAAAACATCACATAGAAAGAATCAGTGTTACCAACACCAGATTACCAATGCACTAGCAGGATGCAGTAGACCTACAGTGGGTACAGAAAGTATTCAGAGCACTTTAAATTTTTCACTCTTTGTTTCATTGCAGCCATTTGGTAAATTCAAAAAAGTTCATTTTTTCACATTACTGTACACTCTGCACTCCATCTTGACTGAAAAAAAAACAGAAATGCTGAAATTTTAGCAAATTTAATAAAAAAGAAAAACTGAAATATCACATGGTCATAAGTATTCGGACCCATTTAACTCCTTCATGACCGGAGCTTTTTTCGGTTTTGCATTTTTGTTTTTCACTCCCCTCCTTCCCAGAGCCATAACTTTTTTATTTTTCCATCAATATGGCTATGTGAAGGCTTATATTTTGCGGCACGAGTTGTACTTTTGAAAAACACCATTGGTTTTACCATGTCACGTACTAGAAAACGGGAAAAAATTCCAAGTGCAGTGAAATTGCAAAAAAAGTTCAATCCCACACGTGTTTTTTGTTTGGCTTTTTTGCTAGGTTCACTAAATGCTAGAACAGACATATACCGTATATACTCGAGTATAAGCCGACCCGAGTATAAGCCGACCCCCCTAATTTTGCCACAAAAAACTGGGAAAACCTATTGACTCGAGTATAAGCCTAGGGTGGAAATGCAGCATTTACAGGTGAATTTCAAAAATAAAAATAGATCATTATTTCCCCATAGCTGTGCCATATAGTGCTGTGCACCGTTCATTATTTCCCCATAGCTGTGTCATATAGTGCTCTGCACCGTTCATTATTGCCCCATAGCTGTGCCATATAGTGCTCTGCACCGTTCATATTTCCCCATAGCTCTGCCATATAGTGCTCTGCACCGTTCATATTTCCTCATATCTGTGCCCTGTATGCTCTGCACCGTTCATATTGCCCCCATATCTGTGCCCCATATACTGCTCTGCACCGTTCATACTGCCCCCATATCTGTGCCCCATATAGTGCTCTGCACCGTTCATATTGCCCCCATATCTGTGCCCCATATAGTGCTCTGCACCGTTCATACTGCCCCCATATCTGTGCCCCATATATGCTCTGCACCGTTCATACTGCCCCCATATCTGTGCCCCATATAGTGCTCTGCACCGTTGATACTGCCCCCATATCTGTGCCCCATATAGTGCTCTGCACCGTTCATACTGCCCCCATATCTGTGCCCCATATAGTGCTCTGCACCGTTCATACTGCCCCCATATCTGTGCCCCATATAGTGCTCTGCACCGTTCATACTGCCCCCATATCTGTGCCCCATATAGTGCTCTGCACCGTTCATATTGCCCCATATCTGTGCCCCATATATGCTCTGCACCGTTCATACTGCCCCCATATCTGTGCCCCATATAGTGCTGTGCACCGTTCATACTGCCCCATATCTGTGCCCCATATAGTGCTCTGCACCGTTCATATTGCCCCCATATCTGTGCCCCATATATGCTCTGCACCGTTCATACTGCCCCCATATCTGTGCCCCATATATGCTCTGCACCGTTCATACTGCCCCCATATCTGTGACCCATATAGTGCTCTGCACCGTTCATACTGCCCCCATATCTGTGCCCCATATAGTGCTCTGCACCGTTCATACTGCCCCATAGATGCTCCACATAAATCTGTGCCGCTGCTGCAATAAAAAAGAAAAAAACCATACTCAGTCACCTCTCTTGATTGCAGCTCCCGGCGTCTCGTTCCGGCGTCCGGTCCCGATGTCTCTCTGCGCTGACTGATCAGGCAGAGGGCGCCGCGCACACTATATGCGTCATCGCGCCCTCTGACCTGAACAGTCAGAGCGCAGAGACACCGGGAAGACGGAGCGGCGCCGGAAAGATGGAGCGACGCCCGGCGTCTGGAACGGGGACAGGTAAATATGACATACTTACCTGGTCCCGACGTCCGGCTCCCTCTGCCTGTCCCACGGTCTTTGGTGCCGCAGCTTCTTTCTCTATCAGCGGTCACCGTTACCGCTAATTAGAGAAATGAATAGGCGGCTCCACCCCTATGGGAGGTGGAGCCGCCTATTCATTTCTCTAATGACCGCTGAAGAGGGGAAGAAGCTGCAGCACAGAAGACCATGGGACGGCAGGGACAGCGCCAGGATCTCTGGGACTAGGTAAGTATACCTCAGCGCCCTCACCCCCTCACCCGCCGACCCTGCCACCCACCTTGACTCGAGTATAAGACGAGAGGGGCACTTTCAGCCCAAAAATTTGGGCTGAAAATCTCGGCTTATACTCGAGTATATACGGTAACTCTGCTATGCCAAAACACACACAACTCTGCTACACCAAAACACACACAATACTGCTTTGCTAAAATACAGACATACAGTTAGGGCTAGAAATATTTGGACAGTGACACAATTTTCGCGAGTTGGGCTCTGCATGCCACCACATTGGATTTGAAATGAAACCTCTACAACAGAATTCAAGTGCAGATTGTAACGTTTAATTTGAAGGGTTGAACAAAAATATCTGATAGAAAATGTAGGAATTGTACACATTTCTTTACAAACACTCCACATTTTAGGAGGTCAAAAGTAATTGGACAAATAAACATAACCCAAACAAAATATTTTTATTTTCAATATTTTGTTGCAAATCCTTTGGAGGCAATCACTGCCTTAAGTCTGGAACCCATGGACATCACCAAACGCTGGGTTTCCTCCTTCTTAATGCTTTGCCAGGCCTTTACAGCCGCAGCCTTCAGGTCTTGCTTGTTTGTGGGTCTTTCCGTCTTAAGTCTGGATTTGAGCAAGTGAAATGCATGCTCAATTGGGTTTAGATCTGGAGATTGACTTGGCCATTGCAGAATGTTCCACTTTTTGGCACTCATGAACTCCTGGGTAGCTTTGGCTGTATGCTTGGGGTCATTGTCCATCTGTACTATGAAGCGCCGTCCAATCAACTTTGCAGCATTTGGCTGAATCTGGGCTGAAAGTATATCCCGGTACACTTCAGAATTCATCCGGCTACTCTTGTCTGCTCTTATGTCATCAATAAACACAAGTGACCCAGTGCCATTGAAAGCCATGCATGCCCATGCCATCACGTTGCCTCCACCATGTTTTACAGAGGATGTGGTGTGCCTTGGATCATGTGCCGTTCCTTTTCTTCTCCAAACTTTTTTCTTCCCATCATTCTGGTACAGGTTGATCTTTGTCTCATCTGTCCATAGAATACTTTTCCAGAACTGAGCTGGCTTCTTGAGGTGTTTTTCTGCAAATTTAACTCTGGCCTGTCTATTTTTGGTATTGATGAATGGTTTGCATCTAGATGTGAACCCTTTGTATTTACTGTCATGGAGTCTTCTCTTTACTGTTGACTTAGAGACAGATACACCTACTTCACTGAGAGTGTTCTGGACTTCATTTGATGTTGTGAACGGGTTCTTCTTCACCAAATTAAGTATGCGGCGATCATCCACCACTGTTGTCATCCGTGGACGCCCAGGCCTTTTTGAGTTCCCAAGCTCACCAGTCAATTCCTTTTTTCTCAGAATGTACCCAACTGTTGATTTTGCTACTCCAAGCATGTCTGCTATCTCTCTGATGGATTTTTTCATTTTTTTCAGCCTCAGGATGTTCTGCTTCACCTCAATTGAGAGTTCCTTTGACCGCATGTTGTCTGCTCACAGCAACAGCTTCCAAATGCAAAACCACACACCTGGAATCCACCCCTGACCTTTTAACTACTTCAATGATTACAGGTTAACGAGGGAGACGCCTTCAGGGTTAATTGCAGCCCTTAGAGTCCATTGTCCAATTACTTTTGGTCCCTTGAAAAAGAGGACGCTATGCATTACAGAGCTATGATTCCTAAACCCTTTCTCCGATTTGGATGTGGAAACTATCATATTGCAGCTGGGAGTGTGCACTTTCAGCCCATATTTAATATATAATTGTATTTCTGAACATGTTTTTGTAAACAGCTAAAATAACAAAACTTGTGTCACTGTCCAAATATTTCTGGCCCTAACTGTACATTTCACTCTCCAACAATAAACACACATACAACTCTCCTACACCCAAACGCACACAACTCGACTACACCAAAACACACACACGCAACCCTGCTACACCAACACATTCACAGATAATAGGGATGAGCGATGTGTTCACCACTGCTCGATACTTGATTGTGCTTCGGGGTGCTTAGGTAAGCAAGTTACTCGATCAAGTATCGCGGGTGTTTGAGCGCCATGCTTCAGTCCCATACCACGTACTTAGACAGCCAATGAACATGTGTGGATTGCCTGCCATGCACAGTAATAGCCGACACAGTAATGCAATGTTCGGCCCACTGTCTGTTGTGAATTCTGTGGCAGAGTTCACTCCTGTGGTCACAAGTGGTACTTCGGCTGATTCTCTCTGTCTTTTCATCTTACTCACAGTCATTATATGTGGGGGGCTGCCTTTTCCTTTGGGGTATTTCTTAGGCAAGGTAGGCTTATTTTTCTATCTTCAGGCTAGTTAGTTTCTCAGGCTGTGCCGAGTTGCATAGGGAGCGTTAGGCGCAATCCACAGCTGCCTCTAGTTGTGTTTGGAGAGGATCAGGAATTGCGGTTTACAGAGTTTCCACGTCTCAGAGCTCGTTCTATTATTTTTGGGTTATTGTCAGATCACTGTATGTGCTCTGATCACTATGTACATTGTGTTACTGAATAGTCTGCATAACAGTACAGGAAGCCAAAGTACTAATGATTCTCAATAGAGGGAAAAAAGAAGTTCTGAGACCATTTTTTTTCCTTTGCACTGTGATTTGTCTTTTTTTTCCCCTAGACATTTGGGTGGTTCAGGACACAGGTGTTACAATGGACATTAAAGGTCTGTCTTCACGTGTAGATCAGCTCACGGCAAGAGTTCAAGATATTCAAAATTTTGTGGTTCAGAATTCTTTGTTAGAACCAAGAATTCCTATTCCAGATTTGTTTTTTGGAGATAGAACTAAATTTCTGAGTTTCAAGAATAATTGTAAACTGTTTCTGGCTTTGAAACCTCGCTCCTCTGGTGACCCAGCGCAACAGGTTAGGATCGTCATTTCTTTTTTGCGTGGCGACCCTCAGGACTGGGCATTTTCTCTTGCGTCAGGAGATCCTGCATTGAGTGATATCGATGCGTTTTTCCTGGCGCTTGGATTGCTGTACGATGAGCTTAATTCAGTAGATCAGGCAGAAAAAAATTTGCTGGCTCTTTGTCAGGCTCAGGATGAGATAGAGCTATATTGCCAGAAATTTAGAAAATGGTCCGTGCTCACTCAATGGAATGAATCTGCGCTAGCAGCTATGTTCAGAAAGGGTCTCTCTGAAGCCATTAAGGATGTCATGGTGGGATTTCCTATGCCCGCTGGTTTGAATGAGTCTATGTCTTTGGCCATTCAGATCGGTCGACGCTTGCGTGAGCGTAAATCTGTGCACCATTTGGCGGTATTACCTGAGATTAAACCTGAGCCTATGCAGTGCGATAGGACTATGACCAGAGTTGAACGGCAAGAACACAGACGTCTGAATGGGCTGTGTTTCTACTGTGGTGATTCCACTCATGCTATCTCTGATTGTCCTAAGCGCACTAAGCGGTTCGCTAGGTCTGCCACCATTGGTACTGTACAGTCAAAATTTCTTCTGTCCGTTACCTTGATATGCTCCTTGTCGTCGTATTCTGTCATGGCGTTTGTGGATTCAGGCGCTGCCCTGAATTTGATGGACTTGGATTATGCTAAACGTTGTGGGTTTTTATTGGAGCCCTTGCAGTGTCCTATTCCATTGAGAGGAATTGATGCTACACCTTTGGCCAAGAATAAGCCTCAATACTGGACTCAGCTGACCATGTGCATGGCTCCTGCACATCAGGAGGTTATTCGCTTTCTGGTGTTGCATAATCTGCATGATGTGGTCGTGTTGGGGTTGCCATGGCTACAAGCCCATAATCCAGTACTGGATTGGAATTCCATGTTGGTGTCCAGCTGGGGTTGTCAGGGGGTACATGGTGATGTTCCATTTCTGTCAATTTCGTCATCCACCCCTTCTGAGGTTCCAGAGTTCTTGTCTGATTACCGGGATGTATTTGATGAGCCCAAGTCCAATGCCCTGCCTCCGCATAGGGATTGTGATTGTGCTATCAATTTGATTCCTGGTAGTAAATTCCCAAAAGGTCGACTGTTTAATTTATCCGTGCCTGAGCACACCGCTATGCGCAGTTATGTGAAGGAATCCCTGGAGAAGGGGCATATTCGCCCGTCATCGTCGCCATTAGGAGCAGGGTTCTTTTTTGTAGCCAAGAAGGATGGTTCGCTGAGACCGTGTATAGATTACCGCCTTCTTAATAAGATCACTGTTAAATTTCAGTACCCCTTGCCATTGTTATCTGATTTGTTTGCTCGGATTAAGGGGGCTAGTTGGTTCACTAAGATAGATCTTCGTGGTGCGTATAATCTGGTGAGAATCAGGCAAGGCGATGAATGGAAAACTGCATTTAATATGCCCGAGGGTCATTTTGAGTATCTAGTGATGCCGTTCGGACTTGCCAATGCTCCATCAGTGTTTCAATCCTTTATGCATGACATCTTCCGTGAGTACCTGGATAAATTCCTGATTGTGTACTTGGATGACATTTTGATCTTCTCGGATGATTGGGAGTCTCATGTGAAGCAGGTCAGAACGGTTTTTCAGGTCCTGCATGCTAATTCTTTGTTTGTGAAGGGATCAAAGTGTCTCTTTGGTGTGCAGAAGGTTTCATTTTTGGGGTTCATCTTTTCCCCTTCTACTATCGAGATGGATCCGGTTAAGGTCCAAGCCATCCATGATTGGACTCAGCCGACATCTCTGAAAAGTCTGCAAAAGTTCCTGGGCTTTGCTAATTTTTATCGTCGCTTCATCTGCAATTTTTCTAGTGTTGCCAAACCATTGACCGATTTGACCAAGAAGGGTGCTGATTTGGTCAATTGGTCTTCTGCTGCTGTGGAAGCTTTTCAAGAGTTGAAGCGTCGTTTTTCTTCTGCCCCTGTGTTGTGTCAACCAAATATTTCTCTTCCGTTCCAGGTCGAGGTTGATGCTTCTGAGATTGGAGCAGGTGCTGTTTTGTCACAGAGAGGTTCTGGTTGCTCAGTGATGAAACCATGCGCTTTCTTTTCCAGGAAGTTTTCGCCTGCTGAGCGAAATTATGATGTGGGCAACCGAGAGTTGCTGACCATGAAGTGGGCATTCGAGGAGTGGCGTCATTGGCTTGAAGGAGCTAAGATCGCGTGGTGGTATTGACTGATCATAAGAACTTGACTTATCTCGAGTCTGCCAAGCGCTTGAATCCTAGACAAGCTCGTTGGTCATTGTTTTTTGCCCGTTTTGACTTTGTGATTTCGTACCTTCCGGGCTCTAAAAATGTGAAGGCGGATGCTCTGTCTAGGAGTTTTGTGCCCGACTCTCCGGGTTTATCTGAGCCGGCGGGTATCCTCAAGGAAGGAGTAATTGTGTCAGCCATCTCCCCTGATTTGCGGCGGGTGCTGCAAAAATTTCAGGCTAATAAACCTGATCGTTGCCTAGCGGAGAAACTGTTTGTCCCTGATAGGTGGGCGAATAGAGTTATCGCTGAACTTCATTGTTCGGTGTTGGCTGGTCATCCTGGAATCTTTGGTACCAGAGAGTTAGTGGCTAGATCCTTTTGGTGGCCCTCTCTGTCGCGGGATGTGCGTACTTTTGTGCAGTCCTGTGGGATTTGTGCTCGGGCTAAGCCCTGCTGTTCTCGTGCCAGTGGGTTGCTTTTGCCCTTGCCGGTCCCGAAGAGGCCTTGGACACATATCTCTATGGATTTTATTTCTGACCTTCCCGTTTCTCAAAAGATGTCAGTCATTTGGGTGGTCTGTGATCGCTTTTCTAAGATGGTCCATCTGGTACCCTTGTCTAAATTGCCTTCCTCCTCTGATTTGGTGCCTTTGTTCTTCCAGCATGTGGTTAGTTTGCATGGCATTCCAGAGAATATTGTTTCTGACAGAGGTTCCCAGTTTGTTTCGAGGTTTTGGCGAGCCTTTTGTGGTAGGATGGGCATTGACTTGTCTTTTTCCTCGGCTTTCCATCCTCAGACTAATGGCCAGACCGAACGAACCAATCAGACCTTGGAAACATATCTGAGATGCTTTGTTTCTGCTGATCAGGATGACTGGGTGTCCTTTTTGCCTTTGGCTGAGTTCGCCCTTAATAATCGGGCCAGCTCGGCTACCTTGGTTTCGCCGTTTTTCTGCAATTCTGGGTTCCATCCTCGTTTCTCTTCAGGACAGGTTGAGTCTTCGGACTGTCCTGGTGTGGATACTGTGGTGGACAGGTTGCAGCAGATTTGGACTCAGGTAGTGGACAATTTGACCTTGTCCCAGGAGAAGGCTCAACTTTTCGCTAATCACAGACGCCGTGTGGGTCCCCGACTTCGTGTTGGGGATCTGGTTTGGTTATCTTCTCGTCATATTCCTATGAAGGTTTCCTCTCCTAAGTTTAAACCTCGTTTTATTGGTCCGTATAGGATTTCTGAGGTTCTTAATCCTGTGTCTTTTCGTCTGACCCTTCCAGATTCTTTTTCCATACATAACGTATTCCATAGGTCATTGTTGCGGAGATACGTGGCACCTATGGTCCCATCTGTTGAGCCTCCTGCCCCGGTTTTGGTGGAGGGGGAATTGGAGTATATTGTGGAGAAGATTTTGGATTCTCGTGTTTCAAGACGGAAACTCCAGTATCTGGTTAAATGGAAGGGTTATGCTCAGGAAGATAATTCCTGGGTTTTTGCCTCTGATGTCCATGCTCCCGATCTTGTTCGTGCGTTTCATGTGGCTCATCCTGGTCGGCCTGGGGGCTCTGGTGAGGGTTCGGTGACCCCTCCTCAAGGGGGGGTACTGTTGTGAATTCTGTGGCAGAGTTCACTCCTGTGGTCACAAGTGGTACTTCGGCTGATTCTCTCTGGGAGCTTCCGTTTGTGGAGGAAAGTGGTACTGCAGCTTCTGAGTTTCCTCCCTCAGGTGATCTGCTGAGGTCGTTAGCTGCTTCTCTACTTAACTCCACCTGATGCTTTGATCCATGCTTCCTGTCAATGTTTCAGTGTTGGACTTGTGTTTCTCTGGATCATTCCTGTGGCCTGCTGCTCTGCATAGCTAAGTGCTTCTTTGCTATTTGTTGCTATTTTTTCTGTCCAGCTTGTCTATTTGTTTTGCTGAAAGCTCTGGGACGCAAAGGGTGTACCTCCATGCCGTTAGTTCGGTACGGAGGGTCTTTTTGCCCCCTTTGCGTGGTTTTCTTTAGGGTTTTGTGTAGACCGCAAAGTTATCTTTCCTATCCTCGTTCTGTCTAGAATATCGGGCCTCACTTTGCTGAATCTATTTCATCCCTACGTTTGTCTTTTCATCTTACTCACAGTCATTATATGTGGGGGGCTGCCTTTTCCTTTGGGGTATTTCTCTGAGGCAAGGTAGGCTTATTTTTCTATCTTCAGGCTAGTTAGTTTCTCAGGCTGTGCCGAGTTGCATAGGGAGCGTTAGGCGCAATCCATAGCTGCCTCTAGTTGTGTTTGGAGAGGATCAGGAATTGCGGTTTACAGAGTTTCCACGTCTCAGAGCTCGTTCTATTATTTTTGGGTTATTGTCAGATCACTGTATGTGCTCTGATCGCTATGTACATTGTGTTACTGAATTGTCTGCATAACAACTGTCCTCATGAATCAGTTCAGGGAGAGTAGCTTTAAGAGGAAGAGCCGCAACCTAAAAAGAAAAGTCCTTTTTAAAGCTACATACTGTTAGGGTTGGTGGAACGCACCGAGTATAAATATATGTAATTATAGGTGCTTTTGCAACCCGTGGTCCACCGTGCAGGAGAGGAACCTGCTGCTAGCAATTGGCAGCGCCATATGTCGGTATTAGTGAACTCTGTTACTTCACAGAATCACTAGGCTAGGGAAACGCTGTGCCCTGTTAACCTCACAGAGGAACACAGCTACCAAACAGAGCAAAACTGTGGTCATGCAGTTAGCATACAGTTAGGGCCAGAAATATTTGGACAGTGACACAATTTTCGCGAGTTGGGCTCTGCATGCCACCACATTGGATTTGAAATGAAACCTCTACAACAGAATTCAAGTGCAGATTGTAACGTTTAATTTGAAGGGTTGAACAAAAATATCTGATAGAAAATGTAGGAATTGTACACATTTCTTTACAAACACTCCACATTTTAGGAGGTCAAAAGTAATTGGACAAATAAACATAACCCAAACAAAATATTTTTATTTTCAATATTTTGTTGCAAATCCTTTGGAGGCAATCACTGCCTTAAGTCTGGAACCCATGGACATCACCAAACGCTGGGTTTCCTCCTTCTTAATGCTTTGCCAGGCCTTTACAGCCGCAGCCTTCAGGTCTTGCTTGTTTGTGGGTCTTTCCGTCTTAAGTCTGGATTTGAGCAAGTGAAATGCATGCTCAATTGGGTTTAGATCTGGAGATTGACTTAGCCATTGCAGAATGTTCCACTTTTTGGCACTCATGAACTCCTGGGTAGCTTTGGCTGTATGCTTGGGGTCATTGTTCATCTGTACTATGAAGCGCCGTCCAATCAACTTTGCAGCATTTGGCTGAATCTGGGCTGAAAGTATATCCCGGTACACTTCAGAATTCATCCGGCTACTCTTGTCTGCTCTTATGTCATCAATAAACACAAGTGACCCAGTGCCATTGAAAGCCATGCATGCCCATGCCATCACGTTGCCTCCACCATGTTTTACAGAGGATGTGGTGTGCCTTGGATCATGTGCCGCTCCCTTTCTTCTCCAAACTTTTTTCTTCCCATCATTCTGGTACAGGTTGATCTTTGTCTCATCTGTCCATAGAATACTTTTCCAGAACTGAGCTGGCTTCTTGAGGTGTTTTTCTGCAAATTTAACTCTGGCCTGTCTATTTTTTGTATTGATGAATGGTTTGCATCTAGATGTGAACCCTTTGTATTTACTGTCATGGAGTCTTCTCTTTACTGTTGACTTAGAGACAGATACACCTACTTCACTGAGAGTGTTCTGGACTTCAGTTGATGTTGTGAACGGGTTCTTCTTCACCAAATTAAGTATGCGGCGATCATCCACCACTGTTGTCATCCGTGGACGCCCAGGCCTTTTTGAGTTCCCAAGCTCACCAGTCAATTCCTTTTTTCTCAGAATGTACCCAACTGTTGATTTTGCTACTCCAAGCATGTCTGCTATCTCTCTGATGGATTTTTTCTTTTTTTTCAGCCTCAGGATGTTCTGCTTCACCTCAATTGAGAGTTCCTTTGACCGCATGTTGTCTGCTCACAGCAACAGCTTCCAAATGCAAAACCACACACCTGGAATCCACCCCTGACCTTTTAACTACTTCATTGATTACAGGTTAACGAGGGAGACGCCTTCAGAGTTAATTGCAGCCCTTAGAGTCCATTGTCCAATTACTTTTGGTCCCTTGAAAAAGAGGATGCTATGCATTACAGAGCTATGATTCCTAAACCCTTTCTCCGATTTGGATGTGGAAACTATCATATTGCAGCTGGGAGTGTGCACTTTCAGCCCATATTATATATATAATTGTATTTCTGAACATGTTTTTGTAAACAGCTAAAATAACAAAACTTGTGTCACTGTCCAAATATTTCTGGCCCTAACTGTAGCACACAAACAACTCCCCACTAGGGTTGAGCGAAACGGGTCGTTCATTTTCAAAAGTCGCCGACTTTTGGCAAAGTCGGGTTTCATGAAACCCGATCCGACCCCTGTGCGGGGTCGGCCATGCGGTACGCGACTTTCGCGCCAAAGTCGCGTTTCAATGACGCGAAAAGCGCCATTTCTCAGCCAATGAAGGTAAACGCAGAGTGTTACGCAGGTAAACGCAGGGGCTATAAAGGGGCGTTCCCGCCGACCGCCATGTTACTGCTGCTGATCTGAGCTTAGGGAGAGGTTGCTGCCACTTCGTCAGAAGCAGGGATAGCGTTAGGCAGGGTCCATTAACCACCAAACCGCTTGTGCTGTAGCGATTTCCACTGCCCAACACCACCTTCGGTGTGCAGGGACAGTGGAAGCTACATTTTTTTTTTTTCCCCCTCAGCGCTGTAGCTCATTGGGCTGCCCTAGAAGGCTCCCTGATAGCTGCATTGCTGTGTGTACGCCGCTGTGCAAACCAACTGCTTTTTTCAAAGCACAAATCCTCTTGTTCCTTCCTTTCTGCACAGCTATCTTTTTGGTTTGTACACACTTTTTATTTAATTTGTGCATCAGTCCACTCCTTATTGCTGCCTGCCATACCTGGCTGAGATTACTGCAGGGAGATAGTAATTGAAGGACACTCCCTGTTTTTTTTTTTTTTTTTGTGGGAGATTAAGATTGACATTTCTGCTAGAGTGCCATCCCTGTCTGTGTCATCTCTCACTCAGTGGGCCATAGAAAGCCTATTTATTTTTTTGCTTGATTTGGGTTATAAAATCTACCTGAAAAAATCACTACATCAATCAGTGGGAGAAAAATATTGGCCTCAGGGCTTGTGTGCCACTCTTGACTCCTGTGTGCATCATCACTCACTCAGTGGGCCATAGAAAGCCCATTTTTTTTTTTTTTTGCTTTATTTGGGTTCTAAATTCTACCTGAAAAAATCAATAAATCAATCAGTGGGAGATTAATATTGGCCTTTGGGCTTGTGTGCCAGTCCTAAGCGTGCCATCTCTCTCTCTCAGATAGTGGGCCATAGAAAGCCTATTTATTTATTTTTTTTTTTAATGGCTTTATAAATTTTCCCTGGAAAAAAAAAAAAGAAGTGGGAGATTAATATTGGCCTCTGGGCTTGTGTGCCAGTCCTGAGCGTGCCATCTCTCTCACAAATAGTGGGCCATAGAAAGCCTATTTATTTATTTTTTTTTGGTTTTATAAATTCTCCCTTAAAAAAAAGGGAGATTAATATTGGCCTTTGGTCTTGTGTGCCAGTCCTAAGCGTGCCATCTCTCTCTCTCAGATAGTGGGCCATAGAAAGCCTATTTATTTTTTTTTTTTTTTAATGGGTTTATAAATTTTCCCTGGAAAAAAAAAAAAAAAGTGGGAGATTAATATTGGCCTCTGGGCTTGTGTGCCAGTCCTGAGCGTGCCATCTCTCTCACAAATAGTGGGCCATAGAAAGCCTATTTATTTATTTTTTTTTGGTTTTATAAATTCTCCCTTAAAAAAAAAGGGAGATTAATATTGGCCTTTGGGCTTGTGTGCCAGTCCTAAGCGTGCCATCTCTCTCTGTCTCTCAGATAGTGGGCCATAGAAAGCCTATTTATTATTTTTTTTATTGGGTTTATAAATTTTCCCTGGAACAAAAAAAAAAAAAGTGGGAGATAAATATTGGCCTCTGGGCTTGTGTGCCACTCCTGACTCCTGTGTGCGTCATCTCTCACTCAGTGGGCCATAGAAAGCCTTTTTTTGTTTTATTTGTTTTCTAAATTCTCCCTGAAAAAATCATTTTATTTTATTTGGTTTCTAAATTCTTCCTGAAAAAATCATTTTATTCTATTTTTTTTTTCCTAAAGTCTCCCTGAAAAAAAAAAAAAAAAAAACAAATCAGTGGGAGATTAATATTGCCCTTTCTGCTTGTGTGCCAGTCTTGACTCCTGGGTGTGCCATCTCTCTCTCTCTCTCTCCAATTGTGGGCCATAGAAAGCCTATTATTTTTTTAGCTTGATTTGGGTTCCAAAATCTACCTGAAAAAATCACTACATCAATCAGTGGGAGATAAATATTGGCCTCTGGGCTTGTGTGCCACTCCTGACTCCTGTGTGCGTCATCTCTCACTCAGTGTGCCATAGAAAGCCTTTTTTTGTTTTATTTCTTTTCTAAATTCTCCCTGAAAAAATCATTTTATTTTCTTTGGTTTCTAAATTCTTCCTGAAAAAATCATTTTATTCTATTTTTTTTTTCCTAAAGTCTCCCTGAAAAAAAAAAACAAAAAAAACAAATCAGTGGGAGATTAATATTGCCCTTTCTGCTTGTGTGCCAGTCTTGACTCCTGGGTGTGCCATCTCTCTCTCTCTCTCTCCAATTGTGGGCCATAGAAAGCCTATTATTTTTTTTAGCTTGATTTGGGTTCCAAAATCTACCTGAAAAAATCACTACATCAATCAGTGGGAGATAAATATTGGCCTCTGGGCTTGTGTGCCACTCCTGACTCCTGTGTGCGTCATCTCTCACTCAGTGGGCCATAGAAAGCCTTTTTTTGTTTTATTTCTTTTCTAAATTCTCCATGAAAAAATCATTTTATTTTATTTGGTTTCTAAATTCTTCCTGAAAAAATCATTTTATTCTATTATTTTTTTTTCCTAAAGTCTCCCTTAAAAAAAAAAAAATATCAAATCAGTGGGAGATTAATATTTACATTTGTGCTTCAGTGACAGTCCTGCGTGTGTGGCATCTCTCTCATTTGTTGCCACCAACAACAGAGTGTGTAACATTGTGCCTGATTTTCTTTGTGGTCTCACTCACCTGTAAAGGGGTAGCTAAATCATACTGAAGTTATAGCTCACCGTGTAATTTGTGTGACAGCAACAAATACCGTTAGTTTGTTTACGTTTTTAAAACAATGAGGAAGTATGGTGGAAGAGGTCGTGGCCGGGGGCGTTCATTGTCAGCTGGTAATGAGGGTAGTGGTAGTGGTGGAGCATCAGCTGGTCGTGGGAAAAAAAATATTGCACCTAAGTCTGGAGCTGTGGAGCCAGGTTCGTCGTCTGGCTACACAAGGCCTCGAACGCTCCCTTTTCTGGGAGTAGGAAAACCGCTTTTAAAGCCGGAGCAGCAAGAGCAAGTTTTGGCTTATCTTGCTGACTCAGCCTCTAGCTCTTTTGCCTCCTCTCGTGAAACTGGTAAATGTCAAAGCAGCGCGTCGTTAGTGGATGTTCACGGTCAGGGACAAGTCGCTTCCTTGTCCTCTTCAGCAAAAACAACAACAGAGAAGAATGCAGCAGGCGACACAACGGGTTACTCCATGGAGCTCTTTACACATACCGTCCCTGGCTTAGAAAGTGAAGCAGTTAACAGTCCATGCCCATTACAAGTTGAATCTGACATGGAGTGCACTGATGCACAGCCACAGCCAGACTACTATGCTGGTCCTTTGACTCAGACCACAACATTGCCCTCGCAGGGTGCTGATCAAGAATCAGACCCTGATGAGACTATGTTGCCCCATCACGAACGCTATACCACCGACCGACACGGTGACACAGACGAAGTTGCACACGAGCTACAAGAAGAGGTAATAGATGACCCAGTTCTTGACCCCGATTGGCAGCCATTGGGGGAACAGGGTGCAGGCAGCAGTTCTGAAGCGGAGGAGGAGGGGCCGCAGCAGGCATCAACATCGCAACAGGTTCCATCTGCCGGGCCCGTATCTTGCCCAAAACGCGTGGCAAAGCCAAAACCTGTTGGAGGACAGCGTGACCATCCGGTTAAAGCTCAGTCTGCAATGCCTGAAAAGGTATCCGATGCTAGAAAGAGTGCAGTCTGGCATTTTTTTAAACAACATCCAATTGATCAGCGCAAAGTCATCTGTCAAAAATGTTCAACTACCTTAAGCAGAGGACAGAATCTGAAAAGTCTCAATACAAGTTGCATGCATAGACATTTAACCACCATGCATTTGCAAGCCTGGACTAACTACCAAACGTCCCTTAAGGTTGTAGCACCCTCGGCCAATGAAGCTAGTCAGCAACGCAACATCCCTTCCGGCAGTGTAGGGCCACCATTTTCCGCACCACCTGCAGTATCTGTGCAGGTTTCTTTGCCAGGCCAAAGCAGTCAGGGTCAGGGAATCACCAGTTTCGTAGTAGGAAACACTGCATCTAGGGCACCGGTGGCAACAATACCATCTCCCACCGTCTCTCAGTCTGCCATGTCCACCGGCACCCCCGCTAGTTCCACGATCTCCAGCTCTCCAGTCCAGCTCACCCTACATGAGACTATGGTTAGAAAAAGGAAGTACTTAGCCTCGCATCCGCGTACACAGGGTTTGAACGCACACATAGCTAGACTAATCTCGTTAGAGATGATGCCCTACCGGTTAATTGAAAGCGAAGCTTTCAAAGCCCTGATGGACTACGCTGTACCACGCTACGAGCTACCCAGTCGACACTTTTTTTCCAGAAAAGCCATCCCAGCCCTCCAACAGCATGTTAAAGAGCGCATCGTCCATGCACTCAGGCAATCTGTGAGCACAAAGGTGCACCTGACAACAGATGCATGGACCAGTAGGCATGGCCAGGGACGTTACGTGTCCATCACGGCACACTGGGTAAATGTGGTGGATGCAGGGTCCACAGGGGACAGCAAGTTTGGGACAGTTCTGCCTAGCCCACGGTCTAGGAAACAATTGGCTGTAGCCGTTCGCACCCCCTCCTCCTCCTCTTCGTCCTCCTGCAGAAGCGAGAGCTCGTCCACAGACCGCAGTCGCACAACCACTCCATCCGCAGCTGCCACTGTTGCACACCAGGTCTCCCATTATGGGGCAGCTACTGGCAAACGTCAGCAGGCTGTATTGGCTATGAAGTGTTTGGGCGACAACAGACACACCGCGGAAGTTCTGTCCGAGTTCTTGCAGAAAGAAACGCAGTCGTGGCTGGGCACTGTAGATCTTGAGGCAGGCAAGGTAGTGAGTGATAACGGAAGGAATTTCATGGCTGCCATCTCCCTTTCCCAACTGAAACACATTCCTTGCCTGGCTCACACCTTAAACCTGGTGGTGCAGTGCTTCCTGAAAAGTTATCCGGGGTTATCCGACCTGCTCCTCAAAGTGCGTGGACTTTGCTCACATATCCGCCGTTCGCCCGTACACTCCAGCCGTATGCAGACCTATCAGCGTTCTTTGAACCTTCCCCAGCATCGCCTAATCATAGACGTTGCAACAAGGTGGAACTCAACACTGCACATGCTTCAGAGACTGTGCGAACAGAGGCGGGCTGTTATGTTTTTGTGGGAGGATACACATACACGGGCAGGCAGTAGGATGGCAGACATGGAGTTGTCAGGTGTGCAGTGGTCGAAGATTCAAGACATGTGTCAAGTCCTTCAGTGTTTTGAGGAATGCACACGGCTGGTTAGTGCAGACAACGCCATAATAAGCATGAGCATCCCCCTAATGCGTCTGCTGATGCAAAGTTTGACGCACATAAAGGATCAGGCGTCTGCAGCTGAGGAAGAGGAAAGCCTTGATGACAGTCAGCCATTGTCTGGCCAGGGCAGTGTACAGGACGAGGTAGCGGGCGAAGAGGAGGAGGAGGACGAGGAGGATGATGGGGATGATTATATTTTTAATGAGGAAGCTTTTCCGGGGCCACTGGAAATTGGTGGCGCGGCAAGGCCGGGTTCTGGTTTTTTGAGGGACACAAGTGACGTGGATTTGCCTGAAACTGCACCTCAACCAAGCACAACCGCAGATTTGAGAACTGGAACTTTGGCCCACATGGCGGATTATGCCTTACGTATCCTCAAAAGGGACACACGCATAACTAAAATGATGAATGATGACGATTACTGGTTGGCCTGCCTCCTTGATCCTCGCTATAAAGGCAAATTGCAAAATATAATGCCACATGAGAACTTGGAACTAATATTAGCAACCAAACAATCAACTCTTGTTGACCGTTTGCTTCTGGCATTCCCTGCACACAGCGCCCGTGATCGTTCTCACACGAGCTGCAGGGGCCAGCAGACCAGAGGAGTTAGAGGGGTAGAAATCAGAAGTGGCGTTGGCCAGAGGGGTTTTCTGACCAGGTTGTGGAGTGATTTTGCTATGACC
Organism: Ranitomeya imitator; assembly: GCF_032444005.1. Taxonomy (NCBI): domain Eukaryota; kingdom Metazoa; phylum Chordata; class Amphibia; order Anura; family Dendrobatidae; genus Ranitomeya; species Ranitomeya imitator. The sequence continues at coordinate 730,625,365 of NC_091284.1, read as the reverse complement.
GCAGACAGGACAGGTACTGCAGCATCAATTCAAAGTGACAGGAGACAACATTTGTCCAGTATGGTTACAAACTATTTTTCATCCCTTATCGATGTTCTCCCTCAACCGTCATTCCCATTTGATTACTGGGCATCAAAATTAGACACCTGGCCAGAATTGGCAGAATATGCATTGCAGGAGCTTGCTTGCCCGGCAGCTAGTGTCCTATCAGAAAGAGTATTCAGTGCTGCAGGTTCAATACTAACAGAAAAAAGGACTCGTCTGGCTACCCAAAATGTAGATGATCTAACCTTCATTAAAATGAACCACAACTGGATTTCGAAATCTTTTGCCCCACCTTGCCCGGCTGACACCTAGCTTTCCTATGAAAAGGTCTTGCCTGTGGACTATTCTGAATGCCTTTTCCAATCTCGTAATTTTCTGCACCTGATTGTCCAGCATACGACATGTTTACACCTCATTAAATGGCCAAACTCCCCACACGGGGCCGTGGTATCGACACTTGGCGACAGCACCCGTGAGAGTGCAGTTTGTCTGAAGAGGTGGGTGAGCCTGCTTTTGGTCGACGGCACTGCCACTGGGTCCCTCCTAGTACAATAAAGTGTCTCTGGCGGTGGTGGTGCGCACCCAACGTCAGACACACCGTTGTAATATGAGGGGCCCTGGGCCTGTACCGCCGGCCACAAGACAGTTTCCCCCCACCCCAGCTCAAACAGTGCTCTACCACTTGCAAAATTATCTCACAGCTCCACCAATGTTTAGTCTATGCGCTGACATCCTTCAATGCCTGCCACTGACAATACCATTGTATTGACATTTTTGTTATGTTAGGCCTTCGATGCCTGTCTGTGGTCACTCCTTCCACTAGGCCTCCACTGACCACACCACTGCTGCCCGTGTACCCCTGTAGCCAATTTAAAATTGCCTACAGCCATGTGTTATTATTTTAGGCCTTCGATGCCTGTCTGCGGTCACTCCTTCCACTAGGCCTCCACTGACCACACCACTGCTGCCCGTGTACCCCTGGAACCAATTTAAAATTGCCTACAGCCATGTGTTATTATTTTAGGCCTTCGATGCCTGTCTGCGGTCACTCCTTCCACTAGGCCTCCACTGACCACACCACTGCTGCCCGTGTACCCCTGGAACCAATTTAAAATTGCCTACAGCCATGTGTTATTATTTTAGGCCTTCGATGCCTGTCTGCGGTCACTCCTTCCACTAGGCCTCCACTGACCACACCACTGCTGCCCGTGTACCCCTGGAACCAATTTAAAATTGCCTACAGCCATGTGTTATTATTTTAGGCCTTCGATGCCTGTCTGCGGTGACTCCTTCCACTAGGCCTCCACTGACCACACCACTGCTGCCCGTGTACCCCTGGAACCAATTTAAAATTGCCTACAGCCATGTGTTATTATTTTAGGCCTTCGATGCCTGTCTGCGGTCACTTCTTCCACTAGGCCTCCACTGACCACACCACTGCTGCCCGTGTACCCCTGGAACCAATTTAAAATTGCCTACAGCCATGTGTTATTATTTTAGGCCTTCGATGCCTGTCTGCGGTCACTCCTTCCACTAGGCCTCCACTGACCACACCACTGCTGCCCGTGTACCCCTGGAACCAATTTAAAATTGCCTACAGCCATGTGTTATTATTTTAGGCCTTCGATGCCTGTCTGCGGTGACTCCTTCCACTAGGCCTCCACTGACCACACCACTGCTGCCCGTGTACCCCTGGAACCAATTTAAAATTGCCTACAGCCATGTGTTATTATTTTAGGCCTTCGATGCCTGTCTGCGGTCACTCCTTCCACTAGGCCTCCACTGACCACACCACTGCTGCCCGTGTACCCCTGTAACCAATTTAAAATTGCCTACAGCCATGTGTTAATATTTTAGGCCTTCGATGCCTGTCTGCGGTGACTCCTTCCACTAGGCCTCCACTGACCACACCACTGCTGCCCGTGTACCCCTGGAACCAATTTAAAATTGCCTACAGCCATGTGTTATTATTTTAGGCCTTCGATGCCTGTCTGCGGTCACTCCTTCCACTAGGCCTCCACTGACCACACCACTGCTGCCCGTGTACCCCTGGAACCAATTTAAAATTGCCTACAGCCATGTGTTATTATTTTAGGCCTTCGATGCCTGTCTGCGGTCACTCCTTCCACTAGGCCTCCACTGACCACACCACTGCTGCCCGTGTACCCCTGGAACCAATTTAAAATTGCCTACAGCCATGTGTTATTCTTTTAGGCCTTCGATGCCTGTCTGCGGTGACTCCTTCCACTAGGCCTCCACTGACCACACCACTGCTGCCCGTGTACCCCTGGAACCAATTTAAAATTGCCTACAGCCATGTGTTATTATTTTAGGCCTTCGATGCCTGTCTGCGGTCACTCCTTCCACTAGGCCTCCACTGACCACACCACTGCTGCCCGTGTACCCCTGGAACCAATTTAAAATTGCCTACAGCCATGTGTTAATATTTTAGGCCTTCGATGCCTGTCTGCGGTGACTCCTTCCACTAGGCCTCCACTGACCACACCACTGCTGCCCGTGTACCCCTTGAACCAATTTAAAATTGCCTACAGCCATGTGTTATTATTTTAGGCCTTCGATGCCTGTCTGCGGTCACTCCTTCCACTAGGCCTCCACTGACCACACCACTGCTGCCCGTGTACCCCTGTAACCAATTTAAAATTGCCTACAGCCATGTGTTATTATTTTAGGCCTTCGATGCCTGTCTGCGGTGACTCCTTCCACTAGGCCTCCACTGACCACACCACTGCTGCCCGTGTACCCCTGGAACCAATTTAAAATTGCCTACAGCCATGTGTTATTATTTTAGGCCTTCGATGCCTGTCTGCGGTCACTCCTTCCACTAGGCCTCCACTGACCACACCACTGCTGCCCGTGTACCCCTGTAACCAATTTAAAATTGCCTACAGCCATGTGTTATTATTTTAGGACTTCGATGCCTGTCTGCGGTGACTCCTTCCACTAGGCCTCCACTGACCACACCACTGCTGCCCGTGCACCCCTGAAACCAATTTAAAATTGCCTACAGCCATGTGTTATTATTTTAGGCCTTCGATGCCTGTCTGCAGTCACTCCTTCCACTAGGCCTCCACTGACCACACCACTGCTGCCCGTGTACCCCTGGAACCAATTTAAAATTGCCTACAGCCATGTGTTATTATTTTAGGCCTTCGATGCCTGTCTGCGGTGACTCCTTCCACTAGGCCTCCACTGACCACACCACTGCTGCCCGTGTACCCCTGGAACCAATTTAAAATTGCCTACAGCCATGTGTTATTATTTTATGCCTTCGATGCCTGTCTGCGGTCACTCCTTCCACTAGGCCTCCACTGACCACACCACTGCTGCCCGTGTACCCCTGGAACCAACATCAGAAAATATAAAAATAAATATTTTGCTTATAAAAAAGAAAATACTGGAGAGATATCAAATGCAGACATTTTAACATTAAAAACAAACACATACAACAAAAATCTGGTACAGTACTAAAAATGGCCACCAGCTACAATAACTTTCTCCTGCAAGTAGTTAACTGAAAGGTTTTTTCAATTTTAAACACAGATATGGCATCCACCGAGTGTTGTCCTGTCGCGTCTTCTTTATATTATTGCCAAGAAGATGCAAAACAATGAAAATAATAAAATCATTATTTACCAAAAAAATAGAGTAAGTCAAAACCACATTGCAAATAAACATTCATTACAAATAAAGAAGCAGGGCGCGTCCGAGGGTGAGTATATACCTAATAAGAATATAATCACCCTCGGACGCGCCCTGCTTCTTTCCGACAGCCTTCCTTCCTAAGAATCAGCCCTTCCGTGGTGTAGAGAGAGGGTTTGTTACACTCCAAGGTGTTCCCCAGGTTGCCTTTCCTGAGCTTCGATCTTCCGGCTCTCGTTTAGTAGTTGTTGGAAACTACGCTGCATTAGGCCTACAAATTGGGTATGGGGTGTAGAGAGATGGTGTGTTACACTCCAAGGTGTTCCCCAGGTTTCCTCTCCATTGCTTCGATCTTCCGGCTCTCGTTTAGTAGTTGTTGGAAACTACGCTGCATTAGGCCTACAAATTGGGTATGGGGTGTAGAGAGATGATGTGTTACACTCCAAGGTGTTCCCCAGGTTTCCTCTCCATTGCTTCGATCTTCCGGCTCTCGTTTAGTAGTTGTTGGAAACTACGCTGCATTGGGCCTACAAATTGGGTATGGGGTGTAGAGAGATGGTGTGTTCCACTCCAAGGTGTTCTCCAGGTTGCCTTTCCTGAGCTTTGATCTTCCGGCTCTCGTTTAGTAGTTGTTGGAAACTACGCTGCATTAGGCCTACAAATTGGGTATGGGGTGTAGAGAGATGGTGTGTTCCACTGTAGAGAGATGGTGTGTTCCACTCCAAGGTGTTCCCCAGGTTTCCTCGCCAATGCTTCGATCATCATGCTCTCATTTAGTAGTTGTTGGAAACTACGCTGCATTAGGCCTACAAATTGGGTATGGGGTGTAGAGAGATGGTGTGTTACACTCCAAGGTGTTCCCCAGGTTTCCTCTCCATTGCTTCGATCTTCCGGCTCTCGTTTAGTAGTTGTTGGACACTACGCTGCATTAGGCCTACAAATTGGGTATGGGGTGTAGAGAGATGGTGTGTTCCACTCCAGGGTGTTCTCCAGGTTGCCTTTCCTGAGCTTCGATCTTCCGGCTCTCGTTTAGTAGTTGTTGGAAACTACGCTGCATTAGGCCTACAAATTGGGTATGGGGTGTAGAGAGATGGTGTGTTCCACTGTAGAGAGATGGTGTGTTCCACTCCAAGGTGTTCCCCAGGTTTCCTCGCCAATGCTTCGATCATCATGCTCTCATTTAGTAGTTGTTGGAAACTTCGCTGCATTAGGCCTACAAATTGGGTATGGGGTGTAGAGAGATGGTGTGTTACACTCCAAGGTGTTCCCCAGGTTTCCTCTCCATTGCTTCGATCTTCCGGCTCTCGTTTAGTAGTTGTTGGAAACTACGCTGCATTAGGCCTACAAATTGGGTATGGGGTGTAGAGAGATGGTGTGTTACACTCCAAGGTGTTCCCCAGGTTTCCTCTCCATTGCTTCGATCTTCCGGCTCTCGTTTAGTAGTTGTTGGAAACTACGCTGCATTAGGCCTACAAATTGGGTATGGGGTGTAGAGAGATGGTGTGTTACACTCCAAGGTGTTCCCCAGGTTTCCTCTCCATTGCTTCGATCTTCCGGCTCTCGTTTAGTAGTTGTTGGAAACTACGCTGCATTAGGCCTACAAATTGGGTATGGGGTGTAGAGAGATGGTGTGTTACACTCCAAGGTGTTCCCCAGGTTTCCTCTCCATTGCTTCGATCTTCCGGCTCTCGTTTAGTAGTTGTTGGAAACTACGCTGCATTAGGCCTACAAATTGGGTATGGGGTGTAGAGAGATGGTGTGTTCCACTGTAGAGAGATGGTGTGTTCCACTCCAAGGTGTTCCCCAGGTTTCCTCGCCAATGCTTCGATCATCATGCTCTCATTTAGTAGTTGTTGGAAACTACGCTGCATTAGACCTACAAATTGGGTATGGGGTGTAGAGAGATGGTGTGTTCCACTCCAAGGTGTTCTCCAGGTTGCCTTTCCTGAACTTCTATCTTCAGGCTCTCATTAAATTGTGGTTAAACGGAATAACTGCATTTGGCGTACTAGTTGGTTTGGGGCCTACTATCGGTGTCTGCCGCTCCTTGCTGTTCTCCTGGTTTCCTGTCCTGAAATTCCGTTTTCAGGCGCTCGTTAAGTAGTTGTTAATCTTAGACTGCATTTGGCCTACTAGTTGGGTTGGGGCCTACTATCGGTGTCTGCCACTCCTTGCTGTTCTCCTCCACTGAACAAAGCTGTGCCGCCTGTTTACTACTGTTGCCAATTTTGAACTGCATTTCGACTACTTACTGATTTGGGCCTACTCTCTGTGTCAGCCTCTCATTCCAGTTGTCCTCCACTGCAATGCCCCCTGATTAGTCCTGTGTTACCAATTTTGAACTGCATTTAGCCCACTTTATTCTTTGGGCCTATATCTGTGTTTCCTCCTCATCCTGCCCATTGCCCAGCCAGTGATAGATGAGTCTGCTGGTACATTGACCCATAACGCAACATTTCCCGTGCACGCTACACTGCAAGATTGTGACCCTGCTGAAAGTCAGGTCCCCCTTCCCGCATACCATACCACCTTACACGGGGACAAACAGGAAGGTGCAGATGAAAGTGCAGGTTCCTTCATCAGGTGGGGGGAGGAATACTAGTTGGCGACGTCACTGGCACAGGGCCTCTCATGGTACGCAAAAGTGTTGCTGCCGGTGGGAGGCGCCCCCGCCGTGCAAACACACCGCTGTACTTTGAGGGGCCCTGTGCCAGTGCCAATGCCAACGAGTGGGCCCCCCCTGCTTGCTCAGGTTCACAGCACTTGCAAAGTTGAAATACTTACCTCTCCCTGCTCCACTGCCGTGATGTGGTCCAGATTTCCTGGGCCCACTAATTACTTGAACCAGCCCTACCCACCACAACTTTAGCCAAATTACCCCCAATTTCAAATGCCTTCCAATTATTATAAGGTAAATTACGCTTGACAAGCTTCATTAAGAAGAATGGATGGTTTTGACATTAAAATGGGCACTCTAGGTGTTTTCCTGGCCCCCACTCACTGCCGACTATGCTGCCCCATTGACTTGCATTGGGTTTCGTGTTTCGGTCGATCCCGACTTTACGTCATAATCGGCCGATTTCACTCGACCCGACTTTTGAGATAGTCGGGTTTCGCGAAACCCGGCTCGACTCTAAAAAGGTCAAGGTCGCTCAACTCTACTCCCCACCCAAGGTGTCGGTATTCTAGCGGCTTATTTCAGCCAAGAACTGAATCCAAATATACATAACTCCTCACCGGACGTGCCGGTATTCTAAGGGCTTATTTCAGCCAACCCTGACCTCATGCAAACATGGCCTCAGAGTAACATAGTAACATAGTTAGTAAGGCCGAAAAAAGACATTTGTCCATCCAGTTCAGCCTATATTCCATCATAATAAATCCCCAGATCTACGTCCTTCTACAGAACCTAATTGTATGATACAATATTGTTCTGCTCCAGGAAGACATCCAGGCCTCTCTTGAACCCCTCGACTGAGTTCGCCATCACCACCTCCTCAGGCAAGCAATTCCAGATTCTCACTGCCCTAACAGTAAAGAATCCTCTTCTATGTTCGTGGAAAAACCTTCTCTCCTCCAGACGCAAAAAATGCCCCCTTGTGCCCGTCACCTTCCTTGGTATAAACAGATCCTCAGCGAGATATTTGTATTGTCCCCTTATATACTTATACATGGTTATTAGATCGCCCCTCAGTCGTCTTTTTTCTAGACTAAATAATCCTAATTTCGCTAATCTATCTGGGTATTGTAGTTCTCCCATCCCCTTTATTAATTTTGTTGCCCTCCTTTGTACTCTCTCTAGTTCCATTATATCCTTCCTCTGCACCGGTGCCCAAAACTGGACACAGTACTCCATGTGCGGTCTAACTAGGGATTTGTACAGAGGCAGTATAATGCTCTCATCATGTGTATCCAGACCTCTTTTAATGCACCCCATGATCCTGTTTGCCTTGGCAGCTGCTGCCTGGCACTGGCTGCTCCAGGTAAGTTTATCATTAACTAGGATCCCCAAGTCCTTCTCCCTGTCAGATTTACCCAGTGGTTTCCCATTCAGTGTGTAATGGTGACATTGATTCCTTCTTCCCATGTGTATAACCTTACATTTATCATTGTTAAACCTCATCTGCCACCTTTCAGCCCAAGTTTCCAACTTATCCAGATCCATCTGTAGCAGAATACTATCTTCTCTTGTATTAACTGCTTTACATAGTTTTGTATCATCTGCAAATATTGATATTTTACTGTGTAAACCTTCTACCAGATCATTAATGAATATGTTGAAGAGAACAGGTCCCAATACTGACCCCTGCGGTACCCCACTGGTCACAGCGACCCAGTTAGAGACTATACCATTTATAACCACCCTCTGCTTTCTATCACTAAGCCAGTTACTAACCCATTTACACACAATTTCCCCCAGACCAAGCATTCTCATTTTGTGTACCAACCTCTTGTGCGGCACGGTATCAAACGCTTTGGAAAAATCGAGATATACCACGTCCAATGACTCACCGTGGTCCAGCCTATAGCTTACCTCTTCATAAAAACTGATTAGATTGGTTTGACAGGAGCGATTTCTCATAAACCCATGCTGATATGTAGTTAAACAGTTATTCTCATTGAGATAATCCAGAATAACATCCCTCAGAAACCCTTCAAATATTTTACCAACAATAGAGGTTAGACTTACTGGCCTATAATATCCAGGTTCACTTTTAGAGCCCTTTTTGAATATTGGCACCACATTTGCTATGCGCCAATCCTGCGGAACAGACCCTGTCGCTATAGAGTCCCTAAAAATAAGAAATAATGGTTTATCTATTACATTACTTAGTTCTCTTAGTACTCGTGGGTGTATGCCATCCGGACCCGGAGATTTATCTATTTTAATCTTATTTAGCCGGTTTCGCACCTCTTCTTGGGTTAGATTGGTGACCCTTAATATAGGGTTTTCATTGTTTCTTGGGATTTCACCTAGCATTTCATTTTCCACCGTGAATACCGTGGAGAAGAAGGTGTTTAATATGTTAGCTTTTTCCTCGTCATCTACAACCATTCTTTCCTCACTATTTTTTAAGGGGCCTACATTTTCAGTTTTTATTCTTTTACTATTGATATAGTTGAAGAACAGTTTGGGATTAGTTTTACTCTCCTTAGCAATGTGCTTCTCTGTTTCCTTTTTGGCAGCTTTAATTAGTTTTTTAGATAAAGTATTTTTCTCCCTATAGTTTTTTAGAGCTTCAATGGTGCCATCCTGCTTTAGTAGTGCAAATGCATTCTTTTTACTGTTAATTGCCTGTCTTACTTCTTTGTTTAGCCACATTGGGTTTTCCTATTTCTAGTCCTTTTATTCCCACAAGGTATAAACCGCTCACACTGCCTATTTAGGATGTTCTTAAACATTTCCCATAGTAGCAAGGCTCAAAACATAGGTTGATACTAGCGCATGGCCGTGCGACCATGCAAACCTTTTATAGCTGTAGCAGACAAGGAACTTCCTGGTGGTCCAATAGGAGCTGCTACAGGACCTGAGCGTGTGACCCGAGACCTCCAATGGGAGCTCGTCCCGTGGGCTTGCTCAGTATGGGAAAAGCGGGACTTAGTCCCAGAAAGACCTGCTCACTGCTGAACATTGCTGGCTACAATGACAGAACCTGGAAGGGCAGTAGCAACCAGTCGTCCAGTACCAGCCTGATCCAGACGTTGGGACTGACATCTCCACTGAGCAGGCTCCACTGTGGCTGGAGGAGAATGTCAGACCGCAGCAGACATGGTTCGAGATCCCCCCTGTGCAGCAGCGGGAACTTGACACCTAACACATTCTGTCCATTTTCTAAACCGTTGTTACCTGCATTCAGTGTAAGGATAGCTGGTGGAGGAGGGATAATCTTGGATTAGAGACATATAGGCAAGGTTTATTGCCTCACAGTCCTTCCATAGGTATACAGGTCCTTCTCAAAAAATTAGCATATAGTGTTAAATTTCATTATTTACCATAATGTAATGATTACAATTAAACTTTCATATATTATAGATTCATTATCCACCAACTGAAATTTGTCAGGTCTTTTATTGTTTTAATACTGATGATTTTGGCATACAACTCCTGATAACCCAAAAAACCTGTCTCAAAAAATTAGCATATCAAGAAAAGGTTCTCTAAACGACCTATTACCCTAATCTTCTGAATCAACTAATTAACTCTAAACACATGCAAAAGATACCTGAGGCTTTTATAAACTCCCTGCCTGGTTCATTACTCAAAACTCCCATCATGGGTAAGACTAGCGACCTGACAGATGTCAAGAAGGCCATCATTGACACCCTCAAGCAAGAGGGTAAGACCCAGAAAGAAATTTCTCAACAAATAGGCTGTTCCCAGAGTGCTGTATCAAGGCACCTCAATGGTAAGTCTGTTGGAAGGAAACAATGTGGCAGAAAACGCTGTACAACGAGAAGAGGAGACCGGACCCTGAGGAAGATTGTGGAGAAGGACCGATTCCAGACCTTGGGGAACCTGAGGAAGCAGTGGACTGAGTCTGGTGTGGAAACATCCAGAGCCACCGTGCACAGGCGTGTGCAGGAAATTGGCTACAGGTGCCGCATTCCCCAGGTAAAGCCACTTTTGAACCATAAACAGCGGCAGAGGCGCCTGACCTGGGCTACAGAGAAGCAGCACTGGACTGTTGCTAAGTGGTCCCAAGTACTTTTTTCTGATGAAAGCAAATTTTGCATGTCATTCGGAAATCAAGGTGCCAGAGTCTGGAGGAAGATTGGGGAGAAGGAAATGCCAAAATGCCTGAAGTCCAGTGTCAAGTACCCACAGTCAGTGATGGTGTGGGGTGCCATGTCAGCTGCTGGTGTTGGTCCACTGTGTTTCATCAAGGGCAGGGTCAATGCAGCTAGCTATCAGGAGATTTTGGAGCACTTCATGCTTCCATCGGCTGAAATGCTTTATGGAGATGAAGATTTCATTTTTCAGCACGACCTGGCACCTGCTCACAGTGCCAAAACCACTGGTAAATGGTTTACTGACCATGGTATTACTGTGCTCAATTGGCCTGCCAACTCTCCTGACCTGAACCCCATAGAGAATCTGTGGGATATTGTGAAGAGAAAGTTGAGAGACGCAAGACCCAACACTCTGGATGAGCTTAAGGCCGCTATTGAAGCATCCTGGGCCTCCATAACATCTCAGCAGTGTCACAGGCTGATTGCCTCCATGCCACGCCGCATTGAAGCAGTCATTTCTGCCAAAGGATTCCCGACCAAGTATTGAGTGCATAACTGAACATTATTATTTGTTGGTTTTTTTTGTTTGTTATTAAAAACACTTTTATTTGATTGGATGGGTGAAATATGCTAATTTATTGAGGCAGGTTTTTTGGGTTATCAGGAGTTGTATGCCAAAATCATCAGTATTAAAACAATAAAAGACCTGACAAATTTCAGTTGGTGGATAATGAATCTATAATATATGAAAGTTTAATTGTAATCATTACATTATGGTAAATAATGAAATTTAACACTATATGCTAATTTTTTGAGAAGGACCTGTACTGTTGCTGCAATCTAAAAAGAAAAGTCCTTTTCAGGGCTACATACGGTCCTTTCTCTAGTAAAACTGCTGTTACCTGCATTCAGTGTAGGTATAGCTGGTGGAGGAAGGATAGTTTTGGATTAGAGGCATATAGGCAGGGTTTATTGCCATGCAGTACTTCTATAGGTATACTGTTGCTGCAACCTAAACCAAAAGTCCTTTTCAGGGCTACATATTTTCTTTTACCTGTTAATACTGGAAGGTTTACAGGCATATATCATATACCTACCGTAATCTAAAATGTTCATGGCGGATTTGGCAGTTTTTGTATTGTCCACATAGGCTTTGTGAGTTTCAGAGTCCCTCTTGCATAAATTTAGCAGATAAGGTAGTAAAATGTTAAAATTGCATTTACTGGTGACTACAGGTGGGTGTAGTTTTATTTCACCTCTACTATGTCTTCTACTGTAGTCATAGGCGATGGAGAAACACAGATGGCATTACTATTAAGGAGTAGAGGAGGCTTTTTTTTTCTCTTTTCAATTTTGCATTATGCAGGAAAGAATGGTTCATAACAGTTTTTACTGTAAAATCTATTTTATCTTCAGTCTTACTGTATGTTTTATTGTTAGTCTGTAACACTGGAGTAGTACTCTCACATAGGGTTGAGCGACTTTTAGTTTTTTAGGGTCGAGTCGGGTTTCACGAAACCCGACTATCTCAAAAGTCGAGTCGAGTGGAATCGGCCGATTATCGCGAAAAGTCAGGGATCGACCAAAACACGAAACCCAATGCAAGTCAATGGGGGAGCATAGTCGGCAGTGAGTGGAGTGTTATGGACCTGGTGGTTAGGAGCACCCGGAACGACCTGATGGTTAAACTAACACAGGACAAGCTCTGGGAAGTGGGAGCTCTGCTGACCGCAACCCCTAATCCTATCACATACACTAGAAATAGCCGTGGAGCGTACCTAACTCTGCCTAGATGCCTCTTCACAGCCTAAGAGCTAACTAGTCCTAGAGATAGAAAATAAAGCCTACCTTGCCTCAGAGAAATTCCTCAAAGGAAAAGGCAGCCCCCCACATATATTGACTGTGAGTTAAGATGAAAGTCACAAACACAGAAATGAAACAGGTTTCAGCAAAGGAGGCCAGACTAACTAAACAGACTGAGGATAGGTATCTTTGCGGTCAGCACAAAAAAACTACAAAAAAACCACGCAGAGTGTGCAAAAAGACCTCCGCACCGACTCACGGTGCGGAGGTGCCACTCTGCATCCCAGAGCTTCCAGCTAGCAAGGCAAAATCATGATAGCAAGCTGGACAAGAAAACACTGAACAAATAATCAACAAGCAGGGACTTAGCTTCTGCTGGAGTAGACAGGTCACCAGAAAGATCCAAGAGCGAACTGAACCAGTACAAGAACATTGACAGCTGGCATGGAGTAACGATCTGAGTGGAGTTAAATAGAGCAGCCAGCCAAAGAATAAACTAAGTCACCTGTGGAAGGAGCCTCAGAAGCAGCAGCTCCACTCACAGCCACCAGAGGGAGTCCATGGACAGAACTCGCCGAAGTACCATTCATGACCACAGGAGGGAGTTCGATAACAGAATTCACAACAGTACCCCCCGATTAGGACGAGCCAAATGAAAGGCACAAACTAGATCGGCAGCATGAACATCAGAGGCAAAAACCCAGGAATTATCTTCCTGACCATAACCCTTCCACTTGACCAGGTACTGGAGTTTCCGTCTCAAAATACGAGAATCCAAAATCTTCTCCACCACATACTCCAACTCCCCCTCGACCAACACCGGGGCAGGAGGATCAACGGAGGGAACCATAGGCGCCACGTATCTCCGCAATAACGACCTATGGAACACATTATGGATGGCAAAAGAAGCTGGAAGGGCCAAATGAAATGACACAGGATTGAGAACTTCAGAAATCTTGTACGCACCAATGAAATGAGGATTAAACTTAGGAGAGGAAACCTTCATAGGAACATAACGAGATGACAACCAAACCAAATCCCCAACACGAAGTCAGGGACCAACACAGCGCCGGCGGTTAGCAAAACGTTGAGCCTTCTCCTGGGACAATGTCAAATTGTCCACCACATGAGTCCAAATCTGCTGCAACCTGTCCACCACAGTATCCACACCAGGACAGTCCGAAGGCTCAACCTGCCCTGAAGAGAAACGAGGATGAAAACCAGAATTATAGAAAAAAGGCAAAACCAAAGTAGCCGAGCTGGCCCGATTATTAAGGGCGAACTCAGTCAAAGGCAAGAAGGACACCCAATCATCCTGATCAGCAGAAACAAAGCATCTCAGATATGTTTCCAAAGTCTGATTAGTTCGTTCGGTTTGGCCATTTGTCTGAGGATGGAAAGCCGAAGAAAAAGACAAATTAATGCCCATCTTAGCACAAAAGGACCGCCAAAACCTCGAAACAAACTGGGAACCTCTGTCCGAGACGATGTTCTCCGGAATTCCATGCAAACGAACCACATGCTGGAAAAACAATGGCACCAAATCAGAGGAGGAAGGCAATTTAGACAAGGATACCAAATGGACCATCTTAGAGAAGCGATCACAAACCACCCAAATGACCGACATCCTTTGAGAGACATGGAGATCTGAAATAAAATCCATGGAAATATGCGTCCAGGGCCTTTTCGGGACCGGCAAGGGCAAAAGCAACCCACTGGCACGAGAAAAGCAGGGCTTAGCCCGAGCACAAGTCCCACAGGACTGCACAAAAGAACGCACATCCCGTGACAAAGAAGGCCACCAAAAGGATCTAGCCACCAAATCTCTGGTACCAAAGATTCCAGGATGACCAGCCAACACCGAACAATGAACCTCAGAGATAACTCTACTAGTCCATCTATCAGGGACAAACAGTTTCTCCGCTGGACAACGGTCAGGTCTATCAGCCTGAAACTTCTGCAGCACCCGCCGCAAATCAAGGAAGATGGCAGACAAAATTACCCCCTCTTTGAGAATACCCGCCGGCTCAGGAACACCCGGAGAGTCAGGCACAAAACTCCTTGACAGGGCATCAGCCTTCACATTCTTAGAGCCCGGAAGGTACGAAACCACAAAATCAAAACGGGAGAAAAACAGCGACCATCGAGCCTGTCTAGGATTCAACCGTTTGGCAGACTCGAGATAAGTCAAATTCTTGTGATCCGTCAAAACCACCACGCGATGCTTGGCTCCTTCAAGCCAATGTCGCCACTCCTCGAATGCCCACTTCATGGCCAACAACTCTCGATTGCCAACATCATAGTTACGCTCAGCAGGCGAGACCTTTCTAGAATAGAAGGCACATGGTTTCATCACCGAGCCATCAGAACTTCTTTGTGACAAAACAGTCCCTGCTCCAATCTCAGAAGCATCAACCTCGACCTGAAACGGGAGCGAAACATCTGGCTGGCACAACACAGGGGCAGAAGAAAAGCGACGCTTCAACTACTGAAAAAGCCTCTACAGCCGCAGAGGACCAATTGACCACATCAGCACCTTTCTTGGTCAAATCAGTCAACGGTTTAGCAACACTAGAAAAATTAGTGATGAAGCGACGGTAAAAATTAGCAACGCCCAGGAACTTCTGCAGGCTCTTCACAGATGTCGGCTGAGTCTAATCATAAATGGCCTGAACTTTAACAGGGTCCATCTCGATAGTAGAAGGGGAAAAAATGAAACCCAAAAATGAAACCTTCTGAACTCCAAAGAGACATTTTGACCCCTTCACAAACAAGGAATTCGCACGAAGGACCTGGAACACCATTCTGACCTGCTTTACATGAGACTCCCAATCATCCGAAAAGACCAAAATATCATCCAAATATACAATCATGAATCTATCCAGGTACTTTCGGAAGATGTCATGCATAAAGGACTGAAATACAGATGGAGCATTAGAAAGCCCGATCGGCATAACCAGGTACTCAAAATGGCCCTCGGGCGTATTAAATGCTGTTTTCCATTCATCGCCCTGTTTAATACGCACAAGATTATACGCTCCTCGAAGATCTATCTTGTTGAACCAACTAGCCCCCTTAATCTGAGCAAACAAATCAGACATCAGCGGCAAAGGGTACTGAAATTTGACTGTGATCTTATTAAGAAGGCGGTAATCAATACAAGGTCTCAAAGAACCATCCTTCTTGGCCACAAAAAAGAACCCTGCTCCCAACGGTGATGACGACGGGCGAATATGACCTTTCTCCAAGGATTTCTTTATATAACTCCGCATAGCAGCGTGCTCTGGCACAGATAAATTGAACAGTCGGCCCTTAGGAAACTTACTACCAGGAATCAAATTAATAGCACAATCGCAATCCCTATGAGGAGGTAGGGCACTGGATTTGGGCTCATCAAATACATCCCTTTAATCCGACAAAAATTCAGGGACTTCAGAAGGAGTGGAAGGCGAAATTGACAGCAATGGAACATCACCATGTACCCCTTGACAACCCCAGCTGGATTACTGGATTATGGACCTGTAGCCATGGCAACCCCAAAACGACCACATCATGCAGATTATGCAACACCAAAAAGCGAATATCCTCCTGATGTGCAGGAGCCATGCACATGGTCAATTGAGTCCAGTACTGAGGCTTATTCTTGGCCAAAAGCGTAGCATCAATTCCTCTCAATAGAATAGGATACTGCAAGGGCTCCAAGAAAAAACCACAGTGCCTGGCAAACTCCAAGTCCATCAAATTCAGGGCAGCGCCTGAATCCACAAATGCCATAACAAAATAGGACGACAAAGAGCAAATCAGAGAAACGGACAAAAGAAATTTAGACTGTACCGTACCAATGGTGGCAGACCTAGCGAACCGCTTAGTGCGCTTAGGACAATCGGAGATAGCATGAGTGGAATCACCACAGTAAAAACACAGCCCATTCCGACGTCTGTGTTCTTGCCGTTCAGCTCTGGTCAAAGTCCTATCACATTTCATAGGCTCAGGCCTATGCTCAGAGAATACCGCCAAATGGTGCACAGCTTTGCGCTCATGCAAGCGCCAATCGATCTGAATGGCCAAGGACATAGACTCATTCAGACCAGCAGGCGTGGGAAATCCCACCATGACATCCTTAAGGGTTTCAGAAAGACCCTTTCTGAAAATTGCCGCCAGGGCACACTCATTCCACTGAGTAAGCACAGACCACTTTCTAAACTTCTGACAATATACCTCCGCTTCATCCTGACCCTGACACAAAGCCAGCAAGATTTTCTCTGCCTGATCCACTGAATTTGGTTCATCATAAAGCAATCCAAGCGCCAGAAAAAACGCATCTACATCACGCAATGCAGGATCTCCTGGAGCAAGGGAAAATGCCCAGTCTTGAGGGTCACCACGCAACAAAGAAATAATGATTTTTACTTGTTGAACGGGGTCACCAGAGGAGCGGGGTTTCAAAGCAAGAAACTGTTTACAATTATTTTTGAAATTCAGGAACTTAGATCTATCCCCAGAAATCAAATCAGGAATTGGAATTCTAGGCTCTAACATCGGATTCTGAACCACAAAATCTTGAATGTTTTGTACCCTTGCAGTGAGATGATCCACACAAGAGGACAGACCTTGAATGCCCATATCTACACCTGTGTCCTGAACCACCCAGAGGTTAAGGGGAAAAGAAAGACAAAACACACTGCAGAGAAAAAAAAAATGGTCTCAGAACTTCTCTTATCCCTCTATTGAGATGCATTAACACTTCAGGCCAGCTGTACTGTTATGGACCTGGTGGTTAAGAGCACCCGGAACGATCTGATGGTTAAACTAACACAGGACAAGCTCTGGGAAGTGGGAGCTCTGCTGACCGCAACCCCTAATCCTATCACACACACTAGAAATAGCCGTGGAGCGTACCTAACTCTGCCTAGACGCCTCTTCACAGCCTAAGAGCTAACTAGCCCTAGAGATAGAAAATAAAGCCTACCTTGCCTCAGAGAAATTCCCCAAAGGAAAAGGCAGCCCCCCACATATATTGAGTTGACTGTGAGTTAAGATGAAAGTCACAAACACAGAAATGAAACAGGTTTCAGCAAAGGAGGCCAGACTAACTAAACAGACTGAGGATAGGAAAGGTATCTTTGCGGTCAGCACAAAAAAACTACAAAAAGACCACGCAGAGTGTGCAAAAAGACCTCCGCACCGACTCACGGTGCGGAGGTGCCACTCTGCATCCCAGAGCTTCCAGCTAGCAAGGCAAAATCATGATAGCAAGCTGGACAAGAAAACACTGAACAAATAATCAACAAGCAGGGACTTAGCTTCTGCTGGAGTAGACAGGTCACCAGAAAGATCCAAGAGCGAACTGAACCAGTACTAGAACATTGACAGCTGGCATGGAGTAACGATCTGAGTGGAGTTAAATAGAGCAGCCAGGCAAAGAATAAACTAAGTCACCTGTGGAAGGAGCCTCAGAAGCAGCAGCGCCACTCACAGCCACCAGAGGGAGTCCATGGACAGAACTCGCCGAAGTACCATTCATGACCACAGGAGGGAGTTCGATAACAGAATTCACAACAGTGGAGGCCAGGAAAACATGTACAGTGCCCATTTTAATGCAAAAACATACATGCTTGTTACTGAAGCTTGTCAATCTTAATTTACCTTATAATAATAGTAAGGCATTGGAAATTGGGGGTCATTTGGCTAAAGTTGTGGGGGGTAGGGCTGGTTCAAGTATTTAGTGGGCCCAGGAAATCTGGACCATGTCACAGCAGTGGAGCAGGGAGAGGTAAGTATTTCAACTTTGCAAGTGCTGTGATCCTGAGCAAGCAGGGGGGGCCCACTCGTTGGCATTGGCACTGGCACAGGGCCCCTCAAAGTATGGCGGTGTGTTTGCACGGCGGGGGCGCCTCCCACTGGCAGCGACACTTTTGCGTACTATGAGGGGCTCTGTGCCAGTGACGTCGCCAATGAGTATTCCTCCCCCCACCTGATGACGGAACCTGCACTTTCATCTGCACCTTCCTCTTTGTCCCCGTGTAAGGTGGTATGGTATGCGGGAAGGGGAACCTGACTTTTAGCAAGGTCACAATCTTGCTGTGTAGCGTGCACGGGGAATGTTGCGTTATGGGTCAATGTACCAGCAGACTCATCTATCACTGGCTGGGCAATGGGCAGGATGAGGAGGAAACACAGATATAGGCCCAAAGAATAAAGTGGGCTAAATGCAGTTCAAAATTGGTAACAGTACTAACCAGGGGGCATTGCTTTGTTCAGTGGAGTACAACTGTAATGAGAGGCTGACACAGTGAGTAGGCCCAAATCAGTAAGTAGGCTAAATGCAGTTCAAAATTGGTAACAGATGTAAACAGGCGGCACTAGTTTGTTCAGTGGAGGAGAACATCAAGGAGCGGCAGACACTGATAGTAGGCCCCAACCCAACTAGTAGGCCAAATGCAGTCTAACATTAACAACTACTTAATGAGAGCCTGAAAATGGAATTTCAGGACAGGAAACCAGGAGAACAGCAAGGAGTGGCAGACACTGTTAGTAGGCCCCAACCCAATTAGTAGGCCAAATGCAGTTGTTCCATTTAACAACTATTTAACAAGAGCCTGAAGATAGAAGCTCAGGAAAGGCAACCAGGAGAACACCTTGGAGCGGCAGACACTGTTAGTAGGCCCCAACCAAACTAGTAGCCCCACTGCAGTTTTAAAATTCTGATAGGCTGAAAACCTGATAATTGCAGGTCATTTTTTTAAAGAGGACAGCTGTATTGAGTGGCGCAGCCAGACACTGCAAGTAGGCCTTACACCACAAAGTTGGCTCGACGCAGGTTTATAAAAGGTTACATGGGTACACGGTGTTCATTGGTATGCTCAGTGGAGGATAATTGGAAGGAGGGACCGCAGAAAGACTTAGTGGGCCTAAAATAACAAAATAGGCTCTATGCAGCTTCGATTATGTGGCAACCTGGAGAACACCTTGGAGCGGGAGACACCGTCTCTTCAAGCCAGACCCAAGTTGTAGGCCTAATGCAGTGTTGTTTCAAAAACTACTTAACGAGAGCTAGAAGATAGAAGCTATGGAGAGGCAAACTGGAGAACACCTTGGAGCGGGAGACACCGTCTCTACAACCCAGACCCAACTTGTAGGCCTAATGCAGTGTTGTTTCAACAACTACTTAACGACAGCTAGAAGATAGAAGCTATGGAGAGGCAACCTGGAGAACACCATGGAGAGGCAACCTGGAGAACACATTGGAGCGGCAGACACCGTCTCTACAACCCAGACCCAACTTGTAGGCCTAATGCAGTGTTGTTTCAACAACTACTTAACAAGAGCATGAAGACTGAAGCTATGGAGAGGCAACCTGGAGAACACCTTGGAGCGGGAGACACCGTCTCTACAACCCAGACCCAACTTGTAGGCCTAATGCAGTGTTGTTTCAACAACTACTTAAGAAGAGCATGAAGATTGAAGCTATGGAGAGGCAACCTGGAGAACACCTTGGAGCGGGAGACACCGTCTCTACAACCCAGACCCAACTTGTAGGCATAATGCAGTGTTGTTTCAACAACTACTTAACAAGAGCTTCAAGATAGAAGCGAAGGAGAGGCAACAGAGAGCACCTTGGAGCGGAAGACTCAGTATGTAGACCACAATGAAACTTGTGGCTCCAATGCAGTTTTATAATTCTGACAAGCTGAAAATCCACCATTTTTTTTTTAGAGAAGGACAGCTGTATTAAGTGGTGCAGACAGACACCGCTAGTAGGCCTTACACCACAAAGTAGGCTCATTGCAGGATGACAAAAAGTTACATGGGTACACGGTCGGCATTGGTGTGCTCAGCGGAGGACAAATGGAAGGAGGGACCGCAGACAGACTTAGTAGGCCTAAAATAAAAAAATTAGCCTCAAAGCAGTTTCAATTATCTTGCAGGGGTACACAGGCAGCATTGGTGTGTTCATCGGAGGACAATTGGAAGGAGGGACCGCAGACAGACTTAGTAGGCCTAAAATAAAAAAAATTAGGCTCAAAGCAGTTTCAATTATCTTGCAGGGGTACACAAGCAGCATTGTTGTGTTCAGTGGAGGACAATTGGAAGGAGGGACCGCAGACAGACTTAGTAGGCCTAAAATAAGAAAAAAATTAGGCTCAAAGCAGTTTGAATTATCTTGCAGAGGTACACAGGCAGCATTGGTGTGGTCAGCGGAGGACAATTGGAAGGAGTGTCTGACACAGTTAGTACTCCCAAAAAATAAATAGATGTTAATGTCTCGCAAAACATCAAAACCAAAAAACAAAAGGGTGGCATACTTAGGTACAGGGGTGGGCTCCTCTGCTGAGTTTCAAACATAGTAATTTGCCGCTAAGTATTTACTGGTGTCAATATAGGACACTGACCCTGACTATTTTAACTAGCATCATACATGTCAACAAATTGGTATTGTCAGTGCCAGGCATTGAAGGATGTCAGCGCATAGACTAAACATTGGTGGAACTGTGAGAGATAATTTTGCAAGTGGTAGAGCACTGTTTGAGCTGGGGGGGGGAACTCTCTTGTGGCCGGCGGTACAGGCCCAGGGCCCCTCATGTTACAATGGTGTGTCTGACGTTGGGTGCGCACCACCACCACCAGAGACACTTTATTGTACTATGAGGGACCCAGTTGCAGTGCCGTTGACCAAAAGCGGGCACACCCACCTCTTCAGACAAATGGCACTCTCACGGGTGCTTATGCCAAGTGGCGCGACCACGGCCCCGTGGGGGGAGTTAGCCCATTTAGGGAGGTGTAAACATTTTGTATGCTGGACAAACATCTGCTGCAAATTAAGAGATTGGAACACTCAGTAAGACGAGTCCACAAGCAAGACCTTTTTATAGGAAAGCTAGGTGTCAGCCGGGAAAGGTGGGGCAAAAGAATTCAAAATCCAGTTGTGGTTCATTTTAATGAATGTTAGATCATCAACATTTTGGGTAGCCAGATGAGTCCTTTTTTCGGTTAATATTGAACCAGCAGCACTGAATACTTTTTCTGATAGCACACTAGCTGCTGGGCAAGCAAGCTCCTGCAATGCATATTCTGCCAATTCAGGCCAGGTGCCTATTTTGGATGCCCAGTAATCAAATGGGAATGACGGTTGAGGGAGAACATCGATAAGGGATGAAAAATAGTTAGTAACCATACTGGACAAATGTTGTCTCCTGTCACTTTCAATTGATGCTGCAGTACCTGTCCTGTCTGCAGTCATTGCGAAATCACTCCACAACCTGGTCAGAAAACCCCTCTGTCCAACGCCACTTCTGATTTGTGCAACTCTAACACCTCTGCCCTGTTGCTCCCTGCAGCTCGTGTGACAACCATCAACAGCGTTGTGTGCTGGGAATGCCTGAATCAAACGGTCTACAAGAGTTGCTTTTTTGGTTGCTAATATTTGTTCGAGGTTCTCATGTGTCATGATATTTTGCAATTTGCCTTTATAGCGAGGATCAAGGAGGCAGGCCAACCAGTAATCGTCATCGGTCATCATTTTAATAATGCGTGGGTCCCTTTTGAGGATAAGTAATGCATAATCCGCCATGTGGGCCAAAATTCCAGTTGCCAAATCTGCGGTTGTGCTGGGTTGGGGGGCAGTTTCAGGCAAATCTACGTCACTTGTCTCCCTAAAAACCCTGAACCCGGCCTTGCAACGCCACCAGTTGCTATTGGCCCCGGAGAAGTTTCCTCATACAAAAAATACTCATCCCCATCATCCCCCTTGTCCTCCTCCTCTTTGCCCGCTACCTCGTCCTGTAGACTGCCCTGACCAGACAATGGCTGACTGTCATCAAGGCTTCCCTCTTCCTTGGCTGCAGACGCCTGCTCCTTTATGTGCGTCAAACTTTGCATCAGCAGACGCATTAGGGGGATGCTCATGCTTACTATGGCGTTGTCTGCACTAACCAGCCGTGTGCATTCCTCAAAACACTGAAGGACTTGACACAGGTCTTGTACCTTCGACCACTGCACACCTGACAACTCCATGTCTGCCATCCAACTGCCTGCCCGTGTATGTGTATCCTCCCACAAATACATAACAGCCCGCCTCTGTTCGCACAGTCTCTGAAGCATGTGCAGTGTGGAGTTCCACCTTGTTGCAACGTGGATGATTAGGCGATGCTGGGGAAGGTTCAAATACCGCTGATGGTTCTGCATACGGCTGGAGTGCACGGGCGAACGGCGGATATGCGAGCAAAGTCTGCGCACTTGGAGGTGCAGGTCGGGTAACCCCAGATAACTTTTCAGGAAGCACTGCACCACCAGGTTTAAGGTGTGAGCCAGGCAAGGAATGTGTTTCAGTTGTGAAAGGGCTATGGCAGCCATAAAATTCCTTCCATTATCACTCACTACCTTGCCTGCCTCAAGATGTACAGTGCCCAGTCATGACTGAGTTTCTTTCTGCAAGAACTCGGACAGAACTTCCGCGGTGTGTCTGTTGTCGCCCAAACACTTCATTGGCAATACAGCCTGCTGACGCTTGCAACTAGGTGTCCCATAATGGGACACCTCGTGTGCAACAGTGGCAGCTGCGGATGGAGTGCTTGTGTGACTGCGGTCTGTGGACGAGCTCTTGCATCTGCAGGAGGACGGGGAGGAGGAGGAGGGGGGGCGAATGCCTACAGCCAACTGTTTCCTAGACCGTGGGCTAGGCAGAACTGTCCCAATATTGCTGTCCCCTGTGGACCCTGCATCCACCACATTAACCCAGTGAGCCGTGATGGACACGTAACGTCCCTGGCCATGCCTACTGGTCCATGCATCTGTTGTCAGGTGCACCTTTGTACTCACAGATTGCCTGAGTGCATGGACGATGCGGTCTTTTACATGCTGGTGGAGGGCTGGGATGGCTTTTCTCGAAAAGAAGTGTCGACTGGGTAGCTCGTAGCGTGGTACAGCGTAGTCCATCAGGGCTTTGAAAGCTTCGCTTTCAACTAATCGGTAGGGCATCATCTCTAATGAGATTAGTCTAGCAATGTGGGCGTTCAAACCCTTTGTACGCAGATGCGATGATGAGTACTTCCTTTTCCTAACGAGAGTCTCATGTAGGGTGAGCTGGACTGGAGAGCTGCAGATCGTGGAACTAGCGGGGGTGCCGGTGGACATGGCAGACTGAGAGAGGGTTGGAGATGGTTTTCTTGCTGGTGTCCTACATGCAGTGTTTCCTACTACGAAACTGGTGATTCCCTGACTGCTTTGGCCTGGCGATGAAATCTGCACATTTGCTGCAGGTGATGCGGGAAATGGTGGGCTTACAGTGAGGGAAGGGATGTAGCGTTGCTGACTAGCTTCATTGGCCAAGGGTGCTACAACCTTAAGGGACGTTTAGTAGTGAGTCCAGGCTTGCAAATGCATGGTGGTTAAATGTCTACGCATGCAACTTGTATTTACACTTTTAAGATTCTGACCTCTGCTTAAGGTAGTTGAACATTTTTGACAGATGACTTTGCGCTGATCATTTGGATGTTGTTTAAAAAAATGCCAGACTTCACTCTTTCTACTATCGGATACCTTTTCAGGCATTGCAGACTGAGCTTCTTTAACCGGATGTCCACACTGTCCTACAACTAGTTTTGCCACGCGTTTTTGGCCAGATACGGGCCTGGCAGATGGAACCTGTTGCGATGTTGATGCCTTCTGCGGCTCCTCCTCCGCTTCAGAGCTACTGCCGCCTGCACCCTGTTCCCCCAATGGCTGCCAATCGGGGTCAACAACTGGGTCATCTATGACCTTCTCTTCTATCTCGTGTGCAACTTCGTCTGTGTCACCGTGTAAGCCGGTGGTATAGCGTTCGTGACGGGGCACCATAGTCTCATCAGGGTCTGATTCTGGATCAGTACACTGCGAGGGCAATGTTGTGGTCTGAGTCAAAGGAACAGCATAGTAATCTGGCTGTGGCTCTGCATCTGTGCACTCCATGTCCGATTCAGCTTGTAATGGGCATGCAAAAAGCAAAGCAATACCACACGGACCCAAAACCAGAAAATATATACAAGGCACGGGAATATTAAAATATGGCTTTATTAAAGGAAATGCCAAATGTTACATAATCAAAATTATATTTAAAAACAAACACTTCCGCATGACAACAGGATTATATTGCTGTAAATATTCACCAGCTCTCTAACCTCCAATTCACCAGGATACAAATACTAAGGCCGTACAAGAACTATATATTGCACAAAGACGGAGGGGGAAGGGGGTTAAAAAAAAGTAAAAAATAAGGAAAAATTAAAGAAAAAATGGGAAGAAAGTATATATATATAATTAAATAATGTGCAAATTCTGCTTCAATTAAAGTGAAAAAGTGCTGTGCAAAATCAATACTATTCAGCACATATGCAGGGCACACCAAAAGTGTAAAAACGTATAAAATATATTATTGCACATAAGACAATCTCCAAACCAGAATCAAATTGTGTAAAAAATAGGAGAGGGGGTATAGTATCCCCGTTATATATTCAAAATAATTTACATAAAGTGCCAAATACAAGGTGCAGTGAAAAAAGTGATAATGTGCCAAAATCCTGCTTCAAGTAAGTAGAATCCACCCTTGCAAGTAACTACCATAGGGACAAGGTAATAGCGTCCGCCTAGATAAGCATTAGCATTAGCATAATGTATTGTGCAGCTGTGCGGCCAGAAATCTAAATAACACATATACCTGGGGAGGGAAGGGCTCTGCTTCTGTGTCAGCACGTACCCGACGCGCGTTTCGGAGTAATCCTTCGTCTGGGGTCGACTTACCCTCTGTGGCCGGGAGTTTATATACTTTGCGTCTTAATCCACAACGCTGTAGCCCAGGTGTTTCCGGCGCGTGCGCAGTCAGGAGGTCCAGGAGTTCCGGTCCCCGCGTCACGCGACCGGCCGCATGGGAACGGAGTACCCAGTACAAGTTTTTTATTATTTATAATTTTTTTCTCATTTATTGTAATATATTACTCTTTCAAAAAGAAATATATTTTTTCCCCTTATAGGCGGGGTTTGAACTAGCGATCCTCTGTTATAATGATTATTGTTTTCTCCCCCTTTCTTTCTTCACTCCACTTCTATGGCAGCGTAGAAGGTTAGAATCCCAGAGCTCACTTTATTTGTGAGCAGTATATCCCAGAGCACCTGTATTGCGTACACTCCTCCACGATGTGCCCCTGGCTGAGCGCATGCGCGGTCTGCGCCCTGGAGTCCTGGTTCCCCGTGTGCGTGTAGCCGTGGCAATGCTGGGTACTCCGTTCCCATGCGGCCGGTCGCGTTACGCGGGGACCGGAACTCCTGGACCTCCTGCTTTTTGCATCATTTATGTAGTGGTTCCTCTACAATCGGGCACAGCGCACCCTGGTGGTTTACAATATAAATATTTTTTTTTATTCTATTAATCTATATATCTCCTAATTAAAGGGATAGGAAAATCATTTTAAAACTACTGTGGGTATACTGTGTTATTTTATTAATATATATTGCTGTGTTTTGCACAGGTTGATTCTTTGTAATCAGGACATGGATTTCAAGACAAGAGAATTATCGTGGCAGGGACAAATTAAGGCAGTTTTTTCTAAAGGAAATGTGAATACTATGGGTCCCGATGGTTGTGAATTTGATGATTTATTTAAAATAATTAAAGATCTTACATATAAAAGGACGAGGTCATGGTGGAGTAAAGCGTTCCTTGAAAATTATGTGCAATATCAATTAATACCAAGGGGTTTGCGGATTCATGTGACCCCCGCTTTTCCTGTCAGTGACGAAGAATTCATAAAAAATTGGGAGGAGACATGTAATACCGCCTCTAAGCAACTAATGGAACTATTGATAAAATATAATTCTAATAATATTGAGACTATTGATAAATCTTTGGATGAAATTTATATCAAAGCCAAAACGTGCCTTTCTACCGAACAACTGACGTCTATGGACAATTTATTAGAAAAACAAATGGATCAGTGGATAAAGAATATCCAGATGACTCAAAAAAATAAATTGGCAAGAGATCAGGATGATTTCACTAAAGGAAAGATTTATAGATGGCGTAAACATAATTCGAATGAGAATGTGCGTGACCGAGTAAATTCAGCTTCGTCTAATCAAGCAATGGCGGATGTTTCTGTTGCCTCCTCCTCCGCCTCTGTGTCTACGTTGGTCTCTATTATGTCGACTCCTAAGCGAAAAAGGGAACCACGCTATGCACCAGCAAAACGGAACTTCAGATACTCACCGGAAAATTCTCGGAATAATTTGAAGGTGATTAATCTAAGTACTCATGTTTTATCTGAGGTTGAGATTAAGGTTCTACAGAAAGGCCTTACCTTTTGCCCTACGGCAAAATTTGATAAGTTTGTAGCTATAAAAGATTTACACTTATTTGCTAGAAAATTACTTTTTAAAAAACATTTTCACAATGAGGAAGTTTTACAAATATTTCCCACAGAGGCGGAGCAGGAGGCACTAGATATCCTTGATGAGCTGGCGCGGGAGCACAACGAACCTTTAGGAGGTAAGATCCCGACATCTATTCGTCCTAAATCGCGTAAGTTTCCCCCCTTGTCAGCCTGTCCAATTATTGACACTTTTGTCAAGACAGTGAGCAGAGAGTTTGATAAAATTCCATGTTTTCCTACAAATGAGAATCTTGACGGAAGTGAAAAAATGGCCCTCAGGAAATTGGAGGGTTTATCTGATGTAGTTATTAAACCGGCTGACAAGGGGGGCAATGTTGTGATCTGGCCAATTAAAATGTACGAACATGAGGTGTATCGGCAGCTAAAGGATAAGGTATTTTATAGAAAATTGACTTATAACCCCCTGAGTAAATTTAGGACTGAACTTTCATCGATCTTGAATAGAGCCCTTGACACTGAAGTTATAAATAAGGATTTATGCTCAGCACTGCAAGTATCTGAACCAACGGTGGCAACATTTTATTTGTTACCGAAGGTTCATAAGAATCCAGTAACCCCACCGGGGAAACCAATTGTCTCCGGTTGTGGGAATTACTTGGAAAATGTCAATAGATTCCTTGATTCAAGGTTACAACCACTAGTTGAAATTTTACCGTCCTTTATAAAAGATACGAATGATTTTTTAAAGAAAATAGATGGCCTATATGTAGGCGATGATATACTCCTGGTGTCGTGTGATGTTGAAAGCTTATATACGAATATCCGTCATTAGAGTTGAGCGACCTTGACCTTTTTAGAGTCGAGCCGGGTTTCGCGAAACCCGACTATCTCAAAAGTCGGGTCGAGTGAAATCGGCCGATTATGACGTAAAGTCGGGATCGACCGAAACACGAAACCCAATGCAAGTCAATGGGGCAGCATAGTCGGCAGTGAGTGGGGGCCAGGAAAACACCTAGAGTGCCCATTTTAATGTCAAAACCATCCATTCTTCTTAATGAAGCTTGTCAAGCATAATTTACCTTATAATAATTGGAAGGCATTTGAAATTGGGGGTCATTTGGCTAAAGTTGTGGTGGGTAGGGCTGGTTCAAGTAATTAGTGGGCCCAGGAAATCTGAACCACGTCACGGCAGTGGAGCAGGGAGAGGTAAGTATTTCAACTTTGCAAGTGCTGTGAACCTGAGCAAGCAGGGGGGGCCCACTCGTTGGCATTGGCACTGGCACAGGGCCCCTCAAAGTACAGCGGTGTGTTTGCACGGCGGGGGCGCCTCCCACCGGCAGCAACACTTTTGCGTACTATGAGAGGCCCTGTGCCAGTGACGTCGCCAACTAGTATTCCTCCCCCCACCTGATGAAGGAACCTGCACTTTCATCTGCACCTTCCTCTTTGTCCCCGTGTAAGGTGGTATGGTATGCGGGAAGAGCAACCTGACTTTCAGCAGGGTCACAATGTTGTTGTGTAGCGTGCACGGGGAATGTTGCGTTATGGGTCAATGTACCAGCAGACTCATCTATCACTGGCTGGGCAATGGGCAGGATGAGGAGGAAACACAGACATAGGCCCAAAGAATAAAGTTGGCTAAATGCAGTTCAAAATTGGTAACACAGGAATAACCAGGGGGCATTGCAGTGGAGGACAACTGGAATGAGAGGCAGACACTGATAGTAGGCCCCAACCCAACTAGTAGGCCAAATGCAGTCTAACATTAACAACTACTTAACGAGCGCCTGAAAACGGAATTTCAGGACAGGAAACCAGGAGAACAGCAAGGAGCGGCAGACACTGTTAGTAGTCCCCAAACCAACTAGTACGCCAAATGCAGTTGTTCCATTTAACCACAATTTAACGAGAGCCTGAAGATAGAAGCTCAGGAAAGGCAACCTGGAGAACACCTTGGAGTGGAACACACCATCTCTCTCCACCCCATACCCATTTTGTAGGCCTAATGCAGTGTAGTTTTCTACAACTACTAAACGAGAGTCGGAAGACCGAAGCAATGGCAAGGAAACCTGGGGAACACCTTGGAGTGTAACACACCATCTCTCTCCACCCGATACCCATTTTGTAGGCCTAATGCAGTGTAGTTTTCTACAACTACTAAACGAGAGTCGGAAGACCGAAGCAATGGCAAGGAAACCTGGGGAACACCTTGGAGTGTAACACACCATCTCTCTCCACCCGATACCCAATTTGTAGGCCTAATGCAGTGTAGTTTTCTACAACTACTAAACGAGAGTCGGAAGACCGAAGCAATGGCAAGGAAACCTGGGGAACACCTTGGAGTGTAACACACCATCTCTCTCCACCCGATACCCATTTTGTAGGCCTAATGCAGTGTAGTTTTCTACAACTACTAAACGAGAGTCGGAAGACGGAAGCAATGGCAAGGAAACCTGGGGAACACCTTGGAGTGTAACACACCATCTCTCTCCACCCGATACCCATATTGTAGGCCTAATGCAGTGTAGTTTTCTACAACTACTAAACGAGAGTCGGAAGACCGAAGCAATGGCAAGGAAACCTGGGGAACACCTTGGAGTGTAACACACCATCTCTCTCCACCCGATACCCAATTTGTAGGCCTAATGCAGTGTAGTTTTCTACAACTACTAAACGAGAGTCGGAAGACCGAAGCAATGGCAAGGAAACCTGGGGAACACCTTGGAGTGTAACACACCATCTCTCTCCACCCGATACCCATTTTGTAGGCCTAATGCAGTGTAGTTTTCTACAACTACTAAACGAGAGTCGGAAGACCAAAGCAATGGCAAGGAAACCTGGGGAACACCTTGGAGTGTAACACACCATCTCTCTCCACCCGATACCCATTTTGTAGGCCTAATGCAGTGTAGTTTTCTACAACTACTAAACGAGAGTCGGAAGACCGAAGCAATGGCAAGGAAACCTGGGGAACACCTTGGAGTGTAACACACCATCTCTCTCCACCCCATACCCAATTTGTAGGCCTAATGCAGCCTACTTTCCGACAACTACTAAACGAGAGCATGAAGATCGAAGCTCAGGAAAGGCAACCTGGGGAACACCTTGGAGTGTAACACACCCTCTCTCTACACCACGGAAGGGCTGATTCTTAGGAAGGAAGGCTGTCGGAAAGAAGCAGGGCGTGTCCGAGGGTGATTATATTCTTATTAGGTATATACTCACCCTCGCACGCGCCCTGCTTCTTTATTTGTAATGAATGTTTATTTGCAATGTGGTTTTGACTTACTCTATTTTTTTGGTAAATAATGATTTTATTATTTTCATTGTTTTGCATCTTCTTGGCAATAATATAAAGAAGACGCGACAGGACAACACTCGGTGGATGCCATATCTGTGTTTTAAATTGAAAAAACTTTCAGTTAACTACTTGCAGGAGAAAGTTATTGTAGCTGGTGGCCATTTTTAGTACTGTACCAGATTTTTGTTGTATGTGTTTGTTTTTAATGTTAAAATGTCTGCATTTGATATCTCTCCAGTATTTTCTTTTTTATAAGCAAAATACTTATTTTTATATTTTCTGATGTTGGTTCAAGGGGTACACGGGCAGCAGTAGACAGGTCAGTGGAGGCCTAGTGGAAGGAGGGACCGCAGACAGGCTTCGAAGCCCTAACATAATAAATTGGGCTGGCTGTAGGCAATTTAAAATTGGTTCCAGGGGAACCCGGGCAGCAGTAGACAGGTCAGTGGAGACCTAGTGGAAGGAGGGACCGCAGACAGGCTTCGAAGCCCTAACATAATAAATTGGGCTGGCTGTAGGCAATTTAAAATTGGTTCCAGGGGAACACGGGCGGCAGTAGACAAGTCAGTGGAGGCCTAGTGGAAGGAGGGACCGCAGACAGGCTTCGAAGCCCTAACATAATAAATTAGGCTGGCTGTAGGCAATTTAAAATTGGTTCCAGGGGAACACGGGCGGCAGTAGACAGGTCAGTGGAGGCCTAGTGGAAGGAGGGACCGCAGACAGGCTTCGAAGCCCTAACATAATAAATTGGGCTGGCTGTAGGCAATTTAAAATTGGTTCCAGGGGAACACGGGCGGCAGTAGACAGGTCAGTGGAGGCCTAGTGGAAGGTGGGATCGCAGACTGGCTTCGAAGCCCTAACATAATAAATTGGGCTGGCTGTAGGCAATTTAAAATTGGTTCCAGGGGAACACGGACAGCAGTAGACAGGTCAGTGGAGGACTAGTGGAAGGAGGGACCGCAGACAGGCTTCGAAGCCCTAACATAATAAATTGGGCTGGCTGTAGGCAATTTAAAATTGGTTCCAGGGGAACCCGGGCAGCAGTAGACAGGTCAGTGGAGGCCTAGTGGAAGGAGGGACCGCAGACAGGCTTCGAAGCCCTAACATAATAAATTTGGCTGGCTGTAGGCAATTTAAAATTGGTTCCAGGGGAACACGGGCGGCAGTAGACAGGTCAGTGGAGGCCTAGTGGAAGGAGGGACCGCAGACAGGCTTCGAAGCCCTAACATAATAAATTGGGCTGGCTGTAGGCAATTTAAAATTGGTTCCAGGGGAACCCGGGCAGCAGTAGACAGGTCAGTGGAGGCCTAGTGGAAGGAGGGACCGCAGACAGGCTTCGAAGCCCTAACATAATAAATTTGGCTGGCTGTAGGCAATTTAAAATTGGTTCCAGGGGAACACGGGCGGCAGTAGACAGGTCAGTGGAGGCCTAGTGGAAGGAGGGACCGCAGACAGGCTTCGAAGCCCTGACATAATAAATTGGGCTGGCTGTAGGCAATTTAAAATTGGTTCCAGGGGAACACGAGCGGCAGTAGACAGGTCAGTGGAGGCCTAGTGGAAGGAGGGACCGCAGACAGGCTTCGAAGCCCTAACATAATAAATTGGGCTGGCTGTAGGCAATTTAAAATTGGTTCCAGGGGAACACGGGCGGCAGTAGACAGGTCAGTGGAGGCCTAGTGGAAGGAGGGACCGCAGACTGGCTTCGAAGCCCTAACATAATAAATTGGGCTGGCTGTAGGCAATTTAAAATTGGTTCCAGGGGAACACGGACAGCAGTAGACAGGTCAGTGGAGGCCTAGTGGAAGGAGGGACCGCAGACAGGCTTCGAAGCCCTAACATAATAAATTGGGCTGGCTGTAGGCAATTTAAAATTGGTTCCAGGGGAACCCAGGCAGCAGTAGACAGGTCAGTGGAGGCCTAGTGGAAGGAGAGACCGCAGACAGGCTTCGAAGCCCTAACATAATAAATTGGGCTGGCTGTAGGCAATTTAAAATTGGTCCCAGGGGAACACGGGCGGCAGTAGCCAGGTCAGTGTAGTAGTAGTGGAAAGAACGGTCCGCAGACAGGCTTCGAAGGCCTAACATAACAAAAATTGGGCTGTAGGCAATTTAAAATTGGTTCCAGGGGAACACGGGCGGCAGTAGACAGGTCAGTGGAGGCCTAGTGGAAGGAGGGACCACAGACAAGCTTCGAAGCCCTAACATAATAAATTGGGCTGGCTGTAGGCAATTTAAAATTGGTTCCAGGGGAACCCGGGCAGCAGTAGACAGGTCAGTGGAGGCCTAGTGGAAGGAGGGACCGCAGACAGGCTTCGAAGCCCTAACATAATAAATTGGGCTGGCTGTAGGCAATTTAAAATTGGTTCCAGGGGAACACGGGCGGCAGTAGACAGGTCAGTGGAGGCCTAGTGGAAGGAGGGACCGCAGACAGGCTTCGAAGCCCTAACATAATAAATTGGGCTGGCTGTAGGCAATTTAAAATTGGTTCCAGGGGAACACGGGCGGCAGTAGACAGGTCAGTGGAGGCCTAGTGGAAGGAGGGACCGCAGACAGGCTTCGAAGCCCTAACATAATAAATTGGGCTGGCTGTAGGCAATTTAAAATTGGTTCCAGGGGAACACGGGCGGCAGTAGCCAGGTCAGTGTAGTAGTAGTGGAAAGAACGGTCCGCAGACAGGCTTCGAAGGCCTAACATAACAAAAATTGGGCTGTAGGCAATTTAAAATTGGTTCCAGGGGAACACGGGCGGCAGTAGACAGGTCAGTGGAGGCCTAGTGGAAGGAGGGACCGCAGACAGGCTTCGAAGCCCTAACATAATAAATTGGGCTGGCTGTAGGCAATTTAAAATTGGTTCCAGGGGAACACGGGCAGCAGTAGACAGGTCAGTGGAGGCCTAGTGGAAGGAGTGAACGCAGACAGGCTTCGAAGGCCTAACATAAGAAAAATGTCAATACAATGGTATTGACAGTGCCAGGCATTGAAGGATGTCAGCGCATTGACTTAACATTGGTGGAGCTGTGAGAGAAAATTTTGCAAGTGGTAGAGCACTGTTTGACCTGGGGGGGGGGGACTGTCTTGTGGCCGGCGGTACAGGCCCAGGGCCCCTCATATTACAACGGTGTGTCTGACGTTGGGTGCGCACCACC
Source organism: Ranitomeya imitator (assembly GCF_032444005.1). NCBI lineage: Eukaryota > Metazoa > Chordata > Amphibia > Anura > Dendrobatidae > Ranitomeya > Ranitomeya imitator. Next base: position 730,592,320 of record NC_091284.1, on the reverse strand, counting down.
ACCGCCAGACACTTTATTGTACTATGAGAGACCTAGTGGCAGTGCCGTCGACCAAAAGCGGGCACACCCACCTCTTCAGACAAACAGTACTCTCACGGGTGCTGGCGCCAAGTGGCGATACCACGGCCCCGTGTGGGGACTTTGGCCATTTAGGGAGGTGTTAACATGTCGGATGCTGGACAATCAGGTGCTGCAAATTACGAGATTGGAAAAGTCGTTCAGAATAGTCCACAGGCAAGACCTTTACATAGGAAAGCTAGGTGTCAGCCGGGCAAGGTGGGGCAAAAGATTTCGAAATCCAGTTGTGGTTCATTTTAATGAAGGTTAGATCATCTACATTTTGGGTAGCCAGACGAGTCCTTTTTTCTGTTAGTATTGAACCTGCAGCACTGAATACTCTTTCTGATAGGACACTAGCTGCCGGGCAAGCAAGCTCCTGCAATGCATATTCTGCCAATTCTGGCCAGGTGTCTAATTTTGATGCCCAGTAATCAAATGGGAATGACGGTTGAGGGAGAACGTCGATAAGGGATGAAAAATAGTTAGTAACCATACTGGACAAATGTTGTCTCCTGTCACTTTGAATTGATGCTGCAGTACCTGTCCTGTCTGCGGTCATAGCAAAATCACTCCACAACCTGGTCAGAAAACCCCTCTGGCCAACGCCACTTCTGATTTCTGCCCCTCTAACACCTCTGGTCTGCTGGCCCCTGCAGCTCGTGTTAGAACGATCACGGGCGCTGTGTGCAGGGAATGCCAGAAGCAAACGGTCAATAAGAGTTGATTGTTTGGTTGCTAATATTAGTTCCAAGTTCTCATGTGGCATTATATTTTGCAATTTGCCTTTATAGCGAGGATCAAGGAGGCAGGCCAACCAGTAATCGTCATCGTTCATCATTTTTGTTATGCGTGTGTCCCTTTTGAGGATACGTAAGGCATAATCCGCCATGTGGCCCAAAGTTCCAGTTCTCAAATCTGTGGTTGTGCTTGGTTGAGGGGCAGTTTCAGGCAAATCCACGTCACTTGTGTCCCTCCAAAAACCAGAACCCGGCCTTGCCGCGCCAACAATTTCCACTGGCCCCGGAAAAGCTTCCTCATTAAAAATATAATCATCCCCATCATCCTCCTCGTCCTCCTCCTCCTGTTCGCCCGCTACCTCGTCCTGTACACTGCCCTGGCCAGACAATGGCTGACTGTCATCAAGGCTTTCCTCTTCCTCAGCTGCAGACGCCTGATCCTTTATGTGCGTCAAACTTTGGATCAGCAGACGCATTAGGGGGATGCTCATGCTTATTATGGCGTTGTCTGCACTAACCAGCCGTGTGCATTCCTCAAAACACTGAAGGACTTGACACATGTCTTGAATCTTCGACCACTGCACACCTGACAACTCCATGTCTGCCATCCTACTGCCTGCCCGTGTATGTGTATCCTCCCACAAAAACATAACAGCCCGCCTCTGTTCACACAGTCTCTGAAGCATGTGCAGTGTTGAGTTCCACCTTGTTGCAACGTCTATGATTAGGCGATGCTGGGGAAGGTTCAAAGAACGCTGATAGGTCTGCATACGGCTGGAGTGTACGGGCGAACGGCGGATATGTGAGCAAAGTCCACGCACTTTGAGGAGCAGGTCGGATAACCCCGGATAACTTTTCAGGAAGCACTGCACCACCAGGTTTAAGGTGTGAGCCAGGCAAGGAATGTGTTTCAGTTGGGAAAGGGAGATGGCAGCCATGAAATTCCTTCCGTTATCACTCACTACCTTGCCTGCCTCAAGATCTACAGTGCCCAGCCACGACTGCGTTTCTTTCTGCAAGAACTCGGACAGAACTTCCGCGGTGTGTCTGTTGTCGCCCAAACACTTCATAGCCAATACAGCCTGCTGACGTTTGCCAGTAGCTGCCCCATAATGGGAGACCTGGTGTGCAACAGTGGCAGCTGCGGATGGAGTGGTTGTGCGACTGCGGTCTGTGGACGAGCTCTCGCTTCTGCAGGAGGACGAGGAGGAGGAGGAGGGGGTGCGAACGGCTACAGCCAACTGTTTCCTAGACCGTGGGCTAGGCAGAACTGTCCCAAACTTGCTGTCCCCTGTGGACCCTGCATCCACCACATTTACCCAGTGTGCCGTGATGGACCAGTAACGTCCCTGGCCATGCCTACTGGTCCATGCATCTGTTGTCAGGTGCACCTTTGTGCTCACACATTGCCTGAGTGCATGGACGATGCGCTCTTTAACATGCTGGTGGAGGGCTGGGATGGCTTTTCTGGAAAAAAAGTGTCGACTGGGTAGCTCGTAGCGTGGTACAGCGTAGTCCATCAGGGCTTTGAAAGCTTTGCTTTCAACTAACCGGTAGGGCATCATCTCTAACGAGATTAGTCTAGCTATGTGGGCGTTCAAACCCTGTGTACGCGGATGCGAGGCTAAGTACTTCCTTTTTCTAACCATAGTCTCATGTAGGGTGAGCTGGACTGGAGAGCTGGAGATCGTGGAACTAGCGAGGGTGCCGGTGGACATGGCAGACTGAGAGACGGTGGGAGATGGTATTGTTGACGCCGGTGCCCTAGATGCAATGTTTCCTACTACGAAACTGGTGATTCCCTGACCCTGACTGCTTTGGCCTGGCAAAGAAACCTGCACAGATACTGCAGGTGGTGCAGAAAATGGTGGCCCTACACTGCCGGAAGGGATGTTGCGTTGATGACTAGCTTCATTGGCCGAGGGTGCTACAACCTTAAGGGACGTTTGGTAGTTAGTCCAAGCTTGCAAATGCATGGTGGTTAAATGTCTATGCATGCAACTTGTATTGAGACTTTTCAGATTCTGCCCTCTGCTTAAGGTAGTTGAACATTTTTGACAGATGACTTTGCGCTGATCAATTGGATGTTGTTTAAAAAAATGCCAGACTGCACTCTTTCTAGCATCGGATACCTTTTCAGGCATTGCAGACTGAGCTTTAACCGGATGGCCACGCTGTCCTCCAACAGGTTTTGACTTTGCCACGCGTTTTGGGCAAGATACGGGCCCGGCAGATGGAACCTGTTGCGATGTTGATGCCTGCTGCGGCCCCTCCTCCTCCGCTTCAGAACTGCTGCCGCCTGCACCCTGTTCCCCCAATGGCTGCCAATCGGGGTCAAGAACTGGGTCATCTATTACCTCTTCTTGTAGCTCGTGTGCAACTTCGTCTGTGTCACCGTGTCGGTCGGTGGTATAGCGTTCGTGATGGGGCAACATAGTCTCATCAAGGTCTGATTCTTGATCAGCACCCTGCGAGGGCAATGTTGTGGTCTGAGTCAAAGGACCAGCATAGTAGTCTGGCTGTGGCTGTGCATCAGTGCACTCCATGTCAGATTCAACTTGTAATGAGCATGGACTGTTAACTGCTTCACTTTCTAAGCCAGAGACGGTATGTGTAAAGAGCTCCATGGAGTAACCCGTTGTGTCGCCTGCTGCATTCTTCTCTGTTGTTGTTTTTGCTGAAGAGGACAAGGAAGCGACTTGTCCCTGACCGTGAACATCCACTAACGACGCGCTGCTTTTACTTTTACCAGTTTCACGAGAGGAGGCAAATGAGCTAGAGGCTGAGTCAGCAAGATAAGCCAAAACTTGCTCTTGCTGCTCCGGCTTTAAAAGCGGTTTTCCTACTCCCAGAAAAGGGAGCGTTCGAGGCCTTGTGTAGCCAGACGACGAACCTGGCTCCACAGCTCCAGACTTAGGTGCAATATTTTTTTTCCCACGACCACCTGATGCTCCACCACTACCACTACCCTCATTACCAGCTGACAATGAACGCCCCCGGCCACGACCTCTTCCACCAGACTTCCTCATTTTTTTAAAAACGTTACCAAACTAACGGTATTTGTTGCTGTCACACAACTTACACGGTGAGCTATAACTTCAGTATGATTTAGCTACCCCTTTACAGGTGGGTGAGACCACAACGAAAATCAGGCACAATGTTACACACTCTGTTGTTGGTGGCAACAAATGAGAGAGATGCCACACACGCAGGACTGTCACTGAAGCGCAAATGTAAATATTAATCTCCCACTGATTTGTTTATTTTTTTTTAACAGGGAGACTTTAGAAAAAAAAAAATTTAAAAAAATGATTTTTTAAGGAAGAATTTATAAACCAAATAAAATGAAATGATTGTTTCAGGGAGAATTTAGAAAACAAATAAAAAAAAAAAAAAGACTTTCTATGGCCCACTGAGTGAGAGAGGACGCACACAGGAGTCAGGAGTGGCACACAAGCCCAGAGGCCAATATTTATCTCCCAATGATTGATTTAGTGATTTTTTCAGGTAGATTTTGGAACCCAAATCAAGCAAAAAAATTAATAGGCTTTCTATGGCCCACAATTGGAGAGAGAGAGATGGCACACCCAGGAGTCAAGACTGGCACACAAGCACAAAGGGCAATATTAATCTCCCACTGATTTGATTTTTTTTTTTTTTTTTTCAGGGAGACTTTAGAAAAAAAAATACAAAAAAAATGATTTTTTCAGGAATAATTTAGAAACCAAATAAAATAAAATGATTTTTTCAGGGAGAATTTAGAAAACAAATAAAACAAAAAATAGGCTTTCTAGGGCCCACTGAGTGAGAGATGATGCACACAGGAGTCAGGAGTGGCACACAAGCCCAGAGGCCAATATTTATCTCCCACTGATTGATTTAGTGATTTTTTCAGGTAGATTTTGGAACCCAAATCAAGCAAAAAAATAAATAGGCTTTCTATGGCCCACAATTGGAGAGAGAGAGAGAGATGGCACACCCAGGAGTCAAGACTGGCACACAAGCAGAAAGGGCAATATTAATCTCCCACTGATTTGATTTTTTTTTTTTTCAGGGAGACTTTAGAAAAAAAAAATACAAAAAAATGAATTTTTCAGGAAGAATTTAGAAACAAAATAAAATAAAATGATTGTTTCAGGGAGAATTTAGAAAACAAAAAAAAAAAAAATAGGCTTTGTAGGGCCCACTGAGTGAGAGAGGACGCACACAGGAGTCAGGAGTGGCACACAAGCCCAGAGGCCAATATTTATCTCCCACTGATTGATTTAGTGATATTTTCAGGTAGATTTTGGAACCCAAATCAAGCAAAAAAATGAATAGGCTTTCTATGGCCCACAATTGGAGAGAGAGAGATGGCACACCCAGGAGTCAAGACTGGCACACAAGCAGAAAGGGCAATATTAATCTCCCACTGATTTGATTTTTTTTTTTTTTGTTTCAGGGAGACTTTAGAAAAAAAAATACAAAAAAAATGATTTTTTCAGGAATAATTTAGAAACCAAATAAAATAAAATGATTTTTTCAGGGAGAATTTAGAAAACAAATAAAACAAAAAATAGGCTTTCTAGGGCCCACTGAGTGAGAGATGACGCACACAGGAGTCAGGAGTGGCACACAAGCCCAGAGGCCAATATTTATCTCCCACTGATTGATTTAGTGATTTTTTCAGGTAGATTTTGGAACCCAAATCAAGCAAAAAAATAAATAGGCTTTCTATGGCCCACAATTGGAGAGAGAGAGAGAGAGATGGCACACCCAGGAGTCAAGACTGGCACACAAGCAGAAAGGGCAATATTAATCTCCCACTGATTTGATTTTTTTTTTTTTCAGGGAGACTTTAGAAAAAAAAAATACAAAAAAATGAATTTTTCAGGAAGAATTTAGAAACAAAATAAAATAAAATGATTGTTTCAGGGAGAATTTAGAAAACAAAAAAAAAAAAATAGGCTTTGTAGGGCCCACTGAGTGAGAGAGGACGCACACAGGAGTCAGGAGTGGCACACAAGCCCAGAGGCCAATATTTATCTCCCACTGATTGATTTAGTGATTTTTTCAGGTAGATTTTGGAACCCAAATCAAGCAAAAAAATTAATAGGCTTTCTATGGCCCACATTTGGAGAGAGAGAGATGGCACACCCAGGAGTCAAGACTGGCACACAAGCAGAAAGGGCAATATTAATCTCCCACTGATTTGATTTTTTTTTTTTGTTTCAGGGAGACTTTAGAAAAAAAAAATACAAAAAAAATGATTTTTTTCAGGAATAATTTAGAAACCAAATAAAATAAAATGATTTTTTCAAGGAGAATTTAGAAAACAAATAAAACAAAAAATAGGCTTTCTAGGGCCCACTGAGTGAGAGATGACGCACACAGGAGTCAGGAGTGGCACACAAGCCCAGAGGCCAATATTTATCTCCCACTGATTGATTTAGTGATTTTTTCAGGTAGATTTTGGAACCCAAATCAAGCAAAAAAATAAATAGGCTTTCTATGGCCCACAATTGGAGAGAGAGAGAGAGATGGCACACCCAGGAGTCAAGACTGGCACACAAGCAGAAAGGGCAATATTAATCTCCCACTGATTTGACTTGATTTTTTTTTTTTTTTTTTCAGGGAGACTTTAGAAAAAAAAAATACAAAAAAATGAATTTTTCAGGAAGAATTTAGAAACAAAATAAAATAAAATGATTGTTTCAGCGAGAATTTAGAAAACAAAAAAAAAAAATAGGCTTTGTAGGGCCCACTGAGTGAGAGAGGACGCACACAGGAGTCAGGAGTGGCACACAAGCCCAGAGGCCAATATTTATCTCCCACTGATTGATTTAGTGATTTTTTCAGGTAGATTTTGGAACCCAAACCAAGCAAAAAAATTAATAGGCTTTCTATGGCCCACAATTGGAGAGAGAGAGATGGCACACCCAGGAGTCAAGACTGGCAAACAAGCAGAAAGGGCAATATTAATCTCCCACTGATTTGATTTTTTTTTTTTTTGTTTCAGGGAGACTTTAGAAAAAAAAATACAAAAAAAATGATTTTTTCAGGAATAATTTAGAAACCAAATAAAATAAAATGATTTTTTCAGGGAGAATTTAGAAAACAAATAAAACAAAAAATAGGCTTTCTAGGGCCCACTGAGTGAGAGATGACGCACACAGGAGTCAGGAGTGGCACACAAGCCCAGAGGCCAATATTTATCTCCCACTGATTGATTTAGTGATTTTTTCAGGTAGATTTTGGAACCCAAATCAAGCAAAAAAATAAATAGGCTTTCTATGGCCCACAATTGGAGAGAGAGAGAGAGATGGCACACCCCGGAGTCAAGACTGGCACACAAGCAGAAAGGGCAATATTAATCTCCCACTGATTTGATTTGATTTTTTTTTTTTTTTTCGGGGAGACTTTAGAAAAAAAAAATACAAAAAAATGAATTTTTCAGGAAGAATTTAGAAACAAAATAAAATAAAATGATTGTTTCAGGGAGAATTTAGAAAACAAAAAAAAAAAATAGGCTTTGTAGGGCCCACTGAGTGAGAGAGGACGCACACAGGAGTCAGGAGTGGCACACAAGCCCAGAGGCCAATATTTATCTCCCACTGATTGATTTAGTGATTTTTTCAGGTAGATTTTGGAACCCAAATCAAGCAAAAAAATTAATAGGCTTTCTATGGCCCACAATTGGAGAGAGAGAGATGGCACACCCAGGAGTCAAGACTGGCACACAAGCAGAAAGGGCAATATTAATCTCCCACTGATTTGATATTTTTTTTTTGTTTCAGGGAGACTTTAGAAAAAAAAAATACAAAAAAAATGATTTTTTCAGGAATAATTTAGAAACCAAATAAAATAAAATGATTTTTTCAGGGAGAATTTAGAAAACAAATAAAACAAAAAATAGGCTTTCTAGGGCCCACTGAGTGAGAGATGACGCACACAGGAGTCAGGAGTGGCACACAAGCCCAGAGGCCAATATTTATCTCCCACTGATTGATTTAGTGATTTTTTCAGGTAGATTTTGGAACCCAAATCAAGCAAAAAAATAAATAGGCTTTCTATGGCCCACAATTGGAGAGAGAGAGAGAGAGATGGTACACCCAGGAGTCAAGACTGGCACACAAGCAGAAAGGGCAATATTAATCTCCCACTGATTTGATTTTTTTTTTTTTTTTCAGGGAGACTTTAGAAAAAAAAAATACAAAAAAAATGATTTTTTCAGGAATAATTTAGAAACCAAATAAAATAAAATGATTTTTTCAGGGAGAATTTAGAAAACAAATAAAACAAAAAATAGGCTTTCTAGGGTCCACTGAGTGAGAGATGACGCACACAGGAGTCAGGAATGGCACACAAGCCCAGAGGCCAATATTTATCTCCCACTGATTGATTTATTGATTTTTTCAGGTAGAATTTAGAACCCAAATCAACCCAAAAAATAAATAGGCTTTCTATGGCCCACTTTTTGTGAGAGAGATGGCATGCTCAGGACTGGCACACAAGCCCAGAGGCCAATATTAATCTCCCACTTTTTTTTTTTTTTCCAGGGAAAATTTATAAACCCAATAACAAAAATAATAAATAGGCTTTCTATGGCCCACTATCTGAGAGAGAGAGATGGCACGCTTAGGACTGGCACACAAGCCCAAAGGCCAATATTAATCTCCCACTGATTGATTTATTGATTTTTTCAGGAAGAATTTAGAACCCAAATCAACCCAAAAAATAAATAGGCTTTCTATGGCCCACTATTTGTGAGAGAGATGGCACGCTCAGGACTGGCACACAAGCCCAGAGGCCAATATTAATCTCCCACTTTTTTTTTTTTCCCAGGGAAAATTTATAAACCCATTAAAAAAAATAATAAATAGGCTTTCTATGGCCCACTATCTGAGAGAGAGAGATGGCACGCTTAGGACTGGCACACAAGCCCAAAGGCCAATATTAATCTCCCACTGATTGATTTATTGATTTTTTCAGGTAGAATTTAGAACCCAAATCAAGCAAAAAAATTAATAGGCTTTCTATGGCCCACTGAGTGAGAGATGGCACACACAGGAGTCAGGAGTGGCACACAAGCCCTGAGGCCAATATTTTTCTCCCACTGATTGATGTTGTGATTTTTTCAGGTAGATTTTGGAACCCAAATCAAGCAAAAAAATAAATAGGCTTTCTATGGCCCACTGAGTGAGAGATGGCACACACAGGAGTAAGGAGTGGCACACAAGCCCTGAGGCCAATATTTTTCTCCCACTGATTGATGTAGTGATTTTTTCAGGTAGATTTTAGAACCCAAATCAAGCAAAAAAATAAATAGGCTTTCTATGGCCCACTGAGTGAGAGATGACACAGACAGGGATGGCACTCTAGCAGAAATGCCAATCTTAATCTCCCACAAAAAAAAAAAAAAAAAAGGAACTGTCCTTCAATTACTATCTCCCTGCAGTAATCTCAGCCAGGTATGGCAGGCAGCAATAAGGAGTGGACTGATGCACAAATTAAATAAAAAGTGTGGACAAACAAACAAGATAGCTGTGCAGAAAGGAAGGAACAAGAGGATTTGTGCTTTGAAAAAAGCAGTTGGTTTGCGCAGCGGCGTACACACAGCAATGCAGCTATCAGGGAGCCTTCTAGGGCAGCCCAATGAGCTACAGTGCTGAGGAAAAAAAAAAAATGTAGCTTCCACTATCCCTGCACACCGAAGGTGGTTTTGGGCAGTGGAAATCGCTACAGCACAAGCGGATTGGTGGTTAATGGACCCTGCCTAACGCTATCCCTGCTTCTGACAAAGCGGCAGCAACCTCTCCCTAAGCTCAGATCAGCAGCAGTAACATGGCGGTCGGCGGGAACGCCCCTTTATAGCCCCTGTGACGCCGCGGACAGCATGCCAATCACTGCAATGCCCTTCTCTAAGATGGTGGGGACCAGGACCTATGTCATCACGCTGCCCACACTCTGCGTTTACCTTCATTGGCTGAGAAATGGCGCTTTTCGCGTCATTGAAACGCGACTTTGGCGCGAAAGTCGCGTACCACATGGCCGACCCCGCACAGGGGTCGGATCGGGTTTCATGAAACCCGACTTTGCCAAAAGTCGGCGACTTTTGAAAATGAACGACCCGTTTCGCTCAACCCTATCCGTCATCAAGATGGTTTACAGGCGGCTAGCCATTTTTTGGAGACATCAGTTATGCCCGCAGCTATGAGGAAGTTTACTGTACAACTCCTTGAATTCGCTTTGACAAAATTTTTTTTTCTTTTTAAAGGGTCCCTCTACCTACAGCTCCAGGGAACAGCAATGGGCGCTTCTTTTGCGCCATCTTATGCAAATCTTTTCCTGGGGCTGTGGGAGAGGGACCTTTTTCACACTGAGCCAGTGTCATCGATGGACCGCATCCCTATCTGGGTGCGGTTCATCGATGACATATTTTTTATCTGGCAAGGGTTGGTGGAATCTCTCCATGATTTTATGGAACAGTTGAATTTAAATTCTATGAATATCCACCTTACCTATAAGTGTGATAAGAACTTTATGGAATTTTTAGATGTGGGAGTACATAAAGATGTTAATGGCTGTCTGTATACTAATATTTTCCGCAAATCCACGGCGGTCAACTCCCTCCTTCATGCCTCATCGTCACATCCCCCAGCAATGATTAGGTCTATTCCTATAGGCCAAATTTTACGTTTACGAAGGATATGCACAAACGATGAAGATTTTGAGAAACAAGCTTTGGACATGAAGGAGAGGTTTTTGGAACGAGGGTATAGTAAGCGCTCTGTTAAGAAAGGATACAATCGCGCTAAACATACAACGCGTCATCAAGCCCTATATGAGAAGAAATTACCCAAGACGAATAAGGTGACCAGATATATCACCAAATACCATGGTCAGACGGAGTTAATGAGATCATACTTAACGAAATTTTGGGCTATTTTGAAATCCGATCCAGTTGTGTCACAGTATATTGATGAGAGACCAAACATCACTTACCGGAGATCTAGAAATCTAAAAGACCATTGGTCAAAAGCCACTACACTTATAATCCAGTGATACCCACCTTCCTAACGAATACAAAAAGACTGGTAGGATGTAAACCTTGTGGCCAATGCGTTGCTTGCCCGAACATTCAGAGAATGGACTCATTTGGTAACCACGATGGCACAATTACGTATAAAATCAAACACGCCATAACTTGTGTATCTAAAGCGGTGATTTACCATGCCACTTGTCCCTGTTCTCTGGTGTATGTGGGCATGACAACGAGACAGTTGAAAGTTCGTGCCAGGGAACATGTCTTGGGCATTTTGGCCGCAAAGGAAGTTAATGATGTTTCACTATTAAAAACAATTCCGAAACATTTTAAATTATATCATGATTGTGATGCATCACTATTGAGGAAAACGGGTATAGATATGGTAAGGGTAAATGAGAGAGGTGGCAAAATAAGTGTAGCATTGGCAAAGAAAGAAACTAAATGGATTTGGACGCTTGATACTGTTTCACCAAGAGGGCTAAATGAAAATCTTAGTTTTGTACCTTTTTTATAACAACCATCTGTTTTAGGACTCTTTTACGGTTTTAAATTTTATATATGTTTTTTATAACACTTTTTTTAAAATTATTTTAATTCCTATTTCTATATGTGGGAATATCCACATTTTATGACTGCGGTTAATTTAGACTTATTATTCATTTTAGTACTTACCATGTGTGGATTGTGGACTTGCTCGGTTGTCGGATAATCAGCCACTGGTGGAGTTTGGATTCATGATACTGGAAGAGGCATATCTAATTGAGGAAATAGAAGAAAGAAGAGACAATAAATAAAGATTTATATATGCATGTTCTAACTAGACATATAAAAAATGGTTTAATTATTATTGTATATTTATTATGTATTTTGTATCTTATTAATGATCTCATATTTATTTCATTTTCATGAGCTTATTAATTTGTCCTCTTATATATATAGTAATTTATTATTTTTTTATTTTAATATTTTGCAATATGTCCTGATTTATTTTTTGCATGATGTATTCTTCATTTTCATTTTATTACCCCTCTTTATTATTTTTTCTTTCTTTCTCTTTTTCTCTTAATTCTATTTTGATTTTTCATAATAATATTTTTTTCACTCATTTTTTCAAGTTTTTTATTATTTATAATTTTTTTCTCATTTATTGTAATATATAACTCTTTCAAAAAGAAATATAATTTTTCCCCTTATAGGCGGGGTTTGAACTAGCGATCCTCTGTTATAATGATTATTGTTTTCTCCCCCTTTCTTTCTTCACTCCACTTCTATGGCAGCGTAGAAGGTTAGAATCCCAGAGCTCACTTTATTTGTGAGCAGTATATCCCAGAGCACCTGTATTGCGTACACTCCTCCACGATGTGCCCCTGGCTGAGCGCATGCGCGGTCTGCGCCCTGGAGTCCTGGTTCCCCGTGTGCATGTAGCCGTGGCAACGCTGGGTACTCCGTTCCCATGCGGCCGGTCGCGTGACGCGGGGACCGGAACTCCTGGACCTCCTGACTGCGCACGCGCCGGAAACACCTGGGCTACAGCGTTGTGGATTAAGACACAAAGTATATAAACTCCCGGCCACAGAGGGTAAGTCGACCCCAGACGAAGGATTACTCCGAAACGCGCGTCGGGTACGCGCTGACACAGAAGCAGAGCCCTTCCCTCCCCAGGTATATGTGTTATTTAGATTTCTGGCCGCACAGCTGCACAATACATTATGCTAATGCTAATGCTAATCTAGGCGGACGCTATTACCTTGTCCCTATGGTAGTTACTTGCAAGGGTGGATTCTACTTACTTGAAGCAGGATTTTGGCACATTATCACTTTTTTCACTGCACCTTGTATTTGGCACTTTATGTAAATTATTTTGAATATATAACGGGGATACTATACCCCCTCTCCTATTTTTTACACAATTTGATTCTGGTTTGGAGATTGTCTTATGTGCAATAATATATTTTATAAGTTTTTACACTTTTCGTGTGCCCTGCATATGTGCTGAATAGTATTGATTTTGCACAGCACTTTTTCACTTTAATTGAAGCAGAATTTGCACATTATTTAATTATATATATACTTTCTTCCCATTTTTTCTTTAATTTTTCCTTATTTTTTACTTTTTTTAACCCCCTTCCCCCTCCGTCTTGGTGCAATATATAGTTCTTGTACGGCCTTAGTATTTGTATCCTGGTGAATTGGAGGTTAGAGAGCTGGTGAATATTTACAGCAATATAATCCTGTTGTCATGCGGAAGTGTTTGTTTTTAAATATAATTTTGATTATGTAACATTTGGCATTTCCTTTAATAAAGCCATATTTTAATATTCCCGTGCCTTGTATATATTTTCTGGTTTTTTGGTCCGTGTGGTATTGCTTTGCTTTTTGCATCATTTATGTAGTGGTTCCTCTACAATCGGGCACAGCGCACCCTGGTGGTTTACAATATATATATATATATTTTTATTCTATTAATCTATATATCTCCTAATTAAAGGGATAGTAAAATCATTTTAAAACTACTGTGGGTATACTGTGTTATTTTATTGTAATGGGCATGGCCTGTTAACTGTTTCACTTTCTAACCCAGGAACGGTATATGTAAAGAGCTCCATGGAGTAACCCGTTGTGTCGCCTGACGCATCCTTCTCTGTTGTTCTTGGTGAAGAAGACAAGGAAGCAACTTGTCCCTGACCGTGAACATCCACTAACGACGCGCTGCTTTTACATTTAGCAGTTTCAGAAGAGGAGGCGAAAGAGCTAGAGGTTGAGTCAGCAAGGAAAGCCAAAACTTGTTCTTGCTGCTCCGGCTTTAAAAGCGGTTTTCCTACTCCCAGAAAAGGGAGCGTTCGAGACCTTATGTAGCCAGACGACGAACCTGGCTCAACAACTTGAGACTTAGGTGCTATATTGCTTTTCCCACGACCCCCTGATGCTCCACCACCACTACCAGCTGGCAATGACCGCCCACGGCCACGACCTCTTCCACCAGACTTCCTCATTGTTTGAAAAACGTAACCAAACTAACGGTATTTGTTACTGTAAAACCAGTTACAAGGTGAACTCAAACTTCTGTTGGATTTATATATCCCTTTCTAGGTGGGTCAGACTGCAGGGAAAATCAGGCCCAATGTATAACAGTACACAGCTTCAGTGGCAGACAGATATGCCACTAACAGGAATGACGCTGATGCAGACACTAACAATTCAAATCTCCCCCTTTTTATTTTTTCTGGCAGAATATTGAAGAAAGGTGGCCCACTCTCATACAGTATATGTTCTGTGGCACAAAATTTGAGACAGGTGGCACACACAGGAGTCGCACTGAAGCAGAAATGCCAATCTTAATCTCCCACTATTTTTTTTTTCAGGGAGAATTTAAAAGAAATCTGACCCAGTATTACACCACTAGGTTTAATGTGGCACACAATTTGAGACAGGTGGCACACACAGGAGTGGCACTGAAGCAGAAATGCCAATCTTAATCTCCCACTATTTTTTTTTTCAGGGAGAATTTAAAAGAAATCTGACCCAGTATTACACACTAGGTTTAATGTGGCACACAATTTGAGACACGTGGCACACACAGGAGTGGCTCTGAAGCAGAAATGCCAATCTTAATCTCCCACTATTTTTTTTTTCCGGGAGAATTTAAAAGAAATCTGGCCCAGTATTACACACTAGGTTTAATGTGGCACACAATTTGAGACAGGTGGCACACACAGGAGTGGCACTGAAGCAGAAATGACAATCTTAATATCCCACTATTTTTTTTTTCAGGGAGAATTTAAAAGAAATCTGACCCAGTATTACACACTAGGTTTAATGTGGCACACAATTTGGGACAGGTGGCACACACAGGAGTGGCACTGAAGCAGAAATGCCAATCTTAATCTCCCACTATTTTTTTTTCAGGGAGAATTTAAAAGAAATCTGACCCAGTATTACACACTAGGTTTAATGTGGCACACAATTTGAGACAGGTGGCACATACAGGAGTGGCTCTGAAGCAGAAATGCCAATCTTAATCTCCCACTATTTTTTTTTTTCAGGGAGAATTTAAAAGAAATCTGGCCCAGTATTACACACTAGGTAAGACACAGGTCTAGCGGCAGACACAGGTTCTCAGACTCCCCTGATGAGTCCTACCGGACAAAACGCGTCGGGAGACGCCGATTCATACAGAGGCTTTCTCACCCTTTGAGAGACAGGATGATTCTCTCCACCATCGGGTGAGATCTTTCCATGTAATATTTCCTTATGCAAAAGTGGCACAGTTAGGTGCCGCTCTATGACAACTAGGATTGTGTCATAAGGATTGAGACCGCACCATTATACACAAAGGGGATGCTCATGAAAGGTGTTCATGGGGCAGCGTGGTCCCGTCCTTGTTACTTGATATGGTGACCTCTGGTCTATTATATGCCTCTTAGATATATGCTGCTAGATTACTGACAGTCTCCTACAGCGCCCAATATACACGGCACCGTTAGATCTACACAACCTGATTACCTTTGAACTCTATGGGCTTCAGGCTATATTACATTTTGCCCATGGCATATGATTAGTAGCATGAGTAATAAGTAGATATTCTTTCGGTGTAATAGTACAGGGAGTCTACATTTATATTGTTGTGCCTGACTTCCTATCTTTTGTGATAATACACCTATGATATATTTAGACATACATATCGATGTACCATGCATGGTTTACAGGGTACTTTATATATGTGCACTCTCTGATATGTAGCATTGTATCTGGTGTTTGAAGTATACCAATAGTTGGCCGTATAGTCAAACGGCACTTTGGATTATTATCTCAATAGTATTTGGAGGCTAGAGTACTGTCAGTATTTTATATGTGTTTTTTGTATTCTGTTTTTTCTTCCCCTTTTTGTGTTGGTTAGGGTCACATAGATACATGGGTGTCCCTCCCTGGTTTATATGTTGTATGTTTATTATTTTTTAACTTATACCTATTAAAGGTTACGTTTTATCCAATTGCTATTCCACTTTATTATTTGTTTGGATTTATGCCCAGCTTCTATATATAGGTTTAATGTGGCACACAATTTGAGACAGGTGCCACACACAGGACTGCCACTGATACAGATTTGCCAATTTTAATCTGCACTCTTTTCTTCTTCAGGGAGACTAGTGAAGAAATCTGGGCCACTGTATTAGAGTATATTTTCTGTGGCAGAAAGTGGCTTGAAGAGATATAACGAAACAAAAAAAAAAAGGGACTGTCTTACAATTACTATCTCCCTGCAGTAATCTCAGCAATGTATGGCAGGCAGCAATAACAAGGAGTGGACTGCTGCACAAAAAAAGTCAACAGTGTGGACAAACAAACAAGAAAGCTGTGCAGAAAGGAAGGAGCAACAGGACTTGTGCTTTGAAAAAAGCAATTGGTTTGCACAGCGGCGTACACACAGCAATGCAGCTATCAGGGAGCCTTCTAGGGC
Source organism: Ranitomeya imitator (assembly GCF_032444005.1). Classification (NCBI taxonomy): domain Eukaryota; kingdom Metazoa; phylum Chordata; class Amphibia; order Anura; family Dendrobatidae; genus Ranitomeya; species Ranitomeya imitator. The sequence continues at coordinate 730,576,038 of NC_091284.1, read as the reverse complement.
AGCCCAATGAGCTACAGCGCTGAGGAAAAAAAAATACAGCCTCCACTGTCCCTGCAAACAAAAAGTGGTGTTGGACAGTGGAAATCGCTACAGCACAAGCGGCTTGGGGGTTAATGGACCCTGCCTAACGCTATCCCTGCTTCTGACGAAGCGGCAGCAACCTCTCCCTATGCTCAGATCAGCAGCAGTAACATGGCGGTCGGCGGGAAAGCCCCTTTATAGCCCCTGTGACGCCGCAGACAGCAAGCCAATCACTGCAATGCCCTTCTCTAAGATGGTGGGGACTGAGACCTATGTCATCACGCTGCCCACACTCTGCGTCCACCTTCATTGGCGGAGAAATGGCGCTTTTCGCGTCATTGAAAAGCGACTTTGGCGCGATAGTCGCGTACCGCATGGCCGACCCCACACAGGGATCGGGTCGGGTTTCATGAAACCCGACTTTGCCAAAAGTCGGCGACTTATGAAAATGAACGACCCGTTTCGCTCAACCCTACTCTCACAACATTGTTCTCAGTGGCGACCTGGGAGTCAGAGATGCATCCAGGCATCTTGCCCATGCTGTTCCCATTTCATTTGAGCTCTGTTTTCATCCATTTCTGTGATTTTCCTGCCTGCTCAGCTCTCCTGTTAGGGTATTCCAGAAAAATGCTTGTTTCCCATAAACTTCTATTATACTCATTACTTGATACGAACCTGTCAAAGTGTCCGACCTGCTCGATTCAAGTACCAAGCATTTAAGTGCTCACTCATCACTATCAGACACACATAATACAGTTATAACAAACACAGACACCCTATTGCCTGTGTCTGAGTTCTTCTCTGTTGCCTAATGGTATGACCTAAAAAAAGGTTCATGTGACTCAAAAATTTAGCTGTTGCATGAGGTGTCAGGTCTCCCAGCTCAGAAGGTTTACACAACTCCCTTAAGCCCCAGGTCCTCATTGAAACTTCAATTCCAAGCTGTAAAAATTGTACCAGACCCTGATCCATGGTCCATAACAGACTGCTGCTGTGCCATTTACAAATTTCTACTGTAGGCCAATTGATACCAGTTTTCATGGTGCCTACCACTAATGTTAGCTGTTTGGGAAGCCTTGACCCCTTAAGGTGTTGTATATGGGTTTGGTTTGGCCTCCCATTGAATCTAATGGCGTTTGGATAAGTTCAGCGAACGTCTAATCGTTTGGTGAATCGAACCGAACCTTCAAAGGTTCACTCATCCCTATTCTTGACTAGACACATTTTTTCATACATTCAGTTTAAAGATTAATTAATTGTTTTCTGCCTTTCTTTTGTGATGCATGAGGTTTAATTTTTATGTTATTTTCATACTTTATTTTTTATTGTTTGCAAGGTATTGGGCGATATCAGTGGGAAAATAAAATAAATATGTGCCTGTTTTTCCCTTTTTTATTTGATGACCACTATGGACCACTAAAATATTTGTTATTTTTTTTCCCCCTTTCTGTAACAATTATTTCTATATATCAAACTGTTTTTGTCTGAAGGTGCAGGACAACTAATGCACTGGATTGGCAGAAGCTTTTTCTTTAATTAATTAATTAATTAATTAATTTTTTACCTTATTTTTCACATATTGTATCTTTCATAAAGGTCCTAAAAGACCATTGGAGGACATTTCAACATTTAATTTCTTTTTTTTTGTTAGTCAGATTTCCCCTGTAACGGGCTGTTATATTAACCCAAGCTACAGATCCAGTGCAGTTACTGAATTTAGCAGTGACTTTTTAGAATTAAAAAGTCTATGGGAAGTCCAGAAGTAGTTAAAGAATGCAATTCTTAATTAGAAATATTTATATTTCTGGGATTTTTAATTCTTTGTTTACATTTTTACGTCCAAATTTGATTTTTACTTCAAAAACAACCTTTTTTTACCTTGTGAAAAGTGCACATTTGAATAAGTAGTAGATTTCAACAGGTGATAGAACGAGCAATGCAGTTTATTAAAGCATTATGCAGTATTACAAACCAGGTAATACATTCATTTGATAAGGTTAGATTAGCAGACTAGTGGCAAATATAGACATAGAAAGCAGCTGCACCTATATTACAGATTCCTCACTGCACAGACATATAATTTGTTGTTCTCTTTAGCAGTGATGTCCATGTTTATGGCCATGGTCAGAGTGATGTTTGCCAACAGAGATGTGGCTGCTGGAGCTAAATCCTCCTTTATGATGATGGTGATGATGATGATGTCCACTTCCACCATGGGACTTTCCTCCTGAGTGATGCTTTCCACCAGTGCTGGAGTGAAGAACGGCTGAGAAATGTAATAGAAATCGAATGGTCAAAGCTTAGAAGACATGAACCTCAAACAATCTTTGTGACAAAACAATATATTTCAACCACAAATAAAAGTAGCATTTTGCACCAGATATTTACAGTATAGCTACAAAATAACAGGGGTAGCATTTGTCACATAGTTTATTACAATATGAGCCCCCTTCAATATCAAGATCTGTGGTTTTCCAGATGTCAGACCCCCATGAGATCACTAATTCATTGCATGTTCCAGCATTACACCATTATTTACTAAGAAATGTGATTTCTATTAGTTTGTGCCAAACGTGTGAGTTATCGTCTGTTCATAGGATAAGCAAAAGCTTATAATAGGGCTTTGGCTATCCCCAGCTCAATAAAGTGAAGGTCAAGTATGTATACCTCCACTCCATTTATTGTTCATGGGACTGTCGAGTGCTGCTATCCCTATCAGTCCCATAAAGAATCAATGGGGTGGAGATAAATAGGGTTGATTTCCCGTTAATGAGACACCCAACAATCAGGAAGTTATTCATTATCGCATGTATAGGGGATAACTTCGAAACTTGATACAAGCCCTTTAAGTTTAAATCCATAGATGAAAACATTCTAGTAAATACATTCTCATTATGTCTTCAGTTACTATTGCAGAGAAATAAAGCTACATTTCCCTTTATTTCTGCATATTTTAGAGCATGAGGATGTCAAACTAAAAAAATGAGTACTCTTCTCCAGGCCTCTAAGAGTCAACTTTTGCACTGGCAAGCCCAACCTTTCCATGCATTACATGTATGTATATATCTATGTATAGACAGCAACTTCTTCCCACCAGAATTATAGCTATTGACTTCACAGAGACATATAATGCTTGGATCACGGACAGATAGTTATTCTTCATATTAATACTTACAAATATTAACATGGCCATCTGAAGCAAGTCTGAAAAATATATGTTAAATAATATAATAAATTCAGTAAGATGTGGCATTAGGAAATGTTTTTTGTAAGACACATTCATTTACTTTTATGTTATATGTTAGAAACATGCATAAATTATATATACTGAGTTTGATAATATATTACCGTATATATGATAAAAAAGATTCAAGGAACTCCCAAAGTAATCCAATCTCAATCCCAGCTAGGTGGGATCAATAATGTGTAATGGCATTTTGATATATGTTTATAAATTGCATTATATATTATTCTTGGTGATCTTTTGTTACTATTCAGAATTTTTGATGTTATAAATTCGACATATTATGGCATCATCATAGGCCTCCTACTATATAGTATGGTAATTTGTGTGCTACCATTAAACTCACCTGCTCTCCTCTCCTTCAAGCATTTTCTTATAAGTGGCGATCTCAATATCCAGGGCCAGTTTGACGTTCATCAGCTCCTGGTATTCTCTCAGCTGGCGAGCCATGTCCTGCTTGGCCTTCTGTAGGGCAGACTCCAGTTCTGACAGCTTGTTCTTGGCATCTCGGACAGCAGCTTCACCACGTTCCTCGGCCTCTGCGATCGCGGCTTCAAGAGCAGCACGCTATAAGCAAAAGCATACATTTGTTCTTTACCTACAGTATGTACAGTACTACACAGTAAAATATTTTACTTTTCTGATATATTGCTTCATGTATTGATAATATTCTTTATTTGTACCAAAACCTGACATAGCCTCCAAAGTACAAAAACATTTGACACTTGCAATGACCACAAAAAAATAGAAATAGGTATTATTGGATTGTTGCTAGTCATACCTGGGCTTTTGCACATTCAATCTCTCCCTTGAGCCTCTGGATTGTTCTGTTGAGTTCAGAAATTTCATTCCTGCTGTTCTGCAGATCATTGCCATTTCTTCCAGCTGCCATACGCAAGTCCTCAAACTGCAGACACAGAAAAAAAAAGTCTTATATCTCATTCAACATGAAATCAAGTTACCAACGCCATGATGCCAAATTTATTAACCTTACCCTTGACTGATACATGGCCTCGGCCTCAGCTCTGCTCCTGCTGGCAATCTCCTCATATTGGGCTCTGACCTCAGCGATGATGCTGTCCATGTCCAGGTCACGGCTGTTGTCCATGGACACAACCACTGAGGTGTCTGAGATCTGAGCCTGGAGCTGACTGATCTCCTGAAGAATAATACATAATAACATTGCAATTTATTGTAGTAACATCATTCATTTTTTGTGAATTTGAAAGTATTAGAAATGTTACCGCATCATAGAGAGTCCTCAGGAAGTTGATCTCATCAGAAAGAGAGTCGGCCTTAGCTTGGAGTTCAGCTTTGTTCATGAAAGCGGCATCAACATCCTACAAACCAGAAACAAGAATTCTATATGAACATCAATATTAAGATATACGCAATCCGTAAATATGGTACATCATTGGCAAAAACGTTCATCAGGATGTACAGTCAGTAGACCTGGATTCCCCTTCCAGGCAACAGATTGAAGCAAAAAATAGATGTCCACCAGCATTCGTTTGCAGAAAAACTATGAATAGCATGTCACATCATATATAATGCTACATGCAATGTCAATATATATAGTGCTTGATCGCCAAAACTATAAATGTATAACTTCTCTCCACCACTTACCCTCTTCAGAGATACAAATTCATTCTCAGCAGCTGTACGCCTGTTGACTTCCTCTTCGTATCTACAAACACAAAAGTTTATATTTACCGTAGAAATGTATAGAAATAAACTAGATCTTACTTATAAACCACTGAAGTAATATAAGGTTAACATGAGTTTGGGTGATGCATGAGAATATTAATAGTAATTCTAGAAATATTATGGTATGGAAAACCATACTTATACTCTCTGAAACATTAGGATGTATCAGGAATATCACTTTGTTGGATTTATTGAGAATGAAGAACTCTAAGTTTAATATCAAAATATGGTCTTTGGTTGACATTAACACAGGTGTACCTTCAGAACATTCACTGGACCAAGAACACATTTTTTTAATATATTCTAGGACTGTTTATAACTTGAAGACACAGTGATATTGGTCTACATAAGATCACCATTTAGAGTCTATTCAGTTCTGTGATTTTGAGTGGTTTTACAACTTCTCAACAACTTAGAAAATTTATATCCCAGTTGATAAAATACTGCCTTCAGTATGATTCCTTACTGCATCTCGTTACTTTCATTTCACCAATGCCAAGAGACGACTAAGCTGCAGTTAACATTGGTTAAGACAATGGATTGCTCTCCATACCCTACTGCGTGGGGTGGGATTCTGTTCTCAAGACAATTGCAGATCCCAGTGGGACCCTTATCTATCAGACAATTATGTCATATTACTCAGATATGTCATAAAGGAGTTGTCCCATCTTGAACATTTAAGATCACCAATGATGGTAATTATGCCTCTACCTTCTTTTCAGTTCTTCCACAGTTCCTTCCATACTGTTCCTTTCTGCATCCAAACGAGCCCTTTCACATTCCAGGTTCTCCAGTTGTCTCCTGAGGTTACTGATAAAAGCCTCAAATAGAGGTTCAATCTGACACCGGGCTGTTTTCTGTTCTTGAAGAAGAGCCCATTTGGTCTCCAGCATCTTGTTCTGTTGCTCCAAAAATCTCACCTGTTAAAAGGCATTTATGTTTGTTACTAAGAAGGTTTAATGGCAATTATCTGCCTATAACTCCAAGTAAATCTCACCTGTTAAAAGGCATTTATGTTTGGTACTAAGAAGGTTTAATGGCAATTATCTGCCTATAACTCCAAGTAGCAATTAGCATAACACATTGAATTTAATCATAGTTACATAGGTGGAAAAATACCTTGGTCCATCAAGTTCAACCTTTCTCAATAAATTATACATTTCTTGTCACAAAATTATCTATATCCCACAACGTTATGCGTACTGTGGAAAACATCCAGCCCTTTTTAAAAGCTGTTATATTGTCTGCCATTACTACCTCTGACTGATCTAACTGTAAAGAACCCTTTCCTATTTAGCTGCTGGAATAGCCTTTCTTCCACCCGTAATGAGTGACCCCTGGTCCTTAGTGTGGTCTGTGGAAGGAATCATGTACCAGTCCTTTGTTTTGACCACACATGTACTTATATGTATAAATAAGCTCTCCTCTGAGAAGTCTTTCTACTAAGCTAAGCAACTTCAACATTTCCAACCTTTGATCATATGAGAGGCCTTCCATCCCTTGTAATAATCTAGATGGCCTCCTTTGAACTGACTCTCACTTCTGAATTTCCTTTTTAAAATGTGGAACCCAAAACTCGATCCCATGTTGTAGATGTGGCCTTATAAGTGATCTATAAAGGAGTAGCAATACGTTGGGATCATAGGATTTTATCTCTCTTTTTATACATCCTAAAATTGTGTTTGCTTTTGCAACTGCTGCTTGACATTGAGTACTACTGCTCAGCTTATTTGTAACCAGAAATAGGATTAATTCTTCCTATGGGCAGCACGGTGGCGCAGTGGTTAGCACAGCAGCCTTGCAGCGCTGGAGTCTGGGTTCAAGCCCCACTAAGGACAACATCTGCAAAGAGTTTGTATGTTCTCTCCGTGTTTGCGTGGGTTTCCTCCGGGTACTCCGGTTTCCTCCCACATTCCAAAGACATACTGATAGGGAACCTAGATTGTGAGCCCCAACGGGGACAGCGATGAAAATGTGTGCAAACTGTAAAGCGCTGCGTAATATGTTAGCGCTATATAAAGATAAAGATTATTATTATTATTATTATGTGTATTACTGCACATTTATCAACATTAAATCTCATTTGACAAGTGTTTGCCAATTCAGACTCCTAGCACAGTTCCATGTGGTACCCCTCTATAGACTATATCCTATTTAGAGAATATACTATTTACAACAACTTTGTGTCCTGTCTTTTAGCAAATTCCTTACCCATCTACATACAATTTTCCTTAGTTTCTACTTCAATTCTTTAATGCTCACCATATCTATATAACTTTTCAATTAATAATTGTTACTCACCTTATCAATAAAAGAAGCAAACTTATTGTTGAGACCTTTGATCTGATTCTTCTCTTCAGTTCTCACTCTCTGTATGTTTGGGTCAATCTCCAAGTTCAGGGGAGCCAGGAGACCCTGGTTGACAGTAACAGAGGTGATTCCTCCACAACCAGATCCCCCAAATCCATGCCCACTGCCACCGATGCCAAACCCAGATCCATGTCCGCTTTTCCCTGAATGAAAATGTCCAACTGAGATCTTGTGTCCCTTGGATCCAATATTATGGGCACTTGCACTGCTGAAGCAATGTTGTTTCTTGTGTCCATGGCCCGCATGTTTAGAAGAGTGGGATAAGATGCTGTGAGAGCTGGAATGTTTGGGTAAAGCAACAGAGCAGGAGCTGAAGTGCTTGTGTCCAGAGGAGGCATGGATGGAGTGATGAGACATGATGGTTCTTCTCAGGTAGATGATTTGCAAAGGATTCTATGTACAAGTGATGCTCACTCAAGCTGTGCTATGGAAATTACAATAGTTCCATCCCTTATATACCTAAAGTGGGTGTAGTCTCTAATAAAGATCAGGTTATTACTACCTATGACTCTAGCTTGGTGACACTGTTTCCTCCTTCTTTCATAGAAAATAAAACATTCATCAGCGTCTATTTTCAAAGCTGTTACACTTTTATTAGTTTTTAGCATATTTTAATAAAACAATGATGCTGTCCTGTTATGTGAAGCAGAGCTGATTGACGATGATCATGTGAAGGTATAAAATGTTGCTGTACATGGAGTGATGCTACACTTGTCTGAATGATTAAGACATTTATAAATGTATTTTTTTCTAAACCAACTGAATGCATGTTTATTAATGTAGAACAATATTTCATATTTTACAGTAATAACTCCATATTTTCTTACATAGGTTGTCTTGATATAGACATTGGAGACAATACTGCTAAACTAGGTCACCAAGTGCTATATTCCATACAATAGTGACAGTGTTGCTCAGAATGGCCTGTCCTCCTTACCGGTCACCCATGTCCAGCAACATGCGCACCCCCCCAGAAACCTCGCACATCTAGACACCCACACGCTCTCTGACTCTATCCTACCACTGGCATCCATATCTTCACTCCATGTCACAGACACTGTGTTAGGGCTAGCGTAACGCACCGAGAAAATAGAGATGTTTATTATAAATGGTGCGTTCGCAGCCCGGGGTCCACCGTGCAGGAGGAACCTGCTGCTAGCGAATGGCGGCACTGTTTGGCGGTATAGACTAGCTCTGTTACTCCACAGAGTAGCCATGAAAGGGAAGCACTGCGCCCTGTTAGCCTCACAGGAGCACAAGCTTACTGCCAAGCTGATAACAGTCAGTGGTTATGCAACATGCAATCTCCTCACCGGAGAAGCCGGTATTCTAGGGGCTTATTTCAGCCGGGTCCCTGAACACACTCACACAATCTCCTCACCGGAGGTGCCGGTATTCTAGGGGCTTATTTCAACCGGGTCCCTGAACACACTCATACATAACCACACTGGCGCAAAGCACATATATGAATTGACACTAGCACATGGCCGTGCGGCCATGCGAGCCTTATATAGCCGCAGCAAGTAAAAAGACCTTCCTAGAAGGACCAATGAGAGACTGCCATACCTGAGCATGTGACCCTAAATCTCCACTGAGAGATCTTGCCCTGGGCATGCTCAGTGTGAGCAAAGCAGGATTTAGTCCAAGCACTTAAAGGACCTTCCTGAAAGGACCAATGGACTTAGCTGCAGTATCTGACCATGTGACCCTCGATCTCCACTGAGAGATCTCACTCAGGGCATGCTCAGAATGAGAAAAGCAGGACTTAGCCCCAGAAGCATCTGCTCGCCGCTGCCCAGCACTGACTTCAATGGCAGAAGCTGGAAAAGCAGCAGTAACTCTTTGTACAGAGTGGGAGTGAGCAAGACGCTGGGACCGACGTCTCCGCTGAGCAGGCTCCACTGCGGCAGGAGAAGAATGGGAGACCGCAGCGGAGAAGGCCCGAGATTCCCCCTGTGCAGAGGCGGGAACTCGACTCCTAACATGGCCCCCCCTCCTTGGGCCTCACTACGCTCGAAGGCAGCAATGAGCTGTGGAGCCCGAATGTGCTGAGCAGGCTCTCAGGACCATAACCCTTCCAATCCACCAAGTAAAAATTTTTGCCACGTACCACCTTGCACTCCAAAATAGCGTTCACCTCATAATCGTCCGTAGACGAACCCGATGTCCCAGCAGATGAATCGGAAAACCGGGACATGTATACGGGTTTCAAGAGGGACACATGAAAGGTGTTGGTGATACCCAGGTGTGGCGGAAGGGCCAAACGATAGACCACAGGATTAACCTGTTTGAGGACCTTGAAAGGGCCCAAGTAGCGAGGAGCAAACTTCGTGGACTCAACTCGCAGCCTGATATTACGGGCGGAGAGCCACACCAAGTCGCCAGGAGCAAAGGTCGGAGCGGGGCGCCGATGTGCATCGGCGGAGGACCTCATTCTCTCCTTGGAGGCCCAAGTGGCATCCTGAGTGTGGTCCCAAATATCCCGTGCCTCCACAGCCCAGTCTGCCACCCTGAAGTCGGCGGAAGACACGGGCATAGGCACAGGTACCCGCGGATGCTGACCATAGTTGAGGAGGAATGGGGTTTGTCCAGTGGAGTCGGCTACGGCGTTGTTCAGTGCAAACTCTGCCCACGATAGCAAGGATGCCCAGTCATCCTGCCTGGCTGAAACAAAATTTCGCAGGTATGTGACCAAGGTCTGGTTGGCCCTCTCTACCAACCCATTCGTCTTGGGATGATATGCGGAAGAGAGATTTAACTCAATGCTGAGAAGATGACAAAGCTCTCTCCAGAACCGAGACGCAAACTGGGGACCCCGGTTACTGACAATTTTGTCTGGCATACCGTGTAGGTGGAAGATGTGTTTTATGAACAACGCTGCCAAGGCCCGTGCAGAAGGTAACCGTGGTAGCGGCACCAATTGCACCATTTTTGAGAAATGATCGGTGATGACCCAAATGATGGTACAGCCGCGAGACTTGGGTAAACCCACAACAAAGTCCATCCCGACCATCTCCCAGGGCCTGTCTGCCACCGGCAAGGGATAGAGTAACCCAGCTGGCCTTTGACGAGGAGATTGATTTTTGACGCAGGAGACACACACCTGAATATAATCTCTGACATCCTGGACCATATGTGGACACCAGTATGTCCTCGCCAGCAGCTCAGATGTCCTCTTTGTCCCAAAGTGTCCACCCACCCTGGACGAATGAGCCCAAGAGAGAACCTCCGGTTGCAAATTAATGGGCACAAAAGTCTTGCCCGGAGGCACAGACTCTAGCGAAATCGGCGCTACAGTTCTCAGGCTCTCTGAAGGGACAATAAGCCGAGGCTCCCCCTCCTCTTCCTCAGATGACACAACAGAGCGAGAGAGAGCGTCAGCACGAATGTTCTTCTCCCCAGCGAGATAATGAAGGGTGAAGTGGAACCGGGAGAAGAACAAGGACCATCTGGCCTGGCGAGAATTTAGCTGCTGGGCTGTTTGCAGATATAACAAATTTTTGTGGTCCGTGAAGACTTGAAAGGGAAGACGAGCCCCCTCCAAGAGATGTCTCCATTCCGAGAAAGCCAACTTCATCCCTAGCAACTTCCTGTTCCCAATTCAATAATTCCTCTCCGCAGGTGTGAAGGTCTTGGAGAAGAAGAAGCACGGATGCTTCCGACCTTGAGCATCCTTTTGGAAGAGGACTGCTCCTGCATCAACGGAAGAAGCATCCACCTCCATTATGAACGGCTTATCAACATCGGGACGATGTAGGATGGGAGCGCTAGCAAAACAGGACTTAATAGAAGAAAAGGCCCTGGAGACCTCTTCAGAGCACAATTTGGGATTTGCTCCCTTCTTGGTGAGGTCTACCAAGGGAGCTACCAAAGTTGAGAAGTGGGGAATGAACTGGCGGTAATAATTAATGAACCCCATAAAGTGCTGCACCGCTTTAAGAGAATGGGGTTCTTGCCAGTCCATCACAGCCTGTAGTTTGGCAGGATCCATAACCAATCCCTGGGCATAGATGATATAGCCTAGGAAAGGTAAAGACTCCTGCTCAAACATACACTTCTCCAACTTTGCATAGAGAGAATTTGCCCGTAAGAGGTCGAAGACTCTGCCAACATCTTTCCGGTGGGAGTCAATATCTGGAGAAAAGATGAAAATATCATCCAGATAGGCTACTACCGAGGTGGAAAGCATATCCCGGAAGATGTCATTGACAAAGTCTTGGAAAACGGCTGGGGCATTACAGAGCCCGAAGGGCATCACCAGATACTCATAGTGCCCATCTCGAGTGTTAAACGCCATCTTCTATTCGTCCCCCTCACGGATGCGAATCAGGTTATAAGCAGCCTATCAAAAAGCTCAGAAATCAGGGGCAGCAGGTACTTATTCTTAATGGTGATGGCGTTAAGACCCCTGTAATCTATGCAAGGACGTAATTCTCCATTCTTCTTCTGCACGAAGAAGAACCCTGCCCCTGCTGGTGACACTGACTTCCTAATGAACCCTCTTGCCAAATTCTCCAGGATGTATTGGGACATGGCCTCCATTTCCGGAAGAGAGAGGGGATAGACACGTCCCCGAGGAGGTTCTGCTCCAGGCAAGAGATCTATAGGACAGTCATAGGGACGGTGAGGCAGAAGGGTCTCCGCAGCCTTTTTGGAGAAGACGTCTGCATAGAACCAATAGTATTTGGGAAGAGAAGAGAGATCTGCGGGTATCTCAGTGGTGGAAACCTGAACGCACTCTTTCACACATCTGCCCTTACAGGATTCACTCCAACCCAATATCCTCACAGAGGATCACTCAATATGTGGGGAGTAGAAACGGAGTCAGGGTATTCCCAGCAGAATCTCATCCATTCCCTCGGGAAGGACAAGAAGGGAAATTATCTCCTGGTGGGATGGGGACATAGCTAACGTGAAAGGGACAGTCTGGTGTGTGATCTGAGATGGAAGTGTTGACCCGTTCACTACTCTAACAGTCACCGGTTTGGCGAGCATCAACAGAGGTATTGCATGGCGCAGAGCAAAAGCCGAGGACATGAAATTCCCCTCTGCTCCGGAGTCCACACAAAGCTCGACTGTTAGAGAGTAAGAGCCTAATATGATTGTCCCCTTGAAGGACAGCTTGGAGGAAAATGCCGCTGTATCTATAGAACCCCCTCCAAGGGTGACTAGACGTGATCGTTTACCCAACCGCCGTGGACATTTATTGGCATTATGTCCTTCTTGTTGGCAATTTCTGCAAACCACGGGTACTCGAACGGTCTGAGACTTATGTCCCGCGCGAGAAACCTCCATGGCCTTATGGGGGTCGGACACCTGAGCGGAAGATTCTAGAGGTCTGGCAAAGGTGGGAGCCAGCCGAAACCTCTGCCTACACTGGGCCCGCTCCAACCTCCGCTCGTTAAAACGGAGGTCGATGCGGGTAGATATAGAAATAAGCTCCTCCAGTGTGGCGGGAATCTCCCTGGTGGCCAAGGTCTCCTTCACATGGTCTGCCAGTCCTCTCCAGAACACCGGAATAAGGACTTTATCCGGCCACTCCAGCTCCGAGACCAGAGTCCGGAATTGGACGGCAAACTGGCTGACCATGGATGAACCCTGGGTTGTTGCCAACAATTGGAGCTCGGTATCGTGGGTGACACGAGGTCCCAAAAAGACCTGTTTCAGAGCATCCAGGAAGAGAGGAGCACTCTGTACCACACGATCATTGCGCTCCCATAGCGGCGTTGCCCACTCCAATGCCCTGCCCGACAAAAGGGCTTAATTAAATCCCACGTTCGCCCGTTCCGTAGGAAAACGTGCAACCAGGAGCTCAAGATGTATGGAGCACTGACTCACGAATCACCGACATTGCTTACTGTCACCAGCAAACTTGTCTGGAAGCGGGAGACAGGATGAAGTCGGAGCAGGGGTGGCAGAGGACAAACTGGCTGCAGCTACACTTGCAGCCTGAACAGCGACAGCGGTAACATCCACAGCTGAGGTTGTGCGCTCGAGAGTCGCCAACCTACCCTCCAGCTGCTGGATGTACCGCTGTAAACGCTGATCGTCCACCATTTACTAGCCAGACCCTGGCACTAGTGTACTGTTAGGGCTAGCGGAACGCACCGAGAAAATAGAGATGTTTATTATAAATGGTGCGTTCGCAGCCCGGGGTCCACCGTGCAGGAGGAACCTGCTGCTAGCGAATGGCGGCACTGTTTGGCGGTATAGACTAGCTCTGTTACTCCACAGAGTAGCCGTGAAAGGGAAGCACTGTGCCCTGTTAGCCTCACAGGAGCACAAGCTTACTGCCAAGCTGATAACAGTCAGTGGTTATGCAACATGCAATCTCCTCACCGGAGAGTCCGGTATTCTAGGGGCTTATTTCAGCCGGGTCCCTGAACACACTCATACAATCTCCTCACCGGAGGTGCCGGTATTCTTTGGGCTTATTTCAGCCAGGTCCCTGAACACACTCATACATAACCACACTGGCGCAAAGCACATATATGAATTGACACTAGCGCATGGCCATGCGGCCATGCGAGCCTTATATAGCCGCAGCAAGTAAAAAGACCTTCCTAGAAGGACCAATGGACTTAGCTGCAGTATCTGACATGTGACCCTCGATCTCCACTGAGAGATCTCACTCAGGGCATGCTCAGAATGAGAAAGGCAGGACTTAGCCCCAGAAGCGTCTGCTTGCCGCTGCCCAGCACTGACTTCAATGGCAGAAGCAGGAAAAGCAGCAGTAACTCTTTATACAGACTGGGAGTGAGCAAGACGCTGGGATCGATGTCTCCGCTGAGCAGGCTCCACTGCAGCAGGAGAAGAATGGGAGACCGCAGCGGAGAAGGCCCGAGATTCCCCCTGTGCAGAGGCGGGAACTCGACTCCTAACACACTGCCACTATTTTCTACAATGCCACTCTTGCATCAGCCATCAACTCGGTTGCCCCTCTCATGGCAAATATCCAGAATTGCAGAAAGTCGTTGGAAGAAAACGCATTCGCAAGATGACTTCACTGCAGTCAAACAAGAAACAATCGCATTCAAATCAGCTCTCACCTCTGCTAAACAGGCCTATTTTCACATCCCTCATATCTTCTTTGTCCCACAACCCCAAACAGTTGTTCAACACTATTAACTCCCTCCTCCGCCCACCACTGCCCCCTCCAACCTCCCTCAACTCTGCTGAGGACTTTGCCATACTTTAAAAATAAGATCGACCAAACAAGGCAAGTCTTTGTTGTCAAACACCACAACCCCTTTGTATACCAGACCACTGAAGAAGAGCTTGCTCATCTTCTCTCCAAATCACACCTTACCACTTGTGCGCTTGACTCCAACCCATCCCACCTCCTCCCCACCTCACGACCACACTAATCCCATCCCTAAGGCTGGGTTCACATTGCATTAAACCCATCCTTTAGATGACTACGTTACACCGCGGCATAACGCGGTGTAACGCAGTCCGTTAATGCCGCCATTGAATCCAATGTCGGACGTATCGCTAGGGCATGCGCTAGCGATGTGCCATCATTGAGACGTGGGCTGCAGCATCTCTGAGTCCGTCACCGCTAGCTCAGATAGAGCTAGCAGATTCTCTTTCTGCGCTAGCACACTGCCATACCGGCACTTAAGTTAACAGCAGCCCGTTAACGTATGTGTTGAATGGGCTGCTGTTAACGCAATGTGAACCCGGCCTTACCCATCTCTTCAACCTATCACTAACTTCTGGTACCTTCCCCTCTGCTTTCAAACATGCCACAATCACACCTATCCTCAAAAAGTAATCCCTTGACCTGAGCGCTATGCCCAGCTACCGCCCCATATCTTTGCTCCCATTTGATTCCAAACTCCTTGAGCAGCACATCCATGCTGAGCTTTCCTCTCACTTTGTGTCTATTTCTCTCTTTGACAACCTACAATCTGGCTTCCGTCCCCACCGTTCTGCTGAGACTGCCCTGACCAAAATTGCTAACGACGTACTTACAGCCAAAGCTAACAGACAATTCTCTATACTCCTCCTTCTAGACTTGTCCTCTCCCCTTGACACAGTTGACCACTGCCTCCTACTACATCTCCTCTCTTGCTTTGGTGACAAAGACCTTGCCCTATCTTGGATCTCCTCATACCTTACCAACCGCACATTTAGCGTTTCCTACTCCCATACTACCTCTTCATCTTGCACCCTCTCTGTTGGTGTCCCTCAAGGCTCTGTCCTAGGACCCCTTCTCTTCTCAATCTATACCCTTCGCCTGGGACAACTCATAACGTCCTATGGCTTTCCAGTACCATCTATATGCTGATGACACTCAGACCTACCTCCATGGCCCAGATGTCACCTCTCTGCTCTCCAGAATTCCAGAGTGTCTATCAGCCATATCCTCCTTCTTCTCCTCTCGCTTCCTCAAGATCAATGTGGACAAATCTGAACTATATTTCCTCCATCTCACATACCCTCCCGACCTGATCTAACTATCAAAATAAATGATATCACATTTTCCCCTGTCCCGAAAATCTGGTGCCTCGGAATAACCCTTGACTCTGCGCTGTCCTTCAAACCACACATCCAAGCTCTCGCCACCTCCTGTCGCCTCCAGTTCAAAAATATTTCCAGAATCCGTCCTTTCCTCAACCTTCACTCTACCAAAATGCTTGTGCATGCTCTAATCATCTCCCGCCTTGACTATTGCAACATCCTCCTCTGTGGCCTACCTTCTTACACTCCTGCACTTCTCTAGTCCGTCCTTAACTCTGCTGTCTGACTAATTAATCTATCTCCTCGCTACACTCCTGCTTCCCCTCTTTGCAAATCCCTTCACTGGCTCCCAATTTCCCAGCATATCCAGTTTAAACTACTAACACTGACCTACAAAGCCATCCATAACCTTTCTCCTCCGTATATTTACGAACTAATCTCTCAATATCTTCCCTCATGTAATCTCCGGTCCTCCCAAGACTTCCTTCTCTTCTCCACGCTTATTCGCTTCTCACCCAAGTGCCTCCAAGATTTCTCTCGAATATCCCTCACCCTCTGGAATTCTGTGCCCCTACATGTCCAGTTATCCACCATATTTGTGTCATGGTTTGGACAGGGTTAATGCCCTGCCCTCTCATGGTTAATTGTTGTGGCCTCCTTTTGGGTCTGGGATGGATATTTATAGCCACCCTGTACTAGGATTCTCTTTCAGTTATACTTTTGCCTGTGTACCTGACCCCCTGGTGTGCGTGTGCATACTGTGTTGTTTGTTTGCTCTCCGTGCTTCATATGGTCTGTTTGATCCTCTCAGCTTCTCTGCTTTGTGTTTCTATTCATTTGTTGCTCATATTTAATGTATTTGTCTATATTTGCCTCGTATTCACATGTAAAGCGCCATGGAATAAATGGCGCTATAAAAATGTATAATAATAATAATAATAATAATTAGCTTGCTCTGCTTTCTGACCTCTGGCATCCACCTGGCTATCCTTCTGTCTCACCCTGCGGTACTTGCTTGTCACCTGGTTATTGACCTCAGCACGTTTGACTACTCTTCAGCGCATTTTGCCTCCTTTGCACCCCGGTGCCGGGCCCCACCTCTGGCCACTCCCCCTCTGTCACATGGTTCAGGTTCTGCTTGCTACCCAGTGAGTTCTCTGCCATTCTGTGCTGGGCTCTGTTACTGCGGCAAGTATCCTCCCGGCAATAGTTACACCCAGGAGCCTTGACAATTTAGATCCTTCAAACAGAACCTGAAAATCTACTTCTTCAAAAAAACGTATGGAATACCCGTTAGGACTGTGGGGTAGAGTTGAGCGACCTTGACCTTTTTAGAGTCGAGCCGGGTTTCGCGAAACCCGACTATCTCAAAAGTCGGGTCGAGTGAAATCGGCCGATTATGACGTAAAGTCGGGATCGACCGAAACACGAAACCCAATGCAAGTCAATGGGGCAGCATAGTCGGCAGTGAGTGGGGGCCAGGAAAACACCTAGAGTGCCCATTTTAATGTCAAAACCATCCATTCTTCTTAATGAAGCTTGTCAAGCGTAATTTACCTTATAATAATTGGAAGGCATTTGAAATTGGGGTTCATTTGGCTAAAGTTGTGGTGGGTAGGGCTGGTTCAAGTAATTAGAGGGCCCAGGAAATCTGGACCACGTCACGGCAGTGGAGCAGGGAGAGGTAAGTATTTCAACTTTGCAAGTGCTGTGAACCTGAGCAAGCAGGGGGGGCCCACTCGTTGGCATTGGCACTGGCACAGGGCCCCTCAAAGTACAGCGGTGTGTTTGCACGGCGGGGGCGCCTCCCACCGGCAGCAACACTTTTGCGTACCATGAGAGGCCCTGTGCCAGTGACGTCACCAACTAGTATTCCCCCCCCCATACCTGCTGAAGGAACCTGCACTTTCATCTGCACCTTCCTGTTTGTCCCCGTGTAAGGTGGTATGGTATGCGGGAAGGGGGACCTGACTTTCAGCAGGGTCACAATCTTGCAGTGTAGCGTGCACGGGAAATGTTGCATTATGGGTCAATGTACCAGCAGACTCATCTATCACTGGCTGGGCAATGGGCAGGATGAGGAGGAAACACAGATATAGGCCCAAAGAATAAAGTGGGCTAAATGCAGTTCAAAATTGGTAACACAGGACTAATCAGGGGCATTGCAGTGGAGGACAACTGGAATGAGAGGCTGACACAGAGAGTAGGCCCAAATCAGTAAGTAGTCGAAATGCAGTTCAAAATTGGCAACAGTAGTAAACAGGCGGCACAGCTTTGTTCAGTGGAGGAGAACAGCAAGGAGTGGCAGACACCGATAGTAGGCCCCAACCCAACTAGTAGGCCAAATGCAGTCTAACATTAACAACTACTTAACGAGCGCCTGAAAATGGAATTTCAGGACAGGAAACCAGGAGAACAGCAAGGAGCGGCAGACACCGATAGTAGGCTCCAAACCAACTAGTACGCCAAATGCAGTTGTTCCGTTTAACCACAATTTAATGAGAGCCTGAAGATAGAAGTTCAGGAAAGGCAACCTGGAGAACACCTTGGAGTGCAACACACCATCTCTCTACACCCCATACCCAATTTGTAGGTCTAATGCAGCGTAGTTTCCAACAACTACTAAACGAGAGCATGATGATCGAAGCATTGGCGAGGAAACCTGGGGAACACCTTGGAGTGGAACACACCATCTCTCTACACCCCATACCCAATTTGTAGGCCTAATGCAGCGTAGTTTCCAACAACTACTAAACGAGAGCATGATGATCGAAGCATTGGTGAGGAAACCTGGGGAACACCTTGGAGTGGAACACACCATCTCTCTACAGTGGAACACACCATCTCTCTACACCCCATACCCAATTTGTAGGCCTAATGCAGCGTAGTTTCCAACAACTACTAAACGAGAGCCGGAAGATCGAAGCTCAGGAAAGGCAACCTGGAGAACACCTTGGAGTGGAACACACCATCTCTCTACACCCCATACCCAATTTGTAGGCCCAATGCAGCGTAGTTTCCAACAACTACGAAACGAGAGCCGGAAGATCGAAGCAATGGAGAGGAAACCTGGGGAACACCTTGGAGTGTAACACACCATCTCTCTACACCCCATACCCAATTTGTAGGCCTAATGCAGCGTAGTTTCCAACAACTACTAAACGAGAGCATGAAGATCGAAGCAATGGAGAGGAAACCTGGGGAACACCTTGGAGTGGAACACACCATCTCGCTACACCCCATACCCAATTTGTAGGCCTAATGCAGCGTAGTTTCCAACAACTACTAAACGAGAGCCGGAAGATCGAAGCAATGGAGAGGAAACCTGGGGAACACCTTGGAGTGGAACACACCATCTCTCTACACCCCATACCCAATTTGTAGGCCTAATGCAGCGTAGTTTCCAACAACTACTAAACGAGAGCATGATGATCGAAGCATTGGCGAGGAAACCTGGGGAACACCTTGGAGTGGAACACACCATCTCTCTACAGTGGAACACACCATCTCTCTACACCCCATACCCAATTTGTAGGCCTAATGCAGCGTAGTTACCAACAACTACTAAACGAGAGCCGGAAGATCGAAGCAATGGAGAGGAAACCTGGGGAACACCTTGGAGTGGAACACACCATCTCTCTACACCCCATACCCAATTTGTAGGCCTAATGCAGCGTAGTTTCCAACAACTACTAAACGAGAGCATGATGATCGAAGCATTGGCGAGGAAACCTGGGGAACACCTTGGAGTGGAACACACCATCTCTCTACAGTGGAACACACCATCTCTCTACACCCCATACCCAATTTGTAGGCCTAATGCAGCGTAGTTTCCAACAACTACTAAACGAGAGCCGGAAGATCGAAGCAATGGAGAGGAAACCTGGGGAACACCTTGGAGTGTAACACACCATCTCTCTACACCCCATACCCAATTTGTAGGCCTAATGCAGCGTAGTTTCCAACAACTACTAAACGAGAGCATGAAGATCGAAGCAATGGAGAGGAAACCTGGGGAACACCTTGGAGTGGAACACACCATCTCTCTACACCCCATACCCAATTTGTAGGCCTAATGCAGCGTAGTTTCCAACAACTACTAAACGAGAGCATGATGATCGAAGCATTGGCGAGGAAACCTGGGGAACACCTTGGAGTGGAACACACCATCTCTCTACAGTGGAACACACCATCTCTCTACACCCCATACCCAATTTGTAGGCCTAATGCAGCGTAGTTTCCAACAACTACTAAACGAGAGCCGGAAGATCGAAGCAATGGAGAGGAAACCTGGGGAACACCTTGGAGTGTAACACACCATCTCTCTACACCCCATACCCAATTTGTAGGCCTAATGCAGCGTAGTTTCCAACAACTACTAAACGAGAGCATGAAGATCGAAGCAATGGAGAGGAAACCTGGGGAACACCTTGGAGTGGAACACACCATCTCTCTACACCCCATACCCAATTTGTAGGCCTAATGCAGCTTAGTTTCCAACAACTACTAAACGAGAGCATGATGATCGAAGCATTGGCGAGGAAACCTGGGGAACACCTTGGAGTGGAACACACCATCTCTCTACAGTGGAACACACCATCTCTCTACACCCCATACCCAATTTGTAGGCCTAATGCAGCATAGTTTCCAACAACTACTAAACGAGAGCCGGAAGATCGAAGCTCAGGAAAAGCAACCTGGGGAACACCTTGGAGTGGAACACACCATCTCTCTACACCCCATACCCAATTTGTAGGCCCAATGCAGCGTAGTTTCCAACAACTACTAAACGAGAGCCGGAAGAGCGAAGCTCAGGAAAGGCAACCTGGGGAACACCTTGGAGTGTAACAAACCCTCTCTCTACACCACGGAAGGGCTGATTCTTAGGAAGGAAGGCTGTCGGAAAGAAGCAGGGCGCGTCCGAGGGTGATTATATTCTTATTAGGTATATACTCACCCTCGGACGCGCCCTGCTTCTTTATTTGTAATGAATGTTTATTTGCAATGTGGTTTTGACTTACTCTATTTTTTTGGTAAATAATGATTTTATTATTTTCATTGTTTTGCATCTTCTTGGCAATAATATAAAGAAGACGCGACAGGACAACACTCGGTGGATGCCATATCTGTGTTTAAAATTGAAAAAACCTTTCAGTCAAAGGGAACCTGTCACACCGTATTTTAAAGATGAGATAAAAATGGCATTAACTAGGGCCAGAGCTGTGCTTTTCATTACTGTCTTCTTTGTGCTTTTATTCTGCACCTATCCTGCCGAAATACCTTTTGAAAGTCGCCGTTTGGTGCTGTCACTCAGGTCTGGTCAGATGGGCGTTGAGAAGTTGCGGTTCCTCCCCCCTGCTCCTCGGCGTGTATGACTTAAATGCGCTCTGTGAATCGCACAGATCGCGCACTTTCTTCGCAGTTGCGCAGTAAATTAGCCTCTTGCGCCTGCTCATTATGCTGTGCCCAACTGTGGGCATAGCATACGTTACATCACTGCGCAGGCGCTGGTCGGCACTTTTACCTGTGTGCCCCGGAAGTGGTCATATGCGCATTTACTGTATAGCTGGATGCCGGTAACGTTACTGCGCAGGCGCTAAGCACAACGCTGACGGCAGGAATAAAATTTGCAGGGAAACGCAAGAGGTGGGGGAGGAACCGCAACTTCTCAACGCCCATCTGACCAGACCTGACTGAGTGACAGCACCAAACGGCGACTTTCAAAAGGTATTTCGGCAGGATAGGTGCGGAATAAAAGCACAAAGAAGACAGTAATGTAAAGCACAGCTCTGGCCCTAGTTAATGCCATTTTTATCTCATCTTTAAAATACGGGGTGACAGGTTCCCTTTAACTACTTGCAGGAGAAAGTTATTGTAGCTGGTGGCCATTTTTAGTACTGTACCAGATTTTTGTTGTATGTGTTTGTTTTTAATGTTAAAATGTCTGCATTTGATATCTCTCCAGTATTTTCTTTTTTATAAGCAAAATACTTATTTTTATATTTTCTGATGTTGATTCCAGGGGTACACGGGCAGCAGTGGTGTGGTCAGTGGAGGACTAGTGGAAGGAGTGACCGCAGACAGGCATCGAAGGCCTAAAATAATAACACATGGCTGTAGGCAATTTTAAATTGGTTCCAGGGGTACACGGGCAGCAGTGGTGTGGTCAGTGGAGGCCTAGTGGAAGGAGTGACCACAGACAGGCATCGAAGGCCTAAAATAATAACACATGGCTGTAGGCAATTTTAAATTGGTTCCAGGGGTACACGGGCAGCAGTGGTGTGGTCAGTGGAGGCCTAGTGGAAGGAGTGACCGCAGACAGGCATCGAAGGCCTAAAATAATAACACATGGCTGTAGGCAATTTTAAATTGGTTCCAGGGGTACACGGGCAGCAGTGGTGTGGTCAGTGGAGGCCTAGTGGAAGGAGTGACCGCAGACAGGCATCGAAGGCCTACAATAATAAAACATGGCTGTAGGCAATTTTAAATTGGTTCCAGGGGTACACGGGCAGCAGTGGTGTGGTCAGTGGAGGCCTAGTGGAAGGAGTGACCGCAGACAGGCATCGAAGGCCTAAAATAATAACACATGGCTGTAGGCATTTTTAAATTGGTTCCAGGGGTACACGGGCAGCAGTGGTGTGGTCAGTGGAGGCCTAGTGGAAGGAGTGACCGCAGACAGGCATCGAAGGCCTAAAATAATAACACATGGCTGTAGGCAATTTTAAATTGGTTCCAGGGGTACACGGGCAGTAGTGGTGTGGTCAGTGGAGGCCTAGTGGAAGGAGTGACCGCAGACAGGCATCGAAGGCCTAAAATAATAACACATGGCTGTAGGCAATTTTAAATTGGTTCCAGGGGTACACGGGCAGCAGTGGTGTGGTCAGTGGAGGCCTAGTGGAAGGAGTGACCGCAGACAGGCATCGAAGGCCTAAAATAATAACACATGGCTGTAGGCAATTTTAAATTGGTTCCAGGGGTACACGGGCAGCAGTGGTGTGGTCAGTGGAAGCCTAGTGGAAGGAGTGACCGCAGACAGGCATCGAAGGCCTAAAATAATAACACATGGCTGTAGGCAATTTTAAATTGGTTCCAGGGGTACACGGGCAGCAGTGGTGTGGTCAGTGGAGGCCTAGTGGAAGGAGTGACCACAGACAGGCATCGAAGGCCTAACATAACAAAAATGTCAATACAATGGTATTGTCAGTGGCAGGCATTGAAGGATGTCAGCGCATAGACTAAACATTGGTGGAGCTGTGAGATAATTTTGCAAGTGGTAGAGCACTGTTTGAGCTGGGGGGGGGAACTGTCTTGTGGCCGGCGGTACAGGCCCAGGGCCCCTCATATTACAACGGTGTGTCTGACGTTGGGTGCTCACCACCACCGCCAGAGACACTTTATTGTACTAGGAGGGACCGAGTGGCAGTGCCGTCGACCAAAAGCGGGCTCACCCACCTCTTCAGACAAACTGCACTCTCACGGGTGCTGTCGCCAAGTGTCGATACCACGGCCCCGTGTGGGGAGTTTGGCCATTTAGTGAGGTGTAAACATGTCGTATGCTGGACAATCAGGTGCAGAAAATTACGAGATTGGAAAAGGCATTCAGAATAGTCCACAGGCAAGACCTTTTCATAGGAAAGCTAGGTGTCAGCCGGGCAAGGTGGGGCAAAAGATTTCGAAATCCAGTTGTGGTTCATTTTAATGAAGGTTAGATCATCTACATTTTGGGTAGCCAGACGAGTCCTTTTTTCTGTTAGTATTGAACCTGCAGCACTGAATACTCTTTCTGATAGGACACTAGCTGCCGGGCAAGCAAGCTCCTGCAATGCATATTCTGCCAATTCTGGCCAGGTGTCTAATTTTGATGCCCAGTAATCAAATGGGAATGACGGTTGAGGGAGAACATCGATAAGGGATGAAAAATAGTTTGTAACCCTACTGGACAAATGTTGTCTCCTGTCACTTTGAATTGATGCTGCAGTACCTGTCCTGTCTGCGGTCATAGCAAAATCACTCCACAACCTGGTCAGAAAACCCCTCTGGCCAACGCCACTTCTGATTTCTGCCCCTCTAACTCCTCTGGTCTGCTGGCCCCTGCAGCTCGTGTGAGAACGATCACGGGCGCTGTGTGCAGGGAATGCCAGAAGCAAACGGTCAACAAGAGTTGATTGTTTGGTTGCTAATATTAGTTCCAAGTTCTCATGTGGCATTATATTTTGCAATTTGCCTTTATAGCGAGGATCAAGGAGGCAGGCCAACCAGTAATCGTCGTCGTTCATCATTTTTGTTATGCGTGTGTCCCTTTTGAGGATACGTAAGGCATAATCCGCCATGTGGGCCAAAGTTCCAGTTCTCAAATCTGCGGTTGTGCTTGGTTGAGGGGCAGTTTCAGGCATATCCACGTCACTTGTGTCCCTCAAAAAACCAGAACCCGGCCTTGCCGCGCCACCAATTTCCAGTGGCCCCGGAAAAGCTTCCTCATTAAAAATATAATCATCCCCATCATCCTCCTCGTCCTCCTCCTCCTCTTCGCCCGCTACCTCGTCCTGTACACTGCCCTGGCCAGACAATGGCTGACTGTCATCAAGGCTTTCCTCTTCCTCAGCTGCAGACGCCTGATCCTTTATGTGCGTCAAACTTTGCATCAGCAGACGCATTAGGGGGATGCTCATGCTTATTATGGCGTTGTCTGCACTAACCAGCCGTGTGCATTCCTCAAAACACTGAAGGACTTGACACATGTCTTGTACCTTCGACCACTGCACACCTGACAACTCCATGTCTGCCATCCAACTGCCTACCCGTGTATGTGTATCCTCCCAAAAATACATAACAGCACGCCTCTGTTCGCACAGTCTCTGAAGCATGTGCAGTGTTGAGTTCCACCTTGTTGCAACGTTGATGATTAGGCGATGCTGGGGAAGGTTCAAAGACCGCTGATAGTTCTGCATACGGCTGGAGTGTACGGGCGAACGGCAGATATGCGAGCAAAGTCTGCGCACTTTGAGGAGCAGGTCGGATAACCCCGGATAACTTTTCAGGAAGCACTGCACCACCAGGTTTAAGGTGTGAGCCAGGCAAGGAATGTGTTTCAATTGGGAAAGGGCTATGGCAGCCATGAAATTCCTTCCGTTATCACTCACTACCTTGCCTGCCTCAAGATGTACAGTGCCCAGCCTTGACTGCGTTTCTTTCTGCAAGAACTCGGACAGAACTTCCGCGGTGTGTCTGTTGTCGCCCAAACACTTCATTGCCAATACAGCCTGCTGACGCTTGCCAGTAGCTGCCCCATAATGGGACACCTGGTGTGCAACAGTGGCAGCTGCGGATGGAGTGGTTGTGCGACTGCGGTCTGTGGACGAGCTCTCGCTTCTGCAGGAGGAGGAGGAGGAGGGGGGCGAACGGCTACAGCCAACTGTTTCCTAGACCGTGGGCTAGGCAGAACTGTCCCAATATTGCTGTCCCCTGTGGACCCTGCATCCACCACATTCACCCAGTGTGCCGTGATGGACACGTAACGTCCCTGGCCATGCCTACTGGTCCATGCATCTGTTGTCAGGTGCACCTTTGTACTCACAGATTGCCTGAGTGCATGGACGATGCGCTCTTTAACATGCTGGTGGAGGGCTGAGATGGCTTTTCTCGAAAAGAAGTGTCGACTGGGTAGCTCGTAGCGTGGTACAGCGTAGTCTATCAGGGCTTTGAAAGCTTTGCTTTCCACTAACCGGTAGGGCATCATCTCTAACGAGATTAGTCTAGCAATGTGCGCGCTCAAACCCTGTGTACGCGGATGCGAGGATGAGTACTTCCTTTTTCTAATGAGAGTCTCATGTAGGGTGAGCTGGACTGGAGAGCTGGAGATCGTGGAACTAGCGGGGGTGCCGGTGGACATGGCAGATTGAGTGACGGTTGGAGACGGTATTCTTGCCGGTGCCCTACATGCAGTGTTTCCTACTACGAAACTGGTGATTTCCTGACCCTGACTGCTTTGGCCTGGCAACGAAACCTGCACAGATACTGCAGGTGGTGCGGGAAATGGTGGGCTTACAGTGACAGAAGGGATGTAGCGTTGCTGACTAGCTTCATTGGCCGAGGGTGCTACAACCTTAAGGGACGTTTGGTAGTTAGTCCAGGCTTGCAAATGCATGGTGGTTAAATGTCTATGCATGCAACCTGTATTTAGACTTTTCAGATTCTGACCTCTGCTTAAATTAGTTGAACATTTTTGACAGATGACTTTGCGCTGATCATTTGGATGTTGTTTAAAAAAATGCCAGATTGCACTCTTTCTACCATCGGATACCTTTTCAGGCATTGCAGACTGAGCTTCTTTAACCGGATGGCCACGCTGTCCTCCAACTGGTTTTGGCATTCCACGCGTTTTGGGCCAGATACAGGCCCGGGCAGAACTACTGCCGCCTGCACCCTGTTCCCCCAATGGCTACCAATCGGGGTCAACAACTGCGTCATATATGACCTCCTCTTCTATCTCGTGTGCAACTTCGTCTGTGTCACCGTGTAAGCCGGTGGTATAGCGTTCGTGACGGGGCACCATAGTCTCATCAGGGTCTGATTCTGGATCAGTACACTGTGAGGGGAATGTTGTGGTCTGAGTCAAAGGAACAGCATAGTAATCTGGCTGTGGCTGTGCATCTGTGCACTCCATGTCCGATTCAACTTGTAATGGGCATCGCCTGTTAACTGTTTCACTTTCTAACCCAGGAACGGTATGTGTAAAGAGCTCCATGGAGTAACCCGTTGTGTCACCTGACGCATCCTTCTCTGTAGTTGTTTTTGCTGAAGAGGGCAAGGAAGCGACTTGTCCCTGACCGTGAACATCCACTAACGATGCGCTGCTTTTACATTTACCAGTTTCAGAAGAGGAGGCAAAAGAGCTAGAGGCTGAGTCAGCAAGGAAAGCCAAAACTTGCTCTTGCTGCTCCGGCTTTAAAAGCGGTTTTCCTACTCCCAGAAAAGGGAGCGTTCGAGGCCTTGTGTAGCCAGACGACGAACCTGGCTCCACAACTCGAGACTTAGGTGCTATATTGCTTTTCCCATGACCACCTGGTGCTCCACCACCACTACCATCATTACCAGCTGGCAATGACCGCCCACGGCCACGACCTCTTCCACCAGACTTCCTCATTGTTTGCAAAACGTAACCAAAGTAATGGTATTTGTTACTGTAAAACAACTTACAAGGTGAACTCTAACTTCTGTAGGATTTAGATATCCCTTTATTGGTGGGTGAGACTGCAAGGAAAATCAGGCACAATGTTACACATTAGGTTTTCTGTGGCACAAAATGAGAGAGATGCCACACACGCAGGAGTGTCACTCAAGCACAAATGCCAATATTAATCTCCCACTATTTTTTTTTTTAAGGGAGAATTAAAAAACAAAAAAAAAACAGTATTATAGACATTAGGCTTTCTGTGCCTCACAATTTGAGAGAGATGGCACACACGACTGGCACTCAAGCACAAATGCAAATATTAATCTCCTGCTATTTTTTTTTTAAGGGAGAATTAAAAAACAAAAACAAAAAAACAGTATTATAGACACTAGGCTTTCTGTGCCCCACAATTTGAGAGAGATGCACACACGACTGGCACTCAAGCACAAATGCCAATATTAATCTCCCACTATTTATTTTTTTTCAGGGAGAATTTAAAAAAAACAAAAAACAGTATTATAGACACTAGGCTTTCTGTGCCCCACAATTTGAGAGAGATGGCACACACGACTGGCACTCAAGCACAAATGCCAATATTAATCTCCCACTATTTTTTTTTTATTTCTGGGAGAATTGGCAAGAAATCAGGCCCACTGTTAGACTGTATGTTTTCTGTGCCAGAAAATGAGACACAGATGCCACACATAGGACTGCCACTGATGCAGATTTGCCAATTTTAATCTGCACCCTTTTTTTTATTCAGGGAGACTAGTGAATAAATGTGGGCCACTGTATTAGAGTATATTTTCTGTGGCAGAAAGTGGCTTGAACAGATGTAACAAAAAAAAAAAAAAAAAAGGGACTGTCCTACAATTACTATCTCCCTGCAGTAATCTCAGCAAGGTATGGCAGGCAGCAATAAAAAGGAGTGGACTGCTGCACAAATTAATTCAAAAGTGTGGATAAACAAACAAGATAGCTGTGCAGAAAGGAAGGAACAACAGGATTTGTGCTTTGAAAAAAGCAGTTGGTTTGCACAGCGGCGCACACACAGCAATGCAGCTATCAGGGAGCCTTCTAGGGCAGCCCAATGAGCTACAGCGCTGAGGAAAAAAAAATGTTGCTTCCACTGTCCCTGCAAACAAAAGGTGGTGTTGGACTGTGGAAATCGCTACAGCACAAGCGGTTTCGGTGCTAATGTACCCTGCCTAACGCTATCCCTGCTTCTGAAGAAGCGGCAGCAACCTCTCCCTATGCTCAGATCAGCAGCAGTAAGATGGCGGTCGGCGGGAACGCCCCTTTATAGCCCTTGTGACGCCGCAGACAGCAAGCTAATCACTGCAATGCCCTTCTCTAAGATGGTGGGGACTGAGACCTATGTCATCACGCTGCCCACACTCTGCGTCCACCTTCATTGGCTGAGAAATGGCGCCTTTCGCATCATTGAAATGCGACTTTGGCGCGAAAGTCGCGTACCGCATGGTCGACCCCACACAAGGATCTGGTCAGGTTTCATGAAACCCGACTTTGCCAAAAGTCGGCGACTTATGAAAATGAACGATCCGTTTTGCTCAACCCTACTGGCCAGGACTGTGACTCAGAGACAACTGCATTCCCACCTACAACCACTGGAGGGAACCCAAGAGCAGAATTCACAACAGTACCCCCCCCTTGAGGAGGGGTCACCGAACCCTCACCAGGGCCCCCAGGACAATCAGGATGAGCCAAATGAAAGGCACGGACCAAATCAGCAGCATGGACATCAGAGGCAAAAACCCAAGAATTATCCTACTGGCCATAACCCTTCCATTTGACCAGGTACTGAAGCTTCCGCCTCGAAAAACGGGAATCCAAAATCTTCTCAACAACATATTCCAACTCCCCATCAACCAACACAGGGGCCGGAGGATCAACAGAGGGAACAACAGGCTCCACATATTTCCGCAACAAACATCTATGGAAGACATTATGGATAGCAAAAGATGCCGGAAGCGCCAGTCGAAAAGACACCGGATTAATAATCTCAGAAATCCTATAAGGACCAATAAACCGAGGCTTAAACTTAGGAGAAGAAACCTTCATAGGAACATGATGGGAACACAACCAGACCAGATCCCCAACCCAAAGCCGGGAACCAACACACCGACGACGATTAGCAAAACGTTGAGCCTCCTCTTGAGACAACACCAACTTGTCCACCACATGAGCCCAAATCTGCTGCAACCTGTTCACCACAGAATCCACACCAGGACAGTCAGAAGGCTCAACCTGCCCAGAAGAAAAACGAGGATGAAAACCAAAATTACAAAAGAAAGGCGAAACCAAGGTAGCAGAACTAGCCCGATTATTAAGGGCAAACTCGGCCAATGGCAAGAAGGCCACCCAATCATCCTGATCAGCAGACACAAAGCATCTCAAATAAGTCTCCAAGGTCTGATTAGTTCGCTCGGTCTGGCCATTTGTCTGAGGATGAAATGCATAAGAAAAAGACAAATCAATGCCCAGCCTAGCACAAAAGGCCCGCCAAAACCTAGAAACAAACTGGGAACCTCTGTCATACACAATATTCTCCGGAATACAATGCAAACGAACCACATGCTGAAATAACAACGGAACCAAATCTGAAGAGGAAGGCAATTTAGGTAAGGGCACCAAATGAACCATCTTAGAGAACCGGTCACAAACAACCCAGATAACAGACATCTTCTGGGAGACCGGAAGATCAGAAATAAAATCCATCGAAATATGTGTCCATGGCCTCTCAGGGACTGGCAATGGCAAAAGCAACCCACTAGCACGGGAACAACAAGGCTTGGCCCGCGCACAAGTCCCACAGGACTGCACAAAAGAACGCACATCATGTGACAATGAAGGCCACCAAAAGGACCTACCAACCAAATCTCTGGTACCAAAAATGCCAGGATGACCGGCCAACACCGAACAGTGAACCTCAGAAATCACTCTACTAGTCCATCTGTCAGGAACAAACAATTTCCCCACAGGACAGCGGTCAGGTTTGTCAGCCTGAAATTCCTGAAGAACCCGTCGTAAATCAGGGGAAATGGCAGAAAGGACCACCCCCTCTTTCAGAATATCAACCGGCTCTAAGACCTCAGGAGAATCAGGCAAAAAACTCCTAGAGAGGGCATCAGCCTTAATATTCTTAGAACCCGGAAGGTACGAGACCACGAAATCAAAACGGGAAAAAAAACAAGGACCATTGAGCCTGTCTAGGATTCAGCCGTTTAGCAGACTCGAGGTAAATCAAATTCTTATGATCGGTCAAGACCACAATACGGTGCTTAGCTCCCTCAAGCCAATGTCGCCACTCCTCAAACGCCCACTTCATAGCCAACAACTCCCGATTGCCGACATCATAATTGCGTTCAGCAGGCGAAAACTTACGGGAAAAGAAGGCGCACGGTCTCATCAAGGAACAAACAGGATCCCTCTGAGACAAAACGGCCCCTGCCCCAATCTCAGAAGCGTCAATCTCAACCTGAAACGGAAGAGAAACATCCGGTTGGCGCAACACTGGAGCAAAAGTAAATCGACGTTTAAGCTCCTGAAAGGCAAAGACAGCCGCGGGGGACCAATTCGCCACATCAGCGCCTTTCTTCATCAAATCGGTCAAGGGATTAACCACGCTGGAAAAATTAGCAATGAAACGGCAATAAAAATTTGCAAAACCCCAAAATTTCTGAAGGCTCTTCATGGATGTGGGCTGAATCCAATCATGAATGGCCTGAACCTTAACCGGATCCATCTCTATAGACGAAGGAGAAAAAATGAAGCCCAAAAAAGAGACTTTCTGCACCCCAAAGAGACACTTAGACCCTTTCACAAACAGGGCATTGTCACGAAGGATCTGAAATACCATCCTGACCTGTTGCACATGAGACTCCCAATCATCGGAAAAAATCAAAATATCGTCCAAATATACAATCAAGAAATTATCAAGATAAGTTTCGGAAGATATCATGCATGAAGGACTGAAAAACAGATGGAGCATTAGAGAGTCCGAATGGCATCACAAGGTATTCAAAATGGCCTTCGGGCGTGTTAAACGCAGTTTTCCATTCATCACCCTGCTTAATACGAACAAGATTATATGCCCCCCGAAGGTCAATCTTCGTAAACCAACTAGCTCCCTTAATCCTAGCAAACAAATCGGAAAGCAAAGGTAAAGGGTATTGAAACTTGACCGTGATTTTATTCAAGAGGCGATAATCTATACAGGGTCTCAAGGAACCATCTTTTTTAGCAACAAAACAGAACCCCGCTCCCAATGGTGAAGAAGATGGCCGAATATGCCCTTTCTCGAAAGACTCCTTAATATAGCTCTGCATGGCGGTATGTTCAGGCACAGATAGATTAAAAAGTCGACCCTTAGGAAACTTACAGCCTGGAATCAAGTCAATAGCACAATCGCAGTCCCTGTGCGGTGGAAGGAAACTGGACTTGGGCTCATCGAATACATCCTGAAAATCAGACAAGAACTCTGGAATTTCAGAAGGTGAAGAAGAGGAGATTGACATCAAAGGAACATCATTATGAACCCCATGACAATCCCAACTAGTCACAGACATGGACTTCCAGTCCAACACAGGATTATGTACCTGCAACCATGGAAAACCCAGCACGATAACATCATGCAAGTTATGCAACACCAGAAATCGACAATCTTCCTGATGGGCTGGCGCCATGCGCATGGTCACCTGTGTCCAAAACTGGGGCTTATTTTTAGCCAAAGGTGTAGCATCAATGCCCCTTAAAGGAATAGGGTTCTGCAAAGGCTGCAAGGGAAAACCACAACGCTTGGCAAACTCAAAATCTATTAAATTCAAGGCGGCGCCTGAATCCACAAATGCCATGACAGAAAATGATGACAATGAGCAGATCAAGGACATAGATAACAGAAATTTAGGTTGTACAGTACTGATGGTAATTGAACTGGCGATCCTCTTTGTCCACTTAGGGCAGACAGAAATGACATGAGAAGCATCGCCACAATAATAACACAACCTATTTTGACGTCTGAAACCTTGTCGTTCCGTTTTAGACAGAATTCTATCACATTGCATAGGCTCAGAAATTTGCTCTGAGGATAACGCCACAGCGTGCACAGTTCTGAATGGCCTTATGGAAAACATCTGAATGGCCTTATGGAAAACATTCTACCTGTTGCAGTACTCCTAAATGTTTTGCATACAGTGTTTGTCCCCTTCCTGATTTCTTAGTCTTTTGCATGTTTGTCACGCTTAATTCTTTCAGATCACCAAACGAATTTAAATATTAGACAAAAATAACACAAGTGAACATAAAATGCAGTTTTTAAATGAAGATCTTTATTAATAAGGGAAAAAGAAATCCAAACCTACAGGGCTCTGTGTGAAAAAGTGATCCCCCCCCCCTTCCTCCCTTAAAACATAAATTAACTTTGGTTTCTCACATCTTTGGAAAGCTGCCACTGCTACGCCTGTTCTCAATCAAGAATCACTTAAATTGGACCCGCCAGACAAGTGAAGTAACTGTTAGGGCTAGCGGAACGCACCGAGTAGAAATAGATATTTATTATAAATGGTGCGTTCGCAGCCCGGGGTCCACCGTGCAGGAAGAACCTGCTGCTAGTGAATGGCGGCACTGTTTGGCGGTATAGACTAGCTCTGTTACCTCACAGAGCAGCCGCGAGAGGAAAGCACTGTGCCCTGTTAGCCTCACAGGAGCACAAGCTTACTGCCTAGCTGATAGCAGTCTGTGGTTATTCAACATGCAATCTCCTCACCGGAGAAGCCGGTATTCTAGGGGCTTATTTCAGCCGGGTCCCTGAACACTCTCATACAATCTCCTCACCGGAGGTGCCGGTATTCTAGGGGCTTATTTCAGCCGGGTCCCTGAACACACTTATGCATAACCACACTGGCGCAAAGCACATATGACTTGATACTAGCGCATGGCCGTGCGGCCATGCGAGCCTTAAATAGTTACAGCACGTTTAGGACCTATCAAAGAAGGACCAATGGAGTGCTGCAGCACCTGAGCATGTGACCCTAGATCTCCAGTGAGAGATCTCGCCCTGGGCATGCTCAGAGTGCAAAGCAGGTTTTAGTCCTAGCACCTGCAAGGACCTTAGCTGCAGTATCTGATCATGTGACCCTCGATCTCCACTGAGAGATCTTACTCTGGGCATGCTCAGAATGTGAAAAGCAGGACTTAGCCCCAGAAGCGTCCGCTCGCCGCTGCCCAGCACTGACTTCAATGGCAGAAGCAGGAAACGCAGCAGTAACTCTTAGCACAGAGTCAGACTGAGCGAGACGCTGGGATCGACGTCTCCGCTGAGCAGGCTCCACTGCGGCAGGAGAAGAGTGGAAGACCGCAGCGGAGATGGCCCGAGATTCCCCCTGTGCAGAGGCAGGAACTCGACCCCTAACAGTAACCAAAAGTCTCTCAAAAGTAGGACATCATGCCAAAATCCAAAGAAATTCAGGAACAAATGAAAAATAAAGTAAATGAGATCTATCACTCTGGAGAAGGTTGTATAGCCTAAAGCTTTGGGACTCCAGTGCACCACAGTGCGAGCCATTATCCACAGATGGCAAAAACATGGAAAAATGGCAAACCTTCCCAGGAGTAGCTGGCCGACCAAAATTACCCAATAGCACAGCGATGACTCATCTAAGAGATCACAAAAGATCCCACAACAATATCACTTTCCTCAGTTAAGGTAATTGTTCATGACGTCACCATAAGAAAGACACTGGACCAAATAGCCTGCATGGCAGAGTTCCAAGACGATAACCACTGCTGAGCAAAAAGAACATAAAAGCTCTTCTCAGTTTTGAAATAAAACATCTTGAATGTCCGCAAGACTTTAGAGAGAATACTCTGTGCACTGATGTGACAAAGGTTGAAGTTTTTGAAATTTATATGACCCATATGACTTAGAAGTAACACAGCATTTCAGAAAAGAACATCATACTAACAGTAAAATATGGTGGTGGTAGTGTAATGATTGTAAGACCTGCTGTTAGGACTGGCGAAATGCACCAAATAATAGTAATAGGAAATACGAGGTGCGTTTTCAGGAGCTCGAGGTGTATAGAGCACTGGCACACGAAAACCCTACAAGATTTGCTGTCACCAGAGTATTTATCTGACAGCAGGAGGCGAGATAAGGTCGGAACAGGGGTGGCAGTGGACAAAGTTGCTGCAGCCATGGTAGCAGCCTGAACAGCTACTGCGGTAACATCCACAGCTGAGGTTGTGCGCTGGAGAGCCACCAACCTGCCCTCCAGCTGCTAGTTGTACCGCAAGGGTTGCTGTTTGTCCGCCATTACTAGCCAGACCCTGGCGCTAGTGTAAAGTTAGGACTGGTGGAATGCACCAAATAATAGTAATAGGAAATATGAGGTGCGTTCGCAGTGCGGGGTCCACCATACAGAGAAGACACCTGCTGCTAAGTAATGGCAGACGGACGCTTGCTCACACGTGGGTTAGACCTCACCCAGTGTGAATAGAAGCGAACTCTGTTGCTTCACAGAGTCACCAGAAATACGCTGCACCCTGTTAGCAGTCACAGAGAGCAGCTGAAAGACACTAGTGGGATCACTATGAATCACCCCCACTAAGCTGGTGATTGGACCCGTTCTGACCCTCGCTGGCTTTTGAGCCCGCGCCTGAGGACGCCCAGAGTCAGATGCTGAGTCCAAGCGGGAATTCCCACCCTACATTGACAGGCTGTCAGGAAAGCGCACTGATTGTGCATGGTGCCGTATAAGCGGGCACTGCAAAGGCACTGTAACGTGTGCTTGGTGTGCAGATGGCACTGTCGGGCGCTAGATAGCAAACATCCACCATAAGCGAGCAGACAACAACACTAGGAAGGGGATGATTAAAGAGCTACTTTCACACATCTAAACACACACATTTTCAAGTATACACTACCTTTTATAGCAGCAGTACTACGGGACCTGCCAGATGGGTCCAATAGGAGTCGCAACAGGACCTGAGCATGTGACCCCCGACCTCCAATGGGATGTCGTCCCGTGGGCATACTCATTATGGGTAAAGCAGGACTTATTCCCAGAAAGACCTGCTCACTGCTGATCAGTGCTGGCTACAAAGGCAGAGCCTGGAAGGGCAGCAGTAACCAGTCGCACAGCATCAGCTTGAGCCAGACGCTGGGACCGACGTCTCCTCTGAGCAGGCTCCACTGCGGCTGGAGAAGAATCAGAGACCACAGCGGATATGGTTCGAGATTCCCCCTGTGCAGAGGCGGGAACTCGACACCTAACACCTGCTGTGATAAATAGAACCATGAATTCTATTGTGTACCAAATTGTCTCTTCGGCGAGGAAGAGGAGTAGAACTCTAGTGCCACCTATTGGAAGTAGCAATCCTAACAGTCAATGTCGACCCTTTAATGAGCCTTGTCACATGACTTAGGATAATAGCCAAACCAGAATCTCAATTTGCAGACCCTGTGTTTGTGTACCAAAAATATGCTGAAGGAGAATGTCCGGCCATCTGTTCATGACCCCAAGCTGAAGCGCACTGTGGTTATGCAGCGAAACAATGATCCAACATACACCAACAAGCCCACCTCTGAATGGCTTGAGAAAATGAAAATTAATACTTTGGAGTGGCCTAGTCAAATTCCTGAACTTAATCCGATTGAGATGCTGTTGTATGACCTGAAAAATATGGTTCATGCTCAGAAACCCTCCAGCATGGCTGAATTACAACAATTCTGCAAAGATGAGTGGGCCAAAATTCCTCCAGAGTGTTGTAAAAGACTCATTGCCAGTTATCGCAAATGCTTTATTGTATTTGTTGCTGCTAAGAGTGACATAACCAGTTATTAGGTTTAGGGAAGAATCATTATTTCACACAGGGTCTTGTAGGTTTGGATTTATTTTTCTTTTATTAATAAATACCTTAATTTACAAACTGCATTTTGTGTTTGCTTTTCTTAACTTTGTCTAATATTTAAATTTGTTCAATGATCAAAAACATTTAAGTGTGACAAACACGCAAAAGAAAAAGACATCAGAAAGGGGGCAACACTTTTTCACACCATTGTATGTCCATACACTAACACATACAACAGTTACCACATTTGAAATATCCGAAGGGTTTTCTATCCAGCCAAGTTGCAGTTTTCAGGGGTCTCTGATATAGACTGTGGGCAAGACAATCACCAATTCACCTTCCCCTTCTGTATGTGATACTGGGAGAGGATGGATCGGTCCTTCCATGATAGGATCTACTAATAGAATCTTCCTGTGTTTCTTGCAGATCTGAATTTGGTATATTCTGTCAACCTAGTTATCAAACGTAATAGCCGCGGATCACCCATCCCGCTTTTGTTGTTTATGTGCACCGTGGTCTTACCCACTGTTTCATTCTGGTTTTAAAACATGATTGTTTCTAATAAACTTGTATACTTTTATATCAAATCTTTGGCCTTCTGATCATCTTTTGTTCTTTCGGGTCTAGTAACATCCTCAAGCAGAGTAAGCAAGTGTGATGTGTCCTGGACAAATGAAGTAAGTGAGGTGACAAATGGATGCACTATTTTAGCAATGTAAATTCTGGTGTTTTGTGAAAGGGAATTGGCTATTGAGGAGGTTTAAACCCTTCTGGACTTTTGGCAAGATGGAGAACATAGGTGTCACTGGTGCCTCTGGTGTAGGATACTAAAATTTATTGTTTGAGATTAACCCTTTTTCCATTCCCATTTCCAAAATGTTCACTAAGGTTTTAGTATAAGTGAGGGTCGGCAGATTATTATTATTAATATGATTTGTTATTATAGCGCCATTTATTCCATGACAGGAAATAGTTCTTGGAAATATTTTTGAATTGGAGTTGGCAGGAGATGGAAAGGATTTAGCTATGTGGTTAGAAGGAAAGAGGAGAATCAAGCGTTACCCCAAGGCAGCGAGCTTGTGGGACTGGGAAGAGTGAGCAGCCATTGACGTTGATGGATAGGTCTCTTGGGGGGGTTGAGTGAGATGGGCGAAAGATGAATTCTGTTTTGTCAATCTTAAGTTAGAAATCAAGTAGAGAATAATTATGAAATAGAGGACAGACATTGTGGGATTTTACTTAGTAACAAGGTGCTATCAGGTATAGAGGGATTAATCTGTGTGTCCTCAGCATAGAGATGATACTGAAAGCCATGGCACTCTATGAGCTGTTCTAGGCCGAAGGTGTAGATGGAGAAAAGCAGGGATCATAGAACTGAACCTTGGGGAACACCAACAGATATTGGGCGAGATGAGGAGGTGATGTGTGAGTGGGATACTCTAAATGTCCTGTCTGTTAGGTATAAAGATATCCAAGAAATGACCAAGTTTGTGATGCCAAGAGATGAGAGAATCTCTAGGATCTCTCTTTTTATACACCCTAAAATATTGTTTGCTTTTGCAGCTGCTGCTTGACATTGAATACTACTGCTCAGCTTACTTGTAACAAGAATACCCAAGTCTTTCTTCTGTTCTGTAGTCCCAAGCATGGTCCCATTTAATTTATATGTAGCAATAGGATTACTCTGTCCCACGTGCATTACTCTACATTTATCTACATTAAACCTCATTTGCCAAGTGTTTGCCCATTCAGACATCATCTTATTCATATAGTTTTGCAAAATTGTAATGTCAAGGTCAGATTTTAGTATCCTGCATAGCTTGGTGTTGTCAGCAAAGACTGGCACTTTACTTTCAAACCCATCCAAAAGGTCATTAATATAGAGGTTAAAAAGAATCTGTCCTAGCACAGATCCCTGCTGTACCCCACTACTGACAATATCCCATTTAGAGAGCATATCATTTATGATGACTCTTTGTTTCCTGTCATTTAGTTAATTCCTTACCCACCTGCATATAGTTTCCCCAGTCCCTGCATATGGAGCTTCAATTTAAGGCTCTCATATGATACAGTATCAAATGCCTTTGCAAAGTCCAGATAAATCACATCAGCTGCATTCAACATCCAGACATGCACTTCCCAACTCATAGAAGCCCAACCTGTCAGTTAGACACGACCTAGCTTTCATGAATCCATGCTGGTTGTCAGCTATTATATTATTCTCTGCAATATATCTCTGCATGTCATCTCTTAAAATGCCCTAAAAATTTTTGCACACTACTGATGTCAGACTCCACCTTCTAACCTTTCTTAATTATCAGTACCACATCAGCCATCTTCCCATCCTGTGGTACCACCCCTGTTACAAGAGAGTCTAAAAATATAAGATACAGCCGTCTGTCAATTACTGAGCTCAAGTTCCACAGTATTTGTGGATGAATGCCATCTGGGCCGAGGGATTTGTCAATGTTTAATTTGCTCAGATGCAGGTGTACTTCTTCTTGTGTTACACTAATTATACCAGGTGGTAAACTTTGATTTTGCTTTGTTGAATGATCCCTGGAACAGTTAGTTCATTGGTGAACACAGATGAAAATTGCCTGCTTAACATCTCAGCCTTTTGTTTGTCCTCTATTATTATATTTTTATTCTAGTCTTATAATGCCTATACCATTTTTTGTTTCCTTTTGGCTTTAGTATATTTATAACATTTTGGGGGATTTATTTCAATGGCACTGGCAATTTGTTTCTCTGTGGATATCTCTGCTAGCTTGATTTATTTTTTGTATTTCTTACTTAGATCTTTTACTCCTTATATGCTATTTCTGTATGCTTCGACTTCAGGATTTTGAATACCCTTTGTTTTAGTCTGATTAAACTTTGTAGCGTCTTATTTATCCATAATGGTTTCTTTTTATTCCTGGACATTTTATTACCACAGGGTATACGTTTTCTGCAGAATTCTAGTAGTATATCCTTAAACATGCCCCATTTATGGTCGATATCTCCAGTTACCATGAGATCGCCTCAGTCTACATGATTAAGTTCTTCCATTAAATTGTTGAAATCAGCTTTCCTAAAGTTCCGGGTTTTTTTATTTCTCCTTTTGAATGTTTGATTGAAAATTACTTTGAAACTTACGATATCATGGTCACTGCTTCCCAAATTCTCCCTGACATGCAGATCTGAAATTGTATCTGGTTTATTTGAAAGAATCAAATCCAGCAAATTACCTCACTGGTTGGTTCATCTTTCAGCTGAGAGAGGTAATTGTCCTGAATTGTGGATAAGAACTTGCAGCAGATTCTATGTCTCACTGAATGTCTGGCTAGTTAAAATCCCCCATAATAAGAACCCTATTATTATTTGTTGCCTTTTTAATTTGCCGCAGCATTTTCTCCTCTACCTGTTAAGTTATATTAGGAGGCTTGTAGTAAACTCCAATTAGCAGCTTTCTATTATTGCTGTCCCCATGTACATTTACCCATACTGACTCTACATTGTCGCAGCTCTCCACAATATCGTCATTGAGCACCCCTCTTAAGTTAAATTTAATAAAAATACACACCCCCTCCACCTTTTCTGTGTTTGCTGTCCTTTTTAAATGTAGTGTAACCCTCTATGTTTGTCATTCAGTCATGGCTTTCGTCCAGCCAAGTTTCTGCAATGCCCAACACATCGTATTATGTGGCTGGCATAAGAGTCTCCAGTTCATTCATTTTGTTTGCAAGACTTCTTGCATTTGCCAGTAGACATTTAATACTTTTACTTTATTCCATTTGTTCTAAAAGCCAAGTAGTGCTCCTAATCATCCTGCCGTGTGCTCAAACTAGTGTACAATCACATATGGGGCACTGCCACGTATGGTAAATATTGCATTACAAATTATGGGGTTCATTTTCTCCTATTACCCCTCGTGTAAATGATAAATTTGGTGAAAAACAGTATTTTAGTGGAAAAAATGTAATCTTTTGTTTTCACATGTAAATGTTATAAAGTTTTGTGAATCACCATTAGGTTTAAAATGCTCAGTATACTCCTAGATGATTTCCTTTAGGGGTCTAGTTTACAAACTATGGTCACTTGTGAGGTATTTCTGCTGTTTTGGCTTGTCAGGGTCTCTGCAAATACAACATGGCACTCACAATCTATTCCAGACAAATTTCCGGTGCAAAAATCAAAGAGCCTTTCTTAGCTCTGCAATGTGACCAGACAGCAGTTTTGGACCATATATGAAGAACTTTCACATTCAGGAGAAATTGTGTAACAAACTATGAGTTCCATTTTCTCCTATTATCCATTGTGAAAATTACAAATTTGGGACAAAGACAACATTTACAACTTAATTTTCGTTTTCACATCTAAATTTTAAAATGTTCTGTGGAGCACCTATTGCTTCAACATGCTCAACATAGCCCTAAATTAATTCCTTGATGGGTTTAGTTTGTAAAATGGGGTCACTTGCTGGGTTTTCTGCTCTTTTGGTGCCTCAGGGGCTGTGCAAAGGAGACATGTTGTCTGCAATACATTCCAGCCGAATTTACTTTCCAAATGCAAAATGTCACTTCTTCCCTTCCGAGTCCCATTGTGTGGTATCAATGCACTCAGAAGAAAGTGGCAAACAAACTGCGGGGTCCAATTTCCCAATTTCTCAAGTTTCCTGTTGCAAAAGTGAAAAATTTGGGGATAAAGCAATCATTTTGTGAAACAAAATAATAAAAACTTCAAAATTACGACCTAATGTTATCAAAATCTGTGTAGCACCTTACTGTGCTTACTATACCCCTGTATAAAATCCTTAAGGGGTGTAGCTTAAAAAATGGGGTGATATGTTGGGGGTTTCTGCTATATATGCACCTTAGGGGCCTCTGGCAATGCCTGTTCCACTCATTGATCACCCTCACTTCCGATCCCTGTGGTTTGTCCAAATAGAAGTTTCTGACTACATGTGGGTATCAACGATTTTCTTATAATATTCCTTGCAAAAGTGAAAAAAATTCAGGCTAAACCAACATTCTAGTGAAAGAATCAGAATTTTTTTTTCATTTCGCTTTGCATTAATTCCTGTGTTGTGTAACACCTGAATGGTTAAAGGGTTCCTGACAACAGTTTTCTAGTATTAGAGGGATGTAGTTTTTAATATTCTATCACTTTTGGGGAGTTTCCAATATATAGTCCCCTTAAAAGTTCATTTAAATATGAATAGGTCACTAAAGAAACAGGTTTTGTAAATGTCTTGAAAAAATTAGAAAATTACTTCTCAACTTTTAACCCTTCTAAAATCGTAACAAAATATAATGTTTGAAAAATAATGCAGATGTAAAGTAGACATATGGGGAAACGTTATTTATTAATTATTATTTTGTAGAGCATTACTACCTGATTTGAGGACGGAAACGCTTTAATTTTGAAATTTGTGAATTTTTCAAAATTTTCACCAAAATTCTAATATTTTCATAAATAAATGCAAAACAGATCCCTCTAAATTTACCACTAACATAAAGTACAATGTGAAGTGTTTCAGAGTTATTACCATATGAAATGACACTGGTCAGTTTTCGAAACTTTGGACTGGCCATTAAGGTCAACATTGTCTCAGTCACTAATGGATTAATCTTTACAGACTAGTCACTATTATTGTTTTCATAGTAATAATATGTCTCTCATATTAACATGCTATAGACATATTATCATATGCTTTGCTTTGTATTAGCCTTACAGCATGTCATTATAATTGCCTTTTTTCTTACGGGTGCTGTCTCATCTTCTTCAATGGATATAATTGTAAACTGCTTGCCTAAACAAGCAATTTTGGTATTTATTTCTAACTAAAATATTCCCCCTTGTTCTCAATAATATGGGGATTTTTAATTGTATTGTTTGTCCCTCTGTGCCTAGGTTACTGGCCACTGCTGCAGTCTATCAGAGGAGTATCGTTTCACAGGCAATGAGTCCAAGATTGTAAGCGCTTTGCTTTCGAGCTTGTATGTGCTGCTCTGAAGCTGCCTGAATCATTGGATCAGTGGCCCTGTGCTCCTCCATTGTTATAAGGGCAAAACTGCTCCTTATTGCAACATCGAAAGTGCATAGTTTGGGTCAACCGCTCAACCATGCTGCTGGTCTGAACTGTCAATCAATCAGGAATCTGCCGCCCCTTGGCAAGCAGGAAGACGCGAAGCAAGAGAGCAGTGTGGTACTGAAGGCAGAGCATGAGAAAAATCAATTAATACTTCATGAAATTAGTGAACTTAAAAGCTATTTTTCAAAATTGCACCTTTTACGGTAGTAAAAAAAATAATTGCAAGAACAATGTTTTCAAACAAGCATGACTAGTTTATTACAAGCAGAACTCACAGATCGGAAAGACAAGACTCACTACAGTTACACAACATTCAGACACACAAGTAAGTCATTCTAGGTTTTTCAGACATATAACAGGCTATGTTCACCCTTGATAAAAATGATGTTTTTAAATCTAAATAAAGATATAAATAATACTTTATTTATTTGATGCAGAGTCAAATTCTTGCAGAAACATTTATTTTAAAAAAAAATCACCAATAGGGGGAGTGTGACTGACTGTACACTGTTAGGCTTCGTTCACACTTCCGTTTATACAATCTGCACAGGATCCGTCAAAATGTTGAAATTACGAATCCTGTGTAGATTGTAAAAAACGGGTGCACTGGGCCCGTTTTTCTCACGGACCCGTCGAGGCTATGTGCACCTGTTGTGTATGCATCTTCGCAATGGTTTTCCGCTACGAAAACACATACACAAAACAACACAGGTTAAAAATAATGAAAAAAAATAAAAAATCACAATATTCTTACCTTCCGGCGTCCCGCACAGCGTTACCGATACTCGCGATGCTCCCTACAGCTGGCATTCCCAGTAATGCCTTGCGTTCAATGACCTCTGATGAGACCGTGGCATCATCGGGTCATTTCGCAACGCATTACTGGGAACGCCAGCTGCCGGGAGCATCGCAAGCATCGGTAACGCTGCGTGGGACACCAGAAGGTGAGAATATTGTTTTTTTTTAATTTCTTTCATTATTTTTAACATTATGTCTTGTTACTATTAATGCTGCATAGGCAGCATCAATAGTAAAATGAGAAAGAGAGAGAGAGTATCTCCCTGACTGGAAATCCTTCCGTGCATGCTCAGTTTGAAATGACGGAACCCGTCGCTGGATTCCTGCTTTTCACAGTCAGCGACGGGCAGCCAACGATGGGCAGCGCAGGATCCGTCGCTGAGCGATTTTCCGACGTGCAGAAAAAACGTTCCTCTGAATGTTTTCTCTGCCCGACGGACAGCAATTTTCCCACAGATCCAGTGCACGACGAATGAAACGGATGGCCATCCGTCACAATCCGTCGCTAATACAAGTCTATGAGAAAATGCAGGATCCTGCAGAAAAATTTCAAAGACAGAAGTGTGAAAGAGGCCTTACACATTGGACGCAATAATAAGTTGGAAACTTAGGCTGAAAGGTGGCAGATGAGGTTTAACAATGATAAATGTAAGGTTATACACATGGGAAGAAGGAATCAATATCACCATTACACACTGAATGGGAAACCACTGGGTAAATCTGACAGGGAGAAGGACTTGGGGATCCTAGTTAATGATAAACTTACCTGGAGCAGCCAGTGCCAGGCAGCAGCTGCCAAGGCAAACAGGATCATGGGGTGCATTAAAAGAGGTCTGGATACACATGATGAGAGCATTATACTGCCTCTGTACAAATCCCTAGTTAGACCGCACATGGAGTACTGTGTCCAGTTTTGGGCACCGGTGCTCATGAAGGATATAATGGAACTAGAGAGAGTACAAAGGAGGGCAACAAAATTAATAAAGGGGATGGGAGAACTACAATACCCAGATAGATTAGCGAAATTAGGATTATTTAGTCTAGAAAAAAGACGACTGAGGGGCGATCTAATAACCATGTATAAGTATATAAGGGGACAATACAAATATCTCGCTGAGGATCTGTTTATACCAAGGAAGGTGACGGGCACAAGGGGGCATTCTTTGCGTCTGGAGGAG
The DNA here is from genome assembly GCF_032444005.1 of Ranitomeya imitator. NCBI lineage: Eukaryota > Metazoa > Chordata > Amphibia > Anura > Dendrobatidae > Ranitomeya > Ranitomeya imitator. The sequence continues at coordinate 730,532,131 of NC_091284.1, read as the reverse complement.
AGAAGGTTTTTCCACCAACATAGAAGAGGATTCTTTACTGTTAGGGCAGTGAGAATCTGGAATTGCTTGCCTGAGGAGGTGGTGATGGCGAACTCAGTCGAGGGGTTCAAGAGAGGCCTGGATGTGTTCCTGGAGCAGAACAATATTGTATCATGCAATTATTAGGTTCTGTAGAAGGACGTAGATCTGGGGATTTATTATGATGGAATATAGGCTGAACTGGATGGACAAATGTCTTTTTTCGGCCTTACTAACTATGTTACTATGTTATTATGTTACTAATAATAAAACAGTATGCAGTAATCTCCTGAGCCCCCTCTAGTGGTGGCTACCAGCTGCCAGAGTATTATCTTTTAAAGCTATGTCTATGCAGGGGATTTTAAACTCTCATATCAGGAAAAATGAAACTATGACCAATATTAAAATATATGTGTATATGTTTATAAGTAAATTAAATTCTTTCAGGCTTTACAATGATGTTACAAGGTAAGCAGTAAAACAGAATATTTCACTATGTACTCTGTACTACTTCATTATTGAGGACAAATCAATTTCAATTTTCACTTTTATATTTATTTTGTCAATATAAAGCTTTTATTTGACTTGTCAATGTAATTTTTTATGATTTTCACTTTATCTGAAAATGCTTAGAATTACCAATGTTACCTGATTACTGATTAGATTAAACACTAGAATCTTCAATGAGGACAATTCTAGGATGTACATTATCAGCAAACTGACATTAATTAAAATGTACCATACTTCAATATGGGGTGAAATTGCTATTATGGACATGGTGTTACACATGTAACAAATTAAAGGAACAGTAAGTCCCAGAAGTTGTCAATTTAGGTAAACTTTATATCAGCTCAAATATTTTTGAAACGCAAACTATAGAATAAAACGCACACTCCCATTTTTATTTACAGCTGTGCCCATGTCCAGAGCTGTATTTCCCGGCTGACAAACTTCCCTTGCTGAATCCACTCTTGTGATGATGTCCACTGCTTCCATGGCCTCCAGTGGAGGAGTGCAGAACAGCTAACGAAAAGAAAGCAGATGCAAAATAATTCACAAACAATAGTCATTTCTGGGTCGTCATACATAAGCTGGCCGCACACATGAGCTAACTGTTGGCTGAATGATCATTTGACAGACAGCTATTCCTCCCGACAGCCCTATACACATGAGCAGTTTGCTTGGCCAAGCAATCAAGTGTTTTCAACCGAAAAAAAGAGGCGACATCTGCTGCCAAAGACCTATCTCTGTCATTGCTATTCCAACAACTTGATCCTTCTCTGCCATGACATCACATGTCAGGAGAGTTGGGAGGCGTCCACACACATCAGATGGTCTGCCTGTCCCTCTGAAATTGGCGGGTTTGTCCAACTTTCATCTAATGTGTATGGGGAAACCACATTCAATATACAATACTGTATATAATGTGATTGGCTGCAGCAAACAGCCAAAGAAGTGTTTTACAGCTTTACAACTCAGGGCTGAGTATACTCAGTTTTCGGGCACAGTATTACTGATTTGTACAACAACGCAAAATTTATTCAGTGTCAGATTTGCACATCGGGGGAATCCATTGGTATGTCTATCCACTCTGAACTCAATACAATGCTCAAGGATGTAGGCTATGTATATCCTGTATATCTTGTCTGCCTGCCAGCCTGGACCTTTAGTACAGCTACGTGGCTGTTTTTCAACCACCAGGCTCTGGCATAAGTGTCGCCCACACCAATAGGACCCATTATTTCACCTTCATTCACCTTCGATATTACAAGATCACAGCTTCTTGCTATTACATGATACATGATATAGATATTGCTTTGTAGTTGACATTGACAAGAAGGACAATCTACAGAGTGGTGCAGAGCAGTAATGAAAGAAGATAATGGATTCACCTGTCCTCCAAAACCCTTGTCTTCTGCCCACCCATCTGCGTTCTCCTCTGTCACCTCTAGTTGCATTTTTTGATCCTTTGCTCTTGATGCTCTATTCTATACTCTTCCCCTTTCTCCCCAGCCTTGCAGCTGTTCTAATGCTTCCACTGTTGCTCAGAGGTGGGACTGGAGGGTAATGGCTACACTTATTTATACTTCTTGTATGTCACAGATCTAAACTTTATGTATCTTAAAAAAGGGAAGTATCTGTGGGTATGCGTACTCTAAATGTATATGCAATGTGTTTATACTGTATAAATATTATGTGTTTATGTGCCTGAAATGTGCATGCATGTATGATGTGTACATGTGTGTAATGTGTATGATTGTGTATATGTGTACATATACATGTATGTATGTGTAATATGAATATATGCGTGAAGTTTGTATGTGTGTTTAATCTGTATACATGTGTAATGTTTATAAGTGCTGTAGCAATAACAGGTTGTTAGGGTTAAATCCTAGCTCTACAGGTTCTGTTTAGATCACCTGGCTAGCCCTGCATATACCTAGGCTATCTATTTTCCTTGGTCACTCAGATCAGGGAAGCTGACCAGAATGGATGTGTCTTGGAGCTAAAGAGGAAGACAGGCAATGTAGGCAATAACTGTGTTTTTTTTTACCAAGCTGGGGCTAGCTCAGCTGTGTTTGGGCCAAAGCTGTATTACCTGGGTGAATGCGACCTAAGGCCTAATGCCTGTTACCTACCAGAGAGAGTAAATCTCTACAGTGCCTACAATGCTTACATATTTGTAATGAATATATCTCTGTGCTATGTGTATGTGTGTGTGACGTCTATGTTCATACTGTGTATATACTGTATGTGTACTATTACTAGTTTTTAACCAAGATTAATGACTTGTAAATTTGAAATGAGTTTTGTTGGATCTGTGGGGTAGTGTTGTATTCTAAGCACCTTATGAATATTTTTATGTATTGATCAATAAACTTTGTAGTTCATCCATACTATGCAGTGAAGCTGGATGTGTTCAACTAGTGAATCCATTTCAGCATACTCGTGCTGTATCCATCCCCAGCCATATTCAAGACACATGGGTTTTGGTATGAACTAGTGAAATCCTGTGGACTACTATAATTTGTACTATTACATGCACACTGCCTGTCACTTCATTTTGCAGAGCGTAACCCTAATAGTCTTCAATAATCTTATTGTTTTGCAGTAGGTCCCTGTTTTCTTTCTGTGCTCGCCATATGATCAGTAATCACACAGCTCCTACATAAAGGCCATAAACAATATATACATACTGGTATCCTCTGTACAAGAATACAGATATAAGAACATATCAGAGACCCAATTCAAGCGATTGATTCAAGTGATTTGTCACTTACCTTGGCTACTAGCTGAAGTTTTGATAAAGTCAATCTATTATCAGGAGAGGAATGGTACTAGAGAACTAGTAAACCTGTCATTTAGTCTAACCCCGCCCCTAACACTGATTGGCCATTTCCTGCCTATGCACAGTGTCAACAGAAAGCTGCCAATCACTGATGTGGGCGGAGTTATACTGGGCTCAGCATTCAGAGAACTGGCAGATCTGCAGCCGATAAAATAATGATTTTATCAAACTTGCAACAAGTAGCCCAGTAAGTGACACATTGCTGCAGTCGGGGCCCTACCCCGACATTATTCTGCTCTAATGAGGAGGAACAAAAACGACGTGACGGATTCCCTTTAAGAGGATTTAGAATTACTTTTTAGTCCTTTAAATTATGGTCACAAATTCTAATAGTTTCAAGTTTCTAAAAGATGCTTTATACTTACAAATGCTAACTGAGCCACTTCCTTCTCCAGACAGCCTGGAATATATGAAATGTATTTTAATGAAAGGAATATACACAATCAAGCATATAGATTTTTACATGACAGTTTCTTGATTATTTACCAACCTGCACTCCTCCCCTTCTAGCAGTTTCCTGTAGGTGGCAATTTCAATATCTAGGGCCAGCTTGACATTCATCAGCTCCTGGTATTCCCGCAGTTGACGCGCCATGTCCTGCTTGGCTTTTTGCAGAGCTTCTTCCAGTTCAGTCAGTTTGTTCTTGGCATCTCGGACAGCCATTTCTCCACGCTCTTCAGCCTCTGATATGGCAGCTTCCAATTTTGCTCTCTAGGAAAATGAAGAGATAAACGGATTATAATACAATATGCATGAGTATAAACAACCGGTAAATATATATATATATATATATACAGTAAATATCCATTAGTATTACCTGATCTTTCACGCTCTCAATCTCTGCTTTCAGTCTCTGAATAACACGATTAAGTTCAGCAATTTCATGTTTTGTGTTGCGCAGGTCGTTGCCATGTTGGCCTGCCGTCATACGTAATTCCTCATACTACAAAGAAGTAATACATGCTGTATTATAGACTTTGAGAACAGATATATCAAATATAGAGAACACATATTGTATAAATTAGCACCAGCAGTGAATCACCAGTTAAATAGCTCCGCACATTCAACAGTTATCACGCAGAGGATCAGAGATGAAAACAATAAAATGTAAAGTAAAATGAGCTACTGTTTGGATTAATAGGATAATTATTAAACTTTTGCTCATTAGCAGTGTCTACGACCGAAACGAGCTCCGATCCATTCTGTTGAACCCATTAAGAGGTTGTCGACTTCTGAACAACCACCTTTTCAATGTCCCTAATATGCCCAGTAAAATAAAAAAAAAACATACACTACCCCCAGGACCATTCCATCTGACAGACGTGGGAAGGCAGTACATCAACGACAACTGATTGGCAGCAGCGCTGACATCACATAAACATATCACAAGATTACAGCAGTGCTGGTCCGAAAGGTAAGTATGAGGTTTTTTTGTTATTTTAACAAGGTGCATTAGGGACACTGAAAAAGGTTTTTTATGCTTGAAATGCCACTGTCAGTTTCCGACTGCAGCTTTTAAGGTGCATGATCGGACGACCATCGCCTCCCTCCCACAATTTGATCACAAAATTGCTAATAGATTAACATGGCTGTCGGGGGTGACTGTTTTTGTACTTCTGTGAAGCTACAACTCATCCCGCCAAAATCAAGCTACTATATGGACAGGTCAAGGGAATAATGCAAAGAAAAATGAGGTTTGGGGGAGAAAATTAATAAAAAATGGAAAGCACAAAAATATAAAATTGTTCAGTCATGAAGTAAATAAATATTCTGTTAAACTTTATTCATTAATAGTTTCCCAATCACTGTCTGCTGTTACTGTATGGAATCCTTCAGTTTATGCTCCCAGTGGAAGAAAATCTATCCGTGTGATTATATATTTGCCCAATTGAAAACTGTAACTCCAATGACCCATACACTTGGGTGATCGTCCAATGACCAAGAAATCATTTTCATCTACCATGCAATGAAATAAAAAAAATCCTTATTTGCTGAAACCAAAATCTGTCCCCCATATATACTGTATGTAACAACACATAATTGTTGGGAGGCGCTTGATTTTGCCGTAGGCAATATGAGCTTCAAGTCTCCATTATGTTTGCTGCAGTGAGCATACTGTAGTTAACATGTATGCAATAAACCAAGCGTTTATAGCGGTAATATTATTTATATAAAAATATTAAGCTGAGATTGTTATAGATCAAGGGTGTTAGGTGTCGAGTTCCCGCTGCTGCACAGGGGGAATCTCGAACCACCTCCGCTGTGGTTTCCCATTCTCCTCCAGCCACAGTGGAGCCTGTTCAGCAGAGATGTCAGTCCAAGCGTCTGGCTCAAGCTGATACTGTGCGTTTGGTTACTGCTGCCCTTCCAGGCTCAGTCATTGTAACCAGTACTGATCAGCGGCGAGCAGGCACTCCTGGGACTAAGTCCTGCTTTTCTTCTTCTTCTGAGCATGCCCAAGGGATGACCTCTCATTGGAGGTCGGGGTCACATGCTCAGGTCCTGTGGCAGCACCTATTGGACCACTACGAAGGTCTCGGAGACCTACAGCTATAAAAGGTTTGCGTGGCCACACGGCTATGTGCTAGTATAAACCTGTTATTGTGTGTGTGTGGATGAATGCCTGTTCTGGTGATTGCTCCTTAATCATTCCCATTCCTAGTGTTGTTGAATGCTCGCGAATGTTGGCGCTGTATGCATTCTGTGCAGTAATCTTTTTTTAGTCTTGACAACCGGTCAGTGTAGGGTGGGAACTCCCGCTTGTTCTCAGCATCTGACTCGGGGCATCCTCAGGCGCAGGCTCAAAAGCCACTGAGGGTCAGAGCGAGATCAATCACCAGCATAATGGGGGTGAATTTCAGGGATCCCACTAGCGTCCATCTGCTGCACTCAGTGACTGCTAACAGGGCACAGTGTTTCCTTTGCTTCCCAGCGACTCTGTGAAGCAATAGAGTTCGCATCAGTTCATATCGGGTGACGGAACCCGTGTTTATTCTGGTGTAGTACCGCCATATAGTGCCGCCATTACCTAGCAGCAGGTTCCATCTCTGCACGGTGGACCCCGGGCTGCAAACGCACCTTATTACTATCTTTATATTTATTCGGTGCATTCCGCCAGCCCTAACATTGGGTCTTCAACATGTGGCTCATGCGTCTATGATGTTTGGCTTTCATCTGTCTGCCAGCTTGGTATATTAGCACCAGCAATTTTTGTGAATAGGCCCAAACAAAAGAGCAGATCTAGATGTGTATATACAGCAAAGGGGAAATAAATATGGGTAAGCTGGTGATAGGATGATACTGATGGAAAGGGGGGTGCTTGAAGCTAGATGTCATAGTGTGATGGGAATGCCAAATAGAGGTAAAATATGAACCCTTAGAGGTAAGTATTCTATCTATAAGGAAGGGGAGGGGGCACAAGGTCTCAGTGTGCTTTCTGTGGGAAAGTTTTGGCTGTCATCATACTGGTAATGGGGTTTCTCATTGTGACCACTGGGGGTGGACGGTGTGAGCTGGATGTGACGTACAACCATCTCTCAGAGTTGAATATGGCGATCAAGGTAAGAAAGGTCGAGAAGCACTGCTGTAGATTCACCTTGGTTTGATACAGTGATTCGGCTTCTGCTCTGCTCTTGTTGGCTATCTCCTCATACTGAGCCTTAACTTCAGTGATGATGCTATTCAGGTCCAGGTCTCGGCTGTTATCCATAGACACAATGACAGAAGTATCTGAGATCTGAGCCTGAAGCTGGGAAATTTCCTGCAGAATACAGAACATAAATAAGTCTTACAAGATCATATTAAAATGACTACTAAATGCATCTTATGCTTATTTCTGCTCAGTAATCTATCTGTTAGTGTTAGAATGATATGATGAACACACTCTATGAGTAAGTTATATAACACCCTCATCCCACTAATTGTCCTTTTTGATAGTTATGGGTTGTTCACAAAGAGTGGTGAGAGATGAATCCCCACTGAGAACCACCCACACTAATGGCTCTCACTGGTAGTAATATGGCACGTTCCAGCTGCTAATATGGCTAAAAAACTGTCCACCAACAGAGCAGCTCAAAACCTCGGCTTACTGCAAGCAGATATGGATTCAACCAAACAAGAATTGCATTATTTTATCGTAAGTATAGTGTGGATCTCCAAAGTTAAAAAGTATTCATTTGATATCCAAAACAGTAGTCTTCTTTGTGAGCTGAGCTAAATAATCCAGTTCACCAAAAAGAGCCGGATTGCCCATCACTAATCTGTGATTGTCAATCAAAATGACTGCTGATAAAGATTCACTAGGGTACTGTCTTTCTGGATAATATTATTTAATTTCTTTTTCTAAAAACTGACAGCTGGTTGGCTTGTCATGTGCATAGCTGTTGACAGGGGAGCTGAAATCCCAACCTGGAAAATCCCAAAACTAGATTGGAATACCCATTTTGAGTTGGGTTCAAAATACCCTTTCAAAGCTCAGGAAAGCCCAAAGCTCTCCAGTATAGCTTTCAAATAGTCAGGAAGGTCCAGGAGAATTATGGACTGTTGTGAAATATATCTACTAAATGTATATCTGATGTACCGCATCAAACAGGGTCCTCAGGAAGTTGATCTCATCTGTTAGTGAATCAACCTTGGCTTGTAATTCTGCTTTATTCATAAATGCTGCATCCACATCCTAAGAGAGAAGAAGAAGAACCGTGTGAATATAGTCTGGTGCAATGTCCTTACTCTTATCAAATATGGAGAATCAGTAAAATACAGGGAAATTGAAAGTTATAGAACAGACAAAACATTTTAATTAATGTGTAAAAAAATAAAGCAAATTATTTTATGCAGAGATTTTATGACAATACAAATGAGACAAAAAATCAAGTACTGAAGCTTGCTTTACAAAATGAAGAAAATAATCTAAGGCAACCTATGATTCACCAGAAGTTGTGAAAGTTCAACTTTTTGTAGCTGCAAATTAATTTATAACGTTGAATAGCCACACTCTTTAATACTTTTGACTACCTAGGTAGTCACTCTAAGGCCGGGGTCACACTTGTGAGTGCAATGCAAGAAACTCGCGTGAGTCTCTCGCATCAATACCAGGCACTGTCGCCGGCACTTGGGAACAGAGCATTCAGCTGCATAGAAATACATGCAGCCGCACACTCCGGTCCCGAGTGCCGGCGGCAGTGCCGAGTATTGATGTGAGAGACTCATGCGAGTTTCTCACATTGCACTCGCAAGTGTGACCCCGGCCTAAGGGTGCTGTCAGACGGCCATATAAATTGGACATATAAATTGGACCAAGATCGGACCACAATACTTGGACAGGCCATGGCTTTCCCAACCTGAGCATCACAGCTGCATGGAAATATATGGAACTGTTTTGCTCGGGTCGGGAGAGCCACCGGCCAGTACATGTATTACTATTCGATCTCAGTCCAATTTAAATAAAGTCCCTCTGAGGGCCTCCTACATGGTAGGGTAAAGTTGACTGAGCCCACCAATATCGATGGGATCGGGCCAACGCTTAATGTGCATGAAGTCCTTCCGAATTTTTCCTAACAGACGATATCTAGGGACAGAAGGCTAAGGCATGTTGGAACCAAGTGTTCTTTTTTATGGTACAGCTAGGAGAGATAGCTGTCTGCAGAATATGTCTTAAAATATACTTAAAATACTTTTTTTTTTAATTGTAAGACGTATTGAGTACTTACCCTTTTAAGGCTCACAAACTCATTCTCTGCTGCTGTGCGTCTGTTCAACTCCTCTTCATACCTATGAGAGCACGGTGTTAATTAATTTATTTTAAAGATGGGCCTTTATGAGTTTGCATTGCATTATAAAAACAATGATAATTATTCTTAAGTGCCTATCTCAACACTCCTCATATACTAGATGGCAATATATTAGCAAGCATAATAAATGGTATGTGCTTAACTTGTCCATACATGGTCAGACACAGCCAGTACACAGTACACAGCAGGGGTACATTTATAAGAATATCTCAGCACAGGAACATTTTTTAACACTTTTTATTATTACAAGATCTATGAATTAAAATGAAATTTGTTCATGGTTAAACTCCTTTAAGAAAGGGATCTTGAAATACCAATTGCTAAATATTAATTGTAAAGAAGTGAAATTATTATGGAAAAAAACCTGTGCTGACTAGTGTTGAGCGATACCGTCCGATACTTGAAAGTATCGGTATCGGATAGTATCGGCCGATACCCGAAAAATATCGGATATCGCCGATACCGATATCCGATACCAATGCAAGTCAATGGGACACCAAGTATCGGAAGGTATCCTGATGGTTCCCAGGGTCTGAAGGAGAGGAAACTCTCCTTCAGGCCCTGGGATCCATATTAATGTGTAAAATAAAGAATTAAAATAAAAAATATTGATATATTCACCTCTCCGGCGGCCCCTGGACATCACGCTGGTAACCGGCAGGCTTCTTTGTTTAAAATGCGCGCGTTTAGGACCTGCGAATGACGTCGCGGCTTCTGATTGGTCGCGTGCCGCCCATGTGACCGCCACGCGACCAATCAGAAGCCGTGACGTCATTCGCAGGTCCTAAATTCCTAGAATTAGGAGTTTAGTGAATGAGAATGACGTCGCGGCTTCTGATTGGTCGCGTGCCGCTCATGTGACCGCCACGCGACCAATCAGAAGCCGCGACGTCATTCTCATTCACTAAACTCCTAATTCTAGGAATTTAGGACCTGCGAATGACGTCACGGCTTCTGATTGGTCGCGTGGCGGTCACATGGGCGGCACGCGACCAATCAGAAGCCGCGACGTCATTCGCAGGTCCTAAACGCGCGCATTTTAAACAAAGAAGCCTGCCGGTTACCAGCGTGATGTCCAGGGGCCGCCGGAGAGGTGATTATATCAATATTTTTTATTTTAATTCTTTATTTTACACATCCCTATGGATCCAATACCGATACCCGATACCACAAAAGTATCGGATCTCGGTATCGGAATTCCGATACCGCAAGTATCGGCCGATACCCGATACTTGGGTATCGGAATGCTCAACACTAGTGCTGACTGATTAATATTTTGCTGTGTTTTTTTTCTTACTATACTTACTTTGCCTTGAACTCCTCCACTGCTTCCTCCATATTTCTTCTCTCTGACTCTAGACGAGCTCTCTCACATGTCAGACTCTCAAGTTGTCTTCTGAGGTTGCTGATGAAAGCTTCAAACAAGGGTTCAATCTGACACCGAGCTGTTTTTTGGTCTTGCAATAGAGACCATTTAGTTTCCAACATCTTATTTTGTTGCTCAAGGAACCTCACCTAAAATTAAAGGAAAATATTGTTTTATCTTCTGTGACTCTCATCCCTCAAAGTAATGATCCCAGATTGTGTGCTGAAGTTCCTCACCTTTCTTGGAATAATGAAAGTAATTTATCATTTTACTAGTGGCAGTGATAATGGAGGAAAAAATATAAAAACTCACCTGTTGGCCTCCCCCCAGCAGTCACATTGCCTGCCACCATTGGCAGTACGCCATTGGGTCCCATAGCAAATATAGAAATTAGACCCCTTTAAGATTCTTCTTGACACTACCACACTCCTTTTCACGTGAGATAAGAAGTCCTGATGCCCTCAGGCCATTTTCATGAGTATACCTCCTATTCCTAGTTTGGTGACAATGCAGAATGTGTAGGTAATGGAATCAACTTTCAGGTTTTCCCCAAAAAAATGAAATGGAACCTGTCACCCCCAAAATCGATGGTGAGGTAAGCTCACCTTCATCAGGGGCTTATCTACAGCATTCTGTAATGCTGTAGATAAGCCGCCGATGTTACCTGAAAGAGGAGAAAAAGATGTTAGATTATACTCACCCATGGGTGGTCCTGCTCCGAAGAGTGTCTCAGGTCCACTCCGGCGCCTCCCATCTTCATTCCATGACGTCCTCTTCTGGTCTTCAAGCCACGGTGTGAAGACCAGAAGAGGACATCATGGAATGAAGATGTGAGGCGCCAGAGCAGACCTGAGACACCCATTTGACCAGACCGCAGCGGACCGCCCCTGGGTGAGTATAATCTAACCTCTTTTCTCCTCTTTCAGGTAACATCGGCGGCTTATCTACAGCATTACAGAATGCTGTAGATAAGCCCCTGATGATGGTGAGCTTACCTCACCATCGATTTTGGGGGTGACAGGTTCCCTTTAAAATTTTTGGATAAAACAACTGCCCGGACTGCATGCCCTCAGGGGCTTAGGGGAGGACACCATGACTTGGGTAGGATACCAAGCATTGATTTTGGTGGGTAAAGGGTTAAACTGTCAGGGATTTTGAGTGGGAAATTTGAGGGATGAGAACAAGGAAAGAGCATATAGTGCTTATTTGATTGGTGGGCAGGATGGTCAAATATATAAGGGGGTATATAAGGCAAACTCATTGAGGGAGCATCCATTCAACAGTGATGACCTTGTACACAGCAGTAGATGGGAAAAGGAGGGGGTCTTTGAAGTAGTTTGATTCACTGAAGGACAGGGAGAGTCCAGTGCAAGGATGGGTGACCCCCATCTGGTGCAATATTCTTACAGGGTTTGTACTATTGAGCTCAGGTCTCAGTGGGACATTTTGGTTGGACCACATTCAGCTGGGGTGCCCTCGAGAAGGTGCATTGGTGCTAGAGGCAATATGGAGGAGCTGATTGTTGTGGTAAAACGTGGAATTTAACCTTCAATCCCCCCTCTCTTTTTCGGATCATGATGCTGTGTATTTATGTTTAATTTTATATTTTATATTTTGTTGTTATTTAGTAAAACAAGGATGCTGTTGCCATTATATCCAATGTCACGCAGTGTGGTGTTTTTATTTGCGTAAGTAAGTGTTAAGGGGATCTGGATGGTTTTAGGGTTTTCATACAGATAGGCCGATAGTCACACATTTTGAAGTCATGTTGGTTTAATAGTGCAGCTGTTAAGCATCATCTTTTTGTTCAGACAAGACTAAGGAGGATACCTGCACACCTCCTTCTCCTCAACTGAATCCTGATTGTATATCAACAAGTTTTCTATTAGGTAACAAATCCTATGCGCAAATCATTTTTACAAAGAATAGAGACTTCAAACTATTTTCACCACAAATGGGGAAAATTAACATGTATTTCAAGGTTCTAAAAGCAGTGAAGAGAAATGGCTCCACAGTGGCAACTGAATGCACCAATAATGATGAAAATAAGAAGTTTGCCCAGATTCATGTTCTGCTGTCAGGCTAATGTCTGGCTTATGTTTCTGGTGGAGTCAGGGTTTAATTCCCACCTGGTTGAATTTCACATGGTTGCTGACAAATATTTTTGAATCCTACTGACCTGAGTTTCTAGCTTTTTTGAAGACAAGAATTACACATTATGCGGAACTATATCAGCTGTTCGAAATTACCGAAAACCTTATGTCTAGATTTATCTGTATCTTTGAGCCATGAAAGCCATCCCAAATTTCTTTCAAATGAAAGTCCTGACATTAGTGCCAACAGAGAAGTTACTGGAATCTCCTGGGTACCAATGCAAATTTATTGCAACTCTATAGGTCGACATTTATAATACTTTTGCCTTCTTATGTGCATTGGTGCCTTTAAGCCTCCACTGACACCTGAACATGTCTGTTTCTCCTCCTCTATGCCTCTTGTAGTTACACCCATGCTTAATGTCATTGTTTGAGGCTCCTTTTTATTCTATGATCTAAATGTAGAACCTAAGTGAGCCAAAGATAGAATACCTACGTAAGCCTATGTAAGTGATATATTTACATTGGCATTAAAGTTGCTTCTAATCTTACCTTGTCAATGAAAGAGGCAAACTTGTTATTAAGGCCTTTGATTTGATCCTTTTCATCAGTCCTTACTCTTTGGATATTTGGATCAATCTCCAGGTTCATCGGAGCCAAAAGGCTTTGGTTTACAGTAACAGCAGTAATTCCTGCATTGCAGACAGGTCCTCCATAGCCATGGCCAGATCCACCATAGCTGAGCCCGTACCCATGTCCAAATCTTCCAACTGACATCTTATGTCCACCGCCTGAGACTCCACCATACACACTTTTACTGCCAAAACTTGATATTGCATTATGGCCAATGGATATTTTGTGTCCAGTTAAGGCGCTAAAGCTGTGCTTAGATGGTAGGCAAGCAGATGATGAACTAAAGTTCTTATGTTCAGCTCCTGAGCGGCTTTGAACATAATGATAAGACTGATGAGACATGGTGCTTAGTATTTGGTAGCAGACTGAGTTGTGAGTTCTGAGTTGTTATTTTCTGTCTACAGACCAAAGGCATGATGTTTTTATACACCTATAGAATTGGGCTTGGTCACTTTGATGTTTGACTAAGACCCCGTAATTGCCTCTTATGAGATTGGAGTTCTGACATTAGTGCACTGTAGTCCTCCTAGTTTAATAGGAGACATAGCATAAACACACCTCAAAGATTAATTAAGAAGATGAAAAGCATAAGATCTCACCTTAAGCATCTCTTTGAGCTTCCTTTCTACAGTACTAACTCAGATAGTACAAAAGGGACCATTTGAAGAAAGAATCATAAACACTTAATGAGTTACTAAAAAAAGAAGGTTCTTGCTTGAATATGTACCTGGAAAAACTTCTCCCTCTACTACATTACCTTTAATAAATCATGTGCTGGTTTAGTTTCACCTTTAGGGACCTGAATATTTAGAAATGTATAGACTAGTCCATATAAAATAGTTGTATGGCTTTAGAGCAGGTGCCATATTTTCATTTTAAACCCCTAAAATGTGGCTGTCCACTACTTGCTCAATTTTCCCAAATGAAAAAAGAAAAGCTTCTATCGATATAAGCGCCTGACCAGATGCGTAGCTATGGTTTTGGTCCAGGGGGGGCGAAGCTTCTGAGTGGGCCCCTAACCAGGTAACCTTGATTACAACTCGATGACGCCCCCTAATAGTGGAGAACCTCAGCAGATGACCGCGCTATTACTGAAGATAATCTCTATATAACGACCAACATGGATATTACCGCCATATGGTCAGTGATAGATACCAGCCCTACAGAACATATAAGAGATCACAGCACAGTTATAGATAATGACTTACCATTGACGTTCTTTATAATGGAATTGTCACTTTTCCCGTCTTTTCCATCTAGCCCAGACCGACATGACAACTTCTTCCAGCTACAACTCGTCTGCAGAGAAAACAACAAAGACACATTTCACTTATCATATTCCAGCCATCACCATCTATTCCCAACCTGCACAAACCCCTCATCCTGCTGATTCCCCAATACAGAGCCGCTGCTGCCGTATGTGTCCCTATTACTGCACCTGATACCCCAATACTGAGCCGCTGCTGCCGTATGTGTCCCTATTACTGCACCTGATACCCCAATACTGAGCCACTGCTGCCGTATGCGTCCCTATTACTGCACCTGATACCCCAATACTGAGCCGCTGCTGCACTATGTGTCCCTATTACTGCACCTGATACCCCAATACTGAGCCGCTGCTGCCGTATGTGTCCCTATTACTGCACCTGATACCCCAATACTGAGCCGCTGCTGCCGTATGTGTCCCTATTACTGCACCTGATACCCCAATACTGAGCCACTCCTGCCATATGTGTCCCTATTACTGCACCTGATACCCCAATACTGAGCCGCTGCTGCCGTATGTGTCCCTATTACTGCACCTGATACCCCAATACTGAGCCGCTGCTGCCGTATGTGTCCCTATTACTGCACCTGATACCCCAATACTGAGCCACTCCTGCCATGTGTCCCTATTACTGCACCTGATACCCCAATACTGAGCCGCTGCTGCCATGTGTCCGTATTACTGCACCTGATACCCCAATACTGAGCCCCTGCTGCCGTATGTGTCTCTATTACTGCACCTGATACCCCAATACTGAGCCGCTGCTGCCATATGTGTCCCTATTACTGCACCTGATACCCCAATACTGAGCCGCTGCTCCGTATGTGTCCCTATTACTGCACCTGATACCCCAATACTGAGCCGCTGCTGCCATGTGTCCGTATTACTGCACCTGATACCCCAATACTGAGCCCCTGCTGCCATATGTGTCTCTATTACTGCACCTGATACCCCAATACTGAGCCGCTGCTGCCATATGTGTCCCTATTACTGCACCTGATACCCCAATACTGAGCCCCTGCTGCCGTATGTGTCCCTATTACTGCCCTTGATACCCCAATACTGAACCACTGCTGCCATATGTGTCCCTATTACTGCACCTGATACCCCCATACTGAGCAGCTGCTGCCGGATGTGTCCCTATTACTGCACCTGATACCCCAATACTGAGCCCCTGCTGCCGTATGTGTCCCTATTACTGCCCTTGATACCCCAATACTGAACCGCTGCTGCCATATGTGTCCCTATTACTGCACCTGATACCCCCATACTGAGCCGCTGCTGCCATATGTGTCCCTATTACTGCACCTGATACCCCAATACTGAGCCGCTGCTGCCGTATGTGTCCCTATTACTGCACCTGATACCCCAATACTGAGCCGCTGCTGCCATGTGTCCGTATTACTGCACCTGATACCCCAATACTGAGCCCCTGCTGCCGTATGTGTCTCTATTACTGCACCTGATACCCCAATACTGAGCCGCTGCTGCCATATGTGTCCCTATTACTGCACCTGATACCCCAATAATGAGCCCCTGCTGCCGTATGTGTCCCTATTACTGCCCTTGATACCCCAATACTGAGCCGCTGCTGCCATATGTGTCCCTATTACTGCACCTGATACCCCAATATTGAGCCGCTGCTGCCGTACGTGTTTCTATTACTGCACCTGATACCCCAATACTGAGCCTCTGCTGCCGTATGTGTCCCTATTACTGCACCTACTCTGTGGTTCTCTGTACCCTCTAAATTCTAAAGAACCCCTCTATAATATAGTAATGCTGGGTGCAAGTGCCCTAGAAAACAGAGCCCACATTTTGCCCCCTAGAAAGTACTAATGCCCTGTGTGCCCCTTTGATAGTCACAGTAACCTGAGTTCCCCTATTACAATAAGTGCCCACTTTAAATGTAATAATGTCCCGAGTCTCCCCCCCGTACAGTTCCTCTATACACAGTAAGATGCCCCCTAACTGTATAATACCACCCACACAGTATACTGACCCTTTAGTAGCCTTCAAACTGTTTGATGGCTCCAACACTGTAATCCCCACACTGTGTGATGGCCCCATAGATAACTGCTATATTGTATAATGTGCCAGATAGTCCTCAATATAGCACAAGGCAGCACCCCTATAGGCAGACCCTGTAGTTTAAAGCACCCCCCATAGGCAGACCCTGTATTATAAGGCAGCACCACCCCATAGGCAGATCCTGTAGAATAAGGCAGCTGTCCCCCCCTATAGGCAGATCCTGTATATGAGGCAGCACTCCCCCCTATAGGCAGATACTGTATATAAGGCAGCACTCCCCCTATAGGCAGATACTGTAGAATAAGGCAGCAATCCCTCCCCCATAGGCAGATACTGTATATAAGGCAGCACTCCCCCCCATAGGCAGATACTGTATATGAGGCAGCGCTCCCCCCCTATAGGCAGATACTGTATGAGGCAGCACTCCCCCCTATAGGCAGATCCTGTATATGAGGCAGCACTCCCCCCCTATAGGCAGATACTGTATATTAGGCAGCACTCCCCCCTATAGGCAGATACTGTATATGAGGCAGCACTCCACCCCTATAGGCAGATCCTGTATATGAGGCAGCACTCCCCCCCTATAGGCAGATCCTGTATATAAGGCAGCACTCCCCTCTATAGGCAGATCCTGTATATAAGGCAGCACCCCCCATAGGCAGATCCTGTAAATAAGGCAGCACTCCCCCTCTATAGGCAGATCCTGTATACAAGGCAGCACTCCCCCCTATAGGCAGATCCTGTATATCAGGCAGCACTCCCCCCTATAGGCAGATCCTGTATATAAGGCAGCACTCCCCCTATAGGCAGATACTGTATATGAGGCAGCACTCCCCCCTATAGGCAGATCCTGTATATCAGGCAGCACTCCCCCCTATAGGCAGATCCTGTATATAAGGCAGCACTCCCCCTATAGGCAGATACTGTATATGAGGCAGCACTCCCCCCTATAGGCAGATCCTGTATATGAGGCAGCACGTTTTCGCGCCCGTTGTCAGACGGTGTGGGGGATGATGGGAGGAGCGCAGCGCAGCACTCCTTCCCTCATCACTGCGGTGAGCTGTATCGGCTAGATGCCGATACAGCTTACCATGCGATGACAGGCGGGGGGCCCACTGCTGGCACCGGGCCCCCCCGCCTGCCCAGGGGCCCCATAGCGGCAGAGCAGGGAGATCGATTCTCCCTGCTCTGTCGCAGAATGTAACTGCAGTTACAGTAGCGTAGCTCCCGGTGGGCCCCCTCAAAGCTCGGGGCCCGGGATGGCCCCCTCTGCCCCCCCGGTAGCTACGCTACTGCGCCTGACATTCACATGACATTGTTATGTCATGGAAGTGGTGTAGCAAATCAAGGGTATGTGTTTTGGTTAGCCCCTGTAAAAATAAAATAAAATGAACACTCACTTTGTCACAAATGTGTCCCACTATGTGCCAGAATATATTTGACCTAGTCAATGCTAGGATCCCCAAGAGAATCATAGAATCAAGAGAGAGAAGGCTGAGGAGCATAAAGCATACAGCAGACCTGGCAGCTGGCAAAAGTATGACAGGTGAAAGGTGAGATGAATATTAAGGCTTTTTTAACCTTTTTCCGATACTCTATAATTCAGCAAAATAATGGTCCCAAAAAACAAGCCCTGTTGTGGTTTTGTAAACATCTGATATTGCTGTAACTGTATTCACCTAGAGAATAAATCTGTCCAAACACTAATATTGCACAGTGAGCAGTGCTTAAAAAACAAAATAAATGAATAAAAACAATTATAGAACTGCAGTTTCTTTGTTCATTCTACTTCCAAAAAATTAGCATAAGGCTAAGTTCACTTTTATTCTGTGGTCTACACTGAGCACTAGTGATGAGCTAATTTGCTTGAAAAATGAACATAAATTCTGCACGAATATGGCACATTCGGATTCGTGATCGGAAACATGAGCAAAATTTTCTAAAATTTTCTAAAATTGGAAGAAATTGGTAACATTCGGTAAAAAATGCTGGAAAACATTTGCCTTGCCACTAAAGTATTTCAGTACTTTGGCTATGATAATGAAGGTGTATCATGAGAGTTTGGCATGTGTTTGAGGGAAGGGGGTTTGCAAAGCTCACAGGCAGGCATGCTTGTAAACAGTATTTTTTTTCTAATGTTATGTGTGTACATTGCGGCTAGCCAATCAGGGTGCAGGAAACGTCCACAATGTCCTGATACAACGGCTTGTGTCATTGGCTGCTGAAATAACATGTCCCTCTCTATACAAAGAGCAGACATCTTGTTTTAGCACCATTTTGTCTCTGTAACAGTGCAGAGAGGCTGCTCCTGATGCTGGAACTGTTAGCAGCTGAATGTTAGATAATTAGCTAGGCGGTTGTTTATTACTCAGATAGGTTAGCTAGGTAGCGTTCTGTGTGGCTGTGAAATCGACCTTCAAGCTACATATTTTTGGGGGCCTTTACTGAGGTCTACAGACAAAGATAGCAGGGCACCTGTCATACAAGTGTGTTGCGCAGCGCTTCTATTTTCCCCCATGCACGAGTATACAGCTCTAAATCTTATTTTTTCACTAGCTAAATGAGCAACAGCATGACATATTCAATTTTGTCATTTAGTGCTGTGGTGACATTGTTCTGTGATTTGAGCTGTTTTACATAGTAACATAGTAACATAGTTAGTAAGGCCGAAAAAAGACATTTGTCCATCCAGTTCAGCCTATATTCCATCATAATAAGTACCCAGATCTACGTCCTTCTACAGAACCTAATAATTGTATGATACAATATTGTTCTGCTCCAGGAAGACATCCAGGCCTCTCTTGAACCCCTCGACTGAGTTCGCCATCACCACCTCCTCAGGCAAGCAATTCCAGATTCTCACTGCCCTAACAGTAAAGAATCCTCTTCTATGTTGGTGGAAAAACCTTCTCTCCTCCAGACGCAAAGAATGCCCCCTTGTGCCCGTCACCTTCCTTGGTATAAACAGATCCTCAGCGAGATATTTGTATTGTCCCCTTATATACTTATACATAGTTATTAGATCGCCCCTCAGTCGTCTTTTTTCTAGACTAAATAATCCTAATTTCGCTAATCTATCTGGGTATTGTAGTTCTCCCATCCCCTTTATTAATTTTGTTGCCCTCCTTTGTACTCTCTCTAGTTCCATTATATCCTTCCTGAGCACCGGTGCCCAAAACTGGACACAGTACTCCATGTGCGGTCTAACTAGGGATTTGTACAGAGGCAGTATAATGCTCTCATCATGTGTATCCAGACCTCTTTTAATGCACCCCATGATCCTGTTTGCCTTGGCAGCTGCTGCCTGGCACTGGCTGCTCCAGGTAAGTTTATCATTAACTAGGATCCCCAAGTCCTTCTCCCTGTCAGATTTACCCAGTGGTTTCCCGTTCAGTGTGTAATGGTGATATTGATTCCCTCTTCCCATGTGTATAACCTTACATTTATCATTGTTAAACCTCATCTGCCACCTTTCAGCCCAAGTTTCCAACTTATCCAGATCCATCTGTAGCAGAATACTATCTTCTCTTGTATTAACTGCTTTACATAGTTTTGTATCATCTGCAAATATCGATATTTTACTGTGTAAACCTTCTACCAGATCATTAATGAATATGTTGAAGAGAACAGGTCCCAATACTGACCCCTGCGGTACCCCACTGGTCACAGCGACCCAGTTAGAGACTATACCATTTATAACCACCCTCTGCTTTCTATCACTAAGCCAGTTACTAACCCATTTACACACATTTTCCCCCAGACCAAGCATTCTCATTTTGTGTACCAACCTCTTGTGCGGCACGGTATCAAACGCTTTGGAAAAATCGAGATATACCACGTCCAATGACTCACCGTGGTCCAGTCTATAGCTTACCTCTTCATAAAAACTGATTAGATTGGTTTGACAGGAGCGATTTCTCATAAACCCATGCTGATATGGAGTTAAACAGTTATTCTCATTGAGATAATCCAGAATAACATCCCTCAGAAACCCTTCAAATATTTTACCAACAATAGAGGTTAGACTTACTGGCCTATAATTTCCAGGTTCACTTTTAGAGCCCTTTTTGAATATTGGCACCACATTTGCTATGCGCCAGTCCTGCGGAACAGACCCTGTCGCTATAGAGTCACTAAAAATAAGAAATAATGGTTTATCTATTACATTACTTAGTTCTCTTAGTACTCGTGGGTGTATGCCATCCGGACCCGGAGATTTATCTATTTTAATCTTATTTAGCCGGTTTCGCACCTCTTCTTGGGTTAGATTGGTGACCCTTAATATAGGGTTTTCATTGTTTCTTGGGATTTCACCTAGCATTTCATTTTCCACTGTGAATACCGTGGAGAAGAAGGTGTTTAATATGTTAGCTTTTTCCTCATCATCTACAACCATTCTTTCCTCACTATTTTTTAAGGGGCCTACATTTTCAGTTTTTATTCTTTTACTATTGATATAGTTGAAGAACAGTTTGGGATTAGTTTTACTCTCCTTAGCAATGTGCTTCTCTGTTTCCTTTTTGGCAGCTTTAATTAGTTTTTTAGATAAAGTATTTTTCTCCCTATAGTTTTTTAGAGCTTCAATGGTGCCATCCTGCTTTAGTAGTGCAAATGCTTTCTTTTTACTGTTAATTGCCTGTCTTACTTCTTTGTTTAGCCACATTGGGTTTTTCCTATTTCTAGTCCTTTTATTCCCACAAGGTATAAACCGCTTACACTGCCTATTTAGGATGTTCTTAAACATTTCCATGAAGAAATATTTTGGGGGACAGTTGCTGCCATGATTCACCATGCCATATCTCACCTTGTTATATAGTGGCAGTGAAATTCCACAGTGTGCATAGCTCACGCACATAAAAAAAGAAAAAAATTTCTGTTGCTAAACATGATACAGGCCACCTTATCCCACATTGCCTTTTTGTGGCAGTGATATGAAGCTGTTTGCTGACCTCACACACATTAAAAAAAAAATTACATTTTTGTTTTTAAACATGATACAGCCCACCGTATTTCACATTGTCATTTTGTAGCAGTGACAGGAAGCTGTCTGCAGACTTAACGCACATTAAAAAACAAAAATTATAAATTTTTTTCTGTTTCGAGTTTGCATCTCGGCTTTGGGAAAATGGCCGCCGCTATCTCTTCTGCGCACGCGCGGCATCCCGCGGCCATTTTCCTGAAGCCCCGTGCAGCAGAGCACTCCATCTGCGCACGCGCGGCCCCAGGAAGATGGCCGCCCCCACCGATGACAGAGGGTAATAGCGCAGATCGCGCTCTGCTTCTTCACGTGCGCACAGTGGATTCGTCACTGCGACATGCGCACACCACTACGCCACCAACGGAAAGCTGGGGAAGAAAAGAGCGATGTCACCACACCCACCTGAACTGACCAGCCTGATTGACAGGCGAAAACGACGACTTTGGTAATGTATTTCGCAGCATAGGTGGGGAATCAGGGTACACTACATACACTATTGTAACGCACAGCGCAGGCCCTATTTAACAGTATTTATATCTCAATCTGAAAAAAACGGGGTGACAGGTTCCCTTTAAAAAAAAATTTCTGTTGGTAAACATGAAACAGCCCGCCGTATCCCACATTGTCATTTTGTGGTGGTGAAATGAAGCTGTCTGCAGACATAACACACATGAAAAAACACAAATTATAAATTTTTCTGTTGCAAAACGTGATACAGCCGGCCATATCCGATATTGTGTTAGGAGTCGAGTTCCCATCGCTGCACAGGGGGAATCTCGAACCATGTCTGCGCAGTCTCTCATTCTGCATCAGCCGCAGTGGAGCCTGCTCAGCGGAGACGTCGGTCCCAGCGTCTTGCTCAGTCTCACTCTGTACAAAGGGTTGCTGCTGCTTTTTCTGTTTCTTCCATTGAAGCCAGTGCTGGGTAACGGCGAGCAGATGCTTTTGGGACTAAGCCCTGCTTTTCCCCTTGGAGATCGGGGATCACATGCTCAGATACTGCAGCAGATCCCATTGGTCCTCCAGGAAGGTCCTGAAGGTGCTCAACTTCTGTGGCAGCCTCCCATTGGTCCTTCTGGGAAGGTTCTGTACATGCTGCAGCTATAAAAGGTATGCATGGCCGCACGGCCATGCGCCAGTATACATTTGTAATCGTGTGTGTGTTGATGAGTGCAAGTTGTTCCTTAAAAAACCCATCCCTTGTGCATGACTGTTCGCGTAAGGTATGTGGCTGCTATCTAGCGCCTGGCTGAACTCACAACGTTAACACACGAAACAGCGTCTACTGCTGTGACTGCCAGTATAGCGCCACGCACCATTAGAGCGCTTCTTTAGCCCAAGTCTGCGTGGTTAGTGGCATTCGCCAGTACAGCACA
Organism: Ranitomeya imitator; assembly: GCF_032444005.1. Taxonomy (NCBI): domain Eukaryota; kingdom Metazoa; phylum Chordata; class Amphibia; order Anura; family Dendrobatidae; genus Ranitomeya; species Ranitomeya imitator. Next base: position 730,509,231 of record NC_091284.1, on the reverse strand, counting down.
GCTCGCACTCTCGTGCTATTTAATTATTAGTTTTGTTATGTGTGGTACTGCGGCCCTGTGATGCAACAGGGTTCGCTTCTTTCACACAGGGTGAAGCTAACCCGTGAGTATCCTCATTGTACCGCCATATAGTCTGTCATTGCTTAGCAGCAGGTACTGTCTCTGCACAGTGGACCCTGGGCTGCGAACACACCTTATTCCTTTTCTCTAAATATTTGGTGCGTTCCGCTAGCCCCAACATTATACTAGCGCCAGGGTCTGGCTAAGTAATGATGGACAAACAGTGATTGCATGGGTACATCCAGCTGCTGGAGGGCAGGTTGGCGGCTCTCGAGCATGCAAACTCAGCGGTGGATGTTACTACAATAGCTGTTCAGGTTGCTAGCGTGGCTGTGGCAGCTTTACCCACTGCCATCTCTGTTCCGACCTTATCTCACCACCCGCTGCCAGAGAAATACTCTGGTGACAGTAAATTCTGTAGGGTTTTCGTGAGCCAGTGTGGTATACACCTCGAGCTCCTGGCTGCACGTTTTCCCACAGAGCGGGCAAAGGTGGGATTCATAATTTCTCTGCTGTCAGACAGGGCATTGGAGTGGGTTACGCCGCTGTGGGAGCGCAACGATCATGTGGTGCAGAGTGCTCCTCGGTTTTTGAATACTCTGAAACAGGTATTTTTTGGACCCCAAGTCACCCATGATACAGCGCTCCAACTGCTGGCATTGACTCAGGGTTTGTCCATGGTCAGCCATTTTGCCGTCCACTTCCGGACATTAGCGTCTGAGCTGGAATGGTCGGAAAAGGCCCTTATCCCGGTATTTTGGAGAGGGCTGGCTGACCATGTGAAGGACTCTTTGGCCACTAGGGAGATTCCTGCCACACTGGAGGAGCTCATAGCTATATCATCCCGCATCGACCTTCGTTTTCAGCTAGCGCTCCCATCCTACATCGCCCCGATGTAGATAAGCCATTTATTATGGAGGTGGATGCCTCACCGGTTGGTGCTGGAGCAGTCCTCTTCCAAAAGGATGCTCAAGGTCAGAAGCTTCAAGGTCCTTGCTTCTTCTTCTCTAAGACCTTTTCACCAGCGGAGAAGAATTATTCCATCGGGGACAGAGAGTTGCTAGCTATGAAGTAGGCTTTCTCAGAGTAGAGACATCGTCTGGATGGAGCTCGCTTTCCCTTCCAGGTGTTCACAGACCACAAGAACTTGATGTATTTACAGACAGCCCAGCAGCTAAATTCTCATCAGGCTAGATGGTCCCTGTTCTTCTCCCGGTTCCATTTCACCCTCCATTTTTTTTCCGGGTAGAAGAACATTCATGCCGATGTTCTCTCTCGCTCTGTGGTAACATCAGAGGAGGAGGAGGAGCCTCGGCTTATTGTCTCTTCAGAGAGCCTGAGAACTGTGGTGCCCGTTTTGCTAGAGTCTGTGCCCCAAGGCCATACTTTCGTTCCATCTAATTTGCGACCGGAGGTTCTCTCTTGGGCTCACTTGTCCAGGGTGGGTGGACATTTTGGGACCAAGAGGACATCTGAGCTCTTGGCGAGGACGTACTGGTGGCCGCATATGGCTCATGACATCGCAGACTATGTTCGGGCATGTGTCTCCTGCGCCAAGGACAAGTCTCCTCAGCAACAGCCAGCTGGGTTGCTTTACCCCCTGCCGGTGGTGGACAGGCCCTGGGAGATGGTTGGGATGGACTTTGTGGTGGGCTTACCCAAGTCTCGTAGCTGCACCATTATCTGGGTGATCACCGACCATTTTACCAAAATGGTGCACTTGGTGCCTCTTCGACGGCTACCTTCTGCACGGGCTCTGGCTGCGTTGCTCATCAAACATATCTTTCGCCTACACGGTATGCCGGACAAAATTGTCAGTGACCGGGGTCCCCAGTTTGCAACTCGATTCTGGAGAGAACTTTGTCGTCTACTCAGTGTTGAGTTAAATCTCTCTTCGGCATATCATCCTGAGAAGAATGGGTTGGTAGGGAGGGCCAACCAGACTCTAGTCACATATCCACGTCATTTTGTTTCTGCCAGCCAGGATGACTGGGTATCCTTGCTACCATGGGCGGAGTTTGCGCTTAGCAACGCCGTAGCCAACTCCACCGGTCAGACTCCATTCCTCCTAAATTACAGCCAGCATCCGCGTGTCCTTTTTGCCCATGCCCTTGTCTTCCGCCGACTCCAGGGTGGCAGACTGGGCTGTGGAGGCACGGGACATTTGGGGCTGCACTCAGGATGCCATCCGGGCCTCCAAGGAGAGAATGAGGTCCTTTGCCAATGCTCATGGGTGCCCCGCTCTGACCTTTGCTCCTGGCGACTTAGTGTGGCTCTCTGCCCGTAACATCAGTCTACCGTCTGGTCCTTCCTCCACGCCTAGGTATTACCGACATCTTTCATGTGTCCCTCTTGTAGCCCGTATACATGTCCTGGTTTTGTGAATCATCTGCCGGGACATCGGGTTCGTCTACGGACGATTACGAGGTGAACGCTATTTTGGGTTGCAAGGTGGTTCGTGGCAAGAAATTTTATTTGGTGGACTGGAAGGGTTATGGCCCAGAGGACAGGTCTTGGGAGTATGCTGAGCACATTCGAGCTCCGCAGCTCATTGCGGCCTTCAGGCATAGCAAGGTTCAAGAAGGGGGTAATGTTAGGTATCGAGTTCCCGCCTACGCACAGGGGGAATTTCGAACCATCTCTGCTGCGGCCTCGCATTCTTCTCCAGCTGCAGTGGAGTCTGCTCAGCAGAGATGTCGGTCCCAGTGTCTAGCTCAGGCTGATACTGGACGACTGGTTACTACTGCCCTTCCAGGCTGTGTCCTTATAGCCAGCAATGTTCAGCAGCGAGCAGGTCTTTCTGGGACTAAGTCCTGCTTTTCCCATACTGAGCATGCCCATGCGGCAACCTCCCATTGGAGGTCAGGAGTCACATGCTCAGGTCCTGTTGCGGCTCCTATTGGTCCATCTGGAAGGTCTGGTACCACTTCCGCTATAAAAGGTAAACATGGTCGCTCGGCCATGCGCTAGTATAGATTTAAAAACGTGTGTGTGTTGATGAGTGCAAGTCATTCTTTAATCATCCTCTCCCTTGTGTATGACTGCTCGCATAAGGCGGATGTCTGCTATGTAGCGCCCGGCTGAGCTATCAGCATTAAACACACGAAACAGCGTCTAATTGCTGTGACCGCCAGTGAGGCGCCGTGCGCTATTAGAGCACTTTCCTATCCCAAGTCTTGGTGGTTAGTAGCATCCGTCAGAGCGGCACAGCATGCACTCTTGTGCATCTGAGTTTTATTTTCAGTTACTCTGACACCCCAGTTGCGGTGTTGAGCGCAAGAGGTCTAGTTGTACTCTTGCACCCCCCACCCCATCACCACCCATAATCCTGCCCCCCACCCCATCACCACCCATAATCCCACCCCCCACCCCATCACCACCCATAATCCCACCCCCCACCCCATCACCACCCATAATCCCACCCCCCCACCCCATCACCACCCATAATCCCGCCCCCACAACATCATCACCCATAATCCCAACCCCACGCCATCACCACCCATAATCCTGCCTCCCACCCTATCACAACCCATAATCCCACCCCCTCCACCCCATCACCACCCATAATCACACACCCACACCCCATCACCACCCATAATCCCACCCCCCCACCCCATCACCACCCATAATCCCACCCCCCCACCCCATCACCACCCATAATCCCGCCCCCCATCACCACCCATAATCCTGCCCCCTACCCCATCACCACCCAAAATCCCACCCCCCCACCCCATCACCGCACATAATCCCACCCCCCACCCCATCACCACCCATAAATCCACCCCCCACCCCATCACCACCAATAATCCCACCCCCCCACCCCATCACCACCCATAATCGGACCCCCCCACCCCATCACCACCCATAATCCCACCCCATCACCCCATCACCACCCATAATCCCACCCCCCACCCCATCACCACCCATAATCCTGCCCCCCACCCTATCAACACCCATAATCCTGCCCCCCCACCCCATCACCACCCATAATACCACCACCCACCCCATCACCACCCATAATCCCACCCCCCACACCATCACCACCCATAATCCAGCTACCTTACCCCATCACCACCCATAATCCCGCACCCCACCCCTTTACCATCCATAATCCCGGCCCCCACCCCACTACCACCCATAATCCGCCCCCCCTGCCCCATTACCACCCATAATCCCACCCCCGCCCCATTACCACACATAATCCCGCCCCCCACCCCATCACTACCCATAATCCCACCCCCCCACCGCATCACCACCCATAATCCCACCCCATCACCACCCATAATCCCACCCCATCACCACCCATAATCCCGCCCCTGCCCTATCACCACCCATAATCCCGCCCTCCAACCCATCACCACCCATAATCCCGCCCCCTACCCCATCACACCCCTAATCCCACCCCCCACCCCATCACCACCCATAATTCCACCCCTCACCCCATCACCACCCATAATCCCGCCCCCTACCCCATCACACCCATAATCCCACCCCCCACCCCATCATCACCCATAATCCAGCCCCCCCACCCCATCACCACCCATAATCCAGCCCCCCCACCCCATCACCACCCATAATCCCGCCCCCAACCCATCACACCCATAATCCCACCCCCCCACCCCATCACCACTCATAATCCCACCCCCCACCCCATCACCACCCATAATCCCACCCCCCACCCCATCACCACCCATAATCCCACCCCCCACCCCATCACCACCCATAATCCCACCCCATCACCCCATCACCACCCATAATCCTGCCCCCCCACCCCATCACCACCCAAAAACCCGCCCCCCCACCCCATCACCACCCATAATCCCGCCCCCCCACCCCATCACCACCCATAATCCCGCCCCCCCACCCCATCACCACCCATAATCCCGCCCCCCCACCCCATCACCACCCATAATCCCACCCCCCACACCATCACCACCCATAATCCAGCTGCCTTACCCCATCACCACCCATAATCCCGCCCCCACCCCTTTACCACCCCTAATCCTGCCCCCCACCCCTTTACTATCCATAATCCCGCCCCCCACCCCACTACTACCCATAATCTGCCCCCCTGCCCCATTACCACCCATAATCCCACCCCCGCCCCATTACCACACATAATCCCGCCCCTGACCCCATTACCACACATAATCCCGCCCCCTCAGCCCATCATCACCCATAATCCCGTCCCCCACCCTATCACCACCCATAAAACTACCCCCCCACCCCATCACCACCCATTATCCCACCCCCCACCCCATCACCACCCATAATCCCGCCACCCACCCTATCACCACCTATAATCCCACCCCCCCACCCCATCACCACCCATAATCCCTACCCCCCACCCCATCACCACCCATAATCCCACCTCATCACCCCATTACCACACATAATCCCGCCCCTACCACATTACCACCCATAATCCCACCCCCACCACATTACCACCCAATGGTGCTGGGAGTTCACCTGTAACAATATGTCTCCTTCCCCCAATACTTGCAGCCCTAAGCTCCAAGCTTTGTCAACATCACTAGTGGAGGAATAGCCATTCTTCCTCACAGTAGGTGGCTAGTCAAATGTACATACTACATAGACTACTTGGAGCCCACCAGTCTAGAATCTTCTGGTGGACACAAACATTGAATAGAAGGTGTGACCCCTGCCCCCCTTCATGGGCGGATCCCAGGAGCTCAGACAATCCATTCTTATTTTGAGATCAGATGTGAGTTGATCCTTGAAGGAGAAGGAGTGGGGACTCTTAGCTGAGGCAAGACCCCACGTCCAGCTGTGACTGCGGAAGCGAACGGGGCGAGACTTGAGCTGAGGACATATCTCATCACTCGTGGGATTGATTTGGGATCCCTTGGACTAATTGTGGACTATCGCTTTGTTACCTGGCACAAGGATTATCGGGAGGTGCCCCCGAATATGATCTCTTGGACTAATTGTGGACTATTGCTTTGTTACCTGGCACAAGGATTATCGGGAGGTGCCCCCGAATATGTTCCGTTGGACTAATTGTGGACTCTGTAGATCTACCTGCATGTGTTGTTCCAGCGTTCTTGATAATAAATCTGTAGAATCATCCCTCGGCCTGTTGTCCCTTCTTGCTCTGCCGTACACCCCGTCACACTTGTGTACATCACCACACATAATTCCGCCCCCCACCCAATCACCACACACAATCCTGCCCCCACCCCATCACCACACATAATCCCGCCCCCCAACACATCACCACACATAATCCTGCCCCCCACCCCATTACCACAGATAATCCTGCTCCCCACATTACTATACATAATACCGCCCCCCACCACATTACCACACATAATTCCGCCCCCCACCACATTACCACACATAAACCCGCCCCATCACATCACCACACATAATCCCGCCCCCACCACATTATCACACATAATCCCCCCAACCACATTACCACACATAATCCCGCCCCACCACCACATTACCACACATAATCCCGCCCCCACCACATTTCCACACATAATTCCGCCTTCCCACCACATTACCCACATAATCCCGCCCCCCACCACATTACTACGCATATTCCTGCCTCCCCACCACAATACCACACATAATCCTGCCTCCCTACCACATTACCACACATAATCCTGCCCCCCACCCCATCACCACCCATAATGACATCACCACCCACTATACCACCCCCACCCCATCACCACCCATAATCCCACCCCCCACCCTATCACCACCCATAATCCCACCCCCCCACCCCATCACCACCCATAATCCCACCCCCCACCCCATCACCACCCATAATCCCACCACCCAACCCATCACCACCCATAATTCCACCTCATCACTACCCATAATCCCACCCCCACCCCATCACCACCCATAATACCACCCCATCACCAACCATAATCCCGCCCCCCGCCCTATCACCACCCATAATCCCGCCCCCCACCCCATCACCACCCATAATCCTGCCCCCACCCCATCACACCCATAATCCCACCCCCCCACCCAATCACCACCCTTAATCCCACCCCTCACCCCATCACCACCCATAATCCCACCCCCCCACCCCATCACCACCCATAATCCCACCCCATCACCCCATCACCACCCATAATCCCACCCCATCACCACCCATAATCCCACCCCACCACCACATCACCACCCATAATCCCACCCCATCACCACCCATAATCCCGCCCCTGCCCTATCACCACCCATAATCCCGCCCCCCAACCCATCACCACCCATAATCCCGCCCCCTACTCCATCACACCCCTAATCCCGCACCCCACCCCATCACCACCCATAATCCCACCCCCCACCCCATCACCACCCATAATTCCACCCCTCACCCCATCACCACCCATAATCCCGCCCCCTACCCCATCACACACATAATCCCACCCCCCACCCCATCATCACCCATAATCCAGCCCCCCCACCCCATCACCACCCATAATCCAGCCCCCCCACCCCATCACCACCCATAATCCCGCCCCCAACCCATCACACCCATAATCCCACCTCCCCACCCCATCACCACTCATAATCCCACCCCCCACCCCATCACCACCCATAATCCCACCCCCCACCCCATCACCACCCATAATCCCACCTCCCACCCCATCACCACCCATAATCCCACCCCATCACCCCATCACCACCCATAATCCTGCCCCCCCACCCCATCACCACCCATAAACCCGCCCCCCACCCCATCACCACCCATAATATCGCCCCCCCACCCCATCACCACCCATAATCCCGCCCCCCACCCCATCACCACCCATAATCCCGCCCCCCCACCCCATCACCACCCATAATCCCACCCCCCACACCATCACCACCCATAATCCAGCTGCCTTACCCCATCACCACCCATAATCCCGCCCCCACCCCTTTACCACCCCTAATCCTGCCCCCCACCCCTTTACTATCCATAATCCCGCCCCCCACCCTACTACCACCCATAATCTGCCCCCCTGCCCCATTACCACCCATAATCCCACCCCCGCCCCATTACCACACATAATCCCGCCCCTGGCCCCATTACCACACATAATCCCGCCCCCTCAGCCCATCATCACCCATAATCCCGTCCCCCACCCTATCACCACCCATAAAACTACCCCCCCACCCCATCACCACCCATTATCCCACCCCCCACCCCATCACCACCCATAATCCCATTCCATCACCCCATCACCACCCATAATCCCGCCACCCACCCTATCACCACCTATAGAACATCACCACCCCATCACCACCCATAATCCCTACCCCCCACCCCATCACCACCCATAATCCCACCCCATCACCCCATTACCACACATAATCCCGCCCCTACCACATTACCACCCATAATCCCACCCCCACCACATTACCACCCATAATCCCACCCCCCCAACCCATCACCACCCATAATACCGCCCCCCCGCCCCATCACCACCCATAATCCCACCCCCCACCCCATCACCCATAATGCAGCCCCCCCACCCCCTCACCACCCATAATACCGCCCCCCACCCCATCACCACCCATAATCCCACCCTTCACACCATCACCACCCATAATCCAGCAACTTTACCCCATCACCACCCATAATCCCGCCCCCCACCCCTTTACCACCCATAATCCGCCACCCGCCCTTCTACCACCCATAATCCCACCTCCGCCCCATTGCCACACATAATCCCGCCCCTGGCCCCATTACCACACATAATCCCACCCCCGGCCCCATTACCACATAATCGCGGCCCCACCACATTACTACACATAATCCGGCCCCCCCACCATATTACCACACATAATCCTGCCCCCTCAGCACATCACCACACATAATCCCCACCCCATCACCACCCATAATCCCGCCCCCCACCCCATCACCACCCAAAACCCCACCCCCCAAACAATCACCACCCATAATCCTGCCCCCCACCCCATTACCACCCATAATCCCACCCCCCACCACATTACCACCCATAATCCCGCCCCACCACATTACCACCCATAATCCTGCCCCCTACCCCATCACCACCCATAATGACATCACCACCCATTATACTGCCCCCACACCATCACCACCCATAATCCCGCCCCCACCCCATTACCACACATAATCCCGCCCCCCCATCCCATTACCACACATAATTCTGCCCTCCCGGCCCCATTACCACACATAATCCCACCCCCTTCACATTACTACACATAATCTCGCCCCCCACCACATTACCACACATAATCCTACCCCCACCACATTACCACACATAATCCCGCCCCCCCACCACATCACCACACATCATCCCACCCCCACCACATCACCACATAATCCCGCCCCCCAACATATTACTACACATAATCCCGCCCCCACCACATTACCACACATAATCCTGCCCCCACCACATTACCACACATAATTCCACCCCTCCACCCCATCACCACACACAATCCCACCCCCCACCCATCACCACGCATAATCCCGCCCCCCACCCATCACCACACATAATCCCCCCAACACATCACCACGCATAATCCCGCCCCCACCACATCACTGCACATAATCCCGCCCCACCACATCACCATGCATAATCCTGCCCACACCACATTACCACAGATAATCCCACCCCCCCCACCACATTACCACACAATCCCATCCCCCACACATCACCACACATAATGCCACCCCCCACATCACACTCGCTAATCCAGCCCCCTGCAAAGTAGCTCCGCCCCACCACATCACCACACATAATCCCACCCCCCACCACATCACCACATAATACCGCCCCCCAACACTGTCATGATATGTATTTTTGCCCTGTCCTGTATTTGAATAATATGCCATTTGATGTATGTAACTTTTCTCTAGTTTCTATTAGCTGCAATTTATGTATTTTCTTGTGCTGGGAGTTCACCTGTAACAATATGTCTCCTTCCCCCAATACTTGCAGCCCTAAGCTCCAAGCTTTGTCAACATCACTAGTGGAGGAATAGCCATTCTTCCTCACAGTAGGTGGCTAGTCAAATGTACATACTACATAGACTACTTGGAGCCCACCAGTCTAGAATCTTCTGGTGGACACAAACATTGAATAGAAGGTGTGACCCCTGCCCCCCTTCATGGGCGGATCCCAGGAGCTCAGACAATCCATTCTTATTTTGAGATCAGATGTGAGTTGATCCTTGAAGGAGAAGGAGTGGGGACTCTTAGCTGAGGCAAGACCCCACGTCCAGCTGTGACTGCGGAAGCGAACGGGGCGAGACTTGAGCTGAGGACATATCTCATCACTCGTGGGATTGTTTTGGGATCCCTTGGACTAATTGTGGACTATTGCTTTGTTACCTGGCACAAGAATTATCGGGAGGTGCCCCCGAATATGATCTCTTGGACTAATTGTGGACTATTGCTTTGTTACCTGGCACAAGGATTATCGGGAGGTGCCCCCGAATATGTTCCGTTGGACTAATTGTGGACTCTGTAGATCTACCTGCATGTGTTGTTCCAGCGTTCTTGATAATAAATCTGTAGAATCATCCCTCGGCCTGTTGTCCCTTCTTGCTCTGCCGTACACCCCGTCACACTTGTGTACATCACCACACATAATTCCGCCCCCCACCCAATCACCACACACAATCCTGCCCCCACCCCATCACCACACATAATCCCGCCCCCCAACACATCACCACACATAATCCTGCCCCCCACCCCATTACCACAGATAATCCTGCTCCCCACATTACCACACATAATCCCGCCCCCCACCACATTACCACACATAATCCCGCCCCCACCACATTTCCACACATAATTCCGCCTTCCCACCACATTACCCACATAATCCCGCCCCCCCACCACATTACTACGCATATTCCTGCCTCCCCACCACAATACCACACATAATCCTGCCTCCCTACCACATTACCACACATAATCCTGCCCCCCACCCCATCACCACCCATAATGACATCACCACCCATTATACCACCCCTCACTCCATCACCACCCATAATCCCGCCCCCCACCCTATCACCACCCATAATAACACCCCCTCACCCCATCACCACCCATAATCCCACCCCCCACCCCATCACCACCCATAATCCCACCCCCCCACCCCATCACCACCCATAATACCACCCCATCACCACCCATAATCCCGCCCCCCCACCCCATCAACACCCATAATCCCACCCCCCACCCCATCACCACCCATAATCCCACCCCCCACCCCATCACCACCCATAATCCCACCCCATCACCACCCATAATCCCACCCCCCCACCCCATCACCACCCATAATAATCACCACCCATAATCCCACCCCATCACCACCCATAATCCCACCCCCCCACCACATCACCACCCATAATCCCACCCCCCACCACATCACCACACATAATACCGCCCCCCAACACATCACCATACATAATTCCGCCCCCCACCAAATCACCTCACACAATCCCGCCCCCACCCCATCACCACACATAATCCTGCCCCCCAACACATCACCACACATAATCCTGCCCCCCACCCCATTACCACAGATAATCCTGCCCCCCACATTACCACACATAATCCCACCCCCCACCACATTACCACAAATAATTCCGCCCCCACCACATTACCACACATAATCCCGCCCCATCACATCACCACACATAATCCCGCCCCCCTACCACATTATTACACATAATCCTGCCCCCCACACCATTACCACAGATAATCCTGCCCCCCACATTACCACACATAATCCCGCCCCCCACCACATTACCACACATAATTCCGCCCCTACCACATTACCACACATAATCTCGCCCCATCACATCACCACACATAATCCCGCCCCCCTACCACATTATTACACATAATCCCGCCCCCCACCACATTATCACACATAATCCCCCCAACCACATTACCACACATAATCCCACCCCCCCACCACATTACCACACATAATCCCGCCCCCACCACATTTCCACACATAATTCCGCCTCCCCACCACATTACCACACATAATCCCGCCCCCCCACCACATTACCATGCATATTCCTGCCTCCCCACCACATTACCAAACATACTGTAATCCCGCCTCCCCACCACATTACCACACATAATCCTGCCCCCCACCCCATCACCACCCATAATGACATTACCACCCATTATACCACCCCCCACCCCATCACCACCCATAATCCCGCCCCCCACCCTATCACCACCCATAATCCCAACCCCCACCCCATCACCACCTATAATCCCACCCCCCACCCCATCACCACCCATAATCCCACCCCCCCACCCCATCACCACCCATAAAACCACAACCCCACCCCATCACCACCCATTATCCTACCCCCCCGCCCAATCACCACCCATAATCCCACTCCATCACCCCATCACCACCCATAATCCCGCCCCCCACCCCATCACCACCCATAATCCCACCCGATCACCACCCATAATCCCGCCCCCACAACATCATCACCCATAATCCCACCCCCCACGCCATCACCACCCATAATCCTGCCTCCCACCCTATCACCACCCATAATCCCACCCCCTCCACCCCATCACCACCCATAATCACACACCCACACCCCATCACCACCCATAATCCCACCCCCTCACCCCATCACCACCCATAATCCCGCCCCCCATCACCACCCATAATCCTGCCCCCTACCCCATCACCACCCAAACCCCACCCCCACCCCATCACCACCCAAACCCCACCCCCACCCCATCACCACCCATAATCCTGCCCTTCCACCACATTACCACCCATAATCCCGCCCCACCACATTACCACCCATAATCCTGCCCCCTACCCCATCACCACCCATAATGACATCACCACCCATTATACTGCCCCCACACCATCACCACCCATAATCCTGCCCCCCACACCATTACCACCCAAAATCCCGCCCCCACACCATTACCACCCATAAACCTGCCCCCCACCCCATTACCACCCAGAATCTCGCCCTCCACCCCATTACCACACATAATCCCGCCCCCCCATCCCATTACCACACATAATTCTGCCCCCCCGGCCCCATTACCACACATAATCCCACCCCCATCACATTACCACCCATAATCCCACGCCACCAACCCATCACCACCCATAATCGCGCCCCCCACCCTATCACCACCCATAAAACCACCCCCCCACCCCATCACCACCCATTATCCTACCCCCCCGCCCCATCACCACCCATAATCCCACTCCATCACCCCATCACCACCCATAATCCCGCCCCCCACCCCATCACCACCCATAATCCCACCCCATCACCACCCATAATCCCTACCCCCCACCCCATCACCACCCATAATCCTGCCCCCACCCATCACCACCCATAATCCAGCCCCCCACAACATCAGCACCCATAATACCGCCCCCCACCCCATCACCACCCATAGTCCCACCCACCACCCCACTACTACCCATAATCCGCCCCACCGCCCCATTACCACCCATAATCCCGTCCCCGCCCCATTACCACACATAATCCCACCCCTGGCCCCATTACCACACATAATCTCGCCCCCCGGCCCCATTACCACATAATCCCACCCCCACCACATTAGTACACATAATCCCACCCCCCCACCACATTACCACACATAATCCTGCCCCCTCACCACATCACCACACATAGTCCCCACCCCATCACCACCCCATCACCACCCATAACCCCAACCCCCCACCCAATCACCACCCAAAACCCCACCCCCCCACCCCATCACCACCCATAATCCTGCCCCCCCACCCCATTACCACCTATATTCCCCCACCACCACATTACCACCCATAATCCCGCCCCGCCATATTGCCACCCATAATCCTGCCCACCACCCCATCACCACCCATAGTGACATCACCACCCATTATACCGCCCCCCCACACCATCACTACCCATAATCCCACCCCCCACCCCATCACCACCCATAATCCTGACCCCCACCCCATTACCACCCATAATCCCGCCCCCCCATTACCACACATAATCCTGCCCCCCCATCCCATTACCACACATAATTTTGCCCGCCGGCCCCATTACCACACATAATCCCATCCCCCACCACATTACTACACATAATCTCGCCCCCCCACCACATTACCATACATCATCCTGCCCCCCACCACATTGCCACATAATACCGCCCCCCCACCACATCACCACACATCATCCCGCCCCCACCACATCACCACATAATCCCTCCCCCAACTCATTACTACACATAATCCCACCCCCCACCACATTACCACACATAATCCTGCCCCCACCACATTTCCACACATAATTCCACCCCCCCACCCCATCACCACTCACAATCCCACCCCCCACCCCATCACCATGCATAATCCCGCCCCCCACCCATCACCACACATAATCCCCCCAACACATCACCACGCATAATCCCGCCCCCCACCACATCACCATGCATAGTCCTGCCCACACCACATAACCACAGATAATCCCACCCCCCACCACATTACCACACAATCCCACCCCCACCACATTACCACACATAATCCCACCCCATCACATTACCACAGATAATCCCACCCCCCCACCACATTACCACGCAATCCCACCCCCCACCACATTACCACACATAATCCCGCCCCCTCACATCACTACACATAATCCCGCCCCCCACATCACACTCGCTAATCCCGCCCTCTGCACAATAGCTCCACCCCCACCACATCACCACACATAGTTCCACCCCCCACCACATCACCACATAATCCCGCCCCCAACACATCACTACACATAATTCCGCCCCCCACCCAATCACCACACACAATCCCACCCCCACCCCATCACCACACATAATCCCGCCCCCAACACATCACCACACATAATCCTGCCCCATCCCATTACCACAGATAATCCTGCCCTCCACCACATTACCACACATAATCCTGCCCCCCACCACATTACCACACATAATTCTGCCCCCCACCACATTACCATACATAATCCTGCCCCCATCACATCACCACACATTATCCCGCCCCCCTACCACATTACCACACATAATCCCGCCCCCCACCACATTATCACACATAATCCCCCAACCACATTATCACACATAATCCCGCCCCCACCACATTACCACACATAATCCCGCCCCCCACCACATTTCCACACATAATCCCGCCTCCCCACCACATTACCACACATAATCTCGCCCCCCCCACCACAGTACCACACATAATCCTGCCTCCCCACCACATTACCACACATAATCCCGCCTCCCCACCACATTACCACACATAATCCCGCCCCCCACCACATTACCATCCCCACACATTAAATTGTACCTGGTAGAAGTCAAGGAAAGGTCTTTGAAAATGACGAAAATGACTATACATTTAATTGTGTTTACAGAGAAATTTTAACTTAATTTATGTTTCGTTATGAAATTTGTTTAGATGCTAGAATGAATAAAAAACGCACATCTTACTGAATCCAGTTTGTTTTTTATTTTACACTGTGAATAAAATGTATTATTAGTATTATTCAGATTTTTAATGATTGTTGTTATTAACTTCATTTTAAGTTAATTTACCACCTGCGTAAGCGCTATTGAATGTTGTCATTATTTACTTTAGTTTAATCACCAGCAGCGTTAATTAGATAGCAATGAGCGGGCCGAGTGTTACAGTACAGACCAAAAGTTTGGACACACCTTCTCATTTAAAGATTTTTCAGTATTTTCATGACTATGAAAATTGTACATTCACACTGAAGGCATCAAAACTATGAATTAACACATGTGGAATTATATACGGTACTTAACAAAAAAGTGTGAAACAACTGAAATTATGTCATATATTCTAGGTTCTTCAAAGTAGCCACCTTTTGCTTTGATGACTGCTTTGCACACTCTTGGCATTCTCTTGATGAGCTTCAAGAGGTAGTCACTGGGAATGGTCTTCCAACAATCTTGAAGGAGTTCCCAGAGATGCTTAGCACTTGTTGGCCCTTTTGCCTTCACTCTGTGGTCCAGCTCACCCCAAACCATCTCGATTGGGTTCAGGTCTGGTGACTGTGGAGGCCAGGTCATCCGGCGTAGCACCCCATCACTCTCCTTCTTGGTCAAATAGCCCTTACACAGCTTGGAGGTGTGTTTGGGGTCATTATCGTGTTGAAAAATAAATGATAGTCCATCTAAACGCAAACAGGATGGAATAGCATGCCGCTGCAAGATGCTGTGGTAGCCATGCTGCTTCAGTATGCCTTCAATTTTGAAGAAATCCCCAACAGTGTCACCAGTAAAGCACCCGCACACCATCACATCTCCTCCTCCATGCTTCATGGTGGGAACCAGGCATGTAGAGTCCATCCGTTCACCTTTTCTGCATCACACAAAGACATGGTGGTTGGAAACAAAGATCTCAAATTTGGACTCATCAGACCAAAGCACAGATTTCCACTGGTCTAATGTCTATTCATTGTGTTCTTTAGCCCCAACAAGTCTCTTCTGCTTGTTGCCTGTCCTTAGCAGTGGTTTCCTAGCAGCTATTTTACCATGAAGGCCTGCTGCACAAAGTCTCCTCTTAACAGTTGTTGTAGAGATGTGTCTGCTGCTAGAACTCTGTGTGGCATTGACCTGGTCTCTAATCTGAGCTGCTGTTAACCTGCGATTTCTGAGGCTGGTGACTCGGATAAACTTATCCTCAGAAGCAGAGGTGACTCTTGGTCTTCCTTTCATGTGAGCAGGTTTCTTTGTAGCGCTTGATGGTTTTTGCCACTGCACTTGGGGACACTTTCAAAGTTTTCCCAATTTTTCGAACTGACTGACCTTCAGTTCTTAAAGTAATGATGGCCACTCGTTTTTCTTTACTTAGCTGCTTTTTTCTTGCAATAATACAAATTCTAACAGTCTATTCAGTGGGACTATCAGCTGTGCATCCACCAGACTTCTGCACAACACAACTGATGGTCCCAACCCCATTTATAAGGCAAGAAATCCCACTTTTTAAACCTGAGAGGGCATGCCTGTGAAGTGAAAACCATTCCCGGTGACTACCTCTTGACGCTCATCTAGAGAATGCCAAGAGTGTGCAAAGCAGTCATCAAAGCAAAAGGTGGCTACTTTGAAGAACCTGGAATATAAGACATAATTTCAGTTGTTTCCCACTTTTTTGTTAAGTATATAATTCCACATGTGTTAATTCATAGTTTTGATGCCTTCAGTGTGAATGTACAATTTTCATAGTCATGAAAATACAGAAAAATCTTTAATTGAGAAGGTGTATCCAAACTTTTGGTCTGTACTGTATATGGGTGTGTGTCCACCTTGGTAACACCTCCTTCTCATTCCCATCCTGAAAATCTTTGCCACTATATGTGTCATCAAAGAGTATTTTCTCACTTTAAGGAGATAATAGTCCATTTAACCGTGAGGCTACAATATGTATTCATCATGATGTACTTATTTTCTTTATATTCACGTCCATCTCATCCCCTAAATCATTAGCTACATAGCCCAGGTGACTCATGTGAATGGATAGCACAATGCTATGTAACAGACACCTGACCAGGCACCGCTTCCTGTGACACACTCTCGGCACATCACAATACATACGTAGGTGCTGGAGGTTGCATTCCTCTTCCTGTGACGTACTTCCGGCCAGGCCACCATACGCAGATACAAGAGACCTGTTACCTCTTTCTCTACGTATTCTCCACACTTCCTTCTAGCCCTTAATTGTATCCATTTACTTTCACAGAATATCGCTTTCTCTCTGAGGACTATACAGGTACCATAATCTCTGACTAACCACCCTCTCCTTTTAGCCATGGGTTTCATTTTCATGCTTTGTTTCCTCCCAGCCCATTGTACACATGACCACAACCAGGGAGTGTACATCCACCACCAAGACAACATTGAGTAAGCTTCAAATGTTAATAGTATTCATGGTTGATTTATGACTTGCTGACTTTATATTTTTAGTTGTCCTTATGATGATACTGATTTAATCCTGAATGCTTTATCATTATATTACTCTCATGTACAGCACCAGGAAATTAATGGTGCTATATAAATAAATAATAATAATATTTCTTTGTATGGACATGAATTTTATTTTATTCTAACTCTCATGCTATACCTATGTATATAAGCTTGGTATTGTGATATATGTAATGTAAATTATCAGTTATATGCTTTTACCCCAGCATGGGAACATGATATTGATGTTTCTCCTTTTCTTACAGCGACGTATCGAATAAGACCTGGGATAGGTCAAAACGTCACTCAATTATATAGTTGCTCAGAAATTTTCTCTGCACTCTACCACTGTTAATTGTTTTTTTGTTCTCACTAGGGTTGAGCGAAACGGGTCGTTCATTTTCAAAAGTCGCCGACTTTTGGCAAAGTCGGGTTTCATGAAACCCGATCCGACCCCTGTGCGGGGTCGGCCATGCGGTACGCGACTTTCGCGCCAAAGTCGCATTTCAATGACGCGAAAAGCGCCATTTCTCAGCCAATGAAGGTAAACGCAGAGTGTGGGCAGCGTGATGACATAGGTCCTGGTCCCCACCATCTTAGAGAAGGGCATTGCAGTGATTGGCTTGCTGTCTGCGGCGTCACAGGGGCTATAAAGGGGAGTTCCCGCCAACCGCCATGTTACTGCTGCTGATCTGAGCTTAGGGAGAGGTTGCTGCCGCTTCGTCAGAAGCAGGGATAGCGTTAGGCAGGGTCCATTAACCACCAAACCGCTTGTGCTGTAGCGATTTCCACTGCCCAACACCACCTTCGGTGTGCAGGGACAGTGGAAGCTACATTTTTTTTTTTTTTCCCCTCAGCGCTGTAGCTCATTGGGCTGCCCTAGAAGGCTCCCTGATAGCTGCATTGCTGTGTGTACGCCGCTGTGCAAACCAACTGCTTTTTTCAAAGCACAAATCCTCTTGTTCCTTCCTTTCTGCACAGCTATCTTTTTGGTTTGTACACACTTTTTATTTAATTTGTGCATCAGTCCACTCCTTATTGCTGCCTGCCATACCTGGCTGAGATTACTGCAGGGAGATAGTAATTGAAGGACACTCCCTGTTTTTTTTTTTTTTTTTGTGGGAGATTAAGATTGACATTTCTGCTAGAGTGCCATCTCTGTCTGTGTCATCTCTCACTCAGTGGGCCATAGAAAGCCTATTTATTTTTTTGCTTGATTTGGGTTATAAAATCTACCTGAAAAAATCACTACATCAATCAGTGGGAGAAAAATATTGGCCTCAGGGCTTGTGTGCCACTCTTGACTCCTGTGTGCATCATCACTCACTCAGTGGGCCATAGAAAGCCTATTTATTTTTTTGCTTGATTTTGGTTCTAAAATCTACCTGAAAAAATCACTACATCAATCAGTGGGAGAAAAATATTGGCCTCAGGGCTTGTGTGCCACTCCTGACTCCTGTGTGCATCATCACTCACTCAGTGGGCCATAGAAAGGCCATTTTTTTTTTTTTTTGCTTTATTTGGGTTCTAAATTCTACCTGAAAAAATCAATAAATCAATCAGTGGGAGATTAATATTGGCCTTTGGGCTTGTGTGCCAGTCCTAAGCGTGCCATCTCTCTCTCTCAGATAGTGGGCCATAGAAAGCCTATTTATTTTTATTTTTTTTTATTGGGTTTATAAATTTTCCCTGGAAAAAAAAAAAAAAAGTGGGAGATTAATATTGGCCTCTGGGCTTGTGTGCCAGTCCTGAGCGTGCCATCTCTCTCACAAATAGTGGGCCATAGAAAGCCTATTTATTTATTTTTTTTTGGTTTTATAAATTCTCCCTTAAAAAAAAAAGGGAGATTAATATTGGCCTTTGGGCTTGTGTGCCAGTCCTAAGCGTGCCATCTCTCTCTGTCTCTCAGATAGTGGGCCATAGAAAGCCTATTTATTATTTTTTTTATTGGGTTTATAAATTTTCCCTGGAACAAAAAAAAAAAAGTGGGAGATAAATATTGGCCTCTGGGCTTGTGTGCCACTCCTGACTCCTGTGTGCGTCATCTCTCACTCAGTGGGCCATAGAAAGCCTTTTTTTGTTTTATTTGTTTTCTAAATTCTCCCTGAAAAAATCATTTTATTTTATTTGGTTTCTAAATTCTTCCTGAAAAAATCATTTTATTCTATTTTTTTTTTCCTAAAGTCTCCCTGAAAAAAAAAAAAAAAAAAACAAATCAGTGGGAGATTAATATTGCCCTTTCTGCTTGTGTGCCAGTCTTGACTCCTGGGTGTGCCATCTCTCTCTCTCTCTCCAATTGTGGGCCATAGAAAGCCTATTATTTTTTAAGCTTGATTTGGGTTCCAAAATCTACCTGAAAAAATCACTACATCAATCAGTGGGAGATAAATATTAGCCTCTGGGCTTGTGTGCCACTCCTGACTCCTGTGTGCGTCATCTCTCACTCAGTGGGCCATAGAAAGCCTTTTTTTGTTTTATTTGTTTTCTAAATTCTCCCTGAAAAAATCATTTTATTTTATTTGGTTTCTAAATTCTTCCTGAAAAAATCATTTTATTCTATTTTTTTTTTCCTAAAGTCTCCCTGAAAAAAAACAAAAAAAAAACAAATCAGTGGGAGATTAATATTGCCCTTTCTGCTTGTGTGCCAGTCTTGACTCCTGGGTGTGCCATCTCTCTCTCTTTCTCCAATTGTGGGCCATAGAAAGCCTATTATTTTTTTAGCTTGATTTGGGTTCCAAAATCTACCTGAAAAAATCACTACATCAATCAGTGGGAGATAAATATTGGCCTCTGGGCTTGTGTGCCACTCCTGACTCCTGTGTGCGTCATCTCTCACTCAGTGGGCCATAGAAAGCCTTTTTTTGTTTTATTTGTTTTCTAAATTCTCCCTGAAAAAATCATTTTATTTTATTTGGTTTCTAAATTCTTCCTGAAAAAATCATTTTATTCTATTTTTTTTTCCTAAAGTCTCCCTGAAAAAAAAAAAAAAAAACAAATCAGTGGGAGATTAATATTGCCCTTTCTGCTTGTGTGTCAGTCTTGACTCCTGGGTGTGCCATCTCTCTCTCTCTCTCCAATTGTGGGCCATAGAAAGCCTATTATTTTTTTAGCTTGATTTGGGTTCCAAAATCTACCTGAAAAAATCACTACATCAATCAGTGGGAGATAAATATTAGCCTCTGGGCTTGTGTGCCACTCCTGACTCCTGTGTGCGTCATCTCTCACTCAGTGGGCCATAGAAAGCCTTTTTTTGTTTTATTTGTTTTCTAAATTCTCCCTGAAAAAATCATTTTATTTTATTTGGTTTCTAAATTCTTCCTGAAAAAATCATTTTATTCTATTTTTTTTTTTCCTAAAGTCTCCCTGAAAAAAAACAAAAAAAAACAAATCAGTGGGAGATTAATATTGCCCTTTCTGCTTGTGTGCCAGTCTTGACTCCTGGGTGTGCCATCTCTCTCTCTCTCTCCAATTGTGGGCCATAGAAAGCCTATTATTTTTTTAGCTTGATTTGGGTTCCAAAATCTACCTGAAAAAATCACTACATCAATCAGTGGGAGATAAATATTGGCCTCTGGGCTTGTGTGCCACTCCTGACTCCTGTGTGCGTCATCTCTCACTCAGTGGGCCATAGAAAGCCTTTTTTTGTTTTATTTGTTTTCTAAATTCTCCCTGAAAAAATCATTTTATTTTATTTTGTTTCTAAATTCTTCCTGAAAAAATAATTTTATTCTATTTTTTTTTTCCTAAAGTCTCCCTGAAAAAAAAAAAAAAAAAACAAATCAGTGGGAGATTAATATTGCCCTTTCTGCTTGTGTGCCAGTCTTGACTCCTGGGTGTGCCATCTCTCTCTCTCTCTCTCCAATTGTGGGCCATAGAAAGCCTATTATTTTTTTTAGCTTGATTTGGGTTCCAAAATCTACCTGAAAAAATCACTACATCAATCAGTGGGAGATAAATATTGGCCTCTGGGCTTGTGTGCCACTCCTGACTCCTGTGTGCGTCATCTCTCACTCAGTGGGCCATAGAAAGCCTTTTTTTGTTTTATTTGTTTTTTAAATTCTCCCTGAAAAAATCATTTTATTTTATTTTGTTTCTAAATTCTTCCTGAAAAAATCATTTTATTCTATTTTTTTTTTCCTAAAGTCTCCCTGAAAAACAAAAAACAAAAACAAATCAGTGGGAGATTAATATTGCCCTTTCTGCTTGTGTGCCAGTCTTGACTCCTGGGTGTGCCATCTCTCTCTCTCTCTCTCCAATTGTGGGCCATAGAAAGCCTATTATTTTTTTTAGCTTGATTTGGGTTCCAAAATCTACCTGAAAAAATCACTACATCAATCAGTGGGAGATAAATATTGGCCTCTGGGCTTGTGTGCCACTCCTGACTCCTGTGTGCGTCATCTCTCACTCAGTGGGCCATAGAAAGCCTTTTTTTGTTTTATTTGTTTTCTAAATTCTCCCTGAAAAAATCATTTTATTTTCTTTGGTTTGTAAATTCTTCCTGAAAAAATCATTTTATTCTATTTTTTTTTTTTCCTAAAGTCTCCCTGAAAAAAAGAAAAAAAAAAAAAATCAGTGGGAGATTAATATTGCCCTTTCTGCTTGTGTGCCAGTCTTGACTCCTGGGTGTGCCATCTCTCTCTCTCTCTCTCCAATTGTGGGCCATAGAAAGCCTATTATTTTTTTTAACTTGATTTGGGTTCCAAAATCTACCTGAAAAAATCACTACATCAATCAGTGGGAGATAAATATTGGCCTCTGGGCTTGTGTGCCACTCCTGACTCCTGTGTGCGTCATCTCTCACTCAGTGGGCCATAGAAAGCCTTTTTTTGTTTTATTTGTTTTCTAAATTCTCCCTGAAAAAATCATTTTATTTTATTTGGTTTCTAAATTCTTCCTGAAAAAATCATTTTATTCTATTTTTCTTTTCCTAAAGTCTCCCTGAAAAAAACAAAAAAAAACAAATCAGTGGGAGATTAATATTGCCCTTTCTGCTTGTGTGCCAGTCTTGACTCCTGGGTGTGCCATCTCTCTCTCTCTCTCTCCAATTGTGGGCCATAGAAAGCCTATTATTTTTTTAACTTGATTTGGGTTCCAAAATCTACCTGAAAAAATCACTACATCAATCAGTGGGAGATAAATATTGGCCTCTGGGCTTGTGTGCCACTCCTGACTCCTGTGTGCGTCATCTCTCACTCAGTGGGCCATAGAAAGCCTTTTTTTGTTTTATTTGTTTTCTAAATTCTCCCTGAAAAAATCATTTTATTTTATTTGGTTTCTAAATTCTTCCTGAAAAAATCATTTTATTCTATTTTTTTTTTCCTAAAGTCTCCCTGAAAAAAAAAAAAAAAAAAAACAAATCAGTGGGAGATTAATATTGCCCTTTCTGCTTGTGTGCCAGTCTTGACTCCTGGGTGTGCCATCTCTCTCTCTCTCTCCAATTGTGGGCCATAGAAAGCCTATTATTTTTTTAGCTTGATTTGGGTTCCAAAATCTACCTGAAAAAATCACTACATCAATCAGTGGGAGATAAATATTAGCCTCTGGGCTTGTGTGCCACTCCTGACTCCTGTGTGCGTCATCTCTCACTCAGTGGGCCATAGAAAGCCTTTTTTTGTTTTATTTGTTTTCTAAATTCTCCCTGAAAAAATCATTTTATTTTATTTGGTTTCTAAATTCTTCCTGAAAAAATCATTTTATTCTATTTTTTTTTTTCCTAAAGTCTCCCTGAAAAAAAACAAAAAAAAACAAATCAGTGGGAGATTAATATTGCCCTTTCTGCTTGTGTGCCAGTCTTGACTCCTGGGTGTGCCATCGCTCTCTCTCTCTCCAATTGTGGGCCATAGAAAGCCTATTATTTTTTTAGCTTGATTTGAGTTCCAAAATCTACCTGAAAAAATCACTACATCAATCAGTGGGAGATAAATATTGGCCTCTGGGCTTGTGTGCCACTCCTGACTCCTGTGTGCGTCATCTCTCACTCAGTGGGCCATAGAAAGCCTTTTTTTGTTTTATTTGTTTTCTAAATTCTCCCTGAAAAAATCATTTTATTTTATTTTGTTTCTAAATTCTTCCTGAAAAAATCATTTTATTCTATTTTTTTTTTCCTAAAGTCTCCCTGAAAAAAAAAAAAAAATCAGTGGGAGATTAATATTGCCCTTTCTGCTTGTGTGCCAGTCTTGACTCCTGGGTGTGCCATCTCTCTCTCTCTCTCTCCAATTGTGGGCCATAGAAAGCCTATTATTTTTTTTAGCTTGATTTGGGTTCCAAAATCTACCTGAAAAAATCACTACATCAATCAGTGGGAGATAAATATTGGCCTCTGGGCTTGTGTGCCACTCCTGACTCCTGTGTGCGTCATCTCTCACTCAGTGGGCCATAGAAAGCCTTTTTTTGTTTTATTTGTTTTCTAAATTCTCCCTGAAAAAATCATTTTATTTTCTTTGGTTTCTAAATTCTTCCTGAAAAAATCATTTTATTCTATTTTTTTTTTCCTAAAGTCTCCCTGAAAAAAAGAAAAAAAAAAAAAATCAGTGGGAGATTAATATTGCCCTTTCTGCTTGTGTGCCAGTCTTGACTCCTGGGTGTGCCATCTCTCTCTCTCTCTCTCCAATTGTGGGCCATAGAAAGCCTATTATTTTTTTAACTTGATTTGGGTTCCAAAATCTACCTGAAAAAATCACTACATCAATCAGTGGGAGATAAATATTGGCCTCTGGGCTTGTGTGCCACTCCTGACTCCTGTGTGCGTCATCTCTCACTCAGTGGGCCATAGAAAGCCTTTTTTTGTTTTATTTGTTTTCTAAATTCTCCCTGAAAAAATCATTTTATTTTATTTGGTTTCTAAATTCTTCCTGAAAAAATCATTTTATTCTATTTTTCTTTTCCTAAAGTCTCCCTGAAAAAAAAAAAAAAAAAACAAATCAGTGAGAGATTAATATTGCCCTTTCTGCTTGTGTGCCAGTCTTGACTCCTGGGTGTGCCATCTCTCTCTCTCTCTCTCCAATTGTGGGCCATAGAAAGCCTATTATTTTTTTAACTTGATTTGGGTTCCAAAATCTACCTGAAAAAATCACTACATCAATCAGTGGGAGATAAATATTGGCCTCTGGGCTTGTGTGCCACTCCTGACTCCTGTGTGCGTCATCTCTCACTCAGTGGGCCATAGAAAGCCTTTTTTTGTTTTATTTGTTTTCTAAATTCTCCCTGAAAAAATCATTTTATTTTATTTGGTTTCTAAATTCTTCCTGAAAAATTCATTTTATTCTATTTTTTTTTTCCTAAAGTCTCCCTGAAAAAAAAAAAAAAAAAAAAAATCAGTGGGAGATTAATATTGCCCTTTCTGCTTGTGTGCCAGTCTTGACTCCTGGGTGTGCCATCTCTCTCTCTCTCTCCAATTGTGGGCCATAGAAAGCCTATTATTTTTTTTAGCTTGATTTGGGTTCCAAAATCTACCTGAAAAAATCACTACATCAATCAGTGGGAGATAAATATTGGCCTCTGGGCTTGTGTGCCACTCCTGACTCCTGTGTGCGTCATCTCTCACTCAGTGGGCCATAGAAAGCCTTTTTTTGTTTTATTTGTTTTCTAAATTCTCCCTGAAAAAATCATTTTATTTTCTTTGGTTTCTAAATTCTTCCTGAAAAAATCATTTTATTCTATTTTTTTTTTCCTAAAGTCTCCCTGAAAAAAAAAAAAAAAATCAAATCAGTGGGAGATTAATATTTACATTTGTGCTTCAGTGACAGTCCTGCGTGTGTGACATCTCTCTCATTTGTTGCCACCAACAACAGAGTGTGTAACATTGTGCCTGATTTTCGTTGTGGTCTCACTCACCTGTAAAGGGGTAGCTAAATCATACTGAAGTTATAGCTCACCGTGTAATTTGTGTGACAGCAACAAATACCGTTAGTTTGTTTACGTTTTTAAAACAATGAGGAAGTATGGTGGAAGAGGTCGTGGCCGGGGGCGTTCATTGTCAGCTGGTAATGAGGGTAGTGGTAGTGGTGGAGCATCAGCTGGTCGTGGGAAAAAAAATATTGCACCTAAGTCTGGAGCTGTGGAGCCAGGTTCGTCGTCTGGCTACACAAGGCCTCAAACGCTCCCTTTTCTGGGAGTAGGAAAACCGCTTTTAAAGCGAGAGCAGCAAGAGCACGTTTTGGCTTATCTTGCTGACTCAGCCTCTAGCTCTTTTGCCTCCTCTCGTGAAACTGGTAAATGTCAAAGCAGCGCGTCGTTAGTGGATGTTCACGGTCAGGGACAAGTCGCTTCCTTGTCCTCTTCAGCAAAAACAACAACAGAGAAGAATGCAGCAGGCGACACAACGGGTTACTCCATGGAGCTCTTTACACATACCGTCCCTGGCTTAGAAAGTGAAGCAGTTAACAGTCCATGCCCATTACAAGTTGAATCTGACATGGAGTGCACTGATGCACAGCCACAGCCAGACTACTATGCTGGTCCT
The DNA here is from genome assembly GCF_032444005.1 of Ranitomeya imitator. Classification (NCBI taxonomy): domain Eukaryota; kingdom Metazoa; phylum Chordata; class Amphibia; order Anura; family Dendrobatidae; genus Ranitomeya; species Ranitomeya imitator. The sequence goes on along the minus strand of NC_091284.1, from coordinate 730,482,733 downwards.
TTGACTCAGACCACAACATTGCCCTCGCAGGGTGCTGATCAAGAATCAGACCCTGATGAGACTATGTTGCCCCATCACGAACGCTATACCACCGACCGACACGGTGACCAGACGAAGTTGCACACGAGCTACAAGACGAGGTAATAGATGACCCAGTTCTTGACCCCGATTGGCAGCCATTGGGAGAACAGGGTGCAGGCGGCAGCAGTTCTGAAGCGGAGGAGGAGGGGCCGCAGCAGGCATCAACATCGCAACAGGTTCCATCTGCCGGGCCCGTATCTTGCCCAAAACGCGTGGCAAAGCTAAAACCTGTTGGAGGACAGCGTGGCCATCCGGTTAAAGCTCAGTCTGCAATGCCTGAAAAGGTATCCGATGCTAGAAAGAGTGCAGTCTGGCATTTTTTTAAACAACATCCAATTGATCAGCGCAAAGTCATCTGTCAAAAATGTTCAACTACCTTAAGCAGAGGACAGAATCTGAAAAGTCTCAATACAAGTTGCATGCATAGACATTTAACCACCATGCATTTGCAAGCCTGGACTAACTACCAAACGTCCCTTAAGGTTGTAGCACCCTCGGCCAATGAAGATAGTCAGCAACGCAACATCCCTTCCGGCAGTGTAGGGCCACCATTTTCCGCACCACCTGCAGTATCTGTGCAGGTTTCTTTGCCAGGCCAAAGCCGTCAGGGTCAGGGAATCACCAGTTTCGTAGTAGGAAACACTGCATCTAGGGCACCGGTGGCAACAATACCATCTCCCACCGTCTCTCAGTCTGCCATGTCCACCGGCACCCCCGCTAGTTCCACGATCTCCAGCTCTCCAGTCCAGCTCACCCTACATGAGACTATGGTTAGAAAAAGGAAGTACTTAGCCTCGCATCCGCGTACACAGGGTTTGAACGCACACATAGCTAGACTAATCTCGTTAGAGATGATGCCCTACCGGTTAGTTGAAAGCGAAGCTTTCAAAGCCCTGATGGACTACGCTGTACCACGCTACGAGCTACCCAGTCGACACTTTTTTTCCAGAAAAGCCATCCCAGCCCTCCACCAGCATGTTAAAGAGCGCATCGTCCATGCACTCAGGCAATCTGTGAGCACAAAGGTGCACCTGACAACAGATGCATGGACCAGTAGGCATGGCCAGGGACGTTACGTGTCCATCACGGCACACTGGGTAAATGTGGTGGATGCAGGGTCCACAGGGGACAGCAAGTTTGGGACAGTTCTGCCTAGCCCACGGTCTAGGAAACAATTGGCTGTAGCCGTTCGCACCCCCTCCTCCTCCTCTTCGTCCTCCTGCAGAAGCAAGAGCTCGTCCACAGACCGCAGTCGCACAACCACTCCATCCGCAGCTGCCACTGTTGCACACCAGGTCTCCCATTATGGGGCAGCTACTGGCAAACGTCAGCAGGCTGTATTGGCTATGAAGTGTTTGGGCGACAACAGACACACCACAGAAGTTCTGTCCGAGTTCTTGCAGAAAGAAACGCAGTCGTGGCTGGGCACTGTAGATCTTGAGGCAGGCAAGGTAGTGAGTGATAACGGAAGGAATTTCATGGCTGCCATCTCCCTTTCCAAACTGAAACACATTCCTTGCCTGGCTCACACCTTAAACCTGGTGGTGCAGTGCTTCCTGAAAAGTTATCCGGGGTTATCCGACCTGCTCCTCAAAGTGCGTGGACTTTGCTCACATATCCGCCGTTCGCCCGTACACTCCAGCCGTATGCAGACCTATCAGCGTTCTTTGAACCTTCCCCAGCATCGCCTAATCATAGACGTTGCAACAAGGTGGAACTCAACACTGCACATGCTTCAGAGACTGTGTGAACAGAGGCGGGCTGTTATGTTTTTGTGGGAGGATACACATACACGGGCAGGCAGTAGGATGGCAGACATGGAGTTGTCAGGTGTGCAGTGGTCGAAGATTCAAGACATGTGTCAAGTCCTTCAGTGTTTTGAGGAATGCACATGGCTGGTTAGTGCAGACAACGCCATAATAAGCATGAGCATCCCCCTAATGCGTCTGCTGATGCAAAGTTTGACGCACATAAAGGATCAGGCGTCTGCAGCTGAGGAAGAGGAAAGCCTTGATGACAGTCAGCCATTGTCTGGCCAGGGCAGTGTACAGGACGAGGTAGCGGGCGAAGAGGAGGAGGAGGACGAGGAGGATGATGGGGATGATTATATTTTTAATGAGGAAGCTTTTCCGGGGCCACTGGAAATTGGTGGCGCGGCAAGGCCGGGTTCTGGTTTTTTGAGGGACACAAGTGACGTGGATTTGCCTGAAACTGCCCCTCAACCAAGCACAACCGCAGATTTGAGAACTGGAACTTTGGCCCACATGGCGGATTATGCCTTACGTATCCTCAAAAGGGACACACGCATAACTAAAATGATGAATGATGACGATTACTGGTTGGCCTGCCTCCTTGATCCTCGCTATAAAGGCAAATTGCAAAATATAATGCCACATGAGAACTTGGAACTAATATTAGCAACCAAACAATCAACTCTTGTTGACCGTTTGCTTCTGGCATTCCCTGCACACAGCGCCCGTGATCGTTCTCACACGAGCTGCAGGGGCCAGCAGACCAGAGGAGTTAGAGGGGCAGAAATCAGAAGTGGCATTGGCCAGAGGGGTTTTCTGACCAGGTTGTGGAGTGATTTTGCTATGACCGCAGACAGGACAGGTACTGCAGCATCAATTCAAAGTGACAGGAGACAACATTTGTCCAGTATGGTTACAAACTATTTTTCATCCCTTATCGATGTTCTCCCTCAACCGTCATTCCCATTTGATTACTGGGCATCAAAATTAGACACCTGGCCAGAATTGGCAGAATATGCATTGCAGGAGCTTGCTTGCCCGGCAGCTAGTGTCCTATCAGAAAGAGTATTCAGTGCTGCAGGTTCAATACTAACAGAAAAAAGGACTCGTCTGGCTACCCAAAATGTAGATGATCTAACCTTCATTAAAATGAACCAAAACTGGATTTCGAAATCTTTTGCCCCACCTTGCCCGGCTGACACCTAGCTTTCCTATGAAAAGGTCTTGCCTGTGGACTATTCTGAATGCCTTTTCCAATCTCATAATTTTCTGCACCTGATTGTCCAGCATACGACATGTTTACACCTCACTAAATGGCCAAACTCCCCACACAGGGCCGTGGTATCGACACTTGGTGACAGCACCCGTGAGAGTGCAGTTTGTCTGAAGAGGTGGGTGAGCCCGCTTTTGGTCGACGGCACTGCCACTGGGTCCCTCCTAGTACAATAAAGTGTCTCTGGCGGTGGTGGTACGCACCCAACGTCAGACACACCGTTGTAATATGAGGGGCCCTGGGCCTGTACCGCCGGCCACAAGACAGTTTCCCCCCACCCCAGCTCAAACAGTGCTCTACCACTTGCAAAATTATCTCACAGCTCCACCAATGTTTAGTCTATGCGCTGACATCCTTCAATGCCTGCCACTGACAATACCATTGTATTGACATTTTTGTTATGTTAGGCCTTCGATGCCTGTCTGTGGTCACTCCTTCCACTAGGCCTCCACTGACCACACCACTGCTGCCCGTGTACCCCTGTAACCAATTTAAAATTGCCTACAGCCATGTGTTATTATTTTAGGCCTTCGATGCCTGTCTGCGGTGACTCCTTCCACTAGGCCTCCACTGACCACACCACTGCTGCCCGTGTACCCCTGGAACCAATTTAAAATTGCCTACAGCCATGTGTTATTATTTTAGGCCTTCGATGCCTGTCTGCGGTCACTCCTTCCACTAGGCCTGCACTGACCACACCACTGCTGCCCGTGTACCCCTGTAACCAATTTAAAATTGCCTACAGCCATGTGTTATTATTTTAGGCCTTCGATGCCTGTCTGCGGTGACTCCTTCCACTAGGCCTCCACTGACCACACCACTGCTGCCCGTGTACCCCTGTAACCAATTTAAAATTGCATACAGCCATGTGTTATTATTTTAGGCCTTCGATGCCTGTCTGCGGTCACTCCTTCCACTAGGCCTCCACTGACCACACCACTGCTGCCCGTGTACCCCTGGAACCAATTTAAAATTGCCTACAGCCATGTGTTATTATTTTAGGCCTTCGATGCCTGTCTGCGGTCACTCCTTCCACTAGGCCTCCACTGACCACACCACTGCTGCCCGTGTACCCCTGGAACCAATTTAAAATTGCCTACAGCCATGTGTTATTATTTTAGGCCTTCGATGCCTGTCTGCGGTCACTCCTTCCACTAGGCCTCCACTGACCACACCACTGCTGCCCGTGTACCCCTGGAACCAATTTAAAATTGCCTACAGCCATGTGTTATTATTTTAGGCCTTCGATGCCTGTCTGCGGTCACTCCTTCCACTAGGCATCCACTGACCACACCACTGCTGCCCGTGTACCCCTGTAACCAATTTAAAATTGCCTACAGCCATGTGTTATTATTTTAGGCCTTCGATGCCTGTCTGTGGTCACTCCTTCCACTAGGCCTCCACTGACCACACCACTGCTGCCCGTGTACCCCTGGAACCAATTTAAAATTGCCTACAGCCATGTGTTATTATTTTAGGCCTTCGATGCCTGTCTGCGGTCACTCCTTCCACTAGGCCTCCACTGACCACACCACTGCTGCCCGTGTACCCCTGGAACCAATTTAAAATTGCCTACAGCCATGTGTTATTATTTTAGGCCTTCGATGCCTGTCTGCGGTTACTCCTTCCACTAGGCCTCCACTGACCACACCACTGCTGCCCGTGTACCCCTGTAACCAATTTAAAATTGCCTACAGCCATGTGTTATTATTTTAGGCCTTCGATGCCTGTCTGCGGTGACTCCTTCCACTAGGCCTCCACTGACCACACCACTGCTGCCCGTGTACCCCTGGAACCAATTTAAAATTGCCTACAGCCATGTGTTATTATTTTAGGCCTTCGATGCCTGTCTGCGGTTACTCCTTCCACTAGGCCTCCACTGACCACACCACTGCTGCCCGTGTACCCCTGTAACCAATTTAAAATTGCCTACAGCCATGTGTTATTATTTTAGGCCTTCGATGCCTGTCTGCGGTGACTCCTTCCACTAGGTCTCCACTGACCACACCACTGCTGCCCGTGTACCCCTGGAACCAATTTAAAATTGCCTACAGCCATGTGTTATTATTTTAGGCCTTCGATGCCTGTCTGCGGTTACTCCTTCCACTAGGCCTCCACTGACCACACCACTGCTGCCCGTGTACCCCTGTAACCAATTTAAAATTGCCTACAGCCATGTGTTATTATTTTAGGCCTTCGATGCCTGTCTGCGGTGATTCCTTCCACTAGGCCTCCACTGACCACACCACTGCTGCCCGTGTACCCCTGGAACCAATTTAAAATTGCCTACAGCCATGTGTTATTATTTTAGGCCTTCGATGCCTGTCTGCGGTCACTCCTTCCACTAGGCCTCCACTGACCACACCACTGCTGCCCGTGTACCCCTGGAACCAATTTAAAATTGCCTACAGCCATGTGTTATTATTTTAGGCCTTCGATGCCTGTCTGTGGTCACTCCTTCCACTAGGCCTCCACTGACCACACCACTGCCGCCCGTGTACCCCTGGAACCAATTTAAAATTGCCTACAGCCATGTGTTATTATTTTAGGCCTTCGATGCCTGTCTGCGGTGACTCCTTCCACTAGGCCTCCACTGACCACACCACTGCTGCCCGTGTACCCCTGGAACCAATTTAAAATTGCCTACAGCCATGTGTTATTATTTTAGGCCTTCGATGCCTGTCTGCGGTCACTCCTTCCACTAGGCCTCCACTGACCACACCACTGCTGCCCGTGTACCCCTGGAACCAATTTAAAATTGCCTACAGCCATGTGTTATTATTTTAGGCCTTCGATGCCTGTCTGTGGTCACTCCTTCCACTAGGCCTCCACTGACCACACCACTGCTGCCCGTGTACCCCTGGAACCAATTTAAAATTGCCTACAGCCATGTGTTATTATTTTAGGCCTTCGATGCCTGTCTGCGGTGACTCCTTCCACTAGGCCTCCACTGACCACACCACTGCTGCCCGTGTACCCCTGGAACCAATTTAAAATTGCCTACAGCCATGTGTTATTATTTTAGGCCTTCGATGCCTGTCTGCGGTCACTCCTTCCACTAGGCCTCCACTGACCACACCACTGCTGCCCGTGTACCCCTGGAACCAACATCAGAAAATATAAAAATAAGTATTTTGCTTATAAAAAAGAAAATACTGGAGAGATATCAAATGCAGACATTTTAACATTAAAAACAAACACATACAACAAAAATCTGGTACAGTACTAAAAATGGCCACCAGCTACAATAACTTTCTCCTGCAAGTAGTTAACTGAAAGGTTTTTTCAATTTTAAACACAGATATGGCATCCACCGAGTGTTGTCCTGTCGCGTCTTCTTTATATTATTGCCAAGAAGATGCAAAACAATGAAAATAATAAAATCATTATTTACCAAAAAAATAGAGTAAGTCAAAACCACATTGCAAATAAACATTCATTACAAATAAAGAAGCAGGGCGCGTCCGAGGGTGAGTATATACCTAATAAGAATATAATCACCCTCGGACGCGCCCTGCTTCTTTCCGACAGCCTTCCTTCCTAAGAATCAGCCCTTCCGTGGTGTAGAGAGAGGGTTTGTTACACTCCAAGGTGTTCCCCAGGTTGCCTTTCCTGAGCTTCGATCTTCCGGCTCTCGTTTAGTAGTTGTTGGAAACTACGCTGCATTGGGCCTACAAATTGGGTATGGGGTGTAGAGAGATGGTGTGTTCCACTCCAAGGTGTTCCCCAGGTTGCCTTTCCTGAGCTTCGATCTTCCGGCTCTCGTTTAGTAGTTGTTGGAAACTACGCTGCATTAGGCCTACAAATTGGGTATGGGGTGTAGAGAGATGGTGTGTTCCACTGTAGAGAGATGGTGTGTTCCACTCCAAGGTGTTCCCCAGGTTTCCTCTCCATTGCTTTGATCTTCCGGCTCTCGTTTAGTAGTTGTTGGAAACTACGCTGCATTAGGCCTACAAATTGGGTATGGGGTGTAGAGAGATGGTGTGTTACACTCCAAGGTGTTCCCCAGGTTTCCTCTCCATTGCTTCGATCTTCCGGCTCTCGTTTAGTAGTTGTTGGAAACTACGCTGCATTAGGCCTACAAATTGGGTATGGGGTGTAGAGAGATGGTGTGTTACACTCCAAGGTGTTCCCCAGGTTTCCTCTCCATTGCTTCGATCTTCCGGCTCTCGTTTAGTAGTTGTTGGAAACTACGCTGCATTGGGCCTACAAATTGGGTATGGGGTGTAGAGAGATGGTGTGTTCCACTCCAAGGTGTTCTCCAGGTTGCCTTTCCTGAGCTTCGATCTTCCGGCTCTCGTTTAGTAGTTGTTGGAAACTACGCTGCATTAGGCCTACAAATTGGGTATGGGGTGTAGAGAGATGGTGTGTTACACTCCAAGGTGTTCCCCAGGTTTCCTCTCCATTGCTTCGATCTTCCGGCTCTCGTTTAGTAGTTGTTGGAAACTACGCTGCATTAGGCCTACAAATTGGGTATGGGGTGTAGAGAGATGGTGTGTTCCACTGTAGAGAGATGGTGTGTTCCACTCCAAGGTGTTCCCCAGGTTTCCTCGCCAATGCTTCGATCATCATGCTCTCGTTTAGTAGTTGTTGGAAACTACGCTGCATTAGGCCTACAAATTGGGTATGGGGTGTAGAGAGATGGTGTGTTCCACTCCAAGGTGTTCTCCAGGTTGCCTTTCCTGAACTTCTATCTTCAGGCTCTCATTAAATTGTGGTTAAACGGAACAACTGCATTTGGCGTACTAGTTGGTTTGGGGCCTACTATCGGTGTCTGCCGCTCCTTGCTGTTCTCCTGGTTTCCTGTCCTGAAATTCCGTTTTCAGGCGCTCGTTAAGTAGTTGTTAATGTTAGACTGCATTTGGCCTACTAGTTGGGTTGGGGCCTACTATCGGTGTCTGCCACTCCTTGCTGTTCTCCTCCACTGAACAAAGCTGTGCCGCCTGCTTACTACTGTTGCCAATTTTGAACTGCATTTCGACTACTTACTGATTTGGGCCTACTCTCTGTGTCAGCCTCTCATTCCAGTTGTCCTCCACTGCAATGCCCCCTGATTAGTCCTGTGTTACCAATTTTGAACTGCATTTAGCCCACTTTATTCTTTGGGCCTATATCTGTGTTTCCTCCTCATCCTGCCCATTGCCCAGCCAGTGATAGATGAGTCTGCTGGTACATTGACCCATAACGCAACATTTCCCGTGCACGCTACACTGCAAGATTGTGACCCTGCTGAAAGTCAGGTCCCCCTTCCTGCATACCATACCACCTTACACGGGGACAAACAGGAAGGTGCAGATGAAAGTGCAGGTTCCTTCATCAGGTGGGGGGAGGAATACTAGTTGGCGACGTCACTGGCACAGGGCCTCTCATGGTACGCAAAAGTGTTGCTGCCGGTGGGAGGCGCCCCCGCCGTGCAAACACACCGCTGTACTTTGAGGGGCCCTGTGCCAGTGCCAATGCCAACGAGTGGGCCCCCCCTGCTTGCTCAGGTTCACAGCACTTGCAAAGTTGAAATACTTACCTCTCCCTGCTCCACTGCCGTGACGTGGTCCAGATTTCCTGGGCCCACTAATTACTTGAACCAGCCCTACCCACCACAACTTTAGCCAAATGACCCCCAATTTCAAATGCCTTCCAATTATTATAAGGTAAATTACGCTTGACAAGCTTCATTAAGAAGAATTGATGGTTTTGACATTAAAATGGGCACTCTAGGTGTTTTCCTGGCCCCCACTCACTGCCGACTATGCTGCCCCATTGACTTGCATTGGGTTTCGTGTTTCGGTCGATCCCGACTTTACGTCATAATCGGGCGATTTCACTCGACCCGACTTTTGAGATAGTCGGGTTTCGCGAAAACCGGCACGACTCTAAAAAGGTCAAGGTCGCTCAACTCTAGTTCTCACCAATAAACTTCATTTTTCTTGTATCACTTGAAAATCCTGTGTGCGGTGAATTTTTACTTTATAGACTCAGGGTTATCCGGCCCTTTACACCAGCACCTTGAATTAGGACAGAGTGCAGGCCATCTTCTTTCTTTATCGCGTGTCCTAATCAAAATACTTTTTATATATATAGCCTATTGTCTACTTCTCCAAACATAAATCGCTATCAAACTCAACTGTACCAAAAAGCCTCATGCAGCCTTTATCTCCCCCCATGTCCTCAAGATGGTAGTACCATCATTGCAAATAAGCACCTGTAATTTGTGTCACCCCATTCCTCATTGTAGATTGTAAGCTCTGAAGAGAAGGGTTGTCATTATTTTTGCGTTAATTGTTTGATTATCTTAAACTTTGTAACTTTTGACTGTGCATTTTAGCACAGTGACATTCCCATATTAACGTATGTTGTTGATCGTGCATGTTCCAGTTCAAGCATATAGTACTCGAATTATTTCATTTTTTTAAACTCTACTATGTTGTTTTTAAAAAAGTTGACAGATAAGGTTATTTTTTTAGATTTTTGGCGGTCTGAAAAAAAGACCCAAGCTAGGCAACTGCAAAACCTCAAACATTGCTGTCCACTGCCAGAGTTGGGACTCAGGATGCATTGGTTGTCGTGGCTGCATCACTCTGTGTCTACGTAACCTCCTCGTCTTCCTCCTCCTCCTTTTCTGAGCTACTTAGCTGCATGTCTCTGCGTTTTCACCAAGTGTGATCTTCTACCTCTTTTTCATCCTCTCTGTTCTCCCACTCCTCACCCTAAGAGTCACCCTCCTCCTCTTCATACACTGACAGCACAGTACAGTCTGCGGGAACCTCAAGTATCTGAGTCTCATCAAGAATGGATCACCTCCACCTAACGGGTTTAATGTCTGTTGATGAGGGTTTGGATTCTGCTCGGACTCAACTTTGTCCGGCCCGGATCAAGCTGAGAAAAAATTTGGCCATTGATGAAGTTGATTTCCTCCTCTTGACTCTGTGAATTTAAGTAGTACATTTCCAATTCTCATGACATACAATGTGTTAACAGATCTGCAGATTCAAATATTGGTGGTCTTGAACAGTCAGTTGGGCAGTTGGAGAGCTGTGATATGAGGTAAAACAAGGCTAATTGGGGTGCCACCACTGAGGACTATTCTGTTTGTGATGTTAAGGTGGAGGAAGAAGAGCAGAGGCCACTTGATGCAGCGCTTGCCATCTACTGGAGCACTTGTTGTTTCTGGCCCTCATCTACAAAATGTACCTCTGTTTGGCTGCCAAAGAAAGGGAGTAGAGTTGCCTGTCCAATAAGAGAAGTTGTAAAAATGCTGCGCCTTTGCTCACTGCAGCAAAATATACCGACATCTCATCCCTCATATCATACCTGTCTCACAATCCTAAACAGCTATTCAGTACTTTCAATTCTCTCCTCCATCCACCAGATCCACATACCTCTCCTCTCAGCTCAGCTGAAGACTTTGCCTCACCACCTGTGAACTTGACTCAATAACATCCCACCTCATTCCAAACCTTACCACAGTCTTCATCTCAAGCCTAACCCACCTCTTCAACCTATCACTGACAAGTGGTATCTTCCCTCCTGATTGAAACATTCCTTGAACACACCCATCCTCTAAAAGCCCACCATTTACCCATCCTCTGTGTCTTGCTATCACCCCATCTCATTTCTCACCTATGCCTCCAAACTACTGGAACAACATTTTGAACTCTCCTCCCACCTCTCCTCTTGCTCCCTCTTTGACCGCTTACAACCTGCCTTGACTAAAGTCACCAACAACCTACTAACCGCCAAATGAAAGCGACACGAGTTTGACCTCCTTCTCCTGGACCTGGCATCTGCCTTTGACGCAGTGAACCATTCCCTCTTACTATAGACTTTCTGATCTGTTGCCCTTGCAGGCTTGGTCCTTTATTGGATCACCACATACCTAAGAGACAGGACATTTAGTGTCTCCCACTTGGACACCACATCTTCATATCACCCCTTAGGTGTCAGTGTCCCCCAAGGTTCATTTGTAGGCCTGGGAACTATGCTTAGGGTGTGCACATTCCCTCCTACCTAAAGGGATCACCCACATAATCCTAAGGTATTCCCAGCCTGTAACTGGGAGACACCTTCTATTTAAGTCTTCCCCTCCAATATGGAGGTGCCTGAGCTAGTTGTTAGTTTGTCTTGCATGCTTGCTAGTTGCCAGGTTCCCTAGTTCCGACTGTCTGCTTGCCTACCCTGTACCCATCTGCTCGTACCTGTCTTTGCAGTAGGCCTCTGAGACCATCATGCCTCTACTCCCTTTGAGTCAACTACCCTTGTTACTATCCTTAGAGTTTTCTGACAGTAGTAGTCTACAAAACTGATATTTGTGCCACATAAGTGTGGCTGAGCATGAAAGCAGGTTGAGCTGTTGTATGCGGTATCATGACTCCCAGCACAGCAGGTCTACACCGATCCATCACCCACCTCATCTTACTTTGATGTTCAATTGAAAGCTGTAAATGCTGGTCCAAACCCCCATACCTCATGCGTGGCTGATTGCTGCCTTGTCACACTACAATTTGTACTGTGGGTGAATTGAGGCCACTTTCCTGGTGTCTCCGATTAATTTGGTGTGTTTTGGTAGCTTTTGGTGCCGCTTGAAGGTGTTATGCATGCATTTGCATTTGCCTCCAATTGACTGTAATGGCGTTTAGCTGTGTTCGAATAAATCGATGAATATTGCAAATTCGGCGATCGTAATCTGAACCAATTGAAATATTCACTCATCTCTACTGAGCACTTGCATTAGGAATTTTTGTCTAAATCTGAGAAAAAAAAGATTCAGACTGAACCACTAATGGAAATATTCATTGCATTGAGGCGTATGGCTAGATATTGGACTCCACCGGCAATCTAATCCAGCTGTGTCCCTTTTTTTTTTAGCCATGGACAAAAGCACAGTTGACCACCCCTATATGGACCTCCAAAAATAGGAACATTGCCAGAACAGAGGCAATACAGAGTCCAGAGTAAATCTGACTCTTAGTGCTCATCGTAGAGACCAGGATAATGTGAACCAAGCCTTAAAAGTGATTGAATAAGTACCAGGTACTTTCAGCTGTGTCACTTCTAATGTGGTGTACCTAATTATTTGTACAAAATTTCCCACTGGGGGTCTGTATGTGGGGGAGACAAGGCAGAAACTGAGAACAAGGATGAACTCTCATCGCCATACAATAAGAGAAAAAAGAATGGATCTACCTGTAGCAATTCATTTCTGTCTCCCGGATCATAACATTATGGACATGAAATTACTTGTGTTGAAAGGTAGCTTCAAATCTCAGAGACAGAAGAGTCTGGGAATATAAACTAATGACGACCTTTGACACTCACACTGCAGGAATGAATGTGTCGCATGGATTTATGTCTTTTTACATCAACTAAGGAACTTGCCCCTCAGACCATGTGGGGTCATCACAACAGAGACTCTAATCACAGGACAATAAAACATTCCTTATCTAAGAATTGGCCCAACATTTATGGGCGTAACTGTTTATCACCCATGGTAATTCTGCTTCATGTCACCTGTCTTATCCATGGTTTTTCCCCTTTTTTTTTTCTATGCCATGTTGTGCATAAATATGTGATTCTTCAGAATTCGTTTTAGTCTTTGCCTGATGAAGAGACCTGTGTAATCTCGAAAGCTTGCAATTTGTTACCATCTTTTCAGTTAGCCATTAAAATGTATCAACCACTGAGGACTCTCAATTCTAAATATTTTTCTATCTACTGGCTAACACGGTACCAAGATATATTTCTTTCCTGAATATTTTATGTAAATTGATAATAAAAACTTCAAGTCAACCCACAAAAAAACAAGTCCCTAATCAGGTCCATTATCTATCAACAGAAATATAGGGGGTTTGCATGTTCACTGGTAGCATAAAGACTCTAGAAAAGTGACATGGTTCCTCAAGAAAAAATCTGCGCTCCGAAATCTAAATGGTCCACTGAGCCTCACAGTGTGTCTAAATTGAAGTTTGGCTTCACTGTAGTGAAGAGAACACACTTAATTTACGGGATACATGTCTCCAAAAGCACAAGCTATTGGGTACAAAGCTGGCATACAGTATTTGTAAAGTTTACTTAACAACCTAACAAAGTTCACTTAACAACAGCGCAATTAGACAAGTCCAGCACTGACTTCTCCAATCATTAGATCAGTGTACCTAAGGTCCATTGCATGCTGCCATTTCTGAACCTATGGCACGGCTGGATATCTTCAAATTTTGAAGGGAAGCAAGCATGCTGTATTTTTCATATAGTGCACTTATGTTCCTTGGCCAATCACTACTTCTACAGTCCTCCATGTTGTCCATTTCTTGGTGACTTCAATGCTGAGAAATACATATAGATGCTTATCTATCACTAGATGGTGGCACGATTCTAACCCATTGGGTATTCTAGAATATGCATGTCCACGTAGTATATTGCACAGCCTACGTAGTATATTGCCCAGCCACGTAGTATATTGCCCAGCCACGTAGTATATTGCCCAGTCACATAGTATATTGCCCAGTGACGTAGTATGTTGCCCAGCCACATAGTATATTGCCCAACCACGTAGTATATTGCCCAACCACGTAGTATATTGCCCAGTGACGTAGTATATTGCCCAGTCACGTAGTATATTGCCCAGCTACGTAGTATATTGCCCAACCATGTAGTATATTGCCCAGCCACGTAGTATATTTCCCAGTAACATAGTATATTGCCCAGTGACTTAGTATATTACCCAGCCACATAGTATATTGCCCAGTCACATAGTATATTGCCCAGCCACGTAGTATATTGCCCAACCACGTAGTATATTGCCCAGTGACGTAGTATATTGCCCAGTGACGTAGTATACAGCACAGATCCATGTAGTATATTGCCCAGTGACGTAGTATATAGCACAGAGCCACGTAGTATATTGCCCAGTTACGTAGTATATTGCCCAGTGACGTAGTATACAGCACAGAGCCACGTAGTATATACCACAGCGACGTAGTATACAGCACAGAGCCACATAGTATATTGGCCAGTTACATAGTATATTGCCCAGTTACATAATATATTGCCCAGTGACGTAGTATACAGCACAGAGCCATGTAGTATATTGCACAGTGAAGTAGTATACAGCACAGAACCACGTAGTATATTGCCCAGTCACATAGTATATTGCCCAGCTACGTAGTATATTGCCCAGCCAGGTTTGTCACAGTTTAAAAAATAAAAAATAAACATATACTCACCTTTCCGAGGGCCCCTTGTAGTCCACGGCAGCTTCTGGTCCCAGGGTTGGTATGAGCGCAGGACCTGTGATGATGTCACGGTCACATGACGGTGATGTCATGGCAGGTCTTTCTAGAGCAGGCGTGCAGGGCCTGTGATGACGTCACGGTCACATGACCGTGATGTCATGGCAGGTCCTTCTCCCATACCATCTTTGCCACCGGAACCTGCAACGGAAGATGGCGGCCGGCGCTAGCGGCTCAGCGGACTATAAAGGGTGAGTATAGCAGGTTTTGTTTTTTTTATTATTTTTAACATTATATTTTTAACTATTGATGCCGCATAGGCAGTGTCAATAGTAAAAAGTTGGGGACACACAGGGTTAATAGCGGTGGTAATGGAGTGCGTTATCTGCGGCATAACGTGGTCCGTTACCGCCGGCATTAACCATGTGTTAGCGGTTACCGGAGGGGAGTATGCAGGCAACAGGCACTGACTGCGGGGAGTAAGGAGCGGCCATTTTCTTCCGGACTGTGCACATCGCTGATTGGTCGCGGCAGCCATGACAGGCAGCTGGCGAGACCAATCAGCAAATGAATAACCGTGACAGAAAGACAGAAGGACAGAAAGACGGAAGTGACCCTTAGACAATTATATAGTAGATGAAATGCCTTCAGCGAAGCATCTGTTTGGCTCCAAAAAATGTTTTGCAGCAAAACAACGATCCTAAACTTTCAGCCAATGTCATTAAGATCTATACTCAGAGTAAGGAAGAACAAGGAGTCGTGGTAGCGATGATATTGCCCCACAGAACACTGATCTTGACATCTGCCTCTGTGGGATTACACCCACATAAGATTTTGTTTGCAAATGGTGCTCACACCAAATATTGATTTAATTTACATAGTTTTTTTTAATTCTTTCGCATTTCGTTAATTTATAAAAATAAACTTTTTAAACTTCTATTTTTTTTAAAGCATTCTTACTTTGCTGAATTTTTCCACACCTGCTTAAAACTTTTGCACAGCACTTTATATTCTTCTAAGCTCAAGATATTTAGCATTTTAAATGAGTGCTTAATAAGAGAAAGGTAATAATAACCTGTCTACCTGATAATACCATGAATGACAAAAATTCCTTAATGGCCTGGATAATGTTAACTTATGCCAGTAAAATTAAGTCTATTTCCCTTTAACATTACAATTATATGACGTTACTATTCATTAAACATGTAGCAAACATGCCTTAGGTGGTGACAGAATCCTAAGAGCCTCCGTCAGGGATTCTGTCACTTTTGATGACATAAATATTGCAGCCTACACTGCTTAACCTCCAGAGAGTCCCAACAGACTACATTATAAGATAATAAGCTATAAGTTAATATGGCAAGTTGCCGTGATGAATCCACCATACAGCGGATTATGACACAGTCATTTTTTCTGGACAGCAGTAGTAGTCTGCATCTGAGTGTCCATCTCCAGTCGGCGTAAACTCTCGAAAATGATGTAAGTCAGAACGCACGTTTGCTCTCTTGGCACCATTACAGTCTATGCCCTGTCGGCGTATACGTCCTGTCGGCGTATACATCCTATCCCCGTTTTGCGGGGGGTTCAGATGTTTACCTTGACGCGGCCACTGAACAGGTGCCTAAAGGCAATATGAAAACACCCTTATAAACATATTTTATTTACAATCGAACATAAAGCACAGATCAGAAATTGATTGTTAGACATTTTTCCATTTCATTTGGAAAAATTAACTACTGTAATTTAGAAACTGATGGCAGCAGAACATCTCAAAAAGTTAAGACATTGTTATTCTAGAGAAATTAATGTGCGCAAGAGACAGTGATGATATCAATATTGGATGCTCGTGATCTATGCATTCTTTTTTCCTTACATTTTACATAACATCCCATCTTTTGGGGTATTGAGGTTGCATTTGCATAATTGTTTTATGTTTACAGTTACAAAGAATAAAAAACTAGAAAAAATTATAAGTAGTTGATAGACTTTATAATGGAGTAAGGTTTGCACCAGATTGGTTGACCATAGATGATACCAATGTTGAAAGAATTTCAATTACATCATGCCACATACAGTGGCGACCAAAAGTTTTGCATTTTTTTTAAAAAGTGTGATTAATTCTGTCTGGTTGCTGTATTTTCCTGATGATGAATTGAAAGTGCATGTAGACCTTAATTAATGCTTTAGAATATAGGTATGGTCATTTAATTAAAGAAAACTGACTGCCAAACGTTTTGCATATTCTATTTATTTATCACAACATAAAGAGTAATTCATTGTTTACAATGCCATAACTTGGTATTTTGCAGCATAACCTCTTGCTTTAATTACTGCACCACACCGATGAGCAGGGCCGTATTTGCCACTAGGCAGTTGAGGGCACGTGCCTAGGGCGGAACAATTCGAGGGGGGTGGCAACTGAGCAAGTTTTAAATTTTTTTTTTTCTTAAAGTCCGGGGTCGCCCCACCCACGGCCCATCCACCCACCTCAGTCTTCCGGCTGCTGTGAGGGGATTGGGTCTCCGGCAAGTCACACCTGAGGAGTGAGTGAGGAGAGGATGTCGGTGCATCCCTGAAGACAGGGGGCGGCAGAGCGGTAGTCAGTGCATGTTTTGCTGGTGCCGACTCTCCCTACTCCCAGCTGACACACAGTCCACTTACTGGGGGTGGGGCTGAGGTGGAATGGCTGTGCCCTGTCTCCCAACCTGGCTGGGACACACATGCCTGGCCTGGGACTCACAGCGGCAGAGCAGTACACAGTAAGTAAACATGATCTGATCTCCCTCCTGCCCGCACGCTGCTTGCTGCATGGCTCTGTCAATGACTCACAACTTCCCTCAGACTCCACAGGCTCGTTTCTGTCTGGAAGCTGAGGCAGACAGCAGCAGCAGCAGCACTGGCATTATTTGCACCCAGTCCCAGATAGAGTGGGTGGGGGGTGTAATATATATCTGTTTCTGGTCTGGTCTGGACATTATGGGGATCTGCACATGATGGATGGAGGGGGGATCTGCACATAATGGATGGAGGGGGGTCTGCACATGATGGATGGAGGGAGATCTGCACATGATAGAGGGGGGTCTGTACTTGATGGATGGAGGGGGTCTGTACGTGATGGATGGAGGGGGATCTGCACATAATGGATGGAGGGGGGTCAGCACACGATGGATGGAGATCTGCACATGATGGAGGAGGGTCTGCACTTGATGGATGGAGGGGGTCTGTACGTGATGGATGGAGGGGGTCTGCACATGATGGATGGAGGGGGATCTGCACATAATGGATGGAGGGGGGTCTGCACACGATGGATGGAGGGAGATCTGCACATGATGGAGGGGGGTCTGCACTTGATGGATGGAGGGGTTCTGCACATGATGGATGGAGGGGGTCTGCACATGATGGATGGAGGGGGATCTGCACATAATGGATGGAGGGGGGTCTGCACACGATGGATGGAGGGAGATCTGCACATGATGGAGGGGGGTCTGCACTTGATGGATGGAGGGGGTCTGCACATAATGGATGGAGGGGGTCTGCACATGATGGATGGAGGTGGACCTGCACATAATGGATGGAGGGGGGTCTGCACACGATGGATGGAGGGAGATCTGCACATGATGGAGGGGGGTCTGCACTTGATGGATGTAGGGGGTCTGCACTTAATGGATGGAGGGTGTCTGCACATGATGGATGGAGGAGGGATCTGCACATGATGGATGGAGAGGGGATCTGCACATGATGGATGGAGAGGGGATCTGCACATGATGAATGGAGGGGGGTCTGCACATGATGGATGGTGGGGGGATCTGCACATGATGGATGGTGGGGGGATCTGCACATGAAGGATGGAGGGGGATCTGGACATGATGGAGAGGGGGATGGCTGCAAATGATGGAGGGGCTGCAAATGATGGAGGGGGCTGCAAATGATGTGAGGGAGGGGACAGGGGACTGCACATGAATGGAAGGGGACTGAACATTATGAAATGAAGGGAAAATGGCGGACTGCGAATGACGAAGTGAGGGGAAGGGGGACTCCAAATGATGAAGTGAGGGGGAGGATGACAGCAAATGAAGATGTGAGAGAGGGACTGCAAATGATGAAGTGAGGGACAGCGGACAGCAATTGAATTGAAGGTGGGGATGGGGAGAGCAAATAATGATGAATTTTGAGGGTGGTGGGAGTAAATGATGTATTGAGTGTGGGGGGAGAGCAGTTGATAATGAATAGAGGGTGGGGGTGGGAGAGAGAGAAGACATGACAATGAATTGGGTCGGAAAGGGCATGTAATTATAATGAATCGGGGGAGCTGGAGGCACATAGTGGGGCGTTGAGGATGCAGTGACTGGTAATGAATTGTGGGAAAGAGTACAGGGGCTAATTAATGTATATGTTTATTAAGTGGGGAAAATGGCTATTTATAGTTGGTGGAGGCATATTGGTGGATTAATAATAACTAACTATATACTAATGGTGGGTGCACGTCTGTATTCAGATGTGTAGTGTAGCAGAAGAAAGGAAAAAAGTGGGGAATGTGCTCAGGAAGCGGGGCTCTAGGTAACTATGTGTTATTTCATGCAGAGACAAGCCCTGGCTGGAAAAAATTATGGCAGTCTGCACTGCATGAAAAAGAACAGCAAAGATGAAGGACTTCAGCTAGAGATGTCATTGGTGAGTCAGTGGGTTACCTGTACACTGACACTATACACTTTATTACCTGTTCACTGACACTATATACAGAGCTCTTGTGTGTAATGTCACTGGTGATCACTGTATTACCTATACACTGACATTATATACAGAGCTCCTGTATATAATGGCATTAGTGTTGTGGTTTTCTTATTAATGATCAGTATTGTAGTATTCAGTCACTATGTGGTGGTAGTATGTGATCTGGTTATGGTGTGGTGGTATTTCTCCCTGTATGTGGTATTATTTGGTCACTGTGTGATGGTAATATGTAATCTGGTCACGGTACGGAGGTATTTGTTCCTTGTATGTGGTATTATTCCTTCACTATGTGGTGGTAATATGTCGTCTGGTCATGGTGTGAAGATATTCCTCTCTTGTATGTGGTATTAATGGTCATTCTGAAAAATATATGTGACTCAATCCCTTAAAAATAAATAAAAATATACCTATAAAGAGTATTGGATATTTTAAGAAATGTTTAATAGGTTAGAGTAGAGTAGGGCCCGACCAAAAGAGTCTATCTTGTTGTGGTGGCGGCTTAAAAATTCTTTTGGCCAAAACTAAAGCTGCTAGCTATGTATGTGATCTGCTGTCTGCTGAGACTGTTAATATCAGATTGGTGAGGACGTGGTGTAGAAGATGAGTTTTTCCAAGAACGGGCGTTGGGACTGTGGAAGGCTTGAGGGTGTGCAGGCGGAACTGGGGTGGAATCTGGGTGGAGTCTCAAGGGGGCCCAGAAATTTTGCCAGTATGGGGCCCCAAAATTCCTAGCAAAAGCCTTGCCCGCACTGTCAGTGCGGTTCTGTGAAGACTGACCACTTGTGCTGGCTCTGTTCCACCATTGTCGGGTTTATGGGACATTAACTGGAAGTGAGATCTGTGGCTGCCACTCATTTTCTCTTCACTATTTAGCCGTACAAACACAGGGACAGTGACAGTATATTTATTTAAAGGCAGTCTGTCTGCAGGATTTCACCCCTCCAAACCTTTTATATGTGCATGTAGCTCTTTCAAAGACAAACTCCATAAATACCTTTATATGGTCAGTCCCTTTCTCCCTTATTCAGAAATCAGCATTTCTATTGATATATAAATAATGCCTAACAACTATGGTGGATTTTAACCCTCTATCTCTCCAGCTCTATTTCCCGCAGAGTGCCACCTCCTTTTGCTTCACTGACAGCCTCTATGCTGTGTTTCTTTCTGGAAAAAAGAGCTGTAAGTTGATCAGGAAGAGGTGGCACTGAGCGGGTATAGAGCTGGAGTAACAGATCTACTCCCTCATTTGCATATGTATGCAAATTGATTTCAGATGAATGGACTGAACATGAAAAAATATTGCTGGAATTGTCTTTGAAAGAGCTACATGGGCATATACATAGATTTGGCCTCATTAATTCCCTATGGGACTTGCGGACATGTGCGGCACTTGTGGTTTTGCACTTACAATGAGACAAAAAACACCGCTAGCAGCATTTTTTTCCCGTTGCTGCAAGTACCACATTTGCTGGATCGCAGCAAAACTGCAAAAGATGCACATGTCCTTATAGCAGAAGGGAATGAATGAGGCCGACCGCACTGTTGCTGTAAGTGATCCATTGTGCGGCAGATGCGGAAAAACTGCCTGATCTGCTGCAAATGGCCCCAACTTATCGCCTTAACTCATCCCAAAGGAGCTCTATAGGGTTTAAATGGTGATTGGCTTAGCCATTGCAACAGGTGAACATTTTTATTTGCTAACCAATTTTTTACTAAATTGGATGTGTGTTTAGGACCATTGTCTTGCAGGAATTTCCAGCCAGTGAGTTCTTTCTTTTTACCATGTGGCAGCATTACATTCTTCAGTATATCCTTGTACATTGTAGCAGTCACATTTCTATCAATTATACAGAGGGCCAATGGCAGATTCAGAAAAGCAGACCCTAAACCATGACATTACCACCACCATGTACGTGTTTGGTACCTCACATCACTACGTTTTCCAATTGGGCGGAATATATAGTGCTTGCCATCACTACCCAAGAGATTGAACTTGGATTCATCCGACCACTAAATCTTAGAGCAATGTGTTTATTTCCATGGGCTATTCTCTTTGGCAAACTCAAGTTGGACCTTCTAGCTCTTTGCAGAGATGAAATGCTTTTTGATTTTAACATTGCGCCACAGTTTGGCAACTCACTTTGACTCCACATTCTTCATTCATTTCATGCAAAATCTCTACATCACTTTTATGGATACCTTGAGAATGAAGCGAAACGCGTGTAGGTGGCGGCAAGGCACTTGTCCTGACTTCCTACGCCATGGGTAAGCATGCACAGTAATCTGGGGATTCAGACTCCAACGATATAGCGAGCACGTATTTAATCATTGATGCACACTGATCCTTATTCCCCTAAAATCCCTTAGGTGGGTGTTTTTCTGACATTGAGCACTCTACCCGCAGAAAATGACAGCTATTTAAGTCAGGACAATGTTTGGCCTTATGACCTGATCCTAGTCTGTTACGTTATCTGTTGATTACAATTTTGGTATTTTTTGTTATTAATAAACTTATACCTTTTATATTATTATTTTATATTATTGGACTGGACTCCTTTTTCTTATGGTTGATATTATGTTTTGGAGTGTCCTATAAGGTGTACCTTTGAGACAGCCATTAAGGGCTTGGGTCTTTGTGGTACCTTTACATTCATGTTGCCCTGTATGGTTTATGTTTATCTACTCCAATGAAGGAGTAGAACCATCTCAAGGAGGATCACAAGGAAATGGACAGCATGTGACTTAAATATGAGTGTCTGAGCAAAGGGTCTGAATACTTATGACCATGTGATATTTCAGTTTTTCTTTTTTTTTCAATTTGCAAAAATTTCTACATTTCTATTTTTTTCAGTCAAGATGGGGTGCAGAGTGTACATTAATAAGAAAAAAATGAACTTTTTTGAATTTACCAAATGGCTGCAATGAAACAAAGAGTGAAAGATTTAAAGGGGTCTGAATACTTTCTGTACCCACTGTATCTAGCTGAAGCTGAATTACAATTACAAGAATTTACATCTAAATTTGAAAAATATTTAGACTTGAGAGTCCTCAGTGGTTGATACCTTTTAATGGCTAACTGAAAAGATGGTAGCAAATTGCAAGCTTTCGAGACTACACAGGTCTCTTCATCAGGCACAGACTAAAGCAAATTCTGAAGAATCACATACTTATACACAACACAGCACAGAGAGAAAGAAGGCAATAGATAAGACAAGTGATGTGAAGAAGCAGAATTATCATGTGAGAGGAAAAGACGTAGATATTGGAAAAGTTCATAGATAAGGAAGTCTTAATGTTTTATGGTCCTCTGAATGGGTCTGGTTCTGTGTTGTGATGACCCAGAAGGTCTAAAGAGCAAATTCCTTAATTGATGTAAAAAGACATAAATCCAATGCCACACATTCATTCCTGTGCTGAGTGTGTCAAAGGTCGTCATGAGTTTATACTCACAGACTCTTCTGTCTTTTTGAAATTTGAAATTACCTTTTAAAACAAGTAATTTCATGCCCATGATGCTATGACCTCGGAGGTACAGCATGCCACGCGGCATCACATTTTGGGAAGCGACATATACAGCCAGGTAATATGTGTTTAATAGGGATTGCTACTCTTGATTTTTGCTCAATATATGATGCATACATTGTGGATAATGGTGCGGTGATTTGGGATGTTGTGAGTATTTCTCACTTGATTCAGCTACCAGTCACTTTGAGATATACTATATGCACCTCTGATTTGGTGGTGTCCGTCTTTTTTGGCGTGCATAAAAGTTCTGTCGACCACAGTTTTTTGCACCTCTGAAAAGAAGGACACCACTGAACACAGACCAGATGAAGTCCAGAGTAGCTATGCTGCTGCATTATAGTGAATGGTCCCTTGGGGGTTTCAACTGAATCACGTCATTCGGAGATTTAAATGTTAACCCAGATGTAAGTGCTCAGTGTGTAGTGATGAATAAATGTTATGTGAAATGTTCTCTACAATCAATTCACAGAAAAAGCAAATCCAAACTCATGTTCGATCATTTGTTAATGGAAAAATGGGTCTTCCACGTTACTTGCAGGGGTTGTAACCTGTCAGAAAATTCTAGTCCCTGAACACAATTTTTTATGAAAAACACCCCTCAAATAAGCTGTTCTTTACTCATTGGTACTGGATCCAGTGGTGCATTTCCGCTGCTGCAGCGATGCCTGGAATTGGTTGCAGTGCTGATGTAGTCAATGAGTAAGCTTTGCAGTTCTGCTAGTATAAACAGAATTCACCGCTCATAGATGCTGAGCTCAATGATTGACTGCCTCACTGTTGATACGATGTCAGCACTGTAACATAGCAACATAGTAACATAGTTAGTAAGGCCGAAAAAAAGGCATTTGTCCATCCAGTTCAGCCTATATTCCGTCAGAATAAATCCCCAGATCTACATCCTTCTAAAGAACCTAATAACTGTAAGATACAATATTATTAAGCTCCAGGAAGACATCAAGGCCTCTCTTGTACCCCTTGACTGAGTTCGCCATCACCACCTCCTCTGGCAAGGAATTCCAGATTCTCACTGCCCTAACAGTAAAGAATCCTCTTCTATGTTGGTGGAAAAACCTTCTCTCCTTCAGATGCAGAAAATGCCCCCTTGTGACCATCACCTTCCTTGGTATAAACAGATCCTCGGAGTCATATTTGTATTGTCCCCTTATATACTTATACATGGTTATTAGATCGCCTCAGTCATCTTTTTTCTAGACTAAATAATCCTAATTTTGCTAATCTCTCTGGGTATTGTAGTTCCCCCATCCTCTTTATTAATTTTGTTGCCCTCCTTTGTACTAGCTCTAGTTCCATTATATCCTTCCTGAGCAGCAGTGCACAAAACTGTGTACCGTACTCCATGTGCGGTCTAACCAGGGATTTGTACAGAGGCAGTATAATGCTCTCATTATGTGTATCAAGACCTCTTTTAAATCACCCCATGATCCTGTTTGCCTTGGCAGCCGCTGCCTGGTACTGACTGCTCCAGGTAAGTTTATCATTAACTAGAATCCCCAAGTCCTTCTCCATGTCAGATTTACCCAGTGGTTTCCCGTTCAGTGTGTATTGGTGATATTGATTCCTTCTTCCCATGTGTATAACCTTACATTTATCACTGTAAACCGCATCTGCCACCTCTCGGACCAAGTTTCCAACTTTCCAGATCCATCTGTAGGAGAATGCTATCTTCCCTTGTATTGAATGATTTACATAGTTTTGTATCATCTGCAAATTTCGATATTTTACTGTGTAAACCTTCTACAAGATTGTTAATGAACATGTTGAAGAGAATAGGTCCCAACACTGACCCCTGCGGTACCCCACTGGTCACAGCTACGCAGTTAGAGAATATACTATTTATAACCACCCTCTGCTTTCTATCTCTAAGCCAGTTACTTACCCATTTGCACACATTTTCCCCCAGACCAAGCATTCTCATTTTATGTACCAACCTCTTGTGTGGCACGGTATCAAACGCTTTGGAAAAAACAAGATATACCACGTCCAATGACTCACCTTGGTCCAGTCTATAGCTTACCTCTTCATAAAAACTGATTAGATTGGTTTGACAGGAGCGATTTCTCATAAACCCATGCTGATAGCGTAAAACAGTTATTCTCATTGAGATAATCCAGAATAACATCCCTCAGAAACCCTTCAAATATTTTACCAACAATAGAGTTTAGACTTACTGGCCTATAATTTCCAGGATCACGTTTAGAGCCCTTTTTGAATATTGGTACCATATTTGCTGTGCGCCAGTCCTGTGGAAAAGACCCAGTCGCTATAGAGTCCATAAATATAAAAAATAATGGTTTGTATATTACATTACTTAGTTCTCTTAGTACTTGTGGGTGTATGGCTTCCGGGCCAGGAGATTTATCTATTTTAATCTTATTTAGCGGGTTTCGCAACTCTTCTTGGGTTAGATTGGTGACTCTCAATATAGGGTTTTCTTCGTCTCTCGGCATTTCACCTAGCATTTCATTTTCCACTGTGAATACCATGTAGTCAATTCCAGACACTGGGAATAACAACCGAGACTCAGCACTGGACCCTAGGATAGTGAGTGAAGTGTAGCTTGTTTTTCCATAATAAACCATGTTTCGGGATTGAAATTTTCTGAAAGGGGAAAACCCCTTTAATAGAGTTATCAATAGAAATGTCAGGTTAATCCCACACCATATACATTTGTAACGCATAAACTTACAACTCCCAATATGTCCTAGTATCCAGTGCCGAACACCAAATATGGACATTTTACTATATGTACAGCTTCCTTTTTGGGTTCGCCAGCCTAATAAAGCTTGTTAAAAGGCTGCAGCGCAACTAATCAACAAGCTTTTAGACTGTGGGCTCTTCTGAAGCCATCACAGCCATGCCAAGTTTTGGCATGGCTGTGATTGGCTGGCACAACACAAAAAACTTGGCACTCTAGATGAATAATTATCATATGCAAAAGGTTTATTGATGTGCATCCATAAAGGCAAGTTGAACGTTTTTGGTCCACATCCGGACCTTCATCAGAACAAATATAAGAGATATGGTGCAGGGAGAAACGTTAATCCTGTCTCTATAAATTCCAATATTGCAATACTGCCTGGATGCAGCAAGAAGTCCTGTCCACATAGACGCACGTGTGATGCAACCAGAGTCGCTGAGTAAATGATGCAATTTTTATATTTGTTCTGATGAAGGTCCGGATGTGGACCGAAAACGTTCAACTTTCCTTTATGGATGCACATCAATAAACCTTTTGCATATGATAATTATTCATCTAGAGTGCCAAGTTTTTTTGGATTTCGATTTATTGGGCTGGCTTCCCTACTTGAGCACCTACTCTATACACTACTACGAGTGCCGTGTTGTTCTATTATTACATTGGCTAGCACAACACGTCACCCAGTGTCAAGCACAGTGGTGGAAAATCTAAGTGCAACACTAAGGGATAGGGGAAAGGGAACCAAACACTAGGGAAGGGAGGGAAGACCTGTAGGAACATCTAACGTCACACTGTCTGGCGTATCTTCCCTATATAGGTTCCACACCTACAGTTGTGCTCAAAAGTTTACATATCCCGGCAAAATTTTTGCTTTCTTGACCATTTTCAGAGAATATGAATGATAACACCAAAACTTTTTCTCCACTCATGGTTTGTGGTTGGGTGAAGTAATTTATTGTCAAACTACTGTGTTTTCTCTTTTTAAATCATAATGACAACCCAAAACATCCAAATGACCCTGATCAAAAGTTCACATACCCCATTTCTTAATACTGTGTATTGGTCCCCCTAACATCAATGAAATATAGAAGTATTTTGTCCTAGTTGTGGATGAGGTTCTTTATTTTCTCAGATGGTAAATCTGCCTACTCTTGTTGGCAAAAAGCCTCCAGTTCCTGTAAATTCCTGGGCTGTCTAGCAGGAACTGCGCGCTTGAAATCTCCCCATATTGATGTCAGGAAACTGGGATGACCACTCCAGAACCTTCACTTTGTTCTGCTGTAGCCAATGACAGGTTGACTTGGCCTTGTGTTTTGGATCGTTGTCATATTGGAATGTCCAAGTACATCCCATGAGCAGCTTCCGGGCTGCTGATTGCAAATTTGCCTCCAGTATTTGCTGATAAGATTCTGCATTCATCTTTCCTTCAACTTTGACAAAGTTTCCTGTGCCTTCATAGCTTACACATCCCCAAAACATCAGCGATCCACCTCCATGCTTTACAATAGGAATGGTGTTCCTATCATCATAGGCATTGTTGACCTCTCTGTAACATTTATGGTTGTGGCCAAAAAGTTCAATTTTGGTCTTATCATTCCAAATTACCTTGTTCCAGAAGTTTTTAGGCCTGTCTCTGTGTTGTTTTGCGCATTGTAGGTGAGATACTTTGTGGCATTTGTCCTGTAAAGGCTTTCTATTGGCAACTCAACCATGCAGTCCCTTTTTCTTCAAGTGCCTCCTTATTGTGCATCTTGAAACAGCCACACCATTAGTTTTCAGAGAGTTCAGTATTTCAGCTGATGTTATTTATGGGTTTTCCTTTTCATCCCAAACAATTTTCCTGGCAACTGTGGATGAAATTTTTGTTGGTCTGCCTGACCGTGGTTTTGTTTTTACAGAGCCCTTGATTTTCAATTTTTTAATCACAGTTTGAACGCTGCTGACTGGCATAATCACTTCCTTCGATATCTTTTTGTATCCCTTTCCTGTTTTATACAGTTCAACTATCTTTTCCCATAGATCCGGTGACATTTTTTTTGCTTTTCCCATGACTTACAATCCAGAAACATCAGTGATGGGATGAAAGATGCAAGAGTCTATCTGGATCCCAGAAACTCACTGAGCTTTTATGCACACACTGATTACAAGCAAACAGGTCACAGGTGAGGTTGTTACCTTTAGTACCTATTCAAACCTAATTGTGTCAACTTCTGTGCATGTTAACAGTCCAAAATCACCAGGGTATGTGAATTTTGATCAGGGTCATTTGGATGTTTTGGGTTGTCATTATGATTTAAAAAGAGAAAACCCACTAGTTTGACAATAAATGGCTTCACCCAACCTTTAACCATGAGTGGAGATAAAGTTATGGTTATTCTCTGGCAAAAGGCCAAGCAAGCAAAAATTCTGCCATGGTATGTAAACTATTGAGCAAAACTGTATATGTTTATGTATTTTTCTTTAAGGGAATGAGTCACATATTTTTTTTTGAAAAAATGACCATTTATACCACATACAATGGACAAATACCATCACACCATGACCAGACCACATAATTCCACCACATAGTGACCGAATACTACCACATACAAGGAGTACTGCCACACCATGATCAGAACACATACTACCACCACATAGTGACTAAATACTACAATACTGATCATTAATTAAAAAACAACAACATAATAAGTGCCATTTTACACAAGAGCTCTGTATTTACTGTCAGTATATAGGAAATACAATGATCATCAGTGAAATTATACACAGGAGCTCTGTATATAGTGTCAGTGTACAGGTAATACAGTGATCACCAGTGGCATTATACACAGGAGCTCTGTGCATAGTTTACAGTGTATAGTGTCAGTATACAGGTAACACACTGGCTCACCAGTGATGTCTCTAGCTGAAGTCCTTCATCTTTGCTTTTCATTTTCATGCAGCGCAGAACACCATCACTTCTTCCAGCCAGGACTACACAGCTGAATACAGACATGCAGCAACCATTAATATATAATAACCGTAGATATTATGCAACCCACCATTCCAAATATAAATTATAATCCACCACTGTTCCCCCCACTAACTATACATAGCCATTTTCCCCACTTAATAAATATATAAATTAATTAGCACCTGTACTCTTTCCCCCAATTCATTACTAGTCACTGCATCCTCAATGCCCCAACTATGTACCTTTCATTCTCCCTATTCACTATATTTACATGATTCCACCCCAATTCATTGTCATGTCTTCTATCTCTCCCATCCTCTATTCATTATCAACTGCTCTTCCGCACATTCAATACATCATTTACTCCCCCACCAACAAAATTTATCATTATTTACTCACCCCACCCCCCACCTAAATTCTATTGCTGTCCCCATCCCTCCGCCTCAATTCATCATTTGCAGTCCCCTATTCTCACCTCACTTCATTATTTGCAGTTTCCCTGCCCCCTCACTTCATCATTTGCAGTCACCCTACCCCCATTTCACATGTGCAGTCCCATCCCCCCTCACTTCATGATTTGTAGTCCCCCATCCCCCTCATTTCATGATTTGCAATCCCCCTCAATCTCATTTATCATTTGCAGTCCCTCATCCCCTTTCACTTCATCATTTTCAGTCCCCATCACCTCTTATGTCATAATTTGTAGTACCCCATAACCTCTCACTTCATCATTTGCAGTTCCCCTCCCCATTTCATGATTTGCAGTCCCACATTCACCTCACTTAATCATTTGCAGTCCTCCAATCACCCTCACTTCATCATTTTCAGTCTCTCTCACTTCATCATTTGCAGTCCCCCTCCCCTCACTTCATCATTTCCAGCTCCCCTCACCCCCACTTCATCATTTGCAGTCCCCACATCCTCTTCCCCCACTTCATTTGCAGTTCGCCTCCCCCCCACTTCATCATATGCAGCCCCCTCTCCCCCACTTCATCATGTGCAGTCCCCCAGACACACTTCATCATTTGCAGTCCCCCTCCCCCCACTTCATCATGTGCAGTCCCCCTCTGCACACTTCATCATGTGCAGTCTCAACGACTTCATCATGCCCAGTCCCCCCAGAGACACTTCATCATGTGTAGTCCCCCTACCCTCACCCATACAAAGAAAAGCAACAACGTTTTTTATACTTACATCACAGACATTCCCTACAGATGCAGCTCTGCTTCTGGCTTCCTCATAAATGTTAACATGTACGCGATGATGTCATCATGAATATGCCATCACCTGAGTGGAAGTTCAGAGAAGATGGAGGAAGCTGGAGCTTCACATCCATCAAGTTTAGACAGCCTTGCACAGCTCCGAGAACGCTCCCAAGCCCCAGCGCAGACGTATGTACCGTAAAGCACATGACTTTAGCCCACAACACTTTAGCGCACGATGGGCCCCGGTGAGCAGAAGCATGAAAGGCGCGGCCCAGGCCTCCTGTGTACTGCAGGTCACTGAGCCTCATACAGCAGTAAGGGCAGTAATGCCCTGATGGTGGCCCTAGTCCCAACCTCAGCCAGGTACCCAACTGTACAGGCAAGGGACAGTTTGAGTGGAGGAGGAGGAGGCGAGTCAGGAGGAGCAACCATTTTCAGAGCAGGGTGGTAATCAGATCAGCTCATGGGCATCAGTGGAGGGTGACTGGGGGGATACAGAGTACACGTACAATATTCCTCCGACCGAGTACAGCTTGCTGTTGTCTCTGGGCAGCCTGGCACACATGAACCAATACATGCTGCAGTGCCTGTGGAATGACCCCCAAGTGGGCCGTTTTGTTACCAGTGCAGATTACTGACTGGCCACCTTCATTACTTCTGTCACTGGAGAGAAATCACAACATGTGTAAATACAAGCACACACTGGTAGAAAAACTACTAATGGCTTTCCCATCTGACAGAGGGGGCTCAGTGGAACAACTAGGCAGATGCAGAGTAGGAAGTCACCAAAACAGCTGGGTAACCACAAGTACTTCAAAAGGCAGGATTACATGGCCAAAATGTGGAAAAACTTTATGGGCATGCCGCAACATCCACCACCATCATCTGATAAGGTCCATCTTAGCAGGAGGCAGCGTTACTACAACATGGTGGAATACTACCTGTTCAAGTGTCTCTATATACTAACAAATGGTAAAAAATCCAGTACCAAGAAGTTGCACTCCAATAATCTTTATTCCAAAATCTTCATATAAAAGCAGGTTATGACTAAGAGGCATTTTTGGCCCTGAATCACGTAAACCTGGGACCCCTGCTATTTGTGCCATTTTTTCTATTGTTGGTTGTCTATGCTTTTATATGAAGATTTGTGAATAAAGCTTACTGGAGTGCAACCTCTTGGTGCTGGATTTTTTACTACTTGTTGGATTTTCCTGGGATGGCAGCAATGCACAGAGTGGACAGGTGAGCTGAAAAATACTTTTTTATTTACTCATACTAACAAATGGGTCTGCCACATTTATCTTCTGGATCTCCAAATTGCACAGATGGCCTGAGCTTGCCCTTTATGCTTTGGAGGAGCTGGCCTGCCCTGCAGCCAGTGTACTGTCAGAATGTGTGTTTAACATGGCATGGGGGACGTCATCACAGACAGGTGCAACTGCCTGTCCATACCTGACATGGGTAACACAACATTCCTTAAAATGAACCGTGGATCACACACGACTTGTTAATACCTTTGGATGACTAGATAACTATAACAGCTGCACCAACCAGTCTACAATTCTATTTGCAATTCATTTCATTTGGGGGCCTCCTCCACAAAAACCTGTGTTTGTTACCTCCACTTCTTCGACCTATACCGCCACTTCCACCTCCTCCTTCTCTTGAACCTGTTCCTCCTCGTTCAGGAATCTTATTTTTTATTTCTACTCTGCTTAGCGTAGGGACAGGATGCAGCTCTAGTGAGCGACAGAATTAGGTTTTGAGTGTGTGCAGTTTTACGTAAACACTCTGTATGTGAAGTCTGCACCTGTCTCTGTGATAGTATCGTGCATACCCAAAACTTTTTAAAATCTTCAACTGTGTCGGTGGGAGTGATATGTGGTAAAAAAAATTCTACTCTTAGGCAACCATGTCTGTGACAGTACTGTTGCAAAAAGAGCTTGTGATGGTGTGATATGCTATGTGGGTAACATTTTTGTGTATATTTCTATTTTACTTACTTTCATGGTGTTTTCTTGCAGAAGGAGTGAAGGTACCGTCACACTCAGCGACGCTGCAGTGACACCGACAACGATCCGGATCGCTGCAGCGTCGCTGTTTGGTCGCTGGAGAGCTGTCACACAGACCGCTCTCCAGCGACCAACGATGCTGGTAACCAGGGTAAACATCGGGTTACTAAGCGCAGGGCCGCACTTAGTAACCTGATGTTTACCCTGGTTACCATCGTTAAAGTAAAAAAAACAACCACTGCATGCTTACCTACCGCTGTCTGTCCCCGGCGCTCTGCTTCTCTGCTCTGGCTGTGAGCACAGCGGCCGGAAAGCAGAGCGGTGACATCACCGCTCTGCTTTCCGGCTGCACGGCGCTCACAGCCAGAGCAGAGAAGCAGAGCGCCGGGGACAGACAGCGGTAGGTAAGTATGTAGTGGTTGTTTTTTTTACTTTAACGATGGTAACCAGGGTAAACATCGGGTTACTAAGCGCGGCCCTGCACTTAGTAACCCGATGTTTATCCTGGTTACCAGCGAAGACATCGCTGAATCGGCGTCACACACGCCGATTCAGCGATGTCAGCGGGAGATCCAGCGACGAAACAAAGTTCTGGACTTTCTTCCCCGACCAGCGATATCACAGCAGGGGCCTGATCGCTGCTGCCTGTCACACTGGACGATATCGCTAGCCAGGACGCTGCAACGTCACGGATCGCTATCGATATCGTCTAGTGTGACGGTACCTTTAGTTGCTAATGGATGAATGGCTGTTGCTGCCATCTGATATCAGCTCCCACAGTACAGTATTGTTTGCTAATACAGTTAGGGCCAGAAATATTTGGACAGTGACACAGTTGGGCTCTGCATGCCACCACATTGGATTTGAAATGAAACCTCTACAACAGAATTCAAGTGCAGATTGTAATGTTTAATTTGAAGGGTTGAACAAAAATATCTGATAGAAAATGTAGGAATTGTACACATTTCTTTACAAACACTCCACATTTTAGGAGGTCAAAAGTAATTGGACAAATAAACATAACCCAAACAAAATATTTTTATTTTCAATATTCTGTTGCAAATCCTTTGGAGGCAATCACTGCCTTAAGTCTGGAACCCATGGACATCACCAAACGCTGGGTTTCCTCCTTCTTAATGCTTTGCCAGGCCTTTACAGCCGCAGCCTTCAGGTCTTGCTTGTTTGTGGGTCTTTCCGTCTTAAGTCTGGATTTGAGCAAGTGAAATGCATGCTCAATTGGGTTTAGATCTGGAGATTGACTTGGCCATTGCAGAATGTTCCACTTTTTGGCACTCATGAACTCCTGGGTAGCTTTGGCTGTATGCTTGGGGTCATTGTCCATCTGTACTATGAAGCGCCGTCCAATCAACTTTGCAGCATTTGGCTGAATCTGGGCTGAAAGTATATCCCGGTACACTTCAGAATTCATCCGGCTACTCTTGTCTGCTCTTATGTCATCAATAAACACAAGTGACCCAGTGCCATTGAAAGCCATGCATGCCCATGCCATCACGTTGCCTCCACCATGTTTTACAGAGGATGTGGTGTGACTTGGATCATGTGCCGTTCCCTTTCTTCTCCAAACTTTTTTCTTCCCATCATTCTGGTACAGGTTGATCTTTGTCTCATCTGTCCATAGAATACTTTTCCAGAACTGAGCTGGCTTCTTGAGGTGTTTTTCTGCAAATTTAACTCTGGCCTGTCTATTTTTGGTATTGATGAATGGTTTGCATCTAGATGTGAACCCTTTGTATTTACTGTCATGGAGTCTTCTCTTTACTGTTGACTTAGAGACAGATACACCTACTTCACTGAGAGTGTTCTGGACTTCAGTTGATGTTGTGAACGGGTTCTTCTTCACCAAATTAAGTATGCGGCGATCATCCACCACTGTTGTCATCCGTGGACGCCCAGGCCTTTTTGAGTTCCCAAGCTCACCAGTCAATTCCTTTTTTCTCAGAATGTACCCAACTGTTGATTTTGCTACTCCAAGCATGTCTGCTATCTCTCTGATGGATTTTTTCTTTTTTTTCAGCCTCAGGATGTTCTGCTTCGCCTCAATTGAGAGTTCCTTTGACCACATGTTGTCTGCTCACAGCAACAGCTTCCAAATGCAAAACCACACACCTGGAATCCACCCCTGACCTTTTAACTACTTCATTGATTACAGGTTAACGAGGGAGACGCCTTCAGAGTTAATTGCAGCCCTTAGAGTCCATTGTCCAATTACTTTTGGTCCCTTGAAAAAGAGGACGCTATGCATTACAGAGCTATGATTCCTAAACCCTTTCTCCGATTTGGATGTGGAAACTATCATATTGCAGCTGGGAGTGTGCACTTTCATCCCATATTATATATATAATTGTATTTCTGAACATGTTTTTGTAAACAGCTAAAATAACAAAACTTGTGTCACTGTTCAAATATTTCTGGCCCTAACTGTATGCTAATGACATATTGACCTAGCTTGTTGAAACAAGGAGCCCCTGCAACCTTCGCCCTCCTGACCTGTGAATGAGGAGGGAGACTTAAAATAGCAGAGAGGTCAGTCTTGTGTGGAATGATGATGTGAACACAGCACGTCAGAGAGAAGGGGAAGCATATGGACCATTTTTTATCCTCTGTCTGCTGGATTATTGGACTCTCATCTCCTTGGACATTTATCCGGTTACTGAACCGCATTCGGATTCTGGACTATCTTATCCTTTTTGTGGTGGATCGTATATGGACCTTTCATGTTTTTGCCTAAATAAAGCTTTTGGAATTGTTCACTATTCTCTTGCTCTGTTGATTGTGTGGTATCGGAGAAGGACCCTGTGTCAGAGCTGTATGTATTTTTGAACCCATATCAGTGGGAGAAGTTTGCCAAAAGCTGCTGTGTGTACTCTCAACCCTGCCTGTGAGGGTACGGTGGGCCGTTGTCTGGGTG
The DNA here is from genome assembly GCF_032444005.1 of Ranitomeya imitator. Lineage (NCBI taxonomy): Eukaryota > Metazoa > Chordata > Amphibia > Anura > Dendrobatidae > Ranitomeya > Ranitomeya imitator. Next base: position 730,448,335 of record NC_091284.1, on the reverse strand, counting down.
TGAAATTTTTTATCAGGTTCCGTGGGGGAAATATACTCTGTGAATGCAATTTTTAACTTGACTGCTGGTAGCAAGTCTCATTGTGGATTGTCCACTCGATCCAAGATCATACTACAAGCATTTCAAAGGCAGCATTTGGAACATATGCTATTGGAGTTTTGGAGCTGTGGGAGTACTCTGCCACATGCTCTTTGGGTGGAATTTGTAAGTTACTTCTCAGGGTGTAGTCTGCCCCATGGCCTGTGGACGAAATTTGTAAGCTGCTTCCGAGGGGGTACTCTGCAACATGGTCTGTGAGTGAAATTGGTAAGCTGCAAATGTAGCGGTACTGTGTCCCATGCTCTGTGGGGGAAATTTATAACTGAACTGGAGTTTAGTCTCTGTGAGAGCACTGTTAAAATGTTTATGTTATTCGTTTATATTGTACCATATTTTTTGGACTATAAGGCGCACTTTTTCCCAAAAATATTTGGGAGGAAAATGGGTGCATTCTATAGTGCGAAGGCAGGCTTACCGGGGGGTTCTGGTAGAGGTGTGGCAATGCTGCAGCGGTGGGCGGTGCAGAGTGCACCTGAGCAGGGTCCCTTCATCAGGATAACGGTGGCAGAAATGTGTCAGCACCGCAGCCCAGAGTCTACGGTGAGCAGAGCGCATCACCGGTTTCCCTGCGGCCATCTTCCTAAAGATGTGGGCCGTTGGAGGCTTCAGGAAAATGGCCGTTGGAGGCCGCCCGTGCGCAGATTAAAATCTCTGCAGCACTTGGCTTCAGGAAAATGGCAGCCGAGATCTCAATCTGCGCATGCACGGCCTCCGGTAGCCATTTTCCTGAAGCCTCTGGCCACGGTGCCGCCACATTTCTGTCGCCAGCATCCTGAAGAAAGGACCCTGCTCAGGTGCACTCCGCACCACCCACTGCCACAGCATAGCTGCACCACTGCCACCCCTGGCATCCTGAGTCTGGGACCCTGCTCCAGCTCTGCCTCACCGCCGACACCAGACCCGCAGCATTGCACCCTGCGACTGAAGCAGAGCCCCACTTCTGCTGCCACCAGATTCCTGATGAAGGGACCCTGCCTTCTGTAACCCACCTGTACCACCACCGGCTCTTAGGTAAGATACCTTAAATTTGGACAATATGACGGACCACCATCTTATAAAAATCTTTTTTCTGCTATTTTCCACCCCAAAATTTTGGGTGCGTTTTATGGTCCGGTGCGTCTTATAGTCTGCAAAATACGGTACTTCCAATGCTACGGTGACAGAACCCCTTGATAGAATGACAGAGGTAATTTTCCAATTCATATTTTTTTGCAGGATAATTGTCCTACTCTTAGCCCCATTTAGCTGCATTTTGCGGCTCACTAGCCCTCACTATGACAATTTTACAGCCATTTTAATGCACCAAAGTTCAGGTCAGTTTGAGGTCAAGTTCGTGCCCGAACCAAATTTTTTACTGAATGTTTGACGAACCTGGACACATCCAAATATCCATGGGTTTGCTCATCTCTTGTTATAACCACCAAAATATCTATAACCTCCACACTGTCTGGCCTTATGTACTATAACTGCTATACTATCTGACTTGGGCCTCCACATTATCCCATTCAAGCTGCACTCATAACATATTATCCATCACACAATGCTAACACTCCATACTGTGCCCTGAAATCTGGCATACCTCCATACTATCACCCACAAGGTGCACCTATCCATACTTTCCCTTATAAGCTGCCCCTCTCCATATTGCCACCCAAGTGCTACTTTCTGCAGACTGTCCACCACATGCTGCTCTCTTTCCATACTGTCTGCCACAAATTGATCCTCTCCAAATTGCCCCCTACAAGCTACCCACTCTTGACCCCCTGACGAGTGCCAAAACGTGCGTTGGGGAGGGCGTCTATAAAGGAGACCAGGAACACATTACATCACCCTGTAAGTTTCAAGATAATTCTGTTGATAGATATCAATTACTTTATCTTACAGCTACTCTGCTTTCCTGGTCACCTAATACACTATGTGGAGACACTGACCCCCGGTGGTGTCTATTTTGCACTGTTTGCACTTTACTTATTTTTTTGTCATAGATATTTTTCTCATTGAGAATGTAATCTTTGCACATGCACCTTATATATTGATTGTGTTTTGAAATTTTGAGTAGTATTTTGCATGATATGTTCATAACACTTGTTGTTTGAAATTGAGCACAATACGTATTATACTTTATGAATTCTTTTATGGAAGCATTTCATATTTATATATAATGTCAGTTTTAAGTGTACTCCACATTCATTACATGTGAACTGGATATTGGTGCTCTTATAACAACACTAAATGGTAGCCCGATTCAAGCGCATCGGGTATTCTAGAATATGTATGTAGTTTATTTAAGAAGATTTTAGAATAATACATTGAATACACAGGATTCGGACTGCGCCTGTCGCTGATTGTTCGCGGCCGGCCACGTAGTATATAGCACAGCCACATTGTATATAACAGCCCACGTAGTATATTGCATAGCCACATAGTATATTGCACAGCCCACGTAGTATATAGCACAGCCCACGCAGTATATTGCACAGCCCACGCAGTATATTGCACAGCCCATTGCACAGCCCACCTAGTATATTGCACAGCCACGTAGTATATTGCACAGCCCACGTATTATATTGCACAGCCCACGCAATATATTGCACAGCCCACGCAGTATATTGCACAGCCACAGAGTATATTGCACAGCCCACGTTGTATATAGCACAGCCCACGTAGTATATTGCACAGCCCATGTAGTATATTGCACAGCCCATGTAGTATATTGCACAGCCCACGTAGTATATTGCACAGCCGACGTAGTACATTGCACAGCCCACGTAGTATATTGCACAGCCCACATAGTATATTGCACAGCCGACGTAGTACATTGCACAGCCCACGTAGTATATTGCACAGCCCACGCAGTATTTAGCAATGTGGACATCATATCCCTGTTAAAAAAAGAATTAACATAAAAAATAGTTATATACTCACCTTCCGTTGGCCCCCGGATCATGGCAAAGCGGTTACCGACGCTCCTTGCGCGCTACGGTCTCAAGAATGCATTGCGGTCTCACAAGATGATGATGTAGCGGTCTCGTGAGACCGCTACGTCATCATCTCGTGAAATCGCAATGCATGGAGCTGTCGCGAGGAGCTGGAAAGGCCTGTTCTGGATCCGAGGGGCCGACGGACGGTGAATATTTAACGATTTTTTATTTTTTTTATTATTTTTAACATTAGATTTTTTTACTATTGATGCTGCATAGGCAGCATCAATAGTAAAAAGTTGGTCACACAGGGTTAATAGCAGCATTAACGGAGTGCGTAACACCGCGGCATAACGCGGTCCGTTAGCGCTGCCATTAACCCTGTGTGAGCGCTGACTAGAGGGGATTATGGAGCGGGCACTGACTGCGGGGAGGAAGGAGCGGCCATTTTGCCGCCGGACTGTGCCCGTCGCTGATTGGTCGTGGCTGTTTTTCTTTCCCTTCATCATGTAGCTCTCAGATTCCACTGCAAAATCTGCCCCCTCACGCCATCATCCCCACACACACACAAACATACACACAGACACACATTCTTTACTTCAAATATAACGGTAGAATTGCAATAATTACTCTGCATAAAAGTTACACACAGACAACAACCCTGAAAACAGCTCAGTATTACAGGATACATTTGGAGCACTTAAAAAGTTTTTTATATTGAGGTATGTATACTGTACATTATATGATTCACTTATATATTCTTTTTTTTTTTTTTAAACATAAATTTTTATTTATTTACAAATTGTGTCAAGCATTACATCTTATTGACATTAATTTCTTAATAATTAACACAACGTTATGGGGATTAGGGAAGGGAAGAGGATAGGGGAAATGGTGACATTACAATAACTATCCAATCACATTCTCTATATGCAAATCTGCAAAGTTATTTAAGAACGGTATTTAAACAGAAAGATAACCAATTGTTCCATTTTTTATGAAATTGAGCTAAATTATTATTAGATGTAGTGATTATTATTGCACTGGACCAATGGGGTCTGTCTCTTAAGGGGGATGTCACGGGTGGCTTGACCCGGTGCTGTAGCCTCAGGCAATGCACAGTGTAAGGGGTATCGTGAGGGGACAGGCACTTACTTGATTAGCAGCAGGTTCTCCCAGCGGTGATGATCCCGATCCTGGATAGATGGCTATTGTCCAAATGAAAGACTGAGGCACTGAAACGTTTAACCAGTTTACTTTAACATAAAAGGATTTACAACCAGTCCTGTCACCGGAGTCTGTATGGGAACTCTGAGTTACTTTGACCCTGCCGGGGACTTCGCCTCTTATTGTACGCAATTTCTGTGTGGCCCTGCTGCTGTATGTGAACTGGCTGCCGGCCCAATCTGTTCTCTCCGGGTCCTGGTTCGACGGGCAACCCGAGTCCTTTTATCAGCTTACCCCCTCCGGGAGTACCGCTGAACTCTGTGTCTGTTGCTGCGTCCGACCCTAGTGAAGCTGATATCACCTCACGTTTTTCCGGTTGCTGTATTATATGTAATGAATACAGCCACGGATCCGGTATCCGTCTTTGCGCCTGTTCTGGGTAGTGATTAATGCTACCCGGTTCTCACAATATCCTTTTTCTCTGTCCCTTTTCTCCTCAGGCCGGTGATTTGGGCCTGGAAACCGTCATAGGGCTGTTAGAAATTCAGCTGTATGACCTCTCACTTTCAGCTCCTTAGCCCAACTGCCATTTCTTCTCTCAGACCAGAATGGATCAAGGGGAGTCTCTGGAGCTCCCACTTCTGGCCGGAGGTGGTAGTGCAGTCTTGCTATTTTAGTATTTGTATTTACTGTCAGTAACTATTTTTGTGGCAAATACCCCTAGGGGTGCCACATTCCCCCTTAGTTAAGAACAATACTCCGGGACTGTGGGACAATAACATTTTGAAATAACAATTAATATGTACAGAGTCTTAAAAATGAAAAGTTACAAAAACCACTCAAGGAAACAAAAATAGAGTTCTGTAAAAAGTCACTTCAAATAGCGTCCATTAATACAGTTCTATCCTTGAAGGTATTAGGAAAGGCACTGTACTTAGTGTCCAGGAATTTAGTTCCATTTTTCCAACGGAGTTATCAATATAAAGTCTAAAGAAAGTTCAAAAAGAGCAAAAAGCAAAGTTCAAAAAGCAGTCTTTCCGGAGCTTTGATTTAGTGCCTCCGGGCTGATAAAAAGTTCAAGAATATGCAAGAAGTTCATACAGACAAGTCTCTGTAGGCACTGGGCTTAAACGTTGCAGACTGATAACAATGACTATACTACATTTTCTGTTTAACTATATACGGCATAACATATATACAATTCACATTATGAGCTTTATAGTTGGTAATCTGCATACCTGGCCGGTAATTGACCCTGGGTACTACGCTGTGATCTACGTAATAGCGGTGTCTCTTCATGTGGTGTACTACTGTCTACTGCGGATGTAGTATCTGCCCGCTCTGCTAAAGATAATTCCACGACTATGGAGTTGGCAAGTCCACCGTGAATGGGATTACTCTGACCAGGAATCTGTTCTTCCTGGCCTGGAACCTCCTGTAGTACGGGGTCAGCCTCTTCCTGTCTTGGGACTTCTGGTATTGGGTTCGGTGTTGGGTAAAAGGCCACCATGGGAACCACTACTGCACCATGGTATGTTAGTAGGGTTTTGGGAAAGTCTCCTATACAGGTGTGATACACTTCCTCTTCTTTTTCCTTTACTGGTTGAACCTGTATGGGTTGAATAACTTCTGGTTCTGGCTGGACAACGTCTGGCTCTTTCAATGCTTCCGGACATAATTTAAGATTGTCTCTTGACACTAGTACAGATGTTAAGCCTCCGTTTTTGCTAATGAGACACATTTTAGGATTATCCACTCTTGTTGGTAAAACTGTGTAGGGTACGGCTTCCCACTGATTGTCCAGTTTATTGCTTCGACGATTTCTCTTGAGCACTTGGTCACCCGGTCTTAATGGGGTCGCTAGAGCATTCTGGTTGAAAGTTCGCTCTTGTCTTTCTCTAGTTTGCTGAAGGCTTCTTTCCACACTCTCTTGCACTTGGCGATACTGCTTTTGCCGTATGATATCCCAATTGGAGTCTTGAACTTGGTCACCCGGTCTTAATGGGGTCGCTAGAGCATTCTGGTTGAAAGTTCGCTCTTGTCTTTCTCTAGTTTGCTGAAGGCTTCTTTCCACACTCTCTTGCACTTGGCGATACTGCTTTTGCCGTATGATATCCCAATTGGAGTCTTGAACTTCTGCATCTGGTTTCAGAATTCCCATTTCTAGATCGATTGGTAATTGGCCGGGTCTTGCACGCATAAGATAAGCTGGGGTGCAGTTGGTGGAGCTCACTGGCAATTTCTCTGGCCATTGATTCCTTTCTGTCTCAGGTAAAGTCTTTAGTAGGTCTATTACAATATGGTTCATCTTCTCGCATAAGCCGTTTGTTTGTGGATGATAGGCCGTCGTCCGGATCTTTTTGCAACCATACATATTACAGAATTCTCTGAAGATCTCTGATTCAAAGGCTGTACCTTGGTCGGTGAGAACCTGTTCCGGATATCCATGGGGTCTACAAAAGTACGTTTGGAACGCTTTGGCTGCTGTTTTTGCTGTCAGATCTTTTATGGGTACTACTACCAAGAAGCGTAAATAATGGTCCACGATGGTCAAGGCATAGACATAGCCGGACCGGCTTGGTATTAACTTCACGTGGTCTATGGCTACAAGTTCAAGTGGTTGTTTGGTGATTATGGGCAGCAGTGGTGCTCTTTGGTTCTTTTGATCGTTTCTTCTGAGGTTGCACGGGCCACAATTTCTGCACCACTGTTCGATTGATTTTCTCATCCCGACCCAATAAAATCTTTCTCTTAGAAGTACTTCTAACTTTTTCCAACCGAAGTGACCAGCACCATTATGGTAAGCTTCGAGGACCATCTTGACATCTTGTTTAGGCACGATAATCTGCCAAACCAATTCATGTGTTTTCGGATTGGTGTACCTTCTACAGAGCTTCCCTTGATACAGGAACATTTTGCCTCTCTCTTTCCAGAGTTGATGCGTCTCTTCTGGGGCATCCTCATCGAGATATGCACTTTGCTCAGTTAACAGTTCCTTCACCAACTTCACAGCCGGATTGCTGTCTTGGGTGTCAGCCCATCTATGGTGTGCTAACGGATTAAAATTCACCTCTTGTTGTTTCTGATAGGTACTTGACTGATGATGTTTTGCCTTGGGATGATGGAAGGCTGGTAGTTCAATTTCTTCAAGCTCCCCCGTTTCTTCTTCTACATCTCTCAAGTGTGGCATCCGGGATAGGGCATCGGCATTTCCATTCTTGCGACCTGCTCGATACTTGATCTTGAAGTTGTAATTAGATAACCGGGCTATCCATCGCTGTTCTAACGCACCTAATTTGGCTGTGTCCAGGTGGGTCAACGGATTGTTGTCAGTATAGACAATAAATTCTGCAGCGGCCAGATAGTGTTTGAAACGCTCCGTCACAGCCCAAACTACTGCCAGTAGTTCCAATTTGAAGGAGCTATAATTTTCTGGATTTCTTTCAGTAGGCCGGAGCTTTCTACTTGCAAAGGCGATGACTTTCTCCCGAGCTTCTTGCTTTTGTGACAGCACCGCTCCTAGTCCCACATTGCTGGCATCGGTGTAGAGGATGAAAGGCTGATGGTAATCTGGGTATGCCAGAACCTCCTCTCCGGTTAGTGCCTTCTTTGGTGGTTCAAAGGAGTCTTCCCTTTCGTCGTTCCACTGGAAAGGAGGGTTTCGGTTTGAAGGTTTCTTCGTCTGCCCTACCAAGGCGTCTTGCAATGGTGCTGCCAACTTGGTAAATCCTTTTATAAATCTGCGATAGTAACCCACCAATCCCAGGAATTGCCTCACTTCTTTTGCGCTGGTAGGTCTCGGCCAATCCCTTATGGCGGTTATTTTCTCGGGATCCGGTGCTACTCCCTCCGAACTCACAATGTGTCCCAGGTATTGTACCTTTGGCTTGAGAAGGTGACATTTGGATGGCTTGATTTTCATGCCATACCTGGATAAGGCTTCGAACACTTCTGCCAGGTCTTTTAAGTGTTGTTCGTAAGTCTTTGAGTAGACGATCACTTCATCTAGGTACAGGAGGACGGTCTCGAAGTTCTTGTGTCCGAGGCAGCATTCCATCAGCCGCTGGAAGGTACCGGATGCATTGCAGAGTCCGAACGGCATGCGATTAAATTCACTTAGACCCATTGGTGTGGTGAATGCCGTCTTTTCCTTATCTCTCAGCCACAGGGACTTGCCAATACCCGCTTGTTAAGTCTAAGGTGGAAAAATAATTAGCAGATTTCAAAGTGGTCAAGGACTCTTCTATCCTAGGAAAGGGGTAGGCGTCTTTATGGGTGATGTTATTAATCTGCCGGTAGTCTACGCACATTCTCATGGTTCCGTATTTTTTTTTTACAATCACTAGAGGGGCCGCCCAGGGGCTACAGCTGTCTCTTATTACCCCGGCCTGTTTCATATCCCTCAGCATATCTTTTGCACATTGATAGTGAGTGGGCGGTATGGGTCTATATCTTTCTTTTATTGGGGGATGGTCACCGGTGGGGATTGTGTGTTCTACCTCTTCTATCCGTCCGAAGTCCAATGGGTGTTTACTGAAGACTTGTTCATATTCCGTCACTAGCCTATACACCCCTTGTTTTTGATGGGTAGGTGTTGAATTTATGCCCACGTGTAGCTGTTGGCACCAATCCTCCATTTCTCCATCTGAGCCATTGCCTTCCACCTGACAGGTTGGTTCTAAGGGCTCAATGGTTGTGATGGCATTGTTGTCAACAGTATATAGCTTTGCCACTGTAGCATACCTTGGCAAAGTGACCTCTTCCTCTCCACAGTTCAAAAGTCGTACCGGCACCCGTCCTCGGTGTACCTCGACTATCCCTAGTGCTGTGAGTATAGTGGGCCTGCTGTCGGTGTACACTGGTTCTGTTAAGGCTTGATAATCCCGTCCCTTAGTACCAATGGCTGCTCTACACCATACCAGCATTTCTGTTTTTGGTGGGATTACAATAAACGTTGGATCACTTACCCTCACACTGCCGATTTCTCCACCTGCAACTTCTACCTGTTGCCTTAACATCAATACTTTTATTTCCCTCCGGAGAACTCTCTGCTGGCAGGATTGGGCAGTTTCAGCAATTTGCTGTAAGACAGAAATGACTTCGGAAAAGCAGTTCTCTAACACATTCATTCCTATCAATACAGTTGGTTCACAGTTCCGCCGGTCAACATCAACAACAATTATACCCTGTTTCTTCAATTCTACTTTACCAATCTTTATGGTCATCTCCCTGAAACTTAGTTTCGGTACCAACTTACCATTACTGGCCAATATATCTAGTTCAACATCAGAGGGCCCTTTATCAATATCTGCATCAGCCCAGTACCTCTTATAAAGGATATATGGTATAGATGAAATCTGGGAACCTGTGTCCAGCAAAGCGTTGAGGGGCAATCCGTCCAGCACGATAGGGATAATGGGTCGTCCTTCGATGTACCTGTCGTGCCAGGGTGTTGGGCCTTGAAAGTTCATTCCTGCGAAGCGGCCCGCATTCCCAGGGGATTCCCGTTTAAATCACAATCTCGTGCAAAGTGGCCTGGCTGCTGGCAACGGCGGCAAATGGGCTGTCCATCCGGTTGGTAGCGGTCGCGGGGTCGTCCTCTCCATGTCGGGTATCTCCGGGGTCTCATCCATGGAACATCTTCTCTACGGTTTGCCAACTCCATCTTGGGTCCTCTCATCTCCTGCAAGGTTTTAGCCATTGAAGCAACAACATCAGTTAAAGAGTCAAGCTTTTGTTGAAGAGCCTCATTAGTACTGGGCCCCAGGGGCTTAGCAATGGCCCCGGACATAGTTGATGTCACTGGCACTCCCTGTTGTTGAGGAGCCTCTGCCATGGGTTGCGCAGGCTCCTGATCCCGAGGTGCCTCTGCCAGCTGGAGACGTATAGCGCTCTCCTTTAATTGGGCAAATGTCAATTCAGGGTTCTTAAAAACAAGCATGCTCACATGCCCCCGGTGAGAAGGGGTGTAGAGTCCCTCAATAAATTGATCTCTTAGCAGTTTATCCGCTCCGGTGTTAAAAATGGGTTCAGCCAGTGTAAGTGATTTAAGGGCTTCCTGCAGGTTTAAGGGAAAGTCTCTCACGCCCTCATTAACTTTTTGTTTGCAATTAAAGAATCGTACTTTAGCTTTGCTGCTGGCAGTGGTTTCAAATGTAGCTTTTAATCCAGCAAATATGCGTTCAACAGTGCCTTTCAGATCAGCTGCCCATGCTGTGACTTCTCGCTTAGCATGGCCACTTAACTGCATCATCAGGAGACTAACACGCTGAACTTCACCCACGGGGAACATGTCAAAATGGGCCAGCATCTTTTCTCTGAAATCGTCAAGGGTATTAGGCTCACCTTCATACATTGGAAGCCATGGGCCACCCGGGGTATATGGCATCAGCACCGGCATGATGGGCGCCACTCCTTGCACCGCTGCGCTACCGGACTCTCTATCGACACTCTGTCTTTCAGCTGCATTAGCGTCGCCGGGTGCTGCGGCGTCTCCGTGCTGCGACATACTGTGCCCCCTTAGTTAATCCGGACCCTTCCGGTCCTCCGCTTCCGTCGGGATAGTGTAGATTCGTTCCGCTGTGCAGCAGGATCGGTTTTCCCCTTGCTCTGACGTCAGAGCGCTCAGCTATGTGCCGCCCACAATGACACGCCCCCTGCTGCTCCCGCCCGCCGCGCGCTATGTAATGGCGGATTCTGAAGTTTTTCAGTCAGACTGGGGTTCAGGTGATGGCGTAGCTCAATTAACAGTCTCGTGCCTAACGGTTATGAGGTGATTACCTCAGGGGATGGCGGCCATCTTTACTCCATTATAACCAATGGGGAAAAGTCACTTTCAATAGTTTTCAATGGGGAATGGATTTTTCTTTAATAAAGTCAATTTTCAAGATTTTTCATCCAAGTTTTCACAGTTTTGGGCTCCAATCACGGCACACAATACCCGGTATACGGGCTGGCTAGATCCTGTTCGTGACGCCAATTGTGACGCCCAGGAGACCGGGATACCCAGCACCGGACCAATGGGGTCTGTCTCTTAAGGGGGATGTCACGGGTGGCTTGACCCGATGCTGTAGCCTCAGGCAATGCACAGTGTAAGGGGTATTGTGAGGGGACAGGCACTTACTTGATTAGCAGCAGGTTCTCCCAGCGGTGATGATCCCGATCCTGGATAGATGGCTATTGTCCAAATGAAAGACTGAGGCACTGAAACGTTTAACCAGTTTACTTTAACATAAAGGGATTTACAACCAGTCCTGTCACCGGAGTCTGTATGGGAACTCTGAGTTACTTTGACCCTGCCGGGGTCTTCGCCTCTTATTGTACGCAATTTCTGTGTGGCCCTGCTGCTGTATGTGAACTGGCTGCCGGCCTAATCTGTCCCCTCCGGGTCCTGGTTCGACGGGCAACCCGAGTCCTTTTATCAGCTTACCCCCTCCGGGAGTACCGCTGAACTCTGTGTCTGTTGCTGCGTCCGGCCCTAGTGAAGCTGATATCACCTCACGTTTTTCCGGTTGCTGTATTATATATAATGAATACAGCCACGGATCCGGTATCCGTCTTTGCGCCTGTTCTGGGTAGTGATTAATGCTACCCGGTTCTCACAATATCCTTTTTCTCTGTCCCTTTTCTCCTCAGGCCGGTGATTTGGGCCTGGAAACCGTCATAGGGCTGTTAGAAATTCAGCTGTATGACCTCTCACTTTCAGCTCCTTAGCCCAACTGCCATTTCTTCTCTCAGACCAGAATGGATCAAGGGGAGTCTCTGGAGCTCCCCCTTCTGGCCGGAGGTGGTAGTGCAGTCTTGCTATTTTAGTATTTGTATTTACTGTCAGTAACTATTTTTGTGGCAAATACCCCTAGGGGTGCCACAAGTTTTTCCAGTAACTAGAAATTTTGATTCTTGTTCCTACAATAATATGTACAATCGCTGTACAGAACTCATAGGGAAACGAGTCCAAATCAATAGCGAGTAGCGCCTGCTGTGCATTAAGAGTCACCGGTATACCACAAATCTGGATCATCAGATGATCTATGGCTGCCCACAGACGTCTAATTCTGTCACAACTCCACCATATATGTAGCATGTCTGCACTGGGATCTCCACACCTCCAGCACATGTCTGGGGAACTGCGGAACATCCTGGACAATCTACTGGGAGTGAAATACCACCGATATAACAATTTCCTGGCGTTTTCTATGTGGTTAGTACATTTAGATTGGCTTCCAATAATTAAGAAGGATGCCCTCCACTGATCCGGTGTGAATGTGCAGTTTAGGTCTTTTTCCCACTTTTGCAGGTATGTAGTTAGAGAGGGCAGGGTATTCTCCAACATACAGTCGTAGCTTGTGTCGTAGCGCCCTAATCTGTGATGTCGGGTTCATCAGCATAGAGTAGAGTTTAGATGGCGGTGCAGGCATCTGTTTTTTCCTTTCAGTTAGGAAATGCCAGACCCAGGGCCGCCATCAGGGCATGACGGCCATGACTGGCGTATGGGGCCCGGTGGGCAGAGGGGGCCCGCATCGGGCCCCGTCTCATCTGCTCACCGGGCCCCCCCTGCAGGCGCTGCGGCTCACTATTGACGTGCGGGCCCGTGCCCGCACGTCAATAGTTAACAGTCGCCGCCAGCCAGTCGGAGGCTGGCAGCTGACTTGAACGGCGGCAGTGCGCAGTCGCACCTCGCCGGCGTCTGACGTCATCGTCAGCCGCCGGCGAGTGCGTCCTTCACCTGCGTGGAGGAGCTTCGCCCGCCGCGGGAGCATGGCAAGGTAAGAAGTTTTTTTTTTTTTTTGGTAGCGGCGATCCAGGGGAGGGGGCCCGGGGCAGAGGAGATGCTGGACACAGACAGGGGCAGAGGAGATGCTGGACACAGACAGGGGCAGAGGAGATGCTGGACACACAGGGGCAGAGGAGATGCTGAACACAGGGGCAGAGGAGATGCTGGACACACAGGGGCAGAGGAGATGCTGAACACAGGGGCAGAGGAGATGCTGGACACAGACAGGGGCAGAGGAGATGCTGGACACAGACAGGGGCAGAGGAGATGCTGGACACAGACAGGGGCAGAGGAGATGCTGGACACAGACAGGGGCAGAGGAGATGCTGGACACACAGGGGCAGAGGAGATGCTGAACACAGGGGCAGAGGAGATGCTGGACACAGGGGCAGAGGAGATGCTGGACACAGGGGCAGAGGAGATGCTGGACACACAGGGGCAGAGGAGATGCTGAACACAGGGGCAGAGGAGATGCTGGACACACAGGGGCAGAGGAGATGCTGAACACAGGGGCAGAGGAGATGCTGGACACAGACAGGGGCAGAGGAGATGCTGGACACAGACAGGGGCAGAGGAGATGCTGGACACAGACAGGGGCAGAGGAGATGCTGGACACAGACAGGGGCAGAGGAGATGCTGGACACAGGGGCAGAGGAGATGCTGGACACAGGGGCAGAGGAGATGCTGAACACAGGGGCAGAGGAGATGCTGGACACAGACAGGGGCAGAGGAGATGCTGGACACAGGGGCAGAGGAGATGCTGGACACAGACAGGGGCAGAGGAGATGCTGGACACAGACAGGGGCAGAGGAGATGCTGGACACAGGGGCAGAGGAGATGCTGGACACAGACAGGGGCAGAGGAGATGCTGGACACAGGGGCAGAGGAGATGCTGGACACAGACAGGGGCAGTGGAGATGCTGGACACAGGGGCAGAGGAGATGCTGGACACAGGGGCAGAGGAGATGCTGGACACAGACAGGGGCAGAGGAGATGCTGGACACACAGGGGCAGAGGAGATGCTGAACACAGGGGCAGAGGAGATGCTGGACACAGGGGCAGAGGAGATGCTGGACACAGGGGCAGAGGAGATGCTGGACACAGGGGCAGAGGAGATGCTGAACACAGGGGCAGAGGAGATGCTGGACACAGGGGCAGAGGAGATGCTGGACACAGGGGCAGAGGAGATGCTGGACACACAGGGGCAGAGGAGATGCTGAACACAGGGGCAGAGGAGATGCTGGACACAGACAGGGGCAGAGGAGATGCTGGACACAGACAGGGGCAGAGGAGATGCTGGACACAGACAGGGGCAGAGGAGATGCTGGACACAGACAGGGGCAGAGGAGATGCTGGACACACAGGGGCAGAGGAGATGCTGAACACAGGGGCAGAGGAGATGCTGGACACACAGGGGCAGAGGAGATGCTGAACACAGGGGCAGAGGAGATGCTGGACACAGACAGGGGCAGAGGAGATGCTGGACACAGACAGGGGCAGAGGAGATGCTGGACACAGACAGGGGCAGAGGAGATGCTGGACACAGACAGGGGCAGAGGAGATGCTGGACACAGACAGGGGCAGAGGAGATGCTGGACACAGGGGCAGAGGAGATGCTGGACACAGGGGCAGAGGAGATGCTGGACACAGACAGGGGCAGAGGAGATGCTGGACACAGGGGCAGAGGAGATGCTGGACACAGACAGGGGCAGAGGAGATGCTGGACACAGACAGGGGCAGAGGAGATGCTGGACACAGGGGCAGAGGAGATGCTGGACACAGACAGGGGCAGAGGAGATGCTGGACACAGGGGCAGAGGAGATGCTGGACACAGACAGGGGCAGTGGAGATGCTGGACACAGGGGCAGAGGAGATGCTGGACACAGGGGCAGAGGAGATGCTGGACACAGGGGCAGAGGAGATGCTGGACACAGGGGCAGAATGGAGATACGGGGTATGATGAAAGACATGGGGGCATGACTGGAGACAGATCTTGCAGGATCATGGGGCAGGATTGATATGATGGAGACAAATGGGTCAGGATGGGGAGATCATATGGGGCAGAATGGATACTCATGAGGGCAGGATGGGAGAACATATGGCTGACGCCAGGAATGAGACACACGGTGGCCAGGATGGGGAATATTATTACCATAGGGACTAATTTAGGGATATTATTACTGCAGTGATGTATTTATTTTATTTTTTGAGGATACTGTTTTAAATGAGGGGGCGATCCTGTTACTGTGTAGAGTGATACTATGTCGCCTCTTTTTCTTCATGTGGTGTAATGTAGAAGTTGGGAAAATTAATTAATGTATTCTACAAGCAGAGCTCGAGATAACTGTGTTATTTGCTGCAGAAACGAGTCCTGGCTGGATGAAATGATGGCGGTCTGTGCTGGATGAAAGATGAAGGACTTCAACCTAGAGACGTCACTGGTAAGTCAGTGTGTTACCTATACACTGACACTATACACTGTATACAGAGCTCCTGTGTATAATTTCACTAGTGATCACTGTATTATCTGCACACAAACACTGCATACTAAGTACAGATCTCCTGTGTATAATGGCACTTATGGTGATAGTATGGTGCTTTTTTTTTTATTACTGATCAGAATTGTAGTATTCAGTCACTATGTGGTGGTAATATGTGGTCTGGTCATGGTGTTGTGGTATTTGTTCTTTGTATGTGATATTATTGGTCATTTAAAAAATTGAAAAATAAATATAAATATACCTAAATTGTATTGCATATTTTAACAAATATTTAATAGGTTACAGTAGAGTAGGGCCCGGCCAAAAGTGTCTACTGTGTTATGGTGGCAGCATAAAAAATCTTTTGGCCAAAACAAAAGCTGCCGGCTATATGTGTGATCTGGTGATGGGAACTGTTAATGTGTGATAGGTGAGAAGTGGAGTTTTTCCAAGAGAGAGCGGTGGGACTGTGGACAGTTCGAGGGGTGGAGCCCGGAGGCGGGGCTGGGGTAGAGCCTGGGCGGAGTTTCAAGGGGGCCCCGAAAATTTTGCCAGTATGGGGCCCCGAAATTTCTAGTGGCAGCCCTGGCCAGATCTGCAAATATTTGTAAAAATCCCTTTGAGGAACATTGTATTTATCTCTCAATGATGTAAAAGTAATTAATTCCTCCCCATCACACAAGTTCCCAATTGAGGTGGTTTTGGGTAAATTCCAATTTTTAAGTTTGAGGTCCGGGATACAATGTTCCAGTGTCTCTATGGGAGCTTTGAGGAATGCGGTTTGTATAAGGCCTAATTTATTAGTCAACACTCTCCATAGCTCCAGAGCCGCGTCTATTGTTGGGGACATTTTTAGGTTTCTATTAGGGACCTTAGTTTGATGTGCATGGTAAAAAGTTGAGACATTGGAGGTTCTCATCAAATGTTTTTCAATTGCTATCCAGTGCCGATCATCATCATTATTCCACATGAATCGTAACTGTTCGAATAATGCGGCCCTGTAGTACCGGACCACTGAGGAGCACCCTAGGCCACCCTTACTCATAGGGATGTAAAGCGTGTCCGCTTGGACTCTGGGTTTTCTCTCTTGCCAAATGTATTTTAAAATCATTGCTTGAAAATCTTTTAATATTTTCATTGGGAATATGATGGGGAGATTGCGGAATAAATACAGTATTTGTGGGAGAATGAGCATTTTCACCGAAGCAATCCTGCCCAGCCATGATAGTTCGTGTTTCTTCATACGTAACATGTCAGTTTGGATTTTCTTCCTTAGAGACTCATAATTCAGTGATAGCATTTTATCTGCTGAGAGTGTCAGCCGAATACCTAAATACTCAATATGGTCATTTTCCCACTTAAAAGGGTATTTATTCTCAAAGTTTTTGGGGTGTTTTGTGAGAGGGGTTAGGTTTAATACCTGGCATTTAGACATGTTCAGCTTATAATATGATATTTTAGTATATGAGTCGATTACTTGGATTCACTTATATATTCAAGGGTGTGTGATTTCTTACAACTTTCTTCTAATGCTTTAAATTATTAATACATTTTTCAAATATTTAATCTCCAAAATGGCAAATTAATTCTGCAAATCTTGAATGTGGAAGACTGACCTCTAGTGATCTGTTTGTGAATAGCTTTATTTTTATGTACTTTTGGGGTTTTAAAATTTTGTCCAAAACTTTTCAAGGTATGACTTTTTTATGATGTGTTTGCTTTATAACAACATTTGTGATGGTACAGTTTACATGACGGCTGTAAAAAAAAGTGTTTATAACAAGATAAGAATCAAATTTAAATACGTCAGTAAGCAATTATATTGGCATTTTAGTTGGTCTGCTGTCTGCATTTTTAAGAAGTTTGGTCTGATATAGTATCTGTATTTTAGCAATAAACAATCCAAATACCCAAAAAGTTGGGACATTGTAAAATCTAAAGAAAGCAGTAATTCTGAAATGTCTTAGCCATTTTTTATCTCTAACAGAGCACAGATCAGAAGGTGAAAGTTAAGTTTTTCCATTTCTTTTGAAAAAAAATGAATATTCATTAACAAATTAATGGAAGAAACACATTTCATAGAATTTGGGACAGAAAAATCAAAACAGTTGGTCGCTAAATTTTCAAATACACATAACTGTGTATAAAAAGAGCATGTTAGAGAGGCAGAGTCTCTTAGAAGCAAAGATGGTCAGAGATCACCAATCTGTGAACAACGGTATCAAATAATGGCAGATTAATTTCAGAAAATGTTCCTTAACATAAATTTGCAAATACTTTGAATATTCTACCAACTACAGTACATAATATCATCAAAAGAATGAGAGAGTCTGTAAAAGTCTATGAACAAGGCTGACAGTTAAAATTGGATGCTCGTAATCTACAAACCCTCCGGTGGCATTGCATTAAAAACAGGCATCATTCGGTCATCCAAATCACTGCATAGGCTCAGGAATACTTTCAGAAATCTTTATCTGTGTTCACAGCTCACCATGCAATCCACAAATGCAAATTAAACTTCTATCATACAAGGAAAAAACCATATATAAACAAAATCCAGAAACGCTGCGGTCTACTCTTGGCCAAAGCCCATTTAAAATTGACTGAGGCAACAAGAAAAAACTGTTCTATGGTTAGTTGGATCAAAATCTTAAATTCTTATGAAAAACTCAGACACCGTGTCCTGTGGTCTTAATAGGAGATTAACCATTTTTATTATTATTTATTTGTTTTTATAGCGCCATTTATTCCATGGCGCTTTAAATGTGAGGAGTGGTATACATAATAAAAACAGGTACAATAATCTTAATCAATACAAGTCATAACGGGCACAGGAGGAGAGAGGACCCTGCCCGCGAGGACTCACAATCTAGACTCACAATCTACAAAGGATAGGTGAGGATACAATAGGTGAGGGCAGAGCTGGTCGTGTAGCAGCTTCATGGATCGGTGGTTACTGCAGGTTGTAGGCTTGTCGGAAGAGATAGGTCTTCAGGTTCCTTTTGAAGGTTTCCACAGTAGGTAAGAGTCTGATTTGTTGGGGTAGAGAGTTCCAGAGGAGGAGGGATGCACGGGGAAATCTTGTATGCGATTGTGAGAAGAAAAGATAAGAGCTGAGTCGAGAAGGAGATCTTGTGAGGATCGGAGGTTGCGTGACAAGTTGAGGATGGCTTTGTTTGCCATAGTTAGGGTTTTGAACTGGAGTCTCTGGGCAATGGGGAGCCAGCGAAGGGATTGACAGAGAGGAGAGGCCAGGGAATAGCGGGGGAATAGGTGGATTAGTCGGGCAGCAGAGTTTAAGATAGATTGGAGGGGTGTGATTGTGTTAGAGGGGAGGCCACACAGCAGAAGGTTGCAGTAGTCAAGATGGGAGATGATGAGGGCATGCACTATAGTATTTGCAGATTCTAGCTTTTTAGATCCAGCTTGTTATGAGAACACATATTAAAGTCCTGCATCTTTGATGGGATTGGGCTGTGTTAGTGCCTATGGCATGAGCAGCTTAAACAGCTTGAAAGACTCTAACAGGACTGAGCATTAAATAGAGGTTTTAGAATAAGATATACTCCCATCCATACAACCTGTATCAGTGAAATACTTGCATGTTTCAGTAAGTCAGTGCTAAACCACATACTACATCCATCACAACAGCATTGTATCACAGCAGAACTTTGAGGGATCAACTGGTCAGCACCAGTCAATGGTCATACCAACCAGTCATAATCATAATGGCAACAATAATGTCCTGTAGATGTCACCTGAAACACCTTACGCGCGTTACACCAAGGTTTCTTCAATGGGGCTGTACTCTCTGTTGATGTTTAGTTTACACTGGTTCCATGGCTGGCTGCCAGTTTTGTAGGTATCTTTACTTAAGGTACCGTCACACTAAGCGACGCTGCAGCGATACCGACAATGATGTCGATCGCTGCAGCGTCGCTGTTTGGTCGCTGGAGAGCTGTCACACAGACTGCTCTCCAGCGACCAACGATCCCGAGGTCCCTGGTAACCAGGGTAAACATCGGGTTACTAAGCGCAGGGTCGCGCTTAGTAACCTGATGTTTACCCTGGTTACCAGCGTAAACGTTAAAAAAACAAACACTACATACTTACCTTCAGCTGTCTGTCCTCCAGTGCTGTGCTTTCCTCTGCACTGTCAGCGCCGGTCAGCCGGAAAGCAGAGCGGTGACGTCACCACTGTGCTTTCTGGCTGGCTGGCGCTGACACAGGATGCAGGAGGAGTGCAGAGAAGCAGAGCGCCGGGGACAGACAGCTGAAGGTAAGTATGTAATGTTTGTCTTTTTAACGTTTACGCTGGTAACCAGAGTAAACATCGGGTTACTAAGCGCGGCCCTGCGCTTAGTAACCCGATGTTTACCCTGGTTACCAGTGAAGATATCGCTGGATCGGTGTCACACACGCCGATCCAGCGATGTCAGCGGGAAGTCCAGCGACGAAATAAAGTTCTGGACTTTCCTCAGCGACCAACGATCTCCCAGCAGGGGCCTGATCGTTGGTTGCTGTCACACATAACGATTTCCTTAACGATATCATTACTACGTCACAAAAAGCAAAGATATTGTTAACGATATCGTTATGTGTGACGGTACCTTTACTGTAGGCACGTTAAGTTAGCACGATTCACGCTGCATGAGCAGTGTGGTGAGAGAAATCTGCAAGTGACACTGACACCAAACATAGGTGCTGGAAATTAGGGTCGTGTGAAGAGTTCCTTGCACTGCTTATTTCCAGTAATGAATAAAAGTCCCTACATTGTTTGGCTCCATAGTGCATCTGTCTTCCCCTTTTGCTTTTGCCGCCTCTTCAGAGCAGCAATGATGACAATAGCATGATGAGGTTAGCAGTGCGCAAGACTCCAGAAATCATCTGTTGTGTAGGTGTGTTCTAATGCCTTCCTCTATCTGCCTGGCTCAGGTTAGTTGGCAGATTTCACTCATTGCTGCATCTTCTGATGGTTCTCTTAGTAGCTTCCTCTGCAGCATCTCTTAGCTGTCTCACACACTCAATGCTTTGATTTAAATCTATGGGGTATTGTCGAGAGACACCAGACCCAACAATGTTTACTGATGACTGCTATCAAAGCAACCTGAGCTTCCATAACACCTCAGCAGTGCCACAGACTGAACGCCTCCATGCCACGCCGCATTGATGCAGTAAGTGATGCAAAAGGAGCCCTAACCAAGTATTGAGTACATTTACTGAACATACATTTAAGTTGGCCAACATTTTGCATTTTAAAATTGTTTTAAAGCTGGTGTTATAAAGTATTCTAATTTACTGAGACAATGACTTTTGGGTTTTCATTGGCTGTAAGCTATAATCATCAACGTTAACCAACATAAACACTTGAAATACATCGCACTATTATATACGTTTCACTTTTTGCATTGAAGAACTGAAATAAATTAACTTTTTGATGATATTCTAATGTTGTGAGATGCACCTGTAACTATGCTGACTCCCCAAGCACTTCATTCGGTTACAAATATGCCACTTACAACTTGTGGTCTCACTTTATAGCTATAGTGCTACAGAGCTCTCTAGTGGCAGCCATTAACATTTCAAACACACGTGCAGTAAAACATTGCACAGGATTGTTTTAAGCCAGTACAGAATAGAGCACATTGTGCAGATGTAAGGTATACAGGCAGATAGAAAAACATGAAGTCCACTGTAGATGTATTAGAGGGACAGTAACAGTCCATTACATGCCAGTTATGCAGTACAAGTTCAAATAGAAGCAAAAAACATCTATTCTTATTTTGCTGATGAACAATTGTAAAATGCTTGTAATATGGCATCAATAATACATCTGTGTAACATAGTGTGAGGGAACGCCAGGGCAGTAGTCGTGGCCAAGGTAAAAATTTCTAGCACACCCTGGCCTTCCGTCACATACAAATCACAGGTCTCCTTTCCGTTACCTGTCACGTTCTTCAGCTCCCCTCAGGACTTTCTGCACTGCGCTGCACAAACTCTTCAGACGATGAACAATAAACAGAGTCACAATCCATTTCAACGCTTGAACTATTAACTTTACTGCTTCTGGTACACAGCGC
Organism: Ranitomeya imitator; assembly: GCF_032444005.1. NCBI lineage: Eukaryota > Metazoa > Chordata > Amphibia > Anura > Dendrobatidae > Ranitomeya > Ranitomeya imitator. The sequence continues at coordinate 730,426,815 of NC_091284.1, read as the reverse complement.
GTATGTATTCTCATCAGCATCAGGGTTAACATTGGACAATTTCTCCTCTGTCCCTATCATTCCTTCTCTGTCTCTAAGCTTGCTTCTGGGACGGACCGTGGTCTCCGGTCTCTCAGCATCATCTCTGCTCAGTCCTGCTCCAATCGGGGAACCTCTAAACCGTTTCGCCCCGGTCTCGAGAACATCCACCCACTTAACAAGCCGCCACATTCTGAGTGACCTTCCCGTACTGCTAAGTCTTATTCTGGCAACTGCAGACCCACTTATTCTGCACTGTCAGTACTTCTCCTGGTGTTTCTCCCCAATGAGGCCCTTACCCCGAATACTGTATGACTTTGCTCTTATCTTTAATGTTATGGAGCTAACAGCCTTGTCAGGGCGCTTCCGCACAACTGATTCAAAACCCAGATGTTCCCCAGGTTAACGGCCGTTAGCCCCTCCTACTTTAACTATATACAGGTTAAGCATACTCTCCACCCCAACTAGTGGCCCAACTAGGGTACTACGCTTTCCCTACAACTATAACAGTAATCATACATAGCATTTACACGACAGGTACCATAAATATGCACAACATCACACAGGGGAACAATTTGAAAAACATTTTCTGTTGAGTTAGGTTTTTGAGCTGATTTATACTAAAATTGGCATGCTGATTCCAAAAATGTAGTCAGTTTTATTCTAGCACGTCAAGTTTTTCCTACACAACTTACCTGCCAGAGAAGCACAATTGCACTGATATCTGTAATAAGACTTGTTATCTGATTACAATTCGACTCATATAGAGCTAAGTGGCAACTTGTAAGAGTAGTCACAACTTTGTCATGCCTATTTCTTATATATTTCATTTTTTGTTCATATTTGTACTATTTAAAAAAAAACAACACTTTTTAGGTACAGTAGTTTACATAGTTTTGAGAAGACAAAAATCCTATAGTTCAAAAACTTGACGTGATAGAGAAAAACTGAGATCATTTCTGGATTCAGCATCCAAAAATTAATTAAGAACAGTTGTCTGACCTAACTCTTAAAAAATTGTGTTCCCCAGTGAATTATTTACAATAGCATTAAAAAGAAGACAAACACTCATATTTACGGACACCTCCTCGTGCCCCTTACAATATCATCCCCATACAAGGCTCAGCAGGTTTAATATGTTGTAAATTAGCTGAGTTTTGAATGACCTCTTTTCTGTCTTCAATTTTTAATGTAAATTCACACTGACACCTAGTGGCCGGCTAATTTATTTCTGGTTGAATACTGTTTGTTCACATACTGTACATGCTACAACAAAGACTGTATAAAATATGTACTACATCAGTAATATTAGAAACAGTGGTGTAGCTACCAGGGGGAGGCAGAGGTTGTTTATACTCAGGGTCCTCAAACAGAGAGACTATCATTCTTAACTGTATCATGCCAATACAGTAAAGCTGTGTAGTAGAGCATGGAGATCTCTTTACTAGTTTTAGGCCTATGACTTTCCAGAATAACTGTGTAATGCACTGGACGAGTCCCAGGTGAAGTGATGTGATCTTTTGCGTGTCCCATTGCCTTGTTACTGCTTGCCAGCCACCCAGTTCTCAGGTTAGGTGAGCATATGAATTTTTCTTTTTTTTAATATTAATCGTAGGGGGTCTTGGGGGTATAATACAGTGTGGAGACATCCTACAGAGAAGGGTAATTATACAGTATTGGGGCTACTGGGGAGGCCATCATACAGTGTGAAGGCTATTGTGGGGGTCTTCATAATGTGTGGGGGTCATCATGCAGTGTGAAAGCTACAGTGGGTGCCATCACACACTGTAAGAGTTACTGTAGTGTCATCACAGAGCATGGAGGCCATCATATAGTGTGAGGCCTATTGTGGGGGTCATCATACAGTGTGGGGGGGGGCCATCATAAAGTGTGAGGGCTACTGTCTGTGCCATCATACAATGTTAGAGCACTGTAGGGTCATCATACAGTGTGGAGGCTCTCATATAGTGTGGGGGACATCATACAGTGTATGGAAGGCTGACAGTGTGGGGCAGTTATATAGTGTGGGAGCTACTGTATGGGCCATCATACAGTGTGGTGGATACTGTGGGGCTCGTCATACAGTGTGTGTACATCATACATTATTTGGACCATCATGCAGTGTGGGGACCAACATACAGTGTGGAGTATATTATGGTGGCCTTCATACAGTGTGGGTAATAATGTAGGAGCCATCAGAGTGTGGGAGCCATCTAAGGCTTGGTTCATATTGCGTTAATGTGACCGCGCTAACGGACAGTGTTGCACGGCGAAATTAACGCCGTGCAACGCGTCCGTTAGCGCGCCCATTAACAGCAATGGGGACGCGCATCACTAGCGCGTGCCATTTTCGGCACGCGCTAGCGATGTGCTGGTGTTTTGTGGCGCGCCGCGGACGCTGCTTAACGCGACCCCATAAAACAACATTGCGTTAGCGCAATCTGCTAGCGCTAGGCGCTAAACGGATTGCACTAACGCAATATGAACCTAGCCTTACAGTGTGAAGCTACTGTGGATGCATCGTAAAGTGTGAGGACCATCATATAGTTTGGGGGCTTTTCCGGGGGCATCATACAGAGTAGGGGCTACTTTATGCACAGACATACAGTGTAGAGGCTACTGTAAGGGCAATCATACAGAGTGGGAGGTATTATACTGTGTAGAGGTAGCTCCGGGGGAATTATACTTTGTATAGTAAGATGTGGGGGGCATTATTCTGTGTATAGGGGACTTATGAGTGCTGTGGGCTGATAATACTCTACATACGGGAGCTGTTGGGCCAGTTAGTATAGGGAAGATGTGGTCCCATCATACAGGGGCGGATTATCAGAGGGTCAATATGGGCGGTAGCCCAGGGCCCAGTGGTGTGGGGGGGCCCTGGGCTACTGCACAGATTGACCCTCTGCTAATCCGCCCAAGTGTGACTGCCCGCCGGCATTCATGTGCCTCCGGACCCAGTGGGCAGAGAGAGGGTGCCCGCATCGGGCCCCTTCTCATCTGTTCACGGACCCCTTCCGGCGCTGCGATGGTTTCCTATTGACGTGCGGGCACGTCAATAGTTAACAACAGCCGCCAGCCAATTGGAGGCTGGCAGCTGAAGTCGGCCGCAGCGCACACATCGCCGGCATCTGACGTCATTGTCAGTCGCCGGCGAGTGTGTGCTGCTGGAGGGAGCTCGCCGCTGGAGCGCACAGGTCAGGTTAGGAGACTCTGTTTGTTTTTTTGTTTTGTTTTTTGATAACGGTGGACACACTGGGGGCAATGCTGGAGGACACACTGGGGCAGATGATTGCTGGAGACACTGGGGCAGATTGATGGACACACTGGGGCAGATTGATGGACACACTGGGGCAATGCTGGAGGACACACTGGGGCAGATTGCTGGAGACACTGGGGCAGATTGCTGGAGACACTGGGGCAATGCTGGAGACACTGGGGCAATGCTGGAGACACTGGAGCAGATTGCTGGACACACTGGGGGCAATGCTGGAGGACACACTGGGGCAGATGATTGCTGGAGACACTGGGGCAATGCTGGAGACACTGGGGCAATGCTGGAGACACTGGGGCAATGCTGGAGACACTGGGGCAGATTGCTGGAGACACTGGGGTAATGCTGGAGGACACTGGGGCAGATTGCTGGAGACACTAGGGCAATGCTGGAGACACTGGGGCAATGCTGGAGACACTGGGGCAATGCTGGAGGACACTGGGGCAGATTGCTGGAGACACTGGGGGCAATGCTGGAGGACACACTGGGGCAGATGATTGCTGGAGACACTGGGGCAATGCTGGAGACACTGGGGCAATGCTGGATACACTGGGGCAATGTTGGATACATAGGGGCAATGCTGGAGACACTGGGGCAGATTGCTGGAGACACTGGGGCAATGCTGGAGACACTGGGGCAATGCTGGAGACACTGGGGCAATGCTGGAGACACTGGGACAATGCTGGAGACACTGGGACAGATTGCTGGACACACTGTGGGCAATGCTGGACAATTGGACATACTGGGGCAGATTGCTGGACACACTGGGGGCAATGCTGGACATACTGGGGCAGATTGCTGGACACACTGGTGGTAATATGCTGTACACACTGGGGCAGATTGCTGGACACACTGTCTGGGGGCAATGCTGGACACACTGGGGCAGATTGCTGGACACACTGGGGGCAATGCTGGACACACTGGGGCAATATGCTGGACATACTGGGGCAGATTGCTGTACACACTGGGGGTAATATGCTGGACACACTGGGGCAGATTGCTGAACACACTAGGGCAGATTGCTGGAAACACTGTCTGGGGGCAATGCTGGACACACTGGGGCAGATTGTTGGAAACACTGGGGGCAATATGCTGGAGACACTGTCTGGGGGCAATGCTGGACACACTGGGGCAGATTGCTGGACACTGGGGCAATATGCTGGACATACTGGGGCAGATTGCTGGACACACTGGGGGTAATATGCTGGACACACTGGGGCAGATTGCTGGACACACTGGGGGCAGGACTGGAGGCATGGGCAGAATGTAGACATGGGGCATGATTGGAGACACGGGGCAGAATGAAAGACATGGGGCAGGATTGGATCATGGGGCAGGATGGATACGATGGAGACAGATGGGGCAGGATGTGGAGATCATATGGGGTAGAATGGATACTCATGACGGCAGAATGCGAGAACATATGGCTGGAGCCAGGAATGAGACACACGGGGCCAGGGTGGGGAATATTATTACCATAGGGGCTAATTAAGGGATATTATTACTGCAGTGATGTATTTATTTTATTTTTAGAGTATACTGTTTTAAATGGGGGGGGCGGTCCTGTTACTGTGCAGAGTGACACTATATCGCCTTTTTTTCTTCATGTGGTGTAATGTAGAAGTTGTGAAAAATTAAGTAATGTGTTCTGCAAGCGGAGCTCGAGATAACTGTGTTATTTCCTGCAGAAACGAGTCCTGGCTGATCAGTATTGTAGTATTCAGTCACTATGTGGTGGTAATATGTGGTCTGGAAATGGTGTTGTGGTATTTGTCCCTTGTATGTGCTATTTGGTCACCAAGTGGTGGTAATATGTGGTCTTGACATGGTGCGGTGGTATTTGTTCCTTGTATGTGATATTATTCGATCACTGTGGTTGTAATTTGTGGTCTGGTCATGGTGCGGTGGTATTTGTTCCTTGTATGTGATATTATTGGTCAAAATATACCTAAATTGTATTGCACATTTTAACAAATATTTAATAGGTCACAGTAGAGTAGGGCCCGGCCATTTTACTGGAATAATCTGGTTCGGGTATATCATGACCCCGTCACATGACCCCCGTCACATGACCCCCGTCACATGACCAGGGGGGCCCACAGTGTCTGAACAGCCCGGGGCCCTGGCTACCCTTAATCCACCCCTACCATCATACCATGTATAATGGAGTTGTAGGCCCATCATTCTATGCAAAGAAGCATAGGGGAGATGCGGGGCCATAATTCTGCGTATACTGGAGTTGTAGGCCCATTATGTATAGAGAGCCGTGGGGGCATCATACTGTACATAGGTGAGCTGTGTGCCCATCATATTGTGTATAGGGAAATATAGGGAGCTGTGGGGACTGTGTTTACTGTGTTTAGGGAAGCTGAATTTGGTGGGACTCAGGGGACATAATCACTGTTCATTTGGAGATGCAAGGGACATTATTTCAGTAAATGTGAGTTCTCAGGAAACAAAATTAAATGGGCACTTATGAATAGGGTTGAGCGAAACGGGTCGTTCATTTTCAAAAGTCGCCGACTTTTGGCAAAGTCGGGTTTCATGAAACCCGATCCGACCCCTGTGCGGGGTCGGCCATGTGGTACGCGACTTTCGCGCCAAAGTCGCGTTTCAATGACGCGAAAAGCGCCATTTCTCAGCCAATGAAGGTGAACGCAGAGTGTGGGCAGCGTGATGACATAGGTCCTGGTCCCCACCATCTTAGAGAAGGGCATTGCAGTGATTGGCTTGCTGTCTGCGGCGTCACAGGGGCTATAAAGAGGCGTTCCCGCCGACCGCCATCTTACTGCTGCTGATCTGAGCTTAGGGAGAGGTTGCTGCCGCTTCGTCAGAAGCAGGGATAGCGTTAGGCAGGGTCCATTAACCCCCAAACCGCTTGTGCTGTAGCGATTTCCACTGTCCAACACCACCTTCGGTGTGCAGGGACAGTGGAAGCTACATTTTTATTTTTTTTTCTCAGCGCTGTAGCTCATTGGGCTGCCCTAGAAGGCTCCCTGATAGCTGCATTGCTGTGTGTACGCCGCTGTGCAAACCAACTGCTTTGTTCAAAGCACAAATCCTCTTGTTCCTTCCTTTCTGCACAGCTATCTTTTTGTTTGTCCACACTTTTTATTTAATTTGTGCATCAGTCCACTCCTTATTGCTGCCTGCCATACCTGGCTGAGATTACTGCAGGGAGATAGTAATTGTAGGACAGTCCCTGCTTTTATTTTTTTTTGGTGGGAGATTAAGATTGGCATTTCTGCTAGAGTGCCATCCCTGTGTGTGCCATCTCTCACTCAGTGGGCCATAGAAAGCATGTTTATTTTTTTTGCTTGATTTGGGTTCTAAATTCTACCTGAAAAAATCACTACATCAATCAGTGGGAGAAAAATATTGGCCTCTGGGCTTGTGTGCCACTCCTGACTCCTGTGTGTGCCATCTCTCACTCAGTGGGCCATAGAAAGCCTATTTATTTTTTTGCTTGATTTGGGTTCTAAAATCTACCTGAAAAAATCACTACATCAATCAGTGGGAGAAAAATATTGGCCTCTGGGCTTGTGTGCCACTCCTGACTCCTGTGTGTGCCATCTCTCACTCAGTGGGCCATAGAAAGCCTATTTATTTTTTTGCTTGATTTGGGTTCTAAAATCTACCTGAAAAAATCACTACATCAATCAGTGGGAGAAAAATATTGGCCTCTGGGCTTGTGTGCCACTCCTGACTCCTGTGTGTGCCATCTCTCACTCAGTGGGCCATAGAAAGCCTATTTATTTTTTTGCTTGATTTGGGTTCTAAAATCTACCTGAAAAAATCACTACATCAATTGGTGGGAGAAAAATATTGGCCTCTGGGCTTGTGTGCCACTCCTGACTCCTGTGTGTGCCATCTCTCACTCAGTGGGCCATAGAAAGCCTATTTATTTTTTTGCTTGATTTGGGTTCTAAAATCTACCTGAAAAAATCACTACATCAATTGGTGGGAGAAAAATATTGGCCTCTGGGCTTGTGTGCCACTCCTGACTCCTGTGTGTGCCATCTCTCACTCAGTGGGCCATAGAAAGCCTTTTTTTTTTTTTTTTTAATTTGGTTTCTAAATTGTCCCTGAAAAAATCATTTTATTTTATTTGGTTTCTAAATTCTTCCTGAAAAAATCATTTTATTTCATTTTGTTTCTAAAGTCTCCCTGAAAAAAAAAAAAAAAACAGTGGGAGATTAATATTGCCCTTTCTGCTTGTGTGCCAGTCTTGACTCCTGGGTGTGCCATCTCTCTCTCTCTCTCAAATTGTGGGCCATAGAAAGCCTATTTATTTTTCTGCTTGATTTAGGTTCTAAATTCTACCTGAAAAAATCACTACATCAATCAGTGGGAGAAAAATATTGGCCTCTGGGCTTGTGTGCCACTCCTGACTCCTGTGTGTGCCATCTCTCACTCAGTGGGCCATAGAAAGCCTATTTATTTTTTTGCTTGATTTGGGTTCTAAATTCTACCTGAAAAAATCACTACATCAATCAGTGGGAGAAAAATATTGGCCTCTGGGCTTGTGTGCCACTCCTGACTCCTGTGTGTGCCATCTCTCACTCAGTTGGCCATAGAAAGCCTATTTATTTTTTTGCTTGATTTGGGTTCTAATTTCTACCTGAAAAAATCACTACATCAATCAGTGGAAGAAAAATATTGGCCTCTGGGCTTGTGTGCCACTCCTGACTCCTGTGTGTGCCATCTCTCACTCAGTGGGCCATAGAAAGCCTTTTTTTTTTGTTTGGTTTCTAAATTCTCCCTGAAAAAATCATTTTATTTTATTTGGTTTCTAAATTCTTCCTGAAAAAATCATTTTATTTTATTTTGTTTCTAAAGTCTCCCTGGAAAAAAAAAAAAAATCAGTGGGAGATTAATATTGACATTTGTGCTTGAGTGACAGTCCTGCGTGTGTGGCATCTCTGTGATTTGGTGCCACAGAAAACCGAGTGTGTAACATTGTGCCTGATTTTCCTTGTGGTCTCACCAACCTGTAAAGGGATATTGAAATCATACTGAAGTTATAGCTCACCGTGTAAGTTGTTTGACAGCAACAAATAAAGTTACTTTGGTTAAGTTTTTAAAACAATGAGGAAGTCTGGTGCAAGAGGTCGTGGCCGTGGGCGTTCATTGTCAGCTGGTAATGATGGTAGTGGTAGTGGAGCATCAGGTGGTCGTGGGAAAAAAATATTCCACCTAAGTCTGGAGCTGTGGAGCCAGGTTCGTCGTCTGGCTACACAAGGCCTCGAACGCTCTCTTTTCTGGGAGTAGGAAAACCGCTTTTAAAGCCGGAGCTGCAACAGCAAGTTTTGGCTTACATTGCAGATTCAGCCTCTAGCTCTTTTGCCTCCTCTTCTGAAACTGGTAAATGTAAAAGCAGTGCGTCGCTTGTGGATGTTCACGGTCAGGGACAAGTCGCTTCCTTGTCCTCTTCAGCAAAAACAACAACAAGAGAGAAGGATGCAGCAGGCGACACAACGGGTTACTCCATGGAGCTCTTTACACATACCGTCCCTGGCTAAGAAAGTGAAACACTTAACAGGCCATGCCCATTACAAGTAGATTCTGACATGGAGTGCACTGATGCACAGCCACAGCCAGACTACTATGCTGGTCCTTTGACTCAGACCACAACATTGCCCTCTCAGGGTACTGATCCACAATCAGACCCTGATGAGACTATGTTGCCCCGTCACGAACGCTATACCACCGACCGACATGGTGACACAGACGAAGTTGCACATGAGCTAGAAGAGGAGGTAATAGATGACCCAGTTGTTGACCCCGATTGGCAGCCATTGGGGGAACAGGGTGCAGGCGGCAGTAGTTCAGAAGCGGAGGTGGAGGAGGGGCCGCAGCAGGCATCAACATCGCAACAGGTTCCATCTGCCGGGCCCATATCTGGCCCAAAACGCGTGGCAAAGCCAAAACCTGTTGGAGGACAGCGTGGCCATCCGGTTAAAGCTCAGTCTGCAATCCATGAAAAGGGATCCGATGCTAGGAAGAGTGCAGTCTGGCATTTTTTTAAACAACATCCAATTGATCAGCGCAAAGTCATCTGTCAAAAATGTTCAACTAGCTTAAGCAGAGGTCAGAATCTGAAAAGTCTCAATACAAGTTACATGCATAGACATTTAACCACCATGCATTTTCAAGCCTGGACTAACTACCAAACGTCCCTTAAGGTTGCAGCACCCTCGGCCAATGAAGCTAGTCAGCAACGCAACATCCCTTCCGTCACTGTAAGGCCACCATTTTCCGCACCACCGGCAGTATCTGTGCAGGTTTCTTTGCCAGCCAAAAGCAGTCAGGGTCAGGGAATCACCAGTTTTGTAGGAGGAAATATTGCATCTAGGGCACCGGCTGATACAATACCGTCTCCAACCGTCTCTCAGTCTGCCATGTCCACCGGCACACCCGCTAGTTCCACGATCTCCAGTCCAGCTCACCCTACATGAGACTCTGGTTAGAAAAAGGAAGTACTTATCCTCGCATCCGCGTACACAGGGTTTTAACGCCCACATAGCTAGACTAATCTCGTTAGAGATGATGCCCTACCAGTTAGTTGAAAGTGAAGCTTTCAAAGCCCTGATGGAGTACGCTGAACCACGCTACGAGCTACCCAGTTGACACTTTTTTTCCAGAAAAGCCATCCCAGCCCTGCACCAGCATGTTAAACAGCGCATCGTCCATGCACTCAGGCAATCTGTGAGTACAAAGGTGCACCTGACTACAGATGCATGGACCAGTAGGCATAGCCAGGGACGTTACATGTCCATCACGGCACACTGGGTGAATGTGGTGGATGCAGGGTCCACAGGGGACATCAATTTCGGGACAGTTGTGCCTAGCCCACGGTCTAGGAAACAGTTGGCTTTAGGCGTTCGCACCCCCTCCTCCTCCTCCTCCTCGTCCTCCTGCAGAAGCGACAGCTCTTCCACAGACCGCAGTCGGCCAACCACTCCATCGGCAGCTGACACTGTTGCACACCAGTTGTCCCATTATGGGCCAGCTACTGGCAAGCGTCAGCAGGCTGTTTTGGCTATGAAGTGTTTGGGCGACAACAGACACACCGCGGAAGTTCTGTCCGAGTTCTTGCAGCAAGAAACGCAGTCGTGGCTGGGCACAGTAGATCTTGAGGCAGGCAAGGTAGTGAGTGATAACGGAAGGAATTTCATGGCTGCCATCTCCCTTTCCCAACTGAAACACATTCCTTGCCTGGCTCACACCTTAAACCTGGTGGTGCAGTGCTTATTGAAAACTTATCCTGGGTTCTCCGACCTGCTCCTCAAAGTGCGTGGACTTTGCTCACATATCCGCCGTTCACCTGTACACTCCAGCCGTATGCAGACCTATCAGCGGTCTTTGAACCTTCCCCAGCATCGCCTAATCATAGACGTTGCAACAAGGTGGAACTCAACACTGCACATGCTTCAGAGACTGTGCAAACAGAGGCGGGCTGTTATGTTTTTGTGGGAGGATACACATACACGGGCAGGCAGTAGGATGGCAGACATGGAGTTGTCAGGTGTGCAGTGGTCGAAGATACAAGACATGTGTCAAGTCCTTCAGTGTTTTGAGGAATGCACACGGCTGGTTAGTGCAGACAACGCCATAATAAGCATGAGCATCCCCCTAATGTGTCTGCTTATGCAAAGTTTGACGCACATAAAGGATCAGGCGTCTGCACCAGAGGAAGAGGAAAGCCTTGATGACAGTCAGCCATTGTCTGGTCAGGGCAGTGTACAGGACGAGTTAGCGGGCGAAGAGGAGGTGAAGGATGAGGAGGATGATGGGGATGAGTATATTTTTAATGAGGAAGCTTTCCCGGGGGCACTGGAAATTGGTTGCGTGGCAAGGCCGGGTTCTGGTTTTTTGAGGGACACAAGTGACGTAGATTTGCCTGAAACTGCTCCTCAACCAATCACAACCGTAGATTTGACAACTGGAACTTTGGCCCACATGGCGGATTATGCCTTAAGTATCCTCAAAAGGGACACACGCATTACGAAAATGATGAACGATGACGATTACTGGTTGGCCTGCCTCCTTGATCCTCGCTATAAAGGCAAATTGCAAAATATTATGCCACATGAGAACTTGGAACTAATATTAGCAACCAAACAATCAACTCTTGTTGACCGTTTGCTTCAGGCATTCCCAGCACACAGCGCACGTGATCGTTCTCACACGAGCTCCAGGGGGCAGCAGACCAGGAGTGTTAGGGGTGCACACATCAGAAGTGGCGTTGGACAGAGGGGTTTTCTGACCAGGTTGTGGAGTGATTTTGCTATGACCGCAGACAGGACAGGTACTGCTGCATCAATTGAAAGTGACAGGAGACAACATTTGTCCAGTATGGTTACAAACTATTTTTCATCCCTTATCGATGTTAATACTGTGAATTACTTTTCTAATGTCTAATTTGCTGCAGCTGATTGTCCAGCATACGACATGTTTACACCTCCGTAAATGGCCAAACTCCCCACACGGGGCCGTGGTATCGCCACTTGGCGCAAGCACCCGTGAGAGTGCTGTTTGTCTGAAGAGGTGGGTGTGCCCGCTTTTGGTCGACGGCAGTGCCACTGGGTCCCTCATAGTACAATAAAGTGTCTCTGGCGGTGGTGGTGCGCACCCAACGTCAGACACACTGTTGTAACATGAGGGGCCCTGGGCCTGTACCGCCGGCCACTAGGGTTGAGCGAAACGGGTCGTTCATTTTCAAAAGTCGCCGACTTTTGGCAAAGTCGGGTTTCATGAAACCCGATCCGACCCCTGTGCGGGGTCGGCCATGCGGTACGCGACTTTCGCGCCAAAGTCGCGTTTCAATGACGCGAAAAGCGCCATTTCTCAGCCAATGAAGGTAAACGCAGAGTGTGGGCAGCGTGATGACATAGGTCCTGGTCCCCACCATCTTAGAGAAGGGCATTGCAGTGATTGGCTTGCTGTCTGCGGCGTCACAGGGGCTATAAAGGGGAGTTCCCGCCGACCGCCATGTTACTGTTGCTGATCTGAGCTTAGGGAGAGGTTGCTGCCGCTTCGTCAGAAGCAGGGATAGCGTTAGGCAGGGTCCATTAACCACCAAACCGCTTGTGCTGTAGCGATTTCCACTGCCCAACACCACCTTCGGTGTGCAGGGACAGTGGAAGCTACATTTTTTTTTTTTCCCCCTCAGCGCTGTAGCTCATTGGGCTGCCCTAGAAGGCTCCCTGATAGCTGCATTGCTGTGTGTACGCCGCTGTGCAAACCAACTGCTTTTTTCAAAGCACAAATCCTCTTGTTCCTTCCTTTCTGCACAGCTATCTTTTTGGTTTGTACACACTTTTTATTTAATTTGTGCATCAGTCCACTCCTTATTGCTGCTTGCCATACCTGGCTGAGATTACTGCAGGGAGATAGTAATTGAAGGACACTCCCTGTTTTTTTTTTTTTTGTGGGAGATTAAGATTGACATTTCTGCTGGAGTGCCATCCCTGTCTGTGTCATCTCTCACTCAGTGGGCCATAGAAAGCCTATTTATTTTTTTGCTTGATTTGGGTTATAAAATCTACCTGAAAAAATCACTACATCAATCAGTGGGAGAAAAATATTGGCCTCAGGGCTTGTGTGCCACTCCTGACTCCTGTGTGTGCCATCTCTCAGTCAGTGGGCCATAGAAAGCCTATTTATTTTTTTGCTTGATTTTGGTTCTAAAATCTACCTGAAAAAATCACTACATCAATCAGTGGGAGAAAAATATTGGCCTCAGGGCTTGTGTGCCACTCCTGACTCCTGTGTGCATCATCACTCACTCAGTGGGCCATAGAAAGCCCATTTTTTTTTTTTTTTTGCTTTATTTGGGTTCTAAATTCTACCTGAAAAAATCAATAAATCAATCAGTGGGAGATTAATATTGGCCTTTGGGCTTGTGTGCCAGTCCTAAGCGTGCCATCTCTCTTTCTCAGATAGTGGGCCATAGAAAGCCTATTTATTTATTTTTTTTTTTTATTGGGTTTATAAATTTTCCCTGGAAAAAAAAAAAAAGTGGGAGATTAATATTGGCCTCTGGGCTTGTGTGCCAGTCCTGAGCGTGCCATCTCTCTCACAAATAGTGGGCCATAGAAAGCCTGTTTATTTTTTTTTTTTTTGGTTTTATAAATTCTCCCTTACAAAAAAAAAGGGAGATTAATATTGGCCTTTGGGCTTGTGTGCCAGTCCTAAGCGTGCCATCTCTCTCTGTCTCTCAGATAGTGGGCCATAGAAAGCCTATTTATTATTTTTTTTATTGGGTTTATAAATTTTCCCTGGAACAAAAAAAAAAAAGTGGGAGATAAATATTGGCCTCTGGGCTTGTGTGCCACTCCTGACTCCTGTGTGCGTCATCTCTCACTCAGTGGGCCATAGAAAGCCTTTTTTTGTTTTATTTGTTTTCTAAATTCTCCCTGAAAAAATCATTTTATTTTCTTTGGTTTCTAAATTCTTCCTGAAAAAATCATTTTATTCTATTTTTTTTTTCCTAAAGTCTCCCTGAAAAAAAAAAAAAAAAAAACAAATCAGTGGGAGATTAATATTGCCCTTTCTGCTTGTGTGCCAGTCTTGACTCCTGGGTGTGCCATCTCTCTCTCTCTCTCCAATTGTGGGCCATAGAAAGCCTATTATTTTTTTAGCTTGATTTGGGTTCCAAAATCTACCTGAAAAAATCACTACATCAATCAGTGGGAGATAAATATTGGCCTCTGGGCTTGTGTGCCACTCCTGACTCCTGTGTGCGTCATCTCTCACTCAGTGGGCCATAGAAAGCCTTTTTTTGTTTTATTTGTTTTCTAAATTCTCCCTGAAAAAATCATTTTATTTTCTTTGGTTTCTAAATTCTTTCTGAAAAAATCATTTTATTCTATTTTTTTTTTTCCTAAAGTCTCCCTGAAAAAAAAAAAAAAAAAAAACAAATCAGTGGGAGATTAATATTGCCCTTTCTGCTTGTGTGCCAGTCTTGACTCCTGGGTGTGCCATCTCTCTCTCTCTCTCTCTAATTGTGGGCCATAGAAAGCCTATTATTTTTTTAGCTTGATTTGGGTTCCAAAATCTACCTGAAAAAATCACTACATCAATCAGTGGGAGATAAATATTGGCCTCTGGGCTTGTGTGCCACTCCTGACTCCTGTGTGCGTCATCTCTCACTCAGTGGGCCATAGAAAGCCTTTTTTTGTTTTATTTGTTTTCTAAATTCTTCCTGAAAAAATCATTTTATTCTATTTTTTTTTTTCCTAAAGTCTCCCTGAAAAAAAAAAAACAAAAAACAAATCAGTGGGAGATTAATATTGCCCTTTCTGCTTGTGTGCCAGTCTTGACTCCTGGGTGTGCCATCTCTCTCTCTCTCTCCAATTGTGGGCCATAGAAAGCCTATTATTTTTTTAGCTTGATTTGGGTTCCAAAATCTACCTGAAAAAATCACTACATCAATCAGTGGGAGATAAATATTGGCCTCTGGGCTTGTGTGCCACTCCTGACTCCTGTGTGCGTCATCTCTCACTCAGTGGGCCATAGAAAGCCTTTTTTTGTTTTATTTGTTTTCTAAATTCTCCCTGAAAAAATAATTTTATTTTATTTGGTTTCTAAATTCTTCCTGAAAAAAATCATTTTATTCTATTTTTTTTCTTCCTAAAGTCTCACTGAAAAAAAAAACAAAAAAAACAAATCAGTGGGAGATTAATATTGCCCTTTCTGCTTGTGTGCCACTCTTGACTCCTGGGTGTGCCATCTCTCTCTCTCTCTCCAATTGTGGGCCATAGAAAGCCTATTATTTTTTTAGCTTGATTTGGGTTCCAAAATCTACCTGAAAAAATCACTACATCAATCAGTGGGAGATAAATATTGGCCTCTGGGCTTGTGTGCCACTCCTGACTCCTGTGTGCGTCATCTCTCACTCAGTGGGCCATAGAAAGCCTTTTTTTGTTTTATTTGTTTTCTAAATTCTCCCTGAAAAAATCATTTTATTTTATTTGGTTTCTAAATTCTTCCTGAAAAAATCATTTTATTCTATTTTTTTTTTCCTAAAGTCTCCCTGAAAAAAAAAAAAAAAAAAAACAAATCAGTGGGAGATTAATATTGCCCTTTCTGCTTGTGTGCCAGTCTTGACTCCTGGGTGTGCCATCTCTCTCTCTCTCTCCAACTGTGGGCCATAGAAAGCCTATTATTTTTTTAGCTTGATTTGGGTTCCAAAATCTACCTGAAAAAATCACTACATCAATCAGTGGGAGATAAATATTGGCCTCTGGGCTTGTGTGCCACTCCTGACTCCTGTGTGCGTCATCTCTCACTCAGTGGGCCATAGAAAGCCTTTTTTTGTTTTATTTGTTTTCTAAATTCTCCCTGAAAAAATCATTTTATTTTATTTGGTTTCTAAATTCTTCCTGAAAAAATCATTTTATTCTATTTTTTTTTCCTAAAGTCTCCCTGAAAAAAAAACCAAAAAAAAACAACAAATCAGTGGGAGATTAATATTGCCCTTTCTGCTTGTGTGCCAGTCTTGACTCCTGGGTGTGCCATCTCTCTCTCTCTCTCTCTCCAATTGTGGGCCATAGAAAGCCTATTATTTTTTTTAGCTTGATTTGGGTTCCAAAATCTACCTGAAAAAATCACTACATCAATCAGTGGGAGATAAATATTGGCCTCTGGGCTTGTGTGCCACTCCTGACTCCTGTGTGCGTCATCTCTCACTCAGTGGGCCATAGAAAGCCTTTTTTTGTTTTATTTGTTTTCTAAATTCTCCCTGAAAAAATCATTTTATTTTCTTTGGTTTCTAAATTCTTCCTGAAAAAATCATTTTATTCTATTTTTTTTTTTCCTAAAGTCTCCCTGAAAAAAAAAAAAAAATCAAATCAGTGGGAGATTAATATTTACATTTGTGCTTCAGTGACAGTCCTGCGTGTGTGGCATCTCTCTCATTTGTTGCCACCAACAACAGAGTGTGTAACATTGTGCCTGATTTTCGTTGTGGTCTCACTCACCTGTAAAGGGGTAGCTAAATCATACTGAAGTTATAGCTCACCGTGTAATTTGTGTGACAGCAACAAATACCGTTAGTTTGTTTACGTTTTTAAAACAATGAGGAAGTATGGTGGAAGAGGTCGTGGCCGGGGGCGTTCATTGTCAGCTGGTAATGAGGGTAGTGGTAGTGGTGGAGCATCAGCTGGTCGTGGGAAAAAAAATATTGCACCTAAGTCTGGAGCTGTGGAGCCAGGTTCGTCGTCTGGCTACACAAGGCCTCGAACGCTCTCTTTTCTGGGAGTAGGAAAACCGCTTTTAAAGCCGGAGCTGCAACAGCAAGTTTTGGCTTACATTGCAGATTCAGCCTCTAGCTCTTTTGCCTCCTCTTCTGAAACTGGTAAATGTAAAAGCAGTGCGTCGCTTGTGGATGTTCACGGTCAGGGACAAGTCGCTTCCTTGTCCTCTTCAGCAAAAACAACAACAGAGAAGAATGCAGCAGGCGACACAATGGGTTACTCCATGGAGCTCTTTACACATACCGTCCCTGGCTTAGAAAGTGAAGCAGTTAACAGTCCATGCCCATTACAAGTTGAATCTGACATGGAGTGCACTGATGCACAGCCACAGCCAGACTACTATGCTGGTCCTTTGACTCAGACCACAACATTGCCCTCGCAGGGTGCTGATCAAGAATCAGACCCTGATGAGACTATGTTGCCCCATCACGAACGCTATACCACCGACCGACACGGTGACACAGACGAAGTTGCACACGAGCTACAAGAAGAGGTAATAGATGACCCAGTTCTTGACCCCGATTGGCAGCCATTGGGGCAACAGGGTGCAGGCGGCAGCAGTTCTGAAGCAGAGGAGGAGGGGCCGCAGCAGGCATCAACATCGCAACAGGTTCCATCTGCCGGGCCCGTATCTTGCCCAAAACGCGTGGCAAAGCTAAAACCTGTTGGAGGACAGCGTGGCCATCCGGTTAAAGCTCAGTCTGCAATGCCTGAAAAGGTATCCGATGCTAGAAAGAGTGCAGTCTGGCATTTTTTTAAACAACATCCAATTGATCAGCGCAAAGTCATCTGTCAAAAATGTTCAACTACCTTAAGCAGAGGACAGAATCTGAAAAGTCTCAATACAAGTTGCATGCATAGACATTTAACCACCATGCATTTGCAAGCCTGGACTAACTACCAAACGTCCCTTAAGGTTGTAGCACCCTCGGCCAATGAAGCTAGTCAGCAACGCAACATCCCTTCCGGCAGTGTAGGGCCACCATTTTCCGCACCACCTGCAGTATCTGTGCAGGTTTCTTTGCCAGGCCAAAGCCGTCAGGGTCAGGGAATCACCAGTTTCGTAGTAGGAAACACTGCATCTAGGGCACCGGTGGCAACAATACCATCTCCCACCGTCTCTCAGTCTGCCATGTCCACCGGCACCCCCGCTAGTTCCACGATCTCCAGCTCTCCAGTCCAGCTCACCCTACATGAGACTATGGTTAGAAAAAGGAAGTACTTAGCCTCGCATCCGCGTACACAGGGTTTGAACGCACACATAGCTAGACTAATCTCGTTAGAGATGATGCCCTACCGGTTAGTTGAAAGCGAAGCTTTCAAAGCCCTGATGGACTACGCTGTACCACGCTACGAGCTACCCAGTCGACACTTTTTTTCCAGAAAAGCCATCCCAGCCCTCCACCAGCATGTTAAAGAGCGCATCGTCCATGCACTCAGGCAATCTGTGAGCACAAAGGTGCACCTGACAACAGATGCATGGACCAGTAGGCATGGCCAGGGACGTGACGTGTCCATCACGGCACACTGGGTAAATGTGGTGGATGCAGGGTCCACAGGGGACAGCAAGTTTGGGACAGTTCTGCCTAGCCCACGGTCTAGGAAACAATTGGCTGTAGCCGTTCGCACCCCCTCCTCCTCCTCTTCGTCCTCCTGCAGAAGCGAGAGCTCGTCCACAGACCCCAGTCGCACAACCACTCCATCCGCAGCTGCCACTGTTGCACACCAGGTCTCCCATTATGGGGCAGCTACTGGCAAACGTCAGCAGGCTGTATTGGCTATGAAGTGTTTGGGCGACAACAGACACACCGCGGAAGTTCTGTCCGAGTTCTTGCAGAAAGAAACGCAGTCGTGGCTGGGCACTGTAGATCTTGAGGCAGGCAAGGTAGTGAGTGATAACGGAAGGAATTTCATGGCTGCCATCTCCCTTTCCCAACTGAAACACATTCCTTGCCTGGCTCACACCTTAAACCTGGTGGTGCAGTGCTTCCTGAAAAGTTATCCGGGGTTATCCGACCTGCTCCTCAAAGTGCGTGGACTTTGCTCACATATCCGCCGTTCGCCCGTACACTCCAGCCGTATGCAGACCTATCAGCGTTCTTTGAACCTTCCCCAGCATCGCCTAATCATAGACGTTGCAACAAGGTGGAACTCAACACTGCACATGCTTCAGAGACTGTGTGAACAGAGGCGGGCTGTTATGTTTTTGTGGGAGGATACACATACACGGGCAGGCAGTAGGATGGCAGACATGGAGTTGTCAGGTGTGCAGTGGTCGAAGATTCAAGACATGTGTCAAGTCCTTCAGTGTTTTGAGGAATGCACACGGCTGGTTAGTGCAGACAACGCCATAATAAGCATGAGCATCCCCCTAATGCGTCTGCTGATGCAAAGTTTGACGCACATAAAGGATCAGGCGTCTGCAGCTGAGGAAGAGGAAAGCCTTGATGACAGTCAGCCATTGTCTGGCCAGGGCAGTGTACAGGACGAGGTAGCGGGCGAAGAGGAGGAGGAGGACGAGGAGGATGATGGGGATGATTATATTTTTAATGAGGAAGCTTTTCCGGGGCCACTGGAAATTGGTGGCGCGGCAAGGCCGGGTTCTGGTTTTTTGAGGGACACAAGTGACGTTGATTTGCCTGAAACTGCCCCTCAACCAAGCACAACCGCAGATTTGACAACTGGAACTTTGGCCCACATGGCGGATTATGCCTTACGTATCCTCAAAAGGGACACACGCATAACTAAAATGATGAATGATGACGATTACTGGTTGGCCTGCCTCCTTGATCCTCGCTATAAAGGCAAATTGCAAAATATAATGCCACATGAGAACTTGGAACTAATATTAGCAACCAAACAATCAACTCTTGTTGACCGTTTGCTTCTGGCATTCCCTGCACACAGCGCCCGTGATCGTTCTCACACGAGCTGCAGGGGCCAGCAGACCAGAGGAGTTAGAGGGGCAGAAATCAGAAGTGGCGTTGGCCAGAGGGGTTTTCTGACCAGGTTGTGGAGTGATTTTGCTATGACCGCAGACAGGACAGGTACTGCAGCATCAATTCAAAGTGACAGGAGACAACATTTGTCCAGTATGGTTACAAACTATTTTTCATCCCTTATCGATGTTCTCCCTCAACCGTCATTCCCATTTGATTACTGGGCATCAAAATTAGACACCTGGCCAGAATTGGCAGAATATGCATTGCAGGAGCTTGCTTGCCCGGCAGCTAGTGTCCTATCAGAAAGAGTATTCAGTGCTGCAGGTTCAATACTAACAGAAAAAAGGTCTCGTCTGGCTACCCAAAATGTAGATGATCTAACCTTCATTAAAATGAACCACAACTGGATTTCGAAATCTTTTGCCCCACCTTGCCCGGCTGACACCTAGCTTTCCTATGAAATGGTCTTGCCTGTGGACTATTCTGAATGCCTTTTCCAATCTCGTAATTTTCTGCACCTGATTGTCCAGCATACGACATGTTTACACCTCACTAAATGGCCAAACTCCCCACACGGGGCCGTGGTATCGACACTTGTCGACAGCACCCGTGAGAGTGCAGTTTGTCTGAAGAGGTGGGTGAGCCCGCTTTTGGTCGACGGCACTGCCACTGGGTCCCTCCTAGTACAATAAAGTGTCTCTGGCGGTGGTGGTGCGCACCCAACGTCAGACACACCGTTGTAATATGAGGGGCCCTGGGCCTGTACCGCCGGCCACAAGACAGTTTCCCCCCACCCCAGCTCAAACAGTGCTCTACCACTTGCAAAATTATCTCACAGCTCCACCAATGTTTAGTCTATGCGCTGACATCCTTCAATGCCTGCCACTGACAATACCATTGTATTGACATTTTTGTTATGTTAGGCCTTCGATGCCTGTCTGTGGTCACTCCTTCCACTAGGCCTCCACTGACCACACCACTGCTGCCCATGTACCCCTGGAACCAATTTAAAATTGCCTACAGCCATGTGTTATTATTTTAGGCCTTCGATGCCTGTCTGCGGTGACTCCTTCCACTAGGCCTCCACTGACCACACCACTGCTGCCCGTGTACCCCTGTAACCAATTTAGAATTGCCTACAGCCATGTGTTATTATTTTAGGCCTTCGATGCCTGTCTGCGGTCACTCCTTCCACTAGGCCTCCACTGACCACACCACTGCTGCCCGTGTACCCCTGGAACCAATTTAAAATTGCCTACAGCCATGTGTTATTATTTTAGGCCTTCGATGCCTGTCTGCGGTCACTCCTTCCACTAGGCCTCCACTGACCACACCACTGCTGCCCGTGTACCCCTGGAACCAATTTAAAATTGCCTACAGCCAGCCCAATTTTTTTATTTTAGGCCTTCGATGCCTGTCTACGGTCCATTCTTTCAACTACTACTACACTGACCAGGGCACTGCTGCCCGTGTACCCCTGGAACCAATTTAAAATTGCCTACAGCCATGTGTTATTATTTTAGGCCTTTGATGCCTGTCTGCGGTCACTCCTTCCACTAGGCCTCCACTGACCACACCACTGCTGCCCGTGTACCCCTGGAACCAATTTAAAATTGCCTACAGCCAGCCCAATTTTTTTATTTTAGGCCTTCGATGCCTGTCTGCGGTCCATTCTTTCAACTACTACTACACTGACCAGGGCACTGCTGCCCGTGTACCCCTGGAACCAATTTAAAATTGCCTACAGCCATGTGTTATTATTTTAGGCCTTCGATGCCTGTCTGCGGTCACTCCTTCCACTAGGCCTCCACTGACCACACCACTGCTGCCCGTGTACCCCTGGAACCAATTTAAAATTGCCTACAGCCATGTGTTATTATTTTAGGCCTTCGATGCCTGTCTGCGGTCACTCCTTCCACTAGGCCTCCACTGACCACACCACTGCTGCCCGTGTACCCCTGGAACCAATTTAAAATTGCCTACAGCCATGTGTTATTATTTTAGGCCTTCGATGCCTGTCTGCGGTCACTCCTTCCACTAGGCCTCCACTGACCACACCACTGCTGCCCGTGTACCCCTGGAACCAATTTAAAATTGCCTACAGCCAGCCCAATTTTTTTATTTTAGGCCTTCGATGCCTGTCTGCGGTCCATTCTTTCAACTACTACTACACTGACCAGGGCACTGCTGCCCGTGTACCCCTGGAACCAATTTAAAATTGCCTACAGCCATGTGTTATTATTTTAGGCCTTCGATGCCTGTCTGCGGTGACTCCTTCCACTAGGCCTCCACTGACCACACCACTGCTGCCCGTGTACAACTGGAACCAATTTAAAATTGCCTACAGCCATGTGTTATTATTTTAGGCCTTCGATGCCTGTCTGCGGTCACTCCTTCCACTAGGCCTCCACTGACCACACCACTGCTGCCCGTGTACCCCTGGAACCAATTTAAAATTGCCTACAGCCAGCCCAATTTTTTTATTTTAGGCCTTCGATGCCTGTCTGCGGTCCATTCTTTCAACTACTACTACACTGACCAGGGCACTGCTGCCCGTGTACCCCTGGAACCAATTTAAAATTGCCTACAGCCATGTGTTATTATTTTAGGCCTTCGATGCCTGTCTGCGGTCACTCCTTCCACTAGGCCTCCACTGACCACACCACTGCTGCCCGTGTACCCCTGGAACCAATTTAAAATTGCCTACAGCCAGCCCAATTTTTTTATTTTAGGCCTTCGATGCCTGTCTGCGGTCCATTCTTTCAACTACTACTACACTGACCAGGGCACTGCTGCCCGTGTACCCCTGGAACCAATTTAAAATTGCCTACAGCCATGTGTTATTATTTTAGGCCTTCGATGCCTGTCTGCGGTCACTCCTTCCACTAGGCCTCCACTGACCACACCACTGCTGCCCGTGTACCCCTGGAACCAATTTAAAATTGCCTACAGCCAGCCCAATTTTTTTATTTTAGGCCTTCGATGCCTGTCTGCGGTCCATTCTTTCAACTACTACTACACTGACCAGGGCACTGCTGCCCGTGTACCCCTGGAACCAATTTAAAATTGCCTACAGCCATGTGTTATTATTTTAGGCCTTCGGTGCCTGTCTGCGGTCACTCCTTCCACTAGGCCTCCACTGACCACACCACTGCTGCCCGTGTACCCCTGGAACCAATTTAAAATTGCCTACAGCCAGCCCAATTTTTTTATTTTAGGCCTTCGATGCCTGTCTGCGGTCCATTCTTTCAACTACTACTACACTGACCAGGGCACTGCTGCCCGTGTACCCCTGGAACCAATTTAAAATTGCCTACAGCCATATGTTATTATTTTAGGCCTTCGATGCCTGTCTGTGGTCACTCCTTCCACTAGGCCTCCACTGACCACACCACTGATGCCCGTGTACCCCTGGAACCAATTTAAAATTGCCTACAGCCATGTGTTATTATTTTAGGCCTTCGATGCCTGTCTGTGGTCACTCCTTCCACTAGGCCTCCACTGACCACACCACTGCTGCCCGTGTACCCCTGGAACCAATTTAAAATTGCCTACAGCCATGTGTTATTATTTTAGGCCTTCGATGCCTGTCTGCGGTCACTCCTTCCACTAGGCCTCCACTGACCACACCACTGCTGCCCGTGTACCCCTGGAACCAATTTAAAATTGCCTACAGCCAGCCCAATTTTTTTATTTTAGGCCTTCGATGCCTGTCTGCGGTCCATTCTTTCAACTACTACTACACTGACCAGGGCACTGCTGCCCGTGTACCCCTGGAACCAATTTAAAATTGCCTACAGCCATGTGTTATTATTTTAGGCCTTCGATGCCTGTCTGCGGTGACTCCTTCCACTAGGCCTCCACTGACCACACCACTGCTGCCCGTGTACCCCTGGAACCAATTTAAAATTGCCTACAGCCAGCCCAATTTTTTTTTTTAGGCCTTCGATGCCTGTCTGCGGTCCATTCTTTCAACTACTACTACACTGACCAGGGCACTGCTGCCCGTGTACCCCTGTAACCAATTTAGAATTGCCTACAGCCATGTGTTATTATTTTAGGCCTTCGATGCCTGTCTGCGGTCACTCCTTCCACTAGGCCTCCACTGACCACACCACTGCTGCCCGTGTACCCCTGGAACCAATTTAAAATTGCCTACAGCCAGCCCAATTTTTTTATTTTAGGCCTTCGATGCCTGTCTGCGGTCCATTCTTTCAACTACTACTACACTGACTAGGGCACTGCTGCCCGTGTACCCCTGTAACCAATTTAAAATTGCCTACAGCCATGTGTTATTATTTTAGGCCTTCGATGCCTGTCTGCGGTCACTCCTTCCACTAGGCCTCCACTGACCACACCACTGCTGCCCGTGTACCCCTGGAACCAATTTAAAATTGCCTACAGCCAGCCCAATTTTTTTATTTTAGGCCTTCGATGCCTGTCTGCGGTCCATTCTTTCAACTACTACTACACTGACCAGGGCACTGCTGCCCGTGTACCCCTGGAACCAATTTAAAATTGCCTACAGCCATGTGTTATTATTTTAGGCCTTCGATGCCTGTCTGCGGTCACTCCTTCCACTAGGCCTCCACTGACCACACCACTGCTGCCCGTGCACCCCTGGAACCAATTTAAAATTGCCTACAGCCAGCCCAATTTTTTTATTTTAGGCCTTCGATGCCTGTCTGCGGTCCATTCTTTCAACTACTACTACACTGACCAGGGCACTGCTGCCCGTGTACCCCTGGAACCAATTTAAAATTGCCTACAGCCATGTGTTATTATTTTAGGCCTTCGATGCCTGTCTGCGGTCACTCCTTCCACTAGGCCTCCACTGACCACACCACTGCTGCCCGTGTACCCCTGGAACCAATTTAAAATTGCCTACAGCCAGCCCAATTTTTTTATTTTAGGCCTTCGATGCCTGTCTGCGGTCCATTCTTTCAACTACTACTACACTGACCAGGGCACTGCTGCCCGTGTACCCCTGTAACCAATTTAGAATTGCCTACAGCCATGTGTTATTATTTTAGGCCTTCGATGCCTGTCTGCGGTCACTCCTTCCACTAGGCCTCCACTGACCACACCACTGCTGCCCGTGTACCCCTGGAACCAATTTAAAATTGCCTACAGCCAGCCCAATTTTTTTATTTTAGGCCTTCGATGCCTGTCTGCGGTCCATTCTTTCAACTACTACTACACTGACCAGGGCACTGCTGCCCGTGTACCCCTGTAACCAATTTAGAATTGCCTACAGCCATGTCTTATTATTTTAGGCCTTCGATGCCTGTCTGCGGTCACTCCTTCCACTAGGCCTCCACTGACCACACCACTGCTGCCCGTGTACCCCTGGAACCAATTTAAAATTGCCTTCAGCCAGCCCAATTTTTTTATTTTAGGCCTTCGATGCCTGTCTGCGGTTCATTCTTTCAACTACTACTACACTGACCAGGGCACTGCTGCCCGTGTACCCCTGGAACCAATTTAAAATTGCCTACAGCCATGTGTTATTATTTTAGGCCTTCGATGCCTGTCTGCGGTGACTCCTTCCACTAGGCCTCCACTGACCACACCACTGCTGCCCGTGTACCCCTGGAACCAATTTAAAATTGCCTACAGCCAGCCCAATTTTTTTATTTTAGGCCTTCGATGCCTGTCTGCGGTCCATTCTTTCAACTACTACTACACTGACCAGGGCACTGCTGCCCGTGTACCCCTGGAACCAATTTAGAATTGCCTACAGCCATGTGTTATTATTTTAGGCCTTCGATGCCTGTCTGCGGTCACTCCTTCCACTAGGCCTCCACTGACCACACCACTGCTGCCCGTGTACCCCTGGAACCAATTTAAAATTGCCTACAGCCATGTGTTATTATTTTAGGCCTTCGATGCCTGTCTGCGGTCACTCCTTCCACTAGGCCTCCACTGACCACACCACTGCTGCCCGTGTACCCCTGGAACCAACATCAGAAAATATAAAAATAAGTATTTTGCTTATAAAAAAGAAAATACTGGAGAGATATCAAATGCAGACATTTTAAAATTAAAAACAAACACATACAACAAAAATCTGGTACAGTACTAAAAATGGCCACCAGCTACAATAACTTTCTCCTGCAAGTAGTTAACTGAAAGGTTTTTTCAATTTTAAACACAGATATGGCATCCACCGAGTGTTGTCCTGTCGCGTCTTCTTTATATTATTGCCAAGAAGATGCAAAACAATGAAAATAATAAAATCATTATTTACCAAAAAAATAGAGTAAGTCAAAACCACATTGCAAATAAACATTCATTACAAATAAAGAAGCAGGGCGCGTCCGAGGGTGAGTATATACCTAATAAGAATATAATCACCCTCGGACGCGCCCTGCTTCTTTCCGACAGCCTTCCTTCCTAAGAATCAGCCCTTCCGTGGTGTAGAGAGAGGGTTTCTTACACTCCAAGGTGTTCCCCAGGTTTCCTCGCCAATGCTTCGATCATCATGCTCTCGTTTAGTAGTTGTTGGAAACTACGCTGCATTAGGCCTACAAATTGGGTATGGGGTGTAGAGAGATGGTGTGTTCCACTCCAAGGTGTTTTCCAGGTTGCCTTTCCTGAGCTTTGATCTTCCGGCTCTCGTTTAGTAGTTCTTGGAAACTACACTGCATTAGGCCTACAAATTGGGTATGGGGTGTAGAGAGATGGTGTGTTCCACTCCAAGGTGTTCCCCAGGTTTCCTCGCCAATGCTTCGATCTTCATGCTCTCGTTTAGTAGTTGTTGGAAACTACACTGCATTAGGCCTACAAATTGGGTATGGGGTGTAGAGAGATGGTGTGTTCCACTCCAAGGTGTTCCCCAGGTTTCCTCGCCAATGCTTCGATCTTCATGCTCTCGTTTAGTAGTTGTTGGAAACTACACTGCATTAGGCCTACAAATTGGGTATGGGGTGTAGAGAGATGGTGTGTTCCACTCCAAGGTGTTCTCCAGGTTGCCTTTCCTGAACTTCTATCTTCAGGCTCTCATTAAATTGTGGTTAAACGGAACAACTGCATTTGGCGTACTAGTTGGTTTGGGGCCTATCATCGGTGTCTGCCACTCCTTGCTGTTCTCCTGGTTTCCTGTCCTGAAATTCCGTTTTCAGGCGCTCGTTAAGTAGTTGTTAATGTTAGACTGCATTTTGCCTACTAGTTGGGTTGGGGCCTACTATCGGTGTCTGCCACTCCTTGCTGTTCTCCTCCACTGAACAAAGCTGTGCCGCCTGTTTACTACGGTTGCCAATTTTGAACTGCATTTCGACTACTTACTGATTTGGGCCTACTCTCTGTGTCAGCCTCTCATTCCAGTTGTCCTCCACTGCAATGCCCCCTGGTTATTCCTGTGTTACCAATTTTGAACTGCATTTAGCCAACTTTATTCTTTGGGCCTATATCTGTGTTTCCTCCTCATCCTGCCCATTGCCCAGCCAGTGATAGATGAGTCTGCTGGTACATTGACCCATAACGCAACATTCCCCGTGCACGCTACACAACAACATTGTGACCCTGCTGAAAGTCAGGTTGCTCTTCCCGCATACCATACCACCTTACACGGGGACAAAGAGGAAGGTGCAGATGAAAGTGCAGGTTCCTTCATCAGGTGGGGGGGAGGAATACTAGTTGGCGACGTCACTGGCACAGGGCCTCTCATAGTACGCAAAAGTGTTGCTGCCGGTGGGAGGCGCCCCCGCCGTGCAAACACACCGCTGTACTTTGAGGGGCCCTGTGCCAGTGCCAATGCCAACGAGTGGGCCCCCCCTGCTTGCTCAGGTTCACAGCACTTGCAAAGTTGAAATACTTACCTCTCCCTGCTCCACTGCCGTGACGTGGTCCAGATTTCCTGGGCCCACTAATTACTTGAACCAGCCCTACCCCCCACAACTTTAGCCAAATGACCCCCAATTTCAAATGCCTTCCAATTATTATAAGGTAAATTACGCTTGACAAGCTTCATTAAGAAGAATGGATGGTTTTCACATTAAAATGGGCACTCTAGGTGTTTTCCTGGCCCCCACTCACTGCCGACTATGCTGCCCCATTGACTTGCATTGGGTTTCGTGTTTCGGTCGATCCCGACTTTACGTCATAATCGGCCGATTTCACTCGACCCGACTTTTGAGATAGTCGGGTTTCGCGAAACCCGGCTCGACTCTAAAAAGGTCAAGGTCGCTCAACTCTACCGGCCACAAGAGAGTTCACCCACCCCCAGGTCAAACATTGCTCTACCACTTCCACAGTTATCTCTCACACTTCCACCAATGTTTAGTCTATGCGCTGACATCCTTCCATTCCTGCCACTGACAATACCATTGTGTTGACATGTATGATGGTACTTAACATAGTCAGGGGCAGTGTCCTCTATTTACCACAGTAAATACTTTGCGCTAAATTAGTAGGTCTGAAACTACGCAGAGGATCCCACCCCTGTACCTAATGATTGCACCCTTTAGTGTTTTCGTTTTGTTTTAATGACCAGACCACTGCTGTCCGTGTACCCCTGGAACCAATTTTAAACTGCCTACAGCCAGCCCAATTTAATTATGTTAGGCCTTCGAAGCCTGTCTGCGGCCCGTTCTTTCAACTACTACTACACTGACCTGTCTACTGCTGCCCGTGTACCCCTGGAACCAATTATAAAGTGCCTACAGCCATATGTTCTTATGTTAGGCCATCGAAGCCTGTCTGCGGTCCCTCCTTCCACTAGGCCTCCACTGACCTGCCTACTGCTGCCCGTGTACCCCTGGAACCAATCATAAAGTGCCTACAGCCAGCCCATTTTATTATGTTAGGCCTTCGAAGCCTGTCTGCGGTCCCTCCTTCCACTAGGCCTCCACTGACCAGACCACTGCTGCCCGTGTACCCCTGGAACCAAATTTAAATTGCCTACAGCCAGCCCAATTTTATTATGTTAGGCCTTTGAAGCCTGTCTGCAGCCCGTTCTTTCTACTACTACTACACTGACCAGTCTATTGCTGCCTGTGTACCCCTGGAACCTATTTAAAAGTGCCTACAGCCCAATATTTTATTATGTTAGGCCTTCGAAGCCTGTCTGCGGCCCGTTCTTTCTACTACTCCTACACTGACCAGACCACTGCTGCCCGTGTACTCCAGGAACCAATTATAAAGTGCCTACAGCCTGTCCAATTTAATTATGTTAGGCCTTCGAAGCCTGTCTGCGGCCCGTTCTTTCAACTACTACTACACTGACCTGTCTACTGCTGCCCGTGTACTCCTGGAACCAATTATAAAATGCCTACAGCCTGTCAAATTTAATTATGTTAGGCCTTCGAAGCCTGTCTGCGTTCCCTCCTTCCACTAGGCCTCCACTGACCTGTCTACTGCTGCCCGTGTTCCCCTGGAACCAATGTTAAAGTGCCCACAGCCCTAATTTATTATGTTAGGCCTTCGAAGCCTGTCTGCGGTCCCTCCTTCCACTAGGCCTCCACTGACCAGACCACTGCTGCCCGTGTACCCCTGGAACCAATTTTAAATTGCCTACAGCCAGCCCATTTCATTATGTTAGGCCTTCGAAGCCTGTCTGCCGTCCCTCCTTCCACTAGGCCTCCACTGACCTGTCTACTGCTGCCCGTGTACTCCTGGAACCAATTATAAAGTGCCTACAGCCTGTCCAATTTAATTATGTTAGGCCTTCGAAGCCTGTCTGCGGCCCGTTCTTTCAACTACTACTACACTGACCTGTCTACTGCTGCCCGTGTACTCCTGGAACCAATTATAAAGTGCCTACAGCCTGTCCAATTTAATTATGTTAGGCCTTCGAAGCCTGTCTGTGGTCCCTCCTTCCACTAGGCCTCCACTGACCTGTCTACTGCTGCCCGTGTTCCCCTGGAACCAATGTTAAAGTGCCCACAGCCCTAATTCATTATGTTAGGCCTTCGAAGCCTGTCTGCGGTCCCTCCTTCCACTAGGCCTCCACTGACCAGACCACTGCTGCCCGTGTACCCCAGGAACCAATTTTAAATTGCCTACAGCCAGCCCATTTTATTATGTTAGGCCTTCGAAGCCTGTCTGCGGCCCTCCTTCCACTAGGCCTCCACTGACCTGTCTACTCCTGCCCGAGTACTCCTGGAACCAATTATAAAGTGCCTACAGCCTGTCCAATTTAATTATGTTAGGCCTTCGAAGCCTGTCTGCGGCCCGTTCTTTCAACTACTACTACACTGACCTGTCTACTGCTGCCCGTGTACTCCTGGAACCAATTATAAAGTGCCTACAGCCTGTCCAATTGAATTACGTTAGGCCTTCGAAGCCTGCCTGCGGTCCCTCCTTCCACTAGGCCTCCACTGACCTGTCTACTGCTGCCCGTGTTCCCCTGGAACCAATGTTAAAGTGCCCACAGCCCTAATTTATTATGTTAGGCCTTCGAAGCCTGTCTGCGGTCCCTCCTTCCACTAGGCCTCCACTGACCAGACCACTGCTGCCCGTGTACCCCTGTAACCAATTTTAAATTGCCTACAGCCAGCCCAATTTATTATGTTAGGCCTTCGAAGCCTGTCTGCGGTCCCTCCTTCCACTAGGCCTCCACTGACCAGACCACTGCTGCCCGTGTACCCCTGGAACAAATCATAAATTGCCTACAGCCAGCCGATTTTATTATGTTAGGCCTTCGAAGCCTGTCTGCGGTCCCTCCTTCCACTAGGCCTCCACTGACCAGACCACTGCTGCCCGTGTATCCCTGGAACCAATCATAAATTGCCTACAGCCAGCCCATTTTATTATGTTAGGCCTTCGAAGCCTGTCTGTGGTCCCTCCTTCCACTAGGCCTCCACTGACCAGACCACTGCTGCCCGTGTACCCCTGGAACCAATCATAAATTGCCTACAGCCAGCCCATTTTATTATGTTAGGCCTTCGAAGCCTGTCTGCGGTCCCTCCTTCCACTAGGCCTCCACTGACCAGACCACTGCTGGCCGTGTACCCCTGGAACCAATTTTAAATTGCCTACAGCCAGCCCAATTTTATTATGTTAGGCCTTCGAAGCCTGTCTGCGGCCCGTTCTTTCTACTACTACTACACTTACCAGTCTACTGCTGCCTGTGTAGCCCTGGAACCTATTTAAAAGTGCCTACAGCCCAATATTTTTTTATGTTAGGCCTTCGAAGCCTGTCTGCGGCCCATTCTTTCTACTACTACTACACTGACCAGTCTACTGCTGCCCGTGTACCCCTGGAACCAATGTTAAAGTGCCTACAGTCCAATATTTTTTTATGTTAGGCCTTCGAAGCCTGTCTGCGGCCTGTTCTTTCTACTACTTCTACACTGACCAGACCACTGCTGCCCGTGTACCCCTGGAACCTATTTTTTATTGCATAGAGCATCCTTTTTTTAATAGTAGGCGTACAAAGTCTGTCTGCGGTCAACTATTGAAATTGTCCTCCACTGCCCAGAGCAATGCTGCCTGTGTACCCCTGTAACCTTTTTTAAGCTGCAGCGAGCCACATTTTTGGTTTAAGGCCTACTACCTGTGTCTGTCTGCGCCACTCAATTCAGCTGTGTTCCTTTGAAAAAAGCTGAGCGTCAATAGTCTTGTTTTCAGCCTCTAGGAATTTTAATACTCCATTGGGGCTACAACTTTGGTAGGGCCTACTAATGGTGTCTGCCGCCACAAGGTGTGCCCCAGGTTTCGTCCACATTGCTTCGATCTTCCTACTCTCGTTTAGTAGTTGGTGAAAACTACACTGCATAAGGCCTACAAATTGGGTATGGGGTGTAGAGACGGTATGTTCAACTCCAAGGTGTTCCCCAGGTTTCCTCTCCATTGCTTCAATCTTAATGCTCTCGTTTAGTAGTTGTTGGAAACTACACTGCATTAGGCCTACACATTTGGGTAGGGGGTGTAGAGACGGTGTGTTCCACTCCAAGGTGTTCCCCAGGTTTCCTCTCCATTGCTTCAATCTTAATGCTCTCGTTTAGTAGTTGTTGGAAACTACACTGCATTAGGCCTACAAATTGGGTATGGGGTGTAGAGAGATGGTGTGTTACACTCCAAGGTGTTCCCCAGGTTTCGTCCACATTGCTTTGGTCTTCCGACTCTCGTTTAGTAGTTGCAGAAAACTACACTGCATTAGGCCTACAAATTGGGTATGGGGTGTAGAGACAGTGTGTTCCACTCCAAGGTGTTCCCCAGGTTTCCTCGCCATTGCTTCGATCTTAATGCTCTCGTTTAGTTGTTGTTGGAAACTACACTGCATTAGGCCTACAAATTGGGTATGGGGTGTAGAGAGATGGTGTGTTACACTCCAAGGTGTTCCCCAGGTTTCGTCCACATTGCTTCGGTCTTCTGACTCTCGTTTAGTAGTTGTAGAAAACTACACTGCATTAGGCCTACAAATTGGGTATGGGGTGTAGAGACGGTGTGTTCCACTCCAAGGTGTTCCCCAGGTTTCCTCGCCATTGCTTCGATCTTAATGCTCTCGTTTAGTAGTTGTTGGAAACTACACTGCATTAGGCCTACAAATTGGGTATGGGGTGTAGAGAGATGGTGTGTTACACTCCAAGGTGTTCCCCAGGTTTCGTCCACATTGCTTCGGTCTTCCGACTCTCGTTTAGTAGTTGTAGAAAACTACACTGCATTAGGCCTACAAATTGGGTATGGGGTGTGAGACGGTGTGTTCCACTCCAAGGTGTTCCCCAGGTTTCCTCGCCATTGCTTCGATCTTAATGCTCTCGTTTAGTAGTTGTTGGAAACTTCACTGCATTAGGCCTAGAAATTGGGTATGGGGTGTAGAGAGACGGTGTGTTCCACTCCAAGGTGTTCCCCAGGTTTCCTCTCCATTGCTTCAATCTTAATGCTCTCGTTTAGTAGTTGTTGGAAACTACACTGCATTAGGCCTACACATTTGGGTATGGGGTGTAGAGACGCTGTGTTCCACTCCAAGGTGTTCCCCAGGTTTCCTCTCCATTGCTTCGATCTTAATGCTCTCGTTTAGTAGTTGTTGGAAACTACACTGCATTAGGCCTACAAATTGGGTATGGGGTGTAGAGAGACAGTGTGTTTCACTCCAAGGTGTTCCCCAGGTTTCCTCTCCATTGCTTCAATCTTAATGCTCTCGTTTAGTAGTTGTTGGAAACTACACTGCATTAGGCCTACACATTTGGTATGGGGTGTAGAGACGGTGTGTTCCACTCCAAGTTTTCTCCAGGTTGCCTTTCCTGAGCTTCTATCTTCAGGCTCTTGTTAAATAGTGGTTAAATGGAACAACTGCATTTGGCGTACTAGTTGGTTTGGGGCCTACTAACAGTGTCTGCCGCTCCTTGCTGTTCTCCTGGTTTCCTGTCCTGAAATTCCATTTTCAGGCTCTCGTTAAGTACTTGTTAATGTTAGACTGCATTTGGCCTACTAGTTGGGTTGGGGCCTACTATCGGTGTCTGCCACTCCTTGCTGTTCTCCTCCACTGAACAAAGCTGTGCCGCCTGTTTACTACGGTTGCCAATTTTGAACTGCATTTCGACTACTTACTGATTTGGGCCTACTCTCTGTGTCAGCCTCTCATTCCAGTTGTCCTCCACTGAACAAAACAATGCCCCCTGGTTAGTCCTGTTACCAATTTTGAACTGCATTTAGCCCACTTTATTCTTTGGGCCTATATCTGTGTTTCCTCCTCATCCTGCCCATTGCCCAGCCAGTGATAGATGAGTCTGCTGGTACATTGACCCATAACGCAACATTCCCCGTGCACGCTACACAGCAAGATTGTGACCCTGCTGAAAGTAAGGTTCCTCTTCCCGCATACCATACCACCTTACACGGGGACAAAGAGGAAGGTGCAGATGAAAGTGCAGGTTCCTTCATCAGGTGGGGGGAGGAATACTAGTTGGCGACGTCACTGGCACAGGGCCTCTCATAGTACGCAAAAGTGTTGCTGCCGGTGGGAGGCACCCCCGCCGTGCAAACACACCACTGTACTTTGAGGGGCCCTGTGCCAGTGCCAATGCCAACGAGTGGGCCCCCCCTGCTTGCTCAGGATCACAGCACTTGCAAAGTTGAAATACTTACCTCACCCTGCTCCACTGCCGTGACGTGTTCCAGATTTCCTGGGCCCACTAATTACTTGAACCAGCCCTACCCCCCACAACTTTAGCCAAATGACCCCCAATTTCAAATGCCTTCCAATTATTATAAGGTAAATTACGATTGACAAGCTTCTGTAACAAGAATGAATGTTTTTGCCATTAAAATGGGCAGTGTAGGTGTTTTCCTGGCCTCCACTCACTGCCGACTATGCTCCCCCATTGACTTGCATTGGGTTTCGTGTTTCGGGCGATACCCGACTTTTCGCGATAATCGGCCGATTCCACTCGACTCGACTTCTAAGATAGTCGGGTTTCGCAAAACACGGTTCGACTTCAAAAAGGTCAAGGTCGCTCAACCCTACTTATGAAGCATTATAGTTAAAGGGGCAATCAAAATTATTAAGGCTGTCAAAGGTACACAAAGTGGGCATTATTACTTTTTAGGATGCAAAATTTGGACTCTGTATTCTAGGGCACTGGCACAGGGCATTAATATTTTCCGGGGGAAATTTTATAATCTACAGGGCATTAAGGGCATTTTACGTTATAAGAGGCACAGATGTGGGGATTATTATGTGGCGCTCTAAGAGAAGCACGGTTTTATGCCACACTGCAGGTGCAGTAACAGAGACACATACAGCAGCAGAAGACTCAGCAGGTAGGGAATAATGCTAGAAATGTGTTAGGTCATACAGTATGTGTCTTGGTTGTAAACTCTGCAGACGAGGCATAACTGGAGGAAGTTGTCACGGCAGTCTGGACCAAATAGAAATAAAAAGAAAAGTGAACGACTCCCGCAGAAAAAATGTCAGCTGTAAGTCACAATCTATAACTGTACTGTCATATTTTAATATGTTCTGCAGGACTGATATATATTACTATATGGTCACCATATGGCAGTATTACTGGTCTGGGTCTTTCTATTATGATTTTATATTCAGTAATAGCATGATCATCTGCTGAGTAGAGATAAGCAAACCTTTCAAGGTTCGATTCAGTTCGATTTGCCAAATAATTACATGTTCGACGAACATAATCGACGAGCATACCCAAACCCCAATAAATTCAATGGGAGGCCAAACCAAACATATACATTACACCTTAAGGGGTGACACAATGCTTCCCTGCTAAAATTAGGGGTAGACGCCATGAAAACTGGCATCAATTGACCCACAGTAGAAATTTGCAAATGTCAGAGCAGCAGTCAGCCATGGGCCATGCATGAGGTATCAGGGTCTGGGCCAGACTTTACAGCTTGGAATTAAAGTTTTAATGAGGACCCGATGGCTAAAGGGAACCTGTCACCCCCAAAATCGAAGGTGAGATAAGCCCACCAGCATCAGGGGCTTATCTACAGCATTCTGGAATGCTGTAGATAAGCCCCCGATGTATCCTAAAAGATGAGAAAAAGAAGTTAGATTATACTCACCCAGGGGCAGTCCCGGTACTATGGGCATCGCGGTCCGGTCCGGGGCCTCCCATCTTCTTACGATGACTTCCTCTTCTTGTCTTCACGCTGCGGCTCCGGCGCAGGCGTACTTTGTCTGCCCTGTTGAGGGCAGAGCAAAGTACTGTAGTGCGCAGGTGCCGGGAAAGGTCAGAGATTCCCAGTGCCTGCGCACTGCAGTACTTTTCTCTGCCCTCAACAGTACCGAGTAGAGGCCAAAATTCCAATAATTTGCCTATTACATGCAAGAACATGTGCAATCAACATGCGTCAGTCTGGTAATCTCACTGGCCTAAAATGCAGATGAGCTGGCGTTGCCAACCACCGGCCAGCCCATTAACCACATCGGCTCCTTCTTTCTTCTCTATCAATGTGGTAAGTGTTCTAGCACAGTTCTTCATCAGCAGAACCTCCACTAGATAGCATTCACCTCAAACTCATCCGTGGATGAACCCAATGTCCCGGCAGATGACTCGGAAAACCGGGACAAATGAACGAGCTTAAAGAGAGAAACGTGAAAAGTGTCGGTGAAGCTGTTGAGGGAGGATCTAAAGTGATCCTTCACGGTTGACTCAGTGATTTCCAAATTAATCTAAAGGGCGTTGCCGGCAACTGAAAATGACCAGACGGAGACTCGTGCCTCTGTGTGGGGGATCGAGCAGATCTCTGGGCCCCCGTTTATTCTCTGACTTTTCATAGTCATAGAAATTATACTTCAACCAATCAGCATAAGAACACGTTCACATTTCTTAACCTATAAGAATGCAGGAACAATCTGTACGTCAAAGTCTCGTAGAACAATGCACCCTCAGTCTCATGTCCTGGCAGATTGCAACAATCAAGGTCTCATCAAGGTTTCATAACATCTGTAAACTTTAGTCTACTAACAAAATTTATATTCAAAACAACAAAATGGAGTCGAAAAGCACAAAATGGAGAATCCTTCTTAATTTGTTCCTTCACATTCCCCCCTAGATAAATTTTGTTAATTAATGTCCAGCATCAGAGGTACTATCCCAAGCTATAAGCTCGAGGGGTACTGGTCTTCACATGACTGGTGCCATGTTACCAGCCATGGCTGTTGCGGCGTACCCGTCCCCCCTGTATACTAGAATTTACGAATAACAATTATTGATAACAGTGGTGGGGATCTTTTGAAGATAGCCATACGCTTGGCTTCAACATCTTCATCTGGTAACTTTGTGAAATCGGTGTAGAGAAGAGCAGGGGTGGCAACGCTTTTGGTTTCATCATTAGTTGTCTTAGTGAAGAATTTCCTAATACATACAGAAATACACCAAAAAACAAGTTTTAGTATTACATACATGACAAGGATAAAGGCAGCGATGTGAAACAAACATTGCAAGATTCCAGCTATCCAGCCGCAAGTCCCTCAAACCAATTGGCTGGATTAAAAAGGAGAAGGTGTCTGCCCACCAACTGTCCCTATTACAGTCATTGTCTTTATCATATTGATCTCTGAGTCTTTGAATATCTTCTAATTTTAACTTTAGAGTACTATTGGGATCTGAATAATAACCGAAAGCGGGTCCAATAATCTGACACATACCACCCTGTGCTGCTGTTAAGTAATCCAGTACTACAGTGTGTTGATTAGTGAATATGATAAGTTGGTTTTGGACAGCGACAGTAGTATTAAGTATATCCAATATATCCCAAATTTGATCATCTAGATAGTCTGTGGCCCTAACCAATTTATCCCATATTTGTGTAATCATAGGGTAAATAAAAATAGAGCTGACAATTTTATTGGCTACACCCATCTGTACTACTAATCTTTCATGATATTGTACAAACTTATTATTCAAGGATGTTGGGGAATTTAGGCTGTCCCATGCGGTTACCAATATTATTATATAGAAATACGAAAAACCAAAACATTGTCCCCCTTATTTGCTACTAGTCTGTTTGACCAGCTTGCAGTGCGATACGTGGATCCACGTCGGCCTTCCTTCCAGCTTTACTGACATAGGAGTGATGAGGAGGACTTGGTAGGGATTCTGGTCAAGGGTTCTAGTCCGTGTTTTCTGACATAGCTTTTCACGACCATAAAACCACCAGGCTTCAAATTGTGACAAATGTCGGTTTCTGCTGAATCTGGAAGGGAAGAAAAAACTAAAACATGGGTGTTAGCAACATTTTTACTAAGCTGAATAACATATTGAACAGCACGGTCAGTTTCCTCTGACAACTACTGAGACTGGAAATTTGCAACTGAGAACCTAGCACCAAACAATATCTCCTATGGGGACAGGCCATGTTTTGCAATAGGGGTAGTACGAATATATAAGAGCCCTGGCCATGGAGCCGTAGTCTCCTGCATCAATTTGGTCAATTGTCCCTTCAGTGTGCCGTTCAGCCTCTTAACTTTCCCACTAGATTGTGGATGGTACGGAGTATGGAGGGCTACAGTGGATCCAAGCATTGTCAGAACCTCCTGATACACATGAGAAGAAAAGTCCGGGCCTTGGTCACTTTCAACAACTTCTGAAACACCATATCTGCATATAACTTCCATCACCAGTTTCTTTGCTGTGATCTTTGCAGTCACGTTGGTAACGGGGAA
The DNA here is from genome assembly GCF_032444005.1 of Ranitomeya imitator. Classification (NCBI taxonomy): domain Eukaryota; kingdom Metazoa; phylum Chordata; class Amphibia; order Anura; family Dendrobatidae; genus Ranitomeya; species Ranitomeya imitator. Next base: position 730,389,240 of record NC_091284.1, on the reverse strand, counting down.
TGCTTCTGGAGAACATGTCAACAACCACCAGACAATATTCATACCTTCCAGACTTAGGCAACGTGATGTGGTCCACCTGGAGCCTTTGGAAAGGATAGTCGGGCTTAGCAAGGTGCTTCGGGGGTTCACGTTGAAGTTGACCGGGATTGCAGGTCTGACAGATATTACATGCACGGTTGAGTGCTGTCAGGACTGTAGAAATACCTGGAGTCCAGTAGAATTTTTGTACCAGGGCAAGGGCCTGGTTTTTTTCCTCGGTGTGTGGGCCCATGCGCCCACGTGGCAATAGCAGGGTACATCCACTTAGGGAGACACACAAGTTGGTCCTTTTTCCAGAGACCATTGTCCATACGTGCTCCATCAGCTTCCACTGCTTCACTTCTTCCTTTGGGGACATTCTCTGCATATTCATTAAGCGGTCTCGCTGGGTCCGGCAGGAAACCTCAATCTGGCATAGATCATCAGGTTCCTGTAGAGTCAGTGTTTCTTGTAACTGTTTACGCTGAGAGCGTGTGGTCACCAAAGCTGGTATGGGCTGTTCCTTAACTTTGATCATAGCCACCTGAGTAGGTAATTTGATTGAGTCCATGAGGGTTTTAACAGCTTCAGCATTCTTTACTGAGGCCCGGCAGTAGTAACAAATCCTCGATTGGCTCATAGGGCTCCGAAATCATGAGCAATACCAAATGCATACTGTGAGTCCGTGTATATACTAGCCCGCCTGTCTTTGGCCATAACACATGCAGCAGACAGAGCCTGAAATTCTGCTTCTTGTCCTGACAGGGTGGGAGGGAGTGAGTGCAGCTCCGTGCACTACAGTATCTTCCATAGTAACAGCGTATCCGGTGTGAAATCTGCCAAAATCATCAGCATATCTTGAACAGTCTTTCAGGGCCTTGTAGAGAAATTGCATTATGCGGGATGCGTCCGGTATCCACTGACAACAATAAGTACATAGTCCAAGAAAACGCTGGAGTTCAGTCTCATCTTTTGTAGCTGACGGCTATTTTTCTTTCTTCTGTGAGGTGTCTGGCACCCTGAAGGAGACAGTGACCCAAAATGATCACTTGACCAAGGCAGAACCGAAGTTTCGAGGCTGAAACCCGACAGTTCAGATCTGCCAGATACTTGTGAAAGCTAACAGTGGCAACAATGGCTTCCTGCTCTGTTCGTGCACACAACAAAAGATTACCCACATGCTGAAGCAGCATGACATAAGGATATTCTAACTGCCAGGGTAAAGACACTCGCCCATATTTTTTTGCAAACTGATTGGGACTGTTTTGGGCCCCTTGTGACATAACTGTCCACATCAATTGTCGTCCCTGATAAGTGAATACAAACAGAACTGGCAATCTGGGTGTAATGCAATGCTGAAGAAGGCATTGGCGAGGTCGATAACTGTGAACCAAGCAGCATCCTGAGGTATCTGGGACAAGAGTATGTGGATTAGGCACCGGAGTTTCTAGAACAGTAGCTGCATTAACTGCCCGTAGGTCTTGTACCAGCCGGTACACAGGGGGTTGGCCGGGTGGGGTCTTTTTCCTAACGGGAAACAAGGGCGTGTTACATGGGGAAACACAGGGTACCAGGGCACCATTATCAAGTAACGTTTGTATTTACCCCTTGAGGCCCTGCTCCTGATCATGTTTCAAAGGGTACTGATGGACTTTGGGGAAAGGGGCACCAGGTTTGAGCAACACTTTTACTGGTTTTACAGGCATTATTCGGGGTGGATCTGGGCCTATCAGGGCCATCATAACCGTGGGAAGGGCATGTAAGATATACATCTCATTATGTTCATCTGCATAGGGGTTATATAACATAAATACCATTTGACCATCATCTTGGAATTATATTCTGGAGCGGAACGGTGATAATAAATCTGCCCCCAGTAAATTTACCGGACATAAGGGAGAGATTACGAACTGAGCAGTAACTTCAGGGAAAGGTCCCACAGGAATAGGTTTTGTGAGGGTATATTTATTGGGTTTGCCATCTACTCTAATTAAAACAAGCTCTAGATCTGAGAATTAACATAGCGAGGGAGATTCCCAGACATAGGGTTAAAAAGAGATATTGGAATATGGGACTGGATTTGTGTAAGGGAGGAGGGCTGGAGCTGAAGTCCGGGCCACTGATAAGGAACCAGCTGCATCCTTGTAACTGTGGGGAAGGGGGGGGGGGCTGAGATTGGAGCAGGAATCTCTGTGGCTACTGGTTTAACCTTTGCCTTCCCTGTCGATGCAGAGCGGGTTAAGTTCTGAAAACCTCTTTTTTTTTTTTTTTGCCTCTGTGCATCATCCGGAGTGGAAGTCTCAATATCGGATCTGACTGACATTATTGCCTCTTTCAATTCAGATTTAAGGCCGGACATCAAAGCTACTACAAAAAGGTGTGAATGGGCTTTATTATACAATGAGAATCCCAAATCTTTAAACACTACCATAAGACGCCCATAGAACTTCTCGGCAGTCTCCCCCTTGTCCTGTGTGACATCTGTGAGGGAGGTAGCTTGGTCCGCTAATCTATCTTGTGCCCAAACTTTTAAAGCATTACAGAAATCAACACCACTCTCATAGGTTCCCCCGTCCAAATTCACATTATAGATTATGCCACCCTCAATAATTGGAAAATATCCCTCCCCAGCCTTCACATGGAGTAAGTGTAACAGATCTCTCCGGGGAGTGGAATAAATCTCTCGATTCGCTGCCATTTGTCTATAGAAGGCCATGGGGGAGGTTTCTGGGTCTGGTAACTGATTACAAAGGGTGTCTATCTGGGATGGAGAAAAGGGGGTATACTTTGGCCTGTCAGGAGTAGGTTTCACATCATCTTCTTCAAACTCTGATATTACTGACTCAGGGGCGGGAGGAGGTGGCGGTAGTACGGGCACAAGAGACATCTGCTGCAGAAGCGGGGCAGGAGGCTCTGTTACAGTTAGAGATCGTATTGCCTGATGGGCCGTTAGGTGGCTATCGAGAACAAATCGGACCTCCTCCAATTTTATGGGGTTTTCCTGTATACAGCGCTCTATTGCTGATACTATGACCATAGCGGCATCCTTCCTGGGATATTGAAAGATACCGGCAGAGATTAATGGTATGGCCATTGTACGCTGAGGCATCGTATCGGGGGGAACAGAGGAGGCATACAGGATTGCGTTGTGGACAGCCTCAGTAAGCAACTGTTGGGACCTGGGAATGTTGGTAGGATTATATCGTGGTCCCACTGCATGTATCACATATTGGCACGGCAGCTGTCCTGCTCTGGTTGCTGCGACCTGTCCTGTTTCTACCTGGCCATAAGTTTGTATATACGAATTAGATTCTTCCTGTATCATGGGTCCGCCTTTCTGTGAAATCATTGCAGCCAGTCCTCCAGCATGGTGGAGTTGATTGTTTGCGGCATTTACTATGGCCCCAACATGTTGTCTTGTGAGATCCCCTGTCCCTATCCTAAAGAGCACATCATGGCTGTGGGGTCCAGGAATAACATTAGAATACATTTCCTGGAAATCTTCTATCTCCTCTGTATATCCCGTCTCTGAGCGGGTGACTAAGGTAGGTGGGGGCGGATACTCATAACCACTAGCAATACTAGGCATAACAGGAGCTGGTGCTGGCGGTAGCCGATAATAGGTGCCGTCAGCGTTTAGCAAGGGAAAGGTGGGGGCTACGACCCCGAGTCTCCTCGCTCCACAATTGTAACAGACCTGTCTCCACTGAGAATTAGTAACTCCGCATACATCACAAATCCACCCGGCAGGATCATAGGGTGTGGGCGCACTGAGTTTTGGCAACCCAGAATATATTGGTGCTTTGGGGTTAAGGGGCACAGAGCTTACAGTCAGAAGAATATTTCCTCGGGAGGGACCATATCATCTAGCAGGGAGCCCCCCTTGTCCCAAATTTTTAATTGTTTGCTTTCCCAACACATTAATCTCAGTCACTTTCTCAGTTCCTTCATGCACCACAAACATCCAGTTTTTTGTCATAGTAATAGACAACTTTCCTTTTTCAACATAACAAAAACAAAACCAAACTATCACTTACAGGTTTCCTTCTAAAACAAAACACCATATTTTACTTTAATCTTACAATAATTCTTTGTAATTCAATACAATATAATTGTTTTAAACAAAACACGGATCTCCCAGCGCATTCTACAACAAGAACATAAAATTCAGAGAGAATGCAGCGACTGCCCTCTCCATACCAGAGACACACAGATAAGAATTTACAGCATTCCTCAACACAGAAAGGAGACAGGCACAGCGCAGCTGTTTGACCTGCCCCTCCCATTGGATATTTTGGAAATCTACACACAGAAGCAGAATACAGCAGTTCTCAGACTTAATTAATTTCTACAAAACCTTCATCACACAATTCACATGCCAGAACACCTTAGAAAAACCAATAACTCAGAATATTTTCAATATTTTCCTGCATTCCTGACAGAGTTCTTTCCCCGTCTTTGGGCTAAAAATATCAGATTCATCACACACACGGAAACTGATTCTACTTTAGAGCTAAATATCCTTACTTAGTCGTGCACAATACCAGAGCAGCTGTATTAGTTTTGTTCCACTAGGTTTACCTGTCCCCCTCTGGGACAACCCAAAAACGCGGTACTCAGCGAAAGGAGGAGGGCGTTTCAAACTAACCCTCCGGATACCTCTAGAAATACACATATATATCTATATATTCCTGAGTTACGCATCCTACCCATCTTCGATCACCTCACCGCGCCTGATTCTAACAGTGATCAGGAATTCAGGATATTTTAACTATAAAGAGAATTACATCACTGGTCAATCCGGGGTGTCCGTCCCTTATGAGGTACGGTTCGAGCACTGGGCTCCCAACGGAACTACACCTCTATATGATTCCACCCAAGAATCACCCCACCATCGGGGACAAACCTCAGATCCTCTTTGCAGCAACAAACACAGGAAAACCACACCAAACGGTCAGTCTGGACAGTATAACTGCCAACTTACCGTGGTTGTTGTGGGGGATGATCAGTCCCAATTTTCCGGTGCCTGTGTCCGCTCCGAGGGTCCTTTGTCTTGTTGTCCTCCGGGGGGCAGAGGCGTTCCTGTTTGGGGCCCCACGTTTTTGGGCGCCAAGCTGTTGAGGGAGGATCTAAAGTGATCCTTCACGGTTGACTCAGTGATTTCCAAATTAATCTAAAGGGCATTGCCGGCAACTGAAAATTACCAGACGGAGACTCGTGCCTCTGTGTGGGGGATCGAGCAGATCTCTGGGCCCCCGTTTATTCTCTGACTTTTCATAGTCATAGAAATTATACTTCAACCAATCAGCATAAGAACACGTTCACATTTCTTAACCTATAAGAATGCAGGAACAGTCTGTACGTCAAAGTCTCGTAGAACAATGCACCCTCAGTCTCATGTCCTGGCAGATTGCAACAATCAAGGTCTCATCAAGGTTTCATAACATCTGTAAACTTTAGTCTACTAACAAAATTTATATTCAAAACAACAAAATGGAGTCGAAAAGCACAAAATGGAGAATCCTTCTTAATTTGTTCCTTCACAATACCAAGGCACGGAGGAATAGCCAAACGGTAGACCACAGGGTTGGCCTGTTCCAGAAACTTGAAAGGACCAATTTAGCGAGGCAAAAACTTAGTGGACTCAATTTGCAGCCTGATGTTACGGGCGGAGAGCCACACTAAGTCACCAGGAGCAAAGGCCAGAGCGGGGCACCGGTGTGCATCAGCAGAAACCCTCATTCTCTCCTTGGAGGCCCAGATGGCATCCTGTGTGCTGTCCCAAATGTCACGTGCCTCCACCGCCCAGTCTGCCACCCTAGAATCGGTGGATGACACGGCATGGGCACAGGGACACGCGGATACTGGCCGTAATTAAGGAGAAAAGGTGTCTGCCCAGTGGAATCGGCTACGGCTTTGTTCAAGGCAAATTCCTCCCAAGATGCAAGATTAAAAGTAATGGGGTCCTGGTGGAAAAAACAGATGAGTCACCAACCTCCTATTGTTGTGGTGTCAGGTCGTCCTGCTTCTGTGGGTGTGTGTGTCTGCACACAGGACCCCATTACTTTTAATCTTGCATCTTCTCACAAGGAACCCTCTCTCCTCTTTATTTGCAGCCCTTAAAGGGACCACACTTCTTATTTTTCACACTATCTAGAAAACGCAGGTCAGTGCTTCTCTATATCATGTCCACCACTGGGTATAACGTTACTTAATTTTGTACCTTTTTTGTACCTATTTTTTGAGCTTTACTGGTCAGACTGGACTTTGTTCCCAGTCTCTATAATAGAACTTTATGTTAGCGACAGCACCCCTTATAGACCTTGTTTAGGTTCTCTATTTTGACAGCGATATCTCATAAAGATACTTTTCAGATGGGATCCTTATTGTATATTGTTTTCTGTAAATATTGATTATGTTCATCTGTCTTTGTTTTTATGTTCATCTGGTTTTGTCTTTATGTAAAGCACCCCATATGTATATAACACTAATTGTTATTTGTATTTGATTACAGTTTGAGAAAGACCCGAGGCAGGGTCGAAACGTTACTACTTCGTTTATACTCCCTGCTGTGTGTGTGTATATATATGAAAATTTTGTCTCAACACATGTGAATAAATACATCACATTTTTGCAAAGATATACCATAAGAGTGCAGCTGATTTTTCTATATTGAACTCTTTCAGGAATGGTGGCTGTTGTTTTCCTCGGCTGGCCAGATGAGGGCGGTGTTGGGCAATGTGGAGCCTCCGGTGACAACGGCTCCAAGTCTCGTGACGGTGATCTCACTTCATCCAGCTCGCATTTATGCACATGGAGGGCATACCACCCCTTGTCTCCCCAGTGCCTGGGGTAAGTGACACGATCACCAGGGTAGAGGTCCCTCTCAGAGTGACCCTCCATCAAAAGCGCCTCCACGTCATGCTGATTCATGAAAACCTCGGGATAGAGATCCGGCTCTTTGATGAATCCCCAGCCGGTATCAAGGTGGAACACTACTACAGTCCCACACCTCCGTGGGCCCTGTTCTCCATGGCCCATCTTGTGGGCCCGGGCTTTGGCCTGCAGATCCCGTTCATGCGTGGCCTGGTGCTTAAGTTGTTTCTTTCTCTCTCACTCCTCATGCTGCAGGGCCAGCTGTCGGCGGTATTCTTGCTGGGAGACAACCTCAATGCTCTCTCCCTCCTGCTGAGCCTCCCCAGGGAACCCGATCAGGTCGGTGGTGGTATGGGTCCATCTGAATGTCACCCACTCTCCCTGCATGTCCACAGTCTGCTTAGTGGCCTGCAGAAGGACGTCGGAGGTCCTCAGGGTCTCCCAGGGCCTTTCCCACTCGAGGCAGCTACACACCCGGCCGGGTGGTGGTGGTGGAGGGGAGTCGACTGGCACTAGCAGGGTCTCGTCGGTGGCCGGGGCAGGTTCAGTTTGCTTACCTGCCACCGCGGCATCGCTGGTACTGATCTTTTCCTCTGCAGGCTGCAGCTCTGTCAGCTGGCTGTGATGCTGCTCCTGGACGCTGGTAGCTGCGCGGTACCACGACTTCCAGAGCTGGCGGCACAGTTCTTCCACATCAGCGCCGAAAACCTCCGGGTTCATACATGGTGACGGTTGCAAAGGTTGCAGTCTCTTTACCTTTTACTGAAGGCTTCAGCGTCCACAGTCCAGAGCACCAGATCACAGGGCAGACAGAGTCCGGCTAGTTTGAAGGCAAATCCAGAGTCCCCTTATCCAGGTGGAAATCAGTAACCTTCCTCTAGCGCCTGGGTGTTGTAGTACCTAATTGCTGAGCCTCTCATAAGGTCCTCAAAACTGTTGTAGATGTTCTAGATGTTATGTCTCTTTCTCTGTCCCCTGGATGGATAGGACAAACCCATATGACTGGGGCCTGAGGCTTTTTACAGGGACTCTAGCATGCCCCGGCCTCTGAGGGGTGCCACCGTGACTCCTGGGTATGAGGCGGATCAGTAATGTGAAATTAGCTGTACTGCCGGTCTCTGGAGCAAGGCATAAAGGACTGTTGCTCCCCTGGTGTTCCGGCTACCGGATCCTGTGCCTCAGAAGGAGGCAGCCTGTGCAGGGCAGAACACTCCTTCTGGTTTCCACTCCTTTTGCTATGACTTAGTTTCTCACCCTCTACAATACAGTTCGCTTTTCGTGTCCTTTCTTAGGGGCTGCCGCACGTAGGGCAGCCGCAGCTCCGTGTCCTTCCATCTAGGCCTCTGACAGGATCCCACCCCTGTCAGGGACCCACTACCTGAGCGGAGCTCAGCTAGCAGCTGCCTGAGTGAAGATCAGCCAGCATCTGCCTAACTTCCTATCCAGACCACCAGTTTTACCTAATTGTGAAGAGTGCCCTAATAAATAGGAGCATAGCTCCCCCTGGAGGACTGGAGTATGAAATGTGTTGCATGTTTGTGATACCTGGCAAAGAGATCTCCTTTATTGCCTCCAATCGTAACATCACTCCCCCCTAGAGGAGAATGATATTACTGCAACGACCAGGACCCTGGAGCGCTGCACACATGTTGCAGATTGGTCTGCGGAGTTGTCCGCATTGTTTTTGCAAATTCCACAGGTAAACCGCACTGTGGATTACCAGTGTAGTTACCCCGGATTCCTATTGAGAAGCAGGTTTAAACCGCTGCGGAATCCGCACAAAGAATTAACATGCTGTGGAAAAAACACCGCTGCGTTTCAGGGCATTTTTTTCCGCAGCATGTGCACTGTGGATATTGTTTTCCATACGTTTACATGATACTGTACAACGCCGAATCTCGCAGGTGAAAACCAAGCTCTGGCGCTGGCACTCCAGATCGGAGCGTGCAGCTCCGTGTATTGCTGTGCAGCTGCACGCTCCACTATGGAGTGCCGGCGCCAGAGGAGGGATTTCACCTGCGAGACTCGGCCGTATCTCGCGTATGTGGAGAATCTGTAAGATGCGCCTATTCTGGCACTTGGCCACTCTGTTCCCATTCCCGTGTAGCGGTGGGATATGGGGTAATGAAGGGTTAATGTCACCTTGCTATTGTAAGGTGACATTAAGCCAGATTAATAATGGAGAGGCGTCGATTAAAAAAAGGGATATGAGATGGTTTACTGTATGTAAACCATGTCTCATGTCATGTCGGGTTTGGGAAGGAGAAAGCAAAAGCCGGTAATTGAATTATCGGCTTTTAAGCTATCTAGCGCCGTATGAAATATTAATATGTATACATATATGTGTCTCACTGATTATATATTATATACCCCTATACTATGTGTACACATTTATCTTAGCTATTCTATTGTAACCTGTCAGTGTGATTTTACTGTACACCGCACAGAATTGCCGGCTTTACTATAGAACACCGCTGCGTATTTCTCGCAAGTCACACTGTTGGTCCGTGTGTAATCTGTATTTTTCTGGCCCCCATAGACTTTCATTGGCGTATTTTTTGCACAATACGGTGACAAACGCAGCATGCTGAGATTTTCAACAGCCATAGAAGACCGTATAATACGGATGAGTAAAATACGGCTGATAGGAGCTGGGGCATAGAGAAGCATTGTACCATATGCAATCCGTATTTTCAGCACCTCTCTTACGTCCGTAAAACACGCTAGTGTGAGGCCGGCCTTATTCTGAAGAAATGGGATAGTCATGACAAATTTGACAAATCTGATCATGCTCCTTGACAGACATAGATAGAAGAGTACCCCTGTGTAGGAACAGTATATAGGCTCATTTCAGACTAGCAATTCATCACAGTGCACCTTTTATGCATTTCTGAAAAAAAGCTGCTTTTAAAGTGGAAGTGGACCCCCTTACTTCTGCGGCCCTTGGTCTTACTGTACATAGTAGTGTGGTGGGTGCACTGCAGAACAAAAAACTAAGAACTGAAAACATGACAGGATTTGGTCCTCAAAAACATGGGAAAATGCTACAATTCATTTTGAACTGAATTCTTTTAGCCTAAATGGATAATTCCTGTGTCAGATGTCAAAACTGATGTGTGGCAGCAGTGAAAAATTCATAACACTATACACAGATGTGAGAGAAAACATATCACACCGCATTACCACGTCTCTTGTGGAACAGGTTTATAGAACAACAAAGCATAGTGGGTGATGAGAACTGGCTCTAAGCCCACAAGACTTACATCTACTATTCATATAGTAAATGCAGAAAAGCTTCTAAAAAATGTTTAGATTGATCCACAATAAAGAAACAGACAACAACCTAGTGATACTAAGCAAAACATTTTACATGTATTATATTGCATTTTATTAATCTCACATGTCTTTTTTCCCTTGATGTTGTAGTGTGGAGAATACTACTGCGCTGACACACAGACTTTGCTGCTGCAGTTTTTTTCGCTGCTGCAGTTTTTTCGCTGCACCTGTCAGCTGATGATGATGCCTGAACCACAGGGAGCATGAACTGACACTGGCTGCTTTGTTGCAGTCGAGCATGGTTTACTCTGAAACACTGTGACATTTCCAAAAAAACATACTTAGGCCCCCTTCACATGTCTGTGTTTGCAGTACTTGTGGCATTCGTTTTTTTCACCAATGACACACGTACCCATTTTAAGCTAAGGTGATCATCACATGTCCGTGTGTTCACAAGGATTATGTGTTCATATGAACCACATAAAGACATGTCCGTTTTTTTCCAGCAGCACGGATGGACGTGGGTATGTGAAAAATGCCGTCCGTGTGCTGTACGTGTTTCACATTATAAAGTATAAGAGAAACTTTCATTCAGATAAAAATTTAATTCTTACTTCATCCATACCGGAAAAACATGGATGGAACACTGATGACACGCTGACACCGATACTGTTTTTTCCGGTGCCAATTTTATACGGATGTGTGAAGGAGGCCTTAGCCTGTTGGAGACTAGACATCTCGGATTACTAATCTGAGATGGGTCCCCAGTGGCTTCTGCTGCTTCAGATCCCTTTATACACACACATAGGAAGAGACCAATCAGTCTAGTCTGTACACGGCTGCAGGAGTTCAAAGTTTGATTTATGTTGTCCCTGGTTTGGGCAACATGGATCAGCTTTACACTTTATGCACACGTTAATTATTTGCTACTGAAATTTCTGCACCATTTCTGCATCCATTGGCAGGAAAAATACAGCATAAAATTTGTGCATTTTTTTCATGCATTTTTGTTGTAAGTTTTTCTCCAGACATCAGAATGGGTGAAATCTGCAGCAAAAACTCTGAAAGAATTGACATTAAATCTGCAACAAATCTGTAAGGAAAAACTAAGCAACGTGTGCAAGAGACTTCTGAAATCTATTTCACTTTGCTTGGACTAAGGAATCATTAAGATTTTGTGACAAATCTGTAGAGAAAAACCTGCACAAAATTTGTCAAAAATGCAAGACCCTTAGGCCGGTTTCACACGTCCATTTATTTCCGGTACCAGAAAAAACGGTACCGCAGATGTATGTGTTCATGTGTCCATGTGTACGTGTGAGGAGAATGATGAGCGTTATATTACAGTCCAAACGACAGCAGATGTGGGCTTTTGGGACTCTTACCCCCATCATCCGACACCTGCTGTCGCTAATAACAGTGACAGTAGGTGCGGATAACCGGGGCATTCCACAGCAGCCACCTGCAATCTTAGAAAATAAATGAATGAAAAACCCGATGTGGGTTCCCTCGTATTTTCTTAATCAACCAGACAAAACTCACAGCTGGGGGGCTGCAACCCTCAGCTGTCAGCTTCTGCAAGGTTGGATATCAAAAATAGAGGGGTCCCCAAGCTGTTTTTTTATTTAAATAAATAATTGAAAAAAAGGAGTGGAGTTTCCCCCCTTTTTGACAACCAGCCTTGCTAAAGCTCACAGCTGGGGGCTGCTATTTAAGACTGGTAAGGGGCCATTGATATAGGCCCCCCCAGCCTAAAAACAGCAGCCCGCAGCTGCCCAAAAAAGGTGTATCTATTCTAGAGGAAGGCATGTGAAAGGAATCCCACTCAGATAAAGACGTTTATTCTCAGCGAGGAAAGGAAAGTTTTAGGACCTGGTATACGAGAGATGCCCTAATGTGGCTACCAGGTACACATGAATTGGCCAATTTATGCACTAAACGCTCATTTTTTCATATTTCTGGTGCAGTAATGCAGTTCATTTTTCATGTTTGCATGTTTTAGCGCCGCAGTGAGCTGCATTATTTATTTGACTATATATAAGTTGGTGACCCTAGGCACAGTACCTATTCACACTTATTCTATGTTTGGATGTGACAGTCAGTTTTTTGAAATTTGTATTCTTTACCTTTCTGACTGAGCACTCCGCCTCTTAGCTGCAGGTGTTTTAATCGCAACAGGTCCATTACCCCTCCACAGAGAGAGATAATTTTAGTCTAAGAAGAGGTTTCACAGGTACCCATTCAGATGAAGATGTTTATTCTCAGCGAGGAAAGGAAAGTTTTAGGACCTGGTATACGAGAGATGCCCTAATGTGGTTACCAGGTACACATGAATTGGCCAATTTATGCACTAAACGCTCATTTTTTCATATTTCTAGTGCAGTAATGCAGTTCATTTTTCATGTTTGCATGTTTTAGCGCCGCAGTGTGCTGCCTTATTTATTTGACTATATATGAGTTGGTGACCCTAGGTCCAGCACCTGTTCACACTTATTCTATGTTTGGATGTGACAGTCAGTTTTTTGAAATTTGTATTCTTTACCTTTCTGACTGAGCACTCCGCCTCTTAGCTGCAGGTGTTTTAATCGCAACAAGTCCATTACCCCTCCACAGAGAGAGATAATTTTAGTCTAAGAAGAGGTTTCACAGGTACCCACTCAGATGAAGACGTTTATTCTCAGCGAGGAAAGGAAAGTTTTAGGACCTGGTATACGAGAGATGCACTAATGTGGCTACCAGGTACACATGAATTGGCCAATTTATGCGCTAAACACTCTCATTTTTTCATATTTCTAGTGCAGTCATGCAGTTCAATTTTCATGTTTCATGTTGGCATTTTTTAGCGCCGCAGTGTAAGTACACCAAGTTCTTGTGGTCTGTGAACACTTGGAAGGGAAAGCGAGCTCCCTCCAAGAGGTGTCTCCACTCTGAGAAAGCCAACTTCATGGCTAGCAACTCCCTATCCCCGATGAAATAATTGCTCTCCGCTGGTGAAAAGGTCTTGGGGAAGAAGAAGCAAGGATACTTCCGACCTTGAGCATCCTTTTGGAAGAGGACTGCTCCAGCACCAACGGATGAGGCGTCCACCTCCATAATAAATGGCTTATTTACATCAGGGCGATGTAGGATGGCAGCGCTAGCAAAGTGTGACTTAATCAAGAGAAAGGCCTTGGAGACCTCCTCCGACCACAACTTGTGATTTGCTCCCTTCTTGGTGAGGGCAACCAAGGGAGCTACCAAAGTTGAGAAGTGTAGGATGAACTGGCGATAGTAATTAATGAACCCCATAAAGCACTGCACTGTTTTAAGATAATGGGGTTCTAGCCAGTCCATCACAGCCTGTAGCTTGGCAGGATCCATAGCCAATCCCTGGGCAGAGATGATATAGCAATGGAAAGGCAAGGACTCCTGCTCAAACACACACTTCTCCAACTTGTCATAGATGGAGTTCGCCCGTAAGAGGTCGAAAACTTTGCGAACATCTCTCCGATGGGAGTAGATGAGAATATCATCCAGATAGACTACGACCGAGGTGGTGAGCATCTCCTGGAAGATGTCGTTCACAAAGTCTTGGAAAATGGCTGGGGCATTACAAAGCCCGAAGGGTATCACCAGATATTCATAGTGCCCATCCCTGGTGTTAAAAGCCGTTTTCCATTCGTCTCCCTCATGGACAGATCTAACTTAATAAATACCCTTGCTCCACGTAGCCTATCAAAAAGCTCAGATATCAGGGGTAGTGGGTATTTATTCTTAACGGTGATGGCGTTAAGACTAGTGTTGAGTATTCCGATACCGCAAGTATATTTTTCGGATATCGGCTGATACCATCTGATACCGATACTTTCAAATATCGGACGGTATCGCTCAACACTAGTTAAGACCCCTGTAGTCTATGCATGGACGTAGTTCTCCCTTCTTCTTCTTCTGCACGAAGAAGAACCCTGCCCCTGCAGGTGACACTGACTTCCTAATGAATCCTCTTGCCAGATTCTCTTGAATGTACTTAGATCCTGCACGCAACGCCTCATGTGACTCGGACGCCTGGACCGGAGATTCCTGAGGTTTAGCGAAGGTGGGAGCCAGCCAAAACCTCTGCCTACACTAGGCTCGCTCCAACCTTCGCTTGTGAAAATGAAGGTTGATGCGGGTTGATATAGCTATGAGCTGCTCCAGTGTGGTGGGAATCTCCCTATTGGCCAAAGCGTCCTTCACATGGTCAGCCAGCCCTCTCCAAAATACCGGGATAAGGGCTTTGTCCGACCATTCCAGCTCAGACGCTAATGTCCGGAAGTGGACGGCAAAATGGCTGACCATGGACGAACCCTGAGTCAAAGCCAGCAGTTGGAGCGCCATATCATGGGTGACTTGGGGTCCTAAAAAGACCTGTTTCAGAGTGCTCAAAAACCGAGGAGAACTCTGCACCACATGATCTTCGTGCTCCCACAGCGGCATAGCCCACTCCAATGCCCTGTCCGACAGCAGAGAAATTATGAATCCCACCTTTGCTCGCTCTGTGGGAAAACGTGCAGCCAGGAGCTTGAGGTGTATACCGTACTGGCTCACAAAACCCCTACAGGATTTACTGTCACCACTCACCAGAGAATTTCTCTGGCAGCGGGAGGTAAGATAAGGTTGGAACAAATATGGCAGTGGGTAAAGCTGCCGCAGCCACGCTAGCAGCCTGAACACCTATTGCGGTAACATCCACCGCTGAGGTTGCACGCTCGAGAGCCGCCAACCTGCCCTCCAGCAGCTGGATGTACCCCTGCAATCGCTGTTCATCCGTCATTACTTAGCCAGACCCTGGCGCTAGTATAATGTTAGTATAATGTTAGGGTTAGAGGAATGCACCAAATAATTAAAGAAAAGGAATAAGGTGCATTCGCAGCCCGAGGTCCACCGTGCAGAGATGGAACCTGCTGCTAAGCAATGACGGACTATATGGCGGTACAATGAGGATACACACACGAGTTAGCTTCACCCTGTGTGAAAGAAGCGAACCCTGTTGCGTCATAGGGCCGCAGTACCGCATGTAACAGAAATAATAATTAAATGGCATGAGAGTGCATGCGGTGCCGCACCGGCGGACGCCACTAACCACCCAGACTTGGGTTTGGAAAGAGCGGTGATAGCGCACGGTGCCGCACTGGTGGTCACAACAATAGACGCTGTTTGTGTACCAGTGTTGGTTACAAGTCGGGCGCTAGATTACAATCATCCTCCTTACGTGAGCATTCAAACACAAGGGAGGCGATGATTAAAGAGCGACTTTCACTCACAACACACACAGATAAACAAGTGTATGCTAGTGCATGGCCGTGCAGCCATGCAAACCTTTTATAGCTGCAGCAAGTTCAGGACCTTCCTAGAGGACCAATGAGAACTGCTACAGTAACTGAGCAGCTTCAGGGCCTTCCTAGAGGACCAATAGGAGCCACTGCAGTACCTGAGCATGTGACCCCAGACCTCCACTGAGAGGTCTTCCTTTGGGCATGCTCAGAAGGGGAAAAGCAGGACGTAGTCCCAGAAACATCTGCTCGCCGCTGATCAGTAAAGGCTACAATGGCAGAGCCTGGAAAGGCAGCAGTAACCCTTTGCACAGAATCAGACTGAGCGAGATGCTTGGACCAATGTCTCCGCTGAGCAGGCTCCACTGCGGCTGATGCAGAATGAGAGACCGCAGCAGACATGGTTTGAGATTCCCCCTGTGCAGTGGCGGGAACTCGACTCCTAACACCAGGAGGATACACCACACCCAGTTGGGTGCCATAAAGAACTGTAAGCAAAAGTCTGGAAACTGCACCTTGCTGTGTCCTTTGCGTTATTCCAATCACACCTGCCTGCATAGCCACCACCGCCATCTTATACCTCTACACTACATCTGCCCTGGGGTTAGCTCTACCCGTGGAGAGCTGTACCAACTCTGCTGCACCACAATCTGCCCCAGAGCATCTGAACTGCAGCGTCGGCTACCACCTCTTTGCCGAACACTACAGGTGGTGTCACGAACATTTCTCCATAAACTTTATCCCCATTTCCCATTTACCACAAAAAAAACACTTATTTTATTGGACGCCCGGGGCCACAGACCGAGTCACTGCTGCCGTGATCTTCCCCTTTAAGAACTGCCGAGTTGGACTTGGTACCAAGTACCCCAACGCCCCATGGGGCGCTCCAACTTGGCATCACAAACAGGATGAACCAACCCACTATATCGGGTCCCATACGCCTATTTTGGACTGTGTTCCTGAAAAGTGCAAAAGCTGTGCCTGCACAATGTAAAGAGTATGATGCAAAAGGAGCAGGCCCATTGATCAAGATCCTCCTCCTGGCCCAGAATGAAGACGGGCATGGAGCAGTGAAAGCACAGGAAACTGCAAGGACAGAGCACACCCCGTGCCATGGCGGAGGGAGGTGAGCGAGCACCAGAGCGTGGGGTGGAGAGGACGACTCCCCCAGCTGAGACTCACAAGAACTGGACCAGCTGCCTGTGGTGGACCTGGACCTCCTGGGCGCGGAGGTAGAGGAGCTGACTCGCCAGCTCCTGCAGACTCAGTTGCGGCGCTAGTGGGATGGAAGGAGGCCTTCCTGGAGAAGCTGACCGGGGGGATGGACGGCCTCGCCACCAACATCAACCACAGCGGAGGAGGAAACTGGCACCAGTGAGACACCAGCAGCAGGTACTGTGACCGACCCTGCCCCGGTGACTGACCCTGCTCCAGTAACTAACGGCACTTTAGTAGGCCCACTTCCCTCCCCGACAGCCCCTAGGCCTGGCTGGGCATCCAGAAATGCATCCTGGGACCGGACGCCAGACATCTTAGACGAGATGCCAGCCCCACTGACACTAACGAGTGGGCCTCAGGTGGTGCACGCTGAGCTGATGGTAACTAAAGGAGGACCCCAGGGGGCTGATATGATCGAGCTCCAGGGGGAAACCCCGGCGATCACACAGGAAGACTATCCAATGTTTTATAGCACTCTGACTAATGTTATTCTATGTTGCAGTGTTCATCAGTGTTTTTTTTTTCATGCTGAATCAGCAGATGAAAAAAATCTCAACAAGCTGCGAGTTGCTCCAGAGATTGGGTAACACGCACCCATTCAATTCTACGGGTATGTATAAAATATCAGACTGCATTCAGATGTCATCCAATTGCAGTCCAACACCCGATGACTCAGATAATGTAGAGATGGATAAATTACGTTCGTCTTCTCCTCACCTGTGCTGCAATAATTCTTAAATTTTTCATCTGTTTCATAAGAAAGAGGCATGAACTTGGTGGCTATGAACGGCAGCACAATATTTGTGGAGAATCTCTCAGTTGGATAACGGGTTTTATTGAGGACCTCCATCTTATAAATATGAGAGCTACCTGGGTCAATGAGTGTCACTGTGACTTCTTTCACACTAACTTAAGTCCAAGGTATATAAGGGTTACCCAGGTCAATATGTAGTGCTGAGACTTCTTGTATGGAAATGTCCCGGCCTGGTCAGTCCCGTACGTCTTCACTAAGGCCTCCAGATCTAGTAAACACTTGTGCTTCCTTCTGTAATTTCTTTCTAAAGGTGCACCGAATTGCCTATTATGTGAGGAACTGCTGCCACTGTTATTTGTGATGCTACACTTGCTACCTTCTTGCAGGTTTGCTCTTCTGCACACACTTACAGAAAATAAAACTCTATGAAAATATAACCTTTATTGGCTAAATCCTAAAATTGTCTAATCAGAATCAAAACTACAAATGTAAATAAAGTGCATATGCAAAAAGTGAACCAGTGCATGATCCTATATACATAAGGTGATAGAAGGGTGCTCTAACCCTACTGCACCGCTTGCTAGCATCTTTTTTCAGGAGAGCACTGCTTCCCAGCCTCGCACCTTCCTGCCTGCCAAGGTTGGTTGCTCCTGATTAATTGGCAGTTCAGAACAGCAGCATTGTTGGCCCTTTAGCCCAAGCTGTCCACTCTCTTCAGTTTTTGCCTCTGAAGCGTTGTGGGAGCACAGTTGCAATGATGCTGGCCAGATCGGGAGTTACCAGTGCACTTCAGCAATCCCGCCAGCTTAAGAGTAGTGCTTACAAGTTGCCTATGAGACTGGCTACCACTGATTAACTGGAGCGGTGGCTGGTAACCTAGGCGTGAGTAAGCAATACATATTAAAATGTCTCTCTTCTTGAGAACTGAGATGATTTTTATAAACAGTTAAATTTCAAAGTTGCTTCTTTTTTCAAGCATTTTCAATTATGTCCAATTAATATAATGAGAACAACCTGTTAACATACAGGATGTATTTTGTAAAAGAAAGACATACAAGATAATATTGCTGTTCGTTATTTTAATATTGAAGATGGGGTTGACGTAAACACATAAGGTTTAATACAGATTTTTTTGGTAAGACAAAGACAAAAGCCACTTGAAAGAGCTACAGACATAAAATTGTGAAGAGCATAGGGTGTAGACTTAGCGTAGACAGGGGAACAGGACAGACTGCTTTTAGGCTGGTTTAATAGAGTGCAACTTGCTGAGATATAACTGATTGCAGTGCAGTTATTTGTGCAGCCTGTCCAAGATGACACAAGCTTAACAGTGGTGTCCATGCTTCCCCTTGGATAAACTGCTAGAGCTGAAGCTTCCCACATGGTGATGATGGCCACTTCCACTATGTCCACTATGTGCACTATGTCCACTATGTCCACTATGTGCACTATGTCCACTATGTCCACTATGTCCACTTGAGTTGCTGACCACGGCTGAAAGTTATAAAACAAATATTAATATTATATTCTTACTCGGATCACACATCTTCTTTAAACTGAACATGACTGCTGATGCATGCTGTCTGATCCATGTGCAGCAAGTAGCATGTACCAAGCATTGGCTGTATGATTTCAGACATGATTTCGCATCAGCATTTCAAAGAAAAGCATAGTTTAATAAGTGGCCGGGGCCAAGTCGTACGAGAGACTAGTTGGAAAAAGCGAATCCCTGATGACTTCTCCCCACTCGTGGCTGACCACTTTTTCTATGAGCGCATATATGTGGAGAGACCTGCCACTCGAGGACAGCAGGTGAGGACAAGGCGTTGGAGACCTACCTGTCCGACTAGCCTTCAGTGCTGCTATTATGTTTCTCTTTTATAGGAAATGAGTTAAACATACAAGGCTGAAATCATACAGCCCGCACCTGATACATGCTGCCTGTAGATCGGGGAGCATATATCAGCTGTCAGGTTCCCTTTTATGCAATACTCCAATGTAGTCATGTGTACAACTACAAAAACGTCACCATGTCAAGGAGACTTGATTTAAAAAATAATATTAACAAAGGTACAAAATATTCATAGTAGTTGGGGCCTCATACGGAAAAGCAAAAGTTGTAAATGTCTTTTTCTATACTTACAGATGCTAACAGATCCATGTCCTTCACTAACAAGTCTGAAAAAGAAAGAAAATGGGTTAGAGACATAATACAAAAAAGAACAGGAAAAAGAACAAAGTGTTTTTGTTATAAAAAAAAAAATCACCTGCACTCCTCCCCTTCCAGCAGTTTCCTGTAGGTGGCGATCTCAATATCCAGAGCCAGTTTGACGTTCATCAGCTCCTGGTATTCCCGCAGTTGGCGAGCCATGTCCTGCTTGGCCTTCTGTAGGGCAGCCTCCAGCTCTGCCAGTTTATGCTTGGCATCCTTGACAGCTGCTTCTCCTCGTTCTTCAGCTTCAGCGATGGCAGCTTCCAGCTTAGCACGCTAGGGATCATAAAATACAGTTTTACATTTTCAGAATGAATACACAAGAAACAAAAACTGTTATTCAAATGCACTACATTACATGGAGAGCTCAATGGTTTTAATGAGCACAAGGAATCATTTCCTTCATTTCCACTGTGTATTGGAATATCATATTTCCAAGCTATTTTTACCGCTCAAACAACACTGTAAAAAACACCAAAAATTAATGGCAGAATCATGTTTGTTTGTTGTCCAGTATATTATATGGTAAAATAAATTGTGTCATTCAAAGCTACAACTAAGCCTGCGAAAAAAAAAGAAAACTCTCAAATGGCTATGTTAGGGGCAAAATAGAAATGTTATGGATCTTGGAAGAAAGGGAGGGAAATAAAAAAGGAAAGGACAACCTGCACAATTATTAAAGGGTTAAATATTCTAGGGGTTTTTTAGTACTAATTTTTTTTTTTTAATTAGCTATCACAGACATATTTTGTCATATTAATGAGCCGCACCTCCGTGATGTTCATGATTTATCCCTTTGACATCTAATTTTTTTTTAGTCACAGTGACTGACCGTGAGACCATATTGTATGTCATAGTTTCACAGGGGCTGTCGCATGAATCACAGGCCTATGCATGACAAGGTAAATCAGTGTAAGCATTGTGACTAATGTCAGAACGTCTTCTTTAACAAGCTCTCCCACGCCTCACCTAGGATCCCAGCCAGATCCGCCTGTTCCACATTGTTTCATATATTAACCCAAATTAAGTCGTTATCTTCCACCTGACTACAGATCGGATTACGATGTTCACATAGGCACTTAATCAACTTTTTGTTATGAGATTTTTTTTTTTCAATGATTGATTTAAGAAATGTTTCTTTTACAACATGCTAAATGTTAGAATTTCATACAATTATATACCGTATATTCTATCATAGACAAAAGTAGTAATCTATGTGATGATCACCGTTGTGGAAGATATTGGTAAGAAATCTGGTGGCATGCTTCTTTCAAGTGCTTTTCTACTAGACAGCATGAATTTTTTTTGAAGAACAACTATATAGAACATGTTCATGTCAAGATTTAAATTTGACCCACATTTTGTAAGCATTGCACACACAAGACAGATCATAAGGTCTATGGATGCAGTTAAATGGACCAAGATTTGGCTACAATGCACAGACTGGTTGGCGGATCTCCCAACCCGAGCTTGACAGCTTCATGTATTTCTATGCAAATGTCACGCTTGGGTCACAGTCCCAGTATTGCGATCCAATCTCTGTCCAATTTATTCAGCTGTCTAACTGCACCCTATATGTGAACATACACATGAGATTATTGTCGGCTGAACCCAGTAATTTTGGTGTGACATCCAACCATCTAATGCACACAATTTCTCCTAATAGCATTTATAGAATAATCAACGATGTGAATACTTTTCTGCCCAATGATGACAGAAGTATTCTAGGAGTGATACCTTTATTGGCTAACCAGAAAATAATATGTTTGCAAGCTTTCAGAGCACAGTGGCTCCTTCTTCAGGCAAGATTACAAATGCCTGAAGAAGGAGCCACTGTGCTCTGAAAGCTTGCAAACATATTATTTTCTGGTTAGCCAATAAAGGTATCACTCCTAGAATACTTCTGGTGTCATTGGGCAGAAAAGTATTCACCGATTTTTCTGGCTGGTACCACAATACAATTTATTATTGTACATCATAGAATAATCATGCGTGATGAAATTCAGCATGACTGATCATTTTATTTAATCTGAGAAGGAAATTATAGTACCCCAATTCCTGCACCTTATTGCGAACTCTTGCACTCTCAACTTGATTGACAGACATGACTAATAACTACCTTTCGATAGCTATCTGAAGCGTATGGGCATATTTTAAGGTTATTTATGAATTAATTTATCAAAGTGGTATAGGGTCAGATAAAAAATCAATTGAAAATGGGTTGTCTTCTGCTATACCTTTCATACTTTTGAGGTCCAATAATGGGTCACTCCTGGAGCATTTACATAATCCAGTGATGCCCTTTGTGACACTACTGTTTGGACACAATCATATCTGAAGCATGCAAGAGCTCAGAATGTTGAAATGTTTAGTATTTTGATGACTTGTATATAAAGTTTGTAAAAGGATATCCTGTTGAGTTTTACTCCTCCAGATTGTCTTTGATAATGGATGAAACCATCCAAAAATGACTAAAAATTGGAAAGGCTATAAAAAATGATACTACTTTAAAATATATTACAATGCAAAATGAAAATAAATATTTTGTTAAACCTACAGTCCTATGAAAATTTCAGTGAATGCAACAATTATCTTTAAGCCATTGCCACAATGTCTATATCCTATCTATTCTAAAGCTTCATGAATAAATAATGGACAATTACACTTTTGGCTAACACAAGCCCTGAGCGGCATATCATTTACCTGTGCTTTCACACTCTCTATTTCACCCTTTAGTCTCTGGATCAGACGAGTCAGTTCAGTAATTTCATGTTTAGTATTTCTCAGGTCATCACAATGTCTTCCTGCTGTCATACGCAACTCTTCATACTAGACAGAAAAATGCAGGTGAAAAAAAATTAGAAAACATGCAGAAACTAAATTGAAGGTTTTATCATTGAGTCAAGTGCAATGGCATCAATGGTCTGAAGAGACAATTTCGTAGAACTACATTATTCACAAGCCATGAGGAGTGGCTTATAGGCCTGCTTTTTTAATATTTAGTTTTTTAAGAAACCGCATCATTCTTGCCTATATGCTGTTTCTGGTATTACAACTTAGGTGAACAAGTCTGAGCTGCAAGTCATAACCCTTGACCAAGAGCAAAAATTTAACTTTTTTCTAGAAATAAGTGAATCTGACAAAATTTGATTCATCAGATTCAGTTGAATTTGGTCGGGAAGTTTGATTTGCACTGAATTAATCCCTCATGACCTCAGAACATAATAAATGGAGAAGTTAAAAAATAACCCATCATCTGTCCTAATGCGGCAGCTCCCAGCCCAGTCCTCTCTTAGGTCTCTTTCTTACAATAGCTCCAGCCTTCTCTTCTATCTACAGCCTCATTCACTCTTTGGCCCTTCTGGTGCTCACTAGGTCTCATGTGGTGGTATGACTTATGTTGCTCCGTGACATAATGACAACATTTGGGACCTAATCAAAGCCTGAGGTGCCCAGAAGTCAGGACAGAAGAGAAGATCCGAGCTGAAAGGAGGACATGAGATTTCGGACACCAGGACAAGTGAGGGGCAAAGTGAGTACAATTTTTTAGCCCTAAAAATAATCAGTCGACATGTTGGCCAACAGGCTGTTATTTTGCTTGATTCAAGTTTCAAATGAACCTAATCACTAAAAATTTTGGCAAATCTGAATCGTGAAATTTGAAGCAAATTTGATTTACCTCAAGTCAATTAATTTCTACATCTTTCTAGTCTTGCACATTATCTTAAAACACCCTAGATTCTTTACCAGGAGACATTTTTTAAATTTCATGGTGTCATCAATTTATTCTAATCTCATAGCATTAGACTTTTGTGTGAACTAACTTGTTGACCAACGCTGCAGAATTTTCCTGATCAAAGTAGAATCAGCTGTAGGTCTAAAGTAATATAATACAGATAATCCCAGCAACTCAAAACTATTAAGTATTATAATAGGTATATTTTATGAGTAATCATGGGTAGATTAAATTTTGGTTGTTAAAAAATACCTTTCAACTGCTAAACCATGTTAACTTGCTGTGTGGATTAGCAGGGATTTTATAGGGCTGCACCAAGTTTTCAGAAATGAGTAACTAAGAGCTTGACTCACCCTGGTCTGGTACATGGCTTCAGCCTCAGCTCTACTCTTGTTAGCAATCTCTTCATATTGAGCTTTAACCTCAGCAATGATACTGTCCATATCTAAATCTCTGCTGTTGTCCATGGACACAATGACGGAGACGTCTGAGATCTGAGCTTGGAGCTGAGCAATCTCCTAAAGATCGGAAAACAAAGTATTGTTAGCTATAAACGAATGAAATAAAAACAGTCCCTCAGCATTGAGGACACATCTCTCTATTATTACTCTTATTTAGAACCTCGATGTACTATCTTAGACATTTACATTTGTCTCATTCCCAACTAGAACATCATTAATATTATCGAATTCCCACAAACACTTAAGTCCACCAAACATATTAGATAGCTGGTGCCTCTCCCGTTTTCGGACAAGTTCTCCTGTGTTCTCTATGAGGGAGCCATCGCCAGACATGTCTGGCAGCTGCTTATCTCAGGGAGACTGAAATCGGACTGATATTTCTCCTGACAATAAATTGGCCGGGGCACATTAGGCTGTTAGCTGAACCCATCTGTATTGGTGAGTTTGGCTGACAATAGTTAAATTTTCATGGTGGGCTGTAGGTCTACCACTAAAATATAGTAGTGAAATCAAATGTAATGAAACCCCGTATTTTCCTCTAGAAGCAATGTTTTTTAGGACAGACAACCTCCATATCTCATTTTTTCCTATATGAATCTGCATAAAGTATGAGCTATATATGTACATACAAAGAGGTACATTTTTAAAGTACGGTACTTACTGCATCAAATAGGGCGCGCAGGAAGTTAATCTCATCCGTTAGTGAGTCCACTTTAGCTTGTAGCTCAGATTTGTTGATGAAAGCAGCATCAACGTCCTGCAAGGTAAATTTTCTAATATATTAATTGCTCATTACAAGAGTACACTCTTAAAACAATATTTGGTACATACTCTCTTAAGTCCAACAAATTCATTCTCGGCTGCAGTGCGTCTGTTGATTTCGTCTTCATACCTGTTGCATTACACATAAAATGGACATAAATGTACTATCACAATCAAATGTGCTATACATCTTGTCACCATTGTGATATTTTATTATTTAAACAGTGGAAGCCATAAATTTAACTTTATTTTTTCATCCAAATAACTTACTTTTTCTTGAACTCCTCTACTGCATCTTCCATGGCCCTTCTTTCTGACTCTAGACGAGCCCTTTCGCCTCCAAGACTATCTAATTGTTTTCTGAGGTTGCTGATATATGCCTCAAAGAGAGGTTCAATGTGGCTTTTTGCGGGTTTCTTGTCTTGTAGAAGACACCATTTTGTCTCTAGCATCTTATTCTGCTGTTCTAGAAATCTCACCTGCAATAAACATATTAAAAAAATATACAAGTGAAATTAGAGACATAGTAGGGTTATACATCCATACCCTAAGCATTCATCAAAATGAAGACCATTGCCTCATTTAAAGCAATCGGATTGAGAGAGTTTTCAGGAGTTTAATTTTGATCGTCTATTTTTGCATAGGGCATCAATATTTAGTTGTATGGGGTCTTACTCAGGGCACCTCAGCCAATCAGCTGAGTGAAGGGGCTGCAGCGCACCCTGCCCCTTCCTTACTTATACAAGTATTGTGCTGCACATAGCATTGTGGCATTATCTGCTGCTTAGTCCTGTTCAAGTGTATGGAAATATGCTGTATTACCAGGTACAGTCATTAGTACATGTATGGCAATGTTCCAGCGGGAACGCCACAGCTACTGGGGTGCCAGCAATCTGGAAAAAAATATTGTTTTCCAATTCTTTTGATCACTTTGGACACTTGTTATTGGACTATCCCATTGTACCCAAAGACTGAAGTACTTTTCTATATTGCTTTACATGAACCATAATTTTAGGAATGAAGATAGTGTCTGCCATGCAATATAAATGGCTTGCCTATAAATAGGATGACATTGCTTCCAACAGACTTAAATTGAGTTGATGAATCACATGTAGACCTTGCTTTGGAGGTATACATAAAAACATACATTGCTTAAACATAAAAGCCTATTTATATTCGCATGTAGCTCTTTCAAAGACAAGCCCAGTAATACCTTTACATGGCCAGTCCGTTCCTGCTTTATTGAGAAATTAGCGTTTGAATTGATATATAAAGGAGGGTGAAGGACTATGGTAGATCTGAAGCCTCTGTCACTCCAGCTCTATTCCCCATCCAGCACTGTTTGCTCCTGTTTGACTGATGGCTCCATTGACTGAAGTCACAAGCAAAGAGGATGTCAGTCAAGCGGGAGGAGGCGCCGCTGAACCAGGATTAGAGCTGGAGTGACAGAGATTTCAGATCTAAAGAAACAACGCAGCCTTCTATGTTATTTTTAAAAGTGTTAAAGCTTGTTAAAGTTTGGTCCAGTTTGTATGTGTATTAAAAGTGCAATTTCAAGTTACTAAGCATTACGCAATGTAGTGAAAGCTTCTGTGCTGGACGCTAGACAGCACTGATCTCAGACAGATCATGATAAATGAAGATGACTATGCAGCAATATGGAATAGTCTTGTCATGTATTCAGTATAGAAATTTGCTGTCAATTTAAAACGTTCCTATCTCCTATCTGGGACTGCCTTTTTTATGTAATACAGGAGCATCCCCAGATTGGTAGTTATTCTAAATATAAGATATTGATAAAAGTGTGCGAAGTAACCCCAATGCTCCCCTGAAAGGGCCCAGCTTTCCAAAAAAGGTCATGTCTGGACTTCTGGGTTGTGGGATCCCGACTTTGCTAAGTAGTCTGGCCTTTTCTGGGGAGCATTAGTGTTACTTCTGTGCACTTTTGACAGTCAATAACATATTTAAATAATCTCCATTCTGGGGCTGCCCACTCTTTAATTAAATAAAAAGTACTGCCGCAGATTGGTGATGGGTTCTCTTTAATGATGGCTTAAATGAGGGTCTGCTGGTGTACCCTTTTATTTAAAGGGGTATTTTGATCTCAGCTATTCATGGCTGAGATAGGAATATCTGTCTCTATGCAGCTTCCCTATGTAGTCAGGACTATAGAAACATCTGAGTGCTGCTGAGCCCTGCTGGTTCAGTAACCCCCGTAGAAATAAATGTAAGTTACAGAACTAGCACAGCGAGCTGTGTTGTTTCTGTAACCGAGGCCTTATGAAAAAAAGCATAGCCTGTTGTGCTACACTGTTTCCATAACTCCCATTTACTTCTGTAGGAGTGATGGGAACGGCAGGAAACAGCTGCACCTTCTGTATCTGTTTCAGTATTTCCAACCACCTGTGCCATCTACTCCATGAAAGGTATATCCATCTCTATACCTATACCCATCTCAACAATGGATGCCCTTTAACTGACCTTTTGAAAGGCAAATCAAAAAGTGTTATTTGCCAATAAATGAGCATGTAGATTTAGAGTATTGATGTGGATAAGCAGGGTAAAGTGTACATGTTAATGTGGGTGTCTGAGTGGACATGCTAGACTAGTTTTTTACATTTCTTCCCAAATCTACCATTCACTGATTAGCACTTAGCACAATATGTACAATGCTATATAAAGCCAAACTTTGGAAATATGTTTCCAGGCCTAAACTGGCCCTACAGTTGTTGACCAGATGGGCATCATATATTAACTGTCATCCACTAAGACTTATAAAACACCATTACAGCATTTTTTTATTTCAGCACTGGAATGGTGCCACTAATCTAAGCTCCCCGAACCTAATATTATACTTACCAGATGCCATCCTCAACTCTTCACATTGCAATTCTAGTCTTGCACTGCCATCTTATGACCATAACTTCTGAATGCCTGGAAGTCAGAGGTAATGGTCAGAAGCTCTCAATGCAAGTCTCTGAGGGCCTTGTCCTGTCCTTGTTCTGGCTTTCATAGGCTTATAATGAGTTGTGACTTCTGGCTCTCCTAGCAAACACTCTGGAAGGTCACAAACTGCAGAAGACCAACCGGAGAGGTGCCAATAACAGATTACGGTGGCATCTAGTAAGTATAATACTAGAAGCAGGGAAATTAGATTAGCAGCACCACTCCAGCGGTAAAATTATAAAAAATGCTGGAATGGTGCTTTTAGTTTAAGACTTATGAATTGTGACTTACCTTGTCTATGAAGGAAGCAAACTTGTTGTTCAGGCCTTTAATCTGATCTTTTTCGTCAATTCTGACTTTCTGGATATTTGGATCAATCTCCAAATTGAGAGGGGCCAGGAGACTTTGATTAACTGTAACAGCGGTGATACCGGGAGAACAAAATGATCCACCAAATCCATGGCCTCCAGCACTAAATCCATGTCCTATTCCGATTCCAGAGAAACCATAGGCATGTCCACTCTTCAATCCACTTGAAATCTTGTGTCCTCCAGACCCAATACTGTAGACACTTTTGCTGCTGAATGATGGGTGCATTTTGTGGCCAATTGATATTTTCTTAGTAGTGAAGGAACCAATGGAGCCATGTTTGTGCACAGATGGTAAGCAAGCTGAGGATGAGCTGAAGCTCTTGATTCCATGATGGCTATGTCCAGATTTAACAGACATCTCTGAAGAGTATCTTGATATTAGTCGTGCTTGGAGTGGAAGAAGCTGCGGATGAGTTCGGTGCCTAAAATTGTCCCTTTTATATACCTGAAGTGGTGGGCTTGGTGACTTTAAAAAGCACTAAGACCTTGTAATTGCATCTTCTGAGCTTCCACTTTGGCATTTTTACCTCCTCATCATCCTAGTTTAATGAAATTTAATAGAACATTTAAATAAAACTCATAGTGGCAACACACCTAGAATATTAGTAAAGATGAAAAGCACTTAATGCTGATGACTTTTCTCACTAAGCGAGCACACCTCATGTGCTGCAGATTATGATTATAAAAGTCATTTTCCGAAATAGGGGTCAGCTTGTAAAGTGCTCTTTATGAGACTGTATAGTTCTCACTTTGTCATACAGTGTCACATAAACACCAATTTACCCCTGTTTATTAGGATTTTTTTTAATTTTATGTCATTATAAAATGTCTATGGAGAAAGACAAGTCTATTAATGCCAAATTAAGTAGGCTTTAAAGCTTAACATGATCCCTTACTTAATTAGCATGCATGTCAAGAAATTGCACGATAATTGTTTGGGTTATTTTATTACTTTTATGTCTGTCTGTAATTTTGATCTATTAAGCACAAAAGTAGATTCATCAATAAATAACATATGTCAAAAGGAATTTTCTGTGGTTTACAAATAATATCTGTCTAGAAGTAATAAAGGGTGGGTCTGCTTCCCTGGCCTGGTTTGTACATCAGAACTGACTCCGCATCCATTTTTCATTTTACTAGAGCAAATGTACAGATATAACAAAGTTTGCCATAATGCAGATAATAAGCACTGGGATATCATAACACTAAAATATAATTTCTTTGACACATTTAGTTTGACATTGGTCAATGCCTTTTGAAATGTTAAATTATTCCTCTCATTCAGATGGCAATGATCTTTTTTGGTATGCAAAAAACTGTCCAAGTTTCATCAATGTTTAGGATCTAAGTTTCATCAGTGTTTGATCCATGTGCCAGTTTTCTCCACCAGTGTTTCAACAGTGATTTTCATGTATGAATTTTTTTTTACAAAGTTTCTCCTATCCATTACAATATGAATCACGGGCAGCACACAGAACATTCATTGATGCCATCCATGTGCTGTCCGTGATTTTCACAGACCGATATGAGTTGTATGGGAAATTTTGATACATGACTCAGACAAAAGGCAGACATGGTCAGCAAAAAAATACGGACATGTGAACAGCTCCACTGAATATGAGTACATGTTCTATCTGTGAAAAGTGGACATCTGAATGAGGCCTAAGTGAGGTAACCTTCTGTGACAAGTAAGTGCATTATTTGTCAACTTAAACCTTGCTATATCTGTAAGAAATCATTGAGGCCCATAATATCTTTTCCTGCCAGTTGAGTGGTATGTTTGTGTGGGTACTAATGTTATGTGTGAGTACAGAGGTGTATCTAGGGGAGGGGAAGAAGGGGCATTTGTGCTGGGAACAGCCGGCAGGGGGTGAATTCGGGCTCTTGATGCAGCGATCAGAGGGGTCTCACCGGTGACTTCATTTTTCTACTCCCAGTAGTGGTATTCAGTAATTCTCTGAGTCGGCTGTCAAGCTGTTAAGGACTTACTGCTAAGGACAGACTCGGAGTTGTAGGTTCATGCAATACAAATGTATATGGGTCTGACCTAACATTGCAATTAATGTACCATGAACTCATGGTGGTTCTGGTGATGTATTCATGTACTGATCATGGTTCAGATGATTTATTTATTTAGTGGCGTGGTTCAGGTGATGTATTTCTGTACTGATGGTAGTTTTGGTGATGTGCTTCTATACTAATGGTGGTTCTTATGCTGAATTCATCTACAAATGGTGGTCCTGGTGTTGTATTCATGTACTATTGGTGGTCCTAGTGATGTATTCATGTACAGTTAAATGTTCTGGTGATGTATTTTTGTACAGAGGAGGGTTGCAATGCTGTGTTTCTGTACTCATGGGGGTTCTACTGATGTATTTCTTTACTGATGGTGGTTCTGATGATGTATTCTTGTGCTGTTATTGGTCTTGAACCTGTACACATGTAACAATTAGTGATGAGCGCGTATACTCGTTGCTTGGGTTTTCCAGAGCACGCTCGGGTTGTCTCCGAGTATTTATGACTGCTCGGAGTTTTAGTTTTCCTTGCCGCAGCTGGATGATTTGCAGCTACTAGACAGCTTGATTACATGTGGGGATTCCCTAGCAACCAGGCAACCCCCACATGTATTCGGGCTGGGTAGCAGCCGTAAATCATTCAGCTGCGGCAAGGAAAACTAAATTTCCGAGCAGTCATAAATACTCGGATTCCACTGTGTGCTCGGGAAAACTCGAGCAACGAGTATACTGGCTCATCACTAGTAACAATCCATAACTCGTAAGATTACTTGATACATTTTTACGTTAATAAAGTGTTGTGTTATATGACAAGTTAAAGATAACCATGTTTTTTTATTGGGTTGTCCAGGTTTGTTATGAAAGTCTGCAGTTACTCTTTGTGACTGCAGACTTCTGAATTCTCACAGCACACACTGCACGCTTTAAAGAGAACGTGTCAGCAGGGTTGAGCATAGTAACCTACACACAATGTCAGGTTGGCGCTGTTATTCTGAATAAAATGATACCTTGATTGATGAAATCCGTCTTATGGTTGTTTCTTAATCTTTATTTTTAGTTTTGTGTTAATGATATGCTAGAGTCCTAAAGCAGGGTTCATGTATGTGGTGCTCTGATTATACAGCTCTGGCAAAAATAAAGAGACCACCACATCAAAACCCTGTCATGGGCAGTCCAATCATCAGACCTGAACCCCATTGAAAACCTCTGGAATGTAATCGAGAGGATGATGGATAGTCACAAGCGATCAAACAAAGAAGACCTGCTTACATTTTTTCCCCAGGAGAAGTGTGAAGACTAGTGGAAAAAATGCCAAGACGCATGAAAGCTGTGATTAATAATCATGGTTATTCCTCAAAATATTGATTTCTGAACTCTTCCTGAGTTAAAACATTAGTATTGATGTTTCTAAATGATAATGAACTTGTTTTCTTTGCATTATTTGAGGTCTGAAAGAATTGGTTTTTTTTTTAGTAATTTTGACCATTTATCCTTTTCAGAAAAAAATACAAAATTTATTGCTTGGAAATTCGGAGACATGTTGTCAGAAGTTTATAGAATAAATGAACAATTTACATTTTACTCAAAAATATACCTATAAAGAGAAAAATCAGACAAACTGAACATTTTGCATTGGTCTCTTAATTTTTGCCAGGACTGTATATTCATAATGCAGACTGCTGACAGGTCACTGATCCCTCAGTGACCTGCCCCCTAATGAATACCATCACATGCTGAATAAAAAAAAATGCTTCTGCAGGTAGGTGCCAGCCATGGCACCTGCGCTGCAGCATAATCGCATGTGTACTTTGCACTTCTTCTCTTTTGCAGATTTACCTGAGCGAGTTAAAAAAAAGTCATTTTGAAAATGGCGCCTGTGCAGTAGCAGCTATCGGTTTTTATAGAGATCCAATAGCTGCTGTTACGCTGGCGAAGAAAAACAAATGTCCGCCGCCTGCACAGTAACAGTCTCTAGGAGATCGCTGACAGCTGCTATTGCACATGCTCGGGCGGCACCATCTTGGTGGAAGACATTTTATTTTCTTCTCCAGCAAGATGGTGCCAGTGGCGCATGCGCAACAGTAGCTATCGGATCTCTATACAAACCGATAGCTGCTACTGCGCAGGCAAAGCGGGCACCATTTTCAAAATGACTTTTTTTACTTCACTCAAGTAAAGCTGCAAAAGGGAAGAAGTGCAAAGTACACATGCGATTACTCTGCAGCACAAGTGCCACGGCTGGCACCTGCCTGCAGAAGAATTTTTTTTTTAATTCAGTATGTGATGGTATTCAGAAGGGGGCAGGTCACTGAGGGAGCAGTGACCTGTCAGCTGTCTGTATGAATATCTAATCAGAGCACCACATACAAGAACCCTGCCTTAAGACACAAGCATATAATTAACACAAAACTAAATATAAATTTTATCCCTTTTACCCCCAAGGGTGGTTTGCACGTTAATGACTGGGACAATTTTTACAGTTCTGACCACTGTCCCTTAATGAGATTATAACTCTGGAACGCTTCAACAGATCTCGGTGATTCTGACATTGTTTTCTTGTGACATATGGTACTTCATGACAGAGGTAAACTTTCTTTGATATTACTTGCGTTTATTTGTGAAAAAAGTGGAAATTTGGCGAAAATTTAGAACATTTTGCATTTTTCCAACTTTGAATTTTCATGCCCTTAAATCACAGAGATATGTTACACAAAATACTTAACAAGTAACATTTCCCACATGTCTACTTTACATCAGCATAATTTTGGAACCAAAATTTTTTTTGTTAGGGAGTTATAAGGGTTAAAAGTTAACCAGCGATTTCTCATTTTTGCAACACCATTTTTTTAGGGACCATGTCATATTTGAAGTCAATTTGAGGGGTCTATATGATAGAAAATATGAAAACGTGACACCATTCTAAAAACTGCACCCCTAAAGGAGCTCAAAACCACATTGAAGAAGTTTATTAACCCTTCAGGTGCTTCACAGGAATTTTTGGAATGTTTAAAAAAAATTTCATTTAATTTTTTTTCACAAAAAATTACTTCAGGTCCAATTTGTTTTATTTTACTGAGGGTAACAGGAGAAATTGGACCCCAAAAGTTGTTGTACAATTTATCCTGAGTACGCTGATACCACATATTTGGGGGTAAACCACTGTTTGGGCGCATGGCAGAGCTCGGAAGGGAAGGAGCGCCATTTGACTTTTCAATGCAAAATTGGCTGGAATTCAGGTAGGACGCCATGTTGCGGAACAATGGAAACCCCCCACAAGTGACACCATTTTGGAAATTAGACCGCCTAAGGAACTTATATAGATGTGTGTTGAGTACTTTGAACCCCCAAGTGCTTCATAGAAGTTTATAATGTAGAGCCGCAAAAATAAAAAATCATATTTTTTCACAAAAATGATATTTTCGCCCCCAATTTTTTATTTTCCTAAGGTTAACAGCCGAAATTGGACCCCAAAAGTTGTTTTGCAATTTATAAAACACAATATTACCAGCGCTCAACACTTCTGCCTACTACGTATATAGGGGCTCCTAATACAATCACCCAGCTGCTGGTAGCCTCAGAACATGTGCCGATTCTGTAAAAACCAAATAACTATACTAATAACTGGTACCGCGCTTAGGTTATTAAGGTGACCTGAGCCTGGTCACAGGGGGACACTGGTAAGTAAAGCAAATGTCCCACTATACATGACAGTGTGCTTTGAGTCCCGCTGGTAGCCAGGCAAACCACCTATAAGTACTACGAATATACACCCTACATGTGCCGACGCTATGTGCCCATATAGAACAGATGACAGCAAATACAACGGCCGAAAACACAAGAGTAATATGAATCTCTTACCATGTGCTGTAAATGTATGCACGCTCCGCCACTCCTGATGAATATCAGTGGGGATGTGTGATGTTCCGCAAGTGCTGAGGTAAGTAAGGGAGCAGAGCGAATCTGCAGGTGGTAGCCGGAGGGTGGGCACACAGGAATGTGAGCGGACGAGACCGATATAGGGTGCCGCTGCTAAGTGCAGGGCCAGGGAACGTCCCGGCCGGAGGCGTCCCTGGTTGCACTTGGAAACAAAGATGGCCAACGCTGACAAGCAGCGTGTAACGTCACAGGCCTACAGCGCCTCACTAGGACCAAAAGACCTAGTGAGGCTCCGTAGGCCTGTGACGTCACACGCTGCTTGTCAGCGTCGGCCATCTTTGTTTAAACCTGTCAAAAACTGAACTCCTCGTGTTCTCTCCCTCTACTAACCAACCTTTGCCTGACATTGCCATCTCCGTGTGCGGTTCCACCATTACTCCAAAGCAACATGCCCGCTGCCTTGGGGTCATCCTTGATTCCGAGCTTTCATTCACCCCCCACATCCGATCACTGGCTCGCTCTTCTTATCTGCATCTCAAAAACATTTCTAGAATTCGCCCTTTTCTTACTTTCGACTCTGCAAAAACTCTTACTGTCTCACTTATTCATTCTCGTCTAGACTATTGTAACTCTCTACTAATCGGCCTCCCTCTTACCAAACTCTCCCCGCTCCAATCTGTCCTGAATGCAGCAGCCAGGATCATATTCCTCAGCAACCGTTACACCGATGCCTCTACCTTGTGCCAGTCATTACACTGGCTACCCATCCACTCCCGAATCCAGTACAAAACTACTACCCTCATCCACAAAGCACTCCATGGCTCAACACCACCCTACATCTCCTCTCTGGTCTCAGTCTACCACCCTACCCGTGCCCTCCGCTCCGCTAATGACCTCAGGTTAGCATCCTCAATAATCAGAACCTCCCACTCCTGTCTCCAAGACTTTACACGTGCTGCGCCGATTCTTTGGAATGCACTACCTAGGTTGATCCGATTAATCCCCAATCCCCACAGTTTTAAGCATGCCCTAAAAACTCATTTGTTCAGACTGGCCTACCGCTCCAATGCATTAACCTAACTATCCCTGTGTGGCCTATTAAAAAAAAACAACAACATAATCAGGTTCCTCGCATCATGTTCTCATACACTTTATGTAGTTAATAGCCCTCTGTGTCTGTACTGCTACATACTTAGGCAGTTAACTGGTTCATGCAGCGTTACATGAACACCTGAGCCTTACACTATGGCTGGTCCGAATAACTAAAGCAATTGTTACCATCCACCTCTCGTGTCTCCCCTTTTCCTCATAGTTTGTAAGCTTGCGAGCAGGGACCTCACTCCTCCTGGTATCTGTTTTGAACTGTGATCTCTGTTATGCTGTAATGTCTATTGTCTGTACAAGTCCCCTCAATAAGTTTTAAAGCGCTGCGGAATATGTTGACGCTATATAAATAAAAAATTATTATTATTATTATTATTGTTATTTGCTTTACTTACCAATGTACCCAGGTTGATTGCACCCCTGTGACCAGGCTCAGGTCACCTTAATAACCTAAGCGCGGTACCAGTTATTAGTATAGTTATTTTATTTTGCAATTTGTCCCGAGTACGCTATTACCCCTTATGTTGGGGTAGACCACTGTTTCGGTGCATGGCAGAGCTCGGAAGAGAAGGAGCACCATTTAACTTTTTCAACAAGAATTGGCTGGAATTGAGATCAGACGCCATGTCGCGATTGGAGAGCCCCTGATGTGCCTAAACAGTGGAAACCCCCCACAAGTGACTGCATTTTGGAAATTAGACCACGTAAGGAACTTATCTTAGTGTGTGGTGAGCACTTTGAATCCCTAAGGGCTTCACAGAAGTTTATATTGTAGAGCCGTAAAAATAAAAAAAAATATTTTTTTCACAAAAATAATCTTTTCGCTCCCAATTTTTTATTTTCCCAAGGGTAACAGGAGAAATTGGACCCCAAAAGTTGTTGTGCAATTTGTCCTGAGTACGCTAATACCTCATATGTGGGAGAAAACTACTGTTTATCTTCTTTGTGGGAACCTAGATACAATCCGGATGCTATACGGAACATTGATGTTCATGTAATCCCTCAGAATTTGTCATAGTATGCCTTGCAATCCAGAGTAATTTCAGTAGTTAGTAGAAAGCGATCTTAGAATTTTGGATCAGCAAACTAATAAGAGTGATCAATTTAATAATTTGTCGGCAAATCAATTTTTGGCCACTAAAGAATTGCAAAGTAATCTGAACATTTTAATTGGACAATCAGATAAGGGTGGATGTACAGTGGTATTGGATGTTGATTTGTACATTAATTTGGCACACAATATTCTTAATGATTTATCCACTTATCTGCCACTTTTGTCCGACCCTACTGCATCATACAAATCCAAATTACTCTGTCTGGTGCAGGACAGTATTCGGATTGGAGTTTTGAATTCTAAAATTGGTAAATGTTTAATTCCTGATCATCCTATTGTGTCTATCTTTCTTGGTCTTCCCAAAACCCATAAAAATGTTTTTCCTCCTCCCCTTCGTCTTATCATATCCAGCATCAGATTTTTAAATGAAAATTTGAGTTCTTGGGTCGATAGTCATCTGTATCCATTGGATTTTAGAACTCCAGGGTATCTCAAGGATACATCCTCTACTTTGACAGTGTTTAAAGATCTGTATTGGAAAGATAATTATTGTTTTTTTACATTTGACATAGTGAATCTTTATTCATCTGTTCCCCATTCTTTGGCTGGTTGAGCTGTGAGTTATAATTTGGATCGTTACAGCGATTATTCTATAGACTTCAAGTGCTACATTATCGGATCGCTCACATATCTGCTCAAGCATAATTTTTTCATTTTTGGGAAAAAGTTTTTCTACAAACCCTTGGTGCCCTCATGGGTTCGAAATTTTCCCCCTCTCTCTCAATTTTGTACATGGCTTGGTGGGAGGAACATTTTTTTTTAAACAATTCCAATCCTTTTATTGATGACATATATTGATTTGGCAGATATGTGGACGATCTGATTTTTATATGGCAGGGTTCTGCAGCGTATTTGGAAAAATTTCACATATATCTCAATGCTAATGATTTAAATCTATCTTTCACCATCAGCGGCATTGGCACAAAAAATTCCCTTTTTGGATGTATAGTTAACAGGGGATTTCATCTCACACAAGATACATACTTCAGTGTATAGAAAAAATAATTCAGGATATTCTTTGCTTCTTTCTTCTTCCAGTCATTCAATACATACTATCAAGGCGATCCCTTATGGTGAGTTCAACAGAACTAAAGGTTTATGCTCTAATCAAGACATTTTTTAAGCCATGTTGTTACCAAACATTTGATAGACAGAGGTTATAATTGTCATGATATTGGGGAAGCATTCAATAAGGTTTGTGGACAACATAGATCTCTTTCCTCTACTGGAGTTGTTTCCTCCATGGATACTGACTCCATTGTGAGATTTTCCACTCCCTACAGCCCCCAATTTCACTTAATAAAAAATATAGTGAAAAAATACCTGTGGTCAATCGGGATCATAAATTACATCAAATTACCAGGAATGGCTGCAGATATGTAGCAAGAAAAGGTTTTATCTTGGGTAATGCACTTTCTCCCAGTCTTCTTGGGCAACATTCAACTCCCAAATCTTGGTTGCCCACAACTGGCTTTTATAAGTGTGCTGGCAACCGTTGTAACTAGTGATGAGCGAGTATACTCGTTGCTCGGGTTTTCCCAAGCCCGCTCGGGTGACCTCCGAGTATTTGTTAGTGTTCAGAGATTTAGTTTTCAGCGCCGCAGCTGAATGATTTAGAGCTACTAGCCAGCCTAAGTACATGTGGGGTTGCCTGGTTGCTAGGGAATCCCCACATGTATTCAAGCTGGCTAGTAGCTGTAAATCATTCAGCTGTGGCGATGAAAACTAAATCTCCGAACACTAACAAATGCTAGGAGGTCACCCGAGCAACGAGTATACTCGCTCATCACTAGTTGTAACGTGTGCATTTACGCACTGGATAAAACTAAATCTATTAGTTCTTTTTCAGGTTTTTCACAGAATATTACGTCCTTTATGAATTGTGATACGCAATATGCAGGTTACTGCATTTGTTGACTGTCGTGCAATATGCAATATGCTGGTTGCACCACGCGGAGAATTAAGAAATGCATAGCAAAACATTTAGCCAACATTCAAAACAAGAATGGGTCTTTTTTCGGTGCTTCAAAACACTTTGTGAATATTCATCAGGGAGATGTCACACATTTTGCCTTTTATCCATTTGAGAAGATTTAGGCTATGTTCACACGTTGCGTCCTGTCCCTGCGGGTTCTCCCGCAGCGGATTTGATAAATCTGCAGGGCAAACCTGCTGCGGTTATCCCTGCAGATTTATCGCGGTTTGTCCTGCGGGTTCCGCTGCAGGATTTTACCCCTATTATTGATGCTGCATATGCAGCAATATGCAGCATCAATAGTATTGTTAAAAATAATAAAATCATGATATACTCACCCTCCGACATCCCGATCTCCTCGGCGCTGCAGGCGGCGGTCCGGTTCCAAAGATGCTGTGCGACCAGGACCTTCGTGACGTCACGGTCATGTGACATGTAACAGGTATGTCTATCCAGCCAGCTCCCCTGCGCTGTCTGTCTATGAAGTGCACATAATTACATCACCCAGCTTTCCACACAGACTTTCCTCTGCTCCTAGCATTCTCATGGTATGTCTATCCAGCCAGCTCCCCTGCGCTGTCTGTCTATGAAGTGCACATAATTACATCACCCAGCTTTCCACACAGACTTTCCTCTGCTCCTAGCATTCTCATGGTATGTCTATCCAGCCAGCTCCCCTGCGCTGTCTGTCTATGAAGTGCACATAATTACATCACCCAGCTTTCCACACAGACTTTCCTCTGCTCCTAGCATTCTCATGGTATGCTTTTCAGCTAACCCCAGCATACCCTGTGTTATTTATGACCTTGTTTACTGTGGCTTGATTGTATGCATCTGGTCCACCCTTAATTCTCTGACCAAGATGAGCAGAGACCACTCCTCTCTGCTTCACACCTGAACGCACTTAGTTTGCCATATATTGCATAGTATAAGTCTGCATAGACTTCAGTCTGCAGTGTGATCCCTTAGAAGTGTGTCCTTAAAAGTGTGGATTACAGTAGAATTAAAACCTGAATTGAACCAGAAGGGAACTGAAGGTAACTGGCCACAGTCTTTGAAAAGAATGTTTCTGTTTGTTTTCACTTTCACCCCTATAATCCTTCACTTTCTGCTACCTCCCCTGATCCCTACACCTAGTAAGGAACTGTTCATCTCCTCTTCAATCCTCCCCATCCACCTCACCTCCTCCTCCAAACTGTTCCTTAACATACAATCCTCTGTCTCCAAGCACAGACAGCCCCCTCAAGCCCTCTCCTGCTCCCACCTGCCAACACTCTCTCTGCTCCTTCTTACTGCTGGTGATATCTCTCCAAATCCTGGTCCTCCTCACCATATTCCCACAATCATTTCTACCTCCCATCCACGCTCTAGCACAAACTTCCGTAACCTCTCTAACCTAATACCCATTCACCCAGCCCCCGCTTCCCCAGTCCCACTAACGGGAGCTCTGTGGAACGCTCGCTCTGTCTGCAACAAGCTCTCCTACATCCATGATCTCTTTGTTACTACCAAACTTTCCTTCCTTGCCATCACCGAAACCTGGCTCACCCCCTCTGACTCAGTCTCCCCTGCTGCACTCTCTTACGGTGGCTTCCACCTTTCCCACACACCCCGCCCCAGCAGCAAACATGGCGGAGGAGTTGGTTTTCTCCTGTCAGATAACTGCTCCTTCACCCCAATCCCACTGCCACCCTCTGTTACCCTCCCTTCCTTTGAGGTGCACTCTATGCGCATCTATTCCCCCACCAACCTCCAACTGGCTGTCATTTACCGCCCCCCAGGGCCAGCCACCATCTTCTTTGACCACTTCACCACCTGGCTACTTCATTTCCTTTCTGCGGACATCCCCACTATCATCATGGGCGACTTCAACATACCCATTGACACTTCCCTCTCAGCTGCCACTAAACTTCTATCTCTCACTTCCTCCTTCAGCCTCACTCAATGGTCTTCTGCAGCCACTCACAAAGACGGTCACACACTGGACCTCATCTTCACCCGCCTCTGCTCTCTATCTAACCTCTCTAACTCACCTCTTCCACTCTCTGACCACAACTTTCTCACATTCTCATCTCTCTCCACTCCATGTCTACAATCCCCACCCCACAAACTTTCACACCCTCGCAGAAATATTAAACATCTTGACCTACATTCATTCTCTGAATCCCTCCTCCCCCTCACAGGCATAAGTTCCATACACAATGCGGATGACGCTGCTGCTCTATATAATACCACAATAGCTGTAGCTTTGGAATCTGCTGCCCCACTTACACATACCAAAGCTCGCAAAATCAACAGACAGCCCTGGCACACCAGCCTGACCAAAGAACTTAGGCGAGCTTCCAGAGCTGCTGAGCGCAGATGGAAAAGATCCCACTCTAACGAGCACTTCATCGCATTCAAACAGTCCCTCACTACTTTCAAGACCACACTTGCCACAGCTAAACAAACCTACTTCTCATCTCTCATATCCTCCCTCTCTCACAACCCTAAACAGTTATTCAACACCTTCAATTCTCTCCTCCGTCCCCCAGCACCTCCTCCCTCCCCACTTATCTCTGCTGAAGACTTTGCCTCATTTTTCAAGCAGAAGATTGATAGCATTAGAGACAGTTTTGGTCAACAACCCCCAGAGCTCTTCCTCCCGATTTCACAGCCCTCCACCTCCAAAACCAACTTCTCCACCATTACAGAAGATCAACTCTCCACTCTACTCTCAAGATCACATCTCACCACCTGTGCACTTGACCCACTCCCATCCCACCTCATCCCAAACCTCACCACAATCTTCATCCCAACCCTAACCCATCTCTTCAACTTATCTCTAACAACTGGTGTTTTCCCCTCAAGCTTTAAACATGCCTCCATCACACCTATCCTCAAAAAGCCCTCTCTTGACCCATCCTCTGTATCTAGCTATCGCCCTATATCACTTCTCCCCTATGCCTCCAAACTACTGGAACAACACGTTTACCTTGAACTGTCCTCCCATCTCTCTTCCTGCTCCCTCTTTGACCGCCTACAATCTGGCTTCTGGTCACACCATTCCACCGAAACTGCCCTAACTAAAGTCACCAATGACCTCTTAACCGCCAAGAGCAAGCGACACTACTCTGTCCTCCTCCTCCTCGACCTGTCGGCTGCCTTTGACACAGTGGACCATTCCCTATTATTACAAACCCTCTCATCCCTTGGCATCGCAGACTTGGCCCTATCCTGGATCTCATCATACCTAACAGACCGGACATTCAGCGTCTCCCACTCACACACCACCTCCTCACCTCGCCCTCTATCTGTCGGAGTCCCACAAGGTTCAGTCCTTGGGCCCTTGCTCTTCTCCATTTACACCTTTGGCCTGGGACAGCTCATAGAATCTCATGGCTTTCAGTATCACCTCTATGCTGACGACACACAGATCTACATCTCTGGACCAGATATCACCTCCCTTCTAACCAGAATCCCTCAATGTCTGTCCACTATTTCATCCTTCTTCTCCGCTAGATTTTTGAAACTTAACATGGACAAAACAGAATTCATCATCTTTCCCCCATCTCACGCGACCCCCCCAACGAACCTATCAATTACAGTAAATGGCTGCCCACTCTCCCCAGTCCCACAAGCTCGCTGCCTCGGGGTAATCCTTGACGCTGATCTCTCCTTCAAACCACATATCCAAGCCCTTTCCACTTCCTGCCGACTGCAACTCAAAAATATTTCACGAATCCGTTCATTCCTCAACCATGAATCTGCAAAAACCCTAGTCCATGCCCTCATCATCTCTCGCCTTGACTACTGCAACCTCCTGCTCTGTGGCCTCCCCGCTAACACTCTCGCACCCCTCCAATCTATTCTAAACTCTGCTGCCCGACTAATCCACCTGTCCCCCCGCTATTCCCCGGCCTCTCCCCTCTGTCAATCCCTTCACTGGCTCCCCATTGCCCAGAGACTCCACTACAAAACCCTAACCATGACGTACAAAGCCATCCACAACCTGTCTCCTCCATACATCTGTGACCTCGTCTCCCGGTACTTACCTACCCGCAACCTCCGATCCTCACAAGATCTCCTACTCTACTCCCCTCTTATCTCCTCTTCCCACAATCGTATACAAGATTTCTCTCGCGTATCACCCCTACTCTGGAACCCTCTACCACAACACATCAGACTCTCGCCTACCATCGAAACCTTCAAAAAGAACCTGAAGACCCACCTCTTCAGACAAGCCTACAACCTGCAGCTACCACCGATTGACCAAACCGCTGCATGACCATCTCTACCCTCACCTACTGTATTCTCACCCATCCCTTGTAGATTGTGAGCCCTCGCGGGCAGGGTCCTCATTCCTCCTGTACCAGTTATGACTTGTATTGTCTAAGATTATTGTACTTGTTTTCATTATGTATACCCCTCCTCACATGTAAAGCGCCATGGAATAAATGGCGCTATAACAATAAATAATAATAATAATAATAATAATAGCAAACCTGAGACCGGACGGCCACGTGCAGCGCTGAGACTTCAGAGGGTGAGTATATCATTATTTTTTATTTTAATTTTTTTTTTTTACTCAAATATGGTTCCCGGAGCCTGGAGGAGAGTCTCCTCTCCTCCACCCTGGGCACCACCTGCACATTATCCGCTTACTTCCCGCAAAGTGGGCACAGCCCCATGCGGGAAGTAAGCGGATCAATGCATTTCTATGGGTGCAGAATCGCTGCGATTCTGCACCAAAGAAGTGACATGCTGCGGATTGTAAACCGCTGCATTCCCGCGCGGTTTTTCCCGCAGCATGTGCACAGCGGTTTGCGGTTTCCATAGGGTTTATACAGTATGTTACTGTAAATGCTATGGAAACTGCTATAGACCTGCAGCTGCAAAATCGCTGCGGTTCCGCGGTAAAAACCGCAATGTGTGAACATAGCCTTACAATTCTATTCGGGATGGAAACAAACAGAAATTATTGACCACAAGGGAGGCTTTTTGGATCCTAAAGTTGGACGTGAGATATCAGAAG
This sequence comes from Ranitomeya imitator, assembly GCF_032444005.1. Classification (NCBI taxonomy): domain Eukaryota; kingdom Metazoa; phylum Chordata; class Amphibia; order Anura; family Dendrobatidae; genus Ranitomeya; species Ranitomeya imitator. The sequence continues at coordinate 730,346,221 of NC_091284.1, read as the reverse complement.
GGCCTGAACTCAAGAAACTATTTATTTTATATTTATTGATACATTTCTTTCATTGTTGATATTCAGTGCTGTGTATCCACAGTTTGTGCATATGTAATTAATGATTTGTTATTTGTGATTGGTTCAGACTGGCCTACCGCCTCAACGCATTAACCTAATTATCCCTGTGTGGCCCATTCATATGTTAAACCAATATCAGGTTCCTCGCATCATGTTCTCATACAATTTATGCAGTTAATAGCCCTCTGTGTCTGTACTGCTACATACTTAGGCTGTTAACTGGTTCATGCAGCTTTACATGGCATGTCCGAACAACTAAAGCAATTGTTACCATCCACCTCTCGTGTCTCCCCTTTTCCTCATAGTTGGTAAGCTTGCGAGCAGGGCCCTCATTCCTCTTGGTATCTATTTTAAACTGTGATTTCTGTTATGCTGTAATGTCTATTGTCTGTACAAGTCCCCTCTATAATTTGTAAAGCGCTGCGGAATATGTTGGCGCTATATAAATAAAATTATTATTATTATTATTGGTTCTTCGTTTATATTTATTCCGGCTATGATTTTAATTGTATATCCTATGACAAAGGGTCAGGTTTTTCATGTTTTTAATATGGCTTGTCATGCATGAATAAATTTTTTCCATTTTTCATCAGTCGTGTATTGCTGCCTCTTTCTTTTTACTCTCATCATAGTACAAGCAATCTTGCTGATCGCAGCGAGAAGAGGTGAACTCAGGAGCGGTGCCTTTGCAATGGATAAATAAAATAAAACAATGACATGGGGTCGCCTCTATTTTTGCTAACCAGTGCAGGGAAACATGACAGCTGCTTTAATTGGATTTGAGTCTGGTGGTTTCATTGTCAATGAATTGTGGGGTTGATGTCAGTAAGCTTTGTAATGTCAGCTGACATCAAGCCCAGGGGTTAGTAATAGAGAGGCGTCTTTAAGATGCTCCCATTACTAACCTCGTAGTGAAAATTAAATAAAGACACAAACAGAAAAAGGTCCTTTAATTGAAATAAACGCACAGAAAAAATCCTTTATTTGAAATAAACACTCCCCACCCTCATTCACCCATTTATTACTGTAAAATTAAAAGTAATAAAACACCATCACCTGTCCTCTAATAATCTATTTGTCCCACAAAGAGTCCAATACTGCTTAATCTTAATTGCATGGCTGAGCAGTGGCATAATGCGACCACTCAGCCATGAATCCAAGAGACAATGAGCTGAGCCTGAGAACCGCTGCCTGTGACCAGCAGTAACGTCAATGACGTCACCATAGATCACTGAAGCTGCACTCTCAGGCTCAGCTTGATGCATGACCATAGTTCCTGTCCTTGGGGCGGATCCTCTTTCTCCATGGTGATGTCGTGGGGAAGGGAAAAATATGTGTAATTGGATTAACAATAGTGATGAGCGAATATACTCGTTACTCAAGATTTCTCTAGCATGCTCGGGGGTCCTCCGAGTATTTTTTAGTGCTCGGAGATTTAGTTTTTCTTGCCGCAGCTGAATGATTTACATCTGTTAACATAAGTACACGTGGGGATTCCCTAGCAACCAGGCAAACCCCACATGTACTTATGCTGGCTAACAGATGTAAATCATTCAGCTGCGGCAATGAAAAACTAAATCTCCGAGCACTAAAAAATACTCAGAGGACACCCAAGCATGCTCGAGAAATCTCGAGTAACGTAACGAGTATATTCGCTCATCTAACAACTGTGTAAGTGACAAGAAATTGAGTGTGATTATTAATAGGACACTCTCAGACTAGATCCCAGTTAACAGTGAATTATGCTGTGGAATATGTTGGCGCTATATAAATAAAGATTATTGTTATTATAGTTATTACCACAGGGATCATTATTGGGCCCTCTACTTTTTAACAATTCATTAATGACCTCGTAGGGGCATACAGAGTAGAATATCAATATTTGCAAATTATACTAAATTCTACAAGGTAATCAAGACAGAGAAAGATAATTTAATATTTTAATATTACACAAAGATTTATTGTCACGAGTGTGTCACGTCCTCTTGGGAGATCTGGGGTTCGAAGATCACTACGTATGGTGAATCGCAGATCTTCCATTTAACCTGTGTGTTTGTTTCCCATATTAAATGGATTTGGTTTAATTTGTTGCTTAAGAAGTTAATGACCCTTTCTATGCTGGTTAGAAGCATGCACCTCCATTTCAGCTGCCTCTGATCTGGTCATTACCTCTCCCTATAAAACCTGGCCAGATTTTCTCTTCCTTGTAAGTGAAAGATTTGCATCCTAGCTTCTTGGAGATGCTGTGCTGAATTGGAGATCATTGTTGCTACTGGAGATTGTTGCGTTCTGCTTTTGGATGTATGCTTTCCTCTTTGTCCTATTCCCATTTGGTTGGTACATTCCTACATTTCCTTTTATACCACTCTACCTTTGCTTTCTGTTATCCTTGTCCGTCTTATGTGTTGATACACTAGCATTTCTGTCCCTGGTCTCCTGTGGAGGGGGAGGGTATACCTTAGGGAAAAACAGGAGAACAGTATGGCTGGTGGCCCAAAGCTTCTCACATTTAGAGGTACTTTTGGTACAAACAATCACAGAGTGACATTTATCTAAGCTGGAGGCTTTAGCTGAAAAATGGCAATTGAAGATTAATGAAGATAAATACAAGGTCACACACTTGAACAAAAGAAATAAAATGTATAATTGTGTACTAAATGAAAAAGCACTGGGTACAAATGTCACTGAAAAAGGCTTGGGTGTATGTGTGGACCACAAACTCAACTTCACTGACAGGATGCTTTAAGCGAGGCTTAGATGCTCATGACAAGAGCAATGTTTTGCCTGTATACAAGACACTAGTGTGGCCACACTTAGAATAATGTGTACAGTTTCACTATTGAAAGGACATAGCTAAACTAGAGCGGGTACGAACAAGAGCAACCAAGGATATTAATTGAATGTCTTGACTGCAATACCCATATAGGTCATCAAACTTCAGGTTATTCAGTTCAGAAAAATGAATGTTTAGGGGAAATCTCTTTGCAATGTATAAATATATGAAGGGACAGTACAGAGATCTTTCTAATGATCTTTTTACACCTAGGTCTGCAACTGTGACAAGGAGGTATCGTCTACATCTAGGGCAGTGTTCCCCAACTTAGGTCCTCAAGAGCCACCAACAGGTCATGTTTTCAGTATTTCCTTAGTATTGCACAGTGATAATTGCATCACCTACACAGGCAATAACTCAATCACCCGTGCAATACTCAGGAAATCCTGAAAACATGACCTGTTGGTGGTTCTTGAGGACCAGAGTTGGGGAAAACTGATCTAGGGGAACAAAGGTTTAATCATTTTCACTAATTGTAATTCTTTATTTCAAGAGCCGTGAGATTATGGAACTTTCTGTCACATGATGTTGTAAAGGTCGATTCACTAAAAAAGTTCACGGAGGGCCTTGATGACTTTCTTAAAAAATAGAATATTACAGGTAATGAGTACTAGTTTATGTGATATTTCATTGATCCAGGGAATTAGTTTGATTTCTGTATGCTTAGATTAACATGTTAGGGATTAGATTGAAATCGATGGACTTAAACCTTAAAATCTATGAAACTATGAAGCTTTTAGTGAAGAAAAAAGCTTATTTTTCTATTTCTTTGATAAGATATACTACAAAGACTTTTTATTCCCTTGCACTATTGATTTATGCACACTGTTGGAAAAACCATTTAAGAAAAAAGCATTGATCTCTCCTTGGATACAAATTATACAATGACTGAAACACAACACAAAGATGATATTCATGAAGTAAAGTTTATTGAACTGAAATAAAAAGAGAACCTTGTACAGAAGCTATAAAGTAATAGTTAAAGCAATGAGATATGCCACTGGCGAAAAGGTAAGGAATCACAACTTAAAGGAATACTGTGTCACATATTTACACTTGCTAGTCATCATTTGTTGGATTAAAATAAATATCAGGACTAGACAATTCTTTTCTACATTTACAAACTGTGAAGACATTTAGAATTAAATATCATGATCTATGCAATTTTCATGGTTCCTTATCAACCCATTCCAATGTGAGTCTAATTTGTGTTGAAAATATAAATAATTTGTAAATACAGGTATATTAAATTTAGTTTTTGCTTTTTTAACTGTTTCCATAGTTTATAAATATGTCACTTGTGCAGAATTAACACATCAATATGAAACAATAAAGGTATATTGTCATCATCCATTAAATAGTATGCTTGTAATTTGCATTATTAGTCATGTCATGTATTGATTATGGTTAAACAGGCATGTAGGCAAAGGTAGCACGATATGCGAGTACGCAAGAACAAAGCCAGTCGGAAATACTTTTCAATCAGTTGAAGACATTATGAGATTACATTTTTCTGGAACTTGATGAGGTAGATCTAGTTGTGGTCACAGTTGTGCTGCTTCCAGAGGTATATCCGGATCCGGTACTGTAACTTCTGTTGACATTTCCACTACTAGAGTTAAAATTGTTTCCACCACTCAAGCGGTTGCTGCTCACTCCTGCACTGCCACTGGCTCCACCACTTACTCCACCACTGGCTCCACCACTGACACCACCACTGATACCACCAGAGCTCATTCCTCCATCATGGTAAAAGCCACCTCCGTTACAGTTGGAACCTCCCATGGTAGATGTAACAACAGCTGTAAGTAAAAGATAGCAGGAGTGTTACATATTAAATACTATGGATGATAACAGCAATAATTAATAAAGATTGCTTGATATTATAATACTTACATATCTTAACGGGTCCAGCACATTCTCCAGAAATCCTACAAAATAATTAAATTAAATTAAAAAGTTTCTAAAGTTTTATGTTAAAGGTAATATGTTAGCACATTTCAGGCTGCCAATTTACTAATCCCACTGAATCATTTACACTTACGCAAGTGACCATTTGTAGCAGTAGGAAAGCAGGAAAAAAATAAACTTAAATTTTGCCTCACATCACACGAAAGTAGATGGTAAGGGTCCATTGGGTGTTATCTCACCAGTATCCTTGATTTTCAATACTTTAGCTCTCTCCTCTTTCAACTTGACTGATTGGTGCAGGGTTCCCTTATGTCAACATTATTGGCATTGAAACCCTGTGACTGTTCCGTGCATTCCAGGGGGTAGAGGTGCATGTCTAGAACGTCATTGAGGCTGTTGTCCAGGAAAAGTTGATGCACATACGCCACCCCCGGAATGCACCTAGTGATATGTAAACTGGTTGCCTCCATTTTAATTCTTATCTGTGTGCCTTTAAAAAAAATAGGCAGTCACACTGGCAGGTTGTTTCATTAGAATTTGCACCTGTGTTGCCTCTGCCTTTGTCATGGGTCACTGCTGCGTCCTGCAGTGCTTTGGTTGATGTTGGTAAATATAGCTGCTTTTTTTATATAATTTTTTTTTAGTTTAAAAGCCTGAAATATGCTGACAAACTCTAATGATCTCAAAACCATACTAATATACAAGGTACATAATAAATGTTTTTTTTTTAAATTAAAGCTTTGCAAATTTGCCAAGTTACCAATAAATCTTTAAGACAGAAAATAAAGGATAATTGCAGTTATGTGAATATGTCATACTAAAATTATCTCTTGATGATATGTGTATTAATTAGGTCAACTGAATAAGTCAATTGTTTTCTCTTGTTTTTGAGATTTTTCTTTTAAAACTATATTCATTGTATTTGTACCTGCACTCTTCTCCTTCCAGCAGTTTCCTGTAGGTGGCGATCTCAAGATCCAGGGCCAGTTTGACATTCATCAGCTCCTGGTATTCTTTCAGTTGGCGAGCCATGTCCTGCTTGGCCTTCTGAAGAGCTTCCTCCAGATCAATCAGTTTATCCTTAGCATCTTTGATAGCCATCTCTCCACGATCCTCAGCTTCTGCTATGGCAGACTCTAGTTTGGCTCTCTAAAAAACATAAATGTTACTGTATAAACATAGCAGTGCTTTCATTGACATATGTGTAAGGCTACGTTCACATTGGTATGTTTAACATAGGGGACGCGTGCGTTGTTTTGGTGGCGTTTTTCGCCACGTGCGTCATTTCCGACGCTAGCGTCGGACGCAAGAAAACGCTACATTGTAGCATTTTCTGTGCGTCCGATTTTTGTCAAAAACGACGCACGCGACGCAAAACGCGCGCCGACGCAGGGCGGCGCAACGCTAGTGTGAACCTAGCCTAATATGTGTATTCTTCTGACAGTACTATATTCAGCATTTGCATTCAACTGTGACCATAATCCTTGATCAAGCCCCAGAATTCCTAAAATACATGTAAATTATACAGATATAAACTACCAAATTTTAGAAATGCAAAAAATTAGAAACATGAATGTAGCTAACTGTAATTTAATAGGCCATCATCTCATTTATCTAACCTATTAATGATTTACCTGAGCCTTTGCATTTTCAATCTCGGCTTTGAGCTTGTTCACTATTCTGTTGAGATCTGCAATTTCATTCTTGGTGTTTCTCAGGTCATCTCCATGCTTTCCTGCTGTATTCTGTAGTTCTTCATACTGGAGAAATGTAAAAAAGATTTTCAGCATTTCAGTGGAAACGATGCACTAGTAGTCTACAATCGTTTGCCTCGAATTCTACTCCACCGACTGAAATGGTAGGTTTCTTCAGTCTGCACTTACTTTTGATTGATACCAGGATTCAGCCTCAGCTCTACTGTTCCTGGCAATCTCTTCATATTGGCCTTTGACCTCAGCGATGATGCCATCCATATCTAGATCTCGGCTGTTGTCCATTGACACAATAACTGAAGTGTCGGAGATCTGATTTTCAAGTTCAGTTATTTCCTGTAAAATTCATAAGGAAAACAAAAGAAAATGAAAAATGTCAGTAATATACCACAAAACATATTTGAGACTCTCAAATTTGCACTGAAAGGGGTTTCCCAAAGAATGTGAAAGATGGATATGATATTATAGATTTTAAATTCTGTAAGAGGAAATCTGGTCCAGATTATGTACTGTACATCTTAAATTGGTAGTCTTTTGGAGCTGTCTTTGTTCATAGTGAAACCTCTACAAACCACCCACAATTGCTCGGAAAAAGATCTGGATTAATGGGCCTTTCTAAACTGAGAGCCAATGTAAAAGAAAAATTGTGTAAACTGTCACAGAAAAATTGATCTAGATCATGAATATATCTCTTGAAAGCATGCTTTTTTGGTGAGATTTCATCATGGTGCAAATTATTGTAGTATAATGTAGAAATACATATAAGTAAAGTTCTGTGTGAAATTCTATATAGCCCTACCAAATAAAATGTATTAGGCCAAAGAACCTTTTTCAAAATACAAAAATAATGACCTGATTTGCGAAGGTTTCGCAAGTAGCTACAGCTCACTGTATATTAAAGAAGCCAATAAAAAGCTTAGTGTCTCCACAAATAATAACTTACCATTTCATAAATAGCTCTAGAGAAGTTGATCTCATCAGTCAAAGAATCAACCCTTGACTGTAGGTCAGTTTTGTTCATAAATGCTGCGTCCACATCCTGTAAATTATAAGGTACATTGTGTTACCCAACCTGTACTAATAAACTTTTTTCACTGCCACAGAAATTGTGTATGCCGTCTCACCTTTTTCAATACTACAAACTGATTTTCTGCTGCTGTGCGCTTGTTCAGTTCATCTTCATACCTACAGATAAAGGGACAACAAGCCATTGTGAATGACTTACTCGTTATTATGGAAGTATAGATGAAATATTGAAATAAAATCATACTTTTTCTTGAAGTCTTCCAACAAATCTTCCATGTTCCTCTTCTCTCCTTCTAGACGCAACTTTTCACTTTGAAAGGAATCCAACTGCCTTCTGAGGTTAGATATGTAGGACTCGAAAAGAGGTTCTACGTTGCTTTTTGCTGTTTTTTGTTCTTGCAGGAAAGCCCATTTGGTTTCCAGCATTTTATTTTGCTGTTCTAAAAATCGCACCTACAAAATTCAATTTATATGTTGGTATTATGGTATATGTTTTTTGGAGAAACCATCGCAATAGTAAATTATTAAAAACAATGTAGAGAATTGAACTGAAAAAAAAAAATAATAGTCGTAAAATTCTAATTATTGGCACTAGTTTTGGTTTCACAGAAGAAACTATTGATTGGTAAGAAAAAAAAAGTACAATGTATTATGTATGAAAGAACAGGTGCAAACAAAAAAATAATCTTTTTTTAGGGACCTCTATAAATGAAAAGGGAAAAAGTACATAACACAATAAATAAGCAAATTCAATAAACATGCCTAAATGAGTGACAGACTGGTACAGAGGAAGGGAAGACCCTGCCCACGAGGGCTTGCAATCTAGTAAGGAAGGGGGGAGAAGACAGTAGGAGACTGAATACAGTTACAGAAGTCATATGCATACTACTGTGAACTGAAGCATGACAGAACGTTCTACAGAGGTGCTAGTCATCGTAGACTAAAGTTTGATAGTGAATAATCTATCATTTTTATAATCTATCATTTCTCTATTTTCTGCTTGGAAGTTGTAGGCCCATCTGAACAAATTCTGTTTCCACAGTTCTATAATTTAGTTGCACTACTTATTTCTATCATGTGTCTCGTACTTGTGGGTGTAGGATGAACATACCTTGTCAATAAAGGAAGCGAATTTGTTGTTCAGAGTCTTGATCTGTTCCTTTTCCTCTTTTCGTACTTTCTGGATATTTGGATCAATCTCCAAATTTAAGGGGGTGAGAAGACTTTCATTTACAGTAACATTTGTAATGTTTCCATATCCACCATTCCCAAAGCCAGATCCACCAAAGCCTGAGCCTCCATATCCTGCTCCACCAAAGCCTGCACCTCCCGGTCTGCCAAAGCCAGCTCCAGACGAGCCATATCCAGAACCCATACCAGCGCCCCCATAGCCACCCATTCCAGCATTACAACTTGCAACAGAGATTTTTCTTGCTCCTCCAGCATTATAGGCACTTCTGCTGTACTGGGACTGCATCCTTGAGCCACTATTGCTTCTTGGAGAGCTCAAATGGCTCCTGTTCCCATTCCTTGGCATAGAAGAAGAGCTGAAATTTCTGAATGCAGAGTTACAGTGAGCCATGACAGGAAAGGATAGATGAGGCTAACTGCGGTGGAAGCTTGGGAGAGCAGTTCTGAAGTGAAGGCAACATCAGCTTTTATACACAGGTAATGGGTATGGTAGCATTCTACAACATAAAAATAACCTATAATTGCAGTTTTATTGTCATAAAGCGCTGGCATGGCATTTCATAGTACTATTATTGACAGAAAAAGAAATAACTACACACCTTCTAAATTGCAAACAAATTTACAGTTGGTTATTTTGCCACCTGTAAATCAAGACCTTATTTTTTTAACATTTTAAAAGAATAATTAAAACATAATAGTAACAATGTGTAATTAACAGCTTCATAAATGTTGCCTTGTGTCGTCTCACCTTGTTATTTTCATGTTTTCTTTTTGTCTCATATAACACTATGGTTAAAAATCTTACATAAACCTATTTTTATTTTTTTATAATGGCTCATAAAATATTATGTCCGTTTTCAGGATTGCTGTTTTTAATTTTTGCACAGGAGTTTGATTTACAGGGGTTTTTGTACAAAAAGACATTAAAGATGAAAAAAAAATATTACTTTTGGCATTTGGAGTCTCCATTAACCTTGTCAGGCATTTTTTTGGTTCACAGTGTTCGCACCATAATAAAGAAAGAAATTTATAGACATCTGTACTTTTGTTATTTTGAATTGAATTTAAGGGTTTAAGAAATGTATTATTTATTTTATATATTTATTTATTTTACTCACTTACATGGCACCATTAATTCCACATTGCTTTACAGACATTAATCTAAATTCCCAATCAGAATGTCTTTGGGAGAACCTGGAGGAAACCCACACAAACATGGGGAGAATACCGTATACGAATTCCTTGCAGATGTTGTCATTGGTTGGATTTGCACCCTGGACCCCAGCGCTGTAAGTTACAGTGCTAACCAAAGAGCCACCGTGCTGCCCTGTTAGATCAAGAAAGCAATAATTTTTCAATTGGAATAATTTTAAAAACTGTTACTGTCTCGAAATGGCCATTTCATACTTGTTATGATGGTAGTTCAACACATGCTTGGTCATTGCTCCATTCTTTAGATCTGTGAGGGTCCTAGCTGTGGGACACCTAGTCATTAACAAGTTAGGAATACAAATTTGCATCAACTCTTTTAGCGGGATTGTCCCCTGATTGAATACAGTGGGGAAAAAAGTATTTAGTCAGCCACCAATTGTGCAAGTTCAAGCACGTAAAAAGATGAGAGAGGCCTGTAATTGATATCATAGGTAGACCACAACTATGAGAGTCAAAATGAGAAAACAAATCCAGAAAATCACCTTGTCTGATTTGGCAAGATTTATTTTGCTAATTATTGTGGAAAATAAGTTTTTGGTCATTAACAAAAGTTCATCTCAATATTTTGTTATACATCCTTTGTTGGCAATGACAGAGGTTAAATGTTTTCTGTAAGTCTTCAAAAGGCTGGTACACATTGCTGGTGTTATGTTGGCCCAATTCCTCCATATAGATCTCCTCTAGAGCAGTGATGTTTTGGGCCTGTCGCTGGGCAACATGGACTTTCAACTCCCACCAAAGGTTTTCTATGGGGTTGAAATATGGAGACTGGCTAAGCCACTCCAGGACCTTCATATGATTCTTACGAAGCCACTCCTTCATTGCCCAGGTGGTGTGCTTGTGATCATTATCATGCTGAAAGACCCATCCACATTTCATCTTCAGTGCCCTTGCTGATGGAAGGAATCAGCAAAATCTCACGATACATGGCCCCATTCATTCTTTAATGTACACGGATCAGTCATCCTGGTCACTTTGCAGAGAAACAGCCCCAAAGCATGATGCTGCCACCCCCATGCTTCCCAGTAGGCATGGTGTTTTTAGGATGCAACTCAGCATTCTATCTTCTTCAAACATGACGAGTTTTGTTTCTACCAAACAGTTCTATTTTGGTTTCATTAGAACATATAACATTCTCCAATAATCTCCTGGATAATCCAAATGCTCTCTAGAAAACTTCAGAGGGACCCGGACATGTACTGGCTTAAGCAGGGGGACATGTCTGGCACTGCAGGATCTGAGTTCCTGGTGACGTACTGTGTTACAGATGGTAGCCTTTGTTACAGTGGTCCCAGCTCTATGCAGGTCATTCACTAGGTCCCCCCATGTGGTTCTGGGATTTTTGCTCACCGTTCTTGTGATCATTTTGACCCCACGGGGTGAGATCTTGCGTGGAGCCCAAGATCAAGGGAGATTATCAGTGGTCTTGTATGTCTTCCATTTTCTTATTATTGCTTCCACAGTTGATTTCATCACTCCAAGCTGCTTGCCTATTGCAGATTCAGTCTTCCCAGCCTGATGCAGGGCTACAATTTTGTTTCTGGTGTTCTTCGACAGCTCTTTGGTCTTCACCATAGTGGAGTTTGGAGTGTGACTATTTGAGGTTGTGGACAGGTGTCTTTTATACTGATAACAAGTTCAAACATGTGCCATTACTACAAGTAATGATTGGAGGACAGAGGAGCCTCTTAAAGAAGAAGTTACAGGTCTGTGATAGCCATAAATCTTGCATGTTTTAGGAGACCATAGAGGCATAGCTAGGGTTTTGGTTCAGGGGGGCAAAGCTTCTGAGTGGGCCCCTAACCAGGTAACCTTGATTACAACTTGATGACGCACCCAAATAGTGGAGAGAACCTCAGCAGATGACAGAGATGTTACTGAAAATAATCTCTATTTAAAGACAAATATTTATATTACGGCCATATGGTCAGTGGTAGATACCAGTCCTACAGAAAATATGATCACAGCACAGTTACAGATAATGACTTACTGCTGACGTTCTTTATGATAGAATCGTTCATTTTTCCCATCTTTTCCATCTGGCCCAGACCGACATGACAACTTCTTCCAGCCACGACTTTTTCCAGCTGCAGAGAATACAACAAAGAATACAAAAAAGTCACATTTCACTTATCATATTCCAGCCCCATCACCATCTATTCCCAACTTGCACAAACTCCTCATCCTGCTGATATCCCAATACCGAGCCACTGCTGCCGTATGTGTCCCTATTAATGCACCTGCTGTGTGGTTCTCTGTGTCATCTAAATTCTAAAGTAACCCTCTAGAATATAGTAATGCCAGGTGCAAGTGCTCTAGAAAACAGTTCCCATTTTTTGCCCCCTAGAAATTAATATTGCCCTGTGTGCCCCTTTGATAGTCACAGTAACCTGAGTTCCCCTATAACAATAAGTACCCACTTTACATTTAATAATGTCCCGAGTCCTCCCTGTACAGCTCCCCTATACGCAGTATGATGGTCTCTTATAAACAGTATAATGCCCCTTCACTGTATAGTACCACCCACACAGTATACTGACCCCGTAGTAGCCTGCAAACTGTTTGAAGGCTCCAACACTGTATGATGGCCACTTCAATGTAATCCCCACACTTTACGATGGCCCTCTCAAATAATCTCCACACTGTATGATGCCCCACTAGATAACCTCCATACAGTATAATGCACCAGATCGTCCTCAATATAGTATAATGCACCAGATAGTCCTAAATATATTATAATGCACCAGATAGTCCTCAATATAGTATAATGCACCAGATAGTCCTCAATATAGTATAATGCACTCCCCATAGGCCTACTCTATATTGTATAATGCACCCCCCATAGGCAGACTCTATAGCACAAGGCAGCACCTATAGGCAGACTCTGTAGTATAAGGCAGCACCCCATAAAAAATAAATACTCACCTCTCTTCTTCCTAGCTCCTGCACTGCTCTGAGCGCCTGCTCATCTCCTGACAGCGGGCACTGGGCATGTGAGGTAGAAGCGTGTGCACTACTATATATGGTGCCAAGGTAGGTTCCCATACCATGTGTAACTCAATAGAAATAACCTGGCACTCAACTTAATGCTGTGAGAGGTTTTATTGTAGTACCCAAAACACCCCCGGAAGAAGAACATATCGAAACGCGCATAGGGCGCGCGTAGGGGTTCCTGGTCTTATATGTGCTTGGCAAGGTAAATATGCTCAGATAGCTATATATTATACTTACCACTTCTCTTTCTAACGGTGCACATGCCAATCATGTAGTGGTCCTATCCTCAGATTTAAGAGACAAATTATTTGTGAATTGGTAAAATTGTTAAAATCACGCTGTATTTACTATCTTATTTTGCTAATATATGCATATATCTACTGCACATAAGTATTATTGCAGCTAGTTCTTTATTAAACTTTATTAAATGTATATGGGTACCTATTTATGCACATTGGCACCTTAGAAATTTAAAACTGAAGTAGATTTATTTACCCTGGAGATATATCTAGATCCTGCCTATCATTTCTCTATAAAGTGATCTGACATGAAACAAGTTATGTAATATATAGAACTGGTTGTCAGTATGCCAGGATTGTTCACTAAGCACATGTGACCAGTTGTTTTTTGGATTGGAGGTACTTGCACATTATGTAATTATGGATGTTAAAGAAATGAAATAATTTTATTCATGGATGATAAATAAACTTTATATGTTTGAACTAAACATTCTGCGGCCTGTATAGTATCTTGGGGGGCCTCTTTGTTATATCAGATTTTTGAATGTGTTCTTTTAAGATTTATATGGACTAATATGTATAAATATTTAGTAGATGTATCAGGTATTGTGTCAGAGAACACACTGTAATCTGCGTCTCCTAATAGATGGCTTATGGATAGCTTTATAGAGATTAGAATGGGCTGTTGCAGCATGTGTGTCTCAGTGCCCAGACACGGTGTCCTCCGCGGGCGCTGGGCAGTGACATCATCGTGCCCGCTGTCAGCGTCGGCGACTTCAGACGCTGACAAGGGGATGATGGGAGAAGTAGGGCAGCGCTCCTTCCCTCATCATTTTGGTCAGCTGTATCAGTTAAATGCCGGTACAGCTGACCTTGCGATGACAGGCGGGGGGCCCACTGCTGGCACTGGGCCCCCCGCCTGCTCAGGGGCTCCATAGCGGCCGGTGGCAGAGCAAGGAGATCGATTCTCCCTGCTCTGCCGCAGAAGGTAACTGTATCGGCGTGCTGAGCATGCCGATACAGTTACAGTAGCGTAGTTCCCGGTGGGCCCCCACTGAGCAGCGGGCCCGGGGTGCCCACACCCTCTGCCCCCCTGGTAGCTACCCTACTGGGTGGCCAAATACTTATCTTCCACCATAATGTGCGAAATAAATCTTGCCCAATCAGACAAGGTGATTTTCTGGATTTGTTTTCTCATTTTGACTCTCATAGTTGTGGTCTACCTATGATGTCAATTACAGGCCTCTCTCATTTTTTTTAAGTGGGAGAACTTGTACAATGACTGACTATATACTTTTTTTTCCCCACTGTATTCATCAGTATGGCTTCTGACAGGTCACTGATCCCTCAGTGACCTGCCACCTGGTTTACATAAGGAATATCATATATATCTTTAAAAAAAGTCCCCTGCTGCGGGCAAACGTTGGCGCCTGTGCTGCAGCAATATCGCATATGTAATGTGTATGTTACTTATTTATTTGATGTCATCCCTAAGTTCCTAAAAAAATAAAATCAGTGACCCGTCAGAGGCCATACAGATTAATATCTAGTCAGAGCACCACTTAAAGACTCCCCCCATAGGCTGTCCTGGAGCATGAGCATATCATTAACTAAAAACTGAAGATAAAGATTAAACAACAACCACAAGACAGATTTCATCACCGAGGTATTATTTTAATCAGTATAATGGTGCCGACCTGACACTGTCTGTAGGTTACTCAGCACAATCCTGCTGATAGGTTCCCTTTAATTAAGGCAACTTAAATGGATTTTCCACTTTTTAAAAAGCGAACCTCCACAGCACCCGCCCACACACACATATTAAGAAGTCCTCTATAACAACAACATAGTATGATGCCCCCACAGCCTCCCCACAGAGTATGAATTCCCCACAGCCCTGACAGTTTATGATGTCCTCACAGTGACACCACAGCATGATGTCCCCACAGCCCCCAAAACGGAATGATGGCTCCCACTGTTTTCCTACACAGTATGATAGCCCCCACAGCCTCCCCCACACAGTATAATGTCCCCACAATGAACCCTCCACAATGTGACGTCCCAACAAGCCTCACACAGTAAGATAGCCCCTACAGTGCCCCAGTGCCGTGTGGCTATAAAAATTTCACTGAACTTGATAAATCTGACATTAAAAATAGTAAGACATAAAGGTTAATCCATTACAATGTGGACTTATTTATCTATTGCTCATACAGTACATTTACTGCCAAGTACTATGTGTAAAGCAAAACATATGTAATCAAGCTATAGTTTGTTGGGTTGGGCACAGACATTTTACTGTCATTCAATAATAGTTATGTCATGATACAAAGCTTGTTATCCTTTACTCACAAATAATGAATATAATTATTTCACCCAAAAAAATCCACTCTTATAAGTCACACATAAAAGCACTAGTAGGGTAAGGTAGGAAGAGGGTAATTGCCACATGTGCCAGTCTCAATATTGCTAGTAAGAAATTAACAATGGCTTTGTACATTTTCCACAAGGATGACAAATATAAAACAGAAAATCTTTAACCCTTCCAGACTCAGCCAATTTCCGTTTTTATTTTTTTCTCCCCTTCTTCAAAGAGCCAGAGCATTGCTGTTTTTCTGTCGACTCGACATAAGGGTTGAGTTGTACTTTTGAATGTCGCATTCTTTTTACCACAAGGTGTACTGGAAAATAGGAAAAAAAATTCAAGTGCCTTGAAATTGAGGAAAAAAAAAATCACAATTCTGTTGTTTTTTGGGAATCGTTTTTACAGCGTTCAATGTGTTGTAAAAATGACCTGACAATATGATTCTCATTATCTGTACAATTATAGCAATACCACATTTGGCAACACTTTTTATTGTGTTAGTGGTGAAAGAAAAATCAGAACATTGAAAAAAAAAAATGTATGTCACCCTTTTCCGAGACCCGTAACTTTTTTTATTTTTCAGCTTATTTTTTGTGGGGCAAGACAACCTTTTATTTAAACCATTTTGGAATAGATGTGACACAGTAGCGTAGCTACCGGGGAAGGCAAAGGGGGCGGTGGCCCCTGGCAACGCGCTCTGAGGGGCCCAACCGGAGGTACACTATGTAACTGAATTGGCGTGTACAGCGCGCACTCTGAGGCCCGTGCCAACAGTGGGCCCCCCGCATGTCATTGCAGGGTCAGTTGTATCGGCTACATGCCGATACAGCTGACCGCATTGATGAGAGAGGGAGCGTTACACTCCCTCTCCCATCATCCCCCTGTCAGTGTCAAACGTCACCGATGCCGACACTGACAGGGGGTCAGTACTCGATGCCCACTGTCTGGAGATGAGCGGGCGCTCAGAGCACCACGTGAACAAGGAGGAAGAAAGGTGAGTATTGTATTTTTTTTATCGGGTGCATTATACTGCAATGGCTACCTAACATGGGTGCACTATACTATACAGACTGCCTAATGGGGGTGCATTATACTATACAGGCTGCCTAATGGGGTTGCATTATACTACACAGGCTGCCTAATGGGGGTGCATTATACTATACAGACTGCCTAATGGGGTTGCATTATACTATACAGGCTGCCTAATGGGGGTGCATTATACTATACAGGCTGCCTAATGGGGATGCATTATACTATACAGGCTGCCTAATGGGGTTGCATTATACTATACATGCTGCCGAATGGGGGTGCTTTATACTATACAGGCTGACTAATGGGGGTGCATTATACTATACAGGCTGCCTAATGGGGGTGCATTATACTATACAGGCTGCCTAATGGGGGTGCATTATACTATACAGACTGCCTAATGGGGGAGCATTATACTTTACAGGTTGCCTATGGGGGTGCATTGTATTGTACTTCCTGCCTAATGGGGGCACATTATACTATTCAGACTGCCTAATTAGGGAGCATTATACTTTACAGGTTGCCTATGGGGGTGCATTGTATTGTACTGCCTGCCTAATGGGGGTGCATTATACTATACAGACTGCTGTTATGAACAGGTAATTCAGAACCACAATGGACATTGAAATTCAGAGCACACAAAGTGACCTGACAAATACCAAAAACAAAGGACGAGCTCTGAGACGTGGGAACTCTGCTGACCGCAATCCCTAATCCTAACACACCACACTAGAGGTAGCCGTGGATTGCGCCTAATGCTCCCTATGCAACTCGGCACAGCCTGAGAAACTAACTAGCCCTGAAGATAGAAAAATAAGCCTACCTTGCCTCAGAGAAATTCCCCAAAGGAAAAGGCAGCCCCCCACATATAATGACTGTGAGTAAGATGAAAATACAAACACAGAGATGAAATAGATTTAGCAAAGTGAGGCCCGACTTACTGAATAGACCGAAGATAGGAAAGATAGCTTTGCGGTCAACACAAAAACCTACAAACAACCACGCAGAGGGGCAAAAAGACCCTCCGCACCGACTAACGGTACGGAGGTGCTCCCTCTGCGTCTCAGAGCTTCCAGCAAGCAAGAAAAACCAATATAGCAAGCTGGACAGAAAAATAGCAAATAAAAATAACACAAGCAAAACTTAGCTTATGCAGGATAGACAGGCCACAGGAACGATCCAGGAGGAAGCAAGACCAATACTAGAACATTGACTGGAGGCCAGGATCAAAGCACCAGGTGGAGTTAAATAGAGCAGCACCTAACGACTTAACCTCATCACCTGAGGAAGGAAACTCAGAAGCCGCAGTACCACTTGTGACCACAGGAGGGAGCTCTGCCACAGAATTCACAACAGTACCCCCCCCTGAGGAGGGGTCACCGAACCCTCACCAGAGCCCCCAGGCCGACCAGGATGAGCCATATGAAAGGCACGAACAAGATCGGCAGCATGGACATCAGAGGCAAAGACCCAGGAATTATCTTCCTGACCATAACCCTTCCACTTAACCAGATACTGGAGTTTCCGTCTCGAAACACGAGAATCCAAAATCTTCTCCAAAATATACTCCAACTCCCCCTCCACCAAAACCGGGGCAGGAGGATCAACAGATGGAACCATAGGTGCCACGTATCTCCGCAACAATGACCTATGGAATACGTTATGGATGGAAAAAGAATCTGGAAGGGTCAAACGAAAAGACACAGGATTAAGAACCTCAGAAATCCTATATGGACCAATGAAATGAGGCTTAAATTTAGGAGAGGAAACCTTCATAGGAATATAACGAGATGACAACCAAACCAAATCCCCAACACGAAGTCGGGGACCTACACAGCGCCTGCGGTTAGCGAAACGTTGAGCCTTCTCCTGGGACAAAGTCAGATTGTCCACTACATGAGTCCAAATCTGCTGCAACCTATCCACCACAGTATCCACACCAGGACAGTCCGAAGACTCAACCTGCCCTGAAGAGAAACGAGGGTGGAACCCAGAATTGCAGAAAAACGGCGAAACCAAAGTAGCCGAGCTGGCCCGATAATTAACCCCTTCATGACCCAGCCTATTTTGACCTTAAAGACCTTGCCGTTTTTTGCAATTCTGACCAGTGTCCCTTTATGAGGTAATAACTCGGGAACGCTTCAACGGATCCTAGCGATTCTGAGATTGTTTTCTCGTGACATATTGGGCTTCATGTTAGTGGTAAATTAGGTCAATAAATTCTGCGTTTATTTGTGATAAAAACGGAAATTTGGCGAAAATTTTGAAACTTTTGCAATTTTCACATTTTGAATTTTTATTCTGTTAAACCAGAGAGTTATGTGACACAAAATAGTTAATAAATAACATTTCCCATATGTATACTTTACATCAGCACAATTTTGGAAACAAAATTTTTTTTTGCTAGGAAGTTATAAGGGTTAAAATTTGACCAGCGATTTCTCATTTTTACAACGAAATTTACAAAACCATTTTTTTTAGGGACCACCTCACATTTGAAGTCAGTTTGAGGGGTCTATATGGCTGAAAATACCTAAAAGTGACACCATTCTAAAAAATGCACCCCTCAAGGTACTCAAAACCACATTCCAGAAGTTTATTAACCCTTCAGGTGCTTCACAGCAGCAGAAGCAACATGGAAGGAAAAAATGAACATTTAACTTTTTAGTCACAAAAATTATCTTTTAGCAACAATTTTTTATTTTCCCAATGGTAAAAGGAGAAACTGAACCATGAAAGTTGTTGTCCAATTTGTCCTGAGTACACTGATACCTCATATGTGGGGGTAAACCACTGTTTGGGCGCACGGCAGGGCTTGGAAGGGAAGGAGTGCCATTTGACTTTTTGAATGAAATATTGGCTGCACTCTTTAGCGGACACCATGTCACGTTTGGAGAGCCCCCGTGTGCCTAAAAATTGGAGCTCCCCCACAAGTGACCCCATTTTGGAAACTAGACACCCCAAGGAACTTATCTAGATGCATAGTGAGCACTTTGAACCCCCAGGTGCTTCACAAATTGATCCATAAAAATGAAAAAGTACTTTTTTTTCACAAAAAAATTCTTTTAGCCTCAATTTTTTCATTTTCACATGGGCAACAGGATAAAATGGATCCTAAAATTTGTTGGGCAATTTCTCCTGAGTACACCGATACCTCACATGTGGGGGTAAACCACTGTTTGGGCACATGGTAAGGCTCGGAAGGGAAGGAGCGCCATTTGACTTTTTGAATGAAAAATTATCTCCATCGTTAGTGGACACCATCTCGCGTTTGGAGAGCCCCTGTGTGCCTAAACATTGGAGCTCCCCCACAAGTGACCCCATTTTGGAAACTAGACCCCCCAAGGAACTTATCTAGATGCCTAGTGAGCACTTTAAACCCTCAAGTGCATCACAAATTGATCTGTAAAAATGAAAAAGTACTTTTTTTTCACCCAAAAAATTTTTTTGCCTCAATTTTTTCATTTTCACATGGGCAATAGGATAAAATGGATCATAAAATTTGTTGGGCAATTTCTCCCGAGTACGCCGATACCTCATATGTGGGGGTAAACCACTGTTTGGGCACACGGCAGGGCTCGGAAGGGAAGGCGCGCCATTTGACTTTTTGAATGGAAAATTAGCTCCAATTGTTAGCGGACGCCATGTCGCGTTTGGAGAGCCCCTGTGTGCCTAAACATTGGAGCTCCCCCACAAGTGACCCTATTTTGGAAACTAGACCCCCCAAGGAACTTATCTAGATGCATATTGAGCACTTTAAACCCCCAGGTGCTTCACAGAAGTTTATAACGCAGAGCCATGAAAATAAAAAATAATTTTTCTTTCCTCAAAAATGATTTTTTAGCCTGGAATTTCCTATTTTGCCAAGGGTAATAGGAGAAATTGGACCCCAAATGTTCTTGTCCAGTTTGTCCTGAGTACGCTGATACCCCATATGTGGGGGTAAACCACTGTTTGGGCGCACGGCAGGGCTCGGAAGGGAAGGCACGCCATTTGGCTTTTTAAATGGAAAATTAGCTCCGATCATTAACGGACACCATGTCACGTTTGGAGAGCCCCTGTATGCCTAAACATTGGAGATCCCCCACAAGTGACCCCATTTTGGAAACTAGACCCCCCAAGGAACTTATCTAGATACATATTGAGCACTTTAAACCCCCAAGTGCTTCACAGAAGTTTATAACGCAGAGCCATGAAAATAAAAAATAAAAATTATTTTCTCAAAAATGATCTTTTAGCCTGCAATTTTTTATTTTCCCAAGGGTAACAGGAGAAATTTGACCCCAAAAGTTGTTGTCCAGTTTCTCCTGAGTACGCTGATACCCCATATGTGGGGGTAAACCACTGTTTGGGCACATGCCGGGGCTCGGAAGTGAAGTAGTGACGTTTTGAAATGCAGACTTTGATGGAATGCTCTGTGGGCGTCACGTTGCTTTTTCAGAGCCCCTGATGTGGCTAAACAGTAGAAACCCCCCACAAGTGACCCCATTTTGGAAACTAGACCCCGAAAGGAACTAATCTAGATGTGTGGTGAGGACTTTGAACCCCCAAGTGCTTCACAGAAGTTTATAACGCAGAGCCATGAAAAAAAAAAAAATTATTTTCTCAAAAATGATCTTTTAGCCTGCAATTTTTTATTTTCCCAAGGGTAACAGGAGAAATTTCACCCCAAAAGTTGTTGTCCAGTTTCTCCTGAGTACGCTGATACCCGATATGTGGGGGTAAACCACTGTTTGGGCACATGCCGGGGCTCGGAAGTGAAGTAGTGACGTTTTGAAATGCAGACTTTGATGGAATGCTCTGTGGGCGTCACGTTGCTTTTGCAGAGCCCCTGATGTGGCTAAACAGTAGAAACCCCCCACAAGTGACCCCATTTTGGAAACTAGACCCCGAACGGAACTTATCTAGATGAGTGGTGAGGACTTTGAACCCCTAAGTGCTTCACAGAAGTTTATAACGCAGAGCCATGAAAATAAAGAAAAAAAAATTATTTTCTCAAAAATGATCTTTTAGCCTGCAATTTTTTATTTTCCCAAGGGTATCAGGAGAAATTTCACCCCAAAAGTTGTTGTCCAGTTTCTCCTGAGTACGCTGATACCCCATATGTGGGGGTAAACCACTGTTTGGGCACATGCCGGGGCTCGGAAGTGAAGTAGTGACGTTTTGAAATGCAGACTTTGATGGAATGCTCTGTGGGCGTCACGTTGCGTTTGCAGAGCTCCTGATGTGGCTAAACAGTAGAAACCCCCCACAAGTGACCCCATTTTGGAAACTAGACCCCGAAAGGAACTTATCTAGATGTGTGGTGAGGACTTTGAACCCCCAAGTGCTTCACAGAAGTTTATAACGCAGAGCCATGAAAAAAAAAAAAAATTATTTTCTCAAAAATGATCTTTTAGCCTGCAATTTTTTATTTTCCCAAGGGTATCAGGAGAAATTTCACCCCAAAAGTTGTTGTCCAGTTTCTCCTGAGTACGCTGATACCCCAAATGTGGGGGTAAACCACTGTTTGGGCACACGTCGGGGCTCAGAAGGGAAGTAGTGACTTTTGAAATGCAGACTTTGATGGAATGGTCTGTGGGCGTCACGTTGCGTTTGCAGAGCCCCTGGTGTGCCTAAACAGTAGAAACCCCCCACAAGTGACACCATTTTAGAAACTAGACCCCCCAAGGAACTTATCTAGATGTGTGGTGAGCACTTTGAACCCCCAAGTGCTTCACAGAAGTTTATAATACAGAGCCGTGAAAATAATAAATACGTTTTCTTTCCTCAAAAATAATTATTTAGCCCAGAATTTTTTATTTTCCCAAGGGTTACAGGAGAAATTGGACCCCAAAAGTTGTTCTCCAGTTTCTCCTGAGTACGCTGATACCCCATGTGTGGGGGTAAACCACTGTTTGGGCACACGTCGGGGCTCAGAAGGGAAGTAGTGACTTTTGAAATGCAGACTTTGATGAAATGGTCTGCGGGCATCACGTTGCGTTAGCAGAGCCCCTGGTGTGCCTAAACAGTAGAAACCCCCCACAAGTGACCCCATTTTAGAAACTAGACCCCCCAAGGAACTTATCTAGACATGTGGTGAGCACTTTGAACCCCCAAGTGCTTCACAGACGTTTACAACGCAGAGCCGTGAAAATAAAAAAATCATTTTTCTTTCCTCAAAAATGATGTTTTAGCAAGCATTTTTTTATTTTCACAAGGGTAACAGGAGAAATTGGACCCCAGTAATTGTTGCGCAGTTTGTCCTGAGTATGCTGGTACCCCATATGTGGGGGTAAACCACTGTTTGGGCACACGTCGGGGCTCGGAAGTGAGGGAGCACCATTTGACTTTTTGAATACAAGATTGGCTGGAATCAATGGTGGCGCCATGTGGCATTTGGAGACCCCTGATGTGCCTAAACAGTGGAAACCCCTCAATTCTACCTCCAACACTAACCCCCCCCACACCCCTAACCCTAATCCCAACTGTAGCCATAACCCTAATCACAATCCTAACCCCAACAAACCCCTAACCACAACCCTAACCCCAACACACCCCTAACCCTAACCACAACCGTAATTCCAACCCTAACCATAAGGCTATGTGCCCACGTTGCGGATTCGTGTGAGATTTTTCAGCATCATTTTTGAAAAATACGCGGGTAAAAGGCACTGCGTTTTACCTGCGGATTTTCCGCGGATGTCCAGTGTTTTTTGTGCGGATTTCACCTGCGGATTCCTATTGAGGAACAGGTGTAAAACGCTGCGGAATCCGCACAAAGAATTGACATGCTGCGGAAAATACAATGCAGCGTTTCCGCGTGGTATTTTCCGCACCATGGGCACAGCGGATTTGGTTTTCCATAGGTTTACTTGGTACTGTAAACCTGATGGAAAACTGCTACGAATCCGCAGCGGCCAATCCGCTGCGGATCCACAGCCAAATCCGCACCGTGTGCACATAGCCTAATTCTAAAGGTATGTGCACACGCTGCGGAAAACGCTGCGGATCCGCAGCAGTTTCCCATGAGTTTACAGTTCAATGTAAACCTATGGGAAACAAAAATCGCTGTACACATGCTGCGGAAAAACTGCACGGAAACGCAGCGGTTTACATTCCGCAGCATGTCACTTCTTTGTGCGGATTCCGCAGCGGTTTTACAACTGCTCCAGTAGAAAATCGCAGTTGTAAAACCGCAGTGAAATGCGCAGAAAAAACACGGTAAATCCGCCATAAATCCGCAGCGGTTTAGCACTGCGGATTTATGAAATCCGCAGCGGAAAAATCCGCAGAGGACCAGAATACATGTGCACATACCGAAACCCTAACCCTAGCCCTAACCCTAACCCTACCCCTAACCCTACCCCTAACCCTACCCCTACCCCTAACCCTACCCCTAACCCTACCCCTAACCCTAACCCTATTCTAACATTAGTGGAAAAAAAAAATTCTTTATATTTTTATTGTCCCTACCTATGGGGGTGACAAAGGGGGGAGGGTCATTTATTATTTTTTTTATTTTGATCACTGAGATATAATCTATCTCAGTGATCAAAATGCACTTTGAACGAATCTGCCGGCTGGCAGATTCGGCGGGCGCACTGCGCATGCGCCCGCCATTTTGGAAGATGGCGGCGCCCAGGGAGAAGACGGACGGACCCCGGCAGGACCGGTAAGTATGATGGGGTGGGGGGGTAGCACGGGGGGGGGGGGATCGGAGCACGGGGGTGGTGGATCGGAACGCGGGAGGGATGGAACGGAGCACCGGGGGGGTGGAACGGAGCACGGGGGGGTGGAACGGAGCACGGGGGGTGGAACGGAGCACGGGGGGGTGGATCGGAGTGCAGGGGGGGTGATTGGAGCACAGGGGGGTGATTGGAGCACGGGGGGAGCGGACAAGAGCACGGGGGGGAGCCGGAGCACAGGACGGAGGGGAGCCGGAGCAGTTTACCGGCCAGATCGGAGGGCTGGGGGGCGATCGGTGGGGTGGGGTGGGGGCACATTAGTATTTCCAGCCATGGCCGATGATATTGCAGCATCGGCCATGGCTGGATTGTAATATTTCACCCGTTATAATAGGTGAAATATTACAAATCGCTCTGATTGGCAGTTTCACTTTCAACAGCCAATCAGAGCGATCGTAGCCACGGGGGGGTGAAGCCACCCCCCCTGGGCTAAACTACCACTCCCCCTGTCCCTGCAGATCGGGTGAAATGGGAGTTAACCCTTTCACCCGGCCTGCAGGGACGCGATCTTTCCATGACGCCACATAGGCGTCATGGGTCGGATTGGCACCGACTTTCATGACGCCTACGTGGCGTCATGGGTCGGGAAGGGGTTAAGGGCGAACTCAGCCAAAGGCAAAAAGGACACCCAATCATCCTGATCAGCAGAAACAAAACATCTCAGATATGTTTCCAAGGTCTGATTGGTTCGTTCAGTCTGGCCATTTGTCTGAGGATGGAAAGCCGAGGAAAAAGACAAATCAATGCCCATCCTAGCACAAAAGGCTCGCCAAAACCTCGAAACAAACTGGGAACCTCTGTCAGAAACGATGTTCGCTGGAATGCCATGTAAACGAACCACATGCTGGAAAAACAATGGCACCAAATCAGAGGAGGAAGGCAATTTAGACAAGGGCACCAAATGGACCATCTTAGAGAAGCGATCACAAACCACCCAAATGACCGACATTCTTTGAGAGACGGGGAGATCCAAAATAAAATCCATAGAGATATGTGTCCAAGGCCTCTTCGGGACCGGCAAGGGCAAAAGCAACCCACTGGCACGAGAACAGCAGGGCTTAGGCCGAGCACAAATCCCACAGGACTGCACAAAAGAACGCACATCCCGCGACAGAGACGGACTCCAAAAGGATCTAGCCACCAAATCTCTGGTACCAAAGATTCCAGGATGACCAGCCAACACCGAACAATGAACCTCAGAGATAACTTTATTCGTCCACCTATCAGGGACAAACAGTTTCTCCGCTGGGCAACGGTCAGGTTTATTAGACTGAAATTTTTGCAGCACCCGCCGCAAATCAGGGGAGATGGCAGACAAAATTACCCCCTCTTTGAGAATACCTGCCGGCTCAGGAAACCCGGAGAATCGGGCACAAAACTCCTAGACAGGGCATCCGCCTTCACATTTTTAGAGCCCGGAAGGTACGAAACCACAAAGTCAAAACGGGAGAAAAACAGCGACCAACGAGCCTGTCTAGGATTCAACCGTTTGGCAGACTCGAGATAAGTCAAGTTTTTGTGATCAGTCAAGACCACCACGCGATGCTTAGCTCCTTCAAGCCAATGACGCCACTCCTCGAATGCCCACTTCATGGCTAGCAACTCTCGATTGCCAACATCATAATTTCGCTCAGCAGGCAAAAATTTCCTGGAAAAGAAGGCGCATGGTTTCATCACCGAGCAATCAGAACTTCTCTGCGACAAAACAGCCCCTGCTCCAATTTCGGAAGCATCAACCTCGACCTGGAAAGGAAGCGAAACATCTGGTTGGCACAACACAGGGGCAGAAGAAAAACGACGCTTCAACTCCTGAAAAGCTTCCACAGCAGCAGAAGACCAATTGACCACATCAGCACCCTTCTTGGTTAAATCAGTCAACGGTTTAGTAATGCTAGAAAAATTAGCGATGAAGCGACGATAAAAATTAGCAAAGCCCAGGAACTTCTGCAGACTCTTCAGATATGTTGGCTGAGTCCAATCATAAATGGCCTGAACTTTACCAGGGTCCATCTCGATAGTAGAAGGAGAAAAAATGAACCCCAAAAATGAAATCTTCTGAACACCAAAGAGACACTTTGACCCCTTCACAAACAAAGAATTAGCACGCAGGACCTGGAACACCATTCTGACCTGCTTCACATGAGACTCCCAATCATCCGAGAAGACCAAAATATCATCCAAGTATACAATCAGGAATTTATCCAGGTACTCTCGGAAGATGTCATGCATAAAGGACTGAAACACTGATGGAGCATTAGTAAGTCCGAATGGCATAACCAGGTACTCAAAATGGCCTTCGGGCGTATTAAATGCTGTTTTCCATTCATCGCCCCGTTTAATACGCACAAGATTATACGCACCACGAAGATCTATCTTGGTGAACCAACTAGCCCCCTTAATCCGAGCAAACAAATCAGACAGCAGCGGCAAGGGGTACTGAAATCTGACCGAGATTTTATTTAGAAGGCGGTAATCAATACAAGGTCTCAGCGAACCATTCTTCTTGGCCACAAAAAAGAACCCCGCTCCCAATGGCGACGATGACGGGCGAATATGACCCTTCTCTAAAGACTCCTTCACGTAACTCCGCATAGCGGCGTGCTCAGGTACAGATAAATTAAACAGTCGACCCTTAGGAAACTTACTACCAGGAAT
Organism: Ranitomeya imitator; assembly: GCF_032444005.1. Classification (NCBI taxonomy): domain Eukaryota; kingdom Metazoa; phylum Chordata; class Amphibia; order Anura; family Dendrobatidae; genus Ranitomeya; species Ranitomeya imitator. The sequence continues at coordinate 730,319,267 of NC_091284.1, read as the reverse complement.
CAAATCGATAGCACAATCACAATCCCTATGCGGAGGTAGGGCATTGGACTTGGGCTCATCGAATACATGCCGGTAATCAGACAAGAACTCTGGGACCTCAGAAGGGGTGGATGATGAGATAGACTGAAATGGAACATCACCATGTACCCCCTGACAACCCCAGCTGGACACAGACATTGATTTCCAATCTAATACTGGGTTATGGACTTGTAGCCATGGCAACCCCAACACGACCACATCATGCAGATTATGCAACACCAGAAAGCGAATATCCTCCTGGTGCGCAGGAGCCATGCACATGGTCAGCTGGGTCCAATACTGAGGCTTATTCTTGGCCAAAGGCGTAGCATCAATTCCTCTCAATTGAATAGGACACTGCAAGGGCTCCAAGACAAACCCACAGCACCTAGCAAACTCCAAGTCCATCAAATTCAGGGCAGCGCCTGAATCCACAAATGCCAGCCCACATTCATTCCATTGAGTGAGCACGGACCACTTTCTAAACTTCTGACAATAAATCTCTATCTCATCCTGACCCTGACACAGAGCCAGCAATTTTTTCTCTGCCTGATCCACTGAATTTGGTTCGTCGTACAGCAATCCGAGCGCCAGAAAAAACGCATCAATATTACATAATGCAGGATCTCCTGGCGCAAGGGAAAATGCCCAGTCTTGAGGGTCGCCACGTAATAAAGAAATAATGATCTTAACTTGTTGAACTGGGTCACCAGAGGAGCGGGGTTTCAAAGCCAGAAATAGTTTACAATTATTTTTAAAATTCAAAAACTTAGCTCTATCTCCAGAAAATAACTCAGGAATAGGAATTTTAGGTTCTAACATAGGATTCTGAACTACTAAATCTTGAATATTCTGTACATTTATAGCAAGATTATCCATCAAAGAAAACAGACCTTGAATGTCCATGTCTACACCTGTGTTCTGAACCACACTGATGGAAAGGGGAAAAGAAAGACAGAACACAGTGCAAAGAAAAAAAAATGGTCTCAGAACTTCTCTTTTCCCTCTATTGAGAAGCATTAGTACTTTGGGCCTCCAGTACTGTTATGAACAGGTAATTCAGAACCACAATGGACATTGAAGTTCAGAGCACACAAAGTGACCTGACAAATACCAAAAACAAAGGATGAGCTCTGAGACGTGGGAACTCTGCTGACCGCAATCCCTAATCCTAACACACCACACTAGAGGTAGCCGTGGATTGCGCCTAATGCTCCCTATGCAACTCGGCACAGCCTGAGAAACTAACTAGCCCTGAAGATAGAACAATAAGCCTACCTTGCCTCAGAGAAATTCCCCAAAGGAAAAGGCAGCCCCCCACATATAATGACTGTGAGTAAGATGAAAATACAAACACAGAGATGAAATAGATTTAGCAAAGTGAGGCCCGACTTACTGAATAGACCGAGGATAGAAAAGATAGCTTTGCGGTCAACACAAAAACCTACAAACAACCACGCAGAGGGGCAAAAAGACCCTCCGCACCGACTAACGGTACGGAGGTGCTCCCTCTGCGTCTCAGAGCTTCCAGCAAGCAAGAAAAACCAATATAGCAAGCTGGACAGAAAAATAGCAAATAAAAATAACACAAGCAAAACTTAGCTTATGCAGGATAGACATGCCACAGGAACGATCCAGGAGGAAGCAAGACCAATACTAGAACATTGACTGGAGGCCAGGATCAAAGCACCAGGTGGAGTTAAATAGAGCAGCACCTAACGACTTAACCTCATCACCTGAGGAAGGAAACTCAGAAGCCGCAGTACCACTCTTATCCACAGGAGGGAGCTTGGCCACAGAATTCACAACAGACTGCCTAATGGGGCACATTATACTATACAGGCTGCCTAATGGGGGTGCATTATACTATACAGGCTGCCTAATGGGGGTGCATTATACTATACAGACTGCCTAATGGGGGAGCATGATACTTTAAAGGTTGCCTATGGGGGTGCTGTTATGATCTGGTGGCTTTGGAGCAGCATTTGACGTACTCTGGAGAAGGTGGTACCTGTTCTGACCGCAAACCCTGAACTTAGCAGCGCAACTAGAAATAGCCGTGGGATGTACCTAACACTCCCAAGACACCTCGACACAGCCTAAGGACTAACTTCCCCTAAAGATAGAAACGGGAAAACTATCTTGCCTCAGAGAAAATCCCCAAAGGATAGACAGCCCCCCACAAATATTGACTGTGAGAGGAGAGGGAAATGACAAACGCAGACTAAAATCAGGATTAGCAAAGGAGGCCTTACTAGCTAAAAAGAAAGAATAGGACAGAGAACTATGCGGTCAGTATTAAAACACTAGAAAAATCCACCACAGAAAATACAAAAACTCCACATCTGAATAAAGACATGGAGGGTATATCTGCCTCTCCAGAGATACCGATTGGCTGCAAAAAATCCTTACACAGACAAGCTGGACAAGACAAAACATGAAAATGCACTGAACTATAAGGCCCACAGCATGTGGACAGCAAAAACAAAGCCAGGACTTATCTTTGTTGAAAAGCACAGCAAACAGAAGAGACCAGAGAGGGATGTGAATCCTCCAAAAACAATGGACAACTGGCACTGACTAAATGATCAAGCAGGACTAAATAGCTGAGTCCAAATTGCAAAAAGTGAACACACCTGATAAATGCTGCGATCCGAAGACAGCAGCACTACCACTCATAACCACCAGAGGGAGCCCAATAGCAGAATTCACAACTGTACTTCCCCCTTGAGGAGGGGTCACCGAACCCTCACCAGAGCCCCCAGGCCGATCAGGACGAGCCAAATGAAAGGCACGAACCAAATCGTCAGCATGAACATCGGAGGCAACAACCCAAGAATTATCCTCCTGGCCATAACCCTTCCATTTGACCAGATACTGAAGTTTCCGCCTTGAGAAACGAGAATCCAAAATCTTCTCAACCACATACTCCAACTCCCCATCAATTAACACCGGGGCCGGAGGATCAACAGAGGGAACAACGGGCACCACATACTTCCGCAACAAAGATCTATGGAAAACATTATGGATGGAAAAAGAGGCTGGAAGGGCCAAACGAAAAGACAATGGATTGATAATCTCAGAAATCCTATAAGGACCAATAAACCGAGGCTTGACCTTAGGGGAAGAAACCTTCATAGGAACATGACGGGAAGACAACCAGACCAAATCCCCAACCCGAAGCCGGGACCCAACACACCGACGACGGTTAGCAAAACGCTGAGCCTCCTCCTGAGACAACACCAAATTGTCCACCACATGAGCCCAAATCTGCTGCAGCCTGTCAACCACAGAATCCACACCAGGACAATCAGAAGGCTCAACCTGCCCTGAAGAGAAACGAGGATGAAAACCAAAATTACAAAAAAAGGCGAAACCAAGGTAGCAGAACTAGCCCGATTATTAAGGGCAAACTCAGCCAATGGCAAGTAAGCCACCCAATCATCCTGATCAGCAGACGCAAAGCATCTCAAATAAGTTTCCAAAGTCTGATTAGTTTGCTCGGTTTGGCCATTTGTCTGAGGATGAAATGCGGAAGAAAAAGACAAATCAATGCCCAGCCTAGCACAAAAGGCCTGCCAAAACCTAGAAACAAACTGGGAACCTCTATCGGACACAATATTCTCCGGAATGCCATGCAAACGAACCACATGCTGAAAAAACAACGGAACCAAATCAGAAGAGGAAGGCAATTTAGGCAAAGGTACCAAATGAACCATCTTAGAAAACCGGTCACAAACCACTCAGATAACAGACATCCTCTGGGAAACCGGAAGCTCTGAAATAAAATCCATAGAAATATGCGTCCAAGGTCTCTCAGGGATCGGCAAAGGCAGAAGCAACCCACTAGCGCGGGAACAGCAAGGCTTAGCTCGCGCACAAATCCCACAGGACTGCACAAAAGAACGCACATCCCGCGACAAAGAAGGCCACCAAAAGGATCTACCAACCAAATCTCTGGTACCAAAAATCCCAGGATGGCCAGCCAACACAGAACAATGAACCTCAGAAATCACTTTACTAGTCCATCTATCAGGAACAAACAGTTTCCCCACTGGACAGCTGTCAGGTTTATTAGCCTGAAATTCCTGAAGAACCCGTCGTAAATCAGGGGAGATGGCACCCCTTCCTTCAGAATGCCGACCGGCTCAAGAACCCCAGGGGAATCAGGAAAAAAACTCCTAGAGAGGGCATCCGCCTTAACATTCTTAGTACCAGGAATGTACGAGACCACAAAATCAAAACAGGAGAAAAACAGGGACCATCGAGCCTGTCTAGGATTCAGCCGTTTGGCAGACTCGAGGTAAATCAGATTCTTATGATCGGTCAGGACCACAATACGGTGCTTGGCCCCCTCAAGCCAATGTCGCCACTCCTCAAATGCCCACTTCATAGCCAACAACTCCCGATTGCCGACATCATAATTGCGTTCCGCAGGCGAAAACTTCCGAGAAAAGAAGGCACACGGTTTCATCAAGGAACCATCAGAATTCCTCTGAGACAAAACGGCCCCTGCCCCAATCTCAGACGCGTCAACCTCAACCTGAAATGGAAGAGAAACATCCGGCTGACGCAACACAGGGGCAGAAGTAAATCGGCGTTTAAGCTCCTGAAAGGCAGAAACAGCCGCGGAGGACCAATTCATCACATCAGCGCCTTTCTTCGTCAAATCAGTCAGAGGTTTAACCACACTGGAGAAGTTGGCAATGAAACGACGATAAAAATTAGCAAAGCCCAAGAATTTCTGAAGGCTCTTCACAGATGTGGGCTGAATCCAATCATGAATGGCTTGAACCTTAACTGGATCCATTTCTATAGATGAGGGAGAAAAAATGAAGCCCAAAAAAGAAACCTTCTGCACTCCAAAGAGGCACTTCAACCCCTTCACAAATAAAGCATTATTACGGAGGATCTGAAATACCATCCTGACCTGTTTCACGTGAGACTCCCAATCATCGGAAAAAATCAAAATATCATCCAAATATACAACCATGAATTTATCAAGATAACTCCGAAAGATATCATGCATGAAGGATTGGAACACAGATGGGGCATTAGAGAGTCCGAATGGCATCACAAGGTATTCAAAATGGCCTTCGGGCGTATTAAATGCAGTTTTCCATTCGTCACCCTGCTTAATACGAATAAGATTATATGCCCCTCGAAGGTCAATCTTAGTAAACCAGCTAGCCCCCTTAATCCTAGCAAACAAATCAGTAAGCAAAGGCAAAGGGTATTGAAATTTGACCGTGATCTTATTCAAGAGGCAATAATCGATACAGGGTCTCAAGGAGCCATCCTTCTTGGCAACAAAAAAACCTGCTCCCAATGGTGAAGAAGATGGCCGAATATGCCCCTTCTCCAAAGACTCCTTAATATAGCTCCGCATGGCACCATGTTCTGGCACAGACAGGTTGAAAAGTCGGCCCTTAGGGAACTTACAACCTGGAATCAAGTCAATAGCACAATCACAGTCCCTATGCGGTGGAAGGGAACTGGATTTGGGCTCATCGAATACATCCTGGAAATCTGACAAAAACTCAGGAATTTCAGATAAGGGGGAAGAGGAAATTGACATCAAAGGAACGTGACCATGAACCCCCTGACAACCCCAACTAGTCACAGACATAGATCTCCAATCTAACACCGGATTATGTACCTGTAACCATGGAAAACCCAGCACAATATCATCATGCAAATTATGCAACACCAGAAAACGACAATCTTCCTGATGGGCTGGTGCCATGCGCATGGTCAGCTGTGTACGAAACTGAGGTTTATTTATAGCCAACGGTGTAGCATCAATGCCCCTTAAAGGAATAGGGTTCTGCTAAGGCTGCAAGGAGAAACCACAATGTCTGGCAAATTCTAAGTCCATTAAGTTCAGAGCGGCGCCTGAATCCACAAATGCCATGGCAGAAAATGATTATAATGAGCAGATCAAGGTCACAGATAACAGAAATTTAGGTTGTACAGTACTGATGGTAACAGAACTAGCGATTCTCTTTATACGCTTAGGGCAATCAGAAATAACATGAGCAGAATCGCCGCAGTAAAAACACAACCTATTCTGACTCCTGAATCTTTGACGTTCAGCTCTAGACAAAATCCTATCACACTGCATAGGCTCAGGGCTCCGCTCAGAGGACAACGCCACAGTGTGCACAACTCTGCGCTCACGCAAGCGCCGATCAATCTGAATGGCCAGAGACATAGATCTCCAATCTAACACCGGATTATGTACCTGTAACCATGGAAAACCCAGCACAATATCATCATGCAAATTATGCAACACCAGAAAACGACAATCTTCCTGATGGGCTGGTGCCATGCGCATGGTCAGCTGTGTACGAAACTGAGGTTTATTTATAGCCAACGGTGTAGCATCAATGCCCCTTAAAGGAATAGGGTTCTGCTAAGGCTGCAAGGAGAAACCACAATGTCTGGCAAATTCTAAGTCCATTAAGTTCAGAGCGGCGCCTGAATCCACAAATGCCATGGCAGAAAATGATTATAATGAGCAGATCAAGGTCACAGATAACAGAAATTTAGGTTGTACAGTACTGATGGTAACAGAACTAGCGATTCTCTTTGTACGCTTAGGGCAATCAGAAATAACATGAGCAGAATCGCCGCAGTAAAAACACAACCTATTCTGACTCCTGAATCTTTGACATTCAGCTCTAGACAAAATCCTATCACACTGCATAGGCTCAGGGCTCCGCTCAGAGGACAACGCCACAGTGTGCACAACTCTGCGCTCACGCAAGCGCCGATCAATCTGAATGGCCAGAGACATAGAATCACTCAGACCAGCAGGCGTGGGGAACCCCACCATAACATCTTTAACGGATTCAGAAAGACCCTTTCTGAAAATTGCCGCCAAGGCATCCTCATTCCATTTAGTCAGTACAGACCATTTTCTAAATTTCTGGCAATACGATTCTGCCGCTTCTTGACCCTGACACAGGGCCAACAAGATCTTCTCAGCTTGATCCACAGAATTAGGCTCATCATACAATAACCCCAATGCTTGAAAGAAAGAATCAACATTAAGCAAAGCAGGATTGCCAGTTTCCAGGGAAAATGCCCAATCCTGTGGGTCACCACGCAGCAGGGATATGATGATTTTAACCTGCTGAATGGGGTCACCAGAGGACCGGGGTCTCAATGCAAAAAACAATTTACAGTTATTTTTGAAACTCAAAAATTTGGATCTGTCACCAAAGAATAAATCAGGAGTGGGAATCTTAGGTTCTAAGGCAGGAGTCTGAACAATATAATCTGAAATACCCTGTACCCTAGCAGCAAGCTGATCCACACGAGAAACTGACTCCTGAACAATCATGTTATTACTAGGTTCCGCAGCCACCCAGAGATTAAGAGGGAGGAAAAGACAAAACAGGCCAAGGAAAAAAAAAATGTCTCAAAACCTTTCCTCCCTTCTTCTGAGATGCAATTAACTAATTGTTGGCCAGTTGTACTGTTATGATCTGGTGGCTTTGGAGCAGCATGTGACGTACTCTGGAAAAGGTGGTACCTGTACTGACCGCAAACCCTGAACTTAGCAGCACAACTAGAAATAGCCGTGGGATGTACCTAACACTCCCTAGACACCTCGACACAGCCTAAGGACTAACTTCCCCTAAAGATAGAAACGGGAAACTATCTTGCCTCAGAGAAAATCCCCAAAGAATAGACAGCCCCTCACAAATATTGACTGTGAGAGGAGAGGGAAATGACAAACGCAGACTAAAATCAGGATTAGCAAAGGAGGCCTTACTAGCTAAAAAGAAACAATAGGACAGAGAACTATGCAGTCAGTATTAAAACACTAGAAAAATCCACCACAGAAAATACAAAAACTCCACATCTGACTAAAGACATGGAGGGTATATCTGCATCTCCAGAGATACCGATTGGCTGCAAAAAAAATCCTTACACAGACAAGCTGGACAAGCTGGACAAGACAAAACATGAAAATGCACTGAAGTATAAGGCCCACAGCATGTGGACAGCAAAAACAAAGCCAGGACTTATCTTTGTTGAAAAGCACAGCAAACAGAAGAGACCAGAAAGGGATGTGAATCCTCCAAAAACAATGGACAACTGGCACTGACTAAAGGATCAAGCAGGACTAAATAGCTGAGTCCAAATTGCAAAAAGTGAACACACCTGATAAATGCTGCGATCCGAAGACAGCAGCACTACCACTCATAACCACCGGAGGGAGCCCAAGAGCAGAATTCACAACAGGGTGCATTGTATTGTACTGCCTGCCTAATGGGGGTGCATTATACTATACAGACTGCCTAATAATGGCACATTATACTATTCAGACTGCCTAATGGGGGTGCATTATACTGCACAGGCTGCCTAATGGGGTGCATTGTACTATACAGACTGCCTAATGGGGTGCATTATACTATACAGACTGCTTAATGGGAGTGCATTATATTGTACTGGCTGCCTAATGGGAGTGCATTATACTGTACTGACTGCCTAATGGGGTTGCATTATACTATACAGACTGCTTAATGTGGTGCATTATATTGTACTGGCTGCCTAATGGGGGTGCATTATATTGTACTGGCTGCCTAATGGGAGTGCATTATACTATACATTCTGCCTAATGGAGGTGCATTATATTGTACTGGTTGCCTAATGGGAGTGCATTATACTATACTGGCTGCCTAATGCTCGGTCCCCAGCCTCCACTATTTCTCCCGGTGTGCCATTTTCGCATTTCACAAGTATGTGTCCCACAACATTACCCGTGCCCTCAACAATGCAGGTAATGGGAAAGTCCACCTAACCACGGACACGTGGACAAGTGCTTGTGGGCAGGGACAGTACATCTCACTGATGGCACATTGGGTTAACATAGTGGAAGCCTGGACTCAGTCAGACCTTGGGATGGAACATGTCTTCCCGATGCTGAGGATTGCAGACCCTACATCAATCAGCATTGTCCCCACAGTCTGCAGTTCCGGCACCTCATCCTCCTCCTCCTCTTCAGCCTCCATCTCTGAATTGACCACATCAGTCACAAGCTTCAAGCTTAGCCAACCGTCAACAGGCTGTGCTGAAGCTAATATGCTTAGGTGACAAACTGCACAATGCTGAAGCGTTGTGGACAGCTCTAAAAGATCAGGCAGATCTGTGGCTAACACCGCTGAACCTATAGCCATTCATGGTTGTGTGAGACAATGGCCGGAACCTGGTGGCGGCTCTGAGGCGAGGCAAGCTCACACACATACCATGCTTTAACCTCATGGTTAAGCGGTTTCTCAAAACCTACTTGGAGCTGCCAGATCTGTTTGTCAAAGTACGCCGCCTGTATGCCCATTTTAGAAAGTCAGCTACAGCTTCTGCCACCCTTGCCATACTTCAGCAGCATTTGCAGCTTCCATCCAGCGATAGTAATTACCTATAAAGGACATACTGATCTAAATTCTGATTCCCCATGCAGCATCCAGTACTCTACCTCAGCGACGGCAGTCGCTATTTATGGACGCGCTACATTTAATTTAGCCACATTTAATTTTGCCTCCTTAAACAGCATTCAGGCATTTTCCTCTTATCATCCTTCAAGCTTATTTGAAGCACACTGTCTTATCCTTCTGAACCAGCAAGTTTCTCTGATGAAGGTGCAATGTGAGACCGAAAATGTTTATTTCTTCTGTTTTTGTCTGGATACAAAATAAATGAAATTTCCTCATCTTTCATCAATTTGAGTGCCAAGTTTATTTTTGCTTAGAATATTGGTTTGGATACCCTACTTGAGCACCATCCACAAGTCATTCTTTGTTGAGTGCCTTGTCATTCTCGAATTTCTTATAAAAATGAACAGGCTGGATTGGGCCAGACTTCTCAACACCACCGAATGATAGGAGCGTAACATAAACTCAAATCTAGTGTCTTTCTTTGGGAGGTCTATTCTCATGCATCTCTTCACACCCACACATGGGTATACGCTTCCTGATTTTGGCTATTTGCTGTTGTCCTCCTCCTCATCCTCATCTTCCACCACCATATCACCAGGGTTACCGTGGTCCGTGATACAACACCCACATAATTTTTTTAAAGGGTGTTTATGATGCCTGTAAAAAACACTGGTATACAGTATGATCATGTATACTCCCCAGGGGTAAATGTTTGTCAGCCCATACACATAGTGCATGGGCATTACAAGTATAGGAGACCCACTCCTTTCCAATGGGAACATTTTTTCATACACCAGCATTAGATCACCAGGGTGACCGTGGTCTGTGATGCAGCACACACATTAGTCTTGTAAAGGGTGTTTATGATTCCCAACAACTAAATACCCCCCGTGGGGAAATGTATGTAAGCCCATACACTTACTGTATGGGCAATACAAGTATAGGAGACCCACTCCTTAGTAATGGGGACAGATTTTTAGGAGGCCCTCCTTCACATCTGTTCCAAGGGGTATTGTTGTGCATCCAAATTTGGGGCAGGCCTTGCATTAACTGCATAGGCAAGCAGCATGGGAGACCCACTTCCTAATATTGTGAACTTTGCTTGTTGGTCAGCTTCGACAATGCAATTCTCCACTGGCAGATCTTCATCCTCAACACTGCAGTGCTCCACTGCCAGGGGTTCAGCCTCAACACTGCAATACTACAATGCAGGTTCTTCAGGATCAACACTGCAATGCTCCACTGGCAGGTGTTCAGCCTCAACATTGAAATTCCCCACTGCTGGTTCTTCAGGCTCACCACCGCAATTCACCAATGCATGTTCTTTAGCCTCAACACTGAAATTATCCGCTGCAGATTTTCCAGCCTCAACACTGACATTCTCCACCGCTGGGTCTTCATCCACAACACTGCAATTCTCCACTGCAGGTTCTTCAGCCTCAACACTGCAATTCTCCACTGCTGGGTGTTCAGCCTCAACAGTGCAATGCTACAATGCAGGTTCTTCGGGCTCAATGCTGCAATGCTCCACTGCTAGGTGTTCAGCCTCAACACTGCAATGCTCCACTGCTGTGACTTCATCTTCAACACTGACATTCTCCAATGCAGGTTCATCTGGCTCAACAATTCACTTCATAGCCAAACAGTATGGTAGTACTAAATTGCAAATAATGGGAACAATGCTTTTTGAGTCCAAGAAGAGGTTTCTACATGTACCCATTCAGATGGAGACGTTTATTCTCAGTGAGGTAGGTCAAACGTAGGACCTCGTATAAGAGAGATGCCTTAACGTGGCTACGAGGTACACATAAAATTGGCCATTTTTGTGCGCTAAAAGCTCTAATTTTTCATATTTCTAGTGCAGTAATGCAGTTCAAATTTCGTTTTTTCAAGTTTGCATGTTTTGGCGCTGCAGTGTGCTGCCCTATTTATTTAACTATATACGAGTTGGCGACTCTGGGTTCAGCACCTGTTCACACTCAGTCTATGTTTGGATGTGCAGGTCAGGTTTTTGAAATGTATTCTCTAGCCTTCTGATCGTGCACTCCCCGCCTCCTAGCTTCAGGTGTTTTAATTATAGTAGGTCCAATACCCCTCCACATAGAGAGAGAATTTGAGTCCAAGAAGAGGTTTCTACATGTACCCATTCAGATGGAGACGTTTATTCTCAGTGAGGTAGGTCAAACGTAGGACCTCGTATAAGAGAGATGCCTTAACGTGGCTACGAGGTACACATAAAATTGGCCATTTTTGTGCGCTAAAAGCTCTCATTTTTCATATTTCTAGTGCAGTAATGCAGTTCAAATTTCGTTTTTTCAAGTTTGCATGTTTTGGCGCTGCAGTGTGCTGCCCTATTTATTTAACTATATACGAGTTGGCGACTCTGGGTTCAGCACCTGTTCACACTCAGTCTATGTTTGGATGTGCAGGTCCGGTTTTTGAAATGTATTCTCTAGCCTTCTGATCGTGCACTCCCCGCCTCCTAGCTTCAGGTGTTTTAATTATAGTAGGTCCAATACCCCTCCACATAGAGAGAGAATTTGAGTCCAAGAAGAGGTTTCTACATGTACCCATTCAGATGGAGACGTTTATTCTCAGTGAGGTAGGTCAAACGTAGGACCTCGTATAAGAGAGATGCCTTAACGTGGCTACGAGGTACACATAAAATTGGCCATTTTTGTGCGCTAAAAGCTCTCATTTTTCATATTTCTAGTGCAGTAATGCAGTTCAAATTTCGTTTTTTCAAGTTTGCATGTTTTGGCGCTGCAGTGTGCTGCCCTATTTATTTAACTATATACGAGTTGGCGACTCTGGGTTCAGCACCTGTTCACACTCAGTCTATGTTTGGATGTGCAGGTCAGATTTTTGAAATGTATTCTCTAGCCTTCTGATCGTGCACTCCCCGCCTCCTAGCTTCAGGTGTTTTAATTATAGTAGGTCCAATACCCCTCCACATAGAGAGAGAATTTGAGTCCAAGAAGAGGTTTCTACATGTACCCATTCAGATGGAGACGTTTATTCTCAGTGAGGTAGGTCAAACGTAGGACCTCGTATAAGAGAGATGCCTTAACGTGGCTACGAGGTACACATAAAATTGGCCATTTTTGTGCGCTAAAAGCTCTCATTTTTCATATTTCTAGTGCAGTAATGCAGTTCAAATTTCGTTTTTTCAAGTTTGCATGTTTTGGCGCTGCAGTGTGCTGCCCTATTTATTTAACTATATACGAGTTGGCGACTCTGGGTTCAGCACCTGTTCACACTCAGTCTATGTTTGGATGTGCAGGTCAGGTTTTTGAAATGTATTCTCTAGCCTTCTGATCGTGCACTCCCCGCCTCCTAGTTTCAGGTGTTTTAATTATAGTAGGTCCAATACCCCTCCACATAGAGAGAGAATTTGAGTCCAAGAAGAGGTTTCTACATGTACCCATTCAGATGGAGACGTTTATTCTCAGTGAGGTAGGTCAAACGTAGGACCTCGTATAAGAGAGATGCCTTAACGTGGCTACGAGGTACACATAAAATTGGCCATTTTTGTGCGCTAAAAGCTCTCATTTTTCATATTTCTAGTGCAGTAATGCAGTTCAAATTTCGTTTTTTCAAGTTTGCATGTTTTGGCGCTGCAGTGTGCTGCCCTATTTATTTAACTATATACGAGTTGGCGACTCTGGGTTCAGCACCTGTTCACACTCAGTCTATGTTTGGATGTGCAGGTCAGGTTTTTGAAATGTATTCTCTAGCCTTCTGATCGTGCACTCCCCGCCTCCTAGCTTCAGGTGTTTTAATTATAGTAGGTCCAATACCCCTCCACATAGAGAGAGAATTTGAGTCCAAGAAGAGGTTTCTACATGTACCCATTCAGATGGAGACGTTTATTCTCAGTGAGGTAGGTCAAACGTAGGACCTCGTATAAGAGAGATGCCTTAACGTGGCTACGAGGTACACATAAAATTGGCCATTTTTGTGCGCTAAAAGCTCTCATTTTTCATATTTCTAGTGCAGTAATGCAGTTCAAATTTCGTTTTCTCAAGTTTGCATGTTTTGGCGCTGCAGTGTGCTGCCCTATTTATTTAACTATATACGAGTTGGCGACTCTGGGTTCAGCACCTGTTCACACTCAGTCTATGTTTGGATGTGCAGGTCAGGTTTTTGAAATGTATTCATCTTCAACACTGACATTCTCCAATGCAGGTTCATCTGGCTCAACAATTCACTTCATAGCCAAACAGTATGGTAGTACTAAATTGCAAATAATGGGAACAATGCTTTTAGGTGGCCATCCAGGAAGTCTGTTCAAAGGGTTTTTGGGGTGTGTTTAACTTTGGGGCAGGACAGGGCATGTCTTGCATTAAATGCATAGGCAAATGGTATAGGAGTACAAAAATCATAATAATGGGAATTTTGGTTTCATGTGGGCATCCAAGACACCTGTTTTTTGGGTTATTGGGGTGCGTCCAAATTTGGAGCAGACCTTGCATTCACTTCATGGGCAAACTTTCTTGTAGTAAAAAAAAACATAATAATGGGAACTTTGGTTTCATGTGGGCATACAGGACGTCTGTTTTTTGGGTTATTGGGATGCTTCCAAATTTGGAGCAGGCCTTGCATTCACTTCATGGGCAAACTTTATGGGAGTAAATAAGAATGGGAACTTTGGTTTCATGTGGCCTGATGGCCCTCCTCCTGTAACAGTCCCTCTTTCATAAATGTAACAGGATGTGTCTGATGATGTGTCACACACCACATGGCCAGCTAAGGTTGTAAAATGTTATCATGACATATCCTAGTGAATGCATTTGTCTTGGTTGAAAGCAATGCAAAATTGAAAAATGCATCAAAAACGCTAAGTGTGAACATAGCCCAAGTGGTGAAGGAACATTTTTTGGGGGGGTTATTTATTTTACCTTACATACAAATCATTACCCTGGAAAGGATGTTCCTTAACATATTTCCCAGCAAAATCAATTTTGGTTTTGCTTTTGTATGTTTTATTGTGCGCCTGGAAAAGTGGCGTAAGACTCTGACAACATTGTTCACAGCAGTGAGCTGGGAGTCAGAAATGCTTCCATGGGTCTTCCCCATGATGTTCCCATGTCATCTGAGCACTGTTCTCATCGATTTCTGATGTTTTAGACCTTAAAAAAACCCAGGGGGGTCGCGGAAAAAATGCTCGGGGTTCCCACAGACTTATATTGGGCTCATTGCTCGGGTCGAGCACCCGAGCATTTCAATATTCTCAACCTGAGCAACAAGCAGCCGAGCATTTTAGTGCTCGCTCATCACTAACTAGGTGCTACAAACAATTTGAAAGTGAGATGTCCCCTACTGTATGATGTTAGTAACAGAAAAATTTTGGGAGGCTTGTGGATGATGCCTCTGTAACATAGACTAGATGCTACAAGCAATTTGACAGTGAGATATCCCTTACTGTATGACGTTAGTACCAGAATATTTTTTTGGGGACCTGTGGATGAGGCTTCTATAACATAGACTAGATGCTCTAAACAATTTGAATGTGAGATATCTCCTACTGTATGACATTAGTAACAGAAGAATTTTTGGGGAGCCTGGGCATGAGGCCTCTATAACATAGACTAGATGTTACAAACAATTTGAAAGTGAGATGTCCCCTACTGTATGACGGTAGTAACAGAATATTTTTGGGGGGCCTGTGGATGAAGCCTCTATATATCATAAAATAGATGCTACAAACAATTTGAAAGTGATATATCCTTTGTTGTATGATTCTAGTAACGGAACTATTTTTTGGAACCTATGGATGAGGCATCTATAACAGACTAGATGCAACAAACAATTTGAAAATTAGATGTCCCCTACTATATGACCTTAGCAACAGAATAATTTCTTTGGGCTTGTGAATTAAGCCTCTCTAACATAGACTAGGTGCTGCAAATAACTTGAAAGTGAGATGTCCCCGACTGAATGACGTTAGTAATATAAACTTTTTGGGGCCTGTGTATGAGGCCTCTATAACATAGACTAGATGCTACAATTTGACAGTGACATATCCCTTACTGTATGACATTACTAATAGAATATTTTTTTAGCCCTGTGGATGAAGCTTCTATAACATAGACTAGATGCTACAAACAATTTGAAAGTGATATGTCCCCTACTTTATGACGTTATTAATAGAATATTTTTTGTGGCTTGTTGATGAAGCCTCTTTACCATAGACTAGATGCTACAAACAATTTGAAAGTGAATTGTCCCGTGCTGTATGACGTTAGTAACAGAAGAATTTTTTTTTGGCAAGTGGATGAAACCTTTGTAACATAGACTAGATGCTGCAAAAACTGTAAAAGTGAGATGTCCCCTACTGTATGATGCTAGTAACAGAAGAATTTTGGGGGGCCTGTTGGTAAAGCCTATATAACAAAGAATAGATGCTACAAACAATTTGAAATTGAGATGTACCCTACTGTATGATGTTTGTAACAGAATATCTTTTTTTGGACTTGTGAATGAGGCCACTATAACATAGACTAGATGGTACATACAATTTGACAGTGAGATGTCCCCTATTGTATGACGTTAGTAACAGAATAATTTTGTGCAGCCTTTTGGTGAAGCCTCTATAACATAGAATAGATGCTACAAACAATTTGAAAGTGAGATGTCTCCTACTATATGATGTTATTAAGAGAAGAATTTTGGGGTGCCTGTGGATGAGGTCTATATAACATTGACAAGATGCTGCAAACAATTTGAAAGTGAGATGTTCCCTACTGTATGACGTTAGTAACACAAGAATTATTTTTGGGCCTGCGGATGAGGCCTCTATAACATAAACTACATAGTGCAAACAATTTAAAAATGAGATTTTCTCTACTGTATGATGTTAATAACAGAAGAAATATTTTTGGATCTGTGATTGAGGCCTGTATAACATAGACTAAATTCTACAAAGAATTGCAAAGTGATATGTCCCCTACTGTACAACGTTAACAACTGATCAAATTTTTAGTGAGTGTGACACCTGTATAACCTTGAAAATATGCTCCAAATAATTTCAAAATCGCATTCAGCCTGCTATATCACATTTGTAAAACCCCCAAAATGTTTTCTTTTCATGTGCAACAGCTCTGAACATAAAATACTTTCATCACAACATTTAAACGTGGGATATGGTGGGCTGTATCAGGTTTAGCAACAAAAAATATATATATTTTTTAAATATGCTTGAAGTCTGCAAACAGGTTCATATCACTGCCATAGAATTACAACATGGGATACGGCGGGCTGTATCACGTTTACCAACAGAAAAAAATATTATTTTTTTTAAATGTGCATGAGCTATGTAGACTGTTGAATTTCATCGCCACTAAATAACAAGGTGAGATATGACATGGTGAATCATGGTAGCAACTGCCCCCAAAAAGTATTTTTTCATGCACAACAGCTGACATTACAGAACAATGTCATCAAACCACTAATTGACAAGGTGGAATATGACATGCTGTTCCACATTTAGCTAGTAAAAAAATAAGATTTAGAATGGTACACTCGTGCATGGAGCACAATTGAAGCAGTGCACAACACACTTGTATAAAATGTGCCTTGATGTCTTTGTCTATGGACCTCAGTAACAGACATGAGTGAATATCGTCAGATCCCTCCTCAGGGTAAGTTCACACTGGGCGTTTTTGCTTCTTCTTTTAACCAATACGTCTTTTAACTGACCTGAGATAGAAGAGAATAGCATCCCCATAAACGTGGCAATCCTGTAGCTGTCAGCTGTACACTATAGCTGACATCTTGCTGCATTAACCGCGTTCAGTGTTGGCACCATCCATATCTAACCCCTCAGATGCTGTTGTAAATAATTACCGTATATACTCGAGTATAAGCCGATATTTTCAGCCCAAATTTTTGGGCTGAAAGTGCCCCTCTCGGCTTATACTCGAGTCACGGTGGGCGGCAGGGTCGGCGGGTGAGGGGGAGAGGGTGCTGAGGCATACTTACCTAGTCCCAGCGATACTGACGCTGCCCCTGCCTGTCACACTGTCTTCGGGTGCTGCAGCTCTTCCTGTCAGCGGTCACGTGGGACCGCTCATTAGAGAAATGAATATGGACTCCACTCCCATAGGGGTGGAGCCACATATTCATTCCTCTGAGCGGTGCCAGTGACCGCTGACAGGAAGAGCTGCGGCACCCGAAGACAGTGTGACAGGCAGGGGCAGCGTCAGGAGCGCCGGCACTAGGTGAGTATTTTATATTCACCTGTCCGCGTTCTACCCGCCGAGCGCCGCTCTGTCTTCGCGTCCTCTTGCACTGACTTGTTCAGGTCAGAGGGCGCGATGACGCATATAGTGTGCGCGCCGCCCTCTGCCTGATCAGTCACTGCGGAGAGACGCCGGGACCGGACGCTGGGAGCTGCAAGCAAGAAAGGTGAGTATGGCTTTTTTTTTATTATTGCAGCAGCAGCAATGGCACAGCTTTAATACGGAGCATCTATGGGGCAAGAATGAACGGTGCAGAGCACTATATGGCACAGCTATGGTGCAAGAATGAACGGTGCAGACAGAGCACTATATGGCACAGCTATGGGGCAAGAATGAACGTTGCAGAGCACTATATGACACAGCTATGGGGCAAGAATGAACGGTGCAGAACACTATATGGCACAGTTATGGGGCAAGAATGAACGGTGCAGAGTACTATATGGCACAGCTATGGGGCAAGAATGAATGGTGCAGGGCACTATATGGCACAGTTATGGGGCAAGAATGAACAGTGCAGAGCACTATATGGCACAGCTATGGGGCAAGAATGAACAGTGCAGAGCACTATATGGCACAGCTATGGGGCAAGAATGAACGGTGCAGAGCACTATATGGCACAGTTATGGGGCAAGAATGAATGGTGCAGAGCAGTATATGGCACAGTTATGGGGCCATAATGAACGGTGCAGAGCACTATATGGCACAGTTATGGGGCAAGAATGAACGGTGCAGAGCACTATATGGTACATCTATGGGGCATGTTGTGAATTCTGTTGTCGGGCTCCCTCCTGTGGTCATGAATGGTACTTCGGCTGGTTCTGTCCATGGACTTCCTCTGGTGGGTGTTTCTGAGTTTCCTTTCACAGGTGACGAGGTTAATTCGTTAGCAGGCTGTTCTATTTAACTCCACTTAGATCTTTGCTCCATGCCACCTGTCAATGTTCCAGTATTGGTCTAGTTCACTCCTGGATCATTCTTGTGACCTGTCTTCCCAGCAGAAGCTAAGTTCCAGCTTGTATTTCTTTGGTTTGCTATTTTTCTGTCCAGCTTGCTATTTTTATTGTTGTCTTGCTTGCTGGAAGCTCTGGGACGCAGAGGGAGCGCCTCCGCACCGTGAGTCGGTGCGGAGGGTCTTTTTGCGCACTCTGCGTGGTCTTTTTGTAGGTTTTTGTGCTGACCACAAAGTAACCTTTCCTATACTCGGTCTGTTCAGTAAGTCGGGCCTCATTTTGCTAAATCTATTTCATCTCTGTGTTTGTATTTTCATCTTTACTCACAGTCATTATATGTGGGGGGCTGCCTTTTCCTTTGGGGAATTTCTCTGAGGCAAGGTAGGCTTTATTTTTCTTTCTTCAGGGCTAGCTAGTTCCTTAGGCTGGGCCGAGTTGCATAGGGAGCGTTAGGCGCAATCCATGGCTATTTCTAGTGTGCTTGATATGATTAGGGATTGCGGTCAGCAGAGTTCCCACGTCCCAGAGCTCGTCCTTTATTATCAGTAACTATCAGGTCATTCCGTGTGCTCTTAACCACCAGGTCCATTATTGTCCTGACCACCAGGTCATAACGGTACAGGTGGCCCAAAGTACAATGCATCTCAATAGAGGGATAAGAGAAGTTCTGAGACCATTTTTTTTTCTTTGCAGTGTGTTTTGTCTCTCTTTTCCCCTTTACCTCTGGGTGGTTCAGGACACAGGTGTAAACATGGACATTCAAGGTCTGTCCTCTTGGATGGATAATCTCACTACAAGAGTACAAAACATTCAAGATTTAGTGGTTCAGAATCCGATGTCAGAGCCTAGGATTCCAATTCCTGATTTGTTTTTTGGTGATAGATCTAAGTTCTTGAATTTCAAAAATAATTGTAAATTGTTTCTTGCCTTGAAACCTCGCTCCTCAGGTGACCCTGTTCAACAAGTAAAGATCATTATTTCCTTGTTACGTGGTGACCCTCAAGACTGGGCATTTTCCCTTGCGCCAGGAGATCCGGCATTGCGTGATGTTGATGCGTTTTTTCTGGCGCTTGGATTGCTTTATGACGAACCTAATTCAGTGGATCAGGCAGAGAAAATCTTGCTGGCTCTGTGTCAGGGTCAGTATGAAGCGGAGATATATTGTCAGAAGTTTAGAAAGTGGCCTGTGCTCACTCAGTGGAATGAATGTGCCCTGGCAGCAATCTTCAGAAAGGGTCTCTCTGAAGCCCTTAAGGATGTCATGGTGGGATTTCCCATGCCTGCTGGTCTGAATGAGTCTATGTCCTTGGCCATTCAGATCGATCGACGCTTGCGTGAGCGTAAAGCTGTGCACCATTTGGCGGTACTATCTGAGCATGGGCCTGAGCCTATGCAATGTGATAGGACTTTGACCAGAGTTGAACGGCAAGAACACAGACGTCGGAATGGGCTATGTTTTTACTGTGGTGATTCCACTCATGCTATCTCCGATTGTCCTAAGCGCACTAAGCGGTTCGCTAGGTCTGCCACCATTGGTACGGTACAGTCTAAATTTCTATTGTCCATTACTCTGATTTGCTCTTTGTCATCCTATTCTGTTATGGCATTTGTGGATTCAGGCGCTGCCCTGAATTTGATGGACTTGGAGTATGCTAGGCGCTGTGGTTTTTTCTTGTAGCCCTTGCAGTATCCTATTCCATTGAGAGGAATTGATGCTACGCCTTTGGCCAAGAATAAGCCTCAGTACTGGACCCAATTGACCATGTGCATGGCTCCTGCACATCAGGAGGATATCCGCTTTCTGGTGTTGCATAATCTGCATGATGTGGTCGTTTTGGGGTTGCCATGGCTACAGGTTCATAATCCAGTATTGGACTGGAAATCTATGTCTGTGTCCAGCTGGGGTTGCCAGGGGGTACATGGTGATGTTCCATTTTTGTCTATTTCGTCTTCCACTCCTTCTGAAGTTCCAGAGTTTTTGTCGGATTATCGGGATGTATTTGATGAGCCCAAAGCCAGTGCCCTACCTTCTCATAGGGATTGCGATTGTGCAATTAATTTGATTCCTGGTAGTAAGTTTCCTAATGGCCGATTGTTCAATTTATCTGTGCCAGAACACACCGCTATGCGGAGTTATATAAAGGAATCCTTGGAGAAGGGTCATATTCGCCCGTCGTCATCACCGTTAGGAGCAGGGTTCTTTTTTTGTGGCCAAGAAGGATGGTTCTTTGAGACCTTGTATTGATTACCGCCTTCTTAATAAAATTACAGTCAAATTTCAGTATCCTTTGCCGTTGCTGTCTGATTTGTTTGCTCGTATTAAAGGGGCTAGTTGGTTCACCAAGATAGATCTTCGAGGGGCGTATAATCTTTTGCGTATTAAACAAGGCGATGAATGGAAAACAGCATTTAATACGCCCGAGGGCCATTTTGAGTACCGGGTTATGCCATTCGGGCTTTCCAATGCTCCATCAGTATTTCAGTCCTTTATGCATGACATCTTCCGAGAGTACCTGGATAAATTCCTGATTGTGTATTTGGATGATATTTTGGTCTTTTCGGATGATTGGGAGTCTCATGTGAAGCAGGTCAGAATGGTGTTCCAGGTCATTCGTGCGAATTCCTTGTTTGTGAAGGGGTCAAAATGTCTCTTTGGAGTTCAGAAGGTTTCATTTTTGGGGTTCATTTTTCCCCTTCTACTATCGAGATGGACCCTGTTAAAGTCCAGGCCATTTACGATTGGACTCAGCCGACATCTGTGAAGAGCCTGCAAAAGTTCCTGGGCTTTGCTAATTTTTATCGGCGCTTCATCGCTAATTTTTCTACTGTTGCTAAACCGTTGACTGATTTGACCAAGAAGGGTGCTGATGTGGTCAATTGGTCTTCTGCAGCTGTAGAGGCTTTTCAGGAGTTGAAGCATCGTTTTTCTTCTGCCCCTGTGTTGTGCCAGCCAGATGTTTCGCTCCCGTTTCAGGTTGAGGTTGATGCTTCTGAGATTGGAGCAGGGGCTGTTTTGTCGCAAAGAAGTTCTGATGGCTCGGTGATGAAGCCATGTGCTTTCTTTTCTAGAAAGTTTTCGCCTGCTGAGCGTAATTATGATGTTGGTAATCGTGAGTTGTTGGCCATGAAGTGGGCATTCGAGGAGTGGCGTCATTGGCTTGAAGGAGCCAAGCATTGCGTGGTGGTCTTGACAGATCACAAGAATGTGACTTATCTTGAGTCTGCCAAACGGTTGAATCCGAGACAGGCTCGATGGTCGTTATTTTTCTCCCGTTTTGATTTTGTGGTTTCGTACCTTCCGGGCTCTTGGAATGTGAAGGCTGATGCCCTATCAAGGAGTTTTGTGCCTGACTCTCCGGGTGTTCCTGAGCCGGCGGGTATTCTCAAAGAGGGGGTAATTTTGTCTGCCATCTCCCCTGATTTGCGGCGGGTGCTGCAAAAATTTCAGGCTGATAGACCTGACCGTTGCCCAGCGGAGAAACTGTTTGTCCCTGATAGATGGACTAGTAGAGTTATCTCTGAGATTCATTGTTCAGTGTTGGCTGGGCATCCTGGAATCTTTGGTACCAGAGATTTGGTGGCTAGATCCTTTTGATGGCCATCTTTGTCACGGGATGTGCGTTCTTTTGTGCAGTCCTGTGGGACTTGTGCTCGGGCTAAGCCCTGCTGTTCTCGTGCCAGTGGGTTGCTTTTGCCCTTGCCGGTCCCGAAGAGGCCCTGGACGCATATTTCTATGGATTTTATTTCGGATCTCCCCGTCTCTCAAAAGATGTCGGTCATTTGGGTGGTTTGTGATCGCTTTTCTAAGATGGTCCATTTGGTACCTTTGTCTAAATTGCCTTCCTCCTCTGATTTGGTGCCATTATTTTTCCAGCATGTGGTTCGTTTACATGGTATCCCGGAGAACATCGTTTCTGACAGAGGTTCCCAGTTTGTTTCGAGGTTTTGGCGATCCTTTTGTGCAAGGATGGGCATTGATTTGTCTTTTTCCTCGGCTTTCCATCCTCAGACAAATGGCCAAACCGAACGAACTAATCAAACTTTGGAAACATATCTGAGATGCTTTGTTTCTGCTGATCAGGATGATTGGGTGTCCTTTTTGCCATTGGCTGAGTTCGCCCTTAATAATCGGGCCAGCTCGGCTACTTTGGTTTCGCCGTTTTTCTGCAATTCTGGTTTCCATCCTCGTTTCTCTTCAGGGCAGGTTGAGTCTTCGGACTGTCCTGGTGTAGATACTGTGGTGGATAGGTTGCAGCAGATTTGGACTCATGTGGTGGACAATTTGACATTGTCCCAGGAGAAGGCTCAACGTTTCGCTAACCGCCGGCGCTGTGTGGGTCCCCGACTTCGTGTTGGGGATTTGGTTTGGTTGTCGTCTCGTTATGTTCCTATGAAGGTTTCCTCTCCTAAGTTTAAGCCTCGTTTCATTGGTCCGTATAAGATTTCTGAGGTTATCAATCCTGTGTCATTTCGTTTGGCCCTTCCTGCTTCTTTTGCCATCCATAATGTGTTCCATAGGTCGTTATTGCGGAGACGTGGCGCCTGTGGTTCCATCCGTTGATCCTCCTGCCCCGGTGTTGGTTGAGGGGGAGTTGGAGTATGTGGTGGAGAAGATGTTTGATTCTCGTGTTTCGAGACGGAAACTCCAGTACCTGGTGAAGTGGAAGGGTTATGGTCAGGAAGATAATTCCTGGGTTTGTGCCTCTGATGTTCATGCTGCCAATCTGGTTCGTGCCTTTCATTTGGCTCATCCTGGTCGGCCTGGGGGCTGTGGTGAGGGTTCGGTGACCCCTCCTCAAGGGGGGGGTACTGTTGTGAATTCTGTTGTCGGGCTCCCTCCTGTGGTCATGAATGGTACTTCGGCTGGTTCTGTCCATGGACTTCCTCTGGTGGGTGTTTCTGAGTTTCCTTCCACAGGTGACGAGGTTAATTCATTAGCAGGCTGTTCTATTTAACTCCACTTAGATCTTTGCTCCATGCCACCTGTCAATGTTCCAGTATTGGTCTAGTTCACTCCTGGATCGTTCTTGTGACCTGTCTTCCCAGCAGAAGCTAAGTTCCAGCTTGTATTTCTTTGGTTTGCTATTTTTCTGTCCAGCTTGCTATTTTTATTGTTGTCTTGCTTGCTGGAAGCTCTGGGACGCAGAGGGAGCGCCTCCGCACCGTGAGTCGGTGCGGAGGGTCTTTTTGCGCACTCTGCGTGGTCTTTTTGTAGGTTTTTGTGCTGATCGCAAAGTAACCTTTCCTATCCTCGGTCTGTTCAGTAAGTCGGGCCTCACTTTGCTAAATCTATTTCATCTCTGTGTTTGTATTTTCATCTTTACTCACAGTCATTATATGTGGGGGGCTACCTTTTCCTTTGGGGAATTTCTCTGAGGCAAGGTAGGCTTTATTTTTCTTTCTTCAGGGCTAGCTAGTTCCTTAGGCTGGGCCGAGTTGCATAGGGAGCGTTAGGCGCAATCCACGGCTATTTCTAGTGTGTTTGATAGGATTAGGGATTGCGGTCAGCAGAGTTCCCACGTCCCAGAGCTCGTCCTTTATTATCAGTAACTATCAGGTCATTCCGTGTGCTCTTAACCACCAGGTCCATTATTGTCCTGACCACCAGGTCATAACAGGGGCAAGAATGAACGGTGCAGAGCACTATATGGCACAGCTATGGGGCAAGAATGAATGGTGCAGAGCACTATATGGCACAGTTATGGGGCAAAAATGAACGGTACAGAGCACTATATGGCACAGCATTGGGGCAATAATGAACGGTGCAGAGCACTATATGGCACAGCTATGGGGCCATAATGAATGGTATGGAGCATCTATTTTTATTGATGTTTGCCATGGCTGTTCACAGCAAAATAGCGGCCTAAGGCTACGTACACACTTGCGTATCGGGGCTTTGCGGATGGCTGCGTACTTCCCCATGAAGCTCCGCCCACTTCTGCACTTCTTCCATTTAGGTCCACCTACTTCTGCATGCATCCTGCGTACTTATGTTTAACATTGGGTACGCAGGACATGCGGATGTGTGTGGATGTATGCGGATGACCGCATGGGGATGCAACAAGTTGAGCTTCAGAGAGGAAGTACGCAGCCGTCCGCAATGCTCCGGTATGCAAGTGTGAACGCAGCATTAGAGTCTCCAGGTTATAGCGGCACATTAAGAAGTTAGCAACATTTAGATGGTAAAAATACACTTTTCTTTTTCTGTCATGCCACTTTGTATTAATTCCTGAAAATCAACCGAAGGGTTAAGTAACTACCTGACATTAGTTTTCAATATGTCAAGGGGTGCTGTTTTTAAAATGGTATCACTTTTGGGGGGTTTCCAATATATAGGACTCCCAAAATCTGTTGAAACCTGGAAAGGTCCCTAAAAAAAAGTAAATTTTGTAAATTTCCATGAAAAAATGAAAAATTGCAGCTACATTTAACATTTTAAATAACAGTAACATTTTACAACTGGTGCTGATGTAAAGCAGGCATGTGGGAAATGTTATTTAGTAATGTTTTTATGTGGTATGATCATCTGGATCAAAGAGATAATCATTCAAAGTTTGAAAATTGCTAATTTTTTTATATTTTTGTCAAATTTCTGTTATTTTTTATAAATAAATTTAAAACATATTAACCTAAATGTACCATTATCATAGAGTATAATGTGCCACGAAAAAGCATTCTCAAAATCACTGGGATTTGTTGAAGCATTCCAGAGCTGTTACTACATAAAGTGACACAGGTTCAGATTTTAAAAATTTGGCCCCATCACTAAGGGGTTAATGTTAATTTTCAGCTGCTTTTTACAGTACCAGCAAGTTTTCTGGGTGTCTGTTTTCTTAAAATGTGAATATGGGGTTAGTAATGGGGGCGTCTTATTGACGCCTCTCCATTACTAACCTCGGGGCTTGATGTCACCTGACAATACAAAGGTGACCTCAACCCCCTCAACTATTACCCCACTTGCCACCGCCAAAAGTGGGAAGAGCGAGGCTAAATGCCAGAATTGGTGAATCTTACAGATGTGTATTTTATGGGATGGCTGGGAGCTGATTTTTTTTAGCCTGGGGGGTCAGTATCCATGGCTCCTTCCTAGGCTGGTTATTAATTATTGGGTTCCCTTCATTATTTTTTTTTAGGGTCCCCCATTTTAATAGCCAGTAAAGGCTAATTATACAGCTCTGAGCTGATATTAACAGCCTGGGATGCTCTATGGATATTACCCCCTTCCCAGGCTATAAACATTGGCTCCCAGCCATCGGCTTTCCCTCTGCTGGTTAAGAAAATTGTGTGGGAGCCCATGCCATTTTTTTTTCCAAAAAATAATCTTTTATTAATTAAATACATGTACAGTAAGCTGCACACACTGTACTAATTGTATTTGTCACTGACATCTATATATTATTGTGCAAACATACTGTATACCAAGCAGTCTCTCCCTCCACTATTTGGTAGGCTATGAGTGGCTGTTTATTTGGTATTTTTCACCTGTATTGCCAACATCTTTGCTGCATGGGCTTGCTACATCCTGTAGTGTATTTGTTCAGAGACCTGGTCAGGTAAGCGGTGCTGACCTTTTTCCGCTGTATTTTTGAATTTTAGAAGTCTTTTCAGTCATCTTTTGTAACTTTGCTACTAGTTTAGAAAAAAAAATGCACCAAAAATGCCCAGTGTGAACTTACCCTTATTGTGCTCACTAATAGAGCTTTCCTGCAGTGGGAACCCGGATACCTGGCGTGCTCCCGATAATCAGCTGTCAGGCGCCGCAGCTGCATGTGTCACAGCTGTATGACATTCACAACACACAGGCTTTCCATACATGTGTTGTGACTGTCACACATGCAGCTGTGGCACCGGACACCTGGTTATCGGGATCGCTCCAGGTATCCGGGTTCCCAATGCATCTATTCGGTAGGCTCTATTAGCGAACCATATAAGGAGGGATCCGACGATATTCGCTCATGTCTACTCAGTAATGGCAAAAAAATGCTGGAAGGTCGATTTCACAGCCACACAGGACACTACCTAGCTAAACTATCTGACAAAGAAACAACGCCACCTAGCTATCTAAAAACTAGCTGCTAACACTGCCAGTGTCAGCCTCTCTGCTCTCTTACAGTGTCAAAATATACAAATGTATGCGGGCACCTTGTTATTATGTTACAGTGTCAAAATGTTGCTAAAACAAGATGTCCGCTCTTTATATGGAGAGGGACATGTGATTTCAGCAGCCAATGACAAAAGCCATTGTGTCAGGACATTGTGGAATTTAATGCGCCCACATAAAGTTATATAAAAAAAATTACACATTACAAGCACGCCACATTTCTGAGCTCTGCAAACCCTCAACCCTCATCAAACACGTGACCATGCTCATGATATACCATGATAATGGTAGCCAAAGTGCTGAAAATACGTTAGTGGCAAAGCAAATATTTTCCCCGCACTTATTACAGAATGTTACCGATTCTATAAAATTTTGCTCGTGTTTCCGATCACGAATCCAAATGTGCCATATTCGTGCTGAATTAATGTTTGGATTTATTGTTTTTAGAACAAATTCACTCATCACTAATCTTGGACCTCCAAGGACATTTGCACCCCAATCACAAACTGAACAGAAAAGGCAATGTAGTTTTTAGTTTGCTGCATTGATCTTGCGTAATTGCACTCTGTGATATCTTTAGTGAGGCTTCTGTGCCTGCCGTTGCTGCTGCTGCAGATACTAACAGTAATTTGTATAAATGTGAACACTCCTGTTTGGGTCTCCATCTTCTAGCTTGGCTGTAGTGGAAGAGATGTTGATCAGTATCATGCTTTTTCAACTCTGGTGAAATTGATGCCACTTTGTTGGTACCTGACCCTAATTGTTGGAAATGCGAACACTCCTGGTTGGGTCTCCATTAGTGTTGAGCATTCCGATACCGCAAGTATCGGGTATCGGCCGATACTTGCGGTATCGGAATTCCGATACCGAGATCCGATACTTTTGTGGTATCGGGAATCGGTATCGGATACATAGAGATGTGTAAAATAAAGAATTAAAATAAAAAATATTGATATATTTACCTCTCCGGCGGCCCTGGACTCAGCGCGGGTAACCGGCAGGCTTCGTTGTTCAAAATCAGCGCTTTTAGGACCTGAGAATCACGTCCCGGCTTCTGATTGGTCGCGGGCCGCCCATGTGACCGCCACGCGACCAATCACAAGCCGCGACGTCACCGCAAGCTATTAGCGCGCTCATTTTTGAAAAATGAGCGCGTTAATGACTTTCTAAGACGTTGCGGCTTGTGATTGGTCGCGGCCACGCGACCAATCACAAGCCGCGACGTCACCGCAAGCTATTAACGCGCTCATTTTTAAAAATGAGCGCGTTAATGGCTTTCAAAGACGTAGCGGCATGTGATTGGTCGCGTGGCCGCGACCAATCACAAGCCGCGACGTCACCGCAAGCTATTAACGCGCTCATTTTTAAAAATGAGCGCGTTAATGGCTTTCAAAGACGTAGCGGCATGTGATTGGTCGCGTGGCCGCGACCAATCACAAGCCGCGACGTCACCGCAAGCTATTAACGCGCTCATTTTTAAAAATGAGCGCGTTAATGGCTTTCAAAGACGTAGCGGCATGTGATTGGTCGCGTGGCCGCGACCAATCACAAGCCGCGACGTCACCGCAAGCTATTAACGCGCTCATTTTTAAAAATGAGCGCGTTAATGGCTTTCAAAGACGTAGCGGCTTGTGATTGGTCGCGTGGCCGCGACCAATCACAAGCCGCGACGTCACTGCAAGCTATTAACGCGCTCATTTTTAAAAATGAGCGCGTTAATGGCTTTCAAAGACGTAGCGGCTTGTGATTGGTCGCGGCCGCGACCAATCACAAGCCGCTACGTCTTTGAAAGTCATTAACGCGCTCATTTTTCAAAAATGAGCGCGCTAATAGCTTGCGGTGACGTCGCGGCTTGTGATTGGTCGCGTGGCGGTCACATGGGCGGCCCGCGACCAATCAGAAGCCGGGACGTGATTCTCAGGTCCTAAAAGCGCTGATTTTGAACAAAGAAGCCTGCCGGTTACCCGCGCTGAGTTCAGGGGCCGCCGGAGAGGTAAATATATCAATATTTTTTATTTTAATTCTTTATTTTACACATCCCTATGGATCCCAGGGCCTGAAGGAGAGTTTCCTCTCCTTCAGACCCTGGGAACCATGAGAATACCTTCCGATACTTGATGTCCCATTGACTTGTATTGGTATCGGATATCGGTATCGGCGATATCCGATATTTTTCGGGTATCGGCCGATACTATCCGATACCGATACTTTCAAGTATCGGACGGTATCGCTCAACACTAGTCTCCATCTTCTGGCTTGGCTGTAGTGGAAGACCTGTCAGTCCCCATCATACTATTTCTACTTTGGTGAAATTGATGCTACTTTGTTGGTGTCTGCCACTAATTTTTGGAAATGTGGAGACTCCTGAGTGGGTCTCTCCATCTGCTGGGTTGGCTGTAATGGAAGAGGTGTCGATCTCTATTATACTATTTCTCCTCTGGTGAAATTGAAGCCACTTTATTGGTGTCTACCATTAATTTTTGAAAAAGTGAACACTAGTGATGAGCGGGCACCAAAATGCTCGAGTGCTCGTTGCTGGGGTGAGCAAATTGGAATACTCGGGTACTCGAGCCAAGCAACGAGCCCAATGTAAGTCTATGGGAAACCTGAGTATTTTTACGGCGATCCACCTGGGGGTCCTTTTAAGGTCTAAAAACGTCAGAAAATGATGGAAACACTGCTCAAATAACACCGGAACATCATGGGGATCGCCCCTGGATGCATTTTTGATTCCTAGGTCACTGCTGTAAGCAATGTTGTCAGAGTTTCACGCCATTTATACAGGTGCACCAACAAACATACAAAAACATAACCAAAATGGATTTTGCTGGGAAATATGTTAAGGTACATCCTTTCCAGGCTAATGACTTGCATATAAGAAAAATAATTTACCTCAGACCAAAATGATCCTCCACCACTTGGGCTATGTTCACATGCAGCGTTTTTGATGCGTTTTTCATCTTTAACATTGCTTTCAACGATACAAATGCATTCACTGGGAAATGCCATTGTAACATTTAACAACCCTAGCTGGCCATGTGGTGTGTGACACATAAGGAGACACATCTTGTTTCATTTATAAATGAGGCACTCTTAAAGTCACAAAGCCTATTTTTAGAGGGGCATCAGGTGGCATTAATATTCTTAAAGGGCCACTATTAAACTGTGGGTCTCCTATGCTGTTATTGCCTATGCAGTGAGTGGCTGGGCTGCCAAGAATTACAACACACCCCAATACCCCTTTCACGAGAGGAACAGGAGGGTTTCCTGAAAAAATGTTGCATTGAATGCAAGGCCTGCCCTGCTATCAAGTCATATGCACCCCAATAAGACTTTGATCCCAGGTACTGGATGGCCACAGGAAAACCCACTTCACAGTCTTCAGTTAGTCCTGCCATACAGTTTCCTTATGCATTGAATGCAAGGGCCACCTTGACTCAAACTTGCACGCACCCCAATCCGCCCTTGGATGAAACACGGAGGAGAGCCTCATAAAAAAAAATGTCCCTTTACAAAGGAGCAGGTCTCCTAGACTCGTAATGCCCATACACTAAGTGTATGGGCTGACAAACATTTCCCCATGGGGGGTACATTTTTTAAACAATTTTTTATGGTGATCATAGACACACTTGCTAAAAAATTGACTGGCTGTAACAGCATAGAAAACGTTCACCCTGGTGTTCTAGTGGCGGTGGATGATGAGACATGGAGGAAGGCCTCATTAAAAAAAAGTCACAATTCAAAGGAGCGGGTCCCCTAGACTTGAAATGGGCTGACAAACATTTCCTCATGGGGGGGTACATTTAAAAAAAAAAATTCCGCCCAAAATAGTGTTTACTATTTAGAGCTAGGGTAGCACACAGCAAAAAAAGGTGAATGGAAGCCTGAAAAGCACACTTTATAGACCAAAGATACATGAGGCGTGTCACGGAGATGCCACACTGTAAGGCTAAGTGCACACGTTCAGGATTTCTCGCAGAAAATTCCTTAGAAAAACCGGACATTTTCTGCAAGAAATCCGCAAGAAAACCACATGCGTTTTTGCCGCGGTTTTGATGCGTTTTTGCCTCTGTTTTGACGCGTTTTTGCCGTGTTTTTTTCCGAACACTTCCCAATGCATTTTGGAGTGGGAAATCTGCAAAAAAACGCAAAATTAATGAACATGCTGTGTTTTTTACCGCAATGCATTTTTTTCGCGGAAAAAAACACATCATGTGCACAAAACATGCAGAATTCATTCTAAATGATGGGATGCTTATTGTATGCGTTTTCTTTGCGGTTTTATAGCGTTTTTATCGGGAAAAAACATGAAAAAAACGCAAAAAAAACGCAACGTGTGCACACAGCCTAAAATATGTGGCCTGTATTTTTATTTTGGCCCTAAAAATAGTGTATAGAAATCAGGTCAAAGACAGCAAATACAGTGGAATGTAGCACTGAAATGCCACAATTTGTAGGCCACAGATACATCTGACGTTTGACTGAGATACCAGACTCTTCAATATGTGGCCTGTATATTTATTTTTTACTGCTAAATAGTGCTTAGAGCTAGGGTAATACACAGCAAAAAAAGAGAATGGAAGCCTCAAAAGCACACTATGTAGCCCACAGATAGATGAGGCGTGTCACGGAACTACTACACTGTAATATATGGGGTTTTTTTGTTGTTTTTTTTACCAAAATAGTGTATAGACCTAGGGTATTAGACAGGCCAAAAACTGGAATGTAAGCATGAAGACCACTATTTTTAGACCACACATAGAATGGGCGTCAGATGGATATAACAGACTGTTTCAATATGTGGCCTGTATTTTTTAAAATTTTTAAAACCACAATGGGTATATGGGGTATCTAGATAGAGGTAGCACCTCTGGTGGAGTGCTTGCCGTGTCCTCTTTGGACAGCTCTTCCATCTTTGGTCCTCATCTGATGCTCAACTCTCACCTGTACCTCCAAGTAGCTGCTAGTAGGGTTGAGCGAAATGGGTCGGCAATTTTCAGAAGTCGCCAACTTTTGGCAAAGTCGGGTTTCATGAAACCCGACCCAACCCCTGTGTGGGGTCGGCCATGAAGTCGGCGATCTTCTGAATCTGGAATCAGAATTCCGATACCAATTCCCAATATGTTTAAGATATCGGGAATTGGGATCGGAATTCAGATTTAAGTATAAAATAAAGAATTAAAATAAAAAATATCGCTATACTTACCCTCGGACGCGCCCTAACCGGGAACCTTCCTTCCTTCGAATTCCTTCCTACCTAATAGGAATATACTCACCCTCGGACGCGCCCTGCTTCTTTCCGGCAGCCTTCCTTCCTTCGAATCAGCGCTTCCAGGACCTGCGGTGACGTCGCGGTGACGTGACGGCTTCTGATTGGTCGCGTGAGCGGTCACATGGGCGGTCGCGCGACCAATCAGAAGCCGTGACGTCACCGCGACGTCACCGCAGGTCCTGGAAGTGCTGATTCGAAGGAAGGAAGGCTGCCGGAAAGAAGCAGGGCGCGTCCGAGGGTGAGTATATTCCTATTAGGTATATACTCACCCTCGGACGCGCCTTGCTTCTTTCCGGCAGCCTTCCTTCGAATCAGCGCTTCCAGGACCTGCGGTGACGTCGCGGTGACATCACGGCTTCTGATTGGTCGCGCGAGCGGTCACATGGGCGGTCGCGCGACCAATCACAAGCCGCGACGTCACCGCGACGTCACCGCAGGTCCTGGAAGCGCTGATTCGAAGGAAGGAAGGTTCTCGGTTAGTACCAGGGCGCGTCAGAGGGTAAGTATAGCGATATTTTTTATTTTAATTCTTTATTTTACACTTAACCCCTTTCTGTCAGCTGACGGAATAGTACGTCAGCTGGCAGATCCTCTGCTTTGAGGTGGGCTCCGGCGGTGAGCCCACCTCAAAGCCGCGACATGTCAGCTGTTTTGTACAGCTGACATGTGCGCGCAATGAGCGCGAGTGGAATCGCGATCCGCCCGCGCCCATTAACTAGTTAAATGCCGCCGTCAAGCGCTGACAGCGGCATTTAACTAGCGCTCCCGGCCGCGCGGCCGTAGTTGCTCGCACTGCTGACCCCGTCACATGATCGGGGGTCAGCAGTGCATCGCCATAACAACCAGAGGTCTCCTTGAGACCTCTATGGTTGTTGATGGCCGATTGCTTTGAGCGCCACCCTGTGGTCGGCGTTCAAAGTACACCTGCATTTCTGCTACATAGAGGTGATCTGTACTTCACCTCTATGTAGCAGAGCCGATCGAGTTATGCATGCTTCTAGCCTCCCATGGAGGCTATTGAAGAATGCCAAAATTAAAAAAAAGTGATTAAAAATATAAAAAAAATATATATATATAAAAGTTCAAATCACCCCCCTTTCGCACCAATCAAAATAAAACAATTAAAAAAAAATCAAACATACACATATTTGGTATCGCCGCGTTCAGAATCGCCCGATCTATCAATAAAAACAAAGGATTAACCTGACCGCTAAATGGCGTAGCGAGAAAAAAAATCAAAACGCCCAAATTACGTTTTTTGGTCGCCGCGACATTGCATTAAAATGCAATAACGGGCGATCAAAAGAACGTATCTACACCAAAATGGTATCATTAAAAACGCAAGCTCGTCATGCAAAAAATAAGCCCTCACCTGACCACAGATCACGGAAATTGGAGACGCTACGGGTATCGGAAAATCACGCAATTTTTTTTTTTTAAGCAAACTTTTGAATTTTTTTTCACCACTTAGATAAAAAATAACCTAGTCATGTTTGGTGTCTATGAACTCGTAATGACCTGGAGAATCATAATGGCAGGTCAGTTTTAGCATTTGGTGAACCTAGCAAAAAAGCCAAACAAAAAACAAGTGTAAGATTGCACTTTTTTTGCAATTTCATCACACTTGGAATTTTTTTCCCGTTTTCTGTTACATGGCATGGTAAAACCAATTGTATCGTTCAAAAGTACATCTTATCCCGCAAAAAATAAGCCCTCACATGGCCATATTGACAGAAAAATAAAAAAGTTATGGCTCTGGGAAGGAGGGGAGCGAAAAACGAAAATGAAAAAACGGAAAAAGCTCCGGGGGTGAAGGGGTTAAATATGGATCGCAGGGCCTGAAGGAGAGTTTCCTCTCCTTCAGACCCTGGGAACCATTGGAAACCTAATGCACTGCATTGGGTTTTGAGTTTCGGCCGACGTCGACCCCGACTTTTTTATAGGATCGGCCGATTTCACTCGACCCGACTTTTGAAAAAGTCGGGTTTTGTGAAACCCGACCCGATCCTATAAAAGTAAAAGTCGCTCAACACTAGCTGCTAGCATGCGGCAGCGGGTACACCCCGGAACACCGCCTCGGCAGGCGGGCCAAACCAGGTGAGGGTAGCTGTTGGGTTTCTTTGAGACCTACAGTGATTTTCAAGGGTTTGCCTACCCTTGCATTAGAAGACTGGATATGGCACACTGTGCAGAAGAAACCAAGGTTCAACGGACAGACAAGCGATTTCCAGCACAGTGTTGTGGAGCGCTGAGAGGGCGCAGCGAGGCACATATAGGACACTGCTGGCCATCCACTGCACCCTGACCTATCTCCAGTTGTCTCGCCTAGCTCTTGCCACTAGGGCTCGATAGGTATGGGCGAGAGAGTGAGGTTGACGACTGCGCAACTCCTCCTCACTTTAATCCAAGTCAAGCTCAAGTCATGACTTCAACCACTGCGTAACAAAAAGTCCTGTGGCGATGGGAGAGTGGCAAAGCAGCAGGTGTGGAGTCACTGGAAGCTGTAGTCACGAACCTGCACACAGGCGGCCCAGGCCATATGGTCGCTCTCTACTGGACCGAAGCAGCAGTGGAGTTCGGCAGCCTCCTGGGTGTCTGAGCAAGCAGTCCTGTTCAGGATCACTCTGCTCACCTCAATCGAGGAAGGGGCTAGAAAAGGTGCCTCAAACATAGTCTGCTTCATTTCACCTGGCCAGCCTACCGCAGCTGGCGGGTTTCCCATACAGCAGTCAACACACAATAAAGAAAAAGAAAATGATGGTACTCAACCTTGGCACATGGAATGTGAGAACTCTGCTGGATAATACCAAGGCAGACAGACCAGGGAGAAGAACGGCATTGGTTGCTCGGGAGCTAGCTCGTTACAAGGTTGATATAGCAGCTCTCAGCGAAACACGCCTGGCAGACAAGGGTCAATTGACAGAGCATAGAGGTGGACATACATTCTTCTGGAGTGGTCGAGGCAGCACTGAAAAACGAGAAGCAGGCGTGGGATTTGCTATCAAAACTCATCTTGCTCGTAAACTTACCTGGCTTCCGGAGGGCATCAACGACCATGTGATGACATTTCAGCTCCCACTTACAAACAAGAAACGCGCGACTCTGATCAGTGCCTATGCTCCCACGATGACTAATCCGGATGACATTAAAGATAAGTTCTATGATGAACTTGACACACTTATTTCAGCAATCCCACAGGCAGACAAGCTTATTATACTTGGAGACTTTAATGCCAGAGTGGGAACAGACCATCAAAACTGGGAAGGGGTCATTGGGAGACACGGCACTGGCAAGTGTAACAGTAATGGCCTGCTGCTCCTCAAGATGTGTGCCACACATGACCTTGTCATCACCAACACTTTATTCCGCTTACCCACCCGCAAGAAGACATCATGGATGCACCCACACTCGAGGCATTGGCATCTCATTGATTACATCATTGCCAGGAAAAGGGATGAGATGGACTTTAGAGTGACGAAGGCCATGTGTGGTGCAGACTGCTGGACTGACCATCGCCTCATTGTATCTAAGTGCAGGCTCCGCATCCTGCCTGCGAGGAGACCCCAAGGGCAGAAAATGACAAAGAGGCTGAATATCTAAAAGCTGCAAAATAAAAGAATTGCAAGGGAATTTGCCAATGACCTTGATGGCAGACTGTTAAATATACTACAGGCAGAGGAGATTGGCGTTGAGGAACAGTGGACAATTCTGAGAGATGCTGTTTATAATACTGCTCTGGAGCATCTTGGATCAGCAACCAGAAATAATCAAGACTGGTTCGATAAAAACGACGAGGAAATAAAGACACTCCTAGAAGAGAAACATCAGCGGTATAAGGTGTACCAAAATGACCCCACGTCGTTAGCTAAGAAAGGTGCCTTTACCAACATAAAAAGAAAGGTACAAATCAAGCTACGCGAGATGCAAGATATCTGGTTTAGCAAGAAGGCCGACGAAATTCAGGGCTATGCAGACACCCATGACCAGAAACGCTTCTACGATGCGCTCAAAGCCGTATATGGACCCCAGTCATCAAGCTCTTCATCTCTGCTTAACACAGATGGAACTAAGCTGCTGAAAGAAAGGAAACAAATTCTGGAACGGTGGGCTGAGCACTTTAATAATATTCTTAATCGCCCTGCCAATATCAATGATGAGGCTATTGCTCGCCTGCCCCAGGTAGAAATCAACAAGGAGCTTGATGTTCTTCCAAGTGGAGATGAAGTCAGGAAAGCAGTATAACAACTTTCTTGTGGAAAAGCACCCGGAAATGATGCTATACCTGCTGAGGTATATAAATCTGGCGGCCCTGTTCTGATGCAAACGGTGACCAAACTATTCCAATATAAGTGGACAAAGGAACAGGTTCCACAACAGATGAAAGATGCCAGCATAATCCACATATACAAGAGGAAAGGTAATCGCCAATCTTGTGACAACCATCGAGGCATCTCCCTTCTGTCCACTGCAGGCAAGATATTGGCTCGTGTCTTGCTCAACCGCCTTTTACATTACCTTGAGCAAGGACTATTACCCGAAAGCCAGTGTGGTTTCCGTGCTAAACGTGGAACAGTAGATATGGTCTTTTCAGCACGTCAACTTCAGGAAAAGTGCCAGGAGCAACACCGTGACCTTTATGTAACTTTTGTTGATTTGACCAAGGCTTTTGACACAGTCAGTAGAGATGGTCTGTGGAAGATCATGGCAAAATTTGGCTGCCCGAGCAAGTTCATCTCAGTCATCCGGCAGTTCCATGATGGCATGATGGTGAAGGTTCTGAACGATGGAGACTTATCTGAGTCTTTGCCAGTAACAAATGGCGTAAAACAAGGCTGTGTGCTGGCTCCAACCCTGTTCAGTATGCTGTTCTCTGCAATGTTAAGTGATGCCTTTAACAACTGTGAAGATGGAATCCAGGTTAGGTACAGGACTGATGGCAAGCTATTCAACCCAAAACGCCTGAAGGCGGTTACGAAAGTGCATGAGACTGTTATCCGTGAATTACTATTTGCTGATGACTGTGCACTTAACGCTAGCACGGAACAGCAGATGCAGCATGAAATGGACAGTTTTTCACAAGCCTGCGACAGTTTTGGTCTCGAGATCAACATTAGAAAAACCGAAGTTATGTATCAACCGGCTCCAGGAAAACTGTACAAGGAGCCACGTATCACAGTGAAGGAGCAAAACCTCAAAGCAGTCGATAACTTCACCTACTTAGGCAGCACACTTTCCCGTGAAGTAACCATAGACGCTGAGGTTAACAACAGAATCGCCAAAGCCAGTGCTGCCTTCGGGAGACTGCGTAAGAATGTCTGGGAACGAAGGGGACTCAGCCTTACCACCAAGCTGAAGGTCTACTGCGCGGTGGTCCTCACCACACTTCTCTATGCTAGCGAGACCTGGACAGTGTACAACCGGCATGCTAAACAGCTTAATCATTTCCACATGAGTTGCCTCCGCAGACTCCTCCACATCAGGTGGCAAGACAATGTCCCAGACACGGCAATTCTGGAACAAACTGGGCTCTGCAGCATTTACACTCTCCTGCTGAAAGTCCAAGCCAGGTGGGCTGGACTTGTGGTCCGAATGCCGGACAGCCGACTACCGAAACAACTGCTGTACGGAGAACTGTGCCAAGGAAAGCGAGCAGTTGGGGGGCAGAAGAAGCGCTATAAAGACTGCCTTAAGGTGTCTCTCAAAAACCTGGAAGTCAACACCAATGAATGGGAAGAGCTTGCCCTGGATCGTCCAGGTTGGCGGGGCAGGATCACCTCAGGAGCACGTGCAGCTGAAGATAGGAAAATCTGTGACACAAAAAGAAAGCGTGCTGTACGCAAGGCACAAGTAGAATCTGGTGTACTGACCACATCTGCTTTTGTATGTCAAGTATGTGGGCGAACCTTCAGGGCCCGGATTGGACTCATCAGCCACCTCTGGACCCATAACTATTAATTCTCTTCTAACCCTGAAGTCATGGTCATCTTCGAAAACGAAGGACGAACATCACACTGCAATATATGGGTTTTTTTGTTGTTTTTTTACCAAAATAGTGTGTAGACCTAGGGTATTAGACAGGCCAAAAACTGGAATGTAAGCATGAAGACCACTTTTTTAAGACCACACATAGAATGGGCGTCAGATGGATATAACAGACTGTTTCAATATGTGGCCTGTATTTTTTAAAATTTTTAAAACCACAAAATACTGTATACACCAAGGGTAGCAGAACAAAAACTGTAATGTATGCCTGAAAAGCCAAGATTTGCAGAGCACAGACAGACTAGATGTGTGACTGAGATAACAGACTGTTTCAGCATGTGGCCTGTATTTATTTACAATTTTAAAAACAATAAAATACTGTATACACCACGGTAGCAGACCAAAAACTGAAATGCAAAGATTTGGAGACCAGAGATAGACCATGCGTCAGACTGAGATAACAGACTGTTTCAATATGTAGCCTGTATTTTTTACAACTTTAAAAACAACAAAATACTGTATACACCAAGGGTAGCAGATCAAAAACTGGAATGTTTGCCTGAAAAGCAAAGATTTGGAGACCACAGGAAGCCCAGGCATCTTACTGAGATAACAGACTGTTTCAATATGTGGGCTGTATTTTTAAAAATTTAAAAAACAACAAAATACTGTATACACCAAATGTAGAAGACCACAAACTGGAATGTATACCTGAAAAGCAAGGATTTGGAGACCACAGATAGACCAGGCGTTTGACTGAGATAACAGACTTTCAATATGTGGCCTGTATTTTGTAAAAAAATTTAAACCACAAAATTCTGTATACAGCAAGAGTAGCAGACCAAAAAATGCAATGTACGCCTGCAAAGCGTGCATTTGGACACCACAGATACACCGTGCGTCTGACGGAGATAACAGACTGATCAAAATGTGGCCTTGAATTTTTTGGGACCACCAATATTGTGTCAATAAGTAGGCTATGACACTAAAATAAAAAATTTGGAGTGCTAAAATTGTGCAATATTTAGTGCAATGATATGTGATGCGTGTGGCGTACAAATCACAGTGCTAAATATAAGAACTGTGCCTAAATATTTTTTGGCCAGCTAAAGATTTTTTTTGTCACCAAAATGTTGTCCAAAAATGTTGTAAGACACTCTAAAAAAAACTATAGTACACAAAAAAGGCAAGAATTTTATGCACACTCATATCTGATACCTGGGACAAAAACAACCGTTTTAAATTGTTAGATTTTAACGCTTTTGTATTAAAATTACCTAGCTATAGTCTGCAATGTGACCAATCAAATAAATGTTTAAAACATGGGGCTCTGGATTGCTTTGTATTAAAAATAGCAAGTATAAGGTGCCCCCCCAAAAATCATGGCCACGGATACCTGTAGCTAGGTATATATAAAATACCCAGCAGCAGACAGTAATGGAGCCTTTTGATGTATGCAGGGAGATCTATAGACTCACATACAGTGCCTGCATGCCTTATAGTGATGTGGATATGTGCGCATAGACTCCTCTGCCTACCTAGCACAATGATCAATATACCCCCCAAAAATCCCTAAAAATTACTGTTGGTTTATCAGGATTTGTGGATTGAACACTAGTAGACGCTCTCTAACTAATAAAAGAATATTCTGACCCTATCTCAGCGGTAGCTCTCCCTACACTAGCTGAGTCCGGAGAAGAATGCGCTGAGCCGGGTGGCGTCAGGTCTCTCATAGACCTGATGCTGCTGTGTGGCCAGCCAATCACTATAAGGCCGGGATCACACATGCGAGAAACACGTCCGTGTCTCGCATGTGAAATCCAAGGTCTTGGGAGCGGAGCGTGCGGCTCCATGTGTTCCTATGCGGCCGCACGCTCCGCTCTGGAGTGCTGGCGCCAGAGCTTGGATTTCACATGCGAGACACGGACGTGTTTCTACCTTATACCACAACAAAGATGGCTGCGGTATTACAGAGCATGGCAGACAATCCCTGCATGTACATTGGCGCTGTAAAGAGCGCCAAAATTTCAGGGCGGAGACACAAATTTTTTTATTCATTTTTGAAAACACTAATTATTGAGTAGACCAAGGCTAGCAGACAAAACAATGCAACCTATTCCTGCAAAGTGAGGATTTTGACACCACAGTCACACCAGGCATCAGCCGGAGATAACAGACTGATCAAAATGTGGCCTTGATTTTTTGGGGCCCACCAAAATTGTGTCGATAAGTAGGCTATGAAACTAAAAAAACAATTGGAGTACTAAAATTGTAAGATATTTAGCACAATGATATGCGATACCTGTGGCGTACAAATCACAGTGATAAATATAAGAACTGTAGCTTAATATTTTTGGGCCAGCTACAGATTTTTAGTGCAGCAAAATGGTGTCCAAAAATGTTGTAAGACACTCTGAAAAATAATATAGCACCAAAAAAAGGCCAGATTTTTCTACACACTCACATCTAATGCCTGGGCCAAAAATGTATTTTTTAAATTGTTAGATTTTCACGCTCTTGTATAGCAATGACTTGGCTGTAGTCTGCAGCATGACCAAGCAAATAAATGTAGAAAAAAGGGGGCTATGGATTGCTTTCTAATAAAATGAGCAGGTATAAACTGCAGAAAAAAAATTGCCATGGATAACTGCAGCTTGGTTTATATAAAATACGCAGCAGCAGACAGTAATGGAACCTTTATATGTATACAGTGGGATTTATGTACTCACATACAGTGCCTACAGGCTTTGCACTGAATTGTCAAGTGCACATAGACTCCCCTGCCTACCTAGCACTCCAATCTATGTACCCCCTAATTAGCCCTAAAAGGACTGTTGGTTTATCAGGATTTGTGTATTGAATACTAGCAGACCCACACTAACTATTAAAAGAACAAATCTGACTCTAGCTCAGCAGCAGCTCTCCTTACACTAGCTGAGTCCGGAGCAGAATGCAGGGAGCAGGGCAGCGCCAGGTCTCTTATAGACCTGATGACACTGTGCGGCCAGCCAATCACTGTAATACCACAACAAAGATGGCTGCGGCATTACAGTGCATGACAGACAATCCCTGCATGGTCATTGGTGCTCCAAAGAGCGCCAAAATTTCAGGGCGGAGACCCGAGCTCCCGCTGAATAATCCCAGAAATACTCGGTGCTCGCCGAGTACACCGAGCATAGTGATACTCAGGAAAGTATTGAGTTGTGGCGAGCACGTTCGCTCATCACTAGTGAACACTCCCCTTTGGGTCTCCATATGCTGGGTTGACTGTAGTTTAAGAGATGTCGCTCCCCATTATACTATTTCTACTGTGGTGAAATTGATGCCACTTTGTTGGTGTCTGCCTCTATTTTTTCAAAATTTGAAGACTCTTGATTGGATCTTCATTTGCTCGGTTGGCTGTAGTGGAAGACATGTCGGCTGCTACTATTTTATTTCTAGTCTGTTGAAATTCATACCACTTTGTTGGTGTGTGTCACTAATTTTTGGAATTGTGAACACTTCTGTTGGTTCTCCATCTGCTGAGTTAGCTGCAGTGAAAGCGGTGTCAGCCCGTATTATACTATTTCTACTCTGGTGTAATTGATGCCACTTTGTTGGTGTCTGCCACTATTTTTTGAAAACGTAAACACTCTTGATTGGGTCTCTCCATCTGCTGGGTTGGCTCTAGTGGAAGAGATGTCAGTCCTCATTATACTATTTATACTCAGGTGACATTGATGCCACTTTGGTGTCAGGTCCTAATTTTTTAAATTTGAATACCCCTGGTTGAGTCTCCAATCCATTTGTTGGGTTGGCTGTAGTGGAAGAGATGTCGGTCCCCATTATACTACTTCTACTCTGCTGAAATTGATGCCACTTTGGTGGTGTCTGCCACTACTTTTGGAAATGTGTAGACTTCTGGTTGGGTCTCCTCATGTGTGTTGCCTGTAGCAGTAGGCCTCTGAGACTGGCAGGCTTCCAACCCCTTTTAGTCAACTGCCCGTGTTACTATCCTTACATTTTTCTGACAATAGTAGTCTATGAAACTGCTGTTTGTGCCACCTGGGTGTGGCTGAGTATAAAAGCAGGATCAGCTGTTGCATGTGGTATCAGGGTTCCCAGCACAACAGGCCTACACTGATGCCTCACCCACCTCATCTTAATTTGAATTTAAATTCAAAGCTGTAAATGCTGGCCCAGACCTTGATACCTCATGCATGGCGGATTGCTGCCGTGCCATTCTAAAATTTGTACTATGGGTCAATTGAGACCACTTTCCTGGTTTCTGCCCCCAATTTGATGTGCTTTGGCAGCTTTTGGCCCCTTTTGAAGGTGTTGTGTACGTGTTTGTTTTTGCCTCCCATTCACTCCAATGACATTCGGATATGTTCGACAAATAAATTGGCGAATATTGCAAAATTGGCGATCGTAATCTGAACCAAACTTTGAAATATTCGCTCATCTCCAGTTCAGACTACCCATTTATTATTGCCCCTTTGCTTCTGATCTACTGCTGCTGATGTTTGGATTGTGTTTTCACTACCCATGTGCTATTGCCCCTTTGCTTATTCGCAAAATCTTTGGTATTCTGACCCTGGAATGTAACCTGACTTACAGGAAAGAGAAGGAGATCCAGCTCAACGAAATAGTGAAAAATCCATCATTTATTTCACTTAAAATATAGTGAAAGGACAAAACATCAGCATACAAAAAAATTAAAACCAAGGTCAACGCGTTTCCGGTGACTAAGCACCCTTAATCATGATCACTATTTCGTTGAGCTGGATCTCCTTCTCTTTCCTGTTCGTCCACGCCCTTACACAGCGGTTCCGTGCTCCGAGCTCTTGGGAATGTCGGTATGGTGAGCTGGATTTTGTTTTAACCTGACTTACACCATCATCTTTTCCCTTGGTTTACTGTGTGCTCTTGTAAGGGGGTCAACAGCACTGTGGATACCTACATGCCGGGTCCGGAACTAGAGAGGCTGCATCCCCTGTTCCCGGATGGAAGCCTGAGTGAGCTGGACCTTCCCCTATTGCCTGGGGGAAGCGCTAGTGGGGTGGACGTTCCTGCAGTCCAAAGAGGGTGGAGAAAGAAGAGGCAAAAGCTTGCACAGCAGCAGGGTGAGAAAAGAGCACGCAGGAGATGAGTTTGGCATGAATGCAGAGAAGCATGCAGAGCAGTGAGTGGTGTGCTCTGCATCCCCTGCTCTCGCCACAGAGTACTGGCGCTGCGGCAGGTGTTATAGAGAAAGCCCCCATTGCCTGTAGAGGGACCTCTGCAGAACAGAGCAGAGCCGTGCACACAGAAAAGAGCCATGCACACTGAGCAGACCAGAAGGACATGGAAAGCTGCACTGAGGGGAGCTGTGTGTCTAGCAGCAGCAGCCAGAGAAATGAGTGCTCCGTCTGGGGTGCACCAGCATCGTGCAAGCCAGTGTCTCCCATCTCTCACCACCAGCAGCAGGGATTAGAGAGGGAAAGTGATGTGCAGTGTGTGCCTGGTGACTACAGAGAGAGGTGCAGTGTACCGGTGACTACCAGATAGCTAGGTGTCAAAAGCACCGTGTCTGTGAGTACAACACACGTGATCCATAAGAGTGACTAGGGACAGGACAGACCCTTGCACTCTGACTGTGCCATTGTAGATTGGTTGACCCTTGTCAGACACTACAGCAGGGACCAGTGAGTGCTCTGGTCCCAGAGCATCCATACAGCATAGGCCCACACACCGCCACCGCTGACAGAAAGTGTGAGGAGAGTGGTGTAGGGGCCACGTTGGGCTCAGACAGTGCCATAGCCCATGCTCTTCTGGCCACATCAGTATATGGACTAGGGCTCAGGGGAAGGTATAGGACAGCGACTGCTACCCCCAGTAGAAGGAGCAATGATGCCCACAGGACCTACCTGGAAGAGACACCGCACCACATGTTGACGGTCCTAACCATTTCATGGACTTAGGAATTGTTGACTCTCATCAAAACTGCAGTTACTAGTACCGTTATTCTTCACCTCACCATAGCCTTTGCCATTGAACTGTTTTATCTGTTTAACCCTTTTTCCTCCCTGCGTGGAGTATTTCCCTGTTACATTAAAACTGCTATACCTGTTAACCCTTGCTCTGCCT
This sequence comes from Ranitomeya imitator, assembly GCF_032444005.1. Lineage (NCBI taxonomy): Eukaryota > Metazoa > Chordata > Amphibia > Anura > Dendrobatidae > Ranitomeya > Ranitomeya imitator. Next base: position 730,275,147 of record NC_091284.1, on the reverse strand, counting down.
CCTGCCAGTCACTGCATCCCGCAACCTGCTTACACTCTCTTGGTACTTGACCTCAGAACGTCTGACTTGTCCGCTTCACGCGAGCTGTGATTAGCATCACACCGCCCCTGATGGTGTCTGTCTGTCTTCTGTTTGTTGGCAATTTTGTGAAATAAATAAAAGAGCATTATGCAGATCTTTTTAATCTGTTCTAAAAACTGACACACAACAGAACGCACAAGCACCCCATAATAATCAATGGGGCCCCCTACTTCTGTTTGTACTAGGTGTGTAACGGATCTATTTATGGCATGAACTCTGATTGTTTGTTCCTAAAAGCAGAACAAACAGAACTCCAAAACGTAAATTTGAATAGAGTCTTACACATGAGTTGCATACATTACACACACCGTTTACATTAGACAAGCAGCACATCATAATTTGCATATCAAGAGAACACATCACTTTATCTTATTGTAGGGCCTGCATAGATCTTCACTTCTACAGCAGTGGGCTTACAGCTCAGCTAAGGCTCACCAACTTGATGTTAAAGTTTTTCCCCCAATCTATTATTGCCCAGTCCCTTTAATTACATTTTTATCCAGGCCCTGATGGTGGCCTTGCTTGTGATATTCATCTGATAAAAAATCTTTCTAATCAAACAGGATTTTTGAAAATTGACAACCTTTTTTATGTGACAATCAGAACAATTAGCAATCTAATTTTTTCTAAAACCTAGTATAAATTAGAGACAAGAAAATTGCAGGTCTCATTCTAAATCCAAAAGATTTTTGTGTCATATCATGTGAAATTATGGCATGTTTTATAATCTCAAACTTAGGAAGAATTAAGATTTCTTATTTACGCCATTCATCCATGCAAATGAAAAGAAACTATTTAAAGAAATTTTTATAGTATTGCATTTTATTCAAGAATTCTCAGAAAGTTAAGCTTTTTTGGCAAAGAAGAACAAACCATTGATTTTACAAAGAATCATTTTTAGCCACATTTGGAATATCGGCGATATGAGGCTTATCACACTCATGATGTTTCTGTGATTGTAAACTCAATGAATTAGGAGGGAAAGAGGTTGTGTACGCCATGGCAACTGAAGAATTTTAGAACTTCCTGGAGCTTGAGCTTGTGGAGGTTTTTGATAAAATTTTAACACTGGAATTGCTGCCACTTCCAGACACAAAGCCACTTCCACCACCAAAGCCTTGCCCTGCGCTCCCACAGCCAAATCCAAAACCACTTCCGGATCCATATCCATGACCAGCTCCACCACTTGAACCATAGTTTGAGCTCACAACAGCTGTAAAAGAAAGGTACATTGTTAGATCTTGGAAGCAAAAAATATATAAATAAATTTTAAAAAATAAGTTTAAAAACTGCTACTTACATATATTTACTTGTCCAGCACCATCACCAGCCAACCTGTAACCAATAAAAAATGTACATAAATGTGTTCATGGTCAAATGATGTACAATAACAAATTGTATTGTGGTACCGTGTTAGCCAGAAAAATCGATGTGAATACTTTTCTGCTCAATGATGACAGAAGTATTCTCGGAGTGATACCTTTATTGGCTAACCAGAAAATAATATGTATGCTAGCTTTCAGAGCTTTCAGGCTCCTTCTTCAGGCAAGATTACAAAACCATGGTACAAAATCCATGGTCAAATAGTATAGAAAATGACAATACAATTATAACAATGAGTATTTCTTACCTGCTCTCTTCTCCTTCCAACAGTTTCCTGTATGTGGCAATCTCAATATCTAGAGCCAGCTTAACATTCATTAAATCTTGGTAGTCGCGGAGTTGGCGAGCCATGTCCTGCTTGGCCTTCTGAAGGGCGCCCTCCAGATCTGTAAGTTTTTGCTTAGCATCCTTCAAAGCAAGTTCTCCTCTCTGTTCTGCATCAGCAATAGCAGTCTGAAGTTTGACAATCTAGTTGCATAAAAAATAGAACCTATTAGTCAATCTGAAGAGCACAGTATAATAAAAAGTATAAGGAATACAATTTTTGTTCCATATTGTTGATCCAATTGTATGACCAGAAAAAATGAATTACATAAACAGTTAAGAAGTATGCTTGAGAAAAAATTTTTTTTTAATGTTTAACCCAAAGGAAAGATGAGTTGTTGGAAAAAATAAAGTTGTTGAAAAAGTTGTTGGTTTCAGAATAAATTAGGGCTGCAAACACTATTATTATTATGTCATAGCTCAATATGTGTAATGTAAGGGACAATCCATAAATTACTTGATTCTTATTCCCAGTAGAGTTTATGAATGCCATCATCATGTTCCATTAAGCTTTGACATTATAATAGCTCATCACTCCAGATAGTAACGTATTTCAGTTTTACTATAATGCCCAAAGCTATTCCACCTACTTGTTTTTTCACGTTGTCAATTTCTGATCGCAGCCTGGTAATCATACGATTTAGCTCTGAGATTTCTGTCTTTGAGCTCTTCAGATCGTCACCATGTTTTCCAGCAGAAACTTGGAGCTCCTGATACTGCAGGAAAAGTATATGTTAGTTGAAATAGCAAAAACGCATTCAAAAACATTCTAACTACTTATTAGTAAGGAAAACTAGAAATGTATTTATTGAGTATAAAAAATATTTCCACAGTTTACTTACTTTATTTTGGTACCAGGACTCGGCTTCTTGGCGACTTCGGTTGGCAATCTCCTCATATTGAGCCTTAACCTCAGCGATAATGCTCTGTAGATCTAGAGCTCTATTATTATCCATGGATAAGACAACTGAAGTGTCTGAGATCTGTGCTTGCATCTGAGCAAGTTCCTAAAAGTCAAAGAACAGAGTATTACAACGTTAGAAGAAAGAGCTTACAACAAAATCATAAGTTTTACCAAAAAGATTCAAAGCGACAAGTGTACTATTGGACAGCCATCTTTCAGGAGGCTCTTATACTCAGTAAAATACATGAGCAATACACATCGTGTCTGACTCTGCAATATCTACTTCACAGTGGTCCAACTTTTTGATCAAAACTACAGCAAAGTGTGCTTCTGTTTCAAGGTGTTCCTAACCTATTTTTATTCTGGATTTTTGGAGTTGACCAAGCAACATGATTTTGTGGCTACCTAATCATAACAACCTGTGAACTAATTTATAACAGGGTATTGATTATGATGATGTCTTTATATCTAATGCCACTAGCTATAGTCTTCAATTTTAAGTCCCGAAATTTTGGTATCAAACAACTGGGGCTGCAAAACAATAGTTTGTAAGAATTTTATAGCAAACTTTACCCACTTATACTGCCTTGAATATATTTTAGGCCCTTTATAGTGGCAAACCTAAGCTGCTCAAAATGAGTAAGTGCAGTATTTTCTTCAGGTTAATGAAATTGGAGGTAAATATGAATAGAATAAAAAACAAATGTGAAATAAAAATTCAGACTTACCGCCTCATACAGAGCCCTCAAGAAGTTGATTTCATCTGTCAGGCTAGACACTCTAGATTCCAATTCTACTTTGTTCATGTAGGCAGCATCCACATCCTGGAATGAATATAGTCCCAGGTATTAGCAGAAGTTAAGGAAAGCATAGGTATATAAGATGTTAATATACATAAAATATGGTACATAAAGAGGGTAGTAATTCCATACCTTTTTGAGTACGACAAATTCATTTTCAGCAGCTGTGCGCTTGTTAATTTCAGCTTCATACCTGATGGCGACAGAATATTTATGCAAAATGTTGAATGAAAAGTATAGATAAAAGTGAAACCTAAAATGATAAAGTGCGATATAATGCAAGATTGTGAAGATATTAACCTCTACCTGTCACCTGTTTAATTGTACAACGTTGCATATGCTTGTGGGCAAATCCAAGAAAAAACAGAACTACTCTTGTATAATAGTTATTATTTGCCACTCATTTTTCAGTTTTGTAGATTATCTTTTAAACTTGCAAGTATAACACTCAATCATTATATATCTTGGATTGAATAGAGCTAAAGAATATGAATAAACTTTTTTTTTGTCTTGATTACCTCTATAATTGATGTGAAGGACCAGTGCACAAAAAATGTGAAGAGCATCTTTGATGACTTACTTGGCCTTATAGTCCTCTACAGCATCCTGCATATGTTTAAGCTCTCCATCCAAACGAGACTTATCATTGATTAGACTGTCTAATTGGCGACGAAGTTGATTAATGTAGGCTTCAAAGAGGGGCTCAATATTATTCTTAACTGTCTTGACTCCTTGGTCTTGCAAAAGGTTCCACTTGGTTTCCAGAACTTTGTTCTGTTGTTCTAAGAATCTGACCTAGGGGGTAACGGTAACAGAAATAGAAGTCAGGATAAAAATGCAAAGCAAACAGGTAAAAAATGGATGAAAATATATTATAATGATATACCTATAGAAAAAAGTAATAGTTGATGCTAACTTCCTACCTTGTCAATGAAAGATGCAAATTTGTTGTTAAGAGTCTTGATTTGCTCTCTCTCTTCGGTTCTCACTTTCTGAATTGTTGGATCAATTTGCAAATTAAGTGGAGCTAAAAGACTTTGGTTGATAGTAACTTGCTGGATTCCACCGGGTGGGCATACAGGAAAGTCAGATGCTCCACCAAATCCTTGACCAAATCCAGAGCCGAATCCAAAGCCAGCACCATTACCAAATCCAGATCCACCTCCGCTTTGATTTTGCGAATTTGTAGGGATGGAAATTTTTCTGCTTCCTCCTAAACTGTATAGACTTCTGCTACCAAAGCCACCAGCGCTAGCTTGGCCACCTCCACAGCCAGAACGACTGACAGAAAAAGAACTAAAGTTGTTACGATTTGCCCCTGATGCAACAGCAGATGCAGCACTAAAGTTCTTTGTTCCTCCAGTAGAGTATGATTGACGAGAAGCAGACATGGTCCTTGTAGATGTGTGATGTTGATATTGAACACAAAACAAAGGAAGAGTAAATGTCTCTGAGCCTGAACTTCCCTTTTTATCTGTCTCAGTACAAGGGTTTGGTCACAATGCTCTGCATGCATCATCTTTTCTCAATAATGGGTTTGGTATGCCTCTTAGCAATCAAAATGCTGACTTCATCTGATTTACTCACATCTCTAATAAATAAAGTGCAAGTAATATCTCCAAACATGAAAACCTATTGACCAATTCTAAATGCTAGTAGAAAAAAAATGAGAACAAGACAAGACAAGAATTATTGAGGGATCAGGAATCTACACCCATCCCCAAAAAACAATAGTAAGTATGACATGTTTCAGAACCATAGTTAGGCTTTGCTTTACTCATGGCAAATTGTACTTGTAGAAGTGATTAATAAAGTCATCTATACTTTTGTATTAAATTTATTTTTTATTGTGTTTTTAAATAAGGAGAAATGTTTAAACCCATCAAGAATGGCTAGATAGCAAAATTAAATCCAAGGCAAAAACTCAGATCCCCATGTTGTGCAATATTAAGAATTTGGGAAATATGGAAATGTATTACATTTTTACATTATAAAATGCACAAATAAATTAAGTAATAACACTTATTAGATGACAATTTGTATTTGTTTTAAGTATTAAATAAGGATATATATATATATATATATATATATATATTGGAAATATGTATATATTGTTAGGGTTGGCGGAATGCACAGAGTATATATATATATATGTATATATATATATATGTATAAATAGGTGCGTTCGCAACCCGGGGTCCACCGTGCAGGAGAGAAACCTGCTGCTGGCAAATGGCAGCGCTATATGGCAGTATAAGCGAACTCTGTTAACTCCACAGATTCGCTAGAAACAAGATACTGTGCCCTGTTAGTGTCACAGGGGAACACAGCAAACTGTTGAGCTGATGGCAGTCAGTGGTCACGCACTCAGAAAAGCACACAAACACTCCTCACTGGAGGTGCCGATATTCTAGGGGCTTATTTCAGCCGGGTCCCTGAATACATGCATTCAAAACTCCTCACCCAAGGTGCCGGAATTCTAGGGGCTTATTTCAGCCGGGTCCCTGAATACATACATACAGGCGCGACCACAAATAACAAGCTCATGACATGAGGTGATACTAGCGCATGGCCGTGCGGCCATGCAAACCTTTTATAGCTGCAGCAGCTTCAGGACCTTCCAAGTGAACCAATGGAAGTTGAAGCAATACCAGAGCAACTTCAGGACCTTCCTAGAGGACCAATGGGAGCTGCAGCAGTACTCGAGCATGTGACCCCTGACCTCCAATGAGAGGTCTTACCTTGGGCATGCTCAGTGTGTGCAAAGCAGGACTCAGTCCCAGAAAAGTCTGCTCGCCCCTGACCAGTGCAGGCTACAACAGCAGAGCCTGGAAAGGCAGCAGTAACCCTTAGCACAGTATCAGACTGAGTGAGATGCTGGGACCGACGTCTCTGCTGAGCAGGCTCCACTGCGTCTGATGTAGAATGGGAGACTGCAGCAGACATGGTTTGAGATTCCTCCTGGGCAGTGGCGGGAACTCGACTCCTAACATATATATATATATATATATATGTATATATATATCTATATATCATTATAGTCAGGAAACTCCGGGGATCTTTCAAATTGATATTAAATTTGTCCATGTTAATGTGACTAGCTATGTGATCTTGTGTCCAGTGGATTGATTATATACTGCTAGAAAGCTCCAACCAAAATGGTTATTTTTCTTCTATTGCTTTTAAGAATTGAAAAATTCTTTGTGCAAGTTGACATTTCCATATTGTACACTGACAAGCAAAAGGGTAACAATGTTTTGAAATTCAACTTTCAGGCTCCATATTTCACTATCAACTACTGCTTTGAACGTAAGACTACCATAATTTTATACACAATCATCTTGGGTATCTCATACATAAATTTGACTTGTAACTATTTTGCATATGATTAGTTATACAGATTCTTGTCATGTCACTGTATTATAACTGTTTTGCTCCTGGTGGTGGAAAAATCTTTTTTCCCTGTTTAATACAAAATACAACCTGTTCTCAAATTCCCTAATAGCTCAGTGTTTAATTAGGTTGATTCTCAAGTGAATGGTCTCTGGTTCTAATCGAAGAGCAGCCATGAGGAAGATTTCCCAAAGAAAAAGAAACAGCATCATCCACCTCATCAATAGCAGTCTCTCAGCTAAGAAAATCACCAAACTGCATAATGTGACTGCCAAGACAGTTGGAAGAACACAAAATGAGGTCCTTTCATCCATTCAAAAGCCAAGAAGCGGACGTCCAGGAAAAATATCGGAGTCAACAAGTCGGCTCATTACAATGTTTATAATTTCGACAAATATGACAATAGAAGTTGCTCGTTTGCTTCATAATGGTGTGGTCACAGATGTCCATGCAAGCACCATGCGATGCACATTACACATGTCTGAAATGGTGGCCCAGAAAAAGATGAAGAAGCCTTGACTTTAATAGCGTCAAAAGAAGCGTTGGCTCAAGTATGCACAAAAGCAAGAAAAGTGGACAGTAGAAGATTGGAAAAAGGTGATTTGGGGCGATGAGATGAAAGTCAAAAGACTAGGCTCTGATTAGGGCAAATGGGTCTGGAAGAAACAGGGAAAAAGGGGCTAATAAATTGAGAAATTGAAGGAACTATCAAGTTTAGTGGAAGAAGCCTGATGATATGAAGTTGTTTCACAGCCAAAGGCGTTGGATACTTGACTAGAATTGATGGTGGCCTCAATGATGAGCTATATGTGAGTATCCTACAAGATGAGTTGCTTTGTACACTCAAGTACTATGGGTATGAAAAAGATCACATAATGTTCCAGTAAGCCAACAATCCAAAGCATTTATCAGGATTGGTAAATAAACGGTTCAGTGACAATAAAGTAGAGGTGATGGATTGGCCCACACAATCCCGTAGACCTCAATCCAATTGAATACTTTGGGTAGAGTTGAAGAAAATCTATATACATACCCAAGTGAGTCAACCAATATGCACCTACTTTGGGAACGTGTAGAAGAGACCTGGGATCAAATTTCAGCAGAGACATGCTTCAATCTGACTTATAGCATGCCCAGAAAGATTCAGCTGAAAGCCAAAGATGGATTTACCAAATACTAACAAAATAATAAAATTTAAATTTAAAGTTTTAGGAGCAAAACAGTGACAATGCAGTGACATGACAAAACTCTGTATAACTAATCATATGCAGAATAGTTGAATAGTTGTAGTTGAATACTTGAAGTAAAATTTATGTATGAATTAGCCAAGATGATTGTCTATAAAAAGATGGCAGTCTTGCATTCAAAGCAGTAGTGGATGGAGAGATATGGAGCCTGAAAGTCAAAAGTTCAAAACATTGTTTGTGATTCTTTTGCTTATCAGTGTATATACAAGTTGAGATAGCATGCCTAATTTGTTCAGAAGTACGATGTCCAGATTTGGCAGGATCAAAACTTTCAGCCCCTTGGCCAATCGATATTTATAGATATTAATAGGTAGCCATGTTATTTTTAGACGTGTAAATGCAAAAAAATTGCATAATCTATTGATCTCATAATTGTGTGAATACGCTGTGCACAAGTACCGTATGTATTTTTTAATAGCATCCCTTTTGAAGTGAATCATTTCAAGGTGAATTGTTCTTGCGCAAATTCAGCAAAATGGTGACTTGCAGATTGTTATTTTGCTGATTTGTAGTAGGTTGGAAAGAGGGGTAAAAAAAATATTCACCTTACTGTTCACCTGTCCTACCACCACAACCCCCATCCGGTCCTCTGCACCATAGTTCTTCTCTGGCTCTCCAGGCAACTTCACTTAACTTTCAGTTATGACTTTGACATGACGCACAGTACAAGTGTAAGTAGACCTCTGATATCACTAGCTGTGCATCAGGTAACGCAGTTTGTGATGATATGATGTGCTTCAAGACATCAGGGGTCTTCTTGGCACAGGAAACCTTGGCATCAAGTGAAGAAACTGGAACAGCTGACGGGGGGAACACATCTGTGGTGCCCAATTTTGCTGCACTAAGGATTGAAAAGGAGGCTGCGGTGGCACAACAAGTGAGCTATGGCAGCATTTTTTTCACCAAATATTAATTATGCTCTGGGGGATTAGATAAGCCCAGAGCATAATGAGGAATAGTCGATTCACATAAACTTTGATATACACTGTTCAAAAAATAAAGGGAACACTAAAATACCACATCCTAGATATCACTGAATGAAATATTTCAGATGCAAATCTTTAGTCATTACATAGTGGAATGTGTTGAGAACAATAAAGCATAAAAATGATCAATGTCAAAATGAATATCCCATGGAGATCTGGATTTGGAATGATACTCAAAATCAAAGTGGAAAATCAAATTACTGGCTGATCCAATTTCAGTGGAAATGCCTCAAGACAAGGAAATGATGTTAAGTTGTGTGTATGTTGCCTCCACGTGCCTGTATGACCTCCCTACAATGCCTGGGCATGCTCCTGATGAGGTGGCAGATGGTCTCCTGAGGGATCTCCTCCCAGACCTGGACTAAAGCATCCACAAACTCCTGGACAGTCTGTGTTGCAACGTGACGTTGGTGGATGGTGCGAGGCCTGATGTCCCAGATGTATTCAATCGGATTCAGGTCTGGGGAATGGGCGGGCCAGTCCATAGAATCCAGAAGATTCTCTGATCTGTAGTAATAATGATAATTCTCCATATTAGTCTACAGAATGATAGTTAACTCCTGTTGTCAGTATTGTCTGTTGAATACAAGTTATTTCTACAGTAGAACGTAACAGCTATACCCTAGATGCATACCTACATACTGTACATATGAAGAAACATCAATTAAGTGATTTTGAGAAGTGGATAACTTGATATTTTGGGGGTTGATCACTATGTGCAGGTTTTATAAGGTGAGGGATGCTCTTTGTGGCTGCTCTCTGCTCTGGCTAAAGGATAGGGGTTATAAATTAGGAACACTATTAAGAACTAGACGGTGGCCCGATTCTAACGCATCGGGTATTCTAGAATATGTATGCATGTATATAGCAGCCACATAGTGTATAGCACAGCCCACGTAACACAGACAGCCACGTAGTATATAGCACAGCCACATAGTATATAGCCTGCCGGCCGCGACCGATCAGCGATGCAGGATTTCCATTACAGACAGACAGACGGAAGTACCCCTTAGCTTAGACAATTATATAGATAGATAAGGTCCCCGAAAATATGGAGCCATAGGATGTAGACTCTTGCTTTAAACATGAAATGTCTGCTTTGTTGGGAGAACAATGTAATAAGGAAATACACTTTTTTTATGCTCATTTGTTCATTTAGTGGCATTTTTGCTTTAAGAAAATGAATGAGTAATGTTGATAATTAGTGACCCCCTCTTTATAATGCTATACTGCTGCACCATGTCAATTATTATATGTCACATATTGGACCCCAGTCATTTGCTTCATGCATAGTTACCTATGTGTCATCTGCAAAGGAAACTTTGGTTCTTCAGAAAAAAAGTTAACACTTTTTGCAAGAAAATTAAGATGAATAAATATATTTCTGGCAGTTTGTGAGACTTAGGATATTTGTGCGTCCTGATCAGCATTCCTTCTAATCTGGATGGGCAGCGCAGTTTTGCGGACACTCAAAATCGATCCTACACATTGCACAGAACCGGCCACTGCAGTGAGGGAGGTTGTCTCTCCTCTACAGCCATTGCACAGAAGGAGGAGAGACTTTTCTTAATCAGAGTCCTGTCTTACGCACTGACAGAACGCTGCTATGTTATCGCAACTCTCTGCTCAAAAAAAAGATCACATTACAAACTTTGTGAAGCATAACAGAGAATGTATTTTAGCCATTTATGATATTTTTTATAATAATAATAATAATAATCTTTATTTTTATATAGCGCTAACATATTCCGCAGCGCTTTACAGTTTGCCCACAGTTTTTTATATACGTATGTAAGCAGGTTTGGAGTGGGGAACAGGGGAATCTCCCAGAGGGCCTTTGTGCCGGAGTGTGCCATCACCCTGTACGTGTGCAGTAGTTGGGGCAATACACTTGATTCTTTAAGTACAGACAGAAGCGGCATCTAATCATTCAATCAAAAGATTACCTGTTGTTTATGATACAGAAACATAGGTAAATTTGTATCTGAGGTAATGTAATATTTATATGCCTCTGAATAGTGGGCCCTAGTGCCAATGTTACTGGTGGGAGCTTGGCATTCCAGTCTGACACTGTGTATAAGGCTCTACTCATGTCTACATGACAAATATTTATATGTGTGTGTAAAATGTACATGTGTATACTGTGTATGTGTGTGTGTATAAGATGAATATGTGTGAGTAATGTTCATATGCACTGTGTTTAAGGCTCTACTCGTGTCTACATGGCTAATATCTATATGTGTGTGTAATATGTACATGTGTATATTGTGTATATGTGTGTGTGATATGAATATGTGTGCATAGCTAATAATTATATGTGTGTGTGTAATATGTAAGTGTGTATATTGTGTATATGTGTGCGTGATATGAATATGTCTACATGGCTAATAATTATATGTGTGTGTGTAATATGCAAGTGTGTATATTGTGTATATGTGTGCGTGATATGAATATGTCTACATGGCTAATAATTATATGTGTGTGTGTAATATGTAAGTGTGTATATTGTGTATATGTGTGCGTGATATGAATATGTCTACATGGCTAATAATTATATGTGTATGTGTAATATGTAAGTGTGTATATTGTGTATATGTGTGTGTGATATGAATATGTATGCATAGCTAATATTTATATGTGTGTGTGTAATATGTAAGTGTGTATATTGTGTATATGTGTGTATGATATGACTATGTCTACATGGCTAATAATTATATGTGTATGTGTAATATGTACATGTGTATATGCGTGTGTTTGTAATTTGAATATGTGTTCATGGTTAATATTTATATGTGTGTAATATATACATGTTCATAATATATATGTAGAATAGCAGGAACACGGGATGAAATGACGAGCAGGAGGCAAAACAATAGTTAAAGGGATACTCCACGCAGGGAGAGAAAGGGTTAAGAGGGTAGTAAAACTGGGTGATGTGTCAGCGTAAGAACGAACAGTTATGAAACAGGTAAACATCAGTCTGATGGTTTCCGGGCTGTGGAAGCTTGAAATCCCACGGTGGCGCCGTAAGTGACGCGTGAAGTCTCTGACCTGTCCCTGAAGGAAGGTGCTGCACTGTCTCCCGACAGAAGTGGCGTATCCTGGTTCTCTGAGGCGAGGTCCTGGGTTACCGGGTCGACAAACGCGAGGTGAAGCAGTCTCTGACACCACCGGAAGGTGTCTCAGCCCAGTGGTGGTGACGGGGATGAAGCTACCCGGCTCTGGGTGATTCGCCTGGTCAAATTCCGGCAGCTCACTCATGGCAGTAAGCGGAACGGTGCAGGTAAAACCCTCAGTCGCAGGGGTGAGCGGGCACACGGATTTATGTCCCTCATGATCAGTGTGCGCAAGGGCTGAGGAGCTGCAGCACAGGCCTGTGCTATCGCATAGCCCCACAGAGAATGAATCAACCTTCTCCTGCTGCCCACTCTGTCTTCCTGTCAACTGTCCCACTGTCCCGCGCACCATCCTGTTTATCCCTGACACGCCCCCTACAGTAAAGTGCAAAGGTCAGCCTGGGTCAGAAAGCTTTCCCCCAGAAACAATGGTGACAGCCCGGACAGTTCTGGAACCGACACGAGAAAGGCATCACCGGCTCGGTCGATCTTCCTACATGTACTTGTGTACATGTGTGTGTGTAATATGTACATGTGTGAGTAAAGTTTATATGCATGCTTTATATATCTTTATATATGCCTCTCTATTTTTGCACTATGTTGTGTAATGTATAGTAAAGAAAACCATTTGGTTACTAACATTCATGTGGAGAGATTCTGCTGCACATTGTCCAATCCCCAGCAAGTATAATACATCTGATGTATTAATTCAAATAAAACACGTACATGATACTTGCTGGGAGTCAGGTAGTGGCCACCTTATGTCAAATATTACTCAAGCACGTCAATGTTTCGCTCGGCAACTGCCCAAACTCATACGGAATTTTGGTTTTAAAAAATTCATCCATTGAAATAGATGTTTTTCTCTTTGCATTTTAAAGCTTAAATGGATTTTGCCATGATATTAAGTGTGAACATACTGGCAGTTCATGCCATCACTTACTGACCAATGGGGTTCTGACCATTCCTTGGCATTGAGGAGCAACAAAGCTGCTTACTTATAGGCTTTTCCTTTTCAGGCACACTCTCCATATGCAATCCATATGTCATCTGTGTATCCGTTTTTTTCCAACCATATACAATTTGTATGTCCATTTTGTACGCTTATAGGGCATCTGTTTTTTTTTACATGAGCAATATAATATATACTAAAGGTCAACTACAGTTTCCACTGTATGGATCAAAGAAGTTCTTGCTGTAATTTTTTACATGCTGACCATCGGTCCATGTTTATAAACATTCATGTGAACCACTACATTGACTTGCACTAGTCTTTGTTCTGTCCGTAAGCTGCACAAAGCACACGGACAATAAATGGACCCTAATTTTGAATTTGAATTACTGCTGGGATAATAGTGACCAAAATACTGCGTCGGAAACAGGTTTAGTACTGTTCTTGGTCAGTGTCTATATGTGTATGAACTCTTCTTAATGAAAACGGGAATGATAACGCCAAGATGTCAATTTATTTATGGATTTTCAGGAGGAGAAAGTAAATAACAGCACAACGGAAATTTTTAAGAAGCGGTGCGCTAAATCAGTCATGTAAGGAGAACTACAAGGTCCGCATTAATGACTACACACAGTAAGTAGAATGAATCGAGTATCAGTTGTGGACTTCAGTTATTTCATCCTGGGGCTTGTAAACTGTGTTCGTCGGACTTAATTCTGCAGGTAATTATTATAGAATAAACCTAATAAACTTTATGCATTTATCATCCATAGCAACTACTGTATATATACGAGTACAGCATCCCAGTCACTTGGCGACACCTCACAGATTGTTAGACTGAGTGATGTGCATAGGTATGCATTGATGATGGGATGAAGACAGCATTGTGCCAAAGTGATTGTTACTTGTATTGTGGACAAATGTGATTGAAAAGGGTGTGGAGAGAGAAGACAAGAACAATAAGAGGTGTATTCATTAATAGGTGTGGGTTGAGGAAAGGGTTTAGTGACATAATATATGAGAAACAACATTCCCGTATTTTAGCACTTTAGCTGACAGTTATTAAAGGGGCTGGCCTCAATCTTTATTTTTTTCAAATGTGCTGGAATCACAAATATAATGTTAAAATCTGTGCAGCTGCCCTGATTTTTATAGTGCTGCCCCCTTGTGTTCTCATATCTACATCACTGACTTTACAGCTTTCCGGTCCCAGTGTAAAGGAGTGGAGAAGCTGTCAACACATCCCGTGAAAATTGTATGGTTATACAACGCAAGGTGCTGTTTTACATGTTGGATATGTTTTTTTAATCCGGTTTTTGGCCTGCAACAGTGTGTTAGCTGCAGAGAGGGTTAACTATAGGGACCAACCCATGAGGGGAGGAGTTACATGGGCAAAAGGAAATCAGTTCCTGTTTAAGGTATTATTTTCTGGTTAGCCAATAAAGGTATCACTCCGAGAATACTTTTATCCTCATTGGGCAGAAAAGTATTCCCATTAATTTTTCTGGCTAACACAGTACCGCAATATAATTTACTCTTGTACATCAAAGATAAAAGAGAAAAGTATTGAAAAGGAAAGGACATCTGATCCTACTGTAAAGGTACCGTCACACTCAGCAACTTTACAAAGAGAACGACAACGATCCGTGATGTTGCAGCGTCCTGGATAGCGATCTCGTTGTGTTTGACACGCAGCAGCGATCTGGATCCCGCTGTGCCATCGCTGGTCAGAGTTAGAAGTCCAGAACTTTATTTGGTCGTCAGGTCGGCGTGTATCGTCATGTTTGACAGCAAAAGCAACGATGCCAGCAATGTTTTACACGGAGCTAACAACCAGCGAGAACGATAAGTGAGTCGCCGTTACGTCACTGGATCGCTCCTGCATCGTTCTGGAGTTGCTGTGTTTGACGTCTCTACAGCGACCTAAACAGCGACGCTCCAGCGATCGGCTCGTTGTCTATATTGCTGCAGCATCGCTGAGTGTGATGGTACCTTGAGCAGACCTGCATTGAAAAGTGTGTGAAGAAAGGAGACCATACTCTGATAGCACAATCTAACATAAAAAAGGATTAAGTGGCAGAAGGATCTCTTATCTCAGGCAAGTAAAGGTACCTTCACACATAACGATATCGTTAACGATATCGTTGCAATGTCACGCTTTTTTGTGATGTAGCAACGATCTCGCTAACGATCTCCTTATGTGTGACAGCGACCAACGATCAGGCCCCTGCTGGGAGATCGTTGGTCATGGAGAATGATCAGGACCTTTTTTTGGTCGCTGATCGCCTGCTGTCATCACTGGATCGGCGTGTGTGACGCAGATTCAGCGATGTGTTCACTTATAACCAGGGTAAACATCGGGTTACTAAGTGCAGGGCCGCGCTTAGTAACCCAATATTTACCCTGGTTACCATTGTAAAAGTTAAAAAAAAACACTACATACTTACATTCCGATGTCTGTCACGTCCCCCGCCGTCAGCTTCCCTGCACTGACTGTCAGCACCGCTGGCCGTAAAGCAGAGCACAGCAGTGACGTCACCGCTGTGCTCTGCTTTACGGCCAGCGATGACACAGTCAGTGCAGGGAAGCTGACTGCGGGGGACGTGACAGACATCAGAATGTAAGTATGTAGTGTTTTTTTTTTAACTTTTACAATGGTAACCAGGGTAAATATCGGGTTACTAAGCGCGGCCCTGCACTTAGTAACCCGATGTTTACACTGGTTACCCGGGGAATACGGCATCGTTGAAGACAGTTTCAACAATGCCGAAGTCTTTCCCCGGATCGTTGGTCGCTGGAGAGCGCTGTCTGTGTGACAGCTCTCCAGCAACCACACAATGACTTACCAACGATCACGGCCAGGTCATATCGCTGGTCGTGATCATTGGTAAGTCATTTAGCGTAACGGTACATTAAGGGCCTACAGCAAAACATTATCTATACTAGATAACAAATGAAAGTGTAGCCAGACCTGAGGGTCATAGAAGCAGTTGGTCAGGCTGGGGCACCTGTTCTCCTACAGGGAATTACAGATGTAATGGAAAACCAAAGAGCAAGTGACCCACATCACATGGGCTTTGAAAATAGTAGTGAGGAGTCTTAGCAATGCAGCTCAGCCAGTGAGGCCTCACACAAAGAGAACATGAGAGGTTCCCATAGTGGTTTTCTGATCTAGCACAACCTGTAACAGAAGTAATGTCCCTGCTTCTGGATTGTGTAGAACAAGTATTTTTTTATTGTTGTGCCTGCTATCTCATTTATATACTTCTCATCAGTTTGTTCAGTAAAGAAAAGTTTATGTTATGATCCAATGGTAGTTTTCTGACTGATGTGCCAGGGGTTAATTATTTGTGGCCTCTTTCTGGTTCTGGGAGGGCTTTTTATAGCCTTGGTTGGCTTGAGACCCTTGTCAGTTATACTCCTGTTCTAGGCTGAGTTAAGTTGACCCTGGTGTGTTTGTGCCTTGTGCCTGATCTGTGTGAATATTCCCTGTTGCTGACCCGGTCGGTCCATCACTTTGCTATTGCCTGTTGAGTCTGTACTTCGTTGTTCGGTTCTAATGTTAATTGACTGCGGCTTGATACCTAACTACGTTTTTGTCTCAATCCTTTTGTCCTGTGCAGTCCTCCGGTTACTGACCTTGGCTTGTCTGACCCCGCTCCCGGCGTTGCCAGCTCTTATTTTCGGCCTTGTGCCCCACAGTACTCTCGGTTGCCAGCTGTTGTCTTTAAGACCTTCCTGCACTGGTCAGGTCACTTGACCCGTCAGGTCCTTGTCTGTGTCTCTTCACACCGCCGCTTCAGCCTGCTACTCTCTCCTTCCCTCCTGCTCTGGAGTGTGCACACGGTAAGCACAGTCTTCTTTGGTGAGGGGAGAAGAGTCAATGGCCACCACTTTAACAGGAGTCTGGAGTCTAGCTGTCCTTATCTTGCATTGAGAAATCAAATGAGGGCTAACCAAGTTGATGGACGAACCGCAATCCACAAAAGCTGTAGAAAAAGGAGAACTGTCCACTAAAAGTTCAAACTGAAACAAAATTTTGCAACATGAGGACAAGTGTACCTGAAAGTCTGGATAGCCTCCTCGACTACTAACACATGCTATATGTGTCACTGAACAACACCCACCATACCAAGACCAATATACCAATAATACTACTATATTGAAAAATAAAGCTTCCGCACCATTATCATATATAATCATCACATAGAGCCTGAATATAACCACCATCCTGTTACTGAGCAAAACCCAATGCACCAAGACCATTGGGTTCTCATCGCAAACCAGCTATGTCCTTCTTCGTGCGCACTCTCCTCTCCACACACACACACACACTCACACACACAATATAACTGTACATCTCTCTCTCCTCCATGTAATAGTTATGATTGTGATCACCTTTATGGCCTTACATACTATAGTAAAACTCCCCACAGTACAGTGATAGTGAAGACAGGGATATAAATTCAGTGATGTCAAAGTACAGAGGTAGTATACATACAGTGACATGTAAAAGTTTGGGCAACCCTGGTCAAAATTACTGCTGTTGTGATTGTGAACAGTTGAAAATTAAATTATCTTTAAAAGGGCCTAAAGTTAAAGATGACACATTTCCTTTTTATTTTAGGCAAACAATATTTATAGTCATCTTTTACTGTACAATTTAAAAATTATAAACAGGAAAAATAGGCCAACGCAAAAATTTGGGCACCCTGCATGGCTAGTACGTACTTAGTTTCACCCCCTTTTGAAAGTATCACAGCTTGTAAATGCTTTTTTTAGGTAGACAAGAGTCTTTCATTTCTTGTTTGAGGGATCTTGATCCATTCAGACATGAAATATTCTTCCAGTTCTATGATATTCCTAGGTCGTTTTGCATCCTCTACGATTTTGAGGTCTAGCCACAGATTTTCAAAGATATTCACATCAGGGGACTGTGAGGGTCATTGTAAATTGTTCTGCTTGCGCCTTTTGAGGTAGCCTATTGTGGATGTTCATGTGTGCTTAGAATCATTAGTGCAGTGGAAGTAGTGCATATGGACTTTTCAAAAGCTTTTGATACGGTGTCACACAAAAGGTTGATACATAAAATGAGAATAATGGGGTTGGGGAAAATATATGTAAGTGGGTTAAGAGCTGGCTCAGGGATAGGAAACAAAGGGTGGTTATTAATGGAGCACACTCGGAATTGGGTCGTGGTTAGCAGTGGGGTACCACAAGGGTCAGTATTGGGCCCTCTTCTTTTTAACATATTTATTAATTGTAGGAGGCATACATAGCAGAATTTCAATATTTGCAGATGACACTAAACTCTGCAAGGTTATCAATACAGAGGAGGACAATTTTATATTATAGGATGATTTATGTAAACTAGAAGCTTGGACTGATAAATGGCAAATGAGCTTTAATGGGGATAAATGTAAGGTCATGCACTTGGGTAGAAGTAATAAGATGTATAACTATGTGCTTAATTCTAAAACTCTGGGCAAAACCGTTAATGAAAAAGACCTGGGTGTATGGGTGGATGACAAACTCATGTTCAGTGGCCAGTGTCAGGCAGCTGCTACAAAGGCAAATAAAATAATGGGATGCATTAAAAGATTAAAAGAGGCATAGATGCTCATGAGGAGAACATAATTTTACCTCTATACAAGTCATTAGTTCGACCACACTTAGAATACTGTGTACAGTTCTGGTCTCCAGTGAATAAGAAAGACATTGCTGAACTAGAGCGGGTGCAGGGAAGAGCGACCAAGGATATTAGAGGACTGGGGGGTCTGCAATACCAAGATAGGTTATTACACTTGGGGCTATTTAGTTTGGAAAAACGAAGGCTAAGGGGTGATCTTATTTTAATGTATAAATATATTAGGGAACAGTACAAAGACCTTTCTGATGATCTTTTTAATCATAGACCTGAGACAGGGACAAGGGGGCATCCTCTACGTCTGGAGGAAAGAAGGTTTAAGCATAACAACAGACGCGGGTTCTTTACTGTAAGAGCAGTGAGACTATGGAACTCTCTGCTGTATGATGTTGTAATAAGTGAGTCATTACTTAAATTTAAGAGGGGACTGGATGCCTTTCTTGAAAAGAATAATGTTACATGTTATATATATTAGATTCCTTGATAGGGCGTTGATCCAGGGAACTAGTCTGATTGCCGTATGTGGAGTCAGAAAGGAATTTTTTTCCCCAATGTGGAGCTTACTCTTTGCCACATGGGTTGTTTATGCCTTCCTCTGAATCAACATGTTAGGGCATGTTAGGTTAGGCTATGGGTTGAACTAGATGGACTTAAAGTCTTCCTTCAACCTTAATAACTATGTTACTATGTTACCATTATCTATTTGCAGAAGCCATTCTCATTTCAACTTCAGCTTTTCTACAGCTAGTGTTATGTTTGTATGAAGAATTTGTTAAAATTGCTTTGAATCCATTGTTCCTTCTACCCATGAAATATTCCCCGTGCCATTAGCTGCAGCACAACCCCCGAAGCATGAGTTATCCACCCCCATGCTTAATGGTTGACGAAGTGTTCTTTTCCTGAAATTCTGTGTCTTTTTTTTCCACACATATCTTTGGCCATTGTGGCCAAAATGTTCTATTTTAACCTCATTGGTACATAGGACTTGTTTCCAAAATGCATCAGTCTTGTTAAGATGTTCTTTTGCATACTTCTGAAGCTGACTTTTATGGTGAGGACACAGGAGAGGTTTTCTTTTGATGACTCTTCCATGAATGCCATATTTGTTCAGGTGTTTCTGAACAGGAGAACAATATACCAAGCTCCTGAGTCTGCTAAATGTTTCTGAAGATCTTTTGCAGTCAAGTATGAGTTCTGATTTGCCTCTCTAGCATTCCAGAGGCATGACCTCATAAAGTGACAGTGGTCAGAATTGTAAAAATTGGTCTGGTCAGAAAGGTGAAAACAGGCTTTGGGGTGAAGGGATTAAACCCGCTGTGCAGTTGTGTCCCCCATAACAATGCTTCAGTCCTATGTTTGTTACGGGATTTCTTCTAACTCCTGCAAGCTGACAGACTAGGCATCATTATTTCTTAGTTATTATCTTACTTTAATCATTCATTCTAGATTTACTGTTCTTTTAAAAATCCAAATAGGTGAAATGTAGCGTTAGCTTTTTATCTAGTACTACAGTATATTATTATACATGTAAGCTATAATCTAACAGCATTAGTTCAATTTACCTGCATTACTAAGCTTATAAAATATAATTCTTTGGCTGTTATAACTTGTTACATTTCATTATTTCTGTTAGTGAAAGCAAAATCTGCTGCCCTTAGCAAAATGCTGAGAGTAGCCCAGAAGACTAGATGTTCATAAGTCGGGTTGTCAACATTGTATCATAGCAATTACTAATGTAAAAAATAATGACTTCCTTATTTCATCTAAACATATCCTATCTTTTATTCCTTGTATTATCCATGTTACAATTCTAGGTGTATGGGAATCTTAGATACAGGAAGTTGTATGGCAGAGAGCAGCTAGTGACTTTCAATTTTATTTCCAAAAATGACATTTCTATTTAGACAGAAAATAATCTATATTTGTTTTCTTAACATAGTAGATGTCATATTTTTTAAAGACCTTGACACATATTAAGCTAAGGTTGGCCAAACTTGTCAATATTATACGGCTCAACCAACAGTCTAATTGCCAGGCTCACCAGGTGAGGTCGATCTTTAGCCTCAAATCTCGGCAGGCACACGAACCATGGGTTTTAATGCAGCAAGCTGGAAGGCACGTGTGGGCAGTAAAAAGTTGGCACACACTGAAATCGCAGGAGCAGCAGGGTGGATGAAATGGAACCCAGCAGGGCTGGAAGCAAGTAACACACAGAATGTTCAGAAGGTGAAGCACACCAAATACAGGTCTAGAAACTCTTTCCCAAGACACAGGTGTGTGTAAATTAGCTTTAAATAGGTATAGGGAGAAGATTTGATTGATCCATGCCGGGCAACCTGCAAAACTTGATGTGGAGCACAACAGAGGGCAGCGGACCCAAAAGAAGGATGCAAAGTCAGGGATGTGACACTAAATATTACAGAGGGAAGAAAAATGGGTTCACAAATTTATCATATAACAGCTTTATTGTATTATATTAAAACAAAACCAAGTTAATGTAACTATATCAAGGTCACAATATGAGAATATTAAATAATAGCATATCAAAATGATTAAAGCACTGTCAAAGACATATGATTCCATAGAAATTGCTAAAAATTGCCACTGTATGGAGATTAACTATAAAATGCAAGAAACCAGCTGCAGAGATCTAAAATCTTGTTTTTTTCTGTTGTTTGATGATTGTTTCTGTCTCCTGCAGTGATGCTGCTCCATGCTCCGAACTGAATTGGACTATTACAGTAAGCTGATCCTATAATGTGTATTTCACTGATTGTAGTTTAAGGAAAAATACCTTAATACAGCTTTTTCCTGATTAAATACTATCACATCGTCGTAATATAATATAATGTGCTTTTGCATAACTCCAGTACATGTGAAGTTCAATAAATGCAAGCATATATCTTACCTATGGTATGCACAACAGAAGTGTCACATATTATATCCGCTGCCCCGACACGCGTTTCATGTGCCTGCTTTTCCAAGATGATGAATATTTACTGTCCGTTATATACATGGATTTGAGAATCACTTGATAGAATACTGCTATGCTACCAGAGCATGTTCTTGCAATGACAAACATATGACCTGGCACCACCTTTCGGGCATCAGCCCATTGTGCATATGCCCAAGAGTGCAGTGTTCCACAGCACTATGGGTGTGCGCTTGAGACTATGACACTGAGTGGGTGGGAGGGAGGGGCATGTGACAGAGCGGACATGCGCACTAGCGGTGAAGGAATAAAACATGAAAAAAAGATGTGTACAAAACAAGTTCGATTAGAACCATTAGGCTATGGTGCCATCTTTTATATGGATTAGGTGAATAACATAGCAAAGATGCATAGTGAACAGAATATAGTGTGATATACAGTGGTTTGATAACGTATTCACCCCCTTGGCATTGTTGATATTTTGCTACCTCACAACATGGAATTTGAGTGGCTTTTTTTGAGGGTTTGCATCAGTTCATGTAAAGAACATGCCTACAACTGTTAACATTTGTTTTTCTTTTTACTGTGAAGCAAACAACAAATAGGACAAAATTACTGAAAACTTTAGTGTGCATAACTAATCACCCCTCTAACTTCAGCACTTTGTAGAGCCTCATTTTGTGGCAATTACAGCTGCAAGCCACTTTGGATAAGTCTCTATGTGCTTTCCACATCTTGCTACTGGGATTTATACCTATTCCTCAAGGCAAAACTGCTCTAGTTCCTTCAAGTTAGATGGTTGCCTCTGGTGAACAGCAGTCTTCAAGTCTGACCATAGATTCTCAATTGGATTAAAGGGACACTGTCACCTGAATTTGGAGGGAACAATCTTCAGCCATGGAGGCGGGGTTTTGGGGTTTTTGATTCACCCTTTCCTTACCCGCTGGCTGCATGCTGGCTGCAATATTGGATTGAAGTTCATTCTCTGTCCTCCGTAGTACATGCCTGCACAAGGCAATCTTGCCTTGCGTAGGCGTGTACTATGGAGGACAGAGAATGCTCCATCCAAGTCTCAAATCATTGACATACTGAAGAAAGGTTTTTCCACAAGGATATTCCTGTATTTTGCACCAGTCATCTTCCCCTTGATTCAGACCATTTTCCCTGTCCCTGCTGCCAAGAAACATCCCCACAACGTGATGCTGCCACCACTGTGTTTCGCTGTGGCGATGGTGTTCTTGGGGTGATGATCTTTGTTGGTTTGGTGCCAAACATAGCATTTACCTTTGTGGTCAAACAATTCACTTTTGGACAACAGAGAGTGTCTGCTTCATTTCCTGACTGTTGCGTATTCATCACCTTGTCCTCCTCATTTTGTTCCTCAGCTCCTGCACCTTCATTAATAGTTTGTCTGGTATCATGAACCCCACTGCATCACAGTAAGCCACCCTCCCATGGCACCCACCTGTGCGACAACAGCTATTCCTTCATCATTGTCATGCTGCTGCAATGCAGATAGGTGCAGGCTTCACTAGATGGCAGTAGAGAGGAAGCAGGTCTGCACCTAAACAGAACTGACCTGCAGTGCAGCAGTGAGGCTACCACAGATGGAAGCAGAATAGTCAGACATGCCGGGTCAAATCCTAGACTGTAGCGCAGTACAAAAGGATTAAGAAAACTCACAGTCAGAGAAAAGCCAGGGGGTCAGTAACGGTCAGGAGCGGATAAGCTAAAAGACAAAGAACAGAAACAGGTCAGGATGCAAGCCAAGTCAAAACCAGGGAGTCTGCACATTAAGGGAAACACTGAGACAAGACAGGAATAGGGGAAAACAAAGACACAGGTTCAGACAGCAAACGCAGCAGGACCAATCAGAATAATCAGAATCAGCTACAGCAACACTAGGCAAAAACAATAACTGACATCGCCGGCAGGAAGCAGTGGTGATAAATAGCCAACATGAACCCTGACAAAGGCTGAGAAAGGTTAAAGGTTAACATGACCAGACCAGGAAAAAGGGAAAACAGGACTCAAAACCTGGGCTGGATCATGACAATCATCCTCCTCTGCTTCCAACTCTTTCTCTGGGAACATCACCTCCTCATACAGACAATTCAAAATGCACTCCAGCATGTAGATTAACAGAATAGTGATGCTGATGATGGCATCATCAGCGCTAACCATCATAGTAGACATTTCAAAACTGTACAGAGGGGTGCAGAAATCCTTGACCTGTTCCCACTCCACAAGCATGATTTACACCATGTCTGGACTGCGTTGGCCCAGGCTATGCAAAAGGACATACTGCACCAGGGTTCTTCACTGCAACATGTCCAGAGTGAATACCACTGTGTCGGAACATTGCTGATCAAGTGGTTAACCGGTATGCAGAAAGACCTCTGAAGCAATACAAGTCGATGACCTGCGAGGTGTGATCTTCAGAAGTGAGCACACAGGGACCATGCTTTCTGCAGGAGAGCATCCTGGGCAGGATAGTGGCAAATAAATTGATATACCACAAGGTTGAGGACCGGAGCCATGTAAGGAAAGTGTGTGAGGATGACACATCGTAGGTCCACCACAAGGTTTGCACTGCATCACACATGACCTTTCCTTGCTCCAGGTTTAGTAGAGACAGCCATTGCAGTAACTCAGCCTGAATACCTGTCCACAACTCTTGAGCTGTGTGACTGCAATCTCCATGGCATATTAATTTAAACACTGCCTGATTGAGGTGAGTCATGGCTGTGCAGCATGTATTCTTTCTGCACTGTTTGATCACGTGTCTGATTAAGGGAGAAGTTGAGGGCACAGGTAAAGGCATTAGAGGAGGTGGAGGAGGCAGAAGCAGTGGAGAAACTGTTAGATACAGAGGTTGTCCCACCTGCCTTGGTGATTCAAAGACTTGTGAAGCAGCCCTTTGACCTCCTGCCCCCACAGCCACCAGAGTCACCCAGTGTCACGGGTGTGTTAGATGCTACAGACAGTCGCTCTGCATCTGGCTGCAGAAGGTCTCTGCATTTGGCACTGCAGATACATTCATAATCCTTCTGACTTTTGGACCCTTTTGCAACCTCCTTCCTGCTCTAATTGACACACCTGGACCTGGTTGTTTATAGACTCCAAGTCTGCTTTATGGAGTCACCGGTGATATTTACATTTTCCCCTTGTGAAGGCTTGGAGCTATAGCAGTCAGATTGCTTCCTCTCTGGTGCTGTTGGAGGACGTTTAGTGTTATCTCTCTGGAGTCTGTTCAATCTAAGTTTCTTCCCCTTGTTTGTCTCCCTTCTTGTCTTTAGTGTACAGTGAGGACTGACCAGTGTTCATCGTCCCTTCCCTATTCAGTGCAAAGCTCTAGGGATATACAGGGCTTAGGTTACTGCTCGGCGATTGGTGTGGAACCAATTTTGGGATGGTAGGGGAGACAGGTTGCTATTAGATCCAGCTAGGGGTCTCCACTCCCCCTTTACCGAGCATTTGGGCTTCCTTCCCCACTTCCCCTCGTGTTGCACTTAGTCTTCCCACACTGTGAGTGACACCCAGTGCCCAGTCAGCAAGATGTAATGCCCCTGCCCATGTTTGCTCATCCAGGTGTCAGTGGTGAAATGCACCCTGGCAGACATAGATTTTTTCTGGGAATGGTTGATGTTATCGGCAACAAGCTGGTGTAGTGCACAGACTTCTTAGAATTAATAGCGACTGGGCAACTGGTTCTGGGGGACTGCAGCGATCATCAACTTTCGGAAACCGTCTGTATCTACCAAGTAGATATGCAGCATTTCCGTGGCCAACAGATTGGAGATAGTGGTGTTCAAGCTCTTTGATTGGTCATGTGTAGGAGGAACTATTATTTTATGTGACTGACTACAACTGCAGAACCGAGAGCTGACTGTTCTACTGAGAGAGGGTGGAGTATGGAGAACAGGACAAATTGATGGACTGTGAGTGAGATGCAGGCGGAGATGTTATAGTGGATTGAGAAAGATGTGTTGTGCTAGGTGACACAAAACAGCAGTCATGTCTGCTTGCATAACAGCTGACTGGCTCTCACTCACCCTGAATGTGGTGGGTAAAAAATTATATCCAAAAAAATGTGTATGACCCAGTGATGAAGAATCTGATGCACTTTCATACAGTATATGTATAAAACTTCCATTTTATTGAAGAATAGTAGAGCAGTTACATGCAGTCAGATCAGCCAGTGTACATTTAGAACCAACATGTTTTGGCCTGTAACAAGGCCTTAATCATGGTTCTAGATGTCCACTGGCTGATCTGACTGCATGTTACTGTGCTCTTTTATATTTTTCTACTATTCTTCAATAAAATGGAAGTTTTATACATATAAGACATCTGAAAGTGCAGAGGATTAGGGTTGAGCAAAACGGGTCGGCCAGATTCAGAAGTCGCCGACTTTTGGCAAAGTCGGGTTTCATGAAACCCGACCCAACCCCTGTGTGGGGTCGGCCATGAGGTCGGCGATCTTCTGATCTGGAATCGGAATTCCGATACCGAGTTCCGATATGTTTAAGATATCAGGAATCGGTATCGGAATTCATATTTAAGTGTAAAATAAAGAATAAAAAAAAATATTGATATACTCACCCTCGGACGTGCCCTGGTTCTCACCGGCAGCCTTCCTTCCTAAAAATGAGCGCCTGAAGGGCCTTCGATGACGTCGCGGCTTGTGATTGGTCGTGTGAGCGGTCACATGGGCGGTCACGCGACCAATCACAAGCCGCGACGTCATCTAAGGTCCTTCACGCGCTAATTCTTAGGAAGGAAGCGTCCGAGGGCGCGTCCGAGGGTGAGTATATTCCTAATAGGTATATACTCACCCTCGGACGCGCCCTGGTTCTAACCCGCAGCATTCCTTCCTAAGAATCAGCGCCTGAAGGACCTTAGATGACGTCGCGGCTTGTGATTGGTCGCATGACGCCCATGTGACCACTCACGTGACCAATCACAAGCCGCGACGTCATCGAAGGTCCTTCAGGCGCTCATTCTTAAGAAGGAAGGCTGCCGGTGAGAACCAGGGCGCGTCCGAGGGTAAGTATATCAATATTTTTTATTTTGATTCTTTATTTTACACTTAAATATGGATCCTAGGGCCTGAAGGAGAGTTTCCTCTCCTTCAGACCCTGGGAACCATTAGAAACCCAATGCACTGCATTGGGTTTCGTGTTTCGGCCGACCGCGACCCCGATTTTTCTATAGGATCGGCCGATTTCACTCGACCCGACTTTTGAAAAAGTCGGGTTTCGTGAAACCCGACCCGATCCTATAAAAAGAAAAGTCGCTCAACCCTACAGAGGATTCTTCATCGCCGAGTCTTACACATTTTTTTGGATTTCGTTGCTGTGGCTGCCGAGCCGTTACCCTGGCTGATGGACGGACTCCTGGATTGAGACGAGGACGGTGAGCTGACTAAAAATTTTCTTTTTTCTTGGTAAACAATTATAGTTTCTGCGGCCAGAGACCTGTGTGAGAAAACTTGGAATGATGACGGAGAAGTAAGAAGCAGCAGATGGGGTTGATGGGACGGCCAGTGGTTGTCGAAGCCTTCTAGTCCACATTTTAGTGAAGTGAGATTCCCACACTCAAACATGCTGATCACTTATGTGCAGGTTCATGCATGTCGTTGTCCAATTATTGCAATTTTTTTGCTCTACTCAGTTTTTGTTTTGCAAATTTAACAGATAGCATATGTTGCATCAACCTTTGCGGTCTCAAAAAACACCAAGGCTAGGCAACGCTTGCCACCCTTGCGAACTTTACACTTGCAACCAGTGCTGGCCACAGTCAGAGATTAGGCTTTTGATGCAGTGCTTCTCATGGTTGCATCACTTTCTGTGTGTGGGAAACTGCAACGTTGCCTATTCATCTTCCTCCTCCTTCACCTCCTCTACTGAGCTACTCAGCTGAATACCTCTGGGTTATCACCAAGTGGGATCTACAACCTTATTGTCATCTTTTCTGTTCTCACACTCCTCACCTTAAGAGTCACTCTTAAAGTCCTCTTAGGAAGTCCTCTTCCTACTCTGACACCACAGTATAGTCCTCGTGTGCCTCTGGTATCTGAGTCTCTTCAGGATCACCTCCACCCTTGATGGGTAATGTCTGGTGATGAGAGTCTGTACTCTGCTCAGACCCTACTTCATCCTGCCCCAGATCCAACATGAAAAAATTTTGGGCATGGGTGCAGATGCTTTCCTCCTCTGGATTCTGTGATTCTTCTAAGCAGACCTCTGATGCACATGGTATAGAATGTGTGAACAGCTCTGCAGAATGGCCCATCTGAGGTTCACCACAGTCATTTGGAAATTTCCGACGCAAGGGGAAACACATGTGATTGGAGTGCCACATCTGAGGATTGTACTGTGTGTGAAGTTAAGGTGGAGGAAGAGGATGAGAAGCCACTTGATGCAACGCTTGCCAACCACTGTAGCACATGCTCTTTCTGAGCCTTATCTAGGACGAGACGGTGTTTGTTCAGTTGAGCTTTCATTTACATTAACACACCTAACCCAAGTACACGTCGAACACCAAACTTATTTCCCTTTCCACCACAACCTCGCTTTTTTCCACTAATGTTGTAAGAAGCTTTCCCCTCTTGTTACCTGTTGTTTCACAACCTTAGGCCCAAGCTGTCAGTCAGTTGTCACTAAATGAACAATCATTATTTATTTTCTTAGATAGTTTGCCTGAACAACACTGTTATACCTAGTGGTTTTTAAGTGGAAATCTGGCCTTCTGATTTCATACTGACACACAGTTTTATCGCAAACAATTTGTAGCTAATTGGGTATCATGGCTACACCACTATATTAGGCAAAACAATTTTTAAGTGGAAATGACGTTTTAGATGGGTTCTGCATCCTGATGGGTTGCTGAAATCAACAAACATTGAAAGTTAAGGGAAAAAAAAGTAATCTCTTCAGATGCTCCTTTAACCTTTCCACTGCCCCTCCCTTCATCAATCACATTCCCTCGTTCCACCGCTCTTCATACAGCAGTACAATCCTAGCCACAGTAATTACAAAACCATTAGTGGAAATGCGATGATTTACCAAACTGTGATTGACTTTTGCTGACTTTGAGTAAAAATGGTTGTTAAAGCAAACACAAATCCGTATGTGCAATGTTTGTGCTGAATTTGAGATTGGCGAACGTTTCCTGAACACGTTTGCTCATCTCTAGCGACAGTATCCCATTTGTGGCTGTAAAGTACTGCTCAACCATACGGAAGGACAGAGCACTATTTTCCTACCTGGGCGTAAATATTCCTAGAATAGTTTGCAGACTCCATATACAGAGCCCCTAAGTGCTAGAAGAGTAGAATCCCTCTTTCCAGTGACCCCATTTTGGAAATTATACCCCTTTGGAAATTTATTTGCAGGTGTAGCGACGATTTTGGCTCAATGGGTGTTTTCCAGAAACAAGCAGCAATGAATGTTACCGAGTAACATAGTAACATAGTAGCATAGTAACATAGTTAGTAAGGCCGAAAAAAGACATTTGTCCATCCAGTTCAGCCTATATTCCATCATAATAAATCCCCATATCTAAGTCCTTCTACAGAACCTAATAATTGTATGATACAATATTGTTCTGCTCCAGGAAGACATCCAGGCCTCTCTTGAACCCCTCGACTCGATTTTCACTGACCTGAGTGAAAATTGCAAACTGCCTTTGTAGTGATCAGTACGTTGTAGTGACCAGTTCCTTATAGTGACCAGTACATAATCCCCAGCTGGAGAGATGCACTCATAAGTTAGGTAGGCACTTATGTTGTTTAGGTACACTGTGTGGCTCAGAAGGGAGGGGGCATATGGATTTGGGAATGCAAAATTTGCTGAATTTCTTTTGAGGGGGAGGAGCCATTTTGCCTTTCTGCAGCCTTTGTGCTACCAGTAAGGTGGAAGCCCCCTATATTTCCATTAACAGGTGGCAGACCTGAGTGAGGGCTTGCTTTTTTTGTAGGTTGAGTCGAAGCTTTTGTTAGGAACATTTTACATAACGTTTAGGATCACATTTATCTGGTGCTCTACTCTAAGCACTTACATTGGGATTTCCACCTAAATCTCTGAGTGACATGATTCAACTGAAACTCCCGAGGGAGCCATTCACTATAATGAGGCAGCAGGGTTACTCTGCACTCCATCTTATCTCTGTTCAGCGGTGTCCTTCTTTTCAGAAGTGCACAAAACTGGCCACGGCATGTTTATGCAATCCTAAAAAAAATGGATGCCGGTGGATCATAGGTCCTATGACGTCAACATTTCCTCCATCTGCCTCATTAGGGAATTTTCCGACTGGAGTTCCCATCTGGATTACGTATTTCAGAGATTTACACGAAACCCAGGTGTGAGCAGAATGAGCATATCAACATCAGATGAAGAATTGTTTTTTTTTTCCATCGTTCCTTGTGTAGTATAAGTGATATAGTGACTTTATTCTTTGAGTCGTTACAATTGCAAAATTATTTTAAAACTTTTTTTTCCTTTTGCTTAGTCCCACTATGGGACTTTTACTTTATGCAGTCTGATTGCAGTTATAAGGTATAGCAATGTAGGAGCATTGCTATACCTTATAGCCTGTCAGACCTGCAGACACAAATTAGATAGATCATGCACTGCGCATGATCTAACTTACTTCCTAGTGCCTGGTGACCCGGATGTTGTCATGAAAACATCAGGTCACCATGGCAACAAGCAGGATCCCGAGATGACATCGCAGGGTATCCGATCCAAGATCAGAGTGGCTTTCTTCTCTCTGCCTGCTCCCGAAATGCTGCGATCGCATTAAGGGGTTTAAAGTGCCAAGAGCAGTGCTGGACCACTCCTGACACTGATTGCCGGGTGTCAGTTGTCAGAATCAGCTGACACTTGGTGGCAATTGCGTTTGGGTGCGCAAAATCACCTGAACGTATATATCCGTCCAAGGTCGGTAAGTTCCAGGCAACCTAGACGTATGGATACGTAGAAGATGGGGAAAGGGGTTAATCACCACTTGAAGTTTTCTGCTAGTTTGGTTTCATTGCACAGGGGCCAAAGATTCTGGGCACAGTCCTGAACACTGAACACAAACTTTTTCCCTGAAGTCTATTTTACTGTTCGAGTTCAGCACCAAATAAAGTTTGTTGAAAGGCTGCATAGGTCACTTGAGGCTATGTCTCATGGGTGATGACGTTACTGACGTCATTTCTCTTAAGACATGACCACGAGTAACCTCTGAAGCCTCTTTCTCTTAATGACACTCCTTAGGTTACAGGAAACTGAACATAGTTGGAACCATGATGGATTACGTCAGAGCTTCTGGCATTATTTTTTAATATTAAATAGGTAAACCAGGGAATGTGTGGGGGAGTCTTTATTCAAATAAACTTTTTTTCCTGTGTGTGTCTTTTTAATTTTAAATAAGGGGTTAGTAATGGGGGTGCCTGATAGATTTCTCTCGATTACTAACCACACAGTTTGATGTTAGTTGACATTACACAGCTGACATCGACCCCAAAAACTATTACCATGATTGCCACTGCACTAGAGCAATTGGGAAGAACTGAGGCTAAGTGCCAGAATTACCATATCTAATGGATGCGCCATTTCTGGGGCAGCTGAAAGCTGGTCTTATTAGGCTGGGAAGGGGCCAATATCCATGAACCTTCCCAGCCTATTAATACCAGACCCCAGCTGCTTGCTTTGCTTTAGCTGGTTATTAACTTAGGGGCGTCCCCCATCATTTTCTGGGTGGTACCTCCATTTTTAGTAACAGCAAAGGCAAAGCAGACAGCTGGGGATAATATTGATAGACTGGGAAGCTCCATGAATATTGGCTTTTTTTCCAGCAGAATAAGATCATGTCACAGCTTTCTGCTTTCCCTTGGCTGGTTATTAGAAATAGGAGGGACCCCATATAATTTTGTTAATTCATTCATTCATTTAGTTATTTATTTATTAACAAGTATTATAAACTACACATACAAGGCATTGATCCACTCCTCCATTTGCACCTCCGCCTCCTGGTTCAAGATTATTATTTTTTATACTTTTTTTTATTCTATGTTATTTTAAGTAATTTCCCTATCCACATTCATTTGCAGGGCAATTGTCCTGCTCTCACCCACATTTTGTTTTCTTTTGCTTTTTGCTTTATTTCAACCATTTTACAGACATTTTACAGCACCAAATTTTGGGTTCTGGTACCCGAACCTGACGAAACTGAACTTCCACCGGTTCTCCCTTGTGTTATCAGGTTCCCTTTAAAAACTATATGTTTTCAAAATATTAAAGATGAAAAGCACAACAAGGTTGTAAGAATAATTGCAATTTATTGCAGTGTATATAACACAAGACATTGTAGAAGTAGTCAACAAAGTTAAGCAATAGGTAAATTGTACTTTTAGTTTACAGAAGAAAGAAAAGTAATTGAAAAGATAATATGTAGATAGTTCTTTTTAACAGGCTGTTTTTCCAATTGATGTATGGGTCACAACAAGTTTTATGGATGAGTAAAAACTTGATTTGTGATTATTTATGATGAACAGAGCTGCTACAGGCCAAATGATGTTCAGAAAGTCATACTGGGGTCATGGGACATCCAGAATACATGAGCCCTACTGGATGAAACACTAATAATTTACAATGGACTTAATTTTCACGGCCACAGTACAGATGTTGTAATGTGGAAATACATTTTTTTAAGGTAGTATTAATATCTCCGGGAAGTTGTGGAGGTTTTTGAAACAATTTTGACGCTGGAGCCGCTTCCACCTCCGGAGGTAAAGTTTGCCATTTTTCCACTGTTAGCAGTGAAGTTTCCTCCACTGATTCCTCCGCCGTATCCACTTGCACTTCCTGAGCCATATCCACCTCCAAATCCATAGCCTTGGCTAGCTCCACTGCTACCACCATAAGACGAGCTTACAACAGCTGTCAGGAATAAATTGTATGGTTAGAGTTAATGAATTATTTTTTATAAAAAACATAATAATATCTTTAAGAGAGAATTAAATAAATGAACTTACAAATGTTTACGGCTCCTACACCTTCTCCAGCCAACCTGTTAATTAAAAAAAAAAATCAGTTTTATTTTTTTTCACTGGAAATAACTCTGTTCCCACATAATACTGCTTTTCACCTGTTATTTTATGTTTGGGACCTATAAATATAAGGTCTTGAATTGCTCAACTGATTGAATATGACTTCCTGTACCTTTCGATTAATTTAATAAAAGACTCCAGTTTCTTACAAAGCAAATTCAATACAGCAATGTAACATTTGGACAAATCTTTTCACAATTAACATCACAACCAGTAGTCCTTAAAAGGCATATCTACTATATAATTGTCGAAGTGTCACTTCCATCTTTCTGTCTGTCTGTCTGTCTTTCTGTCCGTCTTTCTGTCTGTCTTTCTTTCTTTCTGTCACAGATATTCATTGGTCGCGGCCTCTGTCTGTCATTGAAATTCAAGTCGCTGATTGGTCGTGGCAAAAAGCCGATGACCAATCAGCGACGGGCACAGTCCGGCAGAAAAATGGCCGCTCCTTCCTCCCCGCAATGAGGGCCCGCTCCATACTCCCATCCAGTCAGCGCTCACACAGGGTTAATGGCAGCATTAACGGACCGCGTTATGCCGCAGTGTAACACACTCTGATAACGCTGCTATTAACCCTGTGTGACCAACTTTTTAGTATTGATGCTGCCTATGCAGCATCAATAGTAATAAGATCTAATGTTAAAAATAATAAAAAAAATAAAAAATCATTATATACTCACCTTCCGGATCCAGCCCAGGCCTTTCCCGCTCCTCGCGACGCTCCGGTGACCGGTCCATGCATTGTGGTCTCAGGAGACCATTACGTCATCATCTCGCGAGACCGCAATGCACCGTGCGACTAATCAGCAACATTGCCGCATGATTTAAATCCCGCTTCGCTGATTGGTCGCACCCAGCCAGTGCGTGCGACCGATCAGCGACATTGGCGCGGGATTTAAATCCCGCTTTGCTGATTGCTCGCGCCCAGCCGGCACGACGAATCAGCGACATTGGCGCAGCATTTGAATCCCGCTTCTCTGATTGGTCGCGCCCATCCGGCGCGTGCGACCAATCAGCGACATTGGCGCGGGATTTAAATCCCACTTCGCTGATTGGTAGCACCCAATCAGCAAAGCGGGATTGAAATCCCGCGCCAATGTCGCTGATTGGTCGCGCCCAGGCGGAGCAATGAATCAGCGAAGCAGGATTTAAATCCCGCGCCAATCAGCGATGGCCACAGTCCGATTAGTCCCTCCCTACTCCCCTGCAGTCACTGCCCAGCGCCCGCTCCATACTCCCCGCAGTCAGCGCCCGCTCCATACTCCATTCCAGTCACCACTCACACAGGGTTAATGCCAGCAGTAACGGACCACGTTATGCCGTGGGTAACTCACTCCGTTACCGCCGCTATTAATCCTGTGTGACCAAGTTTTTACTATTGATGCTGCCTAAGCAGCATCAATAGTAAAAAGATCTAATGTTAAAAATAATAAAATAACAAAAACCTGCTATTCTCACCTTCCATAGTCCGACGATGCGCTTGCGCGTGCCGCCAGCTTCCTTTCCCAGAGATGCATTGTGAAATTACCTAGAAGACTTAGCTGTCTTGCGAGACTGCTAAGTGATATGGGTTATTTCGCAATGCATCCTGGGAACGAAAGATGGTGGCAGCCGCGGGCGCATCGCCAGAGGTTCGCTGGATCTACACTGGATCCCTGCGGGTGAGTATATAACTATTTTTTATTTTAATTATTTTTTTAACAGGGATATAGTGCCCACACTGCTAAATACTACGTGGGCTCTGTTAGATACTGCATGGCTGCTATATACTACCTGGCCAGTGTTAGATACTATGTGGGCTGTGTTCTATACTGCGTGGGCTGCGTTATATACTACATGGCTGCTTTATACTACGTGGGCAGTGTTATATACTACGTGGCTGTGTTCTATACTGCGTGCTATATACTACGTGGCCACTGTTAGATACTATGTGGGCTGTGCTATATATTACGTGGCCAGTGTTACATACTACATGGGCTGTGTTATATACTGCGTGGCTGCTTTATACTGTGTGGGCTGTGTTATATACTACATGGGCTGTGTTATTTACTGTGTGGCCTATATTACCGCATCGGGTATTCTACAATATGTATGTTTGAATATAGCAGCCACATGGTATATACCACAGGCCACGTACTACTCCTATATACTACGTGGCCTCTGCTATATACAGTACTATGTGGCTGCTATATACATACATATTCTAGAATACCTGATGCGTTAGAATCGGGCCACCATGTAGTATACTATAATCATATATTGCAGAGTATCATAAAATCATCTTTTCTTTATTAATGCTTGAGAAACTCATTTCTGGATAAGCCAAGAAGAAAAGAAGAAAAATAAGCCAAGAAGAAAAATAAGGAATGACACATCTGTATGTCTATTGAAATCTATTTTTCTATGTCTAAGACATAGGGGATAACTTTCTGATTACTGGGAGTTCGACCACCATGGCCCCTACCAATCTCAAGAACCATAAGAGCACCGGCTGAATGGAGCAGAGTTCAATCATGCACATTATCGCTCCTTTCATTCTTAATTTTAGCACCGGAGATTTCCGAGTGCAGTGCTCGGCTGATCTTCAGCGCTCCTATTAGAATGGATTAGGAAACAGTGCTCATAATTGATCTCCGCTCCACTCAGCCCGGTTCTTGGGATTAGTGGGGCCACGTTGGTCAGATTCCAGCCATTAGAAAGTTATCCCCTATCTCGTTCAAATTTGAGTTCCCCGCAATAACTGCAGTAAATGGTAAAATTGATTTACCTGTTGAAGATTTGAGCCAAACAAATCAATAAAAAGAAGCCATTTTGAATTACTAGGCCTCAGACAAGTCACCTATTATCTTGAAAACAAGGCACACCTCCTTTTAAACTATATTTTTCTCGATTTCATTGCAGTTACCTGCTCTCTTCTCCTTCCAGCAGTTTTCTGTAGGTGGCAATTTCAATATCAAGAGCCAGCTTGACATTCATCAGCTCCTGGTATTCTCTCAGCTGACGAGCCATGTCCTGCTTGGCCTTCTGTAGAGCCTCCTCCAACTCTGTAAGCTTTTGTTTGGCATCCTTCAGTGCAAGCTCTCCTCGTTCTTCAGCCTCAGCAATCGCACTCTGCAACTTGGCACACTGGTTTAATATTGAAAAGAATCTATTATTAATATTTTTATTTAGAACATACATGAAAGCAATATTCTCCAACATTAGGTGACTTCTGCCAAAATTACTGTGCCCATTTCATCCTTACAAGGTTTGTGTTGAGATCAGTTTTAGGTTTCTGGGGCAACACATTTTTTCGTTCTAATTTTATAGGCATGCTGTTAAATTCTTAATCCAAACTTCCTGGCAAAAGCTAAAATCTTAGACAATGCGACACTGTAATAATTTCTTTGTGAGGAGACAATATTAATTCCTTACATTTATTTTTAAGCCCTAAAGCTATTTCCCTTACTTGTTTTTTCACGTTGTCGATCTCAGAACGCAGTCTGGTAATCATACGGTTTAGCTCTGCAATTTCAGTCTTTGTGCTTTTCAGATCATCACCATGTCTTCCAGCAGACATCTGGAGCTCCTCATACTGCAAAAAAATATCATATTTTGCTTAAGTTTATTAAAATGCTAAATGTAATATATATAGAGAGAGAGTATATGGCAAAAGTTGGTATGCAATATTATTATGTGTCTACACCTGATGACAAAATTCTATGTCAATAGGACCTGGACAGCTAGGACTTATTAAAAGCTATAGATCCATCATTGTTTGTAGCTAGTACTGACCTTGGTTTGGTACCAAGACTCAGCCTCCTGGCGACTTCTGTTGGCAATTTCCTCATACTGAGCCTTAACCTCGGCAATGATACCATCAAGGTCCAATGCTCTGTTGTTGTCCATGGACAAAACAACTTGGGTGTCTGAGATCTGTGCCTGCATCTGAGCAAGTTCCTAAAACCAACATGGAAAAAAAGAAACAGTTAAAATTATGATGATTGACCTATGACTTTGAATAAAGAAAAAATCCCATATGGTAAACATTGTATACGCAATGTAATATTTCTACTCAATATAGATAAGCTATAATTACCGCTTCATACAAGGCCCTCAGGAAGTTGATCTCATCATTCAGAGCATCCACTTTAGATTCCAGCTCTACTTTGTTCATGTAGGCAGCATCTACATCCTAAGTAGACAAAGGTTTGCATTAGTCAACATCTTAAAAGGAAACCTACAGTGCAATAAAATACTGATATTATGGGATTGATCAGAGAGTCACCTTTTTGAGCACCACAAATTCGTTCTCGGCAGCTGTCCTCTTGTTAATTTCCTCTTCATACCTAAGCAAAGAAAAATAATTATATGTTTGTGCTACCAACCACAAGCAGAGGTCTTCTCTATTTACTGTCAATTTACTTATGAAAAATATGCTATGTCACGTTGGTTAAAAAAGTTCAAGTTTTACACAAATCATGCCATAATACATGACCTACTCTAATTTCTCTGATTATTAACATTGTGCAGTATTACAGTTTGATGTCTGTAATTCTCAAAAACCAATCCAGACATTCTAGATTTACTAATTTAATCCATTTATCATGATTCAATTGTGCTGATTACTTCATTGTGAAAAAAAACAAGTAATAAATTAAAGATATTCTACATTTTTGGTAGTTGAAAATTAAGTTTCTTTCCTTAATCAGAAATCAAAACTAAATGAAGCAAGTCTCAAGAAACAAGTGATACTTCACTTACCTTGTCTTGAAATCCTCTACAGCATCTTGATTTTGTCTTAGCTCTGATTCCAAACGAGCCTTTTCACCTGATAGGCTGTCTAGTTGTCTCCGGAGCTGATTAATATAGGCTTCAAATAGGGGTTCAATGGTATTTCTAACTGTTTTGACTCCCTGTTCTTGCAAAAGGCTCCATTTTGTTTCCAGAACCTTGTTTTGTTGCTCTAGGAAGCGTACCTAAGTGGCAACAGACAGCATTTTTTTTGAAAAATCATTCATTGTGCCAAAAAATCTAGCGTAGAAGAGAATATAAGGGCCATGAAGACTACCTACCTTATCGATGAAGGATGCAAATTTGTTGTTGAGAGTCTTAATCTGTTCTCTTTCTTCTGTGCGCACTTTCTGAATAGTTGGGTCAATTTCCAAAT